>NC_091687.1:20175000-30175000 GCF_041296265.1 Equus caballus
TGCTTCTTTGGTAGGCTTTCCAAAATATTTTTCATGCATGTGCATTATGTTCTGTTTTGGTTGCTAAGGGGAGAGTCAGCCCGTGGGAGTTGAGAGACCTGTATCAGCCTCCCATCTCTGTCCCCAGCTATGGGACCTGAGATAGTTTTCTTTGCCTCCTGGGCCATTGTGATGTCATCTGCAAAATGAGGGACTTGAGCCAGTTATCTTTAAGGATCTTCTGGCTCTTTCGACCCTAAAGCTACATTGGATGTTTTCTTAATGATATTTATAATATTTGTGGTAACACAGAAACAAGAAATATGCCCTGTAGACATATATAATCTGCTTAGGGAAATGAGGCTCGTCTATACTGAAGTATCAATGGAAATATTTTCTCTCTAGTTAATCATAGTAAATCACATTGACTGAATGCTTTATATTTACCATACACTGCCCTAAGCGTTTTTCTCATTTCAACTTTATAAGCACCCAGTGAAGAAGACACAGGTACCGTCTTCAATTTGCATGGAGCTGAGACTCAGAGAATTTCAGTAACTGACCAGAAGTCCCATAGGGAGCCAGACATGGCACTGGGATGCACAGCCCAATTTGGACCCTGGAGTGCAAGCTTCTCCACTGTTCTATAGAGCTGAGATTCTATATTCTGAGTCTTTATTTACCCCCAGGAATTATGTTCACCTGGGTAATTGTATATAATAAAAACTCAGGCATTTGGAAGACAGGGGATCACAGAAGTTTGCTGGGTAAATTATAATCTACTCGAGAAATTATTTGCTTTCTGTTGATAAGCTAATTGTACAATTTTCTCATCTAATTTGCCCAAAAATCTTCTCATAGGTAATTCTTTATTTGAAACATAGGCAGTAGGTAAATGAAATATAAATTGGTAAGAAGTTTCTTTCATTTTTCTAAACAAGTGAAATCGTATTGTGCCTCCTAAATTGTTCTGTTTAAATACTTGATTTCTGGCTGTCTACACGTCTGTGCCTTGAGTGTCATGATACATGAATTTAGGGAAAATATGGACACTTGGTGCTACACATCCCATATGTTTCTACAGTGTTTTACAGTTTATAAAGTAATCTCATGAGCTCGTTTAGCGTATTAGCATTCATACACGTTATTGTTGTTTTATCTTTACAACAACCCTGTGAGTGAGGCCAAAATCATGGTTTTAGCCTCATCTTACTGTCGAGAAAAGAGTCTTACAGAGGACTTATTCCACATTCCTGTCAGTCCTACAATTGGTTAAACCGGAACTATATCCCAGGTCAACTGGCTTCAAGTCATAGTGTGTTAATATTTGAGATGTGTTGACTTGATTTAATAATTTTTTTTTTTTATAATATTTCTATGGTTTTGCATTTTAAATGGTTAGCTGGGAAAATTTGTTTAAAATCAACCCATAAAAATATTTTGCCTAACATGAAGGTTTTCTCGAAGTGGTAAATGTTCGTTGTGGAAATATCTCCAGCACTGGAAGAATCCAGGGGTCACTGAGTAAGGCTCCTGCAAGCGATTAATGTCTCAGCAGCCACTACTCTAACTTTAGGGGCTTTTAGGCAAATCAGATGACCTCTTAAAAACTATCACTGAGTGAAGGCGAGGCAAGGTTGAATTACAGCAGAGCTCTTGGAGGGCACATGAATATATCTAACTCTGCTCTCTTCCAGTTCTGACTTTCTACTAGACGCCGCTGCACATGCTGAAGCTGATTTTTTATTCTCTTCTCTCTGTGTGTTTCTTCTGCATAAGGAGCTCCTATTGATTAGTCTGACCCACGGCATTTTAGACTCGTGATCCCTACTGTTTTCATCATTCCTTTCTCTCCCCCAGGTAGAAAAGAATAAAAGTACTGAGATACAAGATGAGGGACGCTGGAGAGCTGGCACTTAGTTCAGGGCAGACTGATAGAATTCTTAAGAAGCACGTCTATTATTCCAGGCATCCTCAACAATTTATAGTTGGTCTTGTTCCCTAATAAACAGACCAGTTAATTTTTTTGAAAAAGTAATCAAGAGTTATTTGGACATATTTTAGCATGAATTGAGCAGAAAGACAATATTCCCTCATCAGATAAGTCCTGATTCTTCGTGATCCTCCCTTGGTTCCAGTGTGCCCTGATACTCAGCCTGTCCCAGACCATCGTGGAGTACACCAAAGTTATCACAGGGAGATCTTAATAGGAAAATCTTAATAGGAAAATATGTTCATAAAGTTTAATTTCTCAACCTCCCACCCCATGATAACGACAGCTGGTTAATCACCGACACACACACGCACACCACCACACTCTGCACATTCAATCATTGGGTCAGTTTGTTAGGCCAGAGGTCTCTGCTGTGAGTTCTGGGGAGGTTCTTCAGGGGGTCTTTGAGAAGGCAGGGGGCTGGGTCTCTGATCTTCCTGTGTCCCCACCCTGCAGTGTCCCCACTTTACATGGAAGACTGGTTTTATCTGTTGAAGTTCCATGTAAGATTATTCTTACCAAAAAAAAAGAAAAGAGATTCCTCTGACCACATCCCTGAAGTCCTTCAGGTTTGAAGGCCTTCGTTCTAGGCAGTCATGAGGAAAAAAGAGCTGTCAGTGATTCAGGGACTCCTTGCATTCTCCTAATCAGAGCTTTTCCCCGCTTATGAAATCAGAGAAAACTAACACTAAGACATTTTGCTATTGTTACTTTTAAAGTCTTCTGTTTAGGGCAGTGAAAATATTCCTGATGTAGTGCACATTTACAAGGCTTTAGTGTAACCCGGGCACTTCAATCAATTTCTCTCTGGCCTTCTGTTTTTCCTCAGGAAATTCTTCTAATCCTGCCCCATCTTTAACTCTTCATCTCGTGTTAGCTATCTAAATATGCCCAATAACATTCTTTGTGAAAATACACCAATGGGGGTAGTTACCGCTAAACTGGAAGATAAGTTGCCAGCCCAGCCAGCAAATAGGCAATCCCAGGCTGTTGATTTTCTGGTAACTTCCCTTTAGAATTTTAATCCCGACTGGTCTTCTGCAGCAGCTCAGATGGGTTATTTTAAATCAATTTAGGACCTCACCGGCTGTTTCTTGAGTGTGGTTTGTGTTGTCCCCTAACTCAATTTCAAGTTACATCTAGAAGGTTAGAAGATACAGGGGTTTCAGTTTCAAAAGAAAAAGATCATTTTCTAACAGTCATGGCTTCCCAGTGTTGGACTCCTGGGAGTGAGAGAGAGAGTTCCCCACTGCTGGACCCTCTGGTGAAACTTAATTCTAATTCAGTCAAAATAGATATAGGCATCCTGTAAAACCCTATTTCATTTGGTAAATCCTACCTTGTGAAATATAAGCAACTTTGGTAGTCGTGTGGGTTATATTTTATTTTCATATTTCAGAGACAAGAATTCGCATTGGCAGACTTTCTGTGCATGCGCGGGGGACTCATGTTCCTGGGAGGCAAAGGATTCCCCGTTCGTTCTCCTCCCAAGCTTTCCATGCCCACCAGCTTGAATCAAATTAGGCAGCTGCCAGAGTATTCCCTGAGCCTTGAAAAGAAGGTGAAGAGACCCAGAATGTGTAGCTCTGAGCAGGGACTGCAGTCTGGTGACCCTAAAACACTAATATGAGGGTGTGGCGAAGCACGCTTAGAGGAGAGTAAATTGGAATGATTTTACGGGGAAAATTTGGCATAACACATGAAGAGCCTTAAAATGTAGATGCCTTTTGACCCAGGCATAAAACTTCTGGAGATTTATCTTAAGGTGATTATTGAGAACATGTGCAAAGATTGGCCATCAGGATGTTCACTACATTTTTTTATTAATAATATAAAACATTGTGGGGCTGGCCCCGTGGCCGAGTGGTTAAGTTCGTGCGCTCCGCTACAGGCGGCCCAGTGTTTCGTTGGTTCGAATCCTGGGCGCGGACATGGCACTGCTCATCAGACCACGCTGAGGCAGCGTCCCACATGCCACAACTAGAAGAACCCACAACGAAGAATACACAACTATGTACCGGGGGGCTTTGGGGAGAAAAAGGAAAAAATAAAATCTTTAAAAAAAAAAAAATAATAATAATATAAAACATTGAAAACAATATAAGTTCAAAAGTAGAAAAAGGATTTACATAAATCCTAGTATACCCATGCAATGGAGTATTACACAAACATTGTAAATAAAGTTGTGGAAGTATGGTCTCACTGGCATGGAAAATTGTTCATGAGCATGTCTAAAAACTAGTTTATTTTGATAAAATATATCACCATATATTATCTATGATATATAAACATATATATTGTGTGTACACATACACACACAAGCATACACCATAATTTTAATAGTGATACTCTCTAGGTGATTTTAATTGTTTTTCCCTTTTGCTCATCTATGTTCTCTCATTTTTTGGTGTGGCAATGATATTCTTTTATAAAAAGTAAAGTAGATTTTAATCCCCACAGAGAAGCATTAGCTCAGTCCAGTAACTTTCCCCTCAAGCTGTCCTCTTAAGGCAAGCCAAGGTGAGGCCCAGGCACTTGGGGCCTCCCCTCTGGTCTGTCCATGGTGAGTATGCCCCCCCAAACTCAAGCTCCTACTTGTCTCCTCAGGGAAGGAAAGCCCTCCAGTAAGTGACACTCCAGATGATGGTGATGAACCCATGCCTGTCCCTGAAGACCTTTCCACCACGTCTGGAGGACAGCAGAACTCCAAGAGTGAGAGAGGAGTGGGTGAGTTGGGTCAGCCCAGCATCCTGTTAGCAGGTTATCACATGCTCTATTCCTATAAAACTTTTGTATCTTTATATTCTTCCAGAGACGGTGATTAGGTGACATGAGTTGTTTTATCTGTTGCATCCCCTCAACCAGCAGGTCAACGTGTCCATGAGACCCACATGCACAGCAAAATGGCAGAGTTGAGGAGCACCCCCACCACAGGGGGCACATTACTAGCATTATCCTGTGTCCTCAGTGTGCTGTAGGAATATCCAATTTTATGGATTGTAGATAATGAAAGTTATGCATTTTATGTGTTATGGTAATAAGGCTATTTGTTTTTAGAACTTTGCTTTAGAAGGAGCCAAATCTGGCCATTTTATGTCATCTCTCTCATCTCTATTTCTTAAATGTCAAATTTAACTGAAAATAGAAAATTTGATAAATACAAATTTTTAAATGTTAACAATAAATCTAGATGATCTCAGTTAGCGTACATTTACATACCTTTCCCATAAAGAGGTAAGTATGGAAATATTGTCAATCTCTCTCCTGGTTAACTTACATATGCCACGGTTCATCTTAAGAAAACCTAGCCCACCCTTTTTATTATAAGAAAACAGAGCCCCAGAGGTGTTCAGTGAATTAACCAAAGTCAAATAGCAGAGTCAGAATTAGACTCAACTCTGACTCAAAGACTAGTTTTCACTCCGTTATGCTACCTTCTCATGAGATAATGAGTCAACAGTTCCTTGGAATACCTATTTTCTTTTTTAAAGAAAAGAACTGTGATATTGAGAGCCACTTGTTTGCACAAAACAACATCGTGAAGGGTACACAGGTCAAAATGAGGTAGAATGGACCACATGTGGATCGGCTGCATAAGTCCCCACAGCCAAGGAGGGCAACGTATGTGAAGCTCTCAGGGCGATGAAAATCACACAGCTCTCTTTCTACAGGACATTCTGATGTAATAACTAAGAAACGTATTGTGTATGTTTTCTTGTGTCTTAGAAACCAAGTAGATGTTGTGTATAATGGTTCTTTTTATAAAATTTAGCTATACAGTTAATTAAACAGACAAGGTTAGTGGCTAAAGCCGTTTGATGTGGATGAACCAAGAAAACAAATCTGTGAAGTCTTTTTCCCCATTAGAATATGCCTACTATCTGTGGGAGAGCAAATGGGAAGAGAAGCGTTTGTGGATCTTCCACTCTGTTCTGCACACATCATTTCAGGGTTTCCCAAATTTGAGGCACAGAAGAGCGTGCTTTACTCCAGTTGATGCGTGTACTCTCAAGATTGTCTTCTGTTTATTGCAAGTGATACTGGTTTATCATCACCATACTGCTACAAAGGTTCCTTTCAAAACACATTTACATAAATTAAAAAGTTAAATTTAAATAAAAGCATTCAGCTAATGATGGTGTGTATATATGATAAAGATTTGTAGAGGCAATGTATGAATGGCCAATGTTGGGGCAACCCTGTGTTGTCTCATTGTTTAGTCCCTGAAGCAACCAGTGAGTCAGGAACTGTTCTCTGCACTTTACACATCAATAAGCAGATGCTCATAATTTACCCAGGACACAGAGAGAGGGTCTCAGGGACCAAAAGCAGAAGAAATTATACAAATACATATCCACTAAGCATTTAATGAACCGAGACACCAGACATGAGAGTTAGGACACTTGGGGTCATTGTAGAGAAACCAGGGAGCTCTCCCTGAAATGCCGGCAGCTGCCCTGCAGCCTGCGAGCCTTAGTCGCCATGGGCATCCTTTAGAGAACTGAAAGTCAGGTTGATTCCTGGAGAGTAAAGAACAGCGCACAGTTCGCTTGGTATAGGTAAATAAACCATTGTTATAAATGCCATCACGATCTTCTAAATATATCACCCCTTATGAACTTCAAGTTGTTCCCCTGGAGAGAGGTCATGGGGCCTCTGGTGGGGTCTTCTGACTGGCTTCCAGACTGCGTTCTCTTGGTTGAGATTTGAACTCTAGGTCTCAGCAGGAACCTTGAGCAGGTGTGGCTGCAAAGCTGGGGCTCCTCTGTGGTTTCCTGTGGCCTCCTCCCAGTGTCCCCTTGTTCTCCATGTGTGACACGATTCATTCTACTTCTCCTTTTAGGATAAAGCTTATCGAAATTGAATTTCAGAGTTGTGAAATTTAAAACACCCAAAAAGCCTCTGCTCGGTTTGTAATTAGCAGCTGACATAGCCACATGCACAGCAAAGAAAGCCATCTGAAGTGGGTGCCAAAACACTATTTCATAGAGTGAACGCTCACCTGGTGGGCTGGATGCCAAAGGAGCAATTGCTCACTGTAGGGAAACCAAAGAATGCCAAAGCATAGATGAGAGGTGAGAGGTATGAGGGGAAGAGTTGGTGAGCGAGAGAATCCCAGGAGAGCAGATTGTAGCAAGAGGCATCAAGGTAATCAACACCCCCTCATGGCAAGGAAGTTTTAGAAACCATCCTTTACAATTGTTGAAGGGAATCAGCCAGCGTTAGTATGTGGTGATAGGTTGCTTATTGAAGTAATTTGTAATATGTAGCATTATGCAAAGTAGGTATTCAAATAGCATTAGGAGACAATATAAAAAGATAAGAGACTTGGTAGGTTGAAGGAAAAGGAAATACATTTGAAGCCATATTTCATCAGCTCCACGGGAAGAAGCCAGAAGAGCAAAGGAGCGTCAACAGGAAACGAGAAGGAGCCCCTCCCTGCACAGAGTAGTGAAGCAGGAAGAGGAAGTGCCACTGAGGGATGCAGCACAGGAGGTGCAGAAGGGGCGGAGAAGGCCCTGTGGCAGCGCCAGAGGCTACAGAGTGGATGCCTCTTAGAGATGGAAAGGCCACGTCCAAGCCCCGCCCCCAGCTGGCTGCCTCTGAGCAAAATTTTCGCTCTGAGCCTCAGTTTCCTCATTTTCAAGTGGCAGAAGTAACCAAGCATGTCTCACAGAATGGCTTGGAGGGTTAAATGAAAGATGTAAATATGCTTTACTGAAGACAGAATAACAAAGGCATAAAGTAAAAAGGACAGTAAAAGGCAGAGCAAGGATGCAACTTGTGGAAAGCAGAGCTGTTAGAGTTATGAGAAGGATAAAGGAAGCTGCCGTAGCTTCCCTGGAAAGAGGGGAAGAGAATAGCAGCATTTGGAGCACCAAGGATGGAAACAGGATTTATTAATTAAAAAGAATTGGTCCAAGGACTAAGCAGCCTAAACCAGAGCCAAGAAGAGAAGGGGGGAATTAGTTAGAACAGGGCAAGACCAAAAGAGAGAATAAGGGGCTGGCCACCGCCAGACCCAAGTTACAGTCCAGGGCGCTCGCTGCTCCTGTTGAAATAGCAGGGAGGAATGGGGGGCGGCCAAAGCTGGGAAAAGGTGGGCAGATACTTGGTAATACGAGGGCACTGGGGTGTCCATTTTAGAAAAAGACAGGAATTCCTTTGAAAAGCTGTGAGCTCTCATTACCAGTTTGACAAATCTAATCTCAACCAGAAGAGCAGACCATAGTAATGAAAAAATTGGTGGGAAATGATAGAAGTCAACCCCCTAAGATGGGGCGGCGGTGTTTATACTGATGGGGGGTTATTCCCAGATGAGAAGAAGAGTGGGTTCCCACCTCATAGCTTCACCCAGTGTGGAAGGAACACCTATAAGACTGTGTAGAAATATGGTCTCCTGGATTAAAAAAAAAAATGATACAGGAAAACAGATGTTAGAGAAATAAGGCCGAGTCCAGGCTATAGCCCTTATTGGGCTCCGGTTTCTTCTAGGTCTGAGTAAGAGGAAGCAAGGACTTGAAGTGCAGCTTGAAGAATTTAAGTTAGACGCAAAAGAGAACTTTCTGACAATGAGGGATTTTCTCATCAGAACGGTCTATTTAATGAAATGATAGCTGGTTCTTCTGAAGTGGTCTCTTTAGAAATGAGAGAAATCTCACCTCTCTGAAGTGGTTGTGTGTGAAACAGCTAACAGCAGAGGGTGTCTCAATGACCTCTTAAGGCAGCCCCAGATTCACTCAGTCATCCGTGGCACACACACTAGAGAAGAGGAAAACGGGTCGAGATTTCTTCTGCCAACTGTTGACCAGGGGCTCTTAAAAGTGCTCCGGTAGGAATTATGTCAAGATTGGCGTCTAAAGATCAGATAGGAATTTTGTATTAAAAAAAAAACCCTGAAAACAGTTTTCTTCCTTACATTTCTTCCTTCTTTATAGCGTGGATTTTTGCCCCATTGCTGCCATGTGCTCCCTTTGCTTGGATGCGTGTCCATGTCCTAAAACTGAGCAGGGATCCTGGACTCCGGAACACTGTCAGTGAGCATATCGCCCAGACGTGTGCCTCCCACTCCAAGAGGACAGGACGAGAGGAGGCAGTGAGGTGTGGGTTGGCTGGTTCCAGACACAAGACAAGCTGTGAATGAAGGAGGAAGCCCTCTCCCCTGTGACGCAGATGGCTGGTGGGAAAGGAGGCTTGGTAGGCTGGAGCAGAGGAGAGAGGGAAGGACCAGAGATAGAAAGATTAGAGATGGCCATCCCCAGGAAAGACAACTGGCACGCTCAGTACTTGGAGTAGAATGAAGGGGAAGACCCAAGGGCACAGTAATGCTGTAGGGCTGACCTGGAAAGGTGATTTGCACAAGCCTAGAGGGCGGTTGAATCAGAGAAGGTCAAAAAATGGACACTGATGTGTGGGGTTGAACAAGGCTTAGCAAATGGCTTGGCTCCGTGAACGGATAATTGGGATGAGCTTTTATGCAGTGGTTTACTCTACAGAGTTACTATGCGGTACTTACACTCTGCAGAGGCGGGTTGGCGTGAGTTTGCTTATGGGGAGATAACACTTATTTCTACTTGCCCGTTACATCCTAGAACGTGCTGCTTTTGCCTCTGCTCACCTATGTGACCTCCTCCCAGAGTTGGGAGGAAGTGATAACCATCGTTTCATCCGTGGTTTATTTTAGGACTTAATTACTGTAGGTTGCCCCTCAAAGCATGGTGTTTAGAGCCCAGGGCTCTGCACTCCTGAGGCAGTGTTCTGGAAGCTGAATTAGCACAGCTTGGGGCCTTCCCTTTGAATAGTTTGACCAGGGTTTGATTCACCCTAGCAAAAATGGAAAGAAAAAAAAGTTGAAAAAATCGGGATTTTTTTCCCCCTTGAATCCTGGGAAAATTAGATCAAGTGCATAAAAGCATAGATTTTCTATTTTGATCCATTCACTCAAGATAAAATTTTCCTTTTTATTACTCAGTCCTGAGTTCAAGGACTGAGGGAGCTGTAAGAGGATTCACATATTTTTAATTGGTTATTCCGATGCCAAATCTCACCTTCATTGCCAAGTTTTTGGCAGAATACCAAGAGAGTCCTGAGAGATGGACGGTGGGCTGTGTTGCTTCTCCCGAGGCTGGGAGGGGAGAAATGCTGGAAAGAAAAAGCAGGGGGCTTTGGTCTAATGGGAGATTGGGCAGCCCGCTTTGAGGACGGATGCTAAGCCTGCTTATCTAATCAGCAGTTAGAGGAAGTTGTTTTTATCTGTGAAATGCATCTCTTCTGAACCGATAAACCCCATTTTAGCTAGGGAGAAATATTATCTAGCAGCATCTGAGCATTAGCTGCAGCTGAGATCAAGCCTGCTCAGATGGGACGCGCTCTGTGAAAGAAGTCTCAAAGCAGAAAACTGCTGAGCCTCAAGTGGCTGGGTGTGTTGGTTTTTGTTTTCTTATTTTCCTTTGTGGAATAACTGAAAGCATCTCATCTGGATTCTTGCTCACCTCTGTATTTTAGTTCTTTACTCCTCTTCATAGCTAAAGTATTGTGCGATGGTTTTGATGAGGCATATTTTTAAAATTCTATACTCTTCTTCTTACATCTACTTTCTTTATCTTGGAATGCCTCGTGAAGACAGCAGATATTGTCACTATGACACATCCAAACCAAGATGATTACAGTTGGAAAGACTCTTATTTTCCTGAATTTCCCAAACATGAGACATAGCGTTAAAAAAATTATTTTGCCTACCCTTTGAGTCTTTCAGGTTTTGAAGAGAGAGGCTGTTATGTGATGGGTTCATTGTTTCCCATTTAAAAGTAAAACTTTTTTTTTATTACATCTACTTTGTAGGTCAGTGCTAAACATTTGGAAATCATGATCTTTGCAGAACGTCATGAGGTATTGGTACACTAAAATTAAAATAAGCGATTGTGTGCTGCATCAGGTACCATCTTGTACTAGGTTTTGGAATAGACAGGCGGAACAGGGCAGCACAGGTTTAAGAATATTCCTTGGAAAGGGGCTCGGCCCCATGGCCGAGTGGTTAAGTTAGCACACTCCGCTGCGGTGGCCTGGGGTATCACCGGTTCGGATCCTGGGCGCGGACATGGCACTGCTCGTCAGGCCACGTTGAGGCGGCGTCCCACATGCGACAGCTAGAAGGACATGCAACCAAGATATACAACTATGTACCCAGGGGGATTTGGGGAGATAAAGCAGGGGAAAAAAAAAAAAGAATCCTTGGAAAAAACTGAAACTGGGGGGTATGTGTGTGTGTGTAATGTGTGGGGTATGTCATGTGTGTGTGGTGTGTCTGTGTGTAGTGTATGTGGTGTGTGTGTTGTGTGTTTTATGTGTGGTGTGTTTGTATGTGTGTGTCTTTGGCATGTCTGTGTATATATGTGTATGTGTGGCATGTCTGTGTGTATGCGTAGTATGTCTGTGGTATGTGTGACGTGGATGGTATATGTGTGTATGTGTGTGGTGAGTCTCTATGTGGCGTGTGTGGTAAATGTGTGCATGTGGATGTGTGGTACGTCTGTGTGTCTGTGTGTCCTGTGTGGTAGTTGACGAGAAACTGCAGTTGGTGGCTTAGAGGAACATCTCTCTCTGGGAGAGGGCTGCAGGGATGTTCTGCCCATGGCTCTGCTGCTCTCTCGCTTGCTGGCCCTGGCAGGTTGCTTCATGCTATTTCCATCCTTACACGGCGATGGGAATCGCCTTGCCCATAGTGGTAATGTACAGAAAGCACTGACCGGTTGGGTCACAAGGTGCACAGTCATCCATGGTGGCTGCTATGGATGTTATCGTCATCTCCATCTGATGCGCTGGCTGTAAGATAATTCTGTGGGATTTGGAGACTGGGTGGACATGTGCCCATGACACCTCCTATCGGGTGACTTCAGGGAGAAGCGCTGATACACAGACCTAACAAAAAGCCTAAAATTCCCAAGAAATAAGGCATATAGAGAAAGCAGTGCATGGTCAGTGTGGTAAGGCCCATAGAGTCTGAGCAAACGTCAGGTCTTTACAGCTGCCAAGACTGGGACACAAGGAAGAGGCTAGCCTGGACTGGAGGGCAGAGGTGTCATTTTGCCACCCCTGGTGAAGGCACACTCATTAGAAGGGTGTGCATGGGACCGATGGACTGTCACACTGCTTTGTTCTCTTGTGTCATATATGGGCCAGTATGTCTTTGCCTGCTTGTACTTGGAGGTTGATGGCCACAGAGTTCTAGAAGTTCTCAAAGCAGAGCCATCGCTGAAGGCCCCCGCCCTCCCCTCGCCTCCCCTGCTGAGTTCGCTTTAGGATTTGTGCAGATACTGTTTATGCCAGCTTAGTGCTGTGTTCAAACTTGAGTTTCTCTGACTCTTAGGCAGTTCGGAAATTCCATTCGACAGCAGTAATATTGACCGAGACCTTCACTGTGCCGGACTGATGCAGTGGCCGCCTCTAAGACCTTAGCAGCTAAAGCTTTGAAACTAATGGCCAAATAACAGTGATGCACAGCAGACCTCACTCACAGGAACTTCGTGAAGTTTTTTTTCAAGAATGTAGAAAAGGTGGAACTGTGCCTAGCTGGACTGGGAAGAGGATTGGGAAAGATTTACAGAGTCAAGGCTTGGGCAGGGGCGTGAAAGGTGAGCCACATTTGACTTTAGGAGAAGAGTGGTGGGTGGGTGGACGGTGGACAGGAAGAGGGTGGGCAAAGGGACAGAGGTATGAAGGGGCCACAGCGGTTTGCTCTGGGAGTGAGGAGTGGTGTTCCGAGGGGATCCCTCAACATGTTTCACCTGGGGAATGACCCTTTCAGATCGGTGCGCTGGAAAGATCACTCTGGTGACACTTAACAGGGAGAAATGATCTGAGCTGAGCCTGGAGGGTGCGGCCGGAGAGGAGACAAGGTGTGGAGATGTTCCCTGTAGTGTCCACGGCATTCGTCCACTTATTCACTGTGGGCACGTGAGTGCCGTGGCTGCACCTTCCACCTTGGTGATTCGATAAAATGGGAATATATAAAGAGTTGGGATTAACTTGAAATCCATTGACAGTTGGTAGCCAAGGAGCTGTCCGGAAGGCAGGACGCATAAGAGGTCGAGATAGCTAGTTCTAGCTGTGTGATGATGTGGGCGGGACGGACAGTGGAGCACCAAGGGCCTTGAGGAATAAATGCATGTAATTGTCTAGAAGAGGAAGCAAGGAAGGAAGCAGACAGTGAGTTGTTTGATTCAGGTAAAATTTCTTGAAGGAAATATGGCATAGAAGCCACCAGAAAAGAGATTTTAACAAACGCAAGACATTGAAAGGGGAAGCAGTATGGTGCTGGAGAAGGGGGCCTTTGGGAGATCGGCAATGAATTTCCAAAAAGTAGCTTCACAGCGGTGGGGGCCCAAGTCACAAGCAGAAGGGGATGTGAGTGGGCGGAGGCCTAGGAAGGCAGCGAGGTGGGGCGAATAGAGATATTGGAGATGACAGGAAGGAGAGAAGGAGGCAGATTGAGGGCAGTGTGATCAGGGGAGGATTTTCAGGTTGATCTTTGGAAGAGGAGAATATTTAAGTGTGTTTAAAGTGCAAAAGAAGGAGCTAGTGAAGAGAAAGGATTAAAATATAACAGCATATTAAAATATTAAAAATATATTTAAATATAAATATATTTATATATATTATATTTAAAATATAAAATATAACAGTGGAGTTCCAGGGGAGGCAGGATCAGCCATGCAGGAGCTGGGTTTGGGGCTCTGCCTTGGCCGTGTTCTGGCCTGAATATGTCCCCCACGTGTCCTCATGGCCCTGTCCCTCCTTGCATTCAGTCTTCATTCAGAAGGCCATACAGAGGGGCCATCCTTGACCACATGATCTAAAATCGCGGTGCCATCCTCTCCATCCTTAGCCTGCTGCGTTTCTCTTTACAGCACCTCTCCCCACTCACATAGAAGGCACTCCTCTGGGATTTGCTCACTGCTGTATCCCAGCACCTGGTGTTGCCAGCATCCACTAGGTGTCCAGCACATGCGGACTGAATGAATGAATGGAGTAGTGGTGTTACTTTCTCAGATGGAGAGCTGGTAGGACAGTAGAGAGAACTTCAAGTTGAGAGGGAGGAATTTAACGCTACATCTGAATTTAAGGCTTCATCATGTGGATTATTTGAGGTCACTGTTTCTCAATGGGCACAATGAGTATTTGCTGGGAGAAGCCTTTATTGGCTGACACTGCCCCTCCCATTGGGGGATGTTTAACCACCATGTCACTCCTCTCCCGGGTCATCATGACACCCCCAAGGTCTCCACGTATCTCCCAGCTGAGAGCCCCGATGGAGCGCCACCATATAACCTGAACACCTTTGTCCTCACATGTTCAGTCCATCCCACTCACAAGAGCTATGCACATTCAGAGGGGCAATTTGTGTCTGATTATTTAAGATATTTTAAGATAATCAGTAGTGTTCCACAAGCTGACATATGAATTAAAAAGAAAAGGAAAACCTGTAGAAAAACTGGGGCAGAAAAGGTTGAAAAACTCCAATATTGGCATTTCCAACCATGCTTCCAGTTTTTACTTCATGTCTCCAAAGGTGCATTTAACTTTGAAAAGTTGCTTATTTTTCCAAATGAAACCAATGTTTATCTTACCTTCATTTTATTCTGACAGCTTAAATTCAAGATCACATTGAACCTAATTGGTTCACTGAGGGAAATAAAGATAGATTATCTATCATAGTGGATAGATAAAAAGTATTTTCTGTTCTAGGTTTTTGGTCCCAATTTTATTTTCTGCTTTGTTCCCTCTGTGTTGAAAGAATACTTAGCTCTGTGTATAAAACAACCAACCGACATTTCGTTAACTTTCCTTCTACATGGGGTTTCAGAAAGAAATGGAAAAAAAAAAAAAGGTTTTGAGCTGTGGTTGCCACCTGTCCTCCTATCTGGTTAGGACATTGTCTGATTTGGGAAGTGTAAATATAACCCAGAAAAAAAAGCTTCCCCTCCTTTTATGCAAAAGTAGAAAGGTTGAAGCAAAGCGGAGCCCTACCCATTGCCCTGTAAAGTTTCCACAGAACCAGTTCAATTCGCTGAAAACACTTGCTTGGTGGAGCTGGCCGCCCCAGGAAGCCGCCTTACTGGCTTCCACAGCTTGGGCGCGTGGTTGAGGCCGGGCCACTGTCCCCACCAGATAAGCCCAGGTTCTTCAAGGTCTTAGCAGGAACTGCAGTTCACACATTACCGCAGATCTGCTCAAAATTTTAAACCCTTTGCCTGTTAGGATTTGGGAGATAACAGAAACTTATAGGGAACTCAAAAATTGTGTTCAAGTTCATGGTGTGCTGGAGCCAGTGGGAATCGGCCAACTGTTAAAGATTCAGAAAAGCTGCCAGGCTCTTGTTCAACTGTTGGCAGCTTGAAGCCAAGCACAGGTGGAAGAATATACACCACAAAATTCAGCAAATGCTACAAATTAAGCCGGTTTTTTTTTTGAGAGCTGATTTACCTGCACATCACAGGCTTAAATAAAAGTTTAATGTCTTGACAGCTACAGTGAAATTTGAAAGCAGGAATTATTCTGTGGATAGCTGTGTGGGTGTGAGTGTGCATGTTTTACGGAGGGGGTGTTATGGAAGAGGGAGTCTGTTGGGAAGACCATGGACAGTAAGGGGTAATGATAGTTTGTCCAGCAAAAGTGTTGGTTCCCAGTGACTCTGCTGTGGATATCACAGACTGGAAACGTCAGGCCAACTAGACTCTGTGTTAGTAAATAGAATGCTTCTCTAGCATGTTGGTTTTGTTGCTGAGGGTGTGTGATTAGAAAAAGATTCTGTCTTATTGATGACATGTTATTGTTATTACTATTGCTATTATTTTGGTTTGAAGAACTTTCAAATGCAAAGTGACACTTGTCTGCATTGCATTAATATGTTACTAAATTACCATGATTTTTCCAGGAAGGCGTTAGCCTCACAATATCCTTCAAAACATGGCATTGAACTTGGTCTTCTCAAAATAAGTTTTTTGTTAAGTTCCTTGGATTAAATATAACCCTGAGATGTGTGTACAAATTAGGAGGTGACCTCTTCAGTTGTTCCCGTGTACGTGGTGGCTTCATTAGGACTCTTTCTCAGCAAGGGCGTAGGAATAGGCCAGGGGCTCGGGGAACCACCGAGAGCTAACTCGACTGTGGAGGGACTGGCGAGGCTCTTCCACGGTCCTGCTTCAAAGCGTCTGAGACTCGCTGCGCTGGATTAACCGGAGGGCCGTTGTGTGCCCCACTTTCAGGAGGGAGTTCAGCCCTGGGGATCTCTGAGCAGCGGGTCTTGGGTGTGTCTGTGCGAGGCTGCCTGCCAGGAGAGTACTTCCCCTGCAGGGGATGTGGCTGCAGGCTGTCGATTTCCACTGAAATCACCCGGGCAGGATTCTGGTGAAGCCTGAACATCCGGTGTCTTTCCCCACACGGCAGGGTGTGATTGATGGAAGGCCCCCCACCCAACCCGGGGTCCTGGCTGCAGTTACCTGGTGCGTGGCAAACACAGCCATTCTCTTTTTCAGAATGAAGGACGGTCACACTAGAGGTGAAATCCTGCTGAAATGAGAAAAGGACTCTTATTATAGCCCTGCAGCCAGCTATATGATTATTTTTATTATTATTATTGGAGTCAGGCAGAATTTTCCTGCTTTTGCAGCATTGCTATACTCTCTAGTTGAACACAGTAACTGTAAAAATATGACTATCCAGTGCCCCAGAGCATGTCCGTCGGCTTCTCCTCCCACCATAATGTTAAATGAAGACAATTAACTATTATGTGGTGTGGCTACCACTTATTTAATCTTAGCATTACAGTTGAGGCAGTCTTTGGTGAAATTCGTGTTCAGTAGAAAATCCTGTGGTTTTAAGTGAAGTGGTTTTAATCCCGAAAAGGTAAGAGTTATTTTGCCATCATAAACACTACATTTACTCACAATTTAAAAATAATACTATTATTACCAATCTATGGTCTCAATACTGGTTTTTTTGAAGAAGAAGATGATTAGCCCTGAGCTAACATCTGCTGCCAATCCTCCTCTTTTTGCTGAGCAAGACTGGCCCTGAGCTAACATCTGTGCCAATCTTTCTCTACTTCATATGTGGGACGCCTACCACAGCGTGGCTTGTCGTGTGGTGCCACGTCCGCTCCCGGGATCCAAACTGGCAAACCCCAGGCCACCAAAGCAGAACATGTGCACTTAACCGCTGTGCCACCAGGCCGGCCCCTCAATACTGATTTTTATATTTGACTTTGTAGCTGTGGGTGTTAAAAAATCCGTTAGGGATTTGCGTTTGTTCATTTGTTTGGTTTTCTTATTTCGATAACTATCTTTCATTAGTGATGGAGTGTCTCCTAAAGACTTGCCCTTAAAAGCAGCCTGCTCTGTGCATGCACCCCACACACACGCGCTCTCAAGTGTTAGGCGTTGGGTCTTTCCAATCAGGTCCTAGTCAGGCAGCCCCGCCTATGCCTTATGAGACATGGCAACCTTGAACAGGCCTTGTTCGGGGACAGGGGTTTCATAGATGAACGATAACCAGCGTTTCTGGAACATATTTGTGAAATATGAGAATCAAATGTTCTAGGGTAGTACTGGCCAATGAAAATATAATGAGAACTGCACAAGTAATTCTTAATTTTCTAGTAGCCACATTAAAAAAGAAAAATGGTGCAGGTGGAATTAATTTTAATATATTTTATTTAACTCAGTATACCCAAAATATTGTTATTTAAACATGTGCTCACTATAAATAATCGTTAATGACTATTTCTCTCTTTTCTTTGTACGGAGTCTTTGAAATCTAGTGTGTATTTTATGCTTACAGTGCATCCCAGTTCGGACTGGCCACATTTCAAGCACTCAGAAGCCACCTGTGGCTAGGGGCTTCCTGTTGGATGGGGCACACGTAGAGTTCTGTAGAGGAGTATGTCATTATGTTATTGAAAAACTTTCCAGATTAATCTTTACTGAAATTTATCTAGAAACTAGTCATTTATCAACGCTCTAAAGTAGCTTTTAAATCGGTTTTCTCTCCAAATCATTTTCTCAATTGTCATCACAACTGAATGTGAAAATTTGCTTTTTAGTTCTCTTTTTGGCCACATTTGATTGAGAGAAAATCTAGGTCTAGTTTAACTTTTACGTCATTTGGATTTATTTTATGTAGCTCTGTTATAGGTCTTGTAGGCATTTAAGTAACGAGAATAAAGCAAAATGTAAACAAGTAAAACAAATTAGTTTCCCAAGGCATAGTAGCTGAATTAAATACAGAAATACATTATTTTTAGTTTTAGTTTTCATCTATTCACATTATTCTCATGCACTCTCTATGGTAATTTTGGGGATTGGGAAATCCCTTTGAATTTTTTGAAACAAGGCAATTGCTTTATAAATATAAAGCACATTCCACGAGACCACCATTGAGGACAGGCACCGAGTGAACCGAGCTTCAGAGACAACACCATCACGTATGTGAAATTGTTTGCAAAAATTGTGGAGAGGGAAGCTCCTTGCTAACTTCCTAAAAGGTGCTGCTGCAACCTGATGAAGCCATGGAGCAGAGGCGGTGAAGGACAGGCTTTCTTTTTTTTGGTCAGGGGGAAAGGGAAGCAGCAAGCTGCTTGTACTGCAGCCTGAGAAACAAGCCTGGTATTTCAGCTCAGCACCCATGTCCTGCTAGCCCATAGCCCATGCATGGAGCACCCTGGCACTCGACCCAGCTTAGCTACGTGCAACCCAGACCTCAATCTTCCCGTGTAAGGGACGCCACATGCTTACCAATCGGTGCTCTTCTTGCATTTCAGGAGACAGCATGTACTTATGTGGCTGCTGTATTTCCTGAGCACACCATGATCCAAAGTCACAGATTCAACACTGTGGCTTTGATTGTGCTGTTATTGTCTTTTGATCTTTTTTTCTTCCTTTCTGCCTGTCTTTCTTTTCTCCTTTCTCTTTCTTTCCTTCTTTCTTTTTCTTTTTTTTCTTTCTGTCTTTCCTTCTTTCTTTCTCTCTCTCTCTCTCTTTCTTTCTCAGTCTCTCTCTTGCTCTCTTTCCTTCCTTCCTTTCCTGCCTGTATTTCTTCCTTTGTTTTGTAAAGATATTGATCTTGACTACAGTTTCATCAAGAGTCTATTCCTTGGGTCCAATGGCTAGTAACTGAAGCCTTTGCCCAGAAATAAATCATTTTCAGAGACATAAAGGCAAGGCTGCCCCAGTACCCTCAGGTACTGTGCACCTGTGTTACAGGTAACCTTAAGTAGCAGGACAGATGGCAGTAATGAGAAGAGCCAGAGCCACACAAGCCTCAAGGTCACCAGCTCTTGCTTTTTGCTGCTTGTTAAATGAATTAGACTTGGATTACCTAGCTCAGGATTTGTGGACAACAAGAACTACTTCTTTGTACAAAAGGATTGTACCAGGAAGAAAAACCATTTTGGTGCAAAGATTGCTGTCTGTAGCAGTGATGAGCATATCTTCCTTAGCTGAATGTACGTGGAGTGAGATGCTGGGTAGCAGGACGGGGTTTCAGGCAGGTGTGCGCAGGACTTGTCCCTGGGGGTCCAAATGTGTTCTGCCACTCGCACATCCTCTGCAGCTCCCACTACAACTCCCTGCAAAGCCCCAAGCACATACTTTTGAACATTTAAGACATGGTTTTTGTTTTCTTTTAGAAATAGTCAAAAGTCCATTTGGAACCTAGACCTTGGCATAAAGTATTGAATCAACCTGGGGAATGATACTTGTTCAAAAACAAGGTTTTATTGTAAAGTAGTGAGAATTGTTTTCTAGACTAACTTCTAAATTCTCCCTAAAAATACACCTATGGAAGATGAGTCCAACTTGTTGTAGATTTTGAAGTGGAAGTTTTGAGTTTAAGTCTGGCTGCCTGCCTTACTACAACCATGATGTGGGGCAGACTTCCCTCAGAACTCCACTGTCTTCATATGCAGAATACATTGAATGAGATCGTGCATTTCTCCTAAATGCATACTGTGTAAGGTGGTATTTTTAAAATTCACTAATTTGCCTCATGGGGTTGGAAAGGATAAACATTTTGCCAGGCATTTACCATATGCATTTCTTCATGTATGGGTGGACAGGCAAAATTCTGTGTCAACTGCTGTGTTCATTTCTTTGTCCCTTCCAATAACTCCTTGGATGAAGTCGTTCAGCAGCGTTTATAAGTTCTGTCATTTTACACATGGCCAGCCCATAGGGGCCAGTTGTCCACATCTCACCTTTACGTTCTTTGCACTCTAAGAAATGTATTGTATAACTTCCAGACTATTTTCCTAAGTTCATCTGAGGACATCTAGAATCCTTCCACTCCTATGTATCAACACTGAAAGTGCAAAAACAGCATAAAGAGAGCATAAAAACAGCATAAAGTGATGTACATGCCTAGCATTTGGATATAATAAGCTGCCACAGGGTGCCCCAGATATTTTGTACCTATCCATTGAGCACAGTTAGACTGCAGGATCCTTCTCCGTCATGTGACACAATGTGAGGAAAAGCAGAAATGTAATGAACATCCTGACTTAGAGAAACACTAATTCAACGTGTTGTGAAAATCCTCTTTGCTGTGTCTCGTTATGAGACTGGCTGTAGAAATAGAAAATCATCTCAGGAGGGAGTTGAAAGTCCAGAATCAACATTTCAACCAGCAGGTGAACATAAGTAAAACAGAAAGGTATGGAGGAACACTTATACGGTTGAGGGAGAAAATAAAATGTCATCTAAAAATTTAAATCAAAAATAGATGGGAAAAATAAGGAAAATGAATATTTTTAGTTTTGCTCTATAACTAGAATTGGCTTTACAGTCTAGAGTCTGTGATGGTCACCCTCTCTGGCCTTCTTCCAACCCTTCAGGGGACAAATAGTACGAATTAACAGCATCCTGGGATCTCTGAAATTATTAGTGTGCCCTACATTGAATTACCATCTTATTAAAATGTTCATAGGTGTATATTATGATTTTTTTATCTTACTCAGTCTTGAAAACTGAAAAGAAATCTGAGTGCCTATTGACATGTTACTCAAACCGTATTGTCTTCAAAGTGTAATCACTGAATCCATTAGAGGCTACTAGACTAAATGTCGTGGGAATCGAAGCTGTATGAGAACTGGTTCCCTCCCAGAGTTAAATAAGCTGCATCTGACTACAGGAAACCCTTGTACCACACTCTACCATAGCTTTGAAGCTAAATGACTAGCACAGGTTTTGAGTAGTGTCAGCGTTCTAGAATGCAAGGGAACAAGCTGGAGGCGGGAATTGAGCTGGCTTTAGAGAGTCAATTAATGAGACAAATGCTCATTAAGTACCTACTTCGTTCCAGGCACCCTGCTAGATACAAGGGTGACCAAGAAAGATAAGATTCAGGGTCTCAAGGAGTTTACTTTCTGTGGGAGAAAGGAAAGGTGCAGCTGGGCAGAGAGAGAAAAACATTAAAAAGGGAAAATGTAAAAATAACATATAGGACAAACTATCTTCTTGTCCCACGGACAATTCTGCCTGGTTTTGAATATCTCCTGGTTTTAATTAAAATATTTAGCTTGATGCATTGAAGTTCATTGCTGTTTTTATTGAATGCACTGACTGCAGTATGCCCATCCCCTTAATGAAAAGGTGAACCATAGCTTCTGTCTGCATGTGAGTGAAACGGAAAATTTAGGAAAGCTTCTAATGCTGACACCTTCCTGCACCCCTACTGAACCAACCATGCACACAGTTTGTTTGATCAATGTTGTGTTGCTGCTGTGCAGATGGATTCCCACTCCCACAAAGCATTACAGATGGAAGTTACTGAGCGATCATGAGCCCCAGTGCATGAATCCTTTAGCGTCTTTGATAGGCGATGGGCCAGCCTGTTTGGACACCTCAGGAGACAGGCTGCTCTAGATTTTGAGAGACATTGATTATTAGAAAAGCCTTGAACTAAATCTGCTTCTATCTGGAGCCATCCCTGCAGCCATCTGCAGTATCAGTACTTTCTCTTAAGTGTGCAAGCCCTTCAAGTCATTGGAGACAGCTACTATACCAGGCCCTCCAAACATTGCCTTCTGGCTGATGATTACTAGTACCCACCCTGCCACTGAGTACAATGAAATAAACACGATGATGCCTTTGCTTTGCTTCTCCTCACTGTTCTTACTCCACCTGGGCATTGCTCAGTGTGCCCTAGTCCTTCCTACAACACAGCACCCAAAGGACATCGCTGGCCTTGGCAGGGAATGTACATGAAGGAGAAAGCCAGTCACTGCCTCTGACGGGCTCGCCTTCACCCAAATCTACTTTCACCCTCAGAGTGTGATGGAAGATGGCACCAAAACTAATGTGGTAATCCCACAGGACTCACCTCCGTTAGTTTATGAAAGCATGCATGTTAAACCAATGTTATGTGCTTTCGAACTTTATGTAATATTCTTGTTCTGAAGGGCACAGAGTCCAGTAGGATCAAGCCTTCCTTGCTCTGGATCCCGGACACCTCCGTATGCAGCGCACACACACACACTGTGTCAGATTTGTGTGGCCACAACTCATGTTAACTGTCAACTAAGAACTCATGCCTCAGTTTCTCAGGAACAGCTATTAAGACATGTCCCCCTCATCTTGCATCTGTGCCTTTGATATCTGGGTCTCAGAGTAGGATCTGGCAATTATCATCATATTGTTTGGTGCAGTGTGTTCCATTTCAGCCTGGGAAGATCTTTTTGAAATAACTCCATGTGCCAGACTCAGGGACAGTGGTGGATAAGAGAATTCTTTCCCCTGGGATGCTGATTTCCACAGCAACTTTGTGAGGTGCCTGGCTGAAAACGTAGCTGTTGTTTTTAACATTCAGATAATCTGTGGTTTTCTTTTTTCTTTTTAAAGATTAAATTAGCACACGTGGGCTGCTAAGGACTCCACTCTGTCTGATCCCCGACTCCTCTAGGATCACTGGCCTCGCTGTCAGTACAGGCACCTATAAAAGGGAGCAGGTCATGATAGTTTGTCAGAGAACCAGGCCTACGGTCA
Source organism: Equus caballus (assembly GCF_041296265.1). Taxonomy (NCBI): domain Eukaryota; kingdom Metazoa; phylum Chordata; class Mammalia; order Perissodactyla; family Equidae; genus Equus; species Equus caballus. Next base: position 20,198,008 of record NC_091687.1, read on the forward strand.
CAGACACGCTTTTAAACCATTGAAAACTAAGTTTTTGCAAGTTCCTTGAAAGGAGCAGAACTCACAGTGTACATCAAAGCAAAAGCAGAAAGATATGCCACCATTCCCGCTGGAGCACTCCTGCCATCCTTCTCTGTTCCAGATGAAGCTAGACCTGCGAGTAGCTGTGTCTATCAGATTTTTAATCGAGTTTAATTTTTACTTTTGTAAATGGAATGGTATCTTTAAACAAATTGGTCTGTTTCTTCGATCCAGAATTTCCAGAGCTCAGTTTAGATGTCTGATGTTATGTCACATAATTTCATGAATCCTGCAAGTGCAGGTGGTATGCCATAGATGCGGAAAGATTTCTTCGTAAGTTTGAGTAAAAGGGAAACAAGTAGAAAGTGCGCTTGACAATGATGAGTGTGGATGGCCCTTTTGCGATGGTTTGTGAGCCGTCATGGTTTGTCAGACAATGTTGTGTTGCTGTTGCAAATGGATTCCCATTCCTATTTACCTAGTTCTGAGTCAGGAAGGCCCACATTCCCACATCCACAGAGAAACGGGGAGCCTAGAGGGAGGGAGAGACCTTTTACTATAATTGAAGTGTGAAGTATATTCTTTTCTTTTATTTAGGAAGAATAAAGAAAATCCCAAGATTTTTATATGATATGCCAGGGGCATTTCTAAGAGAATTTCTGTTTCAGAGAGACATATTTGTTGATTTCTCATCAGCTTGCCCTACCTTCTGAATTGTTAAATAGGGAAAGGAATTCATTTTTTGAGTTTGTCAGAAAAATAACTTCTTTGAAGTCCTCAATTGCTGCCATTGGAAATGATATGTCTCACTTTTCAGAATCCATGGAAAGAGCATATAAGTCCTGGACAAAGAAAGGAAAAACAGAAAGATTGCTGATAAGCGATTTCATGAGATGCCCCACAAATTGGCTGTTAGCAAAATCCTCACCTCCAAAAATATGACTGGGATATGTACAGTGAGAAACAGTTATTTTTGGCACACTCTTTGAGGTAAAACACCTCTGTAACGTGCTGCTTCCTCATTACTATGGCACCAAGATCAGAGCAAGAATATTGTGGTTTTGAAACCATGGACATCATTCAGAGCAACTACGGAGGCTCTGCCTGCTTGAAAAATTAGCCCAGCTGCCATTTTGTTTCAGGAATAAACAAATTCAGCCACTGTGGCAGATGTGGTCAAAAGCAGGCAACTCTTCTGAAGATAGACCTGGAAAACAGTAAACCAGCAGAACTTGAGGTAGTCAGTACCTAACAATTTCAATAAGTGAATTATTATTTTATGCAGTAATAGTACCCATTTATTTAGTAAAATGCAATGGAATCATGCGCTACAGATGCTAAGAGCTTTTGCTTTTAAATAACTTACAATCACCAGAGGGAAATAGAGGACCCTGGTCATGGTGATGGTAGGCATTGTTCTCTCTCTGTTTTACAGATAAGAAAGGTTCCCAGAACAAGCCCAAAACCTAGAACTGCCTAGAGTGGGCTCTTTCTTGGCTATGTGGTTGGTTACAAAATTAATGAGATTAATTAACTGATCTTCAAATCACACAACCTGTATGAACCCAAGTTTTTGTATTCTAAATCTTTTGTTCTATTGATTGTTAGTTGTTACCATTTTTTAAACCTGTGTGTTTATGATTTTTGTTACCATCCAAGGAACAAGCTGAATGAGATATTGAAAAATACTGGTGTTGTATTCTAATTGGCATTAGGAAACGGGTAAGAAAATTCGATCCTGGTATCTATCCACTGTTCAGTCTGGCTTCATTCGTGCAGTATTTGTTGAGCATGTAATGAGGAATAAAGAGGATGAGTAAGGCACACCCAAGCCTGCCTACAGGGGCAGGAAATACAAAATGCTGCAGTGGAGATATGAAAACCCACAAAATAGGCAAGGAGCAAAATCAGTTTTGATGAAAAGTGTGTAGGTTTTTAGAAGACATGACACATCCTCTAACCCTTCAAGGATGGTAGAATCTTTAGAGATTGATGGGAGAAAGGAACAGGTTGGGGGAACAAAATTGAGGGCAAAGGAAGCGAGATGGCGGCTTTGGTTTCTGTGTGGGCCAACGTGGAGACCCTGGGAGGATGCCTGACCTCCGAAAACACACGTAAATGCATTCCCTAGGAAGTCACAGCCATGGGGCTGATGAGAAATGGGTTGGTGAGTCACTGGCATAGCTAACCCTCCAAATATGATTGCTAGTTTGAACCATTTATTCTATTGCCTTTCATCAAGAAATCTTGTGGCATGGATCACTCTATTCGAAACCCTGTTACTTTTAGGGCATTAATTCTTATATTTTAAGTCATGCTATGGGATCTGTGAGAAGTAAGTTTGGGGCAGATGGGGATGCTCCATGCTAAGACTGAGTCAAAGCTTTGGAAACATGACAGCTTGTCTTAATTGTGTTACAAATTCATTCAGAAACCTGTGGATTTGAAAATACCAAAATTAGGTACAAGAGCCCATGTGAGAAACAAATGAAATGATCCCCAAGTCAGCTGAGGTATTTGAGCAGAGAGATGAAGCAGCATTGATAGAGGGTGGCCCTGGGGTGGGCCCTGCCTTCAAACAGGCCTGGGTTTGAAGCACCATCAGCGATGTGGCTTTGAGCCATCTGCCCCTCCTCTCTGAGTAGCCGTGTGCTGATGCCATTTACTCCAGAGGAGCCTGGTGGGAAATCCTGGGGGATCCGGCCTCCTTGATGAGGGGCTGGTCCCTGTTTCTCAAGAAGGCACTACAGACCTTCTCTCCTTGCCACTGTAAACCACCTCAGTTGGTTTTCATGGTACAGACGTCATGGTTGATTTCCAGGGCCCATCTGGGAATTGAGTGAACTGAACAGATGAGGTTTATGAAACCCCCGTCGTCCTTCCCCTGATTTTGAGAGAGACTTTGCTTTTGGGTGATTTTGCAGCTGGATAGAGAATCCTCAGGCAGGATTTGGAGGCAGGCAGATGGGAGGGTAAATTGGATTCTGATAGCATGTTACACCAGTAGACCCTGACGATGGTCTTACATCACGCGCAGATAACTGCCTCGTTCTTAACGGTTAGAAATGTGTCATTGAAGTGTGAAAATATTTATGCTGTTAGATTTCCCATCATTTTCTGTTCTTTCATTCCCTCTCATTTGCATTTGTTACTCGTAAATGTAGATCTTTGGTGCGATTTGTGCAACCGCTCTGTGTGTCAATCTGCGAAAAGAAATCTCCGGGTGAGCTGAGCTTTGGTCCCCTTTATCCCTGCGGGCTGGGTTTCAGTGGTTAACTCAAAGTTGGTGTCACAGCCAGCCCTGGCTGGGCACTGAGGATCAGCCAGCAGAGAACAGAGTGGGCTCCTGGTTTACTCACTGCTGAAGACCTGCTTTTAAAATTAGTAGTTGTGTTTTCTAGCACAGGGGGTTGATGTTTTAGCACAATGAGTCTAGTTGCTTAATTCAATTCGTGTATTACATCTTTGAAGAAAGCCAACCAATTATAAACTTTATAAATTCTGATTGAGATCATTGAAATAGTCACCACATCACAATTATTCATTAGGTCCTTTCTCTTTTTTGATTATCTATTAATAGAAAATACCCAAGCATCTAGCTCCTTGTAGTTTTATGACAGGGGAGGGGTGTGGATTTAACCATTATATAGTTGGGTTTTTTAATTTTCAAAAGTCATTTATCTTGATGAGAAATCATATGTCTTAATAACCTTGATAAACTAAGTTTTGCATGATTACACCTTAAGGTTGAAACACATTTCATTTCATCATTTCCCAGAAGGGGCACTGAATTCACCCATTTCCTGTTTTTAATCTCAGAATGTTCTGTATTTCCTTCATATCTACTTTCCTGGCAGCAGGACCCTGGAAGCAATTGACACCAAACTCATTTACCCCTACCTAAGATTTATGCACTTTGCACATTATTGCAATCAACTCTCCGGTATCTTTGCACAGAAGTGGATATGTGAGGCAAAATTTGCTGTCCCAATTATGCATGAACTCGTTCAGCAAGCTGGGCAGTGCGCCCTTCCTTGCAGCAGACATTTCTTGAGCCCTTGTGATATCTGGGCCTGATACCAGCTCTGACACTCATGTTCACAGTTCTTGTTCAAAGGTCACCACAGCCAACATTTCATTCATCTAGCATTTAGAGAGAGGGAGCATTTCTTCATGGCTAAATTTTCTAAACTACTCAAACTACCATTTTACTTTCGGTGTGTTTTAATCCTTTTGGGTAAGGAATCCTTCTAAAGCCTAGTAGGCCCCCTGAGATTCTTTCAAGAATATCTCGAAAATACTTGAACCTTTTCTTCTTAACTCAAGTTTACTATTGTAAGTATTGACTCTAGCATGATGGTACGATCACTTGTGGGCACACACTTTGCAAACTGTAAACCCTGTAACCAGGGAGAATTGTATTATCAGTTCATTCGCTTATTCCTTCATTTATTCATTCCTTCAGCAGACATTTCCCATGCTTCCAGTGTAGCAGGGTATTAGCTTCCAGATTTTCAGTAATGGTTCACATATGTAGTCCTCTTGCGGTCAGAAAGTACACTTGGATTTGTCTGACTGTATAGCGTCCTGAACTTTACTTCAGAAGAAGTCATTGGGCCTATGGAGCTTATCGCTTCTCCTTACATGACCCTAGTTTGAATTCTCTTATCTGTTTGCATAGTATTTTCAGTCTCTTCCTCTACTTTCTAATTTGCAACTTCTAATCTTCTGGGCATTGAGATAAGAAAGAACCATTTAATCGTTTTCACAACTGTGCCTATGTAAGGTAAGGGCACAGAAGCTCCCAGTGAGTGTCGCAGGGACTCGCCCATGAGTAAATGTGTGAACGTTAGTTCAAAGGTTTTTTAAGTTCTATTTTAAAGTCGGTTGCCTCAGAGGTCAGTTTTGCTTTCTTTCTCATTCTTGACCTCTTGTTACCAATTGATGCAGATGGATGTACAACTTTTGAGTAAGTGTAATGTCAACGGGATGAGATCAGCCAGGGGTGCTCCTGATTTCCCCAAGTTTATATATATGTATATATATATTTGGTGGAGAAGACTGTTCCTGAGCTAATATCTGAGCCAGTCGCCCTCTATTTTGTATGTGGGACGCCACCACAGCATGGCTTGAAGAGTAGCGTGTAGGTCAGCATCCAGGATCCAAACCCATGAACCCCGGGCTGCCGAAGCAGAGCATGCAAACTTAACCCCTACACCACCAGGCCAGCCCTCAAGTTTATATTTTTAAGTTCAGCAATTCAGAGGAGGCAAAGGGCTGACGTTTTCAGTCTCTTTGATCTTTATTCAGATCCTTCCAATTACATTTTTGTTCTGTTTCTTTCTGTCACTTAAACCTGCAGCCTCCAAGTCAAAATGAAAGGCTAGTAACAATTCTTCATCTAATGTGCAGATGTGTCTTAATGCTTTCTTAGAAATTTTATTTTACTTGGCCCTCAACCGTGACATCTCTTGGAGTAACTGGTAATGTAAATCTGAATGTTTTGCCATTGCAGAGGGTAAAACTTTCTGTGAATTCCATATGGTATACATTTTTCCCCTCTTACATATTTTTAGAATTTTTAATACTTTGTTTTTCTGAAAATAAAGTATTGCTCATAAGCAAGATATGGCTTCCCAAATCTCTTTTCCTTCCTTAGATCTTATGGCAGAATCTCATCATAAAAGACACAAGCTGAAAGAACTGGAGGCAAGAGGGGCTGCAGGAGAAGTCGGTAATGATGTCGAGCTATAGGACCTGCACCTGGGGCCCCTTCTCTTCCTCCACCATCTTATGGGATTTGCAATTCCACCTTTCCCAGACTTCCAGGGCACTAAAGGAGAGAGAGAGACCTGCCTTACTTTCCCCTCCATCCTGCCAGCCACAACTCTTGCCATAACGTGCTGTTCTAGCCTTCAGACACTAGACACACCACCATACCTCCCCAGAATGGGCCTGACGTCAGGCTCCCCACCATGCATCCATCTGCTGGTCTTTCCTTTTTCCTTGGCATTTGAACTTGAGGCTTAATTTCTTCAATGTTTGTGCTGACGCTTTTCAGGAAGAATAGAAAAATAAGTTTGCATACTCCTTTTCATCTCACCTCCAGCCATAATGTTAGGGGCTTTCTGACGTCACCAAAGGGAGTGCCTGACCATTGAAGCTGGTCCTCCAGTGGGGACACAGAGGCCAGAAGTGTTGGAGCTTCACTGTGAGCCCAGGTCTCTGGCCCCAGAGACCGTGAGGAGCCTGATTGCCAAGGGCCCAGTGCATGCAGCTTTGGCTCCATGATTAGTCTCCAGCTGTGTCATTTTTATTGAAGGGCATCACTTGTTAGTGAATCTCTAAACCTACTAGCAAGTTACTAAAACTTTCATTTATTAAAAAGTATCAACAGCCCTTTTACATGTTTCTCCCAGCGCCTCTGTTACAAAGCAGGAGACCTGTTCACGCCTGATACCCAGGCTATCCCAGGACCAAGATGAGGGAATTGTATTAAAACTCAATAACAGAAAGATCCAGAGAAGGCAGAATTCCCCCCGGGAGAGCATCTGCCTTGCATGGCGCTGGTTTATGGATTCTGTCTGTGTTTATCTGAAACTCAGGACTTAAAAACACCAGGTTTGCCTTTAGTGCACGAGAGGTGCTGCTTGATCGTCTGCCTCAAGTGGAAAAGGTCGGTGGTTCTCCCAGAGTGGTTTCCCTGCAGAGCTATGCCCAACAGGAGTGCTGTCAGCAGATGTTCATTCCATCTAAAGGTGGCCCTGGAGGCAGGAGCGAGGGACAGGGAGAAAGAAAGAAAACCAATGCAGAAGTGCACTGCCACTGCTGTGGGGGACGGAGCTTCCATCCTGCTGGGGCCATCAGAGCTGCCAGAGTAGGGAGGAGGCATGCGTGGCGCCCCCGACTGGCCAAGGGCTGCCTGGAGGAGGGTGAGGGCTCAGGTCTCCAGCTGCCCTGTCTGCAGCCTGCCATGCCCAGGGCAGAAAGACAGAAAGCGACCCCTCTGAGAAGGGCACTCGGGGTTACACCTGCCAAGCGTGGGGTGGAAAGCAGGTTGAAGGAGGCTGGCAAGGCAGTGGGGCAATGCAATGCCCGAGGTGGGATCTTTGCTACTGTGTGCTTTTTTTAGATAGAAAAGAATAAAAAAGAACAAAGTTCAGAGATGAAAGACCAACTTGCCAAAACCAAAGGGAAGAAAAGAGGTCAGACATTGTGGAGTCACAGGCCTTCAGTCACCACCTCCAGCATTTCTTTTTCTCTTTTTCCTAGTATTGGAAAGGATTTTAAAAGTAAATGCTCAGTGCCCTTGATAACAGGCCTGTGGCCCCAGAGGTGGACATCGCATCCTTGACGGCAGATTAGGCACCACAGGTGTTCAGGAAAAGCTTATTGAATAAACCAAAGTTTATTTATGAAGGAAAACTTAAAGTGTCTTGGTTTATGTGGCATGCTTGGACAGCATCAGTGTCACACTTCAGTATCCAAAAGGTCTTGTTGGGATAGGAACAATGTGTGATGCATAGAGAAACATCTAGAACATTTGCCCAGGAAGCCTAGAGGGTGGAGTTACTGGGGTGCAAAGGAGGGCGGTCCTGGGTCTTGGGTGAAGATGGAAGCGACCGGCCTCACCTCCCTCCTCAGCAGCCCCTGGCAGTCAGCGAAACTTGACAGCTCCTCGATTCTCAGGGAAGTGGCTGAGCCGTCCAGAGCTCTCCTTCCCCTCAGACAGAAACTCACTTAAGGGCAATGAAGTTGAAACTTCTGTAGGATCTGTGCCAGCAGTGAGCAGTGGCAAAGGGTTGAGGGGTATAAGGAGTGGTCAGGGCACCGACCGGCCACCACCCGGGAGGCCAGACACCGACAGGAGAGTGGCCTTGCAGGACAGCCCTCACCAGGCCTGCAGCCGCCCTCCTGATTGCCCTGCACAGTGAGCAGTGTGCACAGGGTGTGGTTCTGCACTCTGCCCACAGGCTGGGGGTTTGCCCAAAGTCTACTTGGAATGCAGTCTCTTTCATTGTAGATTCATGGCAAATTTTAATGTGTTAGCTTTTAAAGAATAGATCGAAAGGAACTCTCCTGGGAACCACAAATGTAAGGTTTCAACAGATCATCAGGAGTTTTCTGTAAGAATAATGATAGTTCTTGGTGTTGCCAGTGTTTCTCTTGGAAAATAAGGAAGAGGGGAAAGCAGTGCATTAATATTAAAACCTGTGCCTGTAAGGGAACTTTCCATCTGAATTCAGTGACCTCAAGAGGCCGGACAGGCGGGAAGGCCCTCCTCGCTGGGCCCACCGCCCTCTGCCACATGCCTGTGAAAATGCTAGATAAGGACTTTTTCTGAGCAACCTCCAGACTCCTCCGGTGGGAATGCCTTTTACTGGAGCTCTGCTACTGGTTTATCTCCACAAACAGAAAATGCCGCAAACGGGTTAATTCAGTTTCTTTCTCATTTTTCCCTAGATTTCAGGCTTTTCTCTCTTTGCCTGTTCTCATTTTTAAAATTGATATTTAGAGATCTCAAAGAGGCTCTACCTGAATATGTTTTTGCTTTTTGTTCCATTGGTTCATTCTTTGGTCTCTGCCCTAAAATAAATTGTTTTATTATAATGAAAGGAAATTTTATCATGTTTTTACTCTGGCCTTTGAAATACACGAGAAAAATAACAGAATGGCCTCCTAGAATTATTAGGAATTTCTGGATCTAGTACTGTTTAGGACATACTTGCGGGGACACTTGGACTATATCCCCTCAGCCAGCAGGGTTGCAAAGTCAACTTGTTGCTCACCCTCCAAGGCTGAACCAGGAGATGACACTCTTTTAGAAGTTGGACTTAGATGCAAGGAAGGCTGTGAGAGTGTGTATATGTGGACATGTGTATGTGAGTGTGTGTGTGAGAGAGTGTGGTGCGTGAGAGTGTGTGTGTGTGTGTCTGGGAGTGTGTGTGTCTGTGAATGTGTGTGTGTCTGTGAGTGTGTCTGCGCGTGCACTCTTTGCTAAGCCATGAAATGCAATTCCTTACTCTTGCTTCCCTTTCTGTCACTTCTCCATAATTCTTTGTATTTCGGTTGGGCTGGTGTCTCGCAGAGGCTTCCTCTTTTCCTGCATTCCTATATTTCATTATTCACCCCTTGTTCCTCTTCTAGGGCTTTTACAATACAGCCAGGAGGATGTGGAAACCCAGTTACAATATGACACACAAGCTGCATGTCACAATCCTGTTCTCGGGCCCTGCCTCCTGGAGGCATCTGGATGAGGCAGGAGGAGGAGGAAGATAAATGGTGTAGAGAGGGAAGATGACAGAATGCAGAAGTAGGGGCTTCTGGAAACCCGAGGTCTGGCGATAGCTAGGATGGTTTTCCTCTAAAGCCTAGAGTTTCCCATTAGTGGGCCAATTCCAGACTAGGCTGCAGCCTCGCCCAGCCATGGAACGCTGTGGGGTGCATGTTTCTGTTTCAGGAGCCTGGGGCACTTCAGAAGCTACTTCCCAAGTCCAAACCCATGATCCCCTTTTCCCTAGACCACCAGCTGGCTCCCAGCTTCCCTGTCTGTAGGGTGTTAGGATAGTCTCCCCTGTACAGGCTCCCTTCCTCCCAGCCATCTCCATCCTAACGCCTAACCCAGTTCCCACCAGGAGACCCCCTGAGCAGGGACCTCAGAAGGCTCCCCATGGCCTTGGGACTTCATCTCAGCTTACAGAGGCCTCTTGAATCTGGCTCCTTCATCTCCCTCTGCATCCTCACTGTCTGAGCAGGCAGGAGGACCACCCGCCACGCACACTCCTGCCCCTTCATTTCCACTGGAGATTCCCTCTTCCTGCTTCTCATTTTGAATATTGTCCTTCTGGGAGGCCAGACCCCTGTGTCACTTCTTCTCCCAGGCTCTGCCTGTGGTGGACGCAATCTTGTCTCTCTGAGAGCGAGGACTCTCTCTGATGCTGTGCCTCGCTTTGCTTCGGCAGGGCTGGTGTTGCGCTGTGGGTCCTTCTCCTCATAGACTGCATACTCCTGTGGTCAGAGACCGTATTTGCCCTTTATAATTTCTCTCATGACTCCCCCGGGGCTTTGCACTCACACTTGTGCAAAGCCTGAAATATAAATCACTCCGCAAATGATATGTAGTATGGCTTATTCAAGGGTCTCATTTCATAAACTCATTAAGTGATAGAACAGGAAGGTTTGCAAAGTCAGTTTAGTGCCACTAAGATGGCTGGAGGAAAATAATCCATTAGCTCCCTTCTTCAATAAAATTCTAATCTCAGTCATTTTGTTTTATTCAGCTTTCAACTCAGATTGGCATGTATGGCAGCCTTGGACTGACAGAGGTGAGCCAGGGAAGCGGCCATATGGGAGTGAAGAGCATGAGCTTTGGAGCCTGGTGAACTTGGCTCCCAGTCCCTGCCTTGCCACGGTGCCAGCAGGTGGCCTTGGGCAGATCAGGTGGCCTCTCTGAGCTTTATTTCTCTCTTTTGTAAAGCAGGGTCATATTTTTCTCACAGGACTGCTTCAAGAATGAAAGAAGCTAATGTACAGGAAGCATTTCACACAGTGGCTGCCTCCCAGTCCAGCTCATACGTGATTGGGGGACAGCTAGTTGAGCCAAGTAGCCTTGATATAGATAGTACATGCTACGTATTGCTTGGATTTTAAATGGGAAGAATGCATGACCTAACCTGGTCCTTTTCACGTGTTTCCCAGTAAATGCTGTTGAATCATAAAACTAGAGAGAGGAGGGGAAAGAGAGGGAGGAACCTCCCTTATTTCAAAGAAATGTTGCTTAAGGGAAGGACAGGACTTTTTGAGATACTCTAATCCTAAGAAACAGCTGATATCTACTAGGAAAAAAGTGTGATGTTTGAAGGTTCTTCCCAAGAGATGTGAGAATTTGACAGAAATGCTGGGAAGCTGGAGGCTGCTGAGTAATGAGTGAATCCCAGGCGAAGGTTGTGGGGTGGTCAGGAGAAGAGGGGCCACTGTGCTGGGCAGGCGTCTTTGCTCTGTGACTGCCAGCCCCTTCGACCCTCCAGGCGTATGGTGACATTTTATTCTGGTGTCCTATGTGAGGGGACCGAGACTTTGTGAGGCAGTATGACTGTCTCAGGTCCCAGAGCCTCTCAGAGGCGGAGGAAGGGCGGGCGCAGGGCTTCCTTCTTTAAATTCATCTCCATCACCTCAGGGGTCAGAGCCGGGGGCTGGAGAAAGGAGCTCATCACAGCATCCCAGAGATTTGTTGTGGGGCTTGACAAAACAACAAATGCTTAGCATTTATTAAGCAGAGGGCTAAAAGTTAGGAAATAATGAGAGAGAGAGAAAAGGGGGAAAAAATCTTGAACAAATTCCTTAAGCAAAGAACTATAAAATGCAAACTGTTTCTAGTTTCCTTTGCCTGGGTTAGCAGTAAGTTCACACTAGATGTTAAAGAGTGTAAAGTAGCCACATCTCTTGCCTTATGCCTTCCCACAGCCTCTGTGGGAGTTTATCATTGAGATGTAGGATTCCTTCCATCATAAACCACCATTCCTTACCCAGAAATCTCTACAGGAGTGCTTCCCAGTTAAGAAAAGGAGGGAGCAGGAACTTCATTGTGACTTCTAAGCATGGTGGAGACCCGAGTTTGACTCCTGGGCTTCCATCTGCAGCCAGCTTGCAGGGCTGAGGGTGGTGACTGTCTTGGAGCAGCGAGGAGCTCATCTGCTGCTCAGAACTGTGGGGACTGCCATCCACCTGTCTGCACTGCTGTTCTTCAAATGTAGAAGTCTCTGTGAGTGACAGGCTCTCTGCTACCAGATCTGTTTTACTTAGCTGCCTTTGTAAATATGTGAGCAAGAAGAGCAATCTTTGCCATTTACACATGCACATACCCACACATACACACGTGCACACAAATGTGTGCACCCTAGTATGGTAGGCGAGTGCATCCAGCCCAACCACATGCTTCAGTCCCAGGCACGGCTCTCAATCTCAGCCCTCCCTTCCCTCTGCAGACAGCCAACTTAGTTACAGATAGCCAAGGTGTCTTATACTTGCTGCTCTCTCCTACCTCCCACTCCAGCTTGCTGCCTGAGCTGGTGCCTAAGAAACATGGGGTGGAGAAGCTTTGGGGTGGAGAACAGGAAGAAATGGGAAAGGCAGAAATGAGGCTTCGTCTCTACCATAGTGTGATAAAGTCGCCAGGGGCCTGCTCACCGCCCCAGATGTTTCAGTGCAATGAATCCACGAACACTTTCCTTGAAGATCAGAGCCCCTCTGAGACAGGCTGTGCTCCTATCCCTGTGGGCTCAGGGCCCAGGGGACCATGCCACGCTGTTCTTCCTGTCTCTCCTCCTCCTTTGCTGAGTCACCTTCTGCTTGGAATTCTGGCAAGGACCCCTCAGAGCTTCTGGAAGGGAGGGACAGCAGGGGATCCACCCTCTGTGTGTCCTGGGGGAGATTACTTTATCTCTGGCCTCCGTGAAGCAAGGCCTGGGCTTCTGGGATCTTTGGGGCTTGACACAGTGCCAGCTGTGGGGATGGGAGGGAATGGCCAAGGGCGTTTGCAGAGCCTGGAGAGGAGCTGCACGCGCTTGACGTCTGGAGGAAGGCGACAGAATTGGGTCTATAGTCCTCAGCCCTTCCTTTGCCTCTCTTTCCCATTTTCAGTGAGGAGCAGCATGTCCTGTGCCGCCTCCATGTGTTAAAGACACACGGAGACCATACTTCAGAAGGCCAGGGCACGTTTAACAGTCAAAATATTTCCTAATTTAGTCTTCAGTACTTCATTTTAGCAAACTCCTTTTTACACTTGGCAGCAACAGTTCAACCTGTTGTTTCAGTAAGAAGGTGCTACGGGGAAAACCACATCTAAAACATGTGTACAGTTACATCAGCTGAAGTGCACGCCCAAACAGTTGATAAATGCCTTGCTTTGTGGCCCACGCTGCAGACACGCAGACGACTGCCAAGCCTGTCGGCCCCACATCCCTTCCCTGCCCTCCTTTCCCTTCGTCTCAGTGTTGCAAGTGAACACAGCCATGCATCGCCATGGGGAGCACGCCTGGTCATCTCCCGTCCTTACAGGGCCTAGACATTGAAAGGTGGCCCTCCATGCACGTCTGCTGCTTCGGAGCCACCTGGAGGCCACCCCACCCATCGGCCCTGGGCCACACCCTGAGTGCAGCCTGAGTTATTTACTAGACTTTCCCTCCCTTCCTGTGTGGCCTGGGTGATCCAGTATAAGTGGCCCTCATTGGAATATGATTTGGAAAGGAAAAATGAAGTAAAATTCAGTTTTTCACTTATTTGCAGGACTTCCAATAATATTTCACTTATTTCAGCCTCCCCTCGTACAATGCATAGACCTTATGTGTTGTCATTATTTCTCCAGCCTTCTGAACTTTCTTCAGCCCTAATTGATTGCCTCAAAGTGTCCCTGCCCCTCTCTCTTTTTAAAGCTTTGAACTAAGCTCTCTTTCTCTGTCTTATTATTTTTCCATTTTCTCCTTTTCACTTGGTTGTCTTTAGATTATAGGAGGTGACTTTTAGAAATTTCATCTTGGTACTTCTTTATATTTTATATTTTTAGAATAGGCAAATATTATATGCACCAAAAAGTATTTCTTCAAAAAACGAGAAAGATGTAACATTCAGAAAATATCCCTAAACCTATTCTTTACTCTGTTGAATGTTTCACCCCAAAACTATGGGGAACTAAGTGTAAGAGGGTAGGTAAGGGAAGATTGCAAATGACACCCAAACAATGACTTAGAAGATAATCCCATAAATAGAATCATCACTGTTGAACACATTGTTTTCTCAGTTGTACATTTCAGAAGAAAAGTCTTTACCTGTCCATTTCTCCCTTTGTAAATTGTAGGTTTATCAATCAGAGCTTTTCCATCCTACTTAGTTCAATATGAAAAATTATATTAATAAAACATAAAGAAAAATAGGACAGGTCCCCAGTTGTGCTGCATCAAGAGAGAGAGGGTCAGAAATCGGTTTTTCCCAGTCTGTTAATCGTGCTGTTGTTTCGTCCTGTGTGCTGTCTGCTTGGAAGGCAGATCTGACAGCTGAAGTTGGAAGTAAGGCAAAATTGGCTTTGGCCATCTCTGTCACGTTCACTTGAAGCAAGCAGGATTGTCCCCCAACCTGGCAGTTAGCCTGAAACCCTGTAAGAGTAATTCCCAGATGGAGGTTTCCCATTTTGGGGGTGGAAGGGAAGCCTGCATAGACTCAGGGTTTCAAGGTGCCAATGGCATTTTCCCAGAGAGCATTTGTCTTGACTTGTCAACACCAGTGGTCTTGCAAAGCACTACCCCTGGTGTTTTCCCTGTTTGAAATACTCAGTTAATGTTAGTCGGCTGTAGTAATCCCATAGGCCCTGAAGTCTTTGTTGACAAGAATATGGATGTTATCTTTATCTGCCCATGGCTTTCCACTAAGAAAAAGAGCTGCGGTGCATTGAGTGCCTGCTAAGGAGCAGGGGCCTCGTAAGCATCACCATGAATCTTCACATTAACCTGACTAGTAGATATGATTATTCCCACATTTGGTGGATGAGGAAACCGAGGATCACAGTAGTTGGCACTTGACCCAGTCCACACAGCTAATGGGAGGCAGAGCCCAGTGCCACACACTGCCTTCTGACCTGAGGCCTGCATGCACTCCACTGTCCAGCAGCTGCCCCTTCCTTCCCGCAAATGGACGTGACCCCGGCAGAAGAAGCCAGGGACCCATTCAAACAGAAAACCATGTGTGCTCAGTTTATACGAACTGAAGTAAAGTAAACTGAATGAAAACTGGCAAGAATGACTTTCCCCATTACTAACACATGCTCTAAATGCACCAGGTTTCTTGGGAGCCTCACTCGTAACCAACACAAGAAATAAAATGCTTCCTGCCACATACTTTGCAACTTCTTATTTAATGTAAATAGATTTCTAAAAATTTGCAGATATGAGTGTTGTCTTCAAAAAGTAATAGTTCGAAGTTTGTTGATTCAGCAACCCTGTAATGAGCACCATGCGTGTTCTAGGTACTATGCAGGAGGAGAGGAAGTGGGGAGAAGGGAAGCAAAGCCTCTTTATCTGAGCACAGAACTGAGTCCAAGCCCTCATCAAGTTCCAGAACTGGGCAAGTATCCGGAGGATTCTGGAGTGGAGATGGAAAGGGCTGGAACAGCCGGGAGAGAGGGCCAGTTTCTGAGTGGGCGTTGCAGGGATGGGAGAGAGGAGCAGGTCCTGAAGCGTATGCAGTCCTGCAGAGAGCAGGGAAGCCGTGCTGGTGAGCAGAGGGGATAAACAAGGCTCGAGGTGGGGGAACGATCCTGACACCTGTACAGGACACAGAGGTCTGCTGGGACTAGGAGAACGCGTTCCCTCTGTGGCTGGGGCTTAGTTAGGAAATAACTATATGCACAGCTGAATGAAAACTGTGAGCTGTTTACAAATGAGGTGTAGATGAGGCATTGGTTTTCCGTGCATTTTTCCGTAATGTTCATCCATTTGCTTATCTGAATAGTATTACCTGCTGAAAGACTCCTTGTCATTGCTGACCAGTCCTAGAGAGATTTTGACACAGGACTTGGGATTTTTGTCTCATCCTAACAGTGCAGACCAATGGAAACTTTGGAAGCAGATGTGACCTGATAAAGGCAGCCTTGAGGATGACCATCTTTGGGCAGTGGGCAGGATCGATTGGAAGGGGAGCCTGAAAGCAAGGTCTGCAGGATGCAGACCAACCCCCTTGGGCCCAGTGGTGGACACGAAGTACTGGCAGGAAGTGGGGCAAGCTGAGGCAACCTTGCTGGGTGAGGCAGCAGTTTCATGAAAGTGCTGGGATGTGAGAGATGTCTTGAAAGAACTCAGAGAGATGTTGGCTATGGCAGGCCGGGGTGGAGGTGAGACCCATGTGCATTGGAACTTATGGAATCCAGATAAGAGCACCATTGGCACAAGTGGGACAGAAGAAGGAGAACTGAGTCTGGAGGAAGACCTGGAGTTTGGATTTGGATGTGCTTGTTTGCTGCATCAAGGGAAGAAAAGGCAGCTAGGCAATGACTGAGCCCAAGCAAATTCTCACAATCGGGAGGCCCTGGCATATCTCTCCTTCCTCCTTTTACAAACATTTTGTGTGCCCATTGGTGCATGACGTTATACTGGGGCTCTGCAGGATAGAGAGCTGAATAAGCCACCATGAGGTGCACACAGGGGCCTTGAAATCTGCAGAGAAGGAGCTGGCGGAGTAGGAAGCTGGACGTGGAGTGGAAGGAGCAGCTTAGGAGTGACTCAGTTTAGGTGTGAGACCTCACACCAGCTCTCCTCGGCTCTGGGTCTGTGGGTCAAACTTTAAACTTGTCTGTATTTTAGTTTCCTCTTCTGTAAGAGTAGAATGACAGTACCTTCTTAGAGTGAGCGGTAGGAGATGTTAGCCAGTATTCTCTTCCCCTGATACAACCCAGAGCTACCTAACTTAGAAGATGGTATAAGAACAAAGGTCCATCCCAGAAATGTCTAGGTATGGAAGAAGGTCAAGAGAATCTGGATTTGGTACCTATGCCGGGACGTAACTAGTTCTCTAGCAGAAGTGCGGTCTTGGTGTTTTGGCTCTGAGGTGTGCCTGGTCTCCTTCACCTTTCTTCACTGTCCCAGTTGGGGACCCTCTCACTAGCACTGTGACAGGGTTAGGGTGCAAATCCATGAAATTCGAGATCTGTAGGCACTGCAAAGGTCACTTCAAACCATGCTTAATGAGACTAATGATCTGACCATGCTCAACAGGCTAATATGATTTAAAGAATATGTATAAAAGTCAAACTCCAGCATATTTGTAAATTCTCCTAAATACAAATCTAAATGTGTTTACTCTCCCCCAAAAAATTCAGTGTCCTTCTTTGACTTAAAAGTGGAATAGACTTCCTCCCTCCTGTTTTGAAAATCTCAAGAATGTCTTAATGGCCCCATAAGGAGACAACAGCATGAGAACTTTATATGCACAACTAAATGCAAACAAAAAAGTGTGGTTTGTGGACATTTAATCTTTTTTCCAAAATGTTCATCAATTTGACCATCTGAATAGAATTCGGAATCTGAGGGATTAATAGCAATTTATATGAAATTGTTAGTGACAGTTTGCAGAATAAAACTTCCTGCCAAATGAACTAAGTTTGCTTTTGATATGAAGAATGGATTTTGTTAAATTTAGAAAACTTAACAAGATATGTTGAATCTTTTAGTATCTGCACGGTTTTAGAAAACCATGGCCTAAAATTTGGGGTGGAATTTACTAAAGAAATGAAGACATGGCTGAGAGTCATCATGGCATAATCACCTGCCTGCTCCCATGGTGACCACTTCCAGACCAGGGCCAGCCAGGGAGTTGGACACGCAGAGGGCAGAGCCAGCCGGCCATACCTTCCAAATCGCTGGGCGGAATCATTTCGTGTGTGGGGACTCTGTTGATGAATGCTCTGTAACTCCCACGTGTGAGTGAGTGTGTTTGTGTGTGTGCAGCTGCAGCACTTACACACTTTCCAGTGCCTCTCAACAGCGTAAGAGAGAAGGCACAGCTTCCCAAAGGCCCTCACTGCATGGGGCGAATGTGTGTTTGGAATAGTGACTGTAATGTGTTAATTAGATACAGTCTCAAATCAGCATATTTACATGCTAACCACCAGAGGACAAATTCCAGAACTTCCTTTGAGCCCCAGCCTTCTCTCTGGTAAACTGGCTATAGTACCTGCCTCATGGGACCATGGTGAGGATTAAAGGCAGTTTATGGAATTGCTTCCCAAGAACCTGGCATTTACAAAACTCCCAGTGAATGCCTTCCCCAAGGTGTTGGACTGAGAAGAACAGAATAAAGTAGGACAGGACAGGACAAGATA
Source organism: Equus caballus (assembly GCF_041296265.1). Lineage (NCBI taxonomy): Eukaryota > Metazoa > Chordata > Mammalia > Perissodactyla > Equidae > Equus > Equus caballus. Next base: position 20,215,892 of record NC_091687.1, read on the forward strand.
GGACAGGACAGGACAAGACAGGACAGGACAGGAGAGGACAAGATAGGACAGGATAGGACGGGACGGGACAGGACGGGACAGGACAGGGTAGGAGAGGATAGGACAGGGCAGGACAGGACAGGACAAGATCGGAGAGGACAGGACAGGACAGAACAAGATAGGACAGGATAGGACGGGATGGGACAGGACAGGACAGGACAGGACAGGACAAGATAGGAGAGGACAGGACAGGACAGGACAGGATAGGACAGGACAGGATAGGACAGGGCAGGACAGGGCAGGACAGGACAGGACAAGATAGGAAAGGATAGGTTAGGACAGGACAGGACAGGACGGGACAGGACAGGATGGGACAGGGCAGGACAGGACGGAACAAGATAGGACAGGGCTGGATAGGACAGGACAGAACAGGACAGGACATGGCAGGGCAGGACAGGACCAGATAGAGTGAGTTTTCACATCTTTCTTGTTGTGCATAACCTCCGGCCCATGTAGATACCATGGGCTTCTTGTTGCCACTGGGCAGCTGATGTGTGCCTGAGCGTGTGTGGGGCATGAGCAAGAGTGAATTCTGACCAGTTAGCTCCCCTAGGGGCAAGTAGAACAACTCTGTAGTTACAGCTATGTTTTGTTTTTTAAACTTTTTTTTAATTTTTAGAGAATCGAATATTAAAGACAAAAACTAAAAAGTTAATTTGATTCTCCTAAAAAACAGTTAACATTTAATGTGTGATGATGTATTGTAGTAATAGTTTATTAAATGGTAATGGGCGAAATGGAAAGCCTCCTGACAAACTTACGTATTTCAAGGCTTACACTTTGATCACTTGAGACCTGTACGAGTCTACATTTTCTGATGGTGAGACGATTTTTGGGTAAATTGTATTCAATTCTAACCCCCCAGCTCCTTTACCGGTGAGTTTAGCAGTGTGCACGAACACCTCCGGCTGCTGTCTTCATCACCACACACACGAGCTGTGGCCTGTGCAGCTGAGGGACACATTAGGAAGTTGACTTTCGAATCAAGTCCTACTCAAGCCCCTGTCGGCAGTATCAGCACTGTCTCAGGGAATTGTGGCAGTTATGTCATGTAATCAGAGAATTTTATATTATATCACGTATTGTAATGTCCCCATCTTAAAAAGATAACACATCCCTTTCAAAACATCTTTGCCTTTTCTCGCATTCCCTGAGATGGTAGCACCCCCATGACATGGAGCCACTGAGGCTGGAAAAGTTGATATAAAGGGTTAGGGCTCATTGAAGACAACGGAATCGGAGAGGTCACTGTAAAATCGACCTGATATGGACTCTCTGGGGCCCTCCAGCTCACGTGCAGCCAGGCAAACCAACTGATGATAGCAATGTCTGACAGACACATGGTAGTAACTTTCTCTGCTAGATTTGGATGATCAAAGAACTGTATAAATGGAGGAAGACTGAGTTTCTTGGGAAGTAATTAAGGTAGTCACTTCCAGGAACAGCTGTGGAAGTGTCTGCCAAGCTGTGTTTGCCCATTATCCCAATATTGTAATAAATTTTCCACAAGAAAAAGGGAGGGTCTGTGGTCAAATAAGTTTGGAAAACTCTGGTTTGAGCAAAGTTGAGGTGTTCCCTGCAGGACAACATGGAGTCTTTACTCTGCTAATTCAGAAGTGCCATCCAACAAGTGTAATGTGGCAGCTACGCTGTGCACGTAACTGATAGTCACTGAGATGCCACTCTTGGAGAGAAAATTATGCGTGTGTGTGCACGCACGTGTTTGCATGCGCGATATCTACTGTCTTAAGACATAGACACACACCAGGAAGCTCTGACCTATAAAACAGAACAAGAACTTGAAGATTTGAGGCGGTGATAACATTTGTGAAAGCAGCTGATAAGGAATGCCAACAGAATTTGGTAGCTCTTTTTGAGGTAGGGGAAACACTAATTTTTCCCCACTCAGTGTGTTGCATGAATATTTTCTAATTTTCTATGAACACTTTCTAAGAAAACATTGAACGCTGAATGAAGAACATTTGCTATTGCAAGCAGCCCATTCAGAAACACGCTGCTCTTGGGTAGAAAAGTACTCTCTCAGGAGGAGCTATGCGGTGCTGCCGAGATCTTGGACCTGTGTGTACCCATTCTGCTGAAAGGTTTCTCATAGTTCTGGAATGTTTTAGGTTACTTCCCCTGAGGTGTCACACCTCAGAGGTTGCTCCAGAACTCTATGATCTAATGCCATGAATTGCAGTCCTCTTTCGGAGGACTCTTTCACTGTGTCACCTTTTCACTTGCCTCTGTGAGGGCTAACAGTAGCCAATTAGTAGCTAAATAATGTTTTTGAACAATAATACTTTCTTTTTAAAAACTAATGCTTTCTTTTAAATTCTTACTATATCTCTCAAACGGTATCACAACCCAGCTTTCTTTTTTGCCTTCTTTATTGCAGTTACATATGGGGCTGATGGCTTTAGGGATTTTCATGCAATAATTCCCAAATCTTTCTCTCGTAAGTATATGCTTTGCTTCTAGAAAACAGAAACGCATGTTCATTTCATGTTCAGTTTCCATAGTATAAATACTGTGAATGCATGTTTTTTCATCACCTTCCTTCATACTTGCAAAATGAGATAAATTAAATTTTGACATTCTGTTCCTTAAACATCTACCATCAGAGACATCATTTCTATAATAAAGGATATATGTAACATTTTAGACTGTTGAAAGATGTGCTGTGGGCCGTGCCTTTTGTGGTGGCAGTAGAGTAATAGTTTACTACCTTTAGGTAGAAGTAACAGTAGTATTAATACAATTGTTACTCTACTAATGGTGTTAACAGTTTTGTTACTAATATTATGATTATCTCCTTCTTATTGAGTATGATGATAAAATAGCCAGACTTTCTGTCACCGTTAAACAACCCAACATGTTTTCAAGATAATTTTTACAATTTTGTAGGACAGTAAAAAGATACATACTCTCCTTCTGTTGCTCTGAAGTATTAATTTCAGAACTGAGAAGAGAAAAATCGCAGGGCGTCGAGGCCGTTAGTCTGTGGTGCCTTGTTGCCTGAGCAAACCCACTTAGTACTTCATGTGTGCAGGACATTCCTGATCTGAGCCGTTAAACCAAAAGCAGATGTTAATTTCATTTTTCATTTTTAGGTATTGAGAGATGATAAATGATAAATATATTGGGGCAACATTCTTGAAGGAGTATTTTAAGGAATGGAGAGTGCTTTTTAAAAATGTACAGAGAGCTGAATATTTAAAGTGATACAGGCTGATTGTCCCCTTAGGACTTAAATCTTCAGAGCTTGTATTAGGAAATTTTCTACTACAAAACAACATCAGAACACAGGTTGTGCTTGTTAATACTGTAACAATTATTAATACAGGCTCTGATCTAACAAGTGTTAGTAACAGAGATAGGTTTCTGACATCCTGGTTATCAAAAACTCTTTGATATCTAAAGGATTTCACAGTGTCCATCTAAGTATAGCCCTCTGCTCACCGCCTAGATTGGCTGCCTTCCCAGTACGTCTATAAGAGTTATAGACGTCTTTCTCCTACTCATGTTCCTTTGATTCAGCTTTAAAATAATAGCTTGATATCTCTTTCTGGGAAATATTCATGTATGTATATGTATGCCTACATGATTATATGAAACATGGTGGTACTAGGACAGAGAAATAACATTAATTTTGAGATTAACAATCACATCATTAAAGTGCTGAAGAGCCAAATGCACATAAGAGTAAGGTAATGTGTTCAAAGGCATGTTTGCAGCAAATCTGAGTAAGATTTAGGCGCAAGTATATTGTAATGTTGAAGCAGAGCCTTTGGTGAAGACTTCAGTATGTAAAAACTTGCAGCATATAAAGATATATGATGCTTGGAAATTTTATAAGATAGATGATATACGTTTTGATACACTTCCTGTCTATATATTTATACAAATGCGTTCACAAAGTATTAGCATCTCTCTCTTTTTCTTCCCTAACCCTTCCCATGTACCCAAATTGGAAGTATCCTCCTCACACAAATAGCTGTTGATCTTGACTTCACCAGCACTGCAACCCAGCTGTTCTGAGCCAACATCACCACCTAGTGGTCATGGTGGAGAATTGTCCTCCTCACCCGTCACCACCTCTTTTCTTCCTTAAGAATGAAAAATATAAGCTATTTGATGGCCTCTGCCTCCTCTGTCCCAATTTGTGCCCTTAGTTGCCTGAGGAAAATGTAAATATGCTTAGAACTTTTTTTTCCACACTCTTCCTCTTTTCTTTCTCCCTGACTTCATTCCATTTAAAGGCCTAAAACATCAAATAAGGATAAAAATACTTCTAATCATGCATCTTGACAAGAAAAAAAAAACCGTACATTTTAAATGATATCAGTTATAATAAATGGTTTCATTAACCTTAAAAACCCTTAAAAGTTTTCATAAATCTCTTTAGGAAGCAGCGCACAAGCATCTACATTATCTCCTCTTTATTTTTTATATGTATTTGTATATCAAATTTTCATTTAATTTTCCTCATTCAAGATGTATCTTAAATTGTTTTTTTAAAAGATTGGCCCTGAGCTAACATCTCTTGGCCATCTTTGTTTTTTTCCTTCCTCTCCCCAGAGCCCCCCAGTATATAGTTGAATATTCTAGTTGTAGGTCCTTCTAGTTCTGCTTTGAGACACCAGCTCAGCGTGGCCTGATGAGCGGTGCTAGGTCTGTGCCCAAGATCCGAACAGTGAAAGCCTGGGCCGCCAAAGCAGAGCACACAAACTTAACCACTCGACCATGGGGCCGGCCCCTTAAATAAATTCCATTTGATTTTTACTTGCTAGTCACCAGTTGCAGGAATATTTCTGCCTTCCATTTTTCATTTAAAATATTGAGCATTTCAAGCTTGCATGGCCCAAACTCATGCTATAGTGACGATTCGGGATATCTTTTCAGTGGAAAAATGGAGTCTGAGTAGCAAACATTTACCTTACCAGTAAAGATAAAGACATGTTCTAAAAGAGAAAAGCAGATGAAGAGGAGACCTAACGCCTTTGTGAGGTGGGGACTGCCAATGCACATTCTACCTTTGCATTAAAATGCGTTAATCATTCATGAGCACAGACAGTGCTTGGCAGCAGATCCCAGCTTCTTGGCCCTGTTGACCCTGAGTTCCCTGGATTCCAGGTTCTTTAGCGCTAAGCTTGTCTCTATGCTAAAGTCTGCCTTCCATTCAGGGGGTTGGGGGTCTCTCTCAAGACTGTTGTCTTACTAATAACAGAGTAGGCCTCTAAAATATGTAGCAGTAAGATTTTAGTTTTCCCTAAGTTTAAAGAGCATCTAGGAAAGAAAGGAGCTTTGACTCAGGGTTTGAAGGCATTCACTCTTAATATAAGTCACATTTATTAAGTAATAAAACTGGGCCCCTGCCCATTAGCCCTCGGTAGTTGGTGAAAGAGCTATAGGGTTAGCCCTGAGCCAGAGTGTTCCCGGGTGAAAAAATGCACGGGTCTCCATTTCACGTTCTATATTTAATTGGTTCAGTTCAGCACTTTACTGAGTTCGACATTTTTCTAAATGGTGGAGGGATGGAGTTACAAAATATTTATAAGTATAATCCTTGTGTTCAGAGGAGTATAACATTTCATAGAAACCATACTGCAGCTAAGCAGTTCCGGCTCCAAGGAGATGGAGCAGATGGAGTGATTTAGGGATTCAGAGAAGGGTAGGCCAGTCAGCAGGAGCCCTGGTTAGCTCTCCATAGAGACAACATCCGTGGGGCGGACCACAATACAACAAATGCAAATTAGGAGAGACCAACAATTTCCTGGAATTGATTATGGGGCGGGTCTGATCTGCACCATTCAAGGAGTGCCAGTAATGAAGAAAACGAAAGGACTGGCCATGTGGCATTCTCAAGAGAGTAAAGTAACAGTCTTGCATATCCCTTTAGGTGGGCTCCAGTTGGATTGAAACTTCCGGAAATGGACAGCTTAAATAAATGCTAGTCATCCGTTCCCCAACTCCCCCTTCACTAGTTGAAGCATCTGCTGGTGCCATTGACTTCTGCAGGCTTGGGGAATTCAAAATAACAGGGCCACAAACACTCATACAGACCCGCTGAGCCTCCCTCACAAGTGCATATAGAGGTGCAGGAACAGCCCTCCACAGAAGTGTGCATCCCTTCCGGCTCCCTAAGTGACAACCTGCCCACAGAAGGAGCCCACCAGCCTTGGTGCCCACAAGCTCCACGCATCACCCCTCTGCTCCTCTGTGCTGGGTGGGGGCCTCTCAGGGCGAGGAAGGAGCTCCTCTCTTGGAGGAACCTCTGATCCCTCTGTGTCTCTCCTCGTGCCTTCTCTTCGCTCAGCAGCCAGACCAGGAAGTGCTGGTCCTGTTTGCTCAAGGAGCTTGAGGAGGCATCTCAGCTGGAAGTTTCTCTGAGCCCAGCATGTCCAGTCCTGTCGACGTCCCCATAAGAATTGGTTTCAGTCCCTCACTCACTTCCTTATTTCTGACCCACTCCAGTCTGTGCTTGCCCTTTTTAAAGGAGGCATGTGCCATGGCCAGTGCAAGGGACTCCAGATTGCAATTAACGCAAGACCCCAAGACTGTATCTTCTGTTTTCTTTTTTCTGGCACATCAGTAATGGAACTTACCATCAGCTAAAACCCCAGAAGACTTTGTCACACTTACCCAAGTCAAGACAAGATGCCCTATCCTGAGCTTGTGTTTTTAAAATGTGCATTTTAACTTAAGTGGACCTTACGTTTACATCTATTAGATTTCAACTTTTGAAATCCAGTCTATGGTTGCCATTTATTAAGATAGTTTCATCCCCGATTTCTGTCGTCTACAAAAATAATAAGCATGTTGCCTGTATTCTCCTCCTAGCCAGATGAGAGCCCCTGTTTTCATGGACACCCTCCTCAGGTGGGCAGAAATCTCTCCATCTCTTCTATGAGGCCAGCACCCAGTTTGCATTTGTCCACAAAGAGATGAGAACCTTTCCCCCATATTTAGAGACAGTTCACACGTCTGACGTGCCCCACGGCTGACAGTGTTGCCCTCTTTGTTCTTTCAGATCCCCTTGACCCCCATGTTCATCCTTTCCCTCTCTTTGTCCCCACAGACCTTTCCTGTCATAATGTGACCTAGAATTTGTCCCCAGAGTGCTCGCAAGCTTCCATCTCTAAAACGCTGAGCATCTGCCGTCTGACTCCTATTTCGAAATGTGTCTGGCGCTCACTTATATGGAGCCCTCTGTCCAGGTCTCGTTCTTTGTGGTTCCTTTTCCTTGCCACAGTGACATGGGGGTATTGTTTGCATACTTTTTTCAGAAACCTAGGACATCACAGAATCCTGAATTTTATTATTTGAGCTTTGCCTATTCTGGAACTGATGTACCTGGGGATCCACAATGATCTCAAGATAATTTATGATAAGCTTTCATGCCCTTTAAGCCTCCTGGTTTTTTGATTCTGTTACACTTCTCAGAGTAAATCTCACCTGGCATGATAATGACAAAATCCGGCCTTCAAGAACCACTGGTCAAATTAGTGACTGGTCTCAAGTCTTCTGGCTTGAGGACCGCTGTGGTGTTTAAGGCAACACCCATCCCATGCCTTCGTCTCCTGCTGTCCCCGTCATCTTCCCTCCTGACACAGCTTGGCCTCCTCTGTAAGCAGCCTGCAAGCTCCTGATGTCAGAACCCTAAAGGTCACCCCCATGCTTTCCTGCCCTTCTGCTCCTCCCCAGGAAGGGACCACATTGTCGTCAACAGCCCAAGCCACAGAGCATACCAGAGCGTGGCACAAATACCTGTCTTTCTTAATAAAACAGAACAGGTGGGAGTTTCTGGAAAGTGCAATATGTGTATCCTTGGGAAAGCAAGAGTCAGTTCTCTTTAACTGGTTGCCTCAAAATTTATGAAATGGAGCCACGTGGAGGAGCATGCTAAGGGGATTATCCCAGCCCTTGTTCATCTGTGTGGGCTCCTTCTTCTAGCCATGGGTGCCCTTGACCTACACCCTGTGCTTCAGCCCTCTGTCTCAGCTCCAGTGGTTGGAGAACTTGCCACACCAGCAATAATTTGTTCCACTGTGCTCTGGAATGCCCTGATCTCATTAAAACAGACAAATGAACAAACGAAAAAATGAGATGGATGGTTAAAATTAGTCCCAGGTTAAAGAGTTGAGAGGTCGTTGAAGCTTTGTTGTCGTGTTTCCAGAGCACTTGGTTCAGAACCTGGTCGGCAATGAGCCCCAGTGAATCAGTTTCCACCTGAAAAGGTAAACACACATACCTGGGAGCACCACTTCCAGAGAGTTCAGACGTCAGAAAGCACACTCAGCTCCCCTGCTGGTCTCGTCTCCCACACGCACTGTGTCAGTAGGACTCCGTCCCTTGGCTTTGGCGGCTGGGAGAAGTCATCAGGAGGCTGCTGGGATGCGGGGGCTTCTCAGTCTCTGCTCTTTGGAATCTTGTAGGCAGGCGCATTTGGGGACTGGCTTTCTCGGGATGGTCCTGCCGGGATCTGTAGGGAAGAGACACTGCCTTATTTCTGGGATCTCAAAGTCCACAATGACAGTTGTGGCCCATGTTCTAGCTAATTCATTCCATTCACTTATTTGTTTGTAAGTCTTTCTCCAAAGAGCTAATGGGAAAACCTTGGCAGTATAGTGGTTAGGAATGTGGGCACTGGAGCCAGGCTGCCTGCAGTACCTCCCAGCTCTGCCACTTGCTAGCTGTGTGACCTTAGGCAAGCTGTTCAACCTCTCTGTGCCTGAGCTTCTTCAATTATAAATTAGGATAATAATAGTACCTCCCTTATTGTGTTGTCGCAAGAGTTAAATGCTACAGTGCACTTACATTGCTGTGTGCCTGGCACGTGGTAAGTGCCGTGAACATTATTGGGGTGAGACAGAACCCCCCTCCAGGTTATGGCTCTATTGGGAATGAGCTTCCCCTTGCCATGCCCAGTCACTCTCCTGAGCTAACTTCCCATCTGTTTACCCACTAAATCCTCACAACATCCCTGTTAGGCCAATGCTGATAGTTCCTGTTTTTGCGGATGAGGAAACCAGGACACAGAGAAGTTACATGACTCGCTCAAGCTCTCAGAGCTTATGAAGAGTGGAGATGGGATTCCAAACCAGGAGTTTTGATTTTGGAGTCTGGGCTCTAGATTTCCAAATCAAGAGGAATGTGTTGAATACAATAAACTTGGAGTGTTATTCACCAAGCTGACTGTTTAGAATGGTTGTTCTCAGACTTGGGTGTACGGACGATCCCCTGGAGGGCCCAGGAAGACAGGCAGTGCCGGGCCACGCCCACCCCACGCCCCGTGTCTGGTTCAATGGGTATGAGATGGACTCAAGAACTTGCTCTTCCAACAAGTCCTCAGGTGCTGTTAATGATGCTGGTCCAGGGGCGAAACTTTGAGAACCACTGATTCAAAACATCTGTCAAAGATTTTGTAGTCATGATTGTCATCTATCTCAGTGATCATTTTATTTAGCAAAATTTACCTACATCCTCTTATTAATCTGTAGAGACTATAATGAAAATGATGGGTCTTGGTGTAAGAGCATTTTCTCCTGGTCGTTACAGTGTTGGAGTCATCCATTCACATCAGTCAGTGTTTCAGCGGAATACACACAAAATGTGTCTTATTTTCTTTACCAAGAAAAATATGCAAGTGACATAAATAATTACCCTAAATGTGACTTAAAGGAAATGATAATGCAGAGTAAGTAGTGGTTATTGTAGTCATTAACACCAGCGCTTCACCACCCCTCCCCCCACGCATCTTTCCCTTTGAAAAGCCGTTCTAGATCTCTGACATTCACACACTATCACAACCCACCCTTAGGCAGTTGGAAGAAATGTAAAAAATTATGCTTCTACTTCAGGACACAGGTTTTATTATTATTGTGAAATAACAAGGAGTTAGAATGATCCTATTCCAAAGAAACAAACAAAAATCTTTAAGGAATCTGTGGTCAGAAATCTGAGCAAGTATTTGCTGGTTTTATCCCAAAGTTTATTGATATATAAAATAAGGAAAGTTAGCATTGTAAGTAGGAGACTTTTTCAGGCTTAACTAATTGTGAGGGATTTTAACAAACCAGGTCACACCCCCTCAGGAGCCGGATTATGTGATCAACACTCCCCTTCAGGTGTGAGGGTAGGATTCAGCCTCAGCTCACTCCGGAGGTGCCACAGGCTGTCCCTGTGGATCCCACCGTGTGAGAATTTATAAATAGCTATTTCGTGCATTTTCAACACTGCCATTCGGACCTATGGAGAGGGCAGGCAGATCACCCCAGACCTGCCATGCTTCCTCGGGCGTGCCCTCGAGGCCCTGTAGGCCACACGTCTGAAGCTCAGAGCTCTGTCCCTGGGGTAGAAGCTGCGAAGAACCTTCTATTGAGGAGCGCTCCGCTTCTAGTTGGTTGTCTTTTTGCTGCTGTGTTGTTCTGTTTTGTTTTTTGCGATGACACTGAGTGGCACCCTGTATTATTTCTTTCAGCCAGTAATGTTAAAGTAGAGACTCAGAGTGATGAAGAGAATGGGCGTGCCTGTGAAATGAATGGGGAAGAATGTGCGGAGGATTTACGAATGATTGATGCCTCAGGAGAGAAAATGAATGGCTCCCACAGTGGCCAAGGCAACAAAACTTTGTCAGGAGCTGGAGGCATTCGACTTCCTAACGGCAAACTAAAGTGTGATGTCTGTGGGATAATTTGCATCGGCCCCAATGTGCTCATGGTCCACAAAAGAAGCCACACTGGTAAGGCCTGGCATAGTTCCTCCTTTAATGGCCTGGAAAAGGTCTGTGGGGTGTTGCAGGAGAAATATATCCTGTCTTAGCTGACGTCGCAGGAGAAAGATACCCTGTGTTAGTTGAGTGTTCTGAGCCTGTTTCAGATCGGCTGGCAGAGCTGCCGGGCTTCCTTGTCATAGCGGGGCATAGCGTTCTCATTCTGGAACAGCATCCAAACGGACTTCTAAACATGCACCAATTTGACCTTATAAATTAAAGCAATAAAACAGAAAGGAAAAGTTAATAGCCTCACATGCAAGTTCCATCAAGGGCCTGAGGTCATGCCCCCTAAATAGGGGCAGTGGAGCCGTTAGACGGAAGGTGCCGAGGGGTTCACCCTTCAGAAAACAAGACAAAGCAAAACAGAAAGATCAATACACCAAAATGAACGCCTCAAATTTCCTACTGAGAAACCATGAGTAAAATACGCATTCGTTAGTATTCAAATTAACAGGGCTTGAGTTTTACAAATGTTAGTGAATGATGGAATAGCAGCAAAGTTTAGTCTTTCAGAAAGAATTTCAGATCAATTTTCAGATCGCTTACCCTCCAACAGGTGAGACTCTGAACAAGATTGATTGCCACTAGTTTTCATCTAAAATTGGTAAAGAATTTAATACCAAATCCCTGTCTATTAGAGGATTTTGAAGCATAAGCGAATATAATATTCTGTGTCCAAAAAGGAAGGAATGAGGACAATCTAGTGCTGGGTGTCTGTGCTCAAGGTCCTGAGATGTTCTCACATTGAGGGGCGGGGAGTAGAGTCCTGGTCCGTCCCCCTCCATGCTCCCCAGTGCTCCCTCATGACAATTGACCAGCCACATATTTTTCCACCAAAACTGTCAAGTCACCACTAATGGCACTAGACAATCTTCAAAATACAGTATTAATGAGGATGCATTTTACCTTTAACTGTGTTCGTAAAGTGACTTTTTGAATTGAACAGAAACTTTACTGTTTTGCCCTAAGGCTGAGCAAAACACAATAAATTCACCAACTCTAGTGGTCACCGAAAGTTTAAACATAAAATGGAAACCCTGAGTCATCCTTGTCTAGGGGCTGGCACCAGTAGGTCATCATAAAGCCAGTATCTGCCACTGTACTCCACAGGAGAAAAACAAACCAATCAGAGGAAAAGCATGCTTTGGAGGCACAACAGATTTCATAAGATATCTCAGGGAAGTGAGAAAGGCGGCTTCAAAATCATGTGATTCTTACTTGGGGCCAAGAAATATATGATTATCAAAAATTAACAAGAATTCAGAAAATTTGTTGAGCAAAAAAACTGTCAGAGAATGCAGATCTTTGTGGAGTTGTAGTTTTTATATCTGAATCAGGGCAGTTTCCAAAATGATGCCTTTTATCTGTAGTACATCTGGAAAATCATAAAATACGTTTATTTTCACTAAACATTCCTTTTCAATAAAAACGTAACTTCTAAAATTAAGCAAACTTGACTTTTCCTAACGTGTCCCTTAATTCTCACATTATCCAGGGAAATAAACCGATCACCTCCAGCCCTAAGTTAGGCTTGCCTGAGAGTCATCATGCTCTCCCCTTTTGCAATGAGGACCTTGAAGTGCATGCACTGGGACCCGTGGTAATACACTCCTGATAGAGGAGTGGACCTTCCTGCTAATTCATGTAAAACCTAACTATACAGTGAAAAGTCTTAGATAAATATTTGATAAATGAATCAAATTCTGGCATACTAAATTGCCAAAATATAATGACTGCCTGCCCTGCTAAAAAGAATAATTGTGTTTAAAGAACAAACCTACCAAGGATAGATAGGCAGGGTAGCCCAGCCGTTTGCCTGGGAGAGGTAGCCAACCTCTCCCTACTAATAGCGGCTAAGTGCCAAGTGCACACCAACACAGAGCTCTCCACTCACAGAACAAGTAAATTCCAGAACTAGGGACATACACACCATCAGTTTTATAGTTCCTGCCTCGCCTTTCATTTAAAAACAGAACACCTGAAACAATGAACTTATGGATTGCCTTCATAATGCGTTTCCACTTGCATAAATATAGAGGGTCACAGGCAGATGCAGAAATACACTGGCCAAACCAGGTTTGAGTAGCTGCACATGCTAGAAAGGTTTTCATTTTCCTAGGATCTGAGTGATATGTGTTAGAAAAGCATGCTTTGCTAACCACCGACTCTGCCCTGAAGTCTCTAACTTTAAACCATTTCTAGTGCAGTGCTTCTCAAACATTAAGGGCATATAAATCACTCGGGCATCCTGTGAAATTGCGGCCTCTGATTCAGACCCTGGAAGATCCTGGGGGTGCTGGAGCATGGACGCAGAGCACCTGTAGATAGTGGCACTGGTGCAGTGGAGTAGCAAACTAGACAGTCCCGTATCAGAGGGCTCTTCATCTGGGAGACTAGGTACCACCTAACAAATTTCCCCCAGGAAGCAGGACTTGCAAGTGCCCAGCACCGAGTTGAGCCAGCACACCAGGGCTTCCTTCCCTGGTAGACTGCAGGAGCAGTCTCCCCTGGTAGAACCCTCGCCTCTGCCCGTGTCACCCCCTCGGTGAGGTGCCGTTGGTGTCATTGTCTAAGTGGTTCGTTGATACCACCACCCCACTTCCCTAGTTTCACTGCTCAGTTTCATGTTTTTAATTCGAGTGTAGTAGTGATGGTTTTCCCGCCCACATCTCAGGGTAAATGTGAGAATTAGAGGGAAGAGTGGTCTGAAGGAATCATGAAGTGCAGGGAAACACGGCCACGTAAATGTGCAGCATTATTCCTAATGATGAGATTTTTAAACAATCAAGATCAAGATGAGTGTCTGAATTACGGTTGTTCCATATGGTCCTGTGCCTACTCTGTTCCCACCTGTGAGGTGAGAAGGCACTGTCACCGTGCTGCATAACAGCATGGAACTGGAATGCTGCTCCAAGGTGTGGTCGCAATAGGGCCACGTCAATTCTTGCAGTTTAGGTATATTTTTTAATTCTCCTTCTGATATACCCTCAGAAATTTTATAATGTAGGCATCCATGAAGACTTTCTTTTTTACCCAATTAAGTTATTTAAAAAGGCTCAAACATTCTTACAGAATCCCTGAAATGGCCCATCTATAGAGTCACTGGGATTAAAAACTAAATTTTGAATTAATGATGTTAAAGTCCTCATCTCGATTAAATAAAAGACAGTACAACCTTGGAGAAACTTGGTCTTACTTAGCTACAATAAGCAAGCTATTGACCTGCAGAAGAGAAGCGATTGACATTGGCCAACAGAACACAAAATGACGTGGGCCGTATTCTATCTTCCAGCTCCGGAGTCATCTCCCTTTCCTGTCAACACCTCCAAAGGGAAACTACCTTGAGTTGGACGCTCTGTGTTGTCGCTTCAGGGAACACTTTCTTCAGGAGTCCCCATTCCCTCCCTGTGTTACATATTCGTGCAAGCACTGACAATAAGAAACAAATAGATTTCCAGGAAAGCTTGCCAGCAGGAGTAAGACACCAGGCACAGCAGGACACACGAGAACTATTGATTCAAAGTAGAAGACAGATTTCACTCTTGAAGAAACGACCTCCTTCCTGCCCTGTTCTGAGAAAGGACGTGGCTGTAATGATCTGTCCTTTCTATCTCGGCTGACTTGCTGCTCCTTCCAAGACATTGGCTCCACTGCAGGGTCCTACCTGGGTTTTCCCTCCAGCCTTCAGACCTGAGTAGAAGCAAAGAGTTCTAGCACCTGCTCAGTGTGGAAGGGGTACTTCACACAGCGTAGGGTTGGGCTCACTATCTTTGGGTCACAACATAACACATTCGTGTCACCAGGAGTGTCGTGCCTCCTTATCATAAGCATTTTTATGGCATGAGATCTCCCAACTGTCTTTCTGGAACACCCAGCCTGAGGGTCCCCCCTGTTAGAATGAGAACTGTGGTTGGAGGCATATTCTCCCCCACCCCTCAGGTCTCCCTGCACACAGTGACCACGTTACTTCTCTTTTCCTTTTGTCCACTTGGAGTTGAACACGCACATTCATGCACGTGTGTGCCATGAAAACCCAGAAGGGTTTCTAATAGATGATTAAATGATCTCTGTCTATTGGACGCTCCTCGGGGCTACCTGCTACCAGCTATTTTAATCTCCTCATGCAATACAGGCTTGTAGCTCAGAGATCTAGTTATAGTTAGTTTCACCATCATCTTCCCACCTGCTTGACTTTAAATCCTTTCTCTGCTCAGCCAAGTCCAATCCAGACATAGACTTGGGAAAATACCGAATACATCCTCGTTAGTATCAGTATCCCTCCAATTGGTCTATAATTGAATTTGATTGTAAATTAGTTGCAATTTTTACAATAGCACATCTACACTGCCCACTTAAAAATAAAAATGATGATAATCATTAAAATTCAGGTGCCGTACAAACTTTTAAATTTAATCTGGTGTAGATTTTGGTAGTGCCAGATATGCTTCTACTTAGTCGCTTTTGATAAGTGCTGCCTTGTTCGCCAAAATCACGTTACTCAATTAGGAAAATTGTTAAATATACATTCTAATACATTCTTTTTTCCTAAGAGAAAGTTGTTAGTAGGAAGTATATTTTCATGGTATCTCAACACCAGATTGCGCGGTCACCTACAGCTCTTCGTCTAAAAAAATGCATTTGTCTTCAAAAGAGCTTTAATGTTTACTTAAACGTGACAAATGGAGCACTCTTTTCAGTGAGCGCTGAGTGAAATCTTCATCGATTTAGATTCTCGGACCTATGACTGCTTGATAGCATGCCTCTTTCTCACAGATAGCTGCCTGTCCCTTTGTTGGATCCAGAATGGAGGGAACGCAGGCTGCCACACACAGGAGAGGTTCAGATGTTTCCGTAGTCACAGCTCCATAGTGCCACCCCCAGAAGAATTCCTAATAGCGACTAAATGCATCCCTTAGAAGATTCGTACTGCAAGGATAAGGTGTCTTCTGTGAATATAGACCAATAATAGCTTAAAGATTTTAGGATTTGCTAGGAGAGTAGAAAGCTAGAAACCTCAGTGCAGCTCTGATTCTGATGCCCTGCTGCAGCGAGATTCGGGACTTTTCTCTGGATGATGTGGAGCTTCCTTCACAGTTTCTTAACTTCTAATTTTATTCAATCTTTCTCCCTCTCCCGCTCTCTCCTCACACTCCCTCTGTCTGTCTCTCTCCTGATTTGCCTGCGTAGGGACAGACAGGTAATGGAGAAGAAATTGAAAGGGAGGATACAGGGAAAATGTAAATGAAAAGAAGTTATTATAACTGTTATAATGAAGTGCCTTTCATTTAAATATAAGAATGTAACGCTGAAATGAACTTGTGATCCTGAAATGCATTTTTAATGAGTTTCCTTTTTATTTTGCTGCTTCAGTGGCATATTTTAAAGACCCTTTGAAAAAAGCCACATTAAAAACCCCACCAAATGCCACAACACGCAAAATTGGATATTGGTTTATTCCAAAACTGCTGATCAGGAAGAGTGGCTCTTCATCACAAAATGTTGCAGTCACTTTATTTAAATGAGTTTGAATTTGCATTGTGATGTGCCATTCTGATTTAGGAAAAAAAAATTAGATTTTCAGATCAAATTGACCCAACCAGTGAAGCGTTAAGGAGCTGGCAGGTTTAGTCTGAAAGCCTCATGTTCTATCAAACCTGCAGCCGGTGGAAGTCACCGGGCCCCGTGGGAAACAACTTTCTCGCCGCGTCCCCCTCTTGTCTCGGCGCCGAGTTTTGTCTCACCGACTGTCCCTCCTCTCCTCCCAGGAGAACGGCCTTTCCAGTGCAATCAGTGTGGGGCCTCCTTCACTCAGAAAGGCAACCTGCTCCGGCACATCAAGTTACACTCCGGGGAGAAGCCCTTCAAGTGCCACCTCTGCAACTACGCATGCCGCCGGAGGGATGCCCTCACGGGCCACCTGAGGACGCACTCTGGTAGGTGCTCTGGGCAAAGGCCCGGGCTCTGAGGGACTCGGAGGCCACCCAGGTGTCCCAGGGCCCCACGTCGCATGTGCACAGGAGCCCTCCTTCTTGGCTGGCCTGTTCCCGGGGCACAGCCCTCCGTCGGGGATTGGCTGCCACTGACTGTGCCATCGGTCTCCCCCTCTCTCCCTTGTATTCTCTGATTTTCCACTGAGACAGAGAAGGTGGGTGGGGAAATCACGCACACAGAAGTCTCACCTTAGAGTATTTCAAAAGAGGCCTCCTCATCCCGTTTTGTCAGGTAAGTGCAGTTTTTTTAAAAGGCTTTTGCCAGCTGGACTTGTACTGAGTGTGCTGCTGTGCCTGAACAGCTTCCAGATGCATTTCCTTATGTCAATTGTTAAGCCACACTTATTACGGTTTCACACAGTGTTTCAGTGGTGATCATTGGGATAGTTTTCTTTGGAAAGGTGATAGATACGACGGTTCAGGGCCTGCCGTTATCTGTCCTGAGTGGGTGGATGCCTGTTACCTGAGGACACACCACCCCGACTGGGCCCGAGTGAAACTCTCACACCAGAAGCCAGTGGAGGCCTCAGTTGGAGAGGCCAGTTTGGAGCTGTTACCAGATTCTAATAAATGCACCCCAAATAATCCAGAGTCTCAGCTAGATCATGATTAGCATGAACACCCAACAATTCTTGAAACATTCCCAACCTGTGAAGCACAAATCCGCCTTTGATTAGATTAGATCTTCTGCCTCCTGAGACGTCTTCTTTGCTATCTCATTATCAAGTGGCCCCATAATCTTCCAGGTCAGAGGAAGAAAGTGTAGGGCCTGTGTGCTGTGCCGCGCATGCCATCCAGCAGGGATATTTGACATAGCACCCTGGAAGGCTCTGGGAGCGGGAGATGACGGGCCCTCACCTCTGCCCTCGTGGAGCTCACCATCCAAACTATCTGGTTATCCTCGACTTCTGCTGAGCAGGGCGTTATGGGAAGGAAGAAGCTTCAGATCAGCTCCTTCCTGACATCCCCAAGGCAGCACTATAGGAGGCACCTCCCAGAGGAGGGGACGCCATGCCCTTGGGGAGGGCTCACCTGGGTTCAGGCTGTCTCCCCCAAATGCGATGAGTGTAGTTAATGTTGGGTTTTAGAGCCCTCTTCCTTGTGTCATTTCTTTGTCACGCATTCACTAAGCACCCCAGAGACAGGTGGGGTACAAGCGCCATGACACAGGCATTCAAGGGGATGGTGGGAGCACAGACAGGGGACAGTAGGTCTTGGGTTGGGAGGTGTCGGGAGAGACTTCCGGTAGAAGGGGGAGCTTGAGTCGATGCCAAAAGGTACGTTTCTAAAATTTACCTTCAGAGAAGTTCCAGATGAATGTGTAATTCTGTGAGTGATCCACATTTTAGCAAGTGTTGTTGAAATTTGGTCTTCTCCTGCAAGTGGTACCTGTAAGTTCATCCAGGATGCAAGAGGGAGATAAGTCACAGGGTCCTGGGAATGCTACTTCTCTCACGTGTTCAGCTAAGCCATCTCCTCTCATTCTGGTCTCATTTCTGATAGTCAGCATGGAGGAAGCTCCCAAAATGCTCCTAAGAAGAAAACTGTGATGACTTGGGTGAGCTTCCTAAAATCTTCCAAGAAAGGAGCTATACAGAGCCAAGGAGTTGCTCCTCCAATAGAGCGGGCAGGTCAGCAAGGGATAACGGAAGGGCCAATGCCACCACCTCCCCATCGGGGGCAGGATGTATGCTCAGAGTTGGGGAGGGCTTTGCTGCGGGGGACAGGGAGAACAGATCCCCAAAGTGGGATGATGACAACGTGACAGTGAGCATTTTTAAATGTTTACATATGTTGATAATAAGGAGCATGTGTGTTGTCCCACCCAGAGGTGAAGGCATGCAAGGAACTAAATGACAAATTAGGTCTGAATAGGCTTCAGATGTGACAATTATATGGTTTGCATATGGTGCCTAGTCAGGGGATCTAGGACCAAGAACTTCACATGTATCATTCATAAGGATCAAATAGACATCAACACAATTCACAGTAGTACCACATTGGGGTTAATAGGAAGCACAACTTCCCATGTAGGCAGAAAATACCAGGCTCGTCCTAAGTTTGGCACCAACCATATCATCGTAATCCCCAGATTCCTCTGACTTGCAACAGAAATCCCACTTGCGTGTCAGTCCTTAAAAGATGCTGCTCCTTTCTTTCCTGTTGTGAAGTTAAGAACATCTAATGCAGTATTTTAGGTTCTTCTGGCTCCATGCCTGTTTATGTCATTTGAGAGATGATGGTATCCTTCTCTAAGTATGGCTAATTTATTGAGTAATTATATATAACAGTGATAGACTTTAGACAGTTTATTTCTATTATGGACCCACTGATGAGCTAATAGATGATACCGTAGTGAGAAAACCATCATTGATCCAGGGCTGCTGGTGATTCTATCATCTGAAAGTACCATTGACATGTAGCTCTTGGAAAAGGCAGTGATTTAGGTTCTACAAGATAATTTCACTAGAGTGACATGAAGACTCAGCCTTTGTCTGCGAACTCAAGTGTTGCCACATTGGTTTCCATTGTGAAAGAGTCACTCTTCCATTCCACTGAAAACCATGATCAACTTTATAGCAACTGGTGGTGGCCGGAGGTTCCAAAGATCAACACGTCAGTGATGATAGAGCTATAGAATTTGTCCCATACTGATGACAAGAGGAGCTTGGGCAGTCTGGTAGGGTAGGGAAAGGATCCCCTTTCCTTCTTCGCTGTTTTTTCTGGAAGTTGCAAACATAGCTAGAGACTTTCTTTCCTGCAGAAGACTGGGCTGTGCTTCAAGATATACTTTAGTTCTTATGTTGCAGGGTTAAAATCAATCATATACTCAGAAAAATGGGTATTCAGACACCATGCCATATATATAGGAATTTGCTAAAGTTATGGCTTTTCAAGAAAGGATATTGAGTGGTTATCTACATTATATTAATTTGTAAAGGCAGTACTCAATAAAATGTGCAATTTTAGGCAACATTGTATATTTCAACATTATTTACCTGATGTTAGGGATGCAACATTTTCTGCAGATAAAGAAAGATCCCTTTCTTCCTCTATTAAATGTTCCAGAAGTCAAATTTTGGTTTTCCTCTTAGTCGTTGTGAACCATAGCTTCTGTTCAACTAAGAAAGAGATTTAACCAATATAAACTTTGGTTGAATCATTTTACCAAACATTCCTATTTGGATGGTATTGATTTTTATGTAATATGCTCAAATATGTGAATTCTAATAACATGAGAAGGAAGTAGAAGATTCTGGTCTTAGGATGGAAATTTACATCCCTTATATAAGTAAGTGAAGATCCTTTATCCATGTCATCTCTTAAAATGTTATCTATTAAAGTCTTTAAACTTAGATGTGATGCAAATTCATACTAGTCATCTTCTCCTAAAATACCGTTCAATAAAATTCAAGAAGAACTAAACTCATTGTATAGAACAGCACTGCTCCATACAGTACCCAATAGCCATATGTGGTATTTAAATTTTAATTTTAACCAATTAGAATTAAATAAAATTAAAACTTCAGTCCTCAGTGACACTGGCCATACTTCGAATGCTCAATACCCACATATTGCTGGTTGCCACCCTATTGAACACACAATGGCTACCATATTGGACAGCACAGATAGAGAACACTTCCGTCTTCATAGTAAATTCTGTTGGACAGGGCTGATCTGGAAGCCACACTATCCTTAAGTTCTTTGGGGAGGAAAACAGAACTTTTCTAAGTTAGAACAAGAAAATACATTTTGGAAATAAAATGTTTATCCACTCTAGTTTCCTAGAGACCTCAAAATATCCAGTTTAGCACTCTGGAATTGAATTCACTTTGGTTGCACTAGATCTGCGCCAGTGTCATGCCAAACCTGGCCCCCAGCAGAGACATGGACAAAAGAGTCCAACTTTAAGAGGTGAATCCAGATATTATCTAGCAACAGGGGCCCTTCCTCACGTCTCTGTCCAGTTGTTCAAATCCACATTCTAACACTGCGGTGGTTCGTTTCCTCCAGGTAAAGGACAGACTCCTGTGATTTAAGTAGGTGAGAATTTGATAGTCAGTACAGTGGACAAATTAAGAAGAAACAAGTCACAGGCGTTCTTAGTACAATCAAGGAAACCCCTGGGCATTAACATTTTTAAATTCAGTAATTTTGACTGAGTCCATAATGCTTTTAGCTCTCAAGAGTAGAATTTTTTTGACTTTTTGGTAATAATTGTATTGCATGCATTCCCATTACACCTAAGGCCGATATTTAATTGGGGTCTTGAACTCAATTGTGTTTTCTGCAGTTGGTAAACCTCACAAATGTGGATATTGTGGCCGAAGCTATAAACAGCGAAGCTCTTTAGAGGAACATAAAGAGCGCTGCCACAACTACTTGCAGAGCATGGGCCTTCCAGGCACGCTGTACCCAGGTAAGCGCTGAAGGCACGAGGCGAGCCTGGCACTGGCTCTCCCTCCCCAGCACGCGGCGAAGAAGGCCCCCTGCACGCAGCGCTGGGAGCACAACGCAGGCCTGCTGCGCCGCCGCCCTGGGATGGAGGGAAGTTTTTGCCCGCTAAAATCACACAGTTTCACTAGGAGCACACTACACTTCCTTCCCTACTTTCCACGTCTTCATCCCACCAGAAATAGTTTGACCTTAAAACTCCTCCCTCTTGACATCTGGGGAAGCTTCTAAGATAGTAGTGACCCTTGAAAGTTCTGGGATTTTTTGGGGGGGGGGGTATTTTTTTTAACCTGGAGTATCGATTGTTTCCTTGTGCCTAGTAATCAGAATAACATGTGAAGTCTTTCTTTAAAAAGTGTTTTCATGAAGTTGATCAAATACGGGCTTTCAGGCGGTGTTTCCATTCTTTGGCACCAGCATCTCCCTGGAACGAGGGAGTAAGCCTGACAGTTAACAGTATTGCGGGTGTCAGAGGATTCAAGGAAAAGTTGCTTTTTTCTTATGAGCTTTGATGCTTCTCTGTATATTGCATTACAAGATGGCACTTGACTCCAATCTTAGATAATGTAAAGTGAAAGATGGAAAGAGATAGTGCCGAAGGAGGCTGACCTTACTCAGAGGGACGGCAGTGTTATAAAAGGCACCTTTTTGACTTTTTAAGACATAAGAAATTGGCGAATAGATCAACTGAAGCTAACCTCGTTCAAAACACTGTTCATTTAGCAGTAGCACTGCAAAAATCATCATTGGACTGAGCAGTAGAAGTTAAATTAATAGTTCAGAATTTATTGAACCTTACCCGGCTTTCTGACCTTAATGAATGGCTCATAATGGAAAATCCACCAGGGAACACTCAGATTATTGTTTTCAAATTTTTAATTTTATTTTATTCTTTTATTGTGGTAAAATACACATGACGTAAAACTTACTATCTTAACCATTTTTAAGTGTACACTTCAGTAGTAGTAAGTACATTCAGGAATACTCAGATCGTTAATGCAAATGGGGGCAGGGGAAAGAATGGTCAGAATGAAGTCCTGAAAGTCCAGTATCATTGGCATCGAGAGGCAGCGTGTCACGTGGCCTGTGCTGTCTCCCCACCTACCTGCTGTCGATCTAGGGCTCACAGCTGATTTCTCTGGACCTTCATTTTCTTACCTGTAAAATGGGGAGATTCCATTAAGTTATTGTTTAGCTTTTATCAAAGTCTAAGGTCTATTTCTAGAATGGAAAGGTATTGAAGGTTAGTTTAAGAAAGGAAACTAGATATTAAAATAATAATAATTTATGAGTTATCAATTTGTGGCCAGACCCCAAGGTAGGAGATTAAGGGATGAGAGGAGAATTATAATAAAATAAAATGTAAATACTCAGATATTGTATTTTTCTGTGAAAAATAAATTGATGGGTCTTGGAAGTAAATACTTCTGATTAATGTTTAAATAAGCCGTTTATCCACTCAACAGATATTTACTTAGGACTTATCGGCAATACCAATCCCTATTGAATACAGTAATCTGAATTTCCCCTTAAAACTATACACATGGAATTGAGAAGACAAAATGGACAAGAGACATGGACAGAGTCGATTGGTTTTCTCCACCGTTTTCATTGCTAAAGAAGCAGACCATGAAGTCACAGCAGGCTGAGACCTTCTTCCAGGGGACAAACAGCATCCCTTCACTGAGACCTGGGTTCTGGTTTCATCTCTAAATCTGTTTTTAAATATGACCCAGGGCTCGTCTCTTAAGTGGGAGTGATAATCCGTGTGTGGCCAACCTCACGGAACTGCTCTGAGAGATGCCCGAGAGAAGGAGCAGATGTGAGAGGAGGGAGCAGAGACGTGCATCGTGCACTTCACTGAACATGCAAGTTCAGGTCTCCGAAGGATTCGCACCTGAAACCTAATTCTCCTCTGTTGGCTGCAGATGTCAGTGAGCTTGTCTGTCAGCGATACATATATTAAATCTTAACCCTGTGGTCAGAATCAATGTAATCCGAAAATGTTCATTTATTCCCTTTGGTGATTGGATTATTTGGGACACCACAGTGATGGCTTTACGCTCCTATCCCCAGGAGATAAGAAGGCTTCTCATGTGCAGTTAGTGCTGGTTGAAGGGAGTGTTGAGGGAATCCATAGGCAAACTTTAACCAAAGTCCTGCAAGACTACATCTGGGACGCGGCGGGCAGGCAGGGGGCTGGGGGCCTTGGCCACTTAGCTTGCTGTGCATCTCCCATCTCCTGTCCTTCCCACACCCGCAAGACCAGCTCCCATCAGAATTCAGAGGGACACCCAAGCAGCCTCTTGGCCCTCTAATCCCACTCAGGTTGGGGCCATTCCTTTGGATTAGGTCCAAACAAAGCCTATCTTATAAGATGTAGAAAAGATTAATTTCTCTGAATATAATTGTATTTAGTAAAAGACTTGTTTGTCACCTGTTATAATTTCCTGATGTCTTTTCGGAAAACATAAGTTTCTCTTGAGCCTTAGGTGCACAAATTGTGTTAGATGCCCTTAAGGGAAGTGCATCAAGGGTTGAATAGCCAGCGATCCTGGAGCTTTGGCCCCATTTGTCCCTCAGTGTGACAACTCTGAGGGTCCCAGAAGGTCTCGTGGCCTGTTGGAGTGGAAACCCCGCTAGAGGTGCTGCAGGCACCCTGGGCAGGCGCCAGTGCCCTACTTTGCAGGGAAGGACAGACACATAAGGAATTCTGCCAGTGCAATTGGACTTTAAGGGTTTTATGTGTCTCTCTATATAAATCAGGGTGTGAGCTATTATTTTTGCCCATTAAATAAGAAACACACACTTCAGATGTTAAAAAATTATGTATAGCAACGATAGTAACAGATTTGAAATGTGTTTTCAAAGTGGCATTCATAATAGCAATGACATAAAATACTTAGAAATAATTTTAGCAGGTAAATGCAGGACATAATTAAGAAAACTACAAAACCACACTGAGGCAAAAAAAAACATGGAAGATTGAATAGGGAGAGAGGGCTGGACACTGGACACGTGTATCCTCCCAAATCAAGGCATGGTTTTAACGTAACATTGGTTTGTAAATGTTATTGGACTATCATGAAGTGTCTCTGGAAAAATAAATGAGGGAATTGGCATTTTTTTAAAAGAAGAGTGATGTCCAGTGCTATATTAAAATGTAGCTATAATGTGGAACTCTATGAAGAATAGACAGGCAAATCAATACTGGAAATGGATAAACTTCCGAAGACCTGTGATAAGTCAGCATGTCATATCTAAGAAAGGAGGGAGCACAGGAGGTGGGATTTAAATGGACTGTTCAGAAATGGTGTTAGAAGAATTGATTGGCTATTTGGAAGATAATCAGTTTACATTTTCAGCTCCTTATACATTAGGATAAATTGCAGGGAGATGAAGGAGTTAAATTTCCAAAAGTCTAACCATAAAGACTAGAATATAGATGAAATTATGCAGGATACAAAGTTGTATCTTCAATTGTAGAAAGAAAGGGACAATAGAGAAAAATAAAGATCAACGAGAAATAGTCCCTGCATCAATATTTACCTCCACAATTTCTAGATTTTCTCCAGTGTGCAGGTGTTAATCAATTTTCTCAACGGCTGTGTGTTCAGGGATCAGAGCTCTGGTTCTCTCCCCGTGTTGTCAGGATTTCCTGGAGCATTTTGAGCCGCCATGCTTCTTTTGCATCTCACATCGCTGTGCCAGTAGATGGAGTGGGACCCTTCGATCATTTCCAGCTTTGACCGTTCTTTGATTCTCAGGGGACTGTTGTCAGGATAAACTAAGTTAGTGGATTTGGGAGTATTTTGAAAAGTTAAGAGGACTTGGCAAAGGGACACAATTAATTAATCGCAGTCCAGCTTCTGGTGACAGTGGTGGGGCTTCTTCCTTTGGTCTTGGGGGATGATACGTGGTGTCCAGACATCATTAGCAGGTGGCTGTGGTTGGTCTCTGTCTCTCTGGCAGGTTTGCTGGCAAGATTAGAAATAATTTCTTCGAAGGGCCTGGCTCTTGTAGGCACTTAACAAATGTCAGATTTAACACTGGACACAACTGAATCCTTTCACAGTAAGCGTTTCTAAACTGGCCTCTCTAACTGTCTTTGACTTTAGTCATTAAAGAAGAAGCTAATCACAGTGAAATGGCAGAAGACCTGTGCAAGATAGGATCAGAAAGATCCCTCGTGCTGGACAGACTAGCAAGTAACGTCGCCAAACGTAAGAGCTCTATGCCTCAGAAATTTGTTGGTAAGAGTTAAACGTTTGCTGTCTCTTAAAAAACAACTACGCGGGTGTTTTAGACTCAGGTGGTAATTAGTTGAGAGTAGAAGAAAGAAAGAGAATCTCATTTTTAAAAAATAAAATTTGGTAAGCTCAACATTTCTTAAATATCATAGAATTTTTTCCACTAGGCCTCTTAAAAATAACAAATCTTCCACCAGTAGTTTTTCCTAGATGTGGTCTTGCAGTGCCCAGGACACTTGGTGAGATCTACCTTTGGACACTTCGTGTCCATCTGAGGGTGGCCGAGTCAGCGTGCACAGGGTCAGGAGCGTGGGCCTGGCTCAGCCAGGGGCTCACCACACAGCCCGGACACCATCTGCCTGAGCAGCCTCTCTAAGCTTCAGATGCTCATTTTTCACATGGAGCTCATAATACTCCCATGTGGGCAACTCTGAAGGTTTAATGGACACAATTGCACAGTAGCTGGCCCACAAGAAGGGCCTAGTGAAGAGGGAACACAACTAAGATTGCTATTTTCACCGTTGAACCT
Organism: Equus caballus; assembly: GCF_041296265.1. Taxonomy (NCBI): domain Eukaryota; kingdom Metazoa; phylum Chordata; class Mammalia; order Perissodactyla; family Equidae; genus Equus; species Equus caballus. The sequence goes on from NC_091687.1 coordinate 20,241,932, forward strand.
CTACCTGTGCCAGATACTTTGAGGGATAAAAGAAGAAGTGGGGTAGCCCTTTCCTCCAGGAGCTTGTTGTCCAGTGTAGATGATAGACAAATGCTCCTATAACCACGGTCCATGGCCAGACTCTGTAAGTGCAGGAAGAATGACATCTAGTCAGATGTAAGAGTAGAAATGCACCAGGCTTGGGGACCAACCTGATGTTATCAGTGCACAGCCACATGTTAACACTCTCACTGTGGCAAAATTACTTGACCTCTCCAAGCCTTGGTTCCATTCTTTACTTATCTCACAGATTTTTGTGAACATAAATTAACACCAAGGATGTGAGAACATTTAGAAACCCTCAATATGAAGGTCAACTATTATCTAATGTGGAAAGAGGACCATGGTGGGAGGGTCATGTCTGAGAAAGATACCATGGGGGTGGGTCAGGTCAAGGAAAGAGGACCATGGCGGGGAGAGTCATATCCAGGAAAGAGACCATGGCGGAGAGGGTCTTGTCTAGGGGAGAGGATCACAGTGAGAGGGTCAAATCCAGGGAAGAGGATCAATAAAAGTTTCATGAAGCTGAAAGTGACCTTGACGGAGGAATAGGATTTCAGCACATTACTGATAATGGAAGAATGGGAGATAATTCTGGGCAGGCAGATAAAAATAAAGAGAAATGGTGATGCTGGTTATGGGGGCTGGAGTGGGGACATGTGGGACATGATTGAGGAGCAGGGTATGTTCTGGGCTAACTCATACTCTCAGGGAAACAATAAAAATAAAGTCCCACTAAACCCTGGGCACAGGATGAATGACCTTTGAAGGCCAAGGTAAGAAATGTATCCTTAATTTGGTAGGCAGAAAAAACCATTGACATATTTTTAATTGGAGCAACATCTTGGAAAACAGAGACGGAAAGTGCCAATAAGTGAATGGAAAAAGAAGAGCACTGGGGTGGTAGTGATAGGCATGAAGAAAGGAAGGTATGGACGAGGGAAGTTTGGTGAGAGTGGAATGTAAGGGTCAGCACAGGAATTGGGTGACGGAAACCATGAATCATGGTGACTCTAGTAGAGTAGTGTGCCATTTGCAGAAGTGATAAAGCCAGGTTCTGGAAAAAGATAGAGTTCTGGTTTTGATCTGCTAAGTTTCAAGGACTTCCTGATGTAGATGCCACATGGGAGCCTGAGAAATGAGTGTTGAGAGAAAAGATGAATGTAGAATGGAGTTAATGGTTAATGAAGCCTGGGGTTCCAGAGGATGCCTGCTGTCCTACAGGAAAGGACAGGAGGACAATGCAGAGGCCAAGTTCTTGGGGCTCCAGCTTCCCTCTCGCACTGAAAATAGACTCCATTTGATCAGGTTTTAAATAGAAGTTTGTCATAGGTTGAGGGTTGGGAGGGGTGGGGGAAGGAAGGATTTAGTTAAAAAAAACTTTTGCAAACCACTGCCTAGAGACACCATGTGGGGAGTTGCCCACATAAATGTGAGCTTTTAGATGGTGAGAGCAAGGGAGACCTTCCATTTCCTGAACAGAGTAGGAATGAGTCAGGTGCAGAGGGTAGGCTGTTGGTGGTGGGATTTCAGTCACAGCGGGCTGAGGTGAGAAGGTAGCACTCATCCAGGCTCCTCCCTGACAGGCAATGTGTGATGGGGAGAGAGAGCTCAGAGAGATGGAGCAGAGACAGAGCAGCAAGTGTATTCAGGGATTGCTAAGGGTCACTGACCGTGGGCAGCTGGGCGTGACTTCTTCCTTCAGGCTGGCAAACTGGAGAATGCCAAGGGCTTTGAAAATGAACATGTGCAGCCCCTTTTAGCTTTTAGAAACTTCAAACCAAATGAGACTCTGTGAAACTACGATGGCCACCTCAGGTGAGACCACAATTTAATTGTCTTGAGATTTAGATGCTTCCATGTTAAAAAAAAAAAAAAAAAAAAAAAATGGAAAGAAAACCAGCTCTGATTAAGCAAACCTAAGATGAAAAAGCAGTCTCCTGGGGAGAAGTGGAGTACACAGGAGAAGTGTATTGGGAACAGTTGGACGAGGATGGCAGAGTAGAATTTGGCAAGAAGGGCTCCGAAGCCTGAAGCGGCTCTGTATCCGCTAGGTGTTTACCTAGAACCTGGTGATTGGCAGTTCCTCTCCAGAATAATGCCTCTCCTTGCCCTGAGGAATAATGACTCCCCTCACTTCAGTTTGATGGGATTTCAATCAACCACTCCTAACTCATCACAGTTTCTCTATCTCGAAAATAAAAAAGGAAGTGGATCTCTAGGGTCCCTCTTAACCTCTAGATGTTGAGTTTACCCTTTATATAAATTCAGACAGAGTGGTAGGAATGCAGCTATCATCATATGTACTGGCCTAATAGTGGTGGAGTTGAAAGAGCTGCAGGTTTGCATTTAAGAGACCTGGGTTCAGGGTCCAGCTCCAGCTATGACTGGCTGGTGACCTTGAGTATATCACTGGACTCAGCATCCCCAGCTGCGAAATGAGTGTGATGCCTCCCACCCTGCCTCCTTCCCATTGCTATTCTGAGGATCAAATGGGATGATGGGTGTGGCAGTGCTCTGGATACTAGAAAGCACCTTAAAAATGTAAGATGATATTATTTTCATGGTGAATATTGCTCCGAATGGCACATATTTTTGCTTAATTGATATGTGATCTGTGATTTACAGTTTTTTAATTTATCTTTGGCATAATTGTAAATAAGTATTTGCTAGCAACATTCCTCACCATTATATCATCAAAGATCTCCTCTTCTGAGAATAATCAGATACAGCTCATCAGGATCGATGAAGCCCATCAGAAAAGGGATACTATTACATAGCACTACCAGTTGTTGTTTTTAGTCTGTTTGTTGATTGTAATGAGAAAATTTTTAAAATAGGGAACAGGAAATAGAAGAGGAAAATTACAATGATCAATATTTCTGCTACCCATTATAATTATCTTGGTATATTTTCTTCTTTTTCAAGAAAAAACTGTTGTATTATTAAAATGACATGTGGTTACTATAAAGAATTTTAATGCAAAAATGACTATTTTTAAATCACCTCAAAACCCGACATCCAGAAATTACCAATATTAAGAGTAGCTGAGCATCATTCTAAATATCTTTCTATTCACATGTGTGTGAGTGGATAGGATGATGAATACATGGATAGATACATGTGAAAGAAATACTTCTATAAGATTCTATCATATTATAGATGCTACTTCAAATGAAAGTATCATATTTACATGTCTTAAATTTAAGAGGTGGACAAGAACCAACAAAAACTGGAGGGCTGGCTTATCTTCAAGTAAATATTTTCTCGCAGAAAACTATTATTTTTTAAAGGATTTTTCTAAGATTTTCCAAGATTAAGAAGATACATTATGAAAAACATTCGGACCTTCAAGTCATTTTTTAATTCATTTGTTTCTATTTAGGCAGTATCTGCTGATTCACTGGTTTGAAAAATAAAGACATATGCCACTTCCAAATGCTCTTTTATATTATTTTTAATTATTATTATTGTTCATTATTATTTTTACATTGTCCAGCTTCATAATATTCACATTCTATTCTCTAATCCTAGCTTAGCTATTAATTATTATATATATAGCTTAACTATTAATTATTATATATATAGCTTAACTATTAATTATTAACTCTATATTTAAATAGATTCAACATAGACCCAGTCCTTTTAGTACTATTTCTATTTGTTTTGAGTAGTCTCTCCACAAATTGGCCTTTACATCCAAGCAGCTTCTTTCAGGAAGGTTCTGTGGTGCTCTGTTTCCACAGTTGTCTGTGTTTGAGGTATCTGCCTGTGGCCCTTTCTACTTGAGGAGCATCTTGAAGGTGTGTGTGTGGGGTGGGGTCACTCTTGTTCTCCCACTGAGAACCGGTTAGATCTTGCCATGAGGACTGATGGCCAGACTTCCGTTTTCTCTTTGAATGCTGGAAGAGTTCTTTGTCTGAGCTTAGCCTCAAATACCCTAACTAGGATGCGTCTTGAGGTTTTGCATTCTGAATAAAAATTCCCTGCCATGTTAATCTGGGGATTCCCTTTTGTTGCCTTTATCTCTGATGATTTCTCTTTTTTGTGTATTCATCTTTTATTCTGTCTACTGTGATCTCTAGTCAGGGATACCAGGTGTCCCAATTTTGGATAATTTGTCTTCCATATCTGTTAACATTTCTTTAAGTTGGTTTTTTTTCTCTTTTTCACGTTTATTCACTGTTATTATCTTCTGTTTTTCCTCTGTGTCAGTAATTCCATTTTTGGTAGTTTCTGTTATACTACTTGCTGCCTCTAATCCATATATTAATTCTGTAATAATACTGCTGTGGACCTCATTGTGTTTCCTGAGCTTTGAAATCTCTTTCTTCTCATTCTGTTGTCTTAGCATGCTGTCTTTCAGTATTTTTTTTTTATTGAGTCCATGTCACAAAGCCATTATGAGACATCTCCTCTCTCTCTTAAATTAAGCTTTCATACTAGGATGGGCTCATTGGTCTGTGTTTTACTTCCTTTCTTCCATTGTATTGCTAGAAAATATTTTCACAGTAACCACGACATTTCTCTTCATCTTGCTTATTCTACTTGGGCTGATATAGCTTGATTGACATTTCAACATTCTTTCCACTATATCTGAGACATTTTTTTTCCTGTGAGAGCTATTGACTTCTCTAAATCCTGAAAGAATGCCAAGGATGGGAAGGGAGGAGTTCAGGTGAGGCAAAGTGCAGTCTTTGTTAAAAGACTTTCTCTCTGCTCTCCTCCCTCATTCTGCGATTTGCTTCAATGCCCTACACCAGTTATCACTGCACTGGTTGGGGAGTGTCCCAGCACACAAAGGAATACTCGGGGATGTTGGGCCGTTTCCCCTCAGTGGACAGCATTGCGACTTCACTCCTGTCAAGGAAGCCAGCCTCACCGCTCACTTGTCTAGTGTCACCTGGTTCTTGCTAGCAGAGTTTCCAACTGCTTTTTGATCAGAAGTGGAAAAAGACACCTATTTGAATTGATTCTCTACAGATATGAGGATATTAGGGAAACTGCTAAGGATTTTGTTGATTTATACTTAATGTTTTTGGTGGCTGAGATCAGCAGCCAGGCTTTGCCATATATCTCATTCTAGAATTATCTTTCCTTGCTCCTTGACGTTTTTAAATATGTAGGTCATTAGAATATGTTACTTTCTGTAGCTGATTGCCAAAGTGAATTTTGTGGGTTTTTATTTTTCTCACTTTTTGGAGTATTAGGGAAGAGAAATTCTGTGGGTAGTTTCAATATACCACGGTAATCTGAAATATATGTTGTTTTTTTCCTACGTCCATTTGTTGTTGATACCAACTTTAAAAACAACAGACTTCAGTGATTGCTTGGGAAACCACAACCACAGAACCATGACTTTGGGGAGAAACAGGGTGATTAGGTAGGAAAGCACAATTTTTGGTGGGGCTCTAAGCACTTTTATATTTATCAGAATTGGCTACAAAATCCCCTCCCCCTCTCTCCTTGCTAGATTAGGTTTGGTAGAGGGATAGGCTGAGGTACAGGCCAGAATGGATTCATTCTGCTCTGAGGTTAGCGTAACAAGACATTTAGCACCTCAACACAAAAACAGGAAAAAGTGATGTGGTTTCTGTAATGCTGTCCAATTACTTCGTCTAACTCTTAATGGAGAAACACCACTTCTGTGATCCCTGCCGCCCAGCTTGCATAGAGATTGCACTCTGCTGCGTTTCTGCAGAGGGTATGACTGGCCACCAGCAAGTGTTCTTTCTGCGGTGCAGGGATCACGCTATACCATCATCAGGGCATGTGCCACTCCTGACTACCAGTAGATTAGAATGAGTGGAAGCCAGGCCTTTAAGTGATAAATATCCATTACAAAGCATGAAATGAGACTGAAGATACTTTATACTAGGATGGGGCATATTCCTGGGCAATTATCAATGGTCGCAGATTTTTTTTAAAAAAAGGACCCTTAGTAAGTTTATGAACTACAGAGTAGTTTATCCTTCTGTTGCTAAGAACTAGCAGAGCTCCATGTCAGGTGTCAGCGTAGAGCGTGGGGATCCTCCTGCCACCGCTCTGACCAGCTGCCATCAGCCAAAACCTTGATTCCGGACAGCCTGAAAGTAATTCCTTACTTTTGCCCCTCCCCAATCTGTTCTCCCCACAGTGACTGAGAAGGGCACTTCCTTCCTTCACATCCTTCAGTAGCCTCCACTTCCCTTTGGACAAAGCCTCAGCTTGGTCTAGCCCTGCCTACCGACCTGATGCTGCCCCTGCCCCACCCCACCCGGACTCTGGCCCCACCACCTTCACTAGACAACCGTCTCCAGGCTCCTCCCCTTGATTTCCTCTTGCTGCTCCCAGAGCCAGGACACAAAACCCCATGCACCTGACTGACTCTTCCTAGGTCAGAAGCCATATGACACTTGAAGCGAGCCTTCCTTTGTCTTCTTAGGGCTTCTCAGACTGGGATGCCCTGTTTGTGTGAGCCTGCTTCAATTTCTGTCTCCCTTTTAGCTGTGTGCTGAAGAGGATGGGGCCCATTTTTACTTACTCACCTCTCTATCCCTCCTGTCTGGTCCATGGTAGACAGTCGATGAGCATGTGTTCGAGGAAGGAAAGGAACAGAGTGATGGAAAAATGTAGACAGTTTAGACATGCCTGTGGATGGCCTCATGTGTTTGACTTCTTAATTAACCACCACTGAAAGGAAAGTAAATCAATAGCCCTGACAATAAGAGTGCGAAGAGTTTATTAACAAATCTGCTAGTTAAGCCATCGTTTCATACTGAACTTATAACCAATATGTCAAGAAAGTGAATCTTCAAGGAAATTCATTTTTTATTTCTTAATGGAAATGTTTACTCAAAAGCTAATTACAAGAAGCCAGCTCTGGTCTCAGATTTCACCTTTCCTGGGGAAGCGAGCTTGTCTAGTCCTAACAACTGTGATATTAGATCGTAAGTCTCTTGAGGCAAAGCTCGATTGCTGACGAGTCCTTGGCAGTAATTCCTTGGGCATCACTCATGCTCACTAATTTTTTGAAAGAACACATGAATGGCACACCTTCTCCCTGTAGCTCCCTAGGTTTGCCACCATCTTCCCACCACATTTCTCTGTAGCGTGCGGCTCCAGTGCTGCCAGCGACTGGCAGGCAAGTGGAATTCAAGGCGCAGGAGCATGTGGAGATGTTAAGTCTGAATATCCTCTTAACTCTCACCACAAGTCAGAGCCAGCTTTGTGTTATTGATGAGAATGATATCGTTTTATTTTAAAGAATATATAGGTATATATTTTGATTGTTTTATTCTAGAGCATTAACGTTATGAATTTAAAATGTCACATAATATTATTTTAAATAAATATATTGCACATTATTGTGAATAATCATATAATTATGTATTTTAATTAAATAAATTTATGATAAATTGACCAGTTATTTTAAAATACTTAGAACACCATATTGAAAATACATCATTTAAATATTAATCTTAAATTAAATATAATAATGTTTAAGTATACCATCCATAGTAAAAGGCAAGTATTGGTTTAGTCCATTTGAATGTTTGCTGTTTAAATTGACACACTTGTCTTTGGTTCAACTGTTCATTTGTTAATTTGTCCAACAAGATTTCTTTAAATGCCAACCCCAGGCAGATCCCTGTTCTCTGTGCCCACAGGGCAGAGATAGCTCACCCTGCTCTATTTGGGAGGTGTTCATATTGCATGTCTACGCACACCGCAAGGTTGGGTGCCCCGCCTGGGTGTAGAGTTCAGCTGTTGCTGCCACACAGTTAGGAAATCTGGGCCTCACTGACTTTCACCCACTTCCCACAGGGGACAAGTGCCTGTCGGACATGCCCTATGACAGCAGTGCCAGCTATGAGAAGGAGAATGAGATGATGCAGACCCATGTGATGGACCAAGCCATCAATAACGCCATCAGCTACCTGGGGGCCGAGTCACTGCGCCCCCTGGTGCAGACACCCCCGGGCAGCTCCGAGGTAGGCCCAGTCATCAGCCCTATATACCAGCTCCACAAGCCCCACCCTGAGGGCCCTGCGCGGTCCAACCACTCCGCCCAGGACAGCGCCGTGGAGAATCTACTGCTGCTCTCCAAGGCCAAGTCAGTGTCCTCCGAGAGGGAGGCGTCCCCGAGCAACAGCTGCCAAGACTCCACAGACACCGAGAGCAATACCGAGGAGCAGCGGGGTAGCCTCATCTACCTGACCAACCACATCAACCCCCATGCCCGCAATGGTCTGTCCATCAAGGAGGAGCACCCTGCCTACGACGTGCTGAGGGCAGCCTCCGAGAGCTCCCAGGACGCCTTCCGGGTGATCGGCACGAGCGGGGAGCAGATGAAGGTGTACAAGTGCGAACACTGCAGGGTGCTCTTCCTGGACCACGTCATGTACACCATCCACATGGGTTGCCACGGCTTCCGTGATCCTTTTGAGTGCAACATGTGCGGCTACCACAGCCAGGACAGGTACGAATTCTCATCCCACATCACACGGGGGGAGCACCGCTTCCACATGAGCTAAACCTCCTCTGCTGCGTGGACCCCACAACGAAGGGAGTACAGAGCCACTGCCTTCCCTTCTGGCAGCAGCACAGACTGGACAAGACCATTGAGCTTTGATTCCTGGTGGTGTTTTGTTTTGTTTTTCTAAGTTGGTTGGGATTTGATTTGCTTTTGAAAACAAAGAGATTTTTATTGTTAGATACAGGGTTAGAATTGGAGCCCCCAAACTGCTGTGTTGTTGGATGTTCTCCTAGACTGCCGGCTGAAAGCCCCCACCTGTGGCTTCCTGGAATTCCCCTCCTCCAAACAATTGGTCGTTTTCAGAGAGAATTTTATAAAAACAGGCCAAAACCTGGGAAGGAAGGAGCTAGTTCCCATGCTAAGCACAAGAATCACATGCTTGATATGGTTTCCAAGGCCCCAGAAGCAGTGGGTGCAGCCCCTGAAGTGTGGCTGTCCTGGTGAGCACTGCCGGTGAGCAGACCTGGGAAGTGCCCCAGCACAGCAGGCCCTGCAAATTGTGCGTGCACCTAGGGCTGAAAGGCGGCAATTGTCAAAAGAAGGGATTGTCCTAAGTCATATTCTGCAGGAAAATAAATTATCGGGGAGAAGTTGTGACTATTGGGCTCCCTGGGCAAGGGGAAGGGGAAGGGAGAGCCTTTTAGATTCATTCTTGATTTCCATACTTCTACGATGTTGCTCAGAGGACTGCTCCGCCTTCTGGGCTTGTTGTCAGGTGGAATGAATGCACCTCTGGAGACCATTGGGCTCTGCTTTGTCATCCCCGTGCCTTTAATGGCCCCATGAGTCTATCACTACATTTTTAACACCAGTCCTGAAATCTGGACCATGATTTCTTTTGAACCTCTCAAACGGTAAAATTCCTCAGAAACCAAAGCTTTATTAACCAACTTCCACACTCATTTCTTTGGATACTTATTCCTTCCCCGGCTGGTTCTACCTATGACCAGAAGCCTGTTTTCCTACAGAAGACCCATGCTAGACCTCATTTGAACTAAGCACACATTTTGTTTGTAGGTACAGGCCTGGATATCTTACTGTTGGTAAATTTCTTTACCTGACATCACTGTATATTATTGTTGTTTTAAAACCTGTGAAAGAAGGATTCAGAATGACCACTAATTTTCAGATCAAGGAAATATGACAAGTGAAGCGCAGCAGACATTGCTAACACACGGAACCTACCTGTTTGAAACTAAACTTTCAAGCAATCTCAAACTCTCTCCCATAAGGACAAAGCAGCTGTGTGCTCACACATAAATAGTTTGCATGGCCCTACGCCCTTTCTCCCTAGGGGATTGGAAGGTCAGGGCAGTCTTGTGCCTAGACCACGAGGTCTGACAGGAAAGAGGCCAGTGACACTGGAGGGGAGAGCCCTTCCCATCCATGCTAAGACGTGGAATGCTCTCTGAGGCCCCACTGAGGTGTCTGGGGATTCTAGTCCAAATCAGGAAGGGTCTCCCTCAAGACTAACCCTGTCATTAAGGACATTCATCTCAACCACCTAGAGAAGGAAGAGCATACAATTTCAATTGTTTACAGTACTTGTCTTCACCAAAACTGTCCCACGGGGAACATGAAGAAACAGAAGAACAACTGTACACCTCCAAATTTAATCTAAATCCAGGGTTCTTAGTCTCAGTGCTGTTGACATTTGGGGCTGGATCATTCTTTGTTGTGGGGGATTCTCCTATGTATTGTAGGATATTTAGGAGGATCCCTGCTCGCTACCCAACAAATGCCATTAGCACTCCCAATTGACAACTAAAAATTTCTCCAGATGTTGCCAAATGTCCCCTGGGGAGCAGATCGCCCCCAGCTGAGAATCACTGCTCTAAATGAATTCTAAGCCAATCAGATGTCTAGGAAGTCTTCCAAAGATGAAAACACTGGAAGCATTATCCTAGTCATCAGTCTGGAGCCTGACTCCTGTTCCTTTGGAGTCATTATAAATTCTATAAATGAATTATCCCCCTTCAGTCTTCAGAAACATACCTTCTCATGTGCATTTCAGTTTTGTTGAAAGGATGGAGTCCACAAAGATATCATTCTTGAGTCATGGATTTCTTTGCTTACAAAACGGTCTGTGATTTTGGAACTGGAAATAAACGAAATGGTAATAATTTAGACTGTGGCACACTGATGCACTGAATAAAGGAACAGATAGAGGAGCTGGTCTGTTGACAGCTGTAGTTCAGTATGCAATTACAGAGAAAGATACACCTCATCCGAATGTACATATTCAAGGTGAAAGACTTCTTAGAGTTCCAGTTTGCTGGCCAATTGCACCTGCTGTGTTGTTTTCCATCCATCCCACAGTCAACTGGTTGAAAGGAGTTATTTCTCCCCATGGCTTCAAACAAAATTTAACCCAGAATTGTAAATAGTGGCTGCAGGAATTCTTTTCTAAAATGCTTTCCCCTTCTTCTTACTGCCTTTTATAGCAAAGATAATTGTCTATTTACACACTTTTTGTTGTGGTTTTGTATTGTAACACCATTTTTCTTTGAGACTATTGTATTTAAAGGAAGTTTCATATAGTGTCAACAAGTAATTAAATTATGTCTGAAAGCTGGCCATATTCTGCACCAAAAGCTGTTACTGTTTTTCTTCTACCTGGTAAAAGTAGGATTTTGCATGACCTCCCACCTTTTTGTTCTGTGGTTTGTTCTGTTGCTTGATGGCGTGAGTGTGTGTCTTGGGAACCACTGTGTACTGAAGTGTCCCTAAGCTTCATGTGCTCTCCATGTGTTTAAAATAAAGATCAGAGAAAGGAGGGTCACTAGGAGCAGGTTGATATGTTGATCACAATGAGAAATTGCTATGTAGCGTTCCTGCCCCGCCCCTGTCGCCCAGCTTCCGTCTACTTGAAAATTCTGGACACCTGCCCCTCACCCAGGTCCCTGCTGTAACATGTACCTTAGAGCTCGGGCTGGTCCTCATTGAAGAGTCACTAAAAAGAATTGCATTATCATTGCTTTATCTCCAAAGGGTGTGTCCCAGTACCACTCGCTTCAGATACCAGCATGTTTCACTTCCAGTTTAGGATCAACCATGTAATGGGATCTTAGAATCTTCGTTGAGAAAGAGAGCTACCTGTTATGGAGATGTCAGATTGGGGTTTTTTTCTTCCTATTTTTGTGCTTTTTCATGTTTTGCTTTGATTACTTTGTGACTCTTATAGTGTCATATTCTTGCCAAAACAAAAGCAAGATGAAATGGACTTATGTAGACAAGTCATGAAGCAAATGTATTTCTCTATCCTGCACTTCTTAAGTTCTGGCAATAATGAAGGTTCAACTCTACTTAAAATCCAGATATCTCTCATTCAGTTCAATGCGGGTTTTTTTTTTACTTTAAAATGAACCAAAATCAGACTTATTTAAGATGTACAGGCATCAGAAAAAAGAAGCACATATGCCGTTGGTGCGATAGCATTCACTGTGAACACGTGTAACCAGATGTTAATATGCAATATTGTTTCCAATACTTTCTAATACACTTTTTTACAATGTTGTGTGTGGTGATTGTTAAGGTCCAATTTATTTGTATCCAATGCAGCTTTAGGTCTTTAACTGCTATTCTGGCAAATACATGTTGTAAATGAGAAAATGCAGTTGTATTTCCAGTCTGCCTCTATGATGATGTTAAATCATTTCTGCTTAGCTGTGAACAAGGGGTATACCCCTGGAGGAATAGAGTCCTTTTGTACACATTTTGAAATGCTCCTTCTGTAGTGATAGAACAAATAAACGCACCAAATCCTCTGTCTGCCCCATTGCACGAAGTCCACACGACTATGAGACAAGGCCCTTGGGACTCCGCCACTCAGAGAAGGCAGTGGCGGGCCTTGAGCTGGTGTGGCCTGAGTTGAGAATCATTTGTGATCGTAGGCATACGATGTTTCCAGCACAGCAGTTCAGTTCAGCAGACTGACTGCCTCCTGTCCAAGCAGTGCTGGACTCAGGGTACTAAGTCTCAGTCTTTGACTTCAAAGTGTGGATTTAAGGGTGGGTGGAGGCAGTGGGCAACAAGAAATACATTTCTGGCTCTTCACAGCTCACCGCATAATTCCCCGAGTACCAGGCCCACAGCTGGGGGAGCCCAGAAGACAGTGACTAACCACAGTGGCCACCTCTCATGGTCCTCACCCTGCAAAGCTGCTCACTTAGGCCAGGGCTGGGCAATGCTGGAAGGCTCATCTCAGCTCTGTACAGAACTGAGTTACTGCTAACACTCTATGTGTAAAATCCTCTGTCCCTTTAGGAGAAATAGCCAAACATCATGTGGGTTCAGATCTAATAAATAAGATGAGGTGACCAAGTTCACATAGTACAACATTTGATCCAAATGAGGTGAAACTCTAATGAAATAAGCAGATTGTACTGTTTCACATCACCCCTGGCATCAGTTCCCAAGGGGGGCCTTTCAAAAATATCGTTGCCCAAGGCAGCTTCTTTCGAGGAAGTTTTCTGCCTCCTTAGGTGACCTCACTGAACGAGCATGCTGGTGGGATAGATACATGTGATGATACACCCATTTGAAAATTGGTTACAGCTGTGCCTTGTTATTTCTCAGTGATCACAGGTCCAAAAAATAAAAAATATCTACATTCGCTTAGAGATAACCTGGGCTCAAACTAAGGGGAAAAGTGACTCAGTAGGGTTGGGGTTTGATGGTGAGAGTGAGGAGGAATGTGCTTGCAGCTCAATTTCTTATGAAGCTTAATAAACATGCATTGAAGGAATTGTGATAAAGGAGTTGCTTGCACTAATCACTTGCAAGCCTTCCCAGCCCTAGTTGAGCACACAGGAGTGCTCGTCCTGGATGTGGTGACTGGGGAAGGGCAAGGTTTCAGATCTTGATTTCAAGAGCCACCGGTAGCATGATAGACTCCATTTCTTGGTTCTCACTACCTTTTATTTTAAGTTGTCATAAGAATGATTATTCTCATCATAGCCTTTTGACACTGTAAACCTTTAGTGTCCATTTACCTTTCTCTTGTCCCCTGCAAACTCTTAGTGGGTCGAAGTGCATCCACTTAACGTGGCCAAGTGATGGGGCCCACTCTGGGGAGGCTGATCTGGAGGGAGTGCCCCCTTTGTGGGGTGACCGTGAGGACCACAGCAGTTCACATGCACACTTGGGAGTGGGAGGAGTCAGGAATGGTCTGCCTGGTGGCCCCAGGAGGACAGCACCAGATTCCGGGTAGGACCTACCAAGGTGAGAAGAGCCAGGTGGCAGGCTTGGAGGACAAAGTGGGAACTGAGTGGACACAATGCTGTGGGTCTGCCATTATTCCCAGCACACCTGGAGCAGCCTCTGAGCACCCTGGACTCTCTATCTCTGTTGTGTCCCCCTGGGGCAGCCCCAGAGCTTGCCTGCGTGCATTTTATCATTTCCACTGGAAACATCTGCCCTCATGCATTTCACCTCTCTTCCTGATGAGTGCTGTAAATTTAAAAGTCGCACTATATTTTAAATGTTAGTGTGAAATTTGGGGTGCTAAAGATCAAGATTAGGGGCTCAAAGATTCCTGATCCCATTTCCAATTAATTGGTCATATTTTCTGTCAAAATAAAGCATCTTGGAGGTTTTGTGACTCCTTGATGAAACCTTCTTGCATTCTCTTCAAAAACATGTGGACTCTTAAGGAACAGAATCTCCATGGCTGTTTCCAAAAGTCGCCTTTTTTTTGTTTGGCCTCCCCACTCCAACACATAAGTAGTCACAAATGGGACACTCAAGGAACTGAGCAATTGGTAAGACTCAGGGAAGTTCTCAGCATAGGAGCTCTGTGTCCTCTGAAGCCCAGGGCATCCGTGTGAACCTCTCTGGCCTTTCTCTGCATGAGAACCCAGAGCAGCATCTGGCAGCACAGCTCCCCTACAGGAGTGGGGCCAAAATGTTGCTGCTGCCTACACACAGCATCTCTCTTTACCTTTCCCAAAATAACACACCCCTCACTACCTCTAAGGAGGAGAAAATGGATTCCCTTGGCCCTTAGAATAAGAATTCTGCATCAGCAGCCCAGGCTCCTGTCCTCTCATTGGTCTCTCCTGCCATTAACCCAAATTCTCAGTTCCCAGCTCTAGGCTACCTCGAGACGCCCTCCCCCACTCCAGGCTTCCTTAGGTGCCAATGCTTCCAATGATCCCGCATGACCTTGATTCTCAAATAAAGCTCAGAATTACCTGGGTGGCTGCTAAAAATGCAATTTCCAGAGACCCACTCCTGACCATTCTGGAGCTGGACGTCCATGGAGTCCACCACCACGTATGGGACCAGCTCCCCCAAACTGGACTAAGCAGACTCTAGTCCTCTTCCTCCTTGAGGCAGTTGCAGCCTTAACTCTTTTCTCCAGCCCACACTTTTTGTGTGTGCGCATGGGAGGAGGAACAATTAATAATCTCTCTCTCTTCCCCTCTTGAATTTGAAACAACTCAGATATAAACAAGAGAATCAGAGAGTGGGAACCAAAATGCTATCTATGTTACCCATGAAACCTACCTAGGTTAGAGGACATAGCACAGTGGCTTGCCAACCATCACCCTGAACTAGACAGACTTGCTTGCCTGGACACAGGCAGCACTTCAGCTCAGGCACCCCCTAAAACAGCCAAGCCCCTGCCCTGCAAGATGGGGGAGAGGGGACCAGAAGCCCCTACCCTGCAGGCAGCAGATCCCAGGAGAGCAAACAGAAGCATGCTAAGTTCCTGCATCCAGAGGAGTGAGAATAAGTGAGTCAGCAGGTGGTAGGAAGCAGCTGGAAGCCTGGAGGAGAGAGTGATTGATACCATGAAGGCAAGGGAGAGGCATGGAGGGACCCAGCAGGAGCCCTGGCAGGGAGATACAGATTTAACCTGTGCAGTGGTGCTGAAACTGGAGAGAAGTCGAGATCAGAGGGAAGCAAAGAGCAGAGGGCTTGCATCTCTGCCACTAGAACGCAAGCTCCATGAATTTGCTCATGTAGTTGCTTGCTATGGTTTGAGTGTCTGTGTCCCCCCAGCATTCATGAATGGAAATCCTAACCCTGAGTGTCAGGAGGTGGGCCTTCGGGAGGTGGTTAGGTCATGAGGGTGCAGCCCTCATGAATAGAGTTAAAAGAGACCCCAGAGAGCTCCCTTGTCCCTTCCACCTTGCCAGGACACAGCAAGAAATCTGTGACCCTGAATAGGGCCTTCACCTGACCCTAATCTTAGACTTCTGGCTTCCAGAACTGTGAGAAATACATGTCTGTTGTTTATAAGCCACCCAGTCTCTGGTGTTTTGTTATAGCAGTGCAAATGGACTAAGAAGGTGCTCAATAAATATATGCTGCATAATCATCTCTTTAAGAGGATTAAATCAATTACGCATTAGAGAGAGAATGAGGAGTTTACCCAAGTCTCAGATCCTATTGAGCTGTTAATAGGAAAAGATAGTGCCAAGGGTTTGAAGAGTGAGCTTGATTTTGTTTAATTGAAGCAATTGGATGAGGAGAACAGGTCAGCTTTGGAGCAAGGTCATAGATTTGAGAGTCATCACCACATGGATAACTGACAGGGAAGCTGTGATAGAAACATGAAGGTACCTAAGGAGAGCGAGGAGAGAGGGTGGGAGACAGCAGAGGAAAAGAAGCGATTGGTCCAGACAGAAGGAAACCCAGTTGAGGACAGCATCCTAGATCTTCTCTACACAAAAAGAGAGGCCATAAACAGGACCAATAAAGCAGATGAAATGGGGAGGGGCTGAGAAGCCACTGGCTGAGTCTAGGATGCTCACAATGACGTTCAGGGAGTGACTCCGCAGAGGGGTGGCAAGTAGGTGCCAGAGGTGCTGAGTGGAGGTGGGTTGGGGCCTCGAGAGAGAAGCTGGCAGAGAAGAAATGGGGAACTCAATGCACCATGGCCCCAGACCTCAGCTTGGACCTGATGCTTCAAAAATGCCAAGTTCCGGGCTGTATTTTCCTAGGGAGGAAGGTAAAAACCTCAATGTGATGCCCCTCTGCTTTTTCTGCTTTTTGGCAAGGCCAAGGACAGGAACAAGGCCAATCTCCCTTGAGCTCTGTCTCCTGCGGCCGCCCTTTCTGGGCCCAGTGGGTGTCCCTGGGGAGCTGGCTGCTCGTCCCCTTCCTGCTCAAGGAGCCAGCCCCACACCTCCTCCTGGGCAGCAGGGCACCGCCCCGCCGAGCAGATGGGCTGTGGCGACCCGGTGAATCGGCACGACGGGAAGCAGATGCACCCACCACGTCCCCGTGCACAACTGGGAACCAGCTGCTTGGGGAGGAAATTTGCATAACAAGGATAATTTGGTACCAAAACTGTCCCCTGAAGTGAACTGCATGGATCTCGGTAAAGTTAACAAATTTCACTTCTTCTTTCCCATGTTTTGTCAAACCAACTAGATGTGACGTTGAGTGTGTGAATTGTCCAAAGAGATTTTGTTTCTCCCTTCATGAGTCAGTCCCAGGCCTCTTCTCTCTCTGCTCTGCCCTGGGCCTCAGGCTCACACTCACTGGGGTCCTCTGCTGGCTTATTCCTGGGCACACACAGACACACAGACACACCCAGCAGTGCCCTCCCTGCCAGCGGCATCACCCCAAAAGCTCTCTTGGGCAGGACCAGGCTCTCCTCTTAGGTAGCATCACCTCCTGGGGCATCTCACACCACTGTCCTGGCACTGGCACCTGTGGCAGCTTCCTCATCACCATTATCCCTCCCGTTTCCTGTGGGTGAGGGCGGGCCCAGGCCCCACAGAAAGGAGGGTCTGTGGTTTCGGGGCCCTCAATTCAATTCCCCTTTCAGGGCCCTCCTCCCTTCTGGGCACTGCCCTTCACAAAACCCGCCATGGCTTTCCCTTGCCCACACCCAGATCCCACCCCTTTAAGCATCATGGTTGCTTTTTTAAATTGCTTTCATACCATCCCATGGGAAAATAGTTGTACGTTTATATCGATCACTACAAAAATATAGCAGGCTTGCGTATGAGTTCAGGGAGGTCTGCCACCATCACTGTGACCCTGAGAGGTCAGGGACCCTGGTCCATGGTTCAAGTCTCTCCAGAATGGCATTTGTCCTGATAAGACCTGACTCCAAGTGATGGCTCTAACTACCCAGGCTACTGAGCTAGAAACATGACAGTGCTGAGCTCAACACACCTAAATGATTTCTGGAGCTTTCTCAGGACCAGGTCTGTGTGTTCCTAGAATCTTTGTTTAAGTTTATGCTGTGACTTTCACAGTGCTGTGTGTTAAGTGTCTACCTCCTCCATCAGACTGCGAGCCTCTGGAAGGTAGAAGTCTTGCTTCTGTCACCCCCAAACCTCCAACAGCAAGAAAGAGTAGGCGCCCACAGCCCTGGAATAGTGTGTAGGGTGTAGGATGGATCCTCCTTCCTGCTCCCTGGGCTCCCCGTGGTCTTACCTCAGATGATGACCAGGACCCCCACAGCCCAGGACTCTTCCTTCTGAAGTCCCCTCCCATCTTTCTACTTGCTTCAGGGCCAGCATCACTCTTCCTAGAGAATGGCAGGAGGCAATGGGATGCAGGCCCCAGGCTCCCAGCCTCCCTGCACTCTCCAGGAGAGTCCTCTGTGCATCCTGGCATTCAGGCCCTCGCAGGACGTCTCATGTAGGGGACAGGCTGAGTGGTCCTGGGGGAAGGCTGCTGACATCGAGCGAGAAGCACTGAGAGGCAGAGAAGGCAGGCCTGCTGGGGTCCACTGGACCAAGTGCCTCTCAGTGGAATCTTGAGAGACTGAGCAGAGAGGAGAAGAAACGGAATCATGCTAAATACTCAATTAAAACCAGATAAGGCAGGAAGAATGAAAGACAAAAAAGAAACAAATAAAGAAAAAAGGCAACAAATAGATAACAGTGGCAAATGTGGTAGATATTAATCCAACTGCTTCACTATTCCCTTTAAATGTCGTTGGTCTAAAAGCACCAATTAAAGCACAGAGTTTCAGAGTGGACCCACAAACAAGACCCAGCAATGGTTGTCTACAAGCAAGTCACTTTAAATATAAAGACATCTATAGATTAAAAGTAAAGGTGTATAGAAAGATATACCTTGATAGCACTAATTCAAAGAAAGTGAGAGTAGAGCCAGCCCTGATGGCCTAGTGGTTGAAGTTCTGTGTGCTCCACTTTGGCGGCCTGGGGTTTGGTTCCCAGGAGTGAAACCATCCCACTTGTCTGTCAGTAGCCATGCCCTGGTGGCAGCTTACACAGAAGAACTAGAAGCACTTACAACCAGAATACACAACTATGTACTGGGTCTTTGGGGAAAAAAAAAAAGAGAGAGAAAGAGAGGAAGATTGGTAACAGATCTTAGCTCAGGGTGAATCTTTCCCAGAGAAACAAAAAAAAATAGAAGTACCCACATAAATTTCAGACAAAGCAGACTTCAGAGCAAGGAAAATTATCAGGGATAAAGAGGGGCATCACATAATGATAAAGGGGTCAATACTCTGAGAAGACATAACAAACCTTCATGTGTGTGTGCCTAACGACAGGGCATCAAAATACGTAATGCAAAAACTGATAGGACTGCCAGGAGAAATAGAGGAATCTACTGTCAGAGCTGGAAAGTTTAACACCCCTCTCTCAGAACTGGACAGATCCAGCAGGCAGGAAATCAGTAAGGACATAGTTGAACTAAACGAGAGAAGGCGTTATTTAGGTGAAAAAAAAGGTGGCAAGACAATTTGAGGCAGAGAGGCAGATGAGTACAGGTGCAGAGGCTCGGCCGTGGAAGCTTGTGTGAGGAAGGCCATGCCATGGAGTTTGGTTAGAATGTCCTGGGCTTTCAGGGCCTGCAGCCTCTATGGTGCTGAGGGGCTGGCCCACCAGGGGGTACCAGCGAGAGGAGGGGGGAGTCCACCCTCAGCCGGAGAAGGGCTCTCTCAGCATCAAGACTAAGGGCAGGGGGCAGAAAATGAGCCCCTGTCCTAGTCCTGGAGCTGCCTGGCTGTTAAGTGACAGCTTGGGCTCTCTGGAGGAAGGGCGGAGATGGGTGTGAGCACCAATTTCAGGTAGTGAAACTAAAGCCAGGGAAGCAGACTGACTTTTTCAAGGTCACAGAGAGTCACCCTTGAGCCACATTTCCTAAAGCCCATTATGCATAATGCAAAAAGGAGAATGGGGCAAAGTGGTTCAGGAAAAGCCACACACTCCTGCCCCCTTTTGGAGATTCACACTGTACGTTAACATTTGAAAGGTTCCAAGAAGAATGGAATATAGTTTATTTAATCACCTTCCCACAAATGGATTTAACCCCCCCAAAATCCCCACTGCCCTTTTTTATTATTATCCAAATCATATCACTCTAGGAGGGGAAACACTTTAGGGCAGGGCAGAACCACACCCAGCCTGCCGTCTCTAGGAGAAGCTCCCCAGGCTGTCCTCCAGCACTGAGGTCCCGGACGGCTGCCCAGTAAGGCCATTCTTGCATCACTAGGCCCTGTGCCAGGGCCTCTGCGTGCTCCTCATGTTGATCCCCTCACCCCATTGGGCAGTCATTAGCACCCGCGACTTGGATGAAGACATAGGCTCAGGTTGGTGACTTGGTGGATGTCACACATCCCAAGGGTGAAGCTGGGGTGAGAGAACAGACTCCTGGCCCTGAAGGTTGCCTCCCAACCCTCCCTGGAACCGACTGATGCCTCTGCCACAAAAGGGTCCCCGTGTGGGCTGTCCCCTGCCTTCTGGAAGTGAGCCTTTCCATGAGAGTGGAACCATCTCGTGGGCACATCCGACTGCTTCCAACAGGGGTATAGCCAGGGGATTTCAAAGTTGAGACTGGGGGCCTAAGAGTCATTCCCTTTATGACAGAAAAAAAAGTCGGGGGAGTCTCTTTCCTTGGCCTTCCATGCCTCTATTCGATGTTGAAATTTAGGACCTGATTTAGGGCTTGGAGAATTCAGAACACATTTACATCCTGAATGTCTGTGTTGACATGTGAAGAGTAGCAACATATCATTTCTATATATGTTTTCTGGTTCAAGTCTTGGTTCACTAGCTGTAAAATGCTTGAAGACTTGGAAAAAAATAACACTGGCTGAGTTGATATTGTATACCAGGTACACTGAGAGGAACCCTGTGTAGGTATTCCTGTGATTCTTACTAAGTTCCATTATTCTCATAGACAAATAAAGAGTCCTCAGCATAGACAGGCCAAGCAATTTCCCCAAAGTCATACAATGTTCACAGATACCAGATATCTAAGATAATGCGATTTACAATAACAAAATAAAAGCAATATGCCAATATTGAAGAAATAGAATATCTTAATAATATATCTGTTGTTTTTAATGTAAAGGAAAGAGAAAGCTATCAGTTAAGCTAATAAATTATCTTTGTTGTCCAAACAGTTCTCTATGACTGGATGCCTTTAGGTATTATTCATACTTATATTTGACAGTATACAGACTTTTCAATTTAGATTCAGTCAGGTTTTTTTAATCTATCACCACAAATAGTTGCAAAATTTGCAAAAACTTTTTTTCTTGTGATGAGAACTTTTAAGATTTACCCTCTTAGCAACTTTTAAATGTACACTACAGTAGTATTAACTGTAGTCGCCATGCTCTACGTTACATCCCAAGACTTATTTATGCTATAACTGCAAGTTTGTACTGTTGACGAAAATAATCCATAACCAATCTATAAGTGAAAATTTGGGTGAGTTTATTCTGAGCTTAAATCTTAGGATTATAACCTGGGAGAGTCTTTCCACAAAGGAACAGAGCACTCCAAAGAAGTGGGAGTACACAGGGTGGTTATATACCCTCAAAGAGGGTGTTTCACATATGATTGAAATGTCCCTCCCACAATAGTCACAAGATTGCCCTGTCGGCACAGCACTTGATGGACATAGCAGGTAGTGGGTCTGCTATCTTGGTGGGCGTAGCAGGAGGCAAGTCTATTGTCTCAAGCTGGGCAGTCACAGGTGAGCGCAGCAATCAGTTTCTAGCCTGAGGAAAGATACTTAATCCTTAAGGAGACGCCAACGTTGGGAGGGGGAGGGAAGTTGCACCTTTATCTCAAGGGCCTTTGCTCTTGCCATAGGGAATCTCTAAAGCAGATATACAATGCATGCTCAATGGCCTCCGTCAGGCCCTTTTGGAAAGAAAAGGTCAGGCCGAATTGGGTTTACACCAAATGGCTTCCTCATATATTCCAATATATCCTATTACTTGCCATTTTTATTTGTCAGTACCTTTTGACCCCCTTCACCCATTTCGCCCACCTCCCTTTGAGGAGGAATCCTCAAAGTTGTTTCACTTGAATACTGTAAAACTTGCTTACAATACTTTAAGTTGGGAGGTTGGGACAAGAGTTAGGCAGACAAAAGAGTTTTGAGGAAAAAACATGATAAAGAAAGTTGAATATCCACTTCTACAGTGTGTACCTGAGTTTTAACAATGGCATGAAGAAATGTGCTGAGAAGGACTGGTAATTCAGGAGGAAAATCAGAAGTAATAGAAAACTGAGAGGGAAAAAAAGAGCACAAAAAAAAAAGGTTCAGCCATACTGAACTTGTTAATATGTGGGAATTCTTTTCAAAGTCTTAGCCGAGTATCAGACAAACACAGCATGAGATGCCAAGAGTTCACCTTCTTGGATGAAGTGAGGTTCAGAAAGAAGTTCCTTGACAGATCCTGCTTTATATTACACAAAATCCTTAACCCAATCTTAGGATAAAATTAAATCTCCACTCTGAGTGACAATCTCCACGTCTTAAAAAGCTCACTGACAAAGCCACAATTGACACAGCCTTCCAATATTCTACCAAGCACCCCATGGGGCACAATGCTTAACCTAATAACACACAGTAGGTGTTCAAATAAATGTTTGTGAAATAATTATAATTCCTCACTTCATGTTCTAATATCAGTGTTTCTGTTGATCTAAATATTTCTTAATACAAAGAGCTGCTGAAGATCAGGACATGATGAATGTGTGACTTCAATTCTGCCGTAATATCCAAGAAGGTAGGAAACTACCACACCTGAATCAACAGCCTCCTCCGGCATTTACAACGTTGACCAAAAAGGAAATCATTTCTCAATGCCAGGCCTTTCTTATGAAGGCCTCTGCACCCAGGACTTAAATAGCCTTCCCACCTCATGACTGAATGCAGCATTCCTCCCAGTGGACACAGATACACAGTCACTGAATGAATATTTCTATGGGTCAGACACATAGAACAAAGAATACTGCAGGGGCAATGCGAACAGCAATCCTGCAACAGCAGTGTCGTTATCCCCATATCTTAGAGACAATGTGAAAGAGTCTTAGAGAGCCACGGACCTCTTCTGGGGTGCCCCAGCTGGTGGGAGCCATACCTGTCACCACACCATGGGGTTGGAGTCAGCTCAGACTCCTGATGACCTGGGCTGGAACTCGTGTACAGCAGGATCATGTGAAGCAACCAAAAAGGAAACTAATTTCTTTCCCTTAGGATTACTTGGTCACTGCCACACACTCTGGGTGCATACACACCCCCATTTAGGCTATACTGAGAGATCAAATATAGAGTAACTGAAAGGGCATGTCTTTATAGAAGCGAGAGGATTTCGACTTCTTGACTATTTCCTTGGAGAAACAGCAACTTATTTCACACCTGTAGCATGAAGATGCCAGAACCTACATCTCAGAGTATTTGTTTCATTCCTCGAATAGAGGTTCTACATAGAACAGTGCTATTCCATATAGTAGCCACTATCCACATGTGGCTATTTAAATTTAAATTCATTAAAATTAAGTAAAGTAGAAAATTCAGTCCCTCGGTTGCAATAGCCACATTCCACGCTTTCAATAAGCCACGTGTGACTCTTGCTACCATACTGGACAGTGCGGATGTGGAACCTGTCCATCACTGTGGAAAGGTCTGCAGAGAGTGCTGATGAGACCCCCATGTCCGCCTTGCTCCCCAGCCCCCAGTGTCCAGCAGGGTGCCTGGAATAGGGCTGTGCCCTGCAAACATTAATTCCCTCCCCAAGTAAACCCTGAGCTCCCAGCTTGTTCCCAAAGCCTGCCCTGGGTTACTGAATCCTGAAACCTGCCTTCAATATTCAAATTATGCAGCAACTTTCACTTCCCCTTTGGGGACCAGGCCTTTCACTCTGCCAGCCAGGGAAATCACATTTGCCTGAGGACATGTGCTTTTTATAAAGCAGGCTCACTTGTCCCTTCAAGGTGTTGGCTAACGTGGGGACTGCTTTTCGCCCAATGCAGCCAAACCCTTAGCATCTCCTCAACTTCTACCTTGTTTCCCCATGAGTCTGAGCCCTGGCTAGGTTCCTCTGTGACCTCCAGTCCCCTCCTGGCAGCAGCAACCTACAAAACAGAAACTGTGATGAGCAGTGGCAGGAGGGTGGGATTTCCAGCAAATAGGGAAGAACTTGTTAGGCCTTGCTGGTAGATTCTTGCAGGATCACCCTCCTCCCAGGAGAAAAAGAGGAAAAAAAGGCAAATCACTTTCCTCTTGCTTCTGCTTCTCCTAAATAAACTGCTTGCCTAATTTCCTTTGCAGTTAGAGAAATGTTCCTTGTGAAAGCTGCTATTTCCACACATTCACCCAATGTGCGGAATCTGGGCCTCCAGGAGGCATTTGCATTTCAGGATCCTCCCCTTGCCAGGTTTCCCATGTTCTTGGAGTTGAAGCTGTGCTTGCATCTCGGCTTGAAGACAAATGCCAGCTCAATCGTCCAGTTCTTCCTTCAGTGGAGCATGCTGGTCTCCACTGGACCCCAGGGCCAGGTGGGACACATCCCTAGAAGGTTTCACTTGAGGACTGGGGATCTCCCAGCCCAGCCTGTGACCATGTCAGCCAGCAGCAGCCACCCCAATGCTCAGGCTTCTCTCTGCCCCTACTGCAAAATACAGGCCTGAGAACGCCTGAGCAATCACACAACCAGGGGCACGTAAACTAAGTCTAGGCCATTCTTAATCCCAAACTCTGTGTGTGCTGGGCTGGGAGAGGGGTCCTGTATGGTTGGTAACTCAGTCTGACCTGCCTACTCTGTGAAAACAGAGATTAAAAATGCTTACTCTAGGAGGAGTAGGAAGGATTCAGTGAGATAATATACATAAAGAAAGTACTTGCAAAATGTCCTACCAGGTGATCAACTCATAATTGAGCACCATTTCCTGTGTGTTCATCTCTGTGCTGAGGACTCAGGAACACTCTGGTAGATAACAGAAATTTTTGAAAGTACCTAGGCTGAAAGGAAGCTGGTCCCTAGGCTCTCTCTGCCTCTATTTCATCATGTCTGGTTGGCTCAAGGAAGAACAGTTCACTTAAAAGGGATTCAAGGCACTTTTCACATACATAGTAGTAGGCATCAGTAAAGGCTCTGCTCTCAGTAATAAATACAAGCCAGAGCAGTTTGAAAATCCAATTCATTAAGCATACCTTGAAAAAAATTTAAGTGCATCACATTAAAATAGGCAAAAGTAAAGAAACCCCAAACTTGAGATTTTAGCAAATTAATTAACTGAACATTTTCCAACATCTGAGTCGGAACCTCTTAAAATGGTATCAGAATTCAAAGAGAGGCATACAGCCACCTGCAAGGCATGCCCAGAGCCCTGGGGAAAGCTGAGAGAAGCTCTCCATCTAGTGGTGAACGAATGTCGGCAGGATGGAGCACAGGCAGCTGACAGCCAGCCCTGTGTTTCGGGGAGGAGGTCTTCCTGCACCAGCTTGGGGACAGCCTTTCTGCACACCCAGCCTAACTCTCCCACTGAGAGAGGGAGAAACTGAGCCCTGGGGTGGTAAAAACGTACCCCAGTCACTTAGCCAGTTAAGGGTGGAAACAGGCTTGCAACCAGGTAAATGTGTTTTATCAGTATCATTTGCTTATGGTTTGATTTTTCAAATTACCCTTTAAATCTGTGATTCAGCCATTATGCCTCCTGAAATTAATCCTTTCATAAACTGTGTCAACATCAAGAGTAGGGATCTCTCCCACCCAGTGGTTCTATGGCGATGTCCTCGATCAGGCCAAGAACCCTGCTAACCTTGATGGATGCTCCTATTCTATATGTACCTGGGGTCCCACATTGACCTCTGTTGAGCTCCGCCCTAGCCTCAATAAGGAATATAAGAAGCTCACCTGCAATAAGGATGTAGCTCAGACTGTGACGCTTCTTGCTGCTGGCTCCTGTACCCCTTGGCACCCAGGTTTCTGGAGCCAAGATCTCTGATGTCTTGGTAGGGGAAGAAAAATTTCCCTCTACCCTCTTAATTCAGTGACTGGGTCTTCAGTTGAACTGACAATAGACAAAGCAATAGGATGAAAGGAATGCAATTTTATTTGATGTTAAAAGTTTTACATGGCATTGGGGGACTTCACAGAAAGAAGAGAAACCCCCAAGAAATGGCTAGGCTTGTAGGTTTTTGTACCATCCAGACAAAGGAAGATAAATTTTAAGAGAAATGAAGGACAAAGGAAAGGACTCTGAGCTTCTAGGAGTTGCAGTTCGTGGGAAGGCAAATATATGGGGAAAGTGATGGTAGATAAAGGCTAGTTAGCGAGGTTTGCTTGGGTCGACCCTTTCTTGGTGCCATCTCATCCCCAGTGATAAGTTTGTTATCCCTTTCCTGGTGTCGGAGGTGGAGGACACCTTCACAAGCAGAATTTATCTTCTGCTTTCAGGTAGATAGGTGGAGAGCAGAGAATTCATCCTGTATCTGCTTTATCCTGATTGTCTTCAGCTCAAAATAATCCTTATGCCAGAGTGGGATATTTTGGGATGGTGTGTTCTGATATGCTATACTTGATTCTGCCTCCTGCTGCTGCTGCTGCTGCTGCTTCAGTCTCAAGTGACCACAGTCAGAGAGACCACCCTATAGAGTGTGGATGGAAGAGAATAACCACTGGATGGTGACTGACCTGGGCTCACATTCCGGACTTCGGTGAGCATGGGTGTACTACCTACTGTCTGCAGGACTTCATTTGTTCGTCTGTGAAGGTGGGATGATAATAGTTCCAGCCTTAAAAGTTTGTCATGAAGATGAAATGAGATGTCATAGGAAACACCTGGTGCCCAACACACAGCAGACACTCAAGGAGAGGTAGATTCCTTTCCAATCATTTTTCAGCCTCCTATTCTATTTCATACCCTCAGAGATATTTATATCCTGTCATCTAATTATCAAAATTGGCCTGGAATTGAATCAGTCTCAGCTTTTGGAGGGAGAGCTAACTGTGGAGAGTTGTGGGGAAGACAGTCATCTTTTTTGGAGTAGCTAGATCCTACTTCATCTATTTTAAGCATTTTCCTTACTGTATGTCATGAAACAAGGCATTATTCCATGGAATCTTTTATTTCCCTCATGATTAATCTCTTCTCTTTTTGATCGGGCAACAAAATTGATACACATCATCCAGTACTACTTCAATTGCCTTAAAGGGTGAAATATTAAGGAATCTAAGTTTCTGCCAACATCCAAGATGGATTATCAGGAACCAGATTTACCTTCCTCCCTGAAAAAAACAGAACAATGGTCAAAACACATGAAACAATAGTTTTCAAGGCAATACACATAAAGCAATGAATGGCAGTGATCTCTGCAAGAGAGAAAACCAATGAGTTGAATCTTATGATTGATTCACCTTATTCACTTGACAGAGTTTCCATGTAGCAGCACAGAGAGGGGGAAACTGCAGACCTTGACAAACTCCTTGGGTTGAGGAGGTGGAGCTAAGAGTCCAAAGAAACCAAGACAGAGTACCAGAAAAGAGAGGGCTGCATACAGACAGAACTGTCCAGAGATCAACAGAAGGTTTCCTTGAATATTCAACTGAGGAATGATCAGTACATGTATGTGAGGAAATTATCTGAGAGTGAAGAAAGAAGCATCCAAAAGCATTAGAAGGAGCAATGCCCAGGAAATCACAGGAGCTTGGAATAATGCCTATTCCCCGCCAGGATTAACAAGGAATCAGGATAGAGGGTACAGAAAGGTCTTGTCTCAGTAGTGAGGAATAATTTGCCCTACACTGAACACTGTTCTGTTCCCACCTAGCAAATCTTAAAAGCAAGACCTGAAAGAATCAAATTGTTTCTAAGTAGATTAGCTGCATTTTTAGAACAAAACTCAAGAATATTTATAAGAATACAAAAATATCCAGCACTCAACAAAGTAAAATTCAAAATGTCTGGTATCCCATAAAATATTATCAGGAATGAAAAGAAGCATCAATGAAAACATGATCCATAAAGACCAATTGAAACTGACCCAGAATTGCACAGACATTAGAATCATCAGACAGTACCTTACCCCATCATTTATTCCATTATCATAACTGTATTCCATATGTTCAAAATATTAAAGAGACATAGTTTGTGTGAATGACACAAATATAACTTCTATAGATGAAAACTACAATATGTGGGATGAAAATAAATTGACTGGGATTAATGGCAGATTAGACATTGCACAAGAAAAGATTAGTAAACTTGAAAATATAGCAATAGAAACTAAGCAAAATAAAATACAAAGAAAAAAGAGAGTGTGAACTTCAGCAACCTATTGTATGTCCAGTTGAAGTCGCTGAAGGAGGAGGAGGGGACAAAAATTTTGAAAAAAGAAAACAGCTGAAAATTGTCCAAATTTGATGAAAATTGTAAACCCACAGATCCAAGAAGCTCAACAAGAATCATAATGAAAACTATGCCAAGAAACATGATAACCAAATTGTTTAAACTACTTATAAAAAATCTTAAAAGGAGCCATAAAAAGAAAGAAACATTTTATATGAAGAAAAAAGACAAAGATGACATCAAATTTCTCCTCGGAAACAATACAAGTCAGAAAACAGTGGACAAACATGTTTAAATACCTAAAGAAAAAAAAATCTTGTCAATTAAAATTCTATGCCCATCAAATATATCTTCCAAACACAAAGACAAAATAAAGACAACATAAGAAATATAAAGCTGAAAAAAATCCATGACCGGCAGACCTGCACAAAAAAAATAAAATGTTACAGCATATGTCTTTTAGTCAGAAGTAAAATAATACCAGATGAAAGTATGAGTCTGCAAAACACATTGAAAAACTGTGGAAATGATAATCACATAGGTAAATACATAAGTTTTGTTTTCTGATTACTCAAATCTCTTTAAGTGATAACTATTTATATAAAAATAATAAAAATGCAGTGTGAGGTTAATAACATATATAAAAGCAAAATGCATAAAAACGATGAAACAAAGGTTGGAACAGGAGAAATGGAAGTACAGTATTGTAAAGTTCTCATTCTACATGTGAAGTGGTATGATATTATTAGAAAATAGACTTTGATAAGATTGTATACAATAACTCCTAAAACAACCACTAAAATATAAAAGAAGTAGTGATAGCACATAAGCCAAGAAAGAAGATAAAATGGAATCCTTAAAAAAATTCAGTTAATCCAAAAGAAGACAGAGCAAAAAAGAGGAAAAGGGAAAAAAAGAACAGATAGGACAAATAGAAAAACAGAAAGATGACAAATTTGCCTAAGACTGTCAATAGTCACATTAAATATAAATGGTCTAATACACCAACTAAATGCAGACGTTGTTACATTGGGTGAAAAAAGCATAATTCAATTATAGGCTACCTACAAGAAAAACACTTCAAAAATAAAGATAAAGCAGGAGGGACGTCAGCATCATGGTGGAGTGAGCTCTCCCTGTAAACTCTCCTCTCAAAGGTACAATGAAAAGGACATTCATATTCCAACAGACGACATCCACACAACACAAAAGATGTCTGAGAGACCCACACAGCCATATGTCAGAAGGTGGAGGTGCTAAAGTCCCACCCCCAGGATGTAGAATGAGTTAGGAGTATGCTCCTCATCCTCCCTGAATGACAGCAACCCTTGGATTGTACATGACCTCCAAGAAGAAAGCGAGGAGGGAGCTGTGGCTCTCCATGGGAACACCACAGATCTCCAAGGTCCCTCACAGCCCAGGGGAAAGTCCTCCACAGAGGTGATTAGCTATCGTGAGGGAGTCTTCACCAAGCCAACACCCCAGGAAAGCAGATAGTAAGAGCAGAGCAAGAAGCCCCCAAGATCATGCAGGAGAAAGAAAGTTCCCCTCCCCCCACATGGTGCCCCAGGCCAACACCTGGGAGCTACCCCCGTGGATCACAGAAAGCTCAGAATATGCAGCTCTTGACCCCCACTCAGTGGCAACAGGTGGAAATGGCGATCAAATACTACCACAATGCGGAAGCACAAATCCATGCCGTCTAGCAGTATGAAAAAATATATTAAATCTCCAGACCAGAAGGAAAATGACAACTACTCGGAAATCAATCCTGAAGACACAGAAATCTATAACCTAAATGACAGAGATTTCAAAACCACTATCAATAAAAAATTCAATGTGTTAAAAGAGAATGCAGATGGACAATTCAACAAGTTCAGAAGCTACTTCACAAAAGAGATTGAAACTACAAAGAACCAAACAGAAGTATTGGAGATGAAAAATACAATGGATGAGATGAAGCAGAATATGGATTCCCTGAATGGTAGAGCTGATATCATGGAGGAACAAATCAGCAACATTCAGGATAGAAATATAGAAATGGTTCAGATGGAGGAGGAGAGGGTTAGAAGAAATGAAGAAAGTCTCTAAGAAATATCTGACTCAATTAGGAAATGCAACATAAGGATTAGAGGTATTTCAGAGAGAGAAGAGAAGGAAAGAGGAGCAGAAATGTTGCTCAAAGAAATAATAGCAGAGAACCTCCAAAACCTGCAGAAAGGGATGGAAATCCACATGAAATAAGCCACCAGATCTCCTAACTATGTCAATGTAAAAAGACCTACTTCATGGCATACAGTAGTGAAGATAGCAAAAGTCAATGACAAAGAAAAAATACTATCAGCAGCAAGCCAGAAGAAAATAACTTACGAAGGAACCCCTATCAGGCTTTCAGTAGATTTCTCAGCAGAAACTTACTGGCTAGGACAGAGTGGAATGATGTATTCAAATATTTGAAGGACAAAATCTTTCCAGTAAGAATACTCTGTCCAGCAAAAATATTCTCCAGTTATGATGGAGAAATAAAAACTTTCCCAGACAAACAAAAGCTAAGGGAGTTCATTGTCATAAGACCCCCCCCCCCACAAGAAATCCTCAAGAAGGCCCTCATACTTGAAATAAAAAAGAATAAAGGGGTTACAAAGTCCTGAGTAGGGAGATAAATAGGTAGACAAAATGAGAAAATTGTAGCTATCCTTCAGAACAGGTTAGCAAATACTCAGGTAAGACATTAAAGATAAAGGGAAGGAAAACACCAAAAACAAATATAATTCTGTCATTTTAACCACAAACTGACAATACAAGATGGAATAATATGTGACAAAAACAACTTAGGAGGGGAAGAGGAAAGAGACTGAATTGCCTTAGTCTAAGGAAATAAGAGGTCATCAGAAAATGTACTATCTCATCTACGAGATTTTGCATACAAATCTCATGATAACCACTAAACAAAAAAGTAGAACAGAGACACAAATAATAAATAAGGAGGAAACTAAGAAATCCAGCATAAAAAACTACCTAACTGAATTGATAGTCCAAAATACATGGAACGAGAAAAAAAGGAAATGCTGGAGAACCAGGAATCAAGCAATAAAATGGCAGCATTAAGCCCTCATATATCAATAATCACTCTAAATGTAAATGGGTTGAGTTCTCCAATAAAAAGATACAGAGTGGCAAGATGGATTAAAGAACAAGACCTAACAGTATGCTGCCTCCAGGAAACACATCTCAGCTCCAATGACAAACACAGGCTCAGAGTGAAGGGATGAAAGATGATACTCCAAGCTAATGGCAAACAAAAGAAAGCAGCTGTTGCAATACTTATATTAGACAAAGTAGACTTCAAGATAAGACAGGTAAAGAGAGACAAAGAGAGGCAGTATATAATGATCAAAGGGACACTCCAGCAAGAAGACGTAACACTTATAAATATCTATGCACTCAACACAGGAGCACCAAAGTAGACAAAGCAACTATTAACAAACCTAAAAGGAGATATTAACAAAAACACAATAATAGTAGGGGACCTTAACGCTCCACTCATATCAGTGGATAGATCACCCAGACAGAAAGGCAACAAGGAAACAGTGGAATTAAATGAAAAACTAGACCAGATGGACTTAGACGTATATAGAACACTCCATCCTAAAACAGCAGAATACACATTCTTCTCAAGTGCTCATGGAAAATTCTCAAGGATGGCCCATATGTTGGGAAACAGGGTAAGCCTCAATAAATTTATGAAGATTTAAACAATACAAGCATCTTTTCTGACCACAATGCTATTAAACTAGAAATTAACTACAAGAAAAAAGCTGAGGAAGGGACAAAGATGTGGAGACTAAACAATATGCTACTGAACAACCAATGGATCATTGAAGAAGTTAAAGGAGACATCAAAAAATATCTGGACACAAATGAAAATGAAAACATACCATACCAACTATACAGGATGAAACAAAAGGGGTACTAAGAGGGAAATTCATTATAATACAGGCTCACCTTACTATCTATTAAAGGAATTGAATTTATAGATAAAATCCTTTCTACAAGATAACTCCAGGCCAAGATGGCCTCACTGGGGAATTCTACCAAACACTTAAGGAAAATAATACAAACACTACACAAACTCTTCCAGAAATTTGAAGAAGGAATGCTTCCCAATTCATTCTATGAGGCCAGCCACTACCCTGATACCAAATCAGACAAATCCTTTAGAAGAAAAGAAAACTAGAGACTAATGTCTATCATAAATATAGATGCAAAAATTCTAAAACAAATTTTAGCAAATTGGATCTAATAATATATAAAAAAAATTAAAAGTAAATCATGACCAAATTGGATGTATCTGAGGAAGGCATATATGGTTTAGCAATCAAAAACCAATAATTAATTAATAATATTAACAAAATCACAAAGAAAAATCATATGATCATCCCAATAAATGCATAAAAAGCATTGACAAAATACAACATTCATTTCTGATAAAAACTCTCAGAAAACTAGAAACAAAAGGGAACTTCCCCAACCCAATAAAAGACACCTGTGAAAAACTTATAGCTAACATCATACTTAATGGTGAAAGACTGAATGCTTTTCCCCTAAGATCAGGAACAAGATAAATTTGTCTAGTCTCACCACTTCACTCAAACTGGACTAGTGGTTATAGCCAGTACAGTATTGCAAGAAAAGGAAAGAAAGGCATCCAGATTGGAAAGGAAGAAGTAACACTACCTTTATTTTCAAACAACATGATTATCCATGCAGACAATCTGATGGAATCTACACAAAAGTTACTTTATTTGTGAGTTTAACAGGATTGCAGGACACAAGATTGACGTGAAAAATCAATTGTGTTTCTATATATTATCAACAAACAATTGGAAATTGATATTTAAACTGTTATTTATAATAGTACCCAAAAGTATTAATTAGTTCAGGATAAATCTGACAAAAAGTGTGAACCACTTGCACACTGAAAACTAAAAGACATTGCTAAGAAAAATTAAATATGACCTAATGAATGGAAAGACAGAGCTATACCTCGTTCATGGATTGGAAGACTAAATATTGTTATGATGTCAATTCTCTATGAATTAATCTATAGATTCATGGCATTCCCAGGACAAATCCTAGCTATTTTGTTTTGGTAGAAACTTTCAAACTGATTCTAAAATTGGGAGAACTAACACTACCTGATTTAAAAGCTTGTTATAAAAACAGAGTAATCAGCACAGTATGGTATTGGCATAAGGAGAGACAAACAGATCAATGAAACAAAACAGACCCACACGTATACAGACAATTGATTGTCATAAAGGTGTAAAGGCAATGCAATGAGAAAGGATAGGGGCTTCAAATTACTGTTTTGGAACAGTTAGATATGCATGTACAAACAAAAATTAACTTTCATCTGTAATTCACGCTTTATACAAAATTAACTCAAAGTGGATCATAGATCTAAAAGTAAAAGTTAAAACTATAAAATTTCTAAGAGAAAATTTTTGTGCTCTTGTATTAGGCAAAGATGTCTTAGATACAAAGAAAGCAGTTCAGTGGTTGCTTGGGGTTAGGGGAGCCGTGGGTGGGAGAAAGGGATTACCAAAGGGCAGGGGAGGGATTTTGGGGTTGGAGATGATACCTTATCTTGATCCTGGTCATGATTTCACCTGTGTACACATTTATTAAAAGTTATCAAGCTGTACACTTTAAATAGGTACAGTTTATTGTATTTCAATTACACCTCACTGAGGCTGTCTGAAAAAACATTAAGGGGTTGACTGGGATGAAATTATTTTGAAACTGCACCTTCTTTCTGAGAGCTTTTCTGGGAGTGTTGCTGGATCCTCAGGGCCTTCAGAGCTGATTTACGTGACACCATCTGCCCCAGGAGAGCACTCAGAAGCTAGGACACACATCTCTGTGGCCTGGGTGAGGCAGTTGATCTGAACTCACAGAGCACACCTGGTGTAGGCTTTCATTTTTCATCTTATTTACTTAATTGTTAAGTTATGGCTTGCTTCATTTCAGAAATCCTTTGAGATGATTTTAAGTGTGTAACAGGGAAAACTCTTAATCTCCAATATAAAATGTGTAAGAAATCACATTTCTTTCTTTCCTGTTTTTTTAATGAATCTCCTTAATTTCATGTTCAAGCCCTGTCTTATTGAGCTAGCAAAAAAGTCAACCTCAGTAATCCTGGGAAAGCCCCCACTCACAACATCAAGCTTCTGCGGCCTCCCACAGTGCCCCGAGCACCTGCCGTCTGCCTGCCCTGGCTGCCTTTTCTTGAATCCTTAGGCCTTGCTGGCTCTCTTGCTCTGGTCATGTTGAGCTGAGGAATCATTGGTCACATTGGGTCCATCCTTCCTGGTGTGTCGTGGCTCTCTCCCTCCAAAGCCTTGTCCTTTTCTTAGGGCATTGTCAAAATCTACAATAGTGGATTTCTCAGATCTCTCTCTCTCTCTCTCTCTTTCCTCCAGCCCAGGGAAAAATTGCTTTTGTCTGAAGAAAATCCCTCTTCTCCTCTCCATATTTTCCTCAGGCACCGTCTCTTTCCTCATATCCTATTTTCTTCAGTGAACTTGAGAAGTCTATCTCCAATATGCCCCTGTTAGGGGAAGGGAAAGAAAAAAATAGAGAAATAACTGAACTCCTCAAAAATCATCCTTCCACATATATAAGAAAATACAACTATTTTTAAAAACCAACACTAGAGCTAATACAAATTAGAAGAGACAGTTAAAAGGAAGGGTGTGTAGGCTGAGGGTTCTAAGCTCCCTGCCAAATCTGACCAGTTCCATGAGTTTCATCATTTAGGAGACACAACATTCAGAGCACTCCACCAGAACTTCAAATAAGAGGAATGGGAACTCTTTAATTTGCAACCTTTTGTATTTGAAATGCTTTAGTTTGCAACCCTGCCTACATAATAGAATCATTTGGTAAGATTTTTAAAATACTAATGCTCAGGAACCCATGCCAAACCAATTAAATTATGTGTCTGGGAGTAGGGCCTGAGAAATCTGTATTTTCAAAGCTGCCCAGGTGCAGCCGGGGCTGAGGACTACCGACACAGAGGATGACATCCTCAGAAATACCCTTCCAGTTACTGCCTCTTGGGTTTCTCAGGGCTTTTCCTTGTTAGACCACTCAAGTTAAGCCAAAAGCCCGATCCCTAAAAGTGACTCAGACAGAGGTCAACCCTGGCCCAGACACTCAGCTCTGGCTGTCTGAATTCAGAGATGGACCAGGGTATCTGGAGGATGGTGTCCAGTTTGTCATGTCATAGGAGGCACTCATGTGCCCAATGAATAATAGCCTGCTCGTGGCAAGGGTGGGTAATCCTGCTACAAGACAAGGGATTGGAGAGACTGGTGATGCTAGTTAAAGAAGACAATGCCCTGGGAGATACCATCCCCATGACTCGGTCACTTTAGTACATGGTTGTCGGCTTCACCGGACTGCAAGTTCCTTTATGATAGGTTCCATGTCCCATTCATCATTGTATTCTCACTGACACAAGCAATTGTCAATAAATGTTTATTTAATCAATGACTGTGAAGAAGGAATGAGGCTGATTCTACGTGAACCTAGAGAACAGAACTGCAACAGTGAATAAAAATCATAGGATGGGAGAAAAACTTTCCAACAAAGAGGGATTGCTAAAAGATATATAGGATTGCCTGGGAGGTACTGAATTCTCTGTCATTGGAGATATCCAAGTATTCCCAGAATCCTGGGAATTGGTAGGCCCCCTGATGCTCCAAGATTTCTGGTCTATTCTTTGAATTCTATCAACTGTCTCTTTGAGAATGTGTGAACATCAAAGCAAACCGATGACCTCTGATGATTAGTGGGCAGCCATGTCCTAGAGTAGAGTAGACCCTTGACATTCATAAGCAATACCACTGTGGGAAAGTCACGAGTCTCAGCTTCATAAATGCCACCACAAATGGTGTCCTTGTGTCACAAGTGCCCTCCACAAATGAGGAGGAGAGATTAATGAAGCCAATGACATCCTTTATGCTAGGCTCACCTTGGGGCTAGAAAACTGGCCACCATACACAACATGCCAATTAAAATTTATGCCTCAGCACAATTAACATCACCACCTGTCCTGGAATTTGGGACCCCTCACAAATTGTCAAAATCACAAATGTTTAACCATATACCCAAGATTTCCTAGAAATAGAGTCTCATTCCTTGTATTTAATAGTAATTTTAAAGGTAAAAGAGGGATACTAGTTTCCTTAATCATTCTGCTTCACTCTGTTAATAGTACAGACAAAAATAAATAATGAACAACTAAGATGAGAACTCTCAAAACTGAAGAATTGAAGGAAGACATTTAGCAAGGATTTGGGTTCTAAATTCAGACTCAGGTTTAAATGGGCTTGAATTCATTGGTTGAATCATTGCTATGACTATGGTAGTCAGGTTACAGAACCTCTCCAAGTCTGCTTACTCATCTGAAACATGGGGATAACAATTGTTAAGGAAAATTATTCAAAACATGGGAAGAGGCAAAGGATGGCTGTGCCCTTTTAAAGTCCTCCTGGGGCATAGGCTCACAGATCCACCAGGGATTACTTAATTCTCTAGGAGAATGCATTTGTTTGACCTGCTATTACTGTCCATTTAGCCCAGGTTCTGTGAAGTGAAACTTGTTAAATGTGGGTGTTCGATGCAGTGGGTCCGGACTGGGGCCCAGGCAGTGCCAGTGCTGCTGATCCACAGGAAACACTTCACATTCTCCACTAAGTCAAGCACTGGAGTCCATGAATTTCAGGGTCTCTTGTTAAAGTTGTTAGCCTCCTATTTCTGTTAAGCCCATATAGTTCTCTGCTGTTCTTATAAGAATTTTCTCAGCACATAATCTTGTTTTTTACAACAGGCCAACATCAGGGGACTAGTTGAGTAAAGCCTGCTACAACCAGTCAGTGGAACACTATGAAGCCCTGAAGAATTTGGAGGAATGTGGAGTTCTGCTTGTAGTATATTGGTAAGTTTTAATGATAACAGTATCTGCAGTTATAATTCTAGCTATATAAAAATATATTATACTGTGTGTCACAGAGAGAATGACTTGGAGGAGAAGTATACCAAAACATTCTGGGCTGTGGACTTGTGTTTGTTTTGTTCCTGGTTATATTCTGTTCTTTTCCTTTTGTTTTTAATTTTTTGGTGATGAAGATTGTCCCTGAGCTAACATCTGTGTCAATCTCCCTCTATTTTGTATGTGGGATGCTGCCACAGCATGGCTGGATCAGCAGTGTGTAGGCCCATGCCCAGGATCCGAATTCGTGAACCAAGGACTGTCAAAGCAGAGCACCTGAACTTAACCACTATACCACCAGGCTGGCCCCACATTCTATATTTTTCAAATTTTCTTCAATAAGCATATATTGTAATAATTAAATTTTTATATGCATTAAAACATTTTTTAAAAATTAAGATTGCTCTAATAGTTGGAAGTGGGAGAATCTGTGATAGGAATTCCAGCTGGGAATTTAAAACAAGGATCCATAAATAAAACCTTAAATCTGGTTTGCAAAGGTGAATTTTCTCAGTTTTAGTTGTTTTTTTAAAAAAGACCTTAAAAGCACCTTATTTCTACAAATACTACTCAGGAAGATTCATATAACTTGAAGAAAAATGCAGAGAAGATAACAGGGAAAAGGAAGGGAAAGTAGAAGGAAGAAAAGAAAAAATGTCACACATATTGAGCATGTCCCTGACATTTCCAAATATATATTTCCCATTTACTCCTTATTGTGATATTTAAAGTAGGGACCATTATCCTAATGAGAAATAAAATACATAGAACATTAAGAAGAGACAAGGAACACAAGGATTCTTAAATTTGAGTACCCAGAATTTTATATTCCAGAGGTTTATAATCAAAAGAATCAGTTTCAGTTGTTTTACTTTTTGACCCTGGGCCTGTACTATTTTTATGGTTACCTTAGAAAATGTGTTGGTTTTTTTGTCTCATGCAAAATTCAGCTTTGTCTGTTTAATACATTTTTTCCTGTGTCAAGTTATAATTAATCTTAGAGGAGCTCATTTATCTTAAGCTGATAACATCATTTATCAAGTTATCAGGGAATTTGTTTCCTTTTTTTTTTGTGTCATATTTTCTCTAGAACATTATAAAGTGTGTACTATGTTTTACATAAATTAGCATTTTAATCCAA
The DNA here is from genome assembly GCF_041296265.1 of Equus caballus. Lineage (NCBI taxonomy): Eukaryota > Metazoa > Chordata > Mammalia > Perissodactyla > Equidae > Equus > Equus caballus. The sequence goes on from NC_091687.1 coordinate 20,280,229, forward strand.
TAAAGGAAATACAATTTTGAATTCCCCATTTCTTACAATAGATACCTATGACTTGATTCCTCGACTTGGGTAGAAAGTCTACTTTCACTTTTAGTTCCCCTTCTTAATCTATCTGTTGCATAGGCTGCAAGAAAGACTAGCCTTGCTCACTACTTAATAACATGGCTCAGTAAACCAAGAGTTACAAGTTGGAAGGTATCACAGCCTTTTGAGGATACTTCAGTGGAGCTCATCGCCAATTGCCCTTTCATCTGGCAGCAATGCTTGGCAGATCTCTGTGTCCAATCTCACTAATCTATATTTTGCTGAATAAAAATATTGACCCTCAGAGTCCAGATCTTGATCAAAAGAGAATTTGTGAACTCCATTCAGTTAGTGGTGAACAACTTGATGGCCTAGGTAATGTCTGACACACAAAAGGTGCACACAGATTGTGTAGTGGAATTGAAAGAGAAAGTCAAAAAGACTTTGAAATTAATTATACAGGAGGATTAAGTTTGTCCAAAGTACTAAAATGGCTTAGGAAAAATAATTTTTTTTTCATTTCTTTGTGTACAATTGTAGACTGGATATCGTGTGCATTCTCCACTCTAATTTGGACTGGTTGAAAGGAATAAATAATGAAGTACTGACATTTATTTTGCATCTACTAAGCTTATCCATTAAAATAGATTTATCTGCACCATTTCCCTTAAATTGCAATCAGGCCTTAGTTTTACAGCAATTTTCTATATTTTGTGAAATTATGTCTCCAGAAGCTTATCATACATTAGGGTTTCCACCGTGTCTGAAGCATATGTATGGCCATGCTGTTTCTTCCAGATGTCAGAGCTCAACATTATCTGCACCCCAAACTCAAACAAAATAGAATTTATCCACTTCTGTAGTCACAGATGTAATGTTATGCATATATGTTGCTTGCCCACAGATTCCTTTGTAAAATGGGTTTCTGAACATTCAGTTTCTTAAAATGCAGATTAAATCTCTGTTTGCTTCACAGATACTTTTTAAAGCAATTTTGATAGCTTTGCTCAATTTGGAGTTGGATGGATGACTATTTGCTATGGATTCTGATTCTGAGAGGTTTACTTCTAAATACAATCTTACATATGTGCAAAACATGGGGACTTTCAATCTGTTCTTTTGATGATTTATTTACTGTTTGGTCATCATCTTTTCAGCCCTGTTTTCCATATGCAATGCATAATGTTTTCTAAGAGGAATTTATAATAGGGGCTTTCAATTCTCACCCCTTGCTTCTCCATTACTTACTAACAAACCTAATGGCTCCTATAATAAAAGAAAACTCTAATTATTCAACAAAGCTATGTTCAATACTTCAAAAATACTATTTCTTTGAGTTGTTAAAAATTACAAAAAGAGTACATTATTGTTGTAAACAATCAAAACAACTATATTGTGTGTCTAAAGCCAGATATGGAAATTCCCCACTTCCCCCAACTCCTACTCCTGGAGAGGTAAGCACTCTTAATTGTTAGTGTACATCCTTCTGGAGCTTTTTGCATTCCTTTACTTACACAGAGACATATACAAATTAGTGTGCAGCTTGCTTTTTTTACTGAATAACAGAGCCTGGAGCTCTCTCCCTATCAGTGTGTACACAGTATCCATTTGATTTTCAAAAACCACTGCATAAAGCCCCATGGTACAGTTTTAACAATTCTCCACTGATGGATATTTAGGCTGTCTACTTTTTCATGTACTAAAATGTTTCAGTGGACTTATTTATGTAGTCACAGATGCCCAGAAGAGGAATTGTTTTTTGGTGGATATGATCAAGTTGGCTTCCAGAAGGCTGGAGTTACCCATCCCCCCAACTGTGTATGGCAATGTCATGCTTCCCCAGTCATTATCAACCCTTGACACCAGCAGTATTTTCACATTTTTTGCTAGTGTTTTAATAATTTTTAGTTTTTAATTTTTCATTTTCTTGCTTCTGGCTTGGTGTGTAAAGGCTCACAACTGGCATAAAAGATAGTAAACTTTTATCAGCATAAGGTATTTTTCCTGATTCAATTTATTGCTTTTCACTTGATTCCTCTTCTGTTAGGAATCACTTTTCTTTTCTCTCTCTCTCTCCATCCCTCTACTGTCAACATTTCTGTCTCATTTTATAAAGATAACATAATTGAACTTTGCCTTTTTACCTAATCTATGAGGCTTTGTTTATTAATCAAGGAGTTCTTTGCATTTATTGTGACCCTGAGATGTTTAATCTTTTTACTGACATCTTATTTACAATTTTCTATTAAGCTTTTATTTTTTTTGTCTTCATCCTTTTTTAAAAAAAAATCTTTTTTTCTCCTTCATTGGATTGATCAGGTTTTCTTGTTTTTTTTCTTACGTGATTTGGAAGTTTTCTGATCTATGTACAATTTCTATTTTACTAACATTTGCACTTACATTTTAGACAGACATATTTAAGCACATACATACATACACACATACACACATATATATTAGTTTTGTTTTGATAGTAATTTAAATGGGACATACATATATATATTTAAGTATACACATTATATATTTAGTTAGATGTTTAATCAATACTGATTGAGTAAAAATTTATTTATTCTAAAGAAGTTATTTCATGTGAAGCAGTTGATGATCATTCATCAATATCCACAGTCATTTACCCCAAGTATTAAGCAGAACATAAGGACATGATATAGTAAGTTAAAATGCAATGTTAAATACACAGTACTTTGTGAGTTCCAAATTTCAATATCAATAATTTTATGGACATTTTAAAAAGAAAATTTATGTCAATAATGGCATTATTTCAAGCATTTCTATTTTTATATAGCTTTTTCTTTTTTGTTCTCTCAATGTATAGTAAGTACTTCTAAATTACTTTAGATAAATATCACAACTTTTCCTCTGACAATAATTCCTGTAGTATAATTCATGTCACATGATTTTAGATGACAGAATGAGCCTGGGTGGCAGCAAAATGCCTAACAATGAAGACTGAGAACTTTTAAAGATCAGTGTCCAGATTTGTGGAGACATTGGAGCAACATGATGAGAGGCTATTAGAACAGAGCCAGTCTGTTTCTACGAAGCTCACTAATTCCAGAAGCCAGATTCTCAATTTTAACTCTAAAGGTATAGAAATTAAATTATTGTCCAGTTCAAAAGCCTGCCTGTGCATATACAACACTTTAAGGAAAACTGCTTAATTACGAACCTGGGAGCTGATGATTCAAGGCTCTGGACCTGTCCTGTCCAATGTGGCCACTAGTCAAATGTGACTGTGGAGCACTTGAAATGTGGTCACTTAGACTGAGATGTGCTGTGAGTGTAAAATACACACAGCATTGCAAAGACTCAGTACGAAAAAAATGTAAAATATCTCACAAATAATTTCTGTATTGATTACATATTGGAATGATAATAATTGGGATATTCATTTCACCTGGCTCTTTATTTTTTTATTGTTGCTACTAGGAAATTTAAAATTACCTATGTGGTTCTCACTATATAGCTATTGAACAGCCCTGTTCTAGATGTCCTGAATCCACTCAAGAGAAGAAAGTCTAGTGAAATTGTGACTACAGAGAAAAACAATTTTCCATGAGCCACTGACACCGAGATAGTAGGAAGGGTAACAATTCTTGGTAGGGCTCCCGCTGTCATTCAGGGTAGCGCCTAAGTTCCTTTACTCTTGTTGGTGTGTTGCTCATCATTTTCTTAGAACTCTGATAATTCTGCCTTGACTACAGCAGTGACTGTTCCAGGCCTGCTTAGTTTAATTCCATCCCAAGGATTCAGCAGCAATTCTCTGAAAACACAGGAGACAGTCTCTTCTCTTTAGTGTGACAAATGGCTACTGAGGTGATTTTCCTGCCAAAACTGTAGTTGCCCTTACTTGGTTTAATTATTAGCATAGTTTCCAAATTCATCATATAGCCCACAAATGGGCCCAGTGGCTGGACTCTGGATGTGTTTTGTTTTTGCACTGTATTATTCCTATCTTCTAAATACAGCCTTCGTAGTTTGTACAAGTTTACACTAAACAAATCCCTGTGCTCTATAGATATATTATTCTAAAATCTTGACTTTCTTTCTCATTTCTTCTTTTTCTCTCTCTCTTTCTCCCTCTCTCCCTTCCCCTCCTCCCACTCCCACTTTTATTTGAAGAGTAACAGTCTGGTTTCCTGACAATGTTACCCTTTTAAAAAAGAAATGTGGTCCTACTGTTTGTTTTCTCCACTCTCCTAAAAGCTTAGTGGATAAACTGTGTGGTTTAAGTAGAGTTCTTGGAGATGTCCTCATCCAGTGGCCTTCCTGTCCCCTCTGACTTTTGCTGTCCTGTGGTGGGAGTTTGCCTCACCCTTCCCCTCTCACCCCACCATGCCTGCACCTCGAATCACTCATCACATGGCTGCTAGGGGGTCCACCACTCAGTCTCAGTGCCCCTGGGCCTTGCCCCCAAACCCAGATGCTTTCAATCCACATTAAGACTCAACTAGAATATATACCAAACTCCCTCAAACAAAACAAAAAACACCATAAAAAGCAGGTGTGTTATTTTTGTTTTTCCTCACTTCTGTTTGTTGAAATCATCTGGAATTTTAGTTTTGGATTATTTTTTTTTTTTTTTTTTTTTTGGTGAGGAAGATTGACCCTGAGCTAACATCTGTTGCCAATCTTCCTCTTTTTGCTGAGGAAGCTTGTTGCTGAGCTGACATCTGTGCCCATCCTCCCTGATTTTATGTGGGATGCGGCCACAGCATGGCTTGATGAGCAGTGTGTAGGGCTGCACCAGGGATCCAGCCTGCAAACCCCAGGCCACCGAAGTGGAGCACACGAACTTAACCACTATGCCACCAGGCTGGCCCCTGCATTATTTTTAACGTTATAATTTTATCTAGAAATTCTTTTTAACAGTTTCATTAAACTTTACAATTACATTTTCACAAATGGTTTAGATTTAGTCCTAAGATTTACTGGTTCCTTTGCTCAGGGCTGTTCGTTATATGCTCTATCTTTCCTTGTGTTAACTTCTCCCCCCTGCTGCATTTTTCATTTTGTCTAAGTCACCCTTGAGGAGTTTTTGCTGTTTTGTTCCTTTTCCTATGTAGAATGTATGAGTGATAATTTGGGGGTTTGTTGTGTCTAAACAGGGCTTTATCTTAGCCACACATTTAACAGCCTAGGTCTACAATTCTAATCTCAACATTATTTGCCCCAGAACTTTGTGAATACTGTCCTATTATTTTCTAGTAGTCCATGTTGACACTATGGTGACACTGATTGTTTGTCTTTTATAAATTGCCTGTTGAATTGATATTTCTCTCTCTCTCCCCAACATCATTATTTCTAGGTGAGTCTGTGAGGGTGTTTCCAGAAGAGATTAACATTTGATTCAGTAGACTAAGAAGATCCACCCTCACCAGTGTGGGTGGGCATCACCCAATCTGTTGAGGGCCTGAATAGAACAAGGGGGAGGAAGAGTGAATTGCCTTTCTGCTTAAGCTGAGACATTCATCTTCTCCTTCCCTCGATGTCAGTGCTCCTGGCTCTCCAGCTTTCAGACAGACTGAGACTTATACCATTGGTTTCCTGATTCTCAGGCAGTGAGATTCAGACTGTATTACAGCACTGGCTTTCCTAGTTCTCCAATTTGCAGAAAGCAGACATGGGACTTCTCGGCCTCCATAACTCCATGAATGAATTCCTATAACAAATCTCCTCACATATATGTATATATATCCTATTGATTCTGTTTCTCTGCAGAATCCTACCTAATACACCAAGATATTTCTCAGTATTTCTTCCCCATCCTCAATTCTTGCTTGACACTCAATGGACTTTTTTTAATATGAATTCTCACATATTTAGTTCAGAAGAATTATCACCTCTTATTAATGTTACTATTGTCTCCCCTCTCTGCTCTTATTTTTCTATAGAATTCCCATTAGATGGATATTAATTTCCTGGAATCTATCTTTCATACCACTGAACTCCTAATTTCCATCTCTTTATCTTTCAGCTTAAGATTCTGAAATAATTCCACAACTTATTCTTCCATATCACTAGCCTGGTTTCAGCCTCTTTCATTCTACAAGTCAGTCCTTCCACTAAATTTTTTATTTTGACAATTAGAATTCTTTCCTGTATCCCAAGTCTTTATTTCACAGCTATGCTGGACAGACTCTAAGTGGTGTCCATTACCCAATAGGATACAGCAAAGGTGTGGAGGGTCACTTGTGTGGCCACATTGCAGATGACTACAATGCCTGTCTTGCTAGTGGACTCTCTCCTTTGCTGGCTTTGAGGAAGCAAGCAACCATGTTGGGAAGGCCAACATGGCAAGGAATTGAGGGCAATAGACAGCAAGAAACCCAGGTCCTCAGTCCAGTCACCTGCAAGGAACTGCAAGCTGTCAACAACCCCACCAGCTTGGAAGTGGGTCCTTCCTCAGTCACGCCTCAGATGAGACTGCACTTCTGGCTAACACCTTCAGGGAAGCTTTGTGAGCCCCCAACACAGAGGACTCAGCCAAGCCTGACCCACAGAAACCATGAGATCATTAATGTGAATTGTTTTAAGCTACTTAGTTTGTTACTGTTACACAACAAATTAATATCTGCCTATTTTTATTTTGTGGCCACTATGTCTTCTGGAATCAGTTTTCAAGGCTCTACTCATTCTCCTGAACTAATGGCTCCATGTGATGTGAACTTCTCTCCTTCTCCAGGTGTCTCTCAAGCTGTTGGATTTTCTAAGATGTCTGATGAATCTTGTGTGGTTCTGAAATGAATGTGAAAGTCCCTCTGTATAAGGAACTTTCTAGTGTGTGTGATATGGGGGCAGGGAGGGGTTAGGAGCAAAAAGACAATAAGCATCAATAAAATATTCCAGTTAGTGATATACACCAATAAAAAATGGAAAAGAAGTCATATGATAGTGACAGGTGTACACACGCTGGGAGTTGGTGAGGCTACCTTATATACAGTGGTCAGGCAAGGCCCTTCTGAAGAAATTGTACATGAGGCAACAACCATGAGAGGAGGTAGGGAAGAGTCTTCCAAACTCAGGGAACACATAGTATAAAAGCCTTTCTCCCTGTTATTACTTCCCAATCGCTGCTGCAGCAAATCACAAACTTACTGCTTAGAACAATACAAATTTATCATCTCACAGTTTCTAGGTCAGAAGCCTGGTAGGCTTGGCTGGTTTCTCTCTCTAGGCCCCATGAGGCTGAAATCAAGGTGTCAGCTGGCCTGGACTCTTAGTTGGAATCTCTGTCGGGAAGTCCACTTTCAGACTTATTCAGGTTGTTGGCAGAATTCAGTTCCATGCAGTTATAGGACTAGGGTGTCTGTTTCTTCACTGGCTGTTGGCTGGGACCACTGCCAGCTATTAGAGGCTTCTCAGTGGTCCTCGTACATGGACCCCCACATCTCAGAGCTGTAATGGCCTGTCAAATCCTTCTCACACTTGGATCTCTGACTTCTACTTCTGCCACACCTTTCTTCTGCTTTCCTCTTCTCTAATCAGAGAACATTCTCTGCTTTTAAGAACTCATGTAATTAGAGTGGACCTGCATAAATAATCCTGGATAACCTTTTTTTTTTTTTGAGGAAGATTAGCCCTGACCTAACTATAACCTCCCTATCTTAAGGCCCACAATTATCTTACATCTGCAAAGTCCCTTCCCAACAGTGCCTAGACTAGTGTTTAACTGAATAACCAGAGGACAGGAATCCTGGAGGAACATCTTTAGAATCCTGCTCACCACAACTCCTGTATGGGGAAAAGTTAGTTTCGTCTTAGAAAAGAACAAAGACCAGTGGGATAGAGCAAAGTAAGAAATAAGGGAGTAAAGGGAGATGATGTTTGGCCCTAAGAAGGAATTTGGATTTTATTTTCATTTCAATGGGAATCTATTGGAAGATCTTTACATGAACTAATTTATACTTTAAAATTGATCACCATGGTGAGTGGGGAAAGTTTCTTTAGCAAGTGTGTCTCTTACACCACTCAGCAGGGCCTTGCATGGAAACGATGCATCAACCATGGTGTAGTATGATCTCCTCTGTGACTGCAGTGTGTGCATGTGGTGCAAGTGCATGTGTATGTTAGTGAGAGGGAACAGAGATAGGACCTCCCTTTAGGGACTGTAGGAAGGGAGGGTGACCCCTTAAAAACTGCGGAAGTAGGTAACAAGTTACAAAGAGAGATGGAGTGTGTACGTTAGGAGCTTCCACTGCTTCTTCAAACACTTATGCTTTTGCCTAATGTGGCAACCTGAAGTTACCTAGCACACTGTCCCACTTCTCAGGCCACAGAGCAGACAAAACGCAAGGCCACTGTAAACCACTCCCTGATTTAGGGAACTCTACTTCCCAGCTGCTCCACGTGAACACACTGGGCCATGAGAGCTGCATGACTAGTCTCTGCAATCCTTGCAGCATCCAGTCCACTGACCGCAGCCAGCTTTGCTGCCTGAGCTAGGGTAGAACCCAAGCACTGAGGTCCAACCTCATTTGGCCTTCCCATTGCCTTTATTAGATTGCAGGTCTCAGCTCAGAGATTCCAACAACCCAATACAATTTGCCTTGTAACTTCCAGAAACGCCTAAAATGTCATATTTGAAAATGGTATTTTCCAAGATTGCAAAGGGTTTAGTCTTAGTTTTTATCTTTGCATTTCAATGATGATTTCGCACATGTGGGTGGGAAAGGTAATGTGTGGCTTAGTCCACTACCTTAAATGGAAAATTCCATACTATATCTTTTCTTATTAAGCTAATATTTTGTTCTGGGAGAAAAAAAAAAGCTGGTAAAGTTTACCCAGAAGCATTTTAAGGGCAAGCTGAGTGGCATATCTTGAACACAAACATAAAGAGCAACTCTGACACCAAAGGATGACACCACCAAGAGGATGGGTCCCTCTCTGGGACTGTGTGTTTTAGTCATGTGTGGGGACAAGAACTACTGCCTGGAGCTGCAGGACAAAGGGTGGAGGTGAGACAGGGAGGGACAAGGTTCTGCTCTGTACTCCACCTACAGAACACATCTTGACTCTGCACACGTCCTTCTGGTATCAGAATGTTGCCCTGGCCATAACCAAGGAACCTGAGACTAGTCTATGTTTAACCTGAGTCATCTCTAACTTGCTGAGGAGAAATGCATTATGAAAGCTCAGCCACTGTAAAGCACTCGGGCCAAATGTGTCCTTAACTACAGCCTGCTGCCTAGTACTCCACCTTAAGTGGACTTCCTAATTTTTCACTTTTCCCCCTTTTTAAAATGATTCATATATTCAGTGGCACATTACGTTGACTTAACTTCTTACCAAAGCTCTTTCTTCTTGTTTTCCCTTTTAGTTTCCATAACAAGCCAAATTTGTAACATTTAAACAGGTAACCCTTAAATAAGTACATTTTTTTTGTACTTACCATAGTGCCCAACATCTGGTACCTTGCAAGCATTTGTCAAGTTAGTAAATTAATATTTGGTAATTGATAACAGAATAGCAAACCTGGGTATGTCATTAAGGATTATCTAATACAACATCCTCATCTTATAGCTAGGAAAACAGAGATCTTAGGGGTTATGTACAAAATGTCCAAGATCACTCACTGGCACTTTTCTAATGCCCATTTCAAAGCTGTCTTCATTATAAACTCTGTGTTGGTTAAAGTCTTATTTGAGGACAAGAGTTAAAAGTGGTGACTATATCTCATCCATTCTCATTAGACTCCCTCGATTCCCCAGGCCGTTGGGGCAGACTTTAAATAGCTGCGCCAATTGGCTCACTCACTACCAACTCCAGATTTCAGGTCAAGCACCAGGAATCTGAGAAGGAAGTTAAAGTATGTATCCTTATCTGACCTGCCCTTTTGCCATGGACCTCTTAGATAGAATCCTCTCTTTTAATTAGATCTCTGGAGGTGGGCTGCAAAGTGTCTTTTAAGAACACTGAGGAATAACTATGGAGACCAATAAATAACACTTAAGGATGAGTAAGTGAAAACTACCAATCTGGGACCTATGAAAAAATCCTATAGTCTAGAAGAGAAACAAAGATATTTCTTTCTTTTGAATTAGATTTACTCTATCAAACTAAAGATAAATTTAGATGGCGTCTTACCTATAATGAAATACAAATATCACAAATATTAAGCAGAATGAGCTAGAATAAACCACGTGAAATAGTTGAAAAGAAAATGGCCCTTCAAAGCAATGAAGGCAGAATCAAGGCAGATGGACAGAAGAGGATGTACAATTATTGAGCAATCGTGAACGAGGCTTTTAAACATGTATTTTAGTATTTAATCCTGTCTAACAAGACAGGTTTAGACTATTCTCATCTTAGCATTGAGACTGAACAATTAAGTGGCCTACAGTTACAACTAGCAAACGACAGAGTCAGAATCCAACAGGTCCATTCGGTTCCAAGCCTATAACCGTTACACTATGATTGCACCTTTTCAACTTGTCAGTGTGGAAGCAGATTTGATAAATATTTTAGAATTGAGAAAATGAATTAGAATTTGAAAAGAATGGATGAGAAGACCAAAGACTGGAATAGGTTTTCCCAAACATACATCAAAAGAACCATAAATTATATGTGTAATACAAACATTTAAAAAGGACTGATATTAAAAATTCAGATACATTACTGTATTCCTACCAAAATTTTTAACCACTTATATACAAACACGCTACATGTGTTGGTGAAATGTGTGTGTGTATATTTCCACAAAGGAAATTATCTTTCAAAGACGTTAAAAACCAGGTTAATGTTCACTTCTCTGAAACAATGGCTAAGGACAGTGCAGCAGCAACACAACACTCAGGAGGAAAGGATTTGGCCCAAGATTATCATATCCAATCAAGAGAGGATTCACAATGTGAAGACACAAAGAAATCTGAAGTCTCAGTTTCTGGATATGTCCTACCTAACTGCCTCAGAAACATATTCCAAATCATAAAGGGCTGAGAAAATGCCTCTCTATCGTATAACATAGAAACAACTGTCAAGTGACTCCCTGGCTCACATTTTCTTTCCAGCTTTAAAATATTCTACTCGATTATTCCTTTCAGGTTTAGATTCTCACTTGAATAGAGCAGACCCTAATTCAAGAGGGGCCATTTCACATTCTAACAGGGCCATGGGCTCTGCCTAATCAAAGATGAGCTAAGCCAACAAGACTTTTTCCTCTTAGACATAATCTAAACTAAGATCTACAGCGGGAAGTGGCCTCATAGTTGGTGATCAATGGAGTGAAAAGTCAGGACTGGCAGAAGTTGCTGCTGAGAAAAAACAGACAATAAACATTAAGTTATAGAGCTAAACAGAACACTAACACCTACAGGACAATTGCTGATAAATCTAAATAGCTACACTAATTGTAAGATCCAAGGGGATGAGATGATGTCTGGGGAATTCTTTGATATCAATACCAAAGAATCCAAGGATATAGTGTTGTTTATGTAGAAATGAAAAGAGACAAAGACAGTAATCAGTATCATGAAATGCTTTAAGATTTTAAAAGATACAACTAAAAACTAAAGAAACTAAATACCTAAATTCTAATGAGAAACAATTACATACTTCAAAAGGAAAAATTAAAATTTGCAAAAATAAAGCTTTTAAAAGCATAAAAATAGAAGGTAGACAAGAATAAAAATTAAAGTATATGAACTATCTAAATTATTAAACCTAGTAAAAGTTTCAAACTTCGTTTTTCACTTATTGCATTGTTCTCAAAACATTAGAACTTGAATGTAACCTACAGGAGACCAAGGATTTTTGCCTGTCTTGTTCATTGCTCTACGTTCAGCACCTGGAACAATATCTGGCATTTAATAAATATTTTTGAATGAATGAATGCAAAAAGAATGCTAACAAACACTGCCTAAGGCCCAATGTTGGCATGGCACATTGGTAAACAGGCGCTTGGATTCAGCAGAGATGGGAATTCTACACAGGCACTGTTTCTCCAGAGGACAATTTACAACACATGCCAAAGCCTTAAAAATGTGCCTGGTCTTTAATCCAAGAATTTTACTCAAGAAATGTGTGTATATATATTTATTTATTTTTCCTTTTTCTCCCCAAAGCCCCTCGGTACATAGTTGTGTATTTTTAGTTGTGGGTCCTTCTAGTTGTGGCATGTGGGATGCTGCCTCAGCACGGCCTGATGAGCGGTACCATGTCGATGCCCAGGATCCGAACCAATGAAACCCTGGGCCGCCAAAGCAGAGCACACGAACTTAACCACTCAGACACAGGGCCGGCCTGATATATATATATATATATATATATATTTTAAAAGATCACTATGGCATTCAACATATTTGTTTACAATAAACAAAAGACAACCAACCAAATGTCTTGCCCTAAATGCCACCTAACAGAGGAATGACTAAATTACAGCCCATCCATCCAATGGAACCCTAGGCAGTCATACAAGGGAAGATGTTGAAGAACTATGCTAACATGGAAAATAATGATGATACACCTTAAAGAAAAAAGCAGGCCACAAAAGGGATGCATAATACAATCCCATTCCTGTAAAAAGCTTCTGGAAGAATCGATACTCAACTGCTGTGTTCCCAAAAGTGGAAGGATAACAGTGATTTTTATTTTATTCTTTTTGTTCTTCCCTATTTTCTACTGTTTCTACAATGAACATGTATTACTCATAAAACAACATGGTCCATTACCAAAATTTTAAAACATTTATTTTGAAAGGGAGCAATACTATAGGCTGTGAAGTAGAGTCAAATAAACCATTAATTTTAAACATCACATACCCCCTGGAAAAATACAATATTCTTCACTTTTCAGTTCTGTGGATACGTCTCTGATATTGGATTACACCTTGCTATTTCTGAACATATTTTTATTCAAGTTAATCCTGGTAAGCAAAAAAACCCTTAAGAGGTCACAAACCAGAAGAAAGTGAAAACTAGCACTTTCACTCTAGCTTTGGGTGAGATCTTAAGTCTATTTAAACAACAGTAAGCAATATTCTGTCTCAAATGCAAACCATTATACTAGCAAACACTGAGAATCAAGTGGTCTTCAGAAGACTCTTTCTTCACTAAAAGATGAATATAAATCAGATACATCATCATATACAAATGAGAGTTAAAAAAGTTTCAATTTGAGCTCACTATTCATCATGTTATCCATCTTCAAAAGAAAGACCTCTTAGTAACGTCACAAAAAGTTCGTTCTTGTTTCGTATGAATCCACTTACGCATCAGGCAATAAGTGGAAAAAAAAATAAAGCTTATAATAACATAGGCTAGGTCAACTGTCAAACAAGCTATTGTTATTCTATCTAAGGTCCAGAATTCAGAATATACACTAAAACCACAATTAATAAATTCCCAGTTTTCTATGCTAAAAAATGGAAAAGATTGTACTACCAAGATGCCATCTTTTAAGTGTCCCATTTACTTTCCACAACCAAAAGTTTTGTTCCAGTTTTCATAAAGCTCTAAATCTTCTGGAGACACACTAGGTCGCACAGTTCTCAAAGCATTTTCAAAATCAACATAAGCTATTGGTCGAACTTGATCTGGTGTAATTGTGGCAATGTCGGCAGTTTGTAAACTGCGAATAGGACCAAGAGAAGCTTCTCTGCAAAGCTGTGTCATGTCTGCTCCAGAGAACCCATCAGACTGCTGTACAACCAGTTCAATTTCCTCTTCACTGAGGCAACACTGCTCCTTGGACATCAGATTAACTACTATCTGTTTCCTGGCTGAAGCTTCTGGGAGGGGGATATAAAGCCTTTTTACCAACCTTCTCCGGGCAGCCTCATCAATTTCTTGTGGCCGATTAGTTGCTCCCACCACTAGAATACGATCTTCAGAAGACGTGGTTGCTCCATCTAACTGAACTAGAAATTCGGTTTTTATCCTCCTGGAAGATTCATGCTCACCATCTCCCCGTTGAGATAACAGAGAATCAATTTCATCAATAAATATCACAGCTGGTTGCTGACACCTTGCAACAGCAAACAACGCACGGACCATTTTCTCCCCCTCACCTACCCATTTAGAAGTCAAGGAGGAAGCAGAGATACTAAAGAATGTTGCCCCAGACTGACTAGCAATGCACTTGCCAATTAGCGTTTTACCAGTTCCAGGAGGACCAAAGAGCAGAATTCCTTTAGGGGGTCCTCGTAAACCAGTAAAGATGTCTGGCCTCATCATGGGCCACACAACTATCTCCTTTATTGTGGCTTTGGCAAATTCTACTCCTGCAATATCCTCCCAATTTACTGGAGGTCCATGATCCATAATCTCATTCATAATGAGTTCAATCATCTTTGGCTCCAAGTTCTTCAGACGTGCATCAACCACATGTGCTGGTTCTGTAGGTCCTGCACCATAAGGCTTATACTGCATTCCCCCATTCAGATCTCCCCCATCTTGCTTAGGTACAGGAGGAACAAACTTTCCAAAGATTCCTCGGGATCGACTAGCTCCAAGAGACTTTTTTATACCACCATATGAAGACCCTGATGCACGCTGGGGTTGGTGGTGCTTTTTTTGCTGATCTACCCATAATTGTTCTTTTGCAGTTTTAAAAGTAGGCAGGCTGCTTTCCTCCCTTTGGCCAGTATCTTCTGTTTTAGTAGGAGCCTTACTCAGTATTGGGGTGGAAAGTGCATCAATGATGCCAGAACCATAAAAAGCTTTCCGTTCCTGTAGATTTTCACAGCCAGAAGGAAAACAAGACTGATTAGATGAGAACATATTTAGTCCTATGTTGGCTTTTGGAGAGTTGTTATTTTCCTTCTTGACATTGCCAAACAATGGTGTGGCATGGAATTTTGCAGTGCCTGATTCACCAAAAGGCGTTGAGAATATAGAACACATCTTAGTGGCATTAGTCACCATAGGTGGCTGGGCATTCTGAGGGCACTTCAAAGAAGGACTGCTCTCTGGGATGTCTTGAGTCCTATCTATACCAAGAGCTGACTTAGTTAATGGGTCACTCTCCCCAGAACCACCACAAATGCTAAATTTAGGAAGATCAAAGACAGCGGCTTCTTTATGGATTACTACTGATGCATCAGCAGGTGCCAAAAGAGAGTCTTTGAATTTTTTGCCAGCTTGCATCATCTCCTGTACATTACTCATTTTGAAAACATTACTTATTGATAATCCAGACTGCCACTTGTCACTATCAGTTTGCTGAGATCTTACCAAAGTTAAAATGTTTTCCGCATAGTTATTCAAACCAGATTCAACATTGTCAGAATCAATAATTGCAGAATATTTCTCTGCATATTTTTTGAACAGTTTGGTAGCACAGACCTGGGAGATCTCGGAGTTTGCCCATGCATACTGAATGCGTAGTATCTGTGCTCGGTATGCATCCGCCTTCTGTCCTGATGTACATATATCAGACATAAGTGCAAAGTAATTCTTCTGCCATTCACTCAGGTGCACAGACCTAGAGTTGGAGACCTGCATTTTAGAGGTCCTATAACAAATGACAAAAATGAAAAAGAATCAGTATCAAGAAGAAAACAAAGATATAATAAGTTAAATATACTTTTTAAATCTCTTATCTAAAGGAAGGTATATTGGACTTTTCATTTATAAAGACAGATCATTTATAAGGGAAATATGTAGTTAATCAGAGATTCCAAGCATTCAAGATATAAAGATTAAAGGCTGACTTAATAATGTTTTGTTATGAGTTAAACTATTTTAGTTATATAGTAATTTTCCCTGCCAATAAGGAGAATATTCATAAGATTTAGATGGGAAGGATTTAAAATTAATCAGCAAAAGAAAGGCAATATAGAAGAACAATGGAACTACAGAGAAACAAAATGAAACAAACCAACCCAGGAGTGTAAGTCTGGTCTCTAAGAAAACATAAATGAAGGATCTTTTAAGCAAGCCTCTTACTATTGCTGAGCCTTCTGTTTTATCTGTAAAGTGAAAGAAATCCTTGTGAGAATCAAGTCAAACGAGTATGAAAATACTCTGAAAACTACTATTATCATCCCTATTGCACAAATGTAGAGATTCAGGATGAGAGAGTTAGGAAACTTACTAGAGATCACACAGCCAGTCAGCAAGGGTGTCAGAATTCGCACACAAGCAGTTTCACTCCAAGTGCAGTGCGCTTCACCATGTATAAAATGCTCCTTGATGCTACTACCAAAGGTCATTGCTGCATGGATCATAAACATGAACCACTATGATACACTAAATGTTTTTAAGGACTTATTCATGAATGAGAACTTAAAACAGGATGCCCCAGAATCTTTCCCAATTTCCCAATTTCACATGAAGTATTAAAATGTGAACTGTTATGACAAGTGAAATATGAGAAGAAGCTAAACAATCTGCTAGTAAAGTATTGTTAGATTTCTTCTCTCAGGTTATTTTTATAAGGCTCCTTACATTAAGTAATATTATTGAAACAGAATTGCAGATGAATGTACCATGTTGCAGAATTTCCCTGCCAATCCACAATAAAAAGTTATAAGGAAACTTTTAAGTTTCCAAGGAGTATTGCAATAAAGCAAAAACCAAGAACTCACATATTTGAAAATTCACCTTCCAAATCACCTGTAAATATAGCTTAATATTCAGTAGGTTCCTGTAGTGCAAGAGCCATGTTTAATACAGCTTTGTATTTCCCAAAATGCCCTACAAGGAATCTATCACACTCTAGGGAGGTGTTCATAAATCTTTGCTGAAAAAAAGTAAAGAAACTTAAGAGGCAGGGAGATTGTAGTTTGCTTAAAGCTATAAAGATAAATAAATTAGAGTCAAAACTAGAACTTGTATTTCCTGACAAGCACTTCATCCCTCTTTCCACTATACTATTCTAACCTACTTTAATCTCTTTTATGCACTACTGGAAATGAGAAACTGTAAGAGCGGTGACTTAGAAAACATTTATCACAAACTTTCTCTGTGTATGAGCATCCTTCCTCTCCATGGCTTCATCCCACTTGGTCATCTGCAGTCCTGGGTACTCTTACAACAGCTCTGAGTTCTAGTCACTGTTTGCAGAACACCTTCCTTTCTCTTTTCCACCTTCACCATTTTCTTCAATATTCACCTCCCAAGTCTTACTTCTTCCTTTGAACTCAATCATTTATCCAACAAATACAGATATGGATAACCAAACAACCGTTTAGCCAGCACTGGTCAATAACACAGCCATTGTCCCGGTTACCATTTCCAAGTCACTCTAACCTTTATGGCCTTTCCTAGATCTAAAAATTATGGCTAATTAGCACTGATACATGAATGGCATTTCAATCTTCTTTGAAAGTTTACTGCTTATTGTGCAGTGTGATATCTGTCTTTTTAGCTAGATAGTTGGCCTCTGCAAGTAGCAACTCTTTTCTATTACATTTATATCCTCCCAGTATCTAGAATAGGGCAATCCACTGGAATAAAAGCTATTAAAATACTGACGGAACTCCTAGCAGGTGCCAGACACTGTGCCGGCCCTTTATTTAAGTTTCTAATTCCCAGAGACAGCACAGGATTTGGATTCTGGCTCCACTGCCTGCCAGCCGCGACCCTGAGTAAATTCCTTAAGTTCTCTACGTACAGTAACATTACTTAGTTGACAGGAGCTCTTAATTCTGCAGGGCACTCAAAACAGTTCTCAGCACTCAGAAAATACTCGACGGTGTTACTCCTTATCATTCCTCACCACCACCCCTCCACGAGGGACAGTATCCGCCTCCTTTCTGATCACAGAGGTCGACGCCTGCCTCGGGTCCCCCGGCTGGGCTGTCAGCGGCGGATGGGGAAGAACTAGCCCGCGCAGACCCATGACTACCACCGACGAGAGGGAAGGCTGAGTGTGTACGACAAAGACTCCGGCCCTGGGAACGACCTGCGACAGGATGCAGCCGGCCAGACCGACCGCCTACAGCCCAAAGTGCCGGGACAGCCTCCCCCGCCCGCGTCCCCACACTGGGACCGCGCTGCCCCCTCAACCGCCTTTCTCGGAGCCTCCAAGGCCCCCTCCTCTAAAAGTAAGTCACCTAAGACGGACCGGCGCTGAGGGCACGCCCACCGCGAGAAACCACTCCAGGACTCCGGCTTTTCCCCAGCCGGCCCAGGAAGACCCTCAACTCACTGGTGATTTGGGTTGGCGCCGGGAACCAGCCTGGTCCCTCTGCGCTCCGGGTTCACGGCTCCCAGCTCCTAGCCGGCCCGACTCCAGCCCGGGCGCGGCCCCGCCCCACCTCGTCTCGTCTCACCTCACCTCTCCGCCTCGCCGCCGACGGGAAGCCTCCGAAAAGCGCGGGGATCGCTGTGCGCTTGCGTACTGCTGACGTGCTCGGGCCCGCGACGAGCGTGCGTGCGTGCGTGAGACGCGACGAGTAGGCGCGCGCGTCTCGAGGGCGGGTCTCCCGGGCCGGCCGCTGCTCCGGCCCCTGCAGTTTAAGGAAGGCTGAGAACAGGTATTCTGCGACCAGAGACGTGCTAGCTGTCTGGCCACGACAGGCTTACTGACGTCCTGAACTATCTTCGTTTTCCTGCGCCTGTGCTTCATTTTAAAAGTCCTCCGAAATACGGACGCGGCGCGCTTAGAGCTGACCTACGTTCAGAGGATTCGCGTGGACCGCGACTCCCTGGACTCACGGCGGGGGAGGGCGGGTCCTCTTGAAGACGGGCGTGGGGAGGGGTGAGCGCGTCTCCTGCAGGGGTAAGGGGAGCCTGCGGCGTCAGAGCCCAGCCCAGCCCAGTCCCCGCGGTTCCCGGCCGTACCCCGTCTCCTGGCCATACCTGGGCGGCGAGTCCGCCAGTCTGTTCGCCAGAGAGCGCGTTAGTAGGTGGGTGCTGGGGAAAGGGTACTCACTGGCGGAGAGGCTTGAATAGAGTGCCCTGCAAGATCCGCGTGCATTTTTGAGACCTAAGGGAATTGGAATACCTGCTTTGCATGAATCTGGCAGCTCAGATCTACTCCTCAGCTAGCACTTCCCTTTTCCCGCCCTGCACTCTCTAGGGACACGTTCCTGGAAGACTGAAAAGCACTCTATTATTACCTGGGACTTTGTTCTGGAGCAAGGCTTCAGAGAACAGAACCATGTTTAGATTAGTGAATTGCATTTTCAGACCAAGTGACAGAATAGCCACTCACAGCTATTCTGTGGGTAAGCTATTCTATGGGGTAATTGCTGTCATGTCACATAAGTCTGGAAGTTGGCAGTTCCAGGTCTGATGACACTACCTAAGGATGTCATAAAGGACCATTTCTCCTGCCATCTACTTCCCATGGAGTTTCCTCCCCAGGCTTGTCACCTCTTTCTCGGAAAGGGCCCCCACGATCCAAGGAACGTTCCCTCACACAACCATATTTAAAGCAAGAAGGGGCCAAATGGGGGAAGGACCTTTCCCTTTGTGTGTTCTCTCTTGGAAAAAGGAAGAAGACATTTCCCAGAAAGCCCCAGTAGCCTCCCTCTGGGTCCTATAGTTACCCCTTCTGAGAAAGGGAATATCTCGTGCAGGAGATGGGGAAAATAGCTGTGCAGTAGCAACTACCAGCACATGACGTTTAAAAAAAAAATCCAAAGAAATGTGAGGCAAAAAATTTTTGAAGACCTTTAAGAGAGTTTTAAATGGACACCAAATAAAAGAGATTGGACAATGCATGTTAAAAAATAGACAGGGGTTACAATGAAAACAACAGCTCCCAATTCATTTCTTGGCTTAGACAGTAATAAAAGACTTTTATTGTAATTGCTCATAAGTTGTTAATTTTCTAATTATTATAATTACCCAAAATATATAGAATAAAAATAAATGAAAATGAAAACTAGTATCTCAAGGTCAACTCAGTTGTGTGTTTACTAGCCATTTTTCTACTTGTATATTTAGAAATCACCATATAAATACTATTTGAGTAATTAGCAATTTTTGGTGATTTTCATCATCAAAATTTTAATGATAGCATTTTGAAGACTTCATATGAACCTCTGTCTTAGCCTCCTAAGAGTATTGCTCAAATACTGAATTACATTTATAGTTACCAGGGTTAGCTTTTTTCTAAGTGACACTAGCATTGCTACTTCACTTTTGTGCATCTGATACAAAAGCATTCCCCAATCCAGCAATTTTCTCTTCCTGCAGAGCTGGCAAAAGTGTGACCCCCTTCTGTACCCTCTCTGAATCTCAACCTCATCCTCATCTATAAAACGAGAATATCTCTAACTCAGGGTGCTGTTACAAGGATTACAATCAATACGAGATATAATACTGTAGGGGATCAGAATTGGCCACCCCAAAATGTGTCCCTTTAGCATGAGGATTATTGTGGGCTGGTTACTTTTAAAAACTGCAGAGATGGGAGAAGCTCTGAAAAGTAGAATTTACCATTTGTAAGAGACAGTTACATTTGTAAGGGAAATCTCCATTTGTAAAGGTGCCTCCCTCTCTATACCAGGAAGAGGGGGATGACCTTATTTCTAGAAACCCTTATCAGTGCAGAAGGCAAGGACTTAAATCTGCATAATAACCTTACTCTTGTTTACTGTACTTTTCTGGTAATCTCCCATAACTGACTCCGCCACCCCCGGCATCCTCCCCTGTTTTTAGATGAAGATGGTATTTAAGGTGAGAAGCTCCATCGCTTTGGTGAGTTGCTCAGTTTTCCTGAATGTCTCCCATATATACATGTTATAAAGCTGTGTTTGATTTTCTCTTGTTGTTCTGTCTTATATCAATTTAATTCGTAGCCCAGCCAGAAGGACTCAGAGTAGAGGATTTGTCTTCCCTACAATACTGAATTAGCAAAGTAGTAGCTGGCACATGGCAGACATTCAACAGAAGCTGTGATGCTGTATCATATTTATTGCTGCTATTAATGCTATTTTTTGGGATTCAAATTCTTACACCATCGCCAGACTTTTTCATCTTTTACAAATGGGACATTTTAGAATACTATCCTAATACTTTAGCATAATATAGAAGAGTTTAGTGCTTGAGCTATGCAGATGTTAAACCTTCCCTCTGACACCACAGACGGTGTTCTTTCTTCTCCTGAGTAGAATTTTTGAACCTGCAAGGGAAGTGATTTTCACCTACAGCAGAGTGCCAGTGCTTGGTGTGAGGGATTCTGGGAGATGGCTGCATATTTCCATATTCATGAATGTTATAAACATGGTCTCAAAAAAATGCCAGTGTACACTTGAGTGATCTCATTTGTTTTTGAACAGAGGGAGACTATGGCCCCAAATAATGTGCATCCCTGTGTGCCAGGACAGTTAGACTTTATAAGTTTCAAAGAGATGTGTTTGTTGGGGCCAGCCCCATGGCTGAGTGGTTAAGTTTGCACACTCTGCTTTGGCAGCTTGGGGTTCGCCAGTTCGGATCATGGGTGCAGACCTACACACTGCTCTTCAGGCCATGCTGTGGTGATGCCCCACATAGAAGAACTTGTATGACCTATAACTAGGATTTACAACTATGTACTTGGGCTGTGGAGAGAGAAAAAAAGGAAGATTGGCAACAGATGTTAGCTCAGGGCCAATCTTCCTCACCAAAGAGATGTGTTTGTCAATGTGTGGAAGGTGGTAGGATGGTATTGAGGAGATATTGAAGTAGACAGGACAACAGTCAGTTCCTTCTTGGTGGGATTCCTGAGTGTGACTGGATTCTGATTGATTTCTCTGCCAGCAGTCTGTGCACTACATCATGACACTAAATTGAATATATATTTACGTAAAGATACTATACACATAGATTAAGCTGAATAATCCAGACCTTTAAAAACTTCCCCACATTGGGCTATTAGGGAGTTGTCTGGTTAGGGTCAGGGGCCAAGACTCTACCCTAGGAGGTGAAGAAGGCTTTTTCCCAGAAGGGAAAGGATGTTCTCACTGCCAGTTATCCTTAGATATGGCTCATTCTGGGGACCAGACAGCATATTTGGCAGCATGGTCGAGTGGGCAATGGTGTAGATTTCAGACTGGGTTCCAGTCCCAGCTCAGCCACCAATAATCAATATGGCCTTGGTACTAGTCACTAAACATATTGATGTCTTGGTTTTCTCATCCATAAAATGGGAATAATCATTGGGAATTTTAAAGTATTAAATAAGTTAATATCTAAAAGATATGTGTAACAGCACCAGCATAGACCAAGTGCTATGAGTATGTGTGTTAAATAAACTGGGAGGAAGTAGTTCTTCCTCTTTCTAGGTTAGGTAGTGTGGGGTCTGATCACTATATTATGGGGATGTCTAGAGAAGTCAGGAGGTGGGGTGAACTGCCATGAGTTACTTAGAAATGAGCCAGAAGTCATACCACCTTTTAACTCTGCTGGGTCTACATCTAAGCTGGTGTCTTAGATCTCCACCAAAAGATCCAGCCAGTTCAGAGGAGGGAATTCTTTAGTCACTCAGCCAACTTCCTGACTCCTGTCTGTGCATGTCTCCCAGCAGCATCCCTATTTTCACCTGCTGCCCAGTCTCCTGCCTCAAACTCAAATCTCAGCCATCTTCCCAAAGTACATTTATGGACGGGGCTGGATAGAGCTGCTCCAAAAAGACCAAGGGCTGGCATTGGTGACTTTGGTGGCTTGTCTTAGAGCCCTTCCTTACAGCAATCTTTACTCAAGAGCACAATCTCATAAATTTGAGGCACCTCAGCCTCAACTCAGTGATCTGAGTGCTCAACACTTTACGGCTCCTAATGCAGTGACCCCAGTGGCCCATCCCAAGTCCCATGCTATGGACGTGGAAGTCAGGTCTGGTTCACTGATGTGTAGAGAACAGACGACCTAACCAAATAAGATGCGGACTACATGGCATCTCATATATTTTCAGATTTCTGAAAAACAGATAAGATCATTCAATTATATTTGCATAAATATCAGAGGTATTTGAAATTCAAAAATACCCATTAATAACCCAAGAATCCTTTCCGAGAGTGCTTTCGATAGTTCTGTAGTCTCCAAAGGATAAGAACTAATCTTGGGATTAAAATACCCATGTTTCTAAGAGCAAAAATGCTTTCAAATAAAAATAGGTTATTTGGGTAAATACTGCACTTATTGGCATTGATGTATACAAGCCTACTCTTCAGTTGTTTATTAATTATGATACCATAGGGCAGATGGACTGATTAGATAAAGAAACCAAGGCCCCAGAAGTTAGAGTTTTTCCCGTTACAAGAGTAGAATTTGGTCTCTAGTTGTGTCTTAGCTCTGAATTTATTTCTTCAGAAGTTGAAGTCATCTCTAAGTAAAACTTGTGTGTTGTTAATGCATCTAGAACAGGGCCAGGCATATACTAGGCACTCAATATACATTGTTGAATAAATAAATATTGTTTAAAAATATCCAAGTATGCCATACCTTTGGCAATTTTGAAAGGGTAAGTCGATGTGACAATATTCAGTGCAGTACAATGTAGAACAGGATGCTTACCAGACACAACTCCCATTGCACTTCAAATTGTTTATTAAGCATCGAGCCACATGATGGAACAATTGAAAGACTACAAGTGTAATCTCAAGTTCCATAACCAGAGATTGCCCTGGAAAATATTTCAATAAGCCTTTCCCACCACTGACCACTTCAAGAGCACAAAAACACAGCCAAATAATGAATAAAAGCTACGTCCACTGAGATGAACTTTTCATATAGCAAATAATATTTCTTCATTGATGAGAGACTGAGCAGATGTAATCACAAGCTTCTGGATAACTTGGATAAGAAACATGAGGCCACATGTAGGCTTGGTTCCATGGAGCCGGGATGACGTATATTTTCCTCTCATTCCAGTTTTCAGAGATTCTTTTTTCAACTTTTGATCTCTACAGGGAAAAATAACATGAAGATATGGCTGCATTCAAAAAATTAAAGAATCTGAATTTTGTGTACTTCTCATTTGAGCACAGAGAAGGAATATGCTATTTCTCCAGTGAGATGGAGGCAACTCTGCAACATAAAAGAGTTTGAATTGGAAAAAAAAAAATGAGTTTTTATTGCCGATCTGGCTTCTCTATGACACATTTTATCACTATCAGCTGGAATCTGTGCCCTGTTTCTTATCTCTGTAAAGTAAGGATAGTTCCTTCTTTCTCTCAGAACTGGGACTGGATTTGATATGATTACCTCAAATAAGCACAAGTAAGGCCAAGGTATTAAGATTTTCATTGTTCTAATTAATCTTGCCAAAATAACATATGAGCATTCTGACTTACGATTGTATCCTGTACTTAAAGAAATTAAATCTTATTTTTTGCTTTTGAATTGATAGTGAGTATAATGACTCCACAGTAATTGTGACTTCTAACAGAAGTGTGCCTTTGTTTCTGATCATTTTTCAGAGCTACAGTCTCTTTCTGTGTTGCTGTGGGTACATAGGAATAAGATCATGATACGATACATCCTGATGAGATATGTGCAAACACAAGGTTGCAGAAATGTTAATCAGGAGTGTTCTCCTGATATGGTTTTGTTTTGTATATATCTTATAGTGGTTATTCTCTGCCCCCCCTCAACAGAGCCTTATCTTAGAGCAATGGAATAATTTGAAAATCTGAACCTCTCCCCAGTACCTTCCAGAGATGCTCAAGCTATAACTTTGGAGTTGGTCTGGGCAGGGTGGTCCCCCTCAGCTTACCAGCAGTGCACCTTTAAGAAAGGTCCTTACTGTGCCAGGAAAAGGCTCTGGTATTTCGGGACATGCCTTGACTGAGAAAGTGGATATCCGACCTCAGGGGTCAGGAGCCATGGATAGGCCTTTCACATAAATGAAACACAATTTTTAACTTTTGATTTTTTGAGCACTGTAATAGTTCAGATATTCACAATTAAAATTAAGAGCAAAGATAAAGTTGTATGCAATCAGTAAGATAAATTACATCATATGCTTAGGTTCCACATTCCCCACAGGTTAGGATAACCAAGCAATGGAAAAATGTGAAAGAAGAGAGAGAAAAAGAAGCAGAAGTTAAGGGGATGATCACAGAGGTATGTCCACCACCCCCCTCCCCCAAAATGGGGTGAAAGAAAAAAAAGACAGAAACAAAGAAGATGGACAAACTCCACTGGAATGACATTCTTAAAATAACCTAATGAAAAGGCTTCTAAGGTTGTTGTGGTTCCAACAGACATAGCTTTAAATACCCTCCCTGTTACCAACACTGCATTTGTGTAAAACGTTTTCCTTCCAAGTTACCACATGCTGTCTTCAGGGTTTCTATCTTTCATACAGGGTAAATCCCTCAGAACCGCAAGAAGCCCAGCGGTCTAAACATCTCCTTCCTCTGAACCATCAAGAATTGGGTCCTTCCTGACAGTAAATCATCAGGTATGTCAAATTCCCTTCCTAATGTTTTCAGTAATTTTCATTTATCTACAGTTTGCCAGTTTAACATATAAGCTAATTATGACAGTAAGTTGCCTCAATGAACACTGAAGAAATCTGAGGGGAAATTATAGAGATAGATGACTGATAGCCTCATATAAAAGAATACAGAGTAAAAATCTAAGTGTCTAAAGAGTCATTACTGTATAGCGATCCTCCCCTAGACGAGACAGGGTGAGGTGTTATCTTCTTCTTTTTACAGAGGAGGAAATTGGTCCCAGCAGCATTGAGTGATGGAGTTGGGACGGCAGCTTACCTGCAGCCGGCCCACCTTTTATTCCTTCTCTGCTTTCAGCAGTTCGGTTGCCAGCCCTCTGATGTGCTCCCAGGCCAGCTGCACGTGGGCAGATTCCACCGTGCGAGAGCAGATGGCAAAACGCAGCACGAACTTGTCTCTGAGGTGACAGGGAACCAAGTGGATCTTTTTGGCATTGTTTATTCTTTCCAGAAGAGCTTTGGTCAGTTTGTTGGAACCCTGAACAGATTGAGAGAGAGGAGCCGTGCTCAGGTCTCAGAGGACTGAAAAATTCAACTAATCACAAAGTAGGGCCAGTGCTTGGTAATATTGCAACCTATCAGTGAAAGAAACGAGTTTACCATTTGCTTTTCATTTACAATTGTAAAAAATAAAAAAATCAACTAAATCATAGTTACATGGCTCTAAAAGATTGCATCCTTTCCCTCCAAGACAATTTCTTGGTGTTCTAATGTGCTGTCAAAGGATGACCCTTCCACAGACCAGGTTCTTTAAGGAAAAATGAAGATTCCTAGATATGTGATCTACAAACTGATGAGCTTACACAGCAGAAATGGGGTTTCTGGTGGTCCCAGTGAAGGAGGCTCACTGAAATATATAGAAGAAAGTCTCAGCAACATAGAAAATGAAGCCTAATAGCCAACTTATTGCAAGAATCTGGGAAAATTGCCCACGAACTATAGGAGCAAGGGACCATTGGTGGACTTTCCATCTGGCAAGGAGCATCCCACCAGCCTTGGGCCAGAGGCCCAGCCCTTGCACCAAGTGGACCAGATGGAAACTTGTATCACACAGAAACAGAGAAGCCGTCGCTTCCCTGCCTGGGTGCTGCTTCCCGTGGCAGTGAGTCTCGCCACTCTTCTCATCATCCTCCCCCAACTCCTCTCAGTCTTTCTTCTGTTTCCAGGCAGCCACTCTACCACCTATAAGCCATGTCGTTGCATGTAGAAGGGGGCTGGAAGTGGGGCCTTGCATGCTTGGTGGTACGACCCTCACAGGATTGTATTGTTTGTGTTCTCACTCTGTCTTGGAGTCGAGGCAGGAAGGACGAGTGGGAATAGAAGAGTCCAATTCTGCCCGGATGAACACCTGCTGGATGCTGGAAACTGGCCTTAGGCTGTGCACATCCACCCACTTGCTGGCTGTGGGCCTGAGTGGGGCTCCCATTGGTGCCCAAAGGGACAGTGAATGGACCAAAGGCAATTCAGAAACTGTTGTCATACACCAGGTCTAGACAAAGTTTGTCCTATTCAAGGATGAGGATAGAGAAGAAAGAAATTATGATACAAAGGGAATGAAATTTTACCAGGAAGACTTAGCATAAGAGCAAACACCTGAAAACTATATAGCGCAGGAAATGAAAGCAAGTTATTTAGGAAAAATGTACCTGCCATTTTCAAATGAATTGGACAAGATATGTTTTCTGTTAAATAGAGACAAAGAGAAAACAGTCTGAGATAGAAGGAGGAGGAGAAGAAGAATAGACTAAGATGCAGAATAGGATCAATGGAGGACTGATTGGGATGAGGATGAAAGGAGATCAATTATGCAATAGCAACAGTTTATCTGCTTTGAGTTAAATAAAGACCACGTATATGTTGAAGCAGTCAGTGATGCAGAGGATTTAAAATCCAGACTGGAGAGGAATGGGACAGAGAGAATAAAATAATGACACGACAGTAGACGTGGAAGCAGAAAAATGAACCATCATGTCTGAATAATAGGCTTCTTCAAGAAGAAACTGGATTCATGGAATGGAAGTAACAAGGTAAGTTTCACAGAAGGAAACCTGTGTTAGCTGAAAAGCACCGTGGGATTCCTGAATGGGAGGACTCAGTATGTTGCACAAGAGAAAATGGACAGCGACCATACACTGGTGGGTTTGGTGTCATCATGAATTATAAGAAGAAGATAAAAGTCTTAACCTTGACAACATTATAGAAAGTGAAAGAAGCCACTCACAACAGACAACATAATGATAATTCTATTCATAGGAATGTCCAAAATAGGCAAATCCATAGAGACAGAAAGCAGATCAGTGGCCCTCAAGGATGGGGGGAGGGAGTGACTGCTAATGGATATGGAGTTTCTTTTGGGAAGGATGAAGATGTTCAAAAATTAGATTGTGGTGATGGCAGCACAACTCTGTGGATATACTAAAAATCCTTGAAATGTATACTTTAAATGGACAAAGTATATGGTATGTGAGTGATATCTCAATGAAGCTGTTAAAAGTTTAAAAACCAAAGTCCTATAAGAACGCTGGCATTAAAAAGAAAAAAACAAAACCCCTGCTTAATGGCAAAAATCAAAGCATGATGCCAACACCCACGCTGACTGAACTGCCACGTCTGGTCATTCCAGAGGACCACACATCTGGGACACTGGTGCCTGAGGCGTCTCCCCATGTCCACCTGAGCATGTGTACCCTCTCTCTTCCTCTGCACACTTTCTCTCAGATCTCACAACTTCATGCTGTGCACAGAGCTCACGTCTCCCTTGCCAGCTCTTGTGTCAAAACTCCAGGCTTTTCCATGACTGGTTCTCACCATCACCTCACAGCTCCAAGAATTAGTTGGGGAAAGAAATGGTAAGCAGAGGGCCAAGGTTTAACTGGCAGCTCCTTGACAATGCAACTGAACTCATCACTCCTTCTCCTGATAGCTTTCTTGGATTTGAAAGGGAGGCCTTGAGGAAGGGGAGATTCTGGAAATGAAAATCTAGCTCCAGAGCGGTCAGGGTGGTAGGTTCTCAACCAGCTTCATTTACACAAGGTAGATTAATAAGGTGCGTGTGTTCAGCACATCTTGGGATCTTTTAAGAAACATCGTCATGGAAGTAATGAATGCTATTTTCCCCTCTGTCGCATTCGAAGACAATGAAGAAGACTGAAATCGACTTAAACATACCTTTAGCCGAAAACAGACCAGCCCCAGAGTGACTTCTGCACAGATTTCAAAGCGGGGATCCTGCTGCACCAAAGACTCAAACTCGTGAGACAGCTGGACGTGCTTGAAAGGGAAGGGGAAGCGGTCTGAATTTCTCATCACCACATAATTCAGAACCTAACCAGCTAGAAAACCTTATTAGACTGCACATCCATAATTCATTTAGATGCTTCTAGATATTTTCTTCAAGTGTTTATGTCACCCACTCACCAGCTGTCCCCACACAGGTTGAGCAGAAACTCGTTACCACAAGGAAAGGGCTAGTGTCTTCAGAAAAATCACCAACCATCATTTTCTTCTGTTCAGGGGACTGTTTTTAATCACACCAAAACAACTTTTATAACTTTAGAATAAACATTGCTAAGATGTATTTAAATGTCCTAGAAAAGAGACAGTGGCTCATGTCTCTTGAGAAGCTGCCTTGTGCTAGCTGAGAGCCCTGCACTGCACCACGCATCCTCACGATAGATAGCCCACACACAGGGGATAGCACGATTACACCCATCCTGCAGGCGAGGAAACCGAAGCTGTGGTGCTGATGCAGCTGCCTAACACCAAAGCTTTAGGTCCACAGAGTTTGCCACTGAGAGATGTGAATCATGTCAGTCCCCATGACATTCAAGAACCACCTTCCTCTCTCTGAATTCACCACCTTATTTGACTTCTAGATGTTTATGGAGCTCAAAAGCTGACTCAAATAATATGTGCTCTGAGAACAGGCTCTCCACGGTCTAGGTGTACGTGTTGCTCATTCTAATCCCAGGCATCCAGCATGGTGCTCTCGCTTGTAGGTGCTCGGGGAGTACCTGAGCAGAAGCACCCTCGCTCAAAATGTTGTTGGGACTGAGACACCATTTAAATGAGCGGTTCCCAGTCACATAATAAATCTGCTGCCACTAGAGGGCACCAAAGACTTCATGCTGGAAGGTGATTCCCTCTCCCGCCCCCCCAACTCCCACTGCTGGCTGGGTCCGGGAAGAGCCACGCACCTACCTAGGGACGGGCCTTGACATCCCTGTGCTCCCCTTGTAAGACAAGACTGCTAACCCTCTTCAAGCGAGGCATGGAGTGTTTTTAGCATGAAGCAGCTTAATCACATCCAGTTGTCTCTGAGCTTAAAGCTGGAATCTTTATGGTGAGATAAACCACTTGTTTTTCACCTTCTTTCCCCAAAGAAACTGAATCCTCATTATATTTGAGACCATGGTCTTGAATGAGGACAGGGGGCTCTCCTACCCATAAACTCACACACACTCCTTTCCTAGTTCACTACCCCACATAGATTCTCCGGGTGATCTACAGCACCCATGTTTTCCCACAATAGCCTTGCCGGTAGAGAGAGGCCAGTGGGTGGCATTCGATAAGCACTGGGCCAACGCTTGCAAATGGACACCTTGCCATCTGCCCTGTCACAGAGGAGGGGCCTGGAGCCATCCTACTCCACCTGCAGCTGCACAGAGGCTAAGCTGTGGTGCCAGGACATAAAATGAAGGGCTGACTCGTCACTATGGCTAGAGTTGGAACCCACAGGGGTGTCCAGTTCCCCTGAAGACTGAGGACCTCTGTCCTCAGGATAAGGTCACGGCTGAGGAAAGACAATAGGATGGGAGGGACCCAGCTGGAATTCAGCAGGCCTGCCACCACTGCCCAAATGAGTGGGCCTTGGGCAAGTCCCAGCACATATTCTGGCCTCACTTATTAGGGAACAAAAGCAGGTAATGGGGCTTTGAGCAGATCCATGGTTCTCACATTTCAGTGGCCATCATACTACCTGGTTCACTTATTAAAACAGAGGTTGCTGGGACCCACGCCATGAGATGAAGATCATGCAGGTGCTGCCAGCTGGGGCCCGTATGAGAACCACCAGGCTAGATGACACCCATGCCACCCCAGCTCTAAGATTCTCTTTCCTGGAAGTTTTTGGAGAAAAATATCTTGTGTCTTCACTGTTGTCATTGCTGACTGGACCTCACTGTCATCAAGATGTGGCTCAAGTGCCAACTATGTGGTGTTTTCGCTTTGACCATCTCCTGGGGCTGATAGCCTGTGTCATGGAAGTGTCTAAAAGGTCCATAATCATGCACTGACCATCTTATAAATACCCTATCTCAATAGCCCAGTCTATCCCTTATATCTGCTTATCAAGACATCTTACTTCATTTCTAAGACCTCCCTAATATTATCCTGATAAATAATGAAAGCAAAGGCACCTTGCGGATATAGGCTTGCAGTCCCTTGATTCCATACATCCTAAAAACAAACCACATCTTCAAAGAGCGGAATCTTCGACCCAGTGGTAACTGCCAGTGCTGAAAGAAAATATAAAAGGACACGTTAGTGAGGAATGTCCTCGGAGCTGGTTTCCTTTTTGACTCATCAGTCTGCCTGTTTCTCTTCGAGGCAGTTAATTCCCTGGAGGCCAAGCCCTCCAGCTGCCATGCCCCATCTTGGACGGCAAAGCTACCAATGGAGTGAGCAGTTCCCACAGCAAGAGGGTTTCTTTGCAAAGCTCTGAGACAGATGGGGGCAGAACAGGCTGTTGACTTGGGAGACACTGTGTCCACCGTGTGCACTCAATGGATGTTTGTTGAGTGCACACAGGGGGCGAGACCAGAGCTGGGCCTGAGGTGCCATTGATGGGGTTGAGGGCCGGCCGCCCCAAGATGTGGGGCTCTGGTATGCAGATTATTTCCAGCTGAAGAAAATGAAGCCTCAAAAGTCTCAGGAAGAGCATCCAACCTTCTCCCCTCAAACTGCCTAAAGGACTTCAACATAGAAGGCCCGTTCCAGGAAGGAGCTCATAGCATGTGATAGCTATAGTATGATGTAAAATGGGTGTGATAAAAGGACACCAACAAACCCATTTTTGGGGCCTAGCAAAACCTGTTTAACAAACATTTGCATTCCATCTTTTTGTAGATTGTCTTCCTCCTCTTTGAAGTCCCAGATCATCATGTCCTCCTTGTCTGTAGCTGAGGATACTTAAACAGGCGGACTCAGCCAGATGGCTGAGTCACTCAGTTTCTTCTGGGTTCCTCCCGTGTATACATGCTATTAAATTTTGTTTGATTTTCTCTTGCTAACCTGCCTCTTTGATTATTTAGCCAGCCATAAGAACCTTAAGGAAAAGCGGTGGGGGGAATTCTCCCACTTCCCGACACCATCATAAGCAGACAGCGAAGGTGTGGCGCCGACCCCATGGAGTTTACAATACAGTGGTGGGGGTCGGGGTGGGGGCCGGGGTGGGGGCTTTCACTGGTTTCTCCATCTACAGAAAGAGGAAGGAGGGAGTTGAAGGCCACACCCCTCTGCTGCATCTTCCCTGTGAGGTTCTAGCACCATTTTCTAGAGCAATATTGACTCTCTTTCTGCTCCACTGGCCACCACAGAATGACCTGCAAGATGCTGTCACTAGAAAATACACCACCAACATGTACGACCTCAAATAAGCTTTCCCTAGTTTTTCCTGAATGTGTCAGCTGACTGGCACTCTACATGGTGTGTCACTCTCCAGTGGTTGTGAATGTACTCAAGCAGGGAAGAAAGGATGCAGAGGGGAAGGACAAGGGGCTGTTTGGGAAGATAAAGTACAGCAGTTTCCCCCCTTATCCTTGGGGGATATGTTCCAAGATCCCTAGTGGATGCCTGAAACCATGGATAGTACTGAACCCTATTTGTTCTGTTTTTTCCTATACAGACATACCTATGATAGTTTAATTTATAAATTATACACAGTAAGAGATTAGCAACAATAACCAAAACTAAAATAGAACAATTATAACAATATACTGTAATAAAAGTTATGTGAATGTGGTCTCTCTCTCTCTCAAAAGTGAGGAGGGGATGGAAGGAACAAAATGCCTAGGGAAAGACTGATGCCCCAGGCCCTTTGCATGCCCAGAACCCCAGAGAGAGGCCTCCACACTCAGGCCTCCACCAATCTGTGTGTTCTTTCCTAGTGGGGATGCCCTGAGTCTGCCCCATGTGACCTCTCCTACTTCATCAAGATGGTATTCTAAGGACTAACTTACGTGCATCAGTGTTTATAAGACCCTCTGCTCCAAAATAATTTCCCTATCCTTTTCATTCGATCCTTCACAAATTGCATTCATTACCCATGAAATATTTGCCTAGAATACACTCTGTGCCATCCCCCCGGCTCTTTCCAGGGGGACAGCAGAATATGCAGCACAAGCATTCAAGAGGCCCTCACAAACCAGGTAGACATCAGACCAGCTGCTATCATGCTTCACACCTGCTTGGAAACAGGTCCTTTAAAAACAGCAGGTGGGCCAAATGCAAGCTGTCCAGACACAACATACAACTCATAAGCTGCCAGCACTTAATGCCTGGGACTTCATTATCATAAAGTATAAGAAATGGTTTAAGGAGAAGCTGGAATATCAGATTAGCTAAGGAGTTGGGACATTTTCCCTCAGGCCAGAAATAGCCACCAGAGAGGATTGAGATGTTTCAGATCCATCTCAGAACGGCAGCTCAAGCACTGCAGAATGATCCTCATGGCATGTGTGACTGTCTGTACTTCTGTCTCCCTCAGCAGCCTAGGGGTCCAGGAGGGAGGTATGGGGCCTTGTGCACCTCTGAGAAGCTGCCAGAGCAGCCCATGGCTCCTGGTTGGGAAAGGAGTCTTGCCATCAGAGAAGCCAGTTAAGAGGCTGCCCTATGAGGCTCTGATTCTTCATTCTCCTCCTGCCCTCAGGATCCGGGCTCGAGGCATGCAGCAATAGTGTAGAACGGACAGAGGAATCTGGGTGCAGAAGTCCCTGTCCCCTTCCGAGGAGCACAGGCAAGATCCTTTCCTTCTGACCTGAGAGCTGCAATGGGTGGGTTCAGCAGAGCTGTCTACTGCCTGGTCTGATTTGCTCTTTAGGACCCAGTTAGAAGGTTTCCTTTGGTGGGACCCTGATAATGAGAGGAACAGGAGGCAGCAGGACTTATAGCCCATAATAGCATCCAGCTGCATTCATATTTTGGATTACCACAGACCTAGAGCTCAGTGTGACAGATTTCCCACTTACCCTGTAGTCAGTGATAAGCCCTAGAAAAGAGGAAAAAAAGAAACATTAGACACATTGGTACATTATGTGGCTAACGCTTCTCAACTTAAAGGTAAATTTCTTATGTCCCATCCGTCATCTCCTGAACCAGACATGAGACCTTCCAGGGCTGGGGCTGGGTGTTCTTTGTGGCACTTTCCGAGGTAACAGATTCTAGGAGGTTCCTGGAGAGAGGAATGCACAGAACACAAATTGGAAATGCTAAACTATGAATGGATTCCCATTTGCCTTACTTTCTGCAGTGACATAAGCATGAAAATCTGAGATTTCTTCTAGTTCCAGCGGTACATTGACATTCAGATCATGTAAAGCCTTCATCATTCATTCATGCATGCATGGGAAGGTGAATTTGAGATAGAGTGATTAGAATATAAAAAAAGAATCAAACTCTTGATGAGTATTCATCTCCATGTTCTCAGATCTTAGTCCAGTGTCTGGCACAGACCAGATACCCTGTGAGTCAATTTCATTATCCTGGATTCAATGGCTTCATAGTGGTTATGAAAATGGCTGGCATTTTAGTCTCCTCTCTTGCCTAAAGCAGTAAATCCCGGCATCATATGGGGGAAAGAACCCTAGACAAAGAATCTCATAGATGGGAGTTTCTATGTGGTGATGCTGGGCAAGGATTACGGTGGAATTACAAAGATGTGTTGCAGTCCTGGGTTTTGGACATCCGATCCTCTAATTTAGGCCAGACAAGGCACGCTGTGGCTCCTAAGCATTCCGAGGTAAGAGTGGCTGCGGCGTGGCCACAGGAGGACCTCGCTGTGGTCTAAAGTCACTATGGAAAATCTAAAGTCACAACTTCTTGTGATGCCCTGACTGCCATCCGGAAAGACCAGGTGTTTTCTCAATTAGGATCATAAAATGGTAGAGATGGGAGAACATGCAGGGCTGTTTTGCAAGACTCAACCTCCTTATTTTGAGTGACCCTGAGATGCAAGCCCAAAGTCACACAGCCTATGTCAACTCCCAACCAAAACTCTCTTCTTTACGCCATATGGAACAAAGTTGTTAACAAATAGACATCAACAGCAGAGTCACCAGAAGTAATCTGACAGGGATTCATAGATGCCAATAGAAATAAAATAACAGCGCCCAAAAGCATACTTGGCATGTAATAAACACTCTATAAGAATTTGTTGAAAACCCAGATGACACTGCAAATGAAGATAAACAAATGTCCCTCTTTTTAGTTTATATCACTGTACCATCTCTATGGCTACTAGTCACATATGGCTATTTAAATTTAATTAAAATTAAATAAAATTAAAAATTGAGTCCTCAGTCAGAATAGCCACATTTCAGATGTTCAATAGCCACATGTGGCTGCTGTATAGGGTAATGCTGACTTACAGAACATTTCCTTCTCTGTAGAAAAGTCTATTGGATGGTGCAACTAAAGCTGTAAGTAAGAGGCTTCACAAGTAGTGGCTTCTACGGCCAAACAACAAGGTTAGTGAAAGATGGCGTCTCCAGCTCAGTGAAGCTCCTTCTTTAAGGACTGCCTGAAGATGTATTTCAGCTGGGAGCTTCGCCGTGCAAGTGTTTCCTGTTAACATCAAGAACGCCAAAGCCCTCTCTGCCAGCAATTTCCTGCAATGATGGTTTGTCTCATACCGTGGACTACTTAACATATTTTATATGCCTTGTAAATCTTTACAATTACATAAAATATGTGGGGTGAGCAGCTTCTAAATTGGCAAATGGCATACAGTAATAAAAACAATGAAACCAAACAATGCATGCGAGAAGACTGGCGAGAAACACAACCACACATCAGCAGTGTCTAAATTTGGGTGGTGGGGTTATGGGAACGTTCCCACTCACTGTTTACTCTTTTCCATTTTCCAAATGTACAGCTTTTATATCGAAAGAATTTATCTGAAAAGTCTATATGACAGGTGCAGCCACTTTTCCCTGTTACCAGCATTGTGACAGAATTATCTGTTCTCAAAAAAAAAAATTTCCCATTTCTTTTGGTCCTAGTTCAATGTATACCACTGGTTGGCATGCGTCCAATGAGACAACATATGTAAAAGTGTGCGGGCACAGAGGTGTGGAAGCAGACTGTGGAGAAATACTGAGGAGGTGAGGCTGGCACAGCAGGCTGGGGCCAGGCCAGGCGGGCTGTGAACCCTGGTCGCAGCCCAGAGGCTCTGATGGGTGTGGACAGATGGGTGCTGCTCCAGGTGGACCCAGGAATCCTGTCTCTGTGTGATGGAGACAGGTGCAACCCTAATGGGGAGAGGACTGAAAAGACCTGCCCATTACACATGGCTCACTGCTGCCAGGTGGTCAAGTGAGCCGCATGTGATGCTCCTGCGGTTAGGGACTGCTGTGCCGTCTGTAGGGATGTGTGTCTGCACGTCACCTGAGAACATCAACACTTAAAAATAGTATTTCTAATTACAGTGTTTTTAAAAATGTAAAAATGTAGAGAAAATTAAGAAAATTCACAAATAATTATGCCATCAAGTTGCAAGTACTGTTCACATTCTGAAATTTCTCATTCCATGATTTTTTTTTAAACTTTTGTATCACTGGGATCATTATTCTAAATATCAGATTTTTATCTTTGATAAGAACATCAGAGAATTTGGATTTCTACTCTGTTGGCCCCTCCTCGGGGCCCGCTTGTAGTAACATGATTTGGTGTTTGGCCGTGGCCTACAGGTGAGGACAGTAGCCATAGGAAAGGAGCCATTTTGTGTTTTATAGGAATTGTGCTGAACCACAGAAGGGCGTTTCCTGAGGAGGCACAGGAAAAATCTCTCCAGCTTCTCTGTACCGGGGAATGCTCTATTCTCACCATGACTCAGACACCTGGCCATGACCCCTCTCTGCCCTCGTCATTGGGAAGCCAACCTGGAGGCCCCCTCACCATGTTGTGAGCCCGCTGTGGCCTCTGAGAGCAGCCCACGCCAGGCTGCTGCTGTCGCTTCCCCACCAGACTTTGCAGCCAGGCACAGGGCCTCGTTCACTGTTGCATCACCAGAGCAGGCACTGAGAGCAGGTCTAACAACCCCGAGGAGGAGGTGGCATTTGTGTCCCAATCCTGCCCGGTGTCATCAATTTTCTCTTCGCTCCCTGACACCTCCAGCCCAGCTTTCTTCATTTCCTTCCTTCCCCCTGGTGGAACTGGAATAAACGGATGCACACTCTCTTTCAGAGACACTAGGGCAGTCGTTATTTTAAAGTTTCTTTGCTGGAGGTGTCCACACCAGTATTGAAAACCGTGCGTGCCCTTCCCTGCTCTATAGGCCCCCCAATGCTCCTGCACTGAGCAGTTCTGGAGTGGGGGCTCCACTGAGGGTGCCCAAGGCCTCATCACCGCCCCACCCCACCCCACGGGAAGCAGCTCCTCCTCGGCGCCATGCTTAGCACCCACTGGGCTAGTCTTTGTGGACTTGAATCTTCCTCTCTGGCTCTTAGGCACTTTGAATGCAGCTCTGATGAGGACAAAACCAGGAACAGACGGCAAAAAGCAAGACGACAGTTTACCTGAATCCTGGTGGCTGTGCTTCAGGTAGACAGGGTCCAGTTTAAAGGCTCCTGTTAGGTCTGTTCTCTTTTTCACCCTGGTTTTGGAGAACAAATGATGGGGCTTAATGAGGAAGCTCCGCAGATGGGGCTGTGCAGCCCTTGTGTCCTGTCCCCTCTTCCACCTGGCTCAGCTCAGACACACCTGCTTCAGGACCCCTTCCTGGGACCCTAATCTGCATGCATGCCCTTGTTTATGCTCCTACCACCCCTGGCCTCACTGTAGCATGGCATTAATTTGCAGAGCTCCAAGCACCTTGGGGGGTTAATAGAAAGTAAATATTTAGTCTTTATCCCTGGCTCCTGGCACATAGCTCCCAAAACCCTTGGAATCTCTGGAGTGATAATTGTGTCTTTCATATGCCAATGAGATGACTGGTGGCTGGGGGCCCCTAGATATCTTTAGAGTCGGGGCTGGCTGCCAGGAAAACTGAGTCTTGATTAGAGGGTTGGAACTTTGAGCCCCACCCCACAATCTCCAGGAGGGGAGAGGGTCTGGAGATTGAGTTAATCGCCAATGGCCAGTGAGTTAATCAATCATACCAATTCAGTGACCCTCCATACGAGCCCCTAAATGACAAGGTTCAGAGAGCTTTGGGGTTAGTAAGCACATCAGGGTGCTGGGAGGGAGGCACACCTCAAGAGGACAGGGAAGCTCTGTGCCCCCCACCCCACCCCTATCTTGGCCTATGCATCTCTTCCACTTGGTTGTTCATTTGTATCCTTTATAACGAACCAGTCAATGTAAGGGAAGTGCTTTCCTGAGCGCTGTGAGCTGTTCTAGCAAATGGTTGAACCTGAAGGGGAGGGGTTGTGGGAAGCCCCGACTCTATAGCCAAGTTGGACAAAAGTGTGGCTAACCTGGGACCCTCTCTTTGTGACTGGCTTGTGGGATTGAGCCCTTAAACCTGGGGGTTCTGTGCCAACTGCAGGTAGTTAGTGTCAGCATTGAGTTGTGGGGCACCAGCTGGTGTCTGGAGAGCTGGAGGACTGATGTCAGGAGAAACCCAGCAGATTAGTGTCTATTCCTCTCTGTCCTTCCAGGCCTAGCACAGCGCCTGGCCTGACGGGCCTCATAGTGTGTGTGGGATGAACAGAGGGCTAATGGTAAGAAGGCAGTGCCCGGTGCTACCACACGTCCTCAGGCTCAATCCTTTCACACCATGGAACATGGATGGTGACAGTCGTTCTGGATAACTCAGGTCAAAGCTCTCACTTGCACTGGGATTTGAGGGTCTGAGCTTTATGATAGTCGCCCCCCTCCTCATTTGGCAGCGTGGACACCATCTCAAAGCAATTCTGTGGCAAATAGAGTGTCCTAGGGACAAACTAGAGAAGAAATGTCAGTCTGACAGTAGCTTAGGCTTGAAAGCAAATACAACGTGTGAGTCCCTGAAAAATAACACCTAGTGAGCACGAAATAGGATGCCAGGGTGTGGCTTACCGATGAGGAGACAAGAAAGAGGCTAGATTTATTTATGGAAGGTAACTGAGGTGTTATTACCTCAGAGAGTTAAAAGACAGACTGCACCAGTAAGCAATAATGACTGACTGGTGCTTACTCTCGCTCTGACCTGTGGAAGAAAACGGATAGCACCTGGTGTTAGGTGTGTGTATACGGAATTTTGTCGCATCATGGGCACTGTGTGAGGAGCCACTGGAGGAATTTGCTTTGGCTCTCTGGACTAGAAAAAAACTCTGTGCTTAGCCTTAAAGAGAGGGAGACAGCAAGAGAGAAAGGGGTAGAAATGCTCATCGTTCTCAGTAGGACTTTGCCCTTGTGAATGAAGTTCACACTTGACTACTCACTGATGCCTGTCATGACCTTGGAATGGGGTTTCTTTTTTTTTTTAATTAAAAAACATTCATTGTTAGAGCCATGCAAAAAAGTATAAATAATAATGCGTCCACTCTGCTACTTATAAACCAAACTTGCCCACATAGTTCATTCTTCCATATGTGTCCCTGCCCTCCCCGCCACCCCCCCCACCCAACCCCAGGCAGCCACAGGCTGCACGTGGTTTATCACTCCTACAGTGCTCTAGGCAAATTCCCAAGTAATCTGTAATATTGTTTTGCACATTTTTAAACATAACATAACATAAACATAAGTTGTTCACACAGAATGGCATCGCTCTCTGTGTATTTTTCTATAACTCGCTTTTTCTCTAGAAAATTTACTCCTGAGCTTCCACCCATTCATCCAAGTGGTTGTCATCCATTCATCCTTACTACTTCACTGGATTCCACCCCATGAACAGATCACAGCTGATCCCTTCTCCTATTGTTTCCCATTTATTGTTAGACAACCTATGCTGAGTGAACACTCCTGGTGCCTCTGGGACTCGTGTCTAGTCATGGCACAAGTCAGGGAAAGGCATGGAGTCTATGACCTGGGTGGAGGCAGTGCCGAATTAATCTCCAAGGCTGCAGCCCATGAGCTCCTGCATTCGCGTCTTGGCCAGCATTCAGTGTGGAGAGACTTTATTTTCTACAACTGACAGTGTTTTGGTGTGATTTTGATTTGCATTTCTGATTACTAATGAAGTTGAGTAACTTTGCTTTTATAGAGGCCACTCCTGTTTCCTCTTTGGTGAGAAAATTGTTGTTTATTTTTCTGTTAGGTTGTTTGTCTCTATTGTATATTGGATTGTGAAAATTCTGTCAATAGTAGGAACGCTAATCTAGAAACTTGTGGGCTGTTTCTGGGCTCTCTCTTCTTATCTCCGCCCCTCTGTGCCACGCCGGGACTATCCTGGCTCCAACAATGTTGCTTCACATGCCCGTTGATGTTGGCTGGGGCGTGATTCCCACCAAATTTTTCTTCACTATTCTCTTGGGTATTCTGGGCCCGTGTAAGTATTAGGATCAGCTTTATCAAATTCCATGAAAATATCTAGTCAGGATACTTATTAGAATTGTACTGGGGTCTGACATTGAGTTTCCCCCTCCATATAGATAACATACCACTCCATTCAGTCAGGAATTCTGGAATGGCTTCAGAAAATTATTTAATTTTCTTCATAAAAATATATACAAGTTTTTATACAATTATTCATAGTAATCCTATATCTCTTCTTGCTATTATAAAGAGTATTCTTTTTAAAAAATTACATGAACTGCTCATTATATATGTAAAACATTATATGCAACCTTAAAAAATGTTGTGTATCTAGAAATCTTACTACCTTACTAATAATAATACTTTCATTGAAGATTCTCTTTGTATTGCAGTCACATCATCTGAGAATAATGAAGTTTTACAGCTTCCATTCTGATTCTTACACTTTTATTTCTTTGTCCTCTCACAACAAGGTTAGGAGAGCACAGGGTCGAATACAAGTGGGGACAATGGCACTCCTTTTATTTTCCTGATTTTAACGGGAGTACTTCTAATATTTCACCATTGAGAACAGGTTTAGTGTAGCTTTTTGGGAGATATTTTTAATCAGATTAAGAAAGTTTGCTTCTGTTCCTATTTTACTAAAAGTTTTGTCCTAAATGGGTGTTGCATTTATCTAATGCTTTTTCTGCATCTAATAACTTCTTTCTCCTTTACTATTAACATGGTGAATGACACATAAAAATCTTCTAATATTTCTAAACCACTCAGGCATATCTGGGATAAACACATTTTGGTCATGATATACTATCTTTTTAATTTAAAACATCGTTGAATTTTATTTGCTAATGTTTCACTTAGAATTTCACCATTTAAGTTTGTGAGCTTGTCCTATAGTTTTCTTTCTCAGCTTCTCATCTGGTTTTGGAATCAAAGTTACAGTTACTTTTTTTTGTGAGGGAGGGTGTGTGTCCTCCTTGCTGTTCGCTTTGAGTTATATTCTTGATTGGACCTATAAA
The DNA here is from genome assembly GCF_041296265.1 of Equus caballus. NCBI lineage: Eukaryota > Metazoa > Chordata > Mammalia > Perissodactyla > Equidae > Equus > Equus caballus. Next base: position 20,321,292 of record NC_091687.1, read on the forward strand.
TGCCTTGACAATTTGGTAGATCTTGCTGTTAGAAGAGTTTGGAGATTACTGCTGTGTGAAAATTTAACTATTGGCACATTGTCTTTAACAGCTGTAAGATTTTTTAGGTTTTCTATTTATTCTGGAATCAGTTTGGTAACGCGTTTTGTAGTTATTGTTATGTACATTTGTAGGCAATTTTTAGCATGATGTTATTCACAGTACTCAGTTACTATTTTTTTAAATCTCTGCAATAGCTGTGGTTAGTCCTTCCTATGTCCATTACAGTTTACCTCTGTTTGCTCCATTTTTGATCCAGCTCTCCGGAGAGCATCCATTTTACAAGGCAGGTCAAGGTCCAACATGCAGCTCTATCGATCCACTCTACCAAGTTTCTATCTTCTGTATCATTGACATCTCTTAATCTTTATTATTTCCCTCCTTCTAGTTTTGGGGAGTTTATCCTGTTGCTGTTTTCTAGCTTCATTTTCTGGCTCATTATTTTCTTGGCTCATGATTTCCTGGCTTTCATCTTTTCTGTTGAAGTCTGTCCTCTAAGTCCTACTTTAGCCACTTGCCACAAGTTCTGTTGTGGCTTTAGATTCATTCAGTTCCTGGTGTTTCCAGTTTCCCATTGTGTGTACTTTATTCATTGACTCGTGATCCAATAGGTCTGTGGTATCTGCTCTTCAATGTTTAGGTACTAGCTCTGCTTTTCCTTGTAAAGTTTAACGGTATTACAAAGAGGAAGACTTTACTTAAACAAATAAACATGTGTATACACGCATACACACATAGACACGTGCTTTCTAGGTATCAGAGTTATCTCACGCAAAATGAGCCTCATGGTGAGGAAAGTCTCTTCCTGTCACCAAATATACTCCTGAAGGATGACCCTGAGGGATAAGGGCACGGGGACTCCTGTGCTGTGTTGAAAGTATAGCTTTTTAAGTGGTCTTTTAAAAAAAATCTACAATAATGTGCATGGCTCACTGAATGAACTCTCGTTACCTCTTGGTGCCAGTAACAGCTAGAAAGCCTTCAAAATACTAAACGGCACAAGGACCAAAGTGCAAAGAAACCAAAAACATTCGTAGAAATCTGTGCACTAACACTTCTAAAACAAGTTCTGCAATCAAGTCTTACCATAGCTAGAGTGATCAAAAATCTTTCCAATTAACTGAATTAAAAAGAAAATGTAACAGAAGCATACAAAAGCTATAAAACTATTTATTAAAAATCAATTTTATCTGGGAAAAAAAATCAAGCCTCTTTTTAAAGGTAGATAAAACATGCCCTTGGTGTGTGTGGGATTTGAGGCTTGCTTTGAAGAAGATCTGGTATTAAAGAAACATTAAGGTCTGAGCAGAATGGTTTATATTTACATATAAAAGATTCAGAATACCAAATGAACAATAAAAAGCTTATGAACACAATATGAAATCATTATGAAATGTATTTACTGTGCTTGTAATGATTGCAAGTTTTAGAATCTTCAATTACCTTGTCCATTTAAATACATAAAGAATATAACCAACGTGTTTACTTTAAATTAGGGACTAACCATTGGTAAAATTTCATTAAACAAAAGAGAGACACTTCTGATTTTAAGGAATACAAAAAAGCCAGTGAGAGCAATAAAAAAAAAAAAATCCATTATATCTTTTTTGTTGTATAAGCAAAATCTTTAAACACATCTATAAAAAATTCACAATTTAGGATTGTTTGTTTGCCTGTTTTCAACTCTGAGGAGTGTGGAGGGAGGCCAGTTCTGTTCTGAAATCCAGTTCTTACAAGCATCCTTATCATCTATGTTAGGACATCTCATTTTACAGCAATAACTTCTTAGAATAACAGAATATGTACATTTGATTCCTGGATTTTCAGCACAGTGCAAAAAGCCTCTGAGTAGATTCTCAGCCTTCATTCTCTCCCCACTCCCTGTTAGCATGTTGCAAAGCACTGCCGCCCTGTCCTTACATCCTCCACAAACACGCAGGCCACCCATCCTGGCCCAAGCACGCTCAGGTAGGAGAGGGATGCAGTGCAAAGAGGAGAGGGATGCTGCGGTCCATCTATTCATCCCTGGCCTTTAGGCTGTACATGCCTGGGCTAAAATACAGGACAATTTTCACCATTCAGAGAGAAAGCAGAATCAGTGACAGCTTGAACAAAGTGGAACTAGAATCAGGGCCTGATTTTGCCTCATTCACACCAAAAAACAGCCCTTCATTCTCCAATTTCTTCTGTGTCCCTCTGGAACAATTTCAATGTGTTCTTTTTGCGCTCTGTCATTTGTATGTGTGTTTGTAAAACGTGTATCGCTTTGCGTGCATATATTCTTAATCTGCATCCTGTGAGATACACAATCTGTTTCTGACTCTTTTTACTCAGTACTGGTGTTTTAAAACATCACCCCTATTGCCATCAAAAGTTGTATCTGTGGTTCTGGTGCAGATAGTTGTGTGCCTGTAAGCAAATTCATGAAACATCTCAGAACTCCACTTGCCTCATCCATAAAATAAGGACAACATTCCAACACCGTGTGACTGTTGCAGAGGTCAGTGGCACTGTGCCTGGTGACAAGGTGTGTGCCCTGCCCAGACCAGCTCAGCCCCAGTGTCAGTGACCTACGGAAATGGTGCTGTAAAGGGCTCTCATGAACTAATGAGACATTAAAAAGCTGTATGTTTATGTAAAAACAGCAACTTTGAAATGTGAGCAGCTTATTCAAAACAAATTTAAATCCATATGGATTCAATTACATTTAAATTTAAATTTAAATCCATTTCGTGTACAAAAATGATCTTCCACGGCTTTCCCTGTTCCAAGTTCCCTGTTGTGCCCGCCTCCACCTCAGGGTCTTTGCGTGGATTCTTCTCGAGCCTCACGTGGTCCCCTGTCAAATGCTACTTTACCCAATACGCTTTCCGGATCTCTATCTCAAACTATCAGGCAATGAATGAAGGGGCCTATGGATGTGCCTCCCTTGCACATTCCTTTCTCCCTTCCAGCTCCCAGGTGCTCCCCAAACTTCTCACCTGACTCTCTCCCCTCTCCCTTCCCAAACTCTTCCCTCGAACCTCCTCATCACGTGGACCTCAATCTGCATTGGCCCAAATTTGATTTTATTTCATTCCTCGATTGACTTTGCGTCTATTTTATTTATTGGAAACACTGTCCCACGGCTGAGACTCCTAGAGCCTAGGGACAATATTGCTCAGTTTCAGCTCCTCTGTGCTCAAAACCAAATCCCTTCCAGTTAACCTGTACCCTTTCCTCCTCCTTGTTCTTGGTCTGGATGGGGCTGCCCCCAATGCAGATACTGTTCCACGAGCAACACCGCGGTGCAATTCCTGGTTGGGGTCTGGACGAGTGTGGGAGGGCCTAGTGCCCATGGCCTCTGCAGGCAGGGCAATGCTCCAAAAGGTGCCTGCATGAAGGGAGAGCAACTTCTCTGTAGTGAGAACAAATGGGGAATGGCTGTTAGGGTGTAGTGAGATCAAAAGAAAACAGAAGTGCATGAGAATCAATGAAACCAGAAGTAGATGGCATAATGAAGATTATAGGCTTTAAAATAAGCTGACCTGGTTTAAATCCCTAAATATTAGCCTTAAGGCTTTAACTAATCATTCCTTATGAGCATTATTATGGGCTGGACTATGTCCCTTCCTCAAAATTACCGTGTTGAAGGTCTGAAGTCCTGACCCCCAGGGCCTCACAGTGTGACTGTATGTGAGATAGGGTCTATAAAGAAGTGATTAAGTTAAAATGAAGCTGTATGTCTAGGCTCTAATCCAATATGACTGGTGTCCTTAGAAGATGAGGAAATTTGGTCACAGGCCTGTCAGAGGGACGACCACATGAAGACACAGGGAGGAAACAGCTGTCTGCACGCCAAGGAGAGAGGCCTCAGGCAGGAGAAACCAACACTGCTGACGCCTTGCTCTCAGACCTCCAGCCTCCAGAATTGTGAGGAAATAAGTCTGCGTGGTTTAAGCCGCCCAGTACGAGGCACTTTGTTAGAGCAGCTCCAGCAAGGTAATATAGGCGCCGTGCCAAAAACCGTAGACATGAGCAGTTATGTTAAAACGCAAATCCTTCAAAATGAAACTCCATCAGTCGATATTCAGGTTGTCTTTATGACATCTTGTGACAAACCCTTGGGTTTGGGAGAGACCTGATTTTCCCAGATGCATAAAATCACCCCGAAATCCTTGACAGTTATTCTGTCCGGGACCCCCACTAGCTCAAGAGAGAGAAAACACATTCTCTACTATAGTTGAGTTTTACTCATTGATTTATTTAGCCTTTCAAACCCTCAGGCAGGTAGGAATCTCCTCAAATATTGACAACCCCCTCATTTTCCACCCCCAGGGGGTAACTAATTGTCCTTCTCTGTGGCAAAATTTTAAATACTGGGGGCTGCTCTTGCGTCTTATGGCTTTATGGTTATTCTTTTCTACAGGCTAATAACCCTCAGTCCTCTTTCCATTCTCCAAATGACATGACCTCATCCCTGTATTATCTTCATCTCTTCTATATGTCACATTTACTTTGTCAAATTTCCCTTTACAGGTGGTGCCTGATCTGAACACAGGCTGCCAAGGAGGACCCATCTGAGACAGATTAAAACACAGCCACCAGTTCTCATTGCATCTGCTCCTGAGTGTCAGTGGCAGCCACGTCATGCTCCGTGAAAAAGACTGTTTTCTCTCATCCTTCACTTACTCACCGACTTTTTGGACCCAAGTGCAGAATGCTACATTTATTATATTCATCCTTATCATATCTCAACATTTGGATTATAGATGAGTGCTGCAAAATACTTTTAGTCCCTGATAGCTTTAGTTTCCCCATCTGTAGGAGGCGGGCAGTAATGTAAGTGCCCTGCTCGCGGGGCTGCTGCGGGAGTCCAGTGACTTACATTAAATAAAGGCCGTTGAAGGGAGCCCACGCTCACCAGTGCTCATTAAACATCTATTTCTGATGTTATGTTTCACCCAGGTAATGAGTAAAACATCACGGCACACCACAAGCCCTCCTCTGGTCAGCACTGCCCAGCGGCACTCCGGTCACAGTCACTCCATCGCCCAACAGCCCTCAGCTCCTCTGTCCAGGCCGGGTTTGTAGCTTTCTCTGCCAAATGCCTCACTGACAACTAAGGCTGCTGTGTGACCTGCAGGAGGAGGCTAGCCACCCCTCACCAAACAAAGGCCTCCCAGACCCCTGCTGGCTCTGTGCTGGGACCCCTGCTGGCTCTCTGAAGGGCTGGCTCCTCAGGATCCACAATCTGACCTCCAACTCCTTTAAGTCTTTGCAACTGACCAAATACCCAGCAGAACAGAACTGTGTTTCAATCCAAATTAAATTTTGATTTAAATTAAAGTTTGAAAAAGGGGACTTTTTGACATACTGTATGAACTATCCTTAAAGTGTTCCACTTTAGGTAAAATAGACAAACACAACCCAAAGAGTAAAATAGAATATTAATGTCCATAGAAGCTATAGTTTTTATAAATCCTTATTAGTATTTCAGATAAAGTTAAGTCTGAAACGCCCATATTGGTTTTGAAATCGTGTCAAAAGTTTGGGGGGGCCGGCCCGGTGGCGCAGTGGTTAAGTGTGCACGTTCCACTTCGGCAGCCTGGGGTTCGCCAGTTCAGATCCCGGGTGCAGACATAGCACTGCTTGGCAAGCCATGCTGTGGTAGGCGTCCCACATATAAAGTAGAGGAAGATGGGCATGGATGTTAGCTCAGGGCCAGTCTTCCTCAGCAAAACGAGGAGGATTGGCAGCAGTTAGCGCAGAGCTAATCTTCATTAAAAAAAAAAAAAAACTTTAGGGAAAAGAGAAACAAAGAACCTGATTTGAACAGAAGTAAAGCACTGGGGATGTGGTTTCTCTTGAGAGAAACTAGTTCAAGGGCAAACTGACTATCTGGTAAAGGGGAGAACTGACTGGAGCTGCATTGTGTGGGAGCTGCTCTCCTAACCGTTCTAAGGTGAAAAACCATTCATTTTATTACATACTGAATGACTTTGCGCAAAATTCATGCAAAGCCTCCTGGTCCTAAGGTTGATTAACCAACTTCTTACTCTAATAAACTCAAAAGAACTAGTTTCCAGTGTTTCATGCAACTCCCAGTCATTTCTTGAAGCATCACCTATGTAATGGAACATCATCCACTTTAATTTTGGAATTCTTTTTCTTGCTCGAAATATAACCAACATGAGGATGGCACTGCTAGTAGGAATTCCCAGAGAACTTCTTAGCAAATGGAATTACTTTTATTTTTCCTTAGCAAATGCTTTTAAGCGTTTACACTTAGATTCATTACACATCTAAGAATAAAAACCCAGAAGCAGCTGAATTAGAAATACGTGCTGAAATTCCTTTGCACTGTTTTTGTTAATGCTAGATAAGCGCTCCTCCAGCTCCACTCCTCCCCTGCCGGCTTCTGTCATAGCAGCCACCACTCTAAAGGGCGGGCGGGGACAGGGTGATTACGCTCTGATGCAGAGGGAAACTTACCACATGGCAGAGCAGTCAAAATTCACCAAAAGCCATTTGTGAGGATTAAAGTTAAATGAATCCGCAAACTGCCAAGGAACAATAAAAACAAAAGGAAGACATTTTAGTTGTTAACATTCAGTTATAAAACGAGCCGCCATACATAACAATTAACAGTTTGTATTCTCAAAGGAAAAACAGCAAGGCCATGCAGAGGAGAAGAAAGTACCTGAAACGGAGAGGGTTGGCATGGCGTCAAGAGAGAAGGTCTGGGCTCGGGAGCTGTCTTGGGCGGCCAGTCATCTGACCTCTCTGAGCCTCTTTTTATTCATTTTCAAGTGGGAATAGCAAATCATTCCCCTGAAACATGAAGCTAATATAGACCTGATTTGGGGGTGAAACACAGGAGGAGGAAGCTTAGGAGTCAGAGAATTGGGGGTTTGCATCCCCGTTCAACTGTTTACTCCACGTGGCCTGGAGTGGGAATATCTGCTTTGTGGAGAAGTAGTGAAATCGCAGCCACCAGCTCCTCAGCACAGCTCCTGAGGCTCAGTAAACGCTCCAGGGCAAATGTTGCTGATTTGTGCTTGTAAAGCCAGCCAGGGGGTGGCCCCAGGGAACGAAGTGAGGAAAACATGGCTACTGACTTCCAGCAGCTCCTGGTTAAGTGGCGAGATCTGACAAGAAAGCAGCCATCAGGATGCAATATGAATCACCTCAGATAGTGCAGTAAACCAGGCTCCCTGCACAGAGGAGGAGGGGAGGGACTCGCAGAGTCGGGCTGGACTGTGCCTCGGAGGTGCCCTGAGAGGGGCATCCCGCGGAACTCGGCAAGGCTTGAGGTGCACTGGACATGAAGGCCACTGGGTCAAGGCCTGACGGGCCTGACTGGCAGGCTTTGAGACACAGCACCAGGCACCCAGGTGATGCCCAGAAAGCATTTGTCAGGAAAGTGAAATAAAGAATCTCATTCTTTCCTTGCTGGAAAGGGCGTGGGGTTTGGAGTAAGCCCCAGATGCTGGCCTTAGTTCTTGCACTGTCTTGCTGAGGATTCCCAGAGCAGTAATTCTCCAGGAACTTGTAAATGAGGGATTGGAATGAGACAGTATCTAGGGCCTTCCTATTATGTGTGTGTTAATCCTAGTCTGGTGTAGGGCTATCACATTCTAATCAAGGGATGCATTTTGAAGACCTTGGATAATTCAGAATCCCAAAGCATAATCCAAGACCAATGTAACAAAGGATGTGGGAGTTTTCTGTCACCCATGAGGTGATACCCAGCCCCTGGCAGCAACATGAACACAGTTCACAGTTCCCTGGGCTCTCCTGCTTTGAAACTGTGTGAGTCCCAACTCATTTCTAATTGGGAAAATTCATAATTCTACTTTTCCTCATAAAATGAGATGTTAATATTTTATATTACATACTTTCAAATTTACATAGTCTAAAGTCACCTAAAATGTATCCCCACTAGATTTCAACTATTAAACTATTTGGAATAATCAGGATTTTGATTCACAGGTACGATGTCTGGAAATTGTACTGATTTGACCTATGAAACACTTTATGCCCACATTTCTTTCAACTTCTTGAACTCTCGAAGTTCTCAGAATATATGTATCATCACAAACAATGAGAAAGTGAAAATTTCATAACTAACCTACAGTAATCAGGGTCACCTCAGGTTTCATTTAATTGATTGGTTTTTAAACCAACATTGACATAATAGATGAATAACTCTTCTCATTTACCTAAATATTTTCTTTATTTTTAAAGGCAATATCCAAGTTCACTGTACTCCTGACAGTAACAGCTTCCCCTTTTGGATGCCAATTGGTAACAACCATAAACAACTGGCTCTAGCATCGCATCAGTTTTAGGTGCTACCATATTTTCAAGCAGAGAATAAGAGATTTCAACTACCAAGAGTGGCCAAGGAGGGTACTCTGCATGCTCACTGAGCTGTCATAAAGGGTGAGTTCTTGCATTTTTCAAAATGCATGTCCTGGTTTCCCTCTGGCTGATGAACAGGATCCAGGCCCACCCGGAGGCCCATGGATACTGCCACATGGATAAATACATAATTGAACCAGAAATAAAGGCAGCAGCCATTACAAGGCCCCAGTCTGACTGCATATCGTAATGGGAAAATTCGACATCTTCCCAAGGCTTTGTGATGCCTCTTCTCTACTTGGTTCCCAGGGATGAGCACTAAGGAGGCACTCAGAGGCCAGGTGAGCATCAGCAGGGAGTCACTTGGTCAGCAGATGACAACCTCACAACCCACTCTGGGGGAGCAGATTCATTTCCTTCCAGGTTTCAATAAAAGTAATTTTGAGAAAGAGACAGGAAATTACAAGTTTCATTTGCTGATAAAAGGAAACAAAAGGTGAAAGAAGCGCTTTGTTTGTTGGGAATTTTATTAATTCCCTCCTAGGGGCTGGTCTGTTTAAACATCTTTTATTACCAGCTGCACTGTATTCCTCCTGCTGACAGAGAGGAAGGCTCTTATCTCCAGGGAGGGCCAGGACAGGATATTGCAACCCCTTATCTGACCAGCTGAGCAGCAAGGCCCTTGCCAGGCAGGGAGCCAGGCAGGGAATGAGACAGCAATAATGGGGAAAATGGGAACAACTCATTGTTGGGCATGAAATCCTGTCTGCTGCTGATAGGATCTCGCTGCAGTGCTGGCCTCTGTGGTGGTCTGACAATTAGGCACCCCCCGTGAAAGGTGAAACCTCAAGGTGGAGGCTCCTGGGGATGAGAAGACTCATAGTAGGAAAAGATGGTGAAATCCTAAACCTGATACTCAGAATTAGAAGGAACATCTGGCCCCGACCACATCCTGGGAAGAGGCCAAATCCCGATGAACACTTTGCCCCTTCTTCCCCTGAGACTACAGGGGCAGACATTCCTAGTGATATGGATCGTCTCCAGAACAAAAGGTATTTTATATGATACAGAGATTTATTCTTCATTTCCAGCACCAACCACCCACAAAACCAGCTATCAGCAGTGCACTGCAGAGGGCTGGGGTGAGCTCCGGGATCAGAACCCCTCACACACTGCACCCCCACCCACTGTTTACAGAGGCTTCTGGAAGCTCCATTTACCCCATCCCCCAGGATTGATCTAAGCCTGATCAATAAGTAATCACTGAATGAATGAGTGAATAAATGAAAGAATATGATGGAGATATAAACCAGAATGCCACTTTATTTATTACTAGAAAGGGGATTATTCTTTCTAAAGATGGGAACATTTGTATTCTGTATCACTGACCCCCACTTTTCTGGTATTACGGTATTATGAGAATCCAAATTAGTAATTAGAAGGTTGATTGGCAGCGTGACATGAGAATGGAGAGAGGTTTTGAGGGGCAGTCTCTGCAGGTCATGCAGAGAAAAATAGTAATAGCATCTAATGCATGCACAGTGCTTACTGTGTGCCAGACGCTGTTTTTAAGCCCTTTAAATATTAACTCCTCTGATCTTTACAACAACCCCTTGAAAGCAGACGTCACTACTAAATCCATTTTGTGAAGTGTAGAGAGGATATGAACCTGCCCAGGGGGACACAGCTAGTCCTACAGTAAAGCTGGGATTCTGGAAGGCAGTCTAATGCCAAAGACTGCGCCCTTAATCCCTGGACCACGCAGGAGCGAGGTCTCATGAAATCCCTTGCCTCTGAGCACAAAGCCAATGCCAGGGCTCTCTGACTCACTATCTCCTTCCAAAATCTGCCTCTCTGGATTCTTTGTTGCACTTATATCTGAGTTCCTGGCGAGGAGGAACTTCCTGCCCCATGTGCTGCTTCAACAATAAAATCCAGCCTGAGTCTGAAATAATACATCAGAGCACATTCATAAGGTCATTTCTTTGTCTTAAATGTGCACCATGTGCATTCGGCACCCCTGTGGAAAAGCAGAGTACGGGGCGATAATTTTGATTGTTTGTTATTTCTCAAAAGAAACAAATGTTTCAGTTGGCATTACAGGCCACATTTTACAAATTCTGCAAGTGGCCTAGGACATTTGAATGTGTTGGTAGCTGCTCAGTCAATATTGGTTTGGTGAATATCACATTCAGTTGCATGGTCAAAACATGGCTTTCATACTGAACCAGATTATATGGCATTGCAGCTCAGAATTTTAAATTACTCCTCAATCTGAAATGCAGTAATATTTTATTTTGTTCCTAAATATTTTCCCACAGTTTTACAAGCTAAAATCTATCCTGTCATGACAGCTCTGCGCAGGATTTGTGCAGACTGGAAAATAGCTGTAAATGTCAGATGTATTTCAAGAAGACAAGCTGTATGACCAGGAAGTTTCTCAACCTCTGTCATAAGGAGGTGTAATTTCTAATAATCACTGAAACTGGTTTGAAAATAATTTGCTGAAACAAACCACAACGGTGAAAAATTGCATATCACATCTTTATAAGAAGAAGTCACTGATAACATAGTGCTTTTACTAAAATGATCTTATAAAAGAGCACACCCACCTCTACACCATTGAGAAGAGGCCGGAATTCAGGGCAGATGAAGGCGCTGCCTGCATAGGCAGCATCAATGTGCAGCCACACGTCCTCCTTGATACCTAAAGTCCAGAAGAGACTTGTGAGTTCTCAAGTGGATGCCCTGGTCACATGGGGTCTGACAACTAGCCTTGTCCCATCCCAGTGCCCTTCTTGTATGTAGTCTATCAAGAGCATTGCTTGGCCTGATTTCTGGATCCCTAACAGGCTCCTCTGTTCTGAAGGCAATGAAGCTGAGGGCAGAGGTCATGTGCTGCTGGCCCTGGATGATGCCTGGCACAGACCCGGTGCTCAGTGAATGCATGGAAGGTGAGGGAAATGGAGCAATTGCCCCTGATTCTTCAGGCTGCTCCTCTGTTCGGCACAGCTCTAAGGGACCAGCACACTCTAACCCCTGCAGGCTTATTTGCCTGCATTATACCCCAGTTACATCACCTTTCTCTGCTGTCCCCCAACTCACCCACCTGGAATTTTCTTCCAGCTTCTCTCGGCTCACCTGTTCCAGAGGCCTTCCCCACAAACATCACTTGAGGAAGGTTCTAGTAGACAACCCACACTGATCTCCATCTGCCCCACTCCATCCCCACGTGAAGTGAAGTCATTTATTTCACACGTTCTGAAATCATCCCTGGCTCCTTCTGCGCATAGGATTTTTGTTTTCCAGTTGTACCAGATGGCCTTGCAGGAAGGGACCGAGTCTTACTTTCGAAGTGGAATAGTGTCCTGTTTAAATGCACTCCCTCAATTCGAACATATCTCAGTTCAGCAACTGCCTCCAATCGCCCAGCAACCATAAGACCTTATCTCCTTTCTCTAAGCCTCATTCTCCTCCCAGGCAAAGGGAGAGGAAAATAGCACTCATATAACCCCCATGAGGGATCAAGGAGAGAACCATCCTAATGCTCCCATCACGACACCAACACAGAGTTAACGAGAAGTGCACGGGATCATCATGGTTACTCCCTTCCTCAGTTAAGTGCCCACTTAACATGGGCATGAAATATGCAAGCACATTGGAGAGGGAACGGGGTCCTTCCCTTACAGGTGAGGATACTGCCCCAGGAGCACTGGGTGAAGGCCACTTGCGGGGATCTGTGGGGATCAGTCAGCACCTGCCAAGGGCCTTTGTGCTGATTGATGGGCTCACGGTACACTTTTTCATACACGATGCGGGTTAATCACACATGATGCTATGAGGAGTGATGAGCAATTCTTAGCTCTGCTGATAAAACACAGAAGAGGAATTTCAAAGCCTTGATTCAGTTTGATCTTCAGGATTGAAGGGATTAAAGGTTAGATGGAGATCAAATGTGTCCAAGCACATGTGCTATTGCCACAGAAGACCATGGTTCAGTGATGTCGAGCAACCTGAAGAATGTTTTATGGGCAAAGGGGGTCTGGGTTCATCACCTCATGTGGACCAGCCTCACTGGGGGCCTGCAGAGCCCCACAAGGATGCAGCCGTGAACCAGAAAGAGCACAAGCCTTAGTATGATATGGAGTGTCTCCTTGAAAACAACACAACAACTACTGTTGCTATGGCTCAGAAACGGTGTGGTCAAGAGAAACTTCAGATTCAGATGGGCATAAATCTCAAAGCAAGTCTGTGCTCTCCATGGCACTGTTTGGGCAGTCCCAACATCGCTGGTGAGGGAGCCCCATTTTCTGTCAGAGGAGCTTTGATGGAGTTTGAGATGCCCGTGTCTGTATTCAGTTCAGGCTGTGGGATGAAGGGCTGAGGCAGAGCAGGATCCCAGGGTCTGAACGCACAGAGGACTCACGAAAGACACAAGCCATGAGGGCGGGACGAGACGGACAGAATGGAGAAGCTGCAGACAGGCCTGTCTTTCTCCCTCACACCTATGTCCTCCTCCCTCAGCCACCACCCTTATGAGGGAACGTTTGTTTCAAAAGACAGTAAAAACCATAACCATCAACATTACCCGGGCCTCCTCCAGGACAGACAGAGGGGAGAAGATCTGGCCCAAACCCCAGGAGGGGGCCAGAATGATGCCATGCCTCAATTCTCTGTCACTCCAGAGTGCATGGCAGACTCGGGGAGGGGGTGGTGGGTAGGGAAGGAGGCCCCAGAGGAAGGTGTGCGGTGAAGAATTAACTTTATCAGGGCCAGCCTGGTGGTGTGGTCGTTAAGATCACACACTCCACTTTGGCAGCCCAGGGTTCATGAGTTCAGATCCTGGGCATGGGCCGACACTCTGCTCATCAAGCCATGCTGTGGTACCATCCCACATATAAAACAGAGGAAGATTAGTACAGATGTTAGCTCTGGGACAATCTTCCTCAGGCAAAAAGAGGAAGATTGGCAACGAATGTTAGCTCAGGGCCAATCTGCCTCACCACAAAACCAAAAAGAACCAAAAAGAATTAACTTTATTCCAAAAGAAGCCTGGCCTTTGCCATCAGCTCCTGGGAGGTGACCTCTAAGCCCTGGAATGCCCTGCCTGGGTCTTTGGCCCGCAGACAGCGTAACAACAAGATTTACGATGGGGGCTTTGGGCCACGCCACGTCACTTCTGACTTCTGGAGGAACTAGAGACTACAGGCATCAGCCAGACCTCAGAAAGGGCTGGAGACTGAAGGGCAGCCATGTGGTTAGTGTGTGACTGAGCCCAATACAACTCTGGATGCTGAAGGCTTGGGCGAGCTTCTGTGGCAGGGAGGTGCCCACTCCATGCGTGTCATCATGCATCTTGGCTGGGGGAGTTAGCCAGCCATGAGCCCCTGGGAGAGGATGACCAGAAGCTCTGAGTTTGGGCCCCTCCCACACTCCACGTGACTCCTCCCTGTAATAAAGTGTAACCATGAACATGCTTTTAGGGAGCTCTGTGAGTCCTTCCTGTGGATTATCAAACCTGAGCCTGGTTTTGGGAACCTCTGAACTTGGGATTGGCATCAGAAGCAAGGGTGGTCTTTGAGGGACTGGGTTCCCTCTGACCATTTGGTTGGCCTAGAATTCCCGCAGAAGGACCTTACAGATGCTCATGGAGAGTAGACTCCAATTGGGCTTCTCTCCTTTCCACAGGGGCGTAAAAGCCATTGTCACCACCTCTGCATCTTGTGTGTCACACGTGATCCACCGACAGCACGACCTGCCTTCGGGGCCTTCTGCATATGCAGGTGTCTCTAGCAGTCAGGCAGGCACTGAGACCCCAAGGCCAGAGCACAGGAGTTGCATGCCCCAGGACAAGGACAACAAGGTCAACAAGGTCAACTGAGGCGAGGCCGCAACAGGGAAGGGGCAGCCTCCACACCTCTCCTGGTACCAGTTTCCTTACAAGGCTTGCAGGAACAGTAGTGGCCCGGGCTCACTGCCCCATCTGCTGCATCCCCCTCCCAGCCATCCTGGTGCTGCAGCCGGATGCGGCTTTGGCCGCCTGGCCCGCCCTGCGCTCCCTTTCTCACTCCCCGGGACCCCTGCCCTCAGCTCCCCTCTTTCACACCTCCCACCTGTCTGCCTTCAACTCTCTGCTTTCTGTGTCTCATTGTCTTCTCAATAAAACCTGCAGGGAAATTCAACTGATCAGTCCAAGTGAACCAATCGAAACAGTCTGTCTGGCTGATCATTTTAAAAGGAGCTAAAAAGAAAATGCCTTTCCTAAAGCAGCAGTTTAGAGAAAACCATCTTTTGATGTGTCCTCTTTGTCAAATTCTGGTGGATGAATAAGTTATCTGAATTATTTTAACGTTTATTCTAATCATACTGTAGAACAAGGTCACCTCAGGATCCCAGAACAGTTCTGTTTGAAGTTGAAGAACGCTAAATATGTGGTGATAGTCAAGTAAATGGTGTCAGAGGAGGGGAAGTAGGTAAAAAAGTGCTTGCTATCAATGGGTAGTAATAGCGTCTCAATAATAAACACAGTAATCAAAATTCCCCTCAGCTATGAACTTCGGCAGTGAATGGAAGAGTTTGGGCATTCACCCGCGTGAGCTCCCTCAGCCAGCCCCAGAGCAGCCTCTGTGATTGGCACCAGACACATCACAAATCAAGCTCTGCCCACAGCCCCTAGACCGGGAGCAGAGGGAGCTCCAGGACAGCAGAACAGCCTGTGCTGGGTCCCCTCTGTGAGCCGTGAACGACAGGTGCATCCGGCTGGCTGTCATCTCTCCAGGCCAGCAGGCGGCCAGCCCTGGGGCTCCTGGGACCACAGGGCCATGTGGGTTCTGCCTTGCAGAAGACTCAGCCCTCTAAATCTGATAGTGCCGGGAATTACATCAGCCAACCACTGTCCAGGACATCCCGTTCTGAGCCCGACATCTGAGTCAGGCGGGCTCCAAGCGACTTGGCCCAGCTGACAAGTGCTTGCAGCTGACGAGGCCAACGCCGTGGCTGGAGTCCTGAGTCGGCCATTTCTGTCCCTTGTCCCCGGCTCCAAGCCATGCACAACTGCCTTCTGCCAGCTGTTCTTACAGATGTCTGCCACAGGTCATAAATGGTGGAGCAAAAACCTGTGGGTGAATGGGCAAGACTACACCTGCAGCCACTTAGCAGGGCTGGTCACAGACACCACCTTTTGTCCACCACCTTTGTCTCACACACTTTCCATGCATTAACTCATCCTCTAAAGAGCCCTGTGAGGGAAATGTTTCATTTTACAACTACAAGCATTGTTTTCCTCTCCAATTACAGATGGGGAAACGAAGCTCAGCACTGAAGGCACGTGGCTTTAAGTGTTGGGCCAGGGCTGTCACCTCAAGGCCCTCAGGATGGGACAAGAGGGTCTGCTCCCCTAAGTGTGACCACAGGCAGATCCCAGGTTAGGAGAGGCGAGAAACGTGCCAGGGTTATGCAGACGGGGCAGTGAGTTCCCATGATATCTGGCCCAAGCCACGGGTATGCCGTCTGAGGGACTGAACGGTCTTCGTGTGACACTCAGACCGTTCAGATGATCAGCTCCACCATCTCTGTGGCAGCAGCTGTGGGAGTGGAGCATGCTCACTCCCTGAGGGGCAGAGAAAGGGGAGGTCCGTGAGCTGGTGCCCCTGCCCAAGGAGAGGTCTCCCGTCACAGAAACCCCTCCCGGGCCTGCTGGGTTCCCAGAGCCACATGTTAGAGGGGGAAATTTAGAAATGTGGCTACTTATCCATGGTCTATCTTTTGAAAACTTTGAGTTCTCATCTCTGTGAGAAAACCTAAGGGCTCTAAGTATGGGAGGAGGTGAGAGAGGCCCAGGGAAACACATAGAGCACAGACAGTCAGGTTTTTACATTGATTCGCTTAGTCACTTTAAGCAATTTGCTTAACTACATTCACCAATTCCAAAAAGGCTAAAAATGATATGCCAGAAGATTTAATTTTAGGATAGCTAGTTCTCACGTGGTGCATATACACCACCCTTGTGTGAGGGTGCTTGCTCCAAGAGTCTGAAGAGCTTATTCTCCTCGACGGGGCAACAAAGCCTTGAAAACTGATATCACTGTCCGATGTATATTGCTGGGACAGTTTTTTCTTCTGGCATGTCAGTCTAGCTAAGCTCAGCTCTTGTCCAATTAGCCCAAAGAGTCTGCAAAGATCAAGCTAATGAGGTTTGTGTTACTGCAAATACAAGGAGAGTTTGGCAAACCAGTGTAATATTAAGTTTTATGATGTTAATATTATATTTTTATTAACATATAAATATATTATTATATAGTAATATATTTTATATTACGGTATGTAATATGCTATAATGTTACTATTACAGAAGAGGAGACCCCAAAAAGGAAGATCTACGAAGTTCCTACATATTAAGAACATTCTCCAAAAGAAAATTTAATTTGATACTTACAGATAGGACCCACTTCTAAGAGATTATCAAACGAGCAGCAAGATGTGGTCCCCAGTGTAGCCACCACCTGTGGAGTGAAAAACAGACCTCCTTTCAGCTCCCACTTCTTAGTCAGTCCCGTAACCTCCATGTGCACAGCCACTGCCCCCAGGGGATCCCACAGACTCTAATGTGGTGCTCGATGCAGTCTGCTAGATGAAGATGGAAACCTATGAAGGCACATTGCATCTTTGCATGGAAGCATCTGCACAGGTGGAGAGAAACAGACCTGCCGACAGAAGTCTAGGCTGTGGTTAGAAACGGCATTCGCACAAGATTTCCTGTGGTGTTGGGGGGCAAAACCGAAGCCCCTGACCACATGGACAGTATTTCCTGTGCTCTGTTTTATTCACAGTACAAATAGTGACTATAAGAATATCATTCCTTCCATCAAGTAGAAAGTCTGTATTTTTTCCTTTGGGGGGTATGTGTGTGTGTGTGCATGTGGGCATGTGTGCAGAGTGCAGAGCAAGCACACCGGCAGTAACATGCATGCCAGCAGGGCTGGTGCTGCTCAAGACACTGTGGGATGCACTTCTAGAACTGCATCTGGGGTCAGTTCAGAGCCACCCCAGGAGTTTGCCCTGGGGTATCACCCTCTAGCTTTCATCTGCTGCCTTTCTTTCTCTGAACCATACTGTTCCCAAAGATTAACTCCAACCCTCAAAAGATGAAGATTGCTCTCCTAGGGAGATTCATGAGAAAGCCCCACCAAGGCTGAAAATAGCTCTTAAAGGAGTGTTCCAAGAAGGCGTTCCACGCTGTTGGCCACACAACTGGGAACTGTGGCCCAGAATTCCAGGGCCTGTTCTTGCTCTCTGAGTACCTTGTAGCGCTGTGATAACACGTGCACAACCTGACGTCTCATTCCCACACACAAGGCTATCTCTCCCTCTAGATGCATGAAGCTCTTGAAACCAGGGTCCGCATCTTATTTCTTTATATTGCTAGGAATTTGCACTTTGCTGGACGTGGAACAGGTGCTGAAACATATGTGCTGAATTCAAACTCTCTCCAAATGATAGAAAAGTCCATTACATTTACAAAACCAAAGAGCCTAATTGATTTGCTTGCTGAGCGCTGTCCGGATAATGAAATTTCTCCTTTGAAGTGATGACTGTGAAATTTCATTCAATCTGTTTATCTTTCTTTTTTCGAAGACTGGCACTTGCACTAACATCTGTTGCCAATCTTTTTTTTATCTTCTTCTTCTTCTTCTTCTCCCCAAAGCCCCCCAGCATACAGTTGTACATTCTAGTAGTAGGTCCTTCTGGCTCTGCTATGTGGGGTGCCGCCTCAGCATGGCTTCATGAGCAGTGCCATGTCTGTGCCCAGGATCTGAACAGGCAAAACCTTAGGCCGCTGAAGCAGAGCACATGAACTTAACCACTCAGCCCCAGGGTCAGCCCCCAATCTGTATATCTTTATTGAGCCCTCACTAAGACTCCACGTAACCAACGTTATGTGTCCTGAGAATAGAGATGGACAGGTGAGAGACTCACTTAATCTAGTAAACTTGAGAACTGGGTTGGAGGCCTTTGTGGTTCCATTTCATCTATGATCAACTGCCTTTGACCTGAAAACGAAATGCGTCTCTCAGAGACAGTCAAGTGTTCTTGCCAAGGAAGCATTGTGTCTGCCCTATGGAAGGGTCAGTCGATGGGCTCTGGCTCTCTGCTCACACAGTTGCCTGGATTGGAGAGTGGTCCTGCTCGGGGACCAGAGTTGTCCCCTGCCCAGTGGCAGGAAGTGGTTCCAAAGCAGGTCCGAGCTGCACTCTGGCAGGACTCATGTATCAGTGGTGTGTGACCAAGGGGAGTCAGGCCCCCAAAGGGATTACTTTCAGCATCAGCAGGAGCAGAGTGTTTTAAAATGTTTTATTCTTATTCAGGCATGGTGAGGTCAATAGATCAGGAGACTATTGCCATTGAAGAGATAGCATGTTGTGCTCACAGTTTCCAAGAGGAGGTGGCATACGGTGCCATGCAGGGCCACATGGGGAATCACCAGGGTAGGTCAGGAGGCAGAGGGAGTGAGGGGAGAATGTAGGCAAGAGACTTGATTGGAGTTTCTGCAGAAAGGAATAGGTGAGGCAGGGTAAGCAGGCTTAAGACCGGCTAGAATTATTTTAGGGGGCTGTGGGGTGTGGGGCTGTCCCTGGTTGTCTGACACCTACCTTGGGATGATCGGGGCAGGTGGGTAGTGGCCTAGAGTGTAAGAGCCTGATATAGGAGGCAGATGGGCCATGTGGCCTCTGGATTGCTTGGTTCACATATGAAAGGCTCACCTGTAGGCAAGTCCTTTACTAACTCTAGGAATGGGCTAGCCCTGGGAGGCGCAGTCCCTCCAGCCTCCTCAGCAAAGCTCCTAAGATGTCAAAGCATCAGAAACACAGAAAATAAAAAGGCATGATGAATGCACAGACATTTAAGCCAAGCACTTGGGACAAAAAGAGCTGGCTTGGAGGCCCAGCTCTGCCTCATGTTGGCATCTCACTGGGTTTCAGATTTCTCATAAGCAGCACAAATGCACTGCATCTGGGCCCTGCCCATTCTATGAGGTCTCAGCAGGTTTAGATGCTCCACACCCAATGCCCTCTGTGGCGCTCTCAGCACCCCTCATCACCTCTGTGTGTGCCCCCCCCATTTCAAGCTTCAAGCATTCTCCACTCTTGCTTCATTTTGACAAGATGAGTCACTGAGTAAGAATTCAAGTCAGTGTGCTATTTTTCTCAGGTATTTGCATTTCTTCCTGATACATAACTAAATACTAAAGTGCTTTGTCTACGGCGCCTGGCTTACTGGGTAGAGCATGGGACTGTTAAGATGCTTTGTCTATGTTATTAAAAGAAGACTAAAAATTATGTAGTTTAGAAAAACTACAGGATGATTCACTTATCTTAATATTGCTTGAAATTTGTTTTCTCAATTTTCAGAGTCTCTTAGGAACAATGTATCTGTAGTTCAGCAATTCCTTCAGTTTCATCTCATTTTCCTCAGTTAAATTCTAATTGAATTAAATGCAATAACTTCTGATTTTCAAATTACATATATAGTAAATATCCTCTTGTTTGAATTATTTTCTATCTATTAAAGTGCACACAGAAGAGCGTCTAGAATGATGTTCACCAAATATTAATACTGCTTATCTCTTAAGATGAGATGTTGGTTAATATAAACCTTTATTCTTAGAGTTTTACATGATTATCGATGTTTTTGTTCTGAGCATGGAAAATTTTTGTAAAAACAATAAAATCCTGCCTTGTCCTGGGAGTGGCCTCCATTGAGAATAAGAATAGGGGACATTCTCTGAGTGCCCGCTCTGCCAGGCCTGGCACCGGGAGCTTGGCAGATGTTATATTCAATCGTCACAACAACCTTATGAGTTGGATATGTGTGTGTTCCCTACTTTGCAGCTAACCTAAGTGAGACTCCCAGAGGTGGGTCCGAGGACACGTAGACAGGCAGGAGCAGACCGAGATGTGAACCCAGGTGTGGTTAGCACTTCTTGTCCTGCCAGTTAAAGGACCCAGCACCCAGGGCCATGCCACAGGCCCTTCCAGCCAACACAAGCCCTTTGCCACTCACGAGGGAGGCCCGTGGACAGGAGTGGCAATCGTGGCTTTCAGCGAGGATGTGCCAGGCTGGCGAGGTGATGGGGCCCTGTGTGCTCAGTATTCTAGATGACTAAGAGTCAGCTTGTCCTAATTCTCAGAAGCCACTTTAAAGCCCAGCACCTGCTCTGCTGAGGGCTCTGATTACCTCGGCTCAGCTCAATCACACTAACCTGATTTCAGCCGCTCTGCAGAGGCATAATCACATTTGTGCAAGGGGCGGGGGGGAGGAGGACAGTGCAGGCGCCCCATCTCTGAGAGCCCACGGCATTCCTGCTCCCGAGCAGGCGTCCCTTTCCAGAGGTAGAGCCTCCTCTACTGCCTTCCTTGCCCATCAACTGGCCTGCTTTGCTCAGATATGTGCCTCTCAGGCACCACCCTCTGCCTTTGGCCTGACCTTAGCAAGTAGAGAAGGCAAACTATGACCAACGCGAGGAAGAAAGGGGAACTTTCACAAGCCCCAGTGGAGTTCATGGAGGGCAGAGATCCAGCTCTCTGGGTTCAAACCTACCAAATGTGCCCCTTGCTCTCAGCAGTGGGTCTTGAATTTTGAGGGGTCTGTAACCCCTTTGGGAATGTAGTGAAGGTTCCAGGTCTACATCTCAGACTTGTGCATAGAGTGATTGTGCATGCGCAGAATTAGAACCACTAGATATACAGTTTCAACGGAACAACAGGACAATAAGTCAAAGCTGAAGCTACAGCCCCTCTCGGTCTGGACCAGCCTGTCTCTTTGGCTTCACTGTCCCGTGGCTGCCTGTTTAAACTAACAAACTGGCTGCAGCTCCTTAACTATCCTATGATCTAGCACAGCTCTACCTTTGCAGTATTCTTTTCTTCAACAAGAAAGGCACGATGCCTATGAGCACTACCTGCATACCCTCTAGGGCACGGCTTATGCGCTCTCTTAGCAAAAGGCTTCCCTGATCTCCTCTATAGAGCTAAGTGCAGCCTCTACCCCTTCTCTACGTGCATGCTTTTCATCCAATGGTGCAAAGATTGGGGAACACGTCTGTCTTCCCACTGAGAACCATCCCATGTGGAAAGGGACCATGGCTTTTCACAAATCCCCAGGGGCTGGCACAGGAGGTGATCTGAAGGAAACCTGTTTGATGAGTGTAGGAACATGTGTGTGGATGAACCAGGAAGCTTCCCTCTGCTCCAAAACACAGGACTGGCCCATGTCTGTGGCCTCTGTCAGCAGAACGTCACAGATGCCCCAAATACATTTTGCTCTAAAGAGCAAAATTCCAACAGTGGTACATTCATTGGGTGCCCCATCCTCCTCTAAAAGAATAAAAATTTGGTTTTGTTCCTCTGGACAAAACAGTGGTCTTCTCTTGAATGCTTTGTATCTCTCCTTCTCACTTGGCTCCTTCACTTAAGCATATAAATATCATAAATCTCTCATTTCAGCACAACTTCCATTGTCCCAGCATTATAGCTACTGCCCTACTTCTCTCCTGTCCTTCACAGGCAAACTTCTTTACAAGGGAATCTATTCCTGCATTTCTCATTCATTCATTAGCCCAGTGGAATCTGAATTTCACCCCTGGCCACCCTGGTAAACCTACTTCTATGAAGTTCACAAATTACCTTCTCTTAGCAAAACAAGTAAGGTGTCTCTCAGTCCTAATATCACTTGGCATCTCCAGCCTTCAGGATACTCTCCTACGGGGCTTGGTTCCCCCACCTCCCTGATTCTCCTTTTCAGTTTCCTTCCCGAGCTCCTCTCTCTCAACCCACCTTTAAATGTTGATGTTCTCTCCTAGGCCTCTTCTCTCAAGTAGACCCCGTGGACTGCTGCATCATTCCCAGTGACTTTGGGACCACCCAAACTCATCTGTGTGTCTGGTTCAGACCTCTCTTCTTACATGACCTCAACTTTCTTGGGAGACATCTCTGCTTACAAGTGCAAACCTTCAACTTGTACAAAAATGAGCTTGTCTTCTTCTCTCCCAAGCCTGTGCTCCTTCTATTTCTTAAGCTCTCTCTATATCTCATAGCTCAAGGAATGGAATAGCAGAACCATCTAAGTGAGAGATGTGGAAGTCATTCTGAACTCTTCCCTGCATTCAATTAGTCACCGATTCCTTCATCAATGTTTCTTGAATCCATTCCTTTCATTTCACATCCATTGCCATCATTTTCATTCACATCTTCCTTATCCTCAACTAATTGTCACAGAGTATTTAATCTCCCTGCCTCTTGTCTTGCCTCTCACCAATCTCTCCATCACACCAACCATCCTTAATCATTTTCTTTTGCCCAGACACATGTGATAAGTAACTTTTACATCACAAATACACTCCCACAGGCAAATCCAGATTTTGATAGGACTCAATGAATATTTTTCAGATAAGTAATGTTGCAAAATAATTCATAATCTCTGCAAGTTTTGGCTGTTAATTGCTAATGACCACTCATAATGGTGGATGGATCAGTGTGATAGCCATGAGAGTGACAGCCGCTCCACGTCCCACTCCCACCCCTGACCTGCCCAAGTAAAGCTATTCAAGTATGCAATGTTACTTTTATAGGCTAGCTTTGAACTGATGCAAACTGAAAAAAAGAACCCCAATTTTAGGCCTTTATTCTAATGGACAGACAACTTGAGGCACACTTCACCAGGAAACTCTATGTGCCAGGCCTTCACAGCCCCTCAACGTGCCCATTGGCACATTGAAAATACAAATCTGGTTGTGTCTCTCTTCAGCCTAAAACTCCTTCAGTGAATGCCCACTGCTCTTTGGGAAAAGCCCATCTTCCTCATGGGCTGGTCCCTGCATGGCTTCCTCACCACCCACCTCCTACACCCTTCCATTCACCTCACAGGTCCAGACAATGAAGGCCCTCACAGTTGTTCAGAACTGCCAGTGGCTCTCTTCCTGCCCCTCCATGGACAATAGTGCAATGTGGTGCATGAAGCAGGAGATTTGGAATCACATCATAGCACGACCTGCCTGCTTTATGGCCCTCACAAATTCCAAAGTCTCTCCGTGCATCAGTTGACTGCGATACCATAGAATGTCATTGCAATTTCCTTTCACTAAAAGGTTTTTTTGCCTAAGCTGCCCCCCAACTCTTTCCCTTGACCTCCATCCCTCTTCTTTCAAGACTATTGCTCCTGCGGCAACTTTTCCCTGACCCTGTCTTCCCACAGTGGAATTGCTGAAATTGCTTCTAGCACAGACCACACTGCACCTTGTCACAAACGACCGTTCACTTAACGTCTCTGTCTAGGCAACAAGATCCCTGAGGGCCCCCGTTCATCTCAATACCCACAGGCCCAGCAGGTAGTGGGTGCTCAATAAACATTTGTCACACGAATGACTAAGTAAATGAGCATGGAATTGTTACATATTCCATCATGATAAGTTTAGAAATATAGTGACTAGAAGGATCTGGCACCTCCTGCTGCTAAGACCATGAATTTGTCCACCTTTGGCTTGAGAGCCCACCAATGAGGATTATAAATTGTAGTCAATGTAGATGCCTCCTAAATGACATATATAAAATGTCCCAACAAGGGCCTTGGCCACCCTGAAGAGCTCACAAATGATGCTTTATTTCAAAGTGCTCATAAACACAAAGGCACAGAGGAGTGGCCAGAGCAGAAGACTACACTGTCTTCTGAAATCCCGTCCCTAAATTATGACAGCATTTGATTCTTCTTTCTTTTGTGTAGTGTCATAAATATGTATGTGTTTTTAGAACAACTTTTTATGGAAAATATCTGAACAACAAAGACAATAATAATTGTTTTCTAATGATTCCTGAGGGAAGACCACAAAAGCTTATACGTTATAAAATAATTTGGAAAGAAGAGACAAATTTCTCTCTCCTTCTTTCTCAGAATCCCTACAACTTTCTGTATCATTGTATTACTCAATACATACATTTGAATTTTTATCAAAGATGAAGGAGAAAAATACTGAAAGAAATTAAAGCTATTGACTTTGGAGAGGGAACATCACGGGTGAGGAGGAGGGGATTGTTCAGGTGACCCCTGTTTTTGGTGCTGCCGTTTCAGGACACACAGAACTAATTAACTATGAAGCTAGGTGTATATATAACTTTAACTAAAATATAAATTTTAATGTAAGTGAAAACTTAGATTCTAATGAAAGAACACATAATGGGCAAAAGGGAGGAGGGGAAATTTCTAATTAATAATATAACACTCTCCTGCTTAGCAATATCACCACCATTAGATTTCCTTCAGTAGATGTCTCTATTTTAACCTTTTCTTTCTTGGCTGAGGAAGATTTGCCCTGAGCTAACATCTGCTGCTAATCTTCCTCTTTTTGTTTGTGAGCTGCTGCCACAGCATAGCCACTGACAGACGAGTGGTATAGGTCCATGCCAGGGAATTGAACCAGAGCCACCGAAGTGGAGTGTGCCAAACTTAACCATTAGGCAACTGGGACTGACCCTTAACATATTTTTAACAACTTCTTTTTTATTTTGGGGAGAAAGATTGTCCCTGAGCTAACACCTGTGTCAGTCTTCCTCTATTTTGCATACAGGACACCGAAACAGCATGGCTTGATGGGTGGTAAGTCCATGCCCAGGATCCGAACCTGTGAACCCCAGGCCACCAAAGCAGAGCACACGAACTTAACCACTATGCCACCAGGCCGGCCCCTTTAATAATTTTTGTAAAGCACGTTTTTGGGTAAATTGGTGTGACATTTTTGGTGAGGAATATGGCAGCTTCTAAAGCCTTGGGAAAAACCATAATTTTGATCAAATAATTCCAGTGCTTGAAATTGTTCCTAAGGACCTAGTAACAGACATAAGATTAATTAATTAGTTAATTTTTAAAATGTACCAGTAACTATCATAAAGAATGTAAGGTAGATAACCCAAATGTTTAACACTAGGATATTGCTAGCATATATGTGCATATATTTGAATTCCTCTCAAAGGAATTGTATTTCACTTATTTGTGTTATATGTACATATGTGTATGTGTGTGTATGTATATATATATATATATTATACATGTATATATAGGGAGAGAGATAATATATAATGACCTGAAGAAATGTTCATAATATATGAAGTGAAAAATAAATTTACAAATCAGTGTCCACAACAAAATCTTAATTTTGTTCAAAATAAATAAATGTAAATGTGTGAAGAGAAAGGGTCTAAAATGATATAAACCAAAATGTTAAATGTATTTTTCTTTAACTTTTATTTGTCATTTTAGACTCTCCTATGATTATCAAATATTGTAAAGTGATTAATATCCTTATAATGAAAACATTGATACAATAATTTTAAAAATAAACTTTTTCTTAATAATACACCATTGTTTTAATTTTCATTTCCAGTTTAGCTTCCAGCTGTGATGAAGAAGCCTGGAGCAAACTAACAGTTCCAGAACAAACAGCTGGAAAATTCAAACCATATCAGTGTGAAGGAATCAAAGAGCTGCAGAGGCAGCCAAGAATTGAGGAGCCAGGATCCAAGAGCGAAGGGAAACTCACTAGTGAATCTGACATTCTGTCCACTGCTTTCCCCTCAGGGCCTGTGCTGATTCTTAAGCCACCCTGTGCTGAGAGGCTATGATGTGTGGTGGACAGTCTGGTGTAGAGGCCCAGAAGTCAGCGGGGCTTTTGAGAACCTCCCAGGGCAGGAGACACATTGGAGTTTGAGGCTGCCATGGCAGCAAGGACTTGAGATGCCAAGATCCCAGCAGGAAAGGAAATTCAGAGAATTGCACTGGATGTACTGCACTACACTGCCCATCAAGGTATTTTCTGCTTCTTATGCTGAGAAAGAAAGAGGCCACGAAGAAAAGCAAAAAAAGAGATGAAAAGCTGAGCAGAATGTTCAGCAGTCGGATGAAGCAGGAAGACAGAAATTGGAGTCTAGACCTACCAATGACAAGGGGACCTGGAAAACACCCAACTCTCAGACGGGCAACATGACAGGAGTGGGAGCAAAGCAGAGGCAGGCAGAGTTAGAGTCAGAGCGCAACTGTGTGCAAGCTCAGACCTTCGTTGGCTTGAAGGAGTGGCTCATTTCTTTAGCTTCCTGCCAGAAGCTAGGGTGAGTCCTCTCCAGAGAAAAATAACATAACTGGAAGTCTCTATAGCTTTTCATACACTATGTTTGACATTGAAAAAAATACCAGCTACATCAAGAAACAGAACTAGAAGAACAAGAGAAACAAACAAAAAGAAAATAGATGCGCAGGGTCTACAGATATTGGAGTTAGAAGACGATGTACTTTAAAATAATTGTGATTAATATGTTCAATAAAATAGATGGAAAGATGGAAAATTTCACCAGAGAACAAGCATCTATTAAAGCAATCAAATGAAAATTCTAAAATCAAAATTGTTAATATTTATTATTCCTTACAAATAAAGGGGAAATTTAGACATTTTCAGATGAAGAAAAACTAAGAAAATTTCTCACCAACAGACCTCCCTAATAATGGCTAAAGAAAATTATCTAGACTGAAAGCAAATGATAAAAAAAGGAATCTTGGAACATTGAGAAAGAAGAATGAAGAATGAAAACAAAAATATGAGTAAGTACCATTGACTTTCCTTCTCTTCAGTATTTTAATTTATGTTTGATGGCTGAAGCAAAAAGTATAACACTGTCTGATGTGGTTCTCTGTAAGTAGAAGTGATATTTAAAACAATTATAAATGGGAGAGGGTAAAGGAACTAAGGAAGGTAATGTGTCTATTTTTTATTCAAATTGGTAAGATGATGACACTGGTAGACTTTGATAAGTCATATGTATATAATATAATAATTAGAGTAACCACTGAAAAAGCTATAGAGATATACCAAAAAGAAAATCTATAGATAAACCCAAATAAAATTCTAAAGAATGTTCAAGTAGCCAGCAGGAAGGAAGGAAAAAGAAAACGGAGAAAGAAAAAACAGAACAAACAGAAAAATTTTTAAATGGTAGACTTAGGCCTAACATACCAAATATTACACTAAATATAAGTGGTCTAAATACATCAATTTACTTCAAATATAATGATATAGGTAGTTTGAAAGTAAAAGAATTGAAAAAACATATCACACAAACATTAATCAAAAAAAGTAGAGGTTATATTAAATCAGATAAAGTAGACTTCAGAGCAAAGAATATTATCAGAGCAGAAAAGGCCACTAATTAATAATAGAGTCAATCAAGATGACCTATTAATCCTAAGTGTGTATGCACCAAACAAAAGGGCTGCAAAATTTATGAATCCAAAATTTATAGAATTGAAAGGAGAAATAGATAAATCCACAATTATAGTCAAATACTTTAATATTCCTCTCTCAACAATTGACGGACATCTAGACAGAAAATCAGCAAGGACATAGAAGAACTCAACAAGACCATCAACCAGGAAGATCTAATAGACATTTGTGGAACACTCCACCCCACTACAGAATACACATTCTTTTTAAGTATCCATGGATCATATACCAAGACAGGCCATATCCTGGGCCATAAAAAGTCCTCAACAAATTTTTAATAATTGAATTCACATAGAATGTGTTCTACGACCACAATGGACTAAAACGAGAAATCAATGGTGGAAATATAATAAGAAAATCTGCAAACACTTGGAAATAAAACACTTCTAGATAACTGTGGGTCAGTATAATGGGAAAACTTCCAAACACTTGGAAATTAAATCATGTACTTCAAGGTAACCCATGGGTCAAAGAGGAATCCTCAAGAGAAATTTTTTTTTCCTTTTTCTCCCCAAAGCCCCCCAGTACATAGTTGTATATTCTTTGTTGTAGGGCCATCTAGTTGTGGCATGTGGGATGCTGCCTCAGCATGGCCTGATGAGCAGTGCCATGTCTGCGCCCAGGACACGAACCAACGAAACACTGGGCTGCCTGCAGCAGAGCGTGCGAACTCAACCACTCGGCCATGGGGTCAGCCCCAAGAGAAATTTTTAAATGTATTTGAACTAAATGAAAATGAAAATAAAATATATCAAAATGTGTGGACCACAGCTAAAAAAGTGCCAACATGGAAATCTGTAGCACTTATTACTTACGTTAGAAAAGAAAAAAGTCTCAAATCAATAATCTGAGCCTCCAGAAATTAGGAAAGGAAGAAAATAAACCCAAAGAAAGTAGACAAAAAGAAATAATAAAGATAAGAACAGAAATAAATTAAATTTTTTAAAAAGTAGAAAAAAATCAATGAAAGTAAAAGTTGGTTCTTTATAAAGATCAAAACACTATTAAGACTCACAAAGAAATAAAGAGAAAAGAGAAAAGAGACAAATATTAGGAACAAATGGAGATATCAGTACGAACGCTGCACATCAAAAGGATAGTAAAAGAGTACTATAAACAGCTCTATCCAAAATTGTTGACAACTTGCATGAAATGGACCAGCCATTCAAAAATTGCAACCTTCCACAACAAACCCAATGTGAAACAGATAATTTGAATAGACCCATACCTATTAAGGAAATTAAATTAACCATTTAAAACTCTCCCAAGAAATATATCTCCAAGCCCAGATAATTTCACTGATGAATAATACCAGATGTTTAAAGAAGAATTAACAACAATTCTAGACAATCTCTTCCAGAAAACAGAAGAGGAAGGAAGTGCTTCCTAAGTCATTTTATGAAGCCAGTACTAAATCAAAACCAGATCAAGTGAGTAAAAAGGGAAAATAGTAAACCAATATCACTCACAAATATAGAAGCAAAAATCCTTAAAATATTAGCAATTAAAATCCAGCAATATATATAAGGAACCATATGCTACAAATGAGTGAGATTTATTCCAGGGATGCAAGGCTGGTTCAACATTTGAAATTCAATCAATGTAATCTACCTTATTAACAGACTAAAAAAGAAAACCACATGATCGTATCAATTGATGCAGAAAAAATCATTTGAAAAGATTCAATACCTATTCATGATAAAAATTCTGAGAATTTTAGGAATAGAGGAAACTTTCTCAACTTGATAAAGAACATCGATAAAAAACCTACAACTAACATCATACTTAATGATGAAAAACTAATCACATTTGCCTTAAGATTGAGAACAGGTAAGAATGTTCACTCTCACCACTGCTATTCGACATGGTATTAGAAATTCTAGCCAGCGCAAGAAGGCAAGTAAAGGAAAGGAAAGAAAATGCATTACAGATCAGAAAGGAAAAAATAAAACTGTACCTATTTGCATATGACATGATTGTTTACATAGAAAACCCCAACGAATCCATAAAAAGAATTCTTAGAACGAGTAAGTGAATTGAGCAAGGTTACAGAATATAAGATCAACATACAAAAATTAATTGTATTTCAATAAGCTACAATAAACACATGGACACCAAAATTAAACATACAATAGCATTTACAGTTGTTCAAAACAAAGAAATATGCAGGTGTAAATCTAATAAAGCATGCACAGGCTTGTATGTTCAAAGAAATCAAACTAGATTTAAACAAGTTTGAGAGTTGAATGTTCCAGGAGGGGGTCTAATCTTATGGGGGGTGCACCCTTTTGTGAGTTTTAACTCCAGAAGCTCTGACAGATTATCACAGTGAAGATTGGAGGCAAAGGCCCCCATGCTTCTGGCAGGGAAGGGGGCAAGTAGAAACTTTGAAATAGGCCCAAAGCATTTGGTTCTTCTTAACAAGGCCTCCCCTCAAAAGAACTATCTGTCAGATCCTAACCTACTGAGGATTTACTAAACGCTCACCAATCTGAGAGAAGGGTTGCCTTCAAGGTAGGGGAGGGGAAATACCCAATTCCAGTCCTTGTAAACCTTTCTGTCTCACCTTAGGGAATGGGTGAGGGGACTGAGAAGCACTGGTGAAGGTCACAGCCCAGGAGCACAGCCCGTCAAAAGACTGAGAAATAATCACAGGACTATAGAACACTTCCCCTCACACACATTTTACCACCACATCAACAGGGCTCTTGAACGATCACAAGGGAATACAACTGAAAAAATTGCACATCAAAGACCTTATTTAAGAAAAAGACTCTATGGAACCCCAAAGACAATAGGGGAGATACAAACAAAGATACTAAAGACAATTTTAACCTCTGACATCTATAGCTATAACAGACAGTAAACACAGCCTTCTTCTAGACAGATAAACATGAAACCTCACACTAACAGCTATTTATCTCAATGCCTTTTACCCAGCACATCATGTATAGCTTTCAACAAAAAATTAAAAAGCATACTAAACGACAAAACATACAGCTTGAAGAAACAGAGCAAAGACCTGAACCAGACTCTTAGGTTGAAGAGATATTGGAATTATCAAGCCAGGAATTTTAAAAAACTATAACTAATATACTGAAATCTCTAACAGAAAGGATGGAGAACATGCAAGAAAAGATGGGTAATGTAAGAAGAGAGATGGAAACCCCAAGAAAGAATAAAAAAGAAATTCTAGAAATAAAAAACACTCTAACAGAAATAAAGAATGCCTTTGATGGATACATCAATAGACAGGGACATGGCTGAAAAACGAATCAGTGAGCTTGAAAAAATGGTAAAAGAAACTTCCAAAACTGAAATGCAAAGAGAAGAATGAAAAAGAGAGAACAGAATATCCAAGAATTGTAGGACAAACACAAATGGTGTAACATAGCCATAACAGAAATATCAGAAGGGGAATAAAGAGAGACAGGAAAGAAAATATATTTAAAGCAATTATGACTGAGAATTTCTTAAAATTAGTGAAAGACATCAATTCACAAATTCAGGAAGCTCAGAAAATACCAAGGAGGATAAATAACAAAAAATGTACAACATGGCATATCATATTCAAGCTGCAGAAAATGAAAAACAAAGAAAAAGTCTTCAAAGAGGCTAGAGGAAAAAAACACCTTACGTACAGAGGAGCAGGGCTAAGAATTACAGTGAGCTTCTCTAAAAATCATGCAGCCAAAAAGAAAGTGGAGAGAAGTATTTAAAATGCTGAAAGCAAAAACCCACCAACCTAGAATTCAGTATTCAGTGGCATTATGCTTCAAAAGTGAAGAAGAAATAAAGACTTTCTTAGATAGACAAAAACCCAGGGAACTTTTCATCTATGGATTTGCTTTCCAACAAATGTTAAAAGAAGCAATTCAGAAGGAAAGAAAATTATATAGGTCAGACATTTGCATCTATATAATGAAAGGAAGAGCATTGGAGAAGGAATAAGTAAAGATAAAACAAGATATTTTATTGTTCTTATTCTTAACTGATCTAACAGATAATCATTTGTTCAAAATAATATTAACAGTATATTCTGGGATTGTCACTTGTAAATAAGTGAAATAAATGACAGCAATGTTATAAGAGATGGGCAGGAGGAACTGGGGATACTGTGTTATAAGGTACTTGTACTACCCATGAAGTGGTAGAGGGCTATTTGAAAGAGGACATGGATTGGTTGTAAATGTACTGCAAACTCAAAAGCAACCACTAAAGAAAGTGAAAAAAAAAGAGTCTAATTGATATACCAAGAGAGGGAGAAAAAATGGTATTACATAAACTGCTCAGTTAAAACAAGAGAAGGCAGAAGATCAAAAGAGGAAACAAAGAACAAGGAAAACAAATAGAAACCAACAAATATCGTAGATATTAATCCCACTATATCAATAATCACGTTAAACGTGAATGGTCTAAATAGACTAATTAAAAGCCAGAGACTGTCATAATGGATTAAAAACACAGGACTCAACTATATTTTTTTAAATAATAAATCCACTTTAAATATAAAGACACAGACAGTGCTATATCAGTTTCAGACAAAGCAGATTTCAGATCAACAAAAATTATCAGGAGCATTAAGAGTCAATTGATGATAAAGGAGTCAATTGTCTAAGGAGACATAAAATCCCTTAATGTGTATGCACCTGACAACAGATCATCGAAATACAGTCATGCATCACTTAACGATGGAGATATGTTCTGAGAAATGCATCTTCAGGTGATTTCATCATTGTGCAAACATCATGGACTGTACTTACACAAACCTAGGTGGTAAGCCTACTACACAGATAAGCTGGGTAGTACTAATCTTATGGGACCACCATCATATATGTGGTCCATCGCTGACAAAAATGTCATTAAGTGGTTTATGACTGTACATGAAACAAAAACTGAGGGAACTTTGCAGACAAATAGATGAATCTACTATTATAGTTCAGAGACTTCAACATTCCTCTATCAGTAATTGGTAGATCCAGCTGACAGAAAATCAGGGAGCCTACACTAAAACTGAACAGTACCACCAATCAAAAGGATCTAAGTGACATCTATAAAATACTTCATCCAATGAGAGGAGAATATATATTCTTTTCCAGCTCACATGGAACATTCACCAAGATAGACTACATTCTGAGTCATAAAACACACACCAACAAACTTAAAAGAGTAAAAATTACACACAATATGCTCTTAGATCACAATGGAATTAAATTAGAAATCAATAACAGAAAGATCGCTAGAAAACCCCAAAATATTTACAGATAAAATAATCCACTTCTAAATAACATATTTGTCAAACAAAGAAATCTCAAGAAAAATTTTAAAAATATTTTGAACAAAAGTGAAAATACGACATCAAAATTTGTAGGATGCAGTGAAAGTAGTGCTTAGAGAGAAATTATAGCATTGAATGCATATATCAGGAAAGGAAGAAAATCTAAAATTTCTCATGTAAGCTTCCACTTTAGGAAACTAGAAAAAGAAGAACCAATGAAATCCAAAGTAAGTAGAAGAAAAGAAATAATTAGAATTAGAGCAAAAATCAATGAAATTGAAAACATGAAATCAATAGAGAAAATCAATGAAACCAAAAGGTCTTTCTTTGAAAAGATCAGTAAAATTGATAAACCTCTAACCAGGTTAAAGAAAAAAGAGAGAAGACGCAAATTACTAGTATAAAAAATAAAAGAAGGGACATCACTACTGATCTCATGGACATTAAAAGGATAATAAAGGAATATTATGAACAACTCTATGCCCACAAATTTGATAACCTGAATGAAATGGACCAATTCCTTGAAAAACACAATCTACAAAAACTCACACAAAGAAAAACAGGTAATCTCAAAAGGTCTATGCTGTGGTCTGAATGTTTTTGTCTCCCCTCCCCTAAATTCATGTGTTGAAAACCTAATGCCCAAGGTGATAGTATTAGGAAGTGGGGCCTTTGGGAGGTGCTTAGGTCATGAGACTAGAACCCTCATGAATGGGATTAGTGCTTTTATAAAAGAGACCCCACAGAGCTCCCCAGAGCCTTCTGTCATATAAAGACACAGCAAGAATTCAGCAGTCTGCAATTGGAAGAGGACTCTCATCAGAACCTAACCGCGTTGGCATTCTGCTCTTGGACTTCCAGCCTCCAGAGCTGTGGGAAACAAATTTCTGTTGTTTATAAGCTGCTTAGTCTTTGGTATTTTGTTATAGCAGCCTGAATGGACTAAGACAGCCTATACCTACTTAAAGAAATTGGGTCAATAAAATAATAACCTTCCAAAGCAGAAAGCAACAAGCCCAATTGAGTTCACTGGTGAAATCTACCAAACTCTTAAGAAAGAAATTACATTACAAGAAAGAAACTATAGACAACTATCACTCATGAATATAGACGCAAAAATCCTCAACAAAATGTTAGCAAATTAAATCCAACGATGTATAAAAAATTTACACATCACAACCAAATGAGATTTATTCCTGCTATGCAAGGCTCATTCAACACTGAAAATCAATTACTATAATCTATCATATCACAAGGTGAAAGAAGAAAAATCACATGATCATATTCATAGATATGGAAAAAGTATTGACAAAATCCAACATCTATTCGTGATAAAAACTCTTAGCAAAGTAAGACTACTTTTATTCAATTTGATAAAGAATATCTATTAAAAACATTATATTTAATAGTGAGAAACTAGAAGCTTTCCTACTAAGATTAAGAGCAAGACAAAGATGTTTGCTTTGACTATTCCTATTCAACATCATTCTGAAATTCTAGCTAAGGCAATAAGACAAGAAAAGGAAATAAAATATATATAGGCTGGCAGGAAAGAAATAAAACTGACTTTGTTTGAAGATGACATGATTATCTATGTAGAAATCCCAAAGAATAAACCAAGAAAAAAGAATCAAAACCAAAAACCTCCTGGAACTAATAAGCAATTATAACAAGTTAAAGGATAAAAGTTTAATATACAAAAGTCAATTGCTTTCTTATATTTCAGCAATGAAAAGTCGAAGTTTAAAATTAAAAACACAATACCATGTACATTATCATCAAAGACTTAAATACTTAGGTATAAATCTAACAAAATATGAATAAGATCGATATGAGGAAACGTATAAAACTGATGAGAGAAGTCAAAAAAAGATCGAATATATAGAAAGATATTTCATATATATGGATAAAAACCCTCAATACTGTCAAGATGTCAGTTCTTCCCAACTTGACTTATAAATTCAATGCAATCTCATTAAAAATTTCAGCAAGTTATATAATGGAAATTGACAAACTAAGTCTAAAGTTGATATGGAGAAGCAAAAGATCCAGAAGAGCCAAGACAATTTTGAAAGAGAATAACAAAGTCAAGAAACTGACACTATCCAACTTCAAAACTCACTAAAAAGATACAATAATCAAGACAATGTGGTATTGGCAAAAGAATAGACAAACAGATCAACAGAACAGAATAGAGAGTCTAGAAATAGACCCATACAAATATAGTCAACTGATCTTTAACAGAGGAGCAAATGCAATTCAATGAAGAAAAGATAGTCTTTTCAACAAATAATGCTGGAGTAACTGGACATCCACATAGAAAAAAAATGAATCTGAAAACAGACCTTACATGTTTGACAATTAAGTCAAAATGGATCATAGACCTAAATGTAAAATGCAAAACTATAAAACTCCTAGAAATTTTATACGAGAAAATCTAGATCACCTTGAGTTTGGCCATGAATTTTTAGGCACAACACCAAAGGAATAATCCATGAAAGAAAAAACTGATAAGATGGACTTCCTTAAAGTTAAAAACTTCTGCTCTGCGAAAAACACTTCGGAGAATGAAACAAGCCACAGGAGAAACTATTTGTAAAACATATCTCTTCATAAAGGACTGGTATCCAAACTATACAAAGTACTCTTAAAACTCAAGAATAATAAAAAACAAACAATCCAATTAAAAAGTTGCATAACATAACATAACATAAAAGAGCATAACAGACATCTCACCAAAGAAGATACTCAAATAGCATGTAATCATATGAAAAGATCCTCAACGTCATATGTCATTAGGGAATTGCAAATTAAAATATTAACATACCAATATATACTTACTAGAACAGCCAAAATCCCAAAGAGTAACAACACCAAATGCTGGTGAGAATGTAGGATAACAGAAGCCATCATTCGTTGTTTGTGGAAATGCAAAATGGCACAGTCACTTTGGAAAAAATTTGGCAGTTTCTTATAAAACTAAACATACTCTTACCACATGATCCATCAATTGCATTCCTTGGTACTTACCCAAATGAGTTGAAAATTTATGTGCACACAAAAACCTGCACATAAATGTTTAAAGCATTTTTTTAATAAGTGTCAAAATTTGGAAGCAATCAAGATGTCCTTCAATAGGTGGTCTTTGAATAAATTGTGGTACATCCAGACGATGGAATACTATTCAGTGATACAAAAGGAGCTATAAAGGCTCTAAAAGATATGGACAAATCCTAAATGCATATTGCTAAATGAAAGAAGCCAATACAAATAACCTACATACCATATGATTCTAACTATAAAACATTCTGGAAAAAAACTATGAAGACAGTAAAAAGATCAGTGATTGCCAGGGGCTAGGCTGGAGGGATGGAGGGAGCAATAGTTGGAGTACAGGGGATTTCTACAGCAGTGAAACTATTCTGTATGATACTGAAATGGTGTATACATGTTATTCGACATTTGTCAAAACTCATAGTAAGTACGCCACAAAAAGTGCACCCTAATATAAACTGTGGGCTTTAGGTAATAACACTGTATCAATATTGGTGCACCAATTATAACAAATGTACCACACCAATGTAAGATGCTAACAATAGGGGAAACTGAAGGCTACAAAGGAGGAAGTATACAGGAACTCGGTACTTTCTGCTCATCTTTCTGTAAACCTCAAACCGCTCTAAAAAGTAAAGCCTATTAATTTAAAAATAATGCATCCATCCATTTAGAAAATGAGCAAAAATCATGAAGATTCATTTCACTGAAGAGCATATATGGTTGGCAAAAAAGCACATGGAAAGATGTTCAATATCATTAGTCATCAGGGAAATTGAAAATTAAGACTATGAGGAGATATCACTACAGACCTAACAAAACATCTAAAATTAAAAAATAGTGACAAAACCAAATGCTAGTGAGGATGCAAAGAACTTGAGTTTCTCACTCATTGCTAGTGGAAATGTAAATGGTACAGCCACTCTGGAAAACAGTTTGGTAGTTTCTTTAAAAAGTAAACATACAACTACCCTATGAGCCTCAAGTGCACTATAGGGCTTTATCTCAAAGAAATGAAAACACGTCCACTCAAATATCTGTACATGGATGTTCTTGGAAGATTTATTTGTAATAAGCCAGAAGCTGGAAACAACTACAACATCCTTCAATAGGTAAATGGTTAAACAAACTATGGTACAGATAATGTGGAACCAAATCTCTGTGGGACAGCAAAAAAAAAAAAAGACGAACCAACTATTGACATACATGGCAACTTGGAAGGATCTCAAGGGCATTATGCTGAGTGAAAAAAGCCTATCTCTAAAGGCCATTTGCTGTATGATTCAATTTATATAATGTTCTCAAAATGACAAAAGTGTAGAGAATACAATTTAGTGGTTGCCAGGGGTTAGGAATGGTGAGAGAGGAGAAGGGTGGGAGTGACCACGGAGGGGTAGCATGAGGGAGGTCTCTGGGTGATGGAGCAGTTCTATGCCCCGACTACAGTGGTGGTTACATGAATCCACACATGTAATCAGTGACATAAGACCATCCAAACACATTGTACCAGAATCAGTTCTCTGGATCTGTTATTAGACTATACCTATGGAAGATGCAACAACTGGGGGAAACTGGGTGAAGGGCACAAGGACGTCTTTGCACTAGTTGTGTAATTTCCTTAAATTAACAATTATTTCAAAATAAAAAGTTGAAACTTTTCAAGGTTTAAAATTAATAGCATGATATATTCATTTATCAGTTGGACGTGGCTAAAGGGAGAATTGGTAAATTGTAAATAGGTCAGACTGAGCATGGAGATTTAAAAAAAATGGGTGGAAAATATGTAAAAGAGCATAAGAGAGATTTTTCCCTCAGTGGAAAGACTTAACATGTGTAATCAGAGTCTCAGAATGAGAGGAGAGAGAAAACGGGCAGAAGGAAACTTCAAAAAGATAATGGATGAGAATTTTCCAAAACCAATGAGAGATAACAAATCACAGATTCAAGAAGTTCTGCAAAACCCAAGCACAAAGAAAGCAATTCTATTGCATCATAGTAAAACTGCCTAAAAGCAAATGCTACAAGCAGCCAGGGGAAAAAGTCACATTGCCACATTATCTTCATCAAAGCAACACTAAGACTGACAACTGACACGGTGACAGAAATCATGGAAGAAAGAAGTGAATGGACTTATATATTTAAAGTGCCCAAAGAAAATAGCTTCCGCCCTAGAATTCCACACCAGGCAAAACTGTCTTTCAAAAGTGAAGGCAAAGCAAAGACATTTTCAGAAATACAAGAACTGA
The DNA here is from genome assembly GCF_041296265.1 of Equus caballus. Taxonomy (NCBI): domain Eukaryota; kingdom Metazoa; phylum Chordata; class Mammalia; order Perissodactyla; family Equidae; genus Equus; species Equus caballus. The sequence continues at coordinate 20,359,570 of NC_091687.1, forward strand.
GATAATTAAATCAGAATGTAAAAGAAATTCTAAAGGGAGTTTTTCAGGTGGAAGAAGATGATCTCAGATGAAAATAAGAAAATGCAGAAAGGAATGAAGGTCAATGGAAAGAGAAATAGCTAGGTTCATCTAAACAAATATTTGCTGAATAAAATAACAATAGAGTCTCATGGAGTTTTAAATATATGTAAATTAAAATGTACGACAATAATAACACAAAAGGTGAGAGGGAGGCATAAAAATAAAAGAATACAAAACTATATGCTAAAAACGAAGAAAATGGAATAATATAAACATTTGATTAAGCTAAGAAAAGGCAAGAAAGCAGAGAAAAGCAATCATCTAAGAAGTGGGCCAGAGAGAAAACAAATAGTAAGATGGTAGATACGCATTTAAATGGATCAGAAATTACCTTCAGTGTAAATGGACAAAACAGAGAAAACTGTCATGCTGAATTTATACACAAATAATTTTTAAAAAACCAGCAACAACCATACGCTGCTTACAAGAGACACGCCTTAAATATGAGAGAACAGTAAGGTTGAAAGTAAAAGAGTGGAAAAAATATATCATGCAAATGCTAACAAATTGAACACTGGTGTAATTACAGCAGAGTCAGTCAAAGCAGAAGCCTGGTTAGAGGTGAAGGCATTTCGTAACAGCCAATGGGTCATTCACCAGGAAGAAACGGCAAATCCAAATCCGGATGTACCAAGTCACTGAGCTTCAACATATGTTAAATAAAACTCAACAGATACAAAAGAAGAAATAGACACATCTACAACATAGTATGAGGCTCTAACATACCTCTCTCAGGGACTCATTTGTATTTCTTTCGTTATTAGAGGAATGGAATTTGTTTTATGTTCTTATTTTTTTTTGTGATTGAATTTGGAACCAACTCTTTATATATTTTGTGTATTTTCCTACTGGAATGTTGTCTTTTTGCTTATTGATCCTTAAGCCTTCTTTTTAAGATTTAGTTTATAATATAGCTCGTATTTCATTGCCAGCATCTGTCTTTTAACCTTGTTTATGAGTTTTGTAATTTTTATAAAATAAAATATTCTCATCATTTGATGTGATGTCTCCTCCATTGCCTTCATCCTTCAACCTAAAAGAGTGTGTCTCAATATGTTTATTTTTCCCTAGACAGGATATTCTTGTGAGTCTTAAAATTGGCAATATAGGTTCAAAAGATTTTACTTCAATTAAATAGAATCATTCCAAATTGTGGTGAAATTGAATGTGGAAATTACAAGGGTAATCTTTCTTTCTGCCTGGAATGATCTTCCTTCTAAATCTTTATTTATTTGACAAATATTTATTGAGCTTCCGCTAAGTGTCAGGCACAGCTTCCAGAAGCTGAGAATAAAGCTGTGACTAAATGGACCCTTCCTTCCTGTAGCTCACATTCTGGAGGGAAGAGGGAGATAGCAAACAAACATAAAAATAAATATGTGTGTCAGGTGTAATACATGCAACCGAGAAAAATAAGCAGTGAGGGGTGACTGAGACAGACGTCGGGGTAAGGTGACAGCTCAGCCTGGCTCCACTGGCTGATGCCTGCCGCACCCGCCAAAATGACTTGGCCAGCATCCGTTCTACGTGCAGCCTCTGAAAATTCTCGCTCCTTCTATGTGACAGTTATTTGCTTATACTCCTGATTCCTATGGGAACGCCTTGAATCTGGACCAAATTTTGTATAAAATTGTACCCTCCATGCCTTCCTCAGTCACATGTTAGATAGTCAATAAATGATCAGTAATCTGAATTGACCAAAACAATTTTTTGGAGGAAAAAAACTTTGCCTCAAAGATTAATCATAAGTAAATATAGTGGCTGTTATTAACATGTGGCTCATAAAGTCTCTCAAACCTAGAATGCTCTAACAGCTAGGAAACGCCCAGATGCTGAAAGGTGTCCATCTGGGCAGTGTTTCTCAACCCTGGACGCATACGAGGATCTTGAAGTTGCTGTGAAACATTTCCAGCCTGGCTCCATCCCTAGAAATTCTGGTAAAATTAAACTGGATCAAGGCCTGGGCTTCAGTATTTTTTTCACAGCTCCTCAAGTGACTACAAAGTGCAGCCCGGTGAACCCCCAGGGCTAGTGCTATGATCACACATTTTAACGGCCGTCACACATGACATGTCAGTCGCAGACACCACACACTGCCGTGGCCACCCCAGGTATGACCAGTCCCAGTCCTAGCTGCAATGCCAGTTATTTCTTCCCCACTGGAAAATGCCTATCTGTGCACAAGAAAATCAGGCGCTATTTGGCTAGTTAGATATTTTAGCTCTAATTAGTCACTGCTAATGATGAGTCTTAGCAGCTACTGAGAACACTGGTCTGGGCAGCGACGCCTTCCATTTTATTTTTCATTCAGTTCACTCATCAGTCATATACTCCTCATGGCACAAAGTGCTGTCAATGGGCCATCATAAGGTGCCACTTCTAACGGGAAGCAGAACCCTCTCGGATGGGGTTCTCTGCCTCCTTCTTTCTGAGATTAACACGAGCAGGAGGGAAAATAAATGAAGTCTTCCTGCAGCCTTCCTCAAGGAGAGGCAGGCTGACAGTGTAAGTACCGCCTGGCCTGTGACCACCAAGGCAGCCTGGGAAGTGGCCCCGGCACCCCCGCCCCACCCCAGGCCCACGGCTCCATTTGCAGCAAGTGCTGTTGAACTTACAAAGAAAGGAATCAGGCCAGCTGACTTGTCTCTCTCCAGGGCCTCCTGCAGGGCAGAAGCACGCATGGCAAACTTGCCATCTGAAGGGATGGCTTTCAATTTCACTCCACCAATTAGTCCTGCTCTTTCCACCGAGGAGTGTGCCTAGAAAGAAAGCAGCAGAGTTTGTCTCGTGCAGGCGTGCTCCATGCAGTAGCTATAAGCCCCTGGGTCTGCAGTGAGCTCCCACCACTTCAAGCTGGCAGCTCCTTTCATTCCACAATGGAGAGAGAACGGCTCTCCTTTCCTCCCTCTCCCCATACCTTCTCTTCTGGAGTTGTTTCAGGTCGTGTGGAATCTTGCTTTCCAGTTTAATGAATCAGACACTTAGAAGATAAAGTGCTGGGTCAATGTTGGTGATGTTTCTCATTCATTAGTTTGACTTGAGAGCAAGCAGTGAGGTCTTGGAAGGCATACCCCAGAAGTGGAGTTAGAATACCTGCCTTCATATCTGGGCCCTGCCTCTCACTGCGGGGCCTTGGGCAGTGTGGTGGCTAAGCTTAGCAATCAGATGCTCAGTAAATAGTGTCTGGAGAAAGGAAGCCAAGACATGGCATGTTTGTTGGATGGCAGACCCCTCCTCTCTGAGGGACTCCCGGGAAAGCCAAGTCTTATTGAAGTCGCCGCCCTCTGCCCTGCAGCACCACCATCACTGTCTCATGATTGGTCCTGTCCTGGGGCCTCACTGCTGCTGCTGCGGTGCAGCTCCCAAACAGCAACCTCTGGGAGGGAGGCGGGCCCAGTGAGAAGCACAGGCTTTGGAACCATGTGGGCCTGGGTGGACTGCAGCCCTTTCCCTGTGACCCTAGCAGGCTACCAGAGGGAACCTCCATGCCTCCTGTGCACAACGAAACAACAAGCAATGCCCACTTCAAAGCTTAGTTGTGAAAATGATAAATAACTATGTGGAATCCTAGTACAGTGCCTGGCGTAGAGGGAACTAAATAAGCTACTATTCTTCCTCTTCTCCTGTGAGGCTCTAGAATCACCTATGAAGCTCTTGACAGCTCTAGGAAGCTATTCTTTTCATGAACTTTGTGCGTTGTCTTTAACTTCAGATGATGACTGAGATGATCAGGTTATAAATGTATAGCCAACACCTTGACCCTATGCGTCCTGGGGTTAATGCTGGCCTGAAATGTAGTTTCAATACAGGATTAGGCAATTGGAGGTAAGAAGTCTCAGGAAGGCTGGTGTGGCAGTGGACAGGGGCCTGGGGAGCAGTGACAACAGGGGTTGTCACTAAAGCCACTGGTGTTTTGAATTGTCCAGGAGAGACGGTTCTCTCATGGAGAAAGCATCTGCTTCCTGGAGTAGAAGCTTTTTGTGTCCTGCCCAGGTCCCCTTGGTGTGGCCTAGGTGTCCACTCCCAGTTCTGACAGATGTTGGCTGATCATGGCTTCCAGCTGGCCCCTTCTCTGCAGAGCTGCCTTCTGCACCCACCCCTGCAGGACTGACTATGCATATGTACAAAAGCCTGTCTCATTGCCTTGAGGAGGGGCAGCTCTGTGCTCTGTGGTGGTTCATGCACCAGTGGAGCCCCCATGGGCCAGGCTACAGCAAGACGTTCTCAGTTCTCAGAGACCACATCCTTATTTGTTCCTTCCCTGCCTCATCTTGCTTCCCTAACTCCTACAGGTTTCCCCAGAGGGCCCCCCTCAGTGAACAGTGTGCACCTAAAGCGCTGCATCTGGCCTTGCCCCTGAGGAAACTGACTGGAGGGCCACAGAGGAATTACACCCTGGAGCCCAAGGCCATCCACTGGATGTCATGAATTCACCTAACTCCTGTGCACCTGGAACAGTCCTAGCCATGCACCCTCCTTGGGAGAATCGAGAAAACATCACAAATTACTTTTTCTAGGGCTAAATTCCCTCCCAGAAACCACATCTGGAAAGGATACACTCTAACATTCATAGCAACTTATCTCAACACATATTTACTGAGTACGACAGGTGCATTTTTTTGTCTCCTCATGTCCTTCTGGGAAACAGGGCAGTATAAATATAAATGAATAATTTTCTTCATGTATAGGTAGTGCTAACACGTGGAGTTAGAAAACACACAGAGAGATATAATCCTCCTGAGTAAGCATTGAAATACGGGTACTGTATTTGTTTCAGGCTACCTATCGTTATTAACTAGAACAAAGCTGCCACAGTTGAAATGCCTGGCTTAAGAAATTCATTAAAGATACATATATCAGCAAAGCTGGATCAGCTATTCCCTGTGGAATCCAAAATCTTGAGGGTGGTGCACGGTAAACTTTTGTGCCCTCTTGACTAGAATTTCCCTCATGGGGTTACTTTCTGCATCTGCTCAGTTCTCTTCCCTTCTGTTCCTTCTCACACAATTCTGTTTGTTTTTCAATCTTTTTGAATGGGCTGGCCATTGAAGTCACACTACAGGCTCCTATTTGCAGAATTCTCTAAACCTTACAAAGCACCTGCATATCCCTTGTCTTAGTCCTGTCACTAGCTGGCAGAGCAGCAACACCAAGGGGTAGGGGCTTTTGTCCCTGTTTGTTGGGGAAAAAAAAAAAGCTCAGAGAGTTTATGTGATTTGCCTGAGATCACAAAACTCAAAATAGCAGAGCTGGGCTATGAGCCCAGGTCTTTGAGAGCCTTGTCCAGTGTCTCGGCCATGCTACTCCGGAGGTGGCCCAGCTGACCTCAGTGTAAGCCAGAGCAGGTGGCACTGGCAACAGAGCCAGTCCCGGTGATCTCGCACCACAGTTATTTTCTTTTCAACTTGATTTACTAAGTCCTCGCCTGCAGCCCACACCTTCTCTTTAGCACAGGGCTCTGTCTAGGTGATACCAGAGGAACTCCCCCTGGATTTGAAATGAGGCTCACGGTTTTATTCTGTTTTGATTTGACGTAAAGCAAAACACTTTGATCTTGGAGGCTCGGTGGGGCTTCGGGCCAACACACTCACCTGATCGGAGGAGTAGGCCACCAGCTTCTCCATGATAGCGGCTTGTGTCAGCCCCGGGGAGGCGGCCTGCAGGCGGCGCGTCACTTTGGTCCGAGCGGCCAGCAGGGCCACCAGAGTGGCTTCACTGGCACTTCCCTAAATCAAAGAAAAAGTTGAAATGAGTTTCAAATACAGCAAAGGAATCCATATCTAAACTGGTTGGGAGACGTATTATTGGGTCTGCATATATTTCTTTAACGATGAATCTGAAATTGCAAAATTTGCTCTCCTGTGCATGGGAAACATCTGAAACCTGTGGCTGCCACCTCAGCTCTGATTATTATTTCAACATTGCTTTGTCTATTTCAGATAACAGAATAGCCATCATTTATGAGCACTTACTGGGTACTAGGTATGGTGAGAACTGCTTTGCAGGCATTTTCCCATGCAATCCTCACAGCCTGGCCTACGAGGTGCTGCTCCTGTGTCCATCAGAAGAGGAGACAGAGCCCAGGGTACCAGCATCTAAGCCTAGCTGTGTGCATAGCAACTTGAACAAAAAAATTTATATTTGTTTATAAACGGGTTACTTTTTCCTCAAGACCCAGGAATTGCCTTGGAGGATTTCCCTCAATCACTAACGTTATAAGGTGAATTGTGTCCTCCCAAATTTCATATGTTGAAGTCCTAACCCCTATTACCTCAGAATGTGACCATTTTTGGAGATAAGATCTTTAAAGAGATCATTAAGCTAAAATGAGGTCTTTAGAGTTGGCCCTAATCCAGTCTGGCTGGTGTCCTTGGAAGGAGAGATGAGGACACAGACATGCCTGTACACAGAGGAGAGGCCACCAAGGACACAGTGAGGAGATGGCCATCTGTACTTAAGGTGAGAGGCCTCAGGAGAAATCAACCCTGCTGCCACCTTGATCTGGGACTTCCACCCTCCAGAGGTATGAGAGAATAAACGTCTCTGTTTAAGCCCCCTAATCTGTGGTATTTTGTTATGACAGCCCTGGGACACCAATACAACTAACGTCAAAAACTTATTTTGGCAAAGTAGTAAAGAATAGTGCAAACTTCACTCCTCTGAGGTTGGGAGTGGGTGAAGGATAATATGACTTTAGCACCAACCATGTTATCCCATTTAATTTGCAAAATAATCCTGTTTTTAAACTTTTCATCTTCAGCTGGGAAACTGATGCTCAGAGAAGTTAACTAATTTGCCCCAAATCAGCAGCTAGTGAGTGGCAGGGTGAAGAGTGAGCCCACGTGTGTCTCTTCAGGCTGCCTGGGGCTCCCTTACCCCCTTCTCCCTGCTCATGACCTCAAAGTCAAGTAAATCCTAGAAGAAACCCATCAACCGAACAGTATTAACATTAGAGAGAAAAAATAAAAGGTAGATTTTTGTTGACTATGGGAAAGAAATTTTAGAGTTTTACAGGAAAATAGACAATAAAATAATTGAGGAGGTCAACCTCTTTCGCTAACATTCCATCCTCGCTCCATTGATCCTGACTTATTTTATTTTACTGTTTCAATGCCTTTACTTATTCTATTTAGCCAACTCATATCCTTTGGGAAGACGAAAAATCTAAAGATAAATGCATTTACTCATAGTTCTGTAGCTCTAACGCATGGACTCAAATACATATATATATAATCTTAATTCAGCCTCTAAAATGGGTTTTATACTTCTTCAAAACCATTTACAATTATTACAATAGCAATTGTTTTAGATACGGTTTTATAACAAATGGCTTTGGATATGGTTAAAGAAATTGGGCTGGCAAAACTAACTCAGCTATCCCGTGAAATCCAAGCTGTGTGAGGGCAGGCACTAGATTTCACACTCCTCCCCTCCAATGTGGCTGCTTTTCTCCTGTTCCCCCGCATCTTGTGTCATGGATCCACCCATCACGCCATTCATTCTCAATGGAAATGCAATGTGAAACACTTATTGAAAGGGGTAGCTCCCAGAATGGGAATCCTTGTTCCCACCTCAACACTCACATGGGATTGTGGCCCCCCTCTCTAAACTCCACCCGCGTCTGAGGCCTTAGAACTCACATTACCCTCAAAATATTCATTCTCTGAACCACATTCTAATGAAAGGCTTTGAATCACCGTGCCAATTCATTATGCGTTTTCCTTTGGACTCTGTCCATGTCCTAAGAGAAAACTCCCCACCTTCAGGCAACAAAGTGATTTAAAAAAAAAAAAATGCCCAGTGAAACAAATTGTCAGTGGAGCATCCAGAACTCAGCAGCTCTGAGGCAGACAGCACAGTTTGGCCAACTGGAGCCGGAAGACAAGTCGATTTCTCTGCCCTTTGTTGGAAGCAGATCTTTGGGAGGGAGGAGTAGGAGGTGACTGTTCTTGTGATAAGAGAGCATAATGATACCTTTGCTGTTTCACAGCAGACAAAGGTTGCCATGGCAAGCCCGCTAAGAGGCAGAAGGAAGTGCTGGTGAGACTGATGCTGGGCTGCTAATGCTGTGAGCAGAAATATCCTTTCATCCGGGTTTTTCAAGTGTCACCCCACAGATGGCAGGAAATTGGCTTTTCTTCCATGAGAGTTTTCAAACCCAATTAAGAGACCACTTTTGTGGCCCCATTTGTCCAGCTCAGAGGCTGATTTGCCATTTGACTCAGATGCCCATCACTGCGCCAACACCTGGCAGCTGTGATTACAGCTCTGAGGGGCTCAGCGTCCAGCTTTGGCCCCACGGCTGTCACCCAGCTCGGGTGCCCTCTGAGTCCTCGCAAATTATGGACAATGAGCTTTGTCAGCTGGGAAGGGGGGCTTCCTGCCTCAAACACAGACACGTTGCCTGCTTTCATTCAGCACACTGAGTAAATTGGGCTCCAAGGGAGTCTGTGTTGAATCCTGGACCAAGAGATGCCAGGATTATTCTCAACCAAATGCTAGGGCTTCCACTGTCTCTGGAAAATGGGCTTGTCTTTAAGGAAAAGATAAATGAAAGATTTAATTCATGGCAGCATGCACACCTCCGGACATTAATCCGCACAAAGGGTCAGAGGTGAGCTGGTGTAACACTCACATGTCCCGTTTGCATTTGTGCTGGCTTTGCCTCTAACTAGCTCATGCTGTTGGGAGTGACATCCAACCTTTTGGGTCCTCCGTTTCCTCATCTACAGAAAAGATCATCAATAATGCAATCAGTCCTCATCAATATTTGGAGACTGAAAAATGATAACATATAGAACAAGAAATAAGTCAACACACAGCCTAGCTCAGAGTAGGCATTCAATAAAAAGTAACTATTATTATAATAGACACAACTTACACTATGGGGTATTTGTAAGATCTTTGAGAAGCGTCAAATTAGAGGAAACATCTTGCACTGCTGGAAAGAACTGAATGTGACATTGTTTGAGGTGTAACATCCAATGACCCAGAAACATTCTTTTTATTTTTTTTTGTTTTGATTTTTGGTGGTATATGAATGGGGACTATGGACTTGGCCAGGAAAGCCCAGCAGGAAGCTGATGCTCTTAGATTGCTGCACCTCATCCTAAGTGTCCTCTGAAATGTTATTTATAAGAGAGAAAAACTGAAAAAACATAAGTATCTCATATATTATTTATATAAATTGTGACACATCATAGAAAATCATGCAATAGTAATATTTTCAAAGAATATTCAAATAATGGGAAATGCTCACAATAAAAGAGTAACTAAAACACCACACAGAAAATCTGTGGGTATGTATTGTATTATCTCAATTTTTTTTTTTTACACACGGAGACAGACACACACACACACACACGCAGGTATTGAAATAACACTGGAGGAAGCATGCCCCAAAGTGTTCCTGAATATTTTCTATTGTCACAATGGACATCCAGTTTTCAGAAGTGGAAAGGGGACAAAACTTTTGTTTAAGTGGAATAACAGAACGAAAATTGACATAGAAGGCAATAAATTGGCAGTGTGAAAAATTGAAACCATGATGTACAGAAAACCATGAGAAAGTCCCCCTAAATATAAAAGACAAAATGACCAAAAAAAAAAAAAAGGGTGGGGGGAAATAACAAAAGAAAGCTAGAAATTCTGGAAGAGGTACCAAAACTGTGGAAAACTGAAGCTCCTGATAAACAGAGCAGAACTGGCCCATGAACAATAACTAAGGCATTGGAGAAGAAAAATGTCCCAGGTGAAGAAACACTGAGTCTCAGATTAATCAGGGTTACCAAATGCTGGGGGTGGTGGGGTGTGGGGGGCCGGGGGCAGCCAAAATGAATGGAACAAATGAAAAAAGTTGACCTTGGTAACACGTGTGGAATTACAAAGAAAAAGTGAGTCTGCTGCAAGCATCCAGGCTGGTGAAGAGTTAGGTCACCTCCAGACCTGGAATCAAGTCAAACAGAATAGGAAACCAAAGCGCCTCCTCCAGCACCGCGCTCCTTCTTCCTTACCGCTGCTTTCTCATCTGTCAACAGCTGGCTCTGCTCTTCATCAGAGAAGGATGGCAGCGGCATCCCTGGAGAATCAGGACAAGTGTCCGAGAGATTGGAAAGCTGCCTGACCTCCACGCACACAAGATGCAGTTGACGGGGCACGATGGGGGACCCTGTGCGGCAGCCTCTTTCCTCAAGGCCAGAAGGCTGCATAGACAGCCTATCTTGGTGTGTGGTCTTTGCCAAGGAGGTTGGCGGGCTGCATGACCTCTGACAAGAAGAAAACTGTCCAGGGGAACTGAAACATTTGGCATTTGCTGCTCTGTTTAAGTCCAGTTCACAGCACCATCTTGAAGCTTTGCTTACAACATGGCCAATGTTTCATTTTCATCAGCTCTCTGCTCAGAATCACTGATGTAGGATAGAAAGTGTGATAACCAAAGACTGTGAGGCAGGAGAGGACAGAGGGAATGGTTCTGAGCCTAGTGACACTGGCCTGATGCTCACAGAGAAGTCAGCCATCGGTCATGGCACATGGTCTGTCTATCAAAGTGGGTCTGGGATGGCTGCATCAGAAAGACCTGAGGAGCATGTTAGAATGCATATTCCTGGGCCCACCCAACACCTGTTGAATCTGAATCTCTGGAGAGTCTAGGACCCCCTCCATGACTCTGACACATACTACACGTGGTCAGCACAATAATGGCCCCCAAAGATGTCCAGGTCTTAATCTTGGAACCTGTGAATATTTACCTTACATGGAAAAAAGGACTTGCTGATGTGATATGATTAAGTTAAGAACTTTGAACTTGACACGAGGGATTATTTGGGGTTATCCAGATGGACCCAATCTAATCACATGAGGCCTTACAAGTGGAGAACCTTTCTCATCTGTGGTCAGGGGGAGATGCGACCAGGAAAGAAGGGTCAGAATGATGAACACTGCTGACTTTGAAGTTGGAGGAGAGGACCATGGCGAAGGAATGTAGGAAGCATCTAGAAACTAGAAAAGGCAAGGGAAGAGTCTCTTTCCTGGAGCCTTTGAAATGTCAACCTTGATTTTAGCCCAGTAAGACCCATGTCAGATTCCTGACCTACAGAACTGTAAGGTGATAGGTTCGTGTTGTTTTAAGCCACAAAATTTGGTACAACAGCAACAGAAAACTGACACGTGGGAGTTTAAAACCCCCTCTGTATGAGTAGTCTCAACACTGGAAAGTGGGAGCTGGCTTCCTAGTTTAGTTTTGCCCCACCCACCAGCCGGGTGATTGCATACAAAGGCATCTATGCCTCAGTGTTCTCATCTGTCAGATGGGCAGAATAATAGCTGCCTTAACAAATTCTCAGAGCATTTGAAAGTTTGATATCTGAAAAAGGAAATCCCTTTCTCCCCCCCAAAGTTAACAGTGCTTTCCAAATGTTATTATCATATACTTGACACGAGAAAAATGATGTCAGGGAGGGTGGTGGGTTCAACAGAGTCCATCTTCCATGCTAGGAACAAAAACCAGCATAAAACCTGTCTTCCTAGTGGAGTTTGTCCTGCAGACTCTGGTGGAACAAATGTTCCATCATGATCGTCATTTGCATCTGTCATGTCTCCTGATGGTTACTGTCAACAGTACATGTCAAATGAAGAGAATTAATTAAATTGGTACACAGAAGAGGCAGCATCTTTAGGCGAACTGTTGGTTCCCATAGATATAGAACTTTCTAGAAGCCATCAAAGCACATGGTCACAGCTGCCACTACTGCCTGAGGATGGCCCTGGCTGGTGGTGAAGATCATGGCTCTGCAGTCAGAAAGATGTGGGCTCAGACCCCAGCTCTAGAACTTACCAGCTGGGAACCCATGGGCAAGTTACCTGACTGCTCTGTGCCTTAGTTTTCTCACCTGTAAAATGGGAGTATTTTAATTGAGTGTTGTTGAGAGAATTAAATGAGTTAAAGCCTGGAAAGTGCTTGGGCATGGTGGCTGGCAATGGGGAACACAACAAAAATGTAGTTGTTTTTATTACTACACGCTTGCTGAGTAATAACCACTCTTCTATCTACCACAGAGTGAGTGAGAGGTGGCACCGGGATCCAAATCCACATCCCGAGTTCTCATAATAACTCATCTCTGCTTGTTTTCCAGGAGAAAGGTGAGGATGCAACAAGAAGCACAAGTGTCTCTTTTGTCCACCTACAGCTGTGGTCCCTTTGTGAAAGCCATGCATCCCAGAAAGCTGGACTCTCCACCCCTCCCTGCCTCACCTGGATCACTCCACCTCCTTCTCCAGCGTTCCCAGCCAAAAATGCCTCTGGCAGCTGAAGCATCTTCCCAAGCCAGTCCATCATCACAGTCTCCAGCTCTGTGCACGCCGGGCTAGCAGCCTGCCGTGGGAGGGAGAAAGGAGTTAAGCACAGGGCAGCTGCCTTCAGCTTCCTACCAGCTTGCGACAAAGGGGTAAGACAAAGAGAATAACTTTGTTACTTCCCGTCACTTAGATTTTATCAATTTAACAAAAGGTTTTAAACATTTTCAAAAGCCCCATCCTTGGGCAGAATTACATGTGATTGTCTGCTTTTCCATCGCAGAGTTCCAGGGAGAAGCAGTGGCAGAGACTGGGTCCACGGCAGCAGGCCCCTCCCTCCCAGCAGCTCTAAGACATCCCTGAGGGCCACTCAGGGCAGACTGGTGCTGACAGCTTGGCACACAGGAGATTCCTCTTCTTTCCCACACTTGGAGAACAGAGGGAACCATACTCCGCAGATCCCAGATCGGCCACAGGACGTGATATGCTCTCTGTGTACAAAGCTCTACTGGTTCCCACATCTCTGCTGGTGACCTTGTGTCCTCCACCTGCAGACTTGGATCCCTGGGGATGTCACCCTCTTCCCCTTACCCTTTTTCATTCCAATTCTCTGGGGCCTGGTGCCAGAGAAAGGAGCTAGTTCTTGCAGAATTTTGGGAGCAGCAACAGAGTTTAATCTCCCACTGAACCCCCGGTTAAAACTGCCCAATCTCAGGCGCTATTCAAATGCCTGAAACAAGTTTCACACTTATGCCCCTTGACCAAGAGTCAAGGGAGAATGGTTGGGAAGGAAGGCATAGCCCACAGTAACACCCTTACTCTACCGTGCTGCGCCACACTGGCACTGTGCGCTGGCTCATTTAGCCACCTGTTTATTTACAGAAGGATCTAGAAGGGCTCACTGGAGGACCCTCCTCCATAGTCACAAGTCAGTGGAATGAGACTATCCTGAGTCGAGGAGGTGGGCTCTGGGCCGCCTGAACCCTCTGGGAGCCCTCGGCAGCTCACAGACCTTGCCTTCTAGGCTCTCGAGATGGCACTCTGCATACTCTCCCCTCTCATTGCACACTGAGAGGGGGAGGTAGGTTGGCCGTGGGTCCCACCTGAAGATGGATTGAGCCTCCACCTCCCTGGGGGGCTCATTGTTGTGCTCAGGGGTGCTCTCTGCCTCCACGTGCACACCAGCTCATGCTGCTCTTCTGGTAAGAACAAGCAGCACTTTCTCCTGCTAATCAGCCCCACCCAGAGGGGCCTACCATCCCAGCTAAGCCCAGCTCCAGGCATAGGGACCTGTACTCGCTATTAGGAGCCCAGGTCTCAGCCAGTACAGCCTAGAGACCGAGAGGCAGCTCTCCAAAGCCCCAGAGATATCAGACAGTGCTCAGAAAGAGCAGACACAATAGGATGGATGCCAAGTCACCCTGAAGGGACAGGATGGCTCTGGACTGGCAGAGTGAAATGAAATCTGCTGTAGTATCTAATGAAAGAAAATGTCCTTTAGAGGGGAGGGGTGTACTCAGCAGAGACAAAGGGAGGTCACTGAAGCCACACTGGCCATGCCCATCTGTCTCCCAGTGGAGAGGGAGGCCTTGGGGCACCTGACAGAGGAGCAGCTAAGGCGTCTGCAGCAGGGAGCCAGGAAGGACTCCTCCAACCCTCCCCCTCGGGGCTGCTAAGCAAGAGCGAGGAGGAGGGATGGTGCAAGGGACAGTGGTCAGCTCCGCTGGGTCCTGCTGCTCAGCATGGCGTGTTCATGACCCGAAATCGCCTTTACGTGCCCCAGGCCTGTACTCAGCAGGAGTCAACACCCATGAGTCCACTCGGCCCCAAGGCACAAGCAGGTACACACTGTGGGTCAGACCCTGGCATTTGAAGAAGTCCCCACGGTATAGGCAGCCCCAGGTCCCTGCCACAGTCAGCAGCAGCTCTGCTTCTGAGCACTCTGTGTTTGGGAAGGCGGGAATCTTTGCTGTAGCCCTGAGATGGGAGCAGAGAGCCACAAGGAAGAGCCAGCCCAGCCTGCCCTTCTGAGCAGGGATCTTTCTAGGCATTTTACCCCAGATAAGCTGGGACTGGGCTGGTGGTGTGGTCACAGGAGCTGGCCCCATTTCCAGAATGCCTGCTCTGCATCACTTGGCATTTCTGATGGGCTGGGGCCTCTCGCAGGACAGCAGCCCTGGCTGAGAACAGATGGGAAGGGACAAGGGCAGCTGTGTTTCTCAAACTGCACATTATACAGAAATCCTCAGGGCTGCTTGGTAGAAATGCAGACTCCTGTGCATGGGCTATAGAAATTCTAGGGCCTCGACTGTAATTTTAATTCATACCAAATACCTCTGAAAAAGCACTGCTGTGCAGAATTGGCTTTGGGTTGTGGAAACCTTTCCAGAAAGGTCTCTCTCTCCCTGTTCCCTGTATTCCAAATTTCTATTCCTTTATGAGGACTCTCTAGGGCTGAATCCTTCTCCCCTCACATAGGTGGCACTGTCACCTGCTCATATCCTATGAGTACAGATGTCATGTCCTCGTGGCAAGACCCCCCAACACTGCCAGGAACCCCCACAGGATCACCCCAACACTCACCCAGGAGAAGCCAATGCAGCCGATGGCCCCGCACAGCATGTCCGCGAGCATGGCTGGATACGAGCTGGCTGTGGGGAAGTAGGCAAAGAAGTAGGGGCTGTGCCAATGGGTTACCTGTTGGGGATAGAGTGGTGACTCGAGTGCAAGGCAAGGCAGCCCCATGAGCGGAGGTGCCTCAGTTTGCCACAGCAAATGCAGTCTCTCAAAACAACACTGTGTTTTAAATCCTGGCCAGGTGTGCTTGTCAGTGAAGGAGCTGCACCTGAGGGCCCTAATGCATTAGGAGACTGGTTTTCCTAAATCTGCTCCAAAAACATAAAGTCTGTATTAGAAAAAAGGCCTGATTTACTAGGTTTCTCCAGCTGCTCTTACTGCAGCCTCTTCCTCACTCTCCTATACCATCCATGCCCTCCAGCCAAGCATGGCTCTGTCATCCCCCAGACCCCGTGTCTCTGCTGTCCCCCAGTGCAGCCAGGGTGCCTGAGGCTGAGGCAGCGGCGAGACCACCCCAGGTGTCAGGAGGAGGAGGAGAGGATGATCAAGGACACCTCTGTTCCTGGGGCAGGAGCTCTGCAAGCCCAGCTAGGTTGGGAAGACTAGGAGTGGTCGTGTAGGATGGGCTGGGAACATCTCAGAGTGTTGGAAGAAGATAGAGGAGGAGAGAAAATGAGGGTGGGGCCCAGTTTTGCTTCTTTAATTTGTTCTTGTTGATGACACACCTGTCATGCGAGAACAGAGTAAAGCCCTTAAGACCCCACCCTTCCCTCCCAGCCCTCTGTGTGATGGTCATTCAGTCTCCAGTCAGAGTTGTAATGCCTTAACCGGTGTGCAGGAGACACCACCCAGCTCCCCGTCTTCCCGCACCTCCGCACTCTTCATCCAGCGCACAGCAACCGCACGCATGCTGGGAGCTCTCCTGACTGCCAGTCTGGCAGCCATTCGGTTTTCTGGGTTACCTTAGGCAACTGATTGCAACTCTCAGAACTCCAACCTCCTCTCACGCTAAACCAAAACATGCACCCGAGTGTTTCTTCCTCCTCTAACCTTCTCCAGAATCCCCAAAGGCTGTAGACACGTTCTCCCAACACTACTCATTTTCAGTCTGGGGAGAAAAGCAAACATTTCTTCCTGGATAACACTAGCTCTCAACTGTCCACTGTCATGACCTGGGGTGAGAGATGCCCAGATCGTGAAGGCAGCCACCCAGGAACCCTCCAAGAACTGAGAGTACTTGGCAGGATTTACGTGGTTGTGGGGACTTGAGCCCCGATCTCACTCAACACAGCCACCCCGCATCTGCAGGGTGAGGGCAGGACAAGAGGACAAAGCTATTCATCCTACGTGAGGGGGCGGTGCCAGCAGCAACGGGCGTCTCAGAGGGACAGGGCCGGTGAGGCTGCAGGCCTGTGCAGGGCCAGGGAACCGTCTGGACAGAGGGAGATGCTCAGCCCAGTCAGAGCCCGCGGGCTCAGGCAGAGAGGCTGGTGGCGAGGCTGCGGGCCGTGAGGAGCAGCAGACCCAGTGGCCAGGGCACAAAATACTTTCAGGAGCCTGGAAAACTTAAATTTTTTTTTTAATCAGAAGAAAACATGAGCTTTCAGGTTAAAGGAAAAAAAAGGTTTTTATAATATTAATATATTCACCTTTATGCCAATGCATTCATAAACCATAATTTTCCGTATTTCTAAGGGGTCCACGGGAGTAATGGTGTGGCCCTGGGCCATCCTCCCCATTCAGGAACCTGGAGGCCCTCACTGTGTCTCCTCCCCACCTGCCCTAAGACCTGCGAAAGGACAAGAGCAATTCTTGACTAGGGACACATGTGCCTTTGCCTCACTCTCAGCTACGACTCACACAACACCCTGGACGGATGTTCCTACGCTCCCTCTGCAGATGAGGCCCAGAGAACTCTTCTACCTTCCCTGCAATCCCACAGCTGGCAAGTGGCCGGTTCGACTCCCCCCCAGGGACCCTGCCCCAAAGCCCGTGCGCTTCCTAGCACAGCTCTGCGCAGGGAGTGCCCCGTCTATCTGAGCAGAAAGATTTCAAATTCCAGTCTTCTGTAGTCCCCCTGTTCTGGACTGCATGCGTGTGGCCCCCCAAATTCCTATGTTGAAGCCCCAGTCCCCAAAGTGATGGTATTGGAGGTGAGGCCTTTGGGAGATAATTAGGGCCAGGTTAGATGGTGAAGGTAGGGCCTCTGCAGGGAGGAAAGGCCATGTGGGGACACAGGGAGGAGCCGGCCTTCTGCAAGCCAGGATGAGAACCCTCACCAGGAACCGAATCAGTCTGCACCTGGACCTCAGATAGCCAGGCTCAGAACCGTGAGAACTGTTTGTTGTCTAAGCCGCCCTGCCTGTGGTATTTTGTAAGGCTGCCCGAACAGAGTAGGACACACCCTCTGCCTGACATTTAACCACACCTGCCCCTGGAGAGGTTGGATGCTCAGCGGCTTGTTGTATTTGCACAACCTCTAGGCGAGAACTGGAATCCTCCACTTCGCTCAAAGTACAAATGTCAAAGGAAACTCTCCAGGGAGGGAGAAACGGCAGCAGGCCTCTGGTCTTGAGGAACGGATCCTTGAGTTCCGAGGGCCTGAGGCCCAGCCCCGCTCTGGGGTCAGTGGCTCTGTGACCTGCTCACAGGTAAGGGGGGCTCAGGGCCTCTGTGTCCCATCTGAAAATGAGGGAATGGACTTGAGGATCCGAGATCCTCCTCCCACATTAACACATGGGCTTTTAGGTGAATTCTTTGTCAGGGAAAATCTTGGGGAAACGTAAAGCTGTAGTGAGTTTCCTTTGAATGTGAACTGCCTGCTCCCCTCTGAGAGACTTTCTGGGGTGACAACCGGTCCTGGTCCTCTCCCTTCCTGTCTGAGCCCCTCTGGGAACCACAGGCCAAGCTATGACTCACTGGCTTCCCATAAAGAGGCTGCTTCGGCGGTCAGCCTCTGGACAGAAGCAGTACCACGTCGCCCATTCTCAAATAAAATTAATAAAACATTTCTTCCACACGTGGGATTTACTCTCTGCTAAACAGAAGATGGTTAGGAATATGCTTTATTTTGAGCAATTAACATCCTTGAAACCAGCCACCAGTGGTTGGTTTCCTCCAATGGTCGGATATGACTCTCATGCATCAGGGTCTTAGGGCAGGGGACTGATCTGGGGGCTGTGGGGAAAGTGCACTCACTGCCTTTGGCGCCCACACCATATGGGTTGCAGTCCTGGCTCCATCACTTACTAGCAGTGTGACCTTAGGTTGATCACCTCACCTCTCTGGGCCTCAGTTGCCTCAGCCATAAAATAGAAATGATAAAGTTTCTCTCCAACAAGATGGTTGGAAGGATTAGATAAAATAATAGATATGAATTGCCTGATGCCCAACAGGTGCTACATTAATGCTAACCCTCCTGTTCTCTGATCTTGGATATAGACTTACCCCTGGCATGATTATCTTCTCGACATCATTAATGATGTCCTCAAATGTGTCTGGCTCCTGGGGGGCGGTGGTGGGGATTAGGGGGCGAAGGTAGCCAGGCTCCACATCGGGGTAGACCTGGCGTCCCTCGATGCCTTCCATGTAGTCAGCCACGTAATCCACCATTTCTTTCCCTCTCCTTCGGAATTCGCTTGCATCCATGGTGACTGGGCTTTGTTGGAGGTGAAAACTGCGCAGAGAGAGAAAAGAAACCAATTGGCAAACATGAGACCATTTAAAACTGGAGTGAGGCAGTTCTGAGCAAGCTGACTGCTGGGGCCACCTGGGCAGTGACCCAAATACCCTGGCGACCACCAGTTCCCAAGTCAGGAGCACTTTCCTTCCATGTCTGGACTGGGTGGAAGTGACACTGTATTTGGAGATGGCAGGAAAATGCTTATTCTAGTATTTGCCAGCTATTCAACTGAAGACTGCCACATTTCGTTTTTTTCATTGTCTGTGTCAGTAAAATGGACTAGAAACACACATTTATTTTCATAGTCCATCTCAACTTTAATGACGAACATGGGTCCAAGTCCTGCCTTGCCCCTTAGTAGCTGTTGGACAGAGACAAGTGATTTTTAACCCTCAGAGCCTCTCTCTTTATCTGAGCAAAGAGGATAATAACGCTGATCTCTCAGGAAGGTATGCAGGCATTATCACACAACATGCATAAGGCACTCAGCCCAGAGCCTGGGGCAGCATAACCCCCCTCAGCATCAGACACCTGTTAAGCACGACAAGACAGATTTTGTTCAAGACTATTGCAGTAGAGGCGGGAGGCTGGATTTAATTCCCCATACAACAGGGGCAAGTGAGCTTTTATAGCCAACAAGCAGGCTGAGGGAGCCCATGGAAAATTACTAAGAGCAGCTTCATTAGTTATCCAGGGTGGAGGACAAAGAGCTAGATTGGCTGTCAGGGTAAAGCCATCCTCAGTAAACTGGCTTAGCAGGATTCTTGGCTAAAACGGGGCTTGGCACGCCAAGTGGGGAGCTCTCAGGGGGAGGGCTCAGAGGAGCTGACTGCAGTTTGGTCAAGGAGGCAGTCTTCCTCAAAGGGGAATCTGTTAGACGATGCCTTTCCTTTCCTCAGCATTCTCGCCATTGTTCTTTGTTCAGAGTATTCTCTGCTACATGAACAGCATGGCAAGTATCCTATGGAAGTTTCCAGGCTTCTTTAAGGCCAGTTATTAGATCAAACCACCATTTCAATGTTACTGTTTGAAAATACGTTTTTCATCTAATGAATGCACGAGTGACAGCAAGTGGGTATAAGAGAAGCTTCTAGATTACAACAACAGTGAATGCTAAAATAACAGCATGAGAAAAACCAGAGTGATTGCCTGGCGTTCCATTGCACCACAGTATTTCATAAGCTGAGAGCCACGGAAGGTCCTGCTTATCATCCAAAATATCACAACCAGACTTCCCAAATCTGTTAGTGTAAAACCACAAAGCCTTATATGTATAACTTCTGGTTTATAATTCCCTGGGCCTGCAGGCTTCTAAATTAATTTTTCATTTGGAATGACTCTGCTTATGTCAAACACTGCACATAGAGTGAAACTGTTTTTAGCTCAAATTGAAGTATTTCAAATTGACATGATTCAAATTCAAACAAAATTGTATCAAATTGCAGACCTTCTTGCTAGCTTACTGTTTTTACAAAGCAATTACGAGCCTATTTCCCGCATTGATAAAGACTTTTCTATCACGTGATTTCTCACAACTGCATAGTATGTCACAACTTGAATGTGCTATCCCCACAGTGGGCACTGCTACTGTTGAACATTTGGATCATTTCCAACCTTTGCCTGCGTTCGTGGGAAGGGCTGGTATAGCCTAGTGGCCATACTTCAGGATGGAAAGCAAAAGCCTCTGATTCGGGTATTTATTAGCTGTATGACCTGGTATACATTCCCACCGCAGTAAACCTCAACTGAAAACAAAAATCATGACAATAACAGTACTCCCTCAGAGAATTTTCTGTGATGGTTAGATAAGTACCTGGGAACAGCTTAGAACCGTGGCACAAAGTAAGCATTCAATAAATGTTAGTTATTAGCTTTTCTAGAAAACACTCAGATGTACAACCTTATATTTACATTTTTGCACATTTCATTTTGCATTAAAAATTTCTAGACGGAAGAGCATTTATCTTATAATTTCTTTAGAATAAATTCTTATGGAGATACATATTTTTAGTATTTTTAAATTATATGGCCAAATTTCTCCCCAGAACTTTTTCTTACCAAAGTGCTCTCCCCTCGGGGGTGCATAAGGATACTGCTTGTGCCATTCGACCACCCACACTGAGTCTGTGCATCCATTTTGAGCTTTGCCGGGCTGATAGGCATTAATGACTCCGTTTTACTTTGGTTAATGAGGTTCAACAGTTTTCTCATGCTTCTTTGCCACTTGGCTTTCTTCTTTTATGAACTGCTTGTTCACTGCATTCTTTTCCACTATTTTTATCTAATTGCAAAAGCTCCAATGTAGTACGCTCATCCTTATGTCTGTGATGTATTTTGCAGACATTTTCTTTATTTTTATTTGACCTAATTTTGCTTATAATTTTATTCTGACCTATAAGAATTTCCATTTTTAGGTAGTCAAATCACATGATCTCTTCCTTTGTGGTTTGTATCTCGTGAGTGACGGTTAAAAATGCTTTTTAAAGTAAATACTAGAGCAACCTCTATTTGCCCTACTGAGGGGCAGCTCAAACAGAGGAGCTATGCAAAATTAGGAAAGTTGCTTGGGTTGTCGGAGTATCAGCTGCTCACTCCTAATGGGAATGAAAGATTTCGATGGCCAAAATAGGATGCCTCATAAAAAAACAAACAGGAGACAGATATATACCAAGTTGCCACCAAAAGAAATATTCCCAAATTCTAAGATAGGACCTGGCTATTATTTTCAAATCATTCTGTCATTTATTTGCCAATTATTTCCCACAAAGACCTTTCTAGAAGGCCCTTGGTGCAAAGCCAAGAGAATCTTGTGTTCATTTTGTAGCTGTTTGATACTTCATGCCCCCAAGCTGGGCAAATATTAGCTGGAAGATGTAGACAACAATAAAGGCTATGACTGATGCCTTTCCAGGCTCTTAAAACAGCTTCTGTTGACCTAATCTGATCACAGTGTCAGCAGCAGCTGCACACCACAATATTTTACGTGCAGCTCCTGTCGTGTGCTGTGTGTGCATGGTGAGCAATCTTTCCCTGGACTTCCGGGTCACTATCTTACTACAGCTGTGACAGACACAGCACAGCTCCAGCCCCACACGCTCTGGAAGGTAAGAACTTGCCTCCCCTACGCTTCCTCATACCTCCTGACTGACCTGGGGGCTTATTTGTTTTTGTAATTTATCGTCCTACCAATATCCTTTGCTAAGTGTGGGCTTCTCCAAGCAGAGTCTTCAACTCTTTATTTTTGCTTTCTCAGGACCAGTCACAGACCCTGGACCACAGTAAGCACTGCGAATGTTTGCTGAGTGAGGAATGAGTGAATGAATGGACAAATTTCTGTTCCTCTGAATATTTTATTGCTGAAATATGCTAATTAGACCCTACTGTCTACTATTAAGACAGCAAAAACCACCAGTCCATCAGATATCTGCGACAAAAAAGCCACAGGAAACAATCATGGCCCAGGAACAATGGGCCCCTGCCCCAAAGAATCCTGACCCACTCCCACCAGGGCCTCTCATATCCAGTTCATGCCAAGCCTGTGGCCCTCCAGGCTCAGTACTGACTCAGTTTCCCCAGTCTAGGCCTTGGGATTTCACAGTGAACTCGGGCTTCTCTCTCCTCTGGCTCAAGAAGAGCCCTGGACCATGGGAATCCAACCTCTGCCACCGCCATTTGGCCGGAACTGAATCCAGGCTCTAGAGGATGTCTCACTGGTAGTGGGGGTGGGAGGGGTGGGACTGAGCGCCCATGGGACCTTGGGGCAGAGCCTTTGTGGTGATTACACACCTGAAACTGACAGGGCCAACCAAGTCTGACCGTTTGGGTGTCTGAGTGGGTGCATCCCTCTGGGAGGCTGGGGGCCACAACCAGGTGCTTTGTGTCTGTCCATGGTCCTGCCTATTGGTGCATGCAAGCCACAGTCTTGCTTCAAACCCTGGGAAGCTAAACACTTCATTCAACTTCTCTTGGCTTTCATTTTCTATCTTGATAAAAAGAAAAGTGTTTACATTTTTTCTTACACTGTTCTAAGAAAAATGAACCATAATGCATGATTGAAGAAACATTTCTCCAAGGCCAGCCCGGTGGCATAGTGGTTAAGTTCGCACGCTTTGCTTCGTTGGCCCAGGGCTTGCCAGTTTGGATCCTGGGCACAGACCTATACATTGCTCATCAAGCCATGCTGTGGTGGTGTCCCACATACAAAATAGAGGAAGATTGGCACAGATGACAGATGTTAGCTCAGCGACAATCTTTCTCAAGCAAAAAAGAGGAAGATTAGCAACAGATATTTGCTCAGGGCCAATCTTCCTCACCAAAAAAAGAAAAAAACAAACCCACTTCTCTCTCTGGGACTATGAGGCCTTGGCCCTCTTTCTTCCCTCAAGCATTTAAGTATCAATCTAGGCACAAAACTAATTTGGCTGATTATCTCCTGAATTGACTGGTTTCTTGATGAACGTGGGTACAAAGAACATACATGAAACCAACAGGAAAAATGCTTCGGACCAAGACCAGAAAGAAGTTTCTAACATTGAGAGCTTTCTAACAATAAGGATGACTTTCTGTTAACTCACCTCAAAAAAAAAACTCCTCTAAGTTCATTTGTAACTCTTAAGACTAGTTAACAGTGAGATTATTAGGAGCTTTGGGTTATTTAAGCTAGCATTTTTGTAAGTGACCGTGAAGCACATGATAATCAAAACCAGCCCACAGGAGGCCTGTTGGCACAGCACAAAGTATCAGCAGACCCAGGGTCACAGGCCACCTCTTCCAGTCACTGAGTCACTGTGGCCCGTCGTTTAACCTTCCTGAGGCTCCTTCTCAGCCTCTGGAAAACGAGCTTGTGTGAAAATACCTCCCACAGCTGGTGAGGATGCGGTGAGATTGTGTGTAAAGGGCCTGATAGAGAGTAGGTGTTTAGTTAAAAGTTGCTTATTAATCATAGGGAGAATGGTGCAAGGGGAGAGAGGGCAAATATGGGAACTCTCTCCTTTCTGCTCAATTTTTCTGTAAACCTAAAACTGCTCTAAAAAATAGCTTCAATTTGTTTAAGTAAAAATAAATTTATTAACTGAAGAAAAGTACCTCAATTTGTGGCTTTAGAGAACGAGCAGCCCTTCCTCTCCTTGTATGAAACATTATTTCACTCATGTTTCTTGGCCATGACTCTCAAGCCCATCTATTGACAAGATGGAAACCCCACTGTTTTGCAAAGGCTGCTTCTTTTCAATTCCTGAGGTTTCGATCGTGCTACTCGATTCGTCAGACTCTTTCATGAGATAATGGTCACAGGACTGGAGCGGGAGTTTAGCGCTCAGCCCTACCTTCACAGGTGAGTGCTCCTCTTGGTTCTGAATCTACATGCTTAACCCCATGCTCCTCCAGAAAGCGGTCTTCAGAAGTCAATCTTACATGAAGATATTACATTAGTAAGGCCCTCAGCACACAAGTTTTAAAAACTGCGGAGAGACAATCTTCATAGATTCACTCGCAGGGTGAAGAAGTCGCCATCACAGCAACATCAATAGAAGGTATTGCTGAGAGGTGGTACCCACAAGGAAGGAGAGAAAGTGGACTCAGTGTTCAGAGTCCTGGGTTTGCATCTTATCTTCATTCCATGTTAGCTGGGTAACCTCTGGTAACTGGGGAAGGCTAGTTAATATCTTGGAAATTTTATGTCCCACATCTGCCCTAGACTATAGGGACCAGGTGAGCAGCCTGTGCTCCTGGAGCTAGGACACAGGTCATTTGCGCAAAGCCACAACTTCGTCAGGCTTGCCCAGCACAAGCTGGTGCCATGGACGAGACTTGGTCAGTGCCACAAAGGAGGGGGATACCTCTGCCCTCTAACCTCCCACCAGTGCCTCCCATTGGCAAAAGCCTACCAGGAGCCGGGGGTCCTGGGAGCCTGGGAAACACAACCTATGGAGGTCAGGAGGGGAGAGACAGGATAGAGATTCAAAACGGGCTATCTTACCTTGTTAAACGCTTTATTATGTCTGCGTTATTACTACCCTGACTTGACAGGTGAGCAATCTGAAACCCAGAGATGGTAAGGTCCTTCCCAGGTGCGAAGCTAGTGGTAGCAAAGCCGAGGCAGAACCCCATGGTTCCTGCTAAGCACTATCCTTTATGCCAAAGTGCATCTACTTGTCATCCCGATAATTAACCCAGGTACCGCATACTATGCACACACACACACACACACACGGACACTTACACACACACAAACACACTGTTTCCACTTCCTTCCACTCATACAGTTACTTCGATGTAAATCGAGGTGTTGTTGGTGAAATAGAGACTCTCTCATTGGTTTAGAAAATGGCCAACATTCGTATATTAACTTACATGTTCCAGGCACTGTGTGGAGCTCTTTGCATGTGTCCTCTAGTTAATCTGCATAATAACCTTGTCGGGATTATTATCATTCCCTTGAACAAACGGAAAGGCTGAGGTGAGAGAGGCCTGGGCCACAGCTCGACTGGGCACCCCCTCAGTGCACTGGACTCACACACCCACACAGCACATCCCTAACAGCTTTGGCTGGAGTAGGAGTATGGGTTGACAAACCTTCAAAAAAGTGCAACTAAATCCCAAGATTAGAAACTTGAAAAGCCAGTTTCTCTCTGAGCCTCCAGGAATGATTTTCCAAATGCCTCCAGAGGCCATATGGGGCATGGCAGCTTCCAGGGGTGTCTCCCTTGCCTTAGATCATGTTCCTAACAAACGGCTTCGTTGGAGGTATAGGTATGCCCATGGCCAAGCCACTTGACCTCTCCAAGCCTCCATCTTCAAACTGTAAAATGGCTATAATACTAAGCACCATAGAGAATTCTAAACAGGGTACAAAGTCATTTATATGGTTGGTGTTCCAAGCACGCAAGTTCTCTCTCCCTGCCCCATGCCACATCGGCATCTCAAGGGAGTTTGCTGTCCAGAGGGGAAGTCCCTCAAAGGCCTAAGCAGCCGAGCAGTGGAGTTCTCCTGGGTCAATTTTGGACACCCAGGAGGCTCCCTCCTCTCCTGCCAGCTTGGTCTGGGTTGGAAAGGTTCCCTGAACACTGTACAAAATAGGGCTCTTCAGTACTGCAATCCCACTGGACCACATTCTCCCTCTTAGCCATGGGAAGTTGTAAGAACATGGATTTGGCATCAAAAGGAAAAAAAAGTCAGCAATATTAAACTTGTTGATATTACCGCAATTTACTCCTGACCTCAGACAATTCAGATAGTTGTCATCAGGATATGTGTATTATCTGGTACCCTTTTTATTTTTCCCATATGCCTAATGACAATATGCATAATTATGTTAATACAGCACACATATTTACCCTTATTAACACCTGCTGAGCAGAGATTGCACAGTGTTACTGGGACACTGTTCACATCCCATGTGGCCGTTGGTTGCTGTTGTGGACAGCACTACCGAGAGGAAAACATCAGTGGGCTCCTCTATCAGGATGCGTGTTGCTCTGTTTTCCTATTGAATTTGTCCCTCAAAGATTTCAACTCCCCAAAGGAACAAGGAGGTGTGATTTTTCAGTTCTTTTTGTGTGTAGCTAAACTTCTTTCCAGAAAAACTAGAATGGCACAACAATATCACCCACCATCAGGCGTGGTAAGCATGAACACCGCATCTCTGCTAGCTTTTATCACTCATTCACATTGGAAATTCAAATTTTTAAATGTTATCATTTTCATTCATGTTTGCTATCCCAAAAAGTTTATGTAAGAACCACCCAGTAATTATAATTTTAACTTTCTTCTTTCATTTTATCTTAGTGTTATTCCAGAAGAAACTTTTCTTAGATGAAAACCACTCTTCCTCTCCCTTAAATTTTTTTCTCTATTTTTCCTCAACTCTTTTTTCCCTTTCTCTTATTCTCTCGAAGTCACGTTCATAGTTCACAAAAGGTAACAAGCATCTGCCTTTTCTATAGACTCGAGACTATTAAATTATGTCTGGTTGATTGCTTCTTTTCATGATCAGTGTAACATCCTGTGACTACATCACATATTGATTTATTGTCTATTATAAACATATGACACCTGCCATGTGGGTCTATTTAGAATGCTCCGGCACAATCTTTGGGGAGTCTCCATGTTTTTCACAGATTGGGTCAGCGGTAAATACTGACTCCTCAGATCGTTGTGAACTCTTCACTGCTCCTTGGGCAGGGTTGTTGGCCTGTCACCTGGTGTTGCTAAGAAACCTACATCTGAGGTTCCCCAGGGCCAAATCCTGAGAACACGTTGGCATTTGGTTGCCACATCCTATTGTCAAAGAAACCAGACCAATCAGTATTGCCCAACCTTCTGCTAAGCTCGTTGTACACATTATCTCATTCAACACCCTCAACAACCCTGACAGCGAGTATTACTGCTGTTTTACCAAGGCACAGAGGGGCTGGTGCCCTGACCAAAGCCACACAACCAGTAATGGGAGCAGTGGTTCTAGCATCCTGAAGCCAGCCTCTTCCCCTGATGCCTGGGGCCAGGGGTCCATGCTTGCCTCTGCTGTCTGCTGCCAGTGCCCTCACGAGGCCTGAGGACTCAGAGCCCAAAGACCCAGAAAGGGGCTCAGGCCAGGGGTGAGGAGACAGCGCCTGTCACCCAGAGTGTGGTTGGGGTCCTGCCTGTTCACTACACACAGGAGAAGGTGCTGCGGGTGAGAGACCTGCGCCCCGACCGGGGCTGATCCCCACGGAAGCAGGCAGAGGCCAAACAAACTCTGCCACCCTCTTGCCCGAGGAGAAGCTCCTCTCCCCACCTCCTCCAAAACCCAACAAATGCGGAGCAGTGATTATAGGCAGGGCACTGGTGTAAGAACTCTCTTCTCTCGTCTTCACAACAGCTCTGCCAAGTAGCAAAATTATCCCCAGTCTGGAAATGAGGAAATAGGTTCAGGGAAGCAGGTGGCTTGTGAAGCCCACACAGCTCATAAGTGGTTTCACACGTGGGTATGTCGCACCCAGAAGACCAGACCAGTTCCCTTCGGCCTGGGGTCCCCCATGCCTGCTGCTTACAGAGACCCGCCACCCCCATGGAGAATAGAGTGGGATTTTAGCCTTTTCTCTGAGGCCATGGGCCAATCCACTGCCCTCATGTGCCCTGAGCATCCTCTTCTGAAAATGCACCCAGAGAAACTTCAGGACCACTTTTCTAAAATACCTGAGGGAGTCTAATCTTCCTAGAGCCCTCCCCAAAACTTACCACCAGACCCAAATGGAGTTTCCAGGAGTAGGGTAAAACCTTCAGAAAAATCAACATCTCGAAGAAGAGAAAGCATATGTAAATAAATCTCCCAGCTATTTCTTTGAATTTGAGGATGTTTAAAGGGGTTTGTTTTATTTTAGGTATTTTAATCAAACTGGCTGTGTGCAGAGGCACACCCACCACCATATGCCCCAAAGAGAGAAAAAAAGAGGCCGTGTTGAATGGCACTATCTTGTCCCTTTCAAAAACATGCACACTCCTCACCTTGCCTGTGTCTTAATTGTTCCAGGATGTCAGCCTCCTTGCCAGGGACCTTGTGGGCTGCCCCCAAGCAGAGTCTGTTTCTCTCCGGCACCCTCAAAAACCCAAAGAGGGCCAGCTTTTATGCTGCAATTGTCACCTTTGCTTTCAATTCTGTTTCGGAGGGGAAATACTGCTGATTTCAACGAGAAATCAACTGTAAGGAGCTAGCTCTTGGAGCCTTTAAGAGAGAAACAGACTTAAGGGGGAGACCCAGGTCACCTGCTTGAATTGCCCTTGGGAACTGGAGAAACAATCTATGCTGAGCAGGCAGACCCCTCCGCAGTGCTTTCAATCCCCTCCGCCTTTCTGACCTGCAGTTTACTTGCTTATTAATAATATAGATCCCATTATTGACCACCTACTGTGTGTCTGACCCTTTACAAACATCAGATCCGGTTTTCGCAACCATCGTGTGGGAGGATGCTATTAGCTCTCCTGCACAGCTGAGGGCAGGAGCTGGGGTAGGGCATGCTGTATCTGCCATGCAATCTGGGTCGCAGCCTCCTCCTCCATTCCCAGCCCATCTCCCAGCCTCTGTGGGCTCTAGATGCACCAGGAACCTGCCTGGAAAATAATTTCCACTCACTTTGTTACGTTGCTATTATGGCTCAGAGAACAGGAGCTAAGAAGCCATCAGAAGTTTCTGATTCTCTATCGGACTTGTTGCTTAGAGATGACACACAAAAGAGCAGGCATTGTAGGTTGGAACCTTTTTTCTCAAAAAGTTCTTATAGCATGCCCCACCTTCACACGGCTGGATGCCAAGCTGTCCCAGTCTAGAGGAAAAAAAAAGCCACCCAGCTGGAATTAACAGACAAATCTCCCTCCAGTCCCCAAACCCGAGGGTCACAGCCATCCAGGAGCTGGATTCTCGAAGGAGTCTGGGCCCCCAAGCTACCATGACAAAAAGCAGTACTCACAGGCAGCCCGGAGTTGCTCCTTCTCTGTCCTTCCTCTCTCTCCTCGGTGACAGTTAAAAGGCACAGACGATGTCATTGCCATTTATGTAGACAGAGGTCCGCCTTCCCAAAGCCAATCAGAGCAGAGGCTTGCTCTGCTTATTTACCGGCAGCAGCGTCTCCCACCTCCCGCTGCCTCCTGCTCCCCCCTAGGCCATGAGGGCGGGGAGGGGCAGAGCAGGACTGAAGGGACAGCAGAGCCTGCAGGGGATGGGGGACAAGAGGCCAAAGAAAAGGGGCCCTGTGCTCACAGTGTGCCGTGTGGGACCCAGACTCCGTCAGTTCTCCTAGAGACTGCCCCGGCAACATGGGAGCAACCCTAGGCTTCCTGGCTTCGTTCAAGGGGTGAAGAAGGGCCGGTTTGGGCATGGCAAACCAGCAGCATTCGCTTTGTGCCAGCGCTGGGTGGCATGCTGGGCCTGCCCCTTAGGGGGCTGCTGGGACCCCCATGGCAGGAAGGATGGGAGGCTCAGTGTGCCAGGCCCTCAGCCCAGATCAGAGGGAGAAGCAGAGGCTGGTGAGCATCTGAACCCAGATTCATGATTCAAAGCCTGTTCTTTTAACTATGAAGCCCACCAGCGTTCAAAACACGAATTTCTTCAAAATGAGGTTCGGGCTTCCTCTCTCCTCTACCCCACTGGGCAGTGACAGGGCGAAGAGGAGCTCCCTGGCTGAGCTGATCAGTGCAGGATGAGGAGCAGGGTTGGGGTTCTCCTTCAAGGAGTGCACAGAGCCCTGTGAGCCTGGAAAGGGGCCTGGGTGGAGCCCACTCAGGCCAGGAGGGGCAGTAGGTTGCTCTGCCACAGCACACATGCACACACACATACACGTACATGCATGCTCACACCATACATACACACAACACACATACACATGTACGTGTTGCACACGGATACATGTACACATGCTCATTCACGCAGTACTCATGTATACACATACAGGTACACAATGCACACACAACATACAGTGCACACATGTGCATGTATACCACACACACCATACATATGTGTACACACGTCTACATATACACATACATGTGAACACACCATCATATGCATACATGCACACACATGCACACTCCACACATTTTCAGGGCCAGTAGCACAGTCAGGAGCCGGCAACTCCCATAGAGAGGGGGCTGTGCTTGAAGAGCATCTCTTCAAAGGAACATGTGTTCTCCTGGGGCCGAGACCTGTGGGGTGTGGAGCTGGCCAGAGGCAGCAGGTGGGTGGGGCCGGCGAGGGACCTGGATGTTGGTGGCTCCCTCCCTCCTCCCCTTCTCTCCACTGGCTGGGTGCAGACCTAGGGGCAGTGCAGAGACTAGGTCTCATGTGTGCAGAGAGCTCCCGAGCTCCACGCGCCACCTCCCAGGGGAGCCGGCCTGAGGACTGCCCCAGCTTGTGAGATGGGCCGGGCTGCAGATGAGAGGTACGCCAGCCTGAGTCCACAGCCCACACAGCTGAACCGGGTGCTCTGTGGGAAGGGACGGCATCAAGCTGTACAGGACTCGCCAGAGCTGGGAGGCTGGATCCAGGGTTTGCCCCCGCTGAGTGCCGTCCCCAGCACACAGCTTGGCCCAGCGCAGGCACTTGATAAAGGCCGGATGATACATGGAGACTCTGCAAATGAGGGATACAGGTATGATGAGGGGCTGACACCCAGGCACAGGCCTCTGGGAGAGGGGGCTATGAGAAAAAAATGAAATCTTCCATTTCATAAAGAGTTACTATAACGATACCTAGCATGTGTAAAGGTTCTATTACAGGCATTTTCACATGGGATCATGCAATTCCCCCCAACCACCTTACAAGGTAGATGTCATCATCATTCTCATTTTACACATGAGGAAACAGAGGCCAGAGAGGTTAGGAAATTTGCCAAAGGTCATACAGCCAGCATGTGGCTGAGCGAAGTGTCGTCACCCGCATTTGTCACCGGCAGGCCAGCCTGCCCTTTTGTTGGGCGCAGCCAGATCTACTTGCTGTGTGACATTCCAGGATGGGAGGCAGATCATGAAAGAATAAACAGAGAGAGATCCACACCTGCCAACTGTGACCGTGATGCAAAGTGTGTGAAGTGGACACGACCTAGAGAAGATGCCCACAGCCAGCGGGGTCTGGACCCTGCTTGAAGGGAAAGCTTTGAAATGGAGCACTGACATGCCCAATGTAAGAGTTTAAAAATCACTCCAGCTTTGCTTGGAGAGCCACGTGGGGGTTGGAGCAGATGAGAGTGGGAACAAGGAGATAGACTTGACATTTATTTAAGAGGTGGAAACGAAAAGATTTGCAGTGGCGTGAGGCAGGCGCAGCACAGGGCTCGGACGGCAGGCTCAGAGCCCAGGCTTGAATCTGCCTCCATCACCTATGAGGTGTAGTTGAAGGCAGGTGCCTTAACCATCCACAGTGATCATGACAAGATATCAGTCAGATTAGGAACAAGACAGTAGAAATGATCTAACAAAGTCTAACAAAAGATGAGCAAGGCTTGAATGAAGAAACTTAATGAAAGCTTAATGGAAGACATTAAAGAAGACCCAAACAAACAGAAATAAATGCCGGTTCGTGGATAGAAACACTCGATGTTATGTATATTTCCATTTTCCTCAAACTGATTGACAGATTCAACGCGATTCTAATCAAAATCTCAACACAGATCTTTTACTCTAAAATATAGACGGAAAAGCAAAAGTCTGAGAATGGCCAGCATACTGTCGAGAAAGAATATTACAGAATATTACAGGGAGTCTAGCACAAGCAGAGGCACTCACAACTGAATATACAACTATGTACTGGGGGGCATTGGGGAGAAGAAGAAGAAAAACAAAAAAAGGAGATTGGCAACAGTTGTTAGCTAAGGTGCCAATCTTAAAATAAACTAAAATAAAATAGAATTTTAAAAAAGCTATATGCTTTCTTTTATGCACCGTTTTCAATACATAGCTCAAGTTTTAAAATGTAGCATTATTATGATTTATATCTAAGTATTATTTAATTTCTATTATGTTTTTCTTTGACGCATGAGTTATGTAGTAGCTTTATAAAAAAATTTCCAGACATATATAGCAGTGTTTGCTCATCATTTCTTGAATTCTAATTTAATTAACGTAATTGAACTGTGGTCAATTGTTGATGAAATTTCCTAAATCTTTACCATATTTTTGTCACTTTGCTCTATCGTCCGGTTTACTATAATCTGCTAAAGATGTGTTGAAACCTTCCACCTTGCTGGTGACCTTGTCGACTTCTCCCCATAGCTGTGCCAATACTCTCTTTTTGTATTTAAGTCTCTTCCATTAGGTTTAGACATGTCTAGAACTATATTATCTTCTTGGTGGACTGAACCTTTGATCACTTTATATGGTAATAAGTTAACAGATCTCTGAAATGGCCTTCTTCAAATGTGAACACACTGTTGCTCTTCGTCAGTCGTGCCTACAGTCAGCATTCTTGGGCCTCTCCCCTTCCGCTGGAGGCCAAAGGTGTAGTGCGGCTCAGGGATGGCGTCCTGTGCAGATGACTGTGTCTCTTCACATATTATTTAGTAGCTTTTTAAAGTCTGAAAGTTATGATTTAAATTTAAAACAGCACCAATATTTTCCTGGTTTCAAAAGGTCATAAATCCCCTCTGAGGACATTCAGAGGGAAAGTTCTCCGGGGCACCTCTGTCACATACCTTCAGCCACATGAGCCCAAAGAACAAGGTTAAACTCTGGATGACTTACCCCGGCAGTGAGGGCACCATTTGTCATCTGGACCCAACACACAGGCTCGTTAGGCTAACCCAGAGCCATCCAGGATCCTCGGGGCTGACTCCCAACAGAGGCTCAGTCTATCCAGCTAAGCGAACCTCAGAACTGGGGGCACTGGGCCCCCCCAAGGCTGTGCATGAAGAGACTTAGAAGACAATGCCTGCTGTGCCTTCCTGCCACTGTGGGAGCCCAGAGCCTTCCATCTTGTGTCTAGCCTTGCAATTCCCACTTCCCAGCTGTGCCTTCATGTTTCCCACCTCCCACCCTTTCCATCCTGCTCCTATCAACAGTCCTGCCTCTTTGTCCCCAACTTCAGACCCCACTCCCTGATCTCCAAGGGGCTCTAGTTAACTCTTCACGTGATGCTTACTACAGCACCTGGGACATGGTGAGTGCGCAAAAAATGCAACACTTTCCCAGAATGGCAGAGCAGAAAGTGCCAAACTGTGCAGTAAGAACAACTTAAGTTCTAGATTCACCATCAGTAGCTGTGAGGTCTCGCACCATCTTCCTCACATGTTCCGTCTTAGTTCTCTCACTGTGAAATGAGGCTATGATTAGGGCCAAAAACTGAACACTCAGAAGTTTTTGCTTTGGCTCAAGCCTGAAGGAGAAGCGACGATGTCTTCTCAAGATTTGTATCTGTAGACGGGATTGTGATCAGCTCGGCAAGTTGGCAGAGAAGAGCCTTTAACTCTTCTCAAATCACACCGCATAGGTGGACTCTGAGTTTACCTCTGAGTAGACTACACCATACGTCAAAAGGAGAGAGTATTCATTACTCATCTCCCATGTGCTGGATATTTTCCAGACATTATGTGATTAATCCTCACAAGGACGAGACAAGGTAGACACTATTAAAATTTTAGACAGGAAAGAATCAGAGGTTCAGTGGAACTAAGTGCCCAAAACCACACTAGTGGTAAGTGGGAGAGAGGAGTGAGGTCCATGTCTGTCCTGTCCTTGCTATTGAGTGGCAGTCATGAAATTGTTCCCAGCACCTACTCATCACCCGTAGCTACGCGAGTGACTGTGTGTGCATGTGTGAGTGCCGGCATCAGGGTCCCACAGAACTGACAGCTCTGTGAGCCTGCACATAAGAGACAGCATTTGATCAATAATAGTCTCCAGCCCTCAAGAGAGTTAACCTTTAAGCAAACGCTCAGTACTGTGGGACCTGAGAGTCAAGGTACAGGTGTTGCCATTTCCAACAATAATAATCTGATTAAATAAAAAACCAGAGACTTACTTGCTGGGAATTAAAATTCCTTACGGTCGGCCCTCCTTTATGAGATGTGCTGGCTTCGGGGGTTGGGGAGAATGTGGAGAAGCAGCTGGGGGAGCTGGTGTGGAGGCACGCCACTCTTCCTGCAGCTTCAAATCCACATGTTTCCCTGTCCTTGTGTTTTCAGCCTCATATGCTGGTTAAACATTAATTTCTGATGGTGATAAAGGTCGAGGAAATCTTGAGAAACCTAGAGGGAGTCACTGATCTCTGGGGAAACCTGGGAAAGCTCATTCTGGAGAGCCTGTTTGTTTCATCTAAAACCCCAGCAGCTCAGATCTTTCTTACTGTTCAGCTGGCCAGTCACCATAATCCTCCATTTTCCCAACAGCCCCAATTTCAAATTTTCAGCCCCATCAGGTCGTCCCATAAATTCCAGCCCTGCACCGTGGGGAGCCTGCCTTACAGATGGCCTCCAGCCCTTTCAGGCAGCCCCCAAACTGAGCTGTACATCCCAGCTCCTCCTCCCCCAAACCACTGAAATGATAGTTAGGATATGTGAAGCAGTGCTGGGGATGCGGTTTTGACAAATTTCTAGGAAAAGCCAGAGTCAACAGAATTTTATTTGCGCATAAAGCAGGGCAGAGAGAGCAGCATGGAGAACTCCACAGGAAAAGTCAGCAGGAGCATGGGAACTGGTCTTTCTAGCAGACTGCTGCTGCTCCAAGCCTGGGGCAGGGCAGGTACAAAGAGCAGAGTGGGCATGAGGCTGGTTCGGGGCAGTTATCAAAGGACTGGGCACGAGATAGGGAGCACAGAATGGTGGAGACCAGAGGTATTTGTCACAGGCTAGATGAAGGAAGAGCTCTCTGTGTTCTGCCTGGGGGGCAGGGATAGGCAGGGGGTGGTGGTGGGGACCCAGGATTCACAGTTATCACTGGAACCCGAGACAAGTTGAGTGATGTCAAGGAGACTCTAAATCTCTACATGAGCCATGGGAGGGAAGAAAGGAGAGCAAGGAAGGGCAAACCAGCCCTACTATGGTGCCTTCTAACATGCTCCACACGTGGAGTCTTACATAAGCTGAGACTAAAGAAGCAATTGTCTTAAGCTACGGGAATGGCACCATACAGGCAACAGCATTTGTGAAGGCACTGAGGTTAGAAAGACCCTTGCATATTCCAGGTCCTGAAAGAGGGCCAACTCCCAAGGACCATACAAAGCAGGGGGTCTTTCAAGCCATGTTACATAGTTTGTATCCCCTCCAACTAGATTGGAAGGCATCGAAGTGTTTCTAGAAAACAGTGATGTTAGCTTACTTCATTTTATTTAGGATCACTCTGGCTCTCGTATGGAAAATGGATCCAAGAGTGACAAGAGTAAAAGTGTCTCCACTCTCCTGGTTTGGAGGATAGAGCAGAAATGCAAGGAACGTGGAGGGAGTCTGAGAGGGGCTGGCAGAGGGAAGGGAGTCGAGGTGAGGAAGAGTGGTAGGATGCCGGATATGTGCATGTGCATGTGTGCCTGCACGTGTGTGCATGTGTGGGTGTCAGGAGGTTGCCAGGAAGAGAAGGAGTTGAGGAGACAGGATGACTTCACAGACAGAAAATCCATGAACCAACAGTGATTGTTGTCACGGACTGAGAAGTCAGGGCGGACCAGATTGGGGTAGGGGGAGAGGAAGGAGACCAAGAATTCAGTTAGGGAATTAAATTTTAGATGTTCATGTGTAACCTGGTGGAGATTTCATGTACTTTTCAATGTGTGAGTTTGGAGGTCAGAAAAGAGGTCAGGACAGGAAATAAGTTGGGTTGAAAATGTTTAGATGATATTTGAAGCAATAGGACTGGATGAAATCATCCAGAGAGAGATCAGAGCATACAATTTTAAAATTTACAAAAAGAAAGAGACCTGGTAACATCATTTTGACCAAGAATTTCTCTCCTGATAGATGAATCTACAAAGGAATTTAAGTGATTAGTGGGAGATTCTTGTTGCCATGGGACCAGTCCGCCATCTTAGTTAGATGACCTCAGGGTACCCACTTTCCTGCTGGAATGTACCTGCCAACAACCCCTGGCTGGCTCTTTTATGCTTCCATGCTAGCAGACTCTTCCTTTGATTGGTACCTTTCTTCAGATGGATGTTTCAGTGTTACCAGTCAGCAGAATGTTCCGTGTTTTAAAGGCATTCTTTCCATCTCAATGCACACATACGCATGGCCCTCTCCAGGATGCATAAGGCATGTTAGTTGTCAGTAAAAAAACTGTGTAAGGAGTGTTTCCAAAACTAATGTATGTTCCTTGAGAAAATATGAAAAAAACTTCTGAACAGCAAAAATCAAAACTTTCATTCGTAATCCTACCTCTAAGAGAGAGCTGCTGTAAGCATTTGTTGTATGGCTTTTACTTTTTCAAATATGTTAACAACCTGGAGATAAAACTGTATATCCTACTTGCAACCTGCTTTTTCTCACTGAATAAGATATCATAACCATATGTCATCACATGAATAGATTTTCCCCAGTTTGTCTGTACTGCCTGTTTCTTGATGTTCAGAGCTTTCCCTCTTGGGGTGAACAATCTATCAATCCCAAGTCTGTGCTTCCGGAGTCTTCGGTGTCGGGTTTGGGAAGTGCTCTTCGGCTCAGAGTATGTACATACTTATCCCTATCTCCTCGTAGTATTTTTATGCTTTTGGATTTTTACTTTTAGATCTTTATTCCACCTGGAATTTATTTGGAACTAAGGCATAGGATAGAGTTCTAATTGCCCCCCAATGCAGTAAGCCAATTCTTCCAACATTACTTTTGTAAAAATGTCCTCCTCTCATATTCCTGTTGCTCCAGCTTGTTGCGCTGGTTCTGCTGAATTGTCGGTTTATTCCTATGCCAGTGCTACAGTATTTAAACTTTACCACTCTATAAAGCATTTGGATACTGGGAAGGGCAAGAGTTCGCTTATCAGGTTTATTTAAATCATCCTTGCTGTTTTCATATATTTCTCTTTCAAGAGGAGCTTTAAATTCATTTGTTCCTACATTCAACAGTTCTATTGATATTCCGTAGGACATGCATTAATGCACAGTTAAGTTGTGAACTGACCACTCAGAAAGCGAGTCGTCCCATCCAGAACACTGTTGTCTAACTCCAATTATGTCCCTGTCTTGGTTTGGGTTCCCTCACAAGCTGATGCTGAGACAAAGATTCAAGTGCAAGTAGTTTATTTTGTTAGTGACCCCAGAAAACCCCAGTAGGGGTGGGGGGAAGTGAGACAGAGAAGGGGAGAAGTCAGCACAGGGCACGTTTTCAAGCCAGTTACCCGTGGGAACTTGGAGCTGAATGTTGCTGCAGGACTTTGGGAGCTGATAAAGAACATCCACCTGGTGGGGGTATTAATTCTCCTGAACACCCCTCACACCGGCAGAGCAAGCTCTGGTGACCAAGGACAGCCCAGGGCAGAGTTCCAGGAATGGCAGCTGTGTGCTCAGGAGTGGTGAATCATGACAGCATTTGCTGCAGAGCCTTAACAAAGCACTGCAACTCAGGTCTGCTTTGGAGGTGTGTTGCTATAAGAACACAAATCCTAGGTACTTTTCACTACACCACGTGAACTCAAGCTGCCCAACAGAACACATTTTCAATTTAATGAAGCCTGGAGTTAAAGCACTCCTTCAGGGTTGTTATTTGTAGACGCCCAGCCCTCACTGGTGGAGGGGGATCTGGGAACCTCCCGTAAGTAGATTCAGGTAAGCAGTCCCTGAGCCATGGGGCTTGGGAGGCCTTTCCCTCTTGGTGACTTCATGTCCATCTTCACTGAGCAATTCCCTGCAGAGTCTCAAAGCCACATCATCTGGTTGGGAGACTCGTGTACAGACTTCAACATCCCTATTTTGTTGAGACTTGAGACTTTTCATCGTCCAAACTGAGGCCCAAGTAAGAAATCCTGAGGAGAGGGTGCACCAGCTCCACCTTCTAAACCTTCTGTGTCCTTGAAGGTCAACGGTACATACATGAGATGAGATCTATGGGGTACCTTAAAAACATAGCATGTTTCCCTGATTTGTTAAACCAAAAACTACATCAAAGAAAGCTGTCCATCGAAGGAAGGGGCAGCTGGCAAGGGAGTGTCAAATGGCCAGCCTGGGTGTGTGTTGGCAGAGTGCACACCTGCTGGGAGGGAAGTGGGTGCCCTGACACTGCAGCGGGAGGGTCTGGTCCAGTGGGCTATGTGGCACTGTTGTCATCAAGAGCTGCCTGCAGCTGGACATCAGCCTCTGAGATCATCCAGCCAAGGCCATAGGCTGGGCCCCTCTCAACAAGAACCTTCCGCTCCTTTAAATTCATGCACAGTATTTGTTCACAGCAACCATGATGCCCCCAAAATTTTAACTCCTGCTTCCAAATGGAACCAAGCATGAATCTCCATTTAAGCAGCTCTGTAAGATTTTTGTGACACACAACTTGCTGCCACTCTAGCACGAGTGGCTTGAGACATGACTGTTGAACTTCAAGCCCAGAAGTGTATGAGCTACAGAGACACTCGTTGGCAGCTTCTGCCTCCTGATGAGGCTGAGCAGAGAACCACACCAGTCCCGGTGGACAGTTTCCTGGGGAGATGTGCTATCTCATCCCTATTATTTGGTCTTTTGAGTTAAGATTGTAATTGCCCAGATCCCAGGTGACCCCTAATGGGAGAAGTCACACTGCTGGGACCAATGCCTGGGATGCCACCTGACTCCCTGAGGGTACCAATTGTTCAGGTTGTAGTGCATTTCAGGTGCTTGCCTCCAAATCTTTCCTTGAATTCTCTCTGAATTGGTATGAAGCGAAGGTGACTTATAAGAAATCAGATATATGGAGGGTTTCCTGAAGCACGTGTAATCCACAAGTCCTCTCCAGGTCTGATGTTGACCTTTGAGGTCGAGTTCAGCCACAGGTCAGACCAGTGCCTGCCTGGGGCAGTGCTGGGACTGTGCTGTGATTGGCCATTGCAGCCCTGAGTCTACCTGGAGGGTAGCTTAAGAGTGGCTTATAAGACTGGTTGTTTCACGATGTCACTGAGGAGGGGACCCACAGTGGCCTCTGTACAAAGTCCCAAGAGGAACATTTCACACGAGTCTCAGAGCTGGGAGGTGCGTTTTTCTGGCATGACTGGCTTGTTTTCCCTGTGACTCTTGTAACCAGTCGGGTTCTGTCCTCGTTTTGGCCATTTGAAGCTCAGGTCATTTTGCAGCCCACAGCTCCAGGCCCGTGGGACAGTATTCTCTTCATTTCTTAGAAGTACTCAGCCCTTGGCTTTATTATTGTCTTACTCTTATTTCTGATTTGCTCCACATCCCTCAATTATATACTTTATTCTTCTATATTACATGTTTTGGTAGCTACCTTGACCTTTTCCTCGAATAAGTGAAGTTTAGAATACTGTTGGGAGGAACACGGCTCTGTTAAGTCAAGATGCAGGGTGAAAATGAAGGGAACCTTTAGCATCCAGATATGCTGGATTAAAGGATATTAAAAACAAAAGGCAGTGAGAACATGAACCACTTTCTAAGGAGTTTGTTGGTGAAGGACAGAGACATGCTCTTAAATGGAACAGCACTAAGAAGGACAGGAGTTTGCTCAGGGAAGGAA
Source organism: Equus caballus (assembly GCF_041296265.1). Taxonomy (NCBI): domain Eukaryota; kingdom Metazoa; phylum Chordata; class Mammalia; order Perissodactyla; family Equidae; genus Equus; species Equus caballus. The sequence goes on from NC_091687.1 coordinate 20,399,290, forward strand.
AGACAGTTGGCTTGGGTTTGGTGCAGGTCAGGACCTACAGCCCAGCTGGAACAAGGCCAATCACTGGTCCCCTCCAGCTGCATGTCTTTTCACATTTCATGTCTTTCTTACAGGTGTGGGGTTTATGTGGATTAGAGTGAGGCTTGGGTGTTAGAGGTTTCTCAACCTCAACACTATTGACATTTGGGGCTGGATAACTCTAGATAACTCTTTCCTGTGGGGAGCTGTCCTGTGCACTGTAAGATGTTCAACAGCATCCTGGAATACAGTAGTTCCCAGCTGTGACGCCCAAGAATGTCTCAGACATTGCCACACGTTTCCTGGAAGGCAAAATCGCCCCTGGTTGAACATCACTGATCCAGTGCGACCTTGTTATGCCCCAGAGCAGACGAGGGCAGATGAAGGCAGCCCATACTGCAGCTGATGGTGTCCTGGAAGAGGAAGGACCACTCTACAGTCTCTTCCATAGGAGCGGAAGGGGCTACTTCTCATTATGTTGGAATTGCCTGTAACTGGTCATAGGAGCTTGCGTGTTCCGGGAGAACTGAAAGTGCAGACGTGACTGAGAGGGACATTCAAGTGAGCCCAGTGGGCATGGCTCCTTGGGAGAGGAGGAGATGGGACTCAGTGCTGAGATTATCTGAGCAAGGTGGGGCCCTGGAGATTCTGGTGAAGTCAGGGATGAAAAGCGATGAGCCACACTGTGATGTCCACACTGGCTGAATCCACAGAGGAGAAATGTCAGGGGAATCTAGTCTTCCTGGAGAAGCCACTTTGCTTAAGAGCTGGTGAGAAAATCAATTCCATGCTTTTTGCAGAGCACAAGGTTTTTAATTTTAATGAAGTCCAGTTTATCAATTTTTTCTTTCATGAATCATGCCTTTGGTATTGTAGCTAAAAAGTCATTGCCAAATTCCGTATTTGTTTAGGTTTTCTTCTGTGTTATCTTTTAGGAGTTTCATAGTTTTGTATTTTACATTCAGGTCTACAATCCATTTTGAGTTAATTTTTGTGATGGGTGTAAGGTCTGTGTCTAGATCCATTTTTTGCATGTGGATGTCAAGTTGTTCCCACACCATTTGTTGAGGAGACTATGTTGGTTCCATTGAATTGCCTTTGCTCCTTTGTCAGCGATCAGTTGACTGTATTTATGGGGGTCTACTTCTGGGCTCTCTATTCTGTTCCATTGACCTATTTTTCTATTCCTCTGTCAATACCACACTGTCTTGATTCTTGTAGCTTTCTAATAGGTCTTGAAGTCAGGTGTCAGCCCTCCAACTTGGGTCTTCTCTTCAGTGATTTGCAAATCACTGGCGTCTGCCTCTTTTTGGGTCATGAAATCAGTTTTGGAGGTCTCATGACTAGCATTTTAAAAAATGAAATAGAACAGAAAAGAATAAAGAAAAAAAGTGGGGTATGGAACCTACTAAGGGAAATAATATTTGCTGAAACTTTTGTCTCAATTATGTATGTGTATATGTGCCCTAGGTCACAATATAAAATGCATTTCTTACTGTAGGTTGTAATCAAAGACTTCGAAAGCCACTGTGGATACTCTCTTTCTGAAGAAATAAAGTAGGTCAAGATTTGTAACATCTGGAAGTGAGGATTAAGCAATGATTACAAAAGGATAGAGAAGGCAATTTTTATTTGCCACCAGCTACTCCTATGTTCATTTTTTAATTCAAAAACATGATATTGATATGTTCCTTAGCTACTTGTCATTTTCTTTTGTGAATTTCTTTCTTCCATTTTCTCTCTTATTTCTAGCTCGGGAGTGACAAGCACTCAGCCTGGGAGGGGTACAGGCCTGGTGTGCCAGCCAGTCCTGAGGGCAGCACTGGACTCCTGCATGGGGACCATTCACCCAGCGCTTTCTTCAGCTGACTCTGATACCTGACCAAAGACAAAATGATCTGCTTATCGACTTTTAAATTAATTATAATGAAGCTAATGCATGACAGTGGGATTTCACACGTATTATCTGTTTGGGCCTCCCCCAGGAGATGCACAGAGTTAGTGTGAGTGGCCTCATTTTGTAATGAGGAGAGGAGTGGATAGTGGCAGACAGAGAGGAGGGTGCCCTGCTGGGGTGCTCAGGTTGGCAAGAGGGAGAGGTGGCAGCTCACAGCCTCTGTGGGAAGCCCCTTCTTTGCCCAGTTACCTGGCCATAGATTCAGCATAATGGAATGAAGGCCACTGCCGGGCTCGGTGCATGACTCGGTGCAGATCCCACTGCAGAGAGTGAACAGAGGGCCTAGAAGGAACCCCAGTCAGAGAGTCAGGAGTTGCGGGTCCAGACCTGGCTGTACCACGACCCGGCTGTATACACTGAACAACCCCAACTGAATGGCTCCCTTCACCCTGGTGAGCAGGGAGGTGTGTCCGGCAGGGGACCCAGCAGGGGCTGCACTGCCTGCCCCCTAGGCATGTCTGTCCACTGCTCCACGGGGACAAACAGAGCCTATCAGTAGGCAGCATGAGGCCAGAGGCTGCTGTGTCCTGTCAGGGCCAGAGCCCCACAGCATTTCCAGTTGTACTGGCCCTCTGCTCACTGGGGTGCCCATGGGCAGCTTCAAGCATTTTTAAACTTAATCCTCAGCCTTTCCCAGCACAGCTTACCAATACCAACCACTACATCTAGATGCTAAAAAGTCCCTGATGGCTTGGATGGGATGAAAATACAGCAGATGCATGGAGCTCATGGCAAACTGGAGGTTATTTTATCCACCTGTGGTGGTCTATGAGCAAACACTTTTATTGCCAAGTCAAAGATTTTGATTCTCTAGGCTTAAGAGGAGCCTGGAGATGTGTAGGTGCAAAGCCCCACAGGTGACTCTGATGGATGGGAGGGTTGAAAGCCATTGCTGTGAGCCAGATGCATCCTTCCACAGATGTGTTAAATGAGTCCCTAAGTCGTGCTGCTAAGCCAAGGCAGAAGGAGGCACGAGCCTGTTTCTCTGGACACCCTCTAAAACTCTCCTTCCCAGTGGGAGCTGCACTCAATCACGTGGTGGCCTGGTACAAAGGCACTTTTCTGTCCCCAACTAACCTACTGAGTCAGAATCTCTGGGGGTAGGTCCAGGATATACCCGGACTGCATCATCGTAAATGTACCCATTCTAGAGAGGAAGTGTCAGAAAGCAGGCTTGGGATAGCCCTTGGAGTCTCCCCTTCCAGCAGCACCCAGCTGTAAGCTCAGCACTGAGGTAGAAAGTCATCCACATGCAGAATGACCCTGGAAAACACCTCAGTCCTCTCAGAAGGCACAGAGCAGGGCAGGCAGATTTTACGGAAAATTGAAATAGTGCAATAACAAAATAGTAATACCATTTCACATTTTGTAAAAAACAAAAAAATAATGCACATCCCCTCCCTCCAATTAAAAAATATGCCGAGAATTTTTCATACTCTTGGAAGGTGTTGGTTGAGTGAAGCCTAAACTGTGCTCTCATCGCAGTGGCCCACCTTATTCGTAAACAGAAACACTGGCACTCTTTGTCAGGGTAGGTTGTGAATTATGTAAAGGTGTCAAGAATGATCCCAGTTTTCAATGTAACTGCTCTGGACATAACTCTCTCTCAATAAGTCCTGTGCGGCCAGTTCTGACTCCTGCAGGGAAAGAGGCCGCTCTTTCTTTAGATGTGCACCAATGAGGTTTCTGCTTTCATTTAGAGTCTTTGGGCAAAAACACACACTTTATATTTACACACTAAAACTACACTCGATCCAGGGAGATGCCCACAGTAATGGGACTAATTTGGGCAATAGAAAATGTACATTTCCTAACTCTGGCTCACGCCAGGAAATCTGCTCATTAAGTAGGGTGATATCAAATCAGGAAGCATTGTTTTTCTTGGGGGATGGTGGGGGGGGGGGGGCTAAGCAGACATAGCTGAGTTTTCTGTTTTGGATTTGTGTTTTTTTGAGGAAGATTGGCCCTGAGCTAACATCTGCTGCCTATCTTCCTTTTTGCTGAGGAAGACTGGCCCTGAGCTAACATCTGTGCCCATCTTCCTCTACTTTATATGTGGGACGCTTACCCCAGCATGGCTTGTCAAATGGTGCCATGTCTGCACCCGGGATCCGAACTGGTGATCCCCGGGCTGCCAAAGCAGAACGAGTGTGCTTAACTGCTGCGCCACGGGGCCGGCCCCCATAGCTGAGTTTTGTAGATGATATATGTATATGACATGAAACCACTGCCATGCAGTTATAATCAGAAAGCCAGGTGGACCCAAGCAGAACGAAGATAGTGGATCTGGTCAGTGTTCAGCAAACACGAGGTTACATCTTCCCTGTGGGTGAGGCAGAGGTGTGTCTTAAGTGGCGAGGCCCTTAACCTTGGATCTGGAGCTGAGCTTTGCCAAATAAGAACATCAACACAGGGAGACTGATTCTCAAGTGCATCCCTTCTCGTTCTAACTGTTCCTTACCGCTTCTGTAATTTAGGCTCTGGTCATCAGTCACCCAGACTAGCCTCTCCAACAAAACTTTCTGCAATGATGGAAATGCTCTCTATCTTACGGTAGCCGCTAGCCTCACGTGGCTACTGAGCACTCAAAATGTGGCTAGGGCAACCCAGGAACTGCAATTTTCATTTTATTTTATTCTTATTAATTAAAACAAATTTAAATAGTCACATGTGCCTAGTTGTATCGCATTAGATAGCACACACCTAGCCAAGGCGACACTCTCTCTCCACCTGTGCTCACACTCACCTTCACATTTGTAAGGGAGGAAGACATTTCGTCTACCCGCTGTGGGTTCTTCTGGCTGGAGAATGAATTAAATTCACATGAGACAGAATAACAGGATAAAATTAAACAAAGCTTTATAACATGTACACATGGGAGAGGCTCAGGCAAGCAAAGCAACTCGCCAAAATGGCTGAAGACACCACCTTAAATATCACCCTCAGCTAAAGACAAAGGAGGACGTTGGGGGTGGAGGGAGTCAGTTACAGGAGGTTACCAGATTATGCAGATTTAAGTCCTTGCCTTCCACACTGATTTATCAAGAATTTCTGGAGATAAGGTCACCCCCCCTCTTCTTCCTGGTACAGAGAGGGAGACATCTTTACAGATGGAGATTTCCTTTACCATGTAAATGTCTCTTAACAAAGGGTAAGTAAATTCCACTTTTTAAAGTCTCTTTCCTGTCTGCAGTTTTCAAAAGTAACCAGCCCAAAATAATCCTCATGCCAAAGAGACATTTCTTGGGGTGGCCAATTCCAGTCCCCCACACATTCATTCTTCACACATGAGTCTCCCAGCTGGACTCCGTGCTTCCTTGAGCATTCTGTGCTACAGCTCTGAGATAGCTCTGCATGTGTGCATGTTTGAGTATATAGTTACAACAGAGTTTTTATTTTCCAAGAGAATTGGTCATGACTTTTATTTCAAATAACAAAACCCCACAATTAGACAAAATGACACTGTATTAATTTTCAATAGAACAACCAAGGGAAAAAACGTTCTATTGCTAATTAGTATGATATCATTTTAAGGGATTTGTCTGGAAGGTATGTGAAAGATACATGTGAACATGGGTGTGACCAAAGGCAGGGAGAGAAATTGGTTAGATTATCAGTCTTAATGGATTATGTTGTCAAGGTCTTGGAATTCATATACACAACTCTTTGTAATAGGGTTTATTTATTAACTTATCCTGCTAGCATCAAACACAACCCCTGTCCTCTTCCTCACACAAACTTCCCATGAATGGCTGGTCCAAGGAAAACTCACCTTCTTCAAAGAACCAGGACTGATCTTCTATGAAGAAACCCCAGGAGGGAATGGTAGGAAAAAGCAAATGGTAATGAGCACTCACTGGGAAAATATTGCCATATAGTAGATTAAAACTGCAACCAAACATAATATCATGAACTTAAAAAAAAAATCAAGCAATCACTTCATAAAAGCTCAAAACAGAGATGCAAGAGCTCACGGAATATATGAGAGGAAAGCCGGCATGGCTGTGAAGAGAAATGGAAGAGAAAGACAAAGCCTTCCCAGTAGTGGAGTCCACATTGGAAGCAGTGTCACAGGGGGAATGATCCTACAGAAATACCGTGAGTGACATGGAGGATGGACTGAGACAGCAATACCAAACCAAATTGCAATCACAGTTAGAAGGGTGTGAGAGAGAGCAAAGGTTATAAAAGGCAGATAAGAGGGATCCAACACACACCTAACTGCTGTTTTAAAAAATAGACCTGCAATAACAGAACAAAAAATATATTTAGATGTAATCCAGAAACATTTCAGAAATCAAACGACTGATATGTCTACAGATTGAAAGTGTACACTGTGTCCCAGGGAAGTGGGTGTCAATCACCAATATGCACAGACCCCTGCCTATTCTTGCTGTTCCCAGGAAGGGTCATTAGTGTCCCACCAGGTGTGCCATGTATCCTGGAGAGCCCTCTGCTGGCCATGCTGAGATCTGCAGTCATAGTGTCCTCTGTCAGCATTTCCTGCCCCTGCTGGGTCTTCACCAGCCACACAAGGAGCGGCCCCTCTTGTGTACTGTGGGATGGCAGATGAAGCCTAACTCTGCGAAGGATGGATTTTCATGTCTGTTTCGAGTGCTTCTTGTTAATGTATAACTTCCAGGATGAGAAGGGGCAATACTGAGTTTACCATACTAAAACTCAAGGTTGTAGGATATTTTACTTTTTATATTTAACAAGCTAATGTTTTTATCATAAAAAAACCCTACTTATAATTTTAAAAATTGCTCAAAATATGTTTTAAAAACCAATAAGAAGTGTGATCTAAGCAGCGAGATCAAGTTTAAAGTCGTGCTATGAGCGCTTCTTTTAATTCCATCAGTTTGTCTGTGGGACTGCTTGCATCATCTTCTTTGGAGGGACCACCAAGTCTGCATTTGAGAGCCTGGCCCAGTGCTTCCTCCCCCACCCTGGGCTCTGGAAGGATGGGAAGGCAGGCTCGTCCTTGTCACAGTGCCTCTCCACACTGCACTCTCCACCAGTACACACCTTCCCCACAGCCACCTCGCATGGCACTGCACCTGTGCAGCCTGCTGTCCAGTCTTCCACTCTGCACCCCTCCACATGCCCCCCAACACCACACTTGCTCCTCCTCTCCCATGCCCACAGCCCTTGCCACACACCCCCTACACATATTCACACACCAGCCCCATAGTAACCACGCACACTTCTCGTGAGGAGGAGAGCATGCTGAATTCTTATTATTGTTCTTCCTCTAAGGGTGGCCGGCCTTAGAGGGGCAAGCTACCAGAAATCGAGGACTCAGATTCTGAAAACCAGTGACAGGGGAGTTCAAAATGCTACAGATGTGCTTCTGCGGGTGGCCAAGGCTGGCTTGTGACAATATATCCATATTGTCTGCCTGGTCGGGGGCGGGAGATGGTGAGTCGGGCCCAGGTACAGGGAGGTGGTACATCAGGGTCTCCAGCCGGGAGCCTGGGGAAGCAGACACAGGACATCCATTTTCTCAATCGTTCTGCCAATTTGTCTGATTAGAAAACCCAGGTTCTCATCACTTTGATTGTCCTCGTGCGGTAGAATAAATGCCATTGGACTTGTCAAATGTGAAGTTATGAGTTTCTGAAGGTGTTGGCTAAACCAGAGTGGAGACCTGCTACCTTTGAAGCATTCAGAGGTCTGGGATTCTTGCGGTGGAGGCGCGGAGAGATGAGGCCGGCTGCGACTGTGCCGGCACCAACACGGAGCCTGAATGTGAGCACCAGGTTCCTGCACCTGCCCCGCCAGACTGCAGGACTGAAATGAGCCCAGCGTTTCATCAGGGCCAAGCAAGCTTGCACATCACACATCAATTCCTTCTTAATTAGTTTTTAGCCAGTGCAAAAAACCTCACTGTTAATATTCTAAATCATTTCCAAAGGTTTGTAGTGGCTGACCAACCAGAGTATTTTGAAATATAGAAACAGACATTACAAGCAACAGAAAATGAAGAACACTGTATTAATGTTTATTTCTAATTACAAGAAACAGAACATCAGTCCCTTATTTGTACAAAAATACCTGAAAGTTTACAATTAGGTTCACGAGCCAAAGAGTTATGTACAGAAAGGAGCAAAGCACGTGGCATAAAGGTTTTGTCTTTTCAGTTAATACCTTCTGCATTCCCTGAAAATGTCTACACACCAGACCCCTCATGGTCTCTGCAGCTTGCACCGTGACATCACAATCTGCGAGGAGCAAGTCCCGCCCCCGGAAAGGTGCACCCATTGGTCAAACCGTCAGGTAGTAAGTGCAGAAAAGAGAAGACAAAACATCTAGGCCGAGGCACATATTTCTTCAAGGTTTAGCAAACAAAAAAACGTTCTGGAACTGTAACACCTAAGATAACAGAGCTCACTTATTCAACTCTAATACCAGGAGCGTTTGGCGTTTTCCTTTTCAACTTAGTCCGGGTTGCTACACAAAGTTTTTATTTTAGAAAAGAAAACCACAAGCAGAGATAGAAAATCAACAGGCTCCAAAACGACCCTGAGCTGTCCCGTTTACATTCATGTCATTTAAATACAAAAATAAAAGTCAAATGTCCTTCAGCCCTTGGCTGGCTGGGCTGGGCGCCCGTGGCCTCCAGGGACTGGCTGTTTTCAGGTGGAGCTGCCAGCCCCAAATGAGGGCAGTTTACACTCTCCAATGATTCACCGCGGCTGAAGGTGCAAACACTACGTCACACCGGGTACATACACACCTGTCAGTCAAGCTTCTGTTCTCCTCTTAAATAAAATGCGTCTCTATAAATATGAAATCCTGCAGATACGAGCTGTCTATCAGAGAGGGGCGTGAGGGTCTCGTCTCACTGGTGGAGACTGGTCTATGTAAACAGAAACAAGAAATGGTAGAGGTTTTTCGTTTTTGTTCTTTAAGGTTTTCCTTCCAATCGTGAAGGGGAAGAAGGTGTGACAGTGTAGCTAGCATGCTGCCAGGTACGCCCTTGAGGATTACCTAATTGTCGCTGGTTTGAAAGATTAACTGGCTACAAAGGAGAACGCAATCAAGCATTTATAACTAAAAACATGATTTACTAAAATTCTTCACTTGTATAAGTAGATATCTCATGGAAAACAACTTGAGTGTGGCCTATTAACTACCATACAGTGTTTCCTGTGCCCTAGACTGAGAGCGCACATGCGTCACCGAAGCCCGTTGTGTGTGACCTAAACTACGGTGTGTTCCTCGGGAGCACGGCGGCGGGACGGAGTCGAGGCAGTCCAGTGGCCAGCACACATTCAGAGGGGCCGGTCAAGTGTGTACCTGGGATCTTGGAAAAGGAAATCGTTTTCACACAGTAGTCTGTATGCCCGTCAGGGGAGCCCTTTCTGCTTTGCAGAGATCAAAGATAAGGACGCAGCTGCTCTCACACTAGATAGCTCAGCCAAGGGGACAAGGCGGAGGGGAGGAACAACTCGAAACCCGGCCTGACTCAGCTCCCGGAGCGGGAAGCAGTGTCGTGTTGATAACACTCTTCAACGTCCACAACTGCCGTGAGGTACTTCTGACCACAGGCCAGCAGAGGAGCCACAGCTGCTCTGCACTCGCTGGCTTATGGGGGTTTTCAGCAGGACACAGGTCATCAAGCAGACCTTTAAATGCCAGGCTGTGGCTGTGCCCTTTTCAAAGGTTCTGTCTTTATCACCATGGAAACCCACAGCCACCAGAGGAAGCCAAGCAGGTGCCATTTTCTTTATAGATCCTTTAATCCCCTGAGGGAGAACAGCCATGAAAAGACTCACACCACTGCAGAGGGGTAAGGCAGTGATCGTTCTAGAACAGGCTGAAAGCACCCTAGGCGGGCAATGCAGCATGGCAGCCACTGCTGGCAGCTGATGGGCACCGGGTGTGTCTTAGGAAGGCTGGCCTGCATCGGACTAGAGGTGCGGTCACTCAGCCCTGCCATGTTGTGGAACAGTGAGTTTTCCAAAGAAATCAAGTCTCCTGAACTGTGGAGGACGGGCCGCAATAATAACAAGAGTACGGGACATCTGTGCATAGAGAAGTGATTGACAGACCATGGTTGCCTGACTGGGTCCACAAAAACATGCCAAATGCCTGCCACAGGTGACACCTTTTATTTAAAAAAAGCTCTTCAAGTATACTGGGAGGGGCTGGGGTGGTTTGTTATTTGGGAGCTGAATCCACCTATGGTAACCTGCAGAAGGTGGGGACCACCTTCTGGAAACATTTGGGGGCCCATAGTCAGTCTCTGAAGTCTGCCCATTGGAAACTGTCTTTGCGTCTTGTATGCACTGAAAAGCCACATCCCCTCCTACCAGAGGCTGAATATAACATTGAAAACAAAGAAGGAGTGCAAAAAAGTGATCAATACAAAAAAGTAAACATATCAGTTTTAATTGTCAAGATTATTCCAGGGCAAGAGTTCATTTCCAATTACTTCTCTCCGGCTCTTGTTCCTACGTGGCCCAGCCAAGCTGCTCATTCCAGTTTATTCTCAAATTCGCGCTTGCTCTCTCACGCCCTCCCTGATTTGGCCAGCGCAGAGGGAGGTGATCCTGCTGGATCCGCAGCAGCAAATCATCGTTAGGTCCAGCGAACTAGTCCACGTCGGTCGGCTGCAGCGACCTAACCGGTCTCACTCGGAGTCCCAAGGTGCAGGACAGCTGCGTGGTCTTCATGCACAGCCCTCGTCATTCCAGTGTCAGCTTCCTCTAGTCTTCAGCCAAGAGTAAATCTGAGGTCATAAGGCCACTCGGATGCAGTGGTGCTTGAGTTTGCAAGGCAGGACTCCTTTGTTTAGCTGGTAAAAGTCCACAAGCTGGATCAGGTCAGAAAATTTGGTGTTCCCATCATCAAGGCTGAAGAACATCTGTCCATCATCCTCGCACTAGAGAGACACAAGAACACTTGCCAAGTTAGAGGCCACACCTAAGGGAACAAAACACGGCTCACAGTCAGCATTAGCTCTGCCAGCATGTGGTCTGGTTCCTAAGGGACACACATGGAGTCAGTGAGGTGAGTTAGAAAATGTCAGGGTGAGAAGCCGGGGAGCGAGGTATTTGTGCTGGCTGCTACCAAGTTGCTGAGGTCTATTGGGCACAGCGGTTCCCGTTCCTGAAGTGTTTGTGGGGAAGAGCTCTAAGCTCCTCTAGCTTGCCCCACTTATGAGGCCAGTTAACCTCACAAGTTGACCAGCTAACCTGTGAGTATCCACTCCAGCATGGGCCAGCACATCCCGTGAAAGAGGACAGAGCCCTGGGTCTTCACAGATGGACCTCAGGCAACCTCCTTCAGCCCCGTGATGTTCCCTCTGCTCCATTATGAAGCAAATGTTGGACTACTGTAAGGGATTAATAAGATCGTGTAGGAAAAGCAACTTTCCCAGGTCCTGGAATACTTGGTAGCTATTTTTATTAAAATAGAGGAACTCTACACTATCTCCCAGAAAGAACTATATTCCTAACATCAATTTTAACTCAGTGAATTTTAAGTTCAAAGACTGAATTCTCTCTAGATGGGGAAGTCACTGCACTGTTCACATGGAGGCAGTTAGCTTTAAACCTTTGTCTATTAAACTTAGAGGCACTTCTTAACTCCAGAAACATTGCTGGACTACCAGCACATTCTGTGTTTTCAAGCACAGAGCTGCAATCTTGTTGCAATCTTGTTGCTGTAAGTCTCAACTTACTGTCCCTCTGATACTTCTAGGATTTGGGTTATTTGAGAGAATGGCATTACATAGTCTGCCTGCCATAAAGTATTTTTTCATGTTTTTGGTGAGGAAGATTGTCCCTGAGCTAACATCTGTGCTAATCTTCCACTATTTTGTATGTGGGACACCACCACAGCATGGATTGTTGAATGGAGTGTAGGTCCACGCCTGGGATCCAAACCCGCGAACCCTGGGCCGCCAAAACAGAGTGCGCAAACTTAATCACTACATCTCCAGGCCAGCCCCATAATTTTTCATTTTACTTTTAGTTTTAAGCTAAGAGAATAATATCTGTGTCCATAATAAAATGCAGGGAAAATGAAAAGGACTGTGGATGAAGCACGTTCCCTCAGATAACACTTCCTAGGTTTACACGTTTTGTGGCCTCTGGGAAGACTGGGCTCAAGTCCAGACTCTGTCCCTCTCTCCTAGCGTGGTCCAGGGCAAGCACTGAGAGCTGTCGGACTCGTGATTTTCTCACTTACAACTGAGGGCATGAGAACACCACAGGAAGTGACCATGCAGCAGAAAGAGCCTAGCAGATTGCTTCTGCTTGGTTCACTAAAGCTAACCAACACTACCCTTGTCCTTCTCCAGTTCAGGCTTCCTGTCACGGCACGATTGTTGAGACAGCTCGTCTAAAGTCCTGGGCTCAAGCAAGCTTGAAAAACGCCAGGTTGAATTACGTGAAATAGGTGCATTCAGTTACGTCAAGCCTTCTCAGAGCTTTGCTTTGTTAATGGACAGACTCTCTGAGAGGAAAATAGCTCATCACCCTCTCTTGGCAGAATACTTCCTGGGTTTGGGGTCCACAGGAAACATTGCATGAAAGTCATGATTACCCGCAATTCACCAAATCCTCAGGTAAAACATTTGATATTAGTTTTGTATATCTTATCCCCAAGTAATGAATTTGCTAAGGTGTGGACAACCATCTCCCACATAATACCCAAATCATGAACTAGAATCTGACCTTCAGCACACCAAAGAGAGAGTTGTTACACTTGACAAATCTGACAATAATTTGCAAAAAAAAAAAAAAAAAAAAAGTGATGCTGACTAACATATTTGATAATGATGTTTTTGGAATTGTTCAGAGGTAGAATCTGTTTTCTGATCCAAGGACTAAGTGGAAGGAGCAATGCAACTTCTCTTTGGGGGACCACCTGACCTTGAGTCAGATTTCTACAGCCTTCTTGAGTCACTCTGGTACCTACTAGCATAAGACAATTCCTTAGCTTCAAGTGGCCAGCGGTCAAACCTGCTGTACAGCGCCTGCCTTCCTGACCGTGGGCGCTCCCAGCACTGAGCTCCCGACTCACAGGGCCGCTCCACACTTAGCCATCCTCTCACCCTGCTCCTCCCATCCAGCACTGTTTCAGCTGTAACTCTGAGCTGTCCAGGCATGTGGGCGGGCCTCAGCACATGCCAAGACTTTCAATATTATTTCTAGGGAAATATTGTTCCCAATTCCAAAGGACAAACCTCTCAAGAAACCTTGAAAGGATCTCACTCGTGAGCTTGGAACTGTCTGACATTTAATGATCTAAAGTTTTGTTTGTTTATAACATGAAAATTGCATTAAGAATGGAACCAGAAAACAAAAACTAAGGACTAATATGACAATATCAATACTTACAGGTAAGATCTGGAAATTTTTAATTTTCTGGTGATGACACAGTGTAAGTACAAATGCCTTTGGATTACTCTGGCTGTCACGGAGCAGAAAAAGCCTGGGAATGGAAGATAATCAGTTGATTATTAATTTGAAAAATCTACACTTAATATATGTACATCTGTGCACATGCACACACACACACCTTTCCCTGCTCATCTGCTAAGACAGGCGTGAAGCCAGGAAGCTTCTGGATGCTTCAGCATCCGAGTGGCCTGACTGGCAACAGCATACTCTGCACCCAGACTGTGGTTTCTGAATTACCTCTCCACTGAACGGAACCAGGGCTTCCTGGGTATATGGCCGACTCTAGGATAAGGTAGGGAAGACACAAGATGAAGATGGAACATTTCGTGCCAGAAAGGAAGGAACTATTCAAAGAACGATGATCCAGGAGGTAGTGAGGCCAAATCTGGGCATCAAAGTAAGTAACAGAAGTAAGGGATTATAGCCCAAAGAATAAAATGGGAATCCATGAGTCTATATGATATTGTAAATAAATGAGCAAACAAAGTAATAGGAGAGAAGAAAAAGCTCTTCCTTAGAGCAGAAGCCCAGCAAGATAAAGAAGGAATGACAGGTTAGAGAACTACCATTTGGCAATTACCATAGATAACCAATGATTAAAGAGAAGAGCTCAGTGAATGCTAAACTTGGCAGATGACAGTTTGATGAGAAACAAAACATTGTTATAGTCTCAAAGCATCTGCCCCCTAATACTTATTTATCACAAAGGAAAAATAGTAAGTTCACAGTAGAGAAACCTGGTTGATACCATCTTCATCGCACATTCCAGTACCACCACCAGGAATGAGATAGTTGGACCTGAGTGCCTCCTGACGGGACGCACTGAAATGACACCACACCACTTCTGGTGCCCCTGCCCCAAATGCATGACCTGACCCAAATCACGAGGAGAGAGATTGGCCCAAACTGAGGCATGCTCTGCAACAACCGGCTTCTGCTCATAACAAGTGTCGATGAAAGACGGAGGAGGACCAAGGGGACACGCTGGCTTGGGAGGCGATTTAGGATCAAGAAGTGTTTTCTTTTTGCTATAAAGGATGTAATTAGGACGACTGGTAAAATGTGAACAGTGTGTACATTAAATAATAGAACTGCATCAATGTTAACCTCCTAATTTTTGCAACAGCACGATGTAAGAGAAGTCTTTGTTTTTAGAAATTTTATACTAAAACAATGAGGATTAAAGGGATATCATGCCACAACTTACTCCTAAGTGGTTCAGACAAAAACACGGGGGGGGGGGGGGGGGGGGGGGGAGTGGGACTAGGGAGGGAGACGGAGAGGGGAGAGAGAGAGAGAGCGAGGGGATAGAGAGGGAAAGGCAGGGCAAGAGAGGGAATAGGCTAAAGCAAACGTGCTACAATGTCGACAACCAGAGGATCTGAGTAAAATGTATACAGGAGCTCACTATACAATTCTGGCAACTTTTCTACAGTTTGAAATTATTTCAAAATACAAAATTAAAAAAAATTAGAATAGCACAAAGAAGCATAAATCTTTGCTTTCCCATGAACAAACCTAGAATGAGCTGGTAAGATAGACAGTTGTGCATTACAAGAGAAGAGAAAAAAGTCTCCACGCCCTAATCCAAGTGACAAAGAAGAAAAGGCCTGAGAGGAAACATTGAAAGGTACCAGAGACCAAACTGCAGGATCAGCTGAATCATCAGTTTCTAGACTGTCACGTGAAGATGGAAAGCACTTAAACGAGACTGGAAAATTCTGTTTTTTAAAAGGGTAAAAAAGTTTTATTTTACTACAGGACTTCTCAGAGCCTTTAAAATGCTAATATTCACAGTGAATGTTACTAAAGGACTTTTCAGACTTTAAAATGAATATTCATCCTGGCTCCCTAAGGAGCTCAAGCAGGACAATTTTCCAATGTTACCTGACTAAAAATCCCTTTATTACAGCCTTCCGCAGGACACAGATTCTTCAGAATCCACTTTGGAGACACCAAGTGGAATGGAATTGCACAGTTTGGCTGGGCTGAACTGGAGGGGACAATGCTAAGAATCTGGACTCTGAGGAATGTGCTCCATGGCACAGAGTGAGAGGGCGAGGTCTAGCTCCTCTCCTGGGCAGAGCTGCACCAGGTTCTTCCACCTCAAAGGTGTGTTTTCTTTTCTCAGCGTCATGATTACCAGCAGAAACCCAGGAGTCTGCAGGTCCCTAGGTCATCCCGGAGGAAAGCTGAGGCTGCCCCTTTCTCATCTGTTACCTTAGTTAGCTCCCTGCGTTTCCTTCTGCAGAGAGGAAGCTGCCGCTGAACCGGGTCTGGGCCCACTCGCCCCTGAGCAGCCGAAGGAGCAGACACAACATGCTGCCCTGTCTGCCTCGCAGTTTAGGGGCACAACCTGGGGAAATCCTGAGGCTACCCCACAGGATGGGTTTTACAGTTGTGCCTAAGGGCTGTGTAACTGAAACGATTCCTAACAGGGAGGACCCTCGCAGGGTGAAAAGGGTATGGCGCAGGAGTCAGCAACACTCCTGGATTCGCCACTTGTTAGCTTCAGGATCCAGGGGAATGTGCCTTCTCAGCCTTAGTGTCATCATCTGTAAAAGGGAGTAACGCCTCTCCTACAGGGTCATCTAGAAGATTGTGGCTGTTGTGCAATATAGCACACAATCCATGGTGGCTTGAGACAACAATGCTAATAACCAGCAAATCGCAGAGATGCACTGATTTCTGAGAGGGACAACTGAAGGCACAAGGCTCAAAGAAGACAAAGCATGCCAAGGGATGCCACTCAGATTAAGAAATCATGAGCGTAACACAGGAAGCAAAGGGTGAGGCCAGGTGAGTCCCCACCTTCATTAAGAACTGGAGGCAGGCACGGGGGAGCCCTCCCGACCATGGTCACCGTGCACTCATGAGAGAACGAAGAGCTGTGTGTGCCAGGGGCTGACAGTGATCAGAGTGCCGCACAGCTCAGATCACCAAGCAAGCCATTGCATACATATTAACCCATTGAGTCCTCACAGCCACCCTGTTTTTGTCCTCATTTCATGGTGAGGGAAGCAGGGCATAGGGAAGTTAAGAAAATTCCCTGAGGTCACACAGCCAGCAGAAGCCCCAGAGGAAGCCTGGGTACAGCAGGACAACAGGACCCCTGGTGAAACCTGAGGAAGTGGGCAGATGATTCCTCCCCAGCTGGGGATTCCTCCCTGTTGTGGCTCTTACAAAGGTATATGTTAGCCTTGGGTCAGGTCCCCTCTCTCTGCCCTGGGGAAAGGGACAGCTGCAAAGAACTCGAGTCTGACAAAGGAGTTTCTGAAGCCATGGAGTGCAGACAGAGGGACCAGCACTCACAGACAGCACAGAGGTGGAGGCTGGGGACAGCAGAGGGGCTGGTGGCGCTAGACCCCAGTGTGATTCTGGTAGGGGCAGCAGAGGGAGAGATAGAGCCGTAAATGCCACAGGTAAGGAGATGAGCCACTGGGGGGCTTGAGCAGAGGGGACAACAGAACTAGATTTGTCCTTTGAAAAGATCCTTCTCCAGGCTCCGGGATGGGCTGGGGCGGCAAGAGGAGAAGGAAGCAGGCAGTGAGTTCAGTGCTCACAGGAATCCCTGCAGGGCTGCGGGGGTGTGAACGCACACACGCACGTGCACACGCATGGTCACCTGCGTGGGGGGCCGCCTGGAGACAGCGGGATTCAAGGACATCTCCCAGGTTATTCCAGGCTGATGTCTCGTTCTGGCCCTTCTCTTTCTATCTCCAGATATAATTTGAGGCTAAAGCCCTAGGAATCCTGTTCTCTAACAGCTGTCATTCTGGCACTGCCTTTCAAAGTTGTTTCCTCTTGTTGGACTCTTGCAATTGGCTTCCCTTCACTACTTCTGCAGGGGTCAGTAAAGGTTAGGAATTGATCATTTAGTTCACTTTCTTTTCCAAACACATTTCCTCCCCAAATGCAGGAATTAATGGGAGAGGTGGTGTCATTGTGATGACACCTGAATCAGTCCGCTGCTCCTCATCCTTGTTTGTGCCAGGGTTCCAGCAGCCTCACGGCAGAATTGAAAATTAGAACCTTAGAGAAGACTAAAACCCAGAGAGACTCCTGCTTATCAACAAGGCAAATGCCGCTAGGAGGGCTTCCCAGGGGAGGAGAGGTGGTAAAGGTGATGCTCATACGCCTCACCAGGTCTGAAATGATGTGAAAGTCGCCAGCTGGGACTCTGCTCTTGGAAAAGTTGAAAGACAAACATGGTTTAAAACCAGAAAGAAGCCGACACACAATCCAGTGGGTGGAGAGTGCTAACCCCTCCACCCGGGGTCCCCTGACCGGAGGGGCAGCCCCTCTTAATGAAAGTGGGCCACAGGGCCTGATCTCAGACTCACGGGGGAAGCTTCTTAAAAACACACACGTCCCCCCACTCCCTCTCTGCGGTTCTGTCAGCGGCGCAGAGATGCAGGTGCCATCGTCACTGCCCTGGCCTTGGCAGCACACCAGTGGCCACAGCACTTCCTGGGGAACCTTCATGCTCCGGCAGTATGATGTCAAGTGAACCCACTCGGCTTCCTCAGAACAGATCCCACGTACGATATGGTTAAAGGTGACACCACTGGAACATTCCAGGCACACTTTTGATGTGGCTCAGGGCTGTAAATGGGTACAGAGCCTGCTCTAGAAGTCCCAGGAACACACACATAGCTAAACGCAAACAGGGGCAGTGACAGAGGAACTTCAGGTGTCACTCTTCTCTCTCCTTACACAGGCCAGAAACTTTATAGGAGAAACATAGTTTTTTTTTTTTTTTTTAATAATTAGGAGGAGTCATTTCTAATGCTTTAAGAGGGACTATTCTGTTATACAGGTGACATCTCAGATAGGCAGTTTTGGAACAATTGTAAGGCACATGAGAAAAAAATAGAATAAGATCCATTCTTTACACAGTACACCAGGATAAATAAATTCCAAATGCATCTGAGATCTAAACCAACAAACAAAAAAGGAAGAAAAGAAGAAAGAAAGGGAAACAGAAAGAAAGAAAGGGAGAAAGAAAAGAAGCAATACAAGTTCTAGCAGATAACAGGGATGGGAAAAACTTATACGACTATGGCTCAAAACTCTAGAAGGATATGAGACGGAAATGACAAATGTGACCATATGAAATTTTAAAAAAAGGTATCATCAAAAAAAACTAAAACAAACCAACCCATAAGCAAAGTCAAAGAGACAAATGACAAACTGGGGAAAAAAAATGTTTGCAGAAAACAGATTTAGAACATTGGGCAAAGATATAAAAGCTCATATTTGTAAAAAAAAAAAAAAAAAACGCAATTAGCCCTTAAACATATGGACAAGGCTCAGCCTTCTTCATGAGAGATGCAAACTACAACTTCCCTCTCTGCTTGAAGAGGCTGTGGGAAACTGTCATTCTCAGAAATTTCTGGGGGTATCACCATGTGGTGTGCACACACTGCCAGGGGGATCTGGCAACATTTTACCATGTTACATAAGACTTCATGCTTCCCCTCAACACTCCCACTGCTAAGAACTGCCCAACAAAGGGACACCAGCAAAACCACGAAATGATGGAGCGCTGGATATGATAACATAGGTCTGAAAACAATGAACACGAAAGGAGGCCAGCCTCACGCAGCCTTTGGAGCAATCTTCAGGACACAGCTGAGGGCAGGGCACACAGCATTTACAGCAGAGGACCATCGCTTACAGAGGGGCAGACAATGAAAACAGAGATGTTTTGCCTACAGTTAAAAAAAACCACAACAGAGGACAAACAAACACTGATAAAAATGGTGACTGATTTTGGGGGTGGCGGCAGTGTGGCGTCACCAGGGAATGTGCCTCGTTTCCCAGTCTTGACTTTGCAGCCATGGAAATGTTTTAGGTAACTTACAAAGCAGCATTAAACTGAAGAGAAAACGAATCACTTCCACTTGCAAAAATCAGAAAGGATCTGAAACATCTGAACCCGACCATGAGCCAGTTCGGTAGAAGAACCACAGAAAATTGCTCTGGGTTGGTATTTTAACATGACCTGACTGGAATATTCCTTAAGGGTTAAAAGCACTACAAAGGAATGGGAGCTCAGTAGTCTTACTGAAATAATATCAGTATTAATATTTCCAAGATGTTATATGGAATAAAGGAAATAGGATAGAGTGGGGTGAAACAAAGTTAAGTTAATGTCATGAATAAGATTTTCAGGGTAAGAGAAGAGAGAGACAAAAATCTAAGAAGTAAAAACCCTGTACTCCTCAATTTGAATTGGCAATATCAACGTGAACCTATAATTTATTTTTCGGTTTAAACAAGCACGTCCTAACTCTGTCCACGGAAAAGACCTACAGATTATGGTCTCCAGAAACCATTTTCCATTAGGAAGAATCCGAGTTCCTAAGAGGAGCATATCCCACGAGCCTAACACATTTTGTCACACCTGAAATGAGTTAGTGCTGCGTCAAAGAACTCAGGAACCAACTTGAAACAGGTCCCGTTGCCCAAAGAGAGGGGATATTGAGCATCAAGAATAACAATGTTGACTGAAATAAATCAAACACATAAGAATCTCATCACGATAGTTTAACAAAACAAAACAAAAACCCCTCATCTCTCATTACTGGAAGATGGTAGAACATCAAGTCATTATTCTGAAAACTGACAAATGAAAGGGAAAAACTCAAGCATTTAGCTACCTTCTCCAGGAAACCAAATATATGACAAGGGTGACAAATAAATGGCAAGTAATAGGATGTACTGGAGTATATGAGGAAGCCATTTGGTGTAAACCTATTTGGCCTGTCTCTGTTTTTCCAAAAGGGGCTGACATGACCGTTGAGCATGCATTGTATATCTGCTTTAAGCATTTGCTATGTCCCAAAGACAAGAACAAATAGCCTTAAGATAAAGGTGCAACTTCCCCGACATTGACATTTCCTTAAGGATAAGCACCTCTCCCTAGACTGGGAAGTGATCGCTGCACTCACCCTGTGACTATCCAGCTTGAGACAGCAGACCTACTACCTGGAGTGTCCATCAATCACTGTGCCAACAGGGCAATCTTGTGACTATTGTAAAAGGGACATTTCAATCATATGTGAAACATGTTCTTTGAGGGTATATAACCACTCTGTACACTCCAGTTCTTTGGTGCCCTTCCTTCCTTGGGGAAGGAGGGTCCTGGGCCATATGGTTCTCACATTTGGCTCAGAATAAACTCACCCCAATTTTCACTTATAAATTGGTTATGGATTATTTGTGTCGACATTTCTTGGTGCAGTCATGGCAGGATTTCAGAGAAACCCACCGGAGACTATCTGGAATCTACACTGAACTGGCATTCGGTACCAGTAGAGGCCCACTGAGTCCCCCCAGATCACTGCATTCTTTCAGGTGAACTTGGTGAGTTCTCCTGAAACCTGGACCTCCTTATTTTAAGTCAATGGTCCAAGAGTTGATATGAGCTGTTGCAAACCTTAAGGCTAGGTGTCTTAAGGTGGTACCAGCACATACCCTAGGTAAGAGGAACCTAACAGGAATTCCTAGGCCAGAGGAGCCTAGGGGAAACTTTGGAGCGAATGGGGCAGGCTGATCTTTTAAATTTTGAATTAAATTGGAAAGAAGTGTGTTTATAAAGTTTGAACAAACAGCTCGATAGAGAAATGAGGGACTGAATGTGTTCAGCTCCAAAGAAAGGGGATACTGATCCTCCTGGCCAGAAAGGTATTCTCAGGTGACTGAGGACCTCAGCAGGAGCGTTGGAGGATCAAATGCCTTGTGACGTGTAGCAGTCTCATAGGGAACTCCACTCCACTCATGTTAATTAATTATGGCTCATCCAGGTGATACTAGCACTGATATTGATTTCCTTACATTAAACCCAGCATATATAGAGTTAAAACCAAAGCACTCATTCCCTGCTTACTCCCTGGCTTCCTGGCTCCAGAATCCACTATTTGCCATGGAGACAAACAGCCAAGGACAGCCAGCTGGATTCGTTATCTCCTCCTCCTCCTTCCTACAAGCAGCCTCCCCAGGCTGGTGGGAAAGCTCTGACCGGCAAGGCCATATGCTCTCCCTCCCCTAGATAAAACTCCAAATAAAAACCCTTACTTTTAGGTTTTTGGGTTGTTTGGGATTTCAGTGTTAGCTGCCCTTTCTCCTTGCTCAGTGCTGTGCAATAATAAAACTCCTACTTTCTTCCACTACACCTAGTGTCAGAGATTGGCTTACTGTGCAGTGGGTGAGTGAAGTCACTTCAGGTTCCATATCATGCGAAGTGCAAAGGGCTGGTCACCTGTGCTCCAAGCCCCCACGGTGGTTTTAGACTGCCAGAGGGAGAAACTGAGGCATGTAAGACACTGTTACAACCTTTCTCCAGGGAGTAACACTCAACCAGCAGTCCATTTTTTGACTCATTACACTGTCCTTAGAAGTTGTTCAGACTTTACAGCAAACAACATTAAAAGAAAAGTGGGAAATCAGTTCCTGAATGGGCAGCCTCCTCTGAACTCCAGTTGGCTTCATGCTGTGACTGCAATTGCTTAACAAAGGGGGATATTTCCAACCCAGATTCTTAAGACCAAAAGAAAGAAAGAAGAAAAACTGGGAAAACAAGTTTTTGCCACCATGGTCTGCTGTGAGAACACCCTAGCCCAGAAATCTAAGGAACATCTTTGTTATATCTGTCTGTTGTTTATGTGTGTGTCTATGTATGTCATAAATGTGTAGTATTTTCCCTCCGGATGGTATGATTTCTAAAGAGCTCTATTCAATTCCCTTAAAGTAAGTGCTTACAAAATTTTTTTTTAAATGCAGCTAACCCAAACATCTTTCAAGTTAACGTGGGATGAAATAATCTTTGGTAAATAAAAGTTTGTTTAAGTTTGTTGGTTTGATTAAAACAGGCATGTCCTTAGAGCTATCAGCATTGGATATGAAACAGACATGTGGCCTTTATTCTATGTTTACTGGTCAAATAAGCTGACGTTGTCTCTTACAAAACTGGTTAACAAAAATAATAACTTAAAATGATGGCTAATTTTGTCTAATGTCTCATCAAGTCATGTAGGCAATCTAAATGATTATTGGGAACAAAAACCTAAATAGATGTGAAAAAGGTAACTGTTGGGTGAACTTTTAACAATAATTATGTGTTATGGTGTATGTACTTAAAATAGCTTCTGAAATCTCTTTGGTAACTTGAAACTTTGAAGTTTTGCTAGTTTAATTTAAATGCTAAAAATTCATTAAATATCTAGATCATCTCTAAATAAGATAAAGTGTTGGACATTAATTATTAATGTAAGTTCACCTACTATTGGCTTCTTATTACAGGTAAAACTAAAAGTTGCTTAAGTGTACTAGTAAACATGTCTTGCATGTTATTAAAAGATTGTACTATAAAGTAACATGTTTCTAAAAATCATGAAAAGTGTTTACAAATTTGCCAAGCCACAAAGTGCTAAAGAAAGTTTATAATTACTTACTCTTAATTTTCACTAAAACTGAAGGTTTCTAAGGGTTAAAGAATTCTAATACATGATTAAAGCTACTAGAAATTAATAAGGAAAACATATTTGTATTCAAGGAAAGGTGTAAGTTTTCAGTAAAGAAGGTAAAAAGAATGGAATTTATTTTTTTTAAGATTGGCACCTGAGCTAACAACTGTGGCCAATCTTTTTTTTTTTTCCCTGCTTTATCTCCCCAAATCTCCCCTGGTACATAGTTGTATATCTTAGTTGCAGGTCCTTCTAGTTGTGGCATGTAGAATCAAAATATTTTTGTTTGTTTGGTTAAGAAAGATAAATTTGTCCTAAAGTACTGGGGGGAAAAAGAAAGACATGAGACAAATTCTGAGAGTAAGGGGAAGTGACAGAAGGTTGGTGAAAGTAAAACCCTGCAGAGTTTTGTAAATGGTCAAGTTGGCTAAGATTAAAATAAATTACGTAGATAAGGTTTAATATAAAAAGTAAGCTTGTTCAAAAATTAGAATTTGGCTTTCTCTCTTAAAAGGATAATTTTCTTAAACTCTTATCTGCTCTTGATAAAGAGGCTATAAAAGGTTTTTCTTTTGAGTAAGTTTACCCAAAGGACAGAAGATCTGTGTTTTGTTGAGATAATTTCCTATGTTCAAAAGGGATGAGGTCTCTTTATCAAGGATTTTGACTGTTTCTGTTGTCACCTTGGTTAAATGTTATCACAAAGCATTGTTTCAGTGACCCTTGTTTCATGATGACAACATCAGCAACCCCTGGATCTTGTTTAAATAAACGTTTTAAAATCTTTTGATATTTTTGACAAGCTCCCCAATAATCCATATCCTAAATGAAGTCTTTATTTGATATTCTTTGAGAATTTTCGGAGGGCCCCTGGGACTTGTCAAAGAAATTTGTGCTCTCTTCCTATAAAAGGGAGATATTAATTAGCTTGTTTGGTATGCTAAATTGCATGGGAAGCATCATCAAGTAAATGATGACAAACCCTCTCAGGTTATATTGTGTAGGTAAATATTATTCACTATTTTAGTCCTGCTACCTTGCTTCCAACATCACAAGTGGAGAAGAGCATGACTGCATTCTATTATGTAATTTGGGTTAGAGATGGGTCTTACTTAAAAGATAAGCAAGGATGTTATCAAGCTGGATATGCTGTCCAGCCTCAAGAATGCCTGCTACTTTCTATTAACTCTGCTAACCCACTAAAAAAATTTCCTTCTATAGGCTCAAGAAACCACCATGGAAGGAAAAAAAAATACATATATATATACATATACACACACATAAAGGTGGCAACAAAAGGGAAAAATAATACTTTTAGAAACTCTCTCCCACAGTGGCTCATATAGCCTATACTTCTTCTGTTATATGCCCAAGGTATAATCCACAGAAACCATTTCATGAGTCATAAGGCCACTTTCCCCTTCCTAAGGGACCCTTTGAGGTATGGCAATTGGACTTTGTCCAAATGCCACCATCCCAAGGATAAATATATCTTGTAATGATTTGTATGTTCTCACATTGTGTTGAGGCTTTTCCTTGCAGAAGAGCAACGGCTTTAGGTAAATTATTATTGAAAAGGATAATTCCTGTTTGCAGAATTCCTACAGAGTTAGATAGTGACTGGGGAACTCATTTCACCACACAAATAATTAAATCTATTTGTAGTATTTAGCCAATAATGCAGCATTTCCACTGTGCTTACCATTCCCAGTCCTCAGGATTGATGGAAAGAACTAATTGCCCAATCAAAACTTAATTGGCAAAGCTTTCAGAAGCATTTACTCCAATGGCCAAAAGCTCTTCTGTTAGTGCTCCTTAATCTTAGATCTACACTTTTGGTAAACATTGGCTGTGTCCTTTTGAAACAATAGGACAGCCTACGCAATTAGATGAGGAAATACGTGAACCAACTTTGCTTAAGGGATATGTTACATTATTGTCAGGGTCTTATTGAGATGCTTAAAAGAAATGAAAGATTGGTAGCTGATTCTTTCACAGAGAACCCCTAGACCTTAAGGATCATGGATGATAACCAGGAGAATTTATTTATCAGAAGAGACATCAAATAAAAGACTCTGCAGCCCTGTTGAAAGGGACCACACCAGGATGAGAAGAAGATGGCATCTATTGAAGACAGCTGTTCAAAGACTCCAGACCAGGCCTGTATTCCCAACGTTGTATCTCCTCCTTTAAACCTTTGTTATGCTTAAACTGTACACCGATTTTATAATTGTTCCACTTAAGGTTTTGGAATACTATCATACTTAAAGAAAGTGATTGACTTGGAACAGGCTGGTTTTGAAGGCTAGGCATTTATTGGATGGCTCTTATGGAACTCAGTGATTATGTGGAACAAACCTCTGGTCTTGGCTACTACCTGGATGGCTAAAACACTGCACCCTGGGTTTCCTGTGGAAGCAGGGAACGATTCACACTGAGTTAACATCTGTTGCCAATCTCTCTCTCTCTTTAAGGTTCATTCAGTATTCCACTGGTATGGCCACCAAGCGGCTATATTTTCTCCTTCTTTGGGGCTAAAAGATGTCATTATGATATATGGAAGCCCTGAATAAATTTATTCAACAAGCCCTTAGTAATAGTCAAGCAGGAATAGCCTTATTAAATACTGAAATGTCCTTAATGAGAAAGGCTGTCTTCGAAAACAGAATGGCCTGAAATATTCTTACAGCATCCCAAGGTGGTACAAGTGCAATTATTCAGACTGAATGCTGTGTTTTTATACCTGACGAGTCTTCCAACGTGTCATCTTTGCTAAAGTACATGAAGAAACAGGTGAATGACTTAAGTGATCCTACACCCAGTTTGATTTGTTTGGTTGGCTCCCTTCCAGTATTGGTTCCATTTTTCGATCTGGGTTGCAATTCCTATTTCTATTACTTCTTGGAATTCTTGTAATAGTCATAATATTCAAACTAATTGCTGTTATCTTACTCTGTTTTGTAAGACCGGCATACAAGGTGGAATAACAGTTGTCCAGTGACTTGATGGTCAATTGATCTTATAACCCTGGACAAATTTCCTTTTCTGAAAAGGAATAGGCCTAAGAACTCATTTCAAACTAATGTTTTTAAATATGTTGAATTGTTATTGTTACTGTACTTGTTCTATAATTGTGAACAATGTAAATGTGAAGAGTCATAGAAAAGCACATATACATTTGTGCAACAATCTAAAATTAATTGAAAATTATATAACCTATAAAATGCTTCCTCTGTTAACATACACACCTCTATGCTTGTCCACTATATCTGACTATTTCCCCCTAACATAGAAAACTGGGAAAATAAATGAGACAAAAGCATGGCACTGAGGGACATAATGGATTCAGAGCAGGCAGCAACCACCCTGGCACCGAGGTACAATATTTTGATTATCGATGCTTTATATCAAAAGATTATAGATCAAAAGGGGGGACATGACAAATAAATGGCAAGTAATAGGATGTACTGGAGTATATGAGGAAGCCATTTGGTGTAAACCTACTTTGGCCTGACTTTGTTTTTCCAAAAGGGCCTGACGTGGCTGTTGAGCATGCATTGTATATTTGCTTTAAGCATTTGCTATGTCCCACAGGCAAGAACAAATGGCCTTAAGATAAAGGCACAACTTCCCCCACATTGGCATTTCCTTAAGGATAAGCATCTTTCCCTAGGTTAGGAACTGATTGCTGTACTCACCTGTGACCACCCAGCTCGACACAACAGACCTGCTACCCTGCTGTATCCACTGAGACAGCAGACCTACTACCTGCTGTGTCTATCAACTGCTTTCACTAAGACAGAAGACCTACTACCTGCTGTGTCCACCAATTGCTGTGCCAACAGAGCAGTCTCATGACTATTGGAGAAGGGATGTTTCAACCATAGGCGAAACATGCTCTTTGAGGGCATATAACCACTCTGTACACCCCACTTCTTTGGTGCCCTTCCTTCCTTGGGGAAGGAGCACCGTGGGCTATATGGTCCTCACATTTGCCTCAGAATGAACTCACCCCAATTTTCATTTATAGGTTGCTTATGGATTATTTGTGTTGACAAGGGAAAGAATTTCAGCTAAGGAATGACGAAAGAATAATAGAATTCAAAAATGATGATTTTGTACCCTAGTGAAATTGTGACCATGGTCCAGTATTGGCTGATCAAACCACTTGGTGAGCAGGGAAGGGAACCTGATCAGGCAGGTCATGCTGACGACACCTGAATCCCCAACTCAACCCAAAGATCACCAAGTAGGACAACCGCACCCTACATGTTTCTCAACTTGAGGCGGAAGAAAACACAGCACCCCCCTGAAGCGCTCTCCCAGAAGAAATGAATCTGAGTCTAACGGAGCCCAACTGCCCCTTCACAGGAAATGAGGGAGACAGGGGAACATATTAAAAGAAACCACAAGTATACAACTACCAAATGACCCACTTCTCCAACAAATGAAAGACATGAAAAAAAAAATAGAAGAATGGAGTGGTGGGGGAGACTATTATTATATTTAAGGAGACTTAAGAGACATATCAACCAAATGCTATTTGCGGATCCTGATTTAAACCAACTAAATTTAAAAGACTTTTTTGGGTGACAATTGAGGAAATTTGAACACGGATTGGATTTTAGATAATATTAAGGAATTCTTGTTTATCTTGCTAAGTGTAATAATGATACTGTATTTACATCAAAGGAAAAGGGTGCTTATCTTTTAGAGATATGCACTGAAATATATTTATTGGGAAAACTTAGGATGCCTGGGATTTCCTTTAAAATATTCCAGAAGAAGAAAGAGGAAGGAAAATGTAAAAAGGAAGAAGGAAGATGATGAAGATGAAGACAAAGAGGAGAGGAAGGAAGAATAATGTGGGGAGAGGGGAGACAAAATAAGGTCAGCAAATTGTTGCAGGTGGGCAAGGAGTAAGTGGGGGTTCATCATCCTCTTCTCTCTTAGGTGAATTTGGAAATTTTCATAATAAAACTTTTTCAAGCTGAAGGACAAAAGGATTGTTCTTTGAGTTTAGCAGCTTCTAAGAACCTGTTTTTCCAGCAGACCCTGTGAGGGATAGCTGACAAAGAAACTAATTCTTCTGAGAGAGGGAGACCAGAGAGCCTCTCTTCTTGGGAGCAAGGAGAAGCCTGAGGCTGAGCTCTGCTGTGAGGGACACTGCAGTGACCCCTCATCAATCAGACATCTCTCCCTGCATCCACACCCTGGGGCAGTCCCTTCCCATAGTGATATGAGCTGAGCCAGGCTGCAGGATATGCTTTGGCCCATGGAACGGCAGCAAATGTGATGCAAAGAGAGCCCTGAGGAATGCTTGGGCACTGCGGTTTGATGTCTCCTGTTCCTGGGAACCCTGTGAGGGCCACATATGAACCAGCCCAGGCTAGCCTGCTGGGAACCTGTGCCCAGTCACCCTGTCACCACAGCCAACAGCCAGCACAGGCCTCCAGACCCATGAATGAAGCCACCCCAGCGCCAGTAGAGCTGGCCCAGGTGAGAAGAGCCACTCAACCAACTCTGATTGAGAGAAGTGATAGAGCTTTGTTGTTTTAAGCCACTAAATTGTTTATTGCTTATTCTCATCAAAAGCTAACTGACAGCATGTATAAATCGAAAGGTGGGGGCAAAAATATTTTTTTTCCACTTGCCCAATGCCTTACTAATTAAAAATAACTATCTTGTGTTCTTCATCTGGTTTGAATCTCAACAAAGAGGTGGAGGATGGTTACAGCCGGAGTATGGACGAGGCAGACTGCAATCCCTCTCCTGCCACTTACCAGATGTGCAAGCCCTACACAACACTAACACCTCTGCACACATTTTTGCCTCTTTAAAATGAGGATACAACTACTGCCTATTATGCCTGATGCTCTGAGGAACTGAACAGAATACACGCCTAGCAAAATGAAACCTCAGCAGATGCCAGCTCTTATCAGTGGTGGCTCCTTACCCATCAACCAGCCCTTGCTGCTTAATGATCCTGTGCGACTCCTCCCTGGAGATCCTGCCGTGAAACCAGTGCTGCGTCCTATGAATCACTGCGGGATGGAAGAGAGAAGGAAGGTAGGGTCTCGACCCCTCTGCAGAATGGCTTCCCTGACAGCACCGCTACTTGCGATCAGTGCCGGGCCCCGATCCCGTGGCCACACCTCTCGTGGGGTGCTCTGGACCCAGACAGCTTTGTGAAGCTCGGGGAGGGGTGGGAGCTGTTTTATTTTCTTTACATACAAAAATACCAGGCCAATATGCTGTGTTTACCTGTACTTAGGGTAGAAGGGTGGAGGGGACTTTGGCTACCTAGGATATTCATCCGCGTGCTTCGCTTCTGCAAAAGAAATCCCCATGTTAGCGCTAAGATAGCAGACTGACATAACCAACAAGCCACCCGGTACACACACCTCAGGGCAGGAAGCCTGGCCAGATGACAGGGCCCTGGACTGTGGAGTGAAAGCCACCTGAACCCATATGACCATGGACAACAAAGAGCAATGCGTCACGGTTGTTAAAAACAGAAACAGAAGCCTCCGGGTATATTCCTAATGGTCCCAGTATTGAAGCAGACTCTTGTTTCTTACACAGAGGACATACAGTGAAATTCCTGATACATCTTAGGAGAAAAGCGTGAGCTTCCCCACTGAACTCAGGCAGTTCTGCAAACACTGGTCACAGGATCCCTGTGCTTTGGGGACAGCGTCCTTTTCCAGACACTGTGATGCTAAAGTCTGGGGAAGCCTTTCTGTGCTAGAGCTGCAGGCTCATGATTTATATACTGTCTTTACATTTCAGGAAAATCTGAAAGTTGGGTGACGTTTTTCCACCTAGAGATTAGGAACTTAACCGAAGAGATGTCCAAGGCCAGGAAGCTGACTAGAGGTGAGGCAGAGGCGTGGGCTCCATGCTCCTCACAGATGGCCACTGATGACTCATCAGCAGGAAGAGTTCTGCGTGTGAGCCCAGAGGTCAGGGAGGCAGTGGGGGTGGCAGGTGTGGGAACGTGGAGGGGCCCAGAAGTGCCAATTGCTTCCCGCAGCTTAGAACTCAGATGCCACCCTCCCCTCCCCAACATCTCACCCCCTTGCCAGCACCCACAGAACCATTCTCCTGGGATGCCACCCCGAGGGAACCTGTCCTGCTGGGACTGGGCCATGGCCTTACCCTCCAGGCGTGGCCTTCTTCCAGGGCTGCGCTCTGGGCTTCCGCTGGATTCTCGATCACTCTTCCTGTTTGCCCAGAAAAATCCATTGCCACGAGGGAGTTCTCAGAG
This sequence comes from Equus caballus, assembly GCF_041296265.1. Taxonomy (NCBI): domain Eukaryota; kingdom Metazoa; phylum Chordata; class Mammalia; order Perissodactyla; family Equidae; genus Equus; species Equus caballus. The sequence continues at coordinate 20,429,422 of NC_091687.1, forward strand.
ACACTGCGCTAGAGAGGAAAGGCCACAAGTTCTTAAAATATAGGGAAATGAGCTATAGCAGCACATGGGAATCTTGGCATGAAATAATTGAAAAGACAGCAGGAAAAGGTGATAGGAATGCCCCTCATGCGAGCTCCCAGCTCTCTAAGGTTCAGGTTGAAAATTCAGTGGCCAAAGGCCCTAGAGCTGGAAACGGCTTTGGTTTCTCTTCAGAAGAAAAAGAAATGTTCCAACCCTCTCGCAGCATTCAAAGGCTGCTGTGTGGCCACTGGTGCCAAAAGGATTTGGCCCGTGTGGTCCTTCACAGGCTCCCTGTCCTTCACTAAAGCACATGGGAGAAATGGAAACCTCACAGGTGAGCCCAGTCCTCATCAGCAACCCAGGCCTTCCCTCAGTATGTTAGTTCAGGGAACACACACACTCTTTCCGTGGCATAATCTGACATCTCCAAGACACGCACGTAGAAGGATCTTTAAGATAATATTTTGAGAGGATGAAGTCTTTCTGTACCTTTGGGATGTAAAGTATGTCCTCAGAACACAAAACGACGTTATAATTTCTAAATCCTCACTAGCAAATGACTCAAGCATAATGGTCAACAGCACCATAGAACCCACAGCTGAAAGGAACAAAAGCCACAGGTAGGAAAGGCTCCTCAGTAGAGCTGAATGTTGCTGTTAACAGTTTTTGACCCTTAAACAGAGCCATCTACCTGAACAACCTTGAGAGGAGATGCAGGCATGGGGAGAAGGATGGCAGAGGAATCTGCGCCCAGCAGGGACACTGCTGAGATGACAAAATCCACCCCCCAGGACATGGAATGCTATGGGACATACTGGCTTCTCTGAAACTCAGGCTCATCTGGAGCTTCTCCTGGCAGCCTCATCTGAAATGAGACATCCACAGCACATGCAGACACAGCACCTGAAAAGGAACTTGACTTCTGAAGATCACAGCTGTACTTACCACTGGAGTCGAGAACGGGGAGAGCAAGGCTTTCCTCTGCTGAGGGATTCTGTAGTTCTGGTAAAGGAGCATTCCATACTGAAGGGGAAAGGCCAGAGTTAGTCACTGGGGCTAGATGAGCCCCCAAAGCCCCAGAACATGCAAACCCATGGCAGAGAAGGGCAATGCTCAGTACGGAACAATGAATAATACCCTGCTTACAGCCTCTGTGAACCGAGCACAGACATCCAATACAGCAACCCCTCTCAGTCCCGCCAGGACTGTCACTCCATGGAAAGTACCACTGACTGGTTTGGGGATGATGGGTGGGCAGGAAATAAGCAGGGCAGTAACAGTGTAATAAGGATGAGATCGAGAACAACAATTAACCTTATTGAATGGGGCTATGTGCCAAGTACTGTTTTAAGTGCTTTTTGTTATTATTTTCTTTAGTCCTCTCCATTTTATGAAATATGTACTTTATCCTCATTTTACAAATAACAGAACTGAACACAGAGAAGGGAAGCAAGTTGCTTAAGATCATGGTAAAGTAAGGATTCAGGCTTTGAATGTACACAGCCTTTTCCAAAACAGTGCTCTTCCTAACCAACCAGGCTCACTCCCTAATCAGCTCAGCACTTCATGCTTTATTTACCCTGGAAAGAAGCAGTAAGAGCTCTGCAAAGTCATGCACACTTCCCACATCCCAACCTACACTCCCTAATTAACCATTCAAACCACCGGGAAGAAAAAAGGTCAGGAAGAGAAAACAAGGTTCTCCAGTGGATTGCATCTTCCTCGTCACTCTCCTTCATGGGATGTAAGCTCATCTCTAGCCCTAGGCCTTAGATTATGTACTCATTTCTAAAATAAAAATATTTAGAACACGTTGAAATGGTCTAACATAGGTAAACTGCACTCCCATGAGAGGAGAAGAGTGAAAATGGGTCAGAAGAAATATTTGAAGAGATAATGGGCAAGAATTTTCCAAAACTGATAAAAAGACGTCAAGATACAGAATCCAGAAGCTGGATAAAAAATAGAAGCCCATATCTAGGCACATGATGGAAAGATTGCTGAAAAACAGAGACAAAGAGAAAATGTTAAAGGCAACCAGAGAAAGATGCACGTGCCTTTCACAGAAGTAATGGGAGGACTAACAGCTGACGTCTTCACATAAATGATGAGAGTTAGAGGACAATGGGATGGGTGGAATGCCCAAGAAAATAACTGCTAACCTAGGATTCCCAAATCAGTGAAAATTTCCTTCAATAAGGAAAACAAAATAGGAATATGCCAAACAAAATTTCAGAGAGATATCACTGCCAGCAGGCCCATACTAAAAGAACTCCAAAGTGCAATTCTTCTGGTCCCAGAGAGAAGAATGCAAATTCAGGAAGGATTAAAGTGCAGAGATGTAGGTAATTAAAATAAAAATGAAGCATCTAAAACAACAACATTATCATGTCATAAGTGGCTTAAAATGTAGAGAGAATTAAAATACATGACAAGATACTTCAAAAGTGGTGAGGGGGTAAATGGAATTAAAGGCTCCTTATGTTGGCCTCGGCTTGACCTATGGGGTGTGTGGAAAGTAGCTGTGTCTATGTTGCTGACCCCAATAAAAACCCTAGACAACAAGGAACAGGTAAGCTTCTCCGGTTGGCAACACTCTGTGCTTGTCGCCATACATGGCTGCTGGGAGAAGCCAGCACTGTCCACATGGTTCCACTGGGAGAGGACACCTGGAAGCCCATGCCTGGAGCTCTCTGGGACCATCTCCTAGGTGTCTTGAACTGATGCTGATTTTAACCTGCATCCTTCCACTGTAAGACACTGTAAGCACAAGTCTAAAAGCCTTGAAGAGTTCTGAGTCCTTCTAGTGAACGTGAGGCTGGTCTTGGGGCCCTCCTGAACTACCTGTGTATGGATATATATCTTCCCTTCTCCTTTTCTTTCTTTGGCCTTAATTTGATAATTTTGTTTATAACGTCTTGAAGGGATACAAAGATCATTGATTTTAAGTCTTACGTTTTTCAAATTATATTTAAGACCAAAAATTTGCCTCGTCAATTCCACTTTGATTACAGTTTGTCACATTTTTATAATTATTCAATTAAAAATATTTTTAAAATTTCTTCTGTATATCATTCTTGACCTATGTGTTGTTTAATCAGTTTGTCTTTTAAGTGGGTATACAATTATGCTTTATTTGCATTGTAAGTATTATTTTTACTTTATTAATCTACATTATTATCTGCAGGTCTATGACTATGAATTCATGTTTTTTTCCCAATTACAAATACTAGAACCTTCAGAGTGGTAGGTTTATTTGTATAAGCTCTTTCTAGTGTTTAGATATTAACCTTTTGATTACCAGCTATAGTATAAATTATCTTGTCCTTTATTTTCTTTTTTATTTTTGTGCAGTGGATTTTAAAGAAATGTTTATATAGTCTAAATCAATCTTTTTCCTTTATAATTTCTTCTATTGCTTCAAAAGAAGGAAAATATGACCAGAGAAATATTTTCCTGTTCTTTTGCACTATATGTTTCTCGTTTCTTATTCATATCTAATTGAATGTGACAGTGCCAAACAATAAAGAAAGAAGGTGACAGCTGCTGTCATGCTTCTGTTTGCACAGAGACCGCAGATATGTCTCCATATTAGGTAGACAGGCACTTCCTGTCTGTGCAGAGGGCATCCTCGCCATGTTAAGACATACCCTCCCCACACATTGTGTTAACATAATAAACAACATCAGAAATAACAAAATGCCAATTCCTTTATCTTGGAATTTAATTAAACATTTAATCTTTATACTAAGTGAGATGGAATGTAAGTTTATTTCTTTGTGCAAAGATAGCACAAGGGTTTAGGGTTACGGTCAAAAAATGATTCATATTGTTGGGCTCAGCTCCAGGGATACAAAATGAATTTAAGACCTACTTTCCACCTTCAGGGGCTATAATTTTGTAGTAGACACACAGATCAGAGGCAATATTATCTGGGTATTAATGGAGAGGGAACCCTAACCATCCACATGGTGAGGGGTAAGTCTCCATTTATGAGGCCACGTCTGACCAGGTTCTTGAAGGACAGCACAGCCCCAGAAGACTGAAGGGGACCAAACCTCAGTGTACCATGTTATTCCAGGTTCTGTTACAGCTTACACAGCACAGAGCCTAAATATTTCTGGAAACTTAGAGAAATGCATTTTTAAAAAAATGTTCAATTTCTCCTTCTAGGTTTTTCAGTCAATTTTAAGGTTTTTCTATTTTTGCAAAGAATGTCCATTTCATCTTGATTTTAAAGTACAATAGTAGGTAGATATGCACAGTATGTCCTCACTTTTCCCATTTTTAAAACTACTGGTTTTTTGTGCCTTCCTTCACATCTACTCTCAATATATTTTAACCCCCCCTTGTTTCTATCTGCTAGCACAAAAAGAAAAGGGTCCGTTTCTGTAGTTCCTACAGGGGTGGCTGAGAGGCCTGCTCACACACAAGAGGGCACAGCAGGGTGGGTGGGGGCAGGAGGGCACCAGGCAGGGCTAGGCTTTCAAACTGCTTCCGAGGGGAGAGGCGCTTCGAAGATGCTGCAAGTGGCAGGCTGTGTCTGAACGGACATTTAAACTGTACACGTGTGGAAGTGATTGCACTGTTGGCCACATATTTCTGGCTCTTCACTTCCAGTCAAGTGGCAGGCTTACACTTCCCAGGCCCCTGTGGTTGGGTGGGACTGGGTGACCAGTTTGGACCAACGACTGTGGGTGGAAGTGACATGCGTCATTTAACTGGGAGTGGGAGATCCTCCAGCTCTCTCTTCCCTCCCATCATGCGGGAGACTGCAACGTTCAAGATGGCGCTGCTCCATCCACTGGGTTCGAGCAGGAGCAGGAGCGAGTCTTTATCGTTACAGCTACTGAGACTGGGGATTCGCTGCCACTTAAGAATAATCTGATATACCATATAATCCATTCAGTCTTTTTATCTATTTCACATATTGGGGAATTATTAAAGATTATGCCTGAGGGGGGAAAAGAGTTCTGCTACAAAAAAATACAATTTCAGAACCACTAGACTTGAGAGATCATCTCACAGGGAAGACAGTGAAAGGAAATCAGTGATTTTCATTCTTTTCGATTTCATAAAGCAATCAAATTTTGGGGGGGAAAAATATCTGTGACTGCCTTAAGCCTTGGCAACTCATTTGCCAAACAAGACAATACACATGTAAACCAAAAATTAGCCACGAACCTACCACTTAATCTCAACAACACTTTATAAAATAAAGGCTATTTTGACATTAATGAAGTAGGGAGGACAGTCTCAGATTAAAAGATATGTCCTTTGCCATAAGCACAGTTAGCTTCGTGGAAAGCTTACTACACCATCCTTATTGGTTTCACTTTGCCGTGGAATAGACGAAACCTCTCCACAGATTCTCACTTGTCAGAGGATTGGCTTTGGGAAATCAGGGGTCTAAATTTTGGCATCCACCTGGTGCGACCTTGGGAGTGAGCATGCAGACAGGCGGGCTCCACTGGAAGGGCAGCGCTGGAACACATTGCCATTCCCCGAGCCCCTCCTGTGATTCCTAAGGAGCCCAGCTCAGGAACACGGAATCTTGACTGGTCCCGTCTCACGGAGCTCCCTCTCCTCCTGGACTGTATACTGTGCTCTGTGAAGGCCTCCGGTCCCCTCCCCTCCCCAGGGTTCTCATGAGGATTCAACAAGGTGACACATGAAGCTCCCGGAAGGGTGCTTGGGGTCTGGCGAACACGCAAAAAACATCACCAGCGTTGGGATACTTCGCTTCTGGTCTGCACAGCTTCCAGCCCTCCTAGAAGACTTTGTTCCCTGCGTACAGTGCGCTTTGAACCCTCCCTTCGCTCTTCCACACTCACCAGTGTTTGTGTGGAGGGAGGAGGCCCCGTGTTTTTCTTCACGCTGCCATCCTGTAGAGCATCTACTTTAACTGCCTTTTCAGTGTCAGGTCATTTAAAACCAAAGCAACCGCTCGTTATAGAATTCTGCACTGATGAAGCAAGACCTCCCTCTTGGGGAAGAAGTTCAAGAAACTTCTGGAAGATGGGTGGCAGAGGAGGAGATGATAGATAACTGTACCAAAGTTTTAGTATTCCTTGCACAGACCCCAAAGTATCTATGAAATTATTTAGAAAGCAGTGTAAAAGGAAGGAATGAGGGGCAAAAGCAGATATTATCTGTGGACTTTATCCCCTAGAAGTATCTGTAAAGACAAGAACAGTTAGGCTAGGTTTCTCCTACATAGGCTCAAACTATAATTTTTTTTAAAGAAAGTGTACCTGTGTTGATATAAAATAAGGTTTTCCTCTCAAAAAAAGCCCTGGGATTTTAATACAACCCAAATAGCTATTTCAATACTATCTAGTCCTGGATGGAGTCAGGAACACTGGGGAGGCAAAGCTTTATGCTTCAGGGCTCTGGGGTCTCCAGGTTGATGTCAGTTGTAAACCAAGGCATCCTCCATGCGTTGTCCACTTCCTCCATGTGAGGACACGGCACATCTGATCCACTTTTAGGGGGCAAGGGAGTCTGAGGGCTGGAGCTGGAAGGGACCCCTCATCACTTACTACTGACAAGATCTTCAAGTCAACCACGAAAAGGCGCAACGCATCATTTCCTTGGACCGTGTTGGTGAGACATCCCCTTGGAGGCCCGAGAATGAGACCCTGCGAGGCGATCCTGCAGATTCTGTGGTCCAAAGGCCCCATCTGCTGACTCTACCAACCCCAGGCAGTCTCACGTTGACTCCAGTGGTGCCCATGACATCAGGCAGGCAAGAGGGAGGAGCAGCTTCAAAAAAGAAAGGTCGAAGCCAGACACAGGAGTTTGGGTCAGTTCCACTTTCCTTCAATTCAGATTTTCTGAGCATCTCCAAAGTTCTGAGCGCTAAGCAGTCACTGTCCTCAAAGAGGATTTTGTGGGGAGCCAGGCAAGATGCCCAGGCACAGAGCAAGCACAGGTAGGGCAGATGGATGGATCCGGAGGGATGGTCAGGTCCTCTACAGCCTGCTGACCCGCCACAGCCCACCTTGGTTCCTGTCTCCCTGTCAAGGAGACAAGACTGATGATGGACACGAGTCAATGCTCACATCCAAGAAGCTTGCGAAACTTGCAGGGCCAAGGAAACAGGAAGCATTTTAGAAGGTCTCCCTACTGCTTCAAACAGCACAAGTCCCTGGCACAAAATACACCCCATTCTGAAGGCAACACGTAGGCACAGGAGAGGGACCATCAGCATAGAACCTGGTGTTCTGATTATGCTTTCCACCTCTCTAAGCAAGACAATTTGAGGCAGGGCAGGGAGGGTGGAGATGATGTAACATGGGGAGAAATTCTCACATCCTTACATCAGATGCTGTTTTGTGAGCCTGCTCAGTGGTGGCAAGAGACCTCAGAGCAGCATACCTAGCTAGGACAGAAAGCCATAACTCAACTTCTGCTTCACTTGAGATGGCTCAAGGGCCTGTCACTGCCACATTGCAGTGGATATTAGGTCCAGGCCTCCATCCTCCTATAGGAACGGCACCTGAGGACGTGGAATCCGTGGCTCACTGGATGCAAAGTGCTACCTGCAAAGTGGCCGGGACGACAGGACCACATTCAGAACTGAATGGATTTTTGACTTCCTGGTGTCTCTCAAGGAGGGAAGTAAAGCGTGGTGGTTAGGAAGGGAACCCAAAATTTTCGGGGTTCTAATGCTGGCTCTGTCACATACCAGCAGCCACAACTGGAGCATGACTGGATGAGCTTCAGGTTTGTCATCTGTACAATGAGGATGATGATAAAACATATGTCACAGAGTTGTTGTGAAGAGTAAACGAGGTCCTATGTGTGAAGTGATGAAGAGTGCTTGGCCTATAGCAAATGCTCAAAAATGTTCATAGTATTACATTAACATATTGTGTAGCGCATTATTGTTAGCACTAATAACAAAGTCAATTACTAAAATCACTATCAGTTCTGCCCACTTCTTTTCCTGTGACTCGTTATGCTATGATGGCTCCAAAGGAGAGACATCTGCTTTTTCTTACTCCTGAAACAGAGGTTAAGAAGTTGCTAACTGGATATATTGTGTATTGCCCCAAGTAATAACATGTATAGCTTCATAGTGTATGATATCACTTTCCTTTTTCACTTACGTTTTTGATTTTTCCAAAACAGATTCTACATTCACTATCAAAAAAAGTCACAGATACCTAAAACTTTAAAGGTTTCCCTCCTACTGCTGCCCCCATTTGCACAGCTGCATCCCCTCTCCCCATAAGTGACCTCTTTATTTTCTCCTGCAGTCTTACAGAAGGCTGACATGGACACCAGCAAACGCACATTGAGATTTCCATTCCCTCTCTAAACGTAGCATACTCTCTATTAGTGCTCTGCACTTCGCTTTTTCATTGTTAACAATATATCGTAGAAATTTTTCCACAATGCAACCCGAAGAGCTAACTTGTTCTTTTGATAGCTGCAGAGTATTCCTCTGCATGGATACCCTGTAACTCATTTAACCAGTCTCCTATTGATGACGCTTAAATTTAAAACTGGCTTGTAAAGGAGGAGTCTATGATACATAGTATCTTATACCAACACTAACATTTCCTCTTCTGTTATGAAATAGCAACATTTTAATTTTAATCCCTTTTTGTTTTATCAGTGGCAAAAATAAAACAAAATTAGGTTCTGGGACAGAGAGATATACGGCATGCCCAGCATCTCCAGGGAGGGTTCGGAGCTGAGCCTCCTCTTCTGCCCGTCTGGTTCTTTGGATGGCTCCACCCAGAGTCTCAGACCAGTGGAAAACGTCAATGATGGCTGGGGGTTTTTGTAAAGACATCTCAGACCATTGCATGTGTTGGCCACAGGTGACAAAACAAACTTCTCCAGACACCCCAACTTTAGCCAAGTTCGTTTAGGTCAACTAACCTGCAACTCGTGTGGACTTTATATACATAGGAAATCCCAGACAAGTGGCATATGTATGTGAGCAAAGAGCATTTCCTGGGAAATCAAAAGTGAGATGTGCTCTACTGTTATAAGCTTAGCTTTTACTCAAGAGCCGTATGAAATCACTTGGCAATTACTATGAAATTCTTGTCAGGGGCATTATCCCATATGAGGTTCTGTGCAATAACTTTCTTTTAGAACTTATTGTCAGGAGGCACTATTTCCTTTGAGATGCTACGGCGAGCTGTACAATTCGTCACGTTTCCGTCATGGCCCTGGCTTTTCAGGAAGCCAGAAGTCTGATGCTCAGCCATGAGAATAATTAACCCTCCTGATGAACTATTTGCTCTCTCCTGCCTCCCTAGTTTTGACCTTTCAATTCTTATTCCTTTAATCCAGTGGTTTCAACCAAGGGCAGTTCCCGGCCCCTCACAGACCAGAGGACAGTTGGTAATGTCTAAAGACATTTTTGGTTGTCTCAGCTGGTTGGGGGTTGGGGGTGCTAATTGGCATCTAGTGGGAGAGACCAGGGATGCTGCTAAGCATCCCACAATGCTCAGGATAGCCCTCTGCCTGCCCCAAAATGTCAACAGTGCCGAGGTTGGAAACCAGCTCTGCCCTTTCGAAGGTTATGCCTCTGTGAGAAGCTCTTGACACCCCAATTGGAAAGGTGTGTGACTGCACTCAATTAACAGAACACTGTGAGAGAACAGAGGAAGAGTGATGGGCATCTTCCAGGAAGAGATGTGTGTGGCCGCATGCTGTGAGGCGCGGGGTACCTTGAGAAGCCTGAAGGCCGTCATCCAGCAGGTCCTGCTCTGCTCATCTTCGGCACACAGCAGCCGTAGCTCTTTAGTTTCATTCCGGACTCTGTTTGGCTAAAGAACGTAAAAGAAGACCCTGTGAGTGTTACACAGCGAATCCGAAACACATGTTCCTCACGTGAAGGAGGGGCTGAATTTACACACCACCTGATCAGCTGGGTGTCATCAGAGAGGGGCACGGGCAGACATCTACAACCCGTGGCATCAGGCATCTTTCCTCTACCCACCACGGACCAGCCTTGGTTGGTTACAATTACTTGTTACTTAGCAGGATGATCAGCCATCTTTGGACAGGGGAGCTCACAGGAGACAAACAAGAAAGCAAACTATTGCAGGATGAGGTGGACAATGCAACAGGGACAGTGAGGGGGTGTTTAACTCTTTGAGGGGGATGCTGGGTTCGATGGGAGGAAAGCCTGCTCCTGAGTTCACCCAGAAGACAAGATCTTCACTTTTGCCTACCAGGAAGGGTGCGGAGGCAGCTGGAGGAAGGGCCCCTGCAGGGGTTCACCAGCGAGGGGAAAAGCCCGGAGCAGCTCAGGGATCCTGGAGTGTCTGGGTGGCCCCAAGGACGGGCCCCGAGGAAGACACAGAGAGTGAGGGGTCAATGTTGCCCTGGAGAAGGGGACTGAAGTAGGGCAAGCAGCCTGAGGCAGGTAGGGGTCACCGTCATGGCTCCTGCCGCGGTAGATAGTAGGTGCTCCCAGGGTTCATTTGGTGATGGAGGAACACTGCTGCAGGCATAAGCTTATCTGGGTCTCCATGTGAACCCTCTGACCCAGATACAAGGGACACTGACCCTGTGCTCTGCTTTGGGAATCTGGAGGGTGAAGTGAGGGACAGGAGTGGCCACCCCTGCATGTGGCTGATGTTGCAGGAGAAACAGAGACCTCTGGTCTGTGGAGAGAAAGGGCACAGCTGGTGTGGGCTGGCGGGAAGGCAGAGGCACTGGCCGCCTGGACCCTCACAGCTCCTGCTCCCAGCTCCAGCCCCTCCGGAGGCTGCATTCCCACAGCAGCTTCCTGTGCACCTCGGGCCTTATGCTGGTTTGGAGTAGGGTCCTATTACTTGCAACCAAAGAAGCTTCAGCACATGAAGTATAAGACAGTATTTTAGGATAGAATGTGCCACCTGCTCCCCATCCCCTCCTTGGGATGGGGTCAAGCTCTGGCTTACAGGGTTGCCCAGTGGGTGACTCCAGGCACAGTTACTCAACTGGCTACTAGACATGAGCAATGGGGCTGGTTCAAGTCCCACCCCATGATGGAGGTAAAACCTTTAGCAGAGAATCTTGTGCACAGTGAGTATTCAGTAAATATTATCTACAGTTCCAAGGACCAACATCACCACGTCCTCCACAGGGGAGAAGAGCGGGCCCTGCCCATAGGGGTGTGTGTGTATGTGCAAGCACGTGTACATGTAGGCATACATGTGCACGTGGTCATGTGCATGTATGTGTGTATATCTTTGTATTCACATAAGTGTGTGTGTGTAAATATGCAGATATGTGTAGGTGTTTGTATTCACATGGATGTGTACATGTGTGTGCAGGTGTGACAGTATGTGTAAGCCTGTGCCCTCAGACACATGTGCACAGAGGAAGGGCAGTGCTATGGTCAATCCTCTCCTACTATCCCGGTGGAAGCCCACACAGAAGGTGTCTGCTCACTCAGCACCCTGGAGGGCCCCAGGTAACTGCCTGGGGGTCACTAGGCCACTGAGCCCATTGATGGGCATTGTCCATCTTATACTCTGCTTTTCCCTGAGTTTCTGAGCTACTCAAGGACCTACACATCATACGCACACATGAAATATTTTTACATAAATGAATAAATCCAGTGTGAAATTGCGTTTCTGTTTAAAAAAAAAAAGCAATAACCAAGAAAGGAGTTGACAGAATTCTGAAGTTTCCAGTGGCACACTGACACGAGCTGCCTCTGGGCGGCCTGGAGGTGGACTACCTTTATGCAGAAGCCGTAGTCCGTGGGGGCGCTGTACTGCTTCTTGCCGGCAATCAGGGAGAAGACGCTGCTGTCCTCCAGGTCAGCGAGCAGCTGCAGGTGTCTGGGCTCCTGTGAAAGGGTTGGTCAGATTTACGTCGGGAGAGAACTTCTCGAGTACAACAAAGAGCAAGTGTTTTCATCTCCTCATCAACAGAGGGCAGTCTGTGCATGCTTTTAATGCATCTCCCCTCTGACATTCTACAGGTTATAACCATTGTATAAATAAGTGCTAAGTTAAAAACAAATTCACCCAGTTCCTGCGAAAAAACCCCACCTCTCAATTCTCAGACATAAGACTGTTAGAATGCATTTGATACTCTGCCAAACCAAAGCCCCATCACCAAATATTCAATGTGAAAACCAGGAGAAACTCTGAAACCCAAAGGTCAAAGTCAAGAGCACACTCTCAGATGCAGGACTCATACCACCTTGCTGTGCTGCGTGCTGAGTCCACTCGTGCCTGCAATTTTCCCATCGACAGCTTGTCCCATCCCTCTCCTCCTTCACTCCCCAACCCAGTTTTGTGTCCTGCTCCAGGCTACACATGTCCCTGGGTTCTGCATGCATGAGGATGGTGAATGAGCCATAAACTAGAGCTGCGAAGTCGGGGCATTACTGTTCCCACCCTGCATCAGATGTAAGATGCTCCATCAGCAGAGGGAAGGGGCTCAGCTGCCCATGCCCCTTCTCTCCAGCTTACGCCCCTGGCAGCTGCTGACTTCCCAAAGCAGCGCTAAGCCAGCCTGATGCTCAGCACCCTCACCTGGGGTCCCACCAGCTCCCCACGCTTCCTTCCTGGCAGGAACAGAAGAGACCACAGCTCTTACATGGTAAACATGCAGCCATGGTCTGCTGGGCACGCTCCTACTGCAGGGCATACTGGGACATTATAAGAAAAGGGTAGGGAATACTGTGCAAAGACACCAAAGGAGACCCCTGGCAAGGTAAGTCCACAATGCCCCAACCCTCTTTGGAGGCCTGCAGCTGTTTTCCATCTCTCACGTCCTCTTCCCACCAGGGATACATGTAAAACTGCAATTTATTACATAAAACATCTACGACGACATGTGTTAGATTGGCATTATGGTGGCACTATAGTCTATCAAATATCCTGACGGCTAGCGTAGATGCCAACTTCCAAATTACAGAAACTAAGCCAGCATTTTTCAAGGGACTTGGGCAGCCAAGAGGTTCTGCTCCCACCCCACAGAGGGGGCCCGGGCTGGAAAGCCTAGGGGTGCAGGAGGGCTGCAGCCTGGAGGCCCCAAGGTCTGTTAACACCTGCTTTCTGAGGTAGACCAGTAGGCCAGTAACTCTGAGCTTAGCTGTTACACAATTAGCTTAATAAGTTATCATGAGCCTGCAGGAGCCTAAGGTCCATTTTAAAATGCAACCCATGTTCACTCTGCACACTCCCAGCCTGGTGTGACTGGTGACTTTAAAACTCACCTTGGAAACTCCCTTTGTGGAGCAATAAAGGCCTGATCTCCGCAAACACACATACAGCTTTTTCCACGATTTCCTTCCCAGCTCTTTCACGTGCAAAAACCCTTGAATTTCAGGACAACTACTGGAGTTTAAAAAATTCTGTTGAAGAGCAAATTTCAAAAGTCAGACAATGCTGACATAAAATAATTAAAGCAAATATGGTATTAGCATCACTGGCATTTTGATATTTTCTGAATTATTAAAATACTCTTTTTTTGGTCAAACAGAGTTTTCAAGTGATATCTTTCCTTTCAGAAGTCTTAAAAATCCCATTAAATTGGTGTTGCCTAGAACATAATTAGTATTTAAACACACACAAGCAAATGGACCTTTCTAACATTGGCAAAAAATACAAAGTCACATTTCCTTACAAGACAGTAGATTTAAGGATCCTGACCTTTATTCTAGTTTTCCATAAAAGACATAATCTCAGTATTAGAGTTGGGGCCAGAGGAAGTGCCAGTAGCAATGGCTTAGGAGCCCTGTGGACTGAGAGCAGGCATGTCACTGAGGTTTTCACCACCTGCCCCTCCAAATAAAACGCATGTAAACCGTGTCTGTCTGCACCTGATTTCTCCTGGAACACCTCGGGGCCAGCACACTGTCCCAGCTCTTCCCACAGGCAGCATGATTTTCTATGGGAAAGAGAGGCCGAGAGCCAGGTCTGGGAGCAAGGCTGGGAGGATGACATTGGACTAGACAGAGAGGGGACACGGCTCCTCCCACAGGTGGGATGAGCCAGTTGGACAGAGTCCTGATGCACCTGGGCCAGTCCGGCTGGAGTCTCAAGAGATCATCGAGCACCCTCAGTAACACACAAGCTGTCTCAAACCAGGCAACTGAAAAAGCCATCATGCCATCACTGTGCACAGGCCATGGCAACTAAATGTTGACAGTTCCTGCCAGAACAGGCAAGCGGTGTGGTCAAGACGGGTTCAGAAGGGACCACCAGAACAGAACTCGCGCTAAAGCTCTCATCTTTCAGGAGGCACAGACAGACTTGGGGATCAACAAAGCAGAAAGAGGGGCTACGGCAGAACCTTACAGAAACCAAATTTTAGCAGCTGCTCCTATACTTGACACCACCTGGAGAGTGGTGGTTGCCTTAGCGAATGGTTTATTCTTTCACTAAACCCGTTGCAAATAGACACAGTTTTAGGGGCACAGCAGTAATATTCCCTTTTCTGTTCCCGATTTCCCTGGAAGAGCATGAGTCAGCAGTAAGCACAGAGAGACCTCTAGTGGCTCCCTCCACAGGAAGGGGCGTGGGGAAAGGCCAAGTTTTCTTAGAACAGACTTCAGAAAGCAGAGGCACAATTAAGACAGGTGTCCTCATTTTTAACGTGTTGTAAGTTACTTTTAAAAGGATTTTATGGCAACCTGATCACTGTTCACTATGAAGTGGACTCAGTCTTTCTGGAGAGATTTCCAAGAAGCCAGGCAGTGGCCTGTCCTGGGATGTGCACTCCAAGATGGGCGGGAGGCTGCTGGAGAACACGTGGCCTGCAGCTGCTCCATCCTGCCCTTCTGGCCATGCACAACGATCCCGTCGCTGCTAAGCAGAGTAAGTTTATCTTGTTTAAAAGTGCTTGTTTCACTCTGAAGGAGCCTGGTTACATACAGATTGCCCAAGTAAACATTTATTTCTGGTTATTCTAAACCCCATTAGGATCCAAGGCTAGTATGTGATTAGGAACGCAGTCACTTTGAGTTTTACAAGGCTGCCCTTACAGCCTGAAAGGACATCCACCCAGAAACTCCAGCAGAAGTCTGTTCTTGGCCAGTACCTGCAAAAGCTGGGTTTGACTGCCGTTGGACTGCTGGCACCAAGTAACCATCTGTTCTGGGAAGAAATTCTAAGGAAATGGAAAAGCAAATACGTTAAAGGTCAGATTAAAAGTGGGGAAAAGCACACTTATAGGTATGCCAGTACTAAAAACATTCCTACAGGTATGATTATGTATATTTGCATTTAAGATGAGGGTCCTTTTAATTTCCTTACCGCACAGTGGAAACACCTACTTCAAAAGGATGTATTATTTCCTTAAACGCTGAATTCAAGTTTGGAGCATCTATTATGTTTAATACGAAATCATGTCTCAAAGTATGCAACAAGGCAGAGGGCCACCACACAGCAGTGACTTAGTGACACAAGTGTGGCATGAGATAAAGAACAGTGGAAACTAAAAGATGAGGCAGAGACATGTGAAAAAGCCTTTTCTTGTGCATTACCCAAGAATAGTTATCAAATTTCTTACTTTAAAATAAAACAAATACAGCAGCTAAACTATCAGAGCCAGAATTTGACACTGGGTCTTCTCCCCATGTCGCTGCGGCTCTGCCTCAGGATTCGGGATAGCCTCACGTGCTACGGCTGGTAAGAGGCTCCCTATCCTGATACGTCATAAGACAAGTGCCTCCCTCCCAAAAAAGGAGAGAAAAATCAAGGAGACTACTCAATACGCCTGGATATTGACTTCTTTTTCTTCCACAAATAATCACAAAATACTATTTGCTATTTACAGAGAATAATGAGTTTTATTCTACTATTTGACCAATTTGTTCCAATTTAACTGAGAACTTTCAAAATAACTTAGAAAGCCTGCCCCTCCTCTCTTGCAACGTAGACACTGACCCCCTTTCCCACTGTTAATATGGGGAGAAGGCTGTGGTTCCAGTTGTCCAGTACAAGGGCATCTACATAAGCATCAGAGATTGAGTTTTGAGCAAGACTGCTTAAATAGCAGCTCAGATTCTCAATCCATCTGCGAACCCCTGCATCTCAGTCAGTTATTTTATAATCTGCTATTATTAAACCCAAGTATAAACTGCAAGATTTCAAGAGTTCCAAACCCCAAACCCAAAGAAATAAGACTCACCATAGGATTTTTAAAAAACTCATATTTTGCATAATTCTTCCTGAATAAAAATTTACTTTCACTTGCCATGGTGCTCTCCACTTGAACCACCAGCTCATGGTCTTCCAAGCACCTTTCTGCAGAAGAAAAGCACGAGATGAAATCATGTGAGAGATGAAGTAGGCAGAACCTTCAAGGCAGCTTTACAACCAACTATAAAATCTGGCTGACTTTCTGTTCTTTAAACATTGTGAGCAAAGATGAGGTCAAGAACTAAACTGAATTTAAATCTCTCTTTAATGCATTTCCAAATGCATCAGAGGTCTTAAGAAACGTAGTCTGAGGAATTCAGGTCAGTCCTTACTTTTATATACGTCTTCTCAATCTGGCATCGACAAAATGTTAAGGAGAGAGTCCATAAAGACTCCAAGCAAATGATTTTACCCTAAATTAAGCAATTTCAACTCTTGTAAAGAACATGGACTACAACAACGGGTAAAACATCCAAAGACAAAGAACTGGGGGGGCAGGGGGCACTGAGCATGGAGGACTGAGTGGGGGGACGGGGGAGGCAGAAGCAGAAAGGAAGAGATGCTTTTGACTTCACAGAACTCAGCCGCCTGAAATGGTGCCAGGAATGAGAAACGGGAAGGGCATGCTAGGATCACACAGCTGTAGGAACAACTCATCTTTAATGCAGAAGTTCCACTACCCACACTCTAGAGTTGTTCTCATCCGCTGGATGTCAGGGTAGGGAAGAAAAGACATATACAGCACTCACTCGTGTGTGCTCACACACACACACACATACACTCCAGCGCATCTGAATTAGCAGCGTTATCTCCCTAAAAAGGCATTTCCCTCACTGTTTGAACACTCTGGTTTCACGTGGAGCACAAAGAACTGCTCTGCTCCGGTGGTGCTGACACCTCTCCCACGGGTCTCCTCAAAGACTGCTCTGACTGGGGGGCCACTGGGAACTACCCATACTAAATAATGGAATAAACAATACCAGCAAATGTATGGCAGCTTCAACATGTGACCTGACGCCAAAATGGTAGAGGAAGAGATACTACAAAATTGGCACAAAAGGGGGAAGTTGGTCCTTCAAAGCCTCTACCTCCTTTCACGCTGCTAGAGCTGCATCCTTAGAAAAGCCTCATCTCAAGGAAGAGGTGAAGTTTAGAGTGAATGCGTTTCTAAGTCAAAGCCATCTCAGAACGTGGAAGAAGATTATCTGTCTGCAGAGGACGACGGTCTCCAGGACGCTCGTCTGAGACGGGCCACGCTGGCATGCAGAAGCACATTCAGCCTTGGTTGTGATACCACAAGGAAAGGATAAAATTGGTAAAAATATATTTAAAGCCCAAATTTGCCAAGGAAAGGAACTTCCTCCCCATGACTGCCAGAAAGGTCATGGTACCACAGGGAGGGCCACTGGCATCACCCTTGAACTACGAACAGGTCCACTCGTCTCTGGCGGCAGAGAGAATTTGCTGGCAACACATGAACCAAAACACTGCCCTACGTTTCCTCATGACAGAAAAGAAGAGCCATGCACAGCTTGAGCATATGATTACAACTGTTACGTGTGCTTTCAAAAAAGAGGTTGGCTTAATGTCATTCATTTAAAATGGATTTTCCAGGTGGAAAACAGATCAGTGACTTCCATTAAGATTTTTATTCAGAGAAAATATTTCTGTAAGTTATAGGGAAAAAAACAAGAATGCATAACCTGCTGATGGTTGGTGTATAGAAATAAAATTTTTTACCAGGTGAAATAAGGAGAAATAAAAAATTGGGGATGAAGCTACGTAAGATAGATGTTGAGCTCCGAAGAAAAAGGCATTTTGTCTCCAAGAGTCCTGAGGAGAGACCCACAGGACCGAGGGGAATCACCAGCTCTAAGGGGGCACAGGGCCAAGGCACACGCAGGCGCCTGTCCTCCCGGACAACCTCTTTCTGCCTCCCTGGGTCCCGCCCTGGCAAGATCCTAGGAAGACCATGCAGCAGCGTAAATAGGCTATGAAGTGTCCTGGGTGGTCAGACCCCAGGGCAGAGGGGGAGCAGGGAATCCATGTGTCTGGAAGGACCCCTACAGGCGAGAACAAGCGCTGCTGCCCCAATTCCCTGTTCTGTACCCACAGCCAGGCAAGGGACAGCAGACAGCAGTGGGGTCAGGAAGACAGATCCAAGAGATTCAAGAGCTGTCTTGTCTCAGTCTGCCACTGAATGTCCAGAGCACCAGTTGTCACAGCTGTCAAAAAGTGACCCTAGAAACATCAGTTCAAAGCCCTTTTTTCCAGTTCTAATTTTCTCTATGATTCTAAATACACGTATTTTCAAATGACCTTAATAATTCTATTAAACGATCACATTGCCATCTATAAACTTCCTATTATTACAACGCCCTGAAGTAAAACTGGAACATTACAATTCGTCAGGATGTTCCAAAAGGACTTTTCTACAAATGAGTCAGACATCCCTCCAAGGATAGTCCTACTTTTCAAATTTCTGAAACAAAGTCCAGCATCTACTCCACCACCCTATGCCACAGGAAAAATATTTAAAAATCAGACAACTCAAAAAAGCAAATCTTACTTCTATGCCTTAAAATGTGCAGTAGACACACAACTCCTAAGCAGAAACCTGAGCCGCCCAGGAGGGCATCAGCGTCCCAGCGCACTGCTCCCCATTTCCACGCCCACACAAAGCCCCGTGCAGTCACCCAGCACAGCCTATCTTTTGCAGAGAACAGAGCTGGCTGTCAATGAGCACTTCACAGCTGCCCAGGGCTTTGCCAGACTGTGAGAAATTGTGAACAGGGTCATCGGCGAGATAACAAGCCCACAGAAAACATGCCTGATGTCTAGATATGCCTGCCTGATAAGCAGCCCTCCTTCTATTTCTATATTTCACTGAGGAAAGGATGTCATTTTGGTGCCTCTCAGACGCAATGACAAGAAGACAGAGACGGAGGAGAACCAGCTGTGAAGGCCCCTCTGAGCACCAAGCACAGACGAGGTGCTGCTGCTGCTCTTTCAACACCCGTCTCCACGCCCAGATGTCAGCGTCCGAGGGGTCAAGGCCGAGTCCTCAAAGGGTGACTGTCACACCTTTCTCACCTGACCAGGAACAAACACAAAACTGAAAACAACCCAAGAAAGAGCTTGTGCTTTCTCTTAAGATGTTTCTACCTAATTCACATGACAATGGAACGCTCCAAATCCTCGAAGTTCACAGGACCTGGCTGAGCTCCTCACTTCACTGTGCTCCAGGACCACGCTGCAGACTCTCCTGGCCACCCGTCCCGATGCCTGCGCTCACTCAGGCCTGGGTGTGGGAGCCCCGGGCGCCAGGAGCCCCCATGCTCCATGGATGGAGTTTACCTGTAGTGGCACTTTCAAGTTCATGGGGGTACCAGGAAGCTGTTTTGCGTGCCAAAGTCTGTTTTTCGAAATTCCTTTAAAAAGTGGTTTGTTTACTTGATAGAGCTGCAGGCTGGCTGTGTCACATCCCTCCGTCCTCTACGCGTGACGGGTCCTGGCTGAGGTGAGCCTTGGAGACCTGCAGCTCACTCGCGTGCGTGGGGAAGACAGAATGGCAACAGCTTCCAAAGCCACTGCCCCTCTCCGGCCCCAGGGCTGGACTTGGCGGCTGTGGAGTGGCCTTGGTCAGAGACAGTGTTCCCATGGCTAAAAGCTCTTCACAAATACTAAAACCAAAACATGCCCAACAAGCAGGCCTTGCGGGGCGTGCTGACATAAGAAGAGATTACCAAAGGGACAGATAGCACCCTGGAGGGGGCCCTGGAAATCACAAAACAGAGAATACGCTCACCTACGGTCACTAAGGGCTTTGCCTCCCAAGGCCAGGGATTGGCCCCAACTTTTAAAACTATCTCAAGTGGTAAACGACTTCAAGAGTTGACACTGGGGATGAGGAAGGGTCATTTGCCCTGGCTCTGGCAACAAGCGCGGTTCAGAGAGGGCAGGGAATTTCCCACCAGTCAGAGATGGTGTCCCTCAGAATGCCAGCAGGTTGCCACTGTTCCTGTTCCTCCGTGACTATGATGTTCCTGCCAACGACGGGGCTTGGCACCCTCGTGGGGCTGCTGGAAGCTGTGGAAACTCACACACATGCAGGGTCTCTTAGTGAAAAGGAAACCACCTCGTAATGGCTATCTTGAGACTGTCTCATCTTTTTAAAATCATCACTCATTTCTGCGGGTGGGAAAGGTTTAATGTTGTTAAGGATCTAATATTTTCGCTGCATAGATCAGTATAGTAATTGTGCTCTGAAATCCTCAATTTCTGAGGCTACTCATAGACTAAAAATGCCCTTGGAATTAGCTCACTTATGGCCTCCGTTATTGGGGGCTGGGGTGACCATCTCCCTTAAGAGCTGCCTTATGGATCTGCAAGCAATGCCTACCTTTTGCCAAAGCCACGACCCTCGTGTTTGTGCAGGTGCCCATCATATACCATATGATACTCCAACATATACCATAAGAGAAAATGCCTTCCTAAAAGGGGCTATCAGTGATGGGGACGTGGGGCTAGATGGTTCTGCCCTGAGACCAGGGGGCGCTGACTGTGTGTGCCAGGGGAACAAGGAATAGAGCAGAACATTATCCAGCAAGGAATTCTGCAAAAGGCCAATATACTCACACTCATTCTCAGGGATTGAATGCTGAAACACCAAGGGCTTCTCTGAAAGGCAGCCGCCCCCACAGTGCCCACCTCACAGGTGGTGTGGAACAGGGTCCTGTATCTTCCCTTTTCACACTACTGGGTGTCTGACAACTGGATGCTGGTGAATAGTGGGAAGACTAGGACTTTCACCTAAACAGAAACTTAACCCATTAAAAAAAAATTAACTGATAGGCTTGTATCACAAACAGAAGGACAGGCAGAGAAGATACAGTGACAGGACTGCAAGAGGCTCCTTGAGAGCAGTGGAAGGTTTCAGTGGGCGCTGACCTTACAGGACGGCCTCGCATGGCGGTTGCTAACCTCGTAAGTCCTTTACAGAACCCAGGCATCAGCAAACGTATTCACTTGCTGCTAACGAGAAAGGAGCTGGGGGGAGAAGGGACTCAGGGAGAGTCTTCGACGGGGACTCCATGCATTTGTGATTAACTGCATTAATTCCTCTCTGTCAAACAGGGTCCAAGATTTGATCTAAATGCTTTTTCTTTTTTTTGTCATTTCACTTTCTCCCTTCCTTTTTTCCCCCTCTTTTTACTTGATTTCATAACAAAGTACTATCCCCTTTACAGTATGTTAAGTGCATCTGAGAATAAGAGAAGGAATAAAGAATATAAATATTACATCCCTAAGAACATTGTGTGTACATGTGCATTTCTTTTCCAACTCCCTCAGAATAAACTGTTTCTCATGTGGTCGATCATTTCCAAAGTTTTAACATATATAATTTCTTTATCTACTGTACGATGTTCTAGAAGCAGGCACTACCACAAGAAACACTGGAATTGAAATTTCTCAGTCATTAGATGTTAAATTTTTTCTGTGTATCTGTCCCCATTTTATATTTCTCTCAGTCTGTATAATTATATTCACGTATTATAATATTTGCAGAGGTCCTTTCACAGTTCCTTTCAAATTAAGAGACTATTCAGACCTTTGAAAGGACTTTCCACAATATTCGTGTTCAACTATGCAGACATGTTTTTAAAGTTAATTCTATATATGTGTGTGTGTATGTCTACGTATGTATATATATGTGTGTATACATATAGGTGTATATATGTGCATGTGTGTGTATATATACATACTTGCAGGCTTCCAACTATTGTTTAATTTCCAAGTTACTCATGTGTCAACAGATGCTTTTGGTGGCCCTATCAGACCACCGTAGGATCCATTCATGGATGTCCCAAACTGGAGCTAGACAGTCAGTCTCTGTGGAAGAATAGTGTCACCAGTCGCTATGCTGTGGCACCACTGAACGCACCTGGCAGCAGAAGGCTACTAGTGACAATGGAGAAAGCGTATGGTGACACACAAGCACTCTGGAGATTGACATAGATGAGAAAGAAATCGGAAAGTCTTCTTAATGCTTACTCTAAAACTCACGCCATATGTCTGACGGTACGGGGGAGCTAGCACACAGTGACCAAGTGCTGCCCACCCAGATTTACACTGCGTCACTTAGGCTTATATTGTACAACAGCAGCTGAAAGAATGCTATTTAGTTAAGTGAATATTCCAGACCTAGAGGTTTAAATTTGATTTATTAATCTTTCAAAAAGATTCATGAGAAAAATTTAGAACCATGGGAAAAAGGTTACAATCTGTGTAGTTTTTCTCTCCTTCACAACATGGAAGAGATAGCTGTTGATTTAGAGAAAATTCTTGTTTTAAATATGTACCTAGGATTTTGAAAGCATCATACTTTATTCAAAAGAATTTAAACAAAAGTCTGAAAAGCTTCTTTACCTGAAATAGACCACCTGAGCAAAAATCCAAGAGAAAACAAAACCTCAACAAGTTCTGTAAATAGTACATATTTCAAAATATCCTCTTGTCCTCTACACACAACCCACATGCACGCACACACACGCTTTCTGGGGAAGCATTACAAACCAGCTGAGATACACTGTAAGACTCCAACTTAGATGGAATTGCTTAACAGTGCGCTGTGATTCCCAGTGGGCCTCCCTGTGGCCTCACACAGACCGGCAGCATGGCTCCCCTACTCCTGTCAGGTGGATGAGCTCCTCTCTGCAGAATGATGCCAGAATCATGCAAGGGGCAGGCTCCCCCCACCCCCAACAACAGGTGTGCAGCAAGCCCCACACGCTTCTCGCAGTCAGGTTCTCCAGCTAAATCAATCCCAGGGAGAACGAGAACCTTCTCACTGTGTCTGAGCCCTTGGGAAGGTACTGTTCAACCACCAAAGAGCAAGATTCTGAAAGCACCAGAGTAGACAGGGCTGGAAGGGAGGGAGGTGAAACTTGAGGAGAAAGAGAAGAGGCAGGAGCATGGAGGACAACACAGAGACTGCCTACTATTCTGGCAGGGGACACTGTGGTGACACATTTGGCAGCTGTGGTCTTCATCTGATTGTACACTGAGCACCTCCAGGTGCTGTTCCCTACCTAATCCCAGGTGCGGGTGGTGTTCCACTAGCGTCCAGCTGTTGTCATCCACACAGTGACTTCTGTAAACCAGCAACTGGCACAGGTCCCTGGCTGTCATGTCTGCTAGAATCTCCACCACTTTGCTCGTCCCATCTTCACTAAAGACTTTAACATCCTGTAACACATAAAGGTAACACTTACAGATGAACAACTTTGGGTTTTAAAGAAATAAAAACTGAAACAAAATAAAAGAGCAAAAGTAAAGACAACAGCGCTCCAACACATGGATAACTTTTCTTCCAGCAGCAGGTAACTGCCAGCAGCAGGTATGCAGGACGAGTACTGTCGACTTTCGCTCCGTCTTGCCCTCTCCCACCTCGGATGGGGCTGAGCATGTAGTTACAACATGACGTTCTTAAAATGCCCAGGACACCTCAGGGGACGCAGAGCACAGCCAAATCAGAGTGTACGAGCTGCTTCTCAACAACCTGTCTTAGGAAGCGACAGAATTCATTTAAACTACTGCTGGTGGTCTTGGGTTTGGACATTTTGGTTGAATCAACTGTGAAAACAAAGGAAGCAACAGAAATCCTAACTTTTGGTGACTCCACCTGCTCTCCATTCCTAGGAT
Source organism: Equus caballus (assembly GCF_041296265.1). Classification (NCBI taxonomy): domain Eukaryota; kingdom Metazoa; phylum Chordata; class Mammalia; order Perissodactyla; family Equidae; genus Equus; species Equus caballus. The sequence continues at coordinate 20,453,268 of NC_091687.1, forward strand.
CCAGGGCGCAGTGGCCAGCACCCACTGCCTCCTCACACCCCACTCATCTCACGTTCATTTAGGCTTAGGAAGAAAGCTGAGAGAATTTAATATGAATAGGCTGAAATTTAAAATATTAAAAAGAAGAGCATAGTAAGAACTCAGTCACAAAATTCTTTGGCCCCTTCCCCCGACAAAATTACAAGCAAGCTTCATTTTCCTGGGACTGATCAAAGTCATGACAAATGAATAGCCCCTGGGCAAAGGGACAACCCAGCAGAAATCCAGAAAATCATCAGTAGAGCCTGCCCCTCTGCCTAGCTACAGAACCAAGAGGGATGCTACCTTTGGAAAGAACGCATGATGCTTTAAAAAAAATCTTACCTCCACAGCGTGGAAAAAGCAGTCAGAAGAACAAGATGGCATTTTAAATCAAGATTGTCTCTTGAAAGGGAGTTAGTTCCTGGCCTCTCCCTACCGTCCCTGGTAGGCTGGGCACCCCTCCGGGAGCTGGCCCACCAATGGCTGGCTGTGGGACGGAGGAGCCCTGGCGGGCAGGCTGTCTCCAGGCAGGCAGGGAAGCTGCTCGCAGGCTGCCTTAGGCTCGTCCTCTAGGTAGTGGATCAAGCCATGCTGGGCAGACCAATCAGGTCCCTCCCTGAGCCTGATGCAATCGCTCCCCCTCAGGCTCCACACTTGAGAAGTGTGCGAGCCCTGCGAGGTGGAGGTGATGACAACATGACAACAGCAACACAAACTCAGATCAATACGCCAGAAAAATCTCTGCTAATTTTTTCCCGTGGTGGTGAAATAACAAGCAGGACACCCAGAGCCTGAGCACATGTGTTCTCTGAATTCAGGCCTGTCTGCCAAATCTCTTGAAAATCTCTGTCCCTGCACCTCATGCTGTCAGTTGCAACTTCGGAGCCGGAGCTCCCTGTGGCCTGTGAGTGTCAGCTGGTCATATAAACTGGCTCCAGCTCTCCCGCTCTCTCTCAGTCCCCTTTCTGGTGTTTTTGACCAAGTGCTCACTTTGTCTGAACATCTATTTCCACTGAGAGGAATCTGGCAGGAGAAGGCGAGTTGCCAGCATGAAGTCCCAGAGGGATGGCACCATCCCGTAAGGACCATCCCCAACCCTCCCCCAGCTCCTGGTCAGCAAGGAGTTAAAGCTCACCCAAGCCCTGAGCTCTGAGTTCAGAGGCTTGGCCGACAGCAGCTGGAGGCTACACAGCTCTCCAGGTAGGCGGGGTCACCACCCCTGCCTGCTGCCTCTCAGCCAGCACCCCCCAGAGAAACCATGCAAGGACCAGGACAGGGTTAGGACTTAGGGACCTGCTTTCAACTCACTTCACTTTTAAACAAATCCACCCATCTATTTTCTGAAATTTATGTTTCACTCAGTGAAAGTTATACTCCTACAAAATAAATTAAATATTCAAATAGAGCCAGCACGACTGAATCTATAAAAGGAAATTTAATCTAAACAAAATATGCCTCTGGTCTATAGGTAAAAACTTTTAAAAAAAATGTGTTAACATAAAAGAAAAACAAATTTAGAAAACGCAAGTGAATTCATATAATTCCTTATACATCTGCTAATTATATTATCAACCATGTCTTCTATACATAGAAGCATAGTTGCTTTCAACTACCAAAATCAGCATGTTCCTAATTTTCCTTCTTTCCTAAGTTTTTAAATAAGGTTATCTGTGATTACAATGAACATTATCCTCTCTAGGAAATTTAAATTATGTTGAAGTGTAAATACACTCTTCAAGTGCATTTATCACTTTTCCTGCCCCAAATCAGCTGTGGCACCAGCGTTTAATCTTCTTTCCAGCCCCACTGCATTTTTCTTCATACTCTCTCCTCACCTCTCTGTGGCTCCACAGCCATGCCCCCAAGGGCCTATATATATAGTCTGAGTATTAAAAGCTAAGATTTATGGTCTTTGTCATATGGCCACGTCCACTGCTTTCTGATTACCAGAGACTGCCAGGCTGGCGGGACCTGCTGGCAGCCAAGTGGGCAGGGAAGCTGGGACTCTGCTGCAGGCCGTGGCGGGCACAGACACAAAGGGAAGCATGCTCTAGTGACAGGACCTCGAATCCCACACAGCTGCCCACCTGGCCCCTGACCCACACTCTCCAGCTACCTCCCCAAACTCACTGGGCCTGCTGACCACAGATGAAACAAACCCCCAAGACAGAAAACCAAGAAAGCCACTGCCTAGCACTCTCAAATTGGGTACATGTTTGGAGTTACAGATGAGAGTATTTCTAATGAATATTTAAGGCAAAAGGAAAAGCCTACTGGAACAGCCAGCTAGCTACCTGTCACCATGCTTTTAAAGCCAGAAGTTCTGGAAGGAGCATTTTGCACCACAGCAACTGCCCCTTGAGTCACCACGTGCGCAGAGCTTGGGGCTCATTCTGGAAGCAAAGAACGGTTTCCATCTCAGCCTTCAGCGCAACAGGCCTGAGCCAAGGGTTGCTGGGGAGCAGCCTGCGGCCCCCAGGTAGATGCTTGAGCGTCTTGCACTGGGCGGGACGCAACAGGTCCTCTTGCACAGGCCAAGGCCTCTGTCTCACCGCAACTCACGGTTGGGCAGGAAGATCTCTACTCAGGCTCGTATTTCTCCAGGGTATAACTTATCCAGGGAGCCCACAGATCTGGGTAATGCCAGGATGGGGGAGAACTCAGAAGGCAGACCCTAGTGCCAGCAGGGCTCAGCCACTTCCTTGCTCTGTGACTTCAGGCAGGTTATTAACTACCTGAGACTCACTTTTCCCTTCTGTGCCATGGGTGTTGCTCTGAGAGGGAGTAATGTGAGCACAGTGCTCTGCATGTGGAAGTTAAAGCATCATTTATGACCTCCCTTGCCATAGGGTGGGGGTTCTGCTTAGGTGCTCTAGAATCAGACTGGCCTGCAATCTGGCTTCATCACTAGCTAGCTGTGGGAACGTGGCTGAGTGACCCAGCCTCGCTGTAAGTCAGTTTCCTCCTCTGTAAAACGAGGGTCTGTAAGTAGCACTGCCTCACAGTGTGGGCCTGGCATGAGCTAACGAGAGCCTCTCTTGAAAAACTCTCAGCCCCCTGTGCCTGCCCCCTGGCGTGTGCTCAGATGCAACTTGGAGCTGGGAAGACGGCAGGCTCCTGCTGAAGGCCAGCATACACCAGGGAAGGGGGCGGCCTGGGACCCTGACGGCCACTTACAACTCAGCTTTGCAATTCTGAGAAAGCAAACGTCATGACCAGTAAGATGCAGCGGGAACAGTTCAGTTGGAAAAGCCAATCCTTGAATCCTCAATATCCTTTTCTCCAATGCAAACTAAGTAGCTAACTGCTTTAAAAAATAAAACACTAATATTAAAAAGAGCATAATCATGTCAACAGCACAAGGCTTTTTCTTTTCACAGTTGGTGGGGGAGGAGTGCTTTGCCAAGTTACCCAGCCCCCTAACTGGCAAGGCACCACAGCTGGTTATAAAAGTCCTGATGTGCTAACAGAATGTTCCATCCTCCCAAGGCTCTGCTGTCGCTTCTTATACATTCATTCTACAGAGTGAGAAGCAAGAGCTTAAATCTTTCCAAACCTAAAGGAAGGTCATTAAGAATAATTAGGGTTGAAGTTACATCATCTCCATGGCCCCAAACTGCACTCTGGGGAGCCTGGCTTTTTGTCTCGGTGTCCCCAGCAGGTAGACAGTGGGGGTCACATCCTTGCTGTCAGTCTCACTTCTGCTTTGTGCCCTGGACACACTTGCTGGCTCACTTGCAGGCTCAGGGAATCTCATACTGAATTCAGAAGACCTCTTGACTTTGGCCGAGATCATCTTGTAAAAATAGAAAATGAGGCACTCTTCACTCTCTGCCTCCCCAGAGCTGTCCGGAGTGTAGGACGTGCCTGGGTGCACCCGGCCTCCAGGTGCGAGGACTGAGCAGAGCAGAGGAGGCCCCGCAAACCCTTGCACAGAAACCGAGAGAGCTGGGAGGGTCTGAGCCTGGAGCTCTCGGGCCAGCTTTGTCTTAGTTCTTCATCTTCCTCCAACTTACTTGTTAGTTCAAAGCTCTACTAGGTCTGTTGAAATGCATTTTTCAAAATGAGGACGTAAGCTGGAATTTTCAGTAAATCCTGAAGCTTTTTGTAAATACTCGGAGGTAAACACTTAAGAGAAGCCAGGTGGTAATCCAAGGGCCAAAAGGGGGCATCCATCAGTGGAAGGTCAAGATCAAAAGGGAGAAAAGATGGCTGAGGACAGGAGGTGGGACGTGCTGATGGAATCTTGTTCTGGCTGGGGCCATGAGGAAGGAAAGCAGGAAAGTCAGCAGCACTCAGGCAGGCAGAGGGTGCTACCTGTGAGAGCCACAGTGGCCACGTCAGGGCCCAATGTTAACTCCCTCTGAGGCAGACGCTGCTGTCCTCTGACCAGATGAGCAATGGAAGTCCCAGGAAGGCAGAATAGCTTGCCAGAATCAAGGAGATGGAGGCTGCTGGGGTCAGGATTTGAATCCAGGGCAGCAGGCTGCTTGCCTTTCTTCTCCGTCAGCAAGATGCTTCTAGGCACTAGAGAAACCTCCCTGCCAGGTGGGGTCCAGGCTTCCCAGGAGCTACATGACAAGGCTTTTGATTCTGGGGTTTAGTTTAGTTTAGTTTAGTTTGAAGCCCTAAACTGGGCAGGCCTAGGAAGTTTGGAGGAAATGAAATTTACTTCAGACCAGGGCGGAAGCAGGGTTAGGCTAGGTCAGTTTTAGTCAAAAAGAATGTAAGTCTACGATTTTTCTCAGTTCTGCTCTAAATTAATAGTGTTACTTGGAGATAATCAGGAATGACAACTGAGACTGCAACACTTAATTATATGGCTCTATTCACCATAATCGGAACATACATCATGATCCTGGTCAATTACACTGACTCAGACTTACTTAAAAAAATCTTCATTATAATCTTTTGATTTCAAAGTTTTCAGTGAGAATTAAAAATATTTTAAGTCATTGCAAATCCTTTCTAAAGGAGTTAAAGTTCCAAAAATAATTTGCGAAATAGTTCTTGAAGGTCAACCATGGTTTTCAGAATTCTGAAAGACTTCGCTCATGGGGCGGTTCTCACAGGCTAACTAGGCAGGCGACGAGGTTCAAAGCAGCATGCCTCTGTTTTATACCAGACAGACAGACTGACTTAGAAGAATTAATTGTAATTTGCTCATCTGCCTTTTTTTAACTTTTCTAGAATGAATATGCATAGCCTGTTATTTTGACAATAGCAACTTTTGCAAAGTGATATCTTTTTATAGAAAATAAAAATAAGCGTCATTTCAAAAAGATTTCCTTTGGTGACTGAAGATGAGCAAAGAGAAGAAATCATGTTATGAAAGGCTGTGGGCAGCCGCTGCCCCCCCAGGTGCCCTGCTCGGGCACTACCCTGAGAAAGGCCTGATGTGGCCTGAAGGTCCTCAGAGTCCCTCCCAAAAACAGTGCAGGGTCTCCTGGGAGTTGCTGTTCTTGGGGGCTCAGATTCCAGAAGGGGCCCAGTTACTCTGCTTTACAGTTAATTAGAAACATTTGTTTTCAGACTTGACTTCTTATTCAGTACATATTTGGGGGGAAACTGATATTCAAAAGGCAGCTTGGCTCTAAATGCTGGAGATCTACAGATGACTCATGTGCAGTTATTTAAATTTCCATTTTAATCATCTGTGGTCACAACAGTGGCAGGTCCAGGCACTGAAGGACGTGCTGGCGGAATGACCATGTCCTCGTGGGTAACCCCTACAGTCGTGACATCCCAGAGGGGGCTTGTGGTATATTCTGTGGCCAATGTGGGACCACGTCAGCTTTTCTGCAAGGCAGAACATTTTAGCACTGCACGGCATGCCTCCTTCCAGAAGGTGTCGAACTTCAAAAGAACATGTAACTCATGACTGCATTCTATGTCGAGTTAGAATTTATGTATTTTCCCGTGAGTCACACATTGCCCCAAAACTGGACCAGAAAGAGAATTTTCATCCTACTTATTCTCAAGTCTACGGGGACAGTCAGCATTCTGTTTTTTTCTCCAGCTTATTCGGTGTCTAGATAATCTAACATTTTCCCTTTTCTTCTGCTGTCTCACTAACTATATCTATGACACCAAGGAGTATGGGCAGAAGTTTTCCTAAGTCAGAATTAACTTTTGGACTTTTGCTTCCTACTGCCTATTCTTCTATGTATTCCACTGAGCTTAATTATTTTTTTCTGTAGATGGACAGAAAGTATGTGCGTGGTATGGGCAGGGCAGGGCCTCTGGAGTCTTCCATTCTCAGCTTTGCCAGATCCCAACTCTACAGTGCCGAGGGAAGGTGCTCCCAGTTCTCTGGGCATCAGTTTCCTCGTAAGCGACACTGGCATGACACCATCTAGTCTGCAAGGCTACTCACGTGGGCCCCTGACCAGGTCCCTGCCAATCAAGAGGGCCCATCATTGTTGTCATGGGAACGTCTGTTTGCCTTTCTTCCTCTTGGAGCTCCTGGAAAGCAGGGTCACACTTCGTTCATTATTCTTGGTTCTACCCTGCTCACCTGGTCATCTGCTTGGTGAATGAACCCTGGGGACAAGTTGCTTGCACCACTTTTGCTACACTTTTTTGTCCTAGTCAAAAAAAATTTGGCTGCGAGCTCCATTAGAAACCATAGCTGCTTCTACTCTGCAGCAATGTCCTCCTGGTGACTCTGCAGAACTTCCTTCAGCCCTACATCAAGAGCGTGCTGTCTGCAAAGCTCCCCTCCAGTTTTCAGGACCAGGTTTTAGGAGCTGAGGCTGTTGGGAGCATGCAGAGGGTATGCAAGTCTCTGGGCAGAGTGCCTCGAAATGCGACAGACGTCCTGTCTGCCCGTCGCCAGCGTAACAAGGGCATAGTCATGAGAACTGTGAAGGGTGGTTAATTTACAACATGAAAGGAAAAGGACTTTATTCAAGGTGGAGTCAGCTTGGGGGCCATTGCTCTTTTCTGTGTGTAAGGACAATGTCGGCAGCTCCCAGGATGTCCGAAGTTGTGAGCAGGCAGGAGGACCACGTAAAGTGGAAATTCCTGACATACATATATGCACACATATACACAAACAGATACATATACACACATACATATACACATGCATACCTACGCACACAAACACATACAGACACATATATTAGTTTTTTATTATAAAAATAAGTTTTCATTGTAACGTATTTGGAAAATACAATAAGGGACAAGGGAAAAAAACCTGATAATCACCGACCATTCCCGGATTCACTTTTAAAACTCTAGACTATGCCCTTCCAGTATTCTTTTGCACATCTATTTATAAATAGACATACTGACATAACTGGGATCATACGGCACAGACAGTTTTGCAATCAGGCTTGTGTAGCTTCACGTTACACCACAAACATCTCCCAGGTCATTGTTTCTTTGATGTTTTAATGACTTCAAGGTATTTCTTCACACAGTTGTATCAAACACGATGTATTTCCCAATGCCGTCCATTCCAGTGCATTCTAGTTTTTCATTCTTATCAACAGTGCTGCTTGTCATATCTTTGTACATGAGTCTTACTGTGTGTGTTTAATAATTTTCTTAGGATAATGTCTACATCAAATTTTATTAAAATATGACTCTAATAAGGGGAACATTTCCAACAGAGATGACTGCCTGACCAAGTTTTTGGTAGAATACTATTTCTTAAAATTGAATTTGTTAAGGAACAGAATGGAACTGCTGGCATGTCCATTTAGCATCTCTGAATTCCTTACTTAACATTAATAAAGCACACTCTCTGTGCAGTTCCCATTCCTCTGAATATACAAGCTTCCCCCCCCGTCCACCCCTAAAATTATCTAAAAGCCTCAATTATAGAAAGAATTTCTGATTCAACAGTGAGAGCATGGACTTAGAACCTGCCAGTCCTAGAGTCAAACTCCTGCTAACTGCTTGCAGCGTGAGCCCCCCCCTTCTGACTCCTGACATCCTCAATGCCAAAATGGGGCGACTGTCACATAGGCTTACATTGGGTGTCACATAGGATACGGCACAGAAGTCCCTATTGCAGAGTAAACACTCAATAAGAAATCATTCCAGACAGACTCATTTGACTTGTCTTCTCCTTCTTGGGGGGCATTACGTACCTAACAGGCAAGACTCAACATGAGCTCCAGGATCCAGACCCCCCGCAGTGTCAACTCAGGAAGAGTGTGTGCCTGGGCAGAAAGAGCTCATCCTGAAGTTCTGCTCCATAGACGTCTAAGGGGCTTTAAACTGTCTCAGCTTTAAATACTTGAAAACCCAGCAATTAGGACTTTGTTTTGTATTCAAAGAAGCTAAAGCCTATAGTGAGCAAGGCAGTGATGGTTCCTGAGGAGAGGAAGAGGCTCGCATCGTGCCCCCGTCCATCGTGGCTCTACAGAGCTCTCCGTCTCAGAGCAGAGGTTGACCAGATGACTCCAAAGGCTTCCTAATTCGGGGTCGTTAACAGTTCTGCTGGGGGCAGCTGCCGCTTTTGGTGGCAGGTCCCCCTGCAACATGAATAACGGGGTGAAGCCTGCAGCGCATGCCCAGCTGAGCCTTTCCATTGTGATCGGAGCTACAGTGGGAGCGCACCCCTGCACCCAAGCCCTTCCTGGAGCAGCACGTGTGTCCGTGGAACTCACTGCACTAGAGCTGCAAACGTGCAGCTTGAATGCAAATCCCATTTCAGCAGTGAATTTTTTAAATGATATTAAGGAATTAGGTGTAATATGGCATTATGGTTCTGGTAAAAAAAATCTATGAACTTTTACAGAAGCAGACTAAAATACTTACAAATAAACGATATTGTTACACGGGACTCTTGTCAAAACAATACACACACGGGAAGTCAATGGGTTGTGGCTGGGGTAAGACATGTTGTGGGCTGATGGCTGTGGGGCTGGGTGAGGGGCACCTGGGGTTCATCACTGACTCTGTCTTCATAGAGAAAGACCTAAACATTCCTTGGGTCCCTTTATCCTTGTGTTGCTAGAAGAAATAAAGCATATTATAAGACTTTTCTTGCCTAATCTATTTGAGGAAGTGAACCGACTTTTCTCTTACAGATCATAAAATTCAGTGAAGAAAGCAATACTTTTTCACTGGTTCCCAATGGGGACTTGAGGAAGGTGGATTTTGCCCCCTAAGGGACATCTGACAATGTCTGAGACATTTTTGGTTGTCACAACTGGGGTGTATATAGGGGTAGAGCCCACTACTGGCTTCTTGTGGATAGAGGCCAGAGATGCTGCTAAACATCCTACAGTGCACAGGACAGGCCCTGCAACAAGGGTTTATCTAGTCCCAAGTATCAATAACGCTGACTGCTTGCAGAGGATGGGAAACCTCATGCTAGGAAGCAAGGAAGCATGTTGATGGGGACATGTCCAAGGAAAAAGGAACCAGCCTGAAAGGGGCTTCTACCAGCCCCACTGGGACAATATGAGCATCAAAACAAACAAGGATTGTAGGAACTATAAGGCATGGAATAAAATAATAATTAATGTGTCCTTACTGACAAATAAAAAAACACGTCCATGAACAGCAGAATGCCAATTAATAAGTGCACGATGATGGAGCTAGAAAAACCAGACAGGCATCATCCATACACCACAAAACCAGTCAGTGAAAGACTGATGTAGACAAGCATATTGACACAGTCTCAACTTACCTTTCTTCAAATTACTTCCTAATTACAAAGGGAAAAATAGTCCCTTTACATGAAGAAATTGAGTAGACAACAACATCTTAACCCAGCAAGAAATATCAACATCGGCAATAACTGGACAACCAATGTCATGAGCTTCCTGAAGTGAAGCCCAGAAGACACGGCCTCCCTTCCTGCGATCTTCCCACCACGTCCAACCTGATGGGACCCCGAGGAGACTCCCCACAAACCTAACTGGGTCCTTCAACAAGTGTCTACATCACGAGAAGCGTGGAAAGGCCAAGGAGTGTTCCACATTAAAGGAGATGAGAGAGACCGTGGAACTAGCACAGACGGTGGTCCCGAACCAGTCCATGAACCAGAAAGAGAGAACGCCAGAAAGGACCCCACAAGGACAATGAGGGGATCTGAACAAGGTCTGTCGACTGGATACTTGCACTTTGTTAATGTTAACTATCCTGGTTTCGGTAATTGTACTGTGCTCTGCTCCCTGTTTTTAGGAAATAGACACTGAGGTATTTAGGAGGTAAAGAAAGGACTTGATGTTCACAAATTAGTCTCAGATGGTTCGGAGAAAAGAGCAGCAATATATGTGTGTATCTAAATATATATCTATGTGAATACAAATCTCTCTCTGTACATATATGCCGGGGCAGTGAAAATGATTTAAAATGTGACAAAATGTTAACAATTAGGGAACCAGGGTAAAGGATCTACATGAGTTCTTTGTATTATTACTGCACCTTCTGTACAGGTTTGAAATTATTTGAAAATTAATAGTTTAAAAACTCACTTTGTGTGAAAATAACAGAATGTGGGCCCCTCCTTTCGTTCAGCATTTCACTGTGTCTTATCACACTGTCAAACCTCACCCACAGGACAGAACTCATGAAAATGACAGCGAGAGGGGCTTGTTTGGTTGCCAGCTTTTCCAGGAGCGCCTCTATCCCTTTTCCATTAAACCTCTGCCTTCACTGCCCAAGATATTTAAGATCCAAAATACACAGGTGCTGGGTGCTTCAGTCCCAGCTGGGGCTGAGCAGAATATCCTAAGAGAGAGGGTGGTGCTCTGTTAGGTCAGCCCCTGGAAACAGGCCCTGTACAGGTGTGCTCCTGCACCTGCCCCAGGAGGTCCCACAAAGCTGACCAGCTCAGGGGCCCGCGTCCTGCACCCTTTGCTCGGTGGTTACACGATGAGATTTGGAGATGGGGAAGTGACTTGGCGCCTCCCCTCACTGCCTTCTCCTTCCCTCTTGTATCTGAAGGTCACCCCGTCAAAAGCAGTTCCCCCTAAACAATCTGAACCTCATCGACTAAAATGGGTCTACCTTCATTCAATGTATTATCTTTCTCAGGACAATTTATACTTCATGTCTTATCTCAAAGTGTGCAATTTATTCATTGTTATCTGGCGAGCAAAAGTAAGCAGCGCAGGTCTTACTGTTATTTTGGGGCAGGGGAGCTTCCAGCAGCCTCTGTAAGGCAAGCTGTGCCCCCAGAGCAGCAGCACTACGTCAGAAGAGCACATCGTCAGCCACTACTCAGACCCCTGGGCCCCCGCCCACCCAGCCTGCAGAGCTGTCCTGTCTGCTGAAGTGCCAGCATTACACGGGTGGGATGGGAGATGGGGGCATACAGCTGCAGGGAAAGAACCAAAGAAACCTGGGAAGATAACAGACAGTGGTTGGGGCAGGGAAGAAGCAGAGCCTTCACCCAGGTGAAGGCAGCCTGGCAGGTTTACTACAAGTTTAGAAAAAGAGAAATTTGAGGAGCTGAGAGAAAGTCCTGCACAGCTAGGAGATCAAAAAAAGGACTACTATTTCAGAACTTTCTCTGGGCCTGGGCAACGCAAAAAGTGAGAGCTGTCATCAAAATTGCACAGATGGGGCTGTTGCTTAGGGCTACATTTTTATTCACTTATAATAGTCAAGAATATGTATCTATAGATATAAAGTTCACCCACAAAATCCCAATTCATCTCCAAAATACATCTACTAAGAATATGGTTTTTACTAAGAATCTTGAAACTATCCGTAACACCTTATTTTCTGGATTGTCAGCTTACACACCATTAAAGTGAGATGACACAATTACAAACATACAGATAACTGTCAAGAGTTAGTCACAGTAATTATTGCGACTTCTTTAAAAGGCAGAGCGTATTTACTGGCACCACTTTGCCTCCCAGGCTGCTGCTCTTTCAGAATTAAAAATCAGGCAAAAGTCCCTAGCTGAGACAACAGAAAGAGGTTCAGCCTGCCCTATGGTTACGCCTGTTGGACAAGCAGGGCTTCTCAGTTCTGCTCACGTTAGACCAGGGATCGGCAGGAAAAGACATGTCAAAATCCCGCAGTCGGCACAACTGCCCTAAAACCAGGAAAACAAAAGCTTCTACTACTAAACACAAGCTCAGAAGGTCCAACACCAAAAAGAGTAAGTACCTGAAAGGGACAGTGCACACCTTACCCCACCCTCCCGTCGCTGGGGTCTCGGACTCAGAGGTTTCCAGGGCGGATGAGCAAGCGAGGCCCTGCAGCAGACCTCTCTTCAGGTCTGTCCTTTTGCTCCCAGACAGCTCAGTAAACATCTTCTAGAGTTTCTTGAAGCTACAGAAACAGCCAATCAAAACGATGGATTGCCTGGGAGTCTGCCTTCATCACTGGGGAAAGTGACTTCACACTGCCACTCAGGGGCCAGCGGTACCAGACACCCATCCCAGATTATTCTGCACCTTAAACAGGAGAAGGGCTAGGCCCTGGTGCCTTTGCGTTTTATTATAAGGGAAACACAGCCCTTTGACAATGGTCATAAAAAAATTTTCATATACATGTACATATAATCATAAACACATAAGTCTTTTGATCCAGCAATTACACTGCTCAGAGTTTATCTGTCTACCTATCACCTATCTGTCTCACTGTCTATCTACCCATCGATACCTACCCACCTTCCCGCCCATTAAATGACCAAAGATCTATGTACAAGAATGTTCGTTTCAGCTCCGTTTACAATAAGAACTGCAAACAATGGAACTGTTCATGGAAAGGGGATTTGATGAAATAAATTATGGCTCCTCCGTGCAATGGAACACCGTGAAGCTCTTGGGGGAAATGAGATAATGCACATGAATTCTGAGATGACACAGACAAGACACTGCCCACTGCTCGCCTCTGGAGAATGAGCCAAGAGCTGGGAACAGAGGAGGAAAGGAATTGGACTTTCCATTGTAAAACTTTTTGCACTGCTGAAGTTTCACTTTTTGCTTTTACTACGAGCATTTATTACTTCTATAATTTTTAAAAATTAGAGGATTTTTTTTTTCTTTTTGATTTCCTGGCTGGGCATAGATGATTTGGTAATAAGTCATGACCAACTTAGTCCCAACTCTTAACTCTGCTTTCAGTCTTGAGAGTTTGGCAACTGTTTTGCTTGACTGACGAACTGGCTTCTTCGGAGAGAGAGGGATGAGGGTGCCAGGAAGACAGGTCAACATGCCACCTGAGGGCAAAGATGAGCCTCGAATGCACTCACTTTAGCGAAGGACTTTTTCTCCCAGGGAGGGGACGGCTCTCAGATCAACTAGAATAAAGATTCAAAGGCCAATCCTGGGTCTTGAGCATGGAGAGCTGCCATGAGCACCGTTTCCACCCAGCCAGGCCAGTGGGGAGAGCAGAATGGTGCTCTAGATCCAGGGTCCTCAGCTCCTTCACTTGTCCAGGCCACAAGTCAGCAACCTTGGGCATGTATGAATGGGTCGAAATAAAGTTCCACGAGTTAAAAAGGTGCAGAATGGGTAAAGCGTAAGAAGAAATATGGCTACTAATGTGAAAGAGCCCATTTAGGCATGAAAAGCACAAGGTTCTCTCTCCCGGTACCAGGAGGAATCCCAAGAGCCTGAGCAAAGCAAACAAAAATTCACTGAAGACCTATCAGCTTCTAGACGGAAATCTTGGTTATAGAGATGTGACACAACCCAATCACAACCTTCTGTAGCCTGGAAAGCAGAAGAGTGCTAGAGAATTACACGCAGGATTTCCATGAGTAACGAAAAAAAAAGATTTGTTTGGCAGTAGTGATCAAACTTAATATGAAACATTAAACCTAACAGATAGTCTATAATTTTTAAAAATATTTTAAGGTTTGAATTAGACTGGCTGAAACTTGTCCAGATATTTCAGGTCCACCTGATTGGGGGGGGGGGGGCGGGGAGGGTGGTCTTGGATCATTGTCATTCATTCAGCAGATGTTGCCAGGGCACGTTCTCTGTGCCAGGCACCCAGGTGCTGGGCTACAGCTCCTAGAATAAATCCCAATCTCACAACTTCACTAGAGTGGGGGAGACAAACAACAAGCAAAGAAGCACAATCTAGAGAGTCAGACGCTGGAAGGAGAAAAGAACAGCTCACTGGGGGTTGGAAGGGGGTCCTCGCAGGTGGCCGGGGGACTTTAACTTTGACCCTGAAAGATGAAGTCATTGCACAAAGGAGACCAGAGGCTGACAGACCATTTTAAGGGTTGCTCTGGGGCTATGCAGGAACACACACTGTATAGGGGCAGAAGTTGGGAGACCTGCTGAATTACGGGATTTATGTAATAATGCAGAGAAGGAAGAAGGTCAGACCCAGGTCCCAGCAGCGGAGCCACGAGAGGTTGTCCAACTCAGGGCAGAGTTGCCAATGTGGTGTGGAAGTGACAGGAAGAGGGGTGAGGAAGGAATTCGGGATTTGGACTGGGCAGCTGGGGTCTAAGCTGACACTCACTGAGGGACTTGATGGAAGGAACAGGCTCTGAGGGAGGATCAGAAGCTGAGTTTGGACATGTTGAGTTTGAAATACCTTTTAGACCTTCACACGGAAAAGACAAGTCAGTGACTGAAAGCATGAGTCTGGGGCTTGGGGAAGAGGCTGAACGAGAATATAAACCTGGGGTTCTCAGCATATGGATGGGGTGGAGAGCTGAGAGTGGGTGTGACCACCAGGGAGCAACTGCAGAGAAGAGAATATGCAGAGCTTCTCTCAGCAGTGGAGAAGTTCCAGTATTGATGTGAAAGTATGAGTCACGAGCACACAGATGGCATCTAGTGTCAGGGGTCCAGATGAAGCCACTTACGGAGAGCGCATTGCTAGAAAGTGGAGGAGGCCAAGACAGAGCTGTGGAGTCCTGCAAATGCCAGTGGTCTGGGGGAGAGAGGGGCTAAGAAGCAGAGAGATGAGGAGAGGAAAACAGGGGGCATGGAAGCTTGGAGAAGCAAGTAGTTCAGGAAGCAAGATTATGCCTAATGCTGCTGAGATATCATGAAGATGCCACCAAAAACTGACCACTGGCTTTGACCAGAGATATGTCACAAGTCTCCTTGATAAGATTCATTTCAGGCAATTAGTGGAACCAAAAGCCCAAGTAGGAAGTGCTGAGGGGAGACCAGGAAGTGAAAAGCAGAGACAGGGATTCAAACAGCTGGCCCGGGGAGTGGGGAGTTCTGCCAGAAAAGCAGCAGAGAAATGGAGCAGCAGCTGGAGAGAAATGCAGGCGGGGGAGGTTTCACTAGATGAGATATGTTAAGGTTTATTTGGACATTGATGTGAATGATCTAGGAACGAAGATGAAACTGATAATGGAAGAAAGAAAGGGGGTGACTGCAGGAGCAGTATCCTTGAGAAGGTAGAGGGGCTGGCCATGAAAGGAGGGGGTGGCCTTAGAAAGAAGCAGGGGCACGTCTGCTGAATGGCAAAGAAGGTAGGCAGGTGGGTTCAGACACAGGTGGGTGAAAGAAATAGGTGGAGAGATGAGCTGGTCCTCTTTGTTAACAGCCCCTCTCTAATAAATCCAAGGCCAGGTTACCAGGTGAGAAGTTAGAAGAGGGAATAAAAGGTGTGAAAAGTTGTTTTTTTCTTGGGAGTAGTGAGTGAATTGGGAGTGGAGAAAATCTCTGGAGGAAAAGAGATCAAGGGATAGAGAGAGGTGATTTACCTTTTTATTATTGATTCATAACAACTCTTTATTTAGGGATATTGCAAATGTATTACAAATATTCTTTCTGAGCTTGTCAACAGCTTAACATTTAATTTATGACACTGATAGATTTAACTATAAAGAAAATTAATCTTCCACTCTGTGATTTCATCTATTCACTTTAGTAGTTAAGACATCATTCCCCAGCTCAAGGATCAATTAATTATTCCACTGTATATTTTTCTACTTCTCTTAATGTATGATATTGTTATTAACAGCTTAATCCACCTAGAATTTACTTCGGGGTGTGTATATTATTTTGCCAAGGCTGCTATAACAAACTGCCACAAACCAGGTCACTTAAGCAACAGAAATTTATTTTCTTGCAGTTCTGGACACTGGAAGTCCAAGATCAAAGTGTCAGCAGGTTGGTTCCTTCCGAGGGCTGCGAAGAGTCTGTTCTATGCCTCTCTCGTAGTTTCTGGTGGTGTGCTGGCAATCTTCGGCATTTTCTCTGCCTTCATCTTCACATGCTGTTCCTGCTCTGTGTGTCCGTGCCCAGCTTTTCCCCTTCTATAAGGACAGCAGCCATAGTAGATTACCCACCTATTCCAGCATGACCTCATCTTAACTACCGGCATCTGTAATACCTCTACTTCCAAAAAGTGCAATTCTGAGGTTCTGGGGGGTTTAGGATTTCAACATATGAATTGGGGGGGGGGGGACAATTCAATCCATAACAGCATGCAATAAAGTATAAGATCCTAATTCAACTCTTCATTCAAATAGTTTATAACTGTCACAGCACAATGAATTCAATAATGATGCTATCTTCATAATAGTCTAATCTTTGTGCTATTAGGGTCTCTCTCTGGGTAAATGTTTCAGAGCACAGATCTATCACTCCATTCTTAACCCAGAACCACAGGCTTTCATGACAGTAGCTTTATAGCATCAAAACCACCTTTTTGAAGACAGTCTGGTCACCACTAAAGACCACGGGTCCTCTCAGGCTGTCTTTCCTCTGACCACTTTATCTCAGGTATCTATGTGTTGTCTCTGCTTGGAAGGGCCCCCACCTATTTTGGAAGTTTTAGGCGGGAGTTTGGATTTCAAATTTTGGAAAATCTAGGTGAACATAATGTGCACTCCTAGGCGCAAATCAGGGTTCTGGTTGAATTGGTGGCTAATACAATATAAAACTAAATTAAAACAAACACTCCATCTATAAAAGTAAGTAAAACAGCATCTATAATAAAGAGAAGACATGAGCTTACCAGTGGCTAGTTCCACAGACACCCTATAAGAACCTGAGACCTGCCCCGCTGGGCAGCAAGTCACTACGTTCCCACCTGGGCCAAGGTTACAGCAGGAGAGTGTCCGGTTCTTCTCGTCTCTGTGACACAAAAATAGTCCACCTACTGTAACAAGTTCAAGTTCTCTTTAGAAGCCCCCGCCCTGTTATCAGGGCAATTCCACATTACTCCAAAGTGGATGGATCGGAATAAGAGACAAGGGCCTTCAGGGAATGAGTCACAAACCCAGCTGCTCCACCTACAAGACCACCACCCTGGGGGCGTGAGAGAAAATCAGCCTCACCTGAGCTCCAGAGAAAACCACATTCACACATGTGCGTCTAGAGACCCTACAATCCCACAGCGGGAGGAGGTACATTCTGACACTTCTACTGCTTATTACCAAGCAAACCCACCTAAAATAACTGGAAATCATCATAGCATGACAGCATCAAAACTGACACCAAACAGTCCTTGTTCAGACTCTGCAGATTTGTCTATCAAAATGTTTATCTTACCCATCCCCTTCATTTTCTGTGCTTCATACTTTGGCTTCTTGAAGCAGACTCAGTTCATGACTCAGAATTATCAGTACTCAGAGTTCCTCTAGATTCTCAAAGGGCCCAGTATTCTTGGGATTCCTCCCTTCAATAGCACAATTTGAAGTTTCATAATTTCACACTTCTAAAGCTATTCACTAGTCATGCTCCTGGTATAGACTAGTCTTAATGGAATAAAGCTAAGATTTTTTTTCCCTCTCATGTAACTGCTTATGAAAGAGTGAAGCAATTGCTAAGCACATATCCTCCCTCAAATTCTGCCCCAGCAGCTCCTGAGAGCTCCTCCCAGGACTTCTCCACAGCGGCATCCTCTAGTCAATGGCAGCGGGCAGGAGCCGCCCTGGATGGGCCCCCCTCCTCTCTGGCCTTCCAGCATTGCCAGCCCTGAGCCCTGGACACCAGTGCGTGTTCCTGGCGGGAGGAGGTACAGGGAGAGGCGGCCAGAGCAGGAACACAGAGCCCACACTGACCTCTGCAAAGGAAGCTCACCTCTGATCCTGCTCCAAGAGCAGTGTGTAAGGGCCAGGGGGACACTGAGGAACCGCCTACAGCCTCCAAATGCAAGTCCCCTTACAACCTGCTTGTTGCAGGAGCCCCCGGCCCCACCGCCTCCCATCAGCTGCAGCTGAGACAGCCAAGAAGCGGTGGAGACTTGGGAGAAATTTCAGATGTGATATTTTCATTTCATAGAAAAAGACACCCACTCCACACAGCTCTGGCCTGCACAGCTGCCCATGTTTCGGGCCACAGGCCCCTCAGTAGGAGGGCAATCCCGGGCTCTCTGAAGTCCATGGGCTCCTCCTCCCAGAAAACCCTGGACCATACAGCTGCCGACCAACCCGGGAAATGACTTAAGTTTAGTCCTACACACTTTACCACTGTTTACAGAGCCCACTTATCAAAACCCCCACGTGAATGTGCTAAAAATCTACCCAAAAAAATCACACAGATGAAAAAGGGGCCTCTAAACGTTAGGTTTAGAGAGGCAAAAATTTAATTACAACAAGATCTTCCTCCTGTGAGTTCTTGAACCATAAGTGGTACAGATTCTAATATAAACCCAGCCAACAGCATAATTATGGGGCTGGCACTGCCTTTGAGAAAATGTGGTATTTGTTTCTTCACATTTTATCTCCTCGGGAACCTTTCATAGTTTGAGGCTCAAAGACTAAAGCCTCAGGAAGTTCTTTCCCTTGGATGAAGTTTATATGCATTGAAACTGAGCACCCAAGAGACAAATCCACTTAGCACATTATGTTATGCCAACATAATTATGGATGTTCCGTTTCTTTTGAAAAGGAAAAAAAAGAGAGGCAGCATGTTCTCAACTTCTCCTCCAAGAAGTGTGGGAATGCGTGGAGGAGTGCATCTTCCTGGGATGGCAGCTGGGGGGAGGGTGCGCCTTTGCCAGCAGCACCAGATCAAGAGTGTGCCCTGTTGCATAGAACCAGAAACCGGTCAGTTGATGGCAACAAATGTACTTCTGCCATCAGGTGGCTGCTGTGAACCCTCAGAGTCTCTGGCCAAGGGTCGGCTGGACTAGGGTACGCGTGCAATTCTTCCCCAGAGTTGTGGGTTAAGAGGTGCGTTTCTGGGAATTACGGAGAATTAACATGGCAGGCTCATGTCACGTGTTCTCTAGGATGTTTCTCTACTTGGAGAAAAGCACACTGAAAGATCTGTGCATGTAAGAGGCACATTTTGGGTTTAAAACAGGGTTTTTCTCTTTTCAGCATTTTATATCGAGATAATTTCAGGCTTACAGAAAATCTGTAAAAAATGGTCCGATTTTCCATAGGTTCCCCAAATATTAACTGTTACCCATTTGCTTTATCATATTCTCATTCTCTTTCCTATTTGTCTACGACAGTGAGCTGCACACAGCTGGCCCCTTGACCCCAAGATAGCTCAGTGTATATTTCCTAAAAACAACAACATTCTTACATAACCACAGCACAAGGATTGAAATCAGGAAATTATGTCGACACACTACCATTGGCTGATTTATAGACCTCGTTCAAATTTAGCCAACGTCCAATTATTGTTCTTTTTAGAAAAGGCAAAACAAATTTTGAGGTGTTCAGGATCCAGTCCAGGACCACAAGCTTCAGTTGTCACGTCTCTTCAGTCTCTGTCATCCGCACAGCTCCTCAGGTTTGGTGGTGGTTGTTGCTGTGGCGTGGTTTTGTTTTCTGGGGTCTTCTAAGACCTCAACACCTTTGACAAGTCCCAGCCATTTTGAGGAATGTCTCTCAACCCTGGTTCATGTCTTTGGCACCACAGAAGAGATGCTATGCCTTTCTCAGGGTGTCCCATCGGGAGGCATAGGGAGATGGTCTGGCCCCTTCCTGGTGACGTCAGCTAGGACCACTTGGTTAAGGTGGCACCTGCCAGGTTTCTCCACCTACATAAGTTACCATCTTCCCCTTACTCTTCAAGGGGGCTCCTGTCTCCTTGTGGCATGCCCCCTTCATGCTTTCAGCACTTCCCGGGCGGCTCTGCCTCCTTTTAGTGGAGAATGGAATTTAGAAACCGTGTTCTGAGCACTAGTTTGAATATATTTTTAAAGAAGAAGGAAAAACAGAATCACAAGCTGTCATAGGGACCACAAAAACTATGGGAGAGCAATAAGTCACTAAATGCAGTCAATTTTGCTCAAACTCACCCAGTTCTCTTCCAGTTCAACTCTGCTGAGTCCACATCCTAACTGGCCCCCCGCCACCTCCCGTCCAGCCCATCCTTCCCACTGCAAACCAGAAGGAAGCTGCTCAAAACATATACGCGAGTAAGGCCATGAGATGGACAGAGGACAGCGGTGACTTTATTTCCTTGCTCTGATCTGGGGGAAGTCAGATCTGTGCAGGGGCACAAGGTGGGCAGCACTAAGTGTATGTCCTTGTGCCTGCAGGTGTGGGATGTGGAGAAGTGGTCTCGAGGCCCTACTAGCTGTTGTCACTCAGATGCTCTCTCCTGGGTGATCCTCCCAGACTGGAGAACATGTTGGGGAGGCTGGGCTGCAGAGCTGAAAAAGACGGAGTGCAGAAGACATGCACTCCGATCGGGGCCCTGCCTGGAAAGCCTGAGCAGGGGCAGAGTTGTGAGGTCAGGGTGGGTAACACTTGACCCACTCTCCACGCCTTATTCTTCACCCTCCTCAGGGTATACCACAGAGATGGCTGAGCTCTACGTGGGGGGACCTGACGTCCAAATGGAATCAGAGTCTTTTCCTGCTCCATTCTGTGGCCACTGCAAAGCAACGCAAGCTTAACTTCTTACGCCATCACCATACACCCAGAAACAGCCGGAGTACAGCCAGAAGACGTGCTAAGGCTGATGCACAGTTTTGAAAACCCAAGAGGCTGCATGTCCAACCCCACTAAGACAGGAGAGGAACAAATGAGTCCTCTGTGTCACCATCACAAACCCTGCAAATATCACCTGACCCTCGGGCATGGAGAGCCACCCCAGCTGGGGAGAGGAGCTTTCCAAAGCCACCCTGTGCTGCCATGGGGCCTCTGAGCCATTCTCTCACCAGGGAGAACATGGTGTGGGGCCGGGCTCAGATGCCTGGAAACTCACTCCACCCTGAACGTGGTAATCAAAATAAACAGGCCCTGACAAACCGACATAGCAACATGTCCACATCCAGAGCTATAAAATTCTCACGACCTCTGACTAGGAATCTGGCTTCTGGGATCTACCCAAGGGAAAGAACTAAAAATGTGACAAAAACTATATCACAGTTGCTCAAGGAAGCGTTATCTACAGCACAGACAACTGGAAAACCATGCAAATATCCAGCCAGCACAGTATCCAAGTGTGGCCCAAATAAATACTCATCCATATTGTTATCTGCTAGTAAGAGTAGTCTTCATGAAGACCACGTAAGAAACACAGAAAGCATCTGTGGAATATTAAACAAATGAAAACATATATAAAATTCCATCTACTTTCACTGAAACCAGATAAAATACAGAGAGATGAGAACTGACAAAACCACGGGCAAACGGACATAGTTGGCTTTGTCTGTTAACATTGCTAAAACATCGTTTGTGCGAGGTTCAATGGTCAGAGTCCAAGGTGGGCATCCCAAAATTCCAAGGCTCACTAAAAAAAAACGTGTTGCTGCTTCCTCGAGTATTGGTGCTGTCCCCACCACTGAGGGCAGGACTGTCACTTCCTCCTTTCCCCTCCTGGGCTCCGTGGGGAGCCGGGGCGGCAAGAAAAGAGACACTTTTCACGAACAGCAGCAAAAGAAGGTGGTTCATGTGACACTTCCATCTCTTTCCGTTCAGGGTTTTCCTGATCTAAACGCACCTGAAGGCTCCAGCATTCTATACATGGGATGAGAGACTGCTGCTTTGATTTAAGAGAATCTCTGTTGTGGGATTACAATGGGGAGACTGTTTTTGGGTCAGGTAAAAAATAAATCATGTTAGTCAACAGCTTTTGGTTCTCTACTGGGGACCAAAAATAAATTTACCAGCACAGGGTGTGCACTTAGAACCTTTCTGAAGGGGGTCAACGTCTGTGTCCCTTTCCTAGAAATGCTGAGACTCGGCTTCAGAGCAGCGAGCAGAGTGGATGCGGGGGAGGATGTTTACTGGATTCTCTCTTCCGGAGGCACTCCACATGCCCTCACTTGGTTTCCTCCAGTGACTTACTTTCTTTTTTTTTACATTTTTACTACTCAAATCTCTTTGCCTTTATGCTGGTTAAGAGACTGAGGTGAGAGCCCAAGAAAAGAAGAATAGAAATGATATGGAGGGAAAAAGAAGGTCAGACCCCAGACTCCTGCCCTGCTGGACAGGAAGGTGTGCAACGGGCTGCAATGCTGGGGAGGCCCAGCTGTGAGCGGGTGCAGAGACCGGCCAACAGGAAACAGCCGGCTCAGGCAACGTGCTTTTAAGATTATGGTTAGCGTCCTCCACGACAGTGAAAACACTTGGACCTAGCGCTCGAGAAGCGTGGCAGCAAAGTTTGCCACAGCATGGAACCCCATCAACCAAGAGCCAAACGCCTGACAGACATTTCTCAACCTTGTAATTTCATAAAACACCTTATCTTAAACTGTATGGAAACGACACATTTAGACTGCAGAATGGAACGAGAGTCCCCCATGACTCTACGCTGTTCTCAGGCATAACCAAAGCACAGATGTTCATGTTCCATAGAGGTGACAGCTTCTTCGCCATTGGAGGAATTGTGGTTTGAAACAGCAACACAAAGAAAAACGAGGGGGGCGTTTAATCACGTGCAATTACGACAGAAGCTGACACATAGGGTAACTGGGGAAGAAGTGCACCTTCCAGTTAATTACCTTTTCCTAATGAAATTGCAAGTCAAAGCAACAGCAAGAATTAGCAGACTAGTTTGCCAAGGAAAAGTATTTCCTGTTCTAGCAAACCAGGCAGCCCTCTCTGAAGCCATCTGCAACACAGGCAACTGACAGCTGTTTGCACGGCCCTGGCCTTGGAGTCCACAGCGAGACCCAGGCATATACGTTTGCACACAGGCAAGACACACAGATTTTGGGCAAAAGTGGGGTGATTCTTCCTATGAAAGATGTAGGTAATTTAAGTGCTCACTTTTCCAATGCTCCCGACAGCTACAGATATCAAGAGATACTCAATGCTGTAATAAAAGATCAGTTTGGGGCCTCCTAAATTTAAAGAATTTACATTTAAAAAGCTATTTATAGTCCAGAGAAACACTAGCGGTTGGGATTTCTCATGAGATTCTGGAGATTATTCCCCATCTCATATTTAGCTAAACAAGTGGCCTGCTCCTGTCAGGGCCACCCAGTTCCACCGAGTCCCTGATTCAGATGCAAACACAGCAGCAGGAAGACACAGCCACGTCGGCGCTTTGGAATTATTCCTAGGCTGAGAGCTTCAGAGGGCTCCGAGCCCCCTTGGTTTTAGCAATATTCTCAGAGAAGTCTGAAAAGGGATGGTGGTTATCATTTTAAAAGTTACGTTGGACAGTTCAGCACCCTTTCCCAAAGCAGGTTCTGTGGGAAGTATGTAGGCGCTATGTAGAAAGCGGTTCTGGGGTCAGAACCTCTGGGAAGCTCTAGGCTAACTCCAGTCACAGAGGTTTTCTTCCCTGTAGGATTGTTCAAATTCTCCAAAACTCAGTATGAAATGTGAATTTCCAAGAAGGTGACAGGAGATGCAAATGGCCCCAAACTTCCTGGACCTGTATGTTTTTTCTCACAACAATTCAGGTAACTGGGAATCCAGAAAGCACAGGGCAAGAAACACAGCTGCAGAACGTTCCTGTCAACTCAGCAATGTGCAAGGAAGCCAGTAAAGCTGGCCACTGCTCAGTTACTAACAGCTTGGATGCAGGGGCCCAGCCATGCCACCCCCAGAAAGGAATACCACCCAGCAACTGTGTTATTCAGACCTAGGCTGATGGGCAAGGATGCAGCCGTGGCAGCCATGGAAACTTGCGTACATGGGACTGCTCACAGGCTCCTCTGGGTTGCTGTTCCTGTACAAATGTCCAAGGCTGAGCTAACCTCTGTGCAATAACGTGTTTGTCAACACATCTCTCCCTACTACACCATGATTCCCCGAGGGCTTCCTGCCTCAGAGCCTGCCCATGCAGCACCTCCCAGGACCAACGTGACGAAGTCAAGTAGAGCATTCCAGGTCACAAGACCTTCTGTGGTAGCAGCACACAACAGCAGAAAGAATGGGCAGCGACGGGATCTACCTTGTTTGTAGGGTTTCCTTGCTTGGCTTGGTTGAGTTCACACGTCCCCTCATAAAAAATAAAGTCTTCAGTAAATGTTCATTTCGGTTTATTGAGACGTTATTTCTGTTGGTTCAGAGCACTGCTGCGGCATATCTGGAAGACGATGGACTTGAAGCTCAGGTGCCGAGTCTAAACCCCACTTTTTGGATGTGACCTGTCACACCTGCTCCATGAGAACATTAGTAACACCTGCCTTCTGGAAAGGAGGAACCTGAGGGTTTTAGAGAAGCACAGGGAGGAGCTGGGACTGTGGGTGCAGTGCCGAGGGCTCGCCCCACACCTGCCCAGCAGCAGAAAAGAAGAGGCAGAGCTACTTGGCACGGCGTCCAGACATGGCCAAGCAACATCAAAAATTCGTCTTTGTTGGGGGCTGACCCAGTGGCACAGCAGTTAAATTCGCGTGTTCTGCTTCGGCAGCCCAGGGTTTGCTGGTTTGGATCCTGGGTGCACTGCTCAGCAAGCCACGCGGTGGCAGGCATCCCACATATAAAGTAGAGGAAGATGGGCACAGATATTAGCTCAGGGCCAGTCTTCCTCAGCAAAAAGAGGAGGATTGGTAGCAGATGTTAGCTCAGGGCTAATCTTCCTCAAAAAAAAAAAAAAATCGGTCTTTGTTGAACGAACTTCGTCACAGAGATGGTAACTAAACGTTCCGTTTGCACAGTACTGTAATTTTAAAAACCAACAAAGATGGCTTATATTCCTCCTCTAGAAAATGTTGCAGAGAAGCTACATGACTGATGGGCTGTCAGTGGCCAAAGAAAAAAGGCAGGAATTAAGAATGACCCCCCCAGCCTCCAAATTCCAGAAGAGGGGGGACAAAGAGGAGAGGGCAGGGCCGCAGTGGGAAGACAGTGGGTTAGCCTGGATTGTGGAGAGGACAGCAGACAGAAATCTGAGCTGGCGCTGCAGACAGGCATCCTGGCAGAGAGCTGCCTGTGGGGCCACTTGTACATGGACGGTAGCCAGGCGGCGGATGAGTGTCCTCACGGTATGGAAGGCAGCGTGGGGCACAGAGAGATACTGCTGCACAGAGGGCTGGGTGAAGTGGGTGACAAGGGTGACAGAGGAGGCCCCTGGAGGGGCCACAGCAGCAGTGCTTATAGGTGGGCTGAGTCCTGCCCAGGGCTGATGGACTCCAGTTCCATTGGGAGGTGGAGCCCTGGGGGGTGGTGAGGAAGCGGCAGCTGTCCCTTCACCACTCAAGAGAAAGGAGGCAGTGAGAGGAAGGAAAGAAAGATGCCCGTGTGAGGGATGATGAGGAAAGAGGACTTTATCCTCTAAGGCGCTGGGCATGTGCTAATCTGCATCTAGGCAGGCCCTTGCATTGGTAAAGCCATGAGTGACCCTGAGGGAACATCAGCGTTTTCTCTGTCCTGCTGGGAGCACTGCTCTCCCGGCTCCTGTCCTGACATGGCCCAACTGCCTGAGTGTCCACAACGTAGGCAGGGCAGACACAGTTCACCCAGCTCAGTGCCCTTCGGGGTCGCCCAGCACGTGGGTTAAGTGCAATGAGGCTCAGGTTCTAATGTGTTCGATGCCTGAAGGCACCACAAAAGGTGATGTGGGTACATTTTGAAGGAGCTGAGAATGAGAGGGGCTGTGAAGGTGTGCAATACGGCCTTCCAGGTGCAGATTGACGAGAAGACGCCACTGCGGCTCCAGGATGGATGCCTGACGATGCCCCGGGCCACACAGGGTGAAGCAGAAGACGGCATCATCTCCACACAGGCACATGCTGTGAGACGAACGTCACTTGGCGAGCAGGGCTAGTTTTTCTTGCCAAAGATGGTCTAATGTTGAGGCATATTTATCAAATCGTAGTCAAAGTCTCATCAGATCCAATCTTGATCTTTAGTAAATGTATGTGCAAAACCCTATACAAGGGTTTTTAATTTTTAATTAGTTTTTAATTAATTTAATTGCCTATACAAGGCAATCAATCCAGTTCCAGAAAAATCAATATTTAAAAGTAAGCAAAGGGAGAAGAGATGATTGGAAGTACGACAACATTTATGCCCCAAATAATGAAGTTAAAATATGTGATTAATTGTGTTTGAATAACAAATGGAAAAACTTGCTGTAACAAGTCATTATGCAGCTACATGAAAATCTTTATGGACTGAAAGAAAGCCCAGCCTGACAAAGCTGTCCTGAAGTATTCACGGGGCCTGTAAAGCTTATCTTCAATTCATAAATAAACATTTTTCTATTAGTATCACTGTCCTTTTCTTTAACCAGCACTTCTCTGTCACTTTCCTGCTCCCCTGGCCTCCTCTCTCTCTCCCTCCCTCTCTCACCACCCCCCCAGCATCTCTGCACATCTGCTTTCCCAGTCAGCTTTCTCTGTTTATTCATGGTTTCTGCTTCTTCCAAGAGTGCATCTGTTCTTGCCGTCATGTACCATGACCCAACTCACTAGGTCCTGCTGGGTCAGTGCACACCGCACACTACACTCTTTCTACCACTTAACATTTCTGGGCCCCTGGCTCACCAACCAACCAGTATATGGAACCATTGTTTCAGGGTGAGTGCACAAGTCTGGCCTAACCAGCCACAGTTGTGGAGATGGATGCAAGTTCCATGATACGGAAGGAGGTTGCCCTCGGCTGCAGCCTCCTTGCCTCTAGACTTCTCATTATGCAAAAGTGAATTTCCTTACAACTGAAGCCAATGGGCCTTTTGTCTCTTGCAGCCAAAGGCATCCTGATAGAGCCTATGACTCACAAAGCCCAACTACCCTGGGAGATACCCACAAACCTGAAATCTTGGCAACTGGCAGTGCTGTTTCAATGGTGGCAGAGTTGCAAAGTCTGGCCCGCCCTGTCACTTCCCATCACTTTCCTGTCGGTCACTGGGGGCCCTTCTGATGGCCATAGTGCCAGCCCTTCTCCATCTGAGACTGAGTCCCTGGCTGTCCCAGGCACAGTTCAGCACCCCCGGGCTGGTACCCTGGAAGACGAGGGGCAGCTACCCATTGGAGAATCGGGCCTCTTTCTTAGGGAGGCCCATCTCTCTGAGGGCTGTTACTGATGAAGTGGGAGCCAAGAAAGGTTCCTGCTTAAATGGAATAAGAGCTGCCCAACCCCTCTGACCTCCACAGAATGAAGGGCTATCCAGAAGCGTGTACTGAGCTCCTTGCACTTATATAAAAGCAGCTTTTTTAACAGCAAATGCATCTGTGCTGCATTTGGGAGAGGTTCTTCAGCCCATGCAGGAGGCCCCACAGGGTCAGGGTGTCTCCTCAAAGCCCAGTGAGGTACAACGTCAAGGCACTGTGCAGGGTGGGGAACATGTGGGCTCCAACTCATCCAGACCAAGCTCCCTTCCTGCCTCGGCCTCTGGACAAAGCACTGCAGCTGCTGGTCCTCAGCTTCCCCATATGGAAAGTCTCTTCCCTGCAGTGTGTAGAACCGCTGTAAAAATTACATGCGTAGTAACCACCATGAGATAGATACTAAAAAAACGAGAAATACCAGGATCTTCCTGATGCAATTCCTTAAGACTTGCATGTGACCACAGGTCCAGTATTACCTGATTCACTTGCAGCCTTTTCTTTGTCCATCCTAGAGAATAGAGAAGTTATTCCTTATGCTTTCTGGTGAACCTCCTAGAGACAAATGGGTTAGACCCTCCAAGGATTCTAATCCAGCCATTACCACTCACAGGTTGCCTCCATCATCTACATTCACTCCTCATTAAATTTTCAGTTGTCCATTTACATAAACTCCTTCTTTGAAAGGCTACTCTGCTTCTGCTCTGAGAGTGAGGATGAAAGAGAAGACGGGCATCTGTCCTCGGGAGTAATGGGGGAGCCACATCCAGCAGAGCCCCACAGGGGTGGCTGGGATGCCAGCAGGGACGTCTTGGGCAGCCCACTCTCCAAACCTGCATGGTCTCTGGTCAGCCCCTGGACCCGGGAGATCAGGAGACACCCTTGCCCACAAATGTTGCTGAGGAGTAGCCCTGTGAGCCCCCAACAACCTTCACCCATTCTCCACCATCTTCTTTACCTCTCCCAACATCTGGTGTCTCCACTTGGGATGAGCTCCACATGTTGAGGGTCCTTCTCAGAAGGACAGCAGTGTCTGAGACAGAACAGAATAAAGCAGCTGACTCCTAGAGAATCCACTTCTGTTAGAGCAGAGTGGTCAAATGTGCTTTTCTGGAAAGGTCACCTCGAACTTTGGACTCAAGCAGGATTTTCATCGACATGGTCCTTCTCTTTCCATGAGCACCAGACAGCCACTGCCCACCCTTTCTGTGACACCTTCCCAGCTGCATGTGCAGAGCGTCATTTTTAAACCCTGTTTAATGTAATATCTTCTAGATTTGGACTGTCATTCTAGCTTGCTGAATGCTTTTTGGGTATCAGTTCCTGTAATTCATCACTGAGTGCCCACTACACCAAGGTGCTGGGAGACTAAGAAAACACATGACATGGCTCACCACGCACGGGCCCACCGGAGACCGGCTGATGTGCCTGCAGTACGACACCTGTCGGGTTCAGCCTGTGTGGTAGTTTTAGAAAACTGAAACATGTGCAGTATTGGGAGAGTTCAGTTTTTAAAAGCATGAGTCGTGATTTCTCTTGAATCATCCAAAGATTTGGCAACACTCGGCCCAGGTTCCTGTGGCCAGGTGCAGCTGGGCTGGGCGGACGCTGGCCCACCCCTCCCACAGCGGGTGCCTGGGCACTGACACCAGGCCTTCCCGGGCAGTGATGCTTCCTGCCCACTTCTGAGGTGCCTGAGCTGAGTCTCGGCTAAAATGGGAGTTGGCAAGGCTGAGTGCACTAGCCCTAGCAGTACCTTTGGGAAGAGCCTGAATAGGTTAGATGTCCCCAAACATGTGCAGCTTCCCAATTGGAGCAGCACTGCTCTCACCTGGGACCTCAGGAGGAAAGCAGTGCATGCACCAATCTGCTCTCTCCTACAATGTGGAAGGGGTGCAACAGAGGGAGACAGTGGCTAGGGGTTGAAGCCACGACAGGCAGGGCTGACTTATCTGCCAGGGTTCCCTGAAGAGAGGGTAGGGGACAGGTGTTACCTGAGACGGTGGCCCGGCCCAAAGCTCTCCCCAGGCTCCCCTCCAGCCCCTGTACCCCTCCCCCATGCCCAAGTGCTGCACATTCAGGTCAGCTCCAGGCACACTGGATGGTCACATCGTCAATTATGAAGGCCTGGCCAGAAAGACGAGGGGCCTGGCCCAGGCCACAACTCCATCAGGCCAAGAGAACAATGAGCCACTCTCTGGTTCTCGAACTCTGGCTGAAGCTCCAGGGGACACCCCTGGGGCTGCTGCAGGTCAGAGGGAAGGTACTGCATCCCTCTCTTGTAGCCTTGTCACTGGCACTGGGCCAGGCACACAGTAGGTGCTCAGAGTTGCTATCAGATAAATGCATGTCATGCCAAACTCCAGGGAGGCACACAAGAGTCATGAGTCTATAGGTCTGGCACAGACTCAGCAAGACAGGAAGAAGGACCAAGGTCCCTCAGGGCCACTGAGGGCCCAGAGCAAAGGGAACCTTGCCACAGAAGCCCGATGGCATTGACTAGACTGTAGGCGGCGACTGAGGCATGGAGCTCAGTCTCATGGCTCAGAAATCTTTGCTATAGCAATCATCCTTGTCCACGTGACAGGCTGTCTTTACAAATGAGTCACAAAGCAGTGAAAAATGCCTTGTTGATTTTTACCACAAAAATTCACTTTCTTGATACTAATTTAATTTCTCTACCCTCTAGGGGAAAGAATGCTATCAGTCAGAAAGAAGTTCTCAGGCATCTGCATTTCTGGATAATAAGTGATGAGATGTGATTAAACAACTTAAATCATTAGACAAATTAAATGTTGTTAAATAAATGAGGGAATGCTGTTCCTCACAGAAGCTGTACCTTCAGATAAGACCCACTAATCTGTTTTTAATAACCCAGGAAGAGGCTGCAGTCGCTAGCAGACATGACTTAAAATTGTATTGTCAACTGTGTCTAGACTCGTACGCGCAAAGCGATGTTTCCTCTGTTGTGAACTGTGCACATGTTGTTATTTTGCTGCACCCTTCACGAACGAACAGGTCTGTGTGCACGCTCTTACTTTACTGAGAAGCCATGCAGTACAACCTAAGGAAAAATGCAAATTGATTGGCTCTGGTTTAAAATAGAGCAAACAAACCAAATGTTATTGTTTTAAAATTCATATAATAAAATAAGCAGAAAACCCAAGGAGGCTGAGTCTAAGACAGATGACCTTAAAACTCTCACAAGATTATTGACCACCCACAACTGCAGGAGGACTCATGCAGGAGATGCAGACATCACTGTCACTGGGATTCGCAGGTGTGCTGAGATCATAGGCTCTGGACGCGTGTGACGCGTCCAGTGACTTCCCATAAGGGTCGCATCCACCAAGCCACTGACTCAACGGTGTGTTGGGCAATTTTCCTCTGCGGTTTAAGGTGCCCCTTGCTGGAGAACCAGGAGGCTTATATGAAACTCAGCTACTTGCCATAGTAGCCGGCCCGGCCACCACAGCCTGTACCACAGGCTGGGTGGCTCAGACAGCAGACGTTTACTTCTCATGGTTCTGGAAGCTGGCAGTCTGAGACCAGGGAGCCAGCAGGATCGGGTTCTGGCGAGGACACTTCCTGGCTCCTCCACCACCGCCTTCTCACTGTGTCCTCATGTAGAGAGCAGCTCTGCTCTGCTAGCTCTCGGAAGGGCACTCGTTCCACCATGGGGGCCCACCCTATGACCACATCTAAAGCTAGCCACCTCCTCAAGGTCACACTCCTCACACCATCACAGCAGGGTTAGGGCTGCAACATGGTAATTCTCAGGGCACACCAACATGCAGCCCATATCATCGTCCCCACCACACAGGTGCAGGCAAGGAAGTGGCCCCAGGGAGGCCACAAACCTGGGGTGAGGTTGGTGTGGGGGAACTGCCAGAGCCAGCTCAGTGGTGTCTGTATCTTCTGGATTCGTCATGTGGAGGACATGGAGTGGCTTCTGAAGATTTCCTGATCCTTCTAGAAAGAATAATGACTTCTTTTGCTTTGTCACTGTTACCTCTTTAATGACCAATTACTCCATCTGCCTTCATCTGAGATGGCTTGTTCCTCTCTGTCACTGTCACATTAAGGTCCTTGTGAGCAGGGCCCATGCTCTAGCCAATGTTCAGCTTCAGGGTCTGGCAGAGGGCCTGGCACAGAGTAGACTCCAAGGTGACAGGAGGGAGTGCTGCCAGAGTGGTGGGGCTGAGGGCTCTCCTCCTATGATAGCCCCTTGCCCAATTCTCCCTCTCCCCCTCCAGTTAATCAAGTCCGGGGGCCACCAGCCCTTGCAAGGTGCCCAGCCTGCAGCCTGCAGGTCTACACAGGAGCTGTGTCAGGGCTGGGGCAGAACTAGACTCCTCTGTGAACCCCCCGGCCCTCAGCTGTCTGTCCCAGGCTCCATGCTGTGGTGGTGCAGGTTGGCTTTGGGTCCCACCTGCAGTCACAGGGGCTATCCCTGGCAGGTGATGTCATCCACAGGATTGGCAGTGCCAAGGTGAGCAGGATGGCCTGTGGGGCTGCACCGAGCCCATGTCCCGGCAGTTGCCCTCTGAGAGGGGTCTACGGACACCACACCTGACCACTCCTGCCCCACTGAACAGCCACCAAGGCGTTACTGAACAAGGAAACCCACAGAGAGGTGGCAGAGAGTCTCCTAACTTGTCTGACAGGGGATTTTAGAACACTTTAGCCAGAGTGCCTCGGGCAAGAACCGTTTCTCCTTTAACATGGCTATTCAGATCTCTCTTCACTTCTTCCACCTCTTGTGACTAGTGATCGAAAGAGGTTTCTGATGGCCTCACTGTCCCCAGTGTCCTTCTAAACAGGCATTACACTATCTTCTTTTCCCTCGTTGACCCCGTTCTTCGCAGTGGATGAGATGGTGTTATGTGGGCCTCATACATGGAGCGCCCATCATCTATTTTTATACGTCAGAACTCTTGATGCTGATCCAGTTGTCTCCCTTGGACTTGATATGAAAGGAGAAACAACACCAGATTTCTCTTTCCCTCAGGCAAGTAGCAAAGAAAGGACCCAAACTCCTTTGCCTGTTAGCAGCAGCTCTCATCATGGTCCGAGACTGCGAGACGGGGAAGCCTCTTGAGGCTGCCTGGCGACCCCCACCAGCAGCGCCAACGAAACATGCTTTTCACAAGATCAAAAGTCAGAACCTAGTGCCAACAGAGAAACGTCCCTGTAAGCTAGTTACACACAACCAACACCAACTGTCTACAAGTGGTGCCAAGTGTGAAGCATCCGTCCTGTGCCTGCTGGTCCCCATGGGCTGCAGGAATCTGAGCGACAGAAACGCGACACCAATGCAATGTTCTCATGGGGAACTAATCGGATCCCAAGAAAAACAGCAGGCAAAATTCCTGGGTTTCCTGATTTTGCTTACAGAGGTGGAGAGCCCATGGGGGTGGAGGCCCGTCTTTGTGCCAACCGCGGCGAGAGCCAGATAATATTTTCATGGTCTTATTTTAGGATGGGTAACGTTGTAAACAACCTCAGTGACCAATCCACAGACAGCTTGTCTAGACCTTTATTTGTAGCAGAAGGTCACCAGGGAGGCAGACATCCCAGATGTACTTCAGGCATGTGACAAAGTGCCTCAGCCCAGCCAGTGCTGGCTCCCAGACAGGGACACTTACCTCACCTTCTAAGTGTTGATGGTAGGACAACGCAGCCTGCTCTGGAGGCCTGAGGTCAGCATGGGAGAAGTACCTGAGAGCTGGTGAGCGGTAAGTTGGAAGAAATGTGTCCCTGCTAAGCGTGCAGACCCTGTGTAGTGTGGGACGATGGACGTGCAGAGAAAGGGTTTGGTGGCATATCATGCTTTGAGGACAGCGAAGGCGGGAAAGTGCGGAGAGTGTAGGAGAAGAGAGTGATTCTAGCAGAAAAGGCAAAGAAACTTCTGAAATATACTTGTTTAAAAACAAGGAACGTCAAGGTCCCAGGAGCCACTTAGTTTAGTGGCTAAAATCGGAGGCTCCAGATCCCATATCAAATCCCCCTCCAGCTCTACCACTCAGACTGGGTCACTCCCAGGTCTACCACTCACACTGGGTCACTCCCGGCTCCACTGCTCACACTGGGTCACTCCCAGCTCTACTGCTCACACTGGGTCACACCAGGCTCTACCACTCACACTAGGTCACACCAGGCTCCACTGCTCACACTGGGTCACTCCCAGCTCTACCACTCACACTGGGTCACAGCAGGCTCTACAACTCACACTGGGTCACACCAGGCTCCACCACTCACACTGGGTCACACCACGCTCCACTGATCACACTGGGTCACACCCAGTGCCATCACTCACACTGGGTCCCAGTTTCCCAACTGTAGAACAGAGATAACATTCATACCTAATTCAGGTTTGTTCTGAGGAATAAATGAACATATAAATAAACAAATAAATAAACATATAAACCAGTGAGACCACGCCTGGCACTCTGAGATCACTCAGTGAATGCTGGAGGTTGCTGTCATCCTGTTATTATCATTATACTCTTCTCATCACGCCCCACACCACAGCAGCACTGGTCTCCCTCCTGGGCCTGCAACCCACCCTGGTCCAGGCCCTCCCAACCAGGAGGGAGGCAGCAGCCAGTCCATTTCTCTGACAAGTTGATTACCAGTGATTTGACCATGGGCAAGTCACTGAAACTCTCTGTACCTCAGTTTCCTCCTTTGGGGACAGTGGCTGTATAACATACACCTCATGGTCCCACTTCAAGGTAGAAACTACTAGTTTGAACAGGTGACTGTCCCCTTCTAGGTCAAGTGAAAATTCTTCCACCTTGAGCACATCACACTCAAAGTCAGGAATGTAACAGGGAAACTCTTCAACTATGCTGGACTGAAGGTCAGGTGCCTGAGAAAGCTCAGCGTTTAACACCTCTGTTATACAGAATTATTGGGTAATGACGATGATACAGTGATAAAATTTTGTCAGAGAACTAAAACTCATCTTTAAGCATTAAGTTATTATTTTTCCCCCATTTTTATGAGACTCTTTCTTAAACACAGGTACATCCCTGACTTAATAAATGAAATTTGGGGCCAGTAAATTAAAAAGCTTCACAAAACAAGTACAGTAGCAAGAGGAAAAGAACTAAGAGAAAAGATCCCACAATTTCCCTCCCTTCTCCCCAAAGCAACGAGCCAGCTCAATGGTGCCCACCCCACAGCCAAGCAGCCTGGCTTTCAAACCAGGGGAACGCTCACCTGCTTTGCAGTGGCCTGGCTCGGAGGTAAGGAGCCCGGCGTGAGCACAGGGGGGCTCCCTGGGCCGCAGAGCTCGGGGAAAGGGTTGGGGATGGCCGGCAGAGACGAGGTTCTAAACTGCTGGTCCTCCTCCTGTAAGCGCCTGGGAGAGAAGAGACAACCAATCGCTCATTAAAAGCTGTCACCCCCCAACACGATCCATCAATCCCACT
This sequence comes from Equus caballus, assembly GCF_041296265.1. Classification (NCBI taxonomy): domain Eukaryota; kingdom Metazoa; phylum Chordata; class Mammalia; order Perissodactyla; family Equidae; genus Equus; species Equus caballus. The sequence continues at coordinate 20,488,001 of NC_091687.1, forward strand.
GCTAAGATGTACCCAAAAGAACTGGAAGAGGGACTCAAATAGATACCTGTACACCTGTATCGTGTTCACAGAAGGACTATTCATAATAGTCAAAAGGCAGAAGCAAACCAGGATCCATCAATGCATGAATGGATAGACAAAATGTGGTCTATCCATACAGAGGATATTACTCAGCCTTAACAAGGAAGGGAATTTGACACATGCTACAAAAGGGATGAACCTTGAGGACATTATGCTGAGTAAAATAAGCCAGTCACAAAAAGACAGATACTGTATGATTCCATTTCTATGAGGTCCCTAGAGTCCTCAAACTCAGAGATAGAAAGTAGAACAGAGGATGCCAGGGGCGGGAGGAGAGAGGAACAAGGAGTTATTGTTTGATGGGTATAGAGTTTTAGTTTTGCAAGATGAAAGTTCTGGAGACTGCTTGTACAACAATGTGAATATCCATAACACTATGGCAACTATACATTCAAAAATGGTTGAGATGGTAAACTTGATGTTATGTGTACTTTACTACAACTGAATTTTTATTTAAAAGTGCCAGTCTCAGACTCAAAGAGTACAGATTCCCTCACTCATTAAACAGTGGGGGGCGAGAAGCCAGTGGGTGTGCTCACATAGGAAACGATGCTCAGCGCATGACGTGTACTTATTAGCATTTTCTCCAAATACCTTCTCAGTTCAATAAATACCTGATGGGGAAGAGGTTTGTAAGAGCATTTTCACGAGAACAACTATTTTTCAATGACCTTAAAATGAACACTTCTTCAACCACATGAAAATACTAGAAGAGGCTTCGTGTGCCCTCATCTGAATTCTGGAATGAATGCTAATTTACACAAAAGGTTGTTGATCCTGAATTAATTGGAAATCAATACTTCAGGTAGCCATCCTCCCTGGAGCACAAAGCCTGTGCTCAGGTCACCTCATACATGCCCTGCTGCACCCCACTCATGCCACGGGGAGCCACTTCTGCATCTGCACCACATTGTTCTCTGGCATCTCTCCAGGGCTGCCTCCTCCCAAGAATGCAAACCTCACTTGACAGACAATTAAGCAAACACACACAGGATGGCGAATCAGATGCAATTATGAAAACAGCAGAAAAATCAAGTTCAAAGTCAAAGCAAAAACAGTGCAAAGTGCACTAAGTTTCCTTTCCCCAGGGTCCTGCTGGCAGCTTCCTGTCCACATGTTAAGGGCTTTCCTGAGAGCGGAGCCCCCTCCGTCCATCCCAGGGCGATGCTGCCCACCTGCAGGAGAGAAGCAAGCCCCCAGCTGAGCTGCAGTTTGGTCCCTGACTTTGCTCAGCATCCCAGTCCTGCTCCTTGTTACACACACCTCATAAACTCCTCATGTAGGCTGTGTCTTCAAATAATTTTTTAGCTAATTTTACAATTTGACTACATTAAAGATCCATTAGCTTTCTTGGGGGGTTTGCCACTAGAGAAACGGATGCTGTGACCTTTTACTTGTTCTCTTTTTACCAACTTAGCCTGATTCTGAGAGGCTGGTCCAGCCATTACAGGTGGACCAGGAAGTGATTCACTGATTGACATACTCCCATGGCATGAAGGAGCTCAGCACTCCGAATAGGGAAAGCCCTCCTATCGTCGCTTGACAACATGCCAGAAAGTTTATTTTTACTGTTAACATAATAGCTTCTTCCCATAACAGATTCTGCCTTGGCAAAGTGTCCAACTGATACGTCTGTCCCTTGTCCTACAGAGGAAGAGAGAAGGAGATGCAGCCATATCCACTTTCAGTATTTTCCGGCCCACGACCTCTAACCAGTGACCAACCCCAAGAACGAGAGTTTTATTTTGTTTTGACTTAGAGTACAAGCTGCTGATGGTCTGGCATTCCAGTTGTTCACAAAAGCGTCTCTCTTTAGTAGGTTGTTTTGAACATTTTTAAAAGTCTTGTGTTTTTTAGGGCAGTGAAAATCCTCTGTATGATGTTATAATGACGGATTTGTGTCATTATAGATTTGTCCAAACCCACAGAACGTACAACATCAAGAATGAAGTGTAATGGAAACCATGGACTGTGGGTGATTAGGACGTGTTCATGTAGGTTCATCAGTTCTAACAAATGTGCCTCCTTGGTGGGGGAGGCTGACAGTGGGGGAGGCTATGCATGTGTTGGAAGGGCAGGGGATATGGGAAATCTCTGTGTCTTCCTCTTAATTTTGCTATGAACCTAAAACTGCTCTTAAAAACAAAATCTCTAATAAAAAAAGTTATGCTAAGTGAAAGAGGCCAGACACATAAGGCCACATAACGTACGATTTCATTTATATGAAACGTCCAGAATAGGTAAATTCACAGCTCCGTGATGCAGATTGGTGGCCGCCTGGAGCTGTGTGGGGATGGGGGTGGGGAGACACTGCTTCATGGGTAGGGAGTCTCCTTTGGAGCGATGCTCTGAAACTAGAAAGAGGTAGGGCTGCAGAACACTGGGAGTGCACAAAATGCCCCTGAATGTTGACTTTAAAGCGGTTAATTTTATGTCGTAAGAGTTTCATTTCAATAAATTATTTTTAAAAATTAAAAAAAAAGAGTCCTGTGTTGACTTTATGGGCGTTCATAAATATTACCTAAAGTAAAACTAAGTGACATTACACAAAGCTGAAAAAAATCCCCTTTCAAGAGGCTGACAGCCAAAAGATACATCCCACTGACGTGGAGAGGGGAGCTAAGATGTAGGGATGTTTGAGTCAGGGATGGGGACAAGATGGGCAGGGCCATGCTCCTCCGTCTGTCCAGGTCAGAACAAGCCTACTGCCCTTCTGCTTTACCACAGTCCGCTCCTCCTTCAAGATCTGACAGCTCAACTGTGGCCTTGTCCGAGAAGTTTCTCTACCTTCTCCTCCTCTGCTCTGCACCTGCCTCCATCTGACACTCTCTGGGGAGCCTGCCACGGTGCAGACCCTGACCCGTGGGCCTCATACCCAGCACAGTGCTCACTGCATTTGGAGCCCCTCAGGGCCCCTCAGCCTGGGCTTGCATCCGGGCACCCCATTCGCCAGGTGTAGGCCAAGTCACTTCCTCTGGTGCCTCACTTTCCTCACCTGGGCACTGAGAGTCACCACACCACCCGCCTCGTGGGGATGTAATGACCACTAAACCAGCTAATAAATGAATATTCAACAGAGCCTTACACACAGGAAGTGCTCAGCAGTTGGCTTCACTTACATAATAAACCTTTGGCATCCCACATTGGTCGCCCATTTTTTTCTAAATGCATCTGAAGGTAAGAAACGATACTACTTATGTGAGAGAACATCAGTGAGAAGAGGCTGGGCCTGAGAAACAGTGTCTGCTCTCTGGCAGGGAGAGTGCCTGCTGCCCTAGGGAGCAGGCCTGCTCCATCTATTCCCCGGGACTCAGTACAGGCAGCTGTCAGAGCACAGGACCAAGTTCATCCAGAACTCTATGCTCAAGGGTCCTGGGCAACTAATTGGCAAGGAGCCATGCCTTTTGCAACATCATTCTCCATCTGGGCCCAGCTTTGGGTACTGTCCCTGTGTGGGCTGCAACCCTGTCTTCCCAGGGCCCTCCCCAAGGCCACCACGGATGGGTGACTGACAGACCCTGGACCCAAGGAAGCTCACAGGGGAGATGAGTCTCTCCCTCCAGACCAAACTCATGAGGACCTAAGAATATGGAGCTGACGCTCCAGAGAGCAGAGGGAGACAAACGCTGGGAGGATGGATGTGACCAAAGGCAGGAAGCCCGAGAGGCAGCCGACTATATGGCACCCAAGCCTCTGCACTCCACCTGCAGACAGCTCTGCCTTTACTCTCAGACAAAGAGTCAGAGGGTCAGAGCCAGAGGGTCATCTGCAGAAGAGCCAGCACATCAGACCAGAAAGAGCCTCACAGAAGTTTCCAGAAGCAGAAATGAACCCCTCACCCCCACCTCCCCACCCCATGAAAGGAAACGAGATCCCTGGAAGATGCAGTGCTGAGGAAGGAGAAGCCACCAGAACCCTCAGTCTGACCAAGGCTCAAAACACAGTGCAGCACACACCCTCCCACCAGGAAGCCCCGGGAGGCAGGCAGATCTCAATCCCTTACCCATCCTCATCCCTCCATCCTCACCTGAAAACTCGCCAGAGGCAACACTGACCCGGGAGGGGGCCACCCAGTTTCTCAGCAGCTGCCCTGTTTCTCACCTGGATTTCATGAGCTACACTCAGAAGGTCCACAATGCCCTTAACACCCCACGCCCCTTCACAACAGCCGTTCTGCTAACTTCTCTGGCCACCCACCTCCCAGGCACTCAAGACAGAGTTGAGGCTCCCTAACACTGTGTCCCCTTACTTCCCTCCATAATTCAGTGCTGATAAACCCAGTCCCTCCCTCCTTTATCCCGGGTGAGGACACCACCATCTCCAGGCAGTACCTGAAACAGCTTCCAAGTCAGCCGTGCTCCATCCTACTGCCCTCTGACCCCAGGCTGCCAGAATTATGTGCCAAAACCCAAATCCAATCTCCTCACTGCTCCTGTTCAAATCCCCTTCCTGTCTCTCCCCTTGGAACAGCTCACAAAGACCCTCTGGATGTGGCCCCCACCTGTTGGGATTATCTCTTTCTTTAAACCGCTCTGTGGAGGTATGACTGACACATAAAAATCTGTGCATATTTAATCTCTCCAACTGGATGAGTTTAGAGATAAGTATACACGAGACCCATCACCACAGTCTGGCCATAACATATCCACCACCCGCAAACTGAACTCCTACCTTCTTTATTTATTAACATTGTGATGATAGTGATCAGAACACAACATGAGCTCCACCCTCTTAGCAAACGTTTCAGTGTCTAATACAGTATTGTCAAGTGAGGGCTCGAGCTGCACAGCAGGTCCCCAGGACTCATTCACCTCGTGTAAGTGAAACTTCGTACGCTTCGGCCAGTATCTGCCCATCTCCCTCTCCCAGGCCCCCGCAACTACCATTCTACTCTCTACTGTTATGAGTTTGACTGTGACTCCTCAGAGAAGCAGAATCATGTAGTATTTGTCCTCCTGTGACAGGCTTATTTCTTTAGCATACTATCCATGTTGTCCATCAGCAACGAATGGAGAAAGAAAATGTGGTATATACATAGAATGGAATTTTATTCAGCCGTAAAAAGGAAGGAAATCCTGCCACTTGGGACAACAGGGATCGTCTCTGCTGCTCATGAAATCCCTTCCCCCATCCCTCAGCTCCTACTCACCCCACAACACCCAATTCAGAGATCTGCCACTTGCAAGGAACATTCTCTCCTCCCCGGAAGTCCCTTCCTCCAGCCCCAGTATTTCCACAGAGGTTGTGCCTTGTCTGCTTAATCCCCTGGGGAATGTGATCAAGTGTCTGATGTTGCACATTTCTGACAGGCCCTCTGGGACACCGCTGATCCTGATCCCCAGACCCCACCCTGGGCAGCGGGGCTTTGGAGCCCTCAACTGGCTGTGCAGCCATTCTTTCCAGAGGATTCTCCTCTGATGGTTTTCCTGCACATCCCTCCACCTGGCATGACATTGAGCACAGAGCGGCTGCTCAGTAAAAGTTATCTCAACTGAACCAGGTACCAAGTCCAACCCAGTGCTGCCGTGCTAGACAGAAAGGAGTGCATCGGCCGAGCAGAGAGCAGTGTCGCGTCCCCGCAACAGCACCCGCGCACTCTCGGAGGCTCAGCCCCCGCGGCCACGGGTCCCACCTGACAGCGAGGATGTGCACAGGCTGGGAGCGCTGCACCTTCTGCCGTGGGGACACCTGTGGCTGGAGGGACCTTGTTCCTGAGGGTGTTGGCTGGCTGCGGGCGTGCTGGCCGTTCTCAAGGAGGGGTACGGTCTCCGACTGCATGCTACAGGCCGAGTACAAACTCTCCAAGGACGCGTTCATGTCGTTCACCAGGGCTTCCAGGTCCACGTCATCCTCTGGGCATTAAAAGGCAAAAGTGAAAAAGAACCTTTAGCAGCAGCAAGGGGTCACAGCCAAATGTGTATCTTAGGGGGCAGGTTCCAAAATTCACAACTTTTAAAAATATCATTTGAGGGCAGAGGAGCATAACTGAGATAAGCATAAATTTCTGTAAGGAACGAGATGTATTATATTTATTGATATTCCAGAGGTAATTCAATAACTGTAGAACAAATGCATTTCTACCTGCCTGCACAGGGAACATCTTTTGGAGCATCTGCTCAGCTCACAGACCCATCAGGATGGGTGGGCCACAAGTGGCCATGGTCGCATAGCATGACCCACTGCCTCGGCCTCAGCTGGCCGGATCACAGGTGGACATCAAGCCCTAAGGAGGCCAATCAAGACTCTCCCTTCCCTGAAAGTCTAGAAGAGACAAGAACAGAAGAGCACTCAACAAAGACACCAGCCCTGGCCCACTAAGGCCACCAAATGGGCTGGCGAGTGGCCAAAGCCATGGCAGACAGGCTCACTGTGTGGCTGCTGATGAAACATGTACCTGCGAATCTCCAGGTGCCCCTCCTCTGCCCTCCACTGGCCGGAGAGCCAGAGAAGGTCTGTCTTCACAGAAGGCCTGGGGCAGACACAGAGAGAGAAGCAAAGATGGCACTGAGAATGCCAGAGCAAATGCCAGAAAGAGATGCACATGCAGAGATTCTGATGAGTAACTTTATGTGTCAAGTTGACTAGGACATTGGTACCCCAATATTTGGTCAAACATGATTCTAAAGGATGCTCTGAAGGTATTTTTCAGATGAGACTAATATTTACATCAGTAGAGTCTGTGTAAAGCCTCTATAATGTGGGTGGGCCTCATCTAATCAGTTGACGGCCTTAAGAGTAAAAGACTGATGTCCCCAAAGGAAGAGGAAATTTTGCCTTCAGACTTGAATTGCAACTCTTCCCTGCTGGCCCATCCTGCAAATTTTGGACTTGCACCTCCACAGTCATGTGGGCCAATTCCTTAAATCAATCTCCCCCATACATATGTATATATAAATGTACACCCCATCTGGAGAACCCTTGCTAACATACAACAAGGGATGTAACCCAGCACACTCAGAAATGTGGGAGGGAGCCTGGGGACACGGGCCGGGCTCTGGGCAGTGTGCACAACTCAGCTTCCATCCTTTCCTTTCCGAGGCCTGGCTGCATTCCTGCCTGGAGCTCTGTAAAGCAGTCCTATATCCCCCTAACAACTGTGCTTAAGCTCGTTGGACTTAGTTTCTCTCATTTGTAACCTAATAATTCTAATAACCCTGACTCCTTTTGTCTGCGCTTTCAGATCTGTCACTTCTTAACAACACGGCAAATACAACTGAGGTGGACTCTAATGCAGCATATTGCAAGTCACATAATCCAGTCTCATTTGTTCCCAAACAGCTCCATGTGACACCCACTGAACAAACAAGGGGCTTAGGCCCAGAGCAGCAAGACCCTCACCCACCAAAGGTGACTAGCCCCTAACTGGCAGGAAGGGAGAGCGGAGCGGGCGGGTGCTGAGAAATGGCTGGCCTGGCCCTGCTCTGAGGGCTTGGTGCCCAGGCCAGGGGCCTGCGTCCTGTTGCTCGGTTTCTCCAACGCCAGCACGGCTTAAGAGGGGCACCCACCCCGCAGGGTGGGGGTGAGGAGTGCGCCAGTTACTATCTGCTCTGTAGCAGAGCCTTGCGCACGGTAAACACTCAGGAAATGTCATTTATTAGCTCTATTTCACTTATTCCTTACAAAACAATAGAAAGTGGTGATGATTAACCTGGCTTAACAGCTGAGGAAATAGGCTGAGAGGAATTAAGCAACTTGCCCCAAATCACACGAGCGCTAGGTAGTGAACCTTGAATTTGAAAACAAGTTTTGCGGCTACACTCTGACCTCATCAGGTGCATGATCAATAAATGAGCTCACAGATCTTTCCGGAACATTTGGCCCTCCCTGCCTCTCCTCTCCCCACAAAAGTCCCAGATGCCTCTGCTTCAGCTTCCCTGTCTCATCGGGCGAAAGGGCACAAGACAGAACAAAACAGAACGACGACAACAAAACCTGCCTGAAGAAAGCATAGAAGCTGAAGGGGGGCGTTGCAGGGCGGCCCCGTGGTCAGAACCAGGGGAAGATTTAGGCAGAAGCTGAAGGCCACAGACCACCCCCCGCCCCCGGCTTCTGTACCCTCCAGGCAATAGTACCTGGAAGACAGGGTCTGAGGAAGGCCTGGGAGAGAGACACCACATGTGGTAGGCTTTAAACGAATCACGCGCAGAGCCCTGAGGAGGATGGACAGACAGACAGATGTGAGGAGAAAAGACATAGCGGAGATGAGACATGGAGGCCCGCCCAGGGCAGTCACTGCTGGAACCCGGAACAGAGGCCACCGGCAAGAGCTGGCTGAGGTGGCGTGGACAGGAGCTGGGGAATAACCAGGCTAGAGTCAGGGCGGAGCGGGGCATGGAAATGGACCCCAAATCCGGACGGGGGAAGTCAGTGTGAGCAGGGCCCTGCATTTCTAGGGCCTGTGCGGAAGGATGAAAGATGCTGCTATAACTCAGGTTATGAGGAGTCAAATATTAATCCTGTGGGCAGATATTAAAAGGACAAAAGTGCTGAATCAATAATTAATAATTACCATGTAATCAATAATTAATATATCACAAGGAAGAACACCAGAGTCAGCAGGCAGAACTCCTGCTGAGTCTGAGGGGAAGAGTGGGCTGATAGAAAGTCAGGGGCCCTGGGGGATGCAGGGCGGCAGACGCCCACGGACCCTGTCCGACAGGGCACTGTGGTCTTAAACAGTCCTCATCCGTAAACTGAGGACCCACACTCAGCAACCATAAAAACCGGGGGTGATGGCTGCCCAGAAAGAACCAGCACTAAACAAGAGACTTCAGCGGTACATTTATTGAGACCTTGGGGGTTCATCTTATGAGAAGAAGCATAAAGTTATAGAGGAGTTTACAAATCTAGGGCTTCAGGAAAGTTCTAGAATGTATCCATCCTAACTGCCACTCATCGCCTATACTCCTATTTAGCTCATACGTAATAGCGCCTTAATTTAAGCCCTGTAAAACAATTAAGTAGTATATATGCCGACCTAACTCACCCCATTAACCACTCAATATTTCCATCTTAATGGACCATTTAAGAATCAACACAGGGTGAAAACTAAAGTTCCGTGGAATTATCAAATCAGCCTTCGATGATGCACATGTTGGCATGGACGTCACGGCCGGGCGGCTCAGGAGCACTCCACAGGTCCACTGGGTGTCACACAGCTGTGATTCACACTTGTTCATAACAGGAGAAAACCCAGCAGAACACGAAGACCAATGCTTTCACCACTTTCACCCTCCTTCCCAAACGGGAAGAGAGTTCTCGCTCTCTGACAGATTTCTTCCAAGAAAATAAGAAGCCTGGATTCCCTCAGGTGGATCTTCATCTGAGTTATGTTTTCCCTGAGCATTTCTGAAAGCACTTGGCTGGGACGCCATGTAGGGCAGCCCATGGGTTCTCTGTCCTGTTCTTCTGCTCCTTCTCTCTGCCACCCTGGTCATTCCTGGGTCACCCCTCTCTGCAGCCAGGCCACTAAGCTTTGGGGAATGCAAAGTAATTGTGAAATTATTCAAAGTAAATATAAATTGGATGCCAAAATATAAACACAACACAAGCCTCAAAATGCTTTAATTCTCTTCTGAGGTGGGTTATTTACAACTACTTTCTACTTTAATACACTTTATTGTGAGTCTATTAAACAAAGCCAGGTTAATCTGATAACAGTCACTTGGTAGGTCATGATTTTCATGAACCGAGTCCAACCATTATATCAGCATGTTTCAAACTTGCATAGTTTCCATAGCCCTTAGAGCAAAAATCAAACTTTTTAAAGAATCTAAAATATGTTACTCTAGGACAAACATTAAAATTTCCTGTGGGGTCAATTAGCATTTTATCTGTTTAGATAATAGTCACTTATGGTGATCACTTTCCTTAGGACTTTGTCACATTCTAATGAGGACTAATCATTGAATCTTCCAAAAAGCGGTTTTAAGAGATTGATTCTAAAGAAGACACTTCTCCATATCTACACCAAGTTTTTTTAATTACTACACTGAATTACTGAAGTGGCATTCCATCCTTGCAAATATCCCATAGGGCCCACATTCCGTGAGCGAGTCCATCGTGCAGGACTCCCATTCCTGTGCGTGTGGCCGGCCGCGTGAATCCACGTCCTCAGTAACCACCCAAGTGTGAAAGCCTTTCTGAAGGGTCAGTCACATAAAGGGAAGAATCACATAAACAGGGCACTAACAAAGCAGCTCTCCTGGAAACAAATGTAGTGTCTATTCAATGCTAACTTGATGCAAAATATTTTCCATGAGACTGCACGCCCCTCTGGCAGGAATACTGGAAGGGGAAGGGAAAACGATCTTACACATACAATTTCACTTCACACAGATTTATAAGGATGTATTTACTGCACAAAAATAGATCAGACAACGTGGTTGTAAATCAAGTTATTAATAGTTATTCTCCTTCCTTAAATAACCCCAACCCAAAACGGGGCATTGACTTGCGTCCCAAGTATCAGCTCACTCATTTGATCTCCAACTCACATGAGCATCTAGCCTCACTGTCATTAGCAAACTGAGGCTCGTTTACTTCTAAAGTGGATATAAATTCAGTGAAACAAATTTGTGTTTGGATTAATAAACTATTCTGGGTGAATGTCCTCCACAAACCACGCCAGGAGGAGGCGGGACGTGGGCCAGCAGACAGGGGTCAGCAGGAGATTTACAGGGAGGGTTTAACCTGCGGCCCGGCCTGGCCTCCCTCCCTGCACCCTGCTTAGTTTATAGCACCATCTAGTGTCTTCTTTAATTAGATATTAAAGATGACACTGGATCTGCTTTACTAAATTATTTGGCACCTTAAAGAAATGCTATTTGCACTATGTGTTAAAGACACATGGTTACCGTCCTTTCTTCACAGACCCAGGTCAGCACCCATTAACAATTCCTCCCATTTTGATATATAAGGCACACTCTTAAGTAAGGGATGGCTGTGAGACAGGGTGGGGCAGACTTGCATACAATGCTAAAACCCTAGAGGGTGATAAATTAAGTATGAGCAGTATCTCGGTTCCTGAGAAGAAAAAAATAGATGGTACTGGTGAAGTCGTGATAGAATAAGTAATAGGTATTTTGGTCTTCCTCGATGGTTCCTGGCACGCAACTCCTAAGATCCTTGCAATTTCCTAAGTGATAAGAGTGATAGGAGCATCAGTGTTATAATATCTGGTCTTTTTTTGTTCCTGAGATATTGCCAGGACTATTATAAAACTGAAGGGAGCATCTTTTTTAATTCACAACAAGCCCCTTTCAACCACTCCTGAGTTTATGTCAATGAGGTGATTTTTGGAAAGTCCCCCAGATAAGCACAAGATGGGGGCTGGCTACCAGGGGAACCAACAATGTGATTAGAGGGTTGGGACTTTCGGCTGCGCTTCTAGACCCTTGGAGATGGGAAAGGGGCTGGAGGCTGACTTAATCACCAGTAATTTGATCAATTATGTCTACATAATGCAGTGTCTATAAAAAACTCTAACCCACAGGGTTTGGAGATCTTGTGGGTTGGTGAACACAAGGTGCTGGGAGGATGGCATGCCCAGCATGAAGCCCCAAGCTCCTTCCCCACACCTTGCTCTATCATCTCTTCCATCGGGCTGCTCCTCAGTTGCATCCTTTAAAATACACTGGTAATCCAGTTAGTAAACTGTTTTCCTGAGTTCTGTGGGCTGCTCTAGCAAATAATCGAACCAAGTACTGTCAGAATTTAACTGAATTGTAGGACACCCAGCTGGTGTCAGAGAACTGCCAACTGTGGGAAAAACCCCCACACATCTGGAGTACAGAAGTATTCAGTGAGAGTAGAGAAGAAAAAAGGAGCATTCTTTACAGTACCATATCTGAAAAGAACCGAACACACATGCAAAGGCCAAGGTTCTTGCACATTTCTATCTGGATAAGAACTAAAGATCCAACCTGCAAAATGCTTTAAACCTAAACCATGTTCACTTGACAAGCTATTTTTGTTGGCCTCTAAGCAATGAAAATCTTGTGCAGATATAACCTAACACTCTACTGAAATATATTTTTTGCACACCAATTAATCTTCTATTCTCATGGAATTAATTTTTAGTATGTAGAGTTGTTTGGACACAGAATAAAACAATGAGGTATTGTACTGCTGGAGTATCCCTTTCTATTCTTATTCATGATATTTAAAGATATTCCGCAAATATAAAATGAAGTCATTGAACCACAACTCCAAATACAAATGCAACTTCAAATCATGTTATTTAAAAAAATACATAGAATCAATGCCTTATTGCAGCGGTTACTACAGGCAGGCAGGATTTGAGACAGGAAATAAAAACCCTAGAATTATCTACCCAGCATATGCATGTAAATATCTGTAGCATCGGAGCCACATATTCACAACTCCTAACTTTTCAGTGTTTACAAGAGAAACTTATCTTCCCAAACTTGGTCAAAAATGGCAACTTCTCCTCTCCACCCAACTCCCACAGATAATGTAATTTGCCATTTTCAGTGCCTATTAATTGAGAAAATACATATCAATGAACTGGTTAATTTAACAATCCATAAGAATCTGCGGTGGGGGGGGGGGTTTATTACAACTGTAATACATTTGAAAGAGTCCTCTCTACATTTTGGGGAGGTTGCTGGGCTCCATCAGTGGTCGGTTACGAAGTGGATTCCAGAGACCCTTCCCCGCCCCAGGACCCACAGGCCACGTGGATGGAATCATAATCCAAAGCATGTTCAGGGCCAGCAGGTGACATGAAACTGGAAAAAATACACACACATGCTGGGTACAATACACTTAGACAACGTTAAAACTGCAACGATCCTCTCAGGTTGCTGAGGCCAGGCAGACTGGTTCTTTGCTTTGTTTTTACGGATGATATCTTCATTATTCTTCTTGGAATGCCTGTCCGTTTCCTCATCCACATGCAGGACTGTGCACTTAGGAAGGCTGCATACATATCCAGTCATATTTCCAGATCCTTGATAGCTCTGGCATTTTCTTCTGTTGTCTTGTTACTTCATCTGGACCCCCTTCAAGAGCATCCCATAGCAAGTTATAGATCCAGGATCCTACCAGACAGCTCTGTAAATAATAGGAAATATGTAGACCACTGATTCTCTGCTTTGATGAAATCTGTCACCTGCTCTCCTTAAAGCTATACTTAAATATTCACATTCTGTCTAAATAAAGCGCTACCCTTATGATTAAGTAGCTACAGCAACTACTTAGATTAAGAACAATCAAGAAGCAACTTAGAATCAAATCCTTATCTATGGCCACACAGATGAGAAGCAGGCAGGCACTGTTTATGAGTCAGTGACCGTGCAGGGGGCTGGGGAGAGAACGACGAAGAGATGCAGCCCCTCCTTGAGAAGCCTCAGGCTCCTCTACCCCAGTGACTGCGGGACTTGCAGAGGTCCCTGGGCTCCACCCCTGCCCTGGTCTGACTTTGGACATGTTGCTCCACATATTCAGGCCTCCTTTTGGTCCGATTTGAGAGGAGAAGCTGTCCGAGGATCCCTGGATGCTGACCGACCTGGGGCTGCCCAGATCCCTTCTCTGTTAACAACGGATGGAGAAAATCAATTCTTTCAGGAAAAAAAGGCTAATATCATATCTCCCTTGTGGAAGGAGAGAGGATTTTTACAATTCCAAAACCCTGAAACCAGAAACTACTCAGTTCCTGAATGAACCCCAGGCTTACTAGCCCTTCTCGTCCGTTTGCCCACAGAGCCTGCCACAAAGTATTAAAAAGACAGTCTGGGCAGCAGAAACTATCCAAGTTCACAGGGCTCTTTCAAAACTTGAAAGCAAACATTGGGCATACATTATGCAGGTTCCCATTTGCATTTTTAATGTTCCACAGCACACTGCACCCTTTCCTCCCAAGTACACGAGGGAACTTCCCCACGAAATCATTCTGCACTGGCCCTCCTGCTTTTGTGCTTGGCAGATGGGAGCACAGCCCTGAGGTGAGGGGAGCAAAGGAGTGTCAGCAAAGATGCTCAATGATCTACAAAACCTGCCAGCAGCCTGGGTCACCCAGCAAGAGGGCCATGTAGAAACAACTTCTTCTTCTATACCATAAAAAGATTAAGAACTCAAAGGAGGCTTAGAAATTAAGAGGCGTAAATTTTGCATTTCACAGTTAGGCAAAGCGAGGCCCAAAGAAGTAGTCATTCAACACGCCACAGTGACACGGTGGCCTCACCAAGGGCTTGACATTCAAGGTGTGTGTCCAAATGCAACGTGATCACCACTAGTAGCTACAATTACCACATGCTTATACGTGCCCCTATATTTTACATCATTGATTTAATCCTCAAAATAATGATAGGTATTATTATACCTATTTAGCAGTGAGACAAATAATCTGATGTTCAATGGGGTCAAGGTCCCAAAGCCAAAGACAACAAAGCTGGGATTAGAACTCTGATCTCTTTTCTTTCAAAGAGGTCAAGATGCTTATTGCAACGATGGTGTACTCAGCCACGCCTCCTGCGACAGCAGAGTCATGCTCCTGGAATTCAAATCCATGAAAAGCCACACTGGGATGATGTGAAAGCAGGACTCCAAGCTGAGGGCCTGGAACCTGAGCACAGCTCCTCGGGCCTCCTGGGCCACCCAGCTCTGTACCCTCTGCCCACCCTGCAGGTCTTACCGGAATATCACTTATTCTTAAAATTCAGGATTTTCAGAACATCTATAAACGTGGACTGATATCCTGACAGTGTACTTTATTTGGTATTAATGTGAAAAATGGAAACCCAGTGAGAACAACAGCAAATCAAATTAACCTAGGGGCCTGTAAATTTTATCAGACCAACACAGTTCATGACAGAAGAAGTCCTTCCAGCCCAAAGGCTCACTACCTAAGTGGTGGTTCCCTTTGAAGCCACTGCTATGAAATGACATGTCCAAAAAGGTAGAAACAAAGTAGAATACAGCTTGATTTTTAATCATGTAAAAAACTTCACTGGAAACAGAAACAGCATGAAAATAAAAAGCGAAAGTGGGAACTGTCCCTCTCTTAGAGTGATCCTGAGCCTATGCATGGTCATCGTCTTTTAAATAGTGTTACGAATCCTTTTTACACACTTAACCAAGAACACCAAATATGATACAGTTGTGCATTACTTAACGATGGGGATATGTTCTGAGAAGTGCATCATTAGGTGACTTTGTTATTGTGCAAACATCAGAGAGTGTACTTACACACACCCAGACGGTATAGCCTATACGTGCCCAGGCTATGTGGTACTGATCTTACGGGAGCACTGTGGTATATGCACTCCGTCACTGACCGAAACATCATTACGGGGCATGTGGCTGTGTTTTGTCTCCGACCCCAGCTGAGGGGACATAAATGACTTAAGTCTCACCTAGATTCCAGAGCCTGAGGGAAATGTCAGCAAAGACTTCAGATCTAGTGATCTACCCAAAGAGATACGACATGCACCTAACACATACTGGACACCATGCATAACCAGTATGATTCTCACTAGACACTGGGCAGAGTGGCCAATGGTCCCTGCAAACATCATTCTAAATAGCCAATCAGTTGAGGCATTTCTGGGGTGAGCTGCCACCCCTTCTCAAGAGCCCTTGCATTCTCTGATGCCTTTTAGGCCCCTTCTCCATACTTCAGCCCCAAGTGCAGCCAGTGCTGGAGTTGGGAGGGGCAGGAAGCTCCAGGCTGGGCGGGGGCGGGGTGACTCCAGCTGAAGAAAAGCAGAGCCTCCTTCCCGAGAGTGGCCAAGAGGCTGTTGTGGGGCCATCTGGCACATTCTGGACCCATCAACCAGGGAGCTAGGAGACCCCTCAGCCCAAGACCGACACGCCCAGTGTCTGAAATTTTACCAGCCTGGCATTTCCAAACTTGTAAAATTAAACAAACTCAATGGCATCATTTAAGGCAGCGGATTTTAAACATTTTGGTGTCATGGTCCTCTTTTATAATCTGGTTTTCTCCTTTATCCCAGTTCAAATGCTGCAAATTTTCTACAGTGAATATGCATCACTTTAAATCAGAAAAGGATGTTTACACTTGAAAATATGTCTGAATCTGAGGAAGAGTGGCCAAAAGAACCAGACTTCAGGATAGAAAATGGTTTTTGTTCGTTAGCAGCTGTCATGCAGTTCTGGCCCCATCATAAATCAGCTACACTTCAGTGCTCAACTTAAAGCACTGCAACAGAAACCTTTGGTTTATTATATTCAACTATTAAATCTCTTCAATAATTAGACCAAAGAATTTAAGACTCAATCTGTTTTTTTCTTTCTTTGATCCATTTTTAAAATGTAAAATTAGGTATATACCTCCTCAAAAATTAAAAGCCAGGACTCAGCAAGATATCTGTACACCATGTTTAAAGCAGCATTATTCACAATAGCCAAGGAGTGAAAGCAACTCAAGGGTCTCTCGATGGAGGAAGGGATGAGCAAAATGCGGTGCAGCCATACAATGGAGTATTATTCATTTTTTAAAAAGGAAGGAAATTCTGACACTTGCTACAGCGTGCATGAATTTTGAAGACATTATGCTAAGTGAAATAAGCCAGACACAAAAAGATAAATACTATATCAGTCCACTTACATGAGGTATCTAGAGCAGTCAAATTCATAGAGACAGAAGGTCAAATGGTGGTTGCCAGGGACTAGGGAGACACAGAATGGGAATAATTGTTGAATGGGTTCAGAGTTTCAGTTTTGAAAGTGACAAGAGTTCTGTATATGGATAGTGGTGATGATTGCACAACAATGTGAATGTATTTAATATCACAGAACCGTATACTTAAAAATGGTTAAGATGATAAATTTTGTTAGGTGCCTTTTACCACAATTGAAAATAATAATAATAGTAAAAGTGGTTAAAAGTTAGAATGTTTAATAATCTCAAATATGGTCAATTAAGAACTTTGTCTGGCAACTTTACTTGGGCACTTTTCAGGGACCCTCTACCCTAAACCTGCCTGAACAGAACCAACGCCACACGCTTGGACTTCACAGATGAGGCTTCCTGGGCTGCCCTGCCTAACCACTCCCGCCCTACTTGCTCACTGGCCTCAAGCATCGCCCCTCTGGTGGACAGATGCTCATCACCCCCTCCCTCCCTGATTCTGCATGCCCTCAGTCCTCACCGCCCCCCGGCTCCTCCTCTTCCACTGATCCAGCACACCTGCTCAGATGTGGCTTCCTCCACTACCAGAGCTGAAGAAATGGTGTGGACATCGCTCGTGTTGGCCAGCACAGGGGTGGGCTCCTGGGGGCCAGTGCAGGTATGACCAGAACATGGCCCAGGGTGACCAGTGGGGACAAAGGTTCAGTTGTGGAGAAGAGTCAAGGGTCACATCGAGAAGAAAACTATTAATCTGAGTGAGTGCAAGGACCTAGTGAGGAGGCAAAACAAGATGTGGGAAGACCCCAGGCCGTGGAAGCCGAGGGTGATATGGGGCCTCTGGGGCTGGCTTCTCAGGTGACTTATCAGGTAACACCAGACAGCCTGGCTTGTGAAGCTCCAAGACCAGGTTGCTCATGTCCTAAGTTGCACTAAACATGGATTCCTCTTCCTAAAAACATTAGTTTTCAATACAAACGTGCATGCTTCACCACCAATCCTCTGAACCATGGCAGGTAGGTGTTCAAACCTACCTGTTTTCATCTTATGAACTTCATCCTAGGATAAGGTATTCATTTTATGATGGCTCTTGCAAAGCTCAACCACCAGTGGAGGCTCTATGAACACAAACTATAGAAAAACAGTAAGTCTGTGTCCTCGCACACCCAGCGGTGCCAATGGTGCTTCACCCACTGCCCCAGAGCAGCTAGTGGCCAAGGCTAGAAGTGGTCGAGAATGCTGGCTGCAGCTACTTTTAGGGCAGGAGGCTTGGCACGTTTCCTCGTCCTGCCAAGTCCCTCCTTACTGCCGGGGCTGTGTGACAGCCCAGGAAACTGCAACACTCAGAGGGAAGGAGATGTCACAAAGTCCAGGGCAGATCTCAGGTCTCCAGGGCAGATGCAAATAATCTAGTGGCAAGACAACTTTACCTCTACCACCAAAACAAACAAGCAAAAAAACCGTAAAATAATGATTAATCACTCTGGACTTTGATTCCAGCGAGACTTACTTTTTTAATCTACATTTTGAAGAATTGTAGAATAATTCTATTCAAAAAAAAAAAAAGAAGAAAGCTTTCACTCGTTTCACTCAGTGATTTCATTCACTGAAATTCAATAACTGGCATCTGAAGTTCAGTGAAGATCACCTAGAAAAGAGTGAAATTGTCCTTCTTAGATTTCATCCTGCCACATTGTTGCAAGGAAGCACCTGGACATGACATAAATCTCTTTCGTGTCTTTTAAGATAGTTGTATTCTGCACTGTGGAGCATACACAACATAGGAAAGGAATTTTCCATTACCAAAAAGTTACAGCCTGTCGGGCAAGGACCAAGGACCCAAGCCACAAACTATATTAAAAAGTACAAATTCAGCTGTGCAGTCTCTATTTGTACTATCAGAAGACAATTCGAGGGGAAAAAAGAACAGAAACAGACTCACAAAATATCACTGAAAGGGGGCAAAAAATGAACTGAATCCTTCTCAAGTCTTCCTTAGCAACTTAGTGTTTCTTCTTAACCTTCTGATTTTGATTCCTAATTCTTCTATTACATCATAAATCAGGCAGAAGTCTGGGTGCAAGAAACTATGTAAATAACTTGTCATTCTGGAAGGTTCTCATTTTCTATCAACTTTAAAAATATGAGTCCAAGAACGCTGGAATTGAAGAGGGAAAATTCAGGCCACAGTCCAAAAGTTTGTCACTCACTAGCACTGTGCTCTCAAAAGGGCAATTTTTTAAAGGTAAATTAGACACCGGGGAGTCTTTATTATCCCATTCAATATTAAGACTCTATGATTCCATGAATTTAACTCCATAAACTTAAAATACATTCATGTGGCCAATATTTTCCGTCATTCAACAAATATTTACTGATCACCAATGTATCTGACAGTGTTCCAGGTTCTGGAAATACAGATGTTAACAAAACAGACAAGAATCTCACCACCTAAATGTAATGAAGGGCTAGGCAACAGCTCTGGAAAAGGATGACCGTGCTAGATACAAAGTAGCAAGGAGGGATATGAAACTTCTTATACTACCTCCGGAAAAGTTACTCCCTCTAGGAAGAAGCTAAAACCTGCTCCAGTTTAGTGGCAACTCCTGGAGGTCAGTGGGTAGAGACAACCTAAAGAAAGAGCGGGCTCCTCAGGAAAGGGGCCACCTCAAGCCATCAGGAGGGACCCCCACACTGGCACCTGGTGAGAGAGGTTAGGGAGAAGCAGGGAGTAAAAGGCAGCACAGAGTCCAGTTTGTGTCCTCAGATGAAAAGGACCTGGGCAGAGTTAATGAAGTACCCAAACCAGCAAGTACGTAGGGGCCAGAAACTCTCTGAGGATAGTTATGCTCATTACTTGGCAGAAGAGAAGAATTTTAAAACGAGGTCTCTGTTTACAGGCAAGACAGTCAAGCAGAGGGCAAGCAGCTCTAAGAAGAGCCCAAGTTCCGAGGCATCAGGATGGGAAAGTCATTCCAGGAGAAGGACCAGGCCATTCCAAGAAATGGCACATCTCCCAGAACTGAAATGCCCAGGAGAGAGGAGCTGGCTTTCCAGGATGTGGATGGGGCAGGCGGGGCAGCATTATCTAGATCTGTCCCCCTCGAACCTGTCTGATGGGCAGGTCACCTGGGAGCCTCTGTTTGTGAAAACAGGTTCCTGGGACTCATTTGGATTCATTCTGAATCCAAATCTTTGGAGTTGGGTCAGGGAACGAGCAGAATTCCTAACTGAGATTATTCTTCTTATGATCATTACTTTTCAGTTCAGAGAAATAACAGCACACGTATACATGGCACCTCCTGAATACTACCCCAGAAAAAGGGATGCTCACAGAACAGTGTCTCTCAGAATCCAGGTCTGGATGGACACAAATTCTGGGGGAGCACACGTCCACAGGCTGGACTCACAAGACGGGGAGGAGGCACATTTTGGTTTTTATTCTCTTTCTATATATAACATCACAATTATTAACGATGATGATAAACAATAACTACCATTTCTTGAGCACCTACTAAGTGCCAGGTCAGGCACATCTCATAGCTCAAGCGGTTTCTAATATTCCTACCAAACCAGCCAACTAGGCATACTGTTACAGACTTCAGATGAAGAAACTGAGGCACCAAGCCACTCAGCTACCAAGATATAGAGTAGGGAGTAAAATCCAGGTCTGTCCACCCCCACGCCTGACAGGTTGCTTCCTTCTTACATTGTAATTTTAACTTTCTCTAGTTTTTTTCTCACTAAACTTGAGTTTCTAGAACTGCATGTTCTTTCACCTTTGCCTCATCACCTAATTTCACGCCTGGCACTCAGGAGATGCTCAGCAAATGTTAGCTGAATATGTGGAAAATGGAGTCACCAGCTACCATCAATCAAGCTGTAGAATTTTCCAGAAAGTCAGACAGCCAGGCAGAGTTCCCAAACTCTCTGGAGGCTGCTGAGTCTCCTATCCTTTAGTTCCCTGGAAAAAGGCCCACCAGGCAGTTTACACACAGGTCACCAGGTGAATAAATGCCAGACTGTCTAATTCCAACAAGGGATGGCACATGTCCAGGAAGGAGGACAGTTCTAGGCACAGGGATCTCTCTCCATGAAGCAGTAACTAGCAGGCTAGACCTCTGCCTGTGTGAGCCCACCTGGCCATGTCAGGCCTATCTGGTTGTCCCTGAGGTTGCAGGAACGATAGAACAATCCAACTCAGTCTCTACCCAGGGAGTGCAGCCGATGCCATGCTCCCCTTGGGCTCTCCCTGCCATGGCAGTCTCTCTCCCTTTGCATGCACTGTCTTCCCTGGCATGGCACAGCCTTGCACTTCTCCACTCAACCACGGATGCAGCTAAATCTCCTGAGAAAAGACAGTGCTTCAGACATCACTACCTTTTCCCTCGCTCCTTCTTCATCGTGACCATGAAATGAAAAATCTGTCCTTCTAGGTAACAGCAGCTTCGCTCGATGTAAGATCAATGCCCCTTTAAACCGGTGCCTTTACCACTGAGTTCCGCCAGTGGAGACCATATTAGAACAGGAGGAGCTGGCACTTGGTGGGATGCTGGGCACTGCAGTGGGAAGGATTCCATTTCCATCGGAAGGAGAGAAGAAGGGTATGTTTCACAAGTCCTGTACTCACTGCTCCTGTCTCCAAGGAGCACAGACACTTAGCACTCGACAAAACCTAATTCAGGACTTCGTTTAACAAGCGTTCCTTGTCTGCTATGTCCAATGCACTGCATGCCTGTCAGGAGTAATTCAGAGAGCGGAAGGGAGAGGGCAGCAGCGCAAGAACATTTACTTTGGCATCTCACAGAATCCTGCACCACACCCAGGAGCTAAATGCTATCACGCCCATTTCACAGACTGGAAAACCAAGGTCAGAGAGCTTAAAATACACACCCAATGTCACACAGCTATTAGTGGAGCTTTGATTCCTGCCCTGGTGTGGCTAAAACTCCAACATTCTTTTAGTTTTCCCCAAGTACTAAAAAGAAAAACATGATCCCTGGTTTCAAGAAACCTATAAATAAATTGGAAAGAGAGACACATACCTGGCATACTATGAAACAAAGCAAAGCGTGCTATGTTTGGGGGAGAAGGAAAAAGCCACAGGAGAAGACCCAAGAGGAAGCACCTTATTTAATGGGCAGGGGGCAAGAGAGAGGAGCTTCCAGGAAGCTGGCCATGGCATCTGAGTCAAGACTGAGAGGAGGAGAATGTAAACACACTGAAGCAGTTAAAATACCACTGTTGGGGGTACCCAGAGACAAAGGTAGGGAAGGACAAAATTAAATAGCAGTTTCCATAAAAACAAGTAGATTCTGCAGCTGGTGCCCAGGTGACACGTATGTAGGCGTAATGGGAGAAGACGCTGGAAGGCAGAGTGAGGCCTCACCATGCGGGCCTGGAAGCACACCATGCACTTCATCCTGTACCAACAGAAGGACTCAGAAGGGTCTGAGAAGGAAAGTGGTGTGTCCAGAACTGTGTTTTAAGAAAAAAAACTCTGCGACCACAAAGCATGGCGAGAAGGGGCAATTGGTGGGAAAATATAAGGGAACAGATGTCACTGAGAGTTACCCCATTTGCTCCAAGGTAGGTAGAAACCATCCCATATGATGCAGAATTCCAGGGTCTTTGCGTCAGTAGCTGGGGCTTACTACGCCAAACCTCCCCAAACGAAAGCATTCGCCACGCAAAGGTGTTCACAGCTGTTTGACGCACAAGTAGACTAATGGCCCACTGGGATTATTTTTCAATACATCTGAAACATACTCAGAGAGATGGAAAGGTCAACAATCTGTGCCACCATCTCCTCTAGAACCTGCCCGCCCCCCGCCCCCCCCAAAATAGTCAGGACTATTATAAAGTCTTTCCTGGTCAGAACTAAATTCAGAGTTGAGCAGGTGTCGGTTACCAGCCCTGGTATGTCCTGAGGGAAAGAGCAGAGGGCGGTGGAAGGACCAGGCGGGCCCCTGGCTCCAATGCTGGGCACTCAGTTATTTAAGTCGACTGAACCGTCTGCTCCTCCGAGGATCGCTGACAGGATAACTGGACGTGCGCACAGTGCCCGCCCACAGGTAAGAAACTAAGATTTCTGAGAACTGACTTGGAGATGGGATTAATCCACCGTAGGCTATAATAATATTAGCTGTGTTAACGAAAGTGATACTAGTAACCTTGTTAAATTACTTCTGAAAGCAGCAGAACATTCTGTCCTGAAGGATGCAGGGTTACTTTTCCTTACAGAAAATCTCTAGCTTCAGATCTTTAGAATTTAAAATTATAGAGTTTAAAACTGGAGTTTAAAATTACATAATAAAAGTAACTTATTCCAAACAATATTTACCTTAAATGGTTAATTGTGGTTTAAAAAATAGGTTAATCTAGATCAAGTGTAATATAATGGAAAAAACATGTCAGATTTTTAGGAGATAGTATATTCTGGTTTTCTACCTAAGGGAAATCTAAAGATATTCTTACATCACTGATCTTAACAGTGAAAGAATTATATGTAAGTTGTACCCTGCCACTTCTGAAAGGAATTTATACTTCCTTGGATGAAAAGGTCCAGATGTTATATGACCAATAAATTAAAAATGACTCACTTCTGTGTCCCCAGTTCTGGTGTGGCCTAGCCAAGCAACAGATATTTGTTGAATGAATGAATGAACACGTGAATGAAAGAAACAGGCAAACTACAGAGCAAGAGGATGAAAAGCCAACACACCAGAAAAACAGGAGCGTGAGGATAAAGCCCTCTATTGAATGGCGAGCATCCTGACAGCTCAAGGAAACATGAAACATTAATGGAGTCCAATTATCTGCTGAAAGGAAACAGACAAGAATGGCGTGAGCTGTCAGAGCATCAGGGAAGCGAAGGCCCAGAAGAGCTGAGACTTGAGAAATCACAAAGGATGACAATGGGTGTCTCAGTTCTGCTCCAAATGAGAACCAGGAAGGGCGAGGTCTGCTGCTCGCCTAACACTGGGACAGACAAAGAGAGAGCGGGGGTCTCAATGCCTGTTTTGTTCCCATCTTCCTCATGGAGACAAATGATCTTCCAAGTGGAAAGGACGGAATGAGCACAGTGGAAAGAAAAGCGTGGTCCGGGACAGAGGAGGCAACTACGGGGATGTGATCTGCTTGGCTGCTTTCAAGGACAAGGAAAATTTGGTCCCTATGGCTGACGTCTCAGTTTGAACAAGTGAAAAATGTGAGGCATCAAAAACAAAAAAGATATGAGTGGCCTCTGAGAAGGGTGGAGGGCTAATCCAGAGGCAGAACAGCACAGTGGCGAGAAGCAAGATGCCATAGCCCACAGTCACAGGTTCCAACTCAGCTCTGTCGCTCATTTGGGGTGTGATCTGGGCAATTTTTCTAACCTTGGTGCCTCAGTTTCCTCCACTATAAATATGGGATAATAACAGCCCTCAACCCATAGGACACTTAGGTGGGTTCAATTGGTTAAAATATAAAGCACAAGTTCTTAATGGGTTAAGAACCTGTTTTTCTAACAGGAAAGTCACCTAAATACGTAAGAAATAGAGGACAGGGCAGGAAATTCTAACATATCTTTCAACGGACTACATTATTATCATTTAAACTGGTGTTGCAGAATAATCACTAATGACACGGGCAAATGCAATTACTAGGTGCGGCACGAATGTGCTTCGTATTCCATAAAGCAGAAAGAATGTGGGCATTAGTTACTTTGTGGGCAGAGGATTACAGACGACTTTTCTCCTAGCCTTTCTGCATCTCAACCCTAATAAAAGGTGTTTAGGCCTGGGGGCTGAGGGAGATAAAAGAAATCAAAATTATAATCAACTTTGGCATCAATATCCAACCAGAGGCCAATATGTTACCATTCAAAATTTTGCTGAGCATTTCCCAAAAAGAACATCATCTCTGAAAGACAGCATAGTTTCACTATGAGGAAATGAGACTAAGAAAATAGAAGTCACCTTGTGAGTGTGAGTGTGTGTGTGTGTGTGTGTGTGTGTGTGTGCATACATACAACCACGATGCAAGCTTGGTTCCAAAGCAACAGTCAGTAGGAGCCACACTGTCTTCTTGGTTGACTTTCGTATTCTCTTATTTATCATCCCTTACCCATATCTGACACCTCGTAAATGGTACCATAGGAAGGGAGGGTCTCTGTCAATTGGTCTTCATCTTTGCTTGGCTGGAATTACCAGTACCTCCCACACCGAGGGTAGAGGCAGGAATTAAGGACCTTTCTGGAACCTACAAGTGTATTTATGGCACACGAGTTCAAGAATTCGTTAAACAATTATCTACTAAATACAACTATGGATAAGCAACTATAGCAGAACTTTCAAGATAAATAAGACGCAGTTTCTTACCTTCAAGAAATGAGTGATCGCAGGGGAAAAGAGGAAAACATGACACATGAACTAACTCTTACAGGGTAGCTTATGTGTATAGGCACATGCTAGATGTTTCCCCTAAATTATCTCAAAATGTGAAGTTGGATGGACTTGGCTTTGATTCTCATTTTCCCACTGTGTAACCTCTCTGTGACTTCCAGGTACGTTACTAAACCTCTCTGCCTCACTTTCCCTATCTGTAGCTCTGATGATTAAGTGAAACATGTAAGACATGCAGGAGGTTTTAGCA
Organism: Equus caballus; assembly: GCF_041296265.1. Taxonomy (NCBI): domain Eukaryota; kingdom Metazoa; phylum Chordata; class Mammalia; order Perissodactyla; family Equidae; genus Equus; species Equus caballus. The sequence goes on from NC_091687.1 coordinate 20,513,331, forward strand.
CAGGACTCCAAGTTATCGTCACCATCACTACTACGATTTTTCACAGTAATTATGCAAGATGGGTACATACAAATGGAGACTGTAAACTGTGCAGTGGTTACTAACTTGCCCACTGTCACAGGGCCTCGTGGGAGGAGACAAGAGACAGGAAAACAGCCAGCCCAAAGCCTGGTCACCCCCCATCTCATGACATTCAGAATGGCTCCCTCACGGGGAAGAACCAAAACAGAACACTCTTTCTTGATCTGTTTCATCTTCTCTGTTATCTAACATTGTTTTCTAATTTTGGGCTTTTCCATTTGGTAAACAGACTATCCAATGAGATATTGGGGATTCTGAAATAGTCCCATTCCACATCTTTCTTTCTTCACTTACACTGTTTGTAGAAAGAAACGCATCCCACAAAACATAGTTCTGCACTTTAGAACTGCATGCTAACAACGAAAAATTTGGTTTAAAGAAAATCAAGAGAAGAAACTAAAGCAGGAAAGAGCTGGGACAGGTTTGACAGGACTGTCGAAGGTCAGCGCCTAGAAGCCATCCCTCGATTCAGGGAGCCAAGCGCTGGAGTTGGGTGCCTCCATCTGAGCCAGAGGATCCCTGGATTTACAACTCCAGGGGTCACAGGCACATTCTGAAGACATTTCAGGAGGCTTCCCTGTGATGCGCACACAGCTCTGTCTCCAAATGGAATACAGTCAGGATGAAATACACATACGGACGACTCTAGTGACCTTCACAAGTGGACTTGAAACCTCTCAGCTCCTTGGGACATCTTTGCTAAACTGTGGTCTAGTAAGAGACATGGTGGCACAGCTCAGCTTCAGTGATGACAATAACAACCACCCAAAACAATTTGTTTAAAATGAGAAAAAGCCAAAACTCTGAAAAATCACAATTCTCTGAAACTTCAAAATCTCAAAAATATTGTCAAGAAAAAGCTAAACATGGAATTACCATATGATTAAGCAATTCCACTCCTAAGTATATCCCCAAAGGAAGTGAAAGCAGGGACTCAAACAGATGTTTGTACTCTAATGATCATTGCAGCTTTATTCACCATAGCCAAGAGGGGGAAGCAAACCAAGAGTACACTGATGGGTGAATGGATAAACAAAATGTAGTACAAAATCTATGTACAATCAAATATGATTCAGCCATAAAAGGAACGAAATTCTGATACACGCTGCAACCAGGATGAACCCTGAAAACATCATGCTAAGTGAAATAAAACAGATACAGAAGGACAAATATTGTATGATTCCATTTACATTAGGCAACTACAACAGGCAAATTCATAGAGACAGAGACTAGAACAGAGGTTACCAAGAGCTGGGGGAATTATTGCTTAATGGGTACAGAGTTTCTGTTTGGAGTGATAAAGTTTTTAAAATAGATAGTGGCGATAACTGCACAACACTGTAAAGATAATGAACGCCACTGAATTGTACATTTACAAACGGTTAAATTGTAAATTTTATGTTATGTGTATTTTACCACAATAAAAAAATATTTTTAAAAACTGTCAAGAGTAATTCCAGTTATTACAAAACCACCCTCTTTCCAAGGAAAGTGCATCCCCTTCCTGCAGTGCGCTGCTAGGAAATGTGTGAGGCATTTTTAGCAACTGTCACACAAAAATAAGCTGCTTACATTAGAAACCAGCTAATAAAAACGAGAGCATTAAATCCTCTTTGGCACAGAGAAGGAACAGGTCAAGGAAAGTCACAGCAAATCTTTTCTTCTAACCATCAGGTCCCTTGCAAAGAACCAGCCAACTCTAGATCAAACACGTTATGCGAACCGAAGGCCTACAATCAGAGCATCTGAGGACATCTTGAAAATTAAGGAAGAAGAAAGAACAGCACTATATCTTCGTCAAATTCTGTCATGCGTCCCAAGTCATCTTGTTAGGAAGAACTGAGTGTTGAACTTTGTGTCAGGCACAGAGGCGGCAGGGAAAGCCCAGAGACGCAGGGAGGAGGCACCCACAGGGTGAGCTGCAGGTCCTGCAGGCTGTGCAGACTCTGCCTGGGAGAGTGGCAGGGCCACCCTGGGAGGGCACAGGCCTCTGCACTGCACTGCAAACCCAGAGCCCACTCACTACAGATGCACAGGGCAGTGAGGACGCCAAAAGGGAAGATGGACACGCAGCACTCGGACACACTGGAGAGCGACTGGTGCCTTCTGTTCCATATCACAGACCTCAGAGTGTCAGCTTCCATATTTTTCATGTTGAAATGAGAGTCCAGAATCAGACACAAGCACAGCATACTTTCTTTTTTTGCAAATTGCCTGCTCATGCATTTTGCCGGTTTTTCTATTTGATTGTTTCTCTTATTTATAGGATTTATTTTATTTTTTTATAAACTGAAGACACTAATATTTTGCATGTCATACGCATTGAAGATATTTTTCCCAGGCCGAGGTGTGCCTTTTAGCATTTTTAATGCTGTCTGTTACGTTTGTATAGAAATTTATATTTGCCGTGTACTCAAATTTCCTGTTTCCCTATGGTTGCAGTGAGTCTTATTTAGGAGATTCTTTCTTAGCCTGAGGGCATAAAGATTCTCACTACTCATTACTTCTTGTTATTCAAATAAATAAAACATTCTGTTTTTCACTTTCAGTGACTTCGTTGACCTGAAACTGAGGATTGTGGATAGAACGCAGTAGGGATCTGGCCGTACCCCCACCACATGGGGACAGTCACAGGCGTGTGTCCTCAGTGCTCTGCCGTGACTTCTCTCTGCTCAAGTGAGTTTATCTAGGTCTCTTTACAGGATGTCTACTCTCGTCCTTTGGTCTATTTGTCTGTCCTTGAATCAGTAACACGCTTTCTTAACTGTGACGGCCTCATAAGAAGGCTTGCTCTCTGAACGTGCATATCACCCCTCCATACGCGCTGTTCTTCAAATTTGTCTCGGCTGTTACTGAGTTTCACTCCTCCACATTAAAGCTAGGACCCATGTGTCAAGTCACACCAAAACTCTTAGAAATTTGATTGTACCTGCATTAAATTTAAAAATACATTTGGGAGGATGTGACATCTTCACTAAGTCTTCTGACTCATGATCACAGGACAGCTCTCCGTTTATTTAGGTCTTTTTTATATTCGTTAGCAACATCCTATAACGCTGATAATCTGGTTGAATTTACTCCTAGATACCTCATAATTTTTGTTATTCTTGTGAGTGGGATTTCTGTTCACATTATAATTTCCTGATAATTTTCTATTGTACAATACTACTATTAAATTCTTTATGTTGATCTCATATTAGATTGGCCAGCCGGCTTAAAGAACACATTTACTTAAAAAGTCTTTCTGTATATCTGTGTGGATTTTCTATTTGGATAATCACATCATGTGCCAACAGGCATAGATTTCATTTCTTCCTTTCAGTGTCTGCATTTCTGTTTCTTTGTTTGCTTGTCTTATTACACTGGCAAAGACCTCTAGTGACAGGGGGCATTCTCGCGTGATTTCTGATTTTCATGGACATGACTCTAATGTTTCTCCACTATGTGTGGCGGATGCTATACGTTTTTGACAAAGACACTTAAAACATGTTAGGGAGGTTTCTTTTCAGTACTGGTTTAGTAAGAGTTTTGTTGTTATTGTTTGTTTTGTATCATATGTGTGCTGAATTGCATTAAACATTCTTCTTTTCTCTGGTGAGATGATCACGTCTTTTCCTTTCATCTTTTAATATGTTGGATGTGTTCATAGACTAATGATGGTAAAGCATCCTTGCCTATTATAATAAATCCAACTGGGTCATAACATTTGTTTGTTTTATGTTTTATTTAGGATAAAGTGCTAAATATGATTAATTAATGTTTTTCTCAGACTTTTTAGTTCTATGTTAACATGTGATATTGGCTCATAATTTGGATCTCTTTCAAAGCTACACAAACATTATAAAATTGAGTGGGAGAGTTCTTGTCCTCACCTCTCCAACGGTTTGTATAAAGAGAGAAAGTATTTGTTCCTTGAAGTTTGCATGACACTCATCTGCAAAATTTCCTCAGCAGTTTTGAGGGGGGTGGTACTGACTACTGACTCCATTTCTTCCAGAGTTATTTAAACAAAGATCTTATATTTCTCCAAGGGTGAATTTTGTTTTGTTTTTCTCTTTCAACTATTCTTTTTTATTTCTTCAGAATTCTCTACCTGAAACTTTTGAATGCTGTCTATACTTAGCTCACAGAGCTCTACCCTCCATCATGTCATAATATTTAATTCGCATTGCACAAGAAATATTCTTGGTTTTCTTAGGTAGTCTTTAGGTTATTTCTTCTTTCAGATGGGTCTGTTTTTTTTTTTTTAAAGACTTTGATTTTTTAGAAGGGAAGGTTTACAACCAAATTGAGAAGGGGGTATGGAGATTTCCCATATACCCCTTGCCTGTACACATGCACAGCCTCTCCCATTATTAACATCACTCACTAGAATGATACATCGACACATCATAATTACCTAAAGTCCAGTTTACCTTAGGGTTCATGGGTGTTGTACATTCTATGGGTTTGGACAAATACATCTATCATTATAGCCATCATTATAATATCGTACACAGTATTTTCACTGCCCTAAAAGGCTCTCTGCTCTGCCTAGTCGTCTTTCTCCACCATCACCCCTGTCAACCACTGACTTTTTTACTGTCTCCATAGTTTTGCCATTTCCAGAATATCACATAGTTGGAACCACACAGTACGTAGCCTTTTCAGATTGCCTTCTTTCACTTAATAATATGCATTTAAGGTTCTTCTATGTCTTTTCATGTCTTGATAGTTCATGTCTTCTTAGCACTGAAGAACAGTCCACTGTCTGGATCTACCACAGTTTATTTGTCCATTCACCTACTAAAGGACATCTTGGTGGCTTCCAAATTTTGGCGATGATGAATAAAGCTACTATAAACATCCACGTGCTGGTTTTTGTGTGAACATAAGTTTTCAACTCCTCTGGGTAAATACCGAGGAGCACGATTGCTGTATTGTATGGTAACAGTATGTTTAGTTTTGCAAGAAGCTGCCAAACTGTTTTCCAAAGTGGCTGCACCATTTTGCATTGCCACCAGCAAAGTATGACAGCAGTTCCTGTTGCTCCAAATCCTCGACAGCATTTGATGTTGAAATTTTTTTCATATTTTTGCAACATATTATCCATTTCCCTCATATTTTCATATTTATTGTCATAAAGTTGTTCACGGTTTTCTTGTTTTCTTTCTTGTAACTCTGTGGTACGCTCTTCCTGGGGATTTCCAGCGCGCCTTTTGTCCTCCTGAGTGTGCTAGAGGTTTGCAGTTACGGTAGCTTTCGCCCAAGACTGGCTCATACTTTATCATGTCAATAATTTCTGATCTCAACTGTTGTAATTACATCCTTCTACATTGCTGAGAGCTATTCAATTTCGTTCTTCTTATGTCAATTTTTCTTCCCTTTAAATCTCAGAAATTGAGTCTTCAATGCTATTTTAGTAGCATTACACAACTCTCAACCTGCAGTACATTCATTTCTCGTTCAGCTCTAAATAACTGATATTTTCATTGTGATTTCCTCTTTAACGCATGAGCGAAGTAAGGGTGTGTTTTAATGTTTCCACATAACATGTTTACGTGTTTTGTTTTGAGGTTTTTCTGTTGACGTCTGATTTAATCACAATAGGTCAGAGACCGTGGCTTGCAGGAGATAGATTGCTTAAAACTCAGAGCAACTCACCATATATGGTCAACTTTTTAAAGAGCTACACAGATGTCAGAAGAGAATGCAGAGCCTGTCTGTTACGTGCAGGGTTCTAGGTGTGTCTACTGATTTGAGCCTGTTAAGACTGTTACAGACAGTCTTGGAATTGCTCCTACCATCTTATCTTGTATTTTCTGACATCTTTTTTTTCATATCTTATTTATCTTCCTTTTCTGCTTAATGTTGGTTGTTTTTATTAAATACATATTCCCTAGTATCTTTTTCTGCTAGGTTAGACACTATAGATCCTTATAGGAATTAGAGTCAACATTTAGTTGTGCCCAGTATTTTAAAATACATAACTAAGTATATTTTCTTCTAATGTAGCTTCAAGCTATTTTACATTTTACTTCTCCTAACTGGGGTCTTAGTATGCTTTAACCATTCACTGAACAACCCTCACTCAGATACATACACGTTCCCAACGTCTTATTATCAGAAGTTTGAGTTTACCCTTATTTTAACAATCCATAAGGAACTAAATTTACGACACTGTATCCCTTTCTGCATGTTATTGCTTCTTACACTCCATGCTTTTGTCCACATTCACAGCTCTTCCTGAAGGACAATATTTAGTTAATAATTCTTTTAGTGAGGATTGCCAGGAACATATTTTCTCAATCTTTGTCTGATAAAGCTTTATTTTACTTTCACTAAATGTTGGTACAAAGTTCTAGATGGACCGTTCCTTTTCCCTCAGCACTCTGGAAACAACCCACATCACCTTCTGGCATTTACTGTGCCCGAGTCGGCTGTCAGTCCAATGGCCATGCCTGTGCTGGGAAATCTGTTTTTTCCCTTCAGGTTTTCTCTTTGTCTTCCATTTTCTGGAATAGTGCTAACTCCTTTTAGAGGTTGATTAATCTTCATTTTTCCTTTTAATCTTTGAGGACAGTTTGGGGACTGGCTCTCTCTTCAATTCTGGCCAATTCTCAGGTAGCATCTCTTCAAATTTTGCCCTCCACCATTCCCTCCATCTCCTCTCCTCAAGACTGAACACCCAATGGCCGTTCATGTTTTTCCATGTCTCTCTGTGCTGCGGCAAGAAGACTCCAGCTCATTAATTCTCTTTAGATCGAATCCAGCATTTTCTAAAATGCCAGTAACTACATATTTCATTTCCAAGATTTCTAGGGCACTCTTTCTCGCACCCACCTGCTCTTGCTTCATTTCTTCCCGTTGTATTTCATAGTTTCTTGTCCTCTTTTCTGGGTATTGTTCTTTCTTTCGTCTCCCTCAGCATTACAAACTCACTTATTTCAAAGCCTTTGTCAGACTTACAGCTACTGCGTATGTAAACTGGGGATCAGATGACTCTCTTAGCTGTACTTAGTAGGAGATTGCTTCATGTGCTTGGACCGTGGATGTGCGGACTCATTTGAGGTGGGTTGTGCTCTGTTCTTCTGTTCTGCCATCCTTCCTGCCTACCCCTCCCCGTGTGGCGGTGGAGGGCTGCTCAGGGAAGGATGCGGGTCGCTGCACCCATGAGGCTATATGGGTCGGCCCTGGCTGCACTGCTGTGCCTGCTGGCTGGCCATGGGTTCAGGGTCTTTCAGGAGCAGAAGAGCCCCACTCCAGCTCCTGGCTAGATGCGCTGAGCCTGGCCCTTACCGTGGCCTGGGACCTGACCTCCACCGTTGGTGCTGCTTTTAGACTTGTAACCACAGGCACCAGCATTGGCACTGCTCACTGCTCTGTGGAAATGTCTATCCTGTTTCTGAGCCAGGCTGAGTCCTTCTGGTTTTCCTGTTTTATATGCTATGTGTGTAGAATTATTGAAGGTTGCAAGGAAGGGTGGCCAGCATCTTGGCTGTGCTTACAAGTACGAACTCTCTGGGTCACTGAGCAGAAGTTGACTTCAACACAGACATGTTCATTCATTCCTTGAAGCCCTGCTTCAGGCACGGGGACAGTCAGACGCCCAGCTTCACTGCCTGCTGTGTGACTCCTGCCCAGGAAAGAGATTAGCTCTCTTCCACACGAAGCCCAGTCTACCTTCTGTGTCACAAATTTACCTTCACGGCGCCAGCTGACTCCCCTCACGGTGCCACCACCTGTGATATCTATGGGATATTTGAACGTACAACTTAAAGGTGCAGGATAAGAGATAAGCTTTAAAAAGTCCTTTCAGTGTAATATTTTTCTAATTTTCTGATTAAAATATTAACATAAATTTTTATATGAACCTTACCAAGACTTGGATTATTTCAGTTTAAATGAGACCATTTGTAAGCAATGAAATGCATTTAAATTTTCCTGTTTCAGAGCCAAATTATCAACAAATTGCACTCTTTTCCTTGCATCATTTCATTTGAAAGTTTTCTAAAAGATGAACCTGAAATTATGCTTGACACAGAAAATCCTGTTTTTACAAATCTCCTAATATTTGAAAAAAAGTTCTTTGACTTCATGGTCAACTCCTAGCTTTTATTTTTGCCAAATTTCATCCTCTTTCTCATTACGCAATTTAAAAAATCTGATTATTCTAATTCCTTCCAGCTCTAAGTTCTTCCATTTCTTATACTTAAACTCCTGAATAATCCAGAAGGCCAGCCACGCACATTCTTCCTGTTCCCTCTCACCATCAGACTGGCTCCCTTTCTAGGCTCCCATCCTGTACTCAAGCTTGCATTTATTAGACCTAATTTGCTAACTCTTGCATCCTTTTAGAATCCTTCCTTTCGTTCCTACTATGACCCTATCAGAAATTAACTAGAAGAAATAGAAGGAATCATAGAAAGGCAGAGAAATACCAAGAATACATACATGTAAAATGCTCTTAAGTGTAAATATTAAAATGCCAGAATCAAGAGGATTTCACCGTGGAGAAGCCCTCAATATGCAACATCAAAGTGCCTTTAAGCTGACTCCCAGGATAACTCACATGAATTGATTTTGACATTTTGCTCACTGAAGTCGGTTCATGGAAAGGAAATAGGTGAAGATATTAAACCAAGTATTTTTCTCTTTTTTAGAAATTATTTTCCTTAAAGGGGAGAAGAACGAAGGTCAGAACATTCTTACATTAGTACCAAGAACAGTGTCTTGGAATTCAAAGCCTCAGCATTGACACAAAGCTGTCGCTGCGAGCAATGGCCTCTGTGTTTTTGTCACTCCTTACCTTGGTGATTTGCGAGCCGGTCAGACTGTGTGGGGAAGCCAGGTCCCGCCAGCTCTCGAGGACTGTGAGGAGGGGTCTGCTCCGCCTGCTCCTGGAGAAGACAGGAGCAGAAAGGCTCTGTCAGAGAAGCACGCCACCTGGTTGACATCCACCATCCCCAGCAGTTCCTTTCTTCCCTCATTTCTTACTTCTTTTCCATTTATTTCCTTTTTTTTTTGTTTTAAATGACAGTTGTTTAAAATATGCTGTAAAAGGGAAGTTAACCATGAAGAGGTGTAACCTGCCTGGCAAGGGAGTAAGAAGAAAAGTTAACTCCTGTTTTTGGCTTAAACCGCTTTCCCTGAACAGCAATTCAAAAAGAATTACTGTCAACTGCTGGGTTTAAGCAAGGAATATAAATAACTAGCATTCCATGGAGCACATGCATTTTCTGTAACAATTACTGGTAATCAAGCCCTAGGCGGTCTGTCACCTGGTACAGAAACATCCAGAGACTGTTTCATAATTGGCCCCTCCACAAAGCATAAGGAGTTCAGTGGCAGTTTTTAGACATCAGGATGAGGAAAAAGATTTTAGGCAAAAATTAAAACAGCAACATTATGACCAAGCCCACACTTCTAGAAAGACATTTCATGGGATATAATCAAGCCAATGAAAGATATATTAAAATGTGGGATAGGAAAATGGACCCTTTAATATTTACAAGCTTATAACAAAATATTAGCAGTTACTTGGGGTAGAAAGATGTCAAACTTCTCTTACAGATTCAAGAAATCTTTGAAACTTTTAGAATGCACATGTATTACCTCTGTAAATAGAAAAGTTTTAGAACAGTGCCAAAAGTATATGATCTGCAAGGAAAACCTGCTATTAATAACAATAATACATTGGCCCAAATACCACAGTTACCTTCAGTCACCTTATCTCTAGCTCAGCATAGGAACCTCCTGGTGCTGCACACGGCCACAGGTGGAATATTCCATGTGTGCAGGCACTAGCCAACATGCGCACAGAGCTGACTCTGCCAGCTGGACTCCCATTTCACAGATGAGGACACAGGCACAGGAAGGTTATGTCCCCACCACTATCACCCAGTCAGTAAGAGGCAGCCCTGGGAGGGGAACCCAGGCAGCTGGGCTCAAGAGCCCACGTACCTTCCCATCCATGCTGCCCAAGAAACTCAAACCTGCACGTTTATTTTGACAAGGTGCTTTATCACCTGAATCTTCCCCATCAAGCGGTGTCTCTGTGCAGAGCCTTCACCTGCTCAAGTGTAGAAAGAGAAGGGTGACAACTCTACTGTGTGACGCCAACCCACCTGCAGGTGGGGGTCTGTCACTGCTGTGCTGAGGGCCCTCACAGGAGTAGGGGAAGAGAGCGGGAGTGCTGGGGAAAGTCCACAGGCTCACCTACACCGACCACTTAGAAGAAGGAAGATGCTCGCTACCTGGGAAGGCCCGGCCACATTCACACCTTCCTCCAGAGCATCTGGGGAAAACAAGAAAGCCCTAAGGTACAGGAGGTATTTTCACTTGCTTCTCTCTCTCTGTTCTCTCCCTTCAAGAAAAATAGCTTTCTTTTTCTTTTTTAATCATAGATGCAATACTTGCTAATTATGAATACCTAGGTGCTAAAGAAAAGAAAATTAAAATGAATCTCTCACCCAGGGATGTTATCCTCTCAGTTTTTGGTCTGTTCTTTCAGAGAAAAAACAATGCATACACAGTGTGCATATGTATGCAATGTTTGAATTATTTATGGAGAGCATGATGGTATATTTGAATCACATGGGGGCTACAAATAATCCCGATAAAAAATGGAATCATAATCATTTGACTTATTTACTTTAACATATCTTTCTGAAATTCCCTATGGCAACAAATCACCTCCATCAGCACCTTCACAGCTCCAGCAGACTCCATCCACTAAGTGGACATGTGACATGATTTCTTTAATCAGTACCCTACCGGTGAACACAGAGTTTGTTAAGAATGTAAGGTTTTGGGTCAGCCCTGTGGCGTAGAGGTTAAGTTCACGTGTTTCACTTTGGTGGCCCAGAGTTCACCGGTTCAGATCCTGGGCGCAGACCTACACTCCACTCATCCAGCCATGCTGTGGCAGCATCCCACATAGAAGAACCAGAAGGACTTGCAACTAGAATATACAACAATGTCCTGGGGCTTTGGGGAGGGAAAAAAAAAGGAAGAAAAAAGGAAGATTGGGAACAGATGTTCGCTCAGGGCCAATCTCCTTCACGAGGAAAAAAACAAAAAAAGTAAGGTTTTGATTAGGAAAGTGGAGAGGGATTGGTTTGGAGGACACGGTATCTGGGAGGCAAGAGGAATGCCACCAAGAACCCCAGTGAGGTGCTGAAGATGGAGCAGGGCTATCAAGGTTAGCATACAAGGTGGCACTTCCCAGTCCCCCAAACTCAGCAGAGTCTCCCCATCTGGGGTCACCCTATCTAGTTTCTGCAATTCCACTGGAGCCAATATTTCTCCATCCCATCAGCTTTTCACCATTTGAGAGAAGCATTTTTTCCTTCTTTTCCAAATTTTAAAACTACTTACATAAATTTTTGGAAATATAGAGCAAATATAAAATAAAAACTAGCCTCAATCCTATGGCAGTAGGGTAACTTAGCATGCTTGTGGACTTTGCACCTTTCTTATGCACAGCTAGAAACTGCTGGAATCACGTGGTGTAAACAATTTTGTGTTTTGCTTTTTCCCCCTTAATTAACAGTACAAGATGTTTTTTTTTAAACCTTGGTAAATATCATTTTTTCAGATTCTAAACAACTCTAGTAGACATTTTCAGTTGTTTGCAAATTTCAGATAGCATAAACAACAATCAAATAAACACCTTTGTGCCTAAAACCCTGTCCCCGTCTCTGATGATTCGCTTAGGATCCCTAGAAGCACAACTCGGTCAAACGTCTCATGCGTTTTTTCTTTGAGTCCAGGTCCTGTCAATTTGCTGTTCACAGTTTATCCTTCCCCCAGAAACAGACAGAACAGCCGTCTTCATAATGTCCAAAGCGGCCAGCACTGTGAGTGCTGACTTTCTGGAATTCTTGTCTTGTCAATCCCAGAGATACGCAGTGGCCTTTGCCTGTGGTTTTCACGCACGTTTTAAACACTGAGGCTGAAGTTCCTTCATGTGCTCCTGAGCCCTTCTCTTTCTTCTTTGGACCATCCTTTAACAGGCCAGCCCGACTGGCGCCTGAGAGCTCGTGGGCACTCTAATCAAACACATCTGCGCATGACCCACAGCAGCCCCGACTCAGGAGCTGAAGGCTTGGGGCCAGTTATCTGGACCCACTGAGTCAATTGGCTCATCTGTAAAATGGGCTAAATGACTCCGTGGAGACTGCTGGGAAGGTTTATTTACAACGTGAAGCACAAGTCCAGGGCCTAAGTGGGTGCTGGGTGAGCACCCCGGCATGGCAGCCTGCTGACATCCTTGGCCCACTGGAAACTGCTTTGTTTCTTAATTCTTCCAGGATGAGCTCTTCATGTGGTAAGAAATGAAGTTGGGTTATATTTGTAGATAATACTTTTCCCACCTTATCTGTCTTCAGATTTAATTATATTTTCAATTCTCAGAAGTTAAATTCAATATAGTCAAGTTTACTGAATTTTTCTTTGTGGTTATTTTAAACTTCATAATTGCCTTCACCCTCTATCAAGAAAACTGTAAAACATCCATTTATGTTTTATTCTGATTTCTTTTCCTACTTGATGCATACATTTTCATCTATCTGACATTTATTTTGGTGGACAGTCAGAGGTGAGACTATAAATTGACCTTACCCGAACGGTGGATCAGTTCACCCAAGACAACTGATCACCCGGTCTTCCCTTTGGCCTGATCTGGAATGATTTTACCACACATTATAATCCTGCTCAGACATGTCTGCTTCTCAGCTATCTGATCATTGGCTCCGCAGATCTGCCCACTCCCAGGCCAGCGCCCCACAGTTTCCATTCTCACAGCTTGCCCACATGCTTATCATCAGCGGATATGTTCTTGCCTCTTTTACATGAATTCCTCAGTCATTTTCTTCCAATCAAACTTCAGAATACTTCCTACGTTTGTTTAAATTATTAAAACTACTCATCTGGAATATTTACTTATATATAAATGAGTAATAACTACCCATTACTAATACGACTATTGGTAGTGGATTATCTGATGGGAATCAGACGACACAAACATTGAGGGCATAAGCCGAGAAGCTGCTCCCCCACCTATTTCAAGGGTGAGGGGACCAGCCTCCTGGACGCCTACCTGGCACAGCCCTTCTCTCTGGGGGTGGGAGTGGCCCCGCAGATAAACAAGCTCCCTGGGTGTTTCACGTGCACACTGGAGTCCGAGACCCAGTCATCCACTCCACACACGCTTTCCTGAGAACTCCTGTCAGTGACAAGCAAGCCAGACCCCACTGAGACACCTATTTAGAAGACAAGTAACTTTCAAATCTAATTTAAAGCAACCTTGTCTAAACAGCGTCACCACATATAGCAAATAAAAACACAGGATGTCCAGTGAAACTTGAGTTTCAGATAAACAACTAATAATTTTTTTTGGTGTAAGTACGCCCCAAATATTGCACGAGACTTCTCCTAAAAGAAATGTTGTGGTTTATCAGAATTTAACTGGGCCTCCTCTACTTTATCTGGCCACTCTATACCTAAAGAACTGTTGAAAATCTGACAGGTTTGGATGACAAAGTATAGCAGTAGGAACAAAACCTGGGTAAGCGGCTTATTTGAAACCTTCGAGGTCAAAAAGGAAATGTACTTTTAAAAATTCAACAGATAGAAGCTTCAGACAGGACTTCTGTTATCTCGAGAAGCAAAGAAAGATGTAACAGTATGAAAAATGTTGGGGTTTGTAAAATAAAGCCAAAACACAAAGGCAGCAGGGAGAAATTAACCACCATGGCATACGAAAAAAACCTTCTGACAGGGCTAGAAGGTCCAGTGCAAACCCCATCCACTTTTTTTTTTGGTGAGGAAGATTGGCCCTAAGTTAAGATCTGTTGCCAACCTTCCTCTTTTGCTTGAGGAAGATCATCCCTGAGCTAACATCTGTGCCAATCTTCCTCTATTTTATGTGGGATGCCACCACAGCATGGCTTGACGAGCAGTGCTAGGTCTGTGCTGGGGATCCAAACCCACAAACCCCAGGCCTCCAAGGCAGAGCACAAACTTAACCATTGTGCCACTGGGCCAGCCCCTCTATCCACTCTTCAAGGGAAAACAGTGGCACTTTGCCAGGTGCAGGGACAAGAGTAAAAGGCTCGCCACTATGCTGGCTTGGTCTCCTCTTAGAGCTAGGTTTTGTTCGTCTGGTGGGTTTCCTGTTCCAGGCTAGTAAGCCTCCTGGTTAGGGTCAGGACGCAGGGTGGCCTCACTGTGGTCTGGGGCCAGTACTACAAAGCCTCATCCTCTGCAGGGGAAGTCGAGGATTCTTCTCTGAAGGCGGCTCTAAGCAGCTAAAGCTTCTTTAACCCAGAGCCCTTAATCACTAAGCCATCTACCTCTAGGGAAGGTGGAAGCCTGGGAGAGTGGGCACTGAGCCCCTTAACTAAAGCTGTGCAGCTCACTTCACTAGTTAGTGCTGGACCCCCAAATCCACATGGCTTTAGAAATACTCCCAAAATGGCGGGCGTCCAGTGGAGTGGGGCAGAAACATCGCCTCCATAAAGATGACGAAGAAGAGCCACCCCCTACAGGGGTGACCTTGTGCTATGAGATCTCACTCAGCTCACACAAAGCCCTCCGAGCTGGTGGGGGCTGAACCTGCAGGGTGGCCTCAGCCAGCACCCTGGTCCTCAGGCTCCCACAGGGCTCAGCAATGAGGCACAGACAAGAGAGGGCGAGATAAGGGAGTAATTTCCCAACCAGGCAGTGCTTTTCCTGTAGCAAGTTCCTTCATGAGCTACACTCCAGGGGTTGCAGGAATGGCACTGGCCTTGCTCCTTCAGACCTCTTGCTGGCCCCAGGATAGGGCACCGAGCTGCTTGGTTCTCCAGACCCCTCCAGCCCTGGGAGCAGCTGTTACACAATGCTGAGACCTCTGCTGATGGAGGCAGGTGGCATAAGTTCCCTCGCTCTGCTGACGAAGAACCCAAGGTAGTAAAGATGACATATACAGAGTGACTCAAGCCGAGGTCTGGGTGGGCCCGGCCATAGGGCCCGAGCGCCTGCCTGTCCGCTCAGTAGGTGTCAGCATGAGCTCAGCTTCTGGAGCCTCATCTGCGAGAAATGCAGACTCCCAGGCCCGTCAGCCCTGCTCAGTACCAACTATGGGGAGTGCTGCTGAGTCTGAGCTCCTCACATTAGCTGATCCACTTACATGGAATATTCCAGGGGCCGCCTTCCTGGCCCGATTTTCCTCTACACCAAATGGACAGGTCACAGCCTGTGTGCCTCCCCATCCTGCTCTGCCTGTGGATCCCTCATTATCTGAACTGTTCTTTACCCTGCCCCCACACATAGCATCCACTGGTCCTCAAGGCCTAGCCCAAGCCGCTTCCTTCTGGAGCTTTCTTGGACAGCCAAGATGAAAATCGTCTCTTACTCCCTCATCTGCTGCTTTAATTCAAAGTAGGAAGAAGGGCAAGTAGACCAGTGGGCACCCCTTCTCCTCTGGACAACCGGTCCACGCTGACTGTCCTCATGACCCCAGGCCGGAGCCCAGCCTCACCCCCAATGGGGCAGGGATGCCTCTGCTTCTTGGTGAGGCGGTGAGGGTGAAGGCCCTGTGATGGAGTGAATGCTGTCACGGGGCACACCCCCAACCTGCCAGAGCCCACAGCAAGACAAGCTGTGTTTCACTGAAAAGCATCACAGTGCAACCTGGGCGCAAACAAGACAAGAGGCAGATTTCCACCCATCGCCAGCTGGCACTCACCTTCTGTGCAAGGAGAGCATCTAATCCTTGCCTAAGCGGGCTGCCGAACAGTACAAGATGCCCAAGAGGAACACCTCTCAGGAGACCAGAGATTGTCCACTGGGCAGTTTCCTTATCTGAAAAATGGACCAACGCTCACCTCAGAGAGCATTTGGTGGAATCCAATGAGACAGAAGTGTAACAGTCAGCACAGCATCTGCCAGGCAACAAACGGGAGCATAAAGCTAAAGGCCATACTCTGGGGTCGAATGCCAGTTTCCTCCCTGCTAGTTGGTCGCGTGACTTTAGGGAACTTCCTACAGCTCTGTGCTTCCTTGGGATAGAATGGCGGCTTCATAAGTTGCTTATGAGGATTAAATTAAAATGATGTAAATGAGGGCTTGCCCAGGGACTAAAGCTGCCAGGTGTTCAGTGAATAGCAGGTATTGACGGTGCTAAACAACAGGGACAAGAAGTCTGTAAGACAGTCTCTCTCCAGTGGGTGTCACAGGGCTGTGTCCTTGGCCCTGCCCTGTGCGCATCTTTTCAGGGACCTGAAAAGGCACAGAAGGCGCCCTTCAGACCTCTGCTAAGATAAACAAAGAGCAACAGACAAAAACAGAACGAGGGGATCCGAAATATCTTCGACCAGCAAGAATGCTCCATCTAAACCCACAAGCTAAAAGCTCACTGTGGATAGACTTGAAATACTACAGGGACACAAAACCACCCAACCAACAACGCGTGAGAATGGTGGGGGAAACAGGCAGTCCAGGATGCCTGCCTGAGGGGGTGGCCATGAGAAAGCTAGAGGGGCTCTCTCAGCACCAGCCCCCTTTCCTGGCACATCCCACTGTCACAGCAGAGAAAGACATACTGACATGGGATCCCGCCCTCCAGGTCCTGGCAGCTCCGGGCCTTCCTCCAGGCCTCTTCACACCGGGTAGCCCCTTCCTGCCCACCGGAGCCTGCTGCCCAGTGAAACTGTGTACTACAAGCTAATGCTTCTGAAGGCCAACACGTGAAACACAATTTGCCTCAGTTTTGTTGTTTCACCCAAGATGCAGTTTAAGTTGTAAAATGAATCAAAATGAAAATCCATTAATCTATGAGATTGTAGCCCAAATGAATAAGTGATGATACTTTCTGCTGTTCTGTATTATTTGCAGTTCTACAAAGGGGATGCATCACCCTACAATCTGCTATAAACTCCCTTCCCTGTCCAATGCCCACTGCTGTCAACTGTATGTATGTCTTACTCTAGAACTTTGAAACACACACACTCAGGTGTGACAGAGATTTCATTTACCCTCCCCCCAGTTACTAACTTTTATTAAAAATGAATGTAAATGCAGCAGGGCTTCTATTGCAAATCCTGGGGCTTAGGCAGGTGCCAGACCCTTAGTGCATTCTCATTTAAATTCCCTCTTGAATAGGTACTGTTATTACCCCATTCTTACAGAGGAGGAGACAGGGCGGGAGGGGACTGGCCCAGGCACCACAGCTAATAACCCTGGGTGGGAAGCACGTGTGGGAAGCACATGCGGGCTGACTGGGAAGAGTTCTCACCTGTGCCAAGATATGGGCGGCTGCCCAATCTGTCACTGGGCTAGCCATTGTGCCAATTCCTAAAACATCAGAGAACTGGGGGACAGCTGCAGTGTCAGTACTCCCCATTTTGCCAGCTACAAGGTCTGCAAAATTAGCGCCCCTCCATGGAAATAACACTCGTAATAAATGACCTGCACCCATTTTTTGCCCAACATGACACTGCCTGTTTAGATACAAGTCTTTATGTCTATGCAAGAGCACAAGGTACAAGAGATTTACATCCAACTGACCCTAAAACCAAATCACAAACTTGGCTTCACCTGTTTCCAAAAGCCTGCAATGAGAGAAAGAAAACTCACCACACCAGCCTTCCGTATCGAGGAGCAAGGGCAAGGCTTTCCAGTTCTATCATAATAACGTAGGCTGCTGACTCTGACATGAAAATACCTGGACGGCCTCTCATCAGAATACAGAACACTTTTCTCCAAAATAGTAAGATGCCAAGTGTGGCAGGGTTAGTGCACTCTGCAATGTAGGACACAGAAACATCCATTTCAGTTATCCAAGTGGGAGGGGAAGCCCACCAATCTTTTATTTTTTTAAATAGCTATATCAAGATACAAATTACATAACATAAATTTCATCTGTTTTAAGGGTGCAATCCAACGAATGTTAGATAATTACAGATTTGCACAACCATCACCACAATCTAAATTTAGAACATTTCCATCACCCTACAAAGAAACCTCGTGCCCAGAGCCTATCAATTTTGACAAATGGTTTTCCCAAAATAAAATGCCTTTGCCAAGTCGATATTGCTCCCGTCTTTTGATTTGGCATTCCCACGTCAAGGAGGCAGCTCAGCCTAACGGGGAAGAGCACCAGCTCTAGAACTTCTATAAAGGAGTAGCTGAGTAACCTCGGGCAAGACACTAAACCACCCTGCGTGCGGGTCACCTCAGAGGACAGTTTGGAAGAGTTAGTGTGATCAACCCTGTACAGCATTGCTCAGGAAATGTGAGCTGCTGTTCGCACTACTACCACTACTAATCCTGCTGTTGCCACCACCTCTGCCATCACCTCCACCATCTCCTCCCACCCACTGTACCTCCTCCCACCACCTCAGCACCTCCCCCACATCCACCTCCCCCACCTCATGTACCATCTTGACCTCTTCCACCATCTGTACCTCCTCCTTCACATCTACCTCCTCCACCACATCGACCATCACCTCCACCTCATGCACCACCTCTACCTCCTTCAACACATCCTCCTCCTCCACTTCCTCCCTCACCTCCACCACCTCCACCTCCTGCACCATCACCTCTAACGCCACCACCTCCAAGATCTCCATCTCCACCTCCTCCATCACCAATTTTAACATGAGGATCAGGAAAAGGGCCACTTGTGAATAGCTGATGGTACAGCAAACCAAATACATATATGATCATATAATGGAAATTCAGTCAACATCTCTTCTGATTTCCTTTCAGTTTTCCTTTTCCTGAAGTGAGTTCAATCACAAGTAGAAGCGGACAGAACAGGTTCTGATACTGGCCCCTAGGGGCAGGCATTGCAAATACAGGAAGGAGCATGGCCCCAAAAGGAGGCTGGATGCCCAGTTTCACACCTAAAGGAGTCCCGAGATGTGGACTCACCCATTAGATGTTTATGAAGAAAATAGTAGCTAACTGAAAAATGAACCCCACAAAGCGCAACTTCAAAAGGATAAAGTGGCCTTCTCAACCCTGCCCCCACTTATTGCCAGAGTGGCAACACTCAGTGGACACACACCCACAAGGCCTTCACCCTCTCCTAGAACCCGGAGAGGTGCTCATGTCGGAATTTTCAAATCTACCTCAGAGCAAACACAGAAATTGAAGTTCACAAATTCCCAAAGCCCGAACAAGAGGCCGCACGTCTTTGCTACAGTGCTGCGAGTCACAACTGGCCATCCTTCAGGAGCCCAGAGACTCACAGGCAAGGAGGTGGAGGTGGCAAGAGAAGGCAGGTTTGCTCTCAGGCTCCCTGCTTCGCCTGAGCACCGCATCTGCCACCAGGCGGTCCTGCCGTGAATGCAGCCCCACGACTGCTAAGGGCTGGCCCTCCAATCGACCCCTTATTCCACATCACTCAGTGTTCTGCTTCCCTGACTCAACCCTGATCCAGAACCCTGCCATCTCCTCTCCAGTCCCCGAAGGAAAAGTCGACTCTTCCAGTATTTAAGGTCTTCTGACTACATCCAGGTCTTTAATTATGTATATAACTTGTTGGGAGGGGTACCACACCGACTAAAATTCAGAACTAGGTAGAAATGACTAATAACAAAGACCAGGGTCTGCTGCCAAGAAGGGGCAGCCATCACTCGGAGAGGTGGGCCTGGAAGTCAGAGGGTAGGAAACACCAACAATTTCACAATTTTACAATTTTACAATTGGTCTGTGTCTTAGGAACTCTAGTGAGAAGTGGGGAATTCCTGCCGATATAATTATTGTGGCTCAGAAAAGGAGCTATTTCAAGTCAGTGAAATTCTAACTAATAAGAAATGTGATGTCACAAACACTCCATTTAGTAAATGACAGCACAATGTTTCTTGCACCAATAACTCTACTGTCCATTCTTGCTTTCACATACGGTTGAAGTTTTTCCAAAGTTCTGAACTTACTGATTTTAAACCCAACTGGTGGTTTCTGTCAAAAATTAAAAGTTGTAATAAATTTGGTAAGGGGCATTTTGTTGTCTCATGGGATCTACTTAACTCTCCAGAGACTGGTCAAGATGCAGGAGGCAAAGGCCCCTGGGATTTTCTCAGGCCCTCTCGGAAGAGCACCCTCCAGCTGGGCACCCTCCACTTGTTCTTGCCCGTCACGGCCATTTGCCCAGGTCGGGGGAGTCAGAGTGCCAGGGACTCCCTCCCTCTTCCTTTCCCAGGAGGAACCCAATGAGTCAGGGTCAGTGAGCACCTTCCGAATGACCCGGTCACTGAGCTCTGCCCAACTGCCCAAACACACACTATTCAGCAAAACAGAACAGCAAATACAGTTGTATAGGTGACGTGACATAGGAAGTACGAAGGCCTCCCGTTTGTTCAGCACATCTGCTCCAGACACAGGATGTGGCCTTTCGCTCTCCATCATTGGTCACTCCCCACCCCCTCACAGGGAGATGTTACTATGATGGCCCACTTACAAGAGGACGATGGGAGTAGCCTGACAAGTGTGTAGGCAACAGTAGGACAAAGCAGGACATCAGATCTTTGGATGTGAAGTCCCACGTTTTCCACCACCCATGCCATTTATTTTCTAGAACACCCTTCCCTTGTGAAAAGGAAAATGAATAGAGACCAAAACACCTACACGTATTAATATAATGTTAACTTGTTAGAACAGTAGGTAAGTAGCTCCTTTACGGACCATCAGTTCTACAGTGACTTAGTCTGGAAATGAGACAACACAGAACCTCTAACTGCTCGGTTAACAATGCTGGCAATCACAACCTTTAAAGTGCTGTGAGAGGATCAGTTAAAATGTGATGCAGGGTATGAGAAGAATCTGATAAACAAACAACAAACTTCCAAATGAAATAAAATGCGTTCTGATTTTGGCCAAACACGACTCCAAGTTCTGGAAAAATGGAAGCGACCCCAGGCTTCCCTCTCTGTCCCCACCCCTACCCGTCACAGAAGATGACTGCATGCACTGAGGCCAAAATGCCACCCACAGGCTGAACCCCTCCTGAGAGGCAAAAGGAATCAGGTCGCCCAGCTACACAGACCTCAAACAAAAAGGACCAAATTTAAAAGCGATCATTAACAAAAGGCAGCGGCATGCCCCTCAGAGCACAGCTTTGAAGCTGGGAGAACTGGTTCAAACCCTGGTATACCAGCCGGGTGATGACAATCCCTCGTCTAAAATGGGGATCACAATCCTGAGACCTCCCTAGTGGAGTGCACAGAGCTACTGCAGTCAAGTGAATCTGACAGCTTCAGATCGAGCCTTCTCACTTTCTCTCTTAGCACAACCACCCCCTGAAATGTCTACATCCAAACTCAGGCACCAAACCACATGCCAGGCTGTTACAAGGATTAACCGAGACAGGGCTGTCTTTCTAGCAGAGTAGCCAGCACCCCCACACTCTGTTTCCCCAATTAGAAGAATTACCAATTAATGAGGAGAGGGACCTCTTCCTTGAACTTTTTCAACAATCATTTCAGAATTCGGAAAGGGTTCTCACTGTCCTGGTTGAGCAGGAAAAGGCCCCCGGGTTTAATATGATGTAATCCTCAGTGGTGGCTCTTCCTCATTTCGATGTGCCCTCTGGCTAGCAGAGGGCCCAGGGCGAATGGCAGCCTGCGGCCAAGAGTCCGGAGGCAGAATGAGGTAAGCTGGGTCTGGCCCACAGTGCCAGCCTGGGTCCCCACTGCATCCCGCCTGGGTTCCCACACTGCACCTGGACCAGGTATGATAGCTCTTCACAGGTTAGGTGTGTGATGGAGCAGGGAAGAGCAGAGAGAAGCTTGCTGAAGGACACGGCTGACAAGTCAAGGCGGTGCTCCTTTGGGGTACCTTCCATAGAGCTTTGTGCAAGGCAAGTGGCCAAGACAAAAGTGAACAAGCAGCACAGATCCCCGAGCACTAGAAACTCAGTCCTCTTGCCCAAGAGCTGCTTGTCCCTACAAGACAACACCTGGTCAGCCCTGGCAGCAGGGAGGCATGCTGGGTCCTGACCTTGGCGTGGGTCACAAGAAGCTGTTCATCGCATCTTCGTGTATGAAAAAGCTTGTGGTGTCATGAGCCAAATGCTTATCAATTGCTGGTGTGACAAACTCCATGACTGAGCAAAGAACTTCATTCTCTTTGCGTGTTTCCTCATCTGTATAGTGAGGTCTTTGGACCACATGATCTCTGTATTTCTTTTCAGCTCCAAAGCTGATTCTGTATACTACATAAAAATGTTGTGAGGATAATCTATTCCTAGAACCATGGTTAAAATAGTATTATGAGGGATTTCTGTGCTTCCAGTTAAGATGGGATATCAAGGACTAGATGTACCCCTCCCCTTAAATAAAAACTTGAAATACTTTTCATACGTTTGCCAGCAGGCAGCACAGGACAGTACTCCTGAGAGAGAGGAAGCAAATGCAGGGAGCTCTCCCAGTGGCCCACTCGCTGCCTGCACAGTCTCTAATCTGCAGCACAAGGAAAGGGATCTCACACACAGTCTGGCGGTCCTTCTAAGGAGACAGAATTCAGAGTCCAGGGAGGCCGGGGCACAGAGGAGAGTGCTGGAGACCTGCAGAGGGTGCCCTGCAAATTGTTAGCTGAATATTGATTAACGCATGCATGTAAAGAAACTCCACAGGCCAGGGAACGAAGCACGGGCAAGAAGCAGGGAGAACAATCTCCAGAGCTCACAGTGCAGGGCAAAGTCTGTGCTCCCTCCAGCCAGAAAGGAAAGCTCCATGGGACACTGAATCAAGTCCTTAGAAGGGTCTTGCCTCAAGTGAGGGCAAATTAGGTCTAGATTAAAAGCAATTCCAGGCCCAGCTAACAAAGTTTAAAAGCAAGCTTCAAGAGGATCAAAGTGTTTCCAAGAAGACTAATTGTTCCCATAATAAATCCCCCAAATATTTAAAGGGATACCAAAAAGAAATCCAGCACTCAACCATGTAAAACTCACAACGTCTTACATTCAATCAAAAACTATCGGGCTTGAGAAGAAAATAAGATCCATAATGACAAGATAAATCAACCAAGAGAAACAGACCTAGGAATGTCAAAGATGATAGAAGACAACTATGTTAAAACAACTAGGATAAATACACTCCATGTGTTCAAGAAGGTAAAAGAAAGTATGATCCTGATAAGGCAAGGAATGGAAGACAGAAAATGACCAAATCCAACCTCTAGATATGAAAACACAATACATGAGATGAAAAATACACTGGATGGGATTAACAGCAGATCAGACACTACACCTCTTCTCTACTCTCCTGCCATCCTCATGACAGATCTCAGGACACACCCTGGACTTTCCACTGAGGGCTGGAGAAGCCTGGGGTAGGAGAGCCCCCATGAAGACAGAGCAGTAGAAACTCTCCAGAATGACCAACACAGACAAAATAAAAGATGGGAATATTATGATCAACTCCCCGAAATTATGCCCAAAGTGGGGAGAAGGGGAGGGACTCAGGTTGGGACGAGAGAGAGCTGAGGGTGAACCTAGCACCTTACACATTCTGGCTCTTTGACCTGAGCTAGGTAAGTCAACAGAAGTCTCTGAGCCTCAGAGTCAACAGAGGTAAATTTGGATAATAGTACCCATTTCACAGAGTTTGCTGGGAAGACTGAGTGACAAGTATAAAAAGTCCCAACAGGGACTGTTCAGGCAGCCTAGTAGTCAAGTTCGCCTGCTCTGCTTTGGTGGCCCCGGGTTTGCTGGTTCAGATCCTAGGTGTGGACCCAACACCATTCATCAAGCCATGCTGTGGCGGCGTCCCACATAGAAAAACCAGAAGGACTTCCAACTAGGATATAGAACTATGTAGTGGGGCTTTGGGGAGGAAAAAAAAAGTCCCGACACAAAATAAAGGCCAGTTCCTTTCTCAATCCCCAAAGAGATGACATCCCACTTTGTTACAGCCTTGTATAGGTGGGAGAAAGGGGAGGGTCAAGGGAAGACACATGGAGGGTCTTCACAGTTCTTTCAGAGTTGTACACACTCGAAAAGCAGTTGTAAATGACAAATGCCTAATGAGCGACAGGGTTCCTCCACCTTCAACAAACAGCAAGGGCATCACGGACAGCTGGCCTCCACCGCAGAAGGTCCAGGTGCCAGACTGTGTGCTCCCAGTCATGCCACCAAAAGGAGTTATGCTCCTCAGAAAGGATGGAAGCATGCGTGTGTGTAATGCGTATATCATTTGTACCACGTGTGGAACACAAGCACTACAAATCTAACACATACTGGGCACCGATAATCTACAGACACTGCACCAGCCCTTCCTGTTTCCACCACCGAGGATACAAAATGTTTCTTTATCCAAGAACCCTCCCCTGAGTTATGAACCTTGTTCCTCGGCAGCAGGTCTCAAGAGACCATCTTCCTGGTCCGTGCACCTCCCCCAGGCATTTGAGGAGACTGCTCATTCACATCTCTACCTAAGGTCTCCTCTCTTTCTCTAAAAAGACGTTCCTGGGCTAACAGATCCCTGGATCCATTTAAAATACGACTGTCAGATACAGCTATCTGTTAACCCTTCCCCCAGCACCAGTCTCTAGGAGGAGCTGTGAGGAACAATAACAAGGTCATGTGACTCTACACCAAAACTGCTCAAAATGGACTTGCTGAGAACAAAGCAGACCCAGCCTTGATCACCCCAGCGCATTGACTCCTCTCACTCCAGGGAAGCCTGGAGTCTCTAAAGAGTCCAGCGAAACGCTGACGCTCAGCCTGCACAAATGTTACAGCTCGGCAGACTAAGTGTCAGGCCACCACACGGGATAGGGCTTCCCAAGCCAGGAACCAGAGGCCCGTGCAACAGTGTTCACCAGGTGCACAGAAAAAGATATGACTGATGTAGGGATAAGAGAAAAGGACAATCCATCCCTACTCAAAGACTGGACGCTTGGATGATCAAGAAGATGGCGAACTGACACCGGGTTTGGGGGAGAAGAGAGGCTAGTTTGGGTAACAGGAAGATCAATTAGATTTGAAATTTATGTATTCTGAAGTGCTGGCATTACAATAGTCCCCAGAAATACTTTAGTGAACACTAGTCAGCAATCCTTCAGTTAGGTACCCAAACCAGAAAGAAGAGTCAGCCTCAAACTCGTCCTTATCCACATTCTAACTGGTTACCGAGTCCTGCTGACTGCGACCCATGCTTTTTTCATGGCCACTGCAGCATCCTGAGCACAGGCAACCTCACATCTCGCCTTGAACCACCAACTCTGAGAGTAGCTGAGAAGTGACTGTCATGTCTCAATCGTACCCCACACACGGGAGACAGGATCATGCCCAGGGTCCCGTGAATCTGCATCCTAAACCCTCACTCTACACCTAATAGTTCAGTCTCTGAAGACCACTGACCTAAATTTACTCAAACCAATTTGTTCACTAAGAAGCAGGTTTCATAACACATTAACACCCAGTTCATTGGGAGCCTGAAATACACCACACCCAAGCTGAAAATCCAGCCTGGAAATCCTGAAAGCAGAAATTGCTTTTCACAGTTCTCGGTACAAGAAAGCTTTATGAACCAACGAAAGGAAGTCTGCAATTTCTGATCAAAGTCTGAGCTCAAGGAGGACTATACAATCCTCGCCAGGGCGATGCAGTTCCAGCGTAACCGATCAGAGCTGAGAGACTCAGATATCGAACTCTAGGTCACCTAAGGAACAGAGAAGTAGACCCGATCTTCAAAGACACTCACCCACCCATTCAACGAATATCGACTAAGCACCTAATATAAGGCCAGCACATTCGTGCTTAAAGCAAAGATCCTACCCTCTTTGCTTTACATTTTATTTGGAGAAAACAGATAGTAAGCAATAAACATACCACACAATTTACTTATTTATAATTTAAGGGGGTGGTGCCATGGAATAATAAAAGAAAAGCATACAGCAGTGTCAATAGGGGAGGAGGTTGCAATTCAAATAAAACTCGATGGAAGGCCTGATCGAAAAGGGACCCCCAGCGAAGACCGGGGAGCAGAAGGGACAAGGCGCACAGGTTTCGAAGGGCAATGCCAGCGTGTGAGGACCTCAGTCGAGCCCGAGATGGCAGCCCATGCAAAGCAACCTCAATATCTCCATCCCAATTGTGACTATCCTGAACAATCAGAGTCGATGCCAGTTTCCCTGTGAAATAACCGTCAGAACTAGCTTCTTACATTTCTGTCACACTTTCCAATTTTCAACCAATAATGAAAAGTCTTGTTCTTCCTATGAGTTTATGCTCCTTTTACGGTTTATTTTTTACTTTTTTGAGCTCCACTATCGAGTGATCAAATCCCAGTCCCTCTGTCGTAAGCAGGCTCTGGGGCACCAGAAACAGCAGTGGAGACACCCCGCCCTCCCCCGCCCGGCGGCGGATGCCCTTCCCAGAAAGAACCTTAGCTCCTCTCAGCAAGCCCAGGAGGAGCCCACACCGAGCTGCAGGCAGACATGGGAAATCCACCTACAGAAAAAGAAATGTCGGATTTCCTATCACTTTTCCAGAAAAGTTAAGCAACACAAGCAAAGTGACAGAAAATTCAGTAAGTGGAAATGCTAAAACATCAGCTAAATATTTACTTTCTCCTTAAAAGATCAATTATGGAAAAATCTCACAGAAGTTAATAACAATGCTAACCTCCAATAATAGCAATTTCAAAAGCTTTTTTAGGCGAGGGTTTCTTCCTAGCTAATACAAAATAATAATAATTTTTAAAAGGTGCCAGTAGACACGTTCTCAGGGTCTCCCTCAAACATGCATAAATATTTAACATGTTCTAGGGGAAGTGCCGAGGTAAGTGTTCACTGTATGATAAAGCTATGACCAGGATGCATTAGTGGCCCCTGTTTGCTGGGGTTAATAACTGGTGCTGGTGAGAACAGGTGAGCAGGGTCCGTCCGCCACCAGGTGCCAAATGAGGCAAAGAGAGCAGAGGACACTGCCCAAAGAAGAAAAAATAACCAGTAACAATAAAAGGATCCACGCATGCCACTGTGAAATTGAGCATGAGCTAGATACGGCACAGGAATACAAGAATATAATTTAGGGGCCCGCCGGTGGCGCAGCGGGTAAATTCGCACATTCCGCTTTGGCAGCCCAGGGTTCACCCGCCGGATTCCGGGTGCAGACGTGGCACCACTTGGCAAGCCATGCTGTGGAAGGCGTCCCACATATAAAGTAGAGGAAGATGGGCATGGATGTTAGCTCAGGGCCAGTCTTCCTCAGCAAAAAGAGGAGGATTGGCAGCAATTTGCTCAGGGCTAATCGTCCTCAAAAAAAAAGAACATAATTTAAACCTAGTTACTACTTTAAAGACCAAAGAAGAAATTAAATAGAGGAAAAAGCTCATGTTTAAATTATTCCATACGCTTTAATAAAAGGAATAATTTCAAGGTTCCCCTCTCTCCCAAAATGCACCATTTTTTTAAAAAAGTTAAAATAGCCTAAAAATTTTTGTCAATCAAAACATTCACTACTTGTTTACAACACATCCTTGTCCTCAGGCTGGCTGTCTGAAGCCCATGCAGGAAGCAGCCACAGCGTGTCCCTCCGCAGCTGAGCACACAAGTTCCACTCGCCCAAATCCGCCGGCCGAAGTGCCATAATAATGCCCTCCACACCTCGGCGACAGGAAGGAAAGAAATGCCTGCTTCATTGAAGTTTAATAAATCGTTAATACCAATACCACAGACTCTCTGCCATATTCAAATATTCTAACATGGTACCAGATCCCCAGCTGTGAACCTGTCCTCAACTTTGTCAGAGAACACAGAAATGGCTCCAGGGCCTCGGGGTGCCCAGGAGCCTCACCCCTCCACAAGGTTGCCATCCACCGCGCTGGCCCACAGGAGGCAGGGACAAGCGTTGCCTTTGTGCTCCAGAGCCCTGAGAAGGACAGCCTTACACCAGAGAAACGGAGTTCTCCACACAGCAGCCAGAGCCTGCTTCCAAAATCCAACCCAATCGTGTCGCCAGGCCCCCTCCACCTCAGCTTCCAACAGTGCAGTACCCACTCCAGGAAACAGGCTGAGATCCTTAACTCTGGCCCAGGAGCAGGGTGACACATAACTCATGGCTATGACCAGGGTGTACGCAAGAGCGAGAGGAGACACTGTTCATAATTACAGAACAGCAAGCAGAATGTGAGTCTGCGATGTGCAAACCACGACGGATGTCAACCTCCCTTAGAAGGTCCAGTTACCTTCTCTGCAAACATGACCCTGAGCCCAGGGGGGAGGTCTGCAGAAAGCACACACTCTTACAGAAGGCAGGGCGAGCGTGGACCCGTGCAAGACGTGACAACCAGCAGCCAGAGTGTAGTGAGAAGATGAGGGGGCCAAGAGGAGGCCAGAGGGGTGGGCAGTGGCCAGACAACACAGGACTTCCTAAGCCAAAGGGACAACATGGACGACGGTCAGTAATTCAGCTGACACCAGAAAACACACACCCAGAACAAGCAAGTACAGGTACACTTATCCTCCAAGCCCCCCACGAGGCAAGTCCTGTCACATTACCAGCAACAAATGTGTGTTTGGGGACGGGGTTGATGAGTGACTGTCTGATATCCAAAGCTAGGCCACCCCCACACTGAGCAGCCCACAAGGCATCCAGGGCCCCGATTCACAATTTCACAAATGAAACCCCCCACCACGGCAACTTTCTAATTCTGCTGGCCCCAAGCCTCCCACCTTTCCAGCCCTTCTGTCTGGCTATGAAATCTTACTCTGGCCTCTCAATCAATCAATTTGGTCTGCAAGCTGGCATCACACACCTGCCCAGCCAAGCACACAATGCCAAGGAGAAGCAGAATGGCAGGGTGGAGAAGGACATGTGTCCCATAGGCCCCGTCCCTGATCTGCAACGTACAAGCCCTGTGACCTTGGGAGCTACCAGCCTCTTCAAGCTGTGGTCCCCTTGAAAGAAAAAATAGACAAAATAACACTTGCACAGCGCTTGCCACAGTATCAGATACAAAATAAAAATAATACACAGAAGGTATTCAATAAATAAAGCTATGAGTGTTATTCAGAAGAAATCTGAGACTTCGAGCCTACACTTAAAAGGATGACACTATTTAAGAAGATGAGCTTTAGGCAATAAAAACAAAAGCATTCTGAATAGAACATGTCTGTCTCTCTAATAAAAAAATACATACTTTTTAAATATTTATTTAAATTTATTCATTTATTTATAGTATTTCATTAAGACATTCTCCCATTTTAACATTTTTGAAATTCAAACATCTTCCAACTGATCCACATTTAAGGATTATACATGATCATCTTTCTCTTTATTTTGACTAAAAAGCTGCCATTAAAATTCACCCTTAATCTTACGGTATTTTGGGATCAAATAAATTCAGTAAGAGCAAAATCACAGGATACAAACTCAATGTTTCATTATGGAAGCTCTGAGGAGAATTAAGTCCATGACAGCTGGACAATAACTTCTCCTCCTCCTCAGTCTCACCATTATTAACACACTCACTCCCCTTCAAAGATATAAACCATTCCTCAGTAGGGGAAATGTCCCTCTGTCTTGACATTCTCATCTGTAAGGGGAGATCAGGAAGGCCCCCACCTCACAGGCTGGTGGGAGGATTAAATGGGAAAATCCAAGTAAAGTTTCTTGGTATGACGACCAGCACATAGTAAGAGCCTCAGTTTTTCATCTGTACAATGGGTATCATGAAGGTCTCATCTCACAGGGTTGCTAGATGGTTAAATGGGAGAATCCAAGAGGAGTACACAGAAGTGCTGAATCTTTTCCCCTCTACCCACCTCCACTGAGTCATGAGCTCTGGGCTATAGAATGTCCACGTTTGACGGTTTTGTCAGGAAACAACGTTAGGTCCCTATTGGTCCCCACAAAGCACACTGTTGACACTGATCCAGTTAGTTTTGCACCTGGTGTCTATCAGGCCAGCGCTAGGAGTCTCTGAAGGGAAGGTGGGCATGTCATTAATCTGGTGTCCCAACATCGAACCACGGTCTGTCCATCATTTATAACACAGCAAGTGAATGAGCAATTAGCCACGTTATTCCAAACATTTAAGGAAAAGAGTGTTACACTGATTCCATAAGTTACAGAAAGTATAAAAACACATGCTATTTCCTAACACGTCATTAACTATCTAGGATTTCAATAATGAAGCCAATTAACTGCAATTTGCCAGATCAGTGAGAAAATGTTTTCCCAAACCAAATGCCATATATTTTTCAGTGAATATTTTACAGTGATTTCAAAGACTTGAAAAGACTGTAATCTCAAACTTACATAGGTATCACAAAAATCACTTAAAAATTGTACTTCTAAAAAAAGAATTCTATGCTCAATCAGAGAGCAGCTCATGTAATGTCAAAATAATAGCTCTCATTTACTGAGGGTCTTTTATGTGCCAAGCACAATGCCCAGCGCTTTGTAAGTGACCTCTGATTCTTACAGTGACATTGTAAAAAGAAAAAATGTACAGAGAATTTAAACAAAGTGTATGGTCATGCAGCTGAATAGTAGTATATTGTCAATGCATTTATAAATTGCCTGCTTTACCTCACAAAACATCTCTATTAAATAGTGGTTGTTACTAAATTAAGAATTATAATCTTAAATGATCTGCAAAACCATTTTCGGTAAATGTCCTATCAGTTGGAACAGTCTCATAAAATAAAAATATGGGATGTTTCAAATGATCTTTGCATTCTCCCACCTCAAGTATAAGAGCTATGACATGGGAAGTTACTGTCCACAAATTTCTTGAAGAAAATGTATTCCAACGAAAATGTCCCTTTGCCAAATTACAGGTGTATAAGGTTAAAAATGCAAGAGCTACAGAATCACTCTCTGACTTAAAAAAAGAACAGTGACAGAGACTTGGGAATGATATTCATTTCCAGAGACTGATCCCAATTGACTATAAGGAATGATGTCATCCTCCAGCTCCTCTGCCAAAAGATGGATGAATCCAGATGTCAGGGCAACCAACAGAAAATCCATAGCTGTATGTGATCGGCAAGCGAAGTCTTACTCAAGGGCTATTGGTCTTGACCCTGTTGCCCCAACAATGAGCACGAGACAAGCGGACATAAGGAGGCCACTGTGGCCTCTGTCCACCCAGAAGACTCATTCGAGCTTTGCTGATGTGGCCTGAAAGCTGCCACGGGCGAGATGTAAACAAAAGAGTGTGGCTGTGTTCCAATAAAACTTTATTTACAAAAGTGGACAGCCAGCCGGATTTGGCCCACGGGCTGCAGTTGGCCAACTCCTGCACTAGAAGGCAGGTTGCCAGCCTGAAGGCTCAGAGATACATAACTAAAATGGAGCCAAAAGATGCAACTTGTGGAAAGCTGGGGCTGGGACAGAATGTATGAAATTTCTCTACAAACGGAGGGTGGGAAATGAGGACCCATTCTGCAGGAACGCTGTTGTCCTAATCCACCGGCAAGCTGAGTCTCTGGAGGGCAGGGGCACAAGGACAGTTTCTACAATGCTTTCCTTCTAACACAAGCCCATGTGCTTTCAATCCACAAATCAGGAAAAAAATCACAACAGTAAAAATAAATATTTGGAATAAATATTTGGAAATTCAGTAGCAATATTAGCAACCTCCATCAAATTTATAGGCAACCGTTTCATTCTTAAAGCACAGCTTAATATTTTGTTCAGATGTTTGTACCCGAATTCATTTTACTTTCTATTTTTGCATGTTTCTGAAGGATAATAAATGTTTTTCTTTACCGTAGTTCTTGTAATAGGCACGCATAATCCCTTCTTCAAAACCCTGGAGGCTGGATGCGGTTGGGAATTAAGAATTGTCTGGACTTGAGAAAGATAATGCAGGGTCCAGGGCGGCCTAGTAATCTGGCCCATCTAGGGCAGAGTAACGGACAAAGCTGGATCCTGCCGTGACATGAGAAATGAAAACCCTTCTCCATTTGGAGCTTTTTGGATTTTAAAACTGCAGACAAGGGGCTGTAAGCCTCTATTTATAACGCCCCCCCCCCCCCCCACCCCGAGATCTCTCATTTCTAGTTGACTAAAATATAAACTCCTCCCTCAGCTCATCAGGCCGGGCATTTCCTCGGCCTGCCCTCTGCCCAGACTGCCCTGCCCAGTCCTGCCTGGGCGCCACCCACAGCTCCGGGCACTTCCTCAGGGAGGCCTCCTTGACCTTCCGGCCTCTCTCTCCCACTGTGCTATTTCATCTGCTTAAGAATTATTACCATTATTCCCAATTACCTTATTTGCCAGTCACCTCACATCTACCTCCCCGAGGAGGACACATAAGCCCTAGGGTTTGTCTGCCTGGCGCAAAGCTGCCTCCCTAGCACCCACACTGTGTCTGGAACCTGGATGTACTTGATCAATAACCAAGGAATTAAAAGTAACAAACCTGAACTGGGTGCCTAAGATGTGGCTGGCCGCATGCTGGGTAATCTCTATGCATTTCCTCCCATCCCCATACAACTCTAACACCATTAAGCCTTTTTGACCAACAGAAAAACTAAGGGACGGGAAAGTTATGTGATTCCCCCAAGGCCACATAACTATGACAACACCACATCTTAAAAGTGCAGCAGTCCATCCGCTGCTCCACCAGCCCCCGCCCCCCACACCCCAATCTGCTGCCTCCGTCACTAAGCAGAAAGCAGGATAATTAAATGCACACACTAATTTTGGTGCTTCTGTGTACATAAGAAAGTCTACGTATCAGCAACTCATTGCCTGACTGTATCTGATCCAGGCCATGGCTATCAGTGAACAGCTAGAATTAGAAAATTATTTGTATGTTGAAGATCTTAAGAAGAAATTCTTCCCTATAAAAACTTGGAGAAGTATCCAATTGCTGTAATTGGAGATTGCTCAAGAATGGAACTCACTATAAATCATCCCGTTTTCTGAGAAATTCTGGAACTGTCATCTAATTTTCCAGGAACAGAGGATAAATGCTGCCAAGTCTGGTTGCTGGATTTTTACAAGAGTGAGACAGTGCCTTCAAAAGCCACTAAACGCACGACTGAGCACCTCCTCAAAGGGTGACAGAGCATCACTGAGGGGGCCCACCATTTGTCCAATGCTTCCTGGCTCCTGAACAGCAGCCTCGGGCAACTGGGGCAGCAATGACAAACAGTGAACACGTCATAAAGTAAGGCATTGGCTTCAGTTAGCGCTTCTGCCATCTCTGTATGGACCAGCAGAAATCCAAGATGCCAGTGGGTGTGAAGGAGAACTAAGAGGGCCTTCACTCTTCCCTACGCCACATCTGGCCCTGAAGGTCTGCTCTGTACCCAAGTGAAGATGACACTATTCAACTAATTTAACATGGACCGCCCAGGAAGGTTTCCTTGTAGTTCACTGATCCCGTTGTCCTGGGAGTCACGGTGCGAAGTGCAAGGCAGCAGGCTGGGGTGAGAGGTGCACTCTGGGCCCAGACGACCGGCCAAAGCTAAGTGGTCACACGAGAATTGGCCCCATGACCTGTGATGCAGCAGAGAGCTTTAATCAACGGGGGGAGGCAACCAGGGCCTCTTTAAGAAAAAGAAGATAATCCTGCAGAAGGCAGAGGGCGATAGCTGGTGTACAGCTCACCCACTAACCAGGCCAGCAGGTCACCACAAAACTTCACAGTTCTGCAAGGTTTCAGCCCTCTTCAATTTTGGCTTTGTCTCAAATTCAATGATTACAGTGAATGGTATTCCTAATCTTCAGCCTTTCTTCGAAGGTTTCTTTTAGATTGATACCAAAAAAATTAAAAAGATGTCCCTCTGCAGCTGGGATGCTATAGGCAAATTTTCATCACTGTAGCTAAAAGGAGACTTCACAGATTAGGGAGAAATAAACAAGTTTAGAGAAGTGCAAAAATCAGATCAAGGGTGGAGCATACGGAAGGATTTCAAAACCTGGGACTCCTGCTGGATAGACAGAGACCAAAAGAGAGTCGGTACAAGTACTTAAATGATAAAGGACTGACAAGGATAAAGCAAGATTCGCTTGCCAAATCCAAAGAACCAAGGACCACTCCTTCAAACGCATCCCACCACACCGTAAAGCAAATGAAAATCTGTTTCAGTAGATGAAGGAAACTTGTCTAGCAGCCCACAAAGAAGAACTAGAAATTGTAGGAACAGAGATGAACTTGTTCCCCAACAAAACCCCACCTGATGCCATGAGGGTGGGGGAAAAAGGAGTCAATCTGGGGAAAGGCCTGCGTGAATGAAAGGCCAGTTATAGCTAGGCTAAGAAGCCACCCACTAAGAAACGTTTTCCTTCCCGTAAGCACTTCCTTGCCCTGTAAGCTCACGTCTCCACTTGAACATCCCAATATTCGCTATCATTCCAACTTGCCATCTGGAGTTTTAGGGCTGAGCAGGTGACAACACAGTCTCTGCTTCATTGCAGGCAAGTTTGAACCACCATGAAAAAGGATGCCATGGTCAAAGAGGACACAACGATGAGATCTTCCAAAGCAAGGCAAGGAAGACTGTGCAGAACATGCCTGGTCTTTTGCACCGTAGTACGTGTGAACAGCCCCAGTTCAGGCATTCCTTCTCCACCTGCTAGTAATGGAATGGTTCAAGGTTAGGAACTACATTTGTGCTGCGGCCCTTGGCCAACATCATTTGCCAGAGTCAGACATCCATGCTCACCCATACCTGGTAGTACGGATGGTGCAAAAAGGAATCTGGGCAGCCAGCTAAAGCCATTGGTTCCTTCTTGCCTTCTTCAAATTACATTTACTGCGCTGCAGCACCTGGAATAGAGACAGACTGTGAGAAGCCAAGCCAGAGAAAAAATTCACTACTTACAACTTGTTCAAGAGCGACATGTCTAAATGGGTCATCCTTCGACACCACTTGTAGGTTTAGTTAGGATGTCTACCCAAGGAGTACTAGGTTTTCTTCTAACACGAGGAGATTGTCGCCAACGACAAAACCTTGAGAAGCCATCTGTGTGGTTACAGGGTCTGTGGGATACAGGGGCACTCAGAGGGGTGAGGGTGACATTGACCCACGGAATTTAACTCACATTCTCAGCAGTTCCCATGAATCGCTTGAAATCCCATGACGACTTTACCATACCCTGGGAAATATGAATATAGACTAATTCCACAGAAGTGCTGACGGGGTATGTGTGTGTCACTGGGGTCCTCTGAGTACCACTTGCGTAAATTCTGGCTCTACTGGCCATAGCCAAGAACAAACCACAGTTCTCAGTGGGCACCAAACCACCACATATTGATTCAACACTCTTCTCGCAGGCCACGGTTTTGTAACTACAGTAGCCCTCCCTTGTCCTCAGTTTCCCTCTCTTCCGTTTCAGTTATCCATGGCCAACAGCAGTCCGAAAATATTAAATGGAAAATTCCAGAAATAAACAATTCGTAAGTTTTTAAATTGCGTGCCATTCTGAGTAGCGTGATGAAATCTCTCACTGTCCCACTTGATCCTGCCCAGGAAATGACTCATTTCTTTGTCCAGCGGACCCACACTCTATTCGCCACCCGCCCATCAGTCACTTGTAGCCATCTCGGTTATCAGATCGACTATCGGTATCGCAGTGCTTGTGTTCAAGTAACCCTTACTCAGTGACGGCCCCAAAGCACAACAGCAGTGATGCTGGCAATTTGGATATGCCAAAGAGAAGCCGTAAAGTGCTTCCTTTAAGTGAAAAGGTGAAAATTCTCGACTTAATAAGGAAGGAAAAAAATCTGTATGTTGAGGTTGCTAAGATCTACAGTAACTTTTATTACGGCGCCTAACTTATAAATTAAACTATCACAGGTATGAACACATAGGAAAAAACATAGTATATATAAGGGTTTGGTACTATCTGTGGTTTCAGCCATCCACCGGGGGTCATGGAACGTACCCCCGAGGATAAAGGGGGACCCCTTTACAATCTTCGAGAACATTCTCATGACACTTTCCTGACTTCTACGTGAGCTACAAGTAACATTAGCTACATTAAAATACATGTTTGGCTCCTATAACAAGCCCCTAAAAAGCAGGAAACAGATATCTTGTCTTTTTCTTTTTTTTTAATCTGCCGTGGCATAAACTGCACACCTAATGCACACGAAGCAGCCGTGGCAGCCCTGGCACTGCCTCTGACGAAGTCCCCTCCCTTTGTCACCTGCATCAGGGATCAGGGGGATCGGGAGCCTGGCCTCTGGAGGATCAGCCCTCTGCCTTCAAACACAAAAAGCTGCTACTCACAAACAAGAGACTCCCTATGAAGCGAACTTCTCTAAGATATGTCTTTCCTTCTAAATCTTAGCAGAAATTAAGAGTTTCATCCCCATGAGGACAGAAGACTCTATTACAAGTCACACTTTGGAACGCAGTGGCTGGATTACAGAAAGAGAGGGGAACCAGTGTCAGAAATCATCAGCGATGAAAACATTTTCAGGAACAGCAACATTCTCTAACATTCTCTGTCCCAATCAATCTCAGAGGTGCCAGGGACCCTTTGGCTCCTCTCCAGCCCAGAGAACAATTCACAATTCTTGGCAACATGAGGCTTTCTTGGGCCCCTTCACTTGTAGGTGTTGTTCCAGCTATGTCATCAGCTAACTCTTACTGCCCTTTAGTTATGAGCTCACAGATCACCTCCTCCAGGAAGCCCCCTCAGACTGCCCCTCACCAGTCACCACCCAAGATGGCTCAGTTAGTGTCTACTCTGGGCTCGTGGGCCACACCCCAGGCTTACATCCATCCTTGTATCTGCCACACTGAATTGTAAATGCTCCTTCTTGGTCTCACTCCCCTCAAATAAACTGTACACTCACTGGGAGCAGAGGCTCTCTGTGTTCCAGCCCCCAAGCCTGACCTTCAGTAAGTTCCAACAGAGAGAGACTGCCTGATTCTGTGAGGCTTCACTGGACTATCTGCATCCGGATCCAAGCAGGACGAGTTTCACAAAGGGCGCTCTAGTAGTCATCAGCATCGCCCAGAGCAGGGAGAAAAAACAACTCCAAGAAGGCCACACCCCCACATCCAGGGGCCACATAGGCGGGACCACCCGTCTCTCCTACATCCCCCCGCTGTGGAGGCCCAGGGACAGGCAGGCACCCGATGCTCCAGAGCACAGCTCATCTCTGAGGCTGCATTTCAGAGGAGCAACAACAGGGAACAGTGACAGGAACCTCCACAATGAGGCAACAGCGGAAAGGAACCTAGAGGCTATTTCCCCCTGTTATGCACAGGGGCCTGGAAGGGCTTATTTCCCTGAAGTAGTTTTACTATGAGGAAAATAAGAAAAATGCAGAAAGTGATTCACTTCTCTCAATGAAAGAAAGGCAAACCAGGAAGAAAGGAAAATGGAAGAAATAATACAGGCAAGAAACTGTCCAGGACCAAGTACACGGGACACTGGGAGCTGTCATCACATCAGAATTGATACTGCAGAAAGCACAATCCATGGGCGAGAAATTCCAGAAACATGAAAATAGCCCATGAAGAGAATGAACCAAATCTAATGATAAAACAGTGACCAAGAAAAGAGAACTGAGGATGCAGAGAACAAAGGCCAGTTATGAGGGAAGACCAGGCTTCCAACCTGAAAAGGACCAGAAATTGGCAAGGGACAGGGGTCCTCACATTTCAGACATCTGCAGCAAAGTCGAGATCCCCATCTAGTCACAGTCTGACTTTTTTAGAATTCAGACATAAAAGACTCATGGAAGTTTCCCAGAGGAAAACTGAAAGACTCAGGTAGCACATTAGGACATAAAATTAAGGATACTAATTCCACTAACCAAAACAGCAAAAAAAAACAAGACAAGACCTGGTATGAGCTGAACTGTGCCCCTCCCCAAATTCAATTACTGTAGCCCTAACACGCAGCATCTCAGCATGTGGGTGTATTTGGAGGGAGCATCTTTAAAGAGATCATGAAGTTAAAATGGGGTTAGCGTGGGCCCTAATCCAATATAAGAGGTTGGGACACAGATACACACAGAGGGAAGACCGTGGGAAGACACAGGGAAGAGACGGCCATCCATAAGCCAAGCAGACAGCCCTCGGGAGAAACCACCACTGCTGACATCTTGATCTCAGACTTCTGGCCTCCAAACTGTGAGAAAATAAATTTCTGTTGTTTAAGCTGCCCAATCTTTGGTACTTTGTTATGGTGATCCTAGAAAAGTAATGCAGACCTAGAAGATAAAACACTACTAAATTGCCATTATAGCTCAAAGGAGCAGAAGTGTTCTAACTCTGTAACATTTGCTACCAAGCAATTATGTTCTCTGCAAGTGTCTCTCTAAGACCCTTTACAACACCAGTACAGAAACAGAACAAAAACCCATACTAGGCCGCTGGGCAGAAAAGAGCAGGTGATGAGCAAGAGGAGTGCTACCAAGATGGTGGGGAGTACTCCATGCTTCAACTTACCAGTCCCTATAGAGGGCCAGGTTGCAGCTGGTAACCTCTCTCCAGCCTCTAGCAGGACCAGCATCCCCCAGGCCTTCAAACTCCTCTAGCCCATAAGTCAACCTTGCCCTTGTGGTAGCTAGTCTCATGTGTCAATCTGTCCAGGCCCTAGTACTCAGCCATTTAAACAAACACCAAATCTGGGGGTTGCTGTGAAGGCATTCTGCAGGGGTGGTTAGCATCTGCAATCACTGGACCTTAAGTAAAGCTGGTTACCCTCCCTAATAAGGGTGGGCCTCATCCAATCGACTGAAGGCCCAAAGAGCAAAGATGGAGGTTTCTCAGAGAAGAAAGAGTTTGGCCTCAAGACTACAGCAAACTCCTGCCTGAGTTTCCAGGCTGCTGGCCTGCCCCACAGATTTCAGACTTGCCAGCCCCCAAAAGTATATGAGCCAATTCCTTAAAATAAATCTCTTTATATAAACACACACATGTTCTGTTTCACTGGAGAACCCTGACTTATACACCCCAACCAAGTGCTGCAAGATCCCAGGACAACACTACGATGCCTCCTGTAGGCCTACCCACACCCACAAACACACCGCCAGATGGGTGTGATGGCTCTGCACAGACCACCTCCCAGCCCCTTCTCCAAACAGTCCTTCCACCTTCTACCCTACCTACAGCCTTGCCTTACTGGGGAGGCTCTTTTTCTCCCCTTCACCCACATCTCCAAGTGCCTGGGGGAAGGGTTGGTGTCCTCTGGGCTCTTTACTGCTGCAGAGAACAGCTCCTCCTGGTCCCTTAAGAACCGTATCTGCGCTCCTACCATCAGACTGTCCCATGCCCCATGCCTCCTTCTGCTGTCACTCCCGTTTCCCCCGTCTCACTCCATGCATGCTGCTTGCCCTACCTAACTTGTAAGCCCTCGGGAACTCTTGGAGGTATGGAGTTCCATATGTTGAATACATATGTAAATATACTATGTTGCCCCTGAAGTTTCAAACTTAATAGGTGTTAAGAGTGCTGACAATATCATTTAAATATGCCAGTTTCATTACCTAAATATCACCTTTGAAAGTTATTACCAAATGAGATTGCTTCTCACCTAGAAAAATATACATCCCATAAGCCCCGTTGAGTAGGTTCCTTTGGGACAAGAAAACTATAGTTAGAAACAGTAAGAGGATTGGATTAACTCTAGTCTCTAATAAAATGTATCAAACCCAAAGCTGACATCATATTCAACGGTGAAAGATAGAAAGCTTTTCTCCTAAGACCAGAAACAAGGCAAGGATGCTTCTTTTCACCCCTTCTACTCAACACAGTATTGGAAGTTCTAGCCACAGCAATCAGGCAAGAAAAAGAAATAAAAGTAACCAAATTGGAAAGGAAGAACTAAAATTATCTCTGGTCACAGATGACATGGTCCTCTCTGTAGAAAACCCTAAAAATTACACACACACACACACACACACACACAACTACATTAGAGCTAATATATTCAGCAAAGTTACAGGATACAAAACCAACATGCAAAAATCAGTTGTGTTTTTATATACTTAATGAAAAATTTGAAAAGGCAATTAAGAAAACTCCATTTAAAATAATAGCATCAAAAATAATAATTAGGAATAAACTTAATCTAAGAGGCAAAATACTTGTACACTAAAAATTACAAAATATTGCTATAAGAATATAAATAAGGAAAACATCCTGGGTTCATGGGTTGGAATATTTAACATTGTTATGATGATAATACTACCCAAAGCAAACTACAGATTCAACGCAATCCCTACCAAAATTCCTCCAGTGTTTTTGCAGAAATAGATAAAATCTTTCTAAAATTCACGTGGATTCTCATGAGACCCCAAATAACCAAGAAAATCTTGAAAAAGTTGGACCCAAATTTCCTGATTTCAAAACTTATTACAAAGCTATGGTG
Source organism: Equus caballus (assembly GCF_041296265.1). NCBI lineage: Eukaryota > Metazoa > Chordata > Mammalia > Perissodactyla > Equidae > Equus > Equus caballus. The sequence continues at coordinate 20,553,688 of NC_091687.1, forward strand.
ATCAACACAGTGTGGTATTGGCATAAGGACAGAGATACAGACCAGTGAAACAGAATAGAAAGCCCAGAAATAAATGCTTGCATTTATGGTGGATTGATTTTCAACAAAGGTGCCAAGACCGTTCAATGGAAAAAGGATACTCTTTTGGATATATGGTTCTGGGAAAGTTGACAACCACACACAACAGAACAAAGCTTACCTTACACTATAAACAAAAATTAATTTTAAAAGATCTAAATGGAAGGTCTTAAAACTATGACACCCTTTGAAGAAAACATAGGGTAAAATTTTCATGACACTGAATTTGACAATGATTTCCAGGATATGACACCAAAGTCACATGCAACAAAAGAAAACACAGAAAAAAATTGGACTTTATCAAAATTAAAACCTTATGTGCATCAAAGGACACTATCAAGAGAGTGAAAAACCCACAGAAAGGGACAAAATATTTGCAAATCATAGACAAGCATACCTCATTTTATTGCACTTTGTAGATAATGCGGTTTTTTCCACCAGCAAAAAGATTGTGACTCTCTCTGAAGGCTCAAATGATGGTTAGCAGTTTTTAATGATACACTATTTTTAATTAAGGTATGTACATTTTTAGACATAATGCTATTTCACTCTTAAAAGAACACAGAATAGTGTAAACATAACTTTTTTTGGTGTTTTTTTTTTTTTGCAGGGTAAGATACACCCTGAGCTAACATGTTTCCAATCTACCACCTTTCCCCCCCCAAAGCCCCAGCCCCAGTGCATGGTTGTATACCCTAGCTGTAAGTCGTTCTAGTTCTTCTATGTGAGCCACCACCATAGCATGACGAATGACAGATGTGTGGCGTGGTTCCATGACCAGGGAGTGAATCTGGGCTACCAAAGCAGTGAACACTGAACTTTAACCACTAGGCCATCATGGCTGGCTCAACATAAGTTTTGTTTTCTCTGTTTTGTCTTGTTTGCTGAGGAATATCTGCCCTGAGCTAACATCTGTTGCCAATCTTCCTCTTTTTGCTGGAGAAAGATTCACCCTGAGCTAACATCTGTGCCAATCTTCCTCTATATTTTGTATGTGGGTCGCTGCCTCAGCATGGTTGCTGACGAGTGGTGTAGGTCCACACCTAGGAACTGAACCCAGGCCACCAGCCACGAAGCAGAGTGCACCGAACTTAACCTCTAGGCCATGGGGCCGGCCCTCAACACAACTTTTATATGCACTGGGAAACCAAAAACTTTGAGAGACTTGCTTTGCAATATTTGCTTTATTTCAGTGGTCTGGGACAGAACCCGCAACATCTCCAAGGTATGCCTGTATCTGAAGGGATTAATATCCAGAACAAACACAGAAGCCCTACAACTCAACAACAAAAAACAAATAACCACATTTTAAAATGGGCAAATAACTTGACCAGACATTTCTCCAAAGAAGACATACAAATGACCAGTGCATGAAAAGATGCTTAACATCAATAGTCATTAGGGAAATGCACATCAAACCACAATGAGATACCAGGGAAAATAACAAGCAACAGTGAGGATGTGTAGAAATTGGAACCTCTCTGCATTGCTGGTGAGAACGTAAAACAGTACAGCCTCTGTGGAAAATGGTATCACAATTCCTCAAAAAATTAAACATAGAATTAACATATGTTTCCGCAATTCTATTTCTAGGCATATACCCAAAAGAATTGAAAGCAGGGATTCAAATAGTTGAATACTCATGTTCACAGCAGCATTATTTACAATAACCAAAAGGTGGAAACAACCCAAGTTTCCATGGACAGATAAATGGATAAGCAAAATGTAATACATATATACAATGGAATACTATTCAGCCTTAAAAAGGAATGGCATTCTGACACAAGCCACAACATGGATGAACCTTAAAGACATTATGCTAAGTGAAATAAGTCAGTCACCAAAAGACAAATATTGTATGATCTCATTCATTTGAGGTACCTAATATAGAGACAAAAAGTAGAACAGAGGTTAGCAGGGGCTGGGGGAGTGGGGTGTTTAATGGGTACAGAATTTCTGTTTCAGATGATTAAAAAGTTCCGGAAATAGTGGTCATGGCTACACAATACTGTGAATGTACTTAATTCCACTGAATTGCACGCTTAAAAATGGTAAAAAGGTAAATTTTATGTTTTGTATATTTTATCCCCACTTAAAAAAAACTATCAAAAACTTGGCTATTCAATGAGCTTCCTTTAATAAAATTAACAACTTCTGCTAAATTTAATAGACCCATGAGATTCGGCAGAATTTTTTAGGATGCTAAAGCTTGGAGATATATAAAGCAGTGGTTCCAAGTATCGCTCTTGCATAGTCATGCTATTTTGTTTTTTAAATAATACTATCATTTTTCTGGTCACAATTGTTCCATCACTTGACACCTGTTTACAGCTTTTCCATTTTGATTTATCTTGACCAGCAGCACCCTTTCTCAGTTCTGTAACTCAGCTCTCTGAGGGGGTGACATGGAACCCACACAGCAAGCCCCCTATAAAAATTATCTTGCCCCCCTTACCTGACAAAGACTAAAAAGCACTGTCGTTATCCATACTTTCACGGAGACTGAAAAAGCCACACCACTCTGAACACACCACACTTCTCAATGTCCTGCAGAAGTACAGATCTGATGATATACTGTGCTACTTTAAAGAGTTTCATTTTTAAATCATCAGCTGATTTATCAAAAATGACGTGCTCACTATAGATACTGAGGAACAGTTTCATAAGCAGATAGATATTGCATCTTTATAATGATAAAAGGCATTCTCATTAACAGTTGTAGAATGACAAAGAAATTATACCAATAACTGTTGTCTGTCTTCTTCCTTTGATTAAAGGGACTTATTGACAAGTTCAGCTTGCTGTGCTGGTTTCACGTGTCCTTTTAATTTTGAAGGTTAACCGCCCCTTTGCAAGAATGCCACTATAAATAATGTATTGGAGTCTGTCCATTTTAACTGAGTTTTGAACTTGCGATACAAATTTAAATAATCTTCACCATAAAGTTTCCACTTTGTTCCTTACTATAGTTCAGAAAAATAGTTCTAGCAAAGTCAAAAGTTTGCCGATTCTAGAGTCAATATCTTTCTTAACAATGTCAATATTTATACTTCAGGATCCAGCAGCTGAACTGGAACGTGCCTTTGTTCTTTTCATGTTTATTTTTTTTCCATTTTAAGGGTAATTTATACCAAATTAAAGTGATACAATTATCATAAACCTGAAAAATGTTGCACCCAACAAGACTTTCTCTGAAAAGTACATTGGGCATTCCCAACGGAAACTCTGAAGACTGACAGACAGCAGATGACGTTCTTACGCCTTTCACATCACAACCGCCTGCACATTATACATATCGTGGATTTAAGCGGCATAGCGTTCCCCCTCCCATCAGGACAACTTTGTACACTGGATAAATCAACCCATCTCATGACACATCAGGCTCACCACAAGCGGCAACGTGCTCAAAGCGTGCTTGGGATCTGTGCAGCCCACTCTGATACTTTCTCATCTGCTCTATTTTCCTTACGAAAACACACTTTTTGTGACCTACTAACTTCACATCAAGGCATGACAATGGGTTGCAACCCATAATTTGAACAAGGTCAGGTCTGGGTTTGTGTTGCTGTCTCGTCTCCAAGCTCACCACTGTCCTGCGCACCCACATACCTGCCAGCTCACAGAGGCTGCTGTCCACTGGCCCGGCCACTCCTATCCCCACGTCACGGCCCGCCCACACTTCTCTCCTTCCTGGCTCAGGTTTAGCAGTCCACTCCAGATGTCCCCTGGCAAACACCTGAGCTCTGGTGCCCACCTCCTCTTCTGACCTACGCCTAGAAAAACACAACTCCTCTGCTGAATGCAATCAGCCACTTCCAGGCCCCCTGAAGTCACAGACTGTGCTAAATGGACTCTTTCTATTTTTATTTAACCACAAATCCAAAATGTACATTTAATACTGCTGGGAAAGTCTAGTGCATTTCCTTAGGAAACTTACTTTGTATTCCCCAGAATGTCTGTTTCATACTTTCTCCTCTCTCCCTCCAAATAGTGACCCCCACTCGCAGGACACTCACGTGACAGCCAGCACGCCGGCCACTTCCGACCCCTTCAGCACATGCAGTGCCAGCTTGTCACCCTGTCCTCTCCGCGTCATGGCCACAGGCAGGACCTGAACGTCAATCTTCCTTCACTTTTTAGATAGTTACTAAATCCCTTCTTGTTCAAGAACTCGGTCTCGCTCCCTGCTACCCCCAGAACAGCACATGGTAGAGACCCAAGAAGATCTGCAAACCACTCAGGCTAAAGAGCATAAGCGTTGAGGGACAGGCTAAGTAACAAAATTTAAGTTAAAACTAAAGACCAAAAAGAGAAGTTTCAAGTCTTAAATCATTGCAGCAGTTTTAAAAAAGAAAGCTGTACCTTTCAGAAAAACCAGGAGATCCTGCTCTGTATTAGGAAAAATATAACTGAGCAATGTTCATGATATATTAAGACAAGCACTTGAAGAAATGAAAACAGAATATTGGCATTCTAAATCATATTAAAAGGATAAAAAGAAACTAATAAGACTTTAAACATCAAAGGGAAAATAAAAAACAGACGAAGCAGCATTCAAAACAGAAACATTTATTCAGAAGATGGATGACGTATACGTGTCAGCTGTCCAGTTCCCTTATTTCAAAATAATATTCAAAAATATTCCAGTGTAAAAAAGAAATACTCAAGGCCAAGTGAAATAGAAAAGCTTTAAAAAGAGTTTACATTAAAAACAAACAAAACCTCTAAGACCTCCAAGGAGAAACTGAGAGAAACCATTTGCTGTTGGGGACTTCCGCTCGTCAATTAGGGCAAAGGAAGGACTCCAAGTAGGATAAAAAGAAGGCAGAATACTATGCATGATGAGATAAGATCCATGGATATTCATGAAAAGTTGGTATTTGCAAATATTCACAAACATTCGTGAAACATTTCAAAAAAATACTAAGTTACAAAGAATATCAGGGCATTTTGCTAAAACATAAAGATCTCTGGAGCTAAATAAACACCTGTGCCAGCCTCCTCCTGCCAGCCAGCTGAAGACACAGACCAGACCCGGCACATCCCAGGGCTGACAGGGGCATGGGGACAGATGGCCACCGTAGCAATGGACCCCATGAGAAAGCCAAACACAACACCCCTAGAAATTAGCAACGTGTGCATAAAAAACAACTACTCTGCTACCTGAAAATCAAAAACAAGCTCTGGCCTACATAACTGGCCCAAGGAGGAAATGAATACAATAGTCTCTGGACAATTAGGACAATGAACACTCTCACGTGTCAAGACAGATAGAATGAACCAAGATTAGTAACAGGAGGAAAACAAATGCCACACCCCTTGCACCTTCTCCAAAAGAGAAAAGAAATTAAATGAACAACATGAATCCATCTTTAAACCAGAAAAAAGAAAATCCAGTCAAAAGAAATCAGAAAACATAACAAAATTTGTGAAAATTCAAGAAAGATGGTAAAAGACAAATCTCTTACAAATAATAATAAAAAACTCTCCAATATAAAAAATTTTAACCAAAGGAATATAATGATTTTTAATCATATGGTAATTTTATGGACATTTAAAAAGAAAGAAATTTGAAAACTTCAATGAAATTATAATTTTAATTAAAAATATACAAAATCAGAATAAACTAAAAAAAAAATCTCAAAATAGAAAACACTGGAGATAAAATTGAGTGAGACTCACCCTCCTTCCACTCCCCTAACATAAAGAAAGCCATGGACTGGCTCCTGCTATCAATTATTTCACGGAAAATAAATGATTCCTAAATATTTGTTTAGACCAGGCACTGGGCTAAGTGACTATATATATGTGTGTCTATGCAAACATACACACACACACTGTACACTAGCATCATTCCCATTGTTGACGAGAGGAAAATGAAGTGCAGTGGTCAAGGTCCTGGGGCGAGCGATGGGAAGGCCTGAAGGAGGAGACGGAGACCAGTCCAGAGGTCCACACTCTTAACCAGAACCCTACAGTCTGTGGTTTTCAAATTATGGTCTCTGGACAGACAGCGCAGGCAACAGCAGGGAACTTGTTAAAGTGCAAATTCTGCAGCCCAGACCCTGACCTACTAAATCAGAAACTCTAGGGGTGGGGCCCCAAAATGTGTGTTTTACAAGCCCTCAGGTGGTTGTACTGCACACTAAAGTGTGAGAACCATGCCGACCTAGCCCCAACCCTGGGCTGCACCTCAAACTCACCGTGGGAGTTCTTAAAACTCCGGGTGCCGAGCTGTACCCGAGATCAGTGAAAATAAAGCCGGGATGGGGGGGCATTGTTTTAGGCTCCTCAGTTCCTTCGGTATTTCCAAAGTTGAGAACCACTGCTCTCATCTCTTTTATTTACAATTATTATTCTTTTATGATGTTTGCAAGGAGAAAAAAACATTAGGAGAAAATTGCAGGAAAGCTTTGAAGAATCATGTCTCCCTTCCTGGGGGCTGGGGAGGAGGTGCCTACCACCACTAAGCCGTTTGAAGTGAAAAATATAATCAGTTACTCAAAATGCATCACTGAATCCTAAGGGCTCAGTTCCCAACTGGAAGCTGCACCTGGTATGTTTTCTGCCTTTTAAAAATGTATTATTTTTTTCCTATGCAAATATAAAGAATCCCTTTTAGAACACCAGTTTTCCCCTTCCTCCACAAGGCATTGGTGGGAGGGGGAGAAGACACAGGAGAAAAGGCTATTTTAACTACCCGCAGCAAAGAACGACCTCATCATTCCAAACTGCACGTTTTTAGGCCCGACGGTCCAAATTTGACCATACGTGTGAGAATGACCTTTGATTTTATATTCTTGGTATCTTGTAAGAGACTTCTTTGGAACATTCTATTCAAGTATCCAAAGTACCTTACACCTAAGGTGATTTGGTCAGCCTCCTGACAGAAAAGGAGTGAGACTTTCAATGAACACATGATTTTTCAATCTGCTCGGATGGTCTGAAATGCAAGTGGAAGTGAGAGCGCGCAGCTCCACTAAACAGAGTCCCACTCGAAGATGGCCACACTCCTGGTCTACTGAGTCCTCTCAACAATCCCCTCTGGAGACACTTATTGCCCCCACTCAACAGGCCAGGAGACTGAGAGTGAAGGGAGCTTGCCTGTGGTCACGCACGCCGACTAGCTGTGTAGTTAGTCCTTGGGCTCTGCCCTGCCCAAATCCAGAGCCCAGGCCCTGAGCTAAGATGCAGACTCCCCAGGAACAAGATTCCTGTGACCCAGGAGAGGCCAGTGCTAGACATTCATCTTCATTTTCTAGCTACCCTCACCATCTGGGCATTGGGGTCTGTGAGATGGGGTCTCCACTTCTGCAGTGGCTAATACAAAGGCGTAGAGGTCATGACTGCTAATCCAAGTCCCAGAGGCTCCCTTAAGGAATGCCCCACTGACTTGAGGTACTCATCATTAGATGAAGTCAACAAACAACTGAGCAAGGATGCCCACAGAGAACAGCCCAGGCAACACACAGGCAGAGCGGCCTCACATCCTCCCTCATAAATGCATTACCAAGGAAAACAACACTGGCCCTCTGGTCCTGAAAACAGAGGAGTGGGGGGTCAACACAAACCCCACATACAATCCTTTCCATGTCGCATTCACAGAAGTAATAAGCATACCCCTCCATGATGGCTAAGCGTATGCAGACAACAAGGACAAGACAAAACTCACATTTGTGCCATGAACCCTAGACATCTCTGAAACCTGTAAGGGTGACTGTCCCAATTCCACAGATGAGGACACAGACTCTGAGATGCTGGATGACCTGCCCAGGGTCACACAGAGAACACAGGACCTCATGGACAAAGAAACCGCATGGAATCCACAGGAGGCCAGCAGACCTGAGAGTCAGAGAAAACGAGGGATCAGGTGCTCTCCAGATGAGGGCAGCCTACCTGGGCGTAACCAAGGGACACAAAGTGGGGAGGATGGAGGAAGAAGAAAAACCATTATAATTTTAAATTTCAAATGTGCATTACTTACATATAGATCTAAAATTCAGGTCCTTTTAAAATAATTTATTTTTGCTGATATATTTTTTTAATACATTAAAAAATTTTTTCCACTATTGGTATCATTACTTACGATAATCCTTGATACTTGAGTTTAATGAATTATTACAAATTACTTTATGCCTTTGTTTGCCTTCAAAGGGACAGATCTTTGCATGTCCAAACTATAAAAACAGAAACAAAAATTAACAGACCAAATTAAGTCAAAAAGGGGAAAATTACCATGATGACACCCACACTGCCAACTGCACCCCCAACGCCCTAGGAGCACTGTCTTCTCGAGGGAACGAGTGAGACAGATACCAACGAAAAACATACCACTCGGCTTTGTCTTTGCTGCCTATAAATCTGTAATTTGTAACCTGTATTCTGCAATTGTTGGGAAAATGGTTCAAACTTTATGACAAAAATTAAGGGTGCTCTATCAAATAGCCCTTGGATTTAAACACTTTACAAAATATACACACTCCAAAGTCCTTCTAATCAACAACTAATAGTAAAGCTCTTGCCCCTATAATAAAACCCAGGTCACTGATGGGGGACTTCCTTTCGTCTAAAACTTGAAAAAAGTCCCAAGAAATTATATCTAAATCACATTTTCCAGACTCTGGACTACGATCTCTGGGTAAACTATAAAATACTGAAGGTGGCGGCCTCAGATCTCCTTAAGCTCACTCTCTCGGCCGATCTCATAAAAGGCCTGCAGTCCGTCTTCCTGGTCAGTCCCCAGGGGCAGCACTGGAGCTGTAAAAACTTCGGGTCTTTGGTGCTTCGGAAAATGGGACATGGGAGCCAGCACCCACCGCCCCACAGGAGCGACACAGCAGCAGTAACGGCCCTGAATTGCACCCGGCTGCTTCACTGCAGAGCTGCTCACGGCAGCAAAGCACTGGAAACAATCAGACAGCCTGAAAACAGGGGACCGCTTGGATTACAAGACTGACGTAGCAACAAAGGAGGAGGTGGCTGCACATGCAGGTGCCCCGAAGCGTACGGGGGTGAGGGGGAGCCGGGAGCAAAGAAAAGAAACGGGGCAGCGCCCTCCATGGGGAAGGAGACACCCTCTCAGGAGGGCACCAGCAACCAGCAGCAGGACTGCCTTGGGGGGGCCAGGAGACTCGGGGAATGGGGGCTCACTTTTCACTGAAGACCCTTTGGACCTGTTAAAGCACATGAATTCTCCATCCAAAAACAACTGAACGCGATCGCTCTATTTTAATTCTTAAAAGAAGTGATGCTGCCCTACCTTCTGAAACTTTGCCATGATCGTTGGTGAATTTAGCAAAGTTCATCCTTTTTTTTGGCTCTCATAGCATCAGACTCCTATCAACTACAGGTCAGAAGAGCAAGCCTCGCTTCTGCCACCTCGGCAAAGCAGTGAAAAGCAAGATCAGAATCTGAAGTGCATGTCAGAGGGGGCTGGGAATGCAGTCATGGAATATAGTGCCACCCTCACAATACTGGGAAAGCGGACCATAAATGTGCTAATGAGCAGTGTGTCCTGTGTTTAGGTATTTCCAACAGTTCTAACGAGCATAAATGTCAGTCAGGCTTCTTCCTAAATTTCACAGCCCTTTCAATACATCAGGCTACACAAAGTGTGTAATTCTATGATCCACCCCCACCCCCGCCCCTCCCGTGTTCCCTCCCTCCTCCTCCACCACCTTGATTATTTTGGGGCAAATAAACACTGATTTTTTAAGTCTATGAATTCAGTGTTTCACAGATTCACACTCAGCCCAAAGCCCTGACACGTGAGGCCCCTCGAAGCTCTCGCTGGGGAGACATCATCTTGGCCTAGAAATGTTCCAGGTGTTCAGTCACACCTCAGCTCTGGAGAAAGCGAAGTGATCCTAAAATGAACCATCTGTCTCTAAGCTACATTATCACCCAGAGTGCCCCCACACACCAATCCACCGAACCCAGGCTGAGTGACTCAGGAAAGGCAGTCCCACATAACTAAGGCACTCTCCTGGATGGAATGATTCGGTATCTGCTCTTGTTCACGGCAGGAGATGTACTCAGGTTTACCTAACACTTACTGTCAGACACGGGGGCTGGCAAGGGAGGGATGTTCCACAAGACCGCTGTGCGTCCCTCCACCAGGGACCGGAGCCTGGTCAGCAGACTTGAAAAAGCACTAGAGCTAATGGTCAACTTTCATCCACAGTGTCAATGATGAATACACAGTCAGTGCTGCAAAGTCTCACATTATTCTTGACTAGGATACAAGGTTAAAGGCTACCAGGTTACAAGACTAAACAATTGAGCACTGATCACGGTCTAGTTAACTTAATGTCACAACGCTAGGAGACCCTACAACTCCAGGGCTCTTACTGCCTCCTGCTTGATTTCCTAGCGGCAGCCTTGAATTTTAAGCCTCATCAAGACATGTCCATTGTCCTGTTGTTGTTGCTTTAAGAGTCCCAGAGTAGGAGATAAGACTGGATCTATTAGATGAGGTTTTGCTGATGTTTCAAAATAACCTGAATAAATTCACTTTAAATATATCAATTTTAACTGAAAAATAAAGTCTTTCCTGGTAATCACAACATTTTATCCTTGGTATATCTTGAGTAACTCACAAGTTCCCTCTGAAGAGGCAATAAGCTATATAGTGAAGCGATTTATTTTCTTATGTTCCAAGGATCAGGACCCCACTGAAATAAAAGAGGAGTCCACTCTGTCAGGTCACGAGAACACCACTGCCACGCCACTGAACTATGCTGACACTCGATGGCCTGTGCCACATAAATGAGGACAGTGGTAGCCACCAAAACACGACCTTCAGAGACCTCCCTGTGGTTCTGCAAATCTTACCATTTCCCCACAACAATGATTCCCCCTCTTTTGCTATTACCCGGACCCTCGCCCCATACTCATCCAGGCAACCGGGCACTTCCATGCTGCAGCAGCCACAGGTCAGGTCTCAGTCCTCAGGAACTGGTCACCTCATCTTCAGCTCACCCCTGCCTCCCGGGACCTCCAGGAGGCCACCGTAACTGCTATCCTCCTCCCTCACTGGGCCCCTTTCTCAGTCTCCTCTGCGGATGACTCTCCAACTCCAAGACCTCTAAATACTGGGGGATTCCAGCACCCGCTTCTCAGACTTCTTCCTGCCCTCCCGCCCTTCCTCCCCAGTGAGCTCATTCATCTTCATCACCGTAGACATCACCGAAAGCTAGAGGCTCCCTCGTTCATGTCTTTACAGACCTCGCCCCTGAAGTCTATGAGCACATACCCAACTCTCCCTGCCCATTGCCACTTCGCTGTTCCCTGGCCTCTCAACTCGAAGTCCTGGTCATCTTCCCCACACTGCTCCTGCATCTCAGCACATGGAAACGCCCTCCGTCCACTTGCTCACACCAAAGATTTTGATGTTGTCCATGTTTCCACTCTCTCTTCCATACACCCATCCAGTTTCCCACTTCTCCCCTGACTGCGTCCAGTCTAAGTGCACGATTCTGCAACCTGGTCTCTCGGCTTCTCTTCCTGCCCATCTGCAGCTTTCTCAACAGAGAAGCCAGAGTGATCTTTTTATGACCCATGCGCTCTGCCCCTGGCCACACACTTAGGGTGACCCCACCTCTCAGAATTAAATCAATGCCCTCACAACAGGTCCTCCACCCCCAAGGCCTCTGAAGGGTGGAGAGGGAGGGAGGAGGAGAGAGAGGGCAGAAAGGAGGCAGAGGACACAGGGGGAGGACGGGAGGGAGGAGGGAGGTGGAGGAAGGAAAACCGAGGGCCTTGAGAAGGTGCAGCCAAGTTTGAAAAGTGTTCCACCCCACTTCTGCTGAGAGAGCCACAGTGCTAGATTAAAGGCTCAAAAAAGTACGCGAGGAAAATAAAACCATTTGGCTCCATATAAAGCCCAAACTTATTCTACTATGACGTTCTTTCTGTTTCCACAGACTTGAAAGGAATGTCGGAAGGGCACCAGCCTTCTGCTCCATGTCCTTGTTTCCTCCTCAAGAGCCAGAGCAAGGGAGCAGCAGAGCCGAGGCCAGGTTGGAAGTCCACGCCCACCGCAGCAGGACCAGAAGATTCCAGGTCCCTGTGATGCCACCTGCCAGGTGACCATGAGAGTGAGATGAGACAGAGTCAGTCAAGGATAGGGCCCCCCTGATGGGGTTGAGGGCGTGGCCGTCCCCCCACTGTGTGTTCTCACCTCCTTCACATTTTCCCCTCAGGATTTCTCTCTAAACGCTTCAAATCTGCTTGAAAGACTGCCTTCCTATATAACTTCCAGTATTTTAAAACAAAGCCTATATTGACCCCAGTTAAAATCCCTCCAGTCTAGATACAATCTAATCCTGAATGTTATAGGATAACTTATCTTTCTAAGGGTTCAGTCTATAAGAGATAAGCTAAATGCAGGCACACAACTTACAGAAAAGAGGACAGGAGGAATGGGATGTCTTATCTCTGCAGGCTGATGAGAACAACACTGTACCCTCAGGGCGGGGAGGGAGCAGATCTGCTTTAACAAGGGAGTTTATCACCCTTCCCATCCTTAGTGGGGCCTGGATCCAGATTAATTACCAAAACCCTGGGTCAAGATGTTCCTCCACTCTGCCTCCCCTCTGGAGCAGACCTCTCAGCCCATGACAGGCAGGTGGGGGGCTGCCCTAGAGTGGCACAGAGTCTGGGTGGAGCAGCACAAACCAGGAGGAGGTGCCTGATCAATCCAGGAAGCCTGCTCAGACCCCTGCCCAGGCAGGGCCTTTGGGGAAGTTGGGACACACCTAATCCCGGGCCAGGTGGGAGGGAGGCCCAGACATCACGTGCGTGCCTCACAGCACCTGAGCCCATGGCCCATGGGCACCACGGGGCAGCAGTGCTGGTAGTGGATGCAGAAGTGACATTAGACAGTAGCAGACACTTAACCGTAAATTATCTCATGTGGGTCAAGTGTTATGCAGACGGACATTAAGTAGGGCAGCTGTTGTCAGGGAAAGCTCCGTGGTGGGTGTGGGGGTTGAGCTTGGAAAAGTGGTAGAAATTAGGGAGAGGTGGAGAAAGCAGGTGGGGGCAGAGCAACAAAACGATAGAGATGAGGGAACATGGGATACTTCGGCAACACAGGATGAAGCCCCAACGCCAAGGCTGGGGGAACTAGGAGAAAACACCCAGGGTACCAAAGCCAGGGAAAAGAGCCCCTTGTTGGACATTTACAACGGACCAGGTTCCAAGCTGTGCATCAAACACAGACCTTTCTCCTTCTCCTTCTTAACAGCACCTAACATGAGGAACCCGTGGTCCAGGCTCTCAGCAACACTGGCATTTAACACGGTGGCCGGGACTGGGGCCTTGGGGCCAGAGCCCACAGGGAACAGAGGCTGGTCAGGGTGAAACACGATGATATCCATTCTGGCCTCACAGACTATAAGATAAAACAATTCTGGTTTCAGGGACAGGGTGAGACCCACCCCAAAAAGGGGAAAAGCTTCTAGGGAATTTCCTTCAAAAACATCATGGGAAGATGTGCTAAATATTGGAAAAACACCTCGTTTTCTTACCCAAAATAGGCTGAAGGGTCTACACTCTACAATCTAGATGATGCTAAAGATTCCTCAAACTCCGAAGTTCCAGATGTTTACAAACATACTAACCTATTTTGTATGAAATTTGAATTTTTATTACGAAATTCTTTATTGTATAGTCATAAAATGAAATTTTAAATTGTTTTGTTTCAAAAAAGTAGACATATGTCTACTCTAGCCACAGTAGTCCTACATTATCAGAGTCATTATAAATAATCACCAGGAGTTTTTCTTCTGAAGTTTGCATAATTTGCAGGATCTGTCATTTTCAAAGCAACGTTTTTTTTCCCCATTGGCTCTAAAATCTGCAGTAACTAAGAAAGTACTCATCTCCCGATGAAGTCATCCACATCCATCACACACCCTCTGGACCCTCAGACATCAACTCGTTTGTCTATGAAGTAATTCATCAAAGAGAACCCCTGACAGCACAAAGAAAAGAGCACCTCTGAAATGTTACCCTCTTCTCTCCTCCACCCTCTTTTCAGGCCTACAGCTCTGTTATTTCTGAAAGCATGAAATGCTCTAAATGGCGCTATTCAATCAGAGCTTGTACTCCTTATCATAAATCTCATTGCATGTTATTACATTCCTCCATCTTCCCTTAATTGAGACTGTAACTTAAAAAAATTAATCCTCCTTTCAACTTAGAATGGATTGTAACAGCCTGTTGATTCTGCTGCTCCCTCAGTAATATTGCTGCCAGGCTGCCCCCCTTTCAGAAAGAGCAAAGGAAAATCTATTTCTTGAAGACAGTTGGAATGTCTGGCCTACAAGTCACATACAGCAACACAGAGCAGCCCTCAGGCAGCTCTCAGTAGAGAAGCACATAAAAAGCTCCCTCTGCTATCTCAGGAGCTATATTCCCTTGGGAAGTACCAAGGCAGAAAGTCCTTTGCAAAATATCAAGGATGGCCACACGCAACATTTTGGTAGATGTTGCTCTGAACATTCACATATAAAACTTAGTTGAAAAGTTGAACGAGCTACCAACATTGGTTATGGACCAAAGACCAATAAAAAACATTTTTAAAAAAGAGGTTCCCTTCCTGCATCTTGCATTCTACCTAAGCAGGTGCACACACACAAGTTTCCTTTGCCATTCTTCTTCCATGCCTCTATTTCAGGGCAGTCCTGTTCCACAGAAGCTTCCATGACTACAAACACGTTGAGCCTGGTAAGAGTTGCTCTTGGGGTAAAACATCCAGAAGTGCTAGAGTATGCTATCCACAATTCTAAACAACCGACAGCAGATACAAACACGTATAATCAGCACGCTTAGGTTCCCCACCCCTACTCTTCAATATTTGTGAAATCAAGCCATTCCCATTGTCAATGCCAGAAGAGCTACATTTTTACATCACAAAGATACCCAAGTTCCCAGTCTAATGACGCTGGCCACTTTCACAGGAGGACAAAGACAGTGGACATCTTAGATAATGAATCACCCAGGCCCTAGATTCAGCCTGCAATGACCCCCAAGGTCCTGAGGTAACTCACTAATGACCAGCATGGGCCCTCCGAGATCATAGTCCAGGCTACCCGAGAAGAAAGGTAAGTCCGCTGTGCTCCCAGGAGTTACCTTTAACCATCTAAAACGTGAGTAAAATCAATAAAATAAGGGTAGACTCAGAGGATCCACAATGGTTTGGTTCCTGACACCACACATCAGACTCAACAAGAACTAACCAGGTGTTGATCCCCAGGCACCTAGAGCTTTGCCCTGTAAGACAGACCTCTAGCTCTTGATGCTTTGTCCACTGCCTCGGCTGGCCTGGGACATTGTCTTCCTGACCAGTCCTACCCCTGCTCTCCCAGACCAGAATGCAGATGACAGGCAGACCCACAGCCATGCCCCAAACCAGATGTCCAGGACACCAGCAGGAGGAGACTGAATCCAGAAAGGAGGACAGAAGGAAGGACACGGCATTCCTACAAGCCTAGAAAGAGGCAGTAAAGAAAGCAATCTACCGCAGCTGTATTCAAACAGCAAAAACCTGGAAACAACCCAAATGTCCATCAATAGGTGGATGGATGAACCAGTTGTGATGGGTCTATGCAAAGGAATACTACTCAGCAATAAAAAGGAGCAAGCTGTTGCTACATGCTTCCACTTCAGCACAGCTCCATCTCAAAATAATTATGCAGAGTAAAAGAGGACAATCAAAATACATCAGTTCCCTTTAGTTCCCTTTATGTAATACTCTAGAAAATGCAAATTAATCTGTAATGAGAGAAAACAGATGGGTGGAAGGGTGGGAGAGAAGGACTGCCAAGTGGCAGGAGGAAACTTTTGGGGGTGATGGATTTATCTTCATTATTTTGATTAAGGTGATGGTTTCATGGGTGTGTACATGTATCAAAATTCATCAAATTGTACCTTTTAAATATGTGCAGTTTGTTATACTTCAAATTGTTTTTTTTAAACAAGAAAACAATTTGAGGGAGAAGAGGATATCAAGGGATTTGGTGTGACTAGAACAAGAAGGGTCGATTCTCACTATCTGCAGTAGCTATGTTCTGAATTAGTGAATACTGAATTAGCGAATATTGAACCTCTGGCCCTAGGGGAAATACAGTTAGGTTTCTATGAGCTTCTGGTCGCAACATTTTCATCAATCAATTAATATTTCATGTGTTTTTGTTTTTTTGTGTGTTTCTGTTTAAAAACAACTTAATATCTATACACAATTGATTCGTTAACATTGAAGTTTGGCCAACGGCACTATAAGCCATGCCTGAACAAAGCTGACCTAACACATATATGTTTTCTGTCAGGCGTATTACAACCTTCTTATGCCTAGGAACAACTCAACACTATGCTTTTGACAGCAAAATCACCAAGAAAAAGCACAAAAATGTGAATGATGTAGCACCAAATAGACTGCAAAAGGACACATGTTTACAGTTGGAGAGCTGAGGTAAGAAGGAGAGCATCAGCGTCTTGCCCAATCTCATGTGGGAACGTGCAAGTCAGGCAACTCAACCTCTCTGCCACTCTGTGCATGTCTACAAGTGACTGCAAAAGTTCCACGAGTATGGATTTTGGAGGTGCAGATACATTTTAGCGAGTAGGCAACTTCACAGATATGGGGTTGGTGAATGACGCGAATGAACGGGACTTCTTTGTGCCTTGGTGCTCTCATCTGTAAAATGGGGCAAGGGTGTATCTACTTCACAGGGCTATTGTGAAGATCACAAGAGTTCACGCGCAGACTCACTCACAACAGCACTGGCACTATGAGTACAACACACGTCAGTTATTGCTGTCATTGTCATTTGTACGGCCATCGGCTCATCTCTGCACCTCCTCTTTCCACAGAGCGAGTACTCTGTACTGCTGTCTACTTCCCCACAGCAGTGCCCAGCATCTGTGGACAGGGGAGGATGGGCCAGGCATCACTCCACCAAGTTCTGTGACATTGGGGGCATCACAGAGGGGTTGTACCTGAGCTGAGGCTGCTTGGTTTGGACCCCTACGACTTATCTTAAATAGCATGCTAACTGCTTTTTGCCTGCAGAACACTTTCTCCGAATTCAACTTTAACATTGTCACTACTTAAAAACACTCAGCTTCAAGAAATACTGCCCATTATCTTATCCCCAAAGTTGTCAGCAACTTATCAATACTTATGAATATTTTAAGATGATTTCAGTTCTCTTGAGAAACTCTCATTTTAAGGATACATTGGTAGTCACCAAAATCAAGGCACCAACATGTTCTGAGTAGCAATCAGCTCTTCTCCCAATTCTAATGGACAGAAATAATGGCAACAAATAGCTGGTTTTGGTTTTGAACAGGAGAAGTATGGCAAAGAGATGAACTGGCAACATGAAAAGAAATAAGAGACTGATTAGTTATCAGTCTTTGAAAGATTACTGAGTCCTAAGTCTTCCAATTTAGTTAAGAGCTGAAGACTTAAAAATTGTCCGCTTCACTTTAAAAACACTTAGACTTCTAACAGGCATTGACAGAATTCTGACAATTATTTTCATCTTTTGGCTGAACCTCATAAGGAACCAAATAATCATTCTCTACAGCTCCTTCTAAAACTCAACCACCACGAGCCAGCCCGGTGGGGAGTGGCTGGGTCCGGTGCACCCTGCTTCAGCAGCCCGGCTTCGCAGGTTTGGATCCCGGGTGCAGAAACTACACCACTCATCAGCCATGCTGAAGCGGTGACTCACATACAAAAGAGAGGAGGCACTGATGTTAGCTCAGCAACAATCTTCCTCACTAGAAACAAACAAATAAACAAATAAACTCGACTATCTTGTTCCCAGCAAAAGATTTTGAGCAGGAAACCTTAAAAGCCAAGTAAAGATTTCCAGTTCTAGCCAAGATGGAGTAGCCATGATGGACCTCAAATAACAAGAAGCAGAGGAAGACTCGGAGAGGTAGAAAGAAGGAGGCAGCTGCCTGGGGACATTGGGACTTGAGGAAGAACGTGGCAGTGAGTTCCTGGGTTTCCTTATCATCTCCCACAGACCTCAGACAGGGCACTACAGAAGTCTCCAACCAGGAACCACCAACAGGCTGGGACAGGAAAAGTTCCAAGACAGCACGTTCCCACCACCAAAGGACCAGGAAAAGGGTGGCCAAACAAAACTAAAAATCTTTTGGACAATACTCACCCTACTCCAGCCAAACACCATTGGAAAAACTGCTCACACCCACCACGGTTTCAGCAGGCCAAGTGGAAACTAATTTTCCACCCCTCTCCTAGCCCCCGACTTGGCAGAAGCAGGTGGCCACACTGGGATCCCTCCTGGGTGGGGGGTGGGGGTCTGCTGGCCAAGCAGGAGCTGATCTTCTCCTACTCGGTGGACGCGGACACTCAATTCTTCTCCACTGGGGAGCTTTGCTTCCACTCCTCCTGGCATCATGAAGGGCACCATGGGGTGAGAGGTGGGGTTAACTGGCATTTCTTCCCCGTCCTCCATCTCCCATGCCAGCAGAGCCCAGTGAGGGGAGCTCAGTCTCCCCTCCAACTTGGCCGCAGGAGGTGTTGCTCTGGGAAGGTATAAGTGGGGCCAAGAAGGAGCTGAACTTCCACCCAAACTGACTGTGACAAGGTGTTTTGTGTCAGCCCTCCAGGTGGTGTCTGCAGGGCCCAACAGGCAACTGACATCTACCCCTACACAGACCTATGGCTAGGCCTCAACAGGAAAACTGCCTGCTAAGAAGGTTAAACAGGATCCAAAATCTCTCAACATAAAACCAAGATGTCCAAAATAAAATGAAAAGCACCTGTTGTACCAAGAACAAAGACAGCCGCAACTAGAATGCGAAAGAGAGTCAACCGATGCCAGCACTGAGATGACTGGGGTTGGAATCGTCTGACAAGCATTTCAGAGCAGCCATCAAAAAAATGCTTCCAAGAGAATCACAAACACTCTCGAAATAAATCAGAGCAGAAAAGCTACATCTTTAAGTGACTCACAAGTAGGGTGGTAACAGTATTTTTCTCCCTTCAATCTTAGACTACTGATTTTTAGATTCTCTGTAGCAGGGAGTAACCGTTCTAAGACCTCATTGTATTTGGACCCAACGATTGTATTTGGACTCACTGTATTTGAATCATTCCATCAGATATTTATTGAGATCCTGCCATGTGCGAGGTATCATGCTGGCTGATCAGGAATACAGAGATATGCCCCATGATCATTGCTTTCTGGTACTTTCCAGTGAGGGGAAGAGGCATATGCAACATCACTGTATCAGGGCATGAGAGGTCAAGTGCCCAAAATGAGGTATGGGCACTCCAGAGAAGAATACAAAATGTCTGCCAAAAGAGGAAAGTGCATTGTTATAGAAACCTACAGACGAGAGAATGCCAAGAAAAGATGGAAGATACGACACCAAAGTGTATAAGAGCTTCTTAAAGATCTGTTCATGGCTAGCTGACCTTGAGCATCAAAGTCGCTGTGTGGCCCAACTATGATTTTCTGCCCTCAGAAAGAGGAAGGCAGAAGTCATTCCATCTTTAGTTAGAGTCTGAGAATGCTTTGGTTTAAACTTACTGTAAATGAGAAAGAACAAATGATCAGTGCAACTGGGCAGAGAAATGGTTTCTACCCTCAACCAAACTCTGTCATGTTAAATAAGTTAAAGTAGCTGCAGCCACAATAACTAGCCCTCCTCTGACTGCCATCTCAAAGGTAAGTGGTCAATGAGAGAGGCACCCTCCTATTGTCCATAAGAGTCCAGTGAGAGCCTGGCCACTGGGGGCACACCTGCCTCTGCTGGCCACGGGCAGGAGAGCACCCCATCAGAGGCTGAGCCCTGGGAGGGAGGCTGCTGCAGTGGATACTCAGCTTAGGGTTGTGATGCTGAGACCCAAGTCAATCCCTAAAAATTCCCCAAAGAGAACAAAACAAGCAACCATAAAACACAGCCAAAGGATGGCTAAGCCACGGTCCGAGAGAGGCCCCAGGCCTGAGGGAAACACTCAGAGACCTCTCCAAGATCACTAGTGGGAGAACAGAAATTGGACGATTAAGATCATTGGTACCTTTCTCTCTCTCCCCACTATGACCCCAAAACAACCAGAGCTCTTGAGATGCGATGAACCTGAGGGAGAACAGTGGGAGGACTGCCCTGATGCCCACTGCCCTCTCCCTACTTTACCATCCACGGCCCCATCACTCTAGGATCTGTGATTCCCATGGCAGGTCCGCACATAGCCAGGCACTGGGGGCCCTGGTCTGAGCCACCGTGCAAACTGAAGCCTGCTGTGACAATAACCATTTCCCTAATTAGCCACTAACTGGTCCCTCTCAGACCCTCTCATTTTGTGTGGCAGTATCTTTCGGAAATACCAAGGGACTGGGCTCCAACTCTTAGAGCAAACAAAACAGGAGATCTTACTGGAATATCTTGCTACTAAAAATACCTTCCGTGCCTGCAGGGGCTGTGGGCAGCCTACAGACCATGGTACCCTCAGCACCTAGGAGGGGACCTGGTATCAAATGGGTGATTGCGAGGAACTTATGGTATGAGTAGAAAAAAGCAAAGTGAGAACTAATCTATGAGCAGTTTCAATCAATACATTATACAACACATACAAGTTAGCAGAGTCTAACCTTGGGTTAGATTTGTTCTCTTTAACACAGTGGCTCGAGGATGCCAAGGAGCCCCACCCGGCACTTGATGAGGTCGGCCCTGTCCTGGAGAGGATGCATATTCCAGACTGCCCGTTGGAATGGCCTAAGTGTGGAGCTCACAGACCCACACACCCTGTGCTACCTCCACATCCCATGAGAGTGCATTTTAGCAATTGTCTGGCCAGGACTAAGGGTGCAGTGGGTAGCCATGGAATAACGTAAACTGGCTTTTAAAAAGTCTAAGACTTCCTGCCTCGGACTCATCCCTGGAGAAGTCCCTCATGAAAGTGTCATGATAATCACAGGGAGGAAACAAAAGGCACCCTGCCCACTGTCCTATTGCCCCCCAGACCCAGGGAGCTCCATGCCCCCTGGCTCAGCCACCATGTCCCACACTCACGTGCTGGATGAGAGGCATCTGTGTAAGAGATCAAGAAAGGGCTCTGTGGCTAAAAGAGTTTTTGGAATTTCCCACCCCAGAGCAATCTTTTGCGGCCCACCCCTTATTCACTACACTGACTGATCCCTCTGGGGACTCAGAGTCAAGAAGCCGGGGATGGCCGGGTGGCCACAAACCCCACTCTTGGAGGGTAGATGAGGCATGACCCATACTGTTGCTTCCACGGCAGTGGACCCCACTGCTTAAGCTGCCGTTGATAATTAGATTTTAAGCCCAAAACAGGAGGATTAACTGTGAAATGAGGTTTCATTTCAACGTTGTGTCCATGCCAAGAGGTCCCTGATCGGGCTCTTGGAATTCAGAGGCTCATGGCTTTGAAAGAGAGCTGTGTTTGAACGATACAAGCAGAAAGAAAAAAGACAGAAGGCATAGGCTGGTCTGGTGATCCAAGAAGTGGGGGCAGGGGTGGTCTTGCCCTTTTCAGATGTCTCTTCAACACTGTAAAGGCTTGCCAGAAACAAAAACAGTCCCAAACCTGAAGGAATCTCAGCACCACTCATGATGACTCCCGTGTCATGGATGAAGGACAAAGCCAGCACAAAGAAGCAGAGGGACCAAGGAGGATGACCCCTTCCCCATGAGAGCATCAACCCAACCCAATCGCCAGGCACCGCCTTCCGCACCATGTCATCAAGGACAAAGCACCTGGCCATGCGGAACCTGTGCCCTGGATCTCAGACACTGAACAGTTGGGGCTACAATGAGCCACAAAACGATTATTTTCACTCTAATTCATCCTCCTATGAGACTTTCATTTCTACAGCTTCTGAGAAAAGTCAGAGATAGAGCGCTTCTGTCACCTTCGTTCATCTCGCTGTGAGAAGGAGGATCAAGGGCCTCTGTTTTACAAAAAACAGTCCATCTCGATGGCACAGCCTGTTCCTCCAGGAAGGCGGTGAAAGTCTGAGGCGGTCACGGTTCATCAGAAGTGAGCGCCGCTCGGCAGGACTAGGGCAGGAGCAGAAGCTACAGCTACTCCTAACTCCGTGCAGGACGCTGTCCCTACAAAGGACCACTGACTCACAAGGAAAAAACCATGCTCTAGAAAAGAGCAACTTTCACATGAGCTCTCTAGAGGGAAACACGAAAACTCCCACGTGTACTTTTTGAATTTGGAACCAAGTATGTAAAATGCTACTGACATCTACCATGAGGCTGACATTTGGCAAGCATCTGCTGAATGAACCAAATTAGTACAATGGCTAAGAACCCTTTCTTCTGCATTGTGGACAGTGAAGGAAAACCCAAAGGGAATAAAAGGTCATGGAAGGAGGTCACAAAAAGGAGGGGGAAGAGAAATGAGAGGGGGAAGGGAGAGAAGGGAGGAAAGATGAAGGGAGTGCCCAGATCTTTGTACCAAGGACAGTGGACTCCCATCCCTCAGCCTCCCTTCAGCCCCTTGGGCTGGGGGTCCCTTCTGTTAGAGGCTACACTTAAACATTCCCATGCTGAAGCCCTAACCCCCAGGACTTTAGAATGTGCTCTATTTGGAAACAGGATCTTTAAAGATGCAATTAAGGTAAAATGAGGCCTTTAGGATGGGCCCTAACCCAGTGTGAACAGTGTCCTTATACGAAGAGGAGATGAGGACACAGACACGCACGGTGGGGAGACCACACGAGGACACAGGGAGAGAACAGTTGTCTACAATGCAAGGAGAGAGGCCTCAGGAGAAACCAGTCCTGCTGACACTGTGATCTCAGACTTCTAGCCTCCAAGACTGTGAGGAAATACCTTTCTGTTGTTTAAGCCACTGCAGGATTGGTTATGGCAGGCAGTCTGAGCTGACTGATGCACTCTCTAACAGCCGCCCCCAACCCCGATCTTCCATCCTCCCTGGGGGCAAAGGCTCCGGCAGGCACATTTGCTAGAAGACCGTTCTGACCCCCTCAGTCCTCCAACTAATATCTCAGACCCACTGACAGCACAGTAAGAACCCCAGCCCCTGGCTGACCAGGATGAAAGGGAAGGTCCTTTCCCAGAAAGGGCTGTCTCAGCGAAGCCCTGAGGAGAGGAGGCGCCAACACTTGCCCCGGACCTTCATTTCTCACCTGTATCCCCAGCTCAGTGCTACAGGTGGGGCAGACCGGCACTCATGTTGGAAAACAAAGCCTGAGTCCAGACCCGCCTCACCATTCTGTTCTGGCCCATCTCCAAAAACAACAGCTGCCAACTTCTGAGGGCTTACTATGCTATTCTCAGAATAACCCGGGAGGCAGATTATGACCCCCACTTTAGGGAAAGCAAAGGGGGACTAGAGAGGGTGAGCAGGCAGTTGGCATGGAGGGTGGTCTGCAAGGCCCAGGTCAAGCCCAGCCCAGCATGGTCTCTCCAACCCCTCCCACCTCAGCTCAATGAGTGAAGACAGGGAGGGAGCTAAAGCGAGGATGGGGGGGCGGGGGGAGATGATGGGGACACGAGACAACTCCCTGTAGAAACAGTGGAATAAAGGGTCTATTGTTATGCTTCTGCCTATAATGACATGCATTTATTGATCTCACCTTAATCAATATTTAACAGACGATTCTTCTGTAAAGAAAGAAACAATCTACCAGTGAAAATCAAACAGACTTTACCTGTCCAGGGCTTGCTCGGGCTCCGTCTGTTTGGCGGCTGCCTGGCTTGACTGGGAGGACCCAGGTGAGAACCAGCTGCTGGTCACGGGGCCGCCGCTCCCCACAGCTCCCTCCTCGGGCTCAGCATGCTGCTCAACTCCAAAGCTGAAAAGTCAAAGAGGCCATCACTGAACACGCTGAACTTGTAGAAATGTGAATTTTATGCTCTGCACCCAGGACTAAAAGGTTTAAAACAGACATACTGAATATTTTCTCTTCAAGGAGATAATTTAAAAGACTCTTTGAAGAACAGAACAAAAAGGAAGTCCACAAGAAGTAGGTTTCTAGTTGCCATGTCAACTGACAGCAGGGAGAAATGCTAGGGCCCAGAAGAGCAATGGGAAGTCCCCTTGGGCTCCTAGGTCACTGCCTGCAAGTCTTCCCCCTCCTGAAGAACAAGGACCCCCAAGGTAGGTGGGGTATGGAATGCGCAGACCTTTGCCCCCACGCAAGGTCAAGTTTACCTATAATTTATGCTTCAAGCCCAGATCAAAGCCCATGTCCTTCAAAGGGTCCTCCCAGGCTACAGACCTCACCCCATGCCACAGGGACCTTCTTCCACCTGGGACCAGGTACCAGCCCCACAGAGTCCACACTGTTCTCAGAAGGCTCTGCTGAGCACAAAAAGATGTTCTTCACGCAGTACACGCATGTTCCACAGGACAGGGGTAGAAGCAGGCTGACCTGCAGTTAGAATCCTGGCTTTTTTCTCTGATTCATTTATCCAACTCATATTTACTGAGGGCCCAAGCTACTGTTCTAGGCTTGGAGGAGAGGGTGGGAACTGAGACAAACCCTTGTCCTGCTGGAGGTGACTTGGTAGTTAGCTGGACAACTCTCTGGTATCTCCAGACCCAGGCTCCTAGGCAAGGCAGTGGGGAGAAAGCCCACCTCCCTGAGGATTATAATAGATTTCACTGGGATGACACTGAATCTTCACATGTCTAAAGGAAACACATACAATGACTTAAGAGGGAGATCAGCATGGAGCAAGGGCTATTCGAGAAGAGTCATCACTGTTGTTATCTTTGTATGTTTGAGCTGGTCCACTGCCTGACGTGGGTGTCCTTGGGTGGAGAACAGATCACTCAATAAAGTGATCATAAACTAACCCTGCCTGATGATTTAACAGTGGAAATAAAACCTGCCCTGCCTCTGACCTGACATGGAATAAGTCATGGGCCTTTAACTTTGAAAACCAATGTATAGGATCCCACTAGGCACGCTGGCTAAGAATCAGGCATGGGAGCCAGACAGCCGTGGCCGTCTCCTGACACTATCCCATTCTTAGCAGGTGACGTCTGGGTGAATTGCTGAACTCAGTGAACCTCAGTGACCCCCAACTCCAAAATCGACGTGAAAATGGTATCTCCCTGAAGGGCTTTTATGAGGATGAAACGAGCTAGTGCATGTAAAGACTTAGGATTCACCATACAGTAACTGCTAAACATAGTTACCATTAACTATGACACATCAGATACTAAACACATTAGCCACCTGCAAGCTGTAAAGCCTGATGTCTAGATGGATGCTAATCTTTTTAGAATCAAAAGGGGAGATACATGTTACTGATTATTTGACTCCTCAAAGCTGAGCATCACATGTATATGCAAAGGTATTTGATTAAGGGTACCTGCTTTCACCCTCTCAAACAATTTGTAAGTCTGAAAAGTACTATAATGATTATGTAGAGTGGAACATCTCTAAATTCTATGAATATTCAAACAAGTATGAGGGTCTCTGCAATGACAATGGGCATTGTCATTGTTAGGAATGTTGGGAATGCTGTTGGGGTCACCTAAGGACAGCATGTACCTGTGGATCACTTCTATTCCTCATATCTTTTCCAGAGAATCTATTCTTTTCCAGGATTCTGATCCAAATGCCCCAGGACTACTTCCAAATGCATCTTTCATGCATATGCCTTCAAATTTGCAACACGTGCTTGGGAGGTTTGCTTTTTATAATGGGCAAAATTAATTAAGAAATTAGACATATTATATATTATAATTAAAGAAAAATGACATATAGTTGTCAGTCCAGCTGGTCGCCACTTCAACCATTTTTGTCTATTTTTAAGAAAGTGGATATTGAACTAAATTTATAGTAGACAAAACAAAGACAATATGATTTTTGAACTTGAACTGAAAAGAGTTACTGAGATACAGTACCGCCTCAATAAGAGCAGGACCAATCAACAGACACGAGAGAGCGTACTGCAAACACACCTGCAGGCATCGTTTACGACAGCTCCAGCCAGCACCCACAGCGGGCACCACCAACCCCTGAGTGCGGACCAGTATGCCTCCTGCACTGAGCTGGCCACTGCCCTGCACCTCAGAGTGAATGGAACGCTCTCGCTGCTGTCGGCCCTTCAGTCAGGATGGGCTTCTCAAGCAGTTTTATAGCCAGGCACAACATTAACCTGAGATCTTAAAGAATGTATGAACTTGAGTGAAAAATAAATGTCTTAACTTACTTCCAAAATATTTCAGAAACAAAGGACCTCTTGATTTCTGTGTAATATCTTTGATATCTTCCAAAAACTCCTGGGTTAATATAAAGTTTTCCTTCTGTCTAGCTTTCTCACAATAAATATTTAGAGTAATAACAGTGGATATTTAGACACTCAACAAATCCCAATTTTCATGACGAGGATACTCAGCCTGTTCAGCCAGACAGCTCTGGAATGAAGTCTAGGCCTTCTCAAAAGGGGACAGAATACCCTTAATTTAAAAAAATTAAATTCAATATCGTATTGATATCAGAGACCACTGTTTTCAGAGTAAGAAGGTGCTTATGAAGACAAATTAAGAAATATGTGAATGAAATGGAATCAAAAAAAAGGCAAAGCTTTAACAAGGAATTATAAAATTTCAGAATGCTATTGCCAGAACCTCTAGACAACTTAAAGGACAAGTAACCATTCAAGCTGCAACGCCACACCTCACACCCCCTTCATCAGGCCCGAAGACAGATCTGCCCTTCCGGCAATGCCACAGCTACCTTCCTGGTAAAGATGACAGAACATGGAGACAAAGGAAGCTAGCAGCAGAAGGAAATTAAAACATAGGAACGTGCCCACCCAAATGCCAACACCATACCTTCAAACCATTAAACACACAGGAAACATTCAGCAGG
Source organism: Equus caballus (assembly GCF_041296265.1). Classification (NCBI taxonomy): domain Eukaryota; kingdom Metazoa; phylum Chordata; class Mammalia; order Perissodactyla; family Equidae; genus Equus; species Equus caballus. The sequence goes on from NC_091687.1 coordinate 20,580,645, forward strand.
GACATTTTGGCCCAAGCCCAGGAGGGCCCCTTCTTTGATGGCCCATCCATCAGAAGACACTCGGGGGCTCCACAGAGATGGCGAGCATGGCCTGGGACAGAGTGCTCACATCCCAGAAAGAATTTCCCAACTGGCCACCATCACGAAAACCAACAAAACTTAACTAAAACGTATGAATGGGCCCAGACCCCACCTGGTTCTCAATTCTAGGGTCAAGCAGAACCAACCATCCTACCAGTCCTCACAATGGGGCTTCCAGGAGCCACCAAGCAAACCCACAGATGGGTTACCCAAACAAAACCTGTCCAAGGCCATACAGACGAGAAATGCAAAGAGAATAAGGGACCGCCTACCCAAATGAGGCAGACTACTTCTCTCTAAAGCTAGTCCAAAGTCAGCAGAGCAGAGAGGGATAGGACAAACGCATGCACAGACACAGTAACTGACCAGAAGGCAGATGGAAATTTCCCCACTCTCCATAGCTGATACACATACATGCATAGTTTAGTTCAGTCCTCAGAACAGGCCTATATAAACAAAAGAATTTCACCACACTTCCCTGAGAGACATAAAAGACCTGGACAAAGGGAAACACACTAAGTTCCTGAATGGGAAAATTAAACATCAAAACCATTTCGATTCTCCTAAAAGCAATTAATTTAAAAATTAAGATTAATTTTGTAAATGAAATGCTCTATCAACCTAAATTCATTGAAAATGATAAAATAAATAAATAGTAAGACTGTCAATAGTAGAGCATTAAGGGAGAATTACTCTCATCACATAGTAAAATATTATAAAGCAAAAGTAGTTAAAATAGTGTGGTAGCAGCACAGAAACACAAGCTGGAGTCCATCAGGAAGAGCGAGGTTTACCAATATCAGTGTGAGTATTTTCACAGCAGCACCGCGCTATGTCAACTATCCTGATGTAAGAGTGTGTCCAAATCATGTTTCCACAACCTGGCACACAGGACCCATCAGACTGGAATCCCAGGGCTTCCCAAGCCTTTCCTGACTCTCACAATGATGCCACCCAAGATGAAGGTGACAACCGTGACGACCACAGAGATGGCAGTGATAGCCACCCTTGACTGACAGCCTATTATATGTCAGACCTCTCACCGAATGCTCCACATGTAAGAGGTTCTTGAAGATCAAGCTAAAAGGAGCAAACGCACATGAGACATAATAAAACAGGCAAAGATTAGTGGTTCTTAATTAAAAACAATTCAATATTGTCAATGCTTTGAGGCAGAAGTATTACCCCATTTTATGGATGAAGAAACTAAGACTGGGAGGCAATAAGTACCCGCCAAGGTGACAGAGCTAGTAAATGGAAGAGTCAAGATTCAAATCAAGGGATGTTTGAACCCAGAGTATCTACTTTATTATTTTGTTAAGAAAATATCTTTGTATGATAAGAAAAGAGACTAGGAAACTTGTACTTATTTGTAAGGTTTCTCTTCATTTTTGTTCTTTCGACTACACTGTTTGGAGCATATTTTATTTTCATTTAGAGAAAAAAATAGCCAAAAGTAAGAGCCTGAAATTCAAAGCGTAGAGGGTAATGAGGGAAAAAAATCCTCTGCTCGCCAGTAATTATGATGTTAGTGATGAGGTACAAAACAAGGAACCCTCTTAATCTAACAAAGGCATCTACCAGAAACTTCTGGCAGGCAGGTAGCCTACATAACGTAGAAGCACCAACAACCTTCCCGTTAAAATCAGGGCCAGGAAGCCCATGATTATAGTTTTAGCCACCAATGTTCTAGAGGTCTCAGACAACACAGTGAGATAAGAAACAGAAGTGAGGTGTAAATGTCGACTAAGAAAAGATAAAAAGTCTGCGTTACTCACAGACGAAATGCAGGACCATCAGCTAAAAAATGGTTACAGCGAATGTGAGCATTTAGCAAGGTCGCTATCCCAGGGCCACCCACACATCCTCGGTCCTTCTGTACACCAGCACCAAGACAGAAAGTCTAATGGTAAAATGGTTTTATTCACAGATGCAACAAATACAACCTACTTAAAAAATATACACAAGATCCTTTGAAGAAAACAAAAGACTTTTGGTGAGGAATCTGAAAGAAGACACGAAGGTAGAAACATCACTTTCTGGGAAGGGGAGTGCCACACCCACAACGACACTCCTCTGCAGTTAAGGGATGGATGTCATACAACCCCAGTGAACACCCCAGTGTGCCAGGGACTCAGCTGGCTGATTGACAGGCATAGGAACAGACACAGAAGGCTAAAGAGCACAATAAAAAAATCTGGATGGAGGTGAATGAATGACAATATAGAATGAAAAATAAGACCCAGGATCATTGCCCATTGGTGCACAGTAAGACACGGTCAGATCCTCACCTCCCACCATTCCTGATAGATTGAAGGTATAAACATTACAAAACATACTAAGAGAAAGCATGGAAGAATAATGTTACAAAATCTGGGTGAGAAAGATCTTCCTAAGCAACATTCTTAACCTGAAGTCATGAAGGAAAAACCAACTCCTTTACAGCAAAAGGCCCTCTATACAAAATCAAAAGACGAGCAAAAAGCCTTGGGAGAAAATATTAGTAGCACTATGCAGCAATCTGCATTTAGTAAATCTCTTGTTTATTAAAATAAGAGATAGGGTAAGCAGCCCAGTGTAAAATGGGGAGAGGACGGAAGCAAACAGCTTGCAAAATACACATGTGAAACATGCTCAACTTCACTAGTAACCATGGAAATACAAATTATAATAGCAAAAATGAGCTATAGTTTTTGACCCATCAGATTGCTGAAAATGAAAAGGGCTGGGACAACCACTGAGAGTGGGGAACAGCCTAGGACACAACAGGCCTCCACAGGCTTGGGGCAGCCAACTGGGCAGCATCTCCCAAACTTCAGCCTTAGGCACAGGAATCCTACTTCTCATAACTTATCCTCACAGGCACACACTCATACACACCTGTACACACACACACAGGTCCTTCACTGCCACACTCTAACATGGAAAAACTGGAAGCAACTGGAAGCCCCTGCCCAAATCTCCCGTCCCTCGCTGCAGGTCACCGCACGGCACCCACCAACTGCACGTGGCGAGCCCAGGAGTCCTCCTCTAGCCTTCCTCTCTCACACCTCCCTCCCGTGTAATCCACCAGCCCAGTCAACGTTGGCTGTAGAAGCACCTGAAATCCATCCATTGCCTTCCATCTCTGCTACCAACGGGGCCACCAACCTCACCTGACCTGGAACAAGCTCTCAGCAACTGCTGCATCCTTGCTCGCTCCCAGACTGGGCTTCTCAGTGGGCTTCAGATGCACCCCAAAGCCCAGCGACAGCCGCCAAGCTGACCCATGGGCCCTGCCTCCCCCACTAGGTTCCTGGGGAGCCACCCGCCTGTGATTCACTTCACCCACCAGCCTCCTCTAGGTCCTCAGACACTCCTCTTCCTCATGCCCTTTGCATGTTCTTTGACCTCTACCTGAATGCTTCCTTCATTCCAGCTCCTCTCTCTGTGGCTCCTCGGGGCAGGCAGGCCTCTGCACACCCTGTCCAGGCCCGTCTAGCCCCTGGTCTACCACCCCGGGACTCCTCAGGTGTGTATAGCTGATCTTCCCACTGCTGACTTGGTGTGTGTCTCTCTCTCTACCAAGAAGCCACTCTGCAGGCAGAAACCATATTTGTCCTGGACATTGCTGTATCCCCAGCTCTCGGCAAGGGACTAAGCAGCTCAATCTTTGCTGAACACATGAAAAAATGCCCCAACAGGAGCCTGGTAACCATATAGGAGTGCAGCGATTCTCCAGGCTGGTAGGCAGCTGACAGAAAGAGCCCCCATGGAACTGGGTGTCTGGTCTGTGAGAGGCAGCGTGGAAGTGACAGCCTGGCTCAGCCCAGGGAGCAGCCTGCCTCCTGTGCCTCAATCTCCTCAACAGAAATGAAATAAAATAGTCCCAACCTCATGCAAGTATTAAATGATGCAATTCCCATAAAGTGCTTCTCAAAGAGCTGGCAGAAGGTAGCGCTTGACAGATGTCAGCAACTAAGATAAAAGAGAAAAAGAACTAAGAAATAGGCGATGTTTGTGTAAAAGGGGAATGTGACAAATGTGCATGTGCGCATCCACGAATTTCAAGCATAAAAAGCCCAAGAAGAATTCCGAACACTGACCTGGAGGGAGCTCACCACAATGAAACAGAGAGCACGAGAGTGGGGATTTCACTCCTTTCTCTACAGCCTTCTGGGTTTGAATGTTTAGAAGAAGGAACATGAATCACTCACGTGATTTTTAGAATTAATCTACCTAGCAAGAAGTGCTTTAGTCAAGTTTCAGATCAATGGTCCTGTTTGATCTCCTCCCTTCTCACCCTCACCCAAACCTGCACGCTGAGTCCCTTGAGATGCTCAAGCACTGTCTCCCTCCCTCTGCTCGAGTGGCTGGCTCTCCCCTCTTTCTAGGAATTCCAGAAAAACCACCGCTCTATACCTAAAACAATGAGGCCATTAAGTGCTCCAGGCAAGTCACATGAACGGAACAGTGCACGCAGACGCTGTTCTGTACAGGCTGATTCTAGAAACGCGGAGGGACTTGTCTATTTTATTTTATTTTCCTTCCTTTCTTTATTTTGCATCTCCTTTCTTCCCTTAGGAGGTTAAAAAAAGTAAGATAAAGAGGAAAGTAAGTGAAGACAACATTGCTTGTGGACAAAGTACATCATTTAACTGAATTTTCAGCGGCAACAGTTTTGAGTGAGGAAGGCAGGGCCAACAGCTGGTTGAGATTCTGCCCTTCTGCAGTGAGTAAATCTACAGGAAATGGAGTCAATCCTGTTTGGATGCTTTATCGCCACTCTGAAAACAGCCCATTATGAAGATTAGCCAAGCCACGGACACACCACAAAGTCTAATATCCCCCCACCTTCAGGACTTTATATTTTAAAGATAATCACATCTTTTCTTTCTCTGTACCATTCAATATATGCAATAGGTAACTACTGTGGGGTCTAGGTTTTCAAGAAAAAGTATCAAAGCATACATATTTCTGGTCCCTCTGCTCCAGAAATCAAGATTTTTAGCAAGGACAAGGGAGATGTACAGTCTAGTCAATGCAGGAATGGCCAGAAATCGACGATGAGCGGCTCTGAAACGATTATTGAACAGTAGGCAGGTCTGACAAGACTGAAAATGGACCAGCGTAAGGCATATTAAAAACTACTAAATTTAACAATTTAATCTACTTTTATGACTTTTATAAAATCTAGCAGTATGAATCTTTAATGATCTCTAATTATCTCCGTGTATTTAGTCCTCTTCATCTGCTGCTCAGCCCTTTCAGCAGCTTCCTAAGTCCCTGTGGGGCCCGAGAACAGCACCACCCCGTCGGTGCGGGAGCAACAGGCTGCCCAGCCCGGCTCCTGATCCTCCAGTTCCAAAAGCAACACCTGAATCCTGAAAGTACAGGATGGAAGGGTACAGCAGACCTGAAAGGTTGTTATGGACTGCAGGTGTGTGCCCCCCAAAATTCATATGTTGAAGCCTAAACTCCCAATATCGTAGGATTAGGAGGTGGGGCCTTTGGGGGGTAGCTGGGTTATTAGATGGAGTCAAGATGGTGGGGGTCCCCATAATGGGATTAGTGTCCTTATAAGAAGAGACCAGAGAGCTAGTACTCTTTCTGCCATGTGAGGACACAGCGAGAAGGCAGCCATCTGCAAACCAGGGAAAGACTTACCAGGCTCTGAATCTGCTGACATATTGATCTTAGACTTCCCAGCCCCTAGAACTATAAGAAGTAAATGCCTGTTGCCTAAGCCCCAGTCTGCGGTATTGCGTTATAGCAGCCTGGAGCAGACTAAAACAAGGGTAGACATACTGACCACCCTGACGCCAGCACTAAACTGCTCAAGGAAGGAAAGAAGAATTCATTTGTTGTTTCCTAACCTCAAAATGTAAATGACCCCACCCTGGCAGAGACTCCCTTAGTCTCCCCCTCCTCCATGAAGAGGCTCTCCCCTGGCCACATGGTCACTTGCTCGGGACACATGAGCATCAGGGACTCTCCCCAGAAAGCAGAATGTCCTGCTCAGGCATGCAGAGCCAGTACAGTCTTCTGGGTCTCATGTCCACCAGTCCCACTGAAGAGTCACAGTGTGGCAGCTCCCAGGAGCAGTTCCCTCATGCTGCCTCCAAAGCCCTTGGCCAAGCTACAGGTACAGCTTAGCGCCAAAAGTGTCCCTTGGGGCATGAACAGTTCTTACATGCTCCTATCAAGGTGCACCTCTTAGATGCCACATATCAATGAGCCCACCATGACAGGACCTGACAGGACCAGTCATCTCCTTGTTCAGGGACATGAGCCACGGCAGGAATGAAGACCTGACAGAGAGACCAGCACAGAGCAGACCCTCCTGCCACTGGCTGCATCTTTCCATCCTTCCCCGTCCACTGTTTTGTTCCCTTGTCATGTACCAGGAGCCCGCGTGTGCCTCCCAAAGACCCAGTGCTGTCTGCCTGGGACCTGGGAGACCAAACTGAGTGAACAGCAGAAACCGTGTGATGCTCTCCAACCCTCTGGTTCCTTATCTGAGCAAGAAGGGCCTCAGGCACTCACCTGCTTCTTAGATTAGGGTTCGGAATGAGAATTTATTTGGATGGAAACGTGCTCTACTTTCCAAAAACAGAGACTCGACAGCCAGATTACAAACGCTCTCAAGCTTGCCACCCTCTCATCACCCAGTACTGGCTCCTATCCGACTTACGGGGTGGCTGTGCAATGACAACGCTAAACACAGAGTAATTCTTTGGCTATTTTCCTTCAAGCTAAATGAAGTAGACAACCTGCAGTGTTACAAACAATTTGGAAAAGACAACATGGGAAGCTGGAAATACTAGCTTATGCAGTCATTCTGCTTTTACCTGGCTCTAGTAATTTGTGCAGAAAAGGTAAAGACTCACATTGCCACCTCCTTCAATCCCCAAATGACTCTCAATTTAGAATTAATTACCCTGACGGAAGAGAAGAGTCTTTCCATGCCAGTCGAAAGGCGTCTGCTGTTGAAGATAGAACACCACTTCGAAGGCTCTCATAAACCCAGGAGCTCACGCAGACAGCTGAATGCTTTGCTACCCTCCTTAACAACCACCTTTTACATGTTTACCTTAGTCCTGAAATTCATTATTTTTTCATTAATTCACTCCACAAACATTTATTGAGTGGCTCACTATGTTCTCAATCTCAGTACTGTCAGTTACAGAGCCATCTAGAATTGGTCCCTAACCTAAACTTTTAGGGCAGTTGATCTAAGACACAGGAGTGTGTCCAAATCTTGGTCAGGATCCCATACTGAGAATATGAGAAGAGAATCAGCTTGCGGTATGCATGACCTATCACTGCTTTCATCCATTCTGCAAAAACTTCACGCAATGTTGAAACACATTCTAAATGAACTTGTTCTCAGGTGCCTAGCAGGGGACCCTCAGCTGTTGACAATCCCTATGGGGAACAACCCTCAACAACTGCTGACTTGTTTAGGAATCCTAGCTGTTCACACATCATTCACCAAAGAACAAGTCCCCCTCCTGCCTGGGAAAGCTTGCCCCTTGGACTGACCAGAGGCAAAGCAAAGGGAAGAAACAGGGCTCCACTCACCAGTCAGAAGAGAAGAAAGCTACTCTAGGGGCCACTGGGGTGGCTGCTGTCCCAAGCAAATCACTCGGAAGTTCACCTCTGAGCTCAGGCGAGTGCTCCTTAAAACATTCACTGCTCCTCTCTCGAATGGAGCCTCAGCGAGGAGCCCGGGTCTGCCCCTGCAATGCTAATTCTACTTAACTCCACCAGTGAAATACATACTTGGCATTTCACTACTCAATTCTCCTCCTCATGGCGACTGAGCTACTAAAAGCAGTCACAAAAGACTGACTTCAAATGGTCTCCTATAAAGATTAAGTTTATCTAAATCTTTTTAGAATTCTATTCTCTTCCACAGCTGTGATGTCAAATGTTCAGGACAGGCCATCACACCACACACGAGGTCGGGCTCCACAGGAAGAAAGCTAACGTTGAGACTCAAGGTGGAATCTCTCATTTTAACCAAAAGCACCTGTCTTAGCTACTGAAACAGCTTCTCTTGGCAAATACAGACCATGTATTCCTCACGTCACTCACCCTTCCCTCCTCTTCACACTTCTCAAATTGACTGGTCCTCAACACCTCAGCATGTCCCCTGGCTGTGCTCTACCGCTCCCATGCGTCACCTGTGGGGTATAGTTAAAAAAAAAAATATCTGGTCTTTGTTTCAGGTTTGTGCTACACAGCTCCTAAGACTCTCAGAATTTCCAGAGCAACAAGCGTCTTTTGTATGCTAATATCTTTTGTATGATGTATGCTAATAGATGTGAACTCCAGTCTCCAGGGAGGGGAGGGGGGCTGAAAGCCCACCCTTTAATCATGCCTCGGTCTTTCTGGTGACCAGCACCCATCCTAAAGCCATCTTGGGGCCCCCAGCCAACCTCTGGAGAGAGGAGAGGGGCCAGAAATTGAGTTAATCACCAATGGCCAATGAGTTAATCAATCATGCCTACCTAACGGAAACTCCATCCAAACCCCTAAAGGACAGGGTTCAGAGAGATTCCAGGTTGGTGAACACTGGGGTGGTGGGAGGGTGGCGTATGTGGAGAGGGCATGGAAGCTCCACATCTGCCCTCTCCACCAAACCTTGTTCTATGCATCCCTTCTGATTGGTTGTTCCTGAGTTGTATCCTTTATAATAAACCAAGGTAGGCAAAGTGTCTTCCTGAATTCTGTGAAACAGTGTATGAAATTACCAAACCAGAAAACGGGGTTGCAGAAACCCCAATATACAGTCATTTTGTCAGAAGTACAGGTGGCCCAGGACTGGTAGCTGGCATCTGAACAGGGGCAGTCTTATGGCTGTCTTGAGCCCTTTAACTTGTGGGATCTGACGCTAACTCCAGGTAGATAGTGTCAGAACTGAGTTGAATTGTAGGACAGCCAGTTGGTGTCCAGAGCACTGGAGAACTGGTGTCAGAAGGAAAACCCCACATATTTGGTGTCAGAAGTGTTGTGAGTAAAAACAGCTTAACCTGGACACAGAAAAACAGGGCCCATGGCCAACACCGCCTTGCCCTCCACTGCTAGTCTGTCCTTCCTCACGGTCAGCTCCCAGCCAGCCTCGCCCACCTGGCATTCCGTGGGCTCTGTGGTCTGAGCACCACACTAAGGCCCTTCATGCCCACAGGAGGTGGCGGAGTCCCTGGGCATTCTGATGGGGCAGCACGACCAGATGCACCAGCATGAAGAGGGGCAGGGAGGAAATGCGACCACTGCTTCTTCATCTGCAGCACCCTTCTCTCCCTTCTCAGCTCACCTTTTATGCGTGACATAAAAAGTGCCACCTCTTTTGCCTTCGTGGTCTCTGTGGATTAACTCTCCTTTGTTCCAAAGTGCTTGCGGGAGGCACTTTGAGTGACGCTTGTGTCAGTTCCCTTACAGACCCTTTAGTTCCCCCATGGGTAACAGGGACCTGAGGACAGAAATTCTGCTGTAGAGGTCTAGGCAGCCAACACTGGGCAGGTGCACAGCACAGGCTCAGCAAAACTGCCCCACACATCGCAGACCCAGACTCAGGGTGTACAGAGCCTCCCATCCTCCCTCCCCACGCTGCTGCCCTGGTCCCACTCCCCCCAACTCACAGCTGACCAAAGCCAGTCACCTCAACTAAACCACATCAAGGTGGCACGTAGCTTCCAGCATTATCATTTCCATGCCACATCCACATTTTAAAGCAAAAAAGAACATGAGTACACCAGAGACAGAAGACCTAGCTTCCCCCCTTATTTGGTGCTTAATAACTATGGACCAGTGTCTTCAGGGCCTCTCTGAGCTACAGCTGACACGACAGAAACAAGACATCAACCACAGGGACTGATGGTGCCCCTGCACAGCACTTCTCCATCCTCACAAGCAAGGGGTGCTGCAGGGCCAGGCTCAGGGAGACCCTGCCACCCAGCACCCCTGCTCTGCCCACGCCTGTGCCTTGCCTGTGGGAGCCTCTCACTTGGAGTCCCAGCTTTGACTGACTTCACGTGCCAAGGGCGACACCCTCCATCAGTGAGGTCAAAATCACCTTCAGACACCAAGGTGTGACTTGTCCTTTCCCCCTCATTCTCTCGTGAGTATGCACTGGAGTTTTGAATGCAGAAAGCAGATATGGGAACCCAGCTGCCTTCCATTAAGCCAGATGTTAAAGGGGATTTACAAAATGCAGTATGACATCACTCTTCTCATTAAAATTTTTTATTTGAAAAATGGTTTTTTTTTTCTTAAAAGATGTTACTTACGTTTACATATAATGGGTTTATTCTTTTTAGGGAGAAATAAATATTTTTTAAATTTCTGTCGCTTTTAAAATGGCAAATAGCAATATATGTCCACCTAAACACATGTTGTTTAGGCTCTTCAGTTGTTTTTAAGAGTGTCAAGGGATCCTGGGAGCAAAGTGTGAGAACTGTAGCCTCTACAGCCCGACCCAGTCCTGGGCAGCCCCCTGGGGAACCAGGACTGTGCTCAGCACCCAGGACTTGGATGTGCACCCTGGACAGTCCACCCACCACCCGGGACGCTAAAGCAGCTGCCTGTGCAGCTCTGCAGAGTGAGCCCTGGCTCTTACAGAACCAGATCCCTGCAGAGACTCCTCCATTCAGAAAAGATTTTCTTAAAAACGATACTAAGTTTCAGAACTTTTCACCTGAGACGTGGCCATGTAAATAAATGTCACTGGCCAGAACCAACAAGGACGGCTTTCCATTCTGGAGGGCAGCTCTGAGCAGGGGATTCCAGGGGGTCGTTACCTCTGAAGAGTGACTCAGCTGTGCTCCCCAAAGGCTTGTCCTGCATGCTGATTCTGGCAAGATGCACAGCTCTAAGTCATTTAGAACATTCTTCCCCTGCCTTCTGAATAAGCCACACAAATAGAGAGAATCAGAGGGAAAATGTCATGTGTCCAGTATTTCCAGTTTTCTAGCAGAATTCTCTCTTCGGCACTGGGTGAAGAACAGCCTGCAGGACAGATGACCTCCTTGGGGCTCCTGACATACACAGACACCAGAGCATCACCATCTGCCCCTGCCCCGCTGTGAAACTAGGGGCCCAAACTCAACGGTGCACACCAGAGCACAGGGTTAGAGCACCTCTGATACAGAAAATGCAGCCATTCCCAATTAATGCTCATCTCGGCTGTGTGTTTCCTTCTATTTAAACTTTGCCGTGGAAGACCAGAGCCCACAGCCCATGCAGAATGCACTGTGGGGTACAGAGGGGAACTGTCTCCCCAGCCTTCTCAGAGCTTCCCAACAACGTCCGGCTCTCTCCCGCTGCAGGATTACCACTCCCGGGACTGAGCACACGCTTAAGGAGGAGAAAGAGGATCTATTTTTGACCTGAGAACGTGAGATTCACTCCTCTAAATGGGGCAAGGACTTTTACAATACCTCTTATTTCTATCCATAAGGAGTCAGTACCCCACAGTGGGAGAAGAAAGACACTAGTGCACTGAGCTTGCAGTCTTCACCTTTGGGAAACCAAAATGGACCCCGAGAGGTGGTTAAAAAGTCAAAGGAACTCAAATGGCATATGTGTGCCCCAAAACCTGGTACTGAAGTAACAGAGGCTAAGCAAGGGTGTGATGGGGATGCAGACCAAGTCAGGTGACCTCTTTCACTGCCATTACCACCCCCAACAAGCTCAAACATTTTGGAAACAAAGAAGGGGTGAAGTTGTGAGAGTCATGGTACAAGATCAGTTCCCTGCCCCCAAAAGGCCACTCAAAACCCAAAGCCTTTGCTGCAACACTCAAAACTACAAAATGGCCACTCAGTCTGGAAACAAAGGTAAACTGATATTACACAATACAAAATAATACCACCTACATTTCCAAACTCCATAGCTTCTAGACCATTTGAAGCCAAGAGTCCCAGGACTGTCAAGAACACAGAATGTTTCCTGAAAAACTCCCCAGGGAAAGGGAATTAAATGTTTGTTGAAGACCTACTGTTTGCCACACACTATGAAATGAATTTACTTACACTTTCCTTTAATATTCACAAACCCTGAGAGTGAAGAACCAACATCCTCAGATGGGTCCTTCCTCTTATCACACATGTCCCCATTTACTCGAGTGGGTGGGCTCGTGGTGGAAACATGTGGCCTCTCCCTTCTTCCTTCTATTGTGGTACTCAGGGCCATAAAGAGTGTGGGACTTGGGATCCAAAGACCTGGAAGAGTTCTAACTCTTCCACTAATGCCCACTTGACCTTGAATAAGGCATTTGACTGTGAGGAACTCCCATTTCCTCAGCTACAGAAAGAAGACTCTCTCGCCCTCCCTTGTAGGGTTGTCCTAAGAATCAAATGCAATCCTGGTAAACTCAGTGCTTGGCAGAGTAAGGAATTCACCACCACCCACTCAAGTTCTTGTTCTTCTCTTTCCCCAACAGCAGCACAATATCTTGTCCAAGCAGTTCTGGAGTTATTTGGGAAAAAGCAGACACCTCTCCCTTATTCCACCACAGCAACAGCAAGAGTTTGACAGCAAGATCCCCATACCAATTCAAGTTTCAGTGTTCTGTAGAAGATTCTTCTAAATATGATTTACTCTGTAAATGTTCATATCTAAGCAGGCTTCCTTAAAGCATAAGGATAGTTATACAAAGAAAGCATTCTAGAGGAATAAAGGACAAAAAAGCTATCAGATACACATACACAAAAAAACAGCAAAATGGCAGAAGTCCTCCCTTATCAGTAATTAAACGTAAATAAATTAAACCCTCCAATCAAAAGCAGACATTGGCAGAATGGAAAAAAACCCCACAAAACCCAACTATAAGCTGTCTACAGAAGACTCATTTTAGATCAAAAGACACAATGGGATTGCAAGTGAAAACATGGAAAAAGATATTTCATGTTAATAGTAACAAAAAGAGAGCTGGGGTGGCTATATCAACATGACCTAAAATAAACTTTAAGTCAAAACTGTTACAAAGACAAAGAAAGATAATAGAGAGAGAGAGAGAGAGAGAGAGAGAAAAGGGTCAATTCACCAAGAAGCTATAACAATTATAAACATATATGCACCAAAAATCAGAGCCCCAAAATGTATGAGGCAAACACTGAGAGAATTAAAGACCGAAATAGTTCTATAATAAGAGTTGGAGACTTTCATAATGGAGAGAACAACCAGACTGAAGATCAATAAGGAAACAGAGGACTTGATCACTATAAACCAACTGGACCTAACAGGCATAAGCAGAACACTCTACCCATTGACAGCAGAATCACATTTTTCCTAAGGGGACATGGAACATCCTCAAGGATAGACCATATGTTAGTACACAAAAGAAGTCTTATCAAATTTAAAAAGATTGAAGTCATAAAAAGTATCTTTTCCAATCACAATTAAACAAAACTAGAAATCCACAGAAGTAAAACTGGAAAATACAAAAATACGTGGAAATTAACACACTCTTTAAAAACTAATGGACCAAGGAAGAAATCACAAGAGAAATTTTAAAATATCTTGAGACAAATGAAAACAAAAACAGACATATCAAAACTTATAGGATACTGCAAAAACAGTGCTAGGAAGGAAATTTATAACTGTAATGCTTACATTAAAAAAAAAAGATCTCAGGGGCTGGCCCCGTGGCCGAGTGGTTAAGTTCACGCGCTCCGCTGCAGGCGGCCCAGTGTTTCGTTGGTTCGAATCCTGGGCGCGGACATGGCACTGCTCGTCAGACCACGCTGAGGCAGCGTCCCACATGCCACAACTAGAAGAACCCACAACAAAGAATACATAACTATGTACCGGGGGGCTTTGGGGAGAAAAAGGAAAAAATAAAATCTTAAAAAAAAAAAAAGATCTCAGGGGCTGGCCCCGTGGCCGAGTGGTTAAGTTCACGCGCTCCGCTGCAGCGGCCCAGTGTTTCGTTGGTTTGAATCTTGGGCGCGGACATGGCACTGCTCACCAAACCACGCTGAGGCAGCGTCCCACATGCCACAACTAGAAGGACCCACAACAAAGAATATACAACTATGTACGGGGGGGCTTTGGGGAGAAAAAGGAAAAAAATAAAATCTTAAACCTTTACGTAGGTTGAGAAGGAGAAAAGACTCAAATTGCTAAAATTAGAAATGAAAGTGGGGACACTACTACAGAATCCAGATTTTACAGAAATAAAAAGGATTACGAGAGAAGACAACAAACAATTTTAGGCCAACAAATTAGATAACCAAGATGAAACAAATTCCTAAAACATATCATCTACCAAAACGAATCATAAAGAAATAGAAAATCTGAACAAATCTGTAACTATTAAGGAGATTAAATCAATAATCAAAAACCTCCTGGGGCCAGCCCGGTGGCATAGTGGTTAATTTGCATGCTCCACTTTGGTGGCCCAAGGTCCACGGGTTCAGAGCCCAGGCACGGACCTACACACAACTTATCAGGCCATGCTGAGGGGGCATCCCACATACAAAAAATAGAAGAAGATTGACAGAGATGTTAGCTCAGGGCCGATAGTCCTCACCAAAAAACAAAAACCTCCCAATGAAGAAAAGCCCTGAACCAGATGGCTTCGCTGAAGAATCCTACCAAATATCTAAATTATTCAAATCAACCCTTCTCAAACTCCTCCAAAATCCTGAAGGATGGACTCATTCTACGAAGCCAGCATTACCCTGACACCAAAGTCAAAGACACTACAAGAAAACTATAGATAATATCCCTGGTGATTACTGATGCAAAAATCCTCAATAAAATACCAGCAAAGCAAATTCAGCAGCATATTAAAAGGATTATACACCTGACCAAGTGGAATTTATTCATGGAATGCAAGGACAGTTTAACACACAAAAATCAATCAGTGTGATACAACACATTAATAGAACAAAGGAAAAAACCATATGATCATCTTAATTGACAGAGAAAAAGCATTTGACAAAATTCAACACCCTTTCATGATAAAAACCCTCAATAAACTAGGAATAGAAGGTGTTTTGGTCCATTCTGGCTGCTATAACAAAATACCACAGATTAGATAATTTATAAACAACAGATACGTACTTCTCACGGTTCTGGAGGCTAAAAGTCCAAGATCAGGGTAGTAGCATGGTGGGTGAGGGCCATCTTCCAGGTCACAGACTTCTCACTGTATTCTCACATGACAGAAAGAGCTACAGAGTTGTATGGGATCTCTTTTATAGGAGTACTAATCTCATTCATGGGGGCTGCACCCTCATGATCTAATCACCTCCCAAAGGCTCCATCTGCTAGGATTTCAACCTATGAATTTTGGGGGATACAAACATTCAGACCCTAGAAGAAGGAAACTTCCTTACCAGGACAAAGTTTGCCATATATGAAAAACTCTCAGCTAACATCATATTCAAAGGTGAAAGAGTGAAAGCCTTTCCTCTAAGATCAGAAACAAATCAAGGAGCCTGCTTTCACCACTTCTATTCAACACAGTATTGGAAGCTCTAGCCAGAGAAATCAGACAAGAAAAAGAAAAGGTACCCAAACTATACAGGAAAAACTAAAATTATTTCTGTTCTCAGATGACATAATTTTGTAGAAAACCAAAGATCCCACAAACACACAAAACTTTAAAGTTAAATAAATTCATCAAAGTTACAGGATACAAAATCAACATACAAAAATCAGTTGCATTTCCAAACAATGACAATGAACAATCCACAGATGAAATTATGACAACAATTCCATTTACAATAGCATCAAGAATAATAAAATAATTAGGAATAAATTTAACCAAGCAAAAGATTTGTACATCGAAAACTAAAAAACGTTGCTCTAAGAATATAAAGAAGACCCAAGTAAGAAAAGATATCTCATGTTCATGGATTGGAAGACTTAATATTGTTAAGTCAAAACAATCTACAGACTCAATGCAGTCCCTATCGAAATCCCACCAGCACTTTTTGCAGAAATAAAAAAGCCATCTGAAATTCACATGGATTTTCAAGGTACCCTCAATAGCCAAAATAATATTGAAAAAGAAGATCGAAGTTGGAGGACTCACACTTCCTGATTTCAAAACTTACTACAAAGCTACAATAATTGAAACAGTGTGATATTGGCATAAGGACAAAGAGACTAACAGAATAGAACAGAGGGTCCAGAAATAAACCCTCACATATGTGGTGGATTGATTTTCAACAAGGGTACCAAGACCATTCAATGGGGAAGGAAAGTCTTTCCAACAAATGATTCTGGGAAAACTAGATATGCACATGAAAAAAAATGAAATGAACCCTTACCTTACACCACAAACAAAATTAACTCAAAATGGATCAAACACCTAAACAAAGAGGCTAAAACTTAAAACTATGAAACTCTTAGAAGAAAATAAAGGAGAAAATCTTCTTGGAGATTTTACCAAAAGAAAACTTAGGAGAAAATGACTGCCTGGATATGACACTAAAAGTAAAGGACACAAAGTAATAAAACAGATAAATTGAACTTCATCAAAACTAAAAACTTTTGTGCATCATAGACAAGAGACCGAAAAGATAACCCACAGAAAGGGACAAAATAGTTGCAAATCATATATTTGATAAGGATTACCATCCAGAATATATAAAGAATGTCTACCACTCAACAACAAAATGTACATCAAAACCACAATGAGATACCACTTCACGCCTACTGCAACAGATATTATAAAAAAAAAAAGAATCAGAAATGATCAAGTATTAGTGAGGATGTGGAGAAAGTAAAACAATTGTGCACTGCTGATGGGAATGCAAAATGGTGCAGCCACTGCGGAAAACAGTTTGGCAGTTCCTCAAAAAGCTAAACACAGAATTACCATACGGTGGAGCAGTTCTACTTCTGGGTATATACCCAAAATCTGAAAACTGAGACTCAAACAGATACCGTACAGCAATGTTCGTAAAAGCATTATTCACAACAGTCAAAGGTGGAAACAACCCAAATATCCACTAACTGTTGAATGGATAAACAAGTGTGGTATAAACATAACAGAATACCATCCAGCCATAAAAAGGAATGAAGTACCAATAAATTCTACAGCATGGATGAACCTTGAAAACCTTACATTAAATGAAAGAAGCCAGATAGAAAAACCACACATTATATGATCTCATTCATAAGCACATCTCAAATAGTGAAATCTAAAGGCAGAAAGTAGATTAGTCGTTGCTTAGGGTTGGGTGGGGGTGATGGAGACAGAGGGATAACTAATGAGTGGAGGGTCTCTTTTTGACATCAGGAGTTGTCCTAAAACTGTGGTGGTAATTGTACACATCTGTGAATATATTAACCGGACATTATACATACTATAACTATCTATCTACATACACATGCTAACTGCACATATCTGTGAATATACTAACTGTAATTGAGTTGTACACTTTAAATTTAATTGGATAAACATATGGTATGTGAAGTATATCTTAATAAAGCTGTTTTAAAAAAAGAAAGAGGACTCAAAGCCTATCTGCTACTAAGATATATTCAGCACAAAAGGGGTATCACGCCCCCTAAATTTGGAACCACCATAATCTATCTTCCTCTTGGCATGTCACACTAAATTTTCTGAAAGTTCTGCCATAAGAAATAAACTTTATCTATCCCAGCACTTCCAAGCATACTTGGCCACAAATATTAGCCCTTGTGGCATCTATCAACCTTCAGGAAACACTAAGATGTCCAACATCACCACATGCCTAGGGAGATGCTTGATAAAGGATGACAAAGGAACAAGGTTCAAAGCCCCATGGGGTCCACCATACATGTGTTAAGCTACTAGGTTAGGCAAGAATACAAAAACTCAACGGGTCCGTTATCCAAGGAAGGATTTTGGTGGCAGAATTTTTCAAAAGGTGGAAGGAAGAAGAGGTGATGCTCAGGGTGGACCCTGACACACACAACAGACTCACAGACATAAGACAAAAGCTGCTGTCATGCCACCTCCCCTAACGGGGAAAGACCACCCAGCCCTACCTTTTCAGGTATGGCCCACCTAGACAGCCTCCTGGGGACCTGGGTGGTGTCTCTCTCCACTGCTTGGGGCCCTTGGAGGTCACTCGGGGTTCTCATCTGATGCTGAGACGTGAAGGTATGAAGCAGGACCTCAAGAGAAGTGAGGTGCTGTAGTTTACAAGCTCACTGGGGACACAAATCCCACATTCCTAAAATGAAGGCAAGTAGCGCTTCCAGACGACTCAAGATTCAAAAGGTTTCAAACCTTTGTAAGTTCTCCCTCCTCATAAACAAAAGACAAGCCACTGAATAAAACCCATGGGACCCAAGTAAATATCAAAGCAGGACTCCGCAAATACTTATAAATGGAATAAAGGATGGACACATTTAAGAATGCCACTTACAACAATATAGGGTTCACCACTGAAAAATTTTGGCAGAATTCGTGAATTAAGTAATAGCATTAGTAATAATAGCTGTTACAGGATAAAGTATCCTTTTCAGAGAATTTCTAGAGAAGAAACCGAAGATAAAATGGGAGGAAACATATTAGGACCATAGTATACAGTATGACTCTCTGACCAGCACCACGCACATAGCCTGGGAGTTGGAGAGAAATGCAGATTCTCAGGCCCCTCTCCAAACTTACTGCATTAGAATCTGCATTTTAACGATCCCTAGAAGACTCACATGCATATTAAGGGTTAAGAAGTACTGTTTAGACACTGTTAATATTTAACATGTGTCATTACTGAAGTTTGCCAGCTCTCTCCAGGAAAATAAGTGAAAAACACATTTATATCACCTCTTTATTGTTCAATCAACCCACGCCATCCCTCTGCTCACCGTCCCTTCTCCAGACGTCATTATTTTCAATCTAAGTGGGGCAGGAACAGACTAAGACGACAGACTGGATCCTCAAACATCTGTTGAATGAATGACTGAACAGGTCCTTGTCGAAAGCCATCCAGGGCACTGCTCGAAACTCTTATCCCATCTAAGCACTAAAAACTGCTGAAAGCTACACCGTCATCAGTGGCAAAGGCGAATAACCAGACCTGAGCCACCAACACTGCTTTGACAGCACTCAGAAGCTGGCTCCCAGACACAGTGAAAGAAGGAGAGAAAAATTATTTGTAAGAGATGTAATGATGTATTTACATATTTAGCATTTTCTTCCCCAGCTAATATCAGATTTGAACTGCGGCCATCTTGAATTCAGCTGCAACCCTTCCAGATGCCTGCAGTAACTCCCCCACAGACCAGGAGAGTTCCTGGAGAGGATAGTCCTGGACCCCCTGCCCAAGGAGACAGAGAAGAGAAGGGAAGGAAGGAGCAAATGGATTCAGTAAATACCTCATGGCCCCCAACCCAAGTCGCTGCTCAGCATTTTCCTGCCCCTTTAACTGAACCTCTACCAGTCCTGGGAGCTGGGAAGCCACTCCACATGGGAGGACGGAAAGGGAAGATGTTTCCTAAATAAATCCGTAAGCTTCGTGGAAAAGGTTCAGATATTTGTAGGGTTTGCGATGGGTTAGGTCTTTTTGGGCCATTTCCAATAAGTGAATTCTACAAAATATGAGTAAATACAGTACATCACACCAATTTGGATTTGATGTGTGGCCAGCCAAGTGCCAGGCATGCTTCTTCGGTGTCCTGCACCGCATGGGGCTGGGTGAGCCCCGGGGACTGGGCCAACCTCTTTTTTAAGCCTGACAAAAAACACAGAAACAAGAAGGCTCACACAATGGTCTCTTGTCACACATTCTCCTAGACCTGCCAGGGTCCACAGGGCTCAGACTGCCCTAATGCACCCCTCATTCGGCGCATGACCTTTCCCTTAGGCAATGATTCTGGCAGGTGGGAGCTGCTAAGTTTCTGACCCAAGTGCCAAAAGCCCAAGTGTTTACAAGGCCCGCAGCCCCTGAGCTCGGGTGACTTCTGAACAAAGATCACTTCTCAAGCCTGTGCCCATAAGGATCACCTGGCCATTTCACCATGACATGGGATTCCAGGCCATAACGCCTGAGAGTCAGTTTCATAGATCAGAGCAAGGTCTGAGGATATGCACTGAGAGGGAGGGGGTTCTGAAACAGGTGTTTCAGAGGTCACACCTTGAAAATGCCTGGTCTTTCCTATACATTCCTCCACCTGGGCATTATCAGAGCACAACCTCCCCCATCTGAAAGGAAGGTGCACCTGATCGGTCCATGTGCGATTCCTAAAACACTCTCACTAAACCACAAGTCCGCACCCCAAGCAACTACACAGCTTTTGTGGGACCACAAGGGCAGAGTGTCAGTGAGTTTAGACAATAGCAGAAATGTCACCAAACTCCAAAATTCAAAAGATGCAGTGTTCTCTGAAAGTTCAGAAACCCAGCTGTGGGGTGGTAATTAAATGATGGCTCAAGGATCAAGTAGAGTTGGAAATCCTTAGAAAATGCTAAAAATAACTCATTTTTATTCTACCATTCTTGAATTCCTCCAAACCCACCGAACCAATAGTGAAATTACCATTAATTCTGTCTACTGCATTCTTTGGCAGTTAGCATGCATCCTCCTCTCTCCTACCTGGCAGAACCCACCATCCCTGTCTCACAGGTACAGACGCAAGGGGCACAACAGAGATTCACCCCTAAGTCTGCCCCGTGTACAAACACCCTACCCCGCAACGAAACCATGCTTTGGCATACGGCTGTCTAGCACCCCAAAAGTTAAATAGGTTCTCCCATCGGTCTTTATCACCTTTATACCCTGGAGTGTCAGAGGAGTGGAAAATCTCAATGAGAACCCTCTCCCCTCCCCACTCCCTCACCTCCCCATGCCCATCCTCTCACTGCCCCATGCCCTGAGCTTGTGGGTCCCAGGCTAAAGGGGGCTGTGAGACCTGCTCCCACCACAGGCAGAGACACCCCAGCACCCCACACTGAAAGCAAAGGAGCAGAGACCTGCACTAGACTAAAGGCCGTGCCTGGTCCCACGGCCACTTCTAACCAGACTCTGGGGCTCGGAACTTTGAGGCACCAACACCCCAAAATCCCTGCTGTCACTCAGGCCTTTCATACTTACATAGACAACACAGAAAGGCACCCCCTCTTCCTGCTGGCCTAGGAATGAAACCGTTTGGCAATGCAGACAGGAGCCTCCCCAGACAATAGCTACCTGTGTGTGGTACCCCCAACAAGAGCTCTATCAACACCCTGACAGAGACTCCTGCCATCAACCGACAAACGGCAGTAACCAAATGGACAACAGACATGTGAAACAGGTGACCTGACTGTTTTTCTGAGGAGCGAGGGCAAGAAAGTCGCACCTGTGTTTGGAGCAATTAGTTGACCTCCATCAAGGGTGCAGATCTCCCCAACATCCACCACCTCGCCTTAACCGCCCCATGGCTTCCTGGAGGGAGGAGGAGGGCTTTTGGAGAAAGATACAATGTGACAGGACGTGGTTATCCAAGCCTTTTGAACCAGACTATACAGGTTTAAAAGAAGTGCACGCAGGCCTTGAAATTCCATTTTTAGCAGAGAAAAAGGCCCAGTTTCCCAGGAAGCCGCTATATAGTCCTTTTCACCAGCTGGCTCCCACACCCTCCGCCTACCACTAGGCTAAGTAAGAGGCAGTGGACGGGTTTGTCTGGGTGCAGTTATTCCCTGTTACATATTAAACAATTTAGATTAGACATGGTTACATAACACCGTGGAGAGCTAACATCCACAGAGGTTGCAGAACCCTAGACTCCGAAGGGCTGGCCAGAGACTGGGCCAGGGAGTGGCACTGCGGAGAGTGCACGGACACTCGGAGTCCCTGGGCACCAAATGCCACGGCGAGAACAAACGGCACACTGCTGACCACTCGGGGTCTTTCCAGATGCCCCACAGCTGGCCCTTCCCGCCCCGCGCGTGAAGGAAGTATGACGGAGCCACACTGCAGGATGGACCCTGGCATATCCATGTCCATGCTGGGCACCAACTGTGCCATTCCCACCACACCCGGTTGCTGTGCACATCGCAGCCAGGGCCTGAGCCCCTGCACAGTACGCAGTGCACCAGCATGGGATACCAGACTGGGGGTCCGCACAGCTCCACCCTGACAAGGGACCTTCAGTGCAGAACATCAGATCCCGGGGTCCTGAGCACCCCCAGACACAGTCTGACATGTTCTTACATGAAAAAACCAGGAAGCCATCCTGGCAAGGGTAGGATACCACCTTGTCTCCCAAATATGCCTGATAGGACCCACTTCTATCATCCCCCATGTGCCCAGAGGACCCTATGGCAGAGCCCCAGCCACCCTGCCCTCAGACCACACTCCATAGCTTCAAGAGGATGGCACTTCTGAGGAAGCTGGGGAGAACACAGCCTGGTCCACAGGAATCCTAGGACCAAACTCCATGAGATGCAATCATGCCCCAAAGCCCCAGAGGGACCCTTTGTGGCCCCATCTCCCTCCACCCAAATCCTTGGTTCTCATGGCAATCTAAAAGAATCCCCTGCTCCCTCTATTGCCTCTCACAGGTCTTCACAGGCCACCTCTACCCTGCTGGGCAAGGAACCCCAAAAGCCCTCCTTATCCACCCATGAAACCATGCAGAGCACTGGGCTGGGGGAAAACTCCAGCTCACAAGCCAGACATGTGAGCAGCGCCTCCACTCTCTCCACCAGCTAGGGGGCCTGTGTAACTGCCCGACCAGCCACTTCTGGTTGTCCAGGATCACTACTGTCTCATACCCGTCCCCCCAATGTGAGAGCAAGAACACCAAGGAAGGGAGACACATTTCTTGAAGCCCCAGGCATAAAGCTACTAGACATGATAAAGTAGAGTTCCATTTAAAATGATAGTTAGCAAGGAAAATAATAGATACATTTCGAGTATCTGCTAGTCACTTTATATAGATATATATAAATATACACACACATATACACACATAAACACAACCCTGCAGCAAATGAAAGGAAAAAAGGCCTGCAGATGTTAAGTGACTTGCACAAGGCGACAGAGGTAGTAAGCAGATGTCATACTTCTCTCTATCAGAGAAGATGGCAGGGATTTTGGGAATGCAAAAGACCAGGTTTTTTTCCTGAAGCAGTGACAGGTCTCTAGGCCTTTGGTACCACACTGAGCACAGGTGGGC
This sequence comes from Equus caballus, assembly GCF_041296265.1. NCBI lineage: Eukaryota > Metazoa > Chordata > Mammalia > Perissodactyla > Equidae > Equus > Equus caballus. The sequence goes on from NC_091687.1 coordinate 20,603,817, forward strand.
CACTGCAGCTGACACAGGACCAACGATGTCCCCAGGGCTCACAGCAGCCTTGTCAGGGACTTAAAGAGGCTTCTTCAGACAGTGTGGCCAGTCGAGGAAACAATACCTAAGATACGGCACAAGGGGCTCCCCACACAATGAGGCAACCAGCGACATCCTCAGGCCCACAGTTGGCTCCTCAGTGGTATCTTTGAAAGTGGGCCAGAGAAGGGCCCAGACTCTAAGCAAAGCTTTGAACCTCAAAGACGGAGGGAGACCAAGCAGAGTGGGTCACACACCATCAGCCTCACCTGTATCGGCCTCTGTCCGGCCACTGCTGGAGCGACCACCTGAGTGTGGGCCCAGTAAGCCCCATGGACAAGCAAGCCCTGCCCACGTGGCCTGCGCCCAGCACCCAGCACTCTCAGGCTCACACCCAAGGGCCTGGCTGGTGGGGATGGGCAGTGACTGGAAGATAAATTCCTCTCCTCTCCACCCCAGCCCCAGGACTGTAGAGAATCACGATATGGAGCCATCTCTCAGCTTCTCTCAGTCACACGTGGTGGCTGCCTGGGGACCAGCCTCATGGCTCTCCTTCCTTCCTGCCTCCCTCTCTCTCCTCACCCCTCCTTCCCCAGGTCTGCATACCTGAATAAAACACGCACCTAAGCTCTTGCCTGCTATAGGCTTTGCTTTCTGGGTAAGCCAGACACAAATACAAAAAAAAATTAAAAATAAATAACGTAAAAACTGGAGAGAAGAAACTATGCAAAAAAAAAGAAAAAACAAAAATGGAAACTAATAGCCCCAAAAAGAGATTTTAAAAAACAGTGCATCTATGAAACAAGAATATTATGCCATTAAAATAAGAATAATTGATCTGGGTGGTGATGTCATGTCAATGCGGCTTCATCAATTGTAACAAATGTCCCACTCTGGTGGGGGACGTTGAGAGTGAGGGGGCTGTGCATGTGTCGGGGGAGGGGGCACATGGGAAATCTCTGTATTTTCTGCTCAATTTTGCAGTGAATCTAAAACTGCTATAAATAATAAAGTCTATTAAAAATAATCAAAAAAGAAAAGAGAGGCCCTTGGAAATTAAACATGAAAATAGAAATTTAAAATCCAATAGAAAGGTTAAAAAGTCAAGTTGATATACTCCAAAACCTAGAACACCACAAGAGATCTGGACAGAAGATAAGATAATTAGATAACCAGTGCAGGCAGCTAACAACCAAATAAAAGCCATTCTAGAGAGAGAGAAAAGGAAAAATGGAAGAAAAGAAATTAAAGAATTAATTCAAAAAGTGTCCCAGCCCCGAAGGACCTGAGTTTTCAGCCTGAAGGGGCCTTTGAGGTACCCCACGTGACAGACGAAGACCCGCCAACAAGGCATATCTTCAAGGGATTTCCAAAGACACAAAGAGAATATCCTATAAGCTTCCAGACATGAAAAAAAGAAAAAAACATGGAGAAGATTTCATCCAAAGAATCAAGAATCAGATTAGCTTCCTTCTCAACTCTACTCTGCCGAAAGAGAGTGGCAGCCTTCAAATTTCTGAGCAAAAACTATCTCCAATTTAGAAGTCTATGCTCGGACAAACTATTGGCTGTGAGGTAGAGTGAGGACATTTTCAAACACACAAGGTCTCAAGAAATTTGCACGCACCTCTTTTTTGGAAGCTATGATGGAATATTCTCCATCAAATTTTGGGAAGAAACCAGGAAAGTAGAGTCATGAGGCCCAAGAGAAAGGCAAAGGGCATGCCCAGAATGATGGAAAAGGAAGATTCCAGGAAGACAGCTGAGCAGGGATCCTCAAGGGCAGCCAGGTCAGAGTGGGCCAAAAGGCACATGAGAGATTGCTTCCAAAGGATAAAAGCGGCCAAATACCCAGGGAGTCTGAAAGGAGATTTGCACACTGTCAGTCTGGAGTGGGGGTAGGGAGTAATAAGTAAATAAACTACTAAGCAAATGCAAATACAACTCCAGGAGAAAACAAACTGTCCTATGAGACAGAACATATTATCACAGTATACTACATGGCTCAGCCACGGGCAGCATTCAGGGGCTGTCACCACAGCAGCAGCAGTGTATGCTGGTCCAGCCAATCTCACCAGAAGAGATGACTGGGAGGCAGAAAGTGCAAGTGCAGAACAGGAATGGGACAGAAGGGCCAACTCCTCACCTTCCAAGGAGGGCAGTCAACGAATGCTATGCGAAACTAGGGTCTTGGGGGGCGGGGCAAGTGTCAAGGAAGTACAAAACTGCAATATATTATGTAGACAACTGCTTAGAAATACTGAGAAAAAAACAACAACAAAAAAATTGGCTGATAAGCCTGGGTACTTCTGGGGAATTGATTCTTTAAACTATGTGCATGTATCACTCTCATTAAAAAATCAAACTAAATTTAAAAACAGCCTGCCCTGGATGTTGAGGGATTAGAAAGCCAAGTGGCCCTTCAAATGCACAGAACTTGTGTGCTGAGACCAGGTCAGGCCAGCAGGAGACAGGCCCTGGGCAATGGAGAAGGGCCAGGCTAGGCCTGCAGATAACGGATGATCCAACGAGGGGACAAGCAGCCTGTCCTACCTTACGGGTCCTGCAAGGCTCCATCACACCACTAGGGAGATGCCGCCGAGGTCTCAAGTTCTCATTTCTCTAGAAACATCCTGAAGGGGTTTCCACGAGAGCCACACAATTCCTCAGAAGAGACTGAACAACATTCTAGAAAAAGCAACCTGGAGGCTCTTGGGTAACAGCCACAGGCTGTGCTGGCCCACACAAAACACTGAAAGGGCACTGGACATCACCCAGCTTAACCTCCCTCCCCACGGGAAGATTTTCAAGCAGGGTCCCAGATTTAGTGCAAGGCATTGTCCTTAAGCCAAAGGGGACCTTTTATAAGCTTGAGGCCACTGTACAAACTTCTGAACTTAAAAGTTACTCGGTTCATAGTAGCTTTTTGGTTACTAAGAGTTTCTTGGAGCAGGGAATCTTAAAATTACTACTATTAGATATGTGATATGATAAAACTTTTTATATTAAAGGGAGTTCTCAACTCATAAAACTTTGGAAGAAGACTCTCCTAGGGATGAGGGTTAAAAAAAACAAATAGGTAGGGGCCGGCTTGGTGGCGTAGTGGTTAAGTTCATGAGCTCTGCTTCAGGGCCCCGGGGTTCGCAGTTTCAGACCCCCGGGGTTTGCAGTTTCAGACCCCGGGCACAGACCTAGCACTGCTTGTCAAGCCACACTGTGGCGGCATCCCACATAAAATAATGCAAGATGGCACAGACGTTAGCTCAATGTGAATCTTCCTCAAGCAAAAAGAGGAAGATTGGCAACACACGTTACCTCAGGGCCAATCTTCCTCACAAAAAAATAAATAAATAAGTAAACCAAAAGCCCAACCCATCAGCGAAGTGAGTACTTGTAGGGTCTCTCGACTCCGAGAAGCATCTCCAGTGGGATCCAGGCAGCTTATGTTCAGTGGCCATGGAAATTCCTCACTGTTGTCCCCTGTGTGACAAGATGAGAGACAAGGGGTCTTCAGGTACCCCTCATGGTTTTCTCTTTTTCAGAGGCCCCCACGGAACTCCCAAGTGACTTGCCTCACAGCTCACAGATAGGGCTAGACAGAGGATCCAGCCCCCAACCTTGCTTCCAGCTGCGGTGACAGTAATGATGCGATGATAAAGGCCAATACACGGCAAGCTCTTTCCATGCCAAGTACTTTATGAGCCCACAATCCTGCACAAGATTGCAGCTGCTGGTACCCAGGCCCATTGACCTGGCTCAAAAACCCAGCCAGGACCTCAGGGAGTGGCAAGGCTGCCCACTAGCACAGCCCTCAGACACGTGCAGAGCCACTCCCCAAGGGCGTGGTGAGTCCATCAGGACCAGCAGTCCATGCTCATTTCAGCCTCAGCTGGAACAATATCTCTGTAGACTCAACACCAACCAAGCTCAGGGGCCTGAAGACATATGCCACCCAGCTCGACGTGCCCAAGACCGGAGGTCTTTCTGCACACCCAGGGCTGCAGCCCATCTAAGCCTGCACATCTCAGGGGTCTTCGCATTTCTTGCTCCTGGTCGCAGGGCACCAATTTTTGATGCCTATCATTATCATCATATATCAGTATGTCATCATATATCAGTGTTCATTATCATCTGGTTCAAACGGTTTGCAGCCAGCTGAAGTCTACGTTCCACCACCCATCTTTGCTCTTAAAATCCTGCCTGTGAGGTGTTCAAACTGTCCTGCTGCACGCAGGCAATAAAAGGATTCTTACAGTGACTGATGCTCAAAGCAGGTTATGGTCAGTTCAACAAGGTTTTGTACAGCTAACATGCTCAAAGCACTGGGAGACAAAAATACGAAAAGCAGACTGTCCTTTCCAGCAGACCATGCAGGTTAACAGAAAGCAGGATAACCCAGTACACAAGGTGCTCCTAAGACAAGGCTGACTGTGCACAGAGGCAGTGTCTCTGAGCCCTCACTAAAAGCCACACACTTAGCACACAAGGTTCGCACAACCCCCACGGCATCCTACCTTCCAAGAGCCTTTCAAGGTAAACACCCTTACGACTCCCACTTCACCAAGGGGTGCAGCCAACTTGTTGAGGCTCGCCGAGCGGGTCAATGGCAGAACCAACAGTCACACTGAGGCAGCATGCCTCATGCACTCATCAGTACTGGCCGCAGCCCCCAGCAGAACAAAAAGGGAGTGAACAGAGGGAAGAAGACTCCTCTCCAGCACCCACAGTAGATGATAAAACCCACAGTCCACTCTGGCTGCTCCAGCCTAGATAAGGAAAGCCTCAAATAAGGACTGAACAATTGAGGAAAATCTCCCCCCAATCCATGTGGAAATTCCATGGCTGAAAAACAGGAATAATCCTCTCATTCTCCCAGTGGCATCCAGTCATGACGAACCCACTTCATCCTCGGTGTTCCAGGCAGGAATCCTAAAGCAAGACTATGACTTAAAGGGGCAGACAATCTACCTCCCCCACGACACCCCCTTCTTTCATGAATGGGCTAAAGAGCACCTAGGCAAGAGAGGCTTCCCTCATTCTCAAACCAGTCTCTCTCCCACACCGGCTAAAAGGGAGAGCTCCTCAGAGTCGGCGTATCCCAAAAGCAGAAAGCCAGAACCACACATTTCCAACGGAGATGATTTTGTATAACCCCAGGACATGCGTTTTTTGTTGCCATCTGAAAGGACAGCCACGCCATTTTTCCTTCCACTATTAAAGAAAAGCCATCAGCCTTTCCACAAGCTTGCGGTTTTAAGCTTTGCCTGCTTTCATCTCCTTACAGTTAACAGGTCCCGTGATCACCAGGAGCACAGACAAAAGCCCGTTCCTCAGAGATCAGCTCAGAAGCCCCTTGAAGCCAGAGAGGGCAGTCGGAGGCAAAGGTATGCCGGCTGGAGGGAGGAGATGGGGCAACAGAGACAGCTCCCCAGAAGTGTGCAGCTAAAATACTAAGGCAAGTTCAATGCCAGCCAGTGCTTGAACGGATCAGATCAGTTAATACACCCATTAGAGCACAGACCTTGTCCAAGGTTCCCAGATCCCCAAAGCGCCCAAGCCTCACCCACCAAGTAGCCTGACTGTCTAAATTTCTTCCATAACCTCCCACACTTCTACAGGTAAGCAAAAAAATTAAGTAAGACAGGTTGTAAAAAATCTCCAATAGTAGAAAAGTTTTATTTAAATTTTGAACACGACTGGACATTTAAATAAAAGACAAGGCAAATATTTTCTCCTCATGAGCCTATGCAACTTCACATTGGTTTAAGACAGAGAAACAGGCAAGGGGATTATGCGTATGCAAACTGCAAATGCACAAGCTCCTTCCCATGAACCAGGACAGAAGTCCCCTGCAGTTAGCTCCAAGTTCTGACAGGCAGGCCAGCTAGACCGAGACACCAGCTCAAACACATCCAACCATTGTGCAGGTTTTCCTTCCCCTGCAGTTAGGAGCTGGACAGAATTCCAAAGAAATAAGTTCTTTAAATTATGCCACCTTCAAAACATTAGGTTTTACCAGATATACCAATGCAGAACTTCTACACCTCTAAGATGTGGCTGAAGGCACAACAGATGTCTTTGTTAAGCAGGAGTTCAGTTTCTATATATTGTAAAGTCTCAGACCAGCCACATCATCAAATTCAAAAGTTCTGTGCTGGCTCTTATAGATTCTGCCTTCGCTCTTCTCTCCCATTGGTGGCTGACTGGCCACAGAGACGGTCACTGTTACTGGGCCAGGGCTGCCCTGGGTTCCGGTCCTGGTGGCTACCGCCATACAAAGCCCTGGACAAATAGCTAGCATGAACCTGCCCAGCTCTAGGGAAAACAGAAGACATTTTTCCCCACCCAATGCTGCCCCAAAAGTGGGAGAGACCGCGGCAATGCGCAAGAGTTGACAGTAGGGGTAGACAGCTTTTATTAAAACATTGTTTCGATTACAATAAACATAACTACCATATCAAACTCATGACTTTGTGGATATCAAAGTTTCCTCCCAAAATGTGTATTTAAGTACAAAAAGTGAGAGGACAAAAGAAAATATTGATAACGGCCTGGTGAGATGGCAGAAATCTGGAAGGCCGGGAGCCACGGGAATGGTAACAGAGCCTCCTACCTCTCTGGGAGTGCGACTGGCAGAGGGACCTCCTCCTCCACGCCATTTCTCTCCCAGAGGCAGATGTTCAGGAGCAGAAAACACAGAGGACTAAAAAAATCCAAAGCTTAGGCTCTGGTGACAGCTCTGTCATGTGCCGGCCATGTGACCCTGGGCATGCCAATTAACTTCCTGAGTCTCGGTTTCCATACCTGTAAAATGGGGATCACGGGGCTGTAGAGGATTAAAAGCAACAAGACTTTGAATGTGTCTGGGAAACTGTGAAACGCTGCAGAAGTATCAGCCACTGCGCTTCTCAGTTACACAAGCACGCTTGCTGGGTGTGTAACTCTCTGTCCTCAAATTCCCTCCCTCCCTATAATCTGGGGATTGGCCTGTGTGGCCCTTCTCTCTCAAGTGTTCCCAGTAAAACTCAAATATTATGTGCAGTAATCCTAGGGTTCTGATTTTTAACAGAAAAACCGAGTCATCTAGAATCATTCCTGGAAACACATTTGATTTCAGGGTTTTTACTGAATAAAATACTCCCCTAAAAGACACTTCGCCACGGCCATAAGCCAGAATTTCTTCTGCTATAGAAACCTGGATTCTACCTATTTTTCCTCCTGGAAAGAAAGAGGGGGACCCTAGGTCGACTCTTGCGAACAATTACCAGCTCTGTGCTGTAAACCCTAGTCAACGCCTGTTGCTGCGCTAACATGTGTTCTTAGTAAAACCGAGCGAAACGTTAAATAGAGCACCATTTATGAAACTCGGGGGCTCCAAACGGCTGAATCAGCATTTTCAGAAACAAAGTGTTCTGGGCCTGGCCTTGTAAACAGCAGCAAAGAGAAAGTTGTGCAATAACGCCTATTTACTCACGAGCGCTACTTGTTTTGGTCTTTTCTTTGCATCTCTTGAATCACACCGGGTACAACGTTTGCGAGAAAGCGTTCTTTCATACGCAGCGTAAAGATCCAGGACCGTGTAAAAGTCACCTGTGGCTCCCCTGCATTACCCAACGTCTCGGTCAAAGCAAACGACCAAAAGTTGGAGTTTCTTCCAGTCTCAAAACAAGTCGAACACAATAAAAAGTAGAGAATACTCTAATTTCCATAACGCACATGCTCGTGGGCCGTCGCCAGGCAGGCGTTTGGAGAGGCAATCAGCAAAGGCGGAGAGTTGCATCAGAAATTTCCTTCTGCGAACGGTACGGCTCTTATCACATTTCCACGGCTGGCGGGCGGCTAATCCGCGAGCCCTCAACTCGGTGTTAGGCCCCAGCGGCGGGTAACGGGGTTACTAACAGCACCAAAAAAAAAAAAGATCCCGAGACTGGGCCGCGCTCCGGCTTGGGAGTGTCCGGCCCCACTGCCCCGGCCGCCGGGACGCGGGCGCACCGGGGGCAGCAGGGCGCCTGGCGCCCACCCTGCGGGCGGCCCGGGAGCGCGGCCTTCGCCCAGACGGCCGGCGGCGCAGCCCCCACCCCGGCCCAGCCCGCGAGCGGCTGGCGTCGGACAGGATGGCTCAAGACGGCGCCGCCCGGCTCCCCAGCTCCCGGAGTCGGGGACGCAGCGCGCAGAGCCCGCTCCGCTCCGCCGCGCCAGCAGCCCATCCCTCCTCGCGCGCCGCCGGCCTCGGGCCCCGGGCGCCGCAGCCCCCGGCCCCGAGGCGACGCCCTTCCGCCCGCCGCGCCCCCGCGGCGCTCGGCGTCCCCGGCCCGGGCGGCCAGCGCGCAGACAATGACGGCGGGGACCGCCCGCCGCCCGCGGGGCCCGGCCGCGCCGACCACAAAGTAACTTGCAGCCGCGCTCCCCGCCCCACTCCGTACCTGCCGCGGCGCCGCTCCCGGCCGCCTCCGCGTGGCCGCCGGGACCCTCGGCGGCCGGGGCGGGCGCGGGTCCCGCGGGGCGAGCGCGGCGCGCAGGGCGGTCCCGGCCCCCGCGCGCCGCCGCCGAGGGCTGCGCGGAAACTTTGGGCTCCGCGCGGGTCTCCGCGGCCTCCGAGCGCCCAGCCCGCCGCCGGCACGCCGCTCCCGTCGTTCTCGCCTCCTCCCGGCTTCCCCACCCCCTCGATGAGCTTTAAACTCGCCGGCCCCGCCCGCCGCCGCCCGCCTCCTCCTCCGCCGCCTCCGCCTCCTCCCCCGGCCGCTTTTCCTGCTCCTCCTCCCGCCGCCGCCGCCGCCGGGACCGCTCGGCGGCCGCCAGCGCGGGCGGAGCCGCCGCCTGGACACAGGGCGCGGCGCGGGGCCTGACCCTCAGGGCGACCGCAGCCCGGGCCGGCGCGGGGGGCGAGCAGCCGGGCGTGGGCGCCCGGACTCTCGCCCTGCCACCCGGGAACCCCGGACACGCGACCCCGACAGCCCAGGCTCCGGCGCCCGCGAAAGACACATCGGACCTATTCCGAAAGGCAATTTGTAAGCGAATTCCTTGAAACTCAAAGTATTAGCTCTGCGGTCCAAATCCTTTATCCTGGGCGTAACAGAAGGACGGATGGATGAGTTGTGGCTGCCCAGTCTCTGTCGTGCGCAGGTGGTCCCCGCCCGGAAAGGGGGAACCTGCAGTGTCCGCTCACAGCCAGCCAGGTCTGGGGCCTCACCTCTTTGAGCCTCGGTTTCCCTATCTGCATGTGAGCACTGGAGTATGGGTGGAGTGGGGAGGCCCTATTTTCTTAATACTGCCAAGCCTCGATGTCCGTATCTTTGAAATGGGCTTATAAACCCACTTGAAAGTGATGTCCTGGGGGTTAAATGAGATAGTACCTGTAACATAAAGTGACTGGCGCGAAGAAACTCCATTGTCATTAATATTATTATTGTCTCTACCGAATCAAAATTATAATACAAATAAGATAATAACAATAATTATGTCTTTTCCTGGGTCTTGCTGTTATAAAAACAGCTACAATAATAACTAACCTTTACTGAGCACACATTTTGTGCCAAACATTCATTAATCCTCTTATGTAACCCCCACTCTGGCCTCTGAGGTTGTTACTGGGGCATGCCCACTGTACAGACTGGGCAACCGAATCTCCCAGAGGTTAACTAACTTGCTGAAGGTCAAGTAGCTGGTAAGTGCAGAGTAAGGATTGTGCCAAAGCCCTTTATGGCACTTTTTATAGCTCCTGCCTTTTCCACCTTTGGACGAATGTATTGATGAAAGGTCATCCTTTCGTATAACTGAAATAGGCCTCCCTCTGAAAATGTCTACCCATTGGTCCAAGCTCAAAAAACCAAAGGATGAAAATCTAGAGAGAATGATGGGAAGGAGCTTAGATTCCTGGGAGAACAGAACACGAGGACTCCAGTTATAGACAAAGGATCAAGAGAAAATCAAAGAAGACAAAACTCAATTTTGGCCATCTTCACACAAGTGTATAAGCTTTGAACCTTACAGCTTTGCTGAAGGCTCAGATCAGCAAAGAATGCCTGCACCAGCCAGAAAACCTGACAGGCACGGGGCTTTTATAGATGTTTGAAAAGTATCTATATACATAGACGTATTTTTCTAAATCATTTGTAGGCAAGTTCCATGCTCTGTAACCCCTTACCCCTATATACTTTGATATGTCTTACATAACCACAGTACAGTTACCAAATTCATAAATTTATATTGTATCTAATCTAGGTTCATCTTCCAATTTTGCCAGTTGATCTGATAATGTCCTTTATAGTATTGCTTTCCCCTCCATCACAAGATCCAGGCCAGGGTTGAGTATTGCATTTAGCTGTCTCAAAAAGTATGGGTTTTCAAACATTACTGTTCACTGAAAAGGGACCAAAATAAACATCTTAAAGTGTTTCCATGCTGACATCGATGCCTGGAATTCCCAGGATGGGCCCTCATTCTCCACATTTCCCGGCGCTGCGTAGACATCCATGCATGCCTCTCCCTTCTGGGCAGGGCCCATTCAGTACCACTTTATGATACAAGTTCATGAACTTGTCACTCCTGTTGTGGCTGTAAAGCTGCAGCTGTCCTCAGTGCAGTTATCCTGGCTGAGCCAATCCTGTGGGTAGATTGTACCTTAGTGCCTTCCCCTGCTACAAATTCCAAATGCCCACTGGCCACATGCTCCCTCTCAGAAGGATGGAAGCCAGGGTGGAATACCGCCATGCAGTGTATAAATTACCCTGGAGAACTCAGCCTACAGGGGCAAGGCCATGTGGCTTTGTGTTCAAGAGCTTCACAAAGGAATGTACCGCCGTAATTAGGTGTCAGGACAGGAAACAGTATTTCATGTTACTGAGGATTTCAATTATCCAAGCGTGTGCTGGAAGATTCCTTCAGCTGAAAGTAGAGAATCTGATAGACTCTCATTATACTTAGTAACAAACTGATTAATATCTGCGTCCTCTGTTGACTCTAAGCATGGGACAAGGATAATCGCGTGTCGTTCCCTAGTGTTATCCCAGCAGGGGGAGCGCGTGGCACTGAGCAGGCACTCAGTGAAATAAGGCATCAGTGGGAAAGAGTATCATGCAAATGAATTTATCAGTTGAGCAAATGAATGGAGTAAATGAATGATGCGCCCTGGGACCCAGGCACCATCTCAGACATTGCCAGCAGCCTTGGCAAAGAAAAAGAGAACGAGAAACAGCACCCTGGAAGTGAAATGCTCCGACCAGAAGTGGCCCTCAGGTCTGCTCCCTTGGGACGAGGCCCCCTGGAGGCAGGTGGTGCACATGCACCTGGCAGAGCTGGAAACCAGTGGTCAATGGCACTGAGGACTGCCTGCCCACACCCTCACCGTGGGCCAGGGATTGATCTGCAATCATAATGCAATCTTAATGTCTGCCTCAGAACCCCTGGACCCACCCCCACCTCCACCCAACAGAGTTTACCCCTCAGGGTCAGTCTGCATTTTTAACAGACTTCCCCAGGATCCACATGTGCACCAGTATTCCAAACATGGGGATTCTTTGAATCTTCTAAGCAAGAAAAATACAGGCCCTCCCACACCCCAGTAGAGAGGTGGGGAGCCTGGCAGCATTCAAGGAAGTCTTCCCAGTGGTGGCAATGCCCCAGTGGAGTCCTGGAGCATCCAAGATGGTAAGTTCTGCAAATAGGATCTAAAACAAAAGGACTTCCAGGTCTGGGGGGGGGGCCTCACCAAATCCAAGAAAGAATTTTCAAGTAGTTATATTTCGTCATAGGATGCTGGGCCTGGGGCTGGAGGACATGAGGCATCAGGGGACTTGACAGGAGATCAGTCTGGAAAGGTAAGAAGGGACTTACTTGTCATGGGCAGGCGATTCTAATTTATCCCAATGGTGATGGAAGGTATGAGATCTGCTCTTCATGGGGCCTACCAACACAGTTTGCCCCAAAGTAGAACTATCCATAGTCCCCCAGCAATCCCGCCTTTCCTTGGTCTCTACATAGTACTTGATTGCCTGGGAGATGACACTTGGCCAGAAGATTCCCATTCTGTAGGTTTGCCAGTGGGCAGAAGGATGGCAGTCAGATGCCTGCACCTGGGATTCTAAACCAGAGGTGCTGGAGGGGTCTGGACAGTGGAAACCAGCTCTGCAGCTGAGCTGAGCTCGGTATGTGAAGGGAGGTATCAAAAGCAATCCCCAAATAGCTGCCCTCTGTCTCCTGTCTCCCCTGGCCTGGGCTACTGCAACTCTCATTTTAGATTTCCATGGAAATCTATTTTGCTTATGATGTCTTAATATAAACTCTCCTCTTCCTGAGGTAGCTTGAATCAAAATGACTTTACAACAAAAACAGGCGCTCACTGAAGGGTGTTTCTTAAGTCTGGTTTGTTGAGATTTAATTTGCCTTCAAGGAAAATCACACTTTGGGGAGTTTTGGAAAGGTATATAGCTGTGTAACCACAGGGCCAGTTCATCACCCCAAAAGGTTCTCTGGGCCCCTTGCAATGTCACCCTCTCCACTCCCTGCAGCCACTGATCTGCTTTCTGTCCTCATAGATTAGCCTTTTCAAGACTGTCATATGAATGGAATCACACAGTATGTAGTCTTTTGTGTCTGGCTTTTGTCACTTTGCATAATGCTTTTGAGATTCATCCATGTTGCTCCATGAATCAGTAGCTTATTCCTTTTTAATGCTGATTGCTATTCCACGTATGGATGTACCTCAATTTGTTTGTCCCTTCACTGGCTGGTGGAACTTTGGGCTAGTCCCAGTTTGGGGCAATTCTGAATAAAACTGCTACACACGTTGTTCTGGGAACGTAAGTTTTCATCTCTCCTGGGTAAATAGGAGCAAGATTGCAGGGTCATATGAAATGGGTTTAGCTGTATAAAAAACTGCCAAACTATTTTCAAAGTGACCATACCATTTGCAGCCACACCGAAAACGTGTGTTCCATTTGTTCTGCATCTTCACCAACACTCAGTATTACCAGTCTTTTTAATTTTGGCCATCCCAATTGGTGTGTAATGGTATCTCATTCTGATTTTAATTTGCATTTTCCTCATAGAACATAATGTTCAGCACTTTTTCACGGGTTTACTTGCAATGCATATGCATTCTTTTCTAAAGTATAAATCTGTGACTTGTTTTTATTGCAGTGTTTGTTTTGTTAACATTGAAGTTCTGAGAGCTCTTTATGTATTCTGGATACCAGTACGTTAGCAGATATATGTTTTGCAGATGTTTTCTCCCAGTCTTTTTTCATTTTTTTAACAGTGTCAAAGAGCAGAAGTTTTTAATTTTGTAGGTTAAAAATTATCACTTTATCCTTCTGCGATTTGCTTTTTGTATCCCATCTAAGAAGTTCTCGCCTAACCCCAGGCTGCACCCCTTTTCTTCTATGTTTCCTTCTAGAAGTGTTATAGTTTTAAGTTCCTGCATTTAGATGTATAATCCAATGTGAGTTCATTTTTACAGATGACCTGAGGTAAGGGTCAAGGTTTTGTTTTGGCTTATTTTGCATACAATGATCACCTGTCCCCCTAGGTGATGTACCCTCTGCCATTAGAGCATCCCAGTCGTGTTATCAAAAGCTCAGTCTGGCTTCAGTGTGGACCCAGGAGAACAGCTAGAGACTTTTGCCAGTGGGGACGATGGTGGGTTGTGACGGAGGAGAGAAAAGGTTCTAAACATTGGAGGTGGGCAGTGCGGCTCATGGGTGGGACTGGAGATTCTTGGCAGAGCTGGAGAAGTGCTGGGGGATGGAGAGGAGAGGCTCCTGTGGAAACACAGGGAGGTCTCAAACAGGCAGCCTGTGCACTTGAGTTGATTGTGGCCAACCTATTTTCTGTTAGTGTTTTTGGGAAGGTGGGGAGGTAATAGGGGGATATTCTATACTGTCCTTAAAATTTTTAGGAAAGGGTTAAAAGTCTGAATCTTTCCCATAAAATCACAATCTTAGCTTCCCTTGAAAAATCAGTGCATCTGGCAACATGGGCCCTATTCCCGGTGGCAGCAGTCCTCTGGGGCCGAGCAGCTGAGGAGGCCTCTCCGTGGTGCACACAGCTTAACACCCGGCTGCTTCATGCAAAGGCAGCCCCTGTCAGCTCGAGATCACACCCTGCCTCAGGATGTGTGGCAGGGGAGAGTGAGAGAGCCTCAGGGTCAGCTGCGCTGTCTTACGGCTGAGAAAGCCACTAATGCACTCCTGAAAGTGACACATTTCTCCAAGGCTCAGTTTCTCCTGTGACCCCTCTGGTGGCTCTGGACTTAGATGAAACAATGGAGACCATGGGCAATGGCGAGCTTGGTACCTGACACATAGGGAGGGAGAATTTGGGCAGAGCTTGTGGCCACTCTGCTCCTCCTTCCACGTGGCCTGTGGCCAGAGCAGGGAAATCCCTATCACGGAGCAGCCTGCCTCCTGGCGCCCTTTCTGAGACGTCTCCGTCTTAATTGAAAGAATGCTGTGCCTCCCGGGATGCCGTGGGCTGCAGGAACAGAGCAGAGCTCACCAGCATCATCCAGGACCCAGGCATTTTCCACTCCCTCAGTCACCCTCTGACCCTTACAGCAATGGAAAGCTGAGACCCCTCCTGCTTTAGAAGTAGCTTCCTAATAAAATACAGCCTGGGAATTAGGGTCTGAGGGGTGACGTGCAATTCTGAATCCTGAGATATTTAAACCTAGTTATGCCTCTAAAACATGAGCTCCTTTTCAGCAACTTAAAAAAAGTGGATTCAGCCCTTTAATTCAGTTAGAAGTTAATTAACGCTAATCTCATACAAATTTTACTTAATGAAATATATTCCCAGCCCAATATACTTGATGGATTTAGTAACCAAAGTTCCAGACCTAATAGGAGAATCCAAAATAAGAACAAAACTATTTAATTGGTAAAATTTATTTAGAGTTTTTGAAGATTTAGCATTAGCCTAACTTCCATGGTGTGTGAGAAGGTTAGGGGTTGTAAGTTTTTAAGGTAACATCTTAGAGTTGAAGTTTAAGTTGTTAAAACCAGAAACTAATTCAGATAGTCAGCAAACAGTCTTTAAGAGGATTAACCTGCCTGCAAGTGATGTGAGACTACACAGAAAATAGAACAGCTAATCCTGGAGAGGGGCTTGACCAAGGATCCCGCACCCGGTGCATGGTGACAAGAAGCCCTGTCCAGGTGGAGGGTGATCGGGTGCATCCATCCTGGGACCAGTGCTTCTGTCTGACAAGTGTGAATGTTACAATTGCATGGTGGAAAATTCTGATGTAATGTACAGCCTTTCTTGTTTATTCCGATGTAAGTCATTATTATTTACAGGGTCATTATTATTTAGAACTCAAGCAGTTTAAAGATGGAGTGTCTGTATATGACAGATTTTTCTGGGAGAAACTCAATATTTTCTCTTCTTCTTCTTCCCCTTACTCTTTATTTCATCTCCCCCTCTTTTTTCTTTTTCTCCTTCATCCCCAAAACAAGCAGCATTTCTTAATATTTGCCTCACCATAGGCAGGTGATGGATATATGATGCATCCTTCCTACTGTACACCATACCAGGCACTTTATACATATTTCAGTTAATCCTAGCAATAAATTTTGAGTTAAACATTATTGTTTCAATCTTACAGTCGAGGAAGCTGACTCAGGGAAGCTATGTGACTTTCTCAAGGTCACTTAACCAGTAAACAACAGGGCTGAGATTTGAAGCCATTTGTCTGACCCAAGTCTCACCTTCTTCCACTATCCTAGCTGTCTCCACTGTCATTTGCTGTCATTTTATTACTTTCCATGTAACCAGTTATATAAATGTGTGACCTAATGCGATTTCTTTTGTGCCAAATTCTGCAATCAGGTTTCAATGTCGTAAACTTATCTCTCTTCAGGCAAGGGGCTCTTATTTATTTTGGGATCATCAGATGTGATCTCATTTCTGTTTAAGCATGTGTCCCTGAATCCAGTTAGAAGAAGATATTAGATCCTTTATTTATTCAAGTTGGGGATTTTAACCTGTGTCCCCTTGCCCCTACCACTTCCTGCTAGCTTTTAGGGCGTTTGAGGACGTGACGGGATGCTGGCTTGGGAATTCTGACCATGTGAGACCAGAGACACCCACAGGATGGGCAGACCCAGAAACAGGCAGTGAGAGGAGCCAGCGCTAGAGAGGAGGAACCAGTCAGAGCAAACACAACCAGGCAATACATCCAAAAAGTCTACAGACGTAGAGTCTTGCAGGTGGGTGACCCTCCTGGTGATGAGACGCCACCTGATGTTCAAACATCTATCATAGAGCAAGTGGATGGAGGCAGGTGCAAGGTGCAGTCATGGACTGAAGTCCAGGGAAGGTACTTGGTGCCTGGGCAAGGATGAGACAAGGCTTCTGTCCAGCAGGAAGTGGGTCAGGAGGTCAAGACTTGCATACAGTAAAAGGTGGACACCCCAGACCAGAACTGGGATGCTAGCCTATGTAGGACCTGTGTCCTGAGCACCTCTGTGAGG
This sequence comes from Equus caballus, assembly GCF_041296265.1. Taxonomy (NCBI): domain Eukaryota; kingdom Metazoa; phylum Chordata; class Mammalia; order Perissodactyla; family Equidae; genus Equus; species Equus caballus. The sequence goes on from NC_091687.1 coordinate 20,620,307, forward strand.
CCCCTTCAGGTTTCTCTCAGGATAAGACCAGTGAGGGCCAGCTTCTGCAGGGGATCTTTGAGGGAGGGGAGGAGGAATAAGGTCAGGAAGTGAAACAGCTCTGAAAGCTTGTGCTAAGAGCTTCAGCCAGCCAGTGGCATTGGAGTATGTTTTAAGTTTTCAAACATGACATTCACTTAACAAACACCAATTAAATACTGACTGTCCGCAAGCGCCTTGAGGAATGAAGAGCTGCAAAGGCAGTTGAGATGATGGCATTGCGATCTTACAAAGGCTTCCTTAATAGGACCCTGGGCAATTGGAACGGACTCCTTGAAGGAGCTGTGTGATGCCCAGAGCAGAGGCACCCCAACAGCACCCTCACAGGGAGGGCTGCACAGACATGAGCCACCAAACCGCCAAGGGGCCCTGAGAGTCCGGGGTGACCCAGGGCTCCTGAGAGCGGTCAGCAAGGCAGCAGTTAGGAGCTGCTCCCCAAGAGCACCCATATCTGCATGTCTCGTAGACTGCTGCAGACTCCTCCTTCAGGGGCCATCACCCTGGGAGGCAGCTATCACAGTGCCCTAGGGGGCACAGCAGATGGAGAACTGGCTTGGGCCTCCATATACTGTTCTGCTCAAAAACTTGTGCTTTGGAGTCACACAGACCTGGTTCCTACTCTAATTTTGCTTCTTGTGTGATTTTGGACAAATTACACAGCCTCTCTAAACTCAATTTCCTCAGCTATAAAGTCAGGGTAACAATCCTTACCTTGTATGGTGGCTTGGTGGATTTTTAAATTTACTTAATTTTGTCCATAGTGTTTCAATATTCTATTGCAGCATAGCAAACCACCCCAAACTTATGTTAACATAAAGCAAACATCATCTTATTATCTTTGCAGACCTTCGGCTCAGTCATTCAGACACAGCACAGCAGGGATGGCCGCCCACCTCTTCTCTGCCATGTCTGGTAATCAGAGCAATCCCAGGCCCTGTCTGAGGGATGCTGTGGTCGCTTTAGGAGTAGGCATGAGGACCAATTCAGACCAAAGACCAGAGAGTGGAAGGAAGTTCACTGGGGGCTCTAGAAAAGGAGCGTCCTTTCTCTTGTGGGACCCAGGCTATGAACAAGAAATCATGGAGTGCCTGTTGCGCTGGCGGACTTCCTAACTCCAGGGTGATTGGCTGAGGAGGAAGCTGGCCCTGTGGACCTCAAGGTGGAACAGCAGAGCAAAGGAATGCACACCTGTGAAGTCATCTCAGATCAGCCAACCCTGGGCTTCAAGTCCCAAGAGCTAATACATGTCCTCACTATTTCGGTTTTTTTCCTATTATTGTTTTTCCTTGCAGCTTAAAACACCATGACTAACATAGTTGTTCACTATGGCATATGGCATATACCCGCTAAAGAGGAGCAGCGTCATGGAGTCACCTTTCTGCACAGAAGTCTCTGGGCCTTTCTGTCATTATAGCACAAGTCACTGCAAGTATTCGTGAATAAGGTAGAACTTCGTCATCACATGCTCTACTCTTTTCCAAGGAGTAAGCTTCCCACTCTGGGCAGATGCAGTAGGAAGCCTGTGACTTTGAACCATCACCTCATCCTCCAGTTCCCACTGAAAACTCTGGCCTGCAGCAGAGCCTGGGTGTTTCTGGAAGATGCATTTGGCATTCTGCTATGCTCTATTTGTATTATCTTTTAAAAAGATATGTATGTGCACAATAACACTTTGCTTTTTGGAACTTTTTGGGGAATAAGGTCATCCACAGCCGTTCCTGGCATCTTAATCAAATGTCTCAGAGAATCTCTCCAACATTTGATGCCAAAATGCCCTCACTAACTGCAAAAGACATCTACATAGGGCCCCCACTCAACCCAAGAGTTGGGACTGTCACCCAACACCCATTTAGAGAAGATATGTCCATTCCAGCAACGTGGAGGACAGTTATTCTTCCAGAAAAACCACTGAGAACGCCTATCATGGTTCAATCTGGCACACTCCTCACTTGCCGTGGGGCATTGGGCAAGTCGTCCAACCACACTGAGCCTCAGTGTCCTCGGGTATAATACAGGGATCACCTACAATGGGTTGAAGTTGATTACATAACACATCTAAAGTGCCCAGTGAGGTGCCATGCCAGGGCATGTACTGTGTCAGTGGCCCAAATGGCCCGCAGGGCTGCCTGGAAGGTGGGCTTCGAGCTGGGTCCTCTAGTCTCCTCTTCTGAGGGGCTCATGCAGCCCTGGTGACACCATCCAGCACAGAAGTAGGCGAAGAGGGAGGGACCTGACTTTGGTGGATATATACCAAGAAAGAAAAGGAGAAAGCAGTGCTGCGTGGCACTGAGCATCCCTTTTTATAGCCGCCCCCAAAGAACAGCTTCCATTTAATTTAAATTTCCCTTATATTCATAAGTTTACAGGAGTTAAAAATACTTAAAAGTCAACTGTTTATATAACCTTTTGCTTTTTCCCAATAATTATGATGTGCGTGTTTCCATCTGCATGTGCTGGGAGGGAGGCTCTCCTTGTGCTTTTGTTGTGACTGTTTGCAGGCACCCTTCCTTACGAATCATGCTCCACAGGCTCCACAGGCTCGTCTTCTTGGGCATTGAAGGAGTCCTTTCCAATTTTTTTGCTGCTATGAATAGCACCACAATAAATACCCTTGAGCAAACTGCTTTTTGTTAATTCCTTTGCATATCTCATTAGAACTTTGGTGTCTGCCTCCCTTTCTTTTGTTAGTGTCCAGGAAGAAAAGACTTCCACCAGTCACCCCAGACAAAGAGCTGTCATTGGGGAGACTGTCTGGTAGCAGGAGGCGGAGGCAGAGGCAGCTCCGGGCAGTTGGCTGTTCCCAGAAGGCCACACACTGCTCTTGACTTGGCTTCTTCCAGCCCTATTGCCTGCTGGCTGGCACCTGCCCCCTTGTGTTGTCTGCCCCTCATCACTGGCATTCTTCAAGGTATCGTGGCTCCTTCAGCACTGACCAACTAGCTACCCTAAAGTTGCCATTGCCTTTGCCGGCAGGCTCAGTCTTAGATTCCATAGTTCATATTTCTAAGAGAGGCTATCTCATTAGTCCAACTCAAATTTCTCAAAGGCCAAGGTCATAGGTAAAACCTGTGATGGGGCAGGCCAACTATATTCGTGAAGGGAACCAATTTTAGTTTCAATTTATTTCCAAATGGAATGTCACAGATCACTCCCAAAAGTGACAGACTAGCAGCCACTATCTTACTGGCCCACAATTTTCTGGACCAGTGAGTTAGACTGGGCCTAGGAGAGAAGCTCTCATGCTGGCCTTGTGTGGGCTCGCTGCTGCAGCTACAGTCCGAAGGCAGGTTAACTGGGCAGGTGGAAGAGACAAGTCCCAGTATGCAAAGGCTTTTCAATGTCCTGTTGGCAAGCCATTCACTTGCCCGGCCCAGCGTCAATTTGGGAAAGTGATACCCAAGGGCATGGAACGTGATTTGGTGTGGAATCCCATACATCACCTGGAAAATTTGTTTTTTTTTTTTTTTTTTGGAGGAAGATTAGCCCTCAGCTAACTACTGCCAGTCCTCCTCTTTTTGCTGAGGAAGCCTGGCTCTGAGCTAACATCCGTGCCCATCTTCCTCTAGTTTATACGTGGGACGCCTACCACAGCATGGCTGCCAAGCAGTGCCGTGTCCGCACCCGGGATCCGAACCAGCGAACCCCGGGCCGCCGAGAAGCGGAACGTGCGAACTTAACCGCTGCGCCACCGGGCCGGCCCCATCACCTGGAAAATTTGAAAGGAGATTCCTACTACTTTAAAAGTACATCTCATTTCTGGATCTACTTGCCGTGAATTAATATCTTTTTATTAAACCTTATATTATCTCATGAAAAGTGTGATCATATTGCATTTTTTGCTACTTTCGTTAAAGGTATTAATGTAGACACTGAAAATACACCACAGATTTTGTAATCCTGCTTTAGTGCTTATTTTTTCGTTTTTATATGCCAGGAAGTGGTCCCCCAGCCTCAAGTCCTTGGTCTGGTTTTAGGGTCAGCCTGTGAGTGGGCTGCTCTGGGTGGCTCAGAGGTGGACATCAGTTCACAGGAAAAATTGGAGGGTGTCCTTGGGAACACCTGTGAAAAGGGAGGGGTGAAGCAAGAGTGGGTGGGGGGGTCTCAGTGGCTCCATGGGAGCTTGGAGCTGGGGTGGCCCAAATGACCAACTTACTCCACCCATCAGCCATCAGGTGCAGCTGCCCCAGCAAGGGGGCCTGAGCTTGGGCAAGGGCGCCCTGATCAGCCTCGGCAGGTCTTGGAGAGGGAGTCCAGTGGGAGCTGTGGAGCTGCTGGAAGGAGCCCCTCAGTCAAGGAAGGAGGACTGGGCTGGGTTCCCTAATTCTGCATGCCACCTGATCAAATCAGCGGGGGCTCAGCATGCAGGAAGGGTGGGACCAGGAGGGACCCACACAACCATACACAAGCTGGCCACCCAGCACCGGGTCTCTACCCGGCACTTTCCCCTAGAGGGAGTGTAGCCCTGCCAGGCACGCCCACCTGGGCTTCTCCAATCCGGCACGCTAACGTTGGTGAGGATTGGTCCAGAGATGTGTGCAGCCCCGCCTCGCTTACTGATTTACTGAGGTTATGTGCAGCAGGCATTTGGGAGCATAAATGCTGCTCCTTGCTCAGCTGCTTCTCAGCAATGGGCAGCCCCTCCTTGCAACTGATCTTAGGGGAGGCCCACCTGCTTTCCTGATTCATGAACCACCCTGCCTCGTCCAGGACCTCTTGTCATTGGTCTCTCATGAGCCAGTGACAAAAAGCCTCCAGGTTTGTGCTAAGTGGTGAAGCTCACATAAGTACCACCAATGAATGTGGTCTACATGACACCATCCAGAGTCTCCCACAGCCCACTGTCCCCCACAGCCCACTGTCTCCCACAGCCCACTGTCTCCCCACAGCCCACTGTCTCCCCTACAGTCCACTGTCCCCCCAGCCCACTGTCCCCCACAGCCCACTGTCTCCCACAGCCCACTGTCTCCCACAGCCCACTGTCTCCCACAGCCCACTGTCTCCCCACAGCCCACTGTCTCCCCTACAGTCCACTGTTCCCCCACAGCCCACTGTCTCCCCCACAGCCACTGTCCCTCCACAGCCCACTGTCCCCCACAGCCCACTGTCTCCCCCACAGCCACTGTCCCCCACAGCCACTGTCCCCCACAGCCCACTGTCCCCCAAAGCCCACTGTCCCCCAAAGCCCACTGTCTCCCCCACAGCCACTGTCCCTCCACAGCCCACTGCCGCCCACAGCCCACTGTCACCCCCCAGCCCACTGTCCCTCCACAGCCCACTGTCCCCCCCAGCCCACTGTCTCCCCACAGCCCACTGTCACCCCCCAGCCCACTGTCCCTCCACAGCCCACTGTCTCCCCACAGCCCCCTGTCACCCCCCAGCCCACTGTCTCCCCACAGCCCACTGTCACCCCCCAGCCCACTGTCTCCCCACAGCCCACTGTTTCCCACAGCCCGCTGTCTCCCCCCTCCCCACTGCTTCCATGTATGTTTTCTTACAGTGGAAGTTTCCAGTCCTGGCCACAAAACACCTTTTTCGTTTCCTTAGCTACTTTTCAAAATTTCCCAGGCTTAAATATAAGGAGTGATTTTGGAGTGATAAGATTTGTTTGCTTTCCCCTCCACCTAAACAAGGATATGGTCCAGTGTGTGCTGTCCTTCAAATGCCCACCTTGATCAAAGGCCTTTGGACCATCTTCTTGATTGATGACCTCAGAGATCTTCAGCCATGTCAATAGCCCCTCATCCCTCTGTGGGATACGACTCTCCTTTGTGGCCTGCATCCTCTCTCCTGCCATCTCCTCCTTCATCTAGGTTCTAGCACTCCCCACCCCTTAGGGTTTGCACTGCCCTGGAACTAAGGCTGAGGACCTCTAGAGAGGGTGCCGGGGCTGGCCCGACATACAGATCATCTGGGAGGGATGCCTGCAGGGCTAGACAAGGCCATGAGCTCAGGGGAGCTTTTAAAGAGAACTTGAGAAACTAGCCCACAACATCCAACATCCTACATGGAGTGGGGGCTCCATGCTTTTGCTGAAATGAACTGCTGTCGTGGTATTGACTCAAACGGTAAACCTAGTGGCAGAGATGTGCCAATGTATGCAAAAAATGGGACCATTTTCTGGGCCCCTCATTTATTGGGCTCTGCAACTGCCCGTGAGGGAAGGAGACGCACAGGCACACATGTAGGAGCCTTTTCAGAAGAGCCTCTCCCTGTAGCACTGCCATCTCCTGAATGCTCCATGCGTGTTTCCTGGTACAGATTCTGTTGATTAAGATTGCCTTTGATGCTTACTTAAACCACATTTAAATGCATTTAAAAATGTTAAGTGCACTGTGCAGTTCGTCACTGCCCTAAGGAAGTGGCTCTGTGTGGCAGCATCACTGACAGCCCTGGATGGCATCTGTGACATTGGTCCCTCACTCTCCCTCTGTGAGCCTTCACCATGCCCAGCTCTGCAGAAACAGCACAAGGCCCAGCGGCAAGCTGAAAATCACTTAGGGGACATATGTGTGAATTAGCTATAACTGGATATGCTTGAAATCTCTCAACCTTTTTCTTATTTCAACATAATGCTAATTCATTTAATTGACAAACATTGCACACTGACTCGGGCTCTGATTTATGTAATGAGACCACAGCCATAGTTGGCTGGACTAAGGGCAGTCACCTGACCCACAGTAGCCAACCAGAGGCTAGTGGGTGACCGATAACATACCCCGGCATGGCACAGCGCCCCATCCCTCCAGTCTTGCCTTAGAGCATCTGGGAACTATGGAGAGACTGACCTAGTTTGCAGTGAGGGTGGCAGGCAAAGCAATGTCAAAGGATGGAATATGAGTAAGGAGTGGAAACCAAATAATGGAGAGACAAAAGTGGGGATTTGCTGAGAGGATAGCACGGTGAGAGCAGGAGAGGGAGGGAAGCACTGCCCCTGGGCCTCTTTGCTCTCTGGCGGCTTCCCTGCGCGGGTCCACAGGTTTCCTCCTTTCCCAAAGGTGCCCTTGAGTGAGGCTCTGCAACTAAAGGAAGTTGGGCTACCCCAGGATCTGGTACTTACTAATATCCCAAGTATTTTTTGAATATCAGGTATTTTACTGTCGTCTGTAGGAAGGACAACACTGCTGCCTGGGTTCAAATCCTACTTCTTCTTCCCAGCTGGTGAGTCTTGGGCAAGTTATTTAACTTCTCTGAACCGGTGCTTACGGTGCCTGGAGCAGAGATGTGCTCAGTGAATGTCAGCTACTCTCAGTCCTTGCTCTTTCCGCTGCACCCAGCATGCCGGATGTTAGTCACAGGACTTCCGAAATCCAACCATTTTTAACTTAACAATTCTTTAGTTGCCTGGGTTCAATGTGATATAAACTGTGAAGTCGTGCCTAAATTAGTTGTTTTTGAAGTGAGATTCCCGGTCTGGCATGATCAGCATTACTTGGGAACTCAGGCCCTACCCAGATCTGCTGCCCGAGGACTGGGCAGGCAGCAGCCCTCCAGGGTGGGGGTTCTTCCTGGATTTTAAAAGGAGCTATAGGTTTTGTTTTGTGGGAATCAAGTTTTCTACATCGCATTTCGCCAATTTGCTTGATAGTAAAAATGACCTGGGGAAATTGCTAAAAATAGATTCTTGATCCCCACCCCAAACTGTGGAATTGGGCTCCCAAGGGAGAGGCAAGGGTGTCATGACCATCAGCCTGAGAAGGTAACAACATGAATAAAAATCCAACCCCAAAGAGCCCACTTGCAGCAAGCTACCAGGGCCAAATTGCGTGTCCATGCCTGGAGGAGGATGCAGGAATGCAAACCCCAAGATCGGGGCCCCCACGGTCAGGAAACTTACAACCTTATGCCCTGAGCCCACACCCTCAGCAGACCGGGGCCACTTGTCCTTCCCCCAAGATGGGAAAGGCATCAGTACCCTTGGAGCACAGAGCTGCCCTCTGTCTTGTGCTGTGGAAGAAAACAGGGAAGCTCAAATACCCCCTGCAGCCTTGCAGCACCTCACTGCCAAGTTCCAGACCCTTTGGGGATGAACTCGTGTTCTGGTCGCTCCTGTTCTGCTCCGCTCCATGAAAGGGAAGCCTTGCCCTGGTCTCCTGCTTGGGAGTCCTCACTTCCCCAAGGTTAGCACTCCCTGCTATGGAGGAAAGATATATTCCTATGAATTTACAGAGAGTTGCTGTCCACAGGTTTACAGTAAGATGGGCATGAAAATGTCCACCAAACAGCTTTTGACACCCACGCCGCCAAGCACCCCACAAAGCCTTGGCTGTCGTTTCAGCGCTCCATGCCTGGGAGCTGGAAGGTCATAGGCGGGCCAGGGGGCAAGCCCTGCTGGATGCCCCTCAGGCTGAGCGCCGCCAGCCCTTTTCTCTGCTCTAGTGTGGTTCATGCACCAGGCACTTTTCTCTCACCTACAAGACCTGTTAGCAAAGTCTACAAATTGCTCTGACGTCATCAGCTAATCTTGAAATCACACTGGCCATTACGACAGAAGACATGCCCAAGGAACCGAGTTCTGACAGCAAGAATATTTTACAGTGAAACAGTCTGTTCAGGTTGTAAAGTGCTCGCTTCTATGCTGTATCAGTTGGGCCTTAACCACATTGATTCCCGGTCTTCACTGTGTTTGAGTTGCATCAGAAGCTTGTTGAAACAAAACTTCTGATCCAGTAGGTTTGCAGTAGGGCCTGAGATTCTGAATTTCTAAAGTGCTTGTGGACCACAGGTTGAGTAGCAATGCCACAAAATTGCTATCCCCAATTTATCAGAGAAAAAAACTGAGTCAGAAACGTCATTCCATATGGAACAGCAGAAGGCTGTTTCCTCTGTGCTTTTCAGGTTGTTCTTTTTCTGGCCTTGGTTCATTTCCTATACACGTGTGTGTTCTGACCAGTGTTCAGAGAACTCAGGGAAGCCCTCTGCGGATCTTCAGAGCTGCCCCTCCCTGGAGCCCTCTCCTCTCCGGTCTTGCCTTCTGTGTGCTCTGACCACCGTGGCGTCCCAGACCCTCAGCTCTGCTCCTCCACTCAGGGAGACTGTCGGGCTTGGCTTGAGTTTCCAACCTCTGTGCTGCGAGGCCTGGAATCTCTCCAGGCCGCATCCAGTGGTGCCTCTGGAGCTCGCCTCATTTGTCCCCCCTCTCAGAGATTCCTGTCCTTTGCTCCCTGATGTCCAAAGTTAAAAAACGGTTGTTTCATCATCTTGTCCAGTTTCTTAGCTGTTTCAGGTGGGACCGTAAATCCAGTCCCTGTCACTCCACCTTGGGCAAGAGCTGAAATCCTTTTCTCAATTTTTAATTCCTGTCAGCGTGACTTTTTTACGTGACCCCATGCTCCTGCCAGCCTACATTTCTCACTTGGGTATGCAGGAACTTTTGCTTTGCTTGTGTGCACCACATAAGCCATAGGTAGCCTGGAGAAAGGCCATGAACTCGCCCGACCTTCTGCTGTTGTGGTTGTGGTGGCCACGGGCAGGGCTTCCTCCAAAGATGCGCAGCCTTCCCTGGACATCCCCCCCAACGGGTACATTCACTCAAGCATGCCCAAAGCACCAATGTTTCCGGGTTCAAGCATGCCTCTTTGGACAATCGTAATACCTGCCTTGTCCCCACTGAGGTTCAGTCTAGAGAGAGCTCAGGAAAGGAGCCCCGGTGTCTGGTCGAAGCCAGATAACTCTAACTCCTTCCACCAGGCCACACAAAAAGGGTTTCTGACGTGCCCGTTTCCCTCCTCAGGCGATAGGTCATCACAGGCAGAGGGTGGTCTTCCCCACCAGAAGGAATTCTGTGATCAGAGCTGTCCCATCGTGGTTCTTGTTCTGTTAAAAACATTTAGAAAATGCTCCTCCGTACTTCTCCTCCTCCTTCTGTTATACTAATTTATACAATTTTATTAATTTCAGCTTGTCATTTTAAAACAAACCCAGATTTACAATAAAGTTGCCAAAATCATATAAAGAATTCTCATATACTTTTCACTCAGCTTCCCTAAATCTTGTGTAACCACAGACCATTGATAAAAATGACAAAATTAACATTGACGCAATATGACTAACTAATCCATAGCCTTATTTAAATTTCAAAACATAGCCCATGAATATCTTTTTTCTGGTCCACGATACAATCCAGGATCACACCTTACAATTATTTGTCATTTTTTCTCAGGGCCTGAGTCTTTCTCTGCATCTCATGACCTTGATCCTTTTGCAGAGTTTTGGTCAGTGATTTCCTAGAATGCCCCTCATTTTGGGTTGTCTGATGTTTCCTTCGGATTAAGTTTAGGTCATGCGTCTTTGGCAGGAATACCACTGCAATGATGTTTCTTCTTCTCAGTGCGTCCTGTCAGGAGGCACGTGATGTCACATGTCTCATTACCAGTGATGTTTACTTTGATCACTTGATTAAGATGATTTCAACCGTGTTTCTCCACTGTTAGGTTGTCATGTTTCCCTCTGTGATCAGTAAGAGCCTTGTGGGAGATTCTTGGAGGATATATAAATATTCCTTTTCACACTGTAATGTTTTCCCTTTCTTGCTTGCTCCTGCTTACACTTCCACTCCGGCTCTTGTGTTTTCTTTGTTTCAACAGAGCCTGGCTTCCAAGTGATAATCTATTTGCGAAAATAGGTTATACACTTAGGCATACAAAGGGGTGGGCTTCCTCACACTTCAGTTCCACCCTGGTCCTGGTGCAGGTTCTTTCCCATCACATGCCGACCTCTCTGATGCCAAGGCCCCTGTGCTGTTTGCATCCTTGGCTGCTCAAGGGGGGAGGTCTTCTCGGGAGGTTGTTGGGATGGGGCTGGACATGTGGAAAGGCACAGGCAGGCATCCTTCCCTGGAATGCCTGGGAGTGTCACTGAGGAGGACTCAGTGGAGAGTCAGGCCCACAGCCCTGCAGCAGCATGGACGAGACGGGAGGTTCCCTCTTGACCTGCAGTGAGTGGCCTGTCCACCTTGCTGTCCCATATGGTCCCCCAAGGGCCTGTTAATGTTTGGCAGTTTCCTTTTGATGATCTAAGTCCCCTCTCTGTGATCCCCCTGGATCAGTCACTCTCTTTCCCTGCCCCCAACTTCCTCAAAGTCCATGCTCACCCTCCTCCTTGTCACATTTTCCTGGAAGCAGAGGCCTGATTCTAAGCAGGGGAGGATGTCTTTTTCCTTCTCCATTCTATTTCCTCTTTTTTTATTTTAGTGTGGTGGACGTTAGCCTTGTGTGCAGCCACCTGAACACCTGTCCTGTATGTTGATAACTTCCCACATTATGAGTCCTGCCCCCAGGACAGAAGCCAGAACTCGCTGTCCCAGGCCTCCTTACAGCTCAGGTATAGACCCATAGGTTGAGGCATACCTAGCCCCTGCCAATCATATTCGCTTGCGGGAGACTAATTTGAAGGCGAACAAGAAAAGGTGGCAAATAGACCCCATGATCTAGGTGCTTGTAGGAGCAGTGAGAGGTCCTGTCATTTGGGGCTGGTGTCAGTGTGGCCGCAGGGGTCCTTGCCCACAGAGGAGCAAGAATGGCTGCTATTCCTGTGGCCAATGAGCTTCCAGACCTGGCTCTCCTGCCTCCCAGAGAATCCTTGCGCTACCTAATACGCTGCAAGGTGCCCAAGCTGGCTGGAGTGCACTCTGTGGGTCATTTGTGCCCTCCACTTTATTCCTCTTAAACCTTCCCTTTGAGTCTCAAATCCTTGTTAACAAAGTAAACACACACACACACAGATAAATAAATATTAGATTTCTCTTTCTCTTTTTCCTTCTCTCCCTCTGCTCCCTCCTTTCCTTCTTTTTCGTCTGCTCTGAAACAATTCTATTCCTCCTTGAAGCACTGTAGATGTTCCCAACCTAGTAGGGAGAGGTCACATATAAGGAGGTGGGAAAAAGAAAAGCACAGAGATTATTAGTTCAAGGTATTATCATGCTCTACTATTGATGGAAATTGTTGTGATTTTTACACTATCACAAAACAAACGTATAGTGGCTAACATGTTATGATTCCTGTTCTTTCACAGTTCCAGTGTGCTTCCACAATACTGTCGTTCTCTTTTAGATGGTGGAGGATTCAGTCTCCACTATAGTCTACTCCCAGCCATTGGACAGACGCCATCGGACAGATGCTGAAGTCTGTATGAAGCAGATAATTCACAGCATGAGTGTGTAAGGCTTAGAGAAGGCAATGGATACCAAAGCATTTGAAAAATCAGAAAAACCAGTGAAATAGAAGATATTATTTTGCACTTACATTTGATTTAGGTGTGTCTAATGTCCTTAGGTTATACTTTAGAACATACAAATAAAACTCTGGATTAGAATTAGGAGGAGCTAGAGATGCCTAGAGTTTCTGCCCACAGATTCACACCCAGTTCAGGGCTTGGCATACCCCTCCCCTTACACAATACTCGTCTTTAAACAGCTCATTCTCAACCAGATGCCATAAACCACCTCAAACCATCCCAGTCTCAGACCTCTAGACTTCCTTTCCCCTTGAGGGAAAGGAAGCAAGAAAACCTTACGTACAAATCAGGGGACAAAACCTAGTGCACTTAGAGGAGAATATGGCCCCTAAGTGTGGACTGTGTGATCTGCACTGTCCTTAAAGAAATGCCACTGAAGTCATCAGGCAGAGCTTGCACTCTTAAACAGCAGGCAGCTCAGCCGTTTCCTTGCCTAATACACATTTACCCGCTGACTTCTGAAGATGTATGACCCAGGCCGTCTAAGCAGAGGCTACTTTACTGAGGGATTCCCCAAAGGAAGAGGTCGACTCAGAGGGAGTCTGTTTGCTTTTGTAGTTAGCCAGAGGGATGAAGGACTCCTGTTTCCATTTTTCTTCAAGGACTGTGGTTTTCATGTTCCCACTTAGTTAGCAGTGTGGGGCAAAGGGCTCCCGTCAGCTGGTACGCATGGTCATAAAGAGATCTCTCTGATTGGAGTGCCCTCTAGCTGCCCTGGCTGGTCTACACCTGCTCATCTTCCCAAATTTACTAGTCATTCTTCTCCCACTCTGCCACCCTGGATTAGGTCTCTCCCCCAGGGCTCCCACCACTCCTTTGAGCACCACTCATTTAGGTCTTTTGATGTTTTATGTCCTTACTTTATCTTTCATGGATGGAGAGAAATGAATTAAGTCACATTCTGGGTGTTCCTCTGTTTGTTCTCATAACAGCTCCTGTGGTAATTGCTTTATGAATTTTGATGCTGTGTTATTTGGTGCATGCATATTCATCATAGCTAGCTCTCATTGTGTATTGTACCCTTTATCATTGAAAAGTGGCCTTCTTTGGCCTAATCTTTCCTTGCAACTTTTCTGTATGTTTAAAAACTTACAGTAACAATAATTGTTGAACCTAGTTGAAGAGTATTCAGGTGTTCATTGTTCTATTCTTCCAACTTTTCTGTAGGCCTAAAATTTTCAGATTGAAAAGCCAGGATGTGGGTGGATAGCAATGTAAAGCCACTTAGAGTGCATATTCAACACATGTGAATCCTTGTGGTTTTGGGGGTGTGGTGGAAGGTGTACAGCTTCAGTCTCAGAAAACCTGGATTTGAATCCTAGGTCTATTACTCACATAGACAACTTCATTTCCATGAGCCCCAGGTCCTACCTTGAAATGAGAGCAAGCATACTCAGAGGGATTGTGGCAGTCATTGAGATAACATATGTGAAAATAGCAGGTCTATAGTGATTGCTCAACAAAAGTAGCTTTCGAATTTTATGAGGGGCAATGTTATAATAAAAGCACAATCAGAGTTTTTAGACTCAAAAGATCTGAATTCAAATCCCAGGTCTTGCCACTTGCCCTGTTACCTGACCCAAACCACCTGACTTCTTTTGGGTCTGATTCTTCATCTGTAAAATAGCACATGCCTTGGAGAAATGTTGTGAGGACTAAATGTGACGATGTGCATGAAGTGGCTGGCTGAGAGTAGGTGTTTAATAAACAAAAGTCATTATTGTTACAAGATACCATCATATTTATTTATAAAACACTTAATATAGCACTTACTATGTGCCAGACACTATGCTAAGCACTTTTCAAATATTAACTCAATTAAGTCTCATCACAATCCTACGCATAGTATGACAATGATCTCAGTTTTACCTCTGAGGAAACAGGCACAAAGAGATAATTACTTTGCCCAAAGTCACACATCTGATAAGTGGGAGAGACCGGATCCTAATCCACACGTTCTGGCTCCAGAATCCTTGCTTTTATCTGCTACTGCCTCTCCACGTAAATATTAGGAGAGAAATATGCTATTATCTAAGGAGTGTCTTGTTATGTTGAATGATTGACTAGCTATTTGGGATCATTTTGACATAGCCTATATTTATATTTTGGACGTTACAGAGTATTCCATCAATAATCTAATTTCTCTAGCAATTCTGGCATAGCAGATTTATTTATTTATTTAAAAACCCCACAGTAACAACAAGATCATCCTAATGGATGAGCATCTCAACTTAGGCCAGACAAAATATATTTTTCCTAAAATTATCATGAGGTGGAAAATCTACAGTGGTAAGGGGGGAAGCTACTGACCAATAAAGTCAATCTTTTCTACAGATTCATCCATCAACACATTAGAACGGCTCTCTCCAAGGCTGGAAAGGACAAAGTGGTGGGGCCATTAGGAGACTAGACTGAAGACTCTTCTCTGTGAAGCAACAATAGAGTTTTTTCTCTTCTACTCAAAATCCAATACTTTATTTTCAAATAAAGTTTGGAAACATTTATCTTTTTCAATTAGAATTAACAGTCCTGCTGCACTAGATTGAGAGGTTTTTAGTTGTACGTTTGCTCTGGAACTTGAAGACCAGTGAGAGATTGTCTTCCAAATCCGGATGATTAACATGAAAGACGGAAGAGAGAATGCCGTTTCAATGTCCGATATTTCCAGAAGGGAACAGCCATTCTTCAAAGTCCAGGCTAACTAAACAAACCAAAACAACACAAAAACCACACACAACAAAAATGGTAACCATGTGAGGTGGTTGAGGAGATGGATTAACATCCATCAGGATATTAATTAACTTTATCATGGTAATCATTTCATGATATATACATATATCAAATCATCACATTTCAATATATATATCTATCTCAAATTATCACATTGTTCACCTTAAACTTACACAACGTTTTATGTCAATTGTATCTCAATAAACTGGGGGGGAAATCAAAGAAATGAAGGAAAAAAATCTCTGAATCAGGCTCCTGTGGGCGTCATAAAATCCAGGGATTGCATGGCTCATGGGCACCCACACGTCGGTACTCTGTGAAAGAGGAGGCAAGACACAGCGTGCACACTTACGAACTGTGCTATGTTCCACCCAAAGTACACGGAGGGAATTGCCTGAAGCCTTGTCGTAGGGAAAGGTCCTCTCACGCTGTGGAAGATGAGTCTTCTGGGACATGACCACCATGCCACTTCCAGTTAGAGGAGAAAAACTCTCTGGGGATGCTCCCAGGGCACACTGTAGTTTTAAATGGTGGCAGACTACTTCACCAACACACACCAAAAAAGGATTTTGAGCTTATGGGAGGTTAGTAGGAGATGACACACTGTTGAATGCCACAGGGAAGCTAGGACAATGCCTCAGTGATGGGCATAATGTGTCACCATCACTTGAGGCAGGCTTGTCCTTCAGTCCACTCGGGCAGCTGTCTAATGTTAGCATTTGGGATCAGCTCTACAAAAACTCGGACTGAGGAGAAGATTCATTGGTCAAAACTATTGAAAAGAAGACAAAAAGATCCAGAGTCTGTAATTTCCACCCACATTAAGTTATTTGGATAAAACTCTGCTGTCATTACCAGACTGAATGCACTAAAAATAAAGTGGCCCTGAGAATATGCCACAGGTTTGACCGCAGGTTTGCTGTGAAGAAAAGCAGGAGTGTTTGGAGGCCTCTGCAGAGCACAGCCCAGGATCAGAAACTGTTGGCTTTTGTTGAAATTTATTGTAGGAGATTTATTGACTAGTGAGATAAATATTGACCAAGTCAAAGTCAAGGTTATTACTTATCTTCAGGAATAATAAATCTTGGGATTCTCAGTGACACAAAGTCAATATGTGCTTTGCTGCATAAATTCCAAACGAAGAGTTTCACTGGAACACCTGTAAATCTCTCCATCATGACCACGAGAGTAGCTTTTTAAAAATTACTATTGAAGAAAGACGGATGTCCAGGTCCGGGAGGAGCACCTCCTGTTCACTGCGGTGGAACTCACCAGGCAGCCCAATTTCCATTGTGATGGAATCCCTGATTCATTCAGTGGAAACATAGTCCCGAGGACTCGTAGTTGGCCTCTATTGTCACTGATTCTGATAAGAAGAATCAAGATTTTCTCATCCTGAACAAGAGGCAGAATGAGCCATGTATTCCTGACAACTGCTTCATTTCAGGACAAAAGATAGTTACTTTTTAATATATGTAATACATGAATTCTAGCAAAACTGAAGGAAAAAAAGAAAGAAGAAGAACACGGGGCCTTGGAGGCATATGGCAGAGGAGTAGCAAGGGATATGCTTCTTAGGAGTTCATCCTTTTCCATCTTTTCTGTTTCAATCCATCAGCAAGCTTTCATCAGTCATTAACTAGTGTACGCACAAGTAATAGAGTCTGCACCAGAGCATGCGCTCAACCCTCTGTAAAAAATTGGTGCAGATGCAGCAAAATGGAAAACCATGGTATCTGCTTTCGAGAAATTCTTCTCCAGGGAGCCCTGGGAGTAGGTGGACTGCAGGGATCTCGGCTGTGTCAGGGCCAGCAGCTGTGAGCTCCTTGTTAATCTGGGCCCTAGAATTTTTGGTCCCTGTGGACTTAGGTGGACAAATCTGTAAGGCTGTTTGATTGCGGTTGCCTGGCAGCCAGTACCAAATCTTGGGCCAGCTTCCCAGCAGTGACCGCTGTTCCATCTTACCTGCAATATGACATTTACCCCCCTAAATGGCCTTTTTGGTCCATTCTCAACACAGCAACCACAGAACGTTTTATAGTTTAAGGCAGATCGCGCCATTCTTCTGTTTTCAGACCCCTCTGATGGCTCCTGTCTGTAGTAGTTTCTTAGAGCTTCAGAACTAAGTACCACAAACTGGGCAGCTTAAAACAACAGAAATTTACTCTCTCAGTTTCAGAGCTGGAAGTGGGAAATCCAGGGCCGTGCTCGCTCTGAAGCCTCTAGGGGAGGATTGCTGCTTGCCTCTTCCAGCTTCTGGTGGATGCCAGCAATCCTTGGTGTTCCTTGGCTTGTTACTTCCCACACTCCAATCTCTGTATCTGTCATTGCAAGACTTTCTTCCTGTGTGTATCTAGTGTATCCTCTCCTCTTTTTGTAAGGACCCCAGTCATTGGATTTTAGGGCCCACCCTTTCTCAGTCTGATTACTTCTTAATTACATCTGGAAAGACGACATCTTCAAACAATGCCACATTCACAGACACTGGCGTTAGAACTTGGGCATATATTTCGGGGGGAAGTAACCCAACACACCACACCATCTTACTCAGAATGGAATCCGACCTCCTTGCTCTTACCTTCAAGACCCCATTTCTTATGATTCCTCCTTCCCACACTCTCCGGCATCTTCTCAGGCAGACTCCTCTTGGTGACTGTTTAAGGCATCCTTTGTGTCTTGAGTAGGCGTGACTCATCCCCACCCTAATCCTATCTCTTGCTTTGCTCTCTGCCGGAATGATCACCCCTGGTCTTTACACGGCTGACTCTTCCTCCAGGGCTCTGCTCAAAGCCTTTCTGGTCCACTCTCCGTGAGGGCACCTGCCCCTTCCTGTCTACCATGTTACTCTGTTGGCTACCTGCGCTTACCACTACCTAAAATGATTTCTTTAAACCTGTTTTCTTACTTATTGCCTCTCTCCTCCACTAGGATGTAGTTTCAGAAGAGCAGGGACCTTCCTGCTTTACTGCAGCTGCTATAACAGAGAGGATCTCCACCTAATGTTTGTTGAATGAATGAACAGTAAGTTTCCTGGGCAGCAGCCCTGAGGAGGGGCCATTGCAAATCCGTATGGACACCTCGATAGCAGGAGTCTTGACTTTAATTGTTGGCAACATTTTCCTGGCCTTTCCATCCTTCATTCATGAATTGCCCATGTCTTGGCTTTGTGTCTCCCACATGGAGTAAGTTCAGTCCTTCTGGAGCATTATGAATGGCAGGTTTAAGGAAATTTTGGCAGTTCATACACATGGATTTTTGGCATTAAATTTTTGTTTTAAATATATTAGTGAGAAAATTTATTGAGATTTTTTAGTTGCCTTTATTTCACTTAACACATCTGTGAATTTAGTGCCTTTCTGCAGTTGTATTTTTCCAATTGTATCACGAAATGACCCAGGATGTACCCATGAAATGACTTTCTTGAATCTCATTTCTTGGGATACCTCATATTTACTCAGTGGGCTTTGCAGAACTGTCTGGATTTGAATGATGTACCCACCACTTGCTGGTTCCATTGCTTTGGGCACATGAAGAAGAATGGAAGCAATACATGCTCACTGCAGAATAATCCTTAGCACAGAAGAGAGCAATGCCAAAGCAAAGCACTTTCACCTACTACCTCTCTCAGCCAATTCCTCCCTTCAGAGAGTTTATACCCCATCTGCTGTGACTGACACCAAAGCACAATTCTCATAGTTCCCCTGGCACCATCATTTTGCTTATAGAGTCAAATCATACGTTAAATGCACTGGAGAAGAATGTTTCTAGTAATTATCCTTGATTTATGCTTTATGCAAATAAATATGTAGTCTATCAGATTTGTTTAAAATGAGGAAGATTTTTTTAATGAAGTTTTGCTCTAATTTGTATCAATATGCCCCTTTAATAACCTGAAAAAAAATAATACTAACTAATGATTGTAAAGATATGGTGGAACAGGTACATTCATATATTACAGATAACAGAGTGAAAGGTTATATAAATCCACATCCATAAAATTATGGATGTTTTGATCCAGTTATCTCACTTAGGGATATAACCCAAGGAACGAATGCAAAGACAGACAAATCCATAAACATAAAAATGCTTATTGCAGTGGGATTATTTAATAGAGAAAGAGGGGGAACAATCCAAATGTTTCACAAAAGGATCTTGTTGAAAAAAATAGTAAAACTTTAACTCTTTGAAATATTATCTGATTTTTAAAAATATAAAGACACTCAAGCAAGATAAAAAATGATTATCATGGAGGCCGCATTAGTCAGGACAGTTTGTTATTATGCAGTAACAAAAAATCACTAATCTTGACGGCTTAACACAATGAAAGTTAATTTCTTGCTCATGCCACACGCCTAACATGGCAGGGGACTTTGCTGATCATAGACATTCAGGGACCCAGGCTGGCCTCGGCTTCATCTCAAAACATACTTCCAGTCCCTACAGCTGTGAAAATGGGCATGACAATCATATGCTAGCCTTTAAACCTTCCAGAATAAAGTGGTACATGCCTCTTCTGCTCACATTTCACTCACCAAAGCAAGTCATATGGGCACCTCTAACTTAGGGGCAGAGAGGGACAGTCCTAGCATAGCCTTGGAAGTGACAGACACTGGAAATAAGTGATGAACAGCATTGACGACAACGACAGGAGATGAAATAAAACCTACAAAGAAACCATAACAGAATACATGTTTGGTACAAGAACCTTACAATAGCACACTTTCATTTCTCTCTTCCTGGCCTCTGTGCTATTCTTTTTTTGAAATGTTTTATTGAGATATATTTCACATACCATAAAATCCACCATTTTAGAGTATACAATTCAGTGGTCTTTTAGTATCTTCACAAAATTGTGCAATCCTCACCATGGTCTAGTTCCATAGCATTTTCAACACCCTAAAAAGAAACCTCATACCCCTTAGCAGTCACTCCCGATTTCCCTTTCCTCCCAGTTCATGGAAACTACTTATCTACTTTCTATCTCTATGGTTTCACCTGTTTGGGACATTTCATATAAGTGGAATCATACAATAAGTGGTCTTTTATGTCTGGCTTCTTTCATTTAGCATGTTCTCAAGGTTTATCTATGCTGCACGATGTCAATACTTCATTCCTTTTGTGGCCAAATAATATTCTATTGTATAAACATACCGCAATTTGTTTATCCACTCATCAGTCAATGAACATTTGGCTTTTCCATTTTTTGGCTATTATGAATCATGCTGCTATGAACATTTGTGTGCAAACTTGTATGTGGATATAAGTTTTCATTTCTCTTGGCTTTACACCTAGGAGTGGAATTGCTGAGTCATTTGGAACCTCTATGTTTAACTTTTTGAGCTGTTTTCTAAAGCAGCTGCACCATTTTATATTCCCACAAGCAATGTATAAGGGTTCTAATTGCTCTACATCCTTGCCAAAACTGGTTATTTTCCATTTTTTGGATAATGGGTATAAAGTAGTCTCTCATTGTGGTTTCGATTTGCATTTGCCTAATGAATAATGATGTTGAACATCTTTTCATGTCGTTTTTGGTCATTTGCGTATCTTTTTTGGAGAAATGTCCATTCAAGTCCCTTTCTCATTTTTTAATCAGCTTTTTGTCTTTGTTGATGAGTTTTTCTTTATATATTCTGAAGTATCTGTCTTCAGTTTTGGTATCAGGATAATACTTTTCTCATGGAATGGCTTGGAAAGTATTCATTCCTCTTGTATTTTTTTGTAGGAGCTTGTGAAATATTAGCGTTAATTCTTCAAATGTTTGGTAGAACTCACCAGTGAATCCATCTGATCCTCACTTTTCTTTGTGGGAGGTTTTCTGAATACTAATTCAATCTGTTTACTTGTTATTGGTCTGTTGGGTTTTCTATTTCTTCTTCAGTCAGTTTTGGTAGTTTGTCTTTCTAGGAATTTGTCCATTTAAGCTAGGATGTCTAATTTGTTGGCATATAATTGTCCATAATATTTCCTTATGATCATTTTTATTTCTGCACGGTCAGTAGTAATGTTCCCTCTTTCGTTCCTGATTATAGAAATTTGTCTTCTCTCTTTTTTCTCTTGATCGTTCTAGCTAGAAGTTTGTCAATTTTGTGATCTTTTCAAAGAAAAACTTTTGGTTTTGTTGATTTGTCTATTGCTTTCTATCACCTGTTTCATTTATTTCTGCTCCAATTTTAATTATTTCCTTCCTTCCACTTTCTTTGGGTTTAAGTGGCTCCTCATTTTTCCATGTCTTAAAGTGAAAGGTTTGGTTATTGATTTGAGAGCTTTCTGTCTTTTTTAATATGCAGTAGTCCCTGCTTATCCACAGAGAATACATTCCAAGACCCCCAGTGGATGCCTGAAACCACAGATAGTACCAAACTCTCCATGTTTTTTCCTATAAATGCCTATGATAAAGTTTAATTTATAAATTAGGCACAGTAAGAGATTAACAACAATGACTAATAATAATAGAACAGTTATAATGATATACTGTAATAAAAGTTGTGTGAATGTAGTCTCTCTCTCTCTCTCAACATATCTTATTGTACTCTACTCACCCTTCTTCTTGTGATGATGCATGATGATTACAATGCCTACATGGTGATGAGATGAAGAGAGGTAAATGATATAGGAATTGTGACATAGTGTCCTGGGCAAGACGGAGCAGGACAGTGAGAGATTTTATCATGATGCTCAGAATGGCATGCATTTAAAACTTATAAATTGTTTATTTCTGGAATTTTCCATTTAATATTTTCAGCCCATGGTTGACAGCAGGCAACTGAAACTGCAGAAAGCAAAACTGAGGATGGTGGGGGACTACCGTAAGTGTTTACAACTATAAATTTCCCTCTAAGTGCTTCCTTAGCAGCATTGCATAATTTTGATATGTTGTGTTTTTATTTTCTTTGCTCTCAAAGTATTTTCTAATCTCTGTTGTGACTTTTTTTTTGACCCATTAATTATTTAGGGATGTGTTGTTTATTTTCCACATATTTGTGAATTTCCCAAATTTATTCATTTCTAATTGCATTCTATTTTGATCAGAGAACATACTTTGTATGAATTCATTTTTTAATCTTTTTTTTAATAGAGATCGGCACCTGCACTAACATCTGTTGCCAATCTTCTTTTTTTTTTCCTTCTTCTCCCCAAGGCCCCCGGTACATAGTTGTATATTCTAGTTGTGAGTGTCTCTGGTTGTGCTATACGGGATGCTGCTTCAACATGACCTGATGAACAGTGCCAGGTCCATGCCCAGGATCTGAACTGGCAAAACCCTGGGCTCTGAAGCAGAGCACACAAACTTAACCACTCAGCCACAGGGCTGGCCCCTAATTCATTTTTTAAATTTTATTTAGATTTATTTTATGGTATAATGTATAGTTTACCCTGGAGAATGTTCCATGGGCACTTGAGAAGAATGCATATGGTGCCATTGTTGGGTGGCGTGTTCAGAGATGTCTATTAGGTCTGGTTGCTTTAGAAAGTAGCTTAAGTCTTCTATTTTCTTGTTGATCTTCTGTCAGGTTGTTTAATACATTATTGAAAGTGAGGTATTGAAGTCTCCAACTGTTATTGCTGAACTGTCTATTTCTCCTTTCAATTCTTTCAGTCTTTGCTTCATGTATTATGGGGTTTTTTTTGTTAGGTTTATATGTGTGTACGTTTGTTACATCTTCTTGACAGATTGATCCTTTTGTCATTATAAAATATCCTTTTTCTCTCTAGTAACAATTCTTATCTTAAATTCTATTTTTCTGAAATTACTATTATTGCTATTAGCTCTCCACGCTATTCTTGTCATACACTTCATTTCAATGTATGTTATAAACTCCACATTATTTTAGCTTAAGTAGTCAATTATCTTTTAGAGACATATAAAAATTAATGAGAGTCTTTTTTTTTTTTTTTAGAGATTGGCACCTGGGCTAACAACTGTTGCCGATCTTTTTTTTTTTCTTTTTCTGCTTTATCTACCCAAACCCCCCCTATACACAGTTGTATATCTTTTTTCAGGTCCTTCTAGTTGTGGGATGTGGGACGCCACCTCAATGTGGCCTGACGAGCAGTGCCATGTCCACGCTCAGGATCCAAACCCTGGGCCGCTGCAGCAGAGCGCAGGAACTTAACCACTCGGCCTCGGAGCCGGCCCCAAAGAGAGTCATTTTTTATTTACCCTCATATTTATTATTTCTGGTGATGTTCACTATTATGTGTAGATATATATTTCCATCTGGTATCTTTTTTTTTTTTTTTGTGAGTCTTTATAACCGAAAATTCTTTATTTTGTTTTCTTTTCAGCAATTATCTTTGTTGAGTATAGAATTCTAGATTGACAGGGATTTTTTTCATACTTTAAAAATGTTACTCTTCTGTCTATTTAGTTACATTTTTCTGACAAGAATTCTGTTGTCGTCCTTATCTTCATTCCTCTTTATGTGATGTTGTTTTTCCTCCTTACTCCTTTTACGATTTTTTTAAATATCATTGATTTTGAGCAATTTGAGTATGATGTACCTTGGCTTAGTTATTTTTCATGCTTCTTTTGCTTTAAGTTTTTGAGCTTCTTAGATCTGTGGCTTTATAGATACATTGAATCTGGAAAACTTTCAACCACTCTCTCCTTTCTCTTTTGAAGACTTCAAGGACACCTATATTAGGCTGCTTAGAATTGTCTCACAGTACACTGATGCTCCATTCATCTTTTTTTGTTGTTATTTTTTTCTTTATGTGTTTTAAGTTGAAAAATTTCTATTTCTGCATCAAGTTTATGAATATTTTCTTCTACAATGCCTAGTATGCTATTAATTCCATCCAGTGTGTCATTTGTCTCAGATATTATAGTGTTTATCACTAAGAGTTCAATTTTGGACTTTAAAAATTATCTGTCTTGTCTCTATTTAACTTTTTTAACATATGGAAAACAATTATAACAACTTTTAATGTCTTTACTAATTCTTACACGTGTATTGTTCCAGATCAGTTCTCATTGGTTAGGTTTTCTCCTCATGAATCGTATTTTCTGTCATCTTTGAAAGCCTGGAAATCTTGTTTAGAATACAGACATTGTGAATTTTACCTTGTTGATGACTGGATATTTTTGTATTCTCATAAATATTCTTCAACTTTTTTCTGGGAAGAAGTTAAACTATTTTCAAAACTAAAATTATTAAAAACATTGGTTCTTTTGGTTCTTGTTCTTAAGATACTTTTTTAGATAGGACCAGGACAGCCTTAAACCAGGGCTAATTTTTTCCTATTACTGAGGAAAGATCCTTCTGAGTACTCTACCCAATGCTGCATAAACTTTAAGGTTTCTCATCTGGCTGGTGGGAGCAAGCACTGGGCTTGTCCTTCTGTGAGGGCAAGGCAGTGCTCCCTGTGATTGTTTAAAGGGTACTTACCCAGGCCTCAGGTAGTCTTTTCATATGCATTCAGTGATCAGTACTTGTGAACACTCCAAGGTGAACCCCTGCAGATATCTGGAGCGCTCTCTTTTCCTCTCTCTCTCTCTGTCCTCCCCTCTTCCCTCCTGCACTCTGTCCTGTGAACCCTGGCTGCCTTGGTCTCTCTGGCTTCTCAGCTCTGTCTCCTCAAATTATGGAGTCTTCTGCACCTGGGTCAGTCCCTGTGTATTGCAATTTTAGGGCTCATCATGTTTGTTTCCTGTCTCTCAGGGAAATTTATCTTTTCTTAAGTGGTGTCCAGTATCTTGCAAAGTGTTATTTCTTAAATTTTTTTATTGCTTTTTTTCAGTCAAAAAGATAAATATGGTATCTGTTACTCCATGTTGGCCAGAAGTAGAATCCTCAGCATTGCTTTTATATATTTTATGTATTATGCTTTTATGTAAGATTTTGTTTGAATAGTGTGTTCTGGAAAACAAAGTCTGAGCACTTTTTTAGATCAGTGATCACAGGAAAGGAATGGGAAAGGAGAGAAGAGATCTAGATTTTATTGTATAGATTCCATGCCAGAAAACTCCTGCATCTTATCTGCCTCTAAAATTCCAATTCATCCTCAACATTTTCTCTTTTAGAAACACTTCCTACATGGGGTCTTCCTGCAACTGCTTGCCCTGCCCTCAAACGAATCATTCCATCTTTGTGAGATCATTTCATCCTATTTTAATATCTTCCACATTTTTATTATCGCCTGCATTATAATTCTTTAAAAACCTTATGTCTCTCTGCTTGTCTGCAAGCTCTGAGAGGCTAGGAGGATGAGTTATGTCTTTGGTCTACAGACTTATAATGTCTGGCTCATATTTGATACACTAAACTAATTTTGTACATCTCTTTTAATTCACAAGTCAAGTTCGTTATGTAAGGAAGCTGGGTTTTTTTTCTCTCTTTTAGTAGAGAGGGGGAAAGAAGCTCAAAAAGATCAAATGTTTTGCCTAAGGTGAATGGTCAGGAAATTAGAGAGCTGGAATTGGAACCCAGTCTCATGTCTTTCTACTTCATCATTTGCTTCTCTTGAGCAGTACTATACAAAAGAACTTTCTGCAGTGATGGAAATGTTCTACACCTGGGCTCTCCAATATGGCAGCCATTAGTCGCATGTGGCTAATGAGCATTTGACTAGTGTGACTAAGAAATTTAATATTTAATTTTAACTAAGTAAAACTTAAATAGCCACGTGTGACCATTGGCTACCATATTGAACAGCACAGTTCTGGGCCACTGCAGACAGAATCCTTTTCTCTTTCAACTCAAATTATTCATTCTCAGTAGACAAGAAGTTCTGAAGCTTGGGTTTTAGTTGATTTCTGAACAAAGAAGGAATTCCACAAAAAGTTCCAACAAACAGTTTTGCCAAAAAAGAAAGACATATGTCTAAAATAAAAACCAAGACTGAGCCTAAGAGGAAAATGGATAAACAGCAAAAACAATCAAATGAAAAAGTATTCCCTGAAAACAAAGAGCTTTCTTTGACTTTACAGTTCTCTATTCCTACATGACTTCTCTGATAAATCTATGTATATTATCAATCTACAACTATATAATATACGATTGTATGATATGTAATATATTAAGATAGATTATGATATATAATATAATAATCAAGACATCTATCTGTGTTAGTTTGCCTGACCTGCTATAACAAAATACCATAGACTGGGTGGCATAAATGAAAAACATTTATTTCTTTATCACAGTTCCGGAGCCTGGGAAGTTCAAGATTAAGGTGCCAGCAAATTCGATGTTCAAGCCCTGCTTCCTGGTTCAGAGATGGCACCTTCTTGCTGTGCACTCACGTGGCAGAGGGATCGAGCCAGCTCTCTGGGGTCTCTTTTATAAGGGCACTAATCCCATCATGAGGGCTCCACTCTCATGATCTAATTGCCTCCCAAAGGCCCCATCTCCAAATACCTTCACATCAGAGGTTAGGATTTCAATATATGAATTTTAGGGAGACACACACATTCAGTCTATAGCTACTCAAGGACCATTCATGTTAAAGGTAAGTAACAGCCTCACTGATATTGGTCAAGTCATTCTCTTCACCTTTTATGTTAACCTTTGCCCTGCCTCGCTTGCCTGGCTCTTTCTTGTTGAAGGGCAATGTGTTTGTTTCCTAGGCTGCCATAACAAAATACCACAGACTGAGCAGTTTAAACAAGAGAAATCTGTTGTCTCACAGTTCTCAAGGCCGGAAGTCTGGAATTGAGGAGTTGACAGGTCTGTTAACTTCCAGAGCTGTGTGGGAGAATCTGTCCCAGGCCTCTCCCCTAACTTCTCGTGGATTGCTGGCAATCTTTGATGTTCTTGGCTGATGTCTGCTTTCGTCTTCACCTTGTGTTCTTTCTGCACATGTTGCTTTAAGTCCACGTTTCCCTTTGTCGTGACACCAGTCATATTGGATTAAGTCCCAGCCTAGTGACCTCACCTTAACTTGACTGCGTCTGTAAAGACTTTACTTCTAAATGAGATACTGGAGGTTAGGACTCCAGCATCTTTTGGGGGGACACAATTGACCCCATACCAGACAGCCATAGCTGATATGGAGAACAGGTGGGAGTAAATATTGTTTTCTTGTATTGACCCTGCCCATTATTTACAAGATTCGAGAAAAGGAGAGGTTGAGAGAGCATAGCTGTCACTGTTTGGGGTGTCTGTGTAGTCCACATCCTTTTCCCCTGCAAGGGTAGTCTCTGTGTATATCACACGCACCTATCTCCTGGGCCAAAGTTGATTCCTGGGCTGATTATACTTATGCTGAGAAATCAGACATAGGATAGAGAAAATCTGGTCAGTCTCTGAATAGAGTTCTGTGAACTTATGACCTCAGAGTTGGTCCTATTTAGCTGAAGAGGATGTTGGGGAGAGAAAGACTGCTTGAGTTTCATTTCCTGCTCTCTTTCTTAGTTCCACTTCCAGCTGAAGTCTGCCTATATGTCCTTTCTTTGGGTTTGCTGAGATAACCAAATATCCTACCAAACATCCATTTTTCTTGCCAAAATAATGTAAGGGGAATTTATTTTTTGCGACTAAAAGTGTTGGCTGAGATTCAGAGGGAGAAAGGGTGGGAGCTAAGGAACATTGGTGGGTGAGGTGTCCTGGGCAGTGAGCCCCTGCTCAGAGGCAGGGGGTCTATTTCAGTGGACAGAATTACTCCTTCTCCCTCCCACACCCCAAACAAGCACTAGATGCCTTTCCAGAGAACAAGCATTGCTCCATGGTTTCCACAGATCAGCTCCAGTGAATGAGATGAAGCTTTGTTTACCATCCCCACCCAAGCCATGCTCAAATAAGCAGTGAAAACCTCTAGGCCTGAGTCATCAGTCGAGGCAAATTATAAACTTCTAAGTGTGTGGCTTCTCAGAGATACCACATTTCCCTCGTATAATGAGCCTGCAGTTTGCGGCAAAGGATGTCTTAAGAACAAGTGAACTCACGGTCTAAAAGCAGAACTGTTATCGCTATCACTTGCTCTCTGACTGACAGGGCTGTTATTTCTTTTGGTAAGAGAAAGAGCTAACGTACAGAAAGAGAACCTAGAAATAAACAGAACCTGCATCACAGCAAGGCTTTGTGCTGCCCAAGTCACAAGAGCAAGCTCCTGGATAAGGAACCCCATTCATGCCTGCCCTTCTTCCAGTGATTTTCTTATCATCCGAGTCAGTCAAAGGACAGCCACTGCACTATCATGGCAGGAGCTGGGATGGGCTGGGCTGGGAGCCCCATGCATGAAATACTGTCTGTGCAGCAGAAGAGCTCAGAGTTAATGGGGAGATCCTGGTAACAAAGCAATAGGATTCCCTATGATGAGTCCTTCCCTAGAGGCAGGCGTATACTACTTCATGCACACAAAGAGAGGACTAATTGATTCTCTTGAGAGAGTCACAGAAGAAGTGACGTTTGAAGTAGATGTTGCAGGATGCGCAGGAATTGCCAAACAGAAGGAGAGAAAACATGGCCTGTCAGAGACAACATGGAGAGGGGGAGAGGCATGGTGAGTACGGTTAGTAACCAGTGACTCAGCCTGGCTAGAATGAGTGTATGGGGCAATGGGCTGGAAGGACAGCATGGAGCTGGGTCACAGAGCATTCTGGCTGGCAATGGCAGGGAGAGAAAACACCGTACAAGGCTTTTAAGTTGTGCTTGATAACCAAGCCTAGGATTTAGAAAATAATTCTGGCAGCAACGTTGAAGATGTATTTAGAGGACACGGGATGCTAAGAGACCTGGAAGCAGGCTGTTGCAGGAATCCAGGCGAGGTATAGAACATGACTTTGAGGGATGGTCTATACATCTTTCTGGTTTCATAAGCCTAGGAGGAAGTTCAGCAAGTTTCCATTTTTAAATGTTTGCCCTACTGTTAATTTCATATTGTTACTAGTAAAATTCTTAGAGACAGAAGCAGAAGGCATGTTGCAGATGGCAGAGATATTTTTCACAGCTTTTCGGGTGGATAACAATATACTTGACATTTTTCTCATTAAATGTGAGCTTTGCTGTATGATTAGATATGCTAGGCATCTGTGATCTAAAATTACAAATGTGAAAAGCAACAGCTCAAATGTTTCAGTCAATAAATATACAAGAGACAGTCAACATGAAACAACTCCTTCATATGCTCTCTTCAAGGAAGAGCTGAGTTGACATCGACCACATTTTTGGCAATGGCTTTGCCTTCATACTAAGGAGAGCAAGGGAACTACAGTACCAGACTGTTAATTACCCCCGGGATTCCAGTAGAAGTGAGCAGTTTCCATTAGGAAATTTCAAGGCCAAAAGGGCCAGCAGAGCTGAGGAGGGATGGAAGTTTTTATTGTGGCAATTAGAGAATTTCCAGAGGGAGCCCAAGAGGAGTAGAATTTCACTCAGCAATCCAGACATAATGGAGACATATAAGGTCAGTAGACAAGTCCAGAGACCAGCAGGCAGTAAATTGCTTGTCTTCTTGCTAGAGGCAAGGCTCGTCAGTGTGTGTGTGTGTGTGCATACATGTATGTGTAAGTCCAACCTGCACTCCCTGCTGAAGGAGAAGAAGAAGATTCACAAGGACAACTTTCTTCTCACAGATTGACCATAGAGGATGGAGAACTCTTCCCTTTTCTTAACTGCTCTGATCCATTGGCAGTGGCTGCCTAGAGATGTATTGAGAACAGTTTTCATGTCTAAATCAGCTTAATGGCTAAGGTGACAGATCATTCAGTGATGTCTTCCATGGGTACAGAATATAGGAGTACCATTACTGCTGCTTAAATGCCATTTTGGCTGTACGTTCACAAACAGATAAAGTGGAAGTGCAGATGCTGAGAGATTGAAGAGGACCCAAACGTGAGTGATAGGAGCGGAAGATAAGTTCCAGGTAAAGAGATTCTGCTGAAATCATGGAATAAGGATGAGGTTTTTTATTGTGCTGGGTAGATTTGCATGTTCTAGAGAAGATATGCAATGGCATGCTTAATATACAATGATGCGGGGACTGAGGGGCACCAGACTGGAATCATGGTGATGAAAGAGAGGAATGTGACATGGTGGTGGAGAAGAGAAGCAATTCTGGACTGATGGAATTTAATAATAGATATTGAGGCCACAGGACCAACACTGTAGCAAGGATATTCACAACCCCATTCACAAACACAACCCTATTTCTGAGTCATGTTGATAGGAGATTTCATCTCTTTTTGGTCAGTAGCACCACAATACTGCTTTGATACCCAAATTACCCAGTGTCATCATCAAGGCGGTTGTGTTAATTTGGTAGGGCTGCCAAACAAAGTACCACAGACAGGGCGGCATGAACAACAGATATTCCTCGTCTCACAGCTCTAGAGGCTACAAGTCTGACATCAAGGCATCAGCAGGATTGTTTCCTTCTGAGGCCTCTCCCCGTGGCTGTAATGGCTGTCCTCTCAGGGTCTTTTGTCTGTGCATGTCTGTGCCCTAATTTCCTCTTCTTATAAGCACACCAGTCATACTGGATTAGGGTCCACTCTACTGAACTTGTGTTAACTTAATTACCTCTTTAAAAATTCTACTTTTAAAATCAGTCACACTTTGAGTTATTAGGGGTAAGCACTTCAATATACGAATTTCAGGGGCCACAATTTAGCCCCTAGCAGTGACCTCAAGACCCTCATAGGTGGCCTGATGTTGCATCTCCCAGAGCTTATTCAGAATGCCCAAGTCATCAAGATCTCTAGTCATTCTCCCTTTCTGGGAGTTCAGACCCTACACCTGAGATCTCTGACAAAGTCTCTCTGTTGCTGGAGGAATGCAAGTGCTTGTCATCAGCCTTCAGGACCTCTGGGAATCAGCCAGCAGGTGGGGTGCATGTTGTCTTGACCTGCAGTTGATGCTGCCTGGAGGAGACGATGGGACACATTCGCATGAAAATTTGAGTATCTCAAATTGAAGAGATGGGGTCTCCCAGTTAGGGTGGGAGTTAAAGGCAACCCAGGCATGTCCCTCCAACCTGACCTCACTTATTTCCCTCATTCAGTCGCACCTGGCCACAAGTAATCCAGCAAAAGGAAAGTCTAGCTCCTACTCCTTGCCTTTGCCCACATCTCCTAAGTAGGGGAAGAATAACGGTAAGATCCTGACAGCCTTTAGAGTATATTTTTAACGGCTTAAAGTTTATGCTTGTGAGTGGTTCCACCTTTATTCCTGTGGTTAGAATCCTGAGGTAGGGCTTAATTTAGCGTGTGACCAAACAGGTAATCTTGAGTTCGTCAGCTGCTGAAGTCTCAACAGAAGACTGGATTGTGAAACCTCATTGTGTCCTTTAATCTGCTTCTCAAGGGAGCCCCATACTTTTCATAATCAAGTTAATAATTTGTTATGCTTTCTCTCAGATCAGTGAGACCCCATGGGGGAAGGGTTGGAATTCGTACACCAAAGTCCACCCTGAATATTTAACCATTCTGTATTTTGTAGGCTGTTTGATGATTACATTAAATAGCATGCGTCAAGGGCCTAGACCTTGCCTAAGCTGGCAAAAGATAGATGTTCAACTGTTAGTTCCTTCCCTCTATCCCGTCCAAGGAAACCTCTCTTTGGTGCTCTTTGGACTCTGCTGACAGCTTTGTTTAGGGAGAGCATCAGGTGGTTCAAGCTCCTGGAAGAAAAGGGATGTGGCCTTGAAATCCCAGATGTGACTGACAAGAGAGACCACCTGGTGTTGGAATCCCAGCATGGGTGCCACCCCCAAGACATGTGTCACAGAAAACATGGAGGAACGGCCAACAGATTAAGTGGGAACAAATGGTCTCCCATTTCCACACTTGGTCATCTTTGGTCTGTTCTCTACACAGCATCCAGAGTGGTCCTGTTAAAATGTGAGTTACAACATATCTCTCCTCCACTAAAGCTCTCTGATGGCATCCATTCCTACTGTGTTGGAGCCATAGTCTTCACTATGGCCCGTAAGTCTCTTTCTGATCTCACAGCCTCTTGGCATCTCTGACCTCGTCTCCTGCACTCTCTCCATTGCTGTGCCTTGAGTGTGCCAGGCAAGCTCCACCTCTACTCTTGCTCCTTCCTCATCTTCTCATTTTCCCCCATAATGATGGTGCACTTACTCCCTTACGGCCTCTAGGTCTTTACTTAGATGTCACCTTTTCAGTAGCCTTCCCTGTCCCCATGAAAGGCAAGGTCAAGAGAAAGAGAAGACAAGCTACAGACTGGAGAAAATATTTGTAAAAGACACATCTGATAAAGGACTGTTATCCAAAATATAGACAGAACTCTTAAAACTCAACAATGAGAAAACAAACAATCCAATTAATAAATGTGCCAAAGACCTTAACAGACTCCTCACCAAAGAAGGTGTACAGCTGGCAATTGAGCAAATGAAAAGATGCTCCTTATCATATGTCATCAGGGAAATGCAAATTAAAACAAGGAGATACCACTACACACCTATTAAAATGGCCCAGATCCCAAATATTGACAACACCAATGCTGGTGAGGATGTGGAGCAACAGGAACTCTCCTTCATTACTGGTTGGGATGTGGAACGGTACAGTCACTTTGGAAGACAGTTTGGCCATTTCCTACAAAACTAAACATACACTTACTGTATGATCCAGTAGTCATACTCCTTGGTGTTTACTCATAGTGGTTGAAACTTATGTCCACACAAAAACCTGCACACAGAGGTTTATAGCAGTTTTATTCATAATTGCCAAGATTTGGAAGCAACCAAGATGTCCTTCAGTAAATGAATGGATAAATAAACTGTAGTGTGCACAGAAAATGAAATATTATTCAGAGCTAAAAAGAAATAAGCTATCAATGCACAAAAAGACATAAAGGAACTTAACTGCATGTTGCTAAGTGGAATAAGCCAATATGAAAAGGCTACATACTGTATGATTCCAACGATATGACATTCTGGAAAAGGCAAACCTATGGAGACATAAAAAGATTAGAGCTTACCAGAGGTTGGGTGGTTGGAAAAGAAATGAATGAGTGGAGAACAGAGGACTTTTTTAGGGCAGCAAAAATTCTCTGTATGATACCATAATGCTGGAGACACGTCGTTATACATTTGTCCAAACCCAAAGAATGTACGACACCAAGAGTGAACCCTAGTGTAGACTATGGACTTTGCTCAATAAGGCGTCCATTCTTATTGTGCTCTTTGAAGAAGGTAAAGGAGAGGTATGTAATATGAATCCTCCATGTCCTCCTTACAAGCAGGACAGGAGAGAAAGAAAATGGGGTGTGTCTTGCCAGGTGGAAGTTGGGAGGGGGTCAGGGCTTGACTTCTTCCAGAACCAAGAAGAGGGTATGGACTTCCTTTCAAAAGCATTGGGCACTAAAGAAATGAGCCAAGACTGAGTCTATCATAGGAGCCAAAATCAAAATATGGAGAGTAGGACCAGGTTAATGCTAAATTGAAAGGGGTCAGACACACATGTTAAGGTCTATGTGACGGAGCTCAGAGTTCAAGTAGAGATAGAAACAAAGAAAATCCAGTTTAGGAACAGAAAGGAGGTGGATGGATGGAGCTATTACGAGGTTTTACGTGGAAGATCATCTCCCAGTGGTTCCTTACTGGCTTGTGCACGAGTCAGAATCGCTTAACACCATGTATGAGCCTTATATGAGGTATCTAAAATAGTTCAACTCATAGACTCAGAGAGCAGAACGGTGGTGGCAGGGGTTGGGGGAGGGAGAAATGGGGAGATGCTGTTCACTGAGTGTGAATTTTCTGCTGTGCAAGGTGAATACGTTCTAGAGATCTGCTGTACAACATTGTGCCTGTATGAACAGTACTGTATTGTGCACTTAAAAATGGGTTAAGAGGATAGATCTTATGTTAAGGGTTTTTAGCACAATAATAAAAAAAGAATCACTTAAAAGGTCAGAAACAGGGCTCACAACTGAAGAAAACAGCAAGGCAGCCCAAGGAACTCGAGTGAGCTCAGATTTAAATAGCACATGAATAAAAGATAGAAAAATGGCATCATGTTCCACAGGGAATATGAGAGAAGCATGAGTTTATAAGAATAGCGTCAGGGAGACTAGGGCCTAATGTGTCTGAGGGTTACAGAAATTCCTAAAGGCAACAAAGGAGCTCAGATAGGATAATGAGGAGGAAGTGGCCTGTGCGCTGTGATGATGGATGGCAAAGATAGGCAGACAAACAAAAACCACACAGTGATGGCCACAACAAGAACCATAACACAACTCTTTGGCCCTATGTGAGGTAGAAGGATTTCACACTAGCCCCAGTACGCGGGAAGCTGGCAGGGAGTGTGAGAGGGTCGGGAGTACCTGGCGCCCAGCTAGCTGTGGTCAGATCAGATGTTCCATTGATAGGTTTCCTTTGACCGGCATGGACTCTCCAATTAAAGGGGGAACTGAAAATTTAAAAATCCACGTATTTCCCCTTAAAATACCTTGCAATTCTGGTGTCTCTTGCAATACTAGAAAATTTGGTAACAGTGGACCCTTAATCCTGGATGACAAATTCTGAGCAGACTGCCAACTTCAGATGGGCCTCTCCGTTGCTCAGTCTCCCTCCCGCCACCCCTGCCTGGCTCCTGCAGACATTTGAATCCGAGACTCTTGACAGAACTGGTCTAGGTCAGTTCACATCTCCTCATGGGGATCCAGTAAATGACAACAATGGACTTCTGTGGGGAATCTCAAAGAATTGAAGAACACCTCACTGGTGATATGAGACTGAAAAGGAGCAGTATTATTACAATGCTGATTTAAATAAAGAGAGAGAGAGAAATTCTATGGATAAGCTAGATAGATGCACCTGGCAGTAATATAAGCAGCATACTTTTAACTAGCTTCAAAGGATAATTCTGGAGGGTGGTTCTAGGACTACTGTAAAACCTCTATCCTCAAACCTGACCTTCTTCTCGCCTTGATTCCTAATGATTTGGATGAAGATAAATATGTTAAAATTATCAAACAATGCATCTAACACAAAGCTGGGAAGGAGAGTCAAGCCATTCAAAGTGAAGTCCTGTTGGTGGGCTGAAGTCCCAACCCCACTGCCCTTGTGTAGGCTGGGGCAGGCGAAGTTATGCGTCGGCACAGGGGAAATGAGCCGAAGGGAGGGTTTAGAGCAGAGCAGTCAGGGAGATGCAATCGTGTGGCTGCCAAAAATGCACATCTTCAGCTACTTGATTAAAATTGGAATCTAGAATGAAGAAATAAGTCCCAGCCCACTGGGGACACACTCCAATCACAGCACAGACATTCCTTTCAAATGATTTTAATTCTGTTTTTTATCTCAACTTTTTATCATGAGTAATTTCAAACATACAGAAAAGTTGGAAGTGCACTGTAATGAACACTTATATATTGGCTGCCCAGAATTAACAATTTTTAACAGTTTGCCGCATTTGCTTTTTCCATTCATATATGTGTGTGAGAATACATATATATGTATATGCATGTATATATGTATATATATGTGTGCACGTTTTTTTCTGAACCGTTTGAAAGTAGGTTTTGCAGACATCAAGGCACTT
Source organism: Equus caballus (assembly GCF_041296265.1). Taxonomy (NCBI): domain Eukaryota; kingdom Metazoa; phylum Chordata; class Mammalia; order Perissodactyla; family Equidae; genus Equus; species Equus caballus. Next base: position 20,655,753 of record NC_091687.1, read on the forward strand.
CATCCCTAAATACTTCAGCCTACGTCTTCTAAGAATGAGGACAATCTCTCATATAACCACTATTTGCCAACATACACAAGAAAATTGACAATAATTTCTAAACACAATCTAACATCTGGTCCACAGGAAAATTTCCCCAGTTGTCTCTAAAATGTCATTTATAGCTCTTTTGATCAATTCTTCAATAAACGAACTAAATCTGCTTTCTGCTTTTTTTTTTTCTCACTACCCATTCTGGCAGTGAATTGGGTAGACCGCAGTGCAATTCCCTGAGAACGGCGGTGTAGGAGGAAGAGGAGAGGGCTGGGCTAAAGATACATATTTGACAGCTCTCAAACTACAGGTAGCAGCTAAAATGTGGGGGATGCATGAGACCATCTAAGGATATTGTCATCATCATCTTCATCATCATTTACTGAGACACCACAGTCTACTTAGCATTGTACTAAGCACTTTTATCATTAGTTCATTTTCTTACGGCAATCTTATGCAATAGGTAGTATTATTTTCACTTTTCGGAGAAGGACACCATCTCAGACTTGTTCAGTAACTTGCTATGACCACTACTAGGACATTTGGAAGCTGGGATTTGAGCCTGGCTTTGTTTGATTCTAAAGTGCCTGTGCACAACCTCTGTGCTGACTGCTCCCTGCACAGAGGTGGGAAAGGAGGCCACGGACAGAAGCTTTAACACAGACTGGAGGACTGCTAAAGGAGCCTGAGAAGAAATGAACACAGGAAATCCCAATGGGAATAATATTAGGAAACCAAGGGAGGAAAAATTCCAAGAAAGAGGCCATGGCGCATACACACTTATTCCTGTGTTCATTCAACAGATATTTTAGGACCTACGTTTTTGAGACACTGTGAGTGGTCCCCCAATAGGATGGTGGATAAGATGGACATCCTGTGCTGTAGCGAGGAGGGTGGAGCAAACTGTTGATGAAAACCCTGTGTGAAGATTGGAGTAGGAGGAGTCCTGAGCTGTGGTGGGTGGGCAGTGTGGAGACCCGAGGACTCCTGACAGAGCAGTTCGAGAGCTGCAGGGGGACCTTGAGCCAGTGGGCAGTGGGCTTTGGAACAGTGGGATGTGAAAATGTTCCAAGATCCGGATCCTTCTGGGTGCTGAGTGGGAAGAGAAGAGATATAGGGCAAGTGACAGACGGGGAAATTGGAGCCAAAGGATTGTTTCGTTTGTTGTTTAAAGAATGGGGGAGACTTCAGATGTTTCTAGTCAGAAAAAGAGAAGACAGTAAGCAGGAAGAAGGAAAGTACAAAGATTGAAAAAAAGAAAGGAAAAGGGAAGTGAGAGAGAAAGAGTCCCTGGGAAGGCAGGGGTGGTGGGTCCATTAAACAGGGGGAAGCAAACCTGTTTTTCTGAAAGGATAAAGAGGAGAGGAGAGGGAGCAGGCTCAGGTTTGTCTGTGGGAGCAGGAGCCAAGGGTTGGCCTGTGCTGGCCTATATTGTCTTGTTAAGTAGGAGGGAAAGTCCTCAACTGGGAATGAGGAAGGTAGAGGTATGGTAGGTTTGAAGAATATGGCAAAGTCCTGTAGTTGCAGCTGTGGAAAACGTGAGAGGGAGCTGACCCTCAACAGGTAGAAGGACTGGGACCCTGCCTATGACTGTAGGTCCACCCCAGGGAGGGGCCAAGAACCCACAAGAGTCTAGTCTGTGAGATGTGCTCACGTCACACTTGGCTGCCTGGGAATGGGAGTGGACACAGACGAAGGCGCGAATGGTACCACGCCCAGTTGTGGACACGCACCAGAAGGTGTAGGGCTTGGGTGCGGGTTTGAGGGAGTTCAGGATTCTGGAGAGAGAACAGGTCAAGACACCAACAAATGGGAAACAGACAAGACAGGGAGAAGCAAAGCCAGAGGGGACTGAGAATATGGGGGAAAGGAATGGATTTAAAGGACCGGAAGATTCTCAGAGGTGAGACAAGGAGCATAGTAAGAGGAAGATATTAAAGGAATTGGGAGAAGCTGCACTTGTACCATCTGTGGAAATGTGATGGGCTCAGGTTTCGAAGGTGGGGCAGTTGAGGCCAGGCAAGGTCCAAGGGGTGTGATGGGTGCGGGTTATTAAGTGGGCTGGAGAAGCAGCTCTGTGAGTGGACAAGGTCAAGCTCAGGGCAGGCCAATTCCTCCCTCTTTCCCTACAGGCTGTGATAAATGAGAGAGAGACTCATTATTTCACTTTTAAAAATTAAACACTATCTTTAAATTTGAGAGAAAGACAAGAAATTGACCATGAAATGATACCATAATCTTGATTTATTTTTTTGTGTATTTACTCTCAAGTTGTTGCTTTTTTAAAATCTAAGCTTCATGGTCTTCAACTTAGTTTTGTGTTACTTAAGAAGGATGTACTCAATTTCCCCATCCAGTTTATGAAAATTTTACGTGTTTTTGGTTACAGAGAAATCCCAGCAATGCATCCCTGGATGGTGTTGCTATCTGCTTCTCCATCCCATCCATTTCCTTTCCTGGGTGTATGTCACCATCTGGCTGTCAACAAGCATCAAAATGATGGACAGGACACACAGCTCCTGCATTCTGATAATGGCAGGTGGCATGGAGTCCACGCTGCACCCAAGTTCAAATACAGTCACTGCATTGCATCTGTTACTTCCACCTGGAAGTCACCAAAGCAGAGAAGAAAGTGAATTGGAATTACCTGTCCCCTGCTTCGCTCCCAGCAGCACCCTGTTTCACTCTCTCAGTGCCCTCACCACAGTAGACTGTGTCTAGTTATTTATTTCCTTTACTATTCTGTGAACTCCTTGAAGACAAAGGTGGTACCATATTCATTTTTGTGAGTCTCAAGCAGTTACTATTGTGTTCTCAAGACAGGTTTGCTGGATGTTGGGAAAGATTTGGAAGCCCTTGCTGTTTGGTAAAAATGAGAGTCTCGAGATTTTGAGGAGGAAAGGAGGCTGTGGACAACAATGCCCTCCCCTCCCTCACCCAGAGTGACTCTTCCCTTATCTTAGGAGAGCTTATACAAGACCTACATGCCGACACAGACAGCCTCTTGGGTGCTGCGTCCATCTCCTGTCCTGTCACTCAGCAGCAGTCCCACCTTTCCCAGCTGCTTCAGTCTGGCACTTTTAAGACTCTGTATCCTGCCTCTGAACTCCAGTTCACCAGGGATCAAGACAACTTCGCGGAAAAGAGGATGTTTGAATCGGGCCCTGAAGGGTTTTGCTAAGAACATGTGGGCACCAGGGAGGGCATTCCAGCTGTCAGGGGTGACAGGAGAATGCTCAGAAGCTGAGGAAGCCAATGGGACTGGAGAGAGTGGTGAGTCAGTTTGATAGATGGGAGATGAGCAGCCTGCAATAACCTTGAATTTCAATAAAGGGGTGTATGTTTCATTCTTAAGGTGTGGGATCACTGAACGTTTTGCGGAACCTGAGAAACAGGATGAGCCCTTGAGAGCTGATCTCTCTATGCTGTGGTGTCAGGGAGGATGTGAAAATGGGGAGGGAAATGAGTTGTTAGTGCTTGTTGGAAGGAGGACCAAGCTCCCTGTTGGTCTGTCTGCTGCTCAGCAGAAAACTCCAGAAGTCTATCTCCTCTGCCCATACAGAGTCCTGCTTCTCACAGCATCCCCACCCCAGTGTGGGAGACAGGCAACAATCATCCCACTGCTGGAGTTTCCCTAGGCTCCTTCCCCAGAACCTGCAGTGGGCTGCGCCAGGAGACACCATAGATGCGAAAGGACAGCATTGCCTCCTCTGCCCCTACCCTCTCTCAGCTTCCCCAGGACATCGATCTTCATGTTTATTTACCTTCAGAATGAATTCCAAGAAACTATATATCTCCTTCGTGCATTTTTATTTTATTTATTTATTTATTTATTTTTGGCTGAGGAAGATTTGCCCTGAGCTAACATCTGTGCCAATCCTCCTCTATTTTGTATGTGGATTGGTGCCACAGCATGGCCACCACCAAGTGGTGTACGTCCACACCAGGGAACTGAACCTGAGCCACTGAAGCAGAGTGTGCAGAATTTAACCACTAGGCCACGGGGCCGGCCCCTCCCTCATGCATTTTTAAACTGACATCTAAAATTTTTCGCGAAAGTTTAAACAGTTGCAAAGGATGTAATTTATTTTGATGTGCAAATGTTGACATTTTAAATTAAAATCGTTTCGTCACTCTTTAAAATGTAACAAGGGGATAACAAATGATTCGATACCCACCACTATCTGTTACAAAGAAAACAAACAAATATTGCAATCTCTTCACATTCAGAGTGTTTATAACTAAAATTTAATTTTAAAAAATTTTGATAACTGTAAGTGCTGAAAAAAATTTTCTGGATTGAGCTGTCCTTACAGTTATTATTAGTACACAGTTGATCAAGTCAACATATATTTCAAATATTGATCAATAGGTATTAAATATAAAGATAAACTGTTATGGCAAAGATAACCCTCATTTAGGTGGATTTGGAGATTTTTCTGTCCTGATCAAAGCAGGATTTCTTCCATCAGATTTCTGAATTGCCCCTTAGATGGTGATCTGGAGGATTTGGCACCTGGGGGCCACTTACTTCTCCTTTTTAAGGTGGGAGAATGGCTCTTTGAGTGAGGAGAGAGGGAAAGGATTTGGGAAAAAGGTGTTGACTCCAGGGCCATTCTCAGGAAGAACAGTGGTAAGAAAGAGTTCAGATGGGCCTTCAGGATTTGGAAATTGACTCTGTTCATTTGATTGTCCAAGGACCCTTGGAAAGTCTTCATGTAGCTCCAAGGGCACAATTAGCCAGAGAGGGAAAGATGGATTGTGGGTGAGAGTAGCAATGATGAATATTAGGAAGTTAATAACAAACTGAGCTATTTGGACTCAATGTTTCATGATATTAGACCTAAAAAAATGGTGATTTAATAGAGTTCAATCTAAAACCTCAACAAATAGTTATGGTAGTCTTGTTACGGGCCAAATAACAACCTAAGAACTTTGCAACGTATCTCATTTAAGAGCTCCTCTTAACACCAATGCCAAGAAGTAGCGATTTCGTTCCATTTTCCCGATGAAGCGACTGGGGCTTTGAAAAATTAAGTAATTTGTTCAAAGTGCATTGCTAGGAAGGCCCAGCTCTTATAGACTCGTCTGTGAGGATTGTAAATATTGCTTATACTTGTCCAAATGCATGTGTGGTATCAAGTCTCTAGGGAAAGCTCATCTGAATCACAACATTCAGCTCTCATCCAGGCCCATCTCTGTCCTGGTGATCTCACTGTAGGGAACAGACCTCAGAAGTAACCCAAAATCTATTTGCACAGGGATGTTTATAACACACTACTTACAAGCTAGAAATGAGCAAACACCCAGCTGTGAATAACAAGCACATGCATAACATTTTATAGTTTGCAAAGTGCATTCATACATGTCTCAGTTCAGGCTGCTATAGCAAAATACCGCAGACTGAGTGGCTTAAACAGCAAACATCTACTTCTCACAGTTCTGGAGGCTGGAAACCCAAGATGACGGCATCGGCAGATTCAGTGTCTGGGAGGGCCCTCTTCCTGCTTTGCCAATGACAGCCTTCTCACTGTGTCCTCACATGGCGGAGAGAGAGGAAGAAAGCCCTCTGGCGTCTCTTCTTATAAGGGCACTAATCTCATCATGAGGACCCCATCCTCATGAAGGACCTCATCTAACCCTAATCACCTCCCAAAGGCTCCACCTCCAAACACCATCACACTGGAGATTAGGGCTTCAACATGTGAACTTTGAGGGGACACAAATGGTCAGTCCATAACAACATATGCTGTCTGCTTTGATCCTCACCAGGCATCCATCAGGCGTAGGGCAAGGACGAACAGTGTCCCTTCTTAGTCTCAGACCTGAAATGACACTACAATGAGGAAAATAGGAGGAGAGAAACCAGGTGTGTGACGTGCTTACCTTGTTCCTGACTCTATGTTAGGGGCTCTCTGAACCTTATCTTATTAGGTGACTGCTGCCCCCCTCAGCACCCTGGACTCACCTCTCAACGTCTGCTCTGATGACATCAAATTGATTGTGGATTGTTGCAGCCCTTGGCATTTCAGGAGTTTATGTCTTTACACATGTTCTTCCCTTTGCCTGCAACACTTGATGCCTGGCTAATGCCTTCTGATGCTTGGGGCCAAAGCCCAGGCAAGACGTCATTTTGAAAACCTTTCCTGTAGGACCTCCCTCCTTGGGTGTGTGCTCCTGCAGGACCACTCCACTGTGCAGTTGTGCCCCTGTGCCATTAGACAGCAGAGCCTGGCAGCACCACAGGCATCCCATTGTTTGAGAGAGCAGCCCGTAGTGAAGGGAAGGCCTTAGGCACATTGGCACAGGCAGCTGCAGGAGAAGACAGCCACCAGTAGCCCCATACCATCCAGAATCAACGTTTTTATCTCCTTCCGTGAAGAGATGATCAGGACAAATCCTATAATGTCCCCCATCCCTGCTTCCCTGGCCATCTCCAGAAACACAAGCCACCCTCAGCATCCAACATCCCTCAATCCTCACTGCCACATGTGTCCTTGTCTTGAGGGACCTGGGCCTCCCACTGTGCCCCTAGGAAGTCCAGGTCTAACAACAACAGCAGTCTGTCCTCTGTCTTCAAGCTCCTCTCTGCACACATCCTTCACCTTTCTGTCTTAACTGAAGCTTGGCTGCCCCTTAATGCCTTTGCTTTCCCTGAAGTCCACATAAGCAAGGCCCTTTCTTTCTTCATACCCAACATATTTCTGTGTCCTCCTTGCTCCCACTTAACTGTTTCTCATCCATTCTCCCTCCCTTCCAAATTTCCAGCTCCTTTGAAGCCTGAGCTCCTCACACCTCACCCCTCCTTCTTGTCCTCCACCATCTTTCTTCCTCACTCCTAGTGACTGTAGGACCTGCTCACTGCCTTTCTTCCTTCCCTCCCCTATCCCATCCCAGTCCTCGGCAATTTCAGCATCCATGTGGAGAATCCATTCAGCACCCTTGGCTTTGACTTTCTCACCTCCAATAATGCTTATTTTTTATAAATTGAAAAAACTATTTATTAATTTAAATAGTTAATATTTATTTATTTTATTTTGTCTTGACCACCCATTCCCATAGTCAATAGCTTGACATCATCACTTCCAAGAACTCTGAATTCTTTGAGATGCCAATGTGGGGCTGCCACTCTTTATCCTTAGAACTCACCCTGTTTTGTGCAATATTTGAATCTCATCAAGACATCCCATCTATTGCCACTACCACTTTTTAACCATTGCTCACTTTCTCCTCTTCCCTCCCTACCCCCTCCACTAATTGCTAACTGCCCCTCAACTGACATTCACATCCACATTCCCTCATTTCTTTCAGTCCACTGATCCAACATCACTGTATCCGAGAGGTCTTCCCTGACATCCTATATAAACGGGAATCCACCCTGGCTCCCCTAACTCCCTACCCTGGCTTATTTTTCTTCTTGTGTTTCTTACCTGCTGACACTGTACTATTTATTTAATTATTTTACCCTCATTAGAAACTCTGTGAGGGCATAGAATTCATCACTGTATGCCAGAACCTAGAAGAATCCCTAGCTCATGGGAGATGCTTAATAAATTTCTGTGGAATGATTTGAATGAATACTCTCATTTCTCTGATCAACCTTGGACTCCACAGTCCAGGATTCCAGCTCTGTCATTGCAAGTGCCTCGGGTTCACTCGCCCCTCCCTTCTTTGTACTTGCAGGAATAAGTTGCTTTGGTGGCATCACATCTGGGTGGCTATTTGGAAATGTGGAAAAACACTGCCATGAAGATTGATCTCACTTTAAATGAATAATCACACACCAAGCCACCAGCACCTTGCCAGAAATGTTCTCCCCATATTTTCCACTCTCCTCCAGCTTCATAAATCTCGTCTCCCTGACCTCCCACTCTCGCCTGTTGACCCTGCCTCATACTTCTGTGGGGAAATAGAAGCAGAGAGTTTGCTTGCCCTGTAACTCCACCACCTTGCCTGCTCCTTGGCTCACTCTCTTGCCCTTCTGTTGCTGTATATGGCGTGCTTCTAACCTTTTCAAAGCGCCATCCCTCTACCTGTTTGCTCACCCCATCCACTCTCAGATTCTCTAGGATTCGCCTTCTCCTATTTTTCTCTCTTTTACATGAAGCATCAATGTCTCCCTCTCTACTAGATCATTCACAACTCTTAAACAATTCCTTTTTCATCCCCACACTTCCCTCTACACCCTCCTCTTCTTTTTGGCAACTCTTCTGGAAAGAAGTGTCTATGCGTGTTGTGTCTACCTCCTAATCTTACATTTCTCCTAAACATATTGCAGAACGGCCTTTCCCTCTTCACCAATGACCTCCATGCTGCCACATCCGCATGGCCCCATCTCAGTTCTTACCTTACCTGACCCTCAGCAGCTTCGGGGAGTGCACCCTCCTTCCTGGAAAGATTTCTCCCATGGCCTCCATAGTGTTGTGCCTCTCCTTCCAGCGTCTTTGGGTGGCCCTTCTTCTCCTGTGTGGCCTGTGACTATTGCAGTGGCCCAGAGATCATCCTGGGCCTGCTGCTCTTCTCTGTCCACATAGTCTGCCCAGGTGACTCATCTAGTTCCATGGCCTTCAGGGCCGTCTCTGACCCAAGGGTCCTGCACCTCTTTCTCCAGCCTTGACTAACTCTGTTATTTTAGTTTTCCTGCCAACTCCTGCTCACCCTTCAATGCCCGGCTGACATTCTGTGGGGACAGATGTACTTCCTCCCTGTTCTGTGCTCCATTGACACTTGTACCTCTACTAAGTTGGCCCATTGCAGGCCATGTCTGTCCCCATGAGCCCCTCAGAGGCTGGAACCATGGATTATCATCTTTATACCAACAAGTATAATGGAATATTACATAATGTCAATGAACATAAATAAGATGAACAGAAGAGCTTATGGGGTGAGGCAATCCCCTGGGAACTTGGCTTTAGGGGACTCTAGGTTGAAGGTGGTCCCTCTCCCACAATTGTGTTCTTATGAAAAGTACGGTTCACTGTACATGCGAAACAACTGTCTGTTCAATACTGGTGTGAACAACACGTCAAAAATTTACATGTGTAACACAACTTATTACATTTCAACCCAAAGTTGAGAAAATATGGCATGGAAGAAAAAGCTAAAGAACAAGTGAAAAAGCTAACGCTGTAAAATTCTTCTCAGGGATTCCAGAACTTCCTCTGGTCATTTTACTTCATGAACACCTTCCCGACATACATTAAACACTCCTGAGATCTGAAAGACAGCAAAATCCAAGAAGATGTCATGTAAGAATTTGACCCTAAAAATCATTTCAAAAAAATTCTTTCTTTTTGGAAATTCAGAGTATTTTCTCTCTGTTTTTTAAAAAATGCTTTTTGCTAAGGAAGATTGGCCCCGAGCTAACATCTGTTGCCAATGTTTCTGTGTTTTCTTTTTCTCCCCAAAGCCTCAGTACATAGTTGTATATCCTAGTTGTAAGTCCCTCTAGTTCTTCGGTGTGGGATGTCGCCACAGCATGGCTTGATGAGCGATGTGTAGGTCCACACCCAGGATCTGAACCAGCGAACCCCGAGCTGCTGAAGTGGAGTGTGCTAACTTAACCGCTATGCCACTGGGCCAGCCCCTCAAAAATATTCTTGTTCTGTTAAGCAAGCTAAGTCCAATTCTCTAACAAGGAAAAGCTCACTGTTGGCCATCTTACACCATGCAACTATAACTTTTTGTCTGTAACTCTCCAAAGAAGGAATGGAAAATAGCATATCAGAGGAGCCAGGTCCTCCCTAACAGACCCAAGCAAAGTTATTTAACCTCTCCAGGCCTTGGTTTGCTCAAGTGTGGGTTATCATAAGTTTATTCTAAAGATCAACTTACATAACAGTTCTAAGAATCTCAGGGTCTTGTCCATTGCAAGCTAAAAAGTATCCATTCCCTTTTCCATTCTGTTTTAACCAGAGCTTACTCCTGAAACCTGGCTTTGCCTCTTTCAAGCTCTAACCTAGATTGTGTGTTCTGAGAGGAGGCACTTTCCTGTGGAGCTCAGAAGTTTCATGGTGGAGTTTTCCTGCCAACTCTTGCGTGTCCGTCACTGAGTGGGAGTTGTCTGGTGAACAAACACAGATGCTTCTTATGGAAAACCAAGCGGGAGGCTTCCCTTCGACGTGGGGGACGGGGAGCAAACAGAAGCAGATTTTAATCATGAGTTTCCCTCTTCCTGGTCCACATGTGTGGGTCTATCTGCCTCTACCCTCAACTCCCCGACCAAAGAGTAGTTGAAATAGGAAAAGTCTGGTTACAAGGGCAAAGAAAAGTTTTCTGGCCCCTGAACATCTCCCCCACTGCCTCCTCCAACGTCACGTCTCTACAACTCCGAATGATTGACTGACACTGAAATTATGCAATTAAACTGGACCAGACTCTGGAGGTGGCATCACCTGAAACGTCCGTTCATCTGTGTTTCCTGAACAACACACTCATTGCTGTCCTGTCTGCTAAATGTGTGAAGATGGATAAAGTGAAATCTCTCCTCCAGAGGGTGAGTGCTGAATGAAGAAAGTAATTGTGTCAGCGCCTTGTGACGTAACGGACGTGTATCTAAAGAGTATCAGTGGTGGGAAGGGACTGACCACTTGCTAGGGAACGCCCCACAGAAGAGCTAACATGTAAGCTGGGGGTTGGAGGGAACTAGAAGTTATCCAGGTGGCAAGTAGGGACAGAAGATTCTTGACAGAATTGTTGAAGTCTTAAGACAGGAGAACAAAGAAGTCAGGCATAGTAGGTCAGGAGAGTAAGGTGGCAGAGATCCAAGATTAGGGGGATGAGAAAGATACTACAAGTGTGTGTGTGTGTGTGTGTGCAAGCACATGTGTGTGTGAACAAAGATTAAAGAGAGTGAACTTCAAAAGTTTCCTGCAGGTGGCCCACTTAACTTTCACCCCCGAGGCCCTTGTGGCAGGACAGAGTCTTCCCAGCAGGAACGTGACTCATCGCTGGAGTCAGAGATTCAGCGTTCAGATCCTGTCTTCCAAATCCAGTTCTTCCGCTAACACTTGAGTCCCTCTTTGTTGTTAGCGCTGTCGAGTAGCTTCCCACTCTAGTGCCCCTGTGGACAGCAGAGCGGAACCCTGCGTGGTCTTTTTGCTCCATTCTCTCACCTTTTGGCACTCTATCAGACAATGCTCCATGGCTATTCATAGTATTTTCATGGCCAATTTTTTCGGAAGTGGGTGGCCAGGTCCTTCTTCCTAGTCTGTCTGAGTCTGGCAGCCCCACTGAAAACTGTCCACCATGGGTGACCCAGATGGTATTTGAAATACTTGTGGCGTAGCTTTCAGCATCACAGCCACACACAGCTGCCAGAGTGTGACAGTGAACAGACAGGGCCTGGGGGGGCGGGGAGGAAGTGTGTGGTTCCCTGGCTGAGAAATGAACCCGGGTTGTAGCAGTGAGAGCGCTGATCTTAACCACTAGACCACCAGGGCCCCTCTGCCAGCCTGCTAATGGCTGTGCTGGATTGTGCCCTTGTACACTGGGACACTGTTTCCCAGAATCACCTTTCCTGGCCAGTATTGGGTTAGACTTGGCCAGAAAGAGGAGCTTGTGAGAGATGTGAAAGACAGGCATGAAGCAGCAGCCATTTCTCTGAGAAGGTCACTGCGCTTGGTCGTGGTATCTGGCAGATGCAGAAATGCCCTGTGTCTTTGCTCTCTAAGCTCTTCCCTCAGCTCTCCTTCCTGCCTGCTGGCCCTGCTGGCAAGGGGTGGCCCAGGCTCACCAGTAGAATCTTGTGTAGACTCAAGGAAGCAGCGGCGACCAGAGACATCAGCTCCTCAAAACTTTTCCACAAGCCCTCCTAGTGGTCCCACCTTGTGGGCTGGACATGTGCTTGGCTTCTTAGGTTTCTCTACAAGCTCCAACTTGTTGCCCACACCAGTGCCTAAGGCAGGCTGGTCAGTGACCCCCCCCCCTTCCAAAACTTCCCTTCCCCTGCTTCTTGCATATTTGAGGAGGGCCTAATTACAGTAACTGATACAGACTGATACAGTGGCTGCTGAGCCTGAGTTTGTGTCTTCCTCCCTGAGCTGAAGAACAGTTTCTCCTTCTGCCTGCTGGTCCAGGTTCAGTTGCATCTCCAGTCCAGTCCTTCTGCCATACGGCAAGTCCTTCCAGGTTAGAAAGGCTGCTACATCTTCCCGTGGTCTTATTGCAGAGATACTAAAGCAGAGGGTGTGGGTAAGGCCAAGGGACTTGAGTTTATTTCACCAGCACCTCCCTTCTTCCCCCACCTCACCCCCTGTGCTAGGTGATTCTGCACTAATACATGGTTGGGGTGGGGGTGGGGGCTGTTCTAGATCAGCCCAAAGGCCCCGACTCCCTCCTCTTTATCACTGGCACCAAGGATGCTGCACCACACCGTCCTGCTCTTATGTCTGCACTGAGCTCCATTTGTCTGTTCCTTCTCAGTTTCCCTCAAGATTTTAAACAGACCATTCACCATTGTATACTCAAGGAAAAGTTGTGGGTATATAGCAGTTGCTAAATAAATGAGAAGAGAAAAGAGGGCTGGAGGGATGGAAACAGTGAAGAAGGAACTGGGCCAGTCCCAGGGCGAGTTTCAGCTCCATGTGGGCCCTGGAGGGAGAGCATGGAGAGGAAGGAAGGGCATCTGTGGGGCTGGGACCTTTGCCAAGTCCAGTGTTAGGTGCAGGCAGGGCACATCTTTCTTCCTGTCACGGTGCAGGAGGCCTGACTCCTTATGTGGGGAGGGAGAGGGCGCTCGTGGGTGCTTGTGCCCCAGCCTGGCCCCAGGAGCGTGTTCCCCATCTGGATGGAGGCTGCATGGCCCAGAAGAACAAACATGGGCTCTGGGCAGATATGTCACTTATTTTAGACAAGTATTAGAACTGCAGTCTCTGGGTATCTCATGGGGTACCTACATCATAAGGACACTGTGAGGACTTGAAGGGTTGACAGATGACAGAGCTCGAAGCACAATGCCCAGCACACAGCAGGTAAAAGTGAAAGATAACTGTGGCTAATGGCAGATCCCAGACAGGAACGACTGCTGCGGAGGGCACCCTGTTACTGACATTTACTGACCTTAATCAAACATTCGAGTGGTGATTTAGGAAGGACTCCTGATAGCCCAACCCTAGACATTTCTCTAAGATTGTGGTCACTCTGTCCATGACAGGGCGCCCTGTGTCCTGTGGCAGACACCCCCACCCTGTGATTCACCCCGTGTCTGTGGTTCTACCAACCAAATAAGGTTGGAACGTTTCTTAAGAGACGTCAGTAAACACAGTAGTTCCTGAGTATTCTGAATACGTGGGTGTCTGAGGGAGATAATTATGGGTCACAAGAAACAGTACCTGATAAGGTGACACAGGGTCTGATGAAGGCTGGGTGGAGGCTTTCCCACGGCAGGGACCGCGAGTGGACACCTTTGGAGAGCTAAGAGCAGCAGTGTCTCTAGCTCCCAGGCCGTCCTCAGGGCTGTTTAGTCTTTTCTTTCTGCTCCGCTTATGGTCTTTGTCCACAGTCCAGGAGGATCCCTCTGGCTTCACTCTGCAGAGCAGCGCTCTCCTTCCTCGTGACAGCTCGCAGCCCAAATGACAAGGAGTTCCCAGCTCCCTCAAGTATCAGGGACTGAGCCCAGGTTCCCTATCCCTCCGTTCAAAGGTCCTGTGGAAAAGGAAACTGAGCTGTACCTTGCTGTTGGGTGAGTGTTCTCTGAGAGGACGAAGTCAGGCAGGCTCCAGAACAGTCTCCTGCAGAGGCCTGGGGTGGATACGGGAGCAGTTCAAATCAGGGACAGTCACTCCCTGCGCAGCCAGCGGAGGGCGAGGTCCCTCGAAAGGCAGGTGCTTTCTAGGTGAGTCTCTGCAGGTTTGGTCTTGGTGTCTAGAGCTGGGATGTCCTCTTAAAATGTTGGGCTTCTACTTATATTTAAGCATCTTTTTCTGTGTCAGGCTGCGTCACGGCACAATATACTTCCTGGATAGATAGGAGACAGGTCAGATGCACGCTCCTTCCCCAGCATGATGCTCTGCACGAAGGCCCCCTGTTGTTCCCACTGATGCGACAGAGACCCACACAGGCAGGTTTGTAGGGCCACAAATGCAAATGCCCCTCACAAGCAATGACTTGAGGTCCCTCCCTCCAATACATTAGGTCTTTTAGAAACCCTTCTCTCTTGCTCGATAGCCCAGATCTGCTTATGTGGCCAAAAAATGAATTCCAATTGTACAATTCTTGCTAGGATTGGACTGGAGCTGGTACTAGTCAGCCTTGGAGACCCGACAGACCCATGGCTGTGCCTGTCTGGATTATAACTCAGCTCCCATGTCTCTTCCTTGCCAACTGCATTATCTCCAGTGATGCTGACAAAGCGAGGTGCACAGAGACACAGTCCATGGACTCCCACAAACCCTGTGGTAGGTCAGCCACATCTTTTCTCCAGGGTGGAGGAAGGACTTTCCTCCTTCCTGGTGACCCTACACCCCAGAATGCCAGTTTCCTCTCCAGTGGGTCATTCATGTCATCCACTCACACCTGGCTGCTGCCACAGGGGTCTTTTGAAGGCAGGATGAGTTCTCAGTTGAAGCACTTCATACCCTGAATTCATTTTGGCAGCATACAATCACCCTCAAGAGATCAGAAACAATAGGCAGGGGTTTCTAAAAGACTTGACTTGTAGTGAGAAGTGACCTTGGCTCAAGTCACTATTGCTCCATAATGAACCACCCCAAACTTAGTAGCATAAAATAATTACCTTATTGTGCTCAGGAATTCATGGGTCAGGAATTCAGAAAGGGCATGGTGGGGTGTGGGGGCAGGCTCTCCTCTGCTTCTCGATGATCAGGGTCTCAGCTGGGAAGACTGGAATGACAGGGATGACCCAAATAGCTGGGCTGGAGTTCCCTTCCCAGATGGTTCCCTCAATCACCCTTCTGCTGCCTGAACTAGGATAGCTGAAGGATGGCTCCTGGGGGACCCGTGCACTCACCCGTGGCCCCTCCCATGGCCCAGGCTTCTCTGAGCATGGCAGCCCAGCTCTGAGGGGGATGCCAGAGAGGGGCACTCCGGAGAGTGAACTTTCAAGTGAGCTGCGTGGAATTTGCCAACCAATCCTTGAAGGTCACACCTGTCACTTCCCGCTTTCAATGAAAGGGAATGCCCAGGTCACATTTGAGGAAAGCATGTGGGATGACAAATGTTGTCACAGCCCTCTTTGGAAAATATAATCTGCCGTACCCTGGAACTAACAGTTCCTTCTGAGCCTTAGGCTGTCAGGTTCAACCCAGGAAGGACCAATACCCAGGATGGCCCCAGCCAAGGGAGAGCTGATGAGTCAGATCCTCCCCGACTGCTGAGGAGAAAGGACATAGATAGACAGCTGCCCCCACCAGCACCCAGGATGGTTTAGTTGCTTTCCCAAATCTTTCTGTGCCAACTGCTCCCCAACTATAAGGTCCTGCAAACCTGCTTTGTCACTCTCCTGTTAGGGAGACAGAAAAGGGCTTGGAGTTCTAGAGTGCAGGTTTTTTGGGGGGGCTGGTGTGATTTGTTCTTTCAAACTTTCAAAGAGTACCGAGTCAATTTCACTTAGCATTCAGGACAAAGTCCTTTATGTCTCTATGCCCCCAGTTTGGCCAGTAAATGTGTGTGAGAAGGGTTGTTTGGTGGGGGTGATCGAGGAGTGGGGGCTCAGTCTTGAGATGATAGTGACAGAGGTCCACCTTCCTCCTCCACCAGCTGCCAGCAATCCCTGTCAGAGCCCTGATACATGTCACCTTGGGTCCTCCCGTGAGAGGCTCTGGGGAGGCGTGACCAGCTGACTAGTGGTCTTGTGTGTTTGGACTCCTCAGCTTCTGGGAGAAGACAACGAGGCATTGTGTGTGGACCCAGAATTGGACACTCTCTTCAGGAACTGTCAGTTTTCGGGGGAGTACGAATGTTTACTCTCTGTGCTGGATTTCTTCCATTTGCCCCTCCAGAACCACTTGCCTCCCTTCTCCCCTCTGCTCTGTGCTCCAGGAGGCTGCAGAGTCTGGGCCACATCAGTACACTGTCTTGCCACCAGGGTTACAATTTGGTTCACACCTGCCTGAGATCAGAGGAGGCAGGAGCATGGAGCCAGACATTTCTCCCCCAACTTCCTCCCTGTGGCGTCATCCTAAGCTGGCTCAGTTTGTGGGTGGGTTGGTACCATATGGTGCTGGTAGATGAAAATAGACTACTGCTGCACTGCAGCCCCACCCAGGGTGGACCAAAGATAGTGAAGAAGGAAAATCCTCCCGTGGGCAGAGCTGTCGTAAAACTTGGCTATTCCCTTCATATGGCGAGATAAGAGGCCTGGGGCACAGATGTACATGGACACCTGGGCCTTGACAAATGTATTAGTTAATTGGACAGGGTCTGGGAAGGGACAAAACCGGAACACTGGGGACAAGGAAAGCTGGGCAGGGGTTATGTGGTGAGTGCATATCTTTATGCCCCATACTGACGCCCACCAGAGATCATGTACCTCAGAGGAGGTGCTCAACAGCAGCTGCAAGCATGGCTCAGACTGGGATGTCAGCCAGTCTCTCTCCTTGGCCACACCCTTGCTGCAGTGTGGCTCCCCATGAACAGGGCAGCCACGAGAGCAGGGTTAGCAGCTCTGCATGAGCTCGAAAGCACGAGCTGTCTCATAAGGCTCAGCCAGCTACAGCCAAAGGTCAGGCCCTGTCAGCAGCAGTAACTGATGCTGGGCCCACAGTGGCACCTTCCGGGGGAGATCAGGTCGTCACGTGTGAAAGGTCGATGGCAAGGACACCATCTACCCTGGAGGGATAATCAATTTGTCTTCCCAGGAACCTCACACCTGTGGATGTGAGTTTGTCCACCACCAACTGAAGACCACAGAGTACCAGACATTGTGTGATGTGATATCCTGTAGCGAGTGTTGTGGGGTGAACCGCATCCCCCTGAAAGATATGTTAAAGGTCTAACCCCACTATCTGAATGTGACCTTATTTGGAAATAGGGTCTTTGCAGATGTAATCAAGTTAGGATGAGGTCATACTGGAGTAGGGTGGGCTTTAATCCAATAGGACAGCTATCCCATTAAGAGGAGGAGAAGATGCATAGACACGCACACAGGGGAGAACACCATGTGAGGACAATGGCAGAGACTGCAGTGAGGTGTCCACATGCCAAGGAGCACCACAGAGGGGCAGCCACCGGAAGCTGGGAGAGAGGATGGAATAGACGCTCCCTCAAACCCTCCAGATGGAACCAACTCTGTTACACCTGGATTTCTAGCTTTTAGCCTCCAGACTGTGAGGGAATAAATTTCTGTTGTTTTGAGCCATTCAGTTTACATTGTTAGGCAGCTCTGAGAAAAAAAATACACCAAAAACCCCATTAATAGCCATAAGTGCAACAATAAGAATCCACTGACCTTACTATGTACCCTCCACCCAGAAGCAACTGCCTGGTACAGCAGTGGGAGGCCCTGTGAAAACTTCAGCCAAGGGCCAAGGCCTGGTCGGAATGGGCTGCTTTTCCACAAGATTGATATGTGTGCCGATCGATGAACAACGTAGGGGGCTACTTCTGCAATGGCTGGAAGGCACCTGGAAAGTAAGCGCTGGAGGGAGAATTGACCCCTTCGCCACCTCTTCCAGGAACCGCTTTTTGGGGTTTATGCTTCCTGTCCATGTGAACTCAAGCTCTGCTGGGTTAGAGACCCTGATTCCAAGTGTGGAAATGCTCCCGCAAGGCGACAGGACACAGTGAGGAGTTCATGGAATTGGAAAGGGCAACCACCATCTGGCCACTTTGGGTTCTAGTGGACTTACAAGGAAAGCAAGAGTGTACTGTCCCTGTGGAGTAATTCAGCAAGCTGGCTGCAGGAACTAGGACTGCTGCCACACCGTGAAGACAGGAGGAGTGTGTCTGGGATAACTCCCATTAGGAGAATCTTTGACCAATGGGCATGGGAGTTGGCAGGCAAATCCTTCTCTCTTCTTCTCCCTGGATGGACTCTCCTGAGACCTGGTGGTCCCTAGAGCCACTCTGAAGATGGTCTGGAGCCTGAGCGAGCAGCTGCCCTTGATACCAAGTTGTGGCCAGTTTGGGAATGCATCTCCTGTCCGTCCTCCCCACAGCCTGCCTTGCTTCTGCCTCCTGAGCTGGCCTTCCCTAATCAAGTTCTACCTCATAAGCAGTTGCTTTCTCAGGGACCAGGCCACGACAATATAAAATGGTGAATAGGACATGCCAGCTTGGGGAGAGAAGCTACGCAGGATTTAAATGTTCTGCCTAGTGATGAGGTCAGCCATTTTTATTAACATAGAATCATGTTTTCTTTACTTCTGTATTGAACTACTATTTCAAGAGTAAACTTTTGAGGGAACACAACATTCTTGGCTTATTCATTTATCTCCCCCTACACCTTGGCCACTCTTCTCTCCCTTGTCCCCACCCAGGGTTTCTTGACACTGTTTCCAATGTAAACATCGGTGACACCAGGACCCTCCTTGTCTAGAAGTTGATGTGATCCTCTCTTACCTAGGTGTGAAGCAAGCATGCTGGTGGGAAATGGAGCTTCTTCTGGGTTACTGAGGAGAGGTGAGCTATTGTCTCACTCAAGTAGTGCCAGAAGAGCCAGCCAGGGTGTCTCCAGCAGCCTGTCACAGGGCAGGTGGATGCTGAAACTTGAGGAGGACAAGTTGTAGGGCCATAAAACTTCAAGCAACCAGGTTTGCCTTCTGCCAAAGCTAATGATCTTGTCCGTGAAAAAAATGTGGCTTTCTAATCTGACCTTCTGGGTTAGAATCCATATCTGACCCTTAGGAGTTGTGTGACCCTAGACAAGATTCTTAGCCACTCTTATCTGGGCAATTGTCATAGAGCTGATGGAGGCATTAAGAAGATGCTGTACATAAAGCTCCTGGTGCATGTAAACAACTTAGTAAATATTCATGTCGTTCCTCAAATAGGAGTGAGGCTGAAATGTCAAGGAGCAATCCTGGATTGTAGCTAGAGAGTGTGACCTGAGAAGAGGGGAATCCTCACATATTAGACCGGATGCTGTCTGCCTTCCAGCATTACTATGAAGATGAGCATGTTATACTTAGAGTCTACTGTCTGCAACGTGCTAAGTAGATGCTCATTTACCGTCAGCCAGTGACAAATTCTCAATGATCCCGCATGAAACTAGCTCAGAAAACACAGGGGAGTCCTATGCATGGCTGAGCTGACTCATATTCCCAGTGGGACAGATTCTAGTTTTCCTCTTCCATTACAGCCATGAGGCATCACAAGGAGCCACTGGAGAAAGGCTTGGGAGAAATCACCTCAGCTTGTTCGTAGCTGTACGAGATCAGGACAGTGGCAGGAGGCCAGGAAGCACGCAGTTTAGAGTCAGACAGCTTGGGACTGATCCTGGTTCCACAGACTGTTGGTGCGTCACCTTGGGTATGTTATTTAACCCTTTTACCCTCAATTTCCTCATGCGTAAAATAAACATAATGATTCCTACCTCCTGAGGGATTGTGAAGATTAAAGGCCAGAATATACATCAAGTTTGTTGTAGAGTGGAGGGTCCGTGTGGCCCTTCATAAGGCAGAGGGTGCAGCTCTGTTAACAGAGAATGAACATGAGTCATGACTAAGGTTTTGTGAAATCTATTTCAAGGAAATGAAGATTCTTCCTGAATCTCCTCAAAATTTTCAAAATCAATGGTTGCAAGCTTTAGAGTTTCAAGTTTACTCTATAGTCCCTACTAAACTTAGTTGAATTAATATGTTCTCATATCTCATATTTAGAGCATTAAAATATTTGATGGGATCAGATTTTCGTGACACTGTGTACATTTGCATCCTCCAAGATGATAAAAGGCTTTTGGGAGTTTTCTGACTCTGTGATTCAGGCAGGCTCTGCCAGCAGAGGTGTGACAGCTGCACCACGTGGAGGGACATCTGACTTCTATATTAATCATGCCTTTTTGTTTTCTTTATTTTTGACGCTTTGACATCTGTGGCCTTGCTGACCCTGGAGGCACTCCCCTCCCAGGGCTAGCCAATTCCTAGAGGTAGCAAATGACTTGTCTGTGAGCACATCTTTCATATGCAAACCAACCAATCCAGAGTTCATATCTCCAACCACCTTCTTTATTGGGATCTCACATTCCTGGCCACCATACACCTACCTTAATCACCCTAGGTCTATGTGCCAGACAATGGGACTGCCTCTATGCCCCAAAGCCCACTGAAATTATTCGAAATAGCCAATTCTAAACCTGCTTACCCTGCCTTGCTTGTTCCTCCCTGTGGAAACCATGATGGGGGCTCTTACCCATATTTCCCTTCCCTCCCTCTGTCTCTTGGCTGGTCCTGGTGCTTCCCCAGGTGGCCCTGTGTGGTGTGCCTCTTGCTTCTAGGCAACTGTGAGTATAAATTTCCACATCTGCATATCTTATCATACTTGGTTAAAACAAATCCCAGATAGCCTTAAAACATCTTAATTAGATTCTCTGTCCTTTAGGAACAGATGGCGTATATATAATTAAAGTGAAACTAAGAAGACCATACCGTGTGGAATGGCCAGACTTTTCAATTACATTCTGCTTCCGAGTACCAAATATCACAGCTGAGATTCTGGTCTACAAAGACTTCTGCATCCTTCATCACCATCCATTATGACTTCTTCACTGACATATATTGATGGCTGCCTTAGCTGGCTCTCCCCCAGCTGTAAGCTTCTTGAAGACAGAGTTCCTAGGTTTAGTCAACTTCTGCCTTCCTATTGGCTTATTCATAGCCCAATACTCAATAGAACCCGAATACGTATTTATGAAATGAATGTTTGGATGACCATGGCTCCATCGCTCTGGTGCCATGATCACTCCCCAAGCCCTGATGTAATGTGTCACTGTGAATCTAGATAAGGTATGTGAAAGTGACTTTCAACCCCAGAATTGTCACATGCTGGTGAGTTGTACTCATTTGTCAGCTGTGCCAAAGTTTGTTACTAGTAATGTACCAAGAGTTTGCAGATGACTTACTAAAAACTAGTGGATTTACAGTTATCCTCTCATAACTTCCATCATCGAGTGCATCCCATTTCACTCTCTTGAGTTATGGCTGCCACCTCTGGAATGTGAATAACTTCAAATCACCCAAGGAAGTGTGTCTCCTAAGTAAGTACTATCAGTCATATGTGCCATGGTGGATAAAACTTTGGAACCATTGGGTTCAGGCCATAAATGCTGTTTTCTTTGTGATTGAAACAGCTGTAGACCTGAGATAGCAGAGAGGCACGGGAATAAGAGTCGGTTGTACTGATGTTGAGTGGGTTACTTGGATACTGTTGATTTTCAGCAGAATATTTCTCACAATAGTGTTAATTGTCATTTTTATTCTTGTCAATGTTTTGTTGACTACAAGAAAAACAAGGAAGAAATTCTGAAATTGGACACGAGATTGGTAAAAGTACTGTGCACTTTGGCAGGTGCACGAATGGGACTTTCCAAGTCTGTTTCTGTACATATTTACTTGCCAGATCAGTCCTTTGAATAGGATGTATCCTGGGGAAATGTTCCCGAGATCCACAGGGAGTGGCCCTGGTAGATTCCAGTATATGAGAACTAGCTGCTACCCTTTCAAGCAGTTGTTTTGAATTACAAATGACCTAACATGCCAACAAAATTCTAATACCTTTGATTTCTCTGTATTCCTGTTACTGTTTTGTTTCTGGACACAAAATTCAAATCTTACTTGTTTAGTAAGTAATTTACTACAATTTACTGACACTGCATGCTGGCCAAATTGCTTTTTGTTTATATTTTATAGTGACTAACTTTCTAGCTCTTAGGAGCACAGCTCTTACAGCAGAACAATCTGTAGCAAGCATGAAGGGCTCAGAGTTCCCAGTGGGAAAGTTGGAAGAGGAATCTTAACCTCTCCGGATCACACTGATCTCATGTGTATTGAACACGTAACGATGCATTCTCTCACTCAATTCACGTTTCTTTTATTTATTTACTGCAGGAATGTTTATTGCATCCATTGATAGCCTAGGGTGGCTCACTGTCTTTGCCACCATTCATTGCTGAAGGGGAATAGAGCAGTATTAAGCAGTGATTCTCAAATTCTCTGTAGTGAAAGATCAGTTCTTATTTCTATTTTTTTAATCCATTGCAGGCCAATATTTTTATAATATTTTTACAATAGGAATGAATTACTGAAAAAAAAAAAAGAAACAAAAGATGACATATAAATGATAAACCCTGACCTTTTATTATTAGATTCAACAGACACAAAATTAGATTTCAAGAACTATAATTAGAAAAAATATAAGATAATTGCTCTAAAAGTTTCTGAACACTCTCAGTATTCATCTCACTACAGCGTGGTGACCATTTCTGGACCAGCACCAGTCCCCAGACTGTACTGTGGGGGGCCCTGGAACTCAGAGACTTCCATCAACTTCCCATCAAGTCAAATGGCAACTCTGTGTTCCACAAAATCCATGGAACCATTCTGGGATATTTGGCTTTTTCTAGCTGATCCTCAGTTGAAGTGGGGCAAAAATTAGAGATGCTGTCAGTTACTAATCAAGTCCTGGCCACTTGGGGCTGATGGGAGCAGTGGTTACTGTTTGGCTTCCTGGGCTGCTTGCTGCAGCTCGTGAGTGAGAGTTCTCCTTTAATCTGTGGTCTGGCTGTTGTCCTCTGTGTATCCAGTCTCAGCAGGCATGAAGGTGGGAGCAGATTCTGCCTTAAACCTCCCCCTCACCAAGTTTTTTCATACCTTTTTGATTTATATCATACACACCCACAACAGCTGCGTTGTATAATGAGAAAAAAAGAACACTACCTCAAGTGCAAGGCTTTCAGAAATACTATAAACCCCAAATCATGGTATTTTGTGTTTTCCCTCTTGCTTCCTTGTTTAAAATGAACCAATAAAGCTCAATATAGAGGCAGCACAAATGAAATCGAGTATGGCAACATGGATTCCAGGGTTAGAGGGGCTGGCCCAGGGTCTACAGCCCCATTGGCAAGATGAGACTGTCTGGATGGAGAGTTTCTAAGAAGATGAGCATTCATTTCTAAAAACATGACTGAGGAGGGGACATCGTGTTATCTGAGCATGTGTGTGTAGTGAGAGGGCAGAGGGCAGAGTGCAGTGGTTACCAGGCATTAGGCCTTGACATGATGGGAAACTGAGGCAGAGAGGTGCAGGTAAAGGCAGCAAGGCGGAAGTGAGTTTGAGTCTGCAGCACAGAAGCTCATGTGGTGTGGGGCAGACCTCTGTCTCTGATGCTCGGTGCCTCATCTAGAAGATACAGGGTTCCATGATGTGGGTCTAAATTCACTTTCTCCTCCAATTTGGGGGAAAAAAATCCCACATTGCCTGGGAGACTCACATAATTTGGAAATTAATAATAAATATATTATGGAATCACTGCAAATACTTTGGACCTCTATCCCATTCCTCACAAGCAGACGGTAAATTTTTGCCAGAATCTACTGGGTCTACCATTTCCCAGGGACCTGAGGAAAGAACAAGAAGTGAAGGGAGAAAGCCGGTCCAGGCAGAGGGGGCAGCAAAAGCACCTGGCTGGAAGTCATGTTGTGATTTCAGGGAACAGCAACAAGTTCGGTGTAACTGGAATCTAGAGTATGTGAGGAGAGATGAGAAATCTAACACAGCCATCCAAAACGAGATGCAAAATTGTGTCATGAAAGATCTGAGTGAAGAAATTGGGCCAAGCCACAGATTATTCAGGATGGGGTTGTGCCTTTGTTTGTCTCTGAAATATCAGCTTCACTGCCAGTTCCTTGGAGTGTTAAGGACATTTGCCAGGTGTCTGTTCTCCAGTGCTCCTGCTCCCGAGAGGGTCCCTTTTAAGTCCCATCAGCCACCCCGTTGTTAATCGTCTCACACCTCCGTGAGAATGGGCAGGAAGGACACTGCATGGTATGCAAGGAGAAGAGGGGTGGAGAGCATGATTTCCTGTGGAGAAGCAGATGGGGCAAAGACAAGCTTTATATAAAGTCAACTCTGGTCCTTTAAACAAAAAAGGAGAATTCATTACTAAGTCTGGTCAGCTGGAGAGAGCCCTGGTACAGAATATGTAACCTATTAAAGAGACAAAAGCCCTTGTAAATACCCTTAAAGACAACAGAATTATGTTTAATTCAAATCAGTTCTCTTTATCTACCTAAAAGGGCTTTTTAAAAACTTCGAGGTTATACCTTGAAATATAGCATACTATCGTATGTTAACACATCCAGATGAACACGCTCTCTGTAGAGAAATCCAACAGTACTTCACTGGGAGACTGCTTTCCATACTTCAGCCTTTCGTTCATTTTAATCTTGCTTAATCAGACTCAAAGCAGAGAGAAGGGACTTTGGAATCACGTCGACCTGGAGCTCATCCCCCTGCCTCGCTTTGGTAACTGGCCAATGAGCCAGCCTCTTTGAGCCTCCAGTGTCCCCTTGTGCAAAATGAGGACAATAATGGGACTCATCCCTTGGGACGCTTGTGAGGTCATGTGAGGTAACGTGTGTTATGTGCCTAACGTCCTGATATATTTCAGCTATTATTATTATTAAGAACAAACCACAAACTAAGGCTTACTCTGTTTTTAAGATTTTTTTTCCTCGCTTCCTAGTTCTGAGGTCCAGCTTTTCATTTCTATGCTAATAGTCTTTCTACCACTTATAAAAGAGGTGTGTCTAAATCCCTCTACATCATTATGAAAACATGGCTCACAGTGGAGTCATGTGGGCGGTAGCCAGACACTGTGTCTTTGTTTGGTCATTTAGTGACATAAGCCTTGAAAAATCCTCCCTCAGATCATTCTGTTGGGAACAGTTTCCAAGCCATTAAAATGTTATTCTTCCAAGTCTTCCCCTGTTGGTAACAGGGGAAGGGAGACAAAATGCAGCGTCATTTAGGCTTTGCCTAAAATGAATGGACCCTCTTCAGCAACACACGATGTGAAACTGATCACGAGTTTCCTGAAATCAGAGTCCTGACTTGCCTGACGATGTGTGTGACGGATACAAGTAGAGGAATATCTCATCAGTACGATGTTCATGGATTTGAAACTGGAGGTAATTCCAACAGGAGCTTGCAGCTGCCAGGACAAGGGGGAAAATATTTTCTTAAGCAAATTAGTGCCTATTGGCATTGATATTTCAGGAAACATTTACCTAAGAGAGCCAAGCGTTTTTGAAATATTCATTTACATGGAGGTAATTGGTAATTAATTATAAATAATCCCTATATATTTTTAAAGCACTTCCTCCAGGAAGAAAACTTGAAAGGATGGTATGAGCTTATTCTATGCAGAGGATGGAATTTTAGAACCTGAAGAAAAATCACTCCATCCTATTTAGCGGATGGGTGGATGCAGGAAATAGGAGACCTGTCTGGGATCACCCAAGAGGGGTGACAGAGGAGGGGCCTAGAACGGAGAGAGCAAGCAGCTTTCTTCTCAGGAGCGGATCAGTGGGTTGGAAGAGATTCCATAGACTGGACCGCTGTGAGAAGAAGGACCCCAAAGTGGACCATACATGTGATGGCACAGGGGCCACCTTGGTTGGCCACTCCTGGGCCACTGTCTAGATTACCTGTGTTAATAAATGAGCATTTATTATATTCTACCTGTATGCTCTGTGATTTTCAGCCTGAGCCATGTAATTTACAAGATTCATTTTCTATGAAAACAAGTGGACTGGAAAGCTAAATTCATATGAATTCTAATAATAAAACATGAGAGTTTTTAAAAAAATTTATGCTTATAGTTTTTAACTCTGATTTAAGATTCCCTGTGTAATACACTCAGGGATATTTTGGTAGCAAAGTGTGAGAAGTCCTGGGCTAGCTGGGCTAGATGCTTTCAGAGTACTGGGATCCAGGTGAAGCAAAACCTCTACTTGAGTTGAAGTTGATCACTGGAAGAAAATGCTTGGACGGCAGGAAGGCTGTGAAGTGTTCATTTAAGTGAGGGACCATAGTGCTCCCTTTGATGGAGTCCATACCATAGCAAGGGAAGAGGGAATTGTGACTTTGTAACCGAGGGCAATGGAACAAGATCAGGAGAGGGCGATGCACTCTGCCTGAGTCCCAGGGTGAAGCAGCCAGAACAAAGATTGAATAAATATAAATAACTGACTTCAATAGGTTTCTGAATGTGGAGGCCCCTTGTGGACACATGGCCTGGCAGCCTTTATCATAGCACACAAAGACCCTGGAAGCCTGAGAATGCAGGTTTGTTACATTGGGAAGTAGAGAAGACAGACATGGGAAATAATGTTTGAGTAGAATTTTTAAAAATGTCATGTGAGACTGTCAATATCTGGCTGAACCCCAGACATCTCAAACCTTTCTGCAAATGGTTCTACCTTCCACAGAAGTCTTACTTCCACCCTCGGGCTGGCTTGAACATGACAGTTTTCACTGTATTTGGAGACAGCTGGCCAAGTTCTCATGGTCCCTGTGATTACTGGATGGGTAGCCATGAAACTCTAGACCCTTCTTTGATGGAAATACTGGGACCCATCTCTCCCCATGACATTTTAGGACAGAAATTCCATGAAGAGAAAGTTGTCGATTCTCGGCAGAGCTGAAATTTGCACATCTGACTCCACAGCCCATGCTCTAGCACCTTATATGCCTCCACAGAGAGGTGTGTAGCTAAAAGAATGTGTCAGCTAAGAGCCTAAAGCCACTGGAATAAGCTTCCAAAGAGACTGGATGGAGACGTATTAGAAGGATGTGGGCAGAGGACAAAGAATAGTTAGTACTAGCTTTGAATGTTTGACTTAGAAAAGTGGTCCTCAATCTTAACTGTGCATTGAAGTCACTTGAGGAACTTTGAAAGAACATGTGTGCCTGGGCCTCATCCCCAGAAATTCTGATTTCATTGGTTTGAGGAGGCATCTGTCATCAACATTTTAAAAAAATATTCATAGTTGCTTTGAATGTGCTAGAAAGGCTGAAAAACCACAGGTTTAGAGGCTTAGCTTCCAACTAAACTTTGAGAAATGCTAGAAATCAGTGAGACAGCCTAGAGAGAGGAAGGATGAGGAGCAGTGCAGCACATAGGAGGCTGGTCCACCAACTACAGTTGTCAGGGCTCACAGCACCACCCGAAGTGAGCCCTGGTGAGCAACCTATCAGGAGGCTCTCAGCGGGGTGTGGTGAGGGCAACCCTGAGCAGCAGGGGATGGAGAGCAGGTGTGAGAGTTCCCTCAGCCCAGGAGCTCTGCCTCTTCCTCCTCCTTCATTAGAGAGTCTTGTCCATGGAGGAGCTCAACCTCCTTCAGTCAGATGCAATGGGAATGGGAAGGGGGCTTCACTGAATGTCACACAGAGAACCACCGGTGAAACTGGGGAAGGGAGGTAACATGATGTTTCCTTGGTGAGAGAGAAATGGGATCCGAATTTGTCCAGAACAATTGAATGTGGTGTGTCAGTCAGGGTTGCATCCGAGAAAGAGAACCAGTGGCATCGATAATAGGTAGCTGGCTAGCTAGCCAGATACATGCATAGATAAATAGATACGTAGATAGGTAGACTTATTGTAAGACTTACATAATTGTCGGGGCTGCTTAGGCAAGTGTGAAATCTGTAGGGCAGTCCTTCAGGAAGTGTGGGCAGGACAGCTCACAGGGCAGTCCACAGGTGGAACCTCTTCCCCAGGGAAACTTGAGTTCTTCACTTAACACCTTTCAACTGATTGGCTGAGGCGCACCCAGATTTTCTAGGATAATTTCCTCTAGATAGTCAACTGATTGTAGATGTTAATCACATTTGCAAGATACCTTCACAGCTAGATTAACATTTGATTGAATAACTGGGGATGAGAATTCAGAGAAGTTGACATATGGAAATGACCATCACATCTGGTTTAACAAGAAAGTTCATCTGATTCTATAAAAATAACATTTCTGCCTGTTTACATCAGTAGCACCACCAGAATTCCAGTCTCTTGGATTTTCTTTTCTTCCTAGTTCTTCAACTATAATGTTCAAGTAGTAAGCAATTCCTGTGGAGTTCTTTGAGATTATCACTCATTTTCATTCTCCAATCCCACATTCTCCAGCCTCGCAGACCCTTAAACATTTACATCATGATTCTGTTAAGTTCTACTAACCTAAGCCTCTGCTCTAGTCTCATTATCTTTGCACCAAAAAGTAATGAAACATCTTTTCCCTGTATTTCTTCTCTGGATGAGGAGAAGTGAAGCATATACAAGGCTTAGCACATAGATAAAAATCTATCAAGTCTAAATTCCTTATCCCAGCATCTTAATGCTCCTCCATCATTACTTACATAACTACTCCTTACTTGTTCTCCAGCATAGACTCGACTCATGAGCAATGTCTTCTTTTGTCATACGTGGGCACACCAGTCTCATTTTCAGCCCTTTGTTTGCATTTCTGGTGGTTGTTGCAATTACTTCCTGTGAATCTCTATGCTGGTATTGGTTTAGTACCTTTTTTTTTTCCTGTCCTGTGCTGGATACTGAGTAATTACCAGCAGAGTGAACACCTCATGGTAAAGTACAGATGTTAGTAGAAATCAAATTGACTGACAATCCACCAAGGGGAGGGAATGATGGAGAGTTTTCTGTCAGGTTAAACCTCATAAAATTGCTGTATTTCTGGGTAAGAAACAGTTGGATATCAGCAATTTCATACTGCACAGATGAGTTTAGAGGAGGTCCATCATTGGGGGTGAATGGAGGGGATGGAGCAGGTGGAAGTGTGCTATCCCATTGGTTCACTTTCCTGTGGATGGAGCAGAGGTTGCATCCTTTGAAATAGTGGGTGTGAATATAGTGATATTAATGGTAGAATTGCTGGCAAATTGGCAGGTGGAAATCTGTAAGCAGTGGTGCTGGTGAAGGCGCAGGGACAGACAGAAAAGTGCCACCCAGGTCCTTGGAGGGGCTGAGCTGGCAATGTACCCAAAAAAGGAAAGCATAATGTGCATGGATATTTGACAATTTTCCTTTTTTTTTTTTTTTTTTTTTTTGGAGGACGGCTTTAGATTTTCTATCCTCTTGCTTACCTACTCATTTATCACTATCAATAACAATATGTAAGGAACATTCTATTAGCTAAATCTTTGTTCATACTTACAAGTACTTCCTTAAGAGGAAAGCCTGAAAATGGAATTACTTGGTCCAACTGTAGGAACCATAGCACGGCTGTGTGATATGCATGCCAGGCATCCACCAGAATGGCCTGGGACATTAGCTTTCCCATTGGCTGTGTAAGAGGACCTGTTTCTCCACCTGTTGACAACAGTGGTAGCATTTTGTTGATATGATAAACAAATAATAGTCCATTAATTTCCAAATGATTTTTTAATTGCTACTGTTGCTGAACATTTATTTCGGATGTCTATATTTCCTTTGTAAATCTATTTTTTTAATAGTAAAGGTAATTTATTCAATATAAAATATAATTGCATTTTTATACTTTTTTGAGCCCCAAGCAACTAGATTAAGAAAATAAGACAGCTGCTGTAGGTACCCTGCGATTGAATTCATATTTAATGTTGACACTGGCGACTTGCCAAGTTCTAGGTGTTTCCCCCATCTCTTTGCATTTTTGTTTTAATTGTGTAGAAAGCTTATCAGGATGTTAGGATTCAGTAGCTAATGTCTGAAAAAAGCTTTACAATACTTATAAAAATCTCCTACTTTTACACAATTCTATCATATAATTTAGCTGATGTTAAAATGGAATATATAAACTACAAAGAGGAGGAGAAAATGAGAGAGAAAGAAAGAGAGACACACACCCAGAGAGAGAGAGAGAAAGAGAGAGAAACACAGACACACACACACGCCACACACACACACACACACACACATACACACACACACATAGATTCTAAGAAACAGAGCATTTCCTTAGACACAGAAAATTGAATCAATGTGCTGGGCCACATGAGAGGTGGTACTTGTAGAACTGCGCCCCTACTGCCTAGATTCCTGGTTTGGTTGCCAGGATGAATAGTCATCATCCCATAAATTCTATCCATTGGCACTGGCTTTTAAAGTGCATCAAATGAGTTTGTAATGGCCCAGACGTGAAAGCGAAAGTACAAGGGAGACAATTGAGCACAATTTACTTAAAGTGATTTTTCCCCCTCTAGGGATTTGGTTATGCGAATTCTACTTTCAAAAAGAATATTCTTCCTGTTGATCCGAAGTTACAAATGCAGAATATTGACATTGCAAAGTGTATAAAAGGATGACTAGAATTGAAGGAATCTGGGTGAATCTTTTGCCAAATTATTAATAAATTTGCATTAAATCACCCAATTTCAACACTTTTCTCTGAAGAAATAATGGATTCAGTGTGTGATATTAGGCAAGAATAGACTATGAAAAGCCCTGGGGACCTCCTGCTTATATTCTGGAACCCATGGTGGGAAAAGTTTTATCATTTTGAAAGTCAAGGAAACGCCTACTTCATTTTTTGAAATAAGACATTTTCTTAACTAGAAATGGTAAGTGATTGTATTGGTCTAGATAAGAAGTGATTTATTAGTCCAAAGGTGGAACTTCTGAGGGTGGTGGCTTTTACAAAGAATACAGAGTCCCAGGGATGGGTGAAATAAAAGCAAGGATTTTACCCTGCCTCCTCCCAACTTCCTGAAAATGAGAAGAATCTCTAACAAGAGAGGAGGAATAAAGGTGGTGGCATAGTTCAGACAGCCTATAGGTCCCTAAAAAGTTTGGGTTTATTCCTTGTCTGGCCTAGAGATGAAAAGTCATTGCATTGGATCTCAGAGAGTATGTCCTGTTGACTCAGGAAACCACTGTTTCCAAAAAGATGGGTTTATCAGACCCTGTTTCTTATCCCTAGCACTCAGAGGCAGGGACACTAGCTTGCCATCTTTTATGATTATATAGCTGGAACATCGGGGAAGCCACAGCAAAGGTGGCTGCCTAAATCCTAACCTGCCACCCATCCTCCAAAAACAATAGAAATCTACAAGAAAGATAAATAAAATCACACTTTCTGCACATTAATCAATGTAACTAGGAAACAGAAAACACTACATCTTCATATTACCTAAGTATAGACATAAACAACAGATTCCAATGGAGCTGTTTTCTTGAGCTTACGTCCCAAGACTTTGCAGAGAACAAGGCAGAGTCTCCAAAAGCTGCATAGTAGAGAGAAGAGGGCAGTGTGAATGCCCAGAAGTCGTGTGAGGATCATTTTGTGGTTAGGAGTTCATTTCTCTCTCTCTCTCTTCCTTTCTATCTTCCTTCCTCAAGGTCTCTTACCTTGTTCTCTGCATATCTTCTTCCTTCTGTATTACTCTTTTCTATGTGCCAGGTGTATACTGTGTCTTCATATGCATGTGGCCAAATATAGACACCCCCCAGCTTGCAAGTTTACTTATTCTAAATCCAAGTGATCATGACTGAACTAAAGCCATCCCCAAAGAGTCAACTTTAAGTACAGAGTAAAAAAACCCCCAAACCTTGAAAAGGAGCACTGATAGTTCAGAACCCTGACCTCAGGAGAGGGACCCAGAGAGGCACGGGAGACCTAAAGAGACAGGGACAGGCAACACTTCTAGTGATAAGAGAGTAAAAAGAAAGGGAGAGGTAACCTGTGGAAACTGAGTTTTGAAGAACAAAATAAACAATAGACAGAAAGCTTGGATCCCACAAGTCAAAAAAAAGTCCAAGGACACATAACCACTTCCACCATTGCTTCATAAAAACAGTCACCCAGAAAAGAAATCATACTCTGATACACCAAGAAAAGAAAATGTCTTTAACTAAGAATATCATAAACACCCCAAACCACAAGCTCTGTCCACAGAATACAGAGGTACTAGCAGTCTTCATCTCTACAATGTCACTATAAAAAGAAAATGGAACAGGAGGATGAAATACGTAAGCTGATGAAAATGTACTCCCCCTCCACTGCAGCAACTAACCCTGAAGCAGAAGCGTATTTCAATATTCCAAACTGAATTAATCTCCAAAGAAGCATTTGAGACATGAAAAAAAAATCCACCATGAATGAGAAATTTAAAAAGTAAAAACACAAATGGACAGAACGTAAAAGAAAGAAAATTAATTTCAGGAAAAGAATAGAAGAAAAGGATGAAATCATGTCAACAATGAAGACTAAATTTAAGTTCCCAAGGAAGAAGAGACTCAAGAAAACTCTAAATAGGGACAAAGAATAAAAACAGGAAAAAAACAAAGATAATGAAAATGAAATAAAGAAAGCAAAAAAAGAGTCAGAGAAGAAGTCATTGAAATGAAAGACAGCTAAGAAGATGCAACTTATATACAATTTGAGTCCCTGAACAGGAAAAACAAAACAATGGAAAATAATCAATATTCAAAACTAGAATCCAATAAAATTTTCCAGAAATGACTTTAAAAATAAAGAACAAAGCCCGGGGCCTCAAGGCAAAAATATCACATAACTGCAAGGACAATTTAACTAGAGTGGTGTCATGCTACTAAAAAAAAAAAAAAATCCAAAGCAAAACAATAATGGAGCAGCATTCTCTTTCTTTCTTTTTTCTTTTTTCTTTTTTTTTTTTTTGCTGAGGAAGATTAGTCCTGAGCTAACATCTGTGCCAGTCTTCCTCTACTTTATATGTGGGTCGCCATCACAGTATGGCTGACAAGTGATGTAGGTCTGCACCCAGGAGCCAAACCTGTGAACCAGGACTGCTGAAGCAGAGCATGCTGAACTTAACCACAATGCCATGGGGCTGTCTCCTGGAGCAGTATTCTTAAGAAGTCAAGGAAGTAAACGTAAACCAAGTATTTTAAATTCTTCAAGCTATTCCTCAAGTAGTAAAGTTGTAGAAAAAGTTTTAAACATTTAGGAATAAGAGAATACGATACCCATGAGGCCTTCTTCACCAATCTATCTGAAGATAAGCTTCAATCAACCAAGAGATAACCAAGAGAGACTTTGGCAAAAAATCAAATGGTGAGTATTTAACATATTTTACTTGTAGATCTAAGCCTAAATCAAAGGGTCTGAGAAGGGAGACAGAAAGGGAGAAATACAGTAAGCTCATTGAGTGTTAAATGGGAGTCAAACAAGACAATTAAAAATGGAATAAACCATATTGTGAACATTTAAATACAAAAGTATGTCTTATTAAATGATAAAATAATTTAAAAATAAAAATGTAAAGAAACATACCATGAAAAGAAACAGCAAATACAACACACAATGTAATTATAACACAACTAGTATGGCAAAGTTGAGACCAAACAATTGTCACATTAACAAATGGGAGTGGGCTTAACTGACCGATTGAAAAATAATTTAGGCTTAGCCCACAAAGCAAGATACAACTCTGTTATACAAGAACCCCTCCCCTACGACTGAAATAGTAAGTGAGTCAGAAAAGCTAAAAATAAAAGGATTTTTCTACCAGGAAAGTCGAAACAAGACTGCAGAGATTGCAATTATGATATCAGCGAAGGATAGCCAAGCCAAAAAACATTAAATTTTACTAAGGGCACTTTTTAGTGTCAAAGGTACGTGACCAAGAAGGACACCACTATTCCCAAGGAACACATAACAGTTATAAACATCTCTGCTCCTAGTAACATAGCAAACACCTTTATAAAACAGAAACTACAGGAGATGCAAGGAGACTTAGAAACACTCTAATAATGGAGAAATTCAATACTCATTCCTAATAAAATACAGACTAAATAGACACAAAATAAGTAAGGATATAGAAGCTCTAAATAACAAAATTAGTATGGTGGGGTCTCATGTTTACATGTCATCATTTACATCCTTATAGTAGAGAATATATCTTTTCTTAAGCACGCATGCAACATTGACCAAAAATGATCATACATTAGGTTATAAAGAAAACATCCTGAAGTTCCATAAAGTAGAAATATCACAAGACTCTCTGATGCTACCAGGTAGTATAATTAGAAATTTATCACCAAATAAATGAAAGTCCCTTCTCACCATTCACCTGGAAATTTAAAAAAATAAAAACTTGTATTAAACAATTTTTGGGCAAAAGGGAAAATATAAACAGAAGATGTATTACTTCTAAAACGTAATGATAATGAAAACACTACATATGAGAATTTGTAAGATATATTTAAGACATTATCAGAGGAAAACTCGTTAAATACACCAATAAAAAAGAAAGAACAAAAATAATTTTTCAATCTCAAAAGGTAGAAGAACAATAAAGTAAACTAAATGAGGACAAAAAAGGGAAAAATAAAGATAAAAGTATAAATTAACGAGGCGGGGAGTAGATAAACAGTAAATTCACTAGTATGTCAAAATTTTTATTTAAAAAAGGAACAAACAGATAAAGCATTAACTAGCTTAATCAGAAAAAAAGGGAGGAAGGACAAATGTACAAATTACAAAATGACAAGGGGGGAAACAACATTGAAACAGAAGAAAATTTTAAAAATACAAAATATTATTTTATAACTTTTATGGAAACAAATTTTAAAACCTAGATGATATTGATAATTCTCTAGGAAGAAAATAGTTTAACAAAATTGTACCCATTGGAAATGGAAAGATTAAACACATCAATTTCTGTAGAAGAAATACAGAAAATTTTAAAGGAACTACCCAATTTAAAAACCCAATAAAAAAAGCAGCAGGCCAGATGTTGTCACATGTGAACTCTGCCAAATATATGAAACATGTCCCACCTTACTCATAGTAAGAGAATTGCAAAGTAAAACAACACTGACACATTATTTCTCGCTTATCAGATTGACAAAAATTAAATTCATGACATGTTCTGTGGATGAAGCTGTGGAAAATGGGTTCTCTCATACTTTGCTAATGGGAATGTAACTGGTATAACTATTCTCAAGGGAAATTTGGCAATATCTAAAAAAAATTGTATGTGTATTTCCTTTTTGAACCAGCAAGCCCACCTATAAGAATTTACCTGGAAGATACACCTCCAACAACGCAAAAACTACACACACACAAGGCTATACATGAAGCATTGTCTGTAACTGCAAAATATTTGAAACAACAGAGATACCCATCCATAGGAGAGTTGTTGAATAATCTGCGGTCATACACACAGTGGAGTACTATGCAGCTGTTAAAAAAAAAGAATGAAGAAAATCTCTCTGAAGTGATAACAGAATGAATTCCAAGACAGTTTATTAAATTAAAAAGGCAAAGGGAAAGGAGTAGCTATAGTATGTTTCTTGTTGTGTAAAAACGAGGAAGAATAAGAGGTATAGGTAAATCTACTTATTTCGCATAAAGAAACATTAAAAGGATAAACTAGAAACCAATGAGAGTGGTTGCCAATGGGATATGAGGAGGAACAGGGTGGAAAGTCCAGGGGTGGAGGGGAGCGGCGATGGGTACACCATAGAAGGAATAGGGTAGTGACCCTTTTCTGAGTGTTACTTTTTGTATAATTTGGACTTTTGGAACTATGTTAATGTTTCACCTGGAGAATAAATTCAAACAATCAACAAAGATGTCGAAAGAAAGCCCTAAAAGATATACAAAGTAAAACAAATGAACTTATCTATATTGCAAAGAAATAACAGAACACATTGAATGGGAGAAACAAACTAAGCCAAGTAACTTTTAAATACAGTATTTTGACTACAGAGCCTCAGACTGAACACAAAAAATAGTAAATACAGATGAAATTTTAGGCAGAAAGTTTGATGTGGCTTGTCAATTCTGAAAGTATTTTTTGTACATTCTAGTATATTTTAGGATTAAGCAATAAGTAAATATATGATGGATGATGGGAACTATGCTTCTCACTGTTAGAGAAGGTAATCACAAGTGTGAACATAGGGAAGGTTGGAATGAATTCTGTGTTATTGGAGCAATTCTGTGTAATTGAGTATTGACATGTAATTAGAGGAATCAATAAGAATTTATGTTATATAAGTATGCATGTATGTATGTATGTATCTATCTATCTATCTACCTATCTATCTACCTATCTATCCCTCTGCCTATCATCTATCTATTTTTCTTAGCTCTGTCCACTAATTGCCAAAAGTGATGATAGTCAGCAGCAATAACCACACCTAGTGCCAAGATCTTGATTTCTAGATATATTTTCCACTAAAAAGAAAGACTTCTTGGATAAATAAGTTCCTTCCAGAACTGGGACTGGGAAAATAGAAAGCAGGTCCAGAACATCTTACTGTTCAAGAAACTAAGGAATTGCTCAAGGAATGATGCAGACATTTCGAAAGGATACAGAGCCAGCTTTAAGGGACTCCACTGGCAAAGTCTAGAACAATCTGAGACTCAAAGTCAATGTTAGTAATGGATTATACCCTATTGAAGAAAATAAGAATACCTAGGCCCATACCAATAGAAATAAATGAGTGAGAGGGAGAATGGAAAATTATTTCTTACAACAGAATACCAATCAATAAACATAGAAGGAATAATTCCATTTCAAAGGAATAATTCTTTTATTCCTTTGAAAACCACCATTGGGCAACAATTGTAGTAATAATTGATTTAGGCAAGAATCATCAGTGGCTAAAACCAGAGGGTAAAAATATTTGAGAAACAGGATATTTACATAGTGTCAGAGTATCTCACCACAGACTAGTTATTAATTAAAAAGGGGAAAAAATTGCAACTTTACAGCTGAGAAAACTGTCAGTACACTCCTTAATCAATGTGATCAAAGTTAACATTAGCAGTATTGAGACAACTTGTTACCATGTGCCTCCTGATATGATGCAATGAGAAGAACATACTCTCACTTCTGTGTTATTACTGCCACAAATGGATGATTTGGATCAAATTATGAGGAAACCAGGTCTATTCAAGGTACATTCTGTAAAATAACAGTTTTGATTCCTTTTAAAATGCTAATGTCGTGAAATATAAAGCATGAGGAATTAAGCTTAAGGGAGACTAAAGGCGTGGTAACTAAATGGAAGACTGCATGATCCTGGATTGGAACTAGGACCAGAAACGTTTCTTCTCTTGCTGTAAAGAACATTATTACAACAACTGGTGCAACTTGAGTAAGGCCTGTAGACAATAGTACGGAATCCATGTAAATTTCCTGATTTTTATAATTGTTCTTATGTACAATTATAAAATGTACCTCTGCAGTTATGTAAGAAAAAGTCTTTATTTTTTTAGGAAATGTGTACTGAAGTATTCAGGGATAAACTAAATGCTTATTCTCAAATGGTTCTAAAAAAGAGAATATGATAGAAACGATATGGCAAAATAGCAATATTTGTAGAATCTAGGAAGAGGGTATATGAAAATTCTTTGTACTATTGTACCTTTTCAGTAAATCTGAAATTATTTTGAATTTAAGAGTTTTGAAAAATGACCAAAAATGATTTAAAATATCATTAAAAAAACACAGTGATAGAAGATATTTACAAGCATGTAACTGACAAAGGACTTGTTTTCAGAACCTATAAAGAACTCTTTCGGATAAATAAGAAAAAGAAAAACAGCATAACAGGAAAGTGGGCAAAAAACTTCAAGGGGTATTCAAAGAAGAGGATGCTCAAATGACCAATAAATATGTGAAAAAGAATCAATCTTATTAGTAATGAGAGAAATGCAAATTAAAATCACCATGATGCCACTACACACCCACTAACATTGCCGGGATTTAAAACCCCAGCACAACCAACCTTGGTGAGAACGTAGAGAAACTGGCTCTCTCAGACATTGTTAGTGGGTGTGAATATTGACAAAACCACTTTTGGAAAACTGACGTTATCTACTAAAGCTGAACATATGTGCACCTGATGACTCAGAAATTCTACTTCTAGTTACGTACCCTATAGAAATGCATTCACATATTCACCAAAAATGTGTACAGTTCACCAACAGAAGACTGGATACTTTATGGGATATTCATGCAATACATACAGTACTACATAGCAATAAAAATAAACAAACACAGCAATATGGATGAATCTCACAAATATATTGTGAAGTGAAAAGAAGCCAGAAACAGAAGAACATATGGTATAGGATTGCATATAAGTAAAAGTACAAAAACAGGCAAAATTAAGCCATAGTGATAAAAGCCAGGGTTTGTAATTCTTTGAGAGGAAGGAGGAGCCACACAGCGGTTTCTTGGGTGGGGATGATGTTCTATTTCTAGAACTGGGAGGTGGTTACATGATTATGCTCACTATGTGGTAATTAGTTGAGCTAAATTTTTTATGTTCTGCCCCTTCTGTACGTGTGAGATTC
Organism: Equus caballus; assembly: GCF_041296265.1. NCBI lineage: Eukaryota > Metazoa > Chordata > Mammalia > Perissodactyla > Equidae > Equus > Equus caballus. Next base: position 20,694,019 of record NC_091687.1, read on the forward strand.
AGCAAAAAATTAAAAAACAAGGAAACTAATGAGATGCAACAACAAAAATAGCAAAAATAATTTTTAAAAAGTGACTCTGCCCCAGAGGTAGGAGGGTGCTGATTATGTAAGTAAAAGGCAGTCACACTCGTGTTGCCAGTAAAGCATCGGTACCTAGATTCAAACTGCAGATACACTCACCATGACTCCACCGTCCAGTTTTGTATCTAATGTCTAAGGGCTTCAGTTAATTTAGGGGACATTTTAAGAATCAGAGAAAAATATCACAACAATGATGACATCTGCCTGGGGTGGGTGGAGTTCAGCCCCACATGTGGATTACACAGAGAAGCCTCACCAAGATGGAGATATAGCTAGACACCACCAAAATGCCATACAATTCATATGGCTTGGTCCTATTTGATTTTTCAGATAATGAAATTTTTTCATGTGGTTATCCTTGTATTTTGTGACATGCATCGGTATAAATTTTTCCAGACTCTAAGATTATTCTACATGGTGGTGATATCCTCCTCCGGAACAGGAGAGACTCCTACCCCCATTTGTTATGGAAACTGTTATTTTAAAACTTAGAACACTCATTTTTCACTTTCAATGGCTAATTAAATTGAGTGACCTGTTTCTGTGCTCACCAACGTTTCCTTATTGCAGTCTTTTTCTTTGGGTTGGCTTTTTGTGCTGAAGAGAAGAACATTCTTAATTTGTTCTCTTAGTGACCTGTAGTTTACCAACTCTTTTGGTATCTGAAAATCAGAAAACATTTTTATTCTTCATTCTCATGTGAAGAATGACAGTGTTCAAGGTTTGAAGCTGACAATTCTTTTCCTGGCCCGTTGAAGATTATGCTTCGTGATTGCTGATTAGAAATCTGCCGGCAGCGTGTCACGGCTTTGTGGTGCTCTCTCTTTTTTATGTGTTAGCTTAAAGCTGTATTCTTGATGTTCTGCCATTTCACAGCCATGTGTGTGGGTGAGGTTTTATTTTTATTTGCCCTGGTTAGAACTCAGAGTGAACTGTCTGAAAAATCACATCTTTCTATAAATTTAGAAAATTCTCAGTGATTATCTTATGAAATATTTGTTTTCTGTTAGTCCCTTCCTGCTCTGTTTATGAAAGTCCTAAAATATATATTGTAGGCTCAAAATCTATCCCCTATGTCTCTTTACTGTTCTTTCGCTGAAAAAAAATATCTCAGGGCTGGCCCCATGGCAGAGTGGTTAGGTTCACACACTCTGCTTCAGTGGCCCGGAGTTTGCAGGTTTGGATCCTGGTTGCAGACCTACACACCGCTAATCAAGCCATGCTGTGGCAGCATCCCACACAGAAGAACTAGAATGACTTACAACTAGGATATACAATTATGTACGGGGACTTTAGAGAGAAAAAATAAACAGAGGAAGATTGGAAACAGATGTTAGTTAGCTCAGGGCCAATCTTCCTCACCAGGAAAAAAAAAGAAAAAGAAAAAGCTGCTGAGCTGCTAAAAATATCACAGGGAGATCCTCCAAAACTAAGCATGTTAAAAGAATTTAAAAAAAAATAATAATCTTTGTTTCTCTAGTTTGAGTTCAGGATAAATTCTTCATTACTATCTTTCAGCTCACTGATTCTCTTTTGGCATCCATTTCAGAATTTATTCTATTTTTTTGATTTATTAAACTTTTATTTTAACATCTGTATTTTCCATTTCTAAGAATTTAAAATGTTTTATATCCACTGTTATTTTTTTCCACTCTGTTTTTTCCCCAGTTTACTGAGGTATAATTTATATCACTGACTTTAAGTTTACAGTTTTTGGCAATTGTAAATAGTCTAGAAACCAACATCATGAGCAAGATATCAAGCATTTCTAACAGCCCAAAAAGTTCCTTTGTTCTCCTTTGAAGTTAATTCTGTCCCTGAACTCTGCCTCAGGCTACAATTATTCTGCTTTCTGTTACTAAAGTTTTGCCTTTTCTAGAACTTCAGAAAGAAAGAATAATACATTATGTAGTTTTTTGCTTTTAACTTCCTTCACTTTGCATAATGTATTTATGATTCATCCATGTTGTTGTATGTATACACGATTTGGCCCTTTTTAATGCTGAGTGGTATTCACTGGTGTAGATATAATTTATTTAATCATAGGACTCTTGGGATGTTCCCAATTTGGGGCTATTATAAATAATCCTGCTATGAACATTCACTTACATCTTTGTGTGGACATGTTTTCATTTCTCTTAAGTGAATACCTAGGAACAGAATTGTTGGGTTATGTGGTAAGTGTATGTTTAGCTTTATAAAACACTTCTAAACTATTTTCCAAAGTTGCTGCATCATTTTACATTTTAAATAGGCTGGAAGAAATTTTTCTTTACTCCACATCCTTGCCAACATTTGATATTGTCAGTCTTTTTAAATTTTAGCCACTGTAGTGCATGCATATCTCATTGCGGTTTTAAGTCAATTTTCCTGACAACAAATGATGTTGCACATGTTTTAATGCATTTATTGGTCATATGTATTCTAGATATAAATCCTTTGTCAGTATATGCTTTTCAAATGTTTTCCTCCATTCTAGCTTGTCTTTTCATTGTCTTAACTCTCTTTTAAAGAGCAAAATATGTAATTTTGATGAAGTTCATTTTACTAATATTCTGTTCTATGGTTTGACTTTGCATCCTGTTTAAATCGTCATTGCCTGACACAAAGTCAGAGTGATTTTATCCTGTATGTTCTTGAAGTTTTACAATTTCACTGTTATTTTAAAGTCTATGATAAATATTAAATTTCTTTTTAATGTGGTATGAGGTACAGATTGAGGTTAATTTATTTTCATCCAGATATCCAGTTGTGCCAGCACAAATTTGGGTAAAAATTGTCCTTTTTGGTCACAAATCACTTGGCCATGTAAGTGGGGCTCTATTTCCAGACTCTCTATTTTGTTCCCTTGGTCGGGATGTACGTCAACATGTCAGTTCCATACTGTCTTGAATTCTGTAGTTAAGTCCTCAAAATAGAGAAGCTAAGTCCTCCACTTTTTTCCTCTCATTAAAACTTAATAAGCATATGAAAAGATGCTCAAAATTATATATCATTAAGGAATCAAAATTAAAACAACAATGAGATACAACTACCCACCTATTAGAATGGCCAAAATCTGGAACACTAACACCACCAGATGCTGGTAAGGATGTGGAGTGACAGGAATTCTCAAACATTGCTGGTGGGAATATAAAATTACAGTCACTTTGGAAAAAAGCTTGGCAGTTTCTTACGAAACCAAACATATTCATACCATATGATCTAGCAATTGTGTTCCTTGGTATTTGCCCAAAGGAGTTGAAAACTTATGTCCACACAAAAATCTGCACGCTAATGTTTATAGCAGCTTTATTCATATTTGCCAAAAGTTGGAAGCAACCACGATGTACTTCAGTAGGTAAATAATTAAACTGTGGTACATCGAGACAATGGATGGATAATAAATGTAATATTTTTCAATGCTGAAAAGAAATAAACTACCAATTCAAGAAAAGGCAAGTAGGAATCTTAAATGCATATTACTAAGTGAATGAAGCCAAACAGAAAAGTCTACATACTGTAACATTCCAATTATACAATGTTCTGGAAAAGGCAAAACTATTGAGACCGTAAAAGGATCAGGGGTTGGAAGGAGGAATGAATAGGTGAAGACAGAAGATTTTTAAGGCAGTGAAAGTATTCTTTATGCTACTATAATGATGGATGCATGTTGTCATACATTTGTCCAAACTCACAGAAAGTACAACAACAAGAACGAATCCCAATGTAAGGCACGGATTCTGGGTGATGGTGATTCAGTGTGGGTTCATCAGTTGTAACAAATGTGCCACTCTGTTGGGGGATGTTGACAGTGGGGGGACTGTGTGTGTGTTAGGCAGAGGACAGGGCTGTATAAGAACTCTCTGTACTTTCTGTTCAATTTTACTGTGAACCTAAAACAGCTTGAAAAAATAGGGTCTATTAAAAAGTAAAAAATAAATAAAAAGGGAAAAATAACTAAAAAATTGTTTTGGCTATTCTAGGTACTTTGGATTTCCATATAAATTTTTAAATCAATTTGTCAATTTCTTCAGAAAAATTTGATGGGATTTTGATGGGAATTGCTTTAAATCTATGGGTCAGTTTGGGAAGAATTGACATCTTGACCATATTGAGTCCCACAATCCATGAGTATGGTATATCTCTCCATTTATTTAGGACTTATTTAATTTTCCTAGGGCGTGAAGATTTTTCTCTACTGTTATTTATTTTTCATCGACATCTCTTCTTGTTTGTATTATTAATTGATTCATGCTCTTATTTTTGTTATTTCCTTATTTCTACTTACTTTGATTTCTCTTCTTTTTCCAACTTCTTAAGATGGAAATTTATATAACTGATTTTAGATCTTCCAATATAAGCAAAATTTCTCTCTAAGCTTTGTTTTAGATGTCTCACACAAACTTTGTGTGATGTAGTTCATTATTATTTAATTCAAAATATTTTCTGATTCCCTTTATAGTTTCTATCTAGACCCATGGATTATCTAAAAGTGTGCTAACTTCCAAATACTTGGGATTTTCTGTTTTATAGTTATTGGTTTTTAATTCTGTTACAGTAAGAGGATACACCCTGTAAGATTTCAATCTTTATAAATTTATTAAGATGTTTTACGGCCCAGGAATGGTTCACTCTGTTGAACATTCCATGTGCACTTTAAAAATGTGCATTTTGCTGATTCATGTTGTTTTCTACAGACGTCACGTGGGTTAAGTAGCTGACAGTCTTGTGCAGTGCCTTCAGCTAGATCTTCTTTGTATTACATCCGTGGTGTATAGTAACTCTCTGTGGGAGGCTCAGTCCAGTTGAATCTCACTCATCTGATGTCTGCTGATTGTCTCCACTTTTTTGAAAAAATGCATCCTATAGTCTCAATTCTTCATTGGATAATTTTGGTTTTTATCCTAGACATCACAAATGTTAAGTTGTAGGGACTCAGAAATGTGCTCTTTTTCTCTGATAAGTGTTGTTTCTTTTGTTGTAGCAAGAAGTTAATGTGGTTGCACTATATTTCTTGTGTGGAAGCCCAGTTTTCATCTAGTAATTTTGTTTGTAGCTGAGCTGCTTTTAATCTGCTCTACACTCTTATATGTCAGGAGTGAGCCAGAGATGTGGGCAGGAAGGAATTGAAGATCTCTTTTCTGACTCTTTTCCTTCCAGGATTCCACTGTGCATTCCTGGCCCCCTCAGTCACAATTGTTCACATTCAGTCTTCTGGTTCGTTGGGCCAGTCAGACTATGGTTTTTCCACTAGCATCTCCACTATGCTAAGTCATCCTGACTGTGCCCATTCACAGACTGAAGACAGTGAAAACAGGGACGCACTCTGTGCAGCTTCTCTTAGTGAGCATGGGCCCCCACCAGAATCTGCCTATTTCTACTCCATCTCCAGGGCCTCCAGGTAGCTCCTTTTGTATTATATCCAGAGCTGATAGTTGTTATCTGTAGGGAAATTGGCCCTGTAGGATCGTGCTCTGCTATGATTGGTAGTGGAAGTCCTCTCATTTGATGTTTGCTCTTCCTTCACTTAACTCTTAGAGCATCCCATGTGTCCTCATAATCCATTCTTTTTTTTTTTTTTTTTTGAGGAAACTTAGACCTGAGCTAACTGCTGCCAATCCTCCTCATTTTGCTGAGGAAACCTGGCCCTGAGCTAACATCCGTGCCCATCTTCCTCTACTTTATATGTGGGATGCCTACCACAGCATGGCGTGCCAAGTGGTGCCATGTCCGCACCTGGGATCTAACTGGTGAACCCTAGGCCGCCAAGAAGTGGAACATGCGAACTTAACCACCAGGCCACCGGGCCAGCCCCTCACAATCCATTCTTTATTGGACCATTTAAAAATTAATTTTATGTGAGGCGATCTCAAGTTTTGTGTTTTTTGGTTGGCTCTATTGTTTTAGCAGTACCTTTCTTTACTTATTTTAAAAATTTGGTTTGGAGGCTCATTTTGAGTAGGAGATAATTTTTCCTTCTTTTCTCTCTCTTCTTTCATACTTACTTTCTTTTCTAAGATTTTGTCGTTACTTCTGTCTGTCACCCATGTGTCCCTAGAAAAGACCAGGTTCTTATACAGATTTGGAGCTGCATGTCCATGATGTTGTGGGTGACACATGCACCAGCATGTTTGGGATTCTGATGTGGAGTCCATGTCGCGCTGCTCTCCAGGACCACGGTTTGCTATCCTGGGCAGTGGGTTCCAGTACTGAGCGTGACTCTGGTCTCTGTCTCCAGGGAAGGACTTTCTTCTTCATTACTCTACGGGCACCACACTTTTAATCTACGTGGCCTGTCTGTAAGCTCACAGCCCATCAGACTAACGGGCTGTGTACTCTTTCCTGAACTGCTGTTTCATTTCTGCCCCATGGAGATGTTTATCACGTTTTTGAGCCCAGCTATGTTTTTTAAGTTTTCTCTTTCTATATGTTGTTCATCATTCAGGAGTGGTACATTGTCTGTTTAAACTTATTGCACTGTGCTGGTTGCCAGGGTTGGGGAGAAGGAGGGAATGGGAAGTTATTGTTTAATGAGTATGGAGTTTCAGGTTGGAAAAATGAAAAAAGTTCTGGAGATGGTTGGTGGTGATGGATACACAACAATGTGAATGTATTAAATGCCACAAAACTGCACGCTTAAAAATGGTTAAAATGGCAAATTATGTGTCATATATATATTACCACAATAAAAAAATGAAAAAAAAAAGTGTTGAACTTAATCATGACATGCCCATAAAGTGGTTAACAATGTTATATTGCAAACTGAGCACACTTTACAAAGAGTTGCGGAGTTTAACCGGGCAAAGCAACACAATCACGTTAAAAATGCTGGTAAACCTGAAGCAGTACTTACTGCACAATCTAGAGCAGAAATCATTTAGAATGTTCTCGTCAGTGTAAAGGATGAAATGTGGAAAAGCCAATTGGGGCTGAACACAGGCCTCTGGAGACCTCAGAGTTATGTTTACGTCCATCCGTTTTTCACCCTCTGAGTGTGCATTTTCAACCTGTCACTTATCGTACAACTGGGCCGTCTCCCCAGCCATCTTTCCCAAGTTTAGCTACAGAGATATGAGGCACTTGTCCCAAGATCTTACTGAAATCCAGGTATACAAACTTATCTACTGGCCTGGGGATTGTATCCAAAAAGCCATGTGGTTTCTCTGCTCTTTCTTAGGGAAACTATATGGGCTGCTAATGATTGCCACTTCATTTTCTATGCTCAGCTTTGGTCAGCAAACATGTACTGAGTGCCCCTGATGTGTGAGTCATTGCGGTACTTGCTGGGAAGACAAAATAATCTCTGTCTTCAAAGGATGTCTAGTGTATTGACTGCATAACAATTGGGATGTAGTCAACTTTGTCGTCTTGGTAGAATGCACTTTAAAGTCATCCACCGATGTTTGAGAGTCCTTTCTACTTCCCTTTTTCTGTGTGTGGTTGAAAATTTGTATTCCCAAGCTGTCCACATACCACACATCACCTTAGATCCTCGGTTCTGCAGACCAGACGAAAGGCTCAAAGATCTTTGGACCTGCCCCATCAGTGCTCTGGGCCAGAAGACTTGCTCTCTTTCCTTTAGTATCTCCTCACTTGATTTGGGTTTCCTGTTATCCAGTTTATTTCTACCTAGTTTGAAGATCTGAGTCCTTGACTGAGAAGTTGGATGCAGAGAGGGGCAGAACAATGTGTCTCTATCATTTATCAACAGCTTCAGGCTCACCCCATCAACTTGTCCAGCCCTTTTACTTTTCTTGTCTTAAACATAACTGAAAACACCACTCACCCAATCATCCTAAATATATTTATGAGCATCACTTCATCTTTGGCTTTAGAATTTCTAATGACATTTTTCCATGCCTTTGCCCTTTAGAGGAGAAAGCACACCAGAATAGAGATGTGGATTCTATTCTTGGCTATGCCATTTATTTGTTGTGTGAATTTGAAAAATTACTGAGTGTCTTCGACCCTTAGGTTCTTCCTCTGTAACGTAAAGATCATAATTATGCCGGCTACCTGGTGGTGTTAGCTTGAGGGTCAAAACCACAAATGCTAAAATGTCCTTTGAAAACCATAAAGTGTTACAAAAATGTGATGTCATTTCAGTAAAATACTTGCTGTTATTTAAGTTTTGTAACTTAGAAATTGACATTCACAGCAGCCTGTCTGATAAATAAATGAGTCTGAATCTAATTAACAGGCAGCATTCCGCTATTTGGATTCCTCTGCCTCTGAGAGCAGGAAGGCAGGTTTCTCCACGGGCATTCTTGGCTCGTCTCTGAGAGCTGTGTTTATGCTGTGCTTCACGGGGGACAGTCTCAAAGACACAATATCATGGGAAGTGAACTGAATCACTGGAAAATATGATGTTAGGAAAAATAGGCAAGTGCGTTCTCCCAGTTTTATTTGCTCCATTTTTGTCCCTTTGACAAAGTGAGTCAGAAATTAGTAAATAGAAAGTTCATTTTCAGGCCATGTTATTTATTTTGAAATAACGTTGTACTGAATAGCATCACAGGTCCCTTATCACAACTTTTAAAAGCATCTATTTTTCCCTCTTCAGAGGTGAAGGCCAAGGGAAGCTGCTGCTGCGTCATCTCTCCATCACGAGTGTGTCATTCCCTCACGAGAGCAGGTCACATCCCTAAACTCCTTACCTGAATCAAGCCCTAAAAAACAATGTCAACGTTTCTATGCTCTTGTTTAATTTTCTTAGGAGGTTAAGTTCTCAGCCGTTTCAGACAATTGCTTTGGCTTTTGACCTTCACTGTACCTGCAACAGGTGTCCTTATCAAAATAATTCCGCAAATCTCCTGCTGGTTTAACCCATCTCATAATTCCTATGAACATGTCACTCTATCACGTTTCTAGAGTTGTGGCTTCTTTTCATTTTGCTTTCCTTTTGTGTACAATAGTGGGTCCCCAACAGCAAAGGCAAGTTAGTGAAAACTTGATAGGGAGAGAATTTGCAACTGACATTCTTAAAAATGAGAGGAAAAAGTTAGAGAGTCCATAAATATTATTTTCACTAAAAAGACAGAATACTGAAAAAGATGACAAGTGCTATTTCCCATGTCACACGAATACCAAACAGTTCCATAAAATTACTCTCTCACCATTCCTTACTTTCCAGCAATGCAAACCCCATGCCAAGAATTTCAAGGTGAAGTTCATCTCTATTTTAGCTCTGATGTAGGTACTATGCTTAGTAAGAGACAGTTGTACCTATGTGTGTGGTCACCCATCAAAATGTTTAATATTTTTCTGGTTTTATGAATCAGAATGATTGGATCCTGCTTCCTCGGCCCCACCTGGAGGCCCAGGCTTGGATACTCAATGTGGGAATGGCCATGAGAATTTTCTAACACTGTCAGCATTGCTGACTATGTAGGTACTTCTCAATTTCAGTCTCCTGAAGGTGACAGCCTGGAGTCTGGCAACTCTACCCACCATCTTGCTTCCTTAGCCAAGCGACTTAATAAACCGAAGTTTTCTTATCAGTAAAATGGAGGAAACAACAGGACCCACTCTTAATAAGGGGCTTGTTGCAAGGACTGGATGAGGTGGTAAGTGTGAAGGGCACAGCAGGGCCCGGCCAGACTGTGGTGATTACTAATTATGATTCTTTTTTTTTTCCAATTATTTTATTGAGGCCATAAGTGTCTATAACATTGTGTATTTTCAGGCGTACATTATTATTTATCAGTTTCTGTATAGGCTGCATCATGCTCACCACCAATAGTCTAATTTTTATCTATCACCATGTACATGTGCCCCTTTACCCCTTTCGTCCACCCCCAACCCCTTTCCTCTCTGGTAACCGCTAATCTGTTCTCTTTATCCTTATGTTTGTTTATCTTCCACATACGAGTGAAATCATGTGGTGTTTGTCTTTCTCAGTCTGGCTTATTTTGCTTAACATAATACCCTCGAGGTTCATCCATGTTGTTGCAAATGGGACGATTTTGTCTTTCTTTATGGCTGAGTAGTATTCCATTGTATATATACACCACATCTTCTTTACCGTTCATCAGTTGACGAGTATTTGGGTTGTTTCCACATCCTGGCTATGGTGAATAATGCTGCAATGAAGGTACGGGTGCATAAATCTCTTTGAATTGTTGATTTCAAGTTCTTTGGATACTCTGGTTTCTCTTCAGATCATGTAGATATTTTGCCTTTTACTAATTATGGTTCTTAATGAACAGCATCATCTTGTCTCAGTTCTGTCAATGACAATTCCATGGAAAAGCATATGCTCTGGGCATCTTATCTCAGTCATTTTCCTTTGCTAGAAAAAGGCAATATAATTTAGGAATGGTGTCTTCTTGCCCCTTTTTTTCTTGGTCTCTTCCAAGCTTCTTTCTAAAGCCTCTTGCCAAGGGCACCATTGCTGTTAGCACCCAACCCCAGTTCTCTTTCTAACTGTTCTCAATAGGAGTAAATCACTCTGCCTATGTTGGTGCTGAAATTCTTGTGCTTATGAAAGCTATACAGAAGTAAGTCTCTGCACACTGGCATTTCTTAGATAGAGGATTTGATGTTTGTCTTTATTTTTTCCATCCCAAGTAAGGTTAGAGTCTTTCAAGTATGCGTAATAAAACCTTGACTTATTTAAACAAGAAAGAATTTATTATCTTATCTGACAAGAGATATGGAGGTAAAAGGGCCTCAGGGTCAGCTAATTCAGAGGCTTAATGACATAATCAAAGATCCCTGATACAATTCCACTCTTCCCCAGGAAAATGACCTCATGATCTTTTAAGACAATTCTGATTCTTCTCTCTGGGGAGCCTTCATCTCCAGGTGTCCTTCCTTAGAATCCAGTGTGCAAGTCTGTGCATCTATAGTGACATATTTAGTTGTTGGTTGTCCAGTGATCCTTCTGAGGTCATAATCTACATCTCACTCATACATACAATTATGAGTCCCTTGCAAAATGCAAAGTACAGACTCAGTGCCCATAAATCCTTTTTTTTTTTTTTTGATGAGGAAGATTGGCCCTGAGCAAACACCTCTTGCCTATCTTCCTCTTTTTGCCTGAGGAAGACTGTCCTTGAGCTAACATCTGTGTCAATCTTCCTCTATTTTGTATGTGGCATGCTGACACAGCATGGCTTGATGATTGCTATGTAGGTACACACCCAGGATTCAAACTTGCGAACTCCGGGCCACTGAAATAGAGCACACAAACTTAACCACTACACCACCAGGCTGGCCCCCCAAAATACTTTTTTCAGGTAGAAAGGAAGGAAGGCAGATGAGAAAACTTTTTTGTAAGATCTGCTTAATATTTGAGATTGAGCGAGTGGCCTCTGTGAGAAGTGAGCATGATTGGGATCACCATGCAAACTGGAGACAGCCATACGAGAGGCTCTCTGTCCCTAGGAGTTTAGTATCTCATTCGCTGCTATGGGCTGAATGTTGGTGTCCCACCAAAGTTCATATGTTGACACCTGACCCCCAATGTGATGGTGTTAGGAGGTGGGGGCTTTGGGTGGTACTTATGACATAGGGGTAGAGCTCTCATGAACGGGATTACTGTCCTTGTAAAGGAGACCTGGGAGAGCTCCCTTGTCCCTTCCATCATGTGATCTATGGGCCATCTATGACCCAGAAAGATGTCTTCACCAGACACTGAATCTGCTGGCCCCTCATTATTGGACTTCCGATCTCCAGAATTGCAGGAAGTAAATTTCTGTTATTTACAGCCACCTAGACCTTGATATTCTGTTATAGCAGCCTGGACAGACTACAAGACTCCCTAAACCCTGACCTGGGCATTTATGTCTTATGCCATGGCCCAGACTGTGGGTTGGCTCCTTGGGTCTGGTCCCTAAGTCTAGGCTGGGTGTTGTGAGGTGGAAGGAAGGGAAATACCATCCGTAATATGGTTGCCTTTGTGCCACCCCCTCAGCAGAAGCGCTTGACTCAGGGAATTCTGTTGGAGGGGCAATAGGCAACGGTGGTCCCTGAGCAGGCAGTTCATGAGCCATACGGGCTTCTGTCTCCAAAAGGTGACATGTTTGAAGGAGATTCGTTTCCTTAATACTCATTATATGAAATTATTTGTCTGTAAATATTCACCTAAAACTTTTTTAGACTTTTTGATCTCACATCTTCTTTCTTTGCTCTGGGAGGAAGTGGTGTGGTGGGAAGATCATGGAGTCTGAAGTTCGGCACATATGCTGGGAAATCCCACCTTGTGTGAAATGGCAAGTTGCATTATCTCTCTGAGCCTAAGTTTTCTTTTTTGTCCCAAGAGACGCCACACTTAGGACACGTTTGTTGTCACCTGTGTGAGGCGCCTGGAGCACCAGCACCCTTGGTAAACACCACTTCCCCCATTCCTTCCTGACAGTGAACGGGGAGCAACATTTAATTTAAGCCTAACTTACTTCTCTCAAGCTCTAAGTCTTGATCCCTACTTTGAACCTCAGAATCCACGAATCTGGTACAAGTTTGTGTAATTCATGTGGAAGAAGGTGGGATGAGAAAAAAATACTGAAACCTACATAGGTAGCAAACACATCAATTTCCATCCTTGTTTGTGGCTGAGGGCGAATGACTGAGGGTTGGAGAAAGGATTCCACCAGAACATCAAGGCCACTGAGTGATGAGGAAAAGCTTTCCAGAGCAACCCAGCAAAAAGGACCTTTCTCTTCTGCTGCCAGGGGAGCTCCAGGACCCTTTCCCCAGCAGAAGAGACATTTGTGGAACATTTTTGCAGAGCAGTTCAGAAATGTAATGCCGTGTCTGCACCGACGTGTGGGGTGGCAAAGATGATTTGGAATGGTTGGAGCAGCAGGAGACTTACAGAGTCCCGCATGTGCCATCCACTCAATGCAGACCCAATGCTGGCAGAGGCTGACTGACCCCGGCATCAACACCAAAGGGCACTGGCCCTTGTGGGTCTTAGGCATTGATGCAGGGACCATGTCAGACCAGGGTTATGCCCAAAGGACACTCAGCCTGAGCCTGGCCTGCACTCCACTCTGCCCTACTTCAAAGTTTAGCAGAGAGAGGAGCCAAACACCTGACAGTTGTCATTAGTGAAGCTAGGGTCAGGCATTTTCCAACAGTAGTTGGTCTTTATCTGGAGTTGAAAGAAGCCCTTGAGGTGTAGCTGAGGAGCAGGGCCTGTCCTGGAGGTCCTGATGACATTTGGCTTGACTCTCCAGGGACCTGGTGGGACAAGCAAAGATCTTGCCTACAACATACGGATCCTGCTGAGCACTCCCCTTGTGATCCACACCTGCACAGGCCAATAACCCCTTTCAGCATTTGGCTTTGAGGACTGGTTGAGACACGGCCACTAAGGAGACACATCATTGCATCTCTACCCTGTCCCTGCCTGAGATGTGTTTGCCTTCCTACCCCACATGGATTCCTCATGCCACCAGTGGTAGTGTCAACAATAACAAGCACATGTAAGGATTTCCCAGCTTCGACACTTGATAGGTGCTGTGTTCAAGCCGTTTACACGTAATTATGCCATTTAATTGTTAGAATAGTGCAGTGAGATAAGTGCTACTATTATCCCATTTCACAGCTGAGAAAATTGAGACTGTGGTGGTCAGTAAATGGCCAGGGTCCTAAGGATGGTCAAACTAGCAAATCCATTTCAGTAGATGGTAACCCTGGCAGAACATTCAAGTTGCCTGAGGAGAGTTTTTAAATACCCGTGCTTGAATTTTCCCTCTGACTCTGGCAATCTTGATCTTGGTGGGTGGTGTCAGCGGTGAGTGGCTGCTGTGTGGTCCAGGTAAGAGGATGGCCTGCCTGGTGTCCATTTCCTCTTTAGTGCCTGGCGGTCCTGTTGGCTCCTCACAGTGTTCTTGCACACAGGTGGTCTCTGCAGCTCTCACAGTAGTAAAGGCCAAAGACACAGGGGAGGCTCAGCATCTTTTGCTACTTTTCCTTCAGCTACAAGAGTTATATTTAAGCTAATGAAGTCAGCTGGAGGGAATTGCAGGCATCAGGAGAGAAGAAAAACCTTCACTATTTTTCTAAATCATTTTTCATGCCAATTGCAAATGCTTTTCTGTTTTCTTCAGAAATTTCCTCTCTTCTCATTTTTTACAAGGTCATTGATCTTTTCTCCAATCTCTCTGTGCTTCACCCTCCATTCTACCTTCAGAGTTGATCTATTCGTGGACTCGGCTTACTGTTTCATAAGACAAAGCATATTTCATTTCCCATTAAATATTAATATCAGTATAATAGAGCAGAACCATAAGAGTTTTTAATCATCTCACTTTTGATCATTAAATCCCATTTCAGTTCATTTATGATGTCAATAATATGAATATAAAAGGTACATTGCTAGAATTTTAGCATCACAAGAAAATTACTTTCTGCCATGATTCCATCTCATGATTTCCATATATGTTTACCCATGGCATAGATAAATAAATCTGAGTACAGATTTTTAGACAAAGTGCTATTATTAGAGCGTATGCAAATCCATCTTTGCAGCCTCTACCTGATCAGAAAATAGATGTGAGCTAATGCTTACTATCGGAAACTAGTGATCACATATTTCTGTCAACCCAGGGTAATTCTCCCTCAGTAGGAGAAAGGAGTCAAGAAAACCTAAAGTTTTTACATTAAAGAGTATTTGAGACAGAACAATAAAAAAGAAGACAATAAGAAGAAAACTTTTGCAGTAAAAAGGTGGGAAGATCTGAAAATGGCCTCTGGCAAACCATGTGGCTTCATCCATGAGAAGCCTGTCCAGAGGCTTTAACAGCAACTGTAATTTCCACCCATTCTTGGATGTGGAGTTCACCTCATGCAGACACTGGGTTTCAGGTGGCATTGGTGTTATAAAAAGAACTGAGTTTTCAGGGGTCAAAAGAGAACAATTGAATCGTTACAGAAAGCTTCAGATAGCATGAGAACAACAATCTAAAGATCTCACCAACAAATGACATCCAAACTCCGACTGACCAAACAGTGCAGCCTGCCCCAGGAAGATGGATGGCTGCGATGGGACATTGCGGTGGAGGCAGTGCTCATCTTAGAGTTCGAGAGGTTACATACTTTTAAAAATACCGTGACTGATGAGATTCAAGTGACAGGCATTCTAGTTGCTTCCAGATATTGTTTCTGGATAATACAATGCTTCAAGCTCCTTGTAAACCAGACTACTTCTCTGGGTACTGATAACAGGGAAGATGAGGGGAACGACAAGGTAACAATTGAATGGCAATTGATGCCAGATTTAAACTTGAGAAAACTCACCTGTCAAAGGATAAGGAGGAAGAAGAGAAAATGGAGAGAATGCATTTTTAGGTGATAAATCACATGGATTCATTATTTACCCCGTAAATAGATGGCAACTTCTTAACTGTCTCTCACCCTTCTTTCCTCCCTTCCTTCCTCCCTCCCTCTTCTCTCTCTCCCTTTCTTCCTTCTTTCCCTTTGTTGGAGAGAGACCAAAACCAAGAATTTAGGATATCTTTTACTTTCACTTGTGCCACCACATGTTTGATTTTAGCCAAGGTTCTCCACCAACGTGGGCTTAGTTTAAAATTTCTTATGGAGAAAATAGGAATCAAGAGTTCACAGTCCATTGTAGGGAGCTGTTGAGTTGAATGCACATAAGATGATTTGAAATATAAGCCAGCAGAATTGGTTGTATGTGGAACCTGATTTAGCAAGGTTTGCTTACCTCCTGTAAATTATCTAACGGCGGACCCAGCTGTGGAGTTGAGGGTGGCGCCAAGATGACCAACAACACATGGCTGGGCATTTCAGGATTGCGTCAGGGGTGAGGAATGAAGATAGGATGCTGGGGGAAACCAACAAGCCCACCACAACGGATCTGGAAAAGCTGTGATGTCTGCCTTGAATGAGTCAAATCTGTGAAATATTTCGTTAAAACCATGCCCCACCTCCACTTTCAAAGTCTAGATTGAGCCTGTTCTAAATTACAGTGTTCTTATAGAGACAGTTGGTGTTTTGCTCCTGCATTCTTTTGTTTGTTTGTTTACAGGCTAGGAGGAACTTGAAGGGACAGAAGTGCCCCACATCCTCTTCGTTACATAGAGGAGAAAAGCCTGTGAAGAGAAGCTGGGCTGGCTTGGGCTGCAGGAACCCGTCCTGAGCTGGACTCTGTTGCTGTCCCACACATGGCTATTTTGATTTGGCCTGACTCCACAGCACAGTGGAGCCTGGCGATTCCCAGTGGTGGCGAGTGGCCGGAGGCCAGCAGCCTGGCATGGAGCCTGTCTGGTCAGGGACACTGGACTGTTTCCCTGTCTTTACCCCTGGCTTTCAGCAAGTCTCCTTCAGAGCTCCAGCTTAGTCTGGGTCATATTATGAGGAATTGGGAAGGCTCTTTCTCCATCTCAGAAGGAGCAGCCAACGAGAGAGCCATGTCCCCTTCTTGGGTCCAGTGTAGGAAGTTCATTGGCAGTTGCCAGCAGAAGACGGCTGTGTCTGAAGGCTCTGCCACCTCATATTGATCTTTGGAACAGAGCAGTAGAGACATGGCTTCTGTGGAGGAGCACAGAACAGAAGGACACAAGGGCCTGTTTTGTTTCTTTCAATCTTTAACACGGTGGGGCATTTTCTTGTCTGCCTGTGTGTTTCCTTTCCATTGGCCATCCCCAACCCCGACTAGTATGTAAGTCAATGAGAGGAGGGACTTCTTCATCCTTACTCACTGTTGAATCCTCAGTGCCTAGAATAGTGTGTGCATAATAAATATTTGTTGAATACATGAGTAGCAAAGAAAGAAGGGAGGGAGGAAGGATTGATCAATTCCTGTTCAAATACCAAATGAGAAAATCTCAGAAATAGATGTTGATGCCTCACACCATAATTTGAACATAAAACTGAAAGGTGTTGTCTCAAAGAGATACAGCCATGTTGACAGCAGCAGTCTTCACACAGCTAAAAGGTGGAAGCCACTCAAGTGTCCATCGATGGATGAATGGATGAACACCATGCAGTATACACATACAACGCAATATTATTTAGCCTTAAAAAGAAAGGCAATTCTGACACATGCTACAATGTGGGTGAGCCTTGAGGACACTATGCTAAGTGAAATAAGTCAGTCATAAACAGACAGATACTGTACGATCCCACTTATATGAGGTACTGAGAGTCATCAAATTCATACAGAAAGCAAAATGGTAGCTACCTAGGGCTGGGGGAAGAGGGGAATAGGGAGTCATTGTTTAACGGGTACAAAGTTTCCCTTTGGGTAGACAAAGAGTTCTGGAAATGGATGGTGATGGTGATTGCACAACAATGTGAATGTCTTTAATACCATTGAACTGTACACTGAAAAATGGTTAAGATGGTAAATTTTACGCTATGTGATTTTTTAGCACAATAAAAATATTTGGAAAAATACATGAAAAAAAGCAAAACCAAAAACTGAAAGGTGTAATATTTTGTAGTGCCAGGTGTCTGAGGTTTGGGATATAAAGATTAGATCTATTAAAACGCAAATATCCTGGATTAGAATGCAACAAGGCATTGAATTTTTAAGATAAAGCTTCAAAGAAATTTCAAGCTATGTCAACCCATGTTGGGTTTGATTTCAGATTATTTCATATTCTGGGAGTACTCATCCACTTTCTGTTTTTTTAAGTTTGGTTTTTACTTTTATCAAGATTATGTATGTGTATGGTTTAAAGAGTAAAATAGTTCTACAAGACTTGCTATGAAAAACAGGGGTAAGTTTGCTCTCTCTATTGTTACCGTTTCCTTCCTTCCACAGGAAACAACTGCTAACCTCTTTCCCAATTCTTTCCAGGCGCACATTCACATTTCTAAATAATAAGCTCGTATTGCTACTTGTTGACTTCAGTATTAGGTGCTATCTATTAGCTTCCACTATGTAAGGTGAGGGCTTAGCTTCCTTCTCATCCTGGACCCACACACATATACAGTTCCTATGCCTCTATCCACCCCACAGTCATATCATAACTTTGGTTGGATAGATATGTGGTGCTCCCACTATGATGATTTTATAAATCTTATGCACAGCTGAGCTCTGTTGTGCCCAATCATTCCTTTTCCCTTCCTTCAGTCCTCTTTTCCTGGAGTTACAAATTGTCTGATCTTGTTGCCCCTGGTCTGCTCCCATGTGGATTGGTTGATGGGTACATTTGTCACTCAGATTCTGTCCTGGGAGTTCCCTTTCCCATTCTCCTGAGTACGCCCTATTCTTTCATGGTTAATCCAAGGGTCAGAAAACCACAGCCCTTGCCTTGTAAATAAATTTGGATGGGGACACAGCCAAGCCTTTACTTGTGTGTTGTCTATGGATGTTCTCAGGCTGCAAAGGGAGAGCTGAGTGTGAGACAAAGACAATATGGCCGCAAGGCCTAAGGTATTTACTATCTGGTCCTTAATGGAGGAGTTTTCTGGACCCTCATGGACTGTATCATTTTATCAAGTATATCCTCCCATTGCTTTTCAGAAGGTTACAGAGAAGAAAATAAAGATTTTTGAGACTTTGCAAGCCTGAAATATCTTATTTTCTACTTTCAACTATAATTACTGAGTTGGCTGGACAGAAAATTCTAGGTTGGAAAATAATTTCTCTCAAAACTTTTAATAAACACTTTTGAAGCAATTATATAGTAATGTACACCAAATATTAACTGTAGCACTTGGTGATTATTTACAAAACTTTCATACTTGTGTAGCCATCACCATTCTAGATCAGTCCTAGTACCTTAGAAGTTTTCCCACTATCTCCACCCAGTCATTCCCCACCTCCCAAAGGTTATCTTTATTCTGACTATGTCACCATAATGTAGTTTTGCCTCCTATAGAAACTGGATTAATGGAATCATACAGCACATAATTCTTTATGTCTGTCTTCATTCTCTCAACAAAACATTTGTTATATTCATCCATGTTGCTGTGTTGTGTTTATTCTATTTCTATGCTGTACAGCATTTCATTGTATGAATACACAAGACTGTATTTTTCTATTCTATTTTTGATGGACATTTGGGTTGTTTCCAATTTGCGGCTATAATGAACGGAGTTGTTCTAAGCATGCTTGTACTTGTCTTCAGTGAATTTTTAGGCATTTTTATTAAGTATGTGACTAACACAGGAATTTCTGGGTGACAGGGGTGCACTTGCATAGCTTCAGTGTATGCTCCTAAATTGTTTTCCAAAGTGATCCTTCCAATTTATATTTCCATCAGCAATTGATGAGCAGTCCAGTTTATTTACATTCTTCCAACACTAGGTATTGTCCTAGTTTTAAAAATTTTTTTCATTCTGAAGGTTGCATTTTGTATCTCTTGGTTTCATTTTGCATTTTCCTGCTGATCAATAATGTTGAGTCCCTTAGCATACACTATTAATCATTTGGATACCCTTTTTTGCGAAGGTCTAGATGGAACTTTTGCCCGCTTTTAATTGGGTTATTTATCCTTTTGGTTGACTTGTGGCGGTGCATTGAAATGACATTTGTTGTAAATTAGGAGGCCGCATTTGTGTGGATCGGTTTCTGGACTCTGTTTGTTCTACTGGTACGGTTTCCTGTCTCTGCACCAGTATAACAATATTTGAATTAATGTGGCTTTGTGGAAGCCTTGCTAGCTGGTGGTGCAAATACGCCAGCTTTACTTTTCTTCTTCAGGGTTATCTTTGTCATTTCCAACCCTTTGCATTCCCACATGAATTTGGAATCAGTTTACGAATTTCCACAAAAGTGTTCACTGGGATGCCAGTGGAGGTTTCACTGAATATATAGATCACATTGAGGAGAACTGACTTTTGTTTTCAGCTTCCAGTCCTTTAAAGCGGTGTAGTCGATCCTCATTATTTGTGAAATCTGTATTTCCAAATTAGCCTACTGGCTAAAATTTCTTTGTGGCCCCAAAATTGATACTTGTGGCACTTTCGTGGTCATTGCAGATTATGATCAGAGTGGTGAAATATTTGAGTTACCTGATGGGCATGTACCCAGCTTGGCTAGAACAAGGTGACGCTTTGCCTCCTTGGTTCAGCTCTCACACTCGTAGTAAACGTGCCCTTTCATGGTTAATTTGGTGTCATGTTTTTCACGTTTTTCTTGGTGATTTTTCTGTTTAAAATGGCTCCAAGTGTAGTGCTGAGATGATGCCTGGGGTTCCTAAGTAAGAGAAGGCTTGATGTGCCGTATGGGGAAAACACATGTTAGAGAAGCTCTGTTCAGGAGTGAATGATGGTGCATTTGGTGGTGAGTTCAACGTTAACGAACCAACAACCTATACAAATAAGTTGTCTTTAAACAGAAACACACATAAAACAAGGCCATGTATTCATCAGTTGATAAAAATGCTGTGACCAGAGGCTGGCAGGAACCTAACCCTGTATTTCCCCTAGGAGCAATGGTCGGTATTCACTAATCCAGTGTTTGTGGAGATTTCATAGAACATCACTGCTGTGAACAACAAGAATCAACTGCATTTCCCCCTGTAAATTTCGGTCTTTAGTTTTTCTTAGTAATCTTTAGTATTTTTCTGTGTAGATGTTTGCACACGTTTTATTAGATTTATTCCTAGATGTTTGATTTTTTAGATGCTACTTGAAATTTCACTTTCTACTTGCTTGTTTCTAGTATGTAGAAAACAATTTGTTTTTGTATATTTAATGCTATGTCCAGTGAACTTAATAAATTTACTTATTAATTCTAACATTTGGTAGATTATTTTGGATTTTCCCCCATACACCATTATATCATTTGTGAATAACTCCAGTTTCATTTCATTTTTTCAATTCATATGTCTTTTTATTTTCCTTGCCTTTATCACACTGGCTAGGACCCTGTCCAAAATATCAGATATAATGGGGATAGTGATGTGATGGTTAATTTTATGTGTCAGCTTGCTTGGGCCACAATATCCAGTTTTTGGTCAAATACCAGTCTAGATGTTGCTGTGAAAGTAGTTTTTAGATGTGATTAACATTGAAATCCGTAGACGTTGAGTAAAGCAGATCACCTTCCGCAGTGAGGGTGGGCCTGATCCAATCAGTTATCACTTGAAAGTCTTAAGAGAAAAACACTGAGGTCCCCTGAGGAGGTGGGAATTCTGCTTCCAGACGGCCCGCAGACTCCAGCTACAGCGTCACTTCTTCCCTCAGGCTCCACCCCGCTGGCCTGCCCTGCACATTGCAGACTTGCAAGTCCCCACAATCTTGTGAGCCAATTCCTTAAAATAAATCTCTCTTTCTTTCTGTATCTCTATTTCTTTTCCCTGTATATAAACCTCGGAGATATTCTAGGTTCAGACCACTGCAATAAAGAGAACATTGCAGTAAAGCGAGTCACATGGAATTTTTGGTTTCCCAGTGCACATAAAAGTTATGCTTACACTATACTGTAGTCTATTAAGTGTACAATAGCATCATATCTAAAAAAACAATGTACATACCTCAACTAAAAGATGTTTTGTTGCTAAAAACCGTTAACAATTATCTGAGCCTTCAGTGAGTTGTAATCTTCTTGCTGGTGAAGGGTCTTGTAAAAAATGCAATATTTGCAAAGCACGATAAAGCAAAGCGCAATAAATGGTATGCCCGCGTGTATATGTATACATATAATTTAATATGATGTGTGCTGTAGATTTATTTTTTTTAGGTACCATTTATCAGATTTTAGGAAGTTCATCCTATTCCTAATTTGCTAATTGTTTTTTTTAAATTATGAATAAGTATTGAATATTAGCAAATACTTCTGTTTATTATCAGCTATGATGCTCATATGATTTTTCTGTACTATCTCTTTAATGTGGTAAATTACAATAATCGATTTTCAAACTTAAAGCCAAATTTACATTCCTGGAAGCTTATTAGTGATGTATTAATCTTTTAAATATACTGGAAGTTTCGATATTTTGCTTCCCTGTTCGTGAGAAGGATTGGTGATTTTTGTAACGTCCTTGTCTGGATTTGTTACCAAGATCATGCTAGACTCAGAAAATGAGTTGTTAATTATTCACTCCTTTTCTATTCTCTGGAATAGTTTGTGATGATTGTTTTTCCTATTACTTATTGTAGAATAACCCTGTAGAATCTTCATGTCAGTGTCTCTTTTAAATAGAAATATTAATAATTTGCACTTTAACTTTTTCTTGATTGTTCTTGCTAAAAGATTATCAGTTACATTTGCCTTTGTCTTGGATCACTCATGCTGCTATAACAAAATACCACAGACTGGTGGGCTTACAAACAATAAAAATTTATTTCTCATAGTTCTTGATGCTGGGAAGTTCAAGATAAGGCACCAGCAGATTCGCTTCTTGGTTCATATGGCCATCTTCCCACTGTATCCTCACAAGGCAGAAGGGGCAAGCAACAGCTTTGAGTTTAATTTGCTCTTCTTTCTCTAGCATTTTGAGGGGGATGTTAGATCATTGATTTTCAGTCTGACTACTTTTTAGCCCCCTCTTTTTGTTTTTTAAAGACTTTTAAGTATACCAATTTCCTTTTAAAACTGCATTAGGTGCTGCCCTGGTGGCGCAGTGGTTAAGTTCACACACTCCACTTTGGAGGCCTGGGGCTCACCAGTTCAGATCCCGGGCAAGGACCTACACACCAGTCATCAAGCCATGCTGTGGGAGCATCCCACATACAAAGGAGAGGAAGATTGGCACAGATGTTAGCTCAGTGGCAATCTTCCTCAAGCAAAAAGAGGAAGATTGGCAACAGATATTAGCTCAGGGCCAATCTTCCTCACCAAAAAAAAAGAAAAAACTGCATTAACAGTATCCCACAAGTTTTGGTACATTATATTTTCATTACTATTTAGTTCAATACAGTTTATAATTTTCATTTGGATTTCTTCTTTGATCCATGGGCTACAAAGACGTGTATTGCTTAATTGCAATATGTTGGGGGATTTTTCTGGTTCTCTTTCTAATTTTGATTTCTAGCTTAATTCTACTGTGGTCAGAGAATCTACACTTTGTAACTTTAGTCCTCTAAGGCCTGGTGCATGGCTTATTTTACTTAGTGTTCAACGAGCACTTGAAAAGAATGCGTATTTTGAAATTTTGGGCTATTGTGCTTGATATATGTTAAATAGATCAAGTTTGTCAAAAAGATCGAGTATTAAGAGCTTCTATACTCTGTTGATTTTTGTGTTTGCTTTTTCTTTCAGTTACTGAGAAGATATCCAAACACAGTTTAAAATCTCCAACTGTGACTGTGGATTTATTGATGTCTTCTTTTAGTTCTGTTAATTTTTGCTTTTTATATTTTGATGCTATTTTTCAAGTGCATCCAAATTTAGGATTGTTCTATATTTTTAAAGCTCTTTAATTTCTTAAAACTTACATTCTTAAACCTACATTATGTGAAATTAATATAGGTACACTATCTTTCTTTAGCTGGCATTTGTACAACGTATCTTTGTCTTTTTAAATTAATTAATTAATTAATTTTTGGTGAGGAAGATTGTCCCTGAGCTAACATCTGTGCCAATCCTCCTCTATTTTTTGTACATGGGATGCTGCCTCAGCATTGCTTGAGAGGTGTGTAGGTCCGTGCCTGGGATCTGAACCCTGGGTCACCAAAGTGGAGCACGCAAACTTAACCACTATGCCACTGGGCTGGCCGGCCCCCAAAATACCTTTTCCTTTGTTTTACTTTTAATCTTTCTGTATCGTAATTTAAGCTGTGTCTCCTGATACTATCATAAAGTTTTTGAAAATCCAGGCTGACAATCTTATTATTTTATTGGTAGCAATTGTTCCATTTATATTTAATAAATTACCAATTTATTTGGGTTTTAATCTGCCATCTTACTGTTTTTTGTCTTATTTGTACTCTCCTTTATTCTTCTCTCTTGCCTTCTTTTGGATTCATCATGTATATTTTGTTATTTATTTTTCTCTTGTCTTACCTTGTATCCTTAAATATTATTATGCATTTCTTTATTTTTCTTTAATTGTTTTCATAGAGATTACAACACACATACCTAAATTACAATATGCGTACTTTACTACAGTCAACTTAAGCTAGTACTTTTAGCTTTTCTTGCACAAAACAAGAATCTTACAACACTTTAATCTATTTACTTTGTACGTCTTTTTGCTATTGTTGTCAGATATTTTAATTTTGCTTAACATATTACTAGTATTACTTGATAATTTAATGTTGCTTTTTATTTACCAAATAGTGACCCTCTTTGGTGGTGGTGTGTGTTTTTCTTCCCCTATCACGGTGATTCCACAGAGATCATTTTCCATCTTCATAAAACGTCTCTTCAGTATTTTCTTTATTGTGCATGGTTTCACTAAGTTTAGAACTGTTCGTAAGAAGTTATTTTCTTTCAACACTTTTAAAGATTTCATTCTCTTCTGGTTTTCATAGTTTCTACAAAAAATTCAGCTTCAGTTTTTCCGCTGCTTCCTTGAGGGTAATATGTGTATTTTCTCTGGCTGCCTGGAAGATTTGGTTGTTGTCCTTTTGAGAGTTGTTTTGCCTTTGTGAGATTTCCTCTTTAACCCTGATGTGTGTCTGTATGGTTTTCTTTGTATTTATCCTGCTTTGAGTTTTTCAAAATGCTGAATTCTGTGGCTTGATGTCCTCTGTCAGTTTTGGATTATTATTGGCAAGTATCTCTTTAAGAAAACAAGTTTTCTGATCCAATATTTTGCTCTTCTTCTTATGATATTTAAATTACATATACATTAGACCTATTCATCATGTAGTATATATCTTGTATATATTTTCCATTTTTCCCTCTGTCCCAATCTGGAATTTTCCACTAACTTATCTTCCATTTCAATAATGTTCTCTTCTGGATCTAATATGATATTAAAACCTATCTACTGAATTTATTATTCCATTTTTTATTTTTAGAATTTTACTTGATTCATTTTAGTACAGTTCTCCCATGATTATTTTCACCTTTTCCTCTATTTTTGCAAATACAATCATTATTGTTTTAAATTTCATGTATGTCAGCTCTAATATTAGGGTCACCTTGGATCTGTTTATCTTTAATTTGAGTTGAAAAATGGACATTGTTTATAAAAGATTTAGAAGTTGTTAACCTTCTCTCAGAACAGTTTAATTTTCTTCTGGCTAGCAGAGAGTGCATGAGCAGATCTGGCCTATCTCCATGTTGCTCTTACTCCTACACCGTAACTCTTGGGTCTTGCTTGAAATTCTAGCGTGCTTACCAGTCTCCCTAGCACCATGAGACTCCAAATTCTTTGACGTAGAAGCTACTGTTCTGGTTTGATCTGTCTTGCCATAAAGTACACAGCTTAGAAGTTGGCAAATGCCTTTACAGGAAATTGTATGTGGAATGTCAAGCTCATTTATTTTTAATTCTCTTTTGTCTAGGAACTTGCCTCTTTAAAGTTTTGGCTTCTTAGTAGCCGTGAACTCCAATTTGTGTCTCCCCTGCTCAACGGGTCTGCAGCAAGCTCAAGGATATGGTTTATGGTTCAGTCTCTTTGCTCTGGGCTCTGAGGGAAGAGCTGTGGCAAATGACGGCTCACCTCAATCTTTTTCTCCTCCTTCAAAGATTTTGATTTAAATGTTGGCTCCTTTTGTTATTCTCCAGTGCTTTCAACAGTTTGTTTTGTATTTTAAAGTTGTTCTTTGTGTGATTTGTTAGTTTTAATATAGGTGGGTTAAGTCTAATGAATTTTAATAAATTTCATGTTTTAGTCTCTGACATTGCTATTAATGAGTTAATGTCATTTTTCTTTGCGTTTTGTAAGACATATGTTACAGTGTTTTTCTTGTTTTCTTCTTCTTCTTCTTTTTTTTTTTTTTGGTGAGGAAAATTGGCCCTGAGCTAACATCTGTGCCTGTCTTCCTCTATTTTTTGCAAGGCTTGACAAGCAATGTGTAGGTCTGCACCCAGGATCCAAACCCACATACCCTGGGCCACTGAAGCAGAGAGCACAAACTTAACCACTATGCCACTGGGCTGGCCCCTCATGTTTTCTGTATTCTAATGATGCTATGTATACTTGTTCTATCAATTTTAGAAAGAAGAATGTTAAAATCTGCAACTATGATTGTGGATTTGCCTATTTCTCCCTTCAGTTCTGTCATTTTTTTGCTTTATCTATTTGAAACTCTATCAGGTGCATGTATATTTAAGATTTCTATGTCTTCTCAATGAATTGATGCCGTATCACTATGTAAAGTCCTAACTTGGCTCCTCCTCCTTCTCTTCCTAGTTTTAAAATCTACCTTGTTGAATACAAATACAGTTACTTCAGCTTTCTTACAATTAGTGTTTGCATGGCATATCCTTTTCCATTTGTTTTACTTTTAACATATTTGTGTCTTTATATTTAAAGTTTGTTTCCTATAAATAACATATAGTTAGACCTTGATTTTTAACGCAGTCTGACAGTCTCTGACTTGTTGGAAACATAAACTCTTGGGCCGTGCTCTAGACCCACTAAACCAGAAAAGTCAGATGATTCTGGCTTATGCTAAAGATTGAGAATCACTGCATTAGGGCTAACAATATACATATTTATCTTACCTTAGTCTATTTTTAAACAATACTATATGATGTAAGACTTTTATAGCAGTGTTATCTATTACCATCTTCCTCTTCTCTATGCAAGTTGTTATACATTTTACTGTTACATATTATAAATTCTAAGAGACGTTGTTGTAATTTTTTCTTTAAATGATCAATTAACTTTTAAAGAAAAATTTTAGAAGAGAAAAAAATTGAAATGAGAAAAATAAATTTCTGGCATCCTTTCTTTTATTGTGTAGATTTATATTTCCATCTAGTATCATTTTCATTCTCTCTGAGGAACTTCCTTTATGAGCAGTATAGATCTGCTGGTGAACACATTCTTTCAGGTTTATTGGTCTGCAAAAGCCTTTATGTCACCTTAGTTTAGAAACATGTTTTCACTGAGTATGGTATTCTAGATTGCTGAATTTCTTTTTCCTTTAAGCATCTTAAAGTGGCCCTTACATCATCTTCTGACATGCATAGTTTCCAGCAAGAAATCTGTAATAATTCTTATTTTTTCCACGTTTTCTTTTTTTTTTCTGGATGTTTTAAAAATTTTTATATCAATGGCTTTATTAGTTTAGTCATGGTGTACTTAGGGGTGTGTATGTGTGTGTTTATCTAGTTTGGGATTGGTTGAGCTTCTTGGATCTATAGCATATACTTTCCATCAAATTTGGAAAAATTTTGGCCATTACTTATTCAAATTTTTTTTATGTTCCTTTCTTGCTCTTCTCTCTTTCTGGAATTCCAAAGACACATGTGTGAGACCATTTGCTGCTGTTCCACAGGTCACCGAAGCCTTTTTCTTCTTCTTCCCCTTCTCTTCTGTCTTCTTTTTACTCTTGTTTTAGTTTCAACTGTTTCTATGGCTATGCCTTCAAGTTCTTTGATCTTTATGCCTCAGTGTTTGTTACTTTAATATCATCTAGTGATTTTTTACTATTTTTTTTCTACAAAGGTTCCATTTGGTCCTCTCGGATGTTTTCCAGTTCTTTCATAATTATGCTCATGTTTTCCTTTACATCTTTGAGCATATTTTTAAAATATACCACAGCTATTTTAGGGTTCTTGTCTACTAACTCCATAATTTTTTTTATCATTTCCAGTTCTGTTTCTATTGACTGGCTATATTTCATGTTTTCCTGCTTCTTCGTGTGTCTAGTAATTTTTTATTAGATTCTGGATATGGGAATTATTGTTCCACTTCTAAGTCATGGAGTTTTCAGTGTCACTACTGAATGTTCCGTATACTCATCAAGGTCTCTACTTTGGCTGATGGGAAGTGAGAACTGTGTGAGTTCTTGGAGTTGTTTGGTTTATAGTGACCCAATTCTTTCCCCAATACTTGTTGCTTACCTGGTCTCCTGAAGTTTATGCATACCTGAATTTGTGTTATGCCAAAGACTTAAAGGGACTCCTTAAATCCACATTACTAGACTCTTTCTCTGTTTAACTCATTCCTTTCTTGTACTCCACCCTGCAAATTATAGCTTCTTTGGCCTCTCTGACCTTTAATTTTTTTCTTCTACTCAGTGAGACTGCTAGGCACTATTTTTTTCTGCCTCCCTGTGCTGCAGTCTGAACATTCTCTCCAGAAAGAAAAACAGGTTTATCATAGGATTTGCCTTATTTATTCCCATTTTCTCAGAGACCACAGGTCTGTACTGCTTGTTAGCTAATGTCCAAAAAATTGTTTCATATATTTTGCCTAGTTTTCTGGTTGTTTATAATGAGAGGATAGTCAAATATACCTTCATCTGATGAAGTGGAAACCATACTGTGTTTTTGCCAGTGTTAATGGATGCTATTTGTTATTTGATTCAGACCCTCCAAAAAAAATTGACCAGCAATGTATTCCTAATTGAGTGTTCTAGAGCCATGTCCTTCTAGGTTTAAATTTGCTGTGAGAGTTAGAATGAAATTTTGACCTTGGATTTCCAGGAAGTAGTTCGAAGATTTACTCTGACTTTGTGGGTTTATGTCATACACTTATCTCTAAAGCAACTGCTTTGACTTAACTACATGGTTAACTACAGGCTTAACTACATGGTTCACTGCAGGGATTCAGAGCCTTTCCTAGCACACAGGGATGGAAGCAGAGCAGGAAAGAACCTCAAAACAGAAAAAAAAAACTAAGGAGGCAAACAAAAAATATCCACTGCCAGTGATGAAGGGACATCCAGGCAGCTCTTGACCAACTTAGTGAGAATTAACATGGTAAGTCTCTTGTCCTCTGTGAGTCTCAGTTTTCTCATCTGCAAAATAATAGGAACAATATGCTGATTCCTAGCATCTCAAACACTTTCCCTTTTAAGGTTAGAATCCCTGCTCAGAACCCTCCTATGCTTTCTTCTGTATTCTTGACATTATGGTATGGACACAAGATCTTGCATGTGCTAAATTTCCTACTTCTAACAAAAGCCATCTCAACATTTATTTATTTGAAACAGGGCCCCCTTCTCCCTGTTCACTGCTCTTCAATCATTATGGCCATCTTAAGGGGCCTTCAGAGGCATAATGGCCTCCCACTTCAGGGTCTTGTGTACACCTTTCCTATGTATAGAACACTCTTCTTTTAACTCTTTACCTGGTCCACTAGGGTTGGGTTTCAGGTTAAGTGTCATGTGTTCAGAAAACCTACCCTAAAACCCGAGTCCTGGCTATGAGATCCCCTTGAGAAGCTGTAACTGCCTCCTTAAGTATTTAATAATTTTTGCAGCTGTTAGGTTTAATGTTGGCACTTTTGCTAGACCATAAGCTCTAAGAGGGGAAGAATCTGTGTGTTTTGTTCACCACAGTGTAACCAGGACATAGCAGAGTACATTGCACATCTTAGATTTTTGGTGAATATTTAACTCCTGAACGGATTACTGAAGCAGCAAACTTGTTGTGTATGCGCACAGTGGTGAAGTGCACACACAGCTGGTCAAATTCAAACAGTGCTATTTAATAGCTGGATGACTTGTTAAATCACTTAGCTCCTCTGTGCCTTTGTTTCCTCATCTGTAATGTGGCATAATAAGAGCACCTACTCATAGGGTTGTGGTGGGTATTAGTAAGTGTTTCGGGCTGAGAACAGTGCCTGGCTGCCATGTGCCGTAATCAGCTAGTTTCAGCCACTGTGGATGGTCATCCAGCGTGGACAATGAGAGCTAGAAGGAACTCTGATGGCCTCTAGTGTCTCATGGCTCTAGCTTTACATTTCGTCAACCAAGGACTCTGTGTGTCAACGATGATGTGTGACATATGTAGATGCCTCAACTCAGTGGTGGCCTGAGTGAGTATAGAACCTCAAACCTTTGACTTTTATCTTACCCTTATCTTTTCACTTACCATGTGTCTGACACAGAGCTCGGACCATAAACTGGAGGTTAAGATCATGGGCAGGTAGGTAAACAAGCCCTTTCCTCTGGGTCCACTCTCGTGCCTGGGCTGAGCAGATGAACTCTCTTGTTCTCAGAAATGCGTGGGCACTGCCCCCATGGCTACTTCTATTTAGCTTGGGCAAAAAGTCCTCTCAACCATTTTTTAAATATTAAAAATGCTTGAATTTATAGCCTTTTCCAATGTGCTAAACAGCAAGAGCATAATTAGATATTTCTCAGCTGCACATGGACTCTTTAATTATGACAGTGCATTCATCCTTTCACACATGCTCAGTAACCTGAAAAGTTCAGGCTTTCTCATCTCCTTCCCTAATTATTAAGGAAGATTATCATGGCTTGACAGGAATATCTGATTTTATGCATCTTGTCTCTAACAACTGCCAAAAGTTTCTAGTGCATATTCAATTGCATGCTTCAAAGATGGATTTGGATAATACAGTCATTCAATTACATTCACCTTAAGATTCATGGCATAGCTCGGCCACGATTTGGTAGTGATTGTTAATATAGAACCACTTTGCAGATAGATGCAAGTATAAATTATAGAATGCCAGGGTTCAATTTGATTTTGAAGGGTTTTTTTTACTATTATAAATAATGAAGGATGCTGAAGATGATTCAGCATAGTCGATTGGATATAATTAAAATCCTGAAGGTTGTGGTTTTTAAAAGCTGCATCTGCCTTTTGTCTGCTGGGATTTTGAGGTGACTGGAATACTTAAAGGTTGTGCATTTTTCTATTCTCTCTTTCCTATTTCTGCCTTCCTGCCCACCCTCCTTCATCCTGGCCACCTTGCAATCAATTCCTCAATCCTTAAACTTTGATTTCAAGCGGAGTGCTGGGTGCTGGGGATAGTTCCTGTCCTTAAGGGGGGAGGGACAGACAAGAGAATTTACAGACTAAAATATGATCAATGACAGAGACCAATACAGAATGCTACAGCACAGAAGAGGGTTACCTAACCCTGTGGGGAGGATCAAGAAGATTTTCTGGGCTGAAGAAGGATCCACCTGAGCCACAGGGGAGGGTCAAATCCTTCATAGGATGTGCAAGTTCAGATGGGAGGCACTTTACTCACCCATTCCATCTTTCTAAGATCTCAAAATATTTGCAGATTAGCAATAGTCATATTGGGGTTCATGTGACTTAAATACAACCAAGTACAAGGGAAACCAAGCATCAGTCAATAAGTATCTCTCTATCTCTCTCTCATTTGCAAAGTAGTAAACAAAGTTCGTCCTGTGATTACAGCAATGCCCCTCAATATTCTCTTTCCCCCTTAAGTGTCACTCTGCTTTTCTCTCTCCATGCTCCAAATATCCACTTACTCTTTCCCTGGCCCCCAAATCAGAACCAGGTTTTAGGAATAGCTCAGGCCAACTAATTCTTACTCATGAGTAAACGACTGGTAAGAATCCATCTCTCTCAGGGGTGTATAGAATCCTTAAGCCAGACAAAAGCATCTATCTCTATTTATGTGAGGGGCATCAAAGCAATGTTTGCTGTCTTGGGGTGGAGAGGTTTATGGCCCAAAGTCTGGATCCATTTGAAATGTAAGGAGAGCCTTTCGTAGAGGATAATGAAGAATACTTCGTCCCTAGGAGGAGTGGAGTTAGGCCTAAAAGAGGCCTAAGAATAAGCCCTGGTTTCAGACAAGTTTTATTCCACGTATTCATCACTTTGATTTACATCCTTGTTTGCTGTTTATCTGTTTCGAATAACACAGTGCAAGCAATTGTTTGATTACAGATAGTAGCAACAATTTTGTTAACATCTTTTTCTTGTTTTCTTATCCGGGGGATAACTTGATTTAAAAACAAAAGAGCAAAACATGCATTAGAAATGAGTCCCCAGAAGCAAAGTTTCATTTAAATTTTGGATTTAACTGAACTTCCCCTTCTGAGGCATCTGACCTTCATTTACTTTTCTCATGTTATGCATTAGGTCCCCAGCACTCATTTATAACCTGAAGTTTATATATTTTGACCACCTTCATCTGATTTCCTGCCTCCACCCCGCCTTTGCTAATTACAAATCTGATCTCTTTTACTCTGTTTAGTTGTATGCGTTTTGGTTTTACGATTCCACATATAAATGAGGTCATGCAGTATTTGCCTTTCTCTTATTTTACTTAGCATAACCCCCTCCAGGTCCATCCATGTGTGGCAAATGGAAGGATAGCCTCCTTTTTGTGGCTGAATAGTATCCTATTGTATGTGTACACCACAGTGTCTTTATCCGTTCACCAGGACACTTAGGTTGTTTCCATGTCTCCACTATTGTAAATAATGCTGCAGTGAATATGAGGGTGCAGATATTTCTTTGAGAGAGTGACTTCATTTCCTTTGGCTATATACTCAGTTGTACGATTGCTGGGTCATATGGTAGTTCTATTTTTAACTTTTTGATTAAAAGTGCTGTTTTCCATAAAGTCTGCAGCAATTTACATTCCCACCAACAATTTCCCTCTTAGGGCACAAAGGTTCCCTTTTCTCCACATCCTCGCCAACACTTGTTATTTGTTGTCTTTTTGATAATGGCTATTCTAACAGATGTGAGGTGATATCTCATTGTGGTTTTGACTTGCATTGCTCTGATGATTAGTGATGTTGAACGTCTTTTCATGTACCTGTTGGCCATTTGTATGTCTTCTTGGGAAAACTGTCTCTTCAGGTCCTTTGCCCATTTTTAATTGGATTATTTGTTTGTTTTGGGGTTTTTGTTTTTGTTTTTTTGCTGTTGAGTTGTATGAGTTCTTTATATATTTTGGATATTTTTCTTCTCATTTTTGAAGAAATGATTATCTACCCATTTCAGAAAGTAAATCTCTTTCTGTTTCCTAAATTATAAAAAGAAAGAAGTGAGTATGAGGACTGAGCGAAATGAGTTTGTCTTCCCAGAGATCTTGCTTGTCCCTGGGAACTAGAAGGAGAAAAGTTTACCATAGAAAACTAGAAGGAGTTTACCGTAGAGTTTGCATTGTGTTTCAGAATGAAACACAAAATAGTTATTTTAGAAAATAAGGTAAAGCTTTTAATTAAAAACAAAAAAAAACACTCCTTAGAGCTTCAGCATTTATAAAAATGAGCCCCTTTGTAGCAACGGTCACCATGATTTGACACCCTGCTCCTCCAGTGTCAGGATGGAAGCGCCCCTGCCCAGCTGGGGTCGGCTTGGTCCTGTCCCAAGATGGGCGGAGGTTGAATCCCATCGCTTGGATTACTCATCCGTTCCTCTCCTAAGAATTAGGTGTTTAAGGCATTAGTGCTCATGTGCAGTTGGAAATAGTTTCCCCAGCTGCCCGCCCCCTGAGTCTTGCAGACCAGCTGTTTGCAACGACCACAGAAATGAAATATGACTCTGCACAGGGACATGTCAGCCGGTCACTAGCAGCTGTGGAGCATCATGAGTGTGTCTCCATCCTGTATATGGTCAAGACCAAGGGGAGGCCTTGTTTAGAAGTCTTAGAGTAAGGTGGGCTGGCCTGGGAGCCTATACTGGTATGTTTGTCCTGGATGCCAGTGTCCCTAGGGACTGCTGATGGAGACATCTCTCTGATGGAGATCCTTGGGGAGTGAAGTCAGGTGGAAAAGGGGTGGAGACCCAGGAGGCAGCACATAGCCTTGCCACTTAAAAACGTGTCATAGATGTGTCCATTTTATCCAAGATGTTTCCAAACAGTTGCATGTAAATCACACCATTATAGAGGAAAGAAGTCTAATAATTCTTGATGAACTTGCCATTTTTAAAGGATGGCGAAGGGCCCTTTCTTGGGGTTGAAGGAAGTGGAAGGGTGCATCGGAGCCCTCTAGCTTCTGGTGGGCTTCAGTTGGGCTGCATGTTAGGGAATCTTGTACATGAAAAACGTGCTGATTCCCACAACTCCCAGCGCCAGCTTGTTGCGGGATTCTTTGGCATCTTTCCCCTTGTTATTTTATGGACCACACGCCTCCAGATGAGTAACTAATTCAGGATGCCTGCTCCCTCTCCTGACAGAAAGAAGCCTTCAAGGCATTTGCAGCCTTCAAAATAGCAAAGGCACAAAATGCTTGGCTGTTATTTTATCTTCGGTGTCAAGAATGTGGCCACGTGTTCAGCAGCTGTGAACTCCAACACACGCAAGATGGGGAAAAAGTTTGAATTACGCAGATCCCAACTCCCTGTCTTCGATAGGGTCTGCAGGGAGGCAGACACATGGCTGACCCTTCTGATTCTGCTGTGCGTAGAGTCTTGGGTTCTTACAGATACCTACTTTAGTCATAGGCCCCCACATCTCTCTCCCTGGACTACACTTGAGGACAAGATGGTGTCGAGCCACAGAAAGATGCACTGGGCATCCTGTGAGGGGACTTCAATCTTGCTGGCCCTTTTCCCTCGCTCCTTCATGGTCCTCCAGGCATGGATCGAAGCACTGGAGCTTTCTTTATCAGAGAAGGAGAGAGATGAATGATAAAAACTTTGCTTCGCAGCGGCATACGATGCAGAGGTGTGGGGGAGTGGCTGAGCCACAGTCGTGGGTTTGTAAAATGCAGCTTCTCCTTCAGCTGAGGGAGACGATTTGATGTTTAAATGAGACAATAAGTGTATGCAGACTCTCGGCCAACTGACTGACAAGTGAAGGTGTTAGCCAGCTGTTGGCTCATACACATTTATTTATTCAGCAAATATTGAGTGCTCATCCCGTGTCAGGCGACAGCAGTGAACAAGATTTCTGGCCCTCACAGAGGAGGGTGGACAACAAGCAAATAGGCCGGTGAGGCATTTCAGATGGTGAGCAGAACCATGGACGATGCAGCACAGGTTGATAGAAGGAGAGTGGCTGGCTTGGCTATGCGACCACCCAGGCAGGCGGGTGGGATGGGGAGGGGATCACCCTGGGGAGAGGTCTTGTTTTCACCTGCATCTGACTCACTGGAGGAGGCAGGTGAAGCTCTGGAGGGCCCTTTAAAAGCTGAGCAGTGAACACAGCTATGCAGAGCTGAGCTCCTGCTGAGTCCAGAGGACATTCCAGCTCTTTCCCAGGGCCTCTGGGACCTGCCGACTTCTCTCACCGGACCTCCCTCTGGCGCCCCCTGTGAATTACTCTACATGTACATCCATTCACCTTGTCTGTCCGCATTTCAGAATTCTGTACCTAACTAGGGTTTAATTAAAGGATGAGAGCAGTTTAAGAATTTCAGATGGCCAGGATGCAGAACAGTTGCCTCCTATGAACCCTTTGTGAATGAAATTATTGAGGCTGTAATCTAGGAAAAAAAGTACTAAATTCTAGGCTTTTGGCTGAAGTGTGGTCATGTGACCAGGGTCAGCCAATCAGGTGCTCCTGATGGGAGTTTGACCATTGGACGAGGGACACAAAGACCGAGCAGCAGTCAGGAAATTGCATGTGGAAGTGGCAGGAGCCTGCTGTCCACCTTTCCTAATGCCATGGGAGCTGCCTCACAGCTTCAGCTCGGACTAGCTAGAGTTTTTTTATTTTTATTTTTTTGACAACACATGACATTGACTGACACAAAATTATTTAAAAAATTATTCTTAGAAGGGGCTGGCCCAGGGGCACAGCAGTTAAGTTTGCATGTTCGCCAGTTTGGATGCCAGGTGCAGACCTACACACCATTTGTCAAGCCATGCTGTGGCGGCACCCCACATAAAATAGAGGAAGATTGGCACAGACGTTAGCTCAGCAACAGTCTTCCTCAAGCAAAAAGAGGAAGATTGGCAACAGATGTTAGCTCAGGGCCAATCTTCCTCACACACGCACAAAAATCCACAAAAATTTACCATGTTCCAGGCCACAAAGAAAAACTCAATAAACGCCAGAAAGCAGGAATCAAAACAGCCACATTCTCTAATGACAATGCAGTAAAACTAGAGATTAAAAATAAAAGGAAAACAGACAAACAAAATCCATCCACTTGGAATTCTGAGTGATGTTCTGAAAATTTCTTGGAATACAGTAGTATCACAGACCATTTAGAAACAATGAAGCACCACATGTCACATGTGAAAATATATCCATGGGGCCAAGGATGCACAGCCTTCCTCAGCAATATGTGCAAAAGATTGAGGACTAATAAGCTAATATTTAACTCAAGAAGCTAAAAAATGAACAACAAAATAAAACAAAGTCATAAGTACAACAAAATATAGTAGAAATATAGTAGACTTGATCAAGAAAGTCATTAGTGGGTTCTTTGAAAAGATCAATAAAATAGAAAAACTGATGGCAAGTCCGATAATAAAATTGAAGAAAGGAGGGAGAGAGGCAGAGAGAGGACAGAGAGAGAATCACAAATTATGAGTATCATGTGTAAGAAAGGAGTCAGTTAGGCTTTAGGTCAGGTGATAGCAAACTTTTTCTGTAAAGAGCCAGACGGTAAATACACTTGGCTTGGTGGGACACATATAGTCTCTGTCTCAACTACTCAATTCTGTCACCGTAGCTCAAAAGCTGCCACGGGTATGGCTGTGTTCCAATAAACCTTAATTTACAAAAGCAGATGACCTGCTGGATTTGTCGCATGGGCCATACTTTACTGATCCTTTTTGTGTGGGGGAGGAATGGAGGACATCTATTCATGAAGATCCAGTAAGCACTTGCTTTGACACAATGCTTTATGTTCCAAACACATAGTAATGAGAGATAAAATACAAAAAAGGAAGCTAAGACGCTCAAATTCAACACAAGATAAATATTTCCATGAACGAGAAAAACAGAAACAGAACCAGCTATGCAAACCTGTGCAGTGTGGAGCTGGGCTGAGGGGGGCGTGTGCTGCAACCTGAGTCTGCAAGCCTGCAGACGTGGCTGCGAAGTCAGCTCCTGTGGGGACCTGGGGTTGCTCCACCAGAGATGAGTGACAAGAGGGTTGTCTGAAGTGAGCTCATATCTTACTAAAGAAGCATGAAAAATCACCTGCAGGCTAGACCGTCATTGCTTCTCAGAGGTTGCCACACTCCAGGAAGCCTTCTTGAAACCTGGGGCTATTTTTGGTTATCACTGTGACTGGGGAGCACTTCTGGCCTTTAAACAGAGCAGGTAGTGAGACTAGACCTCCCATTCCTGTAAAGTCAGTCCTGTGCAATGCAAAATCAACCTTCTTTGAATGTCCCAACAGATTGTATCCTTTATAACCATGAATCAATGGTACTTTAGAACATGCTAATACTGAAAAGGTTTTACAAAGTAGCATAAAAAATGTTTGTCAGTGTTGGAGATGATTGTTATGGAAAGAGAAGCTTAAGAGGAACAAAAATATTGCAAATTATATTTTGTTTTGATTTTTTTTTGGTGAGGAAGATTGGCCCTGAACTAACATCTGTTGCCAATCTCCCTCTTTTTTGCTTGAGGAAGATTAGCCCTGAGCCAACACCTCTGCCAATCTTCCTCTTTGTATATGGGACACTGTCACAGCATGGCTTGATGACTGGTGCCTAGGTCTATACCTGGGATCCAAACCTGCGAACCCTGGGCTGCTGAAGCAGAGCACGTGAACCCAACTACTATGCCACCTGGGCAGCCCCTATGGTTTTTTTAAGTGGCTTAAAACACACATTTATTATCTCCCAGTTTCCACGGGTCAAGAATCCAGGCATAGTGCAGCTGGTCTTCTCATTAGGCAGTGAGCTGGGTATTGGCGAGTTTGCCTTCTTTTCTGGAGCCTGTGGGCCTCTCCCCCACACACTGGGTTTTTGGCAAAATTTCGATTCAGTTCCCTATGGTTGTAGGATTGGGGTTTTCTTACTGGCTCCTACACAGGGGCTGCTCTCAACTCTTTGAGGTCCCTCCTAGTTGCTTGTTTACTCACAACTTGATTGTCTAATTCTTTAAGGCCAGTAAGTGAATAGCTCCGTGAATTACTTAAAGCAAAAAAACAATCCATTCTCTGTTTAATTTAGCCCATGGAAGCATGTGTGCTCAACTCAACATGTGGGAAGGCTAGATACATATTCCGTGAAACTTCATCCTGTGCCATGCTGTGTCACCACTTAGAGAATGATTTGCTGCTATCTTTACAATAAGGCCCAACTCATTTGTGAGAATATCATGATATTTCCTCTCTTTTTCACTTGTACAATCTGAATTTGTCTTGGTATGTTCTTGCTACTATGACGAAAGTCATGAGCTCTGTTTTTATCCCATGCAAATAAATAGGATCTGTTATTATTTATTTTGTATCATTTTTGTTCTATGTCCATCATATCTCCACATTTTTAGGTGAAATTAGTCTGACAGGAATTAAAATAATAGAATAGTCTGATAGACTTTAATATGAGATTTTTTGCTCAGAGTTACAAATGTAGATATACCAACTATAAGAATCCAAATTAAGAATAAAACCAGGTATAAATGATTTTTAAAACATAGTGCATGTGAAAAAGTATTACTTAGATACCTTATAAGTGAAAAATATGCTCAGTGGTATGCCTCTCCTGACAAAAGACGCATGTCCCGAAAACATTTTCTGAACTGTTTCTACAGCTTCTCTACCTTTTACTAAGTTCCAGCTGCTGATAGTAGACATAAGCAGAGGGAGAGAGGAAGAACATCCTCTCCCAAGACGCTCTTACCCAATTTTTCCAGAACACCTACTAAAAGAGAGAGTCTGTGAAACTCTAATTCTCATTATCAATTTATTCCTTGATGTGAATAATTAGAATCTCTACTGTAGTAAACATTTTTTTCCAGTTAGGAAATCAGTTCCGATAGTAAACAGTCCTTTCCTGCAGGTCAAAATCTCAGCCCTGTGGGCAGGAGTAGGATTTCTAAATAATGCCCTCACAGTGAAAACACAGGCTTTGGAGTTGGGCAGACTGGGGTGGCTTCCAGCTTTGCCTCTTACTGGATGCATAGTTCTGGGCAGGACTGATGCTCTCCTATCAATTTTGCTCATCTATAAAATGGGGACACTATCACCTACCATCTGTCTTGTATAGAGCTGAAGAGGGGAAAAGCAATGCCATGAGCTGCTTTCAGTCCCGGTAGCCATTGTCTCATTCATCAGTACCTGCTCGAGCCTTTTCTGCGACAGGAACTGAAGCCAGCACTGTTTGTCTCTTTTGCTTGATACTTGATCCAGTCCTGCATGGACTCCCCACAGCCAGGCAGCCGAGCCTGCCTGAGAAGACGCCAGCTGAATAAAGCCCGCCCCTCCCCCTCACCGTTTTCTATTGTTTGTACTTTGATAATCCCAAAAGCTCAGTGAAGACTTCTGCTATTTAAAAAGTGCCCTATTAAGCAATAAGAAGTCACATGCATGTAGAGGGCTCATTTTTGAAACCGAGAGCAGGCTATGGGTGCTGGCATCGTTGCTGCTGATGTAGACGCAGGTACTCACCCAGTGGAAGCGGGGCTGGCACCCGCTCCTGCTTGTGAGTCTTGGTGCAGTTCTTTGCGAAGCGTCGGAGGAGTTCTCTGTGATAGGTGCCATCACATTTTAATTGCAACTAAGCTGGCTTGGCAACACGTTCTTTCTTGGCAGCATGTGAAAAAACATTTTTTGCAAACTGGAAGGCAGACTGGTGGTTTAATTCTTCTTGTAAAAAGAAACTCTCTGGGGCTAGAGGGAAGTGACATTGCAGGCTTCCCACAATGTACCACATTGCATAGAGACAGGCATCTTTCTGTGCTTCCCACTGGCACTGGGGAATTCAAGGCACTTGGAGAGAACAGAGGGTGTTCTTAAGTAGAACTAGGAAGCTTTTGCAGAAACAGAGTAATTGGAGGTTAGATCCCTGGGTGTGAGGGAAACCCCTGAGAAGACTCTGATTTCCACCAAATCTCTTTCCCAGGCTCACTTTCTGGCAAGAGACAGGCTTTCTTTGCTCTCTACCACCCCACTCTGCCCAGCATGCATTGGCCAGCCTCGGCCACCTGATACCACCTGGGGCTGTCTGGATTCCCAGAATGTGAGAGCTTTGCCACTTGCCGTGCACAGATAACATAAATAAAATGTTATCCAAAGCAGACAGACACTTGGGCAATTCTTTTGGAACATTCAGTCCATAATGTTCCAGTAAATTGTTGCATCAGTGGAGATGAATGATGCAGGGTGCTAGCGAGAGCGTAATGAAAACAGTGGGCAAGAGGGAGTCCAGGCAGCTTAGCCAAGGGCAGAACAGCCTTGCCCACAGGAGGACGGCCATGGACCACTGTCAGTCCGCACACAGCGGGAATCGCTTTATGCAAGTCTGTCCTGCTCTCCACGGTCCTTAGTGTCGTGGGTGAAGGCAGGATAGCAGCTGCTCATATTTACTGATGCTTGGAGGGATTAGAAGGCCACTAGAGACAAGTTGGACAACCCAACTTCTCTAAGGACTGCAGGAAAGGACTGCATCCTGGGCCAGATGATTTTGTAAAAGTCAGGAATAAACTCAAATTCCTGCCTTGAGTTCTAACTAATGGCACAGGTGGCGGGAGATGGCACATAGCAGAAGGTGCTTCGAGGATTCCTATGAGTCACCATGTGCTGCAAAGTTAGACCGAGTTAATACCCAGACAGTGAGAGAAGTGACTCCTATAGGTCAGGAAACTGGTTTCGGTGGCTTTCACAGCTTGTCCAAGGCCCTATGGTTAGTGAGTTATGGAAAGCAAGGTCTGCCTGACCCCAGGCCCACGCACTGCCACTTTAGGGGCTGGATCTGGCAATAAGGCTCAAGCCGGTCACTTCGCCCTCTTCTGCTTTTCCTGTCCCTGCAGTATAGAGAGCAGCGCAGCTCCGGAGTCCTCCCTGGCACA
The DNA here is from genome assembly GCF_041296265.1 of Equus caballus. Taxonomy (NCBI): domain Eukaryota; kingdom Metazoa; phylum Chordata; class Mammalia; order Perissodactyla; family Equidae; genus Equus; species Equus caballus. The sequence goes on from NC_091687.1 coordinate 20,734,689, forward strand.
TTTTCAGTGAGCTTTGTATTGGGGTTAAAGGAGACTATTGGGGTCCTCCCTCTGAAGAATACCTTAGTCACTGAGTTTTATTCTGATGTTAGGTAGAAAACAATTTCTTGCTCTCTTCATGGAAAGAAACAGGTGAATGAGAAAAGAACATTTATATCTCAAAAACTCAGAATCCCCTTTGTGAGTACTGATGGTCACCACAGGCCCTTTTAGTGAGGGTGCAGGCAGCCTGAGGAGTGCCAAGGGATGGGCAGTTAAAACCACGGGCCATGGGGTCAGCCCCTCACCTCTGTGTGCCAGCTCCCCGTCACTGGCTGAGCAATCTGGGGCATGTCACCTGGTCTCTCTGAGTCTCGCTGATCATGTGTGAATTGTAATCATAGTACCTGTTCTGAGGGTTGGCATGGTTCTCAGCCCTCGGTCAGTGCCTGATCGTTTGCTCTTGTGTTAGTATTGGTAACTGTGTGAACATTCATATTTGCATTGCTGAGGTGTTCCACCACCGGAAATCCCCAATTCTGAGAATAAAGGCAGCGAGGAAAATTCTTTGGGGCCTGTATAATGACAAAAGGAGGACGAAGTTCCAGCCATTACAAAGAGGTAACCAGGAAAGACCAAATGGCCCGCTTTTGTTCGCACCAGCTCTGGGAAGCAGAAACATCTGTGAGCCTGATCTCCCGTTTGATGCCACATGTGCTTGTGAGACTCCCTAAGAAGGCCAGGCAAGTGAACCAGGATCCAGGCTTTGTCAGGAGAACCCACTGGGCAAACGCCCAGAGGAGTCCAGGGTGACCCAGATCCAGCCACTGCGACCTGTGACATGTGTTCTAGATAGAGGACAGGGCTAACGCTGGTTCAGGGAGAGCTGAAGAGCTGCTCAGAGGAGAAGTTTCCGGTATGAAAAATGGAGTGACAGGAAGATCTAGTTAGTGAGTATATGTGGGTGCTGCACCTGGATTATAATCCACGCTTATGACTAAAGGAAAGATTGAGCTGATGCACAACTCTGAAATGGCAAAAGAAACATCCACTCTGATCTCTGAGTGATGAAGAGGATTCGATTCTTGAGTACTAAAAGGTTGGCAGAGAAAACGCACCCTTTATTCTGTGAAAAATAAATGAAAAATTTAAATTATTTCTGGACATTGTCGATGAACATTATTCTCTCCATGTGTACCGTGATTTGGTTACATACAGCTTTTTAATTGTTTAATATGAACACTCTTTCAGGATCCCGGTACAACCTTTTGGGTGTCTCAGGCTCCCATTGTTTTGGCAGACTCTGAAGATGCAACAAAATTCTGATGGAAAAATTAAGATATATTCAAACACTAACCAACCAGAGAAATGGGAGAAGAAAAGTGTTTCTTAGTAAAGAACAGCGTAAGTGTTGAGTATTAGGGTCAGGTAAAGACTTTTCGCACTTATGTCGCAGTGTGTGTGTTAGTGCACATGGGTTTTTATTCTGAGATTGATTTTTATCCAGATTTCTTTTGGGTGTTCATGTGTGTGAGTGTGCGTGTATCTGTAGGTGGATTGCTATAGGCAAATGCATGAGCTTCTACAACAGCGTGGAATCTAGTAGAAGGTAACTAAGGAGAGTTTGCTCCCAGAACAGTCCTTTTGTTTCACAACAGTCCCTCGCTGCTGGGTGAGTTTGCAGGAGGCATGTTATCTTGGTGAGGCTTCTTGGTTGCAAGCCACAGTGACAAATCTCAGGGCAGAAAAGGACGTGGTGTGAGGACACCAGTGAGAGAACCAGACTCAAAGAGCTGGGAAGGAACTGAGGTGGTCTTGGGGCCAAGAGCAAGAACAGCCAACTTCTACCAAGAAACAGAAAGTAGGGAGGGGAAGGATGTGTGGCTGCTAGCTACCGGGGTGCTGGGTGATGGCAGCAGCAGAAGTGGTCTCAGAAGCTGCTCCTGGTGCCGCAGGGCAGCCCTCCTCTTGCCTCTCCTGACTGCAAGTCCAGCAGGGTGGGTGGGGGTGGGGGTGGGATGTGCCCATTGGCCTGAGAGTGAATCAGGTGTTGGTCCTGGTAGCAGGAGGTAGAGAAGGAGGGAAAGACGACTCTGCCTTCGTTTTCAAAGCATAAGGATGCATCATGCTCAATACCACAGGAAACGGGAATTTCCCCGAGAGGAAGATCAGAGGAGATCAGGCTAGAAAGAGAGAAAAAAATCAACAAATAGTCACCATATTCAATTAATCAAGAACATGCAAAAGAGCACAAGCCTCAAGTTATTTGGTTTGTCACACCAGGACACTGACTTGCAGGTCTGTCTCTTTTAGTGTTTTTAAACCTTGACCATGCATATTTCAGCTGTCACATCTGATGAGTGGGAGGGAACAGAAGGACCATGAGGTTCGGGCACTTCTTTCTGTGTTATTATCACACCCAGCACAGGTCTTAGAGTTGTGGGATATTTGTTCTAGAGGTGATGTTAAGAATTATTTTTCTAGAAGTGGCATTATAATAAGTTTGCCCAACGCTGTGTTCTACAAATAAGGAGACAGAGACCCCAAATCTGTCTAGGGATCACAGGGTAACACCCTCCTCCTCCCTGCTCTCCCAATTTCAGGGAGTTCTTTTCACCTCAAAACAGTGAAAAACTTGGAACACATTATAATTGCATATTTCCAATCATGCCTAATGAATCTGTCTGCAAAAATTTACATTTGATTTGATAACTTCCAACTTCTTTCTCTCATGGTTTCTAAGACACTTGCTCTTTATCTTCAGCTTTCTTCAGTTTCATTATGATTTGCCTAGATATGGACTTCCTTGATTTTCTTGCTGGGGATTCACTGGGCTTCTGGAGTGGGTAGATTAATGTCTATAGTGGGTACAATAGCGTCTCCCCAAAATTCACGTCTACCTACAACTTCAGATGTGAACTTACTTGAAAATAGGGTCTTTGCCTATGTAATTATTTAAAATAAGTTCACCTTATGTTGAGCTCTACATCTTTCACAGAAAGTAGAACTTGGTGATAAACTTGGATATTTAGCTAAGGAGATTTCCAAGCTAAGTGTTGAAGGGGGCCCAGTTGCTCCTTGTTGCTTTAGAGTAAAATGTGAGAGGAAAGAGATAATTTGAGGAAGGAGTTGTTAAGCAAAAATGAATGTCAAGGGATGCCAGGAACCATCAGAAGCAGGAAGAGGCACAGAAGGATTCTTCCCTGGAGCCTTCAGAGCTAGCATGCCCTGCTGACACCTTGATTTCAGACTTCTAGCCTCCAGAACTGTGAGAGAATAAATTTCTGTTGTTTGAAGCTACCAAGTTTGTGGTAATTTGTATGGCAGCCCTAGGAAACTAACACAAGGTCTCTCAGTGATTCAGGAAAAATTTCTGCCATTCTCTCTTAAAACGTTAATTCAGCCTCACTATCTTTCTCCATTCCTGCTGGGCTTCTAAATGTGTGATAGTCCTTCTCGTTCTACCCAGGATTCTACCCCAGTGTCTCTTACTGTCTTTCATGTTGTTCACCTCTTGTCTCCTTGTGCTGGTCTAAAAAATTTCTTCCTCACCAGATACTAAATTCTATCTTTAGCTGTGTCTAATCTGCTGTTACAACTATCCATTGAGTTTTCAATTTTGCCTATTGTATTTTTTATTTCTAGAATTCTATTTTTTTCCAAATCTGCCCTAACACTTTACAGGTTCCTTTTCCCTGAGCACATCTTCAAGTTTTTCTTAAAGTTTTCAGGATAGTCGGCAGGAAGCTTTTACAGTCCAGTGTCTTTTGACTAGCACTCAGTCCTGCCTGAGCATAGGCACCATTCCATTTTCCCCATTACACACAGGGCATCCAGGACAAACACTGTCACTCTGCACAATCCTGCTCATTCTTCAGGTGCAGTTTCAGTGAGACAAGGCTCGCTTCACAAGACCTCTGAACACTTTGACGCTCACCTGACTTCCGTAGCTCACAGGTGAGTTTATCCCCCAAGTACCAGCACCCTTTAAAATCACCCATCTGTCCACCTGAGCACCTGTCTATCACAATCAAGCAGGAGGTCGTAGTTGGATAAGGAGATGCATTCCCGGGTGACAGCAATGTATGGGGTGAATAAGAGTATGCACACGTACCCTGATCCACAGAAAGGGGAGTGGTATTTTCTGCTACTATTCTAAGCCTAGTAGTTGGGTGAGACTTACACTGGCATAAATTCCAAATTTAATCCTTACTGCTTAAGTCCCAATTACCCAGAATCTAACCCAAACCAAAATCAATTCTAATGGTCTATCATCTCACATTAAAAGTGGCCAAATCAGGCCAGAAATGCTAAAGATGACAGTGACTTAAAGTGGTCAGTAAGCAGCCTGGAGCCAAAATGTTCACAGAAGTCCAAAATTCATTCACCCCTCTATTTGTACCACACCTTTATTCTAATCTTGAATTCTGAAGCACGGAGAAGTAGGTGCTGCAACGTGAGATGAGCTGCTCTTGGAGGAGCCATCTCACTTCCACTCTGTGATGTCTCCCCTCTGCCCCACTGGGGGACCCCGTGCCACCCATCAGTCAGTCAACGTTGGCCATGGGCTATGTGCTCCTCGCTGCACTCCAGGTCCTCCAGGCAGCTGGGTTTGGGGAAGTATTCAACAAGGGAACCCAGAGAGATTAGAGAGTCATCACCCTCTAGGAGCGGGGGAAGGCTTCATAATTCATTGGGAAGTTGTTATTTTCCTGTCTCTGCTTCATGACTGAGCATTTTCTGTAGAAGTGGAAGGCTTGACAAACATGATGTTTTCCCAAATACTTTATCACTGAGCCCACCCTCCAGAACAGAATGGGCTCCTGGTCTCCATGGTGGGGACACAGTGCTGTGAGTTGGTGGTCTGGCAGGGTCTACAGCCCAAGGAGGACCCTGCCTGCCTGCTTGGGTGCCATGTGGATACTGCTCCTGGTGTTGTGAGCATAGCAGCTTGGCCCTGTGCTGGGGCCCCAGTGCTCTCAGAGGAATGGTCCTTCTAGAAGGAACTGCTGCTTTCACAATCCTCTGATCCCCACTCACTCAGACATTCAAAGGAAAAAGAATTCAGGGCATTTGACTTTTCTTTCTCGCTTTAATCAGCAGCATTGTAACAGCAACAACACTATTCGCCTTATTAGAGAGCTGCAGTCACATGTCTAAGGTCACACAGCTGGTAAATGACTCAGCCTTAATTTGGGCCCTGGAGGTCTGGCAACAGAGTCCTTCTCTGACCCTGTGGGCTGGGTCCCTCAAAGCTTCTGTTGCAGCCAGAGTCCGGGGCTACAAACCATTCACAATGCACTCCCACGGCCCCAGGCCTTCCCTGCCTGCTGCTCTGAGCATAGAGTCCTCTGTTATGCCAAGAGGGAGACTTCCCGCCCATCCACCAGATACTGAGCGCTTACTGACTATTAGAGGCACTGTCTTAGATGCTGGAAATTAAATGTAAGCAAGAAATAGCATCCTAATTTAAGGATTCTGTGACCCAGGGAGTAGGATGCACATGACAAACAGGTAATCACAAAGAAACAAGATGGTGGATAGTGTTAATTGCTCTGGCCGAGAGGACACAGGGCTATTGCGAGAGTGTAGGAGGGCGGAGGGCTGAGAGGTACAGGGCCAGGACCGCTGCGCACAGCTCATCAGGGCAGAACCCTTGGAGAAGACATCAAGTGCGGCCTCCATGAGGAGAAGGAGCTGCTGCAGAAGATGCTTCCTGCAGAGGCCACAGCTCCAGCAGAGGCCCTCGGCGGGAGCCAGCGTGGTGTGTTAGAGCAGAGCCACTCAGAGCCACTCTGTGCTGGGCAGCTCAAGCTGCTGTTAACCAACACCACAGACTGGGGGGCTTAAATAACAGCCATTGTCTCCCAGGCCTGGAGGCTGAAAGTCTGAGATCAAGGTGTTGGCAGGGATGGTTCCTTCTGAGGCCTCTCCCCATGTCTATAAGGACTCTCCTCTCCCTGTGTCTTCACATGATCTTCCCTGCGTGTCTCTGTCCTCATCTCCTCTTCTCATGAGGATTGTGAAGAAACAGACTGTAAGGATAGGTTTGCTGGTGCCCTGGCAGTGGAGAGTGATGAAAAGAGAAATTAAGGATATATTCTAGGTGTGGGACTTGGGCACTGGGAAGCCTTGTGTAGACACAGGTATGAGGGACACAGTAGAGCGTTCTGGTTTGGGGACATTAGTCTGAGATGTTACCAGATGTCCAGGTGGAGATGCCACTTGGGCGGATGGATGCTGGAGTCCAGGCAGGAGAGAGGCTGGGAGTCTAGGGCTGGGTCTTCTTGGCTGTGCTTCTGACTGAAGCCATGAGGCAGAGAGTGCCGGCAGGACAAGAAGAGGGCTGGGTGAAAGGCCTGGGCATCCGATGTCTGGAGGAGCAACAGCCAAAGGAGCAGCCAGCCACTCAGCAGGAGGAAAATCAGGGTGCCTGCTGCCCAGAAAAGCCTGTCAGGAGGAAGGGAGCAACCTGATGAGTCCAAGCCCATGAAGGTGGAGCAGGAGGACGGCTGAGCACCGGGCCTGCACCAGGTGTAGGAAGGAGCAGGCAGTGTGGCCCATGGTCAAGAGCATGGAATTCAGTATCAAAGAGATTCCTGTGCGAACTCCAGCTTCATTTCCTGTTAGCTCCCTGATCTTGAGACATTATTTAAATGACCTGTGCCTCATTTCAAAGTGGAGAACATCACATCCCTGTTGTCTACATGAGGCTGCTGGCAGAGTGCTCATAAGTGTCAGCTTTTATTAGTAGAAGCAGAGATAATCCAACATCAACGGGGGATTTAAAAACCACTTCTGCGAAGAACTTTCAAGTGAGTTAAACGGATCAGCCACTGAGATTCTTTACTCTTCGTCCCTGCGGCTCCTTAGAGAAAAGTGGCGGCTCACAGAGTCTGTCCTGGCCGCTGCCTCCTCTCTCCTAGCGGGGGCTGGCGGGAGAGAGGTGCTGTCCCGCGGCGGTGCTGAGTCACCTCCCCTCCCCGGAACTCCCCGGGCAGGCTCGGGGCGGCGCCGCCCCTTGGGCCAGGCCCAGCCGAGGTTTAATTGCTTCTCTGTGGTTCCCTCCCTGGCGCTGCTGGCCGGCTTCCAGCCTTTGCTCAGGGCTTTGCTCTCTGCAGGGAGCCTCCAGCTGCCTCTTTGTCACTAGGAATCCATTCCGCCCTCCCTTCGCCCCCCTCCGCCTCCTCCTCGACAGATTTTGAGGCCTCAGCCCTTCTCTCTTCTGAAGAGTGCAGGCAGCCCACAGGGAGGTTCTGTCTCTCTGGAGACCGAGGGCCACTGAAATTCAAATTGTGAACGGTTCCTTCAAACCTAAATGACCACAGGCCACAGAAGCAGCTCGAGGGTGTGGAAGAGTCACAGCACCTGGGTCCAGACCCTTCCCAGTTCCTCCGTGACGGCCCCACAGTGAGCCTCGGCTTCCCCACGTGTGGAGGGGACCAATGCGCAGGCGCCGGGCTGTAGGAGGCCGGCTGTGACCCTGGAAGAGCTGGAGCTTGGGTTTCTTTAACGGGGACAGGGCACCATGACTGTTTTTAAAGTAACTTTTATTTGGAAATAATTTCAAAGCTGTAAAAGTTACAAGAATAAGAATACTACAGGGATTATCTGTGTGTTCTTATCCAGATTCCTTCATTGTTGACATAAAAAAGTAATCTTTAAAAATGGATGCTTTAAAATGTTTAAGCTATTATGTTGCAAAAACTTTCTTGTGTAAATCTGGGCAACTTTTCTGAGCTTCTCTTTTCTTATCTGTGAAGTGGGAAGAATGTTACAGACTTAACAGTTGAGAGAACGGAGCAGCAAAGTGTACAAAATGCCAGGCATCCAAGTGTGACTGACATTGGGCAGGAATGGCTTTCCTGATGTGTGGATGTGCAGCCTGAGGAGTTTCCAGAGACCTCGGGGGCAAAGGTCCAGGGAGGAGCCTGTACCAGGAAAGACTCCATGGCTGGATTCCAGGGCAGGCCAGCATTCCTGCTCTGACACTGAATTATGTACTTGGTGTCCCCAAATTGAGAAACAAGACTCCACCTGCTATAGACTGAATTGTGTCTCCCCAGAATTCGTAGGTGGAGGCCCTGATCCCCAGTGAGATGGTGTTAGGAGGTGGGGCCTTCAGGAGGTCATTAGGATTGGACAAAGTCATGAGGGTGGGGCCCCTAGGATGGGATTAGTGGCTTTATAAGAAGAAGAGAGAGGGATCTCTCTTTCCCCACTGAGGACACAAAAAGAAGGTAGCTGTCTGCAAGCAAGGAAGAGGCCCTCTCCAGAATCTGACCCTGCTGGCACCCTGATCTTAGCTTCCAGCCTCCAGAATCGTGAGAAACAAATGTCTGTTGTTCGAGCTACCCAGTCTGCGATATTTTATCAGCCCAAGCTAATTCACAGCCTTATTGCAGGCCCTGCTCCCTTCTGCTTGCAACACCCTGGTGATGCTGGATTTTGGTTAATTCTGGAACACACCACACTTCTTCCCATCTCTGAGCCTTTGCCTGCTGGGAAATGTCTCCCCAAGTCTTCTCACGGCTGTCTCATTTTCTGCCTAAATGTCACCTCCCTAAAGGGCTTCTTCCCGGAGTACCCTGGGAAAATGTCCCACTGCCCTGTGTTCCTGCTCATATTTCATTGCGGGCACTTGAGGAAAAGTGCAATCTCTCAACTCATTGTCACCTCCTTTACTCATTGCCTCCCCCATGGGCTACCCCTCCCTGATGACACTTTAGCCACCTGCCCGTGCAGGTCTTCCCAGACCACAGACAGGTTGGGGTGTAGATTTGGGCATGGGGAGGGGCGATGTTGCTTGAAGGCCAGGTGGAAAAGGGCTTCTTCTCGCAGGAGGCTGGGATCCCACCCGCATAATGTCTGCTCCCTGGATAGGCTACAGGTCAGGCGTTGGGTGGGGACACTGGGTCCTGCTGGCTCAAAGCACGATTCGTGCAGCGGATGGAATTCTAACCAGTGTCACCACCTGCACAGTCCCAGCCTGCCATCTCCACAGGACAACCCATGCTAACACCTCCGACAGACCATACCTCTCCTCCCCGCCTGCTTCCCAATCCTCTCCCTCCCACCGACGTGCAAATTCCCACACCTGCCCATGCAGCTGCCCTCTCTGCAGCCATGTCTCTGACAGCCAAGTTCAGGTCTGTCTTTGGAAATCCAAAACCATTCCAGGTTCTTAGCTGCACGCAGGACTGGGAAGGAAACCTGTGGTTTAGTTTAATGTGACTTGAGAAGATCTTGCAGACTTTAAATAGCAAATTTGATATCCCCTCCCCTCTTTCATACATAGAAAAAAAGGCTTAAAGGAAAGCAGATTTGTCACACGTTACTCTCTGATCAGAGGATGATGGGTGATTTTTTCTCTATGCATTTCTATATTTTCCAAGTTTTCCTGAATGAGCGTGTATAATTTTTTAAAATCAAATAGAAATAAAGGTTATTTCTGTACAAAGGCCCTGAAGTTGGAGCTAGCATAGTGTGAGCAAAGCTGCTTCTCCTGATAATCCCAGAGACTTGTTGATGGGAGAGACACAGCTTTCCAAGGGAGTTTGCTGGGATGTTCACAGCAGGAACAGCTTGCCATAAAATCAGGTACTAACACAAACTTGAGAGGAGGGTCCTTTAGTTCCAGGGCCTGGGGGATGGGCTCTTGTCACCTCTGTTGTGTGATTCAAATCACCCAGGAAGGGTCCCTGGCCCCCGTGGGGCCCTAGGACTTGGAAATCACCCATTGGAGATGAAATTCTTAAGGATAAAATATTTTTGCTTTGAGATGCCCCCATGGAAGTGTCGCTATCTGGATGGAGCATACAATGAGCTTTCTTTGGCTATTAACGTCTTAGTGTCAATGAAATTGTCAGATTCTTTTTCTTGAGCAAGATTGCGCCAACATAAGCTTGGTGGAGGCCGCAGATATTGTTCTGAATTCGGGTCTTTTCCATAAGCAGGAGGGTGCTCTGGCTTGGGTCTTTCCCGTGTGAACAGATGGCTTCTCGTTCCCTTTCTAACTACTTGCCATGACAACCGTTGGCAGTTTGTGCGACACCCATGTCACAGAAAGTGTAATTCAGTAGTCAAAGGGGAAGGAGTTAAGGAAGAAGAGGTGGGGATGGTGGGGGGGTGGGGGCGGTAATCTTTCATTTCATGCTTAAATAATTTTCCTGGGACTCACTCACTGCTGCATTTTCCCTCATTTGCTTTATCATTTTTTCTCTCTCTCCCTCCTTGTCTCTTTTTTCTGAACTAGTTGAGAGAAAGTCACACACATCACAGCCCTAAATACTGCGGTGTGAATTTCCTGGGAGGAGGCACAGTCTCTTCTATAACCACAGTGCTGTGTCCACCTCAGTATATTTACATTCGCTTGTGTTCCATTTTGTCACCTAACCAGTAATGTCTGTTTTAGCGTTTTCCTCTGGTAAGGTCTCGGGTCAGGCATTGCATTTTATTGTCATGTCTTTTCAGCCTCGTTTCATCTGGAACATGTCCGGTCTTCCCTTGGCTCTTATAACTTTGACACGCTTGCAGAACACTGTTCCCAGCCAGCCCCCTCCTTTTTCAACATGGCATCCCTCATGTTGGCTTCACCTGATGTGTCCTTGTGATTAGATTCAGATTATACATCTCTCCACACTTTTTCTACCCCTAAGCATTAAGCAGGAACCCTTTCTCCTCCCCCATTAATTAAGAGATTAATCAATATATTTGTTATTGGCGTGGACTCCTTTGAGTTTCCGTTCTCCCCAGTGGTTTAAGATTCATTGCTGCACCTGATAGCTTTGGTGCTCTAGTCAGTGACCCAAGTCTGGCCAGCAGGCGCTCCTGTGTCCTGGTGACATGGCCCATCCTTTGTTGGAGCACTTCCTTATTGTCCAGCATAACAGGCTCATCCTACTTTGCTCCAACCTGTAATCCACCATTTCTCCAGGCAGCCCTGATTCCCTTAGAGACCAAGATTGGGCCCTAAGTTTGCTCCACACCTCTAGGGTGTCTTTCTTTCTTCATCTCTTTTTGCGGACAGAGCGAGGTCCTTCAAGTCCAGTCCATCACCAGGGTCTTCTCTCCTTTCCCCATTTCATAGTTGGGTGTCTTTTCTTCCAAGTGGAACCTGAGCTCCTATCATCCAACACATCCATTCCCTTGCTCAATCCTGTAACACATTGGATATCGTTTCAGCATGGCTTTACCCACACCACTACAATAGCTGACAAGAGTTCAGGATTTCTTTGCAGCTCTCCCCGCCCCCACAACACCACATATAGACAGGGAGAAATTTAACGACAAATTACTTATAGTAAGAAATATGATACAAGTGAAATATGAACATTGTTCCAAAATTATTTCTAGTTTGATACTAATTTGCAAGGAAACTAGACAACCAAATTGGACAACAGCAGGGGAAATGGAGTTGTGGTGTAATAATGGGATGGCTCTCCTCACTATGGCAGATAGGTGAGTTCTTTCTGCAGATAGCAATAATGTTTTTCTTTTACAGAAAAATAATTGGGCTTTGCTATGCAATAAAAAACTTGGTGCTCAAATAAGCGATTTTAATTGATTTTGTCCTGGAGTATGTACAACAAAATTCACTACTGGGGCAAGGCCACTGAATTCACTTGTTGTTGAAGTCTTGGCTGTCCACAAAGATCTGGTTTTCTTTCCTTCAACAGCTGTGCACACTTCTCAAGGCTGTGAGGTGACTCGACGTTCACTGTTCTCTCTCACTGTGTTCAATATCGCCTGCCTCTCTCAGTCTATCAAATTTTCTACAAAGTTGTTAGATCTAGTCATAACAGCACTATCAGAGCTGCTCCTAGAATCACTCAGATTGTCAAATAGGCAGTCATTTCATACAGAGAGCAAAGCTAGCTTTGCACATATTCATAAACCTGATTTGCCTCAAACAGGCCAATTTTCCGTTTTGAGGCCCCGTATCTTAGTTGAGAGGTGCTCTCTTCTTGCTCCATAATGAGCACTAGCATGAATTCTGCAACAAACCCACAGAAGGGTTTTAAGCAGGAAATGGCTTGAGCAAGTTTTCTAACAGCAAGATTGAAAGCTGCTGGAAGGAACTCAATACCTTTGCCCTACTCCGTACATCTCTCCATCTATTTACTCATTCAAGATGCTTTTAGGTAGGGTCTGCAAAGGACCAGGCCATGTGCAATGGGCTGAACAGACAGGGATCTGGCTCGGTGGGGAGGTTTCCCATACCCTGGGGCAGGGGTGGCTGGAAGGAAGGATACTCTTTGAGGAAGTGATGCTTAAGCCAAGTTCTCAAGGTTGAGTGGGAGATATCTAGTCAATGAGTAGGAAAAGAGATTTTTGTGGAGGGAACAGCATGTGCTGAGGTGTGAAGAAGGACAGAACTAGAGGACTGCAGTGAAGGGCCTGGGGCGAGGCCAAGGTAACCAGGAGGAAGAGAGGCGTGAGGTAAGGTGAGGGGTGAGGTCAGGCATTTAAGGAGCAAAACAATGCATTTCCACTTTATCCGCATTCCAGGAGTAACCCCAGAAGGATTTTCAGCAGGGGACTGTGGAGGTCTCTCAGTTGCTGTGTGGATCCATACGCAGTGGAGTGCGGCAGAGAATGGAAACTGGAAGACTGATTAGGGCACCAGGGTAGTTCTCTAGGCTTTGATGATAGTCTGGACACGGGTGGTCGGGGGAGGGGGGCTGGACGGGGCGGGAGAAGCCCTCAGAGCCCTGGCTCCCCTCCTCCACCAATTCATTGATGCCTCTAGTCTACAGAGCCCAAATTTTACTTCTTCAGGGTGGTGGTCTCTGGGTGCTGGAACTTCTGACATGGTGGCTGACTTTCCCCTGATCAAGGATCCCATAAAAACCAAGTAGAAGTTTCACGGGCTTTTATGACCTAGCCTCGGAAGTCGCAAAGCCTCACTCTCACCTGATTCTCATTCAGGCTCAGGTGAGGAGGAGGCTCTGACATCACCTAAGCCATGTTCAAGTGTGGCTGAGGCTCTCCCAGCATCTAAGTCAGGCTCAGGTGTGGAAGAGGCACTCTCATCACCTAAGCCATGTTCAGGTGTGAGTGATGCTCTCATTACCCAAGACATGCTCAGGTGTGGATGAAGTTTATCTGTGGCTCCTTGGCTACAGCTCCTCGATGCTGTTCTTCCTATCTTGAATACCTATGAAGTCTAAAGTGATCTATGCCCCACTTAACCAACATGTAATTTTGGGACAGACATAGGATAACTACTTGTAGTGTGTTGAATGGTGGGACTCACCCTTCCAAACAATACTTCCAACTCCTAAGCCCTGGAACCCGAGGTGGTGATCTTATTTGGAAAAAAGTCTGCAGATGTAAGTCAGTCAAGGATCTCAAGATCAGATCATCCTGGATTTAGAGAGATTCCTAAGTCCAATGACAGATGTCCTTGTAAGAGGAAGACAGAGGGACATTTGAGATGTAGAGACACAGAGAAGGCCATGTGCTGACAGAGGTAGAGACTGGAGTCATGCATCCCTAAGTCAAGGAGTGCCTAGGGCCACCGGAGGCTGGAAGACAAAAGAAAGGATCCTCCGCTAGACTTTCAGAAGGAGTACCTCCTGAAAACACCTCAATTTTGGACTCTGGCCTCCAAAACTGTAAGAAAATAACTTTCTGTTGATTGAAGCCCCCCTGTTTGTGGGAATTTGCTCCAGCAGACCAAGAACACTAATACACTGCTACTGACATTCCCCTTCAAAGGGCAGGAGGAGGAAGGCACCCAGCTGTCACTGGCCCATTGCAATTCTGAAATCCAGCTGGGCACAGATGACCAATTCCTTCATCGGAGCCCGGTCCTGCTTCTTGGCAGTGATTCACTACGACTCGATTCTGCCACTGGGATCTTGGCTCTACCTTTTGAGTCATCTTTCCCTTTCGTCCCTTGTTTGCAGTAAATGAGTCTTTTCAGATAGCTTCCTCACTGAAGCAGTTAGGGATTCCAAGGCCTCTTTTCATTTTCTGCTATCTCTGGCCCTTTCAGTCTAAGATAACGAAGATTTTTTTCCTGGTTATTCTTATCTGCCGATTGCAAAAGCATGAAAATAAATGTTCTAAGAGTGGAGTCATATCTAGGATCTCAGAAGGTAAAATGGAGGAGAAAAAAGGTGTCACTATTAGTTACTTCATTCAATTATAATTAGAACATTTTTACATTGAAATTATATCATGAAAGTCTTTGTTTTTTGTTTTTAATTGTGGTAAAATATACATACCATGAAACTTACCATTTTCACTATGTTTAAGTGCACAGTTCAGTAACTTTAAGTGCATTCACCTTGTTGGGCAACCATCATCACCATCTATCTCCAGAACTTTTTCTTTTTCTCAAAGTGAAACTCTATACTCATTCACCAATTATTCCCCATTCTCCACTCCTCTCCAGCCCCTAGCAATCACCGTTTTATTTTCTGTCTCTACCAACCTGGCTACTCTAGATACTTCATATAAGTAGAATCATACCATATTTGTCCACTTGTGACTGGCTTATTGCACTTAACGTAATGTTCTCATGGTTCATTCGTGTCATAGCATGAAGAATTTCCCCTTTTTAAGGCTGAATACTATTTCATTGTATGTATCTGCCACATTTTGCTTATCCATTCATTTGTCAATGGACACTTGGGTTGCTTACATCTTTTGGCTATTGTGAGCAATGCTGCTGCGAACATGGATGTACAAATATCTCTTATTTTGGATATTTATTTCAATTATTTTGGATACATACCCAGAAGTGGAATTGCTGAATTATATTGTAATTCTACTTCTAATTTTTTGAGGAACTGCCATACTGTTTTCCATAGTGGGCACATCGTATTATGTTTCCACCAGCAGTATACAAGCGTTCCAATTTCTCTACGTGAAAGACTAAAACACAGATAGTTATCTCCACATCTCCCCAGAAGATAATTTTCTCCTCTTTTTCTTCAACAATAGGCATCTTAAGAAGCACATGTATCAATATTTGTTCTGCCCTGTAATCCTAGCATTATCAATTTCCCTACAATATTCAGTGAAGACTAAATAAAAATTTCAAATGATGCCTTTAGACAATGTTAATAAAAGTTGCAACAAAGTTGACGGGAGAGACAAGTCACACATCAAGGTGTGATGTGTATACAAGGCAGACGGTCTGGGTCACTCACCATAACTGCTTCTCTGAGGAATACATGAGATGTTTTTTGTCACCCAACATGGTCCCTGACTTGAGGACTCTCCCTGTGTTACTCCTTCCCTCTCAGAGCCTGGAACCATAGTTAAATCATTAATAACTCATATTCTTCATTACCTTGTCACTGATTTTCAAAAATATTAGGAGCTGAAGAATGTCATTTTCACATAAAATGGTAAATAGATCCTTGATATATAAACAGAAGAAAGAAGGGCTTCGCTGATTCCCCAAGAGATGAGGTGAGGCATGGTGGGAGATAGATATCACCTCTCTTTCTCCTACCTGAAAAAGTTTTTCAGAACATAGCTCAAAAATGAATACTCTAAACCCAGGATTGGCAAACTACAGCCCATCAGCCAACCTGGCGCGCTGCTTGCTTTTGTAAATAGAGTTTTATTGGAACACAGCCATATCCCTAGGTTTGCGTATTGTCTATGGCTTTCTTAGTACAATGGCAGCATTGAGTCATCACAGCAGAGACCATATGGCCCACAAAACCCCAAATATTTACTATCTGGCCCTTTACAGAAAGTTTGCCAAATTCCTTTCTAAAATTTAGCTCAATTGACAGAAAGACTTGTGAATAACCAATATCACCAGGGCTCAAGGGACAGGGTTCTCTGAGTGACAGCTGTGTCATGTGCAGCCTTCTGTGGTGAGGGGATAGTGTGGGCCAGTCACAATCCCACCAGGAGCACTTAGGGTTGGAGATTGCTGGTTTCTTAGAGGGAAAAATGTGCCGTTAGCAGAGAGAGGAAAAGATATAGGCCCTGGAGAGCAAAATAGGGACACCGCAATGTATGTTTTTAAAACAACAGTGGAAAACTAAATAAAGGACTAATGAAACAAATTTTTTAACATAGGATGCAAATCTTTGCTTTTTTCTGCTTTCTTCTCCCCGAATCCCCCAAGTACATAGTTGTATTTTGTAGTTGTGGGTCTTTCTAGTTGTGGCATGTGGGACACCTCCTTAACGTGGCCTGATGAGTGGTGCCACGTCTGCGCCCAGGATCCGAACTGGCGAAACCCTGGGGCATCTGAACTGGCAAAACCCTGGGCTGCCGAAGCGTATCGCGTGAACTTAAGCACTCAGCCACAGGGCTGGCCCCTGCAAATCTTTTCTTAACAGAAATGTGTGTTATCTCTTCGGTTCCGTCTTTAAAGTGGAAGCAAACAGGATGGCGTTGTGCCTCGACATCGGTGAACACTCGGAGCACGTTTTAGTTTCCAGCTGCCTGAGCTTTCAGAGTTCACAGTTGTGTCTATGAGAAACACCATGGTCCCATGGCACTCCTTCCTCTACCTGAGAGCAGGTGGAAAATCCGAGCGCACTCCTATTTGTTCTTAGAAACTCAAAAAGCCACAGCAGATGATGCCAATATTTAAAGATATAATTAGAAATCTGAGCTTCATTGCCACCTCATCTTGAAGTCAATGACATTGACCAGTATTTGATTAATGTGACTTGACTTAGAGTTCTGCATACTTCCAGTTAAAGAAACATGCAGGGTCTCTCCTCCTCCACGGCTGCTCCTTGTGTTTGCTGATGCTGACAAGGCTTTCTGAAGCTTCTGGCTCAAAACCCTGCTGAGAGCAAAGAGCTCTCAAGAAGAGTCCAGACACACCAGTGACACTTACATATGTACTCACCCCTGCTCTGTGCGCATTATAATAATCGAGGCACTCTATACTTTATGTCAGTGTCGCACAGAGTAATCAACATGTTCTTTGGAGACAAAGAGAAATTTGAAAAGTAGTCTATTGTGATATCAGTCCTCTATTAAGTTCATATTTTCTCCAGTACCATGTAATTAGCAGTTGCAAGTGCTTAGCCAAGTAGGAATTAGGAGGAGGGGATTTCAATGTTACCCAACTGACAGCATGAATTACTCGTTCCTCCCAGTGCAAGTATATTCGAATATCTATGGGATTTTACCTACAGTATTGTTATGGTGGCCCAATGCCATAATAAAACATGGCATTCAGTTTACTGAGGCTGGAAGTAGGTTTTAAAGAAAATCCAGGCAAGCTGACTTTGTTTGAAGTAGATTGCTTTTCACTGGGTTGGCTGGCGACTAGACTTTATTCCACAGCTGTGGTCAACACAACTAGAACTTTGCATTCACACGCGTCCCTCGTGGGCCAGGAGTTCTGATGCAGGGCACTGCCTGCATGTACATAGTGTCAGCAATGCCCCATTTTCAACCCACTCATTGTCAGAGCTGAAAGTATGGTGAAAACCAAGTAAAGTGAAAGTAGAAAGCAGAAAGACTCAAGGCTGTGGCGGGTCTGCCTCTACTGGCAAATCCTGTCATTTCCTGCAAATTGGAGGGGCACAGCCACCAGGACTCTCATTCCTTTGTCCTTCGAATGGTGACGAAGGGCCTTCTGGTGTTGCAGGCAGCTTCTGCAAGCCTGAGTGTTGTCAATGAGCATCTCTATTCTGTTGGAGACCTAAAATTATAGCAGACATTATTGTCATATTTAGCTATTTTTCATTGGTTTGAACATATTTACTGAGGAAAACATTTTGCTCAGATAAATCAAATTGCATAATAATATATAATGATTTCTAATTTTCTTTTTCACTTAATATTTTAATATTTTTTCATTTAAATAATGTTTCAACAACACAGTTTTCAATGACTACAGATTCTTCTTTTGTAGAGCTAAGCCATAATTTATTTTACCAATTGTCTGTTATTGAACATTTTCTTGTTCATGCAGCTTCTTGCTTTTTTCTCTTCACTTGTAGTGAATTCTGGGAATAAGAAATACTGAATTAAAAGTGTACCCATTTTAATGTTGAGATGCATCTTCAAATCGTCCTACAGGAGTATCGTAATAATTTATATTTTCACCAGCAGCTACATGAGAGCGTGCCTATCTCTCGACACCTATAATTATTTTTTTATATTTACTCCCATCACAGTGAAAATGTTTCTAAGGGTGTAAAATATTCTATCTAGGCTCCACCACTACTTTAGTTGACCAATTTTCTCTTGCTTGACTCTAAGATTATTCTAAATTTTTTAAGGTTATGAATAATATTTTGAGGAACATCTTGGAAAGAAAATACTTACATTTATGGAGCACTTATATAGTTTATCTCATATACGTATCACGTAGTATCTTATTTAATTCCAACCGCTCTATAAGTCAGCTACTGTTATTGTCCATCCCCATCTTACAGATGGAGAAATAGAGGCTTGGGGAGGTTAAATCACCTTACCTTCACAGCTCACAGGTGGGACAGCCAGGAAGCTAACCCAGGTTTTTACAACTCCAGACACCGAAACCTCAGTCACAGATTTACCCAGCCACCCTACAGGCTTTATTCCTAAGACAGCTTCCAGAAGTAAGATTAGTAGCTCAATGGATAGAAATATTTTCTTAATTAAGACTATATGTGCATATATATCTATATCTCTAATTCCTTTCTGAGAGCACTGTAATAATTTATATTTTCACCAGCAGCTCGTGGAGAGTGCTCACTGCCCAACACCTTGTTCAGTATAATTTTTTTTGCCTTAGATAATTTTAAAGATGACAATATTACCTTACTGTTGTTTTCATTTGCATTTTCCTTAAGTTCCAGAGAACCAATTGCTCACTATGACAACCTGCAGTTTTCAGTCACCTAGAATTTCCTCGAACAGCTTGTGAGTTCCAATAGGCTGTCACCTGCTCTCCTCAGTTGTCCTGTGTCCTCTTGGTATGAGGCTGCAGTGCTTGCACACCTGCAGTTGTCCTAGTCCCTGACCCAGCCCTGGCACCTCAGCTTCCCTCTGAGCGGCTGTAACAACTCAGTGTTGACTTCGGGGTGGAGCTTCACGTCTGGCTGGAGAGTTGCAAGCCTGAGCTGACTCTGCCTTCTTCCTGCACCACACACCTCTCTGCCTGCTGTCTGCTCAGCAGAGCTTCCCACCAGAGCATAGTCTCATCCTTGTCATCACAGCTGTGTCATCCCAAGAAACCACCTCATTTCCAGCGCTTGCTAAACATGGGCTTCAGCCTTTGCCTGTTGAGCAGTATTGCTTCAAGATTCAACCAACAGTTCCCATAGTTCTGCAGATTTTCTATGCAGTTAAATCCTAAGGATGCCAAGTTCTATGAACAATATCTCCTGCTCCATCCCAGACACATGAACATGGTGGGCACCTCTCCTCCAGTGAGTCTCAGGTTCCCATGGAATGTGGGGTGTGGAAGACTCAAATTCATGTTCTCTCTTTACTGTTTACTGGCTGTGTCACTTATCTTCCTTCTGCCTCAGTTTCCTCATCTGTAAAAGACAGGTAATAATGCTTTCTGCTCTGGATTTTTGTAAGCATTGAATGTGGGAATTGCATGAGAATCTCCAGTAGGTGTATAGTATTATCAACAATAGTAGCAATGAAACGTGATGTCATCTGCTGCCTTTTTTGTCCCCTGTTTCACAGCAAATGATTCTATGAGCAGTCCGAGGATCTATTCCCTTCCTTGGGAGTAGGGGGTATGGACTAAAGATCTGAATGCGGACTTCCTGCTCCCTTCCTCCTCCCCAAAAGCTGCTAACTGGACAAGGACCCCCTCCAGGGATCATGTCCTCTGGAGTTACCAGAGCAACACATGAAGGCAAAGACATGTCTACCTTACAGAGACCAAGAAGACGGCAAGAAAGTCATGCCACCTCAAGGCCAGCTCAAAGGATTTGAACTGTGGTGGGAATGGGGTAGTTCCACTCCCACTGCATAATTCCTGTCCATTCCAACTCCATCTGCCTTGATCACAGCCCCCATTCCACAAGCAGTGAGTGATACATGGAACAAGAGAAAAAGAAGCCTGCAAATGATTCTGATGC
Source organism: Equus caballus (assembly GCF_041296265.1). Classification (NCBI taxonomy): domain Eukaryota; kingdom Metazoa; phylum Chordata; class Mammalia; order Perissodactyla; family Equidae; genus Equus; species Equus caballus. Next base: position 20,754,698 of record NC_091687.1, read on the forward strand.
TCTCAGTTTGGAGATGCTGAAAAACAATGATCACCTTTAGTGACTGTGAGGATTAATTTTACGTGTCAAATTGACTGGGCCAGGGGTGCCCAGCTATTTGGTTAAACATCGTTCTGGGTATGTCTGTGAGGGTGTTTCTGGATGAGATTAACATTTAATTGGTAGACTGAGTAAAACAAATTCCTCCCTACGGGTGTGGGTGGGCTGCATCCAATCCACTCAAGGCCTGAATAAAATAAAAGGCTAGACAAGAGAGAATTCTCTCTCTCTGCCTCCCTGTCTTTGAGCTGGAGCATTGATCTTCTCCTGCCTTTGGACTCAAACTCAGAATGGAACTTACACTATCAGTTCTCCTGCTTCTCGGGCTTTTGGACTTAGACTGGAGCTATACCATTGGCTTGACTGGGTCCGGACTTCTGAGCCTCCATAATCACATGAGCCAATTCTTTAAAATAAATACCTACGTACATGCACATGTGCGCACGTGTGTGCATACACAAACACACGCAAACACCCACTCTCTCTCTCTATTGGTTCTGTTTCCCTAGAGAACCCTGACTACTACAGTGACTTGTCTTCCGGCAATGGAGCATCTGTGTGACCATGAAAGAATTATTTATCCTCCTAAGCCCAAGTTTCCTCTTCTGCACATGGCAGAAAAATATTGAGCTCACATGTAAAAATGTTGGAAGGATTAAGGGAGTACTTAGCAGTTGGTGTTGGGTTCATGGTAAGGATCAGTAGACCATGGCTTTGGTCAAAACGTGTGAGAAAGCAGACTGCTTTCTCGAAGGCACTACCTCATTGTGTCCTTACTACAGGAAATCTACATCCTCTGACGGTCTTGCCTGGGGCCACTGAGAGGGAGCTGTGGAGCTGGTCTCTACCAGGCAGATCTCTTCTGCCTTCAAATTCTGTTTCTTTCTTTCGGATGAGAGTTTCTCAATGTGCTGTCACAGACAAATGCACTAGAATTACTTGTGGATTTGCATGTAGAGCAAGTATGCACACTCTTGAATCCCACCCAGATCCACTGATCAGGACACCTTGGCAAAGAACCAGGGAATTTGCATTTTTAACAAACTCCCTGAGTGATACTCTGCCTTTGGCCCTGCTGAGGCCTCTTACTCCAAACTGACATAATTAAACCTCTTAATTACACTTTGTGACAAGAATTAACAGAGTCTTAATTATTTGAGAACACTGACGATAAAAAGGCATAAGATAGTTTGGTTTTTATTCAAAATGAAGGCAGGATTTGAACATCACTGATGGTAGCCGTCTCCTGGGGTAACTAACTGGGGACTCAGTGTGAGAACACAGTGTCAATTAGGACAACTGCCTCCACTCCACAGTGTAGTCAGGTCAGTTAAAAGGGGCGCATACGATGATTCTTCAGACCTCCAAGGCTCTAGTGACATCATGAGCAGGTGCCTCTTATACCCCTGAATGAAAGGAGAAACTTGTCCCTGAAATGGTGCCCATTTGCAAATTTGCAGATGAAACCCAAGAATATTAGTCAAAGCTTCCTAAGCTTAGGTAATCTGACCACTAAGTGTATAAGAACTGCCTCCCATGAGTAAGGCAAATGTTACTTGCTGTCTGTCTTCATGCATCTTCCTTTTACTGGAGTAGGAATGGAGCCACAGAGAGTTTGAATGAACCTTGTAATAGTGTCATGACTGAAGTGCATGTTTTTGATTCTGACTGCAGGACCAACAAGGCTATTTCTGCTCCTCCTTAATCCTCCTCTATTAATCTCAAATGGCTGTTTATGTTCGCTCCAGTCTTTGAGACCTGGTTGAGCAAGAGACATGAGGGCAGAAAACTGGATCCCTTGGGTCCTACTGTAAAAATGTCCTGATCCAGGGAGCTGGTTCTGCACAAGTGAAATAACTAATTATTTATGCAGACTTGCCAGCACCAGTTGGTCCCTAACTGACTATCCCACCATTGTCATTCTGTCATGAGCTAGATGCTTTAGACCTTGAGAAAGCTGCTGAGTTTCTTGGGAGGCAGAACACCAAAAGCTATTATGCCCCATTCCTTGCTTTGCACATTTCAGTTCATCATTTTTGTTGACTAAATAAATCATCACGCAAGCCTCTTAAAGGATGAGACGGAGCCAGATTCATTTAGATGACAGTTTTAACTTTTTCCCCTCAATTACCTTGTAGTTGTTTGTTAAATTACTATCTGAGACTTGCATTTCCTTCCAAGATGGAGAAACAGGGACTGGATTTTCCCTCCTGTTTGAAACTATCAAAAACAAGGCAAAACAGATGAAACATTGATTTTTCAAGACACTGGAAACCAGGCAATGAAGGATAGTGATCCCTGAAAGATGGCAAACAAACAAGGTGAAGCCAAAATGTCCTTATATTACTGGCTTGAGAGTGTTTTCAGGTCCAGCACATGAAGGAGAGCTCAGACAGAGCCCAGAGGACACCCCGAGATGAGGAAATGTAAAAGAGAGTAAGGGAAGACCAAGAAGTAGAGTTACTAATTGCCAAGTGCAAGAGAATAGAAAGCTGGACCGAGAGTGTGAATTCCAAAATGCAGAGAATCCATCCTGAGTATTCAGCTGAGTATTGCATGTGAGGAAACTATCTGAGGCTAGGGAAAGAACAAGTATATATGTCCAGTGCAGACATAGTACTGCTTGGCAAGCCATGCTGTGGTAGGCGTCCCTCATATAAAGTAGAGGAAGATGGGCATGGATGTTAGCTCAGGGCCAGTCTTCCTCAGCAAAAAGAGGAGGATTGGCAGCAGATGTTAGCTCAAGGTGAATCTTTCTCCCCCCAAAAAAATTAAATAAAATTTATATAGCAAATCAAAAGACTTGGAATGGCCAAAACAAAAAAGAGAGATCTTTGAAAAAGAACAAAATTAGACGAATAATACTATCTGAAGTCCAGATTCATTATAAACCTAGTATAATCAAGACAATATGATATTCATCAAAATAAGTGAATAGATCAATGGAACAGAATGGAGAGTCTAGAAATAGTTCCACATATATGAACAATTGATCTTTGATGAAGCTGCAAAGGCAATGCAGTGAAGAAAGCATAGTCTTCTCAATTAATGGTGCTGGAATAATTGGATATCCATATGTAAAAAGCAAAAAAATAAAATAAAATAACTTCAAACCACACCTTGAGTCATATATAGCAATTAACAGGAATTGGATCATAGACCTAATTTACAACCTAAAGTTATAAAACTTCTGGATAACAACATGAGACAACTTTTGTGACTTGGGTCAGGGAAAGATCTCTTAGATATGACCCTAAAAGCATAATTTAAAAAATAAAAATTGGAGGGGCCGGCCCTGTGGCCAAGTGGTTAGTTCGCATGTTCCGCTGCAGGCGGCCCAGTGTTTCATTGGTTCGAATCCTGGGCATGGACATGGTGCTGCTCATGGAGCCATGCTGAGGTGATGTCCCACATGGCACAACTAGAAGGACCCACAACTAAGAACATACAACTATGTACCGGGGGTCTTTGGGGAGAAAAAGGAAAAAAATAAAATCTTTAAAAAATAAAAATTGATAAATTGAATTTAATCAACATTAAAAACTTTTAGTCTTCAAGAGACAGTTAGGAGAATGAAAAAAACAAAACATATACTGGAAAAATGTTTTCAAATCATCTATGTGATAAAGGACATATACCCAGAATGTATTAATAACTCTCAAACTCACTATAAGAAAATGCGGTTACAAATTGGTAAAAAATTTGAACAGATCCTTCACCAAAGAAGATGTACAGGTGACAATGGGCTCTTGAAAAGATAGCCAACATTATTAGTTATTATGAACCACAACAAGATAGTACTACATACCCAGTACAATGGCTAAAATATAAAAGACTAACTTTGATGGTTAATTTTATGTGTAAAATTGGTTGGGCAATGGTGTCCAAGTATGTAGTCAAGCATTATTCTAGATGTTTCTGTCAGTGCTTTCTCTCGAGATTAATGTTCAATTGTTGGACTTTGTGTAAAGCAGATTGCCCTTCCTAATGTGGGTGGGCCTCATCCAATCAGTTGAGGGTCTGGAAAGAACACAAGATTGACACCCCACAAGCAAGAAGGAACTCTGCAGCAGATGGCCTTTGGACTTGAACTACAACATCAACTCTTCCTGGTGCTCCAGCCTGATGGCCCACCCTGCAGATTTTAGACTTGCCAGCCTCCATAATCACGTGAGCCAATTCTTTAAGAGAAATCTCTTTTTACATATGTATGTATATCCTATTAGTTCTGTTTCTCTGCAGATCCCTGATCCCTGATGATATAGTAACCAAGCATGTCTTGGCAAAGATGTGGAGCAACTGAAACTCTCATACACTGCTGATGGAAATGTAAAATGGTGCAAGCACTTTGCAAAACAGTGTCTAAGTTTCTTAGAAAGCTAAATCTACATCTACCATATGATCCAGTCTTTCTACTTCTATGTACCTGTCCAAGAGCAAAGCAAGCATACATTTATTCAAAGAATTGTAGGCAAATGTTCATAGCCACATAATCAGTTAAATGTGCATCAACAGGTGAATGGATAAACAAACTGTAGTATATCCATACAATGGTTATTATATAGCAATAAAAGGAATGTAGTATTGATACATGATTCAAAAAGAATGAATCTTAATGATCAGTCAAAGAAGATTGACAAAAACTACTGTTGATGCAAATAATCCATAACCAACCTACAAATCAAAATTGAGGTGAGTTTATTATGGGTCAAAGTGAGGATTATAACCCCGGAAGGCCTTAGAAGGCTTCCAGAGAAGCATGAGTTGCAGTAAAGTCTTATATCTTTTTAGAACAAAGAAGATACATTAAATACATTTTCAAAGAGGTATTCAGTCGCAAATTAGCAGGTCAACATGACCACAATGCCAGGAAAGGGACTAATCTGGGCATTACCAATAGGGTGTTACCACAGGGTGTTATTACCAATAGGGCGTAGGAGGGGAAGTACGCATTCTTTATCTCAAGAGAGATTCCTCACTTTAATGGATAGGCAGATGTACAATTTATGTTTGATAGGCCATAAGTCAGGCTTTCTAGTTCAAGCTGAATCAGTTTTGGACTCGAACAGCTACCCCATATACCTCAATATGTGAAAATCTCTTGTCAACCCTAAAAATTGCAAGCGTACATATAAGGATGGAAAGCACCTCAAGGATTGACTTAAAATGTGGTGGTGGGAGGTGAAGGCAGGGATAACAAAGGGACATGAGGAAACAAACGTTTGGAGTTGGTAGATATGTTCACTATCTTGATTGTGGTGATGATGTCACAAATGTATACTGTTAAAAAAGAAATAACAGGCCCCAAATGGAGTAATTTGCCCTTATGACAGCCAACCAAGACCGCAGTTTCAACCTCTCCCAGAAATGTGACCTTTAACCATCAGTCTGGACTTTCCTGGTTAGCACTAGCGAGGTAATCTGCACGTGAGACCCCGCCACTCCCTTCCCCCAGGGAAAGGAGACCTGGCCTGAAATAATCCTTCCTTTTCTTTTGCTAATACCTTCCTTGCCCTACCCTTTTGTTTATAAAAACTTTCCATTTTGTACAACTCCTCAGAGTATCTCTCTACTTGTGAGATGGAATGCTGGCTGATTCCTAAACGGCTTAAGAAAGCCAATTAGATCTTCAAATTTACTCAGTTGAATTTTTGTTCTTTAGCAGATTTGGTGGCAGCAGCAGGATCTGAAGCAAGCTTCCAGTGGCATTCAGGGACAGCAAGAATCACAGGAGTGGCACCTGCAAACTCCGTTTTGAATTCACTCTCTTCCTTGCCATTTCTGAGGTAAGTTTCGCTCAGTTTGAGCTCTGCTCTCTTTGCACTGAAGCTCCTGATCCAATTGGCTTCCCAGCCCAGGGCTTGGTGGGTCAGCTTGAGCTGGCAGATGGTTCAGTCCAGAACAGAGTCCCTAGCTCCTGGTTCAGTCTACAATTACCCAGTGTTGGGAACCCCTTTCCCCAGTTCCAGTCCACTGTCCCCATTTAGTGGAGTCTGCTGGCTAAGTCCATGCTGGGAATTGCTGGAGGTGTGCACAGGGCCCTCTATTGGACAGTTCGCAGTAACTTCTAAACCCCAGCCCTTAGTTCTGTCCCCGGATTCCACACTGGGAACTGCTGGAGGTTTAGTCCGAAGTTCCGTGTGTGTTTGGCATCCTTCCCCATATTTCACGTTGGGAACTGCTGTTAGCAGCTGGAGTTCTCCACTTGTTTGGAATCAGTGTGCAGTCCCCATTCTTTGAGGTCTGCTGGTTCAATCCTTTCCCCAGTTTTTACTTATCTGGTTACTGCTGGTGTCCACAGTTCCATGTCCTCAGCTACTGTTGGTTTCTGTTGATGTGCACATGAGGTAAAGGCTATTGCTAAAAGAGAATCTCAGAAGCCAAAATACTTAGGCATTAGTTTGACCCTAGGAAACTCAAAGACCTAGCTAAAAGAAATGGGACCCTTTATATACCAAGAGTTGAGCGTGCCATCTTCCAGCACACTTGCTTATTTTATACTTAAGAACTGTGGTCCCATAAGCTGTACATATCCACAAACATGGCAAAATCTTACTAAAGACAATCTAGAATTCCAATGGCCATTATGAGGCATGTTCCAATTAGACAAAAATCACTCATTTGAGAAATGCACTTGAGATAAAGTGACCCAAAGTTGAACAGACAGAATGGGATGCCGATTTTAATTGGTATGCAGAAGTTCATGTGATTTGGAATAATCTTTGGTAAATAAAAGCTAGTTTAATTTTGGTGTATTCATTAAAATACATATGTCAGAGTTATCAGCATTAAATATAATTCTTTTATTCTATCTGGGTTTTCTAAAGGTCAAATAAATTTATGTTATCTGTTACAAATTTGTCAGCAAAAGAAATAGCCTGGCATGATAGCAGACTTTATCTGTTTCATGAAGTTTTTGTGGGTAATCTAAACATAATTGTTAAGAACAAATAAACACCTGAGATGAAAAGTTCTCTGGTGAACTCTTTAGCAATCATTATATTTTATGATATATGTTCTTAAAAATAGCTTCCAAAAGCTTTTTGGTAACTTGAAACCTTAAAGTTTTACTAAGTTTGGTTAAATGATGAGATAATTTAAATTCATTGAATATCCAAATCATTTCCAAATAAGATAAAATGCTGAGGCATTAATTGCTGAGGAAAACTGCAGATGAGAAGCAGGCTCCGAGGACTGGAATTTTGCTTGCCCTTTTGAGAGACATTTGTATTTGTGAAGGAAGGGGGGATGACCTTGTAGGGACCTAAAATTGGCCACCCCAGGATATGTCTCTTTGGCATCGGGATTGTTTGGGGCTGATCGCTTTCGGTAAACTGGGACAGGGAAGGAGGCTCTGGGGAATGGAACTTGCCCTTGTTGGGACACATTTACATTTGTAAGGTAAATCTATCTGTAAAAGGTGCCACCCTCTCTGTACCAGGAAGAAGAGAGACGACCTTGTCCCTAGAAACTCTTAATGGGGAAGGCAAGAACTTAAGTTGGTTGCTGTCTGGCAATCTCACGTAACTGATTTAGGGTGGTGGCTTCTAACCTTTCTAACCTTTACTTAATCCGATTTGATTCTTGTCTAAAAGTCATGGGATCACCCAATGACCAGACCCCATCTGCACTGATACCATTTTAACTATTTTTCATGTTCTTTCCTTTGTCTTGTAAAGAGATGACTCACACCCATGCCTTATAAAATTAGCCCTAACCCTCAACTTGGGGCAGCAGCAGCGGCTCTGCCTGCCCATGGGTCCTGTCCCCATGCCAGTGGGGGTAGCAGCAGCGGCAGCAGCAGAAGCTCTGACTGCCCATGGGTCCTGTCCCCATGCTATTCTATTCTCTAAATAAAAGAGCACTACTGCCAGATCTTAAGAGTGTAAGAAATATTTCTTTCAACTCCTCGGCTCACCGACCCTGCATCATTAATTACTGAACACAGGCTTACTTACTTTTGGCTTCTTACTACAGAGAAACTAAAGATATTTGAGTCTGTTAGTAAATATGTCTTGTGCCACATAAAAACAATTGTCCCATGAGGAAGCGTATATCTACAGAAATTATAAAATGTGGTTGTAAATTTGCCAACCCACAAAATGCTGATGTACAAGACAGTTCACTTCACATTGTTTACTTCTTATTCTTAGTTAAGGTTTTTAAGGGTTAAAAATTCTAATACATATAATTAAAGCTACTTAGTAAGGGAAAAAACCCTGTATGCAAAGAAAGTAGAATGTGTTTTTTGGTTAAGAGAAGGTATGAGATATGAAGATATGTTATGGTTAAAGGAAAAAAAGCAGAGCAAGAAAGGGAGAGAAAATCTTGCCTTACTTAGTCAAGTTTGTTAAAAATTGGATTGTTATTATAGGGGTTTTGGATATAGGCTTTAATATCAGTAGCGGACTTGTGTAAAACTAAACCTTAACTTTCTTTCATCTGATGAAAGGACAAAGTTTTCTTGGATTATTAGTCTACTCTTAATAAGAAATTGTAAGCATTTTTTAAAAAAGTTTTCTACCTGGAAAGCAAAGATTTGGAGTCTTTACCAACTGTGCTTCTCACTGTCTTCATCAGGTCTTTGATTACTCATGTAAACCTAAGGAAAAGCGAGAGTTTTGCTCAGAACTACGTAAACTTCCGTATTTGCCTTTGAAGTCTTTAACTGTTACTTTGCTTAAATAGATAACTGAGTATTTTCTCACGGTGACTTGTGATCCGATTGGACCAAGTGTTTTAAAACTTTTTGATGTTTGTGACAAACTTCCCAAAATCAAATCCTGAAATGAAGTCTGTTGACTTCAAACTAACTTTGAAATTGCCAGAGGGACCCTGGAACACTTCAAAAAATTTGTTCTCTCTCCTTATAAAAAGGGAGACATTAGACTAATTAGGCTTATTTGGTGTGATAATTCCATGGGAAGCATTGTCAAATAAGTAATGATGAACCTTCTTAGGTTATATTGTGTCGGTGAATGTTAATAAGGTGACTGTTAAAGGGCACCTTCACAAACAAAGATAAAAAACATTTACTTTTTCTCATTATCTGATCCTTCCATATTTTGGAAACTCTTGAGTGTACTTTTCATGGCAATATACTCAGTTATTTATATAAGTTCAATAAAAATCTGTGCTCCTTGCAACAGGACACAATTGGAAACACTGACTATATTATCGAGGCTTTGACTGAAATGGTATTGCAGGTGAAATCTGATGGTCATGTCTTGGCTTGGCTTCCTGGCCTTGGAGGCTTCTGAGAATTCAGTCTGAGACTACTTATGAAAAGTTTCAACAATGCAGTCTTCAAAAGAACTTACATGGTCAATCACTATTCTTGCTGTACTTATGTAAGTAATTAGGCTAAGTTTAATACAAACAAATTAGTTTTACTATGATTATCTTTGGGGAAAAAAGTGAGGTAATTGTAGAGAGAAAAATTATGTTTGCATCTTTGTAGGTATCAGATTCTAGTGCTGTTAATTGTCTTTGAGATTTTGTTATATACTTGTAAATTGGGCTGGATCCTGAATTCCTCTAGCATTTGACCATGACTCAAACTAACATTTTCAATTTTCTCCCATCCTTTTGATTTGAAATCACTAATAACAAAGACTGTCCGTGAATCTCCTTGGGAGGGACTATGCCTGGTCCTCCTCACTACCCATATGGTAGCCAAACTTTAGGGACTTGCACCTCGAGTACACCCCTCACAGCTGAAGAAGTTTCCACCCGACACCTGGTCCTGTGCAAACACAGGAGACTTCTGAATCAGGTTGATGAGGAAGAGGGGTGGCTGACACTGAGGTGGACTGCTTCCAACCAGGATGACAAATTAAGACTTCGTACTTTAACTAGACATAAACCCTTTCTCCTTCTTTTCTTTTCCTTTACTCCGGCATTGGCCTGGAAAGATAGTACCATCATCTGTGCTTCCTAGGCCATCACTGAGGCGGGCAACCTCTGAAATTTAGAACAACTTTTTATTTCAGGCCAGGAAAAAAACTGACTGGTCTCTGGCTTGAATGCAAATGCTACCCAATTCATGAATCGTTTAAGAAATTCAATTAGATCTTCAAATTTACTTGGTTGGATTCTTGTTTTTTGAAGATACATACATCAAAACTTCTCAAATGCTATAGTTTAGATCCAGTTTATTGTATGTCAATTATCTCTTAATAAAGGTATTAAAAATTAAATAAATAACGCATGCTTCAATTATAAAAAATATTAGCTATTGTTGAAGATTAAATCCAATGCTAATAAAAAACATCTAGGCCACTTGAGAGGCAAGTCAGTAATTTAATGTGAATATTAGGCTGAAATATGAACTGATTCAGACTAAATTTTAGTAACTAAATTGAAGGCTAATGAATGAGTCGGGATGGGGCAGAGTTAAGGAGGCATGGATGAGACAGACTGCTTGGCAGGGCACGCAGGTCTCCAGCTGCAGACTCTGCCTACTCATTCCTGCCGCTCTGAACGCCCCAACCTTCCACCTCGGAAGCCCACCTTCAACCCGGGAGACCTAACCCAGACAGCACATTCTTGGTGAGGTTTTCTCAGTCCTGCTGGTCAGCAGGGATCATTCCTTCCTCCGTGCTCCCCAAGCCTCTTTTCTGTGCTAACATTTAAAATAAACTTATTTTGCCTGTATTAGTCCTTTCCCTGCTTTCTTCTTCAACTACATTTCAAATTCCCCAACAGAGGGCATATGATCCAGTACAGCCCAAAACTTGACAGAGAGAAGGTGCTCAATACATGTCCACAGAATGAATGAATAAATGAAAACTTATATTTGCTCTGGAGTTTCTCTCAATAAAACCTCTTCTACAAATTCATTCTAGCAGCGGAGAATGTATTTGGGGCATAGATATAGATACTCAAATCAGCACACCTTTATTATGGACTGGTCACATGTTGTATTGGGATGCTTAGGGGCACAGAAATGACAATTGTGTCCACGAAGAGCTTGTGGTCTAGCAGAAAAGGAGCCACATCCTTAAATAGTGACCTCAGTCCTTGTCCTGCCATCTCCCACCATTCCCCATAGAGGAAAGTTTAGGATGGCTCCGTTATGTACACCCTCCTATGACCACCTGCCTTTTTGCCAACTGACTCTCTGCCAGCTTTCCTTTGCACCCTCCTCTCTCTTTTCAGTGGGGCATGTAACTACCCTCAGTCTCCTTTCTCAGAGTTTAGCTTCTCTTTTTATCCATAGAGGCCGCTTTTTTCCCAGCATCATTGACAGCCCCTTGGTTATGTCTGTTTAGTTATGTAGGCAGTTTTCAGCTGGGGATGGGAAATAAGCCCCACCAGGAAACATAAGAGTTTGTCCTTCAGACTCTCTGTCAGGTTGTTTCCAGGGGCAACTTGCTATTGGTTGGGGAGGATCAGAATGAGGGTTCCTGCGTAGGGAACAGAGCTTCCCCTGGTGTCTGCGTTCCAGGGGCCCAGGACTGGTCTGTCTTCTTTGCTCTAGCAAACCAGTCGTTCACTTTGTGTTTATTGAGTAAATGGATGACATAAAGTAAATGGATGATCATAGCTGGAGAGAGCAGCCATAGTTTGTTCTTGACCATCCATAAGGTTTTACCAGTGTTTCATAGATTTATGATAGGGGCCTCTTTCTTACTTGTTCCATCTTAACCTGAATATAATGTGATGTGTTTTGTATTTTTATTGTTACTGTTAGGTTATCATTTAGTAAGGATGAATAAGAGTTGACCATGTTATATTCCATGGGGCTGATTAGTAAGAAGTCTCTCGCGATAAGATTTTTATAAGGTCTTTTTCCACCAACTCTTCATGAAACAAAGGTATTTTATTTATAGTGTAAAGTAGGTGTTCGGCAGGGAGTGATCTTGGCTATAACAAGGTCCACAGCATGACCAAGACGACATGCTCTTCTCTAAAAACCACAGCAGTGATTTCATCTATTCAAAAGTCTCCTCTCGATTTTCAGCAGCTGCCATCCCCTGGTGCTTACTTCAAAATCCTGCGTGACAGAGGAAGAAAATTTGCAAAAAACAAAATAATGGTTAAAAAAATAATCATTCTCCTCTAAGGGCCAAAGGAAGCATCTATGACAATATTTGAAGAAGATCTTAGTAAACAATTATATTTCCATTTTCGTCATCCTATTGATTTTCTTTCTCAGGTTGACAATATGTCATTCATGAGTGAATTCTTGGTGGCAGTCAACTGAAATGTCATTTTAAATACAGGCAACATTTAGGTAATAAATATGGCCTGCTGTGCGTGCTCAGAATAATAACAACATAAAAAAATCTAACCACTTTATTAATTGCCATCAAGTATCAATTCCTTAATTTTCACATTCAAGGAAAATGATTTGCCAGTGTTAGTCTTTTAGTTCAATTATTTTTAGCTGAGGCAAAGACATCTCCAGCTCTATTAAAGGAAGAGGAATTCTTCTAATATTCTTTTATTTGGATTCCACAGATATAGTTAGAGGTTTCAAATAAAACATTTTATATAGCATAACAATTGTTGACATGAGATGCAGAGGGAAAGGTTCAGAATGAAATTAACATTTTCTGACACTTGTGAGCAAAAGGAGAAGTCTCATCTTGGGGGAGAATATGATATTGAATGCTCTTTCATGAGAATTCTGACATATGCTCTCACTTACTCTTCTAATCAAATTACAGTGTAGGTGTGATGTTGTGATTCATAGTAAGAAACAGATATTTGGTCTTTGTCCACTGGTCCTGGCACATAGCACCTAAAGTTCTTGCAATTTCTTACCACAGGGGCATCTTTTGTTATGTTTAGTTTTATTCGCAGTTCCTGAAATAGCTTCAGAATAATGAAGGTGAAATTCATGTGTTTTGTTACTCACATAACAAGCTCAAGCTCCATTCAACTACAGCTGAGTTTATGTTAATGAGGTGACTTGTGGAAACCTCCTAAGTTTGGGGGCTGGTTGCTAGAAGAACCAACCATGTGACTGGAGAGTTGAAACTTTCAGTCCCACCTCCCAGCCTCAGGGGAGGGGAGAGGGGCTAAAGACTGAGTTCAATCACCAATGGCCAAAGACTTAATCACTCATGCCTATGCAATGAAGCCTTCATAAAACATCAAAAGGATGGGGTTTGGAGAGCTTCTGGGTTGGTGAACACATGGAGATTTGGGGAGAGTGGCATGCCCGGAGAGAACGGAAGCTCCGCGCCCCTTCCCCATACCTTCCCCTATGTGTCTCTTCCATCTGGCTGTTCCTGAGTTATATGTTTTTATAATAAACCATTAATCTAGTAAGTAAACCATTTTCTTGAGTTCTGTGAGCTACTCTAGCAAATTACTTGAACCTGAGGAGGGGCTTGTGGGAATCTCCAATTGGTGGCCAGTTGGTCAGAAGCAAATCTGACAACCTGAACTTGCAATTTGTCATCTTAAGTGGGTGGGGGCAGTCTTGTGGGACTAAGCCTTTAACCTGTGGGATGTTAATCAACAAAAATTCAACTGAGTAAATTTAAAGATCTAATTGGTTTTATTCAACGACTCATGAATCAGTCAGCATCCCAGCATCCCATCTGGTAAGTAGAAAGTTGCTCTGAGGAGCTGTACAAAATGGAAGGCATTTATAGGCAGAAATCAGGCAGGACAAGAAAGTTATTAGCAAAAGAAAAGAAGAGATTATTTCAGGCAAGGTCACTTTTCTCTGGGGGAAGGGTGGCAGGAATCTTATCAGGCACATTACCTCACTAGGGCTGATTAGGAATTTCGGCACTGATCTGTTTAAGCTCAGATTCCTGGGAGGGGCTGAAACTGAAATTAAGTCTTGGTTTGCTGTCCTGGGGGCAAGTGACTCCACCTTGGGCCTGTTTCTTTTTAACCATCCCCCAATTTCGATCAAACTCTCAGCCTAACTGAGAGATGTGGTCAAAATTTAAGACACTAATGCCACTCTCAACTACTACTCTGTACTTCTCACAGCTTTGTTGATCTTCTGCATGGTATTCACAGGCCATGACTTTTTTCACAATTTTTAAGTTGGTCATTCTCTTCACTCTTTTTCTGACATTCCAGTCTTAGGGAGATCATTTGCCTGGTGGTCAGTGGCTGCAAATATGCATTTAAAGTTTTGAAAGAATACAATGCACCAGGGAGATTATAAGCAGGATAATTCCCAATGTTTGGAGTGTACTTCATAGCCATAGACCCCAAGACTCAGACTAATCAAAGAAAGACCCCATTGAAGGAGTCACTCTTTTAAGCCAAATGGCTTGCTCAGTGATCTTATGTACTGAGTTTCGACTTCCCCAGAAGTGTTTATCTAGCTACAGCAGGTGGTGTTGGCCACAGCACAGACACCTCCTTGCTCAGCTAAAAGGTAATCAAAGGCTATACTATTACCAATAACAACCTTAGCCAGAGAGTCTAAGGATCTTTGCTGGACAGCTAATGTCTTAGCAACAAAATGTGCAATGTCTCCAAGAGTTAGGAAGAGGTTTCTGGTCATATTCTTGTTTGTATTTACTCCTAACCAGAGAATGGATCTATTCATAGGAATTGCTGCATTTACACATTCAAGCCAGGGGTCAGTCAGGTTTATAGCACATGTGGGAAGAGAATTTCCTAGCTTGAAATAGTCAACTTAAATGTCTTGCAAAGATGAGTGTTGCTAGTGAGATCTCTTAGTGAGTGGGGACAAATCTGATCTAGACAATTATGGATTCAGCAACTTCCAAGGTTATCTCAGTTAGTATAGCCTGGGAGATACAGATGAGGATGTTATCTTTCCAGTCCAATGCTGGAGTAAAGGAAAGAAAAAGAAAGAGAAAATGTTTCATGTTTGGTTCAAGTATGAAGTCTTGATTCATCATCTTGACTGGAAGCAGTCTATCTCAATGTCAGCTACTTCTCTTCCTAGTCAATTTGATTTGGAGATCTCCAATGTTTATGTAGGACCAGATGTCAGATGGAGATTTCTTTAGCTTTGAGATGTATGCTCACAATTCAAGTCCCCAACGGCTAAAGTCATCAGTTTCTCCATTAGGGTTCTGTAAATTCTTACCCAGTTTAGTTTGATGATTTTAAAGTTATTATAAACCTGTACTCAGAGCTCTTTCCACGAGTCTCACTGAAGATGAAGCACTTTGCAAAAGCATCAGGTAAAACAATAACTGTAAATGACAAAAGACTTAAAAAATGGGATGGTTAAAGATCTGATTAGGGCTCACTGTAATGCAATTGACAAGGAAATTTGGTTATTTCCGTGACTCCCAATATCTAAGATAATAACTAGAATTACAAATGAAAGTTATATCAGGGTATATCAAATTTTTCAGAATTTCATACAATTTCTAGAACACTTATACTAGTAACATATATCCAACAAATATAATCAAATAAGTTGGGCATCATTTGTTTGACAATGCTTCCTATGTAATTTAACATATCAAATAAGCCCAATTAGTTTACTATCTCTTTGAGAAGTTTTGGGCCCTCTGAAAAATCCCAAAGTTAGCTTGAGGTCAAAAAGACTTCATTAAGAATTTAATTTTGGGAAGTTTGTTAAAAATATCAAAAAGTTTGCACATTTGGCCAAATAGGATCACTATGAAACAATAGTTAATTATGTATTTAACCAAACTGACGTAAGGACTTCAAAAGCAAATACATAAGATTACATAGTCGTTAGCAGAACTAAGCTCTTTTACTGTTAAGAAGGCTCAGTTTTAAGCAGTCAAAGACCTGATGAAAACAGTGTGAAGCACAGTTGGTAAGCTGCAAAATCTTTGCTTTCTAGGCAGAAAGTTTTTCACAACACCTTATCAGGAGCAGATTAATTGTCCAAAAAACACTTTATCTTTTTATCAGACAAGTTTATCAACCAAGTTTCAGTTTTACATAAGTACACCATTGATATTAAGTTCTATTTCAAAATCCTCATAATAACAATCCAATTTTTAGCTATCTTGACTACAAAAGGGAAGATTCTCTCTTTATTTCTCTCATTCTCTCTTTTTTCCATTCTGAAACAACCAGGAAAAGATTACTTTTTTTTCTTTAACAAAAACACATCTCCATACTTTATACCTTCTCTTAGCCAGAAACATATTTTTCTTCCCTTGCATACAGAGTTGTTTCCTTTATTTCAGTTGGCTTTAATTATATATATTAATTAGAATTCTTAACCTTAGAAACTTTAACTAAAACCTAAACAATTGCAAACTGTCTTTTACATCAGCATTTTATGACTTGGCAGGTTCATGACCACATTTTATAATTTCTAGAGACATACACTTACTCATAGTTCAATTTTTTTTTATGTGGCACAACACATGTTTACTAACAGACCTAAATTGTTCTTTAATTTCTCTGCAGTATGAAGTCAAAAGTAGATGAACCTATGTTTAGCAATTAACATTCAATATTTTTTCTTATTTGGAAATGATCTAGACATTCAACAAATTTCTCATCATTTAATTTAACTTAGCAAGACTTTAAAGTTTCAAGTTACCACAGATTTTCAAAAACTATTTTTAAGTACACATACCATAAAATATAATTATTGCTAAAGAATTTTCCTTTTATCTGATTTATTTATTTGTTCTTAACAACCATGTTTAGATTACCCACAACAACTTTGTGAAACAGACAAAGTCAGCTATCATCCCAGGCTATTTCTCTTGCTGACAAATTTTGCAACGGAAAACAAAGTTATTTGATCCTTAGTAGATTTATATAGAACAAAAGTTGTATATCTAATGGTGATAACTGAAAAGACATGTCTATTTTAATTAACCCAACAAACTCACACTAGCCTTTATTTGCCAAAGATTGTCTCAGATCATGTGAACTTGAAAACCATTTGGGTTATAGTTTCTGTTATATTTCTGACCCAATCCTTAATTTACATAAGTGCTTGCTTGTTTTAAGCCAATTAAATAGAGCTTTTTTTACAAATTAATTTTAGCAATATCATCTGGAGGTTAAAAAAAATCACACAGATGTATAGGCACATAGACAGACACAAACAGAGGCCTTATAGTTACTAATATTTGTGGAGAAGATACTTAAGACTTTTCCTTTTTCCAGTTTCCAAGTACTTCCCTTTTTTCCTTCTGATTAGAAACTTCTCACTAAAGTTTGCATTTCAAAGAATGGCACTTAGTTCCAAAAGAAGATGAGGGTAGAAAATCTACATTACAAAGGTACAGAGGAAAGCATTCAAGTTTCTCGAAGATGGAGTTTTGGGGGCATATTTGCTTATTACTAGAGATACAGGGTAATTTAGAATTTTTTTAAAATTTTTTTTTGCTGAGGAAGAATCACCCTGAGATAACATCCTCCACCAATCCTTCTCTTTTTGCTTGAGAAGATTTGTCCCAAGCTAACATCTGTTGCAAATCTTCCTCTATTTTGTATGTGGGCCACAGCCACAGCACGGCCGTCAACCAGCGGTCTAGGTCTCTGCTCAAGAACCGAACCTGGGCTGCCAAAGTGGAGTGCACCAAACTTAACCACCAGTCCACTGGACTGGCTCTGGGGTAATTTAAATTTTTAAATGCAAGATAATTCTATCTCTTTTGTTTTTTATTATTTTAAAGATTGGCACCTGAGCTAACAACTATTGCCAATCTATTTTTTTTTTTATTTCTGCTTTTTCTCCCCAAGTCCCCCAGTATATAGTTGTATATTTTAATTGCAGGTCCTTCTAGTTGTGACACGTGGGATGCAGCCTCAACGTGGCCTGATGAGTGGCGCCATGTCTGTGCCCAGGATCCGAACAAGTGATACCCTGGGCCACTGCAGCAAAGCATGCAATCCTAACCCCTCAGCTATGGTGCCAGCCCCTCTATGTCAAATGTCCCAAAATCTACAAGTATTTTGAGACAAATAGGGGATGTTTGGGGGATGGCAAAGGTAGGTGAGCTTTCGAATTATTTCGGGAGAGACATTTCTGGTTTTGCAGAGATTTACAAAACAAAGACAGTTGCTTTCAACTCCCCAAAGAACTAGGCTGCTGTCTAAATAATATCAAAAGGCTGTCACGCCCATTCACCAATGTTGGAATGTTTGTTTGTTTTCTCTCTGGGTAAAAAAGTTCTATTAGGCTTTGAATAATTTTAGTTTTCCCTGGTTGTTTAAGGGAATAATGTAGCAGTTTACAAGAAAAAAATCCTTCAGACTTTTGTCATCTCTGGGAGGGGCCCACATGGGGGCCCTCCTTTGAAGGTAGACATGAGGGCATTCAAGTTGATGTTGAAGAATTTGCACTCTTTTACAGTGCCCTAGTTGATTACAATTGAGACATTGATCCCTGGGCCAGTGTTTTGATGATGCACCTCTAGGGGGATGCAATGCAGAAGGCCTAGGTGTTTTTTAGATGCCTTCGGTGTCCGTAATTTTTCATTAATCTTTGCAATGAATGTCTCAATGAAGCTATTTCAGAATCTTGAAGACTTTTAGGAGCTTCTACATAATGATTAAATTAGATATCCCATTCTGTTTGTTTGATATGGGAACCCTTACTTTGAGGTCACTTCTTAAATAAATGATCTTATCTAATTGGAATGTTCCCCGTGATAGTCATTGTCATTTTAGGTTGTTTTTAGTAAGGTTCAGCTATTTGTGTAGAAATCTGTAGCTTCTAGGACCACAGTTCTTAGACATAAAATAAGGTGTGCTGGAAGGTGGCACACTCAACTCTTAGGATACAAAGGATTTCATTTCTTTTACCTACGCATCAGTTGCTCTCAGAACCAAGTTAATACCTAAGAGGGATGTGCCACAGGGTTAGGAACTGTGGGATGTTTTAGAGTATACTTCATTACACAGAAATTTTCTTGAGGTTGATGGGCAACCCAGTGTCAATCTGACCTGTTCCGTGAGCCACTTGTCCTATCAACAGAGTCTTCTTGAGGTGGTGAGCACTCTAACAGCCTTTAAATGCTCCACCCATGTCCCCAAGTTTTGTGGCTTTCTGGCTTCCGAGATCCCCATTAGCAATACCCTTTACTGGACCCAGACCTGTTTTTAAATTAGACCTAGTCAGATCCTGGTCCCAGTCTGTTTTTTAAGTCATACCCAGTCCGACTATGGCTGATAACCACAAATAATTCCCATGGAATTTTGGATTGAGGAAAAGGGTCAAACCAGAAGACCTCAATAAATTGGGACTGTGGACTGATTCCAAACAAATGGAAAGCTGCAGGCCAAACTGCCAGCAGTCCCCACTGTGGAATCTAGGAACAGAATCAAGGGCTGGAGTTTTCCACTCAAAAACCTGGGAATTGAGGTCTGAAAGGCTAGGGGCTTGGCTCAAGGCAGAACCATCTGCCAGCTCAAGCTGACTTGCTTTGTAAAGGAAAATGAATCAGATTGGGAGCTCAGTGAAAGAGAGAACGGAGCTCAGAACCAAGAGGAACTTACCCACAGCCCTCAAAAATGGCAAGAAAGACAATGAACTCAAAAAGAGGTTTGTGGGCACCACGCCTGTGTTTCTTGTCCCTGAATGCCACCAGAAGTTCACTTCAGATCACACTGCTGCCACCAAATCTGTTACTAAACAAAAATTCAACTGAGTACATTGAAAGATCTAATTGGCTTTATTCAATGATTCGTGAATCAGGCAGCATCCAATCTAGTAAGTAGAAAGGCACTCTGAGGAGCTGTACAAAATGGAAGGTATTCATAGGCAGAAACTGGGCAGGACAAGAAAGCTATTAGCAAAAGAAAAGCAAAGATTGTTTCAGGCAAGGTCAGTTTTCCTTGGGGGAAGGGCAGCAGGGGTGTTATCAGGCAGATCCCCTCACTGGTGTTGATCGGGAATTCTAGACTGATCTGTTTAAGGTCTTGAGAGGGGCTAAAACTGCAATTAAGTCTTGGCTTGCAATCCTGGGGCCAAGTGACTCCACCTTGGACTCCTTCCTTTTTTTTCCCCTTTTTAACAGGAGTCTGATGCTCTCTTCAAGTAGATAGTGTCAGAATTAGGTTAAACTGTAGTGCTGGTGTCACAAATTTCTGAGGAATTAACTTGAGAATGAAATTCGGATAATCAAGAAATCATTGAAGCATCAACACAAGTTCTGGTGATGAACATTCATTTAACTGTAGAGCTGAAATTAGGTAATAGTGAAAAAGATGATAGAATCGTATCTAAATACTACACGTTCTGATTCAATGCATGTATTGCAGCTAACAAAGATGGGTCAAAAAGGGGAGAGAACTTCTGGAAAGTAGAACAAGCTTACTGATTGCATCATAGGGATAAACTGGGAATAAAAGTATATCACATTCAATTAGATACTGAAAGAGAGAAACATAATAAAAAATAATGAGCTATTTAGACATGCTGCATTATAGATGAACAACAAAGTCATTTCCTGAATAACAGTTTCCGTGAGAATCTTACATTTAGGTTGATGATCCGTTTCAAGTTAATGTTTCCCTATAAATTAGGTTGAAATTTCTAGACTAATTATTCCACATGGCTGAAGCACGACTCTTCTTCATACTCTACTCAGTGCCCCACGAGACAAGATTTTCCAGTTTGTCTGATGGGGCAGGTACCGTTCTCAGCCTTTTAAAGTGTCATATGCTGCTCCCTCTAGTCCTTTAGGATGGCTCTTGCTCCTGCCTCCGGTGACTTCCTCGCAGGCATTCACTGATTCACACCCAGCTGAATATTCAAGGGGGAGCCTTGCAGACTCTGGAGTTCCCTCTGTGCAGCAATTCTTTTTCAAGGCTCCTTTCTGTGGACTCCAGCTGCCATGTTCTCCTTGGCCTCTCAGCTCCATCTGCTCCACTCAAGGAGTCCATCAGGATCTGCCTGGTTTCCTGCTCTCTGCACCTCACCCTAGAAATGCTCCCCAGACAAGAAGCTGGCAGTTGGAGGGCTCATCTATTTGCTTTCTCTCAGGGATTACTTAAGCGCCAGTTGTTCAGTCTTTGTCTATTTTTTGGTTGTTTCAAGTAGGAGGGAAAATCTCTTTCCTATAACTCCATTTTGACTACATGTAAAATTCATCTATATTGAAAACATTGATTAAATTAATAAATGTAAATTGGCTCGACTCACATAATAATAGCAAAAGATTATTGGATGGACTAGCAGAGCGAAATCCAACTCTCTGCTGTTTATAAGACATAGCTAGAATGAAGAGATTCAGAAAGTTCAAAATAAAAGTTGTAGACAAAGATATGCCAGGTAAATATAAATAGTAAGAAAGCAAGATTTATGGTCTTGATAGTGAGAACAGACATGTCAGGGCTCTGCTCACATCTCTTATTCTTTCTACTTCACTGCACACCAGCCCAAATTCCAACTTTCAGTGACTCTTTTCTTTGGATGACAGCTTTCTCTCGCTTCTAGAGCCTTTGCTACCCATGTGGCAGGCCAGAAGTGCTGAAGGATTAACATCCTCTGGGAGCAGTCTTCAACCAATCAATGATGGGAGTTGGTACATAAAAGCCCCAGCACCCTCTACCCTTGGATGGGGTCAATCTGAGGCATGTGCATTGCACTGACAAATGGGGTTGTGGAGTGGAATCAAACTCCAGTGGTCCATAGTAGTAAACAGCTTTATAATGCACCATTTATTGGCTGCCCACCCTTTCCTGACTCCCTCGCCCACCCTACCAGTGTTTTCTTCACTTCCCAAATAACTTGCATTGGAATCCTTATCTCTGTGTCTACTTCAAGGGAACCTAACTGAATAAGATGTCAGAAAAGGCGGAATTCAGGTCCTCTAAAACAACTCAAAACACAACAAATACAAACATCAGTAATGCTAAAGATTAAAATCTGAAGGGAAGGTATAAGCGTTATGAATGTCTATGTATTCACTATCAGAGCAATAACTTTTATGAAGCAGAAACTAGAGGAGATGCAAGGTGAAACAGACCAAAACACATTCATAATTGGAAACTTCCCATCTAAGACGGATGAAGTAGACAATACAATTAATAAGGATATAAAATACTGAGCAACAAAATTAGTAGGTTAAGTTTTATAGATACACATGAACTCTAAAACCAGGCCATCGAGAATATGCTTTCTTTTCACATGGAAAGAGAATTTAAAAATTGACCACATTTTAGGACACTCAAAAATACCATAAGTAGTGCCAAAAAATAAAATAATATTAACAGGATTTATGACCATAATAAAATAACATGAAAATTAACAACAAATTTTTAAACGTTCTCCAACAATTTAGAAACAAGCTCAAAGCAGTAAGCCTGGGCAATTTCAGGGCTCATCTTGTTTTCTTTCTATTAGAGATCATTTCATTAAGCAATTATTAGGTATTAACTCTTGGCTCAAAGGAGAAGTGCAAAACTAAATTTCAGAACTTCTGGAAAATAGCAGTAATGGAAACACAATACAGTAGTCTAAAATTTATACCAGTAAATACTTATTACAATAAGAACAAATAAGCATGAATAATGTGCTAAGTCAAAAAGCTAGAAAAGGACCAAGAAATCACTAACAGTAAAAGCAGAAATTAAATATTTAGGAAAAAAATCCATGACAGAATTTAGTAAGAAAATGTAAAACTTGCTCTTTGAAAACGGTGACAAAATTGACAGGTCATTAGTCAGCTTAATAAAATAAATGAAGGAGAGAAGCGTATATACATAAAATAAAAGACGACAGCAGGAAGATAATAATCAAGAGAGAAAATTTTAAAAAGTCATACACTTAGTAGAATGTTCTGCAAATAAATTTCACAACTTAAATGAAACAGGTAACTTTAGGAAATACAATTTGCCAAAGCTGACTCGTATAGAGATAGAAAATATAATCAGACCAACTCCAATAGAAGAAATAGAGAAAGCAGTAAAAACGCTTCTTTTCAAATACGTACTATGATCAGATGGCTTAGGAAAATTCTACAAAATCATTAAAAATAAGATAATTGCAGTGCTACCTAAAAAATTCCAGAGCTTTAAAAAGGAAGGACACGAAGCAGGTATGATATGGATATCGAACTTGACAAATATAACGTGAAAAATTAACTGTAGACCAATCTTACATGTGAATATCAATGTGAAAATATTGAATAAAATAATGGTAAATAGCATCCAATATCTCATTTAAATATGAAGTCATTGTGATGAAATAGTACTTATTCCAGAAATGCAAAGGTGATTGAATATTAGGGAATCTATTAATAGAATTCAGAATATTAATAGATCTAAGGAGAAAAATCCATTATTATCTCGATAGATGCCAAAATAGTGTTTAACAAAATTTAACACCCATTTATGATAATAAAAAAGAATGAATAAATCCCTTCCTAAATGAAATTTATATAGCTCATATCAAAAGCTAGCTTATTTCTGGGAAAACTCTAGAAGTATTTCCACCAAAAAAATGAAAAAGCAAAGATGCCTACTATTTTCATTACTGCAGTCATGCGTCACTTAACGATGGGAAACATTCTGAAAAATGTGTCCTCAGGTGATTTTGTCATTGCATGAATACCATAGAGTGTGCTTACAGAAACCTAGATGGTACAGCCTGCTACACACCTGGCCTCTATGGTACTAATCTTTTTTTTGAGGAGGAGGATTAGCCCTGAGCTAACATCCGCTGCCAATCCTCTTTTTGCTGAGGAAGATTGGCCCTGAGCTAACATCTGTGCCCATCTTCCTCTATTTTATATGTGGGATGCCTGTCACAGCATGGCTTGATAAGCAGTGCTAGGTTCACATCCAGGATCTGAACCAGTGAACCCCAGGCAGCCAAAGCGGAGCGCATGAACTTAACTGCTATGACACAGGCCTGACCCCTATATGGTACTAATCTTATGGGACCACTGTTGTACATGCAGTCCGTTGTTGACCAAAAGGTCGTTATGTGGCACATGACTGTATCTGACATTGTATTGGAAGCATTAAAGCGATGTAATTGGAAGCGTAAGCATTGGAAAGGGAGAGATGAGAGTATCTCTATTAACAAGTGACATCACTGTATATCTGCAAAACCAAAAGAACTGTTGCAAAATACTACAACAAACAATAGAATGATTTATAAGATAGCATCAATAATCTTCATATACACATTCTCTTAGCAGATAAGATGAAATAATAAATATATGTAATTACAACAGCGAAAATTTAGTAAAATATCTAAGAATAAAACTGGCAAAAAATGTGCAAAACCTATATGAGGAAAACTAATAAAAGAAAAACAGACTGGGACAAATAGATATTTGTGTGCATATATATATATCTCTTCTTGTATGTATATCATATCTAGTTTCTCACATTTAGTTTATAATTTCATTGATAGCTCAATAAAAATGCTATTTTTTTCTGAAATTAATCAAGTTGATATTAGAATTGATTTGGAAGAACAAGTGATCAAGACTAGCCAGTAAATTCCGAAAATGAAGGGCAGTTTTGAAGGGCTAGCCCCTCCAGATATTAAAATACAATAATAATTAGTAAGCTTCTATGACTAAAATTGTGTTATTTACGCATGGATAGACAATAAAACACAAGACGAAATCCAGAAATAAACACAATTGCATGTGGATATTTAGAGACTTGGCAGTAGAACAGGAGAAAAATGAACAGAATGAAGTCATTCTCGGTTTTATGAAAAAAAAATAGGGCATTTTCATGATGGATTGTCTGTGGGGATGAGGGAGAGAGTGGCTCTTGGGCTCACGTGATGGGTGGTGTGTGGGAGAAGGTAACACAGGTAGTTGTACTACCTACTGCCCATCCTTCATTATCTTTGGAAAATTAGGAATGCGGAAAAAGCTCTCATCATAGTTGCAATAAAAAAACCTGCAATAAATAGAAAGCATAACGTAACTGACATCGTGCTAATTGTGTTCATTTCACATGAATGTTGGGAAATCTTGTGGGTCCTCAGTTTCACATATTTTCCTTACCACACCTGTGGTTACTGATGCTTGATTTCTCTGTTGGTCATGTATGGGATATCTTTTTGAGTTTGCGCCAATTTTCAGTCTCTGACACTTTCCAGAACTCTGCATGAGCTCAATCTTGTGGGTGTCCAGGAAAACTCTCTTAGCTTCCCCCAGGCACATGGCCAATTCTTGTCTTTCCTTGAGCTGGTGCTCACTTCCTAAGGGGTTTTAATTCCTCCACTCTTGCTCCTCTCCAAACCATCAACCATTCTGTTGCCAGTCATGTTTGTCAAGTAGTCTTGTTACTCAAAGACCCTTTAGCGATGTCACGTGGACTTCAGGATAAAGTACACGCTTGTGGCTTAGAAAGCTCCAAAGCACGCAGTTGTTTTCCTCTGAAGCCCCGTTTCCTGAAAATGTCCACCTTTCTCTCTTTCATTCTGGCTTTACTGCACACTTTCTCTCTGTCTAGAATCACTAGCAACCTCTTTCTCATTCTTTGGTTGTCAACTCAGATGTCACCTCTACCAGGAAGCTTTCTTGGCATCCCTAGCTGGGGTTTGGAATCTCTATTCTAGGTGTGCATAGCACTCTTTGCATGTATCATAATATAGCCCTCCACTTGTCTTCCCCTCTCCGCAAGGCTGAGCTCCTTATGAGAAACTGTGGCTCTGACATTGCTGGTTCTCCAGCACGTAGCCCAGTGCCTGGCACATGAGGGCCTTCAGTTGTTGTTGAACTTCAGGAGCGAGAAGGGTACAGTCCTATGCATGCCTATTTGTGTCTGGTTTTGCTCAAGATCGGTTCTCTCCTCCCTTCATTCTCCAAACCTCCTAAGAGTTCCAAAGCCGATTTATTTGTAACAGGGCCATGCAATTACTAATTGGAAATTGTTGGTGCCTAATTCGTATGGCTGGCGCCTTCCAGCCTGTCCCGTTCAGGTTCCTGGAAATTCCACATTACTAGTGAATCACTACTCTTAGTAATAAATCTGTAATTCATCAATATTGTCTAATTTCTTAAACATTTTTTTAACAACTCCTTGGAGTTGGCTCATTTCAGGCCCTTAAGAGAGAGGAATAAAGTAGCTTGCTGAAGCATAATGATTAAAATATGAGATTTTGCCTTTTTATCCTTACATTCAGACAAGCATATTAATTGCAAGGTAAACATGGGGCAGCTTTGGACTTCTTGGCCACATACATTATTTAGGAAGGGAAATGAATGACTGATTACTGTAACTTTTGGTAAATGAGAGAAGTGGAGGTGCATTTCCTCTGTCATAATAACGTAAGCGGAAAAAGAAAACTGCAAACCTCCCATTGGTGCAGAGAAAGATTAAACCCTGTTGCACTTGGAGGAATTACAAATTCAAAGTGAATTCAAATATTCACTGGTGGTGTTCATTCAAAGCCATCTTCTGAACTTTAGAGCATCATCGTTACGATGATGTGTTGAGATTTTGTTTTCTCTGCCTTTTCCTCATTAGGCATTGGGAGGGATATTCCATTTGCCCTTCCAGAATTTCTTTCTAACTTTCCCACCTTGCTCTGTACCCTGGGAGGCTGACCACTATGGATTACATCAATAGGTTCCCTTGCTCCATGATTTCTGGTTGGGTTTGGACAACAGGAAGAGTTGGAAGGGATCAGAGGGCAGAAGAGAACATTTGGGGTATTTATTATCTCTGCCAGACCATGATTTGGAAGTAGCTGTGTTTCTCTCTCCCAGGTCACATCTCCTGTCCAGCAACCTTCAGCTACATCTAGAACCCTTGCCAGCTTGTGGTAACTGCTTCTCCCCTTGTCCTTCCAGACTGGGGAGTGGTTAGGACCCTCCCCTTGGCTGGCTCTGAGTTTCTTACTTTCCTTAAACTCTGCCCTTACTTTAGTAAATAACCCGTGCATTACATTTTCTTCAAGTCACTCATCTGAGTGGGTCTTTTGTTTCCTGAGACTTTAGCTGACACAAGCATCAGAGGTCTCTCTGCATGAAGAACACAATTCCAGAATACTCAGTGCTTAGGAACCACGTACTCCAAGTCCTACACTTTACAAACAGAGACTGAAGCAAGCTCACAGAGGAGGGGTGACCGGCCGGCCACCTCAGTCATTTCTGGCACAGCTCAGACTAGAACTCAGAGCTCTTGTCTTTTCAGACCAGTGCTCTCACCTCAGTGCCAAACAGCATGAATCAAATACTCGAGCTTCCTTACGAATAATGGTTAGCATCATGACTATATTAGTTAGCTTTTACTGAGGGCTTTCTATGTGCCAGGATCCATGCTAAGCGTGCCCATTTGTCCTCTTTTGCTCTCACAACCTTATGATGTCATTACCGCTCTTTTGCCAGTGTTGGAGGTGAGGAAACTCAGGCTAAATCACTTGTCCCCATCATGTGGCCTGGGGACATGCCACATGGCCAGGATTCATGTCTGGGTCTTTCTGACTCCAGAGTCTGTAACATGCCTCTTGCCAGTCCCTGTCATGTGGACTGAATCGGAAAGTAGAGCATTGTCTAAGAGGTCAGGCCAAATGTCAAGATGTTTAATTCAGAGAGCTGCTCCGAGGGCAGCAAGGGCTGTCCTCATGGATTCGGCAGGCAGGTGTGGAGTGCCCGCTGTTAGCACACTGCACAGTGGTTCTCCAAAGTGGAAACAGCCGTTCTGATGGGATAGAGCATGCCAGAAAGGTCACCCTCCTCAGGCAGGACCCACAGAAAACAGAGGCCATGGGCTGATAGCTGCTGTTGGGCAGTCACTGGGAGATGCTCAGGGGTTTGGGAGCCAAACTGGAGTCCAGTGTCAGAACTGGGAAACTGTCAAGATCATGGGAACCAGGAATTACTCAACTAAGAGCCATGTCCTCCTCTAGTCACACACAGCAACTGCCCATGCCTGCTTTGGTAGATGACCAAATTAGTACTTGCTTAATAAGGAAAATCTGGTAAAAGCGAGGAAGTGGAGAAGAGAAAATAAACCCTCCCAGTCCGGGAACATGCACCATATTCACCCCAAGAGCCAGCGGTCGGGGAAGTCTGTGTTGGAGGGAGATGTTCCAGGTGTGGTGTCTGGTGGGGAACTCACGCGGGAGCCAACTGCTGCATTCTTTCGGGGCCCCCACACCAGGTCCTGCTGTCTCTTGGCCCAGGGGACCCTGAGAGCAGCAGGGGAGGGCCCTGGTCCTGGAGCACGCACGCTCTACTCTCACTCAGACCCTGCCAGCTGTGTCCTCTCGGCAAGGCCCATTTTCTGAGTTTCAGTTTCCTCATCTATAAAAGGAATATGACAAATTTTGCCCTAGCAGCTCTAACCACTTCATAATGTCCTGTCTTACAGCTGAACTTCTACTGGGAACAAGCCAGGCATACTGGCTCCTCTCGCCCCTCATCAGGCCTCCCCTTTCTTCTCATTTTCACTCCAGAGACTTTCCATCAGAGAGGGCTCGGGTGGCAGATGACTCAGAGTCAAGATTTCAGGGCAGCAGAGCCAGAATCCCCTGACATGGGGAGCCCCAGCACTGGTGGGTCACGTGGAGCCCAGGAGCTCCTGGAGGTCGCCTTTTCCAGTTGGGTTCCCATCCTGCCTTCCCAGTGAGGATTCTGTGCAAACTCTTGTAGCGCTGGTCCTTCGTGCCAGGAAATGTCTAGATTAGGTCACTCGATTGCTCACCAGGAAATTGCATCTGTTGTTTCTGGTTCTCTAAGTCCTATTTCTTAGCAGTGAGGCCCTGTTGTTCACAAGTCTTACCAAAGAAGCAGGAATGATGAGATCACCCACAGGACCCAAGCTGTCCTTGCTGGACACTGATGTGACACTAGGTCACAGGACAGGGGCTGTAACTGTGTCCTTAAGTGAGGTCCTCGGCTCCAGAATTCCAGCAGCAGAAGCCCTGTCTCCCTACGCAGACCTGCCTTGCACACAGTCCCACTGCTGGCCACTGAAGATTGTGAGGGGGATGCCTGTCTACAGACAGGAGCCTTTCCCAGAGGTGGATCCAGGGAATGAGAAGGAGATGGACATTTTTTTCTAGGACAACAGTAAAAATACTTCATGCCGGGGCCGGCCCGGTGGTACAGCGGTTAAGTGTGCACGTTCTGTCCAGTGTTCACTAGTTCGGATCCTGGGTGCGGACATGGCACCACTTGGCAAAAAGCCATGCTGTGGTAGGTGTCCCACATATAAAGTAGAGGAAGATGGGTATGGATGTTAGCCCAGGGCCAATCTTCCTCAGCAAAAAGAGGAGGATTGGCAGTAGTTAGCTCAGGGCTAATCTTCCTCAAAAAAAACCAAAAAAACGAAAAAACAAAAAAATAAAACTTCATGCCTCAGTCTCCTGAAACAGGAACACTTCCTTCTTGCCTGTATCATTTGCTGAGGCACGATGAGTGGAGAGCCAGGTTTGGAGGTTCACCAATGTGAGGGTGAACCCAACTTTGCCCACATTAGCCACGTAACCATGGGCAAGTCACCAGATGTCTCTGGGGCATCACTGCTCAGCTGTAAGAGGGGGAAAGCAGATTTTATGAGACCACACCAGCACCAGGCCCAGAGCCTGACATTTGAGAGGGAATGTTTGTGAACTCTGCTTGGTTGCTTCCTCCAAATTTTTAGGAAACCCCAGGTTTCTTGGCCTGCTGAGGTTGACTGCTCATGTGGCTCTGGTTTGAAGAAAGGAAGAGAATAACCACAAAGCCACTGCATCAGAGAAGAAAGGAGTGGTCTCTGCCAGCTGCCCCTTTGTCCTTGTGTGGACGAGGATGCCGTGTGGGCCCCAAGGAACCTTAGAATCCACTGCTCTCGTCACTCTGTAAAAACAAGCACTCACCGACCAGCCACTCGGCTTTCAGCACTGTTTTGCTTGCTCTCACGTTCACAGTCTCGCCCAGGCCTGAGAAGATTTTGGATGGTAAGTGTTATTACGACCGCTTTGCAGTGTGGGGGCTCGAGTTTTCTGAGGGGGCTCATGTGCTGAGGACACACTCTCTTGGACCAGAACTCCAATCCGACTGTCAGGCCACAGCCTTTCTTGTTCATTTGTAATTGTCCTGCTGTAATGTGTCCCCAGAGGTCCTGGCAGGAGGAGATGGTGGTGACACTCCAGGGTACAGTGGATAGCGTCCTCACAGTTCACACAGCCTTGCTTCTGAGCTGCTCGTCTGTCCCTTGTTCTGGCCCCACCTCAGCCGACTCCTGCTTCTCCCAGATTCCACTCCATGCTTGTCTCCTGCCCCTCAGGCCTGGGCTGGACAGCTGTGCCTTCTGACTGCAGACCTGCATTGGCCATCCCTTTACTCTGGTGACTTTCCAGTTACTCTGGGCTACCTCCTAGGAGAGCTCCCTTCCTCCTCACGGTTGGGCATTTGTAGATCCTTCTGGAATTTTCTAACTGGGATGATCTGTTTCACTGCCTCAAGGCTGAGCAGGGTGGGGAGGGAGGGCACAGGGAGGCAGAGCAGATCCAGAAATGCAGGCTTCTCCCAGACTTTGCTCAGAAGGTGAGCCCATGGCCTTGGGCTCCCTGCTATCCTGGGCTCCCACGTGGAGGCGGTGGGGGCAGCCGTGTGATTACCCAGCCAGCGCTGCTGGTGAACTGCTCTTAAAGACGGACTTATTAGTAAGTAGGGTGCTGCTCTAAGTATACATAATGGAGTCAGAACTGCCATCTCTCTGCTGCGGGGATGTGACATGGCCAGGAAGATGGGGAAAAGTGATCCTGGGCTCTCAATAAGGATGCAGTGGACAATTCCAGGGACCCCTCTCGAGGATGCAGGCCAGAACCAGGGGTGGGAACGTTTGACTTGAGGCCCTCCTTGTAGCTCCTTTGGGACCCCTCTCAGCCTACTGGAACCCTGGGTATTGCTTTCCCAGCACCTTGGGCTCTTCTGCTGAGTTCCGACAGCCCAAGGCCATCTCTCTGCTCTCTCCCAGGTGCCACAAGTCTACCAACTCCTCAGCTCCTATCCTGCCGGGCCCTGCACTCTCTGCTCAATCGGAATTTGCCATGGGTCATGTTGAAGCAGATCCAGTTCAATTCAATCAATTCTTATGGCACTAGTATTGCGTTCCCAGGCCTACAGACCCCAAGTGAGCATGACGCAGGCCCCCATCACAGAGGCTGATGGATTCCACACAGTATGAAGGGACCAGAGCAACAAGCAGCGTTGGTGCAAGATCAGGACAGGGATTGCCTCTCTCTGCAGGGTTGTGAAGTGGTTATGGAAGGTTTCCATGAGATGGCTGGGTTTTGGAGGATGAATAGGTGTTCTAGTGCTGAGCATGGAAGAGTGGCCCCATGAGGTATGCTTGGGGAGGTACAAGCAGTTCAGTGTCTTTGGAGTGTGGGGAAGGCGGGGTGGTAAAGCTGAGTGGTAGCAGCAGCCATGTTGTGGGGGGTTTTGAGCAGGTCAAGGTGAGTGGAAGGGTGCTAACTGGAAGTGGAAGGGCATAATTTTGCCTTGGCCAAGCTCTGTGCCTTTCTGGGTGGGTCCCTCCATCAGGGTGGGCCCTACCACAGTCTGTGGTGCTGCCTGAGGGAGGGTGTGGCGACACCCAAAAGTCAGAGGAAGAGTTCCTGGGGGCGGGAGGGGCCAGACACCATGGACTGCCTGGGAGACCCGGGGAGCCTGGGCTCAGGAGAAGGGTGGGGAATGATGCTCCTCCAGGTCTCTGCATCCACACTGAAGGGTGCAGGATCTGAGAACCCAGCACTGCCCAGGGGTTGTCTTCTATCTGCAGAGACTGGGCTCCAGTCAGCTTTGGACAACCTGTCACCCCTGCCCTTACCTAACTTGTGCCCAGCTGGGAACCTGGGCAAACTCCTCATGAGCAGGTGCCCATTTATTTGTGTCTTGATCCTTCAGCTTTGAACACGTTTGCATTTTCAGCAAAACACACAGGACTGAGAGGCAGCAGCGTCAATCCTGGGACTGTCTCTGTGGTGGAAATAACCCAGTGTAGAATCCCCCTGGGTCTCCTCTCGAGCATGCATGGCCCTGCTGCATGTTCACAACTTCTGGAAATTTCCAGATGCTGCTCCCTCCTTGATCTCTCCTCTCTCCTCCCACTCCTGGCCCTCACATACCTCCACCCAAGGAGGAAGCATTGTTAATTGGTCAGATATCTGAACTCCACTGGGCCCCTCCGCTAGTGTCCCTGTGCACTGACAGTTGGAGCTCATGGTTGGGGCCCCTCTTAAGAATGGAGCTGATGTGGGCCCTGACCCTGGAGACTCAGGTACAATTCCCTTACCCCCTCCGCTTCCTTTTCACCTATGTGGTGAGCCAGCGACTCCTGAATGCAGGAGGAGGGTTTGGTCATGGGATTTTTTTCTCAGTTCTTTTTTTCTTTCGTTTTGCTTTGTTTTTGTAATGGATGTGATAACTACACACACTCTCATTCCTCTGAGGTTCCAAACTAAGTGAGCAATAGACACAGGAGTCAGAATGATGAAGATCTAATTAAAACCTGGCCTAGTCCATGGGTCCTCACTGATCCCCCACTGAGTTGAACCCACCATCCTGGAGCTCATGGTCCAGAAAGGCTCCCCAGAAAGATTAACTCTGGGGTCACCGTAAGGAAGATGCTAAAAGGTGCTATTGACTGAATGTTGTGCCCCCTAGAATTCCTATGTTGGAGCCCTAACCTCCAGTGTGATGGCACTGGGAGGCGGGGCCTTTGGGAGGTAGGCAGGCTGTTGGGTAATTAGGTCATGGGGGTGGAGCCCTGATAACGGGATTAGTGTTCTCATAAGCAGAGAAAGGAGAGAGATGATTTCTCTCCCTGCCATGTGAGGACACAGTGAGGCGATGGCTATGTATGAACAAGGAGTGGCCTCTCACCAGACACCAAATCTGCTAGCACCCTGATCTTTGACTCTGAGCCTGCAGAACTGAGAAGTACAGAGCGTGGTTCAAGCCACCAGCTGTGGTATTCTGTTACGCAGCCTGAGTTGACTAAGACAAAAGGTAAGAGGCTAAGCTTTTCAGAAGCTAGAATAATTACAAGGTGCTAAGAGATGCCACAGAAGGAGAAGCGACAGGTGAAACATCTGATGGCTGCGGGAGGTGAAAAGAGAAAGAATTTGGAGATAGGTGAGTGGTTTCACTTGTCTCTGTGACTGGAGGACCAAAGAGTGGGCTGCCCCAGAAGGCACAGGCAGGTGAGCGGGGGACACAACAGGCTAGGTTGTGGTTGGACACGGCAAGTGGGCAGGATGCCCCAGTGAGAGATGTTGCAGGTAGCTGAAGTTTTGGCTCAGGCGCTGAGGTGAAAGCTCCCCAGGGCTATAGATGTGGGTGCTGTCAGTCCAGAGGCGAGTCTGAGATTATGTAGAGATGCCCAGAGCAGGACACTGTGGATGCCAATGGTGAAGAGGCAACGTGAGACTGTTAGGTGGGCATCAGGCAGACCTACCCCTCTAGGGTGAGGCACCAGTTATGAAAGAGTTCATGGTTTAGGGCAATAGGCAGGTTTCAGGAGCTACATTCATCCAGGAAAATTCCTTTTTTCTTTTTTTGAGGAAGATTAGCCCTGAGCTAACATCTGCCGCCAATCCTCCTCTTTCTGCTGAGGAAGACTGGCCCCGAGTAACATCCGTGCCCATCTTCCTCTACTTTATATGTGGGACACCTACCACAGCATGGCTTGCCAAGCAGTGCCATGTCCGCACCCAGGATCTGAACCAGCGAACCCTGGGCCGCCGAAGCAGAACGTGCGTACTTAACCACTGCGCCACCAGGCCAGCCCAATCCAGGAAGACTCTTGACAGCATTCACTCTGGACACCAGCCTGGGGGATGCCTGGAAGGATCTACAGGGGCTCACTTCTGGGTGTAATGTGTAATATGGAGGTGGAGAGAGGATGTGAAAAATCCCAGACTGGACATGGGAAACCGGGGCTCCAATCCAGCTTCCCATGACACTCCTCCTTTCACTGAGCACTTGCTGAATACCTCATCTGGACCTGATGATAAGGGAGATCATGGAATTTATTATCTAAACTGGGACATGTTGGGAGAAAGAGGGGACAGCATTAATAAGTACACTGGGATAATAGGTGTAAACCAGACCTTCTGCTGGGCACACAGGGCACTGTGTTCTGGGACCAGAAAGTCCGTTTAGGTCTGCTTCCTGCTCTCAGGCCACTCGCTGTGGTCAGCGAGGCTGAGCTGAGGAGTGACGTCTGTGAGGAGGAGCAGAGAGAAGTGAGCTTTCACGGGAGCAGTGAGGGCGGCTTCACCACAAGGACGCACGTGCAGGAGCA
This sequence comes from Equus caballus, assembly GCF_041296265.1. NCBI lineage: Eukaryota > Metazoa > Chordata > Mammalia > Perissodactyla > Equidae > Equus > Equus caballus. The sequence goes on from NC_091687.1 coordinate 20,788,862, forward strand.
GTCTTGAGGAGGGGGCGGATGTTCCAGTTGGTGGGGTGGGTAGAGGTGGATGCCGTGCATTTCTGGCAGAGGAAATGCGTGAAGAATAAGGAGAGAGCCATGTGCTCTGGGGGTGCATTCCATATAGATATGGGAACTGGTTGGGGGGGACATAGGCCACTGAGAATCTAATAGGCTAAGGAGTTTAGATTTGATTCTGTAGGAACAGGGAGCATAGAAGGGTTGTTTTCAGAATGAGAATAACGTGACTACAGTGACTCATCGTTGCTTAATCTTCTTGGACTTCAGTTTCCTCCTCTGGAAAATGGTGCCTCACGACCACTCAGGTTTCCTGAGAACAACCAAGGACATCTGTGAAAACACTGCAAAAAGGAGTAAAGCCAGACCCAGCAGGCTGCATTAGTCCCCATTCCACACCCTAACCCAAGGCTTCAGCATGGCCTGAGATGTAGAACTTAATGGAATGTCAACAAGGAATAAATTTAGTATAAAGTTTATCGCTTCCCTTCTGAGGTAAAGGAACCAGGGGAGGAGGTGCACTCAACTGGACAACCTTTCTCATCCTTGAGGCTCACTTCAGGGCCCCTCACATCTGCCGCTCTCTTGGTCTGGCTGGGAAGCAGGGCTGCTCTGGGAAATAGGGGAACCAAGTTGTGTGTGAAGACAGCGGGCCACAGACTGGGGAAACTATACATTTTTGCAGGACGACTCATTCCTCTGCAAGAGCCTCCTCCTTGTTCCTCCAACCCTCCAGGCAAACCTGCCCCAGGGCCCTGGCACTTGCTCTTCTCTTGGTCAGTTATCTGTCCACCCATGCTTTGCTCTCTCATTTCTTTCAGGTTTTTACTCAAATGTCACTGTATCAAGATGCTTTTCTTCATTACCCTATTTACTCTTCATTCTTTTTCCTGATTTTTCTCCTAAGCACTTATCAGCATCAGAATACACTCACCAGGGGGCCCGCCCCATGTCCGAGTGGTTAAGTTCACGTGCTCTGCTTCGGCAGTCCAGGGTTTCACCAATTCAGATCCTGGGCGTGGACATGGCACTGCTCATCAGGCCATGCTGAGGTGGTGTCCCACATAGCACAACCAGAGGCATTCACAACTAGAATATACAACTATGTACTGGGGGGCTTTGGGGAGAAGAAGAAGAAGAAGAAAATACACTCACCATTCTGGCTGCTTACTTTGTTTATGGTCTGTCTCCTCCAGTGTAATGTAAATTCCACATGGGCAGGGGCTCCTGTCTGTTTGCTTATCTGCAGTAACCCAGTGCCAAGAGGAATGCAGCAGGCAGCCCCAAATACCTTCTGGTGGAATCAATGAACCTCCCCTTTCTATTTTGGGGTTAGGAGATGCAAATAGACTGTGGTACAAAGTCATGAGATTCACACCATGGCTACAGTTTCATTTTCTTTTATTTGTGGCACTCAAAGACAAATCGTAGAGATAATGTGGTTTAAAAGCAATTGGCTGGATGCTCTTGTCGCACCAGGAAGGGGAGTGACCTTCACCAGAAAACATGGAGCTAAGGTTCAATTCCACCTGACACCTGGGTCTGAAAGAGCTGTGAGACATTAAAACGATCTCATCATATCTGTTGTGTCATTAAGATAGAGATTTTATTTCATGAAGTCCTCTTAATTTCTACTAATCTCTTAGAGAGCTTTTTTCAATATAACAGAACATTTTAGAGATGGATGTGAAAAATTAATGCCGTAGTTAAACTTCACTATCAATATTTGTGGCTGAAAACTGTGTGCTGTGAGAGACTGCAACCTGTTACAAGGGGAGCCATGATCTGTTGGGCAAAAACAACAAGACTGAACCCAAATCATGAAATGTTCACACAATTTTGATCTGATCTTGGCCACATGCAGACTCTGAACATCCCCACTCCTGGCCCCATGCAGGAGCTCCAAAAAAGTCACTGGGCTCCTTACACAGCCCTCCTGGGGGAGGCCCATTCTACTTCACAGCCCACTGGGGACAGCTGTCCAAGTGGGGCACTGATTGCCTACTCCCATGTCATTCTGATCTCAGCCACCGCCACCTTTCGGACAACTCAGAAATGCCCTGTTCACACATCATGTATGATTGTTATTCTGCGTGATAATAGTTGATTTTTAAAAGCTTACTTGGTCAGATCATGGTCTGCTACCCTCCAGGAGGTTTTAACCCCAAATTTGTGAGGCATAAAACTCCAATGGTTTCATTACTCAACAAAGTCACATTTGAAAAAGCCTCCTGCATCTTTTTTCTTACTATTAAAACACAGAGCATCATGTAGACTACTACATTCAGATTGTTTCCATTGATTTATATATTTTTCCTGCAATTCAAAAAATTTTAAAAACCAAATGGTTTTAACCATCTATATGTGGTAAAAATCTCAGAAGCCCAAAATTTGTCGAAGGCGTGATTCTTTCCACTTTGCCCGTCAGAATAATTAAGCGTAGCGTTGGGCTCCAGTGCTTACATTCCCATTAACCTGCCAACAAGAATAGTTTATTGGCAACTTTAAATATTCAGAGGCAAATACAATTCCTTGGCACACAAGCCATGCAGCAAAGCAGCATTTCCCCCTCCCTTTGCACCATTATACAGGGCTGAAAACCAACTGTGCAAAGTTTTGGCCTGTAGACGAGAAAGTACACCAAATCCTGATGCCCCCTGCCACATGGTGTCCTTGAGTGGTGATGTATGGATGTGTCACTGGTGGGTTTCTGCCACGATCTGATCTCATGGATGATTCACACAAGCAACGGCACCTGCAGTGAAGAAAGAACCATAGTTGCTCAGGGTACACTGAGAAGCCACAGTGCAGATGTCTGGGTGTGAAACCATCCTTGCAATATTACTCTTGCAACACAACGAGATTTTACATTGGTACCCATTCTACTTATAGCCCCAAGGAGACAACTTTCTAAAACACAAATATGCTTCAACACTTTGAATGCCGTGCTACTGCAGTCAGGAAAGATCGCATGAAAACATTGTGGGGTGGGTCTGTGATACATCCGCAGGTCCCTGCACTTCTCCCAGCGCCGTCAGCTGCCCCAGGCCCAAGCCGTCCCTGAACTCCCTCGTGGTTTCTCTGAATCTGCTGGGGTCTTTCTTCTGCTGGCCCGTCTCGGCCTATGTTGTTTCCCTATCGCGGATGCTCCTTCCGTGCTGGGAAACTACGCCCCCTTCTTCAAGAGCAAGCATTCATACCACCCCGGGGAAAGGCTCTCCTGCTCCCCGTCCTTGGCGGGTCCGGTCTAATCACCCCCCATGCTGTCGGTTACCCCAGCCTGCTACAGAGTCCCAACAGGTTTGTCTCTCTCACTGCTGGAGGGGGGGCTCTTGAGGCAGGAACCAGGACAGACCCAGCACACATCCCCGGGGCAGAGCTTACTGAGTGTTGTCCGAGTAAGCGTTTGTTGCGCGAATGAGCGAATGCAAACCCAGTCCTATTCCTTTTGATGTGAAAGCTCAAACTTCCACTCTCAGTTCAGCCCTGCACCTTTCTGTGAAATCCCAACTGCAAAAAATAGGATTAGTAGAATTTTGAAGGAAATACTTCAGTGCCTCTAAAGGCAAAGGTTAACGGTATTTTTAAGAAAAGCGACAGACTCATGTGAAACCACGTGAAAGGAACACTGATTTCTCACTGTTGTTTTACTGAGCTCAACACATGCTAAATTGAACTGTGCTGTAACGTGGGCACCCTGTCCCACTCTTTTGCTGTGTTATCAAAGCGAATATCCAAGACACAAGCAGATTTCCTTTAACATTAACAACCACCCCCACCTAGAATCTTTCCAATGTGCTTCCTCCATGTGAGGCACCATTTCAAGCATCACACAAGTCTCCCCTCATGCAAACTTCTGCTCCACCAAATAGGTGATGCATTATTGCCATTATTATTACTGTGGGTATTGCCTCCAATACAAAGATGAGAAAGCTGGGGTTTAGAGAGGGTAACTTGCTCCAGATCAAATACTAGTAAATAGCAATCTCCACTGGGCCCATCCGAGTAGAGAACATGGCCCCAGACCACTGACCAGCACGGCTCAACATGTTTTGTCTTGACAAGCACACCTGCCCCCTAACCTCCCAGCTCCATCAGCTTCCCTTGGCTTCAGGTGCCTCCACACCCAGCTGAGAAAGGAAACACAGGCCAAGAAGTGGAGTCTGGGGGCTGAGGGAGATTACTCAGTTCTGAACCTACTGATTTGAGCCTGTGCAACACACACTATGAATATCAAGGGCGGGGGGAACTGAAGACATGAGTTAGAAGCACAGGACAGGTCTGGGAGGGAGACAGAAATGGGGGCATCAGTGTTTGGATGGTGAAGGGTCTGCCGGGGAGAGTGACCAGATGTGGAAGAGAAGAGGTTGTAGGACTAACTCCAGGGGCCGCAGTGCAGGCTTGGACAGAGGAAGATTCAGAACATGTGGCTCAGGCACAGAAGAAAATCAGGGAGAGGGAGGGAGAAAGAGTGTCCGGAGGAGGAGAGCGCACACAGCAGCTGCCAACCCTGCTAAGAGATCCAGAAGGGCCCCAAAGGTGGGAAACATAGCTGAACTTATTTTTAAAGAGTATGTTAGTTACATTTTCAATAAGTGGCTCAGTGTGCTTTTCTTCTAACTCTAGATACCTTTAGAGGTGAGGCACCTCTAATTTCAAAACAATGGTTTTAACTGTGAATCTGAAAAAGCACAAGTTCATTGCAGAATGTCCAAGAAGTCAAGAAACAGGCAAGAAAAGCACATGGAGGCTGTTATTTAAAAATGCAACTAGCATATACTGTTAATAACACATTTATCCCATGTCCTGACCTTTGGAAATCTGTAGGCTAAAGAAGTGTCCAGGACCTAGCAGCACTGTTGACCTTGGCAAGACCAGTCCCGGGGAGGGGTGCAAGGAGGTGGGTGGGAGTGCAAATGGTGAGGGAATGGAGCAGCAGGAACGGGCAGCATATCTAGAAGGCTGCTGTGAAAGAAGAGTTAAGTAGTTGTGGGGGTTGGGGCAGTCGGGAGGGGAAGGGATTCTTAAATAATGTATATTTACTGTTTTTGTTTTAATAGCTTAATTGACATGAAATAAATTACATACAATTAAAGTGTAATATATGATGTTTTGAAATATGCATATACCCATCAAACTACCACTAGAATCATGATAATGAACATATCTACCATACCTAAAAGAGTCCTTATGCCCCCCCTTTTTTTTTTTTTTTAAAGATTTTATTATTTCCTTTTTCTCCCCAAAGCCCCCCGGGTACATAGTTGTATATTCTTCGTTGTGGGTTCTTCTAGTTGTGGCATGTGGGACGCTGCCTCAGCGTGGTCTGATGAGCAGTGCCATGTCCGTGCCCAGGATTCGAACCAACGAAACACTGGGCTGCCTGCAGCGGAGCGCGCGAACTTAACCACTCGGCCACGGGGCCAGCCCCCTTATGCCCCTCTTAATCCCTCCCCTCCCCCATCCCGAGACAACCACTGATATCTTATCACTATTGAATATTGAATAGTTTGCATTTTCTGGTGTTTCATATAACTGGAACAATACATGATGTACTTTTTTTGGTCTGGCTTCTTTCACTCAGCATAATTATTTTGAAATTCACCTATGATGCTGTGTGCATCAACGTTCTCCTTATTGCTGAGCAGTAATTCACTGTATGGATGTACTGCAATTTGTCTGTTCATTCTTCTGTTGATGGACACTGGGCTGTTTCCAGTTTGGGCAATTGCAGATAAAACTGCTGTGAAGAAGTCTGTACTCACAGATGTTTCCATTTCTCTTGGGTAAATATCTAGGAGTGGAATGGCTGGACTGTATGGCAGTTGTAGGTTTAACTGCTTAGGAATGTGCCCAACTGTTTTTCAAAGTGGTGGTACCATTTTACATTCCCACTAACAGATTTTGAGAGTTCCCGTTGTGCCACATCTTGTCAACACTCTGTACTGTCATTTTTAAATAAAATTTTAGCCATTTTGGCAGGTATGTAGTGGTATCTCATTGTGATTTTAATTCGCTTTTCCATAATGACCAAAGATGTGGAGCATCTTTTCATGTGCTTATTTGCATCTGTACGTCTTCTTTGATGTAGTGTTTACTCAAATCTTTTGCCACTTATTGATTTGTTTTCTTCTGATTAGGTTGAGAGTTCTTTATGAATTCTGAAGACATGTCCTTTATCAGACAAATGCTTTGCCGGCATGTAGTTGGAGCACATGGCTTGTATTTCCATTCTTTTAACAGTACGCTTTTTTTTTTTTTTTGAGGAAGATTAGCGCTGAGCTAACATCTGCCACCAATCCTCCTCTTTTTGCTGAGGAAGACTGGCCCTGAGCTAACATCTGAGCCAATCTTCCTCTATTTTATATGGGGGATGCCTGACAGGGCATGGCTTGACAAGTGGTGTGTATGTCTGCACCCAGGATCTGAGCCGGTGAACCCCAGGCTGCTGAAGCGGAGCGTGCAAATTTAACCGCTACACCACTGGACCAGCCCCAAGGGTATGCTCTTTTGAAAAGCAGAAAGTTTTAATTTTGATGAAATCCAAGTTATCAATTTGTCCTTTTAAGGACTGTGCTTTTGGTTTCAAATCTAAGAAAGTTTTGCCTAAGCCAAGGTCACAAAGATTTTCTCCTAAGTTTTTTTCCAGAAGTTTTATAGTTTTAGCTTTCATATTTAGATAGATGATTAATTTTGAGTTACATAGTATAAGGTATAGATCAAAGTTAACTATTATGCATATGAATATCCAATGGTTGCAGTCTCATTTGTTGAAAAAAACTGTCCTTTCTCCACTGAATTCCCTCTGTACTTTCACCAATAATCGGTTGTCTATATTTGCGGGTCTATTTCTGGACTCTACTGTGTTCCATTGATCTGTTTGTCTATCTTGATGTCAGTACCACATTGTCTTAATTACTGTGCCATCATTATAACAACTGAAATAAGGACCAACTTGGTTCTTCTTTTTCAAAGTAGTTTTAGCTATTCTGGGTCTTTGCATTTCTATATGAATTTCAGAAACAGCTTGTCAATTTCTACAAAAAGTCTACAGGGAAATTGATTGGGATTACACTTAATTTATAGTTCAATTTGGAGAGCATAGGCATCTTAACAATATTGAGTTTTCAAAACAGGATATAGTCACCATTCCTTTATTTAGGTCTTTCAATTCCCTCAGCAATGTTTTGTGGTTTTGTACATCTTTGGTCAAATTTATCCCTAAGTATTTAATATTTTTGATGCACCTGAAAATGATATTTTTAAAAAATCTAATTTGATTTTTCACTACTAATACTTAAAAATACAATCGTATTTTTAATGCTGCTGTATCCTGTAACTTTGTCAGACTCACTAAACTTAGAATCGGCTTTGTAGATTCCATTGGGTTTTCGAACATAGACCATCCTATCGTCTGTAAACAAACAGTTTTATTTTTTTCTCTCCAATTGGGAAGCATGCCTCCTCCCTTCCTTCCCTACTTTCCTCCCTCCCGTTTTCCCTCCCTCCTTCCTTCCCTCCCCTCTACCTTCCTTCTTTCCTTATTTATTTACTTATTTTTTGGCCTGGTTGCAATGGCTTGAACCTCCAGTACAATGCTGAATAGACGCAGCGAAAGCAGACATTCTTGCTTTGTTTCTGGTCTTGGGGGAAAATATTCACTCTCTCATCATTAACTAACATGTTAGCTGTAGTTTTTCATTGATGCCCTTTATAATTTGAGAAAATTTATATTTTTCCTACTTTATGGAAAGTTTTTATCAGAGATGGATGGTGAATTTTGTCAAATTCTGTTAATGTGTCTACTGAGACTATCATGATCTGTTTTGTTGTTGTTGTTTTTTAGTTTGCTAATATGGAGAATTAACTGTTTTTAAAATATGAACCCAACCTTGCATTGTTGGGATAAATCCCACTCGCTCATGACATATTATCTTTCTTATATATTGTTGAATTTGAGCTAAATTTCTATTGAGGTTTTGTGAATCTATGTTCATTGGATTATTGGTCTGTAGTTTTCTTTCCTTGTAATATCCTTGTCTGGTTTTGGTATTGGATAATATTGTCCTTGTACAATGAGGTGAGAAGTCATCTTTCCTCCTCAGAAAATACTGAGTGAAATTTCTAGACAATTCTGGATGTGCTATTTGGTAAATGTCATATGTTTGGTAGAACTCACCAGTGAAGTCATCCAGGCCTGGTGGCAGTATTTTGTTTTTGTTTTGTTTGTATGGGTGGGGGAAGGTTTTTGACTTCAGATTGAGTTTCTTTAACGGATATGTGGCTATTTAGGTTATCTATTTCTTATTGAGTGAGCTTTGCTAGTTGTGTCTTTCAAAGAATTTGTCTGTTGCATAAGCTGTTCATGACATTATCTTATTTCCCTTTTAATACCTGTAGGATCTGTAATGATGTTACCTCGCTCCTTCCTGGTATCAGCAAATTGCCTTCCCTGATAAGACAATTTCTTCTTCTCTGATAAGTCTGGCTAGACTTTTATCAACTTTATTGGCTTGTCAAAGAACAAGCTATTGGTTTGACTGACTTTTCTTCATTCTTTTCTATTTCATCGAATTCTGCTCTGATCTTTATTATGCATTTTCTTCTGCTTACTTTAGGTTTAAATCTGCTCTTCTTTTTCTAATTTCTAAAGATGGAAGTGAGGTTTCTCATTAAGACCTTTCTTCTTTTCTAACACAGTATGTGGTGTGATGAGTTCTCTCCCAAGTACTGCTTTAGCATCACTCACGTGTTATGTTGTGTTTAAATTTACATTTGGTTCAAAATGCTTTCTAATCTCCCTGTTGATTTTTCTTTGAATTGTTTTATTTAGTTTTCAAATATTTGAGATTTTCCAGAGATCATTTTGTTATTGATTTCTAATTTAATCCTATGTGGTCACAGAACATACTTGGAAATATTTGGATTTTTAAATATAGTTATATTAACTGTTTTAATATCCTCATCTGCCAGTTCTCACATCTGTGTCCATTTTAGGGTGTTGATTAATTGATTTTCAGCTTATTGTGTTTCATGTTTTCCTGCCTCTTTGCTGGCCTGGAAATCTTTGGATCTGGACACTGTAAATTTTACCTTCTTGGGTGCTAGACAGTTTTGCATTCCTACAGATATTCTTGAGCTTTGTTCTGATCTGTTTGTTGAAAACAGTTTGATCCTTTCAGGTGTTTTTAAGATCTGCTGGGCAGCATGAGTCTCATTATTGCCCACGACTGAGGTAAGACCCTTCTGAATGCTCTACACAACGCACAAGAGCTACGAGGTTTTCTAGTCTGGCTGGTGGAAACAGGCACCCCCTTGGCCTTGTGTGAGGCTAGGTACTGCTCCATCTAATCCTATCGGGTGGGTCTATTCCCAGCCTCACTTGCATGAACTGATTCACTGAATGTTCCAGAGACCCTCTGCCGGTCTCTGGAGTTCTCTCTCTGAGGTTCAATCTCCTCTTCTGGTCTCTGCTCTGCAAACTTTAGTTGCCTTGGTCTCCCCAGACTCTCAGCTCTGCTTCTCAACTCAGGGAATCTGCTGGTCCCTTCTCAACCACGACCTGGAAACTCCTTGAAGACAGAGAGGTGGGGGAATCACAGGCTCATCTTGTTTGTTTCCTGTCTCTCAGGGACCCTGTTCCTTGTTGCCTGATGTTCATTGGCTTGAAAACCATTGTTTCTTATATTTTATCTGAATTTTTGGTTGTTTCAGGTGAATCCAGTCCCTGAAACCTCATTTTCGCCAGAATCAGACATTCCGAGGGATTCTTCTTAAACAGGTGAGAAGTGAATATATTTAAAAAGCCTTGTTTTCTTCCTTCTTTTCCTTTTGCACCATCAGCAGCACAGATCAGTCCCTTCCATTGCTCTGGGCTGGTACAGCGTCTTCTCATTTCCCCACCTACCTACACCCTCCCTTCTCCAACCATCCTACACTCCGCTGCACCAAGGCAGCTCTTCCTGTGAGCCAGATAATGCAAGTAGCCATAAATTATCCGAAAACATGTGTGTGTCTATGTATTCATGCACACACATATCCTGAGAACTGGAAATGTTATACACCTCGTTCTCTTTCAGTTTTACTCTCCCCCTAATACTCGTTCAAAATCAAATTCAAACTTAGTGGGGGTGAGAACTGCAAAAATGGGTTTTGATCTCATCAAATGGTACCCATAAGATGTATGCATTTCACCATATTTAACTTTATCTTAAAAACAACTATAAAAAATATTAAACTCTAATAATATGCATAACAAATTATTTAGGAGTGGAGTATATGAATGTTTATAATTTACTTTAAAATGCCTAAAAAATAAAATTTCATGTGTGTGGGTGAAAGGGTAGATAAGTGGATAGATATGTGATCAAACAAATATAGCAAGATATTATATGTTATTATCAACTCTTGGTGGTGAGTATAGAGAGTTTATAATTATTTCAACTTTTCAACAACGTTTGAAAATTTTTATGACAAAATGATAGAAGAAATCCTTTATAAAACAACAACAACAAAAATGGGGTTTGATGTTAAACTGGATTGAACAAAAGTCAGAGAAGAGAGCTGTGAGGCCAACATGGGCTTCCTAGCAAACACTGCTGCTGGCTCGAATTTCCTGTAAAAGAAAATGCAGGTTCCACTGGATTTAAAACAAGAACATGTATGGAGGCTTCTCAAAAAATTAAAAATAGAACTACCATATGATCCAGCAATTCCACTTCTGGGTATTTATCCAAAGGAAACAAAAACACTATGCCAAAGAGATATCTGCACCCCTGTGTTCACTGTAGCATTACTCACAATAGCCAAGACATGGAAGCAACCTAAGTGTCCACTGAGGGATGAATGGATAAAGAAGTTGTGGTGTACACACACACACACAATGGAATATTATTCGGCCATAAAAAGAAGGAAATCCTGCCAGTTGTGACAACATGGATGGATCTTGAGGGCATTATGTGAAGTGAAATAAGTCAAACAGAGAAAGATAAATACTCTACGATCTAACTTACACGTGTAATCTAAAAAAACAAACAAAACCAAATGCATAGAAAAACAGATCAGATTTGTGGTTACTAGAGGCTGGGGGTAGAGGGTGGGAGAATTGGAGGAAGGCGATCAAAAGGCACAAACTCCCCGGTACAAGATAAATAAACACTAAGAATGTAATGTATAACATGATCACGATAGCTAACATTGCTGCGTGTTATACACAAACGATGTTAAGAGAGTAAATCCTAGGAGTTCTCATCACAAGGAGAAAAACTCTATTTTTTTTTGATATCTCTATGAGATGATGTATGGATGTTAACCAAACTTTGTGTAGTAATCATTTCACAATATGTGTAAGTCAAGTCATTATGCTGTACACCTGAATCTCATACCGTGCTGTATGTCAATTATATTTCAATAAAAGTGGAAAAAAACCGACACTAATAAAGACATCATTTAGCAAAACTGTTGGAAAACAAAACAAGGACGCATGTAGAGTTGAGAGCACACCCTCTGAAGTCTGACTTTGCACGTGGCTGGGGTGAGTCTTGGAGAGAGCCTCACTCACTCTGCCCCATCACTGGGAAATGAGAGTGATGATACTGCGTTACAGACTGAGAGCATCTCTCCAGCAGATGGGCACAGTGGGGCCTTTGATGTACCTCAGCACGCTGGCACCATCACCACTGTCATTTCACTGAGCTTCCTAGAGGCTGGGTTGAGACGACAAATGTAATGAAGGTTTGGGAGTGGGGCAGAAGATGGCTCCAGCATACCTTGGTCACCTAAAACCTGGCACACTGGAATAAGCCACTCTCAGAAGGCAGTTCCATGCTGCTAAGGCAAATCTCTTGGACACAAAGGGGTAAGTGGAAGTGTGGCCCAGTGAGCAGAGTTACAGGGCAGGACAGTGAAGAAGGGAGGGGCTGGTCATTTCCCCTGGGCAGCGAGTCTACTTAGGACAGGACCGGCCTAGCAACCTGAGCGTCCACGATGCAGGAGCCCTGGGCTGGTGAGTATTTGAATCAATGGTTGTGTTGAAGATCTGGGAGGCATGCTCACCACCACCAATATCAATATGATGGCTGAATCCAGATTTGAAAAGTTCTCAGTAAAAGGAGAAACTCCTAAGATTTGGCGCAAAAAGGTAATTGCAGAAAGACAGCATTAAAAAGACCTGGTTTAGATAATTCAGCAAAAGGGAGCTTGGTGATATAGTTAACCACAAATGTGGTATAAACCATACTGATGGCCAGTAGTGCCAACCTAAGCTTAAGCCACATTAGGAAGTGATTGCTCTCTGGGTTGAGGCAAGGGAGAATTCTGTTGCCAAGCGGCTGCTTTCACGACCAGTGGACCAGCACGAGGATGGGTGTGACCAAATCAAGGTGTAAGGAGGAGAGTGGGCACCCACTGAGCAGGAGGGCATACCATGGGCACAGCTTGAAAGGAGAGCCTCGGCGGTTCCCTGACGTGCCAGAGGTTTCAGGCTTCTGAAAAGAGCCTCTTTTTATTTTGGTTGGACAAGGAGAACATCAATGAAGGGAAAAGCTTGCAGTTTGAGGCCAAGCCAGAAAGCTGTAAAAATATCCAAGTTTTATTTTGCTTCCTTGCCTGCCAAGGAGAATAATGTTTATATGGAAAAAGGTGAAATGAACAGTGGTGATAGGGAAATGGTGTCCAGGGGGAGGAAAGAAGTTGTAAATTGCAGTAGGATTCTCTGTTTAAGTTCCTGTCTTCCAGCCTGGACAAGTTAGATTCAGAGGCTGATGAACTCCCAGGTGAGCCAGCCACACAGCTGCTGGCCGCCTTTGCAGAATGGGGGTGGGACCGGTGATGGAAGCCTGGAGATGCACAGAACTCATCTTATTTTCCAGAGTAAAAGAAGATGGTTTCTTCCAGCTTCAAGTGGATTCTTGGCAAGATTTTATAATGATTATGAAATAAACGAGTTAAGAGCACATGGATGCTGAGGTGTGCTAGGCCACCTAGTTGAGGAGCCTGGAAACATGGCAGGCAAAGAAGGTATTCTCTCTTTCTCTCTTCTCCCAATCACTAGCGACTGAGCACCCACTATGTGCCAGGAGCGTTCCAGGTGCTGGAGCTCACGATGTGGTGGGAGAGCCATGCATTACACCGAAGTTACACTGATTGTTATAGAAATTAGAGCCGCAACATGATTATGAAGGAAAATGATGTCCTGCTGTGACTGGAGAACCTAACCCAGCCCAGGGATTGTGGGAGTCTTTCTGAGGGCTTGAGGTTCTACAAGAACACGTAGGATGAGCGGGAATTCGCTGGTAAAGCATGGGGAACAGCATTCTGGGAATAAGGAACAGCCTTTATGAAGGCCCTGAGGGGGATCACTGCAGTCGGTGGCCTCTCACAAGAGGCTTCCCTGTGTCCCGCTTTCTGAAGAAGCAGGTCACCTGGTAGATTTGTGACAGGCAGAATGACCACATGCCAAGCATCAGCAAAGACAGACTGACCTGTCCACACCTCTGAGCTATTCCAATGTAACCAAAGCACACCAAAGGTTTACATAAGGAGCAGCCCAAACTTAGCAGAGAAGCAATTATTGAGGATGATCAGTGTTCACGTTCTGACCTAAATCTCTGTTCCCCAGCCAGAGAAACTTGGATTTCTCTAATCTACAACTGAGGACACTTAGGCTTAGAACAGAGGTTTGCTGCTGTTGCTTTTCCATCTGGTGTGAGGCCTCCTGGGTGTTTATGGTGATAGCATCATACAGCTAATCGTTTCTCACAGGGTCTACCATCAAGGCCAAATGTGTGGTCTGTTCAGTTAGTTCCTGCAGTGGGAAAACGCACACCTGTGAGGGCCTGGTAGCGCAGCAGGAATCACCACCACGTGGCTTAATGAGGCATTTCCCAAAGCAGCTGGGCTGAGAGGGAGCCTGGTGCAGCAGCGGCACTGACCTAGTTAAGGCCTGGGATAAGTTGCTTACGACATATGGGCCCCACTTTCCCGTCTGTGGAATGGAAGCTACAGCCTTTACATCCAGGAATGTGATGGAGCAAACGCTTGCTCTGCTCCCCTCTTTGGAGGAGAGCTATGACACGTAAAGAAAAGGTCTTGCGGCTCCATCATGTCTCTCACTGTGCGAGAAGCTCCTAAGGTCAACAGCAAACTCCACACCCTTTCTTTCTCTCTTTCTGCCTGAGTGTCCCCAAGGGCACAGAAAATGCTTTGTTCTTCTTTCTATCTTGAGCAGCTACTACAGTCCCTGGGCCCTGGTGGGGTCTCAGGAAATGCCTGCAGAATGAATGACTGGACATGTGAATATTTTAAATATAAACATGGCTTATGAGGGCACTTGCTGTACATTCCAGTTCCTCTGAAATAATGCATTTAAAACAGGCCAACGAAGGGAGTCAGACCAAATAGTTTACCATCGGTATGATGGTGGGACTGAGTGGAAGAAAGAGGTGAATACTGGGGGGTCCATCTGAATACTGCATTCAGGAAGAGCAGGCTTTCCACTAAAGAAGTAACAGCAGACAGAGCAGAGCTGCAAATGCTCTCATCTGGAGGTGGAGGAAAGATATTGAGAGCTAGAAATTTCTGACAATCACAAATACAGAGGCATAGAAATTATTTAGTTCACAGTGTGAAGACAAATGTACTTTTTTTTTTTTTTTGGTGAGGAAGAGTGGCCCTGAGCTAACATCTGTGCCCATCTTCCTCTATTCTGTACATAGGACACTGCCACAGTATGGCTTGATGAGTGGTGTAGGTCTGCACTGGGGATCCCAACCTGCGAACCTGGGCCAAAGCAGCAGAGTGCACTGAACCTAACCACTATGCCACCAGGCACCAGGCCAGCCCCAACAAATTACTTTTGATTGCCTTGAAAAACAGCAATTTTTTTTCTCCCCAAAGCCTCAGTACATAGTTATATATCCTAGTTGTAAGTTATTCTAGTTCTTCTATGTGGGATGCTGCCACAGCATAGCTTGACAAGTGGTGTGTAGGTCCATGGCCAGGGTCTGAACCAGTGAACCCCAGGCCGCTGAAGCAGAGCACGTGAAATTAACCACTTGGCCATGGGGCCAGCCCCACAAAGTCATTTTTAAGGTGATTATTCCTTCTACCTCAAATCTACCCTTTTGTATTTTATCATAAGCAGCATCATTGCCAATGCAAACTTGTATATTAATGTAGGGTGGCCAGTCATCCTGTTTTAGCACTGAAAGTCCTGCATGCCTGAAAGTCTTCCCAGGATAGCTGGGCAGCCCAGTTAACAAGCGGAGGTGGGGTGATGACTGGAGGAAGGAAGCTGGTAGACTCACGCATCACAGCCCTCACACCAGCCCTGACAAAGCCAGTAACACCCCTCGGATCTAGGATGTTCTCTTGGCCACACCCGTCCTGGAGCCCTCACTCAACACCCAAGAGCAGATGAAGGAGAATCTGCACGTGTTCACTGCCTATGGAGAGCCCGACCTTCACCGTGTGGATCTTGCAGCCCCGCATTTACTGCATTTTCCTCATGATTATATAACTTTAAAACCCCAAAAGGTGACAGGAAGCCAAAGAGGTAGTAGAGGCAAAGCTCAAATGATCTGAGGTCCAAATGCTGTAACACACATGAAGTGCATCTGCTGCAACGCCAGTAGAAACCGCCAAGGTCCACGCCAGGCAGAGAAGTGCCATCCAATCAGGATTCCTAGAAAAATACACAGTTGGCCCTTGTTGCCTGAAATGCATGTGTGTCCTGGTGCCACAGGTCTACTGCTCCACACAAAGAAGAGGGCAAGCCACTTGAACCACTGCCTGCCTGGGGTCCAGAAATGCACACTCCCATCTGTGTCATCAGCAAATGCCCAACTTTCCATGTGTAGTCCTGGCCCTTCTCTACCCACTGTCCTTGCTTTCTCACAGTACAAACAACTGTCCTCTGTTCCTTCGGAAAATTTCCAAACTTATTTTTGTTTTCTTTCTTTCTGGAAGGCACAGGAGTATACTCTCAGAGAGAAAGCCTGAGGTTTAGATTTGTAGTCATCTGCCACTTCCTAGCTATAAGACCTTAGGTAAGCTTTCCACCTCTCTGGACTCATGGCTCCTGCAAGGTAGAGAGATTATTATCTATTTTGAAAAGAATCGAAAATCAGTCAATGAGATGATGTATATAAGACATGAACACAGTGTTTGCTCATAGCCTTTATATACACTAGTCCCCCCTTATCAGAAGTTTTGCTTTCTGTGGTTTCAGTTACCCATGGTCAACTGTGGTCCAAAAATACTAAATGGAAAATTCCAGAAATAAACAATTCATAAGTTTTAAATTGAGTGCTGTTCTGAGTAGCGTGATGAAACCCTACCCGCTGCATCCCACTCGGGGTGTGACTCATCCCTCTGTCCAACAGATCCACACTGAATACACTACCTGCCTTTTAGTCACTTAGTAGCCGTCTTGGTTACCAGATCAACTGTCACAGTATCACGGTGCTTGTGTTCAACTTACCCTTATTGTATTTAATAATGGCCCCAAGGTGCAAGAGTGGTGATGCTGGCAATTCGGATATGCCAAAGAGAAGCCATACAGTACTTCCTTTAAGTGAAACGGTGAAAGTTCTTGACTTAATATGAAAAAAATAATTGTACGCTGAAGTTGCTAAGATCTATGGCAAGAATAAATCTTCTTATTCGTGAAACTTTGAAGAAAGAAAAAGAAATTCATGCTAGTTTTGCTGTCATATCTCAAACTGCAAAAGTTACAACCATAGTGCATGGTAATGCTTAGTTAAGATGGAAAAGGCATTACATTTGTGAGTGGAAGACATGAACTGAAAACGTGTTCCAACTGACGGCGACATGTTGTGCCACAAAGCACTGAGCCTAATATAAAGACTTCAGTAAGGCCTCCCCAGAAATGAGTGATAGCAAGCCATTTATTGCAAGTAAGGGATGGTTACACAGATTCAGGAATAGGTTTGGACTGAAAAATATAAAAATTACTGGAGGGCTGCATCTGCTGCTGAAGAAGCTGCTGCCACATTTCTAGCAAAGTTGAGGAAGTTGACTAAGGAGAAAGGATACCATTGAAGTAAAGTCTTCAGTCGTGCTGAAACCAGGCTCTTCTGAAAGAAGATGCCCAAGAGAATCTACATTCATAAAAATGCAAAGGAGGTACCAGGGCATAAAACATGGAAGGACAGATTAACTCTGGTACTATGTGGCAATGCTACAGGGCATATGATAAAGCCAAGCATAGTGCACAAAGGGAAGAATGCATGTGCTCTCAAAAACAAAAACAAAAATCATCTGCCTATGTTCTGGTAGCATAATCAGAAGTGTGGGTAATAGCCATCTTGTTTATGGAATGGTTTCACCAATGCTTCATTCCAGAAGTGAAAAAACACTTGGACGAGGAAGGGCTGGAATTTAAAGTCCTAAAATAGTAGACAGTGCACCTGGCCATCCTGAACCTATTTGCTATGAAAAGGAAAATGTTGAGATTGTATTTTTACCTCCAAATATAACCTCATCGCTTTAGCCCCTTGACCAGGGCATCATTTGGTTTGTCAAGGCCACATACACCTGCCTGGTATTTGATTGCATTCGATCAGCAATTGATGCAGACTCTAATCTGGACATGATGCAGTGCTGGAAATCATTCACTATTTCTGATCAATAACATTCATCAGAGCTGCAATGGATGAATTAAAACCAGAAACTTTAAGTGCCTGCTGGAAGAACTTATGGAGCGAAGTTGCAAATGATTTTAAAGGCTTCCCAGGGAACAATGGAGAAGTTAGAGAAATCATTCATGCAGCAAGACAAGTTGGTGGAGAAGGATTTGTCAACATGCTGATGAAGAAGTGAAAGAACGTATTGAAGGCCATTGAGAAGTGTTAACAAATAAGGACTTGGAAGAACTTGTTGATCATCTACAGAGGAATAGGAAGACAAAGATGAAGAAGAAGAAACTGAAGCAGAATCAGCAATGTGGACATTACTAAAATTTGCCCAAGTGTTTCAAACTGCACAGACATTAAAGGACGAAATTAGGGGATACAATCCTCAGGTGGAATGCAGCATTAAAGTCACCCATGTGATCACTGAAGGACTACAATCTCTAAAGCAACACTTCGAGGAGTTAAAAAGAAAGAGACAGCAACTTCTGATTACAATGGTCTCCTAGAAGGTTCTGGCAAAAAACTTTCCACTATCGAGGATCCCCAACCATTGACATCATCTGCTCCTGACATCTAACCATCGACATTGTCATGACTCCATGATCCTGGAGCACCTGAAGCAAAGGGTCCTCTATCTGACCTATCGTAGCCTTGTAGCAGCCAATAGTAGCCTTGTACTACCTCACTTCACGCCATCATGTAGGCACTGTGTCCTCTCACATCATCACAAAAAGCAGACTGAGTAAAGTACAGGAAGATATTTTGAGAGAGAGAGAGAGGCTACATTCACATAACTTTTATTACAGTATATTGTTAAAACTGTTCTATTTTATTCTTAGTTATTGTTCTTAATCTCTTACTGTGCCTAATTATAAATTAAACTTTATCATAGTTATGTACATATAGGAAAACACACAGTATATATAGGGTTCGGTACTGACTGTGGTTTCAGCATCCACTGTGGGTTTTAGAATGTATCCCCCATTGATAAGGGGGCACTACTGAAATTACACTCAGTGTTTTTCAGTATATATCAAAAGCTCAAAAACATAGATAATATCCCAAATCTGAATGTTAAGCCATTTGGTAAACACTTGAAAATTGGAGATTATAGGCTCAAAGTCCTGAAAAGTCTGATTCAGGATGTAGATGTCCTATGGATGCCACTTTGAGAAATACTGTTTTAGAAACTCAAAAATGTACCAGACCATCAGGGCTGATAACCAACTGCATTGCTTTGCACGCTGGAGAAGGACTTTGAACAATCGGCATTTTCAATTTGATGCTGAGACGTGTCTGGAGGAGGGACGCTGTCTCAGGGCTGAACCACAGAGCTATCAGAATTCACAGGGTCTGATTTCTAGGATCCTTATTTAGCCACTCACCCCAATTTCTTCACTTTTCCCTCATTCTATGCAATATAAGTGCCTAAGTTAATCAATACATATTCTGTAGAAATGCAAAAAGGATGAACAAAACCAAAAGACCTCAGTAATTTTTAACTGCTCCCCCTCTGAAGGAGAGAGTGAGAAATGTGCCACTCTATTGCTATTCAATTAAGAGTTCATTTTCTTTTTCCAGCATCCTGAGTGGGGCTGTGCTTTTAGTGATCATGGCTAGCATCCTTGTTACACAATATCTTGGGTCCCTACTGAGGCCCACATGCACATAGACATGAACACCTCACTGTCACACCAGGTCAAGCTCTGTGGGTTGACCAAGAGCCATGACAGTGGCACCCAGGGGAGCTGGGAAAGCCATGGAGCTCCCAGTCAGTGGGCATCCAGGCCATTCGTGTACAGAGTACCAGTGGTGGGCATCTCTGGGCTTCAGGGAGGACTGTCCTTCACGGCCATGCTGCCTGTGGGGGCGTGGGCCTGTGCCCCTCTCCTCCGCTGCCGTTGGCTCCCAGGTGGGAAACAGGAGAGCACTCGGCCCTTGTAGCAGCGCCACAGCCCTGTGTTTAAAGTGGCCACAATCTTGTGGGCTACCCGCTCTCCTACTGAGCATGCGTGGGGACCTGGTTACAAGTACTTTCTGTGCCCAAACTGACTCCTGTCTGAGATCAAGTTACTCAGGTTTTCTGAGCCTTGTTCACTTTGTAGATAAAATGAGGATAATCTTGGTTCTGCCCTCTTCAGGTACATGTGAAAACATAAGCTTATCATCTAGAGAATCTCTCAGAAGATACCTTTTGCTAGCCTCCCTACTGTTAGCACAACTCCCCAACCCACTAGAAATGGACAGGGGTAGAGGATCAACCCATTTACAGAGTCATTTTGGAGTTGAAACAGATCTCAGAGGTTGTCTGGACCAAGAGTCCTTTTAATTTGGGAACCCCTTTGTGGGGGCCCAGATTCCATTGCTTTCGGGGACCAGGCAGGGTATAAACATGCAGACCAGCATAGGGCTGTACAGAAGGAGAAACTGCAGAGGACCAAAAGCATGTGCTCTGCCCAAGGGACTTCATACTCAATAATTTTTAAACATTATGCTGGCAAAAAAAAAAAAAAAAGAAAGAAAGAAAAAAAAGAAAAAGAAAGAAATTATGCTGGCAGCTTCAATCCAGGCTGAGGGCTGTGTGTGGCAAGTGCCTGACCAGAGTCAGCAGTGGGTGGTGGAAATGCGCTCAGGGGTTAGAAGTGTGGTGGGGACCCCCCCTGTGTCTCCAGGAGCTGGGCTGGGGGCTGACTTCCCCACTCCAGTGAGTCAATGTGCTAAGGGGCGCAGCGCTGTTGGCCACCCCTCACCCTACTACAGGTGGTGCCCCAACACGAATGCTCACACAGTCCCTTGTCACACACAGACCTTTCTCAATCTTGCAGCCCCTGTGCCGGAGCGGATGGCATCCATCAAGGCCTGCCTGGCATCTACCGGGTTGTTGAGGGGGCCTGAGCTGGACCTGGACGCCATCCTGGACGTGGAGGAAGCAGCCAGAGGGGGCGGGGGTGGCAGAGCTGGCGGGGGCTGAACACGAAGGTCTTCTAGCCCTGGGGGTTCGGACATCTGTGCAGACAGTGCAGCATGGCGGAAACTCTGGAGCTCCTCAGAGGCGAGGGATGTCACCTAGCAACAAGATGGTTAAACAAGAATGTCCTCAGTGGTCCCTTCTAGGAGATCAGTGCATGACTGACTATCTCACCCTTCAACAAGCCCAGGAGGTGTGTCTGTTCACTGTCCCCATGCTCTCCCAGCGGCCAGCACTGACTGCAGGGAGCAGGGCAGGCAGACGTGCCTCACTGAGAACTGCCAGATCTCTTACTTGTCTTGGCACGTCCCAAAGGACAGACCTGGAGGCCACACACCACTCTGACCAATCACTGGGGAGGACCCACACGCCAGGCAGGTGGGCCTGTGAAAGCTAGATGAGAGGGGCCTGACCCTAAACTCAAGTCCATGGTGGATCCTGGAGTTGTGCCAAACCAGCGCTAGAGGATGCAGCAACTTCATTCCCAGAGGTGAGAGGCTGCTTACTCCTAGCTGCCGGGGATCTAAGTCCTGAAGCCATGCGCGGAACCTGCGGAATTTGGGAGGGTGCTAGGTGCTAGGTATGCAGGTAGGAATTACATGGTCAGGAAAGGGGGGAAAGTTTCTGGATGCTCTCACCTCTCCTGTGCAATGGCTGCCCCAGCCTCTTGGAGCTGGGCACCCACCCCTCAACGCCTCCCCAGTGGTTGTATTGGCTACCCCAACGATGGCTGAGCATCCAATTAGAAAATTGGAGGGGTGTCCTGGCTTTTCAGCATCTACCCGGGTCACTGGGGGAGCAGGTATGTGAAACCACCCTGGCAAGGAAGGTCCTTCTCTTACCTTCCGCAGGCTGCAGGCACCACTGTGACCTCGGATAGCTGCCAGCAGAGCTGAGCGCTCACTCTCTGCCTCTGTGTAGGACGGTTTCTTTGGCCCTCCCTCTGAGCTGTGTTCTGCAGTCTAGAATATTTAATAGTGTCAACGTATTTCACGCAGAAGATGGAGAAATGCTAATTGTAAGGCAGCACAAAAGAAAGCCCACACACATCTGTTGAGGCCTATAGGATCAATTTTACAACCCCTATCTGTTAGAGGGTAGATGTAAAAATCAAAGGTTCTGCATGTGGGGAAGCATTGGATGACTGCCTCTTAACATCCTATCACTTCGATTATTGGTCCTAGCTTTTCAAGCTGGTAGGTGGTGCTTTTAAGCCCTGCAGACCTGGATGAAAGTCCTGGTTGCCACTAGCTAGTAGTGTGACCTTGGGCTAGGTCACTTGACCTCACTGTGCCTGTTTCCCCATCTGCAATGGAGGAAATAGTTCCTAATCATCCATGTTGGTATAGCAATTAAATGAGATAATGTCTGTAACATGTTAAATGCCTAGATAAGGGGCGACAGGCATCATAAAATTGTCCTTGTTGTTACTGAAGAATGACAGTATGCCACTGCTAGAAATGCAGGCATATGGGAGGGGTGGTGGCCTGGCCTGCCTCTTCATTTACCTACCGCATCGCTCAAGGACCAGTTAGGGATGACCTACCTCCGCCTCTCCACTCCCAGGGCACAAGTAGGGACTAGTTATTGGCGACATCTTTCCTCAGGGCAGTCAGGGGCCTAAAAGCAGTGTGGACAAGCCCAAAGCCATCAGTTTTAGTCTCCTTAGTGGTTCTATTCGGATACTCCATAGGCAGTAAGACAGAAATCCTGCTGAAAACTAAACCTGAGCGTCCTCCCTCATTCGCATCCTTGCCCTCTCCCTCCTCCAAAGCCATCTGAGAGTCTACATCCAAGCACCAAACTGACAGGTGTGGAAGGTGTGCCTATGTGCTGGAGGCAGGCGCCTGCCGTGATCACCTTGCGAAGCCCGTCCTTCCCTCCTGCCGAGTGGATGGCTTCCATCAGGGCGCTGTGTAGGGACGTGTCTTTTGGTGCTGGCCTCTGGACAACAGGTCTGAACTTCTTCTTCGGGCCAAAGATGCTGGGTGGCAGTGTACCATCGGTTTCATGTACATCTGTGCATAACAAATTGGGCTTCTCCTTCTGTTCTAGGGGCTCCCGGCCAGTGTGGCTATTTGTGCCGGGCATTCTCGGAGAGTGAGGCTCACTGTGGACGGGGACCCTCCTGGAGCCATTCACCAGGGCCCTGCCAGGAGTCTCATCATCTCCTGAGCCAGGAGGCAGAGGATTTGTACTGTCCGGAGGGAATTTGAGGTCAGATGCTGAGCCGGTCCTGTGATTACTTGTGCTCTGTTTTCCACTGGAACCACAGTTCTGTCCCACAGAAACATGATCCCTCTGGGAAGTTGTGACCAGAGGGACATAGGAACGTCTGTGGATGTCAACAGGACAGTCTTGATTGGAAACCTTTCCATAAGGGCTGCTGACTTGCCCTCTGGGATGGGCTCCTTCTGCTGATTCTGCCCCATCATTACAAATCTGTTTCTCTGAGCATGGGCTGGGGGTGGTACCACCTTTCACAGCAGATGATTGTCCAGTTAGCTCTTGTGCTCTGCCTTCATGAGTCTTCTCGGCATCAGCATGCTTTCTCACTATATTGGTGTGGGTCTTTGGGGTCCCTATCTGCTTGGCAATGGCAGAGGCCACGTACTGACTGGATGTTCTTCTCTGAGGCTTGAGAAATGGGACTTCTGTGGTATTAGCTACTGGCACTTTCATGTGACAAGCGACTGCAGAGGGTGGTTGGCTCTTCCCCTCCTCCAGATGTCTCCCACCTTCTTGGTGGGCAGACTGTTGCTGGGGCAATGTCACTTTGGGGTCTGGGAAGGTGGGCTCTGCTCTGAGTTTGCTTTCCTGATGTTGTGGTTTTGCTGGCACGGTCGGGGTCCTCTTGGCTGAGCATTCTGTGGGCCGGCCAGAGTGTTTTCCCATAGAGTTGGCCCTCCAGAATTCTTTGACTTTTCCAATGGGTTCACCTTCTGTTTCAAGGGTGGGTGACAGGAGTATGATCCTGCCCCCATTGGCATGGGGATTCACCAGATTCCCTAGCTCATCAATCTTAATGGCGCCTGTTGAGAGCGATACTCCTCTGTCGTAACACCTCATCTCTGATTTTGGAGGGACAATTTTATATGTTGTGAGGCCATATTTAGGCCCATAACTTCCCCGTGCATTTTGGCCTCGTTGATACCAGAACGGTGGTGCTGAGACATCGTTTTTATCATTGCCCTTCTTTTCCTTCATTGGCTGCGAATTCACTCTCTTGATGGCCTGTGTCTCCTCACTGTGAGCAGAGCCATGTGCCTCGCCTCTCTCCTTTGTATGTAGGTCATGTGTGGGAAGCCTTGAAGCAGATGTTGCCTTGGGCTCCACGTTATTTGGATTCACATCTTTACAGGTGTTGGGCCAGGCTGACTTGATTTCTTTTCCAATGTCCTGGGAAGGAGTAGATGACTCAGGCACTTCTGCGTTCTTCTTTCCATGTTGCTGGCTGTGCTCAGCCTGATACGGCATCAGGTGGGCTCTCCCGTTGTTTATACTCCCCTTGTCAAAAGAACCAGCATTGTTGTTTCTATTGGAAAATAACCCTGAATCCACAGGATCATCTAAAACTTCCCCTATGAACGTTACTGGGATTGCATTTTCATCACTGTCGGGGATTATGGCATCTTGCATGCAGCCACTAGACACACCATTTATGGAGCTGGTTAGAGAGCTGGTGTCGGTTTCATAACTCTCTTCCATTTCTGCAAAGAAGTACAAACACGAGTCAAACAGGCTGGTACCGCCAGTCTGATTCCCACACCAATTACTTGGTGTAACGACACCTGGACTTTGATTCTCCTGAGGTTACTTCTGTGTAAGTTACATACATACATTTTAAAGTGTCATTTCAGCTTGTAATCTACATATGCCTGAGGCCAGAGGTACAACTTTCATTACTCAACAGAGGAGCTGCTTGCCGATCCATGATGTCTCAAGGCAAGGTGTTTAGGTACAACATTTTGCCAAGATCCTTCACTTAAAAAACAGCTCTCTAAATCGAAGCCCTCTGGAAACAGCCTCAGCACAGAACATGAAGGTGAGCTGCGTTCAACCTTCATCTTGGTCTTGTTCACCAGAAGCACCACAAAACATACGGGACCACTGCCCTCACCTGAAGTTCCTAAGAGGCAGATAACTAAGCCCGAGCACCTCAGAGCCCGAGGACACAGTATGGCTGACTTAGATTGTTCAGCGCTGTCAGCCACGGCTCCTGAGGACAGAGAACTGAAAGGCAACTCAGACAAAACTAGTGATCAGCTCTGTAGTCTGTTTCTTTATCGTTTTGTTTTAAGGCACGGCCAATATCTAATTTCCAGTTTATTTTCACTGTTTGCCTTTCTTGGAAAGATTCCTTGCTTAATTTATTCAGATTATTTGCATCTGCTTTGGCCTTACAGTATTATTTCCCCAAATAAATCCCCAGAATAGCAGTGCCATGGGATGCTCTATTACACAAGGTTTCATCGTCAGTATCTTTCTTCAAGAGAAAGATGTCACATGTTAGCAAGCAAAGGGCTACAAGTCTCAGTAAAGAAACCTGTTTAGCTGTGTGTTGCCCAGTGTTTCCCTAACTCATCTGGTACTGGAGAACTTTTCTCTCCTTAATGTGTATACAATACTTTTGTTGTTGTTTTGGTGAGGAAGATTGTTGCTGAGCTAACATCTGGGCCAATTTTCCTCTCTTTTGTATGTGGGATGCTGCCGCAGCACAGCTTGATAAGCAGTGTGTAGGTCCGCACCCGGGATCTGAAACTGCGAACCCTGAGCCGCTGAAGCGGAGCTCAAGAACTTAACCTAGGATACGTTTTAATCTGCAAAATTAGTATTATTCAGAGCAGGTTTTAGCAGCTATTCAGACTTTTCCACAGTACAACTCGGCAGCCCCAGTGAAAGGCAGTCCACAGGAGCCGTGCACACCATACTCCCGCCCCTCTGATCTGGGCTTTCTTTAAACTGCAAGCCTTCTGCAGAGCTTTTCCTCATGTAGTTATACAAAGTGTGGTCAGAAAAAATAACTTCCAGAGTCTGCTGCCACACAGGGTAATGCTAAGGTAGCAGGGATGATGCTCCTTACCTTCCAGATCGTCATCAAGTTCTGTAAGCGTTTGCTGGAATTGTCTAGCAATAAATTGGTCTTCATCATCATTTGAGGTGGTAGCAGCCTTTTCAGTTCTAGGGCAGACCAAAGAGAAAAGAAAAACACTCATTTCTCTTATTATTAACTTAATTTACTCCCTTCTAGAAATACCTGTGGAAGGTACAACTCATATTCAAATTCATACTTACTGGACTACGGTCGTCCTGGGAGCTACTCAGATAGGGAAGGTGTGTGTGCGCATGTGTGTGTGGTGCATGTGTGTGGAGTGTGAGGTGTGTGTGGCCCCAAAAGGTTAGTAACACCCAAACCACACTCAGCTCCCCTTCATTCTGCAGTCTGAAGTCTAAGCTTTAATGAGCAGCATCATGCCACTGCATGAAGACAAGCTAACATGCAAACAGGATTTGCTTGCCTATTTGCTGTAATAAGGCATTCACCTGTACATGGCACCTGCCTCTGGATGGTAATAAGGAGTTAGGCCACCTGGATGCCAAGTTTGCAAATGCGCATGGCAGCCAGGGCTGGTCCCTCTCACCCCACTATCCCCCGCACAGCCAGATCATTCCTAAGCACTATGGGGAGTGCTTAGGAAGGGGAAGGTCTCCCTCAGGTCCCTGGAGGCTCTGGTGATGGAGGCTGCATGCTCCGATGTAGAGACATTGCTGGGCTCATGACTCCCATCGTGTTCACCCTAGTGGGGTGACATATGGTCCAATATGTCCCTTTTCCCTTTTTGGCCTAATTTGAACCCTAGGCAAATGATGGATGGAACAAGGGCTTGGAGGGCCAAAGTATGCCACCTGCAGAGCTGAGGTTCCTGGGTTCTTTTACAGGGAATGTAAAAATGATGATGATGACAACGATGACAGCAAAAACTCTAACTGCAGTGACAGTAACAACAGCTCCCACTCCTGGTGACTCCCCAAGGGCCTTCTCTGAGACCCAACAGGAGGCAGCGCCTAACAGCACAGGCCCCCGCCATCCCTCTGTGCCACATGCAGCCTACATGTGCCCGGCCCCAAACATAGCTCTTTTGCACGTATCATCTTATTATCATGCTCACAAGCAATTTATAAGGCAGGTAGTGTTGTGATCATCTTTTTACAGACCAGAAACTGTGTGTCAAGAGACTAACCTAGGTCACATAGGTTAGGTCACTAACCTAGGTCAGACCTCCCTAGGTCACATGGGCTCCTAAGCCTGGGGGAGGATTGGCCACATTTGGTGTCCAGAGGCACACTGTGGGCCCTGCCACCCAGACCTCCAGGAAGATGTCAATCTGCCTGCTCAGGAGAGCCGGATCTTGCCTTATTTGCGTCACTGTCACAATAGCATCCATGGAACAACTGCTGCCAAAACAATTTGAAAACGGTCTTCACAAGGGCTTCCATCTCTATTTTCTCACTGTGCAGAGAATAGAGACATGTGTATGGCAATTGTCTATCTTCAGTGAAAGCCGAAGGTCTTTTCCGCTGATTGTTAAAATTGAGGACCAATGTCCATCCTTGCTAATCAGGCCCAGATAATGATGCATGAAATATGCTTCACACAATCCTCACTTACGTAGCAAAGTTTGTATTCTGATAAATGAGTCTTTCTTACTTGGTGACTGTGTCCTTTTGGGAGCCAGGAAGTGGCTCCCAGATTAGTCTCAGCTAATGTCTTCTGACAAGCCAGACAAAGGGGGTTGGTTGGGGATGTGTGAGCATGTGGGCCAATTACTAGGGACCACGGAGGGACAGACTGCCTCTTCTGTTGCTTGTGCCTTGGACTTTAATTATTTGAATGCATTTTATCAAAGTTGTTTTTCTCTTTCATGGGATGTGATAGCTTAAATAAACTTAATTTAAATAATTAATAAAGTATATGGCAGAGAAAAAATGGACAGTGCTATATAAACTAGCATTTTAAATGGAAAACCAAGCACTTTTTAAATACTGGCTCTGAGTTTAGCACACTTAAAGCTGAGCAAAACAAAATCATATTTGCACTTTTACTTCAAAGCATTTGCCTTTACTTCAAAGTATGCAAAATCACATCGCCCTGTGGGAACAGAATGACATTAATAAAAATGAAAAGCTAGTAATATAAAAATTCCAATGATGATGTCATTTTATAAAGTTAAACTAGAGAAAAGAATCATTGTAAGCTGAGGAAAATGCACTGATTTTGAGACACTCACAGTTGTTACTGATTTTAACTGGAAATCAAAATGGAAAGGACATCAAGAAGCAAAAACATCATTTTAACTTTATAAGAAGTTTGGCTCATTAGACTCTCTTTTGATAACTTAAGGACACGATGTTATAGAAGGAAAAATATAAACACAACAATGTTCATCATATTCAGGGGAAGGTCCTCAAAACATCCCGCAAGAGGGAGTTCGCTAAAACCCTGTGCATTGATTCCAAAGGGCATTAAAGTCAGTCAACACGATGATCCTGAAGTCCACCTAGAAATACAGATCAATGCTCACACCAGCATGTTATGTGAAGAAATCAAGACATATAATTACATACAGGATAATCATGATGCTGTAAAAGTAATGTATGCCTATGAAAGGGTGGGAGATAAATCTGGATCATCACCACCAACCAGAGGATTTGTTGAAACGGATGAATTATGGTGAATATTTTATCTTTTTTTTTTTGTTTTTAGAATTATGCTCATTTTGGTAGAAAGCAGCTTGAGTGATAAAACAATTTTTTAAGTGGGCAACATTTAATAACTCTTTGGTCCTCTAGTGAATGGTGATTCTGTTTTTGCAAAGCAGTTTACATTTTTTTTTTTAGAAGTTGTAGAGTACTCTTTTTTTTTTTTTTAAGATTTCATTTTTTCCTTTTTCTCCCCAAAGCCCCCCGGTACATAGTTGTGTATTCTTCGTTGTGGGTTCCTCTGGTTGTGGCATGTGGGACGCTGCCTCAGCGTGGTCTGATGAGCAGTGCCATGTCCGCGCCCAGGATTCGAACTAACGAAACACTGGGCCGCCTGCAGCGGAGCGCGCGAACTTAACCACTCGGCCACGGGGCCAGCCCCAAGTAGTTTACATTTTTGTTTACAATTTTACCTTGTGACTGAGCGTCTAAGGACCCCAGTGTGCAGTTATCAGCCTAACAACCATCAACAAGGTGGCTGCAGCAAGACCTGGATGTCAGCCCTTCGCCATCTTCCTCCCACCCAGGTTCACCTCAGAGCCTCTGGATAAAAAGCATCAGTAGCCAAGCCCCAGGGGCTCAGGGCTTCTGAGCTGGTTCCCCTGCCCCTCTCCAGTTCAGGTCCTCTTGCTGAAGTCTGGGGACCCTACACTTAGTCCTGTTCCCTCCTATCTGGTGCTATTTCCCTGCCCAGCCCTTCGTCCATCTGCCTCATGTACACCTCACAGTGTCCCATATGCTCAGTTCTAGGCTCTGCTGACACATCCCTATTCCACCTTTTGCCCGGCCTTGCTCCCTGACGCTCCAACATGGGCTTGGGTCCTTTGGGCCCTGCTGCCCAGGGGAGAGAATGGATACATGACAGGAGCCACCAGACTTGGAGGGAGGGAGGGTCTTCCCAGGGCAGTCCAGTCCTTGGCTGGTGTTTCTCTGAGGCTGCTGAGTCCCCAGCATCTCTAGGGAGGGGAGAGGCAGGGCCTGCAGACCATTTTGCTTCTGCAGCTGGCTCTTCTCTTCAGACAATGCAGGGGAAGCATGCTCTGGGTCCTGGGTTTCTATTTGAATGAATTATCTGGCAAAAACCAAAGCTGGTGGCACTGTATCTCTTGTGCTTACAATACAAAATCTCAGGAGGGAGCGATTCAGTGATATTTGCTTTTCTTTCCTCATCAACTCCATCAACGTCTCCCCAAGGGTTACTAATGGGTTATAACTATTCCTCTCTCCCTGTAAAACCCAGTTTGAAGCACTTTGTCCCTGGGCTTGGAGGGCATCATTCTGTGGGCATAGCAGGAGAGCCCAGGGATGTGTCCCTGAAGAGTCAATAGTTGGCAAAAAGCATCAGCCTCTTTTTAGCTCAAAGTAAACGGGCACAGCTGTTTCTCTCCCGAGCATCATTCCCCAGACCCCAACCTACACCCAGTCTTTAGATATGTTTCTTATTGACAGTTTGTTTTGGCTTAAGATCAGGAAAATAAAGAGCAAGCAAACATAGTGCAGACACTTTGATACCAGGCTGCACATGTTGAATAAACATTACCAGCAGCATTTTCTCACACGGAGTGTGACTCTGCAGACAACACGACAACGTTTAAGCCACTACTGCCTAAAATACGAGGGACAAAGGACAGCACTTGCGAGTTTCAAACCAGAGTCTGCCCAGGAAGTGGAAATGCCTCCCAGGTCTGCTCCCTGTGGGGTGGCCTGTGGGGGGCGGTGAGGGCAGCAGGGTGGGTATCGTCAGTGGGCGCCAGCCTGGTGGCCTCAGCACTCACTCACAAACCAGAACTAGGAGCAGCTGTGTCAAATCAGTGCCAGGAAAAAAGGTGCTTTTTGTTTTCATTTTACAGGAGACAGAAGAAAAGAGCATGGGCTGATTCCAATCCATTCTGGCAGATTAAGTCTTTTTTCTGTTTGATGCAGCCAGAAGAGTTTCTTTAAGTAATTTATCCAATAGCAGAATTATGGAAAAAATAGTTTGAGAGGAAAAAGACATCCCTTTCAGGTAGCAATTCGATTTGCCAATGACAACCAACCCAACCCATGTGATTTCAAAACAATTACTTGATAAACAAAAGGCAAGAAGCCTGGGAAAATATACAGTCGATGACAGACACACACGCTTAATTTCTCCATTCCCTTTACAAACGTTCCTGTATGGACAAAGCCCCAGAGTTCAGAACAACAGTGTCTAATAGAAATGTAATATGAGCCACATATATAATTTTAAATCTCCTTGTAGTCATGTTGAAAAAGTTAAAAGAAAAAAAGTAGGTAAGGGGCCGGCCCCATGGCTTAGCGGTTAAGTTCCTCTGCTCTACTTCGGTGGCCCAGGGGTTTCGCCAGTTCAGATCCTGGATGCGGGCTTAATACCACTCATCCAGCCACGCTGAGGTGGCGTCACAGATAGCACAACCAGAAGGACTGCAACTAAAATATATACATATGTACTGGGGGGCTTTAGGGAGAAGAAGAAGAAAAAGAGGAAAAAAAAAGATTGGCAACAGATCTTAGCTCAGGTGCCAATCTTTGAAAAAAAAAAGTAGGTAAGGTTAATTTAAATACCTTATTTAACTTTAATTAGTATACGTTAACACAATATTTAACCCAAATTATTTTCATCATTTCTACATAGAATTGATATAAAATTACTTTTTTATGACAAATTTGGAGCATATTTTATACTTACAGCACATCTTAATTTTGGGCAGCGACGTGGCAAGTGCTCAGTAGCAAAACGTGGTCAACGTTACTGTGATGAACAGCCCAGTTCTCCAAGGCCGTTTTTTAAAAGCTCTTTTGTAAATGTAGTTACAAAGTTTCAGGGTTCTAGGTGTTAAATGCTTCTAAATGCTCTTGTGGTCACAAAGTTCATGTAGTTACAAAGTTTCAGCATTCTGGAAGGTCTAACATGTTTCTAAATGTTTCCACACTTACAAAGTTTCTACAGTTACAAAGTTCCAGGGTTCTGGAGGATACAAAATGTTTCTAAATGCTCTGAGAGGTCACAAAGTTCCCTTAGTTAGTTCCAGGGTTCTAGGGCTCCAGAGGTTGGTGTGATCTAGCGGAAAGCCAGGTCCTGAGTCCCTTTCCAGCCCCTCCACTAGCGACCTCTGCATTCTTAGTTCTGTAAAATGACTTGAAACCATAAGCCCTGCAGGTAACAGCACAGCTTCTCACTTCTACAGCCATCGTGTCCACCACTCTCCGACAAGTGAGGTTGAGAAGGAACTCAGGGATTGCCAGGCAGCTGGTGGGAGGAGAGCAGGCAATGTAGGGAGGTTCCCTTCACAGGGAGAAGCTACATTTCCTGTCTTTTGGGGCTCTGCACATGATTTCAGGGTGGTCCTACTGTTCAAAAACAGAGCCTGAAGCCCTCTTATCCAATCTCTCATTTACTCCTCACAGCATTCCTGCAGAACTGATGTTCCTAAAAGGGACCCCAGAACTGAGAGTTTCACAATATGTATACATATACAGATAGATAAGTTGCCTGATTACAGCAAGATTGTCTTCAGGATTCAAGGGTTTAGAAATAATGTTAGTTCTGCTGTAACTTTTCCCTAACTTCCCTAAATATATATAGAGTTTCTTTTCAAATAAAGATGTTATAGTTTAAAGAGGCAGATAACTAGAGCTAGATACAGGTTATGAGGATTCCCAACAAATCAAATTTCTATCCTTACTCGTAACAACAACAACAACAACAATAACACCAGCTATCATTTTTTGAAGGATGGCAATATGCTAGATACTATTCTAAGGAGGAAGTACTGCACATCTTGATTGTACTGACAAGATAATTGAAGAGAGGGGTCAAGTCACTGGCCCAAGGGCACATAGTCACCAGCAATGGGCAGATATGACCGCAGGCAGTCTGACCACGAACTTTTTAGTCTTCACAGCAAGTTGTTCTTTAAGTGTCAGGAATGATGGCCTGGGCCATATACAAAGGAAAGATGTGTGTGAGAAGAGATCTTTAAGCAAATGTAGTTATGAGTGACAAACCTCCCTCCCAGGGCATAGTTGTGTATGAGGTCACTCCTAGGTGTCCCCACGATGAGGGGGCAATCACTACATGCGCTTTTCTGTTGTTGGTGTGCTTTTGGGCTGAATTCTTCCTTAAGGAGCTTATTCACTGGCTGCACTAAGTCTAGAGGAAGACTCTGGGAATTTGACGTCCCACTCACGGGGGCAAGTTTGAGTTGAGAGCATGGACTTATCTTGCAATGAGAAATTAACATTGAATCCAATCAAATGACTTGATGGAAAAGATATCATTTTAAGATCACAGCACACAAAACACATTCCAATTATCATCAAGCATTCACACTTGCTCTTTTTAGAAGACTGGTATTTATGCTTGAGACTCTTCAATTCAAAAATCTTGGCTCCCAGAGGCTTGGCTGGAGCCCAGCCAATGCTGCCATTGATGAGGCAGGAGCTGCAGCAGCACGGAGCGGAACCTCTAAATCAACTGCCTGGAACAGAAGCCATGAACTTGGCCACTAGACTGAATAGTTTAAGAAGGATGCTTTCAGTTGAGGCCAACCTGCCCAGCTCTCCTTGGACAGGTGACAAGAACTCTGGAGGAAACAGTACTTGCCTCCAATTTGTCAAAGTGGGACCCCAGGCAATCCTAGCCAAAGAAGTCTAAACGACTTTGCTATCTATCTGCAGGGTGCAGAGAAGGAGAAACACCCAAGCAAACTAGAACTTAACTTGGTAGACCTTACAAACTTGGGTCTTCTCAGGTCACGAAGGGTCTGACACTGTTCCCAACAATGCTCAGTGAATACCTGAGTAACACAGGAGTGGCAATAGGACAGGGTACTCTGGCACAAAGTTGAAAACCATGAACACTCCTTCTTTTAGGGGAGACTGGTCCCACAGTGGAAAGTCTGCAAGCTGAGGGTGTCTGAGACTATCGGAGATGGCTTTACAACCTATCAGAATACACTCCCCACCTGGAGACCCAGCCTTGCCAGTCATGGCAACGGGTAGCTTCTGCTTTGCCCAAGCCTCTAAGGCCTGGCATTCAGAAGGTGGAGTGGTCTCACTGTCACAGCTGGGCCCTGGATCATCACCCTTTGCCACACAGGAAGAACACCCTTTCTGAGAATACAAATGGTCCCTTAGGATTAGCTGCAGAAACTAGGTGTCAGAATCATACAAGGCAGAGAAGATAGAAGTCATCTGTGCAGGTGGCCGAGGTCAAGGACACATCTCTGTGAACAGTGGTGGTTCTGCTCTCACACAGTTCTGTCAGCTTGATTCCGGGCTGCCAACCCCAGCCCAGGTTCTCATCACTGAACTTGACCACTGGCCAGTCTGGACACTTGAAATTGGCCTACTGCATGTGGCTCGCCCAAGTTTTACAGACTTGATCTCTGGCCCAGAACTAGTCAGACCCTGCAATCTGGCCCAACCCCATCCTGTCCCCTCTGGCCTTCACTGCCTTTTTCCTGTCCAGGCTGTCAATGCCTTATGCCATGGACAGGACCAGAGAGCACATCACTGGAAGGCACTGTATTCATAAAGAGAGGAATAGTCTTTCTATATCTGTGCAACTGAGGTGTATACTTGTGGATGCTTTAAGTGTGACAATGTGGAAGGGTGAGGACATCGAACAGCATTTCCTAAATAGTGTTCAATGGAACATGATTCTAAAGGACATTAAGAGGCAGTACAGAGGGGAAAATTTAAACAGGTTTCTTTGCTATAGAATTTGTAACTTTAATATTTCACTAAGAGGAGGATATAATGACTTCCCAAATTTATTTGTGAAGAGATGTTTGTCAAGAGATAAATCACAGGAAATATGTGAGTAACTGCAACGATATTCCAAAGTTGGAAACTCAGCAAGCAGAGGGAAGGCCAGGCGCCTTCAATCCTCAGTAGAGCACACATCTGGAAGCAGGCCACACCCGGCATGCAGATGTGTTTAGTTTGGCCCTGAATGTTTGAATTGGTTGCCAACGTTTAAAATTTGGAAGACCTCACATAAAAGTCTAGATTTCTGGCTTCACTTCAAAAAGTGGCCACACTGGTCTGTAATCCCTCAGGGCAACAGTTGGAAGGAAGGAGTGGAGCTGCACTTTAGAGAAAATTTGTGCTTTCTACCACTTTCATGGCCTCTGAGTTTGCAACTCCAGCTTTATACTAGACACTGGTCATAAGTAATCATGAACTGTATTGAAAACCATGCATTTGGACATAAATATGTGATGTGTCATGCTGCAGTCTCTGAGGATGTCTAATTTGTCAGTAGGGATAACTCCCGTAAAAAAAAAACAACCTATGTTCATTCCATGAAAAATCACAGGCGGAGAGTTGATCCCAAATCTGGGGCAAATAATGGATGAGCACAGAAGGCTGCTGAGCTCCTTCATCCGCAGTTGACTGCCCCGAGCTGACCAAAGCCCAGAGAAGGCAGGTGGCCTGCTGTGAAAATTCATGGTGCTCCCTTTCCTAAACTAACAGTAGTACTTTTGACAATGGATCCCACTTCGCAGGTATGCAATACAGACTGCGCCACGCACACTGGGCATTCAGAGGCTCACCACACCTCTGACAGGTAGGTGGGATTATCTGTGCATGCACAAGTGGAATACAAGGCTGGGCTAAGTCAGGTAGACTCTTGAAAGTCAAGCAACTCGTGAGCAGTGGTAGGATCCCACTGTGAGCCTGCCAGGTTGCCCCCTCCCCACCACGCTATGCCTCAGATTTAGGGGGCCCTCAGGGATGAGGGAAGAGAAACATGCCCTGCTCCCTGTTTGGATAAAACATCAGGTTCTGAAGACTCCATGATTACCCTGGCTGAGGCCACAGACAACATGACCTCTCAGGTTTGGATAGAAATCAGCAAGATTTTACATTAGGGGCCAACACCAGCAAAGCAAACTAGGACTCTTAGAGCAGCCTTCCTGGGCACACAGCGTTAACATGTCTGATTAGTTTCAGCTGTAGTGCTCTGTGCGCATGATCCACACACAAACTAACAGAACACACCTGGAGATTACTGTAGAAAGCTATTTTTCTTTATGTTAAGTAGACTAGGATAGAAATGCCATAATTTTTCTCTGCTCTCATAGATGCAAACAGCACAGGCCAAGCTCAGCTAAATGCATCTTGCATGGGGTGGAGGAGGAATGGACCAATTGCCACTTTCTAATTTCCTGTTTAATGAAATTTGAACTTGGCCTTGGAATTGTCCTTAAGATTGATGAGCTACACTTCAAAATTATTAGAGTATATAATAACACGGGGAAATGCTTGTGATAAACTATTAGGTAAAAACAAATCAAAATAAAAATACTATTGACACTACAATTACATAAATCAGATTTGTGTGTTCATATGGACAAAGTTAGGACACAAAGTGAAAAACAAAAGAATTCATTCATTTTGGTGATTGACTTATGAATTACTTTTTTATTATTCTACTTTATTCCTATTAATGTTTCTATTTCTATTAATGTCACGCATTGTGTGATGGTGCTTAAAATTATCTAAAAAGTGAAAAAAATTGATGGGCTCCAGAAAACTAAACTGCCTTTCTATATAAGAATGAAGAAAGGAATTATGACAGTGTGGTGCTGGTACAGAGATGGAGAAATGACCAGCACTATTGGAAAGAGAGTGGAAACAGACCAGTGTATATATGGAGCCCTAATGGAGGAGCACAGTGGAACTAGGAGTCAGCAGGAAAAAACAGATTCCTTCTTCACACCACACTTGAAAATAAACCCCAGGTAGACAAGAAGCCCAAATGAGAGAAGATAACACTAAACTTTTACAAGAAATTCAGATAATCTTGAGTCTCATAGGGTATAGGAAGGGTCTCTTAAATATACAGAGATCATATACATTTGGAAGAGAAAGGATAAATTCAACAATATTAAGATTAAAAAGCCATTTATATACAACAAAAGAAAGCAGAGTTAAATTCAAGCCACAGACTTACTCTCCATGTACCAATAACTGACCAAGGAGAAATTAATAATTTTTTTTAGAAGTAATATCCCAATTTTTTTTAAAAGGACAAAGTCTATGAAAAGGCAATTTGTAGAAGAGGAAAATCAAATTGTTAATACACATATGACAAGATGCTCATCCTCTGATGAGAGAATTATTAATTAAAGGCACAGGAAATGCTGTTTGACACCTATAGGAAGAGCAAAATTTAAGAAGTCTACTAATCCCAGAGACTGGTACAGACGTGGCTGACAGGCTGTCACAGACCACCGGGGGGCGTTATATCAGACAATCATCTTGGAGAGCAATTTGTCAGTATTCCATAAAGTTGTGGATGAGTTTTTCTGAAGGTCTGATAATTTCTCTTCTAGAAAACTCTATGTGTAGATAGAGACATCTGTATAACTTGCTCATTGTTTCCAGTGGTGAAAAGCCAGAACAACCTAAGTGTCTATTAATTAAAGAAATGCATAAATAAACAAACGAACGACACATGTATTATCACGGATAAATCTTAAAAACATGATGTTGAGTGAAAATGTATATTAAGAGCATGGTACCATCTATATAAAGGGTAAAAACAAGACAATATTATGTATTATTTATAAATACCTGCACATCTAGAAAGAGCATGAAGATGTGATTGTGGATAACAAACCACCACATCGGGGCCTGGAGAGTTCAGTGGAGGGCACCTTGCACATGGTAGACTCTTCATGAATATTTGTTGGGTCACCATGACAAAAGACTTCCCTCCATCAAGACTAGGATAGGATGTCCCTTCTCAGCTGTCCCATGACTCACCTTGGCTGCCAGTTCCCAGAGACGTTCCTCTCCCACGAGGGGTTCTTTTGGGGACCCAGTTCTGGGGTTCCAGCTAGGTCCTGGTCACTGCAGTCTTCCTGGTCTATGGTCCACTTATCTTTGAACTTTGTGCTGTCATGTTGGGAATCCAGAGAGATGATGTCTGAAGGGGAGCTCATCACTCCTGAGTCCTCAGTTGTGTCCTCTGACGCAAAACAGCTGCTGACAGAAACCGTCTCCTCGGCCTCTGACAGCACCGGCGGGACCCCGTCTGTGTCACAGGGGCTGTCAGGCCCCAGGGGCAGGCTCACTGGACAAAACATGGCAAGGACAGGTCAACCAACGCTTCAGTTTCTACACTGCCATACAAGAACAAAACTAATCTGCCTGACTCCTCTGAAACGTGGAATTCAGAGTGTAGGAGCAAAGGAGGACCCAAACACTACAGCTTCCACCAGAAACACTGTAACTTGGAGGGAGCTGATGCATATGTGTGATTGAGAGCCAAATTTTCCCTCAAAAATCAGCATATTATGAATCAGCCTTAGAATTTTTATCCTGTATGTGCCATTGGGCAAACACCTTTAAAAATTCAGACTAACCACATGGTGAATGCAGTTGTTTCTAGTCTGATCTTTGGTTTAATTGAAGAGGTTTTTAAATGAGTTCCTTTAAAAAATAGGGGTTTTAAAAATACAAGCAAACTTAGAAATAAATAATACTGTTTGGGAACTTCTGACAAATATTCCATAGGAAATTTGAAATTTGGCCTAAAATATTAATGACACTTTTCCTCAGCATTCAGCTCTCCCTTCATTTTTATATGTGAGACAGTATATCTTGGTTTAAATAAGAGATGATCTTGGGAGAGAATGTTCAAGAAAAATCAAGAAGAATCACAACAAAAGTGCCGTTGGTTGAGGTGACCCGGCCCCTGAGCACTAAGTGCAGCAGGAGAGACGCACAGAGTCGCAGCTCGCTGTCACAGCCTGAGTTCCATCGAACTTCCTGTCCACCGTGGGGATGCGGCAGCCAGCTGGCACTGCTATCAAGCTCTTCGGAGATACATTACGTCTAAGTGAGGTTATTATTTTTCTCTTACCAAACTTCTGGCTTTTCTAAGATCACTGAAAGCCTTGTGCAGGGAGACAAACCTCTTACTATTCTGGAGTTGGAAGGACAGGAGTTCACAACTCTGAACCAGCTTTATATCAGAGTTTTATTTTCAGTTTAACGGAGAAATAGACTTTCAACTTCAAGACACCTCAGGACATATGATCTCAGCACTGTTCATGGTAGTCCAGCAGCTAAGGTCTGTGTTGTGTTGCAGTTTCAGTGCACTTTGTGTTAAAATCATTCCTTCAATAAATGAATAAATGCATTAAATGAATGAAGGCCAGAGACAAGCTGAGTGCGCTCTCCACATGATCTTGCACTGAGAGGCCAGTGACAGCACTATTGCACTCAACATCACTGTCATTTTAATGGGACAGCAGACTAGCAACGTAGAATTAACAAAACCAAAGGAGCACTAAGGAGAAAAGTCCCTCAGGTGTTGGTTTATTTGAGTTCCCAAGCAATAAAATCAACAAAATAACCAAAAATGTAAAAAAATAGACATTTCACAAGAGTTCCCGAGCAAAGAACAGAACACAAAGGAGAAATTGTTTTGAGAAGTGCAAATGCACAAGGCAATATATCTGAATGCAGTGAATGCTTATAACAATGACTGCTTTCTTCTAGCTTTCTTCCTGGCTTTTGTTGCAAGACTCTTAATTAGAGAGCAAATATGGGGAAGAAACAGTGCCTACGGATTAACACAACCAAGACCTTTTCTGCTAACGGTTTGCTGGTAAGCTGTCACACCATGGATGGCTGCCGGCCGCTCTGTCCACGGAGCCTGAGCGACAGCCCTCAGATGTTGGTCCAGGGACCAGACCCGACTGCCGACTCCACTCAGAGCTGCTCCACTGCACAGCCGTCAACAGCAGCCCAGACAGCTGTGCTAGACCCCTATGTCCTGCCTTCCCTTTTGTCACTGTCACTGAACAAGTAGGTCAATCAAACTAACACTTTTCCTTCTGCCTATGTGGTACATAAACAGCAGGACACAGACAAAAAGCATGCAGGTTTCAGTCTCAGAGACCTGGGTTCAAATTCTAGTGGAGCAGTTGGTTGACTGCCCAGGGCAGGTGTCTGGAGCCCTCTATCTCAGTTTCATCTGGGAGATGGGGTGACACACCACCGGCAGGACTGCAGTGAGGACTGAATGTGATGCCAGGCCACAGTGCAATGCCCCTGGCATGCCTCCACTGCTGGGTGGGCGCCAGGATGGAAGGGCCCCGTGACTAGACCTGGGGCACAGATTTCTAGTCTAAGAGTCTCAGCTCTCTGGTGACTCACAGGTCATGAGGGGACAGACACGTACACAAGGTCCAACGATGCCATATGTAATGCCAACTCCAGGTGTGTTTGCACAGGTAGAGTGGGGCTGGCTGGTCAGAGGAAGGTGTCAGGACACAGTAGGTACTAAATAAGTGCTCAGTCCAGCCCTGCTCCCCGTCTTACCACTCCAGCAGGTACTAAAAAGTGTGAAGTAAGCTATAGAGGTCTGCTTCCCAAAGTAGAACTCTCACCTGGCCCCAAGTGGAGACAGGAGGACCACCTGAGGCAAGGAGGTTTTCCTGGCTCACACATGCCCTGGGAACTCAGAATGCATCCATGGTGGAGGGGGGACTCCAAGCCCCCACCCCGTTTCTATCCAGGTTTAAGATCAAGAATGCATGTCTGGGCTTGCTTTATATCCCTCAGATATTTTGAGAACAAAAAAAAAAAAAAAAGAAAGAAAGTTGAGAGCCATGGCTCTAAATTAAGCCAACTGCAAACCCAAAGTCAACAAGATGTGAGAAGTCTATATTCGTGTGTACGTGTTAAACCACTTTGAAAATGTACAATGAAGAATGCTATCACAGAGCTCCCCTCTTGTCCAGGCAAGTCCTCCATTTCTCATGGATAACCTTCCCTAAGGCCCAGGTTACACTGTCCTTGAGCCCATCTGACAAGTGTTCGGTGAGGGCTCACCAAGCACTGGCACCAGGGCCGGGGAGCTGGTGCTGGGCAGGAGCAGGTAGGGGAGGCTCTGCTCTCAGGGAGCTCACCTGAGTGCAGTGAGGGCAGTCACACAGGAAGGGACAGGACAACTGCACCATCGCCCGAGGGAGAAGGAACATGAGTGCAACGTCATCTGCAGCAGGCGGTGGGTAGGCACCTCAGAGC
Organism: Equus caballus; assembly: GCF_041296265.1. NCBI lineage: Eukaryota > Metazoa > Chordata > Mammalia > Perissodactyla > Equidae > Equus > Equus caballus. The sequence continues at coordinate 20,829,320 of NC_091687.1, forward strand.
ACAGGAGGAAGGAAGGAAGGAAGGATGGAGGGATGGATGCCTGCACCGAGCTCAGAATACATCGGGGGGGGAGGGGGTGCTGCAAGCCAACAAGAGAGAGCAGCATGTGCAGGGACTCAAGACTTGTGTGCACAATCTCTGGAAACTCTTCTAGGGGAGGTATCAAAGGAGATAGGAATGAATGTTCCCGCGAGGCTCCCAACCTGGTCGGTGTTAGCTTTCATTTCTTCCTGCAGTGGGCTCTGTCAGTCTGAGAATCCTTTGCCTGGAATCACACCTTCCCATCTCACTCACCCTGCCTCCACCCCCAGTTATAATCTTGTCTCCTTTGGGTCAGTTCCTATTATAACCCCATGAGCTATAATATGTTTTGACAATTTCTGAATGAGATAATGGTGCAGGAAACTCTTTTTTTTTCTTTATCAATTGTAAACAGAAGACCAAAACATAAAAGGAAAACTTGGAGCTGCTTTAGCTGTTATGAGATTGGGGGCCCAGGTCCCGTCTGCTGGATCCTTCTGTGCTTCCCATCCTCACTATAGCCCCTGAAGGTTTCCACGAAGCCGGCGGTCCAGGGACGCCAGCCCAAAGTCCAGGGGAAGCAGGAGAAGGACTGAAGGAAGAGGTGAATCCCACAATCGGGTCCCAGTTCTGCTCTGAACTTCGAACAATTGTTTCCCCTTTCTGTAAAATAAGTTGGTCTGATAAGCTCTAAAATCCCTTCTAAATCTAGAATTCTTTCATTCTTTGAAATTCTAAGTCAAAATGTAGGATGTAAACATTCTTTTGACAATTGCCTGGTGACTAATTAGGAATCTTAAAAGGAATACGGCACTGACTATCTTTTCTGCTATTTTCTGTAGGCCCTAAAAGTGTGAGTCATTATTTTTGAATTAATTAATGCGCTGGCAATTTGCTCTTCTCTTAAGGCGTGAACAACCTTTTTGAACTAAAAAGTTATTGTAGGATTTTTGCAAATGTGAAAAAAAAACACTGAATTTGTCTTTAGCAGAAGACAACTATAAATTCATGATTAAATTCTCTTCCAAATGAATGTAGTCACAGAACCTAAGTGAGGAATACTAACCCTTCCCTTGTCCTCCACTTAAATTCTATAATCCCATGGTTCAAATGTCTTTATACCTAAATAACAGCTTTGGAAAATTTCTAGCTCAAGTGTAAAGAAGAAAATGCTAACTTAAGGCTTCTAATTCCTCAAGTTGAACACAATCATTTTCAGTTCCGTACTAGTTCCATTGAGTTTTTCTTTTACAAAGTCCCCTCACCTCCCCAAAATTTCAAATACTAAATATAAATCTTCCAAGTACTCTTGTAATGGATTCATTTTTTTTGTTACTTTATTAAATACAAATGAAAGATCTTGTATCCTATGATATTGCTTATTTGCTGGTCATGATGAAAGGAGATTTCTCAAGAGTCACTTTCACCACATTTATATAGCCCAAAGAAAATGTCTCAAAGAAAGACAAAATACTCCCTCATCCCACATTGATGCCTATGGGTTCCACACGCCATTCCCAGCCGACAAGCAATGCGTGTCCTTATCTCAATCCACCTTGATTTAATTCCCTATGTTCCAGGCACTGGGAAAAAGGGGGAAAATAAGGAGCTACTGGGAAAGTGCTCCTGAACTGGTGCTGCAAACTGACATGTGTGTCAATAACTTTTCATATACACCCCCAGAGAATTTTGGACAACCATGTATCCCCTTACATTTTTAATTGACAACCGGAGATTTTCAATTAGTTGTACCAGATGTAATTTCTACTGCGTTGTAAATATTAACATTTAAAAAATAAACCTGTTTCATCATTTTAAAATTGTAACCAAAGGAATCTGAATATGATGGTATTTGGATGCCCAGAACCCTCCATGTAAAAAAGAGTGAGCAAGTGCTCCTTTTGCAGGCGAGTTTGAGAGCTCATCTTGTCTTTCGTGAACTCATTTCCTTTCCACTGTCCCACAGAACCTCATCCTTACTGAGAGCACTTTACGCTTGAGAATTCTTTTATTGATCAAACTTCTTTGTATAAAATATGTATATAAATTAAAATTTAATTTTTATTTTCTCTCACCATTACATGGTAGTGTTAAATTCTTTTTTCTATACTGAATAGTTATCATTGTGATAATTAATAGGACACAGCCAATAAAAAATGCATAAATAATTTAGAAATTTTGACATTTGTTAAACAAAAGGTAAAATGTCATTGGAGATGCATCTCATTATGAGCTAGATGACATTTTGTTCAATTAATTCCTTAAAAATGACTGGATTACTTGTTGCTAAAAGGAGGCAGGTTTTGGCATAAATGCAGCTCATGTTTTTCATTCTTATCGATACTGGGAAGCCTTGTTCGCATAAGCAACTAGAGATGAAATAAGAGTTTTATTATAATGACATCACTCAGTTTTTGAAAGTTTTCCTCTGTTTTATATATCAATTGATCTGTCACAAATTTATGTTTAATGATCTATTAACTGACAACTCAATTAGATTATTTGTCAATTTGGTTGGAAATAAAACTTGGAAACCACATGATAGTCAAAAGGATTTGCTGCCAAATCATTAGACTTATTTACCTGCTTAATACTATACCAGGAATTCCATTTGTCTTTTTATCCCAGGCATCAGGAATAAGATCTGTCCACCTCAGGGAACTGCATCCTCATGAGATTCCTGCTGGTTGAGAGCTATGCCTGTCTTTTTTGAGGGAGGAGAAGGGCATTCCTGAGCATGGAGTTGGGGGGCACCTGCACTGATGCTGCCCACAGGTGAGTTTTCAGGCACCTCAGTTTTAGCAATGAATATCTATGGAGGCATAACATCTGGAAATGGATTCCCTTGGAAAGTCTTGGTGTTCTCCTAGGAGAACGCATGCCCCAGGTTAAACCCACCAACATACATGATACAGGTCAGTCAACTAAAGAGAAGGGGTGGGGAGCACACGGAGAATGCCACAGGAAGACAGAAGTGGGGTCATTCCTTCTAACCAGAGGACGAGGGAAAGTGGCCACTGAACGGGGTCTTGAAAGCAGCATGGCTTTGGCAGGTGGAGAAGAACTGTGGGATTAAGGAATGGGCAAAATGACAGAAACACGAGGCTGCAGGGGAAACGTCAGATGTTGTCAAGCGGTTGCACTCTATGGTGTCTCACGTGGTGTATGTGATCACGTCTGTGTGTGCGTGTATACACATGTGCAAATGATCAGGAGGAGGGGGTGGAGAAGTTGGGTTTAGGTTAGCCTTCCAGAAACCCTCTGTGACCAGCAGTATATGGATTCTGCCCTGACTGCTGGCCCCAATCTTGGCTACCTTCTTTCCCTCTAATCTATTCCTTAGGTAGCTTCCTCAGAGTTTATGTATTCACTCCTCTTCAAGATGACACCCTCTTTAGTCGGATGGGTACTACTTAATATTTTACATTAGTGTTCTTGTCCAAAGCCCCAAAGACCGGGACCCTTCAAAGATATTGCACGATGAAGATAACAGTACAGTCAGTTCACAATACAGAGCATTACTCTCTCTCTCTCTATATATATATATACACACATATAATTTTTTCAAGAAGACTTTGAAAGAGTTTATCAATCTAAAATACACCTAGATTCTCTTAAGAGCCAAGTAGTGTCTTCTTGATATCAATCAACCCATTTTTCTCCAAAGCCTGAACCATAACTCTAATCCCAGAATCCTAATATACCCATTAGAGACTCTGAGCAGAGGAAATTCCAATTTTTACCATTATAAAACAGGTCTGTGTTCCATTAACTATTCCTTTAAAGACATATATGGGAAACAGCTGCTGCTTTGTCTGTCCAGCACTCTCTCCCTCCTCATTTGTGCTAAAAGAATTCTTCCTTCCTGCAGCTAACCTAATTATCAACATCTGGGTAAGTCTAACTGCCCCAAACTGCCCCTGGCCACAGAGGATGGGCATAAGATGAACCCAAACCTGGCTAATCTGAACCATGAACACAATGATAGGTCCAAAGATGGGCACATGTCCTAAGCTGGACCAATCAAGGCCTGTCTCCTGACCTTCCTCCCAGAGCTGGTGGGAAGGTGGTCTCATCAGGCTGGAACCAATGGGGTCGGGGAGTCTTAGATAAATGGCAGTGATTTGGACTAGCCCAGGGAGAAAGCTTGCCCACGGGATAGAGAGGAACACAGCTCTAAGACAGTGCTTGGGCTCATGGACCCAGCCATGATCATAAGAATTCATCTCTTGGAATTCCTCGTTATGTGAGCCAAATCTGCCTCGCATTCACAAAAGAAACATTTTTCTTAACTAGTTCAAGACACGTTTCTGTCTCTTGGAACTAAAGAGTCTTGTCCAATAAATGTCTAAATTGCCCTGATATTTTCATAAATATATTTTAATAATATTCATAATTATATATGTCTATATTATGCATATTAAAATTCTATTTTAATATTAAACATATGTTAGACAATATTAAACAATAGACATGTTAATATGTTAATATTAAACATACGTTAGACAATAATAGACAATATTAAACACATGTTAAATATATATCATAATGTAAAATATATTTAATATATAATATATTAATATATTTATTAATATATCTAAAATATTTAACATAATATAGTTAATATAAATATAAAATATACAAATAATTATGAATATAATATATAAATTAATTATAATATATAACTATAGATGTAATATATAAATACAAATATATATATATTTTACATTATAGTGTTTCCATTATAGGAACTTTGATTTTAAAAAGACTGTTATTAAATGTGATGACTGCATGTTATAAATTTCCCCTTCCAAGATTTATTTTCCAATATTTGGATTACACATTTGAGTAATCATATTTTCAGAGCAGTCTAGTTCAGGATCTAGTTTACTCTCTAAGCTCTCTTGTGTCTGAAGGTTGTCTTCATTTAATCCTTGACTATGAATATAGCTAAACTGGTAAGATTGAGATCAAAATCCTGCTTCCTTGAGACTGTATTCTCAGCCCCACTGTGCTTAGCATCCTGCCTCACAGATCAAAACCCACGCACCAGCATGATTCTTTCCAACTTAGACAACCTCACCCTAGAAGCTAGTAAGATTTTCCTCTTTATCTGTGGATATTGAAAATTTCACCAAAAAAGTCTAAATGCATACATCTCTAAGAATGTGTAATTAATTTCCAGGAACTTTTAGACGTTCTTTTACTTATTTTTCAATAACAGCCTGCTCTTGTTTTATATATGTTGATAATCTATTAAAATTTTCTGAAGCAATGACCAAGACTATTTATTTTAAAGTTCTGTTCTGTTTCCTAAATTAACTCTACTTCCTTGGAGTTAGCTTCTGATCAGTTTGTTGTCCCTCTTTCATGGATTAGTGAATCTTGACTGTTTTCCATGTTTAAATGAGGGGCCAGTAGTGGTAGGGAGTGGATTTCTTTTCTACACCTGAACATCACTGTTTCCTTAGGATAGAACAGAAAGCCTTATGGCAGATTGGGCTGCGCAGACTTTCTGGGGCAGAGAGGGAAGTCGCTTTCTGGAGAGGACGCCTTTCAGGTGGAGTGGCCAGTTTCTCTCATCAGCCACAATGCTGACTTTGGTTGATGGTCTTTTGACTCAGTTCAGCCATCTTGAAACTGAAGTTTCATTGTGTTTCATGTGCCTGTTTTAGCAAATAGCTAAATAGGATTTCTCCTCTATGCTGATGTCATGGCTTTAAGAGTAGACTAAAATATCAGACCATTGGTAATTACTATCAGATAGCACAGTTCAACACTGATATTTTAAAACCACATAATGGTAGGTGGGTTTTGACATTTTGTAATGTTCAAGTGGATAATATTTACCTACTTCTTACTTAATCCCATGCCCCCTGCAGTGTGGATATCATTATTCCTATTTGGCGAATTATAAAAGAAGCTCCAGCCAACAAATTATTTCATCAATCCCGGAGGGTAAGTGTTGCAGAAACATACTCTGCCAGGCCCATAAATGGGGCAAGTCCATTCAAAATCACACAAAATCACATGTTAGCCAAGAGTCACATTAAGGTTCTTTTAAGAAGAAAATGTTAAGTGAATCTTACTGAGAATACCTATATTTAAATTTTTCTAAACCAAAAGATTTCCTTCCATGTCCTATGGAACAAATCTTGGTTCCACTTGTCTAGGGATATATTCTAAACTAGTTCTGAGAAAAAAATTCAGTCCTTTCTGACATATGTATTTCTGGGGCCTCACTTCCGATACCAGTTGACGCTGGCAAGCAGAAAGCTGATGCTCCAGTTCTCATCATCAGAATAGAAACCCTGTCTCCAGGTTGTCTAGTACACTACAGCACATGAATTGTATTTAATCAACACCTCAGAAAAGCTGACGTTCAGGGACTTGCCAAGTTGCCAAGGGACTCAATCTCGAACCGACTACGATTCAGGTCTGGCATGAAGCAAGGGTGAGTCATCTGCCATTCGAGATAGGCAATCTAAGAAAAACATTGTCCGCTTCCTCTGCTGGTTTCTTCCAAGTTCTATCCCTGTATCATTAGAACTCTAGAGAACAAAATGCGTGGTCTCTTTTGCTTGGCTTTCCAGACTTCAGCCATCGCTACTGATCTCAAGTTGACATGAAAGTGACCAAATGAAGGACATTTTTGCATCTTATCTAGAACTGCTGGAGGAGATATTATCTAGCATAGTACTCAATGTCTTTTATAAAAGTATCCACTTTAATTCGTTCTAACATTTAGATCTTCCTTCTTTCCCCTTTCGATTGAGTGCCTGCCTGCTATGTGACTGAGTGTCTCCACTCCCTGCTATTTTGCCTTGGAGCCTGGGAAGGCCAGAATCACAGTCAGTCTTTATTACGACTTTTGCATGGATTCTCCCCTCCCCTCCCCTCCTCTTTCCATCACATTCATCTCTAAGCTTTCTCGGTGTTTATTTTTAACTACTTAGGAAAATGAGGATTTTTAAAATAGAATTTTAATATACATAATATAGACATATATAATTATGTAGTATAAAATATACAATTTATTTTTATTTCAGATCATTTAAAATAAAAAGGATTGCATTTTCTAGATTTTCTAGATTTGAATAATACTCATATACACAAAAAGCTGCATTGACTCCCCTTTGAAGTTCACTGAGATTTAAATTACAAATAAAATAGGTCCTTTATGTACTGTATGAAAGAAAAGGATCTAGACCGTTCTCTCGCTTGTCCTGACACAGAAAACACATATTAAGCAAGTCTATGTGCCCCACCTCCATGTTAACTTCATGGACTACAGGGCTTGTGCACCATGAAAACCAGTGACATTTGGGTCCAGGGCATCATAGCCAATAACGAAGGCCTCCTCAGGCAGGCACACTGTGTGACTTAAATTCTTGATGAAATAATTAACATTTTATGTGTTCAATAATGGAAGAGAGCATTCTTTGACAAAATTTAAGAATCTAGATATGGAAGCCTAATCTCTTTAATGACACAGAACAGACAACATTACAGGTCACTTTCCATATCTCACAGAGACTGTCACATGGAGCGACGCTTGAGAAGGTGACAGGCTTGGGCTGGAATCCTGGTGTGCTCAGCACCCCCCCATGCGTGAGACGGGCCGTGTGACTGGTGCTTCCCTCACCTCCCAGGGCATGGGAGTCGAGGTCTAGCACGGAGCCCCCACCCCAGAATGTTAGCTTCTCATCTTCCTGCCCCCTCAACCCCCCATCTCTTGATTGTATCAAAAAGTGAAGGTCAGTGGGTACAGACAAAATTGTCATTGCTCTTCTGCAATAAAACATTTTATTAGATGTTTTTAAGAAAAACTAAAAAAAAAGGAAACTTTGAATTCTTTTTTTCTTTTAACATAGATTACAAAGCTCTTTCTTGGTTACTCTGTCCTTTCATTTTCTTATTGATGGTTTCTGAAGTTTTACCATTTATAAAATCTACTAAACATATTAACATTTCCAGTTGATCAGTGTAAAAACACCTTTCTGTCTATCCTTTCTGACTTGGCGTTCAGGTCATCTTCATACGCCTGGAGACCTAAAGAGCTCCTGCACCATGCCTCTATCACATGGCTGGCTGGCTTCATCAGGAGACTAAAGTTTTCCAGTTGAATTGAGGCTACTATAACATTTTTTTCCTCTTCTGACCAACTGGCCTGTAGAGTGACTTTCTGAATCTGTTCTCCTGGCATCTCCCTGTGCTGCTGGCTGCATCTTTCTACTCCTCCTTTGCATTTAGGGGAGTCCCTTGAGGGTCACCAGGGTGCAGGCCGTGGATAACTGAGATGGGCCCCACTCTCCCAGGGCTCTGAGCTCTCCGTTGCTCTTCTAGTCCATGATTTCCTCCTCATTTTCAGGCCAAGAAGACTTCATTTACTTTCCTGTAAGCTCAGCTATGCATTTAAAATGATAGTCATTATATAATATCCAGAGTTTCAAGATGCTTTGTAGCAGAGGGGTTTCAGGAACTTTAATGCACAATATTGCTGGAAACGTAAGGAATTTTGACTTAGTTTTAACTTAGAATATCTATTTCCCTTCCACAGCCTTCCCTGTTTCAGCTATGGGAGAAGGTCACCCAGTTATCCAGGCTCAAAACCTTTCCTGCCTTTGTCAGAACTCGTCTTCTTGCAGAAGAACACTGCAAGAGTGTTCTTCTCTGTCCTAAATTGGCAGAATCCACTTTCTATCTCAGTTCTCTTCACATGCCTCCCATTTCATGGGAGGTCACCAAAGAATGCCCTCAACAAAGGTAAAAGTGACATTTTCCTCAAGACAGTATAGTGGAAATAATTACTTGTGGAAACCATATTATAATAGTTTCAGAAAGACAGAATGAGGATGTGTCCTACAAAAACAAAGCACATCCCAAATGGCTATAAAATATGCCCAGAACAAGAAGAAAAGAGCCACTGGGGAGGAGTGACAAAGAAGGGGAAGGAGAGGTGAGCGGGGCAGGTGCTCCTGGGCAGGAGGTACGTCATAAGCCGAGTGCAAGGAAAATGGGACCTGGAGAGGCTGGAGAACGTGGCTGCGAGGCAGCAATGAGACTCAAAAGTCACATGTGTCAAAAGGTTGTTAACGAGCTAGTGAGAGACACCTTGAAAAGTTACCTGGGGCAAAGAAGCCCTAGTCAATGACAGAATGAAAGCATGAGTCTCAGAGGGTTACTGTCTCACATTTCTGCATCCTCACCTCCCCCTGCACCCTCAGCCCCACCAGCTTTGCTGGCCAATTGGATTATTTTTGTCTTATTAATTATTTGTATAAATTGCCTGATGTTTGGGACAGACTGAATAGGACAGATTGTGAGGATGGCTTATTCAGGATGTTACCCGAGTCTGGACTAATGTGTAAAACATGTTTTTAATACATTCTAATAGGTGCTTGTTTCAAGGTAAGTTCCCTATAAATAATTTTATAAATCACAAAACATTAACATGCCATCAAAAGCGAGTAGGGAAAAGCTAAGTGACTAATAACTATGCTTACATACTGTGCTCTTCTGAGACACACACATACAGAAAAACCACTACCTAAAACCCACTCAAATACAGTATAGAGTGGTTAGCATAAAAATAATGAAAGGGAACATCATGACTTTTCCTGAGAACCCTCCTCACCACAGTCCAGCCTGCCTTGGAAATGTGCAACTGCTTGTAACAATGACAAGATCAGCAACAGAGTCCATCATTTCAGGAAACTTGCACAGAATTGTTCCCAGCCTTGTCCAAAGTCAACAGACTATACTGCCAGTAAATTAAACGTTTCACGCACAAACCACCTGTCTAACTCACAATTATGGTGGCCCAAAATAACTTGGCTTTATTGGCCAGAAAACACTCACCTCAGCAAAACCCACCAGGACCCAAAATAACCTCACAGGGGATGCCGAGGCTCCAGCCTCAGCTTTCAGCATCTGCCTCAAGGATTCAACATGGGATGCCGCCTGTTTGGAAGTAATGAACCTTCGTAGCTCCAATCCTCCATTTCTTCCATCCCACTTAAGTTTAGAGACACCCACACTACGACTGCACTTTGCCAGCATTCTTCTTTTGGGATTCTTTTGGGTTTTAAGACAAAGTTTGTTTTCTTTTTCTCTAGTATAGAAAGTCAGGAAAACCCAAACAACTGGCAAGAAAATAGGCGCTCATCCCCAAGATACCCACGGTTTACATTTGGTTGCTTTGTCTTCTAGTCTGTGTTTTTAGAAGCTTTTAGGATAAATGTATATCAAAATGCCTTAAATATGTGAATAAAATCAGATACATCAGCCCACTATAATGTTTATGCACTCACTTTATATTCAACTGGTCCAATACACGATTTTTCTCCTACATCTTTTTTATCAGTTTAAACAGTTATTTATGGTGCTGAGTCAACAGGGGCCTTAAGTGAATCAGTCGCTGGACCTTTTGACCTCATCTGTAAATGAGGGTGAGAGTCACAATCCTCACTAAGGAGCCGCCACGCACACCACCTGCTGTAATATGGGTGAAGACTGAAGACACGCCTGGAAGGGACTAAAGGCCCCATAAGTGTCGCTGTTATGATGTTTGTTGTTATTTTGGGCTGTCATCAGTTGACAGGCAGAAATAACCATTAGCAGGCATGGTCTCCCCCCAAACTGGCAAATTTAAGAAGAAACTCGATGAAATGAGGGTTTCAGAAACTGCAGTCTGAAGACTTTGAACTTCCCTAAGGAAGGCCACTCTCTTAGCCCCAGGCCCAGGAGTACAGAGAAGGGGAGAGGGGAGGTCCCTGCAAAGGGTGAGTTCCCAGGAGAAAAGCCCAGGGAGCATGGGAAGTGGAAGTTATCTGCTGATCAAAAAAGCCAGGGGTGGGGGCGAGGGGACTGGAGGGGAGTGCGGGTGGGGCTGTCATTGATCAAGTCAAACTGTTCACAGGTGCCCCAGCTTCAGACTAAGTGGCCACTGGCTGATGGGGCCTCCATTTGGAATCTCTGCTCTGAGCCATGGACCGTGACCATGGAGAGAGTCTACCACTGGTGTCTCAGTTCCTAAGTGGAGGGCAGGACACTGGCTCTGCCAGGTGACAGGTGAAGGCGTTTGGAGGCAAACATACTCGGAACTGCTGCTGACCGTGAACCTTCACAGACACCCATTTGGGAAGGCCTGACGAATTCTGCAGCAAAGAGCCTTGGGACAGCTTGTATGCTGCATCTACTCACTGGAGCTGGGATGCTGCCGGTGTCTCCTTGCCTTTCCTCCTGGTCTGTCTTGACTCCCCTTTGGGGCGGTTCTTGCCCCAGGCCCACAATCTACTTCCGGGCTGTGTCCCTGCCTCCTCTTCATTGTCAATCACTCTACATAATGCTTGGTTGGACAAAGAAATGTCACTAGTGGTCCACTGTGTAAGCAAGTCCGAGGAAAGCACTGTCTTCACTGCATCACTCTGTGTGTCCTGTCCTGATGTCCCCTCTGGAGTTTCAGATGGATTTCTCTTTCCTCCAGTTCTCATGGCACACTTTTATCTCACCCCTCAAGAGAGAGCCCTTGGTTCCTGATGTCCGTGTTGGGATGGAATGGAGATGCTTCGTCCCAATTTGTATTAGACAAATCCTCCAAAGGCCTTGCCTTCATGATGGGTGCCTGCCTCAAACTCTGCTAGATGCCTCCCACAGGCATTCTTGTCTTTGGTACATACACAAGCGTATGAGAGCCACAGCCCTCCTAGGGCACATTTCAGCACAACAGCACCGGTTTTGTTCTTGCAATCAAACTTCTTAATAGTTCAGATCTTCTGCATGAAGATCAGGGCAGAGGTTCCTGTCTGTAGGGAACTAGTTCATGGAAAGATAAAGTTCCTACTTTAGAGATGCTGCTGCATCTCCAAGCATAGATCCTGATTCTCCTCTTCCCTCAAATGTTACTGAACTTTTTCTAAAAATAAAAAAAACTGTGGGCTCTAAGGAAATATAAATTTGCCATAATTTATCTCCATGTTTCTATCTGTTATTCCTTTTTCTCTGAACCGCATTTGAATAATTAAAGAATATATTTTCCCATGTGATTTCTTACCCCTATATTCTTACCCCACCACAAACAGAAGATTTCTTAAGTGAGATGTTTTGTCTCTGCTGAGCATTAAGGCATCTTTAAACTCAACACACGCACACTCAGCTGCTTCTATTGCACTGAGTACGGGGTGCAGGTAGGATTACTCATTATCAGGGCTTTCCACTTCTTGTTTTCCCGCTCTCTCTCCGGTGCAGTAGATACTGGTTCTTAGTCCCACGTACAACTCAAACACCACAGATTTGTGCTAAGGATGAGCTGCACTGAGGTGCTCCCTTCTCTTGGCCCTGACTTCAGACACTGAAGCACATGGTATCCAGAGATATGAGGGAGACTGAAGATCATCTTGTCCAAACCCTGATCAGACTCTGAGGCCAAGGAGATCAAATGGCTTGAGCAAGTTTGTTGGTCATGCCAGGTAAAGTGTCCAAACAGCCTGTGCTGGCTCCTTCCAGGTCTGACCTTATGACCAGCCTTAGAAATGGCCAGGCCTTAAGACCAGGGCATCTTGATTTTTACAAATATCTCCAGTCACTTAGCTCTGGGGCAGGCGAGGCCAGAGTATGACAAAGCTGTAGATTATTTCAGTCAAAGTAAGGAATGGCCATAAAAAATCAAGATTCATTTTCTCATAAGGCTTATTTGAGGGTAATCTTTAAAAAAAGAGATGCTTCAGAAGTATTTTGTACAAGAAAAAGTGTATTTCTTTAAGGCTATTTTGCAGGACAGCTGCATGTGTGAGCATAGATGCTCTGCTCTCACAGGACACACAGGGCCTGGCTCACCACACAGGGCCAGAGGAAGCAGGTTCTGCTGGGCCCTCCTCTCTGCCCTTTGCCTCAGCTGGATGTCCTTTAATAAAGTTGACTGGACCAGATATTTGGGTACAAGGACTTCCTCCTCTTGTAGGTAAAACTCTGCATAAATAACTCATGGACAAAAATTGTACAACAATCATGAAACTTGGTGACCTGTGATTTCTCCACGAACTTTTGCCTGTTCTCCATCTGATCAAGCAGGGTCGTGACTCAGTCATGCCTGAGTGAGAACATTTGGTGGGAAATGCGTTGTCCTTTGCTCAGGGCTCCTTCCTTTCTTCCCTTCCCCAAATACCCTGGAATGCAGTGAGGTTCATGGAGAGAATGTGTCTCCAGGTAGAACAACGCCTTTATGCAACTTGAACACTGTACCTCTAAAAGTGCCTCTACTTCAGAATGCTAAAATTGGACAGCACGGGATTCTTTACATTCTGAATTCTTATGAGGGCAGGAAAAGATAGTATATGCACTCCTCTGCAGCTCCGGGTTTTGAGTTCCCAAGGATATGAAGGTATAGTGTCTCTTGGCCTGGCATCCTAGCGGGATCTGCATTTCTGGCCCCATAACATGACACACCTTTGGGCCCATTCCCTTCCTCATTTGTTCATCTGGTTTTCTGAGGACAGAATAATCTAATGTATCAAACGGATCATCTTCAGTGCATTTTCTTGGCCAACTCTCTCCAGGGGCCGGTAAAGAGTGGGGAGCTATGTTATTCTCCCTGTAAGTCATGAATTCTGCTGGCTCTTTCATCCCTCCAGATCTGCTGACTCTGTTCTGCCAGGGCCTGGCACACACAAGGTGATTGATACATGTGTTTCCATTTTGAACTGTTGTCTTACACTATGCTAAGACGGACACATTTGGAAGGATCTAAACAGCAAAGAGGATTAAAATAGTCCCAATTAAAAAAAAAGCCTCATTGGGGCTGGCCCGGTGGTGTAGTGGTTAAGCTTGTGTACCCAGTGCACTTTGGTGGCCTGGGGTTTGTGGGTTTGGATCCTGGGCATGCACCTACACACCACTCGTCAAGCCATGCTGTGGCAGCATCCTACATACAAAATAGAGGAAGGTGGGCACAGATGTTAGCTCAGCGGCAATCTTCCTCAAGCAAAAAGAGGAAGATTGGCAACAGATGTTAGCTCAGGGCCAATCTTCCTCACCAAAAAAAAGAAGAAGAAGAAGAAGAAGCCTCATTACCTCCTTTCTCATGCTTTGAAATTGTTCTGAAAAATAAAACATACATTTTGCAACAGTCTAACTCATGAATTTAAGTCTATAAAATTCGTTTTCAGAGTGCAGCTCTGATGGAGTGACATAACAGGAACTGTAGACGCGGCATGGATGTTTGAAGCAACACAGCCTGGTCCGTCTCTCTTTCTGTTTGCTTGCATGTCTGTGAGAGGTGACAGGCAGAAAAATGCAAGGACACTTGTTTGAAGGTGCAGCTGCCTCTCCATCGATGCCTCCATAATGCCTAGCTCTGGGCCAGAATCCTGAGTCACAGTGTTGGCGCAAGGCAATGGCTTACATCAGAGCCTTGGTGTCCAGGCACTTGGGCTGCCTGCTGAGACCTGGAGAGAGGCTTCCAATTAGCACTGGTCATTTCTCCGAAGTGTCTCAACTAAACTAGGCCAGTGTAAGAGCAGCCTTACTGGCTCAAATGATCCCTGACAACACCACGGCCTGTTTAATTCTGTGTTTCATCATCACATGAACACATGGGCACTTGCTGGTTTCCAAGAGCTGGAGAAGAACATGATCTTTCCCTTGCCAGCTACAGATACAGCTCAACGTGTCCTCTGAGGCAGCCAGCCCTGAGCCTGGCTGGCACCAGGGACTCTGTTTGGGGGAGATGGCGGTATGAGCAGAGCTGTAGCATCTTGGCTCAGTTGTCCATGGGGGGCCCTGGGCCCAGGCTTACTTCCTGGGGACCACCAAACACCAGTGGAGAGCTCTGGAGCACACAGAAAGATTCCCAGTGGTGTTCCCTCCAACCCTGCATTTGCCCAGGCTGCAAATGACCCAGCAGCCTTTCAAAGACAGGGTGAGAGGACACACCACCTTCCGAATATCCTGACAGGGTAAGACACTTCTCAAGTGGAGGGCACTTCACTGTCATGGGCTTAAAAGAGCACGCTGAAGAAGTCTCTCCAAAGGCAATATGTAGAGTCAGCTAATATCCTAAGAAAAAGGAAGACGGAAACAGACCTGGATCATTTGTGTGAGCACATGAAGGAGAAAATTAAACATTTTATTTAGGCCTTATTTGACAACAGAATCTTTACATTTTTCTGAGTTTTTTAAATGAGGGTTTAAGCTATTTCATCTCTCCAATTTGACTAGAGCAGGGAACCGAAACTGACACACCTACACGGGCCAGGGGACATCTGTGAGAGACGGACACGAGGCAAGGTGTAGGGGACAGGGCACAGAGGAGAGTCCGTGATCATCTAAAATGAGTAGCTACTGCTGTGTCCCGCACTGTTTCTTTCATGAGGAAAACTGGTGTTGCCACATCTAATTTTTTTTGAAAACACGGAAATCAAGATTTCAATGCACAATTGCCTGCATTTTAAATGCTCGCCACTTTCATAATACTTAAGATTTGTTGAGAGATGACCATTGTTCTAAATGTTTTACAGGTACTTGCATGTGTAATTTTCAAAACCACCTTTGCTATCAAAATAAAGAAACTCTGGCACAGAGAGACAGACAAGTTGCCCGAGGTCACTGGCTGCAGTGCACGCTCCCAACCCCCAGGCTAGATTTTAGCCAATGTGGTTGGATTTCCTCAGCATCCAGGTTCCCTGGGAGATGGACCCTGACCATCCAATCAAACCTAGTAATCCTGTCCTCCTTGCCAGCAATTGGTCTGTGCATTCTAGCTGTAGCCAATGGGTGCACAGCACTGCCTGAGCCACAGCAATTGATTCAGAACTCTCACATGACTGAGTTTGGGTTAAGAGCCCAGTTTCCAGACTTGCAGGAACCTACACATTTCCTTGTGGATTAAGCCACCTCACGTTGCTTTGTTTGCAGGCAAAAGCGTACTAACTGATTCACCAGCAATCCCCTTCTGGGTACAGCTCCAAAGTAATTGAAAGTAGGGTCTCAAAGAGATATCTGTATTCTCATGTTCACTGCAGCACTATTCACAGTAGCCAAGAGATGGGAGAAGCCCAAGCGCCTATCAACAGAGGAATGGATAAACAAAATGTGGTATATACACACAATGGAATATTATTCAGCCTTAAAAAAGGAAGTCCTGTCACATGCTACAACATCGATGAACCTTGAGAATATTATGCTAAGTGAAATAATTCAGCCACAAAAAGGACAAATACTGTATGATTCTGCTTACATGATTTTCTCAGGGTTGTCAAATTTATAGAAACAGAAAGTACGATGGTGAGTACAAGGGCTTGGGGGAGAGGGCAGAGCAGAGTCGATGTTTAATGAGTATCAAATTTGGGGTTGACATGATGAGAAAGTTTTTGAGATTGTTTCACAGCAACGTGAATGTAATTAATATCACTGAACTATACACTTAAAAACGGTTATGAGGTCGTGTTGTGTTTTTTCTTTTTTAATCACAATTGAAAGAAGAAAAAGCCTAGTGACTGATTCAGCAGCTAATTCACACAAGTGAAGAAGGCCTGCATGGGTGGGCCAAACGTGTAAGCAAAGCACAGAGGCTGCCAGGCCTTGGGCAGAGCCCTGGGCCCTTCTGCCTGGAGAGTATGCAACATAGTCCTGACCTCCCTCTGTGTGTGTGTGTGCGTGTGTGCATGTGCACGTGTGCACGTGCATTCACAAATGCTTAAAAGATGTAGGTGAAGGCTGAGAGGAGTGTGGGGACACAGGGAGGAGGAACAGGAGCATCTGACTTGGAGACTGTGGAGAAATGGGCAGCCCCAGCTGTCACGTGGTGGAGATTCTCACAAGGACTCTGGGCCTGGCCCTGCCTTCAGGGTGATATTCAGAAGCCAGTGCAAGAGTCCGACCAGAGCTGCAGACGCTCCATGAACTGCAGGGGCAAGGATGGACTTCAAAGTCAAGACACATGCAAAGGTGGCCCACAGACAGCAGCGGGATGGCATGGGCCACGGCGGGCTTTGGGCAAAATGAGTGCAGCTGGACAGAGAGGCAGTGGGGCCTGCATGGAGTCGGAGCCTGGGCGATCCCCTGCACCCCCACTGCGGGCACAGTGCAGACTCTGTAGACTATGTTGTCCCATCAGGAAACTGGGGATAACAAACACGAGTTGTTTTGGGCTGAGTGGTGTTCCCCTCAAATTGGTATGTTGAAGTCCCAACTCTCAGTACCTCAGAACGTGACTGTATTTGGATTAGGTCTTTTAAGAAGTGATTAAGTTAAAATGAGGCCGTTAGGGTGGGTCTTAACCCAATATGACTGGTGTCGCTATAAAAAGAGGAAGAGATATCAGGACGGGCACATACAGAGGAAAGACCATGTGAGGACAGAGTGAGAATGTGGCCATCCACAAGCCAAGGAGAGAGGCCTCAGAAAAAAGCAACACTGCAGGCACATTGATCTTGGACTCCCAGCCTCCAGAGCCGTGAGACAAAAAATGTGTGTTGTTTAGGCTCCCCAGGCTGTGGGGTTTGCAGGGGCAGCCCGGGCAGGCTAATACCCCAGTGCACTGTGTTGCTGTGAAGAGACCGTTAAAGCGATGGAACAGTCCAGCGCAGTCTCTAGGCCTCAGAGGCATTAACTCATGGTCACCCTGCAGTCTTGTTTTTTTCAGCGTTCTCCAATCTCATTCTGTGCTGGGCCCCCGTTCCTGGTGTTTTGGGGCAGCCCCATCCTTGCTCTCAGCTGAAGTATTGGCCATTGGCCCCTAGGCTGGGCTTCTAGGAAGAGAGAAGACCGCCACACCACAGCAAATAGCAGGTCCTACTGTCCTCTGTGGACACACAGACTAGACTGCCAGGGTTCAAGTCCTGCCTTAATGTGAACTTGCTCTTGCTTTTGACCTCAGACCAGTTCTTATCATCTCTGCACCTTGGCTTTCTCAGTTGTAGAGTGAGGATGATAACAATGGCACTGGCCTCTTAGAGCTGCGGTGAAGATCAAAGGGTTAGTCCCTAGACAGTGTACGGCAGCTGTAGCCTGTCATCCCCAAGGCCAGCACCCAGTGGAGCCTGGCCTACTCTGCAGCAGGTGCTTTCTGGCTGGTAAATAGCCAGGCAGATGTAGATGTAAGTGCAAGGAGAGATGAGAGGTGAAGCCGGCGTTTACTCATATGTGGTATCGGATTTCTGCCCTGTCCACAGGTGAATGACTAAACATTTACGACGACTTGCCCATGTTCTCTTTAATCCTATGGTAAGTTAAGCCTTGATGAAGGGGCCTGACAATTATTTTTGGGAAATAAATTCACAGTCCCTGCAGAGCATGCCCGTGAGCCAGACATTGGGCTCAGGAATATATTGTGTGAGTGTGTATGGGGGGGCTGAACTGGCAGCGTAGCCACTAACACTACATACTATTTTGACTTCATACCTACAGATAGCAGATAGACAGACAGAAAGACTGACAGACAGATAGATAGATATAAATAGATAGAGATATATTGATAGATATAATTACACACACTTTATCTGTACAGTTATTTGTCACTTAATGACGGGGATATGTTCTGAGAAATGCGTCATCAGGTGATTTTGTCATGTGTGAACACCACTGAGTGTATTTACACAAACCTAGATGGTACAGGTGCATGACTGTATTTGTTTTTAGATCCCATCCTCACACTAGCATCAGAGGATGCAGAGTCTGCCAATCCAAGCACAGGCCCTCCTCAGCTGTGTGACCTTAGGCAAGTCACTACACTTTCCTGGTCTCACTTTGCCTTCTCTGTAAACAGAGGGGCTCAACCCTATGAATGGAGCCACCGAAGCCTGCTGTTTGGGTGGATGGCCACAACATAATATTGGCATAAACTTAAAGTCCTGATGTTTATTTTCTGCGTCTTTGTTTCCTTTCTCCACAAGACTGTCAATGGGGTAGTCAGGGCTCCCCCTGGTGGTTGAAATAAGTGGGTAAAGCCCCTTGTTATCCTGGAAGCTCCATTCCTGTTAACAAGCTGGCCCCTTAAACTGCTTGCTAACCTGGCAGAGACGGTGAGTGGAGGGGAGCTGGCCCCTGCCGCAGAGCCTGGCGCAGGTATTGCCCGGTGGCTGGCCCCACCTCCTCGCCTCCCTGCAGAGGGTAGCTGACTCCCGGTTAGAGCCAGCCCTCCTGGTCAGTGGTTCCTGAGCTAGTGAGAGCAGCAGAGGCCTGGGGCTGACCTCCTTTCAGCGACCGTTAGTAAACATGAGCTAATTCACACACTTGTGCCTTTTTAGCAGCAGAAAATTATGCAGCTGAGAACAATCTTTTGTTTCATCTTGAAAACTTGCATAGAGGAGAATAGTTCAATGGCTCTTGTGTGCACGTTTGTGTGTATCTATATTTCACAAATAATGTATTCAAACACTGCTCTGGCCAAAAATGTTGTGACCGGTTTTCCACACCCTCAGATCAATATGCAACTTTTTCATTAAAGTCATCAATTTTAACACGATGTTCTGTATTTTAACACTTCCCTAATAGGGCCTTACTTCTCAATTAATTTAGAATTTCAGTGCTAAAAATTATACTTTGCTAGCTTTTCACATTAGATTTATGGTCATAAGGTAATCTATATAGTTATGCATATATTTTATTTGTGCACACATACACATATACACACAGACTAAAAATGAGTACAAAGGGACATGAGGAAACTTCTGAGGGTGTTGGATATGTTTTACTGTCTTGATTGTGGTGATGGTTTCAAGGGTATATACAAGTGTCAAACTTATCAAATGATATACTTTCTTTACACATATGTAATTTTTTTGTGGGCCAATTATATATCAGCAAAGCTGTTAAATGGCGAAAAATAAAACATAAAAACTGCCAATTCCCATCAATTTTCTTCTTATAGTTCAATTTGCAATACTAAATAGAGACTTATAATTCCAAGAGATAAAAATCTCAAATTAAAACCATTTTCTCCTCTTTTATGGTCACTGAACTCAGTCTTCAAGCATACTTTTTGAGTCATTGAGCCCAAAGGCCCCAAATGCAGGCCATCCATCCAGGGAGTGACAGGTCAGACTTAGTACACCCTGGCCCTCAGGAGGGTACCACTCTATTCTTATTCGTGTGACAACTGTGACGTGAGAAGTGAAAAGACGGGTGGCACATGCAAAAGGCAAATCCTGCCTTCCAAGGCTTTCCCTTCCCAGCTCTGTCAATCACATCTCTGTGGGTGCAGATCTCGGGTGTGCCTGCACAAGAGATGACCAGGTGGGTGGGAAAAAAACATGACAGAGAGGGAGGTTGCTGGAAACACACAAGAGGATTTAGGCAGAAAACGTCAACGAGAGAAACAGGCCAGCGGTACCAATGTTCTTTACTTCCACCAAGAACCCCACCTTTCTCTCATTCTTCCTGAAACTGCAGCTCTGCAGGTTTGTGCTTCTTCTTGTCCACTTAGAATCAGGAGCCTGACTGTAAGACATAATCACTTTCCCCTTCATTCTCCTATTGGGAAAACAATAGCCCAAGAATAAGGATAAATCAAATGGATTCCCAGGTTGTTGGGGCCTTGGGGATGGCGTGGTGCATGGTGCGTGGTGCACGGGGAGGTCCTGGCCAGCCCTGAAGAAACAAGAGCCAACACGGAAGACTGCTTACACATTCCAGAAGAGACAGAACTTCAAGGCAAATCTGACTTCATATTCGCAACTTTCCCCGGCAAAGGGGACACATCTGTGGGCCAGATATGGCAACCCGCTATCCATTTTCACCTTTGATTTAGAATTTGTGCATTTAGGAAGTCTTTATATTCCTCATTACCACTTCTTACTCATACAAAGCATACAAGGATACACTTTCTCTTTAACCCTAGTTACTTACGTGCCAAAGGAAAAAGTACAACGTACATTGGCTATTGCATTCTTACTTAGATTACAAATTGGTTACTTTTTCCCTTCACTTTTCTCCCTGAAAGCCAGATAGGAGAGTTATCACCCTGGAAATAATGTAGCCAGTCCAAATAATTTCAGTAGCTCTCATCTCTTTTTGTTTTTCTCCTTTTCTTTTTTTCTTTACTGAAGGACATGGGCAGATACAACTTTCTAACTTTTACACAGCTTCATCCATAGTAATAAAAGTTTATTATTTTCTTAAGAAGAAGGAAAAAGAAGGGTTGTATGAAGCATTTAAGGGCAGAATAAACACAGAAAGTGTGGAAGAGTTTAATCTTGCAGTTTTCCAGCGAAGAGAGTTTTGGGTAGAAGGGCTACCAATTCTGTGTTGCTTTTGGTGACAAATAAAGCATGGAGCTCAAACTAGAGATGACTCCTTGCACCTCATCTCATTTAAGACTCGGACCTTTGTGTTCACTGAGACATCTGAAGTTTGCTTGTTGTTGTTTTACCATGGCGACTAACAAGCAGCAAAACTATTTTGGGTTTTTCTCTTGCTCTACATTCTTTGGGTATGAATGACGAAACAGTTAAAACACACACGCACACGCACACACACATACACACACTATTCAGAGGGGAGAAAAGAAGTAAGTGCTCTGTAAGTGGATTAATTCCTGGACAATTTATAATTGGTTGTGCTGATTCAAGATACCTTCAACACTTGTATGGAGGGCCCTCATCTCCTCTTGGAAAGTCTGGAAGATGTAATCCTATCCCTGTGGTAGAAAAGTTTGTTTTGCTATGGATAACATTAGTCTGCATATGGATACGTTTTGAATCAGATTACATGAGTTATGAAAGTTGTGAACAAACAGTATCATATTATGGACTCAAATTAACATGAAAACTGTGAAAATTAGCAGTTGATAAGCATCACAAACACAGATGTAATGTGTGATTGATTCTAATGGGTGCTAAAATTAAATGCCAGTGCCTAAACTATACTAAGAATTTTCCAAATTGTTTCATCTGTAGAACTAGGAGTATTTATTTATAACTAAATAATTTTAGAACGTTCATACGAAAAGGTCAAAAGCGCCAGTGAAGTGAGATGGGAAACATTTTCATATAAACTGGATTACAGTTTAGAAATTATAGCATGTTCCATTGACCAATGTTGACATGGTCTCTATCATAAAAATGTAAGAATTTAAGCCAATTACAGTTGAAAAACAATATACATTTAATTTTTCTTTTACCTTAGCCCTTGCTACAGAACAGGTGTCATGAAGGACTCCTCTGTGAACTTGTATGGGACCAGGCAGTCAGCAGGTCTGCTTGATTTGTGTCTCTCTGCTTAGAAAATATGAACTACCTCAAATCTGTTTTCTTTTAGTATAACTCTTGACAGTATGTGTAACATTATGGAGAAAAGAAACGGATAGTTCTCCCGTCGGCTTATAAGGAGAATAAATGACCCACAAGGAGGGATGGATTCTGAGGTGAGCCAGAAATGAAGACCTGTCTGAAATGTAAGTGCCTCGAGAAAAAAATGTTTCACTGAAATTACTTTGTCTGATTCTTAGAAGATTCTAATGCTGGTTAGTATAGTGTCATGACATTTCTAGATCTCTGAAACTTGTTCATCCAATTGCCCTGAATTTTACCCAGCTGTGTATCTGGCCAACTTGGTGATAGAGATCCCTGAGGTATTGTGAAAAATCTATGTCTTTGGTAACTTCATGATCCACTAAATCAGAGGTGCCATGGTTGAACTCTAATCGTCATGTAAATTGGTGTAGCTCTGTTGTGTTTGACCCCTGCCGACATCTATTCCTCATTGTTTTTCAGTAGAGTTTGAAACATTTCTTTCATTATATATTCTCTCTCTAACCAATAATTCTATGAGCAATACCACTTTCCCCTGTTCTAATTTTTTGCCTTGAGATTTTCTACTGCCATCTTTCTTCTGCGTAATAGCTACCTCTTACACAAATGCTTATTGCTGTAATTATATACAATCTTCTACAACGTTTAATGTCTGGGTCATAAATCCTGATGCTTCCCCCAACATTTAGGTAAACGTTACCTTTTCTTGTTTATACTCTCCCCATTTAATGATTTGAGGTCAAATGACTGCTACTTATCAGACAAAAGTTTTTTATTTCAATGCGAAAAAAAGGCACTTTCTAACTCATTCTATATTTCCTTGCGAGTAATTTCTGTAACTTTGTTTTCACCAATACATGGCACTAGATTGGCTATATACAGCTCTAGCTACCTATTTCTGTAAGATCTAGCTTATATTTCTCTATTATTAATACCAATATCAGCTGTGATAATTCCTACTTTAGTCAATGCTAACATTTGCACTGTGATCAACCAGACAACTGTCATCACAAGTAAAAAACACTTACTGATTCTTTTTTCTTACTTTGAGTAATAACATTTAAAAAATTTTTTGGAGAGAAACATAACAAGCCTCTCCGGTTCCAATGCATCTTCGCACAATAATAAAAATTAATCAAAGCAAGCAAGTCTTCTTTATTCCTAAACCCTGAATCTTAACATGATTATTTTCACCTGCTCTGTCTGTCTGAGGGCTGCCGAGGTGATGAATTCTCAGCAACTGGATGGGTTTTCTCAAGAGGGGAGAAGGATCTCACACTCTAGGAAGAGCAGGCAACACCCCAGTGCAGACACGGTGGTTACACCCTTCGTCATCATTACCATTGTACAAACCTCCAGTCTAGTATTTATCACATGGAAACACTGGTACTTCTTTTCACGTGGGGAGCCACAGGTAAGTAAAATCCAAGGGCAGAGGCTATGCGCTATTCATTGTAATAGCCCCCGAGGTTGGCATAATGCCTGGCATCAAGTGAGTACTCCGGGTTTGGTGAAGAAATGGGTGAATGAAGGCAAAATGAAGAGATGAAATGAGACACATCCTTCTTCCTCCTTTGTTTCCTGTTTGTAAACTGTCTAAATGGTGGGGAACACAGTAATAGGAAAACCTGAAAAACACTTACAAAAAAGTTGAGTCCTATGTATCCCTGAATGGACAGATACATACCATGAGTTATGCATTCCTCCAGATTATATTTATCGCTCACGTGCTTAGGCACTTAGTTTTACCAGGTAAACAGAATATTTAAGTTCTTTCCAAACTGAGTCCACTGGTCAATTTATGGACACAATCTAGTTTAAAGGAAAATGAAGAAGACATTCTATAACCAAATATCAAATAAGAAATATATGAATAATGAATTAAAATAAAGCATGGTTCTTAATAGAAATACATCCATTTATCAAACTTATCAAAGATAAATTTCCCAAAAGGGAAATTTCAGACAGGTCAATATTATCAACTTAGAATTTACATGTAAAAGTCTTTACCTCCTACAAAGAAATAGGAACTTTAGTCAAACAAATCTCTATTGTTTACGTGTTTATATGTAAATTCTAAAGAAAGTAAATTGTGGGTGTACAAATGAGCCCTTTTATGCTGACAGGTGGAAGAACGAACAACAGGAGAATCAGAGTCAGGACAGCAGAGGCACAGGGAAAAGTCAGAAGTATGGAGCTCCAGGAAGGGGCCATCCATCAGAAGCGCTTGGCATGAGTAGGGAATGATGCACAGCAATAAACTGTGGGGGAAAATAAATGACAGAATATGAACGCAAACTCTGGCAAAATATATCACCGTTCTCCTTCATCTTCAAACCCCTGGGGATTTAACACTGCATAGCGAATGATGTCTGGGCCAAACCAAACCGTATTACTACTGTTTCTCCCATTTCCTTTCAGTCTTTGTCTATGTCAGTTGTTAAAAGGCTCTATTGATCCAACATGTACAATTCTGTCCCTGGGAAGAACTTTATCATAAGCTTCACTGCACTCACTGCTGTCTTTTAGGTTGTCACGTAAAATTATTTGGGTTTGATATGAAAGCTTAAAGTCCTTGCAGGCAGAGTCACCCACCAGCTGAT
Source organism: Equus caballus (assembly GCF_041296265.1). Classification (NCBI taxonomy): domain Eukaryota; kingdom Metazoa; phylum Chordata; class Mammalia; order Perissodactyla; family Equidae; genus Equus; species Equus caballus. The sequence goes on from NC_091687.1 coordinate 20,854,191, forward strand.
AGGAAAAGCTGTTTCTTACCTCTTGGAAAAAAAGTCTAAGCTACTTGCAGAGCTTCAGGGAAAGACAGATAATATTGTTTCATGAAGCCCTCAATTACAGATCAGTCTCCCCAACCTTGATAATGCTGATACTGAGTAGGGCTCAGCACAAACTCAGAAAATATTGATTGATGTACTGAATTGGGAAAGACAGCACCTGCAAATGCATGGTGAGATCAACTGTTTCTAAGGCGCAAACCCCTCCTGAGTGTTGCTATTTTCTCTCGGGAGAGACTGACCCATCCGATAAAGGATCATTCCATGCGAGTAGCTTAAGCCCCGGTAGGCCTCGAGGGATGGGGTTACAGTAAAGAAGGGCCGAGCCTGAATTCATATCATCTCACAATAATCCTTAAGACAACAGTTTAGAAGATGATTATCAGTAAAGGAATGCTTGGTTCACAATCTCTATTTAACTTTTACGAAAAAACAAAGCAATGATATTTAGTAAAAATCTTGAACCATTCTTGAAAAATCAAGATGTCCATTACTTACTTCTGGGAAGAACTTAAATTTACATGAATCCAAAAAGAAGTTCTTAAAACTCTTGAGATTAAAAAAAATTAGGTTTTATGCCTAAGCTGACTTTATAAAGCTTCAAGAGACACAAACATCACTGTCATTATTTGTATCAGCTCAGTGCTTGGGCAGTGACATGAAAATCAAAGACAAATTTGCCACCAGTTTTCTTAACTAAATAATTTTACTTCCTTTCAGCACTCCTATTTATATTTGCTATTCCTTTGCAGTGGTAGGTTGGCAAATGGTTAGTAACCAGCTTTCTGGAAAAAATAAAAGGGATAGATAGATAAAATTTTACTGATATAAAGGAAGGGTAGCACAAAATTTACAAGTAACAATAAAATATACAATACTCTGTTGTAAATGCTATGTAACCAATTGATTCTCACAGAATGCTTTTATCAATTTTTGCCAAACTTTTATCTGTAGCCAACCTACTATTATTATTGGCAGACATGAGTAGTTTCAACACGAATGTAGACTGATAATTTTATATTAAGCAGTATGATGAAAATGAAACCATGAAGACATATGTTGGAGCTTGTTTATCAATCACATGAATGACTTTGCTGAATTGGATAATGGTTTTAGGAGAATGGAAAGACAATACTTCAACTTTTTTTTGTGCTCTTAACAATGCATTGTCTACTGATATGACATGCTTTTATAGTTAATCTGCATTATTAATACTTACCAATCACTCTCTTACAATTGTCTCTAGACAATTAACAAGACAACAAATCAAGCCCTGATATGTAACCTTTGCCAATTTTCATGTTATAAATACTCCCTCCATAGTTCATTTCTAGCTATTGACATCAGTTGCTGAATGTAGTGCTGGGAAGAGATGCAACAGCATACTGTTAAATAGTATTTTCACTGTTATACCTATTATATATTATTGAATCATATTGACTGAACATATGTAAATAACCTCAAGAACACAGAAACAGTGAAATGTAGTAAAATAAATAGGAAGTGATGAGTTTTCAGTATTTGCTTTTAATATTATTTAATTGTAAGCTTACATAATTTATTTTTTAATAAAGATTCCGTTTAGCAATTAGCTTGCAAAATCTCTGAAATTTCAACAATCTGTACTCCCCAGCTGGCGTGAGCTAGGTCCAGCACACACTTCCTCCACTGAGTTGTCACTACGTTCTTTAATTCTCAAGTCAGGGACATAGTAGCTTGTAAATAAACGGCTAAAAAATAATCATCAAAGGAAATAAGTTCATGAGATCTTATTTAATGCTACGCATAGCTCTATCATGATTCTCATTGCTTTGCTTCTAAGTGGCATTCAATCTCTAGTTCCTATTAGGTGGATTTAACGGTTTTCAAGGTACAATCATAACAGGCTAAAAATTAGTTCCAGTTTTTCTCATGTACTTCTGGATAGGGACAGACTCTGCCCCACAGCCACCAACTTCCTTCCATTTTATGTGAAAGGCCCCTTGCGCACCATCCACTTCCTGTATCCCTGGATGCTGTGCCCTTTCCCATGGCCGCAGAAGCAGCTGTGTGGCTGGCTCTCCTGCCACAGGAAGGAAGGCAGCAAATAAACATGAGACAAGAGCAGGAGTGCTTCCCTGGGCTTGCTCCGAGGTTCACACATCTGCAGGGCTTAAGGGGGCTTCCATGACAAACAAGACTGCCAGAATTGTTGTATTTGTGTCACTAGCTTTAGGATTAACTACTTTGTTTTAAAACAGGAAAAATGTTTAATTTTGGTTCAAATTTTAGAATACGATGTTAGGTGACCTTAAAGAGGATTGGTCCCAACTTAAGGGGCATCATGTTCCAGCTCCTGCCTAGCTTACTGCTCTCTGCTCAGACAAGCTCACGGCTGTTCGCTGAGCCCAAGCCTTCAGTGAGATCTGGTCCAGGAATGGGGGAATTTCGTTACAGCCATTTGCCAATAAACCCAAGAGCTGTACTCCAGATATTTCTAAATTCTCAGTTCTTCTGCTGAGTCACACTGCCTAAAATGTGACTTCCTATTATTGTTAATTTTACACTGAGCAAACTCAAATTACCATCTTCTAATTGAAAATGGATGGCTTATTTCTCTCATTTCCTTATTTTGGAATTTCCTTGAAGTTCTTTAGAATGGGACACTTGTTCTCAAATTGAAAACCAATCAGCTAGAAACATCACGAAGTTTCTCACTGGTGGGGCTTTAACTCTACATATCATTTAGCACAGGAGACAATGATCTATTTTCCCTCTATGTCTTTAAAATCCTTTGCCAATTACCCTAGAAATGTATAACTGAGGAAGACTGATTTGCTCAAGCCTGGTGTAGGAAAATGTATAAGAAAATGACAGTCATTGGAGAGTTTAATTTAAAAACTATAAAGCAAACTGAGGATCTGTAATTTGAGCTCTAAATGCATTGATCTTTAAATCCCCAGGGTCTTCTTACTGAAATAAGTAAGTGATGACCTGTTAATAGCGTGATCAGAATCAGCACTGCAAATCTGGTAAACAATTCAATGCAACTAGTAGGATAGGCTCCATCATCAGGATTGACAATGAAGGTTCAACAGAAATCAAATGACAGCAGAAAGCCAACTGATTAGAAAGCTATGGGGAAAAAATCCATATGCACAATTATATTGGTTTAGACATGCACATAAAGCATCTACGTACATGGTTAGAGATCTAAAGGTTAATATGAAAGCTTATTGATAAGAAACAAAAAGATTACAGAACACAGACCAGGGAAACACTCTATTACACTGTTGTTACAATTATGCTAGAAAAGCTCAAACATATCACCAAAGACCCATTCAGGATGACCTTTGTGCCATAAGACTTTGAGAAGTTACATAGCTTAATCATTCTTCTCCCATATGTACAATTAGTATTTACCAACTAAGACTCTACCAGCTGGCCTGGCCATGGCTGCCAGGAAGAAGTTGACAGCATAGATCAGGCAAAAAGAACCTCAATTCTGCACCAGGTGATGGCAGAGGACAAGTCCTTGATCTTTGGGCACACAAAGCTTCACCCTTGCCCCAAGTCGACTTTGAAAAGGCTGAATTTTGTCTACTGTAAGCTCACTTCAGAAGAACGAAAATTATACCTATAGTGGGAAGTGATTTTAAATGAGATACAGGATTCCAAAGATTGGTATGTTGGACATATAACTTCATCAATCTGATTATGTTATCCTCTTAGCTACTAAGATTGTCCAGAAACCAAACCCTTTAGTCTCTGAGTACTAATGGGCACATTCTAACATCAGTAACATGTCCAGTAACTCCTCTGGTCTTCAAAAGCAAGAAATGAGAAATGTAGGTGGAGGCCAGGCCTGAAATGGCCAGTCATGTGTTGAAATTGTTCCACAGGGAGAGTGGTTCCTCGGCGACTTTTGACTTTCAGATGCTTGGCCACACTGTCTTTGCATCCCTCACTTGATCTTCACCATTGGCACACAATCCTCTCTCTACATTGACTCATAACATGTCTTACATTCTCTAGACTGCAACCAAACTGAAGGATGCAACGTGACTGTAGGGGACACCGTTGACTGTTCATGCAGCATGCATTCCCCACATTTCCAACTAACAGAGCTCTAGTGTTGGCCAGTGACTTCCATACACCTCAGGGAAAGCTGACCCCATCCCAAGCTGTCAGGATGGGCCTGACTTATTGAAGGTCATTCTATTCTTATCAGGCACTGGGTCAGCATATTATCCAACTGTGGTCACTGAGACATGAGAGAAGCTCTGCAGTTGGGAGTTTGGGGAGAGGTTTCCTTTTCCTATGAAACTCTTGGAAGAAATAGTCTCTCTTCTTTCTCTGAAAACTCTGGTGTCTAGCTGTGATGCATGGAACAGCCACAGTACCCTCAATACCAGTGTGAGAAGGAAGTCAACCCCAAAGATGATATAGAGAAGAGACTGAAAGAACCTTGATCCCTGATGACAACTTTAGGCTTCAGATTCAACTAACACCGAACTCTGTCCGACTCTGAGATTCCTGTTCCAGGAGATCAGAGATTTCCAAATTGTTTAAGTAGGTTTGAGATGGGTTTCTCTTACCTGCAACTTGTATTGCTTATCTATTGCTACAGAACAAGTTTCCTCAAAACTTAAAGGCTTAAAACAATAAGTATTTATTATCTCACAGTTTCCGTGGGACTGGAATCTGGGCACAGCTTAGCTGGGTACTTCTGACTCAAGGTCTCTCACAAGTCTGCAATCAAGGTGTCGATCAGGCCTGTGGTCTCAACTATGAGCTCTACTGAGGGAGGGTCTGCCTTCAGGCTCATGTTAGTGGCTGCTGGCAGGACTCAGTTCTCATGGTCAGTAGACTGAGGGCCTCGGTTCCTGGCTGGCTATTGGATGGAGGCTCCCTCAGTTCTCTGCCACGTGCAACTCTCCATAGAGCAGCTCCTAACATGGCAGCTGGCTTTCCTCAGAGTGAGTGGGTGCCCAAGATGGAAGCCACTGTCTTTTTTTGTTTTTTTTTTTAATAGGAAGATTAGCCCTGAGCTAACTGCTGCCAATCCTCCTCTTTTTGCTGAGGAAGACTGGCTCTGAGCTAACATCCGTGCCCATCCTCCTCTACTTTATATGTGAGACGCCTACCACAGGATGGCTTGCCAAGTAGTGCTGTGTCCACACCTGGGATCTGAACCAGTGAACCCCGGGCTGCCGAAGTGGAACATACGCACTTAACTGCTGCGCCACTGGGCTGGCCCCACAGTCTTTTTTTAACCTAATCTCAGACGGGACAAGCGACATCCCAGCACTTCTACCATATTCTATGCATTAGATGTGAGTGACTAAATCCAGTTCATGTTCAAGGGGAGGGGATTACACAAGGGGTGAACATAGGAGGTAAGGATCATTAGGAGCCACTTTAGATTCACCAACCACACAAATGAAGGCATCCTAACAGGCCAGACTAAGAAACAACTGAAAAAGAAACAAAAGTTGGGATGCTGAACAGAAATCTTCACATCTTTCTCAAGTATGATTTGAACAGATCTTTGATGCAATGTTGACTCTATTGAGAGTACCCTACAGACAGACCTAAAATGCTGATACTGGACACCCTTTAGTTTGGAAAACACTCCAGTTTAACGAGGCTGAATGGAATAGCATATAACATTGTAGTGTGATGCTCACAGTTCACAGTGAGACATGCTCTGTTATATTCCTTTACTGAATATATGCCATGTGTCAGCACCATGTTCAAGAGTGGATACAAATATGAATAAGACGTTACAGCCTCCAAGTAGCTTAAAGTAGTGGAGGAGGCACATACAGGTGTGTGTAATACTGTACAGTGAGTAAAGGACAAACACCTACAGGAATTCAGAATGGAAGGAGTGGTAGGCATGCCAAAGACAGGTTCTGGAGACAGCAGTGGGGCATGCACAGAGAACTCCATCCTGCTGAGTGTGGCTAGAGCACACAGAGGGCTCACGCTAATCTGATATTCAGGCAGGGTCCACCTGGGGTGAGCTGGAGAACGGGCCATATGCACATATTAGCAGATGGTCACTTTATCTCTGCTGACTACAAACCATACGTTGGTTCAGAAAGAGTCTAGGAGTCACAGATAAATGTGGCATTGATAGAGAACACACGGTATTCTCCATTTTGCCTTTGTTACAGGTAAAAGTGGTTTCGATGACCATGAGTCAAGGACTGGTAACACTTTAAGCGTGAAAATGGGGAAAGACAAAGCCCTCTTTCCCCATTTGTCTTTGGGTAAGGTCCTGAGGCCAAGCTAGTTCTCGGTTCAGCTGGCAGAAGGCTGATGGTAACAGAGACAACTGGCATCAGCAAATGGAATACCAGCAAAGCCATCAGGACAGGGCCTGCAGCAAGATCCCACAGAGGTCAGGGTTGGGGACAAGGGCACGCCTGGACTGGCAAGTTCTGAAGTGAGAGAGGTCAAGATAAGGGTGGGGTTGTAGAGGATGTATTTCAAGTCTTCTTATCACCTTCACATATCTGTGTACAAATCCATGATCTATTAGCTTTTTAATTCTTTTTATCTTATGAAGGTTTGCTGTGCTTACTGGTTTCAAGAAAATATATTTTTCTTCTTTTGAAATAACCTAAGTGGAATATGCCATTTGTTGTACAAATCACAATGATTGTGTAAAGCCAAAGGTGTCCCGTGGAAGTGTCTGGCACGGTGGGAGAAAAGTGCAGGGTGATCGATGGAGCAAAGACTGAGGGTCTGAGATGCCATAAGGAGAATTCCCACTGTTCTGATTCTGGAGTAAGACCTTGGGCCAGTGACGTTACTTCTTCTGGCTCAGTTTCTCCCTAACGACAGAATCTACCCCACAGAACTGAGCAAGATCTTGTGTGTAAGATGCCTAGTGGACCAGCTGGCCCTCGCAGATACTCAGGGTAAGTTTCCACCATGGACACATTGTTGTTTTTACAAGGACCACAGGTCTAAAGTTGAACTCAGGAGGAGATATGCAAGAGCTTGTGGCTGACATAAAATCTACTGAGCTTCCACACAGCCACAGACAGAAGTTGGACTGAGTGTAGGTGAGATGCATACACCAATGGGGGGCACAAATTCACATCTAACATTTTATGTGCCAACATTCTATAGCCCGCCCTGAGACAGGTGAAACTAGTACCCAGATTTAAACATTACGTGAAAAAGTAAATTGAAAACAAAGGATTCGTTTTCTTTCGTTTTCCTTCCTTTCCTTTCCAGAAAGCAAGTTGCTTTCTGCCTAGTTGGGCAGGAGATCCCAGTTTTTAATGCTGTAAATAATGGTCAGGATGGTTCTGCTAATTAGATAAAATGAAAGCTCTAAGTTGGATGTATCAACTTCTGGTGCAGAAGCAGCCAGGAGAGAGGAGGACAGAGCAGGCGGAGGGAGAAATGTTTATTGAGCCCCCGCTCCCTGCAAGGCCTGGGCTAGGTTCTGCAGGGTACTAACACCTTTAGGGCCACCTCCCCCTACCTCCTGTTCTTCTTCTCTCTATACTGGCATTTCTGTGGGCACGTCAGAAGGGAAAAAATGGAAGAGAAGGTAGTAAGGTGAATTATGACCAGAGGACAAAGGAAGCTCCGATGACATGTACTTGGGGAAATGAATGCATCGGGGGAATGAACGTGGGGCATGAGAGGAGAAATGGAAGCAAGAAGAAAGTGAGCCTCATCTTTGCTGGTCCAAGACTCTTGATGGCTCTATTCCCTCCCCAGACCTCTTTCTGAAAGTCAACCAAGGGCAGGGGTGGGAAATATTTTCACAGCACTGTAGAGACCCACGAGGAAGCTTTCCTTCTTGAGCCTGTCGCAGGCCTTTGTAAGCAGCCCTCCCAAATCTGGTCTGCCAGTCTCCCCAGCAGACACCATACACTGACAGTGCCCCTCAAACACAGGGAGGCCCAGGAGGAAGCCCAGGTCTGCAGGTGTACACATAGCCAGCTATGGGAAAGCATATGAAGCTGGTTCTCCCATCCTTTGTAGGCCTCTCAACACTACTGGTCTTATGTAATTCCTTAATCGCCAGTGGATTGTGCCCAGCTTTACTGTTTTCACTCAGCTGTACCTGCCTAGCTGGCCCCCCCAGGAATGAGAATCTGTGGGTGAGGACAGCAGCCACAGGAGTGGTTACTGACAGCTCACGGCCTTGGTGCGTGGGGCTTAAAACTCGCTTTCTTCAGGGATGAAATGGATCTGGAGCTCTCTAAGCCTCAGTTGTCATCTTTCTGACCAATATGTCTAATCCTTAATTTTTGAATATCCTATAAAAATTCATTTGCATTTGGAAGCATGTCCAATGTCAAGATGATCAAACATATTTTAAGGATGGAAAAGAAGTATTTGTAGAGAAAGATAAAATGAATCAGGATTATTTTGTCTAAAAAAAGTTGATAAGTAATCCAACAATTATCTTCTTTATCCAGAAGCTGGCAGTGAGCTAGCTGTCATTTCCAAAGAAGAAAGAAAAAGATCAAATTGTCCAATGGCGGAAAAGTATGCACACACTCATGTGGGCACTGGCTGCTCAGCAGGCTGACTGCAGAGTGACATCACGTGGTTAGGAAGACGCAGTCCAGGACTGTGTCTGCTTTAACAATGAGGATCATTGCACAGCGGAGGTGTCCTGAAGGAGCGGCGAGCACAGGCTTGACATACGGATGATGCCATCTGAATATACATGGTTAAATATATAAAACTATCACCTGTCTGGAGGCGGGAGTGCTACATACACTGCTTATTAAAGTACAAAAGAAATTCCAGGAAATAATGAAGAAAGCCTGATCTCAGGGTGTGACAAGAAACAGAAATAAAATGAGCCTTTAATTCTGGTTATTGCTAGACTCAGATCAAGCTACTTCTCCTCTGGTGCCTCAGTTTCCCTTTCTGTAGAGTTGCAGTACTAATGCTTGGCCATTGGCCACATGGTTCAAAGGTTCTAAGTCACTAGTCCTCCCAGCACTTGAACACAGCTCTCCTTTGTGTTCACGGCTTGCCTGAGTGAGCTTACCAACACAATCCCATAATTGCTGCGCTGGACTGTGCTGGCTGTTGCTATCTGCAGACATTCTGAGGTTAGTTCTGTTTTGAGGAACATTAGCTCCGTGCTGACTGTCTCCACTCACAAAGTACAATTTTGGCTGGTCTAACCACAATATGAATGATTAATAGGTTAAATCATTTTCTACGGGTACCTGCATGGCATTCAGAGTGCATTCACTGTTAAATCAGACACACTGCATTGAGCATTTAGAAAGAAACGCTGGAGAGGAAAGGCACAGACACCCCAAGGTAAGAATGGAAAGTCTGGAAACCCAGCCCCGACACCCGTGACCAGAGACATGAGTGGTCAACACAGAGTGGGGAAGAAACAAGAGGCACGTACGTGTGGGTCTCAGGTCGGAGGCCTCGGAAACAGCGCCTTCCTCAGGAAAGCTGAGAGGCTCTGCCACGTCTGTGTCAGGAGGAGGGTAGGGCGGGGGCGGGGGCAGCACTAACTGGGGGGGCCCCCGAGCACTGCCTCTGGGAGGCTTTTGTGGCACCTGCCGTCCAACACCTACATGGAATCAATGGGGGTTACTTCAGAAGGTTAAACCTAGCGACACTCTGCCCTCCAACAGCAGACACACCATCACTCACCTGCACCAAGACCAACCTCACGGCACCCAATCCAGACACACCTGGCACCAGATCCAGCCACACCCAGCACCAAATCTAACCAACGCAGCATCAAATTCAACGTCACTCCACACCAAATCCAACCTCATCCAGCACCAAATCCAGCCACCTCTGGTAAGAAATCCAGTCACCCCCAGCACCACGTCCAACCTCACTCCTCCTTTACCATTTTACATGCATAGTGTCCCAGCCTTGGGCCAATTTGGAAATATCTGCTGGTGGTAACTTGTTTCTGGCAGGCACAACTATTTTTAAATGCTGGGATCAAAACTATTCTGAAAGTCCCCCAAAACAGCTCTGTCAGGGTGAGAGGAGCTCCTTTTCTCCATGTTAGTCTTTTTCACGCCCACAAGGTTTTCCTTTCGCTTACTCTCATTCCTTCTATCTATCCCCTACCATGGATTAAACATCTGCTGGTCTAGCTCACCTCCTGAAGGCCCTTTGGACTCTCAACCTCTTCCAGTGTTTAGTGTAACAGTTTTCAAATTTTGTTTTGAAGAAGGTCCTGAGTTGGAGAAAGTGTTAGAGGTGGTGTTCCCGCTCTATTCTATGTCTCATACAATCGGAGCAGACCCGCTCTGGTCTGTTTACACATGGGGGATCCATTTACAATTTTATATGCAAATGGATTTCTTTCGCTAATAAAATTTTTGAAAGTCAATGACTCAGTATAATAAATATGACTTACTAGTGTCATAAATCACGCTTACTCTTATTTCTTTTAAAAATACTTTCTTCAAGCTTTGAAGTTTAGAATCTTCTAGTAACTAATAGATTCTATGCTTCATGTCCTTCAGATTTTTAATAAAAATATTAAGAAATGTCATTCCTTCATCAAGAAATCTAGCTATTTATTCCTTCTCTTGGTTACAGTTCTTTAGATGTGGAAAAACATTAATTTCCCCATATCTACACAGCATTTCTTCCTTTGAAGTGCAAATAAGCCAGCACCAGTCTGGATGAGTGTGGTCTGTCTGGCCCAGGTGGGAACACTGCATGAGAAGGTACCCAGAGGGCGAGGCATGGAGGGAGGGCAGGCTGTCTAGTGGAAGGCTTATTTTTGTTTACCAAGAAATTTGGGTCAAGACCCAAATCCAGCTGGCTACAATACTATTTTAGAGCAAGTTTCAAAAAAATTTTTTTCTTTTTATATCTAGGCGCCTGAATAGAAAAAGTTGCTCAACACTTTTTTTTGTGTGGACAGGGTTACTTCTTCTATTTTTATTTTTTCACCTAAAGCCTAGACTTTGGTTAAAAGCTGCTTATGGTGTCGTTAGTGTGCTGTCAATTCATGGAGATTTCTGATGAGGATGGAGGAGTGACTTTAAGTGGCCAGCAAGACCTTCTTTCCACCCCGTGACCTCAAAGAAACTTCAGTTATTTTCAGTTGGAAGGGAGCTTCTGGCTTCTTCTCAATCCTCACAAACGAAAGTTTATGGACTCCAGAGAGAGACTCGTAGCGAATTACTAACACCCACATCTCCTCCTTGTAAGAGGAGGTTCCTTAGCAAGGAAATTATCCCTCCAGTTTTCAGTTTTAAAATTCCCTTCTCCTGTCATACCCATGGGCACTGGCTGACTGTCCACAGCCGGGCCAGGGTCTCTAAGCTCGACGCACTCGAGGCCTTGCTCCTCCGAGGCTGAATCAGGAGGTCCTCTCCTGGGCTGACATGGGCTGTCTGGCCTGGAAGCTGGCGTAACTCAACCACATCCACACTACAACTTAAAGTGGATGCTTCTTGGAATTTCAACAAGGAACTCTAAATCTAAGGGTTGTCATCCCTTTACAGAAAGGGTAGGGAGAGAGCTCAGAAGGAAGAATGGGGGTCTCATCATGGAAAAGGAGACAATTAGATTTATTTTAATGGGCTCCTGATCATGTTTTCTTTAAATCTGATAGTATTTTCCTTTGAGAAAGAGGATGAACTGACATGAAATATAGGGTATTGTTCCTTAGGATAAATGATCCCTAAGCTACGAAATACTGAGACATTAAAAGTGATGTATCGACAAGGGGGAAAAGTGCTGACGAACAGCCAAGTAGCTCATATTAAAGTTTCAGGCGCTGACAACGCAGCCACTCATCCTTGGGAGTCTTTTAACTTTGGGGGCTACAGCCACTAGGTCTTAGGCAAAATGTGAGGGTGCCGAGGGGACTAAATGGCATCTGGAGAGGCCCTCTGTTGGCTTCTGTAATGAGTCTGAAGCACTTGCATCATGGGGGGTTTCTCAGGCAACTCTGCTTGTCAAAAGCCATTTCTGTTTTACACAAATGAAAGAGCAAACACTGAATGACTTTAAAATAAAATTCACCATCCCTGACTCGTGGATCTAGAGTCTTCTGTCACGTCTCTCCACTTCACCTGTACCTGAGGGAGTGGAATAAAATGATCTCATAGGGTCTCCCTGCTCACAGACATTATGACTCCACCGTCTTTCCTTTGAGTTCTGTTTTTCTCAAAGAATATCAAGGGCTTTGCTACATATATAAAAAGTATATATGTGGAGATAATTTCAACAAAGTGGTCAAAAAACTACTGAACTGTTGTCAAATGATCTATAAATCCGCTGGGGTCTAGACGCGTTTCAAATGCCAGATGTCTTTCAAAACAGTATCCACGGACATCATCCTAAGAGCTTATCTTTTTCCATCAAAGACACACATCATACACCCACACTTGCTTGCTCTCCATCCTTCACCCTCTCTCAGCGTCTTGAGCCATTCTCCACCTTCCCAGCATCCCCACCTTCCAAATCATGCCCAGGACATATGCCTGCAAGATATTAAGTGAACTTGCAACTGTTTATTTCCAGACTTTCTTTCTTTAGCATAAATATTTCCCGTGTTAATGCCATTATGGAGGAGGCCACTGCAAGTTATTAGCAGTGCTGAAATTCCACACGAGAGCAAGCATCGCAGAGGCATGCAGACAGTGGGCATGAGTCACTCACCAGTCGTGCTCTTCCTGTTCTCCTCCTTGTCCTCAGTGCGAGTGGGAACCAGGGGGCTTGGCGGCGGGGGCTGGGGTGGAGGGGGAGCTGGCGCCCGCCTCTTCTTTTTCTGTAAGTCAATCTGTGACCCCAGAGATACCTATGAAGCACAAAGAAGGACAGTCAGTGTTAGGGTGGTTCTGTTGGGGAGTGGTGCGCATGTGGGACACACAGCTTGGAGAAGTCAGCTCCAATGTGACATGGTGCTCTAAGCAGGACTGTCAGATTGCCAGGGGAGTGCAGGGAGCCATGGTGTGAAGGCTTGCTGTGTGGCCCAGGAGTGGCCTGAGGATGTTCACAGATACCCCCAAGACTCCTCTGAGCCTAGGGGGCTGCAGCTCTGCCCCATACTTCCTAGGAATTCCAGGCAAATCAGGAGACTTGACAACTCCCCGTCAGCATAAATGTGAGAAAGGGGATCCTTAATCCTCAATTAAAAGCAAAAGAGAATTATTCCTTCTGGAAGTTTTATCAAGAACTACCATGTGACCAAGCAGAAGAACAGAAGTGAGCAGCTCAGGCGTCACTCTTGCCCCTGGACTTGGAGTTGCAATGAGGTACGTCAGTACATGGGACATTAGGTTAGCTTTTGGGCCATCAAGCCCCTATCCACGGAGAAACCCAGTTTCCACCAAAGACTTTAACAATGACGAAGAGACAGCTTCTAAAGGCAGCCTGTCAATATTGGGCAGGTCGCATTGTCAAAAGTGAAGTCTGTTTTGTCTGTGAGACAGTATTCGCTGATTCCAGTTCTTTGTTTCTCTGAGACTGCATAATTTTCCTCCTCATTACAGACACAGTTTTCATCCATTCGCTCTGATTGATGAAAATGTGTTTAAAGAGCGTTGCATTAGTGCAGAGTATGTACAAATGATGAAAACGATGACTGCACTCAGGGAGCTGACAGCCAGGGCTCTCACCTCAAGTCCAGAGAGCCCCTGATCATGGCGGGGTTCATCCTGGAGGGCGCCTCCCGCCCCCAGCCCACTGTGGATTCTAGTTCTACTCTTTGTGCTTGGTGTATGAACTCAGCTCACCTCCCAGGAGGGCAACTTCCTCTTCTGGGATGGACCTGATGTTTTAAGTAGGGGGTGTGTGTGGGTGTAAAAGTTTCCTTTTTTATTTTATCGGTAATAGACATTTAATGCAAAAAATTATATAAGCAAAAGGAAGAAAAAATCACTTTAACACTCAGAATAAACTAACAGTTGGCATATATTTTTCTAATCTTTCTTTTTTCTTTTAAAAGTCATATTTTTTTATCCTTCTACCATAATGTATTATAACCACCTCCTATACCTTTAAAATTGTGGAATGTATTTTATGTAAAACATAGGCATAAGAAAAAGTCAGTTCCATAAAGCTTAGCATCTCACCAGTAGTTTCCGTCCACTGCCCTGACTCCAGGAAGAACCACTTAAAACTCTTTTTCCCTTGGCATTTACTCTACTTTTCTAAATAATAAGATTATTCTGCTATTTCTTGATTTTCTCATCTTAGACATTGGCTTCCAGTCCAGAAGATGAGAGTTTAGCTCTTTGAGACACACACACACACACACACACACACACACACACACACACACTCTGACACCTCCACACATAGTTTTCCTTCCTGATCTTTCCAAAAATTATAGCACAAGATTTAAATTAACGTTCACTATTTAGTTATACATATATAGTTATAATAGATATTATAATGATGCAAAACACACATTTTCTTCAAGAGGTATTTTCTCCAGCTGAGACGTGTAACTTATATGTTGACTACATTTTCTTTCTAGATTATTCTTTTTTTTTCTCTGAACTTGATAACTGATTTGTTTTCTAACTTTTTTACTGAGTTTTCTAGAAATTCTCTTTTCCTCTCTTCACTTTTCAATCCCTTGTTTCCTGGATCCTATGCCTTTTTAAAAATTCCCTTCTTCATTTTAGTAGGCACAGTCTCTATTAGCTTTCTGAGACAAGATGTGCATGAGCTAAATGTTTGAGACTTTGGAAATCTAAAAATGCTTTTATTCTACTGCACTGAAGCATCAGCATAGAAGTCCATGGAAATCTAGGCTGGAAACAACTCTCTCACCATGCCAAGCCATTCTTCACCACCTCCAGCTCGGAGTCCTGACATTTCATGATGGCCTGTGCCGGGGTGGAGTTCTGCTTACCCCTCGTCTGGGGCATTCCCTGAGCCCTGCCATCTCTATTTCCTTTAATTCTGCGGAATGTTCTAGCGTTATTCCTTTCAGATTTTTTCTTCCCTCTGTTTTCCTTTCTCTGTCTCTCTCTGGGTGCCATTCAGTTGAATATTGAGGGTTCTAAATTGATTTTTAATTTTTCTTGAATATACCTACCTAATTAAAAAAAATTTCCTGTTTCTTGGAAATTTCCTTTACTTCAATATCCAATTTTTCTAAATTTTCCAATTTCTGTCACTGTATTTTTAATTTTCAAGAGTTCTTTCTTGTTACATATTTTTAAAATAGCAGCATGCCTTGTTTCCTGGCTGTAATACTTTCTCTTTTCTCTCTGAGGCTATTATTTAAATCTTGAAAAATGTTTTAATTTTAATTTTCTTCTATTTATGTATTGCATCCTTCAGGTTCCTTTTCTCTCTCTGTCTTGGCCTCTCGTCTGTCACTTTTTGATCTTCCCTCACTTTCTGGTGATCCTTGGCCAAATGCTCTCGGTTGTGTTTCTGTGGAGAGGGTCTGTTGACACACTGATGGGATCCCCTGCTGGTGCCTGGGCAGAAATCTGGGTAGCTCATTGGGAGATCCCCAAATACCCATATCTGCGGGATTCTCTTTTGTACACAAGGGAATCTCCAATCTCCTACCTGAAGGTGGAAGCTGGTCTTTCAAGCGGGATCCAGTGGGAAGGCCCTAGGCTCTCATTCAGCATATGGATTTCACTTTTCCCTCTTTTCGGTCCACTCAGCGTGTCTGAGGCCATGGAGTCAGAGTCTCGGTTCTTCCACCTCTGGAGGTGCGAGGGCAGACCTGCGGCTGTGCCTGGCAGTCTTACTGCTTCTCATACCCACGTCAGCCTGTCCTCTGTCATCTGCTCCTTCGCACGCTAGTGTGCAGAGGAACTTGTGCCTCACATGCTGAGCCTGGTCTCTCCTGATGGGCCTCTCCACCCCAGCAGTCAGCTCTCAGCTTCCTCTGCTTTGGAAGGACTTTAGCACAATCAAACATATTCTAATTCCACAGTGTCTACTGACCACTGTTACTGCTCCTTCTCCCTTCTCTTTGTCATAGTGGACTCGGTATAGTGGGGTTTCAAAAAGAGAGAGACAGACTAGCACATTTTAGCAGCTATATTTTCCCACATATTTTAAAGGCTACCTAGTATTCCACTGCATCCATGAAACATAATTAATTCAATTAACCTCTGTTGTCTTTGATAAAATATTAAGATATTTTAGTTTTATTACAAATTTAACTTCTTAGAACACCCTTTTAATTCTCAGACTGCTTTCCCAATTTTAAGAATCCTTGTCATGTGGCCAGCTCACACTGAATTTGTGATAAAGTTACCAGGACTCTATCAAATAAATGGATATCAAAGCTTTCTATTTTTCTGTTAATTTCTACATATTACTTTAGTCTGCTGTTCTAACTTGGGCCTGGGTGCTGGTGTGATGTGTGAGCTGGGCTCTCAGCAGACCCCACTCAGCTGTGCCCGACTAGGGGCGTGCCTAGTCAGAGGCGGGGTGCTTGGTCTTACCACCTGCAGTCATAGTCCTGCCTCTACTTTCCACCCAGTTGTTGATGACAATGGTGAAAGGCTTAGAGCTTTGGCTCTGCTGGCTGGATTTCTTCCTTCAGCATTTCCATCAATCTGTTAATTAATCATGATCCTTCAAGTGCTAGGGATGTCTGCCCGTGGTTTTTTCTAGTCCACATCTCTCGATCTCATCCTAAAAGGTGGTGAGAGACTTTGTTAAATGTCATTCATTCCTTACGCCTTCAATGAATTATCAACAAACAGTTGTCGGTTCCCTGTTCTGTGACAGGAACTGCAGTGGATTCAAAGATGTATAAAGTCCCTGACCTCACGCTGTTCACAGTCTAATGAAGGAGAGATAATTCTCCAACATTTACACGATCTTCTAGGCTGGAAACTCTGCCAAAAGCTATAATGTGGGGCATACTTGGGAATGCGGTTTCTTCTGTGAATTCATGCTGGTTAATCAGAGCACTCTAAGCTCTGTGTAATGATGATGTGTTCCAGAATTCTGCTGAGTGTCAACAGAAAGTCAGAGATGATCAGAAGAGGGGAGCAGGGAAGCAGTTCTGGCTCATCCAGTTTGGAAAAGCAATTTCACCTGTTGAAAGAAAGTTCTGGCTCACTGCTTGTTACAAGATTTGGAGAAACAGCAAACTCCTGGAGCCATTGCCGAGACAGCCAGCTTCATTACTGGTAGTTCTTCTCCCAGGGACAACCACAGCCACTCAACGAACATTTATTGAAGACCATGTATTTTCCAGGCATAGAGTTACTCTTAATAAACTAATTAAGATAATGTGTTTGAAAAGTGTTTGGCAAGGTCTGAGACCTCCAATCAAGACACGATCTAATGGGCAAAAGTTTTTTCCAAAGCTTTTGTTAGCTGAAGGTGTGTAAACAAAAGTGTTCTGGTAGACGTATTTACAGACTTCAGGAAAATACATTAACATTGGCAGCAACAAAGATTTATTAAACATTTACTAGGGGTGCCAACTGAATCTCATGTGACTACCTCAAAAGCCTCCAAAGAGAGGTAATTTTACTCTGTTTCATAAAGGAACAAAAGGAAACTTGTAAAAGATACCTTGCCCAAGGTCGTACAGCTAATAAGCGGGCAGAGTTAATCCACTCTTAAGCCACTTTCCTTACACCGCCTTCCTAGCTTCAGCCAGTAGGTCTGAAAGAAATAACTCCTGCATTTTTGAATGGAAATGTCTATTCCTATGATTCCATAAGTGAACAAAGCCGATGGAGCTCTCACCGTCCGTTGTGATAAAACATCCACATACTGAGCATGTTAGAAATCAATTTGTGCTTGCAAGTGTTGCTTTAGAAAACATTTTTAAACCCTGATTCATATCTTCAGCACATTCTTTGAGGAACACTTGACATCCAGTTCTGCTCACTTTCTGGAGCTTGGTCGTATCTTTTTTCCCCCCCTTCCTAGAACCAGGACACATAGTGGCCATTTTGGGTTGGTCGGGGCTGATTTTAACATGCCTCCCATCCGGTGTACGGCAGCAAGGAAGCTTTCCCCAATGGCAGAAACAGAGCACTGGATTGCTCAGTCTTTGTAGACAGCATCCATTCCACCGTGGCCTCTTTGGTCTCTTAATCTCACTGTGCCAGTTGTGTGTAAAGTAAGACTGGAGGACAGAACATGTTTAAGGGGGAAGGGACGTTCTGATTTAAAGAGAATGGGTGAGACTCTTAGCATGAAACACAAAGCCTCCTATTCCCACCTGGGCTCCTGCACCTGCTCAGAGTGTGGCACTTGGCAGGAACTTAATAAAAAGTGATTAAAGGACTATGTGCGTGTGTGCATTTTCCACGTTCCTTTACAGTTTTTCCCTATATGTGTACGCTATGTTCACATTATTCTTAGGAGAACTGGATATAATCTTCTAGCATTCAGCTAAAGGAGAAAGACATCAGTAGATCTGAGGGTCTACGTTGTGAAATAAAATTCGTCAGGTTCAGCACCTTGCATCCCTTTATGTGTTCGCTAGTTCCCTTGTTCGTTTGTTCATCCATCCATCCAAAACATGTGTGTACTTGGTGCCAGGCTCCATGCTGGCACTGGACACATATGAATGAGGGAAGGAGAACCCGGGGTATTTCTCTCAGTCATGCTGAACAGACGGCTCACTTGTGCTTGGCTGCACCGTAGTGGGTCCATGCTTCCTTGCTTTTTCTCAAACTGTTCTTCCAGCTTAGAATGTTCTTCCTTTTCAAACACTTCCCTCAGTCTTATGCCCTTGTTGAAATCTTCCTCACTCTTGAATGCTACCTCCTTAGGGAGGCCCCTGCAGTCCCCTCAGTGGAAGTGAATCAGCTCCTCTTTGATGCTCTTGTAGTACTTTGCTCAGATGTACGAGTGGTCCGTTATTTAGAGGACAGTCCTCATTTCATCTTCCCCTCTAGTCCAGCCAGCTGCTTCCACGTCCAGCTCCTCCTGTCTGTCTCTAAGTTCTCTATAGTAAAGTGCAAACTGATTAGTCTCCGAATTTCCACAATTCCTAACCTACTGCTTTCACACGTTAGGAATCAAATGTTTGTTGAATACAAGAAAGAAAGCAGGCATTTTATATAAATGTGGCATGTTATGGAAAGAGTTTATAAATATTCTTGTTTAACAGACCCCACAAGTACAACATAGCCCTGGCTCCATATTCTCATTTCTCTTTTATTCAAAATGAAAATGCCCCATTGTTTTTACTTTGATAAATGAAAGTCATATATGCTCACTGAAAACATTTCAAATAATAGAGGGGTATAAACTACTAAGTGAAAATCCTCCCTTAACTCTAGCCCCTAGATAGAACCTCTATTAAGCTTGATGTACGTTTCCTCTGTCTTTTTTCTGTGTATTTAAATATCTGAATATTTATAAAAATGAGAAGACATTCTTGTAATAACAAATGCTTTTTTCACCTCCAACACTGTCTATTGCCAGGCATGGATCTCTCTCAGCCACTCTGAGTTTGGGAAGGGTCTACCCCTGCATGGACCAAGTATTTACCCCTCCTCAAGGTTTGGCAGTTCAGTTGTTTCTAAATTGTCGCTATTTCAAATATTATTGCAATGAGCATCCTTATATATTTCCATGTTTCCATTTGGTCTGTCCCCTTAGGATACAGTTCCATAAATTCACTGGCTGACAGCAATGTGATTTTAAATGAATTGATATCAGGATCTTAAAGAGGTATCTGCACTCCCACCTTCACTGCAGTGCTATAGCCAGGATGTGAAAACAGTTTCAATGTCCATTGACAGATGAATGGATAAAGAAAAGGTGGTATATTCATACATAATAATAGTATTCAGCCATGAAAAAGAAGGGAATTCTGCACTGTGACAACACGGATGGACCTGGAGGATATTACACAAGGTGAAATAAGCCAGTCACAGAGACAAATAGTGCATGATTCCACTTTTAGGAGGTTCTAAAATAGGCAAATCCATAAGATCAAAGAGTGGAGTAGTGTTTGCCAGGGGCTGGGGAGGGGAAATGATACTAACCGAGGGGCATAAAGTTTCACTCAAGCAAGATGAAGAAACTCTGGAGATCTGCTACACAACACTGTGCCTACAGTCAACAGTGGGGTACGACGCACTTCAACACCTAGGAGGGGAGAGCTCATGGTAAGAGTTCTTCCACAATAAAACAGAAACAAAAATGTGATACCTGTTGCCCCATCGACCTTCAGAAAGGCTGTATTGTCACCACCAACCTCTTCTCCACATTCGACAACAGAATGGGGAGAACCACTGTGGTGCTTATCCGAGTCGGTGACAAGTGTTCTGATTACTTTTAACTCTGTGTCTTTGGATACTAAGATTAGTGATTTTTAATGATTATTGGCGTGTGAATGAGAAAGAACTGGTTGTTCACATCCATTAAGCTTTTTCTCTCTCTACGCTGGTGTTGGCCAGAGACATTAACCCTCTGAATTACACATACGCTGTGAACATTTTCCTTCATTTGTGACGCCCTTTAATTTTCTGCATTTTACGTTTTTAGAATGTAAAACTTTATCTAACTCACTGTTAGGTTCTTTCTCCCTTGTTTTTTGTTTCAAACCCTGTGTGGTACTAAGAAAGGGCTTCTTAGGGCTTCTTGATCCCAAATTTTAAAAATTCCTATTGTTTTGAAGTGCTTGTATGATTTACTTTTTACATTTTTACTTTAAATCAACCTGGAGTAACTTTGCTATTTGCTGTACATTTCCCTCAAGTGATTAAATTACTGACAAGGCAAATGACATTTATTTATAAATCTGCAGGTGTGTGTATTACTGTAACACAAAATACAGTAATATTACGTACCAAATGAGGTGTGAAAAACTGGTGTTATGACTGCTGTTTCCTTTATTAACTGAAGCATCTCATCCATGGGGAATCTGGCCTGCTGGAAGTCTCTCCTATTCAGAACCCACAGTAAAACCACACAGGACGGGGAACCACGCTCACGCCCATCATCGGCTGGAGCCGGGCTCACAGCCTGCCTGCCCCTGAGCAGCTCCTGCTGACTCTGTCACTGAAGTGATCTGGTTTCACCTCCACTAAACAATAAAACCAGAGTTTCCTGCAAAGAGTCAGTGTCAAGTCTGAGAATTCAGAGAAAATGGCGATGAAGTCTAGGAAGATTTTCCCCTAGACTGCTTAACTTATTTCTAAAAGAAGAGATTTGTACTTAAAGGAATAAATCTTCAGTCATCTAAGGCAGTTAATTCTTTACTGTGTTCTCATTCTCCAGGGACAACAGGACGTCAACTTTTTAGTATAATGAAATTGCTCTGGGTTAAAATTTAAACCTACATTTTAACCTACTACTGTTTACATAACAATTATTACATATAATTTTCCTTTAAATACACTTGTACTTTTAAGATGATGATCACAAAGATCACAAACCAAAACAGCTTTGAAATGTCCATCAGTGAGATGAGAGTGCAGAGTGGTGCTCATACTCTGACCCTGGAGGCACACAGCTGAGGTTAGAGTTTTGCTTCCACCATGAGCTGTGTAATATTGCATAAGTTGCTTAACCTCTCTCTGCCTCAATTTCCCCATCTGTAAAACAGGGACAAAAATAGTACCTGCCTCTTTTGGTTACCATGGGGAGTAAATGAGTATATCATGAAAAGTACAGAGAACAGCGCCCTCACTGGTGGGCAGCTGTTATGAAGACCTCTTTGCTTTCTTATCTTCCTCATCATATCCCTAGCCAATAGTAGACAACCCAACGGGAACCTGGACACCCGGACATCACCCTCAGAATCAGACCTGGTTTCAGCCCCAAGAGAGAACGTCAGAGTCTTCAGGGAATTTAGTCATCTCTGCCTTCCTGGAGGTTCAGCGCGTTGATAACACCACTCCATGGAAACATGAGGCAGTACCGCGGAGCTGCCAGCAGCACCGAGCCTACGCCAGCCTGCCCGCACTGCTACCTACTAGCTGCACAAATTTGCTCAAATACTTTTTGCCCCTGTGCCTTGCTTTCCTCATTTTAAATAGGATAGTAATAGTGCCCACCTCATAGGGCCGATGTGAGAATTAAATGAGTGCTCAGAAATGTCCCTAGCTGCTTGAAATACTCTTAGAAAATGATATATATGTGTCTGCTAAATAAACAGGAAACAAGCCTAATGACAGAAAAGAACACAAAATCTTAGAGCTGGAATTCCCACTCCTTTATCTTACAGGGGAGAAAATAGAAGGCCAGAAGTAAAATGTTGTTTTCAAGACCAACTCTACCTTATTTATCTTGCCTGACGAAAGAGAGAATGATAACAATGCCAGCTGCGTGCTAAGAGCCAGACCCTGGGCTAAGGGTTTCCGGTGCATTCCTGTTATCTGGTTTGGTCATCAAAACACCTGATGGAGCGGACGCTGCTGTTACTCTCGTACAGAGAAGGGAGGTGAGCTTGGCGGGGTTGAGTCACTTGCTGGAGGCCGCAGAGCCAGAGAGTGGTAGGGCTGACTGCTGTCTGACGCTGCCGTACCACTTGCTTATAAAAGGGGAGAGTGGGGAGTGCACGTCTAGTCGGCCCAGGTTTCTCCCACACAGCATTCCACCACGAGGGCACAGGCTTTATGTGATTCACTGCTGTCTCCTTAGTATCGGGGACCATCCTTGGCATATTTTGGGTGCTCACTAAATATTGGTTGAATGAGTGAATGTTGTTACCAAAAGCATCCATGTTATTAAAGCAATACCTTTTTGTGACAAGTACACTCATTTGATGACTGTGTAAGTGTCTGTTATGTGTCAGATACTGCATGGTACTGAGAATAAGAGATGAGCACCACGGACAGGAATTGGGACTGGTTTTGTTGGAAGGGATGTGGGTGATGGTCAAACTTCCAGTGCGGCCCCCTGTGCGATAGTGGTGTTGCTCCTTGCCACATGGGACACCTGTGGAGAAGCTGGTTTAAGTGGAAGTTCCACTTAGAGTAAGATCCATGTCCCGGCTATTGTGAGTAATGCTGCAGTAAACATGGGGTGCAGATGCCTCTTCGAGATACTGATTTTATTTCCTTTGGATAAATACCCATAAGAGGAATTGCTGGATCATATGGTAAGTTCTTTTCTTAACTTTTTGAGGAAGCTCCTTACTGTTTTCCATAGTGGCTGCAAATTTACATCCTCCCCAATAGTGCATAACAGTCCTCTTGCTTCCACATCCCTGCCAACACTTGCTATCACTTGTCTTCTTGACGACAGCCATTCTAAAACATGTGAGATGATATCTCATTGTGGTTTTGATTTGCATTTCCCTGACGACATTGATGGGGAGCATCTTTTCATGTACCTGCTGGCCATTTGGATGCCATTTGCAACAACATGGATGGACTTTGAGGACATTATGCTGAGATAAGACAATTACTGTATGATCTCACTTACATGTGGATCTAAAAAAGCCAAACTCATAAAAACAGAGAGTAAAATGGTGGTTACCAGGGACGAAGGGTGGGGGACAGGAAAGATGTTCTTCTAGGGTACAAACCTGCAACTAGTAGATAAATAAGTCCTGGTGATCTAACACACAGTGTAGTGAATATAGACAACAATACGGTATCATAATCATCATACTTGCTAAGAGACTAGATCTTAATTATTCCCACCACAAAAAAGAAATAATTATGTGACCTGATAGAGGTGCTGACTATTGCTACAGTGGCAGTCATATTGTAATACATAAATGTATCAAATCAACATGTTGTACACCTTAAATTTACACAATGTTATATGTCAAATGCATTTCAATTAAGAAAAGTAAAATCCAGAGTCCTGACCACGCTAGCCTTACCTGACCCCACCACCTCTCAGTCCCCTGTCCCACCATGCTCTGCCTCCAGGCTGTCCCTGGATGTCCCCAACCTGCCCTCTCCTCTATGTGTGTTCTGCCTCCAATATTCATGGAGACCACTGACGGCTGCTGAGAACTGCCCACCCTCTGTCACCCCTTTCCCATGCACCAGCTTTCTTTGACTTATACACTTCATACACTTACATTTCTGTCAATTTGCTGATTGTCTGTCTCCTGCTCTAAAGTATAAACACCATAAGGACAGCGGATTTGTTTTGCTACCTACGGTTTCTCTCTACCTAGTAGAGTGTTTGGCATAAAGTAGGTGCTTAATAAATATTTGTTGAATGATAAATGCCGCTAGGGGAACCCAGGGGAGAAGCCATGATAGAAGATAAATAGGGATGGCATAAGGAGTGGAAACCTTCCCAGGGAAGAGGGACGCCAAGCTCGGAGGAGAAGCCAGCTGCAGCCAGAGGACGGGCCTGCTCCTCTGATGTGTGGGAGTGCCAGGAGTCCTCTCCAATCCTCTGGCAGAAGCAGTGGCAGAAGGCAGACAGGAGAGGAGAGCGAGTTGGGAGGAGAGAGCAGGCTCCACTTTGAAACAGTGCCGTGGAGCAGACCCGAGGGTCTGTGCGGACCAGGGGTTGCACTTGGGGCAGCTTCAACCTGTGGGACCAGGTGATTGTGAGACGAGCATGCAGGCAGCTGGGCTGGCCTAGCTTTGTTCTTCTGGCCACTGCCGAGATTGTGCAAGTGCTCCAACAGATAGCAACCATGCTGGCCACAGAGCAGTGTCTCCAGAGAGGGAAGGAGAGCAGACAGTAAAGCAGAAAGCAGAGTTCTAAGCCTGGGCTTTGGGTCAAAGAGCATGTGAGGAAATAGGAAATCCCTAGAGCCTGGCTGTGGCTTGCCCTGGGGCATGTTTCTGTGAGTTTACTTAATTATTTAAGGCTTGATTTTCTCAAGGATGCTTCCCTTCCAGTGCACCCTCAAGACACAGTCCTCAGCTCCAGCCTACTTAGCGTATCCACCCTCCAGGGGGTCTAGAACACCTGATCCCTTCGCCCTCCCCTGGTGAGAGAGGCCTTGTGGAAACAGAGCTCAGGTACTAAAACTAAAGCCTGACTTTCCTCCTGGAAATTTGGGGAGGGGTTCAAGGAGACGGCGACATCACATCCTGATCTTACAGGACAACTTTGACAGCACACAGCACCTTGCAGAGCTCCCTAAATCCCAACATAAAGAACACGTCCACCCTGGGCACCATAAAACGCGGGGACTCTGAATCTTAGATTTCCCTGCAAGTCTTAATTTCAAAAGTTAATCTTGCTGTCAGAGGATACACCACCATTTTCCTTTGGTCACTATAAATAAAGTAATATTGATCCTGTGAGAGCAAACCGCATGCTCGGTGGAAGCAGTATCCTGGCTGGATGTCATCCGGGCAGATGGATGGAGCAAATTCTAACTCAACTGATATGTAGCCATTTCACTTTTAAATTTAAAACAAAAAAATAGTCCTTCCAGGAACTGTACACACTATCTCATAGAGATCTACCCAAGGTGTGGGGCATTTTTATCACTTATTTGCTACTGTTAGATGAATATAAGGTCATGGTAGATAAATTTTTGGTCATGAGAATTCCACTATCCATCAAATGTTTTGAGATTCTGCTTTATAACCTTAAGAAAGGCTGAAAAGACTCCATCCACACTCTGATGCCTCCGGTCAACTAACTGACTCCCTTTGGTTGTTTATATTCCATCCACCAGAATTAAAGCCCTCCTCACAGGTGGGGGCAGGCACGATGCCAGGGAAAACAATTTCTATCATCACCATCTTTGGTAATTCCAGAAAGAAAAACACTGGGCATGCTTCATGGAAAGTTATGAGAAGAAACAAAAGTTGCTGTTTAAGCACTTTCTTTCTACCTCACTTAGAACAAAAAGCCCTAACACAGAATACTTATTATGTGCTTTTGGTTTTTAAATGTAGAGGTTTCAATGTGGAGCTCTCAAGTCTGATTGCCCTTCATATTCCCCAATGAGCACTGAAGAATCTCGTACCACTTCAAGAAATATTTGTTAAGGGTTAGTTTTTCTGTTAAAATTGTATTAGCTAGAAATATGTGCATAGACAGTTATCTATAGGTTTACAATCTTTTCATGTTTCAAAGTAACGGTGGAAAAATTTCTTCTTTTAGAATTTCACACCGATGCATATAGGAAAGTCGCCAATCACTGGCATTGGTATTCCACAGGCAAACCCCTCACCTCTCTGAGTGCTGACTGCCTTCTCAGGTCCCCAAGGTAGAGGAGCATAAGGATGCTGGAAGAGGACAGGACAGGGTTACATGCCACCCGCCACCCACAGATGTGACAGAAGATGAGGGGCTTAAGATTTGGAAAGAAGCCCAGGAAAATAGGATGTGAAACCAGCAGGGAATCTCCCTAACAAACAGAAGTGATGATATGCAGAGCAAGTCGACATGATAGCATCCCCTACTGGAGCAAACAATTCCCTAGTCCAAGAGAACGGACTCCCTGCCAGGAGCCAACAAACACATCCCCGTTTCTTCTTCCTCCACCAGTGTCATCCTTATTGTGGCCCACCATTCCAGTCGGGCCAACCTCTCCTTCAGCCAAGACCTAGATTACTCTTCAGTGTAAAAGAAAGATGCCTCCTTTGAGCTCGCCCTCTCCAAGCAGCAATGCCCCCTCCCTCCCTGAGCTGTGCCATTTTCCACAGATTCTCTTCTTACTCTCAATTGCTCTCCTTCCTCTGCATGATGCTCCTCCTGGGTTCTTCTGTCCTCTTCTCCTTTTGTTTCTTATTCACTCCTATGCTCCCAATTATTTCCTACATGTGGATAGTTCTCAAATTGTCCATGAGCACACCCCCTGGGAGCCCCAGGGACAACTGCCAACTGGCTTTCCCATGCAGGTTCCTGAAGATACTTCAGACCCAACAGGTCCCAAGTCATAATCCATATCTACGGTCCCGTCCAACCTGTTCCTTTTTCAATATTCTTTTCACATTGGACGTGTCACAGGTGTGGCTGACCCTTCCCTCTTGCTCACTTCCTGTATCACACAGCTCCTTGAAGGGCTCTGGGCTTTTTCTGGAAGTCTCTCAAAACCACTTCTCCCCATCCCTCTGCTACTCCTGCCTTCATTCAGGCCCTTAGCATGTCCCACCTGAAGGATTTTAAATGCCTCTCCTCTCACTGTCTTGCCTCCAGTCTCTCCTTCTCTGAGTCAGTTTCCACAGTGCTACTCATTTTGATCATTCACTCATTCAGAACTTTACTAAATATTTACTAAATACCACATGCCAGCACTGTTCTCCGTGAAGGCGGCAGAGCCTCAACAAGACAAATTCCTTTACTCAGAGAGCTTATGCCCTGGTGAGGGAAGTCAGAAATAACTGGATAATTTTAGGGAGTAACCCATTTCATTTAAGATAGAAACACGGTAGTGACATGTTTTTGTGGGTTTGAGGTCAGAGAGCTAACGTGGGTAATATAAACAGGAAGGGGGAGAAAGGCCTCTCTGAGGAGGCGGACATTTGCCTCGAATGACGAGAAGGAACCAGCTCTGCAAAAGAACAGGGAGACTATTCCAGACAGTGAGAGCAAGAAGAGGGAGGGGACACTCGACTGTTAAATACTACCAGAGGAACCGTGTCAGGTCAGTGTGGCCAGAGGCCCCACACGGCGTCACTGGCCATGGAAAGGAGCTTGCCTTTTATTTGCTGTCACTCCCTACTTAAAATTACAAGTAGGATCAAACCCAAATGATGTCTGTGGCAGCCACCTAGCTCCTCAGTGGGACCCTGATTCTTCCTTCTAGCCTCATCTCACCACTTCTATGGCCCTCATACACCTTGGCCTCCAGTGCCACTGCACTGTATCCCCTCCACCTGTGTTGTCCTGTCCTTGTGTCTAGCAAACTCCTACCCACCTTTCAAGACCCAGCTGAAATCTCCCATCTCACAAATTATAAATAGCTACCTCTTGTGTGCTCCAGGACACTTGCACTCTATTCGGCCTCATGGTAATAAATGTGTATCTTCTTCCCAGACTGGGGCCTCCTCAAAACCAGGGATAAAGCTTATCCATCTGTGTTGTTAAGCACATTGACTGGTATCAGCCTGGAGAGACAACAGCCCCTAACTAGCATTCACAAATAAGAAATTAAATGAGTGTATTTCTGAATGGTGAGAAAGAGAAGAAAGATCCTGTCTACAGAATATAATTTATACTACTCCCTTCACACTTATCCACAGGGATACAAGGCAAAGCATTGCCCAGGAAAATATGAAGACAAGGCAATGTCCTGTTCACTTGCACTGGAACCATTCTAAACAGGCTCAGCTGGATTAGCCTGCACCCCAGAGAGATTCTCAGGTGGGTATGCATTTCCATTTTCACTAAATACTCACACTCACTCACACACACACACACACACACACACACACAAAACACACCTGCATAGGCTTGCACACAATTTAAGTAAGGATTACAAAAGCATAATGGACAAAGAAAATAGAATGCACGAAGTGGGTTTCCAGTGTATATTCTGAAACAGACCTACAAATATAGTCACCTGATCTCTGGCAAAGGAGCAAAGGCAATCCCATGGAGAAAAGATGGTCTTTTCAAAAAATGGTGCTGGAACAACTGGACAGCCACATGCCAAAAATGCATTCGGACACAGTTCTTATACCCTTCACAAAAATCAACCCAGAATGGATCACAGACCTACATGTAAAATGCAAAACTATAAAACTCTTCAAAGATAACATGAGAAAATCTAGATGACCTTGGATTTGGTGATGACATTTTAGATACAACACCAAAGGCATGATCCATGAAAGAAAGAATTGCTAAGCTGGACTTCATTAAAATTAAAAATTTCTGCTCTGCAAAAGACACTGTTACAAGAATGAGAAGATAAACCACAGACGGGGAGAAATATTTGCCAAAGACACGTCTGATAAAGGATCATTATCTAAAATATGCAAAGAACACTTAAAACTGAACAATAAGAAAATGACCAATCTGATTAAAAAATAGGCCAAAGACCTTAACAGACACATCACCAAAGAAGATATACGGGTGGCAAATAAGCATAGAAAAAGATGTCCCACATCATCTGCCATTAGGGAAATGCAAATTAAAACGAGATACCACTACACACCTATTAGAATGGCCAAAATCTGGAACACTGACAGCACCAAATGCTGGCAAGAATGTAGAGCAATAGGAAGTCTCATTCATTGCTGGTGGGATGCAAAATAATACAGCAACTTTGAAAGACAGTTTGGCAGTTTCTTACAAAACTAAACATAGTCTTATCATATGATCCAACAATTGCGCTCCTTGGTATTTACCCAAAGCGGTTGGAAAACCTGCACACAGATGTTTATAGCAGCTTTATTTATAACTGCCACAACTTGGAGGCAACCAAGATACTCTTTAGCAGGTGAATGGATAAATAAACTGTGGTACATCCAGCCAAGAGAATATTATTTGGTGCTAAAAAGAAATGAGCTATCAAGCCCTAAAAAGGAAACTTAGATGCATATTATTAAGTGAAAGAAGCCAATCTGAAAAGGCTCCATATTGTATGAGTCCAACTATACGACATTCTGGAAAAGGCAAAACGATGGAGACAGTAAAAAGATCAGTGGTTTCCAGGCGGTAGTGGGAGGGAGGGATGAACAGGTGGAGCACAGAGGAATTTTAGGGAGTGAAACTACTCTGGATGATATTATAACAGTGGACACATGACGTCACACATTTATCCAAACCCACAGACAGTACAACATCAAGAGTGAACCGTAATTTAAACTACGGACTTCCGGTGATAACTACGTGTCAACGTAGGTTTGCCAGTTGTAACAAATGTATCACTCTGGTGACGGATGCTAATAACGGGGGAGGCTGTGTGTGTGTTGGGGGAAGGGTAGATGGGAACTCATTAGCTTCTGCTCAATTTTGCTGTGAACCTAAAACTGCTCTAAAAAATATGTATATACATACATACATATACATGATATTCTGTACACAGAGTAATTATCCCTATTATGCATAAGCATTTCTATTCCAATTTGTCATTGATGGATTTGGACTGCTTTCCTGAAAGTTCTATGGATTAGTTTTTTGCCCCTAAAGTAAAATTAGAAGCAATGACTACAGAGAATTCCTAAGATATGGGCTATTTAAAATATATAGTTTATTATTAACATGGAACTCTAAAATTACTTATAAATATGAAACTATCTCCCAAGGCAATCAAGACATAAGCAAGCAGCACGTCACGCTCACTGAACTTCTCATTAATCCGGGATTCCCCTGGGGAGATGGGAGTGATATGCACACTTCCCAGAGCTTTGGGGAGTTTCTAGTTTGTTGCTCTCGTGAGCACTGGAGTTTGACCATGGGCTGCGACCCTCCCTCGTCTGGGCTGCGTGTAGGGACTGCTTTCCTCTGCACCTTTCTGCGCTGCCTTGCATGACATCCTGAGTGCCAGGCTCACACTGAGGCACCTTCAGGCCCGTCCTGAACAAGTTCCTCACTGGCTTCAGTTGCCCTCCTCTAGTTCTGTTTTGAACATGCTAAGTGTGTGCATTCCCAGGCCAACAGCCTCAGATGCTCCCTAGACACCACCCACCAAGCACGAGGTTCCTCATGCAGTGTGGCCACAACCAAAACCTACAACTCCTACAGGTGAAAATGAATTTACTAATGTTAGCTCTCCATGAGTTATGGGAAACTTGGGCATTTTAAGTTTCTTTTGGAAATGATAAAGATCCTTTGGCACAGGTCTAGGTGGGAAATGTGTTTGCTTTGCACAATCTCCTTCCTTGGGGAGACATTAGTTCCCGTGCACCCAGGGAATAGACTTTCACTGCGGATGGCACCTTATTTGGAGCATCTATGCTTCACCACAGGTTTTGTTGATCTGACGACCAGGATTCCAGCAGTATACTTCAGCTACAAGCAGAAGTGCCAAGTGCAAACCAATACTCAGAATACGTGAAGGAAATAAAATATGAACCACATAAATAATGAAGACCATAAGGCTTTATTATTCTATGAGCTATCAGAACTATGTAACAAAAAGTAAACACTTTTCTGAACTCTCATCGTTATTGTTTATAAAATTTCCATCAAGAAACCACAGTCCTGGGGCCGGCCCTGTGGCCGAGTGGTTAAGTTCGCATATTCTGCTTCGGTGGCCCAGTGTTTCGCCAGTTCAGTTCCTGGGCGTGGACATGGCACCACTCATCAGCCATGTTGAGGTGGCGTCCCACATGGCACAACCAGTGGCACTCACAACTAGAATATACAACTATGTGCTGGGGGGCTTTGGGGAGAAGAAGAAGGAAAAAGAAAAGATTGGCAACAGATGTTAGCTCAGGTGCCAATCTTTAAAAAAAAAAGAAAGAAATCATGGGCCTACTTTTGTCTAATCTCTCTTCAATAATCTTCTACATTCTCCTATAAAACATTGTTTAGAAGTTTTTTAGTGACTGGAAGATTTTACTGTCACCCAATTCCATGGATTAAAAAGATTCAAGTGGTTCCTTAGCATTCAGCTCCTTGGCAAACACAAAAGGCTAAACAGAAACACACAAAGAACAACACAAAGAGCATTGTGCTTCTTTTGTTGGAATTATATCTACCAAAACAATAGATTTTGAACAAAAAAAACCATTTGCTATGGTTGAATGAGTCCTCTGTAAAGAAATCAGTCCTTTTCAATATTATTTGAAGTAAATTTCTCCTCCATACCAGAAATGTGTCATTTGCTGTTCTCAGCATTTAATGCTTCAGTTTACTAGAAATATGGAACGATCTTGAATTGAAGGAATTAAGTGTGGTTCTCTTCATATAACCTAAGATTGCCTATTTTATATCCATTATCTAAAAATACTCAAGGGCCTACAATTGAGTTGAAACAGTTCACTATGACCTAAATTTACACATTCAAATTACTCTTCACCCTCTTTAGTTGAAGTCCACACAGATGCAAAAAGCAGCCTTGGCATATGTGCACATCTTCTAGGTTATTCTGTCTGATTCTCCCACCAATGCCAATTAGATATACTAAGAGTGTGGCCAACATTCTAAACTGTTGTGAAAGACCCACAACATAGACTCTGGGTCTGCACAGGAGACCTCTGCCTTCCCACCCACAGGGAGCTTGCTGGAAAGAAGTGAAGCACAGGTCCGTGTTGACCACAACGCTGCAGTCAGGGTCGGCCCAGCAAACACAGCCATGCTAAGGGAGCCAGAGCCCAAGAGGGTGACCCATTACACATTGGCAAGACCCACAAGGCCAGCTCTCACCAATGTGAGCAGGCCCCCATCTCCATGGAGCTGCCCTTTTCTCACCAGTATACACAGTTAAGGCCCAAGGGCTGGTTCCTATGTATTCCAAATGCAGAAATAAGTGTTTTGAATTGGGCATTTCACATAAAAGATATTTTCCAAAACAAAAACCTCATAATTAGGAGAAAACTTTAAATAATCAAAGAAATCATAGCCCAAGCCCCACAGAAACACTGCTCCTATAGGGCTGGTAAATCTGGACAGTGTTGCTAGGTATTTATTGAAGTCCCAAAAGGACCCATGTTTTCCGCACTAATATGGCACCACCATTTGTTCAGAAGTTCTTCTGCAGGGACCCTGAGAATATACATGGCAAGACTGTTTAGTTTCAGTGAATTTTCCTACTGAAGGAAACGAATGCAGCCAGAGCCAATCGACCACGGCATAATTCGTCCCATCTCCCTAAAGAACAATCCTCAGAACTGAGTCTGCTCCACTAACACATATGACCATTGAAGATCAGCAGATAAAATGAGATTTCAATGTTGATACAAAATAAGTTTGTGAAGTCCATTTTTAACAGCAGTGCCGACTCGGTTCTGAGGATTGTTCCTGAGCAACCCAGAGTCTATATTCTACTTTCTTAGTAACTTTCAAGTATATAATACAGTATTATTAACTAT
Source organism: Equus caballus (assembly GCF_041296265.1). NCBI lineage: Eukaryota > Metazoa > Chordata > Mammalia > Perissodactyla > Equidae > Equus > Equus caballus. The sequence goes on from NC_091687.1 coordinate 20,886,980, forward strand.
AGTCACCATGCTGTACTTTAAAACTCAGAACTTATTCACCTTACAATTGGAAGTTTGGACCCTTTGACCACCTTCACCCATCCCTCTGCTCCTCCCCTTGGAAACCAACAATCTATCTGTGTCTGTGAGTTTTTTTTTTAAGATTTCACATATAAATGAGATCATACACTATTTGTTTTTCTCTGTATGACATTTTACTTACCATAATACCCTCCAGGTGTATCCACGTTTTTGCAAATGGCAAGATTTCCTTTTTATAGTATTGTATACATACATACCACATTTTCTTCATTCATTTATCCACTGACAGACAGACAGGTTGTTTCCATGTCTTGGCTGTTGTAAATAATGCTCCAATGAACATGGGGGTGCAGATATGTCTTCAAGACACTGATTTCATTTCCTTCAGATATATACCCAGAAGTGGGATTGACGGGTCATATGGTAGCTCTATTTTTAATTCTTTGAGGAACTTCCATACTATTTTCCATAGTGGCTGTACCAATTTACATTCTCATTTTCAATGTACAAGGGTTCCCTTTTCTCCACATCCTTACCAGCATTTGTTACACTCAAAAAATCTTTGCCCAGACAATATCAAGGAGCATTTTCCCTATGTTTTCTTCTAGTAGTTTTATGGTTTCAGGCCTTACATTTAAGTCTTTAACCTATATTGAGTTGATTTTCATATATGATGTGAGATAAAGGACTAATTTCATTATCCTGCATGTGGATATCCTGTTTTTCCAACAAGATTTATTGAAGAGACTGTCTTTTCCCCATTGTGTGTTCTTGGCACCTTTATTGATCAGCTGACCATAGATGCGTGGATTTATTTTGGGGCTCTCTATGGTCCCATTCATCTATTTGTCTGTTTTTATGCCAGTATCATACTGTTTTGATTACTGTTGCTTTATAATTTATTCTGAAATCAAGAAGTGTGATGCCTCTAGGTTTTTCCCTTTTTCTCAAGATTGCTTTGGCTATTCAGAGTCTTCTGTGATTTCATATGAATTTTAGGACTTTTTTTCTATTTCTGCAAAAAATGACATTGGAATTTTGATGTGGATTGCATTACTTGTATCTGTAGATCACTTTGGGTGGTATGGACATTTACCAATATTAATTCTTCCAATCCATGAACATGGGGTGTCTTTCCATTATCTGTGTCTTCTTTAATTTCTTTCATCAGTGTTATAATTTTCAGTGTATGAGTCTTTTATTTCTTTGGTTAAGTTGATTCTTAAGTATTTTATTCTTTTTGTTGCTATTGTGAATGGGGTTGTTTCCTTAATTTTCATTTTGGACAGTTCATTGTGTATAGAAATGTGACTGATTTTGTATCCTGCAGCTTTACTAAATTCATTAATTTGTTCTAACAGTTTTTACTTGCTGAGTCTTATAATGATGTCATCTGAAAAAAGATAATTTTACTTCTTTCTGGTTTGGATTCCTTTTATTTCTATTTCTTATCTAATTGCTCTGGCTAGCATTTCTATGTTGAATAGAAGTGATGAAAGTGGGCATCCTTTCTCTGGATCTGGAGGGAAAGTTTTTAGATTTTCCATGTTGACTCTGATATCAGCTGTAGGCTTTTAAAATATGTGGGCTTTATTGTGTTAAGTTCCTTCTATACCTACTGTGTTGAGAGTTTTAATTTTAAATGGATATTGAACTTTGTCAAATGCTACCAAATGCATCTATTGAGATGATCATGTGTTTTTACACTTTCATTCTGTTAATGTGGTGTATCACACTGATTGATTTGCATATGTTGAACCAACCTTGTACCCCAGGGATAGATTCCACTTGGTTATGGTTTATACGCTTTTCAATGTGCTGTTGAATTTAATTTGCTGGCATTTTATTGAGGATTTTTGCATCTATACTCATCAATGATATTGGCCTTCTTGTGTGTCTTTGTCTGGCTTTGGTATCAGGGTGATAAAATGATAAAATGAGTTTGGAAGTGTTCCCTCTTCTATTTTTTGGAAGAGTTTAGAAATAATTGGTATGAATTCTCCTTTGAGCGTTTGGTAGAATCCACCCATGGAGCCATCTGATCCTAGACTTTTCTTTGTTGGGAGGTTTTTGATTACTGGTTTAATCTCCTTTTTTATTATTGGAATGGATACTTTTTTAAAATTCAAAGTAAAGTAGGACAAAAAATAAAAGAGACAACCAGAAAACAAATAATAAACTGGTATACCTAAATATAGCCATATCAATAATTAGATTAAATGTTAACAGACTAAACATTACAGCTAAAGGACAATTTCTACATTGTCAGAATAGATTAAAATGCTGTCTATAAAAACCTGTTTTAAACAAGATGACATAGATTGGCTAAAAGTGAATGGATAGAAAAAGATGCTACGTAAACTGTAAGCACAAGAAGGCTGTAATGGCTAAATGAACAGCAGATGAAACAGACTTCAAGAAAGAGTATTACTACCATGGACAGCTAATCTTTGATAAAGGAGCCAAGAACATTCAATGGACAAGGATTTCAATAAACAGCGTTAGGAAAACTGGACAGCCACGTGCAAAAGAATGAAAGTTGACCATTATCTTACACATACACAAAAATTAACTCAAAATGGATTAAAGGCTTGAATGTAAGACTTGAAACCATTAAACTCCTGGAAGAAAACAGAGGCAGTATGCTCTTTGACATCAGTCTTAGCAGTAACCTTTTGAATATCATGTCTCCTCAGGCAAGAAAAACAAAAGGAAAAACAAGCAAATGGGACTACATCAGATTAAAAAGCTTCTGCACACCAAAGGAAACAACGAACAAAACAAAAAGACAACCCATCTACTGGGAGAAAATATTTGTAAATCATATACCCAACAAGGGGTTAATTTCCAAAATATATAAAGAACTCATACAACTCAAACAAAAAAATGAACAACCAAATCAAAAAATGGGCAGAGGATATGAACAGACATTTTTCCGAAGAAGATATACAGATGGCCAAAAGAACCTCAAAAGGTGTTCAACATCACTAATTATTAGGGAAATGCAAATCAAAACTACAATGAGATATCATCAAACATCCATCAGAATGGCTATTATTAAAAAGACAAGAAATAACAAGTGTTGGAGAGAATGTGGAGAAAAGGGAACTCCTGTACATTGCTGATGGGAATGCAAACTGGTACAACCACTATGGAAGACAGCATGGTGATTTCTCAAAAAATTAAAAATAGAAATACCATATGATCCAGTAATTCCACTTCTGGGTATTTATCCAAAGAACATCAAAACACTAATTCAAAAAGATACATGCACCCCTATATTCATCACAGCATTATTCACAATAGCCAAGACTTGGAAGCAACCCAAGTGTCCACCAATGGATGAATGGATAAAGAAGATGTGGTATCTATACACAATGGAATACTACCCAGCCATAAAAAAGACAAAATCATTTAATTTGCAACAACATGGATGGACTTTGAGGGTTTGATAAGTGAAATAAGTCAGACAGAGAAAGACAAACTATATGACTTCGCTCCTATGTGGAAGATAAAGGCACAAACAAACACATAGATAAGGAGAACAGATTGGTGGTTACCAGAGGGGAAGGGGGCAGGGGGAGAGCAAAAGGGGTAAATGGGCACACATGTATGGTGACGGATGGGAACTAGACTTTTAGTGGTAAACATGATGCAGTCTATACAGAAGCCAAAATATAAAGATGTACACCTGAAATTTATATAATGTTATAAACCAATGTGACCTCAATAAAAAAGAATTAAAAAAAGAAAGAGTACTACTAGAGTTAAAGATGGATATTTTATAATGATAAGGGAGTCAATGCATCAGGAAGATTTAATAATCATATATATATATGATTAATAATCATATATATGTGCCTAATAGAGCTTCAAAATACTTGAAGCAAAAACTGACAGAATTAGAGGGAGAAATATACAAATTCACAATCATATTGGATAATAGCACAAGTCAGATGGGGAGAAAATTTATTCACTGGCTTTTTAGCTGTACTCTTTGCCTTATTTGTTTTTAATGGCTGCTCTAAGGATTATGATATTTATCCTTAACTTACAGTACATTTAGGTTAAAGTATTATAATACTTTATATAAAATGTGAATACCTTGCAATCATATAGGTACATTTACCATGTCCCTCCATATTTTATGCAATAGTTGTCATATGTATAACATTTACATACGTTATAAATCACAAAACAATATTATAAATTTTGTTTAAAAAATCACATATTTTTAGAAGAAATTAAGAGCAAAATCAGTCTTTCATATTTACCCAGTAATTTACCATTTCTGATGTTCTTCATTCCCTTCCAAGATTCCAGGTTTCCATCTGGTATTATTCCCTTTCAGCCTGAAAATTTTCTTTATTGTTTCCTTTGTGCAGGTCTAACAGCAATAAATTCTTTACCTTTTATGTGAAAATATCTTTCTTTTGCCTTCATTCCTGAAGGATATTTTTGCTGGATATAGAATTCTGAATTGACACTGGCTGTGTCTCTCAGCACTTTAAAGATGTTGTTCCATTGTTACCTAGCTTCCATTGTTGCTGATGATAAACTGAGCAGTTTTCAAAATGTTGTTACTCTATAAAAAATGTTGTTTTTCTCTGAAGATAAGATTATAAGATTTTCTCCTGAAGACTGTTTTTAAGCAATTTCACTGTAATGTATCTAAGCATTGTTTTTTTTATTTATTTTGGTTTGGATTTACTAAACTTTTAAAATCTGTAACTGTATGTCTTTTACAAAATTTGGGAAACTTCTGGCCATTGTTTCTTCAAATATTTTTTTCTCTTTTCTTCTGGCAATCTATTTACAAATATCAGATGTTCTGGTAGTGTTCAACAGGTTCTTGGGGCTCTATTTTTATACCAAAATTCCTTCTCTCTCTTCTTGAAATTGGATAATTTCTCTTGATCTGTCTTCAACTTCACTGCCTTTTTCTTTTGTTACCTTCATTCTTTGTTAAGCCCATCCAGTGAAATTTTTAAGATATTGTGTTTTTCCATTTTAGAGTTTCCACTTGGTTCTTTTCTATAGTTCTTATTATCTTCTGAGATTTTTCCACTTTTTCATTCATTATAAGCATATTTTTCATTCTGTCATTGAGCGTATTTATAAGCTACAGTAAAAGTTTTGTCTGCTAATTCCAATATCTGGGTCATCTCCAGGTTGGTTTCTGTTGACTATTTTTAATTGTAAACAGGTCATATTTTCTTAGTTCTTCATATGTTGAATAATTTTTGCCTGTATGCTGGATATTGTGAATATTATGCTTACAGATGCTGGATTCTCCTATATTCCTATGAAGATTGTTAATTCTTCTGTCTCAGGAGGCAGTAAGCTGAATGGACTCACAATTAAAATTGTGTCTCCCACTGGCAATTCAAATCTCAGTTCAGTTCTTTTACCCTCGGCCAGGCTGCTTGGTGCCTGTCTGTTGCATGCATGATTCAAGGCTCAGCTAGAGATCTGGGCAGAATTTATCCAGAGATTTTATGGCTCTCTGGCTCTCTCCTTTCTGCTATTCTCCACTCACTTTCCCGGGGCTGGTGGCTGTCCTCAATTCTGCTCCTGGTTTTTCAGGCCAGAAAGGCTGGGGATCATGGATTACTTTCTTGAGTCTACATATAATCTACTGACTAATATTAATTTCCTATTGCTGCATAAAAAATTAACATAAACTTAGTAGTTTAAAAACACATATTTGTTATATTACAGTTTGCATGGGTCAGCAGCTCGAGCACAGCTAAGCTGGGTCCTCTGCTCAAAGTCTCACAAGGCTGTAGTCAAGATCTCATCCAGGCTGTATTCCCATCTGGCATAACCACTTGCAAGGCTATTCAGGTTGTTGAAAGAGCTCTGCTCTTTGCAACTCTATGACGGAGGGACCTGGCTTCTTAGTCTAGACTGGGGGTCAGCTTCAGGTTCTAGAGGCCACCTGCATTTCTTTGTCACATGATCCTTTTCAAAGGCAGTTCACATCACGAGTGTTTGCTTCTTTGAGGCCAGCAGAGAATTCTCTCTCTCCAGTCTGCTCAGATGGAATCTTATATAACAAAGTGTAATCAAGGGAGTAACATCCCATCACATTTGCCACATGGTGTAACCTGATCAAAGGAGTGACATCTCATTGATGGTGCCATATTCGATGGGTCAGAAGCAAGTTGCAGGTCCCAGTGCACCCAAGGAGAGGGGATCATACAAGGATGTGGCTCACTAGGGGCCGCATTGTGGTATGTTGGCCATAAGGACTTAAAGTATACTTTACAGTCCTATAATCTGGGGCCCTTGGAAGTAAAATACTTCTCCAGGGTTGTATAGGTCAGCACTGGTGAAGCCTATGATTCAAATCCAGACAAAGCCTACCTCCTCCTGGTACACCACATACATTCCAACAAACAAAGCTACGGTCTACACTGTGGGAGCAATCTGGATTCTGCCACAGAGAGGTGTCAATAAACGAAGCACAGCATCTACAAATCAGTGCTGTCCAATCTCTCTTAAGTCACATTAGACCTCACCAATACCTGCAACTCAGGACTCTCAAACATCAACTTAGTTTCCTAAGTCCCAGAGTTGTCTGAAAGCATTTTATTTCCTCACACATAATTAAAGTCACCAGAGATTCCATCACATTGGAAAGTCCAACAAATGATACAGTTTAATTCAGAGAAATCAAAATGTTAAAACATACCTAACAAAGTCACAGGTTCCAATACCTGGCAAATACATATTCTTTCATTTGGTTACAAATTAAGTTTCTCTAGTGATTTTATTACCTCTTTTAGGTTACTACAGTATTCAGGCTATGTAACCTAGGGCCTGTTGTAATTCTAATGATAACGTATGGTAACAGTTTCTACTACTTTGTATCAAGAAGTAGCTCAAGACTAATGGGAATGCTAGTTTCATAAATAACAGTTGTAGAAGCATCAATCTGAGATGAAGAGAAGCAAGTTCTTTTTGAGGAACTGCAACTCACTAGCTGGTCTGTATGGGCAAGTCCAGCTAAGCTGCGTCCTTGATCTGCAAGCTCTTTTCACCTCTAAAATTAGAAAATGCACCTTTCTACGTTAATATGGACACTGGGAAGTAAGTGAAGTTTCCAAGGGAGAAAAAAAAGATTTTGTATCAGAAATGTAGGTCAACTGTCTGCTGAACTAAAGTCTTTGCAGTAAACCCACATGGCTCCCCCACGAACACAGGGGTAATGGCAACAGTCAGGTATTGTTTAGATGCTTCCCAAATTATTCCCATAGTAAAATTGTTTACTTAAAAAGAATATTCATCCATAAAGGGCTTTAAATATTTGAAAATTCTTGCTAATTTTGTAAGCATTGTTAGAAGTCCTATTAATATATTAGATCTTCAAAACAACCTTGGTTATGTAAACAGGCACAGATATTATTATTCTACTTCTGAGGAAACAGAGCTCAGAAAAGCTGATAGGCGAGTCCTTCTGAGTAACTTGCCTAAAGTTGCACAGATGGTAAATAGGTGAGAAAGACCTTCTCACACTAGATCTCACTTAAATACAAGAAGTCTCTTTTTACTTGCTTGTTCCCTCAGCAAAGACGTGCTATATGCTTTCAGATTTCTTGCTGGAGTCCTGTTTTGGTGATCTTAACATATGGAGGAAGTAAATATAGTAAATACAGAAGTACGGAAAAGAAAGAGAACACCACAGAGTCCTTCATAACTCTAGCCTGAGTGGATCAGAGAGGGGCAAAATAGTGTTGTTAAAACGGTATAATGTGTAGGAGAAAGAAAGCACATGGAGAGAGAAGGTAAAGGGTTTGAAATATAAGTTAATTTCACTTATGCTAATGGGTCAAATAAATCTACCCATTAAAAAAAGATTTCAGCCATCAATGAACCTTCTTAGGCTCACTGAAAATATTCTACCCAAAAATATGCTGCAAGTAAGGCATTTAGGGAAAGTATATTTATCATATTTAAGTAAGAATATTTTACTTAAGATTTTGCCTTTTAAAGGAAATGGTGATATCACTTATTAATAATCATATATTAAGTAGTGAATCACTTATTAATTTATTTTTAATTTAGTTTCCAAAACTCAGTCCTTTCACTTTTTATGTTTATTTTTAATTGCAGTAAAATATACTTAACACCATCTTAACCATTTTTAAGTATACAGCTCAGTGGTGTTAAGTATATTCAAATGGTTGTACCATCAATCTCTGTTGTTGAATTCTTTCCATCTTGCAAAACTGAAACTCTATACCCATTAAACAAAAACTCCTTATTCTCCCTTCACCCTAGCCCCTGGCATCTACCATTCTACTTTCTGTCTCTATGAATGTGACTACTCTAGGGACCTCATATAGTTGGAATCATATGATATTTATCTTTTTGTGACTGGGTTATTTCACTCAACATAATGTCCTCAAGGTTCATCCACGTTGCAGCATGTGTCAGAATTTCCTTCCTTTTTAAGACTGAACAATATTCTATCGTATGTTTATATCACATTTTGCTATCCATTTATCCATCAATGGACACTTGGGTTGCTTCCATCTTTTGGCCATCGTGAATAATGCTGCCAATAACATGGGTGTGCAAATATCTTGAGACTCTGCTTTCAGTTATTTTGGATATATGCCCAGAAGAGGAATTACTGGATCATATGGTAATTTTATTTTTAATTTTTTTGAGGAATCACCATACAGTTTTCCATAGTGGTTGCACCATTTTACACTCCCACCAACAGTGCACAAGGGTTTCAAGTTTTCCGCATCCTTGACCATATTGTTATTTTGATTCTTTCTTTCATTTTTGATAGTAGCCATTCTAATGGGTATGAAGTGGTATCTCATTTTGGTTTTGATTTGCATTTCCCTAATGATTAGTTATGTTGAACATCTTTGCATGTGCTGTTTGGCCCTTTGTATATTTTCTTTAGAGAAATGTCTATTCCAGTCCTTCGCCCATTTTTAATTGGTTAATTGATGTTGAGTTATAGGAGTTCTTTATATATTTTGGATATTAACCTTTTATCAGATATATGATTTGCAAATATTTTCTCCCATTTTGTAGGAAACCTTTTCACTGTTGATTACATCCTTTGAAGCACAGAAGTAAAAGCTTCACAGGGACTAAAATTGTGTGAGTTTCGTTAAGGAGTAAATCAAACACTTCTAGTGATGAAGGCCAATTAATCTATGAACCTAGATTGGACAAGGCTCAGTGGGGAGTGGAAGTTCAAGACAAGATGGGCCTTGGGTAGAGCCCTGAAACTGGCTTCAGGTTTCAAAGACTGAATAATGCCTCAAAAAAAGGAATCAGGGTCTTTTACATTGTAAATTTAAAATATTGATTTGTATTCTAAAATCCACTTTTGATTTTTGATTATCAAGGTGATTGGAAAGAATCATGAAAATACTTGGATGGACAGAAGCAAAATGTAAAGGTAAGAAAAATAATGAAGCCACAATTTTACCAGTTTCCCTTTCTAATGAGATACACATTGACTATTGACATGATTGATAGGCAAAACCAAAGTGACAAAAATGACAAAGTCTGAGGATAAGAACATATATTTAAACAGTGGCTATTTAAACACTGTGACCCTATAATACTAAGCCCAGCTTTTAATTTCCTTTATGTCACTAAAATGTCAATGTGTAGGAAAGCAGAAAGTTGAATTTTCATTTTGATTTTATCAAAGAGGCTTCCATAAAATGTCACACTCTAAAGACAGCTAAAAATATATAAGAATCTAATCTTCTTCAAACAAACACTTGCTTCTGTAGCTGGAAGTGTCAGGGAGGAAATGATCCATAACAAAAGGTAGATGGGAAACAACCAAAATAGCTCCCTTTCCCTTTGTCTGCAAACTCTCATTATTGACACCGTTATCTCCACCCGAGGAAGTTCCTTTGCAGCACACACTGTTTTCACAGGCTCTGCAAGTGGACCCCGCAGGGTCACATGGAGATTTGTTTTGGCGAACGAACGTGGCTTCCTCTGAACACAATGCAGTCCTCCTCTTCGCCATCTCCAGGGTACAAGGAAACATCCCAAAGGCCAGAGGTGACCTCTTCAGCATTTCCACTTCCCCCAACATTTTTAAAAAGATTGTTCTGTACCATAATGCATTTTGTATTTGCTTTTCCATATTTTAGGATATAAACAAAATCTATACTTGCTTGTTTATTATAAAAGGAATTAGTGCAAATCCATTATGCAGTTTTGCACTTGTTCTGTTTATTTGCTAAACAGGCAGATATACCTTATGTCTGGGACATTTAAGATGACATGACACAATTATTTTTTAAAATATAGACTCAAAGGCAGTATGGCTAGACCCAAAAGCACTTTACGCAGCCCCACTCATTTTATTCTTCATTCCTGTCAAGACTTTTTTTTTTTTTTTTTTTAAAGATTTTTATTATTTTTTTCCTTTTCCTCCCCAAAGCCCCCCGGGACATAGTTGTATATTCTTCGTTGTGGGTCCTTCTAGTTGTGGCATATGGGACGCTGCCTCAGCGTGGTTTGATAAGCAGTGCCATGTCCGCTCCCAGGATTCGAACCAACAAAACACTGGGCCGCCTGCAGCGGAGCGCGCGAACTTAACCACTCAGCCACGGGGCCAGCCCCCCTGTCAAGACTTTTGAAGTCCCATAACATACTGTATGAACAGATGAGCAGATTTTTGGAAATGGGTAGACCCAAAAAATACAGGAGGCATCTCAAAAATCAGCAGATATCCACACTGAGCTGTACTGGTAGATATACTACAGAGCATTTGGCCATGCCTGCAATAAGGCTTAGTACTTCATTTCTTTTAATATGAGTGTAATAAGGGCCTCAGCCTTGTCAAGTTTATATATCTTTGGCACTGGCAAGCCAGATGCAATGAATTCCACTGATTTAGTCATTCCATCTAGGGAACAGCATTAGACAGCACAATCACCTAGCATTCCTCACCACTAGCTTGCCCGCTTTGCTTAATTTCTTTGACAAAGGTCATAAATGAGGTGAACTGATTCTATCCTGATTCTGCCAGGTGTTTCAACTGCAGTATTATTTCCATAAGCAGAATGGGCTGTTGAGAAAGAGCTCCATGAACTAAGAAACTACTCTGCTGAAAAACTGAGGGAGTGATGCCCATGACGGAGCATGAATCTATTCTTCTTTCAAGAAGATTTTTAGGATTGTTTGTAAGCTTTGAGTTTTGATTCTCCAACAGCAAACATGACTTCCCTGTCAATGATGAGCAAATATGTGAGCTCTTCTGTTTCAAACATTTTATCCATTTGTGAATCTATATGTCAAATGAGATCACGGTGGCGGAAGTGGCATTATGCACCAGCATATGCTGCCACCTTACCTCCACCGTCTCCTGCAGAGGTTGCAGAGCAGAGATTCAAGCCTGCACATCTCTCACTCGAGCACACTGCCAGCTAATGGTCACATGTTTTCCTCTGATCCCAATCAGCACCCATGAGGAGAGCACCCTGCAGAAAATATGTCCAGCAGGCCTGCGTTCTGCTGCTGACTGCCACAGCTCTGGGACCTCACCTCACTTTGGTAAACCTCGGTGGCCATGTTGGTATGAAGAAGATAAGTCCAGCACCTACTTCATAAGGATATTATAAAGATTAAATTAAATGAGATCATGCATATAAGGTCTTAGCATTGCACCTGCAACACGGCAAAACTGAACCATTGTGGGTCATTATCATTGTTTTTATGCTGGGACCAGTTGGCTGAGGACTGGATGAAGTGCCTTCTCTGGTCAGCAGCCATGGAAAGTGTTTCTGCTGGTGATTGTACTTCTATGTGTAATTGTTCTGGCACAATGGCCTTTCATCCCCAATTGATTTAACAGTTAAGACACTACTAGCAAGGATAGATGATCTGTCTCCACTAGGACTTTATCCATGATCTGTATGCCACCCACTGGGAAAGAGTTTATAAATGACACCTTCACGCACTCTAATCTGCCACACCATAATCTACCCACACAAGGACCATTCTCTGGTATTTTGGGGGCATAAACTGTCTGCTGCAACTAAATATTGAGAGCTTTTAAAGGGCTGAAGCTTATTTGTCCTTGAATTCCTTATGACCAAGAAAACTGTTTTGCACATAAAACTCAGTTTCCTTTCTTATGGATTGAATTCTGTTCCTTCAAAATGTATATGTTGAAGTCCTAACTCCCAGTAGCTCAGAATGTGACTGTAGTTGGAGACAGGGTCATTAAAGAGGTAATTAAGTTAAAATGAGGCCATTAGGGTGGGCTCTAATCCAATATGACTGGCATCCTAATAGAAGAGAAAGAGGCAGCAGGAATGTGCATGCATGGAGGGAAGGCCATGTGAGCATGCAGCAAGAAGACGGCCGTCTACAAGCCAAGAGAAGAGGCCTCAGCAGAAACCAACCCTGCTGACGTCTTGCTCTAGGACTTGCAGCCCCCAGAGTTGCGAGAAAATAAATTTCTGTTGCTTAAGCCCCCTTAGTCTATGGTATTTCGTTATGGTGGTCCTAGTAAGTTAGTCACCCTTTAACTTAGCTGTAGGCAGTGATTATGCGGGTAAAAATTCAGATTCCTGCAGATTCTACAAAGGCTTTCCTCAAGATGGTGTTTTAACCTTGCTCTTTAGTTTTACTTGCTGTTGTGACCTTGAACAAGTCACTTACTCTTTGTGTGTCCCATCATCTATAAAATGGAGACAACAGTCCGCATCTTGTAGGGATTCAGGGAGGATTAAAGAAGACAATAAGTAAACACTAACTCTAACTGCCACGTGGTGCTTTCCCCACATATTCACTTCTCCCTCACCGCAACCCTGTCTGACAGAAAAATCTTTCCTAGCTTTCACTAAGACAAACATTCCTAGATCGTCCACACACTGGCTCTCATCCCATCCTGGAGCAACGCAGCACAGCTCCCACCCGAGGAAAGGAAGTCAAACATCTGACCGAGCTATCAAGTCCACTGGGGCTTTACTTTCCTCAGCTAAAATATTCTAGTTTCTGCTACTTTTAAAAAAGGGATGGTAGTTTCCAGAATCCTCAATTCCCAGAATGTTCTCTTCTGTGCATCTTTCAGTTTTTTTCTTTTAAAATGTGAGGTTCAGACCCACAGTTACTGCGGGTACAGTCTTAATCAGCACCGAGTAGAGTAGGACTAATGCCATCTCGTCCTGATCATCGCGCCTCTGCTGGTGCAGGCTAAGGTGACTGCAAGCTTTCACAGCCTCGACTGCCTGCTGGCACCACCAAGTCACCTGTGCTTTTCCCTTGGGTGCAGCCATTTAGCTAGGCACCCCATACTTGCACTGGAAGTCCAGGGGCACCAGGGTCAGCCCTGGATTGGGGCATAGGAGAAGACTGGAGGGACCTGGGGATGGAGCTACTCTTGTCCAGGGTCTACAGCATGCAGAGCACAGGAGTGCTGACCTAGGGGCCATTGGAGACCATGACTCAGCCTGAACTCCCACCCTTGCCTTACTGAATGTCATCTCACTGAAGATCAGCCCAGCTTATTAGATCACTCTAGATCCTGACAGGCCCCCTGTCTATTCGCCCTTCATCCACCTAAGCCTCCAGCTGGATCAGCACACAATGTGAGTCACTGATTAAAATAAGGCCTGGCCGCCCTGTTTGTGTCACCAGCAACATCCCTCCAGATAGATCACGACTCATCTTTCATGACTGAGGATAGTCTTGCACGATTCTCCTATCTGTTTTATCATTGAGTCCATATGCATCTGTTCCTAAAATGCTCATTGAGGGTTCACTGCAAGCCAGGTAATGTGCTTAGGGCCAGGACATAACTGAAACGAGTCACTACCCCAAGTTGGGGATTCAGCCAAGTGGATGGCAATTACAATTCTGTGCCCAAGGCTGTGGGGGTGGGAGATGGGGGCTATGGATCTCGCTGAACTTGGTCACTGATGGTCCCTCTGCTGACCTCTGCTAAGAAGTCCTCTGAACATGAGTAGTTGCCACAAAGATACTGACCTAGAAAATCACAAATGATGTAAAATGCATTCCAAGTCACAGTGTCTTGGAATAGCTCATCACACCATTGGAGACGGACGGAGCCACAGAGAGGGCAATGCACAACTCCCTAAGCAAGTTAGACTGCTGTTTGTAACCAAAGAGCCAAAGTAACAGGGGACCAATCAAGGAGATTCTGCACCCTACTAAGAGGAAGATGCAACTGGGAAAGTGCATTTTCTTTCCACAGGAAGTCACTTGTCGAGTCCCGCACTAGGGAAGTGGAGCTGGGGCGCTGGTGTAGGGAGGGGTGCTTGGCATGCCTTTGGTTCAAGTAAGACTCCGAATTTTCCAAACACGCCCAGAAATATACACACAACACAAGCCAAAAGGTCTGCCAGGGTGAGACCCTCGAACAGAGGCCTCCCTTCCTGTCTACACAAGGAGAAAGGATGGCCAGGTTGGAGGACAGAGGGGCTTTACTATAGTGTAACCTGAAGGGTGAAAAGAGTGATCTATTCACTCTGCTCCTCTGGGGGAAGGTGTGTAGCTGAGCTGCCAACCTCCAGCCAAACACAAAATGCTAATTCCGTGCCCTGTTCTTGACCTTCAGAGAATGGAAGGCACTACAGAATGGAAAGGAAACGTGGCACCCTTGGTATTCCAGAACATTAATGTGTGGTGTTCAAGTTAACAGTGTGGGGAGTGGGAAGATTTCTGTCATGTCTGAAAGAACGTGCTGGCAGCTGGTTTGGGTGTGTAAGTTACAGTTATTCAAACACTAGGACACATCTCTGGAGACAGAGTAACCTCCACCTTAATGTCAACACCCTCTTCCTCTCTAAGGTTTGCGCTAGTCTTTTACAAAGTCACAGAAGGAGTGTGTCCCATGCTCTAAACCCAGCTCTATTTCATCATTTCTGCTTTTGTAGGCAACAGAGGGACAGGTCCTGGCTCTCTGGTTAAGAGGGTGACCCAGCAGGTCTGGAGGAAGCACCACCGGATTAGAATCAGCTCCAACAGTCAGCCCTGCGCTGTGTGGTCTCTGATGTGCAGCTCGGCCTGGTCTGAGACTCAGTTTCCTCAACTCGACTGAGGAAAGCATAATTAGCACACTTGCCAGGATGGTCGTGAGGGTTAAATCAAACAATTTATGTGGAAGTGTATTTTAGAAATGGCAACAAAAGTGCAATACAAACACACACACATGTATGTGTGTTATTTTGAAGAAACATGGTTAGGAAGCATTGGAAGACCAAATGAAGGGAATTTAACAAGATGTACAGAGACCAAGGGAGAAAAACCTGGGTTGCAGAAAAATGCTAAAAACAAAGACAGGAGAGAGAGGAGGGTAGTGATAGGGAGAGAAGAGATAAAGAACTTGACACTTTGCTAGCACTTCCATAAATATTCTCCCATTTTATCTCCAAATTGTGTGAGCCACTGCACCCATTTAACAGATGAGAAAGTGAAGCTTGGCTGCTCACTGCGTATGAAGTGGCAGGGTCCAGCCTCTGGCCTACATCCCTGCCGCTTCCCCTCCTCTCGGCTATAGGACCCCTATGCCTGGTCATGGAGGCTCCACAAGACAGCATGGTCATGCCATGTGTCCCATTCTTCTCTTCTTCCTAAGGACAGGTGGAGCAGTGACGTGCATTCCCACCTTCAGAGGCCTCGCTGCTCCCCAGGGGCTCCTGTCCTGCAGCAGCAGCTCAGTCTTCTTGGCATGTAGAGGCTTCTCCACCCCACCTGTCTCCACATGGACAGTTCCTACCCCTCCTCAAGTCTGCACCAATATGGTCATTTCTAGCTGTGGCGGTTGGCAGAAGCCTGCCTTTCCTGGGGCTCATTTATAGCTCTTTCCTCTTAGAGCAAATACTGCAGGCATTGGTCAGAGCTGTTGCCATTTCCACGTCAGCTTCATGAGCAAAACAATTCATTACCTATTCACATATAAATTCAGAACTCAGTGTTTTCCACTTAGAGAGGATCCATCCATAGGTGCTTGATAAATGTATATATGAAGTAAATTAATACAGATGTGTACTGATGTGACAGAATGGTGTTAGACACTGGAGGTACGTCAGTGAATGAAGAGACAAAATTTCCTGCCTGCTGGGCTTACATGTTAGAGGCCAGAGGAAGAATGGAAGCAGGGAAGTACAGAGAGAGTGACCAGAGGGTGGAGGGGTTGAGGAGACCTTACTGGTGAAGTGACATCTGAGCAGGGTCTGGATGTGAGAAGAATGTGACCAGGGTCATGTGGAGAGGACCAGGGACAGGCTCCTTTGAGCCAGGCAGCAAGGGCACTGGGAGAGGAAGAGGACTGAGAACATAGGTTGGAGAGGCGGTGGGCCCAGAGCACAGAGGCCTGCAGGCTGAGGTGAGAACTTGGGTTATATCCCAGTGTGATGTGAAGCCATTGGAGGCTTTAAGGGAAGACATGACGTCACTTCTGTTTTGACAAGTGTCGTTCTAGCAATGGTATGGAGAAGAATCTGCAGGCAGAGGGGCAGAAGTGGAAGCAGGGACCAATGAGCAGGTCACTGCAATGGGAGTTGACCCAGTGGGATGCAGGAGAACCTGGACCACTGTGCTTGGGCAGGGGTGGTGGGAGGTGGCTGGATTCAGGTCAGGATTCACTGACAGCTGGAACGTGGCGTGCATGAGAGAGAGGCGAGCCTGCAGACTTTGTCTTCTTTATCTCATACACAGGGTGGGGCCAGGTGGGGCTCTTCCACTGCTGAGCCCCTGGTACACACAGGGAATTGAAAGGGTCACCCTTCTCTGCTGAAGCCCTGTCCACCTCCGAACGTGCCCTCCTCTGCACAGCACTCCAGGAGGCCAACTGGCCAAGCCTTGCTGATGTGAGATACCTCCCACATGCCAGATTATTATGAAAAATAATTTTTATAAAGTGTCCAAGCATCATCTACTTTACTAGAAACAAACTACCAACTAGGAGGCACATGATAGGAAACAAAGTAGACTTTACTCTGGGAGGACAGTAGGAACGACTCTGCAAGGGTAAGGATCGCATTTGCCTCAACATCCTTGTGGATGCACATTTTAGGAAGCAAAAAATATCAGTCCTAAAAGGAGAGAGGAGACTGGACCAGGAGTCCCGCTGGCCACACGGCCTGACCACTCCAGTCTGTGGTTCTGCTCACTGGGGATTCCCTCGAACAAGGCCTTCTCTCTGCTACGGACTGGGAAGCAGAGTGAGTCAGGAACACACCAGAATGACCAAACACATGGCCACAGAAGTGAACTTTGAGTTCAATGATGGTCAAAAGCTTACTTCAGCTCTTGATGAAACGTATTGTTGGGTGTCCAGTCAGCAGTTTTATGATTTCCTGTAATATTCTAAAATGCCCTACTCTCATGATGATCCAGGAAATGGAACTGCAAGTAGTAATGCCTTCTGCTAAATTTCTAACATGTGCAGACCATCCTAAATATTTACACAGTACGAAATACTGTGTTCTTACGTGTACACTGCACTGAGATATTACAGTAACGATTATCAATTCATGTTTTCAAGTGCAGGGCCTTGCGTATAGCAGCTGTTCAACAATATTTATTGAATATATGAGCAAATTTTTATTAGAAAAGTCCGTTTTGGGTTATACGAGTAACTGATCATAACACACGCCTCCATCATCTCTCATTTTAATAGCCAGCATCACTAGTTATTTTAGTCCCAATGCAATAAACTTGAGGTAATGAAGAAATATACTTGCCATGTTGGAGTTTTATGGTGTTGAACATAATGAACACAATAATTCAAATAATATAGGACAAAAGAAAGCCAGAATAACTAAAATATTTTTTGAATGACTTGTACTTAGAATAAAAAAGGATTTATAGCTATTATCGGCACAAAAGCAAGTGTATAAGAACCGTATATTGACTGAATAAATTAATGACTAGTTGCTTATTCTATATTTGTGGATAATAACTAAAAGTGGACAACACAGCATTGTCTAATAGACTTCCACAAGTTACTTATTTTAAATCAACTGATGGAGATAAAAACTGAAATAAGCTGCTCTGTAACCAGCCAAGTATTCTACAGATGAAGATGTCAGCTAGTGTGATCTATGGGGTTGTTTCCATCTTGAACAGGTAAACTGAGTCATCTAAGTAAGGATGACTTGCCAGCATTCTATTCTCGTTCTTCTCAAACAGAGGCTCTCAGTGCTTAAAGGGGTGAGTAACTGTCTCGCCCCCCACAGTTCTCTGAAGGTGTGGCCTAGCAAGTTCACATTCATGGCCAAAAGGGGAAAATGCCACCTAGAGAGGAGAGAGGGTGCTGGCATTACTGAACAAAATAAGCCTGTTCCAGGGGCTTGGTGGTTTTTTAATTATACGTTTGGTGCTGGGAGCAATAGAAAGTTCCCTTTTTAAATATAATCTACCCTTCAGTTAATGCAGGACCTTGGCTAACACAGAGCCTTCTCCCCCACTGCTCAGCCCTCCCTGCCTTAGGCGCGCTGGTTCTCCATCCCCCACTGGCTGGCTCTCACCTCCACTCCATCACCATGCAGTCTGCACACCTAAGGAAATGAGGCACAGAAGGTGAATAACTTGCCCAGGTGACGTTAACAGGAATGACAGAGCTGGGATCCGCACCCAGGAAGCAGCTCCCAGGTCCATGCTCTGACCTCTACACCAGGCACCTGGGAATGTTGCTTTTATTGTTTGTTTTGCGGAGGACAAACTGAGGAACAGAGAGTGAGTGGAGGGATGCCTACCCAGGCATCTGTGTCCATAGCCCCTCCTCATAATCTGAATACTGAGCCACGCTGTTCTAAGAGCAGCCCAAGAGGGAGAAATGAGCACAAACGGCAGGAAGACAAATCTCCTTGGGGAGGAGTTGCTAAGACATAGTATACAACAGGGGTTCTGACCCAAACACAGGTGCCGCAAGAGAGAATTCTAGCCCTTGATCAGGGCCAAGGGCAGGACGTGAAGTCATCTCAGCACGGAGCAAGACGGGGAGAGGACAATGTAGAACCTTGAAGATAAAAGAGGAAGAAAGATCCCGTCCGGAACAGGCACTTCCTCTGTCCCCTCACAAGAGCATTCCCTGGGTTCCAGCAAGAAGGGAGAGCTGTTTATTTTTCTTAACATCTAACTTGAGGCCTCACCTAACTATATGGTAAACTGTTCTTAATTATCACAGCAGAGCATAGATTCACTCATCTTCAGATAACTTTTCTGCTGATGAATTTATCCAGATCGGTTAAAAATATTTATGCTGAGTGGACCCTCCCTCACACTTGATTAGCCCAAATTCTAAGTGGGCACATCAGGGCAGCAGCATTCTGTGGAGTAGTGGTTCTCAAGTTGGGGTTCGCCTGGGAACTTGCTGAAACATACATTCTCAGGCCCTGCCCCGGACCCAGTGAACCAGAAACTCTCGGGTGGAGCCAAGTCAAATATGTTTTAACAAGCCCTTTGGGGTGATTCTGATGTTCACTTACATTTGAAAAATACTGACTTAGCATATGGTGCCCTAACATATATAATATATCACTCCTGTCTGAATGTTTCCACATAATTAAAACTACATTCAAGGTTCTGGGAAGAGAGAGATGAAGGCCTGACAGGAGAGAGTGGTTCTACCTCCTCCTGAAAGACAATGTGCTGCTTTACCCATCGGCTAACAGGCTTCACAAGGACGCCATCCATTTCTTTCATTGGCTCTAACACCTCTCGAGATAATCTCTTTGAAAAGTACTTTTAGAAATAACAAATACTAATGATCAAGTTATGAGTATAGAATGAGACAACAAATACTGATACAAAGATTACATTTTTTTTAAAGTTTCAGATTGGCTGAAATTATTCCACCTCTAAGACCTGAATAAGTAAATACTGAAGTTTTAATACTAATTGATAAGAAAAAAAGTGTTTTAAATATAAAAACTTAAGTATTCTAATTTTCTTATAAACCAGTCATGTCCTTGAAAATGACTTTCCTTCTCATTCAGGATACTGGTGTTACTAACAGTTGCATATAACTAAGGCTTTCCAAACAAACATCTTATCTTTATATGGAAGGAAGTTCATGAGAAGGAATTGACGTTCTTCCCCAACAGCGATGACAATACATTTTTGGGTTCCTTTCCCAGAAATTAGTAAATAACAAAATACTTTTCATTTAAAAAGAAAAAAAAAAGCACGTTCATAGCAAATGCTTAAATCTAATCCATATGCCGCTCGTATGCTTAAAAAAGGAGATGGTTTCTGTGAGCCAATTTCTCCACTTATTCTCTGCCAAATAAAACAGATTTCAGTAAAAGTCTCTTACTGCCTCAGAGGGAACTCTGTTCATTCTGCAGGGTATAGAGTACTATTTATTTTTCATTCAAAATTCCTGATTCTCTACTTACTATACATTTTCCCACTCAAGCCGACTTTATCCATTCTGGATAAGCAAATTAAAATCTGAAAAAAAACCAACAACATCTCTCTGGATGGAAGAATTTTTAAAACGCTGATGAGGTTTAGCATCTACATCCTATAACATTAGGAAAATGTAATTCTCGTTGGAAAAAAAAAGCTTAAATAGTGATGATACTGGAATTCATAATCTTCTCCACTAAAGAAATACTCCTCCCAATCAAAAGCAAAAGACATCCCCAGAGGTAGGTGGTTGAAAAGTGCTAAATGGTATAAATATACTTAGTGTGTTATGAAAACGTTCAGAATCTAAACCCAAGCAAAATCAAGAGGTACACTGTGGACCATCAGAGGAAGTAGCCTCATGTTCACTTTGACATAATCACGCAAGCATGCAACAAAATGATGTACCATTTGTAACCAAATTTCTTTTTATCAAAAGACAGCTAAAATATTATGCAAAACTCAAAATAAATTAGTAGCATTACAAAATGTTTAGGAAGTACAAAATCAAACTATTTTCTTCTAAATTGTGTTGCATTACAGGCCTCTCAGACACATTTCTAGGGCCACGAATGGCAGGTCTGAAGACAGGAACAGGGTGGTTTCTGAGATGTGGGATAAAAAAAACCCCTGGAGGGATCGAGGAAGATGAGTGATTAATCCAGACTGCTGGACAGACGGACTGATACATGGACAGACAACCATGATGAAAAGGAAATTAAGTGAGATGTCACAAGGATGGCACAGAGAGCCACTACGTAACTTCTAACCATGATCCAGGGACCATGTCTCTCCTTCGGGAGGTACAGACTTAGTTTCTAGTTTATTTTAAGGAAAATCCATTTTGTGAATAAGAAAAAAGGGTTTGAAAATCAAGACTAGCAGGAGTGTGATGCTACTGACAATTATGAAGCAGGGACAGGTAAAGTGACACCAAAACAGAAGGAAAGAGCCAGGAAATTAAGCTCCTCTGAGAGAATAAATGAGTTTTAAATGTACTTTACGTAAATATTCCTGTTTGCAGTGCGGTACCTCCCCAGGAAGCTGGGATGCAAGTCCGCAGGAAACATTCAGCTTAATGAAGAATAATGCATCCTTATCTATACCCTGCAGGTGGACCCAACGTCTTACAGCACATATGGAGCAGGCCCTGCTGCTGGACACAGCCTGGTCTGCCTTGGAACCCTGGAGGACTCAGCTTCTAAAAGAGCACAAAGCAGAGTCCCATGCTGGCCACCCTCATTGTCCCTGTCACACTCCACCCCAATAAGGATGGGTTTAGAAAATAAAAACTTTACTTCACATTTTCACAGTGTCACATTCCAAGCCATGAAAGAGTGCCTGTCAAAGAGTGTCCTACTTCCTGGAAAGTGAGGGTCTGATAATTCAAATGAGGTTTTAAGGGGTCAGCAGGCAGATGAAAGAAGCCCAGATGGAGACCCCAGGTGCTGAGGACACAGCTTCTCCCGGGGGAATACATAGTGACTTAGTCATTTCACAAAGGCATTAGGTTGCTTTGAAAATAAAGATAAAACAGGAGGCTCGAAAACACAAGGCCCCCCACATAAACGTTACACCATACAGAAAGCAACTTCCCATGCAAAAATACTCTCTGCTTTCTTGTACATCTGCATTATGTGGGGCACCTCTATCAGACTGTGTATCATCCTTATCCTATACACTCCAAATTTCTTACAGTCCCTGTAACCATGCAATTTTCTCATTAAGCAATCACGATGATGCCCAAAATTTCAATGCTAAAAATAAAATTAATATTAATCAACAAGCATAGTCCTTTAAGGACTAAAGACAAAAAATAGTTTCCTACCTTCCATAACTGAAGCAGTGTGGCATCTCACCTTTACTTCTAAAGGAAGCTTAAATATTCACCCTAAACACTCCTGTTGCTTAAGCCACAAACATGAAGGACTGTAGTGTACACAGGGAACTTCCAGAGTTCACTGGTCCCGTTAACAGATGCACTGCTCCTCAGGGCTGCTCTCTCCCTACCTTCTCTGATGCCTTGTCTCGAGCAGGTGGCCCCGCACCAGGCAGGGAAGGAGGTGGAGGGGCCCGGCGCTTCTTCATGTCTGACTTCACAGACACTCCTGAGATGTTGCTGAGTGAGAAGGATGGACCCAACGTCATGGAACGGGAATTCACGGATGGGGAGTTGGGGGTAGTTAGACAGCCCTGTTGGGGGAAGAGACAAACAAAATCTCATCAGCATGAGCTGACTTCTCTGTGTATGAATGCTCCCACATGGAAACACTGCCCACCCATCCATCCAAGCTTCTCAATTACCATTTCTATCAACAGCCTTAAATGGCCTGAGCAAAACCCATATTTTCACTCTCCTGGGGAAATTGCAGTAGAAGACATTACATGACAGATTCCTGCTGTAAGGTTTATTTTCTTAATCATGAAGGAAATGGCAGATGTTTTAAACCTTAGTCTAAGAGGAACATCTTCCAGCTAAAACCATTTAATATTCTTGACCAATCTGCAGGTATGAATTAGCCTCCTTAAATCTTTAACCTGTCATCAGACTGAGCTCCTAGATGCTGAGAAGAAGAAGGGACAGATCAAGGTACACTTCTCACGGAGAAGCAGACCGTCTCTGCCATCTTGAGAAGTATTTCACCTGCTGCCAGGAAGGGGTTTAGCTTTCTTCCAACTTTCAAAAGTTACAAAGAATTGACTGTGTCATATAAATGATATGCTGTGAGGACTTTATGTGACCATTGGATGAAGTACTTTGTGATAGATACCTAATAAACTGAAAATAAATTCCACCTAACACACTAATTAATTGCTCTCATGGAGGGATTTCCATACTAAGGGAGCAGACTAAAGAGCACACAAACTTTTTCCAACTTTTTCCAACTTTTTCCCCCAGGATCTGCTTAATAGAATCATATGAGTGTTAGCGCAGAAGGAGCATTTAGAGAATGAGCGCTCTGATTTCAAATGAAAAACAACATGGAGCACACACTGCCTGGCACGGCTCCTCCCTGCCCTGCCTGATTTCCCTCCCCAGCACAGGTGCCCCCAGGGTATTCCACTCCTGGGGCCACCAGTGCAGTGGAGAGGTTAGCCCACAGACAATGGGGACACCTGGATTTGACTCCTGGCTTTGCCACTGATAAGCTGCATGACCTTGGGCAAGTTTCTTAATTTCTCTCCCGCCTCACTTTATCTCCTGTAAAACTGGGATAAATAGTAGTACTCACATCACAAAGTTTTTATGTGAACTAACTGGGTTACCACATGTGAAAGAGCTCCAGAGAATTCTAGGCACAAAGTAAGCAGCCAGCATGTGCTGTTATGGTTCTTATATATTTATTTTTTTCACCCCTATTAAAATGTGAGCCCTGTGAGGACAGTGATTATTTCCCATTTTCACCCACTCCTGTGTCCCAGCTCTGAACAGCTCCTCGTGTGTGGAGGGCCCTTGAGTCAACATGTGTAGGAATGAATGGATGGATGAGTGCACTTCTGGGCAACTCTGCTCTTATGTTTTGCACAATAAACTGTGGGTAAGCTTTCATTTAACAATTGGTTCACCATATTTAAATAAGCATATAAAGGAAACCCATCATATTCAGCAACAGCCCACTATCACCTGCGCTCAGACTCAAACTCTGTTCTTTCTGCCAATTATACTATCATCCAGGCCCCTGAGATTTTTGAGACTTAGATTTTCTTGTACTTAAATATTAAAGTCAAAGGGAAAACCAACTCCTGAAGGTTGCTTTTTATGCCAGTTCATGCTTCCTTGTGAGACACTGAGTGTCAAAGATATCCAATGCCTTTTTCCTGAAATACGAGTTCCCATAGGAAACAGGTGGGGGATGTACAGGAAATAGCCCCGACCCAGAAAACTCACTGTTGCCTATTTAGGCTCCCATGGAAAAATGTACAGCATTTCTCCCAATACTTGTGTTCTGCAGACATCAGACTTGTTACTAAGCAAATAAGCGAATGCAAAATGAACTCTGTTAAACATTTCTGTAAGCCTTACATCTACCTCCATAGCAACTGTGAGTACCCAAGGAAACAGAACTTAGATTTACTACACCATGCAGGGTCCAGAGGATAAAATAAATGAAGCAAACCAGAGAAGGGGCTTTGTTGATCTAACTCAGGAGCTGTCGAGGTGTCTCACTGGTTGGCTGGCTTGCTAAAAAAACCCCAAATTCAAGGGGGTGCAAACATGTGTTATGGAGGTTTGTTCAAGCTTGTGAAATACAACAGAGAAGAATACAAGTGCACCCATGCTGGCATCGTTAGCTCTCAAGCATGCATGGCCCCATGTGGCATCCCGTAAACACCATGTTCATGACAATGCATTTCACAACCCTGATACTAATTGCTTTTCTTCACTCCACCCTGTCTAGACTCGGAACTTCCAATGCCTCTTGTCCTCAGTCCTCACCACAACTATGTGCCTGAATGATCACTCAACATGGCTAAGAATTTACCTCTGTCCTTTAAATGCCCTGAGCATTTTTTGAAGCTCTGTGCAGAATACCCGCTTAAAAGTTCTTTGCAGGTCATCCATTTTATATTGATTTCAGGTTTTAGTTCTGTAATCCTAATGCCCTTATAGCATTCTAACATCTTGGATTGTCAACTCCTCGAGGTGAGGAACTGACCCTGACCCAGTGCCCAGCACGCACACACAGGCAGGGATCTCACAGCAGGAACAGCCTCATCTTTAAAACGGGAGAAGTTCCATTTACTTCAAAGTTGTTGTCTGCACCTAGCATATTTCTGTCGCATGAGAAGTGTCCAATACATGTGGTTTCTTCCTTCTCTGTAAGTATTTTTGTAAGAGTGACCTCATGATGGCCACAGTGAAATGGCCTTAGACAGCAGAAAGCCAGAAGCCCAGAGCATAGCCTACCTCACTCCCTCTGAAAGTTATTATCCAAGACAATGGGCTTCTCACTCTCCATTGTCTGTGTCTCTGGAACATAACTGAATTTTGACACAACAGGATTTTTTAGCCCAAATCTGCTCGTTACAGCCCACAAACATCTTTCCCCACCACCTACACTCACAGGCAGACCGACTTCGGCGTCCACGAGACCTCAGTCCATCAGACCCTCCAGCATTCTGCCAAGCAATAGTGTTTCTCAACCTTCAACTCAGAGAATACTTGTGGTTTAATTTCTATTTTCTTTCTTTCTCTACTTCTGGAATTTGTGCATAGAATGTAGAAAACAATACGTAGAATAATTTGGGTAGAAAATACCATTAACTATCGGCTGTCCTTTCAAATGCTGACTCATATCACCATTAAATAAAATGGAAAACTACGAGTTCCAACCATACAGCCTGGAGTCAAGATCGCCTGGCCATGCCCTACTGTTCCAGTTTCCGGGGTTTTCTCCTGTTACCAAGTGGCAAAGTTCCATGGGGACAGACTACATCTTGTCTGCAAGGGGGATCTGGTTTCCTGTTCTTGTCCAGACTGGTCAATAACATTTTTTTTTTTTTTTTAATGTCGAGTCCTTTTCTTGTAGGGGAGTGAGTCATGCCTTTCTCTAAAGGTTGGCACCAAAATCCACAGATTTTGGCTCTCACAATCATATCAGATTTTGTCAGGAGTTTTTCTCCTGTGAGTGGAGCCTGATAAATGATTAAGAAAAAGCAATGGATAATGAAGAGAAAAAGGAAAAAAAGCAAACACAACCTTTATGTCCCAGACATTATGGGATTTCAGACTGTGGGGTGTGAACCTCCAACAGACAGGCCACTGTCAGTTAGAGGGAAAGTCAGGTGGGAGACAACACTGGCTCTGTGGATCCACAATGCCTGTCTTCCTACATTCAGTATAAAGTGGTAATTTGACCCTGTCTCACACACACACACATCTGGGAGTGCAGGAATAGGAAGAAGAGGAAACACCATTTCAGGATCTGCTCAAAATGAGGCCAAGATCACTTGTGACAGTTGATTTTGACATAGATCTCTACTTTTAAATTAAAAAATATATAATTGTTTCTTTCTGAAATGTAGCAAGTCCTATTCTTTTTGTATTTGATTGTGGTTGTAATCTGGAATGCTGTACTGCTGGTCAGGACAAGAGTGTCTGCACACACTCCAACCAACAACTGAGTGTCTCTGGGAGGAGATGCATGGACACCCCCCCCCCCCCCCCCCCACCATGGGCTTACCAAGGAACTCTGGCCCCAGGAGAGGCCCTGGGCTCCTAGGCGACGGGGAATGACTTTTGGCGTGGTCTCTGGGATTAGCTCTGCCCCTGACCCATCAGGAGCATTAATGCAGGCACAGGGTTCTCTGCAGGGGCAGCCCTCTCAGGCAGGGGGCATTGCTGTGACTGCTCCAGGGCTCCATAAAACCCTGATGAAGGCCCTGGGAGGGCTGGGGTTTCCTGGAATAGCTCTGGAGTTCACAGGCACTGCAGAGAGCAGGTTTTCTCTCTTACTCATTTACTCATTTCTCCCTTATCTCACGGTAATCAGAGATCAGTACCAAGAAAGAAACTGAGTCTGGCCCAGGTAAGCATTACTCTTTCAAGTGAGCCTAAACTGCCATGTTTTGTTTACCTTCAATTAAGTTCTTCATGTGCATCTGCACAAAGCAGCTTTACCAGCACACCACATCACACAGCCTAAGGAGGGAACTATCTGTCCATATAAATGGGAAGGGATGAGGTGAACTCTGATGAGAATGTGCTTCTAGAGACAAATGGGTAGATGCTGTACTTGAAACCTTTCTGTTTAAGGTAAATTGATGGGAAAAAAGTAAGGATGAATAGTCGTTTTGTTCCCATTTCTCAAACCTGTCCATTCTGGTAAATAAAACCAGATCTTGTGAGAACCAAGCACGTAATCAGATCTACCAAAGTTTGAGTAGATCTTTTGACAAGGTTGTTCAGGAATTCAGACATAGACTTTTGTTTAAAAATTAAGGAAAATATTTTGGTTACAGTAAGTCTAGTCTAAAATAGCTGTCCACAATCCCATCAGCATCAGACTCTGCTAAACTAGCTCAGATCCCTTTAGGAAGCCATGATTTTAGTCTAATGCTGAGCAAAACTAGGCTCAAGGAGATGAGCTGAGCTCCTGAGGATGGCTCAGCTGCCTGGTGACGGAATTAAGCTAAAGTTGGTTTGGGAACCTGTCTGCATCCCTTCTCTCCTTACACCATGCTGCCCCCTTTTGAAAGGATTTAATACTTTTCTTCTTTTAATGCTTTGTCAAAGAATCAAGTGGGAGAGAAGATGCAGTCAGACCTGTTATCCACATCCCCTTTTCTTCTGATACAGGTTTTAGCAGGGATCCAAGGCAGGATCACATGACATAAACCAGGTGGGGCAGACAGACACCACTGTCCTTCCCACACTAACGGGGATCTGCTGGGCAGAGCAGCCTGGATCTATCAATGCCCCTGACATTTTCTGGTGAGAAAGGAGAGAATATTGCTTCCCATTCTGCAGTTGCCAGCACAGCCCTGGGCAAGGGGTCAGGAAAAGTTCCCTTCCCCAGAGGGTCTCCTCCGCCCACTTTCTCTTCTCCTCACAGCACAGCCTTTCTGACAGACATGCTCTTAGCTGAATCCCTCAGCCAAGGGGTGCACTGTCTTCTGGCACCCTGGAAATCTTGTGTCAATTCAGAGTTAACAGCAAACCAAGAGGCACGAAGCATGCCAGCTTCGTGTGAACTATTCCCACCATGGGCAGGGAAGGGGAACTTATGACTCTAGTTTCCATTATGTGAGACGAGTGGGAAACGACCACTGTCTCGGCCAAGTTCCTCCACGGAAATGCCCAAGGGACAGCATTTCTTTAAAAGAAAAGTTGCAGAAGCTACTTGATCTGGATAGATACTTCAGCCAATAAAATAGGCTAAGCTCTCTGATGGTTAAAAGCAGCAGAACAATTCTGGACCTTTTCTCTACTGGCAGGATCTTTTTTTTTTCTAAAGATTGGCAGCTGAGCTAACAACTATTATGAATCTTTTTATTTTTTTTCCTGCTTTTTCTCCCCAAATCCCCCCGGCACGTAGCTGTATATTTTAGTTGTGGGTCCTTCTAGTTGTGGCATGTGGGACACCACCTCAGCATGGCTTGATGAGCGGTGCCATGTCCACGCCCAGGATCCGAACCAGTGAAACCCTGGGCCACCAAAACAGAATGCACGAACTTAACCACTTGGCCCTGGGGCCGGCCCAGGATCTTTTCTTAAAATGAGCAAAGAGCATCCAACTGGTAGTATTTGATTTTCTCTTAATGAAACTCAATAAAAACATTGAAGGTGAGCTGTAATACTCTAAGGCTTTTGCTGTAGGACCATCTTAAAGGCAAAGACCTATTAGCAGGCATCTGAATGTTTGGAATATGCTGATTATTCTAATTGGCAACTTTAATAATGACAATTTTAGAGAGCAAGAAATTTCTGAAAAGCTTGTGAATTAAAGGGAAATGGGACCCTGTGTAATTCAAAGATGTATAATATTGACACCTATCCTCAGGAAGGCCATGAGCCTGCTGAAGAGCGGGCCACTGTCCATGAGGAGTGTGCCACAAATCACTGCGAGCAGGCCACAGCCCATAGGGTCAGAGGAGCTACAAACCCAGGGGACCCTCTGTGAGAGAGCAGATACAATCCAGGTACAAAGCTTGACGGGATGTAGAAGAGGAAAGAGGAGAGGACAAATTTTTAACAGAAGTAGGGTAAGGGTAAGTTACAGAAGGTACGCCACGCTGTACAGTGGAGCTACGGCACAGGGCCTAGGGGAGAGTGGCCTAGAGCACTGGCTGCATGTGAGGCTCATGGGGAGGAGTCAGGCAGAGAAGAATCGTGAGGAAAATCCCTAATCCCTCACAATGCGTGTGTATGTGTATGTGCGTATACGTGTGGGTGCATATGCATGTGTGTATATGCATGTGCTTGTATGCATACATGTGGGGATGTGTGTATACATATGTGTATTGTGTGTACTGGTGTATGTGCGTATGTGTATGTATATGTGCATGTGTAAATGTGTGTGTGTGTGCAATGGCTTGCTGTGGTTTGATGTGAGATTTCAATGGAGGCAAACTCACAAGTACAATTTTTGGGAAAAAGTGTTCTAATTCATATAAACAATCAAACCCTAAGAACAAAGAAAGCAAAGGTGTTCCCTTCAAATGTGCATGCAGATTTTCCTATAATTCACAAGGTAGGAAGCTTTGAATACTGATTTGTAAGTTAGTTTACTACAACTCATCAGGGGTAAGGGTTCACATGTGGCCACACTTAAGACAAACGGATTCCTTCAAACTAAATTAGGCCTCTCAGATTAAGTGGCTTATGAGCATTTTATTAACATTATGAGCTAGACGAGGAAAGGAAATGAGAACTCTGGCTGTCAATTTGTACTGGGCTGCTGAGAAGACATCTCTCCGCAACATAGAAACAAAACTAAAATGAGAACAAGTCTCTTTGCAAGAACTCTGATTGTTTCTAGTACTTGTATCAAATCACGAAGGCTTCTCTGTAACTCCAGGTACCTGAGTCATCAGTTGGAGGAAATTAAGCTGATTAGACTCGTCTTCCAGCAAATTAATCTTCAAGGAAAGTAGGACAATTTTTTTTAAGAAGCAGGCAGCGTAGCTGTGGTTCAATCATCTCTCTCTCATGGTTGAGTAGATTAACTCTTCACAGCATTGTTCAAAGCGTTCCTCTCTCTTATCTGCAAAGACATTTATCCTCCATTGCTAGCTACATGTAACATGTTGTAGAGAGAGTGGCCACAAAATTCATTATCCAAACTGGGAATAATATCCAAGTAGTCTAGGAAAAGTGCCATATTGGGAAGAACACAGGACAACAGCATTTTGAGGAGTGTCCTGGACACACAGAGAAGCGTGGTCTCCCTACCTAGAAGGGAACCTGAGCTGACACCTGCTGAGGGCAGAGAGACTGCCCCCAAAGGAGGAAACCTAAACTCCAGGCTTAGGCAACAAACTTAACTATGTGTGGAGGCATTTATCTTCCACATATTCACCCATTTGATCCTTCTAACAACTCTCTGAGGTAGGTAATCACATGATTCCCATTTCACAGGTAAGAGAAACTGAGGCACAGAGAGAGTGGCTTGCCCAAGGTCACACATCAGTAAGTGGGAAAGCCAGGCTGGCACTGGAGCAGAGGTTCTCAAACTTGGCTTCATACCAGAGCCAGCCCCGGGAGCTTCTGAAGATGGGAAAGGCCAAGCCACATCTGAGACCAACTTAAGCAGAAACTCTAGGATGGAACCAGGCATCTGTTGTTTTTTTGCCAACAAAAGTTATATTTTTTTGCCAAAAATTATATTGGCAAAATACACGGAACATAAAACTCACCATTTCAACCATTCTAAAGTGTACAATTCAGTGACACACACACATTCACAATGTTGTCCAGCTATCACTACCATCTACTTCCAGAACTTTTCATCACTCTAAAAGGAAACACTGTACCCATTAGGTGGCCACTTCCTATTCCATTCTCTCCCCAGCTCCAAAGCAACGACCAATTTGCTTTCTGACTCAGAATTCACCTATCCTGGATATTTCATATAAAAAGAATCAAACAGTATGTGGTTTTGTGTCTGGCCTCTTTCACTGAGCTTAATGATTTCAAGGTTCATCCATGTTGTAGCATATGTCAAAACTTCATTTCTTGTTATGGCTGAATAATATTCCTTTATGTCGATATTCCACATTTTGAGTATCCAGTCATCTGTCGATGGACATTTGGGTTGTTTCCACCTTGTGGCTACTGTGCATAAAGCTGCTATGAACATCTGTGTACAAGCTTTTGCTTGAAAACCTGTTTTCAATTCTTGTGGGTATCTCAGAGTAGAATTGTTGGGTCATATGGTAATTTTCTATATTTAACTTACTGAGAAACTGCCAAACTGTTTTTCACAGCAGCTGCACCATTTTAATTTTCCACTAGCAATGAATGAAGAGTCCAATTTCTCCACATTCTTGCCAATACTTATTTTCCTTTTTAAAAAAAAAATTATAGACATCTTAGTGGGTGTGAAGTGGTATCTCATGTGGTGTGGGTTTGCATTTCCCTAATCATGATGGTGGGCATCCTTTCAGGGGCTCCTTGGCCACTAGCCGTCTGCTTTTGAAAGTCATGGTTAAGAACGACTGCTCCAGGTTTTCCCCTGCCATCACACACATTGCCCAGGTGAGAGGTGGCTCACATTTTCTTCTCTCTTGAAAAAAAAAAACCTTAGAGCATCAGCCACCAACATTTTTTCCAGCTCCAACCCCATGGTGGCTGGTGTTCACATGCACGGATGAACCTCCACGAGCAGCATCTGCAGAGGAGCTGCAGCTGCCCTTCAACTTCCCCTTGGAAAAACACAGCAGAAAGTGAAAGACGGTGCTTTGCAAGGAGAAACCTTGAACAGCTTCCGTCTGTTTTAAGCCAATCATTCATAAACTTTGGTACTTTACTATCAATTAACAAAATTACCAGTGACCTCACCCTTGACCCCTCTCTGAGGCTCCACTGTGTGTCTCTTGGGACACACAGCTGATTCAGTGCATGCCAGCATGGAGACAGAGAGGGGACCTCAGGGCACACACATCTCAAGGTCACCCAAGAAGTTCCCTGTAAAGCCCTTTGCAGGTTTCTTTAGGTCCTCCTCATGATCTCATGTGGCCCCAGCCCTTTCCTGTGCACCTGGCCTTTAGGGCTACGATTCTGTAGTTCTTCTGACATGTGCCTTGCATTCTCCCATTAAGACATTAACTCTTGTTGGAAATAAAAAGAAGGGATGAAGGAAGGTGACTGCAGGGGAGCTGTAAGGGCCAGAGCTCAGGGGTTGACACAGCCCAGAGGCCAGGGAGGCAGGAGAATTGGAAGGAGTGCCCTGGAAAAGATATGCAGGTTTTCCCATCTGAAGGCTGGAAACAGAGGGGACAGCAAAGGAGGTCAATGGTAGTCTGTTCAATCTTTTCAGCTCGATGTGAACAAGCCAGGAGGAAAACCAAACCACCACAACGGTTACCGAGTACAATTGCTACAATCCACTAGAACATTGGAAAGCAGATATGTCTGTTGAGATGTTTGTAATCTTAGGAGAGGTGTGATGCTCTCATCTTCCTGTGTAGGTAATGGGGACCTATGGGCAGCCTGTTCCATAGACAAGCATGGTGGACCTTCTGTCCAGGCCAGGAGTCCCTGAGCAGTGCCTGATGGCAGAAGGTACTCAAGAGCGAGGAGAAGGGTTTTGTCACGCAGAGGAGAGTCACGCCTCAGCAGCCTTGGGGAAGCTGCCTGCCTCTGGGGGCATCTTAGCTCCAGGCTTGTAGGTGAATGTACATGGCTTCCCACAGGCAGACTGGACTCTCCCTGCAGAACATTCTTGCAGCAAGCTCTCTGCCAGCCTGCCCTCAGCCATCCCCCGAGGGCTTCTTCGTCGTGGGTCAGAAAAAGCTTCCTTACCTTCCCTCACCTGGATCATTTGGGTGTAGGACAGTTGGGGGAGGCAGTTGGAATGACTGGGGAGAGGGCAACAGAAGTGGAGAGGGTTGATTTTCTCTTTTCTTTCCTTCTCTCGCTCTTTCAGAATTTTGGCTCCACTTCTGGCTCCTGTTAGCATCATTCTCTCGGAGCTGGATTCTAAGGGACAACTCTGCTAGCTTTAAGCAAAGAGAGTGCTCTTCAAAGTCTCCCTCTTCCCAAGTTTGGGGTACCCTCCCTACCTGCCCACTGGACCTCCATTTCCCTTCATCTTCTCTCTCACACTGCTGCATCTGAGGCTTTGGCCCAGAGATCATGTCAACACATGTGAGGTCTTGTTCCAGCCTCTCTCCTTTCTGGCCAACATCAATGCCCTCTGGCTTTCACAGCTCATTCCCAAATCTCCTTAGCTCCCTCCCTGGGAACTCTGCCAACTGGAAATGCATGTCTTTCTCTCACTGTGGCTCTCATCTGTTCTGGCGCATGCTGGCTGATCCACTCCCTCCAGCAGCCCTTCAGTAACAGGCCTGCAAGAAACCAAGGAGTGGGGGAGACCAGGAGTGAGCTTTCCAGAATCTCAGCAAAGGCTATGTGTGTGAGTGAAACCACCCAGGTGATTCTGGAGCGCTCCCCTGTCAGAGACCGGCCTGCAGCACCCTTGTCCTGTAGAGAATCCTTGTTCCAGCCGGTGTCCACTGAACAATGTCCCCAACCTCCTTATTCATTTAGTATGTATGTGTGTGTGTGTAAATTGTATACACACATACACATATATGGTAACATGTTCTACCATAAAAAGTCTCTTATTATAAATACTGAAGTTCTCAATTCTGATTTTAATACAGAAACCTCCACCCCTATTTCTGGATTATTTTTCCAAGTCCCTGAGATGAACCTCACATTTCCGATGTCAGGGTCTGCTATAAACACCAAGCCTGAGGGTGGTTCATTGTTCCCAAAAGGGCTCTTTCCATAGCCACACTGTTCCACTGCTTGGCTTGGTTTTTTCTCCATATTCTGAGTCAACAAGAGACACCAGTGTCTGTCACCTCTCCTGGATAGCACACTCTCTTGATGACTGAGTTCTTACCACCATGGTGGCGGATGGTTTCTCCCCAAAACGGCAGTAACAGGCAATTGCCCTGGAATCTTCCCCACCTGAGGGTCATGAGCAGGCGTGTCCAGGCTCCTGGCTTCCTCCCAATCACACTTCCTTCAGGAGTCATGCATTCCCGTGTGCAGCTCACATCAGAAGCAAATGCCTTCCCCACTGGGCTGCAGCTTTCTCTCGCTTTATGAGCAGTTTTTAAACTGGCTGGCCCACTTGTACGTTGAGCTTTTGTGCCCTGGAAGGCACATGGACATCTCTCCTCCAGACATGACAGATCAGAAACCAAATGCTCTCCCCTCCTGGGGACCCACCTGCCCTTCTCAGTTTCCACAAGGTAGTGACATGTGAGTGATTTGGCTAAGAAAGTATAAAAAAGTAAGAAAATAAATGTTCCAAATTTTTTAAAAATAGATTTAAGCCTTGTTCACAGTTCAGAGCATCTCCCTCATGCTATAGTGTGCTCACTGAAATGACACAAAATGCCAAAGGGCAGACCCTGAGGCTCACTGATAGCTGCCCTGCAACGACTGCAGCAGCCCTCTAATTGCTCAGTCAGGAGCTACAAGCCCCAAAAGAAACTGACAAGCAATCACACCAGCAAAAAGTAGTGGGAGATTTCCTAGCTTACTTAGCTGGAACTCTGAATCATTTCTTCCTGAGCAGAAAGGGACCCAGAGCTTGGCTTAGTGCAAACCCTGGGAGGCCCCAAGCAGACGTGCCAGGTAACCTCACCACCTGCTCACCAATGGCCTCTGGCTGTCCCCCCTCAGGTGCATCAGCTTTTTCTGTTGAGGAAGATTAGTCTTGAGCTAACATCTGTGCCAATCCTTCCTCTATTTTGTATGTGGGTTGCTGCCACTGCATGGCTGACAAATGGGGTACGTCTGCACCTGGGATCCGACCCCACAAACCTGGGCCGCCAAAGTGGAACACACTGAACTTAACCACTAGGCCACTGGGTTGGGCCCTCATCAGCATTTTAATGATCTGACTCTGGCTTCATAGCACCTCTGTCTCACGTGTCATGTGATCTCAGGACAAAATACACTCCTATTCCAAAGTCATAATTTTCGATGTGCACACTCTACAACCATGTCATGAAGATGTAAGTGATATGAAGGGAGGTGCTGAAGCAGAATAGCAGTCGAAGCTAGAGGAGCATCCCCGGAAGGGCTGCAGGGCTCAGGACAAATCAGAGCAGACACTGTAAGTCTTCCCGAAACGCCTGGTAAGTGCTGATTCAAAGTGAGAATGAATTTAAGACGAGGGGACCATGTTAATTGTAAGTCAAATAAAAATCAATTACTTTGCCTTACTAGAAAAGTCCTCATATCTGAGGCCTGTTGAATAGCACGCCGACTCCCACCTCTCATGCTATCCAGATACTTAGCGCCAGTTCAATTTGGTTGGCGCCATGGGTCCTCTTTCTCCCCTTCCCAGGCCCCATGAATCCCTCATGCAAGCTGCTCCGGCATTTAGGATCCCAGGGCTATCTGCATTCTTATAGAAACCATCTCGCCTGCATGTCTCGTTAGCATACTGCCAGACCAAAAGCAAGAGAAAAAGTTGGCAACCAACTGCTAATTACTATTTCAATGGTTCCCAGGCAGTCCCTTCTTCTAGTGAAATCCACCGCTGTGATCTCTTTCATGGGGTGCTGCTGCTTCCCACAGCCCTACCTACATCGCCTGTTGCTAAGAAGGAGGAGGCAAAGGCAGAACAGGATTCCAAAACCAAAAGCGGTTTCCTGTACAAATTAATTGGCTGTACAAGTCTGCTTGGAAGTGGTATCTTCTCTCATCCTTGTCATATGATTCACCTGTGGATTAGGTAGGAGTAGAGGCAGGGCCTGGCGATGGTCTTAGGGGCATTGCCAGAGATGGGAACGCTCTGGTTGCCCCAGGATGGGCGTTCTCTGACTCAGATATTCCCTCCATGGCTGGGCCTCGAGCATCCTCAGAATGGGGCCACCAATGAACCAATCCCAGCTGTAGGCCTTCTTTCAGGTACAAGGGCTATCATGTTCAGCTAGAGCTGAGGACCACTTACCTGAGCCTGCTAGGGAGCAACACTCTTTCATGTTCCTAAGATTAAACTCAAACATTGTTAGACTTTACCCTGCCTTCTAGTTTTGTCCTCTACGGTGGGTCCCAGCTGCCCTAGTGGGCTCTAAGTTCTTATCAAACACTTGCTGTCTCTGGGGAGAAGCCCACAACACAGACAAAGGATGCTTTTCATGACACATCACCGACGTTATGCACACAGGGACATTGGCTTTCAAGCGCTGCCTTTCTGCTTCTTAATAATATCTCACTGTCAATTTTGCTTTATCGCTACCAACTAGTTATTATGGCTGGTAATTAAAATATACAGTAGCAAGATATTTAGCAAATAATTTTCAAATAACTAGAATAAAAATAAGGAACCGTCCATACACATATGCTAAAACAAATGTAAACATAATCTCCTTCAAATTTTCTTGTGTGATATTTCATTAATGAATCCATTTTTATTTTATTAATATTAATATTTCTATTCATTGCCAATTTGAAATTTAATTGAAAATTTATTGACATTAATTTTGAGTAATATTTCAGTAATGAAATGTTAACACATTTAATATGCGTTATTAAATTTAAATTGATGAAGATGTTTTTGTGCTTCTGCTTTGGGTTTACAGCATGTTCAATTACCTACAATCTCACATATAAGTTTATATTCTCTTACAAATTAAATGACCAAATGGCTGCAGAGAACAATTCAACGTGAACTCAAACCATTCTCTTAGAGCCTCTCCTTTCTGAACATCCAGGGAAGGAGGAGAGAGTGGAAGCAGATGTGGTAAGAAGGCTGCAGGCTCTTCGGCCCCACCTCAGGGTAATATCAGAACTGCCAGTTGTCTAGCAAAATCCATTCTCCTCTTCTCTGATTCAATCTAAGTGCTGTCTCATGGTGGCCAGCTAAGCTATATTTCCCAGGCTCCCTTACAGCTCTATGTAGCCACATCAAAGTTTTCACCAATAATATGTGAGTGGATGTGACATGCATGCAACTTCCAGATGGGCCTATCGTTGGAACCTCTTGCACATGGCCCTTCATCACCATTCCTTCCAGCTGATGGAAAGGCAGATGTCTGTAGTCATCTTGGTCTCCTGTTTGTTGAAAGGTTAGTGCCTCCAATCCTGGACAACTCCAGTCTTGGAAATACTATGAGAGGAATCAAGAACTTTTTATCTAAGCCTCCTCTGAATTTGGAGAACTTACTTGTTATAGCAGATTAACCTACCCTTATAATACGGTGGCCATAGTCAAAATCGTTTGACTGCCACTCATATTACCCTACAGCAGAAGCCCTGAATTTGTGCAAAATTGAGGAAGAAAATCCATTATCATTTTAAACAACAGCTCTAAGTAGAAAGTCTGAGAAGGTGACCGGTTGCTAGATCTAAAAATGAACAGGGTGGGACTAATGTGTTATGCTCCACACTGGAACAGCCCAGCCCTTTATAGGAGTGACTACAGGCCAGCCTCCTAGACCCTCAACCCTTGGTCATAACCTACCCCCACAATCAGCTTCTGAACGGCTCCATAGCTTTATCCCGCACAGGAACAAGGCTCTAGACTCACCTCCCATGAGTGCACCTGTTCATTGGTCCTGTTGAACTTGGAATATCCAGTATTCCAAGAATCATCTGATAGCAAAAAGTTATACGTATAGTCCATGACTTCTCCTCTCTAACCATTGCACCCTAACTTCCAGTCCTGGCTTCTCAAGAGTAAAGGAAATGCCCTCCTTGTGCTATGTCTAACTCCCTCCTCAGAAGGGAGCCTGGGTGACACATGGCCTCCTGATGATGGGGGAGGATGCTGGTCTTTGCTAGTTTCAGAGGAAGATGCAGCTCCAGCACAGCAGCCAGAGAGCAGTGGGAAGTTTTCCTCTCTGCGGATCAGGACCAGCAGCGGTTACCACTGCTCCCTGGGTAGTGGCAACAAGGGCCAAGATGTGAAGGGGCTTTGAGAGCCTCAGTTGACAGGTACCATCCAGCTGACATTCACAGCTCAGGCGGAACAGGTGATATTCCAAAGGAGGCAGCAGACCTCGCTACAATTTTGTTTAAGAATATAATCAATATCATTGTGACTCATCAAAAACATTAAAATGAAGCTTCTCTCATTTCTTCCCGGCTCACACCTGGGATTTAGAGCACCTCCCCTTCTCCTGGACAGTCAATGTCCTTGTCACAGACAAGGCTGGGCCATGGGGTGTCATTAGTGCCTGGCAGGTGTTTGGAAAGGTGGCCACTGGCATGCCTGCCAGGTCATCCCAATCCCTGACCTCCATGGGGTGAGGCCAGAAGTTCAAGGAGATGAGAGGGCATTAAGAGTTCCCCAGAACTGTCAGTGGAACTGTGGAAGACCAGCTCTTATTCTGAAGCTCCCACTCTGCCCCCTTTCCAACAAGGAATCGTCATTCAAAATCTCTGCATAAAAATTTATTGTGTTGGCAAATAAAGAAATTGAAAGAGTAATCAAAAACCTCCCCAAAAATAAAAGTCCAGGGCCAGACAGCTTCTCTGGAGAATTCTACCAAACATTCAAAGAAGATTTAGTACCTATCCTTCTCAAACTATTCCAGAAAATTGAAGATGGAGCACTTCTTAACACATTCTATGAAGCCAACATCACCCTGATCCCAAAACCAGACAAGGACAACACAAAGGAGGAAAACAACAGGAAAATATCCCTGATGAACATAGGTGCAAAAATCCTCAACAAAATTCTGGCAAACCAAACACAGCAATACATTAAAAAGATCATACACCATGATCAAGTGGGATTTATACCAGGGACACAGGGATGGTTCAACAGCCACAAGTCAATCAACGTGATACACAACATCAATGAAATGAGAAACAAAAACCACATGATCATCTCAACGGATGCAGAGAAAGCATTCAACAAGATCCCACATGCATTTATGATAAAAACTCTCAATAATACGGGTGGCGAAGGAATGTACCTCAACATAATAAAGGCCATATATGAAAACCCCACAGTCAACATCACACTCAATGGGCAAAAGCTGAAAGCCATCAGTATGAAAAGGATCTTTTCAGACACCATGTCTTCTCAGACAAGGGAAACAATAAAAAGAATAAACAAATGGGACTTCATCAGACTAAAGAGCTTCTTCATGGCAAGGGAAAACAGGATTGAAATAAAAAAGCAACCCACCAATTGGGAAAAAATATTTGCAAGTCATATATCCAACAAAGGGTTAATCTCCATATCATATAAAGAACTCATACAACTCAACAACAAAAAATCAAACAACCCGATCAAAAAATGGGCAGGGGACACGAACAGACATTTCTCCAAAGATATATGGACAGCCAATAGGCACATGAAAAGATGCTCATCACCACTGATCATCAGGGAAATGCAAATCAAAACTACACTAAGATATCACCTTACACCTGTTAGAATGGCAAAAATAACCAAAACAAAAAGTAACAAATGTTGGAGAGGTCGTGGAGAAAAAGGAACCCTCATACACTGCTGGTGGGAAAGCAAACTGGTGCAGCCACTGTGGAAAACAGTATGGAGATTTCTCAAAAAATTAAAAATAGAAATACCCTATGACCCAGCCATCCCACTACTGGGTATCTATCCAAAGAACTTGAAATCAGCAGTTCCAAAAGTCCCATGCACCCCTATGTTCATTGCAGCATTATTTACAATAGCCAAGACGTGAAAGCAACCTAAGTGCCTATCAACTGACGACTGGATAAAGAAGATATGGTATATATATACAATGGAATATGACTCAGCCATAAAAAAGGATAAAATCGTCCCATTCACAACAACATGGATGGACCTTGAGGGTATTATGTTAAGTGCAATAAGCCAGATAGAGAAAGACAATCTCTGTATGACTCCACTCATAGGTGGAAGTTAAACATGTAGACAAACAGAACAGATTAGTGGCTACTAGGGGAAAGGGGGGTGGGAGGTGGGCATAAAGGGTGAAGTGGTGCACCTACAACACGACTGACAAACAATAATGTACAACTGAAATTTCACAAGGTTGTAAACTGTCATAATCTTAATAAAAAGTTAAAAAAATTTATTGTGTTGGGCAGCTGGGATAAATGGTTCAGCATTACTAAATTTTTTTTCCTGTGTTAAACCTAACTTTGCTTATACTTTATCTTTAGCATATAATATAAACTATTAACAAATAGAACCAGAAATCAATTTTCACCAGCCATGCTTCTGAACATGGCATGCATGCATGCAACAGGTGCCTGTTAGCTCCTCCTCCCACTCCAGGCACTGCACTAGGTGCTAGAATACAGGCATGAAAGTAAGAGTAGTAATAATAATAACAACAGCTCTTGCCCTCAGAGAGCTTAAAGTCATCTCCCCTTTTTGCTACCAACTGACTGCAATCTTTCAACAACCCCAGGCTGAGATGGTTGTTGAGATCAGCAGAGAGCCTTTAAAGGCAGTGGCAGTGTGATTCTTGGCACAGATGAGTCAACTGAGGTGACTGGAAGGAGAAGGTTAGAGACCACTCACTGCCAGAGTCATCAAATGGGAAAGACTAAGAAAAATAATGACTGCCAGCATGACACGGTGAGAAGAAGACTGCACAGTTCATTTTACTCGACTTCATTTCCACAGATTTCAATCCCTTTCCCCATGAATGAAAGAATTCTCAGAAGCCAATACCTAAGGAGTAGTACGTGTTGAACAGAGTGGCCTCCAAGCCAGTCAAGGTCTGACCTAATGGAACCTAAACAGTGGACATTATATCTGCCAGGTAACATGGAAGCTATTCTACCCGAATTGTTTAGAGTCCACCTGAAGCATCTGTTCCAGGTCCCCATAGAATGATTTGTACGGAGGGCAGCCTGCATCCCTAGTTATGGAAATGCCAACGCTCACTTCTGCTGACCCCCAAGCGGCCGCGCAGGACTCACATCTCACCGAGACAGAGACACCAAGGAAACGCCAACACAAGGGAAAACCACATGTGTTTCTATAAGTCATATTTTCAAAGGAATACGCTTCACAACTATTTGAATTTATGATTTGCTTATATATTTTTTACCATAAAGCTAGAAAATCATCCAATCTAAGACAGAAATCCATTACACTAAAAGAAAATAAATATCAAAGACAATTGGCTTAAGAAATATGCTAAATATGTATTCTTATAGTTCAACCAAAACACTCTGACCAAAAATATATATGTATATTTTTATATAATATATATTATATATATTTACATATAATATCTATATTTTGTCTATATATATATATATATTTTAAGCCAGGGAGGCAGAAATATTTCTTTACCTTTTATTGCTCTTGGTTTTGCTTCCTTTTCTCTCTCTCAGAATGTCCAGGCAGTAGTTATTGTCCAAGTTTATCAGATTATCCCAGTCTGAAGCTCAGTGCCAAAATTTATGAAACTTCCCTCCTGAAAGTTGATTTCAGTATCTCCTCCAACAGGAGACGCCAGGCTCCCCAGGAGTCACCGGCAGGAAATGTCACACGTAAGTATTAAGCGTTATTGGAGGCTGTCACTCAGAAGCGTCATGTTTACGAGGTAATTATAGACCCACAATATATCATCTGGGGCAGCAAACATTCTGAGCCACGCAAATATAGGCATCGTGCTGATCATGAGATGAAAAGAAAGCTCCGATCCTTCTCACCCAGACTGAGTGCCAAACATTGAGGAGTAGTAAGTCATCTGTGCAGTCTGTTTTAGGGTATACATGTTTCCAATCTACAGTTATTAAAAACTGCCCTTGACACACACAGACACACACAGAAACATGAACATGCAGGAACACAAGCACACACGGGAACCATAATCTAAAGCATCCCATCTGGCCTGTCCCCTGTTCTGGCGGCAGCCCCTCCTACCAGGCCTGCCTCTCCCCACATCCTCCCAAGGGACCAGCTCATGGTCTGAGTCGCAGCTGAACCTGGCCCTCTCTGAGCAGACCCTCCTTGTCCTCCTGCGCAGGACAGCTGCCCCTCTGCTCTTTTGGTCCCTAAGTCTGGTCCACTACTGTACCAGTGCTGCCTGCCTGGTCCTCAGCAGCATCAGCTTCACCAGGGAGCTCCATAGAATGCCAAATCGCAGCCCCCCGCCCCACCCCGAATCAGAATTCTCATGAGACCCTGTGATACACTTGGAGTCTGACAGCACCGGGAGGGGAGCTCCCCTGTGCGTGTCTTTCCTGAATGCAGGGCTTGGCCTGGCTCCTTTCTGTATCCCAGTGTCCTCTGGTCTCCCACAGCACAGGCTCGGAGGAAGTCTGCCCAGAGAGGTGCTGGGGCAGGGGCAGACAGAGAGGGTCATCTGTGATTAGTTATTTTGGAGCAGGCCCTGCACTCTTCTCTTCCTTCGATTTTCCCTCCCTCCCTCTCCCTCCCTTCCTTGTATCCTTCCTTGTCTATTTTTTCCCCCAATATTAACTGTTCTTATTCTATGAGTCACAATTCAGACTTTACAAAATAAATCATCACATACATGGCTACAACATACAACAATATTGCATCCTGTTTATGGACATATACCCATTCACTATGG
This sequence comes from Equus caballus, assembly GCF_041296265.1. Taxonomy (NCBI): domain Eukaryota; kingdom Metazoa; phylum Chordata; class Mammalia; order Perissodactyla; family Equidae; genus Equus; species Equus caballus. The sequence continues at coordinate 20,929,598 of NC_091687.1, forward strand.
GTATTTATTAAACTTAAAACCTTCCAAAGGGTTGTGACCCCTGGGGAAGGAAGGAGGGAACAGAGTATGTTAGGGTTACAGAGGCGGCTTCATCTGTGTTTGCTGAGCTTCTTAAAAATTAACACAAAGATATGAAATAAATTTGGCTAAACATGAACATTAGTTAATTGTGGGTGGTTGATACATGACTGCTTATTGTACAATTTTCTATGAATTGGAACTATGCCAAAATTGTGCACAAGAGAAGAGACCCTCAAAGTGGGGCTTGTGGTTAAGGGGTGGAGCCGGAGCTCACAGAGGTGGGGGGAGTGAGAGGCTGCCCCCTCACTCACTCACTGGGAGTCCAGGCCTGTAACAACAGCTCAACAAGAAGAAAAGGAAGGAATCTACATTAACATGGGGCAAATTTAAGATGGAGAAATCAAGAAAACATGACACCTGGGCAGAGAAAGTGAAGGCCACGCAGACAGAGAAGTCCAGCCCAAGCTCTGCAAGGAGAGAGCAAGGGAGGCCGGGCCCTGAGAGGCTCCAGGATGGAGCACCATCCCAGGGGGATCTGACCCAGGTCACCCAGAGCCAGGCCTGGAGCATAGGCATGATCGGGGAGAATGTCCTGGGACGCAGACCTCACGCTGGGAAGGGAGGAGGGACTGCAGATGGCAGCCCCACCACACTGCCCGCAAACCAAGAGACACTCGGGGAGACAAACTCATTCCAAACAAAAAGTGTTTCTCTCTTCTCTGATTGCTACAGAAGGAGCTCAGAAGACTATCAAGGACAGCACAGCTGGACTGCAGACATGGGTGTGTGGCTAGAGGCAGGACAGGTGGAGGCTGGCAGCACAGTGACGGGGGGAGAGTGATGAAACAGGTGGGACAAGGATTCAACCATCATTTGAAAGGACAAATCTGGGGAAAGCCACAGCCTGGGGAAGCTCCTGTACACCATCCATGTCCTTTTTCAACAATCTGGATTGAGACACAAGAAAAGTGTGTCTAGAAACGCAGAGAATGTCTCCATGATGGGAAGAGGTTGGGGGAGAATGTCTGGAAGGTGGGAGGGCACGTGGACTGTCTACGTGAGTGAGGTGAGGCTGCTCTGAGCAGCAGGTGCCATGTCTGGACCCACCTTCTGAAAGCCTCGCTTTGCCTGCTACGTGTACAAGGCAGGACTGACAGCAGTGAGACGGGAAAGGCAGCCCATGCGGAGCGTGGCCCATGAGGCCTGTGGGAGAGCAACCATGAGCTGCGCCCAGCGGGAGATTCTGAAGGCAGCAGATGGGATTTGAGGATGGATGGCAGACGGACTGCGGGAAAAGAGAGGAAGCAAAAGGGACTCCAAGGTTTGGCGTAAGCCACTGTGATGACAGAGGTGTCATTTCCCTAGATAGGGAGGGAGGCTGAGGGACTGGGAGCTCTGCTTCTCTCTGCTCCTTGGTTTCAGAAGCGACTTAGACACCACTCACTCAACCAACCTGTGTGCAGGCAACTGAGATTCTAGACTTTTAGACACGTCCCTCAAAGAGCAGGGAGAAGGCCACAGAAAAATACAGACACTAGAAAAAAATAGATACGCGTGTTTTAAGGAACACAAGGAAAATCAGTATTTTGAGAGGAACATTTTCTACCTTTCACCCATACAAACATTAAATTTGCAGTCAAGAGTTTAAAAATTTATGCTGCTGGTTTTCACTTCGAGAACTAAGTATTGGCATTAGGCACTCCCGACCAACCTTTCAGGCTCTAGTTACATATTAACCTCATTCTAAGAATCATAGGCTTTGGAAAAAAACTCAGTAAGCTTTAAAAACAAAACGTTCCTCTGATAGTTTCCAGATTTGCATTAGAGAGCGCGTGATATGAAAACTTTAAAAGCTATGTTTAATGGGCAAACAGGTACGTGAAGAAGCTCAGGATCATTTTTCTAAATTACACTTTATGCTCTCTTTCCTTTGCACTATTTGATTTTGATTCCCTAATATCTCTGCAAGTGTCTTTCATAAGGGAAGATGCCAAATGAAAAGGGCTTTTGGGACAAAGATGGCCCTTACATTATTTATAATACCAGAGGAAAAAGCAACAAGTAATGGGGCAGAGCGATGGCACTTTACCAAGTGCTGACTATGGGTGTATCCGTGTGCTTGGTGCCCATTCAATCTCCTTTAATCCTTGGAGGAGCCCTGGGAGGGCGTGAGTACAAACCCACCGTACACGCGGGGAAGACAAAGCTCTCAGAGGTTGCAGAGTTGTACGCGCTAAAGTCAGAATCCAAATTCAAGCAAACAAAAAAAAGGTCACACCTTTCCCTCTTCATGGAGGCTCATACAACCGTTAAAGAAATTATTAAGAGAACTCGCCGTAGTAGAGCGAATTGTCAATGACATGATGCTAAGTGAAAAAAGTGCCTCTCTATGCATCTCAGAGTTGGCCTTATGTACAAAGCAGAGAAAGAAAGGCTCAAGAGAATACACAAAGTGACAAGAAATTGCGTTGGACTGTAGGCATCCACTTTCCAAACTTTCCATATGATATTTATTATCTAATTCTGAATACAAAACACTTTTGAATGGTACAAGCTATACTCTCAAAATATCTCTTCAAAACTGATTTATAACAAAAATTAGTTCTACATCAGAAACATGTGGCTCAGCCTTTTGGACATATTCTTCTGCCCTCATTTGTGAACATTCCAAAAACAGCGACTTTTACCTTTTCCAGGCCAGGAGGATCCAGTTTCCCCAGGACTCTCTGTGCTTGTGAACATGCTGCCCCCTTGTGGCAAAACTGACTCAACACACACTTCTGGGAACATTTAGAAGTTCTTTAGAATCCACTTACGACAGGATTTTTAACAGGCCTGCGCAAGCTGGGCAGAAATACAGGATCTCTGATAAGCATGGTACTCGGGGCAGCTAAAATTATGGAATTTGCTCCACAAGTTAGTTTTGAATAACTTTTTCCAAAGCTGCTGCTTTACTGGTGGGCGTCCCTAAAACTTCTGGGCTGCTAAGAGCAGGACCCCAGTGCTGCAGCAGCCTCCATGAGGCCAAGCTACTTGTGTGCAACACTCCAACCTGGATTCAGAAATGCATTAGGGTTCTGGACATGGAAGTCACTTCAGAACACAGGGAGTGACTCCTTCCACCCATGAGAAGCAAAGGCTAGGATGACAGAATATTTGCATAATTGCCTTAACAGGGCACATGGAAAAATGTCCCTGGATGATTTTTGGTTTTTTTAATTGAGGCAGAGATTTTTTAAATCATTCAAGAGACTTTTTGTGGTAACAATCAATGCAGTGGTTATCTGATGAAGCTCATGTTGATAAACTTTAGATTAGTCAAATTTATAGAATTTGGCTTTTTTGAACCAAGGCAAGAGGCCCACAAACGGTCAGTTACTTCTCACCGTTCATTTTACAATTTTCTCAACGTCTGTCTCACAGTTAATAACAGAACCAGGGTTAGAATAGGGGCCACTTTACTCCTACGCAGAGCATTTTCTACTTTACCATATGGTGTTTTGTGTGTGTGGTATTTTTGTGTGCTGAATTACAAATTAACTCAGGTACTTTGTTATGTCAGTGTGTATAATTTATCACTGCTGTTTACACGCCTTAGGGAAACAGCAGATGGAGAAAGAGACCTGGGAGCCATTCCCATCTCACCACTAACCCCATCCAATGGTGCCTGACTACATCCCCTCCCTGTGTCTCAGGGTGAGAAGTGTGGCATGAAGGAAGTGTACACTATGCATGAACATAGAGGAGAGTTTCCTGAAAAATGTAAAATTCCAGGAAACTGCTTGAAATTATGTGGGAGGTGATTATATTCACTATGATTCAAGGACCTTTTGATTGAGAAAATGAAGATGTGGACCGAGGGGTTAAATTTGTATGCTCTGTTTTGGCAGCCCAGCATTTTCTGGTTCGGATCCTGGGCGCAGACTTAGCACCGCTCATCAGGCCACGCTGAAGTGGCATCCCACATGCCACAACTAGAAGGACCCACAACTAGAATATACAACTATGTACTGGGGGGCTTTGGGGAGAAAAGAAGAAAAAAGAAGATTGGCAACAGATGTTAGCTCAGAGCCAATCTTTAAAAAAAAAATGAAGATGTATCTTGAATAGAGTAAACTTTAGTTTACATAAAATTAACCAAACTTTCCAGGGAAGATTTGATTACTTTGACCATCTACATTAGGATAATTTTTAAAAATGCAAATCTATTCTCTTCAGACTCTTCAGGTTATAGATATGATAAACCACTTACATTTTCTCAAGGATAAATAACAAACAATAATAACTGCAAACTTTCTAATAGGACTTCAGTCAAGTTTACCTATCATTTTAGAGTACTTCCTAAGGGTGTTAGCTGAGCTCTGTAATTGCTAATCCTTACACTGATCCTGTGGGTGGATAGCGTCACCCCCATTATACAGATGAGAAAGTGGAGACAGAAAGGTCTCCTACGCTGCGTGCGACTGAAAGCTCAGCTCTCACACGGGAAGGGCAGATGCCTGCACTCAGCCGCCACCAGGCTAGCTCTCCACCTCTGGGCTCTTCAGAGAGATTTCACTATGACTTTGAACTGAAACTACAAGTCACCCTGTTTGCACAAAGGCACAGAACGGGGGGCACCAGTGAGGCAGATATCCACCACTGCAGATCTGTTTTCTTGTGAAGCAACATCCAAGCACTTTATGAGACCTAAGGTAGGGAGAAACTCACGAGGAAATGGAATGGGGTTGCACTTTATTACTGGACATATACCAAAGGAGCGCCTCTCGCTGGCCACACAGTGCAACTGAAGGAACGACTGCCAAATCCCTGGAAAAAGGGCACGTTCAAGGCAACAGGGGGCAGTGTGACCCATTCCCCTGAGGCTTTCTGACTCTACCTCCAGTAAGATCAAGGGCACTTGCAGACTAAAAGTCAGTGGCTTGGGGACATTTATTAAAACAATAGCAGAGTACTCTTGAGGAATGTTACACCGTCAACATGCTTCACAGAAGGAAACGTGATATCAGACATTAATAAGACATGATAGTCAAAAAGAAATACAAACCCTGAATATAAAACATATCAAGAAGCACAAACAGACATCAACAGATTGACCAACCACTTGACCTCTGACTTGGGAATTTCTGCGTCGTTTAAGGAAGATCACACTTACTTTATAGTGCTGTGGGGGGGATGAAACAAGGTCACAGAACTAAGCATGTGCCTGCCACAGGCAGGCATGTGGTGGTAGCTATGGTCATTGTCACATCGGCCATCATCATTTTATTAAGTGCTATCCCTTACATATGGCTTCAAATCCAGTAAACTATTTCCAGGCCAATAATTAATCTACCACATTGCCGCTTCATTTATTAATTTTGATTTTCAGCAAAAGTCACCCTTAAGTTAAAAGAATGAAAAAAGCATATCCTAGGGAACAGTTCATTTCAGTATATAATGCTCTTCCTCCTTCCCTTTCACAGCTGCATGGTGCTTAGTCAGTAGACATGCCTCAGTTTACTCCACCAATCCCTCATGGATGGGCATTCGGGCTGCTTCCATTTCTTGCTGGTAAACAATAGTGCAATAAACAGCTTTGCACATGAATCATTTCGGATTTTTGCCAGTGAGTCTTTCGGATAGATTTCTAGAAGCAGGATTTCTGAGTCAAAGAGTAAATGCATACAGTTTTTGGCTAGATATTGTCAAATTCCCCACCATAAATGTTGCAGCATTTTGCATTTTGCTCAGCAATGTCTAATAAGGGCCCTAGAGCTTAGCCAACAGAGTGTATTGACAAGCTTTTGAGGTTTTGCCCGTCTAATGAGTGATAAACGTAACTTCACTGTAGGTTTAATTTATATTTCTCATTATGAGTAAGTTTGAGCATTTTTCATGTATCTATGTACCACTTACATTTGTTTTTCTGTGAACTTTCTATTCACGTCTATCTAGATGAGTTTGTCATCTTCTCTTCTGTTTCTAAAAGCCCATCTCCCACATTTGTCATTTGGATTTTTACTCTGACTATAATATTCTTTTTCTTTCTTTCTTTTGCCATTTAAGAAAGTTTTTTCTCTTGAAGTCAAATTTATCAGTGTTTTCCCCATCACACCTAGATTTTGGGTCACAGTCCCCACACTCAATTGATAGATGAATTAACTCTTGTTTTCTGCTAGTATTTGCATGGTTTCAATTTTTACGTTTACATTTCTGATCCATTTGTTTTTTATCTTAGTGTTTACTGTGAAAACATATATAATTTTATCTTTCTCTTTGTGGTTATTCAATGATTCCAATGCCATATATTAATAAGTTTATTTCCCTCCACTCATTTGACATGTTGACTATGTTGTATATCATACTTACATCTTCAATTGGCCCTGGATTTTCTATTCTGTTCCACCGAGCTATTTGTGACCAATATAACACAGCTTGACTTATAGAGGCTTTAGAAACTACTTTAAAACTAGTAAGGCTTATCTACCCTCTTGCTTTTCAGGGATTTCTTGGCTATTATTGCTTGTTTATTTTTCCAACTATACTTTATAATCAACTCCTTTAGCTCTACAACAAAATCTGATCAACATAATGATGTTGCGTCTTCATATCTAATAATGTGGCATGTCTTTCCATTTGTACAATTCTACTTTTGTATTTGCAGAATTTTATATTTTTTCTCATAAATGCTTTGGATATTTCCTATGAAGTTCTTGCCTAGATCTTATCTATCTATCTATCTATCTTTCTATCTATCATCTATCTATGGTATGAATGTATTCTTATGTTGCATTAGTGAGAAAAAAAATCTCACACAAAGTAACAATGCCCACTACAAAATTTATGCTGCCATTTGTTGCTGTAGAAAAAGTTATAATACCTGGTACATGGTAATAACCAAAGGGGTGTGAGTGGCCAAGCCCTTCAACAGAATTAAATAGATTCTCTATTCAAACACATAGTTTGTAGATGGCATGAAATATTAGAAGCCATTTAAAAAGAATTTGTGGTAGATCTCGTCAAGATGGTGGTGTGAGCAGATGTTGAACTCGTCTCCTCCCATGAACACAACCAGGTTACAACTATTTTTGGAAAAATTACTCCTGATTGAAAACTGAAAACTGGATAAAAAGAACCCCCACAACAAGGGGCAGTCCTGAAAAAGGCACAAGGGGCAGAAATTCCTGCTAGAGAAGAAAAAAGCCGCCTTTGGGAGCAGCAGAGCTTCTCAGCTGGCCAGGTGGGAGCCACTCTAAGGTACACAGCCCTCCCTGGAGAAGTGAGGTCCGGAGAGAGGACAATACTGCTATAAGCATCCTTCAGACTCAGCCCAACTGAAACAGGGGTCTTGTTGCCTGGCTTGGCTGGCTATTAACTGCAGCGAGGATACCCCCAGAAAAGCTATCGGGGAAAAGTCGAAAAGACCCGGGTCTTAAAGGGCCCATGCACAAACTCACTCATTGCAGCAACCTAAAATCACCAGAGAGAAGGCTGACAGTCCCTTGGTGAAACGAGACTCACCTGGTGGGCTATGGGGGCATCTTGGTGAGAGGAGGGACCTCTCCGGAGACTGAGACATTGGTGAGGGCCATGGTTCTGAGCTGGTCCAGGCGTGCTGACGTGGACCCTGGTGGGTGCTACTGAGGTTCATACCTTGGCCTGTTAGCTCAGAGGTCTGCCACACCCACTAGAGCACAGATTTAATCCAGTTCAGCCAGGGCAGGCAACTCGCCCTAGGGACTGGCCCCACCTAACAGCAAGCCCTCAGGCTACTTTTCAGCCTGCAATGACTGGGTGCCTTGATCCTCTACAGGCAGGCAAGGGTGTCTGCCTCTGTGGGGCAGGGCCTGTGTGAGGACCAGGTGAACTGTGGGGGCCATTGGTGAAGAAGTGGAGGCCCCTGCAGTGCAGCATTGGGGTACACTCCAGGGGGTTGAGAAGTGTACACGGACCAGGACTGTGTTGATGGTGTATGTGGTCCTGTGGGGGGTGGGGCTTATCTGCAGCAGAAGACCTGTGCTTCACAAATAGCCATAAAAAGGATCAGCCCCACCTTCCAAAGCCTGAAACAATTGAGTGCCCCTGTGCCTAGGGTCAGCCCTACTCAGCTGCACTCTTAAGAGAACTGACAACAGCCTTGTAGGCCTGAGGCCTATCACAACTGTAAGCCCCTGAGCCTAGCAACCAGCCACACTGGGTACCAACCCAATTAAGAGGAAAACTGCAATAGGAGTGTGCTGATAGACTTTGTAGCAAACAGTGCTGAGGCTCCCCAAACCAGATTTACAATCAGCTGGCCAGGGAAGGAAAGATTAGACTCCCTGGGTACCTGCAGTGGGAGCAACCCTGCCACAGCAGAAGGACACAAGTAGCTCACAAAGGGGTCACTCCTGGTTCTTATGGACTGGTGACAAGAGGGAAGCACACTGCTGGGCCTCATAAGGCATGTCATACATAAGGCCACTTCTCCAAGATCAGGAGAAAGAGCTGACTCACCTAATACATAGAAATAAGCTCAGAGAAAGAGGCATAATGAGGAGCCAAAGGAATACTTTCCAAGCAAGGGAACAGTACAAAGCCCCAGAAAAGGGACTAAATGAAACAGAAACTAGTGACCTACTCGACAGTTCAAACAAAGTATCATGAAGATGCTCACAGATATGGGGAGAAGAATGGATGAACACAGTGAGCACATCAGCAAAGAACTGGAAGATATAAAAAAAAAAGCAATCAGAAATGAAGAATACAATACTGGAAATGAGAAATTCACTAGAGGGACTCAACCGCAGAGTAGAGGAAGCAGAAGGACAGATCAGTGAGCTAGATGAAAGACTAGAGGAAATCACCCAAGCAGAACAGAAAAGAGAAAAAAGAATTAGACAGAACGAGAACAGTCTAAGGGAACTCTGGGACAATATCAAGCATGCCAACATTCGGATTATAGGTGTCCCAGAAAGAGAGGAGAGAGACAAAGGGGCAGAAAATTTATTTGTAGAAATAATAGACGAAAATTTTCCTAACCTAAGGAAGGAAACAGACATTCAAGTTCAGGAAGCACAGTAAGCCCAAAGAGGCCCACACTACGACATATTATAATTGCAATGTCCAAAATTAAAGACAAGAGAGAATTCTGAAAGCAGCAAGAGAATGGCCACAAGTGACATATATAGGGAAGCCCATGAGGCTATCAATGGACTTGTTAGCCGAGACCCTACAGGTGAGAAGAGAATGGCATGACATATTCAAAGTGCTAAAAGGAAAAAACCTACAGCCAAGAATACTCTATCCATCAAGATTGTCATTCAGAATGGAAGGAGAGATAAAGTGCTTCCCAGACAAGCAAAAATTAAAGGAGTTTATCACCAAGAAACCAGTTCTGCAAGAAATGCTCAAGGGACTTATTTAAGTGGGAAAGCAAAGACCACAAATAGAGATAAAAAAAAGAACTATCAAAAAAAAAAATAAAACAACAACAAAAAAACAGGCAATAAAATCACTTGTAAGGTAAAAATCTAGTAAAGGCAGCAGATCAACTACCTGTGAAGATAACATGAAGGCTAAAAGACAAATTGTACTAAAACCACCTATTTCAATGATAAGAGGGTAATGGATAGACACACACTAAACAAGAGACTATATATGATTTGAAAAACATATAATATGGGAGAAGGGGAGTGAAAAAGTAGAGCTTTTAGAAAGAGGTCAAGCTAAAGAGTCTATCAATTCAATATAGACTGTTATATGCATAGTATATTAAATAGGATCCTCATGGTAATCACAAATCAGAAACCTATAACAAGCAAGAAAAAAAGTAAGACAAAAGAAATCAAACATATTACTAAAGATAGCCATCAAACCACAAGGGAAGAGAGCAAGAGAAAAAGAAAGGAACAGAGAAGAACTACTAAAACATCCAGAAAAAAAAAGGTGACAAAATGGCAATATATATATATTTATCAATAGCTACTTTAAATGTCAATGGACTAAATGCTCCAGTCAAATGCCATAGGGTGGTCAACTGGATAAAAACACAAGACCCATGTATATGCTGCATACAAGAGACACACTTCAGACCTAAAGGCACTCACAAACTGAAAGTGAAAGGGTGGAAAAAGATATTCCATGCAAACGGCAAAGAAAAGAAAGCAGGGGTAGCAATACTTATAGCAGACAAAATAGACTTTAAAACAAAAACAAGAGACAAAGACAGGTGCTACATAATGATAAAGGGAACAATTCAACAAGAAAATATAATACTCGTAAATATCTATGCACCCAACATAGGAGCACCTAAATATATAAAGCAATTATTAACAGACATAAAAGGAGAAATAGACAGTAACACAATAATAGTAGGGGACTTTAACACTCCACTTACACCAATCAATAGATCATCCAAACAGAAGATCAATAGGAAACACTGGCCTTAAAGGACACATTAGATCAGATGGACTTAGTAGATATATACAGAGCATTCTATCCAAAAACCACAGAGTACACATTCTTTTCAAATGCCCATGGAACATTCTCCAGGATTGATCACATATTAAGCCACAAAACAAGTCTCAATAAATTTAAGAAGATCGAAATAATACCATGCATCTCTTCTGACCACAAAGGTATGAAACTGGAAATCAACTACAAGAAGAAAACCAGAAAAGCCACAAAAATGTGGAGATTAAACAAAATACTACTGAACAACGATTGGGTCAATGAAGAAATAAAAAAATTCCTGGAGACAAATGAAAATGAAAACAGGACATGCCAAAATCTGTGGGATACAGCAAAAGCGGTTTTAAGAGGGAAGTTTATAGCAATTCAGGCCTACCTCAACAAAGAAGAAATATCCCAAATAGACAATCTAAAAGTGCATCTAAAGGTACAGGAAAAAGAACAACAAACAAGCCCAAAATCAGCAGAATGAAGGAAATAATAAAAATCAGAGCAGAAATAAACGATATAGAGACTAAAAAACCAATAGAAAAAATTAATGAAACCAAGAGCTGGTTCTTTGAAAAGATAAACAAAATTGACAAACCCTTAGCTAGACTCACCAAGAAAAAAAGAGAGAAGGCTCAAAGAAATAAAATCAGAAATGAAAGAGGAGAGATTACAACGGACACCTCAGAAATACAAAAGAGAATAAGAGAATACTGTGAAAAGCTATACACCAACAAATTGGATAATCTAGCAGAAATGGATAAATTCTTAGAAACATACAACCTTCCAAAACTGGACCAAGAAGAAGTAGAAAATTTGAATAGACCAATCACCAGTAAGGAGATCGAAACAGCAATCAAAAACCTCCCCAAAATATAAAAGTCCATGACCAGATGGCTTCCCTGGTGAATTCTACCAAACATTCAAAGAAGACTTAATCCCTATCCTTCTCAAACTCTTCCAAAAAATGAAGAGGAGGGGAGGCTTCCTAACTCATTCTACCAAACCAACATTATCCTGATACTGAAACCAGACAAGGACAACACAAAAAAAGAAAATTACAGGCCAATATCACTGATGAAGATCAATGCAAAAATCCTCAACAAAATTCTAGCAAATCGAATACAACAATACATTAAAAAGATCATACATCATGATCAAGTGGGTTTCATTCCAGGGATGCAGGGATGGTTCAATATCTGCAAATCTATCAACATGATACACATTAACAAAATGAAGAATAAAAATCACATGATCATCTCAATAGATGCAGAGAAAGCATTTGACAAGATACAGCATCCATTTATGATAAAGACTCTAAATAAAACGGGTATAGAAGGAAACTACCTCAACATAATAAAGGCCATATATGACAAGCCCACAGCAAATATTCTCAATGGAGAAAAACTGAAAGCTATCCGTCTAAGAACAGGAACCAGGCAAGGATGCCCACTGTCACCACTCTTATTTAACATAGGATTGGAAGTCCTAACCAGAGCAATCAGGCAAGAAAAAGAAATAAAAGGGATCCACATTGGAAAAGAAGAAGTAAAACTGTCACTCTTTGCAGACAACATGATTTTATATCTAGAAAACCCTAAAGATTCCACTAAAAAACTTTTAGGAACAATAAAGGAATACAGTCAAGTTGCAGTATACAAAATCAACGTACAAAAATCGGTTGCATTTCTATACACTAACAACGAAGTAGCAGAAAGAGAAATTAAGAATACAATCCCATTTACAATTGCAACAAAAAGAATAAAATACCTAGCAACAAACTTAACCAAAGAGGTGAAAGATTTGTACGCTGAAACTATAAAACATTGTTGAAAGAAATCGAAGAAGACACAAAGAAATGGAAAGATATTCCATGCTCTTGGATTGGAAGAATTAACATCGTTAAAATGTCCATACTTCCTAAAGCAATCTATAGATTCAACACAATCCCTATCAAAGTTCCAACAACATTTTTCACAGAAGTGGAACAAAGAATCCTAAAATTTATATGGAACAACAAAAGACCTGGAATAGCCAAAGGATTCCTGAGAAAAAAGAACAAAGCTGGAGGTATCACACTCCCCTATTTCAAAATATACTACAAAGCCATAGTAATGAAAACAGCATGGTACTGGCACAAAAACAGACACACGGATAAATGGAACAGAATTGAGAGCCCAGAAATAAACCCACACATTTATGAACAGCTAATATTCGACAAGGGAGCCAAGAGCATACGATGGAGAAAGGAGAGTCTCTTCGATAAATGGTGTTGGGAAAACTGGACAGCCACATGCAAAAGAATGAAAGTAGACCATTCCCTTACACCATGCACAAAAATCAACTCAAAATGGATTAAAGAATTGAATGTAAGACCCAAAACCATGAAACTTTTAGAAGAAAACCTAGGCAGTATGCTCTTTGACATCGGTCTATGAACAGCATATTTTCTTTGTTTTTCTCTCTTTTTTTTTCTTTTTTGGAGGAACATTAGCCCTGAGCTAACTACTGCCAGTCCTCCTCTTTTTTTGCTGAGGAAGCCTGGCCCTGAGCTAACATCCATCTTCCTCTACTTTATATGTGGGACGCCTACCACAGCATGGCATGCCAAGCGCTGCCATGTCCGCACCTGGGATCCAAGCCAGCAAACCCCAGGCCGCCGAGAAGCGGAACGTGTCAACTTAACCGCTGCACCACCGGGCCAGCCCCATGAGCAGCATGTTTTCAAGTCCCATGTCTGACCAGGCAAGGGAAACAAAAGAAAAAATGAACAAATGGGACTACATCAAACTAAAAAGCTTCTGCACAGCAAAGGAAACCATCACAAAACAAAAAGACAACCTAACAACTGGGAGAAAATATTTGCAAACCATATATTAGATAAGGGGTTAATATCCAAAATATACAAAGAACTCATCCAGCTCAACAACAAAAAAACCAACAATCCAATTAAAAAATGGGCAAAAGATCTCAACAGAGATTTCTCCAAGGAAGATATATGGATGGCCAAGAAGCATATGAAAAGATGCTCAACATCATTCGCTATCAGGGAAACGCAAATCAAAACTACAATGAGGTATCACCTCACTCCAGTCAGAACGGCTATAGTTAATAAGACAGGAAACAACAAATGTTGGAGAGAATGTGGAGAGAAGGGAATCCTTGTTCACTGCTGGTGGGAGTGCAAACTGGTGCAGCCACTATGGAAAGCAGTATGGAGTATCCTCAGAAAATTAAGGATAGATCTACCATATGATCCAGCTATCCCACTGCTGGGTATTTATCCAAAGAACTTGAAAACACAAAGGGATAAAGATACATGCACCCCTATGTTCATTGAAGCGTTATTCACAATAGCCAAGACTTGGAAGTAACCTAGGTGCCCCTCAAGGGATGAATGGATAAAGAAGATGTGGTATTTATACAGAGGGACTACTACTCAGCCATAAGAAATGATGAAATCCAGCCATTTGTGACAACATGGATGGACCTTGAGGGTATTATGCTGAATGAAATAAGTCAGAGGGAGAAAGACAAATACCATATGATCTCACTCATATGTAGAAGATAAAAACAATGACAAACATACACATAGCATTGGAGATTGGATTGGTGGTTATCATAGCGGAAGCGGGGAGGGCAAAAAGGGTGATTAGGCTCACATGCGAAGGGATGGACTATAATTAGTTTTCGGGTGGTGAACATGATGTAATCTACACAGAATTTGAAACATATTAGGATGTACATCCGAAAATAAATAAATAAATAAATAAAATTTAAAAAAACAATTTGTGGCCAAAGTTGAGGACGATGAAAGATAAGCCTTATAGACCAATGAGTCAATGGACATTCCAAACCATTCTCAGTTGATTTAAGTATGTTTTATAGCAAAAAACACTAGCATTGCTGATGTGGTTATGTCAGGTAAAGATTTGCTTAACATTATAAACCTGAAGAAGGAATTTTCTTAAAATTCATTACATAATTTTAATCCTGTTTATTTGGATTCAGATGAGAACGATCACGAGCATTTCTACTGACGGGCGCTGCCATGCCTGGGTTCACTTGCAGCCTTAGTTCCTACCACATGTTAAATCCTCCTTCAAGTCAGAAATTAACAAGATTTGGTTGTCATAAAAGTTGAGAGCTGATTTTCACAGAGCATTAAAATATGGCCATTAAAAGGGGAAAGAAGTATTAAGTCTAGAGCATTAAACCCATGTTCTTAAGGTGAGTTGTGAGGAATTGAGAGCATCTCACCACAGCTACTGTTACATTCAGGAACGAGATAATGGCCATCGGGACACATACTAACATATTTACTTAAATTAAAAACTATAACTTGATTTTTTCTTAACCAAAAATAAATTTGATTTAGGTTTTTGGTTGGACAGTAAGGGTTCATTTTGCCAATTAGTTTATATGGCAGACACTCTTCATAAACCGAATGAGCTAAATCTATAAACCTAAGATATCGACAAAAATATATTTAAAATTTGGGATTAGATTAAAAAATTTCATTAAAAAACACTGTATTGGCAAAAGTGAGTGAAAACTGACAATATTTCAATTTCCTCGAACCTTATCTATGACATCCATCACCAAACATAGGTATAAAATTTTTTGGATAGATGTTAACTAAATTTATGGTGCTGATCATTTAGCAACATAGAGATATATCAAATCATTATGTTGTAGACATTAAACTAACACAACATTATATGTCAATTATATCTCAATAAAATAAAAAAAATTAGTTGATTTTGCTATTCCTTAGTCCAGATCAACATGTTAGTAAAATCAGCAGCTGTGAAGCATGGAATTGTAATTTGAGACTACTGAAAAATATAACAAGGATAAAAACAAGAGTATGATGTCAAATTCATCATTTAGACTTTTTAAAATTATCTAGAAACAATTTACACAATTACAGTAACTATATTATGCCTAATTGTAATACACCTTTATATGTACTTCATATAACACTTTAAATTTAAAAAATTCTTTCACATATATAATTTCATTTCTACATCTGTTTCTATTGCATTTATTCTATTAGGAGAGATGTCTTCAAACATTATAAAAAAAAAAGAAAGTGCCAATGAGTAATGAGTATAATTGTTATTTGATAAATCTTGGTGAAGTATTTTTTTTTCTTGTACCTCCAAGAAGTCAGTAACTCCAGTGTGACTGAGGAACAAATCTCTTTGCAAGCCAACTGGTTTCTAAGGCTTAGCTACTGACAGATTTGAAAGAGAATCTAACCAGGTACAGATAAAAAATAATTCAAAATAATTTTTGACGATAGATTACTATGTGATTAACTGGAAGGACTTCAAAGAACTGAAAGGCATTGCTATAACAGCACTTTTCCATACTCGCGTACTTATGTAAAACGTTTCCTCAGGGCTTAAACCAATAAAAATGAAAAGACTTACAGAATTAATGTTGAAACATCAGTTTTATCAATAGATTATGTTCATTAGTGGATATATGGATTAAATGAAAAGATTAGCTTTCATCTTATTAAAAAGTATCTTTTCCAAAACAATTTACTTTTCATGCTTAAACATTAAATGTTAACAGTTGTAACATATGCATGTCGATTTATTTATTTGCAATTGTAATATGAACTCAATCTGGAAGAATATTTTCCTACTTACAGCTTTATGATCACATGAAATAAAAAAATTAGATAGACATTTTAATTTTATATTACATTTCATTTCAAATTTTTATGAAAGACTTTCAAGAATAAAGAATATTTTGGAAACAATAAAATTTTACATGCGGACTATCATGGAAATGTGAAATCAAAGAAAAGAACCATAATGCAAAATGTCTTACTGTTCTAGAAGAGCTTGTCTATGTAATTTTTAAAAAGTGATGGTATCAAAATTTATTAGCTATATTTAAGATATCAATATTGATAAGATGTTATGAATTATTTTCTTTCAAGTATTTAAAATTATGAAGAAACTTTTTACATGCCAACTTTGAAATGTGAGGGCACTGGTAGTTTTACAAAGTTCTTTCAAAGTAATTGCAGAGTTTAGGAACTAGTAGACCCAGGACTGGGAAACAGGGCCGTGTGGCTCTCAAACCACCAGCTGTTCCTGAGAATGAGCGGAAGTAATTCCAGGGACTGTAAATTCAGTTAATCTAACAAGGGATCCTCCTGATTGTGCCAAATGTGCAGAGAGGCAGAAACTAAAATATTCCACATCTTCCAAATATAGCATGGACAACTAAAAAAGAGGCCATTTGCACTTTTGTGCATCTTCTAGACTGAAACAACCCCCCAAAAGCAAAAGACAACTAAACTAATCCATAATTTCATTTTCTAGAAGGCCATGCAAAGCAGCAAGAAGTTCAGCTCAGTTAGCAAGAAGCACCTGCTGGGTGTTAGTACTCACGTTTGAGCCCCTTCCTAATGCCGACTTTGAGGCGTCCTCATCACTGTCCACCCCGGACAGCCCGATCTGCTCAGCCTGGAACACAAGCGTGAACCCACGTCATCTCCAGGTGAAAATAAGTTCAAATGAAAAATTTGTCCTTAACAATTATTGATGAAAAAATGTCACCAGGGCCATCCTTCAAGGCAGAAGAGCCTGTACTAAATGTTGAAATCCAAGGACAGGTCCCTCAGCCTGGGAACTTGAAAGGTGCTCTAAAGCAGCCCCTAACCCAAGTGTTGCTGATCTGAAAATCACCATTTTGAAATCCATGACTCAGAGGGATGAGTTTTCTTTTTCCTTTGTCCTAAAAGCATCTCTTTAGCATAGAAAATATGCAATATGAAAACAGTAGTGGGTCTGAGCTAATGGAGTTAGCTCAGAAAACCAATTAATTCACTAGGTTTTGAGGATTTCTAAGCTTTAAATTCAGTTCACACTGCATTGCTCATTGACTTGGTGTACACAGAAATAATTCACCAGATATCTCACTCCCAGCCATAAGAGACAAACAATAATATCTCACATCACTGTTGAAGAGGATGTTTCATCTGATGGTGTATTGACCACCGGCCACAGAACCACCTGGGTACAACTGGAAAACACAGCTCCTGGGCCTCAGCCTTACTTCCCAATGAGACTCTTTGGGGACAAGACCCAAGAATCTAATTGTTAAACTAGGTTTTAAGGTGATTCTCAGGTACTTTTTAGAACTACTGGGTTAGGAGAATAAATAATGTCAAGATGACACAAAATTGTCAGGTTTCAAAAACAATGAAATGCCACAGTTTTAAAATAAGAAAAGATATTTGCCCTCATTTACTTTAGCCCTTTAAGCATATTCCCTACTGAGATTTTACATACATATACATACACACACACACACCCCACACAAATATACACACATACACGTATTTTTTTCCTTAAAGGAGATACAGTAAGGACTCACTGTGGCTTTTAATGCCTTGCTATTTCTCCATTCTTTAGTGTGCTGTTCTCTGAGACATCTGTAGACTACCTGGCATCACAGGATTTTGGAAATCATTTAAAAAATGATTGACTCCAAATCCTCTTATTATTAATGAAGAAAAATAGAGAGCTGGACTTGTTAAGCTATGCACAGCGTGAATGAGCAATGAAGAGCAAGGGCTCTGGGAAGACAGGCGGGGGCTGAACCCCGGCGCTCGCTGGCACTATGACTAGCACAGAGTTGTGCAGCCTTGGTTTCTTCACCTGAAAAACAGGGTTGATAGTACCTCCCCGACCAGGTTTCTAGAAGATTAAATGAGGGTGCACTTAGCGCAGTGGCTCAAACAATAAAAATGGAGAGAAACAAGGAATGAAGATGTTAACGCTGAAAACAACAAATAACCCAATAACGATTCAGCTGAATAAGGGAAGTCTAGAGCAAAATAAATGTAATAAATGAGAGGGAAAGATGAGGTATGTGAGATAGGAAAAGTAATCCCAGCAGTCCAAGACAGAGAAAAGAGAGGGACAGAAAGGAAAGTCTGCTCAATCGCAGACCGGGCTTCATCAACTGTGGCATCTTCACAGATGTGTCATCCTTTCGTGTGTCTCCTGCCAAACCCTCAGGAGCCAAGTCAGTTCCCAATCTCCAGGGCTTCAGGCTACCTCATTTTTCTTAAAACAAAAGTATTTCTAGATTTGTTACTGGCTTCATCTCTCAAAAGGAGGAAGACACAAGAAGAATGACTCGAGATCTGAGTGTGAGGAAATAGGAGATTTTACTATGAACTGGTGTTGTGAGGACCAAGGGGGACAGCAGTGAAGGCAGTCCCAGCAAACTTACTCAAAAATGTCAGGAACCAAAAACTCAAAATTTATAGGGTGAAGGGCTATTCATATGCAAAAGTCTGAATCTGTAATTTCAGTCACCCTGACAGGAACGGAAAAGACAGGAGAGGGGAAGGGAGGGAGCAGAGGCTCCAAAGATCTTACACAGACAGATGCACATTGAGCATAGATTTCTGAAGGATGAATGGAAACATGGAGGAAAGCACATATGATCAGTAATAAACAAGAGAATCACAAAACCATAATCAAAGCATCAGGAGAAGCAGAGAAAACCTGAGCTGAGATTTGTGAGAAACTCCTACCGAACATAAACTGTCCACTAGTTCAGCCTCTTGAGCTCCACTTGGACCTTCAGCTTTCACGGAGCATGTTCACTGTCCTGGTGCCTCCAGACATGGCCAGGGGCAGCCACTGGCTCTGCAGTCACACCGACCTGGGATCTAACCCCGAGGCCCTGAGCAAGCATTTTTATTTCTTCGAGCTCCGCAAACCTGGGGTGAATCGTCCTTCCGACACCGTAGGCCCCCAGAAGGTTGGGAAATAAGATGCACAGCTGGTGCAGAGATGTACAGATCTATGCAATGGAGCGGAGAAGGTTCTCAACAAACCTGAGTCCACCTTCCCCACGCTTCTTGTGAAACTGAACAGGTGGTGGACACTCCACACTGAGCTGACAGTATGGAAGCCTAACATTCACCAGAACAGTTTTGTCCTTTCTAGTCTCATTTCTTAGTAAGGAGAAAATACTCAATCTTAGCAAAACGTACCTTTTAAACAAACATAATAGGGATAATGAGCATTTTAGTTTCTTGGTACTTAGAAGGCATTTGTGGTTTTGAGAATTTCAGAAGTGATCCGAAAAATCTTCATTTTTACTGTATGTACGATGACTTTATAACATTGTAGCCAAATTAAGACTCTAAGATTTATTTAATAAAGACCAATAAGATCCATAAAATTAACTTACATGACATATTCCAAAATCATATTGGGAGGACCAAAGGACATCTAAAATTTACTAGCAAATGGACCAGTTCAACAACTAATACTCTTCCCCTAGGCTTCATATGTTAAACAAGTTCTGAAGCGTCAGTTCATCTTTAGGGGCTTTGACTGTTTGGTATAAACTCAACTGTGTCATGCGTTCACTCATTCATCAACGCAGAAGGTGGTTACTGAGCATCAACCTCATGCCAGGTCCTGTGCATGTTCCAGGAGAGAGGGGCTTGTGGCTTCATGTTCTTCTGGTGAGTAAAACACCATCACCCAAGAACACTGCTTCAGGACTCAAGTGTGGAAGTACGAGTCAGTGTGTTAGTGCACACTGATAAGCTGCCTTTTCCTGAAGGAATTAACTGTCCTAAACATATTTAGAGAAATTCCAAGATGGGTTGACTAAAAACATTTCAAGAAACTGTTTTTACATAATACAAAATCGTATGTGTATTTAATTCATTACCTTACTATTGCTTCTTTTATTAACTTTGAAAAACCCCAGAATTTTTTTCTTCTCTTTATCTGTCTCATCATTGCCGAGTGATGATTTTCTAAAGGTTTCTGGAAAAAAAAGAGTACAAAGTTATTTTTCAGCATATGAAACAAGAGATTAAACATTTCACTTTAAAAATCTCAATAAACAAATCCTCCCTTCTTAAATTTTATTTTGGTTCTTTTAAGAGGGTAAAACCATCAACTATTTCTTTCAAAGCATTCCAAGCCACCTCGAAGCCTCCAGCCGCATTTACGAAATCACTAGAGGTTCTTTCACTCTATCTGTGACTGCGGTGGCGGTTTTCTCTGGGTGTGGTTGTACCCCGCATGAGAATGGAACAACAAATCTAAAAGTTCAGGGACAGTGCTGCCCGATAGAAAAATAAAGGGAACCATATATGTAATTTTATATTCTCTAGTAGCTGAATCAAAAAGAACCAAGTGAAATTAATTTCAATAACGTTTTACTTAATCCAACACATCTAAAATATTATTCAATCACATAATCAACATAGATATTATTAATGAGACATTTTACATTCATTTTGAACTACGTCTTCAAAATGCAGTGTGCATGCCACAGTCACAGTACGTCTCAGCTCGGACTGGCCACGTTCCAAGTGCCCCCTCGGCCACACGTGGCTCGTGACCATCAGACTGGACAGTGCAGCTCTAAGGACTGTGACACCCATGTAAAACGTCTGCTTTAAGAATTATGAATGAGGCAAAAACACTAACTTAATAAAATAAATCAACCGCTTTCCTGCTTGAAGGACCTCACTCCTTCCTAGAACACAGAATAACAGCTGTGGTCTACCCAGGTGGGGTTTGAAATAATCACCTCAGATTTTCCAGGACACACGTTTCCAGATTTTTCCTTCCTCCCCCCTCAGCCAGAATGTTTTCATTCTTAATTACATTCTTGAGGGGGACCATTCCTTCTTCTTCTTTTTTTTTTTGAGCTCTAATCCTCAATCCTCTCCCTTTCTTGGTGTTTTCTTCACCATAATTTTAGAGCTAGAATGGGCCCTCCTGTGTTCCAAATGGGGACACCACAGCCCAGACTTGTCAGGCAGCAGACAAAGGAGCCAAGGGCTGCAGTTCCCAGGGCAAGGAGGGACTGGTAGCACCAGTGTCACCGGGAACTTGGGCCCACTAGAGACCCCAAATCGGAAACTCTGGGGGTGGGCCCAGCAATCTGTGCTCAACAAAGCCCCTGGGGATGCTCAAGCTGTGAGGACCACACTTGAGACTTGGTAGAGTAGAAATTAAGAGAAATGGGGTGTGCAGTATATGTGGGCAGGTTGCTTCCCTGCTCCAAGCCTCAGTTTCCTCACCTGCAGGGGAAATCAGATAACCATGCGTGGCACATACAGCTCTACCACAACTACCGGTTATCATTATTCACTGATATGCTGGCACTCCAAGGCCACTCCAGGCCTTTGTTATTAACTTGTCCAGTTCTTCTCTTCCAAGGCACACAGATACGGCAGGAGGACGGATAATTTAGGTATTCCCAAAGGATAGAAAAATGAATTTCACCATACCACTGCCAATTACTAGACAGCCAGACTGTGGATCCACTGGTGGAAAAATCTAGACTAGGATTATACAAACTCTGCCATCAAAATATGAACCCAAACAAAGTAAACATCAGCTAACTTTTTTATCTGCTAACCTAGAATTTCACACTCCAATTAGAGTACAGACAGGAAAGTCAGTGCGTTAGTAACATATGCATTCACACTGATACTGTCTACCCAACAAAGCAAGAATCAAGCACGCATATTCGCTTTATCATTCAGTAATGGCAAAGTCTCAGGTTTTAGTCACGAGGGCCAGGGCTCTCGGTTCTGTGCAGGTGACTCCAGCTGAGCTGACCAGCAGCCTCCACATCACACGACATCCAAACCAGTGAGCGGGTCGGCTTCAGTCGTGAGGCATGCATCCACACAGATACACATGTGCACACAGAGTTCATGGTTAATCACATCAAAACTCTCTACTAAGCACAGAGCTGTAAAGGGTAATACATACTACACTACAGAGTAAAGGTATACGTAAACTACAATATGCATTAACATGTCATTTAAACCTATGTTTTTAGATGTTTCTAGAATTGAGTGATATATGACACAGATACCGTAAAATGTATGATATTATAGGACTCGACAGATGAACAAGAGAGAGAACGTGTTACTGGGGCACACTATTACGCCAACGACAAAAACGAGAGACTGGATCAGAAAATTGCTATGAAATGGAGACTTTCGTTTCTCTCCTCAACAGCAAGAGTGGCTGGCCATCACTTCCACGGGGCTGAAGGTTCAGGGATAGCCCTGGCACCAGAGCTACCCCACAGTGATCTGAGAGGCTGTCTCGTCCCACCACAGACTGCAGCTGTCTGGAGGTGGCAGGCGCCCAGCACCCAGCCCTGAGCTGGGCCCAAGCAGGTGGTCTATTTTTAGAGGAGAGGCTTTGGCAACTTTGGATTGATAGGGGCCTCCTGTGAGGCCTTTAGACTCGGCAGACACTGCAGAAGGATCAGCTTGAGAGCTCAGCAAGAGCATCTGGTTTTTCTTACAGTGTTCGCATCAACCAAATCCCCTCCCAGGCCTGCCGCACAGGCAGAGCAGGAACTGACAATCGATACACAGCCCGGACTGGGCAAAAGACACATGAGAACATGGCTAGATGAATGACAACTTGAGCACAAAGTTTATTTTGCTTCAATTTACTAACACTTAAATATTAATAAAAGTTTAGGGGAGATTGTGCTTAATCCATAAGAAAGCACATTTTGTTCCGAAGCATGAAAATGATTTGGAAAATGTCAAGATGACTTAAGGATGCGGAGGGATGGATGGAGCTGCTGGAGCCTTAAAGACCAACTAGTCCAAGCTATTCACTTTTCCAGATAAGAAAACTGAAGGTCAGGACTGACTAGTGGCCACAATAAGGTCATTCAGCAAATACATGCACAAGGACAACCAGGTCTGCACTTCCAAGTACATGACATGGGAATTCTCATCATGTGCAATCTCTGAGCACCAGGCCCCACACGAAACCGTGTGTACACGGGGGTCTTCGATGCACCTTCTCTGCTGCTCTCGGACTGTCCATATCCCCAGATCAAATCAACCAGAACCGACACAGTCTCCATATGTATGAGTTTTCTGCTATAATGACTCTCCCTTCCTGGTGCTTCTTAAAAGAGAATCCTTCTTTTTGTAATCTTCATCTGTACCATTGATGGAGGAGAAAAACAACAGATGAAGAATATGAACAGTGGCCTAGGCCACAGCACTGTCAGCCACGACATCCAAGGACTGCAATTCCAGACCAACAGAGTTTTCTTTCGTGAATTTTTTCTAGAAATAAAATCTATTGTTAAATACTGTACCAAACACAAACAAAAATTTCTGTAAAATGCAAATACTCATTGGGATTTTAATGAACTTTTTGGAATATGTATGTGTATGTGTATATACAGTCCAGAATGTTCATTAAAACCCCAATATATATGTGTATGTGTCTATATCAATGTATATGTGTGCACGTACATGTAATACATGTAAATATATATGTATTTGTGTGTGTATATATAAGAAATAGGTGTCAGAATAAACACAAAATCTAGACTAATCATTTACATATTTGTCTATGACAGAAAAGATTAAATTTTACAATCTACATTGCCCCAAATTCTGTAGCAGGCAGGATGGACCTCGAGGGTAGGTGAGCACAGGTAAGTACAGGTAAGCAGGAAATGCTGCCTCTGCCCCATGTACCACCTCTGCTCTGCCTGGAATTTCTGTGTTCATAAAGGGCCAGTTTTCTACAACCACCTCCTTCATTTCTTACAAATTAGAACCACACAGCAAATCCTCACACAAGGGACATTCTTCTCT
This sequence comes from Equus caballus, assembly GCF_041296265.1. Taxonomy (NCBI): domain Eukaryota; kingdom Metazoa; phylum Chordata; class Mammalia; order Perissodactyla; family Equidae; genus Equus; species Equus caballus. The sequence goes on from NC_091687.1 coordinate 20,953,716, forward strand.
TAGCCAACCAGGGAGTCAAACCAAACCATAACCTCATTTCAGCCGGCAAGACACCCCTCGAGGTGCCACACGCCATGCCTGCATTCCCTCAGGTCCTGCACACAATCAGCTCTTCCGTGCATCGTCCAAGCCCAGAGCCATGCAAAGTGCAGCCTAGCGCGCAGTGCCCGGGCTCACTGTACCTCGACAGCTCAGGGAAGGCTCCGACTGAGTTTTGGTCAGAAGAACTGCAAAAGGCAGGCATGAGAGAGTGAGGGCAAGCTTCGAGATCTGCAGCAGCACCTGACCAAGGCCTGGGCCCCTCCATTAGCCTCAGATGGGGGCTGCCTGTGAGCAGGAAGGAGAAGGCCAGGGGCAAAGCAGGCCTGCATTCCTGGCCTTGATCTCCTAGGGCCCACAGCTGCCAGGCTGCTAAGCGCCACCGTAGAAGCAGGTGGCAGCAAAACCTTCTGCTTTTTATAAGCTGCCACCTCCAGGAATTCCAAAGGAGGCGGTCTCTGCCTAGAAACACGTCTCCTGCCAGTGGCCCCCACCCGTTCTCAAGCAGCTGCTGGCTGGGGAGGGGATGTAACCCAAGAGGGACAAAGAAGAGGCCTCCTCATGGATGTCCTCTGAAACGTTCTCTCTTCTTCTCAAATATTTGACTGTCAGTAGGGTGGGATGGATGGAGGTGTTTGGCAGGAATGGCAATCAAATATTTCACAGCCAGCATGACACATGGCCCAGTATGGTCTGGATGAAAGGGATGTCAGCCACTGGGCTGGAGCAGGTCCCCTGCCATGCTGGGTGTGACTCTTTTATTTTCTGGGGAGGCTGCTGGGGTCCCCCCTCGGAGGGTGCCCAAGGCAGCGGAGAGGGGCACTCAGGGCCTTGGGTCCAGCTCTGTCCCCTAGAGCAGAAGTGCTTCCAAATTCAAATGGTCAGGGTAGCTGCACCAGTGTGCCCAGCCCTGCATGGGGATCAGAGAGGGGGCACTAGACTTAGGGAGCTTTCCCGTCGGGACACCTCAGCTCTGTGCTCCAAATGACCTTGGGTTTGCAGGGTCCAAGCCTTAACAGAGAGGCTGGTTTTATATGACTTTTCCCAGGTAACAGGTTCTACATCCTCCTTTCAAGAAATATCTGATTGACATGGAGCAGAAATACCTGTTTGTGTAATGCTTTTTCTTTCACATACTTAAATATGGGGCAGCATTTCTTTTCTTTTCTTGTCTCGCCAAATGAAAGCTCTGCTTCCAAAGAGTCACAGAAACCAAATTTAAACTGGGCTGATATAACCAGACGGACACACCTGCAGCATCCAGGCCTGTGCAGCAGAGGCTCAGGATGATCTCGTGTGAGTTTTAAAAAGATACTGGCTAAAACACAAGCCGCATTACTCTCAAATGTCAGAGCACCGTTTCTGAAGGAATAGTCTATGCATCTTAAACTCAATGCAGGTAAAACCCTTTCTTGGATGTCAAATGAGACCCAGGGTCCAGAACCTCAAGGAGGAGATTTCGGGGCGGGGGGAGGCTTCACTATGACCATTGATTTCACAATACATTTGCTAATAATAAAACAGATTGTTTTATTGGACAAACTTGAAAAAAGCCATAGAAAAACATGAAAAATTTGAATACGTATTTTAAAAGCCCAACTTGTTCAATATTTACGGAATAAATAAAAAAGCAACAGACATCAAGTGAGTTCATCAAAATGGATACTTTTATGAAGTCCATTTTAATAATTCTAAGGTCAAGGAATATTAAATGTTTTTTGGTCTGACAGTTGACGAAATGCAGCAGCCCTTCGTGTCTATCAGAGATCTCTGCTTACAGGACGTCTCAGTCTTTGTACCAACATTGGCCTCGGGGTGGCCGCTCTCACCAGGGCTCTGTGACCTCAGGCCGGGTACCCAAATCCCACGAGCGGTAAGATGTCTCCAGCATGGCTGCCGAGGAGGCATCCTCAGTTGTCTGGAGGGACTGCCCTCATGCACTATAATTTGGGCATTTACAGAACAGCTGAGCATATTTTGGGCGCTGGTTTTGATCATGAGCAATGTTTGAGACTTGGGAGCAGGAGGCGGCTGAAAAGGAAACCCATGAGAAGATGGCTTGTATGCGGTTTCTGAGGAATTCTTTCAGAGTGGAAGCTCCAATTTTTTTTGCACCTTTCCCCTCTCTTACTTATCTCACCGAAGCTCATGGGAGCCAAGGGTTGACCGACTTGCTCAGGACTTGGGGGAAGGAGGCCCAAAAATTACAATTGAGGGGAATAAGAATAAGTCAAATTTATTTTCTGCGCACTTCATCTCTGGTTTGGACAAAATTCAAGTTGCCTGAAAGTTCACACATTCGACTCTGCTGGGCGCTATGTAGCGAGGATAGCTGACGGGGTGTGTCTGCGTCCTGTCTGTGTTGCTGGGAGTGTGGCGTCTAAGGCGCAAGGTGGCCTCACCTCTCTTATTGTCCCACGCGTAGAGCTCCTTTATCCCCAGCTCGTTCAGGGACTTGGACAGCTCCAGCTCCTCCCCAGCAATGTTGTCCCTGAGGAGCACCACATGCTCTGGACTGACCTCACACTTCGCACAGATGACAGGGAGAATGTTCTGGAGAGGGACCTCGGGGCTCACACGCACAATAGCCTTTTGTGTTCGAAGGTAGTTCACTACCAAACGCACGGACTTCTGGAAGAACATAGCAGACAAAAAGAATTTTCTAAGTACATCTTCCCACAAAAGCTTCAACCTCTGTTTTTACAGCAGAATTGAGTATGGCAAGATTTTGTGTAGCCTGAATCTTTCTTCCACAAATTCAGTGGGTCATGAGGGGAAATGGTATACTGAATAGTGAACAATAAGTGCCTGGAATAATAAATTTACCTTAGGATCCCTCTTACTAATGATCAAACTGCTACCAACACAGGGAAATGGATATCAGTAGGGGATCTCCATTTAAAGTCTAATATATATGCTATCTTTCAAGGATTCTGACCAGACTTGAATACTAGGCACTTATATACATTTTTATAAAGGAACATAGTTTGGAAGTATTATGAATAATTCAATTTAAAGAAAAACCCAGGCAAAACAAGACATCAAATTTTTAAGAAGCCAAAATATTCACATAAACATATGAATATCTACGTAAACATATATAGTGTATATATATTTCCATGCACACACATATTTATATATACACACTATACAACATCAGATATATAATAATCAGAAAGAAAAACAATTTGACTAAAGCTGATTCTAAGTGACTACAGATAAAGTGTTCCATCAAAAAAATGTAATATGCCAAAGTCGCATGAAGTCAGCTTCTGCTTGGCCCCTACTGACCACCCGCATTGTTCTAGGATCTGGAGAGTGGACACAGTAGACACGTATTAAATAAGAGTGACTAAGGTAGATCTCATGCTCCTTTCCAGTCTGATTACCAGGGTTTGACAAATTTTAGGAGGAAAGATGGAATCCATGGATCCTTTTCCATGTTTCGCAAACCGAAATTGTGCATAACCCTGGGCTCACCTGCCCCTGGGCTTTGCACCTGGGGACCAGGGAGGTAAGAGAAGCCACAGGATATAAACACGGTTTTGCTTCCTTGAACACTAATTTTACTTGAAGATTTAGGGAAAACTCTTTCAAACAGAGTGTAGATGGCATCAATTAAAATTTACTAAACACTCAAACCTAGAAATTCACCCCCTTGGCCAAATTTCCATTTTTTAAACCAGGAAAATTTAGTAGATCTTCCAGAAATCTAAAAAAATGAAATAGCACTGCTTTTAACTGGAGCTAAAAGATCCATATCCAAGCCGTGTTAAAAAGTACAATAACCAGCTGGAGTTAGTTTTAATGGATAATCAAAAGCCTGAAATAAATCTATGCATATGATAAGATATTCTCCAATTGCAATGAGTAAATTTTTCCAAAGGGAAAATTCTCTTTTTTCCTCTCTCTGTCTCTCTCTTGGAAGATGTTCAAATCTTCTACATATCCTATCTGCTTCCTAGGGCAGGAAGACCTCCAGAACTGAACTAGAACCTTTAGAACTAGTCCAATAGGGGAGCCAATGACTACTTGTGGTTATTTAAATTTAAATTAATTAAAATTAAAAGTTCAGTTTTTCGATCACACTAGCTGCATTTCACATTCTTAGCAACTACATGCAACCAGTGGTTATTGCTCTGCAAAGTGCAGAATTATACATCATTTCCATCTTTGCAGAAAGTTCACATGATTAGCTCTGCTCTAAATGAATTCCTTTCCTATAATATCCAAAGGACCAACGTTACAACAATTAACATTACTAAATTCTGTAAATTTCCACCTCCTAAAATAAACTCAGTTTACTTCCGAATTTTGTTTAGTATGGAAGTAAGAACCTCAACCACAGCTGTCTGCACATGTTACTTAGATAAGAGGGGCTCCAGCAGCCCCTCCTCAGCACTTCCAGCACCTGTGGTCACAGGTATCTGCATATGTCCTTAGATGACACAGGTTTCCCGTCCTACTGACCTCAGGCACCTTAGGTGGGCCAGGCTTAACCTTCTCTTCAGGCACTTTTTCTTTCAGAAAAACGGTATGCACATTCAGGGTCCCAACTAAAGTATTTGGCTTAAAACTCAAAGGCTGTTGGGTTTCTGAAGACCGGATCTCAAGGGCGTGGTGGGATGGATTCAGGTGGTTCTGAAGGCAAAGTTCAACCAGCAGGTCCATCATTGCGTGGCTGGAAAAGAGAAACAAAGCATGGTTATTAGGAATGTCTGCTCTCTCTCTTCTGTCTTGCTGAGTGAGGGTAGAACAACGGACCAGTGGACGAACGAGCAAACTGGCTGTGCTTATGAAGAAAGACAACTGCGGCTCATTAATTCCTATGTGTGATTGACAGCCATTTCTTAACATTTTCAATATTAGTAAACAACACTACTGAAAGAACAATCAGATGGAAATCATAATAGCTGGGAAAATAGTTGTATTTCTAGTTGAATTCATGGATATGTGGACTTGAATCCTGTAAGGTCAGTTAGCACAAATGATATTACTTATGGATACAAAGCATTATATTTTCAGTTATTCATAAATATGATGCATCCTAAAAACTGAAATTTTTAAGTTGAAGAAGATAATCACTTTCTTTTAGGCTAAAAAATATGCCTTTTTAAAGATAAAAAGAAAAACCCTAAGAAAATGACCTTTTTTGAATGTCGAAAATTTTCATAATGTCCCCCCATCCCAGGTAATTATTTACTAAGGGAGGAGAATAACAATTCGGATTATCCCAAAGAATGGAAAATTTCACTGACATCTTTTATATCTGCCTAGCAGAGTTTTTATATTTAAAGCTGACTTATCTTTTCCTAAATTTCCCGAGCTCTCACAAAAGGCTAGGTCCTTTCTCTGATCTATTTCTTAATTGGTAACTGGTATGGCAATTATTTCAGGTAACAATTATGCTTTCCAGGTGTCTGGTGATCTGGGTGTGTGCAGATCTGGGACTCCCAGTGCACCTGTAAACACATAGGTGCTAGCCACTGGCCCGCCACCATTCATCCATCACTCACCTCAAGGGCTGTGAGCTGCTGGGGCACTGACGCTGAACAGTAAAACCACAGGGAAAGTCCCAACCCTGAGAGAATGCCCCAAATGCCCTATTTCTCATTCAACTGTCTACAAGTAAAGAATATCATCATAATGCTTTGATTATCTCAAAACCACTTCCACAAAAATAATTACTCCCATCTACTATCCAGGAAGTAATTAAATAACAGCATGTGCCTTAAGGGGGGACTGGAATCCCCTGTGAGCTTTCAGAGGCTCAGCATTTCTTCTGGCCCCCTGGAACTCTGATGGGGCATTCAGTGTGGCAATGCAGGTCTAACCCTCATAAGCATCACACATGGGAAGGGGCCCTATCTAATAATGCTGTGAATTCTGATTCCTTCAACTCTGAGAAGAAAATCGTCTTTTTCAAATATTGAGCTTAATGCAAAAAACAGGGAGTGACATCACAAAGATTCCAAGACATAATATTCCACTGAAAAGTCTCAGTATAGAAAACAGACTTCTAATAATGCTAAAATAACGACATATTATTTGTTACCATTCACTGTGTATCCATGATGGCCTGGAGCTATACTGAGCACTTCACATATTCCCTCTCCTCCTCACAGGTCCGGGAGGTGGGGACTGCTGTGGGGGGTTTCCATGGAGAGGTGGAGCTAGGATTGGGACTCTGGTCCATCTGATGCTGACTCTCATTGTCTCTCTCTTCTCCTCACCCGCAGTCTACTTCCTCCAGAACCATGAGAAATAAAATGTTGCTTAGCCACGCAGCCTGTGGCATTTGGTAGTTCGGTAGCCTGAAGTGACGAAGATGAACAGTGACACCATTCTCAGGGTTTGTCTGTCTGTCTCTCTCTTTCTGTAATCCCAAATTCCAGGTTCAATAGCAGAGTAACAGACAGTAGCAAAGAGGACTGATTACCCAAAACTGCGTTAACAGGGGTGGTGGGGTGAGGGAGCATATCTGTGTGGTTTTCTGTCTCACTGCTCTTCGGTATCCTTTTTTCTTCCAATTTCTTCATCTCTTTGTTCCCTAAATGTCTTTTAAGTGCTCATAATATAGGGGTGAAATTTATCTTTTGGCATTTGTTGTGGTCTCTATTTTTAAGTTTAAAGAGCATAATTTTTCTACTTTTCTTTAAAAAATATTACTTTTCAAATGTGTACAGACTTCAAAATCTATTGTTGCATGAGTCCGTGGTTTCACCAAGAAAAATATGAGTCTTCTCTCAAATGTGGTTCTTTCTGAAATCCTGGCAGAGAGCGAGACAGAGCAAGGAACAGCCTATGCCAGCACTCCTGTTCCCCAAATGCAGAGGCCACTCAGGGACCTCGCAGAAGACTCACAGATGACAGCGAGTGGGCTGTCTGGGCCGACAGAGTTGGGACACAGAAGTCAGAGAGGCCAGGCCCTAGCTCCATCAAGTTGGGCCCATTATTGAATGGCCTTTCTCTAATGGAGGACACTTCCACCTAAGTCATGACGCCTGCCTGTGGTCAGGCTGCTGAGGATCAGCCTCGAGCTGCCTACACTAATCACTCCTACAACTCCCTCTGTGCCATCAGGCCAGCAAGACCCTGGGCTCACTCTCAGAGGCTGCCTGCTCATCCCCGTACCCTGACCTCTAGCAGAAGTAGCGGCACACACTGCAGCAGGGATTCTGAAAGTGTAACACACAATGTGAAATTTCTGCCTTGTTAAAGCACAGATTGCTGAGCCCCACCCCAGGGTTCCTGATTCACTAGGTGTGGGCTGGTAAACTGCATTTCTAACAAGGTCCCAGACAAAGTAGCCACTGCTGCTCTGGGACCACACTTTGAAAACCACTACTCTCTAAGTACTCACAAAATAAAGGGCTCCTTTGGTGTCAAGTTTACAAATTACATTAAGGTAGTTACTTTGGGACATAATGTTCAAACAAACACACTTAATATGCATGTACTGTTAAATCTTAAACTGGTGGAACGTGGCCTAGTTTCTTGTGTGGGACCAAGGCCAGCAGGTGGCCCAACGCCCTGGGTACAGCAAACTCTGGTTTAACAGAGTCAGAGCAGACCCTGAGAGAAAGTCCAGTCTGGCAGCTTCAAATGGCATCAGAGAAGCATGATACGGCAAGATGCTAACGAGGCTCTCCGAGAGGCGGTCTGTGCTGACGAGGCCCAGTACAAAGGAACATGCGGGCAGAACACAAAACCTGACAGTGAAGAGACAGGTGACTGAAGAAGGCTGGAGCTAGAGAACTTGCCAGCCAGCAACAGAGCTCAAGGTTCAAGGCTGTGGTCACCAAGAGTCCAATCTCATGGTGGCCTGGGTCCTGGGCCTATCAAGTGAGGCACGAGGGAATGAGGCAGCAGCAAAAGGACCAGAGGCGCCTGTGTCTAAGGTACAAGTCAGAAGTCGAGTCATCAGGACGATGGCACCAAATCCCAGAGAGTCGGCCACAGCCTAACAAAACCCAAATGCCCCTTGGGGCCAGGCAGTTGCTGCAGTCTGCAAAGGGCCTGAGGACGTGACTCTTGGGAGAGTTGGGGCATTCAACTTTTAAAATTGTTTAAAAGACAGTGCTGGTTGGAACCCCTTGACTTGGAGGGAAATGTGCTGAGGCTGGGAGCCTGACAGTTATCCTGCCCAGAGGTGATGTCAAGAGCTGTGTTACCCAGACAGGTGTGAATAGGTGATCTCAACAAGGGGTACATCCTGGTTAGGTTCTCATCATGGTAACTTGTGTTTTTTTCTTAACTCCAGCCTCATCACCTTTGACCTATATCTTGAAGGTAATCTTACTTTAGAGTCTAGAGCCTTCTGTGTCCAGGTCACGTGGAAGTAGTTCTTTTCTACCTGCTTCTCACTTGGCAGATGAGTCAATGAGCCCCCTGGGGGACCTGGAACACAGCCCAATTGTCTTTAAAGTTATTTAAAAATGCAAGTGAATTCTGCAAGCTAATTTAATATAAAGCTATTTTTCCCTACATTTGAGGAAAATGTTCTAATGCACGAGTTTTCTCCTGACTTGCCTAGTGCTGGAATAGAACCTTGTGTCCCCAGAGGCATGTGTAATCTTGTTTGAAACCTGTGGAGCTACAGTATGGCCCACAAGAGACACACTAGGACACCACCAGCCCAAACGTCCAGGTCCATGTAGCTCCCCGTCTCGATCTAGGTTCCAGCAACACTAAAATTCCTGCTTCTTGCCCAAACTGGTCATTTGCAAATGCTATTTATTTCCTTCTGCTTGCTGGAATGTCCTCTCCCCAGTGCCTCATAAAAGTTAGGTGTTCAATAAGTATTTTGCTCAACGAACAAATGAGAATTTTCATTTTTTTAGTCTATGAAGATTCCCACAAAATGAGACTATCCCTCTGTATGATTGGTACAACACCAAATCCAAAACAATAAGAGCACCCCTGTGAAGTGTTAAACAGCGGGTTTAGTAAAGAGCATACTCACCCTCTCACAGGATAAGCAAGTCGCTTATAACCATGTTAGTTTCCTCGGCAAAGTTCCCATAAAGAAGACCCAGGAGTAACTGGAGGCTGAGGACCACATATGCCTGCCACAGATATGTCTATATATATTTAGTTTCTCTTGGATTTAGCCCAAACATATAAAGCCTTACTAAGGCTGAAACACTTTAGGGAGGTGAGTTAGCACCTAGATGGTCAAATGCATTACATGGGCTGATAAGAAAGGAAGGGCGTTCAATGAGGTCCACCTCTAGTTAATGTGACCAATACGGGCTCCATGTCCTGGGAATCTTCCCTGAGAGGGATTTTAGGGCAGTGAAAATATTCTCTTTGTTACTGTAATGGTGGATACAGGGCATTATACATTTGTCCAAACCTATAGAATCTACCACACTGAGTGAACGCTAATGTAAACTCTGCACTTCGGTGGTTACGAAGAGTCAGCGTGGGCCCGATTCTAACACGTCCCACTCTGTCAGGGGATGTTGATAATGGGGGAGGTGGGAAGGGGCAGGGGGTATATGGGAAATCTCTGTACTTTCCTCTCAATTTTGCTGTAAACCTAAAACTGTTCTAAAAAAATAGTCTTTAAAGCAAAAGGTATTCTTCAAGTGAAAACGTAAATCAAACTAAACCAAACCAAACCTGACTGTTAGTCACTTAGAGAAGGTCTTCCTTGGGCCCACTCCGCAGCATCAGAACTGCGCTTTCCAACTCCCCTCCTTGAGAAAAGAAGAGCAAGCTTCCTTCAGCCCCTGGAGCCGTGAGCTCACCTGGGAGCAAGGGTCAGGCCACAGGCCCTTCAGAAGCTGCTAGCTGACCGCACACCTGCTCCTTCTGCAAGAGGCTTTGCCTGCACCTTGATGGGTAGGGCAGATAAAGGACAGACCAGGGCTGAGGGTCACTCACAGCCTCTCTCCCCTTCATCTTGGAATGGATGCACTCTCTCCAGAAGGGTAATGGAGGCCCAATACCTGTCTTGAGAGTCCTGTGTTGTTTTACCAGGGCCGGGACCTCAAAATCCCTGCCCAGTTGTAAATGTGTCTATTGGAAGGGGTTCTCACGGCCCATAGAGACAAAATTGCAGCAATGAATATTGAGGGAGACTTCCTCTATTCTGCAAATGGAATGCTTGCCTTGTCCTGCCCCTGGGTCCCTTGGACATGTGTACCAACTTAAGACTAATTCACCCCATCTAAAGGACTCAGCCCAACTCTCTAATGCTTGACACAGTTTATGAAGTTCTCTTTTAGCTAAGGGCATTGTCTCTTCAAAGATCTTCTCTTTACTTGTGCCCCAATTAAAGTGATGGAATTGGTGGCCTCCTTCCAGTGGCCATGTGTAGTGCTGGAACACCTTTCCTAAAGTATGCCAGAGCACTTCCTTATGAATGGCCCGGAACACCGAGTCTCATGTCTTTAACTCTGTAAGAACAGATGGGGACTTTTTATTTAAGTTTCTAAATCCAAAGGAAGCTTAAAAAAAATCTCTGTCATATACAGAATGGAATCATCAGACTCCAATTACTAACGTATTTTCTCTATGAGAATCTGTCATATCAGGAAATAACATGGTAAGGGGCTGACTATAGATTATAAACTACTTGCTTAACCTATGCAAGGATGGGCATGTTCTCTAATAAAACAGAAGAGGGAAACCACATTGATCAACAACTAGTAGATCTATGCTCAGCAAGGATGAGGAATTGACTTCAGCCCGCTCTTGTCTTGTTAAAGAATATGACATATAAAACTAGTTCCTCAAACAAGAAGCTGCTGCCAGCAATAGTTATCATCCAATGACCCAGTTAAGGGGCCCACAGCCTGCTGCTCTAAGTCACTTAATCCTATAGGAAATCTTGGAGAGGGGATTGCAATTTACTACTAGAAAAGAGAAAAGTATTTTAATGCTCAACCTTGAAGGTTGCACCTAGTCTCATAGTTACATTGCAAAACTGCACAGTGGTGCTTTTACTTTGTAAAGGAAAAAAAAGATACAACTGGAAGAATGTGTTCAGTTTGAAAACATTTTTCAAAATAATGTTTTTACTTTTCAGGCAGGCATTCTATCTCTCTGCAGGCAACTGTCAAACTGGACCATGTGTTGTGGTATTGAGACATGACCCTCAGGCCATTTTCTCAAAAAGTATGTAACTAGATTTATAGTGGCAATGGTCTCATGGGTATATACTTACCTACAAACTCACCAAGTTGTATACATTAAATATGTATAGTTTTTGTATGTTAATCACACCTCAGTCAAGTGTTTTTAAAAAATAAATGCAACCAGAAATTGAGCCAAAATAGAGGAATGGAGGCTGACCCAGTGGCATAGTGGTTAAGTTTGTGAGCTCTGCTTTGGCGGCCTGGGGTTTACAGGTTCAGATCCCAGGTGTGGACCTAGCACCACTCGTCAAGCCATGCTGTGGAAGCATCCCACATAAAATAGAGGGAGATTAGCATAGATGTTAGATCAGGACCAATCTTCCTCACAGAAAAAAAAAAAAAAAATATATATATATATATATATACACATATAAATATAAGAATGGTGAGTAAACCATAATACATTCACTGATAATATTTCATGCATCTATTAAAGTAGTTTGTAATCCTCTAATAATATGGTAGGCTTCTCAAGTTAAAGTGGGAAAAACGGACTTAGAACAAGGACCACTCCGTGAAACAAAGAAACACAGAGGTTCTAGTACCTTGGTTATCTCTCGTGTGAGCCCTGGGAGCTGCCTAGAGAACTGGCACAAGAGCTCCAGGCTTCTGTGGGCCACGAGACCACAAGCTGGCTCCTCCCACATAGGCCCAGTGTAGATCTCACTTCCTGTACCCAAGCCCTTCTGCTGGGACAACAGCTACAGAAGGGCCCCCAAGGAGGAGTGTGCCCCGTACCCCCGGGGGGCACCACTGTGGAACGCAGTCTGGGACCACCTAGTAGAGCGGATGACGTTGTATCCACAGCTCAACAGCTCCAGTCCTAGGGATGCACCGAGGCCTGGAGCAACGGGCCTCAAATTTTGTTCACCTTGCCCATAAAATAATTGTAAAAACTTATGTACCTCTTTGCCCATTAAACTATCACCTAGAATTTTCATTATAAAGTTTAAATACTTGCAAAGGATATAATTTTTGGTAGAATCTAAATACTGGTATTTAAAAATAAAACTGCTGCCTCACTCTTTTCAATGTATCTACAAGAATAAAAACACCCAGAGTGATGTGGTTCCCACCATTATCCATTTTCAAAACACTTGAACAAACTGCTTTTTAAGATTCAAATATTTTCTATCATTTCTTGTTCTCCTTGTTTTCCTAGAAATATTATTTCCATTCACTCCTGCCTCAGAATTATATAAATATATTTTCATGCTTGAAAGTTTTTTTTTTTCTTTTAAAGTTCGGCACCTGAGCTAACATCTGTTGTCAATCTTTTTTTTTTTCTTTTCTTCTTCTCCCCAAAGCTCCCCCGTACATAGTTGTATATCCTATCTGTGAGTGCCTCTGGTTGTGCTATGTGCAATGCTGCCTCAGCACGGCCAGACGAGCAGTGCCATGTGCTTGCCTGGGATCTGAACCGATGAAACCCTGGGCTGCAAAAGTGGAGTGTGCAAACTTAACCACTAGGCCACAAGGCAAACCCCTTGAAAGTTTTTATAATTGGTCACTCTATCATATTCTCTATAATAAAAACTGTATAAAAGTTTAAATTTTACTTTTTGTTTCCTGTGACTTTGTTAATTTTTTTTATTATAGATCAAGTTACCAGACACAATAGTAGTAGTAATACAAAATTTATCAAACAACATAATTATGATATATTTTGATAAACATCAAACATAAAATTAGAAATTCTATTGGTCATAAAACTCTTAAACTCTTAATACTATGATTGAAAGAGGCTTTGCCAAGGTTTCAGTTGTGCCCTCTATGACTGACGTGGGAAAAAGAACTGGTACGTGACCTTGACCACAGGCACATTCACAAGCAGACCAGATCTAAGAAGGAATATGCGTCTAGAAATTGATTCCCTTAAATTTAAAACCCATGGGTCGGATTTTACTGCTTAATCCAAACTAGTATTCTTTTCATTTGGAAAATTGATTACCGATTGTAGTTACACCCTTATGGGTCAGCCTGTAAGTGGACACTTGAATGGTTAATTCAGGAGAGTGCACCTGGGCTGTATAACTTCAGCACCAAGACATGGGCACAGACTCTGGTGGCTGGTCACCTACTTGGAGTTGCATATGGGCTTCCCCTTCTTTCTGAGCCCTCTTACATCAGTGCGCTGTGCAAGCCTTGCTCTCCTAAGGGTTAAGGTGCACTGTGGGGGGGCCAGTTAGCACACAGTCACCCCAGTGAGACATTTCAGACTGTTACCTGGGCCCAGATTTATACCCCCTCAGCCCCAGTCCGACTGATACAGAAGGGAGTGCAACCCTTCAAGATCCACTCTTCAGTTCTCCCCAGACTTGCACGCTGATCACAGTGACTCGTCCCTGAAGCACCTGGGTCCTTACCTCCCATTGACCACACTCTTCTTCTCCAGTCCACTAGGCAGAACCACGGTCACGTCCACCACACTGTTCCGCAGGTTCTCCTTCATGGTGAGCAGATTCTGCGGAGGGCCTGGCGACACATCTCGACGAGGTTTCTGCCTGCTTTGCACATCTGGGGTGGCAGGCTTTCCAGGAGGAGGGGGGGCACGAGCCTTCATCTTCCTCCTTAAAAATGACAACGCAGAAGGTGAATGAAGTGGCAATTTCCAACTACAAAGTTAATACAATCACCTATCGATCTCCAGCAGCTTTTAAGTACTTCTCCTCATAGTAGTTCATTCTTATAAGTATCTCTCTCTTCTCAAAAATGCCTTCTGCGTTGCATGATCTTTCTACCATCTATATATTGGCACTCTTCAATGTTAACTCTTCAATGTCCAGAAAATGGACAAGTAAGAAAAATAAAGGAAGCATTTTTGAAAGGAAATGTGGCTGGAAAGAAAGAGCCTAAAAATGTGTTCACCACCAGGGAGGGGCAGGATCACAAGTGTTACAGATCAAAGTGGGGATTGGCTTCACAGAGTTTCTTGGATCAGCCCTTTCTGAATCTTTGAGTGGGTTAGAAATCATAACCAATTAAGTGGACCTATGGAGGGTTGGCCTTGCTCCAGCTTAAACCCCTGTCCCAGCTCTGGGTCCAGGACCAGCTGAGGATCTGGAACGCATGGACCCAGAAATTGAGGATGTTCTGGGACAACACCAAGATGTGCTAAATTAGACAGAAAGCCCATCAGACCAACACCCGCTGACTCAGGCCACTGTGGACGCAGGCAGCTGTTTGGCAGCGAGGGATACGAGTGACAGTGTCTTGACGCACAACCCCTTCCTCTCCGTTTTCACCTGATTCCTGGCTGTGCTTTGAACTCTCAATTCACCTTGTAGGAAATTTCTAAACGCCTAACAAGGAATCATCTACTCTGATGAACATTTTTAGAAATTCTTATCTCCTCTGGATTCAGGGAAGGCAATTGACTTTACACTGTTATTTTATTTTATATATGTACATATATATGTACACATATATGTATATGAAAGTGTAAATGCACGTATATGTGTGTATGTATGTATGTATACATGTACATATTTATTTATGTGGTCCTTATTTATACAAAAGAACATATTTTATATAGGCCCTGGGCATTTTATACCTAGCATTGACTCCCCATCAATGCCTGCGCTAGCCAGCCCTGGTGGTCTAGTGGTTAAGATTCGGCACTTGTCACCACCATGGCTCAGGTTCATTTCCTGGTCAGGGAACCACACCACCCACCTGTCAGTTGTCATACTGTGGGGGCTGCGTGTTGCTGTGATGCTGAAAGTTATACTATGGGGATTTCAAATACCAGCAGGGTTACTCATGGGGGACAGGTTTCAGTGGAGCTTCCAGACTAAGACAGACTAGGAAGAAGGACCTGGCCACTCACTTCTGAATAAAAACTGGCCATAAAAACCCTATGAGAGTGACGTCAGCATCATGGTGGAGTGAACTTGCCCAGGACTCTCTCCCCTCAAACATACAACAACAAGGGGCATGCATACTCCAACAGAGGACATCCTAACACAACACAAAAATGTCGGAGAGGCAAGCAGCCATGCAACGGAGGGCAGAGAACCTGGAGACCCCCTCAGAGGAGCTGGAACAGGGTAAGAGAGAACTTTTCTCCCTCCCCTAAAGACTGTGATCCGCAAACAGGGGAGGCTCCCAGAGGGAAAGAATGGGAGGGGACGTTCATTTGCGGGAACATCAAGGACCCCCAAGAGCCCATGCAGCCTAGAGGGAGGACCTCTACCAGGGCAAGAGCTTTCGCCAGGGGTGACCTCATCAAGCCAACACCCCAGGAGAGCAGATAGTGAGAGCAGACCAAGAAAGCCCAGAGAGCACGCAGGAGAAAGGTCCCATTTGCACACCTGCCCCATGCCCGCTCCACTGCCTGGGATCTTGGCTGAAGGCACAGGGCTCAGAATACGTGGCTCAAGACCCCCACCAAGTGGCAATAGGTGGTAACTTCAACCAAATAATACGAGGAGGTGTAAAATCCAACCCACTTCCTCTAGCAGTATCAGACATTATATCAAATATCCAGACCAGAGAGAAAACCAGTACCCAGAATTCAGTCCTGAGGACACAGTAATATGTAATCTAAATGGCGACAAATTCAAAATAGCTATCATCAAAAAACTCAATGAGGTAAAAGAGAATGTAGAGAAACAGTTCAACGAGTTCAGGGGCTACTTCACAAAAGAGATTGAAACTATAAAGAAGAATCAATCAGAAATATTAGATATGAGGGGCCGGCTCCGTGGCCAAGTGGTTAAGTTCGCGCGCTCCGCTGCGGTGGTCCAGGGTTCTGATCCTGGGCGGGGACATGGCACCACTCATCAGGCCATGTTGAGGTGGCATCCCACATCCCACAACTAGAAGGACCTGCAACTAAGATATACAACTGTGTATAGGGGGGCGTTTGGGGAGATAAAGCAGAAAAGAAAAAAAAAAAAAGATTGGCAACAGTTGTTAGCCCCGGTGCCAATCTTTAAAAAAAAAAAAGAAATATTAGATATGAAAGACACAATGGAAGAAATAAAACAAAACACAGACTCCCTGAATGCTCGAGTGTACGTCATAGAAGAGCATATCAGCATAATCGAAGATAGACATGTTGAAATGCTCCAGACAGAGGAGGAGAGAGAACTAAGACTAAAAAGAAACGAAAAAAGTCTCCAAGAAATACCTGACTCAATGAGGAAGTATAAGAATTATAGGCAACATAAGAATTATAGGTGTTCGAGAAGGAGAAGAGAAGGAGAATGGAGAAGAAAGTGTTTTCAAAGAAATAATAGCAGATAACTTCCCAAACTTAGGGAAAGAGAAGGAAATCTGTGTGGAAGAGCCTTCCAGATCTCCTAGATATGTCAACATAAAAAGACCTACTGCAAGGCATATAGTAGTAAAACTAGCAAAAATGAATGACAAAGAAAGAATACTAAGGGCAGCAAGGCAGAAGAAAATAACCTACAAAGGAACCCCTATGAGGCTTTCAGCAGATTTCTCTGCAGAAACCTTACAAGCTAGGAGAGAATGGAATGACATATTAAAATCTTTAAAGACAAAAATTTTCAGCCAAGAACACTCTATCCAGCAAAAATATCCTTCAGATATGAGGGAGAAATAAAAACTTTCCCAGACAAACAAAAGCTAAGGGAATTCATAGCCACGAGACACCCCTCCTACAAGAAATCCTCAAGAATGCCCTCATACCTGAGGAAAAAAAGGGAGAAAGGGGTCACAAATCATGGAGTAAGGAGATAAATAGGTAGACAGCATCAGAATAGGATAGCAAATACTGAAATATAGCATTAGGATAAAAGGAAGGAAAACACCAAAACCAAAAATAATCCTGTTATTGTAACCACACACTCACAACACAAGATGGAATAAGATGTAAGAAAAACAACTTCGGAGGGGAGGAGGAAAGGGACTGAATCAGTTTAGGCTAAGGAAATAAGAGGCCATCAGAAAATGGACTATCTTATACATGAGGTTCTGAATACAGACCTCATGGTGACCACTAAAAAGAAAAGCAGAACAGAGACACAAATAATAAATAAGGAGAAAACAAAGAAACACATCATAAAAAGCTACATAATTCAAAGGGTAGACCAAAACACACAGGATGAGAAACACAGGAAATGCAGGAGAACCAGAAAACAAGTGATAAAATGACAGCATTAAGCCCTCATACATCAATAATCACCCTAAACGTAAATGGATTGAATTCTCCAATAAAAAGACACAGAGTGATGAGATAGCTTAAAGAACAAGACCCAACAATACGCTGCCTCCACGAAACACAGCTCTAGTGACAAACACAGGCTCAGAGTGAAGGAATGGAAGCTGATACTGAAAGTTAATGACAAACAAAAGAAAGCAGGTGTGGCAATACTTACATCAGACAAAGTAGACTTCAAGATAAGACAGGTAAAGAGAGACAAAGAGGGGTAGTATATAATGATCAAACGGACACTCCATCGAGAAGAAATAACACTTATAAATATCTATGCACCCAACACAGGAGCAGCAAAGTTCATAAAGGAACTATTAACAAACTTAAAAGGAGATATTAATAATAACACAATAATAGTAGAGGACATCAACACTCCACTCACATCAATGGATAGATCATCCAGACAGAAAATCAACAAGGAAACAGTAGAATTAAATGAAAAGCTAAAACAGTTGGACTTAACAGACATATATAGAACACTCCATCCCAAAACAGCAGAATACACATTCTTCTCAAGTGCACATGGAATATTCTCAAGGATGGACCATATGTTGGGAAACAAGGCAAGCCTCAATAAACTTAAGAAAATTGAAATAATAACAAGCATCTTTTTTGATAACAATGCTATATAGCTAGAAATTAACTATAAGAAAAAAGCTAAGAAAGGAACAAAGATGTCGACACTAAACAACATGCTATTGAAGAAGCAATGGATCACTGAAGAAATTAAAGGAGAAATCAAAAAAATATCTGGAGACAGATGAAAATGATAACATACCATACCAACTCATATGGGATGCAGCAAAAGGCATATCAGAGGTAAATTCATCACAATACAGACACACCTTAACAAACAAGAAAAATCTCAAATAAGCAATCTCAAATTATACCTAATTGAATTGGAAGAAGAAGAACAAACAAAGCCCAAAGTCAGCAGAAGGAGAGAAATAATAAAAATCAGAGCAGAAATAAATGCTATTGAAACAAAAAAGGCAGTAGAAAAGATCAATGAAACAAAGAGCTGGTTCTTTGAGAAGGTAAATAAAATTGACAAACCCCTAGCCAGACTTAGAAAGAAAAAAAGACAGGAAGCTCACATAAACAAAATTAGAAATGAAAGAGGAGAAATGGACACCACAGAAATACAACGGATTATTAGAGAACACTATGAAAAACTATACACCAACAAAATGGATAATCTAGAGGAAATGGATAAATTCTTAGATTCTTACAACCTCCCAAAGCTGAATCAAGAAGAAACAGACAATCTGAATAGAATCACAAGGAAAGAGATTGAAAGAGTAATCAAAAGCATCCCAAAGAATAAAAGCTCAGGACCAGACAGCTTCCCTGGGAGGTCTACCAAACTTTCAGAGAGGATTTAATACTTATCCTTCTCAAGCTATTCCAAAAAATTAGGGAAGATGGAACACGTCTTAACACATTCTACAAGGCCAACACCCCTCTGATACCAAAGCCTCAGAAGGACAACACAAAAAAGAAAAACTACAGGCCAATATCACTGATGAATATAGATGCAAAAATCCTCAACAAAATTTTGGCAACCTGAATTCAGCAATACATCAAAAGGATCATATATCATGATCAAGTGGGATTTATACCAGGGACATGGGGATTGGTTCAACATCCACAAATCAATCAACGTGACACGCCACATCAACAAATTGAGGAATAAAACCCACATGATCATCTCAATAGATGCAGAGAAAGCATTTGAGAAGATCCAACAGCCATTTATGATAAAAACTCTTAACAAAATGGGGATAAAAGGAAACTACCTCAACATAATAAAGGCCATATATGACAAACCCACAGTCAACATCATACTCAATGGGCGAAAACTGAATGCCATCCCCGTGAGAACAGGAACGAGACAAGGATGCCCAATATCACTGCTCTTATTCAACACAGAACTGGAGGTTTTGGCCAGAGTAATTAAGCAAGAGAAAGGAATAAAAGGAATCCAAATAGGGAGTGAAGAAGTGAAACTCTTGCTGTTTGCAGATGACGTGATCTTATATTTAAAAATCCCAAAGAATCCATCAGAAAACTAATAGAAATAATTAACAACTACAGTAAAGCTGCAGGGTACAAAATCAACTTACAAAAATCTGTTGGTTTTCTATTCTCTAATAATGAACTTATAGAAAGAGAACTGAAGAATACAATTCCATTTAAAATCACAACTAAAAGAATAAAGTACCCAGGAATAAATTTAACCAAGGAGGTGAAGGACTTACACAATGAAAACTATAAGACATTATTGAAAGAAATTGATAATGACATAAAGAGATGAAAAGAGATTTCATGCACACAGATTGGAAGAATAAACATAGTTAAAAAGTCCATACTACCCAAAGAAATCTACAGATTCAATGCAATCCCAATCAGAATCCCAATGACGTTCTTCATGGAAATAGAACAAAGAATCCTAAAATACATATGGGGCAACCAAAGACCCTGAATTGCTAAGGCAATCCTGAGACAAAAGAACAAAGCTAGAGGCATCACAATTCCTGACATTAAAGGTACTATAAAGCCATAGTGATCAAAAGGGCATGGTACTGGTACAAAAACAGGAACAAAGATCAATGGAACAGAACTGAAACCCAGAATAAAACCACACATCTTCAGACAGCTAATCTTTTACAAAGGTGCCAAGAACATACAATGGAGAAAAGATAGTCTCTTTAATAAATAGTGTTGGGAAAACTGGACAGCCACATGCAAAAGAATGAAGGTAGACCATTATCTCAGGTCATTCACAAAAACAAAGTCAAAATGGATCAAAGACTTAAAGATAAGTCCTGACACCATAAAAGTTATGGAAGATAATATAGGTAATACACTCTTGGACAGTGAACTAAAAAGGATTTTTTCAAATACCATGTCTTCTCAGACAAGGGGAAGAAAAGAAAAAATAAATAAGTGGGAGTTCATCAGACTAAAGAGCTTCTGCAAGGCAAAATAAACTAAAATCAAAACAAAGAGAAAATATTTGCAAATCATATATCTGACAAGGGGTTAATCACCATAATATATAAGGAACTCAGACAACTGAACAACAAAAAATCAAACAGCCCAATCAAAAAATGGGCAGAGGATATGAACAGACATTTTTCCAAAGAAGATATACAGATGGCCAATAAACATGTGAAAAGATGTTCAACATCACTAATCATCAGGGAAATGCAAATCAAAACTACACTAAGATACCACCTGATGCCTGTCATAATGGCTATAATCACTAAGACTAAAAATAACAAATGTTGGAGAGGGTGTGGAGAAAAGGGAACCCTCATACACTGCTGGTGGGAATGCAAACTGGTCCAGCCAC
This sequence comes from Equus caballus, assembly GCF_041296265.1. Lineage (NCBI taxonomy): Eukaryota > Metazoa > Chordata > Mammalia > Perissodactyla > Equidae > Equus > Equus caballus. The sequence goes on from NC_091687.1 coordinate 20,974,447, forward strand.
TAGGGAAAAGAGTATGGAGATTCCTCAAAAAACTAAAAATAGAACTAACATGAGACCGAGCTATCTCACTACTGGCTATCTACCCAAACAACTTGAAATCAACAATCCAAAGCAACATATGCACCCCTATGTTCATTACAGCACTATTCGCAACAGCCAAGACATGGAAACAATCCAAGTGCCCACCGACTGATGACTGGATAAAGAAGATGTGGTGTATATATATATAATGGAATACTACTCAGCCATAAAAAGGACAAATTTATCCCATTTGCAACAACATGGATGGATCTGAAGGGTACTATGTTAAGCCAAATAAGCCAGACTGAGAAAAACAAACACCAGATGATTTCACTCATTTGCAGAATATGAACAAACACATGGACAAAGAAAACAGTTCAGTGGTTACCAGGGGAAGGGGGGTGGGGGGTGGGCACAGGGGGTGAAGGGGACTACTTATGTGGTGACAGTCAAGAAATAATGTACAACTGAAATCTCACATCGATTTAAACTATTATGAACTCAATTAAAAAAAAAAACCCTATGAATAGCAGCTGAGCATTGTCTGATATAGCACTGGAAGGCAAGAAGATGGCGCAAAAAGACCGGGCAGGGTTCTGCTCTCCTGTCCACAGAGTCACTAGAGTTAGAATCCACTCAATGGCACTAACAACAACAACAGGATCTATGCTAATAATAACCTTAGGAAGTTTACCTCATCCAGTCCTCAAAATGCTTTGCAGCTGAGAAACCTGTGTGTCAGAGAGATCCACAGCTCCCCGAAGGCATCCGATTACGGATGTCAGCGCAGAGATGCGAAGCCCCTGTGCCTGACTCCCAAGGGCTGGCTCCTCCCCTCACTCTCCTACCTCCTGCCCTACTCTAGTTAGAGGATCCACAAAGAGACAATGTGAGCCCTCAAGGAGTTTAAATTCTCCTGCAGAGCCATCTTCTTGGGGCACTCTGGCCCGATGTATCAGACATAGGATTGCATTTCTAGAAATTTTCCTACAGAAATAATCCTACAAGAGCACACTGTGGGAGGTTCAGTACAACATAATTAGTAATGGCAAACACACATAAAATAATCTAACCACAGGTCAATACGAGACAATTTTAATAAATTATGGAACTTTAAAACAATGTCACACCAGTACTACTTAAGTATACTTTAAAAGTACATAATTTGATGTGAAAAATGCTCAATATGGATATTTTAGAAAAACAATCAAAATATTATTTGCTTTGGAAAATTCCATTTTTAAGAGAAGCATGTGTTATAGCAATAGAACATAAAACAGTCTAGAAAGATACAGTCAAGAATTAGCAATAATGATCTCTGGCTGATGGGGGTCATGACTGTTTTGCTATTTTTACTTCTATGCATTTCATAATTTTTCTATAATATCACCTCTTTATGTATTACCTGTAAAGTGAAAAAGGTCATTTAAAAATAGGGAAAACAGCAAATGGGATTCAGATGAAGTTGCAAACCATCACCACTCATGTCGCTGGTTAACACAAGACTTAGGAGTGACATTTGGGTCTCATCCTCTACTAGGATGAGTAGATACAAATTCTTTTTTCTTTTCTTTTTAGAAATCTTACACCTATATCATAGTTTTTATGCTTTATTCTTATCCCTGTCATACTTCTTTCCTCCCAACTTAAAAAAATAAAAGTGAAGTAGTCAACATATATTGCAGTAGTCTGAGGGCTGTATATTATTAATTCATTTACACTTCACAATATCACTCTGACGAGGTACTATCATTATTTCTGTTTTATAGATAAGGAGTGCGGCCATACATTTCCAGGATTACAGAGTGGCAGAGCTAACATCAAATCCAGACAATTTGGTTCCAGAGCCTGAAATTTTAACCACTGACTGCATTTTTCAACCTTCATTAGGAAGAATAGATGTCACCTCATTATATAGAAGGGAAAATCAAAACAGGGAGAAACAGGTTATGGGTTTCTGTGTCAATCAACCATAGGTCTAGGGCTGGGGGGCAGTCTCTGAGCAGCCCACATGCCATTAGCATCCCCTCCCAAAGGTCCTTTCAGGAAAAAAATGTATTTACTTGATTTTTAGGAAGTGAATCTATTTTCCGAGTGAGCCAGCCCTGCAAGGGGAGCAAGAAGGCAGGGAGATAGAAGTGTCCACTCCCCTCTCTTCTCCCAGATAAACAATGTCCCCAACCACCCAGAGTCAGCCTTAGGACGCTGTCTCCACCCGCCCTTTCCTCCCCACGGCCACTGACACCGCCCACCCAGGCCCTCATCACTACCATCCACACAAATGCAGTCTCTTCCTACAGTGCAGCCTCCTGTCCCACAGTCCTCCTGCCTCCTGTGATTCTTTCACTCCACAAATATGCACTGAGTGCCGACCACAAGGGCTGTCAATCCCCTCACACCTTCCTCTGCACACAGCATGCTCTGAGTGCAGAGCTGCTCCTTGCAGGCTGCAAGGACACCCAGGCAGGTCTTGTTTGTTCAGCACAGGGTTGTGTGTGTGAGTACATGTGTGTGCATATTTAAATTAGCCAACTTTGAAAAACCGCACTAACAAAATGAATTTCTAGCATTTTTTAAAAAAATAAAAATAAAAAGATCTGACAAGGCACTGAACACTTTCATTGCAAAGACCTGCTGTGTGCTTCCATCTGGACCCACTGACTCAACCCCATCACACATCTGTCCCCTATAGGGCTGTAACCGATATCCAAACCACCAGCAGAGCCTGAAAATCAGGACCCTCCACTGACCCTCAATCCTCAACTTTCTTCCCTCTTCCCCAACTTGGGTGGCAACAGATCTGCAGCTCACTGTTTCTGGAAAACCCACAGACATGCCCCCTTACCCTCGCCTCCTCGTACTCCCTGCCTTGTATGTCATACTTGACAACACAGCTCAACACCATGTCTTCTGAGAACTCTCTGGGTGCTCCAGGCCTAAGGAGGCGAGATCAGTGCTCTTTACCAGGCTGCACATGAGAAGCGCTTGGGAAGCTGAACAAGTGCCCAAGTCCCTCCACGGACCAATCAAACCTGAATATCTCAGAACTGGTTTATGTTAACGGATTGCAATATTCCTTTAGCGCAGAGGCCCCTTTTTAATATCAAAATGGCATATAGTTTCAGTTGCAATCTATGTATCATTTGATGAAAGCAACTGACATATTATAAAAATCTACATTTTAATATATACGTTGATAAATTTGTGACTTTTTATTTCAAAGAACATTTTCATATTTTGAGAAGTGCACACAAAAATCTTTCATACCATAAATGATGCCTGAGGTACATATGGATTCAAGGACCCACTTCAGAAGCATGTCTGTTGGTGAGCACAGACCCCAGGTGCACGACCCCAGCTTGAGAAAGCTGCTCAACACCATGCCTGCGACACTGCACACATATGTTCCACCCGCACCGTTCTTGATCTCTTTATGTAGCAATCTAAGTACCTCACTTCTTCCACTATTATTTAACATCTCTGGAAAGCAGCAGATGCTATATTAAGGCTGTTCGTATTGTCAATATTTAGCAGCCTGCTGTTCATATTTGTAGGTCATTTTGCTCATCAAAAATATTGACGATGATGATGTTGACAAAGGTGAAAATTATATACAGTTCCTGCCTATGAGGAACACAGTGGACTTACAAAATCTTGAGACAGGAATGAAATGGAAGAAATCTGCGTAGATGCAGTGATGAGGTGTCCTGCTCAGCAGGAGGCCTTGAGCAGTCCTCAGCATGGGCAGAATTTGGAGATATGAGAGAAAGAGATGAAGGGAGGGAAAAGTCCTAGATGGGGAAAAGTATGGGTTGGGGGGTGGGAATACTGTAATGCACACCACAGGAGAAGATGCAAAACAGAACTCTCAGTCTGGGCTGAGTATGTGCCAGAGAGTCCACCAGAGGCTGTGGTTTTCTAAATATACTTTATCTCATTTGGCCCTTGCAACCTAAGCGATAAGAACTACTACTCTCATTTTACTGGTAGGGGGAACCGTGTGCAGATGGATTCTAAATAAATGAGTATCTCACAAATACTTGGGGAGTGCCTAAATTATTTTTTTCAAGGTCACCAAGAAAGGGGTGCGACCCGAGGGGTTTTTGTGTCTGTTTTGTTCAGAGGAGAGGCCCAGCTGCTGCAAGAAATAAGGCTCAGGTGGGGAAGTGTGCCAAGGAGTTAACTAATCCCGTAGCCAGAGGGGATCCGAGGATGTATGAGCACAAGCGCAGGAATACTAACGGAAGCAGCATCTGGGAAACAGGACAGAGAGACAAGGCTGGAGGCAGCGAGATCCATCAACAGGAACAGTTCACTTCCACAGACACAAGGTCTGAGTCAGAGGTAAGGTGGAGGCAGAGAGAGGATGCACAGGTACAGAGACGTTGTAAAGAAGCCACAGAACTGAGGACTGACAGGGCTGGGAGAGTGGGAGCAAGGACTCCACAACGTCAATAGGGTTCAGCCTCTGACACCAGCACCAAGCTCAAAACAGGCCAACAGAGGACAAGTTCTGGGAGACAATGACCAGCTGGCCTTTGATAGGCTGAGTTTGAGCTGACAGTGATACTTCCAAGCAGAGGTAAGTACAGGCAGACGGAAATGAGTGACTGGGCAGACTAAAGACAGCTACTCTCAGGATACTCTGGAGTTCTGGCCTCAGAACCAAGTACTTCTGTTGTCCCAGCCCCTGAAAAGCCCTAGATATGGTTTTATTATATGGAATCTGTGAGGGGATGAATCTGCAGACTAGAAGAGGGTTCTAAGAGGAGTTACAAAGGCACAGTGAACTCAATTCTGGCCTGAGTGTGGCTACCTTCTAGTCTCGGGTTGGCAAGTAGAACCCACTCCCAGTTTCTTTTCAGTTCTGCATGACTGGCCATCACATCTGGAGAATGGGGTTGACCCAGCTCTGAGGCCACATCTGGGTTCAGCAGAAAAGAACATTTCTCAAGTCATCCTGTGTCGAGGATGCAATATCTAGACCTGTGTGATTTCAGGTGAGTCTCTTCTCTCTGGACCTCCGTTTCCACATGGGTGAAACAGGGGGCTGGCGTAGGGTCCTTAAGACTCTTCCAGTTCTAATATTCTAAATCACACAAAAACATAAATCTAAACTACCACTACCAGATTAAATTGAATTGTAGTTAGTATTAGCATGGCCACCAGCAAGAAAAGAAAAAATAACAAGTGTTGGTGAGAATGTGGAGAAACTGGAACCTTGGCACTGCTAGTGGGAATGTAAAATGGTGCAGCCACAAATGAACACATGGTTCCTCAAAACCTGAAAAATAGAATTACCATATGATCCAACAATTCCTCTTCTGGAATAATAATTGAAAGCAAGGACTTGGAAAGATCTCTGTATACCCATGTTCATAGCAGATTATTCACAACAGCCAAAAGGTGGAAGCAACCCAAGTGTCCGCCAATGAATGAACAGATAAACAAAATGCGATAAATACACGTTATGGAATATTACCTAGCCTGGAAAAGGAAGCAAATTCTGACACATGCTGCAACATGAATAATCCTGAAGACATTATGCTGAGTGAAATAAGCCAGTCACAAAATGACAAATACTGAATGATTTTCACTTACATGAGTTACTTAGAGAAGTCAAGTTCATAGGGACAAAGAAGAATGGGGGTGCTGGGGGCTGGAAGAGGGGAGATGGGGGAGTTATGGTCTAATGGGGACAGAGTTTCAGTTTTGCAAGATGAAAATCTGGAGATTACTTGCACAACAATATGAATGTACTTAACACAACTGAACTGTATACTTAGAAATGGTTAAGATAGTAAATTATATATTACATATATTTTATCACAATTTAAAAATTGTAGTTAGGATTAAGTTTTCATCCTAATAATTTCATCAGTTCCTACTTCTAAGTGTGTCAGGGCACACTCATCTATCCCTCACTGGACCCCTCAGCCTCTGCCTTCACGTCCCCTGCCACGAGAAGCTGCATTGCTGAGCGCGCTGGGGGGATGAGATGGAGAATGCAGAAGCTGACAAGGGTGGAGGCCAATGGGAAAGAGGCATAAAGAAAGAGGGATGTTTGAGGCTGCATCCATCCAGGCGAGGGAGTCCTGCCAGGGAACAGGGCTTGAGGGAGGGCAGAGCGTCGGGTTAGTGGAGAATGTCGGGTTAGTGGAGAATGACGAGGCAGGCTTCTCTGCTTCCACCCCTCGAATCCTCCTTCATCCGAGGATCACTCACAGTACTTTGGGGTTGGGCTTGTGTTTTCGAGTGTGTGACCGTGTGCCAAAAAGGGAGCAGAGGCCACCCAGGTGGAAGGACTCCCCAGCTCCTCTGAACATGAGCACTGTCTCCAGGTAACAAGGTCACAGCACCCTGGCTTCCTCTATTGGGAAAGGACCACTGTTGTTCCCAGGGATCCCAGTCGTCTTTGCTCCATCCTGAAAAGTCATCAGCACTGCCAAGCAGGTGGTTCCTCTCTGGAAGACCTGTGCAGGTGCTCTGCAGTTGGACCTACTTGAGACTAAGGAGCACACGGACAGGTAAAAAGGGCAGGGTTTCTGTGTGAGTCTGAGGAAGCCACTGGGAGCTGGACCCAGCACTGGCCCCTCCTGGGCACGCCCTGGGCAGGTACCCCCAGCTGGCAAGGGTGCAAACAGGAAGCAGGGCAGGTCCTGGGGCTCTTCAGGGAATGAGTCACTGAGTGTGCACCTCCCACTCCTTCTGCTCCCTCCAGGTTAAAAAGTTGCAACTGTTTATAAAGCAAAAAAATATGTAAAAACATTTCTGGCATTTCAAAGGTCATGAATCAGAGAGCTCCAAATGATTTTAGCTTAAAATCATTACATATTTTCTATCTAAATTTCAGGGCAATGCTTGCTAGTTCCCACATCAGGTGGGGCACTGCCAGCTGAGTTTTTATTCTGAGAGCCCTTCAATGTGCAGCAGAATGCTAGAAATCTGCTCCCTGAATGTCAGAGGCTCTACGACAGCGTGGACTGCACGTCTCAGTGAGGTCAGATCCCAGGGCCAGGGTCCAGGCAGCTGAATTCAAAACTAACTTCACAGTCAAGAGCTGGTGCCCAGCTCCTGGCAGGCAGCATGTGCAGACTGAAAAGGGAAAATCCATCCCTTTCTCTTCTGTCCTAGACCAGAGTCCAAAGGGCAGTGTGCTTTATGTTTCTTCTGTCCTTCAAACATTTTCTTATTGTCCAAGACCAGTGGACACTGCAGTCTATGGTTATGCTGAAGTCAGCTCGCCCATAACATGCCTGCATGATTTATGCCCATTTAGCAGGCTGGCTGCCCTGGCAGGAAACACGGTAAACAGCATCTGCTTAAACGGAATTACAAAGAGAAACCAGGCACACCCTACTCCTCTTGGTTACTGATCCACCCGTGAAGCAAGCTCTGTTTACGCTGCAGGCAGGAGGGAGTCGCCATTCTCTCCCCTGAGATTCTTTCTTCCGCAGCAGGAACTTTGCTTCCTCCTAGAAGGGTTGGAAAGTTATAAACAAGCTGCCCTGGTCCTCGGGGTCGTCCTCCAGCCAGCAGCTGGACAAGGCACTTGCCTCTTCCCTGCAGAGGGGGCAGCCTGGGGGCTGAGAGGCGCTCCGGTGAGAGTCTGTGCACCTCTTGCAGGAGAGTCCCCAGACTGTGGCCTAAACGTGCTGGCTCCTGGGCCTCGCCCCAGACCTCCCCAATCTGACTCTGCATTTCATCATGCTCCCAGGAGATTCTTTGGGGCAATAATATCTGAGAATCACTGGTTTGAAGGAAGCATCAAAGAATGGGGGACAGAAATAGGATTTTAGTAATGATACCATCAAACACTATTTTTCACACTTATTTAACTTCTGTGAGCAAGAGCCATGTGTGTCTGAGAAGACAGTCATGCACTGAACAAGTATTTGGTTGGCCTCTATTGCATCCCAGGACCATCCTGAGATTGATGGTAACCGTGGTAAGCTGCCCTCCACAAGCTCGTGGTCTCCAAGGGTAGACTGATATTAAATGAACAACAGCTAAGTAAATACTTACAGGAAGAACGCTGGTAGAACATTGAGTGCAATGATGGACAAGAAGTGCTATAAGAGGATTATAAAGGACTCCAGGTTTAGGTCGAGCTCCTGTAGTTTCAGGAAAGATTTGTCAGGGGTGATGCGAAAAATCATTTGGAAGTGGCAAGCACAAGAAGGGGCACAAAGCTGTTCCCAGCAAGGATGGTCATTCTGATGGCACCGAGGTGGGGAATGGCTTGAGATATCAGAAAAATTACAGGAAGTCTGGAGTGTGCTGGGGCCGAGGGCAGATGGCTTGAAGTGAGGCAGGAGGGTAAGGGTAGACTGGAATATGGAGGGTCTTGGATGCCCCAGTGAGGACTTTGGGAATTTCCTGTTAATAGTGATGAACAAAACAGTGTCAGCTCTCAAGGAGCATGCACACACATGTGCAGACTCAAACTTGTGTGCCCACACACACACACACACGTGTATACACTAGTAACTCTGGAAGGCAAGTTCCCAAACAAGTGCAATTCAAGGCAGCTGACCATCAAATCCAAAGGAGAAATCCCTGTCTCAGGCAGCAACAGGAGAGGGGTGGGGGGGGGGGGTGTGGGGGGTGGGGGGAGAGATTTGGAGGCAGAAAGATCCACGTGAGCAGGACAGCAGGAAAACTAGAGCATGTTCTAAGAAGAGTGTGTGCTCCAACTGGGTGAAGATTCAGTGGGTTTGGTATCAGAAGCGAATGAGAAAGGAGCCTGGATGAGATGAGGAGGAGAGTGCTAACTCTCATGACGGAAAGGCCTAGAGGGTGAGATGTTCAGACAGTTGTGAACAGAGCCTGTTAGCATGGGAAGAGATATACTCAGAGGCAGCTGTAACCGCCTACCCTACATCCCACCCTAAAGGGGAGGCCATCCCCAATGGCTTCAAGTGGGGTCTTGGGGTCAACATTTTATTTCCATTTTGGTCAGAGGTCTCTGGGGACCAAGGTGGCAGAGATGATTATAAGGGCTGGAAACGGAGCTGATGTGTGGGGATGGGCGGGATATGGAAGTATGCTTTCCCAAGACTGAAGGGTCCCTGTAGCCCCCTACCTACTCAGCTAGGACTCTGGGTCAGTACACTGTTAAGACAAGAAGGAACCAAGTCAACTGCCTCCAAAATGCACCTGCCCTGCGTTCAAGCGGAAAAAAGAGTAATTTCTTTGCTCTGATAGAGCTGATCTCAGAGCTGCCCAGCACATGTACACAGATGGCTACAAAGTGCTAGTGCATACCCAAGGCTCTTCCAACTGAGGGCACTCAGCACTCATGAGTGGGCTTAATTTGGGCCTGAAAACTCTCCGGGCTCTCAGCCCACAAGGCCCAAACAAGTAGCAGATTTTGTGACCTTCTGTTTCTACGAGGGAGGAAGGGGTGAGTGGGAACCGAATTAGATTGAATTAAGCATGTAAGGTGACTGGCACAAGACCCGGCAAGGAGGAGGTGCCCAAAAGTGGTCGCCTGTCTTTATAAACTCTTCTATGCCCCAAAGTGGGTATTTTACTGATGAAGGAATCTAAAATAAATTTAGTACCATGCTAAGTTCATTGATAGCAAAAATGTGCACAAAGACAGCATGGAAACAGTGAAGTTAAAATGTGCTTGAGTGTACCTGTTTATTTTTTAAAAAAACAGATTTCTGACATAATGACAGAATTCTTAAGTAAAACTTCTATGCAAAAAACCATTTATCTCTATAACACATTTTTTTTTTAAACTAGAATCTACCAATCCCTAAAGATCTACAAATGGATTTGTTGGCAGCCCAAAGGGTAAAAAATTATTTTTTAAACATATGCAATCATTTCAGTATTATTACTTTCTAAGTTCGTAGCAGCCCGCCCGGGGTCATCAGCATCCCACTCACTGCCACACTGCTCATACACAGTAGTGATGTCCTCTGCACCGTGGGGGGTAAACGATCACTGGCAGTCCAAACAGAAAGCCCCACACGGCTCCAGAACAGCCCGTGCTTCTCCTTGCTGCCCGAGAATGTGACGAGAAGGTCCTGCCCTTTGACCAGCCGTGTGCAGTGTGAGAGAGGCAAGGAGGAGTATTTCATTTCACTACTTGTCAGTACTGTGTTTGGGTGCATTATTAAATCAATTCATCAAACTAATGGGATCTTGTTAAGTTATTTGCATTCAAAATACAAGCAATCATAATGAGGATAGCACTGATGTAACACAATGGTTATCATCTTAAAGTCAAAAATTCACGTGAACAATAAGAAGCCAAAATACAGGGTGCCGGCCCCGTGGCCGAGTGGTTAAGTTCACGTGCTCCGCTTCGGCGGCCCAGAGTTTTGCTGGTTCAGATCCTGGGCGTGGACATGGCACCGCTCATCAGGCCATGTTGAGACGGCATCCCACGTTCCACAACTGGAAGGACCCACAACTAAAATATACAACTATATACTGGGGGGATTTGGGGAGAAAAAGCAGAAAAAAAAAAAAGAAGATTGGCAACAGTTGTTAGCTCAGGTGCCAATCTTTAATGAAAAAAAAAAGAAACCAACACACAAAGATACAACATTTTACATGTTAAATTGAAGGTTGGCGATTCCAGCCCAGGAGTCTCAGCCACAGAAAGGGAGGGCAGAGCTGGGACTCAGCGTGAGGGCTGCATGGCCGGTTCCAAGCCTGGCTCTGCCATGTACTGTCTGTGATTTCAGCAACTTGTGTGGCCTCCTGTGCCTTAGTTCCCTCATCTGGAAAACAGGAATGACCCGCAGGATTGCCATGAAGATTCAAAGTGAAAATGCTGAGCCCAGAGACTGGCTAGCACTCAAGTTTATAATAAATGTCAGCTATTATAACCTGCTACATCTATTAACTTTGTTAACATGACTTCTGTGCTGTATTTTGTTTTAATTTGTAAAATCTGTTTTCATTTTATAGTTGTAAAAGGAGCTTACTTATAACTAGCTTCACGTTTGTAGGTATTTAAGAAAAACTGTAATACATTTAACTTAATAAAAGAGGTCATAATCCTTTTTTTTGGTCTGTATTTTAAAACGAGTCCCTACACTGCTCAGTGTTGAGATGGGCAGTTAGACTGCAGTCCCACGACTCGTCAGGTGTTTGTTGCTGCTCATCGAAGCTATTTTAGATCATCTCCAGCTAGACACATGAATGGGAGGGGGCGGGCAGGGCATTTGTCAGTCACCCCGCTGATGGCCAGGCATGACCTGACGTGTGTGTGAAGGGAAGGGCCTTCGCGCCCCAGCACCTTCTGAGAATGGGACGAGCAGGGCCTGCCCCCAGAGCCTCCTCTCCACTCCCTGGACCCTGGATCCCTCTCTGGTGGCCCATTTGACCTCAAACTGGGCAGGTCATGTCTGTCTTCCAGAAGAGTGTTACAGCTTTGAAGAGAGGAAGACCGCCTGCTTCCTGGGTCACCGTCACGGTGGCAGCTGAGATTGTGAGAACACTCCAGAGCCTTTTGGGATACGCCCACATGAGAGGAGCACACTTAGCTCTGACCAGACCTAGGCCCCCTCACAGAGCCAGACCTCCTCTCAGAACTCATGTCAAACACTCCCGTGGAGAGAAGCAGGATCTTCTCCCTGCCCCTCCTGTCCTATGCAGTGGGACACTAGCATCACCCATGTGGCCAACCACGTCACACAGCGCCTGTAGGCTGGGGGCAGGGGTGCCCCTGGCGCTGCTCCTCGGCCATCAGCTCCTTCCTCTGTGTGACTCCCCCTGGCCTTGCCCACTCAGAAGCCACACCTTGAGATCTGGATTTTAGAGAGGGTCCTGCAGACTACCCTTTGCTTCAGGGTCATGCCCAGTAAACGGGTGGCACGACCAAAGAAGTTCACCAGTTTTTCCTTTATAAATGTATTTTATCTAGGTGGTAGAGTTTCACTTTTGCAAGATACAGCTACAATTTTCTAAGGAAATTCAATGAAAGTTTAAACATATCAAGTGTTTGGGTATGTGAAGTCCAGGCAATCTCTGGACATCAGTAAGAAGCCAGGCCTTCTGCTGTGACCAATAACATCCTTCTGTTTATCCTTTCATGGATAATAAAATTCTAGGAGAGTGACATTAGACCTCAAAAGCTTTTTGGTTAGAAATGAGGGAAAAACAAATCCAATGGAGGCAACCGGAGCAGGTAAAAGTAAGTGGTCTTCACAACTGTCCTTAATATGGGAGCAACAACCACAGACTGAGGGCACATATCCTTCCTCCCACCAGGCCCACAGCAAGGGACACTGCTGCTAAAGGGACTCACTTCTCAACTGAGGGACATTCTAGAAAGTTCTGGAGCAGTTTAGATGGAATCCCAATTAAAAGCAAAATGAAGAAATTGTCACTCATTAGACAAAATCCCCCTCATAATCCCCATGGATTTCCAGAGGCTCCTTCCCACCTCTCACCTCTTGCTTCCTCTGATAGATTCTGCATCCAGCCTATCATTTTAAACATAAATCACAATATGTATCAAGTGCCTGCCTAAAACCCTTCAGCACTCTTCTTTGTCCTTGTAATTGCCTCCATGACCTTAGCATTCCCACCCCTACCCACCAGCCTCAGCTCTGCCGCCCACTATGATCCTACCACACGCCCTCCTTTCACACCTTGAAGAAGCAAGCACTCTTTTGTTGAGGCCTTTGTACAGGCTGTCCTCCTCTTGACTCTTCCCCATCCTCCATGACTCAAGCTGAAATGGGCACTCCTCAGAAAGGCCTTTCCCCACACTCCTCTCTAGGCCCCCAGCATTCTCCAGCAGAGCATCTTGCTAGTTCCTTTCACAGTGCTTCTCCCAATTTGCATTCACAAGTTTTTGTTTGGCTGTTTATGACTAGCTGAGATTCTAGACCTAAACTCTAAGAGAATAGGGATCAAGACTTTCTTGTTCATCACCAGGGAAGTAACTCAGCAACTGCTTGCTGTCTCAGTGAGTGAGTTCATCCCTGCTGGGGTTCAGCTGCCATGTCACTGCCCGATTTTGTGAGCAACTAAGACAAAGTGAATGACACCCACTGTGTGAAGCACTTCGCATATATTCAATCCTCACAACAACGTCATATGCAGGTTTACTCTCCCCACTGTACAGATGGGATGACTGTGGCTCCAACAGGTTAAGGAACTCTCTCATGTTCACACAACTGGAAAGACCAGAATACCAGCCAAGGTCTTTCTGAGTCTATGATGCCACCCTAGCCATTATGCACCAATGTCCCTCTCCTGCTTATTTTTTGAACACAAAGAACCCCAGGGCATCCGGCAGGTTGACATTGAAACATCCATGTTCTGTGCTGTGTGCTAGAATGTTGATGCCCTGGGGTGGCAGCTGTGATGCGAAGGAGTAGATCAGGAAGTGCCTTTGAATGAATGAACCTTTGGTGAATGTTTCTGGCACACAGTTGTAGAGATGAGCCCTCTGCTATGATGTGGGGTCTGCCCAGCCTTGTTTCTAAGTAGAGTTATAGCCCCAAGAACTTCATTCAGCGCTCGAGTTTCCTCACAGTTCACACGAATCATGGGGGCTGTGTTCAATACCCTCATGCAAGAGAGCAATGCAGAAGAAGAGGCAAAGTCCTGGGGAGATGGAAGGAATTGCCCAGGGCTGATGTCAGGGAGGTGGCTGAGCTGGGCCAGTGCCCGGGGCAGTCCTCAGGGTTCTCAATGCCTATAGGGTCAGGGACTCCTTTGAGGATCTGATGAGGGTGTGGATCCTCTCTCCAGGCAAGATGCACAGAGGCACCTTCACACGCACACCATTTCTGCAAACCACTGTGCGTGATGGGGGATCCCACGTTAGAATCCCTGTCATACCTCCTCTCAGAGTTCAGCACCTCCAAGATCAGGGCAATGCTCCTTCTAAGACAAGAATTCCTTCTCATAAAAGAGAAGTGAGGAAAGTTTCCCTGATATTTTCCCTACTGTCTTTGTCTTTGAAAACAAAACTTCAAACATAAAGACAGCAATAGCACATTATTCCAGTAAACCCAGGGGAATGGCTTTCCCCATAAAAATGCCCCATTTCAGGGCAACACAGAGGCACCATCTTTTGGAATTCTGCCCAGAACACCCTTTTATAACTGCAAAGCATCCACCAGCCCCAGGAACACACTGGGAGTCAGAAAGATGTAAGTTCAAATCCAGTGAAGACACTGCCAAGCTGTGCATCCTCCAGCAGGGGACCTTATCTGGGCAAGTTACTATAATCTGTAAGCCTCAGTTTCCCCAAGAGCTGAACAAAGAGATCTCAGTATTTATCTGAGGGGGTTAATGTGAGGATTGAATGAGATGACTCAAGGAAGTTTCTTGCAGGCACTGGTATGTAAGCAGCGCTCAATGACTGGAAGCTGTTACCATTACTTTTACTACTATTAGCAGGTTTACTCTTTGAGACTTAAAAAAAAAAACAGCCTTGTCTCCATGAGGGTAGAGTAGAAGCTAGCTCCTAAAGATGCCCAATAAAAGCTCAGTTATGCAGGAAATGCATTCAAAACCAACTAAGAAATCCTACTCACAACAGAATTTCACAGTTTTGACCTGGGGTTGGGGAAGCTTTCAGTAATTCAACATAAAAAGATTACCTTTCTTGATAGGATTCTCAAAGTCATACTCACAAAAGAGATCCCTAACACTCCCAAACTCTAAACTGGGCCTGTTATGTGGGAACGCAGATATCTCAGCACACATCAAGTAAATATTCAAAGAGGAACACTTGAGAGCTGAATCCCACAGCTAATACCCAACTCCCAGTAAGTGAGCAAAGATCCGCAGGTGCGGATCATTTAACTATTGGCAAATACTCCACAATGAAGCTGAGCAGAGCAGTGCAAGCTCCAAGTATCAGATAATAACAGTTACTGCATTATTGAAAGTTGCAGAAAAAGGATCTCTCCTTCCAAAACATAAGCAAGGCTAGTCTACTGAGGTTTGAACATTCTTATCAAATTAAATGAAATAGATCAGAAGAGAAAACTTACTGATTCTCAAACCACCTGGCAATGTTTGCACACATCCCAAGCTGTCCCCTGCCCCTGTCCTTGCCTTGAGTGGCTAGCTTTGTCCTTCTACGAGGAGAGCAGGGACTCTCTATGCTCGGCCAGTATAGTCCTAGGAGCTAAGGAAAGAACCCGTTCCCAGATCTTCCCTGGACTGGGAGCTGAGAGGCAAAGCAGTGCCGTGAGAACAAGCAGAGACCTCTGATACGACCAGCCTAGTGACTTATTAATAAAGGTGCCACCTGATGCAGGGCTTCCTCCCAAGCAAGCCCACAGACTGCAGTCACCAAGATGTTCGCTGCTGCGTGCATGGCCAATGAACAAAATCACAAGTTGCCTTAGTTCACTTGTGCAAAGCCACAAACCTTCTAAATCCGAAAAATGGAAATTTAAAAAGAAGAGTTTTCAGGGAGGAAGAGCCGAGCACCCTCTTCAGTGAGGATGCCAGCAGCAACCTGCTTCTTTCTTACTAAGCTCATCCATGACCTTCTCGGAGTGGGCCCCTGTGGGCAATGCACTGTCCCCTGTGGGAGAAGGTCTGGTCTTCTACAGACAAGTCAGACCTTTAACTCAGCTAACCAGTCTTGTGCAACTAACCACTTGTAGAATCGGTAGGAGCAATCTTTGCCATCTTCCGGGAATGATTTACCACCTCCCTTTCCTGAAGAGCTTTTAATTTTCCTTTCTTCACCTCAAAAAACTATGGGACCAGAAGCTCATTGTTTCCTTGCAGCCAGTCTCCATGAGGTAGTGCGGTTTTTCAGGCTTGAAGGCCATATTCAGTTTCTCCCAAATACCACTGTCACAGGATTACAAACTATGTTGCCCAACAGATAAGGCCAGCAGACAGACACGCCTATGAGCCTCTCGTCCAAACCACTCAAAGGTTCCAGTGAGGGTACAGCAGGCTTGGCGATGAGGGGACCTGGCTATCAGGACAAGGCCCTTCCCCCTTTTGCCCCCACAGTCTGGTCTGTGTGAGCTGTAGTGCCACCAGACTTACCTGCTTCCCTGGCCAGCAGCTCCCAGAGTTCTGATCAACCTCCCTCTCCCACTGCAGAGGCCTGGCCAGTCCAGCACAGCTCTAGGAGGCAAGCAGTGTGCTGCCTCCCAGCTACCCCCCCGTAAGACACCAGCCTCTTCTGAGCTCCCTCACTGCATGGAGGTCACACTCACACCCTGCCATCGACTCGCTCTCACAATCTCCAGAGACTGTGTCATCTGCTGGTTTCTAGGCCATAACAAGCCCAGGGAAGAGCTTGTCTATGCACCACTACCTCTCCGTTTCGGGCAATGACTTCACTGTTTGCCAAGCCTTCTACCTCATTGTTATCTCCTCCTCCTTCTCTTCCTTTCCCTCCTCCCTTTCCTCCTCCTCCTCCTGCTTTTCATCTTCCTCTTCCTATTCCTCCTCCTCCCACTAGTCTAACAGCTATGCCAATCTGGTTCCAACTCTGCCAGGCTCCAACCTGTATCCCCCTTTCCATGGCCCCTGCTCCATCATTACTCAGGCTGTTGTCCCCTCCTCTGGACTATTACTGGAGACTCTTAAGGAATCTCCTCCTTCACCTGCCCCACCCCCTCTTGAGTCCCATCTGCATGGGCTGAGAATAATCTTCCTCAAGGACATCTCCACACAACCACCCCCTGATGCAAATACCTCAGTCGTCCCCACTGCCCACTGGATTATTCTCAAACTCCTCTGCCTGAGATGCTTTATCCCGATGCTGTTTCCACCATGCCCCAACATCACCCATGCTGCTGTTGCTTGAACCTTGTGGTCTGCACACAGGGAGGGCTCTCCCCTGCAGCCTATCTCCACTTGTGAATCTCTCACCAGTGAGTGGATGAATGAAGGAGGGAAGGGAGGAGGGAAAGTCACCTGACTTGACTGTGAAGTGGAGCTGGTGAGAGTGGGAGTTAAACGGGTAACTTAGAGGAGCAGGAGGGAGAGAGGATAACACCCACCAGTTCACCTCGCGGCACTGATACCCAGCGAGTGAACTTACACAATGTGTTGAATCTCCTGTTGGCTCCATTCATCCCCTATACAATGGGACAACACTCAAACCTTAAGCTCATGGAAAGATTAAGTGATTTCATTCTTATAAAGCCCATGCCACTGCGCCTGGCATCTGAGCCTTCAGATAGTAACTATTGTGACAAAGGGCAGAATGGGACAATTCTGTTCTTACACATCAGAGAAGCCTCAAAGCTGAGACAAGGATCCCATGTTCCAGATGCTAGAAATTCCCTTGCAGGTCCTCCCATAGAGGAAATCCTGCCTGTTGCCCATTTCCTCCCTTGGATATGAAAAAGAAGACTGGAGGCCAACAAGGAAATGGAGGGTGTCCATGGCCAGCACGTCAAGCTAACAGGAGCATCATCATGCCCCCTCCCTCACCTGCTGCTTCACCTCCTCCTCCAAGCCAGGTAGGGGACTCCCGGAGAACCACACAGAGGGCTGGGTTGGCTGGAGGTGGGCAATCATGGAGCTGCAGTACTGCAGGCCTGGGGCCACCCGGGAGCACTGTGACATGGGTCCCACAGGCTGGGGGAAGTTGAGGAACCGAAACCGATGCTTGGTTCCTGCCTAACAAGTTTGGAGGGTGACTGGCTGGAGCTGTCCAGGTCAGTAAGGCAGTAGAGAGGATCAGCAGTGGGTAAATCATAGGCCCACTGGTTGGAACCTGAGAATGCCAAGTTTTTGAGGCAGGTGGATTCTGTAGTGCTCAGCCAACCTGAGAAACTTTCAAAGGAACCTAAACGAAAAGACTGCCTGCCGGGCCAAGCCAGGGCCAGGCTGAGCTGGAAGAGGCTGTGGGCACCCATGGCACAGGAGCTGAAGGGTGGAAGTTCCTAGACACTCACAAATGAACCCCATAAGAGGACATGGCATCAGGGGTCTGCTGCACCAGAGATCATGCTGACCAGCAGCACGGGACAACAGAGAGCACCCACAAAGGACAGTGTTGGCTCTTTCCTTTACTGTCTGCATCCCCACCCAGGCCACAGAAGCAGCACCATGGAGCCCTAAAGAGGAATCTGAGAGAGTGGATGGAGCAGCAGCCTTCCCAGCAGTGTGTGGTTGGCTCCAAGGGGGAGGCAGAGTGAGAAGGGGAAAGCTTCAGCTGGTAATGAAATTGAACTTAACATCTGAGGGATGAGACCATTCTGGTGGATGATACAGAACTAGAGGCTTTGGGACCTGCCTGAGACATAATCCAGGGTGAGAGAATTGGCAGAGAAATAACTATGATCCATTGAGTCCAGCCCATTCCATAAATGGTCTGCATATCTTCATCTTCTTGGTCAAAGATGCAAACGGCCCAATAAAAGAAAGGAAGAAGAGAGAATAGTAAAAAAGGGAAGTAAAGAGCCATCACACAAGAAAGCTTCTCTCTTCTCCCTTCTCTGGAAGACCATGAGGGGGCAGGGGGCAGCACCTAGAATTCCCCAGGACCCTCCTGGCTATGGTTCTGGAAGAATGGAAAAGGAGCCACACTGAGACCTGGAAAGCTGGGCAGAGCAGAAGCCTATCCCAACTTGTCCCTAAACCGAGATGTGGCAGCACGGCTCACATTCCTATTTCCTGAAGAAAAGAACAGCCAGTGACCTTTATGACTTTCTCCTAAATGTGTATTAAAGTTCTTCCTGAGCTGTTTGGCCCTTAGTATCCACATCCCATGAAACTACCAGGGAAGCTGTGCGTGAGGTCACTGAGTACGGCGTAAATAATAAGAGGATTACAGGAATGATCAGGACTGATTATACGTCGCATCACTGTGGCAACGACCAACAGGCGATTACACAGAGAGAAGACAAGAGAAATACTAACGGCAATTAAGTTCTTGGACACGCCAGAAGGAAACGTTAATTAAAATGAAATTCTTTGCAGTTTAATCATATTTTGGAAGTATAACAAACATCTGATTATTTGTAGCAACAGACAACCCCTTGGCTTAACATGAGCATCCAAGAAGACATGTGGCCAAATTAGCATTGATTTTAGTTCAAAAGACCTAGCTTTCCCGCTGACTCACTAACAGAACTGGAAAGGTGCAAGAAAACCAAGAAGCCTCCCGTCACAGGCAGAACAGGGGCAACAGACCCAGAAGGATGAGGAAATCACAGAGTGATTTTCTTTCAACAGGTGGCACACTATGTTTTTTCCCATCAGTGGGAGAAAAGGAGCAGGGACGTATTAAGTTCCTTCTAGCAGAGAGTAAAAAAAAAAAGAATGAAACTGAGTGGGAATCCTAAGATAAAAGTTGCAGAGCAATAAGTGAGATAGGATGCCACACACTCTGAAATGCACCTGTGCCTGCTGATAAGCCCACTCTACTTCTATTCACTTTTGTAAATAACCGAAAAGCAGTGAAATCTGACAAGCCAGCTTTCAACACAGCCAGTAACTGATGGGAACAGAACAGAGCTCAGAGAATTTCTCAGGAAAATGGACCTAACTCCCTTCACTCAAGGCCACAGACTCATAAAATCATGGTTCAGAGAAAGGACCATCCGCGTGATGCCCCCTTGTTTAGTGTCTCCTGGAGAATGTCTGATTTCTATTTCATTACATTCGAGAAGTTCCTGCAAACAAACTCGTGTATACTTGCTATAAAAACAGCTAAACCCTCTATTTAGTACCTCAAATGTAATCACCTCGCAATTTTATTTCTGCCTCTGTTAACAGAACTTTCACCACCAAAAATAAATGAAAATGGCACTTTATCTAGGTTGACATTCTATAATCAAAGACACCTTCACAGAAACAGCAGAGAGAAATGAAGACGTGAAAATACTCGCAGAAACAGGCCGTGCATTAGCCTGTTTTGATATGAACAGTTTCTGGGCTAAGAGCTAAGCGCGGGTGCCTTTAATTCTCCTTTGAAAATATGACACTTGATAACCTCCTCAGGAACTGTTTCTCAAAATAGGGCCTGGGCCTCGCTGGGGATCCTGGACCAGGGAAACCTGAGCTGGGCAGCTTCCGCGGGGCTCTGCTGGAGTGGCCCTGCCACAGGCCTCCCCAGGGTCTTCCCTATGTCACCTTCTGATCTGTACCATCCACCCACAGGGTGCAGAGCTGTGGAGGAGAGCCAGGCCTACTTCCCAAACACCACCAATATCAAGACTTCAAAATGAAGAACATGGTTAAACCAAGGGCACGCTGGATCTTATGTCATCTGACATACTGACCCATCCATCAAGGATTACACCACACAGGCGGCCTGTGAGAGGCATCATCAGGCCTCTTAGGTCTCTGTTACCATGTGGAAAGGGAGGAGGGAGAAGGGGAGGAGGAAGGCGGGAAGGAGGGAGGGAGGAGGAGGGTGGAGGAGGGAGGAGGAGAGAGGAAAGGAGGGAGGCAGTGTCCTCCTTTATGTCACTGAACAAGTCCAGCCAGCCTCCATTCTCTTCCCTCTTCCAAGGGTATCTAGCTTGGGCCCTGCCTTTAGCCCCTACCCATCTCAAACAGCTAGATAAAAAAGCAGTGGTGGGTGCCAGAATTTGTATTGCAAGTCTGTGATTTCTGGGGAGTGATTACATACTCTCATCCCAAAGCCAAAGGCTTGAAAGGGAGGATATCTCTGACCTCTCGAAGCCTTCCCCTTGCCCACCAACCAGGCTGTGCCAAACCATCCCCCACTGGGCCCCACCCAGCCTCAAGTTCTGTGTTCCACTCACCCCAAAGCCAGAGCACGTCAGTTCGGCTGAACAAAAAAAGCCATTCACTTCCTAAGCATCACAAGAAAAATTCAGCAGCAAGCCCCCTCAGTAGGAACTACACTCTCCAGATGGCTATTATGTTTTCAAGAAAGTCCCCCTTCATGTGTAAGCAGGGCCTAGTCTCCTAGAAGGAGACTTCCTTCAGTTTGTCTTCAGGAGAAGAAAACTGTCCCTTATTGAGATTCAAACCTACCAATGTACCCAACATACCAGGCCTTTTATAGCAACTGAGTCAGGAATTACCATCCTGTACAGATGCGGAAAGTGGGGCTCAGAGGCCTCTTGGTAAGTGGTGGGAAGATCTAAAACTAAGAAAACTCCATTCCTGTTCACAAGTGACTTAAAATATAATGGGATTCATACCTGGAGAAATTATAGTACAACAGGTGCTAGACAAACGAGAAATCTTAGGAGACACGCAAAGGAAGAGACAATTAAGTCTTCCAGCAGAGAGAACCTTAAGGAGTAGCTGGGTTCAACAGACTGATGAGGGGAGAGCCAGCCTCCAGGGAGGGGGAGGCAGCTGAGCCCTGAGGAGGGGAGCTGCAGACAATGGGGGCTCAGCAGGGTGCTTCCAGCTTCCTCTGGGGAACAAGGATTTGAAAGAACTCAGGGATTTGTCCCTTTATGAATAAAACAGCTCAGGATTGGCAAATTACACTTCTTATCGCTTAGTGTTATTACACACCAGATACAAGCTCAAAGTCCCCACGGAAGCCTAAATTCAGGGCAGTGTGGTGAAAAGAGCACG
This sequence comes from Equus caballus, assembly GCF_041296265.1. Taxonomy (NCBI): domain Eukaryota; kingdom Metazoa; phylum Chordata; class Mammalia; order Perissodactyla; family Equidae; genus Equus; species Equus caballus. Next base: position 20,995,954 of record NC_091687.1, read on the forward strand.
GGCGCTGAGGTGGAGCCACATGGGTCCTGGGTTGGCTCCGGCTTGGTACCAGCTGTCCCTCTGCAGCTCAGATTCCTCACCTGTAAAGAGGAATGGGAACACCTGGTCCCAGGTGAGGTGCACAGTATATAAAATAAAGTGATCAAGACACCTGGCACATGGATGCACTCGGGAAACAAGCTGTGTTTCAGAGAAGGCAGCAACAGTTAACTTTAGAAGCCCACCTGCCACCTGTCTCTGTCTGTCCTCCAACCCCATGGGCAGCCAAGCCCCGACATGACCTCCGAGCCTGTATTCACTTCTGGACTCAGGGTGGCAACCATCTCCCTCCTAAAGTCTGAGCTTGCCAGGACCTTGCTGGGCTGGAAACCACATCCTGTTGTCCTGCTCCGGTTCAAGTCTGCACCAACTGTCCCTAACACTGTACCTGGACCTGCACGTGGCTGCTCTGAGCAGGCTCAGGGAGGATCACCTTCCTTGCAGCTTCTCTCTGAAAACCCCTATTCCTTCCTGTTTGCTTCTTTCAAATCAAATCAGAAATGATGAAGCAAAATGCCCAAGTCAGTGCCTGGCGCCTGCAAGTCCTGATGCACGTGAGCTCCATGGAACTCTCCTTCCCTCAACTCCACAACCTGCCACCCGACCCCCAGGAGCAAGGCCTGCTTCTCCTGAGCTCTCAGCAAAGCAACTGACTTGCAACTCTTTAATGACATGTAAAAGTTAAAACTTAACTTTTTTTTCAGCTTAATTCTAACCTCTTAATAAGAAAAACAAAGGTTTTACACTAAAAAAGTAATATACTTTGCTACATCCTCATAACAATTTGTCTATAGACAGCATTTTTTTCCCCATGTTCAACAGAAAGTTACACTGAAACTTTACAAAAACCTTTTAAAAACGCAAACAGCAAAAATGTTGAAAATAAATTCAGCTAAGATATATCAGCTGAATTTACTTTTAGGCTTTGCTGATCTCAATACACATAAACTGTACTGAGATCAATTAAGTACGTTTACCAAATTTTTTTTTTAAGATAGAAGAAGAGGCTACACTAACAATTAATGCCATGTCTGCACAGTTTTATCACTAGCTTTTGAAATCTTAATGTGGTATTACTAAAGAATATAGAATTATTGTCATATTTTCTCCATCCTAGGACATCTAGGAAAAAAAACTTTCAAAGAGGGTATTCTAGGAGCTGCCTCTTATTTCAGAAACATTAACATGTTAGTAATGAAAACAAAAGATGTATGGGAATACAGTGATAATACAAAGCATTATTTAGAGTAGTGCAGAGCAATATTTACATGGTGTTTTAGATGCCTAGGCCCCCAAGCAGGATTTAAGTTCTTGAAGCTTTAAGTTCATCTTCTGTTTGAAAGCTGTGGGTGGTCACCTGAGACCTGGAAATGCAGCCCAGGAAGTGATGCGTGATGTCACAGGTGGCTTTGTTGACATCTTAGGCTGCCAAGGCTACGACTCCCCCACCCCCAGGGCATTCCCCCAGGTACCATAGGGGACTGAGGTAGGAGAAGGAAATTCCATCCTAACCGAATCTGACCAAGGTGGCTGGGGCTGGCCACCAAGCTGACAGCTGACAGTGGCCCAGGGAGGACTCCAGGCCCTTTCCCTGGCCGGGTCACTGGTCAGATTTCCCTGGAGGGCAAGGACCATGCAGTTGTGAGCAACTGGCTTTAAGAGTCTCTCCTGGCCCTGGAGGCCCGCACAGCACTGGTTTGGTTTTACTGGAGTAGGATTGTCACCTGACCTTTACGTATCTCAGGACATCGAAGCTGTGTGACTAACTTTCACAGCTGACAAACGTATCCAACCTACTCAGCTTTTCAGGAGCTTTCTTTATCCTTGGAAAAAACATATTCTCTATTTCTTCTAATTTTCATGAAAGCAGGATATGACCAAATGCTGGGCCCTGGCAGGCAGGCATGGCCAGCTGATGAGAATCCATCAGCCAGGCCCCTTTGTGCCTCAGAAACACCACTGGACACAGAATGGGCGAGGAGCAGCCACCCACTAGTGGTGGCACTCACGCCGTATTTCTTTAGAAAACGGAACACTGGCTCTGCTCTTAACTTAAAACAAAGCAAAAAAATATGTTGATTCTGAATATAGCCAGCCACAATATTTTCTGTGTTTCCTACTCAAGGCTTCGGGTGAGGGTGTGTCTAGCCTTCCCCAGGCCCCAAGCCCACTATTCTCCAGTCAAGCACCTTGAATCCAGGGTACCTCTGCTTTCCCACCACCCTGAAATCAGCCTTTTCCTCTGCAGAGAATTCTCATCTCTTGTTCCCCAGCATCTCTGCCTCATCCCTAAGTATCCACTCAGGATATCCTTTTTCCATGAAGAACACCCGGGGAGAGGGAGCCCCAGCTTCTTCAAACTCCCCTCCACTCTGGGGAACCCCTAACCAAGGGTGTCCTAGAATTGTTGCCATTATTTTTTTAGTAATATTACTAACATGCTCATTGTTAATAATTAAATTATATCAACTCATGATTAAAAAAACTATATTAGAAACCAAGGTAATAAGCACTCAGCACATCTCACTTCCTAACTACTTTACTGTGATCTGTGCCCTTGAGGTTGTTTACAGCTATCACAGCTATATATTTACAGGATCACAAGACATCTATATAGAGATCTACATATCTCTACATAGGGAGATCTATTTAGATCACGAGATCACAGGACAGTGGCTGCTGCACTCTCCTCCTGACTCTGCTTTCAGACCTTGTAGCTGGCAAAGGGCCATGTTGTTTTCACCATGGAAATGGACAAATGCTGCAAATATGGGCACATTTCATTGCTCTGCTGATTGTCTAGGTCAGGGATCAGCAAAGATTTTCCATGAACAGCCAGATAGTAAATATTTTAGACTTTGTCACCATTCAGTCTCTCGCAATTATTCAACTTTGCCTCATAGCACAAGAACAATATGTAAATAAATGAGCTTGTGTTCCAATACAATTTCACTTATGGTCACTGAGCTTTGAATTTCATATAATTTTCATATGTCACAAAATATTATTCTCCTTTTGACATTTTTAAAAAACCATTCTTAGATTGCCAGCTGTACCAGAATAGGATCTGGCCTGTTTGTCATATTTTGTCAAGCTCTGGTCTAGACTTAAGAAAGTGATGGAGAGGCCGGCCCAGTGGCGTAGTAGTGAAGTTTGCACACTCTGCTTTGGCGGCCCCAGATTCGCAGGTTTGGATCCCGGGTATGGACCTAGCACTGCTCATCAAGCCACTCTGTGGCGGCATGCCACATACAAAATAGAGGAAGATTGGCAACAGATGTTAGCTCAGGGCTAATCTTCCTCACAAAAAAAAAAGAAAAGAAAGTGATGGATAAAATCTTCATAATGCATATTAAACTTACAAGGGTGTCGTGTCTATAACTGTTACATTGTGAATAGCACACAGAAAAAATCTAGGAAATAGTCTTATAGTGTTCATATACTCCACTCAGTTCAGCAAAGAGGTCTCTCACATCACTGAGGAAAGTGTGAAGTTTCAACATTCCTTGTTTCACTTTTGTCTTACTGTCAGAAACGAAAATATCCATCAACATTCATTCAGAACCACACCTGTGTCAGTGCAACCACAGAGCGCCTATGGATTCAAAGGTTCCGCACAAATTAACAAAAGCATCTGTGATCATCAATTGGCTTTATGCAATTTACATTAAAAAGGAATGAATACTTCATTATTATTTTGAAGCATGTACTAGACATCCTTTACATAAGTAAAACTGATAATAAAATTACTGTTTCTTCAGAGAGCTAGCTGTTGACATTCACCAGCACATCACTGCCTATCCCAGAGGATGACCCCTGGTCCAGGAGAAGATGCTTGCTGCACACAAACCCGTAGGCAGAGCGCTCCAGAGAGGAAGAGCTGAGTCCGATCCAGCCTTCTACTCCCTTAGAAAAGTATCAGATGAACATCTGACTGGTATTCAGGTTAAATAAGTAAATGAAGAAATGAATGAGCAATGAACACTCACATCCTCCCTGGTACATCAAGCCCTTCACCATCTCTCACTTTCTAGGAACCCAGATGAATGCGGCACTTAAAACTTTTCAGTGATTTCTCAACACAACTGTTCGACAAAAAAAGCAAGCAGGTTACATATAAGCTTTAAAAATTTTTCCTACTAATTGGCACTTGCTATGTTTTCATTTGCAGCCTAAAAATATTTTGCACACGTTATTCAGGACAATTTCACGTCTAAACTCATTAGAACATAAACGAACCCAGTGCTGGCGTGAATGACGTCTACACCTCGGCATTTAGAACTCTGCACAGTTAGTGCTGTTAGAAGCCCTGAGTGCCCAGCTAGCACAGATTCTATTAAGAAACACACAGCTTCTCACTTGTATTTCCATAACTCCTGATTTGCATTTTAAGTAACTGGCTCTGGTTCAAGGAGGCAGAGAAATAAGCTAATCTCCTCTTTAAAAAAATAATAACTGCATAAAAATAATTGTATGAAATTAGAAGTTTTGTGAAATGGAAGTATGGACACCTGACAAACTAAGAAGTATGACAAGGAGAGAAAGACACACGTTACATCTTGCCATGCATAAATATTTCCTCATTCCATGCATTTTTAGAAAGATAGCAAAGTACTCTGAAGCCTCATTGTCCTCATTCCACCAGTGCCCACGCGGTCTACCCTGCAACGGCCTGCAGTTCCTCAGGGCTCAACTCCCTCGCGTGGGACACCACAGGCTGCCCTGGTTGAATTCAGCTCCATGTCGAACGCTATAAAGAAGGTGACAGAAAGTTCTAGAGTGGCAGTGAACTGGGCAGCCGGATGACACTGGGCTTGTGGCCACTGACTAGTCTGCACCTCCAATTTCTCACCTATAAAATGAGTCAATGATGTCTCAGGGTCTCCTACTTGCTGCTATTTAATTTTATAATCTTAAGGTTCCTGAGACCTACAAACAAACAAAACATGTTAACTTTGGATATGAACACATCTAGGAGCCTTCCAGGACCTAAGCTAGTGCATTCTGTAGATACTGAGGATCGGATTTCATGCCACTTGTGCAGAGGTGACACCCTTGCAGTCTGCCCTGAGAGCGGGGCCCCCTCAGAAATGAGGCAGGAAGAGTGCTGCACCTCAACCCTGCACCCCGGCTTTGTGCCCCAACCCTGTGTCCAGCCCCTGTACCCCAAGCCTGTGCTCCAACCCTGTGCCACAACCCTGCACCCCAACCCTCCACTCCGACCCTGTGCCCTAACCCTGCAGCCCAAACCTGAGCTCCAACCCTGCATCCTGACCCTGAGCTCCAACTCTGCATCCTGACCCTGAGCTCCAACCCTGCCCTCCGACCCTATGCCCCAATCCTATACCCAAACCCTACACCTTGACCCAGAGCTATGACCCTGCACTCCAACCCTATGCCCTGATCCTTGCCCAAACCCTGTGCTCCAACCCTGAGTTCCAACCCTGCACTCTGACCCTGTGCCCTGACCCTGTACCCCAACCCCGCACCCTGACGCTGAGCTCCAACGCTGCACCCCAACCCTGTCAGTCTCGCCCTGCCCTGCCCCAGCTCACTGGCTGGAATTGTCCTTTTCTCTTTCCACACCTCCTGCCATTCCAAAGGGGAAACTTCACAAAAGAGCAGCTGGACACTCACTGCCCAGCGTCCTCATAACCCACACCTTCAAAGCCGTGCTTCCACCTCTGGGTCCAGCTGACCCAGCCCCACCCCATTCCAAGGGGATCCCTCCCTCCTTCACATCCCCCCTCCCCCAAGTACGCTGTGCCCTCCACGCCCTGCTCTCACCCTCCAAGGCTGCTGATGCAGTGCCTCTGCCTGCAATGGCTTCAAAGCTCAACAGAAACTTTAGCTCCTCCTAGAAATCATCTCAAAGTCTTCCTGACCCCTCACCCTCCACCCCTGTCAAACTTAGAAGTAATTCTGCAATCTCTAAGTTAGGATTCCATTTTGGGGTGCTAAACAGGTCTACAGCTATTTGCAGGATCTTGTTCCCTCCCCTGGAGTGTAAGCTTTTGTCCTCTTATCAAACTCTGTAGCCTCCAGGAGCTGCCAGCAGCTTGCTGAAAACCTCAGCTCAACAAACGCCTGTTGAGTGAATGAATCACATGCACAGAAGGAACAACGTACAAAGAACGTAAAATTCTAAATACAACTTCAGACATTCCATAAACAGGTATTTGGAACTTACCACAAACAAGGTATTTTCTAGAGAGTCTGTGACATAAACCATCCTATAATTTATGGTCCCAGAACTCAAGAAACCAATAGTCTATTAGAAGTAATAAGATAGACACTTAACTTATCATACAGTAAAAGAAAGTGCATGATTAAGTAATGTGAAATACACAAAAAACACCTTATAACCATGAAGTACTATTCAAATGTTGGTATTTTAAAACTACTATTATTAACATTATTAAATTATGAGAAACAAAGTTAGATGAGAGAGAAATCCTGCCTGCAAAGTAACTTACAATTTGGTAAGGAAATTATTATAGTGTAAGTAGCACATTATCCAAAGGCTTAATTTTCAATGTGACAAAGGTCTCTGCAAATGCAAAATAAGACATCTCTGAATTAAGCCACCTGGTGTGTGTCCTTTATTTTTAAGCAGAAAAAACTGAAAATATCTAGTAGCATTTAAAAAATATTTCACACTTCTTTTTATCACCTCATGGATTTAAAGCTCAAAAAAAATTAAACATCCTAGTCTTAATGCAGAAAACCAAGTTAAGCATCTAAATTTCCTACTTGAAACAAAAGGAACATATTAAAAGGATAGCATTTTACTATATGCTTGGACCAGGGAGACAAATGGCTGCAGTACATGTCACCAGGAAGGAGCTGCATCAGCAGGGCCACCCTGAACCTTGTCCCTGCAGCTCAGGAGCCCAGGCAGCCAGGCAGCCCTGCCCAGCTCTGAGGCGTCCGGGGCACCCATTGTAAATGCCACTCATTGTCTATAGGTCACATGTACCAAACGACTCCCTTCCCTGCCAGCATTTCTGTCTGTCCCCCGAGCTCCAGGCCAGTCCTCTCCTCCCACCCCCTTCATGGGTCACTCCCCAAAGCTCCATGAGTGAACGCGCCCCTGGAACACAGCCCAGCCCTGGCTGCCGGGCTGTCAGCCCCAGGAGGGGAGGGAGAGAGCAAGGAGCGTACACAACCCAGCCTGGCACAGGGGCATGGCAGCAGATCATGGCCATATAACTTCTATAGCACCCTAATAAAATGCATTAAGTGCTGAATGAGGAAGCATTCAAATGTTTATGAAGTTCTTATGGCTGCGATTCTACCATACCCTTGACTTGATAATGGTTCCTATCACTTATAAACAGACTTATAAACTGACTTGTAGACTTCTTTCAAAGTCTGATAAAAACAGACTTATTTATGCAGATTACTCATTTAAATTTTTAATGATCATTTTAAAATTACATGAGAAATAAATGACTGCATTGATGAATTGTTAAAAGAAAAATTGGGGTATGGTCTCAAAATAGGTGGTAGGCAGAGAAGGTGGCTTTGGGACCATCAAGATTTCCACATCATAAAACTGGAACTGAAGGGCACCAAAGGTCATCCTGCCCATGACCACAGAGTATGGCAGGACGGGGCTGTGATTCAGGCTCTCCACCCACATTCATTCAGTGCCTACGCCACTCAAGTCTCTTCCATTGAGTCACCTCCTTTAATCCCCCCAACATGACTGTGAGCTAGGTATCTGGAAAGGGAGTTGGCCAAAAAACCCTCCCAAAATATGACACAAACTGAGCACAACAGGACGTCAACTCCTGCTGCCTCCCCTCTGAGACCGTCGGAGCAACAGGAGCACTTCTGGACTCCAGGAGTGTTTTGCTTCTTGAAATAGTACCATCTGGCCAACAAGCACCTCTGATCCTAGTAGAACATCCAAAGAACAATTTCCTCCCATGGGAATGCCTCAACAATACCCTCAAAAACAGACAAAGAGCTATGTCTACAGACAGTCTAGTTCATCCATCATACAAGATGAAAAAGGGCATCCTTTATCCCTCTGTCCCACCATCCATTCATCCTAAATGGTGGGACACATCTCACTGAGTAGATTTCCTAGTGCAGCTTGGATGCTGACCACTCATGAAACGAAAATCCCAGTGGGAAGGACAGAATCGTTCTTTCAAATGAAGCATCAACCCACCCTGTAGTTGGCAAGCAGAGTGCTAGTTTCCAGCCACATGGAGTTGAAAGGGCACAGTCTGGGGGTTAAGTGAGGCAGTCCTGGGAGCTGAGCAGCTGGGCCTGGAGCCTTATGCCTGGGCTCGCATTCCAGCTCCAGACTGCCAGCAGCACAGTCTTGGGTAAATTGTCTGACCTCTCTCAGCATGGAGTTTGGGACACCAACTGCACACGGTTGTTCTGAGGATTCACGGAGCTAATACATTAAAGGGATCCCACTCCAAACAGCACCTGGCACATAAGAAGCCTTCCATTGATGCTAGGCATCACTCCACTATCTCTTCATAAGGATAAGGGAGTCAAGGTTTGCTAAAGGTTGTTTTTAATTACGGTAAAGTGCCCATAACATGAAATTTACCATGTTGAACATTTTAAGTATATAATCAGTAGTGTTAAGTATATTCACATTGTTGTGCAACCAATGTCCAGAACTTTTTCATCTTCCCAAACTGAAACTCTATACTCATTTAACAACTCCTCATTTTCCCCTCCCCCCAGCCCTTGGCAACCACCATTCTACTTTCTGTCTCTATGAATCTGACTACTCTATATATCTTACATACATGGAGTCACACAGTATCTCTCCTTTTGCAACTGGCTTATTACACTCAGCATGATGACCTCAAGCTTCATCCATGCTGTAGCATGTGTCAGAATTTCCTTCCTTTTAATGGCTGAATAATATTCCATTGTGTGCATGCACCACATTTTGTTTATCCATTCATCTTTGATGGACACTTGTGTTTCTTCCACCTCTTGGCTGTTGTGAATTAAAGGTTGGTTTTTAACAGGACAAAAAAGGGAAACTCTCTGAAGGTCTAAATATCTGGGGCAGATATGTATCCATTTCTGAGCCCAGCTGGGAAAGGACTCTGTGGCAGTGCCATATCCTCTATGGCCACAAGGAGGTCATTGACTACCCAATGGGAACATGCAGAATTGAGCCTGAGCAGAAGACCAGAACACCCTAAAATCAGACACCAAGAGATGATCCAAATCTAACTCTCGACAGTTACAACAAGGAACTAAGAGAGGAAGGAGCACCAAGAAAAACTCAAGAGCTAAGAGCTACAAGTTATGAGGATGCTAGCACAGTGTGAAGAGCATCTCAGGTTGCAACAGGAGGAGACAGGTCACTCCAGTGGAAGCTCAGACATCCCCAGAGCTTAGCAGCATGCAGTGATCTAGAGAGCCCTCCTTTTCCTTCCCTCTGGAAAGATGCAACTGTCTCCCCAGGATCAGGATGGATGGCTTTCCTGATTCAGCTGAGCACACAATAGGAGGGGATGTTACTACTCAAGTGCTAGGTGACAGAACCAATGCCCATGGGCCGACTACTTCCATCACACCAGGCCTTGATGAGGTGGACGTAGGCTTCCAGGGGTTTGGGGTGGGGATGGGAGAGGGGAGGTACAATAGACCATGTACTTACAACTTAGACAAAGAGAACTTGCCAGATCTTAGTGAAGTGCACTCCCTGGTATGTAAATTTCTATTACGAGGGAGGTTCTTAAAGGAACTAGCACTGACTCACCATACTGATAACCAGTACATAACCTGGTAAAGGAGAGTACATGTCCAGAAACCAGAGACTAAACAAAAACCAACCAGAGACTATGCTGGCATGACAAGCTCTTGGTCAGTGAATTGCAGGAGATAAATGTTTTTCTCTTAACATTTGAACTGACTCTACTGACACGCAATGATATTTTCTCAGCAGCTGCTGCTTCTGTACAGTAAAAGTGGCAACTAACTAAACTGAAGTTGTGCTAGAAATCAGACTTTAGGATTAGCTTCAATTCACTTGAGAAGGCTGAGTGTTTTAATTAACTTGGCGGTGTATTTAAGGCCCAGAGAAGACCCCCTCTCCCCCCGCCCCGAGTCCTAAGCATTAGGGCCCAGCATGCCTTCACTAAGTCATCTCCCCCAAGCCAGGCTCAGCATCTCTGCCAACACCAAGCACTTCAGGCCTTTCGGACTCACTGTATGTGACCAGCTGACACATTGAACATCTTCTGAGTCTTGCAGTGGGCGTGCCCCTCCACTCCTGAGGTGGGAGCATCCTCTTCCTTCTACTTTGTGATCTGCCATGCTACATCACAGGCCTTGCACGTAAAAGACCATACAGAGGCCACCGATGGAGATGAGTCTTCCAAATGGCTCCCGGTAAATAGCTGGGTCTCCACTCCTGCGAGGCCTGGAGAAGCACGGTGAACTCTGATGCTCCCATTCTTTCTGGGCCTCTGCCTTCTCCATGGCCTGGTTTCTCCCTCTTACCCAAACCCAGTGGGATCATGTTCTCTCTTCCCTCTCAACTTTCAAAATCCGTCTTTGGTAGGGGATCTGCCAAGGTTCTTTCTAACAAGGTATAAACAACAGATAAGACTACACCTCCCCAGGAAGGGCTGCAAAGTGAAAAGGAAATAAGAATTTATTTTTAAAATTCTAAACTTTGAGACAGGACTAGTTGGCTAGATGGAAGAGATGGTGACTTTGTGTGTGTGTGAGGAAAGCGCACAAAGGTGGACAGCTGGACGGTGAGGGGCAGGTGGTCTCTGGAAGCATCCATCAATCATGCCATGGATGAGGCCTGCTCTCTCCTGCCTCCTATAAAATGAAGGCATTTCTAGGGCTATGTATGTTTTTCTCCTTGATCTATTCAAGGTGGGTCTCTAAAAGTTTTACATTGCCCCAAGAAATAACTGGCCAGGTCTATTCTGCCCATATTTGACCCTATTCAAATTATTCTAAGACAGAGAAGTCACTTGCATTACTATTGAAATAAGACCAAAAAGTTTAATTTTTTTAAAAAGGTTTTGCACAAGGAATTGTAACCTAAAATCTCCCACCTTGAAACAGACAGACAAGAGTTTAATGTAAAGAAAAATACACTCATACTGTGCACCTTTTGTTTATGAAATGGTTACATTTCTCAAAATGTACATACAAAGCAATATTGCTCTATCCTTGATTTATAATATGAACTAGGACGCCTGATTTTATGGAGGAAACTCCACTTAATTGGCATGCACATGGATGAGGAACTTCAGTAGCAGCCTACTGAGCCCGCAGGTCCTCCGCCGACACCAGCAAAGCCCTGCTGCACACCTGGGCCGGCCTTGGCCCTCAGAGAACCGCAGGACAACGTTCGCTCCTTCTAGTCACCCTCACGTCCAGCTGGAGCTGAAGATGCGCATCTAGAGCACAGGGATCTAAAAATGTGTATTTTGAAAGTGTGTAATACACATGTGATAAACTGCTCGCCTTTTTACAAATAGGGAACAGATGATTCTAAGATTATTTTCTAGTGACACAAAGTATCTTCCCTTCAGTTTATATCCATTTTAATACTTCTTAATTTACCTAGTCTCTATAAATATCTAAATATGAATTTAAATTTCAAAAAATTAGAAGAATATTTTAAATTGCACGGAAGTTTTTAAATAAAAATAAAAGATGCCTCAGACAGAAAAATGGCCATAGACATTAAAAATGCTGCCTAGTGATTAGGCTAGATTTTAAGAAAATTATTCAATTAATCCCAAAAGCTACAGAAGTAACTCAAATAAAATTTTAATTAAGAGAAATTTTACCACCTTTATCTCCTTGAAAATAACTCACTTTTCCAAGCTGATTATGGTAATACCCCAATGGTCTAAGATTTGCAAGATATACTAGAATAAACTGAGTTAAGACTCATTTTGAATGTGTCCTTTTCTAAAATATAGTATTTATTTATCCAAGTCTGTTTTTATACCCATCCAATAATTTAAATGATGGAACTTTCGAATCAGATCCAGATAAAGGAGGACATACAGGGCCAAGCTCTTTCTGATATGGGATGGGGAGGGAGAGGGCGGGAGAGAGGCTCCCACAGGCTCCTGCGGCAGAAACTTGCATCCAACAGGAGACAAGGGCACTCGAAACAGCGCCTGGGAAACAGGATCTTTGATAGGGAAGGGAATGAGGTGAAAACAACAAACAAACAAAGAAAATCTGTTGCTAACACTTAAGCATGAGCCATTCCTGGAAATCCTCTTTCATCACCCTTCCCACAGGACATCTGCCTGAAAAGCTGAATGTGAATCCATGTTTATACAAGAAGTCACATTATAAATGAGGGCAGAGCGAGGGATCCTGAAATGAATTTCTTCTTAAATCCTCCAACGACTGGTCATCTGAGTTTAAGATTCTGACGTCACTTCCTTTAAATTGTATTTCCTAAAGTAACAGTGTGTGACTTCCTTCTGAAAGAGGAGCACAGGCACACTTCTTCATCACCTATTCTGCTCCTATTTGACACCCTCCTTTATCTTACTTTTGTTCCTCATTAAGTGTTTTAATTTGTTCCTCCACTGTCAGCACCACACAGTTCTTTCATTCATCAGAATGTTAACAATGGGATTCCCAGGCAACGCTGCCAGGACACCAGACCTACACTGCGGGGAGGCTTAGAACTCATGCCCTCTACAAACCAGTGACAAGCCTGGAGATGAACACCAAATCCATCAAAGAAAATGCAGAGCTGTTGCTAAGAGAGTAGATCTTTAAAGTTCTCATCACAAGAAGAAAAACAAATTATTGCGGTGATCATTTCACAATATATACAAATATCAAATCATGATGTTGTACACCTAAATTAACACAATGTTATATGTCAATTATAGCTCAAATAATAAAACATAAAAAATAAAATAAAATAAAATGCAGAGTGGACTCTCCCTTCGCCAGCCTCCACGGACTGGCCTCCCCAATCCTCTCTCTGACTCTTTTAGACTAGATTCTAGAACTGGTAGCTACCTAGAATTCTCTAGATAGTAGACTGTTGAGTTCTCATGAGTCTGTCAGCCAAGATGGAGTGACCACTGTGACCCATGTTCCTTTCATAAACATCACAGCCACCATCAGACCGCATGAGGGGGATTATGTAAGGTGAAAACACCAACCCTCGGGAAGCTGAACTCAATTTGTTTTAGACTTCCTCATGATCTTCCTCAGACCTCAGCACAGTGCTCGGTGAGTGTGGTCGGTTCATGGCTTCTCTGTCCTTGGGTCATATTTAAAACTGTAAATGGGAGTTTGGAAGATGGCAGCATAGGAGGACCCTGAACTTAACTCTTCCCACGGACACAACAAATCTACAAATACCTGTGGAACAATTCTCTCTGACAGAGATCTGGATAAAAAGAACCCCTACAACAAGGGACAATACTGACAGGGTGGAAGAGCCAGAAATACAGCTCCACAGGGGAAAAAACATACCCTAGTCATGGTGTTTCATGGCTGGGAGCGATCTCAAAGATACAAAGCTTCCTGGAAGGGGGGTGGATCTGAGCGACACAGTGGCCCTCCCAGCCCTTGGATTCAGCATAACTGAGGCGAGATGCTATAATATCTGGCTTTGCCCGCTTTGAAAACCAATGGGGAACCTGCCCAGTTAAGCTATATAACTTCAGAGAAAGAAAAACCTGCTCTTAAAGGGCTCTCTCACAGATTTATCTGAGTTGGAAACCAGCACAAAAACACCAGATAGAGAAGGGTATAGTTCATTGGTAAAAAGAGATTCATTTACTAAGCTTGGAGTGCATCTCACAGAGGCAGGAGGTGGCTGGGCCCACCCCTCCAGGGACTGAGACTGGCAGCATGCCATTATTGTGACCTAGTTCAGTTGTGCTGACACAGATGCTGGCAGCCGCCATTGGATTTCATCCTCTAGCCTGTTAGCTACAGGGATCTGCTCTGCCCACTACAGCACCAACTTAATCCAGCAAGCTAGAGCATGCAGCTCACCGTAGGGACTGGTTCCAGCCACCAGAAAGCCTGCCGGGAACTTGTGGGCTTGCCTAGGTGGAGGTTGTGTGACCTCTGTGGTGAGGCAGGTGGGCCCACAGCAGACTTGTGCCAGTGACCATCACAAACAGCCATACAGGGGATCTGCCTCATCTTCAACACCTGGAGTAATTATGTGCTACCCTGCCTAGGGCTGGCTGTACCCATCAGCGATCCAGAGGCAGCTGTCTACCACAGAACAGCACAGCCAGAATGGGCCATAGGCCTGCCCCATCCAAAAGAGAGCCACAACAGCTGTGCATTGCAGGGAGCTGCACCAACCATCTTTTCTGATCACAATGGTATGAAACCAGAAATCAATTACAAGAGGAAAACTGGAAAAGCCACAAATATGCAGAGATTAAACAAAATGCTACTGAACAACTATTGAGTCAATGAAGAAATAAAATGAGAAATCAAAAAATACCTGGAGACAAATGAAATACAACATACCAAAATTAACAGGATACAGCAAAAGTGGTCCTAAGAGGGAGGTTTACAGCAATAGAAGCCTACCTCAAGAAACAAGAAAATCTCAAATAAACAATATAACAATATATCTAAAGGGAATAGAAAAGAAGAACAAACATAGCCCAAAATCAGCACAAGGAAGGAAACAATAAGAATCAGAGCAGACATAAATGAAATAGAGACTAAAAAAACATTAGAAAAAAAAAATCAATGAAACTAAGAGCTGGTTCTTTGAAAAGATAAACAAAGTTGACAAACTGTTAGCTAGACTCACCAAGAAAAAAAGAGTAGGACTCAAATAAAATCAGAAATCAAAGGGGAGAAATTACAATGGACTCCACAGAAATACAATGTATTACAAGAGAATAATACGGAAAGCTAAATGCCAGCAAATTGTATAATCTAGAAGACACAGATAAATTCTTAGAATCATACAACCTTACAAGAGGTGAATCAAGAGGAAATAGAAAATCTGAATAGACCAACCACTGGTAAGGAGATTGAAAAAGTAATCAAAACCTCCCAAAAAACAAAAGTCCAGGACCAGATGGCTTCCCTGCTGAATTCTACTAAACATTCAAAGAAGACTTAACACCTATGCTTCTCAAACTCTTCCAAAAAATTGAAGATGAGGGGAAGATTCCTAACTTATTCTATGAGGCCAATACTACCCTGATACCAAAACCAGACAAGGACAACACAAAGAAAGAAAATTACAGGCCAGTATGACTGCTGAACAAAGATCTAAAACTCCTCAACAAAATACTAGCAAATCGAATACAAGAATACATTAAAAAGATCATGCACCACGATCAAGTGGGATTTATTCCAGGGACGCAAGGATGGCTCAACATCCTCAGATTAATCTACACATTAACAAAATGAAGAAGAAAACTCACAAGATCATCTCAATAGACGCAGAGAAAGCATTCAACAAGATACAGCATCCATTTATGACAGAAACACTGAATAAAATAGGTATAGAAGGAAAATACCTCAACACAATAAAGGCCACATATGACATACCCACAGCTATCATACTTAACGGTGAAAAACTGAAAGCTATCCCTCTAAGAACAGGAATAAGACAAGGATGCCCACTTTTACCATTCTTGTTTAACATAGTATTGGAAGTCCTAGCCAGAGAAATCAAGCAAGGAAAAGAAATAAAAGTGATCCAAAGTGGAAAACAAGTGAAACTGTCACTATTTGCAGATAACATGATTTTACATATAGAAAATTCTAAAGAATCCACCAAAAAGACTATTATAAATAATCAATGAATACAGTAAAGTTGCAGGGCACAAAATTAGTTGCGTTTCTATACACTAACAACAAAATAGCAGAAACAGAAAGTAAGAATACAATCCCATTTACAATTCCAACACCAAGAATAAAATAGCTAGGGATAAATTTAACCAAAGGGGTGAAAGAACTGTACATTGAAAACTATGAAACATTGTTTAAAGAAATCAAAGGAGGGGCCGGCCCCATGGCCATGTGGTTAAGTCCGCACATTGCACTTTGGCAGCCCAGGGTTCGGATCCTGGGCGCAGACATGGCACTGCTCATTAGGCCATGTTGAGGCGGTGTCCCACATACCACAACTAGAAGAACCCACAACTAAAGTATACAGCTATGTACTGGAGGGATTTGGGGAGAAAAAAGCAGGAGAAAAAAAGAAAAGATTGGCAACAGTTGTTAGCTCAGGTGCCAATCTTTAAAAAAAAAAAAAATCAAAGGAGACACAAGGAAATGAGAAGATATTCTGTGCTCATGGATTGAAAGAATTAACATAGTTAAAATGTCCATACTTCCTAAAGCAATCTATAGATTCAATGCAATCCTTACCAAAGTCCCAAGGACATTTTCCATGGAAATAGAACAAAGAATCATGAAATTTATATGGAACAACAAAAGACCCCAATAGCCAAAGGAATCTTGAGAAACAAAGAATAAAGCTGGAGGTTTGCACTCCCTGACTTCAAAATATGCTACAAAGCTATAGTAATCAAAACAGCATGATAATGGCACAAAAACAGACAGACAGATCAATGGAACAGAAATGAGGGTCCAGAAGTAAACCCACACATATATGGACAGCTAATTTTCAACAAGGGAGCAAAGCATACCTTGGGGAAAGTACTGTCAGTAAATGATGTTTGGAAAACTGGACAGCCACATGCAAAAGAATGAAAGTAGGCCATTATCTTACACCATATACAAAAATTAACTCAAAATGGATTAAAGACTTGAATGTAAGAGCTGAAACCATAAAACCCCTAGAAGAAAATATAGGCAGTATACTCTTTGACATCCGTCTTAGTAGTATCTTTTTGAATACCATGTCTCCCCAGGCAGGGGAAAGAAAAGAAAAAAAAATAAACAAATGGGACTACATCAAACTAAAAAGCTTCTGCAAAGCAAAGGAAACCATCAAAGAAACAAAAAGATGACCTAAAACTTGGGAAAAGATATTTGCAAATTATATATCTGATAAGGTGTTAATATACAAAATATATAAAGAACTCAGAGAACTCAACAACAAAAACAAACAACCCAATTAAAAAATGGCAAAGGATCTGAACAGACATTTTTCCAAAGAAGATATACAGACGGTCAACAGGTACATGAAAAGATATTCAACATCATTAACTATTAGGGAAAAGCAAATCAAAACTACAATGAGATAATACCACATGCCTGTCAGAATAGCTATAATTAAAAAGACAAGAAATAACAAGTGTTGGAGAGGATGTGAAGAAAAGGGATATTCATACACTGCAGGTGGGAGTGTAAACTGGTGCGGACACTACGGAAAACAGTATGGAGACTCCTCAAAAAATTAAGAATATAAATACCATAGGATCCAGCTATTCCACTTCTGGGTATTAATCCAAAGGACACGAAAACATCAATTCAAAAAGATATCTGCACCCCTATGTTCACTGCAGCATTATTCACAATAGCCAAGACTTGGAAACAACCTAAGTGCCCATCAATGGATGAACGAATAATGAAGATGTGGTGTGTGTGTGTGTGTGTGTGTATGTGTGTGTGTGTATACAATGGACTACTACTCAGCCACAAAAAAGATGAAATCTTGCCATTTGCGACAACATGGATAGAACTTGCAGGTATTACACTAAGTGAAATAAGTCAGATGGAAAAAGCCAAGTACAATATGATATCACTCATATGTGAAAGATAAAAACAACAACAAACAAACACATAAACAGAGATTAGATTGGTGGTTACTAGGGGGTGGGGGGAGCAAAAGGGGTGAAAGGGCAGATGTGTATGGTGACAGATGGTGATTAATCTTTGGGTGGTGAACATGATGTGGTCTACACAGGAATCAAAATATAATGATGTACACCTGAAATTTACATAATGTTATAAACCAAGGTTACTACTACAAAAATAAATTAAAAAATAAAAGCTGTAACTGTATTTAAAGGTTACTTCCTATAACTGCCTTCAATCTCTATGTATCCCTCTCCCAACTTAATTAAAAACTACTTTGCGGATAGTGGAAGCTGTTAGCCAAATAATATTTCTAAAACTACTAATAAACTAAATCACAGCATCCATGTGAAACCTGAATCAACCTGAGTATTTTATTCTATTTCAGACCCTGCTATTTAGAATTTGCCAGATTCCTTTGCCTAAAAATAAATGTTTAAAATGCCTAATGTAATTAAAAGAGGGATAATCCTAGCTACCTCAGACAGCTGTTGTGAGGACTAAATGAGAAAATACCTGTAAGATTGCCTGGGATGCTGCTGGGTGTATAGTAAGCATTTGGCTGATTTACGCATGTCTACTTTCACAATGATTCTCTGGGAAAAGAGTCAAGCAGTGACGCTGTGGCCTTTCCTGAATCTCCTCTTTACCAAGTTATTACTGACTAAAGAAATAATAATAAATAGCACCCCCTAGGGCCTCATTTATTTCACCCACACGCTACGTTGATCCACGTGGAGGAAGGTCTTCATTTCTGAGAGGTTGGAGTAACATGGTCAGAAGTTTGGCCACACATGGGCTCACCCATGGAAGAAAACAATCAAGAATGAGCATGTTCTAAGAAACGACTGGCGGCTGGAGAAGGGAAAATCCCCTTGCTGAGTCCTACTTCCTACTGGCAAGGACAAAGGGTCCACCGGTCCCAGGGTGGAGAGAACGGGACTCACAGTGAGTCCTAGCCAGCCGTGAGCCAGGCACTCAGGGCATGTAATCTCATGAAATTCTGACAACCACATATAAAGGTGGGTGGACTCATCCCCTGGGCCCTGGGAGGTTACCTCACTCAGCCAAGGTCACACAGTTGACCAGCCGTGGTTCCATGGTCCCTGCTCTGTCCCCTGAGCTCCTGCAGAGCGTGAGAAGCCCACATTGTGTAGACAGAGAAGTATCTGGACAACCAGTGGCCTGGACCCCAAGGCTGGCATGTAGCCATCTCTCTACCAAGAGTCTGGTGGCTATTTTTACTCCTTGCTCTGACACACCCACAATTGAAAGGATTTTTGCAATGTGCTCTGGAAAGCTATGCAGCTTAGCTGAGACGCTGGGACTTCATCTTGCACAGTAGTGGCAGCTGTCCAGTCGGACCCAAGCACAAAGGCGGGAGTGTTCCAGGCAGCGCGCCTAAGACTCTGGTCATTTAAATTGACTGACTCCCCCTTTGAACCACCCTGGGTACTTTTTACGTGACTAAGAACGAATTAACATTCTCCATCTACATATACTCGAGTGAACCAAAGGGCTGAGGCTGAGGCACAAAAGGTCCGGCCGTGACATTCCCTGCAGGAGCCCCACTCCAGTCATACTTTTCTCAGGATCTTTTGAAAGCTAACTCTCAGTACCACAAGCAAGCCTTTGTGTGTCAGAAAAAGCCCACTGTTTGGGCCTTTCAGTATACACAATGACTGGCGGGCAGTATCCAATTTTAGAATGCGATGGAAAGGCAGTGACCACACCAACATGCTTCTGCATTTTCACTTAGAGGTTAGACTCCCATGGAAAAGAAACCATGGGAGCTGGCCCACTAGCAGCAGCATCACTTGGCATCAGTACTCACTTTTAATCATCTCAATGAGACCCACATGCACTCCTTCCGGCATACAGATAATTTCGAGTGTGTTCCTTACTCACAATGCTCTCATCAGGGGGTAAGGCCAGTATCACCATCACCATGTACCAGTGGGGAAATGAAAGCTCAGAGAAGCTGTGAGATTTGATGAAGGTCACCAACTGGTAAGATGACAATAGGTGTCCTAATGAGAAGATTCATTACTTCACTGAATCATTTAACTCGAAAATATTTCCTCTCTGACATCCTGTTTCCCTAAGTTATTTAAAGTGAATGATTATCGCTTTTCTTAGACATGGGGTTTTACATACAGGACCAGAGCAGAGTTAAGCTTTCCTTTATAGATTTACCTATTCATTCATTATATTGTATATAACAGACAAGATTTTAAGAGGGATTGAGGAAGCCCAGGAGAACAGAACCTAAACAAGGGTAAGTTCAGTACATGCTACTGCAAACCTTTCAGCTCCCACAGCAGCAAGCCAAGGCTCTGAGCTCCCCAGCGGTCCTAGCAAAGATGAGAAGCAGAGCCAGATGCCAAGTTCCCATGTCCTAAGATAAAAGAAGTCGGTGACCCAGAGCACCACTTGTCTTCAGGCCCTCAGGGTGAGGAAACAGTGTTAAGTAGTGAATTATGTACCTAATGACATGCTGAAAAGCCAAATACACCATAACAGCTTTCCAACAGCTGCTTCTCTCCTCAATAAACCGATTCTACGACACCAAAGCAAGGCTCGATCCTATTCAGAGCCCAAACAACGCAGTCAAATATGCAACTCTCTTCTGGTTTGTCTTGATTGAGGATAAAAGATGGCACCTCCACAGCACCAACAATGTTTTATAAAATAGGGATTTTGGTCTATTCAGAATACTGTTAAGCAATATACGAAGGTTTATTCTATACAAGAAAGGTAGATATAAACAATATTTCTGTTGAACTCGCTTTCATTTGAAAACAAGTAATTTACTCTAGGTTTATTACAGATAAATCTATAAAATGTACACATATCTATACAATGTATATAGACATATTTCAGTTAAAACTATGTTTTCTAAAAATATTACTAATATTTTACATTAATCACCCAAAATATGAAAGCAAAGAAACTAGAGCCACTTTAATGTTTAGCAAAATAATTTAATCTGAAGAAAAACAGATACATTAAGAAAAGTACTAAAAATTTGCTCAAATCTGATTAAATCTCTCCCTCTATTCCTTAAGAGAAGCTTGTCAGTCACAATCAATAATCAATGAGAAACATTTTGATTAACGAAATTAAACTTTAAAGCTAAGCTCTCAGGATATTGTGTTTTCATTACAACAAAGGAAATGCATTATTTATTTACCTGCAACATAATGAACTTATTGGTCATTTTTGAAATTACTTTTCCTGCAAATAAGATAGCACTTTTTGAAAAGTATTCATTTATAAGTAGGAACAACACTTTTAGTCACTATTGTTACTTAACTAATGAAGATAGTGACAATGTACTATACTAAATAAAGGGATCATGTTATTACTTAAAAGAGTACAATTCTTTAACAGTTAAAACCATATAGCTTATTTAAACATCTGAAACAAATTATAAAATGGCTCTTGTACATTTTATTTCTAGAACTGTATAACACCTAAGATTTGCATTGAAAAGGGAAAAAGATTGTCTAATCTTTATTCTCTTCTTTATTCAAAGGGCATTTATTGTTTGTCTTCTGTGGGTCAGGCTCTGAGACAGAGTCTGGATATCTCCAAGTGAGGATGACATGGTCCCTTCCTGGCACCAGTCCACTGCTGGTGGGAAACAGAGACAGAAAAACACCTATGAGATGACACACCTGTGCTATGATAAAGACTCACATAAAATGCTCTTGAAGCTCAAGAGAAGAGGATCAGCGCTCTGCCTGAGGAGGAAGGGGCAGGCTGAGCTAAGTGACAGAGAAGTCAAGCAGAGGGAAGGGTACCTGCTAAGAGGAGAAGACATGAAAGGCCTGGGGCATGAAGAGCTGGGATGGCAGGGACGTCAGGCTAAGGGCTGACAGTGTGTGTGGGGCAGAGGCGGAAAGGGCACAGACACCAGGTACAAGAGCCTGGACATGATCTCAGAGGTCACAGGAAACCCAAAGAGGGCTCCAGGCAGGGCAGTAACAAGATGGCGTTTGCACAGTTCCCTGGAGGTGGGAGGAGAGTATGTTTAGTTCACATTCCGCCTTTGCTGAGGACCTTCTAAGGCCATCCCATAAACTTTAGAAAAGATTCACACCCACTTTCACACTGCCTGGCTCTCCTACCTCACCTCCCACCATTCTCCCCAAAGCTTGCCTATTCCAGCCACACCGACTGCCTTCTCACTCCACATGCATGCCTTGTTCAGCCCCAGCCCAAGACATTTGCATGTGCTGCCCCACACCCTGGCATGGCTCACTCCTATCTTCATTGAGGCCTATGCACAATAAAACAACAAGGAAGTTTCCCTGACAGCAGATCCAAAACAGCAACCCTTAACAACTCATTACTCATCTCAGCTATCATTCCTGAAATTATATTACCTGTTTAAGTATTTACTATCTACCACTCCCACTGGAATATAATGTATTGGTTTATTTATCATATTAATGGCTATATTCCCAGGTATAAAACACTGGTGAATAATATATCCACAATAAATATCTATTAAATGAATGAAGGAAGATGAGACTAGAGTTAGGAAATTACTGCAAAAGTCAAAAATACCAATGCTGGTTCCGTCTGAACTAAGAAAATGTCAGTGTGACAAAATACTTAGGTGGAAGAGTTGCTGTGGCGAGTTAATAAAGGAATTCAAGATGACTTACACACTTCCCCCTTGCTTGACAGGAAGGATGGCAGGGTCCCATTCACCAAGTTGAGGCGCACACTGAAGGACTGAGAGGGTGGAACAGAAGTCCAGTTTGCGGTACGGAGAGTTGGAAGCTCCTGTGTGGCATCCATTTGGAGAGGTCTTGGAAAAGGAAGTCCAGAGCTGCTCAGGGGAGAGGTGATGGGATGGAGCTACAGATGGCGATGGAGGGGAGCCCACCGAAGTCGTAAGAACACTAACCCTAGAGGCACTGCCAGCGGTGAGCCAGAGAGCAGAGTGGGCTCTCTGCACATCTGACTGCACAGCACCTTGACTAACAGGTAGGTGACCTGCTCCAGGAGCATCCCCTGGGGGAATTGTCCAGCATGGGAGGAGATGCAAGAGGCAGAGGAGACCTGGGGACACCCCAACATTTAAGGTGTGGGTAGAAGAAAGGACCTTTCAAAGGAGTCTGAGAAGAAACAGAAAGAAGGCAGGAAAACAGAGAGGGAGTCCTGGTCCAAGGAGACCCGCAGAGGACACTGCTGGAAGAAGGAGTCATTTGGTCACACACTGAGGAGAGAGCCGGTGAAACAGGGCCTGAGGGACAGTGTCACCAGGGGGGTCATACGGGAAAGAGCAGGCAGTCTGAGACAACGGCGCAAAGGCTTGGTCATGAAGGGCTGGGACGAGCGCTCTGGAGGGACCAGGACCAGGGCAAGCACGGAGGCGGCTGGGCCTGTGCACCAGCACACAAGCGGGACCCACACTCTCCTCTTCCTCACCCCCAACACAAGTCTGAAAACAAAAGAGCAAATTATTTAAGCGATGAACGTACACTCAGACGTACTTGTGCTAACACGATACGGAGTGACAGGGAATCCTGTCCTGCCGAGTGGCGCATCCTGGGACACAGGATGGATAAGAAGCCGTCCCTCCTGGGGAAGAGGACCAGCAGAGCGCCCCGACCTGGCTCCCGGAGCCACAGGCCGGGCGGGCCAGCAGCCCTGACTCCCTGAGGTCTGGGGTCTGCCCAAAGCCCGGACCTTGCAGGCTGCTACACTTTGGGGCTGCACTGTCGTGGAAACAGGGAGCAAATCAATTGTTTTTTTAAGCAGGAGGATAAAAGGTCCGATGGGTACGTTTCAAATATTATTTTTGGCAGCAGCATGAGAGTGGATGAGAAAAGTCTGAGGCTCAAGGCAAGGAAATAAGAATTGCATTTCAGGACACCAGGACAGTGCTGACAAGGGCCTGAACTGGAACCAAGGCAGGACAGAGAGGAAGGAGAAGACGGCAGCCACACAGGAGCCCCCATGTCCATCCAGGCCCCGGGAAGCAGATGGGGTGGAGGCTGAGGACAGCCAGGTCTGAGAGCTCAGTTTGCCCATCAACGCCTTCCTCTCCCAGCAAGATCTTGCACCTGGGCCTTATCACCCATCAAGGTGTCCCAGCTGTCCCGAATGCTGTGCCATGCCCATTATGTCACTTCACTACCTGGGCCACAAGAGGAGGGGCACAGAGTTGATCTCCAAGGTCCCTCCAACCCCAGCTTGGATCCTTGTCTGCTGCAGATCCACACAAGATGGTGAGGCCTGCGCCCCACAGGACAGGCCACATTGGCCACCCTAAACAGGATCTCAAATGAGTCAGGCGGCCAAGACTTTTGCATACTTACTATTTGGAGGTTTAGGGATTGAGCATGAAGGAGCTGATGACAAAAACAAGCTAGGAAAATATGTTTATAATGGCATCTGTAACTTCTTCATGGACAAGAACACCTTTTTTTTGGTAGGTAAACTAATCTAAATGTCTTTTCCACACAGCAGCTGAGGTCCCCACTTTAGCGGCAAACTGTGGGGCCCACGCCTTGGTGCTCGCAGCTGAAACGCCAGCACCTGCGAGGGTAAAGGGATTCCCCAGGTGTGGGTGTAGGGCTAACTGGTTTCCGTTCCAGCCAGCCTGCCTGCAAGTTCAAGGGCTGACTGGGCAGACTAGGAGAGAGAACTGGCCGGACTGGTTTGGTTGGATTGTATTGCTGATGGTGACACAATCCTAATGTCACTGAAACTTTTTTGGCAACTACCAAACATTTCATAATGATTCCCTATGCAGAGAGCAGTTTGACACAAGGAGCATTACCCTTATTTCAAAATTCAAACAGGGGAAAGGAGACAACTAATATCTGTGGAATGCTGATAACTAATACTTGTGGAATGCTAACTATGAGTAAGCGCCCGTGGTGGGCACTTGAACATTGTGTCTCATTAAACTCTCATGACAGCCCACAAGGGAGGTGCTATTACCCCCATTTTTATAAAAGCTAAAACTGAGACTGAAATTCAGTAACTGTCAAAAGACAACCTAACTAGTAAGGGATGGAGTAAGGTCTGTCTTGAGCCTCACCATCATGAGATGCTTTTCAGATCTGAATCGCAGCTTCCCCAGACTCTCAGAATCACTGGATCAATGGTCTGCACCCAAGGCCATTCCAAGGGGATCTATTCATCACAGTAACAGCAGAAACAACTCAAACACCCACCACTGGAAAGCTGTTTAAATAAACTATGATGGAGTACTATGCAGCTGGACAAAAGAGTGAGGATGCTCTGTGTAAAGGAAACTGTTTTACATAACTGCTAAACATAATATAATTCTTAAAAAAGTCTCTAAAGCCTGAACCAAAATGAACCAAATGCTTTTAATTGTACATTAATTTGGTAACATCAAAACACCCTAGTTGGGGTAGAAAGTGAATGGGATATAGTGTGAAAGAAAATATGCCCTGTTGAACAGTATAAGGAGGGTCCATTATACTGTTCTCTCTGGTAGGCAGACAGATAGATAGACAGACAGACAGACAGATATGTACATGTGTGAGAAATTAAATTTCATATATATAAATGCATTAAATGTCCCATGAGTAAATGTTCTTTTTCATGGTGCAGATTGAAGAGGCCCTAGAAGTCAAGTCTCATTTTCCTTCCAGTCCCAGGATGCACAGAAGGCCTCTCTGTCGTCTGCAGGTCAATCACAGCTTTTGTTTCTAATCCGAAGTCCTCCTGCAAAGGCATGTGACACTGGCCCAATGCTCAACAACTAATGGCAGCACTTCTAATGCCCCACTCAGGAAATCCAGGCATGGTTCATCCACAAAGTGGAGCCTCAGAGGAATTTCTTACCCTTCTTTCTACTTTCCCGGGCCTTTGACAGTCACACACCCCTCTGTTTCAGCCTCACGGTGGTTTTCCAAGGCCAGTAGTGTCTGCACCTCCACTTCAAAGGCACAGGCACGAGGGATGAAGGGTTAAGCAGTTCTATAAACAAAGGAGACTAGACAAACTGGGGCCCAGAGAGCCCCAGAGTGGGGCTGCTCCCCCAGCTGCCAACCCCAGGGCACTGGGCATGCCAACAGGGAAACCCCAGGGCAGGGTGGCAAACACAGCTGGCAGCCTGGAGGATCAGAGTGGAAGGATCACCAGGCAGTGGCTGGATGGTGACAGGCCAAGGTGAGAGTTTCCCTGTGCACCATGCTGGTGGAGGTGAAGCAGGTTGCTTTCCAGCTGTGGAAACAGAACATACCTCAGCCCAAAGATCCTAAATGCACACGTGCTCAGAGGAGAGAAGGAGGAGACAGAGTCGGGAAGAGAAGGCGACTCAGCCAAAGCTGCCCCGGGATCTCCATGGAGGAGAAGCCTGGCATGCGCAGATCCCGAAGTGCCCAGAGGGGAGGCGGGTGCAGGGAGCTCTATCAGCGGGTGGCCTATCTGTGATGTCCCCTCCGCAGCTCGGGCTCCTGCCTTCTATTCAGGAATTGGAAGTCACGCGGGCTGACTGTCCACATGGATTGGCAGGTGTTTGACCATGTGAGAAACTGTGCATCCACCAGCACATACCAAAAAAGCAGCCACGGGGTGATTTCCACTGCATGTGGCACCACACCTCTGAGTTTACAACAAAAGTCAGGGCCGAATGTGGCGCAGTGTATGGAATGTTTCCCAACCTTTTTTTTGACTCCCAACATTTCATAAGGGGATTACATATAATATCTAATTTGCAAGTCCCCTTGGGAATCATTTAACATGATAGTTAAGAATATCCATTAGCTACAAAGACAATCTTGACTTTTGTGTTAGAAATCCCCTCATATGTGGGCAAATGAACTACAACGTGATAAATTATTTCATTTTCTATATAAAAACCAAACACATAGGAAAATGTAGACTGAAATTTATGTATTATAGGCAAAAGCTGCTCTTATAAACTGGATGTTTGACTTTTTTTCTTTATACATCAACTGACCTATTTTAAATGACAATGTGAGAAATGGCTTTTTGGGCTGCTACTTGCAAGTGCTTGTGCACCAATAACGTGGTGTGTGAAAGGACAGTCCCTATTCCCCATGAAAGGAAAGAATGAAGAGATTTTAGGACACCAGCACATATGTAGTTTCTAATGTGTTTTTTGAAGTCCTATGGACACTTAGACTAAGAGACATGCCACTTTTATTCAGATACACAACTTAGCTGTCTCGGGAGGAGAATCATAAGGCAAATTTGGAAAATGAGCCCCACTTTTCCTTGTTAACTTATATCTCAATATCAGGACCTCTTTCTTTTCTTTTTCTTTTCTTTTCTTTTCTTTTTCTTTCTTTTTTTTTTTTTTTTTTGCTGAGGAAGATATGCCATGAGCTAACATCTGTGCCAATCTTCCTCTAGTTTTTTTATATGTGGGTCATCACTAGAACATGGCTGATGAGTGGTGTAGGTCTGCGCCTGGATCTGAACCCACAAACCCTGGCCACTGAAGCAGAGCATGCTGAACTCAACCACTACGCCATGGGCCAGCCCTTGCTTCTTACTTTTTTTAACTCATGGTTTATCATGCAGCTAAGCTGATAATATGATACATGATTACAAATAAAAAGCATTTAAAATTGTACAATGGTCAAGATTTCCAGAGGGGCTTGCAATAAGGCCAGAAAGTGTCCCAGATACCTTCTCACTTTTTAAAAACCTCCATCTGCCACTATTCTTACACTGGGACACACACCTCTGCTTTGGAGACCAATCACATAGAAATTAGCAAGTGAGGGGCCAGCCTCATGGAGTAGTGGTTAAGTTCAATGCTCTCCATTTCACCAGCCCGGGTTCACAGGTTCAGATCCTGGGTGTTGAGCTACACCACTTGTCAGCCATGCTGTGGTGGTGATCCATATACAAAATAGAGGAAGATTGGCATGGATGTTAGCGCTAATCTTTAGCTCTTCCTCAGCAAAAAGAAAGAAAGAATCAAGTGAACACTTGGTGCTCTGATGTTATTGGTAGAAGGATGATGTCCTGGCCACTTTCTTCCTTTCCCTCCCAAGAGGGCAGGATATCTAGTGCTGATATTCTTGGTACCCAGAGTCACCTGGGATACCATTCCTGCCCATCCTCAACAAGGAAGCTTTCCCCTCATCCCTCCAGGAGGGCAAATTACATGTAACAGGGATCCTACTCCAAATGAGTGTTATGGAGCCAGGAATGGAAGAATGCAGCATCAACAACTCTAGTGATTTCTCTAAAAAGAGAATGCAGCAAGTATATCCTGCAGCATGGTAATCATTCACTGTGGGAGACAGCACCTCTGCAGGAGCAGGGCCCTCTGAATTTACAAACTCCCTCACTGAGTGTACCACTATAAGCCCGTAACAGCTGAGCATGCAGAAGTTACATTCCCCCTCAAAAATAGTCTTTCCGGTCACACTTTCACATAACGATAAGAAGTATTAATAATAATAGCCCCAAGTTATTAAGCATTCACTCTGTGCGAGTTGGTATATATACTTAAATAATTTGATCTACATGGTTCTACAAAGCACATATATCATAATCTCTTTTTACAGATGAGGAATTAAGAACACGGGTGTCTTAATCAGGTTCCCTGAAAACAGAGCTTGAGTTTATCCCAGGGAAGCAAGAGGAAGGGTGAATGGAGTGAGGTGGAAAGGAGAGGAGCAGATATAAGACAGCAGGTCCCCAGCTGCCTACAGCTCTGTGACAAGCTAATTGCTCTGTGCACTTCAGGCAGGTCCTATAAAGCTACCATCTCTCCAAGGACCCATGGGGGTAGAAGGAAGAAGATTTTATTCTCACAGCAATTGGATCCTAAGTCATGTCAGACATCAGTGACCCCAGGAAAGGAGAAGAGAGATGTGTGGCACTGAAGGGAGGCCACAGATTGTCACGTTGTGCTCTGTAGTGACAAGAGACAAGATGTAGCCACTGCATGGGGTCCCTTGTCTGATCAGTCAGGCCAGAAAACTGAAGCACATCTGCAGATGAGGACGGTGCATCAGAACCTGCCTGAGGCTGCACGCCTGCACGTGGCAGCACAGGCCGCTCCTTCCCCAGAGCCCTGCTCTGCTCTTTCGACGTTTCCCCCAGGAGAACAGATAAGACTCATCTAAAACCAAGGCAAATGCAACTGTGACTTCCGCTCACCATAATAATCCTTGATTTTGTGAAAGCCAGTCAGGAAAGGGAAAGAGTATTTTATGGTTTCTTTATAGATGCTATTAGTTTGTTTACAGCTTCAATTAGAGAAATTGATGTTCACAGTCAATACCAACCCTGCCCATCAAAGAATCTTTGGTCAAGAAACAAGGTATGCTCTGTCACATCGACTGAGGATGTGGCAGGCATAAGCACCAAAGAAAATCCTAAGCTAGCTGACAGCTGTACACACACAGACAGGAGCTCGTTAGAAGCCCCCTTTGTGCGCAGCATCTCCTCCTCTCCATCTGGACTTAATCAAGTCAGCAAATTAGAAAAATAGAGAGGATCCAAAAAGTCTCCAACACGCACATTTCCTGCTGAAGTCTATTTATATACGTTCTGAAACAGACAGGTTTTAAAGCACCTGTGTTGTCTCAGAAACACTTTTTGCCAAGCACAACCTGTGGACAGTAGCTGGCTCTGGACACCCGTCTGAGCACATATGGCTCAGATGGAGCAAAATAAAATGCACTCTTTTAAGAAGAGGGGAAGAGAAAACATTTACTCTAGAAAGATTTCTTTATGCAGCCCAAATATTGCAAAACTCAGAGCCAGCACTGGCTCTGAGGTGGTGAATAGCAATAGTTCCGTTCAAGAAAGACTTCAAAACAGGATTTCCTCCAAAGACGCAAATTCTTGGTTAGAGTCCTGAGCTTCCTCAATACGCTCATTCATTCACAGATCTCTTATGTGCCTGCTACATACGTGCCAGGCCCTCTTCTCAGGAGTCCTGTGGGGCGAGAGGGTCAGAGAACGCAGGGTGCATTTTGGCAGAAGACAAAAATATCCGGCTTGCTTACCTTTGACTCATTTTTAAAAGAGACAATGCTTTTCACTGAATGGAGATAACGCAAACACAAGTATTCCTGGGAGAAATAACACACTGATATAAATTTAATGACCAGCGTCAGATTCTATTGTGAGACCAGAGTTTAATAGGAGAATATTTCTAGAGAAAACAGCTGCCAGTCGGGGAAAGAATAAATAGAGAAACAAAAGTTGCATAAGCGGCGATCTGAGGGACTCAAAGGTCTTTCTCATCAATATTGATTGGATGGCAATTTACTCAATATTTCTATGTGCCTAAAACACATTCTATTGTTCAACTTAAAGAAAAAATAAAACACCAGAATACCAGATTTGAGAAATCTGCAGGTATGTATGTGTGTTTTCAAGACATGGTACTGAAATGTTAATAATTTTTGATAGATTTAATTATTTTTATAGAGATACTATAGGAGCTCACTAGCTAAGGAACCTGGACAGGCCTCCTCGGCATCAACCTACTCCTATTCATTCTCTCTAGGCCATGCAAAGTGCAACTTCAGGACCCCTGATGGGGTGACCATCAGATCTGGTTCATGTCCGTTCTGGGGTCAGCTCTGGCGTATAACAGAACCACCGGGAAGTCTTCCGAGAAATGCAGATTCCCTAGTAGATTCTGATTTTTGAATATTTAAAAAGCATCCTGGACGATGCCGAGCAGACTTTGAGAACCACTGGTGTGAGCCAGCAATGGGGAAGCAAGTGCCGAGAAGATGGAAGAACATCCTTTATTCTAGGTCTGATCTACTCAATAACCTCAACCTACTTTCTGTAATACTTAAATTCAGGTAGGTAGAAAGGATGGACTAAAATTAAGATGTCCAGGAATAAACGCTCTAAAACTAGGCGTAAACAGTGCATCTGATCTTGTTTTCTCTGGCTCAACTTTGTGCTGTAGAAGACAGGGACAGTTGTCCCAGGGGTCAGCAAACTCTTGACCACTGTGTTTTTGTACAGCCAGCAGCTGAATGGTTCTGAAAATTTTAAAATGGTTGGGAGAAAAAAAGTGAAGGAAGAAAATTTCATGCTATGTAACGTTACATGAAATTCAAATTTCAGTCTCCATAAACAAAGCCTTATGGGCACCCAGCCACATACTGTCTAAGGCTGCTTTCACCATACAATCGCAGAGTTCAGTGGTCCCCACAGAGACACATGGCCCGCAAACCTGAAAATATTTGCTAGCTGGCCCTGCACAGAAAAGCGTGCTGACTCCCCATCTGTAGGACAAAATCCAAAAGCCTCTGGAGGGCGCACAGGGCCCTCCTGTACCAGGACCCTCCACCTTTACAACCTCACTCCCTGGGTGCAGTGCTTCATTTCACACTCTTCTCAACTCTTCCTGTGAACACAGGGATCGATGCTTGGAGCTGGTGGGCTGCTCTCCAGCCAGTCAGACCACCACAGTTCCCACTAGTTTGGGGATATTCTTCTAAGAGGCGGCTGGGTTACTCCAAAACCATTTATGCCAGCAATACCTGTTTTAATCATGCTATTTAGATAAAATTTTACAGAAGATAATGGGTGGAAAGAGAAAGAATATGATTATTTTCATGAAACCTAAGTTAAATGTTTAAGGAAAACAAAGTGAGTGGCTAAAAATAATCAATCAAAAAATAAAAGTAAAAAAATCAATCACCTAAAGTTGCTTAGGTGACAGAGAGGCAACGGAAAAAGACTGAGGAGGAAAAATATAATTTATCAGTACCCAGATGGTTAGCGATCAGATTTTACCGAAATTCTTTTTAAGTTCTTACTGGATTTTAGAGAATCTGAAACTGAAAACCATTTACAATGAGTTCTGGGTGTGTCCCTCTATCTAAAGATTGCAAAATACATGAAAAAGCATATTTTTAAAACATTTAACCTTTTTAACTAACTCATTCAGTGAAGTGAGCAACCATGAATCTCACTCCTGTCCAGTAGACGGTTTTCACCATCATATGCTGACCCCCACACTCCCTGTTGTTTCACAGACAGCTGTTTCCAGCAGGGTGGATTTTATCCCCCTTGTGAAGATGATGAAGCTTGACCAGGTCTCAGAGCTCATACGAGGTATGTTCAACCCCAGGCAGCCCGTCTCTGTGACAGCATCCGGATCCCTCTGTCATTCCAACTCCAGAGAAGCCAGAAGTAAAAAATATTTACAATTACAAAAATTGTAAATATTTTTGCTATTTAACACTTCACCATGGGCTATGCAAGAAAAAAATTCATTTAAACTTGGAAGCTTAAAAATAAAAATTCAGATTATTGAGAATTAACACACTCAGGAAAGCGACTGATCCAAAGTTCCATTCCGCGTCCTAAACATCAGTGAAATTGTGACATCTGAATACTCAAACAAGCGAAGGGCTCAAACAAGTGATTTGGACAAACAGGGCCTGAGGCATCCACTCAAATGATGCTTCTGAAGTTTTCATCCCAAAGCCTGCATTTTGGGAGTCTCCACACATCTGAACTAAAGCCCAAGGCAAGCCGGTGGGCTGGGACCCCAACAGGGATCTCAGGACCGCCACTGCATGCAGTTAGAGGAAGACATCACACAACTTGATCTGGCGGCTGGTTCAGTCATCTCTCCCCCTCTCTATGTCTGAACACTCATCTGTGGAACACAGCAGCAAACAACACCGCAAACAACAGTATTTTTTACTCGAAATAAAAGTCAAATCACACACAATTGTAAAGCAACGTCAGAACACAAAGCTATACATGTTGTGAATTTTGAACGTGCATTCTAGCTTGTCACAAAAGTATTTGGGGCAATACAAACAAGTACCACCATTTAAAATACCCCATTTACAAAAAAAAAACCCATATCTGTAGTGACATTCCTGAGAAACTATCCTAGAGGACAGGGAGCCAGGTACTCAGGCTGACTGGCCTTCTGACGCTGGCTTCTGCTTTTAGTTGAGGAATTAGCCTCCACAGGCAGCTCTTGCCTCCCAAGGCACTGGGTGGCTACATTCATGGCATATTTATAGTGGCCTGAATTATCTGATATTTAAAGTCAAGATCTAAAAATGAATTATAAGTTTTGCCAAAGAGATAAACTAATTTTTACCTACTTGAAAATAGTTAACTTGACTAAATATTTTAATAATCAAATACAATTCCAAAAATACTTAAACACTTCATTAGTTTTAGAATTCAAACACCTCATAAAACTTATTTTAGGTGTTTATATTTAAAAGTGTCACTGACCCACCCTGGTTCACGGACTCAGTACTCTCTTCTCCGGTGATGCCAACTCCAGCTATAGCAATTCGACCTCCGTCATCCAAGTGCAATCTTCCTCAGTCGTTGGTTCTTGACCCTCTTCTCTTCCCATCCCTCACCTGTACTCTTCCCCTTGATTCATGATATCTCAGCTTCTAATACTGCCTCCTTCACGATTTCTCCCAGTCTGTGCCTCAGGCCAGGGCATCTCCTTTTCCCCTGTTTAGGGCCCCATCGCCAGTTGTGCACCTTCTCGGGCTGCTGCACACCTGCCCACACACACACACCAGGACCTCAGACTCACACCTTATTTCAACATCTTCCTTCCCAAACACACTTCTCTTACCATAGTATCATCACCATCCTATCTCCCAGGCAAAG
Source organism: Equus caballus (assembly GCF_041296265.1). Lineage (NCBI taxonomy): Eukaryota > Metazoa > Chordata > Mammalia > Perissodactyla > Equidae > Equus > Equus caballus. Next base: position 21,029,383 of record NC_091687.1, read on the forward strand.
AGTAACACTCTTTTTCAACTGTTCCTTGTTGTCCCCACATCCTGCAGTTGGCCATGGCCCTTCGACTACACTTTTGAAAGAACTTTCAGTATGTCCCTCTTTGTCCATGGTCACGGCTGCCACTCTAACATCAGGTTTTCAAGGGACTTCTGAGATACTTTTATTAGAAAGAATTACTCTCTAACACAAATAATTTGACTTGATTTTCAGGTCTGCATTTTTATATAGGCTGGTTTTGCCCGAAATAGGAAACACCAATATTCACATTAAAGTAAAAATAATCTGGCTGCGTAATTAAACTCTTTACTGCCTGAACCTCCAGCTTCTTGAGTGACAGAGCAGTGAGAATTGATGCAGGCAAGAATGAAGAGAAGGGAAAAGGGTCCAGGACAGGTGGAGAGAGGAAGCACGTGGGACAACAAAATGTTTATTCCACTCCAGATGCATGAGAGCACCAGGGAGACACCACAGTGGAACAATGCGAGAAGGTCCAGGTTTGCCCAAGATCCGGGACTGCCCTAGCTGTAGGACAAGGCTTGTGGGACATTGGGAAGATGCCAGAACAAAGCTAAACTTGTATCCAAATCTTGAACACAAATTCCCTTGAACCTACTATTTGTTTCTCTCTCTACCGGTAACACCAGGTGAAACTGAAGAAAGTTCTCAGGGTCCAGGTTCAGAATTCCCTTTTCACAATGAGAATTTTTTTTAGTTTGTTTGGGAATCCCCGTGTCCACAGGGCCACATCCAACAGGCCAGGCTGCTCCAGAGTTCTGGTCCCAGTGGCACCACGCCCACTAGCCATCCCACTTTCCAGAGCAGAGCTGTGGGGAGGGTGGGAAGGGCAGCGAGGCTCCACCAGGGAAATGAGATGTGCCTTTATGCAAGGAAAGGCCTAGAAAAAAACAGAAAGTGTCCCCCAAATCCAGGAGTAGCTTACCAAAAAAGGCCTGGGAGATGCCACGGCGGGGAAGAGATGTCCTCAGCTATCAGTTACCCATTAGAGTTACTCGGGAAACTTATAAAAGATCTGGGGGCCCAGGCTGCCAGGACCAAGGCCCTGGGAGAAGGAGGCCCCTCACCAGCCACGTGCTCCTCCACCAGCTGGGAGCTCTGTGACTCCCTCAGGCATCACCACCTGGCCAGGACAAAGGTAAAAACAATCATCCAGGAGGTCAGAAATTCCTTCTAGCTGTTACCTCATAGCGAGAAATAAAAAGCAACCATCTCCACTTGTTCTGAGGAGAGTGTTTTTGAAGCCTAACTACATTTTGTAGCTCCAGGTCTCCCCACTTCTATTTTCTTTTTCCTCTAATCTGCCCAGCTAGGGCTTTGTGGGTTTCTGTTTCAATAAAGAAGGCTTTATCATCTTATTGACTCTTCAACAGCAGTCAGCCCTGTTCTTTTTCCTAGGAAACACCCCTTGGTTTCCACAAATAAAAGCTACTGCGATAAACACTGGGAGGAGTGTTGTTTGAAGAAACAAATATCCAGCAACATCACAAAGCTCATAAATGAAGATGTGCGCCTCCTTTTGGTTACAATAAAATAGGAATTCTAAGGAATCTGTTTTAATTAACATACACAGATGTGGGCTGGACAGCCAGAACCCATGAACAATACATTTCGAACCTGTGATAAGATGTTCCTTTCCTCATTCAAAGTCATTGTTACATGGAGGCTGGAGTCTCCATTGGCAGAAAAAAGCAGAATTGCTCATTTGTCCTGCTGCAGTTGCCTGGGAGCCCGGGACCCTGGGGTCCTTCTGGGAAAGGGGCACAGGTGGGAGGCACCCACATGTAGTGACTCACGCAGGTGGCCACAGGTGGGAGGCCTGCCTTTGTCCCTCCAGTCCTATTTCCCAGTGCCTTTTGTGAAGCTGGAGGGAAGGGGTGGGCTGGACTCTGGTGTTGACCAGCCCCTGAGGTGACTGGGCCACAGGGGAGGGGTTCCCAAGCCCTGGAAAGAGCCTGGCTTTCAGCATACAAGCGAGAGGGGGTCCTGGGAGGCTTATAATAAAGAGTAACCCTGGCTGGATAAGAGTTGTAAAGTGGAACAGATGACACTGCAGACCATGAGTGGCTAATGCAACACCAAAGTCATGGACACCCATCTAGGAGTGCTGACCATGCTGAGATGGTGAGGGCCTGACAGAGATGATACCACAAGCCTCCTGTCTAGCTCCAGTGAGGCCCCATTATCAACCTCTTCAAGGGCTGCAGCCAGGAGGCTGGACCATGGGCCAAACTAAGGCAGGAAACCCTACTGCCCAGGGCAAGGCCTTCTCTGCTGCCATGACAGCCAAAGATGTCCTGGGATCCAAGCAAATGTCAGGTTGAGTCAAAAACTGCTACATCTGTGCTTGCAAAGCTCTCGACAAGTCCTGTGGCCCAAGAACTGCCCATGCCTCTCCCCTACAGCTTGCAAGCTGTGGCTACACCTGAAGACAGTAGCAGCTAGGCCTCCACACCATAGTGGCCAGGTTCACTGTTGGCAGACAGGCAGCGTATAGACCCAGGCGGCCCACCCCAGCCGTCCCTAGCCCTGATTTCCCTGGAGAATGTCACTAGTGAAACTCTCACACGGGGAGATGATTAAACCTACTGCCCCCTAAGGATGCTGATGAGGGAAGCGAGCCAGTAACTGGGCTTATAAGGATGCACCTCTGGCCTGAAATTACATGGAGGCTTCTTCTATCTTAAAACTTCATGGAAATAAATGGGCAAACTGTACACTATAAGAATTATATCTCCAAAAAAGCTATTATTTTTTTTAATATGGAAATAGAATGTTTATTTCAATGTAAGTTGCTCTACCTACTAAAACTCTTAAGTCCCAAGGTAAATTTCTAAAATCTCTTGAACCTTCATTGATGGATACAACCTTCCTTGTTTCAGTGGAAAATAAAATTTTCTTTACAAGAGACACTTTCCTTCCTTTCCTCACTTACCTTTTCTTGAGAAAGTATTGATTTATATGGCCAAAGAGGTGGTGGGTTATACACAGGAGATTAAACTGATAAGTAAATATATTGAGGATACTGGGTGCCAGGTTCTCGGTGTCAGAGAATGGAGTCACCGATATGGAGAATGGGAAGGCTGGGATGGGGCAGGGATGCTGGACTGGGAGGCATGGGGTGAACTCAGGAATGTGTGTGTCCTGCTCTGAGAGGTGTGTGTGTACATGAGTCTATGCATGTGTGTGTACGCACATGTGTAGACATACACATGAATACAAGGAGGGAAGAGAGAGGGCACAGCAAATGTAAATGTTAATAACTGGGGAATCTGAATGTGTATATGGAAATTTTTTGTAGTAATAGTGTAACTTCCCCATAAATTTAATGTTATCCCAAAATAACAAATTAAAAACTATATTGGTAAAAGATGGAGAAAGGACTATTGAACCACACAATGATACTGGATAACTTCTGTCTGATACTGCAGACTCCTCACAGGAGCCAGCACCCTCACCCCTCTCCCCGCCCTGGGCTTCTGTCAGGTCTCTACTGAGTCTTGGCCCCCGGTTCCTCTGTTTCTGTCTGCTTGTATGTCCTTCTCCAACCTCTGGTCCTTCTCCCTTCCTCCTACATTTCATGGAATGACCCTCTCTCTTTCTTTCTCTTTCCTGCCTGCATCCCCACTTACTAAATATAGAATTCAATTCCAAGTGGAGTTGGAGTATATCTTTAATTATTCAGATGTATAAAATATAAACATTTAAGAAGAATTTGAGAAACTTTATTTAAAATAATTTTTCCCAAGTAAGAGTTAAGGTCACATTTTTAATCTCAGAATTCTAATGAGTGAAAAGTGTTTTTAATTTTTCTCTCTGGATAAAAAAACATTTTTTTTTACTTTGTATGTGGCCTTTTCTTTTTTTCCTGTGGCACAGTCATCCTTAATTAAAAAAAAAAGATTCTGTGGCCCTAATTCACCTCAGTGATCTATGTGTATATAACTAATAAAAAATCAGAGATGGACAGACAATGGATGGATGGACGGACAAATGATGGACGGACGGAGATGTCGATGGATGGATGGACTGCTGGACAGATACAGCATGTGCCATTCTTGCTTCACTACAGCCTCTGTACTGTCAAATGGAGGTGATAGCAATGGCACCCTTCCAGGGTTGCTATAAGAACTCAGTACAATAATGTCCTGTGAATGCACAGAGCCTAGAGCTGATACATAAGCAGTCAATAAACGATCGCAGATGGTTAGACAGATTATCTCCTTCCTACCCAGAATCTCAAAATGCTTTTTGCACTCCCAGCCATATTCCAAAACTGCCTCTGAGGAACTCGAGAAGTGGGAGAGGATGCACTTGTCAACATTATAGAGCAGATCAGCTTCATGTTATGTACTGCTCTCCTCTTTGTGCCTACATGAGATGCACCACAGACACATAAGAAGCATGGTCCCCAGGGACTTCTAAAGGACAATCATATCTCTGTACTAAAAACACGGGGGCTGACCTGGAGTGCCAGCACCACAAATACTAGAACATAAATACCCATATCAAATGATAAATAAATTTAGAAGCTCCACATTCACAGAAACTCCCACACACATGCATGGCAAACAGGGTAAATTTGATCCGGAGATAAACTGAATTGAGCACTAGGCACAGTAAGAGCAGAGACCAGCAGTACTCCCATTTATGGCCACTCATGAACCCTCCTTCCAGCCACACAAGGGGACAGCGGTGCTATAATTAGACAGAGCCATGATTCCAAACACCAGAGCCAGTAAATTACAGATCAGCCTCTTCCATGGGCTATTCTCCCAAAAGCAAACAACAGCAAAAATAATAAATGAAATGACAGCTATAATCAATAGGACCGGGAAAAAAAGTCTCTCCACATGCGACGTCTGTTTTTCTAGATGATTTCAATTTGGAGGTAATTGGCAATCACAGAAATAGCCAAGCTGCTGCACATGCTGAGCGTGTTGATTCCCCACGCTTCCTTCTGACCAATCCCTGTGCCCACGCAACATGCGGCCTGCGGGGGAAACGCTCTGCTCCCAGACACTTGTGGTCTGCTAGGAATGGTACAGCTGTTGTCATTCTCAGATTACCAGCAGGCCCCGCCCTGTGTACCAGCCCAGCACTGAGAGGCTAATAATTGTAAGGCTTAGCTTTTTAAAAACCCAGTAATTTATTGAGAGGTCACATGACAATTTTATGTGAAAGGCATGGTACGTATTTTAAATTCTAAATTAAACTGTGACGTTTTCATGTCTTTAAAATTATCTACTAAATCCCGATTCATTCTAATAAAGAATATATAGCCCAGAAAATGCATGAAAGAAACTAATTAACCCTCATGTCCTAACTACAAAAAAGAAATGTGTGGCATATACTGCAGGTACTTCCAAAAGTGCCTCACACTTTCTGTGATACTTTTATTTCCTATTTTTAAATAAACTGCCTAAAATCTTCAACTATATTTATCAGGCCCTACAATTATTTTAGTATGAGATTCTTCGGCAATGCATTTTCTAATAGACTATTTTTTAGAGCAGTTTTAGATTCACAGTAAATTCAGCAGAAGGTACTGAAAGTTCTCATATACCTCCTGCCCCTGGACATGCAGAGCATCCTCCACTATCAACATCCCACAACAGAGTGGTGCCTTTGTTACAACTGATGAACCTACAGTAGCCTCATTATCACCCAGAACCCACAGTATACACTAGGGTTTACTCCTAGTGTTGCACATTCTATGGGTTTAGACAAACGTATAACGACATGTATCCATTATTATAGTATCATACAGACTAGTTTCACTGCCCTAAGACTCATCTGTGCTTCACCTATTCATCCTTCTCCTCCCTAACCACTGGCAATCACTCATCTCTTTATCTCCATAGTTTTATGTTTTCCAGAATGTCATATAGTTGGAATCACACAATAAGTAGACTTTTCAGATGAGCTTCTGTCACTTAGTAATATTCATTTAAGGTTTCTCTATGTCTTTTCATGGCTTGATAGCTCATGTCCTCTTAGTGTGGAATAATATTCCATTGTTTGGATGTAACAGGCACACGCATTTTAAAAGAAAAAGGAAAATGTTCAGATGAAATAAACACACTGTTCCCTGTCTCTCCATCTCAATGAAGCCATAAACTCTGGCCAGAATGCAAGTATCAGCTACTTGAGGACTCTGAGAAGTAAACTGTAACAGGTGAATTGGGGATGAAGACCAGAATTCACAATACCCCCAAACTTGTGCTAAGTTTATCCTTTTTTTTCCAGTCCTGAACTCAATCCAGCCTGAACCCTACACAAGACAAAGGGATGAACAGACAGAGCATGCCCCAGAAAAAAGCCCTTCCACGCCAGCTCCAAGAGAAGGAAAGGGGTCTCCTAATGCTCAGAAAGAACAGAGGGGTTCTCCTGTATGCTCATCTCTGTTCTTTTCAGCCCAGTCCCCGGGCGGTCCTGCAGTGGCAGAGGAGCTGACAGCAGCAGGGACCCAAAGGAGCCTGAAACTCTGACAGAGGAACCCTCTTACCTCCCATCAGATGTCCTAAGAGAGGGGAGTAAATCCCACTGCTTTTTCCACTCTCTGTTCTTCTGCTACTTTGTCCCAGAAGTGGACAGTCACAGGAAGTACATCTCAAAGCAGGGTAAATAAAGCCCCAGTTTTCTGGCTGGAGAATCAAAGCAGAAGCTTAGAGAAGCAGATAGCACTGGAGAGACTGGAGAGAAAGGAGGAGCCCAGGACACTCCATGAAGTCATTTATGAACTCCTGATGGCATCTCTGACAATGCCACACATATGTGGATCTGACCTTTGGGAGCATATCATACACTTTGAGAAGTGAACTATGAGACAGACCACCACACAGGTCCCAGACTGGCCACTGGCAGCACAAACATGGGAAAGATCTGAAAGCACTGTAAAGGCTTTGTAAGCAGAACTAACACTGAAACGATAATCATGGAAAGCTTGGCAGAAATTTAACCATGAACCCAGTTGAATCAATTGCCTGATAAAATAAAAATGTCAACATTCTCACAAGATTTAAATAAAATCCAAAATACCATAACAGAATATTCAAAATGTCTAGGAAACAATCCAAGTTTGTTTGTCATATGAAGAAGCAGGAAAATCTCAACTCACATGGGAAAAGGCAACCAACAGATGCCACAACAAGATGACCCATATATTGGAATTGTCTGATAAAAACTTTAAACAACTGTTATAAAAGCACTCCGAGAAGTGAAAGGAAACACACTTGAAATGAATGGAAACAGAGGACACCTCAGCAAAGAAATAGAAGATATAAAGGAGAACTAAGAGGAAATTTTAGATTTGCAAATACATAATTGAAATAAAAAACTCATTGGATGGGCTCAAAAGCAAACTCACTGATTTTGAGTTACATATCAATAGAAATTATCCAATCTGAATAACATAAATAGAAATGACTGATGAAAAATAAACACAGACTCAGGAACCTATAAGACAACACCAAAAGGTCTAACATGCATGTCAACAAAGTCCTGGAATGAGAGGAGAAAGAATATAATCCAGAAAAAAAAAAATTCAAGAAACAATAGCGGAAAACTCCCCAAATTTGGTAAAAGGCATAAACCTACAGATTCAAAAAGTTCAGCAAACCCTATACAGGACAAATACAAAGAAACCTACACCCATAGATGTCCTAATCAAACTACTTAAAACTAAGCACAAGAAAAAAATTCTGAGAGCAACCAGAGAAATCCACATTTCTTATATGGAGATGATTTGAAGGACTACAAAAACTATAATTGCTAGAAGGATGTAGAAAAAGAGTTTTAAAGTACTGAAAGAAAAGAACTATTAAGTCCAGATTTCTATATCCAGTGACTATATCTTTCCTGCATGAAGGTGAAATAAAGAAATTCCCAAATGAAGGCAAGCAAAGAGGATTCATTGCCAGCAGAACTGGTCTTAAAAACCGCTAAAATAAGTTCTTCAGAGAGAATGGAATTGATCTGAGAAGGAAATTTGGAACCTGAAGAGCAACAGAAATGATAAACATCTTGGCAAACATAATAGACTATTCTTCTCTTCTTGAGTTCTTTAAAATATAGATGTAACACATAACCATGGATGGTACCTATATGATGGTAAGTTATATTCCACATGATGATAAAGTATTGATTCTAAGGAGACTGCGAAAAGTTGGCATAGGTCAATCGCTACAAAAACCATAAAAATAAACACAGGGTATACTAAAAACCACATAGAAAAATTTAAATGGGATACTAAAAATTTTCACACAACTCAAAAGACAGGAAAGGAGAAACAGGAACACAAAACAGGCAACAAAGAAAAAATTAATTGAACACAAAACAGGCAACAGAGAAAAAATTAATTAAATGGTTGGCCTAAATCCAAAAATATCAATAAAAACTATAGATCAATATTCTTCATTCATGTAAATGGTTTAATGCAATAGATTGATTTGATAGAATAATTTAATGCAAATAGTCTGAACACTAGCTAAAAGACAGATTATTCAAATATATGCTATCTTCAAGAATCTCACTTTAAACATAATGAAATAGGTAGTTAAAAGTAAAATGATGGAAAAAATATAGCATGCAAATGTTAATCAAAAGAAAGCTGGAATGGCTATACCAATATCGGACAAAGGGGAAATATCAGACAACTCAAAGACAATAGCAATAAAATGGACAATTCACCAAGAAGACATAATAACTCTAAACTTCAATGTACCAAACAATGAAGCTTTGAAATATATGAAACAAAAACTGATCAGAGAAATAGACAAATTCACAGTTAAATTTTGAGACACTTCTCTCGTGGCAATCAATATAACTTATACACAATCAACAAGGATATAGAAGAAATGAAAAACACCATCAACCAATCAGATCTAATTGATATTTCTACAACTCCAACCAACTATAGCAGAAAACACATTGTTTTCTGGTGTACATAGAATATTCACCAAGATAGAACACCTGCTGGGTGATAAACAAACCTTATCAAATGTAAAAAGAATTGAAGGCATACAAAGCATGTTCTCTAACTATAACGGATTTAGACTAGAAATCAGTAACAGAAAGATAACCATAAAATTTATAAGTAGTTAGAAATTAAATGATATACTTCTGAATAATCCATGGGATAAAGAGGAAGTCTCAGGGACTTGAACTAAGTGAAAGAAAACATCAAAATTGGTGGGATGATGATAAAGAAGTGCTTAGAAGGGAATGTATAGCATCAAATGCTTATATTAGAAAAGAAATATCTCAAATCAATAATCTAAGTTTCACCTAAACAAATCTGAAAAAGAAAAAAAACCCTATATCATGCAGAAGGTAGGCAACAATAAAGGTAAGAGCAGAGAAAACAAAATGAAACAGAGAAACGATGACAAAAGCTGGTTCTTTGTAAAGATCAATAAAATTGATAAACTTATAACAAGAATGACAGAAGAGAAGACAGCAATTCGTAATATGAAGAATGAAAAAGAAGATATCACTACAGAAACCACAACCATTAAAAGAATATTAAGGGAATACTCTGCATAAATCTATGCACATAAATTCAACAACTTACATGAAATGGAACAATTCCTCAAAAATCACAACTACCAAAACTCACTGAAGATGAAATAGATAACCCAAATATACTTACTTAAAAATTTGAATTTGTAGTTAAAAACATTATGCAAAAGGAATCTTCAGGTCCATATGGTTTCGCTGGCAAATTCTACTACACATTTAAGAAAAATAAATAAATTATACCAATTATACATAATCTTTTTCAGAAAATGAAAGAGCAGAGACCACTTCCCAAATCATTATATGAGGCCAATATTATCCTGATGCCACAATCAGACAAATATATCACAAGAAAAGAAAACTACATACCAATATCCCACATGAATACAGACGTAAAAATCCTCAAAAATATTAGCAAACAGAATCCAGCAATATATAAAAAGAATATTATACCACAACCAAGTGGGTTTTATTTCAGGCATGCAAAGCTGCTTTAATATTTGAAAATCATTATATGTAACTCACCACACTGACGTTTCCAGAAGGGAAACCACATGAACATATCAACTGAAACAAGGAAAAGCATTTGGACTAATTCATCATGAACAACTCTCAGCAAAATAGCAATAGAAGGGAGCTTCATCTACAAAAAACCTCCAGTCAGTATCACACTAAATAGCAGAAGGCTGAATGCTTTCTCCCTGAGATGGGGAGCAAGGCAAGGATGTAGCCTTTCACTGCTCCTATTCAACCTCACACTGGAAGTCTACACTGTGCAATAAGAAGAGAAAATGAAATGAAAAGCATAAAGATTGGGAATAAAAGAATAATTTCTAGGCATACACAGACAACCCCAAAGAATCTGCAAATAAAACCAAAATAAAAACTTTATAGAATTAGTAAATGAGTTTAGCAAGGTCACAAGAGAGAACATCAACACACGAATTATATTTCTGTACAACAATGAACTGGAAACTGAAATTTTAAAACACCATTTATGATAGCTCCAAAAACAGAAAATATTTAGGTATAAATTTAGCCAACATGAATAGGATCTATATGCTGAAAATGACAAAACACTGATGAGAGAAATTTAAGAAAACCTAGGTAAATGAAGAAATATATCATGTTCATGGAATGGAAGACTCAAATTGGTTTAAGATTTAACAAAATTTCAATCAAATTTCCAGCATGATTTGTTTTTGTAGATATAGACAAACTGATTCTGAAATTTACATGGAAATAGAAAGAAATGAGAATGGCCAAAATAATTTTGAAAAAGAAGAAGTTGGAGGAATCACACTATCCTATTTTAAGACTAACTATGAAGCCACAATATTCAAGACTAACTTTAAAGCTACAATATTCAAGACTATAAAACAATAGAAATATAAATGTACAAAGACTATAAATCAATGGTATTGGTGAAGGACCAGATATAAATCAAATAGAGAATCAAGAAATAGATCCACACAAATAGGGTCAACTGATTTTTGAGGAAAGTATAAAGGCAATTAAATAGAAAAATGACAATCTTTTCAACAATGGTGCTGGAACAACCGGACATCCTACCCCAAAGAAAAAGAAGATGGTAGCCAAGAGGAGGAGAAGGAGAGCTTCGATCTAAATCTCACAGCCCACACAAACATTAACTCAAAATGAATCACAGAGCTAAATGGAAAAGTAAAAACATAGAAGAAAATCTTCATGGCCTGGGGTTCGGCAAGAGTACTTAGACATGACACCCAAAGCACGTCTAAAGCATGGAGTACAAAAAAAAGGGGGATTCCTCACAATTAAAAACTTCCACTCTTCCATAACACTGTCAAAAGAACAAAAAGACAAGCTACAGGCCAGGAGAAAAATACTTGCATATCATATATACGACCAAGGAGTTGTAGCCACATTATATAAAGAACCTTCAAAATACAACATAAGCAAACAATCTAAATTTAAAAACAGGAAAGGACTTAGAGGTTTCACCAAAGAAAACATATGGATGGCAAATAAACACATGAAAAATGTTCATCATCATTAGCCGAAAGCAAGTTAAAACCATGATGTAATGCCACTACACACCTACAAGAATGGCTACAAGAAAAAATCTTGAAATTACCAAGCGCTGATGAGGATACAAAGCAATTGGAAGTCTCGAACGTTGCTGGTGGTACTGTCACTCTGTAGCACAATGCAAAATGGTACAGTCACTCTGGAAAACAGTTTGGCAGCTTCTCATAAACACACATCACATGACCCAGCAATCCCACTCCCGGCTATTTACTGTGGAGAAATGAAAATTAAAGTTCACACAAACACCTGTACAGGAACGTTTATTGCAGCTCAATACACAATCACAAAACAGTGGAAACAACCCAGATGTCTTTCAATGGGGTGGAGTGGTAGACCAACTAGGGTGGATCCACAAAATGGAATACCACTCAGCAATAAAAATAAATGAGCAACTGATACTGATAAGGAATGGCGCCAGGGAGTCTTGGGGGTGATGGAACTGCTCTGCATTCTGATGGCAGTGGTGATTGCACAGATGCACACGTGTGTTAAAATTCACAGAACTGGACACCAAAGAAGGCAATTTGATTCCACGTTAATTTAAAAAATAAAATTTAGAAAATACAAAGAGAAAATAGGAACTGGATTCAAGTACCAGTCTTCAAGACAGATGTTCCTGGACAATCTTCTCTAATTGTATACAACAACAAATCAGTTTTACCCTTATAAAGGACAGTATAAAATAGTCATTAGAGGTCAAAACTTTTTGTTTTCACTTGTGAATAACAATGGCATGGAGATACAGAGCCTAGGTAAACAACAGAGCAGAGAAATGTCTGCAGTAACAAGAGCAGCTCCTCCCGGCTTGCCCACCACATATCGGGTCCAGAGGACATCATAATTCAGCGAGCAATGGATAACAACGTATTTTCATGATTGCTGTTTTTCTTTTTAACTTATTATTCCATCTCAAATAATGACCAAGACCACCCTCTGGTTATTTTGCAAACTGTTCTGTCCTCTTTTTCTCCTCCCCTTTCCTACTGGACATCTTCAGGAAAATCAGTACCCACCCACTGTCCTCTCACTACCTGCCCTCCTAAACCCACGGTGCTGACTGAAGCCACAGATGGCCCCTCCTCATGATAGTGGCTCCCAGCCCTCCTAGGGCCTGTTCCTGCACCATCGACCCCAGTATTCCCTCCCTCTGTCTCGGTCCTTGCTGCCTGAGCCTTCAGGACCAGCCCTCAGGTGGTGGCACGCTCCTCCACACTGACTTCACACACTTCCCCAGGGGACTCTCTCACTCTCGGCTGTGGTCACCAAATGGCACCATGTGACAGCTGAAAACATCCAGTTTGGTTTCATAGATTGTAACCTGGGTTTCCTTATCCTGGTAGGATAACAGAGAAAAATGTAGAATGCCCAGTGACATGTGAACTTCAGATGAACAGTAAATATTTGGGACACGCTTACACTAAAGTATATTCATTGTTTATCTGAGATTCACATGTCACTGGGCATTCGTGCTCCGCCTTTGTGAATTCCCAAGCCGGTTCCACAGCCTGGCCGCCCTGCCAGGGTGCAAAGGCCAGGTCTGTGAATGCCAGGCCAACCGCACCTCCGCAGCCCCTTCATTACACCCTCCTCCCAAGTGAAAGCTGTTATTTTGCTCCTTATTCCAAACAGTGGCTCCAGATTCCAGATCTTGCTTTGCCCACCACCACCCAAGGGCACACAGTCAGACACTGGGCCTGAGGCTGGCTTCTGCCACTTCCAGCTGTGTTGAATAAGTCTCTGCATCTCGCTGGGCCGCAATAAAATGAGACTAATAGGATGTGTCCTGCCGTTTGCACAGGACTCTGTGGACAACGGAATCTCAGCGCTAGCAAAAGGGATTTGCAAAGAGCCCTTCAAATGTTAACTGTTGTTATCGTCATTGTTGACCAAATCACTCCAGCTAAAAACCCCAAATCACCTTTTTCTGCCTCGTTGTGCACTTGCAACTAGTCACCAGTCCATCAATTCTATCTCTCACACGTGTCTGACATTCTTCCTCTTTCCACTCCCTCCCACCGCCTGTCCCGAGGGGCTCTGAACCTCCTCCTCCTCTACCTGGGCCCTAAAAGCTGCTTCCTGACTCTCCCGGCTCTGGCCTTGCCCTCCCCACAGTGCCAGAGCTAGTTTCTAAAGAGAGCTGATGAGCTTTCCCGGCTCCTCCGAGGGCTACAGACAGGCTCCTATGAGCAGCACGAAGGTGCTTCACATGCTGCTCCAGCCACGTGTTCTCTCCACTGGCTTCCCCTCTTGGAGAACCAATTCTCTCATCTTCCCAGACACAGGCTGCACTTGCGCACCTCTGGGCCTTGCTCCTGCCATCCCCTTGTGTGGAAGAACTGACCATTCATTTCCCACGTGGTGTCCTCCCAGACACACAGACCCAACCTCTCCAGCGCTTGCCCAGAGCGTGATGCCCACAGTAGTCTGGCTCCATGCCCAGCTCCTTCTACTCTGCTCTAGTCACTAATATCAAAATCTGCACATAGTAGGTGCGCTAACAACGTCTGTCAATTAGAAGTGAACATTTCAGCAAGCCATGGAAGGTAGGTGGGCAGCAGTGACCAGAACAAACCACTGCGAGTAATTAATTACCTCTTAGTGCCAGGAAAAATGACGCCTTCTCTGAGGAACTGGAACTTGTCCTACTTTCAACGACGAGAACTATGGAAACCAGTGTTCCTCTTTCTGCCCAGCTTGTCAGAAACACAAAGACAAAGCTGATGCCGCATCACTGCACGTGGACTTGCTTAGATGGCTAACATCTCTCCCCCCTCTGCTGTTCCCTGGCCTGGTTTTCTGCTCCTGTTTTTATTAACCTTCCTGCATACAGGCAGGAAGACAGACGGAGCTACCACAGGAAGTGTTGGGAAGGGAAATGTCCATGTGAGCAGTGGTAACTCAGATTGCCCACATGTTCAAGTTGAATAGGAGAGGCACCACTTGTGCAAGGTTGACAGTTGTACTTGAGCAAACACAGTCAAATGCGTACACACTATCACAGAGACACAAGAAAATGGGCCAGTCTCCATGCCTGTTGTATCGATTATGTGCTATAGTTACTAGAGGACACCAAGGGCCACCAGCACATCTCATTTATCTTACTTTGAAATCCAATTGTTAATTGTTGGGGAACTCAAGTTCTTAAGCAACAGGTAAAGCAGACAGCCAAGCCAGGGGACCACCGGGCTCCTTCCCAACTGAGCTTACCTGAAACCTGAGATGTAGAAACTCAGGCTGGAGAAAAATGTGTCTGCGTCATGGAACCTTCTGTGCTTGGCCTTCCCAATCTTATCTTAACCCAGAAGTTAGTGTACCTCCAAATAACACAGATACAGAGACGAAGGTGCAGAGGATATTGAGTCATTTTTTCTAAAACTCCTATGTAACCCATCACAGCCCTGGACGCCCTGCCATCCCTCCTACTCCTTCCCACACAACCTCAGCCTCCTCCCTGTCTTTAAGCTTAGGGCAGATTAAGTTGTAAAATGATAATACTAAATAGTAAATTACACTTTCCCAAAGATGGCTCCCGTTAGGCTGTCATGCACACTCCTCTGTCCATTTGGACACCCTGACCTTCCGTCCAAGCTCCGTGCCCCCTCTTCCTGCAGACGCCTTTCCTGGAGCTTGTGCTGGCCTGTCACTCTGGGCTGGTCTCTGTCCTGGCATTACCACACTGCACTGCCCAGGATCATGACCCTGCCCTCTCATCCCTCCTACAGGGCACAGCAGCTGCCCACCAGCCGCCATCAGCAGAGGGCTCAGGATGGGATACACCATCAAACACTTGCACATGTGGGTGCACAGCACACACCCGGGAATGACAGGCTGAGGCACCCAGAGACAAAACATGAGCGAGGCTGAGACCCTGGCAAGCAAAGAGGGAGTGGGAGTGACAAGAAGAGACAGGAAGGAACTGAGGAGACTCTGGTAGTGTCAAGAACCAATGGGAGATGAGCTAGAAAGAAAATGACTGAGACCAAATTCTTTGTCTTACCGTGTCCTAGACAGTAGTTTCAGCTCAAAAGTCACTTTTGCAACTGTACAAAGTTACCCTGAAGACAATCTGGGAAGTTTAAGAGAGAGAGGGAATTAAATGCTATTAAGGAGTTTTGTTGCTTTTGTTGGGCAGGACAATGCGATCGACGACGGCCAGGAGAAGGTAAGCCTTGTTAGTTAGCCGTGCATGTGGAAGGATTCACAAATGAAAGGACAGCATATGGACATAAAATAATGAAGCCAAAAAAAAGTTAGTGTTCTCTACTTTTTGTATGTTTGAAAATTTCCACCATATTTTTTAAAAGGAAAAATATTCTGTTTCTGTCATTTGAAGTAATCCACTGAGTGGAATTAACTGAATTTTCAAATCAATGGCTGTTTATTACTGAATTTAGGGAAGTCCCCAGGAAAGTGATCTATTCCTAAGTTGTCTTTTTCTATTTTTTAGGATGAGTACTATTTAAAATTGAATGATGATAATGCAAAAAAAGAAAACAAGGTTGAATCAGAAACTAAGCAAGTATTACTGGGCCAAACTCCCAGTGTCCTGTGGCCTGCTCAAGGCCAACTATTTGCACTCCCTGCAAGCCCCGAGTAAAGAGGATCTGGACACCACAGGGACACCCACATACCCCAGGCCTGGGCACATACTTGCTCAACGTACAAGGCACCTCTCAGTGAAGGCTGCCATCCCTGGCTGGACTGATTCCATATTCCCCTGAGTTAAGACAATTACTGAAGTGAAGAAGTAAGCTGCCAAACATATTCGATGTCCTTAGTAAAAGAAATTTACACTTAAAATTTGATGAACTTTGCACACACTAGAATGGTAAAAATTAAAGACTGACCCAGTAACTGTAATTCTCCTTCACTGCTGGTGAAATGTAAAACAGTACAGCCACACAGAAATAGCTAGGCTGTTTCTTAAATGTTAAACATACACCTGCGATGTGCCTCAGCCATTCCACTCCTAGGCATTCACCCAAGAGAAAGGGAGTGTATGCCCGTACAAAGACTATAAATGAGACTGTCTGTAGCAGCGTCATTTGTAACAGCCAAAACCCAGAAACAACCCAAATGTCCATCAACGGGAGAATGAATAGACAGAAATTGTCGTAAATTAATAAGTGGAACACTCCTGTCAAAAAGGAATGAACTATAGAGACACCATAATAGAAATGAATATCAAAATCATAATGCTGAGTGAAAGAACTAGACAAAAAAGAGTATGTACTATACATTTCCACTCATAGAAGATTCTAGAAAATACAAACTAACCTATAGTGACAGAAAGGGGATCAGTGGTTGCCCAGGTACAGATGGAGGGAGAGATGGGCTGCCAAGAGGCACAAGAAAACTTTTGAAAGTGAGAGAAAAACCCTGTGCCTTGATTGTGGTGATGGTTTCAAGACGTAAGCATATGTTGAAATCCATCAAGCCCTATGCTTTAACCATGTGCAGTTTTTGTACATAAATATACCTCAATTAGTAGTTACAAAATTCAGTACAGCTTCTCAATCACACAGAGGAAAAAGAATAAATTCCTTAAAAAGAAACTAATCTTCAAAATACTAAGAAGAACAGCATGAGTGAAATAATTCATAACTGAGAACCAACAGAACCTCTGGCTACAAGAACGCTTACCCCATTCTGTGCTAAAGGCCTGAGGTTACGCACAGCGTTCCCGTCATATCAACTACAGTTCCTCCGTCTATAGTAACGTCAAGTTCTTCATCAGTCAAGAACTACTTTAGTCCTAACTTTGTCTGAATAAAGGTTAAATATTTTCCTATACTTGATATTACTAGTACAGGAATATATGCATACTTCTGTGTCCCCTATAGAGAGAACATTGTCCTTCCACATGGTCTGTGCATTCAATCTATATATAATCGTGGTTTCATATGTATCACCTGTTCAGTCAAAGTTATCAAAATTGCTTCTTTCTTAAAAACATAGTGCCCAATTAAATGGAAGCAAGGAATTAATCCTGTGAGTGGCCGGCCTCACATGCAGTCAGTGACGCAGGCCTGTCCTGTCACACCATCATCGACAGGGACTTCTTGGCAAGGTCGGGACCCACCCAGCAAAGCAAACGTGACATCCTGTGACAAGGTAGGCAGCATATGACACGCTCCCAGGGTCCATCAGACCACACTCCTCCTTAGCTGTGACATATTGCTGACTTTCTGCAGGTCCACACAGATGGTGTGTCCAATAACTGCCAGCAAAGCCAGAGAACTGGCGGTACAACTGAATCTCCTCAACTTTCTTGTTAACCTTTTTGAAAATGCCGGATCCTGACAGTCTCACAGATGTCTGCACTTATCCACACCTCTTTCCTCTCCTTTTTAAGCATTAGAAAAAAAAATCCCCATTGAATAAACCTCTAAGTGTCTATTTATGTGAGCTAATCTTGGTGCGGTATTTACAGCTCCTCTGGGGCTGCCGCGAGCCTCTGGAAGGAGTGTTATATTTAAGAACTGCTTCAGCAGAACCATTTTCTGAGAAGTCCTTTCATAAAAATAAACCTGACTTATCTCAGCCCCACCCTACAAGCAGGACTAGCTGCCCCTCCTTCTCTGGGTGTTCCTTTAGCACTTTGTACACATCCGTGTTACAGCGTTCGCCTTAACCTGCCGTAATGGCTTCTATATTGTGGGCTCCATCAGGTCAGGAACAAATGATCCACACCCAAAATGCCAGCACATGGATGCATTTTAGTTAATGCTTTAAATTAATTAATTAAATTAATTAATTACTTAAAAATCGTGAGCCAATTAAAATGAATAAATTTTAAAACGGTCTTACATCAGTAAAAATGGGTCATTTCATTTTTAAATACTACAATATGGAAAGAAATGTGACAAAAACTTATCACAGAGATGATCATACATATGTGATTTTAATTCAGTTTGTTCTAAGATGTTGGAAGATGTATGATTAAATGAGGGCAATCAAAAATAAAAAATTAAGCTTGGCTTTATTTTCTTTCTTTGTTTTTGTTTTTGTTTTTTTACCAAAGCATCCTTTTATACAAGTTAAGTATTTCATGGCTCTTTTGATCAACAATTTACTTTTCAGACAAATACTTCTGCAGGGGAACAACGAGATAAGTGACCTGCAACGTCTTTCAGAGAACAGTTTTGTTTCAAGGTGGATGCCTGAGAAGGCTTTAAACCCATTTCGATGTTGCTGATTACTCTCAGCTAGGTGCTAAGGATAGCAGGAGTGCTTGCTTGCAAGCTGGGCTTGACTATCTTTTTCCAAAGCAACTTGGTTAAATCTTGTGAAGTGCATTAAAATGTACACGGAGAGGTCTCTGAGGAGGAAGTTTTTGTAACAGAACAATTGTGCCTTAGGTAGACAGTTCTTTCAGACTAAAGAGCAGTCCAAGACTGGCCTCCTGGAGAGCTGGAACAATATCTATATTCATACATTCATTTAAGGCCTTGATGGGTGGATGAATGGATAATCTTTAGCAGGGATTGGGCATCTGAATCACCTGGGAGCTCACTCAAACCACTCCCACTGAGTCTCACCCCACCTGGATGTATCAGAACGTCCCAGGGAGAAGCTGAGACTGTGTTTATTCAAAAATCCCCCAGGAAGAAGACACAAGTAAATGGAAAGCAGTGCTCACGGAGTGAAAGAATTAATATTGTTAAATTGTCCATACTACCCAAAGCAATCAACAGATTTAACGAAATTCCTATTAAAATTCCAATGGCATTTTTCACAGAAATAGAACAAACAATCCTAAAATTTGTATGGACTCACAGAAGAACCCAAATAGCCAAAGCAATCTCGAGAAAGAAGAACAAGGCTGGAGACATCACACTTTTTGATTTTAAACTATATTAAAAGTTTTCATCAAAAGAAAAAAAAATTTTGTGGGGCCGGCCCGGTGTTGCAGCAGTTAAGTTCACATGTTCCACTTCAGCGGCCCCGGGTTCGCTTGGCAAGCCATGCTGTGGCAGGCATCCCACATATAAAGTAGAGGAAGATGGGCATGAATGTTAGCTTAGGGCCAGTCTTCCTCAGCAAAAAGAGGAGGATTGGCAGCGGATGTTAGCTCAGGGCTAATCTTCCTCAAAACAAAAAACAAAACACAAATAAAAAATTTTGTAAATATGTGTGGTGTTGGATGTTAACCAAACTTATTCTGGTTACCATTTCACAATATATTCATACATCAAATCACTATGTTGTGCACCTAAAATGAATACATCATATGTCAATTATATCTCAATTTAAAAAAAAGAGGAAAATCTGACATTCTCAGTCTGTTAACCCCCATCCTATAACAATAAGGTCACATGTAGTTGATTTAAAGGGATGACTAATCCTAGAACTGAAATTTTTTTCCCCAAAGTACTGTAAATGTACCTTAGTTCTTGTACAAGTTCATGACAAAGAACCCAGATATCTGTGTTATGCAGTAAGAATTTTGATGTAAATATATTAATTGGAGAGTTACAAACAATAACATATAAAAAACACAAAAGCCCCCAGGTGATTCTGACGCACACTCCTGGTTAACAGCCATGAGGACGGAACGAGGCCCCTCCTGTTTGCTGAGGCAGTATCTAGGCTGAGCAATCACAACATTTACAGTCCAAACAGGACAATTTTGTGAGTGAAATGGGCGCTATTAGGAATTACACCAGGGCAAGAGGCTGGAACTATTGCAAAGAGACGTGGTCACTTTTTGGTAATTGAGATCTGTTGTGGTTTTTTTTTCAATGACAGACTAAGTTTTCATCATTTTAAGAATCTTTATATAAACAACAACACATACTTGTATAAAGAAAACTGCCACATGCAGCCTTGGCACATTTCAAGCCCACCATCAGAAAAGTTTGTACCAGCGCCACCTCCAGTGGAATTTGGTTATAAAATCTCCTCGTCAGGGGCTGGCCCTGTGGCATAGTGGTTAAGTTCACACCCTCTGCTTCAATGGCCCAGTGTTCGTAGGTTTGGATCCTGCGCACAGACCTACACAGCGTTCATCAAGCCATGCTGTGGCAGCATCCCACATACAAAATAGAGGAAGATTGCCACAGATGTTAGCTCAGCAACAGTCTTCCTCAAGCAAAAAGAGGAAGATTGGCAACAGATGTTAGCTCGGGGCCACTCTTCCTCACACACACAAAAAATCTCCTCTTCAAAGGCCCCTCAATGTAGGCTTTTCATGTGCCTTCACTAATGGTTTAACTAAGTGCTCTGGAAAAAAGGCAGTCAAGCTCAGATGGCCCTCTGGTAGTTTCCAAAATGGGCACACATGCTTTACACTATTCCCATCAAAAGGAGAAGCCTCATTCCCCTCCTCCTGAGTGTGGACTGGACTTGGTGACTTGCTTCTAATAAATGCAACCTGATATAAGTGACAGTGTGTGACTTCTGAGGCTTGGTCAGAAAGGGCACTGCAACTTCCTCCTTCTATTCCCTCTTGAATCCCTTGCTCACCAGGAAGCCAGATGCCATGCTGTGAGGACACTCAAACAGGTATGTGGAGAGGTCCACAGGGCAAGAACTGAGGCATCCTGCCAAAAGTTAGCAAAAATGAGTGAGCCATCTTCCAGCCACTTTGTAAGCATGACTGCAACCTCATGAGAGAGCCTGAGTCAGAACCATCCAGTAAAGCCATCCAACATGAAGCTGCTAAGTTTTGGGGTAATTTGTCATGTAGAAATGGATAATTACTACACCTACAGTCTTCAACCTGGTCAGCTTTGTGATCAGGTCATGCTTTTTGAGGCTGCCTGATACTTGAGGGTAATTATGCAGCTCTCCTGCATCATTACTGAGCTCTGACCACCTACACACATGGGCTTGAGCAACACAAGCAAGGCAGGCCACTTAATCACTCTTAATTAATGCATGGGACCATTCTCCATCTGGAAAGTAGGGAAAGAAATGCCCACCCTGCAGGCTCACAAAATGTAGATGTAGGTACTTTGAAAGCTGCAAAACGAGCCATACATGTAAATTACTGTCAAATAGACCCTATCATCTCACATACTGCAGTCTTAGCCTAATTCACTAGATGATAGTAATGACTGCTACCCCCAACACTGATGGACCACCTCTCCACAGCAGGCAAGATCTTGTATATTTAAAATTGTTAGCTAGCCTTGAGCAGCCTTGCTTGAGTTGAGTACAGAAGAGACACAGGCTCTGGGAACAAATCCACTTGCCCCAGGACAGCACTCATTCAGTGGTAACTCCTTTCCCACATCTCAGCTCTTCTCTCCTCCCCGCTACCTGTAACACTCTCTGGCCAGACTCTCCTTCCACAACATGCACTTGTGGAGTAAAGGAAGCACCACTTGAACCTTGCTCCCTAAGTTGCAATGGTCTAGGCCAGAAAAGCCAAGGAGTAGGTGTTGCTGGCAGGCCCCCAGTGCCTTCCTTCCCTGCTCTGAGGCCAGACAGGCTTCACAGCACACCCTCGCCAAAGATGAGCAGAGAGAGCCTCCACGGCCCATATACACGCATCTGCACATGCACACAGGCACCCCTCTCAGGACACTGGGCATTATGAAAACACTGTGGGCTTTAGTGAGGCTGCTGGCAAATGCCCCCTGCAGCCATATCCCACTGCCTGGCTGCCTGGGAGGTGCAGAGTTGGCTGGTAAGAAAGTATTGTATTCCAAAGAACTTTTTGCAAATCCCCAGCTTCAAGACTGCCGTGGAACAGAAAAGAAGATAAATCAATGGAGACTACAGAAATCCATATTTTGCTTATCTTATCCTGTTTCTCTCTCTTTCTAAAGTCACAGGTTTCAAACAAGCTGCAAGATTAATCACCCCAGCACATGGGCCAGGTTCCAGTGGGGACTGACCAGCAGCCTGCCTGGAACTTCTCGGACCCAGCTGGAGCATCCTAAGGAGGTACAGCTCTGATGGGGTGACAAGTGGGGTGGGGACAGCAGGAGGCTGGTAGTCTTGCTCAGAGAATGATAGAACTTATTAACAATTGAAATGGTGCACAAGGAGGGGCCTTCACATTGCTTCCTGGCTGCAGGCGTAGGGTCTATAGCCCTGAGCAAGTTGGTCAACCTCTCAGGGATTCCACATCCTCATCCCCAAAATGGTGACAATAATGGTACCTAGGTACACGTCTACTGAGGGGGACAAATGACATAATGCACAGAGGGTACTCAGTCCACAGGTGCTTCCACACCAGTTCCACAAGACCAAAGCTGTCTACACACCGTTCAATCAGGCCACTTCTCTGACTGTCACGGATTTCACTGGACATCACAGCATTAAACTTCTGTAAATGCTTCCAGATGCCCGCTCTCAACTACTTACTTATCTCATTGCAGACAGGTCCATGGGCCACACTTTGAGCAGCACTGGCCTCCAGAGCTGCTGCAAACACAGGCCCTCCATCTCTGACCCTCAAAACCTAGTCACTGGCTTTGCTTCTTTCTTACTTAACTATTATGTGTTAATAGATGCTTTAGATTTCAGACTCAAAATTGCTGTTATTAAAGCATTGAGGGCTATTGCGCCTGGCCAGGGTCCCCCAACACTTGGTACTGAGCATGTCCCACAGTGAGTGAGACAGTATGCATTTGGCAGGCCTCGGCCTGAGTCCCCACGTCCTGTTACTGCCAATTGTGCTATGTGGAAATGCTGGCTGAGGCTCACTGTCATGGATAAAATAGGTAATCGCCTTCTCATGGTAAGCACTGGAAATGAACTCAAGTAATAAACCAGGAGCCCAACCCATAGAGGACCCCGAGCTCCACCCGAACCCCTAGCGAATGCTCACTTTCCTCCCATGATGCCTACGTTCTCTGAAGGACCTGACTCTGCTCCAGCTGCTCACATGTCCTAGAAAACCCTCCCCAGCCCCTCCCCGCTTCTTACTCTTAGACCTAGAACTTTCTTCAGGGCCCGAAGTGACTTTTCCACAAATATTTGATGAGTACATAACAGGGTTAAGAGCTGTGCTGGGCCACGTGACTCTGCGTTCAGATCTGGGTGCTGTTTAACCTCTTTGTGTCCCAGGATCCTCATTTAAAAATGGGAGAAATAATAGCACCCGCTTCCTGGGCCGTGGTAAGGATTAAATGAGGTGACACACACAAGCTTTTTAAACAGTGCCTGGTAAACACCCAGCAACACTGGTTGGTGGTGCTCCGTGGGCAGTGGGCACGTGACAGGAGATCCAGCCCACACCACCCGTATCCTCACGTGCTGTTCTCCTCACAGCACTGTCCCTTGCTCTTTCCTCTCCATGAGGCTCTCTCCTCCTCTCCTGCCCTGACCCGGAGCCCTTCCCCCCTCCTCTGAGCCTCCCTGGCCTTGCTTGCCAATCATGCTCATCGTCCACTCCCCTCTACTGGGTTTAAGCATCTGGGGGACAGAGTTCTGTTTGACTCTTCACATTCAATATTAACACTTGATGCAATGAATAAGTAAATGATTTTCTTCCAAACTCCCCACTCCCTTCCACCCACCTCCCACCGTCCCATCTGTTAAGGACACTGACCTCTCCCAGTTTTCCAGGTTTGGAGCCTGGCCTCCTCCTGATTCGACTCCCAGGGTCAGGCACCTGGTATCTCCAACACCGTCCCTCCCTTTCCACTTACACTGCTGGAGGCAAGGTTAAGCCATGCTCCTTGGGCCCAGGCTACTGCCACACTGACTGTTCCAGCTGGTTCCAGGACTCTCTCCTTTCCTCTCTGGCTTCTCTCATATCCTGGCCTCAGTGCAATCTCCTGAGACCAAACTTTACCCATGAGGATGGTGCTCTTTTGCTCATAAACCTCTGACTGATCCCCTAGTTTTTCAAGATAAAATCCAAATGCCCAGGCTGGCCCTCCAGATGCCGGCAGTGGGGTCCCAAGCCTCCGATTCAGGTGTCTAAACATGTGCATTCCTCAGTCTCCCTCTTCAGCCCACTGAAGGCCTGTTCGGCTTGTCAGTCAGTCCACAGGGGTGGGAACGGGCCTTGGGCTTCCCTCTGTCCTCACACTTCCATTCCTGACAGTTCCCCGCTGTGGTGCTCACTGCCTCTCCACCTAGACACAGTTTATCCAATTTTCGACCCCTTCTCAAGATCTGACCAGCTTTTCCTCATCTCCTAGCTTCAGAGAGATGCCACTGCTCCACAGTCAGGGCCAGAAGCCCTTCCTTTTGGTTGGTTTTAACTGATCTCCAATGTCTTGGCTTCACTTGGTTCCCTCTCTGAATTCTTATCCCTGTGCTAGAAGGTGCTTACGAAATAATTGTGGACTGTCTGCCTGGCTAACAAGTGCCCAAGATCTGGCCTCACCCCCCAGCATAATGAATGTGGGGGAGCCGCATAAATAAAGCAACAATGCCATCATTTCCAGCAGTTAACTTTGATAAGAAATGACGCTCTACTGCTAAAGTAAAGTGAGAAGAAGAGCATTCTTTTTTTCTGAAGAGTCACAATTCTGGTGATAATAGTGCTTTCAAGGTATAGGAACTCAACCTGAGTTCACTGTCACTCCCTGACCATGAACCACTGCTACTGTTTTAAAAGAAGATATGATACAGGGCAGAAAGCGTGGTTATCAGAGAGCGTTGCAGATATCTTAGCCACCCAGCCACCCCACCAGGCAATCTTGGTGACTCATTTTCTGGCATGTGCTAAATCATTGGCTCAATTTTCCCAATGTAATGCTGCAACTACGACAACGATACACCACTCACAGACCGTATTCTTAGAATAAGCTATTGTTTCCATCACTGCAATAAAAACTTATACTTTACAAATTAGAATGTTTTAAAATACAGTAATAAATTGATGTTTTCCCAAGCCTCATTACAAAGTTAACACAACAGGCCATAATTTCAGGTTTATGCTCTTACATTCACTTGCAGAGAACAGAGATGTAGAAGTGGTTTATGCCCTTTTATAAAATCTGGAGAAATGAGACGTGGTCAATCGTGGACTGCAAAGTCCATCATCCAAAACTAACAAGGTCCCTGTGCGCATGTACTTTGGTGTACACAGTGAGGACACAGAGGTGGGAGGTGGGGGCAGTAGCCCACCCCTCCAGGGCTGAAGGAGCAGCAGGGCCAGGCAGGTTCAGCCTCTCAATTATCACTTTTTCCTTCAGCAAAAAATGCAGTCATTTTAAGAGGAAGTTTGTCAAAGCAACAGATACTGAGTCCTTATTTCTATCAAATGAATGTACTTGGGGTGGAGGATTGAATAACCTCTTAGATCTGATGTGTGACAAACACAGACTTAGCAAAATTTAGGTTGTCTACCGACCCAGCTCAACGAGGGATGTGTAAATGTGCCCTGAGCTGTTCTGTTTGGAGCGGCATTCCCTTTCTGACACTTTTCCAGTGGATCTTCAGACTTGCTCAGTATTTTATCTAATCTCCAAATATATGTTTTAAAGAAATTATGATATTATTTTGCTGTGAGTAGTCTGCAGAGCGGCTGACAGAACATATGTGACAGATCGCACACTGCATCCAACACTGAACTCAGACATTTACTTTATATTCTCTTTAATGGGTAGAGAATATCATGCAGTGAAGCTGGCACAGCCAAGGTTCAGGGCGAAGTCCTCCTCTAAAACCCATCACTGGTCCAACAGTCAGGAGACCACACTCCAGTCACAGGCTGTCAGAAGCATCTCCATCTTAATCCTGAGGGGACTGAGGGATGAGGAGGTCACACAGCTTCAAGCGGCAGAGAGGGACTTGAAGGCCTTGTCTTCCCACCCAGTGTTCTTTATATCGATGCCCTCACCATAGAAGTGACCAGATGGCTGCAAACTGCTCGTGTCCCTCATGCAAAACACCCCAGGCCTCCAGTGCCGGGCCCCTCATGCCAAGCAAGCGGTGGTCTCTACTTCACTCGGACAAGAGACAAAGGGACACAAGTGAAACCTGGTGGAAAATCTTTTTTTCCCAATGATATGTCACTTTTGCATGTATAAAATAAGCAAAAACACGTTTTAATGCCAACAAAACTTTAGCATCATAAAAACCACCACCAATCTAAGTAAAAATGTTATGAAAGTGAAGTGTGTACCCCTAGCATGCACAGGAGTATATTATTACAGCCAGCCCAGTTTCAAAACGAGTCATCCATTACTTCTCGTTAACCTCCTCAGTTAAAGCCTAACCGTGACATAAGCATACTGTATAATTTTAAACTCAGAAAACAAGAAGTAAACAGCAAGAAAACATTTCAAACATACAATTTTCCTCTGGGGTTGCCATTCAGATCCCTGTCTAAAGAGCCAGGCTTTGCACAGACCACCAACTAACGAGACAAAAGCTACTTTCTTCCAACTTTGCTGGGTCATTTGTAACCATCAGTTATAACTGACAGGAGGAGAGGATTCCACCCAGGTTAAGTAAAACATCATCAGCAGAGAGAAAGAATTTTTGTGAGAGTGACTAAAAACAAGTTTTTTAAAAAAGAAGAAGAAAATAGATTGAGGGACGCTTCACTTGCACAGATCTTCGGTAAGTTAAGCACACGTGTGCACGGAACTTTCACGATGCTAAAAAGCCCCCAACCGGGTGCCAGCTGGGCACTTAGTAAGTTCTACTTGATGACTATGGCCGTCTTTTCCACCTTCAAGGTTCCTTGGTGTTAGCTATGCAGATGAGGACAAGCAATGCCAGAACCTAAGGGCCACCCTGGGGCTCTCTCCTTCTTCTCAGCTCCTCCCTGCTGGGGGGTCAGAGATGGAGGACATTAGCCCTTGAAGCCCCCTGTCCAAAGAGACCACCCCCTCACGGGGGAAGTAGTTACATAGTCACCCGGCTCATGGGCCCAAGGTCTGGCCAAAGTTACCCACAAGAGAAACAACTAGCAAGTTTGTGAGTTTGGGTCTGTGCAGTTTCTACTTGGAAAGAAGCTCATTTATTGTGCAAAGCAGAGCTCTGTGCTCTCATTAAATCTATGGGCACAAGATGCAGCAAGCTGAGTCAACATCCAGGACAAAGGGGAGCCTTTGAAATGTTTATTAATTTATAAGCCACGATCAAGGCAGAACATCTTGCTGGGGAAGACAAGAAGGCTGCATTCGATGCTTCATATTAAGTCACAGACACATTAACTGTGCTCCACAACAGCTGGGCTTGGTCCTGGCCTGTCACATCCACGTATCTCTTTCAAAAAGTACAATTGCACCTAAGAGTCTCAGGAATCCAGAATGCATTAGGAATCTAGAAATGCACTAACACTTTAGATCAAATGGGTAACATCACGACTCTCCCATACGAGGAAGAAGCCACATGGATACAATGACTGTTTCTTCAGAAAAACGCCATTGAGAAACGCAGGCAGTTCAGAAACAGCCATTCAGGACCACCTGCCGCCCTGCGGAAGCCAGAGAGTGGATTCAGCTAACATGCCTTTGGAAACTGTGTCCCAGGCTTCTATTTCGTGTGGTGGCATGACCACAGGATGAGGAGCAGAACACTGAACTCGAGACTTCAGAGTCATGTGACAATCTCATCTCCAAACTGGAGAAATGGTTACTGCTGCTAACTTTGGCGGACCAAGGGGGGGTCCGCCTCCCAGCACAGGGCAGGCAAAGACAATCCTGACAGCTGGAAAATATCATTATCATAGATGACTAAAACGCTGAAATAAGGCAAGCCCTTGTGAAGAACATTTTTCTTTCCTCCTTTTAGAAAAATTTATAACCAAAAATTCATCATTCCAAAAGTGTGAAACACTGCAGTAATTAAAAAAAATTGATGGATAATAAATAAGGAACTATTCCAAATTGAAGTCTATTTCAATTTAAGTTAATCTAGTTCCAAACCAGCTTCCCTAACTTTCCTGAATGTTGTAGAATTCACACACTAACTTCATTCAGGACACATCCTTCAAGTTTGGATCACTGCATTAGAACCAAACCAATCATGTGAGCAGCGACAGAGGGGAGTGGTTTAGAGCGGCAACGGCGGGAGAAACACTCAGACTTCAGGAGCCAGTGGACACCTTTTAAACCTAATTGGGTGACCCTGCTGGCTCCCATAAGAGTCTACATTTCACTCTTCCTGCATGTGACATTGTCAGGACGCTGGTAATCACGACGCTGTAGGAAGGGGTTTAGATGCAGAGTAGAAGGGAGAAAGTTTTCAGTTCTACTCAAAACCAATTCTACATGACAATTATAGTCAGCAAGACAGAGGGCGGGTGGGCAGACACGTGGGGAAGCTAGGCAAGCAGCTACTTTCTGGGCGGCAAATGTCTAGATTCTGGCCACAGTAGATCAGTCTCTTTCCAACCCAATGGTTTGTTTATTGAACATTACTGGATTTTGATCTTAAGTAATAGGGCTCCAGCCAACAAAATTATATTTGTTTCAAAAATTAGCCACATGAACAAAAGTATATGCTCCTGCTGTATTATCACTCCCACCCAAACTATTTTTAAATTCAACTCCCAAAACACTGGGTCTGAAAAGACCGCCAGAATCTGATGTGAGAATCTGATGCTTTGCCAAGTGCCGGAAGTCAGACTTCACTTCCCTCCCCCGCCACATACGTATGCACACACACACACACTCACTCACTCACACACCCCTTCACTCACACGTTCTCACACACTCACAGCCTGTTTTCCCATCAAGTTTCCTAACTTCGGTTTGCTACCTAAGTGTGTAATTTTTCAAGCTATTTACACATAATTGTAGAGTCGATATATCCAGTATTTCTATTCTTCCCTAGTCTGACTCCTAAGGCCACGCAGAGCACAGACTGTGGCTGTGACAAACGCCTGCAGGCACTTCTTGTCATCTCAGGCCAGCTTTCTCTCCAACCTGCTCAACTCCCCAGGCCGGCAGTGAGATGGAAGCCCTGATTTCCCCACAGCGGCCACGCTGAGGGCCCAAGCTCTGAAATTCTCTTTTCTCTCTACCTTTCCAGGCTGTAGCCCATTCTGAACAAGCAAAAGTGGGTATGGCATGCATGATAGGAACAGAGACATCATAAAAAGTAAAAACTTTGGTGGGGCCAGCCCAGTGGTGTAGTGGATAAGTTTGTGCACTCCACTTCGGTGGCCCAGGGTTTGCAGGTTCAGATTCCAGGTGCAGACCTACACACTGCCCATCAAGCCATGCTGTGGCAGTGTCCCACATACAAAATAGAGGAAGACGACACAGATGTTAGCTCAGCAACAATCCTCCTCAAGTGAAAAGAGGAAGGTTGGCAACAGATGTTAGCTCAGGGCCAATCTTCCTCACAAAAAAAAAAAATGTTGGTGCTCTGATCTGGTGCAGACCAAAAGGGCCACCCAGTCCATGCCAGCCCTGTGCATCCGAGCTCTCCTGGAAGGGAGCCGGGTAGAGACATCTCCACCTTCTCTGTGCTCAGGATGCCAGGAGACTGCCGTCCAGAGACGCCAGCTGCCAACCCGGCCCTGCATCAAGTCAACCACTGCCACACTACAGAGCCTGCACCAGTTTCTGTGAGTGATGCACAGAGCAAACTGAGCATGTGTTTTCCAGCAGAAGCCAAGGAACTGCCAGGGGAACCCATTCAGAAGAAACCAGGGGTCTCTAGGATCCTGGAGGAAGGAAGAGGAGCGAGGTCACCTACCCAGCCTGCCCTCGAATGCCGAAGCTCCTCCCAGACCCCATAGAGTTAGAGGTATGACCACATCAGCAAACACTGCTGGAAGCCCTGCTTCCTGTTCCCTCTTCCTCCAAAACTTTTAATGGCCCAGTGATCAAGATTGGGCCAAAGGCAAGAACGAAGAGAAACTGGAGCCCTTGTGAACAGTGCGTGGGAATGTAAAATGGTACAGCCTTTGGGGAAAATAGTATGGAGTTTAAAAAGTTAAACACATAACTACCAATGATCCATCAGTCCCACTTCTGGGAACATATCCGAAAGCAGCACAGGCAGGGCCGGATATCTGCACACGCATGTTCACAGCAGCATTGTTCAGACAGCCAAAAGGTGGAGGCAACCCACATGGCCACCAAGGAGTAAATCCATAAACAAAATGTAGTAAACACACAATATGGAGCATCATCCAGCCTTAAAAAGGAAGGAAATTCTGACACGTGCTACAACATGCATGAATCTTGTGGATATTATGCTAAGTGAATTAAGCCAGTCACAAAAAGGCAGATACTATATGATTCCACTTATCTGAGGTCTCTAGAGGAGTCAAAGTCATAGAGACAGAAAGGAGGAGGGTGGATGCCAGAGGCTAGCTGGAAGGGGGAATGGGGAGTTTAATGTGAGCAGAGTTTCAGTTTGGGAAGATTAAAAGAATTCTGGAGATGGACAGTGGTGATGATTGTACAACAATGTGAATATGCTTATGTGAATATGTCACTGAACTGTACACTTAAAATTGATTAAAATGGTAAATGTTATGTTGTGTATATTTTACCACAATTAAAAAAAGATTGGGGTCAATTAATGCGAGTGAAAAGACATGTGCAACTTGTGGGTCAGACCCTAAAAGTAAAGGGTAAGTCCCCCATCTGTCTCCCCCTCCTCAAGCCAGGCTGGAGCAGATGGAGGCCACACACTGGCCAGGGCAGATCGACAAGACAGAAAGAAGCAGGTCCCCCCGGATTTGGCACCTTGTCTCAGTCCATTCACGCTGCTATAACAAAATAACACCGACTGGATGGCTTAGAAACAACAGATATTTATTTCTCACAGTTCTGGAGGCTGGGAGGCGAGGGTCGGGTGTCAGCAAGGTCGGGTGAGGACCCTCATCTGCTTGCAGACTGCTTGCTGTGTCCTCACGTGGCAGAAGGGACTACAGAGCTCTCTAGGGTCTCTTTTATAAGAGCACTTAATCCCACTCATGAGGGCTGCACCCTCATGACCCAACCACCTCCAAAGGGCCCACGTCCTAATACCATCACCTTGGGGGTTAGGATTTCAACATATTAATTGTGGGGGGGACACAAACACTCAGAGCATAGCACACCTCAACCAGCTCTGGACTACTGACGCAGACTTTTATGTAACAGAGAGACAAAATTATCTCCTCTTTAAGCCACTATCACTTTGGGTTGTCTAACACAGTCACTTTATGTTCCTCAAAATAAGATATCTAACACCTTCCAGGTCTGCAAAGAGCAGGACTGCACAACTGGCAAGCCGAGACAGAGCATATCAGTCTGAAATATTTTAGTGACAAGTGATCTGTCTGTTGTCATATAGCCTGGCAGAAACAAGATTAAGCAGCAGTTTAGGAAAAAAGTCAATTTTTTCAAAGGAAGGATTTAGAATTTCTGGGAACACTTCGAATCATAGGATTTTGGAGCTCGTGTGAGTCTTGAGATCATCTCATCCAATACCTCCACCGACACAACGGAAGCAGAGCTCATTACTGAGTTCCCCCTGGGAGTCACATGCTGTGCCACAAAAACTCAAGAGTAACATCCCTACCTCCAAGGAGCTCAGAATTTATCAGGTCAGAGACAAGTAAACAGAAAATCCTAATCCCATCCAAGGGTTTGCAACAAGGGACTCAGCAGTGCAGGAGAGAGAGACTTCCAAGCTCACCCTTCCGAGCCCAGACGAGGGGCGTTGAAGGCCCCGATGAGGCTGCAGCTAGAAGATGAGCAGGAGCCATTCTGTGCAAGAAGAGAAGCCCAGAGGCCAAGGGAGAATGTATGAGCAAACAGGGGCCGTCTGGTTCAGAAAGGACAAACAGATAGTGACATAGGAGAGGCTGGAGCTGCGTGGTCCACCTGGACACTACTGGCCATGTGAAGCTATTTACATTCAAATTAACAAAAATTAAAGAAAGTGAAAAATTCTGCTCCTCACTTGCAGTAGCCACATTTCAAGTGCTCAGTAGCTTCTGTATTAGACACAGATACAGAACATTTTCTTCCTCACTGAAAGTTTTGTCAGACAGTGCTGGGCTGGGAAACAGGCAGAAGCCACACAGGGACAGCCTGCAGACTTGGACCAGAAGGGAAAAAGGAATCTTGCACAACTGACACTGGACTCAAGTCTTCTTATTCCTGAGCCAGTGTTCTTTCCACTAAGCCTGCCGTCGATAGGAGAGAGTCAGATAGGATTAAGGCCCAAGCAGAAGGCATTCTGGATTAGGGAAAGATACTCTGCTAGGCCCAGGAAGCCACTGCCCTCTCCTCTGTGCCCAGGGCGATGTGAGTGCATCCACGGGTGTCCATGGAGACGGGACAGCCTGCTGTCTGGAGGGAGGGGAAAGCAGCCCTAAGACAAGGGGTCCTCATCTGGGTTCTTGGACAACCGTGTGAGAAGGAAGGAGGGAGATGGATGAACCAGGACTCCTGATTTATCTGGCTCATCTTTGGGCATTTCTATTATTTTTTTTAAAAAAGGGATAAAGACTTCAATGATTTATCTAAAGCAATCAACATCTCTTAAAATGGCATTACTTGGGGGCCAGCCAGGTGGTGCAGCAGTTAAGTGTGCACGTTCCACTTCAGCGGCCTGGGGTTCGCCCGTTCGGATCCCGGGTGCACGTCATGCTGTGATAGGTGGCCCACATATAAAGTGGAGGAAGATGGGCATGGATGTTAGCTCAGGGCCAGTCTTCCTCAGTGAAAAGAGGAGGTTTGGCAGCAGTTAGCTCAGGGCTAATCTTCCTCAAAAAAAAAAAGAAAGAAAAAAATGGCATTACTTGGTTTGGTGGACATGGGGGTTAGATGTACAAAAGCATTTGTGCAAAAGCATTTGTGCAAAAGCATTTGCGGACTGGGAATCTGTCTAATGAAATGTGGCAAAATATAATACATTTTAACAGTTGCTTGAAAGGCTTTTTCTTTTTTTCCTTTTTTCAATAGAAATGTTCTGGCTGTAGAATTTATTCTATTTGGACTTGACCTGTAAGAGACATGATCCAGCAAGCAACAGCTCACCAGATTGCTCAGAAGCATGGGGACCGTCCCTGAGACAGACGTTAAGAAACACAGATATTGTTGGAGGCCCACTATCATTTTGTCTCACCAGAGAAAACAGCAGAATGTAGTCTAGAATAAATGCCATTAGGTCCTGAAATAATTACCATCATTAGCTTTGTCAAAAGCAATGAAACCACATAAAGTACACATGAGAAAAAAATGCAATATACCTACAGGAAGAGACAACTGAAAAATAAAGACTCATGGAAACATGAAGGAAAAGTGATACAGCATAATGCTGCCATCGAGTCAGGTGCTGAAAGCCAGCATGTGGCCCTGGACACTAAACACTGGAGTGACAAGGTGCAAGTGAAAAAGCAAAATACAACCTGTGAGGGAGGGAGGGGCTAAAATTTAAATTCACTTAAATAAATGAAAATCATAAAAGAATAAAAAAGGCATATGATCAATATATCAACAATATAAATCAATATTAAATATTTTAAGTAGAGAAAAAGTACAAAGATGAAGACATTTAAGCTTTCAGTGGGTCACAAAATATCAAATCCATGTTCTGTTATAGTACAAAGTAACTGAGAAAACGCATAACTAAAATTAACCAACACATAAAATCCATAGACGCCATGATTAAATGTGGACGGGGAGAAAATGAACAGATGTAGGGAAATAGCACATAATAAATACATCAACTCTCTACCAAATGTTTTTACTTAGTTCAAGTCTAAATCAGAACTAAGTGTTCCTATATTTTAAATTTGCACATCCTGGATCTAAACACTCTTTTGATATCAAGTACATCTACTCACTATTTAAATGTTCTGATCAACTGCAAAATGAAATTTAACCATAAATCTAATAACAAAGCACAAAAGGCAGAGAAAGCTAAACTGCTTATTATGGTGTGTAGACAGAACCTACAATCATTGTTTTCTTAATGATTATGGAACCACTCTTCGGTGCACACAAATTATGACTTCACTTCCCAGGTCCCAAATTAAAGAGGGCACTGAACCCAGGCCTGCATGTATATGGGGGCTGTCACTCTGCCTGAGCCTACCCAGTAATAATCGGCTTGGCCTGGGCCTGGGGAAGGTTCTACAGAGAAGAACAGAGGAGGGGCTGCAGACTGCAGTTTCTGGAGGCAGGAGAGACCCCATGTTGCACACATATCTTTATACCAAATTTAATCATACTTTAGTTTCATCATCCTTACACAACCACTGTAAAATATTTAAAATAGTCTAAGACTATTTGATTTTGTGACAGGGAAATGTCCAACTCCTCCAATTTATTAAGAAAAATTATAATTACAAAAGTATAAAATCTCACTTTACATCTAAGAATAACTAACTTTTACATTCTTAAATGATTTGCCAACATAAAGAACAGCTTAGAAGTAACACCTTTTAAAAATATAGCTCAAATTAAATGGGAAAAGTTTAATGTAACAAACAATTATATAAGCTATCATTTTAAAGAATCTAAACACATTCTCTAATACCTTAGCCACAAGCTTAAAAACTTTTAAAAGAAAGAAAAGGCCTAGAAACTTGAACTTGTTATTATGGTATATACTTATTAATATTTCATTAATATTTGTATGCTCATGAGAGTGGAAACAGGAAGTGCCATCGTGGCGGGCCATGTTTACTGTCAACATCAGGCCTCCTACACTTAATATTATGTTGAGTGTTGACAGGACTAGTGTAGCTCAAGTTACCCACTTCAAATAATTTTTTAAAAATATTTCTCATTCCAATAACTTGGTTAATAAATACAAATTTATGCAGAGAAATGAATGCCAGCTATGTCTACATGAAGCTCACATTTTGATGAAATTGATTAGCAAACGTCCACTGATTTTTACACAAGCATAGTGCCTGAATGTGGTCACTGATCAAAGGCACCAGCTGTTTTGACATTTCATGTCACTGGAGACTAGCCTATTCTACAGAAATGTGTTTCCTCCATAGAAAAAAAAATTAACCAGGATCCTGCCAAACCCCAAACATTCTATCTCTTTTTCATGTAGGGTCCAATGGGAAATTTAACCCTGTGTTCCATAACAATGGACTACCAGGACACGTCTCACAAATATTCAAACTGACAAACTAAAAGTAAACAGATAAATTTAAAGTTTACCTTAAATGGACTTAAATATATTTTAAAACTGCACCAAAAGTCAATTTGCCTTTATTTGTATTCTAGAATATTCTGTCAATTATTGCACTTCAACTGACCTTGAAAATTCCTCAAAAGCCACACCAAGTCTGACTTGGTTTTTGCACATGTCTTCCTTCCTAAAAGAATACTTCTCCCAGAGAGCTCAGTTAGTCATAAGTCACTGTTTTACTGAAATTACTAACGAAAGCATACAATTTCAATCCAACTAAAAACGGACACTTGTGTTCTCAACAAAGATAAGTGATAACACTCTATTAATAATTTGGTAGACACACCATCAGTGGATTCCCATTCACTAGCCTCTGTGGTCCTTCAGTCATCCTCAACAAGGGATGTCGGAGAGCTCATTTTATAACCTGAAACCCCCTTAATTCATTGTTCCCCGCCAGCCCGTCTCTACACAAGAAGAGAACAAGTGGTGGGTTCCTTCAACAACAACAAAACAACAAATTCATCACATCAGTTGTTTGCTGTCATGTGGAAAAATGACGGCTCCCTGAAAGTCTGATTTGATAACCAGCTATTGCAGTATCAGAAAGAAATCCAGTTCCCCTGGAGCACGTGGCAAGCACTGCCTCCTCCTCATGTAACAGAGGAGCAGATCAGAGAAGAGAGAATGGTAATTTCAGCAAAGAACCAACAGAAACTGATTGCCATCAATAAGGCACGAAAGCCAGAAATTCCACATCCATATCTATTCTTTCTGGTAGGCAAGCAATATATCTAAATTATACAAAATTTTCAAAAAACCCAAGACTATTCCTTTCCTCTCATTTTAACGTACAACAGCTCATTATTAAACACGTAATTCTTCTCTGGAAAATATAAGCACATTGAAATTTTCTTAATGTCCCTTCACTAAAGATACTAAAACAAATGACAAATAATAAAATAATTGGGAATAAGAGAAGTTAAAAACAACACGTCTACATTTCTTGGACAAAGATGTTCGAACAAGCAGTTAGACGCTCTGAATGTGAGTGTGGGGAAATAACCAAATGCATCGGGCATAACAATTTCATGTTTTGTCATATCCATAGTAAAAACGCTTAGCTTCCCTCTGGGACTCACACGTGAAGGCCCACCGGAGCCCCCTCGGCACCGTGAAGCGCCAGCGCCGGCCCTGCCTCCTGCTCCTGCAGTACCAGGCTGCAGGCACAGGGCGCCCAGGCGCGGGAGTCACTGCTTCAATAATCGGATTTCTTTAAAGGATTTTACAAATACTTTTTGGATACAGTTTTGCTGGCCTCTTAAATGTTCTCTACTTCATATTTATTTATAAGGTGATAGTGACGAAACGATTCAGTCTCCTTAAATAGGCTCATTAAATGGGCTACGAAAGCGACAGATTTGAGGGTAATTCTGTTACACGGTTCCCTACGTCATTTTGGGATGCCCATTACCATGAAAAGGGATTGCCCACATATATTTTCTTTTGGGGGGGTTTATTTGTTCAAAGGAATTACATAACCACCACTAAGCGCACTGCAAAAAAAAAAAAAAGTTCTTTTTAACATTTCTCAGTTTCAGGATTATTTGATTTGCCAACCTGGCTCACTTTTTCCTGGCATTAAAGGGAGAGGTTTTTTTGTTCTGTTTTGTTTTTTTGAAAGCCAGTTTGAACCTTTTGCAGACTTGGGCAACACAGCGGCCTACGGGACAAGGGCAGGGTGAGTCAGTGGGACACGACTGCACAGAGAAGAGATTAGTTGTCCGGAAAGCTGCGTCGTTCGAGACCAGTTGCTATAGCGGAAAGTGGGCCCACTCGATAAGCAGGTGCAGGGCCCACCCCAGCCACTCATTCCATTTGCAAGACTCATAACACATTTGCTCCAGGCCTGCGAGGGAGTTCGCAGGTCCGCGGAGCGCCAGGCAGAAAGGCCCAGCCGCCGCAAGGACCGCGCGCGACCCCGCAGCGCCCCGGCGTCGCTGCCTGGTTGAGTTGTGCAAGGTTCAAGCTCCGGTTTGAAGGGCAGGATTCCTTTTCTTGTATTAGCAAAATCACTCTTTTTGCGACTAATGTGTGAATGTGACATGTAATCCCTACATGCAAGGTGTGGGGATGGAAAACAGACACCGGAAAGGTTTGGGCAAAGGCAGAACCGCGCAGGCAGGGATGGAATCCTTGACTTGGGGCGATGCTGCGATGTCCACCCCGGGCCTGGTCCCTCCCCGCGCCCTCTGCACTGTTGAGGGAACCCCTAAAACGAATGCCGGGGTCGGGGAGCAGATGTCATGAAAACCTGCCAGGCAGTGCCCTCTACAACCCTCCCGAGACCGCGAGACCCAGGCGTCTTCGAGGTCCTGGAACCTCCCCTTCATTTTGCGGGGAAGGGTGCACGGTGGGGCGGGGTACCGTGCCCCGGTGCGGGGTGACTTGTCTGGAACTCTGGGGGCACGGGGAAAGTCAGTGACAGAGCTGGAGTCCGAGGCCGAGTCTCTCACCGCCTTCCCACCCCTCCAGGGATACTCAGAAGTGGCTGAGGAAGACTCCGAGCTGGGTGGGGGCTCTGCTCGCAGGTACCCCAAAAAGGGGCGCGCGCACAGAAACACCCATGCGAAAAGTGCTCTGGCCTCGGCCTGACACTGTTACCTGGGCAACGACCCGGGTGCACAAAATACACAACCCTCTTCCCTGGCAGGGCGCGAGCCCGCGGGCCAAAGAGGGAACATCTCTGCCCCGAGTGCGCGCCGGTGCCCGCGCCCCTGCCCCGAGCCCTCCCCGGCGCCCGCGCCCCTGCCCCGAGTGCGCGCCATGCGGGCGCGGGCGTTGGAGCCGACAGCAGCCCCGGCCCGCGCGCCGCCCGACCATCCGCCCGCTTACCCGGTGGGGGGCTTAGCCGCCGAGGCGCGCGGCGAGTCCATGGAGCCGGCGGGCGCGGGGCGCGGGCGGTGCTCGGGCCAGGCCGAGTCAGGCGCGCGCTCGCTGCCGCCGCCGCCGCCCTCATTCACTTTTTCCGCGCTGACCCATCGTCCTCCCACGCGGGGCCGGCGGAGGACAGCCGCGGGGCCGAGAGGACGGAAGGGGCTGGAACCGTCCGGGGCGGGCGGGGGCGCAGGCCGCGCGGGGAGGGGCTGGCGCGGCGCGGGGCGGGGGCGCCGGGAGCAAGGTGCGCCTCGCCCCCGCCCGCGCTGGCTCCGCCGCGCCCACCGGAGCGCCGCCCCCGCCCGCCCCGCGCGGCTCCTGAGCGCGCGGCTCCTGAGCGCCCGGCCCGGCCGGGTCCGGCCCGCGTAGCGCGGCCCAGAAGGGGTCGGGCGGCACCTGGGGCCCGGGCGACTCCGCGCGGCTGCCCCTGGCCACCCCGGGGCGACTCCCCGTCCGCCGCAGAGCCCCTCCCGGGCTTCTCCCTGGGGCCTCTACCCCAGGGAGAGAGTGCGCCCCTCTCCGGGTGAAGTAGGGGTCCTGAGGTGCCGGCCCCCCGCGGCGGGGAAAAGCTACCGGAGGGGGAACTACCTGGCAGCGGTAGGGCCGGGCAAGGGCGAGGGGGGCGCACCCGAGGGGGAGGACTGAAGTTGGAGAATGAGGAGTGACCAGTGTCGCTCTCTGCCTTGCAACCCAAGAGAACCTTCATCCATTGCAACAGTTATCTAGCCCGGCGGGTCTCAAAGTGGTCCCTGGCTAGCAGCAGCTGGGAACTTGTTAGAAATGCAGATTCGGGACCCCACTCAGTCCTAGGGAATCCGACACAGTGGGGACTGGAGCCCCGCTCTCAGGGCTAACAAGAGCTCTGGTTGGAAGCACTCAAGTTTGCCGAGTTGGTCTAGTGGGCGCTGCGGTTGCACAGCCCTGCGATGGATCCACTGCGGTTTCTGGGGCAGAAATGCCGGCAGAGACAGCTCGTGCTTGGGCCCAGAGCGAGTTAGCCCAAGGTTCCTGATGGGCCAGAGCTTCACCCCCACACTCTAACCCACCCCAAAGCAACAAAAGAGATTGGGTTTGCTTGAAAATCTGACCTACAAAAGTGACAACTTCCTGTGGTTCAGGAGACTAGAATAAAAAAAGACCCATAAGACACAGGATCCAGTGAGCCTGCAGAGCGATCAGCGCTGGAGGAGATGCTCCTCTTGGGACCCTGTACTTCAATGAGGTGACCAGAGGCCTGCCTAAGCCTTTCTCCCACGGGTCCCCAACTTTCTCATTAACAAAGAGGGGAGACCAGTCTAGATACAAACTGCGCGCAAGACTTTGGCGCTCACCCAGAATCCGGTGCTTACCTCTGCACATGGCCTTGGAGCTCACTGCGCTGCACCCGGCCTCCGGACTGTTCTCCAAAGGAGCCAGTGCTTTGCCACCTCGGGGCTTCGGCCTGGGATGCTCTCCCACACGGTTTACCTCCTGCTCCAGCACGCTGGGGTCTGCTCAGATATCAGCTACCTGAGCCCTCTGTATGAAAGCACAGACTTATTGCTCCCCTTGTCCTGCTTTATTTTTCTTTTATTTATCACTGGATGTGTATATGTTGTTTATGTGTATTTAAATGTTTATGTTTACAAATAAATGTTTATATTTATGTTTGTTTACATTTTAAAATAAAATGTTGCTTCTATATATGAATGACTATACAGTCATGAGATGCATAAGGACATTTTGGTCAATGACAGACCACATATAGGACAGTGGTCCCATAAGATTAGCACCATATAGCCTAGGTATGTAGTATGCTATACCATCTAGGTTTGTCTAAGTACACTCTATGGCATTCACACAACAAAATCGCTTAACAACACATTTCTCAGAAGTATCCCTGTCACTACGCAGAGCGTGGCTGTGTAAATTTTGTCTATTTATATAAATATATAGATAAGAATGAGTGTATACATTCTGTATCAATGGAATATAAGCACTATATAAATATACATCATATTCAGTGTACATCTTGTCCGTGTGTTTGTCATTCGTCCCTGCACTAGAGTGTGATCTCAGTGAGTATTGGGCCTTTGTTTCATTCATCACTGAACCCCCAGCATCTAGGATAGTGCCTGGCAGGGTGGAATCAGGGCTCCATAAATGAAGAGTACACTAAGTGAACGAGTCTCTACAACTTTGTCTACCCACCTCTGGGTTTTGTCTCAGGGGATCCTTCCTAGGATCTCGGGAGCCCGTCCTTGCTCTAGACATCACGTGGGAAAGAGCAGCTTGGGAGGGGCCAAAGCCCTACACTAGACTAGGGCCTAGACCCCACTGAGAAGTCCAGCTCGTAGGTCATATGTAACCCTAGAGCAATTTTTGTTGTGTAAATGCTCCCTCGTTGGCTGACTTCAAGCTACCGTCATGCTGGACTCCTGGTTAGAGACCTGGGGCCTGGCTCCAGCACACCACTGTGGTGGCCCAGCTCTCATCTTCCTACGTACATATTGCATGAAAACTGAACCTTTGCCCTTTTCATCCACAGAGTATGGCGGAGTGCCTGCTCTGTGTCCTAGGACTCCATGCTTGGTGTCCTTGTGCTGTGACTACAGCTCTGGCCTACTATGCTGTCAGCTTTTGACCCAAGGAGCAGGAGATAGCACTTTTGCTGAGAACCAGAGTGTGAGGCCACCTTAGGGACATTCTGTCCTTGTTCTGACCCTGTGCCCCTCCTTTGCTCCTGCCTCTCCTCCCAGACCACCCCTTTCCTCTTGGCAGGCCTACGGGGGGCAGCAATAGCCCATTGGTGCCCCACTCCCCTGGAGCGCTCAGCCGCCCTTGCAGTGAGTCAGTGGGATGCAATTGTAAAGAAAAGAGATTAGTTGCAGATTCTGATCCAATGGGTCCAGGGCAGGACCTGAGAGTTCCCATTTCTAACAAGCTCCCAGCTCTGCAGAAGCTGCTGACTCAGGCACCACACTTTGAGTAGTGAGGTTTAGTGTCAAACACACTAGCTTCAGGCTTCATCCTCCACTCACTAGCAGAATTACCGAGTAAATCGCTTCTCCTCTCTAAGCTTTAGTTTCCTCTTCTGTAAAATGAGAATAATCAGGGGCAGATTTTGCCAGGTTTGATAATACAATTTTAAGTATCTTAAAAAAAAAAACAAAAAGTGGGGCCAAGCTGGAGGCATAGTGGTTAAGTTTTTGCGCTCTGCTTCAGCTGCCTGGGGTTGGCTGGTTTGGATCCCGGGTGCGGACCTGTTCACCGCTTGTCAAGCCATGCTTTGGCAGGTGTCACACGCATAAAATAGAGGAGGATGAGCACAGATCTTAGCTCAGGGCCAGTCTTCCTCAGCAAAAAGAGGAGGATTGGTGGCGGATGTTAGCTCAGGGCTAATCTTCCTCAAAAAAGAAAGCATAACATTTGATTAATTCAAATTTAGAAACTGAAGTGGATTTTTTTAAGATTGGCACCTGAGCTAACATCTGTTGCCAATCTTCTTTTTCTTTTTTTTTTTTTCTTCTCCTCAAAGCCCCCCAGGTACATAGTGGTATATTCTAGTTGTGACTGCCACTGCTTGTGCTATGTGGGACGCCGCCTCAGCGTGACCTGATGAGTGGTGCCGTGTCTGCACCCAGGATCCGACCCAGCGAAACCCTGGGCTGCTGAAGCGGATCGCGCAAACTTAATCACTCTTCCAGGAGGCTGGCCCCCGGATATTTATTTTGAATGTACAAAAAACTGAATTGTATCCCCCCTGAAATTGATAGGTTGAAGACTTAACCTCCATTGGGACTGTATTTGGAGATAGGGCCTTTAGGAGGTAAAGTTCAGTGAAGTTGTGAGAGTGGGGCCCTTAATTCTGCAGGAGGAGTGTCCTTATAAGAATAGGGAGAGGAGCCAGAGCTCACTCTCTCCTCACTACATCCTCAAGTTTACTTCGGATTTAATAACTTTTTTTTAGGATGATAAGTTATTTAAACAGGACTTATTTTATGTGAGATCATTAACTGAAAATAGTAACCCAAATCTATGTAGAGTCATTTATTTTTGTTGAGATATAATTCACATACCACAAAATTCACCTTTTTCAAGTGTACAATTCAGTGGTTATACTATTCTGGGGTTATACATGGTGTTGCACAGCTATCACCACTATCCAATTTCAGAATATTTTTATCACCTCAAAAGTAAAGCTTGTATCCATTAGCATTTTCTCCCTATTCCTCCTTTACCTCACTGGCTGGCAACCACCAATCTATGTCTCTATGGATTCACCCATTCAGGAAATTTTGTAGAAATGCAATCACACAGTCATGTAGCCTTTTGTGTCGGCCTTCTTTGATGTAGCGTAACACTGTCAAGCTTCACCCATGTTGTAGCATATGCCAGGACTTCATTCCTTTTTGTGGCCAAATGAGATAGGATTTTTGCATGGATAAACCACATTTTTCATACTCTCATCAACTGATGAACATTTAAGTGGCTTTCACTTTTTGTCTATTATGAATATTCTGCTATGAACATTCATATACAGGTTTCTGTGTGGACATGTATTTTCATTTCTCTTTTGTGTATACCCAAGTGTGGAATTGCTGGGTCATGTGGTAGTTCCACGTTTGAGAAATTCCACCCTTTGAGAAATTGCCGAACTGTTTTTCCAAAACAGTTGTATTATTTTCCAATCCCACCAGAAATGTAGGAGGGTTCCAGTTTCTCCACATCCTTGTCAACACTTGTTATTGTCTGTCTTTGGTTATAGCCATCCTAATAGGTGTGAAGTGGTATCTCATTGTGGTTTGGGTTTGTATTTCCCTAATGACTGTTACGCAACTTTTCATGTGCTTTTAGCCATTTGTGTATCTTCTTTGGAGAAATGTTTTCAAGTCCTTTGCCCATTTTGAAAATTAGATTATTTGTCTTTATATTTTTGAGTTGTGAGAGTTCTTTATATATTCTGCACACAAGTCCCTTATCAGCTATATGATTTGCAGATATTTTCTCCTATACTATGGGTTATTCTTTCATATTCTTGATGGTGTTTTTTGAAGCACAAAATTTTTTACCTTTGATGAAGTTCAATTAATCTGTTTTTTCTTTCATTGCTTGTACTTTTGGTATCATATCTAAGAAACTATTGCCTAATGAAAGGTCTATTATGTAGAGTATTAAGCTTTTTCTTTTTTTAATTACAGTGTATTTTTTCCAAAGTGGTAATTTATGGGGAGGGCCAACACAGGAAAAATTGGGAAGTAGCATAGCTTGTCCTCAGAGCCTCAATGCCTCTTATTCCACCCTTAGTTCTTTGGTTAGGAGCTCTTAAAAATAACCGGTTGTAGCTTCATTTGTTGCTCATTCTAATTCTATTTAAATAGTCATCAGACATTAATCCAAAGGATAGAATCCACAGAATAGTGTCAGTTATTAGCAACTGAGGGGGACATGCAGGAGAGGGGTTCTGATTTCCAGGAATCCTGAAAGCACTGTTGGGGTGGGAGGGGTGTCAGAGCCCCATACCACCTCCAAACCCGAGAGTCTCTGGGCATAAAAGGAACCAGAATGAGAACCAAGAGAGATGGGATGGGACCAAACCAGAATTGAGTATGAGGTGGTTGTTTCTGGGTGGTTCCTGGTTGAGGTCTCTGGGAGAGGTTCATATATGGTAGGTCTCAAAGTCACAAGTCTGTGAGCCGAATCAGCCCCCCACCTGCATTCCTGGTTCACTTCTTTGGGACCACCCTCCAGCACCTACCAGAAGATGTACATCTCTTTTTCTTTTCCTCTCTTTAATAGTAATTATAATAACCAACTTCATTTACCTAATAGACAATAAATATGTGCTGACTGTATTATTAACTATTAATATAGTTAATGTAGTCAACATTTAAGAACAATTACTAGATGCCAAGCACTATGTTAAACTCTTTAACAACAGTAATCATTTAATGTTTATAGTGAAGCGAAAGATAGGTAGTATTGTTGTCACTGTTTTAGAGATGAAAAATCTAAGAATTAGGGAAGTTCACCAGGTTGCCCGAGGTTACACAGAGCAGGGATCTGTGCCCAGGCAACCTTACCCAAGAACCTATATTCCTCGCCATTATGCAAACACAATTGCTTTAGTCTGTGCCCAGCACCCAATTCTCCTATGAGCCATCAACACAGAAGCAGTTCCGGTACTTCGTATTTGTCAGCAAATGTGTGCTGAACTCACTGCCAAGCAGCAAATGGAGAGACTATATAGGTCTGGCTATCCTGACACTTTGTCATGAAGCTTTTATTTTAGCCACCAATTGTCACCATTTTTCTCCTGGTGAGATCACACTAAGAGCTATGCTTTGCCATCTTGCACTGTTAAGAGGAAGCATCTCTTCGCCTCTCTGCCAAGATGTTCAGCTGGTGAATTTATGTAACATTGCGCCTACATTCTCAACTCATGCAAGGATTATGCAATTGGGTTTAGGATTCCTTGC
This sequence comes from Equus caballus, assembly GCF_041296265.1. NCBI lineage: Eukaryota > Metazoa > Chordata > Mammalia > Perissodactyla > Equidae > Equus > Equus caballus. The sequence goes on from NC_091687.1 coordinate 21,074,358, forward strand.
AATGTTTTCTGGAAATATGAGCCTCTTTAGAACATGCATCCTCGGAGTTTTGACCAAAGAGGATTTTCTGAACGGGCCAATGTGTATGCTGTCTTTATAAATGATTTTGCCTTTGAGAACTTGCTGGCTTTGTCAGCTGAAGGTTCAGAACATACTAGTCTACAAATAAGACTACATCCTTCACGCTTGTTCCGTTTCATTCAATTCTGATGTTATTCCAAAAATCAAAGCTGAAGTTAGCAGCATTCCATATTCCATCATACTTCTCTACATATTAAAAACTCTGTTATGTAACATGGTTTAAAGTAGAGGGATTCAGCTGATGAAACATAACTACATTTCTAAATTTTTGATATATAGCTTTGAAAATTGGTGATTTGTTGTGCCAATCCATGGTCTTCTTCCCAAAGTGATAATTTCATCTTTTTAGTGAGCCTATGGGCTACATTTACCAAGGAGAAGAACGAGGAAGGAATAGGTCCTGTATTTTTGTAGTCCCAAACACTTAATATTTAGGAGGCTCCCACCTGACACCTATTCTGTCTTTACCTTCAATATCGGGCCAGTCTGGGCATGTGGGATGACAGAGGAGTAGGCTGCCAGAGGTCGCATCTCATGAGGAGCTGAGTAGCCTCCTAGAAAGAGCTTGTCCCAAGGGTAGAGGATGGAGAAGCACAGGAGTAGTTCAAGAAATAGTGATTCTGTCAACAGCGGGGGCGAGAGGTTCTGAGCCTCATACAGTATCATGCTCCAGACTATGCCTGGGTCCAGACCTACAGATACGCTTGTGGCCCCAACAGGTCCAAAAGGCAATGGCATCTGTGCCACAGCCTTTGGTGGTACAGTGTGAAGGAAGCTCCTAGCAGCAGGGCAACAACTGGCACCAATAGAAATGGTAACAGCAGTGAGGAGGGAAGGGACAGAGAGCTGCAGGAGAGGGTGCAGGGGTGCTGCCAGTGTACAGGAGTGATAATCTGTACAGTATAAGAACACCCTTGGGAGAGTCCCAGAGCTATCAGTGGCTTGGGGTTTCTGAAGGGTAAAGGGACAGAAACAGGAACATTCTCACTTGCTACTAGAGTTGGGCATTATTATTATTATTGTTTTATTTTATAGCTTTATGGAGATATGATTGACAAACAACGTTGTGTAAGTTTAAGGTGTACAAAGTAGTGACTTGATATATGTATGTATTGCAAAATGATTATCACAATAAGGTTAGTTAACACATCTGTTACCTCACATAGTTACAGTTTTTTTGTGGTGAGAACTTTTAAGATCTAGTCTCTTAGTAATTTTCAAACAGACAATATAGTGTTGTTAACTATAGTCACAATGCTATACATTACATCCCCAGGACTTAGTCCTCTTATAACTGGAAGTTTGTACCCTTTGACTACATTCACCCATTTTCCTCACCCCTCACCTCTGGCAACCACCAATTTGTTCTCTGTCTCTATGAGTTTGGCTTTTTTAGATTCCACATATAAGTGAGATCATACGATATTTGTCTTTCTCTGTCTGATTTATTATACTCAACATAATGCCTTCAAATTTCATCCATTTTATTGCAAATGACAGAATTTCCTTCTCTTTTTTGGCTGAATAATATTCCATTGTGTATATATTTACCACATCTTCTTTGTTCATTCATTTGTCAGTGGACACTTAGGTTTTTTCCATGTCTTGGCTGTTGTAAATAATGCTGCAATGAACATAGGGGTGCAGATATCCTTTCAAGATAATTATTTCATTTCCTTTGGATATATACCCAGTACTGAGGTTGCTGGATCATATGGTAGTTCTATTTTTAATTTTTGAGGAACCTCCATACTGTTTTCCATAGAGGCTGCACCAGTTTACTCTCCCACTAATAGTGTACAAAGCTTCCCTTTTCTCCACATCCTTGACAGCACTGGTTATCTCTTGTCTTTTTCGTAGCAGCCATTCCAACAGGTGTGATGTGATATCTCATTGTGGTTTTGATTTGCCTTTCCTGATGATTAATGAAGTTAAGCATCTTTTCGTGTATCTGTTGGCCATTGGAATATTTCCTCTGGAAAAATGTGTATGCAGGTTCTTTGCCTATTTTTTAACTGAATTACTTGTTTTTTTTACTATTGAGTTGTGTGTTTCTCATATATTTTGGATATTAACCCCTTATCAGATGTGTGGTGTACAAATATTTTCTCCCATTCTATAGCTTGCATTTTCAACATCGTGATCATTTCTTTTGCTGTGCAGAAGTCTTTAGATTGATGTCATCCCACTTGTTTATTTTTGCTTTTGTTGCTTGTGCTTTTTGTGTCATATCCAAAAAATCACTACCAAGACCAACGTCAAGGAGCTTTTCTCTATGTTTTTTCCTAGGGGTTTATGGTTCTTACATTTAAGTCTTTAATCCATTTCAAGTTAATTTTTTTGAATGCTGTAAGATAGGGGTCCAATTTTGTTCTTATATACGTGAATATCCATTTTTTCCCAGCACTATTTCCTGAAGAGACTATCTTTTCTCCATTGAGTATTCTTGGCTTCCTTGTCAAATATTGGTTGATCATATATGCAAGGATTTATTTCTGGGTTCTTGATTCTGTTCTATTGATCTACGTGTCTGTTTTTATGCCAGTACCATACTGTTTTGATTACTGTAGTTTTGTAATATAGTTTAAAATCAGGAAGTGTAATGCCTCCACCTTTGTTCTTCTTTCTCAAAATTGCTTTGGCTATTTGGGGTCTTTTGTAGTTCCATACAAATTTAAGGATTTTTTCTATTTCTGTAAAAAAAATGCCATTGGAATATTGCTAGGGATTGCATTGAATCCATAGATTACTTTGGGTAGTATAGACATTTTAACAATATTAATTCTTCCAATCCATGAGCATTAGATATCTTTCCACTTATTTGTGTATTTCTCAATTTCCTTCATAAATATCTTATAATTTTCAGTGTACTGATCTTTCACATCCTTGGTTAAATTTATTTTTAAGTATTTTATTGTTTTTGATGCTATTGTAAACTGGATTGTTTTCTTTATTTCATTTTCAGATGTTTTGCTGTTGATGCACAGAAATGCAACTGATTTTTGTATGTTGATTTTATATCCTGCAGTTTTACTGAAGTCGTTTATTGATTCTCACAGTTTTTTGGTGAAGTCTTTAGAATTTTCTATATGTAAGATCATACTGTCTGCGAACAGACAGTTTTACTTCTTCCTTTTGGATTCGCATGATTTTTGCCTCTTTTTTTTTTTTTTTTTTTTTTTGCCTAATTTCTCTGGTTGAGACTTCCAGTACTATGTTGAATAGGAGTGGTAAGAATGGCACTCTTGTCTTGTTTCTTATCTTAGAGGGAATGCTTTCATCTTTCACTAGGGAGTAGGATGTTAGTTGTAGGCTTGTTATATATGGCCTGTATTATGTTGAGGTGTGTTCCTCCGTACCCACTTTGTTGAAAGTATTTAATCATGAATGGAGATTGGATTTTGTGAAATGCTTTTTCTGCATCTATTGTGATGATCATGTGATTTTTATCTTTCATTCTATTTATGTGAAGTATTACATTTATTGACTTGCGTATGTTGAACCATCCTTGCATTCCAGAGATGAATCCCCTTTGATCATAAGGTAAGATCCATTTAATGTGCTGTTGAATTTGGTTTGCTAGCATTCTTTTGAGGAGTTTTCCATCATATTCATCAGGGACATTGGCTTGTAGTTTTCTTTCTTGTAGTCTCCTTATCTGGCTTTGGTATCAGTGTAATGCTGGCCTTGTAAAATGAATTTGAGAATATTCTCTCCTCTTCAATTTTTTGGAAGAGTTCAAGAAGGATTGGAGTTAATTCTTCTCTAAATGTTTAGTAGAATTCACCAGTGAAACCATTTGGTCCAGTCTTTTCTTAGTTGGGAGGTTTTTGATTACTGATTCAATCACCTTACTCATTATTGGTCTGTTCAGATTTTCTGTTACTTCATGATTCAGTTTTGGTAGGTTGTATGTTTCTAGGAATTTATCCATTTCTTTTAGGTTGTCCACTTTGTTGGCATATAGTTGTTTATAGTGCCCTCTGATGATCCTAGGTATTTCTGTGGTATTGGCTGTAATGTTTCCTGTTTCATTTATAATTTTATTTATTTGGGTCTTCTGTATTTTTTCTTTGTTAGTCTAGCTAAAGATTTGTCAATTTTATTTATCTTTTCAAAGAACCAGCTGTTGGTTTTGCTAGTATTTTCCATTGTTCTTCCATTATCTATTTAATTTATTTCTGTTCTTATCTGTATTATTTCCCTTTCTTCTGCTAACATTGGGCTTAGTTTGTTCTTTTTTTCCCCTAGTTCCTTGAAGTGGAAAGTTAGGTTGTTTATTTGAGATCTTTCTTTTTTCTTGATGTATGTATTTGTCACTATAAATTTCCCTCTTAACTCTGCTTTTGCTGTGTTTTATCAGTTTGGTATATTGTGTTTCCATTTCCATTTTAATTTCCCTGCTGATTTCTTCTTTTATTCTTTGGTTGTTCAGGAGTGTGTTGTTTAATTTCCATGTATTTGTAAGTTTTCCAGCTTTCCTCTTATTGATTTATACTTTTATTCCATTGTGGTTGGAAAATATATTTTATTTTTTGTTGAGACTTGTTTTGTGGTCTAACATGTCATCTGTCCCAGAAAATGTTCCATGTACACTTGAGAAGAATGTGTATTCTACTGCTGATGGATGGAACATTATGTATATGTCTGTTAGATCCATTTAGTCTATAGTGTTATTCAAATCTGCTGTTTCCTTATTGATTCTCTGTCTGGATGATCTATCCATTGTTGAGAGTGGAGTATTAAAGTCCTCAACTATTAATGTATTGCTGTTTATTTCTCCTTTTAGTTCTGTTAGAATTTGCTTTATATATTTAGGTGCTCTGATGTTGGGTGCTAGTTGAACATTACTTTTGTTTTCAGGCTATTGTAGCATAGGAAACCTCAATTATATAACAGACATGTTCTCCAGAATTATTTTCTGAGACCTTCAAGAATCCGCAGGTTCATAGCCATGGAGACATTGTTAAAGGTTTCTGTCTTTCTCTAGAATGATGTTTTGGGAGAGGCCTCTGCATCTCATGCATGCATTCGTGACAAAAGTTCACTATTTAATAGGCAATTTTTCACACACGAACAACAGATATAAACACACTTTTCATTACTCCCAAGAGCAGCTGCATGTTGCCTACTGAGTCAGAAACACCATGACTGAATTGCAGTGCAGCTGCTGGAGGAATGGGGCATCCTCACCAGCCAAGGGATCCCCTGGTGTGCCTCTCATCATTGCTCAGCAAATCACACTTTCCTCCTTGCCAGAGACTTCTGACTTCTTTAAAATGAAAACGCAGAATGGAATAACAGACCAGTGAATGCCACAGGACTATTGTGTTCCATTTTGCAATCCCAATTTTTCTTTTGTTTCACTCATTGAAGGAAAAGCAGGGGCCGAGTGGTTAAGTTCACGTGCTTGGCTTCCATGGCCAAGGGTTCCACCAGTTTAGATCCTGGGCACGGACCTAGCACCACCCATCAAGCCATGAGGAGGCAGTGTCCCATAAAGCACAACTAGAAGGACCTAAAACTAGAATATACAACTATGTACTGGGGGACTTAGGGGAGAAGAAGAAGAGGAAGAAAAAAAAAAGAAAGAAAAGCAAAGATGAAAAGAGGATTCTCAGAGAGGGCAGGTGTCAACACAAACAGGCATGCTGAAATGGTGCAGAAATTACTCCTTCCCATGCTCCCAGGTTAAAAATTCACCTGGGTTAACAAATCTCTCTCATGTAAGTAGCCTGTGGAATGTTTACTCCTCTGTACGTATTTCTTTTGTTTCTTCAATTCATCACTCGAGCATCACATGCATCTTTGGCAGTAAGTCAACTCTCTCCATCTTGAGGCTCCCAACCGTGTTGAAGTATCCAAGAATCCCACAGGATAAACAGGGGTGAGAGGTCAGACCTCCCTCAGTATCAACCTCAGAGGGAGCTGGAGCCCATCAATGCCATGACTGGTCATTGCCAACTTGTATAGAAGTGGGGATGCCCCACAGTCCCCGCCTCTGCAGGGCCCTCTGGGGCAGGCTGATTCCAGCTGGGCTGCAAGGTTTGTCTGAGGGACACTGGGTCAGATGCTGGCGTTTGCATTTCCCAAGCTGCAATCTTTCTAGTAACCTTCAGGGCCTCTTCCCAGACATGTACCAGACCCTGGGGCACTAGGACAGGATGAATTCCTGGACTCCAGAGCAGAGGGGCCCATCACCAGCTCTGCTCCAACCAGGGAGAAATAATGAATTGAAGCCACACAAAGCACAATGGTTCTTGCCATGGTCGCCCCTGGCGCCAAAGGGACCTGCTTTTCCCACATTTGCATAACTCATGAAACCACCAAAGGATTCTGAGAAGAATGAGGAGAATCTGATTCTGAGCAGCTCTGTGCCTCCACCTGGTCTGCTGTAGCCATCCTCTCTCTAAAGAGGAGAAAACAACAGCCCCACTGGCCATGGAGCAGGCCGGAAGTGCTCAACACACCAAGCAGCATGACTTCTGCACTGCCACCAGTATAAGGCCCACACAGGACTCAACCATTCTCACCTGTGGATGGGGGCAGGGTGGGTGAGACCTCCCATCTGAAAAGCTGCACCTAAAGTGAAGGAAAGGCAGCCAAGCTTTGAGGCACCAGAAACTAAAAAGGAGGCAGTGATAGTGAGAAGGTAAGTAGCTTAACTCCATTAGTATTTTGTTTCCTGCAGGTGATTAGCAGTAACATGCCCTTTTTGGGGAAGCCTGCCTTCCTCAGGTCCTTCTTAGCTCCTTAACCTCCACCAGAGACCATCATCCAACTCCCAGGGGCCAGCAGCATGCAGTCCAGTGGAAAATGGAAATGCCAGCCCTTTTGTTCAAAAACCAGGGGGGAAATGCAGTTAAAATACTAAAATACAAAGCTTTTTCCTTTTTCTGCAATCTCTCTCTCAACTTGTCATGGTGTTTCTCACTTGCCATTTACTGTCATTCTAAGTAAAGAAAAACGAAAAACTTTAAATCATTAGCATAAATCTTACCATCCATCTTTATATTGTGCAATGCCAATTTTATGTGGAAATATAAGAGAGCTTAACTTGTTTGCCAGATCATCAGAATGACACAATTTGTATTCCATAGCTCGCACATGTGGATGTATTTTGTTCATACTGGAGCAGTGGCAACTCACAAAACTAACTTTACTGTTTTTATTTCTCACAGACACATTCTCCCTACAGATGAGTAGGGAAGAACTGAATGGAAAAGGAACTATGGGTTCTGTTTTTCTATTTCCTTCCATGTCATCATTTTTAATGTAAGTGACTCACCAAGACATACCTAACCTAGCAAGTGTAAATCAGCAGATGCTTCAGAAAAAGAGGAAAAACTCACAGCTTCTCCTCTTGTCAATGGAGTGGGGTCTTGTGCATCAACCCAGTCACTGGCAGGGAATTTGTGTGCGTGTGTATGTGTGCACGTGTGTGCATGTGCCAGTGTGTATGTGTATATTGCACAAGAGTGTGCTCAGCTGCTTTGAGAGAAGAGTGGAAAATGGATTACTCCTTCCCATAATATAATCTTTCTATAGTTTTACGAGATTATAGGGAAATCTCCCTAGGCAATGTCCTTAGTTCTAGAACCAGGAGGAATGGAAGCGCATTTCCCAGGAGGAGAAACAGCCTCTCTGTCCTCTAGGCCCTAAGGAGCCAAGAACAAAGCAAAGCATTTTTAGATGCCACTGGCTATGGTGACTGTAAGATTGTTGGTCTCAGAACCACTACCAAAACACACAAACAAAAATGGTGTGTGCAAATCTCATTTCAGACTATATGCTTAGGAAGTACTAGCTTATTTCATTGTGCTTACTATATATATATAAGAGAGAGTAAATAACTGAGAAAATTCTAGTCTCCCAAGTCATGAGTGATCTATCCCAGACACTTTCAGGAGGTGATCTATATTGTTTCTTGATCTCCACTACATTAAAGGTGTAGAGTATAGTCAGCCCCCAATTTTGGACTTTAATCTTTCCTCCGTCTTCGTTGTTCTGTTAACTTAGCAGCTCTAGTTGATGAGAATAAACAGAGAGATGATGGTTTTAGAGCCAAGGAAAAAACTCAGAGGCCATTAGAATCAACCTAGTTTAACCTGACAGACCTGCCTAATACCTAAGAGGCAGCTGGCGTGATGTGTCTCCCCCTTCCTCGAATTGAAGGTCAGAAAATGACCCAGCAGTTCCATGACATTCAGAAAAATGCTTCAGGCACTCATAGTTTCTTATCTGGACAGCCTCCCACAGCTTCTCTCCCTCCCGTACTACCGTTCATACTGCCTTACTGGACAGGGGTCTGACCTCAAGTTACTAACCACTGTCACTCACCTTTATGATTCTTCAGTGGCTCTCACCTCCTGAAAAAAGTCTAAACATTGTGTGTAACACTCAAGGCCCTTTATGAATCGGTCCTCCACTTTATCCCTACTTTCAAGTGTGATTGAATACAATAGACAGGGATCCCGCTAACCCAGTCATTTGGAGTTGGGTTTATTTGTGTCTTAGGAGCTAGAGTTTTGGCAGGGGATCCACTCCAATTTTTAAAAATGTTGAAATTATTTAGATATTTTAAAGCACTGTGTGGACTAAACCAAACACATCTGCAGGGCAAATACAGAACAGACTGCCAGTTTTTGACCTAGGAAAAGAGAATGCTGAAGATGAACATTTCCCACCTTACAGCTTATTGTTTGCCTAACCACAAGTCAAAGAGAGCACTCTACCCCAACGAAAGCAAGGTGTTCATTCTTTCTAAGTGGACATGAGATATTTATAGAGACAAAAATATTCTGGGCCATAAAAGAAGTCTCAAAACACATAAAAGGATTCAAGTCACACAAAATATGTTCTCTGATCAAATAGAAGTAAATTAGAAATCACTGATAAAGTCAACATCTGGAAACCCCCAAATATTTGAAAACTAAATGCCACACATCTACAAATGCCAAATAAGAAGTCAAAAAGGAAATTAGAAAACATTTTGAATTGGATGAGAATGCAAACACACTGTTTAAGTTCAGCAGAGTGCTGCTAAATCAGCCTTGAGGATGATGTTTGGTAGTCAAAACATGTATTAGAAAAGAAGCAAGTTCTTGAAACCATGACCTCTCTCCACCCCAAGAAACCAGAAAAAGGAAAGCAAATTAAACCCAAACTAAGTAGATGAAATAATAAAAATCAGAGCAGAAATTAATGAAATAGAAAACAGACAAAACTTTAGAAAAAAATCAATGAAACAAAGCTCTGGTCCTTTGAGAATAATAAAATTGGTAAACCTCTAGACTGACTAACTAGAAAAAAAAAGAGAAAAGATACAAATTATCAATATCAGGAATGAGAGTAGTCACATCGTTACAAATCCTACAGATATTATGAGATAAAAACATAAACATTATGAACAATTTTATCCTAACAGAATTGGCTACTTAGATAAAGTGGACAAATGTTATGAAAGACACAAGTTGCCAAAGCATGTTCAGGAAGAAATAGCCTAAAACTTCCAATGTCTATTAAGACATTCAATTTGTAGCTAAAAACCTTCCCACAAAGAAAATTCCGGGCCCAGATGGTTTCACTGGTGAGAGTCACAAAATACTTAAGGAAGAAATAATACCAATTCTACAGAAACTCCTCTGGAAGATGGAACAGGAGGGAATATTTCCCAACTCATTCAATGAGGCAATATTACTTTGATACCAAAACTAGAGAAAGGTATTACAATGAGGGACAAAAGCTACAACACATACCCCTCAGGAACATAGATGTAAAAATTCTTAGAAAATTTTAGCAAATTGAATTCAATAATATGTAAAAAAAAAAAGTTATATAATGTAATAAAACATAGTTATCTAGCAGATTTATCCTAGGAATGAAAAGTTGATTTAATATTAAAAAGTCAATCAATGTATTTCACCATATTAGTAAAATAAAAAATGAGAACCATATGATTTTCTCAATTAATAAAGAAAAAGCATGTGATAAAATTCTAACATTAATTTCTGATTTAAAAAATCACTCAGCAAATCAGGAATAGAAGTGGACTTAGTCAACTTGTTAAAGAGCATCTATGAAAAACCTGCAGGTCCCATCACACTTAACGGGGAAGGATGAATACCTTCCCCCTAGAATCACGAACAGAACAAAGACATTTGCTCTAACCACCTCTATGCAGTGGTGTGCTGGAGGCCACAGTAACTCCAGCGAGGGAGGAAAATAAATAAAAGCTATCCAGATTAAAAAGGAAAAAGATAAAATTGTCTTTTTTCATAGATATGATATACATGATTGTTTATGTAAAAACTCCAATGGGCTCTACAAGAAAAGTTACCAGAACTAGAAAAGGTTGCAGGATACAAAGTTCATACAAATAAATTAAATGTATTTCTAGTGTAGCAACAAACAATAGAAAACTGAAATTCATTAAAACACTACTATTTAAAGTAGCATAAAAATATGAAACAATTACAGATAAATCTGACAAAAGATATACAAGACCTGAACATTGAAAACTATAAAACATTAGAGAAATTAAGGAAGCACTAAGTAAACAGAGAGATAGACAATGTGCAAATGTCACTTTGACGAACTCCTTTCTAGCGTCTTCTCCATTCATTTGACAAAAATGTGCCCCCTAATGCTTCATGTGTCAGGGACTGTAATAGGCACTAGGAGACAAAGATGAATTGGAAATTATCCATATTCTGCTGCAGTAAAGCAAAGAAAGTCCTTTTCAGGAATTCTAATGGTTACTTAGGTTTGTTGACCACAAAAACAGCCTGGGCCATCTTTGCTGGATCATGTCATGGCCGATGGAGGCTCACACTGATCCACGTGTATACAGTGTATTTTTGATCCGGAGTCAGATGTATCCGGAGGAGTACACACTGCATTTTAAGATGAATCTAAAAGATCCTTTTCAATTTTATAGCAGAGAGAAGAAAGTGAGCTGAAGTCTGGTGTCCCTAAGAAATGGAAGGTGCTCAAGCCAAGTCAGCCCCTAGCGGGCTGTGATGGAAGTGGAGGGCAGGGGTAGAGAGTGTTGGAGTCACACAGCTCATCTGACCCCAGGAGCGGCAAGTGGAGTCAAGAGCAGGTTCTGGAAGCTGGTTTCTGAAGAGAACAAGGCACAAGTTATGTTAACCTTTTGAAAATGGGGTTTTGAAGCCAAGGGGTTGGCTGACATGTAGAATCTAGGTGAAAGAAATGATGGAGCTAAAAACCCAGGTCTCCTGGGGATCAGATCTGAGAGCAGAAAGCAAAGCCCAAGGCCGTAAGTGAAAGAAGAGAGGAGAGCAAAGTGGAAGTGCCACTCCACCTCCATCCATAGAACAAACAGGCACACAGCCACAGGTGCCAGTTCCTTTCCTGGAGCCTGGGGCAGGTGGCTGCCCCTTGGTTTCTGCTTAGGAAATGCAGTAAATGCGCCCTGATGACTGGGATGTATGAGTGCTGCTTCTGTCGTCTCCATCTACCGTTTCCCCATTCTGAGACTCACTGATGTAGCATGCACCGTTTAATTCAGATTGCCATTCAGGAGTGGGAGTGGGGGGTGGGAAGGGAACAGTGTACGAAACTTCTGCAACTAAAAAACAAAACTGAAAGTAACACACACCGTCTCTCCAGGCCACTTCCTCCAACTCAGGGAGACTTTAATAGCACCCACTTTGTTCTCTGTGGACTCCAAGGCCCAGGGAGTCATTCCTCGCCTATGCTCCATTCCTTGCCCTCCCTGCCCTCCTCCTCTCATCCCCTGCAGGACCCTGGCTGTGCCCCCTTTGCTCAGGAAACTGAGAGTGGCTGGACAAAAGCACACCACTGGGAGAATGAGCTTCTTTGAATTAGGACCACATAACTCAGGGAGCCCTGGGCCCTGTGTTTTCCTGGGGAATTGGCTGGCCCCCCTCCATGGACCATTTCACATCCTTTTGAATCTCTCGAGACTCTCAACTCCCTCCCCACTCCTCTCTCTTCACTGATGACCTTGTTCATCATTTCGTGAGGAAATATAAATAATCAGAGAAACATTTTCTCCCCACCTCCAGTCTCTCCATCACCTGCCTCTGTACCTAGGAACCTGCCTCTCTTCTTGTTAGTGAGGGTAAGAGACTCCTAAGGTCACCTCTCTCCCTCCCAGGGCCTCGCTCCAGCAAATAAATCTTCGCTTTTTCCCTCTAGCATCATGTTTTCTCTTTGTGCTGGATAATTCCCATCAGCAAGCCAACATGTTGGAATATGGTCCATTTAAACACCTAAATACCCTCTTGGGACACCATGCCCCCTCCTGCTTCTGCCCTTTTCCTCTGCTCTCCCTTACAGCCCACCTCCCTAGAAGAGCTGTCCATGCTTGCCGCCCCTTTCCGCCTGTCCCCTCCTCCAAAGGATTCCTGCATGTGGGCAAAGCAAACTCAGCAGGCCTCACCCCCCACGTAGCCCTCTCTAGAATGCATGTGCTTAAAATGGTAAAACTGAAGAAGAAAACATCAGGAACAATTGGGAGGAATATGCAACTCCAAAAAAATGCAGATTTTTAAAAACCTAAATAGGACTTTAAGATTGTTTTCACGATAAAAAATAACATTTTGAAATGTTTTTGAATAATTTCAGACTTATAGATAAGTTGCAAAATAGCACAGAGGGTTTTGTGTAGTTAAGATGTTATGTAAATAGCACCCTTATCAAAACCAGGAAACAGACATTGGCCCAGTATGTTATCTAAACTACAGACGTCAATTGAAATTCACCAGTTCTGCCACTGATGTTCTTTTTCTATTTCAGAATCCAATCTAAGGCCTCATGCTGCACGGTAGCCTCCAATATGTGACAGTTCCTTAGCATCATTTTCTTTTATGGTAGAATGTCCCTTAATTCAGGTTTGTTTTATGCTTTCTCATAATTACATAATTAGAGGAAGGCATATTTGGCCAGAATACCATAAACTTCCAGAAGTTTTAAGCTTACTGATTACTATGTGACAGACAATATTCTATTTTTTTTTTTTTTTAGTGTATTAACTTTCTCAAAATCCTCAAAACCCCTCCTGAAGTAATGATTTACCCCCATTTTGCAGACGAGGAAATGGAGGTGGTAAATCATTATGGGAGTTCACACAGTTAGCAGGGGCGGAGTTGGGACTGAGCCCAGCTCTCTGACGAGCCAGCCCACACTTAGCCATGAGCAGTGGCTGTGCCGGGCCAGGCCTCAGGCTGGGCACCCCGCAGCCTCAGCTCTTGGTGTTGGAGAAGACCCCGCTGACTGGGCTCTTCCATGGGGGGTGGGGCGCAGTGCCCTTGGAGGGTGGGAGGAACTCAGCGGTGGAGATCTTCGAGAAAAGACGAATCAATCACCTGGCAGATCTAGACCCACCGTGTGACTTGAGTGTCGACTACAAAGTAAAGATAAAATTCTAGATGATATTGTTCAGGCCATGCTCATTCTTAGGACCTAAGGCTCTTCAACTTAACCTTGTGTTCCCTTTGCATCTTGTTTTATTTTAAGGTAGGAGTTATAAACTAGAAAGATGTCACTGAGGCAGAAATTTTTGAATTATGAGCAGCTAGATGGGGAGCAACATCAAATAAGAAAAACTGACTTAGAGAAAAATGAAGAGTCTGTTAGTGAATGCTATCGATTCTGTACTGTCCTTGAAAATTAATCATAACATGCATGTTACAAATAACCTGTTAATAAGTCTTGGGGCTTGTTGATAAATGGAGAGTAAAGATTGAGCTGCGTACCACTACTCCCTTACACAACAATTAATTGCCTTATATTCTCTTACATGCAAAACACATTAATGAATCCTCATAGTTCTTTTCTTTCATATAGCAAATGATTTAACATTCCATTAAATATTGACCTATGTCACATTTGTGCTTGTATCTCACTTATGAAACACTTTGAATGAGCAACTATTTCCAGATAGAAACATTAGGTTGTAGGGGAGAAAACATATCACAAACATTACAGTGCAACTAGCCGGAGGTGTGTACCCAGAGGGTGCTTATCACTGCATCAGTGATACCTGGGGTAACAGAACAGGTGTTCTTCAGTGGTTGGGCCTCGGCTCAGTATTGTTTAACATCTTTATCAATGACCTGGGTGAGATGGAATGGAAAGCATGCTTCGTACTCATGCAGCTGATACAGAGTGCGGGGACAAATAGGGCCCCGGAACAGAGAGTTATAATTCAAATTGACCTTGGCAAACTGGATCCCACAATTCAGCAACATGCATCGACCGGATTCCATGGATAGAGAAGAATCTTGGGAGAAAGAGAGAACTGTAAAGAAAGCAGAAAATATTTTCAGTTCTTCAAGCAGTTTGCCAACTGACTGGGGACAAAGGCGAGAGAACACAACAAAGATGGTGGCTCAAGAGTGGAGGTGATGCCTATTGTCACAGCCAACACAGTGGTTCTGTGTAGTGGTACCGTGCTCAGAGATTGGGGAAGCGGTCGGGTGGAAGAGAGGGATGTGGGGCACACCTTGGGTGATCTGACAGAAGAAATGATGCCTCCTGAGGTTAGTAAGGGAGGAGCAAAGCCTGGGCTGTCCCTCTTGTGGATGGCTATAAAACAGAGTGGTAGGGGACAAGATGGCATGTTTTTGTAATACCGAGAAAAATAAATAACAAAAAGAAGCAAAAAGAAATGAATGAATTATTTAAGGTCATGTAAAATAAATCGCAATATAGGTAAAAAGTAAATGCAAGTAAAGTCAAAAAAGCTATAGATAGGAGTTAGGACAAGTAAGGGAACCAAAGTCTTGCATATAGAGATGGACGAGAGGCAAATGTCTTGTCATTGGTGTGAGACAATCTTTATATCATATTAGTCATATTTCCTTTGAAAGCTAAACAACAGGAAAACAGAGAAGCAAATAAATACATACATATTTACATAAATAAGATGTGTGTATAAGGTGGGATCTCCTTCTGTACTTTTTTTATTGAGCTATAATTTGCATATCATAAAATTCACCCTTTTAAAGTCCTTCTTAGCGTATAGTTAGACTAAAGCACTTCTTAGCCTATGAATGAAGTTGCAGAAAACCACTAAAAATAATTAACAAACTGGATTTGGTTGGCTTAACGAACAGAAAAGCTTTGCCCCAGAACATGGTGGAGAATTTCCAGAGTGGAACAACTGATTTGCTAACCATAAAGGTTGCTAAAGTATATAATGAAATTTCCCCCATAAAGACTTCCGAAATTAAGATGAATCTGGTCTTTCTAGCAAGGCGTAAATGTAGTCTTACATGACAATAAGATTAAACTCTAAGACCTTAGGCTTTTGTGTGTATTTGGTTCTGGTGCTTGTCAGTTCTGCATTGTGTTATGTTGGAACGTGTAAACTCATAGAAAGGAACAATCCAGAAGTAGGAAAACAAATAGTCATTAGCCATCTGGGCCAGTGTAAAATGTAAATATTTTCTCAGACTCCGACAAAATAGCAAAATCAGCAGCTGAGTGTCTCTTCTGTCCTTCACTGAACAGCAACATTCAGTATTGGAGTTTTTAATCAGCTGTCACCCTGAAACCAGATGGCGTAAAATGGTACAATGCTAAACATCAATTCTCCTGCCAACAGGGTGAGAAGTGAGCTGTTGTCAATCTCAAGTAAACTAGATGGATAAAAGAAACATTCTGATGATCTCCCATAGCCTCTGTGATGGGCTTGCCATTCTGGTGATGTGTCCTGCTGACTATGCAGACGCTGCCCTCCGCCTTTAAAAGAGAGGCCTTTTGCTTTGTTGTGTGATACCCATCTAAGTGTCCCCTCTTCTCCTATTTTCTATGGAGAAGGGAGAAATAGAATGTGGACAGCAGCTGTGGGAGCATTTCACAGATGGTGCCAACTGATCTACAAAAGCTTTTTGTTTTCAGGTATCCTGCCATCTGACAGGTGTTGATGGTCCAGTGGACTCGACAGTCTGCAAGCTGGTTCCCGTCCTTTATGGAGTTCACAGGGATCAGGTTGGGTGCTCTCTGAAGGGAGAAGAGTGCTCAATTGAGGGGGCAAGGCTCCAAGCAGGGGGGTCAAACAGTGCTGTCCACCTGAGATGATCAGAAGCCACAGTTCTCTTTTATCTGTTTCAATGTAAAGGCCATTCTCCAAGTTGCTACCCATTTAGATGAAAATACAAAAAGCTTTCAACTTTCATTGGGTTGACAAATGAGCCTTCCATAATTTGCATTTCCCTCACTGTGTTTGCAATCACCCCTTTCTTCCCTCTTCCCTTATTGCTCCCTGAGCCTCCTGAGTGGAAAGAATGCAAGCATCCACCTAACAAAAAATGTGCTAAGTTCCTCTCCAGTACCAATTCCACTGAAAGCAGCAAAAATTAATAAAAGCAAAGAAATGTTTTCCTATTCCCAATAGAAGGAGATAAAAACTAGAAAAAGGAGTCAGGAGGTATAAGATTGGTACTGCTCCCACTTCTAAAAGAAGCCTTTCCAGCTACCAAATATCAGTACTGATGAAATAAGGCGTCTTTGGAGCCTGATGTAGACCTTTCATCCACAGTAAAGGGCTGGTATTTTAAACTCAGTAATACTAGTTGATTATGCTAGTTGGAAATTTGTAAAGGATATGAGGTTATTCTTTTTCAGTTTAACATCTGCACTTTGATACATCTTTAATTTCTAAAATAATTTCCAACCAACTTTGAACAAGCAGCTGCAGGTTAGAATGGTTGTAGATGTGGGGGCCTGAAATTGGCCACCCCAAGATATGTCTCTTTGGCATTTGATTATTTCATTTGGATTATTTGAGGCTGATTGCTTTTGATAAACTGGGACAGGGAAGGAGGCTCCGAGGAATGGAACTTACCCTTTGTTAGGACACGTTTACATTTGTAAGGTAAATCTCTATCTGTAAAGGTGCCTCCCTCTCTGTACCAGGAAGAAGAAAGGAGATGACCTTCTTTCTAGAAACTCTTAGTCAATGCCAAAGGCAAGGACTTAAATCTGCATTTTATTGTGCTTGTCTGGTAATCTCCTGTAACTGACTTCCCTCCCCCTCCCAACGTTGGCATTTCTTTAAGGATTAAGCATCTTTCCTTAGGGAAGGAACTGATTGCTGCACTCACCTGTGACCGCCCAGCTCCAGACAATCGACTAGCCTCCTGCTATGCCCACCAAGATAGCAGACCACTACCTGCTGTGTCCATCAAGCACTGTGCCCACAGGGCAATCTTGTGACTATTGTGGGAGGGACATTTCAATCACATGTGAAACACCCTGTTTGGGGGTATATAACCACTATGTGCACCCCACTTCTTCGGTGCCCTTTCTTCCTTCAGGAAGAAAGGCCCGGGGCCATGGTTCCTCATAAAGCTTTGTTTAATTTTCTCTTGCTATTCTGTCTCATGTGAATTTAATTCGTTCTCCGGCCAGACGAACCCACATTTGGGAAGAGGAAATGTCTTCCTCCCCTACATAGTATGTTATTATGACCTTAGCAATACCGTTCCATGAGAAGATTTGCACATGTTATTAGAATCTAAGCTGAAATAATATGCTAGCGCTGAAATATGGGCACTGTCTAGGTGTCTTGGCCATTTAATGAGGCTTTTTGCAGACAGCATTCTTTCATTGAAGTATTTTAGTGTATTACATCCATTATGTCTCTCTAATGACTTGGAAGGGCAAGGTCTTATTTGTATGATTTCATATATACCTACCTACACACATACAAATGTATATACATGTATAAATACACACATACACACACACACACGGAGAGATCTAAAACAGTTCAACACAATGTTGAGAGGCTTACATCTGATGGCAGGATTTGTGGTGATTTTAAACATTTAAAAATTATTGTATTGTTCGATATATGTATCATCTATATGTATTTTTTTTACAAAATTAAAAGTTATTTAAAAAAATTATTCGAAAATATCAACCTGAGATTCACCCTTCTTCATTTCTCAGTGAGGAAACTAAGGTAATGACTATATTATAGAGACATTTTCAAGAGATCAAATTGAAGAAACAAGTATGATTAATTCATGCATCTATCCTGCAATTATTTGGAAGTTCACTCATTAGATCATTCACACAGTGTGCTTACTGCATGTCAGAAAGTGTGGCTGTAGTTGGAGATACTCAGTCAATAATGCAGAATCCTGAAATGAATGATTTTCTTTTAAAATATTAATCTTAAAATGATCACACAGGTGAGTGTAACTTCCAGGGTGAGGCTATACCCAGTGGGCAGGCACCACAGTGTGGGTGGTAGGCCTGAATCACAGGCTCTCATCCACTGGACACCAGAGCAAGGTATTTACGTGCATGCGTATCCACCTATAAAATGGGCTAACAAAAACGTCAGACTCATGGACCCACCCTAGGAATTACATGAATTCTTCATATTGATGATTATGCTGGTAAATGAAGGAACTAACAATATAAAATACAAAAAATTCCTTGTTTTATGCTATAATATCAGAGACAGACACTTTGCCTTACTTCATGTAGCTTGTCAATCAGATGCAAAGACATAATTTAAAAAATAAAGTTATAATAAAGACTCAGTTAGACTATATATGTATTCTTTGTACTCCTACACACGTATTACTTACCATATGAATAAAATATTTTTCTAAGAATATTAATAACTGAAAAAAGGCAAATATTGCTACGTTGAGAGCAAAAAGTAAAAAGAATAAAAATCATACAAGTGACAGTCATCAACCTCCATCTATTTCCCAGCTTCTGTCCTCAGCTCCTCAGACCCTGGTGGCAAGATTTTCCCACCTCAGACCTCACTCATTCCTGACTTGGGCAATCACTGCCCATTGCATGATAAGCAATTATTTGTTAGGATTGTTCCCAATGGGGTCTTATGATTGCACATTCTTTTCAAATATAGAATCTTAAGGAAATGTGTACCTCTGGTGGTCAGGTCCCTATATAAGGATGCTCTATTATGAATTTTTAAATTTGGTTTTTATTTTAGACATGTGTTTGTGACTGAGTATATGTTGTAAGCTCGCTCTCTCTTCGTTTTGGTGGAAGGGAACTGGAGAAGATAGCAGGACATAGGATCTCTGGCTTCTCTGGTCCAAGACTTAGTAATTAAACTCCATTCCTCTTACTCATGTGCAATTTAGGCTCATTTGCAAAAAAAGAGGAATGAATTTGACTGGATGAAAGTAGTTATTAATTAACTAATTGGTTTACACTGATGTTAAGAGTAAAAAGAGAAAACATTAACTGTCATGCTTCTTGATTCAGCTATAACCACTGGGCAGCACTTCCTGTGCAGCGCTATTACAATCATAAGTCCACACGTGGAAACACCCTCAGGTCAGCAGCCCGCAAGTCAAAGATTCATGTTGAGCCTCACAGAATAGCGAGCACGGAAGCACCCCAAGTGTATCTTTCTGGATCTGATGTTCCCATGACACACAATACAGTCTGTCCAGTGGCAGGGCTGCTCACCTTTCAGGTCTGAGCTATGATAACACCTTCCAAATAAGGAAAAGGATAGCAGGGTGTGCGTTGTGAAGGCAGGTGTTGAGTTTCAATCCAGGAGGAAGAACGTATGGGATCCCTGGTGTCAAGTTTACGTTGGCTCCTTTCCCTTCTGGAAACTTCAGATGCTCAGGGACCTGTGCAGTAGTTCCCTGTTCCATAAGCGAATCTTTCCGTAGGGTAGAGCGGCGTCACTTCTGGGTTACACATGAGGAATATATGCTGAGCCGCACTTTACACCATTCTGTGTTTATATCTTACTTGCTGTACATACTAGTGATACTGATTTAAAGCAGACTGTTACATGGATTAATTGGGCTTCAATTGCCTGTAAATTGTGAAAAGGCAACTAGGACTAAAGGGCAGGCACTTTATTTGCTGGCAAAAGCACTGGATTTGAAGTTAGAAGTCTCCTGGTTTGATACACAGCTTGTGATGATCAGAGATGGAAAGTAGGGCACTTCACTGGAAACTTCTGAGCTGCTGTTTGTTCCCCACTCTATAAAATAAGGATAAATAATAATGAGTACGTTACATAATTATTAGGAAGCAGTAGGGTTTTGTAAACTGTAAGTTGCCAAACTGATTTAGGGAAAGCACTCTATGACAAGATGTATATTTCCTCACGTGCGATTTAATCGGCTGCTAGACAGTCTCAGCAGAAAACTCACAGGGAATTGTCCCAAGAAGTGGATCAGCCACCATCCCAGTGGTTTCTGTGCAAATCTTAACTCTATTGTGCATGAGTGCTCGAGTTGTAGGCTCATTTCTTCTTGAAGTCATTGATCTCAGATTGGAAATGACCTCAAGAAAGCATTATGTCTACGTCCTGCCCTGTATGCTAAAATTTTAGAGAGGCCACAACTTCGGTCTAAAAAAGGTGAATTGATTTGCACAAGGTCACATAGTTAGTTAGTGTCAGACTCAACCAGAAATTGTGGGCAGTTTAGAAGGTACTGCTACTGTGAGGTGCTCCTGAGAACCTGCAAGGAAGACTCATAGTTCAACAAGCAAACACATAGAAAACGTGTTTACTGCAAGTAACCCTTACGGTTCATAGAACCTGCAAGTAAACCCTCGTAGTTCAACACATAATGGATGAGCCCAATGTCCACAGAAATTGCTGCAAAGAATGGCCATGTCCGAATGGGCAGGAATCTGAGTCCCGTTAACATCTGCGTGAAAGAGTTGATGGAAACAGCATGCATGCACTTTGCAGAGTCAACCCCATGGCCTTTGCCTGCAGACTGATCAGGTGCCTCTGATTTTGTTTTTCTGGTTATGATCTGTTTTCCGTGTCAGCTTTCCCACAGGAGCAAAGACTTCTCCTGTTGGATATGACTAACATCTCTTCTTGATATTGATACATCTCATCATAATTTAAGAGGTTGGGTGTCTGTGTTCTACATACATACATAAATTTCCACTTGAGAGCTGATGATAAGACCCCAAACAGAGATGACTGTACAATGGGAGAAGAACCTGGTGAGGCCACACACCACTGCCCATCTACCTCCTTCATCTGAACCACACAGCCTGATTCCAGTCAAGTCCTCTGTGCACTACCAGGTGGGACCAGAGGTGGTGCTGTTACTCCCACTGCTCTTGTAGACAGCACTGATCCATCCTTCAACACTTTGCTGCTGAGCCTGCATGTGGCACTCTTCAAGCACCCACTACCAATGGGACGTTCGTGTTTCTCTTAGTGTGAGTCCCGTGAGATGAGAACTATTGCTAACTCTACTTCCTTGGTGTATATGACAGTGTCCCTGATGTTCCTGAGCAGATTGCATAGGTGTGCTTGCTGGGTTTTTACGACTGAAATGTTGAAGTCTGAGAAGACAAAAAATGAAGACGAAATTTAGGAGTGGATTTTGCATATGACAGTGCAATAATTCAGTTCATTAAGCAACATTTCACTGCCTATTGGCTGGCTGCATCATTGGATGGGATGTTTCTCCAAGTAGCAGCATGTGGGAAAATTTACTCTGGCTTTTCTTCCACCTTTCCTCTATTAAATAACCATTTTCTGTAACAGCCTGAAACTGGCAACTTGGAAGGCTTTGCAATCCAAGTTTCTACACTTTACCTGCTGGGCAGGTTTCGCTAAGTTGGAGAAGTTTGACAAAGGCAGCCTTCATCCATCCCCTACAGTAGTTTCAGTTTACCATTATTCATTTGTATCACCAATTTTTGGCAGAAATCCTGGATTTCCTAATTGAACTAAAATTTCATTTACACAGTTTCCCAAATGTATCAGATTATAAAAGTTAAGACAAATTGTATTTGATCCACAAATATGAACCTGAATTCTACCACAAAAGGTATAGTTATAAAAAAATAAAAAAATATATAAAGAGAGAAGGAGAAAGTGAGAGGCAGCTATCAAAGTACTATTTCACAGTTGTTTCTACTATTGGTTTAGACTAATGTCTTAACCTTGAAGTCCTGCTCCTTGGAGTTATTCCTTTAGATCAGCTTCGGTTTATTAATTCTGTTAATTAGATACCAATGTACTTATTGAATGTCTACTACTTTCCAGGAACCCTTCTAGGCACTGGGCATACCGAGCTAGTTCAGAAATCGTGTCTGCCAGAAAGGGCTTCTGATCTTGTAGGGAATTTCCATGGTTCATCTCTTTGGGCATCTGTTATTCTGTTTCCAAAGAAAACAGGTATCATTCGTTTAATAAAATCTTTGTTTCATTCTACAACTTATTAATTAAATGCCTTTCTTTTTAATTTTAATTCTTGTTATATGGCATACATGTCGTCAAGTGCTCAGTTCTTAAACATACAGCTTCATGGGTTTTTATAAATGTATATAGCTATGTTGCCCCACTGTGGGTCAAGTTACGGAACAGATACGTTTCTAGCATTCTGGAAGCCTCCCTGTACCCCTTCTCTATAAAACACTAGAGGAACACTATGCATTCTTTGTGTGTGGCTTCTTTTTGCTGTGAGATTTACCCATGGAGTTGCCTGTATCGTCCATGGAGTTACATGTACTATGCATGGAGTTACATGTACTATGCATGGAGTTGCATGTAGTAGCCAGTGGTTCTTTGCATTGCTCTGCTGTATTCTGTTGTATGAATACATCACAATTTATCTAGTCTATTCTTGATTCACATTTGGGTAGATTTTAGTCTTGGGCTATTATGGATAAAGCTGCCGTACTCATTCTAGTACATGTGTTTGTGTGGACAGGAGCACTCATTTTTCTTAGTGTTACAACCAGGAACAAAATTGCTAAATCACAGAGTAGATATATGTTCTGTTGCAGAAGCTGATGACAGTTTCCAAATTGGCCCTACCAATACCTTCCCACCAGCAGAATTTGAGAGACCCGATTGATCCACATTCTCATCAGTAGTTGGTATTTGTGAGTCTTTTAAATTTAACCACTCTGATGTGTTTATAGAGGAATCTCACAGTGGTTTTAGTTACTTACCTGGTGGCTCATGCTCATCAGAATTGCATAGGTGGATATTCTGGTAGTACCTCTAGCTCTTGCGAATTTAATGAGAATTATTGTCCTGATCAAATCAATGCTGAGGGAGAAGAAAGACTTGCATTTCTACTTGAAAAGCTGAGGATAAGACCATGAACTGAGATGATGCTACAATGGCAAGGTAAGCTGCCGAGGTAACACACAAAAGGCCAAGCACCTCTGTTGCAGACACAATTCTTTACTTTTTCAGAACAAGGCTTGGCTATTGGATATCTATCCTCTGAGCCCCTTCCTTTTGTTAATCAATTTCTTACTATGTGGTCCCTAGACACTGACTGGTTATTTCTGTGTTTCCTTTCCTCCTTCAGGCCCCCACTACATGCAAGCCCCTCTATTCTACTGAAACTTGAAACATAAGACACAAACTGGGAGTGATGGGCCCAGTAGCCTTCTGTTCCCAATTCTCAACGTCCTTCATGTCACTTGTCATCAGACACTGATGATGCTCCACTCACTGCAATATGTTCCTCCTTCACTGTCCACAAAACCAGATTTCCCCATCTCCCTGCTCTGACCCCTCCTCCATTCATTTCCTTTGATGGCATTGGATTCACTAGTTCTTTCACCAGGGAACCCAGGTCTGAGTCTTTGGTCTTGTTTACTCCATATACATATACACACAGGAGAACTCAACCATGCGTTCAGTTTTCATATTTGGGATGATAACTCTTCAACCTCTGCTCCCACTTAGATCTGGGCATGGTTCTGAAACGTCCCATCTAATTGTATAAAATCTAACTTCTTTCCAGAAGTAGTAATGCAATATAAATATTTCATGTGTAGTAGATCTCTGGCTGTGGCATGCTGGAAGTGTCTGCCTGGTAGAAGGGATTCTTTAGGTGTGATTTTGTCAAGACTCTAGTTTTTTTTTTTCTTTTGGTGAGGAAGATTGGCCCTGAGCTAACATCTGTTGCCAATCTTCCTCTTTTTTTGCTTGAGGAAGATTGTCTCTGAGCTAACATCTAAGGCAATCTTCCTCTATTTCTTATGTGGGATGCTGCCACAGCATGGCTTGATGAACAGTGTGTAGGTCCGTGCCTGGATCTGAACCTGTAAACCCCAGGCCACGAAAGCAGAGTGTGTGAACTTAACTGTTACACCACAGGGCTGGCCCCAAAGCTGTAGGATTTTAAGTGGTCTTGATATAGAGACCTTGTGGAAGGTCTTGTGGAAAGTTGGTAAAAGGGAAAGATCTGAGGTTGAGAGACAGCAGGAGTAAAACTATAGAGGTGAGCAAGTGGTTTTTCTGAGCATCATATTCTTTCTGAGCCTGAGGGAAACACAGTCCCTCTCTATGCAGCTCTCCAGGCAGCCTCTCACAATTCATTGCGACATATGCACACTTTTCAGCTCTCCTGTCATGGTTCCTTCTGGACCATGTCTCTCCCCTAGATTGGCTGAATTCTATTTAGGCTCCTCATTTCTGTTCTTGGTATCAGCCTGTCACACCCTCTGAGAGGTTTGGGCTCAGTGCTAAGCCTCTGCCCTCTGCCCCCGAGTCCTACTCCACTGGACTCTGACTTCATTCCTTCTTCTGTTTCCATTCCCACCCCTTGGAATTGGTCCCTGTGTTCTCCGCTCAGTGACCTTGATCCCTTGAGATGATTCAGAGATCCATGACCCTTCCTGCACCCTTGGATGACTAAGGTAACCCTTCTCCTAGTTCAGCCCAGCCTCCAGACCCCTGCGTTCTGACTTTATCTTGTCAATGACCTTCCACCAACTCCTGTGGCTAAATAAACCGGAGGGTGCTTAGTGAGATGGTAGAGTGGCTAGGCAACGTGGCTCACAGCCTGGCCTATGGGCCAAAGAGTTTGGACACCATCCTGGTCCGGGCAGGAAGCACTGAAGATGTCTGAGCAAGGGAGTGACTTGATAGGGACCAGATTTCAGAGTTGATGGTGGTGAAGCATACAAGATGAATAGTGAGGGCAGCTGAGTGCTGCTGTGTGAGTTTACAGAAGGATAGGGTGGGCTGAGGCTGGTGGGAAACAAAAGTATTTGAGACATTGGGAAAGAAGAATGAGTGTCCATTTATAACCTTAGTGACTGATATTAAGAACAGAAAAGAGAAATCTAAACAGAATTCAGGCATTGTCTTTTACGTGCTAATTTGCAAATATGTTGGCTGAGCCATGGCTATGAAGTAGAAGCCTTAACGTCTCTACCTACTTATGGAAATGGAAACACTTTCTCCCTTACTCCCAGACCCTGATGGTTGAGATAATGAAATAATATGTATATTTTTCAAGATGAAACTCAAGTCTTAAAAATTACCTTGGGCATTAAGCAAATTTGGTTTTTAGCCAAAATATACATATTGTGTCTAAGGAAAAATAAGTTTGCAAGATTCGTGCTGTGGGGTGTCAACTCGCTGAACATGGGGGCTTGGGGCTCATCTCCACTTCAGTCCAAACAGCATCGCCTTTTATGAACCCATGCATTGGTGTTCCAGGTAAAATTTCACTTCAAAATTCATTCTCTGCTGTTAAAAAAAGTGAAACAGCTAGGCTAGCTCGTTATTACATGGATTAAATTGTAAACTCTAGAATAATGATCAATATACATTTCTGCTTCTTCCATTCTGCTGTATATACCTGGACATAGAACCCACATCGTTACTTTTAAAATGTTTTACTTTATTTGAAGCAATCTGCACCTTTTCTATATTGAGAAAAATATGTTCTAGCACACACCTAAAGTTTGGTTTCTTCCAGAGCACAAGGGAAGTATCAGTCTCCTAGATTCTACCAGTAAAAAGCAAACAAAAATTGTGCTTGTCTCATAGTATTACTGAGACCTTTCAAGTATTTGGGAAAAACATATATACTTATGTGTAAATAATAAAAATTTTATATTTGTATACATTTTATATAGATCTTTTGATTTTAGCATCTTTTTGGAGGAGTATAAGTAATACCATTGTGTGAGCACAGGCATTGTGTCCTGAGCACAGAGACCCACAATCGGAAGGGATGCATCTTTGTTTGGTTTCCTTTCTTGTTCATGAAGATGACATTCCCCCCAGGTTATGAGAGAGAAAAGTGCATTTGTGGGCTGTGCGGCTGGGAGACCGAATTTCCCCTTTCTCCTTCATCACAGAGGACCTGGGCATTGATGATGACGGCTGTGACTCATAGCTGGAGGGCAGCATCTCAGGAGCAGAGTGGCCTGGCCAAAGGCCACTTTGGTGTCCAAAAGGAATTCTCTCTCCCCAGGAAATTGCCCCTGGCCCTGGATCTTATCTAAATCAGTCTCATCCTTTTTATTTTCCCCCCACGCATAATAAATCACACTGTAATTGTGAGACTTCTGTCCCCTCCCTGCCTCCATTCCTTGCTGGTGTTTAGCTTTGTTTTAATGTGTTACACCTGGTTACTCATTGCCTCCATGTGGCCTCTGAACTGATAGCTCTCGGGAAACACATTGCCCCTCCTCTGCCCTTCAAGTCCTTTCTAGAAAACTGTAACCAGGTTGATAGAGCTCCAAAGGTAGGTAAGTTAGGGGCCTTAGTAATGCCATGACCTCACCCTGCCTTTGTCAAGGGTGGAAGGACTGTGCTTGTCTGTGTTCTCCCTGGCATTTACTGGTGCCCACATTAACTCATGTGGAAACTGGAGGGAATACTCTGCCTATCACTTGGGAAAACATAGTGAGTAAATAGTGTGTCGAACTCAGGGAGAGAATGACCTTTTCGCCCATTTTGGACGTGTCAGTTTTCAAACCTCCCTCCTGTGGTGGTCTGACATAAATGATCCCAGAATGGAGTGTGCTGCTGATGGGAAACGCCAGTGTGGGTTAGAACACCTGACTCTTTAGCCTAATAGTCTTCCCCATTTTATCAGACTTGCTTTAATCCCCTCTTTTATGATTGCTAAATAGGAAAAAATGAATTTACATTGCCATCTAGTGATGAACGGTTGCAAACAATCAACAAAACATTTCCTGATGTTAAGTTATATTAAAAATCCCATTGTTTTATTCTGCCCATAAAGGTAATGCATTCTTGTGATAGCAATATCACATGTCTGGACAGCTCTTCTGAAATTCAGGAGCATTTGTCTAAATGCTGACTCTGAAGTCCACTTGGTTCTCCACACCCATCTCAAACTTTCAGTTGCCCCATGAACTTGCTGGTCTCCCAACAGTGTACCCCATCCCCTCTTGCTGTCGCTCCAGCCAAAATGCTCAAAGTCATCCTTGACTCTGCTCTTTCTCACATATCCTGCAACCTGGACTGGTGTCCCTACTTCCGAAATAAGCATCCTGGAATCTGGTCTCTTCTCAACATGAGCAATTACTCATCTGCTCATCCAAGACTCCTCATCTCTTGCTTGGATTTTGGCAACAGTCCCCTTGATAATCGGCCTGCTTTTTTCAACCTTATCCATCAGAAGTCTGTTTCCCACGTGGCTGCAGGGTCATTTTTTTAAAACCAAAGTCCAGTAGTGACCCCTTCCCCTCAAAGCCTTCCAAAGACCCTTCATCCCCTCAGGACAAAAGTCCATGTCCTTGTCATGGCTTTCAGCCCTCAGTATCGGGCCTCCAGCTCCTTCTCTCAACTCATCTCTTACTTCCCTCCCCCTTATCCACTGGTGTGCTGTAAACGTTTAGCAATTGGCTCCCCTGCAGGAAAAAAGTCGTGATTTGTAGCGTTTGCTGATTTCCATGGTGTTAATATTCTCATCATGGCCAATTTCAAGCTACCAATGTGAAGTGAACTTGCAAACAAAATTCCTAAAACATTCAATAATCGGCTCTCGCTGGCTGGTACAAGCAGCTCCAGCACATGACTGACACCCACTCCAGGAATTTGGCTCCACGGGCTCCTGGCTCTGCCCGGAACACGGCAGGGTGCCCCGCCTCCTGCTTTGCATTGGTGGGTCCTTCTGCTTGGAGAACTCTTGTTCTTCAGCAACTATGTGGTTTATTCCTGCTCTTTCCTCCGGTCGCCTTATCAGAGAAATCATCTCTTACTAGTATCTTTAAAATTAAATTTCCCGATCCCATTCCTCTGCTTTACTTTCATCACCTGACATATTATTAATGCATTTACCTATTGTTATGGGCTAATTGCGTCACCCTACCCCGATAAATTAATATGTTGAGATCAGAGTGTGACTGTATTTGGAGACAGAGTCCTTAAAGAGGTAATTAAGTTAAAGTGAGGTCACGAGAGTGGGCCCTTATCCAATCTGACTGGTGTCCTTATAAGAAGGGGATACTTGGACACATCACACTCAGAGGGAAGACCACATGAGGACACGGAGAAGATGCCATTTACAGCCAAGGAGACTGGCCTCAGAAGAAGCCAACACTGCTCACGCCTCGGTTTTGGGTTTTTGGCCTCCAGAATTCTGAGACAAGTAATGTCTGTTGTTTAAGGCCCCCCAGTCTGCATTGTGTTGTGGCGGCCCTAATAAACTGATGTACCTATGTATTGTTTCTCTGTCCCTCACTAATCACGACCTCTGTGAGGGCAGAGACTTAGCTGGTTTAGGTGAGTCTCTGTGCTGCCTGCCTGCAGCTGACTGAGACAGCGGTAAATACTCCATCGGTATTTGCTGAATAAGTGATTCAACTGCCATATAAAAACTAAAAGTCATCTATAGTTCCACCAACCTTCAATTGCCTAATTATAAAAAAATAATTTTTAACTTATGTTTGTGATTATTATCAAGGAGTTATGTTATTATCATAATGCACTTAAGTCATAATTTTTGCAATACACAGCATACCATGTGAAAGCTGGAAAGAGCCCACAGGTGCCCACGCGCTGTCTTGTGTCATCTCTAATTATTTTATCAGAATGTATTCTCAGAAATGAAATTATAGGGTCAAAGAGCTTATCATAATGAGACTAAACTTCTAAAAAACAGCACTTCTTTTTCTTATAATAAAGGTAATATTTGACCATAGTATAAAAATTTTACGGTACAGACAAGTGAAAAAAATAAAGATGATAAATGAAAATTAACTAAAATATTATTAAGTGGGAATATGGGTCAGGGTTATAAAAGGTTTTTACAGCCAAAGGCTCCCGTCACGTGGGTTTCTCAGAGAGCGGACGCACCAGTCGTCACTCTAGCTGATTTAAGGAACCTGTTTTCCCACACTTTATGCAGTGCTGCCTGCTACCATTAAAAAAGAAAGTTTTTCTTTTGATAGATTAAAATATCTTTTGATCGTTTCACTTTCATTTCTTTGACAGCTAGAGAGGGTCCAGGCCTTCTCCTACATTTTTATTGAACTTTTTTGAATTGTTTCTTCTGCAGAAGTCGTATCCCACTTGTTGCAACTGTACAGTCTCCCTAGGGAATGAGAGAGACAGAGAGACAGAGGAGGTGGGAGAGACAAGGAGTGGAGGGGTAGAAGGAGAGGAGGGACAGGGAGGAGCGAGGAGGGGGAGAGCACATGCGAGCCCTCCTCCTGCTTGTGCTGCCTAACTGGGGACCTCCCAGCCTCAGCCCTCTGCGCTGCACAAGACCCACATTCTGGCTGAGAGAGTCTTCCTCTGAACAAACTAGCTTTTCGAGGCAGTAGGAGCTCCAGCCTAAGGGGGGCCCTCCAGCAGTGGCTTGGGGCTCCACAGTGGGAGACAGCCAGGAGGCTGGGCTGAGGAGGCTGCAGTGCCCAGTCCCTGCCACCCCAGCAGCCGCTCAGCACCTAACAAGGTCCCAGCCAGACCCTGGCCCACCACTGCAGGGAAGCCCACCTCCTTTCCGCCCTCCCAGTCTCACACCAGTGCTGCCCATGGGGGAGCCTCTTTTTCGCTCCGAAAGCCCACTGTCTTGGAGATGAGGAAGTGTAGATTTTGTTCACTCTAGTCTCCTTGGTGCAGAAAGGTGTGCTGGGGGATTGGGGGATGGAGGCTGAGAAGCGGCTCCCCGAATCCTCCCTCTGGGGCTGAGGGGACAGAGGCCAAGGTCTGAGGAAAAAGTGCCAACAAACTCTGAGCCAGATGCCCCTTCACCCGATGCCGAGATGCCTTCTGACGAAGACTGTCTCGCTTGACCACGAGTCTACAACCGCACGTGTGTGTCCCAGGTGAGGCAGCGCTCGGTTTGATGGGTTCCTTAATCCCTGCTCTGTGTGTTTAGCAGCAGGCGTTTATGGAAGTAGACTTTCGAGGTGCCTCCAGCCTGGCCTGCATCCACAGCAGCGTGCAGGAGATCCCTGCAGACGGGCCCCTCTGGGTCAGCCTGCCCTGGCGCTCAGGCCATGCTACCCGCCATCTCCAGCACTTAGTGAAACAGCAGCTGGACAAACCTGAACCAGGTGCCCTTCCACGTGACTTTCCATGTGCCCTTCAGTGGTGGGCCTGCCCTCCTACGTGTGTCAGCGAAGCTTCCAGGCCACTGCTCTCTGTGGGGACGTCCACGTTACTGATGTCTGACAAGACATGCATTTTCAAAGAGGAATCTCCAGAACGTCCCGGACTTCCCTGGATTTAGTCTTCTATTTAGTGTGATAACTGTCTTGGAAAACCGATCTCCTTACATGTGAGAGAACAATTGTTAGGTCCCTGAGCATTCCAGTGGCTGATAGCGAATTCATGTTGCCGGCTTTAGCCGTGGCGTTTGTAGTGCAGAATACTCCTCTTTGGTCACTGGCGGACATTGGTGGTCACTGGTGGATGCTGCTGTCTGGGCAGGGGCCTCCACAAGTGCCTTTTTCTTAGGGTCCCTGGCCCAGTACCCATCGATTAAACTACCTCATTAGGAGCAGGAATTGCTCATATCGGAGGCTGACTTATGTTGAGAGTCTGCTCTGCCCCGGCTCAGGGCAGCTGTGATAAACCTGGAACTCAATTTGTGAGAGGCCAGGTAGGGGCTCTTTTTAGAAACTTTCGTTGTGGCAGGAAGCCATAGTATCCGGGTGAAGTCCTTTTCTGGAAGTCTTTGCACCCAGCATCCAGGGCTGGGAGAGGATCAACAGTTAGAAAATGCTGTGTCCATTCAGTCCCACTTTGCAGCTGAGCACAGCGGTTGCCATGGACACCAGATATCCTTGGCTGTAGTGGCATAGCCAAGGGTGACTTGGGATGAGGGAGCCCAGAGGGACCTGCTGTATGAGAGCAAGCAGCTGTGGATCTGCTCAGCAGCCCACGCCAAAGAATTGTACCTGGCTTACCTCATCAGACACTGAGTTTTCTCTCCAGGGCCTCCACTGGCCTCCTGTTAGGAGGATGATCTTCCATTTGTGACATTTATATTCTGGAGAAGGATGAGTGGGAAGTCAAGGGCTTGCCGCATCTGCTCATGAGGAGGCGTGCAGGGAGCAACTACTCATGTCTGCTGTGAGCAGTGTATGTCACCCTGGCTTTCTGCCGTGGATTTTCCACAGATGCACCAGAGCAGTGTTTTCAGGTGTGGACAGAATAGGTGAGGCTGGTTGGTGTGTGAGAGAGTGTGAGAACAGGAGCTAAGGGCCAGGCGTTGCAATTTCAGCACTGCCTTTAATACTTGTGCATGCCTGTGGGCCAAGCTGCAGAGAGGATGTGCTTCCCTCCCGGAAGAGCTCTGTGAAGTGGATGGAGCAGGTGAGCCGGCTCCAGGCCGCAAAGCCCAGTCAAACCAGAGAAATGGGATGATGGGAGGTCCAAGAGATGCAATGAACCAGCCAAGAGGGGAGTTGGGGAGTAGAGGCTGGAGGGGTAGGTACACCAGATTCCACTCTCGGAGGCAAGCTGGCAGCCTGGGGCCTGGGGCTCCACAAGCAGGGGCACAGCAAGGCTGCGTGGGAGGCGGGTTTTTGCTCATGTCTCATATGCACTGGCACAGGCTGTCCTTGTCTGCGTGCGTCCCACATGGCAGCCAGCCTCCACGATCGAGTACTCACTGGAAGTTCCTCCTCTGCAAAATGCAGCCAATGATAAACCAGCTTCAGAGGATTTTTATGAAGAAGGGCAGATGAAATTGTGTGTGCCCAGCACTGGATAAAGGGGAAGGCCTTGATAATATTAATTGCTGCTTTCCGCTGGGACCTGCGTTAGATTGCAGGGAGCAGAAAACTGCCAACTCCTGCTGGAAGGCAGCAGCGCTGTCCTGCAAGAATGCACATAGCCATAGGTACATCCCACCAAGATAAGACCAGCTGTACGCCCTCTGCAGCTCCCCCACCATCCAGAACTGTGAGCAGTTCAAGCGCTTGCTCAGAGCACAGGGAAAGCAATCTGCAGAAGCCACTTCCATCTAGTGGTCACTCGGGCAAACCGCAGGCCTGGGCACCTCAATACTCTCTGAGGGGACCAGGACTGGGTCCTGCAGGTACCATTCCAGCAACGCAGGCCAGCCTTACCTGATCTCCTTCCCCTGGGTAAAGCAGTCTTTCGGGCCAATGGCCCAGTGAGGAAAGCCACCAGCATCTTCAGCATGAAGATCCCCGAGGGCAATGTGGACGCTGGCGTTCGCTGACCGGCATAGAAAGGGGGTAGTTTCGGCCCTAGGGAGAGGGAAAGTCTCCAGTGTTCTCAGAATCAGGAGGCCAAGTTGATAATAGATGGACTGATAGATAAGCAATAGACACACAAATGAGCGGCTTCAAAACTATTTTGGATTAGTCAATAAGTGAACCTTAAATAATACAACTCAACCCACTTAATAATATGACTCTTTGTCTTAACTGCTCAGTCCTTTCATGACTCTGCAAACACAAATATCCCTTGTTTGGTCGGGAGGATGTTTGAACAATTTGTGTATTTGAGTAGAAGAAGCAATCGTCTACTTACCTTGGAACTGGGAAGCGCAAGCATGACTGTTTCTCCCCGCTTTCCGACCCCAGCATCATGCAGCTGCAGCTCTGGCCAGGCATCCTCAGCAACACTAAGCTGCAACTTTAGGGAGCTGCCTCCACCCCGCCTCAGGGGCAGGACTGTGGCTTAAAAAGACTTCATTTTTTGGGCTGGCCTGGTGGCGCAGCAGTTAGGTTCACACGTCCTGCTTCATTCACTGGTTCGGATCCCAGGTGCATACCTACACACTACTTGTCAAGCCATGCTGTAGTAGGCATCCTGCATATAAAGTAGAGGAAGATGGGCACGGATGTTAGCTCAGGGCCAGTTTTTCTCAAAATAAAAGAAAAAAGACCTTCATTTTCCTTTGCCTCTGTATTTCTCCTAAGACCATCCATTCTCTGCTATCCCTGTTCTTAACTTCCCATTTTCCAATCTCCAAGACCAGTCCCCTCATCCCTCCCCAAGGATCCCCACAATGGCAATTTTGAAGTCATTGAATCTTAGAGCCCATGGGGACTTCTCAGGACATCTAAGTCCTTACTCTAACAAAACAATGAATCACCTTTGTGACTTCACTACAGGAGGCACTAGGGTCAACAAATCATGTTAATTATCATAACATTATTTGCTTCATAGAGACACCATTTGTCCTAGAACATCCATGCACTGGATCTCTCATGCAAGTGAAATTTATTCTCTGGATTGGGTCTTTCCTACCATTCGTGTGTTAGCATGGTGAGCCTTTCTTTACCACTTGACTTAAATTAGGAGGATTCCTCGAGTCACTCCTTACTACAATGTCCTGTTTATAGTCTGCTCCATCTAGCACTTAGCTATGCTCACACAGTTAATTTAGGTTTGAGGTCCCCCTTCACTCACTCTGTAATCCAGTACCTATAATAAGTCAAATCTTTCATACAAATGAAATTTCTTTAAAAATCTTAAAGCAATTGTTACAAACAACATCTAAATATTTTAGTCTATATTCTAGATAGCTGATGTCCCTTCTAAGCCTCTTTATTATATGTCTTCTCCTCTATGCTTCCATAGGAGTCCTCGCGGTTCTCCAGCGGTGTGGTGGAATGGGATTTCCTGTTAGTAGCTGAGATGTTCTTTCTCTGCACTCTGCTTTTCTGCATGTGACAGAGACTACTACTTCTCACTGAACAGTCATGTGTCGCCCCACACTTCCCAGCTCCCCAGCAGTTAGGCAGGGCCATGTGACTAGTTATTGGAATTTATATGTGTCTTTTCCAGGTCAAATCATTTAACAGCTAGTGCACTACTCTCAAGATCTATCTTCCTGATAGATGGTCAGTGATGTGCTGGTAAATGTGCTCTCTGGGGAACAAAATCAACACGAGTTACGACATTTGCCAATTTCATGGTGTAAATGCTCCAACCAAGGCCAACTGCAAGCTATCCATGTGTTGTCTCTAAATGCAGAGTTGGGAGGAGATGCTAACAATTAGCTGTTGTGAGATATTGCAAGCCGGCTCTAGCATGCCACTGGAGATGGTGGAGTCACCAAATCAAAGTTGCCCAGATGCTGAGCCACTGCTCAGAACAACCAGGACAGTTTCATTACTAATAGCAGACCTTACATGAGTGAGAAATAAACTTTTCTGCATTGACCCACTGAATTTCGTTTGTTATTGA
The DNA here is from genome assembly GCF_041296265.1 of Equus caballus. NCBI lineage: Eukaryota > Metazoa > Chordata > Mammalia > Perissodactyla > Equidae > Equus > Equus caballus. Next base: position 21,108,841 of record NC_091687.1, read on the forward strand.
AGGACAAACCTAGCCTATTGATCAATATCCCAGTGCTGGATGCTAGATCTGAGGTCTCCAGAGAATATATACATCAAACTCTGTTCTTGAAGTTCAAATGCTATGGTAGTGTAAAACAAAAGATTAAAAACTACTCAAATCAGTTACTTTTTCCCCCCTTTACTTACTAAGGGGTTAAAATTATTCTTATGACTGAGGAAGACAAGAGAGCTGAAGAGGAAGGAAGAGGGTTAGAAGATCACGGTGGGCTTTGCCTCCTCCTCTCATAGGCATTAGTTTTCCAAAGGGAAGGGTAGAATCTCTTGGTAGTTGGACAGCGTAGGAGAAGAGAAGAACTGTACCCATATTCTGGTGGCCCTGTGATGCCCCAGGGGTAGTGAGTACAGATGGTTGATGGTGTTTGTGGCAGGCCTGGACAGCGCTCTGAGTCTCAGGTGGCCCCAGATGAGGGCCACACTTTTCACATGAATGGGCCTCAGAACAGAAGAGGTTTGGACAGTCAGAGAGGCAGTGGAGGTCCCATGGAGATGAGGGCAGTCACAGTAGATGTGAGCACTAAGGGGCAGGCATAGCTGGGTCCACGTATCATCAGATATCGGGGGACCAGACACATCCAAAGACACCTTCCTCCTGCTGCCCATCCCTGTCTATGATGCTGCCACAGTCCCTAAAAATTAGATGGGACTCTGGGGCAAAATAAGGGAATTAAGAGTGTCTTTGTTTTCACTTGAAAATAATCAGGAAAATCCAGATATTAATTGTTCTTCATCAGGTGAAGTGAGTGCTTGGAGAAGCTAAGCTGTGAAAGAGACTCATCAGCATACCTGAGTTTTGTGATAGTAAAACATTGTTCTTATCTAATGCCCCTGGATTGCTCACCACCCTTGTATCAGCCTTCTGTTGCTGCATGACCAATTACCACAGTTTAGCAGCTTAAACAAGTTTACTATCTCAGAGTTTCTGTGCATCGGGAATATGAGAATGCCTGTCTGTGTCCTCTGCTCAGGATCTCACAAGGCTATGATGGAGGCGTTGGCCAAGGCTAGGGGGTCAGCTGCGGCAGGGCTCCTCTTCCAAGCTCACAGGCTCTGGACAAAATTCATTTCCTTGCAACTGTGGAGCTCATGTGGCTTGCTTCTTCAAGTCCAGCAGGAGAGAGAGTCTAACTTCTTCCATCTCTTACCTCCAAGCCCACCTAGGATGATCTCTCTTTTGATTAACTTAAAGCCATCTGATTAGGACCTTTATATCTGAAAAATCCCTTCACCTTTGTCATATAACATAACATAATCACAGGAATGATGCCCATCATCTGCCATATACTGATTAGAAGTATAAGGTCTTTAATACCTGTGTTTCTATGGCTGTAGATAAGTTCTACTTTAGATAAGTAGATCTAGCTGTAGATAAGTCAGATAAGTTCTACTTTCTTGGTGCAAAATATCAGTGAATGTAGCAAAGGTGGCCATGTCTCTAGAGGCTGCTGGCTGGAGCAGGATGTGGGTACAAAGCACTTGGCATGTTGAACCATAATTTAGGGAGGAAATATACCAGAAAAGAAAACTGCCATTTCAAAGGTTTGTGCAGCTCTTGATGTTGCAAAAGTGAAAAATTAAACTTCCAACTAATTCCCTTTGAAAATCACCATAGTCATTCACTGACTCATCATTTCGTCAATTTGTTCACAATATAATGTTTTTTGAACAATTACTCTATGCAAGGTTCCATTCTAGGCATGGGAATCCAGGATAGCTTAAATCCCTGGTCTTATGGAGCTCCTAGAGGAGAGGATGAAAATTAGCATGTAAATTAACAAAGAAGATAACTTTAGACACTGCTGGGTGCTTTTAAAAGGAAATAAAACAACATACTGCTGTAGAAAGTGACTGGAGGGTGTCTGGCACTTAGTGAGTGAGGGTAGAATGGTGGGACACGGCCCAAGAAGTCTCTGCTTGGGGCATGCCAGCCTTGTAGACCTAAGTAAGGCACTTGAAGTAAAATCCAAATTCCTGGGATCAACATGCACAATTCCAGGTGTACTAGGAAGCTGGGGCTGGTTTGAATTAAGGGAGTGGAGGCTTTGGGTGGCTCTGTGGATTGTGGGGGATCAAACAGTGTTACCAGGCTGAGAGCTGACCTATTAATTAATATAGAAGTGGAAATGGAATAGATGGGCAGGAAATTAGCTTCTTATGACATTTACCTTCTGCTATGCATTTTGCTTGTTTTCCCATAAGTATTTATAATTGTTCCCTTATCTTTCCCAGTTTACAGGTGAGGAAACAGAGGCTCAGAGAATTTAAGAAGTTGCTTAAGGTCAAATGAATCCTGGAGGATCCAGGACTTGAATCTTGTATGTCTGAAATCAAAGCACTAACTGGTGGAGAAGGCAGGAAAAAAATGAGACAGAAGAAAGCTGTCAGACAGAAAGGAAGAGGATCAAGAGTGGATGAAGTTTGAAAAAGCTCCTGCATTTCAGGGAAGGGCTGGTGGATGTTATGCAGTGTGACAGGTGGGTCAAGGAAGGTCAGGGTTGGAAGACACTCAAGGCTCACTGAAGACCCATGAAACCAGTGATAGAGTTTCCATCAAGGGCTTGGATGGAAGCCAGATAGCCAAGAATTGCAGATGAGCACACAGACATAGGCACTGTGGAGGTGACTTCCCAGTAAATTGTTCACTGTAGCAATGGGGAAAAAGTAAGTCAGAAACTGAGCGAAAAATAAGGGTGAAGAGAAGGCATTTTCCACTTAGCATGAAAAGATGCTGACAAGTTTGTAGGGCATGAAGAGCCAATATAAAGAAAAAGGAGAAGACAGAATAAGAGGTACAGTCTAATATAGGAGGGGCTCATGGCCAGAATCAACAGCCTTTACCCCTTGGCTCCATCCTCCTAGTGCCATTGGGAGGGGCTCACAATTCTGCACTGAGCCGGCCACCATCTCACCCAGAAGGAGAAGGGAGGCCTCAGGAGGACAAATTGCTCTTCATGGCAAGTCCTAAAGTGACACAGCACGCTGCTTCTTGCCAGCTGGGCACAGGCCCCCTGATCTTACCTAGATACAATGGACACAAAAAACATGGTCCAGCTGAGCATGCAGAAGGAGGAATCAGATTAACTGGGCCAGGCTTCCAAGGCAGAGATGCACAGAGATTGGGGCAGGGTTGGGTTCTCAGAAGAAGAGAGAGATCATAGACTGCAGGGAGGAGGTGCTGATGTGATGGAAGGGCATGTTTCTGGAAGAGCTGGGCTGCAGTGAGGTCACAGGCAGAAGTGAAGTGGTTGCACTCACAAGGAACACCACTTCTGAAACTGAAGAAAAGGAAGAGTAGCTAAAGTTACAAGAAACTTTTTGGGGGAGGTTGCTGGGAAGATGGCTATGTAGGAGGACTCTGAGCTCAGCTCCTCCCATGGACACAATAAACCTACAAATTACCTGTGGAAAAATTACCCCTGAGAGAGAACTGGAAACTGGATAAAAAGAACCCCCACAACAAGGGACAACACTGACAGAGGTAGAAGAGGCAGAAATACCTTTCTGCTGAGGAAAAAGGCACATTTTAGCTGCAGTGCTTCATGGCTGGGTGCAATCTTAAGGTACAAAACTTTTCCTGGAGGAGCAGGGGATCTGAGCAGAAGAGCTATGCCACAATAAGCATAACAAGCCTTTGAATTCAGCACAACTGAGATGAGTACCATAATGCCTGGCTTTGCTGGCTATTAAAATCAATGGAAAGTGCCCCCAGAAAAGCTGTCCAACATGAGAAAAAGAAAAGCCTGCTCTTAAAGGGCCAACGCAGATGCACCTGATTCAGAAAGGAACACAAAATCACCAGAGAGCACACAGTCCTTTGATAAAAGAGACTCACTTGATAAGGTCTGAGTATGTCTCAGAGAGGCAGGAGGTGGCTGAGTCTATCTCCCCTAGCACTGAGACATGGGTGACAGCCATTATTGTGACCTAGTACAGGTGTCCTGACTAATGTTAGTAGATGCCATCAAATTTCTTCCCCTGGCCTGTTAGTGCAGGGGTCAGCCCCACCCACTAAAACACCAATTTAATCCAGCTCAGCCAGGTCAGGCACCCCATCCTAGGGACTGGCTTTGCTCACCAGCAAGCCCTAGAGGAACGTATGACCCATGTAGGTGAGCTGTGTGGGACCCGTGCAGCAGGGCAAGTGGGTCTGCTTTGGTGGGGAGGGGCATGTATGGGCCTTGTTGTGGGTGGTGGGGCTTGTTGGCTACAGCACACTTGTGCCACTGGGCTTCTCAAAGAGGCACACAGGGGATCTGCCCCACCTTCTAACTCCTGAAATGATTGTGTGCTGCTATGCCTGGGGCTGGCCCCACCCAGCTATGCTCCCTAAAGAACTGACAACTGCCTAGCAAGCTGGAGGTCTACAGCAATTGTGAGCCCCTGGGCCTAGCAACCAGCCGTGCTGGGAGCCAGGCTCACTTAACAGTAGAACAACAGCAAGTGTGTGCTATTAGACCTTGCAACCAGCTGTGGTGGGGCTTGCCCCACCCAATAAAGTGACTAAAATGACAGTACCAGCTGCTTTCAGCTAGGTCATACAGTGAGGCAGCCCAGGAGCCAGCCTAGCCTCCCCATGGACCTGCACGAAGAGCTACTTCACCACAACAGAAGTACACATGTAGCCTGCACAGGGGACACTGGAACATTTAGAACTGGTGATGAGAAGGAAGAACATTGCTGGACCCCATAAAACATCTCTTACATAAGGCCACATCTCCAAGATTGGAAGACATAGCTGATCTACATAATACATAGATATAAATACAGAGAAGTAGGAAAAATGAGGAGACAAAAGAATATACTCCAAATAATGGAAGAGGACAAAGCTTCAGAAAAAGAACTAAATGAAACAGAGATAAACAATCCACCAAACAAATCAAGAAAACTAATAGTCACAAGCGTGCTCACTGATCTTGGGAGAAGAACAGATGAACACAGTGAGGACAACAAGGAATTAGAAAATACAAAAAAGAACCAATCAGAACTGAAGAATACAATAATGGAAATGAAAAATTCACCAGAGGGAATCAACAGCAGAGTAGATGATATAGAAGAATAGATCGGGGAGCTGGATGAAAGAGTAGAGGATATCACCCAAGCTGAACAGAAAAAAGAAAAAAAGAATTAAGAACAATGAGGGCTGTCTATGAGACCTCTGGGACAACATCAAACACACTAACATCTGTATTATAGGTGTCCCATAAGGAGAAGAGAGACTCAAAGGGGTAGAGAACCTGTTTGAAGAAATAATGGCTGAAAACTTTCCTACCCTAAGGAAGGAAACAGACATCTAGATACAGGAAGCAAAGAGAGCACCAAACAAGATGAACCCAAAGAGGCCCACATCGAGACACATTATAATTAAAATGTCAAGAATTAGAGATAAAGAGAGTATCCTAAAAGCTGTAAGAGAAAGGCAACAAGTTACATGCAAAGAAAACTCCAATTGACTTCTCAGCAGAAACTCTACAGGCTACAAGGGAGCAGCACAATACATTCAAAGTGATGAAAGGAAAAAAACCTACAGCTAAAAATACTCTACCCAGCAAGGTTATCTTTCAGAATGGAAAGAGAGAGAAACAGTTTTCCAGACAATCGAAAAGTAACAGAGTTTATCACCAATACAGCAGTCTTACAAGAAATGTTAAGGGTCTTATGTACGTGGAAAAGAAAAGACCACAAATAGGAACAAGAAAACTATCGAAGAAAAAAAAAATCACTGGTAAAGGCAAATATAAAGTAAAGGTAGCCGATCAACCATGTATGAATCTAACATGAAGCTTAACGACAAAAGTACTAAAATTTATCTATTTCCATGAGAAGAGGTTAAGGGGTACACACACACACAAAAGAAGTTAAATATGATATCAAAAACATAAAATGTGTGAGGAAGGGAGTAAAATTGTAGGGCTTTTAGTAAGAGGTCAAACTTAGGAAACCATCAACTTAATATAGATTGCTATTTACATAGGTTGTTAAATATGAACCTCACGGTAATCACAAACCAGAAACCTAAAATAAATATACAAAAAGTTAGGAGAAAGGAACCCAAATATAACACTAAAGAAAGCCATAAAATCACAAAGGAAGAGAGCCAGAGAAGAAGAAAGGAACAGAGAAGAACTACTAAAACAGCCAGGAAAAAAAGCAACAAAATCGCAATAAGTACATACTTATCAACAGCTACTTTAAATTTCAATGGACTAAATGCTCCGATCAAAAGACATAGGGTGGTTGAACGGGTTCAAAAACAAGACTCACATACATGCTGCATACAAGAGACAAACTTCAGACCTAGAGACACTCACAAACTGAAAGTGAAGTGATGGAAAAAGATACTCCATGTAAACGGCAATGAAAATAAAGCTGATGTAGCAATACTTATAGCAGAAAAAATAGACTTTAATACAAAAACTGTAACAAGAGACAAAGAAGGGCACTACATAATGATAAAGGGAACAATCCAACAAGAGGATACAACACTCGTAAATATCTATGCTTACAACATAGCAGCGCCTAAATATATAAAGCAATTATTAACAGACATAAAAGGAGAAATAGACAGTGACACAATAATAGTAGGGGACTTTAACACTCCACTTACACCAATGGATAGATCATCCAAACAGAAGATCAATAAGGAAACATTGTCCTTAAGTGACACGTAAGACCAGATGGACTTAGTAGATATATACAGAACATTCCATCCAAAAAAGGCAGAATACACATTCTTTTCAAATGCACATGGAACATTCTCCCAGATAGATCATGTATTAGGTCAAAAAACAAATTTCAATAAATTTAAGAAGATTGAAATAATACCAAGCATCTTTTCTGACTGTAATGGTATGAAACTAGAAACCAACTACAAGAAGAAAACTGGGAAAACCACAAATACATGGAAATTAAACAAAATGCTACTGCACAACATTTGGGTCAATGAGGAAATCAAAGGTGAAATAAAAAAATACCTGGAGACAAATGAAAATATGACATGCCAAAATTTGTGGGATACAGCAAAAGCAGTTCCAAGAGGAAGGTTTATAGCAACACAGCCCTACCTCAAGAAAAAAGAAAAATCCCAAATAAACAATCTAACAGTGCACATAAAGGAACTAGAAACAGAAGAACAAAGCCTAAAATCAGTGAAGGAAGGAAATGAAAATCAGAGCAAAAATAAATGAAATAGAGAATTTAAAAAAAATTAGAAAAAATCAATGAAATGTAGAGCTAGTTGTTTGAAAAGATAAACAAAATTGACAAACCCTTAGGGAGACTCATGAAGAAAAAAGGAGAGAAGGTTCAAATAAATAAAATCAGAAATGAAAGAGGAGAAATTACAACGGACATCTCAGAAATACAAAGTATTATAAAAGAATACTTTGAAAAGCTATCTGACAAAAAATTGGATAATCTACAAGAAATGGATAGATTCTTAGAATCATACAACCTTCCAAAACTGAATCCAAGAAGAAATAGAGAATTTTAATAGACCAATCACCAGGAAGATCGAAACAGTAATCAAAAACCTCCCAAAAAACACAAGTCCAGTACCAGATGGCTTCCCTGGTGAATTCTACCAAACATTCAAAGAAGACTTAATACCTATCCTTCACACACTCTTCCAAAAAGGTGAAGATGAGAGGAAGGTTTCTAACTAATTCTCAGAAGCCAACATTACCCTGATACCAAAATCAGACAAAGACGACACAAGAAAAGGAAATTACAGGCCAATATCACTGATGAAAATTGATGCAAATATTCTCACAAAATATTAGCAAATTGAACATAACAATACATTAAAAAGATTACACACCATGATTAAGTGGGATTTTTTCCCAGGGATGCAAGGATTGTTCAGCATCCTCATATCAACCAACATGACGCACCACACTAACAAAATGAAGAATAAAAATCAGGTGATCATCTCAACAGACGCAGAGAAAGCATTTGGCAAGATTCAGCATTGATTTATGAAAGAACTCTGAATAAAATGAGTATAGAAGGAAAGTACTTCAACATAATACAGGCCATATATGACAAACCCACGATGAATATCATACTCAATGGTGAAAAACTGAAAGCTATCCCTCTAAGAACAGGAATCAGACAAGGATGCCAACTTTCACTTATTTAACATAGTATTGAAAGTCCTAGCCAGAGCAATCAGGAAAGAAAAAGAAATAAAAGGGCTCCAGATTGGAAAGGAAGATGTAAAACTGTCACTATTTGCAGATGACATGATTTTATATATAGAAAACCCTAGAGAACTCACCAAAAAAACTACTAGAAGTGATAAACCAATACAGTAATGTTGCAGGATACAAAATCAACATACAAAACTCAGTTGTGTTTCTCTACACTAACAATGAAGTACCAGAAAGAGAAATTAAGAATACAAACCCATTTCAACTGCAACAAAAAGGATAAAACACCTAGGAACAAACTTAACCAAAGAGGTGAAAGCCCTGTACACTGGAAACTATAAAGCATTGTTGAAAGAAATGGAAAGATATTCCATACTCTTGGATTGGAAGAATTAACATAGTTAATATGTCCATACTTCTTAAAGCAATCTACAGATCCGATGCAGTCCCTATCAAAGTTCCAATGACATTTTATCAGAAATAGAACAAAGAATCCTAAAATTAAATGGAACAACAGAAGACCCCGAATAGCCAAAGCAATACTGAGAAAAAAGAACAAAGCTGGAGATATTGCACTCCCTGATTTCAAGATATACTATAAAGCTACAATAATCAAAAGAGCATGGTGCTGGCACAAAAACAGACACAAAGATCAGTGGAACAGAACTGAGAGCCCAGAAACAAACCCACACATCTATGGACAGCTAATTTCCGACAAGGGAGCCAAGAACATATAAGGGAGAAAAGAAAGTCTCTTCAATAAATGGTGTTGGGAAAACTGGACTGCCACATGCAAAAGAATGAAAGTAGACCATTATCTTACACCATACACAAAAATTAACTCAAAATGGATTAAAGACTTGAATGTAAGACCTGAAGCCATTAAACTTCAAGAAGAAAACATAGGCAGTATGCTCTTCGACATCAGTCTTAGCAGCATATTTTTAAATACCGTGTCTTACCAGGCAAGGGAAATAATAGGGAAAATAAACAAATAGGTCTATATCAAACTAAAAAGCTTCTGCACAGCAAAGGAAACCATCAAGAAAACAAAAAGACCACCTATCAATTGGGAGAAGATATTTGCAAACCATATATCTGATAAGGGGTTAATATCCAAAATACATAAAGAACTCATACATCTCAACGACAAAGAAACAAACCACCCAATTAAAAAATGGGCAAAAGATCCGAACAGACATTTTTCCAAAGAAGATATACAGATGGCCAACAGGCAGATGAAAAGATGTTCAACATCACTAATTATTAGAGAACTGGAAATCAAAACTACAACGAAGGGACTGGCACCTTGGCCAAGTGGTTAAGTTCACGTGCTCCGCTTGGGCAGCCCAGGGCTTTGCTGGTTTGGATCCTAGGTGTGGACCTGGTACTCCTCATCAAGCCACGCTGAGGTGGAGCCCCCCAAAACAGAAAGAGAAGGATCTACAACTAGAATATACAACTATGTACTGGGGGGATTTGGGGAGAAGAAATAAAAAGAAGATTGGCAACAGATATTAACTCGGGTGCCAATCTTTAAAAAAAAAACAAAAGTACAGAGAAATATCACCTCATGCCTGTCAGAATGGCTATAATTAACAAGAAAAGAAATAACAGGGGCTGGGCTGCTGGCGCAGCGGTTAGGGTCGCATGTTCCACTTCAGCAGCCGGGGGTTTGTGGGTTTGGATCCCAGGTGCAGACCTATGCAGCGCTTGTCAAGCCGTGCTGTGGCAGGCATCCCACATATAAAGTAGAGGAAGATGGGCACAGATGTTAGCTCAGGGCCAGTCTTCCCTAGAAAAAAGAGGAGGATTGACAACAGATGTTAGCTCAGGGCTAATCTTTCTCAAAAAAAAAAAAAAAAAAAAAAGGAAAGAAAAGAAATGACAAATGTTGGAGAGGATGAGGGGAAAAGGGAATCTGCATACACTGCTGGTGGTGGGGATGTAAACTGATGCAGCCACTAAGGAAAACGGTATGGAGTTTCCTCAGAAAGTTAAAAACAGAACCACTATATAATCCAGCTATTCCACTGCTGGTATTTATCCAAAGACCATGAAAACATGAATGTGTAAAGATATACGCACCCCTACGTTCATTGCAGCATTATTCACAATAGCCAAGACTTGGAAACAACTGGCGTGCCCATCAAAGGATGAATGGATAAAGAAGATGTGGTATGTATACACAATGGAATACTACTCAGCTGTAAAAAATGATGAAATCTTGCCATTTGTGAGAACATAACACTGACTAGCAAAATAAGTCAGATGGAGAAAGTTAAAGACTGTATGATCTTACTTATAAGCCGAAGATAAAAACAATAGCAATGATAACAACAAACAAACAAATGCATAGATACAGAGATTAGATTGGTGGTTACCAGAGCGGAAGAAGGGAGGGAGAAGGGAAAATGGGGTGACAGAGCACATGTGTGTGGTGATGGATGGTAATTAGTCTTTGGGTGTTGAACAAGATGTAGTCTACACAGAAATGGAAATATAATGATGTACACCGGAAACCTATATAATGTTATAAACCAATGTTACCTCAATAAAAAAGTAAATAAAGAGTGAGGTAATTATGGGAAAAAGAATCTTTAGCGGGAAAGAAGGGAATTTGGGCATTTATGATAAATAGCTCTAACACATCAGGTTAAATTTTTTAAAATAGTAGTAGAATATTTTGCACATGAGAAATATGACATAAAAAGGAAGAAGTGGAGAAAAGCACCTTGGAGATGGTAATATCTGGTGGAAAAAAGACAAGGATGGGATCTGAAGTCACGAGCTCCACTTCAGCTCAGTGCTCTTCTGCTAGCTGTGTGATTGCAGAAAAGTCGGCTCCTGCTCTGCCTGCACTTTCTGATCTGCGAGGGAGGGGAAGAGAAAGTAAATGTTGCACACCCTCCCTGTCAGGCACCAGGAAGCTCTTAGGGCCGCTAGCAGGACGAGTGGCTCTGGGGAAGTTACTGAACCTTCTGAACATCAATTTCCTCATTCCCCAAGAGGGGAACGGCTCACCTCCCTCTTGGGCTGTGAGGATTTTAAATGACCTGACACCTATGTGTGTTCATTAGTACTCAGCTCGTGTTAAATGCAGTTCCCAGCAGAGAACAGTAAATCTAGTCAACTTTTCTGAGAAATGAACACTGTTATGTACTGCAATTAAAGTCACGTGAGAGACATTTTCCACAATATTTACTTTAGCCAAGGTAAGAAGAAAACATACACATTTACAAGATTTCTGATCTAAACCTGATGCATTAGTTTGTCTACCCTTGAATCTGGTCATTGTCTTTATGAATAAACTGCCTGAGTTGAAAGAATTTGATGAGCAGAAACGTGTCCTTTACTACTCCCTGCTCCTCCTTCAAATTATTATTTGGGGACTTGACATATATTTAATTATGGTGACTCTTTAGTAGATGCTTCATGTCTGCCTAGGGAGTCAATGTAATTGTAACATCATTGAATATGTTAAGGCTCATCTCTTGTTGCAAATGATTAAGATTTCTATCTGTCAGTGAAAGGGGACTGTTGTGCCGAGCTGTGCAGCACCTGGGGCCCACTGGTATAAATTTGGGTGAATAAGATATTTTGAATCGACTTCAGTTTCAACAGACTTGATACTAGCCTTTGCTGCTCTGTAACGTATGTTTGTTCTAATTCTTCTAGCTCCTTCCTCTGCTGTCATGCAGTTGGTTATGGACATAACCATTTCTTGCTTTCAAGGACATAGCAAACTTTATTTAAGAAACTAGTGAGCGGCCAGCCCGGTGCCATAGTGGTTAACTTCGTGTGCTCTGCTTCAGGGACCTGGGGTTTGCTGCTTTGGATCCCAGGCACAGACCTACACACCACTCATGAAGCCATGCTGTGGTGGCATCCCACATACAAAATAGAGGAAGACTGGCACAGATATTAGTTCAGCAACCATCTTTCTCACCAAAAAAAAAAAAACCCCAAAACACAAAAAATTAATGAGTACTGAACTGGCCCTTTGGACTATTCTCTAACTTCTCTCCTGCTGTTCTAAAATATTGTCCAGCACTTTGTGGATGTGGATCCCACCATTCCTCATCTCCAGTCCAGAGGCAGGTTTCCTAGCCTTTTCACATGCCCCTGTCAATCCAAATTGGAATTTCAGAGCCAGGATGGTCACATAGTGCAGAAGTCACTCTCTCACCCTCATACTGGCAACTTATTTTCTGAAGCTTCAGTGAAGGCCTTTTCTTTCATCCCTGTTAAATATCACTGACTTTGGGGAACTGACTCTCTCATCAGCATTCTATAATCTGGCCTAAGATTTGTGTCATCTGCAGCTTTGACCAGCGCATTCTACAGTGCAGCTGACCAAAGAGGCCCAGGAGGAAGGATAACCCTCAAGAACCTCTCACACATTAATCAGCCTCCTCTGCCGGTTTCTTGTTTTCAGTTAATTTACCTGTTTACAAATCCTATCCCCAGCTATAGGTGCTCTTCATCAATCTTGTTCCTAACACAAAGTGTACTTTGTGAACATGGAGTGCAAGACATAATCCTAGAGACAGTGGCTTAGTGTGGAAGGCGCTGAGCCACATGGTGAGTCGCTGCTGCCACCTGGTGGTAGAGCTTTCGCTTTCGGTGCAAAGTGATTCTTGGGTTGATGGTAATATTCTGCCTCTTGAGAGTGGATGGGGTTGTGCATGGGTATGCCTTTGTCATCTTAATGATGCAAATCTTCTTAGAAACGAAGATGCAAAGAATAATGAAGAATGCATCGACTTGGGAGTAGAGGAATTTGTTAGTATGTGAGAGTCTACTTGAGGTGAGGGCTCTAGTCACGTGACACAGGTTCTGGGTCCCTTTGGGTCAGTTTTAGATGGGAGCAAAACTAATGTAAGATGAAAAGAATCAGGACAGTGGTTGCATCTTGCAGGTGGGTCCTGAATTTACTAGAATGTGTCATGAGGAATTTTCTGGGATGATGGAGTGGTCATGACAGAGGTTTGGGCTCAGGGTGTGAGCAGTTTTTAGAACCCATCAAATGGCATTCTTTGGATTTGTGCATTTCATTGTATGTGAATTTTACCTCCAAAGAATAAAATAGGACCATAAACACATATTGAACTCTAGTTAATGACATATGAGAATGAACTGATGTCTGCATCTTTTATGTGAATCAAAAATAAGATGGATCAGTGAATGGGGAGAGGAACCATAGATGGAGAGGCAAGTGATAAAGTACAGTGAAATGTTAACTGTGGAATCTTATGGTGGATATGTGGGTGTTCACTGTCACATGCTTTCAGCTTTTCTGTATGTTTGAGAAGTTTCGTAATAAAATGTCAGAATAGAAATAATTCCCTTTTAGGTGCTGGGTACTTTAAACTTGCTTACATCATTAGTTTTAGCATCACTCTATGAGGTAAGCGTTTTCATTATTTTAAAATATATATTATGAAACTGGGTTTCAGAATATTTAAGGATGTTGACTAAACTTACATGATTAGTAGGCACTAGAACTCACTAGAATTCACACCTGGGGGGAATTAAGCTATCTACATCGAAGTTTAATGGTATATCACTGCAATGCCTTGCCTTTTATTGATTAAAATACAAGAAATCTTTTGAGAGTTAGGGCGAAGTATGGCGGGCACACAAGTCCCACAATTGGGAGGACAACTCCAAGTTCCTGACTCTATACTAGGGGTACCATCTTCCTTGAGGAAGGAGAGCTTGTCATCAAATGAGGCAGCCTCTGAGAGTTCCCAGAACACAGCTAGCTTCTGCATCATATCCCGTATTTCAATGCTGTATTAGTTTAAAATCCTATAAAGATCAAAAACATGTTCTTACTTCTTTCCATACACTTTTTTATATTTCCTCAAATTTATCACCATGTGTTTTGATGTCATGGAGAAACATGGCTGGCCTAGGAGGCTCACTTTTCTGTCCAAGCCACAGAGTCATTGGCTGAGTAGTGTACATGTCATGTGACCTCTCTTTGCCTTGGTAACCTCTGAAGTTTGGTCCAGCATTAACAACCTGTCTTTGTTCCATCTCTGCCCAGTCCATAAGCATCGTTCTTGTGGGCCACGTTCTCTGGATCTTGCTGGAGTAGCTGGAACTGGGATAGGCCTGACCTCCGTCCTCTCTTACCAACCACCCGCTGTCCTTTGTGTGAGCCACAGGTGCGGTGTCATCAGGCCAGAATGTCACTAGGCCCCTCCATGCATTGTTGCCCATCCTGCATTTGTCACCTGCTTTCCCATGGAGTCTTTCTCAGCCTCTGTTCCCCAAAGACTCTCTATGATTCCCTTCACTAATACAAGGTAAAGGAGAGATTTCTGTAGCTGGCAAGTGCCTCTCGCCACCGGGTGTCACTGCTGGACCACAGAAACCTTGGAGAGGCGCTTCCCCCAAATTGAAAACATCACGATTATGTTTTCAAAAGTGTCTCACTTGGAAATACTTAATTGCTTGTTCAACAAAAATATCTTTTCCTAAACCACAAGGATTAAAAGCCTGATTGTATGAGGGGTGCTCTGGAGGAACTTGTGCGCGTCAGTGGCTGACAGCTCTCACCGGGCCATGGATCTTCACATGGAGGCCATTAATCTGATGCAACTTAAAAGAAAATGAGGACTTTCTTTGATACGGGTAAACAGATTGAGAATTAAAGTGGTTGTTACCTCTCTAATTTTTAGGCTTATTCTCTCAGTAGACATCATGCTGGACCTACTTAATTTTGAGGGCTAAAAAATTAATGGATTTAAGATGAGGAAAATAAAATAAAATGACTCTAAATGATATTTACTAATAATCCTTAACTGATGAATTCCTTAAATTATTTATAAAAAGAGATATAAGGAATTATGCAGAGACCAGAGAAAAGAAAATCCACTCGCTTTATTATTCTCGTTTTAATATTTTCAGATAAGAAAATGAAAGATGGTAAATCTATAAATATGTAATGAATATATCCTATAGGCAGGAGGCATGAATTATTTTGCACAGTATCCTCTCATGAGAGCCCAAAGCAGAAATTCTCCAGGGTACAGCTATCAGCATCAGTCACGTTTTCCATCTGATAGAGCCTGAGAGTCCTGTCATTGGTTGTTTCCCTCCTCGCAGTGAAGGAGAAGTACCAGATATTTGCTGGAAGATAAGAACCAAGTATTCATGGTTCACTCATACGACTGTTGCAATGGGGCATTAAACTACTTGCTCTCGTCTACTGTCTTACTCTTCCTTCAACCTTACTTTTTCTATGTCATTTTAACTTATTTTTTCTTGTCTATTAAAAAAATCGTTGTAAGCTGTGTCAAATCTTTTCTGAACTAAGGTGAGGTATAGACATAGAAACGCAAAAATAAATAAGAATAAAGGTGCAAATGTTGTCCACGGTCAGTGGGCATAAAGCAGTTTAAAGGCGCTGAGCATTTTGTAATGTTTGGGTCTCACACACAAGAGCAAGTTGGCAGCTTTGGAGGCGGGAATGAACCATTTCTTTCACAGCTTCTGGGAGGAGGCGTTTTGAATAGGAATACAACAGAGCAGTGGACATTCTGTTTGTGTGGAGAGGTTAAATAGCTCGAACAAAAGCAGCCAGCTATTCAGTGGTGGAATCTGTTAGAGCGTGCAGTCAGCCTCCAGGCTCTTTGCTCTTTCAGTGTTGGAAGCCTCTACAGATAAGCCCAGGGGGTGACACAGAACATGGATACAGAGTAGAGCCTAGGGATGAACGTGGGACCAGACACTAGAAGAGGTGATAGGAGAGAATTAGAGTGTAGACAGCAAAGTCCTAAATCATTTCAAGATGGTTGTTATGCAATTACAGGGGCAAAACACTTGCTAAATTAGGGCTAGACATTAAGCAAATTTAGAAGGGTTTTGTAAGCCCATTGCAAGACACATTATAAAGAAAAAAACCCCTAGGTATCCAGAAGTAAACATCAGTTGACCCCACAGAACGTGAGACAAGCTTGAGACTCAGAGTGTCTGCATGTGGTCATTCCTCATTGACTGCTAATCCTTGGGTAACACTTGTATAGATTACATGTGATTATTGGAAATGTTAACTCCAACTAATTGAATCCAAATTTGATTTTACCCATTCTCAAATTTCTCTCTTTTTTCTTTTTTGAAGTAACCAATTAAAGGAAGGCCTGATTCAGGAAGATCTTATAGTAAAAATAAATGAAATCAATTTGATCCAACTGACTGATTAATGTCACTCAGTCCAAACAGGGGATGTTACACAGTGAGAAGTCTGAACTAGACCATCATAGCCTGAAGCACAGAGAGCGCTCAATGGTCATTCCATGAATGAATGAATGAAGTGGGTAGACTCATGATCAGTAATGTCACATTGCAGGATCCTACACAGTGGTGCACTACCTAATTGAAGCTTGCATAGGAGTTTTTAGGCCCGAGAGGAGTCAAATCCCCTGCCCAGCACTGGCCAAGGATGAAAGCCCGGAGCACAAAGAACATAGGCCAGGGACCTGGTTTCTGAGGTTCCAGCTTTACATAAGACAAAGACCCAGAAGAGCAATTATCCATTGAAAGGAAGGGTAAGGTCTGTTTGGATGGGCTAGAAGGCTCTCCTCCTGGAGGGGACAGATTGGAACTGGGATCTGAGGGGGTTCCCAGAGAGTGTGTGTGCACATGCCTCTGTGACTGTGTGTGAGTGTGAGCATGTGCACATGGTGCACAGGCAGCAGCGAGATGGGGAGAGAATGAGGAAGCCAATGCAACCAGGGTGCAGGCAGTGCTGGGGGCAATGGGAGGCACAATTTGTATGTGGTAAGGCTGGAGTCTAGTTACATGCAACAGTCAGTGATAAGAATGATTCTTGATGACTTAAAGGCGATCATCTATTTCATGGATCATCTGTGAATTTGATGTGTGATATAATCAAATCCCATTTAACACATGTGCTCCAGCCAGGTCTTCCAGCGGTACTGGGAATACTGAGAAAAGACCAGGTCCCTGTTATGGAGGAACCTACATAGTGAAAAGTAGACTGGGTAGGTTTTGGCGCCACCACCTACTGTTGGCTGGTCCTGGGCAGGTGGACCTCTTTGAGCTTCTGCTTTTTCATTTGTGAAACTGGTATACAAAGACTCCCCACGCCCACACAGGTGCCTTGAGGAGGAAGTGAATGACCTCCTGGAACCTCTTCAGGTTCCTGGCCCTAGGTCAGAGCCCAGGTCTGGGGCCCCACAGGCAGGCGGGCGCATGGTGGTGGGGCCCATGCCCAGTGCTCAGAGTGTGGCAGGTACCTCCTGGGTCTTGGTGGGATACATGAAGTAGGACCTCATCAATCTGTGAAAAGGGCTACAAATTAGGTACAAAAAGGTGTTACAGCACCCTGCAAAGGGAGAGACTGAATTCGCTGAGTGTGGAAAGGGACGGGGATCCAGAAGGCCTCAAACAAGGTGATCAGAGCTGAACTGAGGAAAGACTAGAACATGCCAGATGAGAAGGGGAACAGGAGATATATTGGAACTGCAGTTTGAGCCTCAAACATCAGCATCACTGAAAGAATTTGTTCAAACCAAGATTTCTGGGCCCAGCCCCAGGGCTTCTGATTCATTTGATCTGAGGCGAGGCCCTAGAATTTGTATTTCTAAGAAGTTTCCAGGGGATGTTGGGGTCTGGGGAGGGCACGGTAGGACCCAGGGTTTCAGATAGAGCGAGGGGCTCTGCATACGGTTCTGGGGAAGCAGCTCTGCCTAAATGGAACTCAAACTCCTGGCTAAAACGAAGCTAGGTTTGATTTGAAGATTTTATTCCTCACTGCTTTCCCAGTGCCTCATTTGCACACGTAAAGATCTCCCCATTGGGGGTTGCGCCGCAGCCTGAGGCAGGAGCTGCCCACAGAGTCCAGGAGTTGCACATCTTGTATTTAAGATGAGAGCACTTCATGGTGTGGGCAGAATGGCCTCACAGCCAGGCCACAAGGGAACAGAGAACTGTGTAAAGCCCCTGGGTGCTGTAGAATGAAGCAAGAGTGTGGATAAGAATGGCTAACACTGGCAAATGAGTAATGCTTCAATTTGAAATTAAGGATCAGAGTAGCAGAGGTAATTCCAGCGACATCTTATCTCTGGGCTGGAGGGTCATACTGTTAAGACTGCTGGAAATTGCAAAGCTCAGGAGTGTGAACACAGGCTGTCAGGATGGCTCACCAGGAGAAAGGCTTCTCCAGAGAGGCCACAGGGGCGGTGGCTTATCCAGGCCCCTGGTGGTCTCAGGATGGAGCTGAGGGCTTTGAACATATTGTCTCATTTAATTTACACAGCAGCCTCTGCCATGTGTGTTAGCATCCCCATTTTACTGATGCGGAAACACCCTGGGAAAGGTTTTCTAACTTTCCTACAACCAGAAGGCAGCAGACAGGAGTCTTCTTGAGAAATCTTGAGGAGGCAGGATCTTCCTGAAGACCTCTTGGTTTTGAATGTTGTAGCAGCTTCCAGGCCAAAGCTTTCTCTCCCTCTCAGCCGAGTCGGTGGAAGTTTATTTAGGCTCATGGTCACTCTTTATTTTCTGTATGGAAAATGTACAGCCCAGTGCCTGGAACGTCCCTGCTATTCAATAAATACTAGATTCCAGAAAAATGTGTATGTGCACACACATACACAGGAATTGTGCAAGTACATTCATGGGGTCTCAAATGCCTTAAACACAAATGTGCAAAAATAGAAAACTTTTTCCTTTCTCCCTCATATCTCCTCTGCTCATGCACATATTTCATTCCCCCAGCAGATGTCACTTACAAAAAAACAGTTCAAAGATAAAATTATTAAGAATTTCAAGATGCTGACAGCAGAGCATTAACCAGAGCCTGGAGCCTTTCTGAGCATGGGGCTGTCAATCTGGTCCTGGTCGAGTGAATGAATGAAGGAGGGAATTAGTGAGCCTTCAGAAGTAGGTGGAGCCATGTCCAGGGGGCAGTTGGTAAAACTGAAGCTAAGAGAGTTGGTCTACTCTCAGTGTAAGTTGAAAAGATGAGTCTATATGACTACTGTCATCTGCTTGACAGTATAAGGGGGAACATTCTTGTAGGTTGGGGCTTCCATGGTCCCATCTTCTGGCTTTGGACATTTTGCTTCCCAGTGGAGTTCCATGCCCTTTGCATTGCTGTAGTTGGCACGACAGGAGGGTGGGACAGAGGTGATTAGGAGTCTGTAGTCAACCACTGGGGTGGAGCCAGTCTGACCCAGGAAAAGGAAGCACCTTCATTCTGAGCCGTAACAGCTCCTTGGTAGTTGGATTCTCTCACCACAACACTAACGGCAGAGCCAACCTGAGGACCGTGACACTGGCTGAAATCCAGATGACAGTGTGACAGGTGATATGAACAACCTGACCTCAGCAGTGAAGCCAACAACTGGGGCTCTTCAGTGTACCTCTGTTCAGGTGTGTCCCCAAACCAAACCTACCACATGAGGGTGAGCCAATAGCTCCCTTCACTTACATCTGATTCTTAGAGCAAAATCACCACCACCAACCAAAACCAAAGAGTGATAGAGTTGGGAATTGATCTAATACAGAACTGGCAAACTGGGGGCCCCAGGAGATTTTGGCCTGCAGACGTGTTCGGTTTGGCCCACACAGTGAACTGTAATGGTTGACAGTATTTACAAATTTGGAGATTCCATGTAGTAATCCTAACTTCCCTCTTCTCTTGAAAAATCAGCAGATCTGACCACTCTGTATCTGAAGGCACAAATTCATTTTATGATCAGGGATGGAGGTCTGACGTAACCGCTGGCTGTCACCAATTGGGCCACAATTCAGGGATGCTGCTGCTTCCAGGCAAAGGAGTCTTCCTCTCTCCCTCTCTGCCTTTCTCCCTCTCTGCCCTGTCGTTACCGGGACTCTATTAATGCAGCCAGGATCCCATCTCCCGGCTTCCTGCCAAAGAAGATGTCAATGAGAATAATTGCTTTTTAAATTGGGAACCTAACTCTTTCCAACATATCACAATCAATTTTTCCCCGTGGTGTTGGAATATCACTTCAAGGAAATTCTGAAACGGATATGAGAACTATGATTGATACGGAAATAAAATGACCTTATAAACATAAATATACTTGCCTAGGTAGGAAGAAAACAGAAATATATATTTTAAAGGGATAGTGAAAGATTAGTTTCCAACTAAAGAACCTTTTCATTTGTGTTTGTTTTTGTGCAAAATCCCACCATAGTAGACATTTATGTCTAGTTGAAGCTGCGTCACTAAGGAGTTACATGTTATTGAATAATACCAGCCCTTTTGCATTATGCATTCACCATCTGCAAAGCAGACATGAAATATCCGCTCTCACCTTATTACACTGATGAATTAGACTGTGTGTGCAGACTCATGGAGCTCCTGGGAAGAAACGCAGGGTACACACTAGAGAGCTCGATGTTGTGAACTGGAACAAGGACTGAAATGTTATTTATTCTGAAAATCTGAGGTTATTGTTTCCTTAGAAATTGAATGACCCTTTTAACCAAGGGCGTCTTTTATTGAGAGGCTAGGAAAGAATGAAATGACTTCCCTTCATTTCGTACAAAGGCATATTTTTTAATGTTTGTGATGCCTGGCTCTCTCAGTGCGGTAATCACCTTGAATAGCTGTGGTCATAATGGAACAGTGCCTGACTTAGTGTCTTCCACTGCAAAATGTTTGAAAAAGAAAAAGAACACAGAATGAATGGGTGGCTATTAAGACAGAAAGAGGATTAGGTTATCTTTTGATATGTCAAATATTTGCTATTCTTATTTTCTTTCTCTCTGCTTTCTCTGTTGTTACCTATTTGAAATGTACCCAGAGAGAGTTTATATTTACTGCCACAGATTCGAATGTTTTGGCCTTTAGATCTTTCCTTGTTGCTTTTTGTGTCTTTAGGGTGAAAATGCTTGCGCGGTCATTGGAAGAGATCATCATCTCTTCCCAACGGGTCAGTAGGCCCAGGGCTGCTCGGCCACTCCCTCCATTTCCCTCTGCAATGCGCCCTCGCACGCACGCTCTGAGGAGATTGCCTCACACCTCTTCTCTTGCCACACCTCCGACATACCTTCCCACTCCACAGTCGGTGGACTTGCTCCTTATTTCACTGAGAAAATAATGAGAAGAGGTGCTCTTCTTTTCCACACCATGGAATCTGTCCACCCTGCTCTGGCCTCTCTGCACTTCGGTCACAGTGACCACACAGGTCCCTCCCCATGTAATGCCGACCACCGCCCTGATGTGCTAGGCCCCCAGCCCTCTGGTCTAGGAGAGAACCTGGATGTGCTAATGTTGCCTCTCTTGCTCCTGTGTCACCAATTCTGCCCTTTCACAAAGGCACACAAACAAGCTGGAAACTCTCCTATCTTTTGCCTCCCTTCAGTTTCTGCAATTCCCAGGAAAAACTTTTCTCTGTTTCCTTCCTTAACTCTAATTCTTTCTTGAATCCACTCCACTCCTCCTTTGTCCCACTATTGTCCCGCTGTTTGTCACACTATTGCTAAGGACACCAGCAAACCCTAAATCCAATGATTCCTTCGTAGTCTCCTCACCTGCTCAGTCTTGTTCGTTTTCCACACTTGGCTTCCAGTGAGCTTTCTTCTTAGGTCTCTGACTGCTCTGTCTCAGACGCCTGGATTGGTTCCTTGGCCCCAATCACCCTTGAACATTGAGAAAACTGAGTATCTCAGTGCTCACTTCTCTGTTCGCGGTTCTCTTCTTTTTTCTCAATGACTTTCTACATCACCTTATCCAATCCCCATGCTGTCTTTCTCACAGAGACCTCCACATTGTACCTCCAGCCCAGACTCCACCCTGAACTCTGTATGTTTACACTCCACATTTCTACCTAGATATCTGATAAGTCCCTGGCATTTAGCGTGTCCATATCTGAACTCCTGATTTCCCCACCAAGTTGCCCTCCCCCAGTCAAGGCATGGCAGCATCATGCATCCATTTTCCTTTCTCATCAGTACGTCCTGACTCTGGTGCCTGCATGGTTTTCCTGGATTTGACAACTTCTCTACATCTGCACCAGCATCTGCCTCATTTGAGCCACTCTCCTCCTGCCTGGACTTCTGACAGCTCTCCTCACTCTGGCCTTCCATCCATACCAGACAAAGTGACCTTTCAAAAATACCACAGCAGATTATGTCTTTTCATTGCATAAAACAATGGCTCCCCTCACACTCTGAGTGAGATCCAGGCCTCCTGGCTGCGTGTCTACCCTTCTCTGGCACAGCTCTCTGTTCAAGTTGTTGCTTCACCATTAGCTCATTTGCTATTCCCACCACCTTAAGGTGTGCAGCTGGTGTTTCTCTTCCTAGAACTCTCTTCCTAGTCTGTCTTCCTTCATTCAGATCTCTGCTCTGATGCCCCATCCTCAGGGTCGCTTTCTCTGACTCTATCTGAAATAGCTCCTTTATTCTGGTCACGCTCTCTGCCCTTGCCCTACTTGGTTTTTCTTTCTAGCACATATTATGTATTAATTCACAAGGGCAGGCACTCTGTCCTGCCCTCTGGTATGGAGACGCAGGAGGCACTAGGTACTCGTTAAATGAATATTGCTGGGTGCCTTGTGCTTAGTTCACAGAAAAGGTGAATGAGTTTCTTTTGGCAGGTACTGGGTTTGATTTGCAGGTGAGTCAGGATATAGGGAGACAGATTATTTCGGAAGAAGTGGAGAGAATGTCTAGTTGGGCAGCAGGGCTTGATAGCTGAAGAGTGTCATGAAGGGGAACAAAATGTGCCACCCCAAAATGTCTCTCTTTAACATGAAAATTATTTTAGGCTGATTATTTTTAAGAAACAGAAGACTCAGAAAGTTATTCTTTTACCTCTCCATTAACTGCCTAGAAGAATTTAGGTAAATGGCCTAGAATGGGAACAGAGATCTCTATAGAGAATATGGGCCTGGCGTGGTTGGGGAGACCCGGCAGGGCCTAGAGATCTGAGTCCTCTCCATGTCCCGTGGTCTCTGCACGGCATGCCAAACAGCTAGCTGTTTAACAAATATCTGCTTTTCCATCTCCATGTGAATTGCCTTCCTCCCGTTTGAAGTCTCAAACCACTACCCCCAACACCCCCTTTTGAGTTTAGCTGGAGATGGTATTTAAAGAGGTGGCTTTGGCTATTTTGGTGATTGGAATGAGGTCATTGGTATGAGGAAGTCCTTGAACTGGGTCCCAGCTCCTCTATCTGGGCAGGATTCCTGGAAAGGGCAAGGCAGCCCCTCTCTCCAGAAGCAGTTGGGGGTTCTGGACTGGGAATTAGTGCAGGCACTGAGGCAAATGCCCTGTCCTGGGCCCTGAGCACCGGGGAGTGACCATTTTTAGGAATATGACAGAAGACCAGTTGTCATCACTGGGAATCAAGTCCAAGGACAGGCCAACAGAGTGCCAGAGTAAGAGACTAGTGCTTCTTTAGTCCTCTTGTCTGTTTCAGGAGGAGTCTTAGAGAATAAACCGAAAGTGAGCCTGTTACTTATGGGGTGGCTGAGATGCCATCAAGGGGCTCCAGGTTTGTGAGTGGAAGGGTTGAGGGCCAGGAACCAGGCATGATCCGGCACTGTGTGGTTTGTGGCAAGGCCTCATGTATGAAAAATTAGCAGAAATCACAGACCATTAAAAAGCTGTGGAATAGAGGAGGCAGAAATTGGATGCAGAAATCCTGAGTTCAAATCTCGATGCCAAGCAGCATCTATTAGGTGACATTGAGTTTGGTCAAGTGGCTTCTTCAAGTCTTAATTTTCTCAACTGTAAAATGGAGATAAGAATGCCTGAATTCCCTCCATCTCAGTGTAGCATTTCTGATGATCCGTGACATAATGGACTGCTGGTTGCTAACAGATGCTTTGTGAAAAATGGGTTTGGTATTCAAAGATGCCTGGGAAGGTCTGTGTTAGACAAAGTTCAAAAGGCTTATATCCTTCCCTGGTAGGCTTCTCATTGTCATTGACTAACGTGCTTTTTGAATTTTCATGATGGAGATCTCGTATGTGGTATTTCTCAAACTTTTTGAACCATGAAACCCTTTTGTTCCTGCCACACTTGTTAACCTCTCCCAGAAGAGCTTTTTCCCAGGAAGAGCAGTTTGGGGAAGGCAGCTGTGGCGTAATGGACACCTGCACCAGTCACGTGTGTGCTGTGTGCCTCCAAGTTTCCTTTCAACTCCAAACAACGTCCTGTTTAGAATATTAACATTGCAAGAGGCAAATATGGTATGCTGGTTTCTAAGGAGATTTGAAGCAAGCTGGCAGGCAGCAGTAGGTGAAATAAAAAGATAAGTCCTTAATATAAAGAGGTATGCAGAAAAGCATTATTATCTTGGCCTTGAGACCTAGCACACTATATCAAGAGTGGACCTCTGAAAGATAACTCTTTCTCACGAAGCTGCCAAGCAATGTGAACAGGTCAGGGAAGAAGATGTGAGCCTCGTGGTTACAGATGAAGCCCAAATTTCCTGAGATATAGTGTCTGTTTGAATCTGAAACTGAAGGCCTTTTGCTACTTTGAAATGTTGGGGAAGAGAATCTGAGGCCAAAACTCAATTGCTACGTTTTAATAATGATGTAAAATAAAGAGTTGCCTGAAGCCATTTTGTCTCAGATAAAAGTGGCAATGATTTGATCTAGGGGAGGTGGAGAGCCGCCTCTGCCCTTTTCCCTGCTTTGGAGGGGTTGGGAGACTACGTCAGGGATGGTGGAAGCAGCCATCCTTCAGTTGAATTTCAACTCCAGAATTTACCAACTATGAAACCCTGGGTGAATTAAACAATTTCTTTCAGTCTTAGTTCCTTTACCTGTAAAATGGAGATGGTGTCATTGAGGTAGAGCTGGTGTCTCACTTTATGTAAGTCCTAAGCTCAGAGGGGAATCTAGGGTCTAGACCAGCGCTTCTCAACCTCAGCACTGTTGACATCGTGGGCTGAGTAATTCTTCCTTGTGAGGGGCTGTCTGTACAACGTAGGACAGTTAGCATCATCCCTGGCCCCTAGATGTCAGTAGCACCTGCTCCCCAGTTCTGACAATTACAAATGTCTTTGGATATTGTCAAATGTCTCCTGGGGGAAGCAAAATAGCCCCTTGAGATCCACTGCTCTGGATAAAGATTGGAATCATAGCCTTTATTAAAACTCATATTTCAAAAATAATTGTTTTGATGGGAAAAGATGATTCGGGGCTGGAGCTTTCAAGAATGCAATGACAAATGTTCCTACTGCAGAGAGTTCTTTAAAAAGGATACTTTCAATTGTTTTAAGTATATCAATATAAAATAGAATGTCCTTGAATAAACAGCATTTAATCACACCTAGCTTTGGAGCAAGGGAGTGGCTTCTCTTTTCCTGACATCACCAGCATCATCATTAGCATAAACTTTTTACCTATGCTCAGGTAGGTGAAAGAAGAACACAGCCACTCAAAGCAAGAAGTTGTGGGCTGGTGCAGAAGCCTTTCTTTACAGTGTTAAGTTTAGTTTCTTGCAGAGTTGCCTCCCATTATTTGCTGATGTTGTAAACGACAGCTCTCCACATCATGTTAACTGTGTTCTCTAATTCATCGATCATCTAACAGTCAATTCAAGGGATGAACACTTGTGTGCTGTAAAACTTTCCTGCGGCTCTCATGTGTCCAGTTAGCTGCGTCTTCCTCATGGTAATTCCAGGCACCGTCACCTCCCACCTAGATTACCAACTTCCATTCTGTTCTCCCTGCCTCAGCCATCAACCCAGGCTGTCCATTGCCCATGCTTCAGCAAGGGTGATCTTTCTAAAGTGTGATTCTTTGCTATTCCTCTGCTGACAAACTTGCCTGTGCATTGTCATCTATATAAAATCCACAGTTTGGGGGAATGGCATAAGAAATTCTTCATGGTTTATATTCAACCTTATCGTTTACCACTTTCTGCCTCAAAGTAGATGCTCTAGTTACCCTGAGTTGCTTGTAACATCCTGAATCTGCTCTTTTATTATTGCTTTTCTTTTCTGTCTTTGGTCTCTAAGAAAGCTATTCTTTCCATCTGAAATGTCCTTCCAGACCATCCTCCTTCATTCCTTTCCTGATAACTCTTGTCATCCTTCAGGTATGAGCTTACACATTACCTCTTCAGAAACCTTCCTCTGATTTCTCAGCAATGTAGTGTAGGCTCAATAAATATTTCCTAGTGAAGGAGTTAACCAAGTACAAAGAGAACCAGACGAGAACAGGGCACAGAAGTTAATGGAGTTGACAGGTTCAGGGAGAGGGAGAATCGACAGTTAATATGGCGGAAAGGCTGCTTCAAGGAGTAGACTCAGGAAAGTCTGCACTGAACTTGTGACTTAGAGGCAATTAGAGCCATTTAAGAAGAATGGGCTGGAGGGAACCAGATTATGGAGGAGTGACATAGGATGAGGAATTAAGGAATTATTAGGAAGGGCAGACTGGTTTTCATGAATTTGCAATCAGAAGGTGAAGAGAGAGATTATAGATATAGAAAAATGAAAATGCAAGGAACTGAGGAAGTGTCGTAAAAGTAACAAGGAGGGAGAGTTGAGGATGTGGGGGGCATACAGAGGGGGAGGGGACAGCATGGTAACTGAGTGTAATCATCCTCTGTTTCTGTCATGAACCTGTCTTCATATTTTGTTTTTTCGTTGGTGCCAGCAAGTCGATTCCTACTCCTAGCGATCGTGTGTCCAGCACAGCAGAACCCTGCCCAGTATTTTTGCTCCATCCTCTCACCTTCCAGCACTCTGTCTGACAATGCTCCACTGCTATTCATAGGGTTTTTGTGGCCAATTATTTCGGAAGTGGGTGGCCAGGACCTTCTTCCTAGTCTGTCTTAGTCTGGAAACTCCACTGAAAACTGTCCACCATGGGTGACCCTGCTGGTATTTGAAATCCTGGTGGCATAGCTTTCAGCAACACAGCAACATGCAGCTGCCACAGTATGACAACCGACTGGGCGTGGCGTGGTTCCATGACTGGGAAATGAACCCAGGCTGCCTCAGTGAGAGCACGAGATCTTAACCACTAGACCACCAGGGCTGGCTTGATAATTTGTACGTATTGACTAAAAAGTAAAGCTAACTGTACCAACATAATCCGTATAAAAGATAGTGAAATGAGAAAGGGGAAAAATGCTCTCAACTTACAGATATAAATAAGTCACAGCAGAGCAAGGGACAGGAAGAGGCTGGCACACTTGGCCTGCCTCTGGGCCTGCTGCAGCCTTGGTGACTTTCAGGACCACTCTCTGACCCAGCCTCTGTCTCCATTGTCTGCAGCAGCATCTCTGCTGTTGGACTTCTCTGTGGTGGGGTGGTCCAGCCTCTTCCTCATGTTCTGGCAGGAGAGTGTTGTAGTTTTCTTTCCGTGTTACCACTGGTTGTTCGCCTCTGTGGTACTAGGACGTCTTATGGGACCTCTGAGACCCAGATGTGCTTCTCCTCTCTGCTTACATATCCTCACTTTCCCCTTGATAATCAGGGGTCAAATATCCCAGCTGACATTGTAGCCCTCCCTTGTGAATTTTCCCAGTGTCACAATGGATCTAAAGTAACCAGGACAGTAGCAGCTTCCAATTCACTGGGATCATTTTTGTATCAACTGGTTACGGCATTCTTTCCCTGATGGCCAAGCTTTATAAACCGGCAGAGCTTGGAGCTGCAGAGACAGGAAGGGATCATCAGGAGAGTGCAAAACTCCACTCCCATCCTCACCTCCTGGTAGCTAGACCCATGACTTCTGGTTATGAGAGAAACAGCAATTGCTGCCCCTCCATAATATATAATATATCACGTATCATATACCATATAACATAATCTCCCTCTTGTATATATTTCTTGCGTATGTTTCTCACATATTTTCCTATAAGTGGTCTCGTAGTTACGGCCATCCACATCTGAATCTTAGTGAAATAGACAGGCTCAATTTGAAAATCAACGACACTTGTTATCTTCTACATTATGGCAAAGAATCTCTAGTGTCTCATTTTATTTAGTATGGCCATCCTTCAGTTCAAATTTTAGTCAAACAGCCAGCAAACAATTAACACCCACCCTCCCCTAGCTGCAGGAGCTCTGACTTTGAATTCAAACTATCTCAATCTAAAGTCACATACCTCCTTTCCTGGTCTAACACCCTTGGATTCCAGTTTCACACCTAGATGGTAGATTTTCACAGACACTTACAGCATCTTGTTGTCTTGGGGTACAAGTCATTTCTGGGGTTTGCCTTTGGTCTCTGGGACAGTGGGGATCTGAGCAGAGGCCTGGAGGCAGGAGAAGCTGCAGGCTTCCCTTTCAGGGAAAATGGCTCAGGAGAAGCAAAAATAGGACTTTCCAACAGCTCAGCGGGGGAAGGGCTGCTTCTGCTATCAAGGTGGCGTAATGGCTTTGGGAGTAGGGAGCTCTGAGTTAAGTTTTGGGGGGCGATCTCACTATAGCTCATGTATATACTTAACTGAGTGCCCCATGGAGGCCAAGACCTTTGTTCCATTCTGTAAAGCTTGGATCCATAAAACAATACAGTGTGAATTCCTGTTTTTAGGATGCTAATGCTGGGCGTCCTTGAGGATGTGGGAGCCAAGCTTTGTGTGTCCCAGGCTGTGCTGAGGAGGAGCAGGGCCACACAGAGAGAGCTGCATCTGACATCCAGCTGCAATCAAACAAGCTTTGTGCTCCTCTGTTGGCGCATTCCAAAACTGAAGGGGGGCTGTCTCTCTAGGCAGAGCCATCAGAGGCTGGGAACAGGCACTTCAGTGAGAAAGGAAACGAGAGGGAAGGGACCCACACCCGTGTCTCCCAATAGGTACTTTGGGCAGTTTGACACGGGCTGGGCTCCGCGGGCTGTGGGCAGGCGATATAGTGAGTCCACAGCACCTTCCTTCCCATCTCGAGGCAGCCGGGTGAGAAACACTCTAACCTCCTCAGTTTCTCCAATTTTTCTCAGCCATATCTTCCTGTTCTCTCACCTTCTGCTCAGTGTTGACTCCACTCCCCTCACACATTCCCTCTCCAGAAACTTCTGTCAGGATGAGGCTGGCCTCACTTCCTGAGATGTCCTCCAAGTTTTTCATCCTCTCTGCTGTGGTCACCACACTTTTGTGCTGTCACAAGCCATGTCTGAAATCTGCCCAGAATGTCTTACTGCCGAAGTTTTGTCCGCTGTCTCCTCTCATCCATTTGTTCAGCTCCCACGTTTGCCTGCCAGTCTGGTGCTGAGGCCACAGTTCTTATTCAGTGCCTGATGTGCTGTCGAAGGAATGTCGAAGTGGCAAAGTAACCTGCCCATCTTACCAGCGTGGGCGACTCCTGATGTCAGAGACTGGAAGAAAAGTGCATGGGTGCCTTTTCTGCCCTTTACCTCCAGTCCCTGTCCTGGAGGCCTTGGCCACCATCCAGGGTCTTGGCCAGAGACAGCGTCAGTGAGAGACATGTTTCCCCCGAGGCTGCCCCAGCAATTTATTTCATTTTTTGAAAATTTCAATCATACGCTGATGTAACCATTGCCAACACTTGGCCATTTTTATTTCAGATATCCTCTATTTCTTTTGCTAGAAAATCCCAGACATATATCATCTCACCAATCAATACTTTACTAGGAATCTGCAGTAGATAAAAACTATTTTTTTAGCATATTCTCAATACCGTTATCACTTCTAATGATATTCACAGCAATTTCTTAACATCATTTTACATCCACCCCATGTTCAGTTTTCTCCCGTTGTCTCACAACAGTATTTTCACATTTGGTTTATTTGAATCAGGATCCAAATCAGGTCCTCCCAAATCAGGTAATGTGACCCTTGGTGTCCTTTATTTCCTGTAAATGTGTAGTGAGAGCTGGATGCTTGTGCGGATGCTGATTCATTTCTTTTGGCAAGAGAGCTTCATCCCACTGGAGGCACACGGTCTGCTCGTTGTTTTGGTGACGTCGGCATGGATCAGGGGTTCAGGTGGTGTCCATCTGACTCCTCAATATAAGGTTCCCCACCATCCCTTCACATAACAGTCTAAAAGTCATGGAAGACTCTGGTCTAGATTTTTTATGTCACTAGGGATTTAAAAATGGTGATTTTTCAAATTCTAAGTTTTGTCCTGCATTTATTACGTGGAATTTTTCTGTATAGAATGAGTTTTCCTCAACAATTGTCTGGTTACTCTGACATACAGTTCATCCAGGTCAGGCAAGGCAGTTACTCGACTCTCTCTATCGATTTTGTAATAATGAATTGGTGCCCTAGCAGCCTCCAATCAGAAACACGTGGGGGGTGTGTGTGTGTGTGTTTATGTTTAGAGAATGATTTTTACATAACTGATGTGTTTCAGTACATTACAGTTACTACGCTTTGGAGTGATTCAAATTATCTCCTAGTGGAACCCCTTTACGATAACTGCTCTGACCTTTTGACATGACCTCAGTCGTGTCTGATAACTTCTTTGCTTTCTGGTACAACAAGATTTTTCAGGTTCTTTTTCCACACTTCCTGCACCACATATTTTTTTCTCCCAGGCCCCTGCTTTCTGAGTGAGAAATGTATTTATAGACAATCTGGGCATCCAAGGGGGCTCGTGACTGCTGGATTGTCGTTGCTTCCAGGCTTTTCATAGACAGAACTAGGAAACATTCAAGGAAGGAGAAAAAGAAATCAGAAGTTCTTCCTAATATGTCCAGTTCAAACGTAGCATTGCAAGGATTTCATTTGACTTCTTTGATCTTATACTTGTTTGCGCTTGAATATTGGTTGCTAATGATACTGATATAATTACTTAATTGCTTTGTCCTACTACATGATGTGTGTGTTTATTAGTATAAAATATAAAAGTATCAACATTACCACTAACCGTAAAGCTAGTGAACGTAGTTTAAGGTACTTTTTTTTGCACTTCCTCTTATTCTTATGCTATCACCCACTAAGGCTGCCAAAATAATGTCTTCTAGTCACTAGAAATAATTCTTCCTCGGATAGTCATGCCACCAACCTGAATTACAGTTAGGTTCTATTTGCTTTGGTTTGTTTTCCAATTTTTAGAGATTGCTCTGTTGTTGTATTTAGTTTTGTTTGTGGCTTTGTAAAATATTTACATGATTCCAAAGTAAAAACTAAATGGAGACACACTTAGAAACCTGGCTTCTCTCTCTGTCCTGTGCCTTCTGTTCTCTCACTTCCCTTAAAGACGCTCTCCATTGGCTTTGTCGTAGGTTTATCCTTCCATTGTTTTTGAGTACATACAGTGTGCATGCGTGCTTGTGTGCATATGATATATAATACATAGTGTGTACACACATGCATATCTGGACATTCACATCTATTTCTCACAAAAGGTTGCACGTGTACATATCAGTGCACTCTCCTTTTCTTTTACCACCCATACTGGACAGACACTCTGTAGATGCGCGCTGAGATGCTCTCTTCCTTTTTGTGACTGCACAGCACTCTGGGGGGTCCTTCCAGTCCTCTGTGGTGGGCGTTGGGGTTGGCTCATCTTCGACTGCTGCTCTTCATGCTGTGATGCCTAGCTGTGTGCATTCGTCAGTTCATACTCCACTTGTGTGTACTCAAGGTACCCCCTAGAGGAGGATGGCTGGGTCCAAGAGGAAATGCGCATGTAACGTGCTGTAATGAGGCCTGTTTCCTCTGAGTTAGCCACAGGGCTCTCCTTCCTTCTGCTATGTGGCCTCTTTCCCAGGCGGCTTCTTAGGCTGTGAGTTTATCTTTCCATTGTTTCTAAGCAAATGTATATTATATTTTTTATACATGTGTATATATATATATACACAGTACATACACTATATACATATATGTATGTGTATATATGTACATGTACATACATGTATACCTATATATCTCCCTGTTATATATATTTCTGTGAGTGTGTGTATGTGTGTATATAAATATAGATACAAACATATATATAAAATCTCCCTGTAAGTAGCCTAGTGGTTATGCCCACACACATTTGAATCCTAACGAGACAAACGCTTAGGCTCAATTTGAACACCAGTGACACTTGTTTTCTTCAATGGAGAAGCTCAAGAACATGACAATCAAGTCTTATAAAAACATCCTTTCCTTCTCTTCTTTGCAGAAAATCACTGGGTGTGTAGGTGGGATGTAGTATGAAGGTGACAGGCAGACCAGGCCAGCAGTAACCTGGCACAGAGCTGCGGCTCTCAGAGAAGCCCCTCGTCCCTGCTCTCTCCTCTCCCGATTCCAGCCGCATATTGCCCTCCTTCACTCACAGGCACGTGGGAGGGCTGGGATGGAAGGAGCCCTCACAGGTCCCCACCTAGAGGTGGACCCCCAGGACTGAGTCCCTTTCCTGTTAGCCTTCAATTGCCTTAGAGGCTGCTTCTGCCTGGACTGACGGTGCAGAATGG
Source organism: Equus caballus (assembly GCF_041296265.1). Taxonomy (NCBI): domain Eukaryota; kingdom Metazoa; phylum Chordata; class Mammalia; order Perissodactyla; family Equidae; genus Equus; species Equus caballus. Next base: position 21,141,382 of record NC_091687.1, read on the forward strand.
GGCTCTCCAGGGCACCAAGCTCAAGGTGAGCCAATCAGGACGGTGTCCCCGTGGCATGGTGATGGTCAGTCGTATTGCTGTTCATGCGCTTCGCTCTGCCCTAAGCGGTGGGTCCGTCCCCTGGGCCACACAGTCTCAGGATGGGTTTGTCAGGAGAATTGCCTGTTTCACAGTCAAAGAGGATACGCTTAGCGGTTTCTACCTCCACCTCACCAGACTTGGAGTTCTTCAAAAGCCCTCTTTTATTCTAGCTAGGAACGAATGACTGTGAATTCTATGGAACAACAGTGACCAAGATCCCTTTGGAGCAGTTGTGGCCAAACACCTTGTTTAGGACTGCAGAAGCATTGCGTCCTTCACGTTGCTGAGGATGGCAGTGAGTCCTATGTTGCCCCATGTGCAGAGGAAGGCAATGTCACTCCTTAAGGAGAGCATCCGTGCCCCGCCAATGGGAGACAGCTGAGTAAATCAGTAACTAAAAATGTGGAAAGTGCTGCTGTAGAGTCAAAACAACTATGTGGGAATAGAGGGGCCTCAAGAAAAGAGGTTATATTTACATGGGACCTGGAGAGGAAAATGTGTTAACCAAGGATTAATGCCTTGGTCCCAGCATCAGTGAGTGGAGGGTGTGGCAGGAAGCCACTAGGAGTGAGGCCTGGAGGGGCATGGGGGAGGATGTGCCCAGCTGCATCTGAACCCTAGTGAGACTGACGTGCGCTCACTCTGAGGGTCAGTGACACTTGTTGTCATAAATGGGGACAGTCAAGAACATGACAGGCAAATCTTAGATGAAAACATTCCCTGGGCTAGGAAGGGAGGGCCATTGTGCAGGGACTGTTACACATGCCTTATATGGTAGTTACTTTTTAAGATCTTAGACAAAAAAATGGACTAAAAGAATGGAGATGGGATGTATTTTTTGAGATTTTTTTTGTGCCATTCTGACAATAGAAATAATGTGGATTAAAGTATTGCTAAGTTTGGGGCAGTTTTTGATTCTGGAGATAAGATCTTGTGGGATACTTTCAGTATCTTACCATTGTCCTTCCTCTCAGGTAATACAGAGTGACAACACTAAGTCTCACTGGCAGGATTATTTAAGAAGTCATTTTCTCCCTTAGAATTTGTTAAATTTACCCCTCCCGCACACCTCCAAAGTAACTATGTCGCAAACCTGCAGAAAGCATATTAAATGTATGTAACAGGGACACAGTGGGGGAGTTCTCAGTTGGAGCTTACTATTTTTTTCATCCTGTCATCGTATATGTCAAGATCTGTCTAAAAAGCAGGGAGTGAAGGTGGCCACCAGGGAGGGACCAGAGTCTCCTTGATAGAGCGTGGAGAAGACAGGGTGGAGACCTTTGATGTAAAGACCAGAGGGAGGGGTGACCCTGAGCATAGAACGCCCCTCCTACCCAGCACCATGTGCACGCGCCTGAGCCCAGACAGGTCAGTGAAGAAAAGACAGAAGGAGCTCTTTAGTAAAACCTCCAGGAGAGAGGGCAAGGCGATGCTGCATGATGACCTGTATGAGAAGCGTCTTAGGAAGCTGGGCTTGCTCTAACAAGACCCCATAGGCTGGGGGGCTTACATGCCAGACACTTATTTCTCATGGCTCTGGAGGCTAAAAGTCTGAGGTCATGGTGCCAGCAGATCTGACCTGGGGAGGCTCTTCTTCCCGGTTCATGGACGCTATCTTCTCACTGTGTCCTCACATGACAGGGAGACAGAGCTTGGGTCCCCTCATCTCCTTCTAAGGGCACTAATCCCACTCTCATAATCTCATTCAAACCTAATCACCCCCAAAGATCCCCACCTCCAAATGCCATCCTATTGGGGTTAGGGCTTCAACATATGAATTTTGCGGGGACACAACCATGCAGTCCGTAATGAGAAGTGAGTGTGGGTTGGGTGAGGGTTCCCCTCCTTCCCCTCAGGCCGCTGTTGGAAGTAGACTGTTGCATGGCGCCAGAGCATCACTCTGGCCCTGCTGTAGCTGAAGCATGGAATGGAGTTGCCTCGGGCTTCCCATAAGCAGGTGGGCAGGGGACATCTATTCAGAGTTTAGGAGATGAAAGAAAGGAAAACTGGGCAGCCAGCACATGAACACTGTGGCCTGAGACCCCTAAAATGAGCTAGAAGAAAGTTGAGAGGATGGAGTATGTCAGAGAACTAGTGAAGTACACATTTTGCTCCTAGAATAAAGAAATATTAAATATTGGATAAAACTCTGCTGGCATGCCTAGTCTTTATCATGGGTGCCCTTACTTTCTCCAGAACCTCAGGGAGCATCACTTGTTGTCATGAACATAGGGAGCATCTGTTGAAGATGCATGTGCATCTGGAGAAAGGGAGGAATTCCTGGGCAAAATGGCCCTGTGAGCTGAAGGGTTAGGAGACCAGTCTAGGGCTGGGGGGAGCAGCCTGCAGGGCTGTCACTATCTCACTGGCTCCTTTATGCCACAATCCAGGGATCTGCTGGCCAGCTGCCAGCCACTCCCTGAGGTATCTTTTCCTCAGCCTCCTCCTCATGCTCCCTATCAGATTGGGAGGATCGACCTCCTTCACTTCCATTCTTCCTCCTGGAGAGACTTGAGCCTGTTTTGCAGTCTCTGTCTCCTGCTTTGTGTATTTGGTCAGGAGGGATGTCACTGAGCCCCTGGTCAGAGCTGCGTTAGTGTCCTGGGGCTGCCACAGGCTGGGCAGTTTAAACAATGGACATGTATTTCTTCAAGTCCTAGAGGCTGCAAGTCCAAGGTCACGGTGTGAGCAGGACTGGTTCCTTCTGAGGCCCCTTGCCTTGTAGATGGTCATCTTCTCGCTGGATCCTCACGTATTCTTCCCTTTGTGAGTATCTCTGTCCTAATGTCCTCTTCTTACAAGGATGCCAGTCATATTGGACTAGGGCCCACCAGCCTGGCTGAGAGGCATACTGTCAATTTAACTTAATTGCTTCTTTAAAGGCCCTAACTTCACAACCATATTCCAAGGTCCTGGGGGTAGAACTTTAACATGTGGATTTTGGGAAGACACAATTGAGCCCATAACAGTGCTGTGCTCAGTAGAGTGGTTCATGTCTGCTGGACGACATTGCCTAGTCTTGAGGATGACATGGAAAATATCTGCGTGTGACGAGTCGCACCCAGACACACTGGGTTTACAGAAATAGGCCAGAAGGAAGATGACTGAGGGAGAAGCCAGGTGTCTGCCTGGGCTTTGCATTGTACTGTGAACATCACAAACCAGCAGGTGTTAAAAACACCTCTGTGCTGTGCTCTGTGCAAGCCATCGGGGTTGACAGAGAGCAGAGTACAACGTGCTCCCTTTCTGAAGCGCTTCATTTGAGAAGTGAAAAAGGAGAATCGCATTCATGACAGTACAACAAAGCTGGATTTAGTAGAAGTTAAAAATTCTGCCAGTGATCTCAGGAGGGAGAGATCAATTCTGCTGGGAGCATTAAGAAATCTTCATGGAAATAAAAAAGCCTTTGTGACGGTGTTGAATGGTGCTAGTACAATTAACGTAGAGCAAGAGATGAGTGGATGGAAATAATTATCATCTCTTGGACCTCTGTTATGTGCAATGGGCTTTGCAGACATTAGTTTGATGACTCTTCATTCAACCTTGTGAGGCAAGCCCTATTATTGTCATTAGACAGCCAAGGAGCCGACTGTCAGAGAGGGAGGTACTTGCTCGAAGTGCCTGAGCTGGAAGTGGGGGAGCTGCCATCTGGGGAACAGCTCACACAATTGTCTCCACAGCAAACTGACCCTCTGAGGAGCAGCACAGACCAAATTCTAGCATGGGGAGCTTCTGGGATTGGTGAGCGGTAGTGAAAGACCCAGCGCCCTGTGATGGTGTTTGATATTCTCCAGGAATGGGAGGGGCGAGGACAGGTTTTCCCAGAGCAGGAGTTTCCACAGGGAGGTGTCACTGCATCTCCTGGAGGACAGTGAGAACACTGATTTCTGGGCCAACCCCCAAAGTTCCTGATTCGGGAGGTGTGGGATGAGGCCAGGGAATTTGTGTTTCTAAGAGGCTGTGGTCTGAGGCCTGCACTTTGAAAACAACCCACTAGAAGAGAGAAATAAGAGAATAATGAAGACAGGAGATACTCAAGGCCCAGAGTGTGAAGTAAAAATAAAGCTTCTTCTCAAGAAAACAAAAAGTTAGAGAGAATTACATAAAAATTTAACTTAGTGATTCATTAAAATCCAGGGATATTCATGTAAAGGTGACTGTAACAGGCTATCTTTCTATTTTTTCTCATTTACCCTTTCTTTTAAAGTTTAAAACTCCAAAGACAGTATATCTCTTGGCCAGACCAGAGGCCACGTGAAAGGCAGAATCCTGGTTTGAGTTTGGGTGAGGATGCTTGTGGCAGGCAGTGCTGGCAGCTGGAGTACACGCAACTGCTGTCATCTCTTGGGAACTGGAAACCAGCGTTTGAGGTCAGTCCCAGTGGCTGTTCACCTCCACACAGGCCTAGAGTGGGCATGCATGTCCTTCTGGAGGTCCCCGGGAGAATGGGGGCTCTCTGACTTATTTTATTGTGCTTATTTTAAACCCTGATTGGTGAGGGACCCTTTCTAAAGTGCTTTCCCAGGAACTGGAATTGACATTCACACAGCTCTCCGGGGTTCATTAGCTCTCAGGACCCTGTGCTCCTGCTGAGGATTAAATCAGATCACAGAATTTAGTGTTACTGGCACAGGGGCTTTTAGTGAAAAGTACCCTTAGTTAACCAGGTTCTTCTTTAAAGGTCAGTTAATAAAACTTTTCAGTTTTGTGCCTCAGCTGCAAAGTTTGTCCTCTTTTCTATATATTCTCATTTGTGGCCCAGCCTCAGCTAGGCTGACCCCAATTTCTTGGACGAGACCCTCAGCTTTACGATGGTTCCTACAAGCAGAAGAGACTCTCTCTGCTTGTGCCTCTGGAATCACCGGCTGGTTTATTTAAATATCTTTTGAAGATCTCTTAGCTTATCAAGGGAATATTTGTAAAAGAAACTGACTTTTTAAAAGATCATGACTATGTATATAATACCTGTTTGAACAAAAGGCGAGGCAAATTATAATAAAGAAATCATTACCTCAGGAAGAAAAGATATCATAAGACGTGCATTTGAAAGGAAAGTCTGGGCGGGAGGCCTGTACTGGAGAGAGCCACTCGACTGCAGTGGGCACTTAATTCTACATTTCCTGGAAGTTTATGTAAAGATAGAGGTGGAATAAAAGAGGTGGCAACTCTCATGTTTTGTTAAGCTAAGAAAAAATTGTCAGAATAGTCACAATTTTCTCAGCTCAAGCTGAGAACGGTATTTGTTTCTTAAGACTTTACATAAGCCTCACTCAACCAAAGAGTAATCAATATTTTAACAGAAATTAAAAAAAAATGTGAATTTTTCCATATAGTTCTTTGCTCTGGCATGTAAGGAGCTTAAAAGTGACTCCATCCTAAAAACAAGTAAAAAGCCAAACAAACTGAAAAACTAATAACTCTTCTTAGATCTGTCAGAGAAGTGGGGTCACAGGGCGAACCACGGCCCCCCAGACTGGAGAGATAGACAGGTGGAGACAGGGTATCACAACCTACCAGAGCCGAAACATCCCCAGGAGCCAGTGCCGGAATAGGGGGACCGGAACTGTAATTGATGAACTGCCCGAGGCCGAGTGTTGACCAGTCTGAGAGTTAAAAACTCTAGGGCGACCCAGTCATAGGGACTGCCAGAATTTTGTGAATTTTGCTGCCAGGAGCTCTACCAGATCCTCATAGCGAATTTTGGGGAAAAATCCCTGGCACTTCCAGCAGTGGGCAGAGAAAAAGAACTGCTTTGGAATGTGTTAGAGCATTCTGTTCTTTTTAACAAAGTTTGCCCTCTGAAGAAACTACTTTATCAGAACCTAAACTACTAGGGTTTTATCAGAGCATAACCTACTTGGGGAAGAAAAATATTAATTCCAGCCCCTCCTAGCCACCCTGTCCCAGCTGGGAGAGTGACAGTCTGAGGAACACTGGTGAAGCTCATAGTCCGGTGACTCAAGCTCACCAAAAGCCTGAGTCCTAATGGTAGGACTATAGAATTCTTCCCTTCCCCCCACACCTGGCCACTAGATTACTAAGGGCCTATTTATTGCAGTTCCTTTTATGTGATACATCATGTCAGATTTTCAAGGAAAAATTTCAAGGCATACTAAAAAGCAAAAAACACACTTTGAAGAAACAAAGCAAGCATCAGAAGCAGAGACAGACATAGCAGGAACGTTGGAATTATCAAATCAGGAATTTTAAAGCACTATGATTAGTATGCTAAGGGATATTTTAACAGAAAAAATTAGACAACATATAAAAGCAGATGAATAATGTAAGCAGAGAGATGGAAATTGTAAGAAAGAATCAAAGAAAAATGCTAGATATAAAAAATACTGTAATAGAAATGAAAAATGTTTTTGATGAGCTCATTAGTAGACTGAAAATGGCTAAGGAAAGAATATCTGAGCTTAAAGATGTAACAACATACTTCCCAAACTGAAAAACAAAGAGAAAACATACTGAAAAGAAAATCACAATAGAACATTCAAGAACTGTGGGATAATTACAAATGGTATAACATAAGTATACTGGGAATATCACAAGGATAAGAAAGACAGAAAGAAAGAGAAGCAATATTTGAAGCAATAATGACTGAGAATTTCCCCAAATTAATGTGAGATACCAAATCACAGATTTAGGAAGCTCAGAGAACACCAAGCAGAATAGAAGCCAAAAAACTACACCTAGGTATATCATATTTAGGCTTCAGAAAACCAATGACAAAGGAAAAATCTTGAAAGAAGCCAGAGAGAAAAAATATGAGAGGAGCAAAGATAAGAGTTCCATCTGACATCTCCTAAGAAACTGTGCAAGCAAAAAGAGAGTAGAGCAAAACATTTAAAATGTTGAAAGAAAAAACCCCACCAACCTAGAATTCTATACCTTGTTAAATTATCTTTCAAGTATTAAGGAGAATTAAAGACTTTTTCTGATACACAAAAATTGAGGACATTTATTGCCAGTAGATCTACCTTACAAGAAATGTTAAAAGAAGGTCTTTGGAGAGGCAAAATGATAGAGGTCAGAAACTTGAATATACAAAAATAAAGAAAAAATTACCAGAGAATGAATAAGTGAAAGTAAAGTAAAAACTTTTATTTTCTTATTTTTAATTCATCTAACAGATAACACTATGTTCAAAATAATAATACCAATAATGTATTCAATTACATAGGCTATGTGTATATGTACGGAATTAGGAATATTTTGTTATTATAAGGTACTTGCTCTACTCATAAAGTGGTATAGTGGTATTTGAAAGTGGAGTTGAATTAGTTGTAAATGGATATTGCAAACTCTAGGGCAACCACTACAAAAGGTAAAAAAAATAAAAGTATAAGGAGAGAAAATTGAATTATGTAAAATGCTCCACTTAAACCACAAAAGACAGAAAAGAGTGGAAGACAAAAATAGGAAGAAAGGACAAGGACAACAAATAGAAAATAGCAACAAATATGGTAGACATTAATCCAGCTATAACAATCACTTTAAAGGTCGATGCTCTAAATACACCAATTAAAAAACAGAGACTGTCAGAGTGGATAAAAAAGACTCACCTATATGTTGTCTGTACAAAATCCACGTAAACATAAAGATACATGTAGATTAAAAGTAAAGGTGAGCAGAAAGATATACCTTATTAGAATTAATCAAAAGAAAGTGGGAATAGCTATATTAATCTCAGATTGAGGAGACTTTAGAGCAAGGAAAGTTCTCAGGCATAAAGAGGGGCATTATGTAATGATAAAGGGGTAAATACTCCAAGAATTCCTAGCAATGCTTAGTGTGTATGTGTTTAACAAGTGAGTATCAAAATACGTGAGGCAAAAACTAATAGAACTGTAAGGAGAAATAGACAAATCCTCTATTATAGCTGGAAAGTTTAACACCTCTTTATCAGAAATGGACAGATCCAGCAAGCAGAAAATCAGTAAGCACATAGTCCAACTCAAAAGCACCACCAATCAGTTGGATATAAGTGATATATATAGACTACTTCTTCCAAGCACAGAAGATTATACACTCTTCTCAAGCTCCATGGAACATTCATCAAGACAGATCTTATTCTTGGCCAAAAAACACAACTTAACAAATTTCAAAGAATAAAAATTATACAATATCTATTCTCAGAGCACAATGGAATTAAACTGTATAACAGAAAGATACTTGGAAAATCCCCAAATACTAGGAGATTAAACATCCTTTCCAAATAACACATGGATGAAAGATGAAATCTCAAGAGAAATTAAAAATACTTTGTACAAAATAAAAATGAAAATACAACTCATCAAAATTTGTGGGTTGTAGCGAAGGCAGTGATTAGAGGGAAATTTATGGTATTGACTGCATATATTAGAAAAGAAGAATGATCTGAATCAATAATCTAAGCTTCCACCTTAGGAAACTAGAAAAAGATGAGGAAATTAAACCAAAGTAAGCAGAATAAAATAAAAAATAAAAATCAGAGGAGAAATCAATTGGAAACAAAAGCACAATAGAGAACAATTAAACCAAACGCTGATCCATTTAAAAGATCAATAAAATCAATAAACCTCTAGCTGATTAACTAAAAAAAAAAGTGAAAGTACTCAGATTACTACATCAAAAATGAAAGAGAGCACATCACTACAGATCCCATGGACTTTGAAAGGAAAATAATGGAATAGTGTGAACAACCCCATGCTCACAAATTAGATAGCCTAAATGAAAGGGACCATTTCCTTGCAAGACGCAATCTGCCAAAACTCACATAATAAGAAATAGACAGTCTGACTAGGCTTATATCTATTCAAGAAATTATATCGATAATTAATAACCTCCTCAAACCGAAAGCACAAGACAGTTGGGTTCACTGATGAATTCTGCCTAAAATTTACGGAAAAAAAATAGCGATCCTCTATGATCTCTACCAGAAGATAGAAACAGAACCAACAGTTTCAAACTCACTCTGTGAGGCCAATATTATCCTAATACAAACAAAGACATTACAAGAAAAGAAAACTACAGATCAACGTCTCTTATGAACACAGATGCAAAAATCTTCAACAAAATATCAGCAAATCAAATCCAACAATGTATAAAAAGAATTATTCACCAAGATTGAGTGGAATTAATCCCAGGTATGCAAGGCTGGTTCAACATTTGAAAATTAATTAATGTACTCCATCTCATCAAGAGGGTAAAAAAGAAAAACCACAAGATCATATCAATAGGTGCAGAAAAAACACTTGACAAAATCTAACACCTATTTATGATAAAATTTTCAGCAAACAAAGAATAAAGGGGAACTTTCTCAACTTGACAAAAAACATCTACAAAAAACCTACAGCTAACATTGCGCTTAATGGTGAGAAATCAGTAACTTTTCCACTAACATCAGGAACAAGGCAAAGATGCTTCCTCTCACCATTGCTTTTCAACATCATACTGGAAGTCCGAACTAATGCAATAAGGAAAGAAAGGTAAATAAATGATGCACATATTGAGAAGAAAGAAATAATGTTGTCTCTGTTCACAGATGACATGATTATGTATATAGAAAATCTGTAAGAATAGACAAAACTCCTGGAAATAATATGCAATTATAGCAAGGTTGCAGGATGCAAGGTTAATATACAAAAGTCAATCACTTTTTCTATATGTCAGCCATGAACAAGTAGAATTAGAAATTAAAAACACATTACCATTTATTTACATTAGTAAGCAAAAGATTGAAATGCTTAGGTATAAATCTCACAAAATATGTGCAAGGTCTGAACAAGGAAAACTATAAAACTCTGATGAAAGATATCCAAGAAGAACTAAATAAATGGGGAGTTATTCCATGTTCATGGATAGGAAGACTCACTATTGTCAAGATGTCAGCTCTTCCTAACTTGATCTATAAACTCAACACCATTTTCATTAAATTATTTTGTGGATGTTAACAAATAGACCCTAGTGCTTATATGGAGAGGCAGAAGACCCAGAATAGCCAACAAAATATCGAAGGAAAAGAACAAATTTGGAAGCCTGACACTACCTGACTACCAGACTTACTATAAAGTGTTACAATAATCAAGAAAATGTAGTATTGGAGGAAGAATAGACAAATAGAATAATGAAATACAATGGAGATCCCAGAAATAGACCCACACAAATGAGGTCAACAGAGTTTTGACAAAGGAGCAAAGACAATACAATGGAGCAAACATAGGCTTTACAACAAATGGTGCTGGAACAAGCGGACATCTGCAGGCAAAAAATGAATCTAGACACAGACCACAGACATTATACCCATAACAAAGATTAACTCAAAATGGATCATAGACCTAAATATAAAATGTAAAACTGTAAAACTCCTAGAAAATAACATAGGAGAAAATCTAGATGACCTTGGTTGAGTATGGCAATGACTTTCGGGATTTAATACCAAATACATGATCCATGAAAGAAAGAATTTATAGGCTAGCCTTCATTATAATTAAAAACTCCTGCTCTGTGAAAGACGATGTAAAGAGAAAGATAAGTCACAAACTGGGAGAAAATATTTGCAAAAGACACTCATGACAAAAGACTGTTATCCAAAAATAGAAGGAACTCTTAAAATTCAATAAGAAAATGAAGAACTTCATGTCACTGAGAATTGCAAATATAAAAAAGTGATATACCACTATACACCTATTAGAATGGCTAAAATCTAAAACATTGACAACACCAAATGCTGACAAGGATATGGAACAGGAGGAACTCTCATTTATTTCTTGTGGGAACGCAAAATGGTGCAGCCACTTTGGAAGACAGTTTGACAGATTCTTACAAAACTAAACAAACACCTACCACACAATCCAGCAATCACGTTCCCTCTGTATTTACCCAAATAAATTTAAAACCTAAGTCCACCCAAGAAGCTGCATATTCATTTTTATAGTAGCTTAATTCATAAATGCAAAAACTTGGAAGCAACAAAGATGTCCTCCAGTAGGTGAATGGATAAATAAACTGTGGTACACCCAGACAAGAGAATATTATTCAGCACTAAACAGAAATGAGCTATGAAGCTTGAAAAAACATGGAGGAACCTTAAATGCATATTACTACTGAAAGAAGCCAATGTGAAAATACTACATACTGTATGCTTCCAACTATATGACAGTCTGGAAAAGGAAAATTATGGAGACAATAGAAAGATCAGTGGTTGTCAGGGGTTAAAGGAGAGGGGAGGAATGAGTAGGTGGAGCACAAAGGATTTTTAGGGCAGTGAAATTACTCTGTATGATACTATAATTGTAGATTCGTGTTATTATGCATTTATCCAAACCGATACAATGTACAATACCAAGAGTGAAGCCTAGTATAAACTATGGACTCTGGACGATAATGATGTGTCAGGGTGGGTTCATCAACTGTAACAAATGTGCCACTCTGGTGGGGGATGCAGATAGTGGGGAAGGCTATGTATGTGTAGGGACAGGGCATATGGGAACCATCTATTCCTTCTGCTCAATTTTGCTATGAACCTACAAGGGCTCAAAAAATAAAGTTTATTAATTAAAAAAAGAGTTGAGAATTCAATGCCATCTACATCATGATAATACCACAATAATCATGTGTGCGTGTGTGAGTGTGTTTGCACTTTGGGGAGAATGAGTCAGTATATGTAGGCTTTGCACCTTTCTGTTGCCCACAGTGATTCAGGCACAAAACACGGAGGATTTTCAGAATGCAATGTTTGGTTAGCTTAACCTCTCCCTCGCAAAATCAATTGTCTCTACTAGGCATTCTTTTTTTCAACAGAATTTAAGATTTAATGTTTCAGATGGAGTTCCTTGGCCTGAATCTGAAGGGAATGAAAAAGTAAACTCATGTGTGCTTGATTTTTACGGGCCCTGCAGGCATCATGCTGATGCACCAGGCAGCTGAGGGTAGCAGCTATCAACATGAACCTTCTGTGGCCCTCCAGCTGGGTGTCAAATCTGAAACGGTTGGTGGAGGTCACATTTGAAGATGAATGCTACCTATGGACCGCTCAGATTGGCAGGGACGCTGGTGCAGCTCACACGCAGCAGGTGGCAGAGCCTCCACAGACAGGTTAGTGCTGAAGGAGCCGGGTCTTGGGGGTGCGAGGGGGATGCATGTTCTTCTCAGTTTCCAAACTCTTCACCTTGGGGTTGGCTTGCCAGATAAAATACCAGTGTGTGGTGGCTCTGCCCAGCACTGCGTGTTTATACTTAGCTCCATGAATATTTGGGGCACATTTATCCTAAAAAATAGTTTGTGTGTACTGAAATTAAAATTTATCCAGGTGTCCTGTGTTTTCATTTCCTAAGTCTGATAATTCTACCTTGGAGCCATCCTGACTCTAATTCTCCGGGAACCTTGTGGGTTGCTTCCATTACTCTAGAAGCTTAGATTTCAAGAAACAATGGATCTTGTAAATTCTCTCTACGATTAAGTTAGGTGCCACCCTATTCATGGCAGCTAGGTAAGGACCGCATTATGCAGCAAGGAGGCAGTGGCCTCAGGGTTTTGATCCGCTAGGTCAGAGATGAGAGCATACTCTTCAATGAATTAGTGTTTGCAATATAAATTTATTTCTTTATTGTTTAGTGGAGCCAAGTATAAGCATACAGTGATTACCATCACTATAGCACTCAGATAATAACTGTACAAGAGAAACATTTAAATTAAACAATCACGTGGCTCTTTCTTCTTCAGTGGAAATGTGGCATGTAGGAGGTGACCAGGCCTGGGACCAGGATGAGGCTGGCATATTCTGGAAAGAGAAAGTGAATGCACAGATAGTTCCGGGTTTCAATTCTTAAGCCTTTGATACCTTGCAACCACAATGGATGATCCTGTCTTTCACCTTGTGATCACACTGAAATACGTTCATCTCTGGGCACTCCAATACTCCCTTGGGTTTCAAAGCCTCAGTTTCTCACAGCTCTGTCTTCCACCTCTTTCTTGATCTGCAGCCCCTCCAGAGGCTGCTGTGACACAGGTTGCACATCTGTGTATTCAAGTTTCATTTTCCTGGTGGGATACTTATTTGTAATTTTAATTCTTTTGCTCCATCTTCGTTAGCCTGAGCTAATGCTATCTGCACAGGTGATGTTGGCAGAAGTTTCTAGTATATTTTGCGACATTTTCTATTGGTGTTTTGAGCAAAGCTTTTGACTGTAATGGAGATGTTTGTCCAGACATCTTTTTATAATCCCCAACTAGCTACTGCAGACCACTAACATGAAGGACTCTTTGTTCAACAGATTCAACTTCTCTCTCTTACGGACCAAATTACACTCTCCTCTTAGTTTTATGCAGATATGAGATGTATCCGGGAGCCTCAGAAGCTGCAGTGTTTAGGATTCTTTTGCAAAAACTTACAATCCCTCTTGATTCAAGATTTTCAAATCCTGCGTGCCTTGATAAAAAGAAATCGCCAATAGTTCCTCTCATAATTATAGGAAGAAGTACTATTCCATATGTAAAGTATTGAAATGACTTCTCTGTTTTACTGGCTGAAAGTTTGTAAAAATTTCCTGCTGTGAAATACACAAAATGGCATAGGAAGTCTGTGGCTCATACGTCGATGGCAATCTACTGTTAATATTATTTGTTCCAACTGTGGGTTACTGCAGGCAAGAACAGGCAAATGCAGTGATCCTGGCACACATTTATTTTGCATGATGATGTGAAATTGTCTTCTAAACAGATGATCAGCTGTTTCAGATAATTCTATGAATTACAGTAATTTTGGTAATTAGGAAAAAATATTCTGATGCTTTGTTCTTGGCAAAACCTCTAAATGTCTGATACCCTCTGACCTCAGAGGGGAGCTCTTTTCTCCCATCTGCAGATAACTCAGAGGAGGATTAATTAAGCCCAATTAATACAGTCATTTCTAAAATGGCTACTAGGATAGCTCAGTATTGAGACTGTTGAAAGGACAATGCTATTTTCCTTCCTGTTTCTCCCTCAAAAATGAAACGAGTGTAGTGGAGGAGGTGTTCTCCCCAGACCTTCAGGATGTGATGCTATGGAAAGTGTGGGTTTGCTGTCAGATCCATTTCTGGTCTTAAACTTGAGATCCATCTGGGGAGGCTTCCTACATGCAGTCGATCCCATCTGTAGGGTGAGGCAGTTGAATTCAACTTCAGTCGCCAAGAGCTCTGTCACCACCTTGGATCTTTTATTTTCATCTCATCATTCTGCCTCAATCTGCTCTTATTTCAAATAGCAGGATTCGTCTTGCTATAGGCCTGTATTCCTTTGTTCACTGCTTCTGATGGCCTTGGACTAGCCATTTAACTTCCCAGAGACACAGTTTCCCCACCTGCGCAATAGGAACAAAAGCTCTCCATACTTCACATGCTAAGACATGCACATGCTTTGTGAGTTTTAAAACTTTGAGTCCACTGTGGCTGTGGGCAGATCTGAACTTCTGTCTAGTGCCAGTATTAGAAGCAACTGCCCTTCAATTATAGCTCTGTCTTCTCCTTGGTGATAGACAGAGAATACATACAGCTGTAGTGGTGAGAAAAAGATGTAGATTTGAATTATTTGTATGCCAGGGAAGGCTGCAGCTATGGGTTTCTAAATTCAGATTTCTCAAGATGAATTGAAGCTAATGAATGTGAACCTTATATCAACGGCTTAGTTTAAATTCAGCCAGCAAGCACCTAATTTCTAAAAGTTTATCTGCACATTTCCAATAGAATGCTATTTTGAAAGGCAGGAGGCAGAAGTGAATATATTTCCTTTGAGGTAAAACCTTCTACTTTGGGAATCAGGACTTGTTTATTATCACAATGGCAGAAGATTCTTCAAGTGCCGAGAGCACAGCAAATCCAATAATTTTTCCCCAGGGACTTTGATTTATAGTTTCATTTTCTCTGACTTATGGGTCATAAACTCATGTATTCAGGTCAACATTTGATAGAAATTCTGGCATGGTCATTCAGAGTGCTTACACCACGTTGCATCCTGCATCCTGGAAGCTATGTTGGCCACCCTGTTGCCAGCTGAATTTGTCCTTTGAGTTTGATTTGTACCATATTCTTGCCAAAGAAAAGCAAGTCATCTTGGTGGCACAATGGCCACAAAGTGGTCTACAAGTAAACCTTTTACATGTATGCCAGAGCCACTCAGCACCCCTCCTTAGTAGCATTATCTCCCCCAGGTCTCAGATACTGTACTGAAGGTGCACAGCAGGAGAATTCATTGATCTTAGAATGCCTAGAAGTAGCCAAGTGTGAAGTTATGAACATCTCAAGGCCAGTCTGGAAGAACTAAAATTCTAAACAGTTTATACAGCTGAATCCCTCACACCAATATCGTAACTCCTGGGTACAGCTCAGCAATTCTCCCATTACTCTAACAGCACCCAGCCCATCATGAACAGCCCCCTGCCTTTATGAGAAATGGAAGGTCTACAACTCAAATCGAGACCTGGCTTTTAATGAGAATTTGTATGTCCTCAGAGATCTTAGCTGGTCATCTTCCTGTGGGTCCTTGACATCTTGTGGTCCCTGCCCATTAGCACTGGGATGTGTCTGGGCACCTATGAGGCTTCTCATGAAGACTATTGATTAGACTAGATTTCTAATCAGTAATATATATCAGATCCGCTTAGGGAGATTTCTGAAGGAGCCTATCCACAAATGTGATTTTATGAATATCCTGAATATTTTCAAGATGACATCAGTCTTATGCATCCTGTTGTGAACGTATTAAAGCCCAATCAGAAGTGGAAAATGAGAATCGCATGTAGCATATTCAGAAGCAAAATTAAAGGAACCAGGAGATCCAAAGGCAAGAACATAAGTCAACAAGGAATGACTGAAGACTCTCTCCCTTCGATCAGCTGCCCAGACCAGCTTCCTTTAATGGTATTTGAGTCCCTCACTTCAAATTTTCCCAGTACTTTCCACTACTCTGCACTCTTCTGGGAGCAGTCTTAGTAGATCCCACGCTAAATGGAAGATGCCAGTCTTGAATCTGGGGTTCAAGAGAGCCTAACGCCTTTCCAGATCTGAACCTCAATGACTACTAATGGCACTTAGCTCTAAATAAAAAGGATTATGGCTTATTACCAAGGTGAGAATCCACTTTTGAAACATTTTTATCTAAGGTCAGGTTGACCTAAATAGTAATTTGGTGAGTGATTCTGTACGAATGAGAAACAATTCACTAGTTCACTGAGGATAAAAGCAAATTGCATAAGAAAAAGTTTGTTTTGATTCTTAATTTTCTCATTTACCATGCTGAGGGGCGTTTTCAAAAGGCCAATGTTTTCCTACCTCTGAGTCACAAACTGATATTTTAACATACTCTTCATATGGTGCTGACAAAATTCAGCCGAGCAACCGAGGCGTGGGGGCACTGAGGTGTTCTCTCTAATTCCTTTATCCATTATAGGCCTTTCTAGCCCAGTCTCTCATTTGTGAAGCATCTGGATCCTCTCATCAATGGGCAATTTCTCTGTCCTCTGCTTCAATAAATTCACCACCAATGTGCCAGATATATCTGAATAAAATCCAGATCAAATCTGGATTTAAAAACCTTCACTACCTCACATCTGCTTAAGGAGTGAGTTGCTTGGAAGGGCATAGAAGTCCCTCAAAGATACGGCCTACCCCTACCCTTCTCACCTCATCTTGCTCTACTCCTTGTCACATATCCTGTGCTCTCCAATGTCCTCAGGAAACACCATTTGTGACATTTGAATATTGTCTTATTCAGCTCAGGCTGATATACTGAAATACCACAGACTGGGTGGCTTAAACAATAGAAATTTATTTCTCAAAGTTCTGGGGACTGGGAAGTCCAAGATCAAGGTGCCAGAAGATTTTGGTGTTTGGTGAGGACCCGCCTCCTGCCTGGTAGACAGTAGCCTTCTTGCTCTGTATTCACATCACCTTTCCTTGGTGTGTGCCCAGAGAGAGAGAGAGTGAGGGATGTCTCCGTTTCTCTCTTCTTCTTCTTATAAGGGCACCAATCCCACCATGAGGGTTCCACTGTTATGACCTCATCTAAGCCTGATCACCTCCCAAAGGCCCCACCTCCAAACAGGTGAATTTTGGGGGAAATACAAACATTCAGCCTATAACAAGTGCCATCTTCTTTGTGTGCTTTTTCTGACTACTTCACTCCATCAAATGGAGTTCTTTATTTATATATATTTTCCATCTCCTTCACTAGATTACATACCTCTTAAGGCACTTGTAACACTGAACTCAGTGCTTGGCATTCAGGGGATACTTGAATTTTTAAAAAATTAACAGAGATTGGAACAAGGCTGAGACGGTCATGACTGATCATGACTGGTACTGACTACCCCAATGTGACCTCCAGATCCAAACAAACATTTTAGGGCAGCTCAGCTCTATACAGGGGTCTTCCCATGCTTCATATCCTTCAAACTGTTTGGTTCAATAGGTGTGCTGGAGCAGCAGAAACTGTACAAGTTTCCTATGACACTCTGCATCTTTGCCTGTTAGTCAGAGATCCAGGACAGACTCATCAGTCA
Organism: Equus caballus; assembly: GCF_041296265.1. Classification (NCBI taxonomy): domain Eukaryota; kingdom Metazoa; phylum Chordata; class Mammalia; order Perissodactyla; family Equidae; genus Equus; species Equus caballus. The sequence continues at coordinate 21,158,984 of NC_091687.1, forward strand.
CAGGTAATCCCTTCTCGTAAGATGGGCAAGCAACCACATTGGGTCTTTGCTAGAGGCTCCCTCATTAAGTTATTGAGAATAGGAATCCCCTGCATTCACATAATTTAACTCTCACGATTGAGAACCAAGACCTCCATGTGTGACCACATGACTTAACTATTTGTTCCAGGAAGTTCTTGGGAATTCTGGAAAAATAAGTCTGGGAGCCAATCAATAATTCAATGTTGGCCTTGGGAATTTCCTGTAAACCAGTTTCTGTGAGTGAACAGCTCTTCTCCTAGGACTACTCTGCAAATAGTTTACTTATCACCTAACAGTTTTTTTTTTATCACCATGGGCTTAAGATGTTCACCTCACTGTGTTCAACAATCCAAAATCATGAACCATGTCAATTTCCAATCAATTCCCCACCTTAAAGACCTACTTTAACCATTTGAGGCCAGACCCCCAAACCTCAGAAATATTCTTTCCTGATCACTGCCCTCTGAGACACCTTTAAGACTCTGGCAGGGTGGTGGTCTCCTCCACTCAGTAGGACTAATATACTTGCCTTTGCTTAATGAATGAACAACAAATTTTGGTGGACTTTTTGGGGTGTCAGCAGTGCACATGGCTTTGACAAAACCAGCATTATACAGAATGAAAATTTTGTCCATAACACTGGAATCTGAAGCTTCAAGCTCTGCTGTGATCTTGCCTGTGACCCTGGGGAAGTCATTTGCTCTGGGTGAGCCTCAGTTTTGTCATATGAATAAAGAGGGAGGTTGGAATAGACTACATTTGCCACCATCTGTTCATTTGTACTTACGTCTGTGTTGACCCTCTCTTGTTCCCAGGATTTTTTTTGGAGACTAAAAATAATAGCCAACATAGAGGGAGAGAAATGTTAGCTGTTAGCTGTTACTAATTCCGTCTCTATTGGATACTGTCCAGTGAAAGGTTCCTAATATTCTTTGACATTTTTGGAGAATGAGGCAGTTCAAGTGACATTTCCAAATAAATAAATAAAGCTTACCTTTCTTCAAACAACTTTAAAAATATTAACTGTTTAAAATAACAACCTTCTTAAATTCTTTCATACAATCTTTCTAAAGATATAATTCTCTGCCTCTTAATGCAGAGGATATTGACTTTTTTTTTTTAATGTACTGTGACATAGAATGTTGGATAAACCTAAGGAGATGTTGCTTGCATGAAAGGAAACATTGAAATATTTTTAGCATTATCTGTAAGGATGAAATATCTGAAACATACTAAGTTCTCATGTAGAGGGAGCCATTAAGTACATTTTGTCCTATGTAAAAGATATCCATAACGGTCAATAGAAGCTATGTGGGAGAAGAAGACCAAGAACAGGAAAATATTCATTATACAATAAGTACATATAGCAAAACTTCATTTTGATAAAAATACATAAAATCAATACTGAAAAGTTAGATGATATTAACTTTGGCTCTTCTGGAGGTGATTTAAAGTCTTCTGTTTGCTCCTCTATATTTTGCAGATTTTCAGAAATGAAAATGTGTTACTTTTATAATCAGAAATACACAAAAATATTAAAATAGAAAGCATCAGCTTAAAATGTGACCAATCAGCTAAGAGCTACTTGGGTAAGGCCGGGATCCCCGCCCCCTCCCCTCCCCCCCCCCCCCCCCCCCCCGCCAGGTGCAATGAAAGCCAAGGGACCTGAAAACCAGATGCCAGCCCTGGGCGTCAGGAGAGGCCATGGCTTTGAGCTGCTTAAAACGCGTCAGAGGCTCAGAGGCCTTTTCTCTCTGCAGCTGTATTCAAGAGGGCTGAGACTCAGAAACAGGAGTAGGCACAGGAAGTTTTAGTGTATTAATGAAAGACAAATTAAGGCAAATTTGGTCACCTGGGTGATGCTGTTGCTTGACAAGAATGCTGCTACTGCTTTCCCGGAGCAGGACACTTCTCTGCAGCTCGTAACACACGGTGCCCCTGGGAGCAGAGTTTGACAACCACTTTTTTGACTGGTTGTTTTCCGAATTGTTGTTATCGTGCCATGTGTTCTCCATCTACTCTCCCTAACTCTTTGCCTCATTTATCACAATTATACTCATGAATTCCTCTTGGTGGCTCTGAGTCCAAAGGCTTTTTGGAATTTTGCTTATTCACGCAATTGTGTACTTGCTTGTCCAACTGTAACTTACTCTTATGATAAAGGAAGCTTGAAACAATTCCCCAGTCCCGCCAATCTTGTCCACATCTTATCCAGCCGAGTGTTTGCAATGGGACCATTCATTACCACTTGTCACTGTCAAACTCCCCCCCCACCACTGTGACAGCTGCTCACATTTGCAGGCCAAGAGGACAAATTCCCGTCTACCGAAAATCCTGCATTTCATCCTGAACCACCTGAATTGTCTTCTTGAACCTCTGCTTGTGACACAACGTAAACTTTCTAGAATAGGCAAACTTAAGAAAATCAGGATTTTGAGTGGAAATTATGCAAGCTTTTAGAAATATGTTTATAGTCACTAAAATAAGATGACACTACAGCTTAACTGTTACTGAGAGTTCCCTAAGTACATTACAGATTGTCTCATGAGGCAGGGGCTCTCGTGTCTTCTGTGTTACATGTGGTGAAGTGGAGACACAGACAGGTGAGTGATTTACTAAACTTCACTGAGCTAGTAACTGGTGAAACAGGATTTGAGCCTAGGTTGTGAGCCCTTAATATCATGCTCTGGAATTTTATGTTATGCTATTGTCAGTAAAAAGACCAGTAGCGACATAGAACACGTGGTAAATAAGCAGTCTTGGATGTGGTGGCATTAACTTCCGTTTGCTAACCCTAGGTTACTAGAAACATCAGGACTTCCATCCACATGTAAAATAGAATATTTGTATGTCTTTTTAGGTTGTAGATAATATGCGTATTCAGTGGGATATTTTCTGTATTTATTCCTCTATTTAAATGCACGTGGTTCTGAAGTTGCACCATTCAAAAATGCTGAACCTTCCTCCTGCAAAGCAGCAGCCCCCTGGGGAGGCTTCCTTTAACCTCCTGGTGTGGCTCAGAAGGTTTGACCCATGCTTCTGCCCTAGTGACTGGGATTATGTGACTTCCTGTTCAAGAACTTTATTCGTATTATCTACCTAATCCTCAAAACAACCATATAAGGTTGGATACTATTATGATCTCCATTTTAGAAATAAGGAAACTGAGTCACAGAGAGGTTAAATAACTTGAAGAAGCCTACAGATCTAGTAAGTGGTCCCTGAACAGTGAGTGAACCCAACACTTTACCATTTTCCTCCTGAAATATCACTACAGTCATGGCAAACTGATTTTTAAAGGTCATATACCCACCAGGTCAAAGAGAATGGGTGAGAGGACAACAGTAAAGCAAGGGTGGGAGGAAACAGACTTAGCAGACTGCAGGTGTTGGAATCTGAGTTAATAAGGGGGAAACCCAGTAGAAGCAAATTCGGTTTTACAATCCCAGGAGTTCAGAACTTGGAGGCAATGAACACTTGCAAAAATGAGTCTGGAGGTCGGGGCTGACATGATGATTTTTTTAATGCTGTATTAAATGTAAATTTTTTAAATGTATTAAATTTTTTAATGCTTTATTATAGGCTTTAAGACCCCCAGAACCCTCTCCCATCTCAAGGAACCTGGCAATTGCCTCTCCCTAACCTTATCAGAACACAGGAGCATCCTTTCTTTCTTTCTTTCTTCTTCTTCTTCTTCTTTTTTTTTGCTGAGGAAGATTTGCCCTGAGCTAACATGTATTTTCAATCTTCCTCTTTTTGTATGTGAGCCACCACAACAGCATAGCCACAGATGAGTGGTATTGGTTTTCACCTGGGAAGTGAACCTGGGCCTGCAGAAGTGGAGTGTGCCAAACTTAACCACTAGGCCACTGAGGCTGGCCCTGTCCTTTTTTGTAAAGAATAAATCAGAGGGTCTCTGGACTGCGGTTCTCAGGCTCAGCCGAATGCAGAGGTACTGCACTGGAAATGAGAGGGAGGGAACAAGTCAAAATCTACAAGAGACAACATGATATTCCCAGACTGTGAAAAACCTCAGCACCCAGGGTTATGAAGAATCCAACTCTCTACCACTCCCATCTCCTTTTGGACAACCAAAGAATCCTGTCCTGGAAAAGGGAACCCTTGTGCACTGTGGGTGAGAATGTAAATTGGTGAAGTCACAATAGAAAACTGTATGAAGGTTCCTCAAAATATTAAAAATAGAGGGGCTGGCCAGGTGGTGTGGCAGTTAAGTTCACACGTTCCACTTTGGTGGCCTGGGGTTCGCTGGTTCAGATCCTGGATCCGGACCAATGCACTGCTTGTCAAGCCATGCTGTGGCAGGCGTCCCACATACAAAGCAGAGGAAGATGGGCATGGATGTTAGCTCAGGGGCAGTCTTCCTCTGCAAAAAGAGGAGGATTGGTGGCAAATGTTAGTTCAGGGCTAATCTTCCTCAAAATTAAAAATAGAACTACCATATGATCCAGCAATTCTGCTTGTGGCTATTTATCCAAAGGAACTGAAAACACTAGCTGAAAAAGATATCTGTACCCTCATGTTCATTGTTGCATTATTTACAATAGCCAAGATATGGAAACCACTTATGTGTCCATCAATGGATGAATGGACGAAGAAAATGTGATATATATATACAACAGAATATTATTCAGCCTTAAAAAAGAAGGAAATTCTGCCATTTGTGACAACATGATGAACCTCGAGGGCATTAAGCTAAGTGAAATATGTCAGACAGAGAAAGACAAATACTGTATGATCTCACTTACATATGGAATAAAAAAAAAAAAACCACACATTCAAACTCATAGAAAAAGAGATCATATTTTTGGTTACCAGAGGTCAGGGTGGGTGGAGGAGGAATTGGAGGAAGGTGGTCAAAAGGTACAAGCTTCCAGTTATAGGATAAATAAGAACTAGAGATGGAATGGACAGCATGATGTCCACAGCTAACACTGCTGAAAATATATATGATGTTGTTAAGAGAGTAAAACTTAAGGGTTCTCATCACAAGGAGGAAAATTTTTCTTCTTTTTCTTTTTATTCTATCTATATAAGATGATGGATGTTAACTAAACTTACTATGGTAATCATTTCATAATACAAGTGAATCAAACCATTATGCTATACACCTAAAACATACAGTGCTGTATGTCAATTATACCTCAATAAAACTGAAAACAAAAAGAATTCCTCTCCTGAAAAACTGATCAACCAATGAGAAAATCCTGCAGATATTGACATATGGAGGTCACCCACCAATATTGTCAAGTCAGTTCTTTCTTTGGTGAAGCCACAGGTAAATAAAGGTCATCCACACAGAGAACACTTTGAGCTTTTTACCCTCACCAATAAATATGGGCCAATATTCAGATATTTGTGGAAAACATTAAGAAAATCCAGGTAAATTGCAAACAAAAACCCAGATATATGAAACAAATTGGGAGTAAACATGAAATATGTAGGGAACGGAAAACTTGAAAAAAATCCATAAAATCCTCAGAGAGTAAGAGAAAATATGACATCTATGACATATGAACAGGAGGTGATTAAAAAGTTCAGAGAACAAAAAAAAAAATCTCCTGGAAATAAAAGGTGTATCAGCAATGACAAATTAAGTACAAGAGTTGGAAGATAGAGTTGAAGATAGACTTTCAACTCCTAAAGTAGAACTGAAAGACAGAAAGACAAGAACAAGTACAGCATAAGTTCTAGAGGTCCAACACCGGAATGATGGATGCTCCTGAGGGAAAGCACAGAGAACGTGGAAGAATTTCTATCCTTTTTCAGAAATGATACATTTCTCAGATTGAAAGACATGGGTCTCCAGGTTGAATGCTCTGCGTGGATGCCTGGGAAAATGGATGAAAATAGATCTGTACTGAGTAACAAGATGGTCACATTTCAGAACACTGGAGACAAAAAGACTACGAAAACTCCCAGACACACACATGAACACCCTTGCTGACTCACATTTTCACAGAATCAAGGTAGATACAGGACCGGACTCCTCAACAATGCATTGGAAACTAATGGAAATGTGCACCAGAAACAGGAAATACAGGGAAATTCTGTGGGAAAATATCTTCCAAATTAGAAATTTATATCCAGTCTGATGTTCAAACAAGTAAGGGAGTAGATTAAAGATATATACAGGCATAGAAATCTCAAAATTTTAGCTTTCACCTCTTCTCGGGAAGCTATTGAGGACGTAAGCAGTGATGGGGAAGGCATAGGCTCCAAGATGTAGATAGGGATCCGACACAGGAGAGGGGAAAGGAATCCTCAACATCGTGGTAAGGGAAGTCCAAGGATGACAGCTTTGTGGCACATAGATGGACTCAATAGACTTGGATATTCTGAAACGGAACTGTGTGAGATTTGGGGCATGCCTCTATGATAGACAGAGAAGACTAAGAAACTTCCGTCTCTCCACTCAGAGGAAAGGAAAGAAAGAGGCAGAAGAGTGGAGCAGGAGACAGAGGGAGAGGAAGACAGAGATGACTTACTCTAGGGAAATGAAAAGTTGTACCAGAAAAGAAATGTAATCACATTCCTTGGCTTAGCTGTGACTAATGACTAAGTACTTCCCTATATTGTCTTCCAGGTACCACCTCCCCACTTGGTGGGGGGCAGGGAGAGGAGGCAAGTGTCAAGCTTCAAACTCATCCACCCTTTAATTTTTAATTATCCTCCCAAAGTAGCAAGTGTTAGTACACATTTCCTGGAACAGAAATTCATGCAGATGCCAAAAGTTTAAAAGAATCATAGCATTTACATCAGGGAAGCCTGTGGTTGAGGTCTGTAGTTGACTCTCCCTCCAGATCCCCAAGTACAACATAAAGCATGCCCAGTAGACATCACATTGTCTACCAGCTCATAGCTGGCTTCAGAATGAGTGTGTCTTGACTTTGTTTATTTTGGGCCCCAGAGGCTGGGCAGCCACCCTCTGAAGGCTGGAAGGGCACCAGCAGATTATACACTCAGAGCCCTGACACCTTTATCTGAAGGAAAGCTAGGGTTAGGCTTTGCCTTCCCTGTTCATTTAATGCCCTCTGGCATAGGATGAGTCATCTTGATAAAGTTGTTCTAATTAAACATTTCTTTGCCGGCTCCTGCCCTTTCCCTGGGTTTGGTTAATAGAAGCTTTCTATCAAACAAACATGCAAGGTTTTGCCATCAGTACTCCAAACCTTCTGGTGTAGTTGTGTACTCGGTGAATTGCGAATCTTTTAGACACCTTGACTGTGTTCAGTTTGTTATGCTCATTATTATTTCACAAGCAAGATGAAAAGGACAGGACGTGCAGCAGAGGAGTTTAGAAGGAAGGAGATGCAGGCTGAGGAGAAAGGAGAAGGGAGAGTGAGGAGAACCGGTGCCCAAGGAAGGTTAGGGAGCAACAGGGAGGAGAGAAGTGAGAGGAAGAGAAAAAGGGAGGAATCAGAAGAGGTATGGAGGTAACAACGAACGAAAAAGAAGAGAAATAATTTCCACCTGGGAGATAGAGCTAGATGAAGGAGATTGTAGCTTCCAGGTCCATGAAATACCACTCTCTCCATTACAGATTCTATCATTACTGAGGTCTATAGCCAACGAAGAGAGTTGATTTCATGTAGATCTGTATGACGTAGGTCTCTTGCAATGCATCCTTCAGCTCCTGATGGCTCCTGCAGGGTGGTGAAGTCGTTCCTCTTTGTCTGTCTCACTGTCTTACGTACTCACTCATTCATTCATTTGCTCAGCACCTTCCTGGAGGACAGGTCCTCTTCTTGGCTCCAGGAGGCATCCTTTGATTGGGCTGAGGCCCCAAAGGGTGAGGGACAAAAGGAGGTGATAGTGGCAGCAAACTCTCTGTTTTGAAATTTAGCCATACCATAGGTGAACATCATGCTTCAAACATACTCTGGGAACACATGCAATGGTGAAGCTGCACAAGATCATTTTTACTGGGGTAGGGACAGAGCCACTCTGGCAAGGGAGCCCTGGGAAGCCCTCTTGGCAACTTCATGAACATTGTAAAGGCGTTTTTTTCTTTCTGCCTTCATTTTTGTTGCCATGAGAATATAAACATTCTAGACTTTCTCCCTATTTCTCTTCTTGTTTTATTTTCAAAATTTTATTATAAAGAAGTTCAAACATACAGAAAAGATCAAAGAATGGCACAGCGCACATTCACGTGCCCAGCACTTGTGTTCCTCAGTTAATATTGTGCCCACTGGCTCTGTCATGCATCCAGCTCTCCATCCATGCATCCAACTCCTTGTTTCTCTGTTTGTTTTCCTTCCTCTTGCAGTGCACAGGTCTGACTGATATGTACTTTTCCTTCTTTAATCTGCTAATAACTCATTCTGCTTCCTTCAAGGAACCTGGTTCATTTCCCTTCTCCTTAGCTTCTCCCTCTGATTGTTGTTGTCCTCCTTGCACCTGTCTTCCTAAACTATACCGTTTTTCAATAAAAGTCACCATTTGTGTTTTAATCTATTCCTTCCCTTTTGTTTTGAGTGTTTTTATTAGTTTTTCATTACCATATAACAGCAGCCAAAGAATTAAGAGAACCTCACTGTTATATTCTCTATAAAAACCACCTATGAGATCATATTTGCTTCGACTTTTATTCTAAATACAGGCATACCTTGAAGATATTGCAGGCTCGGTTCCAGATCACTGCAATAAAGCGAATATTGCAATAAAGTGAGTCATATGAGAGTTTTGGTTTCCCAGTGCACACAAAAGTTATGTTTACACTATACTGTTATCTCTTAAGTGTGCAATAGCATTATGTCTAAAAAAAACAATGCATATATCTTAATTAAAAAATACTTTGTTGCTAAAAAATGCTAACTATCATCCGAGCCTTCAGTGGGTTGTAATCTTTTTGCTGGTGCAGTCTTGTAAAGAATGCAATATCTGTGAAACACAGTAAAGCAAAGCACAGTAAAAGGAGGTGTGCCTGTGTAGTTGAAGCCTTCCTTATAACCCCCTTTTGTTGCTAATATCAGCACTTTAAAGAGGATGACCCACTGTTGTTTGGCTTTCATTTGACCCTGAGGAGAAGTCAGCAGTCATTCAAATACTTGCTTCCCTGTATGTAAATTATGCCACTTTTCTCTGGACGCCTTGAAGATTTTCTCCATATCTTTGGTTTTCAGCAGTCTGACATAGTGTGGCCAGGTGTACTTTTCTTTGTATTAATCCTGCTTAGGTTTCAATGAGCTTTTTCAACCTGTAAATTTATATCTTTAACTAACTTTAGGCAGTTTTGTTCATTATTTCTTCAAATACATTTTCTGCTACATTCTCCTTTTCCCATTTTTCTTTCTCTCTTTCATGGGTTTCCAGTTACAGGTATTTTAGACATTTAGCTATTTTTTCCCACAGGTCTCAGTGGATCTGTTCCTTTCTTCCAGTCTTTGTTCCTCAAATTGGGTTATTTCTATGAGTGGATCAGTGGGTCATTAAATACACTGACACTTTCCTCTGTCATCGTCATTCTGCTGCTAAGCACATCTGGTGATTTTTAAAAAGAAATTCAGATATTGTAGTTTCAGCTCTAGAATTTCCATTTGTTCTTTCTTATAGTTTCAGGTTTTTTTCTATTGATTTATTCCACATTTTTTTTTACTGTAATAATAAAACAATATCTTATAAGGGAAGTCCTATTTCCTTATGCTTTTTCTTCGAAATCATCTTAGCTAATCCTGGCTCTCCTTACAAATTTTAGTTCCATTTATTCCCTTATGAATTTTGACCACAATTGCAATTAATTTATAGATAAACTGAGGAAAGAATTGATATCTTCATTGTATTTGGTGTACCCATCAATTATATCTACTTTTATCTACATTTACACCTATTTCTATATTTTTATACCTATACCTGCCTCTATTCTGTGTCTGTTCTGCACCTGTGTCTATGTCTATCTCTATAACTGTATTGACAACTATAAAATTTGTCTAAATTTATACAGGTTTTCACTTTATATTCAGAAATGATTTGCAATTTTTTTCATTACATTTCTAAGTATCTTACAATTATTAATTTCAAATACCTAATGCTTCCTGTTGCTATTGTGAATGGAGTTGTATTTTAGAATTTTATTATGTTTTACTTCTTGGTTGGTGTACAGGGATACTACTGGTGCTGGTTTGTCTATCTTATATTCTGTCAAAGGAAAAATTATTCAATGACAGTTGTTAAAGTATGGTAAGGCAGGCTTTATTAAAAGTGGAGCCTTAATGATAGATGTAGGGACCACTGCAATAAGGTCTTTCTGGGTGCGAGAGAATGAACTCAACTCCAAATGCCTCATGGACAAGTGAGAATTTACAGCCAAAGAGCAGGGTAGGGGTCAGTGGATGGAAAATTATGAAGATGAAACAGAGGAGGATTCTGGTTAAACCAACCTAACAGGATTCTTGCTGAAGATAGGCCAGGGTGATCAGACATCACCTGGGTGATGGTGGAGGATGAGGATCCTGATCAGAAACAGAGGTTGATCAGATATAGAGGATGGGGGATGTTGGCTAAGCTAACTTATCAGGATTCTTGCTAAAATTGGGCAATACATAGAGGAAAATGGAAGTAGGCCTCATAGAAAAGTTCAGGGACCCTGTGAAAAGTTTGGTCAAGAAGAGAATCTTTTTCCTATCCAGGTATGTTGCTATTTTATTTGTAAGTAGTTTTAATAGATTTTTTTGTTGACTTTCTTGGAGATATCATATATTTTGCAAATAAGGGTATAATGTTTGCAAATAAAGACAATTTGATTTATTTCTAATTTTTATTCTTCTTATTTGTTAAAGAAAATTTTCTCATTGCAATAGATACCATCTCCAGTAAAATGTTGAATAGAATTGGTGAGAATTCGCATCCTTGTCTTGTTTTGTCTCTAAACAAAGAGTACCTAATCTTTTACAGTATCTGCTCTAGGTTTCCTCTAGCTATCATTTACCAGGCTCAAGAAATCTCTTTTGTTTCCAGCTTGCTTGCTAAGTGCATTTTTAATCATAAATAAACATTAAATTTTGCCATTTTTTGCATCATTTGAAATGATCATAGATTTTCCTTCTTTGATCTGCAAATATAGGGTATTACTAAAACTTATTTTGGATGTTGAAGCATCTTTGTGTTCCTGAGAGAAACTCTATTTGGTCATTATGTATTTTTAATACATTGTGGAAAATGATATGTGGTTATTTTTATTCAGGGTTTTTGCCTATTTATTCCTAATGAGATTGACCTCTAATTATGTTCTCTTGCTCTATCCTTTTAAAATTCTTGAATTAAGCTCATAATAGCTGAATAATGAATTGGGTGTTTCTCAGACTTTTTTTTAATTCTCTTATTTCAGTTTGTATAAGAAAAGAATCAGCTCTCAACTCTTTTTTGTACACGTGTTTATGGGTGTATATATAGACTGTTGAATACCATTTCAATTTCTTTAATAATTAATTTATTTTGTCTGTCTGCTTCTTCTTGGGTCAATTGTACTAATTTCTATTATTATGAAAACTCTCCACTATGCTTAAGCTTTTGAATATATTAGCAGTAGGTTTGCCATATATCCTAACATGAAATTTAGTCACTGGGGTATCTCTGGTTCTTTGTACTTTATCTTCCAAGTACTGTGTAAAGCATTCATCTATTCTGCTGTCTTTCAGTCCTCCTACATCTCTGAGGTCAGGATTTTTGTTCCTGTTTTTCAGATGGAGAACAGAGACAGGGATGCTACTTGACTGCATCAAGATCTCAGCTGGTAAAAACTGAGATGAAGATTCAAATCTACATTTGCTCTTTCTAAGCTGGCCTTCTCCAGGCTTCTTATGGAGAAGCAGAGGTTTCTTAGTGCTCCCACAGCTTTGACAGGGATCTCTCCCTCTTTATTACTTTTTCTTTCATGATTTTTCCCCCTTCTATTTTCTCTTTACTTTCTCTTTCGTGATTCTCCTTCATTTTGGCTTGCGCATCAATTACATTTGAATGTTAATTCTGTCTGGCTGGTCCTCCAAGCCTCCCTTCTCTCACTGTGAACATCTTATTGTACAGGTCTGAAGTGGAATAAAGGGAGCTGGGTTCATTCAGGCTCTTAGTGAATCTGAAATGTACTCATTCGTTTTGCATAGCACAGATGATCTCACCTCTGACCAAAGGAAGCATTGTAAACAAGAGAAACAACCAAGGGGATGCTGCTCTCCTGTGCATTCAAATGAAGACATTCAATCTCACCTCTCCTGGGAATCTTTAGACCTTGATGAGATTCTATTTGCATTAATGGAAGCTATGAATTTCAAATGTTTGGGCCAATACTGGGGGCGTTGCAAGTGTAATGTGATGGATTAAGAAAAAAAGCATTTAGTCTGATCAGGTAAATCTCCTAATGAGCTCTCCTAGACAGTGAAATTAAGAGAGAAAAATTAGTCTGGGCTGGACAAATAGGAGTCCACAGAGATGGGGAACAAGGATCTCGTACTTCACTCAAGGTTATATGATCTGTTAAGACTTCCTGTGTTAACCATCTTTGCTCCTGAAATCATTACAATTTATTGTTGTTTATCAGTTTTCTCCACATACAAGTGAAGCTGTTTAGTTTGTCAAAAACAGCAAGTATTCTAGGAACTTTGTCATGTAATTTGATTATCATAATCCTGATTTCTTACACCAAAATTAAGCTTAATTGTGATTAATACTCTGTCTTAATAGCCTGCTTAAGTGTCTATTCCCCCAACCAGAGCTAAGTCCCATGAGGCAAGAGTGGGACCTTTTTCAGGTCACCGCATCACTGGTGCCTGGCTGAGGGTCGACATGTCTGAGGCTCTCAGGCCCTCTGCATCGTGTTGCGTGAATGACAACCCCACTGTCTCCAACTCTCAGTGTCCATGACCTTTACCACTGTATTGTAAAGCTTCACAAGGTCTTTGTTTTGTGCCCTCATGTATTCCAGTACCTAGAATAATATTCATTAAATTTACAGTTGAATATTATGTTTCCTCTCTGGTCTCTGATTTCTTCGAAGGTAGATTTTTAGTTCCTAGCCTGTTGCATAGAAAGTACCATGTCTGTGTTACGGAGGAGGAGAGCAGGACTCGGAGATGTTGGAGAGAGATTCCAGCTCCCATCTCTAGCAGGGGCCAGAAGTGGCAGAGACTTAACGTTCCTCACTTCTCCCCAAGTTTTAGCGCAGTCTTTGGAAACCCAACTAGGATAAGCTACATTTCCGATACATGACTTTCCTTACTAACATCTGTTTTCTGATTTGCACTAAAGTTTTACTTCAGTATTATCTTGAATCCTGTGCTATTTCAAGGCTCTGCAATATTTTCTCTGAGATTTACATTAAAGATCATGTTCTCTCATAAACAAACAGTTCATATAGTCCTAGTAGGTGTTTGAAACTAATCTCCCTGTTCTTCAGCTGCAGTCCCATGTTGCCAGTCCTATCAACAGGAAGGCCGCAGCAAAGTGATGGGAGTTGTCTTTCTTATGCAGCTCTAGCTTTGCATATTAAATCTCAAGTGTTGGTGGATACAGTCACTCACCACCTGCAGAAAAGCGCTCCCAAGAAATGCTGACATCCCACTGAGCAATCTAATCAGGACAGACATTAAAGAGTGTCTCCCTTTCCTTAGACATTAGGGAAGGACTCGTATCCTTTATAGCCATTCAAGGGCAAATCTCCAAAAAAAAAAAAAAATTGAAAAGGTGACTTCAGAATTTAATCTTTCAGCAAAGTGTCTATTTCTCATATATTTGAATAATTGTAACAACTGCAGAAACACATTTGTTCTAAATTTTGTTGGCAGCCATCACAGAACAGTTTCTGGGTGTACATTTAGAAGAATAAGAGTGATATAAGATGTCACAGGTTTCAATCTAACCAACCACAGGAAAAGGGCTTCATGTGCATACAGAGTGCCCACCAGCTCTGATTTTGGGTTGAATGTCACCCCTGTGTGGCCGACCGTGGCACGAGTGTCAAAAGCAAGTGTGGAGGAACAGCAATAGAAAGACTGCTTTGTTCTTGCTTTTTTTCCCTCTTAATGGGAGAAGTCACAAAGAGCAATGGTGCAGCCCCTTCCTGCGAGGTGACTTGGAGCAGGGGTGTGAAAACATTGGAGGGGCTTTCCCTTTCCGAGAAATGCTGCCTGCTCACTGGTCTGCCCACTCCTCACCTCATAATGACGCCAGTGCATCTGAGGATACAGAATAGGAGACTGCTATGGGATTAACTGTGCCTCCCAAATTCATGTGTCGAAGTCCCATCCTCCTCAGGACCTCGGAATGTGAGTCTCGTTGGAAACGGGGTCTTTATAGAGGTAATCAAGTTAATATGAGGTCACTAGGTAAACGCTAATCCAACAGGACTTATAAGAAGAGGAAATTTGGACACAAACACCACAGAGGGAAGGCCATATAAAGATACAGGGAGAAGGAGGCCACCTATAAGCCAAAGAGAAAGACCTGGAGCAGATCCTTTCTTCACAGCCCTCAGAAGGTACCAACCCTGAAAACACCTTGATTTCAGACTTCCAGCCTCCAGAACTGCGAGAAAATAATTTCTGTGGTTTAAGCCCCCAGTCTGTGCACTTTGTTAAGGCAGCCCCAGCCAACCAACACAGGGAGGATCCCCTGCATTGTCCTCTCCAGCCTAGTAATGGACACCTTTTAATGTGCGTTGCAGGAGTCCCTCCACACTCGTCCTGACTCGTCCTTGCTGTGCTCAGGTGGGATGTTTCCCCTGACAGAGTTGTCACTACCTTGTCCGAGTTGTTGGTTATTTATTGTTCTACAATAAATTGACCCAAACCTTAGTTAAAAACAACATGCATCTGTTACCTCACAGAGTTTCTGAGGATCAGAAACCAGAGTGGCTTAGTTGTGTGGTTCTGGCTCAGGGCCTCTCAGGTTTCAGTCAAGCTGTGCGCTGGCGCTGCAGTCTCTGAAGGCTTACTCACATGGCTGTGGGCAGCAGGCTTCAGTTCCTCAGCGAGGGATCCCTCCATACGTCTGCTCACAACATGGTTTCCCCAGAGTGAGTGGTGAGACAACCAGAGAGAGAAAGAGAGAGAGACAAAGAGAGACAGAGAGAGCCAGGGCAGCCAAGGGGGTGCCCAAGATGGAAGTTGAGTCTCTATGACTCACGATCACTCACGGTCACTTCTACCATACTGTCTTTGTGGGATGGGACCATGCAGGGTTGTGAATGCCAGGACATGGGGGTTTTGGGGGTTTCTCTTGGAGGCTGGCTACCACCTCAGGCAAACTCACTCTCCTGTGGAGTAGCTCTAACTTATACGAAACATAACATTTGATTATGGGCCATACAAACTCCAGGTTAATTCTGCCTCAACTCCTAGTAAAACATCACCAACTATGTCTTTTGTCATCTCCCCTTCCTCTTTCTGTCTCTGATCCCTCTCATTCTGGACCCACCTTGAGCTTGTCCCTTGGAAACATTGTATCTCTGCAGGTTGGCAGGCGATTAGGAGTGTTCCTTTCCTTGGATACAAATCCTACTACTGGAGGAGTTATAATATGCTCTGCCTGCCCTGCTGCCGCAGGTGAGCCTGTCCATTCTCATCCCCAAATCACCTCAGCAAACAAGCATTGGGCACTTTTGTGGGAGGCACTGTGCTGAGAGCCTACCATGCAAGATGAATCTGTGCCGGTCTCTATCCTCAGGTCCCTCACAGCTAGAGGCCTGACAAACAGTTAGGTTGCTTCAGCCCATGGGCCAATGTAGTTTCCAACGTTAGGGGATCCCAGAGGAAAGGGCCTGAACTTGACAGGCAAAAATTGGAGCGCACCAGCTACTTGATTGACTTCTATTGACATGGAAGTTCTTTCGATCCAAGCATTCTTTTCTCCATCTGTTGGGAAATACTAGGTCCTGTTTAAATAAAACTTTCAAATATTTACTTCTTTCTGCTGCATGTGGTGTTAGGGGTGATGTTAGTGTCAGGGAAATGTCTAATTTATTGCTGCATCCAGAATTTGGAAGCTGTGTTTGGGAATAAGGGTCACCTAACTGCTTCAGAAAGCTTATTGCTCTTGTCTTGAGAAGACTATAACATTTAGAAACAGACTCCAAGTGGTGGCAGCAGCTGTATTTTTTTATTTTTTATTTTTAGAGAGCATCAATAGAGCCCATGATTTGCAATGTCTACGTCTGCCTGGCTCTGCCTCTGTGTAGTAAAGCAGCCCTGTGTCATGACTACCATTTTGACAACAAGAAGGATATTTCAAACCTGTGGTACTGCATTCGATCAAATTTGAGAAACACATTAAAATTAGTCATCTGAGTGGGGCTGCTTTCTTTTGCTCATGGCTAATTAGTGTAGATGAATGTTTAAGTGGGAGTTGCCTCTCTCCTAGCTGATCACTGGCTGCTAATTTATTATGAAAAAGGCAATTATTGTCAGTTAAAAAAAAAAAAGACAAAACCCAACAACTTTGATCCCACAGGGCATTTAAATGAATAGGAGGAAAGGAGTAATCAGGTTTTCCACATGAGGTTGTCATGGATGGAGGTAAAACAAGGTTTCTCAAACAGAGCTTGCCAACCTCCCTCTGAAGGGACAGACCAGGGGACAGGGTGACAGTGCTGCAGCATCCTGCCCTGAGGGGCTACAATGGAACCTATGTGTGTTTTGATTTAACAGAAAGGCAACACTGGGGACACGTTACCTTGGAATAGTACGAGGGTTTGACTTGGTTAAAGCTACTTTCAAGAGAACCAGGTAAGTATGGAGGAGTAGAGAAAGAAAAGGACTCAGAAAACTGGCTTCAGCTTGCTAGCTGAGTGGTTTTGAGCCTGAGTTTTCTCATAAAAGGAAATGATTTCTACCTGTTGGGAGTAACAAATGAGCCAATATTTAATCAAACTCTTGGAAACCTGCAAAACACCATGTCGATTATGTCTTTCAAGAAGGCAGACATGCATTGACCATGATCTTTACTTTCCTGAATGTTTCTGAAGATTTTTGCAACTCTAAAAATGGGTAAAAATTTGCACATTAACAAAAAAGTAAAAAGTATTCAGCACAATATTTCCAGTGAGATGACTCTGTTCTCCATCTATTTTACCCCAAGCCCTCATGTCCACTGCTGAGAGCACTACCAACCCATGAAAAACACTGTCACTCAGATGACTGGGAAATCTTTAGTGGCTCAACGTTGGGATCTGGAATTCTAGTTTGTCAATGATCATGTGGTCCAGAATCATCCTTTTTTTGCTTTTTCTCAGCTTCTAAGGGGGTTTCTCAAACCATATATTTGGGGGACTTTGGTGTGACATCATCCCTGGTGTGTACCTCTTAGCAGTTCTGAGCTGGAAGAGTTCAATGACTGAATGGCCAAATTCCTCAATGCTTGGAGGAGAATAAACTCAACATTGGTGGACAAGCAAGGGCTAGTAACTCAAATCTCCCAACTCCATTGAAGTCTTGTTTTCTCCACATTGGGTCCTCCCATCCACAAAAACTTAGAGACACTGCTGGAGACAAATAAAGCAAGGTGGATGAGATAGATCCATCATTCTTCCTACCCTCCACCTTTTCCTCTGGAGCAGAAACGTATCAGTAATCGAGTTTTGTAGGAAGAGCAAGAGGCACAGCGGGAGGAGAAGGCCCTGTGTGAGCTCCTAGGGTCAAAGAGAAGGCATGCGATTTTGGTGACCTCATCTGGAGGTCAGAAGAACAAAACTTTACGAGGATTTACTAGACCTCTGTCCGAGTGAATAGTGTGACTTGAGCACATATGTATCTCTTTGAGCGTATTTGCCTCACCTAGAAAATGAGAATAATAACATCTAACTTGCAGAGTGCAATGTATCTCATATACATTAGGCACTCAGTAAATGGTTGTTATTCTCAGAGCATTGAATTCAAAAATCTCTAAGGTAATTTTTGCTTCCATTTATTCTTTCTGCCCATATCAGCTCGCATTAGTGCTCATATTTATTGCAGTTTATCCCCTTCACATTTGAAAAATATATTTCATTTGCTATTTAATTTTCTAAAACCTCCCAGGCAGAAAATATTATCCAAACATTGGTACCCATTTCTAGTGAGGACACTGGTGTTTAAATTGCGGCTGTGGCTTCAATTCAGGTGTTATTGAATGTTGTGCCTGGCACAATACATCTGTTTTTTTTTATTATTATTATTTTAATTTAGAGGCTGCTCATATATTGAAAATTTTTTAAAGTCAGCATTAGGTACAAAACCACAATTGTACATAGAATAAAATTGAACAAAGGTAGAAAACATTTTAACCAAGGGAAAGCAAATAGGCACATAACTCACTCGGATTGGCACAGTCTGGATGCACAGAACTCATTTTCAGTAACAAAGGGTGAGCTGCATGTGCTCTACCTGTGTTCCTT
Organism: Equus caballus; assembly: GCF_041296265.1. Taxonomy (NCBI): domain Eukaryota; kingdom Metazoa; phylum Chordata; class Mammalia; order Perissodactyla; family Equidae; genus Equus; species Equus caballus. The sequence continues at coordinate 21,177,384 of NC_091687.1, forward strand.
TATCTGCATTGTGGGGGTAATTACTCAATATTTTAGAGTCAACTTGCATTCACTGAATGCCCATGACTATGTGTGAGGCTCTGTAATTGGCGTTTTCACATTTTAATCTTTCTCACCAGCCCATGAGAAGCATATTATTATTATTTTCCCTTTATTCTTGTGAAGAAACTGAGACTCAGAGAGGAAAAAAAATGCCAAATTTTATAAGAACTAATTCTATGATGTTTTGACATATAATCTTTCATTCTTTCCTTCTTAATTTTGAAATAATTTCATTTACAGACAAGTTTCAAGAACGGAATAAAGAATACCTGTATATCTTTTATACAGATTCACCATTGTTCATATTTTGCCATATTTATTTTCTATATATTTCTCTCTCTATCTAATTTTTCTAAGCTACTTGAGTATAAATTGCATATATATCATTTATCCTTTAATTCTTCGGTGTATTTCCTAAGAACAAATAATTTTGTAATGTAACCACAATACAATTATCAAATTCAGGAAATTTAACATTGAAAGAATATTATTGTCAAAACTGTAGCTCATATTCCAGTTTCAGAGTTGTTCAAAAATGTCTTTTATAGTCAATTTAATTTCTGGTCCAGGATTCAATGCAAGTGCACACATGAAGTGAGGTGCCGTGTCTCTTTAGACTCCTGTAATCTGGAAGAGATCCTCAGCCTTTGTCTTTTATATCATTGACATTTTTAGAATACAGACCAGTTATTTTCTAGAATGTTCTCTCAGTTTGGGTTGGCCTAAAGTTTCAGATAAAGCATGTTTGGTGGGATTATTTCATAAGGCTTGTGTCCTTCTTGGTGCATCATATCACAAGCCATAAGAAGTTAATTTGTCCCAACATGGGTGATGCTAAATTTGATCCTCTTTCTCTACTCTAAAGTTACTATATATTATTTTTTATTTATTTGTTTTTTTGAGGAAGATTAGCCCTGAGCTAACATCCATGCCCATCTTCCTCTACTTCATATGTGGGATGCCAGCCACAGCATGGCTTGACAAGCAGTGTGTAGGTCTGCACCCGGGACCAGAACCAGCGAACCCCAGGTTGTCGAAATGGAACAAGCAAACCTAACCACTGCGCCACCAGGCCAGCCCCTATATATTATTTTTAATTAAGTAATTTGTTAAAAACATCCTGTTATTCTTGAATCTTCACCCACTGATTTTGTTTTAGTTTTATTTAATGATATTAGCCTGAATCAATTACTACTGTGTTGATTAAAATGTGGTGATTTTCTTTCCTTTTACCTTGCTTAATAATCTATTGTCAGGCCTTGTTGACTGCTTATAGCAACTTTGTGAATCAGGAGTTACAATGTACATTTTGATATATAACTCGATAGTCATGACAGTGGTAAAGTCAGAGTTTGAATTTAGGAGTTTTAACTAAAAAAAACTGTACCATTTGCTCTCTAGAGGTTGTTTGTAATTAATTGTAACTGTGACACCTTTTAATCTTTGGCTTTAGCCTTCTTTACCCAATAAGTTGTCACCAGATGGACTCCCACAAAGTTTATCTTTGCAAGTCCTGCAATGTGCACTCACTGCATACTCTCACCGTTTGACTGTATCCTCCCTGAGGGCAGTTCTGCGTCCTACTCACTGCTGTGTGTCCAGAGCCCAACACCAGTAGGCACATAATAAGTATTCGTTGCACACATCAGTGAGTGGATTAACAGTGGTTTGAAGTAAACCTTGTATCTTTGAATGCAGCCCAGTAGAAAACACTTCAGAAGCAAAAGCACTGCAAATGCACAACAGATTAAATCCCAGCTCCCAGGAGACTCCTCCTCCCAGACTGGGCTAGGGCTTATTTTTTTTTTTAACTTTTTATTAAGATTATGATAGTTTACAACCTTGCGAAATTTCAGTTGTATATTATTGTTAGTCATGTTGTAAGTGCACCACTTCACCCTTTGTGCCCTCCCCCCACCCCCCCTTTCCCCTGGTAACCACTGATCAGTTCTCTTTGTCTATATGTTTAACTTGCACCTATGAGTAGAGTCATATAGAGTTTGTCTTTCTCTATCTGGCTTATTTCACTTAACACAATACCCTCAAGGTCCATCCATGTTGTTGTGAATGGGACAATTTTATCCTTTTTTATTGCTGAGTAGTATTCCATTGTATATATATACACCATATCTTCTTTATCCAATCATCAGTTGACGGGCACTTAGGTTGCTTCCACGTCTTGGCTATTGTAAATAATGTTGCGATGAACATAGGGGTTCATGGGACTCTTGGAATTACTGACTTCAAGTTCTTTGGATAGATACCCAGTAGTGGGATGGCTGGATCATAAGCTATTTCTATTTTTAATTTTTTGAGAACTCTCCACATGGTTTTCCATAGTGGCTGCACCTGGGCTATGGCTTTTGCTCCAACCCAATCTAGATGTGAGCTTCCTACCACTGCTGTGGGGGCGCTGACAGGTCTGCTCACATGGGGTGCCCGTGGGATCAGTTCATGGGGAACCAGTCTTCTGCTCGTTGAAGGATGGAGTTTTGTGGTTATTTGTTTGTTTATTTGTTCTTATATGGCAGAGCCAGCTAAGCACGGAGGTGATGTGTCTTTATTGGGAGGCAGAGCCAAAGTTAGAGATCAAGGGACAAGAGGTACTGGAAAAAAAAAGAGTAGGACAGGAGGAGACAGTTGTTCTAAAGCAAGGAGTATCCAATGAATGTATGATGAGCCCGGACTGGGGCCACAGATATCGTGTTTGATGCTGTGTAGGGCTCAGTGTTCTGCAGGACCTGAGAGAGAAAGGCCCTAGAGAGGATGCATTTAAGCCAGAACCATGTGATGAGGCCAAGGTTATGAGAGCAGGCCCCGGTTTACATGGGGAATGTGTCATTTCCAGATGCTGGAAATTCCACTGCCTCTATAATTGGCGAGATGAACTAATCACTTTCCTTCCTTTTTGCCAGCAAGAAGAAACTAGGAAATAAAAAAGAGTGAGTGTGAGAAGGGGAGAAGGGAATATTATGGGTACCATTAATCACCGTATTTTGACCTTGATTTTCTAAGACTAAGACAGAAAACTGATTTTTATATCCTACGCTCACTTCCCTAAGGACCTTGGTGCTAATTCTAAGTGTGTAATATGTGAATTTGTGGGGTATTTCCCAAAGCATTTTTCTTGGAACACCAATTCCTTAGGACATTAAGTGGCATTTAAACCAACCATCAGCCTCCACAAAGCAAGGATCTGTTGCTGTGGGATCCATATCATCTCCTCATTCACTGGCCAGTCTCTACTCCTCCTCACTCTGGCTTCTTCACTTGCTCTCAGCCTCTTCTGGGCCAGTGTTCAATTGGCTGTGGCCCACAGTCCAGAGCTCCTGGGCTCTGATCCTTCCTCGCTAGGTGACTGTTTCCCTTTATGTGACTATCAGAAGGGGGGTAACCGCAGTAAGTCATGCCCTATCTCCTTGATAGCACCATCCTACAGTTTGACGTGATGAGAATACAATTTCACTGGAGAGCAGAGGTTGATTAAAAGAAATTACAGCAGAAAAGAAGAAAAATAGTTGAACTGTTTCTTCACATAGCTATGCCTCAAGACCATGGGGAGAACAATAAAAAGTTAAGTTCAAAAGGAAACTTCACTGAACACCTTAATTTCAATACTTACTCCCCTGTTCTGAGGTCTAGGTTCCTCCTTGAGACCACTTCCTTCTTTAAAGCCGTGTGCTGAATATCCTTCCTCCTACTTATTGGGGATATTCTAAACTAGGGATCGAGTCCTCTCACCCCTAGGGTGATGGGACTCAGTAATCACAGGTAGTATTTATACCAAATTATTCAGTCTAGAACTGCATTGTCCAACAAATAATGTATTTACCAGCTACCTGTAGCTATTTACATTTAAATTACCTTAAATTAAGTAAAATTAAAAACTCAATTTCTCAGTTGATCAGTATTCAAGGTGGCTAGTGACTACCACATTGGACAGGGCAGATATAATATTTCCATCATTATAGAAAGTTCTATTGGACAACTCTGGTCTATAGCAGAGGCAGGCAAATTATGACCAGCAGGCCAATTCTGGTTTACCACCTGCTTTTGTAAATAAAGTTTATTGGAACACAGCCATGTTTATTCATCTATGTGTTGTTTTCTTTAGTGCTACACCACCAGAATTGACTAGTTGCAACAGAAATGATATGGCCTGCAAAGCCTAAAATATGTACTATTTGGTCTTTTACATAAAACAGTTCACTGGCCCTGGTTGACAATAATATGCTATGTGGGTCTTGGTACTTCCAGACTGGGCATTTTTGAAGTTTCCTGACTTTATGAAGTACATATATGGCTCCTGAACCTTCCAAGCCATCTGATGGCTAAGTTTTGAATCAAACACACATACACACACAAGCTCTCCTCGCCCAGGGGCAACTATATATATATTTTGAGTGGAACCATTATATGATTTTCCCAACCACAATACTCATGAAAGAGGTAACCTCTTACATTTTTCTGATTTCAGACTGTGTCCTGGGTCTAGTGGTCCAGAAGCAGTGGACTTATTAGGGAAGCTCTTCAGCACCCACATACAGATACAAAGACCCAGCAGAGGCTTTGCTCTTTTTAGTATTTTATATTCAGCCCAGTTTCCGCAACATTCTGGTGGTGTTCTCCTATGTGTAAGGACAGGTGAAGGCATATTACCCTCAAATGCCAGTGATCTCTTGGTTTTAATTGGTCTGTGGCTGTTCCTCTATTTGTAAGTGTTTTTCAGACCAAAAGAGGTATCTTGGTGAAATAGATTCAAGAATGCACTAGTGAAATAGATTTCTTTATCACCGGATTTTCAGTGTCTTTACCATGCAAACGTGAAAGTGTGAATCTTGAGTCTCTAAGAGACAGGGTATTTATTTAACAATAAACTCCTTTCCTCGACTGCTCTATATCAGCTCCTCCTGTTTCCTTTTGTTCCTTGTCTTTCGTTTCTAAGTATCTGTTGAAACCAGTATTCCCAGCAACACAAATTGACGTAGTCATTGAAGGTAAAATGATTTGAATGTGGAGAAATGCTATTTTCAGACTCATCCAGCACAAATGGAATCCCAGCACTGCTACACCCAATTAAAAATGTTTAGAGAACATGAGATTTGCAAACAAATACCTTAGAAAGCAAACATGGAACTGACTGATTGGAAGTGCTGATGGGGATGGCAGCAGATGGTACCATGGAGACTGATGTGGAACCAACATTGGAATCCAAAAGGAAAAGAAACAAATACTGAATTTTGAGCCCAAACTCTTTCTCATTCTATTTCCTTGTGCCAGAGCTTAGTGGAGCTGTGGTTGTCTGGTGCATTACTGGATGTGATCCCGCTGTGGTCCTGGTCCCTACCCATGGAGTGGCAGGGAGCTAGGAGGATTGCAGTTCTGAGCAGGGCCTGACAGCTGGATCTGAGGTTTGAGAGGCTGCCTCTTCTCCAGCTCCATTTTCTGACACAACGTGTAATCTTTTCCTTGAATCCAAATTCCAATATGAATATGAGAGCAGCTTCTGTTTTCTTTTGACTTCACTTCCAAAGCTGTTGAGTAGTGCCAGGCACATGTACTTTTCCCTCTCAGGTGTTTGTTGAAGATGGTGCCTGTGAATGTTGTCTGGTCAGGGACTGGCTTACGGCTTTCCTTTGAATTCAGGCTTTCATGAGAAGTGGAGCTTTTGCAGAAAGAAATCTACCTTGCCAAGGACTCTGCTGCTTTTGCTGAGATGAGCCAAGAGTAAGAGGAGATCAGATGATCAGAGTGGGCTGTGCTTGCTGGTGACGCTCCAGGGCAGAGTGAGAACACGATGGAGAAGGTATGACTCCAGAAAGCCAGTGCCCCTCGTTCCTCTTCATGTGAAAGCTAAAAGAGTCTGGGTTAGGATTTGATTAAGAAGTTAAATTTTAATTTAGTGAAAGAATAGCTGAAAACCCTATGGAGACATTCTGTAACTTCCCTCTAGCAACTATGTTAATCTGTGTTTTTAAAAACAATTTTCCAATAGTGTGTGGTAAAGCAGTAGTGTTATATTGAAAACAACAGCCTGTATTGGACGCTTATCCTGTGCTAGACATCATACATGAACGAGATCTCTCCTGATCCCTTTATGTGACTACCCTTGATTATTAAGTCAGCAGGGGTGATATCACCACCTTATGGACTAGGAAACTGGGCTCAGGCCTTGCTCAGGGCTTAGGGCTTTAGCCCAGGGCTGTTGGGGTCCGTCACACCACCTTGTTTCCAGTAACACCATCTGTGGGACTTGTCTGTGTGGGACTTGTCTGTGTGGGACCTCATGCCAGAACGAAGTGCTGGGACATACAGAGCTGTGCCCCAGCGCCTACATTCTTTAGACAAAGCTTTGAGCACTACAACAAGAAAGTCATTATACGTGCTATCAATAAAACAGAACAGAATGGAGTGGCAGCTCTGTTCCCCACCCCATGTGCTGTGATCATTGGTTTTGAGGTTAGGCTGACCTGGACTAGAATCCAAACTTTCAACACCCATTAGATTTTCTCTGAACCTCAGTTTTCTCATCTAAAATAAAGGAGACGGTAATTATTACCACAGAGAGTTGTTGAAAGAATTAAAACAAATATCTTTGTATGGAGTACCTCATTTACTTTAAGAGCTAACACTGTCTCTCTCTTTGCTTTGGCCACTAGGAACCTCAGAGTCAATTTGGTGGCTCACCTATAGCAATTGTGTAAGCCTAAATGGCCTGCAATCTACTATTTCCCTCTGCTTTGGACTTCCTACTGCATTTTTCCTGACAGTGAATTTTACTTACATGGTATAATGGTTAATTTTATGTGTCAACTTGACTGGCCTAAGCGATGCCCAGATAGCTGGTAAAACATTATTTTTGGGCATGTATTTGAGAATGTTTCTAGAAGAAACATTTGACTCAGTAGATTGAATGAAAAAATCTGCCTTTGCCAACGTAAGCATCATCATCCAGTCCACTGGGGGCCTGAATGGAACAAAAAGGCACAGAAAGAGCAAATCCACTCTCTCTTCTTGAGCTGGGATTCCATCTTCTCCTGCCTCTCAGACATCAGAGCTCCTGGTTCTTGGGCTTTCTGACTCACACTTCAGCTTTCCTGGTTCTCCAGCTTGCAGATGGCAGACTGTGGGACTTCTCAGCCTTGATGAGCATGCAAACTAATTCCTACAATAAATCTTCTCTCATATATATCTATGTCTATCCTCTTGGTTCTGTTTCTCTGGAGAACTCTGACTAATACACATGGATTTCTGCTAGAATTTTATTAAAAAACACCCAAGAAAATAAATAAGGAGAAATTTCATGCGTTATTGCTTTTGAGACTCTGGGGCCTTGGGATTATTTTCTCTGTGCAACTTGGAAAACCTACGTGAGTGTTTGAGGTGTGCTTCTTGATACAGGACTCTTTGATACAAAGAGTCACTGGAACTGGCTGAACAAGAAGAGATGCCAAGCTTGTAAAGGACACATTAATCTCGCAAAGGATTTGATGTAGCTGACAACCCAAAGTGCACAGTGAAAGAGCCAATCTTTAGCTGTAGTGGGTTTATAACATTTTCAAAGCTGTTAGTTAGATATCATTATTATTATTTTCTCCCCAATTAATAAATATCTCATGCTTCCAATACTCACTTTACTGCCTTTATTACATGTCACATGTAACACTCATCCATTCAGCCCTTTTTATTTGCCAAGAAAGAACTTTATATTTACTTTTAAGAGTTATTTATCAAAACAGGCTTTGCCATTATACTTCGGTGATTCCATGTCAGTTTCCACCTTGTAGATTTTGGTCCCTTTGGAGGGGTCAAAGCTACCACTGCTGGACAGATCCCTTGAGAAGCAGGCTGTGAGGCAGAGCAGAGGTGTGTTCCAGCAGTTCTGCCTGACATTGTGAGTGGAGCATGGCCTGGAAATCTGTAAACGTGGATTGTAGTCATACTTCTGCTACCAATTCACTGGGTGCTCTGCAACAAGCCACTTCTCCAGTTTGCAAAGCAGGAAAATAGGCAAGATGGTCTCTACCTTTCTTCCAGAGCTAACTAACATTCCGTGGAGCCGACTTTTTGGTGGATGTGGTAGGAATGGCCCTTGGGAGAGAGAGCATTTTCCTTCGTGGTATTTCACATTGTGGCCTCTCCTAGCACCTGTCTAGTGGTGTCCATGCTCTTAGCCATCTTCATGCCATGGTTCTTGACAACCTTTCTGGGAGGCACCTCATGCTGATCATGCCTCTTGACTTTCTATCAGGCATACTTCATTTAAAGCTCACCTGTTGGAAAATACCATTTCCCTTCAGATAATAGTTAGAAAATACCCTGATAGGAAAAATATGTTTCTTGCCATCTTTCCAGAGTGATCTGCATTTTGAGAGGGAAGACTGCAGGAGAGTACAAATTTAATCCCCCCTCCAAATGAATTTGAAGTGAAAATCTCTCAGGTCTGAGATGGGCAAATGAGGATCTGTTTCTAAGATTCCTCAGAGTGCACTGTGACCAGTCCCTCACTTCTGGAGATGGGACTTCTCCACATAGCAAGCTGGAAGGCCAGGAAAGAAAGGGAAGAGATTTGCTCACCTTTGCATCATCCATGGATTCTGCTCTGTTCCTCATATATGGGAGGTATATAATTAGAGCACCTTAAATTCAATCCATACATTTAGTTTGGGAATTCCTTGAGTTCCAGCTAACTCAGGGATTAAAGATCAATTGAAAAATATTTTGGTAAAAGGCAGTGGGTAGTGGAGGGATGGTGGTTGGGTGAAAGGGTATGAAGCACTAAATTAATTGACATCAAACTAATGAATTGAGAGTTCTTTCCTTAGTTACTTTGGTTTCTCTCTTTTTTTGCATGTGCAGGTGTTTGTGAATCATTTTCAGTGGTAAGGTGTAGACTCCTGAAAAGTTGCTCTTTTCCATATTACTATTACTTTACTGCTTGCCGATTAGAATCAATGTCAGTTTTCTCTTCTTTCAGACTATCTGTTTCCTAAAGGCAGGTTTACCCATAACCAGTATTAGCAACTTCTGGATCCTTTTAAGCTACTCTGATTCTAAAGCTGTGAGACTTATAAAATACAGTTATTTTAGGTGAGCTGTTGTTGAGGTTGCAGGCAGCATTTTTTCTCTATGGTATTGTCAGAAGCAGTACGTTGGTCCACTTCCTGGTTGTCTTCATTCTTGATGTGAACCCTGCAGCATTCCAATTCTGGTACAAAGAACACAGTGTAATTTAATCCAGCTCAAACTCAATGAGATTCAACTTCCTTCAATTCAACAATTTCTCTGGAGAGCGCTTATAATGTGCTAGACCCTATGCTAGGCACTGAGAAAATAGAAATAATGGAGTATTATCCTTGAACTCAATCCACCAAGCAAAGAACAGTCTAATGGGCATTTACTGAGGGAATTATGTTATTAAAATACAGGCAGGGAAGAAAGGAGCAAGACCAGAGGCTGGAAAAAATGAGATGAAGAAGAAGAGAAAGAAGAAAGAGGAGGAGGAGGGAACAATGGGGTCCCAGAGAAGTCAGGGATGCCCCAGAATCTCTTTCTGGTGCCCAAGAAGCCTTGAGGAGCACACAGAGAACACCGCGAACAGAGAACACTTGACCATGCAGTATTCTCTGGCAGAGTAGGAGCAATGCCTTGAGTTTAGCTTGCGTAGGATTGAAAACTGACCCAGGAATATTCTTGAGATTAGGGACCTAGGACAAAAGTTCTGCTGAGTTCCAAGAACAAAGATGATAGCAATGACTGATGCAAACAACAGGATCTTGAAGTCAGAGGTTGGGATTTCCAAGTTTCTGTTTGTGAAGTAGGCAATTTTGAGTTACAACCAAGTTCAGGGATTACAGTGCTGATGACAGGTGACAAAGAATAGATGAGGTCCAGGAATCCTGAAGACAAGTGTCATGTCTACACTCATGTGGGTGTGAAGTTATGTAGGGTCAGGTCAGGAGAGAGGGAGGGCAGGAGCCAAAGCCCTTGGGACAGGTGGGAGCAGTTACACAAGGAAGGGATGCACAGGGCCAGAAGGAGGGGGAAGGGGTGAGGAAGCATGGTGGTGCTCTGTGCATATCCTACGTTTTGCTCCCCTTTGCCAAATTTCTTGTACTTGGTAGGGCTGTCAAGCTTTTTGAATTCCTCTAATTTGCACCTCAGGAATGGGCACATGATTCAGGCCTGGCCAGTCACAGCATCTTTATCAAGGGACTGATCCAGCAGCCAGTGAGTGTATTAAATACCTAATCTCCAGAATCCTAATCTAATACCGTATTTGGCCCCAAGAAAAACAATTAGCATTGCCTTAAATTTCTTTTTACCCTTCTTGGTGTAATATTTTTAATTCTTGGTGATGTTAAGAGGATTCAATAAAGAAAGTGTTATAAAAAAAAGCAGGGCCAATGTATTTCATCCCATGGAATTTAGTTTTGTTTTGTTTTTTGCCTTGTTTTTTCTTTTACTGACGTAGTCCAAGCACCTAGAACAGAGAGTTTCAGTAAATATTTGTTAAATAAATGAATATATATATTGGAAAACAATTAGATGGGGTTGCTAACCTGGAATAATGCAATGCTGAACCTGTTAGTGACCATTTGAGTATCACATTGAAAGAACTTTTCTATAGAATAACGCCAAGCAGAGAGAATCAGAGAAGAGAGATGGCAAGAGAATGAGAGGGAGAAGCGGGGGAGGGGAGGGAAGGGAGGAAGGAGAAGAGACAGACCTGGCAGCAATGAACTCCATTTCCAGTTACAGAAATTGTGGGTCCTTCAGAGCTTCTTTCCACCCTCCCTCAGCATCCTTTCTGAGCAGGTGAGCAAAAGATCCCTATTGGTTGCTCTAGTTTACTTTCTATTTTGCAGTTGAAAGAGGTGAGACAATGTTCCCTAGGGTTCTCCTGGCCATGCTGAGCCAAAGGATGATTCCTAGAGGAAATGTGTCTCCTCCACGTGTGACTCGGGTGTGACTTGGGACTCAGCTGACAGATCCAGGGCACAAGATGCCAAAGCATCTTGCGTCCTTCCCAACCCCTCAGACCCTATATTGTACTTCTTCTTTTTGTTTTTTTTTTGAGGAAGATTAGCTCTGAGCTAGCATCTGCTGCCAGTCCTCTTTCTGTTGAGAAAGCTTGTCCCTGAGCTAACATCTGTGCCGATCTTCCTCTATTTTATATGGCGGATGCCTACCACAGCATGGCTTGATAAGCGTTGTGTAGGTCCACACCTGAGATCCGAACCGGTAAACCCCAGGCTCCCAAAGTGGAGCACGAACTTAACTGCTGCACCACGAGTCGGTCCCTCTATATTGTATTTTTTTTTAAAAGAAACTTTATTGAGGACATATTGGCTTATAACATTGTGAAATTTCACTTGTACATTATTATATGACAGTTTTTGTATAGACTGCATCATGCTTGCCACTGATAGGCTAGTTTTTATCCGTCCCTATATTGTACTTTTAAAAATACAATACTCATGAGTACTGAGGAAGAGGATTTTTATTTTATTTGGATTATTTTAATTAAGAGCCAAATGGGCCACAAGGATTTAGTCTAAAGATCTTGTTTTATGTCTTGATAGGCCGAAGTCTAGAGAAATGAGAAGCCTCTCTCCTCACTAGATCAGCACGTGATCTGGCAAAGACTGTATACGGCTACATACATTTATTGGGAGATGAATGAATCCTTCTGAAATGACGAGCAATGGCCAAAAGATAGAGACAGGGAATTTGCCCACAGTTGGCTGGACCTGGGCTATTTGCTTGGTCAGGAGGAATGAAGGAGCAGAGAGAGCGCAGCCCAAGAGGGCTGCGGTGGAGGGACCAAGGCAGAGCGTGCGCCCCTTCCCAGCTTCCTCTGTGCAGCCGGAGGCAGGCCACACACGTTGAATTAGAGGGAAGATGTTCTCTCTTTATTAACTGTGAATGTTTTGTTCATTTGTTCATTATTCATCATTAATTCATATTTAATGAGAGTTGACTATGGGCTGAGCACAGCAGTAGCTCCAGTAGGAACCATGGAGATGAATCCCCCCAAATCAAACCAGCAGATTGAATAGATAGTCTCACAGTAATGCACATTCCCACAGCTGCCTAATATCTGTTTTGTTCCGCTGTTCTCCCTCTTTCATTCAGGAACATTGGTTGAGGGTCTACCACGTTCAAGACCTGAGGGATGCATGCTAAGCAGATGATGTGTTGGTGAATGAGATACTCACCGGGCTGGTGCAGTCACATATAATTACATAGTTCGAGAATTATGACAGAATCCTAGAAAAATAAATACTAAGAAGGGTGAAATGTGCTTTACAAAATTTTACAGCTGAAACCAGGCCATAGCTGTGGTTGTCCAGCCAGATAGAATGCCTAGAAAAATGCAAAGAATGTTTCTTTGTAGCTGTTATTCTGCCTCAATGATTTTCCACACCACACAAACCACTGAAGGATAAACACAATCTTAGATATTCTAGAAATGAGCCTCTTGCATGAGGGCTATCTGAATGTCTTTGTTTCTCTTTTTTAAATGAAATCTTTCCCCAAATATGTCATCTGGCTTTATGTCTTTGAAAGAAACAGTGATGCTTATATCTGTAATGGTTTGAAAAGACATTGTTTGCAAATAAGCAGGTCTGCAGAAAATGTTGTCACTTTCCCATGAATATGAAAGTCTTCTTGTGGGAGGTAAAGAGAACAGCTTCTGTTCTCTAAAAGCATGATTCTCTGCTCCCACTTGGTGCAGAGGCGGGGGAGGCGAGGTACGCTCAGTATCGGGAAGGTGATTTACGAAATGGGAAATATCAATTTTTTTTCCCTAGGGTTAATGTCTTTCATAACCCATTCAAGGGCTTTGACTATATTTCACAAAAGACTTTTTCCATCTTATTTCAAATTACATTTGGAAGAATTCCCTTGGCAATGCATTTTAGAAATGTATAGAAAAAAATAACAGAGGGGTAATAGAGTTCCCAGTCAGGAGACGCTCATTAGCTATATGATTTTGGGAAGTAGGACGAGTTTCCTCACCTGTAAAATGGGGAGAGTCATACCTACCTCTTACAGGGTTATTGTGGGGTTACGGGAACAGTGACATGTTGGAACATAATGGTGAGGTTCAGTAAATAGGGGCTGTCATTGTGCTATTTATATAAGGTTGTCTTTAAGTTTAGCAATTCTGCAAGGCAGACTGGTATGGGAAAAAAAGCATAAAAGTTTTTGGATTCATAAGCTGTATATGTACATAAGGTGGTTGTATTTGCATCTTATGATACAGGTACGGAGAAGTTGTGGTTATTGTAATTTTCTTCCATATGCAAGTTTGAACTCAGCCAATTACATCCTGTGAAAGGTTCCCTCATAACACTAATCATCATTTGTCAACTGCTAGACTCTCCTCAGTAGGACGCCACTCAGCCTTTGCTGCAGGAGAGCAAAGCACTAAAAGAAAGTAGCTGTGAGATTGAGAAGCAAAATGTTGAGACCCTATCAACCAGAAAGATCTTTATCATTTAAACTTTGAGTGAAGATAAAACGTACACTGAGCACCACCCCCCCATACCCATACAGCCATGGCTGTAGTTCCCTATGGGTGATCCCAATCCCACGTGTCTGAGGTGGAACACAGAGCCTGTAGATAATATGGAAGCCCTTAAGTCCTCAAACTTTGGAGGCCTCCCCAAATGCAACTGCTTTTGCTTTTCAATCCTTTTCTGTTCCTTTATTTCCACACATTTCCAGACTTTCACATGATTCATCCCGCCATCTTGACTTTCCCACTGTGCGTTACAAACAACTCTCTTCTCTCTTCATCTTGTTCCCAGGATGCTTCTCCCAGCTGCTTGGCTTAGTGGAAACCGGATTGCTTTCAAGGACACCACTTCCCTGATGGTCTTTCTGAGATGTCTGACCATTTGTTTACACCCCATGTATCCAGAGCCTGGTAGGAATTGAGGTGTCTTCCTAGCTTCCCCTTGCAATCTCCAGGACTCTTCTCTGCTTATGCAAAGACCCTGTCTTCCCATTTCACAGACTCTGGCATCCCTTTTTCATCCCTGTCAACAAACAATTTTAAGGTCACTCACCTACATTTATTCAGGAGTCTGGAAATTTCCTATCTTCTACTATGATCCGTTAATGTCAATGGGAACTTTCTATTCAGCACTCAGACTCACATTCTTCACCTACTTGAATGAATTTTCACCTCTGCCTATCAGCACCTGGTTATCTCCCACCAGGTCATAATCCAGAACTACTTCACATCAACAAATTTAATCTGGAGAAGCCTTTTCAAAAAACACTGGGACTGCACAGAGCTGTTGCTCTCCAATCGGCTTCTCTGGGCAGCCCTTCTGGCTCTCCTCTCACTCTCCAGATTGGGTGCCAGGGCCCATGAGTACAAGTGCTCTTCACAGGTACTCTCACTCTGTCTGTCTCTGCTTCTACCCAGACTGACCTCTATCACCATGCTAATTGATACTATTACAAATTCCGTCCAAGCCACGAACACTACTTTTCTGAGCTCCCTTTTCCATCTTCCTGAGGTACTATTCCAAACTTCTGGCACTTTCCTAACTTGCCCTTGTCAACCTCTTTTCTTTTTACATTCATCCAAAGAAGTACTGAGAAAAGCGGTAAGACCACTTTAGAATTCCTGCTCCAGAATCATGTGCATACTGAATAATCAGAAGCTGGTGGGATGAAAAGGTGAAAATAACTTTATATGATGACAGATGGTTACTAGTCTTATCAAGGTGATGATTTTGTAATATGAATAAATGTCAAATCACTATCTTGCATACCTGAAACTAATACAATATTATATGTCAACTATACTTCAAAAAAAGAGAAAAAGATGGAAACTATTTCTCTTCCCAGTCGGAGTCATCTTCCATCTGCACCACATGCCCCTTCTCATCCCAGGCAGACCCTTTTGCTTTCGAGGCACCTTGGTTATTAAATGCCAAGTCTAATCTTATCCATTTAAGAACTTGAATGGCAGATCCAACATGATCCCAATGTCGTTCCTTCCCTCGCAATACTGGGCAAGATCTGAAGGACGTTGTGTGGGGGAGGGCGTGGCGTGTATGAGGGCTTTATTGCCCTTGACAGCAGGGTCTTCTCCAGGGCTTCTATTCTCCCCCTCTCCCTCCACCTAGCTCTTATCTCTGCTGATCCGCGGAGCCTCCAGGCCCCGCCCCTGGAAAACAGTCTTTCTGGTGGGAATGTGGACAAGTCACTCAAGCTTGCTGTTAAAGATGGAAGCTGTTAAGTGAGCCAAACCAGAAGGTCACATCCATCTCTCCTCCTCTCCTGCGTATCAGCTCCAACCCTCCTACAGGGCTCCTGTGGTGTTTCATTGCAGGGCTCTTCATCCTTCAAACCCTCCTTTTGCTTTCAGGCCTTGATATTTGTTTTCCTTCTAGATTTTATGTTATGGATCCTCCAAGGTGAAAAATATGAAATCAAATTTTGGGGTCTACCAAAGACATTCATGGTCAAAACCAATTCAGTCACCTCTGCCCTGCCTTTCCTGAGATGGAGATGCCCACTGGGCAGTTACACTACCTTCTGGAGTCCCATTAGGGGAGTAACTCCAGTTCACTCAGGACCTGATCTCTCTTCTCTGTTGTATTTCAATGGACAGTAGTCTTGTAGTTGATGTGACAGCAGCCAAACCCTGTCCCTCAGTGGTCATTAGATAGCATGGCTGCCGAGTTGAAGGGGCTCTGCCTCCTCCCTTCCTAGCTGTCTGGGGCCTGCCTGAATTCACAGCCCTTTTCCTGAGAGACCCTCTGGTTTTCGCCAGTGTAATCAGAGCTTTTCCTTTTGTCTGTGACTGTTCTTTACTAACACTAATGACAAAATCTAGTTTCAACACAATCCAGCTTCTCATTGATTTCCTAAGGAAGTAGGATTCCTAGAGAAAATGTGTGAGTTACACTCTTTACAGACCTCCTTCAGATTTTGGTTTGGCAATCAGCTGTGCCCTATTTTAAAAAAAAAGCGTATTGTATAATCCAGGCCCCTGTGTCGTTATCTGCTCCTTGATAACATTTATCATTCCTTCACGGCTGAGCTCACTGTCTGAGTCCTTGGAATCCAAAGACAGACATGAGGCTTACTATTTATTTATATTTTTTAAAACAATCTGATCCCACGGTGCCCCTGTGGGACAGTGTGACTTTAGATGTCACACAGGGACAAACCCCAAGGACTAGGAGTTAGAGAGTCCTACATCCTCCCTGGCCACGAAGACATTTGAAACAAGACAAAGATGTCGGGGCTCACCTCTGCAGTTAGCATCAGGAATGGACAGCATCGATGATTTGCAGGCTAGCGCCCCAGTAGCGGGATCTCTTCAGACCTTAAAATGAACACTTGTTGCTGTTTAAAGCCTGGCTTGCAGTCCCGGCTGAAACACGCTTTCAAGGGAGTGAAAAGGATTTCAGTGCCAATGGCTCCAAAGCCTGTTGTCTGTTTTGAGGCAAATTTTCATCTAATTTCTGCCTCACTCCACAGTCTCACGTCAAAGTCCACTGTAAGAGTTGCTTGTCTGTGGTTGACTAAAGTTTATATCTTTAAAAAACAGCCAGGGGCTTATTGAAGGCACAATAAGGACCAATGGCCACTGGCCACAGCTGGCTGCTGGGACCCCACAAGGAAAGTAAAACCTCTCTAGTCCCCAAGTAACGTGTAGACCATGGCAGAGGGCTTCCACTTTCCCCATGTGACGTTGGTCCCTCATCTAGCTGGTTACATGAACATGTCTACTTTTCAGTTTCCAGTCAAAATCCCTGTGTTGAAGGTTAAAGGGACCAATAAGCCATAGCCCTTTTCCTCTCTAAGTTCAGAAACTCAGGAGAAGTGGGCTAACATCAGAAGGAGTGGCACTGGGAGGGTGTGGTAGTAGCGCTGCCTGGAGGTCCCGGGGGCTGGGTCCTGAGGCCCAGTGGGCTTGCTCCTCCTGCCACCATTGAGTGAGGTGGCAGAGAATAAGCACCTGAGGAAGGGATGGGGTCTGCAGAGCAGGAAGTCACTCTCCGTGTCTGCCTCCAGGAGAGCTGGTGCTTCTCACCTCAGAGCCCTGCTAGCGGGCAGAGAGAGGGAAGGCACTGCAGCCAGAGGATTTTAACACGTTAGCTCCACCCAGGAGAGAAAGGCAGACATTTAGAGCCACACCCACTAGCAGAGCAACACCATCCTCCTCTCTTTGGAGAGAGTAAGTAGCGAGCTGGAGAAAGAGCTGCGTTTCCCTCCTGGGTTCTTCCTCATACTCAAGTGAAGATTGGCAGCAGCTGGCATCCCCTGGGAGCTTGTTGGAAATGCAGCTCCTCATATCCCACCGAGATCTACTGAATCAGAAATTCTGGGGTGAGGCCTGGCAGCCTGTGCTTGAATAAAGCGGCCAGGCAATGCCCATGCGCGCTCTAGAGCAGAGTGTGTCAGCCTTGGCACTGTTGACATTAAAGCCTGGAGAGATCCTGCTGTGTGTAGGTGTGCGTCTTGTACACTGTAGGATGTTTAGCAGCATCCCTGGCCTCCACCCATGAGATGCCAGTTGCATCCCTGACATCCCAAAGTGTCTCCAGCCATGCCACGTGTCCTCAGGGCAGGCAAAATCGCCACCAGAAATTTCCTCTTTGAAGCAGTAGTCCAGCAGAAAAGCATCCTCCTTACAGCACACACGGAAGGAGGAGGAGGAGGGGGAGGAGAAAGAACACATTGGGAAGAAATATAGAACTTAGTGGTTATTTCCAGGTAGTAGGTCATAAATGATCTTTTTATTGTTTTTTTAACCTTTTCTATATTTTCCAAATGTACTAAAATAAGTTACTTTTATACTCCCAAGAAACGCAAATTTAAAATTGTATTTTGTTAGCCTGGATAGACTCCCAAACTCCCCTCTGTGAGTGTGTTGGTTTGAACCCCAAGCCCAGGGTTTCCGTTCCCACCTGTCACCCCCAGACTGTGCCTACGACTTGAGTGTTCTGAGATCTGCTGTGATGCTGTGCTGTCCTACCACACCCTGTGGATGCCTCTCGGTGCTGAGTCATCCTGCAACCTGAAGCTCAGGGAAGAAAGACGCAAGCTTTACGATTGCTATTGTGTGAGGTCCCTTTTAAACAGATGCTACAAATAATCTAAGATTCTAATGACAAGGCCAGATGTGTTCAGAAAGCACAAAAGGCAAATTTAAGAGCTAAATCACAAGTTTGAGCAACCCTGTAGCCATAATCCTGGAGACCCCCAGTGGTCACCTTCTAGCTCCCACCAGCCTGGCCTGGATGTGCTGGTGAGTCCTGCCAGCTACTTGGAACCTGCAGGAGAGACTGACGGTGATGTGAGTCCCCTGGTGTGTCTTTAGGGTTTTCTATAAATTAACAACAGAAATTTTTAATCTTTTAATTCTTTTAAGAACTTAAAAACTTAAATTCTTTTGAGATGGTCCTAAGCATATAACTGACATCATGACAGTGGTGACTCTAGTGTCAACTTTTATTTTGAAATAAGATCTGAGGAACACTGTGTCCAGCCCAGGTGTTGAGCATCTATAGTGTGCCAGGCATGGGGCTAAGCGATTTAACATCATCATATCTAGTCCTTGCAGTGATCCTGAGGGAGAGGTATTTTTGTGCGTGTGTCATATACTGGTCAGAGAAAACACATGGTGAAGGGGTTACAGGATGTTTTCCAAATCACTCTGCCAGCGTCTCAGTCAGTTCTGGCTGCTGTTTCAAATGCACCATAGACTTAAATAACAAACATTTATTTCTTACAGTTCTCCAGGCTGGAAGTCCCAGATCAACTCACTGACAGGTCCCATGGCTGTTGAGAGCCCACTTCTTGGTTTGCAAATGGCCACCTTCTTATTGTATTCTCACACGGTGGAGAGAGAGAGAGAAAGCAAGCTCTCTCGTGTCTCTTCTTGTAAGGGCACTAATCCCACTCATGAAGGCTCCAAAGTCATGAACTAATCACCTCCCAAGTCCCCACTTCCTAACACCATCACATTAAGGGGTTGGATTTCAAGATATCAATATGGATTTGAGGGGAGGAACAAACATCCAGTCCATAGCAGCTAGTAAATAGCAAAGATGGGAATTGAACACCAGCAGTCTGACCTCAGAGCTGGGACTGATGAGGAAGGTAAGTAAGCCAGTTTGTAGTTGAAACACTGAGCTAGGTGCTGAGCTGGCCACCTGACCAAGCCCAGCCCTGTGTGCACGGTCAATCTGTGGCTGGAGTAGGCCCCTGTGAAACCCCACAAATGCATAAGACACAGAATTGCACCACATGGAAGATCATTTCCATACCACATTTCCCACAATTCCCTCCATTATTCTCTGTGAAGAAAACTATCAAGAATGTTGCTTAAGGTGAGACTGAAACAACCTCAACTAGGACACCACTGGAGGTCACTAACCCTGCTCCCAACCACTTGGACAAACTCTGCTAAACTTAGCCCTTGATAAGTTGGACATCTTAGGGATTCTTTAATCTTTTCCAGTTCATAAGACTGAGGATAGGAAAGTGACCTTTTGTATCCACATTGGGCCACAGGACAGAATTATATTTCTTCTGTGTGACATTAGTGTAAGGATTCTGTAAGGACTTACTATTGGCTATGTGGATGTCCCACGCTGGTCTTAGCCTTCCATCAACCGTCCGTCTAAGCAGTCCTGGAGGTCCACAATCACCCTATCTTCAGGCACCCTAGGACTTATGCACTCAGGGCCCAGAAATGGAATTCCTGAGCCTGACCCTGGGGTTGTAACACTTGGGCTAAAGACTGGGAGAGCACCAAGATAATCAAAGACTTCTGGTGGTTCCAAGAATCGTTCTTCAGGTGTCCTTTCAGGGAGGGGAGAGAGTTTGTAGTAGGCTCCTTACTTGGAGCTATAGGGTAAAAATCATATTTGCCTCCTTCATTGTGGGTCATTCTGACCCACTATGGCCCTCAAATCATGTACACCCTGTGTGGAAACCTCAAACACTTTGGGGGCACACAGCTTATATAAATTCATGAGGTTGGCCAGGCATAAGGCAATAATTGCTAAGCAGCTTATATTACCACCACACATAACATCCACAATGTCTTTTGGAGCACTGGGGGAAAAATAAGAGGTGGTATATCTCCTAGAGGACTCCCTTTTACTGGCTTCTGGCCAAATAAAAGCTCCAATCCTGAAATGAGGGCCATTGTATCATAGATGGATCCAGCACCCAAAAATCTCTCTCTATGAGCTTGCTTTTCTAGGAATAAGTCGTTTCTGGTTTCTATGGGGGAAGCCAGTGGTTTCAGGCTGGTGGTTGTCTTGGCTGCTTAGGCCTGGAGGCACTTTCCTGAGTTAATCAGACCCTGAGATGGAGCATTTATTGCTCCGTTATAAAGCAAGTGGGAGCTCTGATACCCCCCAATCAGAACCAGGTAAATTTTCACTTCCAGCTTTGGCCCTAGGAAAAACTGCACCAACAGGGTGAGCTCCCCAATCACAGCATCTTTACCGTTGGAGGATAATTTGACCAATAGGACCAATGGTACATGTCTTAGTCAGTCAGAGCTGCTATAACAAGATACGTAGGCTGGGGATGTAAACAACAGAAATTTACTTCTCATGGTTTTGGAGGCTGGAAGTCCAAGATCAAGGTGCCAGCTAGTTCAGTTCCTGGTGAAAACTCTCTTCCTGATTTGCAGACCATAGTCTTCTTGCTGTGTCTTCACATGGCTGAGAGAGTTCGTTCTAATCTTTTTATCATCTTATCAGGACACTAATCCCATCATGGGGGCTCCACTCTCATGACCTCATCTAAACAGAATCACTTCCCAAAGGCTCCACCTCCTAGTACCATGATATTGGGGGTTAGGGCTTTAACATATGGATTTTGGGGGACACAAACATGCAGTCTTTGGTAGTAAAAAATGATAAGGAAGCAGTTTTCAGGTCAATATAAAAATAAACTTTATAAAGATGATTTATCTAGGCATTAACTTCATTCAACAAACGTTAAGTGAACACAACATGCAAAGCATTGTGCTCAGCCCTGGGGGTACACGTGGTGGACAAGACAAACACGTTGCTTACACTCCCAGAGGGGAGACAGACAATAAACTGCAGAGTTCACAACTTTTATGAGTTTGCTGCTGCGATAGATTCTGTGAAGGAGAAGCACAGAGCGCTGTGAGAGTCTGTGAGAGAGACTCCAGACCTGCCTAGAAGGTCAGGAAAGGCTTTCTTGGACTATTCATGTTTGAGCAGAGCTCTGAAGAATCATGGGAACTATGAACGCTAAGAAGGGGAGGAGAAGAATGTCTCAGGTGGAGCCAGTGTCCCTGCAAAGCATAACGGTGTGTAGGACATTCTAAGAACTGAAAAAAACTATTGTTTTAAAAAATGGAATGAGTTGCCCCATGAGATGGTGAGAAGCCCATCCTCGGAAATTCTCAAACAGATTGACCGAGATGTTCAATAAAGAAATGTACTCATAGGACCTGTACAGTACATTCTAATTTTAAGACTCATTAATTCCTTGATTCAAATAATTCATATTCCAAATTTTAGATTTTCAAGCTAAAGTTACTATTCCAAAAAGGTCTCATCAGTGATAAATTGTTGGAATCATCTTTTACTTCAGTTCTTCAAAAAATATCATTGTTTCTATTACATGTCACACCTTGATGAAAAAGAAATGGCTTGTGCTCCCTAGGTTCTGAGACCACATAACCCAAAGTGACAGAAGTACTTACGATTATGAAGGCCATGACTGAGGCACAGTGAGGGAATGTCAGTGGGGGCAGCTTCTGGGGAGTCAGGCAGGCTTCACAGGAGAGCTGACATTTGACATTAGAGGGATTGGGTGTCGCTTCACACTGGAGGAGTTGGGACATCTGAGTGGACTTGACAATTTATTTAATATCTTTGCCTGTCAAGTGGGATGGCTTTCTTGGGAAGATTAAATATGTTAAATGAAGTAAGGCCTTAAGCCTGGTGCCTAGCTGTGCTCAATGAATGAGTGACTTGCTACAGAGCTGTAAGAGATTTCATCTAGATCATGTCATGAGGGTGACACAGAGGATGCCAAGAAAAAGAGCTTCTTATACGGTGTAAATAGAATCTTGTGAATCACGGACACAACTCCTTCTAGACAGATGTCCCTAGAGGTTGTAAGAGGACCAGTTTTGGAGGAACAATTACAGGGCAATTTCCACAGTCCAGGTGAGGGCTAATGAAGGACTGAGCTGAGGAGTGACATGTTTCAGGGAAGCAAAACAGGATGGGAGAGATGCTTCTGAGTTGAGATCTACAGGGCTCTTGTTTCTCATATTATTATTTCTATTTTTAGATCCTGGTATGATGTCATATTCTTTGCACAAAGCACTGTTCTGTTTACTGATTCTCAGCTTCTGGTTCGTTCTATATTATCTGAATCTCTGAGTAAACATCTGCCCTTTCAGGTAATATAATGGTCTCATTCTCAAGCCAGAAAGACCTGCCAAATCTAATCTGACATAGCGTAATAGGCCTGCTCTTCCTGCAGTATTTCTCTCATCTTCAAGTGCCCACATCACTAAAGTGGCCATGTTATTATACCTATCAACATTCCTATAAGTGAAAAATAGCCTGCTGATTGTATGAATGATAAGTACTAAGTAAAGATGACATAGCCTTGCTTAAAACTTCATATTGAAGAAGCAGTCATTAAGGAGGCGGCCAAGGCCAAGGCTCTGAGTCCAGTCACATGTTCAAACCTCTGTTGTCCACATGCAGGTGAAAGGTGCCCACCTGAGAGCTTGGACAGCTCCACAGAGCAAGCCTTCACCTGGGTAGCAGCTGATCACAGACGTGAACCCTGAGGTAAGCAGGACCACAGAGAGATTCTCAGATTTCACTGGAAGTGGAAGAAGAGGCAGAAAGCAATGCAGTATGGTGAAGTGAGTAATCGTGTTTAGAGTATAAATGTTAAGCAGAGGTAGTTAGATAAAACTGTCATATGGTGGAAATCTGAAATGTAATGAAGTTGTACATAATGTACCTCCTGAGAGGCCATCCACTCTGTCTCCAAGGCTCACATGGCCCTGTGTTAATGTGCTTGTTATTTTACTGGCCAAATTCTGTTTTTTTTTTTTATAACAGCTTTATTGCAATGTAATTTATATGTCAAAAAATTTCATCCTTTTAAAGTGTGAAAATCAAAGGTTTTTGGTGTATCCACAGGGTTGTACAACCATCACCATCACCAGTATCTAACTTTAAAAAGTTATCACCCCAAAAAGAACCCCGAACTCATTAACACTCTCATCTCCTGGCAATCGCTAATCTGCTTTATATCTCTACGAATTTGCCGACCGTGGACATTTTATACAACGGAATCTCGTAGGAGGTGATCTTCTGTGTCTGGCTTAAGTTAGACTAAAGGTTATTTATCCATGTTGTAGCGTGAATTAGTACTTTATTCTTCCTTATGGCTGCATAATATTCCATTGTATGAATATAACATATTATGTTTATCCATTCATAATTTGATAGGCATTTGGTTTTCTTCCTGTAGTTGATTTCTATTTTCATACCTTTGCGGTCATGATAGGCATTTGGATTGTTTACACTTTTGGGTGAATAATCCTGCTTTGAATATTTATGCACAAGTTTTTCTGTGGACATGTGTTTTTAATTCTCTTGGGTATATACCAAGGAGTAGAATTTCTGGGTCATATGGTAGCTCTAGATTTAACAATTCAAGGAGTCGCCAAATTATTTTCCAAAGTAGTGCGTGATATTACAACCCTACTGGCAATGTATAAGGGTTCCATTTCTCTGTATGTTCACCAATGCTTGTTACCATCTATCTTTTTTATTTTAGCCATCCTAGTGGGTGTGAAGTGTTATCTCATTGTGATTTTGATTTGAATTTCCCTAATAGCCAGCAATGTCAAGTATTTTTTTATGTGCTTATTTGCAATTGTAAATGTTTCTTCTTTAGAGATAGATGTATTCAAATCATTTGCCCATTTAAAAATTAGGTTATTTGTATTTTTGTTGTTGAGTTGTAAGTTCTTTATAATCTTTTTGACGGTAGACCCTTATTAGGTACACAGTTTTCAAATACTTTCTCCCATTCTGTGTGTTTTCTTTTCACTTTCTTGTTAGTGTCCTTTGAAGCACAAAAAAATTTTTAGTTTTGATGAAATCCAATGTATCTATTTTTATTTTATTGGTCATGCTTTTGATGTCATAGCTACAAGAAAATATTCTCTAACACAGGTGATAAAGATTTACTTCTATCTTTTATTCTAAGCTTTTTATAGTTTTAGTTTCCACATTTAGGTCTTTGATCCGTTTGAGTTAGTTTTTGTATATGGTGTGAGATCAGGGTCTAACTTCATTTTTTTGCTTGTGTAATCCAGTTTTCACATCACTTGTTGAACAGAACATTCTTCCTCCATTGATTTGCTTTGGCAGGCACTCTTGTTGAAAAATCAATTGACAGTAAGTGTAAGGGATTATATCTGGCCTCTCAATTCTATTTCTTTGATCTATATGTCTATCTTTATTCCCGGACCACACTGTGTTGATTGTTGTAGCTTTGTAGTAAGATTTGAAATTGGAAATTGTGTGTCCTCCAACTTTGTTGTTCTTTTTCAAGATTATTTTGGCCATTTTGGGTTCCTTGCATTTCTACATGAATATTAGCATTAGCTTGTCAATTTCTGCAATAAAAAAAGCGCATATTTTGATAGAGATTACATAGAATTTGTAGATCAGTTTGGGTAGTATTGCAATTCCAACAATATCAAGTCTTCCAAACCATAAACAGGGATGTCTTCCCATTTACTTAGATTTTCTTTCATTTTTTTCAACAATATTTTGTAATTTTAGATATACAAGTTTTGCACTTAAAAATATTTGCTCCTAATTATATTCTTTTTGATGCTGTTATAAATAGATTTTTTTGAATTCTCTTTTCAGATTTTTCAATTATAGTGTATAGAAATAGAATTGATTTTTGTACATTGATTTTGTATCTGACAATCATGCTGAACACGTTTATTAGTTATGTTAGGTTTGTTTTGTGTGTGTGTGTGAATTCCTTAGGATTTTCTATGTACAAAATTATATCATCTGTAAATAAAGAGTGTTTTACTTCTTTCTTTTCAATCTGGATACCCTATATTTCTTTTTCTTGCCTAATTGACCTGATTAACACAATCTTGAGTAGAAGTGGTGTAATCTTAGGGGGAAGCATTCAGTCTTTCACCCTTAATTGTGATAATAGCTATAAATTTTTAATAGATGAGCTTTATCAGGTTGAGGAAATCCTTTGTATTCCCAGTTTGTTGAAACTTTTTGTCATGAAAGCTTGTTGAAACTTGTTAAAGACTTTTTCTATGTCTGTTGACATAACTATATATTTTTTGTCCTTTTTTATATTAATTATTATGATTTGATTAAGTTTTGGATGTTAAATTACCCTTGAATTTCTGGGATAAATCCCACTCAGTTATGTTATAGAATCCTTTTTGTATACTGCTGGATGCAATTTGATAGTATTTTGTCGAGAATTTTTGTGTTTGTATCCAGAAAGGATATTGATCTGCAGTTTTATTTTCTTGTGATGTCTTTGCCTGGTTTTGATATCAGTAATACTGTCCTCATAGAAGTTTTCTATTTTTAGGAAGAATTTGTGAAACACTGATATTAGTTCTTTAAACATTTAGTAAAATTCACCAGTAAAGTCATCTTGTTCTGGACTTTTCTTTTCTTTCTTTCTTTTTTTTTTTTTTTGAGGAACATTAGCCCTGAGCTAACATCTGCTGCCAATCCTCCTCTTTTTGCTGAGGAAGACTGGCCCTGAGCTAACATCTGTGCCCATCTTCCTCTACTTTATACATGGGATGCCTATCACAGCTTTGTTTGCCAAGCTGTGCCTTGTCCTCACCTGGGATCCGAACTGGTGAATCTTGGTCCGTTGAAGCAGAACGTGCACACTTAACCCCTATGCCACCAGGCTTGGCTCAATGGTTAGTTTTTCTGATTGCTAATTTAATCACTTTACTTGTTATAGAGCTATTTAAATTTTCTTTTTCGTTTTGAGGTTGTTTCAGTAGTCTGTGTCTTTTTAGGAATTTGTCCATTTCGTGTAGATTATCTAATTTATTGGTAGACAATTTTTCATAGTATTCTCTTATAATCCTTTTTATTTATGTGTGGTTAGTAATGATGTCTCCTCTTCCATTCATGACACTAGTAACAAAAGTCTTTTCTTGTTTGTTTCAGTCTAGCTAAAAGCTTGTCAATTTTGTTGATCTTTTCAAAGAACAAATTTTTGGTTTTAATAATTTTCTCTATTGGTTTTCTATTTTCTGTTTCATTTACCTCCACTTTAACCGTTCTTATTTTCTTTCTTCTGCTTGCTTTGAGTTTAATGTTTTTCTTTTTCAATTTTTTTTGAGGTGGATGTTTAGATTATTGATTTGAGATCTTTATTCCTTTTTGATATATGTATTTATAGCCACAAATTTCCCTCTAACTACAGCTTTAGTTGCTTCCCATAAATTTTGATAGGTTATGTTCTATTTTCACTAATTTCAAAGAATTTTCTAATTTTCCTTGGGATTTCTTCCTTGACTCATTGATTTCCAAATGTTTTTAAATTTTGCACATTTTTTGTTATTGATTTCTAATTTAATTCCATTCCATAATGTACATTTTATGATTTCAATCATTTTAAATTTATTAAGGCTTGTTTTGTGTCCTAACTTATGGTCTATCTTGGAGAATGTTCTATGTAGTTCTACATATTACTGAAAGTGGAATATTGGAGTCTCCAATTGTTGTTGAATTGTTTATTTCTCCCTTCATTTCTATCAGTTTTTGCTTCATGTAGTTTGAGGATATGTAGTTAGGTGCATATATGTTTAAAATTATTATGTCTAACTGATGGATTGACCTTATTATTCTCTGAAGCCCATGTTAGGCAGTCAGAGACAAGCATAACTCAGGTCCAGGGAGACTTGCTTCCTATTTTTCTCTGCTTCATCTAGCTCATCACCTGCTTTCAATTGCTCATCAGTAGACATAACCACATATTGTTATAGGAAAAGCCAATGCAGATGTAGGGAAAGAGGAACTAGGTTTTGAAGAGTGAAAAGAGTTTAACCCCTTAGTAAAGGAGCTCTAGGTAAGAAAGTAGGACAGAGCAAGGTGTGTTTGAGTTAGGGCATTTCTATCAGAATGGTGGGAAGGTAGAGTAGGAGGAAGGCTACAACGAAGGTGAGGGTACAGAGAATATCAGGACAAGATCTTTGATGGACTGGGATGTCAGACTAAGGATGTCAGATTTTATTCTGAAGGCTCTTGGGTTCCAGAGGAGGATTTTAAATGGGGTATGATAGCAAACTTGCAAGTTAGTAAGTGCACCATTCTGGCAATTTGGAGAGCTTGAGGCTGGAAAAGAGCAGAAAAGTTAAAAGGCTGTTGGAATAAAGAAGGGAGAAATTATGAAAAATTGAACTAAGGCAGTTTAAGTAAGCCAAAGTAGAGAGCGCTGAAAGAAATATAGAGGTGTAATTTACAAGATTGTAGTAATTGTAGGAGATAGAGAAGAGGAGGAAAGAATAACTGCAGATTTCCATGTTTAGTAAGTGGGTGAATTCAATGAGGTGGAGCCTACAGGAACAAGATCTTGGCTTTTGAAGGGAAGGTGATGAGATTGAATGGCTTATGGGGTGTCCAAAGACAGATCCACACTAAGCTGTTGCATGTTAAGGCTGGGAGCTCAGGAGATAAATCTAGAGTGGGTATATTTATTTAGGATGTATTTTAAAATAAAGTATGGCTATATGAAACAGTCTTAGAAGAAATGAGATAACATAGGCAGAGCATCTACACTGATAAGAGGAAGTATCTGGGAGATAGCTTTGGGGAAAAGACAATATTTGAGACAGGTCAATGGAAAGAAACCCAAGAAAGAGCCCAAAAAAGCACAATTGATAGAGGTTTCTCTGTTTTCCCTCTGGCTGTGTAGCACAGAACACACACAATGCAATGTTGTGCTGGTGATCAGTATCCAGGATGGGCCCACAGGAGTTTATTTAATCCCAGGGTAGCTGCTGTGGTGTTTGGAATCTAACTGTTACTCTCAACAGATGCTTTGAGTTCTGGCTTACAAATTTTTGGAGTATGCATCATGGCCGTTATTTAAACACATATTTAGTATGGTAATATTGTTTTGGATCTGATACAGTGTCCCTCAGCCTTCCTAAAATTGGCACCATTGATCACACCACCTCAGCCGTGGTATCAGCATCCTTTCCTCCTCTGGAAATCCTCCTTAATGATCTTTAAGATTACCGCTTTCCCCCACCTCCATGAATATTTAGCCTAGGGCCCATCTTCTGTTCAGGTAATTTTCATCTAATTCCTATTATGTTTTTAATGGAATAATAAACACTCAAGATATAAATTAACGTATGAAAAATATTCACAATAGTAACTACATCAAAGCAAGCAGTTAGCAAATATTAACTATTTTTATCATATTTGCTTATATTCAGTGGAGGCTCACCAAGCCTTGATAAGAAAAGAGATTGGGTGGCATGGTATTATGGAGTGGCTGTACACTCTGCCTATTCTACTAAAATACCCATGACCCACCTTCCCCAGTGGAGCATTCAATGGGCTAACAGTCCCAACAACAAGGAGAATGCAGAACCTGAGACACCATGTGGTGAGGGCCACACTGCAGAGTTGCAAGGCTAAGAATTCCCAGAAAACGGGAAGGGTAGTGACATCGAATTCTTCTCAAGGAGGCCTGCTTGGATGGGCCAGAAGCATTGGGCATTTTTCTTACATTGGGTCAGCCCTGGTTCTTTAAGTGGGTGCTGGCTTCCCCACATCCTAGAGAGCATACACCCACTCTCAGCAGAGGGCGCTCCCCTCTTTTGAAGCTTCTTGTTTCACATTCTTCTAAGAGCACTGGTGATGTCTCCAACATCCTCAGGTGAGGTGTCTTGTTCAGTGGGCATGGTTAGATGCACACCATGGACACAGCTTGGGTGGGGGCAGCCATGTGTTTTAAGAAAGACTTCACCAGTCATGGGTGAGGAATTATTTTTCCAAATTTTACCCATCCTCTTCACTCCAAGTAATGTGAAAAAGAAAAGGAAATTTCAAACTGGCCTGATAGATTTAATATAATCAAATTGTTGCCTATGAGGGCAGAAGAACACCAGTATAAGTGGATTTGGTAAAGGCTGGAACTGGAGCAACATCTTAGATTTCATTAAGTTGTAAATTCTTCTTTGTTTTTCTGCTTTGCATCATTAGAAGAGCTTTGTTTACCCAGAGGCACAGTATTTCCCAGTCTGACTGCTTTCTCGGGTTCAGACTGGCTGATGGGATCCCTCATCTCATCCAGGCTAAAACGTGAGCATTTCTCAGAGCAGCCAGCACTCCCAGAGCCACAGCCTTGGGGACTGTGAGTGCTCAGGGACCCGGCCTCACTCTGGCCACCAGCCCACAAGTGACAGCCAACTGATTGCTGAAACTGTCTGAGAAAGCTCCAACCAATTCTACCCCATGCTCATTAAATGAGAGATAAAAATTAATGAGAGTTGAAAGATGGTTAGCATGTGGTGTGTGGAAATTCCCAGGAAATAAATGGCTCTTAATGGAAATAGGTTTCCAGAGAAAGCTAGAAGACTGTACAAGCATTTATGTGTTCATAAACCGGAGAGTTTCTATAGTTCTTGGGACCTAACTTTTGTGAATGTTAAAGAATTATCATAGCCTTGGGTAAGTTGCCATACCCTGAACTACGTATTTTTCTTATTAGATTTTGTGGGTTTAACAATTTTCAGCAAGTTCTCCTTCCGCTGTTGTAAGTTCTGAGTTAAAGAACTCTCCCAAGGCTGGTTGTAAAAAAGCTATGGGCATGGGCTGGCTGTGTTCACCACTGCTTTCCAGCTCCTGCTGTTGAATGGACATGTCGGCACCTCTCCTGATGTGTGCTGTCCACACAGCTGTCTTTGTGTCTGGTATATAGCGTGCTGACCAGAATGCAGAGGTAGATGCCATGTTGCTGGAAGCCCTGTGGAGGGAGGACTCTCCCTAGGCCCTGCTCCAACTTTCCCAAACCAATTCCAGAACCCCACCCCTGCCCCTGGCTTTCCTTTGACAGTGGCCTTAGGACCTGGCCACTTGCAGATGTGTCCTCTCTCTTGTCAAGGAACCTCAGCCTTGTCCCTCTTCCCTCATATTCAATGGTCTCATACTGGCTTCTCAACTGTGCTGAACTTGTTCCCATGACCAATAAAATCCTAAAATTAAAGCATTTCATTCTTTGTCACTGCATCTCTCAACTTAGCAAAAATCCATTTTGAAGATAGTATAAATATCCAATAACCTGGGTTTACATAAGTACATTGTAGCACAAGTACACATTATATAGTCATTAAAAGACTTAATGTAATAACTGGGTTGGAAGCTCAAAAAGGGTGAAATGAAACAAAAGGAATTAAATTGGGTGTGTATTATATAAAAACTATGTATATACGTGGATACACTTACAAAGGCAAGTATAAAAATTCTTTGTTGTGCTAGAGTGGTGGAAGTACAGGTGAACTTTTAAAATTTCTTTTTTAATATTATGATTAGGGGAAGTTTGAGGAGGACAGTTACCGTGGATGATTGAGACATGTTTAGTGTCAGTGGCCCAGGATGGTGACACAGGCTGTGCGTGTGGACGTGGTGCTGCTGCTCTCTCCTTTCCCACTCACTGGCTCCCTTTGCCCAGCCGCATAGATGCTTCCTGTTTTCAGCCTGCCTAAGCTGCCAAAGCATCACATTAGGTCCCCAGAATCAGGCAGAAAACTGGGGTCAGGCCTGTTATCACCTGACTATTTCTTCAGATAGTATGAAGATGAAAGTTGTTAGAAGCCCAAGATGTGTAGTGACCTTGGTGCCCCTCTGCCACTGTGTTCAAGTTAAACCCAACAGAAAATGAAAGCGGAGCATGGAAGCTCGGTGAAGTCCCAACCCTTCCTCTGCCGTGTCCTGGAGCAAGTCTCTGAAATATTCCGTATCCAGCTCCTGAAGAAACGCTACCTCTGATTTTCTGAGGTGACCACAAACTTCCCTCTGTCACTGGATGACCCACACTGCTTTTCTCTTCTTAAGGTGCCAGCAAAAAAAGCTGGGGGCCCCTTGACATCTTCATCCACCCACTGCATTTTGCCTTCTGCCTGAAACATGAAATCTAATTTTCTTCGTTTAACCAATGTTTATTGACTGCCTCTGATAAGCAAGGCCATATGCCTTTCTGTTTAAAAGTCATTATTTTTTATAGCTCACCACTTTTTCTGGTTTCTTCTGCTTTGAGATTGTTGCTCTGACCAAATGTTCTTCCCCAGGGTGGGCACGTCCACAGGGAGTTTCCTCAGAAGACAAGCTGGCCTCACTCTTTCTGAGTCCTTTCAGAGCTGGCCTCACTCTTTCTGAGTCCTTGCAAGGCTGCAACGCCTTCTGTTCACTCTCAGAGAAGATGGATGTTCGGACGGATGAATGTTTCTTTTCAGGCTCCCAATATGTTCCCCTAGCGTGGTGACAATGTTCCAGTGTTGACATTTGAGTGGTCAGCATTCCACATTAGTCTCATTCTTCCTATTTTGTAAGCAATCAAGTCACTCTGGACACCAGTGAGGGTCCTCATGATCACTAAGTGTCTGATTTTCATGAATCCTTTTGGGATTAATTGAAAATAAGCCTTTCAATTAAAAATTGAAGCTTGTCTTCAGCCCAGGGAAAATTTCTTCCATTACTTCTTTTACTGTTGTCTGTCCTTCTTCTGTTCTCTTCAGAAGCAACATTATTTGCAAATTATTCTTCTCCTTCTACTTCTGGAGCACCACCTGAGAGCTTATGAGAAATGCAGAGTCCCAGGCTCCTGCCCCCATCTCCTGTATCATGGTCTGTGTTTTAACAAGCCCCAGGCCCCTGTGTGCACACCGGACAGGGAGAGGCACTGCTCTCTGTGGTCTGCACTGCTGGTCGCACCTTTCCCTCAGCTGCTGGGATGTTTGAATTAGATTGAGCTATGGAGATGTTCTTTCCCCAATAACAATCTCAGCTTACTTCTCTATAAAAAGTAGATAATAGCAGTACCAACGCTCATTATGAGTGTTACCGAGTTCATATTTGTAGAACATTCAGAACAATGCCTTATGCATAAGTGCTAGATAAGTGTTTGCTAAATAAATAAAAATAATTTCTGGTTCTCAATACACCTTGCTGTGCTATGAGGGAGTATCTCCTTTGACCTTCCAGATTATGAATTCACTATTCACCACTATCGATTCAGTTTTCCAGTTCCTTTATTACATTTAAAAAATCAGAAATAATGTTTTGCAATATCTTCTTGCAGATGTGATTCTCAGACTTGGGCTGAGCATTAGAGTCTTGGCGGAGCTTTGAAAACTCATGGACACCCCGGCTACAGTCCATACCAATCGAGTGAGATCCCTGGGGGTGTGACTGGCTTCATTTTTTCTAAGGCTTGCCAGGAGACTGCACATGACCCCAGGGTGGCACAACTGCTCCTCACAGGGAGGCCCCTGCGTCCCCTGCTGCAGGCCTGTGTCCCCCTGTGTCTTCTCAGCATATGCTGCCCTTCAGGCTAATGAGCACCTGTATGATTTGGGTTTTCTCCTTCCTTCCGCATCTTTGCTCAGGTTACTGGGGCCTCCGGGGAAGGGGAGGTTCAAAGTGAGAGAGGAGTTAAGTTTTGTTTGTTTGTTGACTTCCTATCCTGGAGAAAAAGGGCCAGGCTCCCGCAGGCTGATAGGGCAGCAAGTGGCTTCTGGGGCTACTGAAGATGTGTGTGTGCCAGCAGGGGCAGCAGCCCTTTCCCAGTGGCAGGGGAGGTAACATTTCAGAACAACTCTGCAGTCACCTGGGGGCATGGGCTGTTGTTTGGGTCCAGTTCCCTCTGGGTCTGCAGCATAAGAGAGCACTATTCCTCGCTGGGCAGCTCAGGGAGCCTGGGCATAGTCCTAGACCTGCTCTGCCAAGAGGCAGCTTCCTGCTGGGTCTGAGTCCTTGGTCTTCCGGGACCATGTGAACAGTGGGGGAAGGCACCCTCTTTCCCTGGCCTGCAAGTCTTCACAAGAAACTTAAGCTTCAAAAGTGCCAGGGATCCTTGGGTCGAGGGGACACCCCAGCCATCTCTTCAGTTCACGCTGTGGTTAGAATCCTCTCAAGAGGAGTTTGGCAGAGAGAGTGAGGGCTACACCTAGGTACAGCTTCCAGAATCCACATAACATTAATATTTTAAAAGAGAACAGCCTTGGTGCATTTAAGTTACCAAGAACAGAGAAATGAAATGCGTTGGCAGTAAGTGGCAAATATTTTTCATCCAGAAACAGTCATGAGGGCACCCTCGGTAAACAAGATAGCTCTGCTTTGGTTATCAGCTCACTCTACAGAGTTTGGTCACTTCTGGCAACACGGTTGCTCCCTGTCAACTTGGTAGGAGGCCACTCATGACACTGCACAAGTCATCCTTTCAAGCATTGAGGGTGGGACAGTGACCCTGTGTGTATTAACCAGGTCTTTTATTTTCCTTATTCTGATGCTTTGACACTGGGGCCTTGCCCCAGGAGGAGTTGCCCCTCCCAGGTTTAGCCAATTCCTAAAGATACATGCCTTTCATATGCAAACCAATTAATCCAGAGCCCATACTTCAAGCACCTCCTCTATCGGGCTTTTACACTCTGGGCCTCTATGCCCCTGCCTTCATCACTGCAGGGCCCAGTACCAGACAACTTAGGGACAGCGCCTACACTAATCACTGAAATTATTTACACAACCAATCATAAGACTGCTGACCCTGCCTGGCCGTTCCTTCTCAAGAAACCACAATAAAGGCTCTTGCTCATGTTTTCACCTCACTCCCTTTGCCTCCTCACTGACCTGGTGCTTCCCCATGTGGCCCCCATGGCATGGTGTGCACCATTCTCATAGGAACTGCGAGTCACAAACTATCTTTTCAAAGGACATCATCTCCTAATCGGTTGCCCTCATCATTCCTGAATAATCATGAAGCCTATATTAAAATGGCACGTGTGCCTGGCAGTGTATCAGCAGGAGGTGGTACTCCCAGGCATCTTAGATTTGGAGATGCTGAAAGATCCGTTTTCTATCAACACTCAACCCCCTGGAACTAGCTATTCAGCTTCCATGTCCTGACTATTTCCTGCTTGACAATGATGGACAGCCACTGTCCTAGGCCCTTGAGTGCAATCCTCTAAATCTATATTTATTACTGAACCAGATAATTTGTCTTTCTGACAATATTAGGCCCTGGAAATGTAATCTTTTAAATTAAGGAACTTTATAACATGGTTCCCCAGAAGAACTTCATCCACCCCAGATGAGGACATTTATCTCTAGTTCTGTCCCCTTGGTGATATTTTAATATTGCATAATTCACTTAACAATGTGCCTATTAATTATGGCAGAATCTCACAGCCATCTTCTTGTGCTACTGTAAATTGGATAGTTTGAGGAAATTTTTCCTCTGTTAAAATCCTTACCAGTTTTCAGAAATCATTTTCTTAGCATTATTACCAAATTAAGATGTTTTTCAAAAGATTTTCACAATTTAAACCATATATTACGAAGATTTGTATAATCCATAGGAAGTAAGTTCCATTGGAATTCTGTACATATATTAGAGCTCAGGAGTAAAAAGGGTGCTGGAGTCGAGACCCACCGCCAGGGGCTCAGAAGATGACCCCAGCCTGCAGTTTCTCTGGTTCCATCTTCCATCTCTCTCTTCTACGCTTGTTCTATTCTCCATCAGGCTTTATCCTCATGGACACAGCATGCAACAGCAGATCTGGTCTGAGTCCTTCTCAGGTCAAGTTGAGGAATTCCACTGGTGTCGTTGGGACCCCCAATAGGTCTGATCATCAGGTGGGCCATCTTTGAGGCAACCCTGTGTCCAGGTGAATGGGATTTTCTAATTGGCCCCCTAGAAAAGAGGAGGCATGGACCCCAGGAGAAAACCAAAGAATTGGTACTAGAAGAAGGGAGTGACAAACTCAGAGAGGGATACTAGCCAATTCACAGCACTGAAATGATTTCTGGTATAAACCAGAACTCTGTAATTCCATTTTTTTTGTAAAAGAAAATGTTTGCAGGAATTTTAAACAATTCCTACACATAGCCTAGGTTACTAAAGTGTGCCATATCATGTGCCAAAGAGAATACCTCATATAAAGGAGCAGGCAGGGCATCTTTCAAAGGAAGAAAGAGCAGATAAAGTGTTAGTGGTCATGGAGAAAATCATCAGTTCCTTTGTTTTCTTTATGAATTAATCTTTTCAAGGAGGAGGGGTCAAAGGAGAAAAATAAAATTCCACAATGAGAAGGCTATAAATGCCAACAAAAGCCAATCTTTTAATCAGAGTGAATAAAGAGAAAAGATGCTATAAGAGACTGAGATAAGAAAACAAAATGTGAATACTAAAAAGGTAGAGGATAAATGATGGATTCGTTTAGGAGTATTCTTCCTCTGACATGATGTTTCTGAACAATTTACAAACCTACTCACATAAAAGATATAACTGTAAGTACATAAAGTATGTAAGTAAGCTTCATGCTTTAAGTTATAAAATAATGAAGAAAGTACAAATTGTTCACTAGATTTTTTTTCTTTAATATATCTAACTCTAACTCTAACCTCAGATTTCCCAATTCTTGTTTATCTTGGAGCTTTTCTGGTGAGAGCACTTGGCGGTCCTCCAAAGACAAATAAAGAAATTACTCAATTATGCCATGAGTTCAGTTACATCTTCCTAGCCCCCAGATGACCGACAGTAGAGTTCTTATAGTGTTGGCAATACAAAAAGAATGTTTCACTGTTAGTTGTATACTCTAAGCCAAAACTGAAAAGGAATTCCATGGTGTCAGAGGTGGTCGGTCTGCACCAGCACTGTCTGATAGAATTTCTAGTGATGATGGAAATGGTCCAGACTCTCAGTGTCCCTTGTGATACCCACTAGTCACATGTGGCTATTGGAAGCTTGAAATGTGGCTCATGCAACTGAGGAACTGAATTTTAAATTCCATCTAATATTAATTAATTTAAATTTAAATAGGTATATGCAACTAGTGGCTACTAATTGGGGCAGTGCAGGTCTAGAGCGTTGACAGCATGAAGGGGAGAGACATTTGTTGTTTGAAAATTTCTGTCATGTCAGAAAAAAACTGACTCAAGCAGGGAAAAATTCTACATCTCGGGTGCGTTTTAACCATTGTGCAAAAATGCTTTTTATGTCTCTATGCAACAATTATCAAGCACCAAGTGGGAGCCAGATATTGAAGGTGGAGAACACAGCATCTGCCCCCTAGCTTCTCACACACTCAGCAGGCACGCTGCACTGCCCTGGGAATCTCAGGCATTAGCAGTCCTTTTTAATGCAGCTGTCCTGAAAAGGGGTTTAAGCTTGGCTATCATTTAACCCCCATAGACCCTAACTTTCTCTTGATCAGGCTCAGCATTTACAGCTCAACTAGTGCATTTGGGCACATGGTGTATTGAATGCTGTTGCTGGAGACAGACGGATCTGCCAAAGCAATTGGACTCTGTTAAAGACGAAAAAGCTTCTTAATGCCTAGCAATTTTGAAAATTATTTTATCTCAAAAAATTACATCTCATAAGTGTGCCTTAGAAGGCTGCAGAGTTGACTCTAATTGTAGTAAGATATGAGAACTTTAGAACGAGAAAGGACTACAGAGTGCATCTCCCTCATCCAGTGTTTTCATTTTCATAGATAAGGGAATGGAGCTCAGAGAAATTGACTTGCCTCCAGCCATATAGTTAATTAGCGGCGGAGATGAAACTAGAATTCAGGTCTTCTGGTTCTCAGTTTCGTTTTACTCCAAAATATGGCTTATCTGTGTTCCATCTGGAATGTATATCATGTTGTTGACAACATTTCTGTGTTGGATACATGCTACTTTAACAGTTTTCTCCTAAATCTTCATTCTTTTCAAATGTCTCCTGAGCAGAGAAAGCCCATTTCTGATGAAAGAATTTAACTTAAAGAACACACTTTACTGCATTCAAATAAGCCCTTTAAACATTCTGCACTTTAAGCTTTTATTCTAGATTCCATTGTGAGGTGATAATGAGGTGCTGAAAGCTGATTAGTTCATCAGACAAAACTGTCTGGTCTGCCATCTGCTGAGTCTGGAGAGTGATAGTCCCTGGTCAAACTGAGACATGAGACTAAAAATATCCACTTTTTCCTGTTCTTCACTCTGTTCTTGCCTTGGAGCGTGATGGAGAAGGGAGTATGTAAGATTCTGGGGCTGGTCTGCCCAGCCAAGGAGACGAGTGGTCACATGTCTCTTGTGTCGATGTTAGAGCTTCCATATCCACGTATTTGCACAAATGGAGTCGCTCAATATTGTTCTCATTGATTTGGGTCCCCTCCAATACAGGTACTCTGTTACATAATACATTTGAGTGGAGTGCAAATGGTTTGAGAGTTTAAGTACGGTATTCACATTAATCAAGTTGTCAGGACGCCAAGGTATCCATCGGCAGAGTGTTCCCTATTTGGATTTTCAAATGAATTCTTGAACTCTTTCTTTAAGGTGGCTTCTATTTCAAATCGTGGAATCCAATGGCTCATGTCTCTGGGACTAGGCAAACTTTCTTTGTTCATTCAAACATCTTGTTCATTTATTTTACTTAGAACAAAGAACTGAACTCAGTAACCAAGTTTGCTTCCCCAGGATTATGAAAGTACTGAGAACTGTTTGCCTTCATGTGCCCACTACTCATCCAAGAGGCACTACTGGTCCTGGCCAGCTGGAGTTTCACTTCTTTGGTCTGTGTGCCCTTGGCTTCCATTTTCAGAGCTCTCTAAACTTTTGGAAGTCGACTTCGGGTGACAGGGTGTGAAGTTTATGCAAGGACCTACTTTGTCAAGTTAGCCTGGCTGTCACTTCTGTATTATGATGCAGAATTGTGAAGTCAGGCTCCTTTTGAAATCAGTCAACCCATCTGCTCAAGTATAAACCAAACAGTAAGGGAAACAAATTCAAAACTGGAATTCCAAATTTCAAATTCTCACTAGTACATATATACCAGAAAGTAGTCGTACTTGCATTAATGCTAAATAAATCATGGAACTTTTGGTATTGGGCTGAGATTGTACTTTATGGGGCAATTTTTCTCATACAAGTGAGGGACATTATGAACTCTCTATATTATATTCTGACCCAGCACTTTTGTATCAATACTTTAACTCGAAATAGATTTCTGATAGCCTCTTACACAACATCAACACAGTGTGCTAACTAACATCTCCAAACTCCTCTGTGATTGAAAATAAGCTAACACAAATTCAATAACCCCAACCATGGAAACAGATGACCAAGAAGCCAAAGAACTGAATAAAAACCGACCACCCAGAGATAATAGTGGAAGTGCGTGAATTTGGTCCTGAATATTTTGGGTTTCTGTTTTTCTCTTGCTGAGGAAAATTTGCCCTGAGCTAACATCTGTGCCAATCTTCGTCTATTTTGTGTGTGTGTTGCCCCACAGCATGGCCACTGAGGAGTGGTGTAAGTCCACACCTGGGAACCGAACCCTGGCCACTGAAGTAGAGCATGCTAAACTTAACCACTAGGCCATGGAGCCAGCCCCTATTTTTGGCTTGAATCACTGAAATTAATTAATATCCCCATCCCCATTTTTTGTTGGTTAATTATTTTAAGTGAGAGCATTGAGTGGCCATATACCCCATCCCCAGGCTTATTTAAACAGCTGAGCCCCCACCCCTTCAGCCCACAGAAAGAAGTGACAGTGAATTTGTGGCATCACAGTATACTCATCACTCGTCAGCATGAGCTGGGCACTCTCCCTGCCGTCTCCACTTTGTCCTCATCTTTGTCTGTTTTTGTGTCCTGCCCCATGACCTTTAGTTTTTTCTCCTGTTCTTGATACCACACTCACAGTGTGGAACTTACAATGACCCTTGCTAGACCCTTGCTACTTACAATGTGGTACCTGAACAAGCAGCTTCTGCATTATCTATGAGCTTGTTAGAAATGCAGAACCCCAGGCCCCACCCTCAGCCTGAGCTTCACAATGGGCCCTTTAACTAGATCCCCAGAGGTCTGCACCTATCATAGCTCTGAACGCCTGTCTGGGCCATGGAGCTCTTACTCTCTCTTTGTTTGGCTTCATGTCCTGATCCTCCTCCAGTCTCTTCTCAGCACTGGCTCCACCCCTACAGTGACTCCCACTGGGGATTACCTGGCAATGGCCATGACCATCTGATAGTGAGCAGAGACTGTCTCAGTGGCTCCCTGTCTTGGATGGGGATGCGCCGATGCATTGGCTTCAGTTATTATGCATATGTTCTCCTCCTTCTAATAGTTTATAAATTTCCTTAACAGCAGAGTACATTTCTGATTCATCTTTTTCTGATTCATGCCCTGGATGCCCTGGATGGGTCTCAGTTAGCAATATGTTTAATTTATTATATTAACGTGTGCGTGTACATAATGTGGAATGGCTGAGACTTGCATTTGAAAAGTTACTGGAAGGGGGACTGGAGATGTTTGACAATCAAACAGTTAGGTTTGAGAGAGGAAAAGGCACTAATTAGAAATATAACGGAACTTACACTAACAGAGACGACTCTCAACCTCTCAAAGGGCTACTTACCACTTGTCTGAGCCCACCGTTGCTGAATCTCGTTTCCCCTCGCATTCATAAAATGAGAAGTTAGTACCAAAGTCATGATAGCACAGGGAGACACAATTTAGAGAATGTGTGTAAAGCACATTACAAATTGCTTAACACATTAAAAGTGCTTAATAAATATGTGTTTCCATGTCCCATTCTACCACTGTGGGATGAAGAAATACAAATCATAGATGCTTTGTTACAAAGGGACTATGGAACAGTAACATTTAGATTTAATTATTTTCTCTTCATCTTTTCTAAAAAGAGAATTCAAGGTAATTTAAAAAATAAGCATGTTAGTCCAAAAGGAAAAATAGAAAACATCTCATAATTCAGCCACAATTGTAAACACCGAATTCACCAATGAACGCAAACCTGTCTATAAAATTTCTGGAGTTCAAGGCAAGTAGGACAATGTCTTAAGAAATCACAGTTAGAGGAAGGAGAAAATGCGACTTCTGTTCTGCCAAGCAAAGAGGAAATTCTGAAAGAAATTTCTTTTGAGGATTTTTCAGTAGGGTCACTGAGTCATACAGTGGAAAATGTTTATTTCATAAACAGAATGCATATCAATGGGCCTGATAACAATGATCTTGAATAAACATTGAAGGCATAACATTTGTTGAAATTCAATCTGCTGAGGGTCATTTTTCCTAATTTTCTCCCTCATTTAAAACTGTCTCTTCTTCTAAATGAACCTCTCTCCTCCTCAGGCCTGCATAGTTCCCTCAAGCACAGGGCTCTGTCACAGGATGGGTGCTAAGGGGGATTTACTAGTGATTTATTTGTGTGGAGTTCTCTGCAGATCGTGAGGGTGCTGATTGTCTTGCTAACTTTTGTGTCACCATGGTCCACAGTAGTGCTGGGTACGTAGTGGGCAGCCATGGCTGAGTGAACAGGCGGGTGAATGAGTGACAGGAGCGGTGCTTCTCAGTGCTGGCGCACTTCAGACGTCTCTGGGAGCTGTTAGACAATACTGAGCCACGAACTTTGCCTAGAGGTTCTGATTTAATCAGCTGGGGGTGAAGAGCTGTCACAGGTACTTTTATAAACTGCTCAAGTGATTCAAATGTAGAGTTGGAGCTGAAAACCAATAGGACGGATTACATAAATATACTATTCAATTTAATTATGTTATAGTATAATTTTAACCAATTACTGCATTAAGCTAGGTAGTGTGATAGATATCAAAATGGGGAAGACACAGTCCTTGTCCATGGAAAGCTAACAATTTGGTAACAAGAGACATGATAGTGATTCAATAATGACACTGCCCTATAATGACGACAGAAACACATTCTTTCAGATGCATTCAGTGCGCCAGCCACCAAGCCCTTTACAACAGGCATTATCTCACTTAATCTCTATAACCATCCGTGAGAAAGGCATTATAATTGTTTAATCTCATTTACAAAATGAGAAAATTGAGTCTGAGTGAATACAAGAGTTTGGACTTCAAATCATCTGCACTTTTAATTTTTTTGGGGGGTATAGTCTTCCGAGGTTTTCTTTTTGGATTCTAAAGTACGACAAAAATAGAAAGAAAATATGCTAAGGCATGCATTGGAGCTGTTCATGGGGAAACCCGGTGGCTGTGTTGGGTATATTTGGTCCTAAATGAGAGTGGAGCAGCTGAGTCTGGCTGGCATTAAGGGTGGAGTTGAGCGGGGCTGGAAGTGAAGATACAGATCTTGACTAGGAGGACTGAGCTGGAACCCACTTCCTTTTACAAACGTAGAAAACGAGGGGGCCAGAGTTT
Source organism: Equus caballus (assembly GCF_041296265.1). Taxonomy (NCBI): domain Eukaryota; kingdom Metazoa; phylum Chordata; class Mammalia; order Perissodactyla; family Equidae; genus Equus; species Equus caballus. The sequence goes on from NC_091687.1 coordinate 21,218,947, forward strand.
AAGAACTTTGATAGAGGAGGCCAGCTGGAAAAGAGTGCTGTCTCCACTGAGCACTCTCCTAGGCCATTTGAAGCACTTTATGGGTATTGATTCAGTCCTCATAAAACCCTTTGAAGAAAGGACAATCATCTCCATTTTACTGTTGACAAAACGGAAGCAACGTAGTTAAGTAACTTGTCCAGGTCACACATCAGTAAGGATCAGAATGTATCTCTCCGCGGGCTCTTTCCTCTTGCTTACCTGGTTAGACGGCTCTTAGTGGGAGGTGATTAAGTTAGGGTTCAGTGGTGGTCTGGCAGATCCTAAATGTACTACTGCGTTACATTGTAATATTTGGTGACCTGATGCTATTAAAATTATGATCACTCCTTTGAAGCACAGGCTTTTCCTCAGTGTCCTGGGAGGTCTAATGTAAGTGGTGGTGAGGAAGGTTTTTTGGACCTCAGCTTACTAAAAATCTCCCTACCCTCTGCAGCCTCATTCCTCAGAAATTGATTTTAGAGTCACAAAAGATTAAAGATAGAAAAGTTTATAAACTGCCAAAATAGCAGAGTTACTTGTTTTACTTTATTTCCCTCCTACTCATAACTCCTACTACTTCACTCTTTACTTCACACCACCTCCACAGGGTGAGTTAAAATGATTGCTCCCTTCAACCGTTTGAGTTCCAGTCCTTTCCATCTGGGCATACCTTTTCTTCTCACACCACACACACACACACGTGCACACACACACATATGTCCACAATTTTTGTTTGCTTCTTCATCTACACTGAGGTGTGAATCATAGTCTTGTGCAAGTATTCATCAGTGTTTGTAAAAAAGTGGATCTGGAAACCATTTTGTCTCAAGGTTCAGCATGGAAAAGGACTTGGAGATGGTTAGTGGATTCCTACCATCTGGCAAGTGGTTGCAGGGGAGTGTCCTGCCTGGGCCCCCGGGGCGATGTTTGACCAGGTGCTTTGTCTACCTTCCTTCTCTCTGTGTCTTTTTTACTGGCTGCCATGTTGCAGACACTGGTCTACAGGCATGGGGTGAAAAGAAATCCAGCCTTCTAAGGGTTAGCCTAGCAAGGGAGAGTTTTTAAAAAGCAGAGATCTGCGTATAAAATTTCCTGATAGTTTTCTGCTTTACGGTTCTGGAAACCAAACTTGAGGAAAATCATCAACTCTTGAGGAAGATCATCAACAAACCAAATGGAAGGCATGTGTCTCCCCAATGTTCCTGGAGAAACTCCGGATGGGGAATGTATGAAGGGGACATCAGTAAGCACTTTCCTCATCCAGTTTAGTCCACTCAACAGGTGTAAGGGTGACTGCACCATCACTCTGCTGTGAGACTTGACCACGTGTGAATTCCAGTAGTAGACACCACCTAAGCTCTAGCTGAGACCAATATTGAAAGAAAATATCATGTGCTCATAGTCACCAATGAGAAACCAGGGAGGTCAATGGTGAATTTAGAAGCCCACGTGGGCTGGCTCTCACCTATATCCCAGAGTGCAAGATACTCTGGCTCTGGCCTTGAAACTCTTCTGCAGCTTTCCAGGAGTTTCCCAGGGGCAGCCTATCCACAGAAGCCCTTATCAGTGTCCCTCTATCATGTAGAGCTTCCTGCTATGGTGGGTTCTTCTCTTTCAACTCTTAGTGAAAGCAACCAGTTCAATGACTCACTTTCTCAGACATAGTCTTCCTGAGCCTTCCACGGCAAAATAGCTAACTTGGTTAATGGTGGCTAGAGCAATCTGCAAGTTTCCACATTTTCTCTCTTCTCCTAGAAACCTCATGATTTTTGTTTTGTCAATTATTTATTTATGCTTTCTCCTCAGTTGGTTTCAGAATGGACTTAAGACAGCTCTCACAAAGAAGAGGAACTAAAACTAAAACTTGCAAATGGGGCCATGAAGACCAAGTGCAAGTGAGAGTAGAAGACATAAGGTCTTGGTCAAGAAATGGAGGCGTGTGGCCCTGCTAGTTTGCTAAAAGGAGCCACACAGTAGGCGCTAAGCTCCCTAGAAACCATGGCTCTGAATCTTTGAATAGTCGGCGGAGCAGAGCATTAAACCCTGTGTAGGGCCCTTCTCAACATGGAGCCTTGTGCACCTGCACAAGTCTCCCGCCATGAAGCTGGCCTGATGAAAACTCAGTACGGACACCCTTACATGTTCTTTCTCACTCACAACACCCTTCCTCTCACTAGAGATAATCACTATCTAACATGTATGTTAATCAAGTCCTTGCTTTTTTTTTTACAGTTCATTACCACCCCATGCATATCCCCAACAATATTTTCACTGGTTTTATGTTATAGAAGTGGAATCAAAACTGAAGATTCTTTTCTTCTCAATATTCCTGTTGTTAAATTGATCCAACATGTTGTGTGTTATTTACTTATTGTCATTGCTCTATATTATTTCTTGTATGAATATAACACAATTTATTTATCCATTTTAATGCAGATAGACAGAAGGGTTACTTTCCAGTTTTGGATGTTTTGAATACTATCTTACATGCGTTTGTTCTTAACTCCTGGCAGTGCTCTGACCCCTTGCCACATTGTATTAGGGCCTGTGAGTTCCTGGCACAGGGATGAAACTGTCTTATTTGTCTTTGAGTTCCAGCACCTCCCTCAGGGATTGGCCCACAGGACACACTCAGTAAGCACTTGCTGAGATATCAAAGTGGGGGAGACAACATGATGTAGTGGGAAGCAGTATTAAACTTGGGGACAAAAGTTTGGGGTCGAAGGCCATGCCCCAGCACTTTGTAGCCAAGTAGCCTCAGACATGTTATATCTAAAGGAAAATCTATTCCTTTTCTTGAAAAAATTTTAAAAGTTCCTTTCTGGTGAGGATTGCGTTAACTTGATCTCTGAAGAATTTCTCAGTATGCGCAAAGAACCTCAGCTGTAAAACCTAATGAAGAAAAAGGAAAAGAGGCTATTATGTGCCCATTGGAAGGTACTGGCTTGACTAAACACCATAGATAAACCTTGTGCTTATCAGCATATGCTTCCTTCTTTGGTTTTAGAGTCACTAAATATTGCTTCTCAAAATAAAACAGACAAATCAATAAGAAATAGGAATGCGCTCCTAATGAGTTAGTGGTAGGTGAGAATATACCCTGGGAGGGAGCCTGAGCTTCTAATATGCAGATGGACCACTGGGGACCGGGCCGTAAGATGCTCCCAGGGGTTAAAATTAGAGTGAGGTAGACAATGTGAGTGAGGGAGTGAGCATGTGAAACAGAGACCATCAAAAAAAAAAAAGATCTTTTTGGGGCCGGCCCTGGGCATAGTGGCTGGACTTGGCGCCCTCTGCTTTGGCAGCCCAGGTTCAGATCCGGATGTGGACCTGCACCGCTCATCTGCCATGCTGTGGTGACCCACATATAGAAAGAGGAGGAAGACCGGTACGGATGTTGGCTCAGGGATGGTCTTCTTCAAGCAAAAAAAGCAAAAGAGGAAGATTGGCAACAGATTTAGCTCAGGGCTGATCTCCCTCAGCAAAAAAAAAAAAAAAAAGAAAAAGAAAGAAAAGATCTTTTTTACATTTCTCACAGTTTTGCTTTCACATCATCTTTTCCTAAGGCTTTTTTCCTAAATCTTGTCCACATTGGAGGTGTAGCTACCTTGCTTTGATATCTGACTAAATTTCTTGACTTTTCCTCTTGAAAGGCAGCTGAGCTTGGTGGCCTAACAACAGTTGTCATTACTCTAGTGGAATTAAGGCGACAACACAACAGGAGCCAACTGGAGGGCAAGCAGCAGGAGACTGGCAATGACTAGTGGTCCATGCTACTGCTTATGTCTTCGCCCATTTCATAACTAAAAGTGTCTGCTGTAAGAGTCTGCGGTCGTGCATGTTGAATTCTGTAGGCTATTGTGGGTGAATTAGAAGGGATTAAGATGAATTCTTCCCTGAATTTCATATTCTTCTGGCTAACCCAGTGGCCGTCTACAGAGGGAGGTTAGACAAGATGACGTGGATCTCTGCCAGCACCCTCATTCCTCCAGTCTAAGACTGCTTCTCTTATGGTATATTTTTGAATATCTAAGGAAAGATTTTGCCAGTGTTGGTAAGCCAAATGGCACATAGCTGTGGTTATGTCACAGCCAGGCATAGTGCTTTGCTTTCTGGCCCTGAGGAACAACTAACAGAACAAACGGAAGCCCTGGAAGACAGATCTGTCTCTGTTTGTCTATAAGCTTGGAGGAGAGTGGGAACAATCTTGCCAGCTCAGCTTCCCTGGGCCAGTTGAAGTGAAAACAAGGATTGTCCACTTATCTCAATAATCAAGGCACAAAAAGGCTCATACAGTTTGGCTGCTTTGGCTTCTAAATCCAGGGCATGACTGTCTCTGCTAGGGTGGACTGCATTTTTGATTCATCACGGGGTTGTTCTGTTGTTTCTGAGTCATTGTTGGATAGCAGAAGTGGACAGCTGAAGCCTAGTTCAGGAAATCTTCTTGCACTGAGCAGTATTACAGCTTGTGTTTTGCTTAATTTTTATTCTTAGAACATGACTTCATTTTGATGGCCATTGTTGTGGACTCAAACACAAGTCAAGTATGTTTGCTCTAACAAGTTAAGATGATGAAATGTGGAAACATCTATTTTTCTTTGTCTCCAAAATTTGCACAAATCTCCTTTCTGGTGAGGACCTATCTCTGGGGATTTCCCCAAAATGCAGCGCTCCTTGGCCGTTCATGGATGGGGCACAAAGGCTGTGATCTTGTGTCTGGCCTTCCTGGTGAATGTCATGTGGGCCTCGGCATAGTGGAGGCACACTGATGGTGATACTCCTCTACAAAAAACTAAGCTCTGCATTTTCCTGCCAAAAATCCAAGATTCATAAATAAAAAATAGAGACCAGTCTATTATCCTTGGTGTATTATTCGTGATGCCAATAAAGAATGCTCAACAACCGTGGACTGTATCAGTTAAAAAAGCAAACAAAAAAGGTCACAGATGGGTAGACTTTTCCAAAAAGCTTACAACTTTGTGTAATAGCTACAGAAATTGATCATGAATGCCAAGCTTAGAAAGGCTTGCTTCTTGTCAAGAGCCTTCATTGTACCCAAACATACAAATAGCAGAGAAGTGATTCATTTAGTGTGCTCAGCACTCTGCAAAGCTTTTAAAAGGCTGTTACCTTGTAAGGGACATGGGAAACTTGGTGGGGGGAGGATGCCAAAAGGCCTCACAAAAGCCTTGAATTAAATGCCAGTAATAAAGTAAAAAAAAGAAAAAAAAAAAAAGGAGGTGGAAGCACATGCTATGTGACCACAGGGGATCTTCCACCAAAGGAGGAAAATATTATGCTCTCTACTCTTTGGCTAAAAAGAGCCAAAGCCAGTGGACAGGAAGCAGGGCAAATGGAAATGTGTGAAAATAATAGAGAGGGAAGCTGAGGCCAAAGCTGTGAATGCTGCACAGCAAGCTGGCCAGCTGGAAAGCTGTGGGTGGGAACATGTGTGGAGAAGCTTCTTTAGAGCTAATGGGCTCTTAATAGGCAAAGCTACAAATAGACTGGAGACCTTACATCCCATGGAGGAGCATTCTAGACTTCTTTGTAGTAGTCATTCATTTTCCATGATGTGTTTATTTTCTGAGGCCCTGAGATGCATGCCAATGTGAAGTGAAGGCATCGGTGAACCTGGGGATGACAGAAGCACACAGATATCCAAGCACTGTAATTTCCTCCTGCTAGGTTTCTCACTCCCTCAGCAACTCTCCCAGTGTATCCACAATCCAGCGGCCACACTGTAACCCTATAGGAATATGGGGGAGAGAACCAGAGGAGAGAGCAGGCAGAAGACGGGGGAGCCATAGACAGAACTTGACTGGGATTCTTGAGGACCTTCCCCTCTGAAGCGGAATAAAATTGAAATGTTTTGTGATAAAAGAAATCGGATAAATATTTCCACTTACCTCTTTCCATATGCTTTTATTGGAATTTCTAGGTGTTTTCTTTGGTAGTTTTCTGGCCACTAGAGGTGGGTGCTTTGTGGTCCCCTGGGGGAAAGCACAATGAATCATGAGCCTTGCGAAGAGTTCTGTGAAGAAGCCAAATGGCAGCCACTCGGTGATGGCACAGGGCTGGTTTGTTTTGAGGATAGAGGAATATTGTGTCAGTACCTGTAGCAGTGAGACCCTGGTGAGGGTGCCAGTGATGGTCTCAAATTCTCCTTCACATAGCTGGCAGCCTTTCGGGGAGTGCCATGTTATCACTGGCGTGGATCACAGAAGCATTTCTTCCCCTTGTCCTTTTGTATTGGGAGTCACCAAGCCATCAACTTCAATGTAGCCCCTGCAGGTGAAATTGGGAGTTGAAATCTCGCAGGTGAAGTGAGGGACAGTGTTGCCCATGTGACAGGCTTGTGGAAATTGGAAGGTGGGCAGAAGTTGCTGGAATGTCTTTTCCGTAAGCTGGGCCTTGCAGCCATAGAATTTTGGTTGGGGGTCATTGAGTGGAATTCCCTGGTTCTACAAATAAGAAATGGGAACTTGAGAGGTAAGCAGCTTTCCTAGGGTCAGGTAAAGATTGTTGAGTCTCCCAGTGGGAGGCTCGGACAGACTTCAGTTCATGCTGATGGAAATGAAGGTGCCCAGAAGAATAAAGGGCTATGTTCAGCAGTGATGCCCATCAGGACCCCGTCACTGAGGGACCAGTGAGAATCGGGGATGACACCTAGGACTGAATGACAGGAAAGAGAGGTCATTTTCCAAAGAACCAGGCTTGTCTCAGGGGGCGGAAAGTAGCTCTGAAAATTGAGAAAAAATGAAATTGCATAGAAATCAGTGACCTAGGGTAGTGAAGCATGTTAAAACAGTTTCCACTGCTCTGGTGACAGACACACAGAGGTGGCCTGCAGACAGGTGATTAAAGAAGTGGGAGCCTCTGAATCTAAGGCTGTCTGCAGATGTGTCCTGTGGCTAACAGCAGGGGATCTGACAGGGTTGAGTGCCTGTTCTTCCCCCAAAGCTGGAATAAAACCAACAAACAACAACAACAAGAAATGAGGGACACGGTTATCAAGGCCTAATCCTGAAGAACTGAAAGTATTGTGTGCATTTCTCTAAGTTGCCTGCCTATGATGAGGGCTGATTCACAGACTTCTGCTTGGTCGCAGCTGACCTATTCCCCCTCCCCATTCAAGCTCTTGTCCCATTTGTCTTCGACAGTTTTTGGTGGTGTCTCATAGGTGTTCCCAAGGAAAGCCCAGCCTTTCCATGCCATCACGTGACCACTGCTGTCTCCACATGGGCTTGGGGGCTGGACAGGTGGTAGGTCTTGCAGCTGCTGGGACTTCTCAGGAGGAGAGTGAGTGCCCCTGTCCAGGGTTCTGATGCACACTGTCCCCCGGAGCTGGTCAAGGAACTGCCTTTTCTGTTTCTCCCTCTGTCCTGTCTGCCTACGGGCTCAGACCGAGCCTAGGAGGCTCTGGGGACCCCATCGTGGGAGCCTCCACCTTTCTCATAAGCTCTCTGCTCCTCTGCCTCTGCTACCAATAGACAAGGCCAGCTTGCCCATCTGCACCTTAGTGTTCTGCTGTCCCTCCCCTCAGCTCCTTTCCTCTGCCAACATTTGGTGACATGTGAGTGACAGGAATTGTGGGAGGGGGGACAATGAAAAGCTACAATTTGTGACCTTTGAGTAGGAAAGAGGGTCCCCCTCAGCTGTGTCACCAAAGCTGTAGGAAGAAGCTTTTCAAAAAGTTTATAGAACAGTTAGACAAGACTCCAAGGAGTGACACTGGACATGGGTGGGCAAGACGCTCATGGGATAAGAAGATCCTCAGAAGGAATTTTTACCACAAAGCTCCAAGAGGAGGACAAGGACTGGTGCTTCCAAGTCCAGGGTCAGCACAAGCACTTGCCCCAGACCCGCCCCTCCCTTCCTCTCCACCTCAGGTTGGCCATTGAGGGGGCCTCAACACACTCCCTGGCCCTGCAGGAGGGAGAGTCAGGTAGGGCATTATTCCCCTGCTCCCCCGCTCAGAAGTCATTTCTCCTCTCATGGCTCTCGGCGCCCAGATTATGGCAACTTCTCCCTCCATCATCCTTCTCAGGCTGAGGGCAGTAATGGCTCTGCTGTGGTGGCCTCGTAATTCCCCTGTTCCACATCTATACTTTCACAATTAGTTCTGTTTGTAAAGAAACCTTCCTTGAATAACCCTGTTCCTCTTTGAATCCAGGCTGATGCAGAAACCATGTATTAACCTCGAATTTTAAAAGGAAACATAAAGAATGAATGGAACATAACCAAGATCTCCAACGAGAGATTGGAGGAACTTTATAGTAAGAAGTCAGAAAGAAAAATCTTTGAATGATCTGAATTAGCAGATGATAAACACCTTAGAACATTTTTATGATGGAAGGAATAGATTCACTATTTGAGAAAAATGGTTCACTCTGAGAGCATTTTCAAATTAATACCAGGAAGCATGTTTTCACAAAGTGACAGCAGATAGAGCTGCATTGAGACAGGACTGTGGTGGTGCCATCACAAAGGAAGGCCATCAATCTACTATCAATATGTCCACACAGTGATCCATGATACTAATCCTGAAACTGAAACAGGACTTTGATTTTCTAGGTGCCTCTTGTCTTTCGTGACCCACTGCCAGGTGTCTGTTGGCTGGGCCCAGTGTGACAGGAGCATCTTGGTGGCAGGTCGGCGTCATGCCAGGTGTCTGGAAGACATAGGTAGGGACTGTTTCCAGTCTTTCCCAGGAAAGCTTTGGCTTTTTCAGATTCCTCCAGCCACGTGGGGGAGGCTGGTGCCTGTTCAGATCCATCGGCTTCCCACTAATTCCCTGGTTGGCTGCAAGTGCCATTCTGTTCGCTGAATTGTTAAATGAATCTCTTTAATTTGACTGAGCTGCCTTTGGCTGCAAAACACAACGCCAGCCAGCAGCTACGTTCTACAAGCTAACTGCATCGCATGTTGGGGGAGCCAGGGGACACTGAGAGAGCATCTGAAAGGAGAATTCTTTACCTATTTACAACCTTTAATGAACATAATTTTGCTTCAACACCAGTTTACCAGGCTTTCTGGGTCCTGGACCAGCTTCTCCATTCCCTTGTGTTTCCTTCCTGGGAAGCAACAGTCAATTCCTCCCGGGAATTGAAAACCCTGCTCTGGGAGACAGTTTCCTTTGCTTTGGAGATTTATACAGAGGGCATTTCTCAAAGTTCTTTTTGTTGTTATATAACACTTTTCTTTGTGTGCACTGAAGAAAGGCAGAACATGTTTAACGTTTGTGTTTAAGGGATTTATGGTGCAGGGTATTCTTATTTCTCCTTTTCCTTGAAGTTTGGTGGTAAACCTCCTACAGTCTAACCAGGAAAAGATCTGGCTTCTAAATCACCAACTCTAAGCGAGATAAAGCGTTAAGGCCAATGACAGGTAAATCGCTCTCCCTGCCAAACCTCCCCACTTAAGCAGTTTTGGGAGACAGGGGTTGAGGAGGAGCCTGCCTTCTGGCTGGGAGGGGGCTGTAGCCCTGGAAAGCTGAGAGGCCATCCAGGTGTGCATGTTTCACTGTTCAGCTTACTTGATGCCTTGAGGTTAATACTGACCCCTTGACTTTCCTCACAGAGCAAGGAGCCAATTCTTGGTCAAGAAGATCAATGCCATGTGATCCCTAGCCAAATTCACCCTTAATAAATAAGTCCAGAGAGTATTTTTTTTTAACTTAGGGTCCAGGAAGAATTATGGGGAGGAACAACAGGTGCTAGACCCACTTTTCACTTTCAGAACTTCCTCCAATAATGAGGGCCCCTCCCCAACTTCTGTTTTCAGTGTCAAGTATGCTGAAGGCATGCTGTTCAAAGCACATTGTTTTTGTGAGAAGCCAAGGTTCATGATGCATGACTTTGTGTCTATATTTGATATAAATCCTTTGTGGGTATGGTGTATGGTAAGATCACTAAGAAATTGTTCTAGAAAATAAAATGATGATAAACCATTAATTATTTCAATAAGTGAAGTGCTGTTAAGTTGAAGTTGCATGGACATTTTCATACAATGACCTGGAGACCGACATCCTCTGGTCCACAACTGCCTCTATCTGGCAAGCCCTGAAAAGAAACTTGATAAAAGGTGTCAGTTTTCTTCAAGAACACTCCTAACCCCTATACAAAGCCTTTAAATTGTAGAGTTAAGGTCTTGTATAAGTGGCAAAAATTTAGATAAATGACAAAAAGAAGACATTTCAGTGTGCTCCTGTAAACAGAACTTTCAGGTGGAAAATTCCATCTAATTGATCTCATGAAATTACCACTGTGGTTCTCCTACTGTTTCTCTTTTTCTCCTTCCTTAAATGAAAGCAATGAACAACTGCACTTTATAACACTTTACCTTTATGAAAGTCTCTCTCTATTCACATCTGATTTCTCTAGATGTGTTCATAAACTCCAAGAGAACAACACAAAGAGGGAGATTATGAAAATCTCCACAGGACTGATGATGAGCTGAGATCCAGAAATGTTAGGGGGATTGCCAAGGTGAGACGGTCAGTTGGTGGAAGGGCCTGGATAATTACCTGATGAGAGAGGCTGAGATGCACAAGGTGACCTGAAAGTGTGTGCTGGAGGGAATGGTAGATGTGACAAGGTGCTTGATTTGGAGAGGACACCTAGGGGCTAAGTGTCCTTTAGTGCTCTGTGGTTGTAAGTCACATAAATGTGCTCCGGTTTTGTTCTAAAAAAAATCACTGGAAGCCTACTAATTGGCTCACAAAATTGAGTAAAGAGCTGAGTAACTTGACCACACAAAGGACAAACCCCGGCCGCCTGAGTAGGCAATTGCAAATGATCTCCAGCTACCTTCTGCTCTCTCACCTTCCTTGCCTCCTCCCAGCATTTATTCAGCATGTACCATGTTCCAAGAACCACTGGAGGGAATCAGACAATGAAACATAAAATGCCCCCTTTCAGGGAGTATGTGTGTCAGGCGGTGGTGAGTGCTAAGACAGAGGATAATCAGGGTAATAGTGGGGAGAAACAGAGGGTGAGGGTCGTGACCTCCCGAAGGATGGCCAGAGATGGGCTCTCTGATAAGGTTTGAACAGAGATGGGAAAGCAGTGAGGGACAAGCTATGCGGACACGTGATCAGGAGAGTTGGGGTGGGACAGGTCTGAGTTTTCAGGCCTTCCAGCAGGGGTGATGCTGGTTCGTGAAGGGCACAAAAAGGCCAGTGAAGTGGAAACCTAGGAAGCAAGGGGGATTGCTGGAGATAGAGAAAGTTCGTGGGGCCCTGGGATTCTGCAGCACCCTGGAGGCTAAGAGAGGGGCTTTGCTTTTACTGTAAGTTAGATGGAAAGACAAAGGGGATTGAGCAGATCTGGACTGTATCTCTAAACAACATCCCTGCCTGTAGTGTGCACAACTGACTTTGGGAGACCCTTGTGGCGCTATTTCAACAGCCCAGGTGAGATAAGATGAGGGCTCGGACTTCGCTGGTAGGGATGCAGGTGGTGATGCTCAGTTGGATTAGGGAGGATATATTTTGAAGGAAGTAAGGAGTTTCTGGAAACCAAGAGACAGAACTCAGTTAGGGCCCTTGCTGCCCCTTCATTCCCTGAGATGATGCCAATCGCAGTTTCAGTATTGTGCGCACACTTTATGGCCTTGCACCTTGGGTGGGATGTTTTTGAACAGCCACACACCATCCTGTTCATTGGCTGAAGGGCTGGACATTAAGTGTTGGGCCTTCTGCCCACTTGAGCTCTGTGAGTAGAACCGGAAAACTGTGTCAGAAGAAGGAGGAGCTGCTCAGCCCTCCTTTGTCTTTCTCCTTCAGGCAGATTGAATGGACCCATGGGTCACCCTCCTTACAGCTCTCTTTCCTCACCTGGGGCCTGGAGGGACAAGGCTGTTTTTCTCATCTTGTCTAGAAGAAACACAGCAAATACACTTCAAATACAGCTTAAAAAATACTTTAATAAGAGAACCCCCTTTGTGTTACATTTTCTTTTTTCTTACTATTGGTCTGTTTTATGAAAATGTGTGACATACCTCTTGATGCCACTTACTTAAAAAGAATAAAAACTGTTAGGGTTTTTATAACCCAATCTACTTCCAAAGAGAAAGGACTAAAATTACATGGTATTACTCAAGATTCTCAGGGATTTCCTGAGGGTTTTTGTGACGGGGAAGAAGTGGGAAGATTATTGATCAGTGAGTTAGATGCTGACACAGGAAAAATCCATCACAGATTATTGAGGACAGACTTGTAAATACCCAAGAGAAAGAAATGGTCATAAGGAGATAGTTGCCAGTCAGACCATAGATTGGCTTAAAGTTCCATTTCTCTACTGTGTCTCATACTATTTTTATAGAGCCCAGAGGAAAATAATGGTGCTTGACTTTTTAAATGCGTGATGATTTACTCATGTGCTCACACAATGCATTCAGGTTCTCCTGTGTGCCAGCCTCTGTGCTAGGTGCTTGGTTTAGAGACAAAACCATGCTGTGTCTGCCTGGATGGCACTATGGTATATTTGCAATATGGTTAGTTTTAATATATTTGTAGTGAGTTTAAGTTATAAAATATATAGGCTTTCAGCAGCTTTGTAACAAAAATGAAAATCCAAGATTAGCAAGTAAACCTCTAATTTCCCGCACATCTCTGGGATTTTTGGCAATCACCAACTTCCAATTGTGCTGTGTGTTCAGGAAGCCCAGCTTGTTCTTGCCTGGTCTGCCTCAGTCTGGCTGAAAGATGCATTACCTTCTGCTCTCCTTCTGGCTGCTTCCCCTCACTCCATCACCTCCCAGGACTAGCTATGTCTCATACATTCATTCCACTGTGTGTCTTCTTCTAAATGCTCCTCCTGCCCAACTTCTAGGCAATGAGTCACCTGTTGAACACATCGGACTCTTCTTCCTACCTCTACTTGAGCGATGCTGTGATTGGCCTGTGTGGACCTGGGCAATGGATGGAAGGGGCAGGGAGGCTGACTGGTTTGTGTGAGGATGCAGAAAATGAAGACACAGAATTGTGCCCCATGGACCACTTTCTTACATCAGTGCAGGCTGCCATAATAAGACACTAGACTGGGTGGCTTAAACGATAAACATTTATTTCTCACAGTTCTGGAGAGTAAGGAGGTCTGAGATCAAGGTACCAGCAGATTTGGTTACTGGTGAGAGCTTACCTCCTGGCTTGCAGACAACCACCTTCTTGCTGTATCCTCACATGGTGGGGGGAGAGAGAGAGAGAGAGAGAGAAAGATTTGGAGATGGAGATGAGATGGAAGAAGGGAAGGAGAGAATGATAGAGTTAGAGAGGGAGACAGAGGGAGGTGAAGTCTTCTCATGTCTTTTCTTATATAAGGGCATTAATTCCAGTTATGAGGGCTCCACCTTCATGACCTAATTACCCCAAAGAGCCCACCTCCAAATGCCATCACACTGGAGATTAGGGTTTCAAAATACGAATTTCAGGGAAACACAAACATTCAATCCATAGAAACCACCAAAAAACTTACTAGCAGGGCCCCCAGAATGAGCACTACCAATAAGAGCAAAATGATTTGGACGGATCTGACAAGGAGGTTGAATGCACCATTGAGCAGGTAGAGAAGTATTTTTGGAGAGCAGATCCTTCTTGCCTACCTCCAAACCACTGAAAATTGTTGGAAGCCTAGCCTACCAAATGAGAGGTGCATTTCTTGAAACTTCTTTCAGGACTAATGTTAATCTTTATTTATATATTACTTTATTCCCATGTAGCCATTCTGTTTCGGAGGAAAACGATATGACCAGCATTTATGTAATCAATTTCAGAATAATGACACATGGTGCAAGGAGGCTCCATTGCAGTTTGTTAAAGGAGTTTGGGCCCCATGGAGTATTTCATCTCAGTCTATATATATCCAGATAATTACTCACTGTGAAGTGAACTTAACAAAAGGTGTGCTGTGAGCTTTCCCAATTACTGTGTCCATCTGCTTTTGTTTTTGAATTAAATTTTGCCTGTGGTAGCATGCTGTACAGTAGATGTCCCTTCCTGGCCTGTTCTGTTTTCTTTGATCAATGTTTTTTTAGTGCAGTGTGTGCATAATGAGAATGAGGAAATAAAGAGATGTCTGATGATGAGTTTTAATGAGGGAGACTTTGAGAGTGAGTTTGATGGTTCCCTGAACTCTGTAGGTCATGTAGTCAAAGCTGAAAAGAGTAAATGGCATAAAAGAGCTGAATTCCTGATGTCACAGAGACACTGTATTAGAGGTTTACTTCATCCTCTCATGGGAGCTTCTCTTACCCTCCTGGGACAGGCATTGACATCTTTGTTTGGCAGAGAAGGAAACTGAACCAGAGCAATCAAAGGGCATCATGCACTCCAAAGTACTGGTCTTTGTAAGTGTGAATAGGATGTGTGTACATGTGCATATGCGTGCAGGTGTGTGTGTGCATGCAAGGGTGTGTGTGCCTGTGTGTATGTGTGTGTGTGTGGCTATCAGATACTTAAATTAGTGTAGCCTCAGATAAGCAGAGCATATTACAGAAGGAACAGTAAAGCTAGTGCTTCCTGGGAGAGCATTTTCTAGTTTATGGACAATCTGAGAATCAGAACAAACTCACTTGAAGATGAGAGAAGAGACCAGAAACAAAAAGCGGAAGCTACTGTGTGATCAGTTATAACGAGAGAGCAGCCTTGGTGCTGGGAAAGGAGCCAACGTTACACTTAGTGGAGCTCATAGCTAGGATGGAGACTTTGGGATGAACAAGCATGAGGCCACGTTCACAGCTAAAACTGATGAAAAAGAATCATTAATTTTTCTTCCTCTTGCTTCACTGGCTGTCCCTTCTCAGTTATCCTCCTCTTCCTGACTTCTAAACATTAGCAACCTCAGGGCCCTGTCTGTGGACCCCTGCCCTTCTCTATTCTCACTCTCTGAGACATCCTAACCTTTCCAATAGGTTTAAATGTGTGATGTACTTAAACAGGTGATATGCACCTGGTCCACCCACAGCCTCTCCTGAGTGCCAGAGCTCCAGGAGCCTGTGTCCAATTGCCTTTTTGAATCACTAATTTTTGTTTTTCCAGTGGTACCTAGTTCAAAAGTATTATGGGGAAAAACCTCACAATTATGAGGACTAATAGACAAACATGTCCATAAAATGGACTGTAAGCTGGAAGAAGAGTGTACAGTTGTCTCTGGGCATAGGAATCAGCAACTTCCTGTACTGATGCTGTGGTATCTACCACTGTGCCTAGGGCAATACTAAGTCTGACCTCTAAATCCTAATCTAGGGCTGCATCATACAGAGCTGTGAAAATCATAAACACAGAGCAGCAACTGTCAGCTTCTCAGTGGGAGTGTCCCCATTTTCAGTGGTGACGTTTGTCCCATGAGGCTGAAGGTCATGATGCTGGATGCACAGCTGCCCTTCTGGGTATGCTTGAAACTGGTTCTCTGATGATGTTAGCCTCGGGAATCAGGAGGACAGCTCAGAGGTCCTGGAGCCTCGTGGGCTGAATTCGAATCCAAGCTCAGAGTTGACCTGTATATGTCTTTGGAGTGGGAAATAGAGACATTTTATTAAATGCTTATGTGCCAGACACAGTATCTGTACTAAATCTCATTTTCACAACAAGTTTCTATGGTATGTGCTAACATATATTATTATACAAAAGTGTTGTCTTACAGTTGAGAAACTTGGGGCACAGAGTATTTAAATAAATTAATCCTGTAAGTGACACTCCTAGTAAGTAGCAGAGACAAGATGCAAATCCAATTGCTCTTGCCTCCCAAGCCCTTACCTGTGCTGCTTCCTTTAAACCCAGATGTTTCTTGCATGGTGAGTCACATGCCTGTTTGTTCATCTTCCAAGAAGGGCTGATGCTGCCACTCCCAGAGACGTCGTAGGGAGATGAGAAAATGTAGGGGCAACAGCAGCAGAGCACAGACATGCAGCAGGTGCTCAATAAAAGTAACTTCTCTTAGTCTATCACTGCTGCCATCTCGTAGTCTGCTCACAATTTCATATCATCTCTCATTCCCCAAAGAACATCTCCAGGGCTAAGTCTTTGTGTTCCAAGTATTTCAGGGCCGTGTGGAGTCACTCTGTCTTAGAGCCACAGAGCTTTCAGGCTGGAGGTGGGAGATGGGGATTTGAGTGACAGGACATGTGTGGCCAAGTGTGAGTCCTGCTGTGCTGTGGATTTGGCATGATGGTGATGGAACAAGACCTCATCTCTACGACCCCCTAATGGAGCTGATGGAATGAGGTCAGGGTCCCTCCCTGCCCTTCTCCTTCAAAGTGCTGGCACTCTCAAGAGGAGAGATGACCCCACACTGGAGAGAAGTCTCTCCTCAGTGCCCATTTAAGGTCATGTGCCCCATTGTGCTGGTCTCCACACATGGTCAACCACAGCTCTTGAGGACCTCAGGAGCCCATCGTTACTGTGTTCTTCTGCAAAGGCTCCCGCAGCTCTGGCAGCTCGCTCAGAAGACAGGACAGGCGGCCGCTTGTGCTACTTTGTCCTGCAGACCGGGAGAGGAAAAGTACCACTGAACACCATGGCCTTTCTTAACCTGCTCTCCACATCCACGGTTTCCTGGACGAGGATCTGTGTTGAGAAGAAAACGGTGAAAATGAATCTGTTGGTATTTTCCAATAAAGATATTTATCTCACTGTGTTAAAAAAAGAAAAAATGTTGAGTTAAAGGCATATTGGGTTAAACCTTTAAATAGATTTCAGTACTTAAAACCCAGGGGTCAGAACCCAGGTCAAAACCCAGAAAAGCTAAAGTGTGTGTTTGGGAGGGAAAGTGGAGGTAGAATGTTTCCTTTAATTAAGTAATGTCTGAAAATAGAGGCTTGCCTGGGCCCCTCTGCCCTGGTTTACTTAGCACAGAAGGATTACAGGGGGCTCCCCCTTTGGCAGTGTCTGCTGTCGTTTCTACCCACTTGAGTCAGACCTGCCCTTCTCGCCTGCATCTTCCTGAAGAGGAAGCCATCCCTCAAAGCAGGCTGGTGATAATCTCAGTACTTAATGTTTTATCAGGAGTCAGAGCAAACTGCTGTAACATACAACACAGAGCACAGATGGAAACACAATCAATGTCCTTTCTGCTTCTCTTATCTTCTTTGAGGTTCTGTTTCTGCTAGCTTTGCCACCCAAATCGACAACAGCAAAATGTCCCTGTTATCCTGTCACTCTAGCCCTCAGCTTGCGCAGCCGATGGTCACCGCATCCATCCTGCAATCTCAGTTCTTCCTTCCACAAAGGTGGACATTTCAGTGCACAGCGGTTGCCTGCCCAGCGTCCCTCCCCTTTCATTTGATAGATTGCTCCATTGCCACCTTTTCTCCTTTTGAGGAACTATGCCACCTGCCTTAGTGTCTTGGGGTCACCAGCCTAGCAAGGGATGGACAGGTGCCCTAGCAAGGCCAATACTATCCCCTTTCCTGGGAATGTGACTGTCGTGTGGACTGGTCAAAGATGGAGGATGGTGGGGTTGACTCCTTCGTCAGCAGTGCCCTAGGGAGGTCCCTTCAGTCACCTGTGCCTGGGCCTTGAACATGGCAGCTCCCCTGCTCCAGTCCTTGTGTGTGTCTGTTGTTCTGCCTTTTCCTTAGAGATATCCAGTATTCTTTAAATCTCTTTTTTACTTAAGTTGGCTCAAATGATTTGTGTTGCTAGAGAATCAAGAACATTAATTGATGGAAATATCAATGATAATATTAATTATACATATGTTTTCCCAATGTTTTACTTGTACCTATTAAATAAACTTTAATTTCCTCAGCCATCAAATAAACACCTGCTGTGAGAAATATGGACACAAAGCTTCATGATGAATCCATGCCCTTAACACGATTCAGCTTCCACCCAAAACAAGCAGGATGCTGGACACCAAAGAAGCAGCCACATATACAGTCACAAAATCACACTGCATCTCTGCCCAGGGAGGGCATGGGCGGCCAGGGTGCTGTCAATGGAAGCTCTTGTTGGAACTGTCAGGCCTACAAGGGCAGGCCCTGCATCCATGCATCCCTGTTACCTCCCTTTTAATTGCTACCCCCAATCTCCATAACTTCAAGTTCACCTGACAATGGTTCTGTTCCTGACTTGTGTTTTTGTCCAGCTGTCCAAGCCTCAGCCTCGTCTGGCATCGTGCCAGTTTATCTGGTGCAGCGCAGACACCCCCAGCACCATTCTACACACGGTTACCAGGTTTCTCCCCAGAAACTCCACAAAATCATGGACATTTCATACCAGAAAGGGCTTAAGGGATCATGGAGACTTCTGGCTTGAAAATTATATTTTGCTTTGTGATTTTTCTTCCTCAAATGTCTTTGCAAAAGCCTAAGGGGCCCCTTGGAATTGTTGGCATTCCAAAGAACACAACTAGGAGATGTGGGTCCGTTTCAGCCTCCTCTCCTAAAATGTGAGGAAACAGAGGAGCAGGGAAGTGAAGCGCCTGCTCGACATTAGCTAAGTTGGAGGCAGAGCTCAGATGAATACTCAGGGCTTTTTTTCTTACCGTTATTTCACTTTTTATTAATTAAAAAAATGATTTCTTGGCTTGTAGAAATGTTCCACTTATATGCTTTTATACCCCAGTTCAACATTATCCAAAAATTTAACCCAGCATAAGTAAAATAAAATGAATTGGACCTTTCGGGAAAGGGAAGCCAGGTAGGCACTTTTACTGGTCCTCTTTGAGGCCATATCTGAGAAGATTCTAGAAAGAAAGAAGAGAGGAAGAACGCACTAGGAAATACATGGCATGGCACTTCCCATGTGATATATGCAGCCACGGGAATAAGGGGGAAAGTTTCTCAGTAAAATCACGCCCTGGGAGGGTCCTGGAGGAGATGGAGGTCAACACATTTAGAGGTTTCTGGAAATGTCGAGAGCTGGGGGCAGCAAAGAACAGAGCTTGAGTTGTGGCAATGAGAGGCAATGTCAGAGGCGGAGGATCTGCCGAGGCATTCAGTCCTAGATTCTGTTTGAAGGCAATGTTTGACGTGACTCTTAACTTTAACCTCACTCCCGAATTCCTGATTTGGTAGATTTGGGGTGAGGCCCAAGAATTTACATTTCTAGCAAGGTCTCGGGTCATGCTGATGCTGCTGGTGTCACTGTGAGAACCTACTGCTTTATGGTATTCATGATTATACATTCATTGTGATTCTTGCGATTGGTGTATCATAAGCGTACTATTCTGTTTTTACATATCCCCAGAAATTGTGCAAGAATTCTGACAATATTCTACAAAATTTATTACTGCAGAAATTTGTCACCAAAATGTGCTGGGTATCACCAATAAATGGCCATGTTATTATTTTAATAATGGTTATTATTTCTACATCCTATTGAATTTCATACCTCAAAGAGATGTAGGAAAAAGATATACACCAACGTCTACTCACAAATATAAATTGCTTGGAAACCTAATAAAAAGTAATTGGATTTGAGATATAAAAAGAAAAGATGAAAGAAGATAAAAATTCAAAAAGTTCTCCGGTCAAGCCTCCCCTGCCTTTTCGTGGCCTAGTTTATAGACATGCGCTACAGATACAGTGAACCTGCTCCTCTGACCACAAATCAGAGCAGAGGGTGCAGCCTGGCAGGAGATATTTCAACCTGCCCTTCTGAGCCAATCAGCAGTTCTGGTTAAACTCACTTCTTTCCTGGCGGCTGCTGGGTCCTCTCTGCTTGCTTCTCCGCTTTCCCTTTTGTGTTGTTTGAGGTCTGGGATCTGTGTCTGAGAGCCCCTCCCAGGTCTTCTGCTGTCTGCTCCTTTCATCGTGGACCCAACACCTTTCAGTGGAGCAGACAGAGCCTGAGGTGGAGGAGAGTCTCCTGGGGTGGGTATGTGGAAAGGGAGTGGAGGGACCACCTCCCACTTGCCCAAGAGCAGAAGTGTGATGAACACAAGTGGGACAGGGGCCTGGCTCCTGGAACCCAAATGACCTGATCGAACATCCTCAACTCTTAGCTCGCTTGAAGGGGCTGTTTGCTATATCCCCAGGAATGACAATGAAACTGAACCTGTGAAGATGGGAGAACCTCTGTGGGCAATTTGGTGGACATAGAGCCGAGTCTTTCGCTACTGGTTAGTTTTTGGGTGTTCTCAACACTGGTTGCATATTAGAATCTCCCGAGCTGCTTTAAAAATACCTGTGCTAGCGATGCCTGTGCTAGTTCCAGTGACAGAGATTCAGGTTTGATTGTTTTGGATGTGGGACATGGGCATCTTTTTAAAAAATTTTACAGATGATTCCAGTGTGCAGTGGAGAACTATTGCTGGTTCTTCAAGCGTGGTCTCCTGACCAGCAGCATCATCATCACTTGAGAAGTGGGCAGAAATGCAAACTCTGGGTCTCATCCTAGACACAGTGAGTCAGAAGCTCTGGGGGCAGGGACCAGCTATCCATGCTTTCACAGATTCCCCAGGTGATTCTTACCTCTGCAGCTGAGAACCACCAATGTGGATGAAGGAAGACGCCTGTGGAAAGAGAAAATCACCAAGCCTAAGGAGATATCGGAACAATAAACAGAACCCTTTGAATGGGAAAAAAAACCCCAAACCCCCAAAACAACACTTTTCACACTAAAATTTTTGTTTTTTTTGCTTCAGAAAGAATCTCTCTGCTATCCCTTTATTGTCAGAGGTGACAATGCCTCCACACCTTTAAAGGGACAGGTTTCTGTATTTAGGGCTCAGAGGGGTGAGGATCAGAGAGGAGGGGAACAGTGGCTCTGCTACGTGCAGAGTCAGAGTCCTACGTCCATCATAGCCTAGGAGAGGACACCCGCAGTATGAAGCTGCACGTGGTGGAATTTTTGATGAGATGAAAAAGAATCACATGGAGAATTTGTTTCAATGCATATTGCCAGTCTCTCCTCCTGGGGATTGAGATTCAGCAGCAGGAATGATGCAAAAGTGTGTCTCAGACAAGCTCCAGGCCCCAGCCTGCTGAGGATGCACCTGGGTAATCGAACTTTGATTCACCCAGTCTTTCAGTACACATTCCAGAATGGGTGGGATTGTCTTAATCACTTTCACCTGCAGAGAATGGGTTAGTATCAAGGCCTTCCGCAGGGTTAGGCAGGAAAAGAGTCAGAAGAGAAAAACACTGAGGGGAAGATAAGGGAGCTTCTCAGAATTGGGAGGGTCCTCACTCCTTAGGGGTGCAGGACTTCATGGATAGTTCTGGGGCACTGGTGAAGCTGCACCTTCTCTGGGAGCCTGATATGTTACCTTCTGCTTTATAGAATCATCTTTATAAATGTCCTTGTCCTTTGCCATTAAAGGCTATTTACACCTTCTAATGTAGTGGTGCTCAAACTGCCTGCTGGGCTCCATCCCAGATTCCTGATTTAGCTGATCTTGAGCTGGGCCCTGAGAATTTAGACTTTTCGCAAGTTCCCAGGTGATTTGGGAGCTGGTTCAGGGAATGTAAATGACTGCTGTAATGTGTCTCCTGGTGTCATCCATCAATCCTATCAGTGCTGCTGTGGATCGACGCTGGTGGGGCCTATCGATATTCTTTTTGAGGCATGCCCCAGTCTATCTTCCTGCAGATTGGCCATGGACTTTCTTTGAGAAACATCGTCAAAAGTGTGAGTAATAAAGGGGGAGAACACCTCAAGTGGACAGAATGCCTTTAGAGCTTGCAGCACAGAGCTGGGGGAACAGGCAGAGCAGCAGAAGGGGGAGAAGGAAAAGCTCCTGAGGTCCTGACTCCCCAACCACTCATTTCCTCTCCACCAGACACTCATGCCCTCATCTCCTTGTCTCTTGTCTCCTCCTTCAGTTGCAGCTGCCCCTTCCTGAGCTGACCCCTAGACCTGGTCCTCAGTCTAGCTGCCATAGAGTTTCTCTTTTCTTTTGATTTCTCCCTCCCATGGAGGTGGGGCCCATGTGACCAGCAGGCCATTCCCTGTGTCACAGAGAGAAGTGATCACTCCCACAGCAGAGCTGCACAGCACCCCAATTCCCAGGAATCAGGGTCAGGAGAAGGAATTAAAAAAGAATGAAGACCTCGTCAAGATGGTGGCATAGGCAGACTCCTCCCATGAACACAACCAGGTTACAACTACTTTTGGAAAAATTACCCTGGAGAGAAAACTGGAAAACTTGATAGAAGGAACCCCTACAATAAGGGACAGTCCTGACTGAGGCAGAAGAGACAAAAATTCCTTCTGGAGAGAAAAAAAGCCACCTTCGCAAGCAAAGGAGCTTCACAGCCATTGAGTGGGAACCACCATAAGGTGTGCAGCTCTCCCTGGAGAAGGGTGGATCTGAGCAGGGATACATTACTACAGTAAGCATCTTTCAGACTGAGCACAACTGAGATGAGTGCCTTACTATCTGGCTTTGCTGGCTATTAACTGCAATGGGGGATACCCCGAGAAGAGCTATTGGACAAAAGCCAAGAAAACCCAGCTGTTAAAGGATCCACACAAATTCACCCATCTTAGAGATCAAACTAAAATCACCAGAAAGAAGCCTGCACAGTCCTTTGGTGAAAAGAGGCTCACGTAGTGGGCTCTGGGTGCTTCTTGGTGAGAGGTGAGACCTCTCTGGAGACTGAGACATTGGTGGCAGCCACTGTTGTGACCTAGTACAGGTGTGCTGACACAGATGCTGGCAGACAACATTAAAGTTCTTGTCCTGGCCTGTTAGCCCTGGGGTCTGCCACACCCAGTAGGGTGAAAAATTAATCCAGTTTAACCACAGCAGGCAGCCTGCCCTATGGACCAGCTCCACCCCACAGCAAGTCCTCAGGCTGCTTGTTGGTCTGCATAGAGTGGGTGCCTTGATCCTCTATAGGCAAGCGAGTGTGTCTGCCTTGCTGGGGCAGGGCCTGTGTGAGGACCAGGTGAACGGTGTGGGATGTTGGTGGAGAGGTGGGGGCCTTGGCAGTGGGGCAACAGGGTATACTCCAGGGGGTTGAAAAGTGTGCACTGATCAGGACTGTGTTGATGGTGTGTGGGGACCTGGGATGGGTGGGGCTTATCAGCAGCACAAGACCTGTGCTTCACAAATAGCCATAAAGAGGATTTGCCCCACCTTCCAAAGCCTCAAACAATTGGGTGCTCCTGTGCCTAGGGCCAGCCCCACTCAGCTGCAATCTTAAGAGAGCTGACAAAAGCCTTGCAGGCCTGAGGCCTACAGCAACTGTAAGAGCCTGAGCCTAGCAACAAGCTACACTGGGTAGCTACCCAATGAGCAGGAAAATTGCAACAGGAGTGTGCTATTAGATCTTGTAGCTAATGGTGCTGATGCTCCCCAAACTGGATTTAGAAACAGCTGGTCAGGGAGGGAAAGACTAGACTCCCTGGGTACCTGCAGTAAGAGCAACCCTGCCACAGAAGAAGGACACAAATAGCCCACAAAGGGGTCACTAACAGATCATTTGGGCTGACGACAAGAGGGAAGCACACTGCTGGGCCTCAAAAGGCATCTCTTACATAAGACCACTTCTCCCAGATCAGGAGACATAGCCAAACTCACCTAAAACATAGATATAAGCATAGAGATAGAGGCATGATGAGGAGGCAAAGGAATACTTTCCAAGCAAGGGAACAAGACAAAACCCCAGGAAAAGAACTCAATGAAACAGAAATAAGCAATCTACCTGACAAAGAGTTCAAACAAAAACTCATAAGGATGTTTACCAATATTGGGAGAGGAATGGATGAACACAGTGAGAATGTTAACGAAGAATTGGGAAATATAAAAAACAACCAATCAGAAATGAAGAATACAATGCTGGAAATGAAAAATTCACTAGAGGGAGTCAATAGCAGAGAAGAAGGTACAGAGGAAGAGATCAGCAAACTGGATGAAAGCCTAGAGGAAATCATTCAAGCTGAACAGATAAAAGAAAAAAGAATTAGACAGAATGAAGGCAGTCTAAGGGAACTCTGGGACAACATCAAGGGCACTAACATCCATATTATAGGTGTCTCAGAAGGAGAAGAGAGAGACAAAGGGGCAGAGAATCTATCTGAAGAAATAATAACTACAAATTTTCCTCACCTAAGGAAGGAAATAGACACTCAAGTACAGGAAGCACAGAGAGCACCAAACAAGATAAGCCCAAAGAGGCCCACACTAAGACACATTATAATTAAAACATCCAAAATTAAAGATAAAGAGAGAATCCTAAAGTGGCAAGAGAAGGGCAACAAGTGACATATGAAGGAAAGCCCATAAGGCTATCAGGAGACTTCTCAGCCTAAACCCTATAGGCTAGGAGATAAGGCATGACATATTTAAAGTGCTGAATGGAAAAAACCTACAGCCAAGAATACTCTACACAGCAAGGTTAGCATTCATAATGGAAGGAGATATAAAGAGCTTCCCAGACAAGCAAAAATTAAAAGAGTTTATCACCAAGAAGCCAGTTCTACAAGAAATACTGAAGGGACTTATTTAAGTGAGAAAGAGAACACCACAAATAAGGATAAGGAAATTATCATTCAAAAAAACTCCCCCCAAAACAAGCAATAAAATCACTGGTAAAGGCAAAAATATAGTAAAGGTAGCAGATCAACCACCTATGAAGATAAGATGAAGGTTAAAAGACAAAAGTACCAAAATTACCTATTTCAATGATAAGAGGGTAATGAATAGACACACAGAAAACAAGACATTATATATCATTTCAAAAACATAAAATGTAGGAGGAGGAGAGTAAAAGAGCAGAGCTTTTAGAAAGAGGTCAAGCTAACGAAACTATCAAGTCAATATAGATTGCTATATATATAGAATATTATATAGGAACCTCATGGTAATCACAAACCAGGACCCTATAATAAATAAACAAATAAGTAAGAGGGAAGAAATCAAGCATATTGCTAAAGAAATCCATCAAACCACAAGGGAAAAGAGCAAGAGAGGAAGAAAGGAACAGAGAAGAACTAGTAAAACACTCAGAAAAAAAGTAACAAAATGGCAATAAATACATATTTATCATTAGCTACTTCAAATGTCAATGGACTAAATGCTCCAATCAAAAGGTATAGGGTGGCCGACTGAATAAAAAAAAAGATCCATATATATGCTGCATACAAGAGACACACTTCATAATTAAAGACACTCACAAAGTGAAAGTGAAAGGAGGAAAAAGCTACTCCATGCAAATGGCAAAAAAAGAAAGCTGCAGTGGTGATACGTATAGCAGACAAAATGAAGTTTAAAGCAAAAATTGTAACAAGAGATGAAAAAGAGCACTACATAATGATAAAGGGAACAATCCAACAAGAGAGTATAACACTTGTAAATATCTATGCACCCAAAATTCAAGCACGTAAATATATAAAGCCATTATTAATAGACATAAAAAGAGAAATAGACAATAACACAATAATAGTAGGGGACTTTAACACTCCACTTACACCAATGTATAGATCATCCAATCAGAAGATCAATAAGGAAACACTGGCCTTAAATGACACATTAGACCAGATGGACTTACTGGATATATATAGAACAATCCATCCAAAAACCACAGAATACACATTTTTTTCCAATGCACATAGAACATTCTCCAGGATTGATCACATCTTAGTCCACAAAGCAAGTCTCAATAAATTTAAGATTGAAATAATACTAAGCATCTTTTCTCACTACAAAGGTTTGAAACTAGAAATCAAGCGTAGGAAGAAAATCAGAAAAGCAAAAAAATGTGGAGATTAAATAAAATGCTACTGAACAACGATTGGGTCAATGAAGAAATCAAAGAAGAAATCAAAAACTACCTGGAGACAAGTGCAAATGAAAATACATCATGCCAAAATCTATGGGATACAGCAAAAGTGGTTCTAAGAGGGAAGTTTATAGCAATTCAGGCCTACATCAACAAACAAGAAAAATCCCAAATAAACAATCTACCACTTCACCTAAAAGAATTGGAAAGAGAAGAATGGACAAAGCCCCAAATCAATAAAAGGAAGGAAATAACAAAAATGAGAGCAGAAATAAATGAAATAGAGACTAAAAAACAGTAGAAAACAATAATGAAACCAAGAGCTGGTTGTTTGAAAAGATAAATATAATTGAAAAACCTTTAGCTAGACTCACCAAGAAAAAAGAGAGAAAGCTCAAATAAATAAAACCAGAAATAAAAGAGGAGAAATTACAATGGGCACCTCAGAAATACAAAAGATTTTAAGAGAAAAGCAATATGCCAACAAATTGCATAATCTAGAAGAAATGGATAAATTCTTAGAATCATATAACCTTCCAAAACTGGATCAAGAAGAAGTATGGAATTTGAATAGAGCAATCAGTAAGGAGATCGAAACAGTAATCAAAAATCTCCCCAAAAATAAAACTCCAGGAGCAGATGGCTTCCCTTGTGAATTCTACCAAACATTCAAAGAAGACTGAATACCTATCCTTCTCAAACTCTTCCAAAAGATTGAAGAGGAGAGGAGCCTTCCTAACTCATTCTACAAAGCCAACACTATCCTGATAACAAAACCAGACAAGGACAACACAAAACAAGAAAATTACAGGCCAAAATCACTGATGCAAAAATCCTCAAGAAAATACTAACAAATCAAATACAACAATACATTAAAAAGATCATACAGTATGATCAAGTGGGTTTCATTCCAGGGATTCAGGGATGGTTCAACATCTGCAAATCAATCAACATAATCCACCACATTAACAAAATGAAGAATAAAAATCACATGATCATCTCAATTGATGTAGAGAATGCATTTGACAAGATACAGCATCCATTTATGATAAAAACTCTAAATAAAATGGTATAGAGGGCAAATACCTCAACATACTAAAGGACATATATGACAAACCCACAGCAAATATCATTCTCAGTGGAGCAAAACTGAAAGGGATCCCTCTCAAAACAGGAACTAGAAGGATGCCCACTTTCACCACTATTTTTGTTTGTTTGTTTTATTTTTCCTTTTTCTCCTCAAAGCCCCCCAGTACATAGGTGTACATTTTTAGTTTTGGGTCCTTCTAGTTGTGGCATGTGGGATGCCACCTCAGCATGGCTTGATGAGCGGTGCCATGTCTGCGCCTAGGATCCGAACCAGCAAAACCCTGGACCACTAAAGCAGAGTGGGCAAACTTAACCACTTGGTCATGGGGCCGGCCCCTCACTACTCTTATTTAACATAGTATTGGAAGTCCTAGCCAGAGCAATTAGGCAAGAAAAAGAAATAAAAGTGATCCAAATTGGAAACGAAGAAGTGAAACTGTCACTATTTGTGAATGACGTGATTTATATATAGAAAACTCTAAAGAATCCACTAAAAATCTTTTAGAAATAATAAATCAATAAAGTCAAGTTGCAGGATAGAAAACCAGCATACAAAAATCAGTTGCATTTCTATATTAACAATGAAATAGCAGAAAGAGAAATTAAGAATACAATCCCATTTACAGTTGCAACAAAAAGAATAAAATACCTAGGAATAAACTTAACCAAAGAAGTGAAATATCTGTACACTGAAAACTATAAGCCATTGTTGACAGAAATTGAAGAAGACACAAATAAATGGAAAGATATTCCGTGCTCTTGGATTGGAAGAATTAACATAGTTAAAATGTCCATACTTCCTAAAGCAATCCTGATTCAATGCAATCCTTCTCAAAGTTCCAACAATATTTTTCACAGAAATAGAACAAAGAATCCTAAAATTTGTATGGAACAACAAAAGACCCCCAGTAGCCAAAGGAATCCTGAGGAAAAAGAACAAAGCTGGAGGTATCACGCTCCCTGATTTCAAAATATACTACAAAGCTATAGTAACCAAAACAGCATGGTACTGGCACAAAAACAGACATACAGATCAACAGAAGAGAACTGAGTGCCCAGAAATAAATCCACACATATATGGATAGCTAATTTTTGACAAGGAAGCCAAGAGCATACAAGGGAGAAAGGAGAGTCTCTTCAATAAATGGTGTTGGGAAAACTGGATAACCACATGAAAAAGAATGAAAGTAGACCATTATCTTACACTATGCACAAAACTCACCTCAGCATGGATTAATGACTGGAATGTAAGACATGAAAGCATGAAACTTCTAGACGAAAGTATATGCAGTACACTCTTGACATGGGTCTTAGCAGCATATTTTCAAGTACCAAGTCTGATCGGGCAAGGGAAGCAAAAGAAAAAATAAATAAATGGGACTACATCAAACAAAAAAGCTTCTGCACAGCAAAGAAAACCATCAACAAAATGAAAAGACAACCTAACAACTGGGAGAAGATATTTGCAAACTATATCTCAGATAATGGGTTAATATCCAAAATATACAAAGAACTCATAGGTCTCAACAACAAAAAAACCAACAACCCAATTAAAAAATGGGCAAAAGATCTAAACAGAGATCCTCTAAAGAAGATATACGGATGGCCAATTGGCAGGTGAAAAGATGTTCAACATGATTAGCTATCAGGGAAATCCAAATCAAAACCACAATGAGATATCACCTCACTCTGTTCAGAATGGGTGTAATAAACAAGACAGGAAACAACAAATGTTGGAGAGGATGTGGGGAGAAGGGAACACTCATACACTGCTGGTGGGACTGCAAACTGGTGCAGCCACTATGGAAAGCAGTATGGAGTGTCCTCAGAAAATTAAGAATAAATCCACCATATGATCCAGCTATCCCACTGTTCAGTAATTATCCAAAGAACTTGAAAACACAAATGCATAAAGATACATGCACCCCTGTGTTCATCGCAGTATTATTCACAATAGCCAAGACTTGGAAGCAACTTAGGTGCCCATCAAGGGACGAATGGATAAAGAAGATGTGGTATATATACACAATGGAATACTACTCAGGCATAAGAAATGATGAAATCTGGCCATTAGTGACAACATGGATGGACCTTGAGGGTATTATGCTAAGTGAAATAGGTCAGAGGGAGAAAGTCAAATACCATATGATCTCAATCATAAGTAGAAGATAAAAACAATGACAAACAAACACATAGCAACAGAGATTGGATTTGTGGTTACCAGAGGAGAAGTGGGGAGGGAAGATGGTGAAAGGGGTGGTTAGGCACAAATGGGGGGTGATGGATTATAATTAGTCTTTGGGTAGTGGACATGAAGTAATCTACACAGAATGCAAAATATTTTATGATGTACACAACAGAAAAATAAAGTGAAATATATGTGAAAAAAATAAAGACATTTAATACAATTAAAAAAGAAAAAGAGCAAGTAGGACTTAATATTTAGCCTTAAGAAATACATGGGGAAATCTTCCTGTAAACATCCAGCTATAAAACAGTGCTATAAATACACTTCTAGAACTAGGACTTTCTGCAAATGGGGGAATGTGGAGGTGCGGACCGCCAATCTTCTCTGAGGGTCTCAGATCTCCCTGGGGGCTGATACAGTTACCTACTTAGTGTCTTCCTACCATTGAGGGTTTGTTCAAGGTCCTGTCTTTCCATAGCACACCTATGCCTCTTACAAAGATGGACAGGGGTCTGGCCCTGTAGCTCAGTGGTTAAGTTCACGTGCTCTGCTTTGGCAGTCCAGGGTTTCTCTGGTTTGGATCCTGGGCACGGACATGGCACCACTCGTCAGGCCAGGTAGAGGCAGCATCTCACAAGCCACAACTAGAAAGACCCACAGCTAAAATATACAACTACATAATGGGGGGATTTGGGGAGAAAAACAAAAAAACATAAACAAAAAAGAAGATTGGCAACAGTTGTTAGCTCAGGTACCAATTCAAAAAAAAAAAAAAAGGGAAGGGAGGTCCTTAGACATGGGACATTGGCACAGAGATGGAGGCACCTTTCAGATTAGGTATGGGCACTTCTGGATGGCTGAGCATGTGGAATGCAAAATCTTATTTAATCCTTCCAACAATCTTACAACACACACACTATTAGTGACCTCCTTTAACACAGCGGGTTGTGCGAGTCTTAGTGAGGTTAAACAACTGGCACAGGGTCATGTCCCTACGCAGTCTTGGAGCTGTGATTCAAATCCAGGCTCTTGTGATCTGTAAGCTCCTGTTCCTAACCTCTGCTACTCTCGCGCTCTCTGCCAGCTTCTGGGGAGAAGGATCCTTGTCTTACTCAGCACTGTTCCTCCTGCTCCTGGAGCTGCGTTGTCCAATAGGGCAGCCACTGGGTACGGGTGGCTTCTGAGCACTGGAAATGTGACCAGTTTGAATTAAGATGCGTCGTAAGCATAAAATATGCCCTGAGTTTAGACTTACTATTAAAAAAGATCATTAATATTTTTTATATTTATTACACTTTGAAATGATAGCATTTTGGACATATTTGGCTAAAAATACATTATTAGAATTAATTAGACCTGTTTCTTTTTACTTTTTAAATGTGGCTACTGGAATATTACACATGTGACTACATCTGTTTCTATTGTATGGCACTATTCTCCACAGTACCTCAATATAGGATTATTGGAGAATTACTCAAATATAAGACCAGTCCATTTGCACGAGGTGTCTCCTTGAGAATCTGAGTTACAAGACTGCAAATCTGCAGCTGAGAAAAATGTCAGTTGGGTGAGAAGAAGAGAGGATAGCAACGGAGAGTGTGTGAGATAGACATAGGAAGAGGAGGTGGCAGCTGATACTTGGTCCTCTTGCCCCTGCCAAGTGACCTAATGAGTCACATGGAATCAGACAGTGAGAGACGGGGAGTGATGGAGAGACGGAGACACACTTCACACCCGCCTCTCGTGCTGACAGTTGCCAGTCCCTACCAGGTCACAGCTCTCAGGGTCTCATTTCTAACCCTCCTGTCCCCAGATTTTGGCTAATGCAGCCCCTAAGGCCCCAAAGCTACAAAAGGATGGCTCCAGATTACCCTGCCAAAAAGAGGTGAAGCCCTAATTTAGAAAGAAAGCTCCCTGGCAGTGTTGGGAAATTAGGTACAACACATGAATCCAAACTGAATCAGCTCACCTATCAGGGGTCCTGCAAGAAGAATCTTGCCATCCCCTGATCTAGCTGCATTTCTGGGAAACTGGTGTTAGCTAATCACCCTCTGTGCAGCCTTTGGACAGGAGCTCAAAGAAACTCCACAGACAGCTCTGAGTTCTCCCTAAAACCCTGAGGGCTCTCAATGCTTTCTATCAAATAAACAGAAAAAAAATTGTTTCTGCATGGCCAAGCAGCTTCGAAAATGTTTACCAGCCCGTCAAAATGTCAGCAGCCACTCCCCTGCTTCCCACTGTCTAAGCAACAAGGTGTCAGAAGGCTTTCTGCTACAGAGCTGGAGACGAGAGCCACTCAGGGCTGAATTTTCTGCTTTTGTGTATTTCTTTACTTCAATCTCATTTCTTTATGTCAAGAACGAGGCTCATATCAAGTTACCTGACTAATAGCTCTCCTTGGAGGCATGGAGGCCTTTGTGGGATCTGAGGAGAGACCCCAGAACACAAAATGTCCAATTTGAAGCATTTGGACAGTTGTTTGGGGTGACAGTGAGGGAAGAGGACCGAGACTGTCCCCCATCACACGCCAGCCTCAGAACAGCTTCCTGTATCTTGATCATCTTCTCAATTCTCATGTAGCAGAGTGGGGTAAGTGCTTTGTCTTTATCTGACAAACCAGGAGACCAAAGTTCCCCATCCTAACATAACTTGCCAGCACCACACATTTTCACTAAAGTCTGCTCGAGCCCACAGCTAAGTTCATCAGAGGATGTGTGCTGGGCCCTAGGAAACAGAAGAGGAGCCCTGTCCTAAATGCTGACCCTGACACCAAACAGGGAGCAGGCCTGCGGGAAGCCCCTGCAACAGGGGCCCTGGGGTGTGGGACTGACATGAACTGGACAGGGCAGGACAGGCTGCAGAGCACAGGTCCACTTTAAATTCCGTATTCCGCAAACCAAACACTCTTGAGACTGACTGTGGACCACAGAGCTCCAGGCTGAAAAACAGCTAAGAATTTGGGAGCCATAAACTTTATATGGGGATCTAAATTCATAACCTGTTCTGTAAAATAAGTCAGGAAAAGAAAGAAATCCCAGATACTTCACAACACCCTAGGCTAACTATTAATGAAGATGACCAAGCTAGGGTAATTTTGGCAATGCCTGCTTCAGAAAGGTGCCAGATAGGGCTATTTCAGCCTGGTTCTCAATTCTCCCCTGCTATCTTTCTAAACTCAGAGCAGGAAGGGCAGGTCTTCAGTATCAGAGAATGTTCACTGTGCAGTCACCACACTCCTAGCACTAACCCTAACCCTAGCCTTAGCCCTCATCCTGACCCTGACCCTAACCCACAGACACTGTGTGAACTTCAAGGTGCAACTAATCCTCACACAAAGAGCCATATCAGGAGGGAGCAATTGTTCTTCCCTCATTCTTCCTTTCTAGTAGGAGAAACTGAGGCACAGTCTTATTGAACTTATAGTTCTGTTTGAGTCCAGATCCTTTTCCACAGGAAATGAAGGAAAGAAGATGACAGAGGCCCTGACCCAGGCACTGGTTCACAGTGTCTGCAGACACGGCATCAGCTTGAGTGACAGGCCCCGATGGGCTGCACAAGGCTGCTGCGCCTGACTGCACACGCAGGCTAACCCAAAGCAGGACAATGGCTCAGCCCCTTCAGACAGATTCGAGAGGGAGTGGTAGCCCCTGCAGAGCACGCCATCTCTGACCGGGTGGTTAGAATTCTGAGGGTCAGAGGGTCTATTAAACAGCTGACAGAGAAGATTTTCCCCAGACCTTCTGTCCTACTCTCTGGTGCAGTTCTAGTGGAAAAACGTGGGCACTTCACAGGGCTCCCCTAGACGCTACAACCCCCCTGAGGATACCCCTTCCATGGGGAGTGGAAATGCTTTCCAACGTCTGCCTTCCGTCCCTTCCTCAACAAGGTCTTCCCGATAAAGCCACTCAGACACTCAAATGAGTAAGAGCTGCCCTACAAGGAATGGAAACAACCAGAATGTCCACCAGAGGAGACTAGATGCAGGTCTACACTATATTCATACCATGGAGTGCCAGGCAGCCATTAACAGAAACATGGCAGCTTCTTAGGGACTGAAATGAAGAGTCTCTAAGAAACCTTGTCAAAATAATGAACATTGCACAGGTCAGCGAGTGACGCCTGTTCTCCTATGTCAATAGTATGAATATATACATACACACACATACATATATGCATAGCTACATAACCAGTTAATACTGGTTGCCCCGAGGAAGGGAATGTGATGACTGAGACTCAGGGGAGGCAGGTTTACTTACACCCCACTCTGGATCTACATGTATCTTTTTTATTTTGCTCAGTGTGCATGCAGCACCTATGGAAAAGTCAACAGAAGTGTTCTGTCCTCGCTTTCCTTAAGCTTTTTGCTCACTGGCTGATTCTTCCTCAGAAAGTTGGGGGTGCGGGGAGCAGGGGACCTGGAGGATTGGTGTTGGGTCATTGCCATATGACTTGGATGGCAAAGAGGAATATAGATCTTTACTCTCTTACGGAAGCAGAGGACATAATTTAGTGCCACAATAAGCAGAATTGGTGGATTGAATTTGAAAATGGTTAAAATGCCATTATTAAAACAGTAAACTTTGTATGCCCAGAGTTTACAGGAGCCCTGATTCTCAAAATAATGTGGAAGCAAATTTTTCCGGAACAATCAGGTCATTTGACGGCACATTGCATTTACTTTCATAAAGTATTTGACCAAAGAGGAAATTTATTTAAATATGAGATCACAGAGAAAAGAAAGGTGGAGGCAAGACTTAGTATGAATAAAGTATAAGGCTGAATGAACTCATTGACAGCGAGAGCTGATTGTTGGTGGGAAAAGTGCCTGAAGATAGAGTTACGGTACTATCTTTTCTTCTTTGCTAAATAAAGTTAGTATATATTTTTTCATTTGTCATGTGGTTAACAGAGCAAATTACTTTTTTAAATAATCTTTTATTGACTACTTCCAAAAGTCACTCACTTAAAACTTTCTTAATGTATTAATACATTAATGTAAATCTCTTTCAAACCCAGAGGGCAGACTGTGGCAGGTGGTGTTTTCAAATAATACCGTGGTGATATTTCTGGTCCCACATGCTCTTCCAGAACCTTGCCCCTCCCCATCAAGAAGTAAATAGGGGTGCTTTGTCCCACAGCCAAGGGAGCCTTTCCTAGGTCCCCACTGCTGGGTCCACACAGGCCGCATCCACTCCTCCCCTAATCCAGCTCTAGTCACTGAACTAATTTTGGAAGTCTATTAGTTTGCTAGTACACATAACAAAGGATTGCAGATTGAGTGGGTTAAACAATAGAAAGCTATTGTCTTGAAGTTCTGGAAGCCAGAAGTCTGAGATCAAGTTGTTGGCAGGGCCGCACTCCCTCTCAAGGGTCCAGGGAAGAATCTGTTCCAGGCCTCTCTCCTAGCTTCTGAGAATGCCTTGGCTTGTGGCAATGTTAACTCCAATCTTCACATGGAATTCTCCCTGTCTGTGTGTCTGTCTCCAAAAGTTCCCATTGTACAAGGACAATAGTCATATTGGATTAGAGGCCCACCCTACTCCAGGATGGCCTCAACTAATTACATTTGCTACAGCTGTGTCTCATTCTGAGGTACTGGGGGTTAGGAATTCAATATGTGAATTTTAGGGGGACACAATTGAGCCCATAACACAAGTGCTGCCCCAATTCCTGTCAGGAACTGCAGTTCCCCGCTGAGCCCTGAAACCTCAGCCCCACATGGCCCTTACCCCACCCACTTCCCAGGACAAACTCTGATGCGCCTGGTCGTGACAGCTTGGCCCTGGGTCCTACTTCCTGCACCTCTGCCTCACTCTCCTTCCCAGTGCATTTTCCAGTTACCTTTCCCTGCAAGGTAAGTGTACCTGTTTGAGGACCGAAGCCCCCTCAAGACTTCTCAGTAACTCTGCTTGCTGTGGACAGTGCAGGCAATGGCCCCCACTGACTGGTCCTCAGACCATCAGGCTTCTCTAGGCCACACCCACTATTGAACTTCCTTGCTCTCCAATTCTGGACCACCCCACCTCAAGGCAGAGTGCTGCTCTCAGGGACCTGCCTGTATAGGGACCATTGGCTCAGGCTTTGTGCCATCTGAATGGGAAATGCCAGCACTAGTCCTGCCCAGCTCAGTCCCAGCTCAGTCTACCCTGGCTGGGACTAAAGCAGTCACGTCTCTTGACAGATGCGGGACTGGGTAATCTCTGCTGATGGATGCCTTGTGTCTCAAGGTTTAAGGGAGCTAAGCGGCTCCATTCATCACTCCGAAGCCTTATGCGTCTGTCCCACATATCAGACACCCCTTGGAGCCTTCTAGACACTTGAAGAACATGAAGCTCTAGGTAACTTTGATTGCATTGCTCACTGAGAGCTGTGTGTGGGTCAGACTGTTCTGAGCGTCATTGCCACGTTAACCCACTTACTCCTCTTGTCTGCATTCCCACACAAGCAAATTGAAGGGTGGAGAGGTTCGATCTTCAGGTCACAGAGCCCACCAGGGTCAGCCAGAAGTAAGCTCTGAGTGGGGTTGGGCAGGTACCTCTCTCTTCTACATGTTGATTTACTGTTGGCACAAACATCTGTCTAGTCCTTTCTCCCAGTAAAGAGGCCAGGATGAGACTCTCTGAATGCTAAAGCTTTGGGGCTTCACCCTTTCTCCCCTCTCTCCTGATGAATGCATCTCTTCTCACTGACTCTATTTAGCCCATGCAGCAGAGGAGAGAGCACCTTGTAGCACAGCTCATCGGGCCAGGCTCTGCTCCTTGGACGTGCCACCCTTAGGTGGCAGTGTGTCACTGTCCTGGCCTCCCAGCCTGCAGGCCCACTGTGAAGAAAATTTCTTTCTCCCAGATCTGCAGGGTTTTTCCACCTTCAGAGAGACAGAACAGATTCTGAGCCCTCAGGATTAGATTCCTGTCAGCCTATAACAGAAATTCCTCTTCAGGTTGGGAGGTGAGCACAACTTGTAACACTGGAGTGGGAAGGGGGATTGCGAGAACATCACTTAGCATGGCAGGGATGACAGGCAGCTGATGGGAGGGGCAGGGAGGAAGGTGCCAGCTCATCTCCACACAGCTCTGTGACCAGTACTGGGGATGCCACAGGAGCCCCCAGGTGATGAGCAGTCCCTTGCATTCACACTGTGTGCTCCTGCCTGGCCCGGTCTCCAGCATCATGGACAAGCCAAGCAACGGCAGTCAGCACTACCAGCTGACCCAGGAGGGAGTGCTGGCTCTCTGCCAGGCAAAAGGCTGAGTGTTGCAGGCTTGTGCGTTATCTCATTTATCCTCACGGCACCTCTGTGAAGTAGGTTCTATTACTATTCCAATCTTAATGATGAGGAAACTGAAAGCCAGAGAAATTAAATCAAGGAGACAGGCGGGAGATCTTAGGTACAATCAGGGAATGAAATCACCTTCTGTCACACAGCAATGACCACATTTGTGCGAAGCTGAGAGGCTCTGGACCTCTGAGGTCCAAGTCTCAGAGACCCAAGAGCTTGGGGGCCACACTCCTCCCTCCCCGTGGGAGTTGATCTTTTTCCTGGGATGCTCCAGCACGTGGCTTTCAAGGAGTTTGGGTAAGAGTGGGAGTCACTTTGTGCTGCCCTTGACTCCCCGACAGCCGCCCTTTATCAGAAAATAGTCTGCCCGTGAGGATTTTGAAAATCAAACATAATCATCACATTAGACACAGAGTGAGGAACTGGACCGATCTTGACTTCTCAGATGCAGTTGGTCTCTTGAGAATTGGGTAGGATAGGACCAAGGGCAGAGAACAACGAAAATCTAACATATCTGAAAAATCTGGGAAAAGCTAATGCAATATGATTTTCTAGAAGACTCCTTTTTAATTCATGTGGGACTGAAGGCATGCAGATGACTCCTGTGAACATTTGCTTTGAACACTGATGGACATGGAATCAGAGCCCAGTCCCTGTTCCAAAACACAGGCCACTGAAATTGCCACTGATAGGAAAGGTGTCTTTTCATTTGGCCATCAGAGATACGACCAAAAAACAAAATCTGACTATTTTTGGTAAAAAGGACAACACATTTAAATTTGTACTGACATGAGAGTGAACAGTCTGGGAACCTGGCCTGCCAATGGCTTTGGTAAGGATACTCAGCGAGTCAGCGCACGAGCTCTGGGCAGCTGCAGTGCCTGGTGGAGCATCGTCAGACTGGAAAGGACAGACAGTGGGCTTGGTGCCTGCCTCTCGACTAGAGGGTGGTCCTGGTGGCCACAGAGGTGGATGGGTGGGTGGATGGATGGCAGAGCACATGCAGCAGCATGTCCAGGCCCTGCTCAAACATCACTGAGTCACATCAGATGTCTGTGGGCGGTCATTACCAAATGCTAATGACTCTGTCCAGACATGGACTCCCATGGCTGTGACCTGATAAATGGGCCACATGGCCTCCTTTCCCCTCCTCCCACCTCTTCATCTAAGGCTGCTGAAAACACTCACGCTTCTCCATGTGTTGCCTGTTATTTTCCTCGTCTGTCTTTGTCACTAGCAGTTTATTTTCCTTTGTTAGAACGTTTTGATTTTTCAGAGCACACTAGCCAAATGCCTTGAGATGCTGTGAGCTAGTGAGTTTGCATTGGAACAGCTCTGCTCCAAGCCCGTTAGCTACAGTTGCTAGGCTGGCTTCTGCTGCATGTCACAAAGAGCCCTGTGAAAGCCTCAGTAAACACTATTAGCCCTAAACGAATGATGATAGTGAAATCGGCTCTAAGCTGCGGGCTCATGGAATGATGTATTCATTGTGCTGGATAAGAACAAGGAAACAGAACTGGACACATGCCGAATTTCATAGGCAAGTGGAGTTATGCAAAAACAACATGGGGTAACAAATGCCTTTTTGTTTCCTAGAAGCTGTCTGTTTCAGCAGGGCAGGACTCAGGTGGTGCTGCCGGCTCTTCTGTGAGCCCATACATGCAGACATGAGGTTGTCGTACAGCTGTCTTAGATTCCTCCTTCTGGTAGCTTCCTACACCTGCTTCTGGTGTTTGGAGGCTGACAAAATACTCATAGAGAGCTGAGGAAATTCGTTTAGAAGTGGGCAAATTGGAAATGGCCCGAGTGTCAGGGATTTCTGAATTCTTCCAGTGGAAGTGGCATTCAGATGAGCATCCCAGCTCAGGGAGGATCATGGGCCCTGTTTTATCTTCCTCAGCATGGCAGGCCCAGGCTGAACTTCAAATCTGTTGAAATATTGATAAAAAAGGACAGTATTTTCCATGAATGATCTTACTGGGAATTTTAGAAAATATTGAGGACACAGGCTGAAGAGTAATCCAAATGCACAGACCCTACAGGCAGAGAAGGAATCAGGACTCTCGTACCTTGTTCATTAAAAGAGAGGTCACTATTCTTTCATATTTTCCATTGAAAACTGAATAACCTGGTCTGTTCATTGGCCTCCACACCCCTTTCTTCAGAACACTCTGTTGTTCCTTACTCTGTAGGAGTTGTAATCTGGAGATAAATATGAGGATATATTGGAATCCCCAATGCATTTTTTTCTCAGTGGGACACAAATTCTGGAGGGCAGGATCGATGCATTTCAAAGTATCTCTCTCAGGCCTAAAGTTCCTAGACCAAGGAATTTGGAGAGTCAGTGTCTTTCCTGGATTAGACATCAGTGACTGACTTTCTGACATATGGTCCCCAATGACACAGTAGATAGAAGTAGTAGGTAAAATACCCCCATTCCTATAACCTGTGGCAGTGCCGTGTGGGGGATGCCATAGGATCTTGACAGATCCAAGATCCCTGCAACATTGACCTGCAATTCTGTGGTCTTCTTTTGCTACTTCCTTTGAAGTTTCCTCTATTGAGCTTCCTCCTTTAGAATTATATAACTTCTCAGACTTAGATGAAAACCTCAAGCTTATCCAGCTGGGGTATATGAGGCCATTGAGGCTTCTATATCACATTCCTGCTACATGTGCACACAGCCTCTGCTTGAATACATCCAATGATGAACTCACTTCCTACTGAGATAATTTAGCTTACCATTCCACTTCTCTGGCTCCGTTTTACATTGAGCATAAATACGTTCGCTTGTGCCTTGTACTCAATGGTCTTACCCTTGAGATAATGGTTCCAGCCTTTGAGATAATAGAGATCAAGGTAAGATTACTGTCTTTTTTTCCCCCTCAGTCTTTAGTCATTTGGAGGGCAAATAAAAATGATTCAGAGAGAATTTGGATCAGAATCAACATGAGATTTACTTTATATCACTGCTCTTTTGGTCATGACACATCCCTGTAGTCAGGTAATGGCATAGCTTCCTTTTTGTCACAGTTTACAATGATGTCAACCCCATGGATCCCTGGGCATTGTTAAGAATGGCCATCTTCCTTCAATTTCAAATGTCTCTCTGTTTCTTAAACCCTCCGGATTTTAGGTGTCAGGGAGACAGAACTGTACTTCTCTTGGGGCTGCAACTAAGGAAGTGGCTTCTGAAGCCATCCTGTGAGTCAATAATTCACCCTTACAGAACACACCACTATGTTCCAATTGAAAATTACCGAATATTGAGTACTGGAGAATCAATAGCAGGTTATGGTCCTTGAAGACAATGATTCTATAGTCTCTTGAGTCTTCTTTCCTCTTTGCTCTTCATCACAATTCCTGCAAATCTTTCACATGTAGCACAACTGGGAGCTGCTTCTTACTAACTTTTTCCCTTGAACTTGTTCCATTTGATTTAGATGTCTCCAAAGTGTGAAATTTGAAAGTGTACAGAATGATAGTCCAAGTAGGGGCTGATGAGTCCCAACGTTCTGCTTAAGCTTTCTTTCACTGGCATATTGTTGCTGCCAAATATTAAATTATGATGTTACCGCCTTACAAGGCACTGAGCATCTGAGCCAAGGGAGGTGAGATTTAAAACAAGAAAGTTCACACCAGGGGAAATGGCAATTCTGAGAACACTGCTGAAGGCCATGTGGGTATTAGCAAATCCCAGCTCAGTTGCTGCCAAAGGAGGGGAGGGATCCATGTTGGTGAGTTACCCAACAGGTGCCAGGCACTGTGCTAGTCACCTCATGCCCTTAATTGGTGTATGTACACAACCACAGTGTGAGTGTGGTGTTGCCATCTCCATTTTACGAAGGAGGAAGTGAAGTGCAGAGAAGATAGTAACTCTCCCAAGGTCATAGCCCAGATTCAAACTCTATTGGGCATTGCTTTGAAAGACTGCATGAACATTTAAAGTATTTTGAGTTATTTTTGGTTGCTGAGCTGTGTTTTATTTACTAGGGTACCATCCTCAATATTGGGCTGCTTGAGATCGGATGAGATTTCTTAGCAACATTTGCTTCCCCAGCTCCTACACTGTTTTAGAGCCATCTTCCCAGGAATGGTTTCAGAAATCTGTCTTAAGATACTTCTGTAGAATAAGGAGACTAAGATCCTACCCCAAACCATTAAAGATCCATTGAGGGTTGCAGTTTTCTAGTCAATATGATTTTTCTACTGATTTTTCCATCTCCATTCTGAAACTTTGCTCCTGTGAGTGTGAAATTCTCTCCAACTCAATTCAACCAAAAAGTTGATTATTGTGCCTCTTTCCCTTTCTTTCCAGGTAAAATGTCACTAAGAGAAGGCATTGTATAGAGAATATTTTGCTGAAGGTCGGGGGCAAATGGAGGTGGTTGGTGACGCTATTATCACAAGGCAGCCAATACTCTATGTTTTAATACTGGCCACCACTACCCTTAGAGGTCTGTCAGCTATTCCTGCTGCCAAGAATTCCTCTCCAGCTGTATTTCTCCTCAAGCCCTATCACCAGAGATGAATTATCTTCTTCCTAATCATTCTTTTAAATGAACACAAACCTTTCAGAAGCAAAGATCCACAAAGAAAGAATATAATGAAGTATGGCTGTTACATATCAGAGTAGTAAAATGTGGATTTCTGTCATTCTCTTAAATTCTCTATACTTTATAATTCTTCTCTAATGAATATTTATTGCTTTCGTTGCAAGGAAAAGGAGAAAAAAGGAAGTATTATTTTTAGTTTAAAAAGAAATAATGTAAAAGAATTCTTGTTTCAAGGGAACTGAGCCAGGAATAATTTTTCTTACCTTACTGTTCATCGGTGGCTCTTCTGACTGCAGAGCATTCCATGTTTCAATCTTCTTTCTTTTAATGTTTGAGGAGAGTAATCTAGTAGGGGGTCTGATAAAAGAA
Source organism: Equus caballus (assembly GCF_041296265.1). Classification (NCBI taxonomy): domain Eukaryota; kingdom Metazoa; phylum Chordata; class Mammalia; order Perissodactyla; family Equidae; genus Equus; species Equus caballus. The sequence continues at coordinate 21,260,123 of NC_091687.1, forward strand.
TTTTAAAAATGGACTTTTAGATGTGAAACCTTACATACTCCTAGAACAGAACCATGCCAGTTCAGCTAGTAATTGCTCCAGACTTCAGGGAAGACAAGACTTCCCCACTCCAGAAGATGAAGGGCTCATCAATCACAAAATCTGTTTCACTGATTAGTGTTTAGAACTGCTGGTTCTTTTCTCCTTCTTTTTAACCTAACTCCTATGAGGATTCAGATTCTCTGGTTACACGCTCAGTAGAAAATGTCAGCAGTGCCTGGTCGTTTAAGTTTTAAGATCTGATGCTCAGGTTGCATGTTTCTGGCTCCTTACCTGGTGTCTGAACCCGGCCAAAACATCCCTGGACTGGGGACCCGAGGTTCAGAACAACCTGTGGCAGGCATCTCAGGCTCTTTTGCAGCAAAAGGCTCAGGATTTTCTTAGATGTTTTCTATGAGCATTCATTTCCTGCCTGCACCTGAGGCTTGGTTCTGCCTCTCCTTGTGAACCTGTTTGTCCTCTTCCCATGTGGAGTTCACGTTTGGCCTCCTCTCCTCTGGACTGGGGAGGCAACATCGGCATGCTAGAAAGATTTCCAGAGTGGCAGAGAGACTGGGATTACTCCATGTTGGCTCAATTCCCATATAACCAATGAGTTTTAACTACTCAGAGCCTCAATATCCTCAGCTTTAAAATAATTTTGTGGTTATTAGGAAGACTGTACAGCACCTTGGTTACACATACAATAAAAAGTAGATGGTATTTATTTTCACTCAATCAAGTTTCCCTCAAGGACTTTGATATGAAATTGAACTGTCAGTTTTTCCTACTTTGCGCTAACTTTGATATATTACCCTGCCCTGGGCTGTTATTGGAGACACACTCTTGAATCCTGTCTGCTGACTTACGCCTCTCCCAGCCTGCATAGGCCCCATAAGAGGGAAATTGATATCCAACCATTTATTATTCCTCACAATTGACCATGGGGTGCTGAGAGCACTCGAGGAAATTTTGAAGCATATTGTACTCGGGTCTAGTAATAAAAGGATTTTTTCCCTCTTTTCAAGATTAAATTTAATAAGAAATACCATTGATTCTTTGTGTAGAAGTCAAAAAGTAATTTTAATTATTATAAAATGAAATATATAACTGCCGCATTTTCCAGTCAGTAAATTATCTCCTCAGAGGCAAAGCTGCATTGAAAGTCTTATCCTAGTCAGAAAGTGTGATGGTGAGAATATCATTATTTCTTGATGCACTGGCCTGGGCATTAGTTAATTTTGTCAGAAAATCATTATGAGAAAATATGTTCTTTATGAAATGAGGCTGGTTATGATACAATGTGTTTTATTCCTTGTCTCTTCTTAATCATGCTAAGAAGGTCTTCAAACATTTTCATATTCAAATATAAATTGTGATACGTAAACTATTTACAATGTGGTAAGGGCAGTATTTATTTTTTAATTTTAATGCATTTCACTGGTAGCAGCAGTATTTTTAAAGTTAGTTCAACCAAAGTGGCTTCAAATCTCTTCTAGGAAAGAATGCCCAAAATTGAGTAAACATAGAGTTGCCTCGAGGAGTCTATGACGATCACAAGACTACATGCATTCCCAAGGAAATTATTGGGAAAAATACTCAGTTCAAGGTATCCATACTTGTACAACTGGGGAGATCTTTGTAATGTCCTTAATTATTGTTTGACTTGCCACATTTTAGGTCATTACAGTAGTCCCCCCTACCCACAGAGGATACATACCAACACCCCCAGTGCATTCCTGAGACTGCAGAGAGTACCAAACTCTATGTATACACTGTTTTATCCTATACATGTATACCTATAATAAAGTTTAATTTATCAATTAGTCACAGTAAGAGACTAACAACAATAACTAATAATGAAATAGAATAATTAATAATATACTGTAATAAAACAGCACAGATCTTAGCAACCTTAGCCTACTATGCTTTTTCTTTCCGTATTAGGTCAAGTAATTTCACCTTTTCACTTAAAGGAAGCACTTTACAGCTTCTCTTTGGCATATCCCAATTGCCAGCATCACTAATCTTGTGCTTTGGGGCCATTATTAAGTAAAGCAAGGTAAAGTAAAGTAAAACACAAGCACTGTGATGCTGAGACAGTCTATCTGATAACTGAGATGGCTACTAAGTGACTAACAGTTAGGAGACATATATAGTGTGGATCTGCTGGACAAAGGGATGAGTCATGTCCTGTCCTGGGTGGGACAGAGTGGGATGGCATGAGAGTTCATCATGCTGCTAAGAATGGCATGCAATTTAAACTTATGAGTTGTTTATTTCTGGAATTTCCCATTTCATATTTTCCAACTACAGTTGACCACAGGTAACTGAGACCATGGAATGTGAAACCATGGGTAAGGAGGAATGACTGTACTTTCCTTTTCTGGTGTGCAGAATAAAATATAAAAGTAAAAGTGTGTTCGTTGAGACAATTCAGACAGTTTGATCCTATTCATAGAAAGAGTAACTAACACTCTTGAATGTTAGACTAGGAAAGACTCTCAGACATCTTTTAGAATCCAGCTCTACCACACCTGCCCTGAGTCGACACACATGATTATCGTACAAATGAGGACATGAAAACACTGGGGGCTGAAGAATGAAGAGACTCTCCAAAGTCATCTAACTCTAGACCCACTCCGTTGCTCACTCAGGTGTGTCCCTGCTGGTGGTCCACGTTGTCCTAGGTCTTCACCTGATTTGACTGTCTTCCTCAACTCCTCCATTCATTTCATAGGATTTTGGTTTAAAATTGAGGATATTTTCCTGCAGATATTTATAATAAAGAATCAGTGTGAGAGTGATGGGGTTAATGAATAATCTGTTTAACTGTCAAAAGGGTTATTTCCTAAATGTGATAGGAAAATGAACACAAAGGTTTCATCAGTGTTCTTCTGGGTACCTTCAAACATTGCTCAGAACCATTAATTGTGAGCTTGATCGTGCCTCTTGAGTTCTGTTGCCTCAAAGATGGTTTCCTTCTATGATGCTGTTGCAGTTGGGGCTCCGTATGGCTCAGGAAATGTTTTCAGAAAGATATACCTGATCCAATGTGCTGTTTGGGTCTCAGGGATATCATCTCTGAAGAGTGGGACAACTCCAAAGGATGGTAGGAAACAGAGTACCATTTTCAAAGTCACAGCCAGAGGTTGTGAACTTGAACCGTTTGTTCGTTTATCCTTTTCTCCATTCAGCATTGATGATTTCTGACCATGTGTCAGTCACTGGACTAGGGGCTAGGGATTCAGTCAGCAACATAGACATAATCCAATTTTTCCCCGCATTCGTAGGTAGAGCTGTGTCGGTTGGTGGGTGTGACAGATGACTAACCAGTAATTAGTTGTATGATAAGTAAGATCAAGAAAATTCAATGTCCTGTGGGAATATGTGAAAGGGGTACCTAATCTGAGAGTAGGATAAAGTCACAGTAAAACCTGAAGGATGAGTGGGGATTGGGAAGGGAAAGCACATGAGGAAGAGTGTGCTAGGGGAAGGGACACTGCATGTGTAACAGCCCTGCGACAGCAAGGTGGATTCAAGGAATTCTAAAACGCCTGTGGTTGAGTGTTCAGGGCTACAGGGAGAGTGGCACATGGTAAGCTGAGAGAGGCGGGCATTTTGAATTGAATCACCAGTCCAGCCTTTATGATACAAGATAGGGCTTACAATATTGCTGGTACTATGTAGACGCTTCCAAAATCACTTAAAATGTTATTGGGAAGGAAAAATTGCCATCCAGAGAACAGAGCAGCACAAGGAAAATGATACGAGGTGACAAAATGTTTAGCAAAAATGGAAAACATTCTAGTGAGAAGTCAGCATGTGGAGAGAGAGAGAGAAATCAGGGATGATTCCGAGGAGAAAATGTTTTAAAATTATATTTTAAGATTGGCTGTAAATGGCAGAAAAATACGACAATATGTAGTTTAGTTTTTCATTGAATAAGAATTCTTCTAGAAGATGGATGGTGGTTGCTGATATTGGTCCAATCTCTTGGTGACCTCAAGGTCTGTCTGTGTCTTTGCTATTCCTCAACATTTCTCTAGGATCTTCTGCGGGTGACCAGGGGGGTCATCATTTATGAAGCATCAGAGGCACCTTTGATAGCGTAGCCTGAAGGGGAGTGTTTCTCATGGATCACAGTATTAGAATTACTGGGTGTACTTTTTAAAAATGCAAATACCGGAGCCCTAGAACAACCCCACTAAATTAACAGGAATAGAGCCCTGGAATCTATATTCACAACAAGCTCCCCGAATGCTTCTTAGGTCCACACAATTTTGAGAAATATTGATTAGGGCTTTAGAGTAAATGTGCTTATGTATATTCAGGGTGAGGCATAAAATCGGCCACGATAGCACTATATCTGGATGTGACCAAGGAGCATTTCAGAGTTGATTTAGTGAGAAAAGCTGTCCTGTCTAAGGCATTGTTCTGGGGACTGGTTGCCTGCAGGATCTGTTTGTTACCAGTGTGCAATGCCATAAGGAACTTCTGCCAGAATATAATACAGTCATTTCACTAAAGATACTGTTTAATTCATCTGACTTTTTATTTTTTTATTTTTTAACAGGCAAAACTTTCTCAACGAAGGAAGCAGTATATTGATTTACTTTCTGGCACAAGTTGTTTATTGCATTGCAGATGGCTCTTTGTTTAGCTCTAGTCAAAGGCACAACATACATGTGGTCTTTTCAAAGTCCTAAGAAAATGTTACTGTGGAAAAATGTGTGTGTGAAAAGTACTTTGGGAAAATGGCTCAAAAGCATGAAAAGAGATTCCAAAATCAAAATTAGTGAATGCTTTATTCACAATAACCAAGAAGTGGAAGCAATCCAACTTCCCATCAATGGATGAATGGATAAAGATGATGTGGTATATATATACAATGGAATACCACTGAGCCATAAAAAAGACAAAATTGTGCCATTTGTGACAACGTGGATGGACCTTGAGGACATTATGCTAAGCAAAATAAATTAGACTCTATGATTTCACTCATATGTGGAAGATAAACAGACAAAGACAGAGATAAGAACAGATTGGTGGTTACCAGAGGGGAAGAGGGTGAGGAAGCGAAAAAAGGGTAAAGGGGCACATATGCATGGTGGCGGATAAAAACTAGTCTATTGGTGGTGAACATGATGTAGTCAACAGAGAAACTGAAATACAGTAATGTACACATGAAATTGACACAATGTTGTAACACGATATGACTTCAATAAATAATTTTAAAAAATTGAAGAATGCTTAACTGCCTATAAAATATAGCTGTGACACAGCCAGTTAACTGTAACTCAACTCATAGAACTCTATATCAATTATAATTAATGTGGGATGGGGGAACACTTCAAGATGTTTGCTGTGTGTTAGGTGAGGTCCAGAGACAGAGACAATGCCCGAGGTCCCCAAGTGGCTTATGAGGGCCCAGTCCACAGTTCTATTTCCCAGTGGGCAACAGAAGCCGTGTAGTGGGCTGCTACTCTGCTCTGATTGGCTACTTGGGAGAAGCTTTTGTTTTTCAAGAAATAATATGTCAAAAATTAAACTTTTATTCTCAGGGAAAATGTCCATGCTACTCAGGGAAGCAGACACTGCGAAGAGTGGAAAAGTTGTTTCCAGTCTGGGATAATTGGGGATCACATTGGCTGAGAGACCCTTCAGGAAGGAGCTAAGTAGCTATTCTCCAGGGGCTGTGCAACCTTCCGTATGAAAAGGGGAGAAAGGCCAGATGAGGAAGTAACCAAACCTTTGCTATTACAGGCATGGCTCTGGGACTTGTGACATCCATTGATAGGGGATCCATGGGACACAGATAATTATAGTCATGGCTACTGTGTACGGAGACTTTTCAAAACTTTCTAGGCATTTTACATGCAATATCTTGTTTAATTCTTGCAACAACTTGGTGACCAGGTATTGGTATTTCATATTACCTCTATTTCACTGATGAGGAAACTGTGACTCAAAAATTAAGAAACTTGTCCAAGTTCCAAAGTGTACCAAGTGGCAGAGACAGAACTAGGACCTACATGTGACTCACTGGGGGATGTTTGCTCTTAATCAGGAGGTCATACACTGATTAGACCCTGAAACTAAAATAGTGTGTCATTGTTTTTTACCACCATCAGTTGTCAGGTCTAAAGAGAAATTATGACATTTACCTGATGGTGCCACAGACACTTGTGAGTGGTTGCCTAGAGAATGAGGGAAGCATTTTACTCAGGACAGGCTGTACCCAAAGCCTGGATATTTGGATTCTTGAATGTCACGTTTACAGATGTTTTATGCCTTCCCATTGAAAGTTTTGCCTAAGTTTACAGTTTCGCAGATTTTGTATATACATTTTCACAAGCAGACAATGTAAAGAAAAAAGTGATTGTTAAATATCCAATTTCTGATTTGACTTGTATCTCCTTCACTACATTGTTTTTAAGAGGGGAGGGAAAGCTAATTTTAAATGTCGCATATCCAGAGGCAGCCATCTAGATCCAAATGAAGACAGGCACTTGGTTGATGTTTCTATCTTCCAAGCTATTAATTTCAAAGCATTAATAATTGGTATACATCTCTAGACTCACAAACAATTGTGTAGAAATATAAGTTTACGTCTTAACTATATGACTTGGTTTGGAAATTAGCTCAGAGAATGCACATTACAGTTCTCAGAATTTTCCCTCACAAGAAGCTAGAACTTATAAAATTGTAGGCTTTAGCTCATCTCTTTTGGATGCCATATTGTGACTACCAATGAGTTTCAAAGGTAGTGGGGAATTTCACATGAATATTACTCTAAAGTTAAATTTAGAAACCTGACTAAATGTAACATTTGTGTTAGGTGTTGAATAGATTTCGATTCATTTGTAGCAATAACCTGTATGTCATGGATTAATAACTTCCAAAATATCATGGAATGGTTTATCTGTATACATAGTTAGAACTACACACACATAAATGGCCCTTAGGTACATGCACTGTAAGTAACTTTATATTTGCATGATACATGAAAAATATATTTTAGATTTGTATGATATGTAAAAAATACTTCTACACATTTCACATATATCATTTCATGGATTCCAAAGCTTAGTCAACTGGGAGTTAGGTTAAATACTTGTCCAAACACCTCCACTGGGCATGTAATGGTTTTGGGGTTGAGCCCAAATTAAGGTCCCATGTAAATGCTCCCACTGCATTCATAGCTCTCACGCGAGTGCTCCCACTGCATTTGTAGCTCCTTGTAAGTGCTCCACTGCATTAGTAGTTCCCATGTGAGTGCTCCCACTGCATTAGTAGCTCCCAAGTGAGTGCTCCTACTGCATTAGTAAATCCCATAGAAGTGCTCACCCTGCATTAGTAGCTCCCATCTAAGTGCTCACACTGCGCTAATATAGCACAAAGTCTCCATGTGCTGAGTCTACCGTGAAGCCTTACTGCCTTACAGTAACCTGGCAGGCTTAGCCAATGGGAACATATCTTTTAGGTAGTGTCATATATTACTTTTGTAAGAGCTTGAATTTTAGGATGAAACGTAGGTAGAAAACTTTGAACAAGGACAATCAACTGTCAGACAGCATATGATATGCTGAGAATTAGGATGAGGAAAAAGGAAGAAAAGGTTGGCTTTGTGACAATGAATCAGGCATGTGGGGAGTGCTTTATACCTGCTTAAGGACTAGAAAAGACATCAATAAAAAGAAGAGAGAAATTCTCACTTTGTTACGTTAAGGGACTGCTACAATGTAAGTAGACACGGGGATGAGGGCACTATGTTTGTCTATGGAGAAGGCTTTCTGAGACAGAATAAAGATTATGGTGCAGAGGAGAGGACCCAGAGCTTGGGGTTCAGCACCTCCTTACAAGGGGGCAGGTAACCCTAAATATGGCACAGAGAACAGATGTGGAGATAGGCAGCCTGTTCTAACTGATCTGTTCTAAGACACATCTGGTTTTATGGGCCATTGTTCTTTTACATAAGGACTCTTTGCAGATAAGTTAGAGCTGAGCCAAAGGATATAAATTTTGGCTTCACTGAAGTTATTGTCTTCTTGCAAAACCCAATAATACCTAGTATTACTAGAATCCCTCCTCTGACAAGCTTAAATATATGCTATGAAGAAAAATGTTTTCTGAACGTGCCATGATGAAAGACCGCAAACGGTCAAGGCGATTTTGATGCATGCTCTCTTTTGTCATTTTACTTAAGAAGAATCTTTATGCCTCGACAGTTCATGTTCCTAAGCTAGGGAAACAGGTTCCATAAAAAATGTAACTACAAAGCATAAGTAGAAAAATCCTACCCTGACATTGAAATTCTCTTTTAGAGAGAAGGATTTAAAAAAAATTGTTGAGTTATACTGTGAGAAGTCAATACTTGATACACTTTCAAGGCACACTGGTGTCTGGATGCCCAAAGGTTTAGGAACCTGAGAGAACACACCATTTTCTTCCAACAGTTATTCAGAAGGTTACCTATATTTTTGTTTGGATCTAAATCTGTTCCCAAGAACAATGCTACAAATTACATTGGCTGTCTAAGAAACCAATTGCCTATTGTTCCTTGAAAATCAGACCTAGGGATAAGATTGCGCTGCTGGCCGCTCTACACAAGGCTCCTGCAAGGCCCACGTGGACTGTTCCTCTCACTTGCTTTGGTTTGTGAACTATTAGGGAAAGAGAGGAATGGGTTTCCTAATGTCAACAAACACAGCAAAGAACGCTTGTAGGAAGTGGAACTCTAGCTTGTGGAACTGACATCATAAGCACAGCGATGAGTCATTTCTTCTCTGTACATTTCAGTAATGGAACACGTCTTAATGTCATTGGAAGGGGCAGGCGGAAAGCACAGCCACTGAAATGCAGCCTGTGGCACCGGCTGGCCTGATGCGGCCAGTCTGGAGTGGCAACGGAGCCCAACAGGCTGGGGTGTTGTGGTATTTAGGCAGTCTGGATCTTCAAGATCTCTGCAAAAATGATCACTCATATATTCGAGTAAATCAAGGTTGGATTTCTAAGTAAAGAAAGTTTTAAATTCTTTTTCCAAAGGGAAGAGCCAGTGGGATCTAAGCCTTCAGATGCAGGGTGTGTTCAGGGCATACAGGGAAGAGTGCAGAGGGGTCGTTTCTCAGGGGTTGGGTCCAATAAGTCCCTCCCTGGTAGGAGAGGAGAAGGGGGTGCTACTAACTGCCTGAGTGCTTATGGTGGACCAGGGTCCTTGCAAGGCACACAATTTAATCCTCAGAAGCACTTTGAGACGCAGATACCACTGTAACCTCATTTCACGCACTAGGAAACCGAGGTACAGAGCCAGGTTTGAAGCTGGGTCTGGAATTCCAAAGTCTATGCCCTTAACCCTTGTCCCCTCTTCCCTCCCTCCACAGTGTCTCGGGAGAGAGAGAGGGTCCCTCAGTGGAGGAGTCAGACCCCTGCATTGTGGGACCTGGCTGCTTCTGATGCTGAAAACCCCCCATCACTGTCTAGGCATTCATGGTCACTTGTTAAAACTACCCAAAGCCAAAGCCCTTGAGCCTGTTACAGCTGCTGGTGGCCCAGAACTGTCACATCTGCCTACAGTCCACGCGGCAGGTGCACCACAGCTGGGCTGCCTTCTGTTCCATTCTTTGAATGAGAATTTATCATCCCTAGTGCTTGGAAGGGATGGGGGAGGCAACACTTAGTCCTTTGGATGTTATCCATTGAGTTCCATGGACTTGACCACTATTTTACTGGGTGCCTTCCGTGAGCAAAGAATGGTGCTAGGACTGAGTGTACAAAAGTAAGTAAGACAGTTCTTACTCGAACAATTCATATAAAGAAAACATGGAACAAAAAGTTTCTACACTTGCCCTGGGACTCTAGGTAGTTCACTTATCTTTATTGATCTTCAATCTCTTATGTCTTAAATGGGCATAAAAATTGTATATTTATTTTAAGGATTAATTGTTTTCATATATTTAAAGTTTCCAGCACAATACTGGTATGTAACAATGCTTTCTTTAAAATGACAAACAAATGGCACCTTTCAAACCACATAAATAATAAATTAGGGTCTGAGTCACTGTGAAAGAGTAACCAGCAAAAAATGCACCTCTGCTGGAGGTGTAAAATTACAGTTTCTTAACATACAGAGCTGCCTATTTTAATACAATCTGGTTCTGCCAACTTGTCCTGGGCTGTGAAATATATCTTCATATTTTATTGTTATTGCAGATATCATTCACCCCTGACTCCATCCTGCTGAAGTAGTGAAGGGCTTTATGAGAATTCGGATAATGGAGAAAAGACAAGTACAGCTCCTATCCGACCTCTAAGAAGGCCAAGGCACTGAGAGGAGATGGCAACGAAGGATCTCAGAAGGAGCCCATCTGACCACAGAGGACTCGGAATGAAGAGCAGAAAGGAAGCTTTCTTCTTAATGTGAGTTTTTGTTTCTTTTCTTATTGTCTCTTTGATATTATGGAGCGCAGCACTTCTGAGAAAATATTTATAAGTTTGGACTATCTCAGACTTCTTGAGTCGATATCAATTAGGGTGACTACACTGGGTTACGGGGGCTGCTGTAATAAAGTGCCGCAAACTGGGCAGCTTAAGCAACAGAAATGTAGTGTCTCACAGTCTGGAGGCTAGAAGTTTAAGATCAGGGTGTCGGCAGGGTTGGTTCCTTCTGAGGCTGTGAGGGAAGGATCTGTTCCAGGCCTCTCTCCTTGCTTCTAGTAATTCCTTGGCCTTTGGCAGTATAACACCCATCTTCACATGGCATTCTCCCTGTATGCATGACAGTCTCAAATGTCCCCTTTATATTTGGACACCTCTCATGTCAGGTTGGGGGTCCACCCTGCTCTAGGATGACCTCATGTTAACTAATTACACCTGCAACAACTCTACCTTCAATTAAGTTCACATTCATGGATACTGGGGGTTAGGACTTCAGCACGTGAATTTGGAGGGAAAATAAAATTCACCCTTAACAGTGAACAATTTATCCCATTTTGCCTGAGATTCTCCCAGTTTTAGCAATGGAAGTCCTGCATCCTGGGAATGCAGGGTGTGGAAAGAGTTGTGCAGTCATGTGGTGGTGGTTAAGAGTGGAGAGAAGGAAAGTCCCAGTATTCTAAACAGTTTCTGGAGGAATCAGGAGCAAAAGAATCTACACACAGGTGAACACGTCGGCCATTTTATTTGATGCTGTTGCGAGGCCCCTGGAGTGACTTGCAGGTTGGGGAGTGTGAAGACAGTCTCATTCGCCTGGACAGTGATTTTGTTTTAATATTGCCGATGAAAATAATCCATAACCAATCCATAAATGAAAATTTGGGTGAGTTTATTCTGGGCTAAAATCTGAGGACCATGGCCCGGGTCCTTTCTTCCCAAAGGAAGAAAGGGCACGGAAGAAGTGGGGTGCACAAAGTGGTTATATACCCCCAAATGGGATGTTTCACATATGGTTGAAATGTCCCTTTTACAACAGTTGCAAGACTGCTCTGTCGGCACGGTGATTGATGGACACAGCAGGTAGGTCTGCTGTCTCGGTGAACACAGCAGGGTGGCAGGTCTGTTGTCTTGAGCTGGGTGGTCACAGGTAAGCTGGGTGGTCAAAGGTGAGCACAGCAATCAGTTCCTAGCCTAAGGAAAGATGCTTATCCCTAAGGAAATGCCAATGTGGGGGGAAGTTGCACCTTTATCTTAAGGGCATTTGTTCTTGCCATAGGAAATGTTTTAAAGCAGATATGCAATGCGTGCTCAACAGCCACAGTCAGGCCCTTTTGGAAAAACAGTCAGGCCGAATTAGGTTTACACCAAATGGCTTCCTTATATACTCCAATATATCCTATTGTGTGCCATTTCCATTTGTCAATATTAACTCTCTATATTATGAATACATATTAACATCCTCATTGATTTTAGCCTGAAAACGTCTTGGTGAACAGCTGATTTCTTAGGAACTACTCCCCAGACTGCTGTTCTCAAACAGGAGGCCATGGTCATCTGTTCTGATTTTGCCCCAGAGAAGTTCAGCTCGCAAAAGAATTACCGATACCACACCTGGGGTTCTCCTGTGTGCAGGCACCTGGCTGGTTCTTTATAGATGCTTCCTCTAAGCCCACAGCAACTTGGGAAAAGAAACCCCTGGCCCCTATTTTTAAGAGAGGAAATCCTGGCCTAGAGAAGCTGTGTCTCGCTCAATGCCCTGCACTGTTGTATGAGTCTGCTAGGACTGCTGTTAACAAAGGACCACAGACTGACGGGCTTAAACAGCAGAAACTTTTGCTCTCAGTTCTGGAAGCTGGAAGTCTAAGATCAAGGTGTCAGGAAGGTTGGTTCCTTTTCAGGGCACTGAGGATCTGTGCCAGGCCTCTCCTCTAGCTTCTGGGGGTTTGCTGGCAATCCTTGGTGTTCCTGGACTTGTGGAAACATCGCCTTGATCTCAGCCTTCATCTTCAAGTGGTGATCTCCTTGTGTTCATGACTGCCTCCTAATTTTCCCTTTTTATAAGTACACCTGTCATATTGGATTAGGGGCCCACTCTACTGTAGGATGGCCTCATCTTAACTAATTACACCTGTAATGACCAACCCCCTTTCCAGATAAGTTTGCACTCCTAGGTACTGGGGGTTAGGACTTCATCATGTGAATTTTTGAGGATTGCAATTTCTCTGTAAGAACTGTTTCCATTGGGAGTTAAATTGTATTAAGGCCACCAAAATCTCATAGAGGGACAGCAGCCCCCCTACCACAATGGCCTGAACCAAACTCTGATGTTTGTGTGAATTGATAGGGGATGTTGCTAAAATGCATGCAGACTCTGATGCATTGCTTCTGGGGTGGGGCTGAGAGTCGGCATTTCTAACAAGCTCTAGGGCAATGCCCATGTTGCTGGTTCAGGGCCCACTCTGAGTAGCCAGGGCTTGCGCTCTTTCAAGAATAGCCATAGAACGAGGAGAAAGATTTGCAAAAGATATTCAGATTGAAGGGCAATGACAGAACTAAACACATTATGCAATCTAAATTGCCTGTGTGGACTCAGTGCTAATGGAGTTCTGTTCAGCCCTCAACGCTCAGGTAATGGAGAGAGAAGCACAGGCTGGTCTGCCTTCAGCTAAAACAGGTACACAGCTGCAGGCACATATGCTAATGATCATTAATAAGCTTATTTCATGACCTGATTTCTCTGTCCATCTCACATAACATCATTAGCCAGACAGATTGTGTTGGGCTGCTTACTCTAATTAGCACAATGAGCAGAGCCTGATGGGCTGCAGACATAATTTGAGAACTTGAAAGGACTCTGGTTGATGGAGCCCAGCGTCCTCACTTTCAGGGGAGGAACTGGGTTCCGGGGAGCTTTCCTCAAGGCTGAAAAGCCTGCCTGGCCCTGATGCTCTGGTGCTCAGTAAACCAGTGCCTCCGTAGGGGACGGTGGCAAGTCCTCTCATCTGGTCCTAACAGAAAATCTCGTGCTTTGATCTCTAGCTAATGGATCCAAGTTATGGGAAAAGGAGAAAAAAATGCTAATAAAGAGGGAAACTCAAAGCAGTGATCAGGGTTGAGGTGACAGAGCAATTGGGGGTGCTGGAGAGAGGGCTTCTTAGCAGTCCCTGTGTCTCTGCAGATGCCGTCAACAGGAGACATACCCCAACGTTTAGAAAGTAAATTTTGCTTATTGCCTAATATTCTGCATGTACAGCTAATATCCTCAGGGAAAAGGTAGAGTCCCTGTACCAGCACAACATTCTAGAATTCAGATGATACTGCACTAAATTAAAGTATGAATACCCCATTAACTCAAATTCTGGAAGGTTAGGGTGGGAAACCAGGCATCAGGAGTTACTAACTACTTGGTATAAAGGACTGAGAAAATCCTTCCCTCCATCAGGCAGCTGACCTGGCTGCGCGTCTCTGGAGCCAAGAGCATCCTCCTGTCCTTCAGGGGAGGAGCCCTGTGGTGAGCCTGGGGAGAAGAGGGTGAATGAAGGGCCCGAGGTCTCCTCGCCTTCCCCAGTACAGTTGAGGTGTCAACTTTCAGGCTGTGCTTTTCTACCGGCCAAGGCTATTTCTCCTGAGATCACACATAGAGGAAAACAGGCTCCAGGCAGGTGGGGGTGTTGTAGAAGGGTCCCTGGATCTGGTGGCCACCAGAGGTGAGGAGAGATGGAAGGAGAAATAGGCTACCTTTGGGGAAAGATGTCCCTGCCTCTGTCATGCCATACACCGTGGCTTTCACCACCATCGTCTTGACTGAATTTCAGGACCTGTGTCAACAAATTTAATCCCGTTTGCCCAACTGTAGACTAACAGAGATCATATGATAAAAATGACATTTGAAAATGAAATTTGAAACCAGACAGTACAGAACCCTAAGCCCCTCTTGTCACTCTCCAGTTGTGTGACCGAGGACAAATCTTAGCATCTCCAAGCTTTTTTTCCATGTATAATCAGTGACTGACATTATTTTCTTTGCAAGCTTTTTGAGAGTATTAAATAAAATGATTTAAGAACACAACAGAATGTAGCACGTATAGTCACTGTGTGATGGCTGTTAAGCATTCCAGCACAGCTTAGGAAAAAATCTTAATCATGGGCTGTTAAAAATGTAACTTTGTTTCTTTTAGGTGCAATTGCTGTTCTGGAAGATGTCTGCCATGGTGTGGTCCTAAGGCTTTCTTTGCTGACTAGTTGGAATAGGATGATGTTAGAGTATGATGGTAGCAACACTTATAAGATACTTAGCACAGCTGTCTGCTTTTTCATGGCCATAGTTTGTTTTGCATCCTTTCTACAAGACAGCACTAAAGCAGTAGTGTTCAACTGGAGTGATTTTGCCCCTCTCACTAGGAGCCGCTTGGCAATGTCTGGAGACATTTTTAGTTGTGATTACAGAGGAGGTGCCACTGGCATCTAGTGGATATCGACCAGAGACGCTGCTAACTGCCCCACAATGAATATGACAGACGATAACAAAGAACTATCGGGCCCAAATGTCAATAGTGCTGTGATTGAAAAACACTGCACTAAAGTCAGTCAGCCAGATACTATCAGAATTATGGAAATTACCTTCAATTAGTAGGATATACATTAATGAACCATAGGGATTTTTTCCCTGTGGGACTTAACTATTTAAATGTGTATAGCAGCACAAATGTCCACTTTGTTTTCGTTTGAGCTGTTTGTCACTACAACTGCATGCATGCAATGTTTTATGTTCTTCAAAAGTGGGCAAAATAATCAAAACATGTCTCTATCTCTGATAGAAAAGAGCTGCAAACAATTAGGCACTGAAGAATGTATTTTAGGGCGCTGGCACCATAGCTGTGTCGTCAAGTTTGCACACTCTGCTTTGGTGGCCCAGGGCTTTGCCGGTTCATATCCTGGGCATGGACTTAGCACCACTCGTCAAGCCACGCTGAGGCAGTGTCCCACATAACAGAACTAGAAGGACCTACAACTAGAAAATAAAACTATGTACTGGGGGATTTTGGGGAGAACAAGAAAAAAAAAATTGGCAACAGATGTTAGCTCAGGGCCAATATTTTTTTTTTAAAAAAAGAATGTAGTTTATTGCATCTGCTTATATTTGAGGCAAACTGAACTAGAACCTTGACATTTTCAGATCTTCAAGAACAAACTTGAAAAAATCACTTGTTTGTATTCTCTCCGTTTGTTGTGATGATTAGATGAGGACCTACATCAAATAAGAAAAACAAAACCATGTTGAGATGTGAACACTGGGCTGTTGACTGGATTTGCTCACTGTTTCCCAGACACTGAGATTAAATTTGTGCCTTTACAACATTTTCTCACTGAAAATACCATGGGCAATTAGGGTTGCTTCCAAATAGAGGGAATTTATAACACTAAAGACTACTGTATTGGAACAACCATTTTAGAAAAAAAATTACAGCACCACATGGGAGAAATAATTTCAATTAAATAGCCAATCAAAATCATGTTCTGGGCACATGATATTACAAAATACTGTACTGGTCTGGATAAATAAAATGAAATTATATAAGCTATTACAGATAGTTACTAACCTCAAGGATGTTACATTGTACATGTAATCATGGGGTAAAAACTAGCTGCATGATTTACTTCTTTATAAATTCAAACAGCATTTTTTATTTTCCTACGTGTTCGGTTCTGTGGATAATGCACTAAACTGGGTGTTCACTGTCCCTTTCCTTCTCTGTTTCCATCCAGTGGGGCAGACAGAAGTTGAACATGTAATTAAGTGCGCGGGTGGGGATGTCCTGAGCATTGCATGTTGCTAACAGTTGTGAAGCAGTGTAAGAAATATCACGAGTCATCACGTGCTTCTTCCAAATGAAAGGGAGGCATAGGGAGTCCAGTGTGTTCAGAAGAGCAGGGCATTCTCCTGGGCCAAGGAAGACCTGGCATTCTCAAGGAAAAGACATGCCCTCCACAGCACTTGTTTGAGGAGCAGGAGTAAAAATGGACAATTAGGAAGCAAAGATCATTTTGATCTTTATCTAAGTGCATATTTCCTCTAGGAGAAGCTGGATTACTTGGGGGAATATCCTGTAAGCAGAGCTGAAGTATACTACTGTGAAATTCAATCGGTGCCCCCACTCCCAGCATCGCACTATAGTTAGTACTGCTGGTGCTCATTTGGCGAGAGCTGGAGAGCACATTTCCTGGACCAGCAAGCACAGCTTCACCAGAGAGATACTGCTTTTGATCTATATATCATCTGAATTCTAGAACGTTGTGTTGGTACAGGGACTCTACCTTTTCCCTGGGGACATCAGCTGTTCCATGCAGAATGTGAGGCAATAAGCTAAATTTATGTTCTAAATTTTGGGGTACGTCTGATTTCCCCCAAGATGCAATCAGAATTTCAAAATAGCTTCTTTGTTCAGGGCCCAGATGAAAGCAGCAGTTTGCCAGAATTTGAATTTTCCTTCACAGCAGCCAGCAGCAACCCTGTGCCATATCCTTTTCTGAATGCAAAGATATCTTTAAAATAGAACTGGAGTGTGTTGTAGGCAGCATTAGAGGAAAAAAAGGAGCTAAAAGTGACCTAAATCTTGTGACTAATTCTCCTCTCTTTTTAATTTCTGATTGGCATTTGCCATCATTCACATTCTCAAGAAATAATGACCCAGCTGAGGAATTAAAAACAAACCTAATGTAAGTGCCATCTCTGAGAGCTCCCAGCAATGCCTTTGAAAGAATGTTGTGTTTTTTTTTCTTGTATCCCAGGGGCTGAAAGATAAGAAGACAGAGAGAAGACAAAATCTTAGGCTTCCTTCACTGCCAGTTTGTAGACAGTGGGGCCAAATGAGCTCATATCCAGAAGCGATTGATTCATTCTTCATTCAGATCCTTATCGAGAACTCAATTAATGGCCTGCTAAATCTGCACTTGAATGACTACATTCCCAGGCCCATCACTAAAAACTTAAGTAGCTTTAATTAGTTTTTATTGAAAAGAATAAATAATGTAAGTATTGACTCTCTTGGATTTAAATTTTTGTTATTGGAAATAGTAAGGCATTCAGGCACTTTCATTATCGCCTGTGAGTGTTTGGTGAATCACCATGGGATGGCTTTTTAAAGATCTCCTATAAAAGTTCCCTGGTCTGTTATATGAGGCGCCACTAAAAGCCATGCTAGGCTCATAATTGTGAAGTTAACAGTTTTAATCTGTTTCCGAGTGGGCCTCGGGAGGGGAAAAGAAAACCTAGATTTCTATTCTCCTGTATTCTTTGACCTTGAACTACATCGTACCCTTTCTCTCAAAATTCCTGATTCCTGTGGATTCCTGTGGATATTTTGCAAGGCTGGCTGAAGGCAGCAGGCTGTCAAGATGTCAGCCAAATCGTCTCATATGAGGAACATTTGGCACTCCCACTGCTGCTAGTTGTTAATCTGTGTTTGAGCAGGTCCTTCAGTGGCCACTGCTGCGTGCTCTGAACCACATGTTGGTTAGAATGTTAGAGTGAAGCTTTCTAATTCTGAATCTGGGTGGGCTGCTGAATGTTCAGCCTCCGGCATGCAAAGCTGATTAATAGCCATCCAAACGTCTTTAGCACTTTGAGCTGACTATCTACCCACCATACCTGCCTTGCTATTTTTTTCCCTTTAAAACACTCCAGTAAACTCTGGAGGCATGACCTTGGTCCTACAATATCCCCCGCTACACAATTCCTTCCCAAATAGCTTGTGTGTTTATCCCTGAAATAAATATATTATCAACTTGCATGAATAATTTCAGCAAAGAAAACTATAGTTAGGAAAGAAAGTCTGCTCCTTGCCGTCTGGGCACTCCGGGAATTTAGTCCACATCATGGAGGGAGGCTGGGCATTGAGTTGCTTTGGTAAACTAGTCTGGGCTTTCACAGATCTGTCTCTCTCTCAAAGATGCACACACATTACTTCTCTGAAGATGGAGCCAGAGATATTTCACAAAGACAGCGAGTTTATGAGAAAAGAAGGGGAGATATATGCCTACCTTTTCTCAAAAAGAACCGATAAGCTGTGTTTTTCCTGCTTGCAATTTTGGAGCCGGACATCTGCAGCTCATTAGTCATCCACAACTGTCATTCAAATCATTAATTGAAAGAATTGAAGTACATCTTAACGATAAAAATACATTTACTTTCTCCCTCATTTTCTTTTAAGCTAGCATCATACTGAGCTGCGTTCAACTACAAAGTTTCATCGTATTGTTTAAAATCCTTTGTCTTGATCATATCATCCTATTCCCTATTTCCTGACAGTGGCTATCTTGCATTTTATCAAGACTGAAAATATGCAGTTTCTTCTTGCTGCAAGCTTCTCTCTCTCCCCCTCTTCTTTTCCTCCTCCCTGTCTCCTTTCCTTTCCTATGTTTTTTTTCCCAGACTACCTCCCTCTACCCTCTCATTCCTTATCTCCTGATAGAGATACTCTTGCTGTCATTGGTCATAACCAGAGATTATAGCAGAAAACATTAAAAATATTTACATTTTGATTTATAAATTGAATCCTAAAACAAAAGACCCTCCTGTGCCTGGTCTATCTCTCAGAGAGAAAGGAACTATGGCCCACCCGGTCCTCCCACAGTCTTCTTATATTGCTCAGCTTGTTGTTTGAAATTGATCAAATTTCTGGCACTTTTCTGTACATTTCTTCAATGCTTTCCAAACCAACTGAATATTAGAATTGTTTGGTTCATTGCATAGACTAAAATTAATAGAACATTTGTCTGTGAAAAAATTAAATGATAGTGTGGTAAAACCAGATTTTCCTGTTTTCAATTTCCTTTAAAATAGCATCTATTAGGACTCTGGCTAATGTCAAAAGGACTGGCTAATCTTGGAAATGGAAATAATCATGGAACAGTAAGGATGTTAATCATGGATCCTGTTTTTAAATTATGTATTATATATGCGAGCACACGTACCATATACACATGTATGTTTATATGTACATGGATATACCACATAATATTATATAATGTGCTATTCGATATATGTATTATGCATATATAGCACTTATCTGCATGAGTGAAAAAACTGATTAATTCCTTCAGACCCAGACCTTCCACGTATGAACCCGCTTTGTCCGCTGGTTCGGCCCTCTGGGCCCTGAGTGAGCTGTTGACCTGAAGGCAAATCTGGGAACCCTGGAGCTTTTGTGCTCAGCACAGAAGATCTTCCACGTGGCCTGCCTCAGCACATGGGCCAGATCAGATACCAGAGGCTTTGCAACCAACTTGCAGGTGATTTGGAATTTCTCCTGTGGGCTCTAGGGAGACAAGAACAATTTTTGAGGAGAGAAGAGACATGATTTACCTCCGTGTTCTCATAGCAGTGTGTGTGGAGGACAGTGTGGCCTACCTTTGAAAGCAATACTGAAAACTTTAGCTTGTTTGGCCCTTACTATGTTCAAGATCCTGCAGCTTCCTTATTTATTGGTCCCGATAGTGTCCTGATGGAGCCATACTGATTTGGGATTGCCTGCTCTGCTCCTTCAACTTGCCAGTGTGCATTGTGCTAAGATGGTATGGGTAGGAATAGTCCCCAAGTCACTTGTCCATGGGACTCTTTATTGTTGAGTATCTTGTAAGACTACTGTTCAATCATTCAGTCAATCATTAATCCATTTAGTCATTGATTCCTTCTAGAGCTATTTATTGAACAGCAACTATATGCTAGGCACTCAGTAAGGCACTGGGAATCCGGGAACACACTTGGTAAGCAACCTGAAAGCACATCAAGGCCGAGAGGAAGCCCACTGGCTGTCAGTGCCCTTCCAGAGAACCACTTATATCAAAAGGTGTTTGAGAAGGAAAGAAATGCCTGAAAAATATTAGAGGGACTTAGATTGAAGTTGTGATAAAGGGATAGAGAGGCTGATGGGCCCAAAGCCTAGGCCATATGAGAGCAAGGATTCTGGGGGAGTCCTGGTCTTTGGAGGAAACAGAGACCCTAATACTGGGTAGACACTGAGTTGATGAAAGCACAGTGGTATTTGAGGTGGAGGGCAGGGTGTATGAACATGAGCATGCATTTTTCTCATGAAGGAAAAGGACAAGGTCCTCAGCATAAGGTGCTTCTATTGAGAATTGTGTGGGTTCTTTCTCAACGTGGGCATCTCTCCCCTCACTGGGAACATAGGGCTCCGGCTGCTGGGTAACGAGAGAGTCATCAGGCTAAACTTCGTTAGGCAAAGACTATTCACAAATACTTTTTTTAAAATTTAAACTATCAATATGTATGAAACTATTATAAGAAAAATACTGTGTTTTAGGAACTGAATAAGTGGTTTTCCATTTTTTTCTATCCAAATCCATCTAATATGTTTTGTGACCATAGTTGAAATAGCCACATTTAAGACCAGAAATGATTATGACATTTATTTAGACAAATCCCCGATGAGCTCTCATTAAGAGAGTTCCCTAAATAAACATATTTAGAGAGCAAAGCAGATTGATGAATATTTCCTAAACCAGAAATCCTATGTATCTATAATTGATCTAGTTTCATTGAGAGCAAATTGAGATGTAAGTCTAATAAATACCTTTCAGTAGAAATAGTAAAAACTTCATGTGATTAATAACTTACAAAAAATGCTAACCAATATTTATTGAGCACCTATTAGTTTCAAGGCACTGTAGTTTTTCTTGTGGAGGTGAAAAAAATTATGAGATTTATTCTGAAGAGGAAAGGAGTCCCCCATGAAACTGGAGACTGAGAATTGACCACTTGATATGGTATAAAAAGATGACCAAAAATCTCCAAAAATGTTTCAGTAGAGTGGTAGAAAAATAAGCCACATGACACCGACATGAGGGATACTAAGAAACGTCAAGACATGAGGCAGCCAAGGTGAAGTAGCAAGCTTGTCAAACAGATCTGAAAGTGCTCTGCATTGGGCTAGCAAGTTTGTAGACGTTAAGTTCTCTCTCTCCTCTTCTCTCTGTCAAGAGCAGAGAGATTGAAGGGAATGATCAATGCATAGTTTCTGTCAGGAGAGAAGAAGCTCTTGAGGATGGTTGCATCTTTGAAGTAGCTGGCTACAGGACCAGGCTGGTGAGTCTGTCTTCTTTGGAATTAGAGAGATGTATGAGGAATGGAAAGAGCATGCCCTTTGGGATCAGAGCTCAAATTTCAGCTCTTCAGTTTACAAGCTGTGCATTGCTGGGGGTGGTTGCAAGAATTCTCTGACTTTCAGCTTTCTCATTGTCAAGTGGAGATGATGACACCTGTATTATAATGTAAGTGACGTCCGTCCCACAGTGTGAGAGTTCAGTGTGTTCCAGGTCTTTTCTGTCTAATATGGTACCACTAGCCGCATACTGCTGTTAAGCACATACAATGTGGCCAGTATCACAAATTGAAATGATGCTGTTTTGAATATATTGGGTTAAATTAAACCTATTACTAACACTAATTTCTCCTCTTTCCTTTTATATTTTTAATGCGGCTACCAGAAAGTTAAAAATTACATATGTGGCTCTCATATGTTTGTTAAATAGTGCTGTCCTAGATATTCTTCTTATCTGAAAAGGGCTGATGACCTAGGTGAACTGTTAAGATGAAAACAGTGGTCAGAACTCTCAACTAACTAGGGAATAAGCTGAGAGAATGTTCTGGAATAACCAAATGTGTAAAAGGGATTGCAGAGAAAGAAAAGACTGGAGAGAGGAGAGGGGCTAGATGTTTGAACCGATGACTGGAAAAATGCTAACAAGTAATCGCATTGACTTCAGCTGAGGGGAGAGCATGGCTCTGCAGTTTGGGGAGGGCAGTTTGTTTCTGTGTCTTGCTGAATCAGAGTGAACTACAGTATTTGTCATGTTGAAGGGTCAGAAGTGTGTTGTGGAGAGGCCTGAGTTGGCTGGATCTGGTTTACCTTGAGAATGGGCACGTTAGCAGTAGGTAAGACCCACTGAAGTGGTGCAGAGGGGTGCAGGCAACACAGGGTGCACCATTCCTCCCACAGATTCCCCTTCCCACCTCCACAGGGGACTCCACACCCGAAATTCCAGTGGTGAGTCACGTGGAAGATCTCTCTTCCCCAATGCTCCTGCCTCCCGTCCTAGCGGGACAGTTTGTACCCTGCCTGGCAGAGCCTGTTTCAGCGTGTGGAAGATGTTGTATGCAGTTTTCTCTTTAAACTGCAGAGTAAAACATTTCTTTTTAGGAGCTCTGAAGAACTGGAAAAATTAGATTACAGGAAAATGTAGTGAAAATATCTAATTATGGTTAAATTTAAAAAGCCCAACTGGAAGGCCAGAGGGAGAGTGAAATTGAGGAGAAAGAAAGATGTGCTTTAGACCTAATGCAGTTTGGTTTGTAAGC
The DNA here is from genome assembly GCF_041296265.1 of Equus caballus. NCBI lineage: Eukaryota > Metazoa > Chordata > Mammalia > Perissodactyla > Equidae > Equus > Equus caballus. Next base: position 21,282,951 of record NC_091687.1, read on the forward strand.
TCAATTTAAATGTTTACTTCTACGGCTTCAACATTTTATTGCCATTTTTTCCTCTCGCGGCTTGAGGTTGGTATGGTTCTCCGGAGAGCAGATGGCGGCATCGGCTTATTTTGCTTTCATTGTTGGGCCTGTGGAGTCCACTCAGACACTTCCTCTGAAACCCTCCACTGCCTTACCCTCCTCTTCCCTCTCAGCTGGAGTTGCCCTGTGAATTAGGTCCTTAATTGCACATCCTTCTTTACCTCCGTGGGATCTTTGATGCAGAAGCCTTTACATATGCATTTTTTGGGCTTGAATTTGGTTTTAAACTTGTGTTTGCGCCAACACCCTGTAATCTAAAAGCAGTGCCACAAATAGAATTGAGAGAGAAATTTAAATATAGCCCAGAAGTCTCAGAAGTAATTAAAGTGCTCAGTGATAGAGCAAGTGTTGAGCACCAAGGGAAAAGACAGGAAGCTGGAGCCTAGAGTTATACTAGTTATTTCCATGGTAATTAAACTGTACTTGTTCACTAAAACTAGTAGGCTCCAATTTGCTCGCACTTCACAATTCCGCTGACTTTTTCTAGGACCGTCTGGGTTAAGCATTGAGACTCTGATGACTTCACCAGCTTCACTCTGTGTAGAAGAAATTAAAATGGTAAGTTAGGATTGGAGCTTCAGCCCTCTTGTAGAAGGTGCCCCAGCACCCCACCAACAGTGTGTGGCATTAATTTTCTATGACTGCTGACAGATGCACACGCTGCCGTACCTGGGCAATGGAAATGTGAGCTTTGGAAGCAGAAAACACCAGGTGGAAATCATGCTGAGGCCACTAGCTGGTTGTGTCATCCTGGGCAACTTCTTAGTCTCTACATAGGATGTCCTCAGCTATAAAATGTAGTTAATCATTTACATTCCCAGGTATTTTGAGTACAGCATGAAAATGTCTTTGTGAAGCACAATGCCTTTTGCTTGGTGGACAGGGCACCTGGTGAATCCTGGTTGCTTTTCCTTAACTCATTGCTTTCTCTCTCACTGGTCACATTCTAGGCATAGCCATATGGGGTTAGGGATTGGTGTGCACCATTTGTCTGATCTGTGTATGTGTGTGTGCGTCAAATCCAATTTTTTCAGTGAAGGATGAATCTATTATCTTGAACTCATTAATACATTATTTTAACCAAGGGAGCTAATTAGGCCAAATAATCGCATGTGTATCAGGTTTGATGTAACCTCATAAGGTAGGCTTGAAAGTAGAGTAGACCCTAGGCCCTGTTTAAGGGCATGCTCCCTGGACTCCAGAATCCAATGTTCCCCTCGTACTTGGAGCCTTGAATGCAGCGGTAGAATAAAAAGAATGTTGGAGTCAATTAATGTCTTAGCTCCTGTCATCAAAAGAAACTGAGGACCTGTGGGTAACAACAATGGCTCTGGAGTGTGACTTCCTGCCAATTACAAGCTGTTGAATTTTTGGTAGGGAACTTATGATTATGTCTCAGTTTTGTCATCTTAAAATGGGATAATAGTAACTATCTCATAGGGTAATTATGAGAATTAAGTCACTTAATGCATGCAGAGTGCTTAGCATAAAACCTGCTGCATAGTATTCTCTCAATAGATAGAAATTATTATTACTATTGTTATTAATGCTATTCTAATTATTATTAAAGTCCTACTCTCAAGACTCCTGGAGCCACCCTGATTCCTGTCCTTTTGTGATCCTGGTTTTCTACCATTCTTCTTGATTCTGTTTGTACTCAATAAGCTTCCAAAGATTCCTTTTCTAATTACATTAGCCACAATCATTTTTCTCCAGTTACTCTAACAAGATACAGATGTTTGATCAGGGGAGCAAACCCTAATATTAAAATACTTTCCAACTAAGCCTCAAACGTTGTCTTTCATACTTGACTCATGGCTGTCTGTACTAATTTGAGAAAAATCTTCAAATTTCCTTTATTTAAAATTTCTAATGTAAGTCTTCTTGGAGTCAGTTTTACTGTGGTTTTTTTCACTTGTTACTTTAGTTTTCCGTTCCTAGATAAGTAGGAAGAAAAGGAGTTTTGGAAGTAGAAAGCGGAGTCATAAAACATTCTATAGGGATTCACCACGAGGATCACCTTCCAATCTGGAAAAATTGATTCTGGCAAACCCACTTCTAGAACATGCCCTCATTATGTACTGTCTCCTGTTCTTATTCAAACTCCTATTTCATAAAATAACTCTCCATCCACTAAGCCAGAGCTTACTTTAAGCTGTGGGTTTAATAAGAATTATTGAGTTTTCTCCCCACTGGCAGATTTCAAGTCATACGTGGGCTTGTTGTATTTTTGCTTGAATTTATCTCAGAATTTTTAGTATTGCCATTTGCAGTTATAGAAGGAGAAGTGCTGTCAGTTCAGACCTGTTTTAGAGGTTTTTATTGCTTTTGACAACACCAGTATGAAACTGATTCTCTTTCTCCCTTTATTTTTCTTTTTCATCCTCTTCTCTCATTCTTGGAACTATTAATATTTTGAATTACTTATGTAAGTAAATCAGGAATTCTATCTTTTATTTAGCTAAAAATACGTTAGCATCTTAAGTCCATTTGATTTCTTATTGGAAACGTAAATCTACAGGTCTTGCTCAAGCTTTCCAGTGGGCTTGGATGCAGCAACGGAGGAGATTGTCAGCTCCGCGACAGGGCGCCTCCTGCACCTCATTGCTCCACCTGAAGGTGACTGTGTAGGAGGTGTTGCATGTGCATAAGCCATAATGCTCTTTGGGACTTCAGTGCTGTGTGCATATTCCTGACTTTGTAGAATTGAAACACCACGGTCAGACTTTTATACTGGTTTATGAACAAAGTTTCATGTTGTATTCAGTGACAATTATATAGCTTTTCCTGGGAGGTATGACTCAGGTTCAATTGTTACGCCACATCATCACTCAAAACATCTCTTAAGCATAGAATTGTATTTTTTGAACTATTAATGTATTGCAATTGTGAAAATCGTGGTTGTGTTTCAGTTGCAGAGATACAGTTTGATAAATTACTACAGGAGGGATAAGCAAAACCAGATATTTATGTTTACGTTACGGTAACAGAAATATCACTCAACTTCTATCTATGCCTCTTGCCTCTCTCTTTTTTTTTCTGTAATGGTAATTGTCATGGCAATTCTTTCTGTATTTACAGGCTTTTTACACTTTCTAGTGAGCCAATTTTTCCCATATGGTACAGCCTTTGCAATCATCATTTTTAATTCTAATGAGTGAACATCCTTAATTTCCTTAAACATTCCTTTTTTCCTTTGTGTTTTCTTTCCAATTTTACATGGTAATATATAATACTGAAATGAGGATATTGTACATATAATTATTATCTATAACATGAGTTATTTTAAAAGGTGGAACTACTTATTCAAAGGTATGAATAGTTATATTTTTCTAGATAAATACTGTCAATGAATCATAATAATTTATAAAGCAGTTTTAAACAGTACTTACTTTTCATCTAGTTGCTAAAACAGGATGCTTTGTCATATAGAGACAAACAAAAGCATATAGAAAGAATGCAAACTCAATCTCTGTGTGGGGATGTAAGTGAAATAAAAAAGGGATGGAAACTCGTGACGTAATTTACATGTTTTATGGAATTCACAATACTTTAAATTAGATAATATCACCATCTTTCATTTTATTATCACTTTACCTCAACAGTGCGTTCACTTGGTTTTCTTCCTACTTTGTGGCCTATTGAATCAGGATCAAGTCAAGTGGTTCCTGTTCATCTCCTGACTTCTAAATGCTGGAGTACCCTAGGGCTAAGTCCTTAGATTTGTTCTCTCACCAATTATATTTACCTCCTTGGTGACCTCATAGAGCCTCATGGCTTTAAGTACCATCTATAAGTACCATCATGTGCTGTGTAATGATGTTTCAGTCAGTGATGGACTATATATACAACAGTGGTCCCATAATATTAGTACCATAAAGCCTAGGTGTGTAGTAGGCTATACCATCTAGGTTCTAGGTGTACATCTATGATGTTTACACAACAATGAAATCGCCTGACAACATGATTCTCAGAATATGACCCCGTTGTTAAGCGACACGTGACTGTACTATATACACATGACATTTCAAATTATGTTAGAATTCTGCATCTAACAGTCAACTCAGATCTCCACTTGAATGTGGATTAGGCATCTCAAAATGTTCATGATGGAATTTCAGACCATTTGCCTAAACAACTCCTCTCACAGTCCTTTCCGTCACTTAAAATCCACTCCATTTGCTCATGTCAAGAAGCTTGGAGTCATCATGGTCTCCTTTTTGTCACTCATACCAAACAAGGCCAAGTGCAGCCTATAACCTGTCTGACCTCATCTCCGAACACTGTTTTGCCATTCCTATATGTATCCATGTCTGTTTCTGCCCTGTCTCCTCCCAGGGCTCGTACACAGGTGGCCTTTGCCTGAATGCTTGCTCCCAAGACATCAGCAGGATGCTCCTTCACCAGCTCCGTGAAGAAGAGGGCTTTTGTCTGTTTTGCTCCGTCATGTATCCCCACTACCTAGAAACATGCCTGACAACTAGTAGGTGCCAGATAAATCTTTGTTGAAAGGATCATGGGAAAACTATTACAGGTTAGGTAAATTACTCCAGAGTTACAAACCTATCACTTGGTAGATCTGGAATTAACCTAAGTCTGGCTGGCACCATATCCATATGCTTTGTTTCACATGACATAAAACAATTTGAGATGTTCCTCCTTTTCTAGTCTCTGAATTTGTCTTTTACCTGAAGCTTTGTAAACGTGTAAAATCATCTGGGTTTGTGTTTTATTTGTCAGAATATTTACAGATTCAAATTCTTTAATTGTTACATGACTACTCTGGTTTTCTGTTTCTTTTTGAGTCAGTTTTTCAAAGCTATATTGTGTAGAATTTATTTCTTCTAGGTTTTTCTATTTGTTGTCATAAAGTTGTTTATAATGGTTTTGGGGGGCCCCAGAACCATCCACTAGTTCAGTGATCCAGTGGAAGGACTCACATGCCTCAGCATAATGTTATAATCACAATAGGATTTATCACAGCAAAGGATACAGTTCAGGAATAGCAAGAAAAACATACCCATGAGCAAAGGCTAGATGGTCAGGTGCAGGCTTCTAAGTAGATAGCCCCTCCCTGCAAGGATTGCACGGTCATGCTTTGCTTTCCAGCTGCAAGCCACGGAGACAGGTGTGAGATGTCTTCACCCAGGGAAGCCCACTCGGATCTAGGAGTTCAAGGTTCTTTTAAAGCCTTAAAGTAGCTCTTTGACGGGTCATAGTGTTATGACAAAGTAGGTGCACTTGGTGAAGCTTCGCAATTATTTTAAATGATACTGCCAGCCTGAGACATCCTGATCCACTGCCTTGGGCATACAGAATAAAGTCCTAATCCCTGACTGCTTGAACAATCCAGAGATTAAGTTCTAGGACTTTGAGCAAGGCACAGTGCCAAGGCTCCAGGTGTCCCCAGAGAGAAGCAAGAGTTGAGAAAAGCAGATCTGCTGTGTACACTCTTTCCCCACAATAATACCCTCTTATCTTTTCCACCACAGCATTTACAGATTTTTTTTCTAAAATTGCTCATTTTTGTTGAGACCTTTTGCTTAATCATTCGTGATAGAATTTTATGCCTTTCATTTCAAAGAAAAATTTTTTTCTTTATCAGTCCTCAGTAGTCTATTCTGTAATATTAGATATTCTATAATATTCAATAAAAATTTATTATAAAAACCTAAATTTTAAAATATAATATCTAACTATATGTTTTATTTATGTTATATTTATAAGTATTATAAATATAATATACATAATCTAATCCATTCTATATTATTAATTTTGTCTGTTATTTTCACCCTTTTTTCCTACCAGATTTTTGGAGTTACTTTATTGAGGCCTCATTGATGTCCTGGTGGTTGGTCATACTTTCGGTAAATACTGCATGCGTGCCTGGAAGTGATGCATGTTCTTTAACTGCTGGGTGCAGTGTTCTCACCGTGTCCGTTAGATCAAACTTGTTAGTGTTGTCCAAATCTTCTACAGCTCTCTAGCTTTTTTCATTTGTATGCTTGCTTGATTTGTAAAATACAAAAGCAGCTCTGTTAAATCCTCCCTTTATGGTAATTTGTCCATTTCTCCTTGTAGTTCTGTGATTTTTTGTTGGATATTTTGATGATATATTACTCCATGCGTACAGGTTTACAATGGTTTATCTAACAATTCTATGAAGATTTTATCATTATCTTTTGACACTTTATGTGTAGAAATGCATTTTTTCTTAAATTCTCTATCTGTTATGAATGTTGCTCCAGTAGTATTCTTTTGATGGTCTTTGCCTGAATATTTCTCATTAATTTTACCTGTAAACATTTTGTATAATTGCATGCCTGTACTTGGCAACTTGGTAAAGCCCCTCCCTAGCTTTATTACATATTTTCTTATCCCTTTATGTGAGACTATCTTTAGGAATTATGCTCAGTACTAAGCATTTTGTAGATTATGGTTCAAATATTTTTAACTTGACTCAGTGCTGCCAAACTGTTTTCTGGAATGTCTTCACCGGTCTGCCTTCTCCCAGCAGTTCACGTCAGCTTACTTTTCTATACCTCCATTCCTGCTGAGACTGGCATTTTCCAGATTTTTAAGTTTCCGGATCTAATTTGTGTATAGTGATATGTTTTCGCTGTAATGCGTATTTCTCTGATTACTCTTCAATCTGAACATCTTTTCATATTTTTATAGACTGTTAGGTTTACTTGTCTGTGAATTATCTTTATAATATTTACCCTTTTTAAAATTAGAATAATTGTGTTTTTATTATTTGCAAGATTTTATTTCCTATTCCAGAGATTAATCTCTTTCATTTGGGTATTAACAATATCTTCTCCCAGTTTGACATGTTTTTATAAACTTTATTGAATAAAAAGTATTCAATTGGGTACCAAGTTTCAATTGTGCTGGATGAGTAAGGTGTAGAGATCTACTGTACAACATAGGCTATAGTTAACAATAAGGTTAAAATTAGTAAAGAAGGTAAATTTTGTGTTGTGTTCTTACCACAAAACAAAAGCAGGAAAAAAAACAAAAACAAGGGGACACAAGAACTCAGGGAGTGTCGGATGTCTGTTACTCATGGTGGCAATGGTATCATGGGCATTTGCACATGTCCAAACTCATCAAACCATACACATTAAATAAGTGCAGTTCTTTGTGTATCAATTGTACTCAATAAAGCTGTTAAAAATGAAGAGAACTCATTAAACTTTATAGTTAAATTCCCCATTCTCTTTGTTATGGTGTGTACCTTTGATGTTTTCCTTGATAAGCCTTCCTCCTTTCTGTGTCAGAAAAGTGTTCTCCTACAATATTTCCTATTAACTTTGAAAATTTCCTTTTGCATTTAAGTATTTAATATAGCCAGAGTTCACTTTTATGGATGACATTAGGTAGGAAACGTTTTTATTTTTCTCCATTCAATGAACCAATTTTCTCAACATTATCTTAAACCACTCATACTTTTTCTGTTTAATTCTGATGGCATTTTATCAAATGTTAAATTTTCATATACAAACCACTCTAGCTCTTCATCTCTACCTGACTCCACTGCCCTACAGACTGTCCTTGAAGGCCTGTATAAATATATGTATTTGATCAAGATGTCGTAATATATCGTAACATTTGACAAGGAGGTCCTTCCACTTTCCTCTTCTTTTGCTTTTAAGTTGACTTAGAGAATCTTCAATAACATGTTATCTTTAATTTCAGCCCTTTTCCTTGTACATATTTTATACATATAAAAATTAGCATTATATTTGCACATATTTTAACCAAATTTAGGTCCAACTCTACATTATTTTAAGCCTATTTCTCTCACTGATCATTTCCCTATTTCATTTGGTATTCTTGTACATGACTGCTAATCATTCTCTTGAATTTCATCATAGTTTATATGTTCCATATTTTAAAAACCAATTTCTTATTGGCAACGATTTAGATCGTTTCCAATTTTTCACTATTTTAAATTATGCTGCAAAGAACAGCATTGCACATGCATCTTTTTAAACATCTGTGATTGATTCCTTAGGACAAATTGCTAGAATAAAACTCCTTCATCAAAGTGTATGCTGTTTTTTGAGACTTTCTCCTGGTGCTGCCTAATTGCTTTCCAGGCAATTTGTCCTAAGTTATACTTGATAGAAAGAGTATGGAGTGCCCATTTACTCGTACTCTATAATACTGAGAATAATTATTATTGCAATTGTTATAAAAGTTTCCACTTATGTAGGACAAATAGTATGAGGAAATAGTGTAATTACTACTCGTAGATGTTGAACATTTTAAGAATATTTATTGGCCATTTGAATTTATGTGTGCTTTTATTTCCTCTGTTCAGCTTTCTTCTCAGATGCTCATATTTTTCTTATTTATTCTGAAGAGGTTTGTTTCTAATGTTTGAGGGATACTAGCATATCCTTACAAGTGTACACACACACCCATATGTGGCTAACGTATTTTCTAGTTTGTAATTTGCCTTTTGTTTTTATAAAATTTCTTACATGTAGGTCCTAAAATTTTGTATAATTGGGTTTGTAACATTTTCACTTTTTAATTATTTTGTTTGTATTGATACTTAGAAAGCTGTTTTCCTACCTGAGATTTGTTAAATATTGATCACATTTTCTTCCGAGTTTTGCAATGCTCTTTATATTTATATGATTTCAATCCCAGTTTTGTTGCTGTAGTCTCACATACAGATTTTATTCCAGATTTTGTCTATTTTTCCTATTCAGTTGTTACTTTTTACATTTGCATTAAGTTGCATTTACATGTTAACAATACTTAGTCATACAACTCTATACTTAACAGATATTGTTGCTCTGGGACACTCTTCTGTGCCAATGCCTCCCAATCTGGAATGATTTGATTTGACTTATTTCTCATTTAACCAGATCACATCTTTGAGATATTACTCTTTCGGAAAGTTAAAACGTTTGTCCCTACCTACACGGCCACACATAGCAGCACTTAACTGGGAGTAAAATACGTTACTCCCAGTCATTTCCCACCAAACCTGTAGACATCTATGAGCTGTCTTTTGACAGTTGTGTTGTGGAGGAATCTGAGACTCATTTTATTTGTCTGCTTATCTACTGATAACTTTTTTCCGTATCTCAATGCCTATAATTGTTTAAAACTTGGAATTTAAAAGTGCCAGAATATCTATGGAAATATAGAAATATATTTCCCCCCCCATTATTTTAAATTAACAGTTTGTTATCTTTTCCAATCTCCATAGGCCATATTCAGCTCAGGGAAGTTATCTTCAATTCACCCATCCATTCATGCATCCATCCACCCATCCATCCATCCGTTAATCCATCTATCCATCCATCATCCATCCATCCATTAATTCAACGATACTTTGTGTCTATTATGTCTAGGTGCTGGAAATGTCATAGGACAGGGTTTCTCAACCTCGGCACTATATATGTTTTTGACTGCATAATTTTTCATTGGGGGGCCTGTCCTGTGCATTGTAGGATGTTTTGTAGCATTTCTGGCCCCCACCAAGTAGGTGAGATCCCCTCAAGTTGTGTCAACCAAAGAAGTTTCCAGATATTGCCTGATATTCCTCTGGGGGCAAAGTTGTGCCCGATTGAGAACCATTACACTAGGCAATGAAACAGATAACATGTCTACCCTGATGGGGTAATTGAGAAGAGACATAAAATAAGCAAACACATTAGTACATTGTGTGTTCTCTATGAGCAGTGCTGTGAAGACAAGTGGAGCAGAGCCAGTGGAATAGAGGGTTCTTGGAAGGCAGGCAGATGTGCAGATGCAGGACCTGAGAGTTTGAGGGAGGCCAGGAGGAGGAGAGGCAGTGGGTCAGGTGAGGGTCTGGGCATGAGCAATACAGAGTCCCCAGAAGGGGGTGCTTGATGAGCTCCAGGAGTGAAGTGCCACTGCAGCTGGGCTCAGTGAGCAAGGGAGGGAGACAGGTCAGGGAGGAAGGGGGGCCTCTCAGTGGACAGCCAGTGGGCTGGGCCAGGACTTTTGCTTTTCATCTAAGTGAGAAAGGAAACCACTGGAAGGCTTTGGATCAGGGGAGTGGCACACTTATTGTTTTGATTGTTGTTTTTTTCCTTTTTCTCTACTTCTTGGCTTCCTGTTATATTGAGGATGGATTTTCTGGCTCTGTTTTTCCTGTTTATTTTATATGTTTATATGCCTACTTTTACCTGTTAAGCTTTTTGTACCCTGATCCTGAGCTTTAGGGTGATTTCTTATACTTGTCTTCTCCTTTCCTAATTCAGCCTCCGAGTGTCCAATCAAGTATTCTTGCCCACACCGCAACTTTAAATTTGGCAACTAGAATTTTTCATTTCCACTGGATCTTTCTTGACCTCAGATGGCTCTGCCTTCATGACTGTCTGTGAGAGTTTCATATACACCACAGCCTTTGAACGATGTAGAAGGTGATGCAGAGTTTGTCACATTTCCTATTTTTTCTCTCAGAGAAAATCTATAGAGAGCTCTGCATCAACTTCTTTACTTGCTCCTTATTTCACAGCTGGTTCATTCAAATGTATTCTTCTGGAGAAGAATGCCTATGCTCTTCAAACAAGGACTCAGACAGCTTCTGTCCAGATTGTTCATTGATAGGGAAAAGTTTAAATTTACTATAAACTTCGTTTTCTGTTAAGAATCTTCATTTCTGTGAATTTTCTTTGTGTCTTTGGTAGGGTACTATACAGGTAGGTAGGGACATAGTCAGTTCCATGTACAGTCATCAGAATGACCTGTGGACCTCCCTGTAGCCTAGGCTGAGCACTCTCAGAATTGTTCCTGGGTCCAGATGTGCTCCCAGCACTCCTCACTTTCAGTTCTGGCATCTCCTGAGCAGGGATATTGGTGGGCTTCTGCCAAGTCTCTGTTTCCTTCCTGGGAAGCTGCTTTCTCTTTTCTTCACTTCTATCCTGCAGCTGAAGGTCTTACATGCAGCAGAAATGTCTTACATTTCCTGGTGGGGCCTGTCTCACTTCTCTGGTTTCCAGTGTCCACGAGGGTTTTCCCTCTCTTTATATTCTATTATCTCAACGGTTTTCTGAGAGAACAGGAATTAGGCCTTTGCCTACTTTGCTATCTTACCTGGAAGGCTCTTTTTCATAGTCCATCTGTCTTTTTCAGTGGGTGTGACTTTCTATATGGAAACAGTGGAGCACAACCTAGGTATCTGAATGGGAGTCATTTCACACAGTTGAAATGTGAAGGAAGAAATCACTGAGCAGAATGGTTGCTAAGCTGCAAAGCTTGAAAGAAATGTGTGATGACTAAACAGCTCTGGGAGTGTGTTGACTTTTCAGTTCAGGGTACAAAACAACAGACTGTGATAACCCCTGTTTGCCCAGGACTGAAGGGGCCTTTGCACACTGCAGGCTGTGAGGCTGACAGCACCCAAGTGTAGGTAGCATTTCAAAACTTCTGTTGCCCCGTTATTTTCCATTATTTTGCTATTTTAAGCTCTATATATTTATGTGGGATTTTCTTCTCTAAAATGGAAATATATTCACTGTCTTACTTATGATTATAAATAAAATTCAAAAACATTAAATATTAGGAGAAAGTTAAAAAATCTCCATCCAGAGATTGACATCTTATAAAGTTTTTTTCAGATATTTTCTCTCTCAACATAAATAGCACTATATTATGATACATGATAAATTTTAATCTTTTTTTCTCTCTCAAATAAATTTTCTGGATATCTCGTCATATGGATAAATAAGTCTGCATCATCACCCTTGTGGATGAAGATTTTTCTTTTGGACGGATGAGCCATGACTTATTTGTTTCCATTGGTGGAGAGTGATTTCCAGTTTTTCATGATTATAATATCGTTTCAGTAGAGTTTTTTTCTACATCTATCTATGCATGTTTGTCAAATTACTACTATAGGAAAGATTCCTGAAAGTGGCTTGTCTAGATCAAAAGTTACATACAAACACAAGTGTATATGTGTGTGTATAGTGTATATTGCCTATGTTAAGATATATTACATAAATCACATATGACATGAAAAAAATTATAATATAAAATATATATTATATATTTTAGTGAGAAAGTTATACCCACTGGAAGAAATAGATATGTACATATATATGGAATTTTGATATTTGCTGTCAATTGCCTTCCAGAAAGATGTGTCCATTTATGATTCTCAGAATATTTTTAATAAAGTGTTATCTGCAATTTTTTGTATAATTTGCCCCTACAAATAAAATTCTCCCAAAGCTACCTTAAAATGCTTCTGCACAGCAGCTCAACCCCAAATCACTAGGAGGAAGACATCAGACCCCATGAATGTGTAGCCATCTCCTATGTCTGAGATCACCAGTAGCATAATAGGATACTGGATGGGTTTTCTTTCTTGACAAGTCTATATCCTTAATGAGATTTTAGCTTTCTTAAAAGTTGTAGGTATGAGGACTTACCTGTACATCATTTTTATCTAGAACATCTATTCAAATGCTATGCACTTATGATGTTCTCTACAAGTACTTCTAGTCATGCCAGAGGGATACATTTGCCAAACACACAAAATTCATTCTACTCACGTGAAATATCTTGCCAGGGGCAAACTGCTGTTAATGAATGTGACAATTAGAACAAGGAAAATAGAATATGCTACTTATGCCTTCAATCACATATGAGGGGTAAACCAGGATTGTGATGAGCTGGAGTTTTATAACATGTACCCAACTGTTAATTTACAAATATTATGTTCAGGGTTAAAGGACATAAAATGCCTAATAATACATGATATGTGTAGCATACGCATCTGAATTTCCTAGGAAACTGCACTGACTAATATTCAAAGACCGTGGTGGCTGAGGCTTCCTGACAAGCTCTATGGTTCCCCCTCCCCTTCTGGTAAGAGACCCTGGCTTCACCTGACAACTTCTCATAAGTGTGCATGGAGAAACTGTCCCAACAAAAGACTGAAATTCAGGGAGTCAGAGAAACAGACACAAAGTCCATGGGCACTGGTTTTCCCTGCTAAAATCATATACTTTTCTCTCTAATTCATATACTTTTCTCTCTAATTCTCTCTAATTCTTTTTTGCTACCTACCAAATATACAACACACTCCTCACCTCTCAGGAGGGAGGGCATCCTACTGATGGGCAAATGTAAAGTCAGGTGCAATCAGTTAGCACTAATTAACAGCATCTTTTGGTTTGTAAGCCACCTGATCAGCTGAGGTGTTTAAAGGTCTGAGAACTGTGTATGAGCAACCTTGTCACAGTTCTGAGAGGTAAATGGTCCAATTAGTGAGCCAACATTTGGCTCTCACGGCTAAGGATGCTGCTGACCTTTCCTGGTCTGATGATTTCCCACACCTTGCTAACTTTGCAAAAACACCTTCTCTCCTGGTGCCTTGAGCCGTATGCTCAAGTCTGTTATATCTGATTCTCTTTACAGTCTTACCCTTTTATAAGTGAAGGGAGTCAAGAGATTTTGGCCTTTTTTGCCCCAGAGACTAAAGATGAAAGAAGAGGGAGTGTGAGAAATTGTGGGAAAACAAGAAAGCAGGGAGGAATCAGACTCCATGCAATGTTACTGAAAATACCAGAGTTGGGATCCATAGACGAGTCCCTAAGTTAACCATGATGAAAATTAAAATTTTATAGATTTTGAGTTTTTCTGTCTATTATTTCTGTGATGCAGCTGTTTAATGACAATGATTACTCATTAGTTGATGACAATTTAATACATTAAATAGATAGCTTGTCTCAAAATAAAAATGGAAGATTTGATCATCTGTCATATAAATGGAAGCTAATAATAGATCTCAAACAGACTTAAACCTCAAAAACTTCCTCTGCTAATTATTGGGTCTGTTCTCCAACCTCCTCAAGAGTCAGGCTATGAAGATGGAGGGATGAGGCTCCTTGGTGCTCAGTATGAGGTTTGTGCAGGTCTGTCTGTCTGTCTGTCTCTCCTTGTCTCTCTTTTCTCAGAGAATACACTCTCTGATATGTGGTATCTACTCAAGGGAAGAAGGGAACTTTTGAAGGTCAGGACAAGTTCTTGGAGCATTTCCCTGCTTCGTATACTGTTATACTCTTCTACATCACATAATCATCTCAGCAGCTAATGAAAGTCATGGTCCTTCTTACATAAATACATGTACACGCAAAATATCTGGGGGTTCCAGGACTCCTGAAGCTCATCCATGGACCCCAGCATAGAATCCCTGGTTGCAGTGTGAGTAAGGTTTCTGAGAGTGGATAGTAGATGCTGTGTATACCTGCTTCAGCTCGCTTTGGCTGAGAGACTTATGTCAGCTTTGGGACTGATAACTTTTATTCTTCCTCAACTCTTCACATTGATAAAGCTGACAATACATTCTTTACTCTACTAAAAATCTGCTCAGAGACCTCTGGGACATACAATGGCTGTGAATAATAACAGTTTATTGTGTCATTTCATCCCTTCCTAATTTTCCCCTTCCAAAGAAATTTGCTGCAAAAACACAGATGCTGACACGCTGTCTCAATTTCTGGAATTCTAAGGTTCTGCCATCAGGCTAATATTCACATGATTCTGATTGGATATAAAAATTTCTCAATTCATTCTTTCATTTATTTAACTCACCAAGAGCTGTGAGAAGGTGTTCCCTGCCATTCTGATACTCGTACAGGGAGTAGAAGAGTGACCACAAAAGACTTTGCCCTCACCTTTGGGAAACTTGGCAGCTGTAGTGACTACTGATTTGAGATTTGAAGAACCGGGCAATCATTATCTCATTTTTGGCTTATTGACCAATGGCCCACCCTAACTTTGTGAATATAAACCAATTAGGAGGAATTCTTTAGTTTATCATGATAGGCTGCAGGCATCATTCTAGTTTTACTATATAAGACACTCCATCAGATTCCACACAAATCTGTGCCTGGCACATAAAAGCACCCTAAAGATATGTGCCGATTGGTTGGAAATAAAGCGTTTACTACACTGGTGCTTTCATTTGACCCAACATCTCAACATAATGGCTGGTTTCTAAGCTTTAATTCTATACTCTCAGTAGACCTGGGTGCATGAATAGAAGAAATGGTACTGGCTTGGGAAGCAGCAGCCCTGGTTTTAAGGCTGGTGCAACAATCTTACCTGAGACCAGTCAATTTACTGAAAAGATCATGAGAAATGCTAGCTCAGAAAAAATTTCTGGGTGTTACAAGACATAGCTCTAGGTATTTGATTGAAAACAGGGAATTTTTTGGTTATAGTCCTACGTGGAAGGTACTTGGAAGCTGTCTCTCCCATCCTCACAACAATAAAGAACCCAAGCACATTGAAAATCAATTTATTTTTATTTTAGATCCATCAGAGAATTGAGGTCACAGGGAAAATTGCTTCCCTGAAAACTTGAAAGATAGACAGGAAGATACAGAAAATCACAACATATGGGGAGGAGAAATCCAGAAGCAGAGCCCCCAGCTAAAGCCCAAATCTGCAGGAACACTTAAAACTGTGATTCACAAATCGCTGGATGATCAGTGTGGTCAAGAGTTAAAAACTCCAGAGGGGCACAGTTTTATGGGGCCCCTACTTTCACGAGTTTACCTCCAGAATCCCTGCCATCTTCTCACAATGGCATTCAGAAGAAAGTTCCCTGGAGCTTCTGGGAGGGGGAGGGGAGGGGGAAAGCAATCAATTTGAAATACACCTAGCCTTTCTATTCTGCTTTAACAAGGCCTGACTTCATTGGAAACTATTTTATTAAAGCTTAACCTACAGTGGGGAAGGTAAATACTCAAATTCAGCTCCATGCAGCCTTTAACTTGGGGGAAAGAAAATACCCAATGCAGGCTGATTAAAAAGACTGATGTGGTAGTAATTTATGAAGACTAATATAGGACTATAAAATGCTTCTCTCTTCCCCCTACACCTTAGCACCACATCAGTGGGCTCCTATATAATAACACAGGATTATAGCTAAAAGACTTGCAAGCCTCAGACCTTATTTAAGGAGTATCTAGGAACACCCAAAGACAATAGAGTGATGAAAACAAGCACTCTAGAGGAGACTTTAACCTCTGAAAACACAGCTACAGCAAAGAATAAACACAGCAAAATCCTGGCCAGATCAACACAAAAACACACACTGAAAGCTTATCCATCTCAGTTCCCTTTACCCAATACATAATGAACAACTTTCAACAAAAAATTACAAGAAATGATAAAAGTGGGGGAAAAGCACAGAGAAGAGACAAACCAAGCATCAGAATCAAACTGAGATATGGCAGAATTTTTGGAATTATCAAACCAGGAATATAAAATAATGACGATTAAAGACTCTAATAGAAAAAGTGGACAATATGCAAGAACAGCCAGGAAAAGAATCAGTGAGCTTGAAGATATGTCAATAGAAACCCTCAAAACTGAAATACAAAAAGAAAAAAGAACAAAATAGAACAGAATATCCAAGAAGTGTTGGACAATTACAAAAGGTATAACATATGTATAATAGGCTTACCAGAAACAGAAGAAAGACAGAAAAGAACAGAGCAAAGATTTGAAGTAGTAATGGTTGGGACTTCTCCAACATCAATGACAGACACCAAAACACAGATCCAACAGAATATCAAGCAGGCTAAACATAAACAATCAGCACCTTGTCATATCATATTCAAACTCCAGAGAATCAAAGACAAAGAGAAAATCTTGAAAGAAGCCAGAGGGAATAAAGAACACCTTACCTATAAAAGAACAGGGAGAAAGATTAAATTGAAAGTCTTGTCAGAAACAATGCCAGCAAGAAGAGACTGGAGTAAAATACTTAAAGTGTTGCAGAAAAAAACCCAACAACTTAGAAGTCTGTATCCAAAAATATTACCTTTCAAAAGTGAAGGAGAAATGAAGACTTTCTTGGACAAACAAAAACTTAAAAGAATTGTTGCCAATAGATCTGCCTTGTGAGAAATGTTAAAAGAAGTTTTTCAGAGAGAAGAACAATGATATAGGTCAGATACTCAGATGTACATAAAGGAAGAGCATTAGAGAAGGAATAAATGGAGATTAAAAAAATCTTTTATTGTCTTTGTTCTTTTTTTTTTTTTTTAAGATCGGCACCTGAGCTAGCATCTGTTTCTAATCTTTTTTTTCTCTTTCTGCTCCCCAAAGTCCCCCAGTACATAGTTGTATATTTTAGTTGTACATCCTTCTGGCTCTGCTATGTGGGATGCTGCCTCAGCATGGCTTGATGAGTGGTACCAGGTCTGTGCCCAGGATCTGAGCTGGCAAAGCCCTGGGCCCTTGAAGCAGAGCATGTGAACTTAACCACTCGGCCACGAGGCCAGACCTATTTTCTTTTCTTTTTCTTTTCTTTTTTTTTAACAACTGTTGCCAATCTTCTTTTTTTTTTCCCTGCTTTTTCTCCCTGAATCCCCCTAGTACGTTGTTGTATATTTTAGTTGTGGGTCCTTCTAGTTGTGGCACGTAGGACGCTGCTTCAACGTGGCCTGATGAGCAGTGCCATGTCCATGCCCAGGATCCGAACCAGTGAAACCCCAGGTTGCTGAAGCGGAGTGTGCAGACTTAACCACTCGGCCACGGGGCCGGCCATGGCTTTTTCTTTATTCTTAATTGATCTAATAGACAGGAGATTGCTCTAAAAAATAATAGCATCAATGTATTTGGTGACTATAATATGTTTACAAATGAAATGAATTACAGCAACATTATAAGTAATGGAAGGAGGAATTGGGACTACTCTCTTATAATGTACTTTCATTGCCAGTTTAGTGGTATAATGTTATTTGAAAGGGGACTTGGGTTAGTCATAAATATATAATTGCAAACTCGAGGGGTACCACTAAGAAAATTTTAAAGAGTAGTATAATTTATTGGCTAAGACAGGATCGTAAATGGAATATATAAAATGCTCAACTAAAATCGGAGAAAGCAGGAAAAGAGTAGAAGAAAAAGAAAAAAATACTCCCCCCTCCCTCTGAAAAACAAAGAAAAAGGGAAATGAATAAAAACCAGTTCTATATATGGTAGATATTAATCTAACTATACCAATAATCACTTTAAACATCAGTGGTCTAAATACATGAATTAAAAGACAAAGAGCGGATTTTAAAAAAGACACCTGTATTTTGTCTGTAATAAGTCCACTTTAAATACAACGACATAGATTAAAAGTAAAAGGATGGAGACAGATATACCATGCTATCACCAACCAAAAAAAACTGAAGTCAGTATATTAATTTCGGTCAAAGCAGATGTCAGAACAGGGAAAACTGTCAGGGGTAAAGAGGAGAATTGCATGATGATAAAAGGATTAAAACATGAGGCAAAACCTGATAGGACTGCATAGAGGAATAGATGCATTCACCACCAGAGTTGGAGACTTCAACACTCCTCTATCAGTAATTGACATATCCAATAGATAGAAAATCAGCAAGGACATAGTTGAGCTGAACAGTGCCATCAATCAACTGGATCTAATTGACATTTACAGAGTACTTCATCTGACAGCAGCAGGGTACACATGCTTCTCAGGCTTGCATGGAACATTCTCCATTAGATCGCATTCTGGGCCATAAAGCACAACAATTTAAGAGAATAGAAATTGTATAAAGCGTGCTTTCAGACCTCAGAGGTACTAAACTGGAAATTAATAATAAAATATAGATGAAAAATCTCCAAATGTTGGGAAACTAAGAAAAAACACTTCTAAATAATGTATAGATCAAAGAATAAGTTTCAAGAGAAATAAAAAATATTTTGAACTAAATGAAAGCAAAAATACAACCTATCAAAATTTGTGGGATGTTGTGAAAACAGTGATAAAAAGGAAATTTTTAGCTTTGAATGTGAATGTTAGAAAAGGAAAAAAGATCTGAAATCAGTAATCTAAGCTTCCACCTTAGGAAACTAGAAAACGAAGCACAAATTAAATCCTAAGTAAACAGAAGAGAAAATAAAAATCAGAGTAGAAATCAATAAAATTGCAAACAGGAACACAACAGAGAAAGTCAATGCAACCCAATGCTGGTTCTTGAAAAGATCAATACAATTTTTAGAAACCCAACCAGGATAACCAAGAAAGAAACAGAGAAAATACAAATTAATACTATCTGAATAGACTTAAATTTATTAAATAAATTGAATAAAAAATTAATTACCTTCCAAAACAGAAAGTACTAAGCCCAGATATTTTCATTGGTGAAGTCTACCAAACATTTAAGGAAGAAATGGTACTAATTCTCTATCATGTACAAAGAAAATAGAAGCAGAGGAATACTTCCTAACTCACTCTATGAAGAAAGCATTACCCTATACAAAAACTGGACAAATACATTACAAGAAAGGAAGACTAAAGACCAATACTTCTCATGAACTTTGATGTAAAAATCTCAGGGCTGGCCCCGTGGAGGAGTGGTTAAATTCATGTACTCTGCTACAGTGGCCCAGGGTTTTTCTGGTTTGGATCCTGGGCATGGACATGGCATGGTTCATCAAGCCATGATGAGGTGTCCTCCCAAATAAGAGGTATTCAAAACTAAAATATACAGCTGTTTACTGGGGGGATTTGAGGAGAAGAAGAAGAAGGAAAAAAAGAAGATTCTCAAAAGATGTTAGCTCAGGTGCCAATCTTTAAGAAAAAAATAGAGACCTGAGAGGGTTTAAATGCTAAATGGGAAAGAGCCAGTAGAGAGGAGGAAAAAAAAAGCTCCAACAAAATATTAGTAAATCAAATCCAACAATGTATATTAAAAAATATACGCTATGACCAAGTGGGATTTACTCCAGGTATGCAAGATTGGTTCAACACTAGAAAATCAGTTATTGTAATTCATTACATCAATAGACCAAAGAAGAAGAATCATATGATCATGTTAATAGATGCAGAAAAAAATTGACAAAATTCAACATTCATTCATGAAAAAAATTCTAAGTAAACTAGGGATAGAAGGAAACTTCCTGAACTTGGTAAAGAACATCTAAAAAATGTCTTAAGCTTGCATCTCAATGCTTTCCCCCTAAGATCAGGAGCAAGGTAGGGTGTTCTCTGTCACCACCGCTATTCAACATCATACTGGAAATCCTAGGTAATGCAATAAGACAAGAAAAGGAAATAAAATGTTACAGATTGGAAAGGAAGAAATAAAACTGTCTTTGTTAGCAGATGATTGAAAGATAAAATAAGCAAAGAAATTACAATTTGCAAAACTATCCTATCACATAATAAAATCACCAATTACATATAAAAAATGAACAAAATAAGCAAAAATTCAGGACCTGAAAATATTTCCTACCTACTCATTATTTTTCAATCTATTTCTATTTGCTCCATTTTTTCCCTAAAAATCTGCAGAAGAGATATTATTAGATATATCCTCAAATATAATTGGAATATTACTGAGGAGTGTGTGGTCATACATGAAGGTTTAATTTCTTTTCAATGATGGGAACCTGCTATTAAATTAGGATAGGTAAAATATTCAGGGAAAGATCCTTTCTGCAGCTCCCAGTACACAGTAAATAAAAGAGATGAATACTTGTATATGCTAAAAATTTAGTAGTCAAATAATTTTGGCATTATTTAAGTTGCTTTTGATTGAACATAACAGAAACTAATGTGAGCTTGTTTAAGCAGCTAAAGAAGGTGTACTGTGGAACAGAAAACACATTCAGGAAAACAACTGGGACTCAGGAACGGAATCTAATACATAACTGGAAAGTTCAGTATCCCTGCAGTACTGTCAACTTTCCACTTTGTTCATTTTGCTCTGCAGACCTCCTTTTGATTAATTTCAATTCGTGTGTAGAAATAGCAATTCTTCCACTATATAGCCATTTTTGTTTCACTTTCAGCTCCGGAGTTTGCATGCTGCTGATTTAGTCATGTGCAAAAAGCAATTAGTTATTTTTTGAATCTAAATTAAATGGAATATCAGAAAAAATATAAATACCCAACATACACACGAGTAGTGCTCATATCATTATTTGTGAAGGAAATGCAATAAGATACCACTTCACACCCACAAGAATGACTACGGTTATAAAGACTGACAATACTTAATGTTGGTGTGGATGTGCAGCAACGGCAACTTGAGCATAGTGCTAATGAGAATGCAGAGATATTTCAGAAAACTGATGTCACTGCTTTGGTCAATAGGCAGTTTCTTATAAACTTAACTCATCACTTCTATACCTGGGTATTTGTGCAAGAAAAATTATGGCATATATCTACATATTTATTCAAGAATGTTCATAGAAGTTTTTATTTATCTGTGTTTTGTACAATAACCCCAAACTGTGAACAATCTAGACATCCAATGGTGGGAGAATAAAATCTATAGTTTGTCCATTCCATGGACTATTACTCATAAAAGAATCTGTGTTATTTTATTTACATGAAGTCCTAGAACAAGCAAAGCTAAACACTGTTGGTAAAAACCATACTGGTCATTGTGGAGGGCAGGAGAAGGACTGTGAAAGGCAAGAGGACATTTTCTGAGGTGATGGAATAGTTTTTCTATACTGACTTGTATCTTGGCTGCATAGATTACACATTTCTTAAACCTCATCAAATCGTACACTTAGGAGTTGTGTATTTTACTATATGTAAATTATATTTCAGTATTTGAAAGTAAGCAACATAATAGATTGAACCATTTGAAATTGTTTATTTTGAACCATTTTTAGCTGCAAAATGGCAATTTTTCTATGGTCCAACCTGTTAATAACTTTGGCCTTGAAAAAGAGAAGTGAAAATTGCCTTTAAGACTTTTTTCTACAACTACAAGAGAGGAGATGAGAGAAGGAGAAAGAGGTAATCTAGAAAAATAATGAACTATGAATAAGCAGCATGTCCTAGGAAATAATTGTGGGACAGCAGGGAAGGGTGTAGGTTCTACTGTCTCCTCTCTAATGCTGTGTGCACATGTGTGTGTGCATGTGTGTGTACATGTGTGTGTGGAAGTGCACACATGTGTGTAGGCACATGCCTTTATGTGTATGCAATGTGTGTGTGGGTTGGCTATAGTTAGGAATGAACTTCCAACACCTATTGAGGCTGCCTTATACTTATCGATGCACAGGACATCAAACTCATCTTTTCACAAGGGAAAGGTTGGTTGAGCTTCAAGGCAGACTGGACAATTTATCTGACTAATTGCCTTTTTTTGCATTGTACTATACTCAGTCAATTTATGGCATTCTTCTAAGTACCTGGATCTGGTTGCTTTATGTATAAAAGATTTTCATTCTGAAAATCATGAAACCCACTTTTGCTCAGAACATAGTTTTCTACTGTCTGAGACTTATTCTAATGCTGTAAAGCTGAAATCACTTTATTGTGAGTTTTCAGCAAATCTTTCTCAGGTTGCCAGGGATGCCACTGTTTGAATGCATGCATGGAAAATATTGAGAGGAGGATGTTGAGATGCATTGGATTATTGGGAAACTGAAAACAGTAAATAGTTAATTGAGTAGAAAATAGGTTTGGCAGGTTTTATGAGCTGGAGATTAAAGTTGACAGACTGGACTCTGGAATCATACATACAAGAATTTATATTGTTCACACTCAGCTCAATGGCCTGTGACCGCTGTGGGTCAATTGTGAGTCCAGCCAGGGGCCTTGGGAAGATGTGCTGAGCACATGTTCTGAGGTGACCACTGTGGACAATGCATGGACAGACCCTCCTCTTTCTTGCGACCACTGTTCATTCTTTGGCGAATGAATAAAAGCCCACAATGGCATAATCATGCAGCACTATGTCAATTGTGTTACTATATTGAGGTGTCTCCCAGTTGTGAAGAGGCCTTATTCTGGGCAATAAAACTGAGATTTTTATCCTGGGAGGTAGTTAAATCCATCACTGTTTCACATAAATTTAGTTTACAAAACCTGCTGGAGTTTCTTTATGGAAGATAAAACAGGGAACTAAATAAAATAGCTAAACAAGGAATGATAAGAAAAAAGGAAACAGAAAACCGGTTATCAATGAAACACATCAATAATAACAACAATGATAACAATAGTTAACAATCGTATGCAATTACAGTGTGCCAGAGAATGTTGTAAGCACTTTAGATACAAAAGCTCATTTAATCATAAAATCCTGTGAGATCAGTACTGACATTATTTACACTTTACAGATGATAAAACTGAGTCACAGAGAGGTTAAAGGGCTTCCCTGAGATAGCACAAATAATAAGTGGCAAAAATGAGTAGCTGGCCTTTATATCCTGCTCTCTTAGCAATTATTCTATAGCAATTCACTCTCTCTCTGTAAATCATATATCTGGAGTTTGATTTATATTCATATGTTAACACACTAATCAAAAGGCACATGCCTGTGCATAGGTATGTGCATGTAAATCTACATACATGTTCATACACATACATTCACACGTAACTTCATAAGATGGGAAGTTTCCCAAGAGAAAGAGCATGAATGAAATTTGGAGCCGGATCTGAGACTGAATCCTTGCCCTGCATTTGCCATCTGGGCAACCTTTGGTACATGACTTAAACTCTGCACCTTGGTGTTTCTCCTATGGAACATGGGTTGCATAATACTTTCCTTGAAAGATTGAGGAATATTAGTTAGAACTAAAAAGGCATTAAAAAACTTGGCAACTTTAGTTATTTTGCTATTAATGACATTTTTTTTGTAACTAAGGTATCACTGTTCTTAGTTTACCAGAGTTGGAGCCTCTGATCTGCTTTTCTGCCCAAATTATCCTCTTTATTTCTTTGTTCTTTTCTCTACTAGACATTTCAGTCTCTATCAGATGGCAGAATTTGGAAGCCCTCTTCCATTTCCTATCGTTATCCGCCTGAAGCTCGTTTATGAAGAATGAAACCAGCAAGGAAGTCAGCTCACTCCCATGTTCTCTGATGCTGAACCAAGTTTTCCTAAATCTTCCCCACATGCACCGAGTTGTCCCCTGGGCCTGGCTGCTCAAGCGTGGGTGGGGGGCAGGTGGGGAGGTGAACCAGGCCAACCTCAAAGCAAAAGCCTCCCAGGAACCTTTGCTTCAGCGCACAACATTTGCAGTTTCAATACTGGATTCTGTAGTTTCTGGGTCCTACTGTAAGAATTAGGCTCAATTTCTTCTTGGATGTTTTAAGTTGTGGGACTATCATTGGAGAACAAAGCAAAACAAAAGTAGCCCAAAAAAGCACCTGTTTTTCACTCATTGTTTCTAATAATTGCTTTCTTATTTTCAAATTAGAGAATGGCATCTGATTCTCTGTTAACTGTTTTCATGCACTGTTTTGGCAGCTCTGCACTTGGAATGGGGCTGTGGCCTGGAAGGAGATTTGGTCTGTGAGTGGTCCTAAAATACCTGATTCCTTCCAAACATGTTAGAACTAAGCCTCCTAATCACAGTAGTCTTCTTATGTTTATGCTGTCTCCACGGTATAGATCTTATCAAATTGAATATAGGGAGGCAAAAAAAAAATCTTAAGAGCCTTCTATAATGTCTCCTTGCTGAGTTACTCCTTTCTTCTCTCCATTTCTATCGCTTATTCATAATTCTGTATTAGATCCTCCATTATGGTCTGCCGTGTGTCAGCTATCTATCCCTCTATCCATTTTTTCAACTGTTTATCATCTATCATCTATCTATTTATCTTTCTATCTATCTATCTGTCATCCATCTATCTATTGTCTATCTGTCATCTTATTTCTTCTACTACCATGTGGTTGTTTCCAGAGTGGAGGAAGGGGTCACTCCTTGCTCTGCTTTTTGTGTCTCACAGATACTGGCATTATGTTTTGTAAAGAGTGAGGCTTTAAGTGGTTTCTCAAAAAGTTGTTTTGAACTGAAATAAACAAACATAGAAAACTATTATTTAGCCTTTGTTTTATAGTTCTGTGCCTGTCCTTTCCAACCCTGCTCTCCTGCAACAAAAGACCTTCTCACCCTACATTGCAGAGGAGACATTCAAAGAGATCACTGAAAATGATGAGCTGGGAAAATGCCAGCTGGATATTCTGAGGGGAAATGTAGCAAAAAAATTCTAAAATATTCTGGTAAGAATCATGAAAATAGTTACGCCCACGATATTGTAGGAAAGAATAGATATTACTGGAAAAATAAGGCATCCAAAATGTTACATTTATGCATTTTCAGTGCCAATTATGTTTGTTAAATAAGCACAGTTTTCATTTTCTGCATTCTTGAAGGAAGCATTATATCTGTACAAGTCAACATTGTTGCAAAAGGGAAGGCTTTTCTTTGGGGAAACAAACATTTCATTGGAGTAGCTCTGCATGCCGTGTTGACTGGGTGCATTGATTTCAGATCATCATTTGCTGCTGTCCTGAGTCATCTGCGTATGAATCTCACAAACTGTGCATATGGCATCTATGAGTATGTTAAAGAACTGAGGCATTGCACGCTCATAAAATGCCTGGGGGCAGCAGATGACTTCCTTTTTTATAATTATAGTTATGAGGATTCTAAGCGTGGCTTTCTGAACCAAGTTTGAGAGCATCTTTTCATTCATTCACTATTGTTGACAGTTGCCAATGACTAGCCTACTGCTTGTCTGCCACCTGCTAGGTAAATATTTGTTGAATATAATAGAATGAAAGCAATGGGCATTTATGTACCATCCTTAACATTAGATGTCAAGAATACAAAGTCCTTACTTTTGAAGAGGTCATTATTTAAGAAATAGAGAGATTTATTGTTAATTGCACATGAAATTGCTATCTAATGGGCACACAAAATCGAGGCAGAAACATCCTCAATGAATTTTAAATGTTGTAGAGATGTAACCCATGGAGGATAAGAAAGCACTTTTTTCCAGATTAGAAAGCATGAACAGAGCCCCCACTAGATGAAGGAGTAGAGTGTTTTAGGGGAAAGGGAGACTTTTAGTCATTGGTTACAGCATGGTCCATTGTGGGGAGAGTGTGGCCACAAGGGAGGAGATGTATAAATCTGGGAACTGGATTCTGTTTCAGTTCCGGATTTGGGCTTTGTTCTTTAGGTGACAGGGATCCACTGAAGGATGGCAGTGAGGATATGTGTGGCAGGATGATTTCTCTCTAGGTAGTGAAGGTGTGACTTGGGACTGGAACATGGAAAAGGAAGTTGATATGGGGCTCCCAGTTCTCCACTACTGGAACAGATGTATTTGAGATGTCCCAGTGTCTCTTTCACTTTTGCAACACCAGAGGAGTAGTCAGCAACTTCTACTGCATATCGTGATGAGCCTGAATCACCAAGAGATGATTACAGGATAACCTATTTATGTTTCCCAAATGTTTATTAGAAGGTTTCTCCAAAATGCAAAAAAGTTGAAGGAATAATGGTAAAAATACCCATTTACTTACCACTCAGATTCAACAATTGTTAATATTTTGCTATATTTGCCTTATTCTCTTTGTGTGTATATATTAGTTGGGTTGTCATTTGTTTTTTCTTATATGTCGTTTATTTCCTATAAACTGTAAGTTAGGTCTAAAGACCATATTAGATTCAAATTAAACATTTTTTGGCAAAGAAATTGTGTTGCTCCTTCTCTAAAGTGCATTTTGTATTATATGAAAAGGCAGATAGTAATAGGTTATCCTTGGGACATACTAATTTATGTCTGAGCACCTCCTTGATTTCTGGTACAAGATATGCAAATTTTACCTAGTACTTTTCCACCCAGACGTGGTTCCTTTTAGTGTAGAATGTTATTTAGAAACCAAAATCTGCATGTTTGGGGGGTTCGTTGGTATTGAGGTTACATTGTTTCTAGGCCTAGTCTGTGGTTAGAGCTAAGAAATATATATATAATAGAAAAATAATGTATTCATATTCATATTCCCAATTCAAATTTAACAATGTAGTGTACTTTTGTGGAATTTCTTTGATTTTATGTTTACCTTGTTTTATGCACTGATATTTAAGTTCTTCATAAATTGGTATTATTACTTTTGCTCACAATATACATATTTATAAAACGATAATAATGCTACTATCAACAAAATCGTCAAATGAGGTTTCGAATTTATTTGTATTTATCTTTGCATATTGAATATATCCCACTAAGACTGTAAGAATGTATCAAAGCATTGTATTACAAAATATCTTGAAATAATTCTTTCTTGTGTGATTATGTTACCAACTTGACATATGTAGATCTTTCTTTCAATTTTGTTTTTCTTTTTTCTTCTTCTGATTTCAACTTTTTTTGTGTAAAATATTCACTCCATTGAAAACTCAAAAATATAACGATAGTATACTCAGAGAATCCTTATTTCCATCACTTTACCATTCACTCTGTTCTGACTCCCATTATTATTTTTTCTTTATCCACCTAGAATTGAATTTTTTTGTGAAAATAAATAAATTAGGTATATTTATATTTTTCTTTCTATTACAACACACAAAGGATTAGATATTCAATGTTTTGCACCCAGCTTTTTCACTTAAAAATATATCCTGGGACTCTCTTCATATTATTACATAGAGATTCATTTTTTCTTAAGATGAATAGTACACCATTGTGTGAATATACCATATATACAAGGAGTCTGTTTTTTAAAAGCATTTAACTTGTTTCCTGTCTTCTGCTTTGTGGACCATGTCACAGAACATAACATTGTTCATATAACGCTTCATATTTATGGGATTTACCATCAGGGTAGATTCCTAGAAGGAGGATTTGTAGGTCAAAAAGTTTCTGTATATGTGATGTGTGTGTGTAATTTTTATAGATATTGCCAAAATATCATCTATAGGTTTTATTCCATCATGCAATATGTGGCTGTGGCTGTTTTATCACAGCCTCACCATAGCTTTGTCAAACTTCTGGAAGTTTTGCTGATCTAATAGATGATTGGTTTTAAGTATAATTTGAATTTGTATTTCTCTTATTATGAGTAAATTTGGCATCTTTTGAACTTGTTTTCTCTTGATAGATTTGCTGATTATTTATCTACACTGAGTGAGAGACTAAAACATCTAGTCGAATGCTGCTAAAATATCTAATTAGAGATTTTGAAAATCTCATGGTTCTGAGAAAATGAAATTAGATTTCAGGACTATCCAGGGAAAAGGGGTCCTAATACCCACTCTAAAATATCTCTTGGGATGCATGGAGAGCTATGCTTTAAAAGCAGAGGTGAAACAGAAGTAGGCTGAGCCATTAAAAATCTGAAAACTGGGGCCGGCCTGGTGGCACAGTGGTTACGTTCTCGCATTCCACTTTGGCTCCCTGGGGTTCACCTGTTTGGATCCCAGGTGCAAACTGATGCAACTCTTGTCAAGCCATGCTGTGGCAGGCTTCCCACATACAACTTAGAGGAAGACGGGCATGGATGTTAGCTCAGGTCCAGTCTTCCTCAGCAAAAAGAGGATTGGCAGCAGATGTTAGCTCAGGGTTAATCTTCCTCAAAAGAAAAGAAAGATAAAAAGTAAATCTAAAAACTGATCTTAGGCCAACTCAGTCCGTGATAGGGTCAAGGTGATCTGCCCCAACTCCAGCTGACTGCTAAGGGAATAGAGACAGGATGCTCTGTGGAAGAAGACAACATCATTTAGAGCCACTGCAAATTTTTTGTTGATGTCGTAATAGGTTACAACATTGTGGAATTTCAGTTGTACATTATCGTCAGTCACCATATTTTTGTGCCCCTTTACCCCTTCTGTCTGCTCCCCATCCCTCTTCCCCTCTGGTAACCACTAATCTGTTCTCTTTGTCCATGTATCTGCTTATTTTCCACATATGACTGAAATCATATGGTGTCTATCTTTCTCTGTCTGGCTTATCTTATTTAAGATAATAACCTCAAGGTCCATCCATGTTGTTGCAAATTGGATGATTTCGTTTTTTTTATGGCTGAGTAGTATTCCATTGTATATGTATATATATATAAAACATCTTCTTTATCCATTCATCAGTCGATGTGCACTTGGGTTGCTTCCGCATCTTGGCTATTGTGAATATTGCTGCAATGAACATAGGGTGCATAAGTCTCTTTGAATTGTTGATTTCAAGTTCTTTGAATAAATACCCAAAAATGAGGTAGCTGGGTCATATGGTATTTCTAGTTTAAATTTTTTGAGAAATCTCCATACTATTTTCCTTACTGGCTGCATTAGTTTGCATTCCCACCAGCAGTGTATGAGGGTTCCCTTTTCTCCACATCTTCTCTAACAATTGTTGTTTTTTGTCTTGGTAATTATAGACATTCTAATAGGTGTAAGGTGATATGGCATTGTAGTTTTTATTTGCATTTCCCTGATGATTAGTGATGTTGAACATCTTTTCATGTGCATTTTGGCCCTCCATATATCTTTGGAAAAATATCTGTTCATATCCTCTTTCCACTTTTTGATAGAGTTGTTTGTTTTTTTTTGTTGTGGAGTTGTATGAGTTGATTATATATTTTAGAGATTAACCCCCTATAGGATATATGATTTTCAAACATTTTCTCCCACTTTGTGGGTTGACTTTTAATTTTGTTCATGGTTTTCTTTGCCTTGCAGAAGCTCTTTAGTCTGATGAAGTTCCATTTATGTTTTCTTTTGTTTCCCTTGCCTCAGTAGATATGATATTTGAAAAGCTCCTTCAAAGACCAATGTCAAGAGGATATTGCCTATATTTTCTTCTAGGAGTTTTATGGTTTCATATTTTACCTTCAAGTCTTTAATCCATTTTGAGTTTATTTTTGTGTATGGTGAAAGATAATGGTCTACCTTCATTCTTTTGCATGTGACTGTCCAGTTTTCCCAATGCCATTTATTGAAGAGACCTTCCTTTCTTCATTGTATGTTCTTAGCTCCTTTGTCAAAGATTAGCTGTCCATGTATGTGTGGTTTTATTTCTGGACTTTCAGTTCTGTTCCATTGATCTGTATGTCTGTTTTTGTACCAGTACAATGCTGTCTTGATTACTACAGCTTTGTAGTGCATTTTGAATTCAGTGATTGTGATGCCTCAAGCTTTGTTCTTTTTTCTTAGGATTGCTTTTGCTATTCTGGGTCTTTTGTTGCCCCATATGAATTTTAGAATTCTTTGCTCAATTTCCACGAAGACTGTCATTGGGATTCTGATTAGGATTAGATTGAATCTGTAGATTGCTTTAGGTAGTAGGGACATTTTAACTATGTTTATTCTTGCAATCCATTTGCATGGAATGACTTTCCATTTCTTTATGTAATCGTCTATTTTTTTCAGTAATATCTTATAGTTTTCATTGTATAGATCTTTCACTTCTTTGGTTAAATTTATTCATAGATATTTCATTCTTTTTGTTACAATCCTTGTAAACAGGATTCTATTCTTGAGTTTTCTTTCTGTTAGCTTGTTACTAGAGAATAGAAATGCAACTGATTTTTGTAAGCTGATTTTGTACCCTGCAACTTTGTGTAGTTGTTGATTATTCTAATAGTCTTCCAACCGATTCTTTAGGGTTTTCTCTTTATATAATCACGTTGACTGCAAACAGCAAAAGTTTCACAACTTCCTTGCCAATTTGCATACATTTTATTTCTTTTTCTTGCCTAATTGCTCTGGCCAATACATCCAATACTATATTGAATAAGAGTGGTGAGAGTGGGCACCCTTGTCTTGTTCCTGTTCTCAGAGGGATGGCTTTCAGTTTTTATCTGTTGAGTATGATGTTGGCTGTGGGCTTGTCATATATGCCCTTTATTGTGTTGAGTTCTTTTCCTTCTATACCCATTTTATTGAGAGTTTTTATCATAAATGGATGTTGGATCTTCTCAAATGCTTTCTCAGCATCTATTGAGATGATCATGTGGTTTTTATTCCTCATTTTCTTAGTGTGGTGTATCACACTGATTTGCAGATGTTCAAATATCTGTGTTGGTGGTACAAATCCCACTTGATCATAGTGTTTGATCCTTTAGATGTATGGTTGTGTTTGGTTTGCCATTATTTTGTTGAGAATTTTTGCATCTATGATCATCAGCTATATTGGACTATAGTTTTCCCTCTTTGTGTTGTCCTTGTCTAGCTTTGGGATCAGGGTGATATTGGACTCATAAAATGTGTTAGGAAGTGTTTTGTCTTCTTCAAATTTTTGGAATAGTTTGAGGAGGATAGGTACTAAATCCTCTTTGAATGTGCGGTAGAATTCTCCAGAGAAGCCATTTGGCCTAGAATTTTATTTTGGGGGAGGTTTTTGATTACTGTTTCAACCTCTTTACTTGTGATTGGTCTATTCAGATTCTCTATTTCTTCTTGATTCAATTTTGGTAGGTTGTATGCGTCTAAGAATTTATTCATTTCTCCTAGATTTTCTAATTTGTTGGCATATAGTTTTCATAGTATTCTCTTATAATCCTTTGTATTTCTGTGGTATCTGTTGTAATTTCTTCTCTTTAATTTCTAATTTTATTATTAGAGCCTTCTCTCATCTTTTCTTAGTGAGTCTGGCCAAGGGTTTGTCAATTTTATCTTCTGAAAAACCAAATCTTAGTTTCATTGATCCTTTTTACTGACTCTTGTTTTCAATTTCATTTACTTCTGCTCTAATTTTTATTATTTCCCTCCTTCTGCTGACTTTGGGAATTTGTTCTTCTTTTCCTAGTTCTTTTAGGTGTAGGTTTAAGATTGCTTATTTGAGATTTTTCTAGTTTGTTAATATAAGCCTGTATTGCTATGAATTTCCCTCATAGCAGTACTTTTGCTGCATCCCATATGTGTTGGTATGGTGTATTTACACTTTAATTCATCTTCAGATGTTCTTTGATTTCTCCTTTAATTTCCCCAATGATCCATTGGTTTTTCAGAAGCAAGTTGTTTAGTCTCCACATCTTTGTCACCTTCCCAGCTTTTATTCTTGTAGTTGATTTCTAGTTTCATAGCATTAAAGATGGAAAAAATCCTTGATATGATTTCAATCTTCTTAAATTTATTGAGGCCTGCCATGTTACCCAACATAAGGTCTATCTTTGAGAATGTTCCATGTGCACTTTAGAAGAATGCATATTCTGCTGATTTTGGATGAAGTGTTCTCTATATATCTAATAAGTCAATCTGCTCTAGGTTTTCATTTAGTTCCACTATTTCCTTGTTGAATTTCTCTCTGGTTGATCTATCCATTGGTGAAAGTCTGGTGTTAAGTTCCCCCGCTATTATGGTGTTGTTGCTAATGTGTCATTTTAGGTTAATTAATAGTTGCTTTATGTACTTTGGTGCTCCAGTGTTAGGTGCATATATATTTATGAGTGTTATGTCCCCTTGATGGAGTCTCTTTTATCATTATATACTGCCCCTGTTTGTCTCTCATTGTCTCTTTTATCTTGGAGTCCACTTTGTATGATATAAATATGCCAATACCTGCTTCTTTTGTTTGCCATTAGCTTGGCGTCTCATCTTCCATGCGTTCACTCTAAGCCTGTGTTTGTCTTTAGAGCTGAGATGTCTTTCTTGGTGGCAGCATAGTGTTGGCTCTCATTTTTTAATCCATCCAGCCATCCGTGTGTTTAGATTGAGGAATTCAATCCATTTATATTTAGAGAGATTCTTGATATATGAGGGTTTAATGATACCATTTTATTCCTAGTTTTCTGGTTGTTCTGTATTTCCCTTGTTTCTTGTCCTGTGTATTTCAGCTTGCCAAGTCAGTTTGGTGGCTCTCTATGATGGTTTTCTTAGTTGTCTTTTTATTCGTCACTTGTGTCACTGTTCTGATTTTTTGTTTAGTGGTTACCGTGAGGTTTGGATAAAAGATCTTGCAGGTGAAACAGTCAGTTCTCTGATAGCTTCTTATTCCCTAGTCTAAGCGTGTTTCATTCCTTTCCTCTTCCCCTTCTATGTTGTTGTCGTCACAACTTATTCAATTTTGTATTGTTAATTTGTGGTTACCATGAAGTGATTACATTTATTTTTGATGTATTTCTTCCCTTTATCTTTAAAGTTATAATTAAGTGTTTGCTAATCTGTTCTGATAGAGAGTTGCAATTTTCTTATTTTGTCAGCCTATTCACCTCTTTGCTCAAGTCTCTGTCAACTTTTCTTTTTTTTCAGATATAAAGGCCTTCTTGATCAAATCTTGTGTGTGTGTGGGGGGGGTGTGGAATCTTGTGGTGATGAACACCCTCATCTTTTGTTTATCTGGAAAAGTTTTTATTTCTACATCGTATCTGTAGGATATTTTCAGTGGATATAGTATTCTTGACTGAAACTTTTTGTCTTTCAGAATTTTGAATATATCATTCTATTCTTTCCTACCCTGTAAGGTTTCTGCTGAGAAATCTGCTGAAAGCCTGATAGGGGTTCATTTGTAGATTATTTTCTTCTGCCCTGATGCCCTTAATATTTTTTCTTTGTCATCAACTTGCCAGCTTTACTAATATATGTCTTGGAGAAGCTCTTTTTACATTTATGTAATTAGGAGTTCTATTGACTTCATTTACATGTAATTCTATCTCCTTCTCCAGATTTGAGAAGTTCTCAGCTATCATTTCTTTGAACAAGCTCTATGCTCCTTTCTCCATCTCAAATACTTATAATCCTTATATTGCATTTCCTAATTAAGTTGGATATTTCTTGGTGAACTTATTTATTTCTTTTTAGTTTTAGTTCTATCTCCTCCTCCATCTGAAGCATTTCTGTATTCCTATTCTCTAGGTTGCAAATTCTATCATGCATAATATCAGCTCTGTTATTTAAGGATTCAAGATTTTTCTTTATCTCGTCCATTGTGTTTTTCATCTCCAACATTTCTGATTAGTTTTTCTTTATAGTTTCAATCTCTTTGGTGAAGAATTCCCTCTTTTCCTTAATTTTGTTCCTGATTTCATTGAACTGTCTATCTGAATTCTCTTATAACTTATTGAGGGGTTTTTTGATAGACGTTTTGAATTCTCTGTCATTTAGATTTTAGATTTCTTTGCCTTGAAGATTGATTTCCGGGTGTTTGTCTTTTTCCTTCTGGTATGGAGTATTAATGTATTTCCTCATATCATTTGATGGAATGGATTTGTTCCATTGCATGATATTATCTGGTCACAGGTTCCACCTGCCACCACTGGCAGGAGGTGGGCAGGGGCTGTGTAATCTGAGTCTGCCATGATCACTGTCAACTGAGCCTCTCTGAGCCTGGGCCACTCCTTTGGATCACAGTAGCCCTTTTGGGTCTCCCACCAAATAAGAAGACAATCACATGGGTGCTCAGGGCTGTTGCCACCTACTCCCACAGTCCCATAAAAGTGTGATCCCCCCTTTGGGGCCACAGCAATACTATGGGTGTTCATGGCAGCTGGGAGTTCATTCATCTGGATTTGCAGCCCTGTTGCCATCTGCTCCTAGGTCATCCTGTCCATTGTGCTTGGTGAGTGGGGCCTCCCCACTGGGTCTGAGTGAGAGCTGCTCCCTAGGACCGTGGTGGGACTGTGGACCCTGCCACAGCACAAGAGAACAATCACTTCGTGGTTCAGGGCATGCTACCACCTGCTCCCACAGTCCTGCCAAGTTGTGGTCCTTCCTTTGGGGCTGCAGTGGTACTGTGGGCACTTGAGTCAGCAGAGACCTTGTTTTTCTGGGCCACAGATATGCCACCATCTGCCCCAAGGTCTATTCCTAGGTTGCATCAGCCATTGTGCTTGGTGGAGGGAACCTTCCCAATATGTCCAAGCCAGAGCCACTCCCTGGCATCATGGTCTGAATGTGGGCTTCCCCACTGGATCAGAGAGTGATCGTGCAGGGGTTCAGGGCTGCTGCCACCTGCTGCCACAGTCCTGCTGAGTTGCAGTCTCCTCTTTGGGGCTGCAGTGTTACCATGGGTGTTCAAGGCAGCCAGCAGCTCATTTGCCTTGGCCCATAGTTCCACTGCCATCTGTGCCTAGGTCACAGCAGACTTTGTGCTTAGTGGCAAGGGCCACCCCACTGGGTCCAAGCCTGAGCCACCCCTGTGGACAGCATGGCTCTGTGAACTCTCTCAGCAGATCAGGAAAAATCACGTTGGGGCTCAGGTCTGCTGTCACCTGTTTCCAAGGCACGCTCCCATCCTTGAGGCTGCAGCAGTGCTATGAGTGCTCCAGCTGGGAGACTTGTTGCACGTGGGCTATTTGGGAGCCAGAGAGTGCTCACCTATCTCCACCATCTCCCCAGTGGTAGGTAGTCCATCCATTTTCAGATGTATAGCTGTGTGGGTGTCTCAGGCATTCTGATGTGCTTTGTGGGTATCCTCCACTGATTAATGAATGTCCATTTAGTTGTAGTTCAAAGGGGGGCAGAAAAAGGGAACAGCTCACTCTGCCATGTTGCTGACACCACTACAATGTTTTATACACAGTCTTCTATTTCATAAAAAGTGTAGAAACAGGACCAGAAGACATATTCTACAATAGAATCAAACCCATAGATCATCCAAATCTGATATGAGACAGATTTTAAAATAACTGATTAGTCTGTTCAAGAGTATAGATATAAGATAGACGGTTTCATTAGATATCTGAAATGTATGAAAAGACACTAAATGTGAATTCTACAAGTTAAACATATAATAACTGAAATTAGGAACACGGTAGATGATTTTAAAAGCATATCAGATAAAGCTGAAGGGAAAATTACAGAAGTAGAAGATAAGTTAACATAAAATTTCCAGACTGAAACATCAAAAAGAAAAGAATAGAAAATACAGAAAAAGAGTATACAAAACATATGGAACCTAGTTAAGAGGTCCAATATACATATAATTGGCGTCTCAGATGGCAGTGGCATCATTTGGAGAGATGAAGGCTCAATATTTTCTCAAATTACAGATATATATCAACTCACAGATTGAAGGATTCCTACAGAACTCATGCAGAATTAAAAACAAAACAAAATCAAACCTGACATACCTCACAGTAAAACTTCTAAAAACAAAGGTAAAAGATAAGTTCTTATAGGCAACTAGAAAGAAAAAACAATTCAAATGTGTAATAGAGCAAAGCGTTTTAGACTCATCTTCTCAACAGAAACTATGCAAGGAAAAATATGATGGAATCACATGCGTCAGCTGTAGAAATAAAATAATATACAATTTAAATGCAGTTACAATATTTTTCAAAATTATGGTAACATAAAGAAAATTCCAGGAAAACAAAAACTAAGATAATTTATCACTATTTGACACAAAATAAAGGATGTTCTTTAGGCTGAAGGCAGACAAATTTAGATGGAAGATCAGAAATATGGGAATTAAATGATAACATCATAAATGATGCTGTGCATCAAATGATTTGAAAAAATTAAAACCTCCCAGTTATGGCCACCAAATACCCTGCTTCATTTTGTTTCTTCTTCAAGGATGAAGCCATACGTAGATGCAAAATCCTGCATATCTGATGAGTTTCCTTTGTATTACAGTGGAGATCCTTCAGGATGGGGAGAGAGAAAGAATAGGGTGGTTCTGAGGGGTGGAGACTCATGAGAAGGAAAGATTCCAGATGGCGTGATCTCTTTATGGAATTAAAATTGGGAAATTTTCAAAATCCTTTATTGCTGGAACTCACTTTAAATGAAGTTAGGAATCCACATTAATGTGTATAATAACTTGAATGTTAAATAATTAAAGTCACCTAATTAAAGTCAAATGTACAAAATAAACTTGTGAAGACATTTCTGAGGGGAGGATAGATTCTGTTTTACAGCCTTTAATTTTCCCTCTAGCCTCCCTAATTTAAAAAATCCAGCATTAGAAACAATTGCGTTTTTCTGTTTTATTCAAAACATTTTAATGAAATTGATTTGAAAACATTTTTCTGAGAACTTATCGTAGGTCTGACATTGTGCTGGTTAAGGCGGTATAGAAAAGTCTAGAACTGTTTTCTTTATTCCATGAAGTTTATAGTCTGGTGAAAGAGTCATTAAAGTAAGAAAAAAATAAACTGCAACACAGTGTTTTAAGGCCTTAAGATAGAAGACAACTTCGGTCCTCCAATAGCACAGAGAATCTGCTTCAGGTCTATCTTGGAGGAAGGAGATTTGTTCATGGAATCTCAGGGGAGACAATATTTGAGAGAAATGCTAAGGCATGGAAGAGCATCACCATCATGTGTGGTGGTGCTGGGGCAGTATCACAGGTAGAGACAAGCATGTGTAAAGGCAGCTGTGTGTGGAATTGTGGATTGGGCAATGGCAAGAAATGCAGTCTCGCTGCATGCTCCATGCATGGGCAAGTGGTAGGATAGGAATATAAGAGTCTCATTAGACTTTATCCTGAATGATTTTAAGGGAGAGAGGGATAATGTTAGTGCATTTTAGAAATGGCACTCTGGCCCATTGTATGAGGGCTCTGAGGCTGGGAACAAGAATCAATAAAAAGGTAATTTCAGCTATGAATACAAACTATAGTTGGAGCCAGAATTATGATTACTTATCCTTGACAAAAATTAGAAAGGTCTTACTTTTTATTTCAGTTCATCTTCATAATGACCCTAGAGGGGTGTTTTTACAATAGCAGATACAAATCTCAGGCCAAAGCTTAGGTATGCAAGAAATGTTACTTTATGTGTTCCATACTTATTCTCAATATCCTTTGACTCCCCTCCAACTAGTATTGGAGATGTAATCTCCGTTGTTTGGGTAAATTTGTGACACTAAGCTGAACTGCTTCCCAGCCTCCACCATAGCTTTTAGCCAAGGATATATTCGAGTCTGGACAGTTGATGTTGTTGGTTTGTGGGGGTCAGGGACTTCATCATCTCTTTTCCAAACTGAAATCCTCTACGTTTCTGTTGTTAGTCCCTGAGAGGTGATTCATGTGGGTCACATCTAATCCTTTATGTCTTATGCCTGGATCTCAGCTTTAAAAATTTTAAAGCCAAATATTTGCCTATTTTATTTATTACTTTATTGTTCATTTTGTAAAAAGCATTTCCTTGAAGCAAAGGATGGCTTATGGTCTAGATTTTGATTACAGCAAGGCCACAGGGCAACAGGAAATTCTGCAGAAAAACATATCAGTTGATATTCCAAAATTTTATACTGATACGCTTTTGTCCCCAGGTGTACATGTGAAGAGGCAATGCTTACCAAATTCTCTCTCAGGCAGTCAGAATCACGGAAAGGAAGTGACAAGGCAGATTGAAGAGAGGTTTGATTTTTAAATTTCACTTCGGAATATATGTGGTGGGGGAAAAGCTGTCTGATTGAATTAGAAGCTAAGATCAATAGAAAGCCAGACTGTAAAAAATACATAAATAAGTAATTCAACCAAATTACCTTTTCAGAATCAAAATGGAGGGATGAGGAATGGTGGATGTTAATAATTACGTTGCTATGGTTACTTTTCCTGATTGGAACAGGGCTGTTGAATAGTTGGTTATTTTAAGTTGACTTCAGGTAACATTTAATTTATTGGGGCAAGGCACTTGATTTGCATCCGGATTTTTTTTTAATCATATTTCTATTGCATTATAGTGTAGATATACGAATCAAAATTAGAAATTAGTTGTTTACAGTTTTCAGACCTCTCAAAAGTAAATGCATATTTACATTTGAAGAGAACAATGCCAGGTGGTTTCTTTCTGTTTTACATATTTGGGGAGATTATCGCGGAGGCAGTAATGGAAATATTCTAAGGTTGAGAGTTGGACGGAACTAGGGACATGTCATATTAATGCCGATCACTAAATATGCAATCAGGGCCAAGCTAATTAAAATCCTTGAGCCTTCATTTCCTAATCTAGATAGTACAGATAACAGTCCTAGTAATGTGGGATAACATGTGCAGGACTCTGCTGGGAATCTGCCTCCCTAGCCTGCCATTTCTATGGTTACTGCTACTGAAATTACATTCATAGAAAATAGAGGAAAAACCTGGGATTAACAGTTAAAATATATCAGAATGTAAATGCATTTTGGGTGAAACATCCAAAGGGAATATTTAAGGGGATTCTGGATTGTTGGTCTTAAGTTTGTGTGGCTAATGCCATGATGGAAAGTCTTTCTTTCCCACACAAATTAGCTTGCATCACTATGTGTTAAATATAGTTACTGAACTGTTTCTCTGTATATGATACATTGCAATCATTGGGAAAATAGAGTTAATATTGCCTAGTGCTTGCCTTCAAGAGACATTGTGACAAGTAGGAGATATTAAAAGACAGGAGCAGTGCCATGCCAAGCCATAGTCATGCCTGAGGCAAAATAAAATTCAGTAATACTGATCTTGTCTTTATTTTAAATTTTTATGTTTTGTTTAATGTGATGGTTAATTTTATATATCAGCTTGACTGGGCCACAGAGTACCCAGATATTTCATCAAACATCATTCGAGTTGTTTCTGTGAGGGTGTTTTTGGATGAGATTAATTTTTACATTAATAGATTGAGTAAAACAGATTAGCCTCCTTAATGTGGGTGGGCCTCTTCCAATCAGTTGAAGGCCTGAATAGAATTGAATAGAACTACCTTCCAAATGGGACATCAGCTTTTTTCTGCCTGTGGACTCCAGCTGAAACACTAGCTCTTCCTGAGTCTCAGCCCTGCCATTTCAGACTGGATCCACATCATTGGCTCTCTGAGGTCTCAAGCTTGCTGACTGAAAGTGTTGGGACTTCTCACCCTCCATCATCATCGTGTGAGCCAATTCCTTAAAATAAATCTCTGTTTCTCACTCTATATATCCAATTGCTTCTGATTCTCTGGAGAACCCTGACTGCTATATTCATCAT
Source organism: Equus caballus (assembly GCF_041296265.1). Lineage (NCBI taxonomy): Eukaryota > Metazoa > Chordata > Mammalia > Perissodactyla > Equidae > Equus > Equus caballus. The sequence goes on from NC_091687.1 coordinate 21,322,642, forward strand.
GGATTTTTGCATTAATATTGATTTTTAAAAACATTGCATTAAAATATATATCTTGGGTATTGAGTTTTTTATGCCCTCTTAGATTTTGCACCTGAGGTGAGTTTTGCTTACGTCAGCCTAGTCCTGGCCCTGCACAGGAGATATTAAAGTGCCCCTCCCCCACAAATTGCCTCTTTACAAGCTCAGAAGCTCTCCCACACCCAACTCTAACATTCTTCACATCACATTTGCAGAATCCATTCCTTCTCTTCTTCCCCATTCCCCACGTTTCTAAGTCTCGCTGCCCACACCATTGCAATAGTTTCCTGTTTGGTTTATTTTCCTCTAGGCACATAATTCTTTAATCCATCTTTCTAAAATACTATTCTGATTGCATAAATACTCTGCTTAAAATGCTTCCTTCACTCACTATTTCAAATCTTCTTAGCACTGTACAGAACTTATGATTCCAGCATTGTTTTATGCCTTTTGCTCTTGGTAATACTCAGTTAGTTCATGTTACACCAAAGTACTTGCCAAGATTGAACAGGTAATATTCTTTAACTGTGTCAGCTCTTCACATATGCAGGCTCTCCTTCCAGTTGTCTGATGCACTCTACATATTTTTACCATCCTCTTCAATTGTTATCACCTCGTATTTTGTTTTTACTCACCCTGCTTTAAAAAGCTTTACCTCTCCTCTCAGTGCTCTCATAGTGCTTAATATTACCATAAAAATAATAGTACTTCTCACTTTGACATTTTAACTATATGCTTAGAAATTCATCTCCCCTACTAAATTGTTGGGGAAGGAAAGAGGGTGTCTTTCCTATGTATTAACCTTGTACACCTACCTCAGTGTCCAGCCTTGGGGAGATTGGTTGTTGACTAAATGACTACCATAAGGGATAGAGTTATAAGTGTCATGAAAGAGGAAAGGATATAGGAATTTCTGATCATGCAAGGAATTAGTTGAATGGCAGGGCAAAACCCCTAGAAATTAGAAATCTCTGGGAGTATAGTGCTTGAAATTTGATGTGTCTGGTGCCAATGACAGTGATATATTTGAGGCTTTATAGCAATGAATCTTATATTGTGTTAAAATGAGAGATCCAGACCATTTGTTTTGTATGCAATAAATATGTGTAAATCCAAATTTATGTCCAAATTGAAAGATACAAAAAGCAATATTTAAAAGAATGAGAAACTTGGAAAACTTTTAGCCAATTGACGTGGAATTCTGACTTCTTAATTTTGTTTTTACTGTACTTTATGCCAAGAAATTGAAACAGAACTCTCTGGAGCTCTAGTCATGTAAACAGTAGAGTTTTAAAAAATTATTATTATAGAACAATCTCACCACCACTCCGATCTATGACCCCAGTTTTTCTACCTGACTCTATCTGAATTGCCCTGAAATATTCTGCATACACTCACTGCCTCCAGCTAGTAGTTCATTTCTGCCTGTGTTTAAGTTGCTTTAAATAGTGGATCCTTAGTTCTTCTCTTAGAATCTGAATGTGAGTTTTCCTCTGAAATGCCTCCCGTGGCTTTATTTCACAGAAGGGGCCTCCAAAAATATGCCTTTCCCTATGATGCTAAATTCCGGTCAAGAGAAATATAACACCACTGGTTTGTGTCACCTGCCTCTGGTTCCAAGTTTAATCTTATTTGTAAATACTGGACAACCACCAGATGATCAACTCACAGCTTCTGCTAAAAAACTGCATATTTCCAGACTGGGTTCCATTCATTTAAAAGTCCTGATTGTTCTTAAAAGAGACCAAAATTTTTGCCCTTTATTTTCCACTGAAATTTTGTATACCGTAACTGTCATTCTTTGAAAAATAAACCTGAAAACTGACCCAGATTCTCCAATAGGGATTTTAATTAATGCAAGTATTTGAAAAACATTGCTTTCCTGGCTTTTTTTGAGCTCTGAAGTCTGTGATGGCAAAATCACTGTAGGCAGCAACATTGCACATTCACTTAAAGTGTGCCCTTTTATGCAAGCGCCTCAAACGTATTTTTTCAATGCCATGCTTACTGAAGGGGGAAAAGATTATTTTAAACTTATCATTTCACACCTTCAGATAATACTTTTTTATTTTTGTAAGTCTTAGTTTTTAAAATACTATGCAAGTCATGAATAATTATTTCCAAATTACAAACGAGGTTAAGAGATTTACACCTCAGGTCACACAGAAGATAAGAGACAGAACTGTAATTGGATGAGATCAGTGATTCCAATACAATATTGGTTATAAAATTCTATGGTATAATCATACTCCTGAGGGAGATGGGAAATTTGAAATTAAAAAAATAATTCGACATCTTGACTTTATTTGTTAATTGCAACCACAAAATCTTCTTCTACCACAAATGTTGACCTTTAAAAAAACAAATCGTAGGTTTAAAAAGTCCCTGCACAGGATACATTATTTTTCTGATATAATCCTCTTGCCAAAGATGTTGGGGGTGAAGGACGAGACTATATACTGGAGGAGTCAGCAAAAGTCAAATGTGATCCTTCTCTGCACCCCGGCGCTGATACTGCAGTGTGAGTGGTCCTGAAGAAAAGTCAATCGCTGCTCCGGAATGCGATTCTTCACTGTGGACTCTTAGTGTTCAAACTCTGCCTTAGGCTGAATGAAAGTGTGCCTCGTCTGGTACTTCCATATGACAGCCCTTTAGATATGTGAAGACCCTTGAGCCAATCCTTTCCACATTAAGCCTCCCAAGTTCTGCCAGTCCTTCCCTCGGATTCTTCAGCACACTGGTCTCCTCTCCAGGAAGTTGTACTTAACTTCTTCAACATGACATTTATCCCTGGATGAAAAGCTAGCTAACGGCAGGAGGTGAGTCCTCCCTACAGTATTTGCTGACATGATGACAATTTCTGCATCTGAGCTTCATAGATAACTCCCTCCCCCACTGCCATGGTCTCCTTTAAACCATGGAGGTCTAACTGACCGTGATGCTATGGGTGTGTCTTAGTTACAGCTTTGACTCCAAGAATATTTATCAGGTACTCAATAGTTAACTCCTGTGCAGGCAAGAAAATCACTCCCTTCTCATGGTGGTTAACAACAAATGTTTCCATGAGCAATTGCTGACTGCTTACTACAATAATGTCTACAAGAGAAACACACTAAGGCTTAGCTCTGAAATCCAGACAGCGAAAATTTTGTTACGATGGGAAATGTATCCCACAATAGCTCTGCCTCCAAGCAGCCTAAACTCCTCATCATAGATACAGCTAAGATTCTACCAATCCCTGCCCTTTTAATAGAGATAGACGTTCCCAATAGGTGAATGTTACACCTATTAAATTCTGGACTCAGGTAGAAAAATTACCCAGGTCCATGTTTCATAAGGGTGTATGCCATGAGATTTTTGCTATACTCTGAAACATGCAATATCCACATAGGTTAATAGAATGTTTTCTTTTTAAAATTGAGTTTATAATTCTTGCCCCCTCAAAAGATTTGTTTCCTCATTGAAAACTATTTGGACTTGCAGATTTGTAGTATCAAAAATAGTTTCTAGAAAAGTATTGGTCATTATGTCACGTAAAATTTAAGATTTAATTCAAGTGAATATATAAGAAAAGTTTTAGTAAGAGATTTGTGTTCCAGGGGAGGCGGCACACTTCTTTTGGCTTCTGTCGACCATCTTGGATAAGTCATTGGGCCTCTGTGGGTTATTTCTCTCACATTCAGATCTTTACGGTCAATATGCTCATGAATCTCAAATCTGTATCTTAAGCCAAGATGTTTTTGAGCACGAGAGTAAGAAATGTATACCCAGTATCCTACTGGCTAATTTCCTTTGGGTAACATCCCTTCAAACTCATGTAAAACCCCCAACTCCACATCTCCGTCAGCTCCTTTCTTGACTTCACCTTTGAAAGTTTACAAGACCAGATCCTGAGAGCTTTTCATCTACTTCTTCCACTCTCTCATCTCTTATGCTGCTCACCAATTCCTGCCAATTATATCACACAAGCCTCCTGAGTGTGCCCTCTCCTCTCTCTCACAAAAAATATGGTCCTAGTTTCAAGATTTTATTTATGCCTTCTCTCAATCTTTTCTGTCCTACTTCCTTTCAATCTGTTCTCCATACTTCTGACAAAACGATCTTCCTAAAATACAGAATAAAGTCTCATTCTTTGCTTAAAAACTCCCCATTTCTCTCTCATTGCTTTTTTCCCCCCTTTTAATAACTTTCTTTTAGTGTGGTAAAATACACATATCATAAAATTTGCCGCCTTAACCATCTTTAAGTGTACAGTTCAATGATATTAAGTACATCCATATTGTAAAGCCATCACCACCATCCATATCCAGAGCTCTTTTCATCCTTCAAAACTGAAACCGTACTCATTAAACAATAACTCCCATTCCCCTCTCCTCCCACCTGGCAAATACCATGCTATTTCCTGTTTCTATGAATGTGACTATGCTAGGTACTTCGTATATGTAGAATCATATGGTATATGTCTTTTTGTGACTGGTTTATTTTACTTAGTATAACGTCCTCAAAGTTTAGTTGTGTTGTAGCATGGCAAAATTCCATACCTTTTTAAGGCTGAATAATATTCCATTGTATGTATACACTACATTTTGTTTATCCATTCATCTGTCAATGGACACTTGGGTTGCTTCCACATAACCACTATTGTGAATAATGTTGGTATGAGCACAAGTGTACATATGTCTCTTTTAGACCTTGCTTTCAACTCTTTTGAGTATATACCTGGAAGCGGAATTGATGGGTCATATGGTAATTCTACGTTTAATTTTTAGAAGAACTGCATGTTGATTTCCACAGCAGCTGTATTTTGCATTTTCACCAACAGTGCACAGGGTTTCCAATTTCGTCGCATCCTCACCAACAACCAACACGTGTTATTTTCTGTTTTTTTTTTCTTGATAGAGCCATTGTAATAGGTGTGAGGTGGTGCCTCACTGTGGTTTTGATTTGTATTTCCACGACAATTAGTGATGTTGAGCATCTCCTCATGTGCTTATTGGGATTTGTACATCTCCTTTGGAGAATTGTTATTCACGTCCTTTGTTCATTTTTGAATCAGGTTGTTTGTTGTTGTTAAATTTTAGAAGTTCTCTATATGTTCTGCATATTAATCCTGTATCAGATGTATGATTTGTAAATATTTTACCCCATTAAGTAGATTGTCTTTTTATTTTGTTCATAATGTCTTCGATGCACGTAAGTTTTTAATTTTGATTAAGCTCAATTTGTCTATTTATTATTTTATTGCTTATGTCTTTAGTGTAATATCCAACAAATAATTGCCAGATCTAATGTCATGAAGCCTTCTCTTATGCTTTCTTTTAGCAGCTTTGTAGTTTTAGCTCTTATGTTTAGGTTTTGATCCATTTTGAGTTAATTTTTATATATGATGTTAGGTAAGGGTCTGCTATGGTCTGAATGTTTGTGTTCCCCCCAAATTCATATGTTGAAATTTTAGGTGGAGTCTTTGGGAGGTAATTATGTTATGAAGACAGAGCCCTCATGATTGAGATTAGTGCTCTTATAAAGGAAGCCCCAGAGAACTAGCTCGCTCCTTCTGCCGTTTGAGGTTACAGAGAAAAGACGGTTGTGAGGAAGTGAGTTCTCATCAGACACCAAATCTGCCAGTACCTTGATCCTGGACTTTTTAGCCTCCAAAACCATGAAAAATAAATTTTCGTTATTTATAAGGCACCCCGTTTACGGTATTTTGTTATAGCAGTCCAAACAAACTAAGACAGTATTTAACTTCATTCTTTTGCAGGTGCATATCCAGTTTTCCCAGCACCATTTGGAGTAAAAACTCTTCTTTCTCCATTGAACTCTCTTGGCACCCTTGTTTAAAATAATTTGACCATATATGTGAGAATTTATTTCCAGGCCCTCTAGTCTGTTTTATTAGTTTATATGTTTGTCTTTAGGCGAGTACCGCACTGTTTTGATTACTGTAGCTTTGTAGTCAGTTTTGAAATCAGGGAGTGTGAGTCCTCTAACTTTGTTCTTTTTCAAAATCATTTTGGCTATTTGGGGTCTCTTGAGATTCCATATACATTTTAGGATGAGTTTTCTATTTCTGCAAAAAAATATCATTGGGATTTTGATTTGGGTTGACTGAATTTGTGCAACTTTGAGTAATATTATCTTAACAATATTGAATCTTCTAATCCATGAACATGGATGTCTTTCCGTTTATTTATGTCTTCCATAATTTCTTTTAGCAATATTTTGTAGTTTTCATTGTAAAAGTTTTTCACCTCCTTAGTTAATTCCAAAATAATTTTTTGAAGCTATTGTAAACGGGCTTGTTTTCTTAATTTCCTTTTCAGACAGTTCATTGTTAGCGTGTAGAAATCCAAGTGATTTTTACATGTTTGTTTTGTATCATGCTACTTTACTGAATTTGTTTATTAGTTCTACCCATTGTGTGTCTGTGTGTGGAGTCTTTAGGGTTTTTTACATATAAGGTCATGTCATCTGTGAACAGACGATTTTACTTTTTTTCTAACTTGGATGCCTTTTATTTCTTTTCCTTGACAATCTAGTTTGGCTAGAACTTCCAATAATGTATTGAATAGAAGCGGAAAAAGTTGACATCTTTGCCTTTTCTTGATCTTAGAGAAAATCTTTTATTATTTCACCATTGAATATGATGTTTGCGTGGGTTTTTCATACATAACTTTTATTATGTTTTGGTATTTTCTTCTATTACTAGTTTGTTGAATGTTTTTATCGTGAAAGTGTGTTGAATTTTGTCAAATGCTTTTTCTGCAACAATTAAGATGATCATGTAGTTTTTTTCATCCATTCTGTTAATGTGTATGTCACATTGATTGATTTTCATATGCTAAATCATCCTCAGATTCCAGGAATAATTCCTACTTGGTCATGGTGTATGATCCTTTTAGTGTACTAGCATTTTATTGAGAATTTTTGCACCAAAGTTCATAAGGGATATTGACCTGTTTTCTTTTTTTGTGGTGTCTTTGTCGGGCTTTGGTATTAGGTTAATGCTCATAGAAAGAGTTGGGAAATAGTCATTCCTTTTCAGTTTTTTGGAAAGTTTGAGAAGGATTGGTACTAGTTTTTTAAATGTTTGGTAGAATTCACCAGTGAAGCCATCATGTCCAGGACTTTTGTTTTTTGGGGATATTTTTAACTACTGAATCAATCTCTTTACTAGTTATAGGTTATTTAGGTTTTCTATTTATTTGTACTTCAGTCTTGGTAGGTTTGGTGTACAGTAATTTTTCCATTTTATCTAGGTTATCCAATTTGTTGGTGTACAATTTTTCATAGTACTCTGTAATAATCCTTTTTTACTTCCATATCATGGGTAGTAATGTCCCCACCTCCATTTCTGATTTTAGTAATTTGAATCTTCTCTCTTTCTTTCTTAGTCCATCTAGCTAAGTTTGTCAATTTCATTCATCTTTTCAAAAAAACCAGCATTTGGTTTTGTTGACTTTCTCTATTGTTTTTCTCTTCTCTATTTTGTTTATCTCTGCTCTAATCTTTATTATTCCTTCTGCTAGCTTTGAGTATAGTTTTTTTTTTCCCTTCTTTTTCTAGTTCCTTAAGTTGTAAAGTTAGGTTATTGATTTTAGATCTTTTTTTTTAATGTAAGCATTTATAGCTATAAATATCCCCCTTAGCACGGCTTCTGCTGTGTCCCATAAGTTTTGGCATGTTGTTTTTTATTTTTGTTTCATTGTCTCAAGATATTTTCTCATATCCCTTCTGATTTCTTCTTTGATTTACTAGTTTTTCAAAAGTGTGTTTTTAATTTCCACAAATGTGTGAATTTTACAATTTTTCTTCTGTTACTGATTTCTAACTTTATCCTGTTGTGGTCAGATAAGATACCCTGTATATTATCTCTGTTTTTGAACATATTGAGACTTATTTTGTGGCCTAACATATGGTTATCTTGGAGAATGTTTCATGTTTACTTGAGAAGAATGTGGATTTATTCCATTGTTGTTGGATAGAGTATTCTGTGCAGTTCTGTTATGTCTTGTTCATTTATCTCCCTCATTGCTTTTTCCATAAACTCTTCAGTGTGATATTCAAGGCCTTTGGGGCAAGCCTCATAAAACTGTGCCAGACTCATATCCTGCCATTCTCAAGCTCACTCTATGTGACAGCCATGAGGAATCATTTGCCTATCTGCATGCTACATGCTCCTTTATCCACTGTTGTCTCTACCCAATATATCTTTTCTCCATTTTCTGCTCACCAATTCCAAATCTTCCTTTAAGACCCAGAATGTACATTTCTTCTTCAAGGAAAATCTTTTGGACTTCTATGAGCTAAGTTATGAGTCCCTCCCTGTGGTCCCGTAGCATTCTGTGTCTGCCTCTGTTAAGCATGTATCAAATTATGTCATAAGTGTTTAAAGTATCTGTATCTTTTAGAATCCTTATAGAAAATTCCCAGTACCAGAACTGAGCTGGTCATATAATTGGAAAATATCTTTTTTCTGAATTGGATGATATAACTTGACATATTCTTTCATTATTAGCTGCCCAAATGGCCAGCTCCAATTGGTGAGTTTCAAAGGCAAGGACAATATCCATTCAATACAATTCACATTGCCTGTCTTCCTTACACACACAGAAAGCACAATGGGGACACTGAATAAATTTTTAATGAATCAAAGACTGGATCTCAGTCCTGTTACCTTCTCTTCTTAAAGCTTCTGTGGTATTGCACATATGTCTTCTGTCTTTTCGTACCCTGGATGAAAGACCAGTGTTGTTTCCCTTGGTCACTGTGTTGAAGGGGGCCAGGTTTAGCTCTGATCGTCTCTGAGGTTCTTATTTGATGAGTTAATCTGCTCACTGCTCACTGATTAGAAAAAACTGTCACTGTATAAGATAGCTAAGAGTTCAACATTATTGGGACTATGGGCATATAGTTTTTTCCCTTTAAAATTGCTATGAAATAGAACATTAAGCTTGATATAGATCACATTTCAATATCATCTCTAGGTCTTTGAAACTTTCATAAGTAGCCACTGTAAAATTTGGCCTGCTATATAATCAGTGAGCTTCAAAAGGACACCATTGAGGAAGGAAATGTCATTGGAGCCATGGCATATATTATATGCTGGGGACAGATGGCACCAGACATAAGAAAGAACATAAACATGCATGACAATCTTACTTCACTTCCTAGAGTGACAAAACCAACACCTTCTCCATCCCTGTCTATTAAGACTGGTTAAGGGAAACAAGATTGGGGAGGGTACAGGACTATACTTTTGTGCAGTTAATGTTGATGATTGCACTATCAATTTTCTCACACTCCTTGGGGATCAAACTCCAAAAGATACATGTGATACATTTTGGCATCCATGAAAATATCTTCCTAGTATGGGATGGTGAAAACTAATCCAGCTGGAAGCTTCCATTGATTTGATTTTCTGTAGCATCATGAGGCTAGAACCCAGCATGTGCTTATGGTTGTTTCACTAGGCTTTTGTCTTCTGTTTTCCACATTTTCCCCCTAAAGAGTCCTTCCCTTATTTTTATTGCATGGAGGGGTGGGGGATGTCTGAGCTTCTAGGAGACAGCCTTTCTTTACTCTGTCTCAGAATGCTTACAATATAGTTGGAGGAACCTCTGGCGCTGTCTTTCAGGTGGCATGGCAATTCTGAATAAGAAGCCCCAAAGCAAAATCATCCAAAATATTACAACTGTGTTGTTATGACACTTGGATGCTGCTTGTTTAAGTTATCTATTGTTGCGTAACAAAGTCGATTAAGACAACAGCACTTTAATATTTCTTAGAATTCTGTGAGTTTTCTGAGCCCGACCGAGCAGTCCTTTTCTTCCACGTGTCATTGGCCAGGGTTTCTCATGCCTCCACAGTCAGCTAGAAGCTCAGTTAGGTCTGAAACTTTCAAAAAGGACTCATCCCCCACCCCTCCATGCAATAAAAATAAGGGAAGTCAGTGCTGCATAAGCGATCTCTTCCTTCAGTGGCCTCAACTTACTTGCTTAGAGTACGGAGACCAGGACGCAAGAGAGTAAAAGTGAAAGCTACCAGACCTATTAAGTGCTACATCTAAAATTGGCACCCTGTCAGTCAAGTCACAAAGTCAACCCAGATTTAAGGGAAGGGCGAACTGCATCCACATACGTGCCAGGGAGTGATTGTTGGAGACCATCTTTAGAGACAATCTACCACACTCCAGTTCAATTCAGATACTCTTACCTGACATCTTTACTGAGTCCTGTAGGCCCCCAATGCCAGGGTGAGGGTCAGGGGAGAAGTGTCTGGGCTGGGTGTGTATGAAAGCACTACCCAAATCCTACACATAAAGAAGTCAGGATGAGAATTGGGCTCACAGCATTGTGGTGTCACCCCATCAAATGTATCTTTAGCTGGATGCTTCTCCTAAAACATAGGAAGCATTAGTTGTACGTAGTTCTCTGTGATGTTTTTTGAAAGATGACCTAGTTTCACTTTGAAGAAATTTCCTATCCCAAACCACTCATTTTCCTTCTACAAAGAACACCTGAAGTGACAGAAGTAGGGATCTGTACAGGTCAGGACACTGCTCTTGCTTGACCCCTTACCCAGCTCTTCTGGTCATTGGAGATGTTATCAGTGTAAGTTGCTCATCTTTTCTTTGTCTCTTTTCTCACATATGAAACCAATTAGATTTTACTTATATCCTATAAAACTGTCAAAAATGGATCCTGTTTCCCTGGGTTCACCTTAGCGTTGTAGTCAGTCAACTGGGTGTTTTTGTCCAAAGTCTTCATCCAGAAGAGTCTGGTCCTGCATGGAGAAACATTGGCGATGACTGGCTGAATATTTGATTTTCCCCACAAATCCTTTAGCATTATACAGGCACGAATTTAGTGTGCACTCAGGCATCATAAGGAACTGTCAATTCTTGTTTTTGAAAAATGAGCTAAACCTGTAAGGAATTCAAGTCTAGATAATGTTGTTTGGCACTGCACCTCAATGAATAATTCAGCTAATTTGCACCATAGTTATTTGTACATTATGAGTGCACAAGCTTTGCAAGTATTTCTGTAACTTTGCCATATTGCCTATTAAACGTGTTCTGAAAATGGAATACCATGTGTGAATATAAATCCATGTTTAAAGAGTATGTGAATCGTGACTGTGTGACCTTGTGGATAATCTTTGCCATTTCTACAGACTATTTTTATTTGACTGTGGGTAGAAAACATTCTCCTTTTTAAAGATTTTGAGAACAAAATGTTCTCATCATGAAGATAAAATATATGTTTGGAAAAGAATAAATTTCTTGGTTGTACAACAAGATTTAATTTTTCTTTATACCTTTATTATCTATCAGCTCATGTTTTAAATTTTTATGATTAGTTGAATGAATGTCATGTAATTATTTACACTAATTAAGAAATGCTGTCATCCAGGAGTAAGCAAGTGTGACTGAGTGAGAGAAGGAGGTGAAAGAGAAAGGAAAGAATTTAATCATTCCATCCCTGTGGATAGGGGTTCTACTTGTTGGTTTCTGTGTCCCTGTATTAGCCATCATTCTCCAGAGAAACAGAACCAATAGGTTTTATATATGTATTTATTTATATAAGTATACGCATACACACATATGTGTAATTTCTTTATAATATATTTGTTTATATAAAATGTAATATAATTTATTTATTTATTTGGAGGACTTAGCTCACACAATTATGGAGGCTGAGAAGTCCCACAGTCAGCCGTCTGCATGCTGGAGACCCAGGAAAGCCAGGGGTGCAATTTAGTCCCAGTCCAAAGGCTTGAGAACCAGAGCAGCTGACTGCATAAATCCCAGATGAGATGAGATGTTCCCACTCATGCAGGGAGGCAGAAAGAACAAGGGGGTAAATTCCTCCTTTCTCCATGCTTTGTTCTATTCAGGTCCTCAACAGATTGGATGAGGGGCCCCCTCCAGGCCCCAACACACACACACTGGGGAGGCTGATCTACTTTACTGAGTCCACTGATTCAAATGCTACTCGTCCTGAAACACTCTCACAGACACACTTAGATACAATGGTTAGTCTGGGCACCCTGTGTTCCACTCAAGTTGCCATAAAATTAACCATCACAGTAAATGTTCTCTGGTGCCCGACACAGAGGGGTGCTTAAGACACGAGGATGAATAACTGAGTACCTGGAGCACATTGACAAAATCCATACAACTGGCACAAGCAAAGAATCTATTTTTCATTGGGTCTGCCACTCACTACATGCACAGAAGAGGTTAAATATTTTGTTGAGAAGGCTTTCTTCCCTTCCATGCTGTGGCTTCATATTAGAAATGAACAGATGTATCGCATTGTAAGAGAGCTATAAAATTTTTGTTTTGCAATCTGTGCTTTGTATATAATACAAAATTATTTTGAAATAAAGATTTGCTTTAAATATTTCACAAAGTAAATCCTTCCATCAAATCACAAACATGCCTAGTGATGTGTGCCTCCAGCTTGTCTCTCATTCTCTGTAGCAGCATCTAACATAAAATGTGATGGGGATTTCCTAAGTCACTTTTTTTAGGCTATCTTTGTCTCTGACTTTGATCTTCATATATTGACATATTTAAGTTGTTCTTGCCTCATGGGAAAATGCTTACCGCTACATAGGCACTTGATGTAGCTCAAGAAAACCAAATGCAATACAATTTTAAGATTATTTTCAGAATTATGTTATGTATCTAGGCATAAGACGATTTTCACAAAAAGAAAATTTAGATTATCATAAATCATTCTGGGGATTTTGTATTTAATTTTATACAGAAAACACAATGTATTGCAATAAACTTACATCTTACCACAAAAATCATTTTAGTTCTTAATCATTCATAATCAGTGTTATTCTCAACCCCACTGCTCTTTTAGTTAGATTTGTTTCCTATCACTGTGGCTTATGTAATGAAATCTGGCTGTTGCCACAATTCTCTTTCACTTTCTCTAACAACCTGCAATTCATCACTATTCCTGGGAAAGCCACCCTAGAACAAACTAAGTACTTCAATCAACCCAAGAAGCTGTGAAAAATAAATGTAAAAGTAAAAGATAACTTTATTTAGGTCAGTGTTTGCATAATCATGAAAGCACATATAATGCTTTGCATGGAATTTTGAAAGGAGAAGTTGGAGAATAGGTATATTTGTGATCTTCTGAAACAGTGGAGCTGCATATCAAGAATTTGTAACAGGCCAGGGACTGATCTGAATTAGATTTCTTCACAATGACCTAGGATGCAAGCCTGCCAAGGGGATGGACACCTGGGAAATCAACCTATAATTCACCCAGTCTCAAAGTAATCCTTGGGACAATTACAAAGTAGATGTGATTCACAAGGGCACAGAGGCTTAGGGATATTAGCCATGTGGCCCAGTGACAAGGTGATAGAGTCCAGGACACAATTCCCTTGGTTCTTCTGTTGCCCATGTTCTCTCACTCTACTGCAATGCTTGCTGACACTCTTCATCCAGTGTTCAGAGACCTCCAAAGCATCAGACGTTTTTCCATTTAAATGTAAATTCTAAATGCAAATAAAGGTGATTTCTATATTAACCCCCATCTGGATTATCCATGCCATAGCTCTATTGAATTAGCAAAAGTGACTTAAAGGTGACAGTCATGTGGAGAATGTCCTGATGGGTAATTTTGATTTTGTTTATTTTCCTAAAATGTTAAAGACCTGGACACTTTTAAATGGTAGTAAAAAATGCACAACCAAAAATTATTGTGACTTTTTTTGAAAAATGATGCCATTATTTCACATGAATGCTCTATTTAAAAATAGAGGTAGAGAATCAAGAAAAAACCTAGGAAGCTAACCTTTAATTTGAAATTGGATGCATTATGATGCTCGTGCTGTAGAAACCTGATGGTCTATTAGTCTCCTCACATATATTATCTCAAATTGTACCTTTCAGTTATAATGGCTGTTCCAATAACATAATAGCCACTCACCTGTAATTATAAGTTTTCAAGGCCTGAAATGATTCCAATAGTTTTTCTCTATACTTTCCATGTACAATGGCTTTGTGCAGATACAAGTTCCAAAAGCCTTATTTCAACTTCCTCTGTTTCCATATATTGTCCCATGTTGCAATTTAAATTAGTCTTGGGTGCATACAGAACCCTAGGGACAGTACTAAGGGATTTTATCAGAGGAAAATTCAACCTTCAGGACTCAGGTGACTTGTATCCACCACCCCCAATGTCCACCTACACACGTCTCAGTTTCATTTTCATTTTTTAATGGACACAACCTAAATCCTAACTCCTGCTCACTTTCAAGTGTTCTTCTATATTTCATCATGAGATATATCCAGGCTGCCCCTTCGTTCTGCCCCGTAACCAACCCCTCAGAAGGCGAACTCAATGCTCCCTTCTCCACCAGGCTCAGAAGTATCTCTGCTCCCAGAAGACGTGCCTGAAAGAGGAGGCAGAGGAGTCTTCGTCAGGCTCACATCCTTTTCCTCCTGTACCCCCATTCCTACTAATATCCCTAATTCTGCAACTTGGAGGAAAGGACAGATCGCATAAAAATCCTGGAGAGAAAAGTGGGACTAGTGCTCCATTCATGTCCCAGAAACTCTCCTCAGGAGATCTCTTGGGGCTCAGACAGCTTCCTGAGTAGCTAGGTACTGTCACGTGACCTCTGTCATGAGACCTGGGTCAGGTTGGGGTTGAAAAAGGGGAGGCAGGACTTCTTAGGTGTGCATCAACAAGATGTAACTGAGTGAGATGGAGAAGGCTAGCTTGTGGCAAGCGCATGTGAAAACGAGTATTGCTTCCCTATCTTCTCTGGCACTGCCTAACGTGCATATGGGTGTGAAGCACACACACATGCACACACTCACACACATGCATGTACACGGGTGCTGAATATTCCACATAGCCGAGTTCAGATGGAACCAAACACAAGGAGTCATTCTTTCTTCATTATCACCAAGACGCAAGGAGCAGAAATAGCTCTGTAGTTAGGCAGGGTGGAAATTGGAAAAGAGGCTTCAGGACAGACATGTCTGTGTTGGGGAACAGGCATTGGAGAAGCAGGTTAGTGATGATTTATGTGTGTGGTTTTCACGCTCTAGAGGGCAGCAGCATTCCCTACAGGGCTTGTGATAACGGAGACTGCTGGGCTTGACCCCAGAGTTCCTGATTTTGTAGCCCTGGGTGGGGTGCAGGTTTTGCATTTCTAACAAGTGTGTAGATGATGCACATGTTGCTGGTCGCTGATCCCATTTGAGGATCACTGATTTATGTTCCTACTGCCCACTCCCCGGGTGATTCTACTGCAGAACCAGAGGCAGGGAGGACCCCGAGAACTTCTTTAGAGATTTGGCCATGATTCTGAGCAAAAAAGACTGGTCCCCAGACCTTCTGTGGAGTTTGATAAGCCCTAGGATGGCCTGGGCATGAGGATGGAATGGTAGAGACATAGTAAATTTCTACCACTCAGAGGGAGGGGGCAAGAACTACCCCGTTTCCTCAGGGGCTAACTTGGGTGCACAAGGATCCTGTAAATTCTCTGGAGTGATGAGCTCTGGGGTGCCATGAGAAGGTTGGCTCTTCTTGTTAACCCCACCTTCTTATGGGACAGTGTATGGTGGGTGGTGAGAGGACTCCCCGACTTGAGGTCAGTGGGAGGTTTGGTCCAACAATCTTAGGCTGGCATATATCAGGAGACTGCACTCAAAGCCCAGCTCAGTGCCTGAGACCACCCAACATGCTGCCACGTGATAGAGCCAGCATCAGAAATGAGTGCGCCTGTAGACCACAGCAGTTCTCCACATCCCCTCCGGCCCGAGATGCAGATCAGATGGAGACTATTTCCTGTTTCCACCAAACTGTGCCCATCCAGCTAAGCAAATTCCCTCTCCCTGCCCACTTCCACCTGTGATAAATATATGCAAATCCTGAGGAATTAGGAGGCATAATAAGAAGAGTAGAGGAGTGAAGAAAAGTGCTTGGCGTAGTAGGACATGAACTGGAGTAAATTTTAGCCAGAAAGAGACTGAGTTTTAAATCAATGATTCATATTACTAGGAACATCAAGATTATTTTTTGCTGCTGATTGGGGAATAGGAACACATAAAGCAAATAAATATGGTTTTATGTTCACATGCATTTGGTTTGACATTGTCAAGGGGTAGAAGAACTTGACAATTGACTATTGATTCATATTTATCACTCACACAATAAATCTGCAGTTAGCAGCTAATCTGGGTGGTAAACTACAGCAATGGGTTTGTTTAATCTCAGCAGAACAGTAATATATTATAAAATATTGAATGGCTTAGACAATTTCTAGGAGAGCTTCAGATGCATGTTTGAAGACCATGCCAGAATCCAAAGTCTAAAATCATATTACAAATCAGTTCTTGTGAATATTCCACTTCCTGCTTTGCATGGCCTCAAATCTACTGCTTGCCCCACTGACACCCCAAGTACTAAGCAAGAGATGCAGCTTCTAGGGGGACCTCAACTGCAACTCCTGGAAAAGGGACACTGTCATTCCCACTGCTGCCCCTGATCCCCAGGGCATTCTGTGCAATTTCTGTTCCTTTGGATGACTGGCTTTCTAGTCTCAGCCAGGGTCGGGACATGAGTAATCAACCCAGGCTGCTTGTCTTTGCCTTGGGGAAGGGATTGTCTGGCATTGTGAACTTCCGAAGTGGGAGGTGGTCTATGCTTCCATCTAAGATTCATAAAAGTGATCCCAGGCAGAATGGCCAAAAAAGAGGCTATATGTCTACCAGACCAGCTAGTGGACAGATGAATGCATAGGCAGCTACACTACTGTTCCATGAGAGTTGAGGTGGGGCCTACTGGAGCAAGATTTTCCCTGAGATTGGAGCAATTCCTCACCTTGGGTCCTTTCTTAGAAGTTTAGAAGTGAGATCATGGATAGGATCTTCCTCTCCATAAGTATTCCCTCTTCATATAAGCTCTTATCTCCATAGTTGAGCCCGAGTGTGGACCACAGCCGTGCATCTGGGTTTAGGTTCTGCCATTTAGTGGCTGGATGACTCAAGGTGCTCATTGGCTGAGTCCCAGATTCCTCAATGTAAAGTGAGATGACAGCCCTGCTGTGCGGCATAAGGGCCTGGTCTACTGTGTACACTCCAGTGTCGGCTCCTTATTTGGAGAAACTGTAAATGCGCAGATCTCTCTCCTCTCCCCCCAGAATTTGTACAGAAGAGCAATTATCTCCTATGTTAATGCCAACCACACAGTGATACCTCCCATGCAGGGCAGTGGTGATGAAACAACAGATATTCTGCTAGGGCTCTCAGTGCCCTGTTGGCTCAACACAAGTAGTTTTCTTTATTCAAAATGATCATTACTCGTGAACACACTGGAGGAACTCCCATCCTATTGGCTGGTTACGCAGGAGCACAGAGCCCTGAGGGATTTGGCACCATTACTCTATCACTTGAAATAAGTGAAAGCTGCTAACAATTCCTCTGTCCCCAAACCCCTAATCAGTTACACTTATCACTCCAGAGAGAATCACATACTCATTTAGGTGTTTGGTGAGCATCCCTTAAGACATCCTTGTAAAAACAATGAAAAGATAGAAATATTCTCCCTAACTGAAATTGAATCATACTATACCCCCCTCTTCTATTATGGCTTCCTTTTTCCCCAAAGCAGTGTAGATGGACATGTTTCCACATTAGTGCCACATTCTAACTCGTGCTTCCAATTTTTGACCACCCCTACACTGATGGACAGTTAGCACATTTCCAGCTCTGCTGCTGGGACCGTGCGATAATCCTAAGCAGGTATCAGAGACAGGGGTCAATTTCTGCCCCAGCTTTCCAAATGCTGGGCTGTGGCAACTCATGGAGGGTGCCAAAGTCTCACTTTCTCCTTCCGTGGAGAGACTAGTAAAGATACTTAGCTCACAGGTTTGCAAGAGGCTTAAAATACGATAATGTTTAGTCAAGAGCTTTGAAAAATAAAAGGCACAGTGTTGTTATATCTTTGCTGATCACAGCTACTGTATTAAATAATGATTTTGTTCTTTTCAAACTTGTCACTTGAAAATGGGAGTGTGTTCAAAATAAATGGAAAGCCTTTCAAAGGCTGGAACAAAGTGAAAGCATGCCTAACTGGGGGGCATGGTACTAAGTGCTATTGGCAGCTAAAATTTCTCCAAGTCTTCCTGCCTCTCCCAGGGATTCTGTAGCCTCAGGTTCATCTGCCCAGGGCTGGTCTGTCGGCCAACAGGCCTTCCTTCCCAGAGTGAGTCAATACCAGGAGAGCGATTTTCAAAGGGCTCGAATCATTTGTAGTCTATTTGTGTTCCAAATGTTATTTCGGCTTCTCTCCCACAGATCAGATATCACCAGAGGCAAGACCATATCTTTTTCATATCTAGACAGAAAAAAAGGACAGTTTAGTACCTTCAGTAAAAGATATAGAGATTCCAGGTTTGGGGAGTTTTTATGTTTTCTTCCCCTGAGAATTTAAGAAAAGTAAATCCAAAGGACAGAGATACCTGGAATGGAAAAGGAAATTCTCTTCTGGATTTAGTACATAACTGACACGGTAGACTCTCGACAAGAGTCAACACCCAGTAGGGGCAGCGGACATTCCAACTCGTTCCTCTGCCTTAACAGATTTCTCAAGAGCAACGATTTTTAATTTCCCAATCCGTATGACGTATTTCAGGTAAAGAACCTAAAATCAGCCTCCACACACATGGCTGAAAAGCAAAATCAATCAAATATGACACAATTTGGTCTGTATAATGCCACATAAACCCGTGAATTTTTATATCATATACCTGATGACCAATTTTTGCATTTTTATTGAGGAGGAAGAAAGCAAATACTAACTGACATATAATGTAGTGCTGGCAATATTTATATATTTTCCACCATAATTCCATAAGATAAGTATCATTACAAGCATTTTAGAAAGAAGCATGGGAGCCTCAGAGTGAGTAAGCCACTTCCCTGACGGTGAAGAGATAGGAGGTGAACTGCAGGTTTGAAAGCAATTCTCTCTGGGCCGGGAGCAAGTTCTCCTTCCGCCCAAGGCTGCTCCAGGGCCATGTTGATATGAAGTAGACCAGACACCACACCCACTGTCCTGCCATTTTGTTTTCTGTTTAGACTGGTAAGAAGATCTGACGAGTGATCCTTTGCATGATCCTAATTTGTTGTTGGGAGACACACATCTAAATCTCATTTGAATAAATAAAGCTACACAAAGCTAAGTCATCTGCCCTACTCTTGAGGAAAATACGTGCATGTCTCAGTGTAGCATCGTGGCTTGTTAGTGCAGCAGTGATAGCAAGAGTCCTGTTCTTAGGAAACACACTTGACTTTTAAATAGCAATATAGCCAACTCCCTAGTTTAGAATTTTAATACCAATAAAGAAAACTGACATGTTTTGAGTGCCAGGCATTCTCATACGTATACAGTAGTCCCACCTTATCTGTGATTTTTCTTTCTGTGGCTTCAGTTACCTGCAGTCAACCTCAGTTCAAAAATATTAAATGGAAAATTCCAGAAATAAACAATTTATAAGTTTTAAATTGCTGCTGTTCTGTCTCCAAGGACATGACTCATCCCTTTGTCCAGGGGATGCACCCTCTACCCACTACCTACCCGTTGGTCACTTAGTAGCTGTCTGGGTCATCAGATTGACTCTCGCTGTATCACAGTGCTTGTGTTCAAGTAACCTTTATTTTACTTAATAGTGGCCCTAAAGTACAAGAGTAGTGACGATGGCAATTCATATATGCCAAAGAGAAGTTATTGCTATTGTTGTTAATCTCTTACTGTGCCTAATTTATAAATTAAACTTTATCGTTGGTGTGTATATATAGGAAAAACATATATATATATATAGGGTTCGGTACTATCCTCTGTTTCAGGCATCCACTGGGGATCTTGTATTGTATATCCCATGGATAAGGGGGGACTGCTGTACTCACCAAAACCCTATGCCCTGGTGTTATTTACCACCTTCACACCAACCAATTTTAAATGATGTGGAGACTGAGGCACAGCTGGGTTAGTTAATTTGTTCAATGTCACCAAGCTAGAACCAGGCCCATCTGAGGTTAGGATTTAGACTCCTCAATTTCAAGCTTATACTGTAGTGTGCTCCTTGTCTTTCTCATGTGGCTGAGAAAGTCAGTGTTGGTTTTGTCTATTCAAACTCCTTAATTATTTTTAACAGCTTTGTTGGGATATAATTCACATACCATAAAATTCACCCACTGTGTATAATTGAGTGTTTTTTTAGTACATCTACAGATATGTGCACCCATCACCATAGTCAATCTTAAAATGTTTTTATCACCTTAAAAAAAAACCCCACAATTTTTACCTCTGAGAAAACTGAGTATAAGGAATTTTCTCAACACTGTATACAACACAAGCTTTATTTCTTGTTATCTTCTAATTTTATGGCTTATGACTAAATAAAAAAAAATCACAGCATCTATTACTTGTTGGGCTGGAGCCACCAGTATTTGCATTCTGCTCTGAGAGCCATCACAGAATATAAAGGGATGAGCTTCGGTCACTGTTCTATCGCGATTCTCACCAGTTAGCTCTCTGATTTCTCTCTGCACCTTGGCTGCCTCATTTGTAAACTGATTCTATGATACTTGAAGGGAATCAGACAAGAGCCCTCTATGGATAGAGTGAACTCGACAATGCCACAGCTCTCCTAGCTCTCATTTATTCAGTGTTACTAAGTTCCAGGTCCTTATATTCATGGCTTCTAAACCACTGTATCTATGAGAACGGCAGTTATCACTGTATTATTAGTAAAAGATCCCCAACTCATTGAGATAAACTGACCTTCCCAGGGCCTCACATATAGAAAGAGATGAAGACAGAGTTAGAACAAGGATTGTTTGTACATGACTTCTTACAAGAAATCGATTTTTAGGTATTGAGATTGAGAAAGAAAGATCAATTCCAATTTGGTGAGGCAACAGAGCAGGTATTCTTAGATCATTTAATTGTTTATTTGTGGCTATTAATCCGGACATAATATGTGGATACTCAGAAAACAAGAGTGCACGTGTTATTTCACAAACCAACACTTCAGTGGAGTGTGGATGCACAGAACAATTGTAATGCTCCAATTGCTTTTATTGTCTCAAACATGATGAATATTTAAGCAGGCTAAAAGTGTTGCTTGACGTTTACCTTTTATTTCTTTAATACTCCTGGATGAAACTTCTTATTTGACTGATGTCTGACTGTCTGCCATGGGGTGTGGACTTTGATAATATCACAGTTTCCTCAGACTCTGAGGTCTTGATTCTGATTAATTGAGACCTTCAGCCTTGACCTCAAGTCCCATTACCCAGTTTATTTGGGTGTGCAGGCTCGTCACCACCTAATGAGAACTAAATTGGGCACCCAACGGATGTGCAATGACCCAAGGCCCGAGCCACCAAGGGGTGGGCCTTCCTGATGGGTTCCCAAGTCAAACCTTATTCCAGCTTTGCTCCCCCTTGAAGGGAGGCAGGGGTCAAGGTCAGGAGCATGCACTTCACCGCACTGTGTGATTCTCCTCTTAGGGTCACCATCTGCAATCTGGTCAACTACTTGTGAGCTCTCAGGCTTTTCTTCAGAAGCCTTCCTAACTCTTAGATCACACTTTCTGCAACCTTCCTGCCTCTCCACAGACCAGGCATTTCCCCTTTGGTTAGTATGCATTACATTATTATTATCATTTATTAGCTAAATTAACTTTGGCAAGCTACTTAAGTTTCCTGAACCTCATTTTCCCCATTTTGGAAATGGAGGGTTACCATCAGGGTGTAAAGAGATGGAATGCGTATGAAGACATTTAAAAAATGCTGCTTATCACTTAATGGATATTCCAAAAATAGCAGTTTTCTCATTAATTCTCCTTTATTTTTCCTTTTCCTAATATACTCTAGAATTACATTGTCGTGAACTGTTCTCTGATCTTGGGTTGAGTTTTACAAAAATTGGGTAATGATCATTATTGCAGTTACTTTCCTCTTTATCTTGGAAAGTCTTGAGATCAAAGGTTGCTGAGTTTGTCCTTCTATGCTGAACAAGAGTGTCCTCCTTTACTGACAGACATGTGCAGGCTGTGACTGTCATTGGTATCTATATTCGATGGCCTGGGGGAGAGAGAGTTTTGACCTCAATCTAAGGGAAAATCAGAGCACTCGTCCTGCCTCAGCAGTGTTTGGGTAGGGAGGGGGAATGCTGCTGCTGGGGCAGCACTTGCTGAGTGAGCACGATGTAATCTATTGGGCACTGTCCAGCTATGCCTCCTGGTAATTCTAGAGAGGTGCCCTCTTAGAGCTTGTGGGTGAAGTCCACCTAGTGGAAAATGAGACATGATACTGGAGAACATCACTGACCTGCACAGCCACTGGGGCTCAAATGCTGTTCCAGGCTAGACCTTGTCCGTTTCAATAGCCACTGAGAGATACCACCATGAGTTGCTGTGTGGCCTTTAAGAATAGCCACAGGAGGTGGGGCCATTGATAGCCACCTCAAGGAGCCACCTTTAGAAGAGGCTGAGGGGTCCTATCATTTCACACAGCTCTAGGACAGCCATTACTGACATGTGACTCAAACTTTAGGGAGCAACCTGCCCCACTGTCTGCTTAGCATCCTGAAGAGAAAATAGACAATGCTACTCTTCTGATAATTTTCTTAGTGAGTAGATCCTTTCTTACTGAGTAGATCTTTGGGAAGATCTATCTGGTTGGACGATGAGATGATGTTAGATAAACAGTTGATTTCAGTCTGAGTCAGAGATCTATTCAGAATGCAAGCTGGAGGGGGGCGAAAGATGGAGCAAAGGGAAAGAAAGATATATTTCTAAGAAAGAATCTGAACTTTTTTAAGAATATATGCCCTTTTTGAGAGTTGAGAATCAGACGGTGATTGTGGGCTTTTCCCAAATTTAGAAAAATGAGACAGGAGACCTCTGATTGTTTTTCTACATTGATTTGTTGTGATTTAGAAAAAGGAGAATTCTAAGAATGCCATGCTTGAAAAGGTAATAGCCAGTGCTGGCAAGGATGTAATGAAACTGGCATTCACACAGTGCCGGTGGCAGATATAAACTGGTATAGACCTTTTGGAAAACAATTTGGCAGTACGGGTCAAAAGCCATCAAGTGCACATTTATTTCAACTCAGGAACTGCATTTGGATGTTTCTTTCCTAAGGAAATTATCCAAAAACATGGGGAAGTTGCTTGCACAAAGATGATATTGGAAGCTTTTTTCATAATTTTTAAGGGAAATAAGTTGAATACTCATCTATAGTAAAATGATTAAGTAAATACCATGTCTATTCACTAGATTTTTAAGCAGCAATTTAAAAGAATATATAGAAACATTGAAAATTTTTATCGTTTTATGTTAAATGTACAAGTAGATTACACACTGCAGAATAATCAACTGAATGCCTATTAGTAAAACGAATTATATATTAATCCAGAAAATTTTAAATCTGCCACATGTCATACATCCCCCAAAGTCTTTAGGGAAGTGGCTCTGAAAACCTTATTAACTACAGAGTAGTTTTATTCCTCTTTTTAGCTAATTGAGACACAACTTGGTAAGTTAATATACCTCCAATCTTGGACCAGTTATAGTCCTCTCTAAACAAGCAGAGGTGCAGAAAGCTTAAGGATATCCGTTTTTGTTTTTTTTCTTTGCTAGATAACCCAGTAATTTCACTCTTAACTACCTTCCCAAAGTGGGGAAGCACAACAACATATGTCTGTGCATGTTCATAATAGGATCATTCATAATAGCCGAAAGGTGAAAATAGCCCAAATGTCCAACAATTGGTGAGTGAATAAACAAAGTGTAGTATATCTATTCAATGGAATACTATCTAGCAATTAAGAGGAATGAAGTACTGATACATGCTGTAATGGGGTGAACCTCAAAAGCATGCTATGTCACTGGAGCCAGAGGCAAGAGATCACATATTGTATGATTGAATTTATATGATATGAATTTATATGATTTTCCATGTAAAGCAAGTCTATGGAGATGTAAAGTAGATTAGTGGTTGCCTGGATTTAGCATGAGAAAGAGGCTTAACTCTAAATGGGCAAAGGGATTTTATTGGAGTGATGTGGTAAAACTGGAGAGTAATGGTGGCTGCATCACCCAGTAAGTTTATTAAAAATCATGAAATATCACACTTAATATAAGCATTTTATGGTATATAAATTATGCTTCAATAAAATTGTTGATAAATGGAGTGCCAACATTCCTGGTCTTAGTCTATTTAGAATACTATAGTCTGGAGTAATGCTCTCGGGAGAAGTTTGTTTTTCCTCTGTCTCCCACAGCTTATCCAGTCCATCTCTCACAGGTGCCCATGTGAAGCTATGGCTGCTGACACTCGGAGGAATGAGGTGGCTGGTCATTCTGCAAGTACTCTGCAGAGCTGTGATATAAGCTCCTCTGCAACAACCATGCTCTATTTTAAGTTATGAAATACTCTAAAATGCAGAAAAACACCAAAAATAATATGATAGACTCATAAAACCCACTGCTCAGATTTAGGGAATGTTAACATTTTTAAAATCTTTCTGTCATATTTTTAAAAAGTAAAATATCTGATTTGATGAAGACACCCTCCCTCCAATTCTTTCTCTCCTTCCCACTGCACAGCTAACCACACACAGGAAATTGGTGTTCACTTTTTCTGGATGTCTTTGTAATTTATTTTATATATGCTTCCGTATCACTTGGTATATTAGCTGCTGGAGTAATAGGTTACCCAACTGCATGAGATGTCATCTGTTAGCACATGTGTCAGGTCAAAGAAGCCTGGGTGGGTAGAGTAGCTCAGCCATGGTCTCCAAACTTTCCCCTCAGAGTTATAGGCTGGCTGCAGCTCAAGCATCATTTCCCCTGACAGTAAAGTGGAAAAATCAAGAAATCAGGGGAAATTTCTCCTCATCAGTGTCTGAATCTTCATTTAGAGGAAAATATAAGAAGTCTCTGTAGGGGAGGAAGAGAATTCCTCTACCCATTCTAGGTCCTTTTGGCTGGTCTACAAATGAAATTGACATGAGGCAGAATAACAGGAGAAAATGTAACAAAGCTTTATAACATGTATACGTGGGAGAAACCCAGGAAAACTAGATAACTCACCAACATGGCCGACCTGCCAGCTTATATACCATCTTCAGCTGAAGACAAAGGAGGAAGTTGTGGGTAGCGGTGTGAGTCTTCAAAGGGGAAGAAGGCAATTCAAGCGGAAATGGAGAAGAAAATGTTTGGTAGATAAGAATGGGCTTAGCAAGGACCCTCACAGTCTACTGATACCCAGAGTTATCTATGGTGATGGACTGTCTTGGGGAGAGGCCTTTTATCTTAAATTCTTTTAGGGAGGCATGGTGAAGGTCGAAGTTTCTTTTAGAGTCTTTTCTTATTAAAAATGAGCCAAACAGATGCATTTTGAGGCGACTGATTCTGATCCCCCACATCTCCAAAACATTTGACTTTTATTTCTTATATTTTCTTTTTGGGTCTTATGCTCACACTAATGGTAGGTTGGATTTTATCATGGCCCCAAGATTCCCACCCCTGGTATACATACATCATATGATCCCCTGCCCTTGAGTGTGGGCAGAACTTTGATCATGGTGTGATGTCATTCCTGTGAATAGGCTATAAATTAGCCAACCCTGACTTAATCCAAAGGGAGACTATCGTGGGTGAGCCTGACCTAATCAGAAAAGCCTTTAGAAGAAGGTAAAGTGTCAGGGAGGTAAGCTGCAGGCCTGGAAGAAAGCAAACCACCACACTATGAACTGCCTATAGGGGGGAGAACGGAACAACAGTTGGCCCCTAGAGCTGAGAGAAACCCCTACCTGATAACTAGCAAGAGATGAGGGACTTCAATTCTACAACCACCAGGAAATGAATTCTGCCAAAAATGAGTGAGCTGGAAGAGAACCCTGAACCTTATATGAAATCCCAGCTCTCTGGCTGACATCTGGATTTCAGCCTGGTGAGACCCTGAGCAGAGAACCTAGCAAAGCAGTGCCCAGATTTCTGATCCTCAGAGACTGTGAGATAATAAATGTGTGTTGTTTGAAGCCATTAAATTTGTGAAGACTTGCTATACAACAATGGAATACAAATACATCCCTGAAGCATTACTGGCAAAGGCAATTAGATCAATTGTGATTCACAACTCGCGTCACAAAGGGATCTATCTTCAGTGGGTTTATTCCTACCTTGTATATTTTACACTTTCGATTTTCCATCCATTTCCTTTGCTTCTTGCTTTTCTTTCCTGTCTAATTAAATTAACTAAATTTTATCTACTTATCCACATACATAGGTTTTCCTTCTGCTGATTTTTATTTTTATTTTTATATTGGATTATTCTCAAATAACAATGATTTAATAAAATATAAAGTTAAGCAATATCACCATAATTTTCACTCTCTTCCCATCTTTCATGTCGTTATTGTGTAGCATTTTAATTCTACTTCGCTTTTAGCCTTTCTAAATAGTAACTCTAATTATTATAGGACTTATAATCAACGAATCTTTGGATTTATTTACCTGTTTACTAATAATTTATTTGCTCACCATGGCTCCTTGCGTTCCCCCTCCTTTCTTCTTGGTACAAGCTCCTCCTTGCTGAGGAATAATCTTCAGTGATGCGGCTAGGGCTCGGGTGAGGTGAGGGAGGCACGGAAGGGCAGCAGACCATACCATCCCCAAATATGCCTCTTTGGCATAAAGACAATTTTGAGTTAATTATTTTGATACACTGTTGACACAGGAGAAGCACTGAAAAGAGAGTGGAAGTTCCCCTTTTGTAAGAGAAATCTACACGCATAAAGGAAATTTACCTTAGAAAGGAGGTCGGTACCAGGGAGAGAGCTTTCAGGAGAGAGCACTTTTTCAACTGGGAGACTTCTTTGCACAGCCTGGTAACCTTTGCTCACCAACATTTCTTCTTCTCGCCTTCCCTTGGATTGCCTTCCTGCCTTTGAAGCCTCAGACCCCTGTTCCTTTCCTTCGCTCGGGTTGGGATATAAGCCTCAACCATCTGGCTGCGTTTTGAGTATCAAATCTTTGCGGGGCTCCTGCACCTATGTATGAAATTAAAATAGTTTTCTTTTCTCCTATAAATCTGTCTTATGTCAATTTAATTCTTAGACCAACCACAGAACTGAAAAGGGTAGAAGGGAAAATTTTTCTTCCCCTCAGCTCTCACTTTGGGCATAAAATTTAAGAGAGTGACAGAAAACTCAGCACTCAGAATAAGTAATACGTTAATTCAATATTTTGAAAAATCAAAATTAATGCAAAACATCTATGGTGACAAAATATCAAAATTTTAAATAAAAACAGCCTGCTGTTGTTTGTTTCATGACCCTGTGTTATTATGCAACAAGAACAGGCATTTCCACTCAGCCTGTGGTTCCTTGACTGTAAGGCAGGAGAAAACACTTGTAGGAACTAATTCTTTGGGTATTGTGACTTTGGGCTTGAGTACCCTTGTCATACATCCTTTCCCTCCCAGAGGTAGCTGTTGTGTCTGAGAGCTTGGTATGATCCACTGTGAATGTTCTCTCTCTGCTTTTCCACCTGCCAAGGGCACCAGTTTTTGAGCCTGTATCTGCAGGTAGCCAGCCATCAGACTCTGTGCCTGAGACACTTTCCTACTGACTGTCGCCAGCTCTAGGGGACAGCCTAAACCTAAATCCTTTCTCATTGCCTTTGTTTCCTACTGCAGCTTGGTTTCTTTTTTTCTACTATCTTTGGGATAACTTTGGATCATGAGGGCTGCATCTTTTGGGGATGGATCCCCTTTTGCGGATCCTCTTGTGTCCGTGGTTAAGCCGTAAAAATTCTGATTAGTTCTAAGTCACTTTTTGGAACAGGTATACCTTTGAAGTTTCTAAATTGTCAGTGGCTGGATGACAGATCCTTTGAATTGGGAGAGCTTTTATATTTTAAAGGAGTTTTAGAGAGCTCTCACCCTAAACAAAGTCCTATTGGTACTTAGGAGAAGATCAAATTAAAAGAAGGTAAAAAAGTATCAGGGCTCACCTAAAATATTCCTTTAACAAAATTAAGGAGCATAAATCAGATTTAGAACAAAGACTAAGATCCATACTCATCATAAACCCTCCCCCTCTTTTAAAATGTCTACTTGAAAAAGCTTGATGCTGCCAGGAGAATTTATTGCTGTTTCAGCCAAAAACCTAGTACTAGGGAAATATTCCCTCAAACTCCTTTTTAGGACAACTATTGTAGAAAGCTTTGATCCTTTCTCTTTTATTACTTTCTCTCATTCTTACAAGATGTACATCTTGTACTACCCAGAACTGCCTTCTCAAGGACCTGAGAGCTGTCTCTTGAAATGTAAACATCTGAGGTTATGACTCTGGATCCCAGTCAGAAAGGTACCTTGCTTTAATGTCTCAGTTGACTAAAACAACCACATGGGACTAAAATCACACCCTCTGTAAGATTATATGTGAAGAGCCACGCCCACAAATATTGGTATAAGGCTTTAGCTCTCATATTGAACAGATAACAAAAGGAAACTTGTTCCACCTGCAAGAAACGTAATTTGAATTAACAAAACAAAGCAAAGATGAGAACCAACTCTTATGTAAATTAGTGAGTTCTGTATTTATATCTGACTCATGGCTAAAATCTTAGAATGAAAGCCATTAACTCTCTACATGCATCTGTCTATACGTTTATGTATGTATGTTATTTATAGACATACATATATACACAATATTTTCCTACTTCCAGATAATGTTAACACATGAATAAAGGAGTGCTGTTCTAAATTGGCTTAGAGAAAAATAAGTGCTTATAAATTAAATATTCCTAAAACTCTCAGAAATATGTGAACTAACTCGAATGTTTTCCAAGTTCACGTGATTTGGATAAATCTTTGGTAAATAAAACTAGTTAAATATTATTGGTTTAATAAAAACAGGTATGACTTCAGAGTTGTCAGTATTAAATACAGTACAGACATACAATTTTTATTATAGTCAGATTTACTTGTCGAACTAGCTAATATTACATCTACTGGATATTTCAGGTTATAATACTTATAGATTTAATTTTAAGCAAACTGAGTCATTATTCTGACAAACTTTTATTTCAACAATTGTGTTTTATAATATGTCTACATAAAGGTAGTTTTCAGACACCAACCTGGTGGCGCAGTGGTTAAGTGCGCACGTTCCACTTTGACGGCCTGGGGTTTGCTGGTTTGGATTCTGGGTGCAGACATGGCACCGCTTGGCAAGTCATGCTGTGGTAGGCATCCCACATATAAAGTAGAGGAAGATAGGCACCGATGTTAGCTCAGGGCCGGTCTTCCTCAGAAAAGAGAGAAGGATTGGCAGCAGTTAGCTCAGGGCTAATCTACCCCAAAAAACAAAAAAAGGTAGTTTTCAAAATCTTTTGGTAACTCAAAACCTTAAAGTTATACTAGGTTAAGCAAAATGATAGCTATTTATTGAATATCTACATCATTTATAAATAATGTACTGAAATATTAATTAAGGAATGTAAGTAAGTTTTTATACTTTTGGCTCCTCATTTTTTGCAGAGAGTTTAAAGATATTTGGGTCTATTAATAAATATGTTCTTTGCCACATTGGTAAATTGTACTGTAAAGGTGCATAGCCTTTAGAGATTATGAAATGATATATTCGTAAATTTGCTAATGTACTATAGAATGCTGATATCCAACAGACAATTCAGTTGTCTGCTTCCTAGTTTTCTCTGGAAAATAAAGAATGCTAAGGATTAATATTTATAATCAATATATAGTCGTCCCCCTTATCCACAAGAGATATGTTCCAAGACCCCGAGTGGATGCCTGAAACCGTGGGTAGTATTGAACTCTATTTATACTATTTTTTCCCTATACTTTCATACCTATGATAAAGTCTAATTTATAAACTAGCCACAGTAAGAGATTAATGACAATAGCTAATAATAAAATAAAACAATTTTAACAGTATACTTTAATAAAAGTTATGTGAATGTGGTCTTTTTCTCTTTCTCAAAATATCTTATTGTACTGTAGTCATCCTTCTTGTGATGGCGTGAGATGATACGATGACTACATGCTGGGATGAAGTGAGATGAATGGTAATAGGCTTTGTGATGTAGCGCTAGGCTATCATTGACTTTCTGACAATACATCAGAAGGAGGATCAGCAAACCATGATGACGTCAATTGTGGGATGTCCGGAGCAGACAATGTCTGTGTCCGAAGGTAACTGCAACCACAGAATGGGAAACTGCCAATAAGGGGGGCTACTGTATGTAAACTAAACTACTAACGTAATAAGGGTGAAAAGAAATATCTTTATATACAAAGTATGAGGGAAAAATAAGATGAGTTTTTGACAAGGAAAAGTATAAAGGTATGAAATATGAAGGATATGTTTTTTTTAAAATAGAATTTTTGTCCTAAGATGATTGTTTAGAGGATATTAAAGGTTGTTATACAATGAGAAAGAGGAAAATAAAATAGAAAAACCTGACTGGATATGATAAAATTGTAAAGAGCTTACAGAAAAAGAAAGAGAGAGAGTTCATCTGGTATGGTTAAACTAGCTAAGGATGAACAGATTTATTATAAGCTGTTACAATGAGCTTCAATATCAATAGTGAACCAATGCAAAATGAAAGTTTTGTTTTCTTTGTTAAAATGATA
The DNA here is from genome assembly GCF_041296265.1 of Equus caballus. Taxonomy (NCBI): domain Eukaryota; kingdom Metazoa; phylum Chordata; class Mammalia; order Perissodactyla; family Equidae; genus Equus; species Equus caballus. Next base: position 21,353,390 of record NC_091687.1, read on the forward strand.
GTTTTCCTGGACTATTGGTTTGCTCTTAGAGATTGTAAAAGGTTTTTCTTTACCTTCTGAGTAATCTGCATAGGAAACAAAGATAATACGTCTTAAAATAATTTCTTATGCTTCATGTTGCCCTTACTATTTCTTTGATTAATTAAGCAAAACTAGTCCTCTCAATAATAAAAGAGCATTTTTCTCCGTAATGTTACCTCCTGTATTTAGTTTTGAAATATTTCATTGTTATTTTGGTTAAATGAATAGCTAAATATTGTTTTACAGTGGCGTATAATATCATTTAGTCAAATGTTAAAAACTTTTGAATTTTTGACAACTTCTCCAAACCAAATTCTAAATAAAAACTTCTTGACCTTGAACTGAGTTTAGGATTTCCCAGAGGACCCTTGAAAAATCTCAAAGGATTTATTCTCTCACCTCATAAGAATAAGATGTTAAACAAATCAGGTTTATTCGATATGCTAAACTGTCAAAGAAGAAGAAATATTTAACCTTCACTAGGTTCTACCTTTATGAATATATGTTATTAATATAAGTATTTTAGAAATTACATAAAGTTCCTAGAAATTTGTCAATGTCCTTGCTGTCCATGATATGTTCTGATAATGTTATCAGTCATAATTCCAGTTATCTTAAAATATTCTATGACACAGAGATGGCCAAATTTCCTCGTTAATTGAATTATAATGAATTCTCATCAGATCTTTAATCATGGCTATTTTAAAACTTTTGTCAGTAACAGATAGTTATTATTTTACTCACGCTTTTCTGAAAGCACTTACATCAGCTATAGGCCAAAGCGTTTGTTTTCAACAGAAGGGACTGTCTCAGAGACCCACAGGAAGACTGTGCAGTTAGGCTTCTGGGATTCAGGCATTAATATGTTAACTTTGTGATCATACTACCGGATTGAGCAAGGATTTCCAGAACTAATAAAAAACTGATGGGTTTCTGAAATTACTAACCCAAGATCAAACAAGATTTAAAAGAATCACATGAGAATGAATAGACTGATAAAAATAATTGCAATTTCTTTTATGACTTTTGCTTGGAATATTGCTGGTTCTTTAGTGTTTTATTTTCTGCATTTAAGGAATGCTTTTTTTCTTAAGCTGTCTATAACTAATAGCAACTTAGTGGATTATACTTTTATAAATAGAAATGAAACATTTATTTTTCTCCCTACTTGATCCCTCCAGAATTCAGAAACTCTTGAGTATTCTTAATTTTATGGCAATATAGTTATTTCCATAAGTTCAATAAGAATATGCTCTCCTAAAGGAAGTCCTTGTACACTATTGGTGGGAATGTAAATTGATACAGATACTATGGAAAGCAGTATGGAGGTTCATCAAATAATTAAAAGTAGAACTTACCATATGAACAAGCAATCACACTTCTGAATATATATCTGAAGGAAACGAAATCACTATCACTATTTCAAAGAGGTATCTGCACCCCCAGGTTCACCATAGCAGTATTCATTCTAGGGAAAACGTGAAAACAACCTAAGTGTCCATTAATGGATGAAGGGATAAAGAAGATGTAGTATATACATACACAATGGAATATTACTCAGCCTTAAAAAAGAAGTAAATCCTGCTATCTGTGACAACATGGATGAACCTTAGGGCAAAATGATAAGTAAAATAAATGTGACACACAAAGAAAAATATTGTATAAACTCACTTATATATGGAAACTAAAAAAGCCAAACTCATAGAAACAGAGAGTAGAATGGTAGTTGCCAGGGCTGTGGGGGTAGGAGAAATGGGGAGATGAAGGTCAAAGGGTACAAACTTCCAGTTATAAGATGAGTATGTTCTGGGGAAGTAATATATGACATGATGACTTTAGTTAACAATACTGTATTGTACATTTGAAAGTTGCTAAGAAAGTAAATCTTAAAAGTTCTCATCACAAGGAAAAAATCTGTAATTATATGAAGTGATGGATGTTCACTAAACTTATTGTGGTGATTATTTTGCAATATACACATGTATCAAATCATTGTTGGACACCTTAAACTTATACAATGTTATAAGTCAATTATATCTCAATTAAACTAGATAATAAAGAATCTGTTCTCCTTATAGCAGGATATAATTAGAAACATTGGTTACATAACCAAGGCTTTGATTGGAATGTCATATTTGAAAATGATGGGCGTAAAATCAGGTGTGAACACACAGTTTTAAGTAAGTTGGGTTGACTTTATGAAGTCAATGCTTGCAAAGCCCTCTTGGTAAAACTGTCTGGGTACCTGGCCTACAGGGTTCTCAGCCTTACAGATGAGTAAGGAAGTTTACTTCCTGGTATGCCAAGGAATCTTAGTTTATTTAGGGGAGCTTCAGAAGAGAGGAATTCTCCCCAATCTATAGGTACTGTAGATGAAATCTGATGATGAATTCTTGACATGGCTTCATAACCTTGAGTGGCTTTTAAAAGTCCAATCTGAGATTTCTCATAAAAGTTCCAACAAAACACACTTAAAAAACTTACATGATTGGTCACTGTTATTGATGCACTTATGTACATAAGCAGGTAAAATTTACTGGGATTAAACTTATTTTGCAAATGATTAATCTTACTCTCATTATCTTTGATCAAAAATTAAAGACGACTATGGTGAAAAATTTTATGTTTCAATAGAAAACTATAGCACACTCTTTTTTGTTATCAGATTTATTGTTTAATATTTACTGTTTTTGAACTATTTTCACCTCTTGCAAACTGGATCCTATTGTCTTACGTTTATGTGTTATATATTATGTGACAAACACATTTTGTTATTGACTAACATTTCCAACTTTTCTCCCACTCTCCTGACTTGACATTATTAAAAACTAAAACTGACCTTTTCTCAAAGCCCTGCAAACTAAAGTTGGATGGCTTACGACAAACTTCAAAGGATTTATCCCCACAATGGTGCGGGCCACTCAAGAATTTCACCAGAACATCGCATCTTCCATACTCTGCTCCAGTAAATTACCGTGACCAGGCCACCACCACTACCATGCTAACTAAAACTCCTTTGAACCCAACATCTAGAAATCTGGCTGTCCTCTTGACATGAAAATTGGGTTTATAATCTGCTCTACCCATTGATCTTTGTTCCTTTTGTTTCCTTGTTCTAATCCGTGCTCTTCTTTCCCTTTGCAGATCACTTATCTCACAATTTCTAACTGGAATCTTCTCTCCATAGCAATCTACCCAGCTTTTTGTGAAACTTTTAGGGAAATTTCAGATGGGGGAACTTGGGGAAACACTCAGACCCCTAGAATTGATATAAAGATTATTTTACACTAAAGATATTTGAGATCAATAGATGCAGAGAGAAGCCTTCTCAGAGCTTCCCTTAACTCACCAAGAGTACAAACTCCTTTAAGTGAGTCTGCCATGAATGCCGTCTCCAGAGAAACTTTATGGCCAGAATAGAAGAATAAAATAGAGAAGACCATTCACACGTGCATAAACAAACATTATCACAAGCTTTCTTACTTCCCATTTGCTCTCCTAGAAATCCATTTTCTCTTCTCATACAACCCTTTTCTCCCCTGCCCCATTAAGCCAGGTAAATGAACCCACATCGGTAGCTGTTTAGACAACTACTTCTTTTATTCATTCCCATAGGTATATGAATAAACTTCGTGGGTATTTTTTCCTCTTAAGGTGTCAGTTTCCGTTTAAGTCACAGACCCCTAATCACTGAACCGAAGATGGAAACTAAGAGGGTAGAGAAAAAGTTTGTCTTCCAGTGAAGCACCAGACTCTCCCAGATTTTGTCTGAAAATGTCATTGTGTTGTCACCTCTCTTGAATGGTAGCATAGAGGGATATAACGAGAATTTAGTCATATAGATGTGGGAAATCCTGGTGTTGTGTTGGGATGGAAATGGAATTGGCAAGAGAGGAATTATAAAGCCATTCTCTTTGGGAGTCAGTCTGTGTCTGATTCCTGTGTCATGGAGTGCATCATTTTTAAATAAAATCTCTTCAGATTCTACCAAACACTAGAATCACGAGATTCAAAGAGACCACCACTATAAGTTGTAAGTGCTTCCCCATGACAATATTACCTGTGTTCAGTTTTTATATATGTTATAATACTCTGAATGCAATTATGAATAGAAAGAGAGGTATATGAGGGTGAAGAAGTAAAAAAAAAGAAATATACCAAAATTCTTAGGGTGTTTGTGTTAATGTAATAAAATATAGTTTCTTATTATTCATCCATTTTCCAAATTGTTTTTTTAAATTCCAGCTATAGTAGGTTCATAATGAAAAAAAATTGTGTTCAACAAATTAAGATGGAAGCGTTATTTATTGTGCATAAGCCAGGGTCAAGGATTATGGGTTTGTTGCTGGCTCAGTGTAGGTATCTTTAACCACTTTCTCTTTGTGTCCTGATGCTGTGGGGATTTTACTGGCTTAAGCTCCACAAATATGATTCCAGTATAATTGTAAAGTAATCAAAATTCAGTGAACAACTTGTAGTAGACACTGTGTACAATTATAGAATGTCAGGGCTCAAGAAAACAGCATCAGGTGCTGACTTTTAAAAGGATCACTGTCACTTTTTAATAAAAACATTTGTTTGGCATCAAAAACATGCAAGGCACTGAATGTCCTTGCTTTGGGTTGTTTCTTGTTTGAATGAAAATGAGAATTACAAGTCTCACCTTTTCACAATGTGATAGGATTTTCAATTTTGTACCTGGGCTCATGGCTACACAATAAAGGCAAAATTTCCCAGTGTCCTTGCAGCTAAGTGTGGACATTGACTAAATTCAGACCGACAAAATAGGACTGAAGCAAATACGTGCAGCACCCGGGGTACGTCCTTGAATGATGCAGTTGTTCCCCTTCTTCTTCCCTTCCTCCATCCTTGGACTTGCATGTGTATGTCATACTGGTGAATCATCCCATACAACCAGAATTGAGGGCATTACTCTAGGCCAGGGCCCAGAAAAGTTTTCCTGTAAAGGACAAGACAGTTAGTACTGTAGGCTTTGTAGGTTGTGCAATGTCAAAGATTAACATAGCTGCAAGCTAGATAAGTGTTGAGAACAGATTCCAATTGGTAATACAAAGTTGAAATGGAGAAAAAAGTCCAGTGTAAACTGAACTTGACTTTGATTTGTGCAGAGGCGACTGGGTGTTTTAAAGGGAGAATAAAGAAAGAGAGAGTAGGAGGAGTGAGGGCTCAGAATCAGAGAAGTGAAAAATTACGGAAAATGTGAAGCAGAGGTTGGTCCACATGAAAGCCATCTGAGTTTGTTAACTGGTGCTTATTGCAGTTAGACTCCTCGCTTCTCACCAAGACTGGGAGTCCAGGCACCTGATCTTCAGGTGTGGATGGGAACAAACAGTAAATTCTTTTGGCAGCCTTGAGTTTTCTCAGCCAGGCACTTTACAGGTGAGCTGGGATCACACTTGAGATGTCTCCTTGAGAGGTTGGAAACTATGTCAAGTATTTGTTCAAGATTTTATAGGCCAAGGTTGAGGCCTAATTGAGAAGAAGGCTGAGAGGAGCCTGGCTAGAGTTGGGTCAAGAAGAGAATCTTTGCCAACAGTCTCATTGGTAACTACTCCACTCTGTTGTTGCAGCATGAAAGCAGCGATAGACAACAGTGAAATGAATGAGTGTGGTTGGGTTACAATAAAGTTCTATCTACAAAAAGAGGCTTTTGGTCTCATTTTGTCCATAGCCTCAGTTTGCAGATTTCTACTCTAGGGACGAGGGACTAAAAATGGAGGGAAACTTGGTCCTTGGAAGATAGCAAGGTATGACTATTGAAACCCTCAGAATATAAAAAGCACAAGAAATTCAATATAGGAGGTTGGTATATCAGTGATGGAGGCATCTGAGAAACCAGGAAGGGGGCAGGAGGGCATCCCAAAGACCAGCAAAGGCAGAAGGGGACCCCCAGTAGGCTAGAGGGACACAGGCAGGAAGCGAGCTCAGGGAGCCCCAGACCTTCTCCTTCAGTATCTTTGCCTCTGGGAGAAGTAGACTTCCAGCTCGCTTAAACCATGGTGATTTGCTTCTTTGTTAAACGCAGTCCAGCCTACATTATAACTCATGTAGAGTTTCTTCTTGAGTCCATGGTTTGGTACACTGTGTGTACAAGGCTTGGAATAGCATTGTCTTGCAGAAATAGAAAAAATAATTCCAAATTTATGTGGAAGTTGAGGAAAAAAGTTCTCATCAATATCTCAGTTTTTCTTTCTTTTTTTAATTTAAAGTTAGATATTGTAGAAGTCATGTTATGTGACAGACAGAGCATGTGGCAGCTTGAAATCTGCATATTTATTTTAAACAGCTTTATTGAGTTATAATTGATATGCAATAAATTGCATACATTTAACGTATACAATTCAACGGGTTTGGATGTATGCATCCACGCATGTTATCACCACCACACTTAAGGTAAGAGACCTATCCATCACCTCCCAAAGTTTCCTTGTGTCCCTTTGTTTTTTCTCTTTCTTTTTGTGGTAGGAACACTTAACATGATGTCTACCATCTTAAAATTTTGAGTGTACAATGCAGTTGATAACGGGCACTTTGCTGTATAGCAGATCTCTAGAACTCATTTCTCTTGCATAACTGAAACTTCGTATCAACTGAACAACTCCTGTTTCCCCTCTCCTAGGACCTTGATAACCACTGTTCTATTCCCTGCTTCTATGAGTCTGAATATTTTTGGTACCTCGTATAAGTGGAATAATGCAATACTTGCCTTCTGTGACTGGCTTATTTCACTTAGCATAATGTCTTTCAGGTTCATCCATGTTGCCACAAATGGCAGGATTTCTATATTTTTTAAGGATGAATAGTATTCTCCTGTCTGTATATGACACATTTTCTTTACCTGTTCATCTGTCAATGGAGATTTGGATTGTTTCCATAAGTTGACTCTTGTGAACAATGCTGCAATAAACGTGGATATCTCTTTGAGATCCTGAATTCAATTCCTTTGCATATATGCAAAGAAATGGGATTGTTGGATCATCTGGTAGTTCTATTTTTAAATTTTTAGTAACCTCCAAATTGTTTTGCCTAGTGGCTGCACTATTTTACATTCTTATCAGCACTGTAGAAGGGTTCCAGTTTCTCCACATCTTTTCCAAAACTTAGTAATCTTTTGTTTTTCTGATAATAACTATACACACTGGTGTGAGGTGTTATAACAGTGTGGTTTTGATTGCATTTCCCTGATGATTAGTGATGCTGAGCATCTTTTCAAATGCCTGTTATCTGTTTGCTATGTCTTCTTTGGAGAAATATCTAAGTCCTTTTTCCATTTTTAAAATCAGGTTATTTGTTTTCTTTCTATTGAGTTGTGGGAGCTATTTACATATTTTGGGTATTAACACCTTATCAGATATATGGTGTTATGGTTAATTTTATGTGTTGACTGGGCCAAGTGTACCCAGATTAAATTTTATTCCTGGATGTGTCTGTGAGGGTGTTTCTAGATGAGACTAGTGTATGAATCAGTGGACTCAGTAAAATAAGTTGCCTTCCCCAGTGTGGATGAGCATCATACAATCCACTGAGGGCCTGAGTAGAATAAAAATGTGGAGGGAGAAGAAATTTGCCTCTTTTGTTTCCTGCCTTCCTGTTGAGCTGGGATGTTGCTCTTCTCCTGCCCTTGGACTGGGAGTCACACCATTGACTCCCTTGGTTCTCAGGCTTTCAGACTAGGACTGGAACTACTCCACTGGCTTTCCTGGGCCTCCAGCTTGCAGATAGAGATTGTGGGACTTCTCACCCTACACAATCACATAAGCCAATTTCTCATAATAAATCTCTTGCATAGTATTGGTTCTGTTTCTTTGGAGAACCCTTACTAATACATATGATTTGCAAATGTTTTCTCCCATTCCATAGGTTGCCTGTTCATTCTATTGATTGTTTCCTTTGCTGTACAGAAGCTTTTTAGTGTCATATGGTCCCACTTGTTTATGACATATGGACCCATGGAACACAATAGAGAGGGTGCAGAAATAAACCCACACATATATGCTCAATGAATCTTTGACAATGGTGCCAATAATACGCAATGGGGAAAGATAGTCTTTTCAACAAATGGTGTTGGAAAAACTTTATATTCACATGCAAAAGAATGAAATTGGACCCTTATACCACACCATACATAAAAATAATTTTAAAATGGGTTAGAAACTTAAACATAAGACCTTAAATTGTAAAATTCTCAGAAGAAAACTTACTGGGAAATCCTCTTGATATTAGTCTTCACAGTGCTTTCTTGGATATGACACCAATAGCACAAGCAACAAATGCAAAAATAGATAAGTGGAGCTATATCAAAACAAATCTGTCCTTTATATTTTAAATTGAGTCATTTGTAGGTTAAGTGTGAGAAGAAGTGGGCGGTGGGGCTCCTACTGAGTCCTGAGTTAGCACCTGGATAGCTCAATTAATGCTCCAGTGTCATAGCTATACAGCAATGATTTCTGGAGGAGTGGCAGTGGACAGGTCTGACTACTGCCTTCAGAGGGCTTGAAGGGAGGAAAAAAATCAATGGAGATATTGAGTGAGTAAACACCCTTATTTTCCCACTTGCCTCGGAGTAACATTTATTTGAAACCGTTAATTCTCCTGAGTCAGAGTTTTCTGATATGTTTTTCCTCTTCCTCTTTCCCTTTACACTGCATTTGGTAGTCTTTGATGTTGATTTTTGGTTTCCTTGTAACCATGCCCTGAATTACTCCGAATTCTTTTTGAAATGGTAGAAGTATAGAGCCAGCAAGATACAGAAGGAGACACAGAGAGGCAAAAGAGAGAAAGAGGAAATGTGCCTTTACAAGGCTTATTCTATAGTCATTTTACATTTAGACTTTAATATAGTCATTTTAGAATATGTATTTGAATAAATAATTTCAATGCAAAGAAAGATGAAATAGGAAAAAAAAAGAGAAAAATGATGGCTTAGTGGTTAAAGTTAGGTGTGCTCTGCTTTGGTGGCCTAGGTTCAGTTCCCAGGTGCAAGCCTACACCACTCATATGTCAGTAGCCATGCTGTGGTGGTGGCTCACATAGTAGAACTAGAAGGACTTATACCTAAAATATACAACTATGTACTGGGGCTTTGGGGAGAGGAAGCTTGGCAACTGGTGGTAGATCAGAGCAAATCCTAAAAAAACCACAAAACAATGAAACGTTATTGTTTTTCTTTGTTATGTAGTAGTAGAGGAACTGAAACGTATTACTGGGGTGGTTTCCTCCTTATTTTATATCAAAACAGGACAAGTGGAATCAAGATTGTTATCACTATTCCAATAACTATAAGATTTCCAGTGATAATACCAACACTATTTTTGACATTAGTTTCACCTTGCAATATAAATGCATTGGGGACTCTTCACATTAAATTGCAAATATGTTTAAACAGCTGGGCTTTTAGAAATATATTTATGCTGGCATATATTTTAAGGCACAATTTATAGAAGATAAAGGTAAAAGGTCAAATATTTCCCAAGTGGGAGTTTTCTTATCATGGACATTTTGTCTTTTTTCCTGGGGAAATTATCAGGCAGAAAAGTGAATTTTACAACTTAGAATGATGAAATTCATCCAGTGTCTAGAAAAATATTGGAGTGAAGGCTATTCCAGTTACTAGAGTAAATTCTTGAAGGGTTCCATAGCATTCTCTGCTAATAAGAAATGGAGAGGAGAAAAGCAATATCAATATATGCTTTACCTATCCTTCCTTTTTCATTTTCCATCACTCATTTAAAATCTCCCAATATGCTGCTTTACTCAAAGTGTTTATTTCCCCAAATGCTAAGCGTACAAGGTCTTCTAGTCAAAGGAGTAACAGTGGACTCTAGGTTTGCATGTTGTGAGTCCATCCGGGAAACATATTCTTCTTCGGGCATTTATAACGCCTACTGGGATAGCATAGTCCATGGTGTATGCAACTGACTTTCTGCCACCATGTGCCTGCCTAGAGGTTCTAGATTGGTTCTAATTCATTACAAATATATTTTCTCAAATGACTGTAGTTCTGGCTGTTCCTAAAATCCTTATAAACGCGGCATATCAGCTTTTACTATTAGTATCTCTTCCAAATTTTAAAATAGAGTCATTCTTTTTCTTTTAATGCGTATCATTCCCTGTCTTCAAGATTTAAACTTTATATCCTCATTTGTTGTGGTGGATACAAGAGAATAGCTTTCATTTCATCATTGTCGAGTGCTCAGTAATTTGTTTGAGGGGACTGAAAATTTTGAACAACAGACTGGCTTAGTTGAATGTGTCTTCTAAGGTATGGTATTATCTCATTACAGACTTTAAAACTCTGTCAATGAAGCCTTTGCATCAGAATCGCCCTCTTCACTTGGAGGAGAATCTGATTGAATTGATTGTAGAGAAAAGAGAAGCCTCCTTGAATTTTCTAATATTTTCATGTCGTGCCCTTTGCTGTTGTTAATTAGCTTATTAACCCTATATTTCTGGCTACTTGACTTCATGTCTAATGGATTCCCATCCTCTCAACTCTGTTCCAAGACCCCAAGAGTCATGCTGTGGTTTAAGTGTGGTGAAGGACAAATGGTGTTACTTTCCTCAAGAATGTGGTTTCTACAGGAGGGATTTGATGTTATAGATTTTATTTTCTTCTTTATAAGTTAGATGCAAGGACAGGAAGAGGGACCAAAACAAAATCTTGTTAGTTGAAAGAGTTAGTTGAAACCACAGTTGAAAGAGTACCAATATCAGTTAGTCCAAACCCAATCCAAAGTCAACTCACAATGTCACACATTTGGACATTTCTTGTGTGACTCAGAACAAAGTCCACTCACCTCTGAGTCAAAACATCCATCACTACAGATATATTTTATATGATACAAAGGAGCATTTCACATAAATGTATATTTTAATTTTGCAATGTAATTAACACGGTATTTCTGAAGTATCTTATTCAAAAATTACAATTTTGTTCTTTGTAGGCAGAAGAAAATATGTTTCACAAAATTACATTTATTTCCTGAATAAAAAACTTCCTGTTGCAAGTTTACTGAAGTGAATTTTTATACCAAAAAATAAAAATAAGGGGAAGAAGACCCTCCTGCAATCCTAAGATTAAGAGTAAAATAAAAATCAATGTTTTTATTTTATGGGGCTAAGGTGTATATATTTACACATTTTATAAAATTGGAATTGTATTGTTTTGAAATACATTCTACAATTGCTTAAATGTGAGCATGATTTTTCTCCATGGTATGATATATCTCTTTAACATAATTTTTTACTTTTATTAAGATTATGATAGTTTTAACAACCTTGTGAAATTACAGTTGTACATTATTATTGCTCATGTTGTAGGTACACCACTTCACCCTTAATGTCCTCCCTCTACCACCCCCCCCCCTTTCCCCTAGTAACGACTGATCAGTTCTCTTTGTCTGTATGTTAACTACCACCTATGAGTGGAGTCATACAGAGTTAGTCTTTCTCTGTCTGGCTTATTTCACTCAACATAATACCCTCAAGGTCTATCCGTGTTGTTGTGAATGGGACGATTTTGTCCTTTTTTTACGGCTGAGTAGTATTCCACTGTATATATATACCATATCTTCTTTATCCAATCATCAGTTGCTGGGCACTTAGGTTGGTTCCATGTCTTGGAAATTGTGAATAATTCTGTGATCAACATAGGGGTGCGTGGGACTTTTGGAATTGCTGATTTCAGGTTCTTAGGATAGATACTCAGTAGTGGGATGGCTGGGTCATAAGGTATTTCTATTTTTAACTTTTTGAGAAATCTCCATACTGTTTTCCATAGTGGCTGCACCAGTTTGCATTCCCACCAACAGTGTATGAGGGTTCCTTTTTCTCCACAGCCTCTCCAACATTTGTCACTCTTGGTTTTGGATATTTTTGCCATTCTAACAGGTGTAAGGTGATATCTTAGTGTAGTTTTGATTTGCATTTCCCTGATGATTAGTGATGATGAGCATCTTTTCATGTGTCTATTGGCCATCCATATATCTTCTTTGGAGAAATGTCTGTTCATGTCCCCTGCCCATTTTTTGATTGGGTTGTTTGATTTTTTGTTTTTGAGCTGTGTGAGTTCTTTATAAATTATGAATATTAACCCTTTGTTGGATAAATAACTTATAAATATGTTTTCCCAATTAATTGGCTGTTTTTTTGTTTCAATCCTGTTTTCCCTTGCCTTGAAGAAGATCTTTAGTCTGATGAAGTCCCATTTGTTTATTCTTTCTATTGTCTCCCTTGTCTGAGGGGTTATGGTGTCCGAAAAGATTCTTTAGAAACTGATGGAAAAGAGTGTATCGCCTATATTCTCTTCTAGAAGACTTATTGTTTCAGGCCTAATCTTTAGGTCTTTGATCCATTTTGAGTTTATTTTTGTGAATGGTGAAAAATAATGGTCAATTTTCATTCTTTTACATGTGACTGTCCAGTTTTCCCAGCACCATTTGTTGAAGAGACTTTCTTTTCTCCATTGTAGGCCCTCAGCTCCTTTGTTGAAGATTAGCTCTCCATAGATGTGTGGTTTTATTTCTGGGCTTTCAATTCTGTTCCATTGATCTGTGTGCCTCTTTTTGTACCAGTACCATGCTGTTTTGATTACTGTAGCTTTGCAGTATGCTTTGAAGTCAGGGATTGTGATGCCTCCGGCTTTGTTCTTCCTTCTCAGGATTGCTTTAGCAATTCGGGGTCTTTTGTTGCCTCATATGAATTTTAGGATTCTTTGTTCAATTTCTGTAAAGAATGTCCTTGGAATTCTGATTGGGATAGCGTTGAATCTGTAGATTGCTTTAGGTAGTATGGACATTTTAACTATGTTTATTCTTCCAGTCCATGTGCATGGAATGTCTTTCCATCTCTTTATGTCGTCATCGATTTCTTTCAAGAAAGTCTTGTAGTTTTCGTTATATAGTTCTTTCACTTCCTTGGTTAAATTTATCCCAAGGTATTTTATTCTTTTTGTTGTGATCGTGAATGGGATTGAGTCTTTAACATAATTTTTAATAGTAGAATGGTAATATTTGGGGATGTTTTTAGGGAACACGCCTATCATATTAAAAGAGAAAAGAATGTATGTAGTCCTATTTTGGTTATTTTTTTTGATGACTTTTATTTCTTTTTATTTCTTTCTTATCTGCTTATGTATGCTCCCCTTAACTATTTAAGTATTCTATTTTTCCTTGAAATTTAGAAAGCATACACTGGCATTTCAATACTTTTATGGGTTACTTTAAAGACCTTTTTCAGAAAAAGATTACGAATATAATTTAACATCCACAGAGCCATGTGATTTAGCCCATAGTTTAAAAATTATCAGTGTTAAGAACGAAATGCATATATAATCCCAAATATAAGAAAATTTTACCTCCTTAGACCTGTCATGAATACTAGTTTGTATGAGCTGGGCTGATCTTATTTATTAATATTAAATTGTGTTTCTTCTCTCCAGAATTACTTTTTGTCTGTATTCTGTTTGGAAGCGTGCTCAATCAATTATTTAGTCATTATTTGTTTAGCTTGTTGCAATGGTCACTGTTACTCGTTTTATATTGCAATACCACCATTTTTAGTTGTTTTGTTTTTTAAAGGTTGAGTCAAATATTTGTAAGCTCAAATATCCTTAGGAATATTTTCGTGACGGTATATTCATAGCTAATATCTCAGGCCTTTGGACATCTGGAAGCACATTTTGTTGCCTGCGCTGGTGAACTACGACTTGTCAGTTTTTCTCAAACTCTTAGACATTGGTCCATAGCTTTTGGTTGCCTCATGTTTTAGATAATAATAATGTTGGTGACTATAATAAAACTACTAACTGTAGGAAACATTGGTAACTATCCACAGAATAGTCATTACCCATTTTTCTCCACATACGTTTTTCTAGCTTGTGGTGCCTATCCTTCAAGATCGTAAGAGTTCACGTTGGAGAGTCACCTACTCCAAGTGATGCATTCATTGTTATCTCACCAGAACCTTCCACTGGTTCACTGAATCCCACCCTCTGTCAGCTAGTCAAGGGCATTGCATCAGCAATTCTCCCCTCACCTTTTGATGTCAGCATCTTTTCTCTCTCTAACGGATCATTCTTTTTAACTTTCCACTTCCCTCCCCATCTCTCTGCTGTCATCTATCACCAGCTTTTAAAGAAAGTTATCTGTACTCATTATCTTTGAATTTCCTCCTCAAAGAATCAAAATGAATGAAAATTTATTCTCCTCTTTTTTTCCTCTTCCAAACTTCTTGCAATATGGCATTCACTACCACCATTGCTACAGCGAATAAGACCTCCTTGTTGTTAAAACCAATGGTGATGTCTAAATCCTCATCTTACCTGCCCCAAAATAATCACTGGACACAGCCACAGGTTCCCTCCACCTTGAAATCTTTCACTGAGTGGTTTCTAGGACACCACACTACCAATTTTCCCTCTTCTTCACTCATTTCTTCTTTTCCATCTATATTATCTGTATACTTTACTATACCCCCATCTCTCCAAATTCTTGACACTGGAAAGTCTCTCCTCTCCAGCCATGGGCCTCCATAGCAGGCCAGACTCATAGATTTAACTGTGCAGTCAACACTTCCACTTAAATGTTTAGTTTGGCATCTCACCTATACCATTACTGGAAGAAATTTCTTGATTTTTCTGCTCCAAATCTGTGTTCCCACCCTCACTTTATTCCTTTTCTCAGTTAGTAGCAACTCCAACTTTCCTGGTGATAGGACCAAAAGTCTTGAAATCATTTTGCTCTTCTTTCTTTTATACTCTGTATAGAATCCATTAGCAAATCCTCTACCTTCACAGCATGTCGAGAATTTGGCCATTTCTTCCACCACCACCATGACTCTGTTGAAATCCACAATAATATCTTAACTGGGATATTGTAGTAATCTCCTAACTGGTCTTCCTACTTATGACCGTGCTCTCTGCCTCTATTCCAGTCTATTCTCAGCATAGCAGCCATTTAATTTCCTCAGGAAATGTCACTCTTCTCCTTCAAACTTCCAGTGTCACTCCACTTCAACCCCGTAATGTCCAAAGTCTTTGGAAGGCCTAGATGACACTAGACTGTCTGGCTTCTTCTTACTTCTCTTATGTCTCCTACTAAGATTCCCCTTGCTCAGTGTTCTATATCCACATGGCCTTCCTGCCATTTCTCAAACCTGGCAAGCACCTGTTCATTCCAGAGCTCTTCCTTCTGTTTGCCTCGCCCTGGGATGGCCTTCCGCCAGATACCAGCAGAATTTGTTTCTCCCAAAACCCCTTCTAATCCCTCTTCAATGTTGCCTTCTAAGTGAGACTTGCATTAAGACCATTTTAAAATTTGCAACTTTTACTTCCTGAGATTTCTTAGTCTTTTTCTGTGGTTTATGTTTCTCCCTAAACTTATAAGTTTCTAAATTTACACAAGTTTTGCTAACTTTCTGTGCCCACTTCATCCTCCCACCCCATCAAGATGCAAACTCCACGAGGACAGAGACTTTTGTCTTTTGTATTCATTATTATATTATCAGAGACTATGATCAGTAATGGCACATCGTAGGCACTTTATAAAATTTCAAGCAGATGGAAGATATTGTATCACAAGGTACTATGGACAAATTAGGGTGGCAATGTGATATATAGAAAGCTGGATGAGGAACATCTTTCACAACCATCAGTGCATTGCTGAAGGTACATACAAACCCATTTGGATATTACAGCAGAAGTGATTTTATGAGTGTCAAGCCACATGAAACTCTGACCATTCTCTTTACTCTTCCTCCCCCAAACCCTCACTTTATGATGGACACAGTCACACCTTCTCTTTTTTGACATCTGGCTGGAGGCTGGCTATGCCCAGGTTTGGTGGACTCAATATGGTCTGTGTAACATTACGTTTCTTATTTATAATCATGTTTCAGACTTTCTTGAAAGCCTGAAATGAATATTGTTTTATGTGGATATGTATACTTTGGAGAACAATGCTTTTTCTATTTATCATGAACACTACTTCTTTCCCTTATAGACTCAGCATATTTCGGCCCACTATCGCCACTTTCATCTTTCCTGAAGAGGAGTGCTGCATTCAGCTCCATGCTTGTTCCTAGACAGAGGCCAGATTCTCATTATGCTCCTGTTCTTGTTAGATTCTTCCTTTTAAAGCTAAATTCTAAAGCTGGTGGTGTGTGAGGCTCTTGGTCAAATTCCTGCAATCTCTCATTTGTTTATTTCATGTGGGAGATGAACTGAGGACAAAGTTTCTCTCCTGCCATACAGGATTGTGAAGAATTCGTTATTTGAGAATCTAAAATATCCTTATTTATTTTCATACAGAAAAAACTATCATCTTTAGATTGCCAAACTTATTAAACCTATTTATTACAGATTATCTTTCAAACCTTGAACATAAAGTATTAAGATATCTACTTCCATCTCTGGAGATGTTCAATGAATTGGGATTTCAGTATGAAGAATAATGTATAAGGTGATATCTTATTGTAGTTTTGATTTGCATTTCCCTAATAATTAGTAATGTTGAATACCTTTTCATGTGCCTGTTGGCCATCTAAAAATCTTCTTTGGGAAAATATCAATAAGATATCACCTTACACCTATCAGAATAGCTATTGTTAAAAAGAAAAGAAATAAC
The DNA here is from genome assembly GCF_041296265.1 of Equus caballus. Lineage (NCBI taxonomy): Eukaryota > Metazoa > Chordata > Mammalia > Perissodactyla > Equidae > Equus > Equus caballus. The sequence goes on from NC_091687.1 coordinate 21,370,054, forward strand.
AAGTGTTGGAGAGGATGTAGACAAAAGGGAACCCTCATACACTATTGGTGAGTATTCAAACTGGTGCAGACACTATGGAAAACCATATGAAGATTTCTCAGAAAATTAAAAATAGAAATACCAGGGCCAGCCTCGTGGTGTAGTGGTAAAATTCATGCACTCTGCTTTGGTGGCCTGGGGTTCACAGGTTCGGATCCCAGGTGCAGACTTATACACCGTTCATCAAGCCATACTGAGGCGGCATCCCACATACAAAATAGAGGAAGATTGTCACAGATGTTAGCTCAGGGCCAACCTTCCTCATCAAAAAAAAAAAAAAGAAGAAGAAGAAGAATAAAAATAAACATAGAAATACCATATGATCCAGCTATTCCACTTTTGGATATTTATCCAAAGAACATGAAAACACTAATTCAAAGAGATACGAGTACCCCTATGTTCATTGAAGCATTATTCACAATAGTCAAGACTTGGAACCAACCTAAGTGCCCATGAACGGTTGAATGAATAAAGAAAATGTGAGATATATATATATATATATATATAATGGAATACTACTCAGCCATAAAGAAGACGAAATTGCTCCATTTGACACAGTGTGGATGGACCTTGAGGGTATTGTATTAAGTGAAATAAGTCATACAGAGAAAGACAATTACTGTATGACTTCACTCACAAGTAGAAGATAAACAAACAGAAAGACATGTAGATATGGAGAATAGAATGGTCGTTACCAGAGAAGAAGGGAATAGGGGGAGGGCAAAGGGACACATATGTATGGTGACGAATGGAAACTAGACTTCTGGTGGTGAACATGATGCAGTCTATACAGAAACTGAAATGTAATGATTTACACCCAAAATTTACACAACGTTATTAACCAATGTGACCTCAATAAAATTGAAAAACAAACAAATAAAAAAAGAATTGATGTATAAGAATAAGGATTTATACAGACAGAAGATAAAAAACCTGACCAGAAGAGAGGCAGCTTTCAATGGCTGGTTGACTTGATTTGAAGTGCTGTATCTTTCTGAGAGTTGTGTGAAGTAATATGAGACAAATTAAATTATCACCCTTCTCACCAATGGCTTTGTTATCCCCTAGGTAGAAAAATGAAAAATTACCGGTGTAAGCTACAAATTATAGTAATTTACCTTTCAGCTTTGTATATATTGACATTTGTAGAAATTCCTTTTAGAGTCTAGCAATAGTTTTTAAGGTTATGAGAGGCATTTTACAGTGTTTAAAATTTTCAAAACTGAAATCAGACAGATCCGGGTGTGAATCCATTCTTCAACCTTCTAGGTGCATGATGTAAAGAGGTAGAATTCCATACATAGGTTTTCTTATCTGTAAAATTAGAAACTATCTCCTAAGGTTCATAACTGATTGAGAAAATGTTTATAAATAACTTATCAGAGGTGGTACACAGCAGGCTTGAAATGTGTGCTGATGATTACTGGAATATTTTTCATGTGATAATTGCTATTTCAGTGAAATTGAGGCAACTGAGTATTGAATTCCTATCTGGATACCATCATACAATGAGCACCTCCTCCATTATTTTGTTAAAATTTTTTCCCGAAAGGTTTGGAACAGAGTTGGTCAATGCAGTTTCTATAGATTTGGTGTCATTGTTTGAATATCAACTCCAGCAATTTTCTATTTCAGCAGAAATATGTGGCTACCTGGACAAGAAAAAAAGGGAAGAATCAATCCAACTTGCAGAATCTTCTATTTTATTGGAAAAAATAAAGTTAGAATCAGTGTGTTCAGTTAAAGGTGGACCAATAATTCATTCCTTGGATCAGAAATTGCACATTTTTAAGCATAAACTGTGTCCTTCCTAAAAATCAATTGAATAAGTATGGACTGCTTTATGATATCAAATATATATTAGGTTTTCTTACAGAATAAACTTCTCCTCCACAAGAGATAATATTTAAACCTTTTTCTATCATTAGCAACGCACATACAGCACCTCTTTAGCCAGTGAAGAACAATGATAGGGTTTTAGCTCTTAGGGGATGCTTTTAGTGTCTCATCCCAATTTGAGACAAGGAAAAAAAAAACCCACACAGGGAAATGCGCTGTAGGACTCCTTGAGTTACACCCAAAAGCAAAGTTACCATAATCATGATCTGTGTGCCTGTTCATATTAACCCTCCCTGGAATATTCCTTAAAAGTCGCAGTAGAAAAATACGTCTGAGATATGAGCACACTTTAACAGGAAAATTTTAAAACCTAGAGCAGTCCATGGGACTTAATTCTCTGGAAGATGAGATTAAAGTGACACTTTGCATGCATTAGGAAAGGGAGAGGCACCAAGCACAGTCTGAGCATTTGCATGGCTGTTTTTATTCCACTAAGATGCAGAAGTAAAACCCCAGGCCTGGCAGGTCTAGTTTCGGATATCGCATCAATATTTCTGTGCATGGAATATTAGAAAGTGATTAGCAACTCTCTGTGCTTTCATCTCAAGATTGTTATTTTCTCCTCTCTCAGGGACAAAGCCCAGGCAGCTGTACCCTGTTATTTTATGAAGCTGTGGTGGAGTATCTGGAGATTTTGCCATCTTAATCTGCTACATTTCAGTGAAATAATAAATGCTTAGGGGAAATTTCAAAAAAGAAAGGAAGCAAAGTAACACTACAATCCAAAACCTAAGACATTAAGAAAATCTCTGTTCCTCAAACCTTCAATTTATAAACAACAACAGCTGGTGAAAAGAAAGATTTTATTCACACACACATACATGTGTGCATATAGACCTACATTCATATCTTGTCTTAGGATATGCATACACACAGACAGACATGTCTGTCTACATACATCCTTTGTTTCATTTTTTGTAAATTTTAATTTGTGTAGCGTGATGTGAAAAGGTAGATTCAGAGAGCACTATGAATCTATTCAGTGTCACAAACCTTCTTCTTAATACACGACTGATTTACGGAGTCCAAAATGAAGCAATGTGTCCCAAGAGAGTGGTAAGGAGAGCTTATGGGATCTTATGTTAGTAGAAATTATGGCCCTATGCATGAAAACCCCAAATATTTGGAATTTTTCCATTTGGGAAAGGAAAATTTACGAGTTTGAAGTAAGATTTTTATTTGATGACACTTTAAAATTAATATGATATTATTTCCCAAAACTTTTGGAGAAGGCCGACACCCACCTCCTCCAATCTCTCTCTCCTGGTGCATGTTCATGCCTATTGTCACCAGTTCTCAAAAATCCTTGAGCTCTGGTCTCCTTACTTTTCCAGTTATATTTTGTTGTCTAAGAAGGAAACATGGAGAACAGAGGCCCAGGATGGGAAGGGGTCAAGAGACCTTGAAGCAGCTGACCAGGAAAACACCTCCATGACCTTTGCAGCGGTTTAGACTGTTCACAGGCCCCTCGGATCCATGATGCTAGTTGAAGAGACATAGTTTCAGAGCCAGGGGCTTTGGTTTGATTACCGTGGAATAAGGGGTAAAAAACAGATGAAGTAGTTCAGCAAAAGTGCATTTACCTCTCTGTCCTTTTCTTTATCCAGGTTTCTTTATTCATGGAATGCTGGGGAAGATAGACAGAGGAGGGATATTTAAAAATCCTTTCTGCTATATAACCTTCTTTACTTTTACTATTTTTCATCAACATTTAATTTTGAAAAAAGTCAAACAAATGGAAGTTTGAGGAAAATAGTAAAATGATCATCTATACCCATCTAGGTTCAACAATCATGGACATTTTGCAATAATTGCACTATATGTATATTTCTATAAATCTACATCTATATTTCTGTCTATCTGCCCTTAACAGAGTGTTTCTAAAACAAAGAATAAATTAAATTTCACATATCACATGACATTTGTTATTACATTTCTTTAAACTAATTTATTCTAAAATAGCTACCCTACTTTTATTTCAAGGTATTGACTGTGGAGGGTATTGACTGTGTTAACTACCCCCTATTCTGGACTTGACTGGGTGCTTCCCCATGGTGCCGTCCACTTTGCTCCTCCATGCCCTGATTTCCTGCAACTGCTAAGCATGATCTAAATGCTCGATTAGATTAATATTTAAATTTGGGGCAGTAATACTTCACAGGGAATGCCGTTCACATCATAGTGTAGATATTTTAAGAACTAATTGGTCAAATCTCTGATTTTCAAGAGGAGTAGAGTAAGATTCAGAAAACACGTAGTGACCTACTTTATGTCACACCCTTAGTGGTGACTTTCTGAATATGGTGAAGCAATAAGATGAGCTTAAGCACCTCCTTCTAAAGATCAGTGCATAAGAAAAGCAGTCTGTGGAGCCACGAGTCCCTTACTCCACTGGAGCTGCAGAAGCATTTTCTTCCTCCTTTGCCAATCCTGTCATCAGTTCCCCTACCTTGGACATCCAGAGTAAAGAAGTCAAAGGCCATCTTAACCTAATATAATCTTCCCATGTTTATAGATCTTACGGGTAGGACAGGTTCAAAACAATGACCAGACTCAAGTTCCTGGCTGCTAAATTCTTACTCACTCATATGGCTAAATCCATGGTTCCTATGTCTAGCATGCAGTAGCATCCTCTTCGGGGCTTGTGAAAACACATATGAGGGGCACTACTCCCAAAGTTTCTGACTCAGCAGATGTGGATGGGGCCCAAGAACTTGCTTGTCTAACAGGTTCCCAAGTGAGGTGGATGCTGCTGGTTCAGGGACCACACTTTGGGAACATCAGGCTACAGGCTACAGAGTCCCATGTTGGAATTCTTTGAAAGTCATCCTTTAGGCCAATTTCACTTGTTAACATCTTGAATAAATCAGAAGTGATGGAAATTTTAGGAGATGCAGTTCTAAGACCTGTCTTGAACTTATGAGTTTCCACTCCATATTTAAATGTTGGGTAACTTCCTACTTTAGTCTGTTTCTTCACCTGTTAAATGATAATGCTTATACCAGATTATCTCACAGGTTGGATAGAGATTGACTAGGTAATGTATGTGATACTTTTCAAACTATAAATAGCTAAGCTCTGTAAAATACCACTAAGAGATGAGCTTCCCGATGTCAGAGTCCTGTTGAAGCAGAAACTTGGCAAGAGGGAGCAGGCCGGACCTGGTGTGATGGGTGGACCTAGGGCTGGGCCATGCCACAATGAAGAGACTTAATAATTACTTGCATCTGGTCCTGGGAGCAGACACAGAGAAAACCGGTAGTAAGAAAGGTGAGATGAGGAGGAGGCAACCACAAATTTTACTTATTTCCCAATCTTAGTGGCAATTAATATTAGGGGGAGGGAAGGAACAAAAGGAAAACACATTAAAATGCATCACCACTAGGTAAGATGGTTAGATATACATTTTTCTCAATTCCAAAATTATTCCCTGTATGCAAATTAAAGTACCATTGAGAAATACATGAATTCTACTAAGTTACTTTTTCAGTATATGGCGAGTCCTCCTAAAATGATGAAAAGAAGAATCTTGGCATAATGAGCTTTTGCACTGGACAGAACTCCCTTCTCGTGCCATTCCCACCAGTCATATGGCACATGACAAGTTATGGAAACTTTGCGAATCTTAGTTTTCATAGCTCAAATATTTAATAATGCTTTCTGGGGTAGGTGACTTTTCTGTGAAAGTACCTAGCAGAGTACCTCTACACAATGAGTATTCAGTAGCAGTCAATGGATATATTTGTCTTATACACTGTTAGAAGAATGAATTATATTACTTCCTAGATAAAGTTCATTACATGAAATATATCAAAAGGTCAAAGGAAAATCTAGGTACTAATTATATTTATAGATTTTGAAGCAACTGTTGTATTCCATAAACTTTTGGAATTATTTATATTGCCCTCCTCCAAGTCAACTTTAATGCTGATATGACTGATGATGTTTCTGTTTTCTCATTAAGAGATTTTTGAGCTTTACGCTGAACAACTCATCCCAGACTGACGAGGCCATAAAATACAATACGTGTTTTCTTTAATTTATCATTTATGGTCTGAATGTTCCTTCGTGTTTCTCACTGTGATGGAGAGTGGCTGGAACAGGAAAGCTACTTGACTGGTTACAGATCCACCCTCATGTTTACCCAGACCTGGAGATGTATTCCAGGCAGCCCAATGGGAACTTGTAACAAGAGATTGCTTGCTTCATTGCCTATCCTTGCAGCTGACTAAAAGCCACAATTTGAGGTCCCTCAGGCTGGAAGCTATTCCCTTAACTTTTTTCTTTTGCTCAAGGATTGGCAAAATTTCACATGTAAGGGCATATGTCTCTTCACAGGTGTTGTCATGACAAAGTTTATTGGTGGCTACTTCATTGTTTTCTATGGTTTGCCAAACAGATGGCATCCTGAAATGAAATCACAGCTAATGGCAGAGCTAAAAGCTATGGTGATAAGAATGAATGGAATGAAAAAGACTTAACAGGAGAAATGAGGGACTCTAGGAAGTATAGAAGTCACTGATTAAAAATCAGCGATCCCTTGACAATTAAACAGTGAAATCAAAATATCAATAACCTAAAGCTAATTTTAAACAAAGAATCATCCATTTTGGTGACTGTGCTCTTCTAGTAGCACACATTAGGTTTCAATAAAGAATTTCAAGAGTTTCAAAGGTTTCAGAAAGTCAATATTAGTTAACAGCAATATTTGAATTAATTGTTTAGGCATACTCTTTGTTTTGGCATATTATGGAAAAACTCATTGAACAATTTCTTCATGAAAAGTCACTTAGAGAAGAATCAATTGACTTGTAAAATGGAACTGCGTTGTGTGCACAGAGCATGGCACCTGTAATCTGTCTCGCTTTCTAACTATCATTTGAAAAAACGGGAAACAAAAAGAAGTAAGAAGCTAATTTAAAGCAAAGGAAGAAAGAGTGAATGGTTCAGGCATTTTCTTGGAAAATTATCAATCCGTGGGCAGCCTGATGGGGAGTCTTGAGGGAGGAACCATTTACACAAAGAGATTTATCAGGCCAGGCACCGCTGCATGTGTAGGAGATAATGACGATGCTAAAAAGAAAGAATTGATTCTGGAGCAGAGAATAGAGCTCATTTGAGATAAGGAACGGAGCTTCGTTAAATAAATAAAATGAAAAATAACAGAGTGTGGGCAATATTGTAACTTCTTCAAAAATTTGGGCTAATGATATTTGGAATTTGTCACTTGGTAGTACAAGATGGAGTTTGGTTATAATTAATCAAAAGTTTAAAAGTGAAATATGTTCAAAAGTGCAGAATGTTTCAAAGGGTCTGGTCAGCAGGTTGCTTGTTGTGAAGATGGTGGCATCTAGGACGGGGGGTTCAGAGATGCAGAGTGCAGTTAGGCGCAGGAAGCAGAAGCATTACCCACATCCTATGTCAGCCAGGGTCCTACCCAAGCCTCTGGCTTCCGTTTTCCAAGGCAATGGCTCCGCAGAACATTAAAGGAAAGAATAACACCACCCTGGTTTACAGATGTTACCCTCTGTTCTGCAGAGCTTTGACCAGGGGATGCGTGTCTGCGTGTGTGTGTGTTTCTTCTTTTGAACAGGAAACTAGTTCTCAGTGATTACTTCGCGTGGAAAATAGATTTTGAAATTCACCTCAGAAGCATCTCTCTTAGGGATGGCTGCATGATAATGATCTTGACCTTTCAAACTCCTCTTTATTCAACTAATTTTTCTTTATTTTTCAAACTCAGTAGTTTGGCCAATTATACCACCAATAACAGTCTTGGGTGCTACTGTTTTATAATTAAGATAATTTCTTTATGGTGAGCTCTTTAATTAAGTCATTCAGGAAGCTGTCATTGCGCGCTCCGCGTGTTCCACATTGCTTCCTCCCAATCAGCGGCATTTAAGCTTGGCCTTGGTGGGCACTGAAGGAGCCTTAGGGAGTGAACCCTGCTGGCTCCTCAAACGCCTCTAGAGGTCGTGCAGGGGAATGAGCAGCTCCGCTTGGAAGGACTGAGGGTTTTCACCGGAGAGTTAGGTTTCAATCAATGTGTGTGTTGGCAAATAACGTAAGCTCTTGGGAAACCGTCTGTTGAATTATTTCTTAGGAATAAATACCCAGGAGTCGGATTAATGGGTCAAAAATTAATAACTTTCTCTTAGTTCTTGAAATATATTCCCATTATGTTTTTAAAAATTGTGCCAATTTGCAATGTTATTGGGAAGGAATTAGAGTGATTCTGTGTGTCTCGTTTTGAATTAAATCCTAACATGTATTTAGATTTATGTTAATTTAATAGGTATAAAATTGGATTTCATTGTGCCTAAATTCCTATGCTTTCATTACAAATGTTCTCGGACATTTTCCATATTTTTTTATTCTTCCTGTTTCCTAATTTGTGATGCTTCCACTCATAATAATCACCCATCTATCTATGGGAGTGTTGATAATTTTCTTACAATTTTAAAACCATTACTATTCTTCTGAAAATGATACTTGCTAATTGCAAAAACAATAAATATGTATAGAGAAGCATAAAGAAAAGCTGCGATGCTATCATCATACAGAGGCCTGGTGCTGAGTAAGCGGTGGATTACGAATGCAGACAAATCTGCTTCCTCTCCCATTAGTTGTCACCTAAGGGAGGATAGCAATGAAGAAGGTAGGGTGACTTAGAAGTTCCACATTCTAGGCAATTGCTGTTACGTCTTTGGTGACAATTTGTGTTATATATTTTGTAAATAATTACCCAGTTTCTTTTTTCTTCTTTATGTGAAGTTTACTTTTTCTATTCAAAAGTCAGTTTGCTGTAAAATTTAACAATGTTGCTTAAAAGTGACTTGGGTGGGAATTTAGAGTTGTTTGAATTCTGTGGAATAACCACATGCCCCTGCTCCATTGATGTCAGACCTGGCCATTAGACTAAGGAAGTGAGGCTGCTACATTCAAGATGAAGCTTCAAGACATCATGTGGTTGTGCTGTGTCCCCTTTCCTCCTCTCGTGGTGGAAACGTCTGGACAGGATCTGCTCTTTCAGCCTGGACCCTCAAAGGCTAATGGAATAGCAGCCCAGCTGATCTGTGATGTATATGTAGCATGAGTGAGAAATATATGTTTTGCTTCTATAAATCATTCAGATTTTAGAGATTATTTTCACCATATAACTTAACCTAAGCTGTCTGATAAAGTCACATGCCTTCTGAAAGGCATTGCATAATTCCTGTTACATTTCTTTTTGGTTACTGTGCATTTGTGTCACTGCTGTAACCAACACACATTGTTTTATTCTGTCTCCTTATTGACAATTGTTCATACAATAAAAGCTGATTTGTACTTATTATTATTATTATTTTTATGTTCCAAGCAAATATCTGCACTGTGGATAACATTTGTCTGTTCTTCATTTCTCTCGTAGTGTCATTACCAGGTGGTCACCACTCCCTATACGCTCAAAACCTTCAAAAGGAAGCCTTGAGTTCAGATTTCCCTTTTGAGAACTAACAGCATACTGTATATCTCAGCCTTGATTTTCCTAAGTTCAACAATGAATCTATTAAAAAACATTCTTGATTTTATTCCCAAATGTCTTTTTCTTTCCATATGCTCTATCCTAAATAACAGCAATACCAACACCCAGTCACCTAAGCCTCCAGTGTGGGAGCCATGCTTTGACTCGCCCTTGCATTCCATCAGTGAATCTCATTTATTCTACCTTCTATACTCCTTTAAAACATGTCACCTTCTTACATTTACACTGTGTCTGCCTTATTTCAGTCCCTTGTCATTAATCACTTAAATAGTTATGATACTATCAGCTATCTCCAACCCTCCAACTCTTTCTTTACATCACCCCCAAGGGTGATTTTTCTACAATCCATTTTTATTACATTCAATAATTTCCTATGATTTCCGATTGTTTCCAGGATAAACTCATTGAACTGTATTTTGTCCTAGTTGACAAAAACATTTTAGATTTATGATTGCGTTACTCATCGTTTGAAATCCAATAAACTTATTTTAATGATGAAAGACAAGGTAGGGAAATAGGCTTATTAGGGTTCTATCTCCTTGAGAATCAGAACTAGCAGGTGGGATCTGTGAAGGCATGGGAAATAAAATGGGATGTCTCATGGCTTCCCTTGAAGATGTGACACCTGGCTAAAACAGTATTTATCTACTATCATAAGCCTTTCATGCATTACTACATAAAGTCCTTAGCTGCAAGAAATTAGGAGCCTTGAAATTCTCACTCCTACGTAAAACTCCCATGGCTTTGCCATATATATCTCAGGAGAACTAACAACAACTTCTCCCTGTCAGTACACAAACAGGTTCAGATGGCTGTCCTCCTCTTCCTGGGAAGACAAAAAGACGATTGCAGACTTTAAGAGTTGATCATAGTATATAATATATAAGCTCTTCCTTGATATAATTAATGTTTACTTATCTTGCCTTATTTACAACCACTCTTTTTTAATCAGCAATATTAATATTGTCTAAAATTCATTGGATTTTGGTCATATCTTTTGCCTTGGTCTTTACATGTGCTTTTCTTTCTACTTAGAATTCTATTTCTGCTCTTTTTGTCTGTTAAGTGCCTATCATCCAACAAAATTTAAATTAAGTGTCAAGTACCTTATACCACACGACTCATTGCCATTCCCTTGAAGCATGTTGATATCTACATTCCTTCTGTACTTACTATACATTGTACATGTTTGCCTCAAAATTTTTAGTGTGTTTTGAATATTGTTTCACATATTTTTCTCACTGATTAGATTATGAGCTCCTTAACAAAAAGCTTTTGTCTTTTTCATCTTGTCCAAACAGACACTCAATAAACGTTTGCTGTTTAAAAGAAGGCGGCAAAATTTGCAAACCTGTGGGCCTCTATATTAAAAAGATCAAAGAAGAACACCTCCATTTTACTAAAACATTTTTAAAACATCTACCAGGTTTGTGTAGTATTTCTTAATAATCAAAGGTAGGTTACCTTACAAAAACAATTGACTAGTTATAGAGAAAGTACCATTTATTATTTATCTTTTGACTTGCATTGTGAAAATATTCAAGCATATAGAAAAGAAAGAGACTGTAATAATAAATGTACTCATCTGTTGATTTAATAATTGATACCATTTTTATCTGTATATACCATATGGTTTTTGTTTTGTTTGTTTGCTGAAATATTTTAAAATCTGTCCTATCATCTCTCTTTAATTCTGAATTATTGAGGTCCTTTTGGTTGATGGTGTTCTTGCACTCTTCAATGTTCTTTCTTGTTTTATCTGTAGTTTTTCTATCAATTGTTAAGAGAGGAAAGTGGAAGTTTCCAACTATGGCTATGGATTTGTCTACTTCTCCTTTCAGTTCTATCAGTTCTAATTTCATGTCTTTTGAAACTTTTATGTTTGGTGCATATAAATTTAGGATTGCTATCATTTCTTGGGGCATCAGCCCTTTTATCATTATACTGTGTCTTTCATTGTCTCTGGTAACTTTTGAAATCTACTTTATGTGTTACTGTATTGGTATTCCCACTTTTCTTTGATTAATATTTCTCTGATGTATCTTTTTCTATCCCTTTACTTTCAGCCTGTGCAGATTGTTATACTTGAAGTCACTTTCTTGAAGACAGCATATAGTCAGGCCATGTTTTGTAACCCACTCTACTAATCTTTATCTTTTAATTGGTTTATTCAGATCTTTTAACTTTAATGTAATTATTGATGTGTTGGGCTTAAGTTTTCTATTTTATGTTTTCTTTTCTATTTTTCTTTCTGTTTTAGTTCATCTGATTTATTTGTCCTTCTTTTTTGTCAGTTATTTGATCATTTTTTACAGTAATATTTTTATTTTTCTTTAATGTTCTTAGTATGTATCTTTGTATAGCATTTTTAGTGATTGCTCTAGGTATAAAATTATATATGTATAACATCTCTATTGGTATCAGCATTTCACCAGTGAGGCATATAAGTCTTACTTTCCTGTACATCCTTTATCCTCCCACATTTATAATTGCTTTAAATGTCCTCTGTCAACATTTGGAATCTTATCAGGAAGTGTTAAACTTTTGCTGTAACTGCCAAGTATAATTTAGAAATCTCAAAAAAAAAAAAAAAAAGGAAAGCCTATTTTATTTACCCATATTTTTGCTCACCAGGCTCTTTCTTCTTTTTTGATTTCCAAGATTTCTCCTTTTCTCATTACCTTTTTGCTTAGAGAACTTCCTTTACCAATTATTTTATAGAAACTCACTGGTGACAGATTTTCTTAGTTTTCCTTCATCTGAGAATGTATTAATTTTCCTTTAAATCTTGAAAACTATTTTGCAAGGTATGAGTCCTTTTCTTTCAGCCCTTGAAAGGCTCTCTTCACTATTTTTTTATTGTATATTTTCCCTCTGTTGCGTGCACTGATTTTTCTTGTTTTATTTTTCAGTTTCTGATTCTTTCTTGTGTCCCTTCCATTCTTCTGTTTAGTACATCCACTAAGCCTTTTCTTTTGCTTATTGTATTTTTCAGTTCTAACATTTGCATTTGATTCACCTTTATATCTTCTATTTCTTTGCTGAGATTTTATAATTTTTTATGTAAGTAGGTTTATAATTGTTTGTGGAAGCATATTTATGATGGCTGCTATAAAACCTTTGTTAGATATTTCTATTATCCAGATCACTTTGGTATTAGCATATATTAATTCTCCCTTTTTTCATTCAGTTTGAGATCATCTGGTTCTTAGCATAATGAGTGAATTTTTAATTGAAACTTGGACTTTTTTATACTATGTTATGAGAGGCTGACTCTTATTTAAACATTCTGTTTTAGATGGCTTTATTTGGCATGGCAGGGGGTTGGGTACTGACTCATTATTGCCATGTGGATGTAGGAGTCCAAGTTCCCCACTTAGCCTTCATTGACACCCAAGCGAGGGCATTCTCATTACTGCCGGGTGTGAGTTCTTGCTCCCCATGTGGTCTCCACTCACACTGTATAGAGGGGCCTTGTTACTGCTGGATGATGGCGAAAGTTCATGGGCTTCACTAGGCCTTCTCTGACACTATCCCACTGGGTAAGCATGTAGAACTCTCAGCTCCCCATGTGGTTTTCACTTACCCCAGGGGGAGGAGAGAGCTTTTGTTGCTAGCACATGGGGATGAAAAACCTGCCTCTCTACTTGGCTTTCTCCAGCTACAGTCTGGCATGGGTATTGGGGTACTTCATGGCAGCCTCGTGACGATAGAAGTTCAGGTTCCTCACTCAGCCTTTGCTGACATGGAAAGGGGTGAGACTGCAGTTTTCCCCATGTTTCTGTGGTAGAATGTTTATTATGTAAACATTATGTAAAAGTTCTCTATTTTGATAAACTGTCTCTTTCCTGTCCCTTTGGATACAAAGAGCAGACTTTCATTTATTTTTCTCATAACTCTTAATGTTTCTGATTAGCTATCTTCTTCAGCTCAGAGTCTGGAGTATATGAGTAAAAAAAAAAAAAAAAAAGAAATCACGGCTGCGCAGCTGCCTGAGTCCTGAGATTCCTGTCCAGTCACTTTCTTCTTTACACCTTTTAGAATCTTCCTATGTCTGTTCTGTATATGGTGTCCAGGAGTATTGTACTTAAAGTTAATCGAGACTAACTTTAGTTGCATAGGAGGGATAGTAAAAACTATGTCTGCTCCTTTATTTCTAGAAGTGGAAGCCTCTTCTGTCTCTTTTAATTTTGAGAAGAATCTTGCTGTACTGGAAAGCAAAGAAGTTCATAAAACTGAATGGTATTCTAACAAAAAGACCTAGGAATCAGCTTGAAGGAGATTCTTCAGGACAAATTTGGGACAGTTTGAGCCCTTCCCTTCAAAAATGATGACTGAAATTGATGAAAACAATAAAAAATTTCTATCTAGGTGTGTGTGTGAATATGTGTGTATGTGTATTCCTTAATTCTATAATCATATTCACAAAATAGAATGCCACACACACACAAATTAACAAAATATATTTGACGCTATTAGAAGTGACTACTACACTGAGTTCTTTCTTTGAAAATTGATAATGTAAAGGAAAGAAATAAGTATTAAACTGCCTTTCTAATAAAACTGTATTTCAAGGTAACCAACATGTCCATTTCTGAAGCAAAAGCTCTTTATACAAAAAGAATCCTTGAATGTAATCATGGCCATTTAACAAATCCTAATGGAATAATTGAATCAGATAGTCATCATCAAAAGGTGATAAAATCATTATTTGAAAGTTAGTCAGAAAATGAAATATTCACATTGTGCAAAGTTATTGCTTCACATATTATTACCAGCCCTGAGGGCTATAATGTAACTTCACTGGAGAGGTTCTGCCTGTCGTTGATTTAACCCAGAGATTAATCTCACCCTCACTATTAGTGACCTTATGCCACTACATGTGCCTCCTGAGGTGATGCAAATGAAGTATATCACAGCTCCTGTGAGGATCCTCTCTAAAATATATTACCTGAATCAAGCCAAGCCTTTAGATTTAACTTTCAGTTAACAACGTATATAAAAGACAGAAGGACAAGTTAAAGCACATCAGAATAAATTTTAAAAATCCAGAATGTGGGTTGTTTTGTAGCACATCTGGATGGTCTTTTCTACAAGTCAATAATGTGGGTAGGAGTGTGGCAGTGCTATTTATTTGAACCTCATTATAGCTCAGTCAGAGACCTTTTAGTGGCTTTTAAATACTCAATTTGACCACAGTGATATATCCTCAAGGGTACAAGAACTGATGACACATGACATTCAATATTTCCTAATCATCACTCTTTACGCAAATAGATCTGCATAAAGAACAAAGACTAAATTGTGAAAGAGCTACACCCTCGTTTCAAAGTCTGGAAAACCACACACTTGGTTCTCAGTACTTTTCCAAGGGATCCTTTAGTATCCTTTTTTCCTATCCCAGGTAAGATGGTCTTCTTAGACAAATGACAAGAAAATGAAGATTCTAAAGAATTTCAGTGTTGCCGTTTGCTATTTCAGAGGTAATTGAGTGCAGTGGCGAAGAGCACAGAGGCTGGATCCAGACTCCCTCCATTTGAAATCCAACTCTGGCAAATGTTAGCTGTAACCTTTGGCAATTTACTAAATTTCTCTATGCTCTCTCTAGTTCTTCATGTGTAAAATGGAGATAATAATAGTGTCTATATTCCGGAGTAGATTGAGTATTAAACAATTTAATATTTAAAGCAGTCAGAAAAAGACCTGCCACCTACTATGACAGTTTTAATGTTAGTTAATATTGCCGTGACGACAAATCCCACAACCGAGTCTAGCCAGATGATATCCATATAAAACGTGCTCTTTCCCCTCACATCCAAGCCCTTCTTCTGCCCCAAATGGCCTGAGACTACCTCTGCTTTTGACTTTCAGCATATCCTTTAAGGCTTAGTGCAAATGTTGAAGATGGAAATCAATATTACTCATGTCCACTCATCTCTTTTGTGATATTCTTGCAGTTTATTTTGTGTCGTAGTTATTATTTCACCTGGGATGACTTAAGCTCTTTTATATGGTCATAAATCTAAGGTTTAGTGAGCATTTATTAATTTCCAGGACTAATTTGATTGATTTACATGTTTTACTTCATCTAGTTCTTCCAATAATACATAATTACCTCCCAGAGGCAGTACACATGAGGAGCCCTTCAGCCTTTATCAGCATGATAATTCCTGCCCTCCTACCATCATATTTACCTCACTTAGTTCAGTGCAACCTGCACTGTTTTGGAGTCCATCTTACCCATGAAGTCCTGTTTGAACATGTTGATGGCATAATTGGGCAGTATTTGTTAGCTTAAATGTTTTTTTTTTTTTTACTACTTTGGCCTGAAATGCAAAGCTAGTGTCACTGTTCCAAGTGCTGGAGTCAAAGTCATAGCTGAGCACACACCCTGCAGGGTTAGATCCTGAGGGCCCGCTGAGCAGAGCAGCTGCATTTTCTTGACGTAAAAATCTTGGCTGATACATTCTGCTGCTTCTAAGTGATGGATTCAGCATTTGCCATTATGTTTGTCTTGTTTGCTGACTAACTTCATCAGTTACTTTTCATTTGTTAGAAAGTTCAACAATCGAAACTCTGATGACAGGTAGGTAAAATGAATTCTTCTCATAGATTTTTTAAGGTCTAATTAGATGGATACTTTCAGATGTTGTTAGAATCCAAGGGCACTGACCTTTCTTATGAAGAAAGTAAATCAATTGTATTGGAAACGTTTTCTGGGTCTTTGATAAATGATGGGCTATTCTCACTTGACAACTCTACACAACTGAAAACTGCATAAAAGTTCACTAGCAAACTGCAATTCCTATGACTATCTCTGAATATTTCTATACAAAGCTATGTTAGAAATCAGATCAAGGTTTGGATACCTGTTTTACTGATATATTTTCAGAGTTGTTCAGATAACGAAATCACACTTTAGTAGATCATATTGTAGATGAATAGTGTTCATGAGGGACAGCATAATTTCAACCAAAATGGTTGGTGATTCAGTCACCTTTAGACTATAACCTGGTATTGAGTGTGTTACTAACTCTAACTTTTCTCTGACTGGCTCCCCTCCAGGCAGTTTCTGCAGTGGTTGGGGTCCAGGGGCTGGAGACAGACTGAGTTGAAATGCTGGATGGACCTCCAATTACCTTTGGCATGCCATTCAGCACCCCAGAACTCATCTGTTTAATGGGGAGAATAATAGTTCTGTCTCATCAGAATGTTGTGAATGTCATATTAATTAGCAAGGGAAAGAGTTAAAAATTTACCAGCCTTTTAGGAAATTAAGGTCACAGCAAATATTAACTATTATAATTACTTCCATAGTGATTTTTAATTTTTAGAGTATTTCTCATTTATTATATTGTTAAATCCTTGTAATAGTTCTATGAGGCAGAAAAACATTTCAAAAATGAATAAACTGAAGAAAGGGAGTTGAGCATTATGTCGTTTTTATGCATTGAACTTGGGGAGACCAGAGCTGACAGCCCGCTTCTCCTAATCCCTAATCTGGTGCTCTTTCAAGTTAAAAAAAAAATCTGGTTTCTCAAAATGGTACTGCTGTCTCCAGTTAATTTCCACATCAGCTTACCCTTCTTGGATCACTGTCATTTTCTTTTTGGCTACCTTCGGGGTCCCTAAGTTAATTAACCTTTCTGCATTTTAATACCCACATTAAAAATCTTCTTAATATATGGTGTCATTACTGGTTTTAATGAAAATGATGATGATGATGATAATGATAGCAATATTTAGGTAGCATTTCATTATTTTCATGTCACTGTTCTTGATACTTTGCAACTTATTTATCTCTCGAAAAAAGCCTATAAGAGAGGTACAGTCTTAATCCCTGTTTTACAGATGAGCAAACTGAGACACAAAGAGTTAAGCAAGATTCACACCCAGTCCAACTCCAGAAGACATGGCCTTGGCCATCACTCTCTTTGCCTCTCAGTAGATAGTTACTGTGGTTTCTTGAGAGCCAGAATTCTTAGGGGTGACCAAGAAACACACTAGCTTCCCTGATGATCTCTCCTTTCAAAAGAATCCTCTCCTGTGCTTATTATGAAGAGGCTCTTGTTTCAGTTATTGCTATTCTGATAACCTCATCTGCACTGAGATGTCCGTGGATGAAAGATGTTGGTGTAATGATCATCTCAGAAAGTACTTTTGCATTTATCAGAATGGCAGCTTGGGGAGAGGTTTTGGCCTGGAGAGTCTTTGGCTCTATCCAAAGAGGGACATTTATCCTGCTTGTGTCCTCAAGCTGCCTTTCATGTAAAAGAACAAGTTAAGATAAATCAAAAGGAGGATGTGACTTATTACAAGAAAGACTTGATTCAAACATCCCAAAGAGACTAATATGCATCAAGATTTTGAATTCTGGATCACATTGGAACATTTCAATCTTATCACCAATTCTGAGACAAAGTAGGATAAAAATAAAGTTTTCTGAAGAAATGGTGCAAAATACGTAATCCCAAAGAACAATTACTCTGCAGACATGCCACCTTCTGTGAAAATGTAAAGTTTGACCTTTTTTTCAAATTTCCTTTGAACTTAAAGAAACTTAAAATGTGCAAGAGGTTTTGGCTGAATGAGTAACCTTGAACTGCAAGTTCAGATGTATTGATTGATTCTGTCCTTTCGTTTTCAAGTGTATAAAGGCTGCTGGTTTCCTTTGAGGCACCCCTGAGACGACGCAATCTGTTCTGTTCTAACGGTCTTGGTGCTGCTTCTCCTCCAGTTGAATATTCTGGTACATCTGGATGCTAGACTAAAGGAATGGACCCCTGCAGTGCTTGCCACCAGAGTTTCCGGGATTTGATTACATCTTCCTAGGAGAATATGCAGAGTCTCAGGGCACTCCTGGAGGATGAATCCCGTCGTATGAGAGTAAGGTGGTCAGAGCAGATGGATAGAAACAGTGATGGATTTCTACAGCATCCACATATAACTGGCAAAAGAGAGTGAAAGAATTTCCCAGATGATTTTAAGCTAGGAGTGTATGATCAAAAGAAAAATTTCGGGCTCCTGGTACAATGGGAAAGATACATAGGGAATTCTGGAAATTACAAGGGAAATGTTTTACTGTTTCTCGCTACCTTAGGGTACTCTTCTGGGTACAGAAGTTACCCATTTCTAGCATGAAAACAGTAATGAGAGGAATTCTGAAGAGCTTGGAGTTGTTTAGTATCAAGCCAGTCAATGGAGGTTTATACTAAATAATCTCTAAGGTCCACATAGATACTACTTGGCTTCCTAGCGAATTTGGGGCCAGTATGTGGAATGTACCATTTATTACGTACTTTTCTGCTCTTGCATCTGCCTGTAGAAGGAGATGTTTTCAGGCCGTGCATTTTCATGCTCATGTATTTCTTGGTATATGGAATCAGTTTGCTTTCCTTCCTACACAATTATGACTTTTGAATAAAATCTCTCTCTCTCTCCCTTCTCCCCATAGCTACTTCCACTTATATACCTCTTCTCATTGTGCCTTTGTGCTTCCTATGTGATCCAGTCACCTCTTTATGGGGCCCTAAGATCACTTTTCTTATTTCCTTCCCCTGTATGGACATTTGGTGTCCTTGGTAGCAGCCTACCTTCCTGTCTTTGTCTGGAACACTGGGCATCTTTTGCATCTTAATTATATTTCTTAGAAGATGAAGTTTACTTCATCTGGCTGCATTATCTTGTTGCAGGTTTTTTCTCTATCATGTCCAGGTTTATTTTTCAAACCGCTTGATCAAATCAGGTGGCCTCTAGGTCAGCAAACTGTGCTGTTTGTGTGTGATGCCTGCCCATGAGAAGGCATTGATTCCTGTATCTGAAGCCTTGGCCAGAAAAACAAACCTTTCGCAGCATGATCTTTATAACCCTGTTCACCTTCCATTTCCTCCTTATTCACCCAGACTGTGAATCCTTTTTAGAAACCAAGAAAAATGGAAATGTTGCCTGTACGCTGCAGTCCTTTCTTCTCTCAATATATTTTCCCTTGAGATGCTTCCTAGTTGTCATCACATCCCTACACAATCAGCAGAGTTGAGCTACAAGGAGCAGGTGTGATTTGCTTGGTGAGCTCCCAGCCATAAAGTAGGCAGAGGCTCCTGAATTAGCTTTCGCTCCTGCTGGCCTCATTGTCCTGTACTTGCAGCCTCTGGCTTCCCAGTGTAATTTCCTCTTGGTCCAAAAAGAGTTCTCATACCTTTAGTACTAAACAAAGCTTGTCCACTTCACATTGCATGCTGCAAAGTTGTTGAATAATACATTTATACTATCATTAAAAACCTATGTTTTCAACAACCTTAGGCATAAAATAAGGGAATTTTTGGGTCAGGAACAGAATATGTTTTTGCATAAATTTTGCATATTCATTTGTATATCTGTGAACATCAACTTTCAGAAGAAATACAAGAATATGGTAATAAACAAATGTCTCTTATTGGTATTGAATTCAAAGTAGAGGAGGTCATACCTGAAATAAAGAGAGAGATAATTGACAAAAGATTTGGACTTTGGATTAGCAAAAGATTACTCATTTGTAAAATGGGGATTATAATAGTATTTGCCTCATGTACATCTTATGAGAAGTAAATGAGGTAATTCACATAAGGCTCTCAAAGTTGTTCTGGACCTGGCACATAGTAAATACATAAATATTAATTATTATTTTTAATAAAGGAAAAGTAAGGAGGAGTTTAGATAGCAATTATGTATTTTATAATTCAAGCAGCTTTCCTTGCTTCTGATGGTGGAAAAGTTTAGCTACATACCAGGAAATTTATTTTAATCAGAATATACTAGAAATTTATAATATATTGAGTAGATTTATTAAATAAATATGAATAAATATGGTTAATTAGTCTCTGTTAGCAAAATTTGTATTTTCTAGACATCATCAACTTGGGGAAAAATTGAATAACTACATTTTAAATAGAGTAATTTCATCAATATAAATATCATAACCCCATCCACACCCAAAAAGTTTTTCCATCAGGATCCCCCACAAAAAATTTTGAGGTGTAACATCCAAGTTGTGGTGGGCTCACTGGTTACCCCAGCAGCCAGAAGTCAGGTTGGAATGGTGGTGAATCTGGCAGAGAGAAGAACATCATGACTTAACCAGGTCTCCACCCAGTAGATTTGTTCAAGATGGCAGGATGCCAGACCCTAAGCTGGGATATGGGATGAGGGTCCAGTTCAGAGAAGAGCTGGCAAAATTCTGATAAGGTGGTAGGTTGCCTTGGACATTGGACTAAGTTCCAGACCTGGAGGAAGTGGGAGTACCAGAAAACACGCAGGGATAGGGTGAGGTGCAATCTTGTGAGATGCATCTCCATAGCTCAGAGGCTGAGTAGAGTCTGCAGCTTGGGGGAACATGGCTGCTTAGGTCTTGTCTTCTGGGACATTGTGGGCTGGGTCTTGTATATGGCATACAGACTCCCTAGTCTGATGGAATGACTCAATTCTACCACACTGATGGAGGCTTGTTCATGGAGAGCTTAGATCTGAAACTGTGTCACAAGTGATCTGAGTGTGTGTTGTATATGGAGTGTTGTGTGCATGTATGTGTGTATTTTGTGTGTTTGTTGTGTTTGTGGTGTGTGTGTGTGTGGTGTACCAATAGATCCAGAAGGAGGACACTGGGAGGGAAGCTTATTTGGGGCACAAAATCAAAGTAAAGTTGAGATGAGTATAATCAACAATAACAATGGCCGCCATTGACTGGGGACTTAAATGCCAGGTACTATGCTAGAATTTTAATATAGTTTATGCATCCAGCCACTTAGAGGGTAGTTCTCACAATCCCCATAGAGCAGTTGAGGAAATAGAAACTCAGAGCACTGAAGCTACAAGGCAAAGATGATACAGGAATTGCAGAGCCAGTACTTTTAGCTAGGTTTGTTTGACTTTAAAGATAGCATCCTCTCAATTATGATATGCTGTCCGGAGTCAATGAGCATATTTCTATTAGTGTGCAGATCCAGTATAGCCAAACATCCCAGGGAATGTTGACTTTGTCCCTGCTCTTCCTGCACAGCTGACTCTTGATGTCACCCTAGCTGAAGTCCAACTTGGCTGAATACCCCATCCATGTTATCATGATCTTAGGTCATCAAAGGGGAAAATGAGTGCAATGAAGAAAGAGGCACACTCATTTCCTAAAATATTCTTAAGAGAAATAGAGATGGTAAAAGTTATTATAGTAATAAGATTATCTATTCCTATATTTGACAAATACTTATTAAGTACTCATCTGTCTCACTGTTGAAAGGTTGACAAATAATCGTTGTTGTATTTAAACCTCAAACTAAACTTGTAAGGAAACTAATGCTATTCTTTGATTTTTTAAAATGCATCTCAGAGAGGTTAAATAAATTTCCTTCAATATTATATGTCAGGGTTAGACTTAAAATCCATGGTTTTCTGATTTTTTTTCACTACCCTGCTTTGCAATAGGAATTGTGGTGCCAAATAAAAGGACAAAAGAAACATCTGGAAAAAAAGCTTCTTTAAAAGTTATATTTCTATTTCATCCCTAGAGTAAGAGCTTCAGAAGAAGAAATGGCTGGAATAAATAAATTTTGACCACATTTTCTAGAAAGAAGGCACATCGTAATGATATTAATACACTAATAATAGCAGGAATTGGAGTGGTGGGTGTCTTTTTGCATAGGACGGATAGCATCTTGAAGTCCTACATGGAAATAAATATGCTTTGTGTTCAGTATTTAGAAGACAGATACAATACCATTTCCCATATTAAAAAGAAGCACATAATTAGAAGTAGTTACTTGGAATGTAATGATTTCTTTCTTCTTTTGTGTTGGCCCGGCCACAGCTGTGCCTGTTATTTCCAAGTGTTCCATCTGTTATCATCCATCACAGGAGTTATGCAGCTAGAAAAATCCATGCAGCCTTCTCTTGAATTCTGAAATAGGTATGGGTATTTTTCAGGGTCCTGGGAGTCAATGCTTGTAGGAACTCTGTTATGCCCTCACAATAAGATGTACGTATGCTGACTTTATTTTTAATGGGCCACAACTGTGCCCAGTTCTCTATTGCAGAATTCCCTGTTTGCTAGTCTGTATGTAGATAAATTCCCAGGAACCGGTGCCTGGATGTATCCCTTTCTTTGCCCTTAAACTGACCATGGAGGCCAGAGTTCCTTATTGGGGCACTTAAATCATTTGGAGCTGGTCATCAGAGATGCTAAAGATGTAAAAACTGGCAAATATAAAAGAAGGAAAATCTCTCCTTTCTTATTCATCCTGAGGGAGTCAATGGAAGAAGAGAAAACAAGTGTTTGATTATGAAGTTAATGTTTCCCATAGCAGTGGGTAGTTTGATTCAAGGGGTCTCCCTTTTGTTTTGGTGCCTACTTTCCTGGCGGGTAATTAAGAATTCACAAAGCAGTAAAGAGATCCGAGGCTGTCTTGGTAGACTAGTCTACAACATTTCAGCCCTCTGCATCCATTGGTTCCTAGATAGATACACACATTGCATCGGATGAAGAAACAAACGCTAAACAATTGAAATTATTTGAATTTTTAAAAGCATGAGATTGGATTTGATCTCTCAGATGTTTATAGTTACTGAATAGTTTCGAGTCAATGGCAGATATCTTAATGACAGAATTTGCTGATATCTTTGTCCCAAGATATCATTTTATTTTTACTTTCTAAAGGCAAGAAGTAAGTAGAAATTGCCAATACATAACTTTTTTTGATATGATCTTCCAGGGAAACTCCATTCTTTGGTGAACTCAGATGGTAAAAGAAATAGAGAGAATTTGATATTGACGATGTGCTGTTTCTCCCATTCTACACTATAAGCTTCTTGTGCATAAAATCCTTGGCTATTGCACCTCTGTATTCTCACAGTGCCTGTCACACTGTAGGTACTTAGCAAATAGGCATAGGATGATGGATGCTTCCCAGCTCATTGAATGTCTAAACAAACGCTGAGGGGCTATCTGTGATCTATGATGTATTTAAACAGGTGGCACAATATGAGGATTATTAAAGAAGAAATAGTCTCACTTTTAAATGAAATTTTTAAAGGCAGAATAATTGACAGCATTCATTATTTCTGTCCTGTGTCAAAGCTATTCTTCAACATCTTTTGAGTAACACCCATGAGGTGGATGACCTCACTCAGTCTGTTTCCATCTGACTTGAGCACAGACTCAGCCATGCAGAGAGACAGACCCAGCATTCTCTTTTCCTACTCAAGATTCATAAGGGAGAACTGACCCAAATTGACACACGTATTTATGCCTCATCCAATAAACTCTGACCCAAAGGAGAGGTTATAATAATAAACAGAAAAGAAAATCATGTCTTCATGTGGATTAGAAAAATGGAAAGATTTAGAAAGCGGGAAACTGTGGTCAACTAGTTAGACACTTAGAACATTTTGGCCATAACACTTTGTTGAACAGGATGATTCTCTGATGACAGCCATTCCCCAGGTGGGCTAATCTGGCAGCAGTGAGATTTTACTTAGAGAAATAGAAGGAGGGGGAAATTAAGAAGGTTTCTGCTTTAAGAAGGCTCCTGTGGAGAGACCCTATCTTGTAGGGAGCCATTGGCGTCAGATAGGGTATGTCTGAGCGGACCACAGGAGTTTCCAGTGGTGGCAGAAAGTTTGTTCATTTTAGCTGATATGTGGAGCATTCTGTGGCACAGCACAGGTGTCAATGCGGTTCCCAGACACTGTGTTCTATCAGGACAATGAGACTTGGCACAGAGAGTAGAGAGAAAGCTCCATTCACAAAGACAGAGCAGCAAGGCCAGCAGGTGCAGACCGTGAACCTCCAGGGATTCCTTTAGCAGGAACAGGAGCACTGATTGGAGTGACCGTCAAAAGAAAAGTGATGCCCTGGGATAGAAGGAGGGGATCCCAGACTTGGTCAAGGTAGAGACCTATCTACTAGAAATGAAACACAAGTTGGTTGATTTGATCCTATTAATAAAAGCAAAATGGTGGCCTCCGTTTGGAACTGGATGAGAAGAAGATCATGATGAGAGACGTATAAGTGGAATTCCACTACATAAAGGTGGTAGTTGGAGTCATAGGTTGGAACCAAGGATGCAGGCTAAGGCCAACTCTTCCATGATATCCATGTTAGGATATGTGAGGAGGAAACCAGAGAGGTAGAGAGTGGAGAAGAGGAATGACCAGACAGGGAGAATGAGAGCCGGGTGACAATTGTCCCTGACTTCAAAGGGAAAGGAACATTTAAGGAGGAGGGGGAAAATTATCAATGTCAAATTCTACAAGAAGGTCAAGGCAGATAAAAAACTGAGAAAAGGCCCATGAATTTTGGAACTAAGAATTTACAGCTTATCTGAATTTAAAAACCTCGATTCTATTTGTTTCTTCCATCCCCCCTCCAGCACACACGAGCTCAGTCTCTCACTACACAGCCCCTTTCATATTTCTAAACATGTCGTGCAAACGACTTCAGAGGATGTACTGAGTCAGTACCCTCATGGAACAAGGAAGCACATTATTGCTCTGGTTCTTACTCTCCCACATTAAGCTGTCACAAACCATTTTCATGACATTATGACAATGTTGTTGATGCACGTTTAAAACGAGTTGACTGACAATTTTTTTCTCTGCAAATCCACTTTGACTCATTTTCAAATCCCCTAACCTGGTCAGTGTTACAGATAAATCCTTATCCCAGGGATTCATTCTGTTACAAAAGTTACTGAGCACGTTGTATCCTAGTGTAGAGATTATTTTGGAAATGAATCCTGCTAGAAGGTTTGAAGATACAGGAGAGAAAGAGAATAAACACTGGAGGAAGATTGCAGACAAAGGTCAAGGTGATGAGATAGAGAACCCATGTGTGCAGATAAATTAAAACAAGGCGAGAAATTCGACCTTCACTGAGATGAAAGAGAACGAGATGTGGATGGGAATGATGAAATACGTGTGCATGCATGTACCTGTGTGTGTGCGTATGTGTGTGTTGGGGGAGGTGAGGAGAAATTAATTCCTGATGCAGAATTGCATAAATTACAAAAAGGCATCCTTTCTGGGTGGAACAACTGCCAAAGGACTCCCTCTCCCTTCAGACAAATTACACAAACTGAGAAAGCCCTCTACCTCAATATACATTGGATTTTATTTTTCACTCCACCCCTCAGCAAGTTGCCTTTGTGCAATGCAAGTACTGCACATCTGTATGCAGAAGCCCTCCTTCATAGCTATATTTTATTTTTAAACAAAAAATAAATAAAAAATGTAGATCTGCTGCTTGAAGTAAAGAGATTGATAGAAGGAGATTGGAGGGAAATCATGTATATTTAAAATAGCCACTGAGTCAAACGGGGGAATAGAACCTTACTAGGGAAGTACAAATGAGATTATGGCCACTTCTGAGTTTGGAAGAAAAGGGTATCTTTGGCCACATTTGTATCTGTCTCTATCTGGGCAGGGATTTGAGTGGTAGAGCAAATGATGGATGATTAGATGTTGAGAGAAAGACAAGTGGAAAAGAGACGACAGTGTTGCCAAGAGGGTGGTTCACGTGGAAAACCATGAGTGTAAGACGGATGTTAAACAGTGCAGCCAGAGAGCCTGAAGTGACTCCAGACAAGGAAGGGTCAAGAGGAGGAAGAACTGATGAACCAGAAGGAGAGCAGAAGCTATGGAAGTAAGGATATGCGTGTGATGGAAGTTCAGAGTTTGTGATGAGAGCACAACACTGGGCTTTAGGATTCCAGGTGTGGATCAGTTGTGGATGATGACAAATTATGGGCCGTGGCCATGGAGTGACTGCTGTTTAGAGTCTGAGAGTGCCTGGAGTGGAGAGTTTCAGGGAACCACGATAAGGTTAGTTGAATGGCTTCTTTGCACAGGTGTCGAAATCTTTCAGCATGAATGTGAGAGGTGAAGTACAGAGGAAGGTGAATGGGGATTGTGCGGGGTGAGGGAAGGTCAGGGCTCTGTATCCATGCGTCCTTGTGTCATGGCTTTCAGCAAAGGAGGAAAGGGATTTCATAAGAGTAGAAGTGAGCTAGGAACATCACACTTCTTGGCTCCGGAATAGGGGCCTGGGGGAGAATGGGCTGCCTCTGCCGTGAGCAACCACCTTGCCTGGGTGGAAGACGGCTTTCAGTTACGTCTAGGAGGGAGGATATTTGAAGAGACTCAGTATGCAGTGCCAGCCTCTGGAAACTAAAGCCTTCAGGATCCATGTATCTTCTGAAGGAATCCCTCTCCCTCTGCCTAACTAATTTGTTTTTTTAAATGCTGTTTCTTCCTTCCCTTTGACTTAGAACATTCTTCCATATTTCTAGAGCAAAACTTGCTGCCTTAGCGCTTCTGATTATTTCTAAGTATAACATTGTTTCAAAGACAGCTGTGGCTAAAGTAACAGGTGTCTGCCATGAGCCTGGAAACGTTGCACAGCTGACTGACATTAACACAGTGTTCCCCATAAACCCAGCGAACAGGGGCTCCATGCCTCGGCAGTACCACACTGGGTGGGCATGGGTAAATGACTGGAGTTCTTCGCTTCTGCTGTGGTATAAAACAACACATGCATTGCCTGCTTTTCGGCAGTTTTAAAATAAATAAAAGTGATCAGTTTCCTTTAAAGAAAATCTAAAATGCGGTAACCAGGATGGAAATTTGTGTAAATAGGTTACAGCAACATAGCTATTGCATTTTCTGTTTTAAAAAGGAGGAAATAAAATGCAGAGACAACTAATAAAAATCACAAATGGGGTCAATATATAGAGTTCTATAGTGATCCTTATGGAAAATATGTGAGTGTCAGTGTAAGGAAAGGTAATACTTTGCCAGAAAGGGTCACTTTGCAAAAGGGAAGCCATTACAGTTAAATGGCTACCACTTCTCTGCTGAAACATTTAGAATGGTAAAAGTCTTTGAAAGCTACACATTTCATTCTATTTCTTTTTCTAAAGCTAGCTTCTGAATATGTCCACTTCAATTCAGACTAACCCAAAGGATAGCTCTATGCAGCTTGAGAGACAGTGAAGAAGAAACAAAATTTTGGAATGACAAAGAAAAACTACCCCCCAGTTTCCTCTAGAGAGCACAAAACGGTCCCATTCTCTGCTGCTCTCTTCAGCTTGTCACAACCCACGCAAGCTGACCCCATTAGCTAATGTCTGCAACATGAAATAATTTAGGGGAAAAAGAACCCTGCAATGCTATATTTCTAGCAGTATTTTCTAATCATAAAATGCATCCCAGATAAAATTCAGAGGGGATTTAAAAACTGAAAACGGCAGCATTTATAACGTGAGGAGTGTAAACCATTGCCACAGGCATTTAATGGCATGAAACAAAATTGCGTCTTGTGGGTAAGGTTTCTGGGGGTGGGAAGAAGGGTGTTCTAGACGATGCAGCGTTTGAGTTGATCTGCTGCCTAGAGCTCTAAGGGACATTGTCTTCCCAAGAATTTAGAGACTATTGTTCTAAATCCGAGTGTCCCGTCCAGCAGTATTTTTGAAGAACTGGGAGTCTAAATACACCTTCCATCATGACACAGTACTCACACATATGTGTGTAACGGTGAGATGCATGCTCATACTTTCCTTTTTGAATAATCTCTTCTCTTCAGTTTTCAAAATGCTGATCTTGACCCCACTGCATTGATTCCAAAACCTACTATATGTTGCTGCCATGGATGGAATAGTGACCTGTTTGTGAGAAGTTCTTAATGAACAGGTGCTGGTTTGGTTTTTCATGCCCCTCTTGTTCCATAACCTTTTTGAATGTTTTTTTTCCCTGTCATGATTCTCTCCTTTTCTCTGTGGATCCCCTACCCACAAATGAGGCCTTGTTCATGGGCCATGTGTGAACAAGGCTCTCTGACCTTCTCCTAAAGCCTACTTTCTGGGGTGAGGTTGGAGAAACAAACCTCTGAAGACTTTTCACTTCATCTGAACACCATTGGGCTGAGACTCCAGGATTCACAGCTGAAGAGCTGAAGATATTTAATACGACTCTCTAAAACTGCTATGTCATGGCTTATGTCCTACCCCATATTTTACAAAGAAAGGAAATTGATGAGAATGTTCTCATTTTCCTTCCACCAAGTCTCCTGACTCTGCTGCATGCATAGCCACATCTTTGTGCCCCGTCCTGGTGTGATGACAAAGTGCCCTTTCTCCACGACTCTGCTGTCATACTTAGGGTACTAAGCCTCCCCCTTCCTGTGAATTATCCTTTCTGTGATTATCCTCTCTTCCCCTGCATCACTGATTCTCTCTTTCCCTTCAGCTGACAGACACCCTGTAACACCCCACATTAAAACTAAACAACATGCCTCACGCTTGAGCACAGATTCCTCACCAGCTGTCACCTTGCTTCTTTGCTTCTCTACACAGCAAAGCTTCTTGAAAGAGTTGCACATATTTACTATATTTACTTAACCTCAGTCTTCTCATAGTCCACTCCTCCAAGACATCAGTCTTCAAATGCCAGTGAATCTGCTCCTGATACTTTTACTGGTGACATTGTGCTACACTCTCAGAGGTCACTTACTTGGTCCTCCTCCTGTTCACACTCAGCAGTATTCGACATAGCTGACCACACCTCCTCTCTGGAAAAGCCTACTTCAGTCTCCTGATGATCCTCTTATCTCACTGGCTGCTGCTTCTCAATCTTCTTTGCTTGCTCAGCCCTCTCCTGCTCTGTTATTGCCTGTAGCCCTTGTACTTTCCACCATTATCTATTTTAGTTAGTTTATTGTCAGTCTCCATCACTAAAATGTACTCTCTGCCAGGACAAGAGATGTATGTATATATACATTTTGTTCTCTGATAATCTCCAGCATCTAGAACTGTGTGTGATATATAATAGTCATTCAATACTTTGTTGAGTGAATACGCTAGTGTTTTGGACGTATATGTTTTTAAATTTTGCAAATGCTATTGTGCTATAGATCTTCTTCTATTTTTTCTTTAAGTATAACTCTAAGCATTCAAGACCACTAATGTTGCCATATGTAGATAGAATATATTGCTTTTAATTGTTGCATGGTATTCTCTGTCATGTAAACATGACATTTCATTTTCCTATTTTCTTAGGAGTGAACATTTAAGTTGCCTCCAACTTGGGATACTACAAATATTGAAACCAAGATGAGTCCCACGAAAGTCACCTTATGGACCTGTGAATTTCTCTGGTAGGGGCATACTCAGGAGAAGGACTTTGAGTTAGAGGTTACACATGTACATAATCTCAATACATACTGTCAGATTGCTTTTTAAAAGTGATGCACGAGTTTGCATTCTTATCAAAGGTACATGGATGCCCTCATTTTCCCATATATTGTAACAAATTTGTAATTATCTTTCTTCCTTTTGTCAATCAGATTGGTGGACAATATTTTTTTGTTAAATTAAAATTTAAAAAAATGTTCATGTTCCAATACAGCTTTATATGTGAACACTGAAATTTGAATTTTAATAATTTTCACATGTATAAAATATTAATTTTGATTTTTTTCCCCCAACCATTTAAACATAAAATAATCTTCAGCTTGTGGACTGTACAAAAAATAGGCAGCCAACTGGATTTGGCTAGGAAGCCATGCTTTAGGTGGTTGGGAGAATAATACCTTAATGTTGCTTTTCTTTGAAATTGTCTAACTACTAATGAATTTAAGCATCTTTTTCTGAATGTTTTAGCTTTTTGGATTTCCCTTTTTTTATTTGCCTATTTCCTGTCTTTGCTGAATTGCACTCTTATTAGTTTTCCTGTATGTGTTTATATTTTTAGGAATTTCTTATATATTCTTAAATATTAATCTTTGTCAAGCTTTTACATTTCAGTTATGTCCTCTCAGTTTATCATCTGTCAGACAGCCTCATATTTGTCTCACAGGGTTGAGCAGATATTTCAAATTTTGATATAGTAAGTTCCAGTAATTTTTTTTATCTTCACGGTTTGTGTGTTTAATATTACTGAAGAGATAATTCTCTACTTCTAGATCACAAAGATATTATTCTATATTTTTTGCTCTTAATTCTATGTTATCTTTCACTTTTAAGTTTTTAATTCTGCATCCACCTTGTAGTTAGTGAAAGATATAGACCCAGATTAATTTTCATGTGAGGTGAATAGTCTTCCCAAAACAAGCTGGTTAATAATTTTTCCTTTCCTGTTGATTTGTTGGTGCCACATTTATTATTTATCATGTTTTATCTATTTTCTGAGGATTGATTTCTGAGCCTACTATTATATTCAAAAAGAGTCTATATTTTAATTGGTCCCACAGTAACACACTGTTTTATTATTGTTAACATTATTTTTACATTATATTCTGTCTTAAATTCTTGTGTAATCAATTTCTTTTTTATCTTCTTAAGACTAATGTAGCTATTCATGGATTTGAATTCTTTAACATATATTTTTAAATAATTTTGTTGAGCATTTGAAAAATATCCAACTGAGTTTTTAATATGGTCTCACTAAATTATAAATTTATTGATTAATTTGGAGTTAACTGATATCTTTTTCTTTCTTTGTAGTCTAAGGTTTTAAGAATTTTCTTCATCAAATAGTGCACTTTCTTTGTGAGCTTAGTTCCTGGATATATTTTTTTGATTTGCTCTTGAAGATGTAGAGGAATGTTCTTGATTAAGAATCAGTGCTAGCAAGCTTGTTGTACTCATATTACTCTTAATAATATATTAAAACTCTGATATATTTTCTGTAGTTGCTCAAAAATATCTATAAATAATGGATATTTTACATAATTTTTTAAAACTCCATATCATTTTTGTTTCTTTTGCTGGTCTCAAAGTATTATCCAAACCTTCTAGTGTCATGTGTAATGACAGCAGTGTTAATAGGTATCTTGTCTTTTCCCTGCATTTTAAAGGAGCACATGGAAACTTCTAGCTTCTTGTTACACACATAAAGAGTTGGAAGTTATTGTTCCTGTCCACACAAGAAAAAAGCTGAACAAACTGAAAATAAAGAACTCTTTTTAGATCCATTGGAGAACTTAGCACACACGACATACTGCTGCCCTCAAAATTGAATAAACAAATAGGCGGGGACAGAGAATCACAACTCACCAGCACAAAAACCCCGGAGCAGAAACCTGCACAGGAACAAGTACCCAGTGAGAAAATGTAAACTGTGATTAATGAATTGCTGGAGGCTCCATGTGCAAAAGTTTGAGTTAAAAACCCATGGACCCCATATGAGGAGGGAAATGAGAAAGAATAGGATATCCAAGAACTGTGGGACAACTATAAAAGGTGTAGTATGTGTATAATAGGAATATCAGAAGAAGAAAGAGAAAACATACTTGAAGCAATAATGACTGATAATTTCCCAAATTAATGATAGACACCAAAGCATAAACACAGGCAGTTCAGGGAACACCAAGTAGAACAAATAGCAAGAAACCTATACCTAATCATATCATATCTAACCTGCAGAAAATCAAAGCCAATAAAAAATTCTTCAAAGAATCCAAAGGAAAAAAACACCTTAGCTACAGAGCAGCCTTAATAAGAATTACACCAAACTTCTCTTTAGAAACAATGCAAGTAAGAACAGTGAAGTCATATATTTAAAGTGTTAAAAGAAAAAAAGGAACAACCTAGAATTTTATATCCAGCAAAATTATTATTCGAGAGTGAAAGAGAAATAAAGCCCTTCTCAGATGAACAAAAATTGAGAGAATTTGTCACCATTAGACCTAGCTTGAATGAAATGTTAAAAGAAATTCTTTAGTAGGAAGGAAAATAATATAGGTCAAAAATTTAGATACACACAAAGAAAGGAGGAGTGTGAGAAAAAGAATAAATGAAAATAAAACAAAATATTTTGTTTTTCCTCTTCTTCTTTTTATTTTTTGGGAGGAAGATTAGCCCTGAGCTAACTACTGACAATCCTCCTCTTTTTGCTGAGGAAGACTGGCCCTGAGCTAACATCCATGCCCATCTTCCTCTACTTTATATGTGGGATGCCTACCACAGCATGGCTTTTGCCAAGCGGTGCCATGTCTGCACCCGTGATCCAAACTGGTGAACCCTGGGCTGCCAAAAAGCAGAACATGTACACTTAACCACTGTGCCACCCAGACGGCCCCTGTTTTTATTATTCTTAGTTGATCTAATAGATAACAATATGTTCAAAATATTAGCAACCATGAATTCAGTGATTATAACTTATGTATAAGTGAAATGAATTGCAGTAATGTTATAAGGGATGGTAGGGAGGAATTGGGAACACTCTATTATAAGGTACTTGCACAATCCAGGAAGTGATATGGTGTTATTTGAAAGAGGACTTGGATTAGTTGTAAATGTATGTTGTAAACTTAAGAGCAACTACTAAGAAAAGTTAAAAAAAAGAAGTATAATTGATATGCTAAAACGGGAAAAAAATGAAATCAGACAAAATGCTGAGTTAAAACTAGAGAAGGAAGGAAAAGAAAGAAACATTAAAAAAAGAAACAAAGACCAAAGGAACAAATAGGAAACAGTAACAAACATGGGAGATCCTAACCCAGCTATATCAATAATTACTTTAAACATCAATAGTCTAAATACACCAATTAAAAGACAGAGACTGTGAGAGTGAATTAAAAAAACAGTCCCACATGTATGTTATCTACAAGAATCCCACTTTAAATATAAAGACACAGTTGTAGAAAGATATACCATAATAATACTAATCAAAAGATAGTTGGAGTAGTTATATTAATTTCAGACAGAGCAGACTTCAGAGAAAAGAAAATTATTGGGGATATAGAGAGGCATGGCATGATAATAAAGGACATAATAAAGGACATGCAAGAAGACATAACAGTCCTTAATGTGTGTGAACTTAACAACAGCATCAAAAGATGTGAGGAAAAAATTCTAATAAAACTGTAAGGAGATATAGATGAATCCACCATTACAGTTGAGGAGTTCAACATCTCTTTATCAGTAATAGACAAATCCAGTGAGCAGAAAATCAGTAATGGAGAAGTTGAATTGAATAGCACTTATAATCAACTGGATTCAGCTTCATCCACTGAGACCAGAATATTCATTCTTCTTAATCTCACATGAAACATTCACCAAATTAGGCAACACTCTGGGCCAAAAAACACACCTTAACAGACTAAAAAAAATAGAAATCACACAAAGTCTGCTTTCAGAACACAAAGGAATTAAAATAGAAATCAATAACAGAAAGACAGTTGGAGAATCCCCAAATACTTCTAAATAACACATGGATTAAAAAAAATGCAAGAGAAACTAAAAAATATTTTGAACTAAATTGGAATGAAAGCACAACTTATCAAAAGCTGGAAATTTAGAGCTTTGAATTCATATATGAAAGAAGAAAGATTTAATATCAATAATCTAGGTTTCCACCTTAGAAAACTAGAAAAAGAACAAATTAAATTCAAAACAGAATTGTTAATCAGAAGCTAAAGTAGAAAAATTTAGAGCAGAAATCTTTGAATTTGGAAACAGGAAATCAATACATAAAATCAATGAAACCATTCTTTGAAATGATCAATAAAAATGATAAACCTCTAGCCATGTAAACTAAGAAATAAAGAAAGAAGACACAAATTACAAAGCTCATAAATGAAACGGGCCATCTCTACTGACTCTATGGACATTAAAGGGATAGTAAAGGAATATTATGAACAGTTCTATGTGTACCAATTTGATAATACAGATTAAATAGACCTCTTCTTTGAAATACACAATCAATTAAAACTCAAGGAGAAATAGAAGATTTGAATAGTCCTATATATCTTAAAGAAATTGAATCAATAATTCCTTAAACAGAAAGCACCAAGCTCAAGTGGGTACCCTGGTAAATTATACCAAATATTTAAGGAAGAAATTATATTAATTGTCTACAATCTCTTCCAGAAAGTAGGAGAAGGAATACTTCCTAAATCAATCTATGAAGCCAGTGTTACCCTAATGCCAAAACTAGGCAAAGATATTGCAAGAAAATCTCTCATGAGCATAGATGCAAAAATCATCAAGTGTACTGCAAATCAATTCCAACAACATATAAATAGAGTTACACACCAGAGTAAGTGAGATTTATCTCAGGTATTCAAGGCTAATTTATAATCAATTAAGTAATCTATCACATTGGTAGGTTAAAGAAGAAATATCATATGATCATATAAATAGATGCAGAAAGGCATTTGAAAAATTCAACACTCATTCATGATAAAAACTCAGAGTAAACACTAGGAATAGAAAAGAATGTCCTCAAACTAATAAAGAAAATCCACAAAAATAATCTACAGATAACATCATACTTAATGTTGAGAAAATAGACGCTTTATAACTAAATTCAGGAACAAGGCATGGATGTTTGCTCTCAGCATTCCTATCAACATTGTTGTAGAAGTCCTAGCGAATGCAATAAAACAGGAAGGGAACATAATGGGCATACAGATTGAGAAAGAAGAAATAAAACTGTTTCTGTTTGCAGATGACAAGATTGCCTGTCTAGAAAGTCCCAGGGAATTTACTCCCTGTCCTTGCCCCCATGAAAACCTCCTGGAATTAGTAAATGATTATAGCAAGGTTTCAGGAAACAAAGTTAACATGTAAGAGTAATTTGCTTTCTTATATGCAAAGAATGAATAATTGGAATTTGAAATTACAAACACAATCAAGTTTTTAGGTAAAAATCTAACAAAATATATATCAAATTTCTTTGAGGAAAACTGCAAAACCCTAATGACAGAAATCAGAGATCTAAATAAATGGACACATATTCCATACACATTATAAAAAGACTAAATACTTTCAAGATATCAGTTTTTCTTGATCTACAGATTCAATGCAATCCCAGTAAAATCTCAGCAAGCTATTTGGTGGACATTGACAAAGTGATTCTAACATTTGTATTGAAAAGCAGAAGACCCGGAATAGCCAACACAATATTAAAGGAAAAGAACAAAGTCAGAGTACTGATAGTGCCTGACTTCAAGACTTAGTATAAAGCTATAGTATTCAAGAAAGTATGGTATTGGTGAATGAATGGAGAAATAGATCAATGAAACAGAATAAAGTGCCCAGAAACAGACTCACAAAAATATAGTCACCTGAACTTTGATAAAAGAGCAAAGACAATTCAATGGAGAATGAATAGTCTTTTCAAAAAAAGGTAGTGGAACAACTGGACATGCACACGGAAAAAAATGTGAATCTAGAATTTGATCATACACCTTTCACAAAAGTAAATGCAAAATAGATCATAGACCTAATTGCAAAACATTAAAGTGCAAATCTTCTTGGGGCCGGCCCGGTGGTGCAGCGGTTAAGTGCGCACGTTCCTCTTCAGCGGCCTGGGGTTCTCCGGTTCAGATCCTGGGTGCAGAGATGGCACTGCTTGGCACCCCATGCTGCGGCAGGCATCCCACATATAAACTAGAGGAAGATGGGCATGGATGTTAGCTCAGGGCCAGTCTTCCTCAGCAAAAAGAGGAGGATTGGCAGCAGTTAGCTCAGGGCTAATCTTCCTCAAAAAAAATAAAAAAAGAATTAAAGTGTAAATCTTTTAAAGGATAGTAGAAAAAAATCTTCTAAAATATAGGAGAAAATCTAGGTGATTTGGGGTTTGGTAATGCCTTTTGTATACAACATCAAAAGTATGATCGATGAAAGAAGAAATTCAGTTGGACTTCATTAAAATTAAAAACTTCTGCTCTGTGATAGGCACTATTGAGAGAATGAAAAAATAATCCACAAACTGGGAGAAAATATTTGCAAAACACATATATCATAAAGGACTGTAATCCAAAATACACAAATAACTCTTGAAACTCGGCAATAAGAGAGAACCCAACTGAAAAACAGGCAAACATTTGAACAGACATGTTACCAAAATTGACAATGTCAAATGTCAGCAAGATATGGAACAACATGAACTCTCATTCATTGCTGGTGGGAAAGTAAATGGTAAAACTTTGTAAGATAGTTTGCCAGTTTCTCACAAATCTAAACATACTCTTGTTAGATGATCCAGCAATTACGTGCTCCCAGGTATTTATCCAAATAAGTCAAAAATGTTTGTCCCCACTAAAACCTGCAGATGAATGTGGTACAGCAGCTTTATGCTGAATTGCCAACACTTGGAAGCAACCGTGGCGTCCTTCAATAGGTAAATGGAGAGACTATGATACATCTATGCAATGGAATATTATTCAGGAATAAAAAGAAATGAAGCGTTGTTTTAACTCATGCTTCCATGATAAATACAGTAGACTGAGTGGCTTAACCAATATGAATTTATTTCTCAAGTTTTGGAGACTATAAGTCTAAGACCAAGGTGCCAGAAGGGTTGGTATCTGGTGAGAGCTCTCTTCCTGGCTTGCAGAAGGCTGCATTCTTACTTCTCACTGCTTACATGGCCTTTTCTCTCTGTGTGCACATATATGTGGAGAGCACACACACACACACACACACACACACACACACACACACAGAGGAGAGATCTGTTCCTCTTCTCAAAAGGGCACTAACGCAATCATGAGGGTCCCATCATCAAGACCTAATCTAAGCCTAATTACCTCCAAAGGCCCACCTCCAAATACTATCACATTGAGGGTTAGGCTTCAGAATATGAGTTCTAGAGGACAAAAACATTCAGTCTATAGCAAGTATCGAGCCACAAAATAACATGGAGGAATCGAATGTATATTGCTAAGTGAAAGTAGTCAAGCTGGAAAGGCTGAATATAGTAATGTGCCGCATAATGCTTTGGTCAGCAATGGCCCATACATACAACGGTGGTCCCATAAGGTTAGTACCATATGGCCTAGGTGTACAGTAGGCTATACCATGTAGGTTTGTATAGGTACACTCTACGATGTTCACACAACAATGAAATTGCCTAATGACACATTTCTCAGAACGTAGCCCTGTTGTTAAGCAACACACAACTGTACTGTAATTTAACCATACTACACTCTGAAAAAGGCAAAACTTTAGCAAACAGTAAAAAGATCAGTGGTTGCCGGTGGTTGAGGGGTGAGGAGGAAGGAAGGGATAAAAAGGTAGAGCACAGGGACTTTTAGAACAGTGAAACTATTCCGTAAATACTTTCATACTGAGTACATATCTTACACATTGGTCAAAACCCACAGAATGTCCAAAACAAGGAGCGATTCAAATGTAAACTGTCTACTTTTGTTAACAATGAGTATACCAATATTGGCTCATCAATGCTAACAAATTTAACACACTAATGCAAGACGTTAATGATGGGGAGAAGGCCAGGGGGTATGTTTGAACTCTCTTACTTTCTGTTCAAATTTTCTTTAAAGCTAAAACTTCTCTAAAAACAAAAAGTCAGGAAAAAAAAAGAGTGGCCTATAAAGTAAAAGTGACTTGAGAAATATAGCTATAAAATGAAATATGCACACCGACTTTGAACAAATCAATGTAAACACATATGAGAAAATGATAATGATATTTGAAAATAAAAAAGGAAGTTCATCTAAACCTGTCCAGCAAGTATCTTATGACTCCTGGATGTTGTCTTTCATCAAGAAAAGGAAGTTCTTCTTCTCCATGCTTCTGATTTTTAAAGATCATTAGGAGATATTGCATTATACCCAATGTTTTTTTCTTTTTTATGCCATTAGTGAAGTTAAATTCATATATATAACATTTTATGATTCATGTAAACAAGTAACACAGGAATACATTGATGGTTAATATCTGAAATATCTATAAATGTGAATATATATTTTCAGTGTATTGCAAATATGTTTGCATCATAGATATTTTGGATATTAACCATCAATGCATTAGTGAGAAACTTGCTTAGTAGAGTTTATTTTAAAAGAATCTGTTGGATTCAGTTAGCTACCATCTTAATTTCAATTTTTGCATCTCTGTTCATAAGTGAAACAACATTAACCAGTTGTCAAAATAATTTTTTTCTTCCTTCTTTCCTTCCTTCCTTCGGGCCTTCTTTTCTCTCTTCCTCCCTGTCTCTTTCTCTCATTGTCTCTTTCTGTATTTTCCTTTTTAGGTTATGGAATTTAAATTATTCTTTTATTCTCATCTGAAAAACTGAGTGGGCAGCTTTCCCTTTTTATAATTTTTTTTAAAAATGTTGTACAATATAGAGTATCAATTCTTTGAAAGTTTGGTGCAATTTACTATAATAAAGTCTTTACCTGGGGCTTTTTTGAAGGAATACCTTATATTATTATTTACTTGTGTGTCTATTCAAGTTTTCTATTTCTTTCTTTTTCTGAGGTGATGATTTATTCTTTTCCTTAGATATTTATATATATTATCCAGGTTTAAAAATTATTGTTGGAGAGTTGTTCATATCTAATTTTGTAATTTTTATTACTTTTATATTCGTCCTTATTTCTCATTTTCTTTATTCTAAATTTTATTTATTTGTTTATTCTCTTTTTAGCTTTATGAATACGTCTTTTTGATCTTTTGAAAGAATCAGGTTTTGGGTTTGTTAAATTTATAGAATTTTGTTAATTATTTTATAATTTCTCTGCTTAAATTTATTATTTCCTTTTTTATGTTTATTTAGGTTTGTTATGTTAGCCTTTTTCAAATTTCTGGAATTGAAAAGTTACCTCAGCTGCTTTCAATATTTCTAGTTTTCTGATAAATGTCACTAAGTAGTGCTACAGTTACAATTTTCATATGAAAAGTCCT
The DNA here is from genome assembly GCF_041296265.1 of Equus caballus. NCBI lineage: Eukaryota > Metazoa > Chordata > Mammalia > Perissodactyla > Equidae > Equus > Equus caballus. The sequence continues at coordinate 21,409,195 of NC_091687.1, forward strand.
GCATTGCTGTTCAGTTCCAAGTATTCCTTAATTTCTCCTTTTGGTCTTCACTCTACCAATCAACACTTGGCGCCAGTAAGGGTACAAGGAAAGGCACCCTCAAAACTGGGATTCTGATACTGAGTTGCTAACTGTTTAATCTGCAGTAATGCTTTCCTTCCCCTTGGAAAATAGGATATATCTACAGCATCACTGGCATCTAGACTGCTTTTCATAATTACATGTTGCTGTTTGGTGTGGAATTCTACCTGGAGAACAGATTTGCATGTGCCATGAGGCAACTTCACCTGAGCACAGTGATGATGGTCACATGACTGTGACCTCTGTCCAAGAATAGCAAAAACAAAAACAGTGCCACATACTTTGTGGAATTACAAAGATTCGTGCCAACATAAATGCCTAAAAATTACATTGTAGATTCTTTTTTTTTTGCATCAATTTTTAACTTTCATATTTGGCCCAAGCAGGAGGTAAACGTGTCTTAGAAGATGTCTGCATATTATCTTAAACTTTATCAGGTGGCGACACCAACAGCAGCTCCTGTTTAGATGCAGTCTCTTTATTGGAGCAAATCTACAAAGGCACTGGCATTTGGTATGGAATGATTGTCTTGGAAATTGCTTTCTCTATATATTAGTTGTTAAGTACTATCAGATACAGTTTACCTGGCAGGCACAGCAGTACACTTCTCATATGGCTATTTTGTTTCTATCTTTCTATCATAATCTGGTTTGCACAGACCCTAACCAGTCACTATCAATCTACTCCACTGATGACAATTGTTCCGTTGTATCTGGTAAAGAGAGTAGCACTTACCTTATATACCTAAATATGACACATGTATGTCAGAAAGTGGGTGACAAGCTGGCAAAGATTTTTATATTTTCATACAGTAAATTTGACATTTCTGTTTTGTTGTACAGTTTTATGCATTTTAACACACATATAAGTTTGTGGAACCACACGAGAATCAGAATACAGAACATTTCCATTATCCAAAAAATTCCCTTAGGAATTTTATAATCACGTCTTTCTCCAACCTCTAACCCCTGGCAACCACTGTTCTGTTTGATGTCTCTATAGTTGTTTCTTTTTCAGAATATCTAAGAAATAGAATCAAACAATACATAGCCTTGTAAGACTCCTTTCATGCAACGGAATGCCTTTGAGATTCATTCAAGTTTTTGTGTATATCCATAGTTTGTTCATTTTTATTACTGACTAGTATTCCATTGTAGGGACTTCTCCCAGATATTTCATCCATTCACTAGTTGAAGGAATTTGAATAGTTTCCAGTTTTTAGCTTTCACAAATAAAGTCACTATAAACATTTGTGTACAGGTTTTTCTGTACACATAATTCCTGAGTGCTATTCTGGTCCATTGATCCATTTTGTGATCTCTATGCCAACATCATATTGTAGCTGTACAGTGAATCTTCACAGGATATCAGATAGTTTGATTCTTCCATCTTCTGTTTTTCATATCTATCATTCATCTATCTATTATTAATTAATTAATTTATTTATTCTGATTTTGGTTATTGTATTTTTCAGTTCCAAGTTTTCCATTTGGATCTGCTTTCCACTCTTTCTTTGCTGAAACATTATATTTTTCCATTTGTTTCAAGCATTCTCACAATTGATTGCCAGACAATTCCAATGTATGTGTGGTCTTAGTCTTAGTCAGTCTTGGTGTCTGTTGTCCTATCCCATGAAAGTCGAGATTTTCCTAATTCTTTGTATGCTTAATACTTTTGGTTTGTATTCTGGACATCTGACGAGCTACTATGTAAACCATGTTTCAATTTTATATATTTAACCTGAGGTTTTTCTTATTTTATGTTATAAAAATTGTTAGGAAATCTGTTGTAGTTAAATTTTTAAGTTAATCTTTCTTGAATAAAAGGCTCTCTGTATCGTCATGAAAGGACAGGTCACATTCTCTTTGAATTCCTTCATTTTCAATTAGGTGTCTTTTTGATGCTTTTTCTTATCTGTTACCTGAAAAGATAATTGAGTCAAATTTACGTCATTTGTTTAGGCACCTCCCAGTTTGATGGAACTAAGGATACAGATATAAACAGTGGTTTTCCTAGTAGGAAACTTAAACCCTATGTAGTTTATTATTTGTGTTTGCTACAGATATAGTGGAAACTAGATTTCTGTTCCCAGTCCTATATTTAGACTGACTTTTATGTGTTCTTTCCAGTTCGGCTACCCAAGGTCATCTTTGTATATAAGATGCCTAACATGGTAGTGAGAAGCCCTATTATCTGATGTCTCTTTGATGAAACTCCAGCAGGGACCTGCAGCCTCTCAGTGTAGCTACTGTCATATGATGTTGCTCCAGAATAGTGTAAAGAGTTCTGGATACTTTGTACTCTAGATATCCTATGACTTGATTTTGCCATCAAAACTGGGTGGTATAAGTGGGATTTTGCCACTAGCGAGTGGAATAGGCAAGGAGGACTTAGTTGGCTCTGCCAAGATGCTGTTTCACTTGAAAGAATGCCTTAAATATATTTTTATTGTCTTTACCTGTGATTACATCTATTACATTTTGCCTTTGGTTAGGAATGAAGTAGTCTAGATACAGATGGCATTTACCACCAACTTTTTGACCCCTTGTGTCCCCAAAGCCCTGCATCCTTACAATCAAATCCACACAGCCACCACCTGCAGCTTCAGACACTCTGGCATCAAACCTGTGTGATGCGGTGTGAGTATCTAAGCTATTGGCTGAAACCTCTGCTCTTTTGGCTCTGCTTGTTTCTTAATAACTTGGATTCTCTCTCATCTCTGTGTCTGAGCATCCCCTTTGGAGCTTATTCTGTTTCCTTGGACTTTATATTTCCTTCTGATATCTCATATTTTTCTTGATAAATTAGCTAAGAGAACGGGGCTTTGCTTGCTTTTTTCAGTCCACCAAATCTGCAACACCAATAACCCGCAGACTTACCTCAACCTCACAGCCCTGTGGAGGTCATAGGGCATTGGCAATTTTTCTGAGCCTCAATGGACTCACTTTTCAGGAATCAGACTTCCTCCTGGCTGCTTTTCTTACCACCTCCTGTTGTCGATGCCGCGTCTTCTCTGGAGGACTGACAGTATTTCTGTCATCAGTGTTCACTCCTCAGTTCTCCAGGGCTGACCCCACCTGGCAGGCACGTCCATTTCTGAGTTTCTGACCACTGACTTCTCCTCTGAGCCATTTCTGTTAACCTCTTTGCAGCTGGCTGGTTATAAGTTCAAACTGAGCCTTTGTTCAGTGAAATAGTACTTTCCTAATTCTTGAATAATTGTGGGTCAATCTTTCTAGCTTTTTCAAGCTAACTTAGTAACCTATGGACCTGTTGTGATTAAAAAGCAGCCTGTCTCTTTCTACTTTTGTTATTTCCTTGAAAATGAGAGCTCAGAGCACAGCATTTTATAAATAGGGTAGATTTTCTTCTCAGATGCATTATCTCCCCCTTCCTCACAGTGGAGATTATTTATTAGGTTTCTGCTCACTCACTGAGCCCTGTGAGTTTTCTTTTTCCTGCAATTTATCCTTGTCAGCATGGCATTTCACTACCTCTGAAATCTGCAAAATAGGGTATCTTATGGTATATTCCTTTCCATTTAGAAAACCGTAGAAGCCAGACCTAGCAGCACTGTGTGAGGGGGCAAACTGTTTACTTTTATTTATCATATTCTTCTAAGGAACATTTATTAAAAACGTAAAGAAAAAGAAAAGTCACGCTGTGCTAGGATAGTGCGTAGTGAGGAGAGGATGGTGGGTGCTATAGTTATAAAGATGAAAAATCTATAGTTCCTGCCTTCTAAAAGAGAAACTAGGTATGTACACAGAATATGATAGTTGCTGTAATGCTGAGATGATAAAAGTGACCAACAGATGGTGTATTTTGGAGGAGACCACTGTCAGTTATCATTTGTCTGATTATGAATGAGTGAATATGAACTAGAACATCAATAACTACCCCCCCACCCCGAAATGCTGTGTCTCTGGACTTTTAGCTGGGGGACCACAGAACACGGCACAAAGGGATTCCTTATAAAACAGGCTTCAAAGAATGGTGATTGCTGCTTTACCATAAGCAATTTGTGCATGAAGACACAGCGTATATAATGAATGAAGATGTGGAAGGGAGGAAGAATCAAATTAGTGGTTTATTTCCAGTGTTCAGCAGCCACATGTCCAACATGATGGCCACTAGCCACATGTGGCTGCTGAACACTGGAAATGTGGCTAGTCTAAATTGAGATGTGCTGTAAGTATAAAATGCACACTGGATATCAAAGACTTTTGTACAAAAAAGAATGAATAATACATAATTAATTTTATTTTTATTGATCACATGTTGGAACAATTATATTTTGGATATATTGGGTTAAATAAAAATATTATTAAAATTTATTTCACCTGTTTCCTTTTACTCTTTTAAAGTGGCTACTAGAAAATTAAGAATTACATATGACTCACGTTATGTTTCCATTGGGCAGTGCTGGACTACAGCATGAGGTAATTTTAGGGAGAGAGAAGTTAGAGTCAGTGCATCAAGGATGTTAAACACCTGACCAGGTAATTCAAACAACATTTGCCAGGTGGTGGGAATTCATTGATTTTTGAGGAGAGGAATAAAATAGAATACCAAGGGAAGATTAATCTAGTGGCCGGGGCATATTTCAATTTCCAGTTCCTTATTCACGATAAAACATTACTCTAAACCTTATTGATAATTCATTTTATAGCTTTCCAGTTGAAATTTTGCCAAAGGAAAATATGATTTATGTCATCATGCCTATTTACTCATTTTCAGAGAGATCCTAGGTAGATTAATTTTTTTAAAATAGCCGTATTTCCCCTTAAAGAAACTTTGTTACCTTTCTCTGAATCACGTATGTTGGCGTAATTGCATAGAGCTCTTTTTGATAAATCTTACCCACTTGCTGAGAAGGAAAGTTATTCTTACTCTTTTACCAATTGCGAGGACTGCACTCCACACAGTAGGCATGCAGGAAACATTTGAAGGAAAGCGTGTTACAGTCACATTCTCTGGCACAGTGTTACATATATTTTTAATGTTTATGTAGAAAAAACCCATAAGGTTTGTGCCCAAGTTTCTACAAACTTTGAGTTCCCGGATGTGGGTGTTCTTTGAGATGAGGTGCCATATTTTTAAGAGATGTTTTATCTAAGTTTTAATATCCTACTGACAAATTAAAATGTGTACATTTACTGGGCTGAATCTGATTGTCCTGTTTTCAATGTAAATAAATGATTGAGTTATTTTAATCACTCTTTGCCATTTCTTTCTTTCCTGTCATATATATGCATATATATACTTTTAATTTAAAATGGGACCATGGAATCCTATGCCTACCTCTGATCCATCTAATATGAGCAAAACCTAACTCTCATTCCATTCTCTCCATTCATTCTTCCACATGGTAACTAGAATAATCTTGACAAATTCCAGAAAAATCTTAATGTGATTTTATCAAAATTGTCTTAAAAATTATAGCACTCTGAAGTGAGATTTTAAATCTTTACCATATGGAAAGATCCCATTTTGGAACTTGATATGTCTATCCATTTAATCTATTTTGATTTCTATCAGAAATGTTGTTTAATTTTGTTTGCATATGATATACATATTACTTATTGAATTATATTTATAAGTATTTTGAAAATTTTTGAAAAGGATCATTTTATGTGCAAAATATATATTGCTATAATAAAGAACACTTACTTTCATATTTATTTTGGTTATGACCTCATTCTTGAACTCTCATTATTTCTAAGAGCTTTTCTGTTTGTTCTTTTGGTGTGCATCATAAATCTATAAGTAATGATGATTATTTATCCTTTTCAATGTTTATGCCTCTTACTTATATTGACTTCTAGAGAGAGAGGTATTTGAAACAATATTAACCAACACTGGTGGTAGAAATTGTCTTGGTACTTTCTAAGACTCTATTAATTATGATTTCTGTGGTTTTGACTATAATTTTTCTTTATCATGTTAACGTTGCATAAATTTATTATTAGTTTCATAACTACTTGCAAGTAATAGACATAGAATTTTATGAGATGTCTTTCAGGATATTCAAAACAGTCATATGCTTTTTATGCCTTTAATTGTTATTATGAGGATTCATATTATTAGTTTTCTGCTAATATTGAATTATCTTGAATTATTATATCATGGTCACAATATATCACTATTGTGATATAACGCTAAAGTAAATCTGGTCAAATTATAGTCAGGATACATATATATTTGAAGATATTGTGTTCTTTGCATTGCTTTGACTAGGCTTAATGTTAGCCTTATGTTGGATTTATGAAACAGAATGGAAGACATTCAATTATCATTTTTAAATTCCCTTTTATGATTTGGAATGGGAATTATCTACTCTTTGTAAATTTGAAAGGACTTATCTTTAACTTCACTTTAGACTTACTGCCTTCTGTTGTGTATTTTATGTTTAATTTTTCCTTGTTAGTGACTTTTGTATTCTCTGTTTAAACGAGTATAATTTGATTTATTTGTTAATTATGATTTTTTATATTTATTAATATCATATTTTTCCTCTAGATTAGTTTGTTTTTTATGGCTGTGTAGTTTTCTATTTTATTGAAATACATAAGTTTTTTTTTTAACAGCTTTATTGAGGTATTGTGATATACAATAAACTGCATATGTTTAATGTATACAATCTGATGAGTTTGGACATATGCATCCACCCATGATGTCCTCACCACAATCAAGGTGGAACACATATCAAGACACTTCCAAAAGTTTCTTTTTGTCCTTTTGCTTTTTTTCTTTGCTGGTAAGAACATTTAACATGAATCAACCCTCTTAACAAAATTTTAAGTGCACAATAACGTTTTATTAACTGTAGGCACTATGTTACAGAAGATCTCTATAACAGATTCATCTTGTATAGCAATAACTTTGTACCCATTGAACAACTCCTCATTCCCCCTTTTCTCATTTCCTAGCAACTATCTTTCTATTTTCTGTTTCTATTAGTTTGACTGTTTTAGATATCTCATATAAGTGGACTCAAACAGTATTCGTGCTTTTGCGACTGACGTATTTCACTTAGCATAATGGTCTCCAGGTCCATCCACATTGTCAGAAATGTTTAGATTTCCTTACAGGAAAGGAAACGACAGAGTGAAAAGGCAACTTATAGAAAGGGAGAAAATACTTGCAAATCATATATCTGATAAGGGGTTAATTTCCAAAATATATAAGGAACTCACACAACTCAATAGCAAAAAAAAAAAAAAAAATTAATTAATTAAAAATGAGCTCATTTAAAAATGGGCAAAGAACTTGAATAGACATTTCTTGGAAGAACACATACAAATGGCCAATGGATATACACAAAATTACTCAACATCATTAATCAAGGAAATGTAAATCAAAACCACAATGAAATATCACCTCACACTTGTTAGGATGGCTATTATGAAATGAAAAAGATAAGTGTTGGCAAGGATGTGGAAAAGTTTGAACACTTGGGCACTGTTGATGGGAATGTAAATTGGTATAGACACAATGGAAAACAATATGGAGGTTCCTCAGAAAATTAAAAATAGAAGTACTATATCATCCAATAATCCCACTTTGGGTATATGCCCAAAGGAAATGGAATCAAAGTCTCAAAGAGATATTTGCATTTTCATGTTTTTTGCATTACTATTCACAATAGCTGAGACATGGAAATAGCCTAAATGTCCATCAACAGATGAATGGATACAAGAATTGTGGAGTATATATACAGTACAATATTATACCTTAGTTTGTTTTTACTATCATTTTCTCAATAGTCAGTGATTTGTTTGGATTAGTGTGTTTAGGTCTTTCCTCAGTTTAAGAATATTTTCTTCTATTAAATCCTTTAGTAGTGTTTCTCTCCATTTGAGACATTCACTTTGTAGGAACATTATGAGGATGTTCTAGCTCTGGTTTCAGAACTCCATTTTCTTCCATTTTTCTTTTGTGAGGAAGATTGGCCCTGAGCTAATATCTGTGCCAATATTCCTCTATTTTGTATTTGGGACTCTACCTCAGCATGGCTTGATGGGCAGTGTGTAGGTCTGCAACAGGGATCTGAACCTGTGAACCTTGGCCCACCAAAGAGGAGCACGCAAACTTAACCACTACATAACCAGGCTGGCCCCTCAGGTCTCCCTTTTAATCTTTTCTCCTTTAATTATTGTTCATGTCTGACCCATGTCTCCATTCTGTAAGAGACTCTCAGACTTGCCCTCTGAGACTCAGTTATTTGCATCTGCAATTGTATTTTGACCACTTTTATAGGCATCTGAAATTATGGAGGGACAGAATTTACTTTTTCCTTAAGTCAGCCTCTTCTTTTTATATATGTTTTGTCTCTTGACTTAAGATCTCACCCATCTCTTTTTACTCTGAAGAATTCATATTTTATTTATATGACTTCACAGAACTAGTAGATATTTTCTATCAAGTATTTCTTGTAAGAAATCTATTTTTAAAATTTCATTATCAATTTCTTTATGTCATAGTATATTGATTGTAAAACTAGGTCCAATTTTCCACCTCTTCCTGTGCCCACACCCTTTACAATATTACCTTGCAGCTTCTACTATCAAAAGGTTGGATCTACCTCCACCCTTTGAATCTGGGTAGGGCTTGTCACTTGCTTTGGTCAGTAGAAATGAAAGCAGAAGTGACCTGTGTTATTCTGAGTCTATGTCACAAGGGGCCTTGGACTCCTCTGCTTTGGAGCACTGCCTCTTCCAAGGAAAATGCTCATTGTAGCTGGCCAGGTGATGAGACACATGGGAAGGTGCATCCATCACCCCAAATGATGCCAGTCAACTTCCAGATGTGGGAATGCACCCAGTTAGACCAGAAGCAATGTCGAACCTTTCTTACCAACCCATAGGACTCATGAGCTGAATAAATGTTTACTGTTTTAAGCCATTACATTTGAGATGGTTCCTTTTTCTGCTCATTGTGGCATTAGTTAAGTGATAATGATTATATATTTATCCCTTTTTTGATTCACAGTTTTGTATAGATATCATAATGAAATGTTTTCCTGGGTAATGATTCTGAAACAGAAGCATTTCTTTCTTCAAGTCCTGTTTGTCCCACTACCATATTGACGGATTCTTCCTTGATCCTATATTTATTTACCTGTCTGTTTCTGCTTCCCTCTTCCTGCCAATGGCCACAAGAGTCATATGGGCTGTCTTTGACTGTTGAGGAAATTCTCCCCCATGCTGGTGAAGTTCTATTTGAGAATATTGCCCATACTCACATGCCTTCTGGTGCAGCTGCACCTTGACTCCATATGGCCATTTCCAACTACTGATCATCTCTGGAGAACTAAGTAGGTTCATGAGAATAATGACTTCTAAACCTCTTCTTCTCCCATTGCCACTCTTTCAAATTTGGGGTTTCATCAGGATTTCCTCTCAAAATTCACCGGGAAAATATAGCAACATTGTCCCATCTGTACCCAGAAGAAATAAGTTGATATTTATATTTCCTTTCCTAGTTTCAGTCTTAATGCAACCTGCCTCCTATTTATGATTTTCTTTCTTCATTTCGGTTGTTTTGGCTAGGAGAGGAGCAAAAAATTGTGTATAGTCATATCTAATTCACACAAGTTTTTCAGAAACAACTTACATTTGTATTTTTATAAGTGAGCTTCTGGAAGCATTGAGCTCATTCTGTGGTCACAGTCTCTGTTTCTGGGATACAAGTTGGTGTAGGGTGATCCTGCCAGCCTCTCTGATCCCTGGGAATCCATGGCAAGTGGGCTCAGGATGGAGCACTCACCTGGAGCTGGGCTTATCAGAATCCCTTCCTGGGAACTTGGATCTGGAGCTAGCAGTTTTGAGTCTCAGCCTGGCTGGTAATTTTTATTGTTTTCATGGAAAATGCATACGACACAATTTTCCACATTGTGATGCAGGATCGAAAGAAAAGTATTCTGAAGAAGGAGGAGAGAAGAACAACCAGGTGCACAGAAAGAAGCAGAGGTGAGAAGAAGAGGGGAAGTGCTTGTGTGCTCCATGGCCTTTCAGCTTCCAGTGTTCTGAGATCCACGTTTATCACTGTAATAAATCCATCCATTTTTCACATGTAAGCCTGAGCTGCATTGGGAAAGAGTGCAAGTATATGCACCAAATGTAATCTCTGCTTACCTAATATCAGATTTCTCCGTGATCTGCCTTCCATGACACTCCCTCAGGCCAGCAGTTATGATACCTGCTGTCCCAGCTCTGGAACTTTCTGGAGACTGAAGGATCTGTGAAAATATTAATGCAGTGAAGCACCATAACTCACTGTGAAATATCACTCTAAGGCTTCAAATATTGTGATCATTCATAAAATAATTACATCCATGAAAAGTCAATACTTCCCTCAAGACAATTTCACTGCACCAAGATTGATATGTTCCCCACATTACATGGGTAAAGTTAACCAACCTACAGTACATAATAAGTCCAGAAGGCCAAGGCAAAGAATATGGTTTCAAGCATACGCTACTTTTCTATTAGCCTTTCAACTGACCATCTCTAAAATATTTATGTACAATAAACTGAACTATCTCCATTATTAGAACTGTGTTTCACAACTTGCGGGTTGAAGTGTACCTTGGATTCTTAGAGAAATGTGTAGAAACACTTCTGATACCTGGACAAAAAAATCCTCTCCGAGGAGGATAGGTTGGACCCTGCATTTCATGCATTTCTTTATCTCATTCCAATTTCACCATCTGCTTACTACAAGAGATGTGATCTGTGAAGTTGTTTTATTTGTTAAGCTATATTTTTTCTTTCTTCTTCATCTATCATTTCCAAATCTTTTGTAATTGCAGAGTTCTTGCCATTTACTTGCATGAATATTATAATTGTTAAAAGCTCTCTAAGCCACCATCTCCTAATTTGGAAATTGGAAATGATCAGATTTACCTTATAGGACTATTAAGAGGATTCGATGAGCTTATTATGTAAATGTAGTTGTCAAATTCAGCAAAGCAGTTTCTCTCTCCCTTCACTTGTGGGAAGTCTTTCCCACGACTGAGGACATCCATTCCAGGCCAATTTTCTTTGTTGGTTTTGTGGACCCAAAGTCACGACAGCCCAGATGAACACCCACAGGAGCATGTGTTGGAAACAATAACTTTGGATTTAGTTCAAAGGTGATGAGCAGGGTTTTTATGAGAACATGTAGAGATCAAACTAGTGAGCAATGTTTTACTTTCATTGATACTAGTGTAAGGTTGGCTGATTTGTTCTGAAATTGGATTTTGACCTTTTGTCTTGGGGGCTTGGAGGAACCTAAAGTTGAGCTAATGCATCTTGCTTAAATGGAAGCTTTGTTTAATGCCCAACTGTGGAGAGGAGTGAATTTGTATGGGGCTCCATAAAATCTTGTTTAGCTATACATGCACCATGACATTAGGACTTCTTTCCAGGAACTTCCTACTTTCTTGTCCCTTTCTGTGATGTTAAGACCTCTCTAGGAACTACTTACTTGGTTGTCCTTTTCTCTGAAGTATAAAGTCAGTTGGTCACAAAGGCTTACAAGGTATTTTATTGAAGACTCTTTTTTGTTGTTGTTGAAGAAGATTAGCCCTGAGCTAACATCTACCGCCCATCCTCCTCTTTTTGCTGAGGAAGGCAGGCCCTGAGCTAACATCCATGCCACTTTTCCTCTGCTTTATATGTCGGACGCCTGCCACAGCATGGCTTCACAGCAGTGCTAGGTCTGCACTCGGGATGTGAACCGGCAAACCCCAGGCCACTGAAGCAGAAAGTGTGAACTTAACTGCTGTGCCACCGGGCTGGCTTCTGAAGACTCCTTTTGAGGTGGAGATAGACTTGGAAAATTTATCGTTAAACAGGAGTAGAGTACTGTCTGAAGAATCTCAACCCCATTCTGTGAAAGCCTGCTCTAAAAGCTTTCTAGGTTCTACTCAACCCTCAATTAGGGAAAGCACAAAGGCAGGAAATTGACCCCCTTGTTGGTGGGATGGCAGGTGGAAGGGTGGCCTTCTCTATAGCCTGGCTTTATCATGACTGCTGCTGTCCTCCTGCTCAGAGGAAGAGCATGTGGCATGAGATGTGTCTTGTTTACTAAATGACGGTCAGTGACTTAGCAAAGGGCCCCGGGGTCAGCCACTAAAAACATCAATTTGAACATTGCATTACTACAATGATTATTGATCTCTTTACTTAATGTTTATGTAACATTGGCTAAGCCTTTCACCCTTTACATAGCATAAGGCTTGACAGTACCATTTGTTACACTCTCTAAGTAAAGAACTATTTTCTAAATAGAAGCGCAATTTGATTTTAACCTAAAGGTCAATCTCATCACTGAGGCAGAATTATAAATGGGGCCATCTTAAAATAGAAAATAATCAACTATTAATTATTTAAAGTGCTTAATGATGCATGAAATTTGTTACATTTCCAAGTGCATTTCTAGTTAAATATGCACAGATGATAAAATCCCTGGGATCTAAGTCAGCAATTAATTTCAAATCAAAATATATTTGAAATTCAGCACTCTACACTTCTATTTTTTAAAACATAAAGATTTAGAAGGATCTATGCCTTGCCTTCACACCTTATTTATAGCTGCAAGTTTCAATAAAACGCTTCTGTTTATATTAAAAGAGAAACAGCATATTCTTGCAAAAGCTTTAGAATTTTGAGATAAATTTAAGTCAGCATTGTTTGAAAGCAACCAAGTTAGATTTTGGAATATTATGTTCAGATATCTTCAGTAACAAGATTAGAATAAATGCTAGTAAGATATGAAAAAGAATGAGGTCACTGTGTTTAAATATCGTACCCTATGTGAGTCAGGAAAACAGTAGACATTTGAAAAACACAATTAACCTTTGAAAAGAAAAAAAGCCACATTCACATTAGGGAATGGGCAAACTTAACTAATGAAAATTTATAGCCCTGTAATGTTTGCAAAGAAAAAGTCTCTCTCATTTGAAATGTCAGAATGATCTCAGATCTCCTGTTAAACAATTTGTTAAACTTGAAATGGTAATAAATATTAGATTCAATAATTGAAAAAACTCAAGTAGAATGAGTCTACTGAAGTGCAATTGCAAAACGTTTCTCTTTTAATTTCAAACATCTATTTGTTGATTAAATTATTTATTCATCTTATTGATCGCTCCTTCAGTAAATAGAATGTCTCCTAAGTGCCCAGGCATTGAACTAGAATCTACTGACACTAAAAATAAGTAAATGAGGTGCCTGTCCTCAAGGCCCTCACAATCTTGAAAGTAAGACCTGTATAGGTAAGTCATTTAAATGACATGGTACATGCATTATGGATCATGTGACATTGACTACTAATTGCCTCCCATATCAATTCTCCCTTCTTCTATTAACACAACCCCACTTTTATTCTGGTACCAAATAAAGGCCAAATTTTCCCAGACTCTTTTGATGCTAGATGTAGCCTCACAGAATGTTTGGCTGGTTAAACATAAGGGAAAATGTGTAGGAATTCTTAGAAATCACCATAAAGGAATAGGCCCCTGTCCTTCTTGTTAAGTGAAAGGCAGTTATGAAGGCTGAGCATCCCCAGCCATCTTGGACTATGAAGGAACGTTGAACACACATGCCATGTTCTGGGATGATGGTGCTGAAAGAGGGAAGGAGTCTGAGTCACTGATGATTATGGAACCTCCAAAACAATCTGGGGTGGATCACCTCTGAACTTTGTTTTGTGAAATAGAGAAATATACTTCTATGTTATTTTGGGTATCATGTTATAGAAAACTGAACTCAACACTGATATGATTGTATATTCAATTATAAGCTGGTACTTTATAACATACCTCATATCCTCAATATGTTTCTAGTACACAGGAGATATGGTGGTAAAGAGCACATTCTCTGATCACCCCATATGTCACAGAGAAATAGACCAAATAAATAAGCATAATAACATTAAAAAAAGATACAATACTGAGTAAGATACTTTCTCTGAAAAAATTATTGTGGTAGCCCCAACATTTAACAATAATCCAGAGGAAGACTTGAGGAAAGGTTTCACTGTGGAGTCATAATTGAGCAGAATTTAAATTAAGGAATATTTTGGAGGCTGCTATTAGGCATACGAATAATCCAAGCAGAGAGGGCAGCATATGCAAAGACAGAGACATAGGATAGCAGTGCATTTTCTGTGAGATGTAAATTGTTTGCTTTGTTCTTGGGGTAGAGGGTACCCATGGTTGAGTGGTGGGCTTTGTGAGAGAGCGGGGAGTAAGAACAGCAAGTTACAAAGGGCTCCATCCTGGGAGGCCCTGTTACTTCATGCATGCGTTTGTGTTACAGGAAGATTATGTAGATGCTTGGAAAAATTGGCATAGAAGTTGGATTAAGAGAATATTACTTAGATTTTAAGAGTTAAATATGCCTCTGTAACATTTTGAAGAATTTCTTTGTTCTACATGGAATATTGAGAAGCTTCTCAATTGTTCCTTAAAAATAGTAACAGACACTTATATAGTGCTTGATCTGTGTGAGGCGCCACCAAGCACTTAGTATTTGGTAGTTTATTTAATTCTAAAATCACTGCTATAGGCTATAGGCTAGGTGCTATCATTAACCACATTTCACAGATGAGGAAATTGAGGCTCGGCGAGGGTGAGTGACTTGACTGGGGTCACATGGCTAGGAAATGGAAGAGAGAGGATTTGAGTCTATGTTTTGCACAGTGAAAAATTGTTGATCTCCATGAATCACATTCTCCTCCTTAGGGTTAGGTCATAGCCAAGCAAGAGGAGCTTAAATTTGGACAGCACTTAAGATTTTGGAAGAACAACGTCATATTTAATTTTCACTACTATCTTGTAACTTTGTTCTTTCCATCTCCTTTCTGTAAAGAAACTAAAATCAAAGGAATAAAAACAACTCATCTAGTGTCATACTGGGAGACCATGTTGGGACTTAAGCCCCAGGCTTCTGACTTCACAAGTTACTTCCTTGTCATGTTTACCGGTCAGCTCAGCCATCTTCTTGCTTTATTGGCAAATCTAAGGCTCCAACTGCTAGTAAAGTTCTGTCACCCCTCTATAAAGGTTATTCTCTACCCAGAGTGTCCAAAGCTACATATTAAGGTAGTACAACTCCCAGGCTTGGTCTCAAAACAGGAGCCTAAATACAGTCCTGTCATGAGGAGGCAGCAATGGACCATTACCAGAAACCAATCTCGGATAGTTCCCCAGGAGAAGAGGCTGCAACTCATCAAAATGGAAGGCCTCTGGGATGTGGTGCTTATCCTGCCTCTGCTGAGACTAACACAAAGGGTCTTCAGCAGGTTCTTTTGAGGCCTCTTTTCAGGGGTCACACTCTATTTTCAGGGTAATCCTTTGGAAATTCTTCATAAGTTGGGAGGACTTTGGGGATTTGACCTGGCTGTGTTAGGAACGTGTGTGCTTGCAAAATAACTATTTCCTATCCTCCTATTTGAAAATAACTTGTTTTAGAGGTGCAAGTAGAGATTTTCAGCTGCATTATTAAAATCATTCTGGAAAGGGAAATTTATTAATCATTTATAGTTAGAGACAAGTCACTTAATATTTAATATTATTTAAATGAAAGTGTTTAAACATTGTTTTTTCCCCCTACTTGATTGTTAAACTGATGCCGAAGCAATTCCAAAGTTTGTGACAAGTTTTCCCACTAAGCTTGAGTCTGTATGAGGCTCTGAGGGCCAATAGTTTCTCATCAAAACAGCGAGTGTTGACAGTGCATTTGGACTCTCTCTTATCATTAAGTACTCACGAGGGGAAGAGGCAGCTCATTCTGAGGAAAGAGGAGTCAGGGTCATGAGAAGGAGTGGGGAGGGTGGAGCTAATGGGAACTATGGGATCTCAGAGCAGAACAGCAGAGGTCGTACACTTATGTCATTTCCTTAGCTTCTTAGAAGACAGAGGGAATGGGACACTGGTGCTTCCTTTTGAGTCCTGATCTCTCGTAGTTGTTGGAGGATTTATTTGTTCATTCAACAAATATTATTGAGAGCTAACAATGTGTCAGGAATTGTTCTGGCCACTGAGAATACAGGGGTGTACAAGACTGATTAGTGCTAGTCTCTGTCATCAAGGAAACAAACACATAATTTGTGACTAGACAAGTGTTAGGAGGGAAGACACACATATAACATCATAGCGGGTGACTTGTGGCTGGAATGAGGTGGGAACATTGGAGGGTTTCCCAGCCTGGGGCACCTCAGAAAAAATGCAGGCTGAGGGAAAGAGATGCACTGTCTCTTCATTTATAAAGAAGCATTAGTCCTGTGGAAGTGAGAGTGAAG
This sequence comes from Equus caballus, assembly GCF_041296265.1. NCBI lineage: Eukaryota > Metazoa > Chordata > Mammalia > Perissodactyla > Equidae > Equus > Equus caballus. The sequence continues at coordinate 21,425,572 of NC_091687.1, forward strand.
GAAAGGAGAAAGGCAGGAAGTATGGAGACATATATCCAGAGGGGGAACTTTAGAAGAATTTATTTACCCACTCCATCGCCCGTAAGTTAAACCCAAAGTGAGGTCTAACTCCATGTGCTTCTTGTTTTGCACACACACAGGTGCAGAGCGGGGTGCTCTGGGCCCACTGTTTGGATCTGAAGAGGAATGCAGTGAGGTGCTGTCAGGTTGTGCTTGCATGGAATTGCCCAGTGCCTGCAGGGCTGGTCACGGGAACAACAACTATAACAGAAGCCCCAGTGGGTCTAGAGTGCTGTGTGAGAGCGCACATAGTCTGCTGATGGCCTCTGTTACATTTGGCTCCCATAATATAACTCAGGCTTCAATTTTTGTGAAAATGAGACGTCTTCACTTCTTTCCTGAAAGGAGAGGTGGCAGACAATCAGTTGTCTTGTTCTTGATTGAACAACGGATAGCTGCACTGGACCATTTTCTGTGATCCCTGAGCAAGAAAGCTCCAAAAGATGCTCAGGGAATCTATCCTTCAGGTCCAGAAAAGTTTGTTCCTTCCTCTATGGTATGGCAGCAAGCCTGACCCCTCAGAGTAACCAGAGGTGATGACCCTGCCAACTTAGTAACACAAGTGACGAGGTGTTAGCCACAGATGAATTCCATAGGACACTAAAGATTCCCTCTGGCAGACACATTATTTGTGAGGAATTAGGACCTCTAACTCAGTGGAGCCTAAGGTTGGGAGATGGAAAGCTCATCTTCCTCACATGGATCACTGTTTTGGCCTGTGAGGACGTGCTACTGCCTTCTAGAGTGTAGCACCCCACTCTGCAGTTGTTGTCCCCAAGATGACCTCATAACTGAAATTTTAAAGGTTACTGCACAGTTCTATTAGAGCAGCTGTATCCGGATGATACAGATGGATAAGACCAGTGCATTGTGTATCCATTTTTATCCCTCTTCTTTTTTTTTTCCCGAGGAAGACTGGCCCTGAGCTAACACCCATGCCCATCTTCCTCTACTTTATATGTGGGACACCTACCACAGCATGTCTTGCCAAGCAGTGCCATGTCCGCACCCGGGATGTGAACCGGCGAACCCCGGGCCGCCAAAGCAGAATGTGCGCACTTAACCGCTTCGCCACTGGGCAGACCGCTATCCCTCTTCTACCATAAAATGTGCCCCTTGGTCATGGGCAATGCTGTATGTGGATGCAGTGTTGGAATGTACATTCCCCAGATCTTCACATAGTACTGTTGATTGAGGCGCTGCAGTCAATGAAGAAAACTAAATGCAAACATGTACATATACAAAGTGTATATCATTCTCAATAAGGACAAATTCCACCTCAGATTGGAAAAGATCCATGAGCCGACTGATTTGATTAAAGAATGGTGCTCAGCCCCAGTCTCTGCTCTTGGCATCTTGGGAAGTCTTCCCCAGCAGTAACTATCTTAGATGTGTTGAGAGAGACAGAAAGAGATAGAGACAATGACATTGGGCTTTATATCTCTATCTCTGCCACCATGCCTACTCTGTGAATGGTGGGGACCATAGTACAGCAATGGCATAGCCAAGGAAGAAGGCTCAATGACATCCACAGGATGAGCCACTCTGTCTACCTAGCTGTCGGGATCCTCCTCTGAAGAAGATGCTCTCTGGTGGGCATTAGCGTGAGACATGAAATGTACTTGCTTCTTGCCTACTCCCACTCTTCCATTCACAGACCAACGTCCTCAGTCCTTCCTGGACTTGATCTTTGAATTTTGTTCCTTCTATGTCTCTCAGCAACTAGCCATGACTTTAACCACTGCCCAGGACTTTGCGTTTTCATAGCTCAGCCCAATTCTCACTATATGAAGTAGAGAATCAAGTGAACGTCTCTCAATACTGTCCTTCAGGGCATTTTCCTTTACTATTGTTTTTTTACAGCCATCACTGAGCAGGACTGTAATGTATCAGAGTCCTTCTTCTGCTGACACGAACTTATTATGTCAAGACATCTGTGAACTAGGTGATAATTCTTCCCTGCTCTGTCAACTGGGCATTGGGAATCTCCCAAAATAAGTATCCTTTGAAGCACAGGCTTCAGTGCAAAACAAGTGGATGCCATGGGCATTTGGAGTACCTGTTCATGAAATTTCCTCATTATTCCTGGAACTACATAGATTTTATTCCAAATATAACATTTTCATTAAACATTGGATTGCTACTGCCACTTGATCATATGGATTAGTGGATTTGAGTCACACAGTCTCTGGGAGGTCAGGCTCTGCCAGGTTCTCCACGTCTTTTCCCCAAGACCATGTCGGGGCAAATCCAGCATCTCCTCCTCTTTTGTTATAGGTCAACATTGTGTCCAAGCTTCAAGAAGCTACTCTAGTAGTTCAATAAGATCAGTTCCAGGGGTCCTAGCTAGAACTTTGAGTTCCAAGTCCTGAGTGATATAGCACATGTCATTGTACTCTCCATATCCAGATTTATATTCTGACCCCTCTGTACAAGTCCAGGAGCCTCCAAATTCACTTCCACATACATTTCTCCAGTGGCTGAAATTCCCTTGTCATTTAAGCTACCTTCTCCAGAAGTGGGTTGTGCTGAGACTTGACTCTGGTTTTCATCCTGGAGGCAACAACAAGTGGTGTATAATTATCTGTTGTTGCCTAACAAATTGCCTCCAAAGCTTAGTGGCTTAAAGCAAAAATCATTTATTATATCATCATCTCTGTGAGTCAGGAATCAGGCATGCTTAGCTGGGTGACTCTGACAGCGTGCACTTAAGGTGCTGGTTAGGGCTGTGGTCTCCTGTGAGGGCTTGGCATGGGGAGGATCCTATTTCAAGCTTACTTACATGTTTGTTAGCAGGATTCAACTCATCTCTGGTTGTTGAACGGAGGGTCTTATTTCTTTGCTGGATATTTGCTGGTGTCTTCCCTGTTACTTGCCATGCGCACCTCTCCACAGGGCATCTCAGAACATGGCATGTGGCCTTCCTCAGAGTGATCAAGTGAGTGAGAGGGGACAAGCCAAGATGAAAGCCATGGTATCTTTGTAACCCAGCCTCACAAGTGACACCCATCACTTTTGCCATATTCTATTCCTTAGAAGCTAGTCATTAGTTCTAGCTCACACCCAATGCGAGGGTATTACACAAGAGTGAGAACACCAAGAGGCAAAGATTGGAGGCCACCTTAGCGATGTTAGAAGGATGTGATTCTTTCATCCCATTCTGAACGTGAGTCTGAAAATGTCAGTGGTTGTAACAGTTCGTCAGTGAGCAGGGATGATTTACTTTGATATTCAACTTTTATTATCTCACTTCCCTGTTTATAAACTTTTAATGCATCTAATTGTGTACACTATAAGATAAAATCCAATAATCTGCATTTGTCCCAGGCACTTTCCTAAAAGTTTAAATGCATTTACTTCTTTAAGTCACACAATGAATGACAGAAAGTGAAGGCCACATAGTGAATGTGATGGGCCCTAGGCACTTTTACCTTGTTAGACCACCACTGTACACACACGCACACAAGCATACACTGTATATACATATACATATATACATGTGTGCATTTATATATATATAATTATTCTGTGATTATATTAATATAATGGCATATATAATCCAGGTTGGATTATATTCACTTTTTTCTTATGATTTAAAAATACATTAAAACATAAAACATTTTTGTAGGCTCCTAAAAGTATCACGGGCCCTGCATGGGGTAGATTAGATTTATTATGCATTGAGAAAACAGTAAGCGCAGGAGATAAGAACTGGAAATCTGGAGCCAGACTGCCTAGGTTTGACTCTGGCTCGCCATATATGGCCCACCTTCATGTAAGCAGGTTACTTGTCTGTGCTCGGCTTGCTCACTATGATTTACGGATAACCACCTCACCCCACGGCATTGTTCTAAGGCTTAAAGGAGGTTTTACTTGTATGGAAGACAATATAACTTCATCAATATCTGATCTGAATTATGTCTCTTTCTGGGCACAACTGTAATGCCCCATACACTTGAGGTTAGGCAAGGCAGTGTGACTTCATTTGCCTAAGGAAACGTTAGAGAAAGTGATTGGTGTCAATTCTGGGTGAAAACGTTTAATCATTGGTCTTAACTTTCTGCCTTGCTACTTATCTGCTCCAAAGTTAAAGTAAGAAGGAATTAACACGGTGCTCTACAAACTGAAAATGGAAATGCAGCACTAGTGAAAAACACAGGTTTTGTTGCATTATGAGTGAGATATTTGTTATGATCGTTACGGCAGAATAACCTATCCTATACTTCCTAATGCCATATGAAAATACCAAGATCAAAACTGGGCACATCTACACAGTAATCACTTTATATATAAGGAAACTGGGACCTTTAGAATTTGAATAACTTGCTTGGGAGTCAGATCATTTGGATTCTACTACTTTCTAGTTGTGGAATATTAGACAGGTTACATAGTATCTCTAAACCCCAGTTTTCTTATCTGTAATATGAGTTTAACAATAGCACAAGTTCAATAGCTTAAAGTGAAACTTTAATACAAACAATATAATATATAAAATGTGAGCATTCCATTTTTCATTGCTCAATTCTCTTACTTTATGGAAAACTCTGTGCTAGGTACGTGAACGCAGATGCAAATATAATGGCAGTCTTAGGTTCTTAGGAACTATTTATCTTGTAGGGAGAGAGACACCAAAAGAATCGGTAAATAGTATGCTGAGAACTATGAGAAAGGTACAAGTAAAATAATTTGTTTTTAGAAAGATATAACAAAATGTTCTAAATTTCAGTGGGGTTAAAGTGATATAAAATTTAACCCAGAATTTGAAAGACTAGAATGTTTTGTGCTTAGATAAGTAGGGGGGAAGAGAGTAAGAGTATTTAGATGGAGAGAGGATCAGTTAGGAACCAGAGAAGATTCTAGTTCTTGCAGTTTTATAAGAATGCATGTAAGACAGGAGACTTGACTGGAGAAGTAGGCTGATGCCTCAGCACAGAGTTCCTTATGGCAAAAGGGCTTTATATAGAATCTTCTATTTTCCTGTGTGTTCCTCATGTCAGGTAAGCAAGGTGTTCTATCCAGATAGGAGATCTGTGGAGATTACATTGATCTAAAATCAAAAGGACCTTCTGCCAATTCGACCTGCATTCATCATAGGCAGAGGAAGAAGAGAGGAAATAGGCTGCTGCCAGAGCTCAATTCTTGCTGAGCTCTTTCTATTCCTTCTTTGTATTCTTAAGAGTTACCCTATAGCTCACATCCTCTGCCCCTGTCAACTTCACTATTTCAAAAGTCAGTGCATTAGTACCCTTGCCCCCGTCTCTCCCTTTTCAGTCTTGATATACTATGAGGTCCAGAAAGCAGAGATTATGTCTTTTGTGTTCATTCGGTAAATCCATTCCTTAATACAGTAAGTGCTCAATATATATTTGCTGAAGGAATCTTTGAGGGAATAGATTCTTTCTATATAATGCTGTGCGGGCAGGTTTATTGCATTAAAAACACTGCTGATAGTGTCATTTTCTCTCTTAAAAATAATCAATAGCTCCCTGTTATCTATTGAATTTAGTCCTAATTCCTTATTCTGACCTGCAACACTATCCTCAATTGTCTCTTTTCAAACCTCCTACAACAATGTTACATGAACCTCATCCTCTCACTTAGCATCTTGGAAGTAAAGGACATCTCTTAAGGATTTGGGAGGGATATTGTAATCACAATAGTTAACACTTCTTTGGGAATTTATAATATACTGGATAAGGTGTTGACAATATGAGAAAGTTTCCCAACAAATCAATATAGGTAATAATAGGAGGAAACAGGTTATAGATCGAAGCAATGTGATTCTAGTTCCTAGCCTAAGCTACTACACCAAAAGGACTTGTTATTTAAGCTGACAGTGTTAATAAAGCTCAAGATTCACGGCATAAGTATTCACAATACTTGTACATCCTTAATGCATATTCAAACCACTAAAATACAGGCTTTATCTCATCGTTCCATTGCGGCCGATAGTCTCTGTTGCCTGCACTCTTTAGTCTACATTCCCATATGGGCATTCAAAGTCATCCATGATATGGCTGCTTTTGTACTTGTCCAGTTTCACTTCCTCTATTTCCCTTCAAATATTCTTATGCTTGAGGCACACCAAGCAAATGTGCTGCACTCTGCTCCAACTCTCTTTTCCTTTCCTTCATTTCCCCATGTGGTACGACATCATCAGTACTTCAGGGCTCACCTTCAGTGCCAACTCCCATAAACAACGTCCTGAACACCCTCTTCCCTACTTCCACCCTAGAAGTAGTTCCATGGAATTTTATCTATACCTCCTTAATTATTTTTTTCACATTCTCTGTTTTATTTATTCAAATGCATTGTTAAATATCCCATATTAGTCTATAAACTATTTGAAGTCAAAGACAACATAGACAGAGATCCTGAGAACTCCAAACTGCAGAACAAAAGTCATATTAAATTTAAGAGATTTTTGTCCTTCCCTGGATCCCTTCAGGTCCCACTGTTGCTGTGCTCTCTGTTCATAGGAAAGCTTTCTATAGGAGTTTGTCTACACTTCCTCACATATTGCTTCTTTTACCTGTTAAAATCTCTTTCATTCATTTCATAATATTTTTGTCCAAATCTCAGTGGCTTTTATTTTCCTGAGCCAATGACTACTTCTCTTCGCGAATTTTATTTAACCTTTCACCAGCATTTGAAGCAGATTCCCACTCCCTGTATCCTGAAGTACAGTCTGGTTTTGGCTTCTGCAATGCCCTGCTCTCTTTCAGTTTTCCTTCCTGCCAAATTAGATGCTATTCTTTTAGTGTCCTTTGCTTGTTGCTTCCCTTGAGGTCAAGAAGAAATGTGGGAAGTTCCCAGTATTCAATTCAAGATTGTCTTTTCTGCTACGTCCATACTCTTTTTCTAAGTTGATTTTGTCCAATTTAGTGACACTAAACAATGAAGAGAGAGAACTATATTATTCCGAACTCACATAACTACGCTGCATCAGTAAAGTCTAGGAAACTTTTCTAAGCCTTGAGTCCTAGTCTCTACTTCATTCTGGGAACGATGACATTTAATACAGAGAGCCATACTTTCTATAATTCAGGAGTTAAAGTTCCTGTAAGATGGCAGACCCAGATAAACCTACTTGGAGAAATAAATAGCATATGGTACTTGTCTCTCTTCGCTATACCCACAGAGCATAAAATACGTGTCCTTGTAGGTTTCTCCAAAGTCCCTTGCCCACAGAGTGTGTGAGAGTTTCCTCTGACAACAGCCCATTTCCTTGAAGGAGCTCCACATTTAGCACTGCCTAAAAAAATCTGCTTCAGGTACATGGCTGGACTTTCTAAATCATGCATATTAAATAAAATGTTCATTACATTTATGGCGTTTTCACAACTTCTAAAAGATAAGCGACTGCCTGTGCAGAGCTGATTGTGCTTGTTATCCTTTGCAGGAATATAACTGTCAGTTTACCTAGCACTTGGGTTTATTAAGCAGATTATCACTGCAATTTTAAAGCTAACTATTAGCATGTGTTTGGGAGAGACTGTTATGTTTCACAATATTAAGCAAAGAAATGGACTCATAATTGCAAATTAAACTATAAGGAATTCTTTATTTTAATAAAATATCTATGGTTATACATGAATGAGGATTTTTCTTTCAGGAATTAAGCAAAAGAAAGAATACTTTACTGATTTTATAGTTTTTATTTTTTTGAGGAAGATTTGCCCTGAGCTAACATCCACCGCCAATCCTCCTCTTCTTGCTGAGGAAGACTGGCCTTGAGCTAACATCTGTGTCCATCTTCCTCTACTTTATATGTGGGATACCCGCCATGGCATGGCTCCATAAATGGTGCTTAGGTTTGCGCCAGGGATCCAAACCAGCGAACCCAGGGCTACCAAAGCAGAATATGTGAACTTAACTGCTACACCACCGGGCTGGACCCTATTTTACAGATTTTAAATGACAAATTTACACAATTCTTTTAAACATGCTCCATCTCAGAAACCTTCAATGAATTCATGCCTATCCCATTCCTGTGGATTAGAGAGAAACCATTTAGGGCAAAGTCAAGGAATGGTATTCTAAGGTCCAAAAAGAAAGTAAAAGAGTGCCAGATGCCTTAATTTCAACAGGAAATATTCATCTGGAGCCTGTGGGCACACAGTGTGCAAACCTAGGTACCACCTGTCACCTGTGAGCCGAGCTGCTGTGGACGGGTAGGTGGAGGATAATCTAAGTGCTTCACTCAATAAATAGCCCATGGGAGCCCCACTCGAAGTGAATCCTTGAGTGTACAAACACAGTATAAACACAGAGCTTGCTGGTGACAAATGTGTTACTGTTTATATAGAAAGATTTTTGTTGTGACTGAAAAGCATTCTGGAAAAGGCCTGGAATTTGGAATGAGACAGGAGGATTGGATCTTAGCTGCACATTAAAGTTTTAATCTTTTCCAAAATTTTAAATTTCTCTGAGCCAAAATTTTCTCTACCATGAAATAGAGATGATGTACTAACACCAGTGTGCCCTAGGCACCTTGTGAGGTGCAAGGACTAGAGCCTGAGAGGAAAGGAAATGTTCTCCAAGAGAATGTTCTCTGTATCACAGTAGTTAAAGAAAACCTCTCAAACCAGAAATAAACAGAACAGAGTGGATGGAGGATTGGACTCCGAGTCGTTAAAAACGCTGAAGAACACAAGCTAATTTACACCACTTTAAGCATGTTTTACTCTCTGCAAGAGAAAGAAAGAAAAAAAGAATAGGTTAGTCTTTCTCAAACTCTTTCATTCAAATACCTAAGGTCATAGAAGGATGTGCGTATGACAGAAGATGTACTATTAAATTAACCTATGCACACTCAGATTTCTTTGAAACGTCCTGATCAACTACCAATGTGAATTTTGCATTCGACTTCATAATATAAACATTTTTTAACATAGAATGTTTCTTTAAATTACTTGCAAACTAAATGATATGACTTCCTCCTTCTCCCAAAGCTTTGGGAAACATTCATGTTTCATACAGACATTTCTTGTAGCGTTTCAGATCTGCCCTGCCCAGCCCGCCTCAGCCCCACCAGGCACACAACCACGTGCCCACTAGTTGGAGAAGCCCTGTGTGAGATGATTTCTAAGTGCCCTCCCAGGTCTAAATTGTGTTCAATTCACACATGGAGAAAACATTAAAATGAAACCCATGGGAAGATAAATTTGTTAGTGGAAAAGTATTACTAAAATGATTGCTTAAGCTGGAAAAAAGCATGAATAGGGAGTAATTAACATCCACAAATTATATCCTTGCCTGAGGGTCCATCTGAGTGATATTCCTACAGCAGGTCTGATTAAAATGGATATGACCTGATGAAGGAAAACATGACCATGGGTTTTGCTTTGGTTTTTGCCCATAAACCTTGGGCAGAGAGATAATCTTGAAGGAAAAATAAGGCCACCTTACAGCAAATTCCAACCTATAAAGAAATAAAAATGACACAGCAGAGTACATATTATGAAACCAATTCTTTGTCTTAGTTTTGAGTAAAGCAAAGTTAGTTGTTGGATGAGACTGACCCGTTTGTCAGGGACTTCAACTCTGAGTTCTATACCAAATTTCCATTTCCTTAACAATGAATTAGGCAATGGACATGACCCTGGGTTATCTGGTAATAAAAAAGAGATGAATGTGGTGCCGTCCTTGGCTATTTTTCTGGTTTGCAAGATAGACCAGGAGACACTAGGTTATAGTGCCAGGTTATGATAGAGAAGGCATAGCATTGACAGAAGCTCTCATTCAGCCTGCTTGGAGGAGAGGGGTGGGTTGTTCAATAAAGAAAGACCATGGGTTGAAATTCAAAGGGATTATTAGAATGTACTCACATATTAAACTATTGCTGTAGATAAAAAGCCTTATAACAAAAAGAAACAGAATGTGCAAATATGTAAGAAACATTTTAAAAAATATTGGAAAGCATGTCATAGCTGGCAAAGTCTAACTATTTAAATATGACTAGTATAAGGTGAATATAAAACATAGTGAAAATAAAGCCAGAAATATAAGAAGGAAAGGGCTAAATCACACAGGTTTTGTAGATCTACTAATCATTTGATTTTATCCTTGCCAGTAATCGAGGAGAATTGAATTATTTAAAAAATGGAAGTAATATGATGATATTTGTCTTTAGAAAGATCACTCAAAAAACACAGAAGATGTTCTTTGGAAAGGGAGAGAGGAGTTTAGAGCTTCAGAGAGCAATTAGAAGACATTTTCAGTGTCTGCACAAGAAATAACAATGACAAGAATTAAATAGCTATGAGGACGTAAAAATTTGGACCAATTTCAAGGATCTTCAGAATTGAATCAATAAAACTCGGTGACTAGCTCAATGTGAGGGACAATGTCAAGGGAAAGTAAGCCTCATGCTATAACAATGTGTCTGATTTGCTCACTCTTAGAGCCTCATAATTTCGGAGAGTTTTTGACTCACTTAGGCAGTTAGAAAATACATGTTATTTAAATTAAAGGATGAGTAAATAAATGGTTTGTGTAAATTTGATATTTACCAAGGGTACATGGGGGAGAAAAGATGCTATGTGGAGTGTGAAACAAAGACTTATGGGTCATCCAGAAGAAGTTGTTCAAGAAGCAGGTAGAAATAATGATCTGGAAGATTCCAATTTTAGTTGTATTAGACACATCCTACAGCAGGTAACAACAATAAACTTTGAACAAAATATTTTTTAAAACCAGGCTATTTGTAAGTACTTGAAAGTGAACCAAAGCAAGAAGAATATGGAGATAATTTGACCATTGAAAGAAGAAAGTGGAGTTTTACCCTGAAGAAACTTTCCAGTAAAGACAGTGTTGAAATACTGGAGCTCGAGTGGAAAGTCACAGCCTTTATGGCTTGAAATCTGAAAGGAAGGAGATTATGGAGACGAGAGGAGCTGAAAATTGAAGACTGGAATCCCCAAAAGAAAGGAATTAAAAACAGAGAGTCCACAAATCTACATATAAACTTTTCTCAAAGCATTGGCTAACCACTGAACTATGTACATGGAGGGAACCTCCAAGGAGTCCAATGGTTAGCTAGAGTTATAAGGCTAAAATATTGGAGCAAATATTTCAGCAGCTACCCATCACAAGAGATAGAGTTTGGAGTTTGAATCCTAACAAATTAGAAGAGCTTGGTAAATATTCCAGGCTCACCATTAAAACAGAGCCATTCCAATAAAATGCAATTTTAAGCCTATACAATTCCAAAGTACTAATTTCCAAAGGCAGTGCTTTACCTACCTGCAAGAACAAAAACTACACTCTCACAGGAGGCCACAGAACTCAGAGCTCTATAATATATCCAATGAATCATTTACAGTGATGAGTATACATTAAAAAAAAAATGACTAGATGTGAAAAACACCTGAATATATAAGCTATGCTAAAGAAAAAAGCAGTAAGCAGAAAATCACCCTGCAATGACTCCAATATTAGAATTAACATTTGAGGATTTTAAAGCAGCTACTATAAATATAATCAAGAATTTTTTTTAAATGGTCATAATGAGTGAAGAGTGAATCTTAATAAAAAAACAGAAACTATAAAAAACCTGGAAAATATAGAAATAGAAAGTATAATGTCTAAATGAAAGATATACTGAATGGAATTAACCACAGAATGGAAATAAATAAAGAAATTATGAGTGAGCTTAGAACAGGTGAATATATATATATATATATATAAGTATAAATAAATATACGTGTGTATATATATACATATAAAATCTCAAGGGGCTGGCCCCGTGGCCGAGTGGTTAAGTTCACGCGCTCTGCTGCAGGCGGCCCAGTGTTTCGTTGGTTCGAATCCTGGGCGCGGACATGGTCACTGCTCATCAAACCACGCTGAGGCAGCGTCCCATATGCCACAACTAGAAGGACCCACAACGAAGAATATACAACGCTGTACCGGGGGGCTTTGGGGAGAAAAAGGCAAAAAAATAAAAAATCTTTTAAAAAAAATCTCAAAAAGATAGAAAAAATGGAAATGCTTTAGCAGAGTCTCAGTAACTCCATAAAACAATATCAAGCATGTTTTTGAAGGGGGAGGATAAAGAAACTTGAAGAAATTAGCCAAATGTCCCCCAAATTTGATAAAAATTTCCACTTCTAGATCTGAAAATCTAATTTCAAATTCCACACAGGGAGCAACACCTTGGTCTATCATGGTTAAAGTACTGAAAACCAGTGACGAAGAGAAAATCTTGAAAGAATTCGAAGGAAAATAATGATATTATAGAGGGATGCAATGATATGAATAAACACTTACTGCTCAACAAAATCATTGGAGGCCAGAATACAATGGGAGACAACTTTGTGGCATTGAAAGAATAAGAATTGTCAAGTATGAGTTATATATAAAGTGAAAATATCATTCAAAATGAAAGCAAAATAAAGACATTTTCAGATCAATGAAAGCTGATAAAATTCATTGTCAGCAGTGTTGCATTAGAAGAAATATTTCAGGAGCTGTTTAGGTTGAAGGAGTGTGATGCCAGATAGAAAGCGCAAACTCAGTTCTACAAGAAGGAATGAAAAGTATTAGAAACATTGGTAAGTAAAAGAGAGAACATTTTCATCTCCTCTTAACTTAAAAAGAACCTGCCAAAGATGAAAATTATATCAATTTACTGTGAAGTTATATGTCTATGAATGTAAAATATTTAGCAATAACGTTACGAAGGGCAGAAGTGTATTTTTAATTATATTGTTGCACAGTTCTTTTATCTTACATATAATAGTACAATATTAACTCTAAGTAGATTCTGATAAGTTAAGGATGCATAATTTAATGCCTAGACAAGCACAAAAATACCAAAAAAAGAGCTAAATATATTTAGATGAGTAATAAATAAACTATTTAAAATATCTGGTTTATACAAAATAGACAGCACAAGAGAAGTAGAGGAACAAAAAATTGATGGGAGGATAGAAAACAAATAGCACTGTGGGAAATTCTCACAACTATATCCATAATTATGTTACATATAAATGGAATAAATCTCCCAAATAAAAAGGCAGAGATTTTTAGAGAGTATCTAAAAAACAAGACAAAATTCTTCAAGAGAAATGGTTTAAATATGAAGACAGGAATAGATTGAAAGTAAAAAGAGGGAGAAGACATAGCGTGTAAATAATTAACATAAGAAAACTGACGTTTTTATGTTAGTATTAGACAAAATAATTGTATCATTTTTATATTGCTGTTGTAACAAATTATCACAAATTTAGTTGCTTAAAACAATGCAAATTTATTATCTTAAAGGTGTGTAGATGAGAAATTTGCCAAGGCTCTCACTGGGAAAAAATCAGTGTGTTAGGTTTGTATTCTTTTCTCCAGTCTTTAGGTGAGAATCTTTCTCTTTTTTCCAATTTTAGAATTTTTACTTTACCTCATTATTTTAAAATGTCTTTTAAATGTTGTATCCATTTAATGCTACTTTTATTTGCTATAGCTTTTTATTATAAAGATAATATGTATTCTTTTCTAAAAGTTCTTTTATTTTGTTTTAATATAGCAAAGAAAATATATAAAATTATACCTAATGCTCACACATAGGAATAAATGCTTTTACCATTTTGGTAGTCTTTCATTCTTTTATTTATTTACTTTAGCAGCTTAGGCCAGAATATTTTTGCAGCTTCTCGAGGTTGTCCGACTTCCTTGGGTAATCTTCCTTCATCTTCAAAGCCAACAACTTTGCATTCCTCTGTTTCTTATTCTGTAGTTACAACTCCCTTTGACTTTTCCCAGCAGGGAAATGTTCTCTGATTTTAAGGACTCAGGTGATTGAATTCGGTCTACACTGATATTCCAGGGCAATCCCTCTATCACAGGGTCCTCACCATAATCACATCTGCGAAAGCCCTTTTGCCATGTAATATATTCACAGATTCTGGGAATCAGAGGATGTACATTTTGGGGGTGCTATTATTCTGCTTACTCTAGTAATATTAATCATAAGAGTATTCCTACTAATACAATTAATATGTAAAGAGGGACATTTCATAATATAAAGAGGTTAATTCATTAAGCACACATAACAATCACACACGTGTATGCACCTAAAAATAGAGAACGATGAAGCAAAGCCCGACTAACTGAAATAAAAGAAACTGACAAATAAAAAACTGCAGTTAGAGATTTTAATACCATTTTCTCAATGACTGATAGAACAACTAGACAAAAAATCATTAAGATTATAAAAAATATGAGAAGACCATCAACAACTCTGACCTAATTAATATTTATAGAGCAGTACACACAACTGCAGACTACAAATTCTTTTAAGGGCTTACTCAACATTCATCAAAATAAACCATAACTTAGACCATAAAATAAGTCTCAATAAATTTCAAGATTGAAATCTTACAGAATATAATTTCTGATTTTAAGGAAAATCCTTTGAAATCGATAACAGTATGACATTTATAAAAGACCCAAATATTTGGGAATTGTAAGCTTCTAGAAAACCTAATTTTTCAAAGAAGAAATCATAAGAGAAACTGGAAAGTATTTTCAATCAACTGGTAATTAAAATACGCATATAGAGAATTAGGGAATGCAGCTAAAGTAGTGTTTAAGGAAATATATATCTTTAAATGTTTATTAGACATGGTGAAATATTTAACTAAATTATCTAAATTTCTACCTTAAGAAGCTAAGGAAAAATGAAAAATCATAGAGGTATAAAATATGGGGGAATAAAAATAAGAGCAGAAATTAATGAATTATAAAATAGGAAAACAATATAGAATATTAACAAAGTCCAAAGTTGATTATGTGAGAAGATGAATAAAATTCATATTTAACAATATGGGTCAAGAAAAACATTTATAGAAAACACAAAGTATCAAAGCCAGAAATGAGGTGTTAGCCTGGTGGCGCAGTGGTTAAGTTCTCATGTTCCACTTCAGTGGCCCAGGGTTTGCTGGTTTGGATCCCAGGTGTGTAGGCTCATTAAGCCATGCTGTGGCAGGTGTCCCATATATAAAGAAGAGGAAGATGGGCATGGATGTTAGCTCAGGGCCAGTCTACCTCAAAAAAAAAAAAAAACCTAGAAATCATAGGCTTGCTATCTAGTCACATCCCAGTGACAATAAAAGGATCACAAGGGAATATAAAGAACAACTTGATGCCAATAAACAAGACAATATAAATACTATAGGCAATTTATTTAAAAAGAACATTTCAAAACTGATAAAATAGAATATATGAATATCTGTATATTTTTAAAGTAACTGATTTCATAATCAAAGAGCATTTCATTAAAAAATATAGCTGGACCCAGGTAACTTCACTGGTAAATTCTATCAAACATTTAAGAAAAAATATTATCAGTCTTATGCAAACATTGTTCAGAAAAACAGAAAAATTGAAGACTTCAGTACTTATTTCTTATATACAGAATGTCCCCCAAAAGCAAAGCCTGAAAAAGACATAAGAAAAGAAAATTACACACCAATATCTCTTATAAACCCAGATGTAATAAATACTTAAGGAAATATTAGCAAACCAAATATAAAAAAGTTAATTTTATCATGACTAAGTGTAAAAGAAAATATATACCCACAAAAATTCTTGTGCAGGAATGTTTAGGTCAGCTTAATACATGATAGACAAAAACTAGAAACAATCTAAATGTCCATCAATAGGAGAACGGATATAAAAATTGTAGTATATTTGTAAAATTGAATGCTTCTCAATAATAGAAATTATGAACTGTAAAACACAACAATATGGAGGATTCTCAAAAGCATTATGTTGAAAGGAAGGAGACTGGCCTAAAAGAGTCTCTATCACTGTATTAAATTTTGTATGAAGTTCTAGAACCACCAGTTTTAATCTATGATCACAAAAAGCAAAGTAATGTTTGCCTATAGGGAGGGTGTAAGTATGACAGACCTTTCTAGATCTTTATTATCTTGGTAGTTACTTGTATATATACATACATTTTTCCAAACTCATCAAATTTTGCAGTTAGCACCTATGCATTTCACTGTATATAAATTTCAGCGTGACTGCACCTAGTACCAGTAGAGGAAGAGGAAATGTTGGTTGAGGATGGAGCCCCGGAAAATACAAACATTTAAGTGTGGTGGAAGAAATGGTAACTTTAAAAGTGACTGAGAATGAAAGGGAGATATGAAATAGAAGTAAGTACATATGTTCGTGAAAAGACTTGTACTAGAATGTCTGTAAGAGCACTACTCAAGCTGGCCACTATCCTAGTGTCCCTCTACAGTAAAGTGGGTAATTAACTCATGGTATGTTCACATTTGAATACTGTCAGCAATGAGAATCACAGTTGAATCAAAACGTGTAAGAATCTTGCAAACAAAGAGTGCAAAGGGAGCCTTTGAGCAAAGGAAAAATAGACACACTGTGTGGTTCCCTTAGGGGAGATGGCGGTCTCTGCCTGGAAGAGGCATGAGGGGTCTTCTGACTTGTTGATCATGTTCTGTTTCCCCATCTGAGTTCTGGTTACACAGATGTGTTATGTTTCTGGACATCATAGAGCTCCACACTTATGAAATGTCTATTCTGCTATGTGCAGAGAAACAGAAAAAGAGAGACTGACAAAGTAAAGCCTGAGACCTGAGTTAGCCTGGGATCTAACATGGCCATTTATTTCAGACAAATGGCCAAATGTATGTACATGTTAACCGTGTTAACCATGAATCTTTGCATTTAATTATGTTGCTAGTCTGTATGTATATGTTCAATGATAAAGAAATTTAAACTGTATAAACCTATAGATAATTCTAGAAACAATTTCTCTACAATCTTAGGGACAAGTAAATCCTTTCTCAGGAAGGGGAAGAAAGAAGTAGATTTTTTGCTGTACTAGTTGCTCTGCCTTCAGTGCCTGGTTTACTAATCAGAGGGTCATATCATACTGTCCATTATATAGATGAGGAAATGAGGTTAAAGAGATGAGCTTAAACAAATGAAGTGTTTTGGCAACCCTCATGGAAGCTGACAAGCATGAGACTGGCATGTGATCTTAAGTGTGACATCAAATCCTATTCTTGATTCATTCTCATCAAACTAAGTGAAAAACATTCCACTGGTTATTTTGTTTTCTTTAGTTTATTAATACTTGAACATACAAATTAAATGAGCATGTTTCTCTGTTAGAGAATTTAAGGTGTCGGATATCAAAGTAAACTACTTATATTACTTAAAGACAGGGCACTTTATAGCCATTCTTAATTTTTAGTGAAATTGAGATCTATAATATACTGAGAAAAATTCAGAGGATAGTTTGTATATACTTGCTTATCTTTCATATATTTTCATACAGAAAATGACTTTTCTAATGGACTTAGCTGATACAATGTTCTTTTTTCATATTATTGTATTCGATCTAAATAATACTTTACACCCAAATATAAAGTGTCTCATAATTGACAAACCTTATAATTCTCCTATATTTATGTCAGTAGTTCTTGACTTCAGCTGCATAGCCAAATAACTTGAGGACTGGAGGAAATTTTTAAAAATTCTGTTTCTTAGACCCAACTTCAGATATCCTGAATTGATTTCAGAGGGGGAGCAGCTGGCCAGGTTTGAGAACCACTTGTTTATATGATGGGAGGGAGGACACTAAGCATCGCCCAGTTCTTATCTGATCCACAAATGCTTTATTAGATTTTTTCTTCAAAAAGTTACTGAAGTGGCATTTTGTCCTCACATAGAACACGTTTCCTTTCCATTCCACATTCCACATGCTCTCATTTGTAGTTCTGCTAATGTACAGTTTCCCTGTTATGTCATAACACAGATGACATCTTTGTGTCTCTACACCACTGTGAAGCATTGCTCATGCACTATGCTCCATTTATGTTATATCTGCAGGAAAATACAAGGGGCTCTTTGCCCAACCACACAAGCCAATCTCTTTCTCTCTTTTCTCAGAAAAGGAGAAATCTCTCTCCCTCTGAAAAGTCAAGTCCTCCACTTGTGTTTAGTCTCTTCCCCTTCCATGTTCGCCTGGTCCTCAATCTCTTGGCCCTACATATTGCCTGTCTCCTCTGCCTACAAATAATACAGATGCTACATTTTAAATGGAAACACTGGGTCCCCAAGTGGTCCAATTGTTGCTTAGAGTCACATCAGGCAATAGTAATTATAAAGGAATTCTAAACCTTATTGGAATATCTCTATGAATATTGTCTCTACAAGGGAAGTCATAGCCACTGCAACATTTTCCAAAGTTCTCTTGCTCTCCTCCTCAATTATTTTATGTTCTGAACTTCTCCTTTGGCAAACTGCAATTACTGTCCCTCAACATTTCTTCCTCTTTTTTTCCCCAGCACTGCCTCCGCCGGCTGGCAGGGTTCCCAGGGCCCCTGCACCTGCTCGCTACCTCGAAGCGGGGAGAAGCTGGTGCCCATTCCGCCAGATCCCGCCAGATCCCGCCCCAACCCCATTTAAGTTGTGGCTGCAGGCACTCTGAGAAGGCTGGGAGGTTTTTCCTCCTCTCACTGCTTTCTGTGATGCCCATGGAGAATGAAGTTTGAAGAATTAATTTCTCCTCCTCCTTCCTCAAAAACATCTTCTTTCAAACCTACAAATCTATGATTGTCAAACACCATTATTTACTCATTCATTAGCAGTTCTTTCCCCTTGCTATCCTGACCTCTTCTCAAAATACCCGTGCGTATTGTACAGTAACCAGCTTCTCCAGGTCACTAACCTTGTCCTTCCTAGTCACGCATCTGGTTGAAAGATATATTTGCGGCCTCTTCATGCTGCTGCAGTATCTAAATTTGCCCTCTTGGCTTCTGGAAGACTGTGTTCTCCTCATCTTTGTCCTTTTCATACACCTTTAATCAGTAATTCTTTGTCTTTTTCTGGCTCCGCTTCCTCCTCCTGCTTCCTAAGTATAAGAATCCCCAAAGAGCTGTTCTCTCTCACACGTTGCTCCATTGTCTGCATGATGAAATATTTTTTTAAATGACTCATTTTTTGTCTATACCTTATTCCCGTTCTCAACTTTTAGCCTTGCAGTTCCACTGACTAATGAACATCTGCCTGTGGATATCCCCCTAGCATGACGAAGTCAACATGACTGTAAGTGAGCTCATCATACTCTCCCACTCTGTCCTTTCCTCTGCATTCTCATTTTCTCCTGATTGTACTATTTCTGTCACACAAGTCTCAACACTTTTTGATTCTCCTCTATTTTCTCCAAATATCTGATCAATCACAAAGCCTTTTGACGATTTAATTTTGGAATATTCTTCCTTGTTGATTTCTTTTTTATGTGTCACCTTTATGTGGCTCATCATTACATCTACCTAGATTTATAAAATCTTAAAATAGACCCCCACACTCATAATCCTCAATTGGCCCTGCTCATTGTTGCCACTTCAACATTTTCTTATAAAACTTCTAATCGTGTTACTCCTCAGCTCTGAGCACTTGTGGCAGGTCAGGCACCCTAGGAAGCAGGCTCTGAGGTGGAGTTTAGGGTGCAAGATGTTATTTAGGGGCTGCCTCCAGGATCAGCACCTGTGGAAAGGAGTGGGAGAAGTGGGTGAGGATGCAGGGAGAAGTTGAGATGCAACACCAGCGCAATGCCAGCCTCAGCTGACCCACAGGGAGCTCTGGATCTAGATGACCCTTAAAAGTTATCTCCCATTGGCTTGAGATGGCCAGACCTTTTTACTCCAGCCACTTTAGCCAGTCTCTGATGTTGGGCAGGGAGTCTCCCTGCAGCTTGGGCAATCCTTGGAGAGGCTGACAGCCAGAGGGTCTCTATCGACAGCCCTCCTTAGTGCGTCTTCCATTGAAGGGGAATCTGAATGGCTCTTCACATTCTCCACCAGAGTTCTCAATGGTCCCATATTATTTACTGGCTATAATTCAAGCTCCTTAGCCTCGAGTTCATGAGCAACCACTGCCTGGTACAAAATGCCTTCCAGTTTCATGGTTCCAAGTCTCTGTTTTTTCAGGGCTTTGATGTCATCAGGTTGAGTTTCTCAGTATTCCTTCCACATGACATGAACTTTTTCATCTCTGTGATTTACGTTATTGCCCATTTTGCTAAAACTCTCTATTCAATCATTCCTTCATCTCCTCATTTTTTAAAGTTCAGCTTACATGACCTCCTGTCTGAATTCCTTCTCTAGTTAAAACTTGTATGGATCTTAGTAAAATGATAATAATAATAATATTTAGGCCTATTGTGCTTGCCGCCATTACTATCACCGCCATTGTTGCCATTGCAACTTAATAAGGCCTTACTGTTTCCCAAATGCTGCACCAAGTGCTGATCAATTTCTAGTTTTTATAACAGTTATCAGTGCTCTATTTCCCATTGAGTGTTGCTTGACATAACTTTGCATTCTCAGTCAGATCCAGCCTAATGCTTGGCTCACAGGACCCAGTCAACAGCAGTTTTCTGAATGACTAAATAGATAAATAACTGTTACCCAATAATGTGTACATCATGGACTTCTCTCCTGCTCTGCTCCTGGCCTGGCAGAAAACGATCTTGATGTCTGAGAAGT
Organism: Equus caballus; assembly: GCF_041296265.1. Lineage (NCBI taxonomy): Eukaryota > Metazoa > Chordata > Mammalia > Perissodactyla > Equidae > Equus > Equus caballus. The sequence goes on from NC_091687.1 coordinate 21,446,157, forward strand.
GCATACTGAGGAGCACTGAGAAGGAGCGTTGAACGGCACATCTCAAGTCTGTAATTTCACAATGCACTATACACTTTTATGACAGTCTTCACAATAACAACCATACTCTCAGAAATAAAATTTTAAAGTGCCCAACTGTATCCCACCTTTGTCAGCATGAAGCAAGTACAGTCCAATGAGCAGGTGAGTTTTTCTGGCTGTATGTCCCAAGACAATGACAGAAAGTTGGAAGAGTGTAGATGCAGAAACAGGAGTAATTTGTGGAGCACAGAAGCATTCCAGTTTAATGAGTTGAAATACCCTTTCAGCTTTTAATATTTGAGATCCTACTGTTCTTGCTTAGATTTTTGCAGCTTCCTTGAAGGAACAAATAAGAGCTTGGCCTCTTGAGCGCAAAGAACACAGTTTCTCTGAGTAAGCTTATTTTACTCTTCTTCACTCTTGAGCCTACAAGCTCTCTTGCTTTTCCTCTGAGAAAGGAAGCTTAGAACATGCTAGGTAAAACCCTGAGATTATTTAGTAATGAGGAAGCATGAGGGTTTGGAGAAAGAATGAGCTGGAAGAGGAATGAGTTCTAAGTTAGCATTCATAAGTTTGTTCTGTACTGTGAAAAATAGCATGCATCAATTATGCATGGATACTATTATTGCAGTAATGAGCTTATTCAAGTTTATGCCATTGTAAAATGTAATAAATAGCTTATTTTTATGTGAGGAAAAATTCATTGTTTTTCAAGGTTCCTAATTACAAAAATATGCTTCAAGTCTCCTTTGACCTTATGGAATTTTCCTTTAGGTTCACAAGGAAAAAGCTTTGCCTCACCTGACCCTTCTTTCCAGCTCTTCCTTAAAAAAGATCCTTTTGCAATTTTGATTTAATCAAATAAGGTGCTCAACATTTTCTCAATAGAATGGGAAATCCTGCAAATAATAGACTTATGGAACAGTATGAATCAACCCTTATCATTTAAAAATCCTTAAGGGAAAAAAAACACATTTATTTCTTTTCAGTTTCCCAGAGCATAATTTGGTTCTGCCCTTTAATTTAACAAAACCATTTTTTAAAATGTCCTTTAAAAATCGCGTCATATTGTGTTTTCAAACAGTCAAAATATCAGCAATTTACAGCATCTTTTGTTCTCTAACAGTGTGAATGTTTAAAATAGCTACAATTAATGTGATCATTAGGAAAGGGAAAGGAAAGTGAAGACTTGTACATGGCCAAAGCACAGCTCAATCTAGATTTTTAGCTGCAAGTGATTAACACAGGGAATTTGTGCTCTCACAGGTCTCTAATTACAGCCACTCCTGCATCAGCAACCTCTCATGGCTGGTTGAGGGAGCCACTGTGGGTACGGCTATACTGTGAATTAGGAAGTGCTGAAGCACGATGCTTACGTATCCCTTCATTGTAAAATGGAGTTGACAATGGCAGTTTTGCTTCATTATTTAAAATTACATGTGAGGTAACTTTAAATGTGACCCACTGAAATATTTATGTAGCCAGAAGACTTTGTGCAATGCTGGTATTTTTTTTTTTAAGATGGGAATGCTATCTTTAACTTTTCTGTATATTATACTAAGTCAAAAATGAGATTAGAACATGAATAGATGACTAAATTGACAAAATGCTAAGAATCTTGTAGAATTGTCTTGAGATGGGGTAAGATGAAGCTGTGTGAGGAAGGAACGCACACACATACACACGTATGAATATCCATGTGTATATATATACGCATATTTACATTGGAGCCACAAGAGACACATTAATTTGAAATATGCTTCACTCTACCCTCTTCCTGATGGCTTTTTAAAACAGTGTTGTCTCTTAAGCTGCACTGGCCACAGGGACCAGCCTTCCTTCCTCTTTTCTTCTCCTCGTCTACTGTCCATTTCTTGTTAGCTAAACATATATTTTTACTTTGAAAGGATGTTACTGTGTGTATTCTATTCTACAGTGATATTTATATCTTCTATTTTTCATCTATAGATTAATTCTCAATGTGGAAAACGAATTGACAGTTTTTGCATAATTATGTTTCAAGTGGATGATATAAAAAATATGGTACTTAGAGCCTCAAGTAGAACTAAAATAATATTCATTGATAATTATGGAGGGAGAGGGCAATGTTTAAAGTAGGCTAAATACCAATCTTTTATATATAATTAATAAGTGTTTAATGAAATTGATAGCCAACATATAGATTCAAACATGAAAAGAAGACTGGGAGCAATAATATTCTTGGTGATTGGTGTTAGGAAGTTGGAGTGGGGATGAGGAGTGGGTCAAGCAGTCACTGCTTTTCTTGAGAAGCTCTTTCATATGATTTCACATTTTGCCAGTTGCATGTATTTTTTTCTGCATAAAATAACCAATGATAGGTTAAATGAGAGGATGGAGAGGCAACTTCCAAAGGAGTGTTTTTATATCTCTGACATCTCAAATTCCTTTTCTCTTCCATTAGTCATGTACCAAAGGACACAATCTAGCCCTGCACTTTAGTGTCACATCCCTGAGAGAGTTAGCAGAGAGGGCAATAGATACATCCCTTTAGTCCTTGCTACAGTAATGTGTTAACAATAGCTCAATTAAACACAGAAGCAGCTGAAAACCACATAAATCTATCACACCCAGCCCAAATTCAGTTTTCTCTAATCACATTTCCTTTAACTAAGTTTCAAAAATGTCCACAGTTACTCCAGCACCACAAGAAGCATTGAAGAGAAGTATGAAGAAGGGATGGCAGAGTGGCAAGGGATAGGAATCTCAACTTACTGTAATTAACCTATTTTATTTTGGAAAATTTATGATAACATATGGGCAAGCAAACAAGTTGGTAGAATCTGCTGCAGGGGTCTTGGAACGAGCCATGCAAGTGAGACCCCCTGAAGTTAGAGTTTCATTGGCTTCCTGGTGACACTGCCTCTGGATACCAGTTCCAAGAATTTGTTGTCATGCTGGGAAATGAAATACAGAGAACTCTCTGATTCAAACAGATTTCTCCACTCAGGAAAAGAGAAAGAAAAGCTTCAGAAGAATGTCTGACCTTGCCAAACAAATAGTTATCACAATGAAACTCAGTGTCTTCTCTCTGTTGTATATCCAGATAAATTACCATGGACAGTTTGATTTTGGATACTGATCTTCCCACATACATTGTAATTTCTTCAAACATTGTTCCCTGCTACTCTGATGTAAATTCACCAAATTTGGATTTTTATGCATCAGGTACAAAAGCCCACTGTGGGCCTTGGCAGCCTGCATTTTAGCTTAAGTGATATCTCCATCTTTGTTAAGCAGATTATACAGTTACATAAATACTTTACTGTAGTGGCTTTCAAACTGCAGCAAAAAAGGGAAGATATGCCCTAGGGACATCAACCAAGTGGTGGGGATGGTGGTAGAAGGAGTTCCCTGAGATAAGGAGGTCTGAGCCAGTAAGGATCCAGTCAACTGCCACCAGAGGCATTCGGTGATTATCTGCTCTCTAGATCAGAATTTCAGGCACAAAACATCAGAAGCAGCCCCAATCTTCTATAAAATCACACCTATACTCTTTTATTTATTGTATAATTACCTAATCCTGGATAGGAAATTTAATATAGGTGTGTCATCATTGAAAATTATATTGTGGTCCTCTACAATACATTAATTGATTAAGCACTGGATTAGGATATTTCCCCTAAATGGGTGTGTGACTTTGAGCATGTCCCTTCACCTCTCTGGCCTTCCATTCCTAATCCCAAAAATAAGGGACCATAAATAAATGATTTTTAAGGCCTCAAGTTCAGTTCTGATATTCTAGTTCTGACCTTTGGCCAATCTCTTATGCTTGAATAGTATTCTCTAACATAAAGTATAGCGCCTTTCTTTACTAGGAGTCAAAGAAGAATAAAGGAAAGAGGATGGGCTTTATTTCACATCCTGAGTAATTATGTGCTTCTTTGAGCATTCTTCATTTATAGAACACTGTGAATAATATGTAATCCATAAGCATTTTCGGATTGCTAATTGAAGTTATGGTATAATGTGCCTAGCGTGACGTCTTGTACCTTTGTTTAATTATTAGTTATCATCATCATCATCATATCAATCAACTTAAAAATTACATTCCTTTGTTCTCTGGTACAAATACAGCTGGGGAGAGTACCAGATCTTAACAATAGATGTGTCAGAAATTGAGACAAAGGGTTTGCCTGAGCAGCTGGGCAGCCATAAGTGCAGCCGTCTTTATGCATGTCTCTCTAGTCATCCTTGAGAATGCAAATAAAGATAAACGAAAACCATTTTCTTTCTCGGCCCAAGGAGCTAACTCGTCTGTGGAAATGAACTTCCATTCTCTCTGACAATTAGTTTCACTCTAAAATATGATAATTCTTTGAAGTTGCACCACGAGAGGAAATATGGCATGCTCCACGTTAAGCAAAGGAAATATATGGCGCTGCCGGAGACATTAATCTCATTTGCTCTGCACCTGATTTTTCACCGTTAGAATATTGCAGCAAAGCTCTGTGCTAAATCTCAAGCAATTTAGTTCAGCAAAGTAGATTAGTTAGAGCCAATGCAAAGCTCTACCTTATTACTTTCTTTCAGTAAAAGTGATATTCAGATATATAGTCTGAGGCTTGCACTAGAAACTGAGATGTTCTGCTTTTTCAGTTTTAACAATATTAGATGTGAATAAAGGCAAGCAAAACAGGTAGCTGTGGCCTGGACTCTCACTCCAAAAACTTTTAAATCTTAAATAACTTTTATACAGTCAGTGCCTTTTGCCAAAAGGAAAATCTATTGTGAAAAGGGCTCATGAAAATAGGTGGGCTGAAAGGTGAGAGGATTGTTTATGGATGTCTACTTAGCTCTGCAAAATTGCTTTTTATCTTTTGCCAAGGACATAGACTTAACAGAGGTATTGTTTTATTAAATACTGCGGCTCCATATTAGACCCATCTGGAATGTGGACGAATCCACTGCCAACAGTTTTATTAGAATGTTTTGTCAAATACAACTGGTTAACTGCTCTACCTTCATCCTCACCGCCCATCTTATATTCCATATAGGACTGTACTGGGTTGAATAGTGTCACTCCAAAACACATGTCTGCCTGGAACCTCAGAATGTGACTTTATTTGAAAATAGAAATAGAAATTGAAAATAGATTTGCAGATGTAATTAGTTAAGATGAAGTCATACTAGAGTAGGGTGGGCCCTAAATCCAACGACTGGTGTCCTGATCAAGCTCTGTGAAGACATAGAGATGTACATACAGAAAAAAGGTGGCCACGTGAAGATGGAGGCAGAGACTGGAGTGGTGCTTCCCTGAGCCAAGGAACACCAGAGATTGCCAGCAACCACCAGAAACTACAAAGAGGCCAGGGAAGATTATCCCTTAGGGCTTTTGGAGGGAACATGGTGCTTGCTGGCAGCTTGATATCAGAATTCTAGCTTCCAAAACTTGGAGAGAATAAATTTCTGCTGTTTTAAGGCACCCGGTTCGCAGCACTTTGTTGTGGCAGCCCCAGGAAACTAACACAAGCACTATGATCATGGACTCACAGTTGAACCTCTGGGTCGATGCAGTTGTCACCTCTCCGGACAACTAACTTTAGATCTGACAGTCTGTCTTGTTTTAGGTATGAACTCCCCAAGAGGAGTTAACACCTCTTACACATCTTTCTACCCACAATATCTGGTAGCCTATTTGTCTTTGCATCTCAAGTATCAACGCTAGGTGTCTTGTGCACCACTTCAAATCTTCCTCCTTCTCTAGCCTATGCCTACCAAAGTCCAGCTTGGCTTAAATGCAGCTGATAGCCCCTGACCTCAGGTCTGTCCCACACTCCCTGACTTCCTGCTACAGGGCTCCTCTGTTCCCAGAGTGGGCTGCTCTGGGGATGTGCCAGCTTCCCCTTAGAGCAGGGGAGTCAACACCTGTGAGGCATGTTCAGCTAAAGGATGATGGAGTCAATGGATAAATACTTTCTTCTACTTTGCCCCAGGGGAACTGTTCTTAGGTACATCTCACAAAGGTTTTTGGTGGGTTCTGAGGATTCAGGACTAGTTGCCCCAAACAGTGGAAAATTACATAACACATGACTTAATTGGCATGTCTTCCAACCTGGCTTTCCTCCATCCCTCTTAGTATGACCCAAATAAACAACCCACACAAATGTTTCAAATTCTAATCTTCAGGGGAACCCAGGCTGATGATTGGTACTAGAATTAGCCCTAGTAATTAGGACTTTATAGGCCTATTAAGTAGGAGTTTATAGCTGGATCATTCTCTAGTCAGAAGGCAAAAAGACCCTGAGGTAAGTAGGGTGATGATAATCCCTAGCATGGAGCAGCATCACAATTGTTGTGCCTCTCACCTATGAGGGCCGGGAATTGATTCAAGTAGCAAGTGAGGAGTTAGGTTATATGTTAGCTGTGGAAGGTGAACAGTATGAGAGGGAAAATAATAATTTTAAGGTTTTTGAAATTGACTAGTTAGCTCTTCAGAAGTCTTGGGATAAAATGTGCTCCTGGGTCAGTCAAATAACAACTCAGGTGTGCTCTGAAAGCCAGAAATCCTCTATGGCCATATTTAAAGGAGACCCTCATCTTCTACAGCTCCAGGGAAGACCTTGCTGAAAATCAAGCCGAGGATTTAATTGAAACAATTTCAGAGCTACAAAAGAGGTGAAAGTTCCAGCCTCAGGGTATCTCCTACAACAAAATCGGAGTCCTGATAATAAAAAGGGGTCCCAAAGGAAAAAATAAAATCTTTAAAAAAAAATTAAAAAAAAAATTGTTGGGGCTGGCCCCGTGGCCGAGTGGTTAAGTTGGCACGCTCTGCTACAGGCTGCCCAGTGTTTCGTTGGTTCAAATCCTGGGAGCGGACATGGCACTGCTCATCAAACCACGCTGAGGCAGCGTCCCACATGCCACAACTAGAAGGACCCACAACGAAGAATATACAACTATGTACCCAGGGGCTTTGGGGAGAAAAAGGAAAAAATAAAATCTTTAAAAAAAAATTAAAAAAAAAGGTGGACCCAAACATAAACTTGCAAGACATGACCTGTATGAGAAGAAAAAGACCTCACAAAAACAGCAAAAAGGAAAAAAGAAAAGTCAGAGGGGCTGAGAAGGCGAATGTTGGTGCTGGCAAAAAGTGAGCTGGAGATTGGACAACAGAAGGAGTAAAGATTCTGCCATGACTTTATCTCTGGTGATTGTGCAGATTTTTCATAAGAGGATTAATAAACTAAGAACTTTGAAAGAAAAAGTGGAACTATGAGACCTGGAATGGGGATATTTGGGAACACAAGGCTGAAAATCTTGAATCCGGATCCCCTTGAACCTTCTATGAGTTAGAAGCAGCCCTTTCCAGAAGATAGCAGCCTCCTCTTATTTGGAGATATAAAATGAGGAAAGTGCCTGTAAGATAAAACTAGTCCTTTGTAAGATATATTCTGTGACCCTTCATTGCCTCCAGGCCTAAAACAAACATCAGGTCTCAGTACAGGCTGAATAGGGAAATGCAATGGTAGGTCTGGGAGGAAAGAGCTCATACATGAAAGTCCTTGAAGGAATTATCCAATATATACCAGCAGGAAATTTGAGAACACATGTGGAAGAACACATTGAGGGTATTGAACAGGGGTGGAATGGACCAAATACTAAAACTGGATAATGGAGAAATTTTTAACGTGGGAGCCCTTGTCCATGACTCAGAAATAAATGTCTTGGCTGGAACCCATGGGGCTGATCCTAACATGCTAATAGGATATAGAGACACTACAGTAAATGAGTTGCAGATTCTTTAATTTCCTTGGCAGAGTATTGAGGAAGGGGTCAGGAGGCTAAAGGAGGTAGCAACATTAGAATTTATTATGATTATCAGATTTATTATGTGAGACCAGATGTCTTACTGGATGATGTATGTGTTAAGTGAAGCCAGACTCTCAGCAGGCACTGTCATCTTCAGGCAGAAATTGACAATAGGATATGATGACATGAGGTTCCAGAATGGGATAGCAGAAGTCAAATAGTTGCACTTAACTGTCAGAGGCAAAGTGGAAATGATGACCATAGTGAACAGCAATCAGGGGATCTATGGTGGAGGCTAATAGATCAATGAGTAGGAAGAGCCAGATAGGATGTTACTGCCTTTATATTAGAAACAAAAGTGGAGATTTGGTGAGCAAAGACAGAGAGAGAGACAGAGAGAGAGACAGAGAGAGAGTCGGTGATGAAAAATTGAATATTCACCTCCTGTTGATAGAAACAAAGCCCGTCGATTACAGAGGGGGACAGATTCCATTGAGGAAGTACTCTGCACACCTTCACACGTAAAAATGATAAGCATCCCCTAATACTGACAAAAGAGATTTGCAGCTATTTGCCAGGGTAACTATGCACTGGTAAACTAGTTTGTATAAACAACTAAAAAAGATACCAGATACTCAAAATGACATCATAGTACTCAAATTAGATTGTAATCTAAAGGGAACCCAGGTGTTAACTTGACTTCTGGCCCGAGTCCATGTCACAATGATCTAAAGTGTCCAGAGATCTACTTACAATGACATTCTTCTAGAGTATAATGAGGATAGATACACTACATGGATTCTTTGACCTATGGAGTAAAAGTCATCCGGATAGGAAGGGCCAAGGAGAATCTAATGAAAGTTCATCACTCCCTTAGTCCAAGACAGAAAATCAGAGGAAATATATCCAGGAAGGAATTTTACAGAACCTGAATATGGATAAGCATACAATTGCAGATCTTTGTGTCTCATGTTAATTCCCTTCAGAGAGCATTCACCAGAATGAGACATTCCACAGTTTCATGGGCAGGATGACTACTCTTGTGGGCTATGAACTGAGAAGCCACAGAGGCAGAGTTAGAAGCTATGCGTGGACCCAACATCATGGGCTCTGTCTCACTAAACCTGTTTTAACTAAGGCTGAATATTCAACCTGTCAACAGCAGGAACCAGTGACGAATCTCTTAGGGAAATTCTTCCACTGGGATATGCAATGAGGATTCCATTGAATTTGATGCTACCACCTGGCCAATTTGGGTTCCTGAGACCAGTAGACCAGCAGACAAAGTTAGAAGTTACTACACTAATGGGTATAATTTACCCTATTTACCATGAGAATTTAGGATTGGTGCTACACAATGGTGGAAAAGAGGAATACGTTTTGTACCCATGGTATTGCTTCCATGCTTTGGTAAAAAAAAAAAAAAAAAAAAGTATGAGAAACTGCGGCAACCACACCCTATCAAAGAAAAAAAAAAAAGGCAATTAAGGGCTTGAAACTCTTGGAGTAGGTTTAGCAAGCAACCTAGACCCGCTGAAGAGCTAGCCAAAGGTGAGGAAATGGTGTTGGTGGCGGAAAACATGAATATCCATTTTGTCACTGGAACCATCTGTGGTGACAGTGGGGACTATAATTTATTCTTCTAATACGCATGAGTTAAGCCCTTGCAGAGCTAGTGTCTGGCTACTTCCTTTATCCAGCAGCAAAATCCCGCTTTAGATTTGGCTTCCTGATTCCAACTATCTTGGAATTAGCCTGCAGGAAGTTTATTGGGGAGTGCCCTGGAGCTCAATGCCTGTGGGAGACTTACGTACACTTGGGCAGAGGAAGAGCTGAATGAATGCAATGTCTTCAAAATTCGCAGCAGATCTCATGAATCTGGGATAACCATTCAGAGTTCTCCCAAACTTGGACAAGGGAGCACAGGTCACTGGATAGACATGGACAGTCATTGCATTTGGGATGCCCCTCAGGAGGACTTGTGGCATTGGGCAAGGTGTTTCACTTTGGCTGAAGGCAATTCCCAGAGAGATTCAGCTGAGAGTTGTCAGCCCCCAACTCTCTAGCAGATAAAATAATGGATGTCTCAGTTGAGATGGTAGGATGTGGGCCGCACACCACTACCTTGACTGCATATGGGAATATTGAGAGCTAAAGAGAATGGCGGATCCCAAAGAAGAAAAGAAAGAATCAACCCAAACTCTCAATGCACCAGGCTAGAAATGCCTGGACAACAGAGCCAAGAGAAGAGCTAGGCCTGCGCAGGGAGGAAGTTTCTGAGGGACAAATCCTAATGAGGCTGCTTAGTACATTGGTGACCTTGGGCGTGTTCCTTCAACCATCTGTGCTACAAGTTTAGTTTTTGGTTGTTTTAATCTGTAAAATGGGGGTTATGGTTATGCCAACATGATAGGATTTTTATGAGGATAAAGAGAGTCAATATTTGTAAAGTACTTGTCATATAGTAAGCTCTACAGAAGGATTTGTTAATTGATAGATAAAAGGGCCCCAGGCAATAGTGTTTCCTGTCAACCATTAGAATATATACACAAATAGAAGTCTTCACATAAGCAGGTATCCTGGTATCACAGGTTAGGAAATACTAGATTATGGATGAAAGGGATTTTATTTTTTTAAAGAGAGAGGTAGTTGGGCAAATTGCACAAAAATTAAACTGTTTCAGATCTACATGATAATTTAGGAATTATAATGTATAAATATAAAATTTAAATATGTTTTATATTTAAGATACATGCACAATTATACTTACATGTATATTATGTAGAAATACTATGTATAATTATAATATATAAATAATTATAATAAATATGATAATACAAAAGAAGAGAGTTTGGGGAAATATCGTTTTCTACCAAGAAGAAATCACACTCATTTTCTAGCATGTGCCCATAACAGTATAGATAGAAAGGCAAGATGTTTCTACCTTATTCAACAAAACTGATGATAAAAAAGAATGAAAGAATAGTAATTTTAGAAATGGCAATGAAAATTCTGCCATAGATTTCTAGAGATGCATTCAGAAAGCCTGCTACATCTTCAAACATTTTTCCTATTTGGTTGTCGAGTAAGGATTTCAACCACAAATATATCAGAGAATGTTTTGCCCAGCAAAACCAGTGTCACACCCCTGTCCATTACTTTCTCAGGCTCCAACCCATTGCTTCTCTTTCTTTCATTTCCCACCATACACATTGGCCCAGATGGTTAGAAGAGCTATTCTGCTCTTTCATGTATGAAGGCTGTGATGTCTTAGCGGCTTCAGCTCCCCCCAATTTTTCTCATTACTGAATTCCCAGTAACTGTTTCTCTGCATTGTAATTGGATGGCACTCTTAGGAGCAAGTGTTCAGGGCACAAAAGTAGGTAAATTCTAGTAAAATGAGGAGATAATGTCCATTAAAGCAGAAGATCATGGGCAAATATATTCCCCAAAGTGAGGGGAAACAATCAATAGCTGAAATGGGGAAGTCAGCCTCATTTGTGTTCTGATTAAGAAAGGATTTACATCCTTCCTGCTAAGCCAGGGTGACCTGTGGTACTTAATTAGTGAATGCAATCTATGCCGCCTTTCCAGCAGGTAAATAAGGCTCTATGTCAGACCTCCCCATGTCCCCAAATCTCCAAAGCCTTCATACATGTGCACACACACAGATACTTGTCTCTCCATTTATTAATATTCTTCATTATTCAATATTGACGCCTATTCAAACACTGAATGGATTATTAGCTTTTAGTAATTAATGATACCATGTCAAATGATAAAGATCAATTATTTCTCAGAACAATATGTTTTCCATTAAACATTCTGAAAAATATTATCTTCAGGAATCTCTACTTAACATGATAATGACTGCATTCCGTTAAAAATGACGTATTGAATTAGTGGCTGTTCCCAGTATAGAGATTAAGATGATGATAACTTATACTAATTGATTCACTGAACACGTATTTAAAGGCGTTTAGGAGGTATCAGGCATTCATTGGGTGGAGAGCAAGCCAATAAACAGGTCTCTGCTCTCTCCAAAGGAAAAGCAATGCCAAGCAGAGAAATTACAGTGCTGCAGGAGAATTGCTCTCCTGGACAAGAGCATGGCGCACCCGGGAGGGAAAGCCTTTTTGTGTCCACACGTGTGATTATAAGTGCATATCCAAATGCATGCATTATGATCTTCAAGATTATCATTTTTATCCTTAGGATATTAATTTAAGAAACGACTAGAATAGAAAACAGACAGATGAGGATAGATGTTAAGCATAAAAATTCAGCCGAGTAACCATTAGCAGCAAACAAACAAGAAAAATGTTCCCTTGTAAGGAAACATACTACAATATAATTCTTAGGACTAAATTCATGCTTAAATCATCATAGTTTACAGGTGTCTTATGCTATATACCTAAGTAAAATACTATTATAATTAATATAATATATGATTAATTTTGTTAATTTAGTTTGTCTTAGGTCTAGTAATAAGAATTAACAAGAATCTTTTAAATTCCAAAAGTGTGTCTACCATAATACTTACTTATATAGAATCTGGAAGGTTTTAGGTTCTATCAAATTACACAAAGATAAAACATTTGTAACATCAAATCACACCAAATTTTTTTATTGTGGTAAAAAATACATATAAAATTTACTAGCATAATCATTTGTAAGTGTACGGTTCAGTAGCGTTGGGTATATTTATATTGTAAAACAGATCTTGAGAACTTCTTCATCTTGCAGAACTGAAACTCCATATCCATTAAACAACAACTCTTCTTTCCCCCTCCCATGGCCCCTGGTAACCACCATTCTACCTTCTCTATCTATGAATTTGACTACTTTGGATACCTCACGTAAGTGGAATTGTAGAGTATTTGTCCTTTTGTGGTTGGCTTATTTTACTTCACATAATATCCCCAAGGTTCAGCCATGTTGGAGCATGTGAGAGGATTCCTTCCTTGTTAAGGCTGCATAGTATTCCATTGTATGTATATACTGCATTTTGTGTATCCATGCATCACATCAAAATGTTGTCAAAAATTAATTTTAACATGCTTTAATGTTAGTTTTTCTAATTTTCAAAGCAATACTTGTTCATTGGAGGATATTTGAAAAGTATGAAAATAAATAAATAATTTAAGATGCTATAATTCTACCATTCAATGGCAATCATGTTAATGTTATTTCACACATTATTTCATTTTTGCTTTTTTCACCCTAACTTATGATAAAAATTTTCGTATGTAAGTGAAGTGATCCCTACTAAAAAGTGTTTAACTATTTGGCTAGGATATCAAATAAGAGCATTTGCTATGATAGCCAGAGGGAGAGAGACAGAGAGACAAATAGACAGAGACAAAGACAGAGAGAGAGATAGAAAGGAAGCTTATATTAAGTGATAGCAGTCAGAATATAAAGAAGTGAGTAACATTTGAAAGATATAGTCTTTTTGTGTATATAAGTCTCATAGTTTTCTTCTGGTAGTGCACCTACATTCACATACATTTCTCATGGTTTGGTTTCCAGTGTTGAAATCACTTTCTAGGTCCAAGATGGTGTTGCTCCTGCTTACGGTGCCATGTCAGCAAAGTGAAACTTAGATCTAAATTTCTCCGTTTACTGCTCCGCTTGACTAGAGAGGCAGTATATCCAGTCAGCCACTCCCCAAATGCCAAGCCAATTCTGGTCCTTCCCTCCCTAAACTACGTCAACAAATGTGGTCCCACCAATCAGTTATTTTTCTATCTTTCTCTTCCTTGTTTTTTATTCTTTAACCTATGAAAGCTTCCTGCCTTCAGCTCATTTTATAGGTCTCTGAATGGAGACTGTCCACTTCATGAAATGTTAAACAAAATTTGGTTGTATCACCTAAATTGTCTTCTTTAATCATTTTTAAGTACCAGTTTTGAAATATTTTTAAAATTTTAAATAGAACCTCTTCTGAAATATAATTAAACTAGTAATTACTACAGTGAAGAAAGTTCATAGATTTTTGTATATCTATCTTTTTTAAGGTTTTGTTGATGTATCTTAAAATTATAATAGCATTATTTACACTTTGGGATTATCTAGAAATCTAATCTTCCTAATAAGTAAATCACCATTTATATTTTGGCTTTGCTACAAATTTCAAAACAAAATTAAATAACGTTGAGAGTAAATATTCTTGTGTGTATTTTGATGTCACTTAACAGTCCTCTGATATTTCATGAGAGAGTGTTACCCTTGACGCCCCATGTTAAAGTTGCATCAATATTTAGAGGGGTGATTTAACTTTTCTTCACTTGCAAATTAGCAGTCATGAAGGCATACAAAAACACAAAACCTGGAACTAAGAATATGATTCCATCAACGTTTAGCTTCCTGACAAACTGTTCACTTTCCCCACAACAATTTATTTATTAAGAGCTCATTCAGACCTTACCTTGTTGTGTCACCTGTCCTAAACTATTCTATCATAAACTTGGTCAAATCCCAATCAATTTACCACCTTGAAAGATCAGCATTTAAAACCACTTGAACACAGAGTCTGAAACTGTTTAATTATCCTCTCCTACTAATGCCAGAAAAGCTACTTTAATTGGCCAAATTAGTGGTTAAGTAATTCTCTGCGTTCTTATCAAATAAAATTTATGTAATGATATGGAGAAACTGTTAACATCTTTAGACATCTTCTTAGGAAGGCATCTTAAGAAGAAAACTTTATTCAGAAATTATTTTGATCAGTCACTTAAAGGATAGTGAAACTCCAAGGACATGCCACTACATAAACTGATATGCAGGAGAACAGAAGAGCAAAAGTTTTACTATTGGAAAAGGGGTGAGGGAGAATAAGGACACATAAATGAAGCAAGGAAGAGGGTGGAAAATTAGAAAGATAAAGAGGAGACAAGACTCAGTAGGATGGAGAGGAAGTATACTTCACGGAAAATGGTGTTTGAGGAACATTTTAAGAATGGTAGTGCCTACAGGTCCATTTAAATGCTTAACCTGCTGAATGTAACCTAACAGCCACCTTTCTTCTGAAATATTTGCTCTTCTATTTAGTTCACCAATAATTTGTGTGATAGAGCTTCCTGAACTTCATTTTTGGGTGAAATTAGTGCAGCTGGATGAACCCTAGATCCCCAGGCCTTTGCAGGATTCTTTAAGTGGTTTCAGAACCTTCCCAGGCTGTGGAATTGGTGTGGTGGGGGAGGGTTAATCCTAGACACCCACAGACAGACAAAGACACAGACATCTACCCAGCCGCGTGTTCCTTCCTGTGTTCCCCAGACAGTGCTGCTGCTGATGATCGTTCTTCTCCTCTCCCTTCTTAGTGCTCTTGTTCTTCTGGTTGTTGTTATTTTCCATCCCCTCCTTATTCTTCTCTCTCTCCTTGTTTTTCTTCTCATCATTTTTATGTATTTAAAAGAGATTAACTCACAGATTTTTATGAGGACATGTTCTCTCTTTATCCTTCACTTTGAGAGATTTTAATATATTTATTTTGAGAATTAAGATCATTTTCATCCACAGAGCTTAACTATCAGGACTCAGAACTAAGGTCACGTTTGTCAACATGGCCTTCATATTTGCTCTTGGAAATTATTTCCCAGGAGGGTAAGGCTAGAAATCAATAAGTAAGTTTACAATTTGCTTTAGAAAATTCTTGAAAACTAATGTGTGGGAAGAAACTGTTTGCCTCTGTGTAAATAACTCTTCTATCAGAACAATACGTCGTTTACCTGGCCAAACTGTTCAATTGTAAACAACAGTTTACTCATTAAGGCTTCTTTCACCCCCCTGGCCTTGGTATGTCTAGCAATCCTAAAGTATTCTGTCATGAACTTAACCAATCCCAAACAGTTTTCCACCTTGAAAGACAATAATGGAATGCCACCATTTAGTGGCTAAAACTGTCTCAATACTCTCCTCTCAGATCCCCCTTATGAGACATTACTAAGGCCTAGTTTAAGTAGTGGCCCCCACTGTAGGATACTAAGAAACACAGATTTGAGCGAACATCTGATTATTCCGGTGGCCTCCTGGGGGAATTGACAGTCAGTACCTTTTCCAGAATCTCTCATAGATCTTACGTAAATTAGACATTTCCCCCAGCTCTTCTCCTGCCCCACTTACCAAACTCTGGACTCACCTTGACAGTTTTTAAATAAAATTATTCTAATCATCAAAATAATATGAAAATTAGACAATTCTTTTTCTTTTTTTGAGGAAGAGTCTCCCTGAACTAACATCTGTGCCAATCTTCCTCTATTTTGTTTGTGGGTTACTCCCACAGCATGACCACTGATGAGCAGTATAGGTCCACGCCCAGGAACCAAACCCAGGCTGCTGAAGCAAAGCGAGCCAAACTTAACAACTAGGCCATGGGACCAGCTCCCTAGAAATAATTTTTAAAATAAAGAATACAATATCCATAATTGTATCTACTCCACTGGTAATTGGTCTATTTATTGAATTACTATTTATTGAACACCTTCTCTGGGCCAGGTGGAGTGCTAGGAACAAAGGACACAAGGTGGAGAAGGCATCTATGTTCTCCGTCTTAAGAAAGTTTACAATCTAAGAAATACTGATAGGCAATGGGGGTGAAACAATGACTAAGATACAAATAGTGATTAGGACTTTTAGAAGGAGACAGGTCATCAATGTGTGTTGGGCAGGAAGGAAGAAGTGGGTGCAGATGGGGGAGGTGAGCTTCAGGGGAAGGAAACCACATATGTCCTTGGAGGCTATTGGTTCAGCAACTTCTAGAGTCCACAATGAACTTTCCTTCTGTGGATCTCCACAGCGATGCTTATCTCTTGATTAAAAATGCAATATTTTTTTTGCCAGTAGTAAACAAATGGTGATTATAGAATTAAATGGACAATTTGTGGAGGGGTCAACTTACTCTGAAATACCTGTCTCTTAAAAGTTTCCACAGGGAACTAGAGGAACCCAAAGTGAAGGAAACACTAAGACATCCACAGAGGACTGAACTACAGTCCACCAGAAGGTCCAAAATTATTCTGTGTTCTTCTGCTTTGTGAGTTTGGCTTTGCCATAAGAACAGACTGCGAGGGCAGAGAGCAATGTCCACACACCTTCTAGCCTTCTCCAGACCCCTGAGCACTGGGCTGGACGTGTCATAGATGGACAAGAGGCACTCACTACTAAGAAATGACAACAATAACACAAAACCTTTACTCACGTCCTGTTACTGCTCTCTGTCAATTATTTGAGTAGGACTTTGATTTGTTTCATAGTTTATAGATAGTCACAGAGTGAGAGTTGGAGAGAGATGACAGTTTATTTTGTAACCTGGGCAGTTTCAGCTTTGAGGCATCATACAGACAACTCAGTGCTAGATAGGAGGGTTAGGAGAATAAACCTGGAGAGAGGCTAGAGACGTTCGGGGCATGCTAAACTATAGAACTTGTCTCTAGATAGTGGCATGCATAATCTAAATCAGATAACTCCAAGTGGCACAGTGGCTATGCATTGGATCTGAGTGTAATGGATTTCCAGGACAGATTCCCTGCTTGGGATGTGGCAGGAGTGCTCACCAGGCAGGGGAAATGCTACATTGGGGCCTCTCCCACGGTGCCTAGCTGAGCAGGAGAAGGGACGATAATATTGACAAGGGCTGGCACGTTGTTAGAGCCCTTCCAAGCTAATGGAGAATTAGTGCAAGACAGTTGTGTAGAAAGGAGAGATGTGATTTAGGAGTTGTCGGAAACATCTTCTGGGCCAAAGAGGAGTGGTAGGAGGGATTTGTGTTTTGGCAAGGTAGCCTCAAACATAGTGGGAATTTAAAATGGCAAGATGAACTCTAGACTCCTCTTGGTGGCATCTGTGAAGGATGCTAAAATCCTTGGTTAATATTAACCCAGTAATTTGATAGGCTAAGCTTTCCAGCCACAGATGTCAATGCTTGCAATTGGAAAAGGCAGAGCATCTGTGTGAATGTGTCTATGTGCATGTGTGTGTGAGAGAGAGACAGAGAGACAGAGAGAGACATGGAGAGACAGAGACAAAAACACAGAGAGAAAGTGATGGAGAGATGAATTCCTGCAGTGGGCTGGTAACATATTTAACAGCTTTCTCTCTGGGGAAAAAATTCTGTTTTATAGCAATTACTGATTTAGTGGCTGATTTCAAGTACCCATATGACATCACTCAAAATGGAATTGAGAGGCAATATGAACAATTGACTCATGGGCACTGGTGTAAGCAGGTTCCAGTGCATTGTTACTATTTGCATATACACATGAATTTATCAAAGTTGGTTGACTTTAGGTTGCAAATAGGTCATGTCTTTTAATTAGCTTCTTGAGTTTCCATATTCTTAATTTATTGTGAGATCCACTTTTGTTCTCATGGGGCACTTGGATTATTTTAAGAACCCCAAGTTTAATTTGGTCCAAAGAAGCCAATCATGCATCTGGACTTCATCTTGTAGAGAGACCTGGGACATAGGATCAACCATCGTGATCTAGAGGACCCAGTTTTTAGCCCCTTTGTGTTTAGCCCCTTTGTCCTGCAACATAGTATCCAGGCCAGAGAGTTTGATGCATCTTCAGCCCCTGCTGAATATCTCATGGAGGCCACAGGCAGTCTACACAAGAGAGTGATCCCTCTTCCAGTGTCATCCTCAGTCATACACATGTATTCAGCTATTTTTCCTAAAATATGTTCTCATTTTAGGGGATTTAGGCAGTCAGGCCACAACCCCGCTCCCTCTTCTATTCCATTGACTTACATGAGGAGGTACTTGTTTGAAGGAATTGGGCCTTAGGTGTGATCCATCCAAGAGCCACATACAGAGGGATTTACAGACTCAGCCACATGATAAGCTGAGTTGGCCACCCAGAGCATAAAGTTTTGGTTATATACAAAAGAAAAAAAAGAAGTAGTTATCATAATATTTAATATAATTAGAATAATACCTAATATTGTAAAAATCTAATGACTAGGATCACTAACAGAGGGAGAGAGAAGATATTATTTAGAATCTCTCTTCAAGATTCCTATGACTGGTTCAGCCGGGGATATTTTGAGCCCTAGGTCAGGCCCCATGTACGGTTCTTTCATATTCTTTTCTTTGTTTCTAAACAACCATTGTTTTTCTGATTTGCTATTCTGAGTGAGTGGAAACGCAGCAAGGGTCTGGTGGTTCTGTGCAAATGTCCAGGCTATATATGTTGACTTCTCAGTGAGCTTTGTTTTAGCCCTTCATCAGAAACTGAGTTGACAGATGTATCAGATTTAAAAATGCGGGCTGAGACGTTTCAATCTGGGACAGTGGTGGGTAGATTTCTCACCCACTCTCCTGTTATATTTTTCTCTGCAAATCATTTCTTTACTTCTGCTCTGGTTCTTAGACATACTTTTGTGTTTTATTTTATTTTGGTTTAATGGCTAATAATCTGTGGTAGACTTTTTGGTCTAACGAAAGAAGAAAATCATTAAGCACTGAAAATTGTCATATACTTGACAATAAAACTATTGACCACAATCTTCAGTCTTCTTAAGAAACCCTCTGAGCTTTGTCTCAACATTAAGAAAATATGATATTTTGATACAGGCTCTTTGGGCTCTCCAAGGGGGTGAATTTATTGCTGAGAAATATTACTTGCGCCCGTCACTAGAAATTATAGGAGTGATTTTGCAGGTGATTTCAGAGACATTCCTTCTAAGAGCTCTGTCCTCTGGTGATCGTGCACTAGTATGGAGAGGAGGCGCCACAATGAGGTCCATCTCTTTGTCCAGCAGGCTGTGCTGCATGGGAGGGCTGGACTGGCTGAGAGAGACACACAGCATTACAGTCATAAGCAGACACAGGGTAGCCAGATGATTTGATTTCCACTCCCAGCTCCATCTCTTATTCACTGTGTTATTTTGAACACATTACTTCATCCTTCTTTGCCTCAGTTTCTTCCTCCATAAAATAGGGATAATGATAGTATGTACCTTAAAGGTTATTTTGAAATTATGATGAGTGACTCTATGTAAAGTACACAGAACATTGCTTGGATGCTAGTAAGTACACAAAAAGTTACCCTTTTATTACTATGATCACAGTTTTCAATAATTGAGGTAGTTTCCATTATGGCTGCTCAGTCAGGACCTGTGACAATGACTGTAGTAATAAAGTCCATGTCTGTGCTCACAATGCAATCTTTACCTAAAAGAAAAATATTCCTTCTCTTGTAGTAGGGATCATGATTTTTAATGTTGTGAGAAAGATCACAGAGTTTCTTAAGCATGCATTGCACTGTAGCATCGTTTCTCCTACAGTATCCTTCTCTCATGGCATGGGTTCTCCTGGAGCCTGGTTCTCCTGGAGCATACTTTCCCACGTAACATGAATTCCATTGTAGCATGTGTTCACCTGCAACATATGTTCTTCTGTAGCATGACTTTCCTATAGCATGGGTCCTCCTGTATCATGGCTTCACCAGCGGCATGGCTTCTCCTATTACATAGATTTCTCCCATGGCATGCATTTATCTTAGAGCATAGGTGCACTAGTAGCATGAGTTCAGCTGTAGCGTATCTTCTCCTAGAGCATATGTTCTCCTGCAGGGTAGGTTCCCCTGAGCACGCATTCCTCTGAAGTGTTGGTTTTCCTTTAGCATGAATTTTTCTTTTGCATAGGTTTCCAAAAATTACAGATAATATAGTGATCGGTCAAGTTTCCCTCATACATACCAAAATTCTGATTTTGTACTCTGGACATCTATTGTTTTATCAGGCTGCAATATTGCATTACTTTCCATATGCCTATGTGACGGTAATTACTCTTTCAGATTGGGCGTCATTTGCTTAGTCAATATACAACCAGGTTATTTATTAAAATAATATTTCCCATGATTCGTATGGAATCTCTGTGAATGCATTGCAGTGAAAGCCTGTCTATCCAATTTTGTTAACATCACAGTAGTTGTTCATTTAATTGAAAAAGCCCATTAAAATATGGAATAAAAATGTTATTAGCATAATTCTACATTTTATTTTAACTTAAAAATATGAGTGGACCTCCCTTGTGAATGTTCGGTTAAGGGACAAGATGTGTATTTTTTTATTATGGGGTCCGTTCCAGCTCTCAGCATAAACTTTATTACACACGACACCCATGAATGATGACTTTCAGTTCTGAACCCTTTAAAGTGCATTGAGGATCTCAATGTAGTTGATAAGCAATGAGCATGCACAGCATCTCTAAATTTATATGACCCTCTGCCCCCTACATCTTCACACTTGTCTATCTAATTTGGCAGCAATATTTTTAGCGATTATTATTTACTCATTTTTTTCCCAAGCATTCAATTTGGTTTTCATTGGAACAACTCCTTTTTACACCCATATTTCACGTTTCCATAATATTTAATAAAATTAAATAATTGTGATAATAATCCTGCCATAAACATATTTGGGGAGAAAGTTAACTGAACTATTTGTAGAAAGAAAAGTCTACTGGGGGAAGAAGAAAAGTGTAGTCATCCTGGGGAGCCAGAAGAAATCATCCTGATGTTGACATCAGCCAGTATATTTCCTACAGGGACTGCACAGAGAATCTGGAAGCCACTGAGGTCGAGCCTCTCTAAGAGAACTTGGGCTGCATTCGCTTTTAACGCTGTGAATATTTCACATTCGACTTCTCAACAGTATAATTTTGCTATAGGAAGTAGAACACTGAATAATTGCTCTGTAATTTTGTTCTCTTCCTTGCATAAATAACACAATTTATTGATTTACATGGGAAAAATTCTTTCATATTTATTCAAAATAAAAATTATGATTGAACTCTATTTCATTTATTGATATAATTACCAGGACAAAAAATAGCAAATGTTGGAGAGGATGTGGGTAAAAGGGGACCCTCATGCACTGTTTGTGGGAATGCACACTGGTGCAGCTACTATGGAAAACAGTATGGAGATTTCTCAAAAAATTAAAAATAGAAATACCATATGATCCAGCTATCCCACTACTAGATATTTATCCAGAGAACTTGAAATCAACAATCAAAAGAGATTTATGCACCCCTATGTTCATTGCAGCATTATTCACGATAGCCAAGATGTAGAAGCAACAGAAGTGCCCTTCTATGGATGAATAGATAAAGAAGATGTGGTGTATATATATATATATATATATATAAAGGAATATTACTCACCCATAAAAAAGACAGAATCATCCCATATGTAACAACATGGATGGTCCTTGAGGGTATGATGTGAAGTAAGCCAGACAGAGAAAGACAAATATGGCACAATTTCACTCATATGTGGAAGAGAAACAAATACATGGATAAAGATTAGCGGTTACCAGAGGGGAAGGGGGCTGAGGGTGGAAGAAAGGGTAAAGAGGCACTTTGTATGGTGATGGACAAAAACTAGACTACTGGTGGTGAGCATGATGAAGTCCATACATCTATACAGAAATTGATGAACAATAATAGACACCCAGAATGACACAATGTTATAAACCATTATGATCCCAATAAAATAATTGAAAAAAGTATGATTGAGTTAAAACTTTTAAATTTTTTATTACTATTATTGTCAATTTTTTTAATTGCAGTAACATTGGTTTATAACATTATATAAGTTTTGGATGTACATCATTATATTTCCATTTCTGTGTAGACCACATCATGTTCACCACCCAAAGACTAATTACATTCCATCACCATACACATGTGCCTAGTCACCCCTTTTGCCCTCTCCAAGCCCTTCTTCTCCTCTGGTAACCACCAATCCAATATCTGTTTCTATGTGTTTGTTTGTTGTTGTTTTTATCGTCTATTTATTAGTGAGATCATATGGTATTTTACTTTCTCCCTCTGACGTATTTTGCTTAGCATAATACCATCACAGTCCATCCATGTTGTCACAAATGACAAGATTTCATCCTTTTTTATGGCTGAGTAGTACTCCATGGTGTATATATACCAAATCTTCTTTATCCATTCATCCCTTGGTGGGAACCTAGATTGCTTCCACATCTTGGCTACTGTGAATAATACTGCAATGAACATAGGGGTGCATGTATTTTATGCATTCGTGTTTTCAGGTTCTTTGGATAAATATCCAGCAGTGGAATTGCTGGATCATATGGTAGTTCTATTTTTAATTTGTTGAGGAATCTCCATACTGTTTTCCATAGTGACTGCACCAGTTTGCATCCCACCAGCAGTGTATGAGAGTTCCCTTTTCTGCACATCCTCTCCAACACTTGTCATTACCTGTCTTGTTAATTATAGCCATTCTGATCAGAGTGAGGTGATATCCTATTGTAGTTTTGATTTGCATTTCCCTAATAATTAATTATGTTGAAAATCTTTTCATGTGTCTATTGACCATATATTTATCTTCTTTGGTGAAATGTTTGTTCAGATTTTTGCCCATTTTTTAATTTGGTTGTCAGTACTTATGTTGTTGAGATGTATGAGTTCTTTATATATTTTGGATATTAATTCCTTATCAGATATATGGTTTGATTGACACTTTTTAATTTTTTGTTATTACTTTTTAATAGCAATGCAGTTTCTTAAAAGGTTATGCACTGAAGTTTATAGGAAAATATACTGCTGGTCCTATAAATTCCAATTTTCAGTTATTTGTATTTATTCTTCCTAATCCCAACATTCTTTTTTCTTTTTTGGCAGGGAAAGAATCTCCCTGAGTTAACATCTGTTGCCAATCTTCCTCTTTTTTTCTCTTCTTTTCTTTTCTTTTCCTCCCCAAAGCTCCAGTACACAGTTGCATATCCTAGTTGTAAGTCAGTCTAGTTCTTCTATGTGAGCTGCCACCACAACATGGCAACTGACAGATGGGTGGTGTGTTTCTGTGATGAAGAAGAGAACCCAGTGCCAAACTTTACCCACTAGGTCATCAGGGCTGGCTTTACAACATTCTTTTTAATTCTGTTTGTGTGGTAGGTTTCACATTGAATGTTTCTCTTGTCACAACTTCACAATCTCCATTTACATTGAAGTCCTGTTTGCTATTTGTTTTTATAAAATTATTTGGAACTGTAAAAATTTAGTCGCTGTTTTTGTCATTAATTTTTCACATTAGTGACCCACTTTTTCTTGCAACAAATCAATTTTTGTGAATTAAATATCAACACAATAGAAATAACAGTAACATAAATTCAACAACTACAAATAACTGGAAATAATATGAAATTATATCAGCCAAAATGTAGTGCAATTAAAGTACTTGTGATTAGATAGATCAACTTGACAGTTAGTATCCACAGCATATGCACAGCCTTTTAGTCCCTCACAATTATTACAGGAAATAATTACTACTCAGTTTTTACTGAAAATCATTACTACTCTTGCCTTTCCAACATTTGAGATGAGTTTGTGTGTGTGATGGGAGATATTGTATTCTGTTTCTTTTTTAATAAGGAAAATAGGCCTGGAGCTAACATCTGTTGCCAATCTTCCTCTTTTTGCTTGAGAAAGATTGTTACTGAGCTAACGTCTGTGCCAATCTTCCTCTATTTCATTTGTGGGACACCACCACAGCATGGCTTGATGGGCAATGTGGAGGTCTGCGCCTGGGATCTGAACCCATAATCCCTGGGCTGCCAAAGTGGAGCATGCAAACTTAGCTACTATGCCATGGGGTCAGCACCAGTATTCTTTACTCTTTCAAGGGAAAGTACTAACCAGCCTGGGAGTCATCGAATCGACCATGGGGACATCAGGTCTGTGGGCCAACTTTTGGGGGCCCTCTTGTTGGTCTCAGTCAAAAATCCAGTCTACCTTCCTCTATCATAAATTCTCCTTTGGAACCCTTGCCTTCCAGTGGCCCTTATCAGGTCCAATCCAACCCATCCCAGAGGACTTGCGTTCCAAAGGAAGAGCTCTTTCCTCCCTGGAGCTCCTTGGTCCCTCTGCAAACTCACCTATCTGCTCTTCAGAGTCCAGCTTTGCTAGTTGGCACTGAGAAAAGGCACCCAGGGACAACGTTCCACTTGCTCTTGTGCTTACAAAACCAGCAAGGCATATTCAAGGAGAGTCTTGCTCTAATAAAGAAAATCTGCTTCTGTCATCTTGCTTTCTTCTTTAGACCTAAGTTTGATGTCTACTATCACTTCCTTGCAGTTGCGTAGGTAATGATGATATTTTCACACATGCACACACATACGATGCCTTGATAACCTAGGACATGTGAGGAGGCTGCAGACTCTATTTGAATTTTAAAGATGTACCATTCACCTCTGCTTTGACAGAATTAGAAGGGTAGAAGACCACAAGAGAAGGTGATCTCTCATCATCGAACAAAGTTGAAGACCAAGCAGGGCTAATCATGGCCATGGACTTTTGCTGTACACATCACCATGGCAAGGGGCTGGAGAACATACTTGTAATTCAATTCATTCCTGACTTATCTCACAATGAAATGAGTACGAAGATGGCTAGAATGTCATTTCTAAAGGGCATTTGTAAAACACTGATAATGTTATCATGATGTAACCAAAATATAATTATCCAAGTTAAATTAGAAAGAGTAAGCTATTGCTTCTTTTTCAGCCTTTGCTGTTTTTAATATACTTTAGGGTGGCTCAAATATACATGCATTTAGGTCTAGAGATTAACAACTAGAATTTAATTATCATAATACATCTACTTTGACACCAGAAATGTGCAGTGGTCAGGGGGTCACTGCATTTTGTTCATGAAATGAAAATACTAAGAAATGGCATAGAAAATGTTCACTGAATATTGCCTTTGGAGAGCCATAAAAACTAACATCAAATCTCCCAGGTTTGTGCAGGCATTTTATTAACTAAAAATAGCACATTATTTGTGCCCTACAGATAGCAACTCTAATCTTTTGACCCTATGGACGAGGCCTGGCCCCTGCTCTTTTCTTTAATTTCCCACAGCCTTGCATGGCCAAGAGAAAGCACTCCCCCTGATGCATTGAAGCAATCCCAGCAGGCTGAGCTCTCTCTTCTCTTCCTTCCTGTCTCCACGGACTTGCTATAGATGATCTGAGACAGTGTTCTCCCCCGTCATAGCAGCGTGCGGGACTGGGGTAGAGTTTAATTGGGCATCGAAGAATTTGAAGTAGGAGACAGAGGAGCCCAGGAAGCTAGACTATCTTCAACAGTGAGGAGAGGGAAGGGGAGAGGAGGGCATTTTCAGCAGCTGAGGGGAGAGAAGCAGCTATAACTTGGAAATGTTGTGACAGGAGATGACTGGGGCCCTTTGGCTGTTCTGTAAATACAGGTACATGTCAGGGATTGCTTTTATTTTGAACATTTATACCATTGTATGAAGCTCCTCCTCCTCTTTCTCCCTTTCCTCTTTCACTCTTTACTATCCAGAAGTAGAGGAAATGGCCTCCTTGTGAGGCCACTGTATACATTTACCCCCAGTTGATTCCCTGGTTCTCAGAGCAGTGGGATAAACGTTTTTTGAAAAGAAAATTTCCCTAAAATACACAGTTTGTATGTGATTTTTTTAAACTTGATGGATCTGATGCACATTTAATATCTATTAACAAAATGTGTTTGTGGCCTCCAGTTTCCTTTCATTGGCTAACAAGTCTTTAAAGATATGTTAAAACATCAAATTTACTTAAATAGGATAGTAAAGACTTCAAGATTAGAGAAGCAGGCTGGAACTGGTCAAGGAGTAGAAATTTATGGCTCTAACTACCATCCTTGTCTGATCTGTAAACATCTAGTCAAATATAATTGCATTGCAATTATTTTAGGCTTTAATTAACTCAATTTCCTAACTTCAGCCTTTAACTAGATGTTGGGGTTTTGAGTACGTTTTTAACATATATTTTCTGATTTACCTAAGTTTTTTTTTTTTTTCAGCAATACCACTTAATTTGACTATACCAATAGCTTTTTTCTGCAATGCTTTCTGATCTTCTGTAGGTAAATGCATTGTTTACACTCATTACAGTGATGATGAGTTGGGCTTAGGGATGTGGTAGCTGACTTGACCTTGAATGATCACAAGTGGAGAACAAAGAGGTGGAGGCAAAACGAAATAACCTCACATTTTGGAAACGCTCTTGGCTCCCGGATCCACAAGATCTCAGCAGTGAAGTGAGACAAGCGACCTCCAGGAACAGCGATCTGTTACCCAGGAACAATGAGTTAGGGTGGAAGGCCCTAGGAACACGTCTCATTTCAGGAAAGGTCATTGACTAAGCTTATTCTTGCCCAAAACTATGTCTTTTGGATTTTATTTTTCTTATTTTTGTGTAGACTGATGAATTCTATAGACAGTAATTAGATTGTATCTTACACGTATTGGTCACTGAATTAGCCATTTAACTGAGCATATTTTGAAAAAATATATTTGGGATATATATGTGCACACAATGGAAAAAAAGGGCCATGGAGAATGGAAAAATTTTAGAACTATATTTGCTCAAAATTGTTGATGCCTGGATGTGGCCTCCTGCAGTTCTCTATAAGTTGCAGGCAGTAGATAGGATGTACAGAACTCTACAAAGCCCTGCTCACAAGCCTGCCCACAGTGTCTGCGGGCAGCCCCTGTCAATCAGCTTTTTTGAATCAATCTGGTAGCAGGAGAAGGGAACCAAGGTCAGGCTTGTCAGTCTGCCTTAAGAGGAGAGAGAAATAAAGCTTTGGATGTATTTGCATCAGAAATTAGCTTGCTCATATTGTCCATAAGACAACCAACCACTGTATCTGCTACCTTGAGTCCTACAAAGCGTTTTGAAACTATTGAGCAGAACCATGTTCTAATACAGATGAAATGCATCCACTTTTAGCTTGAGTTTCTTTTTTTGATGTCCTGCCTTCCCATTTTGTTTTCTAGTGACTCACTTGGTAGACAAATACACCAGCATTTTGTAGTTTATGTCAATTTATCTTGGATGCCTCAATGTTTCTGAGACACAATAGCACTTATGTATGGTTTGAGGTTATAAGGCTCGCCTGAAGTTTGTTTACATCCCTAATAGGAATTCAGTGTCTTCAGGAGTCCTCCAAAGATTGCATTTCCAATACAGAAGGAAAGGTGATTCAAAGGACTATAACACACATTCTAAGTAACTACAAATTACTTTCTTCTTTCTCAAAAACTGCTTTCATGGATTAACTTCATGGTGCAATACTGTGTATGGCACAATATATCTTGCATAATAACATTCTCACGCTAGGAAATTCAAATGTCTTTTGAATAAGCAGTATTACGTTTCCCTCAGTGCCTGGGCTTCCAGGGGAGACTTATTCAGCACTAAGTTGGGAATAAATAAAGCATACTGTTAGGAAGAGTCTCTTATAGGCTTATGCTTATGCTAATTTATTTAAATATATACATTAGGGCAGTGTGGCTCTGAAGATTTAAGGGGTCTTTGAAAGTTCTATATGTAGACTATCCCTTTTATTTAAGATCCAGCTATTGCTGTTGCGATTTTTCTTTGCTGACTTTTTCTGTTTCTGAGAACTTATTTATCACTTTTCAGTAATTATCATCTCTATTGCATCATCCAGTTTTTCTTTTTTTAACCATCTTAAGTGTGTGCAAAGAAAGCAAGGTGACTATTAGGTTTAGAGTTCCAGCTTTGATTGTACAGAGCACTTTTAAGAAAAACTCATGAGATGACCACAGCCAGGGAATCTGAGTTTTTGTTGGTTCTATCTTGTTTTTCAGTTTAAATACCAGAGCAAGGTTTTAAATCCATCGAATACCTAAAATACTTTGGTAACTCCAGGAAGCCAGGTGACAACCACAAACAGACAAGGAGAGACACCTGCAACAACATGGATACACTGCAAAGCCGTTTACTGTATACCTAGAACATCTCTGAAATGGAGCTTTCCTCCTTCATTCTTATATTTATTCATCTCCTGTGATCCCAGTCTAAGCAAGCAGGACTCCTCCTACACAGCTATGCGACAAGGAAGTGGGTCACCTCTGTAGCCTCTGCATCCCCTGCATCACTATGTTCCTCCTCTGAAGGCAACATGGATTCCAAAGAGCCACTTTTCCTCAGCTCTGCTGGCTTCTCGCCAGGGTTTCTGACCTGGTCCAGCCCAATGACTGTGAAACTCGTCTCCCTGCTTCCCCTCAGGGTCCCTAAATCATGATCCACAAGATTGCAGAATTATCTTCTCTTTCGTATATTCTATGTCAAAACTTTTTTTGATTTTTCTTGAGGAAGATTAGCTCTGAGCTAATATCTGCTGCCAATCCTCCTCTTTTTGCTGAGGAAGACTGGTCCTGAGCTAACATCCGTGCCCATCTTCGTCCACTTTATATGTGGGATGCTTACCACAGCATGGCTTGACAAGCGGTGCCATGTCTGCACCAGGGATCCAAACCAGCAAACCCAGGGCAGCCGATGCAGAATGTGCACACTTAACCACTGAGCCACCGGGTAAGCCCTGTATCAAAACTTTTTTATTATTAAGTCATAAAACTATCATATGCTGCCTAATAAAATACAATTAAACAGTTTAGAGGCAATATAGAAGTAAAAATCTTTTCCCTCGCCCCATACAGGTCTCACACTCCAGAAAGAGTAATTTTAAATAATAAACATCATACTTTTTTCTATTTGCTGATTTTCAATAATATATTTGACTTCCTGATATGGAATACAAAGACATTAATACCCTCCTTCTCTCTGCTAATTTATTCATTATTTATTTTTGTATTGCTAAGATTTAAAACATTTACATTTTATTCTATAATTATATCTTCTCTGCTTTGTCTATATGTCAATCATAAAATCTAAGAAATATAATATTATAATTACACAAATACTATTTTCTGCAGAACCAAATGTTTCTCGAGTAATGTAATTAGACTTAGAATCGTGAATGTAAATAAGACAGCAAATTCATTGGGCAAACCATCCTCTGTGGTAGGTGTATCCATCAGGGGTCACTTCTATGAGATTAAGTAGCTTATTCAAGATCCTTCAGTTGTAAGTGATAGAAGGGAGCAACTCAGGTAGTTACTTTCTACCCCTGAGAATCTGTTGCTCAGGTAGTAACCTACTCAAGATGGTAGGACTCAAGAACAGAGGCTGTTTGCCGCTGTCCTCCACCGTCTCCTGTACCCAGAGCCACTTGGGCTGACCTTATGGAAGGGAGAGGTTCCAAATATTGGAGGTAGGGAGTCTGCTCTGTGTCAGTGTCTCTTTATCTTTCTCCTTCCTGATATCTGGAAGACAGCCCCTGTACCTGGATGTGAGAAGTTACCTGGGACTAGGAGGGAGAAAAGCTACAAGCTAAGGATGACAGAGCAGAAGGAGAGAAGCAAGCTGAGCCTGGGTCCCTGGTGCCACCATGGAGAGACTGGGCCAGCCCCAGATGGCTAAGCCCAGCCTTCTTGTTGCGTGATGAAACAAAAGAACTGCCTCTCCCAGAGCACCTTCTCTATTGTTTAAATCCTTGTCCTTTGAGTTGTGGATCCCTGGCAGCTGAATGCATTCCTCACAATCCCATGTGTTTAGGTGATGGCTTGGGTTTTTCCCATTATTTATCCTGCTCTGCTATTTTTTGTGTGTGGTGGTCAACATTTTTCACCCAAGGAAAATATTGTCCAAACATTTCTCTTTGAATTTTCTTCCTTCTCTTTAGCTGTTCACTTACTCTCTTGAAATCCTTTTAAAATGATCTTGGATCTCCCAGTTATGTATTTTGCCTCAATCTTCTCATATTCTCTCTCCTCTCCTTCTCTCTCTTTTGCTCTTTCTCTCTCTCTCTTGCTCACTCTTGCATCTGGTAGATTTCCTCAACATTATACCACTGGATCTTCAATTCTACATACTCTACTAGTCATTGCACCCACTAGAGTTTGTTTATATTTAGGAATCATAGCTTTTCATTCCCAGGAACGCGTCTTAATCTCAGATTTCTCCTTTCAGCTGACAGTCTTCGCTGTTGATGTGGGTGCAATGTGTAAGCACATCACTCAGAGGACACTGGATTGTATTGGTTTTCTCTGCAGAGTTATTCTCTTGGTACATCTCTTTCATGCTGGTCTTCCTAACATCGGGGACCCGTGAGGGTCTTCTCATGTTAGTGGGGGGGCCTCTGCTGATTCATGGAGGTATTGATGGGTGGGTCCTCCCTGTGGTGTGCCAGTCTGTTTCCCCACCGGCCTCCCTCTGCAAGATGGTGGGTGTCGGGGAGGTTCTCCTCCGTGGGACATGGGTGAGGCAGGAATGCCAGCAGGATTCTCCTCAGTGTCCAAGGTCATGAGGTGGCCATATGGGTAAGTGGGCATCTGTGTCAGGATGTGTGCCTGGGCAGTGCTGGGTTGGTATTCCTTTCCTTTCCTTTGCCCTCTGACTCTGTTATTGAAGTTGAGGTCCCTGTTACTGCTGCTCCCTTGGCCCCAACACTCACCTTGAAATCATGGCCCTGGCCAGTCGCTCATTTTCCTCAGAGGTCGTTCTTTGGGGCGCAGCCTGCCCTGGGGGACAAGCCTCCACTTGTGCACATGAGGTGGAGGTGGAATTCAAGTGGCCCACTCCTTGGAATGCCTCAAAGAGAAGTGCCCTGTCCCACATCTTAGAGACTCTTAGGAGCTCCCTTGCGTTTAACTTTGATGCCTCAAATTGCAGTTTTTTCTGATTTATTTCTGTTTACAATCTAATCTTTTGTTTTTTATTTTTCAGATACTCTTGAATAATTTTGGTCTGCTCTTGGTTCTTTCTTTTTTCCTCCAGAACAATTATGATTGTATCATTTTATGCTCCCTTTAGTGGGAGCCTGGAGGATATTTTTAAGAGAAACAATTATCACACACTTAAAATCTTCCAGAGCCCCATTGTAGTTAAGATGACATGAAAGTCCTCCATGTGGGTGGTAGTGGTGTCACACTCCATGGTCTGGCCTCCAGTCCCTCTCCTGCCTGGCTTCTCCCCCTCTGCCCTGCTGAATGCACTTTCCCTACCCAGACCTCGGTGCAGCTTCTTGAACCCACAGCTCTGCACTCCTCAGAGGCAATTTCCCTCTTCTCTGCTCAGACTTCTTCACGTGCTGATCTCTCAACAGTCAATCCTCCAACAGTTTTTCCTGTTATTACCTCCTTTTACTTTTCTTATGTAGCTGTTAGCACAACTTGTAATTAATTATATTATTCCTATGATTATTTTCAACCTCTGTCCTCACTGTTAGATGGTAGGCGCCATGGCTGAAAGGCTTGCAATAATTTCTCATCACCACACATGCATATGCATGCATGCTTACACATATACACACACAGACAGGCACTCAATAAGTATTTGCTGAATTAGTGCATACATATATTTAATGTTTATTTCTTTTTTTATCCATGCATTCATTCATTCATTTATTTAATAGTCAGGTTGTATACATTAAGTTGTTAACAATTTCAAGTATGCCTTCCCCTAATATTTATGGACAATGATGAGAATGCACATTGAGGCCCACATACTGTATCATTGATTAAGCTAATGACTGTTGCACAAAATATGTTCCATCCTACTACCCTGACAAATACATGACGACTTGGAAGTTAGGTCTGGTTCAGGGAATGCAGCAATGCACTCCTTCTCTTTGTCCCCGATGCTCTGTCTCTCTGCAGGGGGCACACCTCACATCCATCTGTTTGGACACCCTAGGCAACATGTGTGAGATTTATGCTGACCTGCCGTAGATAGCTTCCTCTGCCTGATCCCCCCAGCTAGGCGTGCACACACCTATTGTGCTCTCAGCTCTTAGGAGTGTGGAACCTTGGAAGAAGCCTGTAAAGGCCCTGGAACTGGGCTCAGAACTGGTTTGTCAAGGAATTCTGGGGTCGCCAGTTTGCACTTGTGGTCTAGAAGATGAGCATATGTCTGAGTGGTCATGTCTTGTTGGTCCGAAGGACTCCTCTCTGTGGAGTGGGGAGTGGTTTAAGGGAGAGCCAGAACTGGGAATCCTAAATCAAGGGGTCCATGGTAAAGGCCCCTATTGCCTGGATCTAATATTGTTGGCTTAAAGGAATTCAACGAGTATATGAAAAGTAGGCTTAAACGCTAGAGTTACTGGACACTATAGGCCACTGTGGGAGACAGACAATGAAACAGACTCTTACAACACACTGTGGTAAGCACTATAGTGCATTGGAGGGGCTCTGGAAGGAATGTGCTGACTTGGCGGGTTCTTGAATGGTGAGACTGATCTAGCTAGGAGAGGAAAGGTGGGATAAGTATTTCTAGCATGTGCAAAGGTCAACAGGCAAGAGAAGCATATTAGTTAGGGTTTACCTAGATGTACATTACACAAACCCCAAATAATAGTGGTTTTCTGTAATTCAGGTTCACAACAGGTAGTTTCCAAACATTGGATGAGAGAATCCGTGATACTGGAGCTGATGTTTTTGTCTTGCTTTTGGCCTTTCCTTTTCAGCTGCTGCAAACATGTCATCACAACCACATTCAGAGAAGAAAGGAGAAGGTGAGGGCAAATAGAATATTTCTCCTAATGAGGCATTGTCATTTTATTCTAAAAGAGATCCCCAAACAACCCCTCCAACCCTGTTGGAGACCCAGCAACTTCCCTTAGCTCAGGATAGCCAGACAGGGGCACATGCCCACCATGGGCTCATCCTGGGCTAGTGGGAATGGGATTGCAATGACTGGTCTCATTGCGGGCAGGGCTTCTTCTCCCTGGGATGAACAGATCTCTGCCCTCTACTTGAACAAAACAGGCTCTCTTAATTGGGAAGAAAGAAGGAGGCGAGATGCTCTAGAGAAGGCCAAGCACTTATGTCCACCTCCCACAAGGAGTCAGCATATTAGGGATGTTCTAGAGATTTGGCATATTTGGAGTGAAGGATGTGAAAATGGATGCACCAAGGGGTGAGGCTGCACAGGTAAGGAGAGGTTAGACAGGCCACGCTAAAGAGTTGGGAAATTCCCATTACTCAAAGGGTTCCATCCATTTTTAAAAATGACTTACAGACGGTAATTGTACTTCTCATACACATTCATTAGAACATATAGAAAAATGAACTGCTATGAATTAATAAAAGTTTAAGCTTATGTGTAAATACATGTCACATGCTAATCACAAAAGCATCTACATATATTTAGAAAACAGTCATGCACGCCCAAGAGAAACTCATTTCATATTCAGTTTACACGCTGCACAAGCTTTTCCAGTGCACAGTGAAGTGTTTTAATTAAGAAAATGACAAGATCAGTTTTGCCTTTACTTAGTTATCTTTGTGGCCAGAAAGAGGGGGACTGGAAGTGATTAAACAAGTTAGAAAACTATTGTCTGAATCCAAGTAAGAGTTGATAAGAGCCGGGATTAAAGCCGTGAAGAGACTGGTTAAGAAAGAAGAGTCAAAAGAGATTAGGGACTGATTTCTCCCAGAAGATCTTGTAGGCTTAATGCCTGATATCTGGCACAGAGTAAGCTCTACATGCATGTTTACTGATGGTAAAATAATGGAAAGAGCAGGAGATGCAGGATTGGAGGGCAAGTGGAGATGGGGGAGTATGGGGTCGGTTTTAGACAGGTTAGGTTTGAGGTCATTGCAGACTATATGAGTAGAAGGGCATTGAAGCAGTGGTCACCTACAATTCTTCAATTTAGGAGAGAGGTCTGTGTTGGGTAGGTTAAGGAGACATCAGCATGCAGAAAAGGGTTGAGGTCAGAACCCTTGGAAAACTCAAGTGATATGGCAAGAGACTTAGAAGAACTGTAGCAAAAGGAAAACCAGAAAAACCTGTTAGCGTGAAATCTAGGGGAGTAGAGAGACAAAGGATTCCATCATCTCTGCCAACCTGAGTGGGGCCAAGAAGCAAGGTCAAAATTAAAGTGTTTCTTTTGGATTCAATGATTAGGAGATGTTGTTGACAGTGGCAAAAACAAATCCAGAGGAGCACTTCAGCAATTAAGCAGACTGGAAAAGGATTATCCCTTTCACGTCCACCGTCCCCAGTAAAAAAACACTTACCTATAACACAGGAGCACCAAAGTTTGGTTATAGGAGGAGAGCAGTGCCCATGCATAAATGGTTTAGGTAAGAAAACAAGAAAGCAAACGTCGCTATCAAATGCCAAATGCCTCAGGAACATGCAAAGAACAGCCAGGGGTGGAAAGGGTAGTGGGAGGAAGAGAGTCGAGTTTCCACTTATAGGAAAGGCATGGAGACAGAATATCAATGTTTCCAAAATTCCTGGAACAGACTAGTTCCAGTAGGAACTTGGACACAGAATATTTGCAGGAACATGTTATTGTTTGATGTTTTAGTAGAATTGAGGATATGCTCAAGTAGCTGCATATTACAACTGATTATTTCATTTTAAATGAATCATGTGACATATTCTGTACTAAAAGCATAAATTGTCAAACTCTTATATATGTTGTTTCAATACTTTTTTCCTTCATCACTCTTAGGAATGCTCAGTAGAGCATGAACACAAACAAGATTTTACTCGAAAATTGGTTGTCCTTTTTCTGAATTCATTCCCACAGTCTTTATAAACTTTGTAGTTGCTGAGAATTCATTACATTCTTTAAAAATATTATTGTGTCTGTTTTTAATTAAAATTGGTTCATCAGGTGCACAGCATGGATGTAAAAGTAATAGGGTCATTTTTCATCCTGGACTTTCTTAAATGTGTGGTTGGTTTTTGCCCTTAATTGTCCACCAGGGCTTACTGCATTTGGCTTATTATTTGTTTATACGTCACTTTTCATCCAAAATTACTATCAGGCACACTAGGCAGATAGGAAAATTTTCATCTTGTGTAATTTAAGTCATAACGTTTTGATGTAAAAGCCATCAAAAGATTGATAATGATTCTTGTATTCTATATGAAACATTACAATACTCTGAAAGCATTGTTACCATATTTTCTATTTATTTCATTTAATTTAGAAAAATACTCCTTTAACACCAATGAGAAAAATTGTCAGTGAATAATGGCTTCAATCAGTTAAGATCCTTCAAATACATCATCTGTTGGGTCAGAGCCCAATTAAAATATGCAGTAAGACCCCCTGAAACTGTGGGGACATCCGAAAGGCTATAACAGTAATCTTCTCCCTTTGCTTCAATATTTATCGGCTGTCCCATTCCACTGTTATCAAGTATATATTGTCAAGTATCAGTTTTTACCTTATATTTTTCTCTAGTTCATTTCCTATTTCCACAACAGAGAACTGGACCATCAATGTGCTCAACCTCCAAATCTCCCATCGGGCCCCAGGGCTCAGTGTTTGTGTAGGCATCTTGTGGTATTTTCTGTAGTCAGCTTTCTTTCTGAAAAGTGTCCATTTCAGAACTTCTCCTCTCTCAATAGATGGTTTAGCCTTCAATTTGACAGAAAAGAGAAGTCATCCAGCCCTCCCTAACTGCTGCCGCCACCCGACTTCCCACTGGCTTGTGTCTGCCCTTCCTTCCTGCCTTTCCCCAGTCACAAGATAGGGCTCCTCCTGCTCCAGGCTCATGGCACCACTTGCTTTCTCTCCCTTTTCCTCTGAGAACTGTTCTGTCTGTTGGGCCTTCTGTCTACTGTGTGCTTATTCTTCCACTCTTTACCAACTGCTGCCAGTCAACATTTGTACAGACTCTTCTCTAAACAAGGAAGGTGTGTATAGGTGGGATCTGTGGTGCAATGCTGCCCTGTTGGCAGTTGGAAATCCTAGGACTATGCTGCACTCTTTCTGATACTCCTACCTTCTCTTTCAGAAATTGCTAGTACTGAGTATGTGATTTTGTGGACTCCAAACTCTATTGAGCACATGAGGCACTTTAGAGCTTGCTCACATTTCTGAGTTCATCTTTAGTTACTTAGATTCATTTGGTCCTTCTTAGAACCCAGAAATTTAAGATTTTAACCACCACTCCAGATGATTCTGAAGCTGCATGTCCATTGATTACATTTTGAGAAATGCTGTTTGGATGTTTACATTTCCTGACTCAACCCAGCTTTTTCAAGCATATTTTAATCTTTGTAGCTGCTTCTCTTCTTAATAGATATTTGATAGATCTCTGCAATGCATGCTGTAAGTACGATTCTTTATCATTGTGTATGCTCTATTAACAATTTGTTCCCACAAATGCCTTCTCTTACAGTTCCTTTTCTCCGAGCTACTGAGGTGGGAGCAATTATTTCCACTTCTCTTTTGGGTAATGACATTCTCAAGGTTGTGATGTACGTGACAAATTGTCCCCATTCCATAGGAGAACACTTGTCTACAGATGAATCCTTGTATACAGATGCTGCCCTTCCGGAAGCAGGTGAAGTTAGCTTCTGCCCCTTAGGACAAAGGACAACTGCATCAGGGACTGCGGCTTAACTCTCCTGCGCCTGATGATTTCTAGCATTCTATAAGAAAAACTACAGCATTCGGTTTTTGGAATTTATTTTTCTCTCTGAAAAGTCTTGCAAGTCCTATTTATTTTGCAATGTGTTTAATACAAACTAGGTTCTGATGGCTACATTACATTGAATTGTCCTTTGAGAAGCCTGAGGGTTCAAGGAGGGAGAAAGAAAACTCAAGAGATTCCAGAGATTCCATGGATTTTGCCCATGGTACTGTGCTGTCTCTTGTTAATATTTTTTAAAAAAAGCATTTTAAAATGAAATTTGATGAAAGATTCCCAAGTTAAGTCAATTTTTATGCAGTGCCTTTGAGGGCAACCATTCTGAAAACAAGCAATTGCTTTTTCGATTGCGTTCATTGAAACTAACACACTTAGGCTTACTCAGCTAAAACAGGGAGGAAAACATCCCTGAAGTTTGTTCTTGTGCTATGTGTTAAATTGAAGTGTCTTTGGCAATACAGAAATCTGATTACATGGAACAAGCATGGGGCTTTGAAGGAAGGAGGCCAAGTTATGGCAGAGCAGACTACCCTGAATCTCATATTCACAAGCACCTCAGACTGCAAATTAAATGCCTGAATCACCAGGCATGCAGGTGATATGCTCACCTCCGAAAGGCCTGAGATAGCCTGTGTTCCTGTCAGCCATGCGGAGAGTCTGGCTTCTGAATTACCTGGCTTCCTTGGCTTGGAAACTACAGGATCCTGATAAGTAAGAACCTCTCAAAGCCCTTATTTTCTCATCTGAAAAACAGAATTGAAAAGGTATACCTTGTGGGGCTGGCCCCATGGCCAAGCGGTTAAAATACAAAAGAGAGGAAGGTTGGCAGAGATGTTAGCTCAGGGCTAATCTTCCTCACCAAAAAAAAAAAAAAAAAGATACACCTTGCAATATTCTTGTGCTTGATTAAAGAATTTACTCAACCTTTTTGGAAGGTTAAGCTAAAATCACACAAACTAACATTTCTTTTCCCTTGATATTTCATTTTTCTAGAAGTTTGGAGAGAAAATTTTTTATACTCTGTCTCTGAAGAATTGTCACATCTAGTCTCAGAGAGAAGAGAGGCTACAGTCTCCTCGCAACTCGTGGGATGTTTACTTTTAGATAATTATTTCAAAATATATCCTATGCACATGTCTAAACCAGCCTTCTGTGGCAGACCAGGACATGCAGCTGTAAACTGTCAGAGATATTGTGATCTGTGTTTGACAGAGCTGCTCTCTGGATTAGCAAGTTTCATGGAATTGCATAAGAAGCACGAGCTCGTTAATTCTAATCTCTAATAATTGTAATGATTGAGCCACATACAAGCTAAATTTTATTGAAACATGAGACCTACTGTGGGCCAGCACCAGTCTAAGTGCTTTAGACGTATTATCTCCTTCAGGTCTAACATCAACTGTATGGGGCAGATACTGATATTTTGTCCCCATTTTATTGGTTAGAAGCTTGAGGCACAAGGAATCTAAGTAATTCAACTTAGAACAACCTCTGCCTCTATTAGTGTGGAGCGGAAAAGTAGTTAACAGTTTGAGCATTCAGAGAATTCCAGTGTGTGGCCAGGACGATGGCATTAGAGGCAGACCCATTCACCCTGCAGGAGGGCACGAGGTGGCTGGCCTGGACGTACACTGGAGCAGTGAAGGCAGGAAGCATTAGAACTGGAGGAATCCATTCCCTGAGTTTCAAAGTTTGATTCAATTCACTGAACAATTCTCACACAACTCCTCTGCACCATTCACTGGTTGAAGTTCAAGACACACAAAGATAGATGAAAACCAACATTTCCACAAGAGAGAGCAATCAGAGTCACAAATCAATGTGGTTGTTTCAGGAGTGGAAGCACCATGTGTTAGTGTTCCCAAGAGGGCAGTGATTTATTCTCTGAAGGCAGAACGTAATTGGAGAAAATTTCGGGAGGAGGAGATGTCTGAGCCCTGGGGTTGGTGGAAGAGTAAATATTGACAGGGGGATGGAGTGGAAGGTGTAAAAAAGGAATTCCACACAGGGAATCCAGCTGCCAAGACAGACATACGAGAGAGATGCATGCTCAAGAAGCTCTAGTTGTTCTGATAATTCTGGAATATACACTGTAAGAGATAGAGGAAAGAAGACAATATTAGATGAGGTTTGGAAGCCGGGTAGGTTTAGTAGGGGTCTGGGATTTGCTCTGTAGTCACAGTGTGTGCATATGGAAGGCACTCAGGAAATGCTCATTAAATGAGAAATGTATGACTGTATGACTGTAAGAGCAAAGCATGGCGACTTTACTGTCCCTCAGACTCTCCCTGGGTCTTTCACGGGAGGTCCTGGAAGCCCCTTTCATAGTCGGGACTCCCCAGAATCAATCCCTCTCCATTGGTTTGTCTCAGTTCTTGCATTAGAAAGCACTTTGGGCATTTCAGAGACCCGAGGCTTTGAAACTTAGGATGGAAAAGAATTTGTGAGTTAGGTTCTAGAACTGGATCTCTAGCACTACCTGGGAGCTGAGCTGAAATCTGTTGGAACTGGCAGACAGATGAAGGGTGTCTACAGGTGTTTATAGAGGTTCTGAGCAAGGGAAAGATGAGCACAGCTTTAGTGGGAAAATTCAGATCTATACTGCAAACTCAAAGTGGAGGCACAAGATGGCCCTAATTATTTCCCTGGTTAGCCAGTCTCAGGGGTTTCTCCATCTTGTAGAGTTAACTTTTGAAAAATGGGAGTAAAAGTCAGTGAAAATCTACTTACTGGAATTCAATGAACATAATTAAATTAGGCTTCTGTTCTTTAGAATTCAGCTTAGAGTGGCTGGTATTAAAGGAAAAAAACAGAATTTTTATAAGAAAAAGAGTTTTAAAGTCCAAAGAATTACAAATCCTTTCCAACTTGTAGGATAGTATTTCTAAAGCACAAAATGGTTCACTCTCAAAAATTATTAATAGAGTGTCAGCAGAGAACAAAGCATTTGTAAGAAAGACCATAATTTTTACATAATATTTTTTGTAATTTGCAAAAAGTGCCATTTGGGAAAATTGAAAATTAAAGGATCTAAACATTTCTAATTAAATAATAAAAACTTCTGTCAGCTTTCCCCTCTGTGTTTTTATTCTTATTTTAAGGAGATGTAAAAGGATAAAGCAGAAGAGAAATCCCTCTTATCTCAGAGAAATCCATGTATTCTCCAGGCACAACTTGCACGTTTTCGTCTTTCTTTGGCCTCCTCTCATCACCAATAATTGCTTTGTCCCCTCTCTTGGTATTCTGAGCACTCCTATTTTTCTTTTTCCTGAGAAGAAGTCTTGACATTTGGAGGTGTTCTCTTATTTGCTTCTTAGGTATTTCTATACAGAGATTTATTTGATCTAACTTAGCCCCTTTCAGTTCTTGTGAATTCTTGAAGAAGTTACAGTACTTAGCGAAGAATTAGAAACACCTTGCAATATCAAGTGTTTCTCTTAAGATATACTCTGCACAATTCTTGAAGAATAATTGCTTCAGATTAACAAATAAACTCTTAATGAAAACAAGATTGAAAAAAGAAAAAACTTTAGAAAAAGTTTCAGCCTCTCAGGTAGGACTGTCACTAATGAATCTACTCCTGATGCTCTGCCGTAGAGTCTGTGGTTGTCAGGAAGCCAGAAAGTGGCGTCTGAGGGCGCTCACTGAGAGGTGCCATGTTCTAATTCTGGAATCATTACTGTCAAGATGGGTGTTGGCTGAAAGACAGTTCTACGGTTTTTCAGAACATCTCAGAGTTTCTCCTGTTCATTCTGCCTTGATCTGCATTGCTCAGAAATTACTCATTATTCTCTACCTTCCCAGGGCCCTCTTCTCTCCACGATTTCTCCACACTCTAGTGAAAAGCCAGTGCCTAGCAATGGCACCTCACGTGTGACTGCCACTGATGTGGCAATAAGTCCCTTCTGTGTGCTCTGCTTTGAGGACTCAGTTGGCCCTGGAACATGGGAGTGTAGACCACACCCAGACGCCACGTTTTTAGGTTCCTAGAGTCCTTCTTCCTCCTTTGGGCTACTCTTTCCTGTTACTCCTCTTCTGTAAGCACTTCCTGTGCACTGTACTGCCAGGCTTCCCTCCAGGACTGACCAAGGAGGTCCCTACAAGTGCCCACAGGCTGGTGTATTTTCAGCTGCATGGTAAGCCAATTCAAATGGCTTGGAACATTAAAAATATTTAAA
Organism: Equus caballus; assembly: GCF_041296265.1. Taxonomy (NCBI): domain Eukaryota; kingdom Metazoa; phylum Chordata; class Mammalia; order Perissodactyla; family Equidae; genus Equus; species Equus caballus. The sequence continues at coordinate 21,487,467 of NC_091687.1, forward strand.
AGCTCACACCTAACATGAGGTAGGTGGATGAATTCAGTGGCTAGATGATGTCATGAGGAACCTGGACCTTTTTCAAGTTTCTGCTTGTGTTTTATCTTCTGTTCTTTGTCCCCTAGTGATGGCAACATGGCAGGGGCAACTCCAGGCATCGCCTCCTCTCACAACAACAACAGAAAGTTCTCCTCACAAAAGAATTCCAAACAATATATGAAGGTAAATCTCTCTTCTCTTCTAGGCTGGTCTTAGTGACTCAGTTCTAAAGAACAGAGCAAGGAAAGGAAAAATACCTACTTTACGTGGAGAAACCTGCAAACACCTTCACCAGTTGATCAGGGTCAATATCATGAGTGACATCACGGGAATATCATTTACCTCCTGATATAATATGATGAGAAGGGCACTTCGCATTTGTGGTATTCTTTCCAAAACCCCATATGCCCTGTCTAATATGAGGAAGACATAAGATAAAGCCAGTTTGAGGGGCAGTCTACAAAATACTGAACCAATACTCCTCAAAACTGTCATGGTCATGAAAAATAATAAAGATGGAGAAACTGTCACAGATCAAAGGTGACCAAAGAAGATGTGACAACTGCATGTAGTGTGGGATCCTTGACAGGATTTTAGAACAGAAAAATGACATTAGTGGAAAAACTGGTGAAATCAGAATTAACCCTAGAGTTTAGTTAATAGTCATTCACAGTGTTAGTTCCTACCTTTTGACAAACGTCCTGTGGTATTGTCAGAGGATAACATTGGGGAAACAGGTGTATGGGAACTCTGTACTAACTTTGTAACTTTTCTATAAATCTAAAATCTGTAATGGGAAATAAAAATGAAATTTCCCACAAACTCAAAAAAAAAAAACCCAGAAAATTCTCCCTTCAAATCTCATAAGAACGAAGAAAACTCTCCTAGAAGCCACCCTGCTGACTTGCGAGCTGTGGAGGGGTACCTGGCCCCTGGAACCCTGCAGGGTGGGCAACCAACAGTGACAAACCATTTTCTGCTACCTCTGAAGAGAGAACGTTATTTGTTTGGGGAGTTTTCTTGTTAATTACTAAGCAGAAATAGTCATGTGCATCAGTGGGAAAAACACCAAAATTGCTGAATTTAAACAGTTCTCCGGGCTATTATCTCTCTCCTGTAGTCACTGCCTGTTTTCGTAGATGGCCCCAGGTTTCCAGATGAGTTTTCTTGTGTTCCTGAGTCATTAAAGCTTGGGAAAATAGGCGGCACACTGAGCCAGCCTGTGCTGGGACCACAAACTGGTCTGCTCTCCCTCAGTCAAGTGGGGCTTCATGCTTTCCTATCACCACCACTCAACAGTTGTCGGGTCCTACCTTATTCCTTGTGGACTTATGGGTGTCCTGGGGAACTCTCAGGGAGCGGGAGGGTTGTCTGCCTGGGTTCAAGAGGGGTCTCACACAACTTCAGAGCACAGGCAGGCTTCAGCCCTGCCATGTGGTCACCAGATGAAGCACTGGCAAAAGAGCAAGGTGCCAACTTCCCAAACCCAGCTGGGAAGAGCAGCTCAGGCAGCCAGGCTGCAGCAGCTCATGTAGTCTCAGTGGATCTCAATCCCAGTCCTTGCCTTTCTCAATGCCCTTTGCAAACATGTCCTTTCTCTGTGCAGGGTTCATGCCTCTCTTTTGGGCCCCCTGTCCTCTTTGTTCTAATCAATGTCCTTCTCCATCTGTCCTCCCTCAATGAGCCCAGGAGATCGTCATCTGGGGATGAAGGTGAGAATCCCAACTCTCCCTCTTGTTTATCTACCCCTAAAGTGCTCTCTTGTCCTTTAAATATTGTAGGAAATGCTGACAGGAAGATTGTTTTTTTCCCTCTTAATGGAATCACACACTGTTCTCTGTGGTCGAGAGCAAAGTTGTTGAATGGAGTTGGGGTGGGGCTGGGGCCCGAACACTGCACTCAATTGTGTCAGTTTCCCAGGGCTGCCACAACAAAGTCGCCTACACCATGTGACTTGGAACAATAGAATTGTACTGTCTCACAGTTCTGGAGGTTGGAAGTCCAAGATCAGAGTGTCAGTGGGGCCCTGTTTTCTGAAACCTGTAGAGGAGAATCTGTCCTCTCCTCTTCCAGCTCCAGGGGCTGAAGGCAACTGTTGGCATTTCTTCATTTGCAGCGGCAGCACTTCCGTTCCTGCGTCTTCATCACATAGTGTTCTATCATTGTCTCTCTGTGTCTTCACGTGGCTCTCTTTTTATAGGGACACCATTGGGTTACAGGGTTTTATATATAGGTTTTATAGGGACATATTGGGTTAGGGGTTCATCCTAAACAATTAACTCCAGTATGACCTCATGGTAACTCATTAGATCTGCAACGACCCTATTTCCAAATAAACTACATTCTGAGGTACTAGAAGTTAGGATTTCAATATATCTTTTTTAGGAAAAACAGTTCAATTCATAATATACCTGAAAAATAACTTCACCTTTCTGTAGACTTTGATCCAACTGTCACCCTCCCTTCTCTTCAGACTTTCTCTGAGTCAGCTCTGAAGGCCTTGCCCTAATCCAGAAGTTAGGGATGAGCCCAAAATAAGAGTGAGACAAAACAGGGGAGCAAGACTCCCCTCTAAGAGTCACCAGCTCCAGCGCGCGCAAGAGAGATCTGCATTTCTAGAAGCACAGCTAGGCACCTGGGCCCTGGGCCTCTTCACAGGTTGGTCATTTTGGGCTTGATCTAAATGCATTTTCTGCTACTTCTCTGTACTTTATCTCATATTGCTTTTTCCCCAAGCCCCTTAATTATCCTCTACAAAGCATTTCTGTGAAATGTATTTCACCAGGAACTGTAGCTCATTACTTTATTGTGAAAAAGAAAATATGAGTCATTCTCTCTTCTTTCTTAAAGTCCAGTGCTATCTATTATTTACAGACACATATATATTTTAGGGAAGGAATATAGCTTATAAATGTAGGAAACCTGATATTTTTTTCATCATAGAGAAACAGAGAACTGTTTGATTTGAAGGTCCTTAGTAAATGATGGTTTTCTGATGTAGTAGCGGGTGGAAAAGAGAAGGCTGTGTGTGTGTGTGTGTGTGTGTGTGTGTGTGTGTATTTTAATTATCAAAAACAAAAGCTATTCATTGACTACAGGACTTCTGGTGTGTGTAATAATCATTCACATACTTCCCATTTGCCCATGTAGCTATGCATCTATGGGTCAAGTGGACAGTGAGCAACACAGAGCTACAGAAACTCAAAGCCGTCTTTTCAGTGAGGGGATATGGGGATTGGGCTTTGAGACCAGAGAGGCTTGGATTCAAACGCACACTTGAGTACTTAGTTCAGATCCGTGGACCTTACATTCCTCAGCTGTCATGTGTAGATATAGCTTTGCCTTGTAGGGTTGATATGAAGGGTGGTGCTAAAATAGTTCTTGGCTAGCACAGTGTCTGGAACATCACAGGTGCTCCTTAATTTCTAGGCGCTATTTTATTTGAAAATAATATTCACTTAGATCAAAATGAAGCAAATTTGGATAAAGTATGAACTGTGCAGGCAATTTTATGACTTTTTAAGCATCATATATGTCCACAAAGTTCATATGCTATCAATATTGTAATGCATATGCTCCAGTATACTATAGTATAATTGGTCACTTATTTCTGTTATTTGATAGCAATTAGTATGGGATTTGGGTCACAAAGGACCTTGTACAGTAGCTCCATGTATTTAAATGCTTTCACTCAGCAGATGCTTACATTAGTTGCACATGAAGTGCAAGCACAAGAATACTAATAAGACAAAGACAAAAGTAGGGACCCCACAGTTTCTGCTTTAGCAACGTTTGGAAGGAGGTGGACAAAGATTTCAGTGATGTGTGATCTCGTATCTAACAGATCCATTGTATTGGGCAGAATTTCAAGATGGCCCCAAGATTCCTGCCCCTGGTGACCAAATTCTCTAAATAACCGGGGAATAGGATGAAATATCACTCCTGAAGACTGAGTTAATAAAAAGGGAGATGTTATGGGTGAGGTGACATAACCAGATGACTTCTGAAAAGGAGAGACTGGGAGTGTGAAGGGTCTAGAAAGGGGCCACATAGGTAAGGATGGAAGGTATTCAGCTAGGGCTTGTACCTCTAGGACCTGGCCATCAGCCAGCAAGAAAATGGGGCCTTCAGTCCTATAGCCACAGGAGCTGAATTCTGTAAATACCAGAATGAGCCTGGAAGAGGGCCCTGAATTCTAGATGAGAACTCCGCCCTGATCAACATTTTGATTTCAGCCCAGTAGGACCTTGATCACAGGACCCAGCTAAAGTGAGCCTGGACTCCTGACCCACAGAGACTGTGAAATGATACATGTGTGCAGTTTTCAGCTGTTAAATTTGTGGTAATTTGTTATTCTTCAAAGAAAAACTAATACATCCACTTACATGAAAAAGAACTCAGTAAAATCATAAATAATCTCATCATAACAAATCCAAGAGCATCTTCTCTTTCTTTATTTTACTTGACTTCCTTTAAGCATTTTTAAGCATAGGGTTTTGTTCCAAGACCTGATTTGGGTCCCACTTTCCATAGTGAGGCTTGGACAAATTGCTTAACATTTTTAGATGTATACTTTCAGAATAAAATTCTCATCTCTGTAGCCACCTCATAGGATTAAAGATGAAATGAAATCATACATGCAGACACTCAGGGGTATAGTATGCTCTCTCCACTGAGACTCGGCCCTGGCAGTGAAAGGCTGTTGAGCAGCTTTGGTCAGCTTTGTTAATCTCTCTGTGCCTCAGTTCTCTAAAAGAATAAATTGAAACTACTTCTCTGTGAGGTCTACAGAAAACGTCGGTCCTCAAAATACTCGTTATTTGTGTGTAAAAAACTGCAAATACAGATATTGAGCATGTTTAGAAACTTAACAACTTTCTAGTATCCTACATCCAAGTAGATGGTTATTCTGCTTACAGAAAGATCAGCTCACAAGTTATTAGGAGTTCAGGTGAGGATTAGCTGGGTACTGTGCTCAGGGGCTCTTTGGGCTGAAATCAAGGTGTCAGCCAGGCTGAGTTTTCATCTGGGGCTCCAGGCCTTCTTCCAAGCTCACTCAAGTTGTTGACAGAATTCAGTTCCCTGCAATTGAAGGACTGAGGTTGAAAATTAAACATAAACAATTAAATAAAATAGAAAGCAAAACAAGTCCGTCACTAGAGTGAGTTTGAGAAGCAGCGGCTTGAGGGTCTCTAAGATTTCTCAAAGTTCTAAAATTATACGAATCTATGTTTCTTCTTACTTATCTGATAATTCTTACTTGATATTTCTGTTTGATGATCCTTCCTCTCACAGCCTGAGATGAGCTCTGGAAATGAGATACTTTATGTCTTTTGTCTCATCTCATCCATGGATGGATTTTGGTTTACGTCCCCAGAACCTGGAACACTGGTGTCTCTGTACTTGGGAACACAGAAGTTTGCGGATTTGTATAACCTGAAAATGCAAGGTTTCAGATGACAACAGTTATGTTTAAATTACATACTGAAGTTCACCATAAAGGTGATTACAATCAATTCATGGAAAAACCTAATGGTGCATTATATTTGACAAAAGAAATCATTTGACACTTCAGACTTGATTAGTGCTAATGAATACCCCTGGCAGCAAAAAAGCCTACATTGAAGGTGTTCATATTTGAGGCTGATTTCTCAAAAGGGCTCTGTACCTCTTAAGAGATTTCCAAAAATGAGCCACACATTGTTCCTTGAAACGGGTAATTGGTCATTAGCAGATGGTCTCACTAGCATTATTTCATAGACAATGAAGGTCTTCAACATTGTAGAAGGTCAAATTGCCAAGAACATGCAATAAGCAGTGCACCTGGGTCCAGGCTAGAGATACCTGACTGGAAATGTTCTCTGACCTGGCACTAAACATCTGAGTTGTTGTTGAAACAAAAATCCTTACCTAAAATTGGATTCCTTTACTGCCTATAAGCCTTGTGTACTTCATTGATATGATCATAAGCCCCATAACCACAGCTCTGCTTGGGGAACAAAATCAGGTCATTCGAAGGCTGAACTAAACATTAACACAAATGTGAAGTGAGCATAATGCTTTACATTTATTTTCAAAGTCGCCCTAAAATTAGGATTATATGTGCATTTTCCTGTTAGCTAATCAGTTCTAGAAGGTGAAAAAACAGAAGAAAATTAGAAAAAAATGAAGCCGTTAGATACATGCATCTATTTATGAACAATTTTATTATCAAATATGGGAATAACTAATTACCACTATATTTCTGTTCACTTTTTAAAAATTTTGTCTAGCTATTTTATTATATATTCCCCAACTCTTATTGATATTATAAAACTACAGGGAAATTGAAAGATCAGGATGATGAGGGACAGAGGCTGCCCATGAGCTGCCATCAGATCCCCATCCCTTACCCCACAACTGTAAGAGGGCAGTGGAAGGATGCTCACCGAGGGTGGGGAAGTGATTGAGTAGTTATGATCAGGGAAGCAAAAAAAGAGAAATCCAATTCTTGTGTTTATCCTTATCTTTTACTAATTAAGACTGGAATGGGTAAGTCCAAGAGTATGAAAGAGCTGCACCAAAGTCAGCCCTCCTAACAGAAGGTAGTAGAAACTTAAGGAAGTAGAAGTCTTAAGGAAGTAGAAATTTACACCAAGGAGACACCCCTGGACTCTGTTCTTTCCAGGGGAAAACATACAATCTAGGCTGATAGTGGCTTAAGAATCTACTTCTTCACCATTAGGAATGCTTTTCTTGAGTTGATGCTGTCAAGGTTACAAGTGGAGTAAAATTCCATAGGAACGGAAGATACTATAGCTGATCTTTAACCAGCAATTTTGGAGGAAAAAATCTTTAAAAATCCAAAACCCAAGCAAAATAAAAGCATAATTGTCCCATCAGTTATGGTCTGGCTATGCGCTAGTCATTATAGTCTTAGCTAAGACTATTAGTTAGGTCTAATGTTGAAGAGCAGATATTAAAATGCATATCTGAGTGGGCAATTCAGCTATTTGTCTCTGTTTCAAAGGCAATAACAGAAGAGTCCCAAGAGCCTGAGTATAATTGCTATATTAATTCAGCTTATCAAAAGCCACTAGAAACATGGCATTTGCTTGACTAACAATTCAAAGGACTCTGGCATTTCAGTTGGTGTTAATTGGCCTGAACTGGCTCAATGCATCTGGCTATCCACAAACTATTGTGCTGCTCTTCAAATGGATCGATTTCACCATATGGACCGTTGTGTAAGCTATACTCTGGAATTGAGGGAAACCATGTTTCTGAAATGATACAATATTGTGTGCAGTTGTTTGTCAAAATACAACAAATCCAGCTGTCTGGGCGACTCTAAAGCTGAATACTCTCTTTCAAAATAAGCAAAATCACAAAAGGAAACGAAAGATCTTTAGACCATCATTATTCTATGTGATAAGAAAAGATGACAGCAAATTTAAGATGAAATTCAGAGGTAAAATTCTAAGATATATGTTTATTAACAAAATTGAGCACCTGTTGGCATAAACAACGATATGAATGCAATAATGGTCTCTTTAAGGCCTTACAAGTTATACCCTATTATTAACAACAGTAAAAGAGATTGAGAAAGAAAGCTGGAGTGAGAGTGAGAGGAACATTGGAGCACCCTAAATGTGCTATGGGGATTTCACGCAAACAAGGCCTATCAGGAGGGCCTTTCAAGATAATGATTTTTACAATAGAAAATGTTTGGTTTATGAGTATGAATGTTATTCTGAGAGCAGCTGTTACTGTTTATCTCAGTTCTACTATCACAAGGTTTTAGAATTCTCTCTTGCAAACCAGTGTTCTCTTCAAACGGGTTTTAATTGTTATTGGTAATGAGCATTGGAACCTCACCTGCTGACAGACGCTTAATCAAACCATCTGCCGATGAAGACATTCTGCTCTACGGTCAGGTTTTCGGGACAGGACAACACTGCTCATCTCAGTCAAGACAGGAGGGAAGGGTCCCGTCTGGAGAGGAAGGGTACCATTAGGGAGGGCGGGAAGGGGTCATCTCTGTGCACTCGGCAGCAGGTATGTGTCCTGATGAGGTACATTTTCTTAACAACACGTCAAATGCCTACAGGACGGCACATTGGTGTTACAGGATCCCCCTGTCTGGGTGAATGGTGACGGTGCAAATGTTATAGAGAAAGAGGGGAGTTGAGTCAGTGAGGAAGATGAAAGCCAAAACAGTAAGTTGCAAATCCATCTAGCAATCATAGGAAATAGGTCAGTGGGAAAAATTTTAATGCTAGCATATGTCAATTTTGTAAATATTTGCATATGCAAACTTTCTCACGGGAGGTCCAGAGCTTTCAACGGACTCTCAAAGTGCCCCAAGACACTAAAAGGAAAATAGAAAGAAAAAAAGAAAAACCAACCACTGAGTTGGATGGAGAAAAGAATTAGAGAGGGCAGGTAGAACATTAAAAGAGATGAGAGCAAGGAGCAAGAGACAGCAGACGGCACAGAGAGAGGGGCATCATTCAGGTTCCAAAGGACCAGGCTAGGGACCTGGAGCTTACTGGCTGACAGCCTGCAGAGGCATGCCGGGTCCTCAGAAATGATCAGAACTAATGATGACTGAGAGATCTGTGTCAGCTGTTTCCCTAAAGACTTTACACCGACTAATTTGTTTCATCCTCAGAAGACCTTCTGACATGGGTTTCCTTAGCGTCCTCATTTTAGGGATGGAGACGCTGATTCGGACAGAGGTCCTGTCCCAGCAGGTGGGAGAGCTGGGCTGTGGGCCTTCTGCCAGGAGACTCCACTAGCTTCACAAGCTCTGCCTTGAATCCACAGTTTCCATTCACTTTGTGCCCTTCTTCCTCACAGAGATCTCTGGTTCTGGTTCTGCGGTCCCCTCACTCTGCTGACAGTGGGACTGAGGTTCCACTCTCCCCTCAAACACAATTTCTAATTTTGCCTGGTCACCACACACCCTGGAGCCTCTGCATTTCCCCTCCAACCTGCAGTGTGTGCATTCTGGTGTCCCCCTCTCCTGTCTAAATGATGATTGTTCTTCTTTCTCTTCCCTTTCTTGCCCTGGACTGCTGGGAGGGCCCTGCTGGGCGGTAGTTACAACCACATCAGACAGGGATATGCTTTTTCCCTTCTCTTTACCAACCACCCCAGTGGGCTAGAGTTAAAAGCTTCTTAAGTGGTTTCTGAGTTTCCATTTTTTTGGGCTGAGAGGCTGGGTCTTATCCTCTTGGTGACAGAGACGTGAGCTAGTACAACACAAACTGTCCCCACAAGTTTGCCCTGAAAGTCCCATCCCTCTTCCACAGCTGATGGACCCCCCACGGCATTTGCCTGCTCTCAGCTCCAGGTCTATGGATAGAGAATTTAGGATCCTTAGAGCTAGAAGAGACATTAGAGATTCATTATTGTAGTTGAGGGAAATGCTTTTTTGCCAGAGCGTGTGCCCGGCCCCATGGTGCATAGGTGATCTGGTGCAGAACTTGGACTAGAATTCAGACTCCCCAGCTCCTGGGTCAGGACATTTGCCACTGCATCAGTTTAGTCCTCATGGTCAAACTGCTTGTGTCTAAAGAACCCCACTTTGGTACTGCATGTGAGGTGAGCCCTGTGCATAGAAGGGGTGTCTGGAAAGACAGGGCCCAGGCTGAAGAGCCTGGGGGAAGGTGGGCAGGGTGTGGAGAATGAATAGGAAAAGGATCTGTGAAGCCAATGCGCAGCAGAGGCCAAGCCATCGCCGGTGGCCAGGGAAGACCTCTTTTGCTGTGAAAAACTAGCGAGCCCCTGAGAAGATGAAATGAAGAGTGAGGACAGGTGGAGGTATAAATAAGTAAGACAGAGTCAATCGGGATTAAAATAGGTACATGCTAAGCTTGGGATAGGCCCTGGTCCACGTCCCTGGGCAGTGAAGCAGACTTGACAAGCTGCATTGGTCACGTAAGCTCCTGTTCTCTCGGACAGACCTGGCTTAAAGGGATTAAGAGCACTAGTGGAATAACCAAGAGACTCACCAGGACAGAGGGATGGCCTCTCCTCAGAGCTGCAAGGGCTGCTAGAGTCACCATGGGCATGGGGGAGGATGAGCTATAAAGGGCATCTGATCAGTCACCAAGACAAGGAGCCGGGCAGAAGCGTTGCTGGACTCGATGGCTTATGGCTTTGAAGCATAATGGAAGAAATATAGAATTGCTCTGTGCCGATTTCACCAGCCTGGCTTAACCACGCAAATGCCTCAAGAAAAATGAAATCAAGCACCTCCAGTGCCAAGGCCTTCTTTTTCATGGGTGGTTCTCTCTGGGACATAATTTGCTCCTGCAGGCAACACAACAAGCTAATCTCCATTTTCCAGGGATAATGTTAGCTACCCATTCAGGAGCATAGTAATATGCCATGGCAGGCATGAATCTCCCCACTCCCACAATGTGCCGCCGGAAAGCAATTTAAATCACCACCTCCTCTTTCCTAATTGTGGTCTCAGGGTTCTTTTCTCTTCTCAATTAGTGATACAGTCACTAATACCTGCAATCACAAATAACTGCCATGACCTCAGCAGAGTTTTCTTTCTTTCTTTCTTTTTCGTTTAATCAACTATAATGGAAAATCACAGATGCTAAAATCGAGTGTTGGCCCAGGCAGAGTGAAAACGCTTTATCTCACCTTATCAAGTGTACTGTTAATTGTGCTGCCTAATGCTACGCCGTCATCTCCTTGGTGACAAACAGCTAACAAAGTAGTTCCGTGATCTTTAAATCTGCTTTTCAAGACCCGTGAACCATAACTGGGTAATCATCTGCCCTGCATAATCAGATCCATAACTGGTGTGGGAAAGGCAGCAAACCACAGGACATCAGGGTTACCTGGGTGTGGGGCCAGTAAGGAAAGCGGAATCTCACAAATAGAAGGTGTTGTAAAATCTGATCCCTCCGAAATGCGACTCTCTTTTGGTATCATAAAACTATTGACTGTGCTTTCGAAAACTGTTTAGGAAAGAAAGTATTTTTTACACGATATTTGCTTCTCACTGAAGGTGATCAAGTGGGTACGACCCTTCTCTCATTGTCATTTTCTAGATGAGCAAAGAGATTCAGAGAGATTCAATGTCTACTTGTTGTGAGGGGGGTGCTGGGAGTTGGGATAATACCTAAGGCCCCACACTTCCAATTAAATTGGGAGACTAAAAAGAAAAAGAAAAAAATATTCCTTTGCTCTTCATTTCCATTGAGAACTTCTGACTTTACCCCTGTGTCCCCCAACCCTAGGGTTTTGGTAAGGTACCAGAATCCAGGAAGGCTCGGGTAGGTCCCAACTGTGAGGTGCTGCACCTGCTACCTCTCTGCGTTGGGCGGATCCTTCCTATTTAAATATCATGGGGCACTTCTCTGAGCTGTGGACCGGAGGAAACCAGAATTTGAGGAGCAGTGTATCACATTAGGCCCTGGGGAAAACCTCTCCACTCATATTTTGGCTTTAGCATAAGAATTAAGTCCTGTTTCTCAAAGAGTTCATTGGGGCTATTTTTATTTTAAGAATCCTGAAATAAAAGAATTAGACCAAACAAAATTATAGTTTTGAAGGAAAATTGGCTAAGACTACATATACGGCTCTTGTGCTGACAAACAACTCCATTGCTTTTCTGGTTCCCCAGAAAGGATTCTTAAGAACAACATGAAAAGGTTTGCAATTTCTCATGGTTTTTGAAGAGCCTCACCATACTCAGTTTCAGCATCAGAAAGCAACTTTCGTAGACTTAATCAATTTACACATGTACAGAGACAACTTTCCCCAGGAAATTGTGCATTCTGCCCTTAGCTTTTATTGAATGCTCTTGTAAAAAACATCATTTGAAGAACTGGAAATTTGTAGTGGCTGAAAATATTGCCTGTGGATTCCAAAATCCACTGGGAACTTAAGGGGTATAATTTTTGTGAATCTATATACAAAAAGATCATCTCTTACTTTAAACAATTTGTTGGCTTCTCTTTAGCAGAAAATAATAAATATAAAACATGAGTAACTCAGGGATGAATTCATTATTTATTGATGATTAAGTGCTGTACTGATTTCAGGCACTTAAATGTAAGCTGAGCCAAGCACTCAATAATTTACACATCCTCACATGGACTTACTGCTAATATTTCCAACTCAATACACTCGAAAAAGGACTTTGGCATCATTTTATTAGTTGCCTGAGTATTAGTCAGAGTCTCACAAAGCAGGGAGCTTAATCCATGTGATGGTCTGCAGAACAGTGAAGCAGAGAACCCAAACAGCACACAATAAGGTGTTCCAGGGTGCCCGGATGTTGCCGAGGAATGGGTGAGGGCGAGTGAGAGGACAGGGTGTTCCCATAGCCCAGGTGCCAGAGCAGTGGAGGACATAGCTGCCCTGCATTAGCTGAAGCTACAGAGGGTGAGGTAGGAGTATAGCAAAAGTTGGAACCCTGGAGGAGATTCTCCCAGAAACAAAGAGGAAGGAGGAGAAATATCCCAACCTCTCCCTTCTTCCTCTCCTCTAATCTTCCACCAGTGGCTGCCATCAGCCAGATCTCCCCAGACAGCATGACGAAAAGGAGACTCAAGAGGAAGATGAGGGAGGGGATCTGAAAGAAATGGGTACCCCATATACACCATCCCATCTGTTTCTGACCACAGACCTGCAGTATTACTTATCACCATTTAACAGATGGGGAAACACAGGGTCAAGGAGATAAAAATCAACAAACAAAAGAGGGCACATCTCACCCAAATCGGTAGGATTCTTTTGTTCTACCCTATGTTGTCTCTCTTCCTGTCCTGAGTTTTACCCTGGTGACTACTTCTGCTCTTGTTTCCTTCACTTAGAGTAATGGTACCACCAGCACATCAGTAACTCAGGTCTTGACACTTGGAGACTTGATCAAACTGTGCCTTGTATCTTGCCTATTCCTCATTACAGTCTTATTTCTCAAGCAAAGAAACAAACATATAATTTCACCTGCCATTTAAAAAGTCTTCTTCAACTTTTTTTTTCTCAAACTGTTATCCCATCTCTCTCCTGCATTTCATCCAAATTTTCTGTCCTTCCATCTGACTTACTTTCCCTCATTATCCATGTAAATATAAGTATGTTTGCTAAAGTTTTGCTTTGACTTCATATTCAAACTGCATTTTCTTCATGATTTTAACTATTCTCACAACTACCATCAGAAACACATATCCAACAAATATTTAACTATATTAATGGAAAGAATCTCTCTTCTGAATTCTAGATTTGACTTTTGAGTGGTTTTATGTGAATGCATAGTAGGTATCTCAAATTGAACATATCTAGTACTAGGGTTTCTCAACCTCAGAACCATTGCCATCTTGGACCATACAAAACCTGGTGTGCTGTAGGATGTAGATGCATAGGTGTATTGTAGATTCTAGTAGCATTCCTCCATTACCTCAGTGATGAGAATCAAAGGTGTCTCCAGACGTTTCTCTATGTCCTCTGAAGGGTGAAATTGTTTTATGTAGGGAACAATTGCCTAATATTGAATTCGTCTTTGTTCTCCACATCTACATTTCCTTTGATTCATTGATTAATGGATTGGTTGCTTACTATTATTGTTAATGGCAGTACTGACCTCAATATCTCTAAGATTTGAAATTATACCATGATTGCATCTTCTTCCATATTCTTGATATTTCATTTCCAACCACTTGCCAAATTGTTTAATAATACCTCCATAGCACCACTTGAATCTACTCTTGTTTTTGCACCTTTGGACTTAAACCATGTCCTTGTATGTTTTCATTTTGACTATTGCAATAGCATGATAATCCAGACTCCAGACTTCCAATTTCTAACCATAGTCATCTATCTTTTACACTGTCCTCACAGCTATCTCTCCAGAGCATGTATCCAATGGCTCTGCTGCATCCTCTAACTCCTGCAGTGGTTTTCCCATGTGTCAATGTCAGCAGTAACTCCTCAGCTAGTATTCAGCACAAACAACCATGCATTTATTTCAAGCATATTTGTTGATTGTCAGGCACTCTTCTGGATTCTTTGGATCCACTAGTGAACAAGATAGACAGAAAACTCTTACCCCAGGTCTTCACAGTATAGCAGGGAAGAGAAAGTGTACAAATGCATAAATAAATAACTTATAGAAATTTTAACAAGTAATATATGCTGTGGAAAAGTTAAGTTGGAAGTAGGGTAGGGAATGCTTGCATGGGCAGATGTGGACTTTAAATATAGTGGTCATGAAAATCATCATTGAGAAATGAACATGTGAGGAAAGACTAAAAGGGCGTGAGGAAGAAGACCATGCAGATATTCAGGAAAAGAGGAGATGAAAGAGCAAATGCAAAGGTCTGAGTGGGAATATGCCCACGTATTTGAGGAATAGCACATTTTAGGAACAGCAGAGGCCAGCATGGCAAGAACAGATCTGGTGATGGCAAGATAAGTAAACGACAAGGTCAGAGTTAAGCGAGGGCTGGATGACTTAGGGCTTCTAGACAACTTTACCTTAAAAAACGCAAATGTACTTATACTCTGTTTGAAATGGGAAGCTGTGGGCAGGTGATGAGCAGACAGTGACATAAACTAGTGTACTTTATTACAGGGTGACATGGGCTACTGCTTTGGAAACAGACTGTGGAGGGAGGGGAGAGGGTAAAGGGACACTAGCAGGGAGCTGTTGCTATTATGTAGAAGAAATACAAGGTGGCTTAGAGGAGATATTTGTTAGCTAGCCATGCAATGTCACACCTTGTGTATCTTTTGAATATTAAAGCAATAGTATTTGCTGACTGACTGGATGGGGTGTGAGTGGAATCAAGGAGAGTCAAAAATTTTTGGCCCGATCAAAAGATGGCATTGCCATTAATCTAAATGAGAAAAACTGAGGGTAGGTTGACTTTTGAGGGGGATATTCAGAGTTTATTTGTACATGATTAAATTTGATGCATATATTAGATATCCCAAAGGAGATGTTGGATAATATGAGTCTGAAGTTGATGTGAATTATTTGGGCCGAGATGTATATATACACATACATGCTGTTGGTGTACAAAAGATATATAAAATCATGAGACTAAAGATAGGTGATGGAATGATATAGAGAAGTCTAACAGAAAAGGATCAATCCTAGAACCCTGGGATACTCCAGCATTGAGGTCAAAGGGAAGAAATCTATGCAAACAAGCTATGGAACTCGGGTGAAATAATGAACTGCTCTGATCTTGATGTTCTCATATAGGATGTTCTACTTCATGACATTTCTGTGTTGTGAGGATTAATGTGATTCTGTTTATGATGTGCTAAGCATGGTGCCTAGAACAGAATGAGAGCTTAATATAGAGGATGGATGATGATGGTGATGGTGGTGATGGTAGTAATGATGATGGTGATGATAAAAATGGGAATAAAGGTGGAGAATCAATACTAGTGATGATAATAAGAAGAAATAGAGCATAAAGCAGATAACAAAAATGAAGACAAGGTATTATCTGCCCTATAGACGTTCCTAAGTGCCAATTACTGAGCTGGTGCTATTAGGAGTCAACCTCATCTAAACTTCGCAATAAACTTGAAGGATGCATATTATTAAACTCATTTTACACATGTAGAAACTATTGCTTATAAAAATTATTTTTGGGCCAGCCTGGTGGCACAGCAGTTAAGTTTGCAGGATTCACTTCAGTCGCCCAGGGTTTGGCAATTCAGATCCCCGGTGCGGACCTACGCACTGCCTGTCAAGCCATGTTGTGGAAGGTGTCCCACATATAAAGTAGAGCAATATGAGCATGGATATTAACTCAGGGCCCGTCTTCCTCAGCAAAAAGAGGAGGATTGGCAGCAGATGTCAGCTCAGAGCTAACCTTCTGCAAAAACAAAAACAAAAACAAAAACAAAAATATTTGCTCCAAAAGTACGTTTCTATGGAAAACAAAACCCAAAACTCTTGTAGAATCAAATTGAGGTCTTTCTGATCCAAAGACCACACTCTTCATTGCATCTGTAATCTCATGTTAAATAAGGAACTATAGTATTGTGTTTAAGGTAATTGCAGAAAATTGGCCGTATTTTATGTGGAACATCATTCAAAGTACTAGAAAGCTACGTCTATAAGTCCCAGAAAACTTGAATCATACTACCTTTTGCCTAATCTGGGGCCTGCATCTTACTAGATAATTGCAAATGATGCTGCGTTAGGCTAGCAGGATTTTCTGGGGTAAGTTTCATCTAAAAAAACACATTTCTTCTCTAATGAGAACAAAAGCAATTTGAGGGAAAAGTGCTATAACTATTTCTTTGCTAACTTTATGACATCAAGTTAGACTCTTCAAAATATTGATTTTAAAATTCTAATGTCACTGTACCATTGGTAACAAATACTAGAGGAGTTGACATTGTTTGAGGATATGAAGGTATTAATATTCCATAACATTTTTCAAGTGTATCAACTATTTAGAAGGCAAAAAATATTATAGATGGTGATAATGTCTAATTCTGATGGTAAAATTATAAAAGTATGTATCCATTTCCTATGGGATTAAAATTTTTCAAAAGATTATTTACAGTTTTTAATTTCCTGTCTGCACGTTTCTCTGTGCAATTGGCAGGATGTGGTTTTGCAGCCAGAAATACTGAGTTTAAATTTTGGCTCTGCCGTGTACTAGACGTTTGCACTTGGAAATGTCTCGTCAGCTGTCAGTGCTATAAAATACGAGGGTCACTGAGAAAGGGTTAAGTGATAGACGCATTACACCTACAAATGCCTGGTCCATAGGAAGCCTGCTACTAGTAGACGCAGAAGCAGATTGAGATGTTAAGGCCTATTTCCAAAGTGAACTTCTGAATCACTTTACAAAAGAAATAGTTACATTTATGTATTCTATGTTTAGAATTTTGATTTCGTTGGACTTTCATGTTGTCTACTTGTTTATAAATCAGATTTCTTTGGTTTAGATTTTATGCCCATTTTTACTGGACTATAATTTTCCACTGTCTTGTATTAGCACCTAAATATAACTGCTCTTGTCTTTTGATTATTAGTAAAACATTCTTATTTTAGGAATTAAAACGAGACAAAAATTACAATCCTTGTTATGGTCTGATTTGTGTTTCTCCAAAACTCATACGTTAAAGTACTAACCTCCAATGTCACAGTATTTAGAGACAGAGTCTTTAAGGAAGTAATTAAAGTGAAATGAGGTCTTGAGGTTGGGGCCCTAATCCAATAGGACCGGGCTCCCTGTAAGAAGAGGAAGATTGTATGAGAGAAAAGACCGTGTGAGAATACAAGCAGAAGGTAGCTGTTTGCAAGCCAAGGAGAGAGGCCTCACCAGAAATCAACCCTGCTGACATCTTGATCTTGGAATTCCAGCCTCCAGAACTGTTAGAAAATACATTTCTGTTGCTTAAGCCCCCCAGTCTGTGGTATTTTGTATGGCAGCCCTAGCAGACAAATATAATCAACTCAATCATTTTAGTGAAGGGCTTTGAATGAAGAAAGAGGAATAAATTGAGTTATATTAAATATGTATTTTTGAACTTTTGAAATAGTTGAGAGAGAGAGAATAGGAGCCCCTGGCATCCAGGAGCTAGGCATCCATTTAGCGAGGTCTTGGTGTGCTATGAAATGGCCTGTCTGGCACTCACAGCTAGGTTATAGTGAATTCCTGTTTCACAGAACATCAACATTTGAACAAGGCTGCCCTATGACCATTATTGGTCAGGACAAAAACGAGACAGTCTGTAACAGTGCCCAACATAGGTAAAACACGAACATTGCCCAGGCCAAAAAAGTGACTACATACATCCTCTCCTAGCTACTATGAGTGAAGTTTGCTTCTTTACCAATTAGGAGTCTACCTTTGGTCTGGTTTTCCTCCCTTCTAGGTAAGAATTCTGAAGATCCTCATTCATACAACAACCCCTATTTCTTGACAGCAGCCAGTCTAGAGCAAAATCATGTAAGACAACCAATCTACAATAAATATAATAACTGTTTTCTGGATCTCTCTAACAGGTCCCCATAGTGTATGTTCCTTCTCACAGCAAAGAGTAACAAACCCAACTTAATCAACGACACGTGCATTCCTGGTGGTCTTTGGCTGATGAGCATTGACGTAGTAATTAACAGATGTAAACTCATCTCTGGATATTGTCTTCTCTCCATTATTTTTCACAACAATCTGACTATTTTCCCATTTGGCAATTGATGTTTTAGAAATTGAACCATAAGTTATTTTACACTGTGGTAAGATACCAATAAATTAACTAATTTCCATATCACATAACCCACCCCCCTACCTAGCGATAAGATGTTGCTTCTATAATATGATTTTAAGAAAGTTTTTACTAGGAAAAGAAATAGTATGAAAGTTGCAAATAAGAGAGAGAAATAAGGCAAAAAGGGAGACCAAAAAGCAAATGAGAGAAAGAAGTACTGGAGAATCAAGGAAGGAATGAGATGGAGATAGAAGCTGCTAGTTCTATACGATAGACTGCATATACCTGTTTGCTTCTGCTTTCTCCCTGAAGCTCAGAAAAATCACAGAAGGACATAAAAAGGGGCAAACACACACTGAACATAAAGTAGGAACCATCACTTAGTGAGAGGTTTTAACCTAGGTGTTAGTCAGCAGGTTGCTGATGCGCAGGAATGAGATGTGGCACTGAAAACACTGGGATGAATGAGCCTGCAGGAGGCATCCCCTCCCCGCCACTTACCCATGATCCTCCTCCATCAATTCCCTCCCCACCTCCCCACCACCAACACCAGTTCTTTACTCACCCCCCCAGGATGGGGGGTGAAATAGAGAGAAAGAGCAAAACTGAGGGATCATCTCTAAATTAACTGAGTAAAATCTCTGGAAATATCTGTGCCACTGTCAAGCCAGAGTGACTCCTTCTTTTATCTTTTTAATTTTTTTTTTCTTTTGAGGAAGATTAGCCCTGAGCTAACTACTGCCAGTCCTCCTCTTTTTTGCTGAGGAAGCCTGGCCCTGAGCTAACATCACGCCCATCTTCCTCTACTTTATATGTGGGACGCCTACCACAGCATGGCGTGCCAAGCGGTGCCATGTCTGCACCCGGGATCCGGGCCAGTGAACCCCGGGCCGCAGAGAAGCGGAACTGCGAACTTAACCGCTGAGCCACCGGGCCGGCCCCAGAGTGACTCCGTCTTCTGCCTGGCAGTGGTGACCCGGTTTAGTGATGGTCAGCTTGCTGCTACTTGGATGGGTTGAGATATAATTCACAAAACCATGTACCATCTATTTTATGTGTTATTTAGAGGGTATTTTAGACTTATTTTGACTGTCTCTTCTTTTTGCTTCATTCTTTGATTTTAGAACATAGCTGTCAGTAAGATATGGCTCTGCTTTATTTCCTGCGTAAAACAATAACTGGGTATTAAGGAAAATAAGCAGCCAGAGAGCAGGAAAAAATACGATGGCTGAAATACAAGTGCATTAATGCATCTGATGATAATTAATTAGAAGGCAAGGATGAAATGTTAAAAATAAATAGAAGCCAATATTATTTAGAAATATATGTAATGAGAGATATACATTACTTGTAGAAGAAAAGAATCAAACTTCATTTGGTTACATTGGTTATACATAAGAGGATCTTAGTGAATAAAGATACATAAAAGTTAATGCAAGCATTAAAGAAAAATATAGTAGTAAAACAAAACAATTATGTACATATACATATATATGTATATATGCATATGCATGTTTATACATACATATACATGCACATATATATGTATACCTTTGTACAAACTCCAAGAGGCTCTATTTTGTAATCAACCAAATGACTATAAACGTCTTGGGAAAAACAGAAGAAAGTAAATATACGTATATATACACACATATACATGTACATTATATGTGTTTATATGTGTATATGTAGTATGCAAATCATGAAGTGTTCTCAGCCCTATCAGATTTTAAAACAGAGTATAAAACAATAATTTAATCAATGTGATATAAGTGAACATGAACAATGTGACACATAGATCAATGGGACAAAACTGTAATAGAAGGAATATTACAACATTCTTTCCTTCTCTCTGGATTTGCTATATGACAAAGCACATGTTATAAACTAAAGTTAAAGGAAATGTTTACTCTGTTTTACTGGGGAAGATGGATTTCTCTTTAATAAATGAAAGGATGGACACTTATAAGTTTTAAATTAATGGAAAAAATTACAAATAAATGTCAAAAGATGCCATAAAAATTGAAAACAGATCATTTACATATTTCCAAATAACTGAATTAAAATAAAAAATGAAATCACTGAATATTAAAACAGTCGTATCAAATAAAAGAAAGAGTAGGTTAATTCTTCTACTTGAAAAAATTATACATTTTTTCAAATCCTTTGCTCATTTTTAATTGAGTTTATCTATTTGCTTTGGATATCAACTCCTTATCAAATATGTGGTTTGAAAATATTTTCTCTCATTCCTTGGGTTGCCTGTTCACTCTGTCAACTCTTTCTTTTGCTGAGCAGTATGGTTTTAGTTTGATGTAGTTCCACTTGTCCATTTTTGCTTTTGCTTCCTGTGCATTTAGTGTTGTATCTAAGAGAGAGGACAGGGAGGTCCCTTCTCATCTCCAGTCTATGGTTTGTCTTGTCTTTGCATTCTTCATTTCCTTTTACAAGATCTTAGTCTTCCCAGAAAGGCTTGTAGAGTGAATACCTTTATGTTCAGAAGAGATCTTCCCACTCCTAGAAACTGAGACTCAAGGTAACATGCTTCTTCTCAGAGCAGTCATTCCAAGAAGTAAGTTTTAAAACACCCTCACTAGGAGTAGGAGCTAAGAACTGAAGGTAAACATCTCCTTCTTCCACCTTGCTGCTGGGATCATTACCTCTTCCCTGTGAAATTGTTAAGGGAACTGATTGAAGACTCCGTTCTCAAGGACCAGGTGGGTACAGGTGGGAAGCATGCATGAATGAAAGGTGTGGCAAATTTACTAGTGCTGCAAATACTGCAGTGACAAAAATATTGTCATGATAAGCTATGGAAGAATGAATAAATTATTGTATTTGTAAAGTAGAAAATAAGAAACATATCAATTTACACCCCAAAGTTATTTTCCTTGGAGAGTTTTCTCAAAAGATATTTAATTTTAGAAAATATATAGTACACATATATAATTTGCAGAAATATTTATGTAGTGGAAATGAAGTAAAATCCATGTTGAAAGATGGGAGATTAAGTGAGTGATTTATGATACATGAATATGATATAACATTATGGAGTACTTAAAATATTGTGAAACTATTAAGCACTATAATGACTGCACATTAACATGGGCACATTTCTGATATAATACCAAATGAAAAAATACGACAAAAGTTTATGTCACAACTTTTAATGTTTAAAGTGCATGCACCCACTGGAAAAGTAAAAGAACTGGTATTTCTGGTGGCTATATCTCTTTCACATTATTTTGTTTATTATTGTTAGAATACTATTCACGCAATTAACAAAGTCAGAAGATAAGCGCATTGGTTCAAGATGATGTAATACTTACTTTCTTAAAATAGTTTATACAAACTTCCAAAGCTCAGGGAAATATCAGCACCAAAATTATCAAAACTTGAAAAATATGGAAAGACCCGGGTGACATTTAATTTTGCTTTCTTCTCTTATATTCATTTCATTACTGTATATTTACTTACTCATTTATTACTGAAATCCAGAAATGTATGGTGCCATTTGTATTCTTGATTTAGTTTTCCCAATAATATTTCCTTTCTATAACTATTCCATTTAAAACTGGGCAAATGATTGCAATTTTAGAATTTTGCATGTTTTAGATCAATCCATTTTATTATTTTTTAAATTTTTTCCAGCTTTACTGAGATATATTTGATATATGACATTGTGTAAGCTGAAGATGAACTGTATGGTGATTTGATACATGTACATGTGAAATGATTACCACGATGAGGTTAGTTACATCTGTCACCTCCTTCACACAATTACCTTTTATTGTGGTAGGAACATTTAATATTTACTCTCTTAGCACATTTCATGTGTATAATACAGTATTTTTAACTGTAATCACCATGTTGTGCATTAGATTCCCAGAATTTATTCATGTTATAACTGGAAGTTTGCTCCTTTTGAACAACGTCCCCCCATTGCCTCCTCCCTCCAGCCCCTGGCAACCACCATTCTACTCTCTGTTTCTATGAGTTTGGCTCCTTTCAATGTCACATATAAGTAAGTTCATTTAGCATTTGTGCTTCTCTATCTGACTTTGCATAAGGCCCTGCAGGTCCATCCAGGTTGTTACAAATAGCAGGATATTTTTCTTTTTATGGGTGAATAATTTTCCGTTTTATATATACTCCACGTTTTCTTTATCCATTCATCAGTCATTGGACACAGGTTTTTTCCATGTCTTGGCTATTGTGGACAATGCTACAGTGAACGTAGGGGTGCACCTCTCTTTTCAAGTTTGTGTTTTTGTTTTCTTCAGATAAATGCCTAGGAATGTAACTTCTGGGTGACATGATAGTTCTATATTTAATATTTTCAGGAACCTCCCTGCTGTTTCCGATAGTGTTTGTACCAATTTACACACCCACCAACAGTGCACAAGGGTTGCTTTTTCTCCATGTCCTTGCCAACACTTCTTTTATCTCTTTGATAATAGCCATTCTAACAGGTGTGAGGTGATATCTCATTGTGGCTATGATCTGCATTTCCCTGATGATTAGTGATGTTGAGTCTCTTTTCACGGAGCTATTGCCCGTCTGCAGGTCTTCTTTGGAAAAATGTCTATTCAAATTCTCTGCCCATTTTTTAATGAGGTTATTTGTTTTTTTTTTTTTTGCTTTTGAGTTGTATGAGTTCCTTATATATTTTGGATATTAACCCCTTATCAATATATACTTGGCAAATATTTTCTCCCATTTCGTAGGTTGAATTTTTATGTTGTTAATTATCTCTTTTGCTCTGCAGAATCTTCTTAGTTTGATGTAGTTCTACTTGTTTATTTGAATTTTTGCTGTCATGTTCAAAAAGTAGTTTCTGGGAACAACATCAAGGAGATTTTCCTGATATTTTATTTTAGAAGTTTTATGGTTTCAGGTCTTACATTTAATTCTTTAATCTAAGTTGAGATAATCTTTGTGAATGATGTGAGATAGAGGTCCAATTTCATTCTTTTTCATGTGAATATTCAGTTCTTCCAACACTATTTGAAGACATTATTCTTTCCCTATTGAGTATTCTTGGTGTGTATGCTTCGATTCCCTTCTCTTTCTCTTTTGTTTACCTACTGTAGGTTTTTGCCTTGTGGTTACTGTGAGGTTTACATAAACATTTTATAGATAAAACAGTCTGTTTTAAGCCGATAACAGCTTAACTTTGATCACACACAGAAATTCTAAACTTTTACTCATCCCCCAACATTTTATGTTTTTGATGTTACAATTTACCTCTTTTTATATTGTGTATCCATTAATTTACTATTGTAACTATAGTTATTTTTAACACTTTCAGCTTTTAACCTTGATATTAGAGTTAAGTAATTAACATACCACTGTATTAGATTATTAGAGTGTTCTGAGTTTGACTGTATACTCACCTTTATCAGTGTGTTTTATATTTTCCTGTGTTCTTGTATTATTGAATAGTGTCCATTCACTTCAGCTTCAAGAATTTTTAACATTTCTTATAAGGCAGATCTAGTGGTTACAAACTCCCTCAGATTTTGTTTGTTTGGGAAAGTCTTTATCTCTCCTTCATTTCTGATGGACAGCTTTGCTGGGTAAAGTATTCTTGTTTGGCAGTTTTTTCTTTCAGCATTTTGAATATATCATTTCATTCTCTCTTGGTCTGCAAGGTTTCTGTGGATAAATCTGCTGATGAGAGTTCGCTTGTATGTGAAGAGATTTTTCTCTTGCTGCTTTTAAAATTCTCTCCTTGTCTTTGATTTTATACAATTTTATTACAATTGTCTTGAAGAAGATTGTTTTGGGTTGAAAATTTGGGGAGACCCATAAGCTTCATGAACTTATGTCCAAATCTCTGCCCATATTTTGGAAGTTCTCAGCCATGATTTCTTTAAATAAACTTTCTGCTCCCTTCTCCAGCTATTCTCTTTCTGAGACTAACAATTTGCAGGTTGCTTCTCTTGATGGCATTCCACAGTTCACATAGATATTCTTCACTTTCATTCTTTTTTTCTTTACTATCCTCTGACAGGATAATTTCAAATGATCCGTCTTCTACTTCACAGATTCTTCCACTTGATCAGGTTGGTTGTTAATGCTTTCTGTTGCATTTTTCATTTCATTTTTTGTATTCTTCAGCTCCAGAATTTCTGTTTGGTTCCCTTTTATGCTTTCTATATATCTGTTAACTTCTCATTTTATCTGTCTATTGTCCTCCTGAGTTCATTGAATTGTCTTTATGTGTTTTTTTTAAACTCACTGAGTTTCCTTAAAATAACTATTTTGAAATCTTTGTTAAGAAAATGCTGAAACTTGATTTCTTTCGGGTTGGTTATTAGAAAATTATTGTATTCCTTTGGTTGTGTCATATTCCCTTGATTTTCATGTTCCTCGAAGTCTTATGTTGCCATCTTCACATTTGAAGAAACAATCACCTCCTCCAGTCTTTGCTATCTGATTTCATGAGAGAAATACCTTCTAAAGTCCTGTTAGGGATTGTGAGGCTTTCTCAGACATTTTCTATACATACACCCACTTCACACCTCTTCTTATCTCTTTTTGGGGGGTGGGCTCTTAAGATTATATGTCTTTTCTTGATTCTGCAAAGCCAGGACAGCTGCTAACAGCCTTCCACTTACTTTCCCTTGGGTCATTCTGAATTCTCAAGTTTGTATCCTTGGTTACAACCATATGCTGGTTTTCTGCATATACTCACTAGCCACCTACAAGGACTGACTCTTGCTCTCCTCAGGAGTATGCACAGGGAGCTAGTCACAAGGTGGGTTGTGTGTGTGAGTGAAGTGTGTGGAACATCGTGGGTACCTGTCAGACAGTGGAGGATTCTACAGGTAAGATCTCCCTGGTGGCTCCTGGGCAGCCTTCCTGACGGAGTCCACTAAGAAGTAAGTTGGATCCATGACACCTTGATGCCCTCTGAGAGCCCTGGCTGTTTTTCTCCCAGCTTCTTTCCACCCTACAGTTGTGCAACCCACCTCAGTTTTGTGGATGGAGCCAGAAAGAAGTGGGTCTCTTTGGCAGCACCCACGTACCTGGGGAAGATAAGTGCTCACACACATACTCTTGCTTTCCCACATAAGAGAAATCCTGGCCCAAGAAAATCTTTCTTGGCACTAAGCTGGGCCATCCTGGAAAAGGGGTGATGTGGGGAAGTGAAACTGTTCCTCTTACCCTTTACAATGTATTCAAATTTGGATTGTTTTGCTCCATCAGTGTGCTAGAATTTTTTCACTGGACTGCTGGACTTCCATAAAGGCACTTTTTTCAGTAAGTGAGTGTCAAAATTGGTGTTCTTTGAGCCAAAAATGGCAGAAAGCTCCTATTTCACCATTTTGATGGTGTTGCTCTTCCATTTCAATTTAAAATAACAAACCTCTATTTAGCACTTGTAGTATGCAAAAGTTATATATTTTTGGCTGTGAAAAATTTGAAGTCTAGTCCAAAGCTGAACAAATAGAGGGCTATGTTAGAATGGCATTTGTATTCCACAGAGAGAAAAAGGGTGGCAAAATATGCCCTAAAACATCTAAATAGAGCTAGTTTTCTAAGATTCTGGGACTTAAACAAATGTTATCAACAATTTTAACATGCATTGATGATGCTTCTGCTGCTGCTGCTGATATTATTATTAATACAAAAGCAGAAATCCTCTATGGTAAATGCAGAACAAGCAAAGTCAAGATCAAGTCAAGATTTGTGTGTAGATTGATCCTCTTTCCCAGCCATCCTGCATCTATGTTTGAAGAAGCAGTGTGTTTGCAGAAGAAGAGAGATGAATTTGGACCCTGGTGTTTGGAAAGAAAGGGTGTCAGGGAGAGAACTCAGCCACTTTTATTCAGGAGCTCAGTGATGTGGGTGCCCTATTCATCTATTTTTTGCTGATTCAGCTCAGCATATTTCTCACTTTTGGGCAGATGGATATATTGCAGTTGTTAGTATGAGCCTTTATTATTGTACAACTTTTACCATTTAAATCTGGCTCAGTATAAACCACCCTGATGATAAGTTGTCTACCATATAGGGGAAGCTCATTCTGAATAAAGAATTTGACCATCTTCAGCCCATAGATAGCTATACTTCTAATGGTAAGTCAATAAAAAATATTCTCATTTCTGCAATCTGTGTCTTATGAGGTTAGTTAGTCTGTCTTATTTTGGAAACTTGATATTTTTGGCCAGTGGAAGTTAAAGTCCATCTCCCAATTCTAATCCTCTCTGATATTGGTACCATAGGTGCTC
Organism: Equus caballus; assembly: GCF_041296265.1. Classification (NCBI taxonomy): domain Eukaryota; kingdom Metazoa; phylum Chordata; class Mammalia; order Perissodactyla; family Equidae; genus Equus; species Equus caballus. Next base: position 21,513,935 of record NC_091687.1, read on the forward strand.
CATGAATATATTTTGAGTGAATGGGCTGAGAAAATGTCAAAGTGGGGGATTTGACTTCAGTTGCTAGTTAACTTCCTTAAGTGTCATCTTTATTTTTATCATGCTAACTGCAAAACAAGCAAAGTGGTGAAAGATCATAGAGGAGATCATGAGTTTCTGCTCTTGGTGTTGGAAATAAAGAAGACAGCAGATTTGTTTAGAAGTTTTCTGACAAGGACATACCTTACTGGAAGTGGTTAGGGAATAGCCAAAATGCTAAAGATTCAAGGGAATAGTTAGACATTTAACATTGATTAGTCCAGGAGGGTATATTGAGAATAGAATTTTGGAAATGATACTGGCCAAGGGTTTGATCTGCTCACTGCAAGACAAAAGCCAATCCTTCAAGAGGCAAAGCAGTGGAGAGAGAAAACTTTATTAAGTGATGAGCTAGCTAATTGGAAGATGGTGGACTATCGCCCTAAAAAAAAATCTTAAAGTGGAATTGATTTGGAAATGACTTATATAAGGCAAACAGGCTTGGGGAGGGGGCTTAGGAGTGTCAGGTGCTGGATGACCACAGACCATTGGGTACCTCTCTATAGACAAAGGTTTCAAGTCTGCTGAGTGCAACATTCATAAGGAATCTAAGAAAATATTAGTTATCTTTTTAGTGGGAAGAGAAGGAACAGTTTGGGCAGAGTACTTAAATTTTCTGCTCTCAGCCATTCTTTCTACTGGTTACTGATTAGCTTGCCTACATGCAATTCTAAGCATTTCTCCAAAGCACACTGAGAGAATAAGATGGGAGAAGGATTAAGACATGGAGTCTCTCAAGCTAACTTAGTCTCAGAGAGTTACACCATGCTCCATGGGAAAGAGCTCCTGGACAGCTATTAACTAAGGTGTATGATCCTTTCATTGTGTCAATGAAGGCCAAATCTTTCTGGTGGACAATAGAATCTTGCCAGTGATTGTTAAACATGAACATTCTAAGCATTCTCTACAAGGTTGAATAATGTCTTTCATACATATGCATTTCCATTTTCCTCATGTCCATAAATGTGTTTACAGTGCATATATAGCTTACCTTGAAATAGAAATATGTGATGCATTTCTAAATTCCTAGTAGGTAGTTTTTCATCATTTATTTTCGCAACAAATGAATATGAAAAGCACATATTCTATCACCTATGCATCTCAGTATATTTTGCAGTTGAAATGGGCCATTCTGCGTAAATATCTTGGGAACTATACTCTGGCTGATGGATGAGGCATCATCTTGAACATGATCAGTCATCATACTTGAGGGACAGAACCCTCAAGCCAGAAACCTGCTCAAAACTTATTGACTAGACCTTGCGACATAAACCTACAAGACCTCCAAGGGTTTCTGTGGTGCAATCCTACCATAAAGCAAGAAGGGAGAGAACCAGGAACTCTTGGTGACTTAATGCATTAACGACTAACTCAGCATTTTGAATCATTGCTTTCCTCCAAGAATCCTAGGAAAACTTTTATATAATGGAGATCGTTGAAGTAAAATAGTCATTACTGTTAGGATGAGGAAGCATATCCATGGAGAGTTAGTGAGGCCCTGACATGGCTAGATGACCCAGATCGTGTACTCTAGTGGCATTCATAGGTAGATCCCTTTATTAGTTAAGATATAATGATCTAATTAGAACTGGAGCAGTAACATCAGTGATGTCTAATCAATTCATCCTGGATGTGGAAGAGTAGCCATTGATTTTAAGAGGAAATACTCATCAGTCACTGAACTCATAGCAACCCTTGATAGGTCTCTGACTGAGCCAGTATAAATCAAAGACATTTTAAAGATATTAAACTCTGCAGTGTGTGGTTAATGGGGACGGTGGGAAAAAGGCAATTCAGACTGAGGTGAGAGCTGCTCTGGAGTTGTGGCTGTAGAAGAGCATCCAAAGTGGCTACTATATGTTATAATCAAGGTTCCTGGATTTTCAGTGTCTCCAGTTTCAAATAAACTGCACTCCTGTAAAAAATGAATGATCAGAACACTTCTTGAACTGAATTCACTGTATATCCACATGGGCTTGATCTCACGAAAAGAGGCGTACCTAAAACTTCTGTTTCAGACCATGTGCTTTTCTAGTTTTTGAAGTATTTTCAGTGTGTTTATAACATGCAGTGAACCATGTAGCTGGAAGCACGATGTGGGGGACCATGAACACTAAGTTGAGGTGTTTAGTACTCATTTTGCAGAAAAGATTTTTTGGCAATATTTTTAATGAAATTGAAAGAAGGGGAGAATGGTAAAAACAACAGCAATAATCACTGTCAACAAAACTTTTGATGACTTCCCCACAAGAATGGATTTATCCTTTCTCCTAAGGCCTGAACACATGGACCACCAAGCTCTCCTCAACACAGTGCAATGCTAAGTACCCTTAGGTGCTCACCAAACATTTGTTTAAGGAAGATAATTGAGGAAGATCATGGTGATAATAAAAGGGATTTTTTAGATACAAATGGAAGACGTTCAGTTGGATAATGTACACAAAGGTTGATACAATATGGGTGCTATTATTAGTTTCCTATTGCTGCTGTAACAAATTGCCATATGTTCAATGGCTTAAAACAATACAAATTCATTATCTTACAGTTCCAGAGGTCAGAGGTCTGAAATGGTTCTCCCCGGGATAAAATCAAGATGTCTTCAGTTGCATTCCCTCTGGAGCCTCTAGGGGAGGGTCTCCTTCCTTGCCTTTTCCAGGTTTTGGAGACTGCCTGTAATCTTTGGTGACCACTTCCTCCACACTCAAAGTCAGCAGTGTAGCACCTTCAGATCTCTTTCTGACTCTGACTCTCCTGCCTCCCTCTAATAGGACCCTTTTGATTACATTGAACCTACTTGGATGATCCAGCATAATTTTTCCATCTTAACATCCTTAATCTAATCACATTTATAAAGTCCCTTTTGCCATGTAAGGTCACATATTCTCAAGGAACAGGGATATTCATAAATGTCCAGGGACACCTTGTGGGGGAGGCACTGTTTTCCTACCGTAGTGATGAAAGCAAGAGTAAGTAAATAATGGGCAGAAAACACTTGGACACAATTACTCCCCACCTCTCATTGTATCTTATTCTCCTTCCGACTTTAGCCAAATTCCAACTCAATTTATTTGGAACTTTGTCATTTCTTTTTGTTTGTTCAATGCTAAACACAGAAAAGTAATGCAAAATGGATTCAACTTCCCTCAGTGGCTAAAGAAAAACATTATGCTAACCTAAGATGAAGTTTGACAGGTGACGCCTATTCAGAAATCCACTGGGCACTAAAATTGCATATTATGCAAATATATTCAATTCCTGACCATTCTTGAAGTTTTTATAGCTAATTGTGGAAGGCTGCAGCAGTGGCCTTTCTACTAGCGTTTAATGTTTCCAGTGGATGCTCATGAATAGTGATATTTTACCTAAGAATAAAATCACTCACTTCCACTTGAAACACTCATTAGCAAACTTTTTAAATGGTTGCATTGTTTGAAGTCTGATTAGTCCTGTTGGACTTTGATTAATGTTACTCATTACTTAGATTAAGCTTTAGCTTTGTGAAGACTACCCCATTGCCTAATAATGTGAAACATTTTACTTTGAAAGAGAGTCATGTAGACAAATGATAGTATTTTAACCAATTGACTTAGTGCTGTTATCAAAACCCTTATGAAAGGTCTAGACACATTGGAAAATGTCACATCTTTAATAGTTTGTAATTAGCACTGAAGAACGAATTAGTTTCATATCATCTCTGAAGACCTTGTTGCAGGTTTCTTCATGTATAAGATGCACTGCTGATAAAGATTACTGTATACATATCTTGCTGCACGAAAACATTATATTTAGCATTATTAACAGTGGAGGCTGTGAGTTTAAATCTTAGTTTCCCCAATAATCTTAATATAGTGAATCTAACTAGAAATATTGTACACTTGTTTGCCAGGGGAGGTAAATCAGGTAGAACCACAGCATGCTATGCACTCTTAATTGGACTATTAATATGATGGATGAAGAGCATCATTTAAAATTTTATGGGGTAGAACAACATGGCATACAAGTCCCCCTCTGTGTTGTGTAAGCAAATGAATGAAGACAACTAAAACCCCATAAAGTCTCATACACAAGGCTGTAATTGATGAAAAATCTGATTATGTTTTTTTTTGAGGGGAGGGGTCAAAACTATATAAATTATGTATTAATTTATTCATGAAAATAAGGTATAGAAATAGTGATAGAAGACATATATAATCGAAAAGCAGAAAGCATAAGAATGAATCAGAGTTTAAAGTTTCTAAGTTGTATCAATTTTTCCTTCATTTTGGTTTACTATGTAAACCACTTTGATCTAAATCTGGAAATCTGTGATATGATTTCAGACCAGTTTTATTATCATATATTGGTTGGGTTAATTTTTAACATTTGTGCAAATTATTTGTGAAAATTTCAAATTTAAAACTGTGCAGTCTTTAAACAAGAGTAAAATGCTTCAGTTTGGAGGTTAAAAAGAAATCTCTGCTTCTCTTTTTTTCTTTTGCCTAATTATATTAGTCACACCAAACTCTCTAATAGTCATAGTCACTGATATCTAATGTTCATTTAGGAATCTGAAATTTCATACTTTATAAAACAGATAGTATACAGTTTCTCACATAGAAGCCATTAAACAAGCATTAGCCCTCACGCCATTCCTAAAACTGCTGGGGAAATAGTAAGTGTATTATTAAAAAAGAAAAGAACAAATCAGTACGCAAGAAATTTCTATTCAATCATAACAATTTTGGTCATGAAGAAAATAGAGATGTATACATATGCAAAAAGACCACAAATATACCACTGAATTATTAATATGCTTATTTGAGGTCGTGTGGACATTCAAACCATCTTAAGAATTTTAGAGTTGGCAAAAAAATGCTTTTCCATGATTCAATTAAATAATTGCAGAGCTAGGTAAAGCAGGAGAATATGAGCTGGTGGGATGTGGGCTGGGTCTGAGAGGGAGGTAATGTGAGATTTGGCACACGTAGGCTCAGAAAGGACAGTATGCAGAGGGACAGGCCTGATGGCTCAGATGCTACCAGGACCTTCCATGGTCTTATCTTCCTGGGATCAAGGCTCCGTGGAGGGGAAAGAGGGAGAAGCAGACCTGGGAGCCCTTGCATGTAGATTATGGATCCCCATAATCAGAGAAGGGAGGTGAACCTGGGTGGAATTGGCTCCGGGTTATTTCATATTGAGAACAAGACAAGCTGATGAAAACTCTCTGGCAAGAATCTGGTAGTGGTAAACATAAAGAATAGGAAGTAGAAAAGACTGAAATCTGGGAGAACAGCTGAAATGCTATTTAAAAAGCTGGGATTCTAGAAAGAAAAGGAATAGATAGCATGAGAGAGATTTTAAGGCAAGAACTAATGAGTTAAAAGATTTCCTGAATATAGACAATTAGAGAATGGTAAGATTTAAATATGGGTGCCAGATTTCAAGGTTTTCATGGACAAATATCTTGGGGAGTAGTTGTTTCATTGACTGAAGAGAACATATGGGGCATAGATGGAAGGTAAGATGATTGATTTTAATAAATGCTAAATGTGAGTTAATGGTAGGATTTTCAAAAGGAAACATGGCTATGTTTGTTAGATATATAAACCTGATACCCAAAAGGGCAGCAATTTATTATCATATTTTCACAATTGTTAATAATACGTAAATAAATGCATCAGAGAAAACACATAATCAAAGTGCAATAAATGTATTGCCATGACAATCTAAAAATGAAGTGTTCAGTTAAATAAGAATTTTGAGGTATCACTTTTTTATGATCTACTTATATTTTAAGGAAAATGCAACTTGGAATTGCCCAAAACATTTGAAAATTTTGAGAATGTTTGAAGGCAAAATTACACAAAATTGGCTACGGATTGTCAAACCTCCAGAACTATACAGTTACTTTTCTAATATCATGTTCACTTGTAGGACAATAACTTGGAATATTTTGAATTGACAGGATTTATATGAAATGACGATTATGTTTTGAGATTACAGAATAACGGAACATATTTTTCTCTGAATTGCACAGTATTTTAAATAATCCCATATCTCATTTTGTGTACTTTTGATGCCCCATAACTTCTTGAATCACATAATAATAAAATACAAACCAAGACCAATATTAATTCCATCATAAATTCATGGAACTGCAACCACCAAGGTGGGAGCAAAGTTAATGCAACATAGAATTGAGTAATTTATTTAATATTCTAAAGAACACTAAAAGCTTTCTGTATACTTGACATCTAAACTATTGATGTTTTAAAAACTGACTGTACACATTTATCAAAAAAGTGTTAATCCATAGAATTGTCAGAAATTGAGCGCAGCATTTCTGTAATATCATATACCTTCTATACATAAATTCACCATTAACAAAGCTTTCTTTAATATCAAGGCCTCTGGTCAGTGCTTTATTTGCATTTTATATTATTTAATCCACAATATCTTTTATTTAGACAGAGAACATTATTGAAAACTGTTATAGTACAGGAAACTGAAGCTTAGAGATTTAAGTACTTTGCCAAAATTATACAGTTTTTGTGTGCAAGAGATGTGCTTCAAATATAATATTTGGACATCATGGTTTAATTTATCACCTATCCATATGACCCACCTCATCAATTTGGAAGTTTTTTTCCATAATTAAAATTCTCCGTTTAAGAAATTCTGATAGGGAAAGAAAATATGATATTTACTGAGACTAAGGACACAAAATATAACCCAGGTCTTATCTGCTATGAAATATTATAGGCACATTATCCCTTTCTCAATAAATGATGATTAATTTATTTCAGAATCTTTTAGCTTTATTTTTGTCATTTTTATCAAAATTATTTAAAGGTCCCCTCTGGAATAACTTTATTTTTACCCTAAATGTATATATGATGATATATAAATGATGAATGTGTGACGATTTATTTAACTGTTTTTATTCACAAAGTCATTAAGAGCCTATTATACATCACTGGACAGAAACAAATGGAATATCTTTGAAGATGAAGACAGCATTTTCCACACCCAAAGTTCTCAATGTATCAAGCAGAAAGAACATACACAATAATGATAGATATACACAACTAGAAGGGTCATTGCTTTACAAGCAACAAAAACTATCCTAAGTTAGATTAGTAAAGTAGCAATTATCGTACAATAAATCCACAGGTTTCAATTACAGCTGAAAAATTGGTCAGAAACATGGGCAACTTTAAGAGTTTCCTTCACTGGGATGAATCAGGCCAAACCATTTCTTTTCTCATTCCAGATGTCACTCTGTTCAAGATTGTTTCCCTTGTGAGAGGAAGTCCAATTGGTTTGATTTGGCTCAGATGCCCACATCTTGGCTTGAGTGGGGCGGGCCAATTTGATTGATACCAACACTGAATATAATGGAAAAGAAATACTAAAAATGAGTTGAGATGCTGTTACTAGAAAAAGATTTTAATAGATGTCAAGTAGCAAGAAAGTCCTCAAATGTCCAGTACAAGTTCTATCTATTGATCTCTGTCTTTCTCTCTCTCTCTGTCTCTCATATCTCTATATTATAATGGACCACAGTAAGGGGAAAGTTTAGTATAGTGGTTTCTACTTTTCCTAATTTGTAGTTTCTTGAATCACTTATTTGTTTTTTCATTTCCAAAATATTCATTAGGCCAAAAGCTCTTCCATGGTGGAAAGATCACAGATAACCAAATTGAACACAAGTCCAAGTCTCTGCCATCACAGAGCTTATGTTCTTGTAGGGGAGACAATAAGCCAACAAATAAAACATGGTATTAATCAATAATAATAGTAAAGGAGATGTTTAGGAGAGAGGGATAGAAAGAAGACGCAATTTTAATAGGGAGGAAGAAAGAAAGTCCTCTCAGAAGAGGAAGTATTTCTGGGGAGACTAAATGCAGTGAAGGGGGGTAGAATGAAAACAAAGCGGTGAAGAATATTTTAGGAAAAGGGAATAAAAGTAAAAGGGTCTGAAATGAGAAGGGACGTTGTGCTGGTGAAAGAGGATTTCTAGAAAATGTGGCTGGAGAGGTAGCCAGGGACATTTAAGGGTTTTGTAGTCTGAAATTAAAACTTTGGATTGTTTTTCTAAAGTGGGAAGAAAATTGGGATCATAGAGGAAAAGATTATTTGCGCCATAAATGGAAGGCTGAGTGTGAGTTTGCTCTCTGGATTTAGGAAAAGTCACTCCAGTGACAGGAAGTGGCATGTAGGGTTGTATGAATATTGATGAAGTATTTGAACGTTGACTACTGTGGCTGAAATCTAGGGTGTCTGGTGGCATGTGATTGAACACGAGGAAGATTGTGTCAAATTGTAGATGTCTACTAAATAGTATCAGCAGTTTTCTATAGGCAGCGAGGAACTGTAGATGCTTTTTAGAAGGGAGAAACTGGGGACTGATGTGGGGAAAAGATGTAGTCAGAAAAAGCATTTAGGACAGCTTTTCAAGGAGCTATCCCCAGGGAATTCTAGACCCACTTGAATCTTATTGAAAAAGGAAATCAACAAAATAAGTTTGGAAAGCATAGTTTTTAATATCTGGAAGTTCAAAATGAACATTAAAAGTTATTCAGTTAACTGAGTTTAACCTAGCGCTTTCCAACTTTATTTGAGCATGGAGCACCTACCCACTTCTTTTTGTGAGGAAAAATTTTCTGCACAAAAGTAGAGAGTTATTGCAATATTGCCAATGAATATTAGTAGATTCTGAACTTGGAAGTTGATTGGCAAAGAAAATTAGAGGAATGTGATAAAACAAAAGTATGGAATAATGCATGTCTGCTAGGTCAATGGGGAAAAAACTCATAATAAATGCGAACAACATTAATCAACAGATATTAATCAGATATTCATTTTCTCTTTCAGCTGGTGAATAGTCATTTGAATGGGTTAATGACAGAAGAAATCCTAAAAAGGAAAATAATCTTGGATGGTTAGGTTCTACAAATAATTCATTGCCCACAGACCTTAAACGACATGACAAAAAGTAAAATTTATACACACTGTCAAAGAATATGAACAATGCACAGGACATTAGTTTAATATTCATTCTCAAATGCTGGTTGTTTATCAAATTGCTTTTAGGTTTCAGGATGACCTTTCAGAATTTGAAGATGAATCAAATGAACCATCAGAATAATGGAAGTTGTGCATTACAGGAGCAGAACACATTTCTTATTATTTTAGTGTACATGAAACAATTTGTATGAAATTAAATGCAATCTGATACGAAGGAGTCTTAATGTGAGATAATACTGATTTTATTTACATATGTATCTGAAACTCAACTTTAAAATAGTTATGGAAGTTCAAACTCTGACCATGACTTCCTAGCCTTGACGTTCTCACTCATCTGTTCCCACCATAACTCTTCTTTTGTCTCATAAAGATTTCTAGTCCCTAGCCTCCATCATCGTTTTTTATTCACTGATTCATTCCTCTCTGAAGTTATTTCCTGTTCTGACGACTTCCAATAGGCTGTCATTTCAATCATTCTTTCATCAATACCTGAACTCTCCTAGCTCTTTGTCCTTGCTTCATAGTTTCCTACAAGGCTGAGCCTGGACGAGCACGGCTTTCTGCCTTCACTGGTCACAGGGCTGCTGAGCACTCCCAAGAAGAGTCTTTCCAAGTAGCCAATGCTGACTCACATACTATTACCTGTGACCAGTTGTCACACTTATTGGTTCTGGTCTTTGCAGTTGTTGCCTTTGAATTTCAGGTGAATTCTACATAAATGAATACAAGGTTCTTCATAAGCTGAACCTTCTTTATTTCTCAATCTGGTCATTCATACTGCTCCATCATCCATCTGAACTATTTGAACTCTCCAGAATGGGCCATGCTTGTGTGCACATAACCCTTCAGACATGAATCTCTCAGAGCTCTCACCTTCCTTAATGTGACTAAATGTTCGTTCTTCAAAACCTCATTTCACTGACCTCCTCCTCCAGGAAGTCTTCTGTGAATTTCCTTCCCTCAAGAAGGTATGAGGGGTTCCTCTTCCTTACGTTTTAGCACCCTATACTACGCTATACTCTCCCTGTTCTTGCCCTTCTATCCTGGTGCTACAATTGCCCCCTCTCTCTCTTTCCTGGGACTATGAGCTCCTGGAAGACTCAGGCTGGGCTAAATTCACCACCGTATTCCAGAAACCACACAGTGCATAGCACACAGTGGATGAAGAAACTACATCTATATTTCATGTGTATAGATATTTTAAATGCTCAGTAATAAATTATTCACAGCCCTTGGAAAGAGAAATCGATCAGCTTCTACTTGAGATAATAGAAAAACCAATGGCAAAGGAGCTAGGAAACCTGTGCACCTCTGTCTGTGTCTTATTTCCTCTCCTCAGAATTTAGTCCTGGAATAAAATCACTGAATGGGACAGATCCAAGTCCTCTTTTCATGCACGAACCTGATTTTATTAGTTATCTACCGACATGTAACAAATTGCCCCCATATTTAACAGTTTAAAACATTTAAATGTATTGTCTTATGCGGGTTAGGAAACCTGGAGCAGCTGAGCTGGGTTTCTCTGGTTCAAGGTCTCTCATGAAGTATAGACAAGCTGTTGGTCAGGGCTTCCACATCTGAAGACTGGGCAGGGATTGGAGTATGTAGCTTTGGCAGGATTCAGTTCCTTGTCCTTCTTTGGACTGATGGTCTCAGTTTCTCACTGGCTGTTGTCAAGAGGCCTCTCTCAGTTCCTTGACATGTAGGCCTCCCTATAGGACAGCTATCAACATGGCAGCTGGCATCCCTCATAAAGACCAGGAGAGAAAGAGACCCCAGGCTGAAAGCTACATCTCTTTGCAACCTATTCTAAGAAGTGACATCGCGTGTACCATATCCTTTTAGCTAGACGTGAGTGACTAGGTCCAGCTCAACCTCAAGTGGGAGGGGACTATCCACAGGCCTGAAGACCAGGAGGGGGAAAGCCTGGGGCTATATTAGAGGCTGCCTACCACACCATAATCAAATTTGTCAAGGAAAATATCAAGAATGTATGTATAATATAAAATTTGTATTTAGTATGAAGTTTTCATTTTGACATTAATCTTTGAAACATAAAAGGAACTAGATGGAAGAGAACTAGTATTAACTGGTCTGCTCATTTAAGAGTTGAAGAAACTGATACTCAAGAAATCTAGGTGACTTCACCAGAACTCTTACAACTAGTTTCTTGTGGTTACTGACATAGGCATCAATTCACTTATCTGAAAATAAAAATCACTACTCTACTCAAGGAAACATTTTGCACTTTGTAATTTTCAATATTATTTCCAGATATCTACAAAATATGTTACTCATTATGAGAAAGGTTTTCACACGCTGACGAAAAGCTCTAGAATAGCAAACAAACTTGGAGTATGAAAACTAGCCAGTGAGTCCCAAGAACCTAGAGGTCCACTGCTGGACCCATGTCCATTGCACTAAACAGCTAGAGATATTCTTCAGTTTGCACAAAAGAACTGATGTTGCCCCCATTGAATCTTTACTGAGTTAAATGAGATTATCATATAATATGCCTCTCCTCTTTCACTATCTAGTAATTTTATAACACTGCCAAATTGAACATGAATTTACTGCATGTTCTATAGAGTTATCTACTTCATATTCTGTTGTGTGATTTTTGCATAACTAAGTACATGGTGTTTAACCCTGAACCTCTCAACTAATTTTATGGAGAAGGGACTTGTATTAGTCAGGGTTTACCAGAAAAGCAGAATCAATATTATAAATATAAATAGAGAAGAAAAGAGAAAGACAGATTATGGGGAATTGGCTCATGTAATTATGGAGGCTAAGAAGTCCCAGGATCTGCTATCTGTAAGCTGGAGACTCAGGAAAGCTAGTGGTATAGTTCTGATCTGAATCCAAAGGACTATGAACCAAGGGAGCCAATGGCATAAATTTTAGTCCAAGGACAAGAGAAGACCAATGTGCCAGCTCAGGCAGGTAGCAAGGTGATGAATCCTACCTTCCTCTGACTCTTGTTCTATTGAGGCTCTCAACAGAATGGATGATGCCCATTCACATTGGGGAGGGCAATCTACTTGCTGAATCCATCCATTTAAACACTAATTTCATCTAGAAACGCTCTCACAGGCACACCCAGTAATAATGTTTAATCTGGAAACTCTCTCTATGGTCCAGTCAAATAGACAAAAAGAATTAACCATCACAGGAGTTGCAACAATTTCAGCTGCAGTCTGCTGTCCTTCTCAAACACTCCAAACAGATCCCCTTTAGTCTCCCCATGAATAGGACAGCAAGATTACAATGATGAGAAGACAGTTGCTATGTGGCTCCTAACCCTGCTCATCAGTAGACTTAGACTTTCAACATAAGAAATTGATAAATTTGTGGTCAACCTGCCATGCCTTCTTTACCTTCTTGGATCTTTTGTTCTATCATCTCCATAATACGTGTTGTGTGAAGGTTGTGGAGGGGGAGAGTGTTTCCTGACATGTTACCTGCCCATGTGGAGACTTTTGTAGAGATTCTTGTTGGGTATCATATTTGCGTTGTAGGGATACCATTGTCAGTCCCAAAGAGCCTTCTTTAGATTTGCCTGCAGAGGATAACAAGAACTAAGCAGCTGTGCAAACTACCAAGAATGGACATAAACAGGAAAAGAAATAAAGTGGCTAACTAGAACACCCTCCCATTCCTGTGTGTGGTGCGGGAAGCGTGGCTTACACCTCAATCTTTCAAAGAGCTTACTTTTTCCAGCTTCCTAGTCTAACCCCAAGAATGGATACGGAGAAGGAATACAACTTAGGAGTCCGGTCACACCTACATGGGTCCAAATCCCAGTTAGCTGCATCTCAAGAATCAAATTCCTCATCTCTAAAATAGAGGCAGTGTCTACCCCAAAGGTTAGTTAACATGAGGACTAAAGGGAGAAAATGCACTTACAAAACACACTTGGGAAGCATTTATAAGTGATAAAAATAAAAGCGGTTTCAAGTAGTATTTCTCATTATGGAAAATAGAAATTCATCAGGAGGAGACCTACAAACATCATTCAAAAGAAATAGCAAAAGCAACCTCTTTAAGCTGAAACGACAATTGATGATAGTAGGTTGAAGTGGCTCCAGAATACAGTAAATAATTGGTGCCCATAAAATCAGGTGTAACAAATGTTCAAATTAAAAAGTAAAAATTTATCTTCAGAAGGAAAAAAGAATCTTACCTGAAGTTCTATTAAAAATCCCATGAGCTCATTTCAACAATTGTTCATTTATACCTACATATCTGGCATGGAGCTTGCAGTAATGGAAATATTGATGGTCAAAACCAGCACAGTCCTTGCCCTCAGTGAGCAAGAACACTATACAAATAACAAAGGCATTATAGACTTACAACTCAAATCATTACTTTGAAAGATAAATTCAAAGTGCCATACAATGGGGCGAAGAGAGGAAGAACGGCCTAATCTAGCCAGGGGGTAAGAGGCTTCCTGCAGGATGTGCCGTTTACTCTATTAGTGGCAAGGCCTTCAAGAAATAGAAAACCCAACATACGGTGGCATAAATAAGAATAAGGACAGTGACATGATCCAATTTGTTCTTTCAACATTTACTCTGTCTATAGAGTGTAGGGGAGTTTTTGGAGCAAAACATGGATGAAGAAAGATCATACCTGTTTTTCAGAAAACGCTACCATGTGCAAACTGTGCATCAGGCTTTGGGTTAGATAAACAAGAAAATAGACAAGGGCTTTACCTCTATGGAGCTTAAAAGCCAGGAAGGATATATGTGTAAAAGTAAACAAATAAGAAAATTATTACAGACTCATAATCACAAGAAATTAAACAAACGGGGCACTACAAGAGAGAATAACAAGGGGGTCCCATTGATTTAAAGTAATCAAGAAAAGCACTTGACATTTAATCTGAGTGCTGAAGGAAAGTGGAAGCAGCCCACCCCAAGGTGATGGGACGTGAGAAGATGTAGACTAATTTAAGATATGTCTGAGACGTATCAGCCAACTGATAATGGATTTATGAAGAGATAAAGAGAATGAAGTTGCCAAGAATGATTCCTAGATTTTCTATGTGTAGGTAACCAAGCAAATAGTATGAAACTTAGTGATAGTCGAAAAACTAGAGGAAATGATGACTAGCCTGGGAAAATTGAGAGTTTGGTTTTGGATATTTAGTTTGAGAAATAGTGTATCTAAGATCATTTACGTGCTTGGATTCATGGGTCTAGAGTACAAAAGACGTGTCCGTGAAATGTAATCTTTGTAGTCACTGGCATTAGATAACAGTGCTCCAAAGAAGAGGGAGGTGAGGGGTCAGGAGGATCCATACACCTCTGCTCTCAATCTTCTCTTTCCTGCCAAGAAGTTATCATTTCATTGGAAATCTATTTACCTCTAGTTGATTTCCCCTAAGTGAAATCTACCCAACAATCAAACAATGTTTTCAGAGTGCCTGCTGTGGGTAGGGCATGCTTGGAAAGCATTTTGTTTCTATTTATTTATTTATCTATTTTGAGGAAGATTAGCCCTGAGCTAACATCTGCTGCCAATCCTCCTCTTTTTGCTGAGGAAGACTGGCCCTGAGCTAACATCCATGTCCATCTTCCTCTGCTTTATACGTGGGACACCTACCACAGCATGGCTTGCCAAGCGGTGCCAGGTCCCCACCCAGGATCCGAACCCGTGAACCCCAGGCCGGCGAAGCAGAAGGGGCACACTTAACTGTTGCGCCACCAGGCAGGCCAGAGAATTTTGCTTTTAAAGCAAAGTATTAACATTTGGAAATTAAAACAATTACATATTTACAGAAAATGTGGGATGTTTCAGTCTCAGAATTAGCAAGTTAAAGTTCTTGAGGAAATCTGCTACACCTACTTTTCTGTCATGCATCAACGGCCTTTAGCAAACCTTCTTTCAGGTTTATTTAGAATCCTTTATGTGCATTTCAGGGCTTCTTGTTTCCACCAGTACAACAGATTTTCAGTAAGCTCTGCTTTCTGTTTATTTGCTTGTTTATATTGCTTTCTCTTGAAGTGTGTGCTGTAATAGACAATTTTCACACTATAAGAGAAGTAAAGAGAGTGATTTTGAGTGCAGTTGCAATAAACAAAATAAACAAGTATTTTGCGAAAAGTAAATTTACATTTCTTGATTTATACCAAATGTATTTTGACCACATCACACCCCTGAATGACCACTGATGGCAGAAAATGTCAGAAGACTAGATTCCTGTATATTCATGCATGCCTCCTTTCTGCAATGGCAGCTTTGGACTTGGTTTCGTATGAGACTTGTAAACCTGTGCTCTGAAGTTTTAAAAAGCCATGCTAGTGCTTGCCAAAGAATTTTTCTGAAGACATTTTGGAGGACTGGATTTTCAAGTCTGATTTTCAGTGTCTCATCCTCATTCTCTAAATGTAATTCTTTAGGTTTGCTGAAATATATAAGCTCAACTAAAAATTTATTACTTTGTCTATATAATATGGCAATTTGAATAATACAAGAAGAAAATGGAAGCACAATTATATACTCTTCCTAAATTCAGAACTAGTTCACTGTGCTATTTTTATATGTATTGTCAGCTCAGAGCTCAGATAAAATTTAGTATTCAAATATAGTCCCCTAAACACAAAAAGCAGCCATCTGAACATGAGAATTCCATATTTATGGCTTGCAAAAAGGATTTGGATTAGAATAATAGAAAATGATGGAGAATGAAAATTATTTTTCAAAGCCACTTTCATTAAATTTTATCTTAGAAATAAAAGTTCAATATGTGAACAATAATCCGAGTTATGACCAAGTACTTAACAGGAAGGTGATTCGCCTATCAGCCTTAGAATAAATAAGCACCTTATTTTTCTCAATTCTTTTATCCACATGGCTCAGAAATAATTTCATGTCATAATCATCCCCTAAAATAAAGAAAATGAAAATCAATCACCCTTTCGTCTTACTTTCTTAAAAAATGCCACAGTACAACTGAGGTTTTTTGACAATTATCAGCAAAAAAAAAAAATAAGGGAGAATTTCCAAACTACAAGTACTAAGAAAATGTAGGGGCAAGAACAAATATCCATTGAAGTTCATTATACTTTATGTCAAGTTAAATTATCAAACCAAAGCAGCCAAAGCAGTGTCCTCTGAAAATAAAACTTGTATTTTCAATTTGGATATCAAATGAAAATAATTAAAATCTGCTTATAATACCCCATGCTTTTAATATTTTTTTTTTTGGTACAGGAAAATATGATAAAAGTGCCCAAAGTCTAGACAGATTAAAAAAACATACATATTTGTATAATAACTTTTAATTGGCAAAGCCCTTAGATGTGCTTTATGCATAAGGCTGTGAGACGAGCAGTAGAAATAGCATTACCTTGTTTTCCTTTTCAAGTCCCAGAGACTCAGAAAAGATAAATGACTTACCCAGGGTTTCATAGCTAGTGAGCAAGGTAGGTTTGTCTTCAGTCTCCAAACTCCAAAAAGGGTTTTGCTTGCTTTTAAAGAGTGTCAACTCTTCTGTTTGAACATTAATTCAAAATCTCAGCATATAATAATTTTTTAATGGCCATGGGTTTTGGTGGATGATAAAAATTGTTTCATTTTTTATTAATTTAAATGGAAAAATAGTTCTCACAATCTCATATAGCCGTTTTATCCATCTTCTGCATCTATAGGATTACCAATGTTCACTTAAAGGCAATTGATTAAAAACACTCCTTTGAACAGGAAGGAATGCCTCACCACAAGTAGATTGTTGTGTATTGTCTATTGAAAAATCGCTAACACTTGCATGGGAATTATAAATATGCAAAAAGGATGGAGTGCCAATTAGAGATGACAGAGGATACTTTTTATCCAATTTCCTCTGATACAGTTGCGATGATGAGTCACGAAATCAACATTTCAAGAGTGTTCCTAAATAATGGACTTTAAAACACTGTCCATTCTCTTAAGCAAATTTGAAAACAGCCTAATTCAAACAGTTTCTACTTTCCTACATGAGGCAGGCACAATGTAAATTCTTTTGTTAAAAAGAAAAGAAAAAATGTGATATTTAGTCCTGACAACAATCTTTTCAAATAAGCATTGTTATCCTGTTATACAGATGAGGAAGCTGAGACGTAGGGATTCCAAGTCATTTGCCCCAAATCACATGACTATGGTGCAGCTAACATTCAAATTCAGGGTTCTCTCACCCCAGAAACCATGCTTTTTCTATTGGGTTGACAGATGAATTATTCAAATGAGTCAACCATCAGTGTTCATATGGGCCAACATGACACGTGGAACATGCAGGATTTTTAATACTGGTACTTTTAAAGATTAAAAATAGTAAAAACAATCCCTCAAAAAACAAGGAAAATTATAGTTTATTTTAATCTTTCAAGTGCAGTATGTATACGTATCTGTGTATGCATTTATCTACCTTTATATATACATGGAAAGCACTGAAGCTATTTCAAGATTTTAAACTATAAACTATTTAATATTAATATTCTAAAAATATTTAAAAATTATAAAAATATATAAATTAAAAAATATATAAAATATAAAAAATATTTAAAAATTCAGGGAGATATACCTTTATGTCTAAAGAGACTATGTTTAGAGATGTTAACTCCGATTAGAGGATTTTTTTCTTTTCTAGACCCCCTGCCTGTGGTGTAGTGTGTATAATAAGAAAAAGTAAATGGAGTATGGGTTTTAACTATGACTTCATTCCTTATTAACCATGTGAACTTTGACAAATCTTTCTTAACATTGCCATACGTCAGTTTTCTCTTCCGTAAAATAAAGGAAATATTACTATAAAATAAGGAAAAGCCAACTACATAGTTACAGTGGAAATTGTGTGATTATGCATCTCAGTTTTCCCCCACAATTACTTCTCAACATTTGAAAGTTTGCTTATCTGTACAAATGATGTTCCTCTATTTTAGGGAAAATAATTTTATTATGAGGGATAGATTTTAACAATTATTTAAAAGTTGCATGTTATTTAATCATAGTTTGTTATACTAGTCAAGAGAGTTTTTGTTCTGTTTCAGTGAAAAGCAAGCCCCAAATCTTAGTTGCAAATCATAATAATTTTTTTTCCAGGAAACATAGTCATGGAGGGTTAGCAAGAGATTGAGGTGGGAGGCTGGCTTCCAGAAAATCGCTCAGGAACCTAGGTTGTGGGAAGCACCTCCACCTTGTAGCCACAACTTCTGGAACATGCGGCCTCCTGGGCTATGGAGGCAAGGACAGAGGCAGAGCAGGAGGGTCTTACAGCAGTAAGTGCCTCAGCCTAGAAGAGTCATATATCATTTCTACTCACAGGGCAAGGGCCAGAAGTCATCACACCGTCCTACTTATCCAAAGGAAGGCGGGAAGAGTAGATTTTCATACACCCAGAAGGACAGAGGAACCCATACTGGTGACCTTTAGAGATGTCTTATGCAGGTGCTAGACACTCTGTGGTGGTTTCTGCTAGCACTGCTTTCAAATGTCTTTTGCTTTGAGAATCATATTTATCTTTCTAGAAAAAATTAACATATGCTATTTGGCTGACTCACCAATATTACGCATTTTTCCTTTTTATTTTCTAATATATACCTGGAATGTTGTACTTCTTGGTAACAGATTTTGTAGTCCACCATGAAGACACTCTCTGAAAAAATAGATTTGGCACTGTTTGGACCTTTTTCTTTGCTTGCGAAATCAATCTTGAATATTTTAAGATATCTTGTAAAGAAGGAAACAAAAGGAAACAAAAAGTAAAATGAAAATCTTCTCCTTACACCTCTTTGCCCTACACCTGTGTAAATGTGGACATGGTTCCTCTGTGGGCACAGTTCCGGAAATAGCTCCACTGATTACATTTGCATAGTTACATACAACATTTCATCTTGCAGACTTTTCCTTTGCTGTGGAGAACGATCACTTCTGAGTCTCCAAACCTCTGCTTACACTGTTTTCTCAGGTCCCACTGCCTTCTCCACCTTCAAACAGATGTACAAACCCTCATCCTTAAAGACCACTCAGACTCCACTTTCAGGACAACTCTCCCTGCCCCTCCGGCTTTTCAGCCCTTCTGGCTCTGGAGTCCTTAGTGCGTAAAACACCCTCACCCATTTAAGTCTAATCAGAAATAGAGGGGCTCTGAGTAGGTGTCTGCCAATCAGGAAGTTCACTGGGAACAGAGACTGTTTTGGACTAATATTTTATTTGTTCAAAGGATCAATAACAATATTTTTCATATGTTTCATGGTCTTTTTACTGAATTGGTATTTCATATTAGATTTTTTAATATTTCCCCATATTGGAAAAAAAAATCTACCTGAATATAGATACCTGTCCATCCTATGCATCAGAATCAATCCACTTAATTTTCTTTATCTTTTTGTTTACTCCTTTTTTGTCTTTCCACAGATTAAAAAAAAAAAGTGTACGTTTTATGACCATGAAATGACGTCCCCAAACTAATGTTAACCTCACTGGAAGTTATAGTTTAAGGCAATCATTTTCCCTGTTATTCTGTAAATGGGGAAGTTGACTGATGACTACTCTTGGCTGATGCATGTTTTACTTCAGATAGTGTGTATTTATATTTTAAGACATTGGCTATTTCTAAGTTATAGTAAAACAGATTCCACATCATTTTATTAAAGGTGAGTGTACATCAGTGTGGGGAAGTCTCTTTTCTAATTGTCAATGCATTCAATTATGTTTTTCTCAACTGACTTCACTATATTTAGGATAATTAATTTAATTGATTTTAATTGTGATAAACAGTGAGATGACCCATAGTTGAAAAGTTTGCTTTATAAACCCCTGGCAAACTCCTTTTCGTTGTGGCCCTACATGACAATACTCTGGCACATAGATCCTTCAACAATATCCACTTTATGAGTAAGGTATTTTCTTTAAACTTTTCTTTTTAAAAATATATTTCTCACATAATCATATTTTAAATTGATTATGTTAAACGTTGAGTATATGCATGTGTGCCTTATGGGATTGTTCAAAGTCACAAAAATTACCCTCTCTGGGAATCTCGCTGGCCAGCTTCCATCATTACACTTCCTTTGTGATTCCGTTACATTGTCAATTGTTTTTATTTTATGGTGTATCATTGTTTTATAATTCTTTCCTCTCATATATTTCCCAAATAGATCTGAATGACAAGTACTATGTCTCTCTTATATAGATATCTGTCTACTTAGTCCTATACATGTGGTTTGTTTGAAAGATATTTATTAATGGACTAATTAACAGAAAGGGAGATAGATGTAGGAAACCAGATTGACTCCAGTTCTTGGAGTATCAGTTGTTAAACAAAGCCTTGAATAATGAGCAGACTTTTCGTAAGGAGTGGTAGACAATGGAAGCCTCCTGGATTAGGAAATATTACAGCCTAAATGTTTGTGCCCCCAAATTCATATGTTGAAGTCCTATCTCCCAACATTGTGGTATTTGGAGGTGAGGCTTTAGGGAGGTAATTGGGTTTAGATGACGTCATGAGGGTAGAGCTCCTGTGATAGACTTAGTGCGCTTCCAAAAAAAGGGAGAGACTAGAGCTTTCTCTCTCTCCTCCATGTGAGGACATAGAGAGAAGTCAACTGTCTACAAACCAGGAAGAGAGCTCTCACCAAGAATCAAATCTGCTGGCACCTTGATCTTGGACTTCACAGCTTCCAGAACTATGAGAAAGAAATGTCTGTTGTTTAAGCCACCACTATGGTACTTTGTTATGGCAGCCAGGGCTTACTAAGACAAGAAGCATGTTAATTCATGTGATTGTGAGTGCCTGGATTGTTAGTAGAACAACGGTTACTTACTTATACTTGGCTGGAAGTTTTGAACTGTTTTAAGAAGTAGTATTAACAAACACTGTGGAGTCAGACCTCCATCTAAGTGAGTTACATCTGTTGAGTGATATAATCATTTCAATAACTTTGATAGCAATACTATTAATTCCATGTTAAATGTGGAAACTAACGCAAGATCAGCTTGCTCAAGATCACAAAGAAAATAAATGTCAGAGCCAGGGTCAAATCCTCATGCTGTGGGTTTGTTTCATAGCTAAAGAACTCTGATCTTACAAAAAACAAATCTTTTCATTTTGGGGGGTAATTTTAAATGCTATTGTGTTTCTAATTTTTTTCTCCCTGTTCATTATTATTATTTAGAAATCAGATTGATTTTTTTTTGTTGATCTTTTTATCCTACAATTTTGCTAAACTTACTTGTTAGTTCTAGGAGTTGTTTTTCAGATTACTTAGGATTTTCTACACAGGTTGTCTTGTCATCTGCAAGTAGAACAGTTTATTTTTTTTTCTTTTGCAATCATTATGCTCTTTATTTCTCTTTCATGCCTTATGACATTGGCAAAAACTTCCAGGACTATGTTGGATAGAGTGGGGAGAGAAGACATGCTTAGTTGGTTTCCAAATTTAGGGGGAAATATTCAGTATGTCAATATTAAGTAAGATGTTAGCTGTAAGCTTTTGTAGATGATATTTATCAAATAGAGGAAAGTGCCCTCTATTCTGAGTTTGCTGAAGTTTTTACTATGAGTGTGTATTGGATTTTGCAAGATGCTTTTTTATGCATCAATTGATATGATCATATGATTTTTTTTCTTTAGCTTGTTGATACACTAGATTGCAATGATTGATTTTCAAATGGTAAATTAATTTTGCATTCATGGGATAGACCTGACTTGATTATGATGTCTAATTCTTTTTATACACTGCTGGATTCAATCTGAATATATTTTGTCAAGGATTTTTGCATCTAAGTTCATGAGAGATATTGGTTTGTATTTTTCTTCTCTCTCTCTCTATCTCTGTCTTTACTGTCTTTGTGTGGTTTTAGTATCAGGGTAATATTAGTCTCATAAAATGCATTAGCAAGTGTTTACTCTTCTGTTTTATATAATATTGGTATTAATTCTTATTCAAAGATTTGGTAGAACTCTCCCGTGAAAGACTAGGGGCCTGCAGAATTTTTTTTTAGTGTTTTTAAATTATGAATTCAAGTACTTTAATGGTTATAGGACTATTCAGATTGTCTGTTTCACCTTGGTTGAATTTTGGTAGTTTCTGGTTTTTGAGAAATTGGTCCATTACTTAAGTTGTCAAATTTATGACTATGCAGTAGTTTAAAATGCCCCTTTATTATCCTTTTAACGACTGTGATATCCTGTTACATTCCTGATATTTCTGATTTGTGTCTTCTCCCATTTCATCTTTATTGATCTTGTTCATCAATTTTATTTATTTTGTTGACGAATGAGCTTTTTGTTTCATTGAGTTTCTCTACTGTTTTTCTGTTTTCAATTTTATTTATTTCTGCTTTCATCTTTATAATTTCTTCCTTGTGCTTGCTTTGTATTTATTTTGCTTTTTTTCTAATTTCTTGAAGAACTTAGATTATTGATTCGTAAACATTTAGTAGTATGCATTTCCTTCTCTGCACTACTTAAGACATATTTCACGTATTTTGATAAATTTTATTTTGATTACATTCAGGTCTATGTGATTTTTATTTCTTTTGAGACCTCCTCTTTGACTCATGGGCTATTGAGAAATATCTTGTTTAATTTCGAATTATTCGGAGATTTTCCTGTTGTGTTTCTGTTATTGATTTCTAGTTTGATTGCATTATAGTCAAAGGACACATCCTGTATGATTTTAATTATTTAAACTTTTTTCATTTAAAATTTTCACCAAAAACCTTGGTGAATATTCTATGGACCAAATCTTTTATAATGGACTTCCAGCAAATCCACTTGACATTTGCCCTGAAGGGAGAAGTTACCTTTACTAGACTGGCAGCACAGCAACCTGCCCCCTGGAGGAAGGTGCTTTCTGGCTTCCAAGACTGTTTGCTCTGCAAACATACTTGAAACGGTAATCTGGAACAAAGCCTATAACTGCCTCTTCTCCAGAGATGCACAGAAACTGAGAAACTCATGAAGAATTTCCTCCCCACAAAACCATTTAGTGAGATCTTACCTCAAATTCTATTTTGAATTCCGATAAGATTACAACAAATTAAAAAATTATTTTACCAATAACTGTCATCTTTATAATATTGAGCTCTGTTCTTGCTCACTCAAGTTTCCCCTCTTTGCATCTAAGGAAAATTGCACAATTTTGCTAATGAAAATATCTGCAGATTTCTTTTTAAATACTTACATATTAAGTATTTCTTGTTGCCAGTTTTATGTAATTTCTTTCACTTCAATACTTTTAACTGATTATTACTGATATACATAAAATTAAGTAATTTGATTATTTATTTTTCAATTAAACACTAGTTATATTCTGAACTTATTTCCTCCATACTCATGTTTTAATAATTTTCAGTTAGTTATCAATGATTTCTTTGTTGCTATGATAATAATCAAATAGGGATAATGTTGTATTTTCATTGCCAAAATATGGATTATTTGTATAGGTTCATTAGTTAGAACTTTTAGATTAAAAACAATTAATGCCATAGTGGGAATCTCAGTCTTTTCCTGACATTGATGGAATTGGACTTGGTGTGTCAATGCAAGTATGATGTTGGCTGTAGAGTTCTCATTAATAATCTCTCTGGAAAGGACTGGAGGCCAGTGGGATGGGATGAATCAAGACATGCATCCTTTTGCTCATATCAACCCTACAGAGTTTCCGTCCTGAAAGTGGAATTCTCCATGAGCCTCTGCCTCCTTTAAGCTGGACTCCTGTCTTACAGGAAGAAATTAGAGTAAGCAAGAGACTCCCTCTATTGCTGGGTCCCCTGAATTCTGCCCACCATGTTTTTCAGCCCTGCTAAGCACTTCTCTGTTGTTCTGAGGCAGGGTATCCTTTTTGCCAAGGAACTAAGTCAATGATGTAGACAGAGAGGCAAATGAAGTGTCAAGGCTACAAGGGAAAGTCCTTAGTCAAGTGCAGACATTTTCAGAGAAAGAAAGTGTCCCCAAATTCAGCCAGTCTTAAGAGATTGAGAACTTAATCTCTGTAGAACTTAAATCCAAAATTTATCTGGGAGTAAACAGAGCCAACAATTTGATTTGGAATTTTGGACCTATTGTTTGTACTTTGTGGTAACAGTTTCAAGCCCTGATTCAAGACAGGTGACTGATTGTCTTGTCTGTAACAGATTGTCTCACTGGGCCCCTCCAATTCCAGTATCCAAAAGAGTGGGCAGACCCAGGAGGGGCAGTTCTGTAGTTTAGAAGGACTATGTTGATAATAGATCTCCGACATACACAAGAAGCATACTGGATGCTTTGCTGCATACTACATAGACTTGCCAGTTATTATGCTCTCAATGATTGCCATGGATAGACATTTACTTATGGCATTAGTCATAATGGGCATGAACTTGCATACAAGGGCTTCATGTTGGTTTACTGATCATCTCTGTGCCAGGTGCTGTGCCATGATGACATGATGCTCAGAGATCTACTCCATAACAAAGAGGTCCTCCAACCCCCTTCAAGTTGATCACTGTCTAGTAAAGATGCTAGGACAACTGCAGCACTGGGCTGGGCCATTGTACTGTGTAAAATGTGTAACTAGCAGAGTGAGATTCCTCCTCATTGATGGAGGATTAATGAGGCAAGACTTGATAAAAACTGCATTCGTGACTTCACATTAAACTTTTTATTGATCTTCTAGTTAGCAACAAATGAAAGGATGTAGGTCTGTGAGAAATTTACGGCAACGTCCTCTGGAAAAAATTTTAAAAATAGTTTTTCTTTTTCAAAATTATTTTGAGTAATGAAAAATCCTTTGTTGTTGATTTCTCTTGCAAAAAAATGTATATAAATGAATGAGAAGAAAAAAATACCAGGAAGACAAATAATGGATATTTCCCAGACAAAATATATATATTTAAAAAGTAGAAGATGTGGAAACACCAATGAAATAGATTTGAATGATGAAGTATTAGCTGAAGCACAAATCAAGATGTTATGTGACCCAAATCCTCTCAGTAAAATGAATGAGAAAATTTACAGAAAAAAATTGAATATATTAATGTTGTCAAAGAGTAGAAAGGTATGGTTGTACAAAAGGATCTGTATTAGTTGGAATAGACTGGAAAGCTGCAATAACAGATTAACCACCAAAAATTAGTATCTTAAATCACAAGAAATTTTGTTATTTTCCTTACATATCATCCAGGTGAATGTTATCTTCCAGTTGGTGCTCTCTTCCACTTGTGTATTCAGAAACCCGATTCCTTCCATTCTATGCTCCACAGTTTCCTGGGCTTCTTCCTCATCTGCACCTAGCTGATGAAAAGGGAAATAGCATGCGCCAGATCCAGAAGAACCATTTTGTCCTCCCGTGCATATTTCATTGGAAAGAACTTTGCCATAGGAACTCACCTATTTGCAAGGAGGGTGGGAAACGCAGTTTAGCTGTGTATCCAAAATGGTGAAAAACAGAATTTGGTTTCCACAATAGAAATTGAACCAGGAAGAGAAAATAGATGAGGGGAGAGAAAGAAGAGAAGGCCTATGTGAAGAGAATAAGAACAGGGAAGATTTAAGAACTGGAGGGAGAAACCCAGAAAACAGAGGGATCCTATGAAATCCAGGTTAATATTCTTATTGGGAATCCCATGAATACTCTTTCATTTTCATGATGCAGAAAGAACTCTTGCTGGAAAGAAGATGCAAGCTGTTGACATGGGATAGGCATCATGTTAGCCAAAAAGCAGCAATGCTTCATAACATTACCCAGGAGATTGGGATTTTAAATCCTTTCAGGAAGAGAACATTCATATCAATTTTTTTCATTTGGTTCACCTATGGTAATTGTCAGAGTTCTTAACCTCCCTACAGATGATGTGCCAACCTGGGATGTCTTTCTCTTAATATATGAGAAACCTGTCTTGTGGAAGGGGCTTCACTGAGTCCTAGGGGTCATAGGAGGTCCTAAGCACAAGATCTGTCTCTGGTCTGAACCTTGATGCAGCTACACTGATAAATCTGAACAGTGGTTTCTCCAGGGCTAGGTAGTCTGGGCCAGACCTCCAGCCTTCTCCACGAAACCTCAGGGTGAGCTTAACAATAGGAAGGCCTGCCTCTTCCCTGAATCTATTGGAACCACCTTCTTTCCTTTTCCTCCCTTTGTTGAGTCCTCACGGGATTTCTGCTTAAAAGAACTTGTTTTGGCTTTTGCCTGGAATGAGGAATATGTCTCCTGGCATCAAGCATATGTATGTGGATTCAACTCTGAAGATTGTGGCTTTAAAAAAAATCATCACCAATAATGCAGATCACCTCAAAGCTATTGCTTTCTGGAGAATTACCTATTTGTTTTAATTTAGTTCTCTGAGATCATATAAATAGTAAATAATTAAAGCCAATAGAAAGGCATAACTTATTTCTTCTATATTTCTATGCATAATTGTATTCTCATTGTCATATTGTCTTAAATGCCAAAGTATATATTTTTTTGATGTTTGATTTTTCCTATATTGGTCTTTGAGAACAGAGTTGAGAGTTCACTCAAACAGTTTTAAGTGAAAATAGTCAACCTATTAGGGTATATTCTTGAATAAAATCACATTGCTACATGTGAAAATGCCGGCTTCTTCCCACAATTTGAATTTCCATGAATGTGTGTGTTTGTATTTCTTTTTTTTTTTTTTTAGGAGTCATGCAAGATAATTTTCAGTGTCCTAAACACAGGTTATTCTGGTTTTGAAGCCAAGGGTAAGGCAAAATGATTACTTTAAGGATTCTCACTCTTAGCTAAGAGAGTAGATCTGATAATTGTCACATAAACATCAAAACCAAATCGTTATCAGCTGTGAGGGATGTCTGTGGTCATACCATACAGGACTTTGTGCTGCAGAAAGATTTTGTTCTTGGCACAGTTGACACCAGTAGAGTACAGCAAATGCAGCAAGTGGCAGAAAGGGAAAGATAAGAGTTCTCTAGTGAGAGTGTGACAAGATGAGGCCAACTTCAACAGAGAGCTCAGATGACTTTAACTTTTAAAATGTCTTTCAAATCAGAGACTCTTTGAACTGAAATTTATGAAGATGCAACTTTCATTTCCATTTAACTTTAAAGTGATTCTCACCCTCGATTCACATAATTTTCTTCCAAGTGAATATGTTTGTTATGAACTCAGATTGGTCTCATTGTCCAATTCATTGATGTATGGATCCTTGTGCATTTTAAAATCAATATGCTGTAAAGTTCAGATTTTTCTGTTACTGATGCGTGCAAGTGTTTTAATACAGAAATAACTTTAGTAGTCTTCCCGTCATCTTGACTCCAAAAGAGAAACTAAAAGCCTATCATTTCAAACCATCTGCAGCGCGGGCTAAATATCGCTGTCACAACATGTTCTACAGCCGTTAGAGATCCTTTGTGTAAAACCGTTCAGTGGCCTTTTATTGTTTCTACCAAAAAAAAAAATGCATAAAATAGCGTTCTCTTCTCCAGTTAACTCTAATGCCAAATGCTGTGAGTGTTGGAAGAGATAAAGAAAAGTTTACTGTTTCTTATTTTGGCCGCATTCCATCTACCAGTTGCTAAGTAAAGGTTAGCAAATTAATGAATCAGGCTGAGTACAAGGAGACCATTAACTTAAGCATCGTTTTTGGAGATAGCTCTAAGAAGAGAATAAGTTACATTTGGGGCTTTTCAATAACATTTACATGCAGACTCACCCATTGTTGGTGTTTTCCAGAGTGTTTAAGTAAGAGGAAATCTTCACCTCTATCTGGATAGCCAAATTACATGAACACAGCCAGTTATTCAACTTCCAGATGCCTCAAATCCTTCAGCCTCTGGAAAACTCAATAAACGATTATAATAGAAACAAGCTTTGTGAAAAGGATCCAAAGACTTCAGTTTCAGTAGGCTTTTAGTAATAGTCCTATTACTTTGAGAAATAATGCCTAATCTTTCTGGAACTCATTTTCTAAATTTGCAAAATGAGGCTATTTGACACACAGAATTCTAAGTTGCTGCTTAGTGTTTAAATTTTCTATCTCCCAAAGGAATTAAATCAAAATAAAAGTAACATGACTTTGATTTTCACTGGGATGAACAACTCAAGATCTTATGAATGTGATAAGACTACTTTGGTTTACAAGCTGAGTCCTATTATTGGTTGTAGACTCTCGTTAAAGAGAAGATCTGCTGGGCTTATCATTTAGGAGCTCTGAAAAAGGGGAAAAAAAGATGAATTTGGGTAGAGAAATGCACAAATGGGGAAAAGAATGAGCTATTCTAAAGTAGAAGATAACTAAAATTTTGGCAGAGACTGGAGGCAATAACAGAGCTAGCTGCAAAAAAATGGCAGGGAAGAAAAGAGAAGTACAGTATTCAGTAAGACAGCAAACGTGGTAGTACAGCCATTGGAGTGGTATATATACCACTTTCTGGATTGCTGCATAGATGCCTAATAGGTCTTCTTACACGGTCTCTTGACTTCAACCCAGCTCTACACTGCTGCCGTTTATTTTTCTGAAATCCATGGTCATATGATGAATCATGGCTTTCCTATTTTTCTTCCTCTTCAATAATAAAAATCTTTAACATATTCCCATTAGTCCACCGGATATACCATCAACAATTCAGGCCATGTTGCACGTCTCTCCACTCTGCCCTAACCCTCTATGCTCTGCCATGTGCTTTCCAGTTAACAGGATGGAAGCCATTAGCCAATCACTGTTCTTCTGTCTCCTACCTCCATGCAGCCTCATAGGCTCTTCTCTTTGAGGGAATACTGTACTTCCCCTTCCATAGTAATCAACATTTAGGTACTCTTCAAGATCTCATTCAAATGTCACTTCTCCATGAAATGTTTAATGCCTATCCCAGTTTATTTTATTACTTCTTGTGTCTTCCTGGGGTACCTTTTATATTCCACTTCTTTAGCATGTACCACACTATAATCATTCATGTACTAGACTGTAATAAATGCCTTGTGACATCCCTTTAATTGGTTTATTATATTCTGAGATATAATATTTTAAAAAATGGGAAGAGATATGTAATTTAAAAGTTGTTTTGTACACAATAGAATCCAAGTATGTGTGTATGTATATGCATATGTGTATGTGTGTATATGCATGTATACACCTATTTATAACTACAAATTTCTTGACTGTTACCACTGGATTGCTCAGAAAAGGCCAATCTGTGTTGTGTTCTGTTTACTCTGTAAAAAATGTACACAGAATATCTGTGTACCTAAAATTCATTAGTGCTATTTAGGAAAGATAGTGATACTGCACCTCTTAATCTCAAGTTCGTGTGCCTAATGTGCAGCAATGCAAACACTGAGACATTGGTGCTTGGACATGGAGAAAGGCTCCATTTGAGTTGGCCAAGATGAGAAGGCAGGAGCATGGGTTCTCTCAAATCTGCCTTTCCCACAGCAAAAAGCAGGGCGGTTTATAGAGCTAAGGGGCTTGGCAAGAGGAGCTTTGGAGAAACAAAGGGGTCACTCCTGATAAGCCTCTGGGAAATCTGCAACAGCTGCTGGGGGCCGGCCAACCAGGGATGGCAACCCCCTCAAGGGCCTTCTCTTTCTTCTGCAAAACAAACTCACAAATCCTTGAGACCCAAGTCGCCCCTCCAGTTAAACCAGAAAACAGCAAATTGACAGGATTCATAACAGGGTCAAAGGCAATCACGTTCTTACTGAATATCTACAGTAACCCTCAGGTACCTGGCTTCAATACTCTAATAAATTTTCAATCTTCCTTCTACTCTATATTCTAAATTTTATCCTATGACTGAGTGGGACTATTGGGAAGCCATAATTTTGGACCACATAGCTTGACCTCCCACAGAAGAACTTTTACTGAGTTACACTTTAGTGATATACCTCTAGGTTTCATCTAGAATTGCTCAAAAAGCAGTGCAACAGCAGAATTGGCTTTGGTATGGTTTCTAAAAAATATCATTCAGGACATTATCTTGATACCTTCTGTGTAAATTTCCATGTAGGACAATTCTAGCATTTAGTGGCAAAGACATTTGTGTGCTTCTGATGAACTGATGTGTTATTTTGTTGCTGAAATGAGAACTGTGTCAATTGTTAGGCTTTCCTTTTTACTTTGGTTGAAAGAAAAGTGCAAGTGAATGTATAGTAAATTATGACAATGCTATCAGCTCTTTGAAATGCAGTATTTTCTTCTTTTTCCGCTCTATCACGAATCTGCATGTATCTTACATTTAAGGCATATTGTTCAACTTTTCAAAATAGTTTTTTTAAATATTTATATATAATTTTTTTTTGTGGCAAAGTCAAATGTTTCACTACCGGAAATGTTATACTTTAGTGTTGTGAATTCCTCATCAAAGATGCTTTATTCAACCTCCTTAACCATTTCTTAATGGTAGAGGTATTACTGGCAAAGTATTTCAACCAGAAGCATAGCATGGCTAAATGTGCTCTCTTGTGAGAATGGAGACAGACACTTAGAAATGCAGAAGGAAGCAGGAGAGGTCTCAGCTTTAGGAACTGACTCCTGCCTAGGGATTTGAGGAAGATGAACGATATAGCAGGCAAAGTAGCTCACGAGGCACAGGCTTTGTAATAAACCTCTGAGGGAAGGCAGAAGAATATGAATGCAAGGAGAGGAAGCTGTCATTGTAGAGCTTCCAAGGGTAATGCACAGTCAGCCTGGAGAATGCTCGGGAAAGCATACAGTGCTCTTTATTTTTAATAGACAGGGAATTTAGGCCCAAAGATGGAAACTCAATGCTAAGTGACTCTTGAGAAATGCTGTGTTGGACAAAGTAGATTTACAGCTTGCCAGGAAAATCTATAACTTTATGTCTGGGGACACCTGGATGTCTTGTTTTCACACTGGGCCATGATAAGGACAGTGGGATTCGTGACATGCTGTGGAAAGTCCAACACCATTTTCTTAGAGTTTCCACCTGCAAGATCAGTGAGCAAGCCTAGCTTGACTACTTGAACAGAAAGGCACGAAACCCCACTGAGCTTTCTGCTTCGAGCTCTGCGGAAGCTAAGATTCCTCAAACAGACCCCTGTGGCTCAATCCAGAGACAGAGCCTGTGTGTTGAGTAAGGGCCCAGGGGTGTCTGTTGGCACTTTGGCACTTGCCTGCATTCCCTTCTGCCATCCAGTATCCTTTGTCTTGGAATAAAAGGCTTATGCGAACATGCTCTGAGGAGGCTGGTGAGCCCTTTCAAATATTTGAACTTGTGATTTTCACAGGTCCAAACTGCCTCAGACAGCTTTGGTGTGGTGGTGGGAGGCATCCAGGAGGCCAGCTGTGCAGTGGGGGAAAACAGACATAGTAAAATGAGATACAGTGGAGCTTTGAGTCACAAAAATGCTCATGCATATTCATACAATCGTGCCACTGAAATTCTTTCTCAAAGAAATGATACAAAGGAGGGAAGCAAATAGAAGCATGCAACAGAATGTTCATCATAGAATTTTGTCGTTAGCCGTGACATGACTGAGGACAGAAGAGCTATGAATGGACAACAGGTGGCAAAACTTCTGATGTTTCAAAGTGAGGTGCTAAATGCCTATGCAGACTTGGAAAAGAAGTGGTGGAAGAAGGGTGACCCTCAGCTCCACACTGCCTTGAGAGTTGTTGAGAATTAGAGAGGATTTCTCGGGAGAAAGGCTACGGGGTCCAGTCTCCCCCACAATGTGGCGAGATATAGGATGTCTGCTCTCACCTGAAATTCAGTGTCTGGGGCTTCCAGGAGCTGGGGGAGCCTGGGTGAGTTCTGTGGCTTCACAGACACAGACAGGTATCTGAAAACAAAGTCTCCAAAGAGAGAGAGAGAGAGAAACAGAAGCAGCCTGTGGTGGCTGACATGAGCTGAATGTGAGAAGTAACTCTATTCCTACTAAGAGTGTTTTCAGGTCCTCAGGGCGACTAGAGTTACCAAAGCATAGGGCATCCAGTTAAGTGTGAATTTCCATGCAATACATAGGACATAGTCCTGCTACAAATGATTTGTTTACTTGAAGTTCAAATTTAACTGGAGGTCCTCTGTTTTTATTTGCTAAATATTGAAAATGATAGGAACCGATGGTAAAGAATTTTTGCTGTGGTTATTTCAAGAGGGTGTGCTCCTCCCCTCCAAGGGGCCAGGAGATGTCAGTGGTCCGGAGCCTGGAGGCCAAAGGTCAGTTGTAGGCCTTGAGGATAGGGTCATGGGCAGCCTGTTGGAGAAGAGGAATGTCTGAGACTAAAGAGCTGCAGCCAGAAGGCTGCCTTAGAGAGTCTATAAGGATGCCTGGGAAGGGCCTGTGTGCTAAAGGGCCTTAAACATCCTCCATGGCAAGAGGAATCCCATAGCAAATGACGACTTTACCTGTGAAGCAAGACATGCACTCATCCGTATCCCTCCCTGTCTTTATCATGAAGGATCCAGAACATTCAGGTGGGTGGGAAAGGAAAGTCAGAGTCAAAGGTTGGGGGAGAAGGAAAAAGCCAATGATGGTCTCTTTCCTCCCCTGGTCTCCAAGTTGAATCTGATCCAAGGAGTGGAGGTGGGAAGTTATACTAGGGGAGATGTGTCCAAGTGGAGAAAGGAGGCTCCCCATAGAGACCGCAGGAAAAACCACATCCTACAATAAATGTACACATGTGATGACGTTCCCACAATAGAGAAAACAAGCTTAATAGAATTGAATTGTTAGATGAGTTAGGTGCAGAGACTTCCTAGAGTATTGTGAAGTCATTAGAAGTTCATGCATTTATTCAGTCAGTAGGTATTTACTGGACTCCGCTCTTAAGTACCCAGGCACTAAACTGATGCTGGGGATAAAGTGATGATCATAAACAGAGATGCTTGTGAGGCAAACACAAATGATGGTTGTAAAGTTTATATAGCAACATCGAAAACAGTGGGCTATGAGGTTAATGGAACATTGAGCTACACTGAAGTGACTCTGCTCTGGTGTTCGCTCTGACAAACTGCAAATAACTAGGGACAAGACAAAAAAGTTCTATAGACAAAAGAAAAAATATTTTCTCATTATTTTATATGTTTTCTGTTATTTTTCATTTATTCTTTCTATAATATAATTGGTAAAATGTCTGTGAGTATTTGTGTATGTGTGTGTGAATGTTGTGTGTGTATGTTGTGTGCATACCCATATATTAAACATCATCGTAATTTATACAAGGGGGAAGTCAACATGAATTACAGTAAGAACGCTTCTTCTGTAAGAGCTATGTCTTGAAGCAAAGCTTGAAGGGCCAGAATGATTTTGATGGGTAAAGATCGTCACAACTGTTTTCATCAAATAACATGCAATGCTTCTGTGTTCCTCCAAAATGAAATCAATAATTTGCCCATGATACTAGACTAAATTGACTGAATTTCCTAGATCCTTGTTTTGCAGTTACTATATTGTATTGACCAGGTCATATTCTTGCATTAAAAATTTAATGGTCTCTACCTGTGTTTCCATGATTCAACTGCATTTTTCAGAGAAATAAAACTTGGAAGAAATAAACAAGTATCCAGAGCAGACCTCTGTAATGCCATAGGAGTCAGAGGCTGAAGAAATGGAGGAAAAAGTGAAATAGGAGATTGGGGAAAACTCAAGTTATTACCAGCCTAGCGACCAGTCCTGACAATGTGATCATGCAATGGAGTAGCATGTAAGGCCTTCATGACTGGAGAAAGCTCACGGAACGACCCATTTCATAACTCTGAAGCCCAGACTTAGCAGCTCTCAGCTGACATTCTTCTCCCTCCACATAATGGTCCTTTATTTAATCTTTCCTTAACATACTCTACTGATAGGAAAGGGAGCTTTGTAATTCCAGCTATTGCATAGAAAGGAAATGGAAAGGCAGCCTGCTTTTTCCTTCCTTCCTTCCTACCTTCCCTCTTCTGTTGAACGCTGTATGAATTCATGTTTGAATACTGGATGTTTTAAATACCAAAATAAAATCTTTTGTTGTCAATATCACTTCCTGAAGAAAACATAATGAAATAAGTCCTATATCTTCATATAAAAATGATAGAGACAGGGGGCCAGCCCTGTGGCCGAGTGGTTAAGTTCGCGCGCTCCGCCGCAGGTGGCCCAGTGTTTCGTCGGTTAGAATCCTGGGCGCGGACATGGCACTGCTCATCAAGCCACGCTGAGGTGGCATCCCACATGCCACAACTAGAAGGACCCACAACTAAGAACATACAACTATGTGCGGGGGGCTTTGGGGAGAAAAAGGAAAAAAATAAAATCTTTAAAAACGTCTACTCTTCAAAAGACCACTAATAAAAAGACAAGCCAATGACTGAGAAAAACTATTAAAAAAAAAAAATGGTAGAGACAGATTGAAGATTACCTAAATATCTGTTATTATTGTAAAAGTTCCAGCACAAAGACAATAAAAACTCACAAAATATGACATAATGTATTTGAAATCTATATTTAGTAAATAAGTAATGGTACAAAATCTATCAGTCATGTGCAAATATTTAGAAATACAAATTCTGGAATAAAAAAACCATTTCCAAATGCAATTTGGAAACTCAGAAACAACATTCAAAACTTATGAATGTTTGAAGGCGTGAGTAGACCTTATAAGGTGACCTGAAGATTGACAGAGGTTGAAAATACAAAAGCCCTAGAAATCTCATTTATCGAATAATAAAGGAGTTAGTGAAATAATTGATGAGACATTTATTTTACCTACTGCTAATGGTTGAAGTAATAAAGGTCAAAGTTTGCAAATGATTGATTTTGTGTCTCTTTCAAATAACACAGCTGATTATAGAGTTAGAGATATCACCAAAAATGAAGAACAGAAATTTTTATTGTAAATGTAACAAAGTCAATATGCTTCAGTACAAAATGATAAATACAACGATAGTGTGAATGCATTTAATTTTTTTGTGTGTGTGCCAAAGAAGATTCACCCTGAGCTAACACCTGTGCCAGTCTTCCTCTATTTTTTAGTATGTGGGCTGCCAGCACAGCATGGCTGCTAACAGAGACATGTGGGTTCATGTTCGGGGATCAAACCCAGGCCACTGAAGAGGAGCATGTCAAACTTAACCACTAGCCCACAAGGGCTGGCCCTAATCTGTTGTTCTTTTAAATTAGCTATCAAGAGGGGCTGGCCAGTGGCTGAGTGGTTAAGTTTGTGCTGTCTTCTTCAGCAGCCTGGGGTTCACGGGTTCAGATCCAAGCCACGGACCTAGGCATCACTCATGAAGCCATGCTGTGGCAGTGTCCCACATACAAAATAGAGGAAGGTTGGAACAGCTGTTAGCTTAGTGACAATCTTCCTCTAGCAAAGAGAGGAAGATTGGCAACAAATGTTAGCTCAGGGTCAATCTTCCTCACCAATAAATAAATAAATAAACAAATCAGCTATCAACAAAACAAAAAAGTCTATGAAGATATTTAATAACAAACAAATCATACAACTGAAGAAGAAAATTCTAAACTTTTTGACTTCATGACAAAAGTAACAAACTGGGAGTGAGGTAAGAGGTTGCAAAGAGATGGTACCAAAGATGCAATTGCCCAAATGAGTTCATTTTTTTCACATACTTAAGGTGTAGCACCTAGAGGAAAACTTGGGGAATTGTGTAGATACATACAAGCCCTCACTAATCGATGACCATCTATTAATAAGCTTTACTTAATAGCATTTCTAAAACTGTCAATCATGTTAAGGCGGGACCCTTCTTGACTGACTGTCAGCTTTCCAACAAGAAACAGTGTCTACAAGCAACTAGCTTCTGCTAGAGATTCCTGCTTTCTTCACGGAAATGTTCCCACTCAATACAAGCTGCAGATAAACTTCAAGTTTACCGTGGGATTGGCCTTTGGGAATTAGCAATTTCTAGTATATCTTGCTAGGATGCTTGCTCATTGGGACAACTTAAGTTTATCTTTATAAGGCAACATTCCAGGAATAAAATAATTCTGTAAATTACAAAATCAAAGTTAGGAGGGTAAACAAATTGGTTGAAATGAATTTGATTCTCTTCATTCTCAGAACAAAGTGGTTAAAACCTTTCTGAACTAATACATTTTAAACTTTATGAAAAGACCATTGAAATATTTGACATAAATATCATAATAAGCAATAACAAGCAAGTTCCTGAGCAAGAAGGAAAATAATATAAGAACTTTTTTCTTCCCATCTTTTGTTGATGTCAAATAATTTGAGCCCACAGCATTGATTCTAGTGTTCTTTTGCTGACTTATTGACATCAAACTCTATTGAGAATCACTTATACAACTTTGATTGGATTTTTTTTCTTTTCTACAGGAAAATATGGTTATATACTTTCTACTTTACAGGAACAAGTACTCAAAACATGTAATTTCCACTACTGCTTGATATCAAAATATCTTATCAAGGTCGAATTTTTTTCACGTCTAAGATACCTTTTCTTCTTGATCAATAAAAGCCATTTTATTTTCTAATTGGGGTACTTATTTTCAGATATGCATGTTTGTTATTCAATTAAATAATTATAACACATTTTGTTGGTGTATAACATATTTAATTTTATTTATTATATTTAAACTTCATACCATTGTATGGTTTTCATTGCATTTATTTTCACTTACATCTTTTGGCAAGCAGTTTTAATTTTTGCGTTGTTTCTCCCGAAGTTAGTTTATAAATTTAACACTTCCAATACAAATACTAGTAAGTTTTATATGAAACTATATTAAAACAACCAAAAACTAAAACGCTAAAAGCCTGTGACAAAAGAGAAGCTACAAGGCTGCATTAATCTTATTAGATATTTAAACTTAGTATAACATTCTTTAGCTATAGTACTGGTATATAAGTAGGTAGGTAGACACATAACATAGAAAATGCAGAAATACGTATGGAAATTTAGTATCTGATAAAAAGAGCATCTCAAATCATTAGAGCAAATATGGACTGTTTAATAAATGGTGCTGGGACGATGGAGGTCCTTTGCAAAAAGTTAAAATTAGATCCAAAAGATACGTACAGGGAATAAGAATATACCTAAATCAGTATTTTGCAACTGGGGCAATTTACTCCCATTTGTCGATGTCTAGAGACAGTTTTAGTTATGATAACTGGGAGATGCTACTGTCGTCTACTAGGCAAGGGCCAGGGATACTGATAAAATACTACAATTCACAGGAGAGAGCTGACAGCAAAGATTTCTTCTGTCCAAAGTTTTAATAGTGTCAAAGTTGAGAACTTCTACTTTAAATGGATCAGAGATCCATTTAAAAAATTATATAATAAAAGTACAATAAGAAAACACGAAGTTGTACTTATCAATAATGTGGTTGTGGGGAAAACACTTCTAATTTAAATAAATTGTGGTGTATCTTTCAATGAAATACTACATGGGTGCAATAAAGATTGAGGAATATCTCTATGAACTCAAGTGGAATGAATTCATGATAGGCTGTTAAGTGGCAAGAGAGACAGAGACAGAAAGAGAGAGAGGAGAGTATGCACTCACTATATGCTAGCTGTTCTATAATAAACAGGAGGAAATAAATACAAATACATTTAAAAAGGATATATATGCTCGTCTTTACAAATAGAAACACAAGCAAAATAAACCAGAAACTATTAAGATTGTTTATCTATAGGAGTGAGAAGGAACAGGTAGAAGAGATAGAGTATATTTCTCTGGAAACAACTTTTCGTAGAGTTTTGATATTTGGAAGCTCATTAATATTTTAGATATAAAAGGAAAACAGCGACAAAACCACAAGAATAACAACCGAAACAAAACAAGAATGGAAAATAATAGAAGCAAAACAGAATACAAACAGACACAAATGGACCTAAGTGTATTTCAACTGAGTAATAATCACACCCAAGTGATGAAAGAAGAATTAACCCAATAACTGTTGAACATGGTAGATACCCTCAGGCTCAAGAGAAAAGATCTGTGAACTCATTTTGAAATGTTATGTGCAGTTTGTTTTCCACATTGTGTTTGCTTTTCAAAGTGACATGGATTAGCAATTTTGAAAGTATGTTTATGTAATGTGGGATTGGATAAAAGATTAAATTATTGAGATTTTTCACTTTCAGATATGTATGGAAAGTGAAAAGACTACAATGAATTGTATGATGTTAGATTGGAGTTGAGTGGGCCATGTGGAATTAAGAATGAACTTATGGTTTTTCATAGATAGATATATGAGTATTTAGATGTATATCTGCGTGAGTGTGTGTATTTTCTTCGCCAGCTCTCTCTGCTAAAAAGCCTTAGGAACAGGCCTACAAGTTTGAGCTTGCCTCAGTGTAGCAGAATGCCAGCTTGGCTGTCTGAAAGGTCTGAGGATTAAGGACCCCCAACGTTGAGACTCAGTAGTGATCTCTAGGGCTGAGCTCTGCAGGAAAAGAGCAGAGATGTCAGCAGAGCTGCCTAATTTGTCAGGCAAATTAGACTAGGACAAGGAGCAATAACAGTGGCTATCATGGCATGAAAACCAAGATCCCCTTTTTTTCCCCATATTGCCTGAGCTCCAGGGTATTACTCATTGAAAAGCAAGAAGGCACCAAGGTTGATTGGTCTTGATTTTCTTCAACTTAGTCAGAGGAAACTTAAGCCAGTTTAATGTAAGTAGAAAAGAAATAAAATTAGACAGCCAAGCATCAATAAGCACAGCCATATCTTAATCTCTAGAAAACATTTTCCAATAACAGAAACTTTGGCCCCTTGGAGAAATGATTTCAGTACCACAGGCTGAGGTATTTTATCATCAGAAAATAAAGATGTACACAGAAAATGATGAGATCATGTCAAAATGAAAAAAAAAAAAAATTCAGAACAATAGGCTTCAGTCCATAGCAGGAAAAGCTGAACATAAAAATAACTAGAGTAATGTATTATAACCTATTGAGTAAAATGAGAGAGAGAATGACAAAGTAAATGGGACAAAATGCTAACGTGGTGAAATGTAAGTGGTATTTGGGAGTTATTCGTATAATTCTTGAAACGTTTCCTTATGTTTTAAATTATATCAAAACAAAAATATTACAGAAGTACCTCACAAGCCAAGATATAAACAGAGTGCAGAAAAAGTATGCACAAACAGTGCAGTCATTTCAACAGTAACTAAAGAATTAAAGTCCAGGGCTTTAGATCCCCTCCTGAAGGGTTTATTTCCGATGATTATTCTAGCATTATGCCAGTAGAAGTCCAATGATAGAGAGGTTCTTGTGAGATTCCTCCTCCTTCTACAATAATAGGTACGGAGCCTAGAATTTGCAGAAGAAAATGGAAAGCCTACTGACATATTCCAGCTAAGATATGGTAAGCATGCTTCACACTTTCTCTTCCACTGAACAGAACTACAAAATCTGGAAAGAATGCATGAGAAGCTATTTGAAACCTCAAAAATATATACTAGCAAGCAGATGGAGGAAGAACATCAGACTTTGACATCACCAAATTTGAGATGAGCTTATCATTTTTTTCTCTCTCTGTATCCCTCTCCTGAACTCAACATAGCTAGAAACTCAGAAGAGAGCTCGGTGGCGCAGAGAAGAACTCCAGCTCTAGCTCAGAGCTGGGAACAGGAACAGTTAACACTCAAAGGAAGAGCTGGAAATCAATGCAATCAAAGCTGGTTCTTTGAAACAAT
The DNA here is from genome assembly GCF_041296265.1 of Equus caballus. NCBI lineage: Eukaryota > Metazoa > Chordata > Mammalia > Perissodactyla > Equidae > Equus > Equus caballus. Next base: position 21,553,600 of record NC_091687.1, read on the forward strand.
CAACAAAATCGATCTTCTAGCATGGTGGACAAATGCAAATAAAAAAGAAGACACGAATTGCTAATATCAGGAATGAAAGAGGGGATATCGCTATAGACCTAATCGGTCTTAAAAGGCTGATAAGGGAATGCTATAAGCACATCTACACATAAATTTGATAACTTTGATGAAATGACTCAATTCCTTAAAAACCGCAAACTACCGAAATTCATTCAAGACTTCCAAGATCAAGGAGTCAACCTGAATAATCCCATAATTACTAAAGAAATTGAATTTGTAGTTTAAAAATTTCTGAAAAAGAAATCAGTAGTACCAGATAGTTTCCTTGGTAGATTCTATCAAACAATTAAAGGATAACAACAATTCTACAAATCTCTTCCAGAAAGTAAAAGAACATACATTGCTTATTTTATTTTACGAGATCAGTTTTTCCCTGATAACAAATGCAGACAAAGAAATTACAGAAAAAGAAAATACAGACCTATGTCCCTTATGAACAATCAAGCAATAATCCTCAACAAAATATTACCTAACTCCATCCAGCGTTATATAAAAAAAGAATAATATATCATCACCAAGTCATATCTATCCTGGGAATATCAGCTGAGTCATTATGCAGAAAACAGTCAATAAAATCCACCATACTAATAGTCTAAGAGAAAAACATCTACACAATCATGTCAATTGATGGAAAAGCTTTTGACAAAATACAGTGTCCGTTCATGATAAAAATGTTCTGCAAACTAGTAGTAGAAGGAAACAGATGCAACTTGATAAAAGGTATCTACATAAAGCCTACAGCTACCATCATATACAAGGAAGGACCATATATGTTTCCCCCAATATGGGGAGCAACTCGAGAGTGTTCACTCCCATCATTCCTATTCAACATTGTGGCTGAATTCTCAGCCAGAGCAATAGCAAAACTAACAAACAAACGATGGTATAGATTTAAAAAAAGGAAACAAAAATTATCCCTCTTTGTAAATGACATTATTATCACACAGAAAATCCAATGAGATAACAGGATAGAAGACCAATGAAAAAAATCCCAAATGTATGTTTATATACAAGCCGTGCACAAATGGAAACAAAACAAAAGAAAGAGTATTGTTTTTAAATAGTTGCAAAAAATAAAATTACCAAGTATAAACATAAAAAGATGGTACAGGATTTATAGAGTGAAAACTACTAAACATTACTGAAGGAAATCAAAGAAGAACTAAATAAGTAGAGAGACTCACCATGAACTTTGGATGAAAGCCTCAATATCATTTCAGATATCAATTCTCTCCAGATTGACCTATAGATTTAACGCAATACCAATCAAAATCCCAGCAGAATTTTTTCCGATATATACAAGCTGATTCTAAAATGAATATAAAAGTTAAGAAAACCAAAAAGGCTAAAATGTTTTTGAAGGAGAAGAAGAAATTTTGTGCAATCACAAACTACTTGATTTTAAGCATTGTCTAGAAAATGACAGTATTCAAGATAGCATGGTATTGGCAAAGGAACAGTCACTGGCGTCAGTGAAAGTGGAGAGTCCAGAATTGACCTCCACAAATATGGCCAGTTGGTATTTAATGAGGTTGCAAAAGCAATTCAGTGGATAAAGGGTAGTCTTTTCAACACATGGTTTTGAACTCTCCATGTCTAAAACAATAAAGCTTTTAGAATAAAACACAGGACGTGAGTTCTTCAGTGTTGCGTGAAAAGCCAGGTCTATGAAAGAATATATTGATAAATTGGACTTCATCAAATTAAAAACGTTTTCTCTACAAGGCATCATTAAGAAAATGAAAAGACAAGCTATAGACTGGGAGAAAATATTTGCAAATAACATATCTGATGAATGACTTGTATCTAGAAAACATAATTAGTAACCCTTGTCGCCCCTACAGTGATTCTCCTCTGAATATTGGTCATCTGGATAACCTAAGCAGAAAAGGTAGCATTGTCCTCCAGATGGGGAGAGTCTTTGTGTGCCTTTTCTTCTTTCGGATTCTAGGCGATCATGTGGACTTCATCCTTCCTCAAAAGCATGTAGGGCTCCAGTTAGGTATATTCAGCTTTTACATGTAATTGTAAAAATGTGTTATTTGGAATAAAAAGAGTAGAAACTAGTAAGGACATGAAACCAAAAGAATCACCTGATGTTTAATCCAGAATCAATTCTTGACAATCATAAAAAGAGAAATATGAGGGAACAATGTTTTTTCTTCTGAACATTTTACATGTAGACTAATCATTCTAAATTTCCCTTAGTTGTTCATTTTTTGAAACATCCTCAAATCTATAGACACTTGTCATGAGTTTTTTTTTTTTTTTTCCTATTGTGCTAAATATAATGAATGACTTAAAAGGGCCCACAGGATGACTTTAACAACGTTCCTATTCCTATTACCGGATGACTATTGTTGGGGAAAAATAGCAAGAATGGCTTTACTTATAATGATGAAAACTATGCTTGACACAGCAGAGTTCCTGTGACTCTAGCAGGAGAAAAAAACTCAAATTGGACGTGAATGAACAGGTGGATGAATGTTCAAAATGACAAGGTAGTGTGTGAGAGGATAAATGAGCCAAGGATACAGCCATGGTGATATTTAAGACCATCTAAAAATCTGCTTCAGAGAAAAATCAGCAGTCATTGTGATGGCAAGGACATTTCAGGGTTTATGCCAACCTACTGTATTTCAATGCTGATATGCCCTTTTTCTAATGCAGGAGCTGACGTAAGGTAAATGTTACTGTTTTATAGAAGATAAATGGCAGAGAAAAAATCCACATCCACAAGAAAGACATCTGCTCCTTAGTTCTAATTCTTCTTGACATCTAAGATTTTAATTTATTTGATGGGGTCTTGCCTCATAATGAATTATAGGAAAAGGTTTTATATTCATTTATCCTGATTTGCTGTGAAAATTCCTTTTTACTTTTGTTCTAATTTAATTTTCAAAATGCCCTATTCACTCTCAAAAATGCCCTATTTTGGACAGTAAATTATACCATTACCATAATTATGAACTCATCCTGGATTAATCTTGTAGGGACTTTAACCAAGATCCTTTAACATGGCTGTCTCTAGACTTCTAGAGCACTAACCATCTATCCCATCTCTGCTGACAGCATCCTTCCTAGTTATCCTGTGATGGCAACAGCTTAGGACTCAATGAGGCAATCTTGTTGACTCACAGTGATTAAAAGCATGGCCTTTTGAGGGGGAATGTCAGGGCTTAAGACTACTTTGTCATTACTCTGCTGCATAACCTTGGACAACTATGGATATCTATATATCATTTCCTTGATCTCTAAAAGGGAGTAATAACAGTGCTTGCCTTTTGAGCTCACAGTGGAGATTAAATGAGTTAACATATGTTAATCACTTAAATATGATTGATGCAGAATATTTAAATGATATCACCCTAAATTAAATCCTCTTACCCAGCTTCATCTTACTGAGACAGACTTTGCCTTTCCTTTTTCTTCACATCATCCTGAAAAAGTAATAACTTGTTGCAGGCTTTCCGTTGAAATCTATACATTGCCTGTTACTCTTTTTTCTCTCTCATATATTTATTTTTTCTAATTCAGAGTCTAATTTGTATTTGCTTATTTTTCTATGCATTTTTATTTATATCTAATATACTTCTGTGTTTCTCTAGGCTTTCCAATAATGATTGAATATCTTGTGGATGTTACCCTTAGAGATCAAAATCCTGTGTGCCTTAAAAGAACATGATAAATGCGATAGAACTCATGGAAAAGAAATATCTCTGCATTTCTAAGTTGAGTAAACAATTTTATATCCGTAATACCATATTTAAATTTGACAAAATTGTTTTGTGTTAGTAAAGAAACAGAAATAAGACTAATATGTGGAGAGTACATGTACAGGTTGAAGCTAAATAGAAGACATTTCTAAGAGTCAAAATCATCAATGATGTGCTGACCTTTTAAGTAACAAATTTCACAACATAGATATACTCAAACATATGATGGGCAAGGATAATCTTCTAGTGTGTGTGTGGAAAGGAGGGGTAGAGGGCTAGTTAGGGGATGGGTAGTTGGGCCAATTGATAATTTTTAAGTCCCTCTTTCTGTGAGATTTTTAAATCTCAAATACAAATAAATGTATTTTGGAAAATTCATTTACTAAGGAAATTTATGGCTCAGCATTTCACAGAGTGAAAAACATTATTTCAATTGAGATAGTTACCTACTTTATAAATCCATTCTGTGATTTCAGCTTCCTTGGATTGGACATTGAACTGTCTGTATTCGTTTCAAGCATAACTGTCAACTTGTGTACTCTTCCTCTCCCTTGCTCTCCCAAGGAGGAATCTGTAAGCAGAATGGCATTGAAGGGCACAGTTCGGCTTTGATTTACATGTAGTCATTGTCTTTTCTATACATAACTTGAAAAGAATTGCTAATTATTGATGAGCTAAAGAGTAGACTAAATGATTATTTCAAATTGGAGTGGTTCAAGGGCCAAGTGTAAGGCAGAGGTGATTTATCCATGTCCTTTCATGAGTCACATGGGGTAAGCTGCCTGTCTGAAAGATATTAAGGATCAGGACTGCTTGCATTTCAGTAGGAAGCTCCACTGTGACAGTCTGAATCAAATCTATCTGCTCCCGGGATAATTTCTCAAGTCAGTGCTCTCCTCCATACGAGTAAGTGGGTCCAGCTTAAGTAAAATTAAAGTCTGGCTCTCTGTGGTAATAGGCCCCAGCTATTGCAGGCACTGTCAAGTCCGATGTGTGTCTCCTTGACTCTTTTACCCTCTGCATGCACCATGCGTGGTAAGGAATGGAAAGTGCAGTTATATTTGATAAACTCAAAAGACAGAGTCTTTTTAAAAGAAAAAACTTTTCATTGTTATTCATCATTTTTGAGAGATGCCAAGAGACTTCTCAAAAGACAAAGAAATAGGATAACCTATTGACTTATTCTTAACCAATGGAGGATGTCTCATTGGACCAGGAAAGCAGGAGAAAGGAGGTATTTTGAAAAACAGTCAGGCAGAACTGTTTACCAGACCGACACATGTGAGAGAAGGGCCTTTGGGGAAGACAGAGAAAGCAGCTGACACGTAGCCTCAGGATGTGTGGCCTGACTGCTGCAAGTGTGTGATGGGATGGAAGGTTACTGCTGGGCCTTGCAGAACCTGCCTAGTAAGTTGTGCTGAACTGTCGTAAACAGCTAAGTACAATCAATCATCATTCTTGAAAACAATTCAGTAACTGAGATCCCAAATTAGTAATCTGTGTATGTCCAGCTCAAATCTCTCTTCTGAACCACAGTCCCATATATCAAACGGTAATTACAAATCTCCACCTGCGTGCTCCACCTCAACTTTACCGTGACCAGATTTGTGCTCAACATCCTTCTTCCCACGCAGCCCACTCCATCCCAAAGCTTTCATTTTTTTCTTTTTATTCATCATTGGTGAATCCATCTAACCCCTACATCCAACCGGGAATCCTGGCCATCACTATTTTAGTCTTCCTCTTTACAGGCTTCTCTACTATAACCAATAAGCAATTGGGTCCTGTCAGTGCTGTTCCTGTCTCTCTCCTCACCCTCTCCTCCCATCTCTGTGGCCTCAATTCAGATCTGCAATATTGTCTCGCTGGACCATTGCAGTTCCCCTACACCTCCCACCCTCAAAAAGCATGTTTCTAATTGCGAAGGTGAGTGCACTATTCCAATTCTTTGCATTCTACAATGATTCTGTTTACTCAGAGGAATACAGTCAACACTTTTAAGAAAGACATCCTGTTTTCTTCCTGACCATACCTCTCACTCTTTCTCCCACCTTTCCTCCTGCTAAACTCCTAACAGGCATGTTCTGGGACTTCTGTATTGGAGCAAATAAGGTGTTTATAAACATGCTTTGTTCTTCCAGTCTCTGTGCTTTGATGAAATGCTCTTTCTTTTATCTTTATTGTGCATTTCTCATCCTTTAGCTTCTGTGAACTCTTCCGTAATTTTCCTAGCTTGACGCAATCTCTCTTCATACCCCTTCTATGATGCTAACCACACTTTTGTCTGGCATTTTTTTTTTCCTACTTGTCTATGTCTTTCCATCAGTATGCTTTTTAAAAGGAGGAACTATGTCTTATTCATCTATTAAGTCCTAGATCCTGGCACAGAATTTAAGATGCAGTGGAGCTTCAATAAATGACTAGGCAATTAAATTAATGAATCAATTATTATCATTTAAGCAGCTTTGAGTAAAGATTATATGTTGCTGACTTTGTTTTTGAGAGTAGAATGGAATCTGTAACCACAGTGAGAGTCGCCTCCCTCACATGCACTCTGGGGGCCAGACAGGGATCAGGAAAGCAGCCTCCTCAGCCTGTGGGAACCGGCAAGGTCCTCGCAGGAGGCAGAGGCTGAGTGGCTGGCTTTGCAATTGAAACTCAGGAAAGGAGAGAAGGCGAGGAGAAGCATTGCTGTCCTTTTTCATTAACTGATTAATGGCAAGCTTCCAAAAATGTGTTAATCCATAGAATGGTGGGCATGTTGCTTTTAGAGACAGTCCCTGGGGGATTATTAGCTGTGAACTAGATGCCAGTTCTCAGGCTACCTAGGATCAGAAGACCTGGCCCAGGGAAACTTGCAGCCTATAAAAAGGAGACTCAGATGAAGAGATGATACTGTCAGAACATTTTGAAAGAGTTGGTCCCACTCCAGTCTGGATTCTGTCTTCCTGTGCTAAGGCCATTTATTAGTTTAAATAAGACTACCACTAAGAAACGTCTCAAAAGATACTGAATATATATTTTAGAAAACTTTTATCTTTTCTGTATTTCAAATTGAATGACAAAATTATGATCTATTTTTTCAAAATAGGGCCTTCTATATTTTATAGTAGACCAAGGTTTTTGTAAAAATGCAGGAATTAGATACCTGATCTCAGCTTTCAATATAATGTTATGTCACCAAACACCAAAATTAAGCACATATCATCAATCTATGTATCTTCACTGGTGAAGTGGTATAAAACATGAGCAAGAATGTTGGTTTGTTTCTGTTTTCTCTCTGTGTCATTTACTAATCCTGCAATCTTAGAGCAGTTACTCAACTTCTCAGAGTATGTTTCCTCCCCAGGGCAGACTGAGGATTGAACTGATGAGTGGATTTGTAAGTAGCATAATCCAGTTCCTGGATTATAGTAGGAAGTCAAATGGGATTTCTTGTTTCGTTATTTTCATTTTTCTTCTCTTCATTTAAGTAAATTATTGGATGACTTTCTAAGAGCCGCAGGCTGGGATAGGTTAGGAGCTAAAGACAATTCAGCTATCCTCTGTTCTGCAAGAGCTCATAGTCTGTCTGATGGTGACAAGCACACATGTCAACAGATACGTGGCACAAAGAGTATAGGTGTGGCGGTGGAAACTCTCCAGGGTAGATCGAAGGCATAAGGGGAATGTGTGGTGTTACCCTCATTGATATTGTTTTTAAAGAAGAATATTTAATCTACGAAGAAGAAAGGAAGGTGACCCAGGGACAGGTCAGAAGAAGGTCTCAGTCATAGTGAACTTGAGGACTATAAGCAGCTCAGTGCAAGGGTGTCCTAAAACCCAAACCCAGGCAGGGAGGGAGTGAATGGTGGAGGCCTGACCGCCAGGCCAATGTGGGTGGGCCCAGGAAGCAGAGCATTTTATTTGAGGATCCATTTTGGTAACAGTCTTTCTCCAACGCATTTTGTTTATTTAGTCATTCAAATTAAGATGTATATATCTTATTCAGTGACTATGTTTATTTAAAATTGTGCATGCGTACAATGGTAATTTACTAAGGAATTTATAGAAATCAAACAAAATGACATTTTTAAAAAGTAGTGAAATGACCAATATTTCAATATACTTTCAATATACTTTCTAAAATCTGTTATAGTTACCGATTGTAACTAAAAGTCACAAAATACTTTATATCTCTTATTAGTATTATTATTATATCCTATCACAGCATGATTGAATGTGCCTTATTACATTTTACTATCTTGCTTTAACACTTTGTGAAGCAGCAAATTGAAGGTTTGATTCTGAGTTTGCTTTATTCCATTGATTAAAATTAGTGGCTGTCACATCTGAAGGAGAAACCTCACAATGATATGCAGCTATAAATGGAATACATGTGTGGTTGAATCTGTGAACTACCAAATTTATACTTTAAGATGCACATTATAAATTTTTGCACTTTGGCATCTTTAAAAGTGTTACATATCTTTCTCTTTACTATTTCTTAATTCAGTAATATGTGGTACTGCCAAATACATTTTGAACCTCATTCAGCAATTATGCCAATGTTTAATGAAATTTAGCTACTAAATTATCCTTATTCCAATGCTCCTTTGTTGCAAACTGATTAAAATGTTTTATTTTTAATATTTTAACAAAGAACTTAAATCTCAAATTTTTTTCTTGTTTAGGAGAATTCTAAACAAGTTAGAAAATTGTTTCAAGCTTAATCTGAAAATATTGGGATTTGTGTAGTTTTCACGTGTCGTTTCTGGCAACAAAATCACATAAAATGAAAACATTTCTAAGTAACTATTTTCAAAATGCAGATTGTTTCTCACATTTTACATGATTTGAAGATAGAGATTAAGGCTGATCTTTTATTTAAAAGTATACGCTAGATATCATGTGACTGGAGGTGTATAATAGCAGAAAAAACAGGGTTTTATAAAAAAACTTGTTAACTGATCTTTGTGTTCAGTAACTCTTTGAAGTAATTTGTTGTGAAGAAAGCTTTGGGCTTTTGCCAGGTTAAAGCAAAAATACCTGCATGACCATTTCCCATTACGTTACAACGTATTATAAAAATAGCAATATGTTTAGAAGACTTGATTTTATTGAGTTCATATTTTGTACTATATTGTGCTTTCTTGGTGCTTCAAGCTTCACTAGATGAATACTTGGCCAGATGTGGCATAGCCTGACTGGCTGTTCACTATAATGTGTGCTATTCTATTAGTGTAAAGATTAAAATTAACTATTCAAGCCCCTATAGCAGTTTGTTAATTGCATTTATATGGCTGAGTTCTAGGCAATGAATCTGCCCAGAAGTGACCTGCTCCACTTCCAGACCTGGCCTACAGAAACCTCTTAGTCTCATGACTCTTCTTTCTCTTTGCCAAACACAGTAAAATTGGAAACTACCTGTTGAAAATGTGGGAGTCAAGAACTGATGGAGACCTAGTATCCTGAATCACCAAGTGGAAGAACATCCAATGACCAGAAAAATCCTCACTGGACTGTCAAGTGAGTTAGAAGCTTATTTTGTGTTTTACCATTCGTGATAGACATAATAATGCCCCTCCCTCTTCAAATGAGGTCCGCATTCTAATCCTTGGAATCTGTGAATATGTTAGGTTATGTGACAAAGGAGAATAAAGGTTGTAGATGGAAATAAGATTGCTCAATAGCTGACCCTGAGATGTAGAGATTATCCTGGATTATCCAGTTGGACTCAGTGTAATCACAACGATTCTTATAGTGACTCACTCAGAAGTGAGTGTGTCAAAGAGATTCACACTGGCCCTTTCTGGCCTTGAAGATGGAAGGAGGTTACAAGCCAAAAACGGTAGGTGATGCCTAGAAGCTGGAAGAAACAGGAAAACAGACTTTTCCCTGGATCCTTAAGAAGGAACACAACCCTACTGACACCTTGATTTTAGCCTACTGAGATCCATTTGGGACTTCTAATCTCCAGAACTGTGAACTAACAGATTTGTGGTATTTTAAACCACCAAGTCTTTGATGATTTATCAGGGCAGCAATAGGAATTTGACAAAACCACTGACATTACACCTATTGTCAATTCCTGTACATACTATTGAACTTTTGGGTTCATTTAATAACTTAACTAAATTAGAAAGTGATACTTTGCAGTGTGTTTGAAACATGGTCTTAACAAATGGACACTGGACATTGAGGTCAAATGTTATCCTAGGTTGGGGCCCCAAAGGTCAATGTTATGCAGTGGAGGTATATTTGGTTCATCTATTGCCTAAAATAAAACAACATATAGAATATATGCCTGATAAGCCTGCAGCTTTAAGTGAAATGGTTGGAAAAATCCACATTGTTAGTGTGTTTTGACTATTATTGGGTTCCCTCAGCAAGGAGTTATAAGAAAGAAAGAAGTTTAGATTAAAGTAGGTGGCTTGCCAAGCTGAGATCAAAGGAAATAGAGAGTCCAAAGATCAAGGAACTCTAAGGTAGGCAGTTTGACTGCTTCTGGAATCCTATTAGGAAGAAAGACCAAGAAGATTTTGAGGGGCAAAAAAGAAAAGAACTTGATTGAAAAAACTGAACTCAAACTTGTGTCAAAGACTAGAGTAGGGGTATGTTATTTCCTTTCAAGGCTATTTTTAGATGGCTATGAGGTAAATACTATTAATCTGAGAGACAGAGACTGAGACAGAGAACTCCTGACAGGAGCCAGCAAGAATGAGGATCCACTCTGTGAGAAGGGAAGGGAAGATTGGGCCGAATAGAGGTGCCAGGCCAGGAATGGAAATTCAACAACAGAAAGATGAAACTCAGAAAGATAGGGAAAGGACTTGAATCGAGATTTCTCCAAAGAAAATATATCAATGGTCAACAAGCACAAAACAGATACTCAGCCTCATGAGTCACAGGGAAATGCAAACAAACCAGAGTGAAATAGCACTTCACCACCACCAGGTTGTCCATGCTCAAAAAACAAAAACAAAACCCAGACAACAACAACTAAAACCAGAAAACATGTGTTGGTGAGAATATGGATAAATTGGAACCCATGTATGCTGCTGTAAAATAGTTCAACCACTGTGGAAAACAGTTTGGTGCTTCCTCAAAAGTTAAACCAAAGTTTAAGCATATAACGAAAAGAATTGAAAACAGATGCTCAAACAAACACTTGTAAGTGAACGTTCACAGAAGCACCATTCACCATAACCAAAAGGTAGAAACAACCCAAATGTCCATCAAAAGATTAATGGATAAACAAATCATGATATATCCACAAAATGGAATATTATTCAGATAGAAAAAGTCCTGATGCATGCTACAGCATGCATGAACCTTAAAAACACTGCTAAGTTAGAAAAGCTTGACACAAAAGGTCACATATTGTATTATTTTGTTTATACTAAATATACAGAATAGATAAATCTATAGAAACAGAAGCAGATTGGTGGTTTCCAGGGACTCGAAGAGGGAAGAATAAGGAGTAACTGCTTAATGGATGCGGGGTTTTATTTTGGGATGATGAAAATGTTTTGGAGTTAGATAAAAGTGGTGGTTGCACAAAATTGTGAATGCAGTTAGCCCATCGAATTTTCATTTGAAATAGCTAATTTATGTTATGTGAATTTCACTTCAACCAAAAAAAGAGTCAAGTCATTTATGTATGATGTGCATACTCTGTGTGTTATGTTATAATTTTAAAAGGTATAAAATCTATCTTATTCTTGGGAAAAAATAAAACAATCAAAGCACTAGCTAAAATAATTGTAATGAGTATAAGTGATTATTGACCAAAAAGTTACAAAAATAAGAAACAAATGAGAAATATCAAAACAAAGACATTTAAAAACATTCATGTATTTATTTTACAAAATTCTGTGAAAAGAAATTAGAAAACTTAGATGACATAAAAGATTTTCCTAAATGGCCTAATGGTAGGAAAATGTGAAAACTTACATTTCATCACTGCTAAAAAAACATGATTCATTTAATTTGCACCAAATAGAGATAGAAAACTTAAATATCAAGATAAGAACAAAAATTAAGACATAAACAAGAGCAAAGATATTAAGTCAGTTATGGAAAAAGAAATGCAAGTTGTCACTGGAGGATAATCGTAATTGGCAGAATCTGCCTCTGCTGGCTTGGGCTGTATTCTCCTTCCCCTTATTTCCATACAAAATTCTGTCACTGACATCATAATGTTTACTTGCTTTCATATTAGGTACCATTTGTATTTGTATTTGTAATAAAACTCAGTTTTCAGATGTAGACTTCTTGGCATTTATATTTTCAGATCTTATCCCAGGTTGCAACAGAGATTACGTGTGGGAAAACTAAAATATGGTGAAATTTAATCAATACAGTTGCTATAAGTGCACATTGATGTATCAAGGGTCCATGGGATCATAAGCATTATACCTGTCCCAAGTGCAGACATCCTTTTATGGAGGAGACAATTAAAATCATTCTGAATTGGTGAATTTACGTTGATGAGAAGTGGATGAAAGATGAAGAAAGTTTGAAAAAGTTTGCAACAAACAATTTAGAGGGAATGGCATCATGATATCAGAACTGTTTTCTAATGTTTGGTAAAGCAAACCATGTCTGTTTGTTCTACCTTGGGGTCCAGTGGTGGGGTGAGTGAGCTGAGGACTAAGATATCTTAATTTTGTTTTGGAATATGGACCTTATAGGTAAACTTGATTGACTGCCCGGATTTAGGTGGTAAGGGAAAAGCAGAAGATATTCCCCCACAGAAAATTACAATAGGCAATTTGGAATGAGCAGAAAATAAAATGTAGAGATTTATACTGTATAATCCCAAGATAGAAAGTTCAGCAAATTGCCAATGGAAGGTGTGTACCCAATTGAAAGAATTATTAAGATGACATAATTACTGATGAGCATCCATTTGGATCATGCTGGATGATTTAAGTGTATTATCTCACACACCTGCCCAGGAAAAAGCTAGGCCATCATAGTATATAATCACATTGTAATATAAGCATTTGTTTGCAAGAATCATATCTTCATGCTTTTCCCACACTCCTAATCAGTTATGTAAACGTCTGTTGAATCTGGAATATTTCAGAGAAAAGAATTAAGAAACTGGAATTTAGGAAGAGAGAAATAAGATATAATGGGAAAACGTGTATGGAATAAAAAATCTTTAAAGTGTAACTAATCTTGTGAGTTGCCCAGCTTCATGGTTAAGGGAGAAATCAACTGGGATGGAGCAGAGGGCTGGAAACACAGCTGCTGCCTACCTCTTCCTGATATGTTTAACGGGCTCCAGAATAATGTGGTTTAAGTAGAGTTATAGTCTTAAAATCCAATAGCACACGGGGAGGTTAAACAGGGATTATCCAGGCCTTGAGGTTATTCTGTCTTTGGAATTAATCACGAGTGTAGAAAAACGGAAAAGAGTGAGCAGGGTGACTGTTTGAACCAGAAGAGTTGCTGGCTTTTACAGCTATGGGTGGGAATATTTCAGTGTGAAGTATTTGTTCATTGCATCCCTAATGGTTCCTCTAGCTAAATTTCTTAGAGACCAGCTAGGAAAAACCCATTAGCAACTGGCACCATAGAATTACTAGCAAATTATCACTAGCCTGCTACTGGTCAGGGAAGCTATGAGAATCCAGTCCAAGCAAGTAATAGAAAGGAACAATTCAGAACAAAATCTTAAATGATTTCAAAGAATTGCTCCAGGTTTCCAGCTTCCTGGTCCCCACAGCCAGGGAAAATTGCCTATTTGTATTTGAGGTCTGATCGTTCTGCTTTACTTTCAGGAAACAACAACAAAAAAGCTCTGCACCACCTCATGGTTCTTGGCAGAGGTGGGGCAGGGGTAATCGGACGAGGGAAAACAAATTCTATTTGATTTGGGGAGGTTTTAAGACTTAAAATATAAATAATGTTGTTTGTTATGCTCTGTAAATTTCTAACTCTTCACAGGAAAATTTCCACTGCATCATTTTTGTTTAGGCATCAAAGGGAAACTGCTCTGAGATGCTGAGTCTACCAGGATTTTGTTTGAAATTGCCACAGAAGTTGATCTTAGACCCGTGAAGACTTGTTAGTTTCCCCACTCTCTATTTCTCTGCCCTCATTCGTCTCTGCCCACATTGTCTTTGAGGGCCCATCTCCTTCTCCCTCTTTTGCATGGGGCCATCTGGAATCTTTATATTACTGTAAACAAATTTTTCTACATCACTGATTCATCAGAGCATCCCTCTCAGAGAGCCATTCAGCCTGGGGAATACGGAGGGGCTAGAGTTACAATAATTTATGCTCTGGCTCCAGAACCCACCCCACATGGTGTCTCCCCTCATCCTCCCAGCCTTCCTGCACCCGAAATTAGCATCACATGAGCTGTTGCTCTTGTGACTGTCCTCGAGGTAGATAAATGGTTGAGAGCCACTACTCTAACTCTTCAAACTCTTCACAGAAGACTCACTTTACTTTGTCTTAATGAAAACATAATCCCTTCTCTCCCCCTCAGAGACACTTAATTCCCAAAGGCCCCTGATGGTAGGCTGCTTGTTATCCAAAGCCCCAGAAATCAAAAAATGCTGTTTGAGAGGTGAGCTTTCTTCTACTTTCCTGAGCGCTTCTCCCAAGCTGTTATTATTTCATAGCCAAGAGGTGAAACACGTGTGTTTTGTAGTTGCCATCATCCATATATACTACTCCACTAACAATGGCAGCCTGCATTTATTGAAGACATTGCTACCTAAAGTCACATTTTTAGCCATGCCAAGTCCAGAGTCATCATTTGTTACTTCCATGCCCAAGGTGATAACCGTCTATCCACCTCAGCTTTACAGCCTCTTGAATTGCCCATTTCAACCCCTCTCACTCTTTCTCACTGTTGTCCAGAGCTAGATTAAGTCACATAGCTGGATTTGTGGTGCTAATGGCCTCATTGCAGAAATCTTTAACTGCCTAATTTAACTTGCTCTTCACAACCCACTGAGCTCCCTCTTCTCTCTCTCATTCCTAGCTCTTTTCTTCAGCTTTCTGAGACCTCCAGACATGTGATTTTCTTATTTCTCCCAACCTGTCAATTCCACTTGAACTTCATTTCTGGCTCTGGCACGTAGATTTAAAGATGAACAACCAAGAGAGTGACTGATCTGTAAATCAAGTCAAGAGGAACAAGTTTAGGATCTATGAAAAGGCACAAGGGACCACAGTAAATGTCTTTCCCATCTGAAGCAGTATTATGCAGTAAAGAGGTTAATATGGTTCCATAACAGCCCCCTCCAGAGTGGTCCTTAATCATAGTTGAGAAATTTGTGTGCACAAACTGTCATAAAGTAAAGCAGAAACAATGTTATATATTATCGCTTTCATGAAGATAAATTTGTTTATCTGCTTATTTGACCATTTGTTTTGATCACTGAAGCATCCTTATCACCTAGAATACTACCTGGCCCATAGAAGGCATTAAATGAATACCTGCTAAGAAAGGGATGGATCAATTAATGGATGAGCGTGGTTTCTGAAAGAGAAAAACAAGCTATTGTGCCAGGAATTGTGCATACACCACTGATGATTTTAATGAAATAGCACAAGAGAACAACCATGACAAGTGCGCTGCACATGTGATATATGTTGAAGCAGAAAATAAATTAGAGGAGCTGCTCCCATGGACAGAACTAGGACTAAAAGCTGCGAATGTATGGAGACAAGTTTTACTTTGATATAAAGAAGAGCATTCTAACCATGAAAAATCTTTTTTGATACAGAGAAAAAAGAATTGGTCTAGATGGCTGAGAATCATCAAATGCATTAATTTTCGCAATAACTAGGTACCAGGTCTTTAGGATACAGAGACTTTACCCCCAGCCATTTTTACTTCCAGAAAGTTGTCCCTCAAGCTGCAAAGGTGCTAAAATGCTGTGAGGAGTCAGCTGGCCCATGAGCTGCCAGCATTCGAGGCTCTGCATGCGCTTGGTGGAGTCGATGTCAGGGTAGTACAGATCCGCCTTCCTTCCCCAGACACTCACATGTTGAATCAAACTTCTGTCTTATCTATCATTTTAATGGACTTATTTGACAAAAACATAAGAAATAAGGCAGAACCCAAGCAACTTTTTTGATATCAGAGGAAGGTGAAGTACTGGACCCATCCCCAGCTTGACAAGAATGAGTTTCAGGAGGGAGCCATAGTGAGAAAGCTCAAGTTTTCCAAAGCAGCTTTGAAAGAGTTTGGAAGCTGGAAGTGATCAAGGAAGAAATCTACCAAAGATGGAGAAGAGAGAAAATTGTCATGTATGAATTTTCCTGGGTCTTACTCAGCAGAAAATCATTGTGTCCTTCCTACAGCAAGGCATTTCACAAGTTGAAAGAGATCGTCAGTTCACTTAATTTGTACTCTGAAATTATAAACGAGCATATTCAGGCATCAAAAACTTAAATACATCTCTAAAGTTTACCTGACAATTATATAAAACCCAGGTCATTTGATACGTTTGTTCAATATTTTACACTGTTTTTGTATATAAGGCAGTCAGTTTCCAGTTACATGCTATCAACATTTGAGTTAATTAGTCTGCCTAGGATAAATTTCATTAAAATATTGAGTAGCAATACTTTTTCTAGTTTTATTGAGATATAATGGACAGATTGTATTAGTTTTAGGAGTACAACATAATGATTTGATATATGTGTATATGGCAAAATGATTATGACAATAAGTTTAGTTAACATCCATCACCTCACACAGTTACAAATTTTTTTGTTGCAATGAGAACTTTTGAGATCTGCTCTCTTAGCAACTTTCAAATGTACAATACAGTCTTGTTAACTATAGTCACTCTGCTGTACATTACATCCCCAGAACTTATTTATCTTATAACTTGAAGTTTGTACCTTTCGATCACCTTCACCCATTTCACCCACCCCCAACTCTCCACCTTTGGCAACCGCCAATTTGTTCTCTGTTTCTGTAAGTTTGTTATTTTGGGTTCCACACGTAAGTAAGATCATACAGTATTTGTCTTTCTCTGTCTGACTTATTTCACTTAGTATAATGTCCTTAAAGTCCATCCACGTCATTGCAAATAGCAGGATTTCCTTCTTTTCAATGGCTGAGTAATATTCCATTGTGTACATATATCACATATTTTATTTATTCTTCCATCATTGGGCATTTAAGTTGTTTCCATGTCTGGGCTATTGTAAATAATGCTACAATGAACATGAGAGTGCAGGTGTCTTTTTGAGTTAGTGATTTCATTTTTGTTGGCTATATGCCCAGAAGTGTAAATACTGTATAACATGTAGTTATATTTTTAATTTATTGAGGAACCTCTACACTGTTTGCCATAGTAGCTGTACCAATTTACATTCCCACCAACAGTGTACAAAAGTTCCCTTTTCTCCTCATCCTTGCCAACACTTATTATATCTTGTCTTTTCAATAATAGCCATTCTAAAAGGTAAAGTAGTGATATTACTATTTAGATTCTAAGAGATAAGTATTTTGGATGCCTAATCTACCCCTTTTGAAATTCATGATTCCTATAACTCCCAGACTCTGTATATATTGAAGAAAAAGAAACACTTCTTTATATAAAAGTAGGAAAATTTTAAAGGTTAATGGCAACTCTTAACCCTGGAGTAATGTGGAACAACTGGTACCAATTGTAGGCTTACCATTGTCAAAATCCAGGCTATTTTCTGAAGCCATCTGTGAAATAGCCTTGCCTTGGCATTGATTGAACATCTCCAAGTATGCATAACACTTTGCTTGGTGATTTGGGTGTTTTATATCACTTGATTCTCATGTCAAGTCTATAAGGTAGGTGTTACCCTCATATTCCAAATGAGATGCCCAGTGTCACACACAGACAGGTGCAAGGATTAGAACTTTATCTGATGCTATTCACTGTTCTCTATTGTGACATTTCTGTGGTGATTTGTACTCTTCATTTGTGAATCATGATAGGATCCTCCATCCCTGGGTGCCTGCCCATGAGCCTCCCATGGGTCTGAGTGGTGCAGCCACAGAAGTTTTCAATGTGTTTGCTACTAACCGCAGACCAGGAAAGGCCAGCCCCATTTGGAAAGGCAGTTTGGGATCTTTGCATTCAGCCTTGCTTCAAATCATCTGGTTCTTTTCTCGTGAAGAAAGAAGAGAGGTGCTGCAGGTCAAGTGTTTTACTTTAAATACTCAAAGGGGGAGGCATGAAAAAGAGTGAGAACTCTGGTATTCTGAGATCAGGTGATGCCTGTAGTGGGGGTAATTTGACACTCATCTTTTTTCCTTTATTTTACTTACTATTCTTGGCTTGCTATAAAGTATACAACTCAGGAACAGCCAGATGAAGAGATGCAGAGGGCAAGGGGTGGGTGGGGATCTCCATGGAGTTTCCCTGCCCTTCTAAGGCTCACCACCCTTCTAGCACCTCCATGTATTCACCAACCCAGAAGCTCTCTGTAGTCCATCCTTCAGGGTTTTTATGGAGATTCCATTACACAGGCATGACTGATCGAATCATTGGCCATTAGTGATTCAGTGGTCAATGATTTGGGGCAATGATGAGGGTCTAGACTCAATCTCCAGAGCTTCCCCCTCCCTGGAGGTTGGGGATGACGGGGCTGAAAGTTCCACCCCTCTCACCATGCCTTGGCCAGCCAGCCCTAATCCTGACCCCATCTATTTTCCCCCAGCAACCAGTCATCTTATTAACACACAAGACACAATCACCTGGGACATTCCAAGTGTCTTAGAAACTCTTGTGTCAGGACACTCATCTTAAATTCCCTCTCCCATATTCTCCCCCCTCCTCCCTCCCTCTTCCTCTCTCTGGCACTTCTCTTTTTCTGCTGGTCTACACTCGGTCCCTGACTCTTCTAGTCATCCCTCTTACTCTCCAGTCTCATTCTCATTGTCTCTGAATTGCCTTTGCATTTACCTTCATTATAGACATCACATCCTGCCCTGGCAGATGCATTTTGTGGAAGGCTGGAATCAGCTCAGGATCAGGCCTCTCCACAGGCACAGAATCTTTAGCATTCCAGTTTCCTGCTTCAAACTCATCTCTGAATGTTAAGTGTGGCTTGAACTTCCCCCCTCTTTCAAAAATGTTGTTTCTTCCAAATGCACATAAGCGTTTCTAACCAGTCTCAGTATGTTTTGATTTGTCAGCTGTTTCTTCCTGGCACTCATCTAAGGCTTCAGCCATCTGCTTTCCAAGTAGAAAAAGGGAACATAAAAATACGCGTTTCCTCCAGGAACACACATACTTTGACTCTATTTCTAACCTTGCCCTCAAAAGTGGTCACTATGGGATGCAGAGCGTGTCTTCACATAGCCTCTTCAAAATGGCAAAACATAATAGCAACCAGTTCCCACAAGAAAAAAATAAATTACAAGGAAGACATCCTCTAGAGCAGTGACGGGGGAGAGCAAGAAAGAACTGAACAGTCATTAGCTGCATGGCAAGAACTGGGAGTGAGGAGCCAGATTCGGCATTACTTCCTTCATGCTCTGGGGTTCTGACTTAGGCTGTGGGGAAGGATGAGAGGAGAAGATTTCTAAGCTCCTTTCAGGCCTCAGAAGGCTGTACAGGAAGGACCATGGATCACAAAGATCTAGGCCTAAATCTTAAATTCTGTGATTTTATCTTTCTTATTATTGTTTACTTCAACTATAAGAGAAAGCAATGCTTTTGTGAAACTCCTAAATGAGAATTCAAGGAGAAAATATTTACTTAATATTTGGCTGATGATATGAGACATTCTGTTAGGTCTGTGGGCTCTGGAAAGGCAAATTTCTCAACTCAGAAAGAATGTTCAGACAAGATTTTTAATGTTATGAAATATTCAAGTGTTCTTAACACGGATATCGGGTGAATGCTTCAGTTTACAGGAAATGCACGATCTCTTTGGGAAGCATTGAGTCCTTTCTTCCACTGATGTTCAGAGATGTACTTACCTGATGGGTGTTCAGGTATCCAGCTCAGATGAGTGAATCTACTGCAAAATACATCCTGGAGATGACAAGGAACACCTTCTGCTCTAGTCTGGCCCAAGGACAACCAAGGGCCGTGTGTTCTTGATGGCCCAGATCTGCCTTTTCCTGGCTGTGCCTTTCCATCTCCCTTCTAGATCGTACTCTAGGACCTGATACACTGGAGTTTCCCCCACAAGAGGCCTGAGCTCTCTTCTAGGGCTTGTGCAGTGGGCAAACTGTGATGAGTGTGAGCATTCTTCTCCCAGGAGGTGTGGGTGTGGATGGAGCTTGGCCAGGAAGTCTAGTGTGTCCAAACAGGGGAATGCAACACCCTGCATGGAACAGGAAAGGGCCAAAGTGAAAAACAGGGTGTGGGCTGGGTTCCTTCACTTGTGGGTACAAGTGGGTACAGCTCACTTGGGAACTCACAGATGCTAGGGGAGAGGGTGTCATGGTCCAGGCATCATCATCCCCAAATGCTCCATTCTCCTAACTAAAACTGATTTTTCTGGTTTCCCTTCAGTCCATTCTGTCTATAAAAGCCAGAATAATTGTTTGTAAGAAAAATCAAATCAGGGGCCACCCAGTGACATAGGAATTAAGTCCGCACGCTCCGCTTGGGCAGCCCCAGGTTTGCAGGTTATCAAGCCAAGCTGTGGCCGGTGTCCCACATACAAAGTAGAGGAAGATGGGCACAGGTGATAGCTCAGGGCTAATCTTCCTCAAAAAAACAACACCAAATCAAATCATCCCCTACCTTGGAATCCTTCAGTGATTTCTCTGCAGTGAGAAGGAAATCCTTACCACGTCTGCACAGCCTGCCCATCTGTCTCACCTCAATCCTTCTGACTTTGGCCTCATCCCTCTGACCCAGCCTCCCTGCCCTCCTCTTGTCCACCAAGGCAGAAATCTCGCTCCTCTCTCTGGACTTCGCACCTATGGTTCCTCTGCTCTCACCCCATCTGCTTGTTTATACAGCATTTGATTCCAATCTTTTAGGTAACCTCCTCACATAAAATTTCTACTCTCCTCCCAAGCCTTCCTCAATCCCTCTTCTTACAGTATTCATGTTTTAGAAAACTTTTAAAAAATTATGCTATTTTTATGTTTATATGTTTGTCTCTGGTTCCCCCTTTTATAGCTGAGCAGTGACTTTCAGAGGCTTGTCAACCATCCTGTCCCCACCATCTATAACTGTGTCTGGCTCACACGGCGTCACCTGAATGAATGTTCTGAGGGACATTAGACCTGAGAGAGACAAAATTAGGATTTCACGGGAATAATTCAGGGGCAGCCTGGATGTCAGAGGAATGGAGCGAAGGTTCTGCATTCCACTTCAGGTAATTCTTGCCCCTTCCACCAACTTGCACCACCAACAGCATATTCACCCCAGAGCAATCTGGGGAGGAGCAGACTGTGGTATACAGGCAAGACCCAGTAATGCTCAGCTGTTACCCTTTGCACAGTCACATAAGAGTGGTCTGGGGCCAGGAACTGTTCCTTGTAAGGCAGGGAGCCATGCAGAGGAAACTGCATGGAAGATCCCCGCGGGCAGCACAGGTTTGCTTCTCTGGGGAAGCTGACAATGGCATAGAGAGACATGGGTGAGCTGTGAAGAGAAATCAGGCTAAAGGAGCAGAGGAATGTGGGCATTGCACTATTTTATGTGATACAAAGCTTTGTCCGTCTCTCCTTTTCTTTTTTTTGAATTTAAGACTTTATTTTTTAGAACAGTTTTAGGTTTACAACAAAATTGAGAGGAAGGTGCAGATTTGCTATATATAGTTTGTCCCCACACATGAGTAGCCTCTCCCATTATCAATATCAATCACCAGAACAGTGTACTTTTTACCAATGATGAGTCTATATCGATGCATCATAATCACCCAAAGTCCACAGTTTACCTTAGAGTTCGCTTTAGGTGTTGGCCATTTTATGGGTTTGAACAAAAGTATAATGACATGTATCCATTATTATAATATCATTCACAGTAATTTCTTTGCCCTAAAAATCCTTTCTGCTCTGCTTATTTACCCCCGTCTCCCGCTCTCCCGCTCCTGCTATCACTGATCCTTTCGATGTCTCCATAGTTTTGCCTTTTCCAGAGTGTCATGTAGTTGGAATCATATAGTATGTAGCCTTTTCAGATTGGCTTCTTTCATTTAGTAATCTGCAGTTAAGATTCTTCTATGTCTTTTCATGGCGTGATAGCTTGTTTCTTTTTAGTGCTAAATAGCATTCAATTGTCTGGACATACCACAGTTTATCCACTCACCAACTGAAAAACATCTTAGATGCTTCTAAGTTTTGACAGTTATGAATAAATCTGCTATAAGCATCCCTGTGTAGCTTTTTGTGTGAACGTAAGTTTTCAACTCCTTTGTGTAAATACCAAGAAATATGATTGCTAGGTCACATGGCAGGAGTAGGATTAGTTTTGTAAGAAATCATCAAATTGTCTTCCAAAGTGGCTGTATCATTTTGCATTCCCACCAGCAATGAATGAGAGTTCCTGTTGTTCCAAATTCTTGCCAATGTTTGGTGGTGTTGGTGTTCCAGGTTTTGGCCATTCTAATAGGTATATCATGGTTTCTCATTATTATTTTAATTTGTGACATATAACGTGGAGGATCTTTTCATGCTTATTTGTCTCTGTATATCTTTTTTGGTGAAATGAATTATGTTAAGTTCTTTGGCCCATGTTTTTAATTGAGGTTTTTTTTTTTTTTTTTTTTGAGAAAGATTAGCCCTGAGCTAGCATCTGCTGCAAATTCTCCTCTTTTTGCTGAGGAAGACTGGCCCTGAGCTGACATCCGTGCCCATCTTCCTCTACTTTATATATGTGGGACACCTACCACAGCATGGCTTGCCAAGCAGTGCCATGTCTGTGCCTGGGATCCAAACCAGCAAGCCCCGGGCCGCAGAAGCGGAAGGTGCGCATTTAACCGCTACACCACTAGGCTGGCCCTTGAGGGTTTTTTTTATTGTTGCATTATAAGTGTTTTTATCTATTTCGACTAACATTTCTGTATCAGATACGTCTTTTGCAAATATTTTCTCCTAGTCTGTGACTTGTCTTTTAATTCTCTTGATATTGTCTTTCACAGAGCAGAAGTTTTCAGTTTTAATGAAGTCCAATTCATCCACTGTTTCTTTCATGGATCATGTCTTTGGTCTTGTATCTAAAACGGCATCACCGTTCTCCCTGAAAACACCTACAAGTAAAATTTCCATCCTGAGGAATATCCCCAAAGCCCACATCAATCATCCTGGAAAGTTTTAGCAATATCCGGAAATGGGGTTCTGGAAAATATTTGCACCTAACTGTAGTCATGGGTGGAGAGTGACATTTGGAAAGTTAATATAAATGGATCATATTTATAATCCCGTGCAAATGAATCCTGGAATATATTGACCACTTCTGTAAATATTTTTGTCTGATTAAAACATGGTCTGCATGGATGTAACCATGACAACTTACAGTTGATAGAGTCAGTCTATCTGGCCCCCATGTGACTTCTATTGCATGGATGGAAGACTCAGTGTCCCTAATAAATGCAGAATGTTTACTTTCTCTACTAAATTAGAAATTTCTCAATGTCTTCTCAGACACTGAGGTGTTCCCTGAAGGTTGGATATAATTCTGGAGTTCTCCAGGGCTTATAAGTAGAGGTTTGGGCAAGTCCCAGAATAAATACAACCAGTTTATGGACTAAAAGTCCTCAAGAGACTAGGGGGCAATCCACACCGGTGGTCTTTGGGCTGTTAAGTGAGGAGATTAGGTCTTCATATGTTTCATGCACACATACCCAAAATCTATTGTTGTCTCTAACCCATGGTTGCTAACCACATTCCAGCTCTGTTGTTTGAGCCACTGCTCCCCTCCTCCCAATATGTATGAGCCAATGTTGTCTATGAATTTCAGAAAATGAACACTGCCACCCTAACCTCTCTTCTATAGAATTAGATGGAAGAATGTAATTGAACATCAAAATGAAGCAACAGTATGAAAAGTGGGTAGTGCAGGCTTTGCTGGGGTTTGCAATGTAGCTCAATCTGCTCTAGAGGGAACACCCGGCATGTAAGTTCTTCTTCAGGGAATGCAGGACAGCCCCTCCAACCTTATCTTAATGAAGGGAATGTTTAGACTGGTTTTCTGGATACCTGGAACATCTCTACCTCCTGATGCTAGAATATCAGCTTTAGGATTCATAGTCGAGGGGCATGTGGTACTGTTGCTTCAAGCACTCAGAAAAACCTGTGTGCTCCTTGCAGGAGACCTGCAACTCTGTTCAAGGGCCATTGATAAGCTCCACTTGACAAGCAAGCCTGAAACATAGTGAGATTCAATAAACACTCATTTCCTTTTCCCTAGTTTTTATCATCTTTGCACTATAAGAAGGAAGCTGAACTCATGCATGTAAAAATACAAATACATCAGAAGTTTCTACCCAGATCTTCTCTATGCCTATTGTGGACTGATTTATTGATTTCATTGCAATGAAATTACTTTTATTCCAGCTTAACTGTGAACTACAGGAGTTGGAATAATTGCTTTGTCATCAGTAATTCATTTTCATTCTTGGGTACTTAAAGTTTGAGTTAAAGTAGAACAGCAGCACTCACTGAAACCATGCTTTATAAGAAGATTAATTCCACATATTCTAAAATTCACCAGGCAAAATCATGCAGCACTTAATTCCTGAAGCACTTGAATGCTATTTATGAGAAAAAGAGGAAAATAAGTCAGGAACATTACCCTTGATTTCAAAGGCATCTGCAAAAGCTCTGGATGTGCTGCTTCCTTTAAGCCAGCAAATGCTGGAAGCTGCAGGGAGAGGTGGTGGTGAGAAGGTGGGCCCCAGCCTCAGACTCTGCAAACCTGAAGTTTCCCACTTTCCTTTTCCAGAATGAAACCTGCTTCCCGGCTAAGGAAGCCCTCTCAGGTGAATCCATCTTCTCCAAAAGTTACTCTAGGACTGACAAGATGGCTTTATTTCCACCTAAAAATGTTGTTTATTTTAATCACTGTAGATAATTATTCCCCATCACTCTTGACTTATTTTCCTCTTATCTATCTAAATCTCCATAATCTGTGCAGGAATTTTATCATGAAAATAAGTTCTATAATGACATACTTTATGCTTGTAACATTAATAATCTGACAGCAAAAGACAGAATCAAATTAATACCTGTAATGAATCAGTTTACTGTGGGTGATTAATAGGGGGTTTGAAACTCAAATATCTAAAATGTGACATTTGAAATCATATCATTTTATTCTTTGAGAAAGATTAGCTGCAATAACTTAGTATGTTTATTATTAGATAACAAGTCAATTATCTAGGCGAGTTTAAGGCCTCATTCATTCTTCTGTTACATGATATGCATTGTGATATATTGGAAATCATCATTGAGACATCTATGCAGCTTAAGGCTGCAGGGGCTTGGGACGTCAGTAGGCTGTGAGTGAATGTAACAGTGCAAAGACTCTCCAGGCTAGTCTGTCCTATTTTAGAATTTTTAATTCAAACTTTCCCTTTCTCAACTCCAGGTCTGCTGTAGGGCAGGTTAGGGGTCAGGAGCTGTGGTCTGTTCTGGTGGGGAGAAGCATTTTACTTATGACATTAATTAGAATGGTGCATGGTCACTGTAAACACAGACTGACTTTTGGTTATTTTTATTATTGCTGCTGGATTCTCTACAGTCAATGCAGCCCTTATTGCCTGCATCAAGATGGGCTGTTCTGAACACCTCTCACTCCCCACCCCTCTGGAGATGCCACGACTGTGCTCAAATCCAAAGTGACCCCAGGGTTTGGGGAAAGGGGAGTGATCATAAGGCACTTCTCCCTTATTTTAAACTGTAATCTGATTTTCCAGCCTCAACCAGCTTTTCTCTTTCTCAAGCAGGGAAGAAATCTGTCCTATACTTGAGACAACTGATGATAAATTTAGATAGAGCAATACCTTATCTATCTGGTGAGTGAATTTTCTAGAAACCAATTCCATGCTTGCAAGTTTAAATACAAAATGAATATGTTCTTCTAACCGTTTTTTTAAAAAATGTTGTTATGAGCAGAGTTGTATTCATCATGCAACGTGACCATTTTCATTCTAAAATTTTGTTAAGACGTATTGACATTCATCTGGGCAATATGGAGGTCATTCATAGAAGAAGAATTTAAATGAGATAATGCATTTTTTAAAGCACTATGTAAACTTTAAAATGTTATATAATGTAAAGTGCTGTGATTATAAAGTGAGCATCTAAGCACATAATTTTACCCACAAGTATATGAAAACTCGGCAAATTAAAAGAAATTCATTCTAACTATTCTGTGAATTGGGAAATCCTATAGGTATCTAGATATAAATAGATGGAAAAGCTGCTGAGCTCATGTGATTATATTCTTTTGTTCTCTGTTTTCTCTCTTTATTTTAATCTTACTTTTAATATATTAAGTCATGCATTTATTTATTTTTCTGGCATCCATGCCATAAGCACCTACCACGTTCTTTTCACTGTGCCTCCAAGGGAAGTGCTGGGGTTTGATCAGATAGCCTCGGGGGCTAAACAAACATTAACAGGGATACTTGGTTTTGGGAAGCTGGCATCCCTGTCTTCACCATTGTGTGATTTCTCACTCACAAAGAGTCCCTGCATGCTCTCACCTTGCTCTCCATAACCCCCAAGTCTTTGGAACTCAGTGTAACACTTATTATCCGAATTTCCATCATCAGTGCATATCAGTATAATGGCATTCTACGATTATATTAATTCTCACTTAAAGTGCGAAGGAGGTTAATTTATGATACAATTTTTATATGAGTTGTAGAGAGTAATGTAGAAGTTATCTCTGACCACGTAAAGAAAGTTAAGTACATTTTTCACTTCAGATTATTTCCATAAACAAATGATATTCTAATGTTATTCTTGTTGACAAGACCAAATAGGGAGTAACATGTATTTGACCAAGGAAAAAACCATAGAAAACAGAGATTGCACCCAAGCAAAATTACATGAGATAATAAAAATCAACCTCACAGCAATGCAGAGCAGAAAGTTCTGTGATTCAAATCATGGAAGAAGAAGTTTGGCTTAAAAGACTCTACTTTAGATCTGATGTACCAGAACATATGATACTTCGGAAGAGCTACAAAAAAGGATAAGGAGGTAAGATGAGAATGCTCAGAATCACAATTTGTAATAAGAGAACCGACAGAAATGACAAAAAACAAAAGTGAGAGGGAGAAATAAAAAGCATAAAATTCTTATATTTAAAAATAAAGGTGCTTGAAGGTGCTATGTTTGAATAATTGCGCAAAAATTTGTAATGTAATATTATGCATCTTTATCAAAAGTTAAATGAATAAACTGGATAAATTGTAATCATTTTCTTTACTTTTCAGTTCCCTGTACTTAATAAAATATTGAACAGATTAAGCCTTACAACCAAAGCAAAATAGACAAGATTCAATAAAGAAACACAAAAATTTAAATGGAAAGACAAAAGTTGAGTTCATTATAATAGATGTGTTATAAAAATAACGTTTCCAAAATAGCCTCATCTCTTTGAACACAGCTCCATTTCTTCAGTTTTGGCATCTACATCTTCGTCCGATGGACCAGAAACCTGCTGAAGAGTACTGTAGATCTACCTGATCTTGGCACCCTTTACTCTATATAGGAAAGTACAACAATGGCAGGCCTGAAATCAGGATTGTCTAAGCTCTGTGTTCTTACTGGCATTGAAAGATTGATTAGCAAGGCTGCAAATAATTAAATTATAATAGCTTCAAGCAAGTGGTTTTATTGTTATTGTTGAAAATCTTATTCTATTCAGATATGATGGTGCTGTTGTCCAATTAGACATGAAGCACTGGGCTTTTCTAGTGGCAAAAGAGGCAGACAGGCCAAAGGTCTACACGAAATAGCATTGGTAGAGGAGTTTCTTTTTTAGTATTATGTTTTCCATAGTTCTGGCAAAGATGACTGCTACCAATGGTGTCAATGGCACTAGCTTAACTACTCCTCTTGTTGGACCTTCCAAAATGCTGAAACCGTTGCTGATATTATATTCTCAGAACTGTTGAGCCAACTGCCACTGTTATTTCTCAAGTCTTGTTCAAGAAGATGGCAAAAGAGAAAAAACAAACGTGTTGCTATTTGACCTAAGAGTTGACACTTTAACAAGTCCATTCTCAGTAATGAAAATGATATTTATATTGTAATATTTACATCCTTGGACATTCATGGGTAGAGAATTTGACTACTGAATGAGCAGCCATTTAGTGCTGAATTCAAGAGCAAACACACGACATACATCTGTGAGGACATTCACCTCTGTAGTGCTATGAACATACTTATATTCTCTCCTTTCCAGCAACCAGTCCTGTGTTGAAGTGGATTCCTCCAAAGAAGGGATTAAATTCTATATCTCCATTACCAATGCTCTGTTTAAAAGTCAGAATGCTGGCCTGGTCAGTGGCACCTGGACTCTGTTGAGAAAGCCTTTATCATGCTGAGTTAGACAAATCACTGACACATGACATCAGTGAAGTTACAGATATAGCCAAGAATCAGAAAGAAATGTTTGAGACTTTGATGATAAGGGATTGATAAAGAGTATCAACTGTTCCCAGTTTTAGCTGTCATCATATTATGTAGCAAGAAATCTTAAAATATTAGCTTTTGGATGACACTCCTCTTTACTTTAGAATCTCCTATGGAATCATAGCTGCTGTGATCAAGAGCAATGTCTCTTTCCCTCTCAAGCTTGGGCAGATTCTCCCTACCTACCCAGGCTGTCAGTCTGGCATGCTCATTCAGTTTTGTAAAGATAGGTTAACCAGGGTCAAAATGATTAGCAAGTTTGATCTCATAAGCTTCCCTGTTGCACTCAGATTAAAGTAATCTCCAATATTAATGCCCCTACCTCCAACAAAATTTCTACTGTAGGTAAAAAATGCTAGCATAGGAAGTAAGATTACAATTATCAATGATACAAGACATTGGAGCAAGGAAAATATTAGAAGCGTGCCCTGGGAGTCTGAGATGGACACATCTGAGAAGGAGCAGAGAGTTAAGATGCTTTCCAAGGACAAACCTGAACCATAAGTATTCAACTTGAAGGTCATAGTAGAAGATGTCTAAAATAATGGAAACATGATCTCTAACCTCAAAATGTCAACCGCTGAGGGGAGACACTGACTAAATGAGAGAAATTTGTGCATAAATAAAAATAAGGGGTCACTGACTGTATTCTATCCTGAAAGAAGGATAAGAATCAGAACCAAAGAAAAAGGCAGATAATTCATATTGAGACAGTTGGAGGTTGAGCTGGCTGAGAAACATGGCAAGAAATTGAGATTTTTCAGTTAGGTAAAGAATGAGAATGAGGTTAAAGAATAAGGAAAGGAATTGCAGAATTATTGTAATAATGAGAAAATAAGGAATTTCACAGGGCTTGTGCGATAAGGGAGCTGGAGATATTTGATTCTTATCTTTCCTCTATTCCTTGATTCTCTGAACCAAGACCTCAAGTAGTATTAGGCATTTGTATTTTCCAGCGATTTTAACTAGACTGGAGTGTTACTATATGCCATTTTGGATACCAATGTTACATATGCTTGCAGTAATTATTTTCTTGATAAAAGTGAATTTAGTATAGAAAATTATTTGACAATTTCAACATTAATAAGCTAAGTAATAACATATCTTTGTCAGGATATGTCATTACCTTGTACACAATAATAGTTTTGACTCTATCAATTTAGGAACCTTTGGTAAGGTAATAATCTCCTTTGTAAATATATCATTAAAATTATAAGTATTGTAAAATTACAGAATGCATTGTATACAAAATCTCAGTAGCTCAAGAGATTTCACTTTAACATTAGGTTTTAAGACAAGTGATTAAAGGAAAATCTTCTTAATTCTCTATCCATGAAAGGTTAAACCCACTTATCAAACTACATGTCCATTCACTTAGAAGACAGCTGTGGGAACAAAGGAAGCGAAATTCCACTCAGTCATTAGTGATTGGTAAACAACGCTTTCAATGTGATTTTAATGCTCTTCATGTGCTGACTTAAAGATCCTGACATTTTCAAGCTGTTCCATAATCCTCAGTCTATTTGATAGTCCACAGAGAGTGATGATTTGTTGAAATTCATTTCTAGCCTTTGGCCAGTCATCTTATTCATGAATAAACTGTCTTTTGAGTGCCAAGACTGACTATCTGGATTTTAAAGGGTAAAGAAACGTTGTTACACGCTGTCAAGTAGGCTTCAACTCCTAGCTACCCTATGAATGAGTGATGTCCACAATGCCCTGTCCTCCTCAGCCCTACTCAGCTTCTGTAGACTCATGCCTATGGCTTCCTTTATGAAGTCAATTTATCTCGTATTTGGTCTTCCTCTTTTCCTGCTGCCTTCTACTTTCCCTAGCAATATTGTCTTTTCTAAAGAATCCTGCTTTCTCATGATGTGCCCAAGGTAGGACAGCTTCAGTGTTATCATTTTTGCCCTCAGCAATAGTTCAGACTTAATTTGCTCTAGGATCCACTTGTGCATCCTTCTGGCAGCCCAGCGTATCCATAGGGCTCTCCTTCAACACCATATTTCAAATGAATCAATTTTATTCCTATCAACCTTAATTGTCCAGCTTTCACACCTGACATTGTAATTAGTAATGTGAGGATGTGGACAATCTTGACCTTAGTCTCTAATGTCACTTCCTTACACTTGATGACCTTTCCTAATTCTTTCATTGCTGCCCTTCCAAGTCTCAGTCTTCTCTTGATTTCTTGGTGGCACTCTTCATTTAAATTGATGAATGAGCCAAAGTAAACAGAATCTTTAACAATTTCAATGTGTTCACCGTCTACGTTGAAGTTGTGTAGTTCTTCTGTAATCATGATCTTTGTCTTCTTGATGTTCAAATGCAGTTCTGTTTCTTCACTTTCATGAGAAGTCATTCAAGTTACTGCTGCTTTCTGCCAGTAAGATGGTATCATTTGCATGTCTTAGATTATTGGTGTTTCTTCCACCAGTTTTCACTCCTTCTTTGTCTGAGTCTAGCCCAGTTTTTCTACGTACAGATTAAACAGATAGGGAGATAAAATGATAAAATCCACCTTTGTCTGACACCTTTGCTTATAGGAAACCATTCTGTCTCTTCATATTCTGTCCTGACAGTGGCTTCTTGTCTACTGTACAGCTTACGCATCAGGACAATCAAGTTCTGAGGCAAGCCCATTTCTTTCAGAGCAGCCCATAGCTTTTCATGAGCCACACAGTTAAAGGCTTTACTGTAGTCTATAAAACATAGACTAACCTTCTTCTGAAATTCTTTGGAGCTCTCCAGTAGCCAATGAATAATCACAATTAGATCTTGTGTGCCTCTGCCTTTTCAAAGTCTAGCTAGGACATCAGGCATTTCTAGGTCATATAAAGTAAAAGTCTTTGTTGTAGCACCTTGAGCATCATTTTACCTGCCTGGGAAATTAGAGCAATGGTCCTATGGTTACTGCATTTGTTGGTATCTCCTTTCTTGGGGATTGGAATATGTATGGAGCATTTCCATATTGTTTTGTTTCCCATATTTGTTGGTATGTTCTTGTTAGGATTTTGACAGGTTTAGTCTCCGTGGCTTAAACTAATTCTATCCATAACTATGGATTGAATTATCCCATCTACACTTGGGGAGTTATTTCTTCCCAATACTTTCAGGGCTGCTTTCATTTCACTTTCTAGAATTATGGGTTCTTCCTCATAGAGATCTTCTTCAAAGGAATCTGTCATCCTTTTATCTCTTCTGTACAGATCTTCACGGCACTGTTTCCACCTTACTTCTGTTTTCTCCTGATCAGATAGCGTGCTTCCATGATGGCCATTCAGCATTCCTAAACTAGACTTAAATTTCCCTTTTATGTCTTGAATCTTCTGGAAGAGACCTCTTGTTCTTCCTTTTTGTTTTTCTCTTCTATCTCTTTGCATTGGCCATTAGAGTGGTTCTCTTTATCTCTATGTGATGGTTGCCGAAACTCTGTGTTCAGGATTCTAACCCTGCTTTTCTCACTTTTTACTTTTCTTCTCACCTGTCCTGAATAGTTTTTAGTGTTTCTCCTGTCATCCATCTCAATTTTTCTTTTATTTTTACTTCAGGCATTCTGTTTTTTCATTCTTCCTTAATAGTATTTCTGGTTTCAATCCATAGTTATTGTGGTTCTTGTTCAATTGAGTTTAGTGATGCAAATCTGGCTTTCATGTGGACTTTAAATTTGTTGGGAACGTTGTTTATGTTATATTTTGGCACTTCATTTCCTCTACTGCTCTTCTTCAGCTTCACTCTGATATTTGATATCAGAACAATACCAGGTATTTACTCAGCTCTGCAAGTTCATGCCATCCTTGAAATGTTAGTGTGTAGTGGAAAAAGCATTGGGCTCTTCCAGTGGTTTGGGAAGAATCATTTTTTTGCAGCAGCATAACTGAGGTTCCTGTTTTCTTGCTGGTCGTCATCCAGGGACTGCTGTCTGCTCCTAGAGGCTGCCCACGCATCCTTGCCACATGGCTCCCTCCTCTCACAACATGGCTGTCAGCTTCCTTCCAAGAAGAGTTTCATAGCGCAAAAGATCTGATAATCTTACAGCTGAACTGGGACAGCTCTATGCTTTTTTTCTGGGATGCCTGGAAGTCTGGTACTGACTTTTGTCCAAGATAAGAATAAGATAGGCTAGCTAGTGAGTTATAATGTACTGCTTAAAGTGTGAAACTTCCCTGAGGGCACCCAAGGTTAGTGTCTCTACCTTTTTCAGAAATGTATCAGTGAGGGGTTTTACACCAGCACACACCAGGTTATCCAGCCTGGCTTTGCAGCAAAACCAGTACAATACATGAGACCCCCTGTGAACTTTTGCCTGGGATTACCTGAAGCCAAAGTTCCTCATGAATATCTTGATGGTTCATAACTGGAAACCAAAGCTTGTCTGGGGTGACAAACCACCCCAGGATATCTGGACTCAAGAATCTCCTAGAAAGTGGAACTTTAAGCGCTAAAAGTGGAAAGTCCCAGAAAAGTAGATGAGCTCATTACACTAAGGTGCCTTGCATGCATCTTAGGAAGGACCCCGGGGAGTTAGGGGGATGCTTGCAATTCACTTAGGCACACAATGTCTGCCTGAGAGATTTTTCTCTGTATTCTTTATCCGTCCTTAATCTTACCATGAATCTACCCTGTGAAGTATTGAGAGTCCTTTCAATTATCATACAGTGTATAATAGATGCAGAGTTAGAAGTTTTTAAAAGTGGATGCTCTCAGGGGTAGGCAATGGTGAGTAATAATCATGTTCTTAGATATTTATTCTCATGCCCTTGTGAAGGCTGCTGAGTAAGAATATTCATGCTCACTCAAGAACACTGTTAATGCTAGCATCTGGGGTGGCATTGTAGGGCTCTGACTTAAGAATTAAGTGTGAGGGGCATGAATGCAAGTTGATGTGATAATTACTCAAAATGCTCAGTTCGGAAAATTGATCTTTGCCATACTCTTATCCAAATAAAAATTTCCCATAAATTGAAATAGGGAAACTACTCAAGAAAAGAATCCTATTTTTTTCCTAGGCTTATCTTTCAGCTGAACATCTTACACACAGTTTTATGAATATAAGAATAGAACATTGATATTATCATCACTTAGTGTGTTTAATATTACTTTATGGTTTAACAAAGTATTCCAGGTAAATTTTATCATTTTACTTTCACAGTAACCCTATGAAGTAAATGGAAGGGTCATCTCATTTTGCAATAAGGAAATGGAGTTACAGAGATAATAAATACATCACATTATCAAGGGACAAATATGGGACTGGAATCCAAGATGTAGACTTTTGTTTAGTGGTGTTTTTATAAAACTGCTATGTCTTATGCATAAAAGTAGAGTTTGAGTATTATTGTCATGTATCTTACTATGTGCTTTCAATTCATCATCTAAATAGATCTTGATACAAATTCTGTATCTTAGGCTGAGAGGAAGGGATGGCAGTAAATTAACATTTATTGCTTACCCACTATGTGTCAGGTCTATTTTTTTCCAATTGTGCAGAGCATCTTACTTCGATATCAGATTTTGATATGAAGATGAAACTGGTTATCCAAATTTTTCAGACAAGTTTATTGGAGTTGGAGAAGTTCAGCAACTGTTTCGAGTTCACACAGTTTGTAAAACAGCTTCTTTTTGTTTCCAAAGACATACTCTTACACAGATAATTTTCTAAAAATGTAATATCACGCAGTTTGGCAAGGCTTTAACACCTGGCTGATTAAAATTCTAACTATATTCAGCATCTAGTTGAAACCCTTATTGGGAAGTAATTTCCTCTCGTGCTATTTCTCTTCATTTTGTGGGCACTTTATTTGTTAAAAATTTGCCCTCTCAAATTATCTCCCTTCAACTCATAAATTCATTTAACTTCTACTCTGCAAATTACCCATGCATCAGTTTTAAATATCAGTACATACAGTCATTTTAAAAACTTGGAAAATACCTTCTCATATTCTTTCAAGTCTTTCCTTCTATAACCTATATATTCAAGTCCCTTGAACTAAACCGTAGATGATTCAGTTTCAAACTATTCGCCGTTAGAAAGCTCTCCTCTGGATTCAATCCAGTGTGTCAATGTGCCTCCTGCCATGTGGCACACACCCCTGTGTGCAGTCTTCCTGACATGTCCTGGGAGGTAGTGAAAAGCTCCTACATAAATCTTTTTCTGCAATTTGGGAACCCATTTGAATTGGAGTCTCTCAAGTACTTTATGAAGTTTTGCAATCCCATGGCGTAGTGTTGAAATCAAAGGAATCAATATTAACTCACAGTTTTATATAGATGGATAGATATATAGAGACATAATTATGTATAGCTAAGTGTATATGAACAGATATAGATGTAGTGATGGATAGATATAGATAGGTGATAGCTAGCTACATAGATGATAGACAAATAGGTGATAGATAGACAGACAGATTCCTTTGAGCCAAGCTGAGACATTACTTCCTACCGATTTTCCACCTTGATTTTTCCTTTAGCCTTATATCCATGAAAGATGAAACTTCTAAGAAAGAGAGATGCTAAGCTTCACTATCAGATATAAAAGGGAGAATGTTAGTTCAATGGGCCTTCTGTTGAAAACTTCAGAAAATAACTCAGAAATTATAAAGGCAATTAGAAAACAAAATGGCTTCAAGAAATATATGTGTTTTACAACTTTTTATCACTTTAGTATAAAAACAACTCAAACTAAAGATCACAGTAAAAAGAAGCTGCATTTACAGTATAGATATTGTGAATGAATTAATTCATTTACAGAGTTATCTTTATGTAGTTAATCAGGTGAAATTTGTTTCAATATTAGTACTAAGAGAAGTTGTAGTCTTTATTTGCTTATATTTTAATTTATCGTAACCATGAATTGATATACTAATTTATTTTTTCCATAATGATTGCTAGAAGAATTAAAGGCAAACTTGATGTTCACAGGTACCAAATGTGTAAGTGAAGATGCTAGGCATGTTTAGTCTTTCTCATGGCTCTATCCAGTATCCTCATCCTTGTTTTCCTATTTTCATTTGGCGAACTCTTCAAAGAAGCTGACCTACTGTATTTTATTGACCATGTTGGCGTAGAGGCTTTTGGTACTCCATCCAGTTCTCCTTCTGATCTGGGTACCCATGCTCCACCTTCTGTATTCTTAACTCCTAACTGATTGAGCCTACAACCTTCTTCAGAGACCTAGCCTTGGACAACTGAAGCTATTTATTCCCAAACATTCAGGATTTCCTCCATCTGAAATCTCACACCTGCTTGGCATTTTCCTCTTCCCTCCCCTGTTTCCTCTGTGGCTTCTGGGAATGCATCATTAATAACTAGCATAAACAAATGCTCTTAACTCAATCTGTGCTTCTGGAGAACCTAAGCTAAGACATCATATATAATATCACCTTTAAAATAAAATATAATTTTTATAGCTCTTTTGTAGTAGTTGGAAATGCCTACAATAATTCGTAGGAATAGAAAGGAAAATGGTGGGCTAGAAAGGTGCAAAAAGGAGGGAGGGAGGGTCACTTTTCTGAGTATACGTTCTTGAATAGTTGACATTTGGAACTGTATTAATGTTTTGTATTTTATACACATACACCATAATCAACAAGGATGGGGGATAAAAGCAAACTCTAACAGAAACAAATGTACTTACTCTATTTAAAAGGAATAACATTGCCACACTGAGTGGAGGAGCAAGAACTAGCTCAAGTAATATTTGTACACAGTGCTTTGACTCTACACCCTCAGGAAACAACAAACACAAACAGAAAAATGGTAATAACTACTAGCTCATTTCCTTCTTTTTCCTTGCAGTGATATAGGTTAGCTATTCTGAAATGACTTTTTGTACATTCCAGGACTGAGCAAATAAGTAACTGCATTGTGGATAATGGGAACAAATTTCTCACTGTCAGAGATGGGAGTTATAAACATGGAATAAATCCTGTAGTATTGCATTGAAGTCAAAGTCACCAACATGAACTCATCATTTTCTATATATGGATAAATACATAGATATAATGTTTTATATATACAATTAAATATATATAGACAGATACAGACATAGTTATATATAGATATAGTTATATAGATTGGTAGTTGAATATGTATATAACTATATTTTCAACTATATATATACATATAGATATATATGGATATATATTTGGTATATCTACCTGCCTAAACTACATATCTATGTATCTATCTGTCTACCTATCAATCTGTCTATATTAATTCTGTTCTCTGAGAACGGGAAGGAGAATGATACCATAGTAGCAATTAGTAAACCTAGTGTTCATATCCAGTAAAAGGAACCAAGGTTCCTTGGAGAAATGGTCGGTGCCAGGGCTAAGGCAGTGAAAGTACAAGATGAGCCTGCAACATCTCTTTGTGCAGGAAAGTAACAAGATTCTTAGGGAATAAAGAAACATGACATCACACGCACACACACTAGAGCCAGATTTCAGGGACTCCCATCAGACAACGCTGGGAGAATTGGCACATCAAAATTGATCCTATTAATTGATTATTACCAATTAAATAAAATAAGAATCCATAAGTTCATACTTACATAATTAAATGGTGCAGGGCTGTTTCTTACAGTGCAATGCCAACTAGTATTTATAGAAAGAATGATAGAATTAGGAAACTACCACCTAGTAGCAATCATAGTAATAATTGTTTCATGCAAGGCACATCAGTAGATGCTAAAACTATTAGGATAAACTTTTATGAGTATCATATATTTACATATTCTCAAAATATCTACACATAGAAACTTATGTATTATAAAAAGAAAAAATAGTAATTTTACAGTGGAGAAATATGGCAGACATGAATTTAATCAAGTAGTTGACATCATCAGTATTGGGACAAATTGATATTCTGCATCTTCTGCTATGAGGCAATGAAGATCACAGCCCCACTTCTGGGATATTTCTCACAAAAATGAATAAAGCCTACTCAATGATGAGGAAACATGAGGCAAATTCAAACTGAGAGACATTTTAGAAAATAATTTGTACTGATTAAAAACTCAAGGTGATTAAAGATAAAGTAAAAGTAAAGAAGTATTTCAGATTAAAGAAAATGAAAGAAGTATGATAACTGAATGCAAATCATAATCTATTTTCTTTCTATAAGGAAAATTACTGAAATATTTATTAAAATTTAAATAATGTCTCTTTAATAGTTTTGTATCAATGTTATTTTTATATTTGTATTGTGATTATGTAAGAAAATGTCCTTGTTTTTACACATTGAAGTATTTTTAGATTAAGGCACACCAGTCTGAAACTTATTCTCAAAGGGTATGCATATGCATAAAATGTCTATTTTTCTGTTGAAAGAAATAAGGCTAAAGCAAAGATGGGAACATGTTAGCATCTGAAGAATCTGTATAAACAGTACACTGAAATTCTTTATATTACTTTTCTAACTTTTCTCTAAGTATGAAATTATATAAAATGAAAAAAACTTGCATAGTAATCTATTATATGTCACTTATATTGGAAAGTTTTCCAGTTTGTTGTTTGACTTTCAATAACTTTTGCTATTTTTTATTTAATGGAGTTTTTCTCTATGAGTTTGGCTTAGCTATTATGCTTTTGGAGTAAGCTCCAAATTGCTTAAAAATTCTTCTCCCACTTGAAATCAAATAAGTAATTACCTGCTTTTCTGCAAACCATTCTTCATCAAAATCAAGATATCTTGATTGTAAGATACACAATTATTTTATGTATCACTAAGAAATAATAAAGTTATGACTTGCCATTCATTGTAAGATGCATCGCTATTTCAATGAGGATAAAATATTGAAATATATAGATATTAGAATTAACAATATAGTGTAATTCATTAATTATTTTGTAAACATTTAACTCTGAAATCCATCTAAATTTATTTTAACATATGTAATACAGATTAATGTAAGGCTCCTTTGTCATCCAATTATATATTTTTATAACATTTTCTACTGCTTTCAATTTCGTGAATCTGCCTCTGTCTTTTCATAGGGAAAGGTAAACTATTAACCTTGATAATTAAGAATCAAATATGAATCCTAAGTTTGTCAATTTGTGTAATGATTTATGTTTCAATATCAATTTTTTAAGTTAACTTTCTGCTGTGTTTATTGTTGTTTTTATTTTGACTCTCTTTAATGTTTTAGAAAGATTATATGCTGTTTTTAATTTTAACTGTTAACTTTATGTCTTTCAACAAACCCAACATGATGGCAGTTTGATGTGGGCTTCTGATAAGTGTATACCCATCTATCTAGGAAGGCTAGATGAGTCTCCCATGCTGTTCTGTTCCTGGTGTGGTGCCATATTCTTCCTCAGAGCAAGAATTAGTTAGAGCAGTCAGAAGCATGCTTGGCTCCCTGGTCAACTTTCCACCTCACCACTAAGTTAGTACCTTGGAACAGAATATTGAGCCACCCTGGCATATTCTTTCCCTTTTTTTCTTTTTTTATTTTAAAGATTGGCACCTGGGCTAACAACTGTTGCCAATCTTCCTTTTTTTTTCCCCAAAGTTTGGCACCTGGGCTAACAACTGCTGCTAATCTTTTTTTTTTTTTTCCTGCTTTATCTCCCCAAATCCCCCCTGTACACAGTTGTATATCTTAGTTGCACATCCTTCTAGTTGTGGGATTGTGATGCCGCCTCAACGTGGCCTGGTGAGCAGTACCATGTCCGCGCCTAGGATCCGAACCCTGGGCCGCCGCAGCGGAGCCCGCGAACTTAACCACTCGGCCATGGAGCCGGCCTCACATATTCTTGCTTTAGTACTCCAGTGTCTATCCTTTCAAGCAGTTTCCTGAAGAAGATTCATAATTCTTCTGAACAAGCTATTGAGCCAAGAAGAGAAATCTGGTGTACTGACGGAGCAACTCTACCTTCTAGTCATCCTACGTCAAGGGGAGAACGGACAAGCTACGTTCTAGGGATGCACTTTCGTTTGCAGAGATTGAGTTCCTTGTTTTTGGAGCAGGATTCCTCACTCATGGGTTTCTATGAATATATAAAATACTGTGAAAACTACTATCATTAATAACAGCAACAGAAAATGACACTAGCACTAAATAATGCTAACAATAAAGATTGAGTCATCATCACAACATATTATATGAGATAGATTCATGTGGTGCTCACTTATCAATTTCAGTGTTTTTAATGAGTTAGTAGACAAGGTCACCTGCTGATGAGTAAAAGCATGTGTTGAATATGAGAAATGTAATAAAGTTTTGAAAAGAGTGTAAAAAGACAGAATGCATCTTATCAGGAGTGGGTAAGTGAATTGCAGAATAACATGAAGGTCACGATATTCAATTAAGGACACAGTCAAAAGTCAATTTACATTCAATTAGGGACATATAGTGACACAAACCACATCTTTAAGGTTGATTCTCTACTCTTCAGCCTGGATTTAATCATGTACAAGACTGATGTTTGTTTCCTTCCATATCAGAAATCCATCCCATAATATGTGAGAGCTTCCTTGAATCCTTAAAAACGACAGGAAACTAACTTCATTTTTACAAAAACCATTTCATGGTTAAACAGTTCTTATTTTAAACATTCCATATATTGGGGCAAAATATTCATTTTGTTATGTTTATCTGTTGCTTCTGGATCTGCTCCCTTGGACTTCATCATCATTTCTTGATTATTTTTGCACCAGCCTCTTCCAATAGGAGATCCTCTTTACTCATGACCCAATCCCATTACCCCTGTGGGATGGGCAGAGACCCCATGCTTAGGATGTTCCCTTGGCCTTGGAGGGACAAAATGTTCTACTGATTGCCTCTTTTTTCTTTGAAAGCAGGGAGCATAGGGAAACACAGGGTTTACTGCCATAAGTATCTAAACATGTTTATCATTGTTTCTCATCTTGCCCAGTCAATTTGTTTAATGCATGTGATATTCTTACTTGATACAAAATGCTCAAACTAGTTTTAAAACATAATTTTAAAACACAAAGAGGAAAAAAGTGATTTTTGTAATAAGTTTTAGAAGCAAACAAAAAGCAGTAAGAATGATGGCTCTAGGCATGCCTAGTGCCTGCAGCTTTTCCTTCAAGTCTCACACAATATATTTTAAAATTATCTCAGTTGTAAAGTTAACTGATGTCTTGAGAGGCAAATGAAAAAAAAATTTTCATTGGCCAACGTCTGAAAGAGCTTTCTTATATTATATATAGTTGTGATAGTGAACACAACCTAGGAGAGAGTGAGAATGTGACAGAAAGGGGAGGCACAATGCGTAAACAACATATAGTATAAATCAGCCAAAAAGCTCAAGGTCTATATAGAAGTTGTTTACAGTAATCCTGCTCTAAACCCAACAAAAAAACAACAGTTTAAATTTATAGTACCTTTAAGTTAATGTTGTTATAAAGGGTCATTTAACAAAGAGTCACAGCTTCAAGGTATAGTGTTAGTGTATACTATTTATTTAAAATTTACTCGCAAGAAATATAAAGCCTCCAGTGTATTTGCCAAATCAAGAGGATATATAGAGCGAGGAGATACAAGTCCAGAGAGTTGTGAAAACAAGCTATTTGCAACCTGAAGTTGAGATTTAGAACATAGGCTACATTTACAGACTATTTTACTTTTAGAATTTGGCTGAACAGAACTGAAGGAAACAGGTCATTGAAGTAGTTCCCTGCAAGGAAAAATCAGAAGGCAGTAGCATTGAAGCTAAATAACAAAAGCTTCTTCTCTTTTGTCTATATATAGTATTTTAAAGTAGACTTCACCTATTTCAGTCAATTCAATGCCTAAAGAAGAGATTTGGAAATGTTATTTTTCCCTTTTCATTCACTGACTAAAATTGAAATTCAATGTCTTTAATCAAGTGTTGCAAGTCTATCACAAATGGCTCCCGACTTCAACTTTCAGTCTACAAATCCAGTTCTTTGGCTCATGCTTTGCCTCCACCCATGCCCTCTAGAGTTTAACCCAATTTAAGCGCTTAAATTCTTACTTGTCCTTCCTGATCTGCATTCATCTTGGTTACGTAAAACTCTTAAAAAACCATGGCACCAAACATGAGGGGAAAAAAAATCCCCATATTCCACAATCTTTTTGTTATATCATTAAGGCTATTTGGACCGGACAGAGAATCAAGCATGTCAAGCATTTCAGAAGCTTTATGACATGCGTTGATACACTCTCTGTGTGACAATAGTTTTAGACCTAAATTTAAACACATAGGGACCTCTGTCTCTCTCTCTCTCAACACACACACACACACATAAACAGAAATATCTAAATATCCATTAATAGAGAGTTAGCATTGTAAATTTTATCTGTAAAATAAAGTACTAGGCAGTCATTAAAGATGATAGTGCAGCAATATTTTTAAGTAGTTTTCTGAAATAAGTTCATTTAAATAAATGTGTTCATCTCTGGTTACAATTTTCAAGATACTTTATTTTAGAGAGATCAAATTGCCTCTGTTCTTCTCTACACTGTAATATAAAGTCTATAATTCATAATGAATATTAAAATATGCAATTCTGTACATGCGTTTGTAACAGAAAATCTACAAATAGAAATGGATTAAAATATAAATAATTATGATCAAGGCTTTCTTAATTCTACTTATTTTTTCCTGGTTTTGTTATTTTATTAGTTCAGAATCATTTCCCTCATTCTTCTAGATATACTTCTTTCTTATGAGGAGCACATTCTATGTGATTTACGCTGCTTGCACTCATCTCTAGTCACCAAGGTGGGATCATGAATCAAGCCTAAAGAATCCTGGCTGGGTGAAATTGCTCTAGTGTGAGGGTGTGATGAATCAAAGCTCCTTTAAGAACTTCCAAAGAGACTGCCTTTTTGTTTGTTAACTAGGATCTGGGACACCAGCAGTCCTCATTCTTGCTATAGAGAATGAACCTACTTATAGAATGAGGTCAACCAGAGATTATTCAGAGTCTAGAAATGGACAAAGGGAAAGACAAGTCCCAAACATTGTTTTGAGTGACTGCATTAGCTTTGCCTAAAACCACTTCCAGTCTACATGCCAGTGAGGTAAGTAAGTGTGTTATCTTTCACTTAAGTTGATCTGAGTTAAATTTGTGTCATTTGCAACTGGAAGTCTTTGCCCATCTCTTTTATTTGTCTTTCAGTATCACACTGTTTTAGATATGTCTCATTAACATTTAGTTCCAGTCTGGGATTAATCTTTGATCCATCTGCAGTAATTATTTAACAATAATTGAGGATAAATATGCTCTTAAGCTTATATGTAGTTTCCTCCCTCATGTCCAATTTTGTTAATTTTTTTCTCATGTATGTTATCTCCTTTTTATAAAAACACTGATCTGAAAGGTTTATTTACCTCTCAAGCTGATGAAATATTTCAAGTTTTTTTTCTGAAAGGGTATGTAGGTGTTATACTTCCTTAGTCCTTGCTTGTCTAAGTGCCTTTGTTCCCACACATAAATGATGTCTTGTCTGAGGAGAAGATATTTGCCTCACAATATAAAGTCCTTTGAAAGAGTGGATATTAGGATTTGTGGAAGTCTGAAGCACACATTTTTCTTTCGTAGAAAACTCATTTTCAGGGCTTTTGTAATATATTTCTTAATTACTTAATAGTCCTACATCTATTAAAGAAATTGAATTTGTAATGAAAGAGTACCTAAAAAGAAATCTCCAAACTTATCTGACTTCAACAGTGAATTCTATTAAATCTTTAAACACAAATAATGGTGATATTGCATTAGCTCTTCCAGATAAGCTATCAGCCCTTCACACTTTTCTTTTAGAGTCTGGCATAAATAACACTGATATTAAAAGCTGACAAGCACTCGATCTGATTCATCATGAAGTATCTATCACCAGACTAGCCATTCTGGGCACCTGGAAAGATATTATGAAACAACTCTTTTCAGATAGCGGATAATGAGATCCCCGAGAAATTGGAAACAAGCAAGATATCAAGGTGGCTTTCTGTCTGGAAGTAATTTCCAGACTGAAGCACAGCAAAGAGGTGCCTAAACAGAGTAAAACAATGGTACAAAGATGAGGAAGTGGAGAAGAGCACTCCGGGGGCGGGGCCAGCCGGCCTTTGTGCAGCACAGGAATGGAGAGAGTGCTGCATGGACTGGCATAGAGCGATCCTAAAGTCTTTGACCTTTTACTTAGCTGCACATAAGAAGGGATGTTTTGTAACTGAGAAGAGAACAGCCACTGGGGATCTGTAAGATGAACAGAAATACTGAAGGTGGGAAACTTCAGGGAAATAGAGGTATGGGGATTGGCTACTTGAAACACCGGGGAATTCAACTGAGGAATCCTGCATCAAGCCCATTTAAACCTTCCCTGCCAAAACCTGAAAGCAAGTCTGAAAACAATCAGCAGAAATTAACTGTGTTCCAAGAAAAACAGTCAACAGCTTTTGAAGGCATAAAACAAAAATCTAGATTCTTAAAAACATCATACCCCAAACTTGGGGCTAATACATTATATAACCAGGAAAACAGGCATATAAGCTGCTCAGAAATGAAGGTGATATTGAAATTGGCAATTATTTTTAAAGAGATATTATATTCATACCTATGGAAGTAAAGCAAAAGATTGACATAATGAGTGAAGAGGGCATGAGAGCAGAAAAACAGGAAGTATAGAAACCAAATTTAAATTCTAGAACCAAAAAACAGAATATGTGGGAAAAAATTCACTCAATGGGCATAACAACATATTGGAAACTTCAGATGAAAAGATCTGTGAAGATAGAGAAGAAGAGTGAAAAATTGAACAAAATCTTGATCTACAGACAATATCATTATCAAGCATACGTGCAATTTGAGACCCAGAGGATAAAAAAGAGAGAGACTGGGGTGGAAAAATATTAG
Organism: Equus caballus; assembly: GCF_041296265.1. NCBI lineage: Eukaryota > Metazoa > Chordata > Mammalia > Perissodactyla > Equidae > Equus > Equus caballus. Next base: position 21,597,799 of record NC_091687.1, read on the forward strand.
AATAAGTAATAGTTGATTTTTTTTTCGAAATTAGAGAAAAAATATGTCACATAGATCCAAGAGGCCCAATAAATGTCTATCTGGATAAAGGTCACAAAAACCATGTGAAGGCTCACCACATTGAAAAAGACAATTACACGCAGGAAGCAGCAATTTAAAAATCTTCTAATTCTCATCGAAAACAATGCAAGTCAGAAAAAATGAGGAATACCATGCAAGTGAAGTAAGAAAAAACAAACCTGGGGGCTGACCGGGTGGCGCTGTGGTCAAGTTCTTGCACTCTGCTTCAGTGGCTGGAGGTTCACGAGTTCATACCCCAGGCAGAGACCTGCACACCACTCATCGCTCATTGGGCCATGCTGTGGCAGCATTCCACATACAAAATAAAGGAAGACCGGTGCAGACGTTAGCTCAGGGCCAATCTTCCTCAGCAATAACACAAGGAAGGAAGGGAGGGAGGGAGGGAGGGAGGAAGGAAGGAAGGGGGAAAAAAATCCTATCCAACCAGATTTTCTCTATATGCAGAAAATATACCTTCCAAAAATGAGAATTAAATAAAGATATTTTTAGATTCACAAGATTTAAGACAACATTTAACCAGTTTCATTATGGGAAATTTTAAAGGGTGTTGTTTAGGTTGAACAAAAATGATAACAGATGAAAATTTGAATGTAAATAAAGGAATGAAGAGCACTGAATATGGCAAACATGTTGATTCCAAAGCAGTTTAATTTTCATATTTCTTAAATTCTCCACAGGAAAATTAATTGTTTCAACACAAATTAATAGCCATGTATTATGGAATTTATAATATATGTAGAAGTAATGTGTATAATGAAAATAGCACGAAAACCTAGTAGTGGGAGTATGGGCATCTGCTGCTGTAGGGTTATATGTGAAATGTTATGATACTAATTTATGAAAAACTATCATAAATTGAGAATGAATAGTGTGTGAGCAGTATTATATTAAAAAAGAGAGAATTATAGCTAAAAATACCAACAGATTATAAAATAGAATACTGTAAATACTCAACTCATCCAAAGAAACCAGGAAAGAAGGAAAAGTAAAGAAAAATAGATTAGACAAGTTAAAAACTAGGAAGATGGTGCAATTAAATCCAATTATATCTATAATTATATTATGTGAGATGAACTAAACATTCAACTTAAAAATGGAGATAATGTCAGACTGGATGAAAACAACAAAAGACAGTTTTATTATAAAGACAAAGATAGTTTAAAATTTAAAGAAGGAAAAATACATACAGTTTAATGCATATACTAATTGTAAGAAAGTTGTAGTGACTATGTTACTATCAGTAAATTTCCAGACAAGGATTCTTACGTGGTTGTATTTTTCTTTACCTTGTTTAGCATGTAGAATATGTTTATAGCATGATGTAATGTCCTTGTTTTCTGTAGAAACTCTTTCTATTTATTGGATCATACTACCTTCGTTCTTTGCTTATCTGACAATTTATTTTTTAGAATCCAGACCTTGTAATCAGTTGAGAAATGTAAGACATTTAAAAACTCAAAATAACTTCTAGAGATGAAAAATAAATAGTCTAAAATAAAATATAAACTGGATGAGGTTATCAGCAGCCTGTTAGAGACTGAAGAAGAAAAGGTCAGGAAATTACAAACATATCAACAGAAACTATAATGAAATAAAGCACAGAGAGAAATACAATTGAAAAAATGGCCAGAGCATCAACTGTGTGTGGAAAAATATTCAACAATCTAAAATCTGTGAAATTGAAGTCTGAAAGGGAGACAGAGGAGCTGTACAAATATGTGATAAAATAATAACTATAATTTTACAAATTGATGAAAATGGTGCCTCACCACAGACCCCTTCCCAAATATCAATGAATCCTGAACAGAATTAACATAAAGAGGACCACACAAAGACATACGATAATCACATCACTGAAAATCAACGATAAAGAGAAAAATCTTAAGAATATTTGGAGGAAAAATAAACACACCACACACATAGAAGCCAAATGAAGAACTGCAATAGATTTCCCATCAATAACTCTGAAATCAAAAAGATAATAGACAGCACCATTCATCAACTCATGCTGTGGCGGCATCCCACATACAACATAGAGGAAGATTGGCACAGGTGTTAGCTCAGGACCAATCTTCCTCACCAAAGTAAAAAGAAGATAGTATAAAATCATCTTTAAAGTCATGGAAAACTAATTGAGAATTCTATTCCCAGCAAAACCATCTACCAAAATGAAGGAAAAAAAGTTTATTTCAGATGAACAAAAGTTTAGAAAATGAATTGCAAAGAAGCCAGCGCTATAAAAATTGTCGAATTGAGCCTTTTTAGAAGAAAAAGAATGCTGTTCAATGGGTATTTGCATGGACAGAAACAAGTGAAGTTTACCAGAAATGATAAACAAGTGTAAGTATAAAATATGTTGTCTTCTCATTTTTATATCTCATTCCAAGATGATTGAATGTTTAAAGGAAAAGTTACAACAATGTTTTCATTGGTTTATCACATATGGGCAGATGTGTGTAGATATATTTACATGAAAACAATAGCCCAAGGACAACTGGAGAAAAAGATATGAAAGGGCCCTGTGGTGTCACTCTCACGCAGCACTGAGGTGGTACTGCAGTATTTCAGATTATAAGTTAAAGATGTATATTGCAAATCACAGAGTAATCTCACACACACACACATCACATACACACTCCAGCACACTGTCCCCACCCACACCACACATCACACCTCCACCCACACATATGCCTCCCACACAAAACAAACAGGTGCAGTTTATAAGCCAAAGTTGAGATAAAATGCAATTATTCAATACCTCTCAACTCAAAGGAAGGTGGAAAAAAACAAAATCAGAATAAAGATCTGGTGAGACATAAAAAGAAGTAACATGATGGTAGATTTAAACTCAGTTGTATTGATAGTTCCATGAAATGTCAATTCTCTAAACACTCACAGTAAGTGACAGAATATCAGATTGAGGAAAAATCAAGACTCAACTATATTCTCTGTACAAGAATCCATTTTTAAATTTAATGGCATAAATAGCTTAAAATGTGAAGCATGGAAAAGACATATATTATGCAAAACCTGATGAAAAGAAAGCAGGAGTGGCTATATTAACATTAGACGAGGTGGACTTCAAAACAAAGGATATTTCCAGAGATAGAGATATAACACAGTAATAAAACAGTTAATTCACCAAAAAATAACGATCATAACGGTGTATATATCTAAAAACAGAACTTTAACATTACAAGAAGCAAAACTAATATAACTGATAGAAAATACAGACATATTTACAATTACAGCTGCTTATTTCAACATTCTTCTTACATTAATTTATGGAACTAAGAACTAAAAAAACTTTAAGATACCAAATATTTGAACAACACTGTCCTAATTGACATTTGGATAACAATCTGCACAATAATAACAGAATATGCAGTCTTTTCAAGTGCACGTGGAACATTCACGGTGGCAGAACATATTCTAGCCATAAAAACAAGTCTCCATAAATGTAAGAGAATTGAAATTGTACAATGTGTGTTCTTGAACCACAAGGAAAATAAGTAAGGAAGGAACAACAAAGTCTATGGAAAATCCCCCCAAACATTAAGATATTGAGTAGCACACTTCTAAATGGATGAAATAAGAAATCACAAAGGATATTTTAACATTTCTAAATGAAGAAAAGTTAAAAAAATGTTAATATTTGTGAGATGCACTTAAAATATGGCTTAGAGCAAAAGTGATAGCGCTAAATTTTGATATTGGAGAAAGGAAAAGTACCCAATCAATTATGAAACTTACACCTGGAGAAACTAGAAAATGTAAAGAAAACAAAAGAGAAAAAGTATATGCAAAAATCAATGACATGGGGCCAACCTGATGGCCTAGAGGTTAAGTTTAGTTCGCTCTACTTCGGCAGCCTGGGTTCAGTTCCCAGGCTTGGATCTGCACCACTTGTTGGTGGCCATGGTGAGTCAGCAACCCACATACAAAATAGAGGAGGATTGGCACAGGTGTTAGCTCAGTGTGAATCTTCCTCAGGAAAAAAAAGAAAGAAAGAAAAAAAATCAATGACATAGACAACTTAAAAAATAGAGAAAAATTGTTAAAATGAAAACTACTTCCTTGGAAAGATCAATAAAATTGATATAAAATACAGTAATCAGGAGAAAAAAGAGATGATGCAAATAAACAAGATAAGGAATTAAAGAGAAGCTGGGACATCAGATCTTATAGACACCATACAGATTATGAAAATGTAGCTGTCAGCTGGTGCAGAATAGTAGCCACACATAGCACTGACAAAAAGATCACATGAAGAGAATCCGTGCAGAATTTCTAAAAATTAAGCAAAGTCAAAAGGCCAAATGAATACTGAACAACACTCTTCATCCAAAATTTCCCAAACTGGAACATCCAAATGGTAACGATGACAAGAAAATATGCTCAACCACATTGCTTATCAGGGAAACGCAAATGAAACCAGCAATGTGACATGACTGTGCAGTCACCTGTATGACTATGATCTTTCAAATATGTGTCAAAATGTGGGTCACCAGGAACTCTCACACACTGCTGGTGTGAATACAAATTGGTGATATGGGTAGTGCCACTTGAGAAAAAGTTTCATATCACCTGTTAAATATGAAAATGGTCACCCTGAATTTCTTCTCCCAGGTTTATATCAAAGAGCTAGGCACACTCTAGGTGAAGGGACATTCACAGCAGCATTATTTACATCATCACACAAAATGGATATAATAAAAATATCCATCAACAAAAGCAGGAAAAATAATTTATAAATATAATAAAATATTAAACAACAGTAAATAATCACAACTACAGGTGCAGAGAACAGCGTAAATGGATCTCAAATGAGATTTTGACCAAAAAAGAGAGACAAAAAATAACATCAACTTTGAGCCCACTTACACAAAGTTTAGAAAACAAAGATACTTTTTACATATGTGTCTCTGTGGCAATATGATAAAGAAATGCAAAAGAGTATTTACTATAAATAGTAGAATAGTGGCTAATTTTAGTTGAGGGAGAAGATGGTGTTTGAGAGGAAGCAGGAGGAATATTTCTTGGGGCTGCTGGAAAAGTTCTATTTCGCTGTCTGGGCAGTGCTCACATTTTGATGAATCACTGTTGTACATGATGGTTTTTACAATTAGAAGGAAAAATTTTCAGGTTGAATGAAAGAGTTTAATAAAATGCCCCATGTCAGAATCAAAAAGCCAGCTACTTTAGCTATAACTCATTGTAAATTATTATTAAGGAAATATCTGACTCACAGTCTACATTATAGAAGAAAAATTCATAAACATATGAAGAAATACATGGAAACATTAGGAAAGGTATAACTATTTATATAGAGAAGTATGTACAATTGCTTTAATAAGAAGTTTCAAGATAGCAAAAACGCCAATTCCCTGCAAAATAGTTTTAATTCTATAAAGTCTCATTCAAAATATCAATATTCCTTTTTCTCTTAAATTTGGAAGAAAAAGTTTTAACATTTATCTAAAATAGTACCTACATGGAACTACTCCCAAAATGATGAAAATAATGAAATATTTCCACATTTTGGAAAATATAATTGTATGGAATTAATATAATCGTATTATATTAATATATAATATATTAATATAGCTATTAATATAATTGTATGGAAAAAACAGTTAATGAGGGAATATTAATGAGAAGAATTATTTAAAATTATGTTAATATATTTCTAATATTAAATATATACCAAGAGATTTATGTATGAATATTATAATTATGTATGTATGTGAAATATTATCAGTTTACTTTTGTGTTACAGTATTATGTATTTTATGTCTTAACATTTCGCAATAAACTATAGCTAATTTTATAGTCAGAAAAAATAAACAAAATAATAAACATAGTACCTAACACAGCATTTGACACGAATAATATACTGATGTATTAATATGACAGTGTGTTAATATCCATAATATGTAAAACTCTTTCAGATTGGCAAGAAGCATTAAAGCCATAGATTGAAATTAAGTAAAGGATAAGAATCAACAAGTTATAGATGGGAAAATAGAAAAATATTTCACCGTATAATCAAAGGCACATTCAAAAAATAGTCAGGGATATCTTTGGGTTATAAATTGAATTTTAAATAAAAATAGTAAATTATGACAAGGTAGAATGACACGAGCATTCATTCATTGGTGGTAAAAACTCAAATATACATTATTTTTTAAAATTTGACAATATGGATCAAAAACCTTAAAGATAACTGACCTGATAATCCCATTTTTAGGAATTTATCCTAAAAGTTCAAACTACTAAAAGAATTTTATATATAAAGACATTTTTTGCCATAATACTAAATTCGACTTATTTCTGCCAAAATCCACCTGTAATTTCATTTTTTCTTAAATGCACTCCTAAAATTCCCAGAAAATGTATTTTAACATCATTCTAATTATGCAATAATATCAGAAAACAATGTTGTTTTAGAAATCACTTAAAATATGTGAAGACTCAATAAAAACTCCCAATTGTGCACCACCACACAGACAGAGGAAGGAAATAAAAATGGTGTTATTTCTGATTGTGGGATACAAATAAACATATTTTTCCTATGATTTTCTCAATTGTCCTATTAAGAATTTTCATTAAGCTGAAAATGCAATACTTTGACACAGATGCAATTTAATGTTTATAAATATAACAAATACCCTGTAAACATTTCTCCTTAAAATGCACAATATTTACTCATGTTGAATGAGTACTAAGACATAAACTGTATAATTAGAAATCTAAAACACTTGGCTTGTTTCCTCAATGTTTAATGAGATAATTGAAAGTAGACATTGTTCCTATTAGGAATAACTATGCCCTAGTAGACACGTCCTCTAAAGACATATGGACAAGCTCTACATTCATACAGCAACGTCCTACGAATTATTAGACACTTACTAACTTAATTAAAACATAATTTTCCTTTGTTACTATCCACCATTTCATACGGACCTCTAATATTTATGCTTTTGCTCCTACATGGTAAACGTTAAGACACTTATCTTTAGAATGAGGGTCCCTGTTTTGCCCTAATCTAGATACACTTACAGTGATATATTACTAGAAATGAGATGAAATTTATAACTACTGTATAACATTTTTAATGAAACAATTAACCAGAAAAAAGACCCACCAATGAACTTAAAATCACATTACGTTTAGAGTATCAACATCTTCAAACGTACTTCCACATGAAATACTTTATGTTGTTTTTCTGGTAACTGACTCATCAACTTTGTATAATTTTGCCCTCATTAGACATTGTATCACAAGAGATTTCAAACAAAACATGTGCATTAGAAGATCCTTTTAATTTTCAGACATATACTATCAACGCATGTTCTTATAAAATATACACTACAGTAATATAATATAAGTATTAAGCCATATGAAATGCTAGAGTCACTGACGTTAGATTGCAACTTTTGGGAAAGAGTCTGAAACACGTTGTGAATATACTCTTAAAATTGAAAATCTTGAGTATCTTTGAAAAAATAGCTCCTACTTCTAGTGTTTTGGCAATATTTTGCTGCATAGTATTTAAACCTTCCAACAAGAAAAAAAAACGTCAAGTTTAAAGTTATCTTGCTCAGCTGATTCTATTCATTTCAAAGAAACGCTCACCGTTTCCTTAGAATAGAACTGATTTTATTGATAAGCAACATTGGACCTTACGGTAAACTGAAAAAAGGGTTTACATCCAGAACAGTAAATCCTTTAAGTTTAAATCCAGAAGAGAGGAGGCTGCTAACGTTTCTGTGTTATATACACTCAATGATTGGCAGAACTAAACTTCTCACCTGCCATCCCCTACAAAAGTTATGTTTTGTTTGCAGGGTACAAAAGGCTTACCCTGTTCCACAGTAGGGCAGGCTGAAAGAGGTTTCATTTTATTTTATTTTTTAAAGTTAGGTTTATTAAGGTGTAATTTGCATGCATTTATCTTTTACATAATTTCCCCCTTTACATGAATTCAATCCTTTTTTTTTTTTTTGAGGAAGATTAGCCCTGAGCTAACATCCACTGCCAATCCTCCTCTTTTTCCTGAGGAAGACTGGCCCTGAGCTAACATCTGTGTCCATCTTCCTCTATTTCATATGTGGGACGCCTGCCACAGCATGGCTTGATGAGCGGTGTGTGGGTCTGTGCCTGGGATCTGAACCGGCGAACCCCAGGCTGCCAAAGCAGAGCCCACGAATTTAATCACTATGCACCAGGCCAGCCTGGAATTCCACCTTTTTAACGCACAGTATTATGAATGTCAGCAAGTGCATATAGTGATGTAAGTACCACAATAATCAAGCTATATACTTCAAAATGTTACCCTAAAATATTCCTTTATTCGCCTTTGGAAATAGTCACCTCTCCCCAGCCCCGGGTCTGTTTCCCGATCCTACAGTACTGTCTTTTCTAAGTTGGAATATAAATTGAATTATTCACTATGGAGCTTTTTGAGGCTGGCTTTTTTTCTTTTGTCATAATGCATTAAGATCCATCCTTGTTGTGCGTAAATCAGCAGTCGGTTATTTTTATTGTTGAATAATGTTTCATTGAACGGACGTACTGGTTTGTTTATCCAATCATCTGTCGGTGGATATTTTTCTCAATGTTTAGAAATTATGAATGAATGGGTTATTTAGAAGTGTGTTGTTTAATTTACGAATATTTGCATATTTTACAGATATCTTTTCTGTTACTGATTTCTAGTTTAATTTCATTGTGGTTGGAAAAGTATTCTATGTTTGAACACAAAACTTTAACATTTTTAAAGTTTTCAGTTTTTAAGTTGAGGTCTATATTGGCGAATGTCCCATGAAAAGAATATGAATTCTACTGTTTTTGAGCAGAATGTTGGTCCACATTGTTATTCATATTTTCTCTATTCTTAATGATTGTCTTTCAGCTTGCTCTGCTGATTACTGAGAGAATACTGAAATCTCCAACTCTAATTGTGGACTTGTTTATCTTTTTGGTTTTATAAAGTTTTGCTTCATGCATTTTGAAGCTCAGCCGTTATGGGACACACATTTGGAACTGTTAATTCTTCCTGACGAATTAGTCCCTTTATCATGATATATATTTCTCCCTTTTTGTCCCTGGTATATCCCTTGCTCTGAAGTCCATCCGCTCCAACTTTCTCTTGGTTAGTTTTAGCATAACGTGTCTTTTTTCATGATATACTTAAAACGTTTAGCCTTTATATCAATAAATTTAAGGAATGTTTATTGTAATTGGATGTAGTTTGATCTTGCTTTTTAACTCAACAAAGAAAAATCTGTCATTTAAGCAATGTGTTCACATCATTTGTACTTAAGGTAATTATTGATACGGTTGTATTTAATCTACTGTCTTGCTAGGGTTTTATTTCCATTTTGTTTTGCTTTTATCTATTTTGTTTTTTCTTTTTCTGCCTGCTGTTAGATTAAGAGAATATCTGTTTTTATTATTCTGTTTTTTCCATTATGGTTTATTAGCTACACCTTTTTTCTAATGTTTTTAGTGTTGTCCTAGGATTTACAACATAAATCTTTAACTTATCACCATCCGCTTTTAAATTATTATGTGGTTTTACGTATAATGTAAGAACTTTACAGCAATGCGTTTCCAATTGCTCCTTACTCAGCTGTGCTAGTGTTGTCATACATTTAAAAATATATTTTGTAAGTTACTCAAAACATCGTTATTACTTTTTACTAAAAATTATCTTTTAAATTAGTCAAAAATAAGAAATATTCATTTTCAAATTATATTTATACTTACCATTTCTGAAGCTATTCATTCTTTTTATAGATCTAAGTCTATAGATCCAGTCTGTGTCTAGTCGTATTCCTTCTGGCTAAAGAAATTTCTTTATTATTTCTTTCACTTCAGATTTCTCGAGAATGAATATTCTCAGCTAATTTTTTAAACATTATATTTCTACCTTAATTTTGAAAGATATTTTCACTAGATGTATAATTCTGGGTTTTCAGACTTTAATTTCAGACTGTAAAAATGCTGTTCTATTGTCTTTGGTTTGCATGGTTTCTGACCAGAAGTGTACTGTAATCCTTATCTTTATTTCTCTGTACATAATGTATCTTCTTTTTCTAGCTGTCTTTGAACATTTTACCGTTTCTTTGGAGTTCCTTGAATATTATCTGTACAAGTTTTTATTTTCTTAATTTATTTTCCTTGGGATTCTCTGAAATTCTTGGATCTATGCTTTGATATTTTTCATTATTTTTAAAAAGTTCTCAACCATTGTCTCTTTTCTTCTGTGACTTATCTTCACCTTTGGTATTCCAAATACGGCAGACCGTTTTGCATTGTCCACACCTCTTGAATGTTTCCTTAGGAAAAAAACACTCATTTTTCTTTTTTTGTTTCAGTTTTGATAATTTCTTTTGCTCTATTTTCAATTTTACTTATTTTTTCTCAGCTATTTTGAGTCTACTGGTACACCCATAAAAGGAATTCTTCATCTATGATGATGCATTTTTATTTCTAGCATTTCCATAAGTAATTTTTCTAGTTTATAGTTATCCATTGAAATGTCCCATCTTTTTATTCATGTTATCCAATATTTCTATGAGATCCTTTAACAAATTAGTCAGAGGTTGTAAAATTCTTTCTCTGGGTCATCTCTGAATGTGGTTTTTCTGACTGCTTTGTCTCTAGACAATGGGTTGCTTTTGCTTGTTTTTTTGTGTCTCTGGCAGTATTTGATTGAATGATAGGCATCGTGTGTATAGGAGAATGCTGGATACAATATTTTCGCTTGGAAATGGGCAGAACTTTCTTCTGTCAAGACAGTAGTACAGGTGCACTTGTGTATGTATGTGTGCATGTGTTTGTCAGTCCCCTCAAGCTTTGAGATGGCTCTAGGATTTGTAATTGCCATGGTTATCTTTGTTCCACTGTAGGCTGCATATTTTTCTAACAATACCTTGTGCTTAGTTGAGGCTGAGGGGCTAGAGCATTTTTCTCAATGTTTGTGCTCTCCCCTCTGCTTTTATCTTTCCCTACAACAAAGAATGAGTCTCTCCATTCTCTTGCTCCCAGCAGTAGGCTGTTATTACTTTTTATTTTTTAATTGATAGGCTTTACTTTTTTAGAGCAGTTTTAGATTTACAGGAAAATTAAGTAGGAAACACAGAGAGTTTCCATACACCCCAATTTCCCTCCCCCAACACACACAGTTTCCCCAATTATTTACATCTTGAATTAATGTGGTATATTTACTACAATTGATGGATGAATATTGACACATTGTAATTAACTGAAGTCCTTAGTTTACACGAGAGTTCACCCTTTATGTCGTACTCTGCGGGTTTTGACAGAAGCATGATATATTCCGTCATCAGAGTAGCAGAGTAGTTGCTCTGTCTGAAAATCCCCCTGCACTCTACCTATTCATCTCTCTTTCCCTCCCCTCAAGGCCCTGGAAACCGCTGATATTTTTATTGTCTCTGTATTTTTGCCTTTTCTAGAACATCATATATTTGGAAACACACAATATACAGCATTTTCATATTGGCTTCTTTGCTTAGTCATATGATTTAATGTTCACCCATGTTCTCATGGAGTGATAGCTCATGTCCTTTTTTTTGCTGATAATATTGCCTTGTATGGATATACCACTGTTTTTTCATCCATTCACCTCTGAAGGACACCTCTGGTTGGTCACATAGACTTTTCTTTTTTGAAATCTTAGCTCTTCCACATTGAGTCTCCAGCAATTCACGAATCACAGTTTAGGCCTTCCTACAGGTGCTGGCACTTGGCTTCTGCTCATGAGCCTTTGTTCCTGATAAGCGGTGGCTCTCTGCATTCACCTATCTCTGATATTCAAGGCAGCTGTTTGCCCACTGACTGCAATTCTCTGATGGATCTAAGGAGATTTGGTGATTTTCAGCTGTTGTTGTTGTTGTTATGAGGTTGGGAGCGATGACCTCTAAAGTCTCTACCTACCCCACTGGAAAGCATCCTCTCTTGCTGCTTTTTAATCCTTGCTTGACAGTCTATTAGTGGAAGGCTCGGGGACGCTAATTGTCCTGGCCCATCCACAGGTTTTGTTGGGCCTTGTGTGCCTGCTTCTTGAGGGTGAGGCTTCTTCATCATTTCTTCTCCTCTGCCCAGTGCCTGGCATTTTTGGCTGGTCTTTTATGGAAGAGAGTTTTCTGCTTCTGTCTTACTGGTTAAGAGACCTTGCATGGTACTAGCATAGTACTGGGTCACAGGGTATTTCCTATTCTTTCCCTAGATATAGAGTGATTCATCTTTACCATCCTCATCAACAATGATCTTTACCTGGGTCCTAGGTGTGACAAAGTTGGCTGCTTCTCCTAGAGATGCTGAATTTTATTGCTTTATGTGAGAGAAGGGAGCAGGAGGGAGGGGTGTGTGCTTTATGCTTTTCCTGCTAGAGTGGCTGATCCTTGCAAGTTGGACCCACAGAGGGAGATGCTGTTTGGCCCTCAGGTCTGTCCCTTATTTTTCCTGTGGGCTTCCAGTGGAGGTCCATGGAAAAGAGACTGCGAGTGAGTATGAACTTCCCTTGTGTCCTAGCTTCCCAGAGTCTCTTTTCTGCCAGCTAGCAGATAGACAGTCTTTAGCAATTCATTACAATTTTAGCTGATTTATTTTCACCCACATATGTGGTAGCCACTCTGTAGTTTTGTGCATTGCCTCAGGTTTTCCAATCTGCATATCCTTCTTTCCATATGGGGACATGTCTTTTTTTGGATCTCAGGCTCCCAGGTTGTCCTGTAACCTCAGCTCTCTGATGACTTCAAAATACATTACAATTTGGTAGATTCTCCAGCTTTTTGTCATTGCTAGAATTGCAGTGACTCTTTTTCCAGCTTCTCGGGCAGAAGTAGAATCAGAGGCTATTTTTTTAGAGTCAAATTGGGTTTAATTATGGGAGCTCCACCATGATTAGAGATTGTGTTCAGTGATCTCTCTGTGACTTATTTATTCCAATTGTATAATCAGGGTGATAATGTATTGGATTTGTTTAGGTGGATGTCAAAATTTTGGAAAAGAAAGATACGGTGTAACTTACAGAAATGTCTAAAGTATGATATAAGGCTAAAAAATAAAAAGAAATCCATAGTAAAGGATAATAAGGTGACAAATATCATAAGGTCTTAGATCATTGTCATAGACAGAAGGGCAAATAAAATACATCTTCAGAAGAAGAACAGACTATTTTCTCAGGAAAGGAACATGGAGATTGGAAAGGAAGTTAATGGTATGAGTTCTCCTAAAAGAGGCAAATTGTGATATGGTAGACAGCAGTCAAAACAGCATCCCCAAAATAAATATACATTTTATGTGCATGCGTGATTCTTAGGTGTTCCTCCGTAGAAGTTGAGGCATAATGCCAAACGCAAATTCAGTAAAAATAGTACATTGAGGAACCAAAACAAACAACCCCTCCAAAAAACTCCACATGAGTATTTCTCTTTCTTGATTTTTGAGTAAGATATAGAAGATAGAAAGAAATGGAGGTTGAATGCACTATTTGTCATTCAAGAAACTCTCTATGAATATTAGTTTCAAACTGAGATATTAGTTAATGTTAAGGAGGTATATATATTCCATATACATATATAACATGTATATCAGGAACCAAGACTAGAATGCAGTGTTTCATCATAGTAGTTGGAAACAATATACATTTACATAGACTCTTGTGAAATAAAGCCCTCTAAAGAGTTCTTAATACTGAATATATGGTCATCTCAATGTTGTGTGATTAGCGAATGCTGATTAAACATATTTGCAGTCAAGATTCCCCTGATACTGTGGAAAGGAGGATTGGAGACTCTAAGGAATTAATGCAGGCGGACCTCAGAGACATTGCAGGTTTGGTTCCAGACCTGCAAATGTATTTGCTAAGAAGGGAACATCACAATAAAGTGAATCACACAAATTATTTGGTCTTCCTGTGCATATAAAAGTTATAAATATACTATACTGTAGTCTAACTAAAGTGTGCAATAGCATTATGTCTAAAAAATGTAAATACCTTAATTAAAAAATATTTTATGGCTAAAAACTGCTAACCATCATCTGAGCCTTCAGAAAGGTGTAATCATTCTGCTGGTGGAGGGTCTTGCCTCGACGTTGATGGCTGCTGACTGATCAGGGTGGTGGTTGCTGAAGGTGGGGGTGGCTGCGGCAATTTTTTAAAATAAGACAACAACGAAGTTTGCTGCATCAACTGACTTTTCCTCTCCCAAACGATTTCTCTGTAGCATGCAATGCTATTTGATAGCATATTATCTACAGCTGAATTTCTGTCAAAATTGCAGTCAATCCTCTCAGACCCTGCCATTGCTTTATCAACTACGTTGATATAATATTATAAATCCTCTGTTGCCATTTCAACAATTTTCACAGCATCTTCACCAGGAGTAGATCTCATCTCAAGAAACCACTTTCTTTGCTTGTCCATAAGAAGCAACTCCTCATTCGTTAGTTTGATCACAAGATTGCAGCAATTCAGTCACACCTTCAGGCTCCACTTCCAGTTCTAGTTCTCTTGCTTTTTCCACACATCTGTAGTCACTTCCTCCACTGAAGTCTTGAACCCCTCAGAGTCATCCCTGAGGGCTGGAATCAACTTCTCTAAAACTCTTGTTAATGTTGATAATTTGACCTCTTCTTATGAATAACAAATTTTCTTAATGCACCTAGAATATTGAATCCTTTCAGAAGATTTTCAATTTACTTTGCCAAGATCCATCAGAGGAGTCATTCTCTATGTCAGTGATAGCCTTAAGAATTGTATTTCTTTAATAATAATACTTGAAAGTCAAAATTACTCCTTGACCAGCGGATGTTGTGTTAGTGGGCATGAAAATTATGTTAATCTCATTGTACATCTCCATCAGAGCTCTTGGGTGACCAGGTGCATTGTCAATGAGCAGTAATATTTTGAAAAGAATCTTTTTTTATGAATAGTATGTCTCAACAGTGGGCTTCAAATATTCACTAAACCATCTTGTAAACACATGTGCTGTCATCCAGGCTTTGTTATTCCATTTACAGATCACAGGCAGAGTAGATTTAGCATAATTCTTAGTCCCTAGGGTTTTGAGAATGGTAAATGAGCACTGGCTTCAACTTAAAGTCACCAGCTGCATTAGCCCCTAACTGGAGAGTCACGCTGTCCTTTGAAGCTTTGAAGCCAGGCAATGACTTCTCCTCTCTAGCCATGAAAGTCCTGATGGCTTCTTCTAATATATGGCTATTTTGTCTACATTGAAAACCTATTGTGTGGTGTAGCCACCTTCATTAATGACCTTAGTAGATCTTTTGGATAATTTGTTCCAGCTTCTACGTCAGCACTTGCTGCTTCACCTCGCATTTTTACATTAGGGAGATGGCTTCTCTCCTTAAACCTAATGAAACAACCTCTGCTAGCTTCAAACTTTTCTTCTGTAGCTTATTTGCCTCTCTCAGCCTTCAGAGAATTGAAAAGAGAGACTTGCTCTGGATTAGCCTTTGGTTTAAAGGAATGTGGTGGCTTGTTTGATCTGCTATCTAGACCACTGAAACTTTCTCCATGTCAACAATAAATCTGTTTCACTTTCTTATAATTCATGTGTTCAGTGGAGTAGCACTTTTAATTTCCTTCAAGAACTTTTCTCTTGCGTTCAAAACTTGGTTGTTAGGTGCAAGAGACCTAGCTCTCAGCCTATCTTGGCTTTTGACATGCCTTCCTCACTAAGCTGAATCATTTCTAGCTTTTGATTTAAAGTGAGAGCCGTGCAAATCTTCTTTTCACTTGAACACTTAGAGGCCATTATAGGTTATTAATGAGCCTAATTTCAACATTGTTGTGGCTCAGGGAATAGGGAAGCCTGAGGAGAGGGAGAGAGATGGGAGAAACATTGGACAGTGGAGCTGTCGGAACACACATACATTTGTCGATTAAGTTTGCTCTCTTATATGGGTACAGTCCGTAGTGCCCCAAAATAATTACATAGTAACATCAAATATCACTGATCACAGATCACCATAAAAATATAATAATAATGAAAATAGTTTGAAATATTGCGAGAATTAACAAATGTGATGCACAAAATATTGCGAGAATTACCAAAATGATAAATAAGAATTACCAAGAGACACAAACTGAGCAAATGCTATTGGAAAAATGGCATGGATAGACTTGCTTGATGCAGGGCACTACAAACCTTCAATTTGTGAAAAATGCAATAAATGCAAAAAGCAATAACGTAAACCACAATAAAATGAGGTATGCTTGTACATAAGCTTCACATGAGCGTTGTGAAAACCACAGGCCATAGTGTATTTAAATATTTTCACTAACTCTTCAAATTTATATAATTTTAATTGGTCTTCAAATATGATACTCTTTATTAGATTCTCCTTTGTAAGTTCAATAACATAACTCTTCATTTCCCATCTTTGTTTTCTCCCGTGATCCCTCTAATGGAACTGGAAGCTTCTATGATGGGACAAAGTATGTTATTTCTCAAGTTTCTAAGTGCATGACTGACAGAAACAACTTCCCAAATGAGGAAGGAAAATGGAGCTTTACGCAGCATATTGACAAGAATGAGCCCTTCAATGGAAATAAAATGAGAGGGAAATCTAACACATTTTAGATATTACATTTTTTGGTAATAAATGAATTTGTTATTAGCAAAACTAAAAGGATATAATTATCAATTCACATTAGTGGATAATTTTGGCTTTGAACAGTCTTTATTTGATGAGAAACTACAACAAGGTGAACTTGGGTGATGTCTGGTGAGATGGTGACCTTACGATGAAGGCATAGACGGTCATCACGTCAGTGACAGAGAGAGTTTCTTCCTGTTTAGGAGAGGAAAAGCAGCCTAGAGGAATGAAATTCATATTGTGTTCAACAGGAACATTTTCTTCTTATTATTATTCCTTCTCTACCTCTGAGGTGAATTGTAAGACAATGACACATCTTGCGGGGACCAAATTACAAAAACATTATTCTTTAAAGCTGCAATGTTCACTTTAAATATTATACACTATTTTACTTTTACTTAGAGGAAAACTGATCTTCAACACAATTCAATCACGTCTTTGATGGAGAAAAAGTCCATTTGGAAGAAAGAAATAGAAATTAGCATATTTCTGATATTGCTTACACTTTTGAAATGGAGTTTCTCTGTATAATTTCAGCAAAGATGAGTGTCCAACACAACAAATCGGGAGGTGACATGAAACAGGGTTGATATAGAAGTACTGGAGCTAGGTATTTCTATTAAGTGGTACTCTGACGAAAGATTTCATCCAGCTGACAGCTGCTTAGAAATTCAGTCCCTGTATTTTCCAATACTAACTGTGCATCAAACACTACAGATAGGCTTGGGAAATCCTCCAAACATTTGGCACATTACTGCAATCTGCTGTAAAATAGGAAAATCAGTCCTACCTGACCTTGTAGTAGCAGCTGTGGAGAAGAATCACTTTAGTACAGGAGAAATCACTGGTATTGACCGCACTGATAATATTAATAGAATATCACCCCATCTTATAGAAATATGGGTTGTTACAATTCTCATGACTTGGAACAAAAAAATGAGGATTTGTGCATGTAGAGGAAACATGAAGATATGCTGTTATGTTTTTTAGCATTTTGGGACAAGCTGCCTGGTATGAACTCTGGAATGGGAAGTCATGGACCCAAATTTAAGGCCAATAGGGCCACATATAATTACATGTTTCATTGCTTTTTGTCCCTTTCTATTTCTTGAACTTTCCATCTAGGATCATCTTCCTTCTGGGAGAATAACACCCTTTAGTGTTTCGTATAGGCCAGGTCTATGGGCCACAAATTTTCTCACATTTTATTTGTCTGAAAATGTCTTCTTCCATTCTCATTCTGGAAATATATTTGCGATGGGCTTGAATTATAGATTGCAAGGTGTTTTTTTCTACGACTATTACCTTCTGTGTTCTTTTTTCTTTTAAATTGGGATGTCAGTCTTCTTTCCATTCCCTTAGGGGTCATTGGTTTTTGTTTTCTCTCTCTCCTTCTCTCTCCTTCCTCATCATCACTTTTTCACCAGTACTCGCTGTGGATTTATTTTTGTTTATCTCGCTTGGGCTTATTGTGCTGGCCTTCTGGAAGGTGTGACTCAATATCTTCCATTAGTTTCAGAAAGTTCTTAGCCATTGACTTTTCAAATATGGTGTCTGCCCCAATTTCACACCTCTTTCCTTTTGGGACTTTAAGTACATATATTATGTTTCCTCTCCTTGTAGCATATACATTGCTTAGCATCCACAATGTTTTTGATATCAGCTATGTAAGTTATAAGTGCTATATTTTCTAAGTCATCGCTTAGATTCTAATTTTCTTATAAATTTCTCAATATTGTCTTTAATTTTCCTTACTGTAGCAAGCACTGTTTATCTCTATCTTACTCTTTTCTAGATAATTTCATTTGTTCTCTTCTAGGAGCATTATTAAAGCTAACTAGTGTCATTTTCTTCTCAGTCACCTATCCTGGGATATGTTTGAACAAATAGTCATTTATATCCGATTATTTTCAACAGGATTTTTCTGCTTTCTGTGTGGTCTGCTGTCACTTTTATTTCTTGTATTTATATTTATATTGTTAGGTCACTCAACAGTTACATACTATTTTGTCACTATTAACCTCATCTTGTCATCTATATACAATACTCACTATACTCTACTATACATATGCTGTATATACTCAACTATATACAATACTCACCAAGAAATGTATGTGGAAAATTCTCTAACAGTCCGTTGCTTTTCTGAAACCCATTCTAATTGATTAATTAAGAGGACACATAAGTAAATATTTCTCAGTTCTCACATGTTCACAGTTCTGTTTCCTTTATACTTGAAAGTCAATTTGCTTGGATGTTAAATCCTTGGTTTACATTCTTCTTTCTTTGAATGCCTTAAATCTATTTTCTTCAGGTGTTAAGTGCTATTATAGAAAAGTCTGATGGATAGGGATTCCTTTCAATTATAAATAAATTTATCATTTTGCCTGGATGCAGAGCTGATGTTTTTCTTTATATTTAACTTTCAATGGTTTTATTAGAAATGTCTTGATTTAACTGTTTTGGATTGATTTTACCAAAGCAGAATGTATTCTTTTATTTTTGTCATGTTTTATGGCTCACACTGGTTTGATTGTTTTGTGTTATCAGAACGAAATTTGTTTTAGGGAGTGAGGTATAGCCTCACTGCTGCACGGCTCCCTTTGCTTTTTTCCAATTTTATTGAAGAATAATTGACAAATATAAGAGCATATATTTAAAGTGTAAAAAGTGATGATTTAATATAGATATACGCTGTGGAATGATTGCCAAGATCAAGATAATTAACACATCCATCACCTCATATAGTTAACTCTCTTTTTATGTGTGTTGTGAGAATGCTTAATATCTACTCTCCACAACTTTCAAGGATGCAATACTGTATTATGAACTATAGTCACCATGCTGTACATTAGAGTATGTTCTCTGAGGAGAGCTTATTCTTGTAACTGAAAGTTTTTACCATTTGACCTACATCTCCCCATTTTCTTCCCCCCAGCCCCCAGCCCCCATTCTATTCTCTGTTTCCATGAAATTAGTTTGTTTGGGTTTTTTTTTTTTTTTTTTTTTTTTTTAGATTCTACATTTAAGTGATATCATGCAGTTGTCTTTCTCTGTCTGGGTTATTTCACTTAACTTAATGCCGTCCAGGTTCATTCCTTATTTTTTATAGCTTAATAATATTTCTTTGTATATACATATATATATATATATATATATATATATATATATATATATACATTTTCTTCGCCCATTCATCCATTGAAAGACATTTAGGTTGTTTCCGTACCTTGACTATTGTGAATAATGCTGCAATGTTCATGGGGGTTGCAGATATCTCCTCAGAATATTGGTTTTATTTCCTTCAGATAGACCCAGCAGTGAAATTTCTTGCATTACCTTACCATATTCAAGATGATGATCTCTCAGCGTGATCATTTCTCAAATATTTTCAGAGACATGTCCCTTCATATTCCCTCTCCTACCAATAACCAAATCTCTCGTCTTTAATCCCAGAGTTATTGGTTTGATGGACTTCTATTCTATTCTGAACAATATACACTCAGTGTAGAAATTTATATTTCTCAGAATATTCTTGAGAGCCTGAAGGTCAAGTTGTCATCTCCTGCTCAGCCTTTGCTTTACTCTCCTGTAGACATTCTAATATTAAAAACTTCAAAGTCCCTCTCAGTTCCAACTGCTATCACAGATCTATCTGTTGAGAACTTCAATTAAAGAGTGGGACCTTCCTTTTGGGGGTGAATAGTAATTTGTAATCACTTTTTTAATGGTTTGGCTCCTCTGCCTCATAATCTGATATCTTTAGAAAAATATCATCACTTAGTTTTGTTGAAAATGTTATCCGGATTTTTTTTAATTTTACTATCGTACTTCCTTTATCAGTTTAGGAGAAGGAGTGGATAGATCAAGTCTTATACCAATATCATCATGTTGCCTCTAAGATTTAGCACAATGATCAGTACCTGCGTGTGACAGCATGAGAACTTCAATATTGGGTGCTCCTTAGAGTCTACTTTTATTTTATATGGCTTCTGCTGTTTTTTTATAATTCTTTTTTTTTGAGGAAGATTGGCCCTGAGCTAACATCTGTTGCCAATCTTACTCTTTTTTCCCTCTCCCCAAAGCCCCAGTACATAGTTGTATATCATAGTTTAAGTCCTTCTAGTTATTCTATGTAGGATGTCACCACAGCATAGCTTGATGAGCAGTGTGTAGGTCTGCACTCAGGACCCGAACCAGCAAACCCTGGGCAGCCAAAGTAGAGCACTGAAACTTAATCACTACACCACTGGTCTGGCCCCTGCTGGTTTTATTAATGTGATCATATCCCCAGATGTGCCTGGTTATTTTTGATTGTGTACAGGGCGTTGTCTTTTCAAAATTGTTTATAGAAATAATGTGAGGTCTAAGATGTTATTTTTTGAAACAGAGAACATTAGCTTTTGCCTTTGCCTGGTGCCTTAATATTAGCAATCTGAGGCTAACAATAAATTTCATTTTTGGAATTAAAATAATTCAAAACTGAACTATAATCTCTATGACCATATATATATATATATATTTTTTTTTTTGGAAGCATTTCTCCTACAGTACAATTCTTTAAGATCACAACTCAAAGTGAAGAATATTCACAAGGATCCCCTCTCTGTCGATTTGGACTCCAGTTTCATTCTGTGAGTCCCACGAGGGTATCAAAATTGCCCACATGTTCTCATCCCTCCCCTCCAGCCTCAGCCATCATGCCAAGTGTAAAGGTGCTCTAATTATGGAACTGACCTTCTCAAGTCACTCCGTCTTCACTCAGTAACTCTTCCCCACCTGAGTAATCTCTACAATCACATTTATTTACCAATGCATATTTACTTTTTAAATATTTTGACCAGTTTTTTCTAGTTTACTCAGTGGAAGAGTTGCTTGGGTTTATCAAGTCTGCTATTACCAGCAAGGCAAATATTCCTGAGTGCCTCTAACTACCTTTATGACTTTGAATATGCCACTCATCTTTGAGAATGAAAGAGAATAAGTTATGTGTTTGTTTACCCTGGACATCATGTTTTGTTTTTAATCTGGAACACATAAGCAAACATGGGTTTCCCAAAGAAACATAGATTATCAAGTTCAATCTTCTCTGAGTCTTAGCTTTGATAACCCTCCTCCCCAAAGCATTATTCTCTTTTAGGTCAGGGGCAAGAAGTGAGTTGGTGGATCTTCAATTTCTCAGAGCAGCTCATTTTGTAAAGACTAATATTTCTAAGAAATAGTATCATAATCAATTTTGAGAGAAAGAAGCCATGAATGTGAGAAGGCAATAAATCTAAAGTGTGTCTATCTCAAGATAATATCACAAGATAGGTATATTTGTCCTTAACAAAATAAAATGCTTCTGTTATCTCCAGATGGTAGGATTATTGTACTTTAGCCTCTCTGCTATCTGGACTTTCTACATAGCACTAATTTTATACTATAATAAAATTGGCTTATTATTATCTTATAACTTAAAAAATATTACTTGTGAAAAAAGAGCTAAGATAAAATATTTTCGTTTTGTTAATGTACAAATTGAAATTTCTCTACTTGTAAATTTCTTTAGACTTTTCCAATTTTAATGTAAGAGAACTATTAATTAAAGAGCTTTTTTTCATTTGAGATAAAGTTTTTCAGGAAGCATTATCAAATGAACAATCTCTCTAGGTTAAAAATCAGTTTTAACATTGAGCTGTTAAAAACATCTTGCTCAACGATTTGGCTTAGCAGGCTTTCACATCAAAGATCTACAGCTTTATATTACTTGCCCCATAGTACTTAAGAGAAATTCATATTTGTTATGGCTATTAATTGATTGATCACTTATCAAGATTTACTCAATATTGACTCAACTAACCCTGAGCTTTTAAGAAACTCTGTCATAAAAGAATTGCTGAAATTAAATATTTTCAGAATCTTAGGGGTCAAGATTAATTCATGATTTAATAACTTTTGATAATAAGAGAATGATATGAAAATGGTGTTTCACACTTCAGCATCACCATTATCAACTGCCCTGAACTTTTAGTTATTCATTTATCTTTTCTACTGGAAGATTGAACTTAGTCACTTGTTATGTACTTTTGTTTATTTATGTTATGTATGGGGAAATTTGGGTTTGTGTAAATATTCTAGACAACAGAATCTTATTGATTTTCTTAGTAAATAAGTTATTATTTTTATGCTGATTTCATATAAATTCCAACCCTCTCTATGCCTAGACAAAAAGTAGTTCTGGTTGATTTTTATATTTAAGTGGAAATAAATATCATCTGCAGTAAGAGTTACTGTTTTGACATAGCTAACCGCAGGGAATTTTCTTCTGTGTATTCCAAGATTTGTTACACTTGGAGAAGAAATCAGATAATGAAACCCTCTTTAACAGATAATAAGGAGGCAGTTTTGGGTACGACAGAGACCTGTGTGTACATGGGGGTGGCTGTTGCTGAGGGGTGATTACACCTACAGTCTCTGAGCCATCTTGAGCTAGGAAACCCATGGAACCGCTGATAATCCTCATGGAGCCCTATTTCTAATAAAGTACTGACTCAACATCTGGGAAAAACAAAGAATATTGACCTATTTTCTTTTTTCTTCTCTGTCTTGTGAACGTGTTTATATGAAAATTCATTCAGCAAATTATTTTTAATGAAAGAATTTTCCTTTGTGACCCAGATATCTCCAGAGAGTTCATTGCCTAATGAATTTAAAGGATTTCTGCAGGATGTGCAGGATGAAGTGATTTTAGAAGATACAGTCTCAACCTTCCCTTTTACATCCAGCCATTCTAGAACAAAAATGTCATAGATTGATTTGAATATATATAACTGCTTGACTCATCGTGACACTTTTGAAGATTACAAGCAAGTCACTATACAAAGTGTTTGACACAATGTGTATATTTCCCATTTCTCATGATTTTACTCACTACTAGAGTTTGGTAAGAATATAGTATATGGGATACTATGTTCTTTTCATTGCATTTTATCTGGCAACACATAATTTTGCTTTGTCTCATAATTGGTAATGTTAATTTAATTGAAGGCTAAAAAACATGTGTGAAATACTAAAGAAATTGAAAGTGAGAAAGACGGGAGCAGCATTTGGGGCCATGCTTCCTACAGAAATTTCTGATAGTTCTAATGTTGCCTGTTGGCTTCTGCTTCCAGTAAAGGTGCTAAGAAGCTGACAAGCTGAGCAAAAGTGAGACTTATGGGACTAATGAGACAAAATACGTTCTCAAAAAGGAAGGAGAGGTGCCCCGGAAGTGTCATGCAACATTAAGTTGGGGATACAATGGGGTAAGGATTATTTCAAATGAACTTCTTCTCACAGGATCTGAAGCTGGCTTCTTGGCAAATCAATTCTTGATTTAATTAATCTGGTTTTACAGATAACATGCTTATGTACAGAAACATCCCTATATAACTTATTAGAAGACATTGCTAGCTTGCCAAGTTTATTGGACAAAAGGTCAAAATATATAAGTTAATTGTGTATCTACATGCCAGTAAAAAGCAGCATGACATTTAAAAAATATCTGTTATTTTGATGAAGCCTCAATAATATAAAGGAGGCAATTCTCCCCAGACTGATTTAAATTGATTAAAACTGACAAACTAATTCTAACTTTATATGGAAATAAAATGCCAAAAGAGTAGTCAAGACATGTCATTGTCTTTGAACATTGGTTTTCACTTCTTTTACCTAAATAGCTGGGAGTGTTATCGTTGTGTTACATAATAAGCGTGTTTCATTTTCTAAGAAACTACCAAACTTTATTCCATAGCAGCTGCCCCATTTCTCAGTCCCATTTGCAATGTCTAAAATTGTTCCACATCTATGCCAAAGCTCAGTATTTTCAATGTTTTATTCTTTTAAATCCATTATAATATATGAGTAGTGGTAACTCACTGTGGTTTTAATTTGCATTTCCCTAATGCCAGGAAAGTACTTTCAAAAGCACTTTCTAAAGAATCTAATAGAAACATGCTTAATACACTAAGAGATGACTGGGGAGAGATGGCTGGCAGTAACCATTGACTAAATTTCATTGTCAGTCTAAGACTAAAACAAGAAGATCAAGAGTGGAAGGATAGTAGAAAAATGTTATATCATTTAATGAAATAGAAGCAACTTAAAATTGGGGGAAAGGAGTAATAGAAAGATAAAGGTTGTATGAGCTTATTAATTTATGATAGAATATAGATGAGAGTCAAATAATATTATTTAAAGAAAATTAAACAAATAGTAGAATCTAAAATAAGCTAAAAGAGAGCCTATTACATTATCAAAGGTGTTTTAAAGGCTTCCATTCAAACAGAAATATGAAGCTTCACATATGCCAAAAGGAATAATAAATAAAATTTTAAAAAGCAGACCACAAAGGAAAAATCACAATAAATATCATAAAATATACAATATACATCAGACAACACAGCATCTATTTCATAAAGCAGAACTCCTAACTGAAATATGAGACGTAAACAAAAATATTATGTAAAGTAGAGCTTATGTCTATGTCCATATATACATACATATGATATATGGTCTTTGTATCCCAATAATGGCAAATGCACCTTTTTTTTTAAGAGTACAATTCAGAATTTCGGTAGAACACAAGAATTATTGATCTTTAATTTTCATGCAGAAAATCTTATTAAATTCTATGGGATAAAAAATTGATATCCCATGCAATAAAACCATAGACTAACAATAAAACTCAAGAAAAATATCTAAGATATTTGAAAATTTTATAACTCTATTAATCAACATTTGGTTTTAAACGGATATAATTCAAATCTTCAGATTTTCTTAAAACAACAATAATACACTATACATCAGAATATATGAGTAAAAATGAAGCAGCCTCAGAAGAAATCATAGTCTTAGATACTTATAGGAATACAAATGAAATAATGAAAATAAACAAATAAATGCCCAATTCTATAATATTGGGAGAAAAAGACAAAAGTAGTATAAAAAAGAAATAAGGTAAAATCGGAAACTAATAAGGAAGAAAAAAATTGTACAACTACAAAACAAATCATAAGACTTATTTTTTAATCTTAGAAAGCATAGATGACTATTACATACATAATGAAGACAATGGAAAAGCATAAGTATGCCAATGCAAGTACATGTGCAAAATAATGATTTAAACAGCAAAATATTTTTAAGTGTGGTATTAATTTGAATAACTCTTTGGTAATCCATCTGGTAACCTAGATGAAAAGAATAATTTCCTAAGAAATTATTTTATGCTGCAGTTGACTCTCCCTAGACAAGACAGCTTCTACCAAATAAATACATAAATAAATAAAATTGAGAACATTACTCAAGAGCTTCCACAAACAATCAGCAGGCCCAGAGTTTTTACACAAAAATTTTATGCATCTTTCCAAGGCAGATGGTTCTAATGATACATAAATTGTTTCAGAGAAGAAAAAATGAAGAAAAAACTCAATTTATTGCCATGAAGAGAGTATAACATTGACCCACCAATCTGAAAATGATAGCCAAAAAAAAGAATACTAATATCAATTATGCTTTTGTAGAGTAATGTAAAATTCCTAAATAATATATCTGCAAACAGAATTCCACAGCATCCTAAACAAATAATAAAACAATATGAAAAAGGATCTGTTTCAGGAATGTAAAACTGGCTTACTATTAGGAAACTATTAACATAATTCATCATATTAATTCATGTAAGAAAAACATTGTATGGTTACCTCCAAAGAAGCTAAAAACGCTGCCAAAACTTTAAACACTCATTGATGGTTAAAACACTCAATAAAATAGAAATGCATGGATAAATATTTAATGTGATAAATACGTATATATTCCTAATTCAAAAGCCAGCAATTTGAGGCTGCCCCGGTGGTGCAGCTGTTAAGTGTGCATGTTCTGTTTTTCTGCGGCCCGGGCTTCCCCAGTTCAGATCCCAGGTGCAGACATGGCACTGCTTAGCAAGCCATGCTGTGGTAGGCATCCCATGTATAAAGTAGAGGAAGATGGGCATGGATGTTAGCTTAGGGCCAGTCTTCCTCAGCAAAAGGAGGAGGATTGGCAGCAGTTAGCTCAGGGCTAATCTTCCTTAAAAAAAAACCCAAAACAAAACAGCAATTTACTTAATGGTAAAACACTAAAGGCTTTTCTATTTAGATTTTAAAAGGGGAAAAACAAGGATGTCCAGCGTGATTTAATATTATTTTGGAGAATGTAGCTACTATATTCAGGTATGAGAAAACCAATTAGTGTTATAAAAATTAGAAGCATAGATTTAAATTTTCTATTGGCTAATGATATAATAATATAAGTGGAAAAAACTAGAAAACCAATAATAAAAATCAGAGACAATTTTAAAAATTTAATAAAAAGGCAATAGACTTCATATGTCCAAAATAAAAACCTAATTAGTTGAAATACAGTAAGAAAAAATCACTTTTATCATGGAAACAAAAAACGTAAAATAACTATGGAGCAAAATACATAACAAGAAATGTGCGAAACTTATATGCGTGAACGTCAGAACACTCCCAAAAGAAAAAAAAATACTTAAATAAATGGCCACACATACTTTTTCCTGGATTAGATGACTCAATCTCATGAACATGTGACATTTTAGAAAGAAAAAAATGTCAGTATTCAATGATCTAAATTTCCATCTCATGAAGCTGGGAAGGGGCAGGGCTGGTAGCATAGTGGTAAAGTTCACACACTTCGCTTTGGCAGCCTGGGGTTTGCAGGTTTGGATCCTCTACCACCACTCATCAAGCCAGGCTGTGGTGGCATCCCACATAAAAAAATAGAGGAAGATTGGCAACAGGTGTTAGCTCATGACCAATCTTCCTCACACACACACACACAAAAGAAGAAGAAGCTAGGAAAGGAAGAAGAAATTAAGCTCAAGGTAATTAGAGGGAAAACAATATTTCAATTAAGACAAGAAATAAGAAAGTCATAAGAAAAATTAACAAAACATATGTTTTTTAAAAATTGATAAACTCCCAGTTAGACAACCCTGCACAACCTGTGGGTGTAATTGGATTTCCTTAATTTGTGGTAAGCATAGTGATGGTACCCCCCAAATTTCCATGCCCTAATCTCTAGAACGAATAAATGTTCCCGTGCCTGGGAAGAAGGAACTTGGATATGGGATTGATGTTAAGGACCTTATTATGGGAGGTTTTCCTGGCTTATCTGGTGTGCTCAGTCTAATCATATGAATTCTCGAAAGCAGAGAATCTTTCTTGGCTGTGGTCAGAGGGTTTTGTTGTGTGGTAAGAAGAATTCCGTCTACTGTTGCCATCTTTGAAGATGAAGAAAGTGGACCATAAAGCAAATGTGGGTGATCTCTACAGACTGGGAACAGCCCCAGGTGACAGCCAACTAGAAAATGAGGGCTTTAGTTCTGCGATTGCAGGGAACTGGATTCTGCTGGCAACGAATAAGCAAGGACTCAGATCCTTCCCCAGAACCACGAGAAGGGGCACAGCCGTGTTAACGCCTTGATTTTAGCCCAGTGTCACCTATTTTGGACTTCTGACCTACATAGTTTAAAGATGATATTTTTTTAAAGCTGTTAATTTCATAGCAATTTGTCATTTGTTAAGGGAAAACTAATACAAACATGTATGATGAAAACTATAGCTACTATCATACTTAAACGTAACCATAGCTTAGTTGCTAAGATTGGGAACAATACAAGGATGTCTACTACCATTGTATTAAATATTTTATGAGATGACTTACAAAATGAAATTAGACAAGAAAAAGAAATAAAAGTGTCCTTACTGGAAAGAAGAAGTAGAACTGTCTCCATTCAGAGACAATATGGCATCTATGTAGAAAATTATAAGGAATTTACCACCCCCCCCAAAAAAAAGAAAGAAGGAAAAAGAAAAGAAATTGCAACTGAGTGTCTTATACTAGCTTCCAACTGTTTGAAAAATAAACTTAAAAAGCATACCATTTAGAAAATAAAAGTTAAGCCACCGGCTTGTATTTGCAACACATATACGTGTCAAAGAGCTTCTATTCAGAATAAAGAGTTGTCACAATTGAATAACAAGAAAAGCAACCCAAATGTGAGTTTTAATTATTTATTTAATTGCTGACTTGGGGATTGAAAATTTTAATAAGTAGATAGTGTATTAAATGAGATATATAAATTCAATAGAACTTGAAAAAGTGAATTCCAAATTAAGACAAGAATGAGACACTATTAGAGGCCTACACAACTGACTAAAATTAAGAAGATTTGAATCCATGTGTTAGAAAGAGTGTAGAGCAACTGGAACTCCCCTGCTTTGTTTATGAGAGTATAACATTACACAACCACTTTAGAAGACAATATGGCAAGGTATTATACACTTAAACATAAAATTGCCTAATGACCAAGCCATTCTAATTGTTGTTATTTGGTCCAGATAAATGACAATTTATGATTCCAAAATGCAGCTTTATTGCTAATAGCCATATGTGTAAAACAACTGAGTATCCATCAATAGATGAATGGACATATGTTGTGTTATAACCATACAATGGAATACTTCTCAGCATCAAAACAGGCAACAACAGGGGCGAATCTCAATGACATCAGGCTGAGTAAAACCAGGCAGGCACAGAAAAATGCCTGCCTCTCCTTGGTTCAAGTGCTAGAATGTGGAGCTGGAGCTCACCCAAAGTAATGCTGTGCATTCCTGTGTTTTCTTTCCACCCCACCTCTGTGTTGTAGCTCATCACAACATAGATAGTGCATTTCCGGACTGTGTTTCTAGGAATTGAAGAATTCCTTTTTTCAATGTAGTGCAACAGTCAAAAGTTCAAAGGATGAGGGCATTGGCTTATGGATATCTTTGGGATACCATTTGTTTGATTTCATCTGTATGAAATTCAAGTACAGGCAAAACCCTAATCTGTGGTTGATCCAGTTCAGTTGGTGCCTGGCCCTGGGGGTGGGGAGACTGACTGCAGAGCGGTGTGAGGTAATCTTCTGGTATCACAGAAAGGTTCTACAACTGGTTTACATAATTGGTGCACAGGTGATTGTATTTGTGTCTCAAAGTGGACCATGTGCTTAAAATGTTTTCAGTGATGGCTCAATAGGTTTGATTTAAAATAAAATCGTAAGAAAAAATCAGGAGCACTTATATTCACAAATAATAAATAGTTGTGTGATGTAAAGGAAGAGAAAATGTCTTTTTCTTATGGTAAAAAAATAAAAACAACTGGGAAAGTAGCATCATAAGAAATGTGCAAAACATCGATGAGGAAAAATTGTAAATATCCCTGAAAGACACAGAAGTAGGCTTGAGCAAATAGCAGAACATCTCTGGTTCTTGGATGAGTTGATTCAACTTTATCAAGATGTCAGTTCTCTTTTTGTGAATCTATACATTTTATGTAATCACACAAAAGCAGTAAACTGTCTCTGAGATAAATAGATGTATTATAGAAATGATATGGAAATTAAGAAAAGGAAAGAAACAAAAGGAAAAGAAACAAAACAAAGCAAAACTGCAGAAAAATCTTGAAGTTTGCATAGTAGTTTTGTTGTAATTTTTATAGGTTCTAAAACTATTTATGTATGTATTGTAGGATACAGCAAAGGAGTAAACTCAGTGATAGTTTTTGCAACTGGTGTTTTCACTATGGGAGAAGGGAAAACCAAATATAGAATGGGAGAATAAGAGGAAGAAGTCAATAGCGTTAGATTTGAATTCAAAGTGTTAGTATGAACACATAGTGTTAAATTTGAATTCAAAGAGTTAGTATGAACACATGACTTGTAAATGTATTTCTTAGCTTTGTCTACGAAAAGTACTTAGTAGTGATGATAACCAGTTAGTGATAAGAGGAACCAGAGATTAGATTGTAAAAATCTTTCCACTTAAAATTGAGTCTCCTTGGAGAAATGCCTGATTACAGATTTCAGGCAGGAAATATACAATGTGAACCTGGAACATTTTGTTGTTTCAGAAAGCAAAAATAAGGGAATATTTTTTCTTCATAGAATAATGACAGCCAACAAAAGTAGGATAACTGAATGAATCAGAAAAATAATTATTTTTCCATGTCCTGTTTAGTAATTCATTCGGGCAATTGTGGTTAACGAATAAACCTCTGGAAGAAACAAACAAGAGAATTTATGAAGATGAATATGACCAATCCCAGTAATGGAAAGGGAATACTAGAACATACTGTAGAATTTTAAAAGGGAATATTGCCAGCAAATTCATGCAAATGAAATTTAGATAAAACAGATAGCTTTGTGGAAAAAATACTTCTCACCAAAACTGAAACAAAAGAAAGAGAAAATCTGTGTAACTAATATCTATTAAAAAGTGGAATCTTAATTAGAATCCTTTCCCAAAGAAAATTTCAAATCTAAATGACGCTAATAATAAATAAAGTCTACTAAGTATTTAAGGAAGAATAACACTAATATTTTACCAATTTTTCCTCAGAACAGAAAAAAATGGAGCACTTCCAATTAATTTGAGTCCAGCATGACTTTCATATACAGACCTGACAAGGACATTATGAGAAATACATACTAGAGACTAATCTAATTTATAAAATTAGACAAAAAAATCTTTTAAAATTGACAAATATTATATAAAAAGAATGACATATTAAGAACAAATTCATCTTATTTAAGGAAAGTAAGTTTGGTTTGATATTTGTTATTTTATTAATGGATTTGGCACATTAAAATAAAGGAGAAAATATTATAAATATTTCAATGGATATAGAAGTAACTTAATTCGGTATTTTTGCCTGTAGACCAAAAGTGCAACATGGCATTAGTGAGGTACTTTAAACACTTAGAAATATGAGGAATTTCTGGGAATCTTAAAAGGTGCATCCAATCATACACGTGCCCTATGGGCCAAAAATGTTTCCCCTAGGTATAAACCCAAGAGAAATGCATGCATTTATGCATACAATATATATTCAACAACAACCAAAGCACGATTATATGTTCTAGCCACAAACTTGAAACAGCCCTGAATTCCATTGGAGAAGTTTCTAACTTTATTAAAATCTTGTTTGTCTTTTCTTTATATTGACCAGTGCTCGTTGTGTCCTATTAAGAAATTTTTACCTAACTAGATGATACAAATCACCAATGACTTCTTGCCAGAAACAATGGAGACCAAAAACAGAAAGACAACATCTTTAAAATGCTGAAACAAACAGAACCGCCAACCCAGAACTCTACAGCCCATGAACATATCCTTTAAGAAGGCAGGTTCGATAAACACATCTTCAGGTAGCGCATTTGTCACTAGTTGACCTGTGCCGTGAGAGATTCTAAGGAAGCTTCTTTAGCCTCAGACGAATTGATATCAAATAATAACTTATATCCTCAGAAAGGAAGGGAGACCATCAGAAATGGTAAATATGTGGGTAAATGTAAAAGACTATTTCCTTCTTAAATTCTTTAGAACACATATAACTAATGTATATGGTGACCATTGCATTAAGAACAGGGGTCACAATAAATGGACCTATACAATTACAAAGTTTTCGCATTTCTTGGGAGATGGTACAATATAAGTTCTAAGTAGACTAAAAAGTTAAGAATGTATACTATAACCCCAGGAGTGACTACTACAAAGTAAAATAAAGGGTTATGACTAAAAAGCGAAGAGATGAGTTAAATGACATTTTAAAGTATCTGTATCAAGGAGTACATGTTGTAAAATGTGTGCAAGACTTTTGTGGGAAAATTATATTGGAAAAATTAAAGACATACGTATTGAGAAATATATAAGGTTCCACGGTTTGTGAGGCTAAGTTTATTGAAGGCATCAATTTTCTGAAAAATTGAATTGTAGATTTCGTCCACTTCCAATCAAATTCCCCAACAGAGCATTTCATGAGAATTGACAAGCTTATTCTAAAATGTATATGGAAATGAGGAGACCAAGGGCAGCTTAGACACAGTTGATGAAAAAGAATAAAGCAGGAAGTCTTGCTCAACCAGCTATTAAGCCTGAGCATGGAGCTAGCGTAACTAACACAGCATGATTTTACTGCAAAGAGAATAGACAGACTAATGAGATAAGGCAGACGCCAGAAACACAGCCCTGCACTGGCACTTGGTGTATGGCAGAGGTGCTGTTGCAGAGAATCAGGCAAGGAAGGGTCATTTCACTAAGTGTTGGTTGAACAGTAGGTTTCCCAGGTGTTTAAAAGAAAAGAAATTTGACTCCTACCCATATACAACAATGAGCTTCAGGTGGATTATAGACTTAAATATTTAGGTCAAATTATAATGATTATAGAAAATGACATATTTTAGGATCATTAAGACTTCAGAGTATGCAAAGTTTCCTTAATAAGAAACATTTTAATATCAAGAGAATTGCCATTTAAAACCACAATGAGGTACAATTAGAAATGATCTGATGGACAAAAATTTAAAAGTCAGAGTAGACAAAATAATGGGAATAGACAAAAAGAAACTTCCATATGATTCAAAAAAGAGCATTAATTGGCACCTGACACTTGGAATGTAGTTTGGCAGCATCTATGAAAGTTGAATACAAAGGCCCCACAACCTAGAAATTTCACTGTTGGAATAGATAAAGAATCCATTCATGTGCGCTGCACATATGTGTTCAGAATGCCATGATAGCTAAAAAGAAGGAAAAAAATGAAAACAAATGTCCATCAAAAGCAGAACTGATAAGCAAATCATGGTTCATGTAATGAAATACAAGTTCATGTAATAAAATACTATATGGAAATGACACTAAGTGACAACTACATACCCAAATATGGATGGCTGTTACAGTCATAATTTTGTATGAAAAAATCAAGGAATATGATTCAAGTTGCTGTAGAAGGCAAAAACAGAAAAAACAAATATGCTGTTAAGGGAAGCACATGGAGTTGATAAATTGTTTTCCAAAGAAAAGCTAGTAAGGAAATATCAGAATGTTCAGGAAGGTGAGGGAGTTCAGGAGGCTCTGACTGGGAAGTGACAGAATGGGAGTTTCTAGGATGTTGGAGGTCGTTTAATGGGTAGTCATTTTACAATTATTCCCGACTCAGCATGGTTATATTTTACTCCTCTTTTTGTTTGTGCGTTGTATGTTGCACTAAAAAATATTACATGACATTCTGGTGACTATAAGTCACTTGCCTTCCATTCGGCTTAGGACCATGGCCGGCATCTTATAATTACACAGCCCAACACATAGCTTGAAGTCTAGGATCCACAGAAATTCTAAGATTTCCTGGATTTACAGGAAAGCCGAGCTACTTCAGCACTAAAGCCAGGTCATTCCCCCTACCTACACAGGGATCCTTCACGGTGGGCAAACCCAATGAAGCCTCAAACTATTACGTGGTTTTATTTGGAGAAATATTGCGAAAATAAGCTATTCATAGAGTTAACATTTCTTCTCAAAATGTGGCCTTCTCACCACAGACTGAACACCGACATTATTCTTCCTACTACAAGCTAAGAGCTATAAACATTTTCCCCACATGATAGAGAAAAGAATAAAGAGAGAAAAAAGAAAGCTGTGTATCTCTGTCCTGTAAGGGCCATTACTGGCATAATAAATATACAGTAGAAAGTATTTTTCAGCTGCCTTGGAAGCAAGTAATATTTCTTTACAATTAATAAGGATAATGATGATGAGATCCGGCATTGACTGAAATCTTATGACCTACCTCTTGACCTATGCAAATCAAATATTCACTATGGGCCTATTATTTCAGATCTGCCCAGTGAGGTGTTGGATAAGATGAGCAATTTTGTTTTTCCCCAATCATACATTATACAGAAACCCATTAAATGCAGCATATGGAAACAGAGGTGCTGCTCCGTTGAACCCGACAGGTGGAGAGACCAACGCATTCACTGCATTCCACAGCTAAGCCTTCTTGCCAGAGTTCACTCACCCGTTCATAGATGCAAGTGATTGTGTGTGCGTGTGTACACACTGGCAAAGGATTTAAAGATGTAAAACAAATATATGACATGTTGTATACACATAATTTTGAAAATGCTAACAAAAATATTTTCAATTTAGGTAAGGATTCCTATAAAGAATAGTCTATTTACTTTTTTTTTTGAGGAAGATTAGCCCTGAGCTAACTACTGACAGTTCTCCTCTTTTTTTTGCTGAGGAAGCCTGGCCCTGAGCTAACATCTGTGCCCATTTTCCTCTACTTTATACATGGAACGCTTACCACAGCATGGTGTGCTAAGCGGTGCCATGTCTGCACCCGGGATCCGAACCGGCGAACCCCGGGCCGCCGAGAAGCAGAACGTGTGCACTTAACAGCTGCGCCACCGGGCCAGCCCTAGTCTGTTTACTGTAAGTTTTGTAATGGCTCCATGCTTTAAGAATTGATTCATTTTTGTTGTTTGATAAAATTATTTTAATTTTTATATTAATTTTGGAATGGCTACATTCCAACATGATACTTTGTATTTTTCAGTTATTTACTAAAAATCAATTTATTTTTTGTATGATTTTTGGAAGATTTATCTCATGGACACAGAACTAAGCAGTTTCTACTACAGAGATTTTTGAAGTTTAAGAAGAAGTTAGCAAGGTTTTTCCTCTTTTTCCTCTTTCTCTCCTCATAAACCATAGTGATGGGAGTGTGCATAAATAAATAAAATGTGTAATTAATTCTCATGCCTTTTTACTGGAGCATAGATTTCAGGCCGACTCTAGGAGCAATTAAGGAAGAGAGCGTGAACAACTGTCTCTTTATCAATGCAGTGTTAAATAAGACTATGAACACATTTGACTGCCAGCACTTCTTAGGGCAATATGGTCTCCTATTCTGGTTAATGCTGCTAAATAGCTCAATATTTACAAGAAGATATTAATGTATTTTATTTCTAAAAGAGTACAATCTTACTGAGTTTACCTGGTCAAACAGTATCAGTAATTTTCTTGGTAAATAATTAATTTTAGAATCTCTTCCTTTATATAATGCCCTTTACATAAAATATATAAAGTTATTTTTTTCTAGAAGAATGAAGAGTATATCAAATCTAAATTTTACTTTACTATACTGTGTGATAGTTATAGTAAGAGTTTTTAACATAATTTGCTGCTTAGTTGGAATTTTGTTTTGACTCCTGGTGTTTTACTTGTCTTGATATGAAAAAAAGATATTTTTAAAAGTATATTTAAACATTATTTGTCATAAAATTTTTTGGCCACTTCACTATATGATAAAACTGGAAAAAAACCACACATGCACACCTCCATACACCCCATAGGAGCTGATGAACGACATGCCAACCCCAGGAAAACTGTGGGATTGTGACTTGACAACATCAAGAAGATGCCTGTGTAAAGGCACACTTGGAACATTATTCTCATTATCCTCTAAAGCTGTAGACACAGGCGCACTTCATTTCTTTCTCTTTTTTTGAATTTTATCATCTTCTGATTTTATGTATTTATTTTTTATTTAAGTCACATTGGTTTATAACATTATGTAAATTTCAAGTGCACACTTCATTTCTCCCAGACCTCATCGTTTTAAAGCTTTAATCACATTGACAAACACAATGTAAAGAATTTCCTTGCATTACATCATTATTGCTGTCATGAAAATTTTATTGTTAAAAAAGGTGGGGCCAGCCCCTTGGCATAGTGGTTGAGTTGGGAGCGCTCCTCTTTGGCGGCCCAGGTTCACAGGTTTGGATCCCGGGCACAGACCTACACCACTTGTCAGCCCCGCCATGGTGGTGACCAACATATAAAGTGGAGGAATGGAACAGATATTAGCTTGGGGCTAATCTTCCTCAAGCAAAATACAAGGAAGATTGGCAACAGATGTTGGCTCGGGATTAATATTTCTCAGCAAAAATAAATAAATAAATAAAATAAAGGGCAGGGAAGCAATGTCAACAGTGAAAAGAAGAATGTCTTTTTTTTCTCTTCTTTCCTTGTTCCCTTGCTTCCTCTCTTTCTGCATTAAATTATCTCTTTTCTAAAAACATAATTTCTTGCAGATAGCTCACTGTATATTTGCATAAACTATGCCTAGGTAGTAGGAACTTAAAGGAAAAAAATGACTACGGCACATTTGCAGTTTACATGTGGCTGTTTCAGAGGAAACATAGTATTTAAAAATTTATAAATTTCAAATCAATAATTGTACTGGATTAGTGTACTTTAGTATATCAAGCTCCAGACTAAAGGATACACTTTGGAATCCAACGGCCTTAACTTTGACTAGTCATAGCTGGGTGAAACTACAATGGGATACCTCTACAAACACCCTGGAAGAGCTGAAATTAAAGGACTACAGATACTTGTTTTGATGTAGATATGTAGCAACAGGAATTCCTATACAAGCGGTGGGAATACAAATTGCTATAGTCACTTTGGAAAATAATATGGCATTATGTGTGAAAGTCAAATGTATGTATACCCTATAGCCCAGATACGTCCCCCAAACAAATATGTGAACGTTCCATCAATACACACACAAAATAATTTGTAGCAGAATTACTTGTAATAACACAAAGCGAGAAACAAATATTCACCAACAGTAGAATGGGTAAACAAATTAGCATACATTCACGCAATTGAGTACTTAAAAAGCAATGGAAATGACTGCACATCAGCTACATGCAACATAATGTTGAGCAAGACATGCCAAAGAGATAATATGAACTTTATGATTCTATTTAAATAACTATCAAAGAGAGACAAAACTAACTTATGGCGTTAATGGTAGGTGGTGGGCTACGTTCAGAGGAGTGAGAAGCAGCACTGATCATAAAGGGACATGAGGAGCCTGCTGGATGCTGGCGGTATTCAATTTCTTAGTATGGTTGCAACCTGTGATAATCCACTTCAATATAAATGTTTAAAAAAAGGTAATACAATGGCAGCTTGATGACATTCCTCGACCCTCTCTCTCTTGAGTCCCACTATTTTGGGAGCCCAGCTGTCATCCTGAAGCCCACCAGCACGTCCCTCATGGAGATCCCTTTGCCTTCCTCTACATTGGAGTGCCTCTTTCCTGGGCCTCATGTATTCCTTTCCTTGATTTACTCTCTCCTTTTGTCAGCACATACTTCCATACCGTGTTCAGAAATGGTGCAAGGGAACCAAATATTTCAAGACTTTAAATACATGAAAATATTTGTATTTTACCATAATACTCTTCAATAATTTGGCTGGGGACATAGTTCTGGGTTGAATATTATGTGCCTTCAGAATTTTCAAGGAATAATCCTACTGTCTTCTTGCTTCCAGTGTTGCTGTTTACATTCTCTCTCTTTCTGGAAGCTTGTAGAGTTTTCTCTTGTTTACAATTGCCCAGAAATTTCCTAATGATATAATTTCCTATTTCTTTCAATGCGTAAGTACTTAGGGACTTTTGATTTTTAAAAGAAATTTCCTTGAATTATTTTGTTAGTGATATCTTCATCTATTGCAGTTTTCTTTTCTCTCTCTCATGTTCCAGATTTCCTACTATTCAGAGGTTGGACCCCCTGGGCAATTATTTTATTGTATTTTCTATCTCTTTTTTTTTCCCTCTCTACTTCCTTGGAGGTAAAGAGGAACTCTTTTATTGAGGTTTTTATTTATGCCCTCATGTTTTTAATTTCCAAGGGCTCTTTTATGGTCTCTGAATGTTTCTGTTTCTGCTTTGTGGATGCAATATCATTTAGATTTATGAAGATGTTAATAGTGGAGTCTAGGTCTTTTTCTCCCTGCCAAGAATACTCTAATTTAGTATTTCTTTGTCTGTATCTTCCACATTAGATAGTTTTCTCCAATGTTGAGAACGTTTTGACTGGCCATTCATAATTTAACTTAGAGAGTAAAAAACAGTTATTGACTCAGATCATGTATGTGGAGTTTATTGTATTTGAACTTAACTGTAAAATGAGAAGGATGGGCTATTTGCTGGGGAACTCTCAATTCTATGTTTTTTTCTTTGCTTTTTGATTGATTATAATACTCAGAGAAAAAGTTTTACAAGATTATGACTCAAATATAATGGACTGACTACTAGCATGCTTGGTAGAATGGAGGAGGAGGTCTAGAGAATCTCTTTAATCAGGATTCATTCCAGGAAAATTCCCATGATGCCTCTCTTTCTGTCATAGTATCCATACTCTCAACCATGCCAGCTTTTCTCCATCCCAGAGACCTTGTGTTCCCTTGAGGAATAAAAATTTCAATGTTAGCAACGGGTATTAGTTACTTAGCTACAAGGCACTAGTGGAGGGTATTGGCATGTAAAATCTTTTCAAGTCGCTTTTACCCACTCCAATTTACTTTCACATATCCACCCTATCAAAACTAATCCCACCATTAAGCGCTATGGCTAATTCCTGAGTCTGAGGACTCTACACTGTAAATTGATGCTTAGCAGATTTCCCTATTGGGAAGTTAGGAAATAGCTTGCTTGGTGTTTTGTAGCATTCAGAGATTCTGAAAAACCGAACAAAAAAAACCCGACATCACATTCAAACTGGTAAATATGAAGAGAGTTTAATAAAGGACCTAAAGAGGTATGCAAAACATAGAGAAACCAAAAAATAAAAAATAGGGAGGTACCCCAGTGCTAGTAGGAAGGAGCCACAGGAAGCCATACCAGAAGCTGTAACAACAGAGATGTGTGCAGAGTTGCCTGACAGAAAGTTTCACCTTTGACTGAGTTATGCAGCCAGCCCAGAATGACACTGTGGGGAGAAGGCCAGGGGATTCAGTGGCTCAGCATCTCCCCCTCCCTCTCATCCTCTGCTGGACTTCCTATTGGCTAACTCTAGTGAGAACCAGAACATAAAAGAGTCCCAGTGATGTCGTCTATATAAGTCAGCTTTCCAGAGCAAAGAGCAGGGTGAGAAGGGGGAAATATGAATTTGTATGAGCATATCGAAGATTTCCAGAAGGCCTCACTCACTTTTCTTCCAGGATCCTGGTGAACATTCGTACTCAGCACAGATGACATACAAAGTTCCTTTAACAACTGAATCGTTTTGGGTTGATGTCAATTCAGTTATATTGTCCTCTGAAAATATAAATTCTTAGGCACTCTGTCTGTACTTTATTATCAGGGGGTAAGATGGAAAAGCAATTTTTATGTAAAAGTATTTACTACAAGAAATTTATTAACATATCTTGTGTCCTGCACTCTCTGCCAGCCTCTGGCTGGATAGAGCTCTTTACCTGGATTTCTTTGGCACCTCACAATTTCCCATTGATCAGGGCTAAGAGACAACTCAGAAAATCTTTTGGGCTCCAGTGAATCTTCATCCACTTTGCAATCTAGATCAGTCCCTCTCAAGGGTACAGTGACTCCCTTCCTTGCCAGTTGCATTTCTGGTTTGAGGAGCCTGATGATCAGGGGACAGACCTAGTGTCCATTCCATCAAAATCATGACGACATTCCCATTTAGAAGCATCTCTCATTTGGGCACCAGTAGGTCTGTTTTTACAAGGTTACAGGGACAGATTCTAAGTATATCTTTAAACGTGTTTTTACATGAATCTTCAAAATATATATTTTGTCATTGAAACAGGGACACTTGTGAGAGTGAAAGGTACTAACAATTTGGTCAGACAGTAGGCATAAACTTGCCACCGTCTAAGCAAGCCAGAATGCATGGTCATTCAGAGTTGGCTTTAGAAAGAGGCTGATGACATCTGAGATGCACACACATTGTCACTAATTTTACATTTGTCATTCCCTCTTTTTTCATGCAAGAAAGTAGACGGTGCAACACTGTGTTTCTCAGTTAAGAAGGGACACCTTAACATGACCCAGAGCACTAGATCCCCAGGAACTTCACCAGAGTGGCTGAGCTGAACTTGAGCAGGTTTGTCTCCGGCACAGATCTGTCATGCTTTATCACTTTTGGCTTTTGCAACAGCCAAAGAGGGGAGTTAATCGGTGGTGTGCATTTCCCTTGCATCCTTTGACTAGAATTTGATGGTGCTAGTAATCTCTGTGATCCCAAGAACCCAGTATTGCTCTTGGTATGCAATTTGTCAGGCAATGGGGTGAGATGATAGGAAGCTGTTTCAAGACACACCACTTGGCTCCTCCTGTATTGATAGCCTCTTTTTATTAGTGCCTGGATTCTGCCAGGTACCACATAAATTTCTTCTCACTCTATATTGTGAAACTCGAGAAATAACTCACCACACCACTGTGAGATGTCTCAGGACGACTCCTTCTATATCTAGACCTCCACAGCATCTGCTTTGAACCACTGAGGGATTCAGGTCCCAGGGATTAGAGTATCAATTCAAGGACAGTATATACTATCCCTCCGAATGTCTGGGTGTTTTCCATTTTGTGTGCATAGTGAGAAAGGGAAAGCGAGATACTGACAGGTGTTCTCTAGGAGCTATCCAGGCCCTTGTATTCCCTACTTAAAATCAAAAAAGTTGACAAAACAGGCACGTTAGATGAGGTTGTCGTGATGGAAAGAGACAAAAATAAGACCATTGCTTAATTATGTCTAAGCACAGATAAACAAACAAACAGCAATGAAGCCACAAAATTTACCAAATTCTCCTGTCTAGATAACAAGAATGGCTGCAAGGTTGCAGTTTGTTTACCAGTGAGAGATTCAGCACTGCTCCATCCTCCAAGATAAAAGGCTTCAAGTTGCCAATCACAGAATTTGCTTCTAATTTGGAGCAAAATCCTTCTTTCTTGAATTTCTATAAAATTGTTTATTACAAATCCAAATCCTACAGCAGGTGTGAAGGTTTATTTTATGTGTTAACTTGGCTGGGGCCACAATGCCCAGATGCTTGATCAAACATACGGGATGTTTCTATGGAACTGATTTTTAGATGAAATTAATTATTCAAATCAGTGGTCTTTGAATAAAACAGATTACCCTCTATCATATGAGTGGGCCTCATCCAATCAGTTGAAGATCAGAATAGAACAAAGACTTGTTCTCCCCGTCTGCACCAGAAGATGAAGAAATTCTGCCAGCAGACTGCCTGTAGATGCTGACAGCACTCTTCTCCAGTCTGCTTGCCTACACTGCAGATTTTGGATTTACACCTCCAGTGCCCACTATCCTAGTGTGAAAGACCCTTCCTACTAGTCCTCAGCTGTATCTTCCCGAGGACTGCAGGGGATGAAGACTTCCTCAGACCCCTCATGGAAGGATTCTGATGTTTCTTGTGTGTTATCAATTGGATACCCAACAGTTTTAAATTTCTCTGTTCTTAGCCATCGGAGAGTCATCTGAAGCCTCATTTTTAGAATCACTTTAGATACCAG
The DNA here is from genome assembly GCF_041296265.1 of Equus caballus. NCBI lineage: Eukaryota > Metazoa > Chordata > Mammalia > Perissodactyla > Equidae > Equus > Equus caballus. The sequence continues at coordinate 21,639,799 of NC_091687.1, forward strand.
AGTGAGTAATTGCCTCAGGTGCTTGATCTCCCAACACTATATGCTGTGCCTGCTCTGCATCTCAAGCATGATTTTGCTGTAGGCCATAGATCACCTGTGTCCTGTCCTCACCCAACCAGGCAGTTACCTAGCCCTTCTCAAACGTGCGAGCAACTCAATTCCATAGGGATCTAAGGGTCTGTGTCCTCAGAACAGTCCTGGTACTAATTACCAAACCAGTCCGAGTCCTGAAGGAATGACAGATGGTGCGCTCAATTTGGATGATCTTGGAAGAATAAGGAAGCCATAAAGTGATAAGCAAAATGTAGGAAAATCATATGGTACTGTAGTATGCAGGACTAGTAACAGTGGGGCACCATTGCCATCCCAAGCCTGGAAGCACAGGAGAGAGTGGTTACCAGCAATAAGAGAGAGACAGAGAATGAGAGGGACAAAGAGAAGGAGGCACACACACACACACAAGTGTTCAAAGGCCCTCTTGACAGAAACCGTGACTTTTTGTCACCCAGCCCAAGCTGACCTATCATGCATGGAGATAGAAGAATAGAAACCTAGACCTCACTCTTCTGCTCTACTTCTGTTTGTGATCCTCTTTGGCTGAACCGAACCAAAAGCCAGGGTGAAGGATTCTCTTCCTGTTGTGCACACGGTTCAGCCTCAGGGTAGAGAGTTGGGTGGCAAAAGGAGAACGGATCTGAAGGAGCCACGAGGAATGATCCAGCTACTTATTAACTAGTAGGCCAGTTACCTCTTACCATCTTATTTCCAATGCCTTTATATTTTTCCTTATTTTTAGTCTCTCAAAACAAAATGAAGAATACATGTGGTTGATATTATTGATGCATTTACTAAATATTTTCTTCCCACAGAGCTTGGATTCAGAGTGAAGAAGAGAAATAAGGCAGTTAGTGGAAGACATAAAGTTCAGGGTGTAACTTTTTAGCTGTGCATCTGCCTGATGGAAGTATCTCACGTGAAAAGGGTGCAGTTTCTAAAATTCAGAACCTAGAGCCTATTTTTCTGAATCACCAGTTACAGTACCTGTGTGTTACCTTGTCTCTGCTAGCACTGAGTCTGGCCTCTTCTTCCAACTTCCAAATGCCTGATCACATGGATTTCATTAGCGTTAGCTTATGTGCTTCTTTGACTTATAACAGAGATTCAAATTTAGGCCAATCTTTATTTTTCTTCCTTCTTCCAAGGCTTCATGTGATCTTTTTCTTCTTCTTACTCTCATGCATGCCCTTCCCATGGTCCAGAACCCTTTTCTCAAGCCATGTCACCTAATTACTTCCTGATCATCCTTAAGTCTCAGTTCCTCTGTGACCAATCCCTCATCACCTCCGACTGAGCTAAGCGGTCCTTCTGTTACAGTGACGATTGGTCCTTGTGTGTACCCTATAAAAATGTAATGTAAACACTAGTTTATGGTTTGCATTACACAGCTTGCTGTTACATAGTTTTTAGCTTGTCTGTCTGGTCAGCTCATTAACTCCAGGAAGGTCCCAACTCCTTCTTTTATCACAGCCAGGCAGAGTATGTCTCAATAAATTTTATGGATCAATTATTATGTCTATTATGTATCATTTAAGACATCCTCTGGTATTTTAGTTCTTTTACGTGAACTCTGGATCCAGGAACTGAAGGAGACATATGGAATGTGAAACTCTGATGGATCAATGACAGACAGACAGCTCAGAAATGTTCAGGGTTCAGGTGATGGAGTTTAATCCTGCCCTGAGTCTTTTTACCCCAGGGATACTTTAAATGCCCGCATCTAAATATATTTTATGGCATTTTAAAGACCAATTCAACTCCTGCCTGGGATTCTGTACAGTTTTACCATTGTGATAAGAGACAGGTAGGGCATGTTATTCAACTTAATAAATAAAAAAGAAAAACAAAATTGGGTATAGTAGACTGCATCTTGGGACCACTTTTGTTTGTGACTTGAATAGGAATAGTTATGGGTCAGTATCTCCTTTCCAAATCCCTGGCATTAGAGAGATTTACAGAGATTTGATCATCACTTATTGGGCTGGGGAGTTCATTGCATCTCAACCCAAGTACAAACCCTATTTCTTATCTGAAGGCATAGATCCTTAATATTGCTTGACTGGGTCATCTGTTCTGATAAAGAGTTTACATTTTGTGACAAATATATAGTCAAGATTCCAGGGAACAAAAATCACTGAAAACATTTTTCTGAAGAATTGCTAAATGTGATTACTAAGTAATATCTGTTAATAGTTATTAAGAAGGAATGTATTTTAGGTGATAGAAGAGAAAACACACTTACCCAACTTCAGGATCTGGACTGCATTTGAAGTTTGCAAGTGAATATTAACTTTTTTTCTAACTTTTTTTGTTTTTGAAAAATGTCATCCCAGTGTTAAGAGAGTAGATAAAAAGGAATTCAAAAACCTGTTTGCATATAGAGTAGTGACAATCACTATGTCTTACCAATAATGATTCAAATTTATAATAAAACGCAGAGGGAAAAATGTTTTGGTTTTAATTCCACATATAAATTATTCATTCACATCATTATTCTGTGAGAGAGCCATTCAGATAGTGTTCTTAGAGACATGGATAGCAGAGGGAGAAAATTTAGGTTATATTTTAGTGATTTTTGTTTTTCTAAATGGATGGTACTTAAAAAAGGTAAAAATTTTAAGTATCAATAATTATACTTTAGGAATTTTAAAGAAAATGTATTGTTTAGAATTTGCTTTAAAGAAATATTAAATACAGTGATAATGTGCTCTTTCTTATGCAATCTACAGAACTTGCTGAACTCTCAGACATCACTGAGTCCTCACATAGTGTACTAGATATTTCTTGTTTTGTTACTCTGAAATCATTTCCCTTCTTCTAGAAAGTGCAAAATTTCCTACTTTTGCCTGTGCCACTCAACATAATTCTTGGTAAAATTTTCAATCTAAGGTCCTTGGTCAACAGGCAGGCACATCACCCACTATGGGTGAATCAAGAGCCCTTCTTCAGAGGTTTATACCTTGAGCTAAGTGACACCAGAACCAAGAGGGTCATAGCTGATTAATCTGATTGCTTGGACCTCAAGACCCTGCCCATTAGTTCCAGTTTCTCAGACTCCTCGTTCTTCTCTGGTTCTGTCTATTTGAGGCCTATTTCTTCAGCTTTCTCTTAGTTATAAGAAAATCCCTGTCTTTCCAAAAGCACCCAGATTGCTTAAGTTTTCTGAAGTTCATTTCTCCATTGTAAACAAAGATTCTTGTCAATTCAGTTGACATCCCCACAGTTGGTTAAATGAGCTTATAATTTTACCTTTTTGACTAAAATAATTTGATTCAATTTCATTTCCCTGGCAACCAAAAGGATTTTGACTAGAAGTGATGGCATTGGTACCAATGCCCAAAGCCATGTGAGATTTATAGGAATCTCTCTAGGCTCACAGAAAAGAGTAGGTTTACTGAATATTTGAGCATTTCGATATTAATACTTATACACGAGGTGTACTTAGCATGTACTAGGCATTTTAAGTGCCTTACAGATGTAAACTCATTTAATTCTCACATCTTAGGAGTTAAGTATAGACTTAATACAGTGTGACTTTTAAAATGCAAGACATGTTATGCCCTCCTTGAGGACGGGGACTCAGTTTTATCTAGTGTAGTATTCCATTGTCTACCATGATACATGACATGTAATGGGCACTCGATAAAATTTTGTTAAATTAGTCAAATAAAACATGCACATCATTATACACTCATGACTGTTCATAGTGGATATCTATGTATATATCAGCATAAACTCTTTTCTGAAGATAAATATTCCCCTCTCTCACTCCTTCTGTATACATATATTGTTATCAGAGCATGTCACGCTAGCACCATGTGATCTAGCATGCACACCTTTGGGAGTCTGGGAAGTGAAGAAAAATAGTAAATTTGTTCTATATCCAGCAGTTGAAGCAATAAGATGTAAAATACAGAAAGAGTTTGTGCTATGTTCTGGACCATGTTAGTAAAGCAATCTTCTTTGGTAAGAAACAAGAATTAAATTAGCATACGAATAAAAGCATGAGTGAGAATCATAGGTCCAGATTCTAGCTGTTCCTGAGGCCCAAATAAATTCCTGCTTTTGTATAATTTCATTGTTCAACCTTAGAGTCCATGGTGCATCTCTTGTTCTTGTAATAAAAATTTAATTTCTCTAAGTAGATTGCCACATGAATTGTTATCCTTTTTGAATTTTTCAGTATGGTAGTCTTGTAGCAAAATATTCCTTTTCAACTGTTTAATCCTAATTTGTACAATTTTTAAATTATTTCTTATCCTTCATTACCATTATAACTGACCAAAGAATAACTTTAATTTGTAAATTAAATGGAATAAAGCATTTGAAACAGTTATTTCTCAAGTTCTACTTCATATTTAACTATTATATTGTTATATCACTCAACCGCTCAAAAATGAAGTTTCCAAATCTATTCTCAAATTATCTTTCCATATTTTATTCTACTCCTCCAAATAGGATCTTTATACCTCTGTCAGGTGACATTTCTTAGAGTTTGCCCAAATATACTTGAATTTTTTCCAATTTCATGCTTTTTGCAAATTCAGGTTCCTTCTGGAAATGTCGTTTTATGGAATGAGATTTGCACTGGATCCTGAGTTCCCAAATCCTAGACCATCATAGTCCATTAATCCCTGTTCCATCTGCAGGGGTGACTTGGATTTACCCCAGTGATGCAGGATATTATTATATGTAACACATATGACTCCCATAAAAGGTCACTTTTATGAACACAGTCTGTGGCCCCAAAATCCTAAGCCTTCATTACTTCCATTAACTGTGCTGGAAAAATGAGAATTAATGGATGATCTTGCTGCAGTGGCAGGGTGGAAGATGAAAAGTGATCTGAAAGAAAAATATTATAAGAGGGAGAAGAAGTAAAAAGTACCACACATTCTCTATTGGAGAGCTAGTACTCTATTCATTCACCATCAAACTTGTCATCTCCTACCACCCTTCCCTAGTTATATGTTTGACCTGGGACAGAATTATTTTTCCATGAGGATAAAAGTATAGGAAAGCAAAGAAATCCTTGAGCATTCTGTAGAGGTAAGAATGAATGTCTGTATTCTATTGGTGTTCAAAACAAGATGATAATACCTTGTAATAATTGTATCTCATACACTTTTGTAACCCTATAATATTGAACATGGGGCCTTGCAGACTGTGGTTCAATACATGAATGTTTAATTACTCCAAGCTTTTACATAACCCGACTTTTAGGAAATATACATTCAGTCATATATCACCCCTTTATATGATCTCAAGAAGTCCATTATGCATTGGTGAGATCAAAGTGAGAATATTAGAAATTGATAACCAAAATATGGAAATAAATTTTAAAAATATAGTAGTCACCTAAATTATAAAAAATATATGAAAATATATAACCCATCCTAAATTTAGTCACTTTCTAGACAAATTTTAACATGTCTATGTTCAGTATTTTAGCAATAGGTACTGACTGACATGATATATCAACACCAATACATACATAAGTATGTAGTTGATTGTCCAGACTTTGAAGAGGGAAAGGAAGCATGATTCATGGTTATGTTGGAACAACTGGCATAAAGCAGGATTGTTCTGGGCACACTGGGACACACAGTTGCCCTATTCATAAACTGCCTTTTACACACAATTCAGAATTTTCAAACATCAATACATAGACATTGATGAATACTGCTTAGACATGCTGATATACAGAGAACACACTAGCTTCAGGAACAGTTTCATTTTTAGCAATTATTTAAAGATTTAGTCACATTTTCTTTAATTATTTCACACAAATAAATTTAAAGAGAAAAAGTAAAGCACTGATTTTGGAGTACAAAGTGTAGTTTTATACAAGTAGTGTATATTTTCAAAGATGTAAAATAGTCAACAAGGTACATGCAGAAAACATTTAAAGTGAATTACTCTAGCTTTCAATAAATTACAAAATATAAGATAAAAAATTCAAAACATAGTTGAAATTCTGGAAGTCCACCATCAAAATTATGACTAAAAGTCATGCAAAATTAGAAATTTATAATATTTACATGTTTGAGGATGTGGAACCCATTAATAATATGGATGCCTATTACTTAGTTTTATATATTTACTCAATTTTGCACATTTGAGCTCTCTCTTTCTTCCTATGTCTTTATATAGATGATAGATAGATAAATAGACGATAGACAGATAGGTGATAGATATATGCATACATAGAAAGATACATTGATAGATAGGTAAGTCAATAGAAGATGATAGATAAATAGATGAGATAGATAGATAGATAGACAGATAGATAGATTATATAAAGTCATTCCAAAGAGCAAAGCATTCCTTTGCCAGAAATGTCAGCATAAGAATATCTTTCTCAAATACTATGATGAAAATGCTGAATACTATAATCACCATGTAAACTAAGCAGCAAAAAAGTAGCTTTCTCCAGTAGAAAACAAGCTATTTTCATGTGTTTGTAATAATTTAGTCTGGTAGTACATGTAAAAGAGGTGCATGGCTTTCCAAGACAGGTAGAAAACATAAACGAGTAATCACCAAATGTGAGAGCATGCAGGATGTTGGAGCCCATAGTGAACTGGAGAGGATGGTCATTCCCCAAGCAAGGGCGTTAGAATGTCATAATGACATATTGTGAAGCCCCAGTATTTCTGAGGGGCAAGTATGGCTTCCTGGCTGCAAGTCTTTAACTAGACCGTTAGAAAAAGGAAATCTAGGGAAACCAAGTAGGAGAGGGTGGACAAGAATGACTGTTCGTCAACGAAATATGCAAAGTTTCTTACCCACTTGGTCACGTTAGTTGCACATCCATCTTTAGGAGAAGGTGTTATTGATCCCTTTGAATAAATCAGGAAATTGAGGCTTCACAGTTGTAAATTACAGTTTTGTAGTTCCTCAAGCAGTTTACAGAACAGCTAGCATTCTACAGTGTTTTCTGACACTGAACTCTACTACACAAATATGATAATAATTCCCTTTGTGTTCATCTTCAATTTTTGAAATCAATGCTTTTAAGAAATCTCCTGCACAAAAACATCCATTGTACAATTCTGAGAGACTGAAAGTTGGGTCATGTGAGTTGGAAAGTTGGATCTACATCAGAAAAGTGCTCCTTTTATAGTGGGTAGACATTATCATGCCCTCTGAGGACTGTGCATTTTGACTTTGAGAAAATAGAGTCTTAAGAGCACTTGAGTAGTCTGGCAGAGTTGATTAAAAGCGAGGCCTTTAAACACTGTTATAATGTGGTCTCCAGCTAAATGGAAACGTAAGCTATGGCAAGGGTTGGAGCTTTCAACTTTGCTAAGATTAACGACAGTGAATTACCATTGTGTTCCAACAGCATGTGTTTGGGCACAGTGAAAAATGAAACTAAATCCCAACTAGAAGCTCACACATTTCTTTAACAATATATAAAAGCTTTAAATTGTGAAAAATCTTGCCTCATCTCAGAATTTCTGTGTGACTGTGATGCCAATTGGAAGGAGTATGTCTATAGGTATATAGAAACATCAAAAACAAGTACTCTCCTTAAAGATAGAAATCACTTAAAACATCTTTAAGCTCGAATCCTCAGAAATTCTTTGACAGTTATTAACACATATTAAACGATAGGAGACTGGAACTCACCTTCTTTAAGGCAGTACTCCATGCCAGGTGCTGTATTGGCTGGTTTAAAAGACAGATTTTTTTATTTATTTCTTCGTTCGTTCTTTATTTACTGTTATTCCAAAGGAAGCAAAACACAAAATAAGAATCATTAACCTCATTTTTCAAATAAAGAACCCAAAATTTAAAGGGTAAATTCATCGTTTCTAATAATGCAATGACTTTTGATAGAAGATGGTCACTGACTTAGGGAATGAAGATGATGGTGATCAAGAAGTTTTTCTCAGTTAATCATCTACCTAAATACCTTGGATCCAGGTGAACATAAACAAATTTACTCACTTTCTTGCTTACCCAGCTTCTATTCTTTGGAACATAGTATAAAATAACAAAAAGAGCTGTTTAATTACACATAAAAATGAAGATTCAATGCATTCAATACATATCTGTGTTTTACATATGTGCACATGGAAGTTAGATTTCTGAGTTGGATTCAACGTCAGGTTAGTGGGACAAGAGCACATGCCATGTGTGTAGATAAAAATAAGTTAAAACTAACAGGCAGAGAAGTAATAGAGTATCCACATCCTCAGACCTCTCAACACCCACATTTGAGGTCAGGCCTACCAGGTGGTCTGCATACACCTAGGCCCATATTCCCTTGAGAGGACCCTACCTCGTCCATGCTCTACATGATCTTAGGGTGAGGATGCAGGAGCTTCTAAGTGACTCTGTAACTAGGGAACTATGCTGGTCTAGAAAGGAACCTCGATGGAAAAGAGGGGCCTCTCAAGCTGGGTGGCTGGCGCCTGCTTGTCCTTTTGAGTTAACTCAGATCCACTGGGCCAGCTCTCTGTTAAGCTACAACAACCTTTCCGGGACTCTCCAGATTTATCGTCTCAGCTCATATAAGGAGAGCTAAGAGGAATGTTCACTCAAATGGAGGAAGCACATCTCACATGGAAGGGCCTCATGCCCTAGGCAGTCAGTGAGGGATGGGGCATAAACTACCCTCAGGGAGCTGAGCCCCTAAGGTGGATCGAAACCCACTCTTCTAGAAATGTGAGAAATAATGTTTTCCAGAGCAAGAAATCTCACCCCGGGGTTCCCAATGTCCCGCTGTGGCTCACTTACCCTGGTCTCATCGACTATGGCACTGAGGCACAATTTGTCACACTCATTATGATAGCCAAAGTGCATTATAAACACAGGATTTGTCCCTTTCAATGTCGTACTGTGGGAAAAACAGCGTTCTTGCTTCCATTTTACAAAAAGTTTAAAAATAATGTGGATGACTACTCTCCTGACAGTATTATGATTACTTGATGTTTTAAAAACAATATATGATTTAGAAATAGGGAATAATGCCAAGTGGTGAAAATGTCTTCTCTAAATTTGAAAGAAACATAGTCTATTATTACACTAACAGACGTGATTCAAAATTAAATTTTACTTGTCCATATTAGCATTGATGATCCAGCTACCTAAATATGCAGAATCAGAGGTTATTTGTGTATTTATTTGCATAAGCAATGACTAGTTCAAGTACAGTACTACTACATTTGCGCACCATGCCCTTGAGGAGATGCTCATTATTCAGTCTCTTTTCTTTATCTTCTTTTTTTAAATTTTTTATTTTATTTTATTTTTTAATTAACCCCTTTATTAAAGGCTACCAACGTTTCAAATAGTGGAGCTTCTACTGGTCTTTCAGTTCCTTCAGTTCTCTGATGGCTGACTTTAGTGTGACAGCAGAAGTGGTGTCTTGGGTCCAGGCACCACCGGCTACTGTTTTCAGGCAGGATCCATAGTGCTGGATCCCCACACTTCATCTCTTCATCTTGGTTTTGCCACAGAAAGTGCAAGCATACTTAGCATGCTGGCAGATCTCAATTTTTTCACCATTTTCCTGAGGGAGGCACCGTAACGGGTCCCGTATTTACTGACCTTGGAGCACTTGGCCATGTCTCAGAGCAGAGAGCTATTTTCTGATAACCGAATTTCATATTTTTTTCCAGGAAAATGCCACCTTGATTTGAATTCTATTTTTCTGAGTTCTATTTTTTTCTGTTAGGATTAAACACTATTAATCTATGGACAGTAAGTACTTCTAAATTCCAAAATGAAGCAATTGATTTTTGCTGGGATTAAAAATTGCATATTTCAATCAAGGCTAAGAATTATCAGCATAATTATTCTAAAATGTACTCTGAGTTTCTGAGCAAATAACTAAGAGAAGACGAAGGAAAGCAAGGATATGCCCCATAAAAATTAGTGTATAACAGGTATTAAAGGTTTTCTTTGTAATACGAACGATCTAATAGTCAAAATAGCTGAAGGATGTTGGTTTGTTTGACCATCTATTCTACATAATTTTTGAAAGGCAGACATAGAGTTGACAAATAGACCTATAAGTGTTGATCTCTTGTAAGTGAGACTAATAAACAGTAGAGAAATTTACAATATTTTAAGCAATTTTATGTACCAAACCCATTCAGGAAAGAATAATTAGAAACTCACATTAAGTATTTTTATCATTACCTTTAAAATAATTTGGATTTCCCACAAGTAGCAGATTTGGTTGATTTCATTTTTCTTTGCAGATTGGATCATTATGTTCATTAATTACCAAAATGATCACAGTATCCTTATCTGAGCCTCTTCAACCCAGTTTAAACCTGGTTGTAGGAAGGGCACCATAAATTTAGATAAGTGTGGTTTAGTTCATGTAAGAATAGTTTGGCTCTTGGAATGACACATTATTTGATCTTAGTGTTTTGCTCTAAGAATTTGTTCATATTATTTGCCTTTAGTAGTTATACATAGATCTTAAGAAATTACAATATATTAATTATAATTATGTCACCATATTCTAATTTTTCATGAGCTATTATGTTATTGAATTTAGAGAACAGTAAGATTTTAGTATTACAGTTTTTGAGGCTACTCTGAGTTTTATCATTATACAAGCTGCACCATATTCAAGGGCCCTGCAGCACAAAATACACAGCAGTGACCTGCAATACTGCATTCAGTATGCCAGCACTTATTTCCCGATATAGGCATATTTTATCAGAAAAAAAGGCGTGCAGTCAAGAAAACTTCTATTTCATTGCTTCCCCTCTTTGAATTCCATAACAGAGACAAGCCATTTTAATCTTGCTCCTGGGCTGATGCTGCTTTGGAAACTCGAGCCCATCTTGCCTCTCACAGCTATGTTATAAACTCATGTAAATTGGAATTTATAATGGAAACAGCACCATTCTTTATTGTAACTGCAAAAGCCGGGCTCCACTCAGATAAAACGAAACTAAAGGCATGGCAGACCACCCTCCACTGTGCTTTTATTAACTTTATATTTCCAACAGAAGAGTAATCATGGCAGTACTGAAAGCATTTCAGTTGACTTCCCAGAAAGCATTTTGCTTTACATTTGCAAGTCACTGAATGCGGCATTTTACTTCATCAACCGCTGCACTTCTGAGAGCCACTCAAATGTGAGAAACACAAGTCTAAGATTTAGTCTTTCAGTAAGTCTGCAGAGCCATATAACTCTTCTGCATTGGACTGGAAAGCTAAATTTGACAGATCTTGGAAATCAAATAAAAGTCATTTTCCTTTATGTTCAAAAAGTTTAAAGCTCCACTTCTCTGTACTGGTTAGAAAATAAAAAGTTCTTACATAAGTATAGGAATGCTTTTCAGCTTCCACTATGGGGAATTGTTAGGAAGACTGATGATGTAGACAGATTAAGATTCAAAGCGTTGGTCTCATTTACACTTGCTTATTATTTGGTGGGTCAGTTAGACACTCTCAGAAACCAGACCTCTTAAGTCTTGGGGTTGCATTGTTAACACATTTCAATTTATTGGAAGTCCTCTGCTAAGGTTATTGGGTGAATAGTAAAGGATATTTATGTTGGAACATAGGATGGAATATAGGAGAAACTCACAAAAAAGAAAGGTGTTGTATTCAAGCACACATAAAACTATGTTATAATACAGAATTTCAGCTTCAGCTCGGAGACTTGGAAAGCTGGAAAGAATGCTTCCCCTGTCAAAGATAAACAGAGCTGGGCACTAGTTACAGTGGTGAGGATAGATTTTAATCTTTAATAACTATTGTGATAGAGCAAAGAGTCCAGTGTGAACTGAACTCAAAATCAATTTGTACAGAGGTGACTGGGCTTTTTAAGGGAGAATGAAGGATGAGGGAGGGGAGTGGGCAGGAACTAAGTAGAGTCAGGGAAGGCAAAAATCACCAAAAGCAAGAAGAGAGGAGTTGGTCCATGTGAAACCCTTCTGGATTTGCTACCTGGCGCTCATTGAAGTTAGGCTCTTACTGTCACACAGAGGCTGGGGGCAGAACCCTATACTCAGATATTGGCTGGCACAAACAGCAAATTCTTTTGGCAGGCTTGAGTTTTCTCAGGTAGGCACTTTATAGGGGACTGGGGTCACCCTAGAGATGCAGCCTTAAGCTGTTAGAAAGGATGTTAGTGTTTCTCCAAGTTTCTATAGGCTGAGGTGGAGACAGAGTTGAGAAGAGGGATCAGAGGAGCCTGACTAGAGTTTGGTCAAGGAGAGAATCTTTGTCACTTTCATCCTTACAACAAGCAAAAATTTGGACAAACAAAGTTATAATCTTTTTTTGGACTTAGAAAGCTGACATCACAGAGCAAACAACTAAACTGAAATCTAGAGGATATAGGTCTGGAGAGAGAAGCAGAACCCGAGCATTTGTTGATCCCGGCAAACGTCATGGAACACTATATCAGCCAACAGGAAGATTCAGGGCGACATTTTAACCAGTTATGCATGTCTAGCATGGGCCAGTGTGAGCGCATGGAGTTCTGTAGACCACAGACGTGGAAGAGTTTTTCTTTTAGGCTTTTCCTCCACCTGGTTTTGTACCCACCAGGTGCTCACAGGGAAGTCTGGGGAGAATCCTGGGAGCCTTTGTAGTGCTAGAAGAACATAATAGCAGCTACTGGGAAAATTTGGCCCAGACTCATTTCCCCCTATTTCACCATCTGGAACAAAAGCTCTAATCTGAAGAAGGAAGGGCAATAAAAACTCCGGAGAACCCTGCCTGAGGACCCCCTGCAATTAGGAGAGGGGATGAAGGAAAAGATAAAAGCCCCACCCCTTGCTTAGGGGCAAGACTAAGAACTAGACCCAACACTACATCCAGAAAAGACGCAGAAGAGACTCAGGTTGACGGTGCCCGCCTACTACTGAGTCTCAGTAGAACATCAGAGAATGTTCCCTTTGTCACTCCCATGAATACACTTACAAGCACTGAGTAGAATACCTCTGGGAGAGCATCAAGACCTGGATCTTCTCAGGCGAGGACCCAAAGCCAAGCCTAAAATAGACACTGTGGGAACCCCCCTGGCGAGATTGCCCAGACTGAGAACACTCACCTCTGGAGGCGTTTGAAGCCTCTGTGCACCAAGAGTAACCATAGCAACACGAAGCATTTTAAAGCCAGCCCAACCCCTAAGTAGACTAACACAAACCCACACAGCAAAGCCCCAGCAGAAGGAAAGGCGTGCTCATCTTGAAGCATAACAATTATATACCTGAGTACTATAAAATGCAGCTGTCTTTCAAAAACAATTATGAAGCATGCAAACAGGCAAGAAATAGCACAGTCAGAAGATAAAATAATCATCAGAACAAGACAGAGAGGGGGAGGTTGAAGCTGTCAGAGAGAGAAGTTAGATAACTTATATGACGAATATGTTAAAGTATCTTACGGAAAATATTGACAGCATGCAAGATCAACTAGGCTGTTTCAGCAGAAAAACAGAAACTGTAAGAAAGAATCAAATGGAGATTCTAGAATTAGACATCCAGGGATGCTGGGATCTCGTGCCAATCTGAATTCAGTCTTTAAAGTTATGTTAAAATTATACCTTGATTCTTCTTATCCACATCTATGCGGATTTCTCCTTTCCTTGATACTGTCTATGCCAAGGGTAAATTGTTTTGAGTACCACCTTTCCTTCGAAGGACTTGTCACCATTTGGCTTTTGGTTCTTTAGGCAACATTAAAACCTCTTTGCTAGTTTAAAAACATGATAATTTTGTAGACTATCTCACTTTTTTCACTGTTGAGGGGCAGGGGAGTAATGCTTTCTGCTGATTTTTCCACTTTGCAGAAGTGGAAATCTTTTGATTTTCATTTAAACTGTTTACATTAAGCCAAATAATGTCAGCCTTTTAACATACTCACAAATTTAGTACAGCATAATTACGCTACTCACAAGATAATTAAATAATCTTAAAATATAGTTCAATTTTCATCTACCCAATGTCCTCTGGTAATAAGAATATTGTTTAAAATTGTATGACATCTGCTTCCAGATCTAAAGCAATATAGTAGTCCTAACTTCCCTCTGGAAACTATTGCAAAAATGGAAAAAAAAAATACACAAGAAATCTGCTTGCAGGCAGTTGAGTTCTACTAATGCAACTAGGACTATTGACCCAAGATCCAGGAGAGAAACAAAACTCACTGCAGTGAGCCCCACATGCCTCGCCACCTTCCCCTCAAGGTATCCGTGGCCACTTTAGCAGAGGTAATAAGGCTGAGAGGGCTGTAAGGAAGAAGTATCTAAGAAGGAGGGACTCTCAGAAGGAATTCACTAGTGTCTTGGGAAACAAAAGATTGAAATCCAAGAATGGACAGGGAGGACAGACCTAGTAAAACCTCTAATTATATATATTTCACCCCTGAAGAAACTTACCACGGGAATAGATAAAAACTAAATGTACATCAACCTTCATAACAACGGAACCCATCTTCATATTAGCTCTACTGACTGAATTCACATGATCTTGTTATGTAGTAACTACCTGCAAGAAGCAAAAACACAGCCACATCAGAGGAAGATAACCATCACCCAGGTCTTCAAGAAAAAACCACAGGCATACCAAGAGATACAATAAGAGAAAAATAGACAAGGAACAAATATCTAAATATTAAATCTATTGGAGACTTTAGAATAACTATGATTAATCTGATTGAAAATATGTGATGCAATAAAAAAAATTTGCCAGAGAACTGGTACTCACAAACAAAGAATAAAATGGAAATTTTAAAACAACAAAACTAAACCTATACTAACTGAAATAATGAACCTAAGTGATGAGTTTAAGAGAAAATGTCACACAAAAGAAAGATCTTATGATTTAAACTGTAGTGTAGCCGAAGATGTTCACACTAAAGTGGAGAAAGAAAAAACAGGACTAAGATACATCAAGTAGTGTATGATGCATGTCATATAAAGTAAGATATGCTAACATAAATATAATTGGTGTCCAGATAAAGAAAACAGAGAATTCAATCAAATGCCAGGGAAAAAGGAGATACAACAATAACATTGGAAGTTGGCTTCCCAACAGAATCCATGGTAACCAGAAGGTAATAGAAGCACATCTTTATATGCCAAAAGCAAATAGCTGCTAACCTAAAATTGTATACAAGGTGAAAAATATCCTTCAATAGAAGAGTGAAAATAAAGATATTTTTAGACAAAAACTGAAAGGATGTGTTCCCAGAAGTTCCATGTTCAAAGAAATATTAATGGGAGTTATCAGATAGATAAATGATTGCTAATGTAAGCCTGTAAATGCAGGAAAGAGTAAATAAGTGAGTAAATTTAAAAGAATATTGACCATGCGAAACAATAATAGTAAGGTCTTGAAGGAAATGAAATATAAATGGTAATAAAACACAAGACAGCAAATACTCAAAAGGAGAGAGTGGGTTCTTACATCTTGCAGAAGTAGTAAAAGTCCCCATTAAGTGTTGGATCTAATGCCTCAAGAATATAGGATAATCACTGAAAGAATAGAGGAACTAACAAATAGAGAAACAGAGTAATTGATGGGGAAATGAAATGATAAAAATACAGAAATAATTCCCAAAATGTGAGAGCAAGAAAGGATACTTAAAGATGCATGGAACACTTGCATGGAAAGTTTAAATTTTAATATATCAGTGGTTACAATGAACTTAAATGGACTACATACTCCACTTTCATTCTAGAAAAAGTAACTCTATTCTACTTTCAAGAAATTATGTTTAGAAATAAAGACCCAGAAAACTTGAAAATGAAAGTAGGGGGAAAATTACACCACATAAATACAAACAGACATAAGCTGAAATAATTATACTAATAAAGCAAAGCAAGTTCTAAGAGAAGAAAATGTAAGTATTACTGGGAATAAATTGAGATGCTTGGTACCAATAGGAGTTTCTATATAAATGCAAAATCTAACAATTTTTATTTTGCATATACCTAATAATCTAGCTTCAAAATATATGTAGCAACAAAAACAACAGGCCCATGAATTTAAATGATAAATAATAAAATCAAAATTCATAGTGGAAAATATTTCAAAACTCTCAGTAACTTATAAAACAAGTTGCTTGTGTATAGAAACTTTAACCAACATTATCAACAAATTTGAGCTTATTCATACAGAAAGCTAGAAATCAATGAGTTAAACATTCATGTAACAGTTTAAATCCAGAAAACGTAAAAAAACTGATGGAAGAATGGGAAAATACTAATAAAATATAAGCATAAAATAAATAAAATAAAAAATGGTTCTTTGACATTTTATATGAAAATGGGTAAATTCTTGGAAAGAATAAAGAAAATAGAGCAGTCTCTAATTACCAATAAAGCAGGAATTATTTATAATATTACTGATAAAAAATAGTAGGAAGATAATGTGAACAATTTTATGTCAATAAATTTCAAATTTATTTATTTCCATGGAAAGCCCAGATTTCAGGGCAAAATTTTGCAGAAACTAATGGACAAACAAATAAAAACATCGTGATAGTTTTATATCACATCCTATTCTTAATTAAAACTTTTCATAAAGAAATCTATAGACTCAGATGCCTTCACTAGTAAATTCTAATTATTTACGGAAATGTGTATAAAGAAGAAAAGAAGAAAAACAAAGAAATCCTCTGCCAAACGTAAATTTGAGAGTGTTTCCTGACAAATTTTTTGAGGTCAGCATAATGTTGATACTAAGTCTCAAAAAATACATCACAGTAAAGGAAATATTATGCATCAATCTCTCTCATGAACAGCAAGGCAAAATTCCTTAAGGGGATATGAGCAAATTTAACATAGTAATGTAGAAAACGTTAAAGAATGTATCACTACCATGTTAGTTTCCTTTTTTCCCAGAAATGTAAGATTGAGAAAATATTCAAAAACCAATTGATTTAATTTTATACATTAACCAAATTAAAAAGAAAATATCTGTGATAATCTAAATGGATGTAGAAAAATTATTTGATAAAATATAATACTCACTGATAATTCAAAAACAATAAAACAGAAACAAGAAGGAACTTTCTTAATACTTGATATCTTCCAAAAAATGCAGTGCAAATAAACTAAATGATGAAATAGTAAAAGTTTTCTCTCTGAGATAGGTAATAAAACTGTAATTATCGGTATTGTCAAGTCTATTCAGCTTTGCCCTGGACATCCTAACCAGATCAAGGCAAAGCAAATAAATGAGGCCTTTTGTAATCATGTAGCCAAATGGCCCTCTAGGTCCCTCCAGTGCTAAGCCCTAGATGGTCTTTAAATTTAACAGGGTAGCACATTCTCTCTCTCTCTGTCTCTCTCTGTCTCTGTCTCTCTCTCTGTCTCACTGTCTCTCTCTCTGTCACTAACATCAGAAGATACCTTCCAATTTCTATATCCTGAAAGAAGTAATGATAAATTATAACTACCACATTTGGGGGAGAATTAAAAAGTCTTTCTAGAAAGGTAA
Organism: Equus caballus; assembly: GCF_041296265.1. NCBI lineage: Eukaryota > Metazoa > Chordata > Mammalia > Perissodactyla > Equidae > Equus > Equus caballus. The sequence continues at coordinate 21,657,291 of NC_091687.1, forward strand.
GTAATGTTTGCTTGTCAATCAAAAGAATTAAAAGAAAAATTTGTCTTAGAAAATATATTTTTCTTAGAAAAGTCAGTGTTGTGGCTATGTCATGCAGCTTAATTTGACCTATCTCCTTCTCTCTGCAGCACCATGAGAGATTGGTCCACATTGAAAGGTCAGTAGCACAGAGAAAAAGGCCCTTAAGGAAAACTGAGATGGAGGTTTCTTGCTTGTCTCAAGCCAGTTTTTTGACATTGGGCAAGTACCTTACCATTTCTCTGTGTTCCCATCATTCATGATAGTGATGGGGAGCCCAGGTGAACTCTGAGCTTTCTTCCACCTCTGAAATTATACGGGGCTGTGATCTTCAAGGGAAAACCTATTTACTGTCCACAAACGACTGTTGCAAGCCCTAAGCTACTAAAGTTGCAGATCGAGTGTCTACTAAAAAGCTAGCAGCGTGTTAATAAGTGTCTCTGAGGCTTTGCCTTAAGACCTACGCTTTCCTCTCAAGTGAAAGAAACCTCAGTATTTCAATAATGTAAAACCAGAAAAAACATTAAACGATTAAAACCATCGAAGAGATGAGAGTCACTTTCTCAAGCATGATATGTCCTCTTTAACCTCTGTTAAATTTCGGACCCTGAGTGACCTAGATTTTTCAGAACAAGCGAGGCATAGATTCTCCTTGAGAGGAGAGCTGAGTCTTTCTTGTATTCCTAATCTCACAAGTATTTAGGGAAGATCTGAGTATGGCATATGGGAAAAGCAAGCATATTTGAAAGCATATTTGAAGTTGAATTACATTAAGCAAATTTCCTTAACTCAGAAAGTTAACACTCAGAGGCTCAGTTATCTTATTGATAAAATGGGCAAAATAGAAGCTAGTGCTGGCAGTTCTTGAATCTGGAATGTAAGATTATAAACGTAAATGTTCCTAGGTCTCATTAGGTGCCTTAATAAATGGCGATTTTATTACTATTTTTAATCGTGTGTATTTTTTTCTGTCTCTATTTTTTAAAAACCTTCCTCTCCTCTACACATCATAGATTCTTCTTTGTATTAGCTGGGTGGGCTAAATGGCTGAAATAAAACAGACCACAGAATACAGAGGCTCAAATAGAATATATATATATATGCTTAGTTATCTCTCGCATAACCAGCCAGGTAGATTGGGGCAAGGGCTGGAGTGTTTTGGTCGTACTTCTCCAAAAGCTATCCGAAAACTCGCAGCCAAAGCATTCCAACATCTTCATCAGATAGATTATAGAGCTACTCTTGAAGTCATCATGCCAGGGGACAAGAAGAGAGAAAGAACAAGGAAGAGGAGGCATCAGCGTGAAGGGGGCATTTCTCTTTTATTGCAAAAGCATGTGTCCACTGTAAGCAAGAGAGACTTGGAAATGTCATGCTGGCACAATTCTATGATAAGTGTAAAGGGGAGATTGGATTCAGATGGAAGGTAACAGTCACCTTCTAGAAAGTCCACACTTGCTCTCCCTCTTCACAGTTTACAACAGATTTCCCAATAGATTCGTTGTGTCTAAATTCTCAATTTTATTACTTTCTGAAACAGATGCACAAAAAAATTCATAAAATGTATTTTTTATCATTATTTATCATTTTAAGAATCCTCAATGACTTTTGTTTACATATTAAATTCCAAATCCTGATCCATCCTCTTGAAAACAATCTTACCCTTTGTAGCTAACATCCTCCTGCTGCTGCTTTTGCATCTGGAGCTGAATTCACTCTCATACTTACGTGAGGTGTGATTAAATTAATCCTGGACTGAAATGAAGGAGTGACCAAACTGAAATCCTAGCAAACAGATATTCTCCAATCCCCGAAGTTTAGTTCTTCAGTTTTGTTGTTCTTCTTAACTGAGCTATTTTTTCCTGCGTCTTTCTGGGGAAGGCAATAGAGGATGAACCCCTGTAGGTCAAACAGCAGTACCAATAACTGTGCTAGGAGGTGGTACTCTGGTGTCATGCAGAGCTTAACACACTTTTTATGCTAATTAAAAATATTTTATTTTTATTATAACGACATGAATGTATAGTGAATGAGTGAAAATTCACATACATTTTAAAGAATGCTCAAGAGGTTTAAAAGGAAATTCACTGTTTCTAGCCAGCTGCTTTTGATCCATACTCTTTATATTTACTCTCTGGCGGCAGGGCTCCTTGGGAGAAAGGAGATGTGGTGGGTAATGGCAAGACCTGAGATGCTGAGAACTGGCAGCGGCAGACCTGGGTTGGAATCCTGCTCTTCTCTCACCTGTGGTTAAATCTCTAGTCTCCTTGAAGCTTACTTCCTATTAATGAAGGATATCAATGCTAAATTAAAGTGTGCTATAAGGAAAGAATATGAGATCATGTACATAGAAACAACCCAATAAACGTTAGCACTCTTGTGCATATTCATGTAAACCTCCCTAAACCATAATATTCACCAACTGTCAGAAATGTTCCCCATGTTGCGGATTTAATTTTTTCTCTTATATTTCATTTTTACACGTGTATTGCTTTAATCTTATGTATATATAGCATATAATATGTGTATTTAAATCTGTACATTGTATGTGTAAATGTGTATTATAATTTTACGTACATGTTGTTTTGGCTTTTTCATGTATATTTACCATCTATTTTCAGTGGGATTTGCACTATTGTCTTCTATTATATAGGTTTTGTTACTGATTACAAGACAATATTAGAACAATGTCATTAAATATTAATATTTAATATTAACCTATTAATATGTTCTAGAGAATTTGATGCAGATGAACTTGGACATATAGGAGTGTGCTCAGAAGAAAATTTTGATTACGAAAGAGGGATGGAACTGATTAAAGCAGTAAACTAAAAATCCATAACACCCAAATAAAAGCTGTCACAAATATTTACTAGGTGCTGGAAAGCCTAAAAACCAGTGTGTGCTAACTTCAACTCTTCAAGGTCATGAAAATGAGTTTTCCTTATTTCTCTCTTCCTTCCTCCTTCCCTCTGTCTCTCTCACACACTCACACACACACCCACAGCCCTCTAAATACATAAGAAGTAATGTCAGATTACCTGACAAGTGTGTGATGAGATAGCACACTGACACAATCATCAGGTGAGCCCTGGTAATGTGGAGTATCAGGGAAAGTAAATATTCCTCAACAGAGAAATGGCCCCCATGAAGCAACAGAATAGATCCTAGGTCATCCTTTTATAGTTTGAACCTGACAACTATTGCTATCCATAAAAGAACTGCAGTGAAAATTGGAACCCTGAATATTTAAGTTAATAGATGCTATAGTTGATCAATTTTAATCTCTCTCTTTCCCATTACATGGAATTGTGTCTTATTTTTGTAACTTATTGCTTTTTTCAGGGGCAGCACACTTATTTACAATGTTAGTGTATTGTTGAGCCAGCCCTGGTGGACTAATAGTTAAGATTCGGCGTTGTCAGGTCAGGGAACCACACCACCTCCCTGTCAGCTGTCCGACTGTGGCAATTGTGTGTTGCTGTGATGCTGAAAGTTCTGTCACTTGTATTTCAAATACCAGGAGAGTCACCCATGGTGGACAGGTTTAAGCGGGACTTCCAGCCTAAGAAAGACTAAGATGAATGACTTGGCCACCCACTTCTGAAAAAATTGGCCATGAAAACCATATGAATAGCGGGAGAGCATTGTCTGATACAGCACCAGAAGGTAAGAAGATGGAGCAAAACGAGCGGGCAGGGTTACACTCTGTTATACACTAGGTCACTAGGAGTTGGAATTGACTTGAAGGCACTAACAACCAAAAAATATACTGTCACCTTTTCCCATTTTTATTCCTGGTCTCTATCACCCTCACATTCTTCTAGAGGCATCCATTGCCTCAGAGATGTAAGATCCTTTGATGGTCTTTTGGTGTGTCAACATGATTAGGACACAGTCACCAGTAATTCAATAAGTCATTAATCCAGGTGTTGCTGTGAAGGTCTTTTATAGATACGATTGAAGATTATAGTCCATAACTTCTTAGAGAAGAAATTCTGCCTCTGGACAGCAGCATTAGCCTGTGTATTCCATCCTCTCCTTCCTAATAGCTTCCCTACAGATTTTTCACATGCCATTCCAGTTCCTTGTGATGAACCTCCTAATATATATTTCCTCCTGCTTCTGCTTCTCTGGTGGAACCCAGATGGATAGAAATCTCACAGTAGCAAAACAAAGAGAGGCATCATTCCTCAGGCTCTGATATCTGATAAGGATGTTTAAATTTGTGACAAAATAATTAACTCAGAACAGTTCTTTTAAGATATAAATGACAGAATCGATAAATTGACCACAATTATTATGATATCCAAGTTGGATAGTATTCACGCAATGCTTTTCAATTTTCAGATATCTGTGCTCACCTAGAGTTTTTTTTAAACTCAGCTTCTAAATAAGTAGCTCTGGATTGTGATACTAGATTCTGCATTTCTTACTAATGTGCCTGTGATGAGGGGCCTGCTAGTCCATGGACCACACTTTGAGTAGCAAGGACTCAAGGGAAAACATGCAGTCAAATAAAGTTTCCTGAATTCCCCTGGGCTCAAATCTTGGAAGGGGACAATGTGTTAATTAGGCTGAAGGGAAATATCAGAGCAGAGGGGTTTTGTACAGCTCATAACCTGAAAGAGATTTACATTGGTACAGCACTAGTGTCTCAGGGCTGGATGAGAAAGAACAACATTGGCGAAGAGTGGAGGTGAGTAGCTGAGCTAGATGCTGGGATCATGGATTTAATGGGTCTTTATATTTCTCTTCAGGAAATCCAGGAGTCTTGGGTTCTTCTTTGAGAACCTCTCTGAAAGGCCACAAAGGTACTTTAAGCACAGATAGACTGAGTAAAATCTGGAAGCATGAACCAGAAGCTTTGGAACTGGAGTGGATACCAGATATCTTAGACCCTGTGATGGGCAACAACACATCACCTTGAATGGAAAAACTAACTAATATCTCAGTGATCACTGGCCAGGGTTGATACTCAGTCTGCATCCAATACCAAGATGAGTGCAAGATTACATGTAGATCTGAGGCCTCCTTCCTTTCAGCTGACACAAGGTAATGGAAACCACCTTCAAAGACAAACACACCATCCTAGATAGCAGCTAGGGAAGAAGAAGGGAATCTGAATCTACAAATATCTTCAAACTACCTAACATCTGTTATTACCATAAAAAGTGTACCATAGTTCCATGTAGAAACATAGGAGGATTTAAATGATTAACAAGAGAATTATGGGTATTATGACTCAAGAGTGTTATAAATTAAAAGAGCTTTATGTATTGACGTGTAACTAACCAATATTTATTATTTTATTTCATGGATAAATACAAACTAATGGTAAAAAGTGAAATTTTGGAACCCAGCCCAATAATAAACTAGACACTAAATGAACAACATTACTCAGTGATATCTGTAAGTTGAAAGTTGATTCAAACCAGGGTTCTGCTTCTGGCCAACAGCAATATGGATTGTTTTGTACAATCCTTCCTGCTGAAAACAACTGGCAAAGTTGGATAAAATGATTTCTAAGGAAATGTGTTTGGAGTTTCTAAGACAATGAAGAAAAATTCCCCAAACCTGGGAGAAGTGGGAAGACAGAGTTGAGCCCACCATTTGGGATCTTCTTTTCTCCCCAAGGCAACTGCCTATGCTGAACATAGTCTCTGATGCTCAGAAATTTAGTAGAGTTTTAGAAGATTCACTTAACAGGGAGCACAAACCTGAAATTCAGCTCCTCTCACAGAACAGAATCCTTGGCAAGTATCTGGGCTTATATTTGACGTTAGAAAAGTGAATGGGAAATAGGTTGACCTTTACGGGGACTGACTGCCAGCTTCAAATTTTCTACATCTATGATTAAATTAAGAGGATTGTATTTATTAATATAGCAAACCTAGGCTACTTAACTCCCTCCCCCAGAAAAAAAAATAGAGAGGAGAGAAAAGATTAAAAAATAAATAAATAAGATTGTAGATTTAAATTTACCAGCAATTCCATTAACTATAAATGGACTAAATATTCTAATTAAAAGACAGTTTGTTTCACTGGATCAAATAAAACTAAATACTTATAGGAGATATACCTTAAATATAGGAAAACAGAAAGATTGAAATTGAAAAATGAAAACATACAAACATTAAACAAAATAAACTGGTAGAGCCATACCAATACCCAAAGTAGATTTTAAAGCAAGAAGCATTTCTAGATTTAAAAGGAATTTCAAAACTATGATAGCGTCAATATAACCAGAAATATGTTATAATTCTAAATCTTTAGATATAATCATATGGCCTTAAATTAAATAAAGCAGAAATTAAAAGAATAAAGAGGGAAAACACAAATTCACAATCATTGTGGAAGATCTTAATACGTCTGTCAGTAACAAATAGAATGACCTGACAAAACCATCTAATTTAGAAAAACTGAACAAAATAAATGATTCACCTAATTGATCTAGACAGAATATCCAAAAGTTCAGAATATGGTTTTCAAGTGCACCTGGAATGGTCACTGAAGTCAACCATATGCCCTGCCTTAAGACAAGATAAAGGATTAATTTGGAACATCCTTCTGGAAAGCAACCTATACATATATCAGAACTTCTGAAATATATTTTTATCCTTTTATTTAGAAAGTTCTTCTTGATAAGAACATAATAAGAGATGAAGACAAATATTATAGAGAAATACTTTTCTTTTTTAGAAGGAGACATATTTTTATTAGTCTAAATCTTCCAAATGGGTGAAAATCACATATAGCTAGCTGTCCAATCCTATGAAGGTATTCCCCAGAAAGGGGTGATTGTTCTCAGTTTCCACTGAGCATTGTCCTTTCTGTTCTCTTTCTTGAATTGGAGTTATTTGTGAAGAAGAGCTCTTCAATGTTGACATATCAAGAAGTGAAGTACTAAACACGCTGGAAAATCAGAGAGGTCCCTCAAATCTTATTGTGTTTCTTCACACTCAAGACGTGAGAATACCACTTATTTACTTTCTTCTGATTAACGATATACAAAAGTATTATAATCACTATTTTTAGTGTGTACACAAAATATCGAGGCCATTATTGAGTAGCTAAATTTGTCACAATTAGCTTAAAAATGCGTAAGTGGAATTAATTTATTCTGAATACATAGCATTTTGGCCACTCTCGCCATGTCTTGATTTATTAATCTTAAAAAATATCATACATTTGTCAGTGTTTCTGGAAGCAGATCAAGTCACAGAATTTTTGTATCCACTCCTTACTTTTATGTGCTCACTTTGTCCAGGGTCACGTATTAACTCAGAAAGGAAACAGCACCATTACTCCAAAGTCTAGATAACTCTCTACTGAGGCTTTATCTGTCATGCATTTTGCCTCATAAAGGTGCTAGAGTGCATCACATTTCTTGTGCATTCCTTTTGTGATGAAGACTTCCTTCAATTGAAGAGATTTATCATCATGGAACACCATTTCCTAGCTTTTTATAAAACACCTACAGGGAAAAAATGACATGTGGTGACAGAAGAAATCTCCTCTCAAGCAAATAAAAAAAGGTAACTTTGTCACTTAATAATCACACTCAGAGGAGAATATCTTGAATGATGAATGCAAACCATACAGTAAATGAAACTAAGGTACAAAAAGATCTTTAAACAGGAACTTCCCCTGTTTTTGTCGGTTTATTGTTTCCGTGTACAATTTTCACAGTTCTTAATAGAAGCAAGACAAACAAATGTCTCACGTTAATATTTCTATCCCTCTATTCTTATATACAGCCTGTAAATACTGATCTATAGTTGTCAGTTAAATTAACATACCAATCAGCATACAGAGGAGGAATCACAGAGGAGTGCAAGGCAGTCTGGAAAATCAGCCTAGATATTGTAGGGTAGGGCGGAAGAGGTGAAGGCACCTCTGAGAATTAAGTGCAAGAGTTCTTACCTCTTTGAAATATAATGCAGAAAGCTTATCTTTTATTAATGGCTGACAATTTGTTTTTAAAGCAAATTTGAATTGAATTATAAATATCAACCACTGAATAAGATTATAAATATGTCTCACTCACCACACCTCTCTACTCTCTGCTCTTTATATCATTTGGGGCCATAAAACAATGTAAAAAATTAAAAACCAATCCTTTGTCCTTCAATTTTTTTCTGGTCCCCAAATATCTTTGTTATTTCTTCTGTGTTGGTATAGGTTATGGTTGCTATTTTAGTTGACTTGAAAGACACAATTTCAAGTTAACAAGTGCAATTTTGAGAACTGTCTGTTGACACTTCTAAAATGACATTTCCGTTTTCATAAATTCTGAAACCAAACAATACAGAGAATAATTTATTTAAAATCAAAATGTTAACCCATTCAATATGCCAAACTTGAAATTGTGGTTCTGAAAATTGCAAAAGAAAATTAAAGAGAAACAGAGCACTAAAAAGTAGAAAACATTTGCCCCAAATAAGTTGTTCACCTACACCCACACACACACATCATCATGGTAGAAGGTATCGTTGCTCTATGGACGTAAATTAATCTCTATAGGTAATATTAGTGACTAAATAGTATTTTGTATGGAGTGAGGTAGAACTGGATAATAAAAGACAATTTCTAATAAATAAAAATGCCACATCTTCACAAGTCACACTCAACTCTCACCCTCCAAAACATGTTGATGCTGGGAAACCTTCATTTTTGGTATCCTACGGTTATTACTCTGCACACCGTCACTGGGTTGGCATGCTCCAAACTCATTTTACTAGCTCAGGTGATTTCCTGAAACAATACATCCCACAAAACCCTTCCCTTTCTCAAATCTCCTTTACCTCGGAGGTTAGTGGCTTTAGGTGAGAATGCCATGATGCACACATCTGCCTTCATTGGAAAGCTGGCAGAGAGGTTTTTTCTTCAACTTCAGTGATTCTCACACTTCTTTGTCTCAAGGCATTTTTCCAAGCCTAAAATAATTGTGGATCCCAAAGTATTTTTGTTAATGTGAGCTGTATCTTCCCATATTTACCAAGTTAGAAATCAGTATTGAAATATTTTTAAATGTCCTGTTTATTAATTCCTTTATAAATAACTTCAAGGGGCTAGCCTGGTGGTGTAGGGGTTAAGTTCGCATGCTCTGCTTCACTGGCCCAGTGTTCGTGGGTTTGGATCGCAGGCGTGGACGTACACACTGCTCTTCAAGCCATGCTGTGGTGGCATCCCACATACAAAATAGAGGAAGATGGGGACAGATGTTAGCTCAGCAACAATCTTCCTCAAGCAAAAAGAGAAAGACATAACAGATGTTAGCTCAGGGCCAATCTTCCTCACCAAAAATAATATACATATATATATGAATAACTTTAATAACACATTTCATGGGCACATAATATAAGACTTTTTGTGAACACATAACTATAGTAACCAAAATGAGAAACGAGTATTGCTTGATATTTTTGTGAATCTCTTTAGTGTCTTGCTTATATTCAGTTAGCTGTAGTCTCATATCTGCTTCTGAATTCAGTCTGCTCTGATGTTGCACGTCATAGAGCCTCTGAAAATCTCTACTGTATTCTCATGAGAGAATGAGAGTGAAAAAGAAAATAAGGCCTTAGTATTATTATGAAAATAGCTTTGACATTGAGAAGGGCATGAAAGGGCCCCAAGGATTCACAGAGGTCTCCAATAATTTCTAAAGCAAATTGGTTCCAAAGCTCTAACTTGCTGGGCTACAAGGCAGCATCCATCTACATCTTGTGCTATGTCAAGCAGGACAAAGTTCTCCGTAACATGAACTACAAAAATCTTCCTATAGAAAATTTCATGAGAGTCCAGGTTGTGGTTTTCCATGGCATGCTACACAGACTTTTTTTTTTTTTTTTTTTTTAGAAAAGGGTGGGGAACAAAGAACGAAGAGAAAAAATATCCCCATTGGATACTTTGCCACGTTTTCACTGTTCCCCTGTGATGTTCACAAAAGCTTTCTGTCTCACCACTCTGCCCTCACTTGGCCTGTCAAAGTCTCCTGGCTCCAGTCTTTATTATTCTTCAGTTTCACTCTTGATTCTGCAGCATAATTTAGTTCTCTTGTGTATTTACTCATTCAGTTTTAGGGAAAGAAATAGGCTGTCATTATGGAAAGGTAGTAGGCATTTGATGGTTTCATTTCAGGCAATAAAAAATTTTATAGCCTCCCTATATTCAGGGAAAATTTTACATAATGAGACCTGCTCTCAAATAATCCCCTAACTATAGTTTTGCAAAACTGACATATTTGAAAATTAAGCCCTAAAATTCAAAATCAAATATCTGCTGAATTTGCTATTGCTAGACTTTGGGGACAGCGGAGGATGTATCTGGCACCTGGTTGATCCACTTGGTGTCTCTTGGTACTCTCTGGATCCATTTTCACGGTCTATGGACAAGCGTAGCAACCTCAGCATGAGAATAGTGTTCTAATCATCTGTTCAGACTCCTCTCCTGACATGGATGCTAGAGGTTTTGTTATTGACCCACAAGTCTTTGAGACTCTATTCATTTTTAAAAATCGTTTTCTCTCTGTTCTTCAGATTGCATCATTTATCTTGATGCATCCTCCTTTTCCCTGGCTCTTTTCTTTGTTATCTCTAGTCTGCTATCATTCCCATTCAGTCACTAAGTCAGTAGTTTTCTCCTCCTCTTCCTCCTTCTTCATTGTTACACTTTTCCTTTCTAAATTTTCTTTTTGCTTCTTCCTTATATCTTTTATTTCTTTGCTCAAGCCTTTTATTTTTTCATTTGTTTCAAAATTATTTGAAACTATGTTTGAGTATTTTTATAATCACTGCTTTTAGTCTTCGTCAGATAATTCTAACATCTGTGTTATCTTGCCATTGACATCTCTTGGATATTTTTTCCTCTGTAAGTTGAGATAATCCTTTTTCTTCAAATACTGAATAATTTTGGATTAAATCTTGGATATTTTAATGCTATGTTATAAATCTAATTTAAATCCTATGAAGAATATTGATTTTTGTTTTTCAGCAGGTAATCAACTTAGGTTCAGGTTGCAAGTTGCAACCTACATTCTGTCGTCTGTGATTCCAATGTCATTTCGATTTTCAGATTCTTTGCAAGTACTATTTTTATTTGTCACATCTGCGTGTGACTCTGTCCAGTCTGAGCCTTGGGTGCTCTCTTTTATGTCAGGTCTCAAATTCTTTGGAATACTGAATAATATACCAGCTACACAAAGTACTTGCAGGTCAGCCCAGGAGTTTGTAAGTGACTTTATATGGTTGTTTTCCTGAGCTTTTCCTTCTTGGTCATCTCCCCAGTACTTTCCAGTTCCCAATGCTTTCCCTTTTCCATTTTCTGCCCAGAAAGCTGGTGCTTTAATTACCTTCTGCTGTACCTTGCTGTCACTATGTCTGCAATCAGAAACAACTAGCTAAAGGACAGAGAGAGAGAAAAATGTAATGAGGCTTTTCCACCATCTTGGGACCATAGATTTTCTGATTTCAGAGGAAGGTTCTGCTCTATCAGGAATTTGAACTCCGTGGGTTCCAGCCCATTGCTACTGCTGCCACAGGAATGCTTGGGAGAGTGCCCCAAGAGAAAAGAGTAAAAGGAAGCAAAACAAACACAACAGGGGATTTTCACTCTATTTCTGAGCATGAAGACTTCCCTTTATTTCTCTGAAACAGAGCTGCAGGGCCTCTCCGGAAGCTCTCTCTGCCTCTATCACTGTGTCTCCTTCTCACATGGTGGGCTGTGTTGAGATCAGTCTGGCAATTCCAGAAGAGAAAAAACAGTAAGCTCATGTTCATTTAGGTGGCAGTTTGAATTCTGGTCGTTTTCCTTAATCAATTTGCTGCTGTTTAGTTTTGAATTCTGAAGTATCTGGCCCTTGCATTCTGTTCAGGTTTTATAGCCACAATCATTGAGAGACACAGTGTGTTTGTCCCATCATATCTTGAGCTGAAACTCTAATATTTTATCTTAATATATTAACAAATATTAAAGAATGTTTTTCATGTTGTTGCCATTGTTTTAAAACTATTAGAATATCTCATGCATCTTTATGTTGTAAAAAGTAGACATATAATGTTTGTTCAAAGTCAAGTCTCCATGTATAGTGTCCAAGACCTCATGGGAAAACTGACATCACGCATTTCTGTCGCTGCTCTTGCTGTTGGCCTGAGTATCAGAGGAAACACTCCCAAGAATAAAGTTTTCATCTGGAGAAAAAAAGATATTCTCTCAGATTTACAAATTTTCGCCATTATATTATCAGTTAAATCATATTTAATGACTCTCCTTCAAATATTTTTATTTTGTCTTTTTCTGTTTTTGGCCTCATTGAGGAAAAACAGATGCTTGAATATTCAAGAGTTAAATTTGACTAGAAGAGCAATATTTCTGAGCAATAACTTTGCATAGGGAAGTTTACTTATTAGAAACTCTTTTGGATTAACTTTGTCAATCATATTCAATTTCCACATGTGACTAGGCAAAATTAAACAATGGTTCAGGGCCAGCCCTGTGGCCCAGTGATTAAGTTCGCGTACTCCACTTCTGCGGCCCAGGGTTTCACCGGTTCGGATCCTTGGCACAGACCTAGTACCACTCATCAAGCCATGCTAAGGCAGCATCCCACATAGCACCACCAGAGGCACTCACAACTGGAATATATAATAATGTACTGAGGGGCTTTGAAGAGAAAAGAAAAAGAAAAATAGAAAATTGGCAACAGATGTTAGCTCAAGTGCCAATCTTTAAAAAGATTTAAGAAAGACAATGTTTCAGAGACCACATTGAACCATTTGTAGGTTTCTATCTACAGGTTCCTTCTTTATCTCTCAGAGTCTTCTTTGGGAGTCTGGTATCTTGTCTGTAAAGTATAGTTTTTCAGTATTCCTCTTAAAAAAGTTATGTCTTTCTGAACCAGTTATGTCTTTCTTTCCTTCTCTCCCATTGTTACGAATCGTTTTCTTTATATTTCCACGTCTTCCCCAAACAGAGCTGCCACTAGCCCTCATGTCACTTTTATGTGAATTAGGAACAGACACTCATTCTCTTATGTATGCAGCACACTACCAAGACACAGCATAGAAAGCAGAAGATAAATTAGATTTCAGAATTAGCCCATCCTTCTATCCACACCCGCCCACCAACTCTTACTCTGAGCCAACCTGCACAACCACAAGTGTCATCTTGTCTTGCCATCTCGAATGTTGGTATTTTACAAATTTTATTCCTTGGACTTATTATTTTTTTATTATAAACACCATTTCTAGGGCAATTATTAATACTCCCAGGCCTTTGGCTATCACCTACATATTCAGTGTCTTAAATGTATTATTCTAGCCCTAACTTTCCTCAGTGACCTAGATTCTTATTTCCTCTGGACAAACTTTCCCGCTTATCCTAAATTTTCCTCCAAACAAACATGCTCCCAAAAGTTTAAGTATTTATTGCTACTTCTGATTAAAAAGACAGAACAAAAAATATTCTGTCTTTTGTTTTCTGGCTCTTAAGCCACCATCCATCAATATTTAGAGCAATATAATTTCCTGTGTCAATTTTTAATTTAGTTTACTGTTTTTTAAACCACTTTATTGAGGTATGATCGACATACAAAAGTCCGTACATATTTAATGGGTACAATTTGATGATTTTGGAGATAGGTATACCCTGTGAAACCATCAGTATAAACATATCTATCACCTCCAAACGTTTTCTCCTGAACACTTTATTTAATGTTTTGATTATTTTTTGTGGTGAAAATATTTAACATAAGATCTACACTCTTTGCAAATTCTTTAAGTACACAAGTGTAAAGAGTGTTGCGAACTACAGGCACTATGCTGTATGGTAGATCTTTAGGACTTACCAGTCAAAGAGAACAAAGTTTCAGTTACACGAGACAAATTTCCTCTCTTTTTAGGTTGGAACACTGTATCTGGAAGGGACAAGAAGAATCATTAGGATAAATAATTATTTCTTCAGAAAAATCTTATCCAACAGTGACATCTCTCATTTCTTTTAAATCCCAAATACGGTGACCAGTTCAGTTCTAAGAAGAAAGTAAAAGCATACTTAAAAAGAGTTTGTAAAGTATGCTATAACTTTTCTTAAGCATTAATATCAAATCTGTGTGACTTTTAAATGTCTGTGTCATCCCTTTCTTACAATTGTTTTTTAATTTAGTGTTTATGCTTTGCCTGACAACCTCTTATTGCTCATTTCTGTATGGCCTAAATATAAAGCATTTAAAACTCAGCAAGAGATCCCAGTGTGTTAGTGCTTAAAGTCACGAGCATGCTAGGACAAAATAAGACCGTTTTATGCAGGAGCAGAATCTCTGAGTGCTTGACTCAAATAACACACATTAGTGTAAACCCGACCCCAGAGGATGTGCAGTGCAGGAGTTCTCCAGTGGTCTCGTTTGGTTTCTGTTTTTTTCCCTGAATATTCATATCAGCTTCTTTCTCCCTAACTGTAGGGGAAGTATGTAACAGATAGCTTTTATACATCCCGTTCATGTTAGATGAGTGCTTTTGTGCAGTCAGTTTGCAGTGCTCAAAATGTTCGTGGATTTGATACATTGAGCATTATGCACATTTTATCTGTGAATAAACTGATGCTCAGAGACAGCTAAAAGAAAATCTACTTTTAATTAGTGGAAAGAAGATAGAAACTATGTCATCTTTCTCCAAAGATGGTGATCTTTCTACTTTATCAATTTCTCTGTGTATTTATGGTATTTATTATAAAAAGATTGGAATTAAAATTAAATCTTTGAATATTTGGTCCATAATAATGTTCACTTTTGTGAATGTTGCAAATAATCTAGTACTTAAAAAAGCAAAATAAAAATACAAACCCTCTTAATGGCAATTAGGAAAATGTATTTTATGTGAATTCAGTTTTGGTAGACGGAAACTATGGACTACATAAAAATAAAGTCACACAAAGCACCAAAAAGCTACCATCAGTGAAGATACTTGTGCAGAAGTGATCGACATTCGATCTTTAAAATGCAATTTATCGGTGCCCTTAGTGGAGTGGTTAAGTTCGTGCGCTCTGCTTCGGTGGCCCAGGGTTTCCCGGTTTGGATCCTGGGCGCGGACATGGCACTGCTCATCAGGCCATGCTGAAGCAGTGTCCCTCCCACATGCCACAACCAGAGGCACTCACAACTAGGATATACCACTATGTATGGTACGGGGGGTGGGGGCATGCTTTGGGGAGAAGAAGGAGAAAAGAAACAAAAAAAGAAGATTGGCAACAGATGTTAGCTCAGGTGCCAATCTTCAAAAAAATGCAAATTAGATACAAGTAAAAGAACACTATATTTAACATATGAAACTGATTTTGAAGTCTCCATAGCAACTACTAAATTGTGAAGCATAAACTAGGTGATTAAAGTTATCCAAGATTGCTTTTTTTCTGCCTAAGCAATTTCAAACCAGATGATGAGTCTGGTCCTTTTTCAGAAAATCCTACCAGGTACACCTCTGGCAGATAATCAGAACAACTTTTATCTATAGTGGGCAAATCTGATTAATAATTTTGGAAAGAAAATGTATTGCATTAATATAAGGGGACTCTAGTGGCTGGCCCCGTGGCCGAGTGGTTATGTTCGCGCGCTCCGCTGCAGGCGGCCCAGTGTTTCGTTGGTTCGAATCCTGGGCGCGGACATGGCACTGCTCATTAAACCACGCTGAGGCAGCGTCCCACATGCCACAACTAGAAGGACACACAACAAAGAATATACAACTATGTACTTGGGGGCTTTGGGGAGAAAAAGGAAAAAATAAAATCTTTAAAAAAAAAATATAAGGGGACTCTAGGACTACTTATTATATTCAAGAAGATGCGATCATAATGGTTTTGGCAGCTGTAGCACATGACCGTAAGCTAAAGAAATGTAGAAAAAGAATCCCTTTTAAAGATGCCATGTCAGTGATGATAAACAATGTTCAATTAATTTTATTCTTTACATTACTTTGTGTGATATAACTGCATGCCTGTGGTTGTGTTAAATGTGTTTCTTGATGTATTTAATGCTTTGGCTTCAATGTCAAATCAAAGAGACTATATTCTGAATAGCGAAATCATAGTTTCCTCGCGATTTCTGGAGCATTGTTTTGTGTTTTTTCTACATCTTCAGACGGATCTATTACGTTATACTCTACAACCATAAGGCATTTAATACATAGTTTCTTGCAATTCTTTTCAGCCACATATGAAGTCACCATAATTTCAGGTGTCCTTTTTGTATTTCTGTAGTTTTTGGTAAATTTTATTGAGTTCTGTGAGATTGAGATGGATCGGAGAAGTTGACTTGGGCTATCTATAAAAATCTGTCAAATTAAGCAAAATAGATGTCAAAAGATACTAAATTTGGATCCAAAAATCAACTGTATAAAAATGTGCCAGAGAAATTAAAAAGAAAAGGCTTTATGTACATGCACAGTTCATATATGTCAATAGTATGATAGAATGTCAAGAATAAATAACAGAGAACAATTTGACATAAAGACAAGAAAATATTGATGTGGTGCCTTGTAAAAAGGCTTGAAAAGGATTGTGACTACGTCTAGTAGGTAAAAAAATTTTTTTATTCACTGGTTTTTCATAGCATACTTCTGGAGGAAGATTAATTGTTTGTTTTTGTCTACTTGTTTTACCTTTCAAAACCATACTAAATTACTATATTGATGTTTATATTGTTTTCAATAAACTAGCTTAATTGCACTTCTGAATTTTAGGCTAGAGAGTTCATTTTTACTCTCCGGGAATAAGTGCCTCTGCTGAATTCTATTCTTCAAATTCTATTCTTCAAGTCCCTCTTAGGTGTTGTTTTTATCCATTCCTTGTTTTCTCTTTGTGATCTTTAGATCTCAAGCTGGAGCACTGCTCTCTTTCCTGAATGCCCGCCATCTTCTTTTTTTCTTGTGTTAGTAGCTTGGCCCCTTCTTTCTTCTTCATTTCTGGAGGGTGTCTTGAGTTTGTCTTCCACAGAACACACTCACATTTCAGAAATGCCGAATCTGCTTTTATTTTACGTCTGCTATTTATTTTTACCGTCTTTTCATTCTTTCAACTTTGCACTTATTCCATTTTTCATTTTGCAGTGTACCCTCTCATCTCTGCTTATAGTTCCCTGATCCTCCTTTATAAATGACTCAGAGTATTTCTTGACATTCTGTCCCTTCCATCAACATGTTGGAAGCAGATAGAAGGAAGAAATTGATATCTGTTCTTATCTACCTGAAGGCTTCATATATGCTGAGTATTGAGATTTTGCAGCCAAAGGCTTACAATCCTAGCAGGCTATTCTAAATCTCTTCTTACTGATGTAAGGATTCATTTGAAAATTTCTATGTTGTAACAAATTGTCCTCCTCTCTTTCACTTCTAGTACTACTGCCAATTTTTATCTTTCCTGTTTGTTTGTTTTTTGGTGAGGAAGATTGGCACTGAGCTAACACCTGTTGCCAATCTCCCTCTTTTTGCTTTAGGAAGAATGGCCCTGAGCTAACATTTGTGCCAATATTCCTCTATTTTGTATGTGGGATGCTGCCACAGCATGGCTTAAAGACTGGTGTAGGCCCACACCTGGGATCCAAACCCATGAACCCAGGCTGCTGCAGCGGAGTGAGCTGAACTTAACCACTACGCCTCCAGGTCAGGACCCAATTTTTATCTTTTATTGAGAATTGGAAAGATTTTTTATTTGTGTATATCTGACCATTAACCTGAAAGTTTGTAACAGTTTCTGAAGCATTTCCTTCTCTTTTGATGTGAAGTTGTCAAAACTAAATACTATACAAATAAACATGTGGACTTTTAATTGAGTTCTCATCATTTGCTAGGTAGTCTTCTTAGAGCTTTATCTGAATTAACTCATCATGGCCCTATAAAAGAGGTACAATCATTCAAACTTAAGATACGAGGAGACTGAGGCAGAGAGAGGCTAGATGACTTATTGGAGGCACGCAGCTGGCAGTTGGCAAGACCGAGGTACCAGCCGAGGAAGAGTAGCTCCAAATCCCACGCTTTAAACGTTCAGCCAGGCTGCTTCTTCCATTTTAGGTTTGTGTGTGTGTTAAACTTCTATTATCTTAACTTTGAATGTGGCTTGTACTCTGGCCACCTACTCTGTGATCACTCATGTTTAAACCTCTTACCGTGGTAATAGACTCAGGATTTAACTGCATTTTAAGTCTCACGGGTCTGTGGTCATAGGGTTGCTGTATATCCCTATACAAGTAGGTTTCTGGTGAGGTCAATTTCTCTAGCACTACTCTCAGGTGATCTTCATCTCACCTCACAATATTTCGGAGGCCCCAGAAGTTCTCAGAATGTGCTACACCTGAGCATGATAACCTCATTTAACATAATTTAAATGGACAATTTTGTCGGTCTGACACCATCCAGGAAACATGGATATGACAATGGGCCCACCAAAGCACCTTTGTTACCTTCTAACCTGCTACTAACCTATGCATACAAATTCCCAATTACCTATGCCATATTTCTTGAAACTTCGGTTCAGAGAATAAGAAAAAGAGGAAGAAGATATACCTAAAACAAGCAATTATGTTTTTACTTACTAGTTGGCGTGAAACATTTGCTTGTACATATTAGGTATCATGAACATTATTGAGATGTGCTAAATCCTTGCTTAGAAGCAAAGGTAACATTGCAAGTGATTTTGCAAAAAGAAATCCATATTATGTATAAGGAATATATTCACTGGAAAAGATCTGCAATGTGAATTATGAATTTATGGCATGAGCTTTGGAAGGGAAACTGCAATTGATAAATATAAAGAACATAATTTAGGCACTAAATTGTCACTATGTAGCAAAGTGGTGATGGGCTTGGTTTGTTAGGGAAGGGGGATTTCATATTTAAGGAGAAAGAATAATTTTAAAAATATAAAGGTAATGCGAAATACAGAGAAGGCACTTGAGTACTGGAGGTGCACTGTTTTCTAGGCCAGCGCTCTGCCCTTTGGCCTCTCTCATTTGGAGGGAGATTGGTAGATCTGGCGCTACATACTCTGGCATCGGGATGAGAATCTGGTTATCACGTCCGTCTAACTTCTTAACATTTGATTATTGACCTCTGTGAGCACTGGGCCCACTCCAGGTTTTACCGGCAACCAAACTAAGGCTAGAAAGGCTTGGATGGTGTGTTTTGGGTTTTTATTCTATTGACATGGTATATTAAATTAGTTGATTTGGGGTTTTAGGACAAATGTGCATTCTTAGGATAAATCCCACTTGATCATGGTCTATAATCCTTTTTACTTCTCATGGGATTTAGTTGGTTAGTATTTGTTAAGGATCTTGTGCCTCTATCCACAAGAGGCATTGGTAGATGGTGCTCTTTTCTTGGGATGTCTTTGTCTGATTTTAGTATCAAGGTAATACTGACCTCATGGAATGAATTGGGAGTTTTCCTTCCTCTTCCATTTTTGGAAGTGTTTGTGATAAATTGGTATTTATTTAAACTGTGTGGTAGAATTAACTAACGAAGCCATCTAGGCCTGGGCTTTTCTTTGTGGGCAGTTTTTCTTATTACTAAATTAATTACTCTATTTGATATAGGTCTGTTTACATTTTTCATTTATTCTCGAGTTAGTTTTTGTAGTTTGTGCCTTTCTGAGAGTTTGTTCATTTCATCTAAATTAACTAACACATTAGCATGCAGTTCATAGTATTCCTTTATAGTCATTTTTATTTCTGTGAGATCACTAGTTTTGCCTTCATTTTCATTCTCAATGCTAGTAATTTGAGTCTCCTCTCTCTTTTCTTTCTCTCTGTTTTTCTGGCAATTTGAATCTGTAAGCAAATTAAAGATTTGTCAGTTTTTTGATCTTTTCAAAGAACCAATTTTTGTTTCATTGAATTTCTCTACCGTTTTTCTGTTTTCTATTTCATTAATTCCCCCTCTAATCTTTGTTATTTTCTCCTTTAGCTTGCCGTAGGTTTAGCTTGCTCTTGTTTCCCCAGGGTCTTAATATAGAAGGTTAGGTTACTGATTTAAAATCTTGCTTCTCTTTAAATGTAGGCTTTTGTAGCTCAACATTTCCCTTTAAATAATGTTTTAGCTACACCCTGTGAGTTATGGTGTACTGGATTTTCATTTCTATCCATCTTGAAGTTTGTAATTTCCCCTGTGATTTCTTCTTTGATCCATTGGTTATTTAGAAGCGTGCTCTTTAATTTGCACATTTTTGTGAGTTTCCTAAATTTCTTTCTGTTATTGATTGCCAATTTTATCCCATGTGGTCAGAGAACATACTTTGTGTTTAGATTTGTTTTAAGGCCTAGCACAGGTGGTATCCTGAAGAAAGTCCCATGTACGTTTGAGAAGATTACATATTCTGCAGTTGCTGGGTGGAGCGCACTGCAGATGTAAGTTAGGTCTGGTTGGTTTACAGCGTGACTTTGTTGAAATTCTACCTAGTTGTCCATCAATTATTGAAGGTGAAAGTGAGGAATTGAAATCTCCAGCCATTATTGTTAAACTGTCTGTTCCTCTCTTCATTTTTGTTTTAATGTCTATTTTCTACTGGCATTCATATAACCACTCCAGCTTTTTTATGGTTGCTATTTTCATGATACATTTTTTCTACCCTTTTAGTTTCACTCTCTTTGTATCTTTGAATCAAGAATGAGTTTCCTGTAGGTGGCATATATTTGGTGTTGTTGATTGGTTTTTGTATCCAATCTGACAGGCTCTGCCTTTTTATGGGATTGTTTAATTCATTCATATTTACTTTTTTCTGACGTAGTTGCGTAGAGGACTTACGTTATCATTTTACTTTTCATTTTCTATGTCTCATGTGGTTTTATCCCTCTAGTCTTCATTTACTGCATGATTTTGTATTAAATGAATATTTTCTAATGTGACATTTAAACTTGATGATTTTTTTCACTATATACAGATTTTTTAGTTATTTTCTTGGTGATTCCTTTAGGATTTACACATTAACTTAGAATCTGCTTCAGATTTATACTAACTTAATTTTGGTGGAATATTCACATGTTATTCCTATATAGTTCTATTCACCTTTTCTCCTTTTATGGCATTATTATTACACATGTTGCAACTATATATGTTACAAACCCAACCATACCTCGTTATACTTATTACTTCGTATAATTGTATGCCTTTTCAAGAAACTGAGAAAAGAAGAAAGAACACGTATATATTTATAGCTTTTGTTATATTAACATTCTTATTTAACATCCCTGGTTCCGTTCATTTGTGTCTGTGGATTCCAGTTACCATCTGGAGTCATTTACTTTTAGCCCAAACAGTTTTGCTCCCACCTACCTCCTGTATACTGTTATTGGCAAATATGTTACATTCTAAATGTTATAGGCTGAAAAATAAAATTATATGCATGTTGTTTTATGTAATTGCTTTTAAAATCAGTTAAGAAAAGGAACATGCATTCATATTGTCTTTTATAATTGCAAAACTAACTTTACCACTGCTCTTTGTTTTTCCTCTGGGTTCATATTACTGTCAGGAGTCACTTGCTTTGATCCGAAAGAACTCCATTTAGTATATCTTGTAAGGTATGCTTGCTCACAGAATTGTCTCAGTTTTTGCTTATCTGGGAGCATCTTTACTTTGACTTCATATTTAAAAGACAGCTTTGCTGGATCTGGGCTTCTGGGTTGGAGTTTTTTTTTGTTGTTCTTGAAGCTCTTTGAATATGTTACATCACTGCTTTTCGATATTTGTTATTTCTGATGAGGAATAATATTTTTAATCTTATGGTGGCTCCTTTGTAAGTGATGTCGTTTTTCTTTTTATGTTTTTCAAGATTTTCTCTTTGTTATTGGCCTTTAGCTTTTTTATACGATGTGTTTGTCATTCATTCCTTTGAATTTATTCCACTGGGAGTCTGTTGAAATTCTTGCAATGTGTAGATTCAAACTTTTCATCAAATTTGGAAAGTTTTTAAGCTAATATTTCTTCGAACATTTTTCTGCTCCTTTTTTGCTCTCCTCTCTTCTGACACTTCCCTTATGCGTATGCTAGTGGCCTTAATGGCATCCTACTTTGCTTTGAGATTCCATTCATTTTTTTTCACTCTTTTTGTTCTTCATTCTTCAGATTGCATAATCTCTATCAATTTATCTTTAAATTCAGTAACTCTTTCTTCTGTCAGTTCAAATATACTATTGAGCCTTTCTAGTGAATTTTTCATTTAATGATAATTTTGAGTTCAGAACTTTCACTGTTTCTTTTTAAGATTTCTGTCTCTTTATTGATACTCCCTACTTGATGTAACATGGTCATCATCATAACTTCCTTTACTCTGTTAAGCATGATTTCCTTCAGTTTTTCGTAAATATTTGTAATGGCTACTTCGAAGTATTTTTCTGATAAATCTGACATTTGCTTGCTCTCATAGGCAATTTCTGTTGCCTGCTTTTTGACCTATGCTTAAGTCAGACTTTCCTGTTTCTTTGTATGTCCCATTAATTTTTGTTGGAACCTGGACATTTTAGAAAATATATTTAGCAACCCTGGAGACTGCTGTTACTGAACCGAGGCGGGTCCACTTCGTGGTGAGTTGAAATCACAGCCTTCACTAGAAGTAGTTGTCACACAAAATGAGACTTATTTGTAGCAAACAAGGAGGCCACAGGGAATTATTTCCAAAGCCGTGGCTCCCTAAGCAAGGGAAAGCAGGCACCTTTTATTCAGGATGGGGAATGAATATTCGAAGGAGAAGTTTCATCACATGTAGAGGTGGGTATTCACTCACACAGGCACAGTTGGAAAACATGCTTCCACGTACATGGCATGTTATGGAAGTAAGGCGTAAGCTCCTCTTGGGGCTGAGATATTAACATTAAAATGAAGCAAACGTAATCTCTTGGGCACTTCTCAGACTGTCTGCCCAGGTGTCACTCTTTCAGTGGGGTTTGGACAGGTTCAGGGTGGTTGCTGATTGCATCTCTTAATGAAACTAAAAAAACCAATTTGGAAAAACATTTAAGCACTTGCAAAACCTCCTTTGAGTTACTTGGAGCAATTAATGGGTGGCCCTCTCCCTTCAGGGCTTGCTATTGTTATTTCCTTGTTTATTTGTTTAATAAGTGGCTGGATTATTTTAGCGGTCAACTCTGACCCCTCCCGCCCCTCACCGTGTGAATCTTCCGACGTTTTTCCTCAATGAGTGCAGCCTTGGGCATGGGTCCATGCACCCTGGGATGACAGCAGTTTGGGCAGCCTCTCTTTGACTGTCTCTTTCCCCGAACACTCCCTGCTCTTAAGCTTCATTAATTGCTGATTGATTGATTACTTTATTGTTCTCAACAATATCCTTTGGCATAAATTGCTCCTTTGATCCTACTGAAAACAGATTCCCTTAGAAGGATAGATTTTTTCCATCAGGGTTTGGGATTTGTTGTGACCCCAACAGGGCTATTTTCTCTTTCCAAGATCTTTTTTGGTCAACTGTGGCCTACAGTTTAGCTTATATCTCTAAGGAATGTACCAGTCTCCTTTTAATTGCTTTTTATCACAGCCACCATTGATCTTGAGTGTGTCCTTAGGCTTTAACTTCTCTACATTTTATTGCAAATGAAGTTAATTACTTTGGGAATAACTTTGGGGCTCTCTATTTTATGGCTTATTTCTCCCAATGTGAAAATATAAACTCAAAGTCTGGAGCTGGAGATGGGGACAGTGGAATGCTTCTGTGTGACACCTCTGCTTTGGAAACTCTGTGATTGGTAGAATGGGGAGGGCAATAGCCTCAGGTCTTCTTGGCTTGCCTCTCCCAGCATGGAACCCCCAGCTTGTGAGCTGGGGTGTGAATGATCACATCCCCGCTAGTTCTCAATGCAGAGCACTGAAGCAGTGTATTTATCATGTGAGTAGAGGCTAGGAAGAATAAAGCCCCACCTTTCACTCAGCCCCAGCCTCTCATCCAGAACTTAGCCTTTGCACTAAGTAGCTGGGAACAGTATGAGAAATTCTGACATCCTGGCCCTCCTGGGAAGATACTGTAACTTTCCGTCATTGAGTTCTCTGGGTTGTACTCATCTGCAGTGTAGTTTCAATCATGCATAGCTGGGAGGATAGAGAGAAGGAGCAGGTCATACAACTAATGCCACACAATGATTTACTGATTTTTAGTATATTTTCTTGAAAAATATATTTCTTTTCTTGCTCTATGCCCTTAGGATAATTTCCAGAGAATTTTTCCTCTGTAACTTTTAGCAGTTTTGCTGGGGAGCTTCTCATATTGCCGTGCTGGAAGTGGAACTCTTTAGAAGTTTTCTATATTTAATTTTGGAGTATCTTATATCTAGCTTCCTCCCCAAACCTCTCCTCCAAGATTGGTGAGACCTAAGATCTGGGCTGGGGCCAGAGTGTAGAGACCCAACCTGAAAGGAGAGCTGCAGGACAGAGGAAAGCTAAACCCAAGGCCAGTGAGATTGAGACTTAACAAGACAAATTGCATGGAGAGCCCAGAACTGATCCAGAAGGAAAGGATCTAATACGAGGAACTAGATAATCCAACAAATTTAGAAGGCTGAGATGAGATGAAATTGGACATTTGGAGGAAGCCTCTTATATAGTGGAAACTCATGTGCAAGAAGGGCTCTGACGTTCTAGAGTAATTTTTTGACCGAAATGATAACTGTAATTCATATATGTTCTATCACTTTTTGTATGCTTTCAGATTTTCCTTGATTGGGTACTATTTCCATTTGATGGTTGGGACAGAGGTATAATTTTTTCTTTCTTTCCTATTTTTGTTGAGGAAGATTGGCCCTGAGCTAACATCTGTTGTCAATCTTTCTCTTTTTGCTTGAAGAAGACTGTTGCAGAGCTAACATCGGGTCCAATCTTCCTTTATTGTGTATGTGGGACACTGCCACAGCATGGCTTGATGAGCAGTGTGTAGGTCCACGCCTGGGATCCAAACCTGCAAAGCCCAGGCTGCTGATGCAGAGCATGTGAACTTAATCACTATACCACCTGGCCAGTCCTGAGATGTATACTTTTATGATTTCTTTTTTTAAAATAGATATTTTAGATATTCCTCCTACCATCGTATACTTTCTAAGAAGAATATATGTGTATTTTAAAAGCTCTCCAGGCAATCTGAAGACTACCAACTTTATTACTTTGAATTGTACCTATATCTTATTACATTTTGAAATGTAATGATTATCTAGTGAGTTTTTCTCTTCCTCTAGTATTGAACTCAATTGTGAAGTGCCATAGAAAAGGAGTTGTCAAAATTATTGAAGACATGGAACCAATGTTTAGTCTTCTTTTTATTGAATTTAAAGAAATAATCCAAAACAGAGAGAAAAGATACACACACACACATACATATTGATATATATAAAGTATGTGTGTGTATAAATAGGCCAGATTTCCAACATTGGAAAAATTATTAAGTAATTTATTATAATTACATAGGCATATTTCAAAACACACACCAATAATACTTTCAAAGAAATTTAACACCATGAAAGTTCTTGTATTCTCATTGCTAGGCAAAACAAAACAAAATAAAAACAAACCAGATACAACTTCATGCTTAGAAGGATAAAATAGTGTAATTTCCCCCACTATCCACCACCACCAAGAAAAAGAGGAAGAAAGAAAGATAATCTAGGCCAAATAAAATTTTGGAAAACAGTTATCTCAAAATATTAAAAAGTATTTTCTTTCAGTGTTAAGAATAGGGATAAACTTTCTTTTCTTTCTATGTTTAGAGCCTATGAGTGTTTTATGGTAAATCTGAATTAATTGCATAGTGAAAAACATAATGCAGTAAGCATAAAATTGACACTGTAATGTGCTCACTTACAGATAGATGACCACACAGTTGCTTCTCCCAGCGGCTAGCTTTGACTCACTGCTTTTCTGATAGTGATCAAAATTTCACATCTTTAGATGAAGTCTTTGGAAAGGGCAAAATGTTCTCTCCACTTCTTGTCACAATGAAGTGTTTTGATAATCCCAGACTAGATGATTGAAGTAGCCCATTAGAACCACCTGGCCCAATTTTGAAACTTCTCCAAATTAATTGCACATTCATAATTTATTTGAGTAGCTAATTTGGATTTAAAAGCAAATTTATGTTAAATAATAGTTTACTGTTTCTGCTTTGATGAACACATAAGTGTTTTCTATTGTTAAGCTACAAATAATATTAATAAATTACTCTGCATACTCGCTATGACATGAAATCTGAGAATTTTCTTATGACTGTATAAATTTCAGAAACTTACTTAAATTTAGTGACTCTATAGGATTATAATTTATTAGATCCAATAAGGCTCTGAATACATGCTGAGTTGGGTAAAAGAGGTATAGAGTATATAAAGTACAAGATATACTTTATACTTTTATATAGATATATATATATCTACTTACATATACTATATATACTTATATAGAAAGAGTAGTAAAATTGTGTGATATGTTACTTCTGTCAAAAACTTAATTTCAATAGTTTATAAATATGTGGAGCAGTTAAATTAGAAGTGGGTAGTGTGAGAAACATCCACCAAATATTAATGACCTCCAGGTAACGGAGGTTCAAAGTGGTGTGACAACTCACTCTGCTTCACCAATTCCATCAATAAGACCTGTGGTTTGGATTTGTCCCTATACTATTTCCCCTCCTTCAATTCATTCCACACCCTGGAACCAAGTGATATAATTAAACTGTAAAACAATCCCCTTTACCCTGAGAATGGCCCAAAAGGCACAAGATCTGCTCTCTGCCTCTCTCTGACCTCATCCTCATCTCCTACTATTCTCCCTCTTTCAGATTCCTCTCAACTACTCTGGTCTCCCTTCTGTTTTCCTATCCCTTCTGTCCAAACCCTCCTCCCACAGCACACTGAGTCCTTCTTGTTATCTCCACCTGAGACACACCTTCTTGAACTCTCTAGCTAATGGAGACCCTGTGACCTCATCCCCAGTCCCTCACTACCACACCACCCTAGTTTATCCCATCATGGCAGTGTCACTACCTAACTTTACTCATTTTTGTGTTTACCTGCACATTGCCTGCCTTTCCTCATTGAGACTTCGTCTTGGCAAGGAACGTCCTATTCTCGTTCCTTCTGTGTCCATAGTAACTCACGTGTTCCCAGACACATTCTTGACATGTGATAAGAATCGACTCTGTTTCCAACCTTATTCTTGAACTCTTTAGTGAGTTCACCAGTATTTTTTGTGAAAAATAATTCAACAGTTCAAATTTCCAGAGTGAATGAACCACTTTAATTACTGTCTGTGGCATTATGGTGATGAAAATGGGACTAGAAAGACCAGGAGTATCAGAACACAGAGTCTGGGTCCTTCTAAGACAGTTAGTGCCAAACAGCTTGTGTTGTGGAAGTGAATACTTCTCCCTTGGCCTCCTTGAAACAAACAAAAGTGCAGTCATGCACCCGCACTGTCGAGCTCACTCTAATATTCCTGTGATAATGCACAGTGGTTCACAATCATGAATGCGCATCAGAATCACAAATGGAGGTTTAAGCAAAAGGACTCTACCTGGGTATTCAACAGGTTTGAGATGGCATCAGGGCCTTTGTATGTGTACCGTGTTGCGCAGATGCTTGGATGAGCACAGGAGATTGAGAACCCCCTCTCTAGGAGATCATAGCTTCTTTGCAAGAGGGATGTTGATAACCACAAATCTTCTGCTCAGCTGGGCATTGTCAGAGATGGTGTTCACCGAACTCAAATGCAGGGTGAGTGTTTGTACCAGATGCCCTTCAATGATGCTCCCAACCCTGAGGTCTTGAAAATATATGAACAAAAGTCTGGAAGGGTATGATTTCAAAACCCTTTTAAATATGATTTTAATGATAGTGCTGTTAAGGATTATAAATCCCAGAGACCACTTTAGAAGAGTTTTCCCTCAAAACACCAAACTTTCATTCTTGAGGAATGAGAGGCCCAGAAAATTTACACATTTTGCTTAAATCTCAACTTAAGTCACCTAGCCATACTGCTAAAGAATTTCTTCTGCATTCTCACTAATAATTTTCAAATTATATGCCAGATTTCTATATCTTGGACACATGATATTTATTCCTCAGTTTTGTGAAGGAGCTCTGTGAAATGAAGCCATGAATCTGGTTAATGCATTAAATTTTAAAATATTTTAACTTTACTACCGGTAGAAAGTTTATGTTACTTGGGATTAGAAAAATCATAGAGCTATCCGTGAGATTTGTTGCTGGAAAAGTATCACATCACTCTTGCCTGAGCTTAATCCTGGCCTCCAGAGTTTCCCCACAGGTAAAATGTACGGCTGCTGCTGGATTTGCACCCCGGCTGTGGGGCCAGGCTGGAATTTATCTTCACTGACTGTGCCTTGGAAACCTATAGATCCTTCTCAGTTACTTGTCACACTGCTCTTCCATCAGTTTAAAGCACCAATCTACATACATATATTCTGCTTTTTCACATTCTGATAACTAAACAGTTTTAGTACACTGCCTAGTGACTGGAAAAGGCAAGTTTTAAATTTTTTTCTGAAATAAATGTAGTCTCTATTCCCTGAGAGGTGCTGAGCCTGATAGCAACCTTCTCTTTTTCCCTGAAAGATACATCATCAGTTGTAATTTCTGTTTTAGGGAGTAGAAGAGGAAAAATAGGAAATCCTGTTTTTTATTTGAATTACATTTCACAATTCTTCAAACTTCGACAAACCACTTGCATTTTTATCTACAGAACTTATTCATCTACAGACTTGGTAAACATATTGATTATAAGGAACTATAATTTGCAAACTTTCTTTTCATGAACACTATGCCTTGAAATGTTATACTTTTGATTTTAATAAATAAATTCCATTTCCTATTCATATTTGCAGGTATTTTGAAAAATAAAGCACAATTAGCAATTGTTAATTCCATCCATTCAGTAACTATTTGCCGACTACAACCGTAATCAGACGCTGTGCCGGGGTGACACAGTGAAACAGCACAGCCCTTCCAGAGCATCATTACATGAGAATATAGATGAACGAATCAATAGTTAACAGCCTGCTGCGACATGTACCTTGAAGAGCAGCTAAGCTAGGCGTGCTCGGGTAACACTGTTTTTAACACTTTAAAGGAAATACATCTAGGTTGATATTTGAAGATGAACAGACGTTTGTGATCCAGACAGAGTGAGTGTGAATATTGGTGGGTGGGCTGGGTGGAAGAATGAGGGGGTGGGTGTTTCCAGGCAGAGAAAGCAGTATTCTGAAATCCTGGAAAGGACAGGAAATATGGCTCTTTCAGACAAATGGGTCAAAATGAGTGTGGCTACTAGGCGGATGAGGGTAGTTTTAGGATTGGTTTCAGAAAGTATTTTAAGAGAGAAAGCGAAGCTACATAACCATAAGAAGAGTTTTGACTTTATCCTGAGGGGAGTGAGACCTCAGGATCAGTCCCAGTAGGAGGCACAGCCTGCCGGGAACACACCTAAGGGAGACAAGACTCAGCAGGAGCAGCTGTTGGGAGTCTCCTGCAAGAATCACTGTGAGCGATAGCAGCATCCTAGCCTAGGGTTATAGGCTGCGGGGAGAAAGAAATGGGTAGATTCAGGACATATTTAGGAGGGAAATCATCATCCACGATGGTCACTTAGTCACTTAGGGGTGGAGGGTGAAAGAAATGGAAGGGAAAAGATGAGTCTCATCTTGCTTGGACAATACCTTGGTGACTGAGGAGTCTGTCTGCAGGCCAAAATCCGATGTGTGAGCTTTCAGGCCTGACTATAGGCAATTACAAGGCTTTGCTTGGCAAACTTCACTAGGGAAACTGCCTTTCCCACACCAGACTTGGTGACAGCCAGTGCTTGTCTCGAGGGAGTTGCAGACAAGGACTCACCTCCCACCCTCCAAAGCAAGCTCACGCACATCTGCATTCCCCAACCAGCCCAAGTACGTCCTTCTAGAGCCTTCCTTATCAGGCCCTTGGCTGAGGCATTTGTCTCCTCTTTGACTTAGTCCTCTTTCCATGCCTAGTCCTTCCCTTGTCTTCACAGCCCACGTATCCATAAAAACTGTGGAGGCTCAGGATTGGGGCTGGAGGGGAAGTCACTGACCATAGAGCTGAATCTTCTTGAACCAGGATAACTGACTAAAAGGTCAGGAGGAGGGAAATGGCCCCATAATCAATGGAGCACTGAATTGGCAAATGAGGCAGTAGTAATGGGAATGAGAAATTGATCTGAACCTTTTAATCTCGAGTTCCTGTGCCTGATGCACAGTAAGCCAAACACAGACATCGGTGCTTGGAGATGAGAAAGGTTTATTTCGATTGGCCAAGATGAGAAGGCAGGAGCATGGGTTTTCTCAAATCCACCTTCGCAAGAGAAGGAAGCAGGGGGTTGTACAGAGCTAAGGGGCTTGTCAGGAAGAGTTTCAGAGAAACAAAGGGGAAATCTGTGCTTATTTCACTCCTGATAAGCCCCTGGGCAATCTGACTTCCAGATGTGCTGGGAGCTGGTTGGCTGGTGATCTTTGAAGGCCTTCTCTTTCTGCTGTTAAAAAAGCTCACAAATCCTTGTGACCCTTGAGTTAACCCTCAGGTTAAACAAGAAAACAGCAAATTGACAAAATTAACTTCTTTTCATAACAAGGTCCAAGGTTGAAAGTATTCTTATTGAATATTTAGAGTAAGCTTCAGGTGCCTGGCTTCAGAATCAGGAGATCACAGGGCCTCCCTCCTGACCTGACGGTGAGCTATGCAGAGAGGAAAACAAGTTCATACTTAGGTCATAGCATAGTGGTAAGATTTCTATTGATATCCAATAGCTTCTATTTATAACTGGTACTCTTTTAAAGTAAAACAAGTAAGTCTGGGTTTATTTTTTAATTTTGTACTCTTTCAGTCTTTTCAAATATTCATTAATTTATCTTAATATCAGAATTGAATTATTTTTCAAGGGATTCATTTTTTCTAGGTTTTAACATAGAGCTCTTTTAAGTGTACCATTTGTTCCAGTTATTGTAACTGAATGTTGTGGTCTGAATGTGTGTAACCCCCAAACCACCAAAGTTCTTATGTTGAAACCTTAACCCCAAGGTGATTGTATTAGGAGGTAAGTCCTTTGCACGTGGTTAGGTCATGATGGTAGAACCTTCATGAATGGGATTAGTGCCCTTATAAAAGAGACTCCAATGATGTGACCCCTCTTACATGTGAGGACACATCGAGAAGTCAGTAGGCTGCAGCCTGGACGAGTTCATTCACCAGAACCAACCATGCTGGCACCTTGACCTTGGGCTTCCAGCCTAAATAACTGAGCAATGAAATTCTATTGTTTATAAGCCATCCAGTTTGTGGTATTTTCTTATAGTAGCCTGAACAAGCTAAGGCAGTTTAATTTATTGATCACAATCATCTTTGCCCTTTGATGATTTTGTCGTTTACTATGTATCTTGGTAAACTTTCTCCCTGTCTTCAGATTCTTGTGTTTTTCCAACCTGGACTTATCTGGGAGAAGGAAGAGAGGCAATGAGAAGGTGGGAAGTGAAGAAGGGAAGGAAAGTGGGGAGGAAGATGGGAAGAAGAAAAGATTCCTTGGATATCACTTGTGATCATTAATTTTATGTATCACCTTCAGGATTTTGAGGATGAGATTAACATTTACATTGGTGAACTTTGAGTTAAGTAGATTGTCCGCAATAGTGTGTACAGGCCTCATTCAATCAGTGGAAGCCCTAAATAGAACAAAAAGAGAGTATTATCCAGCAGACTGCCTTTGGATTTTAGATCTATACCACTGGCTCTCCTTAGGACTCCAGCCAGCAGGCTTTCCTCCTGGAACTCACCACTGGCTCTCCTTTGCCCTGCAGCCTGCCAGGGCCCACACTACAGATTTGGGACTTGCCATCCTCCGTAACTGTGTAGTCAAATTCCTTAAAATAAAACTCTTTCTATATATGTATACACGTGCTATTGCTTCTGTCTTTCTGGAGAACCCTGACTAAGACAGATTTGGGGATTGAGAGTGGTTCTAGAGAAACAAAATCTTAAGGGTGTATTTTCTGAATAATTTTTGGGGTTTCTGGAATTGGCTCTCAAATCTGATTAGATTTAAAGACACTAATGACTCTATTTCCAATAGTAAGGAGAGCACTGATAGCCCAGGATATTATGTGGCAATAGAGATACTCAAAATATCACCAAAGGATACTCCTAGTCAAACACTTATAAGAAGATTTACTATGTATATGATATTTTCAAACATTTTTGTCAAATTAACAAGTATAACAAGATTTGGTGGTTGCTTCTAATGTCACTGGACTAAGTGGGGAAAGAAAAGGATGAGTTCAGGATTCAAATTCCCAATTCAAGAGCTGCTTAGATGATCTGAAAGCTCTGTCTGTCCTGAAACAAACCCTGGTCTTCTGTAGCCCCGGGGCTGAGATTACTGAAAACTAAACCCAGAATCTTATCCTGCTAGTGACTAATTTATATGGCACATTGAATTCTTAGCCTCCCAGAGTTTCTACTGTTGAAATAAGGGCATTGACTGGGAAGGAATGGGATCCTGACGTTGAAATGAGATGTGTGGAAAGGCCCTGTTGAAGCAGGGAACATTGAGCCCCTAAATTCTGATGAGTCTCCTTTGCTAGTATCTCTTTGCTTCTAGACCTATAACTTGACTAAAGTTTCAGCAAAACTCTAAAAGTGAGGTACAAAGTATGATGAACGAGGAGGAGCTACTTTACTAATTTAAAGTTTACTAGTTTATATAGTATATGAACTGAAGAATATGTGTAGGAATGGATATTAAGTGTGGGGTAATGGTGGAAGGAATGTAAAGTTGGATCAGGCCATATTTACTGATATGGGTCCACTTAGGAGAGATTCTACATTCAGTGTGGCAACCTGGAAATTTAGCATCATGATTTTATATTTGTCAGATTTGAAATGTGTCAAAATAGTCTTTAAATTCAATTTTGTCTGGCAATAATATTTTTGCTCTTAGAAGTTTATGTGTATATCAGAAAAGGAAAATTTATTTTTGATCAATAATTGAGTAAAGAGGAAATATTAGCTGTAGAATATAGTCTTAAATATTAGACCCTTGACTCAATTAATAAAGCTAAGGCTTAGAGAACAGAGTCCATTTCCACCTAGGCTGTCCTGTTTGTGCAGTGCTACTACTGTGACATGACCTAAATATTCAGACAATATTTTGAAAATTTTGCATTTAACTTCAAGATAAAAAATGTAGAAATAAGGACCTTTTTTTCTGATTGGTTGTCTCAAGAAGAATTGCCCAGTAAAGAATTAAAATTAAAATTAAAGTAAGTAAAGTAACAGTATTTTATCTTTAATTAAATTTTTCGTAGAAGTTGGTCCTGGATTTGTTAAAGATCAAGTCAGTCTAGATTGACTAAATCCATGACTCTTTATAGATTCTGGGTGAAATTTAATAGTTACAACTTTGATCCTGTATTGAAAATACAGAGTGCTTTAAACACTATAAGCATTTGAAAGTCAGGAGCAGAATCTCCTTACACCTTACAGCATCTCACCACAGTGGAGGAGGTACCAGGTGTGCAACTGATACTGATTACATATCAGACATTTCACATGCTTTACGGTTTATCACAGTCACTTCAGAAAGTTAGCAAAAGACCCTGAAAGAAAACCAAATCTGTGACTTTCAAAATATTGGACTTTTCACAAGTTGTTGATACTAGGAGGAAATCTTGAGAGAAACAGTAGACGGTAAACTTTAAAAGTAAATAGGATTTCAGAAAACTGTGGAATTGAAATGTCACTACCTTTTATTTTGAACCTCACTACCAGGTGCATGATGTATTAGAGATGCAAGTTGAATCGAGCACATAGCCTAATAGAACAAAAGCAGTTTGCTTTATCTGACTAATGGAGGCATAAATAATTGCAATGATCAGTCTTGTAGAAAATAAAAAAAGACTCATTAAAGGCAGGGTGTGAACAGGAGTGCAATGTTAATTTGTTTAACATTCCGAAACCCATATTGATTTTTAAATTGCCATTCTTGAATGTCCAAAGTTCAAGAATCCAGAAAAACTTGGCATACTATTCAGCATCTACATTCTACAATTAACAATCTCAATTCTCTTAAATGAAGTAGGCTTTAGGCTATGTAGGTGGACCTCAGAGGTTGGAATTACTAAGTAGTAAAGTCTTTATAGTCGCTGCAGGCAAAGGTCATTGAGGGAATATGGAGACTTGACACTGAACTGAAGCAGAGCACATCAGTTAAAGGGTAGGGTAATGTGGGGAATATTAGAAGGAAATACCACATCTCTCTCAAAGACACACCCTAATCTGGTGATGGGAATTCCATCGGGGAACAGGTCTACAGGAAATAGTTACAGTTGTTTGAGTGAGAAACACTCTTATCACACGTGATACTTAAAGCCATTGCACCTTGGCAGGATGAATTTTCATGCTTTCTTTGAGCTAATTTGATAAGAAGCAAATAGCTGATGATTGTATGCCTAAGGAGGGCCAGGCAAGGAATAGAAGGATGAAAAACTCAGGGCTCAGTACAAAAGCAATTTTCTTACTTCCTATTTTCCTACTTTGCCTTGGGCTGAAAATGTTAAAAGCATAACATGGAAATTAGAACCAACTGTTGGCAGGATAAGTTAGTGAACTGGACAGAATTTACCAAGAGAAATAGAGAATAACATATTTCAGAACCTGTTTCAAATCATAGGAAAATATACATATATATGCCTACTTTTCTTGACAGAGATATTTATTGTGTTTTATATATTTGACGGTATTTCCTAACATTTTCTTTTGTTTGAACATATTTTTCACTAGTGCAGACATAGAGTATATTGCAATTTTTAAAGCCTACTTCACTCAGGAAGATGCTCTAAGAAAAGAGTTTAATGATGTATAGTAATGCTTATCACAAGATGGCTTAAGATTTTTTCTAATAAAAAAAAACATCAGTAATTCATTATTCAAAAATTTTGGAAATGAGGAAAAATAAAATTTGAGCTTCTGCGTGAGAAAACAAAAAGGCCATGTGTTGCTTTATGGAATGCAGTTTTGTGAAGGAAAAAGTCTCTGTTTACTAGTTCTTCTGCCATATAAACGGTTGACACATTTTGGTAAGTGCTATGAGCAAAATGGTACTAGATATGGCTAAAGAAGTTGAAATCCATGTTGAGAACTTCCATGTGGACCAGGGTGTTAAGAAGATCTAAGAAACAAATGCCTTACTATTGGGAAAGAAACAGAGGAGCAAAACAGTACTGTTACAGAGTAAATACTTAAAATGTTGGTCATCTTTATTATATATGCATTTCAAATGATCATTTTAGCTTTCTTGGATGGTTCTATATGAGACTCAGACAAGGTCAAAGGCTGTCTGTATTTCAAATGGTCAAATGGTGGGTTCTGATTTCTAGGAGGGCCAGATGAATGTCAACTAACTAAATGAATTCAAGAGCTAGTTTGGTCTAGGTTTTATGGTCTCTATGGTGG
This sequence comes from Equus caballus, assembly GCF_041296265.1. Taxonomy (NCBI): domain Eukaryota; kingdom Metazoa; phylum Chordata; class Mammalia; order Perissodactyla; family Equidae; genus Equus; species Equus caballus. Next base: position 21,692,809 of record NC_091687.1, read on the forward strand.
GTAACCATGTTCCATCTGATTATGTCTTGCCCATTGTCCAGATTAGGCCATCTCAAAAATTCCCACTCATGTATTTCTGCAAGCCAGGGGCAGACATATGGTGATGAAGTTCTATACTCTCTGAGATTACTATCTTAAACTGTCTACTAGGATCCAAAAAGAGAGACAGTGCTTCTCAAACTTTAACGCTCATATGAATCACCTGGAGATCATGTTAAAATGCAGACCCTAATTTAGTAACTCATAGGTAGAGCCCAACATTCTGCATTTCTAATGAGCTCCTAGGTGATGCTGACTATACTGGTCTATAGACAGAGAATGCAGCCAGTAGGTAAGGCCAGAGTAGCAAATATTTATCTTTTTTTCCTACTACTAGGTATAAGCTAGATGTAAAAGCAAAGAAAATCCATTATTTATTTCACAAATATTTATTTTATACCAACCATATGCTAGGCACTCTCTAGTCATTTATAATACATAAACAAGAAAGACAAAAATTCCTATCTTCCTGGAACTTGCATTCTGGGAGGGGGATATAGAAAATAAATAATAATTATGGTAAATATATATGTATATATATTACATAGTATTATAGAAGGTCATGAATGCTAAAGTTAGAGAAGGCTAAATAGCATCAGCATGTGGGTGGAACCCAGGTTGCAATTTAAATAGGACAATTTGAGCCTTTTGATCTGTGAAAGGGATTAGGTGTACTTGGATTCTGATATATTAAAGCAGAGCCAAAGGACTTCTTGATGTATTGGATGTGGAAAGAAAGAGAAGGGGAGGTGAGAATATGGAGGAAATTTATCTAGATGAAAGTGTCGAGCTTTTAAACAACATGTTACTCAACAAACAATGGATGAAAAGAAAAATCAAAAAAATCTTGACACACAAAAAAAGGAAATAAAGCATGCCAAAGCACTTCTGAAGGGAAGTTAATAGTGATAAATTCCTACATTAAGTAGCAAGGAAGACCTTAAATAAACAATTTAACTTTACATCTCAAGGAACTAGGAAAATAAGAACAAATGAAGCCCAGTGTTAACAGAAGGAAGAAAATACAGATTAGAGTGGAAATAAATGAAATAGAGACTAAAAAGACAATAGAAAAGGTCAATGAAGCTAAGAGATGGTTTTTTGAAAAAATAAACACAATAGACAAGCCTTAAGTTAGACTCACCAAGAAAAAAAAGAGAGGATTCAAATAAAATTAGAAATGAAAGAGGAGGCATCACAACTGCTACCACAGAAATGCAAAACAAATAAGAAACTATTATGAACAATCATACACAACCAACAAATTGGACAACCTAGAAGAAATGGATAAATTCCAAGAAACATTCAACCCACCAAGACTGAATCATGAAGAAATAGAAAATCTGAACAGACTATTATTAGTAAGGAGATTGAATCAATAATCAAAAACCTCCCAACAAAGAAAAGTCCAGAACCAGATGGCTTCACTGGAGAATTCTACTAAACATTTAAAAAATTAATACAAACCATTCTCAAACTCTTCTAAAAACTAGAAGCGGAAGGAAAACTTTCAAACTCATTTTACGAGACCAGATTATCCTAATACCAAACCAGACAAGACGCTACAGGAAAAGAAAAACACAGTTCAACATCCCTGATGAACATATATGAGAAAATCCTCTACCAAATATTGGCAAAGCAAATTCAACAAGATATTCAAAGGCTCATACACCATAGTCAAGTGGGATTTATTCCAGGGATCCAAGGATAGTTCAACATACACAAATGAATAAATGTGATACGCCACATTAACACAATGAAGGATAAAAAGCAAATGATCATCTCAAAAGATTCAGAAAAAGCATTTGACAAAATTCAACTTATATTCATGATAAAAACTCTCAACAAAGTGAGTATAGAGGGAACATAACTCAATGTAACAAAGGTCATATGTGACAAGCCAACGGTTAATACTATACACAATGGTGAAAAGCTGAAATCTTTTCTCTAACATCAGGAACAAGACGAGGATGCCCATCTCACCACTTTTATTCAACATAGTTCTGGAAGTCCTAGCAAGAGCAATTAGGCAAGAAAAAGAAATAAAATACATGTAGATTGGAAAGGAAGAACTAAAATTATCTCTATTTGTAGATGACATGATATTATATACAGAAAATCTTAAACACTACACCAAAAAACTGTTAGAACTAATAAATTAAGTGAAATAGCAGGGTACAAAATGAATATACAGCAATATATTGTGTTTCTATACACAATAATGAACTATTGGAAACAGAAGTTAAGAAAACAATTCCATTTACAATTGTATCAAAAAAAAATGCCTAGAAATAAACTTAACCAAGGAGGTGAAAGACCTATACATTAAAACTATAAGACATTGATACAGGCAATTGAAGAAGACACAAATAAATGGAAAGATATCATGTATTTATGGATTGGAAGAATTAATATTGTTACAATGTCCATACTACCCATAGAAATATACAGATTCAATGTAATCCCTGTCAAAATTCCAATGATGCTTTCACAGAAATAGAACAAACAATCCTAAAATTTGTATAGAACCACAAAATACCCCCAATAGCCAAAGCAATCTGGAGAAAGAAGAACAAAGCTGGAGGCATCATGCTTTCTGATTTCAAACTATATTACATAGCTATAGTAACTAAAAAAAGTATGGTATTGGCATAACAAAAGACACATAGATCAATGGAATGGAATAGAGCCCAGAAGTAAACCCACACGTATCAATTCCTTTACAACAAAGGGACCCAGAATATACAATGGAGAAAGGATTAGTCTCTTTCATAAATGATGTTGGGAAAACTGGATAGCCACATGCAAAAGAATGAAACTGGACCATTATCTTAAACCACACACAAATCAGTGCAAAGTGGATTAAAGACTTAAATGTAAGACCTGAAATCATATAACTCCTAGAAGAAAACATGGAGGATAAGCTCGTTTCATCAGTCTTGGCAATGAGTTTTTAGATTTGACATCAAAAGTAAAAATAAACAAGTGGGTATACATCAAACTAAAAACTACTGTATAGCAAAGGAAATCATCAACAAAATTAAAAGGCAACCTATGGAATGGGAGAAAATATTTGCAAATCATATATCTGGTAAGGGGTTAATATCCAAACTATATAAAAAAATCAGAACAACCCAATAGAAAAAACCCAAACAATCCAATTAAAAAATGGGCAGAGCAATTCACTAGACATTTTTCCAAAGAAAAACCTACAGATGGCCAACAGGTGCATGACAAGGTACTTGGCATGACTAATCATCAGGGGAATGCAAATCAAAACTACAATGAGATATCAGTTCATACCTGTTAGAATGGCTATCATCCAAAAGACAAGAGATAAATGCTGGTGAGGATGTGGAGAAAAGGGGACCATTATGCACTGTTGTTGGGAATGTAAATGGGTGCAGCTATGGAGACAGTATTGAAGTTCCTCAAAAAATTAAAAATATAACTACCATATGTTCTAGCAATTCCATTTCTGGGTATATATCTGAAGGAAATAGAATCACTATCTTAAAAATATATTTGCACCCCATGTTCATTGCAAGATTATTTACAATACCCAAACATGGAAACAACCAAAGTGTCCATTGATGAATGAATGGAAAAAGAAAGTGTGTTATGTATATATGGAATATTATTCAACCATAAAATAAGGAAATTCTGTCATTTGCGACAACATGGGTGGACCTTGAGCTCATTATGCTAAGTAAAATAAGTCAGAGAAAGATAAATACTGTATGATCTTGTTTATATGTGGAATCTGAAAGAAATTGAATTCATAGATACAGAGACCAGATTGGTGGTTGCCAGAGGTGGGCAGTGGGGGATGGGCAAAATGGGTAAAGGTGGTTAAAAGATACAGACTTTATAGGGTAAGTATGATACGACGATGTAATGTACAGCATGATGACTATAGTTAACAATTTTGTTTGTATATTTGAAAGTTGCAAAGAGAGTAAATCTTGAGTTCTCATAAGAAAAAGAAAAATTGTAACTGTGTATGATAATGTACGTTAGCCAAAGTTATGATGGTAAGCCTTTCACAATATATACATATATCAAATCATTATACTGTAAATCTTAAACTTATACAATGTTATGTGTTAATTATATCTCAATTAAAAAAAGACAAATGGGAAACACAGTGGTTAAATAGCTGTTATTGCCCAATTAAGAAAAACATACCAGGGGCCAGTCCAGTGGCATAGTGGTTAAGTTCATGTGCTCCGCTTCAGTGGCCCAGGGTTCACAGGGTCAGATAAGAGGCACAGACCTAGCACCTCTTGTCAAGCCATGCTGTGGCAGCATCCCATGCAAAATAGAGGAAATTGGCACAGATGTTAGCTCAGTGACAATCTTCCTCAAGCAAAAAGAGGAAGATTGGCAAGAGATGTTAGCTCAGGGCCAATCTTCCTCACACACACACAAAAAGACAGAAAGAAAAGAAAAATATACCAACTCATTGGGAGACAGAAACACTTTTTTCCTACCTTAAATTCTGAGAAAATTTGTAAGACTCTTTATACAAAACATATTGAATACCATGAAAGGCCATCAAAAGCAGTTTTCAGGGACTAGCCCAGTGGCACAGCAGTTAAGTTTGCACGTTCTGCTTCGGCAGCCTGGGGTTTGCCGGTTTGGATCCTGGGTAAGGACTTAAGCACCACTTGTCAAGCCATGCTGTGGCAGGCGTCCTGCATATAAAGTGGAGGAAGATGGGCACGGATGTTAGCTCAGGGCCAGTCTCCCTCAGCAAAAAGAGGAGTATTGGCAGCAGATGTTAGCTCGGGGCTAATCTTCCTCAGGGGGAAAAAAAAAGTAATTTTCAAAAGATGTTTTCACATGGCTGTGCCTTTTTTTTCTTTTTAGTGGTATTCACGGCTAAAATTTGTTACAGCAGAAGGGAAAATAAGCAAATGGAAAAGGTGCATGTTATACAGAGGAAACCAGGTGCAAATTTCCAAGATTCTTCTCCCAGTGGACTCACAGAGAATGCATGTCATTTCCTCCAGCTACAGCCAACTGGGAAGTTCGTTAGAAACTCAAAGCCCAAGATTGGTACTGGGGGCTGCTCATGTAGTCCACCTCTGCCTAGCAAATACAAAATTCCAGACTCCCAGCAGAAGGGCAGGTTTTCAGAATAAACTGTATTGTGTGCACAAACAATTTAGGCACAGTGCGACACTCACCATTTAGGGAAAGTTCCACGTCAGTGTAGGAAAATGCTTACCGCTCAAGTTCTCACATGTCAGCCCAGGGCCATACTTGCAGGTTGGACTTTATCAGGAGAGTGATCTGAAGTCTGCTATATTAACTCTTTTCTGCACAGATTCCATTCTGTTAAAATAGTGCCCTAAACTGGAAAAAAAAAGCATTAAGCTTTGGTCAATGAAAGAGGCAGTATATTTCTTTGATGTGTGTGCAAATACTGAAAACACTGAGCATCCATGGAAAGCGTCACCCACTCAGCAGTTACTACTACTTTTCTATGATATTTTGAGTTCAAACTTCTTTCCCTTTTGCTGTTGTTATAGCTTATTTTATCAGCAGCTGGTAACAGATTGCATTTTAAACAACGTTAGGACTTTCCATCTTGAATATAAACTTCACTATTTTCTCACTTACAAACATTTGAGGATTATCACATTTTCAAAGTTAGAGAAATAATTTCCTATCCAGTTACACTTTAAAAATGCAATATATTCAGATAAATTAGCTTAAGATAATTCATATATTAAATGTTCCCATGCCGTTAGTCTCCATAACTTGCAGGTCTCGAGACAATCTGGTTAATAGCAAGTCAGATGCTGAGCGAGGTGCACTATAAAGATTATAATTGAGTGCCCCCGAAGTGAGCATTAATCAATTCTGTTACAAAATTAGAAGTTACAGACCATGATCGTCTATTCAGAGACGTAAGAGTTCACAGAGGTAAAATTGTTTAGCAAATACGCTCTTACTGCCTGGCTCCCCTGGCAGCTGTAAGTCGTCAGGGGTGAACGAACTGCTTGCTCTTCAGTCTGATAATATGGATGTGGTGCCTCTGGGACAGACATCCAAACAGATATGCCCACAGCTTAGTGAAAAAGCATCTGTGATTTCTTATGCAAAACATTACAGGTAAAAAACAAAACAGAGAAATAATAAAACCTCCTGTTTGATTTTTTGAAACATTTTGAGAACTTCATAGCCTCACTTAGCTTGTGATCCAGCTAAGTGGATGTCAGACAGAAGCAATCAGCCGCAGAGGTATGCGGAAGTCAGATAATGATATAGATATTTTATAGAAGAGAGTAGTCATTAATGATTAGGCATGGAGTTGCATTGCCAAGGACGTTGGAGGCAGGACATGAAGTCAATGGAGAATTAAGTTCCAAATTGATGTTCCGAGCACTGAGCTCACTGCCGCACAAGCCCCCTGGGATCTCTTCTGTCACCTACCTGGGACTACATCCTCATTGTGAAAGACTCTGCTTTAAAAGATATGCCTATACAACACTAATTCCTCACTGGGCTTTTTATTATCCTTGGCTGAATATTGTTCCTGAAGTGTCATAAAAGAATATATTGGTGCAATAGTAGTTTTGTGCTCCCTAAAAACGTTTTGGATGACTGGTATTTACTATAGAATATGAAGGCATATGTATTGCTCCAGGGCATAATGATGAGAAAGAGGAACTTATGTTTCTTCAGTCCTCAGATTCCTCCCTGAATTATGAAAATGCACTGTGCTCCATAAAAGAAAATTGAGTTAAGAGCAGGGTTTTAAAAAATATTATAATTCAGTAGCAATTCATGCCCATAAAAGGTTAGTTAGGAAAAGAGAATGTATGTCAGGTATGCTCAGAGACCCTCACCTTGGTTGATCAGTGATGCTTTATTTGAAGAAAATTTTCATATTCTGCTTTCAGATCAGCTACTCATTAATATTAGATGCCAAGACCATATAAATAAGCTCTCTATTCTCTAAGCAATGTCTTCTAGCTATTCTGAGCACAAGGTTTGATCAGTACTGGTTATTAGCAGCATCACAGATCTTGGTAACTTCCTGCCATAAGGTTTCGCCCTAGCATTGCAATCAACACATCAACCACACATACCCTGTTTGTACAACAAGCATACATTAATTTTCAGTACTTGCCTCTGCTCATACTCATCATCCCTTATGTGCCATTAAAACCTGCAAGAGGCAGAATGCCACACTGTCCATTCCTCTGCCTAATGCACTTCAACAGGTAAAGTCCCCAAAACCAAATATGAAGGGAAATCCTGCACGTAGCTGAGTAGGTCTGGGTCTCCACCAGCAACGCTTTTCTAAAGAACAAGCACTATAGAGCATTGATGAGTCACCAGGCTCAGAATTCGGGCTGCCTAGATGCAAAGTCACACTCACCCCATCACTCACTACTTTGGGCAGGTTATATAACTGTTCTGTATATTTGTCTCAACTGAAAACCAGTGATAAAATGCTACTGGTCTCATTTTGCTCTTGTGAGAATTAAATGAGTTGTCAACCTGTAAAATGTTGAAAACTGTTCTTGGCACAAAGCACACACAGGATAAATATTAACCACTGTACAACATTTTTCCCAAGCAACTGTAAAGTACCTGGAAACAAGGAATTTTCGTATTTTTCCCAAGGCTATTTCACCAGAGCAGAGGGTCTATCTTGTATTAGATGTTTAGTAAACACTGAATGAATGAATGAAAGGGACACTGGCAGAATTTTATTGTTGACAGTTTTATTTTGTTTATTGTTGACAGTTTATTTTATTGTTTATTGTTGACAGTTTTATCTGCTGACAGAAGCTGACAACCTCTGTCAGTTTCACATATGCAAAACTTTGTTCTAAACTATTTTGAGATGGATTAAAATATGCAGTGTTCATGAACCCTGCCTTGACAAACTTAAGGAGTGTGTGTCATTATCAATATAATCCCTTTCAAAAACCATAACACTCATTAAACATGGCTTTATTAAGTTATTTTCCAAATGTAAATAAGAGAAGAATTTATTAAGTGTTGGATGGAGTAGCATTTATAAGTAAGTAAAACATCATGCAAAATCATATGAAGCAATACATTTATCCCACGGATATTCTCCTCGAAAATGAAGACAGTGCTGAGCCAGCCCTGCTGGCCTAGTGGTTAAAGTTCAGCACACTCCACTTTGGCAGCCCAGGTTCATTTCCTGGGCATTGAACCACACCACCCATCTGTCAGTAGCCATGCTGTGTCAATGGCTCACATAGAAGAACCAGAAGAACTTACAACTATACACAACTACGTACTGGGGCTTTGACGGGGATGGGGAAAGAAGAAAAAAGGAGGAAGATTGGCCACAGATATTAGCTTAGGGTGACTCTTCCCTTATGGGGGAAAAAAATAGGAGAATGCTCTATGTTTTAATTTTAATAGGAAAGTTAGAACATAAGAGTACAAGCAGGAATGGGGTCCTTCCTCATGGAAAGTTTGTTCTCTGGGGACAGAAACCAAATAAGACTCTGTCAACACCCACCTAAATCTTAAAAACAGAAGATGATCAATAAACTATGTCAAAGAAGGAGGAGTATAGTTGTTCCAAGGAAGCAACTTTAAATGATGTATTGCAATCTGAGCAAGCCCACAGTTCTCGAAGGCGTATCATCAAGGCAGTCACTTTGATTTTGTTGCAGCCGTGAATGTCAGGCAGTGGATGCTACAGAAACTCTGGAATTTAAGATAGCAGGGACACCCCATTTCTAATCTTCATGGCCTGGTAAATTAAGGGAAAGAATAAATGTTCCCCCAAAGAGTAAGTTTTTCCAAAGATTTATGTAACCTTCACTTTGAACGCATGGCACATGTTTTCTATTAAACTTTAAAACGATTCTTTTGCTAAGTGTGCTAGTGAGGATTATATCCTCACCATAATATTCACTGGTACTTGGGGAGAAGGATGAGGGCTATATAGCAACAGTGTGGATACCACTTAACCACTGACCTTAGATAGTTGCAAGAACCATTCCTTGACATATGCACTTTGTTACTCTTTTATGATTTTTCTCAGCCAGGTTTATTTCATCAGGTATCTGAGTATATCACCACTCCCTGCAAGCTGCAAAAATGCTAACTGCTTTGTGGTTGATGCTTTGAGACATCCTATTAAATGCCCTGCTGTCCTCCCTCTGATCACGACTATAAAGCGTGTTCTGCTAACTCATGGTGTATATTCATCCTCTTCAGGTGTGAGTTAGTTTATGATCTGCAAACAAAAAAACACAACTGCACCCATACCTAAATGCAACAAGGAATACTCTACTTGCTATTAAGAAGACTCTGAAACTAATTTTTTATTTATAAATGTCAATAAATTTGCATTAGGCATGAAAGGAAAAGATTCTCTTACAATTTAGAAAAAGGCATGGCTATACAAGAGGCTGAAATCATTATTCTCAGTTTTTAACCGTTTCAACAGTATATTAGAACGAACAATGACTACTCGGGCTTCCTACATTTAATAAACAATCAAAGATTAGCAGTTGTAAATTCTGACTATCTTGAAAATACATTTGGTTGTTTAAAATAATTCATACAGTCAATTTGAAATATTTTGTAAGATACTGCCTTCAATAAGCAACTAGGTCACCTACATTTTTCTTAAGATGCAAAGTCATAAATTTTGTGTTTCAGAAGTTTTTAGTTTCTGTGTACTTCTTTTACAAGAAATAGTTTTCTAGGTAAAGTTTGGGTAAATGATTAAATATTTTAAAGGAATGGCATACTTGCATGCAATTGAGGTATTTATATAGACAAAAGCAAAGACCAGAGGGAGAATAAAATGTTTTGAGATTGGTATTGGGGATTGATAAAGCTAGTACCCAGTGATCAGATTGTTGTCAATAACAGGCTAAACTAAATTGTGGTAATGAGGCAAACTGTCGCTTTTTAAAACTTTTTCATGAAGCACTGCTGATTCTGCAAATAGGACCTTCAGAGTGTGACAAAATACATGATTTATGAGTTGCCATTTAGCAAATAGTTTGACTGGCAGACCTTGGTATTTCCAAGGGCTTCCAGGTACAACTGATGTTATGAACAAGAAAAGTCTTAACGTCTTAATTGATGAGTCTTCTAGTCAATTACGAGGGTAATGAGGTAAAACTAGTTTGTGTGCAGCCACTTTCAGAGGCAGTGTATTATAAGCTACAAATACCAAGTAAAGGGAATTTTTAAAATGAGCACATTAGGGTACATATAACCAATGGTGTGATAGTCCCTTCAAGAGACTCACTGAAAAGTAAAAGATAAGGAATGGTAGCTGCTCGGAGGGGCTCTGCACGTGGCTCCCACGATGTCCAAGCCACCGGGCTTGGTTCTGCTTCTGCAACAGAGTTCAGCAGTGCTATGAAGCAGGTGCTCTCAGTCTTGAGCATCCTTTGTACATTTTCCCAGCATTGAGGCTGTGCCCCGGATACATCCATGATGGATGAGGTCACTTCTAGGCAGACCAGATGGTCTCTAGCATGTGTCCAGACAGTGCATCAAGACAGTCCGCTCCAGCTGTGTGCACAAACGGCTGGGCCTGAAGGGGAGAGTTATGTGGCCTGAAGGGACACAGTTGTCCTCATTTATACTCCTGCTAGTGAAGGGTTGTAAGCCAGGAAGCCATCACCTTCCTGGGATGATGTTACAATTCCTCTGCTTCTCCTGACTGCAATGACTTTGTACTATTTCCTGAAAAAAGAGCGTTTAGTGATTTACCCAGGAGTTGTTGAGGCCACACTTTCCCATCAACCAATACAGTGCTTAGCAGAGGAGATCTGATTATTCAAATAATGATAGTAAACTAATTCTTTAAATTTCGTTTTTGAAATGTTTGTATCCTCTTCCTCACTTTTTTCCCCAAAGACAGATTGTGTGAATGGCATGATTAAGAATTGATTCTGCAGCTTTACATTTGTGAAAACATTTTTTTAAAAGGCTGAAGTATGTAAAAGCAAATTTAGCATGGAATATAGAACCAGAAAATATATTAGTAGAGTGATCTCATGGAGGGCATTTACATACTCTATTCAATCAGACATGGATTTATATTCTATAAGAACCTCTGATTTTTCAGTTCTTCTGGGTATATATTAACAATACGTGCCCCAATTTACTCCATCTTATAACAAGACTTTTTCTAAAAGCATGTGATAAATACTTGTGTTTTCTTTAATGCTGTGGCTGACGATTTGGGGGACCTGATAGAAGTTTAATATTAAATTACTCAAAATGTAAGTACTGATAACAACAGATTTAAAAAGAATTCAGACCAGTTTGTAAAACTATAAATCTACAAAAGTATAAACTTATTAGTTTTTATATTTATCTGCAGTAGTACAGATGAGAATCTTTGAAGAATATGAATCAAATTCTAGTTTTATGATTTGTTCCCACACATCTTGAATGGTGTCAGTTAGGTTGCTATAACAAAATGCTATAGGCTAGGTGTCTTATAAAAAACAGAAACGTATTTCTGGAGACTAGAAGTCCGATATCAGGGCATCAGCAATTCGATGTCTGGTGAGACCTGCCTCCTTGTTTATAGACGACCATCTTTTTGCTGTGTCTTCACGTAGCAGAAGAATGAGTGCTCTCTGGCGTCTCTCATAAGGGCACTAATCCCCTTAATGAGGGCTCCACACTCTTGACCTAATTGCCTCTCAAAGGCCCACTTCCAAATATCATCACATTGGGCTGTAAGAGTTAGCATATGAATTTGGGGGAGAAACAAATATTCAGTCTGTAGCAGACGGTTCGCTAAGGGGGAAATCTTTGCTAGAGGACGTGGGATTATTCCCCCCAAAAACCACTGAAATGGCGCATTTTCTTATAGGCTGCGGAATTTGAGAGATGTTCAGGGCTTGGTGTATATTAGGGAAAGAGAGATAATCATAATTACTATTTATTAAGAGGCTGTTGAAGGTAGGGCATTTGTCGTCTTAAATTTTCATAATAACCTTATGAATGTCACCAGGTTAGTATTATGTATGTAAATATAAATAATGCCTCAAAGCAATTCAAGGGAGCCTCCCCACAACCTTTTACCTAAACCCTAACAAATAAATGAGCTAGGATCAAAATACTGGCATACCTGGGCTTACATACACCACAGCAGATCTGGGGGTAAGGCTCAATTTTGTATTCTAACTGCTCCTGTTGGCTGGAGGATTATATGTGAGCTTCATACATTTATATGTAGTATTTATTTTAAATATGACTGTCTCTGTCTCTCTCTCTCATTTTTTACACACACATACACATACATATATACCATTTTATAAATATATATGTCTCTTACTCCATTTAGTCTTTACTAAGAAATGTATGATTTATTAGTATTATTATTGCAATCAATTCAACATTGATTCATTTACCAAAAGTACATTGAGAATCTTTTCGGCAGGCCCAGCCCCATTCCAGCTGAGGGCTGCACAAGCATTGTCCTCCATGGCGGCTGTCTCGGAAAGCACTCAGGACACCTGAACACTGCCCAGAAACAAGCATCCCTGGAGGCCCTGAGACTGCAGAGGACACCAGGGCAGAGGTAGTAGGGAATTTAACTTGGATTATCCAACACCGAGGCTTCTCTTAGATAATGCCCCCATGTCACCAAAACAAGCAAGGTCAGAATAATAGAAACACAAGAATGAATAAAACATTGGCATATGTTTTGTGCCAAATATTCAAAGTTCAACACGTGTTTTACCTTGTTCTAGTTCTGAAGACCCCTTTGACCATCACCTGACTAACAGGCATTTCAAGCAGATTTGTTTTTCTAGTTAGGTAACTACTCCCTGTGTCTTGCTTGAGTTTCCGGAACCATCTTCTCTTCCTGATACTTCACTTTTGGAGATATGAACAATGCCAGCAGAGTGTCCTGAGATCTTTAGTTATCAACTTCAAACTCTCAAGAAAGTCCACGTCTTCTCATATTTGACAATTATAATAAAAGTTTGTCTTCTGCTTTAAGTATAAGAAAACGAGCAGGATCATAAGGAGACATTTAAGTATCAAAAAAGAAATGTAAATGACTCATAAGCGTATGAAAAGTATTAGAAGTCAAAGAAATGCAAATTAATCATTGAGTTCTCATATTTTATCAAACTGACATAGTTTTTAAAAAAAAAAGGAAAGTTGGGGCTGGCCCTGTGGCCCAGTGGTTAAGTTTGTGCGCTCCACTGCAGGCGGCCCAGTGTTCCAGTGTTTCATTGGTTCGAATGCTGGGCGCGGACAGGGCACTGCTCATCAAACCATGCTGCGGTGGCGTCCCACATGCCACAACTAGAAGGACCCACAACGAAGAATATACCACTATGTACTGGGGGGGCTTTGGGGAGAAAAAGGAAAAAAATTAAATCTTTAAAAAAGAAATTAAAAAAAAAATGGAAAATCTTTTCTGATCTATGTATGTGTTGTGCTCTTCCTAGTCAGAGCTCTGCACACCTGGTCCCTCTCTCTGGAGCACGATTTACTCACTGTGCCTCCTGCACTTGGTTCATGCCCATTAACACTGAAATCTCATTAGGTGACATTCGCACTTTGCCCATCTCGAGTGAGTTCTCTTGGTATGCTTTATAAGATCCTTTATATTGTCTCCTGTCTTATTTCTCAGAATAGTAGTTAAATGCATAATAGAATGATTATCTTTGTTGCTTTTATTCTTGATCATGAGTTGATGGATAGCTAATTGTCACATCATTCTGGAGTGATCTATCCTTTCCCCATGAATCTGAAAAGCCCTTTCTGTCATCTATCAGGTTTCCATACAAGCAGGCATGGGCCAATTTCTGAGCTTTTTATTTTCTTTCAATTGTCTATTTGTCTATCCCTGCAACTATACCAAGTTTTAAAAACATAATTTATAGTTATGTTCACTATGTGTAAAGGTGAATTTCTCCATTTTTACTTCTGGAAAAATTTCAGTCCTTATCTCTTTGCCCCGCCCCCCCAGATCTCTGTGTCGTTTTTGCAGGAATCTCACAGGCGAGATGTTAAGTTTTGTATTCCACCTGCTTTGTTTCAATGCCTTGTCTTTATGTGCTACATTGTGGCACTTGTTCTTATTATATCTACCACGGAGCTCATTGATTTTCTCTTTAAATGTATGTCTTCTGCTGTTTAACAAGTTCACTTGGAATATCTTGTCAATTTTCACATTTTCTATTTCTATACACTTAATTGGGTAATTTTTCAATTTTCCTGGACATTTTTATTATCTGTTATTACTTATGGTTTTCATTTATTCTTTTATTTTCAAAAACATATTATGCATCTATTTATTATTCTCTATCTCATAATTCCAAAATCTGTGGTCATTAAAAAAGCCTGATTTTCCTGACTGTGCTGACCCACACTACTTTCTTCATAATACTTGATTTGAATTATGGATTGGTATGCTGGATTCTTTTTATGCTAAAATAGTCTGAGGAATGCCTTCTGCCAGTCACATTTGGAAAGTACTCATTTGGGACGATTTTCCATCAAAGTATTTATTTTTTTTTGTTTGGTTGTTGCTTGTTTGCTTGTGTAAGACCATGCAAGCATTGTGGATTCAGGCTCCAAAGACACCTGCGAGATGACTCGAGCGTGCTTTCAGCAGATTGAGAAACCCCTTCCCTCCAGAGCCAATGCTGAGATGGGTAAGTTTCCAAGTGTCCTTTATGTCTCTCTTTAGGGGATTGATGCTATTTCCATTATTACTACTATTATTATTATTATTTGTATTTCAAGTCTCACCGAGGGCATGGCTCACTCCAAGATGGCAGCTTTACATGGAATCCCAGATACAAAGTCCATCAAAATTAGAGTGGCCATGAATCATGGTTTACCTTTGTTGTGCCAGATTCCATAGGGTTTAGAATTTGTTCTGGATTTTTAATCTTTGTAAATAAAATATTTTTATTATGTGTCAAATTCAGCTTCAGCCATGGTCTGGTTGACTAGTGTGTGAGAGAACATTTGCGACCAGCAGGATGATACTTTTAATACCAGATTATGTCTGAAAAATGAGCAGTGATGACCCTTCTTACTTCTCCACCTATTTCAAGACCCAATATAGCTAACATACCTCTTTTAAGAACAGCATGCTCAGACATTTATGGTGAAACAAAGTGTGCTCAGGCACAAGCAGAGGGAAAGCTGGCATCTAATTTGACATGACTACTTCACCAGCAAGCAAATGGCCAGTTCTGTCCTGCCCTGTGCAATATTCTTCTAGATTAATTTTGCGGATTTTAATTTGAAGTTTTTTTGAGCATGTAAGAAGAGAAAAATAGAGCCTGTTATTATGTAAGCTCCAATATTAGAAAAAAAATGCAAAGACAAGTAACTACTTTATATCAGTGTCATCAGTTGCTTTAAAGAGAAAATCAGTTAATTTCAATAATAGTTTGAATTTTTTTCAGGCAACTTATGGAATCAAGAGAAAGCTTTTGAACATTCATTCTTTCAAAGGTGAAATAATTAATACTACTGTGAATGTTAATGTAAATTCAGATCAAAAGCTCAATACTTAAATATATATATATATATATATTTTTTTTTTTGCAGTGGTATACAAGTCCAAATGTAGATTTTCGTGGTTCACAACATCATGAAAAACACAGTATTCTTACTATATTAAGAAACTTTTTGTTCAGAAATGCACTTGAGTTGATTGTTATAAAAATACAATTCATGTTATGTTCAAATCAGCTACACTATACTATCAATAGAAAGAAAATCTATGGTTGTTACAAATACTATACACACACACACCCCCTCACACACATTTATTGTAGTTTAACTAAACAACTACCAAATGGATATAACGAAGCTGATGCTAAATCATGTAAATGATAAAGAGACAATATAATATCTATTTATATATATCTGTGCATGTGTATGTCAGTGTGGCAGAATACACTCCCTTTGCTGCCTATCAATAAATCAATTAGAAAGTTATGTGACTTTTGAAGAACTCTTTTCAATATCAACCTAAGTGTCTACAGTTGCATTGAACTACATTTAATAAAAGAGTCCTCCAAAATTTGGTTGCATATTGCATAAATTCTGTTGGAAAACTGTAATAAAACTATGTGATGATCAAAGCTCCATACATTTTCAGCTTTAAAAAAGTGTTAATAATGAAAATAAATCCTACAAGGAGGAAGACACAACAATCTACCTCAAATAAAGCAAAGGAGGAGCTAAAAAATGCAAATAACAATAACTCAGGTGATAGTCAAGAGTTCGTATTCTTTACTAACACTTTGGAATGCCTCCATCTGCAGAAAGGGTCTTCTGAGGGAATGCCAATGTTTAATTCCATAATTTGTATTCTGTAAGCAATTAAAATGAAGGTGAGAGAGTCTCTGATGTCATGGAACCTAAATTTGGTGAAACACTCAAAAGAAGAGCAAATTGGTAAGATACGTGATGAATTTTGTTGTGTAACACTATTTGTGAACGAGGGGTTCTCTGGAAGGGGACAAATTGAAAACATCCGTGAAAGCATTCAGGCTGAAATATTTACACATTTCAATCAGAACAACATTCAGAAGTTCTCCCCTTGGCAGATTTTTCCCCTGAGCCCACCAGTTGTCTCAGCATCTGTAAAAGGAGCATTTTTCTGTGGTCTACTGAGGAGAGTCAATGAAGCTGTCCAAGTTTCCCGATTTATCTACCACAAACTGTGACCCCAAAGAAGATTTCAGGTAATTTTCTGAAAACAGATTAAAAATATTGAGAACATATTTTAGGCATTACAATCTGTCTTCAGAAATATATCCATGGACTACAATTAGACACGTTTGGCTAAGGAGCTGAAGATCAGGTTTGTTTGCTGAAATAGTTGTGGAAGTTCAACTGTGCCATCAAAGATAAGCAAAAACAAATGGTGTGGATGAAAAGGAGAAGATGTGTTCAATGTAGACACTAGACGGTAAATGTGGACAGTCAGTGAGGTAGCGATCCATGAGGCATGCTGACATATTCAGATAAATTAAGTGGAACAGACGTGTTTGGAGCAGAGGAAGGAAGAGAACACAGAAGAGTCACATTTGTGGGACGTTGAATGTTTATGAGGCCCTCAGTGTCCACAGGGTCCTAAGTTGGACACTCATTCGTGATACCTCTCTGGGCCAAAATGTTTTCTGTCCAAGAAACACAGAAAAAATCCATACCTGCTCCTAAAGTTAAGCAGAAAGCCACATATGACCAACTCTACTATCCCCTCCCTCTCTCTTTCCATCTGCAGAGCTGTTTCTCATCCTCAGTTCTGATTCTTGTAGCTACAATGACAGCAGGGACAGCTACAAGAGTGACAATGTGTGGGGCAACAAACGTGTGCTCCAGCAGTTAGAGTGCACGCCTTCCATCCCAGTGCTTCTCCTACAGCAAGATCATGTGGGAACCTCCCTGGGGCACACCAGGACTGAAGGGCAGGAGAAGGAAGAAAGAATGAAAAGAAATCCTGGAAAACTGCTTATTTAAAAGAGGCCAAGTCAACCTGGACAAGACTAAGATTTAATTTAGAAATGACTAAATTAGCTTGAAGAAAATGAGGCATTTTTACTATTGAGAAGTTATAGGAGCTCATAAGAAACTTGAACTTAGTTACGGAATCATGTTCTATATCTCTGCATATTGAGGTTCTGAACGTGAATTTAAATTCTACACTGCATGTGTGTGAAAATATACAAAAATTATTAAAACGTTTTTCATAGTGGTGGGATTCCAGGTAAATTTTGCTTTGTATTTGGCATAGTTACTATATCTACAATGTATCTACAAATTATCTACAATGCAAATGTATAAAATTTGGAGCTATAAAAAAGTAAATGCTATTCTTAAAAATTTGACAAAAGCCTTGGCCCCATGTGGCATAACAAGCCCACAGAAGTAGTACACATGGTCAGTTTTACTGGAACATGTGAGTTTCTGAGTCAAAAACTCCCAGTCATGATTTGATCCATCTCTGGGCTGACTCTTTCTGTCACTTGCCTCCTTGTTTCCTGGCTTCTCTTCTCCTTGCTTGCCCGTTCAGTTTTGTGACATATTTGTATTTGATTGATAGTCCTATACAAAAGGTCTGATTGAAAGTCTCAGTAATATATAGGACCTGGATGGCGGGTGCCAGGGACAGCAACCAAACACACAGTGAGGAACTGGAATCAGAAATCATCAGGCAAGTGAAGAGAGCCAGGCTGTGGCAGAGGTCAGAGGGAACACTCCTTTCTGATGGTCTGGTGGCCCCTTCAGAGCTGTGCCAAAGTTTGTTTGGTTTTCCACTAGGATCCTCTTCATGAGATGTGATTGTTTTTCTTGTGTATTAATTAGCTTTCCTTTTCTAGTTATGCTTCCTAAGTTACAAAGACATTGATCCCCAATTCATTCTGTGTAACCGAGTGGAAAATCACAGCCTAGCAATTTGTCAGGCCTTTTATGTGTTTCATGTTTGTATCTTAGCGTTTGCTGGATCCAGACGAATAGATGGCTTTGCACCTCTCAAAAGAAATAACAATGTCAACTTCACACTTGTTTTATGATGGAAAATCTTTGCCATCATAGTTTTCACATGAAAGATATATTTGTCACTTCCCAAATGTCAAGTCTAATAGAACGGGGATATAAGTGATACATTTCTTTGCAGCCATCAACCCTTTAAGGTTATGACATGCTGTGACATACCTATTTGTCATGATAAAGTAAGCACTTTTACCGATGTCTTGAATTTTTGATATTTTCAAGTACTGAAAATCCTCTGGGTTTAAACTGAATTGTACACATTTTTATACTATAGCATGTATTATGTCAGGACACATGTATAATCAATTAATTTGCTACCAGTCATACACGTGCATTAAATATTTCCATGTAAGAGTGAGATTTATCAAATCTTTATTCTTTAAGTGAAAGTAAAAGTAAACTTTCACAAATAACCAAAATGAAGAAATATAATCTAATAGAGAGAGCCCAAAATGGCAGCCACAGCTCTTTTTTGAAAACACAGCTAGCAAAAACTTTGGGTTCTGTACATAGTAAATCAAATGTATATAAAACATGGTACACTTGTTTAAATAAACAAAAGCACAAATTAATTGAGCATTAAAAGTTTACAGAATCAAAGTAGTGAATATGGAAATGTCATGACTCGACCAGTGCTTTGCCATGAAATGAATATTTGAAGAAATTCAAGGCATAACAACCTCTGCTTATTTTTTCTATCCCCATCCTACTCTCTTCATTCATAAAATAAATAAATTATCATTAGTCACTGTTGATCACTTCTTACTTTTCTAAATAATCTTATTGTTGATAAAAATAACAGCAGTTGTCTTTAACATATGCAGTCATATCACAAGGACGAGAATATTTATATTTCATCCTTTGCTTTGCCTGTGACACTTAAATGGATTTAAGTTTGTTTCTGCAAGTTGTCCCAAATATACATGAGATAATAAAGCAGATATTCTTTATGGATATCATTTTTATCAGAATTTCAAATATAACTTTACTTAAAATGTATAAGAAAAGAATCATGTCTCATCCAGGGCCCCTGTGACCTAGCACTGCTGCTACCAGCGGTCACATTTCCTGCCCGGCTCCTAGTGCCTGCCAGCAAGCACATGGAATCTCTTCTGCACTAAAAACCCTGCAAGGTTGGAAAGGTAACTTGGTGCAGCTACTACAGAAAATAGCATGGAGGCTTCTCAAAAAATTAAAAGTAGAACTCCCATACTGATCCAGCAATCCCACTTCTGGGTACATATCTAAAGAAGCTGAAATCAGGAGCTTGCCTCCTAGGTTGCTTGCAACATTACTCGCTTTAGCCAAGACACAGAAACAACCTAAAAGGCTATCTAAAGATAAACGGATAAAGAAAATGTAGTATGTACATACAATCAGATATTATTCAGCCTTAAAAAAGAAGGAAATCTTTTTTTTTCCATTTGCAACACATGGATGAACCTGGAGAACATTATTCTGAGCAAAATAAGCAAGACATAGAAAGAAAAATACTGCTTATCTCACTTATATGAAGAACCAAAAAAGGTCAAACTAATAGAAGCAGAGAGTAGAATTGTGGCTGGCAGGGTCTAGGGCAAAGGGGAAACAAGGAAATGTATTAGCCAAAGTATACAAAGTTTCAGTTATACAAAACAAATAAATCCTAGAAATCTACTGTGCAGCAAAGAGCCCTCACTTAACAATGCTGTATTGCAGACTTGAAAATTTTCCAAGAGAGTAGATCTCATGCTAAGCATTCTTATCGCAATAAAAATAATAATAGTAAATAAAAAGGGAGGAGGAAACATTTAGAAATGCATGATATATTTATGGTATAGATTGTGGTGATGGGTTCACAGGTGTACACTTATCTCCAAATCCGTTAAGTTGTACATGTTACATATATACAACTTCTTGTATGTCAATCATACCTCAGTCAAGTGGTTAAAAAAACAGTCTGCGAACCAGGCCTGATGGCCTAGCAGTTAAAGCTCGGTGTGCTCTGCTTCGGTGGCGCGGGTTTGGTTCCCAGCCGCAGAACCACGCCGCTTGTCTGTCAGTAGCTGTGCTGTGGCAGTGGCTCACATAGAAGAACACGAAAATCTTACAACTAAAGCACACAACTATGTACTAGGGCTTTGGGGAGAAAAAAGTAAAATAAAAAAGAGGAAGATTAGCAACAGATGCTAGCTCAGAGCAAATCTTTCCCAGAAAAACAACAACGACCAACAAAAAATTCTGCAATGTAGATATCATTATCTTCCTTATACACTTGAACTTACACAGAGATGTGAATAACCATTGAAATATAGTGAATGTTTATGCCTCAGCTGTAACCTGAGAGCCCTATTTTCATAGCAGCAGAAAGTCCCTCTCCTCTGCACTCTCTGCTTAGGAATGTCCAACTGATAGCTGTTTTTATGGACAATGTGTGATTACGATGCTTAGAAGGTTTTTAGAAGGGGAGCTTTGGTTTAAAAGACTAGTTTGAGAGTCATATACGCATATATATATTAAATAAATATACAGTGTAATAAATATTGTTCATGTATAAATGAGGTTAAATACAAATAAATTATACTGTGATTCAGGTTAAAGACGTGAATCGTTGAAATGCTGCCTAGTTGCAGCATTGTTATCTGCTGCTCCTGCAGTCTTCTGCTGTTCGTGTTGTAGGAGTGGTGTTTATTCATGACATTGAGGTTGCCAGAGTGAACTGCCTTCTTTGAGCCATCCTCAGTTAGATGAACATTTGTATTAGGTCTACTTTTCCTTTCTACCCTCCATCTCATAAGGTTTCTTACTTTGAGGTAAATTCGATGTTCTGATCACTGAGGTGTCCTGGCACAGTGAGGGCCCTCAGTAAACATCTACAAATGAATAAAAGCTGTTGATTAGTGATAAAAGTGACATAAATCAATAAATAGATTGTTTTGCTTGCTTGAGGCACTTTTAAATTAATTGCAAGTACAAAACGTTACATTTCCACTGAAATAATGACGATAGTTTTAGTGCTTATGCATTACCAGGTGCCAGGTATTGTGCCTGCTATTTTCCACACAGTATATCATTTAATCCACACCCAACCTCAAGTGATGGGGCCTTGTTATCCACCCTACACAGGTGAGAATGCAGGCTGGCTCAGCTGGGTCACACAACTTGCTCAAGGTTGAAAGCTAGCGAGTGTCAGGATTTGCACCCAGAATCCAGGCTCCACGTAGGTGCCTGAACCATAAGATGATGTTACCCCTTCCTGTTGCCACGTGTCCTATAGTGATAGTTGCTATAACTTCATAGTTACTGTAGGAGATCACCACACTGGTCATCATAAGGGCCACTGAGAACACTCTGCTTTTATTTTCTTCTCTACTTGAGTGGAATGTTTTATCTTTGTTCTGGCAAAATCTGGTTTTTCCTCATGTGAATTTCACTTATAAGGCTTTGTAATTGTGCTATGTTTTTTCAATGCAGCATTTTGCTTGTACTAAGTTGTTTATTATTTGTTATAGCTGGAAAACTATAGGCCTTCTGTCAAACATAAGATTTTAAAGGGATTGTAACATTTAATTATGCCTTCTTTCAGATATGTTAGATTTATTTTTGCTTTTTCACCTCTCAAATCTAATGGGATAATACATAGGAAAATATTTATAAATAATTGCTTTACATTCTACCTCTCAATCACACAGTAATGGGGAAGCTGAGATTGAACTCATAGACTGCATCTTCTCAGGGAACAGCAAGGGCTGAGTGGCGATGCAGGACACAGATGTTATCCACACAACTGGACAGATCTACTTTTCACTAGTAGGTGTTGATACTGGATTGATAAGTTTAAATAGAGTCTCTCTAAAAGTCCACCATCCTGAAAGCTAACGCTCTCTTCCTATTTGTAGATATTCCTTGGTAACTTCTTCCCTGTATTATGATTTCCATAGCAAGCATGACAGCAGATGTTAGAAAACATTAGTTCTTTGAATTTTCATGTACTATGTCTATACAATCATAGCTTACTTTATTTGAGAATTTTCATCCTGAAAAATAGATGTTAATTTAACTTTAGAAAGTTAAGAAATTTTCCAAGTTCATAGCACTATTTGAAGCTACACATCAATGAATATTTTAGAACTAATATGATGACTTTATCATTTATATGATTAAAAATTATTCTTCTATACACAATTGTTTAAACTTTCTGCTTTATCTTTTTTCTTTTTTAATAAGAAGCAGTTTCAGCTCACAGGTTTACCTTCCTGTTTTCAGTACTTTCATTAAAATAACTCAAATATAGGGTCCAGACTCTTAGGGTAGTGGTTAAGTTCACACGCTCTGCTTCACCAGCCTGGGGTTCCCCAGGGTGCGGATCCCGGGCAAGGATCTAACAGAACTCATCAAGCCATGCTGTGGCCGCATCCTACATAAAATAGAGGAAAACTGACACAGATGTTACCCTCGTGGCAATCTTCCTCACAATAAATAAATAAATAACCCAATCATATATATATATATAGATATATATTTAAATCCTAAAGGAGTTTTGGAAAACACAGAAGGTTGTCATCCGTAACCCAAATCTTTGAGGCATTTTTTGATGAGTAGAAGATAGGCTTTTATTCATAGAAAAAGCCAACTCATTTAAACAATTTGAGATTCCACGCAGGTAAAGGATATGTTTGCCTGGAAAATAAGTGCTTGGGTTTCCTAGCACCCATAAGATCGCAGGAACATTAATGGAAGGACATTGAGACTGATCCAGTGCCCCATATGGGCAGACTGAGAGCAGCATCCGTGCCCGAGCTTCGCAAAGCTCATGAGTGATTATTGCCTTTATAATCTTCGATCAGAGCACAGAGACGTAGAGAGAAAGGAGCTGCGTCTCACTTCATTTCAAGCTGCCACAACAAACACAGGTGTTCAGGAGGAAAAACATATTTAAAGTCATAAATACCTCTCAAAGATGAAAGATCCTCTTCAAGTAGCCAGTTCAAGGTAACCTCACGGTTTCTGCTGATTAGTGATGTTTCTGACATGATGACTAAATGGTGTTTTTTCTGCTGAGTGCATCAGAGTGATTTAGATACGAAAATGTGGTCCTGGAGGCGCGAGCTAATTTCTATAGCATAATAGAAGATGAAGAATTTGGAGTGGAGATGGTAGGCCAACCTAGGAGGCAGAGAAGAAGAAGGAAAAATCAGAGAAGAGAGAAGCAGGCAACGGAAGCTGTCAACATGCTAAGACCTTGGTGGAGCTGCACCTCAGCTAGCACAACAGTGACAACTCCTGGGTCCCAGGTGGTGAAAGGGCTGTGAAGGGAGAGAAGTGTGATGTACGTTGTTTTTCTTGCTACTGTATAAGTTCATACCAAGCACTGAAACCTTCAACAAAAACTGCTACTTTCTCAAATGCTTAGTTTGTGTGTGTTTATGGTGCTGTATATTGCTTGCTTATTTTTTCCCTTTAATGAAATCAAGGAAAGGGGCCTTGGTCCCTTACCTAGGCCCTGGGTGCAGGAAGCAAGATTGAAAGTGCTACACACTGAAATGATCCAAACCTCAATTAGGCAGAAGCAGGAGCCAGGAGATGAGCCTTCTGGAACGCAAGGAGATCACCAAGTTTTAGCAAATCATCAAATAGAGATTGAAGCAATATTTTCTAGACATTGAATGGCAAGGCATCTCAGAGACATTTGGGCTACCTGGAGCAGGGCAAATATGAGTCAGCATAATAGAAAAATTAAAAAAAGACACACTCTGACTTTCCAGGAAGCCTTTTCCTGTAGTCCACTAACAGGTATTCATCTTTATAGAAGCTATCCAACCCCAAAGTTCATTGGAAAACTTAGGTCACAGGTAGATAGGTCATGTTTAAATAATTCAGAGGACATGGCGAACACCTTCAGAGTCAGGAGTTTGTACACACAGAGGTCCACTGTTTTGTCTTGCAGCCCAGAATTCAGGTGGTGCAGACTGTAGGCACGGATGGTGGGAACTTTCTCCCAAGTTTCTACACTGGTAAGCCCTCCCCAGAATGGACCCCACCCTCCACCCTTCTGTTGGCTCCCCGTTCGGGGATCATGCAGTGAAGCTGTCCTGGGAGCCCCAGCCTCCCTCTTGCAGCACCTGGGTGAAGCCCATCCCTTTGGGGTGGGAGTATACCCAATTTATTGTTTATTTATTTAAAGGCTAAGAATGGCTCTTTTGGGACTTATTTAACTTTTTCTGCTGCTGGCTCCTTCTCCTACAAAACCTAGGTAGCAATGTATGTAATAGCCCCACATATATGTGTAATAACCCCCTAAAAATAAAATATACAGTAAATCTGCTGATTTCCTCTTTCTTTCTTCCCTCCTTTCCTCTCTGCCGAGATACTTAATAAACCATCCGACCTTGAAGTGAGCTTACCACACTGGTGGCTTAATGGTAGAAGTTTCTTATACGGGGGGATACGAGAACAAATATGTAGAAGAAAATACTTGCAAAACACATATCTGGTATAGGGCTCGTGTACAAACTATACAAAGACCTCTTAAACCTCAACAGTAAGAAATCAAACAACTCAATTAAAACGTAGGCAAAAGATCTGAACATTTACCTCAACAAAGAAGATTTAGAAGCTATCATATATGAAAAGATGCTCAACATCATTTCTCATTAGGGAAATCAAATTAAACTACATTGCAATATCACTACACATCTATTTGGATGGTTAAAATAGTTGTGTGTGGGGAGACCCCTGAAGTACCAGTTCCTGGCAAGGAGGTAAAGTGATAGGAGCTCTCATTCATTGCTGGCCTGAATGCAAAATGGTATGGCCATTTTGGAAGACAGTTTGGTAGTTCCTTACAAAACTAAACATAGCCTTACCACTCAATCCAGCAATTGTGTTTCCAGGTGTTTACCCAATTGATTTGAAAACGTATGCCCACACAAAAACCTGATGTGAATGTTTATAGCAGCTTTTTTCATAATCACCAAAAACTGGTAGCAACCAAGATATCCTCCTGTAGGTGAATGGATAAACTGTGGTACATTGATACAGGGAGAAATTACTCAGCAATAAAGAAGAATGAGCTAGCAAGCCAAGAAAGACATGGATGAATTGTAAAAGCATATTGCTAAGTGAAAGAAATTAGTCTTCAAAGGTTAATCACTGTGTGATTCCATTTGTGACATTCTGGAAAAGGCAAAATATAAAAACGGTAAATAGATGTGTGGTTTCTGGGGGTCCAGGGCAGGGAAGTGGGTGAATAGGTGAAGTGCACAGGATTTTTTATGGTGGAGAAACTATTCTGTATCATACTTTAATGATGGATGCATGACACTGTGCATTTGTCAAAGCCCATCGAACTTCAATAGCACAAAGAATAAACCTTAATATATGCAAATTTTAAAAAAGCATTTAGGAGGATGAGGGATCCCCAGGTGGAATGCAGAATGTGACAATATAATTTAACTGTATTAGAGATGTATGATAAAAACCTCACTCATGCGGGGAGGGAGGAGACATGCTAACTAAAGCAATTTTGGAAGTGAATAGAGTCTGTAAGCTAAAGACAAGAGGAATTTACATAAGCACTGTACTTTTAATAGATAAAGCTGCTTCCCATGAAGGTGTGAGTTAACAATTCTGAAACCACTGTACACGTATACTGGAATTGAACAATCAATTAAACAGATGGTGGGTGGTTGGGGTCAAAATTCTCACGTCCCTTTAGAGTGGGAAGTTATAGAGAAGTAAGAGTAGGAAGCCAAAAAGATCCGTGTGGTAATGGATTAGAATTGGAGACATCAGAACGAACTCAGGTTTAGCTCAATGTAGACACAGATGGTTATATAGAGCAATATTTATAGACATGGGTATATAAATGAGTTTCCTTATTTTCTCAGGGTTGAGGGCCTAGAAGCAATGACACCTCGGAAGCAACAGACCTGGCACCCAGACCTTCATTTCTAATACTGTGTTCCAATGAAAGGAACGAAGATCCTTGGAAAAATGGCGGATTCTAAGACTGGGGCAGGAAATATCCAAGATGAGATTGGAGCCGCTTATATAGTAGAAAATGAAGATGTACTCAAAAACAGAAAGCAAATCCCTACATCACTGGGGGTATAAGGATACATGAACCAACTGAAAGAGACCCCAGTGGCAGAAGCTGAAAAAATTTGAGCCAAAAAACTAATGTAGCATTGTATTATAACCCAATATATAAAATTAATATCCATAGGTCCATACTGAATAAATAAATGATTCTGTCACTAAATAATGGATCATGACAGATACATTTCTTGCTCAGGAATTCCAAATGATTTATATAGATAGATCACCTCCAAGCAGATGGAGTGTAACTCGCCACTCCTTTAGTCTGGGCTACACACAGTGACTTCTTTCCAAAGAGAGGAGAATGAAAAGGGAAGAAGAGAGTGACTTACAGCAAAGAAAACTGACAAACCAATAGTCATAAATATATGGTTAAAACCAACAGTCATAAATCAGGCTAATAGTATATAAACTTGATATGATGCCATAAAAGGATTTTTATCTCAGCAGTCTTTGCCAAAATTCATAACCTCAGTCTAATCATGAGAAAAGCATCAGGTAAATCCCCGTAGTGGACCATCCTACAAAACACCTGACCAGTGTTCTCCAAAACTGTCCAGGTCGTCAAAAAGAGGAAAATCTGAGAAACTGTCACAGCCAAGAGAAGCCTAAGGAGACATGATAAATAATAGTAATGTGGGGTCCTGGATGGGATCCAGGAACACAGAAAAAGGCTTTAGTTAAAAACTATGGAAAAATGAATAAAGTATGGATGGGATCCAGGAACACAGAAAAAGGCTTTAGTTAAAAACTATGGAAAAATGAATAAAGAATAACTTCTGAGGTAATGAAATATATTTGTTGGTTTGATGTAATAATGTGTCAATATTTTCTCACAGAAGTGAGATGTTAACAGAAGAAACTGGAGGTGGGGTGTATGGGAATTCTCTGTGCTGTCTTTGGACTTTTTCTGTAAATTTTAAACTATTCTAACATAAAAATATTAAAATATACAAAATAAATTATATTATTTTGCTTAACAATAGTATTTTATCATTATATATCTTTGGTTGTTCCTATACAGGCAACTGATAACAATTTTACTCCAAAACACAATGTATGAAAATGAGTTTATAAAGAAAAAACAGTAAACCTGTAAACATTTCATCCAAACATTCTCACAGCAGTTTTCTTTCAAAAAGGATCTTTTCTAAGCTCCCAGCTCTGGATTCCTCTCTCCACCTCCGGATTCAATTATTGTCTCAGTCACTCATCTTGCATTTTCACTTCACTGCTTCATGCATGACTTGTGTTCCCAAACAACAGTGTGTCCCGGCAGGCTGAGGGGGCCTTAGATTCCTTGCCATCCATTCAATACCTAGCTCAATTTTAAGCATACAGTAAGCCAGTGAATATTTAATGAATACACATATATTCCTTTCGAACTTCAGAGGATTTGTTGGTTTGTTTGGTTGTTTTTTTTAATCTGCAAGTTTCTTCTCCAAGAGTTTGGTCATAAGGCAGAGGGGATGCTCCATGCAGCACACAAATGGCATACTGCAGGGCCCGGTGTTTGAATAAGCTGAATGGCTCACATCGCGTCTACTGTATGTTTTTTCAGCAAAACTGCATAAAGCTAGTTTATGCTTAAGTCTCTTTTTTCTTTGACCATAAATCCAAAACAATGAACTTCAAATCAGTGACATCAACCAAGACACACCTCCTTTCTCATACAACCTGTGGAAAATAGCTTTCTTCCTTTCTTCCAGTGAAATACTGAGTTCTAAGTATACCTGTATTGTACCCATGGGAATGACCCTTGACCTTTCAGCAGCTGCATTAGACCCAAGCTGGTGTGTCTGCAGGAGTGGCCAAGAAGCTGTTTAGTGTGGCAACTACTGCTTTCTGAGGCCGTTTGTTTTGATGCATGCTTTTCCTTATCATACTTGCAGCTTCCAGAATGCTGCTCCTTATGGGTTTTCTGTCAAGGTTTTAAAATATGTACTATGGCTCTGCTAGAATATAACAATTTAAAGAGTAACCTATCCACTCCACACTGAAACATTCTAAATACAGGATTCAGGTCACGGGAAAGGAAGACTATTTTTTTATTCCATCATTTTTAAACATTGCCTTTACAAAGACATGCCAAGATTTTGGTTAATTCTATGCCTGTATCAAACGAGCAGAGAAGAGTATCCACATTTCTGGAATGTGTTTTAGTTAGACTGTTTATTACATGAGTGGTAATGAAACATTTAAATGGCAAAACTCTAGCATCTTATGTCTTGGAAAAAAGAGGGAAGGAGTATGACAGAATAAGTGTGTTTGATTTTGCAATTCAAGATGTATTCATAAATTTTTAGAAATGGTATAAAATTTTGAGCTAGAGATCTCCAAAGAGTTTGCATTACTTATACTAAAAGAAAGAATAGCTTAGAAAATGCAGCCAAATGCAGCTGCTATTGAGGATAAAAAAAATCCTATTAACAAGTAACTGCAGGTAGCTTCATTAAGAAAATAAACTACCTTAGATTATAGCATTTGCATGGATTTTTCTGATGCTGACTTGAAAATAAAAATGATTAGAACTATGATAATAAAATCCTAAAATTCAGGAACTATAATAATAAAATACTAAATCCAGGAATTAAGGTCTAGCAAATGACCACTTGCAGACACTTAGCCCTGATTTAAAATAATTTTTATGTTTAGCACATTTTTTCATTTAAATTCCAGTACATTTTTAGTTAATTTCTTGGATCTTCCAGGTAGACAATTGCATTTCTGAACTTATTCTTTTCTCATTTTTTTGCAATAGTCATACATCCTGTGTTCATTTCATATCTTATTGTCTATATATTCCAGAACCATTTAAAATAATAATGATGTTAACAACCATTAGTTATGTTAAATTTTAAAAGTATTATCTCCAAGATTTTGCCAAAAAATCATAAAGACTGGAGATACATATTCTTTGTTACAAAAGATAGTATCCTTTCATTCAACATTTGAAGCAAGGTTTTTGCTTATTGCTTTTTTAATCAGGAAGTGTATTTAATTACTTTGAATAACTTCTGAGGTAATGAAATATATTTGTTGGTTTGATGTATTATAGAAATAGATTCCGAAATATAATGTTAGCCTTGCATTCTTTGCCTAAATCCTACTTAGTCTGGTAGATTATTTTTTAATATACCATCAAATTTAATTTTCTTGTATTTTAATTTAGTTTTTTTTACAACTATAATCCTAATTGGGATTGGTTCATCATTTTCTATTTTTGTACTTTCTTGATCAGGTTTAAAATGAGCACTACTATATTATTAATATGCTGTTCTGGGTAAAACTAAAAGCCAAAATCAAAGCACCAAATTACATTTGCCTCAAATTTTATAGGTCTTAAGATCCTCTAATATTCAACAATTTTAGGATTGGGAAATATGAGAGCATGTCTCTTGCTGGGATCTGGGTAATATGAATACCTGCTTGATCCTACAAATACCTACATCAACCAAATCTCCCATTTATTATTTTTATTTTAAAATGTATATTGAGGTAGCCCCTGCATAGAGTACAACATCAAATATCACCAGATGAACTTGACATGAGAAGCAACACTCCTATTCTACCTCTTCCAAAATCTCTCCCACTCCCCAGAGGCAACACTTTTGAATTACGTAAATAATAACACTTTACCACTGTCCTGGAAATCCATTATCTCATTTCCCTTGCCTCACTTAATTTCAGGCTCTGCTTCTCTACCCATAGGGATGATCACTGGGGAGCTAGGACTGTGTTGGCAAGTGATGGGGCTGGACTGAAGCACTCCAGCACCACAGAAGTGTGATTGCTTGAGAGGGATCGGTTCATCTGTCTCAAACTGGATCAGAGTAGTTTTGGAGGCACTAATCTGACAGCTAGTAGAGAGAGAATCTGACTCCCAACAATGCCCATCCCACTGACCTCTAGGTATACCCTTTTTGGCCAGATAATGATAACCCCTGTTGGAAGTCCACTGCATGCATTCATCTTGGGGGAAAGGGGTCATGTTAGCCCTGGCTCCTTACTACGGTCTCTTTTTTCAGTAGACAAAATTGAGAGCTAGGTGAATCAACAGTGTCAAGATGTATTTGCTCAATAACTGAAACCAAAATGCCAAACACTCGATTCAATGGACCACAACTTGACAACCTGCTTGAATTTTCATTTTTCATGAACTCTAAAGAAAATAAATGTGTTTTCAGCATACCAGTACCAGAAAAATCCTATCCATTCCTGGTATATCTGGGCTTACAAATGCCCAGTCCTCACTTGTGGGCCCCTCAGGTAAACAACATGGAGTCACCATAAAATGCTCCTCTACTCTCTGAATTATCTGCAGATCTCCATTATCCACAATCTATTCATTTGGTCTTTCTCTTCCACATTGCTAAATTTGTTCATGTGCTTGATGGTCTTTGTTTATCTATATTTCAGAGTATACGTGGGAGTTCTTGGTTGTTTTGCTGCTGGGCGCATAGATTGTTTTCTGCTGGATCTTTCCCTGCATTGCGAAGGCTCACAGAGATCCTTATAGATGTGGGCAAGTCTTGTTTACTGGTTTTACTGTGACTTCCCAAAATATCACAAGAGAGAAAGTTTTATGCTGGAGAGCCCACTCACCTTCTAGCAGCTACATTTCTACCTGGATAGACCCCACTTCTTTAACATTGGAAGCTCATGGCTACTGGGCAGATGGCTCCCACTTTTCTGTACCCTCATTCATACATGCTGGACCATGTCTTTTGTTTGTTTGTTTGTGTGTTTCTGATTAGTATTATCTTTCAGCACATTTCCATTTTGGAAGACTGGGAGGATCCGTCCAGGGAGAGCGAACAACTGCCAACAGTTGCAACTGAATGGAGAATGCAGTTTTCCGGGAACAAGGAGGTCAGTATGTCTGGGGTTCTGAGTGTGAGGCAAAACATGGTGCATGATGAACCAGACAGGGAGAAAGAAAGGTGGACCCTAGACAATGTAGGGCTGTGTAGTCTAGGATAATGATATTGGTGTTTATCCTGTGAGCCTTAGAAAGTATTTCCTTATCAAAATTATTTACTAACTATATTATGCAGAATAGGATGATGAATGGAAAAGAGTTGGAGATCTACAAGATAATTCGTGACATTTATAATTCAAGATAATTCATTAATTGTTGTGGAGAAGATACAGATAAGTGGGAAAATTAGAGAGTATCTTGTAGTAGAATCAACAAGACTTCACAAAGCCTTGAATATTGAGAATTAAGGATGTGGATCCCCAGATTTCTACCTTGTTTAGGATGGATAGAGTGTCATAAACTGAGACTGGGAGCCTTGGAACAACACTATATTTACAAAGAGGGAAGAAAATCATGAGCTTAGTGTTGTATATGTTGAATTTGAAATGCCTTTGGGATACCTGGTTGGACATGCCAATATGCTGGGCTTGCATGGGGTAGCATCTCAGAGGAGAGGTCTGGCCTCGAGATAAAAAAACAGTGAGTCATCAGTATTTAGAGGAAAATTGAAGCAAGAGTGCAGAGTGCCAAAAAGCAAAGTAATTATTATTTTTGATTAGGTTTATCTACTACATGTGACCAGAAAGCCTAATGAAAAGTGGCTTAAACACAGAAGATTGCATTCTCTCATGTAAAATATGCTGTCAGCACTATAGTGCTGGTTAGCGCAGTCCCAGCCCCCATTCATCTCACTGTTTCATTGCATCTGTGTGGTCCAAAATGGGTGCTGGAGCTCTAGCCAGTAAATCTATATTCCAACCAGCAGGAGGAAGAAAATAAAGAAGTGTAGACCTCCTCTGTTAAGGCCACTTCAAAGAAGTTGCACATGGTATTGCCGTGTACCACATATTGGCCACGAGTTAGTCACATACCTAACTACGAGGAGGCTGGCAAATGTTTTCTTTTTTCTGGATTGCCACATGCAAAGATGGCATTTTGGGACTAAATTGCTGAGGGAAAATGGAAGAATATATATTGGAGGACATCAAGCAATCTTCACCACAGCAAATAACAAACTACTTTGAGTGGGTGCTTACTGGTTGCCATGTGGTCTCAAGTATTTGCTTGAATTAACTAGTTTAATCTTGACCACAACCCTTTGAGATAGATATGCTAATACTACTCTCATTTTAGGGAGGAGAAAGGGAGTGACATTGAGTAACCTGCCCCAAATTCAAGCAGTGCTGAGATCTCCTACTAAAATTCAAGTTTCAGAATAACCGCACAACCACTTCCCCAAACTGACAGGTATGGCTGAAAGTGAGGAATAAAGAAGGCTTCGTTAGATCACAGGGTCCCTCTATCCTGTCTTTAGCTGAGTTACCCACTTATCATTTTCACAAGTAATGGATACTTCTGAAGAAAAGAAAAATGAAAACTAACCCATAAATATAACTGGTTATGACTAAGATGGACAGACAGTTGCAGAATTTAAGAGGATTTCTTCTTTATACGACACTTGTAAAATTGATCTAGCATGAACATATGATGATTAGGACATTTTGAAGCCAAGGGGCCATACTCAACAGCTCTGCATCGATGAGAAAGACATATACAGTTCTGTCTGGCACTATTTCCTTCACTGACCTTTTTCTTTCTGCTGAGAAACTTCAAACCTCAGAACGCCTAAAACCAGAAAATAGAGGGGACTAGAATAGTGATGGTGTGTTATATCTTGGGAGGTAAATTCACTGGAAATAAAATGCTGGAAGAAGGAAGAGGAGGCCTGTATGAAGGCTTGCAGGGTTTTGTGCAGCACACAGGTATAACGTGTTGGGGAAACAGGCAGTCAGGGCGGGAGGATCAGTCCTGCTGAGTTCCATTGAATGAAAACCTGTTACACCTGGAGAGGAGAGCTAGGACTGGGCACACCAGACTTCCACGCAGGGCTGTGTCTGGCAAGGGGGATGGCACACTACAAGTGCACAGCCACATACTTCCTCTGTTGGAAATCTCCTTGTCTGGATAGACTCTTTCCAGGGATGGAATGTAAAAGTACCCAAATGGGATCCAGGAGAAAAACAACTATATATGTAAAAAAGGGACTTTATTTTAAACATTCAGGTTAGAATAATATCTTTGAAGATAAGTTTTAGAGGAATGAGAAGAAACTTTTAAGAAACTGTCATTCTCAAGAAAATGCAAGAAGATTTTAACTATGAAATAGGAACATAAAATTATAATGAGAGGATAAGGTGGAATGAAAATGAGGTGGAATGATATAGTTATCCTTTCAGAAAAAAATTCTGAGGAAGTAGCAGTGAAATATTAGACTTTAAAATCCACACTGTGACTGTGATGTCCATATTGACCTTGGGGAAGTCCTATCTATGATATGCAAGGACGGTGTTGAAAACCAGAGATACCAGAGAGTCAGTGGGTGGAGGATGGTGGTTGAACTCAAGAAGGAAAGATGACAGAGGGTTAGAATTTAAATAAGAGAGAGTGTGAGAAGGAAGGTTTGAGAGGTGAGTAGGTATGGATCTATATCACGATTTGATTAGTGATTTCATGGGGTTGCATTCACTTTGTAAAAACATGTCACATTGTGCATTTAAGGTTTGTGTACTTTAGATGTATTACACTTTGGTAAAATTTTATTAAAAAGTCACCATTACAGAAAAAATCTTCCTCTTTGGATCAATAGCAAAAACCCAAAGACATACATGAGAAAATCATTCCGGGGCTGAGAAAAAGGAAACACTTATCTCTCCCTTCTTCCCCAAGTAGCACGCAGATTAAAAAAACAGAATATTCAAGATAAAGATGTTGAATGGAGATCCTGATCCAGGTAGCTATGAGCGTGCTTTTAAGCATGAAATGCATCTTCTTTTAATAATAAAAATCTCTTAATGTGACAACATACAAAACTCTTAAGATGTATACTAAGTACATACTTTAAAAAATGTTTAAAAATCTTAACTGCTTTTGAAGAGTCAGCTGAGAAATATGATATTCTACATTTTATATGGCTTGAAAAGCGTATGCTAACATCTCTCACTCATTGGAACTGCATTAGTAATCATTACTGATGCTCTACAAGTAAATAAGTTTGAGAATTGGAAAAAGCATATTATTAGAATGATTCAAAATATTTAACTAGCCAGAAGGAAGAAGATGTATTGTCTCTACTTTCTATTTTTATCATAAGTATTGCAATCAATATAATTTTATATTTCTTCCAGCATATGCTTTACTGCATAGATAATTTCTGGTAGTAAAAATTATAAAATGCTCTATATTTTAATTTTCATATTTTATTAAAATATTTTACATTTTCTCCTTTTTACATCTGATAGAGAGGGTATTTTCACACTTGTATCAATAATTAATTGATCCTTTTAAAAAATAATTAAGGTAAGTTTGAGATAGAAAGTTCAAAAGTTACAGCAGAAACAGAGTTACGTCTTCCTTTTGTTCCTTGCTTTCATTTTCTATTTCGGAAGTTTGTAAGTTTCTTATTTATCTTGCATAGTAGAATGCATATAGGTGCTTCCTTTAAAGCAAACATTAACATATTATCTAATTAATGTTCTTAAATATGGTAGTCTTCATGTTTTCTGGAAAAAAGTTTATAAAATTGTATCAGTTTAGTGTAATTATTTTTAATTTTAAAGACTTTGAGACTTCCACAAAGTCATTATGTTTTTCTAATTAATTGCCACATTAAATAATATAATTTATTTATCCAGGCCTATTATTTGCTGTTATGATCAGTAGTGCCAGAAATAGATGTATGTATAGTTGCATGTGAGTGCAAACACGGAGTTTGATCATTTCTATTTGCTTATATCCTAATTAAGTGTTCAGTCACTTGTCTTTGGAGAAAGTAATAAATTCTCTAGGTGAAAAGTCAAAATGAACAAAAGAATTGTGGCAGACATTGGTGGTACTCACCAATATCTGCTGCTTTTTTCTCTCCCAGATGTACTAGATGTCAGGTGACCCAGCCCTCTTGGCACGCAGTGGAGCCATAAAACCCTTTCTGACTATGAAAATGTGAATGCTAGTGGTGTGAATCACATCCAAACTGAGGGAATGGACACTTGTCAAATGTTCCATCCTTTCTTCTGCAGCATGACCATGGAGAAGGGCTCGCGGTAAAACAGAAAAGCAGCAAGAGTATTGACCTAAGTGGAGAAAAACTGCCCTAGAGAATCACTCAGACTTATTGTCTGCTGTGTATGACCAAGAAGGAAAGTTTTGTGAGCTACTGCACTGAGATTTTTGAAGTTCTTTGTTACTAGAGAATAACCTAGCCTAGCCCGAATAGCATGAGACAATTGGTCTTCCAGTTTCAGGGAATCAATACGTTCAGATTCTAGTGTATTTGTACAGGCATTTTTTTTCATATTTAAACTAATATGTACATATGACACCTCTATAGTTTGTCTATATCTTGATATCTTGTTTATTCATTGGCACAAATACCTTTGAGATTCTTTTTTTCTTTTTGAGGAAGATTAGCCCTGAGCTAACTACTGCCAATCATCCTCTTTTTGCTGAGGAAGACTGGCCCTGAGCGAACATCCATGCCCATCTTCCTCTACTTTATACATGGGACGCCTGCCACAGCATGGTTTTTGCCAAGCAGTGCCATGTGCACACCTGGGATCCAAACTGGCGAACCCTGGGCCGCCTAGAAGCAGAACGTGCGAACTTAACTGCTGCGCCACCGGGCCGGCCCATACCTTTGACATCTTTCTGCATAAGCACTTAAAGTTCTTCATTCTTTTCAATGCTGCATATTATTGCATTTTGATACCCCATAATTTAACCAGGCTATGTTATTGGTATTTATGGCATTTCCAACCTTTTCAATTGTAAACGATGACTGAAAATAATCCTTATACATGCAAGCTTGATTTTTATTTACAGGATAAATACTTAGAGGTGAAATTACTGATGGCCAAAGGATATATATATTTGGAATTTTCATCCCCAGAAGCAGGGCCTAATTTTTTTTCCTGATATCAATGTGTGTATTGATATATTTAATGTTTTCCACATAAAATTTGCAAATCATTTCTTAGCTTTAGTAAATGTTATTTTCTTTTACTATCAAATTACTCTTTATAGGTTGTGTTCCAAACTGTACTCTCAAATGAAAGATGTAGAATTGACTGCTCGTGCGGTAAACAATAGAGTGTGTCATTAGATTTTCTGACATTTTGCCAATACTGTAGGTGAAAAAAGGGTAT
This sequence comes from Equus caballus, assembly GCF_041296265.1. NCBI lineage: Eukaryota > Metazoa > Chordata > Mammalia > Perissodactyla > Equidae > Equus > Equus caballus. The sequence continues at coordinate 21,729,646 of NC_091687.1, forward strand.
GTCAAGTACATTCACTGTGCCTCCCGATTATAGTAAGCAAAGCTGAGTAGTGTTTAAGAGCCATTCATAGTTTCTATTCTGTGAATGTATGCTCTTACTCTTTGTTCATATTTTCTATTGGGTTATTATTTTTTCTCTAATGAAGTTAATTATATATTATAGAAATTATAATCTTGAGCTTTCTAGACTTCAGTCTGGTATGACGTGTCATATGAGTCTAATTTTTTTTAATCTGACATATAGTTGTTCCAATACATTTTACTGAATAAAATTATTGATTTTTTCCATTGATATTTTTGTCTACTCCTATAGCAATACCACACTAACCAGAGTGTTTCAATCTCTGTTGGTATATTCGGTAAAGCCACTCTCTCATCATTCCTCCTTATTTTCAGAATTGTTGTGAATATTCTGTATGACATTTTGATCAGCTTATCTAGTACTAGAAAATACTTTTATATTTATTAAAATCAGATTTAATATATTATTTAGTGATAATTCATGGTTTTCTACTTTATATTGTGGCTTTCTATTCAAGGTAAGCATATTTCTTTTAATTTTTAAATCCTTTTTTGTATTCAATAATATCTCTTAAGTGCTCTTGATAAAATTATTTGTGATTTTTTTGCTTTAGTAATAAGCTATTATCTGTTATTATTATGTCTAGTTGATTGCAGTTTTATTTAAGACAGCTATTAATTTTATATATTACTTACATATATATAAATTTGGAATTATCTTTTTCTAACAAATTTTTGAATATATAGGCCATATGCCTAAATTCAGATTCAATATCTTTCATAGATAATAACACTCTTCTCAGATCTACTAATTTTTTTGGAATTTTTATATTTTATATAAATTTTTAAATATGATGGATTATTTTTCATAATGTTTTATTATACTCTATTAATATTTTTAATACATGTTGGATCTGTAACGATATCTATAATTTTGTCCTCAATTTTAGTTACTGTGGTTTCTCTCTCTTTGATTAGTCTTGCTAGTGGTTTATACATTTTAACAATCTTATCTAAGGACAAATTTTGATTTCTTTGATTTTTCCTATTGTATCTTTGTCTTTTAAAATTTTATACATACCTACTCATAGTTTCCTTCATCACTCATTCTTTGAGTCACTTTTATGCTTTTTTCCTAATCTCTTAAAATACTTAGAATGTAGTTTTTTTTGGTTTATAAAATTCCCTCTAAGAAATCTTTAGCTTACGGTCCATGGAACTGATAAGACATTGTTTCATTATGTTTTGTTTCAAAACAGTTCGATTTCCTTTGTGATCCAGAGACTATTTTGAAAGATATTATTTAACTTCTAAATAGAGATTTTCTAAGTTTTGTTTATATTTTTGACTTTTATCTGAAAACAATTATTACACAAAATGCTGTATAGAATTTTAATTCTTTAAATGTGTTGAGACTTTATGACCCAGATCATGTAAATTTTTGTGTTTATATGAGCTTTAAAGAATGTATATTCTGTCACTATTGGGCACAAAGTATATTCTGTCTATTAGGTCACTTTTTTTTTTTTATTGAGTTAATGATAGGTTACAATCTTGTGAAATTTCAGTTGTACATTAATGTTTGTCAGTCATGTTGTAGGTGCACCACTTCACCCTTTGTGCCCACCCGCCACCCCACCTTTCCCCTGGTATCCACTAAACTGTTCTTAGTCCATAATTTTAAATTCCTCATATGAGTGGAGTCATACACAGATTATCCTTCTCTTGCTGGCTTATTTCACTTAACATAATTCCCTCAAGGTCCATCCATGTTATTGCAAATGGAATGATTTTGTTCTGTTTTTCAGCTGAGTAGTATTCCAATGTATGTATGTACCACATCTTCTTTATCCATTCGTCTGTGGCTGGGCACTTAGGTTGCTTCCATGTCTTGGCTATTGTAAATAATGCTGCAATGAACATTGGGGTGCATAGGACTTTTCGGATTGCTGACTTCAAGCTCTTTGGATAAATACGCAGTAGTGGGATGGCTGGATTGTATGGTAGTTCTAGTTTTAATTTTTTGAGGAATCTCCATACTGTTTTCCATAGTGGCTGCACCAGTTTGCATTCCCACCAGCAGTGTATGAGGGTTCCTTTTTCTCCGCAACCTCTCCAACATTTGTTACTATTAGTTTTAGATATTTTTGTCATTCTAACGGGTGTAAGGTGATATCTTGTAGTTTTGGTTTGCATTTCCCTGATGATCAGCGATGATGAGCATCTTTTCATGTGCCTATTGGCCATCAGTATATCTTCTTTGGAGAAATGTCTGTTCATGTCTCCTGCCCATTTTTTGATTGGGTTGTTTGATGTTTTGTTTTTGAGTTGCGAGAGTGCTTTATATAATATGGATATTAAGCCTTTGTCAGATATATGACTTGCAAATATTTTTTCCCAGTTGGTGGGTTGTTTTTTTGTTTCAATCCTGTTTTCATTTACCTTGAAGAAGTTCTTTAGTCTGATGAAGTCCCATTTGTTTATTCTTTCTATTGTTTCCCTTCTCTGAGAAGGCATGGTGTCTGAAAAGATCCTTTTAATACTGAAGTCAAAGAGTATACTGCCTACGTTTTCTTCCAGAAGCGTTATGGTTTCAGGTCTCACCTTTAGGTCTTTGATCCATTTTGAGTTTATTTTGGTGAATGGTGAAAAAGAATGGTCAATTTTCATTCTCTTACATGTGGCTTTCCAGTTTTCCCAGCACCATTTGTTGAAAAGACTTTCTTTTCTCCATTGTATGCCCTCAGCTCCTTTGTCAAAGATAGGCTGTCCATAGATGTGTGGTTTTATTTCCGGGCTTTCAATTCTGTTCCATTGATCTGTGCACCTGTTTTTGTACCAGTACTATGCTGTTTTGATTACTGTAGCTTTGTAGTATGTTTTGAAGTCAGGGATTGTGATGCCTCCCATTTTCTTCTTTTTTCGCAGGATTGCTTTAGAAATTCGGGGTCTTTTGTTGCCCCATATGAGTTTTAGGATTCTTTGTTCTAATTCTGTAAAGAATGTCATTGGGATTCTGATTGGTATGGCGTTGAATCTGTAGACTGCTTTAGGTAGAATGGACATTTTAACTATGTTTATTCTTCCAATCCATGTACATGGAATGTTTTTCCATCTCCTTATGTCGTCATCCAATTCTCTCAGAAAGGCCTTGTAATTTTCATTATATAGGTCCTTCACTTCCTTAGTTAAATTTACCCCAAGGTATTTTATTCTCTTTGTTGCGATTGTGAATGGTATTGTGTTCTTGAATTCTTTTTCTGTTGGTTCATTACTGGAGTATAGAAATGCTACTGATTTATGCAAATTGATTTTATACCCTGCAACTTTGCTGTAGTTGTTGATTACTTCTAACAGTTTTCCAATGGATTCTTTGGGGTTTACTATATATAAGATCATGTCGTCTGCAAACAGCGAGAGTTTCACTTCTTCCCTCCCTATTTGGATTCCTTTTATTCCTTTTTCTTGCCTGATTGCTCTGGCTAGGACTTCCAGTACTATGTTAAATAAGAGTGGTGATAGAGGGCATCCTTGTCTTGTTTCTATTTTCAGGGGGATGGCATTCAGTTTTTGCCCATTGAGTATGATGTTGGCTGTGGGTTTGTCATATATGGCCTTTATTATGTTGAGGTAGTTTCCTTCTATGCCCATTTTGTTCAGAGTTTTTATCATAAATGGCTGTTGGATCTTGTCAAATGCCTTCTCTGCATCTATCGAGATGATCATGTGGTTTTTATTCCTCAGTTTGTTGATGTGGTGTATCACGTTGATTGATTTGCAGATGTTGAACAATCACTGTGTCCCTGGTATGAATCCCACCTGATCATGATGTATGATCCTTTTCATGAATTGCTGAATTCTGGTTGCCAAAATTTTGTTTAGAATTTTTGCATCTATGTTCATCAGTGATATTGGCCTGTAGTTCTCTTTTTTCGTGGTGTCCTTGTCAGGTTTTGGTATCAGCGTGATGTTGGCCTCATAGAATGTGTTAGGAAGTGTTCCATCTTCCCTAATTTTTTGGAATAGCTTGAAAAGGATAGGTATTAAATCTTCTCTGAAAGTTTGGTAGAATTCCCCAGGAAAGCCATCTGGTCCTGGGATTTTATTCTTTGGGATGTTTTTGATTGCAGTTTCAATCTCTTTCCTTGTGATTGGTCTGTTCAAATTGTCTGCTTCTTCTTGAGTGAGCTTTGGGAGATTGTAGGAGTCCAAGAATTTATCCATTTCCTCTAGGTTATCCATTCTGTTGGCATATAGTTTTTTGTAGTATTCTCTTATAATCTGTTGTATTTCTGCCAAGTCTGTTGTTATTTCTCCTCGCTCATTTCTGATTTTGTTTATTTGAGCTTTCTCCCTTTTTTTCTTTGTAAGTCTGGCTAGTGGTTTGTCAATTTTATTTATCTTCTCAAAAAACCAGCTCTTTGTTTCATTGATCCTTTCTACTGCCTTTTTCGTTTCAATAGTATTTATTTCTGCTCTGATTTTTATTATTTCTCTCCTTCTGCTGACTTTGGGCTTCATTTGTTCTTTTTTCTCTAGTTCAGTTAGGTGTACTTTAAGGTTGCTTATTTGGGATTTTTCTTATTTGTTAAGATGTGCCTGTATTGTGATGAATTTTCCTCTTAATGCAGCTTTTGCTGTATCCCAAATGAGTTGGTATGACATGCTATCATTTTCATTTATTTCCAGGTATTTTTTTCTTTCTTCTTTAATTTCTTCAATGATCCATTGCTTGTTCAGTAGTGTGTTGTTTAGTCTCCACATCTTTGTGCCTTTCTCAGCTTTTTTCTTGTAATTAATTTCTAGCCTTACAACACTATGATCGGAGAAGATTCTTGTTATTATTTCAATTTTTTAAAAATTTGGAGAGGCTTGCCTTGTTTCCCAACATATGGTCTATCCTTGAGAATGTTCCATGTGCACTTGAGAAGAATGTGTATTCAGCTCTTTCAGGGTGAAGTGATCTATATATGTCTATTAAATCCAATTGTTTTAGTTTTTCATTTAGCTCCACTATTTCCTTGTTGATTTTCTGTCTGGGTGATCTGTCCATTGATGTGAATGGGGTGTTGAGGTCCCCTACTATTATTGTGTTGTTTTTAACATCTTCCTTTAGGTCTGTTAATAGTTGCTTTATGAATCTTGGTGCTCCTGTGTTGGGTGCATAGATATTTATAAGCCTTATTTCTTATTGATGAAGTGTCCCTTTGATCATTATATATTGTCCCTCTGTGTCTCTCTTTACCTGTCTTATTTTGAAATCCACTTGGTCTGATATGAGAATTGTAACACCTGCCTTTTTTTCCTTGCTATTTGCTTGAAGTATTGTCCTCCAACCCTTCACCCTGAGTCTTATTTGTCCTTGGGGCTGAGGTGTGTTTCCTGGAGGCAACAAATTGTTGGATCATGTTCTTTAATCCATTTTGCCACTCTGTGTCTTTTTATTGGAGAGTTCAATCCATTTACATTGAGAGTGATTATTGATGCATGTGGACTTAATGCTGTCAATCTGTTGCTCATTATCTTGTTTTCCTGTGTTTCTTTTCCTGTTTGCTTTAGACTACCCATTTAATACTGCAATTTCTTATGCTGGGTTTCTTAGATTTTTCCTTATTTATGATATGTGACTCTGTCCTGTACTTTATTTTAGTGTCTACCTTGAAGTTTGTATTTAGAATCTCATGTATAATATAGTCAATTCTCTGGTGGTCTCTTACTTACTTGACCAATACTGATTTAGACCCTTTGCTCTTCACCTCCTAAATAATTATTTTCATTTTTTATTCCAACTCGTCTTATGAATTTCGAGTTAGAGTGATAAGATCGTCCTTGCTTTGGTAGTGTCCTTACCTTTACCCTAATGCTATAGTTGAATATTTGCTATCCTGTTCTGGTTCTATCCATCGGTCTCCCTAGTCTGTGGATTGTGTCCCCTTTCTCCCTTTTTTCATTTTTCAGGTATGAGAGCCTTCTTGAGGATTTCTTGTAATGGAGGGCTTTTAGTTACAAATTCCTTAACTTTTGTTTGTCTGGAAGAGATTTAATTTCTCCCTCATATCTGAAGGAAATTCTTGCTGGATAGAGTATTCTTGGCTGAAGATTTTTATCTTTTAAAGCTTTGAATATGTCACTGCATCCTCTCCTAGCTTGTAAGGTTTCTGTAGAGAAATCCACTGACAGTCTCACAGGGGCTGCTTTATAGGTTATTCTCTTTTTTTTTCTTACTTCCCTGAGTATTCTTTCCTTATCTTTCCTTCTTGCCAATTTTACTACTATGTGCCTAGCAGTAGGTCTTTTTACATTGACAAATCTAGGAGATCTAAAACCGTACTCTACACACATTTCTCCGTCAATACCTAGATTTGGGAAGTGCTCTTCAATAATTTCGTTAAGCACACTTTCTGCTCCATTTTCCTTTTCCACATTCTCGGGAATTCCTATGATCCTTATGTTCTTACTCCTCATTGAATCCATTATCTCTCGGAGATTTTCCTCATTTTTTTTAATTCTTAGTTCTCTTTCTTCCTCTGTCTGGAGCCATTCAGCCTGTCTATCTTCAATTATGTTAATTTTCTCTTCTATGTTGTCTACACAGGCATTCAGGGAATCCGTATTCTGTTTTATCTGGTCCATTGTGGTTTTCATCTCTAGTAATTCTGTTTGATTCTTCTTTATGATTTCAATCTCTTTTGTGAAGTAACTCCAGAACTCGGCTTGTTTCTCTATCTTTCTCTCTACCTCATTGAGTTTTTTGATTATAGCTGCTATGAACTCATTATCACTTAGTTTACCTAATTCCAAGTCCTCAGGACTTGATTCTATGTTTTTATTGTTTACCTTCTGGTCTGGGGCTTTTATAAATTGCTGAATGGTAGAGGAGTGGTTTTTTCTCATGGTGGTAGAATTCAGTTTCAGTTACAGCCTGTCAGCACTAGATGGGGGTCGAGAGCCGCGTGTTCCGCCTTGGGGTAAGATGGCTGCGCCCACTGGCTTTGCTGGGGGGGAGGGGCTGTTACTCTCACGTGCCGGTCTGGGTTCAGATCAGTTCTGTTCTCTGGTCTCTCGAGGTGCTTGGTTTATGGGGTCCCTGCAGACGGAAGCTTTCCCCCATCAGCAGGTTTCCACTGAACCAGCGGCAGGAGTCCTGGATGATCCCCGGTCACGCGGCCCCTCCCCTGCTCCTTCCCGACCCGTGCAGCAGAGATCGCAGACTCTAGGGGAGGGAGCGATGTTCTCTCCTACCGTTCCAGTGCCTCCGAGGCTGTAAGTAGGGTTTATGGTCTCCACCTTCTTGGTATTGTAGGTCTCTAACGCATTGGCATTATGTTTATTCTCTGAAATTCAGTTTCTCCAATCCTTTGTTGTATTTTGGAAGGGAGAGAATCCCGGGTCAGCTCACGCCACCATTTTGCTCTGCCCCCTTCCCTAGGTCACATTTTTTTAATCAAGTTGTTTGGATCTTAATGTTTTGTCTGCTTCTGCTGCTTATTAAGATTTATGTGCTAAAATATCCAATATAACTGAATTTGTGTATTCTCTTGTAATTAATTATTTTTGCTATAGTTTTTAAAAAAATTATATTTTAATTGTGGTAAAATATATATAACATACAATTTACTGTTTAACCATTTTTAACTGTACAATTCACTGGCATTAAATACATTACATTGCTATGCAACCATCACTAACATCCATCTACAGAACTGTTTTCATTTTGCAACACTGAAACTCTGTATCTATTAAACACCAACTCCTCATTCCCTTCTCCCCCTAACCTATGTGATCAATCTGTCTCTAAGTACCTCATATGAGTGGAGTCATAAAGTATAGCCCTTTTTTAATTGGCTTATTTCACTTAACATAATGTCTTCAAGGTTCAGCCATGTCATAGCATATGTCAGAATGTCTTTCCTTTTTAAGGTTAAATAGTATTCTATTTTATGTGTAAACATATTTTACTTATCCGTTCATTTGTCAGTGGGCAGGTGGGTTGCTTCCACCTTTTGTCCATTATGAATAGCGCTGTTATAAACGTGGGCGTACAAATATATCTGCAAGACTCTGCTTTCAGTTCTTTTGGATATATACTTACAAGAGGAACTGCTGGAGCATATGGTAGTTCTTTTTTGTTTTTTTTGAGGAACCATGAGACTGTTTTCAATACTGGCTGCATGGTTTTACATTCCCATCAACGATATCTAAGGGTTCCAGTTTCATTTCCTTCCCTCCTTTCCTCCCTCCTTCCTTACTTCCTTCCTTTCTTCCCTCTTTCCTTCTTTTATTTATGATACTCATCCTAATGTGTGTGAAGTGATATCTCATTGTGCTTTTGATATGTATTTCCCTAATAATTAGTGACTTTGAGCATCTTTGCAGGTGCTTATTGGCCATTTGTATATCCTCTTTGGAGAAATGTTCTTTCAAGTCTTTTGCCAATTTTTGAATCATGTGGTTTATTGTTGTTGAGTTTTAGGAGTTCTCTCCATATTCCGGATATGAATCACTCATCAGATGTGATTTTTGAACATTTTTTGCTATTCTGTGGGTTGCTTTAGATATTTTGAATCTTTTTTATTGGTTGAATTTGTATTTTCAATAGTTATATCTTTGTGGTTAAGACTGTTCACATAAACATTCACATAAATGAAAACAATTATTATGTTCTAGTAAGTTAGAGTGCTATCTTTCTGGTTCCAGATGTAAAAGTTTAGCAATTTATGTTGTCATATTTTATATATCAAATATAGTCTACTTTGAAATTGCAATTAAAATTATTAAATATTTATCTTCAGTTATTTTGTGTAGTTTCTATCCTTATTTTCTCATTGCCTGAAGGTTTTCTTCAAATAATTTAATATTAGATTTCAAATCTTTGGCTGGTTTTTGGAAAACAAATAGTGTAATTTAGAAGCTCATTATTTTCTCCATATATTTAATGCTAGACTCATTTTCCCTTTAGTTTGACTGTAAGTGATAGAACTTATTCAGTGAGTTTATATTAATAGATGATGAGAACATAATGTAAGGCTCAGTTATTTTTAACTTGACAAGTCCTTCAGCAGAAAAGAATATGTTAAGAATATATTAAGAACTTACAGTCTATAATAAAATCTGCTGAGGAATTCATTAAAACCCTTTCCTTTTTCTTTACAATATATACAATTGGTATTGTGAGATGATGGTAAAGTGGGAGAGCTGAGAGTATTTAGCAAGTAAAAATGAATAAATGGAAAGATAATATGGCGTATGATAGACTAAAATGCATTTCATTATAAACATCATTAACTACTTCAAACTAGCTTTACAAAACTTAGATTTGGAAACTTTATGTTTTGTGTCTGGCGTGTCATACATTTATATCTTTTCCCTGTAAATGAACATTCTTTTCCATTTAATATGCTGTTCATCAACTTGTTTAGTTATTTCAGTGCAAAATCTAACAATTTAGTTTTGTTGACGGGAGAAAAATAAAACTAGAGCTGATCCTGCCAAGAGCAAGAGTGGTCACGTGTTGTTGGGCAGCTCCGGGACTATAGGAGGGGCCTCCCAGACTCCCTTGCAGTGTCCACTCCACTCACTGGTGAGAAGGCCTGAACTTCCACTGTTCAGCATCTCTGTGATGTTATGAATCTTCATCTTCAGGAATGCATGGTAAAATGAATCGTCCTGAATTATAAGACTGACTTCTGACACTACAGTGTGAGGAATCCTGCTGATTGACTCCCCAGTGAAATGGTGAAAACTATTAAAAAAGCCCAATCTGAATCATTTAGAACATCTGGAAACGGTTCTAAGAATGAACAGCAAATAAAGAAACATCTATTGAAGAAAATTTATGAAAATTTGGCAAGAAAAATGGGAGTCTGTGGTATTTGAACCAGGATTGTTTCCTCCCTCATCCCTCCCAGCTCATAAAGTGGAGATTCCACTAATGACTGCTGCCACCAAGAGCACAGGGCTGCTTCTTCTGCCTCCTAGTCAGAGGGCTTTCTTCCCAGGGAGAGCAGGACTTCAGTGTTTCTGATCCTGCCTGAGCTGCCTGTTCCTGAGACTAATTTCTGGGCAGTGCAGTTGAGAGATGTGGATTTCTTCTGCTCACCTCCTCAACCACTCATGGAATGGATGCTTTACCTTGGGGTGCCGAATGCTGAAAATACTGGCATCCTGATAGCCCTTCCCCTGACTCATAAGGCAGCAGTTCTATGCCAGGAGAGGTAAGTCAAGAGGATCTCAGGTGGCTTGACTCCTCTCTGCCAAGTGCTCAGCTCCTAGAGCAAGATGTCATTCAGACACCTCAAGAAGCTTGCCATTGTCCCTACTGCCAGGTAGGAGGCCCTGGCTTTGAGATATTACCTGGGAATCATAAAGCACATAGCTCAAAGTCTTTTCACAAAGGAGCTACTTTATTTGAAACAGAGCAAGGAGAACCTCAAACCTAAAAGTGCTCTGAAGAACAGTGGAAATGGTGGTAAAAGGCAGTTGGGAGGAAAATCATGGTCATAAGTCATATCTTACGACTATGAGTCTGAAAAATTGGATTCATCCTGGAAGACTGGACCCAACCCCAATTCATCCCCAACTCACATCCCAAGATCAGGAACAAGACAAATATTCTGCGCTCACTTCTTTTAAACAAAGTACTGGAGCTTCTATAAAGCACTAGAGGTTCTATAAAGGGCAATCAGGCAAAAAATTTTTAAAAAAAGAAGAAAAGAAATAAAAGGCATGCAGTTTAGAAAAGAGGTAAAACTATTTTCAGACAACATTACCTTGTGTGTAGAAAATCCTAAAGAAGCCAGTTTAAAGAAAAGCTAATTAGTTCAGCAAGGTTGCACATGCATGATCAGTTCACAGAAATCAATAGTATTCCTATACACTTACAATACATAATCAAAAAATGAAATTAAGAAAATATTCCCATCACAAAATCATCAAAAGAATAAACTATTTTGGAAAAGATTGACAAAAAATGTGAGAAGCTACGCTCTGATATCCACCAAGAATTTTTGAAAAAAATTTTGAAACATCTAAATAAATGGAAAAATATTCCATATGCAAGGATTGGAAGATTTAACATTGTTAAGATGGTAATACTTCCCAACTTATCTGCAGATTCCACACAATCTTTATCAGAATCCCAGATAAGTTGTTTGTAGAAATTGACAAGGTGATTCTATAATTCAAATAAAATAGACAAGAACTCATAAAAGTTAAAAGCAATTCTGAAAATGAAGAACAAAGTAGGAGCACTCACACTTCCTGGTTTGAAAACTTGCTACAAAGAAACAGTCATCAAGCCAGTGTGATACTCACACAAAGATAGACATATAGACCAACCAAATAGAACCAAAAATCTAGAAATAAATCAGTACACCTCTGGTCAACTGATTTTCTACAAGGATGCCAAGACAATTCAATAGAAGAAAGAAGAGACTTTTTTTAAAAAATGATGCTGAGACAACTGGACAGACATCTGAAAATTAATGAAGTTGGATCCTTACCTCACCCCATACACAAAAGTTAAATAAAAATGGAACAAAAACCTAAATGTAGGAGCTAAACGTATAAATTTTTTAGAAGAAAGCATAAGGGTAAGCCTTCATGACTTTGGATTTAACAAAGAGTTCTTTGATATGACGCCAAAATTATAAGTAAGAAAAAAATAGATAAATTGAACTTCATCAAAAATAAAAGTTTTATGCTTGAAATGACACTATCAAAAAAGTGAAAACAGAACACACAGAATGGAAGAAAATATTTACAAATCATCTATCTTATAAGGGTCTTATATCTAGATTATATAGAGAACTCTCACAAGTCAATAATAAAGAGATAATCCAATTCAAGAAATAGGAAAGTATCCAGATAGACATTTTTCCAAGAAAGATGTACATATGGCCAATAAGCACATGAAAAAATGCTTCACATCATTAGTTGTGAGAAAAATGTAAATCAAAACCACAATGAAATACCACTTCATACACACTAGGATGACTGTGGTCAAAAAGGTCAGAAAACAACAAGCGTTGGTGAGGTTTAGAGAAATAAGAATACTCATATACTGTCGGTGGGTATGGAAAGTGGTGCTGCCATTTTGAAAAACAGTCTGACAGTTCCTCAAACAGTTAAACATAGAGTTAGCATACGACCCAGCAAATCCATTCCTGTATGTATACCCAAGAGAAATGACAATATAGGTCCATGAAAAAATGTACACATGAAGGTTTGTAGCAGGATTATTTATAATTACTGAATGGTGGAGACAATGTGATTTTCCACCAATAAACAAATGGATTAAAAATGTGGTATGTAAGTACAATGAAATATTATTTTGTCGATTAAAAAATACTGAAATGTGTTATAACGTGGATAAACCTTGAAAACATTACGCTAAGTGAAAGAAGCCAGTCAAAAAAGACTGCACACTATATGAATCCATTTAAGTGAAATGTCCATAAGAGAGAAATCTATAGAGACAGGATGTAGATTAGTGGTTGCTTAGAGTTGGAGCAGGATGGGGGATAGAAGAGTGATAGCTAAAGAGTGTTTCTTGTTGAGGTGATCAAAAATGTTCTAAAATTGACTGTGGAGATGATTTTAAATATCTGTGAATATATTAAAAACCATTGAATTATATACTTTGAATGGGTGAATTGTGTAATTATATCTCAAAGCTCTTTTAAAAAAGCAATATGTAGAAGAAAAAATTCACTCGTAAAAATTTTTAAACTCAACATAAATAATCTGGTAATAGAAATTAGATGGATATCTAGGGCGGAAATTCAATGACTAAAAGTACTAAAGTAATACTTAGAAAGGTACTCTTAAGGAGCAAATATTCCAGGAAAGCTTTTTGAGAAAGGGCTATTTTTTCAAAGTAGTCTAGGCAAGTTGCATTACCTCTACAATCAATTAAAGATCAATAATGTCTTTTACACGTACTAATGTTTCTGAGAAATCTCAATTTAGGAGATCAGAATTCCCCTTGGCCACAAATTCTTTGCCACTTTTCTCACTAAGAGGTGCAATCTAATTCCCCTCTCCGAAACTGGGTTGGTCTTAGTGACTTCCTTGATTAATGCAATCTCACAGAAGAACAGAATCTGAGGCTATGTCATAAAAAGCCTTACAACTTCCACTTTAGGATTATATTCCAGTGAGTTCTGAGATGTGATGGAAGAAGTCTAATACTGCCATGCTAAGGAGACCACGTGTGGGTGGTAGGCCGGTTTTTTGTATGATATGTTCTACATACGGATTAAATAGGATAAAATGCACTCTGACACCTTTGCTTACAGGAAACCATTCTGTCACTCCATATTCTGTCTTGACAGTGAGTTCTTGCCCACACTATAGGTTACATATTAGGACAAGCAAGCATGCTCCTATAATCTTTTTTATTTCTGTAGAATGTAATGCCCACACTTTTATTTCTGATTTTAGTAATTTGAGTATCTCTCTTTTATTTTTAGTCAATCTAGCTAGTTTTCTCAATTTTGTAAATCTTCTGAAGAATCTACTTTTGGTTTTGTTGATTTTCTCCATTGTTTTCCTATTCTCTGTTTATCTCTGCTCTAATCTTTATTATTTTCTTCTTTCTCCTGGTTTTGGGATTAGTTTGCTCTTCTTTCTCTAGGTCCTGAAGATGTAAAGTTAGGTTGTTGGTTTGAGATCTTTTTCATATTTTAATGTAAGCTTTTATAGCTATAAATTTCCTGTTAGCACTACTTTCATTGTTTTCCATAAGTTTTGATATGCTGTGCTTTTCTTTTTACTCATCTTTAAGCGTTTTATACTTACCCTTGTGATTTCTCTTTTGGTCTATTGGCTTCTTAACAGTGAGTTTAATTTCTAAATTTGTGAATTTTCCAGTTTCCCTCTATTATGAATCTCTAACTTCCTCCTGTTGTGGTGGGAGAAGATAGTTTGTATGATATTTATTTTTTAAAATCAATTGAGATACAATTGGAATCCCAAAATAAGGTCTATCCCAGAGAATGTCTCATGTGCACTTGATAAGAGTGTGTATTCTGTTTTTGTTGGATATGCCTTTGTTTTTAATTAAACACAATTAAAACTTTAATCCACACATTTTATTTTGTCATAGAATTTGAGGTAAAAATCTATTCTTTCTACATAATTTCTCAGCTTTAACCATAGCATTTTAAAAAGTAAGCTTTCTGTGTACATTTAAAATTCTATATTTATCAATTCAATCTAAATTCTTATAAGTATTTTGGAAATGTATCTGGGCATACCAGTTAATAATATTGTTGTCTCTATCTCCATATTAGCTCTTAGCAGTTATAATTAATACAGTATAAATATGTTTTATCCTTTCATTCTCATCCAAATGCATATATTGTTAATCTAACAAAATATATACATATGTATACGAGAAAAACTACACAAATCTGATGAAGGTAATTTAAAAAATCTGAAAAACTAGGAAGGCATTCTCATGTACATGGAAAGGAAGACTAAATATAGTAAGATGTCATTTCTTTGCAACTTGATTTATAGATTCAAATCTATTCTAATAAAAATCCCAGCAAGTTTTCTGTGGATACCAACAAACTGGTTCTAAAGTTTGTATGGAAAGGCAGAAGACTCAGAATAGCCAACAAAGTATTTAAGGAGAAAAAAGTCAGAGAGCTTACACTACCCGACTTCAGGACTTACTATAAGGTTATAGTAACAAGATAGTGTGGCATTAGTTAAAAAAATATATTGATAAATAGATCAATGGAACAGAACGGATCTGTACAAATATAGTCAATTGATATTTGACAAAAAAGCAAAGGCAATTCAATTCAGAAAGGTTAACCTTTTTAATAAATGGTGCTGGTACAACTTGACAGCCACATGCAAAAAGAAAAAAAAAAACACAGAATCTAGACACAGATTGTATACCCTCCACAAAGATTAACTCAAAATTCATCATAGATCTAAATGGAAGACCATCAAATTCATTGAAAATTACAGAACATGATCTAGATGACCCTGGGTTTAACGATGCAATTAAGAATTTCTGCTTTGCAAAAACACTCCTGAAGAGAATGAGAAGATAAGCTAAGCCACAGACTTGGAGCAAAATCTTTGAAAAATACGTATCTGATCGAGGGCTGATATAAAAAATATGCAAAGACCACTTAAAACTCATTAACAAGAAAACAAAATTCCCAGTTAAAAACTGTACAAAAGGTCTGAACAGACACCCTATCAAAGAAGACATACAAATGATAAACGAGCAGATGAAAAGAGGCTCAATATTATATACCATTAGAGAATTGCAAATTAAAATAAAGAGATACCACTACATACCTATTAAAATGACTTAAAACCAAAACAACGACACCACCAAATGCTGGTGAGGACAGAAAGCAAAATGTAGTCTCACATATTGCTGTTGCGAATGCAAACTGCGACTGCCACTTTGTAAGACAGCTTGATAGTTTCTTTGAAAACTAAACATACTCTTATGATGTGATCCCACTAACGTGCTCTGTGGTGTTTAGCCAGATGGGTTGAAAACTTACGTCCACACAAAAATTTTCACACAGATGTGTATATCAGCTTTGTTCATAATTACCAAAACTTGGAAACAATCAAGTTGGCCCTCAACAGCTGAATAGATAAACAAACTGTGGTCAATCCAGACAATAAAATATTCTTTGTTAGTTTATAAACAAAGAAGAAGTATAAAGCCACCAATATATATGCAGAAACTTTAAATATACATTCTTAAGTGAAAGAAGCCAGTTTGAAAACTCTACCTGTGTATGATTCCAACAATATGACACTCTGGAAAAGGTCAAACAATAGAGACAGTAAAAAGATCAGTGTTTTCCAGGAGTTTGGGAGGAGAAAGGAAGTGAAGAATAGGTGGAGCAGAGGGTATTTTTAGGGCAGTAAAACTGTCCCACATAATAATGTAATGGTGGGTACATGTAATTATACATTTGTCAAAACCCATAGACTGCACACCACCAAGAGTGAATCCTAAAGTGAACTATGGACTTTCATAATAACACATCAATATTGGCTCATCAATTGTAACACATGTACAACACTAACACAAGTTGTTAATTTTTACATGAAAAAATAGAAAAATAGCACTAGTCATTTGTATCTTGTGGGGGAAAACAAAAGGAAAATGAAAGGAGAGAAATGCTAACAGCTGCTCATCTGCTTTTCTTCCTCTGCAACCTCTGGTCCCAGATTAGAGAACTTGCACTACTTTGAACATTTTGTCTTCATGTGGGCATAAAGTGGATGATGTCTCTCATGCTGCCTGATGGGTTTAACATAAATGATAGTTATCTCATTTGTGCAACCACTAAACCATTATACATTATACTATCAATCTGTAAATGTGCTACGGGTCTTATGAAAGAAGTATACTATTTGTTTATACTACACATAATAAATATATGTGCATGTAGAGATAGATACATTTTTTATATTACCCAGATCTTATATAGACTTGTTTACTATTTGTCTAAGTGGTGGACATTATATTAGAGTTTTCTGTTATTAATTCCCCTTTTAACAATTTTGAAATGTATGTGACATGTCGACGTTTTCTGTTTATGCCTTTATTTTCACTTTGAAGCCTATCCAACAATAATATAGAACACTCTCTTCAATCTATTTTGTAAATTTTCTTTGGTCTGAAGAGTATTATTACAATTACACAACCTCATTTTTTGTATTATGTAAATTATATAATCTGATTATCATATGTTTGAGAAAAAATTTTATATAACTTTGCTTGAGGTAAGAATTATAAATATTATGTATATGAATTCTGTTGTTAGCTTTAAAAATCAAAAGATTCTGTTTTAAGGACTTTTTTACTTTAAAGCTTATTTTTATGACTGATTTAATTCAATAATCATTTTTTTTTACTTCCTACTTTTAGGAGTTGTTGATTATTTTCTTTGTTTTCATTTTTCCCAGAGTTGGAGGGGATATAAAGACTATTTTTTAAAGATACCAGTGGTTATATGTATTTTTTTTTCAAAATTCTTCTCTAATGGCTATTTCTCCTGATTATCATGTGGGTTATTTTTAGTAAAATAAACGAACTTTAATTTTATCTTTTCTCTTTTTTGAACCACACTTATAATTTCAACTTAAGCTATACATGCATACAGTTTAGAAACAAAGAGTCAAATAAGACAAAAATCCCCAGCAATCTCTTGATAGCCACCTCCATTTTCCATTCCACAGAGCAACTGTTCTCAGTTCTTTCAGCTGCTTTTTAATTTTTTTAATAAAAATTATTAGTATATTTCTAAATAATATGTTTAAACTGGTGGAACTTATTTTAATTTTTGACATTTTTCATTCACCACCCATATGGAAAAAGACAATTTATTTTTTCTCTCCTTTCCTATCTTGGAGGGAGAATAAGAACAAGAGCAAGAGACAGAATGAGAGAGAAAGAGAGATTTCATGTTCTCCCAATTCATTATGACTATGAAATACAGTTATATGCTGTATAGTCACGTTTCTTCGCCTACGGACTGCATATGTGATAGCGGTCCCATAAAATCATTGTGGAGCTGAAAAATTCCTATTTCCCATGCTGTAGCTGTCACAAAATTGTAGATGCATTACTCACATGTTTGTGGTGATGCTGATATAAACCTACTGTGCTGCCAGTTATATAACAGTATAGCACATACAATTATGTGTGGTGCACAATACTTGACAATGATGATAAAGGACTGTGTTACTGGTTTATATACTTACTATACTACACTTTTAATGTTATTTAGAACGTACACTTTCTACTTATAAAAAAAGCTTACTGTAAAATTGTATGTTATATTACACTGGCAAGAGCTTCATACATCTAGTGTTTACCACAGATCTTGATTGCATCATTTTCTCTTGTGCTTGATTTAATTTCATGTTGTTTTGTTCGTCGTGGCTCCTAAGCATTCAAAATCCACTGCTAATGCCATCAGTAAAGAACCATATAGAATGATTGACCTGGAAACAAAATTAAAAGTGATTAAGTTCTACAAAGTTGGAAAATTAGTGACAGTTATTGCTCGCTAATCAGGCACGTCCTGTTCCACCATAGCTACAATCTTGAAGAACAAGAACAAAGTTATGGAAGCTGTTACAGGATCTGATTATTGAAGGCAATGAGATGAATAAATATTCCAGAAAAACCTCTATTAGACGTGGAGAATCTTCTAATGACCTGGATTGAAGACCAGACACAGAAGCGTATTCTTCTCAGCATCATAACAATCATAGCCAAAACAAAAACTTTGTGTTCAATGTTGAAAGAAAAGGTTGGACTCAACTATGCTGTTGAATTTACTGCCAGCTCTGAGTGGTTTAATGGATTCAAGAATCACTATTCATTACATAGTCTGACAGTGAGTGGTGAGTCTGCAAGTGCTGATGTGAGAGAAACTGAAGAATTTTTGGAAACTCTACATAAGGTGACTGTGGAGGAGAATTACTCACCAGAGCAAATATTCAATATGGATGAAACTTCCCCATTCTGTAAACAGATGCCTGAAAGAACTTCTATATGTAAAGAGGCCAAGTCAATGCCAGGTTTCAAGGCTTTTAAGGACAGGATAACAGTCTTGCTTGGGGTCAATGTTGCAGGCTATAAATTGAAACTCTTTGTGATCTGGCACAGTGAGAAGCCCAGAACCATCAAGCATATCAATAAGCACACACTGCCAGTGTACTGCAGGAGCAAGGAGAAGTCGTGGATGACTCAGCTCCTTTTGTAAGATGCCCTCTTAAATGGCTATGCCAGTAAAACACAAAAGCACTGTTTGGAGAATAACCTACCTTTCAAGGTTTTGCTGATAGTTGATAATGCTCCTAGACATCCTCCTTTTATAGGTGATCTTCATCCCAGTATCAAAGCAGTGTTTCTCCTTCTAAACACCGTCTCTATAATCCAATCAATGGATCAAGAAGTTATAGCATTTTTCAAGGCCTAGGACCTGAGGAGAGCCTATGTCCAGGCTATTGCTGCAACTGAGGAAGACACTGATACAATTCTGGAATCATTATAATATCTATGACTGCATTGGGAACCTTGCTTGGATTGGGGTGAGGTCACCAAGGAGTGTATGAATGGCATCTGGAAGAAGGCACTCAAGAGATTTGTCCATGACTTCAAAGGATTTGCCGTGGATGAGGAGGTTGCAAGAATCAACAAGGCTGTGGTTGAGATGGCGAACAATTTTAACCTGGGTGTGGATGAGGATGACATTGAGGAGCTCCTAGAGGTGGTTCCTGAGGAATTGACCAATGAAAAGTTGGTGGAACTGGAACAGGAATGCATAGCTGAAGAAGAGGAAAGAGAAAAGGACACTGCAGGAGAAGAAAAAGAAACGCCAGGAAAAGTCACAGTGAAGGGTTTAGAAGTTTTTTCAGACCTCAACAATCTCCCTAAAATGTTTGGAAACACGGAGCCCAACACTAAAGGTTGTCATTAATAGAGAGGGATGTTCATGGTGCATTATCTACTTACAAGTAAATCTGTGATAAAACAAACAACAAACACCAACCAACTGTAGACATATATCTGAAAAGAATGACGCCCCTTCAAGAAGAGCCTCAGGCAAGTCCTTCAGGAGGAACCCCAGAAGGCACTTTTATCATAGGAAATGGCAGCTCCATGCGTGTGTTATTGCCCCTGAAGACCTTCCAGTTGGACAAGATGTGGAGGTGGAAGACAGTGGTATTGATGATCCTGACCCTGTGTAGCCCTAGGCTAATAATGTGTGTGTTTATGTCTTAGTTTTTAACAAAAAATTTTTAAAAAGTAAAAAGTAAAAAACTTTTATAGGAAAAAGTGCATAGAATAAGGATATTAAAAAGTATTTTTGAACAGCTATACTATGTGTTTGTGTTTTAAGCTAAGTGTTATTACAAGAGTCAAGAGTCAAGAAGTTAAAAAATTAACTTATTATTGAAGAAATTTTTTTTTATAAATTTAGTGTAGCCTAAGTGTACAGTGTTTATAAAGTCTACAGTGGTATGCAGTAATATCCTACGCCTTCACAGTCACTCATCACTCACTTACTGTCTCCCCCAGAGCAACATCCAGTCTTGAAAGCTCCATTCATGAGAAGTGCCCCATACAGTGTACCCTTTTTTATCTTTCATATGGTATTTTTATTGTAGCTTTTCTATGTTTAGATACACAAATACTTAACACTGTGGTAAAATTGCCTACAGTACTCAGTACAGTAGCATGGTGTACAGATTTATGGTCTAGGCTATACTACATGGCCTAGGTGTGTAGCAGGCTTATACCCTCTAGTTTGTGTAAGTACACTCTATGATATTTGCAAAACAAAATTGCCTAATGATGCATTTCTCAGAATGCATCCCTGTTGTTAAGTGACATACACCTGTACTACTAAGAAAGAAGCCATATTTTAGAGTATAAACTTCTTATTCTTATAATCTTTATTTTTCCTTGTATTAATAATCTTGGAGAATTTCATCAGTTATCTTTTTAAGAACTTATCATGAATTAATTCTCAAAATCTCTGCCAGTTGCTGATGTCTTCTATAAATATACTCAACTATGCCAGCCAATCTACCATTTCCTCCACCTGATAATATTTCCTCTAGTGCTTTTAGACCTGCTCCAATCAGGACGTGTTACAGTTATGTTTTCTTCAGACCTGCATGCTTGTGCCTTTTCATTTTGGTGGAATATCACTTCCGCTAACTTCCTAAAATGAAAATAAAATTTTTGAGACTCTTCATTTCTGAAAATATCTTTATTCTGCTTAATCATTTTGTGATAACTTGGTTGGGTGTAAAAAACTAATTTTTGAGTTATTTTACTAGAGAATTTTGAAGACAAGTTATCTTGCGTAGCTGATACCCAGCTTCCCATGTTCCACTGGAGAAGTGTGATGTCATTCTAACCCATGATTTTTGTTATGCAGCCTGTTTTTGTTTCTTTTCCTCTTTCTCTGAAAGTTTTTAGCTCTGAGCTCCTTTTGCTCTGAGTTTTCACGATGATGAGTCATAATATGAATTTATTTTAATCCCTTGTTTGGGCATCTCATAGACATTTAATATAACTTTCAAAGGCAGAAAATTTTGAGTCACAGATAAATTTCTCCCAAATTAGAGCTTTAGAGTCACAATTTTTTTTGCATGTAAAACACTGTTATTTAGTTTTGCAGGGATGAAGACTAGGTTTTGCAACTTTTGGAAGAATTTTAAAGAAGCATGCTTTATTTGATCACTTCCAGGATTTATCTCTATCCTTTTTAATTTTTTTTGAACAAAACCACTTCATTTAGATATGGTTAACATGTAAAAATTATAGTTTACATATTTAATGTATATAGTTCTGTGAGTTTGGGTATAAGTAATACTCATGAAACCATCATATCCACTGAGGCCATAGACATAGTCATCAATTCCCAAAGTTTCCTCTACTATTATTATTATTGTTTTATCATAAGAATACTTAGCTAAGAGCTATCCTTTTAGAAAAATTTAAGTATATCTTTAAAAAATTGTAGCCTGCATATTTCTGGAGGTGATGACATCTACCACTAAAGTTATTTGAATCATAGCTGGGGTTATTATGCAAGCATTTCTCAATTTAGAAATATTTTTTATTGGAGATCTTTTTTCTTATTCTTTCATTTGTACAATGCATTATTCCTGTGTTAATTATCATCTAGCTAGCTAGCTATCTTCATCATCATCATCTATCTAATCATCTTGATTTTTAATTTTCTATTTCTCTATGTTCTGGCCTATCTTCTCAAAATATTCCACTTCATCTTCAACATCATTTCTATAATTTGCTTTTATGCTTAGAAACAACATGAATTAAAATTCTGCCTTAATGCTTCTGTTTTTCTTGTCCTGATTTTTTTATTCATTTAAACATTATTCTCATTTTGATTTTTTATCTCAGTTTATTAGCTCCTACTTTTCTTGTGCTTTAACAGGGCCTTGCATCCTTGTTCTGTAAAAGAAATGCCACTATCTTGAAAATTCCTTCTTCTCACTGTAATAAATTATAATTTTGAGTTATGTTCTGATTATCTCAGATTGTTAACTTATTATATTTTTATAAGCTTCACAGTGTTTAAGTTTCTTTTATCTTCAGAAAAGTCCATATTTTCACAAATTTGGAATCTGTTGATGAAAAGGATAAAATTCTCTCCATTCTTTTTTCTTGTATTCTTTTTTTTTTCATGTGGGGATCAGATATTCAGTTCTGATCTGATGTAGAAATGAAAATGTGATGTAAATACTCTCTGCTTGAAAAGTTTTTTCTTGCATGATTTTACCGATTTTTAAAAATTTAAATGGCATTGTGCTCTACCAATGCCTTCAAACCTTTCTAAATTATCTGATCCTGTAGGTGTCTAATCCAATGGAATATATAAAATATAACTCCTAGGATACAATTTCTGTTTGTTTCTCTATCTTTTGTTGTTTACTGGTGAGGGGATATATCTTCTTTTTTCTGTTCTGTAATTTTCGTGGTCTTGTAATCTCTACCAATGTGTATAAATATGAACAAATGGTAACACATACCCCATCTAATACAGCAACCAGAATTCTTTTCATCTCAACTGAGGGTTAAGTAGGTTCTCATACCCAGTTTTAGGGCCAGCTGTTTGTTAAAGGCCTGTAGTCCTCAAACTTTACGTTATAATTCTTAAGGACCCAAAGAGATTTTGTTTATGTGGATTGCAGTCAATATAAACTGCTTTTGAAATTAACACAGTAATTTTTATATTAATTCGTTAAAAATAGCAATAATAATTGATTACTTTTCAATATTAATACATATTTTATTAAAAATAAATAAAATTCCTAAAAGAAAGACCACAGTGAGATGAGTGGCATTTTTTTTTACATGTTTGCAAGTAACTTTAATGTCTGCCTAAATAGACGAACTGGATTCATCTATGTGTTTCTGCATTCAATCTGTTGTAATAGGTTGCTTGATTGACAGATATGAAGAAAATCTGGCCACACACAGATATGCAGCTTGAAAAAGGGAAGAATAGGGGCTGGCCCAGTGGCGCAGCAGTTAAGTTTGCACGTTCTGCTTCTCAGCGGACTGTGGTTTGCCGGTTTGGATCCCGGGTGCGGACATGGCACCACTTGGCACACCATGCTGTGGTAGGTGTCCCACATATAAAGTAGAGGAAGATGGGCACGGATGTTAGCTCAGCACCGGGCTTCCTCAGCAAAAAGAGGAGGACTGGCAGTAGTTAGCTCAGGGCTAGCCTTCCTCAAAACAAAAATAATTAATTAATTAATTAATTAAAAAAAGGGAAGAATATTTTATTGTTTTCTTCTGATATTTGTCATATACTTCTTGAGACTATATCAAAACTCAACAAGTGGTAGTTTTATAATGGTTAGGAGTATCGTAGGATTTAAATCCATATCGGTAAATTTTTTATACTTAATTAATTACATTAAAATCCATTGGCCTAATTTGCATTTTGAATGAATTCTTCTACCCATGTATAATTTGATAATATCATGCACTAGTGATTTGTGAAATATTGGTTTACTGATACATTCATTTCTTTGAAACTTTGACACATTTCAAAATATAATATAAAAACTCCACACCAATCTCATTGCAAAGTCTTTGTGATTGCTGCTTTAGAAAGGACTTATCCTGACTGCCAGGAAAGCAAGAACTATAAAGTTGAAGGTGTCTATCTCCTGAGCTCATGTCTGGGCCCACATCTCTGGTTCATGAGAAAGTCCAAGCAATGAGAAAGTAGCTCCAATTTGCTGGGAATTATAAAACTGTTCTCTTATCAAATATTAAAACAATAAAAATAGGTATAAATTACAGGAAAATAGATCTCAATTAATGATGAAATTGTCCGGATCCAGAATAGACATTCATTGTCAAGGAATGAAAACAAAAAGATGGCTGAATAAGACATCCATTGATTGTATCCCCGACTCAGTAACAAAGACTTGGCACGCATTTAAGAGCAAATGCAGCCTTTTGGGAGCCATTCGATCCACCCACATATGCCAGCGAACCCGGGAAGAGTCTTGTCCATCTGTTCATTGAGTAATAGGCATAGAAACTTCAGTCCTGGCTTTGGGCCCTGAAGTGGCCTGTGAAGCATCTCCAGCCCCCTTCAGCCAAGAGCCAGGAGCCATTGGAGAACCCTGACGTATCTCCCACGGACAAGAAAGCCTTTGTGGAAGTCCAGGTGTCCAGCACACAGTTGGAGCAAAAACATCTAAGTTTGAATGCATTGGAGAGGGTAAGAGGAACAGTTTGACTTATCCATGTTATCCGTCCCCTAAGGCTGCACAGCTCAGCACCAAGAAAGACCTTCTTGTCCCATGCTTTCTCCTGTGGAAAAAAATAGAGTGTATGAGTGCCCAGCCTCCCCAGCTGTGAGGATTACTGCCAAAAGACTCATTTCTATCTAACCCCATCTGGAGTGCTAAGCTGTGAGCTACATAACTGGGGATAGGAGAGCAGATGGCAGAGCAGCAGATAGGTCTCCTGGAGGGCATTAAAGGATGCAGATCTTACTAACTACGTCATAGACTCCATCAAGAAGTTTGCCCAAGAGCTGCTAAGGATGCTTCATCCACAGATCTGCCCAAATGGCCCATGGACACCCTCCAGCACTCTGCATACCTTACCCATACACACTCTCACCTCATGGCTGGCTCCTCGTGTGCACTACCAACAGCAAGGAAAGTGAGTTTTGGCAGATGGCTAGTGATCACATGCAGAAAACTGGCCCAAATCTGTGGGCCAGGAAGAAAACACAAAATTAAGCTTTAGCTTGACCCTTGGGAACACAAATGGAGGCTGTCTGCACCTGGCCTGGTGTGTTGCAAGATCAAGAAGATGCATACAAGTTTAAGAATTCTGTCATAAAAGGAAACAATAAGTGTGGAGCAGGTATATCCAGAGAGGTTCTGAGAAAACCTCAGAATCCCTAGCATGGTTGATGCAAGGTGTTTCCTCCCCGAAGTTAGTTGGTAAAGTCTGAAGGAGATGACTACTACTTCAAATGTGAAGATAGCAATGCAAAACCTTAAAGAAAATAAAAAATAAAAGAAATATGACACCACTAAAGGATCACAACAATTTTTCAGTAACCAACCCCAAAGACATGGATATCTGTAATTTACCTAATAAAGAATTCAGAAAAGCTGTTTTAAGGAAACTCAGTGAGCTCCAAGAAAACAAAGACAATGCAACAAAACAAGGAAAACAATTCACCAATAAAGTTTAACAAAGTTTAATGAGAAGTTTAATGAAAAGAAATAATAATTTAAAAAGATGGAAATAATGGAGCTGAGAATACAGTGAATGAAATAAAAAATGCAATAGAGAGCATGAACAATAGAATGAATTGAACAGAAGAATCTGTGAATTAGAAGGCAAGACTTTTGAAATTATTGAGTTAGAACAAAGAAAAAAGAATGGAAAAGAGTAAGGAAAGCCTATGAGAATGATAGGATTTCATCAAGAGAAGCAATCTGTGACTTATTGGAGTCCCAACAGGTGAAGAGAGGAAGAAAGGGAAAGAAAGCTTATTTAAAGAAATAATGGCCAAGAACTTCCTAAATCTGGGAAGAGATTTGTCCATCTAAGTTCATGAAGATTATAGGTCCCAAAATAAATTCACCTCAAAAAAATTTTCTCCAAGACAGATTATAACAACACTATCAAAAATAAAAGATGAAGACAGACGTTTAAAAACAGCAAGAGAAAAGAAGCTTATCATTTACAAGAGAAGCCCCATAAGGCTATCAGTAGAAAACTTAAAGGTCAGGAGGAAGTGAGATAATATATTCAAAGTGAGGAAAGTAAAAACTGTCAACTAGGAATATTTCATCTGGCAAAGTTATGCCAGAAATGGAGGAGAGATAAAGACATTCCCAGGCAAACAAATGCTTAGAAGTTCACCGCACTAAGCATGCCTTACAAGAAATGCTGAAAGGAGCTCTTCATGCTGAAATGAAAGGATAAGAATCAGTAATATGAAAACATATGAAAATATACAATACATACGTAAAGGTAAGTATATAGTCAAATTCAGACTACTTCAGTACTGTAACATGGTAGTGTGTTAACTACTAAACTCTAGTAAAAAGTTAAAGCACAAAAGTATCAAAAATAACTAGAGCTATAATAATTTGTTAACAAATACATAATATAAAAAGAGGTAAATTGTGACATCAGAAATATGAAAGGGGGAGTAAAAGGGTAGAGTTTTTGTATGTGATTGAAGTTAAGTTGTTATCAGCATAACATAGACTGTTATATCTGTAAGATGTTTTATGTAAGTCTTATGGCAACTACAAAGCAAAAACTACAGTATATGCACACACAAAAGAAAGAACTGAATCGAATCATCCCACTACAGAAAATCATCAATTCATAAAAATCCACATGAAGAGAGGAAAAAGAAAGGGAACTATAAAGCAAGCAGAAAACAAGAACATTGCATTAATAATTCCCTACTTATCAATAATTAATCTAAGAGTAAATTGATTAAAATTCTCCAATTAAGTTGCATGGAGTGGCAAGATGGATAATACAACAAGACCCAACCATGTGTTGCCTACAAGAGACTCACTTCAGCTTTAAGGACACATACACTGAAAAGTGAAGGGATGGAAAAAAAATTCTGTGCAAATGAAAACTAAAAGACAGTAGTGGTAGCTATATCAGGCAAAATAAACTTTACTCAAGAACTGTAACAAGAGACAAAGAAGGTCATTACATAGTGATAAACGGGTCAATTCATGGAAAGGGTATAAAAATTGTAAATGTATGTGCATCCAACATCAGAACATCTAAACATTTTAAGCAAATGCTAACAAATCTGAAGGGAGAAATAGACAACAATACAACAATAATAGGGGACTTCATAGCCCTACTCTCAACTGTGGATAGATAATCCAGGTAGAAAATCAATAAGGAAGCATTGAACTTGACCTTTACTTTAGACCAAATGCAAATAATGGAACATTCCATTCAACAGCAGCAGAATACACTGTCTTTTCAAGTGCATACAGAATATTCTCCAGGATAGCTTATATTGTGAATCACAAAACAAATCTTAGCAAATTTAATAAAATTGAAATCACGTCAGTTATCTTTTATGACAGATTAGTATAAAAATAGAGGAAATAACAGATGGAAAACTGGAAAATTAAAAAATATGTGGAAATTAAACAACACACTCATGAAGGACCAATGGGCCAAAAAGAAATCGAAAGGGAAATTAAAAAATACCTTGAAACATAAAAATTGATACACAACATACCAAAATTTATGGGATACAGTAAAAGCAGTTCAAAGAGGGAAGTGTGCAGCTATAAATATCTACATTAAGAAAAAAGAAACATCTCAAATAAGCGACCTAATTTTATACTTCAAGAAACCAGAAAAAAAGAATAAACGATGTTCAAAGTTAGCAAAATGAAAGAAATAATAAAGATAAGAGTGGATACAAATGAAGTAGAGATCAGGAAAAAAATAGAAAAGATCAATGAAAATAAAAGATGATTATTGAAAAAATAAATTGGCAAACCTTTGTCTAGACTAAGTAAGTAAAAAAGAGAAGACTCAAATAAATAAAATAGAAATGGAAGACGAGGCATTACAACTAATACTACAAAAATAACTCAAAATATTACTGTGAACAATTATGCAATAACAATTGAGTAATCTAGAAGAAATGGATGAATTGCTAGAAACATACAGTCTACCAAGACTGAATCACGAAGAAACAGAAAATCTGAATTTACAAATAATGAGTAAGGAAATTGAATTAGTAAACAAAAAATTCACAACAAAGGAAAGCCCAGGACCTGATGATTTCACAGGTGAATTTCCCAAACATTTATAGAAGAATTAATACTAATCCTTTTAAAACTCTTCCAAAAAATTGAAGAGGGGGTAACACTCCCAAACTCATGTTTAAAGCCTAGCATTACCCTGATACCAAAGCCAGATAAGGACACTATAAAAAGGATACAACAGGCCAATATGCCTGATGACTATACATGCAAAAACCCTCCAAAAAATTTTAGCAAACCAAATTCAACAGCACATTAAAAGAATCATATGCCTTGATCAAATGGGGTTTATTAATGGGATGCAAGGATGATTCAACATACGCAGATCAAGAAATGCGATGCATAGCATTAATTGAATGAAAAATAAAAAGCATATGATCATCTTAATAGATGCAGAAAAAAGCATTTGACCAAATACAACATAAAACAATAGATTAAGCACTAGAGGGAACATATGACATATTAAAGGCCATATATGATAAATCCAAGATAACACTATATTCAATGGTTACAGGTTGAAAGTTTTCCTCTAAGATCAAGAACTATGCAGAGGTGCCCACTCTCACCACTCCTATTCAGCATAATACTAGAAGTCCTAGCCAGAGCAATTTGGCAAAAACAGAAATAAAAGAAATCAAAATTGGAAAGGAAGAAGTAAAATTTTCTCTGTTTGCCAATGATGTGATTTAATATATAGAAAATCTTAAAGACTACACCTAATCTGAGCCCTAAAGAATCCATCTTCTAAAAACTGTCAGAATGAATCAGTGAATTCAGTAAAGTTGCAGGATAGAAAATCAGCATATAGAAAACAGTGCAGGGCTAGGCCAGTGGCACAGCGGTTAAGTTCGCACATTCCACATCTCAGCAGCCTGGGGTTCGCCGGTTCGGATCCCGGGTGTGGATATGGCACCGCTTGGCACGCCATGCTGTGGCAGGTGTCCCACATATAAAGCAGAGGAAGATGGGCAAGGATGTTAGCTCAGGGCCAGGCTTCCTCAGCAAAAAGAGGAGGATTGGCAGTAGTTAGCTCAGGGCTAATCTTCCTCGGGAAAAAAAAAAAAAAAAGAAAAAGAAAACAGTTACATTCCTATACTTTAAGAAGAAAATATCTGAAAAAGAAATTTTTAAAAAAATTCTTTTACAATAGCATCGAAATGAATAATACACTTAAAAGTAAATTTAACCAAGGAGTTGAAAGGTCTATGCACTAAAAACTACAAGACTTTGATCTTGTGCTGAAAAAAACACAAGAAAATGGAAGCGCATTCTGTGTTCATGGATCACAGAAGAACAAATATTGTTAAAAATGTCTGACTACTCAAAGCAATCCAAAGACTCAACACGATATCTATCAAAATTCCAACGGCATTTTTCGTGGAAATAGAAAAAGCAATCCTAAGATTTGATAGACCCACAAAAGACCCTAAAATAGCAAAACCAATCCTGAGATAGTAGAACAAATATGGAAGCATCACACTTTCTGAGTTTGAACTATATTACAAAATAATAGTAATCAAAACGGTTTGCCACTGGCATAAAAATAAATGCATAGACCAATAGGACAGAATAAAGATCTGAGAAATAAACCCTTGCATATACAGTCAACTAATATGTGTCAAGGGAGCCAAGAATACTCAATGGATAAGGAGAGCCCCTTCAAAAAATGGTGTTGGGAAAAGTAGATATTCATGTGCAAAAGAATGAAATTGTACTTTTATATCTTACATCACTCACAAAACTTAACTTGAAATGGATTACGGATTAAAATGTAAGACTTGAGGCCATAAAAGTCCTAGAAGAAAACAAAGGGAAAATTTCCTTGATGTTGGTCTTGACTATGATTTTTTGGATGTGACCCCAAACCACAGGCAACAAAAGCAAGCATAATTAAGTGGTACTACTTCAAACTACACTATTTCTTCACAGCAAAAGAAATAATCAACAAAATGAAAAGACAAGCTACAGAATAGGCAAAAATATTTGAAATCATTATCTATTTGACATGGAGTTAAAATCCAAAATATATAAGAATTAATACAACTCAATGGCAATGAAAACAAATAATTCAATAAAAAATGGGCAGATGATCTAAATAGCTATTTTCCAAACAAATGAACAAGTGGTACATATAATTAGGGACCTCATCAACATCACCAATCATCAGGAAAAAGCAAATCAAAACTACAAAGACTACAATGTCACCTCACACCTGTTAGAATGGCTATTATCCAAAAAAAAAAAAAACCAGAAAACAAGTGTTGGAGAAGACCTGAAGAAGGAACTGTTGTGCACTGTTGGTGGAAACGTAAATTGGTGTAGCCACTATGGAAAACAATATGGAAGCTCCTCAAAAAACTGAAAATAGAACTGTCATATTATCCAGCAATCCCACTTCTGGGTATATATCCAGAGGAAATGAAATCTGTATCTTGAAGAGATATCTGCACCCACCTGTTCACTGCAACATTGTTCACAACAGCGAAGATATGCAATCAACCTAAGTGTGTCTTTTGAGGAAGGGATAAAGATGAGGTAAATATATATTCAGAGGAATATTATTCAGCTATGAGAAAGAAGGAAATTCTGCCATTTGAAACAACATGGTTGGATGTTGGGGGCATTATGCTAGGTGAAATATGGTTGACAGAGTAAACAAATAATACATGGGATCACTTATATGTGGCATCTAAAAAAATAGTCAGACTCGCAGACAGGGATAACAGTGGTGGTTCCCAGCGGCTAGGAGTGGGGTAAATGGGGAGATATTATTCAAAGAGTACAACCCTCCAGTTATAACATGAGTAGTTTATGAGAATTTGATGTATGCCATGGTGACTATATCTAACAATAATATAGTAAATACTTGAAAGTTGCTAAGAAAGTAGATATTAAGTGTTCCAAACAAAAAAAAAGTAATTATGTGAGGTAATAGAGATGATAACTTTATTGTGGTAATTACTTTGCAATATATAAATGTATTGAATCTTCACGTTTTACACTTTAAAATTTACACAATGTTATATGTCAATTATCTCAATAAAACTAGAAAAAAAAGAACAGTCTTTGTAAGTTTTATGATGCTGTCTCATTTATGGTGGTTGATATAAACTTTTAAGAATACAGTATTTTTCCTCAGAAGCTAAAATTTATCATTGACAACAAACACTGCCAGTTGTTTTACTCAGAAGTGACAGACTCATATTATTCATTTTCAAGAAAATTTTTCTTAAATATCCATGTCTGAATAATTTTTGATATTTTGTCTACCACTTGTTCTTTCAATTAAAAATTGTATACCATGAATAAAGGAACCAGTTTAGCGTATGGCTCAGTCTACATATGCTTTCATTGAGATATACATTGGACCATAGAATGTTTTATCTATAGTCACATTTTGCGGCCTAAATGTGCAAAAGACATGCATTCAGGGATAAATTAAAACAAAAAAAGAACTTTTACTGCTTCTTCAAGATCAATGGAATTCTTAACGGAATTAGTGAAAACTAGCATCATTTCTTTTTCATTTTTAAAAATTCCTAGTAGATAGCAGTTATGAAGATATTGGCAATTTGCAGAGTTTGATGTTCCTGTCACCAATTGGGCCAAGGTACACTAACCATTGCTTTTGTAACATCAGAGAAAATGTCAGCACAGTGAAAATGGCAAGCATTTAGTATCGATTTAGAGATAATTTTCCCCTTGTGAACTCCCTGAAAGGGTCTTCAGTTATCTTTGGGTAAGGTTTTGAGTACTACTGATATTGACCTTACATTTCATAATCAGAACGCTCATAAAGGAGATACAAATCATTTTATGACTATTTCTTTTATCTAAAGTATTGTTTTCATGAATTGAAGAAAGGTTTTATTTACTTACTTCCATTTACTTTATGAATAATGTTTGTTCATCCTAGGTATCTTTAGTCCAAATTTTCAAATTTATGTTTTTACATTTTTGATGTTTTCCTGGCTATTTTTGTAAAAATGGGATTGAAAGTTTTACCCAGATGTCAGTTTGAGCCAGAAGTGATTAAGTTTTGAGGGACAGCACTGGTTCTGCTCTTCAGCAAACAGAAACCTGGATTACAATATGCAACCCAACCTCAACCAGCTGGAGCAGAGCCTCAGCTGCATTCAGTTCTCTTGGACGCATTTTGCCTTACACATCTCTTCACAGATGTTTTTTTCCTTCATGCTTCAGGTGTTGAACAGGACCTGGCCATGTGTCCAGAAGCAATGCAGGCTCTATGCTATGCTCTCTATACTGTGTACTCTAGTACAATAGAAGGTGGCCACAGGCACAAGGGAAAGGCCGCAGAGTCAGAGAGGCAGGCAGTTGGAAGCCTGCGTCATTCAGACACTTGCAGCTTAATATATTTTTAATCTATTGCTTGGCCTTTTTCTCTCACACTTGAAATAATCTAAAGCCTCAGTAAATACATTTTAATATGTAAACTATAATAAGCAGAAATGGGTTTTAAAAGGCTTAATGATACTTAAACTAATTATTTAGAAGTGCAAATTTCCACATTTATCCAAGATCATCAAGCCTCCAGGAATGACTGATTGGGCTCCTCTATGTGCAATGCCATTTAAATGTAATAACTTGGAAATATTCAATGAAATATGGCCTTTTCCGTTTCCAATCTATAATTAAAATGCCAATTTTATCTCAGCAATCTATGTAAATTTACATTTAGAATGAGCAAATTAAGTTTTTATTATAGCCTGGAGTATTTATTGTTCCTTTTTATGTTTGGGCATTTTTAAGGGAAGGAGAAAGAGTGTTATACCAGAAAAGCATTTGAAAAATTACCCTTGCAATTGGTAATAACGTAGCAAGGGCAGGTTTGTCAAGTGACCTGTAGATGATTATTCAAAACCACTGCAATATCAGATCCAGGATAGCTTGTTTAAACATGGAAGAGCCAATAGCACTGTGCGTGAATGTACTTTTTCAATGATCATAATTTACATGCTATAAAGGCAGCATCTGAGAAAATGCGTTAGTGCACACTACATGACTAGCCAGAAGATAAAAATCAGCATAGGTTTTCAAAGTAACTCCATCTTCCTATTTAAGGATACTTTGCTCATCACAGCAGCTGGAGAAACTCATTAAGTTACTGGAAATGAGCCTAGCTCTGCTTTTATTATCAGTTCTATGAGAAAGCCTCCTGGACAGCATGAGAGAGCTGTTAGAGAAAGGGTTTTCAGTTCTGCTCTTTTATAGAGTTGCATATTTCTGTAGTAACAAATGCAGTTGTAAAACACACGATGTTTTTCATTCCCAAACTGGTTGGAGGAGGGTCTTGGAAAGAAATTTATGTTTGGTGCAATTTGCATATTTTAGGAAGCTGTTTTGCATATTTCTGTTCTCCCTGCTTCTGTAGTTCTGGTTTCTGAGTAGAGTTGCTGCCAAATATCTTTGCCCAATAGTAGGATTGAGTGGAGTTGGAGGGTGGAGATGGAGTGAGAGCAAGGCTTTAAGTCAAAGGTCAACCGTTTCTTCCCATAATGCAACAGAAAATTCCTGGCGAAAGTATGACTTTGGGGAAGAAAATATTGCTACATGCAAAGTGTTTCAAATTAATATTCTTATTGTACAAATGAAGAAATCGAATTGAAGGGTATAATAAAATGCCTATACAGAATGACTTAGCAGAGCTAAGAGGGGTTCAAATTCAGATTCATCTGATTCTGAAGTCCATGCTTTTGGCATTGTACTGCGGGCACCACCTTCCTTTCTGTAGTCACAAATATCCCTGATTCTCTCTGCTCCCTGCTCCCTAACTTTCTCTTTCCAAGAGTGGAAAATTTTAACCTAGTTATTAATGATACCAACTGTAAAATCTTCATGTTACAAGTGAATTATCTTGTGATTCTTTATGGGACAATTATTATAAATAAAAATCTAGTTTTACAGCTGATGCCCAAATGTATTTTTTAAATAGCATATTAAAATTGCCACTAAAAGAAAATCTGTATAAATTCTCTAAAATTCATATATTGTTTGGAAGACATCATAAATTCATTCAGGAATTATTTACTAAATTCTCATAGTGTGGGAAGCCAAAAGGAAAATGCAGAAATGAATGTGTAGTTGTTCAAAAACCCGACAATGTCTCCACGGCCCAAGATTGATACAGTAATGGCCACAATTACAGAAGAGATAGATTTTTTGTTTTTTTAAGAAGAGATAAGACTTGTTTCCAGTCAACATGGAGTAGCCCCATTTCTTTCAGGTCTTTCCTCTTACAACTAAAAATCCCTGAACATGACACAATGAACAGCCATACGAACACTCTGAAAGCAGAAGGAAGAAGGTGGCTGCTTAGGGGCCTCAGCACTTGAGGAACAACACAGAGGTGTGTCCACTGGGTTTTCTCTTTGCCTCCCATGTGTAACAACATGCACCTCAGAAGCCTCCAAATTGGATTCACTAACAGGTGCAGAAAAAAAGTGCCAAGAAAAGTCTCTTCCCTCTGGCCAAAGAACTCAGAAAGGGCAGTCTCACAGAACAGATAAGTTTTTTTTTTTTTTAAAGATTTCATTTTTTCCTTTTTCTCCCCAAAGCCCCCCGGTACATAGCTGCGTATTCTTCGTTGTGGGTTCTTCTAGTTGTGGCATGTGGGATGCTGCCTCAGCATGGTCTGATGAGCAGTGCCATGTCCGCGGCCAGGATTCGAACCAACACCAAACACTGGGCCGCCTGCAGCAGAGCGCACGAACTTAACCACTCGGCCACGGGGCCAGCCCCAGAACAGATAAGTTTTTTGGCAGTGTCTACCCTATTCCATCTGAACACCAATGGAAAACAGCTCCTCACCACTATCATGGTTTCAGCAGGGCTAAACTGAGAGCCACCCCAGGACCCTGACCCATGGGAGAAGGCAGCGGTCCTATTAGTTCTCTCTCTAGTAGTGTCATGAGGAATGAGCAGGATGCAATTCTTTCATCCCCAAGTCTGTGGAAGCCAACAGTGCTCCAACCTCCCAGGCAGAGTAGTATCAGCCAGGCGAAGCAGGGAGCTGATAATCGACACATGCGTGGCCTAAGCAAGCAGTGATCTGATTCCCCTACCAGGATAGGGCCAGCAGAGCCCAGAGGCAACCTAAGCTTACCTGGCAGCAACAAGACTTCACAGTACAAAGCAAGACTAAGCACCACTAGGATCACCCCTACTCCCCAAGTATCAGTGGGGTTCAGTGAGAGCTGAATCTCCAAACCACCCAGTAGCAATAAAACTAAATGAGGCAATGTGAGGTAGAGGTAATCAATACTCTGTTTCCCTTCCACCCCTGGTATTGCAGGATTCAGTAAAAATAAGCCTCTGGCCCCACCGGCAATCAATGAGATGGAGAAGGTTATGGAAGGTAGGACTGGTTGGCTACTCACTTCTACCTCTCCTCTCCTGTTGTATCAGTGGGGCCAAAGGGGCTGAGCTTTTGCCCCATTCTGTAGCAACAAGAAGCATGAGTCAGAACTCCATGTCCCCTTTCCCTAGTATTAGTGGGTCCAAGATGGGAGATCCATATCCACTCCACTCATCAGCAATGAAGCAATGTGAGTCAGAGCCCCATTTTTGCAGGAATAATTTTGGCAGATCTAGCAGAAAGCTAAACATACACAACCACCAGTCTCTCATACTACACCTTAACAGCGAGACATACAGACTGCCAAATATGAAGATTAAATAGGACCTAGACTTTTATAATATACAAAATATTTATAACATAATAAAAATCACTTGCAGGGGGAGACAGATGGAGGGGAAAGTCACTATTTTGAAATAGCCCAGAGCATTCCTTTGTTAACAAGGAGAAACTATTTTACAAGAGCTTAACCTGCTGGGGTTTTATCAGAGCCTAAATTACCTGTGGAAGAGGAAGGGAAAGACTCAAATTCAGGCCCTCTAGCCATCCTGTCTCACCTAAGGAGTGCGGGAGACTGAGGACAACTGGCGAAGTTCACAGTCCAAAGTCACAGTTTCACCAAAAGACTGACCTAATTATATGACTACAGATTGTTTCCCCTCCCTACACCTTACCATTGCATTACTAAAACTCTATTTACTGGAGTTCACTTTCCTAGTACATGATGTCCAGGTATCAAGAAAAAATTACAATGCATATTAGAAGTGAAAAATAAAAAGTACTGTTTAAGGAGCTGAACAAACATCAGAAACAGAGTCAGATATGGCAAAATGTTGGAATTCTCAGAATTAAAAAAGCAAAACTAGATTAATATACTAAGGGCTTTAAGGTTTTAATGGAATATAATGATCTTGAAAGTCATCACTTCATCCCAAGAACAAGTTAAAAGCTAAATGAGCTGAAAATCAATGACTATTCTTAGATCCATGGGAGAAATAAGGTGACTGGACAAACCACAGCCCCCAAAATTAGATACAAGCAGATACAGAGAATCATAACTTTCTGGAGCAGAAATGTCCAAGTAGAAACCTCTACAGAAAACAGTATTAGGTACATGTTTGCCTTTCAACAAAAATTACAAGGTATGCTAAAGGGCAAAAGGTATGGTTTGAAGAGACAAAGTGAGCATAAGACCTAGACTCAGACATGGCAGAGATTTTGGAGTTATAAGACTGGGAATATAAGACGACTGTTATTAATATACCAAGGGATCTAATAGATAAAGTAGACAGCATGCAAGAAGAGAAGGGCAATGTAAGCAGAGAGAAGGGAAGCCTAAGAAGAACCAAAAAAGAAATGCTAGAGATCAAAAACACTGTGACAGAAATGAAGAATGGCTTTGACTGGCTCAGGAGAAGACTGGACGTGACTAAGGAAAGAATCTTTTAGTCCAAGAATATGTCAATAGAAACTTTCAAATATGAAAGGTAAAGATATAAAAGAGTGAAAAAAATAGAATATCCAAGAAGTGAGGGACAACTACCAAAGGTATAATGCATGAGTAATTGCAATACCAAAAAGAGAAGAAAGATACAAAGGAAGAGAAGCAATAATTTCTGAGAATAGCCACAAATTATCATCAGACATGAACCACAGATCCAGGGAGTTGAGAATGCTAAGCAAAATAAGTTCCAAAAAACTATACTTATACATATCATATTCAAACTTCAGAAAATCAAAGATAAAAAAATATTTTCAAAGAATCCAGAGGGAGAAAAACATCTTCTCGACAGAGGAGCAAACATAGGAATTACAACCAACATCTTTACTGAAATAATGCAAGCAAGAAGAGAATGGAGTGAAGCATTTTAAATATTGAGAGAAAAATGCCACCAACCCAGAATTCTGTACCTTGTGAAATTATCCTTCAGAAGAAAAGAAGAAATAGAGACTGTCTCAGACAAACAATAATCAGGCAATTTTGTTGCTAGTATATCTGTTTTGCTAGAAATGTTGAAAAAGGTTCTTCAGAGAGATCAGATGTAAATAAACAAGAGCACCAGAAAAGGTAAAATAAAAACTTTTGTTTTTCTTATTCATAGTTCATCTAATGGATAAGACTTTGTTCAAAATAGTATCACCAATGTATTTGATTACTTATGACATATATATGAATGTACATATATACATGTTTATGTATGTTGTGTATAAGTGAAATAAATGACAGCAAATATATGAGGGATGTGAGAAAAGAATTAAGAATATTTTGTTATTATATGATACTTGCACTACCTGTGAAGTAGTATAATGTTATTTGAAAGTAGACTTGGATAGGTTGTAAATGTATATTGGAAAATCCACACAACCACTTAAAAAAGTTAAAAAAGAAGCATAATTGATATGCTAATAAAGGAAGACAATGGAATCATATAAAATGTTCAACTAAAACCATAAAAGACAGGAAAAATGTAGAAGACAAAAAGAGGAACAAAGAACAAGGCTAACAAATAGAATAGAGTAACATATATAGTAGATATTAATCCAACTATATAAAAATATCACTTTAGATATCAAAGGTCTAAATACATCAATTAAATGACAGAGATTGTCAGAGTGGATCTAACAACAAGACGCAATGGTACATTGACTACAAGAAACTTACTCTTAATATATAGATTAAAAGTAAAAGGATAGAGAAAGCTATACCATGCTGACACTAATCAAAAGAAAGTAGGAGTAGCTATATTAATTTCAGACAGAGCAGACTTCAGAGTAAAGAAAGTTATCAAGGATAAAGAAGGGCACTACGTAATAAAAAGGGGTTAATACTCCAAAAAGACAACAATCCTTACCATTTATGCACCTAAAAACAGAGCATCAAAATAAGTGAGGCAAAAACTGATAGAACTGCAAGGAGAAATAGAAGAATTCACTATTATAGTTGGAGATTTAAACATCCCTTGATCAGAAATGAACAGATCCATGAGGCAGAAAGTCAATAAGGATATAGCTGAACTCAATAGTACCACTAATCAACTGAATATAACTGACATCTAATTTCAACCATCCTCACCAAACAACAGCAGGTTACACATTCTTCTGAAACTCACATGGAACATTCACCAAGATTGATCACATTCAGGCCCATAAAACACACCTTAACAAATTAAAAGAATAAAAATCATATAATGTCTACTGTCAGACCACAATGGAATTAAACTAGAAATAAACAACAGAACGATAGCTCTAAAATCTCCTATTACTTGGAGATTAAAGACTATCCTTTTAAATAACCCGATGAAAGCTAAAATCTCCAGAAAAGTTTAAAAATATTTTGAAATAAATGAAAATGAAAATACAACTTATCAAAATTTGTGGCTGAGACAGTCCTGATGACCTAGTTGTTAAAGTTTAGTGCACTCTGCTTTGGCAGCCCAGGTTCCATTCCTGGGCACGGAACCACACCACTCACCTTTCAATAGCCATGCCATGGTGGCCATTCATGCAGAAGAACTAGAAGGATTTACAACTAGGATATACAACTATGCTTTGGGGCTTGAGGGGAGAAAAAAAGAGGGAGAGAGAGAGGAAGATTGGCAAGAGATGTTAGTTCATGGTAAATCTTTCCCAGCAAAAAGCAAACAAACAAAAATTGCGGGATGCAGTGAAAGCAGTACTTAGAGGGAAATTTATAGCATTAAATGTACTTTTAGAAAAGAAGAAATAGTAAAAATTAGAACATAATAAACGGGAAAACAGGAAATCAATATGGAAAATCAACAAAATCAAGAGGTGGTATTTTTTTAATTTTATTTATTTATTAACTTGTATTTTTTAATTTTATTTATTTATTTTTTGGTGAGGATGATTGGCCCTGAGCTAACATCTGTTGCCAATCTTCCTCTTTCTGCTTAAAGAAGGTTGTCCCTGAGTTAATGCTTATGCCAATCTTCCTCTGTTTTGTATGTAGGATGCCACCAGAGCTTAGCTTGATGTCGGTGCCCAGGATCTGAATCTGTGAACCTCAGACCCCCAAAATAGAGCACATGAACTTAACCACTACACCACTGGACCAGCCCCAAAAGCTGGTACTTTTAAAGATCACTATAACTGATAAGCTTCCAGTGAGGCAAACTAAACAAAAAGAAGAGAAGACTCTGTTTACTAATATCAGAAATGAAAGAGCATCACTACAGACCTTACGGACATGAAAAGGATAATAAAGGAAAAATATGAACAACTCTATGCCCTCAAATTTGATAACCTAGATGACATGGGCTGATTTCTTGAAAGACACAATTTGCCAAATGTAACACAATCAGAAATAGACATTCTGAATAGGCCTATATGTATTAAAGAAACTGAATCCATAATTAATAACCCTCAAAACAGAAAGCACCAAGACCATGTAAGTTTAATAGTATCCTATCAAGCATTTAAGGAAGAAATTCTACCAATTCTCTATAATTTCTTCCAGAAGATAGAAGGAGAGAGTACTTCCTAATGCATTCTACGAGGCCAGCATTACCCAAACACAAAAAACAGACAAAAATATTAGAAGAAAACTACAGACCAATACCTGTCATGAACTTAGATGCAAAACTCCTCAACAAAATATTAACAAATGAAATACAACAATGTATAAGAAGTATTGCACAGCATAACCAATTGAATATCCCTAATATTCAAGGCTAGTTAAATATTTGAAAATCAATTAATGTAATTCATCATATCAACAAACCAAAAAAGGAAAATTACATGATCATATCAATAGATGCAGAAAAAGTAGTTCACAAAATCCAACACCCATTCATGATAAAAAAAAAACCCACTCAGAAAATCATGAAACATCCTCAGCTTGATAAAAAATCTACAAAAAATCTACAGCTATCATCATACCGAATGGTGACAAACTTGAAGCTTTCTCACTTAGACCAAGATCAAGGCAAGGATGTGCCCTGTCACCATAGTTGTTCAACATTTTGCTGGAAGTCCTTATTAATGTAACATGACCAGAAAAGGAAATAGAAGTTATACAAATTTGGAGGAAATAAATAAAACTCTGTTGTCAGATGACATGATTGTTTATGTAGAAAATCCAAAACAATCTAAAAAAACTCTTGTAAACTCTTTGATTATAGCAAAGTTGCAGGATATAGGGTTAATATACTACAGTCAATCATTTCCTATATACCATTAATGAAAACATGGAATTTGAAATGAAAAATACATTATTACCATTTATGTTAGCATCCCTCAAAATGAAAAATTTTATATGTTTATAATATATTGTAAATTTAATAAAATATTTACAAGATTTAGTTGAGGAAAAGTACAGACCTCTGATGAAAGAAAGCAAAAGAACCAAATGAATAGAGAAATTTTCCACATTCATGGATAGGAAGACTCAATATCGTCAAGAGGCCAGTTCTTCCCAACTTAATCTACAGGTTCAATGTAATTGCAAACAAAATTTCAGCAAGTTATTTTGAGGACATCAACAAAGTGATTCTGAAATTGATATGGCGAGGCAAAAGACCAAGAATAGCCAGCTCAACATTGAAGGAGAAGACCAAAGCTAGAGGACTGACATCACCCAACTTCAAGACTTAATATATGGGGGCCAGCCTGGTGGCACAGCAGTTAAGTTCACACCTTCCACTTCTCAGTGGCCTGGGGTTCGCCGATTTGGATCCCAGGTATGGACATGGCACCACTTGGCAAAAGCCATGCTGTGGTAGGCGTCCCACGTATAAAGTAGAGGAAGATGTGCATGGATATTAGCTCAGAGCCAGTCTTCCTCAGCAAAAAGATGAGGATTGGCAGTAGTTAGCTCAGGACTAATCTTCATTTAAAAAAAAAAGGCTTAATATAAAGTTATAGTAATTAAGACAGTACGGATGGACTTAGTGAAAGAACAGACAGATAGATCAATGGAACAGAAATAGAGAGCTCAGAAATAGATTCCCATAAATGTAGTCAAGTGATCTTTAATAAAGGCTATAGAGCAAAGATGGTCTTTTCAACAAATGGTGCTGTAACAACTGGATATCCAAGTACAGGAAAAGAAAGTGAAACTAAACACAGACATTTCATCCTTCACAAAAATTGACCATAGATCTAAATATAAAATTCAAAATTATAAAACTCTAGGAAGATATTGCAGGCAAAAACCTAACTGGCCTTCAGTTTGGTGGTGCTTTGTTAGATACGATGCCAAAACACAGTCCATGAAAGAAAAAAATTGATAAACTGGACTTCATTAAAATTAAAAACATTTGCTTTGTGAAAAGGCATGTCAAGAGAATGAGAAGATAAGCCACAGACTGGGAAAAAATATTCCCCATAAAACACATCAGATAATGCACTGTTTTCCAAAATATACAAAACAAGCTTAAAACTCAGTGACAATAAAATAATGATGATTTTAAAATGGGCAAAACACCTGAACAGACACCTCATCAAAGAAGACATAGAGATGGGAAGTAAGCATATGAGATGATGTCCAACATTATATATCACTACAAAATTGAAAATTAGAACAACAATGATACTATTACGCATCTATTAGAATGGCCAAAATCCAAAACACTAACAATAACAAATGCTGGCAAAGATGTGGAACTATGGGAACTCTCATTCATTGCTGGTGGGAATGCAAAGTGGTATAGCCATTTTGGAGGGCAATTTAGGAGTTTCTTACAAAAATAAACATACTCTTACCGTATAATCCATCATTGCACTCCTCGGAATTTACCCAAATGAGTGGAAAACTTATATCTATACAAAAACCTGACATATTTATAGCAGCTTTGATCATAATAACCAAAACTAGAAACAATCGAGATGTCTTTCAGTAAGTAAGTGGATAAATAAACTGAGGTTGCATCCAGACAGTGGAATATTATTCAACATTAAAAAGAAATAAGATATATAACACTCGTGAAAAGGCAAAAATGTTGAGACTGCAAAAGAATCAGTGGTTTCTAGTGTTTAGAGAAGAGTAGGCACATGAATAGGCAGAACACAGCGTTTTTAGGTCAGTGAAACTATTCCATGCAATGCTACGATGGTCGATGCATGTCCTTCTACGTTTGTCAAAACTCATAGAATGTACAACAGCAAGAGTGAACCCTAACAAAAACTATGGACTTTGGGTGATAATGATGTGTCAATGTAGCTTCATCAATTGTAGTAAATGTTACCACTCTGTGGGATCTTTTTCTCTAATTGCAGTCACATTGGCTTATAATATTATATAGCTTTTGGATGTACATCGTAATATATTTCGAATTCTGTGTAGATTACATCATGTTCACCACCCAAAAACTAATTATACTCCATCCCCTCATATGTGAGCCTAATCACCCCTTTTGCCCTCCCCCCTTCCCCAATGGTAACCACCAGTCCAATCTCCAATGCAATGTGTGTGTTTTTTTTGTCGTTTTTATCTTCTACTTATGAGTGAGATCATATGGTATTTGACTTTCTCCCTCTGACTTATTTCACTCAGCATAACACCCTCAAGTTTCATCCATGTTGTCACAAATGGCCGATCTCATCATTTCTTATGGCTGAGTAGTATTCCATCGTGTCTAAATACCACATATTTATCTATTCATCTCTTGATGGGAACCTAGGTTGCTTCTAGGCCTTGGCTATTGTGTATAATGCTGCAATGAACATAGGGGTCCAAGTATCTTTATGCCTTTTGGTTTTCAAGTTCTTTGGATAAATACTCAGCGGTGGAATAGCTGGATCGTATGGTAGATCTATTCTTAATTTTCTGAGGAATCTCCATACTGCTTTCCATGGTGGCTGCACCAGTTTGCACTCCCACCAGCAATGTACGAGGGTTCCCTTCTCTCCACACCCTCTCCAACATTTGTTGTTTCCTGTCTTTTTAATTATAGCCATTCTGACCCGAGTGAGGTGATACCTCATTGTAGTTTTGATTTGCATTTCCCTTATAGCTAATGATGTTGATCTTTTCATATGCCTGTCGGCCATCTGTATATCTTCTTTGGAGAAATCTCTGCTCAGATCCTTTGCCAAGTTTTTTAATTGGATTGTTGTGTTTTTCTTTGTCGAGCTGTGTGAGTTCTTTGTATATTTTGATATTAACCCCTTATCTGATATATGGTTTGCAAATATCTTCTCCCAATTTTTAGGTTGTCTTTTCGTTTTGTTGATGGTTTCCTTTGCTGTGCAGAAGCTTTTTAGTTTGATGTAGTCCCATTTGTTCATTTTTTCTTTTGTTTCCCTTGCCTGGTCAGATATGGTACTTGAAAATATTCTTCTCAGACCCGTGTCAAAGAGTGTACTGCCTATGTTTTCTTCTAGAAGTTTCATGGTTTTGGGTCTTACATTCAAGTCTTTAATCCATTTTGAGTTGATTTTTGTGCATGGGGTAAGATAATGGTCTACTTTCATTCTTTTGCATGTGGCTGTCCAGTTTTCCCAAAACATTTTACTGAAGAGACTCTCCTTTCTCCATTGTATGCTCTTGGCTCCCTTGTCAAATAATAGCTGTTGGTAAACGTGTGGATTTACTTCTCGGCTCTCAATTCTGTTCCATTGATCTGTGTGTCAGTTTTTGTGCCAGTACCATGCTGTTTTGGTTACTAAGGCTTTGTAGTATATTTTGAAGTCAGGGAGTGTGATACCTCCAGCTTTGTTTTTTTTCTCAGGAATCCTTTGGCTATTCAGGGTCTTTTGTTGTTCCATATACATTTTAGGATTCTTTGTTCTATTTCTGACAAAAATGTTCTTGGAACTTTGATAGGGATTGCATTGAATCTGTAGACTGCTTTAGTAAGTATGGACATTTTAACCATGTTAATTCTTCCATTCCAAGAGCAGGGAATATTTTTCCATTTTTTCGTGTCTTCTTCGATTTCTTTCAACAGTGTTTTATAGTTTTCAGTGTATAGATCTTTCACCTCTTTGGTTAAGTTTATTCCTAGGTATTTTATTCTTTTTGTTGCAATTGTAAATGGGATTGCATTCTTTATTTCTCTTTCTGCTACTTCATTGTTAGTGTATAGAAACACAACCAATTTTTCTATATTGATTTTGTATCCTGTGACTTGACTTTATCCCTTTATTGTTTCTAAAAGTTTTTTTATTGGATTCTTTAGGGTGTTCTAGATATAAAATCATGTCATCTGCAAAGAGTGACAGTTTCACTTCTTTTCCAATGTGGATCCCTTTTATTTCTCTTTCTTGCCTGATTCCTCTTGCTAGGACTTCCAATCCTATGTTAAATAAGAGTGATGACAGTGGGCATCCTTGTCTGGTTCCTGTTCTTAGAGGGACAGCTTTCAGTTTTTCTCCATTGAGAGTGATATTTGCTGTGGGTTTGTCATATATGGCCTTTATTATGTTGAGATATTTTCCTTCTATACCCATTTTATTTAGAGTTTTTATCATAAATGGATGATGTATCTTGTCAAACATTTTCTCTGCATCTATTGAGATGATCATGTGATTTTTATTCTTCA
Organism: Equus caballus; assembly: GCF_041296265.1. Classification (NCBI taxonomy): domain Eukaryota; kingdom Metazoa; phylum Chordata; class Mammalia; order Perissodactyla; family Equidae; genus Equus; species Equus caballus. The sequence continues at coordinate 21,774,411 of NC_091687.1, forward strand.
TTTTGTTAATGTGTATCACGTTGATAGATTTGCAGATGTTAAACCATCCCTGCATCCCTGGAATGAAACCCACTTGATCGTGATGTATGATTTTTTTGATGTATTGTTGCATTTGATTTGCTAGTATTGTGTTGAGGATTTTTACATCGATGTTCATCACTGATATTGGCCTGTAATTTTCTTTTTATGTGTTGTTCTTTTCTGGTTTTGGTATCAGGATAATGTTGGCTTCATAGAATGAGTTAGGAAGCCTCCCTTCCTCTTCAATTTTTTGGAAGAGTTTGAGAAGAATAGGTATTTAGTTGTCTTTGAATGTTTGGTAGAATTCACCAGGGAAGCCATCTGGTCCTGGACTTTTACTTTTTGGGAGTTTTTTTATTGCTGTTTCCATCTCCTTACTGGTGATCGGTCTATTCAAATTTTCTACTTATTGGTCCAGCTTTGAGAGGTTGTATGTTTCTAAGAATTTATCCATTGCTTCTAGATTATCCAATTTGTTGGCACATAGCTTTTCACAGTATTCTCTTGTTATCTTTTGTATTTCTGAGGTGTCCGTTGTAATCTCTCCACCTTCATTTCTGATTTTATTTATTTGAGCCTTCTCTCCTTTTTCTTGGTGAGTCTAGCTAAGGGTTTGTCAATTTTGTTTATCTTTTCAAAGAAGCAGCTCTTGGTTTCATTATTTTTTTCTATTGTTTTTTAGTCTCTATATTGTTTATTCCTGCACTGATTTTTATTATTTCCTTCCTTCTGCTGATTTTGGGCTTTGTTTGTGCTTCTTTTTCCAGTACCTTTGGATGCACTTTTAGATTGTCTATTTGGGATTTTTCTTCTTTGTTGAGGTAGGCCTGAATTGATATAAATTTCCCTCTTAGAACCGCTTTTGCTGTATCCCACAGATTTTGGCGTGTTGTATTTTCATTTTCATTTGTCTCCAGGAATTTTTTGATTTCTCCTTTGATTTTTTCATTGACCCAATTGTTGTTCAGTGGAATTTTGTTTAATCTCTACATTTTTGTGGCTTTTCTGGTTTTCTTCCTGTAGTTGATTTCTAGCCTCATATCTTTGTGGTTAGAAAAGATGCATAGTATTATCTCAATGTTCTTAAATTTATTGAGATTTGTTTTGCGGACTAATATGTGATCAGTCCTGGAGAGTGTTCCATATGCATTTGAAAATATAGTGTATTCTGTAGTTTTTGGATGGAATGTTCTATATATATCTACTAAGTCCATCTGGTCTAATGTGTTCTTTAAGGCCAGTGTTTCCTTATTGATCTTCTATTTGGATGATCTATCTATTGGTGTAAGTGGAGTATTAAAGTCCCCTACTATTATTGTGTTACTGTCTATTTCTCCTTTTATGTCTGTCAATAATTGATTTATATATTTAGGTGCTCTTGTGTTGGGTGCATAGTTATTTACAAGTGTTATAGCTTCTTTTTTTTTTTTTCTGCTTTATCTCCCCAAACCCTCTGCACATAGTTGTATATCTTAGTTGAAGGGCCTTCTAGTTGTGGGATGCAGGTCACCGCCTCAATGTAGCCTGACGAGCGGTGCCATGTCTGCGCCCAGGATCCGAACCCTGGGCCGCCACAGTGGAGTACGCAAACTTAACCACTCAGCCACAGAGCCGGCCCCGAGTGTTATATTTTCTTGTTGCATTGTTCCCTTTATCATTATGTAGTGCCCGTCTTTGTCTCTTGTTACAGTTTTTCTTTTAAAGTCTATTTTATCTGATGTAATTATTGCTACCGCTGCTTTGTTTTCTTTGTCATTTGCATTGAATATCTTTTTCCATCCTTTCACTTTCAGTTTGTGAGTGTCTTTAGGTCTGATCTGTGTCTCTTGTATGCAGCATATACATGGGTCTTTGTTTTTTATCCAATTGGCCACCCTATGGCATTTTATTGGAGCATTCAGTCCATTGACATTTAAAGTAGCTATTGATAAATATGTATTTATTGCCATTTTGTTACATTTTTCTGGGTGTTTCATTAGTTCTTCTCTGTTCCTTTCTTTTTCTCTTACTCTCTTCCCTTGCGGTTTGATGGCTGTCTTTAGTAATATGTTTGATTTCTTTTGTCTTGCTTTTTTTCTTGCTTATTATAAGTTTCTGATTTGTGATTACCATGAGGATCCTATTTCATATTCTACATATATAACTGTCTATATCCAGTTGATAGGCTCTTTAGCTTGATCTCTTTCTAAAAGCTCTACTTTTTCACTCCCCTCCTCCCACCTTGTATGTTTTTCAAATCATATGTAGTCTCTCATTTAGTGTGTGTCTGTCCATTCCCCTCTTATCATTGAAATAGGTGATTTTAGTACATTTGTCTTTTAACCTTCATATTATCTTCACAGGTAGTTGATCTGCTACTTTTACTATACTTTTACATTTACAAGAGGTTTCCTTGCCTGGTTTTTTTCTGTTTGTGTTTTCGATATTTTTTTTTTTTTATCTCTATTTGTGGTCATTCCTCTCCCACTTAAATAAGTCCCTTCAGTATTTCTTGCAGAACTGGTTTCTTGGTGATAAACTCGTTTAATTTTTGCTTGTCTGGGAAGCTCTTTATCTCTCCTTCCATTCTGCATGACAGCCTTGATGGATAGAGTCTTCTTGGCTGTAGGTTTTTTCCTTTTAGCACTTTAAATACATCGTGTTATTCTCTTCTCGCCTGTAGGGTCTCGGCTTAGAAGTCTGCTGATACCCTGATGGGCTTCCCTTGGTATGTCACTTGTGGCCCATCTCTTGCTGCTTTTAGGATTCTCTCTTTATCTTTAATTTTTGACATTTTAATTATAATGTGTCTTGGTGTGGGCCTTTTTGTGTTTATCTTGTTTGGAGCTCTCTGTGCTTCCTGAACTTGGATGTCTGTTTCCTTCCTCAGGTTAGGAAAACTTTCATCTATTATTTCTTCAAATAAATTTTCTGGCCCTTTGTCTCTCTCTTCTCCTTCTGGGAAACCTATAATCCAAATGTTAGCATGCTTGATATCGTCGCAGAGTTCCCTTAGACTGTTCTCATTCTGTCTAATTCTTTTTTCTTTTTCTGTTCTACTTGGGTCATTTCCTCTAGTTTGTCATTCTAGCTCACTGATCCATTCTTCTGGATCCTCTACTCTGCTATTGAGTCCCTCTAGTGAATTTTTCATTTCCAGTATTGTATTCTTCATTTCTATTTTTTTATGTCTTCCACTTCTTTGATCATGAGCTCACTGTGTTCATCCAATCTTCTCCTAATATCTGTGAGCATCCTCATGATATTTTGTTTGAACTCTTTGTTGAGTAGGTTGCTTGTTTCTGTTTCATTTAATACTTTTTCTGGGGTTTTGTCCTGTTCCCTTGCTTGGAAAGTTTTCCTTTGTCTCCTCATTATGCCTCTTTCTCTGTGCTTATTTCTATGTATTAGGTGAGTCGGCTATGTCTCCTGATCTTGGAGAAGTGGCCTTACGTATGACATTCCTTATGAGGCCCAGCAGTGTGCTTCCCTTTTGTCACCAGTCCAGAAGATCCAGGAGTGACCCCTTTGTGGGTTACTTGTGTCCTTCTGCTGTGGCAGGGTTGCTCCCAGTGCAGGTATCCAGGGAGTCTGATCTTTTCTTCCCTGGCCAGCTGTTTGTAAATCCGATTTGGGGATCCTCAGCACCATTGGATACAAACTCTATGAGCACACTCCTATTGCAGTTTCCCTCTTAATTGGGTTGGTACCCAGTGTAGCTGGTTGCTAGGCTCAGAGGCTTACAGTTGTAATAGGCCTCAGGCCTAAAGGGCTGTTGTCAGTTCTCTCAAGAGTGCAGCTGAGTGGGGCTAGCCCTTCGCATGGGGGCACTCAATTGTTTCAGGCTTTGGAAGGTGGGGAAGATCCTTTTTAAGGCTATTTGTGAAGCACAGGCATTCTGCTGCTGATACGCCTCACCCCCCACAGGACCACACACACCGTCAACACAGTCCTGGTCCATGCACACATCTCAACACCCTGGAGCATACCCCGACACTGCACTGCAGAGGACCTCACCTCTCCACCAATGTCCCCCTCAGTTCACCTGGTCCTCACACAGGCCCTGCCCCACAGAGGCAGACACCTTTGCCTGCCAGTAGAGGATCAAGGCACCCATTCAATGCAGGTTGAAAAGTAGCCTGAGGGCTTGCTGTTAGGTGGGGCCAGTCCTTAGAGTGGCTTGCCTGCCCTGGCTGAACTGGATTAAATCTGTGCTCTAGCAGGCGTGGCAGACCCCTGGACTAACAGGTCAAGGGATGAACCTCAATGGCATCCACCAAGGTCTGTGTCAGCATGCCTGGACCAGTTCAGAACAATGGCCCCACCAATGTCTCAGTCTCCAGAGAGGTCCCTCTCACCAAGATGCCCCCAGAGCCCACCAGGTGAGTCTCGTTTCACCAAAGGACTGCCATCCGTCTCTCTGGTGATTTTAGGTTGCTGCAATGAGTGAGTTTGTGTGTGGGCCCTTTAAGATCAGAGTCTTGCCAGCTTTTGGCCAACTGCTTTTCTGGGGGTATCCTCACTGCAGTTAATAGTCAGCAAAGCCAGACAGTAAGACCCCCGTCTCAGTTGGGCTGAGTCTGAAGGGTGCTTATAGCAGTATCGCCCCCACTCCAGAACTCACTCCTCCAGGGAGAGCTGCATACCTTAGTGTGTCTCCCGCCTGTCCAGCTGAGAAGCTCCACTGCTCCCAAAGGTCGCTTTTTTCCTCTCTAGGAGGAATTTCTGCCTCTTCTGCCTTAGTCAGGACTGTCCCTTGTGGTGGGGATTCTTTTTATCCAGTTTTTAGTTTTCAATCTGGGATAATTTTTCCAAAAATAGTTGTAACCTGGTTGTGTTCATGGGAAGAGATAAGTTTAGACTCTGCTTATGCTGCCGTCTTTCTGTGGGATCTTGATAGTGGGAAAGGTTATGTTTTTGTGGGTTGAGGGGAAATGTGGAAATACCATACTTCTGCTCAACTTTCCTGTGAACCTAAAACTGCTCTAAAAAATAAAGATAATTTTTTTAAAAAGCACATACACTTAGCAGCTGAAAAATAGATGGGAACTTCCTTTGTTGGGTGAACAGTATCCAAGATATACCTTAAATAATCACAATATTTAATAGCAAATTGTTGAAAATGTTTCTTTAGAGATGATTAACCCTCATACCTCGTAAGGGAGATCTCTTCCCCTCCTCTTTCATGCAATGAGGCAAGAAAAAGAAATGGAAGGTAAAATGACTATAAATAATAATAATAGCTGCCATTATTTGTCAATTATATGATTGTTTATGTGGAAAATGCATAAGAATAGATAAATCCTTGAATTAACAAGTAAATTAGTAAGTTTACTGGATTTTATAATCATGATAAATTATCTTATTTCTATATAACAAAAAGCACTCTTGAAATAAAGTTCTAAAAAATGATATCTTTACAAAACATAAAAAAGAAAATACCTAGGAAGAAATCTAGCAAAAAGTACAATATATTTTCAAATAAAAGCAATAAACGTCATTGGGAAAGTTACAGATGTTTACTAACTAGTGGAATATGTCATACTTATGTATTGGAAAACATAATATTTTAAAGATGTCTGTGTGTCTTAGTTCCACAGATGTATAGATCTATATATTCAATGAATTGCAAATAAACATCACACAAAGCTTTTCATTTATTTTATTTTTTGATTCAACTTTTCCAGCTGATTTTATTATTTTTGTGGAAACATAAAAGTCTGAAATAGCCTTTGTAGAAAAAAATACAAGATAAATGGATTTACTGTATAAGATTTGAAGACGTTATTAAGTCACATGAAATAAGATAGTGTAACATTACTGCAAAATTAGGCAATTAATGCAATAGAAGAAATGCACACATATATAGTTATTTTGATTTTTGACAAATTTCCACTGCAGAGCATTGAATTGAAAATAGTCCTTTCAATGAACAATGTGGTTTTGATCGAAAATCCATATAGAAAAAAATAACAAAGCATGACCCCTACCACACACTGTATCAAATTAATTTCAGGTAGGTTGTAGATCTAAATCCATAATATAATAAAAATATTCCTAAAAAATAATGTAAGAGAAAATCTTTATAACCTTGTGGTACTAAATGATTTCTTACAGAAGAGACAAAATAAGATTTTCATAAAGAAAATTATTAATAAATTGGATTGTGTTAAAAATAAAACCTATTCATCAAAAGTCATCATTAACAGAGTAAGAAAGCAGTTGTCTATGTCAGAAAACAGACTTATAATACACATATATGACAAAGGGTGTTTATATCAAATTATATTAAGAATTACTGAGACGGTTTTTAATAAAGACAGAACACCCAAAGAAAAATGGGTAAAGGACTTAACTAGTCAGAAAATTTATTAAAGACGTTTCCAAATGACCAATAAAGATATAAAAAGGGAATTGGAATGGAAAATAAAAATCACAATGATGTATTGCAAGAAATCTACAAAATGACTAATGTGAAAAGATAGACAATATGAAGTGTTGGACAGGAGGCAGCGCTTCTGGAACTCTATGATATTGCTGATGGAGATATAAACTGGTACAATCATTTTGGAAGTACTGTTTGCAGTATCTACAGAGTTGACACATGCATACCCAATGAGTTAATAGTTCCACTTTTAGGTATGTGTCCAAAGAAAATGCATGTGCACGTGTACCAAAAGGCAGATGCCTGAATGCTTATAGCAGCATTACAATAATCTGAAACTGGAAATACCCAAAGGCATTTCTGAAGTTGAGTGGATACGTAATTTTTGTAATAATATTACAAAAATATACTATATGACTATAATAATAAGCGAATAAGAATTACATATGAAGACAAGAATAAATCTCATGACCATAATATTGAGCAGAAGAAGCAAATTTAAACAATGCATACTCTATTTTTCCACTTACATGAAATAAAAAAGCAGGTATATTTGAGTCATTTTTTTAAAATTCAGGATAATGATTGCCTTTGGGTAGGAGAGTGAGTGTGGTTATTGGGAGTGAACACAAGTGGGAGAAATAATATTTATTCTATTTCATGATTTTGCTGATGTTTCTGCAGATTCATGTTGTGAAATTGCATCAAGCTAAACATTTACACTCGTGAAATTTTCTCTATGTGTGTTACATACCAATAAAGATGTTCAAAAGTAAGTAGGATACATTACATAGTACTCATTAGACTTAATTAAACTCATAGTTACGTAGAATAAGGTCTTTGTTTAGGCCTGTAGGGTTAGGAAGTGAAGGCTTTTTTCAAACTGAATAACTTGAAGAAAAAATTGGGAAGCTTTTAAGATTTTGTCAATTTTTTTCTGAAGCTTGGAGCATCACTCAAACACTTTTGTATATTGAGGATGTTTAAGTGAACAGAATGGAGACAGTTGTTATTTTTTCACATTAGGTCTTTGCAAAGATTGTTATGTAGATCTTATGTATTTGATGATTTATAAAATGACAAGATTTTTTTAAAAAGCTGAAATTATTACGACTATCTAAGAAATATCTGCAAATAATTTGTAATGGCTTTGACTGAAAATAATGTTAAATTATTTTGTTTAAAAAGAGTCTTTGGTAAGTTTTGTTTTTTGAGGAAGATTAGCCCTGAGCTAACTACTGCCAATCCTCCTCTTTTTGCTGAGGAAGACTGGCCCTGAGCTAACATCCATGCCCATCTTCCTCTACTTTATATGTAGGACGCCTACCACAGCATGGCTTTTGCCAAGTGGTGCCATGTCCGCACCCGGGATCCAAACTGGCAAGCCCCTGGCCGCCGAGAAGCAGAATGTGTGAACCTAACTGCTGTGCCACCGGGCTGGCCCCTTTGGAAAGTTTTAAATGTGCAATGAACAAGGATTTAAAGCATTTTTATCCTTTTTTTTTTTTTTTTTTTGAAGTGTGCTACCTCATTGGCTCTTATTTGAAGTATAGTTCTACTTTTTGTGGTGTGTGTGTGAGGAAGACTGGCCCTGAGCTAACATCAGTTGTCAATCTTCTTTTTGCTTGAGGAAAATTGTCACTGAGCTAACAACTGTGCCCATCTTCCTCTATTTTTTGTGGGATGCTGCCACTGTGTAGCTTGACGAGCAGTGCTAGGTCCACACCCAGGATCCAAATCTGTGAACCCTGGTGGCTGAAGCAGAGTGCACAAACTTAATTACTACGCCACCAGGCTGGCCTCTATAGTTGTACTTTTTAAAGAGTTGTCATCCATGCATAAGTTTCAGTATCTTTGGAATAATTTAAGAAAAAAAGACAAAAATGTAACGCTATTAACTCTTCTGCAAGAGTTAGATATGCCTCATCCCATAAAAGTAGAAAGGTTGTAAGAAATCTATGGTTATAAAGTCCTGGGGACAAGAAGATCCTCCCTTTGTCTTGGTTTTCCTTCTTACTGTGTTGTTTCTCTGTTATCTACCAATGTTATGAACTAGATCCCCTGCTACTGAGAAACTTTACAGTTTAGTATTTAGCTGTGCAAAACTGTGGGGGACATTAAGGGGATAAAGATAAGAAAGAGTTGGTCTGCACTTTTTTTTCTGTGTAATTTTTAAAATTTTGATAGAAAACTAGAAAGAAAGTGTTTATAGAAAATAACCCATTCAAAAAGATAGATAGATGGTAGATAGATAGATAGACAGATAGATCACATCAAACATTTAATTTTAACAAAAAGAATCTATCTTATAACCATATAGACTTGAATTGAAATGTCAATTCTGCCACTTTCTAATTACAGATTTTGGACATGTTACATAAGCTCTGCTCTCTCTTTCTCTCTCTTTCTCTCTCTCTCTCTCTCTCCATGGATAGATAGATAGATAGATAGATAGATAGATAGATAGATAGACAGGCATACATATGTGTGTATGTATATATATTTATTTATTTATATTTATATAGTTGGGTTAACTAAATAGCAGATAGGGAAGCATTTAAACTTCTGTATCAGTTAAGTTACATGCAACTCATATTTGGATAAGGTGCCTTAATCATTTATAGTTTTGGTTTTTTCACATGTCATTTGAAGTCTCAATGCTGGCAGTCCAGGAATAGGGGATCAGCTCTGCAAGACTATCATGCACTCAGGCTCTTCTATATTTCTGTTCAGCTATACATAGTACGTTATTTTTTATCTTCATGGTCACACAATAATCGTTCCATCTCTAGGCAAAAAGAAACAACATGGGAAAAAATCAATGGTTGCTTGATAGCTTTATTAGACCCTTTTCTTCAAAATAACCCTGGTGCTTCAGAAAACAACAACTAGGACACATAATCTTCCCTACTCATATTTTTAACTAGGGCATTAATTTCATAAACTAAATTGTAATTTTGTTTAATAAGGAACAAGAATAGAATGCTTATTTTCAACCTATCAGCAGTGTTTATCACACCTCAATCCTTATGGCTAACAAACACCCCCAAGCATTCTTTTTCCCATTCATAGAATGAAGTCTTTCTAACCCCAAAAACAACAACTCTCAAGTCTCATCTAGATATTGCATATAGCTTGAAATGCAGCATCTCTGGATGATGGCAGCTTTTTTCCCCCCATTATTGTGAAAGTCACTAAAGCTGTTCACGGTAATTTATTTTTTGTCCCACCAAACATGTCATAGGATTGAAATTCCTCACTCAGACTTAGCTATGACCAAAGACATGTGGGTAGGTATGACATGTGTCACTTCGGGGTTAAAGCTACAAAAGCTAGCACAGGCTTCACCATGCATGTATTTTCCCCCCATCACAGGAAGAGAAGGAACTTTCAAGAGGGTAGTTACTACATCAGCCTAGGACTAAAAGGAGAATGAGGTAGTGTAGAGTTACCAGCTGGTTGTGCTGTAATTATAACAATTGAAAGAAATAGTTTTTAGCCACAGAGTTTGGAAAGTTGTTTGTTATCTGAATAATTTAAAAGTTGACTCTTAAGGAGCTAGCCCAGCAGCACAGTGGTTAAGTTTGCACGTTACACTTGGGCAGCCTGGGGTTTGCCAGTTTGGATCCCAGGTGTGGACCTTTGCGCTGCTCGTCAAGCCATGCTGTGGCAGGCATCCCACATATAAAGTGGATGAAGTTGGGCACAGATGTTAGCTCAGGGATAATCTTCCTCAAAAACTAAAAAAATAAAAGTTGGCTCTTAAAGGCTTGTTTCTTTAATAGAAACCTAAATTGTGGAGCTCTGGCTTAGTTCTCGGTTGGCAGGTGATCAAGAAAGTTATGCTGGAGTCTGGCATTATGGTGATCCTTCTCAGCAGTGAGAAACATTTGCTAACACACTTGCCTGAGATATCTTGGAAAGCAGATAACGTTCTCAATTAACTTGTAACTTTAAAGGAAGAGGTTGAACAAACAGAACATATATGGTATGAGACGATTATTATAAGTTGCAATTGAAAAGAAACTCTAAGAAATGAGCTCAGGGGAGAGATAGCCGGTTTGTAAGAAGGATTGAAACAGAATAGAACACGTTACAAATGTACAGAGTTACAGGGCTGCTTATGCCAATTATATCTTAACCCCTAACCTATAAAAATAAATGAACTAAGGAGAGAGTTGAATGGCAAAAGCTGGTAAACAAATCAGTTTTGTAGACCAAGAAGGCATAGCTCCATTCCTCCCAAGTGCTCCCTCTTACAAATAAAATAGCTTGCACATAATGCAGCAAACCACCATGAGAAGACTATGAAAAGGGGAAAGAAGAAGGTGGGTTGTCCAGAGATTCTTGGACTTAAGAAATGGCACCTTACTACCTCCCAAAAAAGGGTGCTGCAAAGGCCTCCAAATTGGAGCCACATACACAAAATTTCCAAGCAAGCCTATCCTGATAGACAAAGGACTCGGGAAATGGTGGACTCAAAGAACAGAAATCTTTGGGGCTGGCCCCGTGGCCGAGTGGTTACGTTCGCGCGCTCCGCTGCAGGCGGCCCAGTGTTTCGTTGGTTCGAATCCTGGGCGCGGACATGGCACTGCTCATCAAACCACGCTGAGGCAGCGTCCCACATGCCACAGCTAGAGGAACCCACAACGAAGAATACACAACTATGTACCGGGGGGCTTTGGGGAGAAAAAGGAAAAAATAAAATCTTTAAAAAAAAAAAAAAAAAAGAACAGAAATCTTTTTGGCAATATTTAACAAACTCAATCCAAACAGCAATGGGAAAAACTGCCCCTTTAGCAGTGTTTATGGGGCTAAATGGAGAGCTGACATTCCACTCCAGGCCCCTGCCCCATGGAATAGTTGTCAGGCAGTGCTCTGATTCTCTTACACAAGGATATCTCAAGAGCCTAGAGAAAAGATAAATATAAGCTGAAAGATGAAAAGAGAAATGGACAAACCCATAATTATAGTTAAAGGCTTCAGCACTCCACTCTAGCATTTGAAAGAACTACTAGATAGAAAACCAGCAAGAATGTAGAACATCTGACAACAGTCAACCAACAGGATTTAAACACACGTACAGAACACTCCAGCTAACCACAGAGATACTCATTTTTTCAAAAGGCCATAGAACGTTTATCAAGACAGACTTTATCCTGCTCCATAAATCAAAATTCAAAAAACTTAAAATTACACAAAATATGTTCTGTGGCTATAATGGAATCAATCTAGAAATCAATAACAGGAAAGATAAATGACAATATCCAAACACTTGGAATCAACCAACAAACATCAAAACAATTCATGGGTAAGGGAGGAAATCTTAAAGGGATTTAAAAAAATATACAGAAATTAATGAAAATGAAAATGCATCAAAATATATGGGAAACAGTTAAAATAGTGCTGAGACGAATTTGTATAGCACATAATACTTATCTCAGAAGAGAAAAGGGCTCAAATCAATAATGTAAGTTATTACTGTAAGTAAATACAAAAAGAAAAGCAAAATAAACTCATGTAAAGCAAAGAAGAGAATACTAAAGTTTAGCAGAATCAATAAAATAAAAAAAGGAAAACAATTGAGAAAATCAACATAAGGAAAGCTGTTTGTTCAATGAAATTGATAAAGTCTAGCAAGACTGACAAATACAAAAACAGGAAAGACACAAATCACTATCAGGAATGAAATGGGATATCAATAAACATCCAGCTACCATGAAAAAATAATAAGAGAATAACAAACACCTTTATGCTCATAAATTTAATGACTTAGTAGAAATGAACCAATTCCTTGAAACTACAAACTATCAAAACACAGCCAAGATAAAGTAGACAATCTGAATAGTCTTATCAGTCTGCTAAAGAAGAAAGACCATGTGATATGATCGTATTTATTGGTGCAGAAAAAGCTTTTGACAAAATTCAAAACCCAATCATGACAAGAAAAAGAAAACCAAAACTCTTAATGAACTAGGAAAAGAGGGACTTCCTTGACATAATAAAGTAAATCTACAAAAAAAAAGCCATAGATAAGATGATATTTAATGATGAAGAATTGAACGCTTTCCCCTTAAGGTTTAGAAAAAGAGAAGAATGCGTGCTCTCACCACTCTCTTTAAACATAGTACTGGAAACCCTTGCCAACACAATAAGGCTAAAAAAAGAAGTATAAGCTGCACAGATTGGGAAGAAAGAGAGAAATCTGTCCCCATTTGTTGATGACATGACTATCTACGTAAAAAATGCCAAGAGGTCGGGGCCGGCCGTGTGGCCTGGTGGCTAAGTTCTAGCCCTCCGCTTGAGTGGCCCAGGGTTTTGCTGGTTCGGATCCTGGGCGCGGACATGGCACCCCTCGTCAGGCCATGCTGAGGTGACATGTCACATGCGATAACTAGAAGGACCCGCAACTAAAAATATACAACTATGTACCGGGGGGCTTTGGGGAGAAAAAGGAAAAATAAAATCTTTAAAAAAAAAATTCCAAGAGGTCTACCAAAACATTCTTAGAACTAATAAGAGAATTCGATAAGTTTGCAAAATAAAAATTCAACACATGCAAAACAATCAAAGTTGTATATATAAGTAGCAAACATATAGCAACTGAAATGAAAGAGAATACAATTTACAATTGCTTGAAAGAACAAGAAATACGTAGATATAAAACTATCATGTCACATACAAGATTTATGTAGTAAGAATTATAAAAATCCAATGGAACAAATCAGTGGAAACATAAGTAAATTGAGACATACTATTTTCATGGAGTGGAAGACTAACATAGCAAAGGTTCCAGTTCTCTCCAAATTGTTCTATAGGTTTAATGCAATTACCATAAAAACCCAGTAAGCTTTTTATAGAAATATTTGTTCTAAAATTTATATGGAAAGGTTCACACTCTAAAATAGATAAAACCAACTTGATGAGCAAGAATCACTCTCCTGTATGTTAAAGGTTAACATGTAGCTACAGTAATCAAGACAATATATTATTCATATAGAAATAAACACATATATCAATGGAACAAAATAGAGAACCCAGATAGACCCACACAAATGTGCTAAATTGATTTTTGACAAAGGTAGAAGAGCTATCTCATAGAAATGCTGAAGTTAGTAGATATTCACGGGCAAACAATGGACTTTAAACCTAACACCATCTATACAAGTTAACTAAAGAAACAATGAACTCGAAATGGATCATTGACTTAAATGTAAAAAGTAAAAGTATAAAACTTTTAGAAAAAAAAGTCAAGAGAAGATCTTTGAGATGTAGGCCTAAGTGGAGTGTTTTTCTACTTGCCATCAGAGCACAATCTAGAGGAAGAATTAATCAACTGGACCTCATATAAACAATAAATGTTTTTTCTGTGAAAGCATTATGTGAAGAGGATGAAAAGACAAGCTACAAACTGGAAGAAAGTGTTTGCAAACCACATATCTGACAAAGAACTTAGCATCTAGAATACATAAAAACTCTCAAAATTCAATAGCAAAAAAATTTCAATTAGAAAATGGGCCAAAAATACAGAGACATTTCACCAGAGAGGGCGTAGAGATGGCATAGAGCATATGCAAATATGTTTAGAATCATTAGCCATTAGAGAAATGCAAATTCAAACCACTTTGAGATATCATTATACACCTCCCAGAATAACTACTACTGATGACAATTTACACTGTTGAGGGTGTGGAGAAGCTGGATCGCTCATAAATTGCTGGTGGGAACGTAACCTGGTACAGCCACTCTGAAAAAGAGTATAGCTTTCTCTTACAAAGCTAGATATCAGCTTATCATATGACCTAGTGGTTGTACACTTGGACATTTATTCAAGATAAATGAAAACTTATTTTTACACAGGAAAATATATGTAAGAATATTCCTGGCAGCTTTATTTTTAATAGTCATAAAGTGGAAATAACCCATATGTCCTTCAAGCGGTGAACGATTAAACAAACTGTGGTACATCCATACCATGGAATACTGTTCAGCAATAAAATGGACTGAACTGTTGATATTTATAGCACTTTGGATGAATCTTAAGGGAATTATTCTGGGGGAGAAGAGCCAATATCAAAAGTTTATACTCTGTGTGATTTCATTTATATTGCAATTTGAAGTGACAAATTTATAGAATCGGAGAACAGTTTAATGATGGCCGAAGATTAGTGAGGTGGGGAGAGAGAGAGTGTGACTATAAAATAGTGGCATGAAAGATTTTGAAATGGAACTATTCTGTATCTTGACTATTGGTGGTTCACAAATCTACATGTGTGATAAATTTGCATAAAAATAAATGCACACACAGACAGTGGGTACACATAAAACTGGCAAAATCTGAAGAAGGTAGATGGATTGTGTCAAAGTTAGTTTCCTGGTTGTGATATTTTACTATAGTGATGCAAGATGTTACCTTTAGGGTAAACTGGGTAAAAGTTTATGGAAGCTCTGTTGATCATTGCTCACAACTGCAGGTGAATCTACAATTATTACAGTATTTTTTTTAAATAAACATTTCATTAGGAATTACGTCGAGGTTTGACTGACATCCACTGTGAAATCCTCTGAATGAGTAAGGCTATAACAGGACAAAGATTTAATTAGCTTGTGGTATGTCCTAGGCATCTATTTTATCTCGGTAGTCAGCAATAGTATCCAGAGCCATCCTTAACTATTGGAGAAGCAAGGGAGGATAATTTTTATCTGGGTGTATTGCTGCTTCCCAAAGAAACCAGGATTTTTATTAAGGAATCAGGTAGAAATCTATACAACAATTCTCATTAGAAATGCTAAGTTTGGCCAATCAACTCTGTAGGTTATTTCGGGAATAAGTCTATCGAAGAAAAATTAATAAAAAATAAAGCCATTAAAGAAAGCAATAGTATTCTATGTTTAGTTTTCCGTGATTGTGTAATACCAATTAGGTATGGGTTTTAGTCACATGAAAATACAGTACTTCTCAACTCACCTGATATTTATAATCAACATGTATAATATATCTAAACCTTTAATTACACTCAACTGAGTGAAAGTATGAACAAAAGGGCTATCTGATGGTGAATCTTAATAAAGAAAATGTTTTTTTGACTTGACGAGTTAGGTGCTTAAAAGCTACTTTGTAAAGATCTATCTCCAATCAACTTTAGAAGTTTTGAACTAAGTGAAATATTAGTAAATATCTATTCTCTAGGAAAAATATGATGCAATTATGATCATCTGTTCATTTAAGTTTTGTCAATGGTCAAGCACAAAAGTTTGTATTCTTTTTGTTTGAAAGTAGATGTAGAATATAAGTTGTAAATAGTTTTATAATGAGGGTTGTTATAAAAGAGCCATTCTCTTGGCACAAAAATGTATTCCAGACATATGGAGATCTTTTCTTGTATTTGCTAAAATAGCTAAGACTAATACACAGAGGCTCATAAGAAGTATTTAACTTCTTAGTTCCTGCATTTACTTATGTGGGCATTATTTCATCCACTTGCATAATAGCATCTCTTGAGTATGTTCCAAATGTCATGTCACACAGGTCATGAATATCAATATATTTCTGTTTTTTGTAGAATTCAGAAACTAGTAATGAGACTGATAATCAAGTTCAGACAGTTCCCAACTTACGATGGTCCTAATTATAATTTTTCAACTTCACAATGGTGCAAAAGGGATATGCATTTAGTAGAAACTGAACTTTGAATTTAGCTCTTTTCCCAGGCTAGCAGTATGAGGTAGGAACCTCTCTCATGATGCTGGGCAGCGGCAGTGAGCACAGCTCCCAGTCAGCCACTCAGTCACAAGGTTGAATAACCAAGGCACTGACAACCACACTGTATGCATACAACTGTTCTGTTTTTCACTTTCACTACAGTATTTAACAAATTATATGAGATATTCAAGACTTGTTTATAAAATAGGCTTTGTGTTAGATGCTTTTTCCCAACTGTAGGCTAATGCAATTGTTCTGAGCACATTTAAGGTAGGCTAGGATGAGCTATGATGCTTGGTAGGTTAGGTGTATTAAATGCTTTTTCGACTTATGATATTTTCAACCTACACTGTGCTTATCGGAATGTAACCCCATCATAATTCAAGGAATATCTGTAATTGTAAAACTATGCTGTGTTAGTTGAGCTAAAGGAAAGCATAGAAATTTGTCTAGTCTGAATGAACTTGTTCCCTTCGCATTATTGCATCTTCCTTCTGACATTATGAGCTGGAAGGGTAGGTTCATCTCAAGAGACCTATAGAGAACTGAGGAATAAAGCAATAAAGTGATTACTTACCAGTTTTCTGACCCTTTCTCCCAAACAGATGTAAAATTTGAACATGTATAATTATTTGATATTTATTTATTTAGCAATTATTTAAGGAGCAGTTACTATGAGAGAGGTATTTCACTATTATTAACAAATTCAGCCTCAAAAATCTCAGTCATTTATTCAGTCATTATTTTTGTCCTCAAAGAATTCATATCTCGAATGTTGATATAAAGAGACATTTATTTGTGTACATAAGGCTATTTATGTGAACAGTGTATGCCATTAATAAGAGGAAATTAAAATTTGAGTTTCCCCAAAAGGTCTAGAAAATGCATTGTTAGCATATTAACTTTAAGGAAGTCAATGATCTTGATTAAATAGAAATAAAACTAAAGTTTGTTGAACACCTATTATGTGCAAACTTTTGTGCCCAGTGCTTTAGATTCAGCCCTGTGATGGTGGTGTTGAGAGCTGCATTTTAAAGATGGACAAATTTGGGCTGGGCCAGTGACATAGTAGTTATGCTCGGCACACTCCGTTTCAGAGGCCCAGGTTTGGTTCCTAGACGTGGACATACATCACTAGTCAGCGGCTCTGCTGTGGCAGTGACCCACATACAAAAAGAGGAAGATTGGCACAGATGTTAGCTCAGGGCAAATCTTCCTCAGCAAAGAAAAAAAAAAGATGGACAAATTTATCTGTATTTGATATAAGACTTTACTGACACAAGAAATAGGTGGCAGAGTTAGGAACCAAACTAACAGCTTGCTGCTTCAAAGTCACACTGTTTGCATTAAACCTCTGGTGCTCAAACTTATTCTGGAGGTCCAGTATGTGCTTTGTTTTCGCTACTCTCCCACCCGACTATATGTCACTAAATCTGCATGACGCTCTGTGTGGGAGATAGTATTATAGAAGCTTTACAGAAATCAGAGTTCAAGAGTGTTACAAACATTTGCGATATCGTAGAGAAAGCATCTGGCAAAACCCAGCTTTGGATGTAGGTTTGATGAAGCCCTCAGGAAAACCTACCTAAGGCATGAGAATATCAAAGAAATCTGATTCTCGAGTCTGCAGTGGACAAATCTACATTCCCGGGTAAACCTCTACCTGTCACAACCCCTTTATACGTCAAATATAGAGGCAAAATTGCATAATCAGTAAAAATTCATTTAAGAACAAACTCTTCAATAATAGCATCAGGCTTCTGCAACAGGAAAAAGATCAATTAATCATTTTTTTAGCTGACCAGCATATTTGGTAATAAGAAGTTTTTGAGGGGATGATAAAGTATAAGGAAATAAATGAAAAATGTAAAATATTCACAAAAAAAAATAAAAGAAAGGAAAGAAGCATCATCATCTAATTCTGACAGATCAGAAGCAACTGTTAAATGATCCACAATTCTTTCTTCTTGTGATGTGATTAGGTACTCAACATTCCTTGAATTTCATCCCTTATTATTTTGAGTTCATTTTTTTATCACTTCAGCAAGCAAATCTTTGTTGGATGAATATTCTAAATGTTCTGACACGTACTACTCAGAACTTATTTTGTGTTTTCATCAGATGGAGATTTAAATACCATGGCTTAATAACCCAATACATATTGATGTGAGCTTTCACGGAAATTGCATTTTTGCCAGTTATGAACAATAAAACATTGGTGTACTACCTAAGCAGGAAGACATTGAAAGTGTGTGAATATATAATGCCTCCCACCTCCAATCCATACTCTTCAGGAAGAAAAACAAACATCACCCTTGAATGGAGAGTTGATTGTATCCAGCACCAGTAATTGATGACCAGTAGAGACCTTGAGCCACTTTGCACTAGAGTGAGATTCATTCCTCCTCATGCCTTTGGTTCCAATTTTTTTCTGACAATTGTAATTGAATTGCATTTAGACACAAAACCATGTAATTAAGAAACAGTTTTCTTTTGGGAGACCATAAGCACAGTGGAAAGGGCCCTTATTTTATAGTCTGAAAAGCCTAATTTGGAACATAGGCATTTTCAGAGGTTAGATATATGACCTTTGACTTAACCTACCTGTTTCTCAGTCAATTCACTCAACTCCACCAACACCTAATGACTGTCTCAGGTGGTCTCCACTGTGATAGATATCAGGAACCAAAGAAGAATATGGAATAATCCGACCTCAAGGGCTTCAAACATCAGTAGGAGAGGTGAGATTTTTAAAGAAAAATGTGCTGTGCATTGTAAAAGCTAATACTCTATAATTGTGTATAGATTCATTAACACATAATGAATAGAAGTCCCGCTTCTACCCAAAAGAATGAAATGAGTTTTCATCAAGTTATGACTCCCTGAATAAAGTTATGAAAGTATATATGGGGTGGATATTCAAGGAGAGACAGAAGTGTGAGCAAAGAACTTGCATGTGGAGGCCTCTTGAAGAAGACTGGTTTGGCTGAAGAATGGGGCCATGTGAGTATGGGAGAGGGTGAGGAGGAAGACAGGGCGGGAGAGAAAGGCACGAGGACTTTCCATGCCAGACTAAAGCAAGTGTGAGAGGCTTTGTTCTATAAGCTTTCAGGAGCCAAAGAAGACCTGGTGGGAGAATCTAGGAGGGCATAGTGGCCTTGAACAGGAAAATGGTCACCTTTCCCTGAGAACAGAGGGAAGATAAAGAGGATAACTGTAGCTATCAGAAAATCTATATGTTTAGGGATAGAAAGTTAAAGTAACTTTAACCTTATTGGTTCCAGTTTCCTCTGTGAGAGAGATGGCATAATCATCGTCTCCTGGGAGAGACAGAGAAGCAGTGGGGTAAATAAGTTTGATCGAGGAAAATAATTAAAGTCTAGGATGTTGACAATAGGGAACAGCAGACAAAAGTGCTGGTCAAATATATATGAAGTGATTGTCTAAAGGCATCAAGGGCCAGCTGAGGCTGCCAATAAAGAATTGGTGATGATAACAATCAGCATACTGTGCATTTCCTGTAGCAGTACTCAGACATGAAGCATTACCAAGAGAAGGAGGGGCCAGCCAGTGGTGCAGCGGTTAAGTGCGCACATTCTGTTGTGGCAGCCCGGAGTTTGCCGGTTCAGATCCCAGGTGCGGACATGGCACCGCTTGGCAAGCCATGCTGTGGTAGGCATCCCATGTGGAAAGTAGAGGAAGATGGGCACGATGTTAGCTCAGGGTCAGTCTTCCTCAGCAACAAAAGGAGGATTGGCAGCAGTTATCTCAGGGCTAATCTTCCTCAAAAAAGAAAAAAAGGAAGAGAGGGAAATTTTCGATGGATCTAAAGTTGCCTTGAATAGTCTCAGCTTAGTCTTAGTATTCTCTTCCTATAGAAGTGATTTCTGTTTGCACTTCTGAAGAATTCTGTGCTTATTCTCAAAGTTCAGTTGCCAATTCATACTATTGAATATCGAACTGGTTGATCGGGAAATAGATGGATGTATTTTAACTTTTAGATTTAATTATTTCTTTATTTTTGGAAAAAATCTTTATTACATTTTAAAAACATACTATCTTCCATGCACTGGTTTCTTCACATTAGAACTTAAATTCACATTGGATTGACTTTAACCTCCATTTAAAATATCATCTACTTTATATTTTTTTGTTTTATTTCTCTTATTCAATGGAATTAACTCAAGCCATGAGAGTAATGTGATTTTCAGCTAAGTCTCTGTCCTAATATTTCTAAGATATTTCTAACTCATGGTTTGTCTTTTTCCTCGAATTATTTTCTTAGCACTGTGATCTCCCTTTTAATTTTCTTAGGATGTTTTACATTTTCATCTTTGCTTTTATTTAGTTCATGTCTTTCTGAGTACTTCTAAATTAAAAAGGACTCATTGGGAATCTTCTTCTTTGACTTAGAATACACTTTTTTAAAGAATGGATTGTTTAATTTCTGTGTGCCTGCTAAGCTGCTTTCCTTTTTGGCTGTAACATATGTGCATAATTAAGAAGCTGTTACTTCTCATCTTGTCCCTGTTTAATGTTGGCGGCTCCTTCTATACATTTACACACTTAAATATGCTCTCTCCTCACTTGGCTGAGGTCTGTTCTTCTCCTAACTGCAATTTGACAGCAAGGCACCAATTTCAGGGTCTGGTATTTGTCAGGAACAGTTGGAAGGATGAGCACTTCCCTGAAGCTATCTTCACCATTTCTTAGGAAAATAGGGTTTGGAATATTCTGAATGTTTAGATAAATGTCCTGCTTCAGGGTAACTCTGTCTTCTTATGGGGTATCCTGTTCCTGCAAAAGGTTACCTTAGGCTTCGGGTCCTTTCATTCACATAATAAGAGTGAAGGTTGGCTATCTTTCTCGTGCTGAGACCCTGAGTATTTCCGAAGTTTTTCTGTGCTTCCATTTTGGAGAGTTCTATCTTCAGTTTTCCCTGCTTTGCATACTTTCCCCTCAGTTTGCTTCTCTTCCCACTAGGTTATGTTAGTGAGAATTCTCAAATATTGGCATCTGAGTCCTGTCCCAAGAACAGCAACTGGCGAAGTGGAGACAAGCTCTGCCTGAATCTTTTATTTCTCTCATTAGCTAAAAGTTTTCGAAATTTGTACCAGATTACCTTTCTACCGGAGGTTGAGAATGTTAGGAATCAATGGCAACAGGGTGAGGAAACTCCCTTTGAAAAGAATTTTCCATGTTAGAGCATTCGTGGATCCTTCCTCTTTTTGAGCAGTTTGTTGTTGGTTGAATTGTGTACCTCCAAAGAGATGTTGAAGTCCAAACCTCCATTAGGAACCTGTGAATATGACCTTGTTTATAAATATGGTCTCTGCAGATAATCAAGCAATGTAGTTAAGATGAGAAATAC
Organism: Equus caballus; assembly: GCF_041296265.1. Taxonomy (NCBI): domain Eukaryota; kingdom Metazoa; phylum Chordata; class Mammalia; order Perissodactyla; family Equidae; genus Equus; species Equus caballus. The sequence continues at coordinate 21,795,870 of NC_091687.1, forward strand.
TGGATTAGAGTGGGCCCTAAATCCAAAAACTGGTGTATTTATGATGAAGGAGAGATATGGAGAACGCAGGAACAAAGCAGCCATGGAAGATGGAGACAGAGATTGGAGTTATGCAGTCAAAACCAAAGAACTCATGGAACCATCAAAAGCTGGAAAAGGCAAGGAAAGTCTTCCCCAGTAGCCTCCAGAGGGAGCATGGCCCTGACAACATCTTGATTTTGGACTTCCAGACTCCAGAACTGTGAGGGCATGAACTTTTGTTGTTTCAAGCCTCCAGGTTTATGATATTTGTTATAGTAGCCCTTGGAAACTAATGCAGGTCCCAGTGGTTTCCCATGAGTGGGAGACAATAAAGGTCATGTTTAGAAGCTTGAAAATTAGTAGCATCAACACCAATGTTCAATTTTGATTCTGCAATTTCCTAACCATGTATGTATTTGAATAACAGGACTTTTTTAAGGCTGTTTTTGTAAAATAGGAACAGCAAATTCAGGTGATGAAAAACTGACAACCTCCATAAAGCGACGAGTACTGTGCCTGCTCTCCTCAAACAGTACTGAAGAAAAGGTCCACAGCTTTAGATGGGATCGACCATGCCTCTCCCCAGAAATATTATGAACATCAAATGAGATACATGCAGGGACTTTTGCCGGTACATAGAATTTCTTTAATTTCACTGAAGGTCAGCCTTCACATCTTTAAAAGTATAGAGTACTTTTCTACATTGATTAAACAGTTATTTATTGCACATCCACCAATGTGCCATATGCTGCACCCGACACAGGGAATGCACTGGTGGATTTCACAAACAGCCTCTGACCTTATGAAGTTTTCACTCTGTGAGGGTGATAGGCAATGAAAAGAATGCAAACCAAAAAAACTCACAAATATTTTAATTACAACTTGTGGAATATACCCCTCCCCAAAAAACTCTATAAAAGATAATGAAGGAGGTCTCAATTGGCAACAGCTTGCTGATAATGTGGCATTTAAGCCAATATCTGAAGGATGAGAAAGAACTAAGCTTGAGAAGGGTCATATGATGAATGTTGCACACAAAGACAATTGCATGGATGAAGACTTTGAAGTGACAAAGATGCATCCCAGACATGCCACACAGCAAGAGAGTAGCAAGTGAAGACAAGTGCTCTGAGATGAGCTTATAGATTTCATGGTGCCAAATAACACAAGACCTTCTAAGCCTTAATAAAGACTTGGATTTTATTAGTAGAATGATATTACTTGAAGGATTTAAATAGAAGCATGTGTTCAATTTATTGATTCAAACAATTGCTATTGCTACATTGTCTAAGTGGAAAGCAGATTTGAGGAAGACAGGAGAGGAAATTGAGAGTTCAGTAAGAAGGCCATTATAGCAATTCACCAAGAGATGGTGGCATATTTGGAAAATATGGTGGCAGATGGATTTAGATAACAAAAAATAAGATATTCTTAATATATGAAAATCACTTGGCTTGCTGAAGAATTGACTGAAAGACAGGCATCTGTTTGTGGCTTAAATAACTGAGTGGTAGGAGTTTCATTTCCTGAGAATTGAATTAGAGAAGACTGGAATAAGAATGGATTCAGAATTGAGGGTGGGGTGAGAAGAGTGATCTTTTGGTGATATTATTTTTGGATGCCTAAGGATATCCAAGAAGACTTGTTGGATGTGCATGAGAGAGAGGAATCAGATGATAAATAAGCCAGGAAAATGGTTGAGGTAACTTAGGGATAGAATAGAAAGGCAAAGATGAAGGCACTGGATTGAATATGGCAATGTGGCAAAATTTAGCTGTAGGATAGAAAGGCCAGAAGATGAGATTAAACAGCATCCAGAGGACCTGGAGTGAAATCAGGGGAAACTGTCTTCAGAAAAACCATAGAGTTGACTGTTGTGGCAAAGAGCATATATGTCAACCCCTGAAGCTGCAGAGTTTGGGTAGATGCATAGAGAGGAGTGAATTTTAGATCTGGCAATATGGAGGTTGTTGGTGATATGGAAAAAGTCGTTTTGGTAATGTGGTGAAAGAGAAGTCATGGATATGGTTACTTTATGCAAGTCAATTAAGCTGAGCACATGAAACATACACTTTTCTTTATATATGCAATACTTTGATAAGAAGTGAAAAGAATTAAGAATGGAACTGCGAGAAAAATGTCTACAGGCTGCTCAGAGTAATCCACCTTCAGAATGCTAAGCTGATGAGGATTCTGCCGCTCAAAGCCATGTCCCAAACTAAAGTTGCAACAACCCACTAAAGGCTGACTCTCATCAGGTGACAGGCCTCCAAGGAGAAAGGTCCCTTTACACTTCTAGGAAAGCAGCAAACTACATGAGGCAAAAAATTTAAAGGTGGAATAGCTCCAGAGAACTGGCATCCAGCAAATTCCCCCTACCCAGTGGCTGGCTGTGCAGGTCCCACCCATGGGGGTCATGGGAAGCGACAGGAAAGGGTGTCTGCTGTCTGTGCTGGTCTGCTTGGGGAGTATTCATCCCTACTCCAGATTTAGGGTATGAGGGAGACACACTCCAAAGACAGTAACAAACGTAATGTGATGAGGCATAATGTGATGAGCCCCTCACCCAGCCTCAGGGTTCAGGGGACTAGGATGTCACTCATAGGTGTGATTCTTAGTGGAGTACTGACTTAGGCACTGAGAAGAAAAATACAAGATGTAGTGGGGAACAAGGAGAACACTACCCCAAATTCCCAGAGATACTACACTTGTGAATGAGGAACAGTGTAAAGTTAATCACATATGTGTATAAAGGAAAACATAGAGGAGAATATAGTCAAATTTCTGCAAAGTCAAGGAAGTAGTAGAAATTTCCACAAAGCCTGTCATGACTGAAGAGAAGTTTGTTCATTACATTAAATAAAAAATTTAAAAATTATGTATACGTAATAACAGCTGAGAAAGAAAGTGTCTGGTAAATCTTGAATTGTCATACCAATGTCTTGAATTGTCTGGAATTTAAAGGTACTCAAAAATAAGCTCAAGCCACATATCAGAAGACAATGAGATTTTTAACCAATAAGTAGCACAATAATGTGGATGAACTTTCACCTAGAAAATTAATTCACTGTGAGTTAAATATGAGTTTTGACATTAAAGAGAACTGAAGTTCAAAGACCATTAATTACAACTAAAATAAATGACAGTGTCTTCAGGAAGGAACTATTTAATAAAGTGTCACAGAGGCCAACAATATGCCTGATATTAATTAACTTCCTAATTAATTATATGATGAAAGGAATAGGCTTCAAGTAAATGCAATTTTCTGTTGATAGGTAATGAAGTATGGTGACAATGTTAGTAAAGATGGAAAATGCAAACTGAGCATCAAAATGAGGATTTTAGGCACATTTTACAAGAAATAGTTGCTTTTATAATGGACAAAATTAGGAAAAGAATATAACCTAATATATTGGGTTTTGAAAAATTGGTGCAATTATTTGATATATATTTATATATCAAGCTAAATGAAAAAACATGCAATTAAATTTATCAGATGACAAAACTGTACTAACTCAGACTAAATAGAGGGGCCCAGCATAATTTGTATGTCAGATAATGCTCATATCTATATTTACATATCAACTTATTATTTAAAGCTGTAGTAACTTTTTTTTCCTGAGGAAGATTTGCCCTTCACACTGAGCTAACATTTGTTGCCAATCTGGATCTTTTTCCCTTGAGGAATATTAGCCCTGAGCTAACCTCTGTGTCAGTCTTCCTCTATTTTGTATGTGGGTCCCCACCACAGCAAGGCTGATGAGTGATATAGGTCTGCACTCAGGATCCAAAGCCACAGAGTGAGGCTGCAGAAGTGGGGTGTGCTGAACTTAACCACTACACCACAGGGCCGGCCCCATGAGGCTGTAGTAGCTTAAGTTAGCAAACTGCTGACTTTTATCAGTTTTTGTAAAATATATAGAGCATAGAGGGAGCTGGAGATGGTGCTGGACTCCAGTTCTGTAGAGATGCATGTGCATATAATAGTCGTGGTCCAGTATTATGCAAATAATATTCCATGGCTCTCCCCGCCAGATATCCATGTGTAAATGCTGGTGAACAGAGGAAAGACTATATCTTCCCTATACTTCTTTTTTTTATTGAGGTAACATTGGTTTATAACATTATATAAATTTCACGTGTACATCATTATATTTCGATTTCTGTGGAAATTACATCATGGTCAACACCCAAAGACTAATCACCATCCATCACCACACACATGCACCCTGTCACCCCTCTAAGCCTTCCTCCCTTCCCTTTTATCCTCTTGGAACTACCAATCTAATCTCTGTGTCTATGTGTTTGTTTGTTTTTATCTTCTATTTATGAGTGAGATCATATGGTGTTTGACTTTCTCCCTCTGACTTATTTTGCTTAGCATAATCCTCCAGGTCCATCCATCTTGTAAATTGCAAGATTTCATCTTTTTTTAAAGCTGAGTGTTATTCCATTGTGTATATATACCACATCTTCTTTATCCATTTGTCCCTTGATGGGTACTGAAGTTGATTCCAAGTCTTGGCTATGGTGAATAGTGCCACAAGGAACATAGGGGTGCATGTATTTTATGCATTCGTGTATTCATGTTCTTTGGATAAATACCCAGCAGTGGAATCGCTAGATCATATGGTACTTCTATTTTTATTTTTTTGAGGAATCTCCATACTGTTTTCCATAGTGGCTGTGCCAGTTTTCATTCCCACCAACAGTGTATGATAGTTTATTTTTGTCCACATACTTTCTTACACCTGTTAGCTCTTGTCTTGTTAATTATAGCATTCTGACAGGTATGAGGTGATATCTCACTGTAGTTTTGATTTACATTTCACCAATAATTCGTGACATTGAGCAATCTTTTCATGTGCCTGTTGGTCATCTGCATGTCTTCTTTGATAAAAATTTCTGTTCAGATCTTCTGCCCATTTTTTAATTGAATTTTTTGGTTTTTTGTTGTTGAGATGCATGAGTTCTTTATGTATTTTTTATATTAACCCCTTATCTGATATATGTTTTGCAAATATCTTCTCCCAAATGTTAGGTTGTCTTTTAATTTTGTTGATGATTTCCTTTGCTGTGCAGAAGATTTTTAGTTCCATGCAGTCCCAATTGTTTATGTTTCCCTTGCAAGATCAGGCACGGTATTTGAAAATATGCTGCTAAGACTGATGTAAAAGATCATACTGCCTATGTTTTCTTCTAGAAGTTTTATGTTTCAGGTCTTACATTCAAGTCTTTAATCCATTTTGAGTTGATTTTTGTGTATGATGTAAGATAATGGTCTACTTTCATTCTTTTGCATGTGGTTGGCCAGTTTTCCCAACACCATTTATTGAAGAGACTTCCTTTCTCCATTGCATGTTCTTGGCTCCCTTGTTGAAAATTAGCTGTCCATAGATGTGTGGGTTTACTTCTGGGTTCTCAATTCCGTTCCATAGATAAGTGTGTCTGCTTTTGTGCCAGTACCATGCTGTTTTGGTGACTATAGCTTTGTAGTATATTTTGAGATCAGGGAATGTGCTACCTCCAGCTTTGCTCTTTTTGCTCAAGATTACTTTGGCTATTTTGTTGTTCCATAGAAATTTTAGAACTCTTCATTCTATTTCTGTGAAAATGTCATTGGGATTTTGATAGAGATTGCACTGAATCTGTAGATTACTTTAGGAAGTATGGACATTTTAACTATATTAATTCTTCCAATCCAAGAGAATGGAATATCTTTCCATTTCTTTGGGTCTCCTTCAATTTCTTTCAACAATGCTTTATAGTTTTCAATGTAGTTCTTTCACCACTTTGGTTAAGTTTATTCCTAGGTATTTTATTCTTTTTTGTGATTGTAAATGGGATTGTATTCTTAATTTCTCTTTCTACTATTTTGTTGTTAATGTATAGAAATGCAACTGACATTTTTATGTTTGATCTTGTATCCTGAAACTTTACTATATTCATTTATTATTTCTAATAGTTTTTTTGTGGATTCTTTAGAGATATGTATATATAAAATCCTGTCATCTGAAACTAGTGACAGTTTTGCTTCTTCCTTTCCAATTTGGATCACTTTTATTTCTTAATCTTGCCTGATTGCTCTGGCTAGGACGTCTAACTAAATAAGAGTGCTGAAGGTGGGCATCCTTGTCTGATTTCTGTTCTTAAAGGGATAGTTTTCAGTTTTTCACTATAGAGTAGGATATTAACTGTGGGTTTGTCATATATGGCTTTTATTCTGTTGAAGTACTTTCCTTCTGCACTCATTTTATTGGGAGGTTTTGTCATAAATGGGTGCTCTATTTTGTCAAATGCTTTCTCTGCATCTAGTGAGATCATCATGTGATTTTTATTCTTTTTGGGTTTTTTTGTGAGGAAGATTGGCCCTGAGCTACATCTGTTGCCAACCTTCCTCTTTTGGCTTGAGGAAGATTGTTGGTGAGCTAACATCTGTGCCAACCTGCCTCTGTTTTATGTGGGACACCACCACAGCATGGCTTGAGGAGCAGTGCTAGGTCCACACCCGGGATCCAAAACTACAAACCCCGGGTCACCAAACCAGAGAGTACAAACTTAACCATTACGCCACTGGGCCAGTCCCTGATATTTCTTCTTCATTTCGTTAATGTGGTATATCATGTTGATTGATTTTTGGATGTTGAACCATGCCTACATCCCTGGAATAAATCCCATTTGAACGTGGTGTATGATCTTTTTAATGTATTGTTTTATTCAATTTGTTAGGGTTTTTTTTTTGAGGTTTTTTGCATCAATGTTCATTAGTGACATTGGCCTGTAATTTTCTTGTTTTGTGTTGTCCTTGTCTGGTTTAGCTATCTGGGTGATGAGGCCTGGTAGAATGAGTTAGGAAGCTTCCCCTCCTCCTCAATTTTTGGAAGAATTTGAGAAGGATAGGTATTTAGTTTTCTTTGAATGTTTGGTAGAATTCTCCAGAGAAGCCGTCTGGTCCTGGACTTTTTTTGGGGGGGTGGTTTTGATTATTGTTTCAATCTCTCTACTTGTGATTGGTCTATTCAAATTTTCTACTTCTTATTGGTCCAGCTTTGGGAGGTTGTATGTTTCTAAGAATTTATCCATTTCTTCTAGATTATCCAATTTGTTGGTGTATAGCTTTTGGTAGTATGCTCTAACAATCTTTTGTATTTCTGAGGTGTCTGTTGTAATTTCTCTTCTTTCATTTCTGATTTTATTTATCTGTGCTTTCTCTCTTTTTCTTGGTGAGCTAACTAACGGTTTGCCAATTTTGTTTATCTTTTCAAAAAACTGGCTCTTACTTTCCTTCATTTTTTTCTAATATTTTTTGTCTCTATTTCATTCATTTCTGCTCTGATTTTTATTATTTCCTTCCTTCTACTGATCTTTGGCTTTGTTCTTCTTTTTGTAGGTCTTATTTTTTCATCCAGTTGGCCACCCTATGTCTTTTGATTGGAGGCTTTAGTCCATTGAAATTTAATGTAGCTGTTGATATATATATATACTTATTGCTATTTTGTTACTTTTTTTCTGAGTATTTAGTAGTTCTTCTCTGTTACTTTGTTCTTCTCTTGCTCTCTTCCCTTGTGGTTTGATGGCCTTCTTTAGTATTATGTTTGGGTTCTTCTCTCTTAAATTTTTGTGTATTTATTATAGGTTTCTGGTTTGTGATTATAATGAGGTTCATGTATAATAACTTATATAAATAACAATCTATATTAAGTTGTTGGTATATTAAGTTAGACTTCTCGCTAAAAGCTCTACTGTTTTACTCCCCTCCTCCCACATTTTATGTGTTGATATCATATTTAACCTTTTTGTTGTGTGTGTATATCCATTAACCTCTTATCTTGGAAATAGATAATTTTATCACTTTTGTCTTTTGACCTTCATGTCAGCCACATAGTTGTTTGATCTTCTTCTTTTACTGTATATTAGCCTTTGCAAGTGATTTTATTTTTTTTGATAATTTTATTATTCCTATTTGTAGTCTTTTCTTTTCCACTTAAGTAAGTCCCTTTATCATTTCTTGTAAGGCTGATTTCTTGGTGATAAACTCCTGTAGTTATTGCTCCTCTGGAAAACTCTTTACGGCTCCTTCCACTCTAAATGATATCATTGTCAGGTGGAGTATTCTTGGCTGTAGGCATTTTTCTTTCAGCACTTTAAATATATCATGCCACTCCCTTCTAGCCTATAAGGTTTCTGTTGAGAAGTCGGCTGATAGCCTTATGAGGTTTCCTTTGTATGTCACTTGTTGCCTTTCTCTTGCAGCTTTTAGTATTCTCTTTGTCTTTAGTTCTTGATATTTTAAGTATACTCTGTCTTGCTGTGGGCCTCTCTGGGTTTATCTTGTTTGGTGCTCTCTGTGTTTTCTGTACCTGGATGTCTGCTTCCTTCCTTAGGTTAGGAAAGTTTTCAGCTATTATTTCTTCAAATAGATTCTCTGCCCCTTTGTCTCTCTCTTCTCCTTCTGGGACACCTATAATATGGATGTTACTGCACTTGATGTTATCCCAGAGTTCCCTTAGACTGCCCTCACTTTTTAAAAATTCTTTCTTCTCTTTCGTGTTCAGCTTGGGCAATTTCCTCTAGTCTTTCATACAGCTCGCTGATCCATTCTTCTGTATCATCTACTCTGCTATTGATTCCCTCTGGTTAATTTTTCATTTCTGTTATTGTTTTCTTCAGTTCTGATTGGTTCATTTTTATATTGCCTAATTCTTAAAGATTTTATTTTTTTCCTTTTTCTCCCCAAAGCCCCCCAGTACATAGTTGTATATTCTTCATTGTGGGTCCCTCTAGTTGTGGCATGTGGGACACTGCCTCAGCATGGTTTGATGAGCAGTGCCATGTCCGTACCCAGGATATGAACCAAGGAAACACTGGGCCGCCTGCAGCAGAGCTCGCGAACTTAACCACTCGGCCATGGGGCCAGCCCCTATGTTCTCTAATTCTTTATTGAAGTTCTCACTGACTTCATCCATTCTTCTCTGAAGATCAGTGAGCATCCTTATGACTCTTAGTTTGTACTCTTTATTATATGGATCGTTTATCTCTGTTTCATTTAGTTCTTTTTCTGAGGATTTTTCTTGGTCCCTTTATTTGGAACTTATTCTTTTGTCTCCTCATTTTGCCTATTTCTCTGTGCTAATATCTATGTATTAGGTCAATCAGCTATGCCTCCTGATCTTGGAGAAGTGACCTTATGTAAGAGATGCCTTATGAGGCCCAGCAATGGGTTTACCTCTCATCACCAGTTCCAAATGTTCCAGGAGTGTCCCCTGTGTGGTCTACATGTGTGCTTCTCTTGTGGTGGACTTGCTCTTACTGCAGGTGCACTGGAAGGCTAGGCTGTCCCTCTGGAAAGTTGGGTGTAATGCTCTGTTGCATACAGCTGCTATGATTCCTTCAGTTGCTTTACTGGGTGACAGGAACCCTGGCACAGTTGGCTGCAATGTCAAGTAGCACACTCCAGCTGCAATTTTTCTAAGTGAGTAGTCCCCCAGCATGCCTTCTGCTGGGCTCAGGGGCCCACGATTGCTGTAGGTCTCCGGCCTTCAAGGCTGTTTTCATTTCTCTCAGTAGTGCAGCTAAGGGGGGACAGTCCTAGGTGTGGCAGCACACTATTGGAAGGTAGGGCAGATCTCCTATATGGCGGTTTGAGAAACAGACGTCTGCTGTACCTGGCAAGCCACACCACCCACAGACCCACACATGCTGTCCATGCAGTCCTGACTCGTGCCTCACCCCAATGAAATGGACACACTCGCCCTGCTGCAGAGGCCCTACATACTTTGCCAATGCAGTCCCATTCCTCACACATGCTGTGCCCTGCAAAGGCAGACCCATTCACCCCGCTGTAGAGGTCCCGCACACCTGGCCTATGTGGGGCGACAAGTTGCCAGAGGGCTTGCTGGTGTAAAAGGACCATCCCTAGGGTGGGCTCCCCACCCTGGCTGAACTGGATTAAATCAGCATTCTAGTAGGGAGGGCAAACCCCTGTGCTAACATGCCAGGGGAAGAACTCCCATGGTGTCTGCCAGCATGTGTGCCATCATGCCTGTACTAAGTCACAATAATGGCTGCCACCAATGTCTCATTCTCTGAGGAGGTGGTTCCAGCCACCTCCTGCCTCCCTGAGATGTGCTCAGAGCTTATCAAGTGAGTCTCTTTTCATCAAAGGACTGTGCACCTTTATTTCGAGTGATTTTGTGTTGCTTTCTGAAATGGATGAATGTGTGAGTGGGCCCTTTAAGAGTAGGCTTTTCTTTCTCTTATGTTCCATAGCTTTTCTGGGAGTATGCCCTGTTGTTGTTAATACTCAACCAAGCCAGATATTATGACACTCGTCTTGGTTGTGCTGAGTTCAAAAGCTGCTTATTGTGGCAAAGCTCTCCCACTCAGATCCTCTGCTCCTCCAGGGAAAGCTTCATACCTTAAGATTGCTCCCAGCCATGAAGTGCCGTGGCTAGGATGTGGTTTTTTTTTCCTCTCTAGAAAGGTATTTCCGCCTCTTCCTCCCTTGTACTGCGGTTTCTTTTCATCCAGTTTCCGCTTCTCTTTCAGAGGTAATTTTTCCAGGGGTAGTTGTAAATTTGCTGTGTCCATGAGAGGAGATAAGTTCGGAGCCCTCCTGTGCTGCCACCTTCCCAGCAATCTTCCCAACACTTCTGAGTACAAATTTCATCCAATAACATCATTTTTCTACCACCAACCTGGTCCTGGCCACTGTTACTTCTTGTCTGGATTATTGCCAGAGTCCTGTGATTGCTATCCCAGTTTCCACCCTTACCCTGAAGTCTATTCCTACCCAGAGACCAGAACAATCTTTTGACAATGAGCCAGAGCATGCCAATCCCAGTGCAATGCTTTCCTAGAGCCCAACATGTCACTCAGAGCAAAGCCACAGGTGCCTGATGTGATTCCGCCCTCTTGTTTCTGCCCTACTCCTCACTCTCCTCCAGACAATCTCCTCATTCTTCCTCTTGCATACCAGGCACGCTTCCCTCCTCAGGGCTCTTCCCATTGCCTGTTATCACCTCCTGGAGTATTCTCACAGAGAGCTGCACCGAGTTCCACACATGGTTCATTGGGTCTTTGATGAAATGTCACATTGAGTGGGGCTTTTCTGATGCTCTATTTATAATTGCAATACTCAGTATAATTACAATATTTCTCATTCCAGTCCTCTATGTATAGCTCTCTATACAAAATGTCTTCTTTTAATCTTCTCCATAATTATTTATTCTTTTTTGTCTCTATCTCCCTCACTAAATTATAAACTCCATGAAGGCAATACTTTCTGCTGAGTTTGCTTACTCTGTAGTATCTCTCGCATTTCAAATGACATCTGGCATAAACAGATCCTCAATAAAGACTTTTCAATGAATAAATAAATGCAGAATACAGACGATAAAATTGTTGAAATGATGTCATCAAGTAGCAAGAGGAATTGGGATGTCTCACAATGCAATGCCTAATTTTAGATCAAAACCAGGGAATTAGTGAGGAAGCAAAGAATATGAGTACAGTTTTGTTTCCTCCATCCGCTAGTCCATGGTTTTATTACCCACTTTGTTCAGAATGTGAATGTAAAAGAGGCCTATTATTTATTTGGCCCATGTACCAGAAACATCAAGAAATAAAATAGAATGTGGAGGAGTAAAAATAATACAAAAAATTATTGAGACTTTGCTGTTCCCCAGTCATTGGGTCTTTGATTTAGTGTATGAGTGGGACATTTTGACATGGGTGGTGGGGGAGGCTAATATAGGCCTAGGTTTCACTATTTTAACTTAGGGAGGAGATGGAAAGCCCTCAAACACATGGTTGAATGACCTTGATTGATGATTACAGCTTTGCCCAAAGACAAGTGATTGTCCTTTAGTGGGCTGGTTGCAAATACCATGTTTAAGTAAAAGTGTGTAAGGGGTGAGCTTCAGGCCTCAGAAAACAAACCTCAGCTTTAGATGTCTCTGCAGAGACATAAGTTAAGATGTTCTAAGCTAATGTAAGCCTGTGGGTAGCTTCCACAAATGCTGGCTTTGCAGGCATCCTGGCAAGCAATGCTGTGGCGAGACTTGGACCTCTGTGCTATGTGCTGTGGCTCCTGCTGAGTAAGCAGGCCAAGACCTTGATCATGCTGGGTCTTATAGTTGCAGAGACTTCAGAATTCAGGGTACTAAAGCTTCCTATGCAGATGCAGCCTTACCAGAGGTGAAGCCTCAGCTATAGACAAAGGGTATTTTCTTCCACCAGCCTCATCCATATCAAGGAACAGAGGGATATTTTCTGTTTTTAAACTATTATTTCTCATCCTAGGTAAGCAGTTGTAGATTAGCCAACTCAAACTCTGACAGGGCTAACATGGGCTCTCCTTGGCTTGTCCACAGGCCCAAATGACACCCTCCACATACACCACATGGTCCCAAGTTATTTCTGGATCGTTTAATCACATGGGAAGGAGAAACATTAATTAGTAGGCAGATATCCTCGTCTTAGACTATTCCATAGCAATTCACTAGACAAATCCTTAGCAAGAGTCCCGTGACACAGCTCTCTTGCTTCAAAGGAGTCGTCATACGTTGTTAATAATTCAGAACTTGAATGCCAGAGAAGCATACCTTGAAGAGGAGATGGAAATTAACTGGTTGAATATATTAGGGAAAGAGGCAATTCAAATGAAAACTGCTGCCACTCTGCATATTTATCTATATTAAAAACACAAGAAGTCCAACGCCTGTGCTGTAGAGGAGATGGCATGTAGGTGAATTTTCCTCTCAGGCAGGGTAAGGGCTGAGGCCAAGGTTAACCACTTGCCGAGTCTTTGCTGTACTTATTATTAGATGGCTGTGGTTTTCTATCAAACAGTACTGTAAGATGAGGGAGTCCTAGAAGGCGTTCCATTGACTGCACCGGCTTTAAAACATAATTCAACATCAATTCCATTATCCTCTGGCAATTAATATAAATTAACATATCCTTCCACAGAAAGTGGACCACTGCCACCCCAAATCCTTCCCACTGAGCACACTTACCACTGCAGAGGCTTGAAAGTCAGGGGCTGGTGTGGGCCTGGCTGCTGTGTGCAGCGAGCAGGAAGCAACTCCAGGCCTTCTCCTCCACTCTGACTGATGCAGGCGCACTCTAAGAGGCTGCAGGGTGGGCGCTGTGAGAGGGGCAAAGCAGCAGGAGCAGACACCTGGAGTCCAAGTTACCTGCTCATGCAGCTTATTTGTCCTTCAGGACCTGCTTGGGACTGTTCTTTCTTATATGTCTTAAAAAAATTTTTTATATAGTATGCTGCTATGAAATTCTTATGCAGTTTGCTGTTTCAAGTCACACCCATTTCATTATGAGCAGCTTGAGTCATGAAATGTGGTGGTGTTCCACGTCAGTCTCCACTGAGGCCCAGTAACAAAGTAAGAGCTATTTTTCAATTAGAGAACTGCTGTCAGCCTAGGAAGTTAGAGCCTTACTCCCAAATCCTTGTGTCTGCACTGTCTTTCTCCTTCTGCCACTTTTCGGAGACACACACAGCACTTCTGTCTACCCCAGACCCCACTAACACCAATGGGGCTGCTGGCTCCTCAGGCTTAATTGCCAGGGCATTTTTCCAGCTGCCTGGACTTTCTGTGAAGCCCTTTTGTGCCTCTGCCTTTTCCCACTCAAAATTGCCAGGCTTAAGGCTTCCCAGGGAAAATGGATCAGAGCAGCACCTCCCCAACCTCAACAAGTGTTGTACATCTTTACATTTTGTGGAGGGTGCACAGTGAAGTAAACTGCCTCTCGTTTGTTAAGACTCAATATCCTAACACTGCCCTGACTACTATAGCTCTACAGACTTTGCAACTATGGCTGGTTCTAAAACTTCACAGGGTTCTTCTCCCACCTCTGGCAGACTATTAAAGCATCTGATTGCTTATTACTTCCTATTCACTGAGTCAAGATAGCATAATGTTATCAATGTAACGAACCAGCAAGAAATGACATAGGATGTCGGGCTGATCAGGGTTCCTCTGGACCATATTCTGGCAACAAGCAGGAGAGTGGACACAGCCTTGAAACAAGACAATAAAGCTCTTTTGTTTGCTATGTGATTGTGAATTGCTTCTGAACTTTTCTGATAAGAATTTCCAGGTCAATAGCTATGCTAAGTGTCAGAGGCTATGTTGATTTTCTCCAGGAAATATATCCAGAAACACAGCTTCTGTGATCATTGCTCCCAGATGGAGTTTATGATAATCCACAGTCATCATTTGCCACCCACCTTGCATTTACAGTGGTTAATCAGGTAAATAAAGATGTGGTAGGAATTAGTCTGTAAGGTAACAATGATGTCTAGAAATTCCCCAGGGATGTAGTCATACTTTGGGTTTATATTTTGATGTGCTTAGGGTTAGTTTCAGGGGCTTCTATTTGACCCTTCTTACCATAGTAACGATCCAGGCAGCTGATGTGGGAATTCTATAATCTGGTACTGAGAAAATAACTACAGCATGGATCCGTGGTCCAACTGGGACACATTCTTAGAGCCAATGGGGGCCAAGGCCCTATTCTTACTAGTGAACCATTATTTCATTGCAAGTCTCTGGAAGTCAGCAAAGTTTATATGAAGCAACGCTTTAATAGGTTGACAATTATTTTCATTTCATCAGGTATTGTTACTATTTTGCCAGTGCCACAGATTTAGGATTGCTAGATAAAATACAGGATGCCCAGTTATATTGCAATTTCAGATAAACATAAATCATTTTTAATGAAATCTTAAATGTTTCATGGAACATACTTATATTAAAAAGTTTGTTGTTTATCTGAAACTCAAATTTTACTGGGCATCCTGTGTTCTTTTTCCCTAAATCTGACAACTCTGCACAGATGTCTGTTTTTTTAAAACTATAACTAATTATTAACTATTAAAACTATTGTGGATTATTTTGGTAATTTTGCACAAGTTGTCTGTGGTGGTTCAGTGTGGACACCTGCCTTTCACCATTCTGGGTTCTTATTGTGTCCATTGTGATCATGGAATCAAATCTCAAAGCAGCATCCAGAGGTGTTCTTTCTGTTTGAGGCTTCCATGACAAACAGTGTAGGATACTGTGAGGGTATATATGCCTGGTACTCATGTGTGTGTGCCAATCTAAAATTTCAAGTGAGTTCACACAGCGTGAGGCTGCTCTTACCAATGGAGGTTGGGAACTGGTATCTAAATGTTCCATCTTTTCATCTCTTGAGTGCAAAATGTTTGAAGTGCCTTCTACAAGGCTCTTCATCCCCGTGCGATGAAGCTTCAGTTCTCACCAGTGACAATCATGTTGTGCACCTCTGTGTTGGCTTTCCCTCCTTCCACACTTCATCTTCCCTTTTCCCTTATCTTAACTTCTGGGCTTATTCCCAAAATGAACTACCTGCACAAAAGCCCTGGTCTCAGACTCTGCTTTTTGAGTCAAAGGAAAGCCCTAATTAAAACACGTCATAATCAGCTCTTGGGCTTCTCCCTCAGCTATAGCCACCTGTGACTTCTTCATAAGCCACCTTGGAGGTGAGGGACTTCTCCAGAGTTGCCACAGAAGCTTTGAGTTTTCCTCAAGCTTCCTTAAGTGCGTGTTCAGAGTTTTCCATTTCTATTTTTCTTTATGTATTCTATTTTTCCCTCAGCAATTAAATATCACAGCTATTTGAGCTACTCTCTCCTTCACCTCTACTGGCGCTTCATGCCATGCTACCACAGTCATAATTAGAATTAAATGTGGCCATCAGTTGGCATAAATCATCCATCTCCCATCCACCCACACAGAGATTATGCCACATATTATACACAAACGTGTCATGCATTCCTTTTATTGTACATGATTTTCCAAGTGACCAATCCAATCTCAGAATTTTATTTCAAGTGCCTGTATCCTGGGATCCCTTCTAACACCAATTATTATATTGGCGAGAGGTTCAAGAAAAAACAAATGGTACATGAAAAATATAATTCAAGGAGGGTTTGCATATAAAGTGACTCTTTGCAAAGGCTCGAGTATGGTGGAACCACAAGTGATAGTGTAACAACTTGGAAGTGGTAATGGCCAAACTGTTATCACACCTCGGCCCAAAGCCATGATGGCATGGAGTGGCTACTGGAAGCCAGCAGGAGAGTAATTATCATTATTAATTTTATATGTAAACTTGGTTATACCGTGGTACCCAGGTTTTGTTCAAACACTAGTTTGGATGTCATTGTGAAGGTATTGTTCAGTTAAGATTAACATTCAAATCAGAAGATTTTGGGTAAAACAGATGACCTTCTGTAATGTGAGTCAACTTCTTCTGATCCGTTGAAGGCCTTAAGAGAAAAGATGGCTATCTCCAGAGGAGGAAGGCAATCTGCCTCCAGGTGGCCTTTGGACTTGAGAACGAACCATCAGTGCTTCCCTGGGCCTCTAGCTTGCTGGCCTGCCCTGCAGATTTTGGATTTGCCAGCCTCCACAACCAAGTGTGCCAATTCCTTAAAATCTTTTTCTGTCTCTCTGTTGCTGTCTCTGTCTCTGTCTCTCTCTGCATAATCTTTCTCTGTCTCTCTCTCTCGCTCGCTGTCCCTCTCTCTCTCTTTCTATATGTATATATATGTACGTGTGTGACCAACTTCCCAGGGTGAGCGGGATGGAGAAAGGGAAGAAGGATCTTTAGGAGCACATCTATGACAGGCAGCACACCACCACTCCTCCACCCTTCACTTGCTCAGCCCCTGTATTCCCCGAAAGAAAGCAGCGCTGTGGAGTAGGCATCCTCTGCTCCTTTCTGCCTGAATATGTTTATGCCACAAAGCTGAAATTTCAGCACAGCCATTATAATGCCAATGGTGTTGTTTTGATCTCCCTTGTCACTTACTTGGCTGATTTATCCATTTATTCACAAGTTAGGTAGGAAAAATGGTCCTATTAATAATAATAATAACAACAAGATATTGGTCATTCTACTATGCTAAGAATTATACAAAAGTTATTTATTTAACTATTCCGTAATTATATGTTATAATTTTTCCCATTTTACTGATGATAACTTAAAACTTGTGGTGCAGTGATTTCCCTTGAATATTGATTAGAACCTACCACTTTCTAATTCTAAAGCCAAGCTTTTTTCATGATATAGCACTCTATCAATGTATAACACAAAACCAAATGTTACACCAAGGAAATAAAATACAATGTATTTAGAAATTATGTCATTGTCTGAGATTCCTAAATTGAATCAAGTACATTCTACTATCTTCCTTTATATAAAAATTATAGAGGAAATATGACCTATATTTTACATGGAGACTACAGTGATAACACCCTGATTTGTGGTGAGTTTAATACAGAATTAGGTCTATGTTGATTCTGTGTCCACATTAAACCTAAATTCCAATGGCAAAAATCTTGATTCATTTATTATCTTCACATACAATTTTTTCAAAAAAAAATATTGACTGACATCCCAGGGAAGTGTGAAAACTGAAGCAACATGCTGAACTAAGTGTGAACTGACAAAACAGGAAAATAATTTTACCTGCGGGCCTGATCTTTTTTGCATAGATTGCTTTTCGTCTCATACTGCTTTCATTTGGGGTAAGTAAAGCATGCTAATTTTTCTGAAGTAAGGTAATTTTATAGGACCAGGAAACACCTTTAATGGATTCCTGGTCATTTCTTTAAACTGATTTTCCCATCCACCTGAATGTTTTGTTTTTGTTCTGTGTGTGGGGAAGATGTTCACAGCTAACATCTGTGCCAGTCTTCCTCTATTTTATGTGGGATGCCACCACAGGCTGGCTGGACGAGTGGTGCTAGGTCTGTGCCTGGAATCACAACCTGAGACCCCCTGGCCACTGAAGCAGAGCACGAACTTAACCACTGGGTCAGCTCCACCGTCTGAATGTTTTGACCAAGTCCCCAAGAGGTGAGTGGCAGCGTTCAGGAGGTAATGCCATGAAATGGTCAGGGAACATAGGGAGAGTCTTTGGAAGGACCCCAAGGGAGAGACGTCAGAAACAGGGCGAGTTCCCATCTATAGGGCACTGGGAAGTGTTTATCCATAATTATGCTCAGACCCCTGCTTCAGAGAAGATCTCACTGAATGTTGAGGACTTTCAGAAGAATACCCCTATCTCTTAATTTGCCTTTACAGCTTCCAGGTAAATATGTCAGCATTCTCAGAGAGATTGGTGTAACCATGATGGAGGAGAAGACAGGGTCTGAGCTCCTAAATCTCTCTCCTTGGTGCTCAAATGGAGTACTGATATATACTGTTTTTCAAATACATAGACTATGATATATCTTGAATGAAAGGAACTCTGAGGAAGGTAAATCCATTGCTCTTTTCATTCTGTTTTCACCCTCCTGCTCCTTTCCAGAGCAAAATAAAGATGAGCATGAGTCATGATATGCTGAACAGAGAAAGCTGTTTTATTCTTTTATTTTTTTGGTAAGGAATATTGGCCCTGAGGTAACAACTGTTGCCAATCTTGCTGTTTTTGCTTGAAGAAGATTGTTTTTGACCTAATACCTGTGCCAATTTTCCCTATTTTGTATGTGGGATGCCACCACAGCATGGTTTGATGAGTGATGTGTAGGTCCATGCTTGGAATCCACACCAGTGAACCCTGGGCCACTGAAATGGAGCATACAAACTTAACCATGATGCCACCAGGCCAGCCTGAGCTATTTTATTCATAATATGTAATTTAATGCTTTTTTTAGGATCCAAAAATATAGCTTAGCTGATTAGACCTAGAATTAAAAATGCATTACCAAAATAAGTAATAAATCACAGAATATCAAAAGAGGAAAATGGATTAATCAATCTGGTATTGAAAATAGCAAACAAATTCCCTCAAAAAGAGTATCAGAAGTTCCAACAACAACCTAAAAATGTGATTAATGCATTATGGTCATCCATTCAATTTTGCCTTCTTGACAAACGCAGAAACTTGAGAAGATATGAAAGCAAAGTGCAAAGACCCTTCAAAAGGATGGATTTCTTAATTTTCTGGTAAATCTAACTGCTGGGTATGGCCAGAGAAACTTTTCTAAGTGGAATGGAGAGAAAGGTTAAGGTCACTAAATGACAGTGCTTATGCATTTGGCTGCAGAGGTATGAGTGTAATGAAGAGAACGTAGCAGGCATGACCTCACCTTTTTTCCAGGTGAAAGACTTATTGCGTATCTTGATGTCCATTGTTGTTCTTGTCATTAGTATTTTATCTTATGGGCAATGCCATAGGAGTGATTTAAAATCTCTTGGTTATAAGTTTTCTTTTATTTAATTTCAACAGTGAGGAAAAAAGCAGGGGCCACACTTTAAAAATGAACAACATCTTCTAGAAGAAGATTCTGTGGAGATTCACCATTGACATTTAGCTGTTTACTGTCAGGACATAGGAGTTTGGAGTTTTATAACCTAAGATGGTTGTCTATTTTTCTGGACTCACTTGCTTGCAGCTATTTTCTAGTTTACTGGCATTCAAGGATGAACAAGACAAGTCATAACAGTAATAATATTGATAAAAATAACTCAATAACATTATCTATCTTTAAAAAAATTCTGTTGCATTAACATCATAAATTAGGTGCCCACATTGCAAGTGTTGTTGCTAGTAATCTCCAGTGGCCATTGACTAACAGCCTCACGCCAGGTCCCATGTTTAATGACTGAGGATGGATTCCCAGGATGCATTCCATAAATCCTCTCTGTGTAACCTGTCACATGTTGTTAAAATAATGCTGCATTTAATCAACTGAAACTGACTCCAGCAAGTAAGAGAGCTGCAGCCTTCATTCATAAGACAGAGCTACACGGCAAAAGAGGCTTCTCCTGATGTGCCAAGATTCATGGCATCAAATAACAATTGTGAAGAAGGAAGAATTTAAGATGCTGGGATCAGGGAGGAAGCTGGGGAACACGCAGCAGGTGGGGAATGCTTCCGTTATAAATGCCATCTATCACTGCCTTCTAAAAGCCTCTCCTTTTGTCTGGGGAAGCAAAGTCACAAAGTAGGTCATTATAACAATGATTTCTATTACTTCGCCATGTGTTTCTCCTGGAGGAAGGTCTCTGCACAATTCATTACATAGCGTGGATTTGTTCATTCTCATTATATGCTTTCTGTCAGATTTATGGCCATCTAGGTTGCCAGCTTTACATCAAGTTATTAAAATGCAGAAGAAACAAGAATGATTTCCTTCCATACCCCTACCTCAAGGTCTCACGGCATTTGTTTAGGCTACAGTATGTAATCAGCTAAATATTCTCTCCTGCAATGTGGAAAAGACTTAAATTTTAACCCATTTGTCAAGTGTCATGGATTTTTTAAAGGCTAAATTTAGCGTGAAAGCCCTCTGGCTCTTCTCAACCGGCATATGACAGTGGAGAGAAGCTAATGAAATATTAGAAAACCCTGTGGGATTGCCAGAAAATGTCTATGAGAAAATTCCTAAATGCGGAGGCAAACAAGTTATGGTTTGTAGTCATTTTAATGTCATTACAGGGCATTGCAGTTGTTGCGATCCATTTAAGAGGAACATCTGATGAGAGTGAAATGTCACACTGCTGTGTGTCTTCCCCCCTCGCATGCCAGAGAACATCACCCTAAAGAGAAAAAGCACCCTAAGGAGAACGCAGGGGGATTCCGGATAAAGACTTGCTGAAAGTCAAGGGCAGCTCTCCCCTCAGACCCTTAGAGCACATCCCACTGATGGGGGTGGGCTCCCGTTTCACCATTTCTTGCCCAGACGAGCACAGTCACCTCTTCATTTTATGTTTTGCCCTCAAGCAAAAATTCTTTTATTTTTCCTTTAGTTGTAATTACATGCAGTTCCTTTTCACCCTGAGGATATAAGGCCAATATATTTCCTGGCTCAATATTTTAGAGATTACAATTAATTTAACACAATATTTTTACTTGACTCTTGAAATGACCTTGAAACATAACGGGTAAGTTATTACTGTTTCTCCCACGAAAAACTCATTTTCAGATATATATATATATATATATATATGGACACAGATATATACACACAGATATATATATATCTGGACTCACAGCTGATAAATGATATATAATTTAGAAAATTTATTTGCTTTTTTATTTTTTAAAGCTTGTAGGTGAGGTGGTATACTATAGGAAAAAAATTAGATTTGTGAGTGTGAAAATAAACCATCTATAAGAAAATTGGGAAATTATCAATTTATGGTAGCATTTTAGGGAGTCAATGTCCATGTTTTTATCCATTTATTTTTTAAGGATGGGCTAAATATGTAGCCTCCTTTAACAATGTGGGGCCGGCCCAGTGGCACAGTGGTTAAGTTTGCACCTGCTTTGGTGGCCTGGGGTTTGCCGGTTTGGATGCCGGGTGTGGACATAAGCACCAAAGCTACGCTGTGGCAGCCATCCCACATAAAATGGAGGAAGATGGGCATGGATGTTAGCTCAGGGCCACTCTTCCTCAGCAGAAAGAGGAGGATTGGCAGCAGCTGTTTGCTCAGGGCTAATCTTCCTCAAAAAAACAAAAAAAGCACCTGAATTCTCTAAAAGCCAGGTACGTCTCAAATAACTAGAAGAGTATTTCTTGTGCCTAAATCAAAGCAATGACAAGGAGCAGTATCTTGTCAATGAGTTTTACTATCTCTTGTTCTTCTTTTTCTTTTTTTAATGTCCTTCTTCAGATCCCAGCATAAATATCTTGTCTGGGAATCTCTCATAAGTATAAAAGAGAGCATTTTTCACCCAAGGTTTTGCTTCAGTAGGAAAACATATGATGGACCCTCCAAATTCCCTTTTAGTTCAGTAACTCTTAACGTATCTGGAAAGGTTATGTCCACCTCTCATTCAGTGTGTGCGGGACAGGCAGGAGGCTGTATCCCTTTGATCAAGCAATACAGAAAAGAAGGATGCTGAGTGCCTGTCATCAGATTTCCACCAGGAATCTCTCTCACTGGAAAGGTGAAGCCCAGCTGGGCACTGTTGAGTTGCTGTCTGGATGGCCATCATCCTGCAGGCCAACCTTGTAGTCAACCAGCCAGCCTGACACTTTCCTGTTAGCTGGCCTTGTCCCTACATGTTCCCAAGGCCAGATGAGCCTGCATGTGAGCACGTGTGAGATCCTATCTTTTGCTGTGATGTCTCAGCGGCAAATGTTTTGGTCCTCTGGTGGTCACCTGCTGATAGATAGTCCTTCCCAAATTTTCTGGGGCATATTTGAGATTACTTCTTTGCCTCACAAACTGTGAGAGATCACCTAAATTAATCACACTTGATGTCCAGCCTTTTAAAACAAAAGCACATCTAGTACGAGCAGAAGTGGGGAAAAAATTCCTTCACCTTTCTCCTGCAATCTACTGATTCCAGAGGACTGACTTTGCATGGAGCAGGCCTCCCAGACTTCAGTATTTCGGATATAGAAAGAGTGATGTAAAAGAATAAGGTATTCTCTGCAGATCTTCACTGCCTGCTGGTGAGAGGCCTCATGGTTATTTGCTAAACATGATATTCATCTACAGTAGAGATTTGTGAGATTTTATATAAATATATATATATATATATCATGATCATTGCTAAGTTGATGCTTACATTCAACAAATACCTAAACTATACCAAGCGCATTCTATTCAAATAGGATACATCAGTAAAACAAAATAACTGTTCTTATGTAGCATCGGCCATAGTGAGAGACAGAGAAAACAAGCAGATAAATAAGCAACATATGTAGTAAATCATGGTATAAAGGGTTACATCAGAAAATAAATGTAGTAAAGGAAAGGAAGTGGTGGAGAGGTAAAATTTCACAAATAAAGACTTCATGTAAAGGCCTGAAGGAGGTGAGGGAAGTATTTCTGCCAGAGGCAATACAAGAGAGAGTTCAAGGCTCTAAGATGAGAACATACTGTTCTGATGGAAAAGCAAGGAGAGCAATTTGGCTGCAATTGAGTTTAGACAGATATTGAGGTTGTACAGCCATTCGAGGACTTTGGCAATTACCTGAGTATGATGGGGAACCACTGAGGAGGTGTGGTCTGCAAACTGATACAATACAAAATATTTTAGAAGAATTGCACTGCATGGGAGTAAAATCAGAAAGACCATTTAAGCAGCTGGTCCCAATAATCCAGATAGAGGGTGATGCTGACTTGTGCCAGGGTGGTGGTAGTAATGGTGGTGATAAGTGGTTAGCATCTGGATATATTTTGAAGGTAGAACTGAAGGTATTTGATAGTGGAATGGGTGGAGTATATGAAATACGGAAAACTAAAGATGTCTCCCTTGGGAAAGAACTCAGCAATTAGAATATAGCATTGCTATCAAGTGAGAAAGGAACAATGGAAGGAGAAGGGATTTTTGCAGTAGGCTGGGAGTGGGGGGAAGATCAGGAGTTTAGTTTGGGATATGTTGAGTTCAAGGTACTCATCACCAACTAAATGGAAATATCAAGGAAGCAGGTAAGTAAATAAGACCAGAATTCAGGGCCAAGTTCTGTGCTTTAAATATGCCCATGAGATCATCAGCATGCAGATAGATGCATATAAAGCAAAGTGTGTAGCCCAAGGATTGAGCTTTTGGGTATTCCAACTTTTAGAGGTTGGGATGCAGTAGATGCCAACAAAAATTTGAAAAGGAACATACAGGGAGCTAGGAAGAAAACCAGCAGAGTGCAGTGTCTTGGAAGAAAAGTAGGAAAAATGTTTCCAGAAAGATGGTGTGATCAGCTGTGATCACACTACTGACAGTCAGTCAAGGGAGGTGAGGACCAGTAACTGGTCACTGGGTTTAGCAATATGAAGGTCACTGGGGATCTTGCCAAGAGCACTCTTTAGTTTGAAGATTAACACATCTGGTTGATAATATTGAAAACCAAACCAAAACAAAACAAAAAAGCTACAAAGAATAAATATAGTGGAGTATATATGAAAATCAAACAGTTATTAAGCTTTATATCTCATGACAAATGAATTAGGTAAGAGACACTGCCTCCAGGAAAGTTCTGCATTACTCCAGATTGGCTGCTCCCCTCCAGTGTGTATGGATCCTTGCTGCTTCCCTTACTGTACTTTCACTCAGCTTTCCTAATCTCATCAAAGGCCAGTTCTGACCATCATTTAAAGATTGTAGTTTATAGAGAGCAGTCAGTTCTATAAAAATAGATAACTAATACACCTTGGAATTCACAAGTAGTCATTTTTTCCATGTCCTAGAACTTACTCAGGTCAGTTCTATTCCCTGTGGGAAAGGAACACACAGAGGTGTGAGTACACCGAGGTAAGCATCTCTGGGAGGCATGCTGTCTACTACACTGTACTTTATGTGTGGCTGCCTACCACACGATATGTTGTATCTCTTTAATGATGGGTTCTGAGACGAAACTCCACAAAGAAAAGGTAACTTTGATTCACTTCTGTCCAAAGACATGGCAAGATACTTCAGTAAAGTAGAGAAAAAATGGTACCATAATTCTGGGCTAGATTGTAACCCACTTTCTTGATAAGGGAGGCTGGGGCAGCTTCTGTCATCTCTCAGGTTCACCCTGGAGGGGACAACAATAGCAAGACCAGGGCAAATTTTTCTAGAGCTGTCTCAATGAATACATTTCTTAAACTGTAGTGAAGTGAGGGTGGCAGAACATTAGTAATTTCCAGGTTGCCCTCTAGGAACTGTCAAGCAGCTATATGAAGAGGTCCATGTGGCAAGGAGCTAAGGCTTTCTGTAAGCACTAACATCAACTTTCCAGGCATGGGAATGAATTACCTTAGAAGTAGACCCTTGACCCAGTCAAACCTTCATATGACTACTGGTCCAGCCAGCATCTTCACTCCAACCTCATAAGAGACATTGAGTCAGAACTGCCCAAGTAAATTGCTCCCAAATTCCTGACCCACAGAAACTGAGTAATTTGGGGGTAATTTTTGTACAGTAGTTGATAGCTAACACATGCAAATATTCCGCTTCAAGAGGCCTCTCCATGGGACTTTCTGGGAGTGTCCTGAACAGAAATGCTTATATGAATACATTTATTAACTATATCCCTAAATTCCCTCTATCGCTGAAGGATCCTTCATGCTCTCTGTGAAAAATTGTGGAAAGAACTGATTTAAGATGTCACTACTATAAGCGACTGAGATTTGAGGATTGTTTTTCCTCATCTTAATATAACCTTTTGACAATAAGTGCTATGCGGTTGAGAATCTTAAATGTGAAAAATCAAATTTCTTCTAGAAAATGTCTAGAACTTTTTGCTAAAGTTGCACTATTTATGTTTAGAAGCTGATTGGCTGAAATCCTACTGCATGTCAGAAATTTTACTCCGTTTTAAGTTGAAGTATTGTGAAAACAGAACTTTAGGTTCTCTGCAGCAGCCTGATGGGTTTTAGGGACTGGAAAAACCCCACATTGTTTTTTTGCTAAAGAACTCACTTAACTCATCAGGTCACCTGCACTAGATAGGAATGAATCCAACGTTAAAATTCAAAGTCTTCTCCAACTGCTCACCCTTTAAGCAATCCTTTTCATTTTTATGTGTATTGATGTTTTACTGGAGGTACTGATGTTGATGTCTTACTGGAAATAGTGATAGAGGTGAGCTGGGGTCTTGAATCCTCCTGAGGCACCCTGGCTTACTCTCAGTGCCCAAGATGCAAATGTACTGGACCTTGAGACCTCTGTTTGCCTGCACCCTTGTCCCTAAGCCTAGACATACAATTCCCATCCAGCTCAAGCCCACTAAACTTTGAGCTACACACACACACACACAGACCAAGCAAATGAAATCCTGTTTCCTCCAGCCTGCTTTGCTGATTTTGATTTACAGACCATATTATAGCCTTTGCCTGTTCCATTTACGGGACATAAACACTTTTTAACTTCATGGTACCAACAGATAACATTTCTTTCTTGAATGTCCCATGTATCTTATCATGTAACATTAAAGCTTTCCCTGAGGCATCTGCACACATTTCTATGATTTCATCAGGAGAAAACAAAAGTTAGTAATATTGACCCTCAGATTTGAATTCCCATCATTCCCTAAAGTGGGAAAATAACTTTCTTACCTTTATTCACCTCAACTTAGAGTTCAGCATTGAATTCCTAGTTGGACTATACATAGCCATAAAACTTCTGAATATCTTTAGGGAAGTCAAGTGGTATAAAAATACTTCAGGAGCGAGCTCTCCAGTCTCTGATTTAACTTGTACTTAAATTTAGCTTCTTAAGTGTCTTCTTAAGAGAAAGTTCAGCAGGAGCCAAATAAAATTGAAGTGCCTATTCTCATTGAATTGTAAGATCATATAGTCTCCATTTCTTTTCCTAAATCCTTCTTTTCTGTTCTTATGAGTCTTAATTCTTTTTTCATCGGGATCCCAAAGGAAATCAGAACAGACTTGGACAGATGCCATGTTCTCCTCTGTAATGGATTTTGCTTTGACTTTCATCACCATATTATAAATGAGAAAATAAATCGTTTTTTGGACATGGATTCTATGCCTGGCTTATGCAGTGCATTAGGTTGAATACTAGGCTCTACCCCTAGCATCACTGCAGTCTGTTGGGGAGGTGAAAATGTCATCATCATCATTGCTAATGTTTATTAGCTGGATTTTGTTTCAAGTACTTGGCTTGTAATAATTTATTTAATCATCACAGCAATCTTAGGAAGCAGACAATATTATTATCACTTCTATAGATGTGAAAACTGAGGTGTATGAGGTTAGATAACTTCTCCAAAATAACCAGGCTAGGAGGAGGCAGAACTGGGATAAGAATCCACAGGCTCTGACTCTAGAACCATGGTTCTTAGCCACTATAGTAAACTACCTCTCCAAGAGCAATGAAGGGCTGTGCAAAACTCTCTCCTAGTCCTGACAACAGGATTTCAAAAAAGGGACATTCCAGTATTCATTCACTATGGCTCGGTTGCCAGTGTGCAGCTAGGGATGCATCAGGATTGAGACACTCCACTAAATCCTCCTTTCCTAAAACCTTCCCAGTTGCTAATGCAGAGCAGGTTGCTGCTGTTATCTGAATTTCTCCCTCTCTCCATGCCTTCCCGAAGGTAATTCCTTAACCTCCACCTGTGAACCCACCTTAAGCTGCAGCTAAGATACTTTCTGCTCCTTCATGCATCTTTTCTAATCCACTCACAAGTGAGCACTTTCTCTCTCTTTCCCCTTGCAGCCAATCTTCCTAACGTCACTCAAACCAATTTGCCTTGAACCTATAGGTATTTGGACATAAGACAGGGTCATGTAGAAGGCGTTAAAATCAGGGTCGCACCATTAAAGTTTAATCATCTGTTTAATAGAACATTTTCCGAGGGTCATTGGAACTGTCAATGACATTAAAAACTGTTTAACTGTTTAAGGGCCATTAGTTTGGAAGGCAATGAACACTGCATTTCAGGAACATCCTAAATTAACTTAGAGTTGCATTGTGAAGGGACATTTAACATATTTTCTTAAGAGAATACAATTAGATAAAAACAAAAGATCATATCCTAATGCCTAGAAAAATAAGGAAGAATAGTTGACCTGTAGGGATTGGCAAAATGCATACAGACGGCAACAGTAGATCATTTGCAGATCTTTTAATTTCAAATAAACATTTGCAGAACATCTATTTCCCCTGTCCCAGGACCTCACAAGCTTAGCTCCAAGGGAATGTGGATATGCATACGGACTTCCATAGTTCCTTAACATCTCATTTTTACTGCCTCTCTTCACATACAGCTTTGTACCAAACTGTTTTGCAATATAACCATTTCTCTGGATAGATTCTTGTTCCATGGGGACAGGTTCCTGCTTACTCCCTTCCTCCTAGGAGGCGAGGTAATGGCAGACAGGATGCTTATAATCTTCAGAAGTCTTCCCAGGTCTCATTTTTCATCCTTGCAGATTGTCTCCATCTTTGTGGATTGAATAGCCCAGACTGAGAATTTGGCAGTATGCTCCCACCACTAATAGGGAAATGAGTGGATAAATGAAAACTTCATGCCAAGAAGAGGGAGGAGAGATAATGAAGCGAACAGAAAGGGTCTGTTTGGTGTCATCGCTGAAGGGCTTCTTCTTCATTCCCCAGGTGAAATCGCAGCACGGGTGAGAGACCCTGCTTAGAGATGAATAACTGTTAGTGAGTCTCTGCAGGGAAAATCTCACAAATCCCTCAGGATAATTTCCATTCTGACACATCAGCCTAGCATAGGTTCAGGAGAGGACGAGCTGCATCTTAAAGAGTCAAGCAGACCAGAATGAAGAGTCAAAGATCAGATAGGACCATGGGCATGTTATCAAACACTGTCAGATGCTTGTGTTGACTTATATATTTAAGAAAGAGTTTCAGCCCCCATATACAATATTCTGGAAATTAGACAAATTTCCCATGTGAGGAGGAGAGATTGAAGGCCTTCTGCTCTTTCCCTAAGAATAGCTTTACAATCTCTCTGGATAAATTCAAAATACAAATTAAGTTTAATATTAGAAAAATAAAATTATATTTTCCACATCCAAGTTGGCAACAGAGATCCACACCTACTATGTTCAGAAACACTCAAAGAAGAAAATACATATGACTGTTAACCCCACCACGCAAAGTTAACATGTTGATATCCCTTTTCCCAGTTTGATTTCCTTAGGTTTATATTTATAAATATACAATAAAAAACACAGGCAAACAAAATAGCACTGATTTTTAGTCATGTCTGCAAAGTATCTTAGGGGAATTGTGGCATGTATCTTCAGAGTAGACGTTTAACAACCCACCCTTACACACCCATTTGGCTATAGTACATGTTCCAAAAGGAGAGGGAAAAACAACGAGTTGAGACAGTTGGATTTTCAGCTCAGATTTGAGAGTAAAAGTGAGAGATATCAAAATAACAGAGGAGTATTGTTCCATTAAGGATCTTAACTGATAAGAAATTCCCATTGTCAGGGAATTTTCAAGGAGATGTCAGGAAGTTTATATCTGCTATGCAATTTTAACAGGGTTTACAATTTGCTTGGCTCCAACCCCTTTCCACCACATAAAATAATCTACAAAAGTCTTTTTTGTGTGATAATTTGTGTTAGTTGTACTTTTGGAAACTCTTTTCCAGTTAATGGTTGATCAAAGCTCAGAGAAAGAAAATCTAGTACAAGGATTCAGGCAACAGTAAAAAGACAAGCCCAATGGGCAGTGTTAGTTCCCTTCCCATTGAGCATCAAATTTTCTTTTTTTCTCTGCTAAGGAAACCCAGCTTGTTCTCTAATTCATGTCCCCAACACAATCATCTCATCTAGGTGTGACTCCAGTCGGACTGAGGCGATTCCCTGTAATTCTCCTAATCATTAGGTCAGAAGTGGACATTTGACCCAATTCTGGCCAATTGCAAGTGAGGAGAGGATTGTGGGAAGCTTCCAAAATTGTTTTCCTTCACAGCTAAGAGTGATGGGAGTCAACTTCCCTCTCCTTCTGGATATCAAAAAGAAAAAGCGTCTTTCCACTTGGTCCTGGCATCTATTTGCCAATAGCAAAGACCAGCTTTATGCTAAATCTGACTGCTGCAGCCCAGAAGGAAATGCCAAATAGCTGCTGACATCCTTGAGCCACACGCCCGTCCAAGCTGGAGCTGCCTTGACCACTCGGCCAGTCCTGCTGCATTAATCTTTGCCGGGTATTGGGAATTACATGCCAAGATTCCACTTAGTCTTTTTGCTTCTATATTCACAAAGGGAATATTTGTGAATGTATCAGCATTTTTCTTCTGGTTTCTCTCCTTGACAGATGTTACTTGTGAAACATTCAGGATGTGGCATTTTTGGAGTTAAGTTGTGGTCATGTTTTCCACATGTCCACGATTATTGGTCTAATCAGATTTATTCTTTTTGTTGCCAATTCAACTGAATTAATTGCTTAGAAATTGTCTATTTTTAAATTTATTGACACATACTTCAACAGAAAAATGTCGTATTTTAATGCTGTCTTTATGTTTGGTTATATTCTTTCTCACTTGATGTTTTGTATATTTGCTTATACTTCTGATTAGATTTATTTGATGTTTACCTACTTTATCTTATTTTTAAACATTAGCATCTGGTTTTAAATGTTCATGTTTCTTGTTTTCAAAAGCAGTTTTTCTTTTTTGTTTCCTTTATTTCTCCCACTCTCCTTAGGTGTTCTGTCTTGGTTTTTCTAACTTCTTTCTTTAAATAACTTACTTCATTTATTCATAATTTTAATAATAAAGATATATAAAATTGTGGATTTTTTCACTAGCTTACCTGTGGCACTCTTTCATTGTCATTACTTTCCAATATGTTCTTTTTCAGCCAAGAAGAAAGGACATAAGCCCCAAACATAGAGTCCACTGCCACCTGGATCTTAGGGTGTTAGCCATTTGCTGTAGCATATTTATATTCTTCTGCAAATTATATTTACTGACTTCTTCTTTCCCCAGCATTGTTGCATTGTGGTGAAATTTGATCTTGGTTTAAATGAAAGAAAAGTAGTTCTATTGGGGAGGATAGTTTGGTCAAATAACACTGATCTCATTCATGAATCATGAATCCAGCCTTTGATTAGTATAGACATTACTTCTTTGCTGTGCAGAGACAGAAGTTGGGGAGAGTAGTTGGCTTTTTTTAAATTTTTTAAATTTTTTTGAGGAAGATTAGCCCTGAGCTAACATCTTCTGCCAATCTTCCTCTTTTTGCTGAGGAACACTGGCCCTGAGCTAACATCCATGCCCATCTTCCTCTGCTTTCTATGTGGGATGCCTACCACAGCATGGCTTGCCAAGCAGTGCCATGTCCGCACCCGATCCAAACTGGCAAACCCTGGGCTGCCAAGGCGGACCATGAGAACTTAACCACTGGGACACCAGGTCAGCCCCTTTTTTTTGCTCTCTACCTATTACCACCCAAGGCAGGTCATCTGGCCACTGCAAGACATGCCACTAGTCAGGAGGCAAGGTGGTAGGAGAGGAAGGTTTTTCTAATTACAGCTTGCCAGCCAGAGGGAAGATGGCCAACTAATGTCCAAAAGAACCATCTTACAGAACAAAGACTACAAGTCAGTTATAAACAGGGCTGGTCTCAGGGTAGGGGTAGTCATCTGGCCCTAGTTCCTGATAGTCTTTAGTTGTACTGGATATTCATCAGAGACCAGAGCAACGCAACTTGCTATACCCTGATCTTTCAGTTGTCATTGATGATAGATAGACTCTCTGCCCAGGAGGGTCATCACATTCTTAGAGACTCAAAAGAACAGAGTTATCGTCTTATCAGAGCTGGGAGGGGCCATAAATTCTACAGAGCAGGTCTGGGCTAGTTAATCAGAGGTCTTTCATAGTTACAATATGGTTTCTTTTCTATAATATGGCTTCCCTTATGTCATCCACCTGTTGAGCCAGTATCATACCTGGTCTGACTATTATGTTTCAGGTACTTAGCCTTACTTTAATTAGTGGAAATTACGTGTGTATTTTTGTAGGCTGTGTGTGAAATAGCATCTTCCATAGCATTCTAGGAATCTCTTACATGATAGTCTGTTGGTGCCCGTTAATGAGGTTATCCACTCTGCTTCTTCCCTTCTTTCTCATTTGCCAATGTGATTCTGTATTGGAAGCTCAAAGGATTGCAGTGAGATATATGCATATTTTTAAGAAAAGGGAAGAGTTCATCTAGGAAGGGTTTATGTAAAACATCCTGAAGGAACAGAAAATGGAAAAAAACCATCCCAACGACTCTACTAAAAGGGAGTTGGACCTTCCTGATGATTGCTATTAGGCCCTGTAATTTGAACCTTACTTGCTACTTAAAAGTGATGACATACATTTATTAGGATGGACAGTATCAAAAGGAAAAAAAAAGAAAAGAACAAACATTGGTGATTATGCAGAGAAATTGGAATCTTTGTGCATCGCTGGTGGGACCATAGCCTGGAACAGCCACTGTGGAAAACAGTTCGGCAGTTTCTCAAAACATTAGACATAAAATTGCCATATGATTCAGCAATTCCACTTCTATGTATATGCCCAGATGAATTGAAAGCAGGGACTCAAGCAGAGCGTCATAAACCAATATTCATAGCAGCATTATTCACAATAACTTAAAGGTAGAAACAAAGCAATTGTCGACAACAGATGAATGGATAAACAACATGTGCTATATACATACAATGGCACATTATTCAGTCTTAAAAAGGAAGGAAATTGTGACACATGCTACAACATGGATGAACCTTGAAGACATGCTGTGTGAAATAAGCTAGACATAAAAGGACAAATATTAAATGATTCTACCTACATGAGGTACCTAGATTAGTCAAATTCAGATAAACAGAAAGCAGAATAGTGGGAACCAGGGTCTGAAGGAAGGGAGTGATGGGGAGTTATTTTTTTAATGAATATAGAGTTTCTGTTTGGGATGATGAAAAAGTTTTGGAAATTAATAGTGATGACGATTGTGCAACATTGTAAGTGTACTTCATACCACTGAATTGTACACTTATGTATGATTAAAATGGTAAATTTTGTGACATATATTTTGCCACAATAAAAACAATTTTAAAAGTGATGTTAAAATTTGGTGTGGGTTTCAATTCTCAACCTCCTAAAATACGGATCACTGAGTCATAAAACATGAATGCTGGAGAAACACGGTTTGAGTGTCAATCTCTCACTTTTAAGTACTTATTCCCTACACTATATTGAGAATATCTCCCCTCTTTAAACTTTTTCAGGACAAAATTCCACTCATTTCATTTGTAAAAATTCAAATTACATATAGCTCTTACTTTATTCTTACTTGTTTCTGACCTAATGAGCTGTATTTAAAACGTATTACTCCTTTAAGTCAATCTTTTAACAAATATTTATTGAGCGTCCATTTTATACTAGGTCATTATAAGGGTGCTGGGGACTCAGCAGTAAATACATCAGATAAAAATATCTACTTTCACAGAGCTTATTTTCCAAAGTAGTTGAGACAATCATGTAAAAATAAAATATATAATATTGCAAAGGTTGGAATACTTACGAAGAAAACTAAATCAGGGGACGAGGAGAAGAACTGTGCATATGGGAGGTGCAATTAATTGTCACCAATGTAGTAGTCAAGACTCCATCCAAAGGTGATATTTGAAAACAGACAGAAGCAGTGAAAGTATAAACCATGAAGCCATCAGGAGGAACAGAGATGCAAGCCAAAGGAAGAGCTAATGCAGATGCCCCCAGGACCAGCAGGCCTGGCATGAGTAACACGGGAAGACGGTGTGTTGGAAACACTGGAGCAAGGGAAGCATATTGGAAATGATGCCAGAGAGATGGGGGAGGGGCAGGGCAGTGCAGTAGGTCCCGCAGGACCTAGGAAACAACTTAACGTCTTTGGCCATCTGACTCAAAAGAAGTGGAAAGACTTTGGGAGTGAGGTGGTATGGAGCATGTTGCTGTTAGTCTCAGCCTATTGATAGTGATGCTAGAGGACAGACATTCCTGGTGGCACTTACCTGGGCCCTACTACTTGTGGAGTTAACCAGAGACATTTCCTAACAAAGTCATTGATGTGACTGGACCAGCCTCTGTGGGTTTTTTTTGTTTTTTGGGGGTTTTCAATGAATATTAGCACTGAGCTACATCTACCACCAACGCTCCTCTTTTTGCTGAGGAAGACTGGCCCTGAGCTAACATCTGTGCCCATCTTCCTCTACTGTATATGTGGTATGCCTGCCACAGCATGACTTTACATGTGGAGCACCTCTCTGCACCCAGGATCTGAACCGGCAAACCCAGGCCATTGAAGTAGAATGTGTGAACTTAACCACTGTGCCACCTGGCCAGCCCCCTCTGTGGTTTTAACTATGATTACAGGACATCCCTCAGCAACAAAAATAAGGGAACTTTGAAAAGACAAGGTTTATTACTCACAAATCCTGGCAAATACACAGCACAACCAGGGCCACATGGCAAGGTCACAGGTAGAGAGAAACAGCAAGAGGAAACATGGACTTCGGAGGCTCTGCCTATATTAGGGTCCAAGGATGGAGTGGCTAGGGTTTCACAGGTCTACTCTTTATTGGACAATTTAAAACATGAGAGTGGGAAGGGAAAAGTGGGGTCACTCAAGTTATCTACACCACCCAGGGCTTTCTAAAAGGGGAACTTTGTTTTGGGGCAGGCTGTCTCCTTACCAGTTGTTTTACTAGTAGCTTTGTCAGACAGCTAGAAATTTGTTTATTCGGTATGGATGTGTTTGAAATGGATGCTTTGACAATCAAAAGCTTAATGTCAGGCACTTACATGACAAAACAGAAGCCTTAGCATTAGAAGTGTTTTGGTTCCTTGTTTTCAAATATGGTCACAGCAATTCTCCCATGTTTCTTTGCCATGTGAGTTTGCAGGTCGTGCCATCAATAGTTGGCAGCCATGGAAGCTGGGCTAGACTGTGATGCTGCATTAGTCTGCTCAGGCTGCCAGAACAAAATAACATGGACTGGGTGACTCAAACAACAGAAATTTATTTCTTATAGTCCTGGAGGCTAGATGTCCAAGGTCATATATATATATATATATATATATTTGATATATATATGCTATGTATTATGTGTATATACACACATACATATTTTTTTCTCATTTGAACTTCACAATAACCTAAAACAAGTAAAATGTTCCTATTGTGGTGATGAAAGAACAAAAGGCCAGAAGGCTACCAAACTAACAAGTGGTAGAACTCATTTTCTTTTTTTCCAACTATAGAGGAGGAAGAAGTATTCCTCTACCCTCTAGGTATTTCTGGCTCATCTAAGAATTAATTTGATACGAGACAGAATAACAGAAGAAAATCAAACAAAGTTTAATAACATGTATGCATGGGAGAAATCCAGGAAATCTGAGTAACTTGACAAAATGGCGAAAGCCACCACCTTAGATACCATTTTCAGCCAAGGACAAAGGAGGATGTTGGGGGTAGTGGTTTGGGACTTCAAAGGGGTAGAAGGCATTTCACATGCAGTTGGAAAAGCAAATGTTTGGTAAACAAATGTTTGCTGGACCATCTATAGACAATGTGATCTCCGAGACAGAACTTTGATAAAAATGGGCGTGGCGAGGATCTTCTCAGACTACCGTACTTGGAGTTATCTATGCTGATAGCTCCTTTCTGGGACAGGCCTTCTATCTTAAATTCTTTTAGGCAGTTAGGGGAAAGGTCAAAGTTTCTTTCTGAGTTTTTTTGTTCTTAAAAATTATCAAGCCAGGAACTGGCCTGGTTGCATAGTGGTTAAGTTCACGCACTCCACTTTAGCAGCCCGGGATTCAGTGGTTCAGATCCTGGGCACT
Source organism: Equus caballus (assembly GCF_041296265.1). NCBI lineage: Eukaryota > Metazoa > Chordata > Mammalia > Perissodactyla > Equidae > Equus > Equus caballus. Next base: position 21,831,200 of record NC_091687.1, read on the forward strand.
GACCTGCATACCGCTCATCAAGCCATGTTGTGGTGGTATCCCACATACAAAATGGAGGAAGATTGGCATGGATGTTATCTCAGGCACAGACTTCCTCAAGCAAAAAGAGGAAGATTGGCAACAGATCTTAGCTCAGGGCCAATCTTCTTCACCAACAAAAAGAAAAGAAAATTATCATGCTGAAGATACACATTTTGGGGTGGCCAATTCTGATCACCCACACAACAAAGCATGCTACATACAGGACTTACAGTACTGTAATTAATTAAATATGCATTATTCACTTCACTGACTGTGAACCTCTTGTGAACCGAAATCTTACATTATTAATGTATATTGCTTTTCTTTTAAAGTGCCTAGAACATAGTTGCCATGAAGTAAAATGCATGTTTGCTCTTCAGTTAGAGAGACGTTTCTAAAGTTATAGGTTAAGTTTAAATTTCGCAATTGTCTAATTACCTTCAATTAGTAAAATATTTTGTTGACAATAAGAGGTAAATTTCAGCACTTTCTATTTGGATGAACATATTCTGCATGCATATATGCTGAAATTGTGATATTTTACTTTAATTTTATTCTTTCTTAAAAGAGAGGCATCACACTATTCACATCATATTTGTAATGTTCTTTGTCTGGGTGGTTTTCAGCTCTACAGAATCTATAAATACTTGTGACTTTTTTTAGAGGACATCCAATTGTCTCCAATCAAACTCAGTACATATTTAAATGTTAAGTAGATATTATTTTTGATTACTGTATCTAAAGGTTTTTCCTGTCTGCAACCGAATATAACAGTCAAATTTAATTGATTTTTTTGAAGTTCAAAGATATCCTCATCTCGACATTTCAAGATGTTCATTAGCCCTTTCAGCCTGTTCCCATAGAATGCCTTTGCATCAACGGATTGTAATACTTGTTCTTAATTTACATAATAACTCCGCAGCACAAGACAAGCTGAGATTAAAAGAATGTAGCTGAGTCATACTGGTGATATTCCTGTGCCATGACTTGAGAAATGCAAAACTGTCCTCTATGCCAAATAAAATCTCTCACACTGTTTTGCATTTCCTGCAATTCAATCTTCTCTCAAGACAGTAATGCTTGATTTTCTAATCATGATCTCCCTGGGGATCCAAATTGAGAAGTGAAGACAGAGGGGGGTCTGGTGCACAGGATCTTAGGCAGTTCTTTTGTTTATACCTCCCATATCAGTAAACTGATTGTCAATTTTGCCGTTGCAGCCTCAGTCTAAAAAAGTGAACATTCATGCGACCAAATCCATATCAACATTACCTCATCCTTCCCATCCTACCCCAAATCCATTTCCATAACAATCCAGGTTCTGTAATAAACAGAGACACCATTATTGAGAAAGGCAGCAGATTTGTGTCTACAAACATGAATGTCACCCCAATTCAGAGATGTTTGTTCTCAAGACTCCTGTATGATTCTTTTGTAAACCCTTGGTTTTCTGTGCTACTTATTTCCACCCAAGGCTCACTGGAAAATCCTCATTCAGAACAGGACCCTCCTGAGGTGCTAGTAGCAGGGATATTGTTTGCAGCTGTGTGTTTTCTAATACCTTCATCATCAGTAAGTTAGGAAAGACAGCACAGATCATAAAAAGTAAACGTGAAGATGGAAAATAATTTTCAAAAATCTCTCTATATCTACCTAGATCTTGGCCCACTGTTTCCTGTTTCAGAGAAAATTATTTCCGAGCGATAGTAATAGCTGGCATACATGCTCACACACATGCATACACAGGCACAAATGAGTTACAGTAAACGGACTTTCGGAAACTGCCTCACGATATGTTTCTTTTGCACGGTGCTTTACTCTCTTGAATCCTCTAAAAATTCCTGCAGTGAAAGAAGTAGTTTAACTCTATTTAATGTAATTTAGTTTCCAAAACCTACATGAATCCTGATGAGAGAACAGATTTTAAATCTGTCTGCATACCTATCAAATTACTAAAATAAAAGGAAGTACAGGATGTCACAGGAACATCCTATCTAATAAAGGCATTATCTGGCAGTTAAAAAAAAGAAAATGTGGCTTCCCCTGCAAGGAGCATAGTGGCACCCATGCACTGTCCCTCTCCAATATTCAGATGAGGTCCAGTTTGGTTTACAAAATTTCTTTCAAGTATTTCCTTTTTGAAGCTTCCTGAAAAAAATTTGTTATTTATCTCCTAGGGCTTTATAGAGCTGTAGGATTTATCTGCCAAAGGCAAACCCCTCAAGAAGAGATGACTTCAACCATTCATGAGTCAGTAGATAGGCACTCTGTCAGAAGTTTTCCAAGCTATTGTCGCACAGGCAGGAAATTGGGCAGCGGAACAGAGTACAGACTAAGAAAATGATATCTGGAGTGTCAAGTGCTGCTTGGGAGAGTCTCCCTTCTGAGAGTTGGGTCTGTGTGGAGTGATGTGAGAGCAAGCAGTGCCAGAGGCAGGCAAAAGCCCAACTCACCTGGAAGTTCATGGGCACCAAACACAGGACATGGCTGCTGAATAATTTTGCCAAAGAGGAGCCCCGGCTGAGGTCCTTGTAGGAGAGCCAGGTTGAGCCTCCAATGGAGCTTATTTATTGTGTCTTTCTGCTCCTGTTCTCTGGATAATTAGAGGATTTTTCTTGCAAGGGCTATTGATCCTTTCAAGCACTGTAAATTCTACCCAAGAAAAGAAACAAATCTGAGCAAGTAATCTAAGCTTTACCTTCTCTTTATAATCTAAAAAATAAAAATCTATATATTTTAGAAACAGGACAGCACAGTATATACCTGGCTTGGAAAGTTATAATTGCTTTTGTTTTAAAACAATCTTTTTTAATTTTTTCCTTTTTCTCCCCAAAGCTCCCCCGTACATAGTTGTATATTCTTCGTTGTGGGTCCTTCTAGTTGTGGCACGTGGGATGCTGCCTCAGCTTGGTTTGATGAGCAGTGTGATGTCCGCACCCAGGACTTGAACCAACGAAACACTGGTCCGCCTGCAGTGGTGCGCGTGAACTTAACCACTTGGCCACAGGGCTAGCCCCAAGTTTTAAAACAATCTTAACTGTTACATCCAAATACTCATTTGATTCTTAGGATTCTGAACACTTCCTTGTATACACTTTGTGTTATCTTAAAATTTGTATTATGTGATTATGTGATGTGTTTTTCTTAAGAGCTGAGATTGCAAATACAAATTGTCTTCTCAAAATACAATCATTATCAAAGATGTAAGATAAATTTATTTCAACAATAAAACATAGTAATTGGTCTTTTCCTGGATACTGGACAACATGTAAATGATTTGGAAGCATAAGCTTAGTACTAAAAGGTTACACATGTTCTTATAATAAGTCTGGGATTTTAACAAATGTTCTCAGTACTACCATTTAGAAAATGCATTGAAATAAAATTTGTAAAAAAATAGATAAATCACTACAGTGAGATATTATGGCTTCCCAAGATCCATTTAGAATGTTAAACATTACTAGTGTATTATGAAAAAACATATTTTAATATATATTAGTGTAAATACGCTATTGAGGAAGCAATCTGCCTCACATTTGTAAAATATCATAGAAAATTTAAAAGCCCGCAGTGGTAGATTCCATGCCTCATTTCAGCATGCCAGCTAAGGCTGTCTCTCAGGTGGTTGCAATTAAGCCATATAATTTGAGTACGTGCTGGAAACGGGAGAGAGAGAGGAAGACAGAATATAAATTAAAGCTCATGTGTGGATGTTTGTAAAATCAAGTTAGATATCTTACTTACATAGGTCCATGCAATGATCCTTCCCCAGCGAGATGAGGCTCTGTTTAAGCACTGTGGAGAAATAGGTTTTAAAGCTTGTGGGTTGCCTCTCATTTATTATGATATGATCGTGTTAAGCTAAATGAATGAAGATGATTCTCTTCGTGAATTCCATTAGTTAACCCTGAAAAAGTATAGCATGATTACCAGTAAATTTGTGATTAAATAAGTCATAGTAATTATTTTTAGCTCTATTTCTTTTTTTTTGTTGTTTCAACTCAGATTTTAGATTCTTTTTTGAGTAAAATAGGCTCTTCATGTTTACAAGGTTATTTCTGAATTGCAAAAGTTCTCATGTTTTTCCCTGTGTTGCCATGTTTTTCTGCTATATTTATTCCCTTATTCAATCTTGGCTGCCACAATTGGACATACAGAAAGCCCAGGGACACTTTCTCTAGCATCTGAGCAGCAGACAGTTGAGCAGACCTGTTCCAGGTCTGTCAGATAGATGCTTCAGTGTTCCTATTTCTTACATCCTGTTTTTTATGCTACACATTTTTGTCACCAAATATTATGGTACTAAGAAAGTATAATTTTCCTATGTATCCTAAGTTTATAATAAGCAAGGGTCATATACGATCATCTTTGCTTCCCTTCCAGGCCAGCAAAATGATAGGTACAGAAAGGATGCGCAAATATTTGGGGAATGAATAAATAATGTAGAGCCTTTTCCCAATAAAAATATTACCCTAATAGAAGCTTGATTTTCATATTTTCTAGAATATCTCAGATCATTCCGTACGATTCCTTTAGCTTCTGCTAAAGACTCTAGGTAAATTTTGAATCACCACAAACATCCAGAAATTGGACAATAATTTGTAACTAGTCTTTTTAACTTTTTTTTACTATTCTAGTAAAATACAACTAAATTTAAATATTTTATGGTTGAACATACATAAAAACTGTACAGAGAAAATGAAGAGTATCTGGTCCAATCATTACTTGAAAAAATATGTCTACGATGTTTCTTAGTTTATGATCAAAATAGCCAAACATTCCTTGGTCAAAATCAGAATAATTTTATCCTTGTAAAAACTATTTTTGAAATAACCTCTTACATAATTAAAAAAATAAATTCCCATAAGGCATATTAGCTACAGATATTAAAACAAAACAAAACAAAAACACTAAAAGAAATGTTAACTTTTCTAAACTAGATCTAGAGCAATTTATTTTGCTTTGTAGGAAAAAGAGTACACTGTAGCCAAACTCATGCTGCTCAACACATGTGTACCTGATACAAGTCTAGTTTTAGAGCGCATGGTCTCTCTTTTTGCCTCTCTGAAGAGGCACAGTGTTACCTATTCCACAAGAAGCGGCTCAACATGAAAGGTAATTGACAAACTGGCAAGCAGGATCGTGGAGTCGAGCCCGAGTTTCCATTAGGTGATCAATCCTGCTCTTCTGTTTCTTCACAAAGCCCATGCCACAGGCCCAAATTTTGGCAAGTTGCCATACTTTGGCCCAAATAATAGAATGAGGATAGATTTTTAATGCAGAGATAACATGACCCTGAAAATGTCTTGGTGCTGTCTCAGTAATGAAAGCTTTCAAATTGATGTCATTATGCCTTCACTCTACCCACCTGCAGCTGGGTACATGCACTACCTGTCTCCCAGAATATCAGGGGAAAAAGCCTCTGCACAGCCAAGACCTCAGTGCTGCTCTGCTGTCGCTGACGTGCTTAGTATTCCAAACATCCCACCGCCGTGCAGCGGACAGCTCTGCAGCAGTCAGCCTTTCACATGTGGATCAGGAACGATGCTGTTTATATTTAGTTCGGTAAACTGAGGTTTGATTGGAGGGAAGGTATGATGGGGATGTGGGAATAAATAATGAAAAATACTATGTAATGTTGTGGTTGTGTATATGAGCATTTAGACAATTGTTTTGATGTTCCAGATAGTATTTCAGTAAGAACAGGGCCTCTGGACCAGCGGAATGCAACACTTCCTCACAGAGGATATTTGCTGCCTCTTCTGTGCCATATCCAAAGTAATAACTCGTCTTGTGTTTTATTCTTGGAAAGTCTGGTAACATAAAAAGCATATGTAATTCATAATTATAAAATTATATAAAATGTTATTTATATGTTTTATATCAAAATTTTTGTCCTTCTAATGATATCTGAGGAGTTATTTCATGGTATGCTGTGTGAATTCATTCCTTAAAGAAGATGTGCAACACTATATTATACAATCATTCATTAATTCACAAATGTATATTTCATGCTTATATATGTTAAGCATCATGTAATATATGATTAGGAACACAGTAGCAAAATACTGTGCTATGATCCATGCCCTCATGGAATCTCAAACTTGTGGAGAAGGCCCATGATTACAAGCAAAATGAGTTTCAAAAAGAGAGGAGCATGATAATGAAACTAGCAATAATTCCACATTCGAGAAGCTGCCAGGTGTTATCAATCAGGATAGACCAGGTGCAGGTTTGCTACGGTAACAAACAACTCCCACCTCTCAGCTGATTAACATAGCAAAAGTCATTGTTCACTCTTTCTACGTGTTCATCCTGTAGGAGGCTCTGTCCCTCACCACTCTGGGACACAAGCTCTGCAGGGTGAGGAGAAATATTCAGGGTCTTATACCAGTTATTGAATTCCATAGCTTGGTGAAAACACATTTTGCCTGTGTTCACAATCCTCTGGCCAGAACTGTCCCACAGCTCCGCCCAGCCCAAGGGGCCAGGCATTCAGTCTTCAGGGTGTAGAGCGGAGACAAAACCTGGGAACCACAGAGCTGCGGGAGTGACTGCCATGGAGACCCTGCTCTGTATCGTCATAGAGGAATTTCCCTGTAACCCAGGATGCTCTTTATCCCTAGTTTATAAGTTATTCAAAATCTCCTACAATTGGAAAATGTGTGCCCTAAGCCAAGTTGGCACTAATTTTTTACCCCCTAAACCATTTGTTTTAAATTTCTTTTTCTCCTTCTCTGTATATCTAGTGCCTGGTCTTCAATAAGCATTTGCTAAATGGATTGACTATTGGCACACACTTTGTGACTGGTAACAATGACACTTAGATCAGTGTGTTCCATGGAAATTCCTTAACACACAAAAAAATGTGTACAAAATAAATTTGAAATAAGTTGCAATACTATCTCCCCTTAGACAGTCATAATGAATGTAGGTATATTATCAAATTTAATTTAAAAATAAGAATTATGTTGGGGGCTGGCCCCGTGGCAGAGTGGTTAAGTTCGCGCACTCCGCTGCAGGCGGCCCAGTGTTTTGTTGGTTCGAATCCTGGGTTCAGACATGGCACTGCTCATCAAACCATGCTGAGGCAGCGTCCCACATGCCACAACTAGAAGGACCCACATTGAAGAATATACAACTATGTACTGGGGGCTTTGGGGAGAAAGTGGAAAAAAATAAAATCTTAAAAAAACAATAAGAATTATGTTGTATAATATAGTGGTTCAAAGAATAGTTTCAGTAATTGAGTAGTTTATTCTTTTAAAATTCTAGTTCCCTCATTAATTTTAACTAAAACTTTAATCTTCCTGGACCTCAAATTCCTGTAACTGTGTAATGGTGACCTTATAATATATAACTTATTGGCTTATTTCTTTAGATAAATAATATGCTATATAAAGCTTTTAGCCCAATACCTACTCTACAATAAATAAATGATAGCTATTGTTATTGTTGCTATTTCATAGTATCATAAATCAAGATGAATATCAAATTCTTCTTGCCAGGACATAGACACAATTTTTATAAAATTTTAGAGGGAAATTATTATTCACATGAGTTCCATGAAATCCCCCAGTGTATGAAGAAATCATAAAATGTTTATTTTCCAAATTTAATATTAACAAAATTTCAATCACTAATTAAAAAATAAAAGTTGATAAGTTTGGCTAAGTACAATTTGTACAAATATATACTGATTCCAAAGAGAAGTGCAAAAATTTAAAAAATATTAACTGATAGGATGGCTAAAAGTTTAAATCTCTTAATATACTAAGAACTCTAACAAATCAATTGTGAAAATAACTATATCAATACCAAAGAAAAGGGAGATGTTATAACTAGACATTTCACAGACATAGAAATATAAAAATCTAGTGCAAATCTAAAGTACTCAACCTCTTCATAAATAACTACATATTAAAACTATGATGAGGTACCACTTTTTCCCTACAACATTTGTTTAAATCTGCCTGTTTTTAGTCTCCTAATGGAATTCTGACATGGTTGACCTGACGACCCCACAATGAGGGTCTCTGAACTCAGACAATATCTTTTGCTCACCATTTGCACAGATTCCTATTTTCTCTACCATGAAATGCTTTATATAATGCCTTCTTATAATTATCTTTAGGAAGAATTAATTAAAATCACATATGCAAACTGCATGAATATTTAATATACAAATATTCCCCAAAGTGTAATCCAGAGAGTTATAATTCTCTGAGATGAAAATAGTGGGATCTCTAGAGGTATAAAAATAAATATTTCAAAAACTAAAATATAGAGAACCAAGAAAAGAGCAAAAAATCTTAATAAAAATGTTTCATAAATTCCATAAAAATGACACGATTAAATAAAATACCAGCATGACAATAAATGCAAATAGATCAATCTCTTCAAATAAAAAGCAGTTAAAGATTGTTTTTACAGACATGAATAAAACCAGAAGAGGAATTCAAGATAGGTAGCACCTTATATGGTACAAACGCCAATCAGCCAGAACAAAAATCAATCAATACCAAACAGTAGGGTCATTCTGATGCATGCTGGCTGGATGTCAGCTCTGTCTAGAACAAAGCATAACACAGAGAGTTCAAAAAGAATGATGGGCAAAATTACATCAGACCAATGCAAACACAAGAATGCATTTCTTTAGAAAGTAACAATTGACTTGAGTTTGCACAGAATAGATAATTCACATACTTAAAATAGATAATAGGCAAGGAGATGATAGGTAGATAGATAATAGATAGACAGAGATATATGAGAGAGAGAGAAAGATAGATAGATACATACATACATACATACATACATAGGAGGTAGATTTGGAGATTCTAGGAAATCCACTAGCACTGCAAGCAGTACAAATTAATGTAATATGGAGGTGCCATTCTTATAAATTAATTAGCCAAATATTTTAAAATGTAACATCTGGTGTTGGGAAAGTTGTGAAATGATTCACCAAATTTTTCATGCCAGGGTTAGAATACTAATTAATTAGTATTCTAACTATAGGTTATATATCTAACTAAAGATATATAATATTAGTAACCTAATGACTTCCATCTTGGAATTTCCACGATGAATGGGATCCTCAGAGACAAAACAATGTATTATGATGAGTTTTACAAGAGCATTTTGGAACTGTGAGGAGCAAGAACTTATTTTAACATCTTATAACTGCTACATGATTTAAATTTGGACATCACGTGGACAAATGTTAAGATGTATTTACCACAAAGCTAGTTGCAAAAAAAGTAAACAAACTTGATCGTAAAATGTGATGATAGGTCTGAAAATTCCATATCAGTGGTGACTTTAGATTAACAGAAAAGAAAAAAATCACCTTGTGTGTTAGAGTGAGGAAATTAGAAAAGATTTTGTAAATATTCTTAATATTGCATTGCCTTCCCACGGTGAATAAGTAACTAAAATCTATAAGTTGGGGTCAAATGACAGTAAGTATGTTATCATCACTAACTTTTAAGAGTTGAACTTCAGAACAAACATTGCTTTGGATTTTTATAATTATCTATTCCCTAGAAAATAAATTAATAGTATTAAAAATTGTATCAGAAATAATGGAGATCCTTGCTTCTAGACTGTTATGAGAACTGTCCTACAATTCAATACCATAAGAAAGCCTGAACATTACCCAGGCATTGTTGGGTCTCCAACCTTGCCCGGCTGCCCTTGTGGCAGCTTTTAGTTTTCCTCTGCCTGAGATATTCGTTCCATTATACTCTTTGTTGATCTCAGAGAGTCAGGGGTGCATCACCCATCAATAGTGGGTAATCAGGGCCTCAGGGGCCACAGCCTCCTGGTCCAATCCTGCCTTTATTATTTCTATTTTAAACTCTGCCTTTTTCCCGAAATTCCAGCCATCTGTCAGCTCATCTTTCTTTAAAAGCCACAAAGCTGTCAAGCTTTATTATCTTACAACTCCTTCCTCCAGAAGAAATCTTTCAACTGCTCCGGAGCTAGCTTTGTTGTTGTTGTTATTTTGGAAATTGCTCTTCAAATCTGGTTTTTCTAAAGGGAAATTTGTCTATACAACACTGGGAACAGCCCCATGGCCTGTTTGCTGCTCTAGAACCAGGCCCTGTGCCACAAGGAAGAACATTCCATCTACTGACCACTACAGGGTCCACTTTCCCCTAGAACTTGATGTAGGCTAAGGTTGTCATGGTACCATGACCTCCTCCTCCTCATTATCTAATTCAAATCATAGTGTTTTTTTAAAATCTTCTTTCCAATTCTTGATATTTGGTTCAGGATGGTTTCAAGTGAAAGTATCAGAAAATCCCATTAAAATCAGTTTGAATAATGAAAGGGGTTATTATCTTACAGAAGAAGGAGACAAGGATGAAGTAGTTTCAGAATCAGTTAACCCACCTACTGCAAGCTGGAAGAAGAGGAGTGGAAGATGGAGGTTTTACAGGAAGACTGAGAGCAAGGACAAGAAAGATGAAGAGCCAAAGATCATTCATGTAAGAGAAGAAGCGAAGGAGCTGAGAAGCACAGGAGGATTGATTACAGAACTACATCCTGGAAGTGGAAGGGGCTCAGACCAAACCATTCTCAGTGGAAGAGAAAATGAAAGAGTAGGGGGAGGCTGTCAAGCTGGAGCACTCTATCAAGGAATCAACCCTGGCCAATATGGTCCCCCTAGAAGCCTGGGTAGATTCCCCAAAGGGATGAGTCCAAAAAGCTGGAGACACAGGCCCACAGCAACACTGCAGAGTTGATCCACAAGAGATTAAAAGGCTGTGGATTCCACATGGCAGGAGGTAGGTAAGTCCATCTCATTGTTTACCTTGACTTGCTCAGCTAGGCTGTCATGCCTATCCTATAGGTGGCTAGTCTTGGGCATGAATGTACAGTACTGGCAGAAATGTGGGAAAACAGGCACTCTAGCTCAGTACTGCTAGCACACGCACGCACTTCCCCACTGGTAGGACCTCTCTGGAAGACATTTTTTTGAGCCTGTCAAAATCGAACATCTTCATGCCCTTTGACCCAACATTGCCACAGATATATTAGCTCGGGTACACAAAAGAGTATGTACAAGGAATGTTTACTGCATTGCTGTCTATAATGACAAAAGTTGGTAAACAATACAAATGTCTTTCAGTAAGAGACTAGTTTAATGAATGGTGTCACAGTCCTTCTGTAATATACTGTGTGACCAGTTAAAAGATTTGATAGAACTTAATGTTCTGATATGGAATACCTCCAAAAATTTAATATCAAGTGAACAAAGCAAGATGTATAACAATGACTGTATATCCTTGACTGAAAAGGAGAATGTGTTTATATATCCACTCAGAATATTTTTGGAAAGAACCCAAGAAACAGGAAACAGTAATTGACCTTGGAAAGGAGAATCTAGGTGCCTTTCTTGCAACATGTGAATACATCAGTAAATCTCCTATAAAACACACATACAAAATTGTCTATCTTTTTTCTTTGCCATCCTCAGAGTTTTGGCTTTACTTTTCAATTTTCCTTTCACATTTGCATAGTGATTATAGCAGGTCTAGGCATCTCATCCTCACTCAAAAGTATCTAAAGTAGGTGAGTGATTTTTAGAATGCACATGATTTCAAAATCCATGCTATTGATATGAATTTTTATGCTAAAAAAGCAATGGGAAGGGTTTCCAGTTCTGCCTGTAAGGCATTTGGAAGTTGCCACTCTGTCCTAACACCGAGTAAAACGCTGAAGAGATTTAAAAATTAGCAACTCTTCTTGGATCCATAAAAGAGGATAGGTCAAAGGGCAAGCTGCTGCCCTTAATATTGGCGAGGCAGGTGAAATCAGGTCACCATGGCTTCCCAGAGAGAGACTCAGGAGTAGAAATCACGGTGGGAACCAGTGCCGGGGAGGAAAACCTGAACCGTAATTGATGAATTGCTGGAGGCTCAGTGCAGACAATTTGGAGAGTGAAAATCTCCAAGAGTACCTAATTATAAGGGAAGCCCTATAATATTATAAGATTTACCTCCAGGTGCTCTACTGGATTCCCACAGAAAATATCAGAGAAAAATTCCCCCCAGGCTTCCGTCAGGAGGAGAAAAGGAATCATCCTGAAATAGCCAGAGCTTTCTATTCTTCTTAACAAGGCCCAGCCTCAAGGGAAACTGATCAACCAGAGCCTAATCTGCTGTGGTTGTACCAGAGCCTGACCTGGGGAAGGGAAATACCCAACTCCAGCACTCTGTAGCCATCCTCTTCCAACTATGGGTGGTGAGGGACTAAGAAGCACTTGTGAAGTTCACAAACCAGAGGCACAGGCTCATTGAAAGACTGAGAGCTAACCATAGGACTGTAGAACCTTTTCCTTCCTTCACGCCTCACCACCACGTTACTAGAGGCCTATTTACAGCAGTTACTTTTATCCACTACACCATATCTTACTATCAAGAAAAAGCTAGAAGGCATACCAAGGACAAAAAGCACAGTTTGAAGAGACAGAGCAAGCATCAGAACCAGATGTGGCAGGGATTTTGAAATACCAGACTGGGAATTTAAAACAACTATGGTGAATATGCTAAGAGCTCTAATAGATAAAGCAGACAGCATGCAAGAACAAATGGGCAAAGTAAACAGAGAGATGGAAATCATAAGAAAAAACAAAAATAAATGCTAGAGATTAAAAAAATTGTCATGGATATGAAGAATTACTTTCACGAGCTCATTAGTAGATTGGACACAGCTGAGGAAAGAATGGCTGAGTTAAAAATATATCAATAGCATCTTTGAAAATTGAAAAGTAAAGAGAAAAAATTCTGAAAAAAAAACCCTATGGATTGTAGAACAACTACAAAAATGTAACATACTTTTACAAAAGTGGTACACACTTTCACTGGAAATACCAGAAGGTAAAGAAAGAAAGAGAAGAAAAGAAGAAATATTCGAACCAACAAAGATGAGAATATCTCCAAATTAATGTCAGACACTAAACCACAGATCCAAAAATCTCAAGGAACAGCAAGTAGAATAAATGCCAAAACAATATGCACCAAGACATATCAGTTTCAAATTACAGAAAATCAAAGAAGAAATCCTGAATGGAGCCAGAGGAATAAAAATCATACCTATAGAGGAACAAAGAATTACATCCGATTTCTCCTCAGAAACCAAGCAAGCAAGAAGAGAGTGGAATGAAATATTTAAAGTTTTGAGAGAAAGATAACACCAAACTGGAATTCTGTACCCTGTGAAATTATCCTTCAAATATGAAGGAGAAATAAGAATTTTATTGGGGAAAAAATTGAAGGAATTCATTGCCAGTAGACCTGCCTTGTATGAAATGTTGAAAATGAAGTTCTTTAGAGAGAAGGAAAATAATATGGGTGAGAAACTTGGATCTACTTAAAGAAAGGAAAAACATTGGAGAACGAATAAGTGAAGGTAAAATAAAAACTTTTATTTTTCTTATTCTTAATTGTTCTAACATAAAACAGTTTGTGCAAAAATTAATAGCAACAATGTGATTGCTTATGTATGCTTACATGTATATCATATATATTTATATATATATATGTTAATATATGCCTATATATAAGTGAAATGAATGATGGCAATGAGGCAAGTGATGGAAGGGAGGAATTAGGATTAATTATTATAAGTTACTCATAAGACCCATGAATTGGTATAGTGTTATTTGAACATGCACTTGGATTAGTTCTAATGGTATATTGAAAATTCAAGGGCAACCACTAAACAAACAAACAAACAAAAGCCTAAGAAAAAGAAGTATAACTGATATGCTGAAAATGGAGAGAAAATCCAATAATATAAAATGCTCAATTAAAACCGCAATAGGCAGAAAAAAAGAGTGGAAGACAAAAATAGGAAAAAAGAACAAGGACAACAAATAAAACTCAGTAATGAATATGATAGGTACTAAGCCAGGCATATCAATAATCATTTTGAATAACAGTGGTCTAAATGCACCAATTAAAAGACAGAGATTACCATAGTGAATCAAAAAACAAGAACTAACTATGTGTTGTCTACAAGAAACCCACTTTACACATAAAGACATATATAGATTAAAAGTAAATGGATGAAGAAAATATACCATCCTAACGCTAATCAAAAGAAAGCAAGAGTTGCTACATTAATTTCAGACATAGGAGACTTCAAAGTAATGAAAGTTATTAGGGATAAAGAAGAGCATTACATGATGATAAAAGAGTAAATTCTCCAAAAAGATGTAACAATTATTAATATGTATATGCTTAACAACAGAGCGTCAACTATGTTAGGCAAAAACTGAAAGAACTGCAAGGATAAATAGATAAGTACATAATCATTGTTGGAAATTGCAATACTCTTCTCTCAGAAATGGAGAGATCCAGCAGGCAGAAAATCAGTATGGATATACCTGAACTCAACAACACTGTTAATTACCTGGATGTGATTGACATCTCTAGACTACTTTATCCAACAATAACAGAATACACAGTTTTCTGAATCTCATGTAACACCTTCACCAATATAGAAACTGTTCTTGCCTATAAAACACAAATTAACAGGTTAAAGAAAACCAGAAATCATACAATTGTCTGCTCTCAGATCACAATAGAATTAAACTAGAAATCAATAACAGAAAGATAATTGGACAACCTCAATATATGTGGAGATTAACACACTTCTAAATAACACGAGTGAAAGATGAAATTTCAAGAGAAATTAAAACCACTTTAATCTAAATGAAAATGAAAACAGAAACTATCAAAAGTTCTTGTGCTAAACACAGTGCTTTCAACGGAATTTATAGCATTGAATACAGATATTAGAAAATGAGAAAGACCTTCAATAAATCATCTAAATTTCCATCTTAGGAAATTAGAAAAAGAAGACCAAATTATATCCCAAGAAAGGAGAAGAAAAGAAATAATAAGAATTAGAATAGAAATAAATGAAATTAAAAATGGAAAATCAATGAAACCAAAAGCTGCTTCTTCGAAAAAATCAATAAACTAAAATGTGATAAGACTTTAGACAAGCTAAGAAAATAAAGAGAGAGAACACAAATTAATGATATCAGAAATGAAAGAGGGAATATCACTACAGATCCCATGGAAATTAAAAGGATATTAAAAGATTATGAACAGCTCTGTACTCATACATTTGATAACTTAGATGAAATGGACCAATTTTTTGAAAGACGCAATCTGCTAAAACTCACACAAGAAGACATAAATGATCTGAATAGGTCTATATCTATTAAGACAATTGACTCAACAATTAATAATCTTCCAAAAGAGAAAACACCAGGCCCAGATGGATTCACTGGTAAATCCTACCAAAATTGTGAAGAAGAAATCATACCAATTCTCTACAATCTGTTTCAGAGGACAGAAGCAGAGGGAATACTTCTTAACTCATTCTATGAGGTCAGCATAAACCTAACATCAAAATCAGAGAAGAATATTACAAGGAAAGAAACTGCAGACCAGTATCTCTCATGAATATAGATAGAAAAATCTTCAACAAAATATTAGCAAATCCAAAAGAGTGTAAAAAGTTATACACCACAATAAAGTTCGATTTATCCAAAGTGTACAAGGCTTGTTCAACATTCAAAAAACAATTAATGTAATCAATCACATCAACAAACTAAAAAGGAAAAAAAATCACGTGATCATATCAATTGATGTAGAAAAGCTCTTCACAAAGTCCAATACTCATTCATGATAAAAACTCTCAGTAAATTAGGAATAGAGAGGACTTTTCTCAATTTGATTAAAACTATCTCCAAAAACCCTACAGCTAACATCATATTTAATACTGAGAAACTGGAAGTTTACCCACTGAGATCAGGTACAAGGCAAGGATGTCCCCTCTCTCACTCCTTTTAAAAGTCACACTGGAAGTCCTTGCTAATGTAATAAGGCAAGAAAAACAAATAAAAGCTATACACCCCTGAAAAGAAAACATAAAACTTTTGTTTTTGTTTGCAGCTGACATGATGGTCCATGTAGAAAATCCAAAAAACTCAACAAAAAATTCCTGAAACTAATGTGTTCATAACAAAGTTGCAGAATACAAGGCTAATATACAAACGTTAATTGTTTTTCTGTATACCAACAAGGCACAAGTGGAATTTGAAATTAAAAACAATACCACTTACATTTGCACCCCCCAAAATGAAAAACTTATGTATAAATCTAATGAAATATGTACAAGATTTATATGAAGATAACAAAAACACTCTGATTAAAGAAATCAAAGAAGAGCTAAATGCATAGAGATATATTCCACGTTCACTGATAGGAAGACTCAATACTTTCAAGATGTCAGTTCTTCTGAATTTTATATATCAATTCAATGTAATTACAATCAAAATTCCAAGTGATTTTATCCATATTGATAAGCTGATTCTAAAGTTTATATGGAAAGGCAAAAGATTCAGAATAGCCAACACAATACTGAAGGAGAAGAACAAAGTTGGAGGTCTGCTGCTACCTGACTTCAGGATTTGATATAAAGCTAAGGTAATCAAGACAGTGTTGGGCTGGCAAAGAATAGACAAATAGATCAATGGAACAGAATAGAAATCCCAGAAATAGACCCCTATAAATATAGTCAACTGATTTTTGACAAGGAAGTAAAGCCAATACAATGGAGCAGATGATCTTTTCTACAAATGGTACTGGAACAACTAAACATCCAAATGAAAAGAAATGAAATTAGCCACAGGTCTTATACTCTTCACAAAAATTAGCTCAAAAAGGATCACAGACCTATATTTACAATGCAAAACTATGAAACCCCTAGAAGATAACATAGGAGAAAACCTAGATGACCTTGGGTATGGTGATACATTTTTAGATACAAGACCAAAGACATGATCCATGAATGAAATAATTGATAAGCTGGTCTTCATTAGAATTAAAGACTTTGGCCCTGCTAAACATAATATCAAGAGAATTAGAAGACAAGCCACAGACTTGGAGAAAATATTTGTAAAAGACACATCTGATAAAGTACTGTTGTTATCCAAAATCTACTAAGAACTATTAAAACTCAACAATAAGAAAACAACCCAAGTAAAACATGGGCCAAAGAATGTAATAGACACTTCGTTAAAGAAGATATACAGAAGGCAAATAAGCATATGCAAACATATTCCACGTCATATATTATCAGGGAAGTGCAAATTAAAACAAGAAGAAGATACCAGTACACATCTATTAGAATGGCCAAAATCCATAATACTGACAATATCAAATGTTTATGAGGATGTAGAGCAATGGAACTCTCATACATTGCTGTTGGAAATGAAAAATGATACAGCCACTTTGAAAGACAGTCCTGCAGTTTCTTACACAACTATGCTTAATCTTGCCATACAATCCAGCAATCATTCTTCTTGGTATTTACCCCAAGGAGTTGAAAATATATGTCCACATACATACCTGCACAAGAACATTTATGGTATCTTTATTCATAACTGCCAAAACTTGAAAGCAACCAAGATACCCTTCAGTAGGTGAATGGATAAATAACCTGTGGTACATCCAGACAATGTAATATTATCAATGATAAAAAGAAATGAGCTATCATGCTATGAAAAGACATGGAATTACCTTAAATACTCATTACTAATTGAAAGAAGCCAATCTGAAAAGGCTGCATTCTATATGATTCCAAAGATAAGACATCCTGGTAAAGGTAAAACTATGGAAACCATAAAAGATCAGCAGTTGCTGCATGTTGGGGGAAAGCAGAACACTGAGGATTTTTCAGGGCAGTGAAAATAGTCTGTATGATACTATAATGATGGATATACTTCATTATATATTTGTCTTAACCCATAGAATATTCAACTCCAAGAGTGAACTCTAAGGTAAACTATGGACTTTGAGTGATTATGATGCGTCAACATTAGTCCATCCTTGGTTAAGAATGTACCATTCTGGTGAGTGATGTTAATAATGGGGGAGGCTATGCATGCATGGGGGCAGGAGGTATATGGGAAATCTTCGTACTTCTCTCTCAATTTTGTTGTAAACCTAAAACTGCTCTAAAAAAATAAAATCTTTAAAAAAATCAATGTTGAATCTTTCAAAGGGTTTAAAGTAGGAGATATGCCTAATTTGGGTACTAAATATTCCAGAGTTAGGAGTATAGATGACATACTTGAGGTGTCAAGATTGGCTATTATAGATAACCAGCTAATACCATCTTGGTGTAAAACTCAGTGCCATCAGTGGTGATAGAAACAGTGTATATACGTACATATAAATGTTAACGACGACGTGGAACAATGGAACTCTCATACTTTGTGAAACATAAATATCTATATATCTATGTGTGTATATATCTATGTACGTATATATCTATGTGTGTGTATACATTATATATATATGTATACACACACATATATAGTCCCAGTTTTTCATGGATTATTGTGAACTCACCTATTCACTAAAAATTTGCTTGTAAACCCAAAATCATACCTGTGGTGCTTTCACGGTGACTCACAGACATGCACAAAGTGGTGAAAAGTTTGTTACCTCACGTTCACACTCTCAGCTGAGGGCAAACAAGACAGTGCTCGCAGTGTAAACAAGAGTTGTTTTGGAATATATTTAGTTTCACATTTTCACATTTTTGTGCTTTTCTGGGTGGTTTTGCTGTTTGAAATGGCTCACATATGTAGTGCTGAAGTGCTGTCTAGTGTTCCTAAGAGCAAGCCAGCTGTGATGTGCCTTACAGAAAAAAATGTGTGTTGGATAAGCTCCTTTCAGGCATAAGTTAAGTGCTGTTGGCTGCGAGCTTAATGTTAATGAATCAACAGTACATATTTAAGAAGGTTTCTTTAAATTGAAACGCATTTTTTAAAGGGACTTTTTTTGTATTGATCAGTTGACAAAATGTTGACCAGAGGCTCGCAGAAACTTAACCCTGAATTTCCCCTAGAAGCAATGGTTCAGTATTCACTAATTCAGTGTTTGTGGCAACTTTATAGAACATACTACTGTGAATAATGAGAATCAGGTGTCCCTATTTACATGCCAAAGTATTCCTGTGCACAGATAAGTTTGCACTGCAGGAGATTATATGGTGGGAAGAGAAGTGAGAGGCCAGGACAGATTTGAAGAATTTCAATGTGTAAAGATTTGGTAGAGAATGGACAGGCCAAACAGAAGCGCCAGTGATGAGTATATGCAGAGACTGACAAATTCTTAACATCTACCTTATTTCTTTGTACATAAAGGTTCAAAGTTCGGGCCTTGAATTAAACCTTTGGTTAGTTAAAATTGTAAAAGTATTATAAAATCCATTGCGGATCAACTTCTAGGTAAATGAGTAAATTATTCATGTCATAAAATCTCCCAATTCTTTCAGAGAACGCTATAGAAACATTTCCAAAGTCAAAGAAAAAGTCATTCACTTTTTCCCAGTAATCCTACTCAAGAGAATTTATCTCCAGATATTTTTCAATAAATCAAAAATAAAGAACTAAAATTACAATATCATAGAAACATCTGCATAATTTTATGATAATCTCTTTGTTTAAAGTTTACATATCCATTTCAAAAAAAAGGTATGAATAGTATAAAAAATCTACATTTTCTTTGGAAAAATGCCAATTGAATATTATAAATACTTTAAAAGACATGTTAATATAATTACTATATATTAAAACTAATATGTTCATATTTTCCTTGGATATAATGTTAGTATTATATATTGTATGAAAAGCATTCTTTTGTACTTTCTAGTATATTAATTCATTTTGGTTTTGATGGTCCTCCACAATTCAAATTTTGAATAAATTGAAAATATTATTCCATTATCCGTGTGAAATATTTTAAAACTTGAATTATGTAAACTTTCAAAAATATACAACAGTAGAATAGACTAAGAAGTTAGAAACAATTTTCAGCCATTTGACATCCAAATGTGTGATTTTACATATTCTTTTAACGACTGAAATTTAAGACCAAGCACACTAATGAACTAAGCTGGTCTCTCACCACAGTAAGAAGAGCTGCTGTGGAGTTTCTTTCAGTGTAGATACTGCTGATCACTCTCCTATGGTTATATTTAACATGTCCACCTGTGTTATCTCCAAATTGGTAAATGGGGATTTAAAAGGGCAGGACCTTATATATTCTCTTTTCACATGTGAACCATTACCCCAAATACTTTTTACTGGTCATGTTGCTAAAGCAAATTCCTCTGCAATGGATTAAAACTGTCTTCCTGGCTTTGAATTCTTTCATTCTTTCTTATAATCCATTTTTCTTACACATACACTCAACTGGCTTTCAATATCCCCCGAGATCATTCTACTTATGACTCACAAGAAATTTATGTGACACAATATAAAGTACACCAAAACTACACAGAGATGATATAAGACAAATGCACAAAGAGAAATAAGATGAGTCTAGAGGCATGGAAGTTGCATTCAGTAACTGTAGTTACTCAGTTTTCCTAAATATGAGAAGACCTACATCTTCTTGGATGGACTCAGATGTGGTTTAACTTACAGTGTAAAACAGGAGCAAGAGGCTCTTGCCTCAGATCTGTTCAGTACATAGTTCCTCCCTGGATGATGAGAGGCTCCAGTGATGGGGGGAGAGTGGGACTAAGACCTGCATAATCTGGAAATGAACCCTTGGGCAGTAGAAATGAGAGCACCTGAGTTAGATGCTTATTGCAGCAGATAGCAACTACTGGACTCATGTCCCACTCTTCTCACCCTTCTCTAATCCTAACCAATTTATTTGACTGATTCACTTTCTTGGGTCCATAATCATGGAGTTTCACAATCATCTCTTCATTTTGGCTTCATAGAGAGAATGTTTCAGTACCAGGAATTAAAAATGTGTATGCATTTATATATAATCTTCCATATGACTATTACCTGAGCAAAAGAGTAAACATTAAGAATTATATACTATATGTAAAGTCAAGTGAAAATAAAATATATTTATAACAAAGAGTACTGTTGGTCCTGAGACTATGATCAAATCTACACATTATGCTTTTTCTAGACATGCATTTCTTCCTGAATATAATGCAGATACATAACAACTTAGGACTTCAAAATGGTATTAAAATCCTCCAAAGAAACTGATTGCATTTCATTATTTCCATTAGTTAAAATATTAATAGAGGTACTGACTGTTGGTCATTGTAGATCACAATAACTTTTTAGACAGATAGATGGTAAATGGATGGATGGATCATAGAAACATAGATTCATAGACACTAGATAAGTAAATAGATACTTAGCTGACAGATAATAGATACATATATATACATGCATACTTACATTCATATATACCTACATAGTATATACAAACATACATGCATACATAGATAGAGAATCTCAATCCTAGTTGCAGTTCAGATTCTGACTTTTTTCTGAGGATTATATCCATAGCTATCCCTTTTAAAGTAATAAACAAAATCAAATTCTACTCTATAGTTTCAGAAAGAGGAAATTAATCTACAATTTTTACATTCTGCATTGTATTGCTATCTAGTTATTTAAAGAACAATCATGGGGTAATGTTTCCTTTTTGAAGTTTGCTCAAAGATTCCTTAATTTTTTTACTAACATATCATCTTTGTTTTATATTTTACATTATTTTAATATTTTTTTCACTGAGTTTTATGTTCCTTCAATGTGAGTTTAATTATTTTTGATATATGTTAGCTTCTAATATCTGGGAAGATCTTTACTCCTTTATTGCTATTCTTTTTATTTCAGAATATATTAAATAGTCTTATTCATTCATTTTATTAATGAATTTTAGAATTGTTTTGCCAGGTTTCATAAAGTATATCATTAGGCTTTTAATAGGAAATGCACTCAAGCTATAACTTGGAAAAAGTTGTCATACCATCATGTATCCTTTCAAATTACAATTAAACAATCATGGGTTTCACGCTTGCAAGAAACTATAAAGAATTTCCTGGCTACTGCTTAATGAACCTTCCAGTCAGGTGTATATCCAGATCATGCTTTACAACAAGGGAAGTGTTTTTGTTGTTGTTTCTTTTTGGTTTTTTAGTGATGTTTTTCAAATGAAAAAACACAGTGGGAGTCCAGAGAAGAGGCATAGAGGAGGCGGGACATAGGAAGAGTTAAGGAAAAATAAAGAAAAGGCTTACTTCACAAAAGCTTGTAAAAGTGGGGGTTTTAAAATAAGTAGCAAGCATGGAAAGTTTTGAAAATCTCACCATAGTTGAATTTAAAAGTTCTAATTCGTTGCAAAGTGGATTCATGACTAAATGTTTCAATTCTGTGTGAGTTTGCACACAATTCTGTGGAAAGTGTTGGCCACTGCACACTTAAAACAGAAACCTAGAGCAAAGGAGTTAAAATTTCCCTGGATTAGGGCGAAACCATGCTTTATGAACACAAGGTTAACATGGGAAACAAAGTAACCAAAGTTTCTGAGCTTGCGTTGGCAAACAGCAGGATTTCGGCAGATGAGAGAGTAGCTTGCTGACAGCCCCTGCCTGGCTAAGCTTCCCACAGGAGCATTAAGATAAAACGACTGATTGTAAACTTTAGACATCACAGACTAATAATCCACTGCATGCAACACATAGAATCCCCACCCCGAATTTGCGCATGCAACCTGTTGAGAAAGATGAAAGACAGTCTCACCTGTGCAGAAAACTCTTAGGACTTTAGCCCCCAAGGCCACATGGTCCCCCTCTCCTACCTAAATCCCAAATAAAAACCCCTGCTTGCAGCTTTTTGGGGAGTTTGGAATTACAACATTAGATGCCCATTATCTTTGCCCAGCATTTTGCAATAAAATTCCTACTTTCATCCACTACACCTGGTGTCAGAGACTGGCTTGTGTGCAACAGGTGAGTGAACCTGCTTCAGGTTCAGTAACAAAACCACCTGCAGACACTGTAGAACTAAAACCACTGCAGTGCCAACGTGTTGGCTGTGTCCTAACCTTGCCTCCTGCTCTGGGGTGATAAGCGTACCAGGCATCCTTCCTTCTGATTAGCACACATTTGGTCCTGTCCAAAACGTCTGCGACAGGAGCAAATATCAAGGACAGTTTGGCATGGAGCAAATGTCCTGCAAGCCTTTCTACCTCTCTCTCCAATTGTCCTGTGCTGTCACAGGAATGTCTCTACTGAGGTTCATTTCATTCACCAGCCCATCACCCCACTGTATTCACCCTGCTAGAGTGGCCCACCCAATGACTTGGAACTCCATCATTGCACCACTGAAATGGTGCCTGTTTGGTTACGATGTGTCATTTATTAAATTAAGTGCTATTAGTGTTTGATATTCTTCTTTTTTATTCTTCTGACAAATACTTTTCTTTTTGTGGAATGTTCGTCAGATTTTAGAATCAAAGCTATGTTTGCATAATAAGAGAGAGGCTCAGTTTTATATGTTCAGGTTTTTTTAATTTGGAAGTCTGAAATAGCTTACCTATCAACCTAATAGGACATCTTGATAATTCTTTGAAAACATTCCCTGGTATTTAAAATGTATTTGCAGATTTAGGTTTTTTAATACCTTACCATATAAATAGCAGTATTCATAATTAATTTTTAATATGCAATTTGTTTCATTTTTTAGCTTATCCAGGTATATTTTTACATTCCACATATCGAATTTGTTCATGGTTATTCTTTTTTTGTTATAATATTTGCATCTTATCTATTTGATAATATTTTTGAAGATCTAATTCTTTATAAATTTCAGTTTCCATTTTTAAAATTCATTTCTTATTCTCTCATGACTTTCATCTTACTACTTTAAAATATGTTTTTCCTTTGCTTAGAAGCACTGAAACTTTTTACTTTTTCCCCTTAAGAAAAATATTTAAATCTTTGACTTCCTTTCAAAATTGTTTAGGTTTCAGTCTTTAGAAATAGACAGGTAGCTATGCTATCAATATTAATGTCTAATATGATACTATTGTGTTTACTATTGTATTCTTGATTGTTTGCTTCCAGTGGTCACATACATGGACATTTTAATAATTAAATAATTTAATAATGAAATGTTATGTAATTTAAATGTTAATTGTACAATATATAATGGATTAACAATTATTAGTGGTTAATAACTAATTATTATAATTAATTGTTAATTGTGTTGAGTTTTCTTAGCATGCATTTTTGCCCGTATAACTTTTTAGAGTTTTATTTTGGTTTGTTAGATGTCCAATTTTCATAAATAACCATTTCCACTTGGGGAAAAAATTGCATACATTTTCTACTTAAGCATTGCCAAGTATTTGGAATCAGGTCTACTTCAGAATTTTGAAATCTTCTATGTTCTAAGTATGCCATAGTGACAATGGTGTATTGTTGCATTCTAAATTTTTTTATCTTTACTTATTTTCATGTACTTTTAGAATTTATATTTTCTCTATTCCACTGCTTTATTTGGGTGGTGTTATATATTTGGTATTAGAGTGTTTTTAATGTCAGAAAGCAAATGATTAAACTCATCTTCTCCCTATTTGTTATGTTTTATACAATTAACAAAAACTTTATTTCTCACAATTAATGTGGGAAATATTTCTGCACTAATGATAAAGCTGTAGATATTACTGTGAGATGCACGTTGTGAAAGAGACCAACCCTTAGGTTATGTGAAGCCCATGATCCCTAACCTCCATGTTGGAGACCACCACTCCTCAGTTTCCACTGGACTACAATATCATTATGGGGTAGATCTCTATTAATTTGTCAACATGGCAAGCTTTTCCCCCCACCCCTTCTTTTGGTAGCATCGCTCTCTCCTAAATCCTCCTATAGGGAAATGTGCCTTTGGCTACTCTGTCCATGACAGCTGCTACTTATTTCAGATTTTGCTCAGTAGATTCTGTAAATCGCCCAGCTCTTAACAATTCCTTGAAGCTCAGTTGATCAGAGCACCTGCCTCCAGCTAGGAAAATTGGACTCCTGCCCTGGCACTGTGAAATGCGAGATCAAAACCAAGAGCCGTCTTCATTTCTATCGATCAGAGAAATTATTAAATATGAAGCATACAGGAGCTATACATAGCTATTTTTCCAGCCTTATAGAGAATGCCCTTGTTGGAGAATAAAGATCACCTGCAATGAGAATCAGCGGTAAGTGATAGCAAGACAGTCATGGAACATCCAATCCATTTTCACCCGGCCAGGCAGGCTAGCTGCAGCCTTGCTCTTGAGTTAAAGGACTTCATATATATTCACTTATTTTGCCTAGGCTAGTTCAAGTTGCAGTTTATTTATTTGCAACCAAAAAAGATTTTTAATTATTACCCAGATCTTTTCCCCCATATTATTGTTTCTATTGTCAACCCATAGCAAAGTAGTAACCATTAAAAATAAGACTGTTAGTTTAATTCTGATAGCCTCCCCCTTGAGGCTAGGCTAGACTTAGCCATTAACTACAAAAGAAAACACTAAGGAAAGGGAAAAATAGGGACTTTACCCTGGAGAAATCTTCTGAGCACTGACTTAACCAAATGACGAAGGTTAACGTGATCCGTGATGTCATTTGAGGATCATAAATCCTCTGATACAATGTAATAAGAAGGATGTTTCACCTCTGTTTTATTCTTTCCAATAACCACAAACACCACTGTGATCATGAGAAAAACAACAGGCAAACCCAGACTGAGGGACATTCCATAGGACACCTGGCAAGTTCTCTTCAAGAATAAGGTCATGAAAAACAAGGAACAAATGTGAAACTGGCACACAGATTTAAGAGACTTAATCCAACTAAATGCACTGGTACTCTGGATTGGCTCCTGGAGCAGAAAAAGAACAAGAGTGGAAATCTGATGAAATCTAAACAATGTCTGGGGTTTAATTAATAGTCATATACCAATGTTAGTTTCTTAGCTTAACAAATATACCATGATAATTCTGGAGTCGAAGTAATAGGGGAGACGGGACGAGGGGTATATGAAACTCTCTATATTGTCTTAGCAACAGTTTTGTAAATCTAAAGTTATTCCAAAATAAATTCTTTAAAATAAGAATATGAGTAAATATGAAAAAACTTCATGTCAATAAATTTGACAACTTAAGAAAAAGAAAGCTACTTATAAGTCATATTATGAGCATCCATACTTTTAATTTTTTGGTTTCCACACTTATGAATTCATTATCATTGAGTTTTTAATCCAAATAATCACCTTTAACGATGTATTTTCTTTAACAAAAGTATGTTATAAAATTATTGTAGTAATTTAAATTCTTTTGCACAGACTGTAATAGATCACTAAAGTCCTATAGAAAAAAATACGCTTTCACCTCAATCCCACACCTATATAATAGGGCCATGCTGCTGTAAGAAACTCCTAGGGACGTGACATCTGAGAACTTTCTGGGGCTCAGCATAAGGAAAGTGTCCCATGTATAGACCAGATAAGTGAAAGAAAATGTCAGAGCCAGAGAGACAGTCACCTTTCCAAGTCATCTGTTCTCTCAGCACAAATTTGAGTGCCTATTGTATGCCCGGCAGTGTTCTAGGAGCTGAACAGATGGATTAACAAGCCAAGCCCTCACCCTGTGACTCTTACATTTCGATGGCAGAAACAAAGTGAGCAAGCAAACAGATGCATCATTCAATTTGAGGTCATGATTCATGATATTAAAGCAGGATAAAGCAAAGGAGCTCAGTGACGAGGTGTCCATGTGCCAGTTTTGCTATAAGCCTTTAATGTGCATGACGATATCAAGCTCATGAGACATAAGGATTAGCAGATAATTGACCGAGCTTTAAGAAATTGGGTACAATGAAACCTAAAGAAAAAGAATATTCAGCCTTTAGGAGAAACCATCAGCTGCAGTAGCCAGAGCAGAGAACTCTCTGGAACTACCCTCAGAGCTGAGCTCAGGAGTTGTGATAGATGTAACAAAACAGAAATGGATACATGGAACTGGGCAGAGTGCAAGCTCAACATTGACTATATGCCTCAACCTCTGTTTAAATATTTGGACATTGGGACAACTGCCCTTGCGAAGTTTACGGCTCACACACACTCTTCACCGGAGGTTACACAGGCATCCTTTGTTTTATTGTGCTTCACAGGTATTGTGTTTTTGACGAGACCCTTCTCCAGCAAATGATTATGATTTGCTGAAGGCTCGGATGACAGTTAGTACTTTTAGCAATAAAGTATTTTTTAATTCAGGTGTGTACATTGTTATTCTTTTTAGATATAATGCTATAGCTCACACAATAGACTACAGTATAGAGTAAGCATAACTTTTATATGCACTGGGAAAACAAAAAATTCATGCAAATCACTTTATTATGATATTCACTTTATTGCAGTGGTCTGGAATCCAACACACAATATCTCCAAGGTATGCCTGTATACCACTGTTATGTGTCTTCCTGGTAGGTCTTAGGAAACCTCTTGATGCTACACTGTTTCCATTTTCTCAAGGCTCCCCTGTGGACTCCACAGCAACACTTACTGGTGTCAGCTATATAAAGTTTATATAAAATTCTCAGCTAACCAAAACTAACTCAAAAAGAAGAGAAAAGTTTCATAGTAGCTTAACAGTTAAAAAAATCAAATCATTTGTTAAGATTTTCCCTCAAAAATTAATTCCAGACTAAAATAGTTTACTGGACAATTCTATAAAACATTCAAGAAACAAATAATTTAAAATCCCCAAATGGTTTTTCGATTTGAGAAAAAGGGAAAATGTTTTCTTACTCATTTTGTGAAGGTCATATAATCTTGACAGCAAAACTCGCAGAGGCATGAGAAGAAAATCTGATCACATGAATGGATATGGAGGAGACAATTCAGAATAAAGTATTATCAACCAAATTGGGTAGTATATTAAAAAATAACACACCAAGACCAAATGAGATTTATCCCAGGATTGCAAAGTTGGTTTAATATTTGAAAGCCAATTGATATAATTTGTCACATTAGTAGATATAGTAACATGAATAAGGTAGAAAAAGTAAAATGCAACATGTTGTAATGATAAAAACTCAGCTAACTGGGAAGGGAAGACAACTTTTAAAATTCATAAAGAGCATCTCCTTTCACAAATAATACTATGAAATAATAAGAAATATATAATTGGTTTTCACCCTTTGTTTCTGACACAGAGCTCCTAAAACCCTTTTAATTTCCTGAATGATAGGGGCACTGGGAGCATCTTCTGTTCTAATATTTGATCTTTGACCCTGGGTCCTGACACAGGGCTCCTGAATCCCTTGGAGTTTCTTGGACGATAGGAGCATCTTTTGTTCTAATGAGATGACTCTTGGTGGGCTCCTGGATAGCTTCTGGATGGGGCTAGTCACCAGAAAGACCAAGCCATGATTAGAAGCCTGGAAGATTCATCCAGACTCTCTGTCCTCCAGGGAGGGGAGAGGCGCTGGAGATAGAGTTAACAAGTGACCACACTACATAATGAAGCCTCCATAAAAACCCTAAACAATCAGATTCTAAGAGCTTTCAGATTGGTGAGTGAATCCACATGTCGGGAGGGTGGTGCACCCCAACTCCAGCAGGACAAAATCTCCTGCACTTGGGACCCTTCTAGACGTTACCCTGTGTACCTCTTCATCTGTCGGTTCAGCCGTTTCCTTTATTATAGCTTGTATAATAAACTGATGAACGTGTTTCCCTGAGCTCTATCAGCCATTATAGCAAATTATTGAGCCTTAAGTAGGGATCCTGGGTACTCCTGAATTGTAGCCAAGTAGGACAAAAGCATGGGAACCTGCTTGTGATTGGTATCTGAAGTGGGGGGCAACTTTGTGGGCCTGAGCCCTGAACCTGTGGCATCTACGCTAACTCCAAGTAGTGTCATAATTGAATTGTAAGACTCCCAACTGTTGTTCCGAGACTGGAGAATAGGTTGGTGTGGGAAAATCACTACACACATTTGGTGTCACAAGTGTTGTGAGTAGAGGAAATAGATTCCTTTAAATACTAGAGCAAAATGATACTTAACAGTGAAAAGTTAAGAAAATTCTTTTATTTTTAAAGGGTTTATTTAGCTATAATATACACAGAGGAAAAATGAATAAAAAGTTTTGTTGATACGGTGTGTGTCTCTCTATCTCTCTCCATCTCAATCAAGATATGGAATATTTTGCCTACTATTGTAGCCTTTTTTTTTTAATCAGGAAGGAGTCAGTCTTTGCCCTGTTACTCCTTCTTGGCAATAAGTGGAAGTTTTGTTTGTTTTTGGGTTTTTTTGCTGAGAAAGATGAGCCCTGAACTAACATCTGTTGTTAATCTTCGTCTTTATTTTCTTGAGGAAGATTAGCTCTGAGTTAACATCTGTACCAGTCTTCCTCCACTTTACATGTGGTCACTGCCATAGCATGACTGATGAGCAGCATAGGTCCACACTCGAGATCTAAACCGGAGAATCCAGGCCGCTGCAGTGGAATGCGCCGAACTTCACCGCTGTGCCATGGGGGCGGCCCCTAAAGTGGAGGACTTAACGGTTTCCTTTGATGAGTGAAAATTACTAATTTCAATATAGTTTCATTTATTTATTTTTCTTTGAGTTTTTAATGGTCAGCTCTCATTTTTATTAATTTATTTTAGTATATCTTATAGTTTACAGCTCCTATGTCCTGTTTAATAAATATTTTTCTACCTCTAGGTCATGAAGACATCCTTCATCTTCTTCTGAAAGAATTATGTTTTGACTTTTTACATTTAGTCCTATGATCCATCTCTATTTATTTTTGTGTGTATGGTATAAAGTAGGATTTTTCATAATGCAAAAACAATGAAATAGTGTCTTAAATGTACAAGACTTTTAAACAAATACACATGAAGGAAAAACGTCATGACAAAAGTGGACAAAACAATAGAACAATGTTTAAAGTTAGTATAAAAATAAATTTTGGGTGACTTTTTTTGTTTGTTGTTATCAACATCTGAAAAAAATGCATTGGTCTTATCATTGAGTAGAACAAATATTTTTTCCCTTTATTCCATAAATATCTCAAGTAAGAAATATGTCAATGCACAGATCCTTTTGTTGCACTGTTTAGCTGCAATAAGAATGAAGAGAATGAACAGATTTTTAATAATTAAAATAGTCTTTTATTTCTATAGGAATACAGTGGGCAAACCTGCTTCTTACAAGTTCAGAAGCCCAAAGGCACTAACGTTAAATTCTATCAGGCTCTGGCATGCATAACACTTTCCCATCTAGAGGTTTAAGCTTCTCAACTTTGAAATTAATTACATTTAATGCTTTATTGAATTTTTCAATTACTGGTCACTCTTGGCCAAGCCTCTTCTCTTAAATTGCTAGTGTGATAGGACTCCCTTGTTTTTAAATGAGGAGAAATTGGCATCTGCTTTTCTTTTCTCATTAATCTGAATAAGAAGCTGATTTCTGGCTCCTCTGGAGTTAAAATCACTCCTGAAAAGTGTCTCTATATCAGCGGTTCTGAAACATTACTGTACATTAGAGCCAACTTAACAGTTTTGAAAACTACTGGTGCCTGATCTCACCCCAAGAAAATAAAATTTAATTGGTCTTGGATGTGAAAAGGCCTGAGGAATTTTGAAAGCTACCTAAGTGATTCTAATATGCGGTAAAGTTCGAAAATCACTGCTCTTCATTATCCTCTCCATTATCTGCTTATGGATGTAGTAGATTTTTCAAATAAATAAATAATTGTTTATTGGTAATGTCTAGTTATTGTATCATTTTTGCTTTCAAGAGGTCTTTTATTTTTATATTTTTATTGTACTACAATTGGATTATAACATTATACAACATTCAGGTGTACATCATAATATATTTCGAATTCTGTATAGATTACATCATGTTCACCACACAAGGACTAATTACCATCCATCACCACCCATTTTTGCCTAATCATCCCTTTTGCCCTCCTGCCTCCCCACTTCCCCTCTGGTAACCACCAAGCCAATCTCTGTTGCTATGTGTTTGTTTGTTATTGTTTTCGTCTTCTGCTTTTGAGTGAGATCATATGGTATTTGACTTTCTCCCTCTGATTAATTTCACTTAGCATAATACCCTCAAGGTCCATCCATGTTGTCACAAACGGCCATATTTCATCATTTTTTATGGCTGAGTAGTATCCCATTGTGTATATATAGCACATCTTCTTTATCCATTCATCCCTTGATGTGCACCTAGCTTGCTTCCAAGTCTTGGCTTTTGTGAATAAGGCCGTGATGAACATAGGGGTGCATGTATCTTTATGCATTTGTGTTTTCAAGTTCTTTGGAATAAATACCCAGCAGTGGGATAGATGGATCATATGGTAGATCTGTCCTTAATTTTCTGAGGAAACTCCATACGGTTATCCATAGTAGCTGCACTAGTTTGCAATCCCGCCAGCAGTGTATGAGGGTTCCCTTCACTCCACATACTCTCCAACACTTGTTATTTCCTATCTTGTTAATTATAGCCATTCTGATGGAAGTGAGGCGCTACTTCATTGTAGTTTTGATTTGTATTTCCTTGATATTTAATGATGTTGAACATCTTTTCATGTGCCCGTTGGACATCTGTATATCTTCTTTGAAGAAATCTTTGTTCAGATCTCTTGCCCATTTTTTAATTAAGTTGCTGGTTTTTTTCTTCTTGAGATATATGAGTTCTTTGCATATTTTGGATATGAACCCTTTATCCAATACATGTTTTGCTAATATCTTCTCCCAATTGTTAGGTTGTCTTTTCATTTTGTTGATGGTTTCCTTTAATGTGAGAAGCTTTTTAGTTTGATGTAGTCCCGTTTGTTTACTTCTTCTTTTGTTTCTCTTGCCCGGTCAGACATGGGACTTGAAAATATGCTGCTAAGATCAATGTCAAAGAGTTTTCTTCCTATGTTTTCCTGTAGAAGTTTCACAGTTTCAGGTCTTATATTCCAGTCTTTAATCCATTTTGAGTTGATTTTTGTGCATGGGGTAAAGGAATGGCCTACTTTCATTCTGTTGCTTGTGGCTGTCCGGTTTTCCCAACACGGTTTATTGAAGAGACTCTCCTTTCTCCATTGTATGCTCTTGGCTGCCTTGTCAAAAATTAGCTGTCCATAGATGTGTGGGTTTATTTCTGGGCTATCAATTATGTTCCATTGATCTTGTGTCTGTTTTTGTGCCAGCACCGTGTTTTTTGGTTACTATAGCTTTGTAATATATTTTGAAGGCAGGGAGCATGATACCTCCAGCTTTGTTCTTTTTCTGCAGGATTCCTTTGGCTATTTGGGGTCTTTTGTTGTTCCATATAAATTTTAGAATTCCTTGTTCTATTTCTGTGAAAAATGTTGTTGGAACTTTAATAGGGATTGCATTGAATCTATAGATTGCTTTAGGAAATATGGACATTTTAACTATGTTAATTCCTCTAATCCAAGAGCACAGAATATCTTTCCATTTCTTTGTGTCTTCTTCAATTTCTTTCAACAATGTTTTATAGTTTTTGATGTACAGATCTTTCCCCTCTTTGGTTATGGTTTTCCCTAGGTATTTGATTTCTTTTTGTTGCAATTGTAAATGGGATTGTATTCTTAATTTGTCTTTCTGCTACTTTGTTGTTAGTGTATAGAAATGCAACTGATTTTTGCATGTTGATTTTGTATCCTGTGACTTGAATGTATTCATTCATTACTTCTAAAAGTTTTTTCATGGATTCTTTAGGGTTTTCTATATATAAAATCATGTCATCTGCAAATAGTGACAGTTTCACTTCTTCTTTTCCAATGTGGATCCCTTTCATTTCTTTTTCTTGCTTTATTGCTCTGGCTAGTACTTCCAACACTATGTTAAACAAGAGTGGTGAAAATGAGCATCCTTGTCTGGTTTGTGTACTTAGAGGGATAGCTTTTAGTTTTCCTCTGTTGAGAATGATATTAGCTGTGGGTTTGTCATATATGGCCTTTATTATATTGAGGTATTTTACTTCTATATCCATTTTATTTAGAGTTTTTATCACAAATGGATGCTGTATCTTGTCAAATGCTTTCTCTGCATCTATTGAGATGATAATGTGATCTTATTCTTCATTTTTTAATGTGGTGTATCATGCTAATTGATTTGTGGATGTTGAACCATCCCTGCAACCCTGGAATAAAACCCATTTGATCATGATATTTGATCTTTCTATTGTATTCTTGCATTTGATTTGCTAGTATTATGTTGAGGATTTTTGCATTGATGTTCATCAGTGATATTGGCTTCTAATTTTCTTTTCTTGTGTTGTCCTTGTCTGGTTTTGGTATCAGGATAATGTTGGTATCATACAATGAGTTAGGAATCCTCCCCTCCTCTTCAATTTTTTGAAACAGTTTGAGAAGGATAGGTATTAAGTCTTCTTTGAATCTGTGGTAGAATTCACCAGGGAAGCCGTCTGGTGCTGGACTTTTATTTTTTGGAGGTTTTTGATTACTTTTTCAATCTCCTTACTGGTGATTGTTCTATTCTAATTTTCTATGACTTCTTGATCTAGTTTTAGAAGGTTATATGATTCTAAGAATCATCCATTTATTCTAGATTATCCACTTTCTTGGCATATAGCTTTTCATAGTATTCTTCCATAATCTTTTGTATTTCTGAGGCGTCCATTGTAATTTCTCCGCTTTCATTTCTGACTTTATTTACCTGAGCCTTCTCTCTTTTTTTTTGGTGAGTCTAGCTAAAGGTTTGTCAATTTTGTTTATCTTTTCAAAGAACCAGGCTTTCGTTTCATCAAATTTTTCCTGTTGCTTTTTTAGTCTATATTTCATTTATTTCTGCTCTGATTTTTATTATTTCTTTCCTTCTGCTGATTTGGGGCTTTATTTGTTCTTTTCCCAGATTCCTTTAGGTGCACTGTTAGATTGTTTATTTGGGATTTTTCTTGTTTGTTGAGGTAGGCCTGAATTTCTATAAATTTCCCTCTTAGAACTGTTTTTGCTGTATCCCATAGATTTTGGTATGTTGTATTTTCATTTTCATTTGTCTCCAGGTATTTTTTGATTTCCCCTTTGTTTCTTTGTTGACCCAATAATTGTTCTGTAGCAGTCTGTATACTCTCCACATTTTTGTGGCTTTTCTGGTTTTCTTCCTGTAGTCGATTTCTAGTTTCATAATTTTATGGCCAGAAAAGATGCTTGGTATTATTTCAATCTTCTTAAATTTATTGAGAACTATTTTGTAGTCTAATATGTGATCAAGCCTGGAGAATGTTCCATCTGCATTTGAAAAGAAGGATGTGTATTCTGTGGTTTTTGGTTGGAACGTTCTATATAGAGCTACTAAGTCCATCTTATCTAATGTGTTGTTTAAGACCAACTTTCCCTTATTAATTTTCTGTTTGGATGATCTATTCATTGATGCACATGGAGTGCTAAAGTCCCCTACTATTATTGTGTTACTGTCTACTTCTCCTTTCATGTCTATTAATAATTGCTTTATTTATTTAGGTGGTCCTATGTGGGGTGCATAAATATTTACAAGTGTTGTATCATCTTTTGGATTGTTTCCTGTATCATTACATAGTGCTCTTCTTTGTCTCCTATTACAGTTTTTTGTTTTAAAGTCTATTTTTTCTGATACAAGTATTGTTACCCCTGCTTTCTTTTCTTTGCCATTTGCATGGAATATCTTTTTCCATCCTTTCACTTTTACTTTGTGCATGTCTTTAGGTCTGACATGTGTCTCTTGCATTCGTCATATATATGGGTCTTATTTTTCTATCCAATAGGCCACCCTATGTCTTTTGATTGTAGCATTTAGTCCATTGACATTTAAATTTGCTATTTATAAGTATGTATTTATTGCCATTTTGTTACTTTTTTGTTCTGGGTATTTTAGTATTTCTCTGTTCCTTTATTCTTCTCTTTCTATCTTGCCTTGTGGTTTGATGACTGTCTTTAGTAATATGTTTCACTTCTTTACTCTTACTTATTTGTTTACTTATTGTAGGTTTCTGATTTGTGATTACCATGAGGTTCCTGTATAATATTTTACATATATAGCAATCTATATTGACTGATAGTATCTTTAGCTTGACCTCTTTCTAAAAACTCTTCTCTTTTACTCCTCTCCTCCCACATTTTATGATTTTGATGTCATATCTAATTTCTTGTTTTATGTGTGTCAATCCATTAACCTTGTATCATTGAAATGGGTAATTTTAGTACTTTCGTCTTTTAACCTTCATATTATCTTCATAGGTGGTTGATCTGCTACCTTTACTGTATTTTTGCCTTTACTAGTGATTTTACTGCCTGGGTTTTTTTTTGATATTTTTCTTATCCCTATATTTGGTCTTCTCTTTGCCACTTAAATAAGTCCCTACAGCATTTCTTAAAGAACTGGTTTCTTGGTGATAAATTCCTTTAATTTTTGCTTATCTGGGAAGCTCTTTATCTCTCCTTCCATTCTGAATGATAACCTTGCTAGATACAGTATTCTTGGCTGTATATTGTTTTTTTCTGAGCACTTTAAATAAGCCATGCCACTCTCTTCTAGCCTGTAGGGTTTTGGCTGAGAAGTCCTCCAATAGCCTTATGGGCTTTCCTTTTTATGTCACTTGTTGCCTTTCCCTTGCTGCTTTTAGGAATCTCTCTTTATCTTTAATTTTGGACATTTTAATTATGTTTATAACATTATAATTAAATTTATAACACAAAATTGCCAGTTTCGCATCTTGGTGTAGGCCTCTTGGTGTTTTTCTTGTTTGGTGCTCTCTTTGCTTCCTGTACTTGGATGTCTGTTTCTTTCCTCAGGTTGGGAAAGTTTTCACCTATTATTTCTTCAAATAAGTTCTCTGCCCCTTTGTCTCTCTCTTCACCTTCTGGGAGACCTATAATATGAATGCTAGTGCACTTGACATTGTCCCAGAGTTGCCTTAGACTGTTCTCATTCTGCCTAATTCTTTTTTCCTTTTATCTGTTCAGCTTGGGTGAGTTTCCTCTAGTCTTTCTTCCAGCTTGCTGATCCATTCTTCTGTACCTTCTTCCCTGCTATTGACTCCCATTAGTGAATTTTTCATTTCCAGAATTGTTTTCTTTATTTCTGATTGGTTATTTTCTATATTTTCCAATTCCTTGTTGATGTTTTCACTGTGTTCATCTAGTCTTCTCCCAATATCAGTCAGAATCCTTATGAGTTTTTGTTTGAACACTTTGTCCTGTAGATTGCTTATTTCTGTTTCATTTAGTTCTTTTTCTGGGGTTTTATCCTGTTTCCTTGCTTGGAATGTTTTCTTTTGCATCCTCATTATGCCTCTTTCTCTGTGCTTATATCTATGTATTAGGTGAGTCAGCTATGTCTCCTAATTTTAGAGAAGTGGCCTTATGTAAGAGATGCCTTTTGAGGCCCACCAATGTACTTCTCTCTTGTCACCAGTCCAAATGTTCCAAGAGTGACCCCTGTGTGGGATACTTGTACCCTTCAGCCATGGCAGGGTTGCTCTCACTGCAGGTGCCCAGAGAGTCTAGTCTTCCCATCCCTGGCCAGCTGTATGTAAATTGGATTTGGGGATCCCTAGAGCACTATTGGCTATAAGGTCTAATAGCATACTCGTGTTGCAGTTTTCCTGTTAATTGAGCAGTAACCCAATGTAGCTGGTTGTTGGGCTCAGTGGCTTACAGTGGCTCTAGGCCTCAGGCCTGCAAGGCAGTTGTCAGCTCTCTTAGGATTGCAGCTGTGTGGGGCTGGCCTAGGCACAGGATCATCCAATTGTTTCAGGCTTTGGAAGGTGAAGCCAATCCTCTTTGTGGCTGTTTGTGAAGCACATTTCTTCTGCCATTGATAAGCCCCACCCCCCCCCCGACAGGTCCATACACACCATCAGTACAGCCCTGGTCCATGCACACTTCCTGACCCCCTAGGTCATACCCAGTTGACCAACTGCAGAGGCCCCCACCTCTCTACCAGCACCCCCAACAGTTCACCTGGTCCTCAAACAGGCCCTTCCCCACAGAGGCAGACACACTTGCCTGCCTGTAGAGGATCAAGGCACCCAGTCTATGCAGGGCAACAAGTAACTTGAGGGATTGCTATTGGGTGGGGCTACTCCCTACAGAGGGCTGCCTGCCCTGGCTGAGCTGGATTAAATCTGTGCTCTAGTGGATGTGGCAAACCCCTGGGTTAACATGCCAGGGGAAGAACATCAATGGTGTCTGCCAGGGTTTGTTTCAGCATGCCTGTACTAGGTCACAATGGCCACCACCAATGTCTCTGTCCCTGGAGAGGTCTCACCTCTCACTGAGATGCACCCAGAACCTACCTGGTTAGCTTATTTTCACCAAAGGACTGTGTAGTTTTCTTTTTAAAGATCGACACCTGAGCTAACAACCGTTACCAATCTTCTTTTTTTTTCTGCTTTTTCTCCCCAAATCCCCCCAGTACCTAGTTGCATATTTTAATTGTAACTCCTTCTAGTAGTGGTATGTGTGTTGCTGCCTCAGCATGGCCTGATGAGCAGTGCCATGTCCACACCCAGGATCCGAACCAGCAAAACCCTGGGCCACTGAGGCAGAGAGCACAAACTTAACCACTCAGCCATGGGGCCAGCCCCCTGTGCAGCTTTCTTTGGGGTGACTTTAGGTTGCTCTCTGAGATGGGTGAATTTGTGTGTGGGTCCTTTAAGAGCCATAAGCCATAAGGGTTTTTTGGCTTTTGTCCAATAGCTCTTCTGGGGGTATCCCCCATTGCAGTTAATAGCCAGTGAAGCCAGATAGTAGGACATTCATCTCAATTGTGCTGAGTCCGCTTACAGCAGTAATGTGCCCCCACTATGGCCCCAACTCCTCCAGAGAAGGCTGCATACCTTAGGGTGGCTACCACCCACCTGGCTGTGAGGTTCTGCTGCTCATGAAGGTTGCATTTTTTCTCTCCAGAAGGAATTTCTGCCTTTTCCTCCTCAGTCAGGACTGTCCCTTGTTGTTTGGGTTTTTTAATCCAGTTTTCAATTTTCTTTCCAGGGTAATTTTTCCAAGAATAGTTATAACCTGGTTGTGTTTGTGGGACGAGGTGAGTTCAGAGTCTGGCTATACCACTGTCTTGACGAGATATGTCCTAGTTATTGTATCTCTGCATTGAAAAAGAAATAACTAAGCAGATACTACAATAAAATCACTCAGTCATTCCTAAACAGACATCACTTATCATTTGCAAATTTTCATCATATTTGCTTTCAATCTAAGGAGATAGACTCATTTTTTCTTTAAGTAAGATTTTTACTTTATGGTTTCTGAAATATTGTGAGTCAGAAGGTATAATATTTATGAATTATTTAATTAATAGATCACTGTTAAAATTATTCAGAATCCTATGTAGTTCAAGGAAAGTGTTGACTTCAATTAGTTCTGCCTCTTCTGTTTTTGCAGGAGATGTCATGAATGCTGTCAAATTTGGAAACCCAAATCATCAAACCCAAGTGTGTAGAATCCATAGGCATGTCTTTACAGAATGCCAAGTAGAGGAAACTCAATTTTCAACAAAAAAAAGTTGTAATATTTCTTTTTTGTGTTTATTTTAATGATAGTAAAATTATTAATTTTATTTAGCCTATGCTGAGGTCATGATAATTACAGTTAACATCACTTTGGATGATCACTAGCTACTTAAGAAATAATTGCTGTTATTATATCTATTTTAAAAATGAAGAAACTGAGAATTAAGAAACCTAATTAATTTTCCTAATGGTATGTATGTAGTTCATTTTAAATATTATTTTAGTCATTGAAAAACTAAGAAAATTTCGGCATTCTATATGTATCTAATCTCTCTATCTATTATCTCTCATTGATCTATCTATTCCACATGCACTGTATTCAAAAGATAGGGAGAACACGAAATTTATAGTGTTTGGGGGAAGACACTTCAGATATAGAACAATTAAAGACAGTAACACTATCATTTATCAAGTGTTCTCTGTGTACCTTGCATATCTCAAACACTTGAGAGATTTTTATCTTATTATATCTATGTAGTAAGCCTTTAAGGTAGCTTTTAATTGTTCCAGTAAGCAGGTGATAGCATTTTTAGACAGATAGATATAGATACTGATATGTAACCAGGCAGTAAATTATTATGCCCTTTAGTCTTTTCATGATGTAGATGTTCATTGAAATTTGAATATCTTCATTTTGGTTGTATGATTCTGAGCTATAAAAGACTCACTAATTATAAGAATGAATTACAAGAGTGAGCTAAACACACACAAAAATACTGGTAGCCCGCGCAGCTTGAATATTATTAATCAGAGAACCAGGAATTTCACCTCCAGAGGCTGCAGCTCCGTCTTTCTATAAAAGTGATTTTCCAACTCAAGACACCCCAGTTCACAACTAAATCAATCAAAGAAGGAATTATTGAGGATTTTCTAAATAGACGGTTTTTTACTTCTCAATTTTTATTTTGAAATCATTGTAGATTCACATGCAGTCACAAGAAATAATACAGAGAGATTCTATACAATCTTCATCCAGTGTCTCCTACTGGTAACATCTTGCATACTATAATACAAGGCCACAGCCAGGAAATTAATATTGATACACTCCACCTGCCTTATTCAGATACTGCCAATTTTACGAGCAGTCATGTGTGTGCAGTTTTATCAAATATATAGGTTCCTTTGACCACCATCACAGCCGAGATACAGAACATTTACATGACCAGAAAGATACCTCGGGCTGCTCTCCTACGGCCTCGGCTATCCCACTCCCTCTCCTTCTCTACTTCCTGGCAACCAGTAATCTGTTCTCCAAGTCTATGCTTCTGTCATTTTAAGCACATTATATATATATGAAATTATATAGGACCATTTTTGAGAGTAGATTTTTTTCCACTCAATATAATTCCTTTGAGATACATCTAAGTTTCTGTCTATCAATTGTCCTTCCTTTTTTTTGCCAAGTAGGTTTCCAAGGTATGGATGTACACTGGTTACTTAACCATTCATCTGTTGTAGGATACTGAGCTGTTTCCAGTTTTGGGCTGTTAAACATAAAGGTGTTATGAACAATTGTGCATAGTTTTTTGTGTGAATATGTTTTCATTTCACTAGGATAAATGTCCAAGGGGACAATTTCTGGGCTGCATGGCTACTTTGTAAGAAACTGCCTTACACTTTTTCAGAACAGCTGTACCATTTTATATTCCCACCACCAACATACAAGTGGTCCAATTTCCTGAAATTCTTGCCAGCATATTGGTATTTTCACCAAAATATTTTATATTTTGTTATGATATCTCATTGGGGTTTTAATTTGGAGTTCCCTAACAGCTAATGATTAAGAACATTCCGTGTGCTTATGTGCCATCTGTATATCCTCTTTGGTGAAATGTGTCCTCATGGTTTTCTGCCCAGTTTCTAACAAGATTGTTATTATTTGTTTGTTTATTTTCCTATTGATGAAAGAATAGATTTTTATTAGTATTTCACTTAATTAAAATCTTTTCTAAAGTTTATAGGAGAGTTCTTTATAAAGCAGGTTTTAAGTATCTAATTTATCAAGTTAGAAAATATTTTGTTTATTAAATTTCACCATCAGATAGCCTTTTTCTCCAAATTTTCATTCAGCTGATTGTAAGTAAATGTCTAGATATATTATATGTATTGATTGTAAGTTTATCACATAAGAGGAGATGTACCGTATTTTATGTCACTAAAACCCATGCTAACCCATGCAGTTACTGAACACTATCATTAGAACAGCATTACTTTCTTTAAGGAGCCCTAGATTTTTAAAAATTAATTTCACTTTGATTGCCTGTATTCATCGATAACCTATAGGATTGATTGATCAAATTTAGCATTTTCTAATGAGAACCAGCCCTGATGGTCTAGTGGTTAAGATTCGGCCTCTTACCACCATGACTGGATTTGTTTCCTGGTCAGGGAACCATACCATTCATCTGTCGGTTGTTGTACTGTGACTGTTGTGTGTTCTGATACTGAAAGCTATGCCACTGGTATTTCACATACCAGCAGAGTCATCCATGGCAGACATGTTTCAGCAGAGCTTCCAGACTAAGACAGACTAGGAAAAAGGACCTGGCCACCTACTTCTGAAAAGATTGGCCATGAAAACCCTGTCAATAGCAAGAGAGAATTGTCTGGTATAGCACCAGAATGTGAGAGGATGGCACAACAAGACCAGGTAGGGTTCTGCTCGCTGTACTCAGGGTTGCTAGGAGTTGGAATCAACTCCACAGCACTAACAACAAAATGAGAAATGTAGTATGGATTATCCCCTTATTCCTTAAGTAAAAAAATTATTTGGAGAGCATCAGCAAGCCCAGATAAAAACATTCTCCTCCCTAGATTTCCCAGTGGTTATGAATGGCTGTGGGTACCATTAATGACTAAGGAAATGAAAATGAAACCTAAGATATGCCACAATCTGATTAGGTATTCTTTCTGAAACAGCTTTACTCATTCAAAGGACTTAACACTTGATGCCAGTCAAATCCTTGATTTTATATTTAATACAACTTAAAAAATTTTTGAAAGAATTGTAGATTCACATGGATTTGTAAGAATTAATGCAGAGAGCTCCTATGTGCCTTTCATTCAATTTCTCCCAGTGGTAACATCTTGTTTAACTATAGTAGAATATCACAACCAGAAAATTGATACTGATACAATCAATTTACCTTCAAAGTTCTTTAAATTTACCCTTTTTATATGCACTCATTTGTATGTGTATAGATTCATGTGACCACCAACACAGTGAAGACACAGAAGAGTTTCATTACAAGTATGTATTGTGCATCCATTTTATAGTCACAGCTACCTTCTTCCCTTTCCACCTCCCTAATCTGTGACCACCACTAAACTGATTTCCAACTCTATAGTTTTATAATTTCAAGAACGAAATATAAATGCAAACATACAGTATGTAACCTTTTGTTATTGGCTGTTTTCACTTAAAATAATTCCCTTGAGATCCTTCCAAGTGGTTATGTATGTCAATAGTCCAGTCCTTTTTATTGCTGAGTGTTCCATGGAACGGATGTACCACAGTTTAACTATTCACCTATAGAGGGACATTAGCATTGTTTCCAGTTTTTGGCTGTAACAGACAAAGATGCTATGGACATTCATGCACATGTTTTGTAATAAAACTAAATTTTTATTTCTCTGGGATAAATGCACAAAAGTGAAGCTGATTGTTCGTATGGTAAGCACATTTAGTTTTGTAAAAAACCTGCCATATTCTTTTTCCAGAGTGGCTGTGCCATTCCCATCAGCAATGTATGAATGATATCGTTTCTCGCCATCCTAACCAACACACAGTAATGTCATTATTTTATATGTTAGCCATTCAGATAGACATATAATTATATCTCAATTTGATTTTAATTTGCATCTCCTTAATGACCAATAATCTTGGACTTCTTTTCATGTGCTTACTTGTCATCTGTGTATATTCTTCAGTGAAATGTCTCTTCATGCGTTTGACCTATTTTCTAAGTGGAGTATTTAACTTTCCTACTGTTGAGTTTGGATACTTATTGATATATTCTAGACACTGGTTCTTTGTTGGGTATGTGGTTTTAAAATATTTTTCCAAGTCTGTAGCATATCTTTTCATCCTTGTCATATGAGTTTTCACAGAGTGAATCACTATTTTTTGTTCTGTTTTTTAATGATAAATGCCTAATTTATCCATTTTTCCTTTTATAGATTATACTTTGCATACCAAGTCTAAGAATTCTTGCCTTGCTCTTGTTCCCAAATATTTTCTTCTACATTTTAATTTATTTTTGCCACTTTATATTTTACATTTAACCCCTTGATCTATTTTGTGTTAGTTTTTGTTAAACATGTGACATTTAGATCAAGGTCCATTTTTATGTGTATGCTTGTCCAATTGTTCAAGCACCATTTATTAAAAGGCTGTCTATCCTATCTTATATTATTTTTGCATCTTTGTCAAAAGTCAGTTGGACATATTTGTGAGGGTGTATATTTTGGTTTTTATTATCTTCCATTGTTGTCTGTGTCTGTTCCCTTGCCACTATCACATAGTCTTGATACTATAGCTACCTAAATAGTTTTGAAATCTGTAGACTGATTCCTCCTATTTTTTCTTCTTTGTCAATATTATTTTCACTATGCCAGGGCCCGTGTTTTTTCATACAAATTTGAGAATAGGCTTGTTCATATCTATAAAAATCCTTGCTGAAGTTTTGATGGTAATGGCATTTGTCCTACAGGTCAATTTGAGAGAGATTTGATGTCTTTAACATGCTGATTCTTCCAATCCATTAACACAATATATCTCTCCATTAATTTGGGTCCTGCACAATTTCTTTCATTAGCATTTTGTAATTTTCAGAATATAATTCCTATATATATTTAGATAGATTTTGTTTGGAGTGATTTTAAGTGGTGTTGTCTTTTAATTTATGTGTCTACATACTTGTTCTCAGTTTATAGAAATGCAATTGATTTTGTCAGTCGATCCTATGTCTTGCAACCTTGCTGAAGTCACTTATTAGTTCTAGGAGACGTTTTTCTTTGTGTAGGTTTATTGGGGTTTTCTACATAGAAAATCACGTTATCTGTAAATAGAAATAGTCCCCCCCGCCTTGCCCTCCTGTATGAGTTTTCTTGTGTCATTGCAATGGCCAGAACTTCCAGTACTATGACAAATAAAATTAGTAAAACAGATATCCCTGTCTTATTCCCATCTTAGGGGAAAAGTATTTAGTCTTTCACAGTTATATATGATATTGCCTGTAAGTTTTTGTAGATGTTCTTTATTGATTTGTGGAAATTTCCTTCTATTTCTATTTTTCTGGGAATTATTATCATAAATATGTGTTGAATTTTGTCAAATTCTTTTTCTGCCTTTATTAATATGATCATATGATTATTATTCTTTAGCCTGTTGATATGGTGAATTTCATTAATTGATTTTTGAATAGTATATACCTGAAATAAATCCAACTATCTCATTGTGTATACTTCTATTGCTAAATTAAATTTGCTAATATTTTTGAGGATTTTGTGTGTGCGTGTCTAATTCATGAGACGTATTCATCTGTAGTTTTCTTTTTGTTCTGTCTTTGTCTGATTCTGGATCAGGGTAACACTAGGTTCTTAAATGAGTAGGTAAGTGTTCCCTCTCTTCTGTTTTCTGTATAGAAAGTGTTTACTAGATGTTAAATGTCCTTTGAAGGTTTTTGTAGAATTCTCCATGTGAAAACTATTTGAGCCTAGAGATTTCTGTTTTGGGAAGTTTTAGCTAAAAATTCACCTTCTTTAAAGATTCTAAGAAAACAGAGTATCTATTCCATCTTTGTTGAGTTTTGGTAACTTACAAGTTTTGAGGAATTTGTCAATTTTGCTATGTTTTCAAGTTTATGAGTGTAAAGTTGTTCATAATATGTTTTTTAATGGTTATAGGATATAGTGATAGCCTCTATTTCATTCCTGAAAATGGTTATTTGTTTCTTCTTTTATTTTTTTGTGAGAAAGATTGTCCCTGAGCTAACATCTGTTGCCAATCTTTCTCTTTTTGATTGAGGAAGATTGTTGCTGAGCTAACATCTGTGCCAATTTTCCCCTATTTTGTATGAGGGGCCCAGCCACAGTGTGGCTTGGTGAGCAGTGTTTATGTCCATGGGCAGGATCAGAACCTGCGAACCCTGGGCCACTGAAGCAGAGTGTGCAAACTTAAGCACTATGCTACTGGGCCAGCCCTATTTGTGTCTTCTTTTTGTCTTTGTCCATCTTGTTGGAAGTTTATCAATACTGCCTTATCTGTGGCACATACTTTAATATGTTATATTCTTATTTTTATCTTTTATATATTTGTTTGGCTTCAAGTAGCTTTCGTTTTGTTTAAGAAGCCATTCATACATGAACATTTAAATTACAATACCAGACTGATTAAAGGA
This sequence comes from Equus caballus, assembly GCF_041296265.1. Classification (NCBI taxonomy): domain Eukaryota; kingdom Metazoa; phylum Chordata; class Mammalia; order Perissodactyla; family Equidae; genus Equus; species Equus caballus. Next base: position 21,876,081 of record NC_091687.1, read on the forward strand.
CAAATGAAAGTTATAGACAGTATTAAGATACCTCATAATAATCCTTGCTAATAATTACATAATTTGCTGTTTATAAGGGACTATCTTTATTTTTCCCCTACTACGAATATCCTTGTAACATCTTCAAGTAGCAGTGCAAGAGAGCACAGGTTAATACACTTTAACAAAGACCACCATAACCTGATTAAAACAAGGTAAAAATTTGTTTCTCATGTAGCAGTCTGGAGGTGAGTGATCCAGGAAGGTACATATTTCATCCTGTGGAAAGGGGAAAGAGAAATGCAGGGCATGCCTTTCTTTTTATGGGCTTAACTGAGAAGTGTCACACGTGACTTCTGTTCACATCCCTTTGGCCAGAACTCAGACATGTGGCCACACCAACCTGCAAAAGTGATTAGGAAGTATATCCATAGATAGATAGCCAGTTCTATATATTTTTAAATTAATTTGAAATTGCCTTTTTAACTCATGGATTATTTAAATATATTTTAGTTGATATCCAAGTGTTTGGTTTTTCCTGTTTGTTTGTGTTCTCATTGATTCCTAGTTTGATTCCATTATGACCAGAAAGCATTTTATGTGTGATTTCAGTTTATTTTATATCTGTTAAGTTTTATTTTATGGTCCCAGATATTGTCTCTCCATGTGAATGTTCCCTGAGAATTTAAGAAAAATGGGTATTCTGATGTGGTTTGGTGGAATGTTCTATGCCTGTGTTTAAAACTACTGGCTATGGGGCTGCCCCGGTGGCGTGGCGGTTAAGTTCACACGTTCTGCTTCTCAGCAGCCCGGTTCGGATCCCGGGTGCAGACATGGCACCGCTTGGCAAGCCATGCTGTGGTAGGCATTCCACGTATAAAGTAGAGGAAGATGGGCATGGATGTTAGCTCAGGGCCAGGCTTCCTCAGCAAAAAAGAGAAGGACTGGCAGTAGTTAGCTCACGGCTAATCTTCCTCAAAAACAAACAAACAAACAAACAAAACAAAAAAAAACTACTGGTTATGTTCAATTGTTCTATATCTTTGCTAATTTTCTGTATAGTAGTTCTTTTAACTGCTCGTGGTGAGGTACTGACCTTCCCAACTGTAGTTATGGATTTGTTTATTTCTCCTTTTTGGTTCATCAAGTTTTATCTCACATATTTTGGCACAAAGACATTTAAAATCATTATATGTTCTTGGTGGATTAATCTTTTAATCATTATGTGATATCCTTCATTTTCTGTAATGATTTTCTTTGCTCCAAAGTCTACTTTACCTGTTATTAATATGGCCACTCCTGGGCATTTTTTTTATATATTGCCACTTCTATGTATTTCTTATTAATGTTTGCATGGTATAACTATTTATTTTTATCTTTTGACTTTCAACTTATCTATGTCATTGTGTTTTAAGTGGGTTTCTTGCATAGAACACATAATTGGTTCATTTATTTTTCTGGTCTGCCAAAATTTGTCTTTTAATTGATGTATTTAAACTATTTACATTTAAGATAATACACTATGGCTTAGTTTTGCCATTTTATTATGTATTTTCTGTTTCTTTTCTTCTTATTCTTCTGTATCACATTTTTTTTTTTTTGTCTTCCAATGGGTTACTTGAGTATATTTTAGAATCCCAATTTAATTCATGGAGAGTGTTTTTGAGTAATTTACTTTGTATGGTTTTCTTAATGATTGCTTTAGATATTATAATATATCTGTGTAACTTATCACAGCATACTTATATCTGTATTATACTATTTCTAACAAAATGTAGAAAGTTTTCTTCCATTTAGTTCCCTTTACCATCTGCACTTTTAAAATATAACTGTCTTGCATCTTTTCTCTACATATGTTGAGAACAGCTTCAGATGATGCTATAGTTTCTGCTTCAAACATCAGATATAATTTAAGGAACTCACGAGAAGGATTAGTTTATTATGTATTTGCCCTTATCTTTATACAGTCTTACATTCTTCTTTCCTTTCTGAAAACTCAAACATTCTTCTAAGATCATTCCATTTCTGTTTCAATCACTTGCTTTAGCTATCTATTAAGGGAAGGTTTGCTAATGACAAATTCGCTTAGTTTTTCTTTTTCTGAGAATGTCTTTATTTCACATTCACTCCTGGTAGTATTGTCACCAAGATAGAATTTGTGCTTTATAATTTTGTTTTGGCACTTGAAAAGTACTATGCTACTTCCTTTTTGCGTCCATAATTTAGATGAGAAATCTGTTATCATTCAAATTGGTGTTCCCTTATAATTCTTGCATAATTCCTCTCTGAATATTTTCATTAACTTTTAATTTGTCTTTAGTTTCAGCATGTCAATTATGATGTATCTTGGCATAGATTTGTTTGTGTTAATTCTATATGGGGTATGCTCAACTTCTTGAATTGTAGATTTGTTTCATTTGCCAAATTTGGGAAGTAATTTCAGCCAATATTTCTTTGAATACTTTCTGGTCCCACTTTCTTTCTCTTCTTATTCTTCTGGGACTCTGGTGATAGCAGTGTTAATCCTCTTCCCCACAGGTCCCTGAGTCTATCTTTTCTTTTCATCCTAGAGTTCAGATTGGATGAATTCTATTGATCTGTCCTCAAGTTCAGTACTCTATCATCAGTCATCAACACTTTACTATTAACCCCATACAGACAGTTTTTTATTTTGGATATTATATTAGTTTCATAATATTTATTTAACTACTTTTATAACTTCTATTTCTTTACTGACGTTTCTCTTTTTCATTTATTTCAAGATGATTTGTAATTGTTTGTATGATGGCTTCTTTGAAATACCTGTGCTATAATTCTGATATCTGATTAATCTCCATCTTGACATCAATTGACTGTTTTTTCTCACTAAACTTATAATTTCCCTAGCTCTTAGTATGATGAGAGATTTTATTCAATTTTATCCTGGATATTGTGTATATATTATGAGACTTTAAATTTTATTTAATCTTACTTTTTCTTTATTTTAGTATTTTTTTTTAACATAGTCCCTCTGTTTGAGATGTTTCCCGAGGTCCTGGTGATTGTGATTTATGCTCGGCTTCCATTGAGCTCTAATGACACCATACTGGCAAAATGGTGACCCTGTTTCACACTAACTTGTTGCAGATGGGTGGGGTGCAAGTTCAGCTACTTGGTTGTCCATACTAATAGCTTTCTGACAAATGTGAGACACCAACTCTCATTGCTTCTTTGCCTCTGAGTGTGAGTGTAAACTAAGTTTCCCACTGGGTCTTATTCCTACCAGGGGAGGTGAGAGGGATAATCAGAATGTGATTAGTCCAGCCTCCGACTACTTACTTTTTCCTCATTGCTGTTGTATGAGGCATAGAGGCTCACCTCCCACTGGTAAATTGATCATTTTTAAGCTCTAATAATGATGCGTAATACCTAGAGCTTCGAGGTAAGTCAGGGAATTTTTCAGTTGACTGTAAATAAGTATAAAACGGCAGTATGTGCTTCCCAAATTTAGGACTGCAGTTTTTAATTTCAGATATAGTGTGAAGAATAAGAGGAGAGAAGGAAAAACTTGTCATTTTTTGGTGGAATTCAGCAATCTCAGATGTTTTACATAATCCTCTGGGTTGTAGATCGTACAGAGCATTGAAAGGTGACTGATGGATACATATGCTATTGTCTAAAGCATGAAGTAATTGCTATAAATTTGGAAATTATGACTACATTAGAAACTAACTTATGGATGGAAAAATTTCAAAATATTCTTAGAAATGAAGATGTCCCTCCCAAAATATCACGAGGCAATCCATTAGCGAAATAGTAGGGGATGACACTACCTTGACAGAGTGTTTGCTGGATCTTAGAAGTAGAGTATTTATAGGGCTTTGGGTTGTGGGTTAAAGTGGTTTAAAGCAGGTATTTCAATCCAGTGAATTAACTGGGATTGTGAAAATTTTATGATGTAATAATTTAGAATTGGTAGGTATAATGGCTTGAAAGTCTTGAAGCAAGTCTTTTGAAGAAGACTCTTGTTTGAAATGTGAGCTGTTTATTCAGGAAGGCAGACTGTTGTATCCAATAAATTGATGTGTGGAAATTTTATGAAGCAAATGATAAAGTTATTTTTTGTATAAAGATTAATTAAGGAAACCTCAACTAAAATTGCAGTCGGGAAGACATGTAGAGGGAGTCTTCATGCACTACTACTTAATGTCAGTGACAGATCCAACAGGAAGAAGCGTCAATTACAGACCCCAGCAGCAAGAGACTACCTTGCACTCCCAAACAGGAAGTTCAACTACTTTACTACTCCAGCAGGAGGAAGCAAGAATGTCTTCTTGCTCAACAACAATCCCAGCCAATGGAAAATGCCGCAGCTCAGCCAATGAGAAGCTGTTGTTGCCTGAACTCATACTTTCCTCCAATAAACTTTCAGTTTTTTCTTGCTGATGACTTCCTTGTTCCATCCTCATTACTATGGAAGCCTTCCATCTTGTGTAACTACTTGGAGTATCTCTCTGCTTGCCAGATGAGATGGTGCTCAATTCTTGAATTGTTTAATAAAGCCAATTAGATCCTCAAATTTACTCAGCTGAATTTAGTTTTTTAACATTTATTTACACTTTTTTATTTCCTAAACAAAGGCTTTCTGGAACAGATAAATTATGTTGACCTAAGTCTTATCATTCCTAAAACTAAGCCATGTTAACACACATTGTCCCAGTCCTCAATCCTCTATTGGGTTTATTTCAGTTTAAGCTGCTTTATAGACCATTATAATATAGGGAATCACTCAATTCATATCTACACTTCTTAAGGACTGAATTGTGGCCCCTAAAATTCATATGTTGGTGTCCTAATGTCAACATAACTTTATTTAGATATTGGACCTTTAAGGAAGTAATAAAAGTTAAAAGAGGTCATAAAGATGATCCTAATTTGATAGGACTGTAGTCATTATGATAAGAGGCAGAGACACCAGAGAGTCCTCTCTCTGCCTCTCTGAGTGCACACAGAGGAAAGTCCATATGAGGAATCACTGAGAAGATGGTCATCTACAAGCCAGGAAGAGATGTCACACCGGAAACCAACCCTGCCAGCACCTTGAGCTTAGGTTTCTAGACTAAGCTTGTAAGACTTCTGGAGCTAGCTGATAGGTAGGCGCTGGGAGAGTTTTGAGGTAAATGCTGGAAAAATTCTATATTGCCTTGAAGAGACAGTTTCTAGAAGTTTGCATGTTAAAGGAAAGTCTGTTGAGGACTAAGAAGACAGTTATAAAGAAAACTATTATCTTAGAGAATACATAGATGATCATAAACAGAATGTTGTAGAAATATGGAAGTTAAAGGCCAATTTGATGAAATCTAAGATGGAAATTAGGAACATTTTATTGGAAACTGGATAAAAGGTCATCTTTATTATAAAGTAGCAAAGAACTTGACTGAATTGTGTTCTAGTGTTTTGTAAAAGGTAGAATTTGTGAATAAAGGAATTAGATATTTAACTGGGAGATTTCTAAGCAAAATATTGAAGGTATGGCCTGTTTTCCCCTAATTGCTTATAGTAAAATAAGAGGAGAGAGAGAAAAATTGAAGAAACTGTTAAGCAAAAGGAACCAGAACTTGAAGATTTAAAAAATTTTCAGCCCATCTCTATTGTAGAAAGTGAGAGTGTTCTGGAAAGAACACCAAGGATGGACTGGACAATCACTCCATAGAGATTATCCATGATTTTAATCAGCCTTCTCAGTAGAAGCCAGAAATGGAGATGGGATTTTACCAGCAGAGATACTGCCCGTTTGAACTAAATGGAACAGAAACAAAACAAAATATAGGAAGGTTTTTGGACTTCTGGGAACCTACTGAATGGGACAGTGGAGTATCTGGCTATGAACATACTTTATTCTTCGAGAAAAGGGAAGAATGACTCCAAAGGTGATTCAGAGACCGTTAGGGCTGCCACTTCCATTAAAGGTTCAGAGTGTACAGGAAGCAAGGCTGTTTCCTCCTCAGTTTCAGAGTTGGGGCCACCTCCTCAGTTTCAGGGACAAGAGTGATTCTGCCAGTGCCTCAGGTGCAGGGCTGCAGAGAGCTCCATGGATAAGGCTATTGCAATGAAAAGTCATGGCAGGGCCACTACAAAAAGTCACAAGTGTGGGCCTTCCACACAGGGCCATAGGGAAGGGGCTGATGTGCAGAACTGTGGGGGTGGATCCCCTGCCTAAGTCCATGGGGGCGATGTTGCCACTCCAGTGGGCCTGGAAGGAAAAGCATCCAGGCAAAGAGGATCATTCATGAGCCTGAAGATCTAGGAGAATTTGCCTTGCTAGATTTGGGACTTGCTTGGGACCCATCACCCCTTTTCTTCTTTCTTATTTCTCCCTTTTGAAATGAGAATGTCTATTCTATGTCTGTCCCACAATTGTATTTGGGAGTACATAACTTGCCTTATTTCATGAGCTCACAGCTGGAGCAAGATGTTGCCTCAGTAGAAATCATACCTTGAGTCTTCCTCACATGTGACTTAGACGATATATTTGAGACTTTGGACTTGGAGTTTATGCTGAATATGAGCTAAAACATTTGGAGCTGTTGGGATGGGTCAGCTTATTATAGATGAAGGAAAGATATGCATTTTGAGGACCAGACGATGGAATGTTATGGACTGAATTGGATCCGCCCCTCCCTCCATTCACATGTTGAAGCTTTAACCCCCAACGTGACTGTATGTGGAGATAGGGCCTTTAAAGAGGTAACAAAGATTAAGGGTGGTGTGTTAATTTGATAGGACTGGTGACCTTCTAAGAAGAGGAAGACACACCAGAGATCCTTGTCTTTATCCACTCACAGAGAGGAAAGGCCATATTTAGACACAGTGAGACGATGGCTGTCTATAAGCCAGGAAGAGAGACTTCACCAGAAGCCAGACCAGATGGCATCTTGATCTTGGACTCTCAACTCCAGCACTGTGAGAAATTGAATTTATGTTGTGTAAGCCATTCAGCCTGTGGTATTTTGTCATGGCAGCCCTAGCTGACTAGTACAAAACTGTTGTTTAAAAACCATTATGATAGTGCAGGTTTCTGGTGGTGGTAATTTCAACTGCTATAAACATTGATTTTTCTTGTTCTTTTTGCTGAGTATATATTAGTTCACTTATTTTACCAATCAGTGGTGTGCAACAGCAATTAAGAGTCTGGAAGTCACATATATGGATACTGTAACATCACCAAATACTAAGAGAAAGGTTATGATCAGAGTTGTAATCCCCTTCCAGTCAAGGAGTTTCCAAATTAAACAAATGAACAAATGAGAGAAGATTTCATCATCAACTCAAAAGCTCATAGAAATAGATATAGAAGTATTATACTAATTAATTCAATGATTTCTTGATTACATTCATTAATCTTCCTAGAATATTAAAGATCTCAGAAAGGCAGCTACACATGTAAGTACAACATTTTTCCCATAAAAAAGCACTAGTACCCACTTGAGGAGTATCTGCAGAGCCTGCATTTTGAGCTAATGCCTGCCCTATCTCATGAATTTCTCAGTTGAGATTTCTGTGTCCTTACGGACTTTGCTACCTCCCCAGCTATCTAGAATTTTTCCCATTTTCTGACTTTTGTAATGTGTAATATTAAATGGCTTGAAGACAACAGCACATCATCTAAAAATCCCCTTGAAAGATTGTTTGTGGATAAAAATTGAGGGTCAGTTTTACTCTTTCTTGAATCAATTTCCCCAGTGATTTTCCATGCTAACAGGAGGAAATGGTGGGCAAATGGTAGACTGAGTAATATTAGAGTCTATCCTGAAGACAGGTATCAAATTAAAAAGATAAAAGCTCCTCTAAGATTTTTTGGTATCCACAAGTCCAGCACAGTCATTGGAGCGTCCCAATAACCTCTCCCAGACAAAATGCCTCCATGAAGTTGCTACGTTTTTTTCCTTATTTTATAATTATGGCATACATCAGAGGTAGTCTAGTGCAAGGTGGAGGAATACAATGTAGAAATATTGAATCCATGAAGGGTCAGATTTAATTAAGAATCAGAAGACTCACCTACACAGTAAACGTTCTTTGTAAGTTCTATAAATATAAGCCAAGTATTAAATTTATGCCACCTCTTTTCTGTTCCTTTCTGAGCCCTGCTTTACAAAAGTTTGGTTATAGAGTTTCATTGCTATGGTTTCTGACTATTGTTTTGGTGAAATCAGACACTTCCTTTCCTTAGATGTATTGTTATATATAGTTTTAGATTTTTAGATATCTGACCTATTTTATTGTCTGTCATACAAAACGTCAATTAGTGATCGATCCCAATTACTGGTGAAATCAAATATTTAATTATAAAGCATTGATAATATTTTTCAAAAATAGCGGAGCCGGCCCAGTGGTGTAGTGGTTAAGTTCACAGAATCCACTTTGGTGGCCTGGGGTTCATGGGTGGGGATCCCATCATGAACCTACACAGCGCTCATCAAGCCATGCTGTGGCAGCATCCCACATACAAAATAGAGGAAGACTGGCACAGATGTTAGCTCTTCAACAATCTTCCTCAAGCAAGAAGAGGAAGATTAGCAATGGATGTTAGCTCAGGGCCGATCTTCCTGACCACCCCCCCAAAAAAAAAACCTGATGGGTAGTAAGAGGAAAATGTGTGTATACTTATGAGCCATTTCAATCACATATTGTAACCAAATCACAAGAAAACTACAGCCAGATATTGGACTCTCCCAAAGAATGAGTAAGAATGCAGAAAACAAGGATAAGGATCCTATAAGTATTATTGTTAAAACATGGCCAGTATTTACTTAGAATCTAGAACCTTAAATCAATAAAAATGAAATTAAAAAGCTAAGAAAATAACAATGAAATCATGCAAATTAAAACATGACAATCTGTGGCTGTGGTCGTCTAGATCACGTCCTATAGGTTTTAGGTGGAAGCTATTTTTGTAGTGTAGCTCCTTGATCTGAAGCTCTGGGTGGAAGCTGTCTACTTTTGAAGATTGTGTGCTTTTGAAGGATTCTTAATTTTTTTTTTATTTCCCGAAAAAATGGCAGTCTAGGTGTTGAAAGTTATCTTTGTGTCTTTTTACCTGGGAGACATGAATCCAAGATCTATACCTTCATGCTTAATTGCCGTAGTATTGGTCAAAAGTAACTCACATGTTGTTTTTCAACATGTTGTTTTTCAAAGGGGGAGAAACCTTCTAGAGAGGTTACAAAGGAAAGATAGCATAGTCTTATTAGTAATAACACTGAATGTATTACGTGAATTACTTGCAGTACTTTGCCATGTCTGCTTGAAATAAGGTTGAACCAAAAATCAGGGGAAATATATCTAACCTTATAGGGTGACCTGTAATAAGTTCACATGATAGAGTGACTGAGGGCTGGAATGCGGTTCTCTCATGCTCATGAGAGCCAGATGTTACACTTTCAGTCAATGAAGCACTTGAGTTCCAGGTCATTTTATCATTTTGCATTTTAAAATGACATTGACTCTCTCTACTTTCTGAGGATTGAAGGTGATGGGGTCATAGAAACAATCAAGTTTCTGAGTAAGTGACAAGGCTTTGCACAGCTCTCTATTATAAGTACTGGAAAAAGAGTGGCTGTATCAATGGAGTTTGGAATTCCTCTCAGAAACAAAATATAAAGGTTTTTTTTTGTTGTTTTTCTTTTCCCTAATGTCAGAGCTGTACCTCTTTGGTAAAGAAAATCTTCAATCTACTCTGAGAATAAACCAATAATCAGGACCCACAGAAAGAAGTACTATGAAGGTCTTTACAGAGGCAACTGAAGTTTGGATTCTTGTTTACTTCCCACCGTCATAGTTTTATCAGGGTTATGATAGTGACAGATGAGCTAAGGAATGCCAATGGGTGGTTTTTTTCTACACCATCAAGCAATTCAATTCTCATGGACACTAACTAGGCATTAATTTTAACTCAATCCTGATACTTATCTACCCTGAGATAGGGTCAGATCCCAAAGGTTAAGGGCCCAGTCCCACAGGGCTGCCCCCACTTCAGATGTCAACACAAGTCTTGGTTGATATCTGTGCTTGTGACAGACTGGCTGTAAATCAGAGGTTCCCAAACCCCCTCCTCAGGTTTGATTAATTTGCTAGAGTGGTTCACAAACTCAGGAAACCAGTTCACTTACAAGATTATCAGTTTATGAAAAAGGATATTAAAGGATAGAAATGAACAACCAGATGAAAAGATACATGGGGTGAGGTTCCAAATCCAGGATCTTCTGTCCCAGTAGAGATCAAGGCCTGGTACATGGATGTACTTTCACTCACCAACCCTGAAAACTCTCTGAACCCTGTACTTTGGGTTTTTATGGAGGCATAATTATTTAGGCATGACTGATTGAATCATTGGCCATTGGTGATTGATTCAACCTCCAGTCTCTCTCCCCTCCTTGGAGCTACCTCCAGGTAAGGGGGTGGGACTAAAAGTTCCAACCTTCTAACCACATGGTTGGGTCCCCTGACAACCAGAGCCCATCCTCAAGTCCTTTCCAAAAGTCACCTCATTAACATATCCTCTGGTGAGTTTGAAGGGGTTTGCTATAACTATCAAGACACAAATTCCAAGGGTTTTAGAAGATCTGTGTCAGAAAGGAAGACAGAGACCAAATATGCATTTCTTATTATAACTCACAGTATCACAGGAACAGAGACATCCTCACCAATCTTTGTAAAATTTCCCCATCAATGCTGATTAATAATAGGCTATTTATTCCTGCTTTACTGGGTTATTTCATGAAAACTCTTTGTCAGGTTTTATTTGAAGTACTCTGACAGAAACAAGTAGCTTTCATGAAAGTTTGAGATTAATCTCATACAATTGACAACCAAAATAGTTCCAGTAACTCTTTTCAGATTCTCGACTCAATATTTTTAAATATTTTAACATTAATATTTTATTCATCTTTAAAATAATTTTAGTATTTTAATTACCTTTAGTATTTTTGATAGCTTCTTTGGACCAAAGATCTGACTTTTTGAGGTATCATGTGATCCAGAGTCTTACTAGGAGTTGCTACTGCTAGAATGACAAATCAGGGCAATTCCTCTTGCATCCACATTATCCCTTCTTGAGTGGGCTTTCATGATAGTCACCATCTTAGAGCATATTAGAAAATTTAACACTTCTTTAATATGTTAACCATTTTTTATTTGTTTCCTGCTGAGTCTTAGAACTCTTGTTTCCAGAGCGTTTCAAAACCATGGACTACTCCAAAAGCATGCTTATTATCTGTGAACATAGTAATTCTCTTTTCAATCGGCAGTCTGTGGTAAGAGTGATAGATTTTGCCATATGAACGAATTTTACTGTGTCTGAAGTTCATATTCTAGGCATGAATTGAAATCTGTAAAGGCATAACTGCCTGAGTGTTTCCTATCTCAGTCTTAAGATATGACCTGTCAACAAACAAGATTAAATCTGGAGTTTTTAGGAGCTGTCTAATAAATCCGTTCAAGGCCTAGTCGATTCTCAGTTAGAGAAGAGACAGTCATGGATTTCCCTTCTTCAGGTAAAGAAAGAAGAGCAGCCAGATTTAAGGTGCTATTACAAGAGACAGAAATGTATGCAGAAAAAAACAATAAAATTCCTTAGGAGCTAAACCTGCATATTAAAAAATGTGGTAAATTTTCAGTAAGCAACAAGTATTATGTAGCATAAGGGGCTATAGTATTGAAGAGGCATCCTAAAATTAAGTCAGCAGAAGCCTTCACTTATTTGTCCGCTGCTACTATACCATTAGACAAGATGAGTAGGATTTTGCCCCATATCTAAAGAAAGGCAGAAGTAAGAAACTAGTATATCAAGATTTCTTTAAGTCAAGGCAGAATATCAAGGGTTTGTCCAGATTGATCATGGACTAATAGGTGCAAAAACTTATCATAATTACGAAGGTCCGAAGTGGGGAGCTGTGAAAGACCTGATTTTAAGTCACAAAATGCCTTTCATATTTAGGTTCTCAGGAGTTTCAATCACTAAGAATTGTATGTTCATATTTGGAGATTGTAGAAAAATTGGGAACCCATCACCTACAGTAGCCAGTGAGAACTAGCAAACCTCTTAATTGTTTATTAATAAGTAGTCTGGAAAAGTTTTGAGTGACTTAGAATCTATCAGGATGGAGATTAACGTTTTTGGATTGTCTTAGTTCAGGCTGCTAGAAAACAAACTACCACAGACTGCGTGGCTTATAAACAACAGAAATTTATTTCTTACAGTTCTGGAGGCTGGAATTCTGAGATCAGGGTCGAGCGAGGACTCTCCTCTGAGTTTCAGACTTCTCATTGTACCTTCATGAGGTGGAAGGAGTGAGGGAGCTCTGTGGCATTTCTTTTTATAATAATACTAATCACACTTATGAAGGTTCCACCTTCACGACATAATCACCTCCCAAAGGCCCCATCTATTAATACCATCATCTTTGTGGATTAGGATTTCAACATATGAATTACGGGGGAGCATAAATGTTTAGATAATAGCAAGAATTAATGATGACCCCTATAATATATTCATTCTGATCAAACTGCACTCTTTCTTTGGAGCCTATGTATATTGAGCAAAAATAGTAAACCTTAGTGGTCATTTTATCTTTACAGGATAGCATAATTTCACCCACACATTACTTAAGGGCAGAATAGTAGAGAAATTTAAGATTCCTTGTGGTCCTCGTTAACAACCTGTGAAAAAGAGAGGGGAGCCTCAGTAAACCTCTGAGGCATCACTGTTCAGGTAAATTGTTGAACGTCAGAGGAAAAGTCAAACAGGTATTGATTACCTTGATCTAAAGCAACACTGAAGAAAGCAGAACAAAGTTCTATAACAATAAAACATGTAGTCTTAGAAAGTACTGTCGGTAAAATAGAATTTCTTTTTCCTTAGAGTGTCTCACACTTCGTGGAGATTTTTAAATTGTGCTTAATTTGGACGCAAACATATTAGAAATTCAATGTCCAAATTAGCTGTAGGCTGATTATACATAAGATAGTAGTCAAGGATCTCCAAAAGTGCCATTGGAGGAGCATTTGTTTTGGAGATTCCATTTCTAGTAGACTGCAAATTGGGAAGCTGGCAGGGGTGTTGTCACAGGAACAGAGAGTTCCTAGTGAAGGGTCCGGTGGGGATAGCCGTGGGTGGAGGCTGAGCAGTCATTTGATGCTGAGGGCAGCTTGTGTGACAGTGGCAGGATTTGTGGTTGATATTGTGGTACTCATATCAGTAACAGTTTTGCAAGGTTGTCTTTTAATATTTAGAGAGATTTCTCCTTGTGAGTTTAAGGAAATTGTACTGTAATTCTTCCCCAGAGGGGAATATACCTCATTACTCTCCCTTAAATATAAACCTTTAGTAATCAGCCACTTCATTGTTTTTCCTTCAGTTTTTAGCTAGTGTGGAATGATTGTTTTTCCAATGTCCTTTTGTTTATATTATCTATGGGCATTTTTCCCTCCACTGGTACTTAATGAGTCTGGTAGGAGCATCTATTTGCTGAATCTGTAAGGCTAAAAACTATATTGTGAGTTTTTTTGCCTTTGCTCCAAAATCTTCTCAAGAAGTTCTGTGAGGAGACTGCCAACAGAGATTTTTTTAGGTTCCACTATGCCTGTATATTTAATCCCCTATTTTCAGCTTAAGGTCATTCACAAAAAGTGAGTGAATAGCTAAGGTCATGTTTTCTTCAGGATCTATTCTTGAAGGTTGTGTAAAGATGTTAAAGATCCAATCCCTAAAATCTCTAAAGGACTTTTAGAGATGGATTAGTGTTCCATCTATTTGTACAAGAAAGATTTTGGGGAACAGCCTCCAAAATATGATGTCCAATATCTAGAGCTTTCCCAAATCTCTCTGAATTTCTCTGCATCTTCCCACTCTGCCTTTCCCATCTTTCTTTCGTTTTTTGTTCATCTGAGGTTCTTGCTAACATTTGAAGCCATTGATATAAATTTGATAGCCTTGAATTCTGTGTTCCTAGGGATATTCCAAATCCTTCTGTAAAAAATTTGTTTGTCTTGTTTAGGCTTCTGAAAGTCTTTGACATAAGCCGTCAGCTCAGAGTGAGGCCAGGGCTGAAAACACCATTAGGGACTTGGCCTCTTACAAAGAGGATTCATATGTAGAACTTACTGAGCTTTGCAGGTTCCTGGCTCAGCTGGAGGGGGAAGTGAGTAAGAAGCAGGGGCAGAGGGAGAGGAAAATTGAGAAGTCCAATACGGAGGTAGAAAAATAGAAAATTAAAGGCCAAGAAGTTCAAGTTGTCTTTTGGGGTGATCTAAATGAGGAAGAGTTTTAAACATTTTACATTTTTATTTTCCTTGGCTAAAGAATTTTACAAGGAAGCAATCTGTGTATCTGAATTTCATTTGGAAGCTTCCTCACTTCAATAAAAAAATTCAGACCAATGAATTGAATTTTACTTCCTTTCTATTCTGAAGAACCTCTCATATGAATAATTTTATTCTTATCAAAAATTCTCTAAACTAGCACTGTAATGCTAAATTTTCCTTGTTGAATCAGAGTTCTCTAGAAGGATAGTCACTTAAATTTGAATTATGGTATAAATTCAACTAAGAGGCTGAGGTCAAGCCCAAAGGAGTCATGGACTTAGATTTAGACTCAGGAAACCCCTAATGGTATGGTGACAGTTCGAGGAAAACACTGTTTACATATCTTGTGATTCAGATTCTGACCTATTGTTGGCTTTCACCAATCACAGACTCAACAACCTGTGATCCTCAGTAGACAGAAGCTTAGAGAGGAGCTCTCACTCAGAACTAGATGCTCACAGTCAGCATGATATAAGAATGGTCTAATAAAATCCTGATAACTGATCCAAGGCAGTTTGCCCAAAGGACCCAAAGCTGGGAGAAACCTTGTACACACCTCAGATTCTGAGCTGATTCAGAAACAGACATATTAGGAACAACATCTGTTCTTCCCTAAAAACCTCCTCCTGTAGACTCATAAGAAATAATGAGGCTAGGCAGAAGCAATGTGGCTGGAGTACAGGGACTGGGATGTCTTAGGACTTGGTTCTTCATGTCCACAGGCCATAACACGGGGTGGTTCCATTTATACCCTCCCATTTTCAAAGCCAGCCCTCAAACTCTCAGTCAGCAAATGAACTTGGTGAGAAATCAGTCTGTTATAAGCAGAGGATAGGAATTAGAATGATTCAAAAAGTTGTTAAATATATAAATCATAGATAAGTTGTTCTGAAAAGTGATCGATCAAATATCACAAAATAGTTTCTGGAAAAGAGAAAAACTTTTTTTGTCCAAATTAAAAGAGAAAACAAATAGATAGATGAAATACCAGAATGCTATCACTAAATAGACTGATAGCTTGAAAGATCAGGTTAAGGAACCCATCGTTCAACATAGATGATGAAAGAGAAAGAAGTATATGAGAAATGTTAAGGAATATCGAGATTCAGAAAGAGAAACTTGATGGGCTACAGAGGAATAAGCAAAGATGGGAAAGCAGCTGATTGTTCTGTGATACAAAGTGACACAGATCAGAACAGCTCACCCAATCAGGCAGAATGATGATGAAAACCACAGGCCAGACACCACCCGCTAATTACACAACTCTAAACACCATCAACAGACCTAAACATTCCCAGAGGCATGAATCTGGTTACAGAAATAGCAGTGAGAGATCACTAAACGATAAACGATTTACATAATGATAAATGATTTCTTGTCAGTAGCTTGGACAGAAGAAATCAATGCAATAATTCCTTCAAAATTCTAAGGGCAAATAATTTTTTATTTACCAAATCAAATTAGCAACTAAGTATGAAGATAAACGTATGCATTTTTAGGATTTTTTTTCATCATATATATGTATTTGTATATGTGTGTACATATGTATGTGTTGACAAAGATCCCCTCCTTGACTAAACTCTACTCGGGCTTCCTTGAACTCTCACTATGGGTTAAATGTTTATTTCTCCCCAAAATTCATATGCTGAAATCCTAACACCCAAAGATGATAATATTAGGAGGTGGGACCTTTGGGAGGTGACTATGCCATGAGGACAGACGCCTCAAGGATGGGATTAGTATTCTTATAAAAGAGAACTCGCAGAGCACCCTAACTCCTTCCACTTTGTGAAATTATAATGAAAAGTCCTGTGAAGCAGGAAGTGCTCACCAGACACCAAATCTGAGGGCACCTTCATCCTAGGCTTCATAACCTCCAGAACTGGGAGAAATAGATGTTTGCTGTTTATAATCCACCCAGTCTATGGTATTTTTGCTATAGCAGCCTGAACAACTAAGATAGCTCTTTTCTTATCTAGGCCCTGACTTTGGGCTTCCAGGTTTGTCCCTGCATTGTCTAATATTAGCAAGAATTTTGCTAAGTCAGTTTAGCCAGGATCCCCCATCTTCCATATCTGATCAACCTCAATATCTGATTGGGTTCCTCATCTTCCACCATCCCCCAGGTGATGTCTGGTTACTCTGGCTTGTCTTCAGCAAGAATCCTGTTAGGTTGGTTTAGCCAGAACGTTCCTTACCTCTATTTCCTCTTAGTAAATTTTCCATCCACTGACGCCCACCCTCACCCTGGCATAAATTCCCTCTTGTCCATGTGGTGCTTGGTGTTCAGCCCAATCTCTCTCTCCCACTGCAGATCCCCTTGCAGTGGGCCCTATGCCTATCACAATAGATCCCCTTGAATAAAATCCTTCTTACCATCTTTAACAAGCTTTCTGAATGGATTCTTTAATTAACATTTAGTATATATGTGTGTGTTGTGTAATTTACCAAATTTGAGATGAAATATGGAGAAACATTATTTTATGAGATACATGAAGTATAAATAAAAACATTTTTTAAAATGTGAAGCTATTTGTTCTGTTTTTCTTCTATTGGCAGAACTTGACAGAATAGGTTTACTTTGTTTTCTATCTGTTTAATCACATTGCTGATTCTGCAATGATATTTACTATTGACATAATCATAATACTACATATATTGTTTTATTAAACTAAAAATTTATAGCCAACCTATGGGAAAAAAAGACTGTGTTATTGCTAAAGAAGAACTTACAAAATTGAAATTATATTACAGCAGCGCTATTGTGGCCACAGGACCAGGAACAGAATTTGTCACTCCAAAATATGCCTCTTTGGCATAAGAATTATTGTAGGCTAATTATTTTTAAAAAGCAGCAGACACACAGAAAAGCTCTGAAAACCTAGTAGAAGTTACTCATTTGTAAGAGAAATTTACATTTTATAAGAGAAATCTCCATTTGTAAGGGTGCCTTCCTCTCTGAGCCAGGAAAGAGAGAACTAAATCTCCAGAAACTTTTATCAATAGAGAAGGGAATGACAAATCTACATAACTACTTTATCCTTGTTTACTGAGCTGACTTGATCTTAACAACAGAATGTTAAGGCTATTTTTCAGCTAGCCATGTATGTACGTATACATAGGAGTATGTGCAGAAGAGAAAATTTTAATCTACCAATCGAACCTCATCTTGCCAGTGCTTTTGCATATGTAGGGGAGGAAGACATTTCCTCTACCCTCTCTGGGTTCTTCTGGCTGGAGAATGAATTAAATTCACATGAGACAGAATAACAGGAGAAAATTAAACAAAGCTTTATAACATGTATACATGGGAGAGGCTCAGGCAAGCTGAGAAACTTGCAAAAATGGCTGAAGACCTCACCTTAAATATCGTCTTCAGCTAATGACAAAGGAGGATGTTGGGGATGGAGGGGGAGTGGATCATGGGCGATTACCACACAAGTACAGTAAACAAATGCAGATTTAAGTCCTCGCCTTTGGCATTGATTAAGAGTTTCTAGAGATAAGGTCACCCCCTTCTTCTTCCTGGTACAGAGAGGGAGACATTTACAGATGGAGATTTCCTTTACAATGTAAATGTCTCCTAACAAAGGGTAAGCAAATTCTACTTTTCAGTTGCTTTTCTGTTGGCAGTTTATTAAAAGTAACCAGCCCCAAATAATCCTCATGCCAAAGAGACATATCTTGGGGTGGCCAATTCCAGGCCCCCACACATATCAGCTTCCCTCCCTGATCCCTGAAACCTTACTCTATACCCTGGATCAGGGAGACAGATTTGAGAGCCTGTCCTCCTGTCTCCTTTCCAATCAATTACATAATAAACTATCTTCCCTCAAAGACTGGTGTACACAGTATCAGATTCTGTGTGTGCAGATGGAGAGAGCCCTTGCTCAGTACCACTATAATCTATATTGAATTACATACTATGCTGATTTTCATTAATATTATGCTGATTTTGATTTGTCTTTCCCATATGTATGAACATGTAATGGAAAAGAGACAAATTACTTCTCTTCTTTCTTGTGAATCTATTTCCACTAAACAACAAGACAATTTGACTCAATTCCCAATGTTTTAGTCTATGGAGAAGAAATTTTGCTTAACTTGTACATGCAATTATAAAATAGTTCCGTTGTATGACCCAAATGATCACTAAGGTCACCCTGTTCTTTGCAATTTAAATCAAATTGGCTCTATTACTCAATTTCTCTGAGACTGACATGTTTCGTGGTCATTTCTGATGCTCCATTCCTGTTTTAGCCTCTTAATATCACTCTTGCTTTATTTCAGTTGCCTGTCAATTCTCTTTATTATGCAGAGAAATTGAGCTCTTCGCTTTATACTTGTATTGTGTCTGCCTTTGTATATCAAAAGACTCTTTAAAGTTTCTGCTAAAACAAAGGGCGATGGGCTCTGGGCCTCACTTTGAGCAGCCAAGAAAGAATATCCGTAGCTTTGAAATGTGAAGCTTTTATACTCTTTCCTCACCCTCTAGTCTCTGTAAGTGGAAGGAAACACCATATGCTGAGGGTTAGCTTGAAGTTGTGTGGAATTATGTCACTCACCCCTTCCTATCCCTTAGAAAACAAAAATAGCAATAATGAGTTTCTTTTTTACAAATAATTTTCTCCATTGCACTAGTGAACAATTAATTCATGAGAAATGCTTAGTAGTTAGCATTTTTGTGCAAATGTAGCAAGATTTTCAACTGACTTACAAAGAGCACTCACAGAACAATACATGTTTAGGTATATCTGATAAGCTGGTTTTGAAGCCCACTGGAGTGTGAGGCTGTGAAGACTTCTTAGAAGCCCATTTTAAGGAAGAGAGGATCAGACAGACCAGCGTGGTCCAGTAGCAAATCTCAGTCTTAGTTCAGAAGGGGCTAGTACCATGCTTGGCCTGTAGTAAACAGTCAACAGACAGTAGTATGAAGGAATTGTATTTGGACTTGTCTTCTGGTGCAGCAGTCTCCTGAGTTTAATTCTGAACGAATGTAGGGTATTAGGGGATGGGTAGTATAGACCTCTGAGAGTAGCACGAGAGGATCCACAGTGAAGAGTGCATAGTCTGCTACTTCTTATCAGAAAGCAAGCAGCTTTCCACTCCAGGTTCTGTCACATCAGTGGCTATGGAGAAGTGCAATGGAGAAGAGACAGTGTTGTCTATTAAAAGAAGCACCCCAAATCCCACCACCAAAATGTCAACCCTTACAAGCAGTTAGGAAATATCCTTCTAACCTTCCCCCCCCCCCCTTTCTAGTACTCCTTTTTAAACTTTCAACATACTATTAAATATAGTGGTTTGGGGATATTTTTAAAACACGACTTCAATTTTAAAAGAAACCCATGACACCATATGAAGTGATTAGAATCATCATAGTGTTTCACAAAATGAGAGTTGATATTCACTAAAATAAAAAATGTCATGAACATAAGCAAGTAACTGCATGGTTGAGATTAAACAATTCAGGATGGAAATATTGAATGTTTATTTGCTGAATGTGGATTTGACACATTACATGTTGCATAAGGCATACTTAATATATAAAATGTAACTCTATATTTCTTTTAAAAAGATATAATCTTTTTCAAAAGACTTCACACTCCTATACATACAAAAATTCTCATGGGAAAGAAATTTAGGGATTTCATTTTCCAGGATGCAAAATTTCTATCAAACAAATAAATCCATTGGAAATCTTGCATGAGATAAAAAAAAAATAATAACAACAATGGCAGTGCTAATATTCAGAATCCATTTAGTCTCTTGTAGAGACATGGTGAGCCAGGCACTATTTTGAGTTTTTAAAGTAAATTTATTCATTGAATCTTCACAACACTTTCATGAGGGAGATGCTAATATTATCCTCTTTATTACATATGTGGAAACTGAGTCACAGAGGGCAGACGGCATGATTCCAGAGTCCAAGCTTCTAAACTCTCTGAGTCACGCTGCCTTTCCACATAGACTTTTATGAGTGTGTTTAAAACCAGAGCACAAATGTTTCCTATGCAGTGATGGGAAGAATTGGTATAAGGGGTTAAATTAGACCTGCAAATGCCAGTCATCCAATGAAAGACGTGTACTTAGAGGACAAAATGTAAGAGGTAAAATGCAAGAAAGACAACTTATCAAAGTGATTGCTGGTAATCATATTCTGCACACTTCAGAGGGGGAAAAAAGCCACCTAATGCGTTATCGTACTTTGCATTGAGTTTCTGGCCCAGATTTGATGGCTGTCCACTGACAAGGACTTTCAGACTCAAGTCATTTTGATGCTTCCTTCCTCTGGCACTATGAGTATTTTATTATTAAGATAGAAACTAGTGGCAATTTCTCTCTCCTGGAAATCTTTCAAAGAGTGCATTTCATTTGAAATTTCAAATATTTGAATTACATTTCTTAAGCTGAACTATTATCTCATATCTAAAAAAACAAAACTAAACTAAAATTTCAATCTGATTGAGTTGTTGACATCAATTTGGCATGCAATAGTTCTATACCTTTTAAGTGAAAAGTAAGGTCAAATAAAAATTTCTTACCTTTCTGGACTTAAATAAATAAAAAGTATGCTAAAACTCCTGCAATCACCATAAGAAATTAGAGGAAATTTTTTCTTAGGAAAATCACATTTATTTTTTTCTTTCAGTTAGGTAATAAAAGGTTTTGCACAGTAAAGGAAACCATCAACAAAACAAAAAGGCAATCTACTGAATGAGAGAAGACATTTCCAAATCATATATGTGTTAAGGGGTTAATATCCAAAATATATAAAGAACTCATACAACTCAATAGCAAAAAATCAAACAATCTAATTAAAAACTGATCAGAAGATCTGAATAGACATGCAGATGGCCAACAGGCACCGGAAAAGATGCTCAATATCACTAGCCATAAGGTAAATGTAAATCAAAACCACAATGAGATACTACCTCATACCTGTCAGAACGGCTATTGTCAAAAAGTCAAAAATTAGCAAGTGTTGACAAAAATGTAGAGAGAAGGAATCTCCTTACACTTTTGGTAGAAATGTAAATTGGTGCAACTACTATGGAAAACAGTATGGAAGTTCCCCCAAAATTAAAAACAGAACTATCATACTATTCAGCAGTTCCATTTCTGGATGTGAATCCAAAGGAAACAAAAACACTATTTTGAAGAGGTATATACACCCCTGTGTTCATTGCAACATTATTTATAATAGCCAAGATATGGAAGCAAGCTGATTGCCCATTGATAAATGAATGGATACAGAAGATATGATATATATGTATGAAATATTACTCAGCCCTAAATAAAGATTGAAGCTGTGCATTTGTTACAACATGGAGGGAGCTAGAGCGTATTATGCTAAGTGAAATAGTCAGACAGAGAAAGATAAATACCATATAATTTCACTAATATGTGGAATCAAAAAACAAAACAAACAAACAAAAGAAAACAGAAAAAGGTTAATTGATACAGACAATAAACTTGTGGTTACCAGAGGGGGAATGAGTTGGGGTTAGACAAAATAAATGAAGGAGATAAGAGGTACAAACTTCCAGTTATAAAATAAATGTCATGGGGTTGTAGTGTACAACATAAGAAATATAGTCCTTATAATTGTAATAACGTTGTCTGTGACAGATGGTAACTAGACTTACTGTGGTGATCACTTTGTAATGTATACAAATTTTGAATCACTGTGATGTACACCTGAAACTAATGGGACATTGTATGTCAATTATACTTCAATAAAAAAAGGCAAAGAAAGCCTCAACTTTATTACATGAGTCCATTTTTGTTTCAATTTGAAGCATATGTGCTCTGCTAAATTTTATAATACAGTGATTTAAGATAATTTTACTATTAGTATTCAAGGTCAAAAATATTAGCAAAACTGCAGAGAACAAAGATTCAATATATCTGAAATAATAGAAACTTTACCATGAAAAGTTATATAACACTAATTGGTTTGAAAGATGAAGACATTAAGCATATGTTCTGTGGTGCTTATACATCAAAAACTTGCACACAATCTGTTCAGGTGATTTGTCTATTGAAGACATCGTGGTGATTAGATAGGCTTAATGAGCAAGGAATTTAAGGAAGCTTTGCTAAGCATGAATAGTGCACAGGTCATGAGGTCTAATTAATGAGAAATGGAAACATTTGGTCAGAAGTTCAATATGAGAGATGGATTCATTTTCAACTCAGTTTGATCTCTTCAGTTCTTCTCTTCTATCTGTGGTGTTCTGGAGATTGTGTCAAGGGCATCTCATTACTAAAAAAGACCTGTTACAGCCATGTTGAAAGTGTTGACTGGGAGAGTTAATTGCTACGTACAAAATGAGGAATTTGAAGAACCTGGTTGTTTTTCCTCCATGTAAAACTCTCCACTCACTTCTCATTGACTATAATTTTATTTTACACAGCTTCTTTTGGATCTTCCTCAATGAAATTTGAACATAAAAATTAAATTCAAATACAATCATGCATCATTTAAGGACAGGGATACGTTCTGAGAAATGTGTCATGAGGCTATTTCACCTTTGTATGACCATTATAGAGTGTACTTACACAAACTTAGATGGTATAGCCTACTATACACACAGCCTACATGGTACTAATCTTATGGGACCACCATTGCATCTTCTGTTTGTTGTTGTCTGAAGTGTCATTATGTAGCACATAACTGTAAAAGTTCATGCAGAAAAATGAATTTTAGTTTTGATACTGCTATTCAGTAGCTGAATGATTTTACGTAAATTGCCTAAACTTTAAAACAATGGAATAATCCATCTATAAATTGAAAATCATGTGTGAGGCTCATTCCAGGCTTGGAATTCTATATTCAGGTTGCTATCTGTGAGAACGGAAACCATTCAACTTAGATGAGTTATTTTCCCAAGATTGAAGGCTATATCTGTCCAAATCTAGCCAGGAAAGGAGCAATGATATTATGCATTTCTGACAGAGGATGTTTAATACAAGGAATAGGGATATAAGTTTTGAAAGCCTGAATCAGTGACTATGGGACTGTACTGTTGTGCTTGGACCTTTAAGGAGACCACATTTTGCATCAGATACTCAGAGGACTAAAACAAGACTAAACAAAACAAAACAGGATGGGAACAAAACAGGATGCTGAAACTTCATGGCCAAGAATGAGAAGACCAGATAGCAAAGCCTTCTGCCCTCTTCCCTCAGTCTCCCTTTGGGGTCTCCCAATGGCAGACTCTAACAGAAAGCTGACTGCCAAGAGAGTATAGGAAATGAAGTTTGCAGCACCCAATCCAGCCTCACAGAATACAGGGTAAGCAACGGAGGGGTGGCTGCTGAAAAAAAGTAGGTAAACAACCACATGAGGGGAAGGACATATCTTTTCTTCAATGAGTTTACCTAACAGTGATGGAAACATGGGTTCCCTCAATTATTTATCGCCTTGTGTGAAAACAGTGAACCTAATACGACAAGTTAACTAATGAGAGGAATAAAGAACTCTGCCATAAATTGGTCTATACGATTTGTAATATACTGCAACATTTTATAGCTAATGTGACCATTTTTGTCAATGAAGTCCCCAATAAATCAAATACATATAAGAATTAAATTATCTTTCACTGAAAAAGAGAAAGGAGAAAGAAAGAATAGCAGGTAGGATGATGTAAACCATATAAGACAAATGCTTTTGGTTATCTAGGAGTATATTTTTGTCCATATAATGTATAGGAGACATAACTTGTGGAAAATTATTGAATTCTAATAAAAAAATTTTGTAAAGTGATGAAGTAAAATCACTAACAATGGACTAAGTGGATGCCTCATGACATGAAAACTGTGCCCCATGGAGTAATTAGAATGAAAAAAGTTTTATTCTTGATGCTGGAGATGATAAACGGTCTTCTGGGTGGACACAGGGATTGCATTACTCTACATCACCCGCCGTCTACACAGCCTCCTACCATTGCTACTGCTGGGCTGTTGATTTCATTTCTTTTCTTGTTAAAAGCCTTTTACTTTTCTATACTGCATTATCCAAATATCTGATTTCATAGTTTTTTGTTTTCTTTTTGCTTCATTTATCTGGACACAAACAGTTGCACACGATCATGTTCCAACAGCATTTTTTTTGATATGAGACAAAATCTTATGCAGAAATGAAATACATTAAAAAATAAAAGAAGAGCAACTTGAGTTGAAGTGCAAGTGAAAGCATCCTGCCCTCCGCGTTCAGCCTCCCATTTGCTCCAGCCAACCCTGGAAGCACCCCTCAGTGCCTCAGGCTCACAAGGAAAACAGCTCCAGAGCCACCGTCCTACAGAGAGATTACGGATTACAGTATGTTGGTACAATCCACGAGTTAAACATGGAATAGCACCTAAGGATTTTAAAACTGTGAATTTGCAATGAGACCAAGTTAAAGGTTATTAATTTTCCTTTTAAATATTTCTAAGTTAAATTTTACATTAATTTGCATTTTAGCGAGCAAAGGATTAGTCCTTCTGCCCTTGAAGGCACACTGACTGAAGTAAGCAGTCCGACGTCTGTCCTGTTATGCTGATTCGATAGTATGAACAGTGTGAGGAGACAGACTGCTGTTGATGAGTTAATTGTAACTGCAACGTGTTACCTACCATTTTCTTTTGACTTTAATTTTTAAATTATTTTCTTTTCAAATTTGAACACAGTAAATATTTTTAAATTATTTTATGGCAGTTGAGGTCAACTTTGCTTATTGTATCAGTAGAAATGTAGTCAGAAGTGGTTATGTGTTGGGTGTTTTGTCATATTAGCAAATATGTGTTATTTTTTTGGATCCTCAAGCCCCAGGTTTTACAGTGTTTATTCTGTTCACCAGGGATAGAGATTGTCCCAATTGGAATTTAAACCATGATCGTCCAGGATTAATAAATGTCTGGGCCTTTCTGGAAGATCAATGAGGCAAGCTCATTGCATGCACACGGGCCTCCTTTTATAGAACACTTCTTAAGGGAAGTAAAAGTCAGCCAAGTGCATTTGACTACAAAGTCAAAGTGAGCCCAGCACTGTCCCATCAGGTGGACCCCTAGCCCAGTCCCTTGTGAACATTTACTTGGGTCTGAAGGAAAGAGGCTTTGAGAGAAATTTCAGGTTACTTTTCACAAAAATCACTGTGAGATGTTATCTCACAAGGAGGCACTGAGTGGGGGCCAGTGGGACAAAGCTGACATTAAGGTCAGGGAACAGGACTTCCTGGGCTTCTCCAGCAAATGCACAAGAGTTTGCTGCACTGATGTCCCTGCACACGGTGGCCAGGCATCAGTAGCTTGGAACACTATAGTGACTCAGGGAAGAGGTGCTCTGTCTCTGCAAGCCAGCACCAGCAAATTTTGTGGCAACACCAAAGAGCTCTGGGATTCCATGGAGGAAAAGGAAGCAATGCCAGGGGGTACCCACTCAGCACGCTCCAAGCAGGCATCCGCAGCATCCCAGTAGTGGCGACTGCATTGAAGGAGACAATTCTCTTCCAGACAATATAGGAAAGAAACAGCCAGACTGGCAGAAAAAGGTGTGCGTTCACGTGACATGTTACACACCCAAAACTGTCCTGGAGAGAGTGTATAGGTCGGGGATGACTTACCTAAGGATGTAGCGGTCCCATGAAAATAACTGAGGGAAATGCTTGAGGAATATTATTTTCTTGCAGTCAATCAGAATGTCCTCCACCCCCTCCCTGCTATTTATTTATCTATTGTTATTGCTCTGTCACCCCACATTGTGCTGGTAGTACATTGAAGCGACACCTGTCTTTAACTGTGCTCTCTCCTTAGCACTGGAGCACAATACGTGTCACACAATCATCATCTAGAACATATTTAATGAATATGTAAATGAAGTCTAGTACTTTAGGATGAATCTTGTTTAATATGTCTTTTTTTTAATAATCTTAGTGACTTTTTATTTAAGGCACACAACGCTGTTCGAAAGGCACTAAGGAAACTGAAGCTTAGAGCACTGAAGGACGTGTCTATGTCACAGCCCTCAATCAAGTAGGTGTATCACACCACTGTTGTTATAATTACCTACCTCAGAGGATCAGCAGCTCAGAGTTCCCATTTAAAACAGTTCCTTTCTTATCATTTTTTTTTTTTTTTTGAGGAAGATTTGCCCTGAGCTAACTACTGCCAGTCCTCCTCTTTTTGCTGGGAAGGCTGGCCCTGAGCTAACATCTATACCCATCTTCCTCTACTTTATATGTGGGATGCCTACCACAGCATGGTGTGCCAAGCGGTGCCATGTCCGCACCTGGGATCCAAACCGACGAACCTCAGGCCGCAGAGAAGCGGAACGTCCAAACTTAACCGCTGCGCCAACAGGCCGGCCCCATTATCATTTTTTTGATGTGGCAAAATGTACACAACAAAATTTACCATTTTAAGCATACGGTTCAGTGGCGTGAAGTGTATTCACTTTGTTGTGAAAGCACCCAAACTGAAACCCATTAAACAAGAACTCCTCATTTTCCCCTCCCCCGAGCCCCTGGTGGCCACCATTCTGTCTCTATGAATTTGACTACTCTCAATATCTCACATAAGTGGAATCATCCAGTATTTGTCCTTTTGTGACTGGCTTATTTTACTTAACATAACGTCCTCCAAGTTCACTTCACTTGCAGCTTGTGTCCGAATTTCCTTCCTAAGACTGAAGAACATTCTGTCGCATGGATGTACCACATTTTGTTTGTCCATTCTTCTAACGTGTCTTCTTACACATAATTTCCTCACTCAAAACATCTTTGCTGTTTTTTTCAGAATAAAGTCCAATATCTTGGGATAGTTTTCAAACTCTCAATTTCTTGCCAAATTTATCTCCTGATGTCAGTTGCCAGACCTTCTTTTCTAGGCTAACTTATTTTCACACTATTCCAGATCCACACTTTTGGCCAAAATAAAGTCCCATCTTATAAAGCTCTCCTTTATCCTCTTATCTGTTTAAACTATACTCATCATTGTAGTCTCTGCTCAAAGTCCACTCCTCCCTCAACCAAAATGCCCCTGTCCACCTGAGTGTGAGGTGAGACATCCTTCCTCTGGTTCCTTATTCCAAGCTACTTTGTTTGTGAATCCATCTGGCCACCAGACAGTGCTTGGGGATATCAGTCCTACCCTATGGTTGCTTTGTAATATTTAACAGAATTTCTTTGTAATCGCAGTCCAGGCATCGTCTTCCCAATTAAGGACTATGCCTTGCAAGGACTCTTTCTTGGATGTGCCTTCCTAGTTTCTCAGTTGCATTGTATCTGCACCCATAATTTTCCCTCTGAAATATTTTGACTCCCCTGCCTGTCCTCCTCCAGTAAAGCCAGTCACCTCCTCCTGTGTTCTCTATGATGGCATTTGTGCTGGAGAACATGCTACATGTCAGCACCAGCTCAGACTCTCAGACTGTGAGCTTTTCAAGGGCAAATATCATGCCTGGCCCCATTTTTTATCAGAGAATGCTGTTGTGCCTGGCACATACTTGCTATATTTGTTTTCTCTACACAGTGGACAAGAAAAAAATATTGTTTGATTCCTGATAGGAGGAAGTAAATTTTGAAGGCACAATATTATTAGTGTCATTTTGGTGACTTCTGTGATCAATATTTAGGGAGCACCTAGGAGCTGAGTGCCATGATAAGTACTCTGGAGGATGCATAGATGAGTAACACATGGTCTCTTTCTTTAAAAGCTTAGAATATATGAATAAATAATTTATAATACTAGTGGCAAAAATGGGCTGGTGTCTATAATTATGTGCAAAAAGCTACTATGAGAAGGAAAAGGACAGTGAGAATGCACTGATTGATTGATTGATTGATTGACTGATTTAGTGCAGAATATTTCAAGGGAGGCTTTGAGCAAAGGGTTACTAGTTGAACTCCAACATGTCAAATACTTCAAAATCAGATAGAAATGAAGAAGGCAGAAGACATAACATGAGTAAAGGCATGGAGTCTGGAAAGTGCAGAGTGTTAGACAGGAGAATGGCATATAATGTATTTGAAGGGTCATTGGGTGGTGGTTCTGGGGCTCAGGAAGCAAGATTAGGCTTCTATTTACTGACAGAGAAAGAGTCTGAGGAGGAAGGTGACAGGATAGAGAGATGACCTGTTAAGCAGGCAAATATTCACCTACCAGTTCTTTATCCACACTTAAATTTCTCACCAACTTTTCGTGTGTCTACACCAGAGATGTAAGGCAGCGATCATGCAGTAGAACAATGCAGTGCTACTGCGGGGTGCTTTGTATTCCCCAATAATCCTATAGAATTCAAAATGAAAGAGACAACAATGCTAATTTTCCAGATTCTATTGGAGCCTTTCCATGTGTCCACATTGAATGACTGCTGGCAGAGACAGAAGCAGAACTCTAAGTATCTGACAAGGAAAGAGACATGAACAGCACTGATACAGGAAGGCTAGAAGTTGGAAAGGGCTGCAGAGCATCCATGAACCACATGAAGCAAGGCGGGGCTGTGCCTTGGTTTACACTCTCTGCTTTTCGTTGCCCACATTCCTAGGCCTTCAATGCCCACATTCCTGCACTGCTTCCTTCTATTTGGGCAGTTTGTTTGGTCTCTCTTCTAGGCTCTATTCCAGATTCCAGCTCTTCTCCCCTAATCAATGACTGTTTTCCATGAGTCCCAATCACTTATCTATCCTGGGAAATTTAACTAATGAAATAAACAGTGTGCTCCTTTTGTGCCTATTAAAAGGAATTACTGAGAACACAAAGAAGTAAAGGACCTGGGATACAAATGAATGTTACCCTCAGTCAGAAAAGAGTTTTGACAGATATCCTAGAGTGTTTTACTTGTGAAATACTCTTGATTGTTACACTAGAGATAACTACTCTGAATATCTTATATTTTTTAACTTGTGACATGTTCCTACTTATTCATTTTAAATGCTCCAACTATTCCCTTTGTAAATACTAAGATAAAATGAACCAAGGAGAAAGGCGAGAGCAAAGTAATTCAATTCCACAACTGTATCTTAAACTTCTAGCTCAATATCAGAAACTTACCACTCCTAGTCCTGTGTACCCACATAGTAACTGCTGGATGCGTCCAAGTCCCAGAGTATCACTCAGTAGTTGTCCAACCAGAATCCCATTCCATTAAAAACCTGTACTTTCCAAATGTGCAGTAATTACAATAATAACAATTAATAACTTCACAGAAGAAAGAAAAAATGAAGGAGAGAAGGAAGGAAGGAAGAACATAAGGAAGGAAGAGGAAGCAAAAGAAATGAAGAGAAAGATCAGAAAGGAGTAGAAAATGGAAGAGAAGAAAAGAAAAGAAAAGGATACAGCAGCTCTGCTCCTCTGGATAGATAGACTATTACAGGTTAGATCCAGGACAGCTGAGGATTAGGAATGAGAATTTGTGGGTGATCTGACAGATATTTGATGTACAGTGGGCATTCTTCTGAGATGTTGATGAATCTTCTTTCATAGAAAATTCACTATTAGCCTAGAGTGTCTATGAACAGAAGAAACTAGGGCACTGTTGAATAGAAACATCTTAGGGACCCAGATACAAGAGTAGACAAACTCTTCTTCAGGGATGAACCGTCACAGATTTCCAGAGGGACAACATACAATGATAACCACTTTAACTAATACGGCTTTCAAACACACTGTATTTATCCTTATATTGCAGTGAAGTAAGAATTATTTTTACCTATAAATGTGAAAACTGGTCTCTCTCTTACATCTTTGTCTCAGAGATAGCAGATGATTTGGCTGCTCCCCATAGCTGCAATGTGGTCTTCCCTGAAGTGTATCAGTAGCCATAGGTTCATTATTATACTCATCTTACAGATGATAACACTAAGATCAAAGTCAAATGCCTTGTCTATAGTTATCCTACAGTTAAATTGAAAAATCATGCTTTGCACAGATTCTGCTCTCAACTACTATTTCACAGAATGTCTCTACCACCTATTGCAGACTGAGAGGTTAAGTAGCTGGAGCTCTGTGCATTGTGGAGTCAGATCAGAGTACAAGACAGCCAACAAGACAACTGTCTTCTTACCTAAGTCTCAGCCACCATCTCACCCTCAAGATTCATCAGGGCTACTATAAGATCTTGATGTCTTGTGTCTCTACCTACTGTATCCTAACAGATGCTGAAACAGCAAAAGCAACTATCTCTATGATGTGACCCACTTCAACTCCTTTTCTCTATTTCTTATACACAGTTCCTCTGAAAGAAGCAAAGTGTAACAGATTTTGAATGATTTCCCTAAGGCTTTCCTTTTGTAGGAGACAGTCAAGGTCTTGACTCTTGTTTTCTATTTTAATTTGATGGACGTGATCAAGGGGATCTTAGATCATTTATCTCTTCATTTTACAATGATCAGCAAAAGGAATGTTTACTATACAACATTTTTTAAACTTTATATTTGAACTAATTTTGGATTTACAGAAGTGGTGTAAAGAGAGGTCTTGTATACCTGCCACCTAGCTTCCCCTCTTAACAATTTGCATAACCGTGTTAAAATTATTAAAAATTAAGAAATCAGCACTGATAAAATACTATCAAAATACAGAATATATTCAAATTCCACAAGTTTTTCCATTAATTAATTGTTTTGTTCCAGGATGCAAGCCAAGACATCACTTTGCATTTGATAGTCTGTCTCCCTTGACTCCCCCAATCTGGCCGTATCTCAGTCTTCCACTGGTTTTCATGACATTGATACTTTTGTAGAGTACTGGTCAGGTGTTTGGAGCATGCTCTGCAATTTGGCTTTAGCTGGTTTTATCATGATTCAACTGGGGTTATAAATTTTTTGCAAGGAAACTATAGATATGCTATGCCCTTTGCATTGAATCATACCACAGAGCACATTATACCAACATGACTTATTTCTGATGATGTTAAACTTGATCACTTGGTAGCGTCTGCCAAGTTTCTCCACTATAAAGTTACATTTTTTCCCTTTACATATCTTATGTTTTAGAAGTGCGTCACTAAGTCCAGCTCACATTCAAAGAGAAAAGAATTAAGCTCCAACTCCTGAATGGAGTAATATCAAAGAACTTGAGGACATATCTTAAAACTAGCACAGTAAATAATAAAGATTTTGGGAGAGGTACTCTGAGGCTATGTTATTTTTCTGTTCTAATAGTGGTGGTATATTTCCCTCCTTCTTCTACATTTAACATCGGAATTCTCCTCTAAGGAAGATCTGTCCCTTCTTATTTGTTTATTAATTTTTTACTCATTTATTGATATCCATATAGACTCATGGTATTTATTTTATTTATTGTGTTATAATCCACTACTATCATCAGTTTTTAAAACTATTTTTATTTTACTTACTGTATAACTTTTAAGATGTATTATAGCCAGATCCATATCTTACTCCTTAACTCTATGAAACAGCCATAAGAGGCAGCAGCTCAGAAGAGAAATTTGAGGAGAGAAGGATAGTGTAGGGTAACTATGGCCAGGTCTGGAAGTCCCCATCTGTAGTCAAGGGTTCTTGTCAAAGCCTCATTATGAACTGCCTGACAGCTTCTTAAGGACAGCTCCTTGAACTCAGCATGTTTAAAACAAATTCATTATCATCATCGTAATCTCAGATACCTGCATCAGAAACCAGGAAGCCAAAGAAACCTCCTCTCTTTCTTTTGAACTTCCCCACTGTCTCTCTTAATCATTTGTTAGTTGGATTATTGACATGCTTCCCATTACACGAAATTGAAGGTTGGACACTTGGATGGCAAAATAAAACAGCAACAATAATATTGTTAATAATATATAACATCATATAATGAAGACCACATAAAATGCCTGAGAAGAAAGCTAACAAGTTAAAAATGAAAACTCAAGGTATTCCTTGGCTTAGATAAACATCTAAATAAAAATCAAATTGGAAAACAGGGCAAGGTGGAAAACCTTTCCTTCAGATAATCCTGAGCCAAATTCTAAGACAGATGCTCACAAAATTTCTACCTCCCCTACCCCTGTACACTCATCAACAGGCTAGGGGCCTGGGATTTGGTAAGGACTTAATTAATACATGTTAGATGGTTTAAAATATGAATAAATGATTAAATCAGTTCAATTTCTCAAAGTTCTGGGTGCCCTGTTGTCACAAGAGAAAAGAGACAAGAGGCAAAACGTAAATCAGGGACCGTGCTCCTCCGTCTCTAGAACTTGCCAGTGGTGGGGAACTTGTCTCAAGGTGTGCCCTCTTCAGTCCCTTCCCATGTAATCTGGTGGTGACCCAATTTAGAGAAAGAGTGGGCAGCTCATCAGCAGTCCCACTGCAAGGCTGCTTGAGTCTGTTCTTCAAAGTTTCCAATGCTCTGCAACTGCCTCAGTCTCCTGACAAATGTTGTAAGATTCAATTAGATTTTAGGCAATCTGATTACTTGATTAAACTACTTTTAGGAAGTTGTTAATTTTAAAATATGAGCTTATCAAAAGATGTGATTTAATTGGAAGAGTATATTTAGAGATATTTTTTAACCAAGTAGTTCTTTTTATAAACTCTGAATATATGAATCCTTATCTTGTGTATTTCAGGCTCCCTCAAGGAATATCTTAAAAGGGTAGTGACAAGGAAGTCCTAAAATTTCAATAAAATCTTATTGTTTTCTTAGTTTTTTTAATGACAATTATAGAAATATTTTACTTCCTAGTGATTGTTATTACTTGGAAAAGGCTGCATTAAACAAAATGATAGAATGTCATACCATGAGGATAGGCTGGGTAAGTAATTATTATGATTTATTGAAGGTAAAGTTTATGGTAAGGCTTATGAAAGAGGACAGCTATTTAACTAGAGCCAAGAACTCGGGTGAGCAGTGGGTCTAGATGCCATTGAAAGTAAGGAGAGATGAGATAGCTGCTGAGTTCTTCCAAGCCAGAGGATTGGCCAGCATGACACCAGGAGCAGGCAGTTGCACATACAGATATTTTTGTCTCTGTTTTTGTACAACATGCATATATACACACATAGACACACACATGGACACACACACACACACACACACACACACAGATTACTCAACTAATCAGTCCAGAAAACATCACTTTCATTCTTATAACAATATGAAAGAAATCAGAAGATGTCACTCCAAAATATATCTCTTTGACATAAGAATTATTTTGAGCTGAAGGCAATTAAGAAGCAGCAAACACAAGAAAAGCTCTCTTCCTTCTCTCTGTTTGCCTCCAAGCAAAACATAAATTTACAGAAGTGCCCTTCCTCTTCTCTTTACCAGAAAGGACAAAGTTAATTACCTAAGAGGACTTTAGACCCTTATAAGCCTGCAGAGGGCATCAGAGAAATCTACATAACAGTTACTAAACTGGCCTTTATCTACCATTAGTTTCCTATATGTTTGCTTTCCCATTAGAGATTCAAGATTCTTTTCTACTGTCTTGCACTTCTCTAAAAATTAACTGTTCTTTGTTGAAGATGTTGTATAAGTCTGAATTCCAAGCCATCTGTTAGAGTTACTCATCCCTGAGTTTCTCCCATGTATATATGAGATATTCATGTTAATAAACTTCGTTTGTTCTTGTCTTGTAAGTCTGTCTTTTTTTTTTTTCCAGAGCCCAAGCTGAGTAAAGGAAAGATTTTTCCTCCCATACAAACACATACAGCAACTTTCATCCCATTGGTTTTTCAAGGTCACTGCATATTGTTTGAGCATGTTCATACCCATGCTCCTCCATGCACAGTGCTACAAAGGAATTAAGCTGTAAAGTACTCACTTTTTCACTGTGGTATCCCTACATATATTTAGGAAAAGAATAGCAGTTGAGATATTTTTGTCAGACCCCAGGCTTTTCCTTCCAAAGCTTAGAATCCTAAAAATGTATTTCCTCTCTAGCCATGGAAAAGAGGAAAATAGATCATACTGAGAAGTTACCAGATCCTTTATTATCCTGAAAAATCATAAAATCAACAATTTGGAAATTAATGTAATTAATACATTCTCCTACAGGTAGAAGTTAAGCAGAGAGTAATAAGTATTTTCTACATGGCCAGTGTTGAGATGTTCTGAAATCTATTCCAGCTTAGAGTATGAAAACATGCATGTACACATAAATGAAAGATAGTGCAGACAATAAAAGCACTAGTAGTTGAGACAGTCTTCAGAATTATGGTAGTTGAAAGTATGTAGTTATGGTTTCTTTCCAAAGATTTGATTGTTGAGAAAGAAAAGACCCATGGGCAGTCCAATGAGTCAAGGCAAAGAGAGCGCCAGGGATGGTGACAGTCAAGGAGATTAAGAAAGACATAAACATATTTAGAGGAACAAGACATTCTGGAAGGCAAAGTTAGATTTTAAAAGTTTAAAAGTGAGAGAAAATGATGTTAGCATCAGTGAAATTAGGTGTCCCAAATACATTGGAAAAAATAATATGATTTGTGTCAACAGGAATTAACAGTTTAATCTCTTTCTCTTTTTTAAGATCACATGGATTCTATTAGCCAGTCGACCCTCTTTGAAAAGCAGTGTTAAAGGACTGATATGTTAGAAGATTAAAATATATAAGAGAGGAAACAATAATTATTTCTCTACGCCTTTTAAGTTTTTATCTGAGAATCCTATAACAAAAGACAGTTTAACGAGAAAAACAAATAGGAATTTAGTAACATGTATACCTCCTGCATAAATGGGAGATACTCAAGAAAAAAAACAGGTAACTCAAAGAGTTAGCTTAGAATTCAGACTTACATAGCAATTTAAACAATAAATAATAAATTTGTAGAGAAATAATGGCACAAGGGAAAGCAGTCTTAAGCTTCCAAAGGGGGTTAATTGTGGGAAGATAAATCTATGTGAAACTAATGGTAGATAAAGGCTCGTTAGTAAAGTTTATGTAGATTTCTCTGGTGCTTTCTTCAGCATAGGGTCTAAAGTTGTCTCTAGCGATTATCTTTGAGGGGAGAGAGGAAGAGAGAACCTTTTAAAGCTTTTGTATTGGTTTTTGGCAAATAGAGGGAGAGTAGGCACTTTGTGTCTGTTTCTTCTCAATTGTCTTCAGCTCAAAATAAACCTTATGCTAAAGTGGCGTATTTTGTAGTAGCATATTCTGCCACTCTTCAATTACATGAAAATTCATCCTCAAAAGTAACCTCAGTATATTACTAAAATCCTGGTCATATTGAGGAGTTTACTAAAATAATATAAACCTTTCCATAATTTGGTGGAAAGTATGCTGAAGTAGAAAAATATATAATGAATACAGCTTTTGTTAATGTATTTTGTCATTTGTTGAGTTATTCAGAAATGTTGTAACAATATAACTTCATAAATACTAATCTTAGAATATAAGCGATTTTGCTGATTTTAAATTTAGATGACTTAAATAATTCAATACTAGGTGTGATTTAATCCAAGTTAAAATGAAAACTGTAGGTGGTTGGAGAAAGTGACTTGGTATTGATGGAGCTCCTATTGTTAGTTATTGTGCTGGAATAAGGATAAACATTAATATCCCCAGTAATATCCAGTTCATGCACAATTCCAAGAGACCAGAGAGCTGAAAAAGTGCTATTAAAGCATAAAGGCCAGGGTAGCTCTTTTAGGAAGACTGGAAATCTTTACAGAATGTTTCACACATGCTTTAGCATACAAAATACATTCATAAATGAGTAAGCTTTCTCCATGGTGGCAGGAGGGGATTATTTATAAAGTCAGGATTTTTTAAACTAAACTCCAAAATTAGGCAGTTTTGCCCAGCCCTCTGAACATTGTACTGATGGTTTACCCAATATCTGTTAAGGCAAAACATCTTCACACAACATTTAATTGAAAAGGAAGGCTCACACTTAAACAGTGGTGGATCCACCATGAATTTTGTATCTCAAACTAAAAAGGAAAATGGAAAGCGCTAGAGGAAAGAACATTTACAAGTGATCCTGTTCACAGGAAGTCTTCACAAGTTATTAAAGAATCAGTCAATGTCACAATGTCTTTACCACACTGACCTGCAGGTCATCTTATTATCTGATTCCCAGCGTTGTAACTGTAGTTGGTACCACTTGCTGGAAGGTACAAAAGAGCAAATTACATTGTAAGGGAAAAGTCAAGATCTCACACCAAAATAAACACCAGTGTACCTATTAATAAATATCATCCAAAGTCAAATGGAAAGTTTAATGTCACTACCAAAAAATGTTAATTCCAGTCAGACACAGACCCTAAAAGAGGATTAAAAACTGGGTGAAGTATCAATGCAAGTCTGGCATAATTGCTACTGTGATGAATGCAATTCCTGGGTCACTTAACCTTGTCAGATTAGATGCCTTTAGTGCATGTACCCCATGCATATATTTCTGGGTAAAAAGAGGCACTATGATTAATTATTTTGTCACATCCAAGACTTTTGGGGGCAAAGGGACTTATGTGAATGTTGAGAAATGTGGTGATTAGCAGCAGCATGTCAGGAATTTAAGACAAAAGAGTACTAGAGTGCATGAGACACGTTTAAAAAATAGCAGAAACATCCAAACATACAAATACTGACCAGATGTCATTTTTGTTGTGTGAGGAATTATATTTATTCTGTCCTATGATGTAGGAAATGGACTTCTGTGACAAGGGCAATAGCACCTAGCACTAATGAAGATATGTCTCCAAGATAGAGAACAAGACTGTTTTATCTTCTCAGACAACCCTCTAGGCCCCCACTTACCTGGACAGCAGGAGGTCTATCCCTACTGCCACAGCAGTGGCCAGTACCAGATGCTTCCTTCTGCCTGTAGTCCAGTAATTCACTGACCTGACAATTTTGTTTTCTCCCATTCCAACAGAACAACTACAGCCTGTAGCTGAACAGAGACAGGAACAATTATCCAGGAGTCATTTTGAGTAGTAGTCTCCCACTAACATACCCACATAGACAAACTAAAACATACTCATTTGAAAAATAAACCATTTGTCAAAGCTGGGGTCAGGGAATTCCATCTGTGTGACACATTTCAGATACAACTTTCATCTCTGATTTCTCTCTCTAGGCTGAACTCCAGTCGTTAGATGGTGAATGACAAAATTGTGGAAGCAGTTACTGAATAAGAAGGTCTTTGAGCATCCTGGACGGCTATGCCAAGGTTCTTTTACCTCCTGACATAAAAGTTCTGACTGTATATATCTGCTCTTGCTCTTTGAAGTTGATAGCGACAAGAGTTGAATTCTGTGAGGTGAGTATCTGTGGGTGAAAGTTTCTACACCAAGCAGTTTTCTGGCTTATGATAGCCAAGACTGTGTCTCTCAGGGAAATATCAGTGTTGACTGTTGCAGGCCAAAGAAAGCTCCAGGATTCCAGGAACAGGACCAAAATTAAAGTGAGAATAGAAATCTGTAGGTCTTGGGGAAAGGCTATGAACACTGATAGATATTTTTGGTTCCCCATCATAAAAATCATTGTAACTCTTAACCTTGACTTCAAATTGGAATCACTAGAGAAGCTTTTATAAAATGAGACTCAACACAATTAGTCAAACTGATATTAAAAAAAAAATTCCAAGGTAGTTCCACTGTGTGGAATTGAGTGCCTCTGATTCAAAGTGACAAAAGTATTTAGAAAATTACTTTTTGAGGTACAAAAGTTAATTCCATGGCCAGGTTTACATTGGTCACAGAATTTTATTTGGATAACACACTCCTCTTTGGTGGTGATGTTTATCCCATTACTAAAGCTTGGTTTGTTACTCTAGCCCCTCTCCCACCCACGTGATTCTATGTAAGTCAAGATTTTGCTTCCTGCAGACTTTCCTGTCTCTTAACACTAAACTCCATGAATTTGGTCTTCGTTAACTATATAAAAGATATATATTCTGCTCCAAGTCAGTCTATAAAACTTAGTACATGTATGCAATTATGGTGCTTGCATAATAAAAACCCGTTTGTATTTATTTCAAAATATTTTAGGCAAACCTTCATAAGAGATTCGATAGAAATGATAGCAGTGACTCAATGGGCAACAACAGACAAACTTGACAGAGATAGTGTGATACAAATGTATACATTTCTCACATTACATTAACCTGCTATATTACTTATAATTGATAATTACTTGTCAAAGAGATTAATAAAAACTCTTAAGTCTATGGATAAATAACTTTTGATCTCTCCCTGACCATCATGTAGCTTATCCCCTTCCCATTAATTTTATGTTGATGTCTCACTTGGTTGCTGATTTTTCTACATTTTACTTTTAAGGTGGATATATGTTCTAAGATTGAGTGTATATATTATGTTGAAATAATCAATTTGTAGCCATTATTATGTGAATTGGACAAAGGGGAAGGGTAAGATAGAAATTTGTGGGGTTTTTTTAAACTAAGAAGCTACAGACAACAGAGAGAAAAAACAATATCATCAGCTGTCCATCTGTCACTTCAGGTCTCTAGTGAAATAAGAGTATCACTTCTGCCCTAGAATATAATTAATACTACAATTAAATATAGAAACTTTTTCATGAAAAAGTTTTCTAAAGATTTTGGTCTTGTTCATATAGATTCTATGATGAGTAAATTTCTATTCCAACCTGTAATAAATATTTGTGTCTATGAGTCTTGGCTTACATTCTCTATTGCTTTAAGAGGAAACTTCTGGTCTGCTGCTTTTGAGATTTGTTTTTGGCCATGAAAGAAGATTTGGACAATTTTATCTGACTTTTTGTAATGAAACTCACTTGATTTCTTTATAACTTACTAAAATTCCAAATGGAGGTTGATTTAGACATTTTTTTCTTGATGGTACTAAAAATTATAGACAAAGTTTAATTGCTATTAGTCAATTAAAAATTAACAAAGGTAGGGGTTGGCCCAGTGGTGTAGTGCTTAAGTTTATGCACTCTGCTTCAGTGGACCAGGGTTTGCAGGTTTGGATCCTGGGCACGGACTTATGCACCACTTATCAAGACATGCTGTGGTGGCATCCTACATACAAAATAGGGGAAGATTGGCACAGATGCTAGATCAGGAACAATCTTCCTCACCAAAATCAAACAAACAAACAAAGGTAGACAATAATATAATTAAAGCAGGATTAATACCTCAAGTAATACAAACGTTGTTTGGTTGCAAAAGATAGAAAATAATACGACAAGGAAAAAAGTTAAAAATATAAAGTGAGATGTAAACATATAATTTATCACAAGGAATTTAAATGAATGTTTCAACTAGAAGGACAAAAGAAGACTCTCAGGACATATTAAATAACAAAATCGAGGGGTTCAACAACACAAAGGATTCAATTAAAAGAGACTCAAAATGGTCATAAAAGACGCAAAGTATTTTCCAAATGATATACAATTTTACACCAAATGCCAGTGTAACAATTATATAATAGAGAACATATATATATATATATGTGTGTGTGTGTGTGTGTGTATAATAGAAAATAATGTATATTAATGAATCATTTAAGGTGAAATAAATAAAACAAAAAATTTCAACTTTTATTGAAGGAGAGTAAATACAGTCAATATATCTATCGATTTACATAAATAAAAATAATAGAAAACAAGGAATAAATGATGGACATATAATATTCATAGAAAATTGTAACCTTAGTCTATGAAAACTCAACTGACAAAATTTATTAAGGAATCAATATGTATAGGTACATGTGTATGCATATATATAGCAAGAATATACTTTATTTTATGCTCTCATGGCCTTCAAACCTTAAATAAATTTCAAAGACAGGAACAATACAGGCTTTATTCTTTTTCTAATACATATTTATTTAGTACCTATATTTCAGGTATTCTTTTATATTTTGATGGTATAGCATTAAATAACACAATATCCCTGCTCTTATGGAGCTTGCAGTTTAATAAAAGTCTTATAATTCCAAAAGCAAGCACATATGAATCAGATATTATCAGAGAATTTTAAGTGCTATGAGGAAATTAAAATAGGATTTTATGACTGAACGTGACTAAGCGGAGAACGAAGAGGGCTGACTTATGCTGAATAATGAGCGAAGATCTCCATGAAAGATGGCCTTTGATTAGAGAAATAAGAGGCAAGTGAGAGCCAGCTGTGCAAAGAAATGGGGCAGCATTTCCAGCCAGAGGGAACTGCAAGTTGAGTAGTACCGGAGCAGGCATGAACTTGGAAAGTGCATAGAAGGAATGTCAGTGACACTGGTGCAGGTGAGTGAGAGGGAAAGTGGAAAGAGCTGAGACCACTAAACTAAGCAGGCACCAGCTCATGTACAGAATTTATTCCATTGTAAATAGTTTGGATTTTATACCAAATGCTATGTGATATATGACAAGTTCTGCTTTCTATTTTAAGATCACAAGGCTTCTGTGTGAATTGATTAAAAAGAAGCAAGAATAAAAGTCGGAATACAAATTAGAACACTATTCAGTAGCATAGGTGAGAGATGATTATGGTCGGATCACGGAGGTAGCAGCAGAGAGAAGGAGAAGTGAAGGAGAGAAATGTGCAAAATAGGGGTGCACATAAGTTATATGAAACTAGATGATAAATTTAATATTGGAGATGGTAAAATAATGACCAAAGATAATTCTTACACTTTAGACATGAGCATTTGGAGTAATAAATGGCTAGTAGTGCCATTTGATTAGTGCTACTTGGACAAGATTAGAGGAGAAACAGTTTGGAGGAGATGTGGTGGAAGCTGCAGTTCTAGTCAAGCCATATAGGATCTAAAATGCCACTGAGGTATCACACTGGAAATGTCCAGGTGAAGTTAGGTGTGCAGGGAAAAATTGCTTAAACGCACACATTTCTAGTAAAAATGTTAAAACAAATGCATCAACTAAAAAATGAAAAATATACTCCTAAAGAGTTTTTTTTTAATCAAAGAGGAAATCCAAGCCCAATTACTAAGTTTTTGGACAATAATAGGGGCATCATATATTAAAAAAAAAATTTTAATGTATTTGAGAGGATTCTGGGAAGATGGCAGGTTAGGAAACACCAGGAATCAATCTCCCCACCTAGACAACAATTGCACTGGCAGAATCTGTCTGATGTAACTATTTTCAAACTCTGGAGTCTGTTGAAGGCTTGCAATTTACAGAGGAAGGTTTGGATGATAAATTGTGGCTAATTTCAGTCAATTTCAGCTCTTAGCATTGTAGCAGCTTCCCATCCCCCATCCCCAGCCATGTAGTGGGCAGCTTTGTCCACATCCCTGAAACAACTTACCAAAAGCTTGCAGGAGCCAGGATAGACTAAATGAGCAGGTGGCCCAATTATCAGATATCTGTGTTCTGATCGCTGGTTGCTGCTTCTGGTCATAGAGGTGCAAACAAAAAGGTGGATAATCATGATTGTTGCATTTCCACTTACTGTTGCAAGCCCCTCTTCATCCAGCTGAAGTGTCTTCACAGTGAGTTTAAGAGGCCAGTGCCCTTCCTTCCTTTCATTTTTTCTCTTTTTCTCCTTTTGTGGGCCAGACTTTAAAGACTAGG
The DNA here is from genome assembly GCF_041296265.1 of Equus caballus. Lineage (NCBI taxonomy): Eukaryota > Metazoa > Chordata > Mammalia > Perissodactyla > Equidae > Equus > Equus caballus. The sequence goes on from NC_091687.1 coordinate 21,917,850, forward strand.
ACATTCAAAAGAAACTGCATATATTAAGGAAGTTAGAAAGTCATTGCACATGCCTAGGGAAAGGCATAGGCTCAGAAAATATCTGAGAATACCTTAGGTTTACATCTCAGGCTGATGCTTGGCACAGAGACAGCCTACACCAAGGAAAACAGCAAAAACAATAAACAAAAACAGCAAACCTCGGTGAAAGAAGAGAATCTGATTTCCAGAGTTACCATATTATTACATTCACATGTCTAGGTTTCAACAAAAAGTCACAAGACGTACAAAGAAACAAGAAAGCTTGGCCCATAAAAAACAAGCCAACAAAAATAGATCTATAGACACTGTCCCTGAAAAAGACCCAATGGCAGATGTACTAAACAAAGACTTTACAGCAGCTATCTTAAAGATGCTCAAAGAAAAAAGAAAGATATGGAGAAAGTCAAGAGCATGGTGTGAAAACAAAATGGTTATCAGTACAGATATAACCTAAAAAGAAATCACAAAGAAATTCTGGAGTTCAACGGTATAATAAATGAAGAGGAGAATTCACTAAAAGAATTCAAAGGCAGATTTGAGAATGCAGAAGACAGAATCAGTGAATTTGAAGATAGGACAATAGAATTATTGAGTCTGAGGAATACAAAGAGAAACTATTGAAAGAAAGTAAACAAAATCTAAAGGTCCTGTGAGACACCATCAAATAGACCAACATACACATTGTGGGAGTCCCAAAAGGAAAATAGAGAAAGGGCAGAAAGAATATTTGAAGAAATAATAACCAAAAATTTCCCAAATTTGATGACATACATGAATATAAACATCTAAGAAGCTCAACAAACTCCAAGAAAGATGAACTCAAAGGGACCCAAAAGAGACACAATATAATCAAACTTTGAAAAGCCACACACCAAGAGAGAATCTTGAAAGTAGAAAAAGAGAAGCAACACATCACATACAAGTTATCCTCACTAAGATTATTAGCAGATTTCTCATCAGAAACTTTGGAGACCAGAAGGCAATGGCAAGATATATTCAAAACTCTAAAAGAAAAAAAACTGTCAACAAAGTATCTTGTATCTGGAAAAATTTTTCTTCAAAAATGAGTAGAAATTAAGACATTCCCAGATAAACAAAAACTGAAGGAGTTTGTTATCGTTAGATCTGCCTTGCAAGAAATCCTAAAGTGAGTCTTGCAGATTGGAATGAAAGACACGAGACATGTGGTACATATATCCTAAAACCCATATGAAGAAATAAAGATATCAGTAAAGGTAAATACATGGGCAATTATAGAAGCTAGTATTATTGAACAACAGCTTGTAACTTTACTTTCTGTTTTCTATATAAGAGACTAATGCATTTAAAAGAATTATTACTTTATATTTTGGGGAACAAAAGTAAAAGATGCAATTTTGTGATATCAACAATTGAAAGGATTGAGGACAAGTTTATAAAGGAGTAGAGTTTTGTACGTTATTAAAATTAAGTGGGATAATTTCAAGTTAGAGTGTTATAATTCAAGAATGTTAAATATGATTCTGATGGTAACTACACAAAAAATAACTTTAAAATATACATAGAGGAAAATGACAAAGCAATTTGAATTTTTTACTTAAAAAAACCCAGCTCTACACAAAAGAAGGGAGTAATTGAGAAAATAAGAGACAAAAGCTGCAAGACAAATGGAAAACAAGCAGCAAAGTGACAGATGTCTTAACTTATCTGTAATTACTTTAAATTTAAGTGAATTAAAACTCTGCAATCGAAAGACAGAGATTAGCAGAATTGATAAATCATACGATGCAAATATATGCTATCTATAAGAGACTCACCTTAGATACAAAGCCAAAACTAGGTTGAAAGTGAAAGGATAGGCAAAAATGTTCCATGTACGTAACCAAAAGAGAAAAGGAGTGGCTATACCAATATCAGACAAAATAGAATTTAAATCAAAAAAGGTTACAAAAGACAAAGGAAGAAATTATATTTTTAATTCAATAGGACAAAAGGAGGAAATTATATGTTTAATTTAGTAGGACAAGAAGATATAAGAATTATCAACATTTATACACTAAATAAGATGTCATCAAAATTCATGAAGCGAAAACAGGCAGAATTAAAGTGAAAAATATAAAGTTCTACAATAATAGTTGGACACGTCAATAACCATGATCAATAGTGGATAGACAACCAGACAGGAGATAAAACTTGAACAACACAATGAAGTAACTAGGCCTAATAGACATAAGAGAACTCACTCACCAACAACAGCAGCATATGCATTTTTCTCAAGTGTGCATGGGATATTTTCCATGATAGATCATATATTAAGCCAGAGATTAAGTCTCAATAGACTTAAATGATAGATATTACACAAAGTAACTTCTCGAGCCACAGTAGGATGAAGTTAGAAATCACTAACCTAAGGAACACTGGAAAATTCTCAAATTTGTGGAAATTAAACAACAAAATCAAAGAACCAATTTATCAAAGGAATCCCAAGGGAAATTAGAAAATACTTGGAGATGAAAGCAATCAAAATCACAACATACCAAAATTTATGGAATGCAGTGGTAAGGGGAAAATTTATAGCTATAAATGCTCACATTAGAAAACAAGAAAGGGGCCAGACCGGGCAGCCTAGTGGTTAAAACTCTGTGCACGTCACTTCGGTGGCCCAGGTTTGGCTCCTGGGGAGGAACTACACCACTCATCTGTCAGTAGCCATTCTGTGGTGGCAGTTCACAGGGAAGAACTAGAAGGAATTACAACTAGAATATACAGCTGTGTACTGGGGCTTTGGGGAGGGAAAAAAAGAGAGAGAAGAAGATTGGCAACAGACGTTATCTCAGAGTTAATCTTTCTCAGCAAAAAACAAAAAGAAAGAAAAGAAATATCTATAGAGGGCATTAAAAGGCAAATAAGAAAGATCTCAAATCAGCAACCTAACTTTATACCTAAGGAACTAGACAAAGGACTACCTAAACCCAAAGTTAGCATAAGAAAGGAAACACTAAAGCTTAGAGCAGAGAAGCACAAAATAGAGAATAGAAAAGCAATAGAGGAAAATCAATAAAGCCAAAAATGCGTTATTTGAAGAGAGAACTAAATTGACAATCCTATAGCTATGTGGACTAAGAAATGGTAGAAAACTCAAATTACTAAAATCAGAAATAAAAGTGAGGATGTTACTTCTTTTACTATAGACATAAATAGAATTATAAAATAATACTATGGGCAATTGCATACCAACAAATTGGATAACCTAGATGAAATACGCAAATTCCTAGAAAACAGACAAACAAAAAGACCAAATCACAAAGGCATAAAAAAACTGCAGAGATTTATGAGTAAGGAGATTAAATCAGTAATCAAAAGTCCCCCAACAAAGAAAAGTCCTCAACCTGATGTCTTCACTGATGAATTCTACAAAACATTTAAAGAAGACCTAACAATAGCCCTTCTTAAACTTTTCCAAAAAAAAAAATAATGGAGTGGAAGGCTTTGAAGCCAGCACTATCCTGATACCAAAGCCAAAGACACTGCAAGTAAACAAAACTACGGACTAATATTCCTTATAAACATGGATGCAAAAATACTCTATAAAATGATTAAAAAAAAAACAAATTCAGCTGCATATTATAAGGATTAGACACCATAGTCAAGTTGAATTTATTCCTAGCATGCCAGGATGGTTCAATATACACAAAGTGACCAATGAAATACACCACATTAAGAGGATAAAACAAAAAACATATCATCATTTCAATTAATGCAGGGAAAGCCCCTGACAAAATTCAACACACTTTCACATGAGAATACTCAAACAACTAGGAATAAAAGAAAATTAGCATAATAAAAGTCAAAAATGAAAAACCCACACCAAAAATTATACTTAATGGTAAAAGACTGAAAACTTTTTATCTAAGGTTAGAAATAAGAAAAGGATGCCCACTTTCATCACTTCTTTTCAACATGGTACTGGAAGTTCTATGCTGAGCACTTAGGCGAGAAAAAGAAATAAAAAACATTAAAATTTGAAAGTAAAATTATCTTTGTGGGTGATATGATTTGATATGTAGAAAATTGTAAAGATTTTACACAAAGGAAGTTAGTTTAAATGAATTAAGCAATAGCAAGTTACAAAGTCAATACACAAAATCAGTTGCATTTCTACATACTAATAATGAACAATCCAAAAAGGGAATTTAAAAATATCCACTTACAATAGTATTGAAAAGGATAAACAATTTAGGAATTAACTTAACCGAGGAAGTGAAATGTTTGCACATGAAATCTACAAAATATTGTTGAAAGAAATTAAAGAAGACATAAAATGGAAACACATTTTGTGTTCATGGATTAGAAGACAAAATTATTTAGTTGTTAATATTACCCAAAGTGATTTATAGATTCAATGAAATCCTCTCAAAATCCTAATGATCTCTTTTTGCAGAACTAGAATAACCCATCCTAAAATTCATATGGAATCTTGAGCAACACCAAATAGCCAAAACAATCTTGAAAAAGAATATAAAATAGGGGCAAATAATATTTCCTGTTTTCAAAACTTGCTACAAACCTATGGTATTCAAAAGAGAGTGTCTAACATAAGGACAAATCTACAGACCAATGGAATATATGAACCCAAAAATTAACCTTTATGTATATAGTCAAATGGTTTTAGACAAGGGTAGCAATATCATTCAATAGGGAAAACACAGTCTTTCCAATAATGATGCTGGGAAAACTGAATATGCACATGTAAAAGAAGAAAATTGCTCCCTCACCTAACATCATATACAAAAAATAACTCAAAACAGATTAAAGGTCTAAATGTAATATCAAAATCTAGAACACTTTTAGAATAAAACATAGGAAGAAGGTTTCATTATATTAGATTTGGTAATAATTTATTGGATATGAAAATAAAGGCACAGGTAACAAAAGAAAAAATAGGCTAATTGGTCTCATGAAAATTAAAAATTTTGTTCATCCAAAGACAGAATCACACAAAAGGCACAATAAAGTTAAAAAGGCAAACTAAAAAGTGGTAGAAAATATTTGTAAATTATACATTTGATAAAGATTAATATCCAGAATATACAGAGAATTCCTGAAACTAAGCAACAACAACAAGAAAAAAAAAAAAAAACCTGATTCAAAAATGGGCAAAGGACTTGAAGAAACATTTCTCCAAGGAATATATACATATGGCCAATAAAGACATGAAAAGATACTCAACATCAATAATCATCAAGGAAGTAGAAATTAAAACTACAAGCAGATACCATCCCACATGCATTAGGATGGCTACTATCAAAAACCAAAACAGAAAGCAACAAGTATTGATGAGGAAGTGGAGAAATGGGAGCTCTGTGTACTATTAGTGGGAATGTAAAATGGTACAACTACTGTGGAAAACAGAAACACAGTTCCTCAAAAACTGAAAAATAGAATTACCACATATTCTAGCCATTTCACTTCTGGATATATACCCAAATAATTGAAAGCAGGGTCCTGAAGAAATATTTTTACATCTATGTTGTAAAATGCTGCTATGTTGTAGCAGCATTATTCACAATAGCTAAAAAGGAAGCAGTCCAAGTATCCGTTGACAGACGAATGGATAAGCAAGAAATGGTGTATATATAAATACGTAGGGTCAAACTAAAATGAAGTCACATACGTCAAGGGCCAAATGGAGACGTTCAATGCAGTTGTATAAAGGAACCTTATCCTAACCTTATAGGGATTTACAGCTCTTCTCAGAAATCGGCAGAGGACACCAGTCAATCCCCAAACGCCAAGTCTTTTCGTGCCATCTCTGGATTTCTGTGTTCCTGTGACTCAGCTACCCTGATCCAAATATGAAAGAAGACCACTAGCCAATCAATCAGCAAAAAAAGCTAAAAGACTTCTGTATTTATCCTTGAAAAATCCCTTAGTCTGTGTGCAACTCAGAACTCATTGCTCCCATAACCTTGAGTTTCGTGGGGTGAAAGTTAAAAACCTTGGAATAAACTCATCTTTCTGCTTTGTTGTATTCAGTGTGAAGTGTTTGGTTTTTTACACATATAATGGGCTACTGTTAAGTTTTAAAAATTTTTACATTTGCTACAACATGAATGAATTTTGAGGACATAATGCTGAGTGAAATAAGCCAGTCAGGAAAAGCCAAATACTTTTGCATGTGTGTGTGTGTAAGTGTGTAAGGGCCAATCTACCAGCCCTAAGCTGACATCTGTTGCAAATCTTCCTTTTTTTCCTCTCCCAAACCCCAGTAATAATTGTGTATCCTAGTTGCAAGTCCTTCTAGTTCTTCTATGTGGGATGCTGCCACAGCATGGCTTGATGAGTGACATGTAGGTCTGCGCCCAGGATCCAAACTAGTGAAGCCCAGGCTGCAGAGGCAGAGCATGTGAACCACTACACCTTCAGGCTGGGCCTAAGCCCAATGCTTTTTGATTTCACTTATATGAGATACTTAGAGCAGCCAAAATCAGAGATAGAAAGTAGCATGATGTTTGCTGGAGGCTGGAGGGAAGAGGATCTAGGGAGTTATTGTTTTATGGAGATTGAGTTGCGGTTTTACAAGATGAAAAGAGTTCTGAGAATGGATGGTAATGAGACTCACACATTACGAATGTATTTAATACCACTGAATTGTATACTAAAAATGGTAAATATTTTGTTTGTATATTTTACCACAATAGAAAAAATGGAAAAAAAAGCATTAGAGCTTTTCTGAGTAGCAAATTTTTATGCTTGAATACTTTCAGAATTGCAAAGACAAAATGAAAACACATGAAATGAGTCGCTTTAGAAGAAAAAGAATAAAACAAATGCACAAAAAGTAGAAAGAAAAAATGTATGAAAATATCTTTCTGCTGGCCTGCCATTGTGTCTAGACTGCAGTAGCAAAAGTATTTCTTGAATTAATTATTTCACACCAGGAAACATCTTTGGAAAGGCCAGCACTCTCAACTAATTCAGATCTATCAAAAGAATTCAAGTATAAAATGGCACCTGGCTAGCAGCCTTTCATAAAGCCTCTTCTAAATTCCAAATAAAACAGGCCATACAAAAGAGAAATTTGGAAAATAAAACACTAAAAAAATAGCCTGCCAGTCATCCTAATAGCAGAATATTGGTCCCATCTTCACTCTTAGGCAGATGGAGCAGAATGGAAAATAAACTATCCATTTTGACCCCAATATGGCTGGGCTTTATCTTGTGAAGCTGTGGCCAACACACAGAACAACAATGTTTCTATCCCAGGACGCTGATAGAAGAGTTCAGTCTTCCTACCACTTCCTCCATCGTCCTCTGCACCATCATTTGATTTCCACAATGTAGTTATATTGCCAGCTCTTTAAAAAAAAGTCAAGGGTATTAATTTCCATTCCTTGTTAGAACATTTTACCTTTCCCATCACCTCTAGCTACCATACTCTGAACTCTTTCTTTGGTACTATTCATATTACTTACCATAATCATGTTTAATTTTATAGATTGATTCTAAAATGAACAATGGAGACATGATTATCATTAACTTAATATGGTTTATTATATAAACAAATAGCATCCTATGATTACATTTTCTTTTCTCTAGGTCCAATGTTATGAGCCCTGGGACATTCAAATAAGACTGTTCTCAAATCAAATTTGAATGACTTTTTGTATATTGCACTATATCATTTTGTCATGTCCTATTTTTTTATTAAAAGTTCAAATAGTTGAAACATTTTATTTTCCACACTCCCAACACACTTTCTTTCTGGACCTCTCTCTCCGTTAGTGTGCTCTAATTGGAATTAATGGAGGAGGTGAAAATCTTTCATTCTGCCTTCACGTTTATTTTCTTTATTGATAGAGTATTTTATTCTTTTAGTTTTTAAAAATATACCTCAGCATTAAAAGTTATTCCTCAATCAACATCTGGTGAACTGTGTGCCAAGGGGAGGCCTGATGCTAGAATGCTTTGTGTTCCTTCTTAGGTGACTTTATTTTTGTTGACCTTTACCAAGTAAACAGCTAGTTATTTCTCCAGCAAAAGTGTTTTTCTTGGAGATCAGCAAAGAAATGCAATTTTGGATCTGCAACTACAGTGAGCCACATACAAGTCCCTCAGCAACAAGAGGAGAAGGAACTTTCACAGAGGGGAAGAGGAAGTTGGGAGGGCTGTTGTAAAGAAAGAGTTAAAATGTAGTGGCTTTTCATTGGCTGAGGGACAGCCTCTCAGTGGTTGAACTCCTTGCCAGGCAAGAAGAGGAAGCCTTTCTTCTTCTCATTGGATTCTGCTGTTAATATAGAGTATCAAAGCTCCCCCTTTGGGCCTCTCAAATCAAGTTTAATGAGGTTTCTGTTTATTAATTTTCAAATTATTCCCTTTTGATTCAGATCCTTCTCTGAAAGTGTCATTGATCATGAATCTTGTCAGTCAAAAAGAGGAAGATTTTCTTCCTCCTGTTGGGCTCTGCTATGGATGGAGGGCATGAGAGCTTCCTCTATTGGCCTTTTGACTCCAATTTAATGCGGTTTTTAAAAATAATTTGCACATTTTCATTCTGGAAGTTTTAATAATGTGTTAAAATTTCACAGAGCGATTTAGTTGTGGATATTTTCACTAATTGCTCAAAATATTTGTTATATTTATGCAATCTGCAGTCTATTGGTCTTCACAATCCTGGCATTTCCTTTTGGGGTAATCTTCCATTCACTTTATATGCATACATATTTTTAAATATTTTTAATCTTTAACGCTGTCTTTTTTTTCACTTTTTGTGAGATTTCTTCAATTTTATTTTCAAACTATTCTATGGAATTAAATTGATTTATTATGTTTACACACACATATAAATTTAAAATCAAAATATTGATTTTTGACTAGTTTTATTTTGTTGTTGCTTGCTTTTTCTTTGTTCCCTGAATCCCAATTATTATTTTTCTATAGGCTTGTTTTTCCCTCTCATTGTTTTTTAGCTCAATCTTTATCTTGCAAGTTGCAAGTTCTCCTCAAATATGTTGGTCATCATTCACATTTAAAATATAACGTATCCAGCCAAACCCCTGCCCTAAGAGACTTGACCAAACTCTAGCATGGCTTCTAGCAGCTTAAGCACATGTGTTCAGGATAACCCCAGCCCTCCTTAAAATGCCTTCCAGAGAAAGCTTATTGTTGCCAGGAGAATTTATTGTTTGTTATAGCCAAAACCTGCTAATAGTAAGATAGGCCTCTGAAAGACGTCCTAGAGTAGTTACTTTAGAAAGTGTGCAATTCTAAATCCCTTCTCTGCCTCTTTGAGATGTAAATCTTCTACCACCCAGAGCTATCTTCTCAAGGACCTGAGACCATTTCTCTAAAATGCAAAGATGCAGGGTTACAGCTTTACTCTGGTCCCCAGTTGCTGTAGGAGAGTAAGAGTTCACCTTCGATGGGTGCCCTTCTTCACCTACACCACTGTGGCCCATCATGAAGACAGGAGAAGCTTGCTTCTCCTTCACATAAGCACCAATCAGCAAACCAGATGGCCTGGTCACAAGAACTAATCCCCTGCCCTGTCCCCAGTCCAATGCCCTCAAGGCCTTTCCTTTAGCACACTCCAGCACTTAAAATCTCTCCTGCCTTTGTTTTGGCAGAGTTGACCTCAGGTTACACTGGGTTATTGTCCCTATTGCCATAGTTATTACTGAATAAAATCTCTATCACCTTTAATTGGTGTTTGGCTTTTGCTGTCTTTGATTTGAGGTACCAGTGCCTCAACATCTGTCCTAGTGATGCAGGGTTGGTGAGCTGAGGAGTCAAAAGAAAGATTTCTTGGACTCTCAAGATCTGGCAGTAGTGCTGTTTAATTTAGAGAATAGTGTTGAATAGCATGGGGACAGCACCCATGGGCAGGCAGAGCTGGTGCTGGCATGTTGCTGCTGTGTGGGGACGGCCCACGGGCAGGAGGAGCCACTGCTGCTGCCCCCGCTACTGCTGCAAACATGGGTGGGGAGTAAGGCTAAATTTAAGGCACAGGTATGTGAGTCATCTCTTTACAAGACAAAGGAAAGAACATGTAAAAAAGTTAAAATTGTATCAGTGCAGGTGGGGTCTGGCCATTGGGTGGTCCCACAACTTTAGATACGAATTTGGTCATATAGATCGGCATGTAGGTGAGGATGCCCTGGGCTTCTCTCCCTGGGGCAGCCCTAATTCATACCATAAAAATCCACCTGTCACATAGTTTGGCATTTAGGCCAGGTCACCTTGGGCTTCTCTAGCTGGGGCAGCCTTAATCCACATTACTAGGACTCCTCCCAAAGAGTTGATTCAATTTCTTTAAAGAAGGATCTTCTAATATTTTGCCTAAGCAATAGACCCCTGCTTGTAATCCATCCTACTGTGGGTATGGAGAAGCCAGGACCAGGGTGGAACCTCGTTTGTACAGCATTGCATCTCCACTCCCCGTGTATAGCCCAGTGCCTCATTCTTGCCTGCATTTATAACATCTCTAAGCCTGAGTCCTCTCTGTCCCTTCAAGCTAAATTGTGCCCATTCTTATCTGCAGGCATGCATATTGTAATGCAAACACTGAATTCAAAGCTTCTTTTACACTACTTCACTAATGACCATTCCTCTCTACCGTCTATCCTTCAGAATCTTGTGGAAATCTTCCACCTAGAGATGGACCTATTTGATTTTATTTGTCTTTATGGATTTATACCTTTTTAGAAGGATTATTATTATCTTAAAGATAGGGAATGAAAATAAATTTTTTTAATGAACTAGAAAGTATTATATATACTTCCTAGTTAATATTGTAATCGGAGATTTCTCTAGGAAAATGCAAACTATCAAACATTTACCAATGTGAACTCTGAAAAGTGAGAAATCATTAAGAATAGAACATGTTGATCACATATTATTACAAACTGTCTTTAAAGAGGTTGACAATACAGACATTTTTGTAGAAATAGTGATTATAATCTATAGAAATCTGATAATTTCAAGGGGTATAAATTGATGTAGAGAATAAAACAAATATGGATAGTTTTCTAATGTGTTATTGCAAAATTAGTATGGATGACTGTCTTATCAAGATGTTAATTTTTGTTCCACCTGTATATTTGAGTACTCTCAGTCTAGTAAAGTAGTTGAACTTTTTTTGTTTCTTTGTCTCAAGGATATTTCTAGGTCTGAAAGCAGAATAGACAGCAACTCCGGGGGTTACTTTTGAATGAATAAGCTCATATCAATTATACTAAGTATCAAGATAGCAAGAGGAACTAACCATCAGAGAAAGACAGTAAGAAGTGGGGTTTTAGAGAGACAAAGAAAGAAACAGAGAGAGACAGACAGAGAGAGAATGCCATATTCTAAAACTAGGCCTGAAATCAGGTTCAATGATTTCAGAGCCTGTTTGCTACTGTCTGGAAGGACTTAATGATCTCATTTTAAAAAAACAAAAACTAAGGAATGTAAGAGCTGGTTCTTTGAAAATTAAATTAAATTAAACTTTTAGGTAGACTAGAGAGAAAAATACAGAAAAGAACAAATAACCAAAATAGTCAAAATAAGAAATAAAGCTGTGAAAACTACAGGATAAGGATTGACCGCTTTGGATTGGAAATATATTTAGAAAAATATTTCAAAAACTGGTTGAATAGGTCAGTTTTCTAGCAAAGTAAAAATGGTCAAGAGACAAATCTGAAATATCAAAATTAATTGTAAAAGAAAGAAAGATTATCAGAGGAAAAAATACAGTATTTCAGAGATGGATTAAAGGCAAATAGCTCTAATGCTTACTGAATTGCTCCAGGGCATAGAAAAACAGCTTCCAAATTCTTGCTTTAAGTTATTTTCATGAAGAAAACATGACTTTGATATGAAAAATTATATAACCATGTAAAACTATAGAAACCAGAGTAAAATCTTAATCATGACAATTTATTAAAAATTCCAAATAAGACTCAGTTGTAAATGGGATTGTTTCTTAATTTCTGTTTCTGATAGTTTGTTATTATCATACAGAAACACAACAAATTTTTGTGTATTGATTTTGTTTCTTGTAACTTTACTGAATTTGTTTATTACTTCTAACATTTTTTTATGAAGTCTTTAGAGTTTTCTATATATAATATAAAAATAAATTTAACCAAGGAGGTGGAAGACATGTATATTGAAAACTACAGGACATTAATGAAAGAAATTGAAGAAGACTCAGGGCCAGCCCGGTGGCATAAGTTTGTACACTCCACTTTTGCTGTCTGGCATTCACAGGTTCAGATTCCAGGCTCAGACGTACACACCGCTCATTGAGCCAGGCTGTGGCAGTGTCCCACATGCAAAATAGAGGAAGATTGGCACAGATGCTAACTCAGCAACAATCTTCCTCAAGCAAAAAGAGGAGAACTGACAGTGGATGTTAGTTCAGGGCTAATCTTCCTTAAAAGTAAGTAAATAAATAAATGGTGTTGGGAAAATTGGGCAGTCATGTGCAAAAGAATGAAACTGGATCCCTGTCTTATACCATACACAAAAATTAATTCAAAATGGATTAAAGACTTGAGTGTAAGACCTAAAAACATAAAACTAGAAAAAAATATATCTGGTAAGCTACTTGACATAGGTCTTGGTGATAGTTTTTTGAATCTGACACCAAAAGTAAAGGCAACAAGAGCAAAAATAAACAAGTGGAACTATATCAAACTAAAAAGTTTCTGAATACCAAAGGAAGCCATCAACAAAATGAGAAGGCAATCTACTGAGTGGGAAACATAACTGTAAATCATATATCTGATAAGGAGCTAATATCCAAAATATATAAAGAACTCATACAACTCAATAGCAAAAAATCAAACAATCTAATTTATAAATGGGCAGAAGATCTAGAAAGACATTTTTCCAAAGAAGACATACAGATGGCCAACAGGTATATGAAAAGATGCTCAACATAATTAATCAACAGGGAAATGCAAAATTAAAACCATGATAGAATGTCACCTAAGAGCTGTCAGAATGGCTATAATTAACAAGATAAGAAATAACAAACATTGGAGAAGACGTGGAGAAAAGGGAATTCACATACACTGTTGGTAAGAATGTAAACTTGTGCAGCCACAATGGAAAACAGTATTGAGGTTCCTCAAAAAATTAAAATCAGAACTACCATATGATCCAGCAATTCCACTTTTGGTATTTATCTGAAGGAAACAAAAATACTAACTCAAAAAGATGTATGCACTCTCATGTTCATTGCAGCATTATTTAAAATAGCCAAGATATGGAAACCACTTAAGTGTCCATTGATGTTGAATGGATAAAGAAATTATGGTATATATACACAATGAAATATTAATCAGCTCTAAAAAGACTGAAATCTTGCCATGTGTGACTACATGAATAGACCTGCACAGCATTATGCTCAGTGAAATAAGCATACAGAGACAAACAAATACCATATGATCTCTTTTATATGTGGAATCTAAAAAAAAAGGGCGGGGGGAACCAAGCTCATAGATACAGAGAACAGATTTGTGGTTGCCAGAGGTGTGGGGTAGGGAGTGGGAAAAATCGGTGAACTTTTTCTCCTTTTTTTTTTTAGCTTAAATAAATTGAATGAAAATAAATAAAAGAAGGAAAACAATTCCAGATAAAGCCTAAAGACCTTAACAGAAACCTCACCAAAGAAGGCATACTGATGACAAGGATATAAAAAGATGCTCCACATCATATGTCATCAAGAAAATGTAATTTTTTCCTGCTTTATCTCCCCAAAGCCTCCCTGTACATAGTTGTATATCTTAGTTGCAGATCCTTCTAGTTATGGAAAACGCAAATTAAAACGACATTGGGATAGTACTATCTACCTATGAGAATGGTCAAAATTTAAAACACTGACAACACCAAATGCTGGTAAGGATGTGGAGCCACAAGAACTCTCAAAGATTGCTGGTGAGAGGACACATTGGTACAGTCACTTTGGAAGACAGTTTGACAATTTCTTATAAAACTAAACACATTCACATCATATGATCCAGCAATTGTGCTCCTTGGTATTTACCCAAATGAGTTGAAAACTTATATTCAACTTATGAAACTGCACGTAGATTTTTATATCAGCTTTTTTCATAATTGCCAAAATTTGGAAGCAACCACAATGTCCTTCAGTAGCTGAATGGATAAACAGTGGTACATCTAGAAAAAGAAATATTATTTAGTGCTAAAAAGAAATGAACTATCAAGCCATGAAAAGGCATAGAGAGATCTTACATGGTTATTGCTAAATAAAAGAAGCCCATCTGGAAAGATTATATACTGTATCTATGACATTCTAGAAAAGGTAAAACTATGGAGACTGTAAAAAGTTCAGTGGTTGCTAGGGCTGGGGGGATGGGGAGGGATGAAAAGGTGGAGCATAGAGGATGTTTAAGCAGTGAAAATCCTCCGATATTATAATGATGGATACGTGTCATTACACATTTGTCCCAATCCATAGAATGTACAACACCAATAGTGAACTGTAATATAAACTATGGATTTGGGGTGATTACGAAGTGTCAATGTCATTCATCAGCTGTAACAAATGTACCACTCTGCTGGGAGATGTTGATAATATGGGAAGCTATGCACGTGTGGAAGCAAGAGGTATATAACAAATCTCTGTACTTTCGTCTCAATTTTGCTGTGAACCATAAACTGCTCTAATAAAATAGACCCAAAGTCTTAATAAAGAAAAAATACAAATAAAATATTGGTAGACAGAAACATGCAGTATAATAGGAAAGCAATTCTCCAAGAAACTATGGGGGTTTTTATACCTAGAAAGAAAAAATTAAAAAAGAAAAGAATAAAATTATTTATTATAGTCATAATCAAACACAAAAAAAATCTGATCATCTTAAATGCTGAGAAAGCTCTTGAATAAATTTAACATGCATTCTTTATGTAAAAGTGCTTAATAAAAAATAATAATAGTTTTATATCTTCACGGGTATATGCACATCTACATTTAGAGTCTCATTTTTACCCTATTTAAAATGATGTTAGTTTGGTGTACAATATGCATGTGCTTTTATGTTGAGCTATACAAAATTGATTATATTTGATTCTTGAGAAACAAAAATGATAAATTCATATGTATATAATATGTACACTCCCAAAGTAGCATTGTGTGGGTAAAATAAAATAAAAGAAAACAAATTGTAGAAGTATATGAATTTTTTTAATAAACTAGAATTAAATAATTTCTTTCTCACTGACATAAACATCAAAACCACTCCAAAGCCAATAAATTTTACTAGGTGAAAATAAAACAATGGGTAAAAATAATTAGGCAAAATCACCCTTTAGATGTTAAAATAAAAATAATGAATTGTCAAAATTTTGAATATACAAGTAAAGTCATAATTTTTCTAAACTAATGAGCTCTAAGACAGCAAGAAAAAAGATTCCAGTAGAAAAAAAGACAAAAGGTATAAACTGGCATCTTACAGAAAGGAATTATGAATGGCATATTAAATATGAAAACAGTAACACTACCACTCATAACAAGAAAAATGCAAATTAAAATGTTAATGAGATACTAATTTTCAAGTACCTGGTTTGATTGGAGGGTAAGCAGTGTGATCTTTTTGGAAGGCAGTTTCACAGGTTTATCAAAGTCAAAAGAACAACCTTTTTTCTTGTAAAGATTGGCTCCTAAGCTAACATCTGTTGCCAATCTTTTTTCTTCTTCTTCTTTTACCCCCAGTACATATTTGTATATTCTTTTTGTGAGTGCCTCTTGTTGTGCTATGTGGGATGCCGCCTCAGCATGGCCTGATGAGCGGTGCCATGTCTGCACCCAGGATCTGAACTGGCAAAACCCCAGGCCTCTGAAGCAAAGTGCACGAACTTAACCACTGGGCCACCCCAAGACCAATCCTTTTGACCTAGAAATGTATTCCACAGATAGGGTTTTTAGTGTATATATAGCACATGTTCCTAACGATCCTGCTTTGTCTTTAATAGTAAAGAACCAGAACAGCTTAAAAATCCATCAATATGGGATTGTTAAATAAGTAGATTATATTTATACAGTGGAATATAATACACAGATGTTGGAATATGAAGTTATAGATTAAGGAAAGGTTATAGCAGAAACATGGCAGCGTAAGAAACTCTCCTTTTTTATTGCCTTTTTAAATCAACTAGTTAGACATACACACATGAATAAAAGTGCCTTTGTGAGGGATTCCAGACTTTGTACCTTGCTCCAGGGGCCTCAGAGGAATCTCACCCCCCACTGCAGCTGGTAGGTCGCTGCCGGGGTAGGGAACTCAGAGGCCTTTGTCCAGGATAGGAAGTATAACCTGAACCTTGAACCACCGAGATAGATAGGCTGTGATTCTCTATGACCCAGACCCTGAGGGGCACAGGGAGTATAAAATGAGCCAGTGGGAGTCAAGGCTATTATTCCTGCTCTTTGAGCCAGATTGCTAGACCAGGATGTGAGTGGGAAAGATGTTTCCAGATAGCACGAGGCATGGACATCTCTGGATTGGTGGCTTCCTAAACAACCTTTGCCCCCTCTCACCTCATGACTCATGGTGGGGATCCTGTATGGTAAAGAAATGAATTTTTATCACCCTTGCTGTGGGAACTCTACTGAAAGAGCTACCATGAGAAGTGGAGAGAAATTTTCAGCTGCCTAATTGCTGCAGAGCGCAGCAAGTTGAGAGTTCAGAGAAGGCTGACCAAAAGGAAATGTCCTCTCTGGGGTATCACTAATAGTTCAGGGCTCTGGAGGTAATTGGCAGCAACATGGGCAATTGTGCAGACCCCAACATGTGGACACAGAGAAGACAACCAGCAGAGCCTCAGGATGCCAGTACAGCAGACCTGGAATGGCAGGACCACAGCCCCACGACATTCTGGAAGGAGCCATCTCAGACAGTGTCTGCAGAAGACAGAAGGCCTTAGTAATTAAGCACAGGACACTCAGAGCAACGAGATTTTTCATCTTCTAAATGCACTTGTTTTGCTTCATGCAAAGAAGGACTGTTGACAGTATTGAAAAGGATATTGTAAAAAGACTGTAGAATCTAACAAAGGATTGAAATGAGAATTGAATTAACTGAGAGAAATATTATGCTCCTGGGTGGAAAATAGCACTATTTCAAACATGTCACTGTTCCTCAAATTTATATTTCTATGTTACTCTTTTTAATGAAACTCTCAATATCATATTTTTTTCTGTTCTTAACAAAATAATTGCAGAATTCATATTCAAGAGTAAATATCTGAGAGA
The DNA here is from genome assembly GCF_041296265.1 of Equus caballus. NCBI lineage: Eukaryota > Metazoa > Chordata > Mammalia > Perissodactyla > Equidae > Equus > Equus caballus. Next base: position 21,935,113 of record NC_091687.1, read on the forward strand.
TGTGAAAATATTGATAATGAGGAATATTGCATGGGGATCCAAAAGACAAGATTATAATTACATAAATCTGATATACAAATTAATTCAAAAACAAAGTATATTTAAGAGCCCAGAAATAAAGCATAATGTCCAGTAGAATGTAAGTATCTGGATGGCCGGATCTGTCTTATGGACCAGGCCTGGCTCTGCATGAATGTTCTTTCTCTCTCTCTCTTCTCTTTCTGTCCACACACACACACACTTGTATGCAAAAACACATATAAATGAAAATAAATATTTTATTAAATTGAGAATAAATACAAATAACAGAAAAGTCTAAAATCATAGTTTTTTTATTTACAAGTGTATATATGGATGTTGAATTATATATTTTAAGACACCAAATATTCATGTATATTTAATATTTCAGAAAACACTCATGGTATCCATGAACATACAAAATCATTAAAATTTCTAACAAGTAAAAATCATGAAAAATCCCAACAGAAAAATGGGATATGAGTAAACACTGCACAAAAGAAAACAACATAAACGAGAAGTTAATAACAACATTTTAGTGTTGTTGAATTTACGGGTATACGGACGTGTATAAATATATCTGGTGGAAAGAGTTTGAAATTAGCTGTCAACATTTTTAAATTGTACATTTTCTCTGACTCAGCAATTCCACTGTTGGAAACCAGTCCCATGAAAGCATCTTGGCAATGACAAAATTCACCTATATGGTGCATTTTACAGTAACATTTTTATTTTAAAGAAAATAACCTTAATTTCTGAATTTAAAAAAACTTGATTAAGTGAATTAAGATGTAGTAGGGTCAGTACGAACTCTATAAAAATGTGAAACATAATCAAAATATTGACTTTAAACGTCTTTCAGTAGCAGAATTATGGTAATTTTCATATTCTTTTTGTAACTCTCCTGTGTTTTGAGATTGTCTACATTGTACATTAAATTCACATAATGATAAATAATATGTTAAAGTAACTTCCTGGAAAACTTTTAACCAACTGATATATATGGCTAGCCATACAAACATGTTTTTTGTTTCTCCAAGGTACATATCTTAGCCTTATTATGTTCAATTGTGACAAATTATCAATTAAAAAATCCAATAAATATATATTTTGGACATTTAAATGTTAATGAGAAATTTAAATTATTTGTCAAGTTATATGAAGATACATCCAATAATTAAATTCACAGATATTCATCCTCAAGGATTTGCTCTCTGCTTTTATTCTTACTGCAATGACTTTCATTATGACTTTGTTAGCCAGAAATGTACCTAGAGTCTTCTCTTTACTTTGTATCAAACACTTAAAAGACACAGGAAGGTTTATTATCTTTGACTCACACCATGAAAGTGAAACTTTTTAGGTATTCTATTTTCAAAGTTTTATCTACTTAATATATGACATTAGATTAAAAAATGAAGTATATGAAGATTTGTGGTAATCTACAAATGAAATGTATAAAACAATTTACCTAATAGTCTTAAATTTATGACAGCATGCTGCCATGAAGTATTACCTAAATCACAATTTTTTAATATTGTTCTCTAAAAATATCTTAAAGTATGAAGACACTACTTTTTTTAGCCTAAAGTGTTCTGGGAATATATCTAGCAGAAGAAAAATAATTAATCTACTGTAAGTCTTATTTTTAGCTACATTGGGATGTTTACTCGACTGTGATATAGTTTTATTTCTTCCCTTAGATGGGGAGTAGGTGGAAATATTTTTGCCTATTCTATAAAATATTAATAATTATTATATATATATTTGTATACTTTATATAAATAAATAACATATACATAAATATATATTACATATAGTTTATTGATATATATTTAAAATAGAATATAATTATAAACATATCAATATGTGAATACAAATATAAATTATAATTGTATAATGTAATTATATTCATATTTCCCCAGTCATCACAGTAATTCATTCTAGTCATAATAATACAAATGTTTCTTTTGTTGTATGTTGAAATGTACTGTGAAAGAGAAGACAGGCTTCCTGTTGACAAAAAAAGAAATAAGCATGGTGTCAACCGAGATCTGTGGAGTTACCCAAGAGCCAGCTCTTGGGCTGGCATCCACAAAACAAAATCAATATTTCCACCAAGCACAAGAGTTTGCAGTCTGTAATATCTTGGGAAATTATTGTGGTTCTAAGTTTTCTGTAACTCCTCATTATACCCTGTATTCTACATTAGGTTTCTACTGCTGCTGCTGCAACAAATTACCACAAACAGTGGCTTCAAACAATGCAAATTTATTTCCTTATAGTTATGTATAATATAAATCTGACATGGATCTCACTGTAAGGATCAAGGTATAATAAGGATAATTTCTTTTCAGAAGATCTAGCAAAGAATCTGTTTCTTTGCCTTTTGCTATTTGTGGAGGCCACTGTAATCCTTGACTCACGGCCCATTCCTCCATCTTCAAAGAGAGCAACTTTGGGCCAAATTCTTCCCACACTGCCGTGTATCTGATTCTCTTCAGACTTCTGAATTTGACTTCTAATTCTCTCTTCTGCTTTAAGGATTCTAGTGACTGCACTGGGCCCACCTGAATAATGAAGGCTAAGCTCATCTTAAGTTCAGATGATTGAGAAGCGTAATTCCGTCTGCGATCCTAATTCCCCTGACATAGTCACAGGTCCTAGGGATTAGAACGTAAATATCTGTGGCAGGACCATTATTCAGCATGGGACACATTGTAAATGATCCTGTAATTTATTTAGGCTCAAACTTTTGGCCTTTTATTGATAGGAATATCACACAATTAGACATACATAATAATATGCAAATATAGATATAGAAAAATACAACTAGAATAAAACATCATATCGTTCACTATTGTGAGAATTTAAATAAAAATAAAGGATTGTCACTCAAAAACACTTGCCATTTGGAAATGGGAAGAGTTTGACAAGGAATGAGTTAATAAATATATTGAGTCAAACTGATTGAGAGAAAAAAAGCACAAAATTGAAGAAAGCTGGAATTTCTCAGTGTGTTATAGCATCTTGTTAAATTAGCATATGTTGTACTTATTCTTAGACAGTAGTAGCTAAGTAGGTGATACTCTTTATTCTATCCATGCATTTTTTTCTTATATGGAGTCTATCTATCTTGTGGCAGATCTATTGGAAGTCACAAAGGAAGGGAAGAAAGGAAAGAGACAGACGGGATGAGGGGAAAAGTGGCCTGGCAATGTTAGAATTATTGCTTGTTGTCTAGGACGTAAGAGATTCAGTAAATGCTTTACTTCTATTTTTAAATTTAACAATATTAATAATGATATGAATAATTATGTACTTTACAAGTGAGTAAGTTCATGCTGTGAGACAAAATAGTTTGCCCCAAATCACATAGCTAAAAAGAGGCATCTAATAAGGATTCCAACCCTAAGGTTTCACAGGCTGTGCCTCTTCCATGCTAACATGCCATGAAGCAGCAGGAGTGAAGCACTCATTGCTCTCGCTGCCGAACTTGCCCAAGGTAGCTCAGAAATCTCTTCAATTGACTCAGGCTAAGATGCGTCCAAAATGTCCTTCAAACTGTTCTCTAAGATGTCTGAAAACAGCAACTAACCATTTCCGGAGGTGAGACCCACACTGCAAGGTGTGAAATACTAGAAATGAATAAGAGCCTAGACTTCCTCTTGCCACTCAGTGAGAAACATGGGAGTCCAGAGACCAGCAGCATGCCCATCAAGGGGGGAGGTTTTGTTGGAAATGTAGGTCTTTCTCAAGTATTTCCGTTAATTGATTTAACCTCTCTATGGGTGAGCCCAGGCACTGTTACCTTCTTCTGTTTGGAAGAGGATGTTGCCTCTCACTGAGCTCCCTTTCCTCCAGGGATGATCGTCCAGAGCAGCTGTGGGAGTAGGTTAAAGTGCTGACTGATGCTCAAGATACATGGGTTTGCAGAGCATTCTAGATAACATCAAAAGCAAGTGTCACCAAAAACTACATAGACAAGCCATCCTTCTCACATCTAGAGCCATCTGGTTGTCACTGTGCATGGATAGTCTTGGTGACCTGCTTCCTTCTACACCAATACTTTTTTGAAAAATGCCCTTTATCTAGACTTCACCCACAGATGTTGATAGGGATGAGGAAAGCAGAGTGTGAGGGTGCCCCAGCATATTCACTTCTTTCTGTCTCCTGCCTGAGCACTTAGTGTTTGTGAAAGCCTAGAGCAGGAACAAATGCTCTCTCACAGAAAACTTCACAAGAGAAGAAAATACACCGCAAGAGTCCAGTGTTCTCTTTAGCTTATTTAACAATTTCTACCCTGATTCTGCTGCTGCCCTGCACTGCTGGGTGAGAAATGTTTTGTTTAATTCATAGGACCAAGTTTAAAACTCTGTAAACATTACCCTCACATTTATTATGACTGTTTCAGTTCAGTTCAATAAACATTTATTTATACAGTAACACTAGTTTGTAAAATATTCATGACTCCTTGCATTGCACAGACAGGTTAATATTGCACTTTGCTTAGAGCTCTGGCCATACAAGTTTCACATGCTTGAAATGCTGACCACTTTCCAGACTTGGCAAATTTGCTCTCAGCCTGTTGAAATTGGTATACATAAGTCATGAAGACCAAGGCATTCAAGCTATCAAACTCTTTTAAAGTCTTACCACAGTGGGGACAGGCAGTTAGTGAATCCCAAATAGGGTATGAGTCATGGCTGCAGACCAAATGCCTTATTATCCTAAAAAGAAGCTCAGGCATTTCCAGAGAGAGCCCCTATGAGCTTTCTTATTTCTGCTGGGAAAATGACCTTGAAGTGATCGTAATTTGACAACCTACCTTTACCTACAAATCACGCACTTGCAGGGTATAAGAGTAGAAGAAAATGTCCTAGTCTAAGCCCTCTAACTTCAAGCAGAGATGTTGAGGTTGGAGGTGGGGGTAGGGGGACAAAGTAACTGCTGAGAACTCTCATCCTTAAATAAGCAGACACACCCAAAAATCTTGTGGCATGATTTAATTGAGAGTGCTGTCAACATGGTCCTCTGCATCCTCTGTGTGTCTACCCTTATTCTTGATTCTCACTCAATGCCCTCCAACTCTACCCATTCCTCAACTCCCTTCTAATGTCTAGGTAATTCCTATTTGCTTAAACTCCTGTTTTTAGCTGGATTTCACCTCTTAGACTCACTAATAGAAAACAACTTGATACACCATGACTCTTTGCTCCAATTTCCCAGTGTGTCTCTCCCCACTTCTTCCAATCGCCATGATTCCAGCTTCTTTCTCAAGATTGACTTTGGGGCTGGCTCCGTGGCCAAGTGGTTAAATTCAGGCGCTCCGCTGAGGCGGCCAAGGGTTCGGATCTTGGGCGCGGACATGGCACCGCTCATCAGGCCACGTTGAGTCGGCGTCCCACATCCCACAACTAGAAGGACCTGTAACTAAGATATACAGCTATGTACGGGGGGCGGGGGGGTTGGGAAGACAAAGCAGAAAAAAAAAAAGAAGATTGGCAACAGTTGTTAGCTCAGGTGCCAATCCTTAAAAAAAAAAAAATAGATTGACTTTGATTTCCACAGAGGACTCCTTTATCTAGCAAAGCTGAGATATCAGCCTGATTTTTACAAGTTGTTGCTTCCAAAATTTTACCCTTCTCCCAGTGCCAGCCCTTATGTGAAGCCCTGTCCTACATAACGTACAAGGTGTAGACCTCACAGAGGTAGCCCCCTCACTAGGCCTGGAGGAGAGCAGATGGTATTGCTGCTGGGTGGAAGAAATGCAGAAGTGAGCCTGATTGCTCCATGAGAGAAAGATCAAGGGTGGGAGGAGAGGCAATGTTGTAGAGAACAAACTGATGCTTACAGAAGTTAGAGGTGGTTGGTGAAGATTTGGAGAAACTGGGAAAAAAGTAATGAAATGATAAAATCACTCTTGGAAATTATTTTTAAGCTTGGATAATGAGGGATATTTCAAATGAACAATCTCATCAACTGTCTTTTCTCTATCCGTTTCTTTTTCTCTCTCTCACTCTTTTACTCTTTCTTTCCTATCTCTTTCTTTCTTCTTATTTCTGTATTTTGGTCTTTCTAATTATCTTTTTTATTTATCCGTCTGCCCTGTCATTTCCTACATGTACCTATCCAAGAAATATAGTGAATATTATTTTAATTTCTTTTTGATCTACTTATTTGCTAATTCAGTGATATCACAAGTACCTGATTTTGAATTATCAATTGTAGTTTAACCTTTCCACAAATGAGAGAAGAGTCTCTTTAATGCAAGCCTGATTTCCAACTTAAAAAAATAAAATGCAATGTCATGCTGAAATCGATTCTCTGTAATCCTCAAATAAGGTAGAGAGATTACAGATGACAGGAATTAATACATCGTGGATAGTGAATGAGTAAAATCTTCTTTAATTCAATTTGTACCTCAGCTCTGATGGACTCTGATAGCATTTGGAAGCTTAAGAATGGAAAAGTACAAAGGATGAAAATGTGAAAATGTAACTGATAACAACTTTGAAGTTTAACATTGTAGAGGCAAGAGAAAAAGAAAAAAGCTACTATGTGAGTGACAACTTATGTACCAGAGTAAATCAAAGAATAACATTAAAAAACACTAACTGAAATATTCAGCTAATTTCAGCCCAGAATATGATTACATGTTAGATATATATGGCAAACCACATCCTCCTTAATAAAGATTTCAGATGTTAAAAAGAAAAAATAATGTACAAGGAAATTCAGAGAAATCCACAGTGCTGATATTTAACAATGATATGTAGATTTCACACCCAGCAGCACTTCCTCCTTTAACTAGGCTATCTCCATACTATACCCGTAGGCCCCAAACTGATGAGTATTTCTACTTCTGCAGTTGCTTAAGAAATAGAAAATGTATTCTATTATGCCAATTTTGAATCAAGTTATGATTTAATATTAAATGATTTTCAACACCTAATTTTGTAATTAGCATACTGTGCTTTATGATTTAATCGAAGTATGTGGAATTTCTGTGGGCTTTCATATCATATATAAATCAGAAAAAAATTGTGATACTAACTTATCTTCCACCTATCTGTGGCATGCATCTTGGTTGCTTTGGTCTGAAGTAGAGCTTTTCTGAAAATGAGAATTTCCTCTCTGAAGTATAAACAGCATTCACCTTTTCTTTGTCAGCAAGACTTCAAGAACTTTCGTGTTACTCTCACCATCATGTAGTAGAAGAAGTAAAAAAGGAGAAAAAAAAATTAGGCATGCATTTGTAATCAGTTGCATCAGGAATCAAAACCTGGCTGTGCAAATTGATATTAGGTAAAGCTGGTCAATTGACTTCCTATGAGCGGCAATGTTGTTCATGATAAATTCAAGATATTAAAACCATAATGACTATAAATAAGACCATACAAGCATACATAAAACACAAGGTCCCATGTCTACTATTTTAGTTGGTTACTAATACATATAAATTACTACCTCATTCATATCTAGAGTTTCAAGTTTGAATTTTTATTTATTAAAGTTTATTTGCCAAGCAAGAAGTTCTGGCTCTTTCTTTTGAATGGTCCCTTTCTGGAGACTGTTATATAAGCAGAGTGGTGTGAGATAGCATTTTCCTATCTTTTTCCAGCCATCACTAAAGCAATAAGGGAAACGTTATCAGAGGCAGGGGGAAAGTAGCAGGTGAAGAAATCTATGAACACTGTTTTCAGCAAAAGTAGAAGAGATTTACAATTTGTAAATTGTAAAAACATTTAATGGCTACCAAAATCTGCTGAAATTGTGCAGATCTACAAGTAAGGAGTATATTAAAGCGATGATGTGTACTGAGATGGTGGAGCTCAGAAAGAACCAGCAACATAGTGAACAGAGGTGAAGGGTTTCCAAGTCACTGTTCTAGGAATGAAGACAAACATAGTAGGGATAAGGCAGCATCCATGAGAGAGGAAATACAATGCAAGAAAAACTAACAGATAAAACCCCAAAAATGGAGAAACATGCCCCAGAACTTGCAGATCTCAGAGAATGTCAGTACACATAAAATTCCTCAAGGGGAAGGCTCATTTTACAAGTAAAAAGCTCTGTACCTTATATGTAGCAATGAAAGGGATTATCGGTGTGTGCAGGCATGGCTACAGAGGTCCTCTCAGAGGAAATTTGGTTTAGAGAAGCAGAGGAGAAAGGACTAATCAAAGAATCAAAGAAAGCTTTTCCTTTAGATGTCATCCATGCTCAGAAACAGTGAGGAAGACAGTGATGCATATGAGAGTTGGGGTACAATCCAGAGCAGTTTGAAATGCAGGGATAATTGGATGTAGCTAATAGACCATGATGTTCCCAGAGGTGAATCAATGATTCCATTGTTTGACTTCTATAACAAAGATCAGGAACTGGCAAGAAGAATGATGTTGCCAGCCATCATAATAATATATATATGTATATATATGACCCTTGGCTTGCTTTCAGTTCTGAGCCAGTTCTCAGACTCTGAGCCCATCACATGAAGGGAAGCCTGGAAATCCTTGAAGAAGGACCTTCCAACGCTTAGTTATTGAATGCCTTAAAAAAGGCACTTTTTTAGTTATGGATGGCCTTAAAAGACAGTTGTGAGAGGAAATTCTGTCAGTGTGTAGAACTTGAGTAGTAAAACAAAGTATTAAGGCATAGTGGTCTGAGGAGAAGACTATAGGGACTCAATGTTAGTAGTGAATAGTTTAGCTTGTTAGTGAAAGGCTCGAAGGAGAAAGCTTATAATATCAGAGAAAAAGTTGTCTGAGGAAGAGGTATGTGCATGGACCTATGAGAGTCATACAAACTCCCTGTGTGAGGATCTCTGTATCTCATATCAACAGCCACCAGAACCTGTCAATGCAGAGAAGTCGGTGAGCAGTTATCACACAGAATACTTACACTGGAAGTGAGCCAGTCTCTGTCTATAAGTGAATTCAGCAACACAGATCTTTACTTACCATGACTGATCTAGCTACTGCATCTGCTCAACATCTGCATAACATCAAGACTAATGCTGAGATGTATATATGGTCCATACCTCAAGGAGACCAAAAAACACTGCATGAGATGTTAACTACATCAGACTTCTTTTACCATAGGGAAGGCAGCATTTTGCCCTTACTACAACTGATTCTTAATCTGATGAATCTGTGGGTACTATTTATCTCCATTGCCCAGAATGCCTCTACCAGTGCATTACTAAGGAGCTTGTGAACATTCTTATTTAATGTCATGAAATCATATGTAGCATCGTCTTTGAATGAAGGGTTCATTTTATGGTGATGGAGGCATGATCAATGAATATATGATGATGGAATCTGCTGTCATCCTCCAGAAGCTGCTGTCATAGTGGAATGTAGAAATGTATTAAAGGTTCAATAAAGACATCATCTTGAAGTTGCTGCCTTGTGGAGTGTAGCACTGTCTTTCAGGATGCAGTAGGTGGGTTGGAACTAAATTTACTACAAGTGTTTAGTTTTCTATGAGTCTCCTTGGTTTAGGAACAAAAGGGTAGAAAAAGGATTGGCCCCTCTCCCAATTACTCCCAGTGACTCACTTGGGGAATTTGTGCTACTCAGTCTATAGTTTTAGGCTCAACATAATTAGAGGCACTCACATTTGGGGATTGGAGAGAAGGAATGCTTTCTCTAGAATATACAGTAAGTTTTCCGCTGAAGCTACAATGGCCACCTGGTTGCTTTGGTAGATCACTGGGCAAAGAAGAGTTTTATGCTGGTACAGATAATCAGAGGACAAAGTGTTGCTACCTAGTGGGATCTGAATAAGTTTGTGTGGAACCCAGGTAACTTTTGCTGGTTTTATGCCTGGTAAAAAGAGTAAAATGGAAATTAGAACAACAGGAGGTTGATGAAATCAAGATTTCCAGGGACTCAAATCTCTTAGGAAAGAATATCTTGATTGGAAAAGCAAACTAAATAAGTGGAAAAACTTGCTGAAACAAGAAAATCTATAGTGTGTGATATAGGAAGGAAACGATGAAAATAAGAGGACCAACTGCAGCTGTAGGACTACAGCATGTTATACATATTCTGTTTTTAACACTTACTTGCAGAAATTGCACTTGGCTACCAATGTGAAGTATACTAACAGAGTGGATTCACAGTGGACCATGAGCAGTCCTGAGTGACAGGAATGGACTATAGCAAACATGGTTGACAAGAAACCATATATCCCTTTGTGCACCTCTGAGTATTCTGCAACCACAGTGGACAATTCCCAGCACTTCAGTTGTTAGCAGACCAGCTTAGTCACCTGCATCTTTCTTCTACTTTTACTGAGAGCTTGAAAGCTATCCTTGGAAACTTGCTCAGCCCTTCCTTGGAAACTTGCTCAGCCTTGAAATCCTGAGTTACAACACTGCTAAGAGCAAATTCCAACCAATGAGGTACTGGAGTTGATGGGTAAACATGTCAGTTTTCTCATCTCTCTACGTTTTTTTATGGTTCTTCTGAGAGTTTTCATAAGACTAAGCCACAATTACAATGGTAACCTGCTCATTAACACACATTTATTGTCTTTTCTTAATTCACGGATTTACCTTCTTTACTCTCTTACCTCTGTATTCTGAGATCATCTGCATCCAAGTCCATGTCTATGGGTCTGCTTGTAGGGAAATTCAAACTAAGACGTAATCCAAGGCAGGTTTCCTGATATTAAAAAAGAAAGCTTGGCTTTAAGTATTGAAATTGTGTTTTATGTGTCATGGAACCATTCTGATAAACACTAATATATTTCTTAATAAACTTATAAGGTATAAAACTAGGAATAAAATTATTAGGAAAAACAGAAAAAAATAAATTCACTTATGAGGAGAAAATTTTAATGTGCTTCAGATTCTCTAGAGAAACATTTAATGCTGGAAGACGGTGGAGCATGACTTAAAAGATTCTCAAGAAATAGAAATGAGAGCCAAGAGTCTAATAGGGAGCTAAGCTTATCTTCAATAATAAAGGCTATGGGCTAATGGTTCTTAAAATAAGCCTTTATTTTTCTAACAAACTTCACTTTAGGAATCTATGAGAGGATAGACTCAAGAAATGACCTATCCAGAGTGACATTAGCAAGATGGCAGACTAAGAAGCTCCAAGTCCTCATTGCTTCCTGGAGACACTGGATTAACAGTGATATATGGACCAAAATTCCTTCATGAAAACACTAGAAACCAGTTAAGGGACTGTATAAGCAAGAGAAGCGACTGCACTATGTAGAAGACTTTGCTGTATTTTTCTTTCCCCTACTCTTTCTTCTACCTAGCAAATGTTGGTGCAATTGGAAGGAAGTCTCCCAACTTCCAGCTGCTCCCTCAAGACAAAACAAAAGAGTGGAATCTAAATCCAGTACTTTGCCTTGTCTAGAAGCTTCCCAGGGGATGATTCTGGCTCCCTTGGCTCAGATGCTGACAGGGACAGTCGTAGTCTTTGGATACTAGGTTGGAGGCTGCTGGAAACAGAGGTGAGTGCTGCAGTGCATTAGAGCAGCAGTGAGTCTGCAGTTCTACAGCCTGGCACCAGAGGGAGGAAGAGATTATGGGCAGCAGAATACAATAGAAAATGAAACTGAAGCTCCTGAGAAGAAACAGAGGTGAGCCACTCAGGGAAATCAAGACAATTAAAAAAAGACAAATATATCATAATAAAGGCACATGTAAGTCTAGAAAAGATGCATCCCCAGAAAAGTTTGAGCAGTCCCCAGAGTCTCTAGCCAAGTGATTGGTGAAGATCTTTCCCTTCGTGAAACCAGTCCAGAAAGATTGGGAGAGGTGGCTGTTATTTCAAATGCTCAAGTTGTAACAAAAGATAACAGGCATACAAAGAATCAGGAAAACATGGGCCAATTAAAAGAACAAAATAAATCTCTAGAAACTGACCATAAAGAAACACAGATTACTGAATTGCCTGACAAAGAATTTTAAACAACTCTTTTAAAGAGGTTCAATGAGTTAAAAGATAACACAAATGGACAATTGATTGAAATCAGAAAAATGATGGATGAAAAAAGGAGAATATCAACAAAGAGATAGAAACTATAAACACTAACCAAACAGAAATTCTGGGGCTGAAAAATATATAACTGATTTGAAAGATTCATCAGAAGAATTTAACAACAGACTTGACTAAGTAGAAGAAAGAATCAGCATATGTGAAGATAGGTCATTTGAAACTATTTAGTCAGATGGTCAAAAAGAAATTAAACAACCAATGAGACAAAGAAGAAATTATAAAAGAAGTTATAAAATATCTCGAGACAAATGAAAATAATAATATAACATGCCAAAACCTATAGGATTCATCAAAAGCAGTGCTAAGAGAGAAATTGATAGCTGTGAATGCTTATAATAAAGAAGAAAGATATCAAATAAGCAACCTAACTTTATACCTCAAGTAATGAGAAAAAAGAACAAATAAAACCCAAAGCTACTGGGATAAATGAAGTAAAAAATGAGAGTAGAGATAAATGAAATAGAGAATAGAAAAATAATAGAAGAAATCAATGAGAGGAAGAGTAGGTTTTTTGAAAAGATTAACAAAAATGACAAGAGCTTAGGTAGATTAACTAAGGAAAAAACAGAGAAGACTCACATAAACGGAAATAGGAATAAAAGAGAGGATGGATTATCAGTGTTACAGAAATGCAAAGGATTGAAAGAGACTACCATGAACACTTATATGCAAGTAAATTGGAAAACCTAAAAGAAATTAATAAATTCCTAGTAACAGACAACCTACCAATGTTAAATCATGAAGAAATTGAAAATCTGAACAACTCTATAATTAGAACAACTCTATAATTAGTAAGATTAAATCAGTAACAAAAATTTCCCAACAAAGGCAAGTCCAGAACCAGATGGTTTCACTAGAGAGTTCTACCAAACATTTAAGAAGAATTACCGTTAATCTTCCTTAAACTCTTCCAAAATATTGAAGAGGAGGGAATGCTCCCAAACTCAATATAGGAGGCCAGCATTACCCTAATACCAAAGTCCGGTAATGACACCATAATAAAAGAAAACTGCAGGTGATAAATATTGATGCAAAAATCCTCAACAAAATGCCAGCAAATACAATTCAACAGCATATTAAAAGAATTATATACTATGACTAGGTAGGATTTACTCCTGGAATACAAGGATGTTTCAATATATGAAAATTAATCAATGTAATGCATCCCATTAAGAGAATGAAGGATAAAAACAAAACAAAAAAATGATCATCTCAATTGCTTCAGAAAAACATTTGACAAAATTCAACATCCTTCCTGATAAAAACACCCAAAAACTAGGAATAAAATGCAACTACCTCAACATAATAAAGGCCACAGTAAACATCATAGTCAACAGTAAAAATGCTGAAAGCTTTTCCTCCAAGATGAGAAGCAAGAGAAAGATGTCAACTCTCTGCACTTCTATTTACCATAACCCTGGAAGTCTTCACAGAGCAATTAGTCAAGAAAAAGAAATAGAAAGCATCTGAATTGGAAAGGAAGAAATAAAATTATCTCTGTTCACAGATGACAGGATATTATATGTATAAAATCCTAAGGATTCCACACACAAAAAAAAACTATTAGAACTAATGAATGAATTCACCAAACTTTCAGGATACAAAAGCAACAAAGAAATCCGTTGCATTTCCATATGCTAATGTTAACTATCCAAGAAAAGAAATTAAGTAAACAACTCTGTTTGCAACATGTATTGATCTACTCAGAATGCTACAATAAAATACCACAGACTGGGTGACTTAAACAACAGAAATTATTTCTCACAGTTCTGGCTGATGGAAGTGTGAGAACAAGGTTCTGCTTTTTCAGTTTCTGGAGAAGTCTCCCTTCCTAACTTGTAGAAGGCCACCTTCTCACTACGTCCTCACATAGTTTTTCCTTAGTGCATACAAGCAGAGAGAGGGAGCTCTGCTCTCTCTTCCTCTTCTTATAAGGATATCTATGTTATTGGATTAGATCTTTACCCTTATAATCTCATTTAATCCTAATTACCTCCTTATCGGCCCTGTCTCCAAGTACAATCACATCAGGGGTTAGGGCTTCACTATATGATTTTTTTTTGGGGGGTGGGGAGGGAGACAATTCAGTCCATAAAACAATAGCATCAAAAATAATAAAATACATAGGAATAAACCTAACCAAGGAGGTAAAAAGCTTGTACTTTGAAAATTACAAAACAATGCTAAAATAAATTAAAGCAGATACAAATAAATGGAAAGCAATCCAGTGTTTATTGACTGGAAAATTTAATATTGTTAAGACAGCATTGCTACCAAGAGTGATCTACAATGCAATGCAATTCCTATCAAAATCCCAATGATGTTTTTAACAGAACTAGAAAAAACAATCCTAACATTCATATGGAATCATAAAGGATCCTGAATAGCCAAAACAATCTTAAAAAGAATAAACTTGGAGGGCTCACACTCCTGTCTCCAAGATGTATTATAAAGCTACAGTAATCAAAACAATGTGGTACTGGAATAAAGACAGACATATAGACCAATGAAATAGAATAGAGAGCCCATAAATAAACCCTTGTATATATGATCAAATGATTTCCAACTAGGATGGCAAGGATGCACAATGGGGAAAGGATAGTTTCTTCAACAAATTATGTTGGGGAAATCTGGATATCCACGTGAAAAAGAATAAAATTGAACTTTTCTCTTACGCAGTTGACAAAATCAAGTCAAAATAGAATAAAGACATAAACATAAGACCTGAAACTGTAAAACTCCTAGAATAAAACATACGGAAAATCTGCTTGACATTAGTCTTGGCAACAATTTCTTGGATATGACTCCAAAATCAAAAGCAACAAAACCAAAAATAGACAAGTGGGACTACATAAAATTAAAAAGCTTCTAAACAGTAAAAGAAATAATCAACTGAATGAAAAAGCAACCTAAAGAATGACAGAAAATATTTTCAAATATTATGTCTGTTAAGAAGTTAATATTCACAATATATAAGGAACTCCTTCAACTCAATAAAAAACACACGGATAACCCAATTAAGAAATGGGCAAAAGATCTGAATAGATATTTCTTCAAATAGACATACGAATGGCCACAAACATACGAAATGATACTCAATATCACTCATCTTTAGAGAAATGAAAAACAAAACCACAATAAGAGATCACTTTACACAATTTAGGATGGGTATTATCAAAAATAAATGAATGGATGAATGAATAAATAAACAAATAAATAAAAGATGTGTTGGTGAGTATATAGGTAAAGTAGAACCTTTGTTCACTATCGGTAGGAATGTAAAATGGTGTAGCTGCTATGGAAACAATATGGCAGTTCCTCAAAAAATTAAAATATAATTACCATATGATCCAGCAATTTCACTTCTGGCTATGTGTCCAAAAGAACTGAAAATAGGATCTTGAAGAGGTATTTGTGCACCCATGTTTATTGCAGTGTTATTCACTACAGCCAAAAGGAAGAAACAATCTAAACGTCTATTGACAAATGAACGGATAAAGAAAATGTTGCGTATACATCAATGTAATATTGTTCAGCCCTAAAAGGGAAGAATATTCTGTTACATGCTGCAACATGGATGCTTTGAGAACATTATGCTAAGTAAGATATCCCAGTCACAAAAAGATGAAACAGCATGTGATTCCATTCATATGAGTTATCCAGAGTATTCAAACATGTAGAAATAGAGCGAAAATAGAAAATGATGGTTGCCAGGGTCCAGGAGGAGAGGGCAATGAGTTGTTATTTAGTGGGTATAAAGGGACAGGGAGGAGAGAGAAAAAGTCTGTTTTCTTCTGATATTTTGGGAGATTGTATACTTACCAAATGTATTAGTTAGGCTTTTCCAGAGAAACAGAACCAAAGAATATTCATTCATTCATACATTCATTCACTTGCTTATACTTTTGTGGAAGATTGGTGAGTGAGTCCAAAATGTCCCCCAGTCCAAAACGGGGGAGGCTGGCAGCCTGGAGACTCAGGGAAGAGTTATAGTTTAAGTCTAAAGGGCCTGCTGGCAGAATTCCCTTTGTCTCAGGGAGGTCAGTCTTTGTTCTATTCCAGCCTTCAGCTGACTGGATTTCTACCCACATTATGGAGGGCAATTTTGTTCTACTCAAAGTCCATCAATTTACATGATGAGATTATCTAAAAACATTCTAATAGAAACATCCAGAATAAGATTTGAGCACAGATCTGAGCACTATGATCCAGCCAAAGTGACACATAACCCTCACACAAATATCAGAAGAAACACACACAACAAAGAAAAGAGACCACATGGTGGAAGGCTTTGAAAAATGAGAAAAATAATTGATTTTTAAAAAGTTACTACAATCCAAAGAAAAAAAACTTACATCCTGTTACTATAAGTAAAACTTGATTTTGAGACACCAGACTTCAGAAGCATTTTCTAGGCAAATTTATAAAGTGCTCACTCACTTTTTGAAGTTGTTCTCTGAGCAATAATTATTAAAGAAGTTTTACCTCATAAAATTGTCATTGCTGAGGTTTTAGCCTCTCTCCTCTGTACTCTTGAAATTATTTCTGCTTAGGAGAGTACTGGAAGCTAGTTTATACAGGAATATTTAGGTGTAAGAAACAAAAGCCCCATTAAATTTCTGGCTCTGGGGTAATGCAGTGTCTCTTCCCTCCCAGTCACTTTCTCTAAATGACTGCTACTTTATACATTGTTTTAACAACTCCACACTTCTGCTAGGCTAACTGGGGTAATTTGTGGTGGCATTTCTGCAGGATATCGTGTAGATTCTTTACTTTCCCTACACTGCAGTGGGAATCTCCAAAGAATTTACAGTCTGATTCTTGTCAAGGGAACACAAAAAGGCTAACAAAGCGTGTGCCTGGAAATGATGTTCAAATCATGCTGGATGTATGTGGCTGGTTTTAATACATTCTGATAAATTGGATGCTCAAACTCCTCATTCCCTTCCACCTCCATCTTCACCACTCACCCTCCTTTGAACTCGCCACTTAGAGTTAAAGGGATGCTGCAGGACTGTAGGACATTTATGCAACAATCGCATTAGGCAGTATGGTATGAATGTTTCTTCTCTTAAAATACAACATGTATGTCCATTATGCAGGGAATAACATGATATTATAGTTTCTCATAACCAGACTCTCTGAATGCCGTAAACCCAAATGTTCAAAGTCAATTAATTATGAATAAATTTGTACACAAACTAGAAAATTCTCTATTAAGTACCATATTTTGATTTCCATTTACTGGAATACTGGATTGGCTTTTATTATACTAAAACTCCTCGATGAATAACTAGAGTATATAGATATATATTTAATCTGTTGAAGTCAGTGGAAAACACTAAGACAAGTGTGACTCAAAGGACCAAGTTTCCAGAACAAAAGGAAAAGTTATGACCCTGAAACTCAGCACTGATTTTCCTCGTTATTCATTTAAGTGGCTCTCCCAAAGCCTGAGAAGTATGGTGTCTAAAAGTCAAATTTTATTTACATCAATATGAAATAAAACTTTCTGAATTGCAATAACATTTTTTTAAGTCTGTTATTTCTCTCATTTTTCACAGCTTTACACCACGAGGTCTATTTTCTTTGTTGTCTGTGTTTCTTCTGATATTTACATTTGGTAGCCTCACAAGTGAACTGGAATTACATTGACCCTCACAAAGAATAAAACCAAGGCTTGAATTGACTCAATCCTGGTTTGTATTACAGGCACCTGCCACTAGCCTAGGTAAGGATCAAGAGGTTAAGAAGCTATGAGAAGATTTCAACAAACTTATTGGGCTATACCATTCAGGGATGCAGGACCCTGATAAAAAAAAATCAGGGTTTTGGTTGTTTCTGAAGGCATAAATTTTCCTTACAAAGATCAAAATTTAGCCTCTAATTACTTCGAATTTCTTCACCTTATTGTACTAAGGTGAATCTGCTCTAGAGGAATAAATCATCATCTGGAGTTTCGATTCTCTCTCCACTGTTCATACACAGTGTCCAACATTCAAGGAAGCAAGACCAAATGCTTTAAAACTAAAAAGAAGAAATAGGAGGAAAAGGAGAAGAAAAAAAAAGATGATGAAGAAGAAAACAGAGAATATAAACAGATTCCAGGATAGGCAAATATTCTAGTTAATCAGACAGAGACTTTAAAATAACTATGATTGGTATGTCTGAGAAATTAAATATAAACTCTGAGAAATTCAATAGATAATTAAAGTACATATTTTAAGAGAATAAAAATAAAGTTCTAAAGCTGAAAATATACTACTTGACTTTATGAATGCTGTAGGTGGAATTATCAACAGATTAGGTAGAGCAGAGGAGATGATTAATGAAACAAGGACAGGTCATGAGAAAATGTACAGACAGAGCACTGATAGTAAGATTAGGAGAAACAGAAACAAGAATGTAAAATACAAAAGGACATGGAGAAAAGGTTTAACATATCTGTAATATGTATAATTAGAGTCCCAGAGAAAATGGAGATATAAAATAGAACAGACATAAATATTTGAAGAAATAATCATTAAGAATTTTCCTAAACTTATGAAAAACGTCGTTATAGATTCAAAAATTGCTATGTCCCAACCAAAATAAATACAAAGAACCTTGTTATTTATTTAATTTTATTTTTGAAATATGTTTTCTTTCAAGAAATTTCAGGTTTACAACAAAATTGAGAGAGGAGTACGAAGATTTCTCATCCACTCTCTGCTCCCACACATACATAGCATTCTCCATTATCAACATTACTCACCAGAATGTAAATTTTTTTTACCAAAGATGAACATATATTGGCACGTCATAATCACACAAAGGTCACAGTTTACTTTAGGCTCCACTCTTGGTATTGTACTTTCTATGGGTTTGGAAAAATGTATAATGACATATATATCCATCATTATAATATCATAAGCCATAATTGCAGTGCCCTAATAATCTTCTGTGCACTATTCATCACCCCCTCTGCTGTACCTCCTAAGCAACCACTGATCTTTTTATTTTCTCCATAGTTATGCGTTTTCTAGAATGTCTTAAAGTCAGACACTATGTAGCTTTTTCATATTGGCTACATTTACTTATTAATATGCATTTAAAATTATTCCATGTCTTTCCATGCCTTGATAGCTCATTTCTAATATTTCTAATATTTCGTTGTCTGGATGTACCACAGCTTATTTATCCATTCACTTACTAAATAAAATTTTGGTTGCTTCTAAGTTTTGGCAATTATGAATAAAACTGTTGTAAACAGTCATATGCAGATTTTTGTGTGGACATAAGTTTTAAATTCCTTTGGGTAAATGCCAAGAAGCACTATTGCTAGGTTATATGGTAAGAGTATGTTTAGTTTTGTAAGAATCCACCAAACTATGTTCAAAAGTGATCATACCACTTCATATTCCTACCAGCAATGTATGAGAGTTCCTGTGGCTCCACATCCTCACTAGCATTTGGTATTGTTAGTGTTCCAGAATTCGGCCATTCTAATAGGTATGCAGTAGTATCCCATTATTCTTTTAATTTGCATTCCCCTGATGACATATTATGTGGAACATCTTTCCATGTACTTGTTTGCCAACTGTATATCTTTGGTGAGATGTCTGTTAAGGTCTTCGGCCTAGTTTTTAATTGGGTTATTTTCTTATTGTTGAGTTTTAAGTGTTCTTTATATATTTTGGATAACAGTCCTTTATCAGATGTGTCATTTGCAAATATTTTCTCCCAGTCAGTGGCTTGTCTTCTAATTCTCTTGAACTTATCTTTCACAGAACATAAGTTTCTAATATTAATGAAGTCCAACTTTCAACTTTTTCTTTCATGGATCATTGTTTTGGTCTGTATTTAAAAATGTACTTAAAATCATCTAAGTTTTATCCACTCTTTTCTTCTAGGAGTTTTATAGTTTTGCATTTTATGCTTAGATCTATGATACATTTTGAGTTACTTTTTGTGAAAGGAGTCTAGATTCATTTTTGGTACGTGGATGTCCAGTTGTTCCAGTATCATTTGTTAAAGAGACTCTTTGCTCCATTGAATTGCCTTTGCTCCTCTCTCAGAGATCAGTTGACTACATTTATGACGATTTATTTCTGGGCTCTGTCTTCTATTCCGTTGAACTATTTACCTACTCTTTCACAAATCCCACATAGTCTTGATTACTGTAACCTTATATTAAGTCTTGAAGTCAGATAGCATCAATCCTCCAACTTTGTCCTTTTCTGTCAATATTGTGTTCACTATTCTAGGTATTTTGACTCTCCCTATACGTTTTAGAATCAGTGTGTTGATATCCACAAAAAAACTTGGTGGGATTTTGATTGGGATTGCATTGCATCTATAGATTAAGTTGAGAATAACAAACATCTTGAAAGCATTGAGTCTTGATATCCGTGAATGTGGAATATCTCTCCATTTCTTTCTTTCTTTCTTCTTCTTCTTCTTTTTTGTTCTTCTTTGATTTTATTCATCAGGGTTTTGTAATTTTCCTCACATAGAACTCATACATATTTTTCCAGATTTATACCACAGTATTTCTTTTTTGGGGGTGCTAATGTAAATGGTGTTCTGATTTTAACTTCAAATTCTATAAGTACATTGTTAGTATATAGGATAGAATTAATTTTTGTATATTAACCTTGTATCCTGTCACCTGGCTTGTTAGTTCTAGGAGGTTTTTGTCTATTCATTCATGTGCTCTGCATAGACAACCATGCCATCTGCAAAGACAGTTTTATGTCTTTTTTCCCAGTCCAAATTCCCTTTCTCATTTTATTGTATTAGCAAGAACTTCATTAAAGAATTCAATCCCTTTAGATTGAGGGTGATTATTGATGTATGAGGGCTTAATGCAGTCATTATGTCACTCGTTTTCCAGTTTTCCTATATTTCCTTTGTTTCTCGTACTGTGTGTTTTGGTCTACCCATTGAATTATGTAGTTTTTTTTAATGATGTGTTTCTTTGTTTTTTCCTCATTTATTTTTTGTGTCTCTGTTCTGCTTTTTAGTTTAGTGGCTACCCTGAAGTTTGTACTCAGAATCTCACGTATGACATACTCCACTTTCTGATGGCCTCTTATTTAGTTAGTCTAAACTGATTCAGTCCCTTTCTTCCTCCCCTCTTAAGTTCCTTTTCTCATATTCCAAATTGTGTTATGAGTTATGTGGTTAAAGTGACAAGATTATCTTTGTTTTGGGTGTTTTCCTTCCCTTTAGCCTAATGCTATAGTTGAATATTTGCTATCTTATTCTGATTCTGTCTGCCTATTTATCTCCTTACTCTGTGTTTTCTGACCCCTTTCTCCCTTTTTTTCTTTTTTCAGGTATGAGGGCCTTCTTGAGGATTTCTTGTTGGGGTGCGTCTCATGGCTATGAAGTCCCTTAGCTTTTGTTTGTCTGGGAAAGATTTAATTTCTCTCTCATATATGATGGATATTTTTGTTGGATAGAGTATTCTTGGCTGAAGATTTTTATCTTTCAAAGCTTCAAATATGTCATTCCATTCTCTCCTAGCTTGTAAGGTTTCTGCAGAGAAATCTGCTGAAATCCTGATAGGGGTTCCTTTGTAGATTATTTTCTTCTGCCTTGTTGCCTTGAAAATTTTTTCTTTGTCATTCATTTTTGCCAATTTTACTACTATATGCCTTGCAGTAGGTCTTTTTACATTGACAAATCTGGGAGATCTGGAAGCTTCCTCTACACACATTTCCCTCTCATTGCCTAGATTTGGGGAGTTCTCTTCTATTATTTCTTTCAACATGCTTTCTACTGCATTCTCCTTCTCTTCACCTTCTTGAATACCTATAATTCTTATTTTGCTTTTCCTCATTGAGTCAGATATTTCTTGGAGACTTTCTTCATTTCTTTTTAGTCTTAGTCTCCTCCTCTGTCTGGAGCATTTCAACATGTCTATCTTCTATTATTCTGATTCACTCCTCTATGATGTCCACACAAGCTTTCAGGGAATCCGTATTTTGTTTTATCTCTTCCATTGTCTCTTTCATCTCTAATATTTCTGATTGAGTCTTCTTTATAGTTTCAATCTCTTTTGTGAAGTAGCTCCTGAACTCATTGTCTTGTTTCTCTATATTCTCTTTTACCTCATTGAGTTTTTTGATGATAGCTATTTTGAATTCATTGAGATTTAGCTTACATATTTCTGTGTCCTCAGGAGTGACTTCTGGGTGCTTGTCGTTTTCTCCTTGCTCTGGAGATTTTATGTCGTGTCTGATGTTGGAAGGTCAGCTCTTCCACATTGTGATATCATTGAGGTGCAGTTACAGCTTATCGCCACTGGGTAGGGATCAAGAGGTGCAAATTCTGAGCCCTCCGCCTTCTGCCTTCAGCCGAGATGGCGCGGCATGGCTCAGGGTAAGGGCACTTTCTCCTGCATGCAGTCTGGGTTTCGTCGATCAGCTCTCACTATCTGGTCTCTTGGGGTCTTGGCTTGATGAGGTCACCCCATGCGAAAGCTTTTGACCCATTAGAGGGCTTCCCTCTAGGCTTCAATGCTCCTAGGGAGTCCTGAGTGATACCGTGGATGCACGACTGTTCCCCCACTCCTTCCCTCAAGGAGCCACCCATGGCAGCAATACCAGTCTTTCGTGGAGGGAGCAAAGTTCTCTCTTACCCCATTACAGCTCCTCTGAGGGGTGCTCCAGCCTCTCCACCTTCCATTGTGTGGCTGTGTCTCTTTCCAAGGTTTTTATGTTAGGATATACTCTGTTGGAGTATGCTTGCTCCTTTTTGTTGTATGTTGGAGGGGAGAGAGTCCCAGGCCAGTTCACTCCCCCAGGATGCTGACATCACTCAAGAACTTTAAATAAGATGTTCAAAATGATATATTATTTATTTTTAACAGAATGTGTGTCAAAATTCTGTGGTTTTAACTTCATGTAATTTGTTTTGCTCTTATAAACCTTAGAAAACAATCCTTCACAATAGTATTATTTGAACTATTGTGATTTTACTACAATCATAATTACTTTCCAATTATGTCCATTATTAAATTCTTTGGAAAATACTCCTCCAATCAAAGAATTGTGTCATGAGTTCTCTGAACTGCACAAATGGGCTCTGACTTTTATGTAAATACTCAATGTGTAATGAGGCCTGAGTATTTGAGTGCCTATGACAGTGTTCTAGAATTAATTTATGTAAATTTTGACTTCTAAGTTCATGCAAATTGGCCTACTCTTGCGTCATGTCTGCTTTATGTGTATGGATGTAACGCCACACTAATTTAGCAGGGCTAAAATTTCTGAAGCAGCTTATAGATGTTCTGGGGCCTTACCTTCTATTTCTGATGAGAAATATATTTTTGTTATATATTTTAAATAAGATCTGTGTTGAAACACGTTATTTGTTTTCAGAACGTTTCAGCAATCTTCTCTTCTTCTAATCCAGGGCCTTTCATTATTATACCCATAGATTTCCAATTTGGTTGCTAAGAATTATCTTTTTGGGTTTTCGGTATGGATTCTGCACACAGAATAACTGTTCACCACATTGCATGCACACACAATACTGTTCTATAAGAGACGGTGCACAATCTGCACTCTCTGAGTAATTAATATTCACTTTTAAGATTCGTAAAAAAGATATATTTCCAATGAGGACACTTATGGCTTGAGCATAGGTACCTGTATTTCCATGTGGTAAAGAATTCTGAAGCTGAGCCTCTGTTTTTTTAATCTGAGTTCAAGAGTTCAGTGACCACTGAGCCTTCCTACTATTTTTAAGAGGAGGGACTAGTGGCAAATGTGCCAAACATTCAATCAAAATTCTTTAATAAAAGTCATAGTAAAAATTAGTAATGGATTAGGTAAAGATCCAAATCATAGGATTGCCTCCACTTTCTGATAACATCCAATATAGAGCAAACTTCCACTTTCTTAGGCTCTCTTCCAAATCAACCAACCAAAGACCTATAATTCTTTCTTACACTCTTTTACAGACACACCCATGGTGCCCCTAGGTATGTGGCTCCATTGTGGCACTGAGTGAAAAGCTCAACTTGTCTAACTACGGGTGTGTCCCTGGTGGCCTTTCTCTAGAGGCTATAGAAATGTTATTTGGCAACATTGATAAGTAAAAAATTAGCATTATCTATCACACTTAATTAAAAATATCATTATACGGTCATGTGCTACATAATGATGGTTTTGGTCAATGACAGACTGTACATGCAACAGTGGTCTCATAAGATTATGAGGGAGCTGAAAAATTTGCTTAGTGATGTTGTAGCCATCATAACATCATAGCTCAATGCATTACTCATGTGTTTGTGGTGATGCTGGTGTAAATAAACCTGTTGTCCTGCCAGTTGTACAAAAGTATAGCACATACAATTATGTACTCTGCATGATACTTGATAATGGTAATATACAACTATGTTACTTTATGTATTGTTTATGTTTTATGTATTATGTTTATGTTTTATGTATTGTTTACGGTTTATGTATTGTCTATACTATACTTTTTATTGTTATTTTAGAGTGTACCGTTTCTACCTATATAAAAAAAAAGTATACTGCAAAACAGCATGCAGTGTTACACCCACAGCAGCCTCATATATCTCATATTTACTGTGTATCTTGATTGAATCACTTTCTCTTGTGTTTGATTTAATCTCATGTTTTGTTTATCATTGCCCTTAAGCATACCAAATCCACCACTAATGTTGCCAGTATGAAACCACATTGAGTGATTGACTGGAAAACAAAATTTAAAATGATTAAGGACATCCAAGGTGAAAAATCAGTGATAATTATTGCTTGCCAGCAGTCAGGCATGCCCCATTACACTATAGCTATAGTCTTGAAGAACAAGAACAAAGTAATGGAAGCTTTTAGACGATCTGCTTATCGGAGGCAATGAGACTAACAAAAGTTTGAGAAGAGCCTCTATCAGACATGAAGAAACTTCTAATGGCCTGTATTGAAGGCCAGACACAGAAGAGTAACCCTCTCAGCACCAAGACAATCTCAACCAAAGCAAAGAGTTGCTCTGAAATGTTGAAAGAAAAAGCTGGACCTGACTATAATGTTGAATTTACTTCTAGCTCTGGGTGGATTAAATGATTCAAAAATTGTGATTCATTACATAATCTGAAAGTGAGTGATGAGTCTGTGAGTGCAGATGTGAAGGCAACTGAAGAAGTTTTGGAAAATCTAGATAAGCTGATCATGGATGAAAATTGTTTGCCAGAGCAAATATTCAATATGGATGAAAACTCCCTATGCTGGAAATGGATGTCTGGAAGGACTTTCATCCATAAGGCCAAGTAAATGCCAGGTTTCAAGGTTTTTAAGGACAGGATAACTGTCTTGCTTGGGGCAATGTTGCAGACTCCAAATGGAAACACTTTGTGATCTGGCACAGTGAAAACCCCAGGGCCATCAAGAATATCAGCAAACTCACAATTCCAGTGTACCATAAGAGCAATAGGAAGTCTTGGATGGCCCAACTCCTCTTCCAAGTTGCCCTCCTGAATTACTATACCAGCGAAATGGAGAAGTACTGTTTGGAGGATAACCTACCTTTCAAGATTTTGCTTATTGTTGATAATGCTCCCAGATATCGTCCTTTTATTGGTGATCTTCATCCCAATTTCAAAGCAGTGTTTCTCCCTCTAAACACCACCTCTTTGATCCAATCAATGCATGAAAGAGTTATAGCACTTTTTAAGGCCTATGACCTGAGGAGGACCTTTGCCCAGGCTGTTGCTACAACTAAGGAAGACACTGACGTAATTCTGGAAGGATTATAATATCTATGACTATATCAGGAACCTTGCTTGGGTTGGGATGATGTCACCAAGAGGGGTATGAATGGCATCTGGAAGAAGGCACTCAAAAGTTTTGTCCAGGGGCCGGCCCGGTGGCGCAGTGGTTAAGTTCGCACGTTCTGCTTCTCAGCAGCCCGGGGTTTGCTGGTTCGGATCTCGGGTGTGGACATGGCACCGCTTGGCACGCCATGCTGTGGTAGGCGTCCCAGATATAAAGGAGAGGAAGATGGGCACGATGTTAGCTCAGGGCCAGGCTTCCTCAGCAAAAAGAGGAGGACTGGCAGTAGTTAGCTCAGGGCTAATCTTCCTCAGGAAAAAAAAAAAAAAAAAAAAGCTTTGTCCATGACTTCAAAGGATTTCCCAAGGACAAGGAGGTTGCAAAAAAATCAACAAGGCTGTGCTTGAGATGGCGAACAACTTTAACCTGGGTGTGGATGAGGATGACATTGAGGAGCTCCTAGAGGGGGTTCCTGAGGAATTGACTAGTGAAGGGTTGATGGAACTGGAACGGGAATGCATAGCTGAAGAAGAGGTAAGAGAAAAGGACACTGCAGGAGAAGAAAAAGAAAAACAAACTCTAGGAAAATCCAAAGTGAAGAATTTAGCAGAAGACTTTTCAGACTTCAACAAGTTCCTTAAAAAGTTTGAAAACATGGATCCCAACACCAAAAATTTTCCATTCATAGAGAGAAATGTTCATGGTGCACTATGTGATTAATTTATAATAAAGAAAAGAAAGAAACCAAGCAAACCACCATGGGCATATTTCTGAAAAGAGTGACACCTCCTCAAGAAAAGCCTCAGGCAGGCCTTCAGGAGGTATTCTAGAAGAAGACGTGGTCATCATAGGAGATGACAGCTCTGTGAGTGTTATTTCCCCTGAAGACCTTCTACTGGGACAAGATGTAGAGGTGGAAGACAATGATATTGATGATCCTTCACCTGCATAGGCCTAAGATAACGGGTGTGTGTCTTAGCTTTTAACAAAAAGGTTTAGCACTTAAAATAAAGTTTTCTTAAAATAGAAAAAAGCGTATAGAATAAAGAGATAAGGAAAGAAAATATTTTGGTACAGCTGTAGAATGTGTGTTTTAAGTTGTGTTATTACAAATGAGTCAAAAAGTTAAAAAAATAAAACGTTTATAAAGTAAAAAAGTTACAGTAAGGTAACATTAATTTATTATTAAAGAAAAAATATTTTTTAAAAATTTAGTGTAGCCTAAGTGTATAGAGTTTATGAAGTCTACGGTAGTGACAGCAATGTCCTAGGCCTTCACATTCACTCACCACTCACTCACTGATACCTAGAGCAACTTCCAGTACTGTAAGCTCCATTCATGGTAAGTCCCCTATACAGGTGTACCATTTTTTATCTTTTATACCATAATTTTACTGTAGCTTTTCTATGTCTAGATACATAAATAATTACCATTATGTTATGATTGCCTACAATATTTAGTACAGCAACATGCTGTACAGGTTTGCAGCCTAGGAGCAATATGCTATATCACATATACTAGATCTGTAACAGGCTATACTGTCTAGGTTTGTGTAAGTATACCCTATGATGTTCGCACAATGATGAAATTGCCTAATGACACATTTCTCAGAACATATGCCCTTCATTAAGCAATGTGTGACTATATTTTAAGACAGTAATAAGAAATACTGAAATCCAACATAAGAAAATAAAGATGTGATTAGAAACTTATGAAAAGAAATTTTCTTAAAAAATTATATACTGGAATAAAAATTAGATTTTAGAACTCAAAATGGAATAGATTAGAGACATTTAATTATTGTTTCAAAAAATATTTGCTAACATAGGATAACCACCATAATTGGTAGAGGAGAGACTTTATAGTGGAAATGTGTGTAGACACTGAGTCAGGCTTCTGAGCTGGAATCCCAGCTCCACCACTTATTAGCTCTGTAACCTTGACCAAGTTAGATAACTTCATCTCTCTTGTAAAATAAGGATAAAAGTAATTTAATACATAAAAATACAGATTTATGAGTTAAATTTGAAGTTCAAATAAATAACAAATAAATGTTTGTTTTTAGGTTAAGTGTTTCTCATGCAACATTTGGGAAATACTTATTATAAAAAAAAAATTCATTTTTTACCTGAAATTCAAATTTAACTGGATGTTTTTTATATACTGGATGTTTATGCCCCCCCAAATTCATACCTAAACATCAATGTAATGGTATTTGGAACTGGGGCCTTTGGTAGCTGACTAGGTCATGAGGGTGGAGCCCTCATGAAGGAGATTAGTGCCCTTTTAAAAGAGGCTCTAGAGAGCTCCCTTGATCCTCCCAACACATGAGGGCACAGTGAGAAGATAGATGCCCTCTGTGAACCAGGAAGCAGGCCCTCAGTCTATGGTATTAAGTTATAGAAGCCCAAATGAACAAAGACAACGCCCTATATGTCATCCAGTAAGATTATCTTGGACCAATTTTGTTCAGGAAACTTGACATTAAGCCATGCATGGAGAGTTTTGTGGAGCTTTTTATTTTCCTTTTAATTTTCATCCTCTATGTTTTTCAAGACAATGAAATTTTTAAATAATCTGTTCTTGAAATAGACAATTTTGATCTCTTTATATTAAGCAATAATCAGTATTTTATCTTCTTAGAATTAGGCCAGGCTGATAGCAGATACTTAATAAATATTTGATGAATGAATAGACTCAAGCTGACAACTTATAGCTGTACAAGGCAGACATCACTGCTTATATTTAAAAAGCAAAGAGTTTTTGGGGGCTGGCCCCGTGGCCGAGTGGTTAAGTTCGCGCGCTCCGCTGCAGGCGGCCCAGTGTTTCGTTGGTTCGAATCCTGGGTGCGGACACGGCACTGCTCATCAAACCACGCTGAGGCAGCATCCCACATCCCACAACTAGGTGGACCCACAACGAAGAATATACAACTATGTAACGGCGGGGGGCTTTGGGGAGAAAAAGGAAAAAAATAAAAAAAATCTTTAAAAAAAAAAAGCAAAGAGTTTTTATTCAATGGACAGGAATCGTTAGCATTGTGCCGCTTGGTGCTGATCGAAGAGGCTCACTTTGGAGCAGGCTGTGGCTGGGGGCTCTTGCTACTCCTTTCCTCCTTCACACATAGACCTATAGTAAATTCTCTTTCTGTTTGTCTTAGATTGTTGTGCTATTCTTTTGTTCTAAAACTTTGCACTATTTTGCGTGTAACAAGGATCAGTGGAAAGCCCCGATGCACCTTCTAATGGGTTGTAGTGATTTTTGAGCTTCCCATGGACCTGGTGGAGATGATTTCACAGCCCAGCCTCAGAACCAAACTGGGGAAGGTTAGCTCATCGGAGGTTAGTAGAGTCTCACATGAAAGTGAAAAGCATAATCTACTTGAATGAACATAAGACTGAATCAAACACAACACAGTTTAAATCCTGTCTGTGCTATTTAATAGCTATGCGTCTTAAAACAATTACGTAACTCTTCCTATAGAATAGAAATAACACTTATATTTACCTTCCAATGTTCTTGTGAAAATTAAAAATAATGTACATAAAGTATTAATAAGTGATTATGATAGATATGAAAAATACATATTCATTCAAACATACATGCAACTAAGTTAAAATGATGAGTTTATTTCCTCATTTGATAAAGACCATTACAATATAAACCCAATGGAGTTGTACGGATTGCATTATTATATATGTGCGTGTGTATATATCTATTATGAACAGTAATATCACACACACTAACATATATGACTTGAACATAAACACACACACACACACATATGCACACACACAGGACTATGTAATGTACATTTTCCTTTCAGTTTTCTTTTGGTAGTCACCCCTATCCAGTTCCTGCACCATGAGCCTAAGATTCCATGCGAGCTCCAGCATTCTCTTCTGCTTTCTTTCCTATAACAGTCACAAAATTCATCTCAACAAGGATTTCTCAGATTTTAGATATTACTTCAAGCTTAGAGTAAATTGACAAAATAGTACAATGAATTCCCATGTATGCTTTACTGAAATTCACCAACCACTTACGTTCTGCGCCCCTTGCCTTATCATTCCCTCTCTCTTACTCTCTCTATCTCTCTCTCTCAAACATTTGAGAGTAATTTGGAGAGAACATACCTGTTTTCCCTGAAACTTCAATGTACGTTTCCTAAGAACAAGAACCAAGACATTCTCTTGCAGTTTCCCATAATTTGCTGCTTCCAAACAGACACTCAGTGAGCCATTTGGTTTAGAAACACTTGATGGGAAGATACTGATCTGATGTAACTCGGGCCCTCTCTACTTCTGCTAAATCAGGATCTCCAGGGGTCAAGCCCAGGAATCTGAACATATTTCCAATCTGGGCTTCACTACTCTGAGGTTTTTAGAATAAAGAGCTCAAAATAACTATTTTACAGCTTAAAACCATGTATGCAACATAGGGAAGCCGATTAAAATTGGACGGCAGTAAGGATAACAGAAGGGAGCCAAAATATTACACAAAATGTACCACTGAATTAAATTTGTTACATCAGAAGTTTTGAATATCACAAAAAATTAAATGTATTTTATTTCCAAAGTGGTAGAAGAAATCCTTAAAAAGCTCATTCCATGCAAAATAATTTGAAATATTGAGTCTCCTGGATACATTTCTTTTTATGAGTCATTCTTTTCTATCCTGGAGTTCAAGAAGGATTTTCGTCAACAGCCATCATTTCCGTGGTGGATTTGGGACATGACGGTGTTGCTAATGTCTGTGAGGACACAAAGCATTATTATACAGTGTTTTAGCCAGGTTTCTCCATGTCTGCTGAGATAGAAGAAGGGAAAAAAGGCTTTGTCTACCATATATGCTATTAAGTTGGATTGAGCAGCAACTATGGGGTTCTAGGATTAGATTGTTTTCAAAATGAAAGCACCATCTGTGAGAGCTGTCAATCAAGAGCTGAATTCATCTATTCATTCTAGGAAAATTTTACCCTAATATTACTGAAACCCATTACAGAGGGAGATTTCACAATTCCTTTCATTTTCTTCAACATCTTTAAACAATGCAGGTTTTGTCTGTGCACATGAAAATGGAGCCTTTTTAGAAGGAGAAGGAGCCAGAGTGGGTTGTGCCATTCACACGGCTCCAGGAGCCCAGAGTTTGCCCAGAACTGTACCCTGTAGGCACTCAACAAGCATTTGTAAAATCAAAATGATGAATCCATGATACTCAGAGTTCTTACAGATTTATTTTTTCTCTGCAACGATTTACAACAGAAGGAAATTTCCATAACAGGCTTTTGTCTGGTGACAGCTACATCTAAGAGCAGGCTTTAAGCTTTGCATGCCTAAAAAGAGACTTTTTTCTGGACGTATTAAATATTTCATCTTTCCTTTACCTTCACATTTGGTGTGTTTTTCATTTACGATTTCTTATAATTTTGATATGAAAATTTATAAAAATTATCTATCTCACCTTTTTTGTTAACTCAAAAGCCCCCTACTTCGGATTTGGACACATTTCTAAACCTCTTCTCTGCTCTGGCTTTTATGAGGCTTTCAGCATATTCACATAGAGTCTATGTACTAATCATATCAGTAGTAATCACAATATATTTTTTTGCTTAATGGGATCCAACCTTGAAAGGAGTTTACTACTCTATCAATCCAGTTCTGAGATAGATTATCTTAATTTTTTCTGAAACAAATAAGTAGATAAAATAATAACAGCTTCTGGAAACATTATTATTATTCTTTAAATGTTTACCAAACCCATTTATATTTTAAGTAATGCAGGATTATCACTTTTGTCAGGGAATAAGAAATGTGGGAAAAAAGACACATTTTAAAATGGGAATTTAAAGCTAATGTTACTGGTTTACACGTAAGATGTGGTGGTGGTGGTGATGGTTGGCGGGGAGTGTGTATGTGTGTGAGAGAGAGAGTTTGCATTGGGAGTACAGCAGTGTATTAATCTCTGTTGACAAGCAGCTATGTAATTGCATTTCTGAAGGCCAGCTTGAGTTATCACTTCAGAACGCAGTTATGTCATATTCAAACTATTGGCAATAGAGTGAGTTGTACTTTAATGGTAAATACGAGATAAAGAGGTATTCTTGGTCTTAATTTGTCAAGATGCCACCCTCCAGGGTCAGTGAAGGCAAATAGTGAAATAGGTGAAAAGTGCCTTCATTAAGTCTCAACCACAATATTTGTTCCTTTCCACTTTCTAACAACATCCTTCCAATCACCTCACCTCCAGGAAATATGCAGAGACCTGGCTCTTTCTTTTAAATGTTAGGTTATCAGAATGAAAGAAATTAAGCCTGAAAAAGATAACTTTTAATTCTGGAATTTAAGTCCTATAGGCACCAAAGTGCACAAGAAATTTGGAAGCATGGACTTTCTCTAAATTCTTTAAATAACATCATATGGGAATGACAACACATATGACTCATGTTTAGGATTAGTCTTATTATTCTGTCATCAATAAGCTGCATTAGTCAGCTTGAGCTGCCATACAAAATAGCACAGATTGGGTGGCTTAAACAAGAGAAATGTATTTCTCACAGTTCTGGAAGCTGGAAGTCCCAGACCAAGCTCTGACAGGGTTCAGTGTGTGCTAAAAGCTCTCTTCCTGGCTTAAAAACAGACGCAGTCTGTTTGTTCTTACATGCCCTTTCCTCTACATGCTCATGGAGAGAAAGCTCTCTGGTGTCTCTTCTTTTAAGGACACTAATCCCATAGGATGAGGGCCCCAAGCTTATGACCTCATAACCTTAACTACTTCCCTAGAGGACACATCTCCAAATACAGACACAGTGGGGGTTAGGACTTCAACATATGAATGTGGGGGGGACACAAACATCCAGTCCATAACAATAAACTAATTTTACTTTTTGTTTAATTAGGATATTTGGAAGTTTTAAAATAAATTTTAATCACAGACTACATTTTATATGTTATAGACTTTGTAAGAGTCTGATTAAGTCCATGAACACTATTGCCAGAAATATGATCATATGGACATATGAATGATTGCTTACCATTTCAGACAATAAAGGCTTTCTTGAAGAACACGCAAGGACGTTCCCTACCCAGAGGTCCACAGACTACAGGTTAATAATCTCCTAGGTTACTTAAGTTTTAGCAGGGAAAATGATAAAATATCAAGAACTATCTAGTAATTCAAAACTGAAAAATACAAATGAGAAAATTAAAACCATAATAAACCTAAAATAATGAGTTGTTTAAATAACCTAATTAATCAACAGTTGGCCAACTGACATAAAAAACTAGTCTTTCTAATATAAATTCCAAAAATCCTGTCCCTACTGGAGTAACAAGAATATATGGTCATAAAAAGCCTGTCGCATTCTACTGTGGTGCTGATCCAACTATCACACTGCAAGAATAATGCAATTGGCTCTTGTTCTTCCTACAGAGGGCAATTCATCTGAAAGTATAATCAGTCACCAAACTTAATTTGATCTCCTTAGCATGAGAAACAATGTCACCTGTTTGCTGAAATCAAAACAAAAGATTGGGGGGGGATCTACTAACCCTATGAAAAATGGAGATGTAGTCTTTTGAGCATGTGTCCTTTTTAGTAAAATGATTTTGAATTCTGATGTTTATCCTTTCATTAATTCACAAATGTCTATATAATAATTGAGTAGTTGCACTAAGCAGAGCACACATTATTCTGCTAGTTAATAAAATATTAACATATTTTATCTATTGATTTACATAATCTATGGTCAACAATTCAAACTCTCCCAGTCTTTTCAGACTCATCATATAACTGGCCCAAAGATAACACTTGGAGAGAGCAACATGTGAAGGAGAGAGCAAGCCTTTGATTTAATTCAAATTTTAGTAGGTAGCAGAGTCTGCAGTACTTTGTCCCTATAATAGGCTTAAATGTATATGCAATCCTTATAATAACTATATTAATTCAAAGTAGATGATATATAAACTTAAATATTGCAGAAATTCTCATATTATTTCTAAAAGATGAAGTAAATATAGAATTGTTCAGAAATACCTATAACACTTGCTGAAGGGTTATAACAAATCTTGATGCTGTTGCAGCGGCTGGGTGAGTGAGAAGCAGGTCTCCCTGGGCCTCAGAGGGGAGGAGCTGACTGTGTTTCCAGCGAGTGAGGTTTCCTTGGTTATCAGAATGCCTGGAATTGTTAGTACTGGACAATGAGCTCATTCTTTGTTGACCAGAGTTTTTGTCCTTGTGCTTAATTTAGTCAGTGTGATATTATTGTATCTACAGGATGAACCTCTGTAGTCACTAAGTTTGCAGTAGCCACTCCTCTGTCCATGCCTCCTCTCATGATACCCCTGCCTCAGCCTCTCACATGCACTTATGAAAACTCAAAAGAATAACAACAGACAAAATTGTAATAAAAATATGCCTATATATGAGGGAATTAGAAGCAGTACTTTGCTTGGGAAGGTGGTATGGATAGAGAATTTACACTAGCTGTCATACGCAGTAATGTCCTTGGAGAGTGGGACTGCTTAGGTTGTATATTTATTGCCAGGATCTTATGAGTGACTGAAGAGACTGCATTTGGACAAAGAAATGTTTCTTCATTCATTTGTTGGATAGCAGGAGTTTCTGGGGATCTATTACTCCAATCTGTAGGTACCTCATCCTGTTGTAGCAGGAATTTCCTCAACCCCAGTAGAGTACACCAGAATTCTCCAGTAAAAGTGTTACCTTAGGAACTGAGAGGTCCATGGCCTCTGTAGCCCAACAGCCACCCATTGAACATTTAGGCCTTCAAAGGGTGAAGATTCCTGTGAGGCATCACAACCTTTAGTGCACAAATGAAGCTGGGTGTGGATCTCTGCTCCATCATTTCTATGGTGCTGTAGAAACTACAGCAAGCAAATTAACTTCTTTGGCTCCAATTCACTTGCCTGTAAATGGAACTAATGAGAACCCCTGGCCTATAAATTTTCTCTGAGGATTAGAGCAGAACATATCTGTAAGGCACTTAACAGAAACCTGGCACAGAGAAAGAGCTTAATAAAATTTCAATTATCAAATCAACCTAGTGTGTGCATGCATGCCAGAGTGTTACACTGAGGTTCATCCAAGTAAGAATTTACTTGGTTCACTAGAAGTTTGCACATCTGTTAGCTAGAGTGAGTGATCAAGGGAAGACCAAGTTCAGCTGATCATTAGGAAAACTTAATAAGAACCATGCCCAGATAACTTTGAGGAAGCATTATAAAATCTATTCCACAACTGAAACTTTGGGAATATACTTTGGCTTCCAGATATTTTCTGGAATTCAGCAGGTAGTCACCTGATTTGTGCATACTAGACCTCACACTATAATTTCACTTACACCTGGCTTCTCATTTACTGGTCCATCTTCAAAGAGGTGAGTCTGTGTGTCTGATTCTGGTGAATGGACTATGATCCTAAAATGATGTTCCACTGGGTTTTCCAGTTCTCTCCCTTGCTTGTATGGAACTAAAAAAATGGTAGAGCCACATGATGATAAGAGCTCAGGTCCCTGAATGTGCCACTTGGAATTGAGTCTACCAGGATGGCTGCCAGCTGTAATCTCACCCATCCGTTTTTAAGTGAGCAAGAAATGTGTTACCCACTGAACCTGTACAGTTGTTTTTTAGGTCTCCTAATATACAATTTTTTCTTCACTTGGAGAATTGCAAAACCCGTTTTCAATTAAATAAATACCATTGAGACGAAAAATTAATTTAAAAAGTTGATTATAAGCTGACATGAATATTGATCACCTGAGTGTTATTACTAATGAAAGCACTCAAATTCTCTATCCCTTCAATGACTTTGAGAGAATTTTATTAATTGATGGCAATAACATTATTTGCATTTATTTAATAAACTATTTTCCTATGGTTAGGTTAAAAACCTTATTTCATTATAATCAAGGTATATAATTTCAACAAAGAGTGAAGAGCTGAGTAATTAATAAGCTATGTGAGAACAATATATTGAGTCATATACACAAATTTTGAAAGAAAAATTGTGCTTTTGCATTTGGAAACCACAAAGAAAAGTAAACACGGGATCTTTTGATAACAGTGGAAATTAAAATCAGGGTAAAAGAGAAAGAACATTTTACATCTGGGTTACTTTCCAGGCAATTCTAGCTAATTCTGTTACCTGCATTAGTGATTTAACCTATTAAGACCTCAATTCCAAATCAGTTAAACAGGAGCCTGGGTAGCTATAACAATTAAATGTAAGAGAATGTAAAACAGCTTAGCATGGAATAGGTACTCAATAAAAACCCTTTCCTTGAGATAAGATTTCATCAGAATATAAGCAAATAACCAAAAACTTATGATAAGTAACAAACTTATAACAAGCTATAAAAATAATAAATGTTTGGAGACAATTTTAGCAAAATTAATCAGTTGAGTAATAAAGTTATAATACATGGCTGTTGCAGTTATAAGGCCTATGATCTATTAGAGATATAAGTATTAACAGAGTGTATGTGGAAAATGCAGGGAGTGATAAAAATCAAAATCAGGAAAATGTCAAGCAATCTGGAGATCTGCATTTATCTTCTTAAATAAGTGATATTTACACTGAAGACTGAAGAATATGCAGATGAAGGTAAGATAGTATCTTCTAACCCTAGAGAGTCTGATTTGCACAGGCTCAGATTTGAGAGATTGATGACTTTGAAAAGCTAGAAGCTAAGTGGGCTGGGATGAAACAGGAGAGAAAGAGGCATGCTGTGAGCTCAGGGAGGCAGGGAGTGCGAGGGAGCTGGGAAAGGCGTTAGGAGCACGTGAAGGTATTTGGCAGAGCCTTAAGGGCAATGGAAGTCACATGTGATAGACTGCATACATAGCTCTGCTCCTTCGCTTTCCTGTGTTTATGCCCTTTGCCTTGTAACTCCCTTGTGCCTCTCACTGTATCCCTGGGCTCAGACAGATGACTTGTTTTGGGCAATGAAATGAGGTGGAAATAAATGTGTGCTGCTTTCTGAACCTTGGCTTCAAGGAATCCTTACCTGTGACTTCTCATACTCTTGTGCTTTTGTCAACACAAGAGAGATGAACCTAGGGTAGCCTTCTGGTCACAGGAGGTGATGAAAGGCACAGGGAGTAGATTTTCCTGGGCTGAGTATCCCCAGCTGAGATGCCCTAGACAAGCCCCCCCCCCCCCGAAAGAAGATCCCCAAACCCCCACTGACACATAAAGCAAACCAGCGGACCTGCACATCCATGAGCAAAACTAGCTCAAGTCAGCAGACTTATCCAGCCAAGGCATGTCCCAGTCAGCTACGTGCTACAGAAGTGAGAAAAACAAAATTTTATCCCTCTGTGATACTGAGGTACCTGTGGGTTTTCAGCATGCAACAATAGCTAACTCTGAAGGTTTTGAATCCAGATACAAACGTTTTGCACTTTTGAAAGATTACTTTTGGTGCAATACTGCAAATTAGAGAGAATAAGAACACAGGCAGAAAGATCATTTGAGAGGAGCTTGCCAGCCTGTGGTCCAGAAGAAAGTGGGGAAGAATGGGGAGAGATGTATAGAGACAGGTGCATGAATTTGAGACTTTTTGAGGCATAGATGAAAATCAAGATATTGTATATTTTGTGTATGATATGTTGACATTGAGGAGTGATAGGCAAATATACTTCTGACTGGTGATGTTTCAAAATAAGAATAAATTAAATTATTCTGAGAACTGTCTCAGTAACGATTTTGGAATTGTGGCCTGAAGGACATATTTGAGAATAATTTAAGACCAAATAGGGAGAAATGAAAATGCCCTTTGCGTTATGGGTGAAGCTTGAGTCAGGTGACAAGGTTTTAAATATAACACCAAATAATTGGTTGTGGTACATTTTGATCTTGGGGATATGTTTTGAGAGCTATCTCAGATAAACATGTGCATGGTAGAAGAGAGGGGTCCCCTGCAGATTTATCAACTACATAAAGGGCCTATCTTTCTGAGGTTGGTGTAGAAACATTCTCCACACATTTAGCTTCTAAATATGTTGCATGCTTATGTCTCTGATAGGTAAGGAAAACTATGGACAAATTTGAAACCAGTTACCTCGGCCTGTACTGGTCCATCTGCATCCTTTAAAACAGCACTTCACAACCTCAGCACTATTGACATTTTGGACTGGATGATTGTTTGTTGAGGTGGGGGCTGTCCTGTGCATTATAGGATGGATGGCAGCCATGTCTTACTAAATGCTAGTAGTATCGCCCATGATGTGACAACCAAAAATGTCCCCGGACATTGTCAAATGTAACCCTATGGGACAAAATTGCCCTCTAAAGCACCGCTTTGGAGGGCAGGTGATTTTATAATTTTGAAAGTTAAATAATTAATTATAGGTTTAACAAAGTGTATCCAAATCATGGTAATAATATTACTGTATATTGTTTATTAGTAGTTTGTAAATGTTTATTTATTTTTATTTTTTGAGGAAGATTAGCCCTGAGCTAACATCTGCTGCTAATCCTCCTCCTTTTGCTGAGGAAGACTGGCGCTGAGCTAACATCCAGGCCTATCTTCCACTACTTTATACGTAGGACACCTGCCACAGCATGGCTTGACAAGCAGTGTGTAGGTCCGCACCCAGGATCTGAACTGGCGAACCCCAGGCCACCAAAGCAGAATGTGGAAACTTAACTGGTACACCACCGAGCCCACCCCTAAATATTGATTTTTTTAAGTATCCTAACACAAGGTAACTTTCTGGGATAATGAAAATGTTTTGTATTATGTTTGGGATGCACATTACATAGGTGTATACATTTGTCAAAAACTTACTGAAATTAACTCATGATCTGTGTATTTTGCTGTAAATCATTATATTTAGTTAAAGAATAATAAAACTTTTTTAACATTTAAGAGAAACTTAGAAGTTAATCTTTCATTCTAAGCAGAAAATGTAAGCTAATTTGGTTAAGTGCATTCTTGTCTTGCAATATTTGACATTATGTTGTTTACTATATTTATATCTTTCATATATTATATTCACAAAAGTTGCTTAAATGATTTTGAAGATTTCGTTGGCTAGGCATGTAAATTTTCCTTGTCAAACGTGAAATCACCAATAACAATCTGTCAATTTATAAATACAGTTTAATATATTAAAGGAAATTTACTTAACTACATTTTAGAAGGTTTTAAAGATAGTTTAGTTTATTAAACCTAAGTTAGTTGAATCTTACTCCAAGCACAAATAAAAGTGATTTTTCTTTATTCCCTAGATTAAAAAAAAATGTATAGCAAGTTTCAAAAGTTGATCTTTAAAGGCTATAAGTGCCTATATTTTTAAATTTGTAACTTCAATAAATTGAAAATTAATGTAGAATCAAATAACTCTGAACAATCTTTTATTTGCATGTGGGAAGCATAAGTCAAGGACAAAACCACAAGAAACTCTAAATTAACACATGGCAAAGGATCACTCAAGGACACTGAGCAGAAGTCAGGGTATGAACACTGAGAGCAGAGTGGGGAATCCACTGAGGAGAGTGTTTAGAAAAGGAGGTTGTGACCAACAATGTGTAATGGGAATGATGGAAGAAAAGAAAGAAAAAAGAAAAAGGTTCGCTTGATTCATAACATGGTGCCACATGAAAGTAGTTTTAGTAGAGAATATTCCAAATTAGAAAAGAAATCATCTCAGAAATGGAACAAATAAATTTCCAAGCCAATTACAGGCATTTTCTGTCATCTTTGAGTACATTCTTACCCCAAAACTACACGGTTCAAAATAATGGTAAATTTTACAGTTGCAGATTACTACCCTAAAGGATAATCTTTCTTAATAATCCACAAAACTAAGAGAAAAGTGGATCACTTTTCCAAAGAATCAGGAATAAATTGTTTCAATAAATCTCATAACCTAGTGACTACTTGTGTGACGCCAAAATGAAAAAAAGCATTGTCTGGTAAAACACTGAGCTTTAGGAAAAAATACTGACTCCCAAAAAACTAATTGCCAAATAAAAATAAAAGATAAAAATCAGGTGAATAAAAAGTTGCCAAACTGGTAACTAATTCTTTATGCTTGGATGCAACAGAAAATTTAATAAAGTCTATCTATCTATCTATGGTCTAATTTATGTATACATATGCATATGTATGTGTGTACGTATGTATGTATGTACCTATCATCTATTTATCATGGCACTAAATTTATCCAAAATAAATATACATGTGGAGGAAGCACCAAGCCTCTTCAGTTCTTTATCTCACCAAAACCCTCCTCAAAGGGTTTGGTTAGAATAACTTGTGTCAGATCCAGTTTCCACGTACCAATAACTGTGAAATTGAGCAAGTTGCTTAAATTCTCCAAACGCCAATTTCTTGACTTGTTGAATAGAGTTAACTGTGATGACTTGAGGATTAAGTGAGGTGATCTATGTAAAATGCTCAGTCTAGATTGGTTGTTGTTAACCTGTGAATTAAAATCGCCCAAGGACCTAAAACACAGAAGCCTAGCCCCCACACCAGACTGATTTTCACATGGTCTCAGGGGAGACCTAGCTACATGTTTCGTGTTTTTGTTTTCATTTTAAAATTTTCTCCAAGTGTTCCTTATGCAGTGAGTAGGGAATGCTTAATAGGAAAACTAGTACGTAGTACATTCTCAATAAGGGGCAGTTACCATCATTGTCATCATCAACTATAATACTTCAATTCTGAATTGAATTTTCACAGCTAAAGAAGTCACATTGACTTTGGTAACCAAAAGTAGCCTGAAGATAAGTACAAAAGAATCATTAATTTTAAAATATTATAAACTTCCTGTTATAAATGAAATCTGCATTCATCTATGGAAAAGAGGTACAGTGAGTACGGATAACAATTATATTCATCACCATAACCTCATTTATTGGCCAGAGAAATTATCAAATTATGTCTTCCAGATGAATGATTGTAATCAGAATTTAAATCTATATAATTTGAACTGAGTTCAACTTTCTACAAAAATGTTGCATTTGAGAAAATGACTATTACATGACACCTCAAAATATCAACAGTTTTTAAATGTACCAATATAGTCATAACAAAAGTTTTGTTTTAATGAGAAAAATTGATCAAGAGATAACATTGTTCTGTGGTACTTAATGGCATTTACTTGCCATGTAGTCCCAGTTGGAAAGAATATGTAGCATTATACCTGTATTGTAACTGGTCCTTAAGCGTTAGGAACATATGGAGAAGGCCAGAAATGTAGTTTTGAGTTCACCAACAAAATAGTGAAATTCATTGCAAAGCACATGAATTATTAATCATTTTTGAATTATCATTGCCCCTAGGTTTCTCAAATTTGCTGAACATTCTTACATTTTATAAATCCTTGAGAGTTCATTTGCAAAATGTGGCATTTCAGATAAACTTGGCCTGCAGCACATACTCTGGGACCATGCAGATGATGAGCTATTCTGACCGGCTCTCCACTGCTGATGAGGACACTTGACATTTCATCAAGAAGGCATTCGAGGACGAGGTAGGAGCTCGCTATAAATGTAATAGCCATCAGATGCTGGGAAAGCCACTTGCAATTGATTGGTCACACCAAACAACTTCCCTGTTCTAGGCTTCTGATAGGACCTGGGCATCTCCTAATTCTTCCTTCATTTCAGTTTTGCTGCGACAGTTTTCAGTTTTGTTGTGATGAAAGGAATAACTTTCTTAAAAGATTGACATAAGTTAAATTTCTCAATACAATTTAACCTTTCTGCTAGAATATCATTTAAAGTTGGCAGTATTTTACTGTTTAATAATAGGGAGAAAACATTGTTATAGCTTAACAGTAACTTGAGTAGTCATTGAAAAGTCATGCCACCCATCTCTCCTTAATCTTTGGGACGTAGTGAAGGGAAGCCATGGCATTTCTCCCAGTCCCCAGATGGGGTGGCACCTCTCCAGCAACACACTTATCCTTAGTATTTTTCTCACTGGTCAATTGATATACATCTTGCATATTTTTAACTTATATCTCCTCACTCAATAGGGGATTTCCATTGCAAAATTAAAAAGAGAAACATTTCTAAAATGAGAGACCTTTTTTGGTCAAAATTTAGCTCGCCATTATAATAAGAAAAATGTTATATTTAGGATATCAAGAAGATGAATAAACAAAAACAGCTAAGGAGGTCCTTCAATGCAGTGGTTATGTTTCCCTCCTCCCGTTGGCTGGAAAGGTTGTCACTGCAGTGTCCTTATAGATCAATGCCTTAAAGGCAAAATATATTGAACCAAGCTGAAAATTAGACCAGATGTATTTGTGTCTTCATTTGTTTTCAGAATGCATCAAAAGCTACCTTAACTTACTAAATTATGCGAACCATAGTAATTACTGAGATATAACTTCATTGTAAAGCATAAGTTTCTAATCTGGATCATTGATCATCAAGCCTGCCTCCTCAGGCAGACCTAAATCTTTTTGTTTCTCTTGACCACCAAAAAGCTTTCTCTTTGACAAAGATCTTGACTATTCATTTTATAGTATGACAATGTATTTTACATAAGAATAGTGCAAAAAAAAATTATGCCTCCAATCATGTCAGACGACATCCATTTTGGGCAGATAATTTGGTCTGCTCTGTATACAACATATCATCCTCTCCTGATCCCTTGCCTCTTAGGAAGCTGTGATCTAAACTTTGTGACCAAATATTGTATCTCAGACAAGACCCAGATATCTGGTATACCTTTTTTACCTCTTTCTACAATCTAATTTCTTTTTCCTGTCTTTATAATAAACATCTTTTTAATGTTGTCCTATTTTAAATGGACTTAAATGTATTATTACTGAGGGTTTTTTTTTAATTTGATGCAATATTTTCTAAATCGTGGACTTTTTGGAAAATTTTACTGTAATTCAAAAAATGTATAAGGCAGCTACATACTTGCCATAAGATTTTTTTCAATTAAAAATAAGAGAAACATTTTTCTTAATTCTAATTCTGTGCCTTAATATATCTTCCGAAAAATGCGTCTAAACAGAGTAACTTCCCGGGCTGGGACCCATGGCCAAATGGTTAAACTTCTGCACACTCTGCTTCAGTGGACCAGGTTCACGGTTCTGGATCCTGGGTGTGGACCTGCTCCACTCACCAGCCACGCTGTGGAGGTGTCCCATGTACAAAAAAATAGAGGAAGATTGGCACAGATGTTAGCTTAGGGCTAATCTTCTTTAAGCAAAAAAACCCCAAAAAGACAGAGGAAGATTGGCAACGGATGTTAGCTCAGGGCAAATCTTCCTCAGCAAAAACAATAACAAAACAAGGAAAAGATTAACTTCCTCCTAGCTTTGCTGTGAAGGTAAATTAAGTTACTAAATGTCAAGCCTGGAAGAGAGTATTCAATAACCATTAGCCATTATTATGGCAGCCCAGTGATAGGAGATGTCAGATTTCTCTATACTGAATGTCCTTATTTAAAGTTCTCACATCAATTGGGGGAGGCATTGTTCCCACACCTCTACTTGCCTTCCCCGATTGTACTGACAGTCATCGTGTTTGCTTGGTTGTATTCTCAAACTTTCATTGGCATAATAGTGGATGGTCACGTTAGCATCAGCCTGGTCCTTAGACTGAGCTACTGAGGCCTTAGGGAGGCCCAGGAACTGCTTGGAAAACATTTCCATCTCCACATACCCCCACATTTCAGTAAACGTTCAGATGCTCTGTCAGCTGGGGTTTTTGATCTTAGAGTCAGTTTCTTATCCAGGTGCGGGGGTGAAGCAGTAAACAAGGCAGGTGAGGCCCAGGCTCTTAGAGAGTTTACAAGTAGTGAAAGAGAGGAAATCAATGAATAATAAATCTGAATGTGTTAGCTAGAAATGAGTGCAAGGAGTGAAATTAGGGCAAGGAGATAGAGTATGGGACCATGGTGAGGTAGAGAGGGTCTCAGGTAGGGTAATTAGATCATTCTCAATATTGTACGCTCCCTGCCAGGCCACAGCATTTTCCTTATTAGATTTCTTGGGTGTAAAGCAGATACCAACTAGTCTTCTGGGTTGTTTAAGCCCCAGGAGACACATATTGAGCTCAGGTTTCACTGAGGGAACTTTCTCTAGGTTTGAAGTCAGGGAAAAGTAGCCCATTCCCACCCCATGTCTCGAATTGGGGGACTCACCACTTATGCATGAATTCCTGCAAAAACTCCCCTCCAGTCTCCAGTTCCTCTAAAAGAGGGAGGGTTCTACAAGTCACACAGCCAGATTTGGTCCTTTTTGCTTATAGTCCTGCAGGGGAGTCTCATGCTTCATTTTGCTATGTAGAAGTAATTTCTATCAACTGTCTTAGAAATTCAGTTAAAACTGAGGCAAAAAGGGTGCAATTTTCACCTCCTGTGATATGGG
Source organism: Equus caballus (assembly GCF_041296265.1). Taxonomy (NCBI): domain Eukaryota; kingdom Metazoa; phylum Chordata; class Mammalia; order Perissodactyla; family Equidae; genus Equus; species Equus caballus. The sequence goes on from NC_091687.1 coordinate 21,979,310, forward strand.
AATTGGCTGCCATTATAGGCTTTATAGAGGAAGTAAGACACTCCAGCCCAAGGATGGGCCATTTCATTCTCACTTCGGGCAACTGCAGACAGAAACAGGTCATTGTGTTTGTTTTTGTTTTTGTTCTGTAATGCAAAAATGACCAACAGCCAACAACAAACGAACTTGGACCAGGGCGAGATACACAGAATAAGTTGGTACAATTCAGATGTTAAAAGAAGATTTTGTTGGACTTAGTCTTTCCCAGGAAAAGGTCTGTTTGACCTCCTTATTGAGGCAGAAATGGAAATGAATGAGGATGTCTCACATGTCTCTGCAGTTCACCCAGAATTCCGCATGCCCGACTTTCATGCTAATCAGTACCTGCCTCACTTACTCCCAACCATCTGTACTGTCTTCATAAAGATTCTGGGGAATAAGTACAAGACTCTTTTATTGCTTTAGAAAGGGGTCTAAAATAGTCCCTGCTGACCAATGACATCTTGTTGTTGGTAGCAACATTTTAGGTGAGCAGAGTCCTGGTTGAATCGGCAGCATTTTACATGCAATGCACTAAAAATCCCTCGAGTACCTGGAAATTCCTAGGAGCTAAAATAAATTATCCAAAAATATTACAGCGACCAATACCTCTACCTTTATGCCACATTGGCTGAACCTAAAATTTATCCCCCAGCATCACGGCCACCCAGGGATATTCAACGCAAACATAGAAAGACTGCATGTTACATATGAAAACATTTGAAGAGTATTAGTTCAATTCAATTCAATAATATTCAATCCATAAAATTCAATTCATAAAAATTTTAAGTACTTGACCTGTCAACAGGACTTGTTATAATTTATGTGTAAAGTATGTTGTATTAATTTAAGCACAAAGGAAGGAAAATGAAATATATGGTAAAACATAAGCATAACCTGAGAATGAGAATGGATCCTTTAGGACAAAGCCAGTAGATTTCACTGGCTGGAAAACATGATATGTAAAGTTACAGTGTTGTAGATGTAGACATTAAGTCTAAATAAGGACAAGATTACGGAGGAAGGTATGCAGACACAAGAGGTTGGCTTTTCAGTTTTAGTAGTGGAGTTCTATATCCGATTTGCCACATCTATGCACCAAAAATCTTGGTATTGTCAAGCACCAGCTTCTTTACGAGAGTTCAGAAGCTCCTACAATTTTCTCCAAAAGGCAGAGTCTGGCTGCTTTTTCTCCTCGTTTCCTCTGGACTGAGTGATAGGTTTCCAAGTTAACTTGGACTATGGGACTATTCAGAATATGCGCCCTTATGATTTTGGATCACTATGCTATATATATATATTTTTTACATATTTACATTCTTACTGCAAATTATTCCATTTGTATAGCACTTATATTTCTTAATGTTAAACAATACATGCTATTTACTGAAACTTGGACAATAGACAAGTATTGAAAAAAATTGTAAAAAATTCTACAACCTGAAATCAACAATGTTGGCATTTTGATACATTTTCTAATGGTCTTTTTTTTTGTATGCATATATGTACATAGGATTATTTTATTACAAAGTTGAAATCATACTTTATATACAATATTTACTCCTTATTTGTAAATTACATAATTTCTAATTATTAAACTAATATAATAACACTGCAACAAATATCATTCTATGTCAGTCTTGTGCATCTCATTACTATTTAGAAGTATATATCTAGCTGTGATGTCATTAGGGCAAAACTATAACAATTTTATTAGTCTTAATACATATAGCCAAATGTATTTCAGAGAGAAAGATCTCTGGGGAAAAATACAATTCTATTTTAAACTCATTACTTCTAGAACTTTACGTCTTCCAGGAACAGACTCTGAAGGTAAAGAACACTGCCTCAGAGGCTTGCTGTATTTCACAGGAAGACCAGGACTCCAAAAAGAAAGTAAAACTACATTCTAATCACCAGAAACTGTCAGAGAGGGAAGGAAGTCTATTTTAAAATGTACCATGAATAAATGAGTTTTCATGAATGGATAAACATCCATTACCTTCCCACTCCAAGGGTAGCGAGTGCCGCAAAGCTGAGCTTGTATCCTTCTCAACGCTGTTTGTTAATATTTGCCGGGAGGCATCAACTGATTGAATATTCTTGGGCAGTCTCTTTGTTGGCAAGATTCTATGCCTGACTTGGTTGAGGGCTCATCTCATTAATCAAGAATGATTAGCTAAAGAAACAATCTATTGAGTCTGTCCCTGAATGTTTCTGTGAAATCATGAAGTGGTAGAAAAATCCTGTGGCTGACTGCCGCTGGAGCAGAGTCCACTGTGCCAATCATGCAAGATCAGCGAGAGAGAAAACGTACAAATGCAGTGGTGGATAGAATTGCATGTGTCTGAGCACAGCTGTTCTCATTCCTTTCTTCTTTCCTTCTCAAGGTTTAGACACTGCAACGAAGTTGGAATTTCCCTGAGTTTCTGGCTCTTTTCAGCTTTTCCCTATTGTATATTTCTCTAAATTTCTTACTTTTACTTGATTCTCTCCTAAGTCTTTTTGTCACTATCTCAGTACTAGCTGTCACTGTGTACCCAATTTATCAAAGCAGAAGCTGGATGGTAACCTCATTCCTCCTTTTCCTCTCTCCACGTTCTGATAATTCCACCTACGGGCAGATTCCATGCTCGTCCTCTTTTCTCTAACATCACTTTGAAAAGGTTCATCTGGACCATCTTCATTTCTCACCTGGACTTCTCAGTAGCCTCCAGATTGATCACCACGTTTCTATTACTGAATCCTCCAATTCATTCTCCAGACCCCAGAGTGACATTTTAATTTACGTATTTGATCATCAGTTGCTTAATATTCCAACTGCCTTTCCTTACATTTATAATAAAACCTATTTTTCTTTCAAAAATCATTCATCTTACCTATCAGACCTAGGCCCTGATAACTTCTAAAGCCTCCTCACCTTTTCACACCTCAGGCTTCTCCATGGTCTCAGGGCTGCAGCACCGGCTGTGTTTGCCTGGAAGCCTCTTCACATGGACAATTCCTTTTCTTCTTTGTTTCTGAGCAAGATCATCTCCACAGAGATCATTCTATTGCCTCCTCTTTATTTAAATCAGCTCTCTTTCCCACAAAATAATTATCCTCTAATCTAATACTCTCTTTGTTTCTTCCTTATACTTACCAAAGTTTTTGGTTGATTGCTTTTTGTCTTTCTCTACTTCTTTTCTGTCTCACCCTCCAGATGATCTATGAAATAAGCTCCTTCCCAGTTTCCCCTAAAGCATAATGCATAATAGACACTCAATTTGTAGGTGACACAACAAATCTTTATTGGATGAAATATTGCGTTAGTCAGTTCTGTATCTTTGACAGAGTTTTTACTTTAAAAACCTACACTTTTATATTATTGACATGTTGAATTTGTTTTAATGTTATCTACCTAAAGAACTACCTGAAAAACTGAAGTAACACCGAGAAGAAAGCATAGAGACGAAAGTAAAAACCAAGACAAAAATAAAAATAATCTCACCATCGGAAATAACCATCATTAACTTTTGGTGAATGTCTTTCCAGAGATCTCTTTTTACAGTGATTCAGATACTTCAGAGAAATAGAGTGATAGAAATATTGCCATAAAAATATCATACCAATTATTTACTTTTAAGATAATCTATTAAATTTATTTTTAATTTATTTTAACAAAAGAAAATTAATTGAAGTAAATTAAAGGGACTTGACTCCAAGAAATGTCTCATCATCACAGACATATTGTATAAAAGATCATCGAATGTTAACAAAAATATTTGAAAGCAATAAAAATGAAAAATAGTGATTAGAGGGGGAATTTATTATGTAAGAGGAAAGAAAAATGTGAATATTATATAGTAAAAATTGAAGGAGTTACATTTTCAGATTTTGAAGAAACACAGACAGTTTGAGGAAAGGGAAATAAACCTTATAGAGATGCCAAGTAAAATAAAAGAGAGCAAAATCAAATAAAAAAGAGGAAATAGACATAATTATGAAATGGTTTATATTCTATTAATGGCAAAGAGGGGAGCCAAGAACAGTGGCTAAATTTATTTGAAATTTTATTGAATTTAGTTGGATTTAATCACTGGACTTTTTGCAGAGGAAGATTCTCTCTAAGCTAACATCTGTTGCCAATCTTCCTCCTTTTTTCTTCCTTTCCCCTCTCCAAAGCCCCAATACATAGTTGTGTGTAGTTGTACGCTCTTCCAGTTCTTCTATGTGAGCTGCCACCACAGCATGGCTACTGACAGATGAGTGGTTTGCTTCTGCACCTGGGAACTGAACCTGGGCGCTAAAGTGGAGTATGCTGAATTTTAACCACTAGGCTATCAGGGTCAGCTCTAATCATTCAACGTTTTTAAAGGTCCATTGGTGTTATTTTCCCTGAGGTTTTTTTTTCATGTTTGAGGATATTTTTGTACTTCTGTTATCCTCATTGGGTATAGAATGTGTGTCTCAAATTCAATATCTGGCTAAGTTCTCTTCTTATATTAAAAATTGCTGTGGAGAGAGGTGATTCTTTGTTGTATGTAGCTTTCTCTTTTGGTCTGGCTACCTGAAGAATTATTCATGTAATTTTGAAATTAAATAATTTGGATATTACCCAGTGAAGTTTTTTTTCTTTTTTGAGGAAGATTAGCCCTGAGCCAAATGCTGCCCAATCCTCCTCAAGTTTTTTCTTTTTAAAATTTTCTTTATGCTCATTTCATCTCCAGACTCAATACTTTCTCCATGTTAGGAGAATTATCCTAATTGGATTTTCTATGGTTTATTTTTTGACTTCTCTATTTTATCAATAATTTTTATATCAATGATAATAGTGAATTTTAAAAATAGTAACACATGATTATAGAATTCTTGAAAATATAAACATTATAAATAGAAATAAATGTTGTTGATGGACACCCAGAGTCCCTTCTCTTAGCCTCTCCCTTCAACTCCCAGAAATAAAATATTATCTGTTTGATGTTTAGCCTTCCACATCTCTTATTTATTTTCAACATATACACGTACCCTAGCAAATATCTAGCATTTTTTGGTTTCAATTTTATTACATTTAGCAAAAATGCTATCATATTTGTGAGGCTATCTTTAATTGGTTTTATTCAACAATATCTCTAGAATGCATGTTACTACATGTGGACCTAATGCAGTGTTTTCAACAGCTGGAAAGTGCTATGTGTTTTATTTTATTTTACTTTTGTTTTGTTTCCTCCCCAAAGCCCCAGCACATAGTTGTATATCCTAGTTGTAGTGATGAGGATCAAGAGTGCCCCAGGGAGAGAAGTCCCAGGTGCCCTGCCCTACCTTTGGATCTATATCATCCTCCAGGAAGCATAGGACGTCCTGACTTAATCCGATCTCATTTCTTATCTAAAGTTACAGGACCACCCAATAACCAGATCCCACCTGCAGTCATACCATGTTAAAGATTTTTTTGATCTTTCCTTTGTCTTGTAAAGAAATAACTCACATATTTATGCCTTATAAATTTAACTCTAACCCTCAACACATTGCAGCTCTTACTGCCCATAGGTCCTGTCCCCATGCCTGCAGCTCTTTACTGCCCATGGGTCCTGTCCCCATGCTATTCCATACTATTCTCTGAATAAAAGAGCACTACTGCTAGACCTTGAGAGTCCAAGAAACTTTTCTTTCGACTCCTTGACTCACTGAGCCCGTATCAGTAGGTCATTCTAGTTCTTCTATGTGGGATGCCGCTACAGCATGGCTTGATGAGCGGTGTGTAGCTCTGTGGCCAGGATCCAAACTGGGGAAACCCTGGGGCACCTAAGCAGAGCGTGCAAACTTAACCACTCAGCCATGGGACCGGCCCTATAGTACTATGTATTTTAAAATACCAATTTATTTAGCAAGTCTCTTATGGATGTCAAGGTTGTTTACAGTCTTTGCTATTATAATACTCAATAAATATGCAAATAGGTGGGAATTTCTCTATGCTAGAAACAGTTTTGGAATTGCTGTGTCATGGAAATTTTAAAGTTCAGTAATTTCCAAAATTCTACTCAAAATAGATCTACCAAATTTTATTAATACCACAAGACTAACTTTGTTTCAAATTTTTCTCTCAACAGGGTACTCTGTCATTCCTTAATTTTTACTGCCTTTGTTTCCTGGGCTGCTGTAACAAAATTCCACACACCGGGGGGCCTCAAATGCCAGACAATTACTTTATCCTCCAATGTTTCTGGGCAGCAGAATTCCAAAATCAAGGAGTCTGAAGGGTCAGTTCCTTCTGGAGGCTCTTCTGAACTTTGCTTAGTCTTCCCCTCGTTGTTTCTAATTAATTCTGAAATTTTGGAATTGTGCTACTTGCTTCTCAGTTATCCTTCTCTAATTTCCTTTTTAACCTCATTCAACTGTTTTATCATGTTTTTGGTTTTTTATCCTTGAGATTTGATTCCTTTTAAATTTATATCATCCTAAGAGTTTCTACTACTTGAAGCAGTTGTGGGAAATTTCTTTCTCTTCTCTCCGTTTTATTTTCTTCATTTGCCTCTGAGTCTTACATGTTGTATCAGGTTTTCTCCCCCTGAGGAGTATTTTACTCTTTATCATGCCTTTTCAACTTCTTTTGTTTTTGCTTAATGTGGACATGCTTGTTATTTGTTTCAAAAGGGTGGATAAATTCTACTTTCTTGTACTGCCCCAGGGCATGAGACCTATTTGCCTTTTGTTTTCCCCAGTTCTCTCTTTCTCTCTCTCTCTCTCTGTGTCTTTCTGTCTGTTTCTCGGTCTCTGTCTCTCTGTCTTTCTCTCTCCCTCTCTCTCTTGTTCTCTCTCTCTCTCTGGTCTCCATGCACACACACATTTAATTGTTCCTTTATCTCATCTTTCTTTTCAAACATTTTATAGATACAGAAAAGTTGAAAGAATAGTACTTTGAACAATCTTTTTCTTTATACCTCTCTCTCTCTACACACACACGTTTTGATGAAATATTTTAAAATATGTTGCAGATAACATTCCAACTGAATCTCCACTATTTCTGCACACATTTTCCAAGTAAAAAGACATCCTCCTATATAACCACAATACCATTATCACACTCATAAAATTAATATTGAGTCAATAATACCATTTAATCAACAGCCCACATTTAAATTTCCCACCTTGTCCACAGAATGTCTTTCATGGCTGTCTCTCGTGTGTTTCTGGAATCCAACTGGTGTTTATCCATCGTGCATAAATACTGTTGTCTATTGAGTCTCCATTCATCTAGTTCACTCCACTGCTTTTTCACTTGCATGACATTGAAATTTTAAAGAAGCCTGGTGAGTTTTGTTGTAAAATACCCCACAGTTTGGATTATTTTGGTTGATTCCAAAGTTTAGATTCGTGTTAATCATTTTGGGAAATAAATTATATCACAATTGTGGGTTTTTTCATTGTGTTGCAACTAGAGGTGCATCTACCAGTGTGCTCTACATAAGTGACATGAGGGTCACCTCTTCCTTTTGTAGTTAAGCAGTAATCTGTGGAATAACACTCGGAGAATGTGAGGTTCTCCAACTGACAACACATTTTCACCCAGTGCTCCCGCATCCATTGTTATATTAAAATTTAGGTTAGAATTATACCTCATTGTAAGTGAGAAAATCACTTTCTAATTCTATACTTCCTATAGGGTGGGAATTTTGCATAAAAAGCAACTTTGCATAATACAGAAAGGAGGGAAAAGGTGGGGTAAAAGGAAATAGATGAAAACAGATTGTCAATGAGCTGATAATCATTGAAGCTGGGTGATGGGCCAATAGTTATTTATTAAAATTTTACTTTTTAGAAACACATTTTTTTTCTTAAGATTGGCCCTGAGTGGGGCTGGCCCCGTGGCTGAGTGGGTAAGTCTGCGTGCTCCTCTGGGGTGGCCCAGGGTTCCGCTGGTTCAGATCCTGGGCATGGGCATGGCACTGCTTGTCAGGCCACGTTGAGGCAGCATCCCACATGACACAACTAGGAGGACGTGCAACTAAGATATACAATGATGTACTGGGGGGATTTGGGGAGATAAAGCAGAAAAAAAAAAAAAAAAGATTGGCAACAGTTGTTCGCTCAGGTGCCGATCTTTAAAAAGAAAGAGAAAAAAAAAAGATTGGCCTTGAGCTAACATCTGTTGTTAATCTTTCTTTTTTTTCTTCTTCTTCTCCCCAAAGGCCCCCAGTACATAGTTGTATATTCTAGCTGTAGGTACTTATAGTTCTGCTATGTGGGATTCTGCCACAGCATGGCTTGATGAGTTGTGCTATGTCTGCACACAGGATCCGAACTGGCAAAACCCAGGGCCTCAAAGCAGAGTGCACAAACTTAACAACTTGACCATGGGGCTAGACTCTATTACAATATTTTATCTATTTACAACTATATGCTAGTGTGTGTTTGTTTAATTTAGTATGTTAAAATACATTACTCTCCTGTTCTTGGTATTCAGATTGAAACAAATTTATTATTCCATTTTTAATGTGAAATATGAAATAATCCTGTATAACTCCCCAAGTAACCTTTTTGGTATCTTAATTGCATCACATTAAATATATAGTAACTCAGGGAAAGTTGACACCTATATGATATAGCATCATTCTATCAAAGAACAAAGGTATCTTTCCAATTGTTCAAGTCTATTTTTGTGTTTTTCAGTGCTGTTTGAGAGTTTCCCTCATGTGGGCTTCGCTCACGTCTTCTTCTAAGTTTGTGCCTAAATTTATCTTGTTTCTTCGTCTTCCTCTTCCTCTTTCTTCTTCTTCTTCTATTTTTTGCTATTTTAGATGGAGTTTTCTCTATTTTTTTCTCTTTTATAGTTTTACATATAAATAATCTTTGTTTTTATATTGACTTAAGCACTATTTTATTACTTTTGTTCACATTATTGTTGATTCTCTTGGATTTCCAGCTATATGATCTGGCATTGGAATAGATTCCCTCCTTTCTGATAGTCTGTCCTTCTCTGACTGATTGGTTGTGTCTCCAGGCAGTATCAAGCGGTGGAGCTGTGGGTGTCCTTTCATGTGCCTAGTGCCCCTATTGAGTATCTGTTGTTTCTGCATTTCGTTTCATGAGATGCTGTCTTTAGGAATATTCCTCTGCTATGTTATAAAATTTAGGCATTCCTGATATATAAACATTTATAGAATCTGAGGGAAGGGGAGAAGACAGAAAATGAAATGCTCCTTTTTTAAAGTTTATGACTTTAAGTGTATTCTCTCTTTGGTTGCTAATTGAGAAGGCTTTATCTCTTAATTTTATTTGTTATGTGGACAATTTTTTTTTAAAAAAAACAAAAAAATTCTTAAATTAAAGGAAAGTTAATGTATTATCCCACCAAACTAAAACTTATTCACCTTAAAAACATCTTATTGAAATTGTTAAAAAAAATAACAGACTCAAAATGGAGTTATTTGCCCTCATGACAGCAAATCAAGACTCAATTGCAGTTTCAACCTCTCCCCAGAACGTAACCTTTAAACAGTCAATCTGGACTTTCCTGATTAGCACTGGTGAGGTAATCTGTGTGGTGAGACCCCTGCCATTCCTGTCCTCCAAAGAAGATGACCCAGCTTAAAGCAATCCTTACTTTCTTTTGCTAACAATGTCTTTGCCCCCTAGCCCTTCTGCCTATAAAAACCTTCCATTTTGCATAGCTCCTTGGAGTATCTCTCTACTTGCTAGATGGGATGCTGCCCAACTCATGAATCACTTAATAAAGCCAATTAGGTCTTCAAATTTACTTGGTTTAATATTGTTTTTTAACAAAATATTACATGTATAAAATGTGCATATTATAAGTCTACAGCTCAATGAATTTTTACACCATGAACCCACCCATGCAACCAACACCCAGATAAAGAATCACATCAGTGCTGGCTTCCCAGAAGATGCCCTTGAGTTCTCCTGCGTTTGCCGCCCATCTTCACCACTCTCACAAGAAAACCGCTACTCAGGCATATACAGCATAGAACAACTTTATTTGCTTTCTACACTATTTAAATGGAATCCTAGCATATGTATTTTTGACCAGTCTAACTTCTTCTGTTCAACAATATCTTTATGAGATTCATCCATGTTTTAGGAAATAGTTGTAGATTTTTAAATTTTCATTACTGTATAATATTCCACTGTATGACAATAGGACAACTGATTTATTAATTCTTTTCCCAGGTTTTTGGTGTTTTTAAATTTTTGAGATGCTTTGTTTGGTTGGTTTTGCTTACTATTTTGCTAATTCTTTTTGGTATTTATTTTATTACTAGAAAAGAAGATTATGTGATCTGTCTTCAAATTGTCATCCTTATCAGACATTCTGCCCTGAAATTTTTATGTGAATTTGCTTATGGTGAACTCCAGCGAGAGGATTCAAGGAATCCTTTTAAATTATTACAAGTGAGAAGAGTGAAAATGGGGTTGTTGATCAAGGTAGCATCTCCTAACAGATAATCATCACAGACTTGATTATAAAAGGACCATCAGAAGTCCATAGAGTGACCAGGGACCAGATGCTAAGAGATGTGTTAAGCCAATGGTAGAGGATGAGAAGAGCACATTCCATTGACTGTTTACAAGGAATATAATATCAGGCCAGCTGCTTTTGTCCTGTATATCTGTGCTGTGTGGTAATAAATAAAATAACAATCTTATACCACTCTTTCTAACTACATCGTTGACATAATACTCAATTATTCTGGATTCTAGGTGGAAAATTATTTTAAATTTTATATGTGTCCTGGTTTCCAGTCAAATGTATCGAGAAATGTAATAAAGTAGATTTAGAATCCTGTGTTTTATCATTAGCTCTGACACTTAGTAGCTGTGTAAATTTGACCAAGTTATTTATCTTTGTGATAAAACATAAAACATCATAAGGGCAAGCAATTAAACTTTTAGTGCTTAACTGAAAAGTAAATGCTTATAAATGTCTAATGAAATAACTCACAACATTTTCTCCATACTCATTGACCCTCCTGGACTAATATATCAAAATGAGTTGCTATTGAAAGGAGTTCATGGAGGTTTTAACTGGTGAAAACATACTCTTTTGTTTCAAATATAATAGGCATAAGATATCCCGATGTTTAGGAGCTTAGTTTATGAAAAATATGAAATATCTACATTTTTTAAAAAATGGAAAATCCACAGAAACTTATTAAGAAGAACATTTAAAAATATTATAGCATAACTATTCAGTTTCTATTACCATGCTTTAATATATATTTGGAATTTTGAAAAACTCTCTAATGCATATATAAATATATGTATATATGTGTACATATGGCAGTAAAAGGCCTCAAACATATATATTCATATATACATATATATTATAATTAAAGGCCTCAAATTTATGACAGCATTTTAATTTATAGTTCTAGAAGAACATTTTTCCAGAATATTGATTAAAGATGCTAAACTCATATTTTTGTTCAGTATTATAAAATATGAAACTAATAAACGTATAAAAATGTAGGAATTTCAGTTTATTCAGATGAAATTCAGAGGACTATGGAGAAAATTCAAAGCAGAATTTTAAAATTGTGACATGCAAGAATAATCTTGTTACAGATATTTTTCATTATACTCAATATTATTGACTATATTTTTACTATTTCTGAAAGGATAAATTGGTTTACCTAGACCTTTAGTCATGTAATATGTCACTGTGCTGTATAGTGGATAAAATTTATATGAATTGTTTCTCCATATATAACTAGTAGTGTGAGTGTATGTACACAAGACAGAGAGAAAAAGAAAGAATATTAGTTAAAAAAATAACAACATACTAAAAATAACAAATGTTGGAGAGGGTGTGGAGAGAAGGGAACCCTCATACACTGCTGGTGGGAATGCAAACTGGTATAGCCACTATGGAAAACAATATGGAGATTCCTCAAAAAACTGAAAATGAAAATACCATATGACCCAGCTATCCCACTACTGGGTATCTACCCAAACAACTTGAAATCAACGATCCAAAGTAACATATGTTCCCCTATGTTTATCGCAGCACTATTCACAGTAGCAAAGACATGGAAACTATCCAAGTGCCCATCAACTGATGATTGGATAAAGAAGATGTGGTGTATATATACAATGGAATACTACTCAGCCAAATAAGCCAGACTGAGAAAGACAAACACCAGATGGTTTCACTCATATGTGGAATATAAAGCACATGGACAAAGAAAACAGTTCAATAGTTATCAGGGGAAGGGGGTTGGGGGTGGGCACAGGGGGTGGAGGGGAGGAAGTATGTGGTGACAGACAAGAAATAATATACAACTGAAATTTCACAAAGGTTTAAACAATTATGAACTCAATAAAAAAACTGAAAAAAAATAACAGCAAGACAGCTCAACATTCTTTTTTTAGGCCTATTTATTGACATACCTATTCAAATATCTTGGTCCATTCTCAACTGCTTCATTTGAAAGACTAATTAACATTAACAAGCCACTGTATAGGCTTAATTGCATGACTTCTCCATCAAAGAATGCCATTTTTTTGCTGAAAATCAGCAGTAGCAACAACAATAAATGAATATAAACTTTTAAATAATGAAAAGACAAAATTTTCACAATTGTATTTATTAGCCTAAACTTGATATTGTATTTTAATGTATCAGATGAAAACGACAGCAAGTGGCCATGAAAGTAGAGAGGGAACAAAAGAAATAAAAATATATTAGCATCAAAACATGAAGTCTTTTTAAATTATTGATACTTAAAATCATTTTTGTCTTTGGAAATATTGCTAATGGTTGTGGGAGAGAGAGAAATTTTACAGATAGACTTCAATATGGAAGCCCAATCTTGTGACTTGAGGATGCTCGCGAGTAATCCACCTTATAGAACGAGAGCTGAGTTTCCAGATTTGACCCATAATGGGATCTGGGCACCATTGAAGAAAAGTGGTTTGAAAACTCTCTTTCAAATAACAGTTTCCATGGTGATGTCTGGGAGCATTTCAAGCCATTTCAGTGGTTTGAGCACAAGGAAACCAGGGTATATCTCTGGACTTCTATTCTGCTTAAAGAAAGCCTGTCCATTCTATGATTTGTATACAGGGACTCTGTGTACAATTCCATAATAGCTAAGAACAACAACATCAACAGAAATAAAACCACTATTATGGAAATTTTTGCACAAAATATTTCAGTAGTCAAAACCTTTCAAAATGCTATCTTCAAAGGAAGTACTTTGAAAACTGAACACAAACATGTATCATATGCCTCTAAGAGAACCTGTAAATATGTGTCCTATAGTTGCTGTACTTTAAGAAAGATACAACGAAACTGGAGAAGTATACAATTCAAGAGATAGAGGAGTTTGGAGGTGGCCATATGTCTGTCACCATACCCATGTGCAGCTCTGTCCCAGGCATTTCCTGGTCCCTAAATCAGACCACCTGGTTTAAACTTTGACTGGTTCTGTAATCCATTAGATACCTATCCGTGTAAATCAATTATTTTTACTCTCATCTGTAAAAATGGGAATAACAGCAGTGCAGGCATTTCTGCTATATACTTTTCTGAAAAGCTTTGGGTCCGAAAAATTGCACATTGAACAGTTTCTGGGTGGGTTTAGGCGTAGAACATGCAATTTCGTAACCAGAACAGAAACATAAACAAGCTGGCCACTCATGTCCGCCAGAGGCTGTCTCTGGGGCTATTAGAAATGCTCAAAAAAATAGAATGTAGCTGCTGCTTGAAGATACTGAGACCATTCAGACGGAAGTGGAGTTCTGAACGCAGGAGAAAATGTGACCTACCTTGAACCCATCCCTAAGCAAGGCTGGAGGTGTGTCTCTCTGGAAACAGGCAGTGCATACGGATGCTTATTTTTATTTTTACCAGCTTTGTAGTGGTATAATTAACGTGTGATTAAATACACATATCTATAGTGTACAATTTGGTACGTTTTGAGGTGTGTATACACCTGTAAAAATATCGCCACATCCAAAATAATGAACATACCCATGACTCCAAAAAGTTTTCTGTATTTTTGTAATTTATCCCTCTCTTTCGTCTTCCTTCCCAGGCACCTGCTCATAACTTTCTTCACAGTAGATGTTTGTATTTCATGGTTTTATATAAATGTAATCATATAATATGTAATCTTTTTCCCCCTTCTTTCACTCAGGAGAGTTATTTTGATATGTATCTATATTATTGTGTGTGTCAATAATCTTGTACTTTTATTGTTGTGTAGAATTCCATTTAATTAGCATATCATAGTTTGTTTATCAACTTACCTGCTGATGAATATTTGAGTTGTTTCATTTTCATGGCTATTACAAACAAATCTGCTATGAATATTCACTCAAAAGTCTTTGTATCAACACATGCTTTATTTAATCTCAGATAAATACTTAAGAGTGGAATGGATCATATTGCAGGCATATACCTAAGTTTCTGAGAGACTGTCAACTTGTTTTCAAAATGGTTGCACCGTTCACACCCCCATGAGCAGTGTGTGAGAGTCGCAGCTCCTCCAGAGCCTCCACAATACTTAGAATGTTCATTCTATTTAATATTTGCAATTTACTAGGTGGGTAAATGACAAAGATCCTATTATAGTTGGAGACTTCAACAACCTTCTGTCAGTAACTGATCAATCAAGCAGGCAGAAAATCAGAAAGAATATAGATGACCTGAACTGCATTAAACTAAACAGCATGATTTCCCACAGGTCGAAGGAGTCTCTCAAGAGAACTTAAAAAAAAAAAAAAAGTGGGGGCCAACCAGGTGGCAAGCAGTTAAGTTCGTGCTCCACTTCAGTGGTGGCCTGGGGTTTGCTGGTTTAGATCCCGGGTGTGGACCTACTCATGGCTTATTAAGCCATACTATGGCAAGTATCCCCCATATAAAAGAGGAAGATGGTCACAGATGTTAGCTCAGGGCCGATTTTCCTCAGCAAAAAGAGGAGGATTGGTGGTGGATGTTAGCTCAGGGCTAATCTTCCTCCAAAAAAGAAAAAAAAAACCTAAACAAAGATACAATTTTTCAAAATTTGTGAGACGCAGCAAAAGCAGTGCCTGGAAGGATATGTATAGCATTTCAATATTCATATTAGAAAAAAGGAGCGATTATTTGAACAGGTATTCAGCAAAGAGGGAATATGAATGATAAATAAGCACATGAAATTGTTATTTAATTTCTAAATATTGGAGAATTACCTGGCTATGTTTCTATCAATTTTTTTTAATTTAATTCTGTTGTTGTCTGAGAATATACTTTGGAAGATTTTTATTATGTTAGATATAGTAAGGTCTCTTTAATGGCCCAGAATATGGTCTATCTTGGTGAATGTCCCATGTGTGCTTGAGAAAAATGTCTATTCCACTTTTGTTGGATGGTGAATACTGTAAATGTCAATTAGATCAATTTGATTGATAAGGCAGTTCAAGTCATTTGTATCTTTACTGATTTTCTGCCTGCTTGGTTTATCAATTTCAAACAAAAGATTATCGAAGTCTCCAACTGTAATAGTGAATTCATTTAAGTCTCCTTTCAGTTTTATCAATTTTTGCCTCATATGTTTTGATACTCTGTTGTTAGGAACATACATATTTAGGATTGTAATGTCTCGTTATAGAATTAACTACATAGTTTGTCATTATGTAGTGCCACATTTTAACTCTGATAATATTCCTTTTTCTGAAGTCAGTTTGTCTGAAATTAATATTGTCACTTCAGCTTACTTATGGTTAATGTCATTATGGTATGTCTTTCTCCATCCCTTTACTTTTATCCTATCTGTGTCTTTATATTTAATAGATGGCCTTTATAGAGAGTATATAGTTGAGTCTTGATTTTTTAAGCTAATCTGAAAATCTCTATTTTAAACTACTATATTTAGCCATTCCCACTGAAAGTGACTATTGATATAGTTAGATTAAAATCTGCCATCTTTATTTATTTTTATTCTTTGCTTTATTTGGTTTTAATTGAGCATTTTATATAATTCCTTTTCAAATCTCTCTTGGCATATAATTTATAATTCAATTTAGAAATTTTAATAGTTATGTATGCAGGAGAGGAGCAGCTGAGGACTGGACCATGGGGCTCAGGGAATTGAAAAAAGGTGCACACAGCTGATGGCAAAACAGACATACTTTTATTCACTCTGGTTGACAAGCCAGTGGGAGTGCAGCAGCTCCCCTTGTGGCCGCTTTTATATGACTACTAGACAAAAGTGGCATACAGCCAGCAGATGACACAATGTTTATTATCCAGGTTACATAGGAGTTTATATACATGGATGGGGCGTGTGCTGCCTGCAGTAGACATGCTGAGTCACATCTGCCCAGAAGCTGCTCCAGTCTGATTGTTGATAGTACCTCCATTTCCCTTCAAGTTGCCATAGTATTTACAATATACATTTAAAAAGAATCAGGTCCACTTTCATATAACACTGTATCACTTCATGTACCATTGACATATCATACAATAGAATATTTCCACTTCCTCCCACATCCCAGAATCATGAAGGAACTTTCTCCATTCTTCCCAAGGAGAATTTTTTGGGTTACTGGAGGTAGAACTCACAAAATTGTGGACCCCCACTCAAGGCTGCCTATCCTTTTCCCTGAAGTATTTAAATCTCAAATTAATCCACACTCAGTCTCCACTAATATGTCAAATCCAGTTGAAATGTTTCTCCTGGTCTTGGCTCCAGCATACAGGATTCTGTGCCCAATAAGCCCTGATTCTTTGGAGCTCTCTCTCAAGTTTTTGGAAGCAGCAGTTTGCCATTTGACATCAATTATCTAATGGATCTAAGAAGCGTTGTTGATTTTCAGGGTTTTTTTCTTGTTATGAGAACAGGAGTCATGACTTCTAAACTCTTTACACATGGGGCCAGAAACTAGAAGTTCTAACAACATATTTTTCATACTAGTATTTGCATGTTTTAATTATATAATTTTCATTTTATTATTTTTGGCTTATTTCCATTCTTCCTATTGTCTTTTGAATCCTTGAACATATTACTCATTGTAATTTTAACTTCTGGGTTCAATAACTTCATTCTCTTTGTTCCTTGTTCTTTTTTTCCTATTGATAGTTTTTCTTTTGATATTCAGCTAAGTTTTGTCTTCTCATATGCATTGTGATTCTTGTTATTGAATTCCAGATGCAGTATATAGAAATTATAGATATATGTTGAAGTTTGAGATTGTTTATTTATTTATGCTTTCCCTAGGCAGCCCGGCAAGGGCAGATCTCAATCTATTCAGGATTATTGTCTTCTAAAGTTGCATTTCAGTTCTTGTCAGCACTTGTCCATTTCCAGATCTCTCTTATTTGAAGGACACAGCTCATCCTTTAATATACATCATGCCCTGACTCCCAGCAGATCTTAAAGTCAATTTTTTGTCTCACCAGGCCCCTCGAACTTAGAAGTTCTTCTTGACTTTTTCATCCCTCAGCTGCTACTTTCTCCTCAAGGAGAAAAGAGATGTCAAATTTTAGTCTCTCTTCTGTTGCCTTTCCTCATCAACTGGATCACACTCCTGCAACTTCACATTACTTTGGGAACTCTTCATTGATTTCAAACAGAAGGTTTTCCTGTTTCAATTTGAATATAAAGAAATAAACGTTCCTTTCTCAAAAAGAAGATTGATCTGAAATGTCTGATCTGTTTCTACCAATAGCTGAATTCTACTTAATAAATATTAGGAAAATCAATAAGTAATAAAAGTTAAAGAGTAAAATAAAAATAATAAATAAATCCATGGTTATTACAATTAAACTAATTTAACTTAATTTAAACCAATTGAGTGTGAAAAAAGTTGACACCAGCAGCTCCATTTTATACCCTAGACTCCATATTCTTAAAAAATATGAAACTGCTCACCTTGCTGACCTGTCAAAAGGCATTTATTTGCTGAGAAAGGATTATCTGAAGGATTGTGCAAAAATATACATTTTCTGTTGGCAAAAAAGATGACCTTAGATAAGCTAATGACCTGTCACATAAATTGACCCTTCCTAACAAGCAACTGAAGGGATTGTTCTGGGCTCCCCTTGTTGTCAATTAAAACTCCTGATTTTTATTCCTTAGGAGGACACTTTTCTGGCTGCTGCCAAATCTTGTGTTCGCCAATTACAATTCTCATACCCCCAAATAAATGCTATCCATTTGTTTTGAAGTTGCTTCATTTTTTCTAAGTTGGCATAACTTAAATAATATTTCTATCAAACAGACACACGTCCAGGAAACTTCTTCAGATATGCAAGACATGTTTGGTGACTGAAGTTTATTTTAACAAGATGTCCAAAAAGAAGTAGACCATTCTCCTACTTATGTCAAGAAGTTGACTTCAAATTTTGGAAATATAAGTGTTGTTACACTCCGTGACACAAAATACAAAACAATCTTTGTTTTTACTTAAGAATTGAATTTTGGATTCAAAATTTAAAGTTAGGCTTACCTGCTGCTCTTAGAGCCTCACTGTTAAGTGAAAAATTTTATAAGAGATGAGACTATGAAATTATTGCAGTGATATTAAGAATATCTGGATTCCACAAGATGTTAAGTATCTTACAAGTAGTACCACTGGACCAGAGGTCTATGGGGATTTGATGGTATTATAAGGGAAATAAACTAGGACTTTTGATGCATATCTATTGAAGATGCAATGTCCTGTGGGGGATCAAAATTGGCCACCCCAAAACATGTCTCTTTGCCTTGATTATTTTTAAGAATAAAAGACTCTGAGAGAAACTTTGACCTTTTCCCTAACTGCATAAAATAACTAGAGATAAAAGCCCCATCTCCAGGACAGGCCATTACCATAGATAAGTCTGGGTATTGGTAGACTGTGAGGGTCCTTGCTAAGCCCATTCTCATCAAAGTTCTAGCTACCAAACATTTACTTTTCCATTTCCATGTGAATTCCCTTCTTCCCCTTTGAAGCTCCAAACCACTCCCCTCAACATCCTCCTTTGTCTATAGCTGAAGAAAGTATTTAAGCTGGCAGCCTCAATCATTCTGGCTAGTTGTTCAGTTTTCCTGGGTTTCTCCCATGTCTACATGTTATAAAGCTTTGTTTGATTTTCTCTTGCTAGTCTGTCTCATGTCAATTTAATTCTTGGGCCAGCCAGGAGAACCTAGAGTGGGTAGAGGAATTCTCTTCCTCCCCCACAGTTGTCTTAAGCCATATACACACAGTTATGCCTGTGGACAGATAGATGAAGTAGCATGATGTTAGCCAGCTGATCAGGCTGTCCTCAAATATAAGTAGTTGATAGTTATGAAATAAAATCTATGATGCATGCAGCAATTACTTCATATTAAAATAATATTATAAATATTGACTAATTAGTAATTACCTGTGCTTTTCATAGTAGCACTAACAGAAATATCTGAGATAAAATTTATGGACTCATTCCTCATTTTTTGAAAATGATCAGTTGCTCTAATCTTGGATTATAAGATTGATTATACACTTTTTTGCACTTTTTTCCTTGAATCAGAAGTCATCACACTTGCTAGAGTAAGCAATAATGTTTTTCTTCTTCTGAAAATTCTTCAGGGCACTGTTTAAGTGCTCATTCTTAACATGTCTTAAATCTTCTTGTGTAATGGCTTTAAGATTGAGGTGTAGAACAGTAACAGCAAGCTATTACCGCACGGAACTCCCCCTTACATGTCTCTGGAACTCACATTTTGCTAAAGTACAAATTAAGCAGCACTCCATGAATCCAAATCTTCTGCTATGATTCAAGTTTGTGGTTGTTGTTTTAGATAATTTGTTCACTGTACTTTCAGCAACATTTTATTAGGTCTTCTTTTTTTTTTACGGATTGATTTGTGGTGAAATATACTCTTATCTACCGTTTAAATTGCACACTATCCAATTTAACCATCTTTCTCTTGTCAGAATTACAGGAATCTCTCTCCAAATGTGGGACAATTATATTCCTAAAAAAGTAGCACGGTTGAGGAAAAAAATCTGTTTGACAAGAGCAAGTTATCATAAAATGGGAAGTTTGGTAGAAACAGATATAGGCATTACATAT
Organism: Equus caballus; assembly: GCF_041296265.1. NCBI lineage: Eukaryota > Metazoa > Chordata > Mammalia > Perissodactyla > Equidae > Equus > Equus caballus. Next base: position 21,999,351 of record NC_091687.1, read on the forward strand.
ATAAATGCACCCACACATGCAGAGTAAACTACAACTTTAGAAGGCATCTGCTTCCAAAATAAACAAGATGCGTTAGTGTCAAAATCTTGGCTCTTCAAGTAAGCGTCCTATTTAATCACTTTCTCATATTGTTCAGGATAATATGCTATAACTTTGTGTCCTTCCAAGGTAGAGTCTCCAACAATTTGGTATTATGTAATTACATTATTTAAGAAATTTTTAAATAGTTCTTGAGGGTTTAAACTTAGTGTCTTTTTTATTGAGATGCCCTCTACCAGCCTTGCTGTCTAAAACTCATTGATTTATCTACTCATTTATTTTGCAAATTTTAGCAAATTGCTTATATCTCTACCAGATCTTTTCGCAGAATCACTATGATAAAGGATAAGTTTTCTTGACCTGTCTTCTAGACATTCCTATATGCTTAGCATTGTGGTCTACACTAAATTAAGCAAATGTGAAAAAATTGAGGGTTTTAAAATTTATAATGCAAACACAATTCTACATCATCTTGAACTGTTACTGGCAAAAGGAGTCGACGAGCTTAGACTTGGATTTCACCTTTAAATCATGTGAAAGCCAGTGTGATCTACTAGACGAGGCTAGTGTGATTCTGTTTGTGTTTGTTTTATTGAAGGCAAGGTGGAGATGGTTTTATTTCGTTCTAGGAGGACGGCTCAATGTTAGGAGTATATAGCATTTACTGTCTCAAATGCTGCTTAGCTGGCCTCTCTTTACAGACTCCTGTTTCTACAGAGACAAAGCAGACAAAAGCCGAGGGAACAATGTCCATGAACAACTTGTTACAAGATGCTTTTTGAGAGCTAGGACTAAAGGCATTTGTCTTGTTTCTGTTCCATTGGGCACAATCCAGGTGAGGACTGCAGAGAAGATAGAATCACCTTGAGGGGCCGGCCTGGTAGCACAGCAGTTAAGTTTGCACGTCCGGTTCTCAGTGGCCCGGGGTTCGCCAGTTCGGATCCCGGGTGCGGACATGGCACCACTTGGCACACCATGGTGTGGTAGGCGTCCCACGTGTAAAGTAGAGGAAGATGGGCATGGACGTTAGCTCAGGGCCAGGCTTCCTCAGCAAAAAGAGGAGGACTGGCAGTAGTTAGCTTATGGCTAATCATCCTCAAAAAAAAAAAAGAATCACCTTGAAACTCCAGGATTTAACCCTTTAAGGACAGTAGTGCATATAAACTTTGGCAGAGATGTCAGCATATCTTGCTGATAATGTGTGTAATTTGCAATTTGCAGGCATCCTCTCATGAGATGATATGAAGGGGACTGAGATAATATGAAAGCTCAGTTTGTGTGTTAGTAGAAGTTTGCTTTTCATGATACCTGGCATTTTTCGGAGCAGTGATGTTTTGTGGAGAGAAAATTAAATTTGAGTAATTCTAGTTATTTTAATTCTATTTATATCTTTTTGCTGAGTAAGCCTAGAAAAGGTGTGTTATTTATATCAAATTAGTTTCTATTTATTTGCACAAAGGCTCTATAAGTCTGTTAAAAGTCAATTTTACTTTTTAAAAAATCAGTCTCCTGGTTAAGTATTTTCTTTCTCACAATATGTAGTTCAAAAATAAACTTGGAGTTTTTAAAATAATTAGCTGTTATGTAGAGAAGTTTTAGTGTTCAAGTTTATTGCACTGCTAGTTGTTATCTTGATTCAGTGGTATTCTAATTAAGACAATTGGGCTGGAACTTTAGAACATACGAAAATCATACGCTGTATAATTTTTAACATCGAAAGACTGCACTTTCTTCAAGAGTGTTTGTAACTCCATTCTCTACATCCACAGTTTAATTAACTATGCATTTTTTAACTCCTGGATATTTGTGAGGTTAAACTGACATTTTTATTGACTTAAAACAATAAAATTTCTCTCGGTGATCAATGATATTCCTGATCAATAGGCAGCATTTTCCCTGTCGGGCATTCAGGTTTCCCCTCCCCAGAGGCCTTACAGTCCTGAGCGTGCAGGCAGCAGATGGAAAAGTGTGGATGAAGGCATGTCCCAGGGGCTGAGAAGTATAGCCCCTGGCTGGGCAACCAGTTGCCAGAACAACTCTTTACCATGATAAGAGTCGCACAAATTGAGCTACCCCTGACACACGAGTATCCTATAAGCTTACCTTTTCCAAAGTCCCAGAGCCATGAAGCAGATTTCCATGATGCTGCTTCAGTCCCACGTCCCACAGTGTTGCCCATCACTGGGGGCCACAGAAGGCTACCACAGAAACTTGGCGGGTGGTCTGAAAAAGCAGGGGAGACATGATGAAATCTCCCTGGTCTCAGGGACACAAAGATGTCATCTAGCCCCCACAAATTCTCGAGAGTCCAGCAACATTTAGTCAATTAATAGAAATCTTCAGTCACAAAATTAATTGTAAGACCGTGTGTTTCCATTCAAACCTTGCATAAACCAAGGCATTCTTTGCCCAGAATTGGTCTGTTCCTATTTTTGAAGTCCAATAATAAATATCATGATCTCAAAATATACTTCTTTTAGTTCTGTACTGCCACTAGCTTTATCCAAGCACATGCTCATAGGCATCCTCTACTGTATATTCTTTTCCAAAACTGTGACTTTCCACAACTATTTCATTATTATATTTTGACTTGGGACTGGTAATTATGAAACGACAATATGAAAATCATTTTGTTGCCACTTACTTCATATTTAAACAACTTCTTGTATACTACTATCTCAGCCCCAATTGAAAATAGAATGAGAAATGTAAATTAAAAAAAATCACAATGAGAAAGAAAATAAGAGATCAGAATCAGAGTGGCTAATCTGGTGCCATATACCAAAGCCCAAGAACAACAACAGAATGCTAAAAGTTTGCCATCCAAGACTCAGAAAACCCTTACATGATTCTGGCAAGTATTTCCCTCAACTTGTGGATCTTTAAGGAAGACAGAGAGGAATAGAATTCTCCCAACCATTCAAAATCTCTGAGGGAACATCCTCTGGCTTAAAAAGGCATCTCTGTCTCTAATCGAGACCAAATGCCCAACTGCTCAATTTGAGGTCTTGGAAAAGCCTTTTTTTTTTTTTTTTGAGGAAGATTAGCCCTGAGCTAACATCTGCCACCAACCCTCCTCTTTTTTGCTGAGGAAGACTGGCTCTGAGCTAACATCCATGCCCATCTTCCTCTACTTTATATGTGGGACGCCTGCCAGAGCATGGCTTGGCAAACGGTGAGTAGGTCCGCACCCAGGATCTCAACCGGCAAACCCCGGGCTGCGGCAGTGGAATGTGCAAATTTAACCTCTGTGCCACTGCGCCAGCCCCATGGAAAAGCCATTTTTGATCTCAAAACAAATGTTTTCTAAATATATGTGCAGTTCCAAAGCTGCTACTATCTGCTCTAGCATTTTGAGTCCTCCCCAAATGATTATTATTACAATAAGATTTATTACAAAAATAACTAATATCCATTGAACATTAATTTTATTTCAGGCAATATCCTAAATTCTTCACAAATATATTTCAAAGGTAGCGTTAATATCCTCATTTAAATATGAGCAAGTGGTGTTTCTGACGGGGCACTCAGGTCATAATGGTGCGCCTTGTTTCCTGCAGCTTTAGAAATGCACACTCATTTCAGGCACCTTTAAGTTAGGACCAGGAGAGTTAAATCAGTCCCAGAGACTGCGATGTTTTCCAAGGGACGATCCTGAGCCCATTTATGAAGATGCTTAGAAGAAAGGGAGTGATATGCGCTAATTTACCCAAATGCATGCAATGGGGAAATGCAGAGAATAAGAACTACCTGTCTCAAGACACCAGAAAGTACTTGACCTGTTTACCAGTTGGGAGATAAAACCCACATAGAACTGGGAAGGACGCAGGATGCAGTTCACGTCTTTGGGCATGGGGACAGAGTTCCCTTGTATTAATGACTCTAAGAGGCAGACTTCTAAATACGCCCCGCTTTCTCCAAGATTTCTGTCCCCTGGTTATTCAATCAAACATTAATCTATTTACTGATGTAAAGGGGCTTTGCAGATTTAAGCAAGGTTGCTCATCAGCTGCGCTTAAAACAAGGATTATACATGTGGGCCCAATGTAATCATATGAGCCCTTATAAGCAGAAGAGGAAGGTAAAAGAGGAAGGCAGAGAGATGCAGCAGAGAAGGACATCAGAGAGATCTGAAATCTGAGATGGACTTGACATGCCATTGCTGGGTCTGCAACGTAGAGGGTGTAAGGACCCTAGGGAGGCCTTCATGATCTTTACAATTCCCTTTGTTTTAGCTTTATAATTTCTGAAGCTTATTTAACTACCTTTTATTTCTTAACAACTGTCAAATTTTTCAGGCTTTCTTGAAATAATAATCTATATTTTTAAAAGCAGTCTCTTAATTTTTTAACTTTGTTCTTAATGACTTTTAGGATTTCTCAATGATTTTGGACACATCTGCATACTCTTTCCTAATGTTGTGCTCCCTCTTTGTTTTTGAGCATTTTCAGGGATTTTTCTAGTAAACTTGTGTTGTCTGAGAACTAGTAAGATATTCAGATTTAATTTTCTATTACGAAAATTCTATTTCATATCTTAGATAATTACACATTCAAATTTATATAGTATAGGGGCAGATCCAGTGGCACAGCGGTTATGTGTGCACCTTCCGCTTTGGCGGCCCAGGGTTCGCCGGTTCGGATCCTGGGTGCAGACATGGCACTGCTTGGCACGCCATGCTGTGGTAGGTGTCCCACATATAGAGAAAGATGGACATGGATGTTAGCTCAGGGCCAGTCTTCCTCAGGAAAAAAGAGGAGAATTGGCAGCAGATGTTATCTCAGGGCTAATCTTCCTCAAAAAAAAAAATTATACAGTATACTCCTTTGGAACATATTTTTAATTAAAACAATCTGTCTTCCATTTTAATTTCTATTTTCTCACAATTTTATCTTTTTCATCCCTTACTTTTATAATTCATGAGAGGTTTATGGCGTCCTCCATTTCACTGATTCGATTTGCAATGTCAGTTTATTTACTGCTCACAAAATTTTGTTTGAAATTTTCTTTTTTTGCTCATTCTCTGGATCCTAAAGTATCTGACCCAGTCTCAAATTTATTTTTCTTCTCCTCAGTACATTCTCTTCCTTTCTCAAAGAAGCCATATTTTTCCCTATTGAAAATGCTGTATACTTTTTTTTTTCCTGGCTTATGTCAAAAGTAATTTCAGACGGCTGTGTTTCCCTAGGTTGTAAACACGATGTTCCCTTTATGTTACTCCAAAATGAATTTTCATAGTCCCCGTGGTTACTTTCTGTGATCATTCATTCCCAAGGCAGGGTAATGTACCTGTTCTTTGTTTTGTCCCAACAGAAAATGTCTGCAGTTGTCTTGCGTGTTTACTCTCTGATATTTTCAGTCGAGGCCAAATTTCCCTCCCACTCTAGCTGGGGCAGAGCAGAGGCGCATCCGCGTGAGCGCATGTCCCGAGATGACTGGAGCAGTCTCAGGAACGATCTGGTGGGTACTATAAATGAGAAGCCAGTTGGTTCCAAGAAAACAGATTCCCAGAAAGTTCATTTTCTGTCTGAGATTGTTTACTTGTTTTTTTTAGCAAGAAACGCAGAACACTTCCAGAGGTTGAATGTAGTTCCAGGGTGAATGTTTTTGTTATCGCTATTTAAACAAACCTAGGACAAAAAGTGCTGAATCAGCCACCAATATAAGTCCAGTATTAGTGCGGAAAGCAGAAATCACTCTATAAATTTGAAGGGGAGTGGGTTCAACACACAGAATTAGGTGCCTACGAGACAGCCGGAGCGCTAGACAGGGGAGGCAGGCGGCAGCCGCCGCAGAGCCGTTGTGTTCTTGAGCATATGGAAGCAGCACCGACCAGGCATGGAACCTGCAGCTTCTGGCCCTTGGGTGGAGCCCATGTGATCCTGATACTCACAAAGCTGGTGACCTCACCTTGCAACCCTAAGAATGGCCCCACCATTGCTGCAGGATGGTCTTATCTCTGTGCTGTGCTCGTCAGCAGAAAGCGGCCAGAAGAAGACCTCCACCTGACTCCGCCATCCAACCTGCCAGTGCTTCCAGTTCAGAAACAGTTCATTCCGAACTCAGCACGCAAAGAGGGATAGGAAATGAAGCTTATCTTTTCCACTTTTCATTATAGAAAGGCTCCCTCAAACAAGGCCACGATTGAGTTGAATGAGCCAGTGCTCATTGTTTTTCACTCCACATTTTACTGTTTCAAAAACTCACTTTCAAATGCCTCATCTTCTCTGTGCATTGACTGTCAGCTCTTGATTTCCTGGCACACAAAAACCTGAGCACAGCCTCCTCCCTGCCCTCCATGCTGATAATTCTGTTTGTTTGTCTGTTTAACTTGCAGTCTCAGAATGAAAGAGGCAGTTGTCAGGAAGGACACCATGCAAACACGTCTCTACTGTATCGCCTTCCGCATGGCATGGCTGAGGCAAGCAGAGAGAATGCAGGGCACACTGAGATCTCTCTTCCACCTCATTGTATTCAGGTGGGGCTGCTCCTTACGCAGGATACCATGGACAACACACACATTCTTTCTTTTCTTTTTTCAATTTATCTCCAAGTAGCTCTTTGTTAACGTAAATTTTAAGTTTTCATAATAGCTTGGCTATCAATCTCAGTTTAGTGAATTACAGTATTTTTTTTTCTTGTGTCTTAAAATATATTTTAGTAGTCACTTAAGAAGTTATTCCAGGGGCTGTTCTGTAGGGATAATTTAGCCCAAATGACCAATAGATGATATTTGTGCTAATTCATTAAGTATGTATGCAGACAATCTTCACAAGATTCAAATATTCTGGTAATAAGTTTATTTGATTATTTTGTGAAAGCTTGAAGTTACTTAAAACAGATGACTCAAGTAAAATAATATCTACCATTAACCAATGTACTCTTAGTTTGGTAAAAATATCAGTTTTTAGATCTCATTGAATAACAATTAGCTGATGGCTGACCCTTCTGGTAGAAGGAGGAGAACCACTGGAGAGTTGTGTGCATCCTCTAATAACCCATGGTGAGTGGAAAATACACAACTGGAAAGTGACACAATAAATCACACTATCGTCCTGCTATGTTTTTGACACAACCTTGTGCATTATTTAAGAGCAAAACTAAGGCATTTTTGGACAACTGCAAATGCGATGAACAGAGTGGGTGTTACTTTATATGGCTCAAGAATTCCTCTAACTCTAGTCTTATTAATTAGACAGAATTTCCCATGGAACTCTCAGTGTTTCTTTTTATGTTTTTTTCATGGGCTTTCTGTGATTCAATAAGTTTTTATGCACTGCAATTTTTTTTTAATGCTCAACTTGTCACAAATTTTGCCAAAGGGAGTTCCTTCAGCCTGGTTCCTATGTCCTTTGCTATCCCATGAGTCTTTGAAAGCACCTTTGCTTTGTGATGCCAGGGTCACATTTTCCCTTCTTTTCACCAATTGGAAATCAGCCATTCACAAAGTAGTGTAGATTCAGTTTAGTGGGAAATGGTATTACAGGCTCCAGTTTGAGTACTGTTTACTGCTGGTGCAATCACTGCTAGTGACATGACATTGTTTTTGTTTTCTTTGGATAAACACCCAGAAGTAGAATTGCTGGATCATATGGGATTCTATTTTTAATTTTTTGAAGAACCTCCATACTGTTTTCCATAGTGGGTGCACCAATTTACATTCCCACCAACAGTGCACAAGGGTTCCTTTTTCTCCACATCCTCATCAACTCTTCCTATTTCTTGTCTTTTTGATAACAGCTATGCTAACAAGCGTGGGATGGTATCTCACTGTGGTTTTGATTTGAATTTTCTGGATAATTAGTGATGTTGAACATATTTTCATGTACCAGTTAGCCATCTTCATGTCTATTCAAATTCCCTGCCCATTTTTTAATTGGATTGTTTGTTTTTTGCTATTAAGTTATATGAGATTTTTATATAATTTGGATATTAACCCCTTATCAGATATATGATTTTCAAATATTTTCTCCTATTCACTCGGTTCCTTTTTTGTTTTGTTGATGGTTTCCTCGGCTGTGCAGAAGCTTTTTAGTTTGATGTAGTCTCACTTGTTTATTTTTGCTTCCGTTGCCCTTGCTTTTGGGATCAGATCCAAAAAATCGTCACCAGGACCAATGTCAAGGAGCTTACCACCTATATTTTCTACTAGGAGTTTTATGGTTTCAGATCTTAAGTTCAAGTCTTTACTCCATTTTGAGTTCATTTTTGTATATTGTGTAAGACAGTGGTCCAGTTTTATTCTTTCGCATGTGGTTGTTCAGTTTTCCTGGCACCATTAATTGAGGAGATTGTCCTTTCCGCATTATGTATTCTTGACTCTTTTGTCGTGAATTAATTGAACATATTTGTGTGGGTTTATTTCTGGGCTCTCTATTCTGTTCCATTGATCCATCTGTCTGTTTTCATGATAATACCATACTGTTTTGATTACTGTAGCTTTGTAATATAGTTTGAAGTCAGTTAGTATGATGCCTCCAGCTTTGTTCTTCCTCAAGAGTTTTTTTGGCTATTCAGGCTTTTTTATGTTTCTATGCAAATTTTAGAATTGTTTGTTCTCTTTCTGTGAAAAATGCCGTTGGGATTTTGATAAGGATTGCACTGAATCTGTAGAATCTATTGGTTAGTATGGACATTTAAATAATATTAATTTCTCCAGTCCATGAGCACAGAATACCTTTCCATTTATCCATGTCATCTTCAGTTTTCTTCATCAGTGTGTTGTAGTTTTCAGTGTACAGGTATTTTATCTCCTTGGATAAATTCATTCCAAAGTATGTTATTCTTTCTGATGCAATTGTAGAAGGTATTGTTCTCTTAATTTCTCTTTCTGATAGTTTGCCATTAGTGTATAGAAATGTAATAGATTGTTGTATATTGGTCTCGTATCCTGCAAACTTACTGAATTCATTTATTAGTTCTAACAGTTTTTTGATGACCTCTTTAGAGTTTCTTTTTTAAAATTTTTTAAATTTTTCCTTTTTCTCCCAAAGTCCCCCAGTACATAGTTGTTTACTCTTAGTTGTGTGTCCTTCCAGTAGTGGCATGTGGGATGCTGCCTCAGCATGGCTTGGTGAGCAGTGCCCTGTCCATGCCCAAGATTCGAACTGGTGAAACCCTGGGCTGCCGAAGCAGAGCATGTGAATTTAACCACTCGGCCAGGGTCCGATCCCTCCTTTTTCTTTTTCTTTTTCTCTAGAGTTTTCTATATATGATATTATGTCATTTGCAAATAGTGACAGATTTACTTCTTCTCTCCAACTTGGATGCCTTTTATTTCTGTTTCTTGGCTAATTGCTCTGGCTACAAATTCCAATATTATATTGAATAAAAGTGGCAAGAGTGGACATCCTTGTCTTGTTCTTGATCTTAAAGGAAAGCTTTCAGCTTTTCACTGTTGATTATGATATTAGCTGTGGGCTTATTGTATATGGCCTTTCTTATGTTGAGGTACAATCCCTTTACATCTGCTTTGTTGAGAGTTTTTATCATAAATAAGTATTGAATTATGCCAAATGCTTTTTCTGGTATCTATTAAGATGATCATGATTTTTATCCTTTATTTTATTAATGTGATGTATCATGTTGATTAATTTGTGGATGTTGAACCATCCTTGCATCCCTGGAATAAAATCTCACTTAATCATGGTGTATGAATCTTTTAACGAATTGTTGAATTTGGTTTGCTAAGATTTTGTTGAGGTTTCTTAAATCTATGTTCATCAGGGATGTTGACCTGTAATTTCACTTACAAACTTTGTGAATGTCACTTACCTATACTCCAGTACCTAGTCTGAAAATGAGGATAATAGCATATAGTTCATTGAGTTATGGGGAGATTATTTAATGCCTTTAAAGCACTTATCTAGCATCTGCTTCACCTAAAGTAAGTGCTCGATAAAATTATTACTCTGTCTCCTAACCATATGGTCATTGCATCTATTTTTAGCTAATGGATGTCGCAGTGATTTGTTTAGTTAATATAAATTGATAGATTCAATAGTAAATTCAGATACCACAGTGAAACTTTTTTTACCACAAGTATTTTGTGTTATACAGTTTGCTTCTTTTATATATACGTATAGTATGAACGATATATAGCAATTATCTGAATTTGGTTTATTGACATCTGATATATGCAGAAAACCTTGCTTTTGTATTCCCATCCTTCTTCCAGTCATGTTCTTCTCTGCCAGCATTTCTTTTTAAAGATGAGGAGTGATGTCCTCATTATAAGTCAAGAAACGTTCCCCAGCACATCTCTTCTTGTGCTGTTTGTCTTCAGTACCTCACATCAGTGCCTTGGACCCATTGGACTCCCTTCATTTCTGCTGGCATTTGCTTGCTTTTGTCTTATATCAGAAGGTGCTCTATGAAAAACTTCCCCTCTGAGGAAGCTTCAAAAGTCATGTTTCTTTTATTGCAAAGCTCTTTTTTTTTTAGTTATATTTTTCATAAGTATAACCTCTCTTTAATCACTGCATAACCTTGACAAGATTTAGAATCATAGAACCTTATCATTCGCACGGACCTGCAGGGATATTCAGTTGAACCCAATGCAGAAAATTTCTCTCCAACAGTCTTGACAAATGGCTGTGCAGCTCTTGGATATAATTCTGCAGTGACAGGGTGCTCACTAACTCATGAAGCAGCAAATCCCATTGTTGAGGAGCCCCGAGAGCATCCTATCTTTAGCCAATATATGCCTCCTCACAACTTTAACCCAGGTAGTAATTCAGGAATGAGGACTGAAAGTTGTCCCATACAGTAAGAACACCCCTTTCTCTTCTTCAGACAGACTGTAAATGAAATGGAGCTTTTATCTCTCGATATTCTTCTGTACTTAGCTATGGGTAATTTCTGCTTAGTCATTATCATTCTTGAAAGTGGCTCACACTGAACATTCTGAATGTTACCAGATACATAGAAGGCTGTAATACTCTTCCAAAGACTTATGCACCATCCGTCAAGCACTGTTCTCTCAGGCTCCATTGGTTTTATCATTAATCACTTATTTCATTTATTTCCAGTTACTTTAGAGAGTTGTCTCATATTAAGCCAGGAGATAACTAAAGTAACTGTGGAAGTCTATAGTTTCTTAATTATATAAGGGTGGGATAATAGGTATAGGTCCAACTTTACATAGCAGAGGACATTTTTCAAATAGTAAAGTCTTAATATGTCTCAATTCATGAAGATATTATTTAAAACCATACTACACAGGCATGTGTGTATGAATTAATAAATGAAGGTTTAACGTTTTTCTATAAAAGTAAAACACTGGAAATTATACTGAATGATAGTAGTAGCTACCTTCATTGTTAGTGCTTTATAAATATTGACCCATTTAATCCAGATAAAAATTCTGCCTGAAAGGAACTATTCTTATATCCCTTTTAGGTTTGAAGATAACTGATATATGGAGAGAAACGTGGCAGAGGTGATGGTTGAAACCAGAATTTGGGGTTCCTATGTTCCTAATCTTCATGCTGAACTACTCTTGTATACTGCAGTAAATGCACATAATACACATCATAAGTATGTGACGTGTGCTCTTTGGTATCATGCGAAGGCAAGCTGGGGTTTAAGGATAAGAATTGAGTGGCAGGGAATTCTAATTGATGCACATAAAATACAAGATAGGGAAGTTTTCTTCAGAAACCTTTCACATTGTCTTTCCTATGGAGTAAACAGCTACTAAGTCCTCTTGCATTTTCAGTAAATAACAGGGTCTCAAATATGTTTCCCTTTTCTTGTATGTTTCTTGGAACTGAAATTCTATAAATTTCACTTGAAAAATACTTAAAAACAAAAGCTTGACACAAGATTTTGGATTTTAAAGTTACAATGACAGCCCTCAACAAATATTTGGAAAAGAAGGTTTATTAGAAATCTCCAGGCTTTGGATAGCAGTTTTGAAATAAAAGGCAGATTGCGAAGTTCTAGTGTTTAAGGCATTTTTCAGTTTGAAAGTATGGTACAAGGTTAACTTTTCTGCTCCAAACTTTTCTGCTCTCTAATCACAGAAGGTCATTTTCAGAGTAAGTCAGATATCGCTTGTCCCTGCAGTTCTTAAGAGCATAACTATACCTTCCACCATCACTGAAGACATGGCTGGTCTGTTAATAGTTTGGAATATTTTTGCTGAATATTATAAGTGTGTATACTCAACATGCAGCAAGCATGAAGCAAGAAAGAGGGACAGTGCACCCTGGAACGCAGAGTCAAATTTTACATTCTAGCTTTTGTTTTGCTGCACGTCCAATAAACAGCACTTTAGACGTTTAGTTTATTTTAATTTTCAAGATTTTATTAGGAACTAGAAGTGGGTTCCTCTTAAGTCAGTGTTAAATTCAAACTGAGTGCACAGGCAGGCTTTCTAAATGCAATTTACGTAGATAGAAGGCTCTTTTCCCACTCTATCACTTCAAAAGTATCAAGTTCACTGCTGATTGATTTCTGATCAGTACCCCAGTCTTTGCAGACTGCTCTTCTCTCATCATGGCATGTACGTTTTGAAGATGGGATTGCTAGCATTCTTCTCCATTAAAGAGGAATTTCAGAAGATGCAAAGGCAGATGGTACATGATAACCTGCACACTGTGGCTTCATATTGCTACATAAACTCTTCTAAAATCAATGGCATTCTCATAAGGAAAAAAAGAAAGACAAGCCCGAGGTGCATTGTGCTACATTGCTTGCTTGATGTCTTGGGAAATAAAAAATTAAAATGGCATAACAGTATCCATAGTTAGTGTCTATATATGTACCATACAAGAGACACCTCTTTAATTTTAGCATTAGGCACTGTTCAGTTAGGGACTCTATGATAGAAACTGTTAGATACCCAGATCTCCCCTCAGAATTTAGAGAATTATTTCCTCAGCTTCTGGGTGCCTTGCCAGACGAAGGCCCTCAGTTACAGTCATCTTTGGGGGTTCACAATTCCAAGTTCAGAATCCCTTTCACAGGCAGCCTACAGTCAATGTCAGATCAAGATGGAAGATAAAGCCCTAGATGTTCCACCCCAACACCAGACAACTCACAGTGATATCTCAGTTCTAGAGCTCCCAAGTCTAGGGCTCAAGTTGTCTTAAGGGATGCACTACAACTCAGCTTCTCCCTCTGCCAACACCTTCCATCTCTTCCAAGATGTTGATCCCAAGCACACTGCCTAATAAGCATGCTGCATGGTAATTTCAGTTTCACAGTTTGCTACCTGGGGGACCTAAATCATGGCACTTGGTGCCAGGTATTGTCCAATGAAGGAGAGGCTAAAATGGAATTTTGGAGATAGAACAGGTGCTGAGACAAGATTACAGTGCAAATGCTAAAACTTTCACTAGTTATGAATTGTGATGTTACACCACGAATGAGGACTGCATTAGCTGGTACAATTTGGCATTTGAGAAATGTAGGGTAAAGAGCAACCACAACGATGATAGAATTGAGTTGCTATTGCTAAGGTTGAGGATGATTGACTGGAAATTAAACACTAGATGTGGAAGCAGGAGGGCCTCACAGACTGCATATAAAGAGACTCTCTCCTCCTGAAGCTGCAGAACGGAGAAAGCTGAGGACCAGACCTAGAGCTTCATGATAAAAGTAGCTGAGCTTCCAAATGAGCAAACTCCCAGCCAAGGCAGCTTTGCTGTACCAAGTGTCGGACCCCAGCTGGGAAAGGATGGACTCACACATAAAGCAAGACATCTGTGTTAATGCCTCCAAATTTCTCGAATCCCCAGATTTCTTTGAACTCTTTGGTTTTGCAAAAGTGACCTGTTCCTGCCTATTAAGGGAATACTTCCTAGTAAGGCCAAGAACTGTCCGTTGCTTGATGATAGGTCTCTGTCTTTCAAGACAACATGCACGTACTATAGGTTCTGCCCCCACCTTTTCTCCTGGCATCGAGGTCAGTAAAGCTGGTGATCTTTTAGGCTTACTGAAGGAGGAAAGAGACTCTACTCAAAAGGAACAGAAGGACCTAGTTTGCAATACCTGGAAGACTTGGGAGCATACTGTATGGGAGGGAAGATAAGTTTTCCTCTATCTTTCTAGATTCTTGGCTGAAACTCCCCTGGAATAAAAAGATAGACCAACTGCGGAAAAATGAATTCAATTATGTACGTCCATATGGGAGCCCACAAAGATAGAAGACTCAAAGTGACCAGAGCAGGAAACTTTTATACTTTTTAGACAAACAAACAACAAATTTATGAAGAATTGACGAGACAAAGTGTTTGGGCTATGGGTAGTAAAATAGTGATGAAGTAACAAGGTTTGTTTACACAGCCTTCTCAACCCTCACTTCCTTGTCTCTGGTGATAGGGTTGCCTCTACCCTCCTGGTACAGGAAGGACACTTTGCACATGGGAGATTTATCTCCTGTTTTCAGGAGGACAAAAGAGGTTCAGAGTGTCCTTCTTGCACCGGCTGTTTCTCAAGTAACTTTAATTCAAAATAATATGCCAAAGTGGAATATTTTGAGGTGACATATTCTGAACCCCTACAATACATATAAGGCAGGAATCTGAGGGTGTTGAATCAAAAGGGACACACCAGAAATTTCTATAAAATAGAATTTGTCAATATGAGAGCACTCTCCTGAGATACATGATTTAAGACCGAAGTAGGAACATGGTGCACACATACTGCTCTGATGGATCCTAGAAGAATGAAAGGAGTGATGGCCCACACTAAGGGAGGCAAAGATGCCAGAATTTCTGCCAGTTAGTCAGAAAAGGGATAAAAAGGCTCAGAGTAGTAAAAATGTTAGAGTGGATATAGCATAGAGCAGGAAACCCTCCTATTTTCACAGGAGAGACCGAGAGCTGCACCATTAAGCAAAGTAGTAAGAAATATATACTAGTGAGAGAGGACAAGCACCGCTAAGGTGTTCAGTGGTGGCTCACATCACCCATTGTAAAGATGATCTAACAGAATTGGGCATCCATAAGAGGCAATAGATGACCAGGCAAACAAATGACTTGTCCAGACTGACAGCCAGCTTTTGCCATGAACCACCTCAGTGCTGGCACAATAGGCATGTGTAAGGGAACCAAGGTGGTAGAGGGCTGGAAGCAGCCTGCCTACAGCCTGCCAGGAGCAGAGACCAGTGATTACCTAACAATATGGCAGCATCCCGTGAGGAGCTCAACCAGACACTTGGGGGCAAACTGTCTACATTGGGCCCTTTCCAGGCTGGAAGGGCAGCCATTCGTTTTGACAGGAAGAGTCACATATTCCAGGTATAAGTTTGCCTTTCCTATCCACAGGACTTTAGCCCGCACCACTATCCTAGAGATTTCAGAGGGCTTGATCCATTGGCACAGAATCCTGCATAACAGCATGAAAAGTAAGGGGATTACTTTATGGAAGTGGGCCCATGACCATAGGATCTGCTGTTTATATCAAATAACAGCAGCCGTCACCCTGATGAAATAATGGAATGGTCTGCTTAAAGGTACAGTTTATGCTCCAGCTCGGAGGAAATACTTTACCAGGATTGAGTGTCATGATGCAGAATGCAGCCTGCCTTTTAAATCAATGGCAGTTATATTATGTTGCTTCCATAACAAGCAGGATGCATGGATCCAGGAAGCAAGAGGTCAAAGTAGGAATCTCTTTACTTACCATCACTTCCAGTGATCCATTTGGGAATTTGTGCTTCTTAAGTACACAGCTCTGTGTTCCGCACGTTTAGAATTCTTTGTTCTCAAAGGGGGAACACATTCACATGAAGCATAGCAAGAGTCCTCTTGAACTATAAACTATGGCTACCATCTATGCTCTTCAGGCTCTTCATGCCAGGGGACCAGTCAGCAAAAAGAGTCACCGTTGTGGCAGGTGTAATTGACCTTGATCATCAGGAGGAGATAGGCTGCTGTGAGGGGGGCAGGTAGGCATACATCTAGCACTTAGGTGGCTGAGTTGGCCTGTCTTGGTACTTTATCCAATTTTGAAGTAAACATGGTGGCCAGGGGCTCAGTTGTCTAGGAGATGCAAGTCTAAATCACACCACCAGGTGAGGCACCACAGCAAGCAGGGGTGCTGGCTGAAGGTGAAGGAAATCTAGACCAGTAGTAGAGGAGGAAGACAACAAGAGTCAGTAGTGGTCTTGACACTAGATGCAGAGGCAGAGCCTGTCACTCTTCCCAAGAACCTCTGTCTGATATGTGACCCATAAAAAGAAAGTCTCACAGGAATCCTGGGGTAGCTGCTTCCAGATATTAAGCAAAGAATTGGATAAGAGAGTGCAAATACAGACTGTGGTAGTTGCTATGACCTGCCACCCAGATTCCCTGTCAGGATCTATTCACCCAGCATCTGGGAGTGCTATGGGAAAGCTGTCCTCAGCTGTAAGCCCTCTTAGAAATTGGCTCTGGTAAAGAAAACTGCCTCTCTCAAGGTCATTCCTCCTTCCAAAGGCAGGCAGAATTCAATGACTGATGAACACAGGGATTTAAGTCTCTGCCTTCTCACCTCAATTCGAGGCACTCAGAAGTGCCATCCCTAGCTCCAGGTCTCCTTATAGGATTGATGGATGACTTCATGGGAACTGAGCAGCCATTCAACTTCTCACTTTGTCCAATCTTGCTTCCTTCTCTTCCCTTATATGGGTGTTAATTCCAAGAGCACATCCTAAAACATACCTTGCCAGCTAGAGTATTTGCATAGCAGACTTCCCAGGAACCCAGCCTGTGACCTGACTTCCTTCTTCTGGAAATTATTCCCTCACTCTATCTTCAGTCTTCTGCTGGAACTGCCCAGGAACTATTTCCTTTCAGTTATTGTAATTTTCAGTTATAAAAGTTTCATTATGGCTATTTAATATGGTTTATATGTCTCTGATGAGACTTCTTATATATTCACTTATTAAAACTATATTTTCTTATTGTCCTTTGAAACATATTTATAGAAGCTTCTTTGTGTTTGTCTATAAAGTCCAAATTCTAGGCCTTTGGGATTTGCTTTATATAGAATGCTTTCTTCTTTTTCCCTATGAATTACAATTTTCTTTTTCTTTGCATTTCTAGTGATTTAAAAAAGTATTGATGCAGCCAGCCCCATGGCATACTGATTAAGACTGGCACACTGCACGTTGGTGTCCTGGGTTCTCAGGTTTGGATCCTGGGCACAGACCTACACCACTTATCAAGCCACACTGTGGCAGAGACCCACATACAAAGTGGAGGAAGATTGGCACACATATTAGTTCAGGACTAATCTTCCTCAAGCAAAAAAAGAGGAAGATTGCCAAGAGATGTTAGCTCATAGCAAATCTTCCTCACCACCTCCCCCCAAAAAATTATTGGACATTTTGGGTAACACAATCAATGTAGAGAACGTGGTCATGTTATCTTCCTCAAGATATGTTGATTCTTTTTAATAGTCAGATCAATTATATCTTATCACTTTGAATTTGTATAAACCTGATTTTATGCTTTGTTAGTGAAGATCTGTAGAGATTTTAAATGTTTCCCAAGCCCTCCTAACTTTAAGGCATTCAAACTCCAAATTCCATCTTCTGTGAGATAGTATCAAGATTTAATTTTAGGTTTTGTTAGTGTGGGCCTAGTGTAGATTTTGCTCTTGATTATGCTCCTGGCTGCCTTTCTGGAGTCTCATGGTTGCCATGAGTATAAATGTGATCTCCAACAAACTCAACATTACTCTAGGTCTGCTGTCTGTTCCACTCTTCTCAGCAGCCTCTATCTGCAATACTTCGGGTGGCTCCTACTACATATGTGCGTATGTGGGTGATTCTTAGTCGTGAACTTGTAGAGAATCCACGGGGCTCTCTGCACAGTCCTCTTCTCTAACCCCAGATTCCCACTGTCTCAGCTGCAATTGACTCTATCTCAGCTTTTTCAGTTTATCAGGATCTCTGCTCTGCTCTTTACAACAGTCAGAAAATTTTCCCCTAGCACGAAGCTGGTGGTCATGGGACTCTCCGTGTGAGTTCCCCTCCCCTCTGGGGCTGTAGTTCTGTAATGCTTTTTATCCAGTGCTTGAAAACCCTTGTCTCATATATTCTGTCCAGTTACATAGTTGTTTATTGCAGGTGTAAAAGGCTTGTACTCCATCAAGGGAGGAAGTAAAGTCTAAGAGAATTTATCTCTGTATTCCAAGATATCATTCTTCATAATGCAATCCTGTGTTTGCATGAAAGTGATTTCTATCTTTCCAAAAAATAAGAATAATAAAAAATGTCTCAAAGTTACTTATTTAATACAAAATCGAAACTCCCCTGTTTAAATACTTGAAGTTTGGGATATAACATCTTGTAAGGAATGCAAATAGATTAGAAGTAACAATGTTTCTGGGTTTTTTCCCAACACCACCAAGCAATTAACTCAATTCCGCATTATCTACCTGGAGATAGCATCAGATCCCACAGGTTAAGGGCGCAATCCTACAAGACTACACATCTACGCCTCAACTTTAGTTGCCAGTCACAAGTCCAGGTGCTTCTGAGTCACTAGCTATAAATTGGAGGTCCCCGTAACACCCTCCTCAGGTTCAATTAATTTGCTCTGGCAGCTGGCAGAACTCAAAAAAATATGTACTTACATTTACCAGTTTATTCTAAAGGTATTATAAAGGCAACAGTTGAACAGCCAGATGGAGAGGAACAGAGGACATCTGTAAGGGTCCTGAGTACAGGAACTTAAATCCCCAGGGAACTCAGGCATGCTACCCTCCTGGCTCGTGGATGTGTTAACCAATTTGGAAGCTCATCAAATCTTGTTATTCCAGGCTTTTGATAGAGCTTAACTCTCCCCCGCCCTTCTCCTTCCCAGAGTTTGGTGGTATGGCTAAAAGTTCCAACTCTCTAATCACTTGGTTTTTCTGTGGCTAACCCTAGCCTGAGGCTATCTAGGGGCCCAAAAATTAGGCACCTGATTAGCATAAACTCAGACATGCTCAAAGGGACTCCTTATGTATGATAAAAATCTCTGTCACCCAGGAAATGTCAAGGGTTTTAGGAGCTCTGTGTCAGGAACCATGGCCAAAGACCAAATATATTTCTTTTTATATCATACACTTATAAAGAAAAAGTATATGTATGTTTTTGAGCTAACATACTAACACTTCTAAAGACTTCATGTTTTTCTTTTCTCTTTCTGAATGTAAATATTTCATGAAGTCTCCACAGATTTCTTCTTCTTAAACCAAGGCCTATCAAAGCGTTTTTCCTTATGGGATTCCTTTAATTTCTCAAAAGTTCTTTTTGCAGTCCATGTCACAGGATCATTGTTGTTGTTCTTGTTACTTGAGATCATGTTGCCACCATTACATGACAGTCTGCTTTTCTCCCTCGTTTTTGGAGATAAAGAATGTATACTAACTGGTTATAGTAGAAGCCCTATTCTGCACAGTTGGATGTTGAGAGCTGCCAGGAGTGTTTGTGGAAGGTCACTATTGGTTAAGAATATCTCATCCTCCATATTTTCCATCTCTGAACCAAAGAGAGGAATTATGAGCCTCTTAAAATCACTGGAAGATGAGCAGCAGCACCAAATGTGCCAAAAAATTCATGCCAAATATAATTTATGGGAGCATTTGCCAGATGTTCCCAAATAATCTTTTTTTTTTTTTCCAACAGTCATACAAAACTCACTTCAAGACATGGAAAAGAATCATATGCCTGAGAAGTAGCACAGAATCAGTAGGCGGAAGCTGAGACTTGAATTATGCAGAAAAAAAGTACAGTGAAGTACAAGAAGTAGATAACGTAGGAAGAAACTCTTCCATTTCCTTCTGATTAATTAGAACTTAACTTGGGCCTAGAGCTGCAATGTCCTTGGACTCGACTCTGCTTCTGTCTCAAAGAAGCTACAGTTTTCTTACTTTTTGAAGCTAATACATTCTACCTTCTTGGGATATCTTTCATCCAATTATTCCTCTCTTCAACTCATCTCTTGTCTCTCTAAATGTGGAATATTCAGAGAGAGAGAGAATCAACAATATAAACATCACGGCATAGACAATAAAGACATTTCCTCTACTTTGGCTCCCAGAAAGTAATGACTGTCTCTCTTCTCTACTAACTTCATAACAAAACCTATAAATAGCCTATTAGCTTTCCATAAACAGCTTAAAAGTATTCCAATACAGACTAATACAAGTTGTAAGAGGGAGAAATTAATTCTTCCAGAATTGATGAAAGAAGAAGGGGCTCCTCTACAAGGCATTATGAATAGACTGGCATTACAGTTGAACATTTAAGGATGTAATCGGAATAACAGTTCACTTGGGAAGATTATAATTTTTTTAAACGTATATATATTTTTTAAATTGGCCCTGAGCTAACGTCTGTTGCCAGTCTTTTATTTTCGCTTCTTCTCCCCAAAGTCCCCCAGCATATAGCTGTATATTCAACTTGTAAGTCCTTCTAGTTCTGCTATGTGGGACGCTGCTTCAGCATGGCTTGATGAGCGGTGCTAGGTCTGCACCCAGGATCCCAACTGGCAGAACCCTGGGCGGCCGAAGCACAGCACATGGATTTAATCACTCCACCATAGGGCCGGCCCCCAAGATCACCATTTTTTGATGAAATTCATTCATTCATTCAACAAATGGTTATTTTAATATGTGCTTGAATTGTCCTAGACCCTGGAGAAAAATGCTGACCGAAAAAGAAATATTTGCCTCTGTTCATAGAACTTGCTTAGAGGGTAGGATGCAGCACTACAAAAAAAGCATGCATATGTAATGACTGCCAATTTTAACAGCCGTGCAATTGGAATACAGGGTGCTGCGAGATTATGTGACAGTGGATTTAACCTGTACTGAAATTCGGGAGAGGTCTCTTTTAAAAGGTGAAATTGAGTTGAGGTGTGATTGATGAGTAAGCATTACATTAGTGAAAGGAAAAGCAATGGAAATGCACAAAAAATAGAAAAGAGAAATTTGTGTAGACTGGCCCTTAAGACAGGCCAAACCATGCTGGACACAAAGGCAATATTAAGAATTTGGGAAAATATTAAATAATTTAAATAAACCATAGTTATACAATCAAATTTGCATTTTTTAAAGATCACTCCAAATGCACTAAGAATGATGACAGGAAGAAGTGGACTCATAGACTCCTTTTAAGAAGCTTTTGCAGCAGCATAGTGAGAAAATATCATGGTTTATACTAGGGCGGTAGCAGTGAAAACTGAGTGAAGTGAGAGATTAGCAAGATATTTTGAGAGTGAATAGAAGTGACATAATACTTTTAATCAGTTGGAAATGAGACAGGATGATGGAGAAGGTGTTAACGATGGTGTTTTCAACATCGTCAAATGTTATGGAAATTTGTTGTATTTACTGATATAGAACCATTGGAGGAGGCACTGATTATAAGGGTGGTGGATTATCATGAACTCAGTTCCTTAAGTGTTAAGTTTGAGGTGATTATGAAAACTGCAAGAGTACGTCTTGAATAGCACTTGTTTTATCTTCTCTGATGAAGATGTCAGACCAGATCACTCTGATAGACAATGCTGAACAGATGGCCATTGATAAGTGGATGTGGAATATGAATAAAATAACCTAGGGAGAGAGTGTAGAAGAGTATAGTTGTGGTATTTCATCATTAAAATGCAAAATGAAGGTGAATAAACTTACAAAACAGACTTAGAAGTAGTGAATAGAGAAATAAATTTAAAAGAGTGTGGTGTCACAAATTCAATGCAAAAGAATATTTCAAGAAGGATGGGCTAAGTTGATAAGACCAATAATTAGCCAAGAAGGAAGAAAGGCTAGCTCATTCTTGCAAAGTGGAGAATTAGTGTCATTGGAGTGTAGATTATACACAAGATTTTGCTGATTCTAGAAAGATGATAATACAGATGCACAGTAGAAAGATGATTAATTGCACCCCTATTAGCTATCAGTACAGTACAGTACATTTATCACATGTTAATTATTTATCCCTCACAACAATCATATAGCCTTGAGGTTATGTGTTTCCTTTTGCCAGCTGGAGATAAAAGCTCAGAACCCAACATTTACTCATTACTTAGCTTGGCCAGAGTTTCATGTTTAGTAAGAAAGATTTGTCTAAATGGGAGGAAAATGAGATTCTTTCTTCTACTTTATTGAAAAAGTGTTTGCTGGGGAATAGGGACTTGTTATTAATAACCATTAGAATAGGATGATTCCAAATGGACAAGAAGCTGTGAATGAGCCTAGGGCCCTCAGAAGGGAAAAGCAGATGACATCTCCTTTATGTCTTCATAGGAAATTATTTTCTAAAGGATTGCTTACAAATAAGAAAGGTGCTTAAGAATATGTTCCTTTTGACCTCTGTTTTAATCATATATTAAGAAGAAAGTTGTTTATCTGTGTGTTCCTTTAAAAAATATTTAATTTTTGTCAAATGTGTACATTGTGGGTTGCATTCCAAGTCTGGAGACAGCCCTGTCATCAAGGCCATGCAACAGTGAATAATGTGGCTTTTGTGCCTGGGAACTGCTGCCTACAAGGATTCTTCCTGAATCCAGTCATTCATTCCAGTCATAGAAATGACACATTGTTCATCAATTACTCAAATTTGAGTTTAAAAACAACCCTTTTCTATTGGTTTCTTCTGTTATTTTGGATGTAAATAGCCACCGCCAAGACTTATCTGTAATTTCAATGCAAGAATACAGGTCTTTCTCAATGAAGAAAGGAAATAGAAATGCAAATTTGGAAATAATTTGCATAAAATCTTGGTGTCAGAACAGAGCTTAAATTCCTGCTTAGGTACATACCAGATGTTTAAATTTAGGAAAATTGCTTAATTTCTTGGAGACTCTAACTTCTGATCTGAAAGTGGAGATAATCACATCTTACAAATATTTTGTAAGGACTAGATTTTATATATGTAGAATACTTAGCACAGTATCAATCTCATAATAGGTACTCCATAAATGATAGCTATTATCGTTTTATTGCTAACACTGTTTTTGTCATAGTGTTGTCCTGTGATGCCTAGTGTGGCAACATCCCTCCACATTTATACAAATGTTGCAGGCCACATCAAGGGCTCTATAACAAGTCATGTTTTAAGAAAATGAATTTCTTTTCCAAGCAGACAATAGAGTAAAAATTATCCCTGTAACTTACGAAAGACTATTATAATTAAGAAATATTTTTTCAACTCTCATCTTCCTGCTAAAAATGAACACAATTTTACCAAATCTACTAGTACGTTCTAAAATATATTCCTTTATATAAACATTAAGCTCCTTTTATCTGATTATTATTATACAAAATAAAATAAATAGCTAATAATTATATAATGACATATTCTTCAGATAAACATTTATTAGCAGAGTTATGGATAGAAATTATACATCCATGTAACTGTACATATGTTATACACAGAGAAATCAATATAGGAAATATTGGAGAAAATCTGAAAAGGGTTAATATTTTTAAGATTTGATATATTGTTACTTATCAAAGAAAATATGCAACTCTTTAAATATTGAACCAATTTTAAAACAGATATTTGTGTTTAAGTATTTATATAGTAATATTTACCATAGATGGTATATTCACTCCTAGAGCTGCTGTAACAAATTATCACAAAATGAGTGGCTTAAAACAAATAAGTTTATTCTCTCCCAGTTTTGGAAGTGAGTAGTTCAATGTCAAAAGTCCACAGTCATCTCCCTCCCCCTGGAGCTTATGGGGACAAGCTGGTTTGCCTCTCCCAGCTTTTGGCGTCTCTTAGCGTTCCTTGGTTGTGAATGCATCTCTCTCTGCTCTATCTTCACACAACCTCTTCTGGGTGTGTTCTCTGTATGTCTATCTTATAAGGCTATTTGTATTGGATTTAGGACCCAGTTGGATAATCGAGGATGATGTCCCCTTCTCAAGATCCTTAAAATAATTACATCTACAAAGACTCTTATTCCAAACAAGATAACGTTCACAGATTCCAGGGGTTGGGACAAGGGCATGTTTGTTTGGGGGCCACCATTCAACCCACTCCAGACTCCACTGTGGTAAAATGTTTTCTGGGTAGATAATTTTTAGAATCATATTATGCATTATTGCCCTTGGTAAGATTCAGTTGTAGAGAAATGAGTCATTCTGAAGTAAATGATGTGGTTTAACTTTTTTTAATCATAGTATTTACCAAGTTTACTGGTCCATGAAAATATTTTTTAAACAAAATACATAGTAATATCTTTGGATGCACTAATATTCCAAGGAACACATTTTCAGCAGGACCAGTTAACGTTCATACATAAGAGTATGGCATATAAATACCTTAAAAAATATATGTGAGTTTAAACTGATCCTATCAGAGTATTTCTGGGAGATTTTTTAAATAAATTCATCACTAAGAACATTTATGGATATAGATGGGTAAAATCTTTCAAATAATCAAAGTCCCTAGTGATTATTGAAAATTATAATAAGTTATGCTGTTGGTGTTCTCAATCAGATCCTTAATTGACACTAAACTCTAGTGAGCAATTTATTTCCGTAGTAAAAGGTAACAGAAGAAACATTCCTTATGGACAATGTACAAAACACAATATAAGCTTCATTTTTCCCTCTTAGTTTTTATTTTGACATTACTGCTCCTTAAAATAGAAACTAAATTTTAACCAAGGATCACTTCTGTCTAGTCTGTCACAGATGCATTCATTGAGGTGAAGAGATGCTGTATTTTTCTGAGGATGATTGTTGGTCAGTAAAGAGGAACTTGGGTGTTTCACTGCATCAGCCAAATAATTCTTTCCCTACCAATGCTTTTGATCATCCACCTCCTCTAGCTCCAGTATTCACAGTGTATCTGAGTCTCTACAATGTACTTTTTATGATGATCCTAACAGTTTTTTCAAGGGCAGAGATAATGGAGAATCTGCCCTTAGCCACTCTACGCAATAGGATTTTGTCCTCCTTTTCTTGTGATTTCTGGCTTCAGTGTGTAGCACAGATAAAAAGGTCATTAAAGATAAGCAGCAATTGAAAAATAGTGGTAATATAGCATTTGCATTATGGATGAGATTTCAAACAACATTTTCTCTGTGTTTTCTATTCAATTCAGTGCAGCCAGTATTTGTGGAATTCTATGTATACAGCCTGTGGTAGGATGTCAGGTACAGAAATGAGGCGTTCATAGTTTCTGGCCAGCAAAGACTCAAGTCTAGTCTAAGGGACAGTGAGATACATAAATAAATGAGGGTGATTGATAGGGGTCTGACATTTCACCAGCCCCACTTCCCCTCCAAAAATTTGACTGATTATCATGCCCAAATATTCAGGAAAACAACTGACCATTTCGTTTTTCTATGCAAGCACATCATGACTTTGCAATCCACAAGACAAATGTCAAACTTCCTTGGGCCTAAGGCCAAACTAGAAGTTACTTTTCTTTTTCTGAATTTAAAGCTTGAGTCACACATAAACAGATATGCTTGCAAAGAGAGGCAGAGCAGTGAGGGCACCCAAAATAGAAAGTGGCCAGCTGTGTGGAGGAGTGACAGAAAAGTGGAAGATCAGCCACTTTCCCCTGTCGCAGGCACGGAGAGCACAGAGTAAAGACAGGTTTCTCACACTTCCAGTGGCAGGCAGAAGAGAGGGACAACTTGTCAAAGGTGGCCTTGCCTTGGCTATGTACTGTAGATGACAACGCCAATGCCATGATGCCCTGGGCGTGAAAAGTAACAGAGAAAGTGGGTGGCTGGCTTTTGCTGTTAAAGCACAAAGCCCTGACACCTAATAAAGCTCTGATAAGCACTTTAGTCTTTATGAAAAATATATGTTCCCTCCAAAACTCTCCAAGTAAGGAGAGCAAGCAGAAGTCCCATGGTCTTAGTTTTTTATAGGATGAAAATGTGAAATGAAAATTCTCTCATTCTATCCTATCAGTCTATCCTAAGACTCTTCCTCTTAGAGTTACACTGTACTCAGTCTCCGAACCAAATCAAAACTAAGTACTATTTTTTAAATTTTTTTATTGAGGTAACATTAGTTCATAACATTAGATATAAATTTCAGGTGTACATCATTATATTTTGATTTCTGTGTAGATGGCACCATGTTCACCACCCAAAGACCAATTACCACTCATCACCTGTCACCACTTTCTTCCTCTTCTCTCCTCCCTCCCTCTTTGGTAACCACCAATCTAATCTGTGTATCTGTGTGTTTGTTTATATATTCTACTTATGAGTGAAATAATATGGTATTTGACTTTCTCTCTCTGACATTTTGCCTAGCATAATGCTTTCAAGATCCATCTACATTGTCACAAATGACAAGATTTCATCTTTTTAATACCTGAGTAGTATTCCACTGTGTATGTATACCACATATTCTTTATCCATCCAACCATTGATGGGCACTTAGGTTGTTCCCAAGTCTTGGCTATTATGATTACTGCTGTAGTGAACATAGGGATGCAGATATCTTTACACATTCACGTTTTTGTGTTCTTTTGATAAATACCCATAAGTGGAATAGCTATATCATATGATAGTTCTAGTTTTTTTGAGAAATCTCCATACTTTTTTCTATGGTAGCTGCACCAGTTTACATTTCCACCAGGAGTGTATGAGAGTTCCCTTTTCTGCATCCATTTTCTACATCCTCTCCAACATTTGCTATTTTTTTGTCTTGTTAATTATGGCCATTTTGATGGGCATTTAGTGATATCTCACTGCAGTTTTGATATCCATTTCCTTAATAGTGAGTTGAACATCTTTTCATTTGCCTGTTGGCCATCTGTATATCTTCTTTGGAAAAATATCTGTGGAGATCTTTTGCTATTTTTACACTTGGGTGTTTCTTTGTTGTTGAGATGTATGAGTTCTTTATGTATTTTGGATATTAGCCCCTTATCAGATATATGGTTTACAAATATCTTCTCCCAATTGTTAGATTGTCTGTTTGTTTTGTTGATGGCTTCCTTTGCCTTATAGAAGCTGTTTACTTTGATGTAGTCCCATTTGTTTATTTTTTCTTTTATTTCCCTTGCCTGATGAGACACAGTATTCGAAAAGGTGCTCCTAAGACTGATATTGAAGATCATACTACCTGTTTTTCCTTCTAGCAGTTTTATGGTTTCAGGTCTTACATTCAAGTCTATAATCCATTTTGAGTTAATTTTTGGGTATGGTGAAAGACAATGGCCTACTTTCATTCCTTTACACGTGGCTGTGCAGTTTTCCCAACACCATTTATTGATGAGACTTTCCTTTCTCCCTTGTATGCTCTTGGCTACCTTGTCAAAAATTAGCTGCCCATACATGTGTGATTTTATTTCTGTGCTCTCACTTCTGTTCCATTGATCTGTGTGTGTGTATTTTTCTGCCAGTTTGACCTCATTAAAAGCCTTATGCTTTTACTTTCCATTAAACATTTTATGTTTTTGATATCATATTTAATCTCACGTGTGTATGTGTGTGTATCCCATAACCTCTTATCATGGAAATAATTTTAGTATTTTTGTCTTTTGTCCTTCATATTAGCTTTATAGGTGGTTTATCGGCTACCTTTAGTGTATATTTGCCCTTACCAGTGATTTTTTTCCTCTAACAATTTTCTTATTCCTATTTATAGTCTTTTCTTCTCCACTTAAATAACTCTTTTTAACATTTCTTGCAAGGCCAGTTTATTGGTGATAAACTCCTTTAGTTTTCGCTTGTCTGGAAAACTCTTTATCTCACCTTCCATTCTGAATGATAAACTTGCTGGGTAAAGTATTGTTGGCTGTAGAATTTTTCCTTTCAGCACTTTGAATATATCATGCCACCTCCTTCTAGTCTGTAAGGTTTCTGCTGAGAAGTCAGCTGATAACGATAGGGGGTTTATTTTGTATGTCACTTGTTACCTTTCGCTTGCAGCTTTTCTAGGATTCTTTCTTTGTTTTTAATTCTTGGCATTTTAATTATAATGTGTCTAGATGTGTGCCTCTTTCGGTTCATTTTTTTTGTGCTCTCTGTGCTTCTTGTCCCTGGATGTCTGTTTCCTTCCTTAGGTTAGGAAAGTTTTCAGCTATTATTTCTCCAAACAGGTTCTCTGCCACTTTGTCTCTCTCTTCTTCTTCTGGGACATGTATAATATGGATTTTAATGTGCTTCATGTTATCCCAGAAGTCCTTTAAAATGTCTTCATTCTTTCTAGTTCTTTTTTCCTTTTTCTCTTCGGCTTGGGTGATTTCCTTTAATCTTTCATCCAACTCACTGATCTGTTCTACTGTGTCATCTGTTCTGCTGTTGAGCCCCTCTAGTGAATTTTTCATTTTCAGTACTGTATTCTTCATTTCTGATTGGTTCTTTTTTATATTTTCCAATTCTTTGTTGAAGTTCTCACTGTGTTCATCTATTCATCTCCCAAGATCAGTAGGCATCCTTATGACTGTTCGTTTGTATTCCTTATCTGATAGATTGTTTATCTCTGTTTCTTTTAGTTCTTTTTCTCAGGATTTGTCGTGTTCCCTTATTTGGAACATTTTCCTTTGTCTCTTCATTTTGCCTATGTTTCTATGCTTATATCTGTGAATTAGGGAGATCAGCTACATCTCCTGATCTTGGAGATGTGGCTTTATGTAAGAGATGCCTTATGGGGCCCAGCAATGTGCTTCCCTCTCATCAGTACTTCCAAATGTTCCAGGAGTGTCTGCTGTGTGGGCTTTGCGTGCGCTTATGTTGTAGTGGGGTTGATCTTGCTGCAGGTGCATGGGTAGGCTGGGGGAGCCCTCATGCCTGCTGGTCTTAACGCTCAGCTGCATGTGTCTGCTATAGTCACTTTAGTCACTTTATTGGGTGGTACAAACCCTAGTACAGCTGGCTGCAAGGTCTAATAGCACACATATGCTGCTGTTCTGCTGTTAAGTGAGTCAGCCCCCAGCATGGCTGGTTGCTAGGCTTAGGGGTTCATAATTGTGGCTGTTTTCAGCTCTCTTATGAGTGCAGCTGGGTGGAGCCAGCCCCAGGTGTGGCAGTACACAATTATTTCAGGAGTTGGAAGGTGGGGCGGACTCCCTATGTGGCATGGCTGTTTGAGATGACCAGTGGCACAAGTCTGCTGTAGCCAACAAGCCCCATTGCCCATGGGCCCATAAACTCTACCAATACAGTTCTGCCCTGTGTGCATGCCCTTCCCCACCGAAGCACACCCACCCGCCCCACTGCTGAGATCCAACACGGTCCACCTAGCAGGCCCAGAAGTTGCCTGTGGACTTGCTGGTGAGTGGCGTCAGTCCTTGGGGCCAGCTGCCTGTCTTGGCTCAGCTGGATTAAATCTGTTCCCTAGTGGGCAGGGCCAATCCCTGTGCTTACAGGCCAGAGGAAGAAATATAGTGGTGTCTGCCATCATCTGTGTGAGTATGCCTGTACTAGGTCACAATAATGGTTGCCACGGGTGTCTCAGTCCCTGGGGAGGTGAGCCCAGTCACCTTCTGCCTCTCTATGTTCACAGAACTTACCAAGTGAGCCTCTTTTATTAAAGGACTATGCACCTTTCTTACGGGTGACTTTGTATTGGCTTTGGGAATGACTGCATCTGTGCATGGGCCCTTTGAGAGTAGGCTTTTCTTTCTCTTATGTTTGATAGATTTTCTGGGGCTATTCCCTGTTGGTCTTAATAGCCAGCAAAGTCAGGTATTATGACACTTATCTAGGTTGTACTGAATTCAAAGGCTGCTTATTGTGGCATAGCTCTCCTGCTCAGGTAACCTCCTCCTCCAGGAAAAGCTTTGTACCTAAAGATTGCTCCTGGCCATGAAGTGCCATGGCTAGAATGTGTTTTTTTCCACAGCAGAAAGGTATTTTTGCCTCTTCCACCTCTGTCGGTATTGCCTCTTGTTGTGGGGGTTCTTTTTATCCAGATTCTACTTCTCTCTCGGGGGTAATTATTCCACAGATAGTTGTGAATTTGTTGTCTTCGTGGGAGGAGGTGAGATCGGAGTCCTCCTATGCCACTGTCTTCCCAGAAATCCCAAATACATACTATTTCTATGCATATTGTTTATTATAATGTATTATGTCATTAATATAAGGAAGTCTGTCTCAAGTTGGCCATCCCAATTACTACACCTCCATTTTTCTCTAAATTATGGTCCAGTGTGTGAATAGGGCATTAGAAACATGTGTGAGATACAGAAGTAGCACAGGGAAAGGTCTGAATACTTCTCTCTACAGGGTCTTGGAACATTTCCCAGAGATGGTGATATGTGAATTAGGCATTTTGAGTAAAGTCTTATAGAATTACCTTTATTGGCTAACTTCAAAATTTTATATAGTCTGTTTCGATTCTTCTTAACCGAAGTAAGTTCTCTTTAATAACATCTACACTGGACAAAGGGACACAATGGAAAGGATGGGAATGACAATGATCCCCTAGTCCTATAATTCCTCCATGCCTAAAAGCTGCCATGTTTCCATGCTTAACACTCCTTTGGGTTCAGAATTGACGCTTCTCCAGGAGCATGGATTAGAATTGGCTCTCAGGGCATCGTTGTGTGTGGGTAGTCAATAGCCAGTGACAACTATCAGTCTACGTCCTATACACAGAGTATTCACAAGTGCTCTCCACTCTCTGCCTGATAAAACAGACCAGTTTCTTAATGGACTCTTTCCCTGAGGCTGTAGCATCTGATAGTAAGTAGGGGTCAAGATTATTCACTGGCTTATGTTTTCCTAAGTCTTTTTATAGGAGGATAGTTCAGTGACATAATCTTACATAGGTAAATTCTTTTAATGAATGGAAATAATCTTCTGAAAAGATGTAAATTGGCAATATAAAGTACTGTCATTAATTATTTTGAGTTAAACATAATCACTAAACCTTAGGAGCACTCTAATATCTTTTTCACCCCAAAGGAAAAAATCAAAATAGCTAGATTTTTCTAAGTAGATTATAACCAGCTTTCTTTGCTTAATCCCAACACTTCTACTTTTATGTACTGACAAGTAAAACTTTAAGAAATATTCATTCATGAAAGTTTGCTAGAGAAGAAAGGGAATTCCAGGTAGAACAAAATCCCCATGCAAAAATAGTTAAATAGCATCGTGTGTGTTTGCATGCAAATGTATGTGTGTGTGTATCTGAGTGTTTGGATGTGTATGCATGTTGCTAGAGACTGAGGTGGTGTGAAAGAAATTCTGCAGATAAAGCTGAAAAGGGAGGGAGGGAGGGTTCATGTGGCAAAAGAACTTGTATCCATGCAAATAGGCTTGAATCTTAATCTTTAGTAGAATGTTCTTCAGAGTTTGCTGCAAATTAGAGGCTAATGATATCGGTTTAGCTGGTTGAAAAAATATTTTCTTTAATGAAAATAAACTGGAATATAACATAGGATTTGTCACAAAAAGTAAGATTGTTTGTGAAACCTTTGTTTCATGATAGCTACAGATAGAAGAGATAGAGAGAGAGAGAGAGAGAGAGAATGACTGTGTGTGTTTATGCTGGGCACCAGCGTAAAATGTATTTCTTACTGTTCTAATGAACAGGAGTTTGAAGACCATTGTTATGAAAACTGAAAAAATGTTTATCAGTAGTTCATTACTCTCTGCTTCTCATTTACATCCATTAAAAATTGGAGTGTGGGAGAATCATATGCAATTGGATCTCAAAAGAGCAATAGCAATCATGCATCGAGCATCCACAATTTTATGTTGATGAGATAGGAGCTAGGTCTGAGACGCAATTGTTTGTCCAAGGTCATCCAGTGACACAAGAGACACCGTGATCCAAGTGAGGTCACGTTCTCCAGTTCTGTTGTTGCTTCTGTTCCACCAGTTACCGCCATCAGCAATGCTAACTAAAAAGCTGTCAGGGCTGGTGGAAACAGCCTATTTGCTGTCTATAGCATGTAAGAATTTCATTTTTAAGAAAAAATGACAAACATAATATGTCCTGTTTTGTGGGAAATCTAAACTCCATACAATGAACTTTTTTCCTTTAATTCCAGAAATTGAATGTTCCCATGACCACCATGACCACCTTTAACATAACCCACCCGTTTTTATATTACCTCATTTGTTGATGCTCTGGACATTGTGGTCATTTTGAGTCCCTTATCCAGAGCTGCCATTTGTGCAAACAAAGCTGTGCTATGTGCTTTAAGCAGTAATGTTAATTGATGATATTGGACTTGATGTGATTGTTGCAAATGTTATGAATTATTTTTTCCTGTGGACAACAACTTGACCCTGGCAATGAACACAGTCCATCACCTGCTGGCAGGACACCAAGGGGAAAAAAAAAGTGATATGATTAGGAAGGATACCATCAACTCAGGTCAGTAAAATGTGGAAGAATCAACGTAGATTCTCAAAATAAGCCACAGCATAGCAAATAATTCTACAAACCAAGGTCTGATTTCAGACACTGAAAGAGAAAAAAGGTTATATTTGGGTTTCTTTTATAACAACTGTAAGTGATCCGTAACGGAGAGAAAAATGTACCTTTAAGAATGACTTACAGTAAATAATGCACAGCTTAAGATTCAAAAATATATCCTTTGAATATAATCTTTTCCTTAAAAACAAAACAAGTAGTAAAACTGTTTGTATTTAAAATATTTTTGTAAAATTTATTTGTAGAAATTCTTTGTGTTTATTTAATGTGAAAAAATAAAATATTTGAAGTAATCCATTTCTGTTTTGTGCACGTTCAAGACAATATTGTCTGTTCGAAATATATCTTTCTGTACTTTGTTTGAGTTGCATACTGTATTTACAAAAAGGGAAAGTGTGTAGAGAAGAGAAAAGCAGAGTTAATCAGATGGCAGAAAAGTATGTTTATTGTATTAAATTTTAAAAAGGTTTTCAAAATTCAGAAGACTTCAACAGTTAACATAAAAAAGGCTGTTCACAGATATTAACAAGTATCATTTTATACATTTAATTCAGATTTTTTGAAGATATATTTACTTTTGCCACTTAGTGTATCAATAAAGTACCTATTATTATTGGATGTGTTTTTAATATTTACATTATATCATATTATACTTATTGTTCTGTAACTTTTTTCTTTTGCCCTAATATCATGTTTATACAATCTATCCAAATGATATATGCAATGGAGTTCAATCTTTGGAACTGATGTATAGAGCTCTGTTAAGGGTATACCAAGAGCAATTTAGTTTTTTCACTTCCCCTTCATCACGATTTAGGTTGTTTTTAATTTGTCAAAACACTAATAAAATATATGTGCTTCTGTCTCCACTTGCCCTGAGATAAGTGATCCTCTAGCACAAATGCTCAGATGAGGCTGGTGCCCACTCCCAGAATATGTCATCCATTGTGTTCAGGGGGTAGGTACAGACTGTTTGCTTGCAAAAGGAATTCCACCCAATTTAAATTCTCATTAAACTTGCACAAATATTGCCATTCTCTCTCATCCTTGCCATACTTGTTGGTTCTTAATTTTTTTGCCATTATAATAAGGTAAAATAATACTATTTATTTCATAGTTCAACAATTAATAGTAAGAATATCTCTTTGCAGATCTAGCCACATTTTAGTTTTTCTATTAATATCCTTTTGATATATTTTGTTTATCTTTCTTTTAATTTGAGTGCTTACCTTATGGCTTTGTAAGAATTTTAATAATTTTGGGGGGAGCACATGAGGAAGATTGGCCCTGAGCTAACATCTGTTGTCAGTCTTCCTCTTTTGCTTGGGGAAGATTGTTGCTGAGCTAACATCTGTGCCAGTCTTCCTCTATTTTATGTGGATGCTGCCACAGTGTTGCTTGACAAGTGGTGCTAGGTCTGCACCTGAAATCCAATCCTGCGAACCCCAGGCCACCTAAGCAGAGTGCGATCTTAACCACTACAGCGCAGGGCCAGCCCCTTGATGATGTATTTTATTTAACTCAATATATCTAAAATGTTATCATTTCAACATGTAACTGATATAAAATTATTAATGAAATTGTTTTCTTTACTAACTATTCCAAATCTTGTGTGTATATCACACTTTCAGTATTTTTTAATTATTATCTTTATTTTTTCCACTTTATTGAGGTTTAACTGACAAATAACATTGTAGGATATTTAAAGTGTACATCATGATAATTTGGTGCATGATTCCATTGTGGAAGGATTCCTCCCATCTCTTTAATTAATACATCCATCACCTCACGTATTGATCTTTTTTTGTGAGAATATTTATTTTTCTCACTTAGCAAATTTCAGTTATACAATACAGTGTTATAAACTAGTCACCACATTATACATTAGATCCTCAGACTTTGGTAATCTTATAGCTGAAAGTTTGTACCCTGTTACCAGCCTCTCCCTATTCCCCCTCTGTCCCCGCTAGCCCCTGACAACAACTTTTCTACTCTCTCTTTTTATGAGTTTGATTTTTTTTTAGAGTTGACATGTAAGTGACAACATGTAGTGTTTATCTTTCTCTATCTGGCTTATTTCACTTAGCATAATGCCCTCAATGTCCATCCACATTGTCACAAATAGGTTCTAGATAACATTATTTGTCAGATATCTTATGCTAAATATCTTATTCTAAGCTGTTTCTTATTTTCTAAGCTGTGATAGTGGTTTTCTTGTACATAATATACTTTAATATTTGGTGTAATTTTCCTTATTTGATGTATGTATTTAGAAAATGTCTTACTCTGGTTTGAGATATTCCTTTTTGCTATTTGTTTGATAAGGGATGTTATCTTGAATGGGACTTTAATATATTGAATAATAGGTTTGTTTTTGTATTTAAGAAGATCATGTTGTTTAACTTTTTAAATAAGCTTTTGTATTTTGGATAGCTTGTAGATATTATTATATGTCCTGTGCATGGAGGATATTACATGCCGTGCTCAGAGTCCCTGAAATCCCTTCACCCAGGTGCCCATAATATTAAGTTCTTAGAGTACCAGGGTACATATTTCAAAACTAAGAAAGCAATATGGGTACATTTGTTGTTGTTAGTGCCATGAAGTCAATTCCGTCTCTTAGTGACTGTCTGTACAGCAGAGCAGAACCCTGCCCAGTCTTTTTGTGCCATTCTCTCACTTTATGGCACTATATCAGACAATGCTCTACTGATATTCATGGGGATTTCATGGCCAGTTTTCTTGAAAGTGGGTGGGCAGGTCCTTCTTCCTAGTCTGTCTTAGTCTGGACGCTTTGCTGAAACCTGTCCACCATGGTTGACCCTGCTGGTATTTGAAATCTCAGTGACATAGCTTTCATCATCACAGCAACATGCAGCCCCCACAGTATGACAACCTACAGATGGGTGGTGTGGTTCTCTGATCGGGAAATGAACACCACCTGAAATGGTAAGAGTGCCAAGTCTTAACCACTAGACCACCAGAGCTGGCTATGGGTACATTGCTATGATACAAAATCCAGACTCCATTCATATTTGACCCATTTTCCACTAGTGTCCCTTTTCTGTTCCATGATCCAATCCAAGATATCACATGGCATTTGTCATCAAGACTCATTTCTTTCTCTGTGACAGTTTCTCAATCTTGCTTTTAGTCACTGATGCTTGAAAAATGCTACCCTGGTATTTTGTAGATTGTCCCTCAACTTGGATTTGTCTGATGTTTTTCATGATTGGACTGTGGTTATAGGTTATGAGAAAGAGTACTACAAAGTGAGTTGTCTAATATAAGAAGGTACCTGATAACAATATGACTTATTACAGATGATGTTAACTTGATCACTTGGTTAAGGTGGTGTCTGCCAGTTTCTCTATAGTGAATTTATTATTTCCATTCCCACACTCTACTTTTTGGAAGCAAGTCACCAAATGCAGAGGTCAGAGAAAGGATTAAGCCCACCTCCTAGAATGGGGAAGGGTATTTCCATATATTTTGTGGAATGTTCTGTAAGGAATATTTTCTCCTTCTCCTCCATTTATTTATATATTCTATCATTAATATCACCATAGGTTCATAATTATTTGTTTTGTGGGGGGGTTATAATTTTACAATGTTGCATTTATTTTGTTGTTCAAATTAGTTTTGATCTGAGCATTGGGAACTCCTTCGAGTAGGCACTCACATTCTTTTGATATGTGCCCATCTTTTTGTTTTTGTACATGTTCTTGTCTTTGGTCTTATTAGATGTACTTACTGTTTCTTTTAGTATATTTAGAGGTATACAAAATGCCATATTATTTGTATG
Organism: Equus caballus; assembly: GCF_041296265.1. Classification (NCBI taxonomy): domain Eukaryota; kingdom Metazoa; phylum Chordata; class Mammalia; order Perissodactyla; family Equidae; genus Equus; species Equus caballus. Next base: position 22,035,499 of record NC_091687.1, read on the forward strand.
ACGCATTCAAAACAGCACTTTAGATGACACTTTAGCTGGTTTTGGAATTCTAAATTGGGGTTTTATTTGGGGAAGATTAGCCCTGCAGGTTTTCCCTTCATTGCCAGAAGTAGCTACCCTGGCTGACAAGGCTACAGTTATTATTACTGTCATTTTTTTGTAGTTCCTTGATCTTTACTTTCTGGTAACATTTTTTAAATGAATTATTCAGTTGAAATACAATGCACAAGCTTACAGCTCAATGTTCTTCCAATAATGTTCACATATGTCTTCATCTTCCAGGCAAAGACACCAGAGATTATCGAGTCACAAAATCTCCCTTGGTTCAGCCTTCAGGTCGGTCCCTGCGGGTGAGCCCCCTGTCCTGACTTCTAAAAGTATAGACTAGTTGTACCTATTTGTTACCTTACCGTGAAGGGAAACATACAAATTTAGGAGTTTTTTCCTTTTATGTCTGGCCTCTTTCACTCCACATATATTTGTGAGATTCATCTATGTTGCTGTATGCATTTATTTTCACAGCACGCTGCTTTTCCATTTTAGGAACATACCATGGTTTAATTATCTATTCTACTAGTATATTTAGTTATGCTTTATTCAGCTTGTCTTTGTGTTTAGAATAGAAAAGAACTGACCATAATTCCAAAATAATATTATTTCAAGGAAGAGAACAAGTAAATACATGATAGATACTTTTCATCTACCCGAGAAGGCAGATGTGTTGATCTTAATTTAGAATACGCTGTCAAATTTGGATGTACTTGGGCAGAGTGAATTTAAGGCTGATTAATCCTGGATTATTTTGTGGAGAGGGACACAGTAGGATGGATATTATAGAAATGGACACATATAGCCATATTCTCTATAAAACATAAATTTATAAATTATCTTTAAGAAATTTTATTATAAGTACCTAGTTCCTATGTTTCAGAAGAGCCAGTGTTTAGTGTTACTTTGTTGTTGTGTGGATGAATGAGGTGTAAATAGTTTAAGGTGAATTTTTTTTATCTTTTCAATTTTTGTTATGCTTGACATATAATCTTGGCAGCCCTTATGTTTACTCTCTATTGAAAAATATATGGAAGCAAATCAGACTAAATAAAACAAATGAGAACCAAAACTTTGATTGGTTTCTAATTTAGGTGGAGATTTTCCTTTGCTGAACTTGCAGGGCTCATGTCCATGAGAGAAAGACCCACAAGAGGAACACTGAGGTTTACTCCTCTCACTCACTTAATGGCGGTCCCTTCTGCATGTTGTGGAGATGCATTGTTTCATCATGGCCGTGCTTATGGGCAAGAGATGCAAGGAGAGAGAACTGATGATTAACCAATGCACAGAGAAAATACTCTGAATTTCAAAGTGACTTATAAAAGGTTACTTCTGTGACCTGGGCTTGAGATACTTTATTGACTGTCCACATCACGGGTCTGCAACTGAGACTGCATTTTGCCTCAATTCATTATCTTGTGAAAGGTGGTTGTTTCATAGCCCCACTAACATTTATATCACAGGCACTTAATTATATGTCCAATGTCCACTCTAATTGTCAGAAGTTTGTGGTTTATTAAATTTCTTTTTAAAGATCCAGGGCACGGGGCCAGCCTCGTGGCTGAGTGGTCAATTTGTGTGCTCCTCTTCGGTGGCCCAGGGTTTCACCATTTTGGATCCTGGGTGCGGACATGGCACTGCTCATCAGGCCATGCTGAGGTGCCGTCCCACATAGCACAACCAGAGGCACTCACAACTAGAATACACAACTATGTGCTGGGGGCCTTTTGGGAGAAGAATAAAGAAAAAAAGAAGAAGATTGGCAACAGTTGTTATCTCAGGTGCGAATCTTTAAAAAAAAAATAATAAAAATAAATGAATATCCAGAGCCCAATATAAAGTCTACATCATTGTAAATTCTCAACATATATTTGCTGACTGCCTGAGTGACTAAATTAATGAAAAGTCAGCCACCACCCAAATCAGGTGATATTTATGGAGTACAATGACTATCTCATAGTCTCATAGCCTCCTTTATATCTGAAATCTGCCTTCTTTAAAAGAGCTCATCTTTTCAAAAGAGAAGCAATCAGAGCTCTGAGTGAGGAAAGAAATACTAGCCTGTCAGAACCTATCTGTCAAATCTATCCTGGCATCATGGCAGAGATAATACTCTGCAACTGCAGATACATCTCCCTCACAACTAAGGTCTAACCAGACGCCCAGACATAATTATTATTAAGTCAAAAATGTTCCATTTTCTGACAGATCAATTGTTCCTAACAAAATACTAGGAACATTCTTGACCCAGGGATAACAATTTTTTGATTTGAAGCAATCAATGTCAACATAACCTTGTCCTTTTAAGAAAGGACTCTGCCATTTTTTATTGTTTCTTTTTTCCAAATCCCTCATAGGTGGTTATTTCAAAATAATTTTTAATTGTCCATTATTTCATCATTTATACTCCTCAAAAGGGCAAATAACATTATATTTACTCCATTCAATGGAACTCTTTCAAAGATGTTGAAATCTGAGTTCCTTTGTAAAGTTGCCTAATGTTATTTTCAAAATAACCATATCAGATCATAGTATTTACAGAGAGCAACATACTAATAAACATATCTTTAATCCAGTTCTAAAAGAGATTTTTTTTTGTCAATGTCGTATTGTGATTTTTCTAATTTCACATTTGGTTTTAATTTTCTAGATCAGTAATAGGTTCACACGTTCTTGAATGTTTTCCATGTATTTTAAAAATTGTGTGGCTTTAACTGTGTGGCTTCTGGAAACTTCTGAAAGTAGAAAGTAGAAGCTATCAGATGTAACAAGAAAATAGCAATGGGAAAGATGTATTTGCAGACCAAAAAAATGTAGAAAAAATCCTGCAATGTTAGGAGTGATGTCAAAGAGTAGCAAGCTCAGAGAGTTAAAGATGCTCAAGAGAAATCTGAGACATTTTTGGAATGAGGAAAATCAGTTTTCCTCTCTTAGCCTCTTTGCTTGCTGGTGCTTCACAGTGGCTTTTGTCTGCATGGTATAGTAACGGGTACATGGATTATAAATGTACAAGACTACAAAGGCAGGTTGCTATTCACTCTTCAAGAAGAACAGAAAGCTTGTCATCTCAGCAAAGAATAAATTAGTATAAACTTTTTCACATACCAGTAACAAATACTGAGGAAAGGATAAGTGAACATAACAGGAAGTCAGATGGCGATTCTTAAATACAAAGTTGAGAGGACTACCATACATCACCCAGTATTTTAGTAAAGTCAGCACCATGAGAAAAACTCCAAACTCAATACAGAGAAGAGCTAACACCTGAAGAAACAGATTTGATGAAGGAATCAGAAGGAGACTCTGGTATGATTAAAATTTATATCTTAAAAAATTCATATTATATATTTAAGTAAATCATTTGAACAAAAATCAAATCAAAATTGCACATTACAAATTTAATCATTTGATGATAATTTAAAACCCCTCGAGCCAGCCCTGTGGCATAGTGGTTAAGTTCACACATTCTACTTTGGTGGCCCAAGGTTTGCCTGTTGGGATCCTGGGTACTGACCTATGCACCACTGTCAAGCCATGCTGTGGCAGGTGTCCTACATTTAAAGTAGAGGAAGATGGGCATGGATGTTAGCTCAGAGCCAATCTTCCTCAGCAAAAGGAGGAGGATTGGTGGCAGTGTTAGCTCAGGGCCAGTCTTCCTCAGCAAAAAGAGGAGGATTGGTGGCAGATGTTAGCTCAGGGCTAGTCTTCCTCAAAAAAAGAAAACTAAACAAGAAAACCTCAGTAGATGAAGTGGGTAGCCAAATAGATACAGGAACAAAGACTATTAGTAATTAAGGTTATTATTATTACTGTAAGTATTACTGATTAGTTCATGTAGAACGAGGGTGACATAAAGTATACATGACCTCGATAATATATCCTCCTGAAGACATGGCCTTTAGAGTAAAAATGCATATTAAATATAAATATATATCCTCATCTCTGTGTAGAACTAGTAATTGATGTATACTAGCATACAAACGTCAGGTAGGAATCTGGAATGACAGTTCTATGTGATTTAGTCTGGCAAGTGACAGGTTGTACAACCTCATATGGTTGTCTGTTTTTAAAGGCTAATACAAGTTCTGATTACATCTAGAAATAATAAAACATTTTTAGTTATATATGTTAATGTTTAGGGTAAACGCTAGTCAAATTGAAAAATAGGCATTATTTCTGAAATAATATTGGGGCAGGGGGTTGGTACTTGCCAGTAAACTCAAACAGCAGAGACAAGGAGGAAATGGAGGTCATAAAACATAAAAGACCAAACATAAAACATCAGGAAAGATAAGTTAACTCTGGTGTGTGACTAAATTAATTGCCACTTTTAAAAGATAATCGCTGATTTTGATAAAAAGAAAACTCTGTTTTCTATATATTTGAGATGTACTGTAAATCACACAAAAAAGTTGAAAGTAGCGGAATGGAAAAGACATACAAAAGCCAAATGCTAACAGGAAGAGTAAATATATCTAAACTAATGTAGAGAAATAACTCAAGATTAAAAGCATTAAAAGGAAATAATAAATATATTTCATATTCGCAAAATATTTGATTCCTACAAGATGACATAATAATCATGATCTTTAATATTTCCAATGTCAGAGCTCAAATCATATATAAAAGAAACAGAAAAAAATTGAGAAATTGATAAATCAATAGTGAGAAGGAGTAGCTTTGACATAGTGCTTCAAGAAAAGATAAATTAACAGATTAAAAGTAAGTACAGACTTGCATATACATTATAGAGAAAGCTTTCATATTATTACTTCATACTCTTATTTGGTATTGTTTAGTATTTGCTTTTAATGCTTATGTTAAAATTACGTAAGTTTTAAAACAAATTACAGTCAAAGAAAACAATATACACTTTTAAGTAAGAACCAATCATTGCCACAAAAAGGAAAATAAAACTGAAATTATTGATGAAAAATTATAAAGGGGAAAATACAGTTATGGAGGACATTTAAAAAAATTATAATGAAATATATACAACATTATGCCAACAATTTTGAAAATCTGAGTAAAATGAATCGTTATATAATTTTACCCCAAAAGAAGTAGACAATTTGAATAGAACCATAATTATAGACAAATACAGATATCAACAAAAGATTTCCTCCCTGGAAAAGTGTGTTAAGCTCATAGAATTTTCCAAGGAAACATTCAAAGAAGAGATCATTTCTTAGCTATGATTTGTCACAGAACTGACAAAACAAAAACAGATAGAAAGTTTCTTAACTCATTTGTGAGGCGACTGTACCCCTAACCTGAAAAGCAGTGACAATTGATGAGCAGACAGTTCTGAAGCCCATTCACTTTAGATAGACGTACAAATACTCAACAGAACCTCTGGTCATTTATGCTGAAAAGACAGAGGAATAGTCCCCACCATCTGATGGTGTCCTGTTGCATTTAAACAGATGAATGTTAAGTAATGTTGAAAGTAAGAACGGGGAATTTCCAGATGATAGAAAAGTACAGGGATGTATAGTAATTGTGCTGTTAAAGCCAAACATCATAATCGGATGATGCGTAGGATGGACGTTGGGGAGATAGGTCCTTTCCTTGGCACTCACCGGGAACTGGGATTCCCAGTCTAAATCTGAGAATAAACACTTCGATCATGGATGAAAAGGAACCGGAAAAACTCATCTCACTGATCTAGACTTGTGGCAAGAAGGGAACTGCTGCCTGGAGTTATAGTTGAAGAGAGAGTCTCCAGCAGGAGAGAATCACATTCCACCACCATCTGTGGGCATGGAACAAGTTTGTACTAAGCAAGTGGTATAGATAAACCAGACTGACATCAATACAGGTAGAAACTGTTGATAGAAATTTGTGGTTTATTTAAGTTTATTTATTTGTTGTTTAAATCTCTTTTTAGGGTTCAGATAAGCAAACATGAGCAAGCACAGGGAGGCCTTACAACCCAGGGCCTGAGTGGGGTTTCCAAGGAGAAATGGTGCCGGATTACAGACAAACATGAAAGTCAACACCAGGACTGAATTATATATATAGATAAATTCCACGAGTCCTCAGACTCAGCAAATAGGAAAATTTAAACTAGCACAATTGGAAAGATATCTTAATGTAAGTGTGCCTAGACACCTCAAAGAAAACATGAGACTATGAAACAATAATAAATATAACATTGAATCTTAGAAATTAAAATTATATAGTTATTTATTTTAAAAACTCTTATAGACATTAAATAGCACAGTTATTTCAATAACTTGGGCTACTTTTGCAATTCCTTGAAAATACAGCACTGTCAGTTGAAAATTGTTTTTGTTTTTTGCTTGTTTTATCTTTTCTTTTTTTCCAGTGAATGTCTCCCTATTGTAGCCCCAATGAAAGCATGAAGTAAATACGAGGGCATCGAGGGAGTGGGAGAATCTGCAGAATTCCATTATCAATTTGCAGAATTCCTTAGAATAGATAGGCAATATGCATTGCTCAATGACATTTAAATTTAAGAAATGCCATATATCTTTATTTTTCAAAATCAAAGCAAGTATCACATTGAGGAAGAAGCCCAATTTTCTTTCTTTTTTCGGGGGTATGGAGATGCTATCTATGAGGGTTGGGTGGGGAACTCCATCCATCCTCCTACCCTGGAGTCCTGGAGACCTAATTGTGTCTCACTTTATCGTGCTGCTCAGCTCTTTTTCCTTCATGTTGAATGATGTCACTGCCAGGTTTGGTCTTCTCTGTTGTATTATGCAGTTGGGGTAAGGTGAGATTCTCTTGCTCAGACTTGGGCTCAGGAGTGGGTGGGATGGAAATAACTTGGGTGGACAACAAAACCCCATATTCCTCAAGCAGCTATGCAGCTGTCCCCTATGTAACACCCCATCCCTGCATTGTCATCTAGGGCCAAATCTCTGTGCCTGGACAACAGCAGAATCCCCATTGGTCAATTCTCTACAAACCTTGCCCCTCTGCTTCCTCCTTGCTTTTCCTGCCTTGTATTTCACAGGATTAATGGTTTGAGGAAAATTCCTTATCAGTTCCCCTTTTCAGGACTCCTTGACCTTGGATTTAGACACAGGTCATCCATTAGAAATGTAATAGCTTCTTTCCCACTTCGGAAAGATGAATGGCACACTTTTTCCAAAAGGAAAAAAGCTATGTGTTTGATTAGTCATACTTGCTACATTAAATTTTCAATTGCTCCTCTTAAAAAAAGATCTCTACAATGAAAATGAAAATCTTATGTGCTAGAGGAGAAATATTTCCAAATGCATTATTTTCCTAACTAGTTAAAATAGTTGATAAATGTTTATTTTTTTGAAAAATGCACACATATATACACCATGAATTTCACGGCAGTCTAAAATTGATATGTTCAGCAATAACAGTACATGGTATAAAGTGTTGAATAATGCAATATGCTAGAATTACTTCCATTTTCTGAATGATAAATCCAATTTAATTAAGTCTGATTTTGAATGCTGTGGACTTCAAATGAGTCTTTGAAAATATTTTCCAACTGCTCTCCAACTCTTATTTAGCAGGCCATATTTTGAAAGCTTTGTTCTCAAAGAACATGAAGTTTATTATCCAAAGCATTTGCAGAAATGAAGAAACTTTTTTTTTACTAAATCACTCTAAGCAAAGATCATTTTTCAAGCTAATGAAGTCTTGGTATTTTCCAAATAATGCTTAGGGAAACATCAAAGGAAAGAATAGCAAATACCCTTCCATGTGTAGAGCATTACTGAATATAAATAATATTCACTAGATATTTATAAAGATAGCAGTTATACATGATTATACACCAACCAGCTTAAAACCTCATTATTCAAATGACTCATCACATTGCACTGAATTATAATTTCAAGGAATGCCACACAGTTACTAATAGCTTGTGCTGTTGAGAACGATATGTTTTCAAAAATACTTGTAGTTAATAAAACAAAAAGTAGGTTATATACGGAATCGTTGCATGACCTTAAAATCTAACAGCCTCCTCTGGAATCATTTTTATTAAGCCAGGATGAAATCACTGCTCATCAAGACTGCATTCTCTGTAGACATTTAGGGGCAGGGTCATTAACAAAGTTAATGAAAACACTTATGGGGAGTCGAGATGTTCTCATTGTGGGATAATTCAGATTGAATGATGCATCACAAGACTTGTTAATTATAGAGAAACCTAAAAATATACAACTTTCAAAGTACCATTTTATAGTGCCTCTAAAATTTAAATATCTATAATATCAGAAGCTTTCATTTTATAAAGGACTGCAGGAGCATAGCACAATGCATTTTGTTTAGGAGCCATAAGACCTGAGTTTTCATCTTCCTCTGCCATTTATTAGGATAACAGACTTAATTTGATCATGACGATAACAAGGTTACCCTATATTCAGCATAACCTATGTGCCAAGTTCTGTTTTAATGTAATATGTTAGGCACGTTATACACATGATATTTCACTAAATTCTGCCAATAACTCCATATGACAATACTATTCCCATTGTCTAGAAGGGGTGGCAAATGCAAAAAGACTCAAATTTACCCCCAAGGCTATCCTGCTCATGAAGAAGGCAGCTTGTCCCCTCTCAGGTCTTATCTGAGCTTCCATTCACCATCTACAGACTGAGATGGTAATACTTCTCTCCAAAATTGTTAGGAGAATAAATGATATCACATATATGATAGTGCCTTGTCACGTATGCAGGATGGATTGAATATTAGATTTATATGGTGGAGACCATATTCTTAAAATTATAGTGGTCAAGATGAACCAGAAAATAAAGCTTAATCACTTTATTAATTAGACACTCAATGGAAGGGAGCTCCAGATATAAAGAAAAACAATGCTGACCTTTGGATTCATCTGACTGGGGCTTGTACCTCTGCTCTCAAACTAGCTGAAGCTCAGAGTCCCATGGCAGTTAATGGTTACTACATCAGGGGGCCACGAATTGAGCAACAAGCTTGACCTATGAGATTTCGAACAACAAGTGAACTGTGTGGATTAAAGCAGAAAGATGTTCCTCACAAGGGACAGAATAGTTCCCAGCTCAGCAACACAGGAGTGAAAATTGACAGATGATTTTAATAAATATAAAGAAACCCATGTGCATCATAAGGGTGTGGCCAGCCCAGAAGGCACAGCAAGTGGAGAGTCTCAGAGATAGAAGTATTCCTGAAAATCATGTTCTGGTGGGGACAATGAAGCATTGGATGGTAGACCCTAAGCACTGCAGGCCTGTCTCAGTTTGATGCATGATGCAGTGATATTGGGTAAAATATGTTTGTTTTGTTTTCAGATCTGTTGTGATACTCCAGTGCCAAATACTGATGAACACCTTGGGCTTTGTGGTCAGATGCCCTGGGTAGGAATTGTGGTTCAGTCCCCACTAGCTGTCAGGTTCCCAGTTAGGTATTTGGATTACAAATATCTATTCCTCATTTGCAAACTAAGGATAGTAATAACTTCCTCATAAGATTGTTTTCAGTATTTAAGGAGGGAGTTTATTTAAGACTTAGCTAACTCCAGGATATACAGAAAAAGAATTTCATAAGAGGGTGTCCCTTTCTCACACTAAAAAAAGTGTACCAAGCAACTCTGAAGTTTAATTAGGCTTCTTGTGTGCATCTATCTGCCTTCAGAAAGAGAATGTGATAGCGTAAGATACATTTATATTTCTTAATGAAAATTACTAAACTGCAAGAAAATCCAAATATTTTGAGATTACAAATCAGATTAAGGAACTTTAGAATTTATTACAGTGAAATCTCCAAAGTGAATACAATTATCATTTCCTTGTATGCTTTCTTGCAACCTCTACAAATGAAACTATATTTCAGAGTTTAAGGGATGATGAAGACAAATGTACGTACATTTTATGTTACATAAAAAATTCTCAACAAATGATATTAATAACTATAATCATAAGTACAACAAAATGTGTCTCCAAAACTGTATTCCAACCTCTAAATTTTTATTTTTATTGAATATAATTGACATACAATGTTATGTTACTTTCAGGTGTACAACATTTCATTTATATACATTATGAAATGATCGCCATGATAAGTCCAGTTGCCATCTGGCACCATACAAAGTTATTACAATATTATTGACTATATTCCCTATGCTGCACATTGTATCCCCATGACTTGTTTTGTAACTAGAAGTTTGTACCACTTCATCCCCTTCACCTATTTCGCCCAGCCCCCTACCCCATCCCCTCCGGTAACCAGCAGTTCGTTCCCTATATCTATGAGTCTGCTGCTGTTTAGTTTCGTTTGTTCACTTGTTTTGTTCTTTAGATTCCACATGAGTGAAATCATATGGTATTTGTCTTCCTCTGTCTAACTTATTTCACTTAGTATAATACCCTCTACATCCATCCATGTTGTTGAAAATGGCAAAATTTCATTCTTGTTTATGGCTGAGTAATATTGCATTGTGTATTTGTATATTTGTATATTCACATATATTTGCATATGTATATATACACCACATCTTCTTTATCCATTCATCTATTGGTGGACACTTAAGTTGCTTCCTTATTTTGACTATTGTGAATAATGCTGCCATGAACATAACAGTGCATATATCTTTTTCAATTAGTGTTTTTGTTTTCTTCAGCTAAATACTCACATGTGGAATAGCTGGATTGTATGATAGCTCTATTTCTAATTTTTTGAGGAGCCTCCCTACTGTTTTCCATGGTGGCTGCACCACTTTACATTCCTCCCAACAGTGCACAAGTGTTCCCTTTCCTCCACATCCTCACTAACACTGGTTATTTGTTGTCTTTTTGATGACAGCCATTCTGACGGGTGTGAGGTGATATCTCATATTGTGCTTTGGATTTGCATTTCCCTAAAGATTAACAATGATGGACATCTTTTCATATGTCTGATGCCCATCTGCATATCTTCTTTGGAAAAATGTCTATTCAGATCCTCTGCATAGTTTTTAATTGAATTGGATTTTTTTATATTGAGTTGTATATGTTCTTTATATATTTGGACATTAATCCTTTATCAGATATATCATTTGCAAATATCTTCTCCTATTCATTAGGTTGCCTTTTTGTTGGTGGTGGTTTCCTTCACTGTGCAAAAGCTTTTTAGTTTGATGTGGCTCCATTTGTTAATTTTCCAAGTTCTAACCTTCATTGTTCACCTTATATGTGGTTGGAAATGGCTGTGCTCATTGCATATAAGACTGTCTCTAGAGGGAACATATCTGTGGCCAGGTAAAAAACCAGGTTGGTCAATCCTGTGCATCCTTACTGCCCAAAAGCTGCTCCCACAGTTATTATTCTTATCAGGCTTCTGTGACCTGTCCTAACTAAGGCAGTGGCACATTTGATACATCTATAGAAGAACAGAGAAATTGCCCCTAATTTAGAAAATCAGTTCTACGACATTGTTCAAAACTCTAACCTGAAGGGGTAAATCTACCTTGATTATTATCATAGATAGCAAGACCAATACCGTAATATAATTTAGCATTCGGATCTTGAAAAAGAAAAAAAAACTACCTTTCCCAGATATTTTTGCTAGGTGAAATTGCTTTGTTTTTTGTAAATGGCTTTGCTTGATTTCTTTAGAAGGAAAAGCTAACTGGCTCTGAGATGTGCTTATAAAGGATTTGGGTCTTGTATATCAACTGTGAATATTCCAAAAGACCCACGATTTTAGGTCTCCACTACTGTACTGTACTGGAAAACAGGGTAACTTTTGAAATATATGTCACATTTCTAGGTTTATTTCCTCATTTGTAAAATGAGAGGTTAGAAGGTAAGGGTTAAGATCCCTTCAGCCACGCATCCTAGAATTCTCTGATTTATCACAAATAGCTGGAGATGTGCTTATACCCCCAAATAGCATTGCCAGTGACGAGATTTCAGACTCCTAGTCTATTTAGCCTTTCTACTACAGTATCACCATTATTTGGGAGTAATCATTAAAATTAGTGAGGAAGGCCACAGTGTTTTTACACTTTAGTTACACATCCTCTTCATCATAAATAAGCATATTGAGGAAATATCTTTATTTTCTGACAATGTTCCACAAATAAGAAGGATAGCTGTGTTTGGTACAAGTATTTTAATTAGAAATTTAACCTTCACTTCTCCTATAATATATAATTTAATACTAGAAAACTTCGAATATTTTTACTGGGTGAAATATTGTAAAAATTTTATATTTATACATAACCTCAGACCTAAAACTATTAATATACTTAGAAAAAGAGAACATTTAGAGCTAATGATTGCAGTTTATTTTCTGACAGGAGTTTCACTCATTAATTAATATCAATAATTGAAATTAGGTGAAAAAAATCAATAATTCTCCAAAAGTTTTTTTTGTCTCAATATCAAGTTTCTCTCAAATATCTATTTATTTTTCTCAAAGTAGCTGTTGGCAATTGGGTATGGGATTCTAAATTCTACCAGAAGTCGTTTGGAATGGTTTGAGGGTTCTAACCTAGACTGCTCTTTCTCTTGTAAATTTTCTTACTGCCAATACATTATCTAAGGGGAAATTTTTTCTTCTCCCTCCTTGGTCTTCTAGTTAATAGCTCATGTTAAGAATAATACTCCTTTCAAATAAGTAAATAAATACATTTGTTACAGATATATACATTTAAATCAGTAAATGGATGGGTAGATGGATAGATACTACATAGATATGATGCTTAAACAGAAAGTTGCTACATAATCCCAGTATTTTTTTGTTTGTTCATTGAATTTCATTGAATCCATATACCATTATTTATATATCAGTTTCCAGTTTCCAGTATGGATTTATAACAACTAAGGATGCAAATAAACATCCTTCACATATTTTTTGGTGGACATAAACCCTTATTTGTTATAGCTACATATCCATAAGTTGACTTTTAAGGTCATAGGGTGTACATATATGTAGCTATACTGTATACATGTATCTAAGTAGCACTATTCTAGGTACTGAAAAATATTTTCCAATTTAACCTTCCATCAGCAGTGTAAGAGATTTCCAGTAGCTCTACATTCCCACAGCACTTGGTATGGTCAGTGGTTTTACTTTAGTTATTCTAGTTGTGGATCATGGTATTTCAATCTGTTTAATTTGCATGTCTCTGAAAACTAATGATGGTGAGCCTCTTTCATTTATTCATTCAACATTTTGATTCTCCCTTTGTGAAGTGGCTATTCAAGACCTTTTCCAGATTTTTTATGTCTTTAATTTGGTTATCTGTATTTTACAACTTTATTTGTTGGAGTCCTTTATATAGTTTACATGAGTCTTTTTGTTAGATATTCATTGTGAATAACTTCTTTCAGTCTATGACTTGTATTTTTCTTCTTTTTTGATATTTTCTTGAACAAAAGTTGTAACTTTAATCCAGTGCAATTTATACTTTTAAAAATTTTTTATTAGTTTTATTTTTTATATTCTCTTTAAAAGTTATAGTCTCTCTCAACTTCATGAGGAAATTTTCTTATGCTTTCTTTTAGACGTTTGATTGTTTGGGGTCAGTGATTTCTCTTAATTATTTTACATGCTTAAAGCTAAGGTTCACGTTTTATTTTTCGTCCGTCTAGATACTCAACTGCCCTAGCATCATTTATTGACAAAACTATCCTTCCTCCTACTTGCAAACAGTAAAGTCTATCTTAAATCAAATAATCAAACAATTGTGCGTCTATTTCTGGATTTTTTATTCTATTTCATTGGTCTCTTTGTCTAGTTTTTCCACCAATATCACACTATCTTAAACTTTATCGTAAGTGGTAATATAGGGGAGATGAAGTCTTTATGTTTTGTTCTTCGATATTTCTCTTCCTACTGTAGGTTATTTGCATTTTTATATATTTTTAAGAAGCAGCTCATCAATTTACATACAGACACACACACACCAGCTGGGATTGTTTAGGAACTGCATTGAATCAATAAATCAATTTGAGGGGATGTTGAATTTTAATACTGAAGTTATATCATATGAACATAATAATATTCCTCCATTTATTTAGATCTCATTTAATATCTTTAAGTGATGTTTTATAGTTTTAAGTATTACAAATTATGAGTTCAATTTATTCCTAAGTAGTTGCAGTTTTGATACTATTGTAAATGATATTTTAAAATATATTATTTTTCATAGGAATGTAATTTATTTTAGTATGTTGACCCTATATACAACAAACTTGTAAAATTACTTACAGTGTGTACTAGTTTGTAATTTGTACATTCTTTTTCATTTTTCACATGTACAAATAATATCTTCTGTAAAAAAATCTGCCTTATTTATACTTCTCTAATTTTGTACCTTTTCCCTGCCTTATGTGCTAGAACATCCAAAACAATATTAAATATAAGCAGTGATAATGAACATCTTGTTTTCTTCTAAAATATTTACTTTGGAGAAAATGCTATTTCAATATTTGGTATGATATTAGTTCTAGAAGGTTTTGCATAAATGGCTTTTATCAGACTTAGAGAGTTTTCTTTTATTCATAGTTTACTGAGAGTTTTCTTTTTATTGATGTCATGATAGTTTATAACATTGTGAAATTTCAGGTGTACATTACTATTTGTCAGTCACCATATGTATGTTCCCCTTTACTCCATATGCCCACCTCCCAACCCCCTTCCCCTCTGGTAACCACTAATCTGTTCTCTTCGTCCATGTGTTTATCTTCAACATATGAGTGAAATCATACTGTGTTTGTCTTTGTCTGGCTTATCTGACTTAACATAATACCCTCAAGTTCCATCCATGTTGTTGCAAATGGAATGATTTTGTCTTTTTATGGCAGAGTAGTATTCCATTGTATATGTATACCATATCTTTTTTACCCACTTATCAGTCAATGGGCACTTGGGTTTCTTCCACATCTGTTGTGAATAATACGGTAATGAATATACGGTTGCATAAGTCTCTGAATTGTTGATTTCAAGTTCTTTGGATAAATACCCAGTAGTGGGACACCTGGGTCATATGGTATTTCTATTGTTAATTTTTTGAGAAATCTCCATACTGTTTTCCATAGAGGCTGGACCAGTTTGCATTCCCACCCCATGAGGGTTCTATTTTCTCCACATCTTTTCCATAATTTATTTTTTGTCTTGGTAATTATAGCCATTCTAACAGGTGTAGGTGTAAGGTGATAGCTCATTGTAGATTTGATTTTCATTTCCCTGGTGATTAGTGATGTTAAACATCTTTTCATGTGCCTGTTAGCCTTCCATTTATCTTTGGAAAAATGTTCATAACTTCTGCCCATTTTTTCATTGGGTTGTTTGCTTTTTTGTTTTTAAGTTTATGAGCTCTTTACATATTTTGGATATTAACCTCTTGTCAGATGTATGATTTGCAAATATTTTCTCCCAGTTGGCAGATTGTCTGTTAGTTTTGTTTGTACTTTTCTTTGTCGTGCCAAAGCTCCTAAGTCTGGTGAAGTCCTATTTGTTTATTTTTTCTTTTGTTTCCCTTGCCTGAGTAGATATGGTATTCGTAAAGATCCTTCTAAGACTGATATTAAAGAGTGCACCACCTATATTTTCTTCTAGGAGTTTTATGGTTTCACATCTTGCCTTCAGGTCTTTGTCCATTTTGAGTTAATTTTTGTGTATGGCGAAAGATAGTCATATACCTTCATTTTTTTGCATGTGGCCATCCAGTTTTCCCAAAACCATTTGTTGAAGAGACTTTCCTTTCTCCATTGTATATTCTTAGGTCCTTTGTTGAAGATTAACTGTCCGTATATGTGTGGTTTTGTTTCTGGGCTTTCAGTACTGTTCCATTGATCTGTGTGCCTGTTTTTGTGCCAGTACCATGCTTTTGATTGCTATAGCTTTATAGTATATTTTGAAATCAGAGATTGTGATGCCTCCAGCTTTGATCTTTTTTCTTGGTATTGCTTTAGCTCTTCCAGGTCTTTTGTTGCCCCATAGGAATTTTAGGATTCTTTGTTCTCTTTCTGTGAAGAATGTCATTGGGATTCTGATTGGGATTGCATTGAATCTGTAGATTCCCTTAGGTAGCATGGAAATTTTAAACATGTTTATTCTGCCAATACATGTGAACAGACTATCTTTCCATTTGTCTATGTCAGCATTGATTTCTTTCAATAATGTCTTATAGTTTTCATTGTGTAGGTCTTTCACCTCCTCAGTTAAATTTACTCCTTGATATTTTATTCTTTTTGTTGAGAGAGTTTGTTTTTAATTGTTGATTTTAGACATTTTATTAAATGATTTTTTCCTGTATCTATTGAGTTGCACATATGACTTTTCTCCTCTATTTGTTTAATGTGGTGAATTATATTAATTACTTTCTAGGTGACACTAACCTTGCATTTCTAGGGTACATCCTTACATGATAATATTTTACTTTCACATATTTTTTGAATAAATAGGCTGTTTTCCCAGACATTTTTTATGTCTAAGATTTTAAGAGATATTGTCCTGTAATGTTACTTTCTTTTGATGTCCTTTTCAGGGTTTAAAATTAATTTGGCCTCATAAATGAGTTGGAGAGTATTTCCTCTTTACTTTTATTCTCTGGAAGAATTTGTGTAAGACTTATTTCTTTCTTAAATGTTTAGAAGAATTAATCAAAGAAGCCATCAAGCCTGAAGTTTTCTGGTGAGAATGTTTTTCATTAATGATTCAATTTCTTTAAGGATTACTCAGCTTTTCTAATTCATCACATGTCAATTTGGGGTAATTTTGTTTTTCAAGGAATTTGTCAATTTCATCTAAAATTGACATAAAGTTGCTCATAATGTCATCTTACCATCTTTTTCATATTAGTACTTAGTTTAGTATTTGAATTTAAATTTAAATATTTGAGTATTTGAATTTAATATTTTAGTATTTAGTATTTAGTTTAATATTGGTAATTAGTGTTTTCTTATTTCTTTCAGTCTTGTTAGGAACTTCTCAATGTGATTTACCTTGTCAAAGAATCAAACTATTTTATTTTTAGATTAGTTCCCATTGTGTTTTCTGTTTTATATTTCTTTTAAAAAATACCATGCTATTGAATTCCTATTTTTATTTCTTTGTTTCTATGTTCTTGTAGATTCTATGTTGTTGTGTTGCTCTATTAGCTTCTTGAAATAGAATCTAAATCATTGATTTTCAGCCTTTTTTCTTTGTAATACATGTTCCTAAAACAACAATTTTCCTTCTTAGCACTGCTTTAAATGCATTGCACAAATATTGATATGTCTTATTTTTATTATTTTTCTTCTCAACACTATCTAATATCAATTATGATTTCCTAATTGACTCAAGAATTACTGAGAAGTGCATGGATTATTTTGCACACATTTGGAAAATTTTGCTTCCTTTTTTGATATTGGTTTCTATTTTAATTCCACAGAGGTCAAAAATGTAAGCAGATTGATTTTAATTATTTTGAATTAGCTGAAGCTTGCTTTCTTGACCAGAATACGGCATTTTTTGTCAAATGCCCTATGTACACGCAATAAGAATGTGGATTCTACTCTTTTGGATGTTCAATCCTATATGTATCACTTAAGTCAAGTTGTTAAATCATGTGATACAAATCTTCTGTTTCATTGCTAACTTTTTCTGCTAATTTAACCAATTATCATGGTTGTAAATATGTCTATTTCTCTTTTAGTTCTGTAATCTTTTGATTATAGAAGCTTTGATTTTAAGTTACATTATTCATTTTGTTATATTATCATTATATTTTCAGTTTAAGTTATATCATTGTATTAAGTGCATACAAGTTTAGAATCGTCATGTCTTTCTGGTAAGTTGATAGTTTAATCATTAAATGTTCCTTTTCTACTCCAGTAATGCCTTTTGCCTTCAAGTCTACTTTTGGATGGTGTGTCCATGGTATGCCCCCCCCCCTTTTTTCTAACATATCTTACTCATATTTTTAGAGTAGTATTTGTGTAAATGGCATATTATGATTTTTCAAAATTTTAGTTTGACAATCTTTGTCTTTAAGTCATGTTAATTTTATTACGTTAATGAAAATACTAATGTAGTTGTAAATAAATCTACTATCTTCCTTTTTTAACATTATATTATAATCTCTATTACTCCTACTTATATTATTTTTTAAAAACATAAATATTTATTAACACAAAATACCATGTTCCTTCTATGTCTATTAAAATATTTTTTTTAATCTACAATTGCATAATAATTGTTTTATATGCAAAATTAAGAGCTGAAAGTATCATTAATTATTTCTACAGTTTTTCTCTTGAAATAGTATAAAGAACATACTTCAACTGATTGATAGCATTGCAACTTATAAGGTAAATTAGAGCATTTTCACTCCAACTTACATCTAGAATGCCCTACTATTTTTGACAATGAAAAGTACATTTGGTCTCTGTTCTTCCAAAGAAAGCACTTCATTTGTCCTAGAGATTTGACTGGCCTGGAAAGACTGGTCCTTCATGTACTTCTAATCACATTTGGCGGAATACAGAGTGGAGACAGGCAGCCTGTGCATGTATAGAGCTTCAAGAACTCTAAGGAACAAGTTAATGGAAAAAAACTATGTACTTACCTTACAGAACTTTGGACTTTAAAGTACGTGCAAAGGATGAATAGTTCTGAAATGTAACAAGGAACAAAGAAGTCCCAGGAACATTCTTTATGAACTAAGCTAGCCCCAAAAATGATTTCTTTCCTGCATAAAAATGTATTGGAATTTAAAGTATGGAAATTCAAATAAGGTACAAAGTTCTATACAAGTACACCTGATCTTTCTAAGGCTAGAGCAAAATAAATTGACTTTCTAAATAATTTTCCTAGTGTGTCATTTTTAATGCTTTTCTCTAATCCTTAAAGTAACTCTATAAGGAAAACAATTTGAAATAAAAAATAAATTTTTGAATTTAAAACGTTTTTTCAAAATGTTCACAATATTTTAAAAAGCTACACATAGAGTGTTGAAACATTAAGATATACATGAGAAAGAAAAAAAAATCAAATCCCAACATCAGGAGATAAATGGCTTGAGTATATCATTTGTGAATACACACACACACACGCACACTCACACTTATGTATATATTTATATATATAACTAACATTTATTAACTAATTATTCTGTGCTAAATTCAGAATTGTGCTAAATATTTTATATAACTTATTTATTCCTCCAAATAATCATACAAATATCAACTATTTTCAACTCCATTTGACAAAAAGGAAACCAGGCAAAAAGAATTTTAATAATTTGCCTGAGTGATGTGGGAATTAAATAAAGAACTGGATTTTGAGCAAAGTAAGAAATCTTAGAAAACAGTGTTGAGTTTCCCACACTGAGTGTCATTTGTCTGTCTGCTTCTTTCTCCCCATATATTTAATTAAATCATTCTGTTCGTTTTTCATCACTAATCACTATTTTGTCCCGTTTCTTACTTTATCTAGTGAAAACATATGTGTTTAAAATATGATCTTCTATACTTTATTGTTCTTTGTACTTGCCTGCTATACCTGGGTCAATATTTTATTGCTTTAACTTATTTTATTGTCTTGTTTTTATTGTGCATATTCTTTAAGAATAAGGGTTGATTTGACTTACTTTTAGATTAATCCACTGATATGTTTTTGTCATAAATAATATGATTTGTCTTACTTCTCCAATCTTGAAACATTGTTTTTGATTTTCCCATATTTTCAATTTTTTTGTATTAGTGATATGGGAATTGCAATTAGCAAGAATAACAATTATCTTTTTAAAACATAACTGAATCATTTATGGCCATAGCCTGTGTTAATAATTAACCTTTTTTTCCAGAATACATGTGAACACCATGATGTTGCTTTCATTATAAATTAAACTTTTGTATCTATGTATCTATCTATCTATGTAGATAAGTATCTATCTGTCACCTATCTCCCTCTCTATCTAGCCTTCTAGCTATCTTGCTGTCTATCTACACTGGCAGCATGCTTTGTAGTTTGATCTACTCAATTGAACCATTCAGGTACTCTCCACTGATCCATCCAGTGGCAATGTCACAATATCTTGGTGGGAGAAAGTAAATGTACTTTCTTATTTTAATTTATTTACTCTCTCATGTTATAAACTATAGGAAAAATAATCTCAACATAATATCAGTGTGAGAATATTCAAAGGAGATAAATTGTGTTATAGAGATCATGGTTTAAACAAAGAGACTGAGAAATCCACTTTTCAAAGAAGTCTGAGAATTCTGGTGGATTAGTGAGATTATATAGTAACCCATTTTTTTGTGTGTGAGGAAGATCGGCCTCGAGCTAACATCTGTTGCCAATCTTCCTCTTTTTGCTTGAGGAAGATAGGGCCTGAGCTAACATCTGTGCCCATCTTCCTCTATTGTAAGTGGGATGTCGCCACAGTAAGGCCAGATGAGTGGTGCTAAGTCCACGCTTGGGATCCAAACTTGCAAACCCCAGGCCTCCAAAATGGAGTATGCAAACTTAATCACTACGCCACTGGACGAGCCCTGGTAAACTGTTTTTAAAGCAGAAAAAACAAGTTCTAGTTATTACATCGGAAGTATCATGCATGTATTTGGCACAATAGGACTTCCCAGAGTGTTTTGTTTGCAGAGATGAGAAGAGCTTCTGAGAGAAGCTGGCATTTGAATTGAATTTTAAAAGATGAATACTATCTCTCCAGGGATATTGGTCTGATGGTTTAACCACTTTGAAGCATGCCAGGTGCCATCTTAATTTAGAGAAATTTGTAAATAGACCTAGATCAATTCAACTATTTATTTAATTTTCATAAACACATCACCAATTTTAAATTAGATCACTGCATTGTTGTCCAAATTGATGCTTAACCTTCCGAAACATTAGGTCATTGCTAGTTGATTCCGTGTTATAGTACTCAGGATAATTAAAGTCTATGCTTTGCATCATAAAAATCACACCAGATTGACATTTTCTTCTTTGCCTTTTTCTGTGAGGAGGTTTACCTTTCTTTCTAAGATTGTTTAAGGTTTACCAAGCTCTGCCCACCGTGACTTTTCCTTCACTCCCTTACATTTCCCAAAAGTAGCTTAAAACATCTGGTTCTGAGACACAATGCACTGTGTTACCTTCCTACTGCGTGTTTCTTGCTAATAAACAGTAATCTACAAGACATTTTAAAACTTGTGTTTGGCATCAAAAGTACATATATAAGTGAATTTCTGTTCTTTACACTAACATTTTGCAAGTACCTTCCTTGTTGAAACATGCCATTGGGAAAAAACAATCTGTTTTGCTAATGCTTACGCTCTTTAGAGGGTAACTTCTGTACTTTAAATGCATGGTTTAGTTTATATCTTATCATACGGGAAGCGAAGAGAAAATCTGTTCCTGTGTGTTGTTATAAAAGCAGCCATAGAGGAACTGACAGCTGACCTATTTTCCACTAACTTAAAAAAAAAGAAACGCTTTGTTAGACCAAACTAAGATGAATGCAGTCGTTATTGTCAAATAACAATGTAGTTAAAATTGGAATAAGATTCCTTTAAATAGATGAGCGTTATCTTTTCTCTTGATGTTTTTATTCTCTCTCTTATTGTGTGATTTAAATTATTATAATTCAGATTTTTCTTTCTAATTTCATAGATTTTTTTCTGAATGAAAATGTCAGAGAACCGTGTTTGGAATGTATAATTGCAATGGATTGCGCAGGAAAGTGTGCCATTAATTGTTCATCTACATTGAAAATTTCACAGTAAATGTTTCCAAAGAGCACTGCCCATCTTCATTAACTGAGAGACTCTATCTTTTTTGGTAAAGGAGAAAGTTGTTTTGAATGTATAATCATCTTCATCAACTGTATTAAAGAAAGCAAAAACATAATAGATAACCTTGAATTTTTCATTTCTCTTTTATTCCCAAAATTGCAAGGGCAGATTCAAGGACATGTACCCATAATAACATCGAGGATCATAGGTCCTCAGGGTGAGAGAGGATGTTAGAGGTAAAATGCCTCCCATCTCTGGATGCAGAACACTAATTTTGCTGCGCATCTGGTCTACACATGGCACAGAATTTCAGAGGCCTGGGAACCTGGAGTAATTTCACACAAAGGTTTTCATGTTGCACTTTGGCTCCTGCCAAGATTTTGTTCCATCCCATTCGATTCTT
Organism: Equus caballus; assembly: GCF_041296265.1. NCBI lineage: Eukaryota > Metazoa > Chordata > Mammalia > Perissodactyla > Equidae > Equus > Equus caballus. The sequence continues at coordinate 22,057,657 of NC_091687.1, forward strand.
ATAACAATCTGGAGACTTGCATATTGTTATAAACCCCCTTTTAAGATATTGAAATGAAAACCTAAATTAATTGACTTTTTCCAAAGCCATACTTTTAGCAAGAAGTAAAATGTGAAGTTGTACACTTACCTGGAGTCCTCTGTTTCTCTTCACCATACTAATAAATGTAAATAAATGAATTCCTGAGTACATGTACCTTTTAGTTACTATTACTGTGTCGCTATTACTGTGTCAAATAACAATTGTACTTTGTTCATAATTTTGTCAGTGATGACTTTGAGAAGAGTTCAGCTTGGAAGTACATGCTTGGATCTCTCATGTAATTTCAGTCAGATATAGGCTAGCACTGCAGTCATTTGAAAGCTCAATTGGGTGGGACCAAGATGACTCATTTATCTGGCAGTGAAATGATGCTGCCTCTCAGCTGGGAGCTTATCTAGGAGCAGGAGTGAAGCAGAAGTGGCTATTTATGAATCTTGAGTAGAGCAATGTGAAAGTTACTGGGCTTCCTCCATGCTTACTGGATCCATCCAGAGGAAGCATCCACAGAGAAATAAGAGGAACGTGTATGGTGTTTTGTGGGCTATCTCCAAAATTATATAGCATCATTTCTGTATTCTCAATTAATTAAAACAGTCACAAGCTCACCCAATGTCAAAGGGATGAGATATAAATTGCATATCTTAATGGAAAGAATGTCAAAATACATTTTTACCTTGCCACTGTATAGAATAGTGTGTTGAGTTAATTACCATCAGTACTTTGTCCAGTGACCAATGATTTACTAAGGGCCTATTACTCTCAAAGGGAAGTTAAAGTTATATATATATATATATATATATATATATATATATATATATATATATATATTTCAGCTCTATAGGTTTATACATAAATTTATTGTATTTTAAAAGATTTAATACCCCACAATGTAAATTATGATTGCTTTATATATCTATAAATTGCATAAATATATATATGTTAAACTGATGACAAACCACTCCATAACAGGCTCTATTCTCCCATTCTGACCATATGCCAAAGGGTGTGCCACTGGGCACAGAAAACAGTAACATGTCATTAACGTGTAGTTTTCACATGATATTCATATGATCTTTCCTTTAGCGTACTTCACACTACATCATGGGTCAAGATCCATGTTCTTTTTTCCCCATTGATTACATGGAACATCAGGACATTTCAAAATGTGATTTATTTTGATGGAGTTAGTAAGGTTAGTAAGTAATGTTAAGCTAAAACTAATAGTAAGTACTAAAAGAGAGACTCAAATGCTTCCTCATTGACTTTCAGGTTCAAAATAAAACTGTGGAATCCAAAAGAGGATAAAAAACTTATAAATATATATGCATTCAACACAAGAGCACCTGAGTACAAAAAGCAAATATTAGCAGACATAAAGGGAGAAATTGACAGTAATACAATAATAGGAAGGGACTTTAACACCCCACTTATATCAATGGATAGATCATTCAGACAGAAAATCAATAAAAAAAATTGGCCTTAAACAACAGAATAAGCCAAATGGATTTAATAGATATGTATAGAATATTCCATCCACAAACAGTAGAATACACATTCTTTTCAAGTGCACATGGAACATTCTCCAGGACAAATCACATGTTAGGTCACAGAACAAGTCTAAATAAATTTAAGACTGAAATCATATTGTGCATCTGTTCCAACCACAATGTTATGAGACTAGAAATCAATTATAGGAATAGACTGGAAAAAAAATCAACACATGGAGACTGAACAACATGCTACTAAACAACCAATGAACTTTTGAAGAAATCCAAGGGGAAATCAAAAAATACCTTGAGACAAATGAAAATGGAAACACAACATTCCACTGTTTATGGGACACAGCAAAAGCAGTTGTAGGAGGGAAGTTTATACAGATACAGGCCTACCTTAGAAAACAAGAAAAATCTCAAATAAACAATCTAACTTTACACCTAAATGAACTAGAAAAAGAAGAACAAACAAAGCCCACAGTTAGTAGAAGGAAGGAAATATAAAAGAGCAGAGCTGAAATAAATGAAATAGAGACTAAAAAAAAAAAAATAGAAAGGATCAATGAAGTCAAGAGCTGATTCTTTGAGAAAATAAACAATATTGATAAACTTTCAACCAGACTCATCAAAAAAAATGATGGAGGGGTCAAATAAGAAATTAAAGAGAAGTCACAACTGCCACCACAGAAATAAAAGGATCGTAAGAGATTACTATGAAAAATTATATGCCAACAAGTTGGATAACATATAAGAAATGGAAAAAATCCTAGAAACATATAATCTTCCAAGACTGAATCAGGAAAAAATAGAAAATCTGAAGAGACCGATTACTAGTAATGAGGTTGAATCAGTAATCAAAAAACTCACAACAAACAAAAGTCTAGGACCAGATGGCTTCACAAGTAAGTTCTACCAAACATTTAAAGAAGATTTAATGCCACTCCTTCTCAAACTACTCAAAAAATTGAAGAGAAAAGAGCTCTTCCAAACTCCTTCTACCAGGGCAGCATTATCCTGATACAAAACCCAGAAAAGGACACTACAAAAAAACTCAGTTACCTGTTGAACATAGATGCAAAAACCCTCAACAAAATATAAACAAACTGAATTCAACAATAGATTAAAAGAATCTTACACAATGATTAAGTGGGCTTTATTCCAGGGAGGCAAGGATGGTTCAATATTTGCAAATCAGTCAATGTAATACACCACATTAACAAAATTAAAAATAAAAATCATATGATCATCTTAATAGATGAAGCAAAAGCATTTGACAAAATTCAATGTTTATTCATAATAAAAACTCTCAACAAAGTAGGAACATAAGAAGCCATATATGACAAACCCAGAGATAACATCATATTTAATGGTGAAATGCTGAAAGCTTTTTTCTCTAAGATCAGGAACAAGGCAAGGATGCCTGCTTTTGCCACTTTTATTCAAAATAATATTGGAAGTCCAGGCCACAGCAATCAGATAAGAAAAAGAAATAAAAGGTATCAAATTTAGAAAGGAAAAAGTAAAACTATCACTGTTTGCAGATGACATGATACTATATGTAGAAAATGCTAAAAACTCCTCCAAAAAATTATTAAAACTAATAAATGAACTCAGTAAGATTGCACGATGTAAAATTAATATGCAGAATTCTGTTGCATTTCTATACATTAATAACAATCTATGAGAAAGAGAAATTAAGAAATAATCTCATTTAGGGGCTGGCCCAGTGGCATAGCAGTTAGGTTTGCACACTGTGCTTCAGTGGCCCCAGGTTCATGGGTTTGGATCCCAGGCATGGACCTACACACTGCTCATCAAGCCATGCTGTAGATGCATCCCACATACAAAATAGAGGAAGATGGCCACAGATGTTAGCTCAGTGACAATCTTCCTCAAGCAAGAAGACGAGGATTGACAACAGATGTTAGCTTGCCAATCTTCCACACCAAAACAAAAAAAAAATACCATTTAGAATTGCATTAAAAGGAATAAAATAAAATTCCTAAGAATAAATTTAACTAAAGGGCTGAAAGATATGTGCTTTGAAAACTAAAAGACATTGATGAAAGAAATTGAAGACAACACAAATAAATGGAAAGTTATACCATGTTCATGGATTGAAAGAACTAATATTAAAATGTCAGTACCACCCAAAACCATCTACAGATTCAATGACATCTATATCAAAATACCAATGGCCTTTTTCATGGAACTAGGATAAATTATCTTAAAATTTGCATGGAACTATAAAAGACCCTTAATAGCCAAAGCAATCTTGAGAAAGAAGAACAAAGCTGGATGTATCATACTCCCCGATTTCAAACTATACTACAAAGCTGTAGTCATCAAAATTGTATGACACTCGCACAAAAACAGACGCATAAATCAGTGGAAGAGCAGAGAGAGTCCAGAAATAAACTCATGCTTATATGACCAATTAATCTACAACAAAGGAGGGAAGAATATGCAATGGGTGAAAATACAGTCTCTTCAACAAATAGCATTGGCAAAACTGGAAAGTTACGTGCAAAAGAATGAAATTGGACCACTTTCTTTTTTTTTATTGCTGAGGAAAATTGGCCCTATGCTAACATCTATGGCCAATCCTCCTCTTTTTGCTTGAGAAAGATTATCAATGGGCTAACATCTGTGCCCACCTTCCTCTATTTTGTACAGTGAATGCTGCCACAGTATGGCTTGATGAGCAGTGTGTAAGTCCGCACCCGAGCCATGATCCCTGTGCTGCTGAAGCAGAACACACGAACTTAACCACTATGTCACTGGGGCAGCCCTGGACCACTTTGTTACACCATATGAAAAATAAACTCAAGATGATAGATTAAACAATTAAATGAAAAACCTGAAATCATAAAACTCCTAGAAGAAAACATTGGTAGTCAGTTCCCTCTCATTGGTCTTAGTAACATTTTTTTGGATGTGTCTCCTCAGGCAAGGACAAAAAAGCAAAACTAAATAAATTGGACTACATCAAACTTAAAGGCTCTTGCACAGTGAAGCAAACCCTCAACAAAATGAAATGGCAATCTACTGAATGGGAGAAGATATTTGCAAATGATATATCCAATAAGAGGTTAATATCCAAAATATATAAAGAACTCATACAATATAATATCAAAAAACAAAAAAAATCCAATTAAAAAGTATGCAGAAGACCTGCATAGGAATTTTTCCAAAGAAGATATATAGATGGCCAACAGATGCATGAAAAGAAGCACAACATCACTAATCATCAGGGAAATACAAATCAAAACCACAATGAGATATCATCTCACACCTCTCAGAATGTCTATCATCAAAAAGATGACAAATGAGCACTGTTGGTGGGTCTGTAAATTGGTGCAGCCACTATGGAAAACACTAGGGAGGTTCTTCAAAAAGTTAAAAATAAAACTATTGTATGATCCAGCAACTCCACTTCTGGGTATTTACCCCCAAAAGCAAAAACACTAATTCAAAAATATATATGCACCCTTATGTTCATGGCACCATTATTTACCCTAGCCAAGATACTGAAGCAACCTAAGTGTCCATCAATAGATGAATGGATAAAGAAGATGTGGTATATGCATATATAATGAAATATTATTCAGCCAAAAAAATGAAATCTTGCCATTTGTGACAACACGGATCAACCTTAAGGGTATTATGCTAAGTGAAATAAGCAAGATAGAAAAAGACATATATCTTATGATTTCATTTATGTGTGGAATCTGAAAAACAAAACAAATGAACAAACAAAACAGAAACAGACTCATAAATACAGAGAACAAGTTGGTGATTGCCAGAGCATGGGAGGTGGGGAGTGGGATGAAATAGATGAAGGAGACCAGAGGTACAAACTTTCAATTACAAAATAAATATGTCATGGGAATATAATGTACAACATAGGGATATAGTCAATAATATTGTAATAGCTTGGTATGGCAGGTTACTAGTCTTGTAGTGGTGATCATTTCATAATGTACATAAATATCAAATCACTATATTGTACACTGAAACTAACATAATATTGTATAACAGCTGTACTTCATAAAAGAAAAACAGCTGGGGAGATGAAAATCAAGAAGCACAAAGTAGCACTCATTTATTTATAAACATTTATTTTTAATCAAATTAATACACTAACTTTTTTTCTGTCTCAAATAGTATGGAAAAACTTATGTAGGAAAACAGCAGTAAATCCTGCCCGCCCCCCACCTCAGTGCACCAAGAAAAGGCAAGTCCTTTCAACTCTGTGCTTCACCCTTCTCCTAGCTGCTTTTACAACTCTCTATTAGTTCATTCAAACGGTCTTCACCAGGGATAATATATATATATATATTATTCTGCTTGTTGAGGGCTACCTTTAAACAGTCCACATAATCTTCAGTTTACGGACCATCATTTTTCCATAATGCATGTTTGAATCCCAGTTTTTAAAAAGGATATCAGTGTCCGTAACTTATCTTTCATCTCAAACCTTAGCTTCATTGTCAGGTTGCTAACCTTTACCTTTTTCCCTGAAACCATAACCATGCCTTTGATGCATTTACATTTTAGTGACTATGATGACATTGCTCAATTTCAGACTAAGTGGCATAGTAGGACAATTTTTTCTCTGTTAGTCCAATTCATGAATCCCAGGTCATCTAAAAGGGTATGACTCTGTCAGAGAGAAAAACTGTTTTTCTCTATTTCTATTAATTATAAACATTACACTTTGTATGTATAATATTATATTATGTTTTTTTAATAATCCTTTTTTATTAGTTTCCTATCACTGCTATAACAAATTACCAAAACTTAGTGGCTTAAAGCAACATAAATTTATTCTCTCACAGCTGTGGAGATCAGAAGTTTGAAATGGGCTAAAATCATGGTGTCTTCAGGACTGCATTTCTTTCTGGAGGTTGTAGGGGACAGTCTGTTTTCTTGCCTTTACCAACTTTTAGAGGCTCTCCACATCCTTTGGCTGGTGGCCCCTGCCTCCATCTTCAACGCCAGCAGTGGCCTTTCAAGCCTCTCTCATATCACATCACTCTGACGCTCTTTCTGTAGTCGCATCTACTCCGTCCTCTTCTGCCCCTATCTTCCACTTTTAGAGACTCTTGTTTTATATTGGTCTCCTCAGGGTAATCTAATCTAGGATGACCTCCACTTAAGGTCAGCTAAATATCAGCCATAATTGCCCTTTGCCATGTAACCATATATAATATATATAATATTTTATATATTCACAAGTTCTGGGAATTTGGACAGGGACCACAGGGGCTGGGGGGAGAGAGACTCAAATTCTTCCTCATCAACTTTCAGGTTCAGAATAAAACTGGGCAGATAAAACTCAAGAAGCACAAATTAGCCACTTTATTTATAAATAATTATTTATTTTTAATCAAATAAATACGTGAACACTTTTTGGGCCTCAAATACTATGAACATTATTCTGTCTACCACACCTTTGTTTTTGTTGGAATTTCTTATTCCTTTTTCTTTATTTATTGTTGGAACTTATTATAGACTCAAATCTTCCAAACTCTAGTTCACCTAGTCTGTCAAATCCATTGTTTTTTCTAGAATCATTTTTCCCATGGCTCTTGGGTCTCACAATATAAATAGTCCAATGATTAGAAATGCCCTGTAGTGAGACATTTTGCCTCAGAAAGCAGAGATGCTAAAAGGATTCAAGGTTTGATTGAGTTGCTTGAGATAATTAGAAAAATCCCATCAAAGATGGTGATTCTGTGATTCTAAGAAGAGTTTCATACTGAAATACACATTTATAAAATAAGCAAAGTATTCATTCTTCAGCAAATTGTCTGCCCTTTGGAGGGTGAGGTGGGTCACATAATTTTTTCTTGTGGAGGGACCAAAATGTGTTCAGGCTGTGTAGTCTCAGAGAGCTCCTCTGCTCTAGGGTTGAGTATAGCTTATTAGATTGATTTCAAATGGGCATACTCAGGAGTTTTCAAATAAAACTGAATGTGACCCAGTTTATCACAGCTGATTGGCAAACCTTTACAAAAAAGAAAATTGGGGATGAGATAGCATTTGAGCCTGCTATTTTCCTCAGACAGGTAATCTTATTTACTCACCTTATCTCTTTTCAGAACTGTAAGTTCTAGGATACCATAAAATAATTTAGGTACTTAAAGAAAATTTTTTGCAAATTGCCCACTTATGTTACTATCATTACCACAAAGTGTATATTTTAATGCAAAGTCACAAGGAGTAGCTCTCTGAAAGTAGAAAATAAAAGTTATTCCACAGCCACAGAGACATCATTCTGCTGCTCATCTAGATTAAGTCCACATCCTGTTGGACAACAGCATGTTAGTTCAATTTTTCTTTCTGCTTTTTCTCCCCAAATCCCCCCAGTATATAGTTGTATGTTTTAGTTGTGGGTTCCTTTAGTTGTGGCATGTGGGATACATCCTCAGCGTGGCCTGACCAGTGATACCATGTCCGCACCCAGGATCCGAACCAGTGAAACCCCAGGCCACTGAAGCGGAGTGGGTGAACTTAATCACTCAGCCACGGGGCCAGCTCCTGTTAGTTCAATTTTGAGAAGGGTTTCTGACTGACACTTTCCTAGATGGACTAAGGACTCTATTGAAATTTATGCAAAAATACACAAGAAAAAAATGGATTTTTAAGTGGTGAAAAGAAATACTAGCAGAAGTGAGAGTCAATATGCCTACCTATAAACTATACTTCCTACATCTCAACAGCTGAAGTTTAATCTTTTATCTCTTTAGCTTGCTTGAAGCAAGAAATGCTATGTTTTAATTCACTACTCCTAAGTGTTCTCGGAAGAGATTGAGACATAGTTTCTTTTTGTCCTAAAATGTGGCCATTCTGCTACAGAAAATTCCTCCTACAGGAAAGTCACTATTTTGCAAATCGTGCAGCAATTCTCACAAAATGCAGACACACGGTACACACACCACACAGGGCCTTTGGAAGTGAGGGAAAGACAAAGTTATGATTTGGACTCCGTATCTTGTTTTGCCATTCTCTTCCAATTTGGAGTTGTCTGGCTCATGTGCTAAGCTCACGTTAGCTAAATCCATTTTTCTTACTCCACTGTAGGTTCACATTTATTTTTCTCCCAGCAGCCTCCTGCACAGTCAGCCACAGGGAAGATGGAATTATCTTGTCAGAAATTGTAACATTAAATTACCCTAGGGAAGCATGCAGGTGCAAAACCTGGTGCTTTTTAATGCAAATTCCGGGATTCTAATCCAAACACAACTTCCACCACCGCGCTGCATATCTACCGCACAGACTAAAAATAAAACTGATGCATTCAAGACTTTATGTGTGTATTTTTCAATTCAGCTCAGTTAAAAGCGTTCCTTCTAGATAAGAACAGAAATGTCTAACTTTTTTTAATGTTCTGGATCTTGGTGATGTTCACACTGACCATTCTCAAGAGTGCATTTAATGTCAGTAAAAATATGTTTTCTAAAATCAGAATAAGAAATCTAACCACTTATGTTTAACAATGAAAAAGTCTGACAGATATTGCCATAAGAAAAATTATTCAAAGGGCAGTAGGTTATTTTATTCAAAACTCTTAATTTATTTTACAGAGATTTTCTGCAGCATGAGCAAAAGTTTCTTAGTGGTTGTGAAATCATAAAAAAAATCCAAAAAGGCATGCATAACTCATAAATCTCATTTTATAAAAAATGTTGAGACATCTAACTAACACCTCATACTTCTCCTTCTCTATCATATGAGAGTATTCAAATTAATTGCAAGAAACCAGCCCTTAGAAACTCAAGATTTAGAAAAAAAATCTAGCATATGTTTATTGAGGAATCACGTCACATTGTAAAACAATATACATACTGGGTGAAGTCAGCAGGTATTTAATCCTTGTGCAATCTGCAATGTCACCTGCTATAGGCAGAGACATTAGCCTGAAGATAAAAGAGGAAACTTGAAATATGTTTTTTTCCACCTCAAGGGATATCTTCATCCTCTCCCTCAAGGTGCAGTGAGGGTTACCTGGGCGAGAACAACAGCTGAGCCTTGGCAAGTCAAAATGGTGATTAGTAGAAGAAAAGGAAGATTAGGGGAAATAGATGTCACAAAAGTAGATGTTCAAGTGAGGTGTGTATGTGTACAAATACCTGATTTTGCAAAGGAGATAATCTACTTAACTATAAGAGAGAACGAAATAGTATATTAAAACGTCTTTAAATTCCGAGAACATGAAGATTTGGTCAGAAAAACCTAAAAACTATTCAAAAGTATAATAGAAAAATCATTTGCAACAAAAATAAAGATCAGTACATATGATATATCAATATTAAAGAAATAGCATTTATTCATTTAAAGAACATTAAAGAAAGTGAAAACAAAGGAAGTTGCAGGAATAAGGAAAACACTACAGTGTAATGGAGACTTTGGAAGAGTGGGAAGGAAGAGAGTATGTTGTTGATTTGCACTATACGATTTTATGAAAATATACATTTATAATTTTATGGTCCTAATTTTATTTAGATTTTAGGTTCACAGGAGCTGGATACATTAAAAAGAATTAAAAATAAAACTAAATAAACAGGAGCAAACCATATCTATTCCAGTAATAACAGTTTGGGACAGACAAGGACTTGTGTTTATTCCCATTTTCTGCCCCTGAAGTCAAAACGAAAGACAGAAATCAAAGTAAATAAATTAAACCTATAAGATTAAATCATGGTTCTGTCAATACTACTGAAATAATTAGTAAACCGATCAGTAAATATGAGAAAATTACTCAGAATGTAGCACAAAGAGATAAAGATACCAAAAATATGAAGGAAAGTTAAAAGCAATGGGTAAGAGAATAAGTTCCATCACATATTTAATAGGAGATAAGAAGGAGAGAATAGAGATAAAATGGGGAAGATAATATTGAACAGGATAAAAATATTGGATAACCAGAGCAATTAGGCAAGAAAAAGACATAAAAGGAATTTTTATAGGCAATGAAGAAGCAAAACTCTCGCTGTTTGCAGATAACATGATTTTATATAGAGAAAACCCTAAAGAATCCATTGGAAAACTATTAGGAATAATCAACAACTGCAGCAAAGTTGCAGGGCACAAAATCAACTTACAAAAATCAGTTGGATTTCTATACTCTAATAATGAACTAACAGAAAGAGAACTCAAGAATACAATCCCATTTACAACCCCAACAAAAAGAGTAAAATATCTAGGAATACATTTAACCAAGGAGGTGAAAGACCTGTATAATGAAAACTATAAGACATTACTGAAAGAATCAATGATGGCATAAAGAAATGGAAAGATATTCCACGCACATAGATTGGAAGAATAAACATAGTAAAATGTCCATAGTACCTAAAGCAATCTACAGATTCAGTCCAAATCAGAATCTTAATGAATTCTTCACAGAAATCGAACAAAAAAATCCTAAAATTCATATGGGGCAACAAAAGACCCTGAACTGCTAAAGCAATACTGAGACAAAAGATCAAAACTGGAGGCATCACAATCCCTGACTTCAAAATATACTACAAAGCTATAGCAACCAAAACAGCATAGTACTGGCACAACAACAGGCACAAAGATCAATGGAACAGAATTGAAAGCCCAGAAATAAAACCACACATATATGGAGAGCTGATCTTTGACAAAGGAGCTAAGAGCGTACAATGGAAAAAGGAAAGTCTCTTAAATAAATGGTTTTGTGAAAACTGGACAGCCACATGTAAAAAAATGAAAGTAGACCATTATCATTTTCCATACACAAAAATAAATTCAAAATGGATCAAAGACTTGAAGGTAAGATGAGAAACCATAAAACTCCTAGAAGAAAATATAGGCAGTAAAGCCTTTGACATTGATCTTAAAGGGATCTTTTCAAATACCATGTCTACTCAGACAAGGAAAACAAAAGAAAAAATAAACAAATGGGACTTCATCAGACTAAAGAGCTTCTGTAAGGCACGGAAAACCATGAACAAAACTAAAAGACAACCCACCAATTGGAAGAAAATATTTGCAAATCATACATCTGAGAGGGGTTAATCTCCATAATATATAAATAACTCACACAACTGAACAACAAAAAAATAAACAACTCAATCCAAAAGTGGCAGAGGATATGAACAGACATTTTTCCAAATAAGATATACAGATGGCCAATAGGCACATGAAAAGACGTTCAACACCACTAATCATCAGGGAAATGCAAATCAAAGCTACACTAAGATACCAACTTACATCTATTAGAATGGCTATAATCACCAAGACAAAAAAATAACAAATGTTAGAGAAGTTATGGAGAAAAGGGAATGCTCACACACTGCTGGTGGGAATGCAAACTGGTGCAGACAGTGTGGAAAATGGTATGGAGATTTCTCAAAGAGTTAAAAATAGAAATACCATGTGACCTGGGATCCCACAACTGGGTATTTATCCAAAGAACTTGAAATAAACAATTCAAAGAGATTTATGAATCCCTATGTTCACAGCAGCATTATTGACAACAGCCAAGGTTTGGAAGCAAGCCATATGCCCATCAACTGATGAGTGGATAAAGAAGCTGTGGTATATATATACAATGGAATACTACTCAGCCATAAAAAAGACAAAATGGTCCCATTCTCAACAACATAGATAGGCCTCGAGGGTATTATATTAAGTGAAATAAACCAGACTGAGAAAGGCAAACAATGTATGATTTCACTCATATGTGGAAGATAAACAAAAATACGGACAAAGAGAACTGCTTAGTAGTTACCAAGGGGAAGGGGGTTGATAGGTGGGAACAAGAGGTGTAGGTATGTATTTATATGGTGAGTGAGAAATAATAATGTACAACTGATATTTCCCAATGTTATAAACTATTTTGACCTCAATAAAAAATGTTAATTTTTCCAAACATAATAATATGCATAATCATCAGATTGAAGAAATATGTTAAATCCCAAGAAAGGATAAATAAAATGTGTCTTCAGAGAGAAGCTGCAAAACTTCAAAAACAGAAAAAATCTTTCAAGTAAAGAGAAAGAAAAGAAGTGACTGAGCTGAGACTTTGGTGTCAGCCATTGTTATAACCTAGTACAGGCATGCTGACACAGATGCTGGCAGATACCATTGAAGTTCTTCCCCTGGCCTGATAGCCCAGGAGTCTGCCACACCCACTAGAACACAGATTTGATCCAGTTCAGCCAGGGCAGGCAGCCTGACCTAGAGACCAGCCCTCAGGCTGCTTGTTGGCCTGCATAGACTGGGTGCCTTGATCCTCTACAGGCAGACAAGTGTGTCCACCTCTGTGGGGCAGGGCCTGTGTAAGGACCAGGCGAACTGTGTGGGGCATTGGTGGAGAGGTGAGGGACTCTGCAGCAGGGCAACTGAGTACAATACAGGGGGTCTGGAAGTGTGCATGGACCACGGATGTGTTGATGGTGTGTCTGGGCCTGTGGGGAGTGGGGCTTATCAATGGCAGAAGACCTGTGCTTCATAATCAGCCGCAAAGAGGATTGGCTCCACTTTACAAAGTCTGAAACAATTGGGTGCTCCTGTGCCTAGAGACAGCCCTGCTCAGCTACAATCCTAATAAAGCTGACAACAGCCTTACAGGCCTGAGTCCTACAGCAACTGTAAGCCCCTGTCTAGCAACCAACTGCACTGGGTACATACTGAATTAACAGGAAAACTGCAACAGGAGTGTGCTATTAGACATTGCAGCCAATGGTCCTGGGGCTCCCCAAACCTGACTTACAAATAGATGGTCAGGGAGGGAAAGACTAGACTCCCTGGGTACCTGCAGTAAGAGCAACCCTGCCACAGTGGAAGGACATAAGTAGCCTAAACAGAGGTCACTCTAGGATCATTTGGACTGGTGACAAGATGAAAGCATACTGCTGGGGCTCACAAGGCATCTCACACATAAGGCCACTTCTCCAAGCTCAGGAGACCTAGCTGACTCACCTAATACACAGATATAAGCACAGAGAAAGAGGCATAATTAGGAAGCAAAGGAATACATTCCAAGCAAGGCAACAGCACAAAACCCCAGGAAAAGAACTAAATGAAACAGAAATAAGCAATTTACCTGACAAAGAGTTCAAACAAAAACTCATAAGGATGCTCGCTGATATTTGGAGAAGACTGGATGAGCACAGTGAGAACATCAACAAAGAATTGGAAAATACAAAAAAGAACCAATCAGAAATGAAGAATACAATACTGGAAATGAAAATTTCACTAGAGAGACTCAATAGTAGAGAAGATGATGCAGAAGAATGGATCAGCAAGCTGGAAGAAATACTAGAGGAAATCACCCAAGCTGAACAGATAAAAGAAAAAAGAATTAGACAGAATCAGAACAGTCCAAGGAGACTTTGGGACAATATCAAGCACACTAACATTTGTATTATAGGTGTCCCAGAAAAAGAAGAGAAAGGCAAAGAGGCAGAGAACCTATTTGAAGAAATAATAGCTGAAAATTTTCCTAGCCTAAGGAAGAAAACAGACATCCAAGTACAGAAGGACAGAGAGCACCAAATAAGATGAAGCCCAAGAAGCTCACACAAAGACACATTATAATTAAAATGTCCAAAATTAGAGATAAAGAGAGAATCCTAAAAGTGGTCAGAGAAAGGCAACAAGTGACATAGAAAGGAAAGCCCCTAAGGCTATTTGTGGACTTTTCAGCTGAAACCCTATAGGCTAGAAGACAGTGGCAAGAGATATTTAAAGTGTTGAAAGGAAAAATCCTACAGCAAGAATACTCTATCCAGCAAAATTATCACTGAGAATGGGAGGAGAGATAAAGAGCCTCCCAGACAAGCAAAAATTAAAGGAGTTTATCACTAAGAAACTAGTTGCACAAGAGATACCGAAGGGACTTATTTAAGTGGGAAAGAGAATAAGAGAAGAACTACTAAAACACCCAGAAAAAAAAGTAACAAAATGGCAATAAATGCATATTTATCAATATCTACTTTAAATGTCAATAGACTAAATGCTCCAGTCAAAAGACATAGGGTGTCCAATTGGATAAAAAAACAAGACCCATATATATGCTGCATGCAAGAGATACACTTCAGAACTAAAGACACTCACATTCTGAAAGTGAAAGGATAGAAAAAGATAGTCTATGAAAATGACAAAGAAAAGAAAGTGGGGGTAACAATACTTATATCAGAAAAAAAAAGACTTTAAAGCAAAAACTGCAACAAGAGAAAAAGAAGAGCACTACATAATGATAAAAGGAATAATCCAACGAAGATATAAGATTTATAAATATCTATGCACCCAACATAGGAGCACCTAAATATATAAAGCAATTATTAACAGACGTGAAAGGAGAAATAGACAGTAACACAATAATAGTAGGGGACTTTAACACTCCATGTACACCAATGGATAGATCGTCCAAACAGAAGATCAATAAGGAAATACTGGCATGAAACGACACATTAGATTAGATGGACTTAGTAGATATATATAGAACATTCCATCCAAAGACCACAGAATACACATTCTTTTCAAATGCATACGGAACATTCTCCAGCATTGATCACATATTCGGCCACAAAACAAATCTCAATAAATTTAAGAAGATCAAAATAATACTTAGCATCTTTTTCTGACCACAAAGATATGAAAATAGAAATCAACTACAGGAAGAAAATCTGAAAACCCACAAAAATGTCTAGATTAAAGAGAATGCTACTGAACAACGATGTGGTGAATGAAGAAATCAAAGGAGAAATCAAAAAATACCTGGAGACAAATGAAAATGAAAATACGACATGTCAAAATTTGTGGGGTACAGCAAAAGTGGTTCTAAGAGGGAGGTTTATAGCAGTTCAGGCATACCTCAACAAACGAGAAAACTCCAAAGTAAACAATCTAATAGTGCATGTAAAGGAACTGGAAAAAGAAGCATAAACAAAGCACCAAAACAGCAGAAGGAAGGAAATATAAAAATCAGAGCAGAAATAGAGGCTAAAAACAAATGGAAAAAATTGATGAAACCAAGAGCTGGTTCTTTGAAAAGATAAACAAAATTTACAAACCTTTAGCTAGACTCACCAAGAAAAAAGAGAGAAGGCTCAAATAAATGAAATCAGAAATGAAAGAACAGAAGTTACAACAAACACCTCACAAAGACAAAAGATTATAAGAGAATAGTATGAAAGGCTATATGCCAACAAATTGGATAATGTAGAAGAAATGGATAAATTCTTAGAATCATACAACCGTCCAAAACTAGGTCAAGAAGAAGTAGAGAAGTTGAATCAACCAATCATCATTAAGAAAATCGAAACAGTAATCAAAACCTCCCAAAAAATAAATGACCACGAATAGATGGCTTCCTTGGTGAATTCTACCAAACATTCAAAGAAGACTTAATACCTATTCTTCTCAAACTCTTCCAAAATATTGAAGAAGAAAGGATGCTTCCTAACTCATTCTACAAAGCATACATTACCCTGATACCAAAATCAGACAAGGAAAACACAAAATTATAGGCCAATATTACTGATGAACATCGATGCAAAAATCCTCAAGAAAATACTAGCAAATCAAATACAACAATACATGAAAAAAAAAATCATACATCATGATCAAGTGGGTTTTATTCCTGGGATGCAGGGATGGCTCATTATCTGCAAATCAATCAATGTGATACACCACATTAACAAAATGAGGAATAAAAGTCACATGTTCATCTCAATAGATGCAGAGAAAGCATTTGACCAGATACAGCATCCATTTATGATAAAAACTCTAAATAAAATATGTATAGAAGGAAAATACCTCAACATAATAAAGATGATATAAGACAAACCCACAGCTAATATCATTCTCAATGGAGAAAAACTGAGAGCTATCCCTCTAAAATAGGAACCAGACAAGGATGCCTACTTTCACCACTCTTATTTAACATAATATTGGAAGTCTTAGCCAGAGCACTCAGGGAAGAAAAAGAAATAAAAGGGGTCCAAACTGCAAAAGAAACAGCGAAACTGTCACTATTTACAGATGACACGATTTTATGTATAGAAAACCCTAAAGAATCCATTAAGAAACTTTTAGAAATAATAAATGAATACAGTCAAGTTGCAGGATATAAAATCTACATACAAAAATCAGGTGTGTTTCTATACACTAACAATTAAGTAGCAGAAATAGAAATGGAGAATACAATCCCATTTACAATTGAAACAAAAAGAATAACATACCTAGGGATAAACTTAACCAAAGAGGTGAAAGATCTGTACAGAGAAAACTATAAAAAGTTGTTGAAATAAATTGAAGAAGACACAAATAAATGGAAAGATATTCTGTGATCTTGAATTGGAAGAATTAACATAGTCAAAATGTCCATACTTCCCAAAGTAATCTATAGATTTAATGCAATCCCTATCAAAGTCCCAACAATGTTTTTCACAGAAATAGAGCAAAGAATCCTAAAATGTATATGGAACAACAAAAGACCCCAAATAGCCAACGGAATCCTGAGGAAAAAGACCAAACCTGGAGGTTTCACACTCCCAAATTTCAAAATATGCTACAAAGCTATAGTAACCAAAACAACATAGTACTGGCACAAAAACAGACACACAAATCAATGGAACAAAATGGAGAGCCCGGAAGTAAGTCCAGACATACATGGACAGCTAATGTGCCCAAGGGAACCAAGAGCATACATTGGAGAAAGGAAAATCTATTCAATAAATGGTGCTCGGAAAACTGGACAGCCACATGCAAAAGAATGAAAGTAGACCATTATCTTACACCATGTACAAAAATAAACTCAAAATGAATTAAAGACTTGAAGGTAAGACCTGAAACCATGAAAGTTCTAGAAGAAAACATAGGCAGTATGCTCTTTGACATGGATCTGAGCAGAATATTTTCACGTGCCGTGTCTGACTGACCAAGGGAAACAAAAGAAAAATTGAACACATGGGACTACATCAAGCTAAAAAGTTTTTGCACAGCAAAGGAAATCATCAACAAAATGAAAAGACAACCTAACAATTGGGAGAAGATATTTGCAAACCCTATATTGGATAAGGGGCTAATATCCAAAATATACAAAGAACTCGTACAGTTCAACAACAAAAACGACAACAGCCCAATTAAAAAATGGGCAAAAGAGCTGAATGGAGATTTCTCCAAAGAAGATATACAGATGGCCGACAAGCACATGAAAACACATTAAAGATCATTAACTATCAGGGAAATGCAAATCAAAACTTCAATGAGATATCGCCTCTCTGGTCAGAATGGCTATAATTAACAAGACAGGAGACAACAGGTGTTGGAGCGGATGTGGAGAGAAAGGAACCCTCGTACACTGCTGGTGGGAGCGCAAACTGGTGCAGTCACTACGGAAAGCAGTACGGAGTATCCTCAGAAAATTAAGAATAGATCTGCCCTATGATCCAGCTATTCCACTGCTGAGTATTTACCCAAAGAACTTGAAAACACAAATGCATAAAGATGCACGCACCCCTAGGTTCAACAAAGCATTATTCACAATAGCCGAGACTTGGAATCAACTTAGTTGCCCTTCAAGGGACGAATGGGTAAAGAAGATGTGGTATGTAAACACAATGGAATACTACTCAGCCATAAGAAATGATGAAATCCGGCCATTTGTGAGGGTATTATGCTGAGTGAAATAAGTCAGAGGGAGAAAGTCAAATACCGTATGATCTCACTCTTAAGTAGAAGATAAAAACAATGACAAAAAACACATAGTAACAGAGATTGGATTGGTGGTTACCAGAGGGGAAGAGGGGACAGAGAAGGGCAAAAGGGGTGACTAGGCGCATGTGTGGCGATGGATTATAATTGGTCTTTGGGTAGTGAGCGTGATGTAACCTACACAGAATTCAAAACATATTATGATGTACAGCTGAAAGTTATATAATGTTATAATTCAATGTTACTGCTATAAAAATTAAAATTAAAAAAGAATAAAAGGGAATAGAAAATCAATAGAACAATTGATAGCATCAACAAAATAAAAAGCTGGTTCTTTGGAAATATTAATAAAATAGATAATCTAGCTGTAATTGATCACTTGATCAAGGGAAAAAAGAGAAGAAATATAAGAATAAATTAAGGGAAATGAATAAGAATCAGCAGAGATTGGTTTTAATTTTGAAAATTAAATATAAAAAACCTAAGTAAAGGAAAAACTTGCTACATATACACATTTACAGAATTTAATCAAAGACAATATGAAAAAGAAAATAGGCCTAAAACTGGTTACTAATTCAATCACAAGTTAAAAATCTATAAAATCAAAAGCACCAGGTGCAAATATAAGTGTTTCTTTTTTTACATTTTCAATTAGTAGATACTGAGTATTATGCAATCTCTTCCAGAAGAGAGAGAAAGCCTCACGACTAATTTTATGAGGCTGATGTTAGCATGAAGTCAAAACTAGTTTCTAGCATGTGACACTAGAAATCAAGTAACAACTAGTCATTATTTGTAAACATTAAGACCATCCCTTTAGAAAAGTTCAATAAGATGTACAAATAATAATTTAAACTAATAAATAAAATCACTAACTACTTATTCAATAAAAAAATTAGTTCTATGCATTAGCAATGTCTAATTTAACTATTTAAAAAAATAGTTCCATGATTGTGTCAATAAAGTCTGCTAAGTATCTAGGAAGAAATCTTACAAAATATAGGAATGTGTGAAGAAAGTTATAAACCTCATAAAAATATAAGGCCTAAAACACATAAATTGAAGTATCTTATAAATGGGAACAATAAACACAGTAAAAATGGTGATTTTCACAAAACAATATATGTAAATTCAATCCAACTCCAGTGAAAAATGTAAAATTTGCTTTTGTGAAACTTTACTAGTTGACATTAAAATTAATGTTAAACTCCGAGGGATAACTTTTAAACATAATTTTGAAATTATAAATGATAAATTTTCACTAGTTCCAAATTTTAATTAAACACTATGATACAAATAGTTGTGAATAGGAAATTATAGGAAAATACATCAATGGAACAATGAACATAATAGTAACTAATTAATAAATGATGCTAGATTAACTGGATAAACTTATGTGGGGAAAAAAATCAAATTTGATCCTGCATATCTATAGGCAAAATAATGCCCAGATTAATTAAACTCTAAGAAAAATGGTAAAACTTTTAAATATGTCATATGTGATGAGGAAGATACTAATTGCATAAATATGTATAATATAAAAATCATAAAGAAATAGAGGCATTTGAAGACAATTAATATGAAAATGTATTTTGTTCCATGAAAAATATCATAAACAAAATCTATGAGAAAAATAATTCTAAGGATTTTGAAAATAATTAATTTACAGACAAATGATAGAACAAAGAATGTATACACGTATATAATGTTATATATATCTTATATATTGTATATATTATTATTTTCAAACCTCTTTGACTTGTTTCTGTATATGCACACATTTCCTATGAAACAACAATGAAGAAAAATGAGGAGAAAATACGAATAATTCAGAGCTCAGAAAAATAAAATTTTCTATAAATGTTAGGGAAAGCAATTAATAAATGTAAATATTAAAAATATCACTTTACAAACTTCATATGAGCAAAAATAACATAAAGTCTGACAACAACAAGTGTTCATGGCGATAATGGCAAATGAAAACTCTCATAAACTATATTTAGGAATGTAAATTGACACATCTACTTTGGAGAAAACCTGGCATTATCAAAGAAGTTAAAACTGCACACTAGTCTACAATCCAAGGATTTCCTTTCTAAATACACACTATATGGAAACATTCACACTTGTTAACAAGGATTCATATATATGATGGTTGATTGCAGCGTAAAGACAGCACATTGTAAACAACCCAAATATCGATTAAAATGGAGGTAAATGTGTAAATTGTTAAAAAGTCATACAATGCAAAACTATACAGAAAATTAAATGCATAAACTAGATCTTGTATCAACAATGATAAATCTGAAGAATATATTATATTGAATAAAAAATTTTCAAGAGACTGTGTACGATATTATCACATTTATGTGAAGATTTTTACTACTCAAAAAGTTGCTAAGATTGTTTATGCATGTGTGTGTGTGTGACGAAGGGACAGGTTTTTTACCAAACCTCAGGAAAATATACAAATACGGCAAAAGATGGTGGAAGAAGGAGTTTGAGGATGGTACAAAGGAGACTTTACCATCAACACTACATAACATTTTATAACATTTCATAACATTCCTTTATGAAAGGTTCAAGAAACACAGACAGAAAAAAGTTAACATTTGCTTAGTACCTTCTCTATATTTGAGATACATCAGCAAGAAGGTTTTGCATACCCCAACATTATACATATGTTACTTTTTTCACATTATTTTATATATCCTATTATTAAAATATTTATTGTAACTTTGTCAAACATGTTTATTAAGATTTTTATTCTGAGATCACTTCTTTTCTAAAAAAGGTATTGTAGGGGCTGGCCCCGTGGCTGAGTGGTTAAGTTCGCGTGCTCCGCTGCAGGCGGCCCAGTGTTTCGTTGGTTCAAATCCTGGGCATGGACATGGCTCTGCTCATCAAACCACACTGAGGCAGCGTTCCACATGCCACAACTAGAAGAGCCCACAACGAAGAATATAATACAACTATGTACTGGGGGGCTTTGGGGAGAAAAAGGAAAAAATAAAATCTTTAAAAAAAAGGTATTGTACTCTTTATTTTTATCTGAAATTAATGGTGACAAGGTCTTATTTTAATACTATTATTTGATGCCATGAGAAATGGTTAACCTTATCTTATTTTCAGCATTCTTCCCCATAAATTTACTGATCTGTGTAGTAAAATGTTTAAGAACCATTAGTGTAAGCCATGTTAATAACAGCCACGAGGAAGTGTCTTAACAGGCAGTGTTTACTAATGGAGGGCACCCCTGGAAAATCTGCAAATGAAAAGCCATAAATTTTTAGTGACATCGTTTGATGAATGAAATATGAACAGTGACCAGCAGCCACAGAAATAAAAACTAATGTTTATGTTCGCTTGTGAATTTTACTTGTTGATTGTTACTTTTATGATGCTATACCTTGCACTTGCAATATATTTTATACATGAAGAAGAAAATGAACTCTCAGCTACTTTACAAAAGTCTGATTATTTTTTTTTTTTAAAATTGTGCTTCAACTGACCCAGAATATTATTGTTTTGTGTCCTGTGTTTTCTGCAACATACTTTCTTGATATTCAACCTTCTGTTACTTTAAACATTTTGAGGATTTCATTTCTCTTTGCTTATTTAACCTTTACTCCTCCTCCTCCTTTCCTTCCTCCTCCACCCTTCTTTGTATTTGTAAAGTGAATCACTTCTTTGAACGTTAGAGACATTACCTTCTGCCAAAATGTTGTCTAAATTTTCATCAACTTTGGTCATGTTACCTGAGTAGCTGGCCCTATTAACAGACCGAAGCTGCCAGTTATTTCAAACTTACCAACACAGGTGTTATCCTTGAACAAGAATGGATCAAGAGTGGAAACAAACAATGGCATGTACTTCTGGACAGCAAAACACAAGGGGAGCCCAAACCAATTTGTCAATAGTTCAAGACAGCTACTATGTAAGAATAAACAGAGGAGAGGGAAGTCATGGTTACCAACTTGCCCAATCCCAACTCTTTGCTCCAAATATTTAGACTCAACCTATATTGTTTGAAGGGTAAGATTCAAGAATACGCGGTTTACAGCATTCAGAAAATATGTTGAATTGTCTGTGCTTTTCTCTTTTTAAACTGCACTAATGAATTACTGAAAGAGCCTAATTTAATTGATAACTTGAACACTTGGTGAAAGTATTCCTTTTTCCCTCCAAGGTAAAAGTCAGTGGGGTACCAAAAACACACAGAGATTTTCTGCTTTTACAGTTGGTTGCTGCTCGCTGTGGAAGAGCATATAGACCTGCCGTGCTGACCAGATTAGCTTCAGAGATGGAAAAGTCTCAACCATTTGGTCTGTGATGGCTCTGTCCAAGGACAGTTTGGATAAACATGTGTGACATTCAGAAACTTCAGAAATACAGTGCAGGGCTTTCTTGGAAAGGGATGTCTGCTGCCCTGGGTATGCCAGGCAAAAGGTCCCTGTGCACACGTGGAACACACATTCACTGCAGATACAGCCCCCATATGCTCTCTGTGGAGCAGAAGACAGGGAAGGTCGCCAGCTCTAATGTTTCTCTCTATTTAACCGGTCTCAGCAGAACTGATTATGCCCTCTCATAATGTCCCCAAGGGTGTGGGGAAGCTTAAGAGCAGGGAGTATGGTACCATTTACAAATCTTCAAGGAAGCAAAATACGCCACCAGTGTAAAGGAGACACCGTAACTTCATCATGTGTGTGCTTTTGTGAGGACTATGGGAGATATGTACATGGGACATGCAGTAAGAACCTGATGCACAGTATGTGAAAATCTTTGTCAGACTTCTGTCTGAGAAAAAAGTCAGTTTATCCTTGTCTCATTCAGCATTTAAACCCTCTGCAATTATTTCTGAGAACAATTTTCATGAATTTGGGGGTATCCAAAGCATGTATTTGGGAGTCTCCAAACTCTCCCAGTCCAAGAGTTTGGCTACTTCATTTTAATTTCTGCTCTTTGAGGACCCTCAAATTCAGCCATGTCAGCAATGTGGTCTCTGCCAATTCTGCTTTTCTTGACCCCAGAGTCTTCCGCTGTTCTAATATTGCCCTTGGCAGCTTGAATATCTTTCATTATTTGCATTTTCCATATAATATGTTTGAGCCACACACTAGTCTCTTTCTCTCTTTCTCTACAAATTAATGGCAAATTTGGAATTTTCATGCTGCTTTTGAAACTTATTCATTTATTGTAACAATCCCAGTGAATAACTGTTTTCCCAGCTTCCAATGCAGTTTAAGCTATGTTCTAGATTTTTTTTTTAATTTGAGGAAGTATTATTACTTACATTAAAAAGACTGGATTTTAGACTTCCATTTTGTACTTCCTTCTTTTGTCACGGTGTCATCCAACAGCGTGTGTGGCTCAAATGTATTGAACAGAAATCTACTCAATATTTCTCTAAATCATGGAGGAATCAGTGCTGTCCAGTTCTGCTTTACAACCTTTACCAATGCTACATAACTAATGACTAGCAGGCAAGGCACCTGCTGATAAACAGAGGGATTTGACACTAACAGCTAGTGAACAGTTAACTCCAAGGGCTGTGGGTGCTAGTGGAAGAAGTATTAGATGTTGCTGCCTCTGTGGGATATTTGGAATGTGAGCCTAATTTGATCTGGTCGATCAAGACTGGTAGGATGAAGCTACCACGGGTCTGTGGGAATTGCAGCTTAGATATATGTAAGTATAGAACAAAGAGACGGAGCAGTCTTTCTGTAATGCATATACAGAGAAGATCGTAAGCTTTCATTACACTGTTTTTGCCATTTGTATCACAAAATTGCATGAATCTGTAACTTTTTATTTTCTTATTTGGTAATGTTCTTTTATTTTAAATCACTTCAATGACAATAAATCTAATAAAAATAAAGATAATATTTAATGAAAATTAATATAAAGTATTAATATATAATTAATATATAATATATAATTAATATATTAAAAATAATTGATATAAAATAAAAATAAAGAAATATTTAATGAAAAATTAAGTTTTAAATATCCATTTTCTACAGAAAATTGTTAATAAAGACAAATCCATGACAGAAGCATCAGCATCTACTGAATGTCAGTAGTTCTTTTCTTTTTTTTTGAGGAAGATTAGCCCTGAGCTAACATCTGCTGCCAATCCTCCTCTTTTTGCTGAGGAAGACTGACCCTGAGCTAACATGTGTGCCCATCTTCCTCTACTTTATATGTGGGACGCCTGCCACAGCATGGTTTGCCAAGCAGTGCCATGTCAGCATCCAGGATCCGAACCCATGAACCCTAGGCCACTGAAGATCAACGTGTGAACTTAACCTCTGTGCCACTGGTCCAGCCCCTGTCAGTAGTTATTTTAAACCAAAAATGAGGATTTAACCTGAGCAACTGAAGAAGTTGCATTTATATATCACTCTCTGAAGTACGACTTTTCATTTAGATGAAATGAATGTTCTTCCAAATTAACCTCACTCATTTTAAATACAAGTATTTTTTAAGCAAAATGTAACGTGATACTTTTAATGCATTAGTACCATCAGCAAAGAAAGAATTTCACAAACAGTAAAGTAATATCTGTTTTAACGTAATGTCATTAGATGCTTCAAATAGATAATTGGTGAAGCGAGTTCTAATTATGATGTGATTTTTTTTCACCATATTCATGCAATAAGAGTTCATTCTCTCAAAGATAAAATACCTGACATTATTTTGAATATTTCAGTAAACTGGTTAAAAGTTAAAGGTAAATTTATTTGTTTCGTGGTGAAAATATGAAAACAATTTTTCATGCAGCATAACTTTATAGTAAAACAAATTGTCTTAAGTACACTATGGGGGAGAAATGCATTTTTCATTTGTCGGTGTGCACACAGTTTGTGGATGCTCTGTCGTACCACCAGATTGCCCCCTCAGGACTGACATTCATGTCCCCTGGTAGTATTACCTACTATAGCTTGTGGCTGACTTCCATCCCCAAAATTTCTTTGGTCAAGGATAGCTGCCTCATCTAAAATTAGGACCCCTCCCTGGGGGCAGCATAAATCCAATGACTGACTCTGTGGGAATAACAGGGCCCAGACACCTTGTCTTGAGAGGACAACTAATAAGGGTAAGCATGATAATTATGATTTCAGAGTCCCCTGTGAGGTTGGCTGAGTATTCTGTGGCAATTTCATCACAGCCTGACTTCTCCATCTGCCAAAGTTGGCTTTCTTTACTTCTTTACAGATATTCAAATGAAATTCCCCATGAACATCTGTACTCAAATCTCTGTCTTGGAATTTGTTTTCAGCAAACCAGAACTCAGCCAGTTGATAGTAAAAGTGGTCCTAGGAAAGAGAGTGGGATATTAGAGCTGTATTACTTAATGAGAACCCATGACTTGTTGGGGAAGATAGGCCTTGGCATGGTGTAGAAGTTCACCATGGTGAGATAATATGGGATAAAGGTGGAAGGAAATGTACTCATAATATCTTGGACATGTGAGAGGTTCTGAGATGTAGTGATTATAAGCACTACTGAAATGGGTATCTCTTCATGATGATATAGACATACTGAGAAAAGGCAATGAAAAGCTGAGGCTGATCATCAACTAAAGGCTAAGTGTGAAAGCTAAGAGTGAGGCTAAGTGATGTTCTTGACAAGATATAAAGAGGTTTTCCGCAACAAACAGACAAAATTAAAGAACTATCCAACGAATTAACTTTAATGGCTGTGATGCTCCAGAGAAATCAGAATTCTAATAATCAGTTGGTCGTCTATACCAATGTCAGACTTAGGAAGAAGTGGGACCCTGAGACTTGGAATAGGGAGATCTGGGATCAGTCACTTGAAAATCTTTAATACTCAAATTCTGCTGAACCTTCTAGGCCTGGAGAAGTCATTTTTTCTTCTCTGCTGATGGCTACTGTCATCACCTTGATTTAAGAGGGTACAGAGACCACTGCTTAGTTACTGCTCATAGGCCCCTCAGGTCTGACCCTTTCTTCCTGGTGAGCAGATTGACAGCTATTGTGAAGTCAGTCCACAGTCCAGACCCAGCAAATGTACTGTGACGGAGCTTCAGAACAAAGCCAGTAAGTACTGGCAGGAGCATGAGAAGTATTTACAGTACTGGATTCTTGGTACTGGATCCCATACTATATCATGCTAGATCAAGTAGGAGTAAAACATCAAGCTGGAGAGTTTAGAAATAAGGGAGCATTCATCTATGATACTGGATTTAATTTCCTAGCTCCGATCCAAGGAGAGAGTGACAACATGCTTCAAAATTTATCCAAAGTCTCACAAAGTAGAAATACCAGGTCTCTGGCGGCAGACAGTAGTAAAAAAGGAACAGAGATTCAGAAAAGTGGGCATACTAGAGGGGATATAATATAAAAGCCAGAAAACTCTTCAGCCAATGACACTTCAATTACCAAAGCAATAAGGGCTTTTCTGATGAGAAGAACATCAGAGAAGCTCAGGGGTGACTCTTCTCTCTAGGGCATACCTGATATTAAGAAGTGTTATACATCTGGACTCTATGATAGTGATGGAAATCATAAAAATTTTACAGAATTACCATAATAAGTGACAAGTTTGGAGTGATAACCAAAGGGCTTGACCTATTGTACTATCAAGATGATTAGCAGAACATGGCATACCCAGGGACAAGGTGGATGGACAGCCAACAAGGGTATTGCTCAACCTGTACAATTAAATTAAGTCAAGTATGTATGATCATGAGGCTGAAGGAAAATGTTACAATCAACAATTATGAACCCTTGGAAAGTTTCTGTGACTGTGTAGGTTTTCAATTATGGAAGCCATTGTGGAAAAATCCCACAGGTAGAAGACCCTGCAATGCTACAGCACACTGCATGCACATGCATACATGTAGCACACTACATGGTAATGATTCTCCTAGTCTTCTGCAAAGAATCTACAATCATTTACTCAAGTAACTAAATATTGAGGAAAGACGTATATTCAGACATTTTGAAGATTACTGGACACAAAGTCCAAACTGACAGTTATAGCTGGAGACATGAAGCATCCTAAGACCCCATTCTTAGAGTGAGCTTATATAGAGAGGCCAGATAATAAATGGAGTCATGGACTACATTTGGCTCATTCTGCTTCCATAGTGTGTATGGCCCCAATTAGTGACCATTTCCCTAATCCTTAAATGTAAAGTTGGAATGGACATACTTGGTTTTTAGTCAAACCCCAACATTGGTTCCTCAGCCTAGGGGTAAGAGCTAATGATGTGGGGAAAGACATGTGGAAGCTACTGAAATTCTCTCACTACCTCTCCAGGTGAGTAAATTAAGAATAACATTACATCTTGGGGTGACTGGACTAAAAGAACTAAACATTCTCATATAATTCTTCAATTTGACTCATCAACAAGCAGATGGATCTGGAACTGGAACTGTACTGGGGTCTAAGTAAGATGGAACTACTGATAATGGAATGCTGAGTAACCATATATCCAGAACTGCTCATCATAAGCAGATGCAATCATCACCATAATGTAAAAGTAGTGCATTTGGCACTAGGCAGAAGGCACAAGCTACCTGCTCCATGGGGGTTTGCCCACACCTCCATGTCAGCCACTGTGGCACCAGCATCCCTCCCTCAGCTCATACTTATGGCTGTGTCAAGGTATACTTATGACCAACTGGCAGACGTGGAAAAAGGGCAAACTTGGTTTATGGATGAGTCTGTTTGGTACATGAATATAAGCTGAAAACAGTCTGCAGAACCCCACTTGGTGAAGCCCTCAAAGTCAGTGGTAAGAAATTCACCCAGTATATTGAACTTCAGGAAGTATACTTATGTGCACCACTCTGTGACATACTTGATGCTCAGGAGGCTAGAAGGAAAAAGGCTGGAAAATTGAGGACAAAGTAGGCTGGGGCAGAGCATGAAAAGTGACACATAAAGTGGACTCAGCCCACACCACCATTTGAGGTTTAAAGAGAGTTTGATCCAACAGTGTAGGATCTCTTTTAATGTAGCACTGGATCAATGGACTCATGTTACATTGAAAGTGGTGCTACAGTGGACACTTATTCATATTGGACCTATTGCACCACCCAGGGAGATTTCAGTTATTTATAGTGATAGAAAGGCCACTTGAAGGTAAAACTGAAGCCTCAATTAGGAGATGGCATCTTGCGAGAATGGGCATAATTCTCCAGGAGAGAGTGCATGCCCTAAATCAATGACCATTATGCGTGTTATGGCTCCAGTAGGTAAAAGCACAAATCCAGGAAACAAAGAGCGGAAGTAGAGAGTGACTTATTGACTCCTGATGCCATACCTGGCTTGTTTGTGCTTAGTGTCACCAGTGCTTTAGGCTCTGTGGATGCAGAGAGAGGCCAGGGTTCCCAATGGTGGGGTTGAGGGTAGGAGAATAAGTACTCTTCCATTAGGGGACATAGGAAGAATCCCATTAAACCTCAATCTATGGTGGTCACTCAGCCACTTCAGGCATCTTGTGCCCGGGACCACCATACAGGGAAAAGTGTCACCATCCTTGCAGGGATAATTAACTCTCATTTTCAGGAAGAGGTTGGACTTTGCACAATGATGGAAGAAAGAATATTTGGTACTCAGGTATTAATTTTGGGTATTTCTTAGTCCTTACCTGCCAAAATATAAATGGTAAAGTGACAAATGCAGCAGACACAGCTTGAGAAGGACTTGGTGACCAGGAGCTAAAACTACACAGAGTTGGGTATCTGTGTCACGCCACCAGGTAAGCCACCTAGCATAACTGAGGTGCTACTTAAAGAATAGGAGGAAGAGAGAAGGGAAGATAGAGGAGCAATTTGATGAATAACAGTAGCAACTGCAAAAGTAGCTGTGGCAGGGACTGAAGTTCATCTACTAATTTTCCTCTTGCCCATTTCGCCAGGCAAAATGACCTACCGGAATCTTAATAGGGTCTATTTCTAAATAGGGTAAAATGATTAGAAGAAAGAAGTGCATCAAATTGGCACAAGACATAGGCTATAATGGATTCAGAACCCCCTTTAGGACCAAGGCACTCATTTTTATAGTTGGTAATAATCTTGACTGCTGACAGCTCACACCTCATGACCCATGAATGCCTCCCAAGAAATTGCTCTCGGCCAAAAGTACCTGCCTTTCCCAAAGTTATGCCCCCTCACTGAGACTGCCTAAATCCAATGAATAGTTGATGCAAAAGACCCAAAGCCCAGACTCCTCAATAGGGTCAACTGTACAGTCCATCTCTGCTTCATGAAATTGACTGTAGCCTTTGCAGGGATTTTATCACAGCCCAATTATTTCCTCTGCCCAATTCCACTTCCTTTATACAGTTAAGCAGATGTTCACAATAAAATTCCCCAGTGAACTTCTAAACATGAATCTTTTACTTCATTACCTGACATAATACTGTACTTATTCACATGCAAAAGAATGAAATTGGACACCTCCCTTACACGATACAAAAAATCATCTTAAAATGAATTACCCATTTAACCAAGATCTAAAACCATAAAATGCTTAGAAGAAGACACAAGAATAAATTGTCATGACTTTGATTAAGGGAAGTCTTCTTAGATATCACATCAAAAGTGCAAGTGATAAACAAGATAATAAACTTCATCAAAATTAAAAACTATTGAGATTGCGAAAAGACAAACCATGAAATAAGAAACAAAATTTACAGGTTAAATATTTAATAAGAGTCTGGTATCCATAATATATAAAGAACCCTTACAATTCAATGATAAAAAACAAATAATTAAAAATAGGCAAAATTCTTGAATAGATATTGTTTAAAGAAAGTATACGGAAGATGTCCATTAAATGTATGAAAAGATGCTTGACATCATTAGCCGTCGGGAAATGCAAATCAAAAGCACAATGAGATATCACTTCACACCCACTAGGATGACCATAATTAAAAGATGGGACAATAGCAAGAGTTGGTAAAGATGTGGAGAAATTAGAACCCTCAGACACTGCTGGTGGCAACATAAAAAGCTTTCTTTAGAAAATAATCTGGAAGTTCCTTAAAAGTTATATACCTATCATATGACCCAAGAATTCTACTCATACTTATATGCCCAAGAGAATTTAAGTCATATGCCTATTCAAAAACTTGTACACAAATGTTCACAGTAGTGTCATTCATAATGGCCAAAAAGTGGAAACAACCCAAATGTCCATCAACTGATGAAAGGATAAACAAAATTTGGTATATTCACACACTGAATGGACTGTTAAGTGACAATAAATTAATGAAGTACTGATACATACTACAATATAGATGAACCTTGAAAATATTATCCTAAGCGAAAGAAGACAGTTACAAAAGATCACATGTTGGAGGAATTCAAGAAATGTCAGAATAGACAAATCTACAGAGACAGAAATTAGCCTAATTGTTGTCCAGAGCTGGGAGAGCTGGGATAAATGATCACAGACTGCTAATGGATGTGGGGTTTCTTTTCAGGGTGATAAAAATGTTCTAAAATTGATTATGATGATGGTTGCACACCCCTGTGAATATACTGAAAAAAAATTGAATTGTACACTTTAAATAGATGAATTCTATGTTATGTAAATTATATCACCATAGGTCTCTTTAAAAGGTTCACTAATTCTATAATTGAAGTGTTCAGTAAGTAGAGTGGCAAAATATTAGATTTTAAAGCTTTTTCAACACTGCTGTTTTAAAAGCACAACTTGCAAACAATAGGATATTGAAACTTATCCAAACAGAAGCAAGGGAGAAACTGTAAAACCTCAATAGTTTACAAAATTTAATATTGAACTATAGAATTATGTTTTAGAATGTCTTGAATTGTGGCAATATTTTTCTGATGGAGCTCTAATATTTAATCAGATAAATTGATATGCTTTACTGCAATCATTCACATAAGGAGACCTACATGGCAGCATGTCACTTTGGATAAACATTCAAAAGAGTAATGGAAACAATTTTCGTGAGGTTTGCCTTGTAAAAAATATTTGTTTGAAAATGTAACTCAATTGCAGGCGAAAAAAAAGAGTACCTAAAATGATATTTTGGCTGGAATACTTACACATTTCAGCTAAAAGAAAACATTACAATTGAAAGAATCTTCTGAAAATCTGAATTATTTTACAGAGATTCAATTGAACATGTCAACAATTTAAAATATATTAGCTGTATAATGAACCTTTGAATAAAACTATAGAAAATTTTATGAAATTAGAATTATGAAATTAAACTATCAGATTATAGAATTTTTAAAAAATCAACAACAAGGTTTTAATTTATATCTATGTCTACATCTATATGTATATCTACACCTATGTGTCTATCTATATCTGGGTAAGAAATTAACTTTAGTAACTGTATGAAGAAAATTATTCTGTTTATGTTGTTTTTAATGTTCAGAAAAATCAATGCAAATAAGGTTTTTGAAAATATGTTTTGGTTTAATGCACATGGATATGTGTTGCCTTTATTTTTTAGAAAAAATGTTTTTTAAAAACATGTTTTAAAAATAGTGATTTTAAAGGGCCACCGATATAACATGTCTCATTGATCCATAAATCATGATTTAAAAATCATAAAACTTGATTTTAGTGCCTCCGTTCCCCCTACCTAACATAGCCACTTCATTTCATCTTGTCCCTCAGCAGCTGGAAGAGTTTTCCCTCTCTTACCAGGTCCTGCTTTTCCTAGCACCCCTGCTAGCTCGGTAGACTAGGCTTACCCTGTGACGAGAAAATGACAGCTATTTTACATGCAATCTCATACAGTTTTCTACTTCAAAATTTCTATCCCTTCGTCTTGTTCTTTTCTCTCACTCATGGGGGAGGGCACTTGTGGCAGGGGAGTAATATTTCTCTGTGTTTTCTTGATCCAGTGATTTCTGCCTCCTTGATAATCCCGTTCAGTTAATTATCCCTTTTTAGACAATATTGTGTAGCACTCATTTTCTCATCTGACTTCTTCAGAAATGCCTTTCCTCTGTTCAAAACAAAACAAAATAAACGCCACTTGTTAACAAAGACATTCCCTCATCTGTCATCCTAGGCATTCATTCTATCTGTTTTATAATCTATCATCTATCCGAGAAATTAACTTTTAGCATATTCACTTTGCTTTCTTACCAACTCCTCATATACCTAATTTATTTCCATCATAGATCTCCTGCAAATTGCCAAACTAAATATTATTCTACGTTTTTCAGTTTTCAGGTTTTTCTAACCTCAGGAATAATTTCTATTTCCTTCTCCACCCGCTCTGCAGAAAATCTCCTCTGCCCATATCTCCACAGCAGACCCAGCATTATCCAATGTCTCCTCTCCCCTCTCACCCCTCATCTTCCTCATCACCTTCATGGACACACCAAGTTCTCTTCTTCCTTAAATTTAGCCATTGACTTGGCATCTCCAGTTTTATATCTTCTCATTCACTAACAAAGAAATCTGTTTTTGTCATTGATTTGTGGGCTTGTACTTAGGTCTTCCTCTCTAGCTTTTACAGCTTTTCTAATCAGTGTTTCATTTTCTGCTCCTTGCTTAACATTTTTAATCATATACTCTGCAGTTGCCTTAACTCATCATATCTGCCAATAAAGTCATTACATATTTTGCATAACCAACTCCTACTCACTTCCCTAATTCTAATGCTAGTGCTTTCTTTAACTCGTTCTTCCTGTTCTCCTGTTCCTATGTATATGTTAAACCATATCTAATCTATAATACCTCATGTGTCAAATCCATTCTTCCTCTCCATTTCCAAAATCACCTCTCAGATTCAAGGGCTGACTGTTTCTCACTCAGACTTCTGTGCAGATGAGACATTGCTATATTTAAGGGGACTTTTATCCTGGGAGAGTAACAACTATACTTGCAATAACAATCATTTGTGCTTTTTCAACAGTCATTTTGTTCACTGAGTCATGATAATGCGAGGGAGTTGAATTCTTTGAAAGGAAAACAATAAAAGCCGTAGATAAAGGGGTCTACTGCTGAAATCTTTCTGGGGTTATAATAAAATTTTTTCTTTTTTAAAAATATTTAGAATAAACTTATAAACCGTGACCTTTTGAATGCTTCAAGTTTTTTTCTTTTCTCTTTTTCTTTTCTTTTATCCACTAGCTTTATTGAGATATATTTGACACTCAACATTGTGTAAGTTTAAGGTGCACAATGTGATGATTTGATATACATGATTACCCCAATAAAGTTAGTTAACATATCCATCACCTCGCAGTTACCATATTTTTGTGTGTGGTAAGAGCATTTAAGATCCACTGTCTTAGAAATTTTCAAGTATACAATACAGCATTGTTAATCGTAGTCACCATGCTGTATAGTAGGTTCCCAGAACTTCTTCATCTTATAACTGGAAATTTGTACCGTTTGACCACCATCACCTATTTTCCCCACCCCTCAGCCCATGGCAAGTACCAATCTATTCTCTGTTTCTACGAGCTTAGCTTTTTTTAGATTCCACATGTAAGTGAGATCAGACAGTATTTATCTTTCTCTGTCTGACTTATTTCACTTAACATAATGCCCTCAAGTTTCATCCATGTATAAAATGATAATAAAGTAATACATCCACAAATACTCTAATAATGGACTTGGGAAGAATTATGAAAATCACTGGATCGGGAGACACCAAATATATCATTGAAGCCAAAAATTAAGAGAAGCTTCACAAAGAAAACAGCTGGGGAAGCATGGTAAAAGTGACTGAGAAACATTAATTTTGCTTTCTTTTGGTTTATTTGTTTTTTTGGCTTGGTAATAAGCAAGAATAGAAAGATTTTTCTTCTGAAATAAGATATTTCTTCTCAGATGAGATATTTCTTCTAAGAACATTAAATCTTTTGCCAACCATATTTTTTGTTGGATGTTAGATTTTATGTATACTGTTCTTGGAATAGGACTAATGAGAAAGTAGAGATTAAGGAGGAAATGCAAAAGGTAAATCAGAAGAGAAATAGCCTTCCAGATAAAAGGGTGTTCTGAACACATTTGCTTATCATTCACTTTGAAATCTGCATCAAAATTACCAACACTTGCAAAAATGACGAGAGAAGGATAAGGCATTCAACTGCACTAAAATGAGGTCTCTGCTAATCTAATAAATGGCAGTAGTTTTGACTTTAGTAGAGAACAGCTTGCTAGAACTGCAACTACTCTGCACAATATGGGAGTGATAAGGTTTAGAACAATGCTTCTCAAAGTGTGGTCTCCCACAAGCAGTATCAGCATCACATGAGAACTTGTTAAAAACACACATTCCAGAGCCCACCAAGACTTCCTGATTCGGGAATTCTGGAAGTGGGCTCAGCAATCGATGTATTTTAACATGCTCTGCAGGTGATTCTAAAGGATTTTCCAGTTTGAGAGTGACTGGTCTGGAGACAAGGCAAGTGTGTGAACTGGCACACTGCCACCACTCAGACTCTCTTCTTTCTTGCAGTTCAATTCTTAGGTGATTTTTGGCTGCTAAACCGAGAAGAAAACTATCAGGGCCTATCTAAGTCTTTTGTCTGAAAGGAAATAAGTGCAGAAGGCACTGATAGCACTCACTGTTTTAGAAAGAGCTGGAAGTGGGCGTAGGCTGAAGGAAAGATAGGATCTCTATATGTAGGTACATTTTCACCTATGTTGATCAGTTGAAGTCAATGGCAGTGCTCTGAGAGGCCCCAAACAGCATAAGCGGCATTACTCCACATGGAAATCTGGCTGAGTAGG
Source organism: Equus caballus (assembly GCF_041296265.1). Lineage (NCBI taxonomy): Eukaryota > Metazoa > Chordata > Mammalia > Perissodactyla > Equidae > Equus > Equus caballus. The sequence continues at coordinate 22,092,612 of NC_091687.1, forward strand.
ATCAACTTATTTCTCGTGAGATCTAAGTATTGGAAGCCATTGCAAACATAGAAAACCAACATAATTTGGAGTATGTGATTGTGTCTTTGTGAGGTCATGAGAATGTGAATTGTCATGACTTCCACTGAAAAAATATGGCAACATGAATCAAAGACCTAAAACATATTTATGCCTATTGAGTTAGCAATTCAAGTTATCAAAACTCATCCTGAGGAAAAATTCATGTCAAAATTATATACAAGACATGTATCATCACTTATAATAGCACAATTTAGAAATTACATAAATATCTAACAACAGAAGCTTGGCTACAAAAAAATGATATGTCCATACATTAACATACTAAACATCACAGAAATTAAGTTCACAAATAAATTTTAAATACATAAGATCATCCTTCATATCATAATGTCAAATGGCAAGGCAGGAACCAAATCTAACTATATCTTAGGTTCACAATTGTACTGATGGGTATGTGGAGAGAGAAAGGGAAGAGAAAATATTCCAGAAAGCTAGTTGTGGTTATCTTTAGAAAAAGGAATCAAGTTTTATTTTTATTTTTTAAAATAGTTAAAGTTGCATTTCTCCTAAACTTACTTTGTGATAAGTGATTTATTTTATCACTATCCTCATGTAGTTTTTACTATTTTTATGTTATTTGATTTTATATTACCAATTTCATTTCTCTATTTTTTATGCTTTTCTTATTTAGCTAACCAGGATTCATTTATTTATCTTATTTGAAATTATATTTTTTCATAATTAAGTATGTTTACCAGAGACATTTAGAATAAAGAAAAGAAAAATGAACAAACCAGCAATATGAAAGTTGATTCTACAGGAAATTAAAATAGATATTAATAATTAGAAAATAGGATAAATATTTGCAACATAAAACTTTGAAATAATAGATATTCTGAATGAAAAAGACAGAATTGTAATCAAATATATATTTGAAGAAAACTTGGCAAAATTGAATAAAGAAACTGGCTTTGAAAAGTAAGAACTATTTCAGGCAAACCTAATAAAGAAGTTTCTTTAATCCTTTTCAAATTTCGAGGATAAAGGACTCCAGGAAAATTTTTTTCAGATATATTCACATCAGATTTGTTTCTCCAGATGAATTTCTTCTCCACCCAATGTCAAATGAAAATGGGTCAACACTTACAGAATGTCTGTGGAGGGGGAATATGTCTTATAAGTTTTCAATTTGGATTTTGTTTACATTCAAAAATGAAATATAAACATTCATAGATCTGTGCTCTTACCTGATGAAAGATGTCCAATATGTGATGAATCATCTGCTTTAGCGGACAGTCTATGACTGAACCTGACCAATGACCAGGCACATAGACACCTGTCTGAATGTGGATTATCCCCTCTCATTCTTGCTTTCATCCATCTAGTTCATACCAATGACATGTGCTATGTGTCAGGCACTATTTTAAGCACTGGGGCTATAAGAGTGGATAAGACGAACAAGATCCATGACCTACAGTTCTTATATTCAAGTAGGGAGACAAATGAGTTTAAAAACTACACATAAGTGGCTTGATCATTTTAGGAATATTTAGGACTTATCAAAACTTCTGTCCTGCACTAGATCAAGATAACTTCAAATCACTTTTGTAATATCTGAATAGCATAAGGGTTAAGAGTTGAGACTTTAAATTCAGATTCTTGGTGGCTTTGAGCTGTCACTAAGAACTACTAACAGAGTGACCTTCGGCAAGTTATTTAACCTCTTGGTGCTTCAACAACAAAAGAGACTATCTCTTGAGGTTGTTTCAAAAATTCAATCAGCTACTATATGTAAAGAGCTTATATCAGTGCCAAGAAAAAATAAGCGTTCAGTGATACTGTCGTTTTTATTTAAAGGAGTTTCTAACGTGACACAGTTAAAAGCTAATAATAATAACATGAAAATTCGAAAATACGTTTCCAATGTTGTCTAAAACAACAGTAACAATATAAGGCAACACTTTAATTTCCCTTCTGTTATTTTCCCATCTTGGTCCAAATGGAAAAGAAATGATCTAATACATGGAAAGGTATGAGTGTGCGGGTGGGCTGAAGCAGCTGTTTACCTTTTAGCACAAGCCCATTCATTGCATACAATTTAGTTAACTTACCCTGACATGAATAAATATAATTCCTATGTGATTTGTATGCTCCAAAGAAATGAAATCAAGAGGGTTAAAAATATATCATTTTCACACATCTTGAATCACAGCTTTCCTATTTATCATAAATATAGAGCTAGAAAATTCTACTAATCGCAAAAGCACAGAAAAAGAACAAAGTTCAATATAAATGACAAATAATTTTTTAATAATTAAATCTAGTTCTAAAATTATTTTTCAGAATCAGAGGGTTTGATTCTACATTGAAATAGAAGGAAGAGTTGTGGAGATCTCTGCAAGATTCATCACAAAGTGTCGAAAATGATTACACAAGGCAAAGAGGACCCACAATACAAAAGCAAAGGGACTGGAAGCAGCTTGATGACAGAGTTTTCATAACCGTGTTTATAGTCTTCTGAACTCCAAAGAACATTTAGAAAGCTGATGAATTCTTTAACTCGAATAAGACTTTAAGGAGTCAGCTTCGTGGTTGGCTCAGAAGTCAGACATAGAAGCCTGTGCATGACTATCTAGAAACAAAAAGATCAAGTCAGGGAATGGCTAATGAAACTGGCTTAAAATATTGACAGTTTAGTTCTGGTGGGAAAGGTACTGGATATGGAGGGCAGGGCCTTGGAAAGAGAGGTCTGTGGTGGGGCTGGCTCTGCGGGTAGGAAAATGTGCGGCAGGATAAGTGTAGGGTCCCAAGGATAAGAGTAGCAAAGGAAGTACTACAAAATGTCAGGCTCAGGGATAAGGTGTTGACATCATTCAGTCTTGACTGCCAATGTCAGTTAAAACTCTGCCCTCTGTATATCTTGGGAAAGTGGCTTAACCTCTCTAAGATTATGCACAGTTGATTATGAGGAATAATATTGCTTTAGAGACTGTGAAGAATAAATGAGTTGATGTAGCATGGCCACAGAGTATAATGACTCCCATATAGTAAGCTCCCAATAAGACATAGTTTTTATTACTACTACTATTCCTATTCCTATTATTATTATTTAGGTGAGTGCCATGTTGGAAACAACACTGTGGCCAACTTGCCTCCTTCATAGTGGTTAATGGAAACCAGAAGTGACATATTCATTCCTGAATAAGGACATTTCTCCAAACATTAAATAGAGGTACAGTCTCAGTCCCATTTCTCCAAACATTAAATAGAGGTACAGTCTCAGTCCCCTCTAAAATGTCTTCATTTGAAAATCTGTGATCTGACAACAGTTGTGTAAAGCCTTTTCAGAAGCCAGGCTGGTGGGGGGTCAGCTCTTTAAGGGCTCTGCTAGCAGCTTGGAGGTGGCCTGATAAGATGGTGCAGGGAGCAATTCTATTTCAGAGGAGGTGGTATTTGACAAGCATCTGAAGTCCCAACTTGGCTGTCAGTGAAGTCTAATGATCTCCCTGATTGTTTTCTAACAGCCCTGAGCTGAAGTCCCGATGACTGCTGGCAGGCTGCCTGCACAGGAGCACCAGCACTGCTGCACAGGTGACTGTGCTGTCTCTACTCTCACAGAACACCTGACTCAGCAGTGAGGTCAGCAAAAGATGCGGAGGCAGAAATGAATCACTCCACATTTCTTAAATGAAATAGTTTGTCTTCCCTACCTGTTGTTTCACATTTTTTTCCTCCAAGTTACAATATTCCCTTTCTCATTCTATTTATTTACTGGAATTTTTAATTTCCTTTCCAGAAGAAACATAACACGTCTAGTTATATATCATAATTATGACACTTGGGAGAGATGTAGAGATGTTTTATAGAAAACATTGAACAAGAGCTCACATGTTCTGTGTTAGTGCTAAGGATATGTCGCAAATTTCTTCTTAGGAAATACATGTATTTGAACAGTGGTGGCTTGATTTTGCTGAGCATCTACAGAAACTTCTGGTAATGAACTCTACCACTACTAAATCAGTGTCAAGGATAATCGGAGACACACCAAGTCACTTTGGTGCCTTGACCACGTGATGTAAGAAGCCTCCTCTGTGCTCTCATTTGAAATATTCCCAAAGTTGAAATATCACCTGGTCACAGCTTTTGAAAGCTCAGAAACAAAAAAACAATCAGTTTCATTTAAAAAAGAGAGAACTTGATCAAATTTCAAATGTTCCACTATATGAAATTTACATTTTAATTGCATAAAGTAATTTAGCCAAAATATATATCAACATCAATAGTTTATACCAAATGGAATATTCAATAATGTATTCCACTTTTCTGAATTATTTGATAACATCAGATGATGTGGATTTTTAAAATTTTTTTCACCAGAGTTTTAAAAAATTTTCCTTTCCTGGACCACTATAAAGTCATAGAGCTGTTTCCAGTTGTAATTTGGCAATTTTACACGTCTGAGGTTTTCAACAATATCCACCCCAGATAGCTTTCACTTATCAGAAAGTATCCTTTTTTTTTGGTCACAGATCATGATCTTATCCAATAAGAGGGTCTCTGCTGCTTTGACCCTTAAGCAAAGAGTCCCCACCAACACTCTAGTTGTTTACCATTGATATATGGATGTAGTATAATTGACTACAATTGCCCCAATTTTTTCACCTTTCTTATTGTAAGAAAAGTCCTAGTGAAAAATCTTGTCTATTGTAAGCTCTCAAATTCTTTTACTTTGTGGATTAACTTCTACCATGACTTTTAATTGCTTTTTATTTAAAATCGATATGTAAATCACTTGAGGTACATTTTTGAAATTTATATACACAGAATGAAGTTCTTCTGAATCACAGTGAATGGTTCCTTTGCTAATGGAGTCCTCTGTAGGGGCCAAATGAATGTTCTAGCTGCCCCAGCTTCAATATGTCCCCACTTATATTCAGGTATAAAGGAAGTATTTATAATTTTTCAAAGATAACATACTCAACTTGTCTGGATAAAAATAAACGATAGAAACAACTCGATCACAGCAAAAAAAGAATACAACTGCATAATACTTTCTAATTTCCAGAAAGAGGAGTATACCTTTCATCAGCTATAACAAGCACAGTCAACTGTCAACTGGTCATAGATAGGCCATTTTATGTGATGCAAGCTATTTCCAGGGTTCATGAGAGCTCTTAGCACATAGGAGGGCTCAGAAAAATGCATGTTGATCAAATAAGCAGATGGATGAGCAAATTCATTGAACACCTGCCATTAGAAATTTCCTGAAATCCAAAATTAGAGGGAAGCTTCACTTTCCAGTTTTTCCCAGGCTGAGTTTGATATATTTTTTATTGCATTTTCCAATGCAGAACTTGGAATTTTGTTTTATTCATTCATTCATTTATTCAATAAATATTTATTGATTGACTGCTACTTTAAGACACTGTGTTAGATGCTGAAAATATAATGGTGAGTGGGAAAACTGTTACATCTGCCTTCATGGATCTTAAATGCTAACAGAGGAAAGAGGAGCAGCTAAGTAATTTATGAATTTGTGGTTGTGATGAATTCTACAGAGAAGTATACAGAAGCATATAAAAAGGAAATTGATGTAATCTAGCAGGCCACAAGAAGACAAAAATGGATTCAGAGCCATGAAGAAGCTTGGCACATTGTAGAAGCTGAGTAAAGGTGGCTTGAACACAGAGGTTTAGACTGAGCTGGAACCACACGAAGTGCTCAAGTGGTCAGCTGTCAGATCATGCAGAGCCTTTATGGTCAAGATGAGAATGTTGCATTTTATGCTAATAGCAACAAGGATATGTTAAATCAGGTGCTGACCCAGTGGCTTAGTGGTAAAGTTCATGCATTCCACTTCAGTGGCTCAGGGTTCACCCGTTCAGATCCTGGGTGTGGATCTACACTGTTCATCAAGCCATGCTGTGGTGGCATCCCACACAGAAGAACTAGAATGACTTACAGCTAGAATATGTAACTATGTACTGGGTCTTTGGGGAGAAAACTTAAAGAGGAAGATTGGCAACAGATGTTAGCTCAAAGCCAATCAAAAAAAAATTAAAAATTTTAAAAAGAATATGTTAAAGCAATTAAGCAGCATCATGTCATTCATTAATAAATTAAAACTTTAAAAGAAAATCCACCCTCTTTATATCAACAAAAAAGTAGATGCAAGAGTGCACTCAAGAAGACAAATGGAGAGACCATTGCCATAGTTGAGGCAAAATAATTTGCCCTCAGAAAAGATGGAGCCGTGGACTTAATGTTTGAGTCCCCCCCCGCCCCCCGAAATTCATATATTGAAGTCCTAGCCCCCAGTGTGACAGTATTTGGAGGTGGTGCATTTGGGAGGTGATTAGATCATGAGGGTAGAGCCTTCATGAGTGGGATTTGTGCTCTTATAAAAAAGACCTCAGAAAGCCCTCGCCATTTAACCACGTGAGAACACAGCGAGAAGGCAGCTGTCTATGAACCAGGAAGTAGGCCCCCATCAGACATCAAGCCTACCCGTGCCTTGACTTTGGAGTTCCAGCCTCCAGAACTATGAGAAATAAATTCCTGTTGTTTGTAAGCCAATCAGTCATGGTATTCACATATAGCAGTCTAAACTAAGAAGGAAAAGAGAGAATAATTTAAAGGAAAATTTAGCAGCTAAAGTTGAAAGAATCTGGTCTTAATATGGGAGTGGAATGGAGTTTAAATATGTTTCTCAGATTTTCAGGTGGTTTGTTCAAGGAGACTGGTATCAAGTTCAAGGATCAGGGTTCACTGGGAACTCTCCTTTTTAAGACTAATGGACTGTAATATTTGTGAAAAATTCAAGTAAGCTTGTTGAATAGACCTGGGTACTCAAGCTAAGAGCTTAAGGTAGGTAAATGATTTAAATTGTTAGTCATTGGTGTACAACTGAAGCTGTGGAGGCAAAATAAATTTTCTAAGGAGAAGCAATTGGATTAAAAGGATACAGAATTGAGCTCTGAGTAACCCTGATATTTAAAAGGGGGTGGGGAGCCAAAGGAGCTAGCATAGTATAACTTGATAGCAACTGATCTCAGTAATGATCTTCAATTGCATGTTTTTTTATAGACTTATTTATAGGTCAATTTCATCATAGCCCTGCCTTGAAACTTGATGAGTTTTATTTCAACAACACGTCTTCAATGTTGAATCAAATTTATCCCAGGTACACCTGCAAAATTCACTGTTCAAAAAAATCCTCTTTTCTGAATTTCCAGGCTTCTGAATGCTGAAGTTATAACAAAGAAAAGAGAGAATGACTTTTCAAATAATGTAAGGGCACTTCTTAGTAGATCTGCTATTTCTAAACCAGTGAAGAACAGCATGACCCAGTGGCCTGCTGTGGCATCATCCGGGGCTCTGCTGTAAGGTCTACTGCTGAATTCTGGGCAGAACTTTTCTTGTTTGATCCTCTCTGCAATTAAAGATGGGAACTCTAATGAACAGAATTATTATATGAAATGTTTCTTTTGATATCTTACTGAAATAAGAGGACCAGGAAAATCTTACTCTAGATATATTTTTCATTTATTTATTATTTTAGTTTGTTTTTTTACGGAAACAATTGACATATAACATTATATTATTCTGGAGTGTACAACATAATGATTCAATATTTGTATATGTTGCAAAATGATCGCCATAAAAGTCTAGTTAATGTCCATCACCAAACATGGTTATTATAGTTTTTTTTCTTTTTTTCTTGTGATGAGGACTTTTAAGATTTACTCTTACGGTAACTTTCAAATATGCAAAACAGTATTAACTGTGATCACCATGCTGCACGTTATAACCCCACGACGTATGTATTTTATAGATGGAAGTTTGTACCTTTTGAGCCCATTTACTCCCTCCCAACCTTTGGCAACCACTAATCTGTTGTTTGTCTATATGACTTTGGGATCTATTTGTTTGTCTTATTTTTAGATTCCACATATATAAGTGAGATTATATGGTATTCATCTTTCTCTGTCTGACTTATTTCATTTAGCATAATGCCCTCAAGGTCCACCTGTGTTTTTGCAAATGATAAGATTTCATTCTTTTTTGTGGCTGAATGGTACCCCATTGTATATATGTATGTATGTATGTATGTATGTATGTATATCTTGTTTATCCATTTACCCATCAATGGACAGTTAAGTTGTTTCCATGTCTTGGTTATTGTAAATAATGCTGCAATGAGTATGGTGGTACAGATACCATTTTGGATTAATGCTTTCAATTTCCTTGGGTAAATGCCCAGAAGTGTAATTGCTGAATCATATGGTAGTTCTCTTTTTTATTTTTTGAGGAAACTTCATACTGCTTTCCATAGTGACTGCACCAATTTACATTCCCATCAATAGCACTTAAGGATTTCCTTTACTCTACATGCTCACCAAAACTTGTTATTTCTTGACTTTTTTAAAACTTTTTATTAAGATTATGATAGTTTATAACCTTGTGAAATTTCAGTTGTACATTATTGTTAGTCATGTTGTAGGTGCACCACTTGGCCCTTTGTGCCCTCTCCCCACACCCCCTTTCCCCTGGTAACCACCAATCAGTTCTCTTTCTCTATATGTTTAACTTCCATCTATGAGTGGAGTTACAGAGTTCATCTTTCTCTATTTGGCTTATTTCATTTAACATAATACCCTCAAGGTCCGTCCATGTTGTTGTGAATGGGACAATTTTATCCTTTTTTATGGCTGAGTTGTATTCCATTGTATATATATATATACCACATCTTCTTTATCCAATTGTCAGTTGATAGGCACTTAGGTTGCTTCCACATCTTGGCTGTTGTAAATAATACCGCGATGAACATAGGGGTGCATGGTACTTTTGGAATTGCTGATTTCAAGTTCTTTGGATAGATACCCAGTAGTGGGATGGCTGGGTCATATGGTATTTCTACTTTTAATCTTTTGAGAAATCTCCATACTGTATTCCATAGTGGCTGCACCAGTTTGCATTCCCACTAACAGTGTATGAGGGTTCCTTTTTCTCCACAACCTCTCCAACATTTGTCGTTTTTTGTTTTGGTTATTTTTGCCATTCTAACAGGTATAAGGTGATATCTTAGTGTAGTTTTGATTTGCATTTCCGTGATGATTAGTGATGATGAGCATCTTTTCATGCGTCTATTGGCCATCCGTATATCTTCTTTGGAGAAATGTCTGTTCATGTCCCCTGTCCATTTTTTGATTGGCTAGTTTGATTTTTTGTTGTTGAGCTGTGTGATTTCCTTATATATTATGGAGACTAACCCTTTGATAGATATATAACTTAAATATTTTTTCCCAATTAGTGGGTCATTTTTTTGTTTCAATCCTGTTTTCCCTTGTCTTGAAGAAGCTCTTTAGTCTGATGAAGTCCCATTTGTTTATTCTTTCTATTGTTTCCCTCATTTGAGCAGTTGTGGTGTCTGAAAAGATCCTTTTGATACTGATGTCAAAAAGTGTACTGCCTATATTCTTTTCTAGAAGACATTGTTTCAGGTCTAATCTTTAGGTCTTTGATCCCTTTTTGAGTTTACTTTTGTGAATGGTGAAAAAGAATGGTCAATATTCATTCTTTTACATGTGGCTGCCCAGTTTTCCCAGCACCATTCATTGAAGAGACTTTCTTTTCTCCATTGTAGGCCCTCAGCTCCTTTGTTGAAGATTAGCTGTCCATAGATGTGTGGTTTTATTTCTGGGATTTCAACTCTGTTCCATTGATCTGTGCACCTGTTTTTGTACCAGTACCATGCTGTTTTGGTTACTGTAGCTTTGTAGTATGCTTTGAAGTCAGGTATTGTGATGCCTGCAGCTTTGTTCTTTTTTCTCAAGATTGCTTTAGCCATTCGGGGTCTTTTGTTGCCCCATATGAATTTTAGGATTCTTTGTTCTATTTCTGTAAAGAATGTCATTGGAATTCTGAATTGGGATAGCATTGAATCTGTAGATTGCTTTAGGTAGTATGGACATTTTAAGTATGTTTATTCTTCCAATCCATGTACATGGAATGTCTTTACATCTCTTTATATCATCATTAATTTCTTTCAAGAATGTCTTGTAGTTTTCATTGTATATGTCTTTCACTTCCTTGGTTAAATTTACCCCAAGGTATTTTATTCTTTTTGCTGTGATTGTGAATGGGATTGAGTTCTTGAGTTCTTTTACTGTTAGTCCATTGTTAGAGCATAGAAATGCTACTGATTTATATATGTTGACTTTATACCCTGCAACTTTGCTGTAGCTGTGGATTATTTCTAATAGTCTTCCAATGGATTCTTTGGGGTTTTCTATATAGAAGATCATGTCGTCTGCAAACAATGGGTGTTGCACTTCTTCATTACCTATTTGGATTCATTTTATTTCTTTTTCCTGCTGAATTGCTCTGGCCAAAACCTCCAGTACTATGTCAAATAAGAGTGGTGAGAGCTGACACCCTTGTCTTGTTCCTGTTCTCAGTGGGATGACTTTCAGTTTTGGCCCATTGAATATGGTGTTGGCTGTGGGTTTGTCATATATGGCCTTTACTATGTTGAGGTACTTTCCTTCTGTACCCATTTTATTGACAGTTTTTATCGTGAATGGATGTTGGATCTTGTCGAATGCTTTCTCTGCATCTATTGAGATGATCACGTGGTCTTTGTTTCTCATTTTGTTAATGTAGTGTATCACGTTGATTGACTTGCAGATGTTGAACCATCCCTGTGTCCCTGGTATAAATCCCACTTGATCATGGTGTATAATATTTTTAATGTATTACTGTATTCGGTTTGCCAAAATTTTGTTGAGGATTTTTGCATCTATGTTCATCAGTGATATTGGCCTGTAGTTTTCCTTCCTTGTGTAGTCCTTGTCAGGTTTTGGGATCAGGGTGATGTTGGCTTCATAAAATGTGTTAGGGAGTGCTCCATCTTCCTCAATTTTCTGGAATAGTTTGAGAAGGATAGGTATGAAATCTTCTTTAAATGTTTGGTATAATTCTCCAGAGAACCTGTCTGGTCCTGGACTCTTATTTTTGGGGAGGTTTTTGATTACTGTTTCTATTTCTTTACTTGTGATTGGTCTATTCAGATTCTCTATTTCTTCCTGATTCAGTGTTGGGAGGTTGTAAGAATCTAAGAATTTATCCATGTCTTATAGGTTGTCCAATTTGTTGGCATATATTTTTTCATAGTATTCTCTTTTGATCTTTTGTATTTCTGTGGTATCCGTTGTGATTTTTCCTCTCTCATTTCTAATTTTATTTATTTGAGTCTTCTCTCTTTTTTCCTTATTGAGTCTGGCTAAGGGTCTGTCGATTTTATTTATTTTTTCAGAGAACCAACTCTTTGTTTCATTGATCCTTTCCACTGTCTTTTTTGTTTCAATTTCATTTATTTCTGTTCTAATTTTTATTATTGCCCTCCTTCTGCTGACTTTGGGCTTTGTTTGTTCTTCTTTTTCTAATTCTGTTAGGTATCATTTGAGATTGCTTAAGTGAGATTTTTCTTGTTTATTGAGATAAGCCTGTATTGCGATGAATTTCCCTCTTAGGACTGACTGCTTTTGCTGCATCCCAAATGAGTTGGTATGGTGTGTTTTCATTTTCATTTGTCTCCAGATAATATTTGATTTCTTCTTTAATTTCTTCAGTAATCCATTGTTTGTTCAGTAGCATGTTGTTTAGTCTCCACATTTTTGCCCCTTTCCCAGCTTTATTCTTGTAGTTGATTTCTAGTTTCATAGCATTATCATTGGAAAAGATGCTTGTTATCATTTCAACCCTCTTGAATTTGTTGAGGCTTGCTTTGTTTCCCAAGATAAGTTCTATCCCTGAGAATGTTCCATGTGCACTTGAGAAGAATGTGTAACCTGCTCTTTTTGGATGGAGTGTTCTATATATATCTATTAAGTCCATCTGGTCTAATTTTTCTTTTAATTCTATAACTTCCTTGTTGACTTTCTTTCTGGATGATCTGTCCATTGGTGTAATGGGGTGTTGATGTCCCCTACTATTATTGCACTGTTGTTGATGTCTCCTTTTAGTTTTGTTAATAGTTGCTTTACATATTTTGGTGCTCCTGTTTTGGTGCACCTGTTTTGGTGTATATTTATAGGTGTTATGTCTTCTTGGTGAAGTGTTCCTTTTATCATTATAAACTGCCCCTCTTTGTCTCTCTTTATCTGTCTTGCTTTGAAGTCTACTTTGTCTCATATAAGTATGGGGACACCTGCTTTCTTATGTTCATTATTAGCTTGGAATATCATCTTCCACCCCTTCACTCTGAGTCTGTGTTTGTCTTTGGGGCTGAGGTGTGTTTCCTGGAGACAGCATATTGTTGGGTCTTGTTCTTTAATCCATCCTGCCACTCTGTGTCTTTTAATTGGAGAGTCCATTTACATTTCGAGTGAGTATTGAAATGTGTGGGCCTAACACTGCCATGTTATCACTTGTTTTCCAGTTCTCTTGCATTTCCTTTGTGGAGCAGGCTCTCTGGGACTCCAACTTGCCACCGTCCACTCACAGGGACTTATTGGGTCTACTTTGCCCCCTCTGGGCCACAGCAGGAGTTTCTGAGTCAGAGGTGGCTTACGGGTTGCTTCCCCGCCTGAGATCTTCCTGCCCCGGGGCATCCCAGCATTCTGAATGCTGAGTGGGGCCTCTCCACTAATGCTGAGTAGAGGCTTTCCCTGAGGCTGCTGTGGGACCATGGATTTTCCCACTGGGCTAAGGGGCAAACATAGGGGGCTTAGGTAGGGCTGTAGTCACCTGTTTGCACCGTTGCACCTGTTTGCCTTAGGTGCCATGGTGATGCTATGAGTGTGTCTGCTGGTAGAAAGTCACTTGCAGACACTAGGCTGTCTAGGGGTCTGAGAGTTTTCACCTATCTCCACCTCCTCCCAGGGTGAAGTCTGTCAAACTTCTGATGTATAGCAGCACGGGTCTCTCAGGTATTTTGAGATGCTGTGTGGATATCCTTTGCTGACCAATGAACGTCCAATTAGTTGTATCTCAAAGAGGGAGAGACAAAGAAAACTGCTTACTCCACCATGTTGCTGACATCACTCCATATTTCTTGACTTTTTGATAATAGCCATTCTGATGGGTGTGAAGTGATAATCTTGTTCTGGTTTTAATTTTGCATTTCCCTGATGATTACTGATGTTGAGTATCTTTTCATGTACCTGTTGGCCATCTGTGTATCTTCTTCAGAATAATGTCTATTCAGATCCTCTGCCTATTTTTTGATTGGATTGTTTGCCTTTTTGCTATTGAGTTGTACAAGTTCTTTATATATTTTGGATATTAACCCCTTATTGGATTTGATTTACAAATATTTTCTCTCATTCAGTAAGCTGCCTTTTCATTTTGTTGAAGATTTCCCTGGCTGTGCAGAAGCTTTTTAGTTTGATGTAGTCCTACTTTTTTATGTTTGCGTTTGTGCCTTTCCTTTTGGAGTCAGATCCAAAAAGCATCACGAAGAGTGATGGCAAGGAGCTTTCCACCTATCTTTTCTTCTAGGAGTTTTATGGTTTCAGGTCAAACATTGAAGTCTTTAATCCATTTTGAGGTGATTTTTGTGTATGTTGTAAGATAGTGGCCTAGTTTCATGCTTCTGCTTGTGACTGTCCAGTTTTCCCAACATCATTTATTGAAGATACTATCCTTTCCTGATTTTATATTCTTGACTCTTTTGTCACTATACATATGTGAGTTTATTTCTGGGCTCTCAATGCTGTTCCATTGATCTATGTGTCTGTTTTTATACCAAAACCATACTATTTGATTACTATAATTTTACAATATAGTTTGTAATCAGGGACTGTGATGCTTCCATTTTTGTTCTTCTTTCTCAGGATTGCTTTAGCTATTCAGTATCTTTCGTGGTTCTGTACAAGTTTTAGGATGGTTACTTCTGTTTCTGTGAAAATACCATTGGAATTTTAATAGCAATTTCATTGAAAAAGTAGATTGCTTTGAGTAGTATGGACATTTAAACAATATTAATTATTCTAATGCATTAACAAGAAATATCTTTCCATTTACTTATGTCTTCTTTGATTTCTTTCATAAGTGTCTCATAGATTTATTTTTTTTTCAAAGATTTTATTTTTTTCCTTTTTCTCCCCAAAGCCCCCCCGTACATAGTTGTATATTCTTCATTGTGGGTCCTTCTAGTTGTGGCATGTGGGATGCTGCCTCAGCATGGTTTGATGAGCAGTGCCATGTCCATGCCCAGGATTCAAACCAACGAAACACTGGGCCGCCTGCAGCGGAGCATGTGAACTTAACCACTCGGCCATGGGGCCAGCCCCTCATAGATTTATTTTTACTTTAATAATACTTAAACTAGTAAAATGATTTTATACTATATTCTGAAATATGTATTTTTATTAAATATGATTATTTTCTACAGAGTATCACATATTTGTAAAGTCTAGAGGAGGGTTTCTCAGCCAAAATGTGTGGACATTTTGCATCATGCATGTTAGCAGCATCCCTGGCCTCTATCCACTAGATACCAGCAGCACTCCCATCCCCTTAGTTGTGATAACGCAAAATAATTCCAGACATTTCCAAATTCCCACTTAGGGGACACTATCACCCCCAGTTTTGAACCACCCATATAAAAAATAATGATGAAATTAATACCATTACCCTCCATCACACAGCCTAAGAAATGTACCATTGCCATCACCTTGAATCCCCCATATATCTCTCTCAGCTTTCTTACTCTTCCTCACAAATCAGAAGAAACCAGCCTCTTGAATTCTGCATCTTTACTATCTTAATTTTGTCTATAGTTGTTTTGGGGTTTTTTGTACATTTCTTTATTTTCAAACATATTTTCTCATTGTGTATGTTATTATAATTTATATATATTGAATCATACTAACTGTAATATTCTATGAATTGCTATCTTCAGTTAATATTATTTTCCTGAAATTTAACCATCGATGAATGTGGCTGTATTTCATTGATTTGCATTTCTGCATAGTTTTACACTGTACGAATATACCATAACTTATTTATTCTTTCTACAATAGACACTTGAATTGTTTCTAGTTTTTTTGGTGTAATGTTCCTAGGAACAATTTTGTCCTTACATCCTTGTAAATATTTTGAAGTTTCTCTGGAAGAGTGGCTGTCAATTGGAGGCAAGTTTATTTGACAATGTCTAGAGACATTCTAGAGTGTCATGTCTAGAGAGCATTACTGGCATCTAGTGGGTAGAGGCCAGGGATGCTGCTAACATTTTGCAATGTACGGGACAACCACACTGCCAACAAAGAATACTCCTGCCCAAAATGTCCATAGCACCAAAGGCTGAGGAAGTCTGTTCTAAGGCACATAACTAAGGGTTGATTTGCTATCAAATATGTGCCTTTGAGCTTTAGTGAAAATGCCTAGTTCCTTTCCAAAGTGGTTATTTACATTCTCACCAATAGTGAATAAGAAGTGAATAAGATTTATACTTTCTTCATTTAATATTATATTTTTACTCCTTTATAAACCCTTTGGCTGTGAAGCAGTATTTCACTGTGGTTTTCATTTGTATTTTTCTAAAGGTTAATAAAATCCGTTATGTTTTGTTGTCAGTAAGTGTGTGATCACTTTTGTTTCCATTGGATTAATTGCTTCTTAATTGATTATAAGTTCTACTTACATACATTAAAAACTAATTCTTTCTGCTTTATCTTTGTCTTCTCCCAGTTTGTGTCTCACCTTTTCACTATCATCATAGCATCCTTTAATGAGTAGCACTTAGTTTTATCAAGTTTAATTTACTAATCTTCTCCTTTATTGTTTATACTTTTCAGGTCTTATTTAAGTCATATCTCTTCTAAAGGCAGACAACATTCTCTTAAATTTATAGCTTTTCTTTTTATTTGTAAGTGTCTAATCCACTGTGAATTGATTTTGAATGTTTTATGTAATAGAATTCTGACTTAATTCCTTTTCCATTTTGATAACCAATTGACAACATCATTTATTAATGTTTTGTTTCTTCTCCCAAAGTCCAATACTAGCTTCATCATAAATAAATGTTCAGATTTTCATTTTGGGCTTTTGAGGGCTCAGTTTTCTGCTCTAATGGATTATTCATTTATCCCTTGGCCAGTAATACTATGTGTTTATTCTTCCACCTACTATGATTCTCATTATATGGCAGAGCATTAACCCCCACCTTTCCCTTCCACTCCAGGACTGAGTTGTCCTGTCTAGGCTGGTAGTTCTCCTATAATATTTAGAAGCATTCTGCTAATTGCCAGTCTCCCAAAAAGTCTCTTCTGAGTTCAACTGGAATTATATGAAATGTATTAATTTTGGAAAGCTTTACATTTTAAAATATTGAACCTTCTATTTATTTATCTTAAGTGCCCCTTAGTGATTTATAGCAGTTTTATATTATTTTCTCCATAAAAGGTCTTGCTTGTATATTTCTTTATATTTATGCTTGGTTACTTTTTGGTTGTTATTTAAAATATTACATTTTAAAATTATATTTTAAGCTTGTTTCACTGTATAAAAATTCAATTGCCTGATGTATTGATTTCAACATCAACAAATTTGCTAAACTCTCTTGGTAATTTTATGAATTAATCTGAAGTTACTCCTGAAACTTCTCTTTTCTTACAATCATATCTAATGTATCAAGAAATTCCGTTGGCTCTGATTTCAAAATCTATCATCAACTCTATGTTATTATTTTATTGCAAGTCACTATTACCTTTCACCTAGGTTGTGACAGTGTTTAACCGACTTTTCTTCCAGTTACAATAGTCAACTTGTTCTTTTTGCTCGGATGTTAGATTGTGTCATTTACCTACTCAAAACTCTCTGTGGTTCCCTATTTCACTCTGAATAAATGCTGAATTCCTAAGGCTCATGAAGACTGTACATGCATGGCTCCTGCCCCTTCTTCATACTAATCACGGAGCTCCCCTGCTCAAATGACTTTCCCCTTAGCTCTTTCCAAAGATGATGGCTAGACTCAGCTTGGTTCAGGGTCTCTCTTGTTTCTGCATAGCAGACTCTTTTCCCAGATTGCTTCATTCCTCTTTCCCTCACTTTGTTCACACATTTGTTCAAATATTACTATTCACGGAGTTGTTTAAAATTACCTCCTTACTCCATGACGTTCCCCATCCTTACTCGGTTGTTTGTTTTTTATTCATGCTGATTCGTTTGGTTTTGTCCATTATATTTAACATCTTCTAACATACTGTTTATACACCATTATTAGTTAGGTATATGAATTACATAGCCCCCATGAGGACAGCTATTCTATTTTTCTAAATGTATGTTTGGTATTTATGCGAGGTACATCATAAATATTTTTCGAATTAGTAAGAGACTATGTAAATATATTCATTATTAATGACTGTTTGAATATATATGTAAAGATGATAATTGAACTGCTAATAATGATTGTTTTCTTTGTTATTGCCGGATCCTTACATTTTGTTTTCTTTTTTCTTATCTTAGTGTATGGCTCAAATGCTATTGCAATGTTTATTTAAAAGGTTAAGGGCAGTCACACTTGTAATTTCCAGATCCTAAGAGGAACACTTTAACACTCCCCATTAAATGTGATTTTGCTGTATGTGACACTGTAAATGTCTGTTGTCAGCTTGAAGCAGTACTGTTTTGTCCCTAATTTGCTAAGAGTTGACATCATAATTGTAAATTGCCTATTATTGGATGATTTTGTCTGCTTCTAAGTAGAAAACTATATTTTCTCTTTTAAATGATTAATGTAATAATATTTGATAAACATTTTCTAGACTTTATAATCCAAGGAAAAACTCAAATCAGTATTGTTTTCTTTAAGAATTCTGGAATTAATTTGATAATATTTATATTAGGATTTTTTCCTGTAATTATCTTTTTTAAAAATAATATAAGTGGTTTTATATTTAGATTATGATTGATTTTTTTAATTAAACTCTGCAAGTTTTCCATAGGAATTATTTGTTCCTTGCTTGTTTGTTGGAAATCACTTAAGGAACTCTATAGAGCTGGTGACTTCTTTCTGTGAAGATTTTTAATTACCAATTCAATACTTTCATGCTTCTTGGCCTGTTCAGCATTTCTGTATCTATCTTGAGTTATTGTGAGTAAATAACATGATTCCTAGAAATTGGAGCATTTATTCTAAATTTTCAAATCCTTTAGCCCAGCGGTGTTTATGACATCCTCTAATCATTTTTAATATTTACATTATTTATATCCCCCGTTTTATATCTATATTATATTTTATTAGCTTTTTCTCTTTCTTCTTTTTTCTGTTTTCCAGAGGTTGTCACTGTTACTTGTATTTTTGAAGAATATAAGAACATGCATTTATTTTTCTGTTTCCCTCTATTGTATGCTTCTTTTCTATTTTATTGATTTTTATTCATACATTTACATTTCTTTATTTTGGGGGGTTAATTTATTATTTTTTTAATTCTTTCAAAGCTAGATGATTGGATCAGTAATACTCAACCTTTCATTTTTGCTAATATAAGCATTTAAGGATTACATATTTCCTTCAATGTACTGTCTTAGCAGAAGTCCATAAGTTTTTAATTTGGAACGTGCAGGGAGCTAAAGTAACCATACAGGGCCATGCAGTTGGTAAGTAGCAGAACATAACCTGGATGCAGGCAGCCTGGCTCCAAAGGTCATGCTCTTAATCACTAATCCCTGCTGATCATCTTCCATCAAGTGAAAATATTTATCAAATAATTTTGTAGTATGATCTAATGTGAACTCTCAGATAGGAAATGCTTCTTAAAAAGAAAAAAGAATTCTTCTTACAAAACACATCCTCAAAATAGAAGAAACAAAAATTCTTGTCTAACTTATCTTACATATTATATCCTAAAATTGTTTTTTATCAGAACTCTCATGAGCCTCAAATCACATCAACATTGGCACATCTTTCAGAAGTAATTTAAATGAAACACATATTGCATTAATTAAGAGAATATATATTTTAATTTGAAATTCAATAATTGAAATTTATACAAATATTAAAATTTACTTTATGCTTATCTCTATTTCTCCTCAAATCCTTATGTTTAGTTGTCATTTGGAAATAACATGGACTATTAATATTTTTCAACATAAAGTTAATAAATACAAAGCCTTTGTTAAATCTCATATTTATGGAGAAAAAATGACTTAGATAATTGATAGTGGAATGAATTAAAGGTGTAGTTCATTATCCTATTGGGATATTATGCATGGACAATACAATGGAATGTTCTAGACTTGCTAAAGAAAACAAAAGTATGATAGTTTCAGTCTTGTTTTTGGCAGGAAGTTCTTGCTCTGGTATCATTTTTAGTTATCCTAAGGCTAGCAATATTTGTTTCACTTTATTCAGGAAAGAAATCTCACCTCATTGCTCTTAAAATATAGAATCTCATTGTAATTTACAAGGTCCACAGATCAGAGGCCAAAATAAAAAGGAATTCAATTAAAAACACAAAGTGATTTGGACATTCCAATTAACAATTAGAACAGAAAACAAAGTTATTTAGAGTCTATTCTAAATTATATTATGCATCTCTTAAGGAAAATCTATATATGGCATGGTGGGTATTGTATCCAGATAACTGAAACAGAGATAAATAGATGAAAATATGTATCAAATAGTTATTCTTTCATAACTGGAAACTAAATTGAAGATCACATAGGCCATGGTATTAGACAGAGCAAAATTACTGAAGTATGTTCTATTTTAAGAATTCTTGAGCTAAAATTTATGCTTTTAGCTTAATGTAAGGAAAGAATTTGTCTTTCCTGAATTGTCTTCTTTGGTTAGGTGAGACCCATAAAATTATCAAATTGTGGGTATGTGTGTATGTTTGTGTGTGTGTGTGTGTGTGTGTGTACTTGGCTCTCAGAAAATTCAGAATGTGATTCTGGCCTCAATAAAGAAATAATATTTTGCTTGTTTCTGCTGGTATGACATCATTCCTTAGTTTTATTATTTCAGGGTGATCTAATAGATGTGATTCTCTAGAAACAACAATTCTCATTTGTAAAAATGCAGTGCAAATAACAATTTGGGGAAATTCCTACATTTTTAGGATATAACATTACAGGTTTCCCCCACTATTTGACAGTAGAGCTTTCCTATGAAATCTCTCTTAAGCCAAAATGACATAAAGTGAAGAAGCAATTACCATTAATTTATATGGGAAGATTTTTTGAATATTCCAAGACTCAAAAAATAACTTACCCAATCACACCAAATAACACATACAACCTAAAAGAACACTAACACTTAGTAAAAGCAGGAATGATATGATAAATACACATTTTATACAAAGTAGAAATAACGTCTGTAAGTGTAGTTTCACTTACCGGACGACAGTGAATTGGTGATGGTGGCGATGATGGTGTTAGGCTGAGTTGTCTAAGGCTGGGGTGAGGAGAGGTACAGGAGACTGCAGTGTAGGAGAGAGAGGAAGAGGGTCATCTATTAATATTTCATGGTCAGCTGGATCCATCAGGGCAGGCAGGTCATTAATGTCTACACCTTCTTCTATATCTGCCTGGCTCGAAATCGAAGCTTGAGATTTGTTGCCTGCTTTGGCTGATGTGGAAGGTTTGAAATATGACAGTAAGCTTGGCTGTTTAGCCTCCATAACAGCTTGCTGCAAAACAAACACTGAATGCTATTTTTGCTCTTCGTCTTTTTTTGTAAAAGTGAAAATCTTCTTCGGATTTCTTCCAGTTAGCAAAAACAGGTCCTGACGCAGGTTTTCTTAACAGCAAAATGGTGTAAAGCTAACTTTAGCAGAGTGGGAGCCCTGAAAACCTTGACAGTCACAGATAGATCAAAGCAACCATAGTCCACAGTGATCATCTTCTTTTCCAATTTACTTCCTATTTAACATCTCTACCCCACATCTTTTAACATGTATGTTTATTAAGGATTAATTTTTATTGAGATTATAGAAATATGCTAAGAGTTTCGTTGGAGAGAGAAACATGGCACTATCCATACTCTTAGGGAATTACAGCTAGTAATCCATAGTCTGTCCTGCTTTCGATTCCAAGAGAGAAGATTTTACTCCTTCACTGACTAAAAAGAGGCCCAGGAATGATAAAGGACTTCAGATCAACCTGATATTTGAGTCGAAAGCAGAGTGTCCATTTTCAGAAGAATTAGATTCATAGAGCTCAGGACTTGGGAGAACAGTCTGACTTACAGTGTCCAAAATTGTTACAAAGTAAATTAAATAACTCATGCTATATTATATGATCTGTGAAAAGGAATTTGTAGATCAAGCTTGGTGCTTATTTTTTTATTTGCTTATTATAAAGAGTGAGGAGAAATAATTGTGAAATTTAAAGAAAACTGTTGCTAAAATATACCCAATATTGCCCGTTATAATTTTAGTGTTGTAATTGCCATCCATAGAAATTACCCAAGGAATACATACCAGGTTTTTGTTTGTTTATCTAATAGTCAACCTTGTAACCTGGCATCAACTCTCCTTATAAGACTTTATCTGTCACTTGTCTTGAACACTCACACTCCAGCCAGAGTGGCTCTGTTCTCCATTTACACTGCTCATTTCATAACTTTGCCCCTTTATGTTTAAGTATCAATATCTTCTATTCCGCAAGTCTTTCTTGATTTTTCCCAATTGGAAATAATATTTTCTGCCTCTGAAATCTTATAGCACTTCATGTTAAATGTCTCACATTTGTTAGACTCCGTAGGCTCTTAGAGCACATGGACAACCTAAAACACAAATGTGATCATATTGTTTCCTTTCTTCACAGCTATCAAAGATCTCCACTTGCCACTTGATAATCCAAGCTTCTTCTTGTGTATCATGCACGATCCATGATCTGAGCTCAATCTGCTTACAAATCCTATTACTTATATCTTCTCCACTCACAATTTACACTTTTTCAATGTTAAATTTCTTGAAGTCCCCCCACACCACTTTGAGCCATATTTCACTTAAGCCTTACCTCTTCACATTAGCTTTGGAGGCATAAGCCTCATCCTTAAAGTCTTGGGTGAGAACAGAGACTTGTATGTCAAGAGAGGGTCATGACAAAATCTTCATTTTCCCTATGTGTATGTGAGCCTTGTGGCAACTCATTTTATTAAACAAAACTGTGTTTTCCATAATTTGCTCAATACTAAATTTAGACACTTAATTCCATCAGTGACTTATTTTCCAAAGCCTGCAACAAACTGTGAAATGAGGTGTAAAATTGGATAAATTTTAATGTCCCTTGTACCTCTCAAAATTCTAGGTCCTCAGCTATTTTCCACATTGTTATAAGGACAAGAACATTCTGAGAGTAGGTGTCTGAAGTGTGGAGATTGGGGTAGAGTGAAGAGAAAAGAACTGTGTGACATTTAGAACATTGTAATTGCTAATGTCACCTATTTTAAACATGATTATGCATAGGCATTCCCTTTGTACATCCAGTGTGCCAGGAAGAAACAGAGAGTAATGTACAGGTGATCTCTACTTGGCAGTTCTTTGGTCTATTTGGGGAGTATCAGACTTCTCTTCAGCCTGTCAGAGTGCAGGGTTTCTGGGTACTAATGTGTTTGTAAAACACAGCATAGCTCACAGTTCTATTTGTAAGGCTGAGCAACTACTTCTACATTATGTTCTGTAAGAGAAGATAAAAACATCTTCTCTGAGGGGCTGGCACTGTGGCATAGTGGTTAAGACTGTACACTCCTCTTCAGTGGCCTGGGTTCACAGGTTCAGATCCCGGACGTGGACCTACACCACTCAACAGCTGTGCTGTGCCAGTGACCCACATACAAAATAGAGGAAGATTGGCACAGATGTTAGCCAAAGGCTAATCTTCCTCAAGCAAAAAAAAGAAAAAATAAGTAAGATTGGCAGCAGATGTTAGCTCAGAGTGAAGCTTCCTCAGCAAAAAAAGAAATCTATATATATCTCTTCTGTGTCCTTAATTGACCCCAGATAAATAAAAAGTAAAGCTTAGCCCAGTGTACTGATGAATTCGCAGGAAAGACTTAACCATTAAATGTTAGAATTTCAAAAAACAATGAAATTATTTGTACAAATAAACTGAAACAACCTTCATACTCTCACCTTAGACTAGGAGCAGAGAAGAGGATGCCCTCGTTCCTTGTTTAAAAGCTCCATCAGGTTAATCACATATACTTTCTTTATTCAAGAAGCAATATCTTTGAGTGTTTCCTAAGAAAGTGCTCACAGGACAAGCTGATGAGAGTGGCCAGGGATGGGGAAAAAGTCAAGCAAACGGGAGGTTTCTGTCAAGGTTTCAGTCTGACCTGTTCTCACCAGAGAACTCTGGAGCACAAATTTCACCTAGAAGTGTCTCACAACTTAAGGAAAGAGAGCTGGGCTTTCATGTTCTCACACACAGGTGTGTCACTGACTAAAGACGGTGGCAGGAAGGTAGGGAGGAGAGCAGGTAAGCTCAGGCACTTCTGGATTTCTTCTTACATGAACTGCAGTCTCTTCAGGAGCCCTCAGACCTTCCTCCACCGAGAGGTACATGTGCAGACCATGAGAAGCAAAATGCCCCAAAAGCTGGAGGAGGAGCTCATAGAATAGTCAAAAGGAATCCAAAAAGATTTGGGTAGATCATCAACAATATTGCTACATATGTCCAATCATCCAATGCACAGACCCTTTGGTGCCACATAACAGATGCTCAATACATATTTATAGAATAAATGAATAAATACAAGATGCAAAATTTATGTTGGAAAGTAAGTGTCTGTGATGGTTAATTTTATGTGTCAACTTGACTGGGCCACAGAATGGTCAGATATTTGGTCAAGCATTATTCTGGGAGTTTCTTATCAGGGTGTTTTTTATGAGATTAACATTTTAATAGGTAGACTGAGTAAAGCAGACTGCTCTTCCTGATGAATGAGCCTCACATAAACAATTGAAGTCCTGAATAGAAAAAAAAGCTGACCCTCCCCTAGTAAGAGAGACTCTTTCCTGCCCGGTTGCCTTCTAAATGGACATTTTTTCTGTCTTTGAACTCAAACTAAAATATTGCTCTTCCTAGGTCTCCAGCGTGCCAGCCTTTGGAAGAGAAATAACCCCCTGGGTCTCCAACTTGCTGACTCGCCTGCAGATCTTGGAACTTTCCAGTATCATTAGATTCCTTGAGGACAAGTGTGTGTCCTCCTTTGAGTAGGGTTCATATCGAGATAAGAAATAGGCATCCCATAGTTTTGCTTTGATGGGAGCAAGGGGAGAGAAGTCTTCTTAACCATCACCCATGTTAGTGACAGGACAAGACAATCCCTCTAAGTAGAAATGTAACATTACTGCCCAGAGATCCTCTGATTTCTCATCCAGGATCTACAGAGCTGAGAAGGAAAGAGAAAGGCAGAGATCAAATGAGTATTAGGAGGGACACATTTTGGATGGTCTTTGTGAAAATTCAGATGGAAAGTGGAAGGAAGAGGGGTAGTGACGGCGGTGAAGAAGTCCAGTAATTGTGACAATGGCCTTACAAGCAGCAAGTGTCTTAGAAAAGCCTCAGGGCAGTGATGAAAAGACACTGCCAGCTGTACATACAGATGTACGTTGATGCTGGCAGTGTTTCTGTCCTCCGCCCAGCAGCAGGTGAAAATAAACTACCACATTATTTCAGCAACTGAGTGACCAGTAACAACAGGGAGACAACTGTATTCTCAGTGAGTGTGTACGTGAGCACATGTGTGTGTTCGGGGGGTAGGTGTTGGATGGGAGCTTCTACTTCATGCTGTGGTTCTCATCTCCTCTGTGCCTCTGCTAACAGGATCTGAAAAAACTGCTGCTATGTTGAGTGCAGGGTTGGGAAATCATCTGCTTATCCGTGGTATAACTAGATTCAACTTGTGAGAGACTGCAAAATGTCATGCTACAACCTTTGCTCAGTGTGCCTTCCTGATCCTTTTGCCCTAACTCTGCTGCAGGTCCTGCTACTGATCCTACAGGCAAACTTGGATGGAGCTAAACTCTGACAAACCCCATGAAGATATTGCCAGAGCGTTCCCCTATGTACTGGATTCTGTTCCCATATCTCCTGCAACCCAGGCAGATATCCTCAGAAAGACAGTAGGACTTTCCAGTGTCTCTGATAGGCTCCCTTACTTCTCATTGGTGATCAACACACATACAAACCTGGTATGCATTCTCTGCCACCCCTCAGACACTGTGGTTTGAATTGCTCTCCTTTCCTTTGGAGGAACCCTATACTACCACTGGGTTAATTCCCTTTGGGTCAATTCCGTCAACACAATTTATTCCTTTCTTGCAAGTATTTCTGTCATGGGGTTATTAATTACCTTTGAAGCTGAAATCTTGCCTGTTAAGGATACTCTCTTAGTCCTCTCCCCTCACACATACATATCGCTTCATCCATTCCATTCCCAAGTAAGAGGCAGCAATTAGATCTGTTGAGAAAGGGAGAATGAAGAGATTCAGTGATCCATTCTGTACTCTGCCTTTTTGAGCTGAAAACTGGGGGGAGAGAATAATAGACCACTGCAGATGGTGTAACTGATTCTGCAGCAGTGCTCTATCAAACATTCCACAGGTATCTGAGAAAGTAAATTTGGATACACAGTTCCAGATTGAGAGGCCCAAGTATCTGATAGCTTTATCTCTGAACCCCTAATCTTCCCTTATGGCAAAAAAAGCTATCCTATAGGAAATTTTCTACATATTAAAATCAAACAAGTAAAAACGTAAGTCCTAAAGCCCAACTGTAAGAAAAAAATTAACATTTTAATATTTTTTGAACAAAAGTAGTTCTATGGCATTGAGATATGACTTAACTTGATTAATAAAGAATATGGATATATGGATTGAACAAAATATTTCCCTTTCTCACCTAGATAGAGTATAAGAATTTAGTGAGCCTAAGACTTATTCCTTTAGTTTGGGCACTGTATTAATCAGGGTTCTCCAGAGAAACATAACCAACAAGATACAGGATACAGGATATGGATGGAGGGATGGATGGATGGATGGATGGATGGACGGATGGACGGACGGACGGACGGATGGACGGATAGATAGATAGATAGATAGATAGATAGATAGATAGATAGATGGATAGATAGATAGATAGATAGATTTTAAGGAATTTTCTCATGCAATTGCGGAGGCTGACGAAGGCCCAAATCTGATGGGGTAGTCCAACAGGCTGGAGACTCAGGGAAGAGTTGCTGTTTGAGCTCAAAGACAGTCCACTGTCAGAATTCCTTCTTGCTCAGGCGAGGTCAGTCTTTGTTCTAGCCAGGGCTTCAACTGATCGGATGGTGCCCACACACATTATGGGGGGTATTCTGTGTTACACAAAGTCCACAGATTTAAATGCCGATCTCATCCAAAGAATACCCTTTTAGAAACATTCTAATATTTGGGCACAGTGTCCGAGTCAAGTTGGCACATAAAATTAACCATCACAGGCACTTATCTAGACATAAGGTCAGAGGATTTCTGATTTACTGATGCTGGGTGTAAGGGAAACAGAACTTAGAAGATTGTTGCATAGTATTTGAATTCTTTTTCATGTGAGATTGTGACTGTAACACATGAAATAGAGTGATGAAACTTTGCCATGTGCATGCACCAGGTTATACGAAGTGTTTTATGTCCACTTGCAAATAAAATATACCTGTATATACTGTGTGGAAACAGTTAGACTACGATTTGCTTTTATTTTAATCTGATACTGAGATGATGGGTATTAAATAACCCACATCCACCACAATTTGGCAGTTATCATTATGTACCAAGAAATTCAAGATTTTTTCTAGTTCAAATTGGCTTTGGAGAGTTTAATGATATTTATTATTCCCATTTTACAGAAAATGAGGTCTAGAAAGTCAACTAATTTATCCAATGTGGAAAGCCAATTAACTGAACCAGCAGGATGTAGACAGCTGTAAACTCCACTATCTGCAATTTCAGTCATGATGCTACACTTTGTGGACACTACATTTCAAAAGAATATATACTAAGGGATAATACTCATAATAGATTCTTAAATGAATATAAAAAGTTGCAAAGTTTTACGATCTTGATACACAGAAATATTGAGAGACGTTATCCTGTATTCAAGGAATTAAGAGTATTTAAGTTTCATTCTTTGTATATTCTAAATTTGTTATAACAGACCTGTGTTTTCTTTAACATTAGTATATCAAACAAAAATTATTTTAAACATAAGTAAGGGTGTTATATCAATGTGAAACACTTACAAAATTCATACCATAAAAACTTATTTTTTGTTTTAGAAAAAAATTCTCAAAATGTGTGGAAAGATGAATAGTTTTATCAAGTGGCTTTTTTCTTGGGCAAAGTTTTCATTAATTACTGCAAAAATTCCATCTGAATATTTCTCCTGTGAGGAAAGTTATGACTTTCTTAGAGAAATGTTTAAGTTTTTTCTGTTGGAGATAGCCAGCAGCCAGACAGGTTCCTAATTGGTATGTTACAGATTGGCCCTGATCATACTTAGTGATCTCAGGGCTGGAGAGAGCCACGGATGGCCTTTGGCTCACATGAAGAATCTCCTGCTCCTGGGTGGGAAAGCAGATGGGAAAGGTGATCCATGGTGTCGTTCAATTTAGCTTAGAGGAAGACTGTAGTTATAGAAAAGTATCTTAGCTGAATGATTTATAGTCATTCAGCTTAATTTCAAGGGCATAAAATTTATTTCCTTGCAGTTTTAATTTAATTTAACAGAATAATATTTATGGTAGTCATAGAGGAGATTTGTTATTCCAGAACATGTGATTTGTCACTTATATTTTCCAATCCTTTGTTGATATATAAAACACATTTCTCATGTACTCATCATTGCATGACCTTAGATATGCTTACATAATTATATGCTTAACAACGTAATTAGATTATTTGATAAATGGTATGAAAAAAGTTAGAAAACTTTCCAAGATAGATGACAGCATATTTGACCTTTACTTCTATCAAAGGGTTTTAAAGTATAAAATCATGCTTGCTTTCATTCCAGTGTGTATACCTGTACACAATCCCTTAAGATAGAACTCAATAAAAATATCCTAGATTTATGATATGCTTATCTTTTTTGGCATTGCTCTTCCAGTCTTTTGTTTGCATTGTATCTTTTTTTAATGTTCTTAAAACCCTTTGTATTTTGCATATAGAAAAATTCACATTTTTGGCATACAGTTCTACGAAGTGTTGCAAATGCAAAGATGTGTGTAATCAGCACCACAGACAGAATGCAGAACAACTATAGCACCCCTAAGAACTCCTCATGTGGTCCCTTAGTGTTTAGAAGTCCCCTCCCCCAACTCCTGCCCACCATTGATCTATTCTGCTTTGATATTTTTTTTTGTTTTCATTATATAATTTTCTTTTATTTTGTGCAACTTAAAATTTTTCTTAATATAGGCAAAATAAAAACAGCAAATAATTGGAAATAAATTCAGGAGAACTTTTTACATAAAATTGAGAGAAGAATATATGTTACTTGCCACATAGAACAAACATAAAGTTAATACAATGTCCTTATTCTATACAGGTTCCAAGTGTTGATTAAAATTGTTATTATCATCATGGCACCATAATCCTGCAACACATTTAATCATATTCAGTGTACTGTGTACAATGTACAACTTGTTTTTAAAATTTTTCTTTTGAGACAATTGTAGATTCACATGCAGTTGTAAGAAATAATATAGACCGACCCCTTGTATATTGCGGAATATAAAGAATACAATCAAACCTGCAATGGCTCTGAAAGGCCAGGTTTATACATACAAAATGAAGTAAAAATTGAGAAACCCCTCAGCTACAACAGGTAAGGGAGATTTTACAAATTTGTGTCAGTGAAATCCTCACATTTCTGTAAATACTTTTGACCCTGTGCATCACTGTGTACATACACACACAAAAACCTCTCACAATATTACAAAGAAAAAGTAGAATTTGATTTATGATTTCAATCAGAAATATAAAAAAATTCTTCACAGCATAAGAGAGTCTACTTATTTTAGTCATATAGTCGCAATATCTGAATAATTTGAATGATTTAATAATTTTAATGATTGTACTTCACAGAAACCCTTTCCTTGACCAAACTTTAGTAAGGCTGTTCTGAGCCCTCTTTTTTTTTAAAGATTGACACTTGAGCTAACATCTGTTCCCAATCATTCTTTTCCTTCTTCTTCCTCTCCCCAAAGCCCCCCAGTACATCGTTGTATATTCTAGTTGTAAGTCCTTCTGGCTGCACTTTGTGAGACGCCACCTCAACATGGCTTGATGAGCCGTGCTAGGTCTGCCCCCAGGATCCAAACCGGTGAAACCCTGGGCCACTAAAGCAGAGTGTGCAAACTTAACCACTAGGCCACAGGACCAGCCCCTGAGCCTTCCTTTTGACGAGGCCTTAACATTAACCTTCCTTATCCACACTTTCTGATCCCATATTTTAGCAAAGAATTGTTCGAAGTCAGTTGAGCCAGTTCCCCATGTTGATGTCTAGTCAAGTCCCTCATGCCCTAACTTTGACCGCCCCACCCCCCAGTCCTGGCTCTCTTTAGCAAGAATCCCATTAGGCCAGTTTAGCAAGAATCCCTCTATCCTTGATGTTCTTCTTGGTGATTTCCATTCTCTAACCCCCTCATGTTGCTCACTCTCTATAAATCCCTGGCTATCTTTGCTGTATTCAGAGTTGCGTTCAGTTTCATTCTGAAGTCTTTCTCCCCTACTGTGGTAGTCCAAATAAAATCTATCTTGCTGTTTTTAATGTGTGCAGTGCAACATGTTCTTTACATATTTTAATGGATATTGGCATGGGAGTTTTCCTATATTGATTTTGACTGAGTACTGAGTACCAACGGGAGTGTGAGAAAGACCCTCCTCTCAATGACCAACAGGCAGATTTATAAAGGGAATAGTTCCAAGAACCTGTCAGAACTCCTGAAGCCCTTGTCAACTCAGGAAAGGAGAGATTTTGTGAGAATGGTATCTTTGAATAAAGCTGTTCTGGGAGCTTCTCTCTACTTTTGAGGCAGGCAGATTGCCCCCCTTCTCTACTCTAGACTTTCATTGTGGCCAGAGACTTAGGAAAGAAAACAGTCCACGTCCACCATCCCCTCCTCTTTTTACTTCTTGATTAAAACTTTTATTTTGTGCTAATTATAAGTTCACATCCAGTTGTAAAAAATAATACATTTTATCTAGTGTCCCCTCAAAGGTAACATATTGCAAAACTTCAGTACAATATCATAACCAGGATATTGACATTGATACAAACCAGGGACTCATTCAGATTTACCCAGTTTTACTTGTACTCATTTTTGTGTGTTTAGTTTTATAATATTTCTTATAATACCTTCATTCAGCTATATTTCACATAACATAAAATTCACCGTTGTTTACATGTACAATTCCGTAGTTTTTAGGATATTCAAAGTTGTTCAACCATCACTACTATTTCATAATATTTTAATAACTCCAAAAATAACCCCACGTTCATTTACTAATTTCACTCCTAATTTCTCCCTCTCACCAGCCCCTACCTCCAAACCTATCTACATTTTGTCTCTATGGATTTATCTATTTTGAACATTTCATATTAATGGAATGCTGCAACATGTCATGTTTTGTTACTCATTTCATTTAGATAATGTTTCCAAGGGCCATCTGCGATGTAGTATGCATCAGTACTTCATTTTCTTTTATGGCCAAAAACAATTCCTGTTATGGAAACACTGCATTTTGTTTGTTCATTCGTTATTTGATGAGCATTTGAATTGTTTTTAATTTTGGGGTACTATGAATAATATTTTGTGTGGACATATGTTTTCATTTCTCTTGGGTATATACCTAGGGGGTATAAGTGCTGGGCTGTATGGTAAGCCCAGCTAACCTTAGAGGAAGGTTATGGCTAACCTTTAGAGGAACTGCCAGACTATTTCCAAAGCAACTGGACTATTTTTATTCTCATCGGCTGTGCTGTGTATGAGGGTTCCAATTTATCCAGATCCTTGCCAACCTTTGTTATTGTCCATCTTTTTGATGACAATCAAACTAGTAGGTGTGAGGTGGTACCTCATTTTGGTTTTTATTTGCATTTCTGAGATAGCTAAGGATATTGAGCATAATTTCATGTGCTTATTGGTCATTTGTATCATCAACTTAAAAAATAAATTGACCTGTGGTTTTACCCACAAGACAAGCTTATATGGGAGCAACCAAAAGAATTACAATTCAAGACATGCAAGCTATCATGGACCATAGGCAAATCTTGAGAAACAAAAGAAGGCTTGCTTTTATAAAGGAAAAGAGTAAGTTGTGAGGGGCTATAATAAACAAAGAATCTATTGGAGGAAACTGGGAGTCTGAAGTGTAGAGGTTTTTCATTGGTTAGGCTGCTACAGTCTCTTATTGGCTAAGCTGTTGCCAGGTGGGGAGAAAAATCTTCCTTCCTCCTGCTGAGTGGTAAAGTACAAAACACCTTCCTGTTGGAGATGCAAGCATAGTCCCTTCCTGTTTAGAGTAATTGACAATGAATGATAGGGTGTGAGACCTCCCCATGCAGGCCTTCTTGACTGCAGTTTAGTTGAAGTTTCTTTTATTAATTTTACATTTTTCCCTTTTAATGAATATCTTTCTCCAAAAGCACTACTGACCAAAAGTCAGGTCTTCTAAATTTGATTGCCTTTGTCCTTGAGTGCCAGGAAGGACCTTTTCTGGTTGTCATGTTCCACATTGGAGGAGAAATGCACAAACCAGAAACCATTGAGGCCACATTTGAGTAACAAGGAAGGATAGAAGGGAGAACTCTCAGGCATTTTTTTATCTAAAGTCTATGTTTTTCTGAAAGTTGTAGCATTGGAAATCATCTCAAGGTGCTTGGATATCATGACCTTTTTAGGCATGTCATCTTTTCAAAATTTTGACAAGCAACAAGTACAGAACTTTACATCAAATATAAAGAATAAGATTAAGAGCAATACTATGAATCCAGTTTGCAGGGTGATTCTAAACCAAGAACCCAGACCTGAAGGTAACCAGCTAAAAAATTCAAAAGACAGTGGATTGTCAGGTGAAATTTGCTGTTGCCAACATTCTAGCTCTTTCATGTTATGTAATTGAGTCTCTACTTCCCCAGAGGCATCTATCTATCAGCAACAGGAGGTGTTCACAACTACACAGACATCTCTTTGCTCAGCAAGTAGATAATCAAGGACTATATGATCATCCAAAACTTCCTTGGCCAATGAGCTAAGTGTCCGTTGCTAAGCTAAAATTGCTTTGGCTGCAGAGTTGGCCAATTCTTCTAGTGTCAGGGCATGATTGTCAATTATTTGCTCATTGGCTTTCACTTCAATCTGTGAAAAGAAAGCTTTCCCCATAGAGGCAAACCCAGAACCATGTACACCTCCTAGAAGTTCTGACAAGGGGGGTTTAGAAGTTTAATGGGATGGCCTAATGAGAGGCCTCTGTTTGGTTATGTAGAGAGTAGAACAGTAAATACAGCAAAGGTACAATGTCCTTTTATCCTCCAGCTATCAAGGCAATGAGTTGCTGAAACATAAAAGCCATTACTAAAATTTTCACATATGAAGGTTTAACTAGGGTGCGTACCTAAGGCTCCTGCATAAGCAATGGTATCTATAAACTCATTCTTTGCAATACAAGCATTAGCAACATTAAACCAAGGCTCAGCCATTATGTTGTTACACACCAAGGGGATGTTTAATTGTATGAGTATGTCAAGAAGTTAACAAATGGCCCAATTTACATTAGCTTTCCTGAACAATTTTTTGTACAAATATTAAGAAGATCTTATTTACCTCTCCCAAGATTAAGTTAAATTTGATAAAAGACTAAGTTTAGGCAGACCTAGCAACCTGATTCTATAAAATGGGCCTGTGGTACAATTTAAACAGACAACAGCATTTGGAACCCTAAAGAAATTGTGTATAGGGTGAACTAAGGGGTCATTACTGCCTTGGATAGACAAAGGATTCTGATGGCAAATCCAACAATCAGAGAGATTTTCCCCTTTCACAATAGATTGCAAAATGCAGTCAAGGGCATTGTACTTCAAAGGACAAGAGGAGGAAAGTGAAGTAAGAAGCAACAGTGAGATAAAGGATGTACAGGCCTGGTCTGGTCATCTTGGGAAAGCTGTCTGCCTCATATGTTGGCTGATTCTATTCCTAGTCAACTTGATATGGAGATTTTCAGCATTTGTAAAACACCAGATGCCAGGTAGAGTATTCTTCAGCTGTAGGATATGTACCTAAGGCCTGAGTCCTGATGTCTGTCTGCCATCAGGGTGGTAAAGATGACCTGATATAGTCCGTTCCAAGGATTCAAGGACAGTGTTTGTTCTTACTGATTTCAAATCAGAAGGGTGGGAGAAAATAGAAATGTTAGTTTGCAAAGTCATAACCAGATGTTTGAGGAAGATAGAGGAATTTAAGATCCAGTCCAGTTTATAGGTATACAACAAAACCTTAAAGACAATTAACAGGACTAGAATAACATCTACAAAGGTTCAAAAATAAATTCTCTCTCCACAATTACCCGTATTTTGATTAAAGATAAATATAATAAAACTAATTTGTATCAAACTTGGCCTGACTATTTATATAAATGTAGGAAGAACGGTGATTGACCATATAAACTCTTTTTTAAAGATTGGTTTGCTTGAAGCAAACCAATCGACTTGTAAGCAAGATACTAGGCTAATTTTTTTCAAGGAATTCCTTAAATTTGTCTAGTCATTTCTAAGTCTATGTAAATATTTCTTGAACATGATAATACAGTCAAATTCTTGGTAATATAGACAATATTTCCAATTGTACCCTGCTCTAAGGAGGACAGAGTCTCATTGAGTTTATGCAAATACATATATTGCTGTGAAAAGAATACTTAAGAGTTTCTGAATTCTGGAGGGATAAGGTATGGAGAAAAAAATAAATGTTTCAATGTTTGTTGCAAAGATACACTTTGCCAAATTTCTGTAAGGTACAGATAGCTTAGAAGAGAAAAAGGAATCCTTTATCAGGAAAGCAAAACATTGAGGCAATAAGTTTTCCATTTGAGTTTTAGAAATCCTTACCTATTTCAGTGATATAATCTTCAATTTATCAAAAATCTGTATTACAGAGTGCTTGTCAAACTCTTTTCCATGATTCTTTTTGAATATGAAACATATTTGGAAAAACATCAGAGTCCAACAATAACTGTATATAACTGACAAAAAAACTTTAAAAAAGGCAATGGGTAAGGTTCAGGTGAGGGTTCATCACAATGCAATTGACAAGAAAATTTGGGTATTTTTGTTAGATCCATTTTTAAGTAGTAAACTTGAATTAAAAGTGATAACACTATATTTCTTTGGCAAAAATAACAATAAAAGATTTCAAAGGCAGAGACAAAGGTTATATAGCTGTAAGTAAAACTTAATCCCTTTAAGAAGACTCAGTTTTCCTAAGTAATTAAAGACCTGACAAAAACAACACAGAAACTTATTTTGATAAAACACAAAATCTCTGTATTCTAGGCATATTACTTAAAAGGTAAAGAAGTTTTCACAATTTCTTATCAAAAACAGATCAATAGCCCAAGAAAACCTTATACTTTTAACAGAAGAGTCAAATTTTAATTTTGCTTCTACTTACTTTTGATATTAAAACTCATTCATTCATATCTTAGCCAGTGCTGATCATATGATGCATAAAATTCCTTTCCCAAGATTTCTATACATAACTTTCTACAATTTCCTTTTAACATTCAGATTTTGTCCTATATTTTCTCTTTCCCATTCTCAAATAACCAGTCTCTCTTAAGGACAAAATTTCTTTCTTTTCTCTCAAGAAAATGCATTTGTTTTCCTCATAACTTCTTTTACCAAAATACACATCCTACTTCCCTTGCACACAGAGATGTTCCCCTTTTTGTTTCTATTAGCAATAGTTCCACATATTAGAATTATTAAACTTCAGATTTCTTAATTCCTAGTGAAATCTTAGAAGTAAACAATTGTGAACTGGCAAATTTATAATCTTTCAATGTGGCAGAAGACATAGTGGCAAAGACTCAAATTTAACTGTAGTTTCTTGCAATAAGAAGCCAACAGTAAATGAACCTCAGTTCAGTAATTAATAGCTTAGTATGTTTGGGAAATAATCCTGATATTTAATGAAATTCTATCAGTTAGTTTAACTTAGCAAAAATCTAAAATTTCAAGTAACTAAAAGGATTTTGGAAACAATTTTTCAAGCATAAAATATATAAAACATATTATTGCACCCAAAAATTCTTACCAATTTTCATCTATCAAAATCATTTGTTCCCAGCAAATATGTTTACATTACTCATAAAAACTTGATGTGACATTAAAGCACATAGTCATCATCTTTTTGCTTAATTTTTTGCTCACAAATTTTGTAACAGAGATAACATGAACTTAATAAACCCAGATACAATGAAAGGTATATGTCTGCATTATATTCAGTGTGGATAACTCTAAAGACACACCTGTTTTGATTAAACTAACAATCTTAAGCAAGCTTTTATTCTCTAAAGATTAATCCTGCAAGACATAAACTTGAAAAGTAGTTGGATTAGTTTCTATTATATTTCTGGATTTAGGAATGCTTAATTTATCAGCACTTAATTTCAAGCTAATTAAATAGAGCTCTTTCATAAATTAATTTTGGTAATACCATCCTGAGAAAAAAATAATATCACATTACATATATCTTACATCCATAGACACATAGACAGACTAAACAGAGATCCTATAGCTTTTGTTTTAAAAATTTTGACCATGTGTCAGGTACAAAACTCAAAAGGTTAGTTGGATCCAAGTTGTGTTTCCAGCAGAAACATTAAGGTTACCTGCTCAGAGGACCAAAGAGTTTTTTGTTTTACCAATGAATTTTATTTACTGTTATTTACATGCTGCCAAATTCTAGAATCATTTTCCCCTTTTCAGATAAAGAAAATGCCAGCATGATATTTTTCTAAGAAATCTCAGCCTGAGCAGTGAATAAGGAGGGGAGGTGCAGAAGAGAAAGCAGAAAATAACATTGGCTGGAGCCTAAGACAAAGAAGCAGGGGGAGACAAATAAGATGGCATTAAGGGCAGAGTCTGATCACAAGATGACCACCACACATCCAGAGACAAAGAAGATGGGGGAGGGAAAAAAGATACTTCAGAAGCCATTTTGGTTTCTTTCAATTGTTTGTTTACCTTGGTTAATTTAGAAATAGAACTTTGCAAAGATGTGATTTTGTAGTGTTGGATACATTTGGAAGCCTTCAGGTATCAATTAAAATAGGCATATCATAGAGTTTGGTTTATTTGACTGCCATGGTCTTTCAATTTGTTTTTAAGGAAAGTAAATTTTGGTAGATCAAAAGTTCATTTTAAGTCTGGAATACTCTTGGCCTATTTGACTCACTTAGTTAAAAATGCACATGTCGGGACCCATAGTTCCTAAACATAAACCTGTCCAAGGTCCTTGAAGGAGTGTTACTCTTAGAACATGTAGATGACAGGGATCTCATTTCTTAAATTCTTCTGAAAACCCAGAAAAGTTTCAAGAGTTCTAGCCCTGATTCCAGATGGAATTGCAAAATGAAAAAAGATTCCTGGATTCCAAGGTAGCCCAGTCCACAAAGGAAACTTGCTGCCAAGAGCTTCATAAAATGAGTACTCACAAAGTAGAAAGCCTTAAATCTAATGACAAAGCCTTGAACTGGAAATGACAAAGTCCCTCTTTGGAAAAAACAAGGTCTTTCTTGGCCCTGAATAAAGTTGGAGAGCTCAAAAGGGAAAGGTAGAGGAACTTGGAATCCGAGAGGAGACCTACCAAACTGAAAGTAGGCAGCAACTCATGGGAACAATAAGTGCTAACGGCTCAGTGTGGGTACCTCACTCAATTCAGGTAGTCACTGTCGCCTAGAAATTGCTGCCCTCGGGTACCATTTCCGACACCAAATACATGAGCTTAAAAAGTAGATTGGCCAGGTGCTGGGCTAGTGGTACAGTGGTTAAGTTCACACTTTCTGCTCTGGCAGCCCAGGTTTCACCAGTTTGGATCCTGGCTGCACCACTTATCAAGCCATGCTGTGGCAGGTGTCCCACATATTAAGTAGAGGAAGCTGGGCATAGATGTTAGCTCAGGGTCAGTATTCCTCAGCAAAAAAGAAGAGGATTGGCAGCAGGTGTTACCTCCAAACTAATCTTGACCCCACAAAAAAAGAAAAAAAGTAGATTGGCCAGTTGTTTTATCTGCAAAAAGAATTTATTCAGTAACAACCAACAGAATTGCAATTTGGGAAATGAAGATTATAGCAGACCATAGCCAAATCCAGATAAAAAATGGGAGGAGCTTGCATTTATAGAGGAAAATGGGGAATAGGATGGGTCATAACAAAAAATGTTCATGTGAGGAAACTGGGAGTCTAAAGTATAGATGCTTTTTATCAGTTGGGTTTCTACAGTCTCCCATTGGCTGGGCTGTTACCAGTTGGGGAAAGAAATCTTCCTTCCTTCTGCTGGGTAGTAAGGTAGAAAACACATTCCTATTGTAGATCTAAGCATACCTTCCTGTTTGAGTAACTGATGTATGATACAGCATGAAAGCATTCCCTGCAGGCCTTCCCAATTTCAATTTAGTTGACGTTTCTTTTGGTAATTTTACACTGTATCTTCTTTGGAGAAATGTAGCATTTTTCCATTTTAAAAATGAGATTATCTCTCTTTTAATGTTAAGTTGCAATAGTTCTTTACATAGTCTGGATACTAAACTTTTATCAGACGTATGATTTGAAAATATTTCTCCCATTCTGTGGGTGGTCTATTTACTTTCTTGAGATTTATCTTTGGAGAATAAACATTTTTAATTTTGATGAAGTCCAATCTTTTTTTTTTTTACTTTGCTGCTGTGTTTTTGATGTCATATCTAAGAAACCATTGCTTATCCCAAGAACATAAAGATTTATACCTACATCTTCTTCTAAGTGTTTTCTATTTTTAACTTTTACGTATGGACTTTTTATCTATTTTAAGTTAATTTTTGTTTATGATGTAAGATGGGGTCCAACCTCATTTTATGCATGTGGCTATCCAGTTCTCCCAGTAACAATTGACAAAAATGATATTCTTTCTCCATTGAATGGTCTTGGTACACTTGTTAAAAATTTGTTGACCATACGTATGAGTTAATTTCTGGACTCAGATCTATTCCACTGACCTGTATGTCCAAAATTTATACCTGTATCATGAAGTTTTAATTATGTAGATTTGTAGTAAGTTTTAAAGTCAGGAAGTATGTGTCCTGCAACTTTGTTTTTCTTTTTCAAAACTCTTTTGACTCTTCCAAATCCCTTGCATTTCCATGTGAATTGTAGGAGCAGATTGTCAATTTATGTAAAAAGAAAAGGCTGCTGAAACTTTGATAGGTGTTATATTGAATGTTTAGATCGTTTAGATGAGCATTTTCATCTTAAATTAATATCTTCCAATTTGTTTATGTTTTCTTTAGTTCTTTCAGCAATGTTTTCTAGTTTTCAGTGTAAAGTCTTGGACTTCTTTTGTTTTTAAAGATTGGCACCTGTGCTAATAACTGTTGCCAATCTTCTTTTTTCCTGTTCTTCTCCCCAAAAGCCCCCAGTACATACTTGTAGATTCTAGTTGTGAGTGCCTCTGGTTGTGCTATGTGGGATGTCACCTCAGCATGATCTGATGAATGGTGCCATGTCCATGCACAGGATCCAAAATGGCAAAACCCTGTGCTGCTAACGCTGAGTGCACGAACTTAACCACTTGGCCACAGGGCCAACCCATTGGCCTTCTATTGTTAAGTTTACTCTCAGGAATTTTATTGTTTTTGATGTTTTTGATGAAATTGTTTTCTAAATTAATTTCTTTGATTTTTAATTGCTGGTATAGAAGTACAAGTGATTTTATAAAAAAAGATTATGTATTCTAATGCCTTTCTGAATTCTATATTTTTTAGTTTAAATAGATAGCTTTCAGCAGACTCCTTAGGATTTTGTACATATCAGATCGTGTCATCTGTGAATATAGAGAGGTTTACTTCTTACTTTCCCATGTGGTTATCTTTTATTTCATTTTCTTTTCTACGTGCCCTGACTTTAATCTCCATCACAATGTTGAAATAAATTGATAATAATGAATATATTTGTATGCTTCTTGATTTTAGGGTGAAATAACTTAGTCTTTCATTATTAAGTATGATACTAGTTGCAAGCTTTTGGTAGATTCCCTTTATCAAGTTGAAGAGATTCTCTTATATTCCTAGTTTGTTGAGTGTTTTTTGTTGTAAAGATGTGTTCAATTTGCTCAAATAGTTTTCCAGTGTGTTGATTTCTTTTTATCCTTTGTTCCATTCCATTGATGTGGTGTTTTATATTAATAGATTTTTGGATGTTAAATGAACCTTACATTCCTGGGATAAATTCTACTTGTTTATGATGTATAATCCCTTTTTTGTGTTATTTGATTCAGTTTGCCATAAACTGTCCTGCTTCCAGCTCTTTAGGAAGCTGGGAAAGCACTCGCATTCCACAGTGCTCTTACAGCGTCCTGGGAACATCTCATCCAAAGGCAGCTGAACGCCGTTTCTTTTCAGCCCTTAACTCTCCAATCTGCAACATCTGCATCTGCCGCATTTCCACCTTGCCACCCCGCCTCAGACGAAATGCCTACATCTTCCCCTTCAGCAACGGGGATGAGGCCCAGATGATTGTGCTTCCACATGCTTAGGAGGAGCAGACAATAGGCTTTTTACAAACCGCCATTGTGCACTGGTGCAGAGATTGTCAGAATGCACCTATGTCAGAAAGGCCCCTTTGCTCTCAGCCGTGCCCTCCATTGCTCTAGAGGTGGAAGGCACAAAGCACTGCCTCCATCCTTCAATGTGAGACAAGCCATAAACTGTCCTGCTTCCAGCTCTTTAGGAAGCTGGGAAAGCACACGCATTCCACAGTGCTCTTACAGCGTCCTGGGAACATCTCATCCAAAGGCAGCTGAACGCTGTTTCTTTTCAGCCCTTAACTCGCCAATCTGCAACATCTGCATCTGCCGCATTTCCACCTTGTCAAACCGGCTCATACGAAATGCCTACATCTTCCCCTGGAGCAATGGGGACGAGGCCCAGATGATTGTGGTTCCACATGCTGAGC
This sequence comes from Equus caballus, assembly GCF_041296265.1. Lineage (NCBI taxonomy): Eukaryota > Metazoa > Chordata > Mammalia > Perissodactyla > Equidae > Equus > Equus caballus. The sequence goes on from NC_091687.1 coordinate 22,132,832, forward strand.
AGGAGACAGACAATAGGCTTTTAACCAACCGGAATTGTGCAACGGTTGTGGGAGTGTCAGAAAGCACCAATGTCAGGAGGGCCCTTTATTCTCGGCCGTGCCCTCCATTCCTCTAGAGGTAGGAGGCACAAGGCACTGGCACCATCCATGAAGGGTATCAGAAAGCATCTATGGCAGAAAGCCCCCTTTGCTCCCAGCCGTGCCCTCCATTGCTCTGCAGGTGGAAGGCACAAAGCACTGCCTCCATCCTTCAATGTGAGACAAGCCATAAACTGTCTTGCCTCCAGCTCTTTAGGAAGCTGAGAAAGAACTCGCTTTCCACAGTGCTATTCCAGCATACGGGGAAACTCTCATACAAGGGCAGCTCAAACGCCATTTGTTCCCAGCCCTTACCTCGCCACTTTAGGACTTCTGCTTCTGCCGCAATTCCACCTTGACAACCCGGCTCAGACGAAATGCCTACATCTTCACCTTAATCAACTGGGCTGAGTCCCAAATGATTGTGCGTCCACCTGCTTACGAGGCGATAGACTGTACGCCTTTTTCCAACCACCACTTCGCACTGGTGGAGACAGTGTCGGAAAGCACCTATGTCACAAACACCCCTTTGCTCTAAGCCGTGCCCTCCATTGTTCTAGACGTGGAATGCACAATGCACGTGCTCCACCCCTCAAGGGGCGACAAGCCACAGACCGTCTTCCTTCCATCTCTTTAGGAAGCTGAGAAAGAACTTGCTTTCAACAGTGCTCTTTCTGTGTCCTGGCAACATCTCATACAAAGGCAACCGATATGCCGTTTCTTTTCAGGGCTTAACTCACCGAATTTTGAACTTCTGCTTCTGCCACATTTCCACCTTGCCAACCCGGCTCAGACAAAATGCCTACATCTTCCCCATCAGCAACGGGGATGAGGCCCAGATGATTGTGCTTCCACATGCTTAGGAGGAGCAGACAATAGGCTTTTTACAAACCACCATTGTGCTCTGGTGCAGAGAGTGTCAGAATGCACCTATGTCAGAAAGGGCCCTTTTCTCTCAGCCGTGCCCTCCATTGCTCTAGAGGTGGAAGGCACAAACCACTGCCCCCATCCCTCAATTGGAGACAAGCCATAAACTGTCCTGCTTCCAACTCAAGTATTTTGTTGAACATAGCTACATCTATATACAGAAGAGATTTTGGTTGCCGTTTTCATGTGATGTCTTTCTCTGGTTTGGAAAGGTTGGGAAAGAATTGGTGTTAATTCTTTTTTAACTATTAGGTAAAATTCAGTAGTAAAATTATTTGATTTAGAACTTTTTGCGTGAAGATTTTTAACTACTAAATTAATATCTTGTCTTCTATATGTCTATTTAGATTTTCTATTTTTTCCTGAATCAATTTCATTTGCTTGTCATTCTTAGAATTGTCCTTACTTTTTGGAGCTTGTTTAAATTGTTGACATACACTTTTCCATACCATTTCCTTATAACTTTTTAAAATTTCTGTATGAGTTATGTTAAAGACTCTCTTTCATTTCTGATTTTAGTAATTTGAGTTTTCTGATGTTTTTTCTTGATATGTTTACCTAAAGCTTTGCCAATTTTGTTCATCTTTGTAAAGATCTAATTTTTTGTTTTGTTAATTTCTTCTATTTTTTCTACTTTCTTTATATTAGTTTGTATTCCAATCTTTGTTCTTTCCTTCTTTTTTTTGTTGCATACTTTGTGCTTATTTTGATCTTACTTTTCCAGTACGTCAAGGGGAAAGGTTAGGTTACTCATCTGAGATCTTCCTTCTTTTTAATGTTGGTGATTACAGCTATAAATTTTTCTCTAAGTATGCTTTATCTGCTTCCCATAAATTTTGGTATGTGGTATCTTCATATTTATGTATCTCAAAGTATTTTCTAATTTCTGTTGTGACTTCTTCTTTGACTCATTTATTATTTATGATAGTATTATATAATTTCTGCATATTTTGTGAATTTCTCAAATTTTCTTCATTATTTATTTGTAATTTCACTCAATTGTGGTCAGAGGATATATTTTGTGTAACAAAATCTTAACTCTTTGGTTATTATCCCAAAGTCCCTGAATCTCTGTTTATTTTTTAAATCTAGTTTCTTTCTTCTGTTTATATGGGTAAGTTCTCTTGCCAACCTTCAATTCACTGATTCTATGCCCTGTCTTTTCCACTGTATTATTGCAGCTATCCAGTCAGTTTTTTACGGCAATGATTTTATTTTTCAGTTCTCAATTTCCATTTGGTTCTTTCTTTCAATTTCTATTTCTTTGCTGGAGTTTTCTATTGTTTTCTCATTATTTTAAGAGAACTTGTAATTTCTTATTGAAACATTTTTATGTTGGTGGTTCAAAATCCTTGTCTAATAATTCCAACATCTGATTCATCTTGATTTTGGTGTCTTTTCATTGTTTTATCTCATTCAAGTTGCAAATCTCCTCACTTAATCATTTAATACTGATTTTTTTCTATTGTATCCAGGTCATTTTAGATATAATATCCAAAGTCATAGAACTCTATTTAAAGTACATTTTTTAAATAGTTCTCCTTCATGGTATACAATTCAAGATTCATTCTCGCTAGGTTCTGCCTACATCATTCTTTTTAAAGTGGAGCACTAACTCATACCATTTCATTGCAAGTGACTGGAGCGGAAGTTTGGATTCTTTCTCATCCATGATGATACCTTTAAAGGAGGTCACCTACTCACTCTGACTCATTTACTCTGAGTTGAGTGTAAGCTCAGATTCCCTCTAGTTCTTGATTGCTCTAGAGAGAGAGCAAGAGGAAGGCTGACTCATATTGCTTTGTGGCTGCAGGATGGGGGTGGTAGCTCAGCTTCTGCTGGTCCCTGATAATAACATGGCAGGGAAAGAAGGGAAGAGAGTGCCAACTAGCTTTACCTCCTACTATCTCATTCTACCTCATTGATGCCACGTGGGAGTGGAGACTCAGCTCTCCACTGTGTCTAAGCTACATGGGAACAGGGTAGAAAACCAGAGTGCTGAGAAGCCAGCCCTACTGTGTACCACCATGCTCAGTCTCACTGTTAGAGTGGAGGTTCAGCTCCCTATTGTGCCTCACTAACACTATGAGTGAGGGCAAAATCAAATGCTGAAAGACTATATTCAGACTTGATGCCAGGAAGGGGTGGAGACATAGCTTGTGTTAGACTCTGCTAACACTATCTTGGCAGAGTAATTGGAGAACTGCCTGCTTCTGCCAAGCAGGAGATAGAAGATCAGCTCACCACCCTGCCCTGTTGGCACTGCCATGGCAAGGGAATCAGAGTGCTGCTGCCTGATTCGGCTGTATGTAGGAGGAGGAAGACTGACTTCTTACTTGGCATATTGACACCACTGTGCAAGGGAATTGAAGCATTGCCACTTGCCTCTATGAAATTAGGGTGGGGAGAAGGAAGATCGGCTCATATTCAACCTCACTGATTTCATGGAGATTGGGGGAATCAGAGAAAACTGCCATTTTTACATTGATATTTGACTAGAATAGCATGTGTATTGCTGAAAGGTTTTCTACTCTATTAGTTCACTGTTTTCCTGGTACTATGGCTAAGGGAAACAGGCTTTTCTTGGGCCTGTTTTTGTCTGTTCCTGTCTGTGGTTTTAGGTTGAAGGCTTTTACGGTGTCCTGTCCAGGATATAGGAGACAATAAGAAACCCAGAGGACTCATCATTGTGCCATTCCTTATTTACTGAGATCCCTGGAAAGGCCATCTTCTCTCCACTTTTCAGAGTTCTCTTGTGCTTGTTTGCTGTACTACATCCAGGTATTTTTAGTTGTGAAAAGAAAGACCTGGGGTAATGGAGCTACTCTATCATTGCTGTAACTGAAACCATGTGACATTAAATCTGATGAGAGCTATAATACTCTCCACTTTTGCTCCCTCTGCCAACTTTGATCCTGGAGTGGGAGAGGACAACAGCTACAGTGAAGGTACTGGTTAGAGTAGAGAGAAGAGAGCCTGGCCTCCTGCTCCTTGTTTGCCAGTGAGGGCGAAATTTAACCATAAGATATGCTTAAAGTTTTGTGAATCACATGACAGTGGACAGTGTGTTTCAATCACATAAATGAATTAAAACACTTATGAGGTAAAAATGACCATGAGATTGTCTATTAGCAAAGTTGGCCAAAAATTAATGGAATATGGTAGAACATTTCCAGAGGCATGGAAAGAATACTCCACTGAATATAATTTAAAGTGACAGTGAAAGAGAGAGGAAAAATGTTGCATTATAGCTGGGCAGTGAAACAATAGTGTTTAACACATCAGTTATAAATCGATAAAATATTCGACTGAATATGGAAAGAAAACTTGTGCAAGAAGACGTGAGAAAAACGTCATTTTTAAGAAAAGAACAGGGTAGATTAAGAAATTAAAGATGATTATCTCTTTCATGAAACTAAATATTTAATTGGCACTTTTTAAAAATAGAATAAATAGAACACATTTAAACCTTTAAGTTGAGTAAAATGAAAGAAAATGAACTTAATCAATGATTTGCTAATTTTTGGTTTTACTAAAATATCCAAATATGTCTCATTGGACTTCTCAAAATATAGTAGCCATGAGATAGCTTAGGGATTTCAAAATATGAGTAACTAAAACAATTATTTGAGAGTTATTTTTACCCCTTGAGCCTACCTTAATTTAAACTAATAGATGAATGTTTTAATGTGGCTTTCATTGTTGCTATTCATCCACTATTTTGTTCTAAAAACACAATATATAGAATGTTCAGTGAGTATGGCCTTGAATCTTGATGAAAGTGCGTTTAATAAAATTCACTAAAACTACTTAATAAAAACAGGCATCATTCATTTTTCATCAGATCAATATCTACAAAATCCATACAAAGAGTTCTTGAAAGATTTTTTTATCAGTGATATTCACCAATTTTGTAGGTTAATGATTAAAGGAGTCTTTTGTATTCATAAGTGGATAGAGTGGAAATTTGAAAAACAATAAAGTATATGAAGTCAACAAATGAGTATTACAAATTATTTCCTTAAAGAAAGATCTAGTAATCTCATCTACGTTTTATACTCCATATATAGTAATTAATATCTATAGTATATTGACTATATATCTGAACAGAATATATATATGTGTATATATATTATAATACAATAACTGTAGTACTTTCTAAAATTTCATTTTAGATTTCACATTTAAAAAGTGGAAAAAAGAAAGGAATATGTTCTCAATTTATTTGAGATTTTGTGCTTTATTTTGTCCCTATTGCAAAATAACATTAAATAAATATTTGTTCTCAACAATTCAGGAGACATATAGAAACTTTTTGTCGCTTATACAAGATTGCTCTGACACTATATTTCAAAGTAGTAAGATAAAAAGCCATTTTACAACAAATGTTTTAAAGTAATTCTGGAAACCTACAAAACCATATTTAGGCTTTTTTTTTTTTTTCTTTCAAGTAAAGAGCAAAATATACTCTGAAAAATCTTTGTGGTAAACTTTGTAATTATAAATCATCATCATCAAAAATGAAGTCTTTTGGTAAAGCAATGCTTGTTTTTGTCCATTATGTTGTTAAAGAAAAGCCAGAGTTGGACAGTCGTTAAAGCACTAAAACTAGATTTTATTCAGGGCTATTGCAAGTTGGGAGAAGAGACTTCAGTACAGAACTGGGCTCGATTGTGAAGACAGATGGGCAAGTGGGAATTTATAGCCGACGAGCAGGGTGGGGGTTGGTGGATGGAAAATTACTAAGAGAAAACATCAGGGGTAAGAGAGGATTTCGGCTAATATGACCTAATAGGATTTTTGCTGAAGACAGGCCAGAGAGATCAGACATCACCTGCGGGTGGTGGAGGATGAGGAGCCAATCTGATATTGAGAGGGATAAGACATTAAGGGTGGGGAGTTCTTGCCAAACTGGCTTAGCAGGGTTCTTGCTAAGACTGGATTTACAATGAAGTACACAGATGGGTCTAGGAGAAAGTTCAGGAGGCTGACTAAAGTTTGGTAAAGCAAAGAATCTTTATGACTGTACAATTCAGTATACATGTACATGCATGTGCATGCAAGCACACACACACACTCATTGCTACTGCTTTTTTGGAGATGGCATAAATATTAAAATATTTAGAAAACATCCCCCAAAGTAAAATACTTATAACCTGTTACATAAATTTCTAATAGTTAATAAACTATAACAGGAGTAGAAATCATGATTTTTAATTCCATGCATTATAAGATAGTTCATATATCTTTATTAGAGTCAAACGAGAAAGGAAATCCCTTCTTTGCATGATGTATAAGCAGCTGAGGTAAACTTTCATTTCCTCAGCAGCATGACCCTCCCTATAAACACTATTAAACACAACCACCATTGCTCCAGGTGCCCTTTTTAATTATGTGTGAATTACCCGAGTGTTAGAGACTCTCGTCTGTGGGAGGCAACAAGGCAGGATGAAATTTAGTAAGTGAATAGTGGACAACAAGACAATAGGGGCCCTGGTTGTTTGCAGTGACTAGGGGAAATAAGTCCAAATTTGCTTCTGCAATTGTACACCTAATTCCACTCGATGTCCCGATGGGCAAGGCCTGTCAGGGGTCCTGTGTTCAAAAAAGTCTGGGAGACATTCAGACCAGTTAAATGGGCTTCTCCGCTACAGAGATAGGCTATACTAAACATCAATGTACTGATATGTTTCCTGAATCACCAAAAGTGGGGAGTTATTTCACCACAAAATAAATTGGGGAACTTATTTTAGGAAATCATTAAGTGGTATTTTTCTGGAACCTGCTGTTCCAAGACATTTTCAAGTAGATAAATTGCCTCATATTTACCCTCAAGATACATCTCCTGATTGGCTCTTGTAACAGTCTCAGTTGATAACCCAGAGACCATATGAAGACATAAGATAATGTTGCCAGAGGCATACCACAGGACCTTTCCCCACGTGTATCCGGGGGATACTCTCTGATCTGAACCAGGTTTCAAATATTAGAAATTTTGAATATGCTTTTTATGTCTATTAACTATATAAATTTACTTTGTCAATTACTTATTCATGATCTTTCCTCAAATTCAGATATTTTTCCTATGATTGCCAACAACCCCATGGGTATTAAGTTCATTCACCTTTTATCTCTCATACCTCTTATCCATATCTTTCTAAGTGTATCTTTTAATTCATTTGTTCTTATATTTCATTATGCAGTTTATAAATCTCATGGACTTAAATCTCTCTTTTTTTCCTGCACTCAAATCTCTTTTTTTCTGCAAGTTTTCTTAGTTTAATGTTTAACACAATAAGATCCGTCTTTTCCCTAGGCTATATACATATTTGCTACATAAATATTTTCTTCCAACACTTTTATGCTTTTATGTACTGGATAGAAATCAGCCATATTATTTATTTGGCTTTTCCTACTGCTATTTATTGTCTATTGACCAAATCAGACAAAAACAAAGAAAACTATCAATCATATCTTTGCTACTGTGTTTTGGTTAAATTTTCATTGCATTTCTTATGAAATACAGGCTTTCCTGTATTTCCATGATATCTTATTTGATGTGTAATGGTTCATGAATGATGTAAACTAATTGTGCTTATATCATTAATCATATGAAAGTAATCGTTTTACTTATCCTTGAATACTTACTTCCTTGAATTCTACTTGGTTTGATATATTTCCAAAACTTTCAGTGGAAAGACAATCTAGAATAAAGTTTGTTCAGTTTGCCTTGTGGTTTTGAGGTGTTAAATGTCAGTTTAGGGCCACTTAGAGGACAGGCTGTGATCTTTCTTTAGATTATGGAGTCATTCTATTGTTCAGTCCTATTGATGTTTTCCTGACACTTCCAGGGGGATGATTGAATTCCTTTGTCCCATAGATTTTCAAATGAGAGTCAAATTTACAAATGCCCAGATTAATGAAATTTCCAGATTAATTAATTACTTGCTACTTACAAGTTAAGTGGTTAATTTGTGGAATCTCTATTGTATTGCAGATTTAAAAATCTAAATGTGAATGATAAACATGATGCAATAAGTCCTCATACTTCAATTGCAGATTTCATAGTGTTCATCAGCTTTACCAGGGATTAAACACATAAATCCCTTCTCAATGACTGCAAACAGACCTTAAGCTCTTTAAAAAATAAACCTCAACTTTCTGTAGAAAACAACTTAATAACTCCAACATCTTTTGGTCAGCTCTGGGCAGGTTATTTGACCACGTGACATTCAAGGCATTTTTTTTCTGCCCCATCTACATCCCAGTTTCTTCCTGGATCACTTTTTCAGAAACTCCTCTCCATGACTCAGTGAGGAAATTAAAACATTTTCATAATGGAATAAATAAAGCATAATTACAAGGCAAAGTAGCTTCAGTAAAATCATATGATCTAATCAGGCAAAGAACGGATATTTATGGAACAACTTCTATGGATCTAGAGTGAAGTCTGAGTTCCATAAAGTTGACAAAGTACTGGCTTTCCTTTGGGAAAAATATGGCTATAATACATTAATCACTCAGAGAATAATAATAGCTTAAGAATACTAAACTGAAAAGTCCTTTTAGTACGTGTAATAGAAATTAGATAATACAGGAAATATTGTGTTCACAAGTAATGTTCAAGCCCTCCCAAAAGGGCAGAATTTGAGTTGGACCTTGATCAATTCATTCAAAGGAAAATGTAGATTGTACGAGATTATCTGTGATTTTAGAGCACATCTTAGGGGGATTTCTTCTAAGCTAAGAGAGTTGTAATATTCAAATGATGAGGCCTGAGTGCTCCCAGGAAATTACTGTCCTCTCTTATTTAGTTCTTTGATAAGATAAAACAAAAGAGATAAATCACATTTTGGCATAGGTGTATGCATTACTTACATTAACAGAAATACTTCACTAGAAATGGCAGCTATAGTTGTACCTACATGTGTTAAATTATATCTTCACTCGTATTTTGAAAAATAAAACACAGTTCTATGTGATCAAAAAATTAGTCCACATAACCTGAGAGATAATAGTGTCTTTTATAAGTAAAATAGCTCAAACATTTAAAATTTAAATATCCATAATGTGTCTGGGAAATAGACTTGATAAAACTGTTGACAAACTTTCTAACTATCTGGAAGAAGCAACTGGATCAACAACATAATGCTTGGTCATCCTCACATCACAAACAATTAGGATGACTGCTCCAATGTATATTTTCTCCAAACCACCAAGCAATTAACTCAATTCTGACACTCTCTACCTGAAGATAGGATCAGATCCCACAGGTTAATGGTTCAGTTCTACAAGACTGCTCCCCCCACACACTTCAGGTGCCAATCACAAGTCTAGGTTATTACATGTGCTTCTGAACCACTGGCTATGGATCAGTAGTTCCTACAACCCCCTCCTCAGGTTTGATTAATTTGCTAGAGTGGCTCAGAAAACTTAGGAAAACATTTAATTACTGGATTGTCAGTTTATTATAAAAAAATACAACTCAGGGACAGCCAGGTGGAAGAGATGCATAGGGCAAGGTATGTGGGAAGGGGTGGGTTAGGGTGGAGAGCTCCCAAGCTCTCTCTGAGCATGCCACTCTCCCCCCACCTCCACCCCCAAACTCCATCCTTTTGGGCTTTTAAGGAAGCTTCGTTATGTAGGCATGATTGATGAAATCATTAGCCACTGGTGATTGAACTCAATATCCAGCCCCTCTCACCTCCCTAAGGCATTAGGGAGCTGAAAGTTTCTACCTTCTAATCGTGGTTTGTTCCCCTGGCAATAAGCCTCCAATCTTAGGTGCTTTCCAAAAGTCATCTTATTAACACAAACTCAAGTGTGGCTAAATAGGGGCTTGTTATATGAGTAACAAAAGACGTCTATTTCATTTTTACGGTTCTGGAGTGATTTCAGGAACTGAGAACAAAGGACCAAACATTATAATTGAAGATGCTCCCATGTCCCATGATTCTTATCATTTAGGAGATTCCAAGGGTTTTAGGAACCCACCGGTTTTTTTTTGTTTTGTTTTGTTTTTTCAGCTTGCCTTATAGATTCAGCAGCTACTATAAAGGGCACAAAATGTGACAACATACAAAGACTTTGTTGCATGGGTCAACCCTGAGTGAAGATCTTAAGACTATCTTTCCTCACTCTCTTGTCTCACTCTTTTGTATAATACTCCAGACAAGTTAGTAGAGGTTGGCCTTGGGATGTGTAGGAGATATCAAGTCATTTATTATCAATGTTGGCTCAGACACAGTCAAGGAAGCAGAAAGCTGCTCATGAGCACAATCTGCAATCGTACAGAATGGAAAGGAATAGGAGAACAAGGCCAAGAGAGCCAGCCCTCACAGGGCAGAAAATCTGCAAGAGCAGATAGGGCAGGAGTACTTTGGGTTGAGTCAAGTGACTAAGGGACTGGAAGAACTAATATAAGAATCCTCTTAATTACAAGAGAGGACTGGATGCCTAATGCTTGTTTGTTTAATTTTTAATTTCATGTATTTGTCGTTGTTATAGGCTAAATTGGTTCCCCCAAATTCTTATATTGACGTTCCAACCTCAAGTACTTCAGAATGTGGCTATATTTGGAGATAGGGTCTTTATAGAAATAATTAAGTTGAAAAATGAGGTCATGAGGATAGGGCTTAATTTAGTATGACTGGTGTCCTTATAAGAAGAAAAGATTGGAACACAAACACTCACAGTCGAAAGACTGTGTGAGGACAGAGGGAGAAGACAGCCATCTAGAAGCCAAGGAAAGAGGCCTCAGAAGAAACCAGCCCTGCTGACACCTTGATCTTGGACTTCCAGTTTTCAGAACTGTGAGAAATAAATTTCTATTGTTTAATTCATCCAGTTTCTGGTACTTTGTTATGACAATATTAACAAACTAATACAGCAGTCCTAAGCATTTAAATTTTGGATCAGAATTTGAACATATGATATTTAGTAGTTATAATGATGCTTATTATTTATGAACAAACCTCTGGCTAAAATTAAAAGGCAAAATACCTTTTAATATTGTTTCCTTGATCATAAGCTACTGGATAAGAAAATGTATTAACTGGGTATATTCTCTTGAAAGTACATGGGATTTTTTAACATTCACTCATAGATACCTCATATATCTATGTATATTACAGTAGTCCCCCCTTGGAAAGATACTTTCCAAGATCCCCAGTTGATGCCTGAAATTTTAGATAGTACCAAATGCCATATATACCATGTTTTCTCTTATATATGCATAACTATGATAATGTTTAATTTATAAGTTAGGCACAGTAAGAGATTAACAATAATAACTAATAATAAAATAGGATAATTATAACAACATACTGAAATAAGAGTTACCATATATCTTACCAATCTCAGGGTTTTTTTCTTATCGAGAACTTTTACTTTTTCACTTAAAGGAAGCATTTTATGGCTTCTCTTTGGCATATTCAAATTGCTAGCATCACTGCTCTTGTACTTTGAGGCCATTATTAAGTGAAATAAGGGTTATTTCCACACGAGTGCTGTGATACCAACAGACAATCTGATAATCGAGATGGCTACCAAGTGACTAAAGGGAGGGTAGAGTATACAATGTGGATCTACCGGACAAAAGGATGACTAACATCCTGGGTGAGACGGAATAGGATGGCCCAAGATTTCATGATTCATACTCAGAACAGTGTGTAATTTAAAACTTTCACATTTTTTGTTTCTTGGTTTTTCCATTCAATATTTTTGGATTGCAATTGACTGCAGCTAGCTGAAACCATGGAGAGCCGAACTGCAGATAAGGGGGGTCTACTGTGTTTATGATAAACCTATCTTAGTGAATTTATTTCACACCAGTTTTCACTCACAGGTTATGCAGTTAGGGAAATAATATTTTAGTAGTTTTTTCAGCATTTGAGATTGTTTTTTTGTCTAGTGATTGAAATAGAAAAGTTGTGAAAAATTCAGTAACATTTCTGTCACAGGAGTTTCAATTTTAGCTGAAGGAGAATGAGTAAGATTCACATCATTTAGAATGAGGTAAAATGGCTGTAACAGAAGGAGATTGATTTTAGCTCCCTGTAGTGCATTACCTGAATATTATACATCATTTAAATTTCTAAATTAAAAACCAATAATCAAACAAACACACTATCAATCTTCAAAGAGTAAATGGCTATGGGGCTAAGAGAAAATATGACAAATAAAGGTGTATTTATAATGTCACGATGGTTAGAGAAATTTGTAAGTGATCTAAATGAACTTGGGGAGTTAAGGCTGAGAATCATACACTTCTCCCTGGCCCCCCACTAAGGCCCAAGCAGTGAATCCTTGTAGACATTTAAAAGAATCCATGTATTCTATGCCCTCAGCCCTAAGACACCTGTAAAATGTCTGCAAGGATACAGAGGCATGCCCACCATCAGCGGAGCATTGGTATTACCCAAGTGTATTCCTGAGTTCTTTGATTGCTTTATTTCTCAAATGATTTGCATGAAATATTTTGTCTTTCCTTTGAGGTTCAGAGAGTCAGGGCTGATGCAAACAGGTGTTTGCATCTATAGATTTGTTTAATTTCATTTGCAAACAAAATGAGAAATATTCACTACCGATGTACTTTTCTGGAGCCCTTGTCTCAGCAAATACTACCTTTGCAATAATCTACCACAAATAGTCGGTGGGCAATACACAGAAACCATCCTACCTCCATAGGAAGTAGAGAGAGCATGAAAACAACAAATTCACAAACATTCAATCACTGAGTCCCAAGCTTTCTTTTAGGTAACTTAACAAGATTGACAGAGATCCGGAAGCCTATGACAATATGGGTTTTCTGAACCATAGCTTTGACATTCCATATAGCCAACAGTGTAGTATTTGCAGGCCACTGAAGTGAATTGTGTCAGATACAAAGTAGTTACTATTATACCTATCTGGTAGTTGTCTAGAGGGCTATTAGAAGATAGATGGTATCTATAGAGGAGCTGAGAGTATACCTATGTAATAATTGGTATTGCTATCTTTTTAAGTCACACAGATCCACCTACATGAGATCACTGCACACAAGTAAGGCAACACAATAATCAACCACAGATCAGAAGTCATGGGCATACCGAAAATTCCACACAGGTGCAGTGTGATACTTTTAGGGTATAAATCGCAGGGAGGAGTTAGGACTTTGCTCTGCGTTTCTCATTGCTTTGTATGCCTTACCTCACTTGTTCCTAAATAATGCCATAATATTAATATTACAATCAGTATTTTACAGGGAAGGAAACTGAGGCTTTTAGGAGTTCAAATGTCTTGCTAATATGTCTTTATTCAGGTGTCAAGTCAGAATAAGTTTCAGGTCTTTTAGACTGCAAAGAGATTTTCTTACTTTAAAAAAAGTAAAGAAACGAGATTTCTGGGGCCAGCCCTGTGGCCAAGTGGTTAATTAAGTTCACGTGCTCCACTTTTGTGGCCCAGAGTTTTGCTGGTTCAGGTCGTGGGCATGGACATGACACAGCTCATCAAGCCATGCTGAGGTGGCATCCCACACAGCACAGCTAACCAGAAGGACCTACAACTAGTATATACAACTATATACTGGGGGCTTTGGGGAGAAGAAGAAAAAGAGAAAAAAGAAGATTGGCAACACATGTTAGCTCAGGTGCCAATATTTAAAAACAAAAAAAAAATAAAAGAGGTTCCTGGTTTGCAGATAAATTATTATGAGATGAGGGAGCTTCAGGGGGCTCAGAAATGAGGAATACCCTGTTTCTTATTTGTCTGAAAGATGTAAATTCAGTTAGCCAGGTGTTAATTGGGGTTTAAATATTTTTAATTGTATGAGATATGTGTGCACTCAACCATTATTAATATGAGCTATCAAAGCACTTGCTACAGTTTTCAATCCTTTAAGCACACATGACAAGCTCTACCCACCGTCTGCACTGTCACAAAAATTACCATGTGGAGTACATGTAGGTGTTCCACAGCTTATTAAACTATAATTGTGGAACTGTAGTTATAGCAGATGCACTACAATGTCTGAATTTTAGAAAACAACTCTCCCTTAAATCACAAAAGAGCAAACTTTCTATATTTTCCAAGTAATGACGTGATTTTATTAAAATAAGATACTGCTAGAGGTACAAAATTCACTTTTCCAGAAAATGTGAAAAATGATTACACTATCCATCACTTAAAATAAATACATTCATATTGTTAAGGCTGAGAAAATAGGTACAACCAGAAGCAGAGCATGTTAAAAGGCATCCTATTTGGGTAGATATTCTTATTTATGCATTAGTTTGCAGGATATAACAATTACTTCTGACTAATAAAACAATTATGTAAATATTGACATTCACAGGTAACTTTTCCTTGAGTGGCAGCAGGCTGCATCCTATTCCTGAGATGCGTATTGCAGAAGCAAATGGGTCATCTGAATAGGCAGGCTAAATCAATTTCATCAAGCCTGCTCATCTAAGGAATCTGCCACAAGGCTTTCATCTCCCAAAAGAGCTGAGAATATAGACACACAATTCATTTCCCTAACAATCAAATTTGCAGATGTCCTTTATTGGACAGCCAGTTTGTCTTATTGTCCAAAATATTCAGCCCACCTTCAGCATCATAATAACTCTGGTTCAGTGTGTGTGTAGGGGGAAATGGTAGTTGTTATTGTTGTTGCTTGATGTTTTCATTAATGGGGAAACTTCTCATTATTGACTTTGGCCTATCTTCATAGATAGATCATTAAAAAAAAGCATCCTATATTGAGCTGAAATCTGGCTCATTCTACCCTTCTAGAGACTGCTTCTAAACAACAGATGATGAAATTATTTCCTCTGATATGGTAATATTTAAATATTTAAAGTGTAGGGATTCAGAATATGTCACCCCAAAATACGCCATTTTGGCATGTTGAATATTTTGAATTAAAGGTACTAAAGAAACAGCCAATGCAAGAAGGACACTCTGAAACTCTTTTGTCCCTCTGAAAGCAAGCGATAAATCTCCTATGTGAACTCTGCTCTTCTTGTACTAGTTGGGAAGCAGGGATCCTTATCGCCAGAGACAAGGAATTGGGGGCTGAGAAAGCTGTATAAACAAAACTTGTCACTTCTTTACCATTTTACTACCTCTAGCCCAAACCCCTTTGCCTTGTCAATTCTTCACAAATTTATTGTTTCTTCATCTAAAAGGTATAAAAGCTTCCTGCTCTGGTCACTTCTTTGAATCTCACACCTTTGTGAGGCTCCAGTACAGATCATAGATAATTAAATTTGTTTTCCTCATGTTAATCTTTCTTTTTATTACGAGACAGTCTCAGCCAAGAACCTAAAAGGGTAGAGGAAAAATAATTCTTCCTCCCTTATGAAAGCAAATTGGAATATGCCATTGTCGTCATCTTTGCTACAGGCAGCATCCCTAGTTACCTCACTCGCTCCTTAGAAAAATCAAATAAATGACTCAAGGGAAGTGTTTGATGTGGATGGATCAATAGCATCATCATGGTGATAAGTCCCAACACAAAGCTCAGTGGTAAAGCTAAAATTGTGTTAAGGCTGAAATTTGGCAGAAGTCAGAGGAGACTATCAAGTTTGTGTGTCATTTAAAGTACAGCAGTCTGGTACAAGAAAACTCAGATTTAAAATTAGGAAGTGTGAAATTTTAGATTTACAGTATCAAGCAGCGTTTTCTTGTAATAAATCATTTATTCTTCTATAGTTTCAGTTTTTAAATCTTAAATTGAGAGTAATAATGGTAAGCAAATGGAGAACTGCTACAATGATGCTCTGAGCAAGGAAGAGGGAATGCGCACAAGTACAGGTGTTGGCTTTTCCCACAAATGTGAACAGTCTATTCATAACAACAGTATTGAAGGCAGAGTATAAGGTGTCATATGTTGGTAAGTAGGTAAATATGATAGAAAAAAATTCCTGGATTTTCTTTTCAGGTTACTTAATTTCTGTAGTGTGGAGGAGGAAATAAAGTTTACTTCTCCCCTGCTAGGTTCTTGGATGAGACTTCACTGTAATAAAAGACAGATCAACAGGAGAAAAACAAACAGAAGATTCATAACATGTATACCTCCTGTATACATGGGAGATACCCAGGAAAACTGAGTAGCTGACAGAAATGGCCCAAGCCACCACTTTAAATATCATTTCCAGCTCAAGACAAAAGATGTTGGGGGAGGAGGAGGCCAATTATGCGAGTTATCAGGAAAAGCACAATAAACAAGGGTAAAGTTGTTATGCAGGTTTGTCATTGTCTTCTGTATTGATAAGAGTTTCTTGTGATTTAAAGTCATCCTTCTCTTCTTCCTACAGAGAAGGAGAGCGCTTACAAATGGAGAGTTCCCTTGTAAATGTTTCTTACAAAAGGGTAACGTTTACTCAGTTTCCAGAGCTTCACCTGTGTCTGCTGTTTCTTTAAAATAACCAGCTTGAAGTAATCAATATGCCGAAGAGGCATATTTTGGGGTGATAGATTTTGCTCTCCTTCAGTGGATGAGATAGGAAGCCATAGTGAGCTATGTAGATAAGTGTGTAAGGTTTCTGAAGTGTGCATTTAACTAGGGTTGAACTTTAGCCAAATGAGTATAATGAGGTTTGAAAAGGAGAAAGCAGTTTGAGCTTGTACATGTAAGCAGTGAACAGAGGACATTAGCGTGTTGGGAAAAGATAAAAATGTGATGATATCTGTGGACTGCAAGTCGGGGTAGGAAGGTTATGTAGGGCCTATAGAGACCTCCAGTTAAGGATCAAGAGGCCTGTACATTCTTTCATTTAGAGTTGATGAATATTTGGATATCTCATGACGCTTAAACTTACTCTCTTTTGTAACTCATTATAATTATTATTTTTTTAATTTAGACATACACAAGATTACAAATGCAGGGAAACAGGAGTATTGATGGATCTGTGCCCCTCCTAAGGCATTTATATATTTGCATTTGTGTTCATCATTTGTTTATTTGTTTATTCATCACACACTTAGCGAGTATCTAATTCAGGTTCTATGATGGACATGCTCCTGTCTGTCCACGTTGGGAGAGGGGCACGGAAAGAAAGATAAAAGTCCAAATGGTAAGAACTGACTATGGGATCATTAAAGTGCTAAGTGACAAGTAAACCCCTCTGCTATTATGGCCCAAGAAATAAGCATCTGAATCAGACTGGGTGATTCAGGGAACTGTTGGACAAGGAGAATCAAAGATGAAATTTGAAGTGCTTGAAGCTGAGGTTGGAGGACGAGAGGAGAGACAACTTTTTCCAATATGATGATCACCAAAATAGTAGGACTACAGTAATAGGTTGTATGGTAACTATTACACTATAATTATGTTTAAAATATTTACATTTTAATAAATGACAGGAGGACTATATGTACTGATGTATCTCATATTTTTCCATGTTATATTTTTAAGGCAATAGGATTTTTATAATGTCAAATTCAATTTAAAGGAACTTGTAAAATAACTTTCGTAGAAGTATTTGAAAACCAAGGGACTTGTTAATGAGATTTTAAAATGTTTACATTTAGGTCCTAAAGGATTTAAAATTAATCATATATCAGTGCTTAGAAAATTTGTATACAATTTGTTTATGTAAAATACACTCATTTATCCCCAGCAACATTCGTAAAAATAATGCACTAAAACATGTGCCCTAAAACATTTACCTTGCAGCATTTAAGCTGATTAATATTATTAATCATCCTGTCTCCACAAAGTAAATGTCTGCTAAGACATAAGCAATAGAAGGTGTCTCAGATTTTAATACAATACTCTTGTCTATTTTAAAATAGTGAATTGATAACTAAGGTAGACCACAAAGTATAGAAGATAACCTCATTTTTTAAACTCTCATCATGGGCTGTGTTAACAAAAAGACAGCAGGCCCAAAATGAAGTCATTTATGCTAAGCCGCATGTCACCAAACTGAGACTTAACTTAATTACAGTTTCAGCCTCACCCAGAAATGAAATCTTAAACCAGTCGATCAGGAATCACTTGGTCATCACTAGTAAAGTAATCTGCCTGATAGACCCCCCCCCTCCATCCCCTAAAGGAAAATCACCTTTCCTCAATCAATCCACCTTTTGCTGGTATAACTTCTTTGTTTCTGCTTCCTTCTGCCTATAAAAGTCTTTCATTTTGTACAGTTTCTTAGAACTCTTTTCTTTCATACTAGAAACTGCACACCACCTGAAGACCTCACAATCAAATTGACTAGGAAGGAAAGTAGCTGAAATTGAGGTAGACTGCTTCCTCCCAAGAGGTCAGATCAACAACATTTCTTTCCATTTCTCCACTCTCTGACTGTATCTTTTCTAATTCTTACACCAGGAAGGTCTTTATGATTCTTTTATCCACCTTTCTTTTTTCTTTTCTTTTTTTTTTTTTAGGGATTAGCCGTGAGCTAATATCTGCTGCGAATCCTACTCTTTTTGCTGAGCAAGATTGGTTCTGAGCTAAAATCTGTACCCACCTTCCTCTATTTGATATGTGGGATCCTGCCACAGCATGGCTTGATAAGCAGTGTCTAGGTCCGCATCCGAACTGGTAAACCCTGGGCCTCCAAAGTAGAGTGCATGAACTTGACCTCTATGCCACCAGGCTGGCCCCTCTTTTGTCCACCTTTTGCCTTGCTTTGGCCTAGAAAGGTAACATCATTATTCACATATCTCAAGTCACTGCAAAGGAGGGTAATCCAACTTCCAAATTACTGTTGGATTTGCCATGATGCCAATAATTCTGTTGTTCTGCTCCTCAGAAAAGTCCCCCTGATTTCCAATGCTTTGTTTCCTCTAGAATAAACTCAGCCCCCTCTATATTGTGTCAGACTTCCTAACGCTGATGGTCAATTTCTCTGTCTCTGTTTAACAACCCTAAACCTGGGGAACCTTGTGTCCAAGCTCTGTACAAAGAAAGGGACACAAAGCAAAGTTAAACAGAATAAAACCACCTGTATGGTCCATAGGCCCTTAAATTTTACTGGCCTCCATGGCTGTTGCCTTTCCAGTCTTGAGCTACAGACCCTAATAGAAATTATAAGGATACATTTATGATTCAAAATTAGCCTCCTTTGGAAGATCTCTACTGCCCTGGCTAGGAGTGAGTGCAAAGGAGGCTCTGATCAGGAACGTCTCTTTAACCCTTGAAAATACTGCAGAATCTGGTGCTAAAACAAAAGCTGCCTCCCCCAAATCCCTAGACTCTCTGGACAAAGCTGATTATAATATTAGGATTGCCTTTGATTACCTTTTACCTGAGTAAGGAAGTCTTTGTACTATTGCCAACACAACATGCTGCAATTGGATTAACACTTCTAGAGAAGTTGAGATTCTGCTACATAAGATCACTGAACAAGCCACTTGACTTAAGAAAGTGACTCCTTCAGTAGTATTTTTCTTTGGTTTATTTGATTTTGATTGGTTTGAGTTCTGGGGTCCATGGTTTTGAAATGCACTCCAGATATTCAGAATTATCCTGTTTTTAATAATCATAGTAGTCTCCCTGTCTGCACTCTGTTCTCTCAACAGCTTTATATGTGTGTTTGCAGCTGCTAACCTCTAATCAATTAATCTCCATAAGTCTAGAACATCAGAAAAGAAACAAAGAAAATGACCAAGTTAAAGAATGTAAACCCAGCATTGTGACCTGGGAATACCACAAAGAGATTCAGCAAAAAACATCATGACCTATGAATACCACACAGAGAATCAGCAAATCTTCTAGAATTTCAGAGCAGTAGTTGGAAGTATGCTAATGACTTCAATTTTCATGACATCTCTCAGGCTGAAATCTAATCAAAAAAGAATTATTAAAAACCAAGACAACAGGCCCCAAATGGGGTCACTTATGCTGAGCCCCACGTTGTCAAACCAAGACTTAGTTATAGTTTCAGACTCTCCCAGAAATGGAAACTTAAACCAGTCAACCAGGAATCACTTGATCAGTACTAGCGAGGTAATGAGCCTGACAGACACTTGCCACCCCCTAAAGAAAAGTGACCTTACCGCAACTGATTCATGTTTTGCTAGTATAACTTCCTTGTTCTCGATTCCTTCTGCCTATGAAAGTTTTTAATATTGTACAGCTCTTCAGAGCTCCTTTCTATCTGCTAGATGGGATGCTGCCCAATTCATGAATCTTTGAATAAAGCCAATAAGATCTTTAAAATTTACTCAGTTGAGTATTACTTTTCAATAGCAATATATATTGTTTTGTATTGTATTCCTGTTCTTAATGATATGAAGGAAATAGAAATTTTGGCTTAACTGAAGAAGGGTTTTGAGGAGCAGAGAATGTTAGGGGTTCAAAGGATCGTTTAATCTTCTAATAGAGAGGAAGAGGTTTAATGTTTTACCATAGCCCATCCAAATTTAATGGTCAAGCTCTCATTCCTAAGGGATAAGTAAAAACAATAGGTTGCATCATCATGATTCTGTTACAAGGGCCATCGAGGTTTATATCACTTGCTTTTTCTCTCTTGTCCAAATGACTCCAGCAAAAATGTGACTTTTATAACATTCTAGCCGTAATTCTTTAACTTGCACTTTCACTCCGGGCATGCACATCTGATTCCCCATGATGGCATTAAATCAAATCACACATCTATCACAGGAAAAACAAATTAAATGGAGTACCTCTGCAGATAAAGTAGGGATGCTTCTGACTCAGACGGGAAGGAATAATGTTAATCCCATTGCAAATATTGTGCTGGATGTCATGTAAGGAAAACAGATGGCTCTTTCAACTCTATTTTTCATTTGTCATCCTCTACTGTGAGGGCTTAGCCATGGTGAGTTTCACATCTCTCTTGTAATATTCTCTCTGAATAACAGTGGGAATTCATAGATCTAGAGGCAGACGTGGTGGACTGTGAGATCTAACCACTGCTGCTGAAAAATTCTGAGGAAAAACTGTTGAAGATTTTGTTTCAGCGTATCGGATACTCCCTCCATGGCCTCCTTTCTCCCACATAGCAAGCAGAGATCAAGTCAACTATTCCATGCTAGAAGAGCAATAGCAGTGGTAGAGGGAATATTCAGGTGTCTCAGAATGAGGTATTTGGGCCCCACCCTACAAAATGGACGATTTCTGTACAATTACTCTTTCTGGCAGGAATGTAATTATTAATCCAAAAATCCCCTGTGTCCCGCATCCTCTTGGCTGATTGTAGAGAGGTTTAGGCCCAATTTTTCTTTTCAGCATTGCACATGTAGGTTGTGAAATAATTGTAATCATTGGTAATCACAGTTACATGGAATCGGGATAGGATAAATTCATTAAGGCAACTCAAGTGATAGATTGATTTAATTTACTAAAGACTTAAATATAAAACTAAAAATTCTGTGCCTAGAGCAGTGCTGTAGTATTTAAAAAGAATGTTAGTTTCGATGAATAGTCTTTTAAATTATACTTAAATAATTGATTTTGAAATGTTGCCTTATGTAAAGGCAATCTGTTTCCTTGAAAAGAAATTAGTATTGTTATATTCCTAACAACGCCTCATTGTAAGAGGTTGTAAAGTTCTGTATTCATAAATAGTCTGAATTCACAATAGTCTGATTATTCAGAAATAATTTGAATATCCATAAACTTTACTTGAATACTCTAGGTGTGATTGCATACCCTCTTCCAATGTATATTAGCATGGATTGAATCTCACTGACTAGATAATAAGTTCCTTGTAATGACGTGAGAGTAGAACTGTGCTAAGCATATGCTAAGTGCTCAATGTCTTGTGCCTAGCCTGACCATGTGTGTGTGCATGGCAAGAGAAACACAGTGACAGACACACAGAGAAGATTAAGCTAAGTTTGTTTATCAGGTCAAGAACAATTTACCCCAGGATTTAAGAATACGAGAGTAGGCAGGCATAAAGGGACTGAATTGGAGCACTAGGGAGCAGAGGCACATCCATAATTTATGAACTCTGAAGCCTATAAAATTTGGAAGAGGGGAGCATTGTAATAAAGATAACTTCACGTTCACATATTTTACCAAAGCACGGCCATGGAAACATGTTGATTGGTAAGACTCATCCTGGGACACCGGAGTAGTGGCATAGAAGTGAGAAGTGACAAAGATTAAACATCGTTAGCTTTAGAGCAAACTTTCCTTTGCCAGACTCTGCTTGTGGACATATCTTCTGCCATTCAAGAATGACATGTGCTCCACGGTCCTCTCCCTCCCTTGCTGTGTGAATTATAATGCATCTATTAACCTCCGAGAACCTCAGTTTAATGTCTTCAAATAGATTTATTCATTTTTAAAAAGCCATGACATTTTGAGAAAATATGTATAATGTGCTTAGTACAAAGTCTGAAGAGTAGATGCTCAATAAATAATACTTTCTGATAAAGCATTTGTGAATTCAATAAAAGGAAAATAAAATCTTAGAAAGTGTTCACTGTGAGAATTTTATGTTGACTGCTCTCACTCTTCCCATTCCCACAGACAGTATGTGTCCAACTGGCTAGAGGTGCCTATGAGTGACAGCCCACAACACAGGTACAGGTACCAGCAGGGAGCTGATTGCTTTGCTTACCCTCATAAACATATGCCTAACTGCCCTCTTGGCTTGGAAAGGAGGAGGGTATGTATATACCATACCTTCTTTATCCACTCACCCATCAATGGATACTTAAGTTGCTTCCATATCTTGGCTTATAAATAATGTTGCAATAAACATAGGGGTACATAAATCTTTTCAAATTAGTGTGTTTATTTTCTAGTGACAAATACCCAAAATTAGATTTGCTAGATCACATGGTAGTTCTATTTTTAATTTTTTGAGGAACATCCAAACTGTTTTACATAGTGGTTGCACCAATATACATTCTCACCTAGATGTATGAGAATTCTCTTTTCTCCACTTCATCAAAACTTATCTGCTGTGTTTTTGATAACAACCATTTGGACAGGTGAGAGGTAACATCTCCTTTTGGCTCTGATTTGCACTGTCCTGATTATTAGTGATATTAAACATTTTCTTCTGTGTCTGTTGGCCATCTGTATGTCTTCTTCAGAAAAATGTCTATTCAGGTCTTCTGCCCATTTTTTTAAATTGAATTATTTGTTTGTTTGATGTTGAGTTGTGTGAGTTCTTTATATATTTTGGATATCAAGCCCTTATCACTTGCAAATATCTTTTCCCCTTCAGTAGGTTACCTTTTCATTTTGTTGATGGCTTTCTTCTCTGTGCAAAAACTTTTTCGTTTGCAATTTCATTTGTTTATTTTTGCTTTGGGTGCCTTTGCCTGAAGAGACAGATCTTAAAAATATTGCTAAGATTGATGTCAAAGAGTTGACTACCTATGTTTTCTTCTAGGAGTTTTGTGGTTTCTGGTCTTACATTTAAGCCTTTAATCCATTTTGAGTTGATTTTTGTATACGGTGTAAGAAATTGGTCTAGTTTCATTCTTTCACATGTAGCTGTCCAGTTTCCCAGCACCATTTTTTGAGGAGACTGTATTTTCCCCATAGAATATTTTTGCCTCTTTTGTCATAGATTAATTGGTCACATAAGGATGGGCTTATTTTTGGGTTCTCTGTTCTGTTCCATTGATCTATGTGACTGTTTTTGTGCCAGGGCCATACAGTTTTTATTACTATAGCTTTGTAGTATAATTTGAAATCAAGGAGAGTGATATCTCTAGCTTTGTTCTTCAAGATTGCTTCAGATATTTGGAGTCTTTTGAAGTTCCATACAAATTGTAGGATTATTTGTTCTAGTTTTATGACAAATACCACTGGTGTTTTGATAGAGATTGCACTGAATCCATAGACTGCTTTGAGTAATATGAACATTTTAACAATACTAATTCTTCCAATCTGTGAGCATGGTATACCTTAACATTTATTCATTTTGTCTTTAATTTCTTTCATCAATATCTTATACAAGTCTTTCACCTCCTTGGTTAAGTTTATTCCTTGGTATTTTATTCTTTTAAATGCAGCTATAATTGGGATAGTGTCCTCAATTTCTCTCTCTGATTGTTTTTCTATGTGTATAGAAACACGATGGATTTCTGTATATTTATTTTATATCCTGCAACTTTACTTAATTCATTTGTTAGTTCTAATTTTTTTTGGTAGTCTTTGGGGTTTTCACTATCTATATATATCAAGTCATCTCTGTAAATAGTGACAGTTTTACCCCTTTCTTTTCAATTTGAATACCTTTTATTTCTTTTTCCTATCTCATTGATGTGGCTAGGATTTCTAATATTCTGTTGATAAAAGTGGTGAGAGTGGGCATCCTTGTCTTGTTCCTGATCTTAGAGGAAATGCTTTTAGCATTTCACCTTGTTGAGTATGATGTTAGCTGTGAATTTGTCATATATGATCTTTATTATATTGAGATATGTTTTCTTTATACATACTTTGTTGAGAGTTTTTATCGTAAATGGATGTTGAGTTTTGCCAAATGCTTTCTCTGTATCTATTGAGATGATCATATGATTTTTATTCTTCAATTTATTAGTTGGGTGGGTTGATTGATTTGCAAATACTGAACCGTCATTGCACCCTTGAGATAAATCCCACTTGATCATGGTGTATGATCCTTTATGATTTGTTGAATTTGTTCTGCTGATATTTAGTTGAAGATTTTAGCATCTATGTTCATCATGGATTTTAACCTGTAATTTTATTTTTTTGTAGTGTCTTTGTCTCATTTTGGTATCATGGTAATGGTGGTCTTATAGAATGAGTTTGGAAGCATTTCTTCCTCTTCAAATTTTTGGAATAGTTTGAGAAGGATAACTGTTACCTATTTTTCAAATATTTGGTAGAGTTCACCTGTAAAGCCATCTGGTCCTGGACTTTTGTTCATTGGGAGTTTTTTGATCAGTTGATTTTTTGATCTGTATGATTCAATTTAACTGCTAATAATCAGTCTGTTCAGATTTTCTATTTCTTCCTGATTCAGTCTCAGAAGATTGTGTATTTCTAGGAATTTATTCATTTCGTCCAGGTTGTTCAATTCATTGATGTATAATTGTTTGTAGTTATCTGTTCTGATCTTTTGTGTTTCTACCTGTTGGTTGTAAGATTTCTGGTTTCATTTATGAGTTTATTTAATTGTGCCATCTCTTTTTTCTTGACGAGTCTAGCTGAAGGTTTATCAATTTAATTTATCTTTTCAAGGAACCAGCTCTTAGTTTCATTATCTTTTCTGTTATTTCATTTTTGTCCCATGTCATTTATTTCCATTCTGATCTTTATTATTTCCTTTCTTCTACTGACTTTGGGCTTTGTTTGTTCTTTTTTTTTTTTTTTTTCAGTTTCCTTAGGGGTAATATTAGATTATACATTTAAGGTTTTTCTTGTTTTCTGAAGTTGGTCTGTATTACTATAAATTTTCCTCTTAGAGCTGCTTTGGCTGGGTCCCATAGATTTTGGAACATTTGTGTTTCCATTTTTATTTGTCTCAAGGTTCTTTTTTAATTTTCTCTTTGACTTTCTTGACCAATTGGCTGTTTAGTAGTTTGTTGTTTAGCCTCTATGTATTTGTGTTTTTCCATTTTTTTTCCTGTAATTGATTTCTAGTGTCATACTGTTGTGTTGAGGAAAGAACCTTGGTATGATTTCAGTTTTCTTGAATTTACTGAGACCTGTTTTGTATCCTAGCATGTGATCTATCATGGAGAATGTTTCATGTGGACTTGATAAGAATCTGTATTCTGCTGTTTTTGGATGGAATGTTTGGTGTATATCTATTAGTTCTTGGGATATAATGTGTTATTTAAGGCCAATCTTTCCTTGTTGATTTTTTGTCTGGATGATCCATCCATTGATTTAAATGGGGTGTTAATTTTCTTACAATTATTATATTACTGTCACCTTCTCGTTTTATATCTGTTAATATTTACTTTATGCCTTTAGGTGCTTCTATGTTGGGTGCATTGATATTTAAAAGTGTTATGTCCTCTTGTTGGATTGATCTTTTTATCATTATACAATACCCTTCTTGTCTCTTGTTCAATTTTTATTTCAAAGTCTATTTTGTCTCATATCATTATTGCTGCCCCAACTTTCTTTTCATTTACATTCACATGGAAACTTTTTCCATCCCATCACCTTGAATCTGTGTGTTTATTTTGATCTGAATTGAGTCTCTTGTAGGCAGCATATATATGGGTCTTATTTGTTTATCCATTCATTCACCCATATGGGTCTTATTTGTTTATCCATTCAGTCACCCTATGTCTTTTCATTGGAATATTTAGTTCATTTACATTTAAAGTAATTATTAATATGCGTCTACTTATTACCATTTTCTTAATTGTTTTCTGGTTGTCTTTGTAGTTAATTTCTGTTCTTTCTTCCTTTCTTGCTCTCTTCTCTTATGATTTGATGACTTCTTTAGTATTATGTCTGTATTCTTTTCTCTTTATTTTTTGTCTATCTATTATAAGTTTCTGGTTTGTGATTATCATGAGATTCACATATAACAACCTACATATACAGCAGTCTATTTTAGTTGACAGTCACTTAAATTTATGCACATTCTAAATGCACTGCAGTTTTACTACCTCGCTCCAAATTTTGTGTTTTGATGTCATATTTTACATCTTTTTATTTTGTGTATCTCTTAACTAATTGTTGTTGATATAGATGGGTTTACTAATTTTGTCTTTTAACCTTCAAACTAGCTAGATGGATGGTTGATCCACTACCTTTACTATATGTTTTCCATTATAAGTAAGATTTTTTCTTTCATAATTTTCTTATTTCTAGTGATGGTCTTTTCTTAGAAAAACTGACTTTGTGCCTGCCTTGTTTAAAGGCATAAGACCATGAACGATTTGTGACTTGAGAGCTATTATCTCTACAAGATAAAAGGAGGACATTCATTCATGTTGCAATCATGATGGAAATGAGCAAGTTTGGGTTTCACAAAATTAGACATAATAGGAACCATGTGGACATTTCTTCTCCACTTCTTCACTCTCGGTCAAGAAGACTGAAACTGAGAGCAGAGTCCTGAAAGCAAATTGCTGAAAGTTCTGCAACTGGCACCTTGTGATCTATGTCCCCACTAGCTTCTTTGCCTGATGAGCAGCTACTGGCAATGCCTTTACTACAAACTTTCAGGAGCTTAAGCTGAATCATGCTCTTCAGCAGATTCTGTCTTCTTATGGTTCTTTTCTTAATGTCATTTTTCTTCACGTAATGCTTATACTGCTTATATTTCCATATATTATGCTTATACCTTTTCTTCTTCATTAAAATAAAAATGTTTTAAGGGTAGGTGTTGGGTACTAATAATGTTAATTCTACTGTTCGGCAGCGAATTCTCCCAATTAGCCACAGTAGGTAAGATCATAAAATAATACAAATGTATAGACATATTTCAGTTTGCAGAACATTTTCAGATTTGTTATACAATTATGTAATGATTCTTATAGTATTTTGTGGTTGGTTGCACCCCACTAGTACAGATAAGAAACCCAAAGAATGAAGATTTGAGAAACTTAGCCAGGATTGTTTCTACTCAAACTTTTTACCCTGATTTTTCAATTTTTTTTTCCTGCAATGTACAATTCCAGGCAGTAGGGGTGGGAAAATGGGGTTGGATACAACAATGACTGTGAATTTTTCAAATAATTTTAATTGAATATTTAATGCCTATTGTATGTGGGACACTATTACAGATTCTGTCAGCAATGAACAGGCCAAGGATCCTGGCACCATGCAACACACACTCTAGAGATGCTATGCCCCCACTGTGAAATTGAGAGAAATTGAAGAGACCATAAAATAGGCTTTAGTTTTGTGAAAAAGGAAGTTAAGAAATAGTGTTAGAGGAAGAAGTTAAAGGAAATTATGGTTAGTATTGTAAGGAAAGATTCCGTAGAAGTATAATAGATGAATATCAGACTATATATATATACATATCATACTAGACATATATGTGTAAATGCATGTATATATTCTCACATGTATAATATATATGCTAGATATATATATGTGTGTGTGTGTACATGTGTGTCTATGTTAATCTATTAATAGATTAATAAACTTGGGAAATTTACTTAACCTCAGTCTCTTTCATAATACAATGGGGCTACTAATCACATGTAACTCACAGGGGTTTTTTGGAAAGATTACGTATACTGACATGTGAACAACTAAATCCCTGTCTGGTACAGAGTAAGCCCATGATATATAGCCCTTGTTGCTATTATCACTGTTGTTATTACATTGTGCTAGGCAAGGCACACAACATTTTTCCTTTTTAGTAGATTGCAAAATCCAATATTTCTTAGCATCCATTGCCTTAATGCTAGGAATAGGAATTATTATGTTCTGATAAAATTAAACTAATAATTTAAAAAACTTCATACCCACAATTATAAAGTGTGTGAAACAAGGAAAAAGTCTGTTACCTAAGGAAAGTTGCTGCTTCTTCCAGTGCCAAATGGAGACTCGAACTCTTCCCTCTCTTTTCAGTGGCCTGTTACTCCCACACTGTCTGGAGATGTTTTCACAGCACATTCAGCCATGTAAAGTCAACATCCACAAATAGGAATTATGCTTGAGATCTGATCAGAACTGGTGACAGCATAGCAAAATTGATACAGATGATGGTGTAATTTGCTTGGTTAAAGAATGTGCTTTAAAGAGGATTTTGAAACTGAGCCTTTTTCTCTCCTGCTGTAAGATATCACAGGAGTTAGCCAACACTACATCATTAAACTGGAATAACAAGGCAGCTAATGTGAATTTATCTGTGTGGGCAGTCATCTTGGGCTACTTTGTTGATAGCACCATATGTTAGCTGCAGTTGGCATTCTACAAGGAATTGTAAATGTTTACAGATGCTTTGAGGAAGAGATTTTTGCGTTGCAGGGCTATGTATGTGGAGAAGCTTGTCCAAAAGAGATGACATAAAGCTATGTAGTCTATCAAATATCTTTTCTGTGCTATTGTCCCATATTTGAAAGACTAAATATTTGGTGTGATTTAGAGACTGAAGACAAAATGTGGTTTCCCCATCTCTATCCTTGCCTATCTTCTGTCTTCCCATCACTTCTTAGTAATAGATCATTTTAAAATTTTCAGACACAGTGTGGAAACAATTTGTTCAGAATTATGTTCAATTTGAGTTCTTTGTTCTATAGAAGTTACCCTTTCAAGCTCTTTTCAGATTTCTTAGAATTATATTTTGAGTTATTTCTAAAATCAATTGATATGTCAACAGGAAAGAATTTCTGCTCAAGATATACAAGTATATCATAATTGTAAAACTGGGACCAGAAAGTGAAAAAAAATTCTATATATTATCAACTGTCTCCTTGAAGTGTTTACTACAAAAACTTGCTGGCTGAATTTTTCCAGGAAAGTTAAAGAAACCATTTTTTTCTGGTTTGCCCATGACAATCTCAAAAGTGTCCCATTTGGAAATCTAAATTATATGCTCATGCTAGTTACAGCTTGTATTTTTTCTTTCAGCCTAGTTCTTACCCTTTGTGAAAGCCACAATTCCCAGGTAACTGTGTTATCATTGATGGACTGAACCCAGGCCCTGCTCGAGATCATGTATCATGATAAGATTTACAGAATGCAGCACAGAACGACAGAACAAGTGACTCCCAGTCATATCTGCAACCACTTATCTTAGTGACTTTAGACATGTAATTTGCATTCTCAGGCCTTACTTTACTCACTCATAAAATTAAGGAGATGGAAAAAAATATTTTCCTATGTAGCTGAGACAGCATCTAACTACCAAAGTTTGTGTTCACTTTTGATTTTGTAGAATTCTGGAGATATGGCTGTCCAGGGTGGATGACATTTCCCAGCTGTCTTTGCATCTATTGAAGTCATGTGATTCACTTTTCCAAACAGAATGTGAGTGGATCTTTGTGTTTCACTTATGGCCAAAGTAGTATAAAAGTAGTATAAAGTGTATACTTCCTCCACTATTTTTTCTCCCACCCACTGGATGAATGGCAAGCAATCCCAGTTCCTAAGGAAAACAGAACACAGATTGGAGAAGCCTAGGTTCTTGAATGACCATTGGCAAAGCCACCCAACAACTAAAAACCATTTTTTATTTTATCTAAATAAGAAATAGAATTCTATTTTTGGAAGCCCCTGAGATTTCTGGGTTTATTTGTCACAGCAGCCAACAGATCATAAATTCCTTGTCTCCTTTGAATCTAACTTGTGCTTTAGCCTAGGAGCCATGGACATTTCCATTCAAACTTGAATCCTTTCCAGTCAGACCCACTAGATGCTTTCTGTGGATACAGATAGCATCCTGTAGATACAGGATACAGCTTTCTGTTTCTTTCCTTGGAAATATTTTTCTGTGATTAAAGGAGCATCTGTCTCACAACAGGAGCCCTGTCTGTTTGAGTTCCTGTAAGGTCAGAAGTAGTGTTAAAAAAGGAAACCTGAATCAGTGGCAATAAAGGCTTAGATCTTACCCTGCTAAATAATGTAGAGATCAATATTACAAGCAAAGGCTTAAACAATTAATGTTGAAAGAAAGAGTAAATTTTTCTCTATGATCAACTCATGTTTTGAGGCTGTCAAAAATTTAAACTAAAAGTTAAAGAGGTTTAGTAATAACGAGGAGAAGTTTTACAGAACCCTAAACTCTATCCATTGGAAGAACCATTTCAAACGAGTACCAGGATGAAAACTCGTGCTATAAAAATCAGTTAGAAACCCCTCCACTAAAAGAGAAAATTAGGGAGTTCTAAAAGCAGAAAGATAGAGAGATGCGGTGCTTTATAGATAAGGAAACACCTCAGGCAGAAATGATGGGGATGGATTAACATCAGTGCAATTAAAATCAGAAATAGGTACAGCGATAGACATAAAATCCAAGAAATAAAAGACTCAAAAGTCTCTTCCTTGATTTTTGAAAGTGCAGATACAAACTCACTCAAGCAAGGATCGGCCAGGGACGACGGAATGAGATTCACACTCGAGACACAGAAACCGGAAGAAGGAAATAGTTTTAGTTCATATAGTTTAGGCTTTAACCAATGTGGAAAAAACCACATTAGAAATGCCCAGTTTAAGTTTAAGTAAAAAATTAATTTATAGTATGGATTTGATGATTTTGCATACATTTTTGTATTTTCATAATCCAGATATAAAGAAGTGCTTCAAGTATTTGCACGGCCTCCGTAGAAATGCCCTGGGGAAACTGCAGTGACTCTCGGACACCCTGTGTTGGAAGGTGGAGTATAAACCTTAAAGAATGTTTGGATTGTAGAAGAGGCAACATCACATCGATGAGTACACCATTTTGTTGCTAACCCTGTTCAGGATGTCTGACGTGTGTGTGTGTGTGTGTGTCTAGGGGGAGTTATACACAGACATACACACAAGCCTTGATGGGAAACCTATTTAAACTAAAACAGATACATTTTTCAGGAAAAAATTTAGAGGATTTTTTTGTTTATTAAATGTTTCGAGGAATTAATATTTTCTGTTTAGAGAGAATTAAGTGAAAAATTACACTGTGGAATTATATAGTAAATTATTGCAAAAACAGCAGGGGAAGTATAATAATAATGTATTCATTGACATCGTATGATTGACTAACAAGTCTTGAAGAATCCTACATAAAAGAGAAGCATTGCCGTTTGACAATTAGACTACAAAGAGAACAAAATTTTTAAACCCCAGGGTGGACAATAAACTATGACAGCCATATAAGCTATGGTATTATTATTATTATTATTATAGTTTTACAGGAAATTGAGCTTAAACTTCCCAGCCATCAAAATGTAAAAAGAAAGTTGTATCTGTTTTCAATGCCTAAAAAAAGAAAATACAGTTAAATTATTTTTCTGAAGCTGATCATTGAAACTAATTACCCTGAACAAAATTACCATATGGTCACTGAGCAAGAAATTAGACAAAGTTAAAAAGTGGTTTTACAAAGGAGATGTTCTCAGATGGAAGTGATTTAGATGCATCTTTACAAAAAGCTAAGCATCCTTGATGCTATTACTTACTGAGGTGATATTTTTGAGAAACTAATCAAATGAGATTTAACACCTAACCTGAGTCAAGGACAAGTTTAAAATTTGTTGAAATGAATGGATGGGATGCAGGCATCCATTGATTTTCAATTTGCAGTGAGAGATTCCATCAATCACTGATACTATTTATTTGTGTGTGGGTGTGCGTGTATGTGTTTGAATGGGGGAAGGCAAAAAAAAGTGCACTGTTCTGGAATTTAACATTTATAATTGACAAAGGGAACATAAAATGCAATGCACCCGCACTACTACTACCACCCTGGCGAAATGTCTCCTGTCCTGCTGGGAAATAAGGCAATATCAGTCAATTATAGCTGTAGGATAGTAGGAAGTTAATCTGAAAAGTCCCAAACACAAAGTCAAATGTGGTTATGTAAATAAGTCATAGAGTTATTGCAAAATCAACAAAATAAGTTACAGAGGAACTCAAACTTATTCAGCAGAGCTGAATTCTCATTGAAAATTCCCCGGGTGGCCCTCTTCACCTATAGTCAATTTCCAGATGAAGAATCATTTAGTGATATTTTTGGTGCAAAATAAATTACCTGCGATATAATTTGTATATATTTGTTAATCTTAAATATAAATGAAATTAAAAACAGAATTAAATGTTTAATACAGCTTTTGTGTAAACTTGCTAAAATTCCTCTGAGCACTGTAAGAAGATGCAGTATTTAAAAAGGAATCCCAATTATTCAAAATAAGTCTATCATTCCTGAAATCTATTTGAAACTGCTTTAAAGAAATACATATGCATTAACAAATGCATTAGCTAAAAATATTCTTAAAAATCCCAAACTATGTATAAAATGAATGGAACACAAAAGTAAATGCCAAAACATTCAAAGAAAGTTGTATTCTAGGCAAGTTGGTCATTTGGAGAATTGATGATCAGATGTTTTGTTGCTGCTCTTTTTAGAAACAAATCCAATTTAATTGAGAGTGTACACAGAGATCTGGGGCAGCAGGGTATGAGCAGATGAGACCAGGCCACACGTGTGTCCTGGCCAAGGTACCCGGTCAGCTTAAGGGGTTCCGGCTGGGGCCGGGCAGGAGCGCAGAAGCAGTGTCAGAGCTGCTGCCTTGAGCTGCAAACCTGGAAGCCTGGCAAGGGCCAGAGGATAGGGTGGGGTGGAGGGTGTACAGTGTGCAGAGCTGGGACTGGGCCTTGTGTATACCTATGTGTTCACATGTGTGTACATAAACATTTGCACAATGTATGCAGAATCTAGAGGAGCGCTCAAAGACTGATCTAGGGAGAGGGTCAGGGATAAGGCTCCTCAAATCCCTCAAAGGCCCCGGGGGCTGAGGGAGTATCAGGAGAGAGGGCACATTATGGTGTCTGCTGAATGTCCAGACCTAACCCTGCTCCTGCCATTCATAGACTTGCTGTGTGGCCTAGGAGAAGTTACTTACCCTCTCTGGGCCTCGGAAAGATTCACTAGATGATCATAGCTGTCTTTAGGACCCCAGATTTTTCTTGACTTCTTCCAGCTTTGGTCCTCAAAACCCTTAGCCTTTGTCCAGTCCACCCTCCCCATTACAGTCACCTGTTATGACCTGTGCTTACTCCATCCAATTCATGTGCTTGGGACCTATTGCCGAGAGATTTATGTCTTCACAGTTTTAGCAGCAGCTGTGGTTTTATTTCAGCTACTGTCACAATTAAGCAAAAAGATGTTCTACTTTAAATAATTATCCACACAAAACAAATTTCCCATTTCATTTGCATATCCACGAGGTCATCTGCAAACAGAAAATCCTTATTGTTACCACAACCTCAGATGCTTTCTAGACTACGTCTTCTAAACCCATTTTTTGGTGAAAGGACAATATTTCCAACACCTCTCAGACCTATACTTTTATAAAATGAAATTAATAACATAAAAAAGACATGGAAACTAGAAGTTTTATTTTTAATTATTGTATTCAACAAAAACAGTTTCTTCTCTCAAGTTGCTATTTTCTAAATTTGGCTTTATTTATCCTATTATAGACTGGAAAGAAATAGTTTAAGGACCAACACCTGCAAGCAGGCAGCATTTTCATTAGCAAACTCCTCTCGTTTAAGCACTTTTTTACTAAAGTATATATTGTCTTGGTCAGGATTTTGAGAAAAAATAAATGCTTTCTTTTAATAGGCAAAATTATTCAAGATTGGACTTCATGAGAGTCTAAATTGCTAACCAAATTGAGATTTGTAATTATTGAATATCAATTATTAGGGAGTCAGCAAAAACATTATTTTTGAAACTTGTGCAGTATATAATCTATCTTTATGGAAAACCAAAGACTTTCCTCAAAGAGCAAATTTAGATAAATCCAAAGAAGCCTGAAGCTCCAGCAATGCCTGACAAGGGCTTGAAAATATTGTGTTAGTCCATAAAATATGACAAACATCATGCATCTAATAATTGGTTGCCTTAAGCCTAAACCAACATCAGTTTTCAGTGATACTGTTTCTTGGTGGACCTGCCCGAATTGGATCGCCTCCGGGAAAAGAGCAAACTGGCCTGTGCTATGAGTCTATTCATCCATTTGAATGTTAAACAATGCGTGTCAAACAGATACTTTGGGCCACTGTGATTCTTTGTTTCTGGCAAAAATTAGATAAGAGGATCACATAATTCTTGAAGACCCTGTTAGTTACTGATAATATTTTCCCTAACTTCTAAGGCACAAGAGTGTGTATTCCATTGAGGAGACCTGTGTTTTAAATGTAAGTTAGGGATACAGACGGCTATGGTTGGCAATGACTTTATTTGAGAATAAACATCTCTGTTAGAAAGGCATCTCCACATGATATTTTTAGCCAGATTCTGCAAAAACCCTAGGTAAATAACAAATTCACAGAATTTGTCTAATGATGAATTCTAAGAGGAAAATTTCTTACTCTCTCCTTATTTGGACTCTCATCAAGGTGATAGAGCATATGGCAATGACCAATATTGAACAAGATACACTTAAAATTCCTTTGAATTTCATGGGAGCTATTGGATCACAAGATAAGGTATGGTAATTTGCATTTTTTGAAAACAGAATCGTCTACATCTCAATCCCCAATAGTGTGCTCCTGGTGAGCTGTGAGATAAGGATGGTTGTAAAAGTTTGATACTGCTGAAAGTTTTAAAACTGATTTTTTAACTTTTCCAAATGTACAGTATTTGAAATCATATTTGAACATGATTCTTGTGGCTGTCTGCTTAAACTCCCCACCTCCAATAATGCTTTGACCTTGCATCTTGCCACAGAGGCCACTGTAGAGACCCTATAACATAGTTCTTCCCTTGTTCCCCTTGCATCCTTCCATTCCACAAATCCAGTCCTTCTGGTTTGATCATTAATTAGAAGGAATTTATTATTTTTCAAAGGGAATATCTGGTGTACATGTGGAAAATATTTGTTTGTTGATTACTTGCTCTTATATTTCACAATTTTGTCAGCATTATGGAGATAGAATTGACAAATAAAAATTGCATATATTTAAGGTGTACAACCTGTTGTTTTTATATACGACTACATTGTGAAATGATTACCACAATCAAGCTGATTAAGATATCCATCCCCTCACATAGTTACTTTGTGTGTGTGTGGTGTTGCTATTCTCTTAGCAAATTTCAGGTATACAATACAGTAATTAACTATAGTCATGTTGTTCATTGGATCCCCAGAACTTATTCATTCTGCATAATTGAAACTTTGTGTCCTTTGACCAATATCTCTTCATTTCTCCCATCCCCCAGCCCCTGGTAACCACCATTGTACTCTCTGCTTTTATAAGTCCAAAAAATTTTTTGGTTTCACATAAAAGTAAGATAATGCAATATTTGTCTTTCTGTGTCTGGCTTATTTCACTTAGCATAATGTCCTCCAGTTTCATCTATGTTGTCACAAATGGCAGAATTTCCTTAGTTTTTTGAGGCTGAATAACATTCCATTATATATATATGTGTGTGTGTGTGTGTATATATCCCATGTTCTTAATCTATTCATTCATCAACAGTTATTTGGGTTGTTTCCATATCTTGGCTACTGTGAAAAATGCTATAATGAGGACTATTTAAAACATATCCTATAGTTTACCCATTTCAAGTGGTCAACCCAAAGATTTTTAGAAATTTATCATGAAGTGAAGCCATCACAATTAACCAGTATTAGAACCTCATCTTCAGACAAATAGAACTCTTAGTCTTATTTATAATTAATCCCAATTTTCATGCTCTGCCTCATGCAACCAATAATTTACTTTCTGTCTCTAGAGATTTACCTTTTATGGAAACATCGTATAGATAAAATCACACAATATGTGGTCTCTTGTGTTTTGAGGTTTTTTTCTTGTCTGACTATGAAACCATATTTCTTGTCTTTCTAATTCTCCCGCTGCATGTATTATGAAAAATCATTTATACTTCAATTTTTTTTTTTTGTTTTTTTCCCCTCTGGTCCTAAGGCTGGTCCAGATTTCTGTGAATGCTAACCTCTGGGTTGCTTCCCTGCTCTCTATTTATCTGTTTAGGCTTTCCAGGACTTTTTAAAAATGGGAATTGCTTTTTTATAATTGTTTTCCCCAAGAATGGAATTGAATGCATGATTTTAGAAGCAGTAGGACTGTTTTTTCTTTAATCTCAGTAACTTAACTAATTGCTAGAACTGTTTATTCTTCTGTTATTTTGGACATCTCCTCCTGTTTTATTACTCAGTAGCACCAAGCTACGTATTGATAAGAACACAGTCCCTCTCTAGGCTTTACAGTAGACAAATTAACCTGCTGGTACAGGCTTTGAGGTCAGAAAGAGAAACAAAGGAAAATATGTGTTACTGACAAATTTAAGTTTTCTTGTCAGTACATAATTCTAGTGCTGTAGAACTGCCATCTCCTCTCTGATGGAGTAGAACTTAACTGTTCTTTTCCCTGAGGAAGGTTAGCCCTAAGCTAACATCCATTGCCAATCTTCCTCATGTTTTTGCTTGAGGAAAATTAGCCCTGAGCTAAAATCTGTGCCAATCTTCCTGTATTTTGTGTCTGGGTTGCCACCACAGCATAGCTGATAAGTGGTGTAGGTCTGTGCCCAGGATCCAAACCCATGAACCCCGGCCACTGAAACAGAGTACATCGAACTTAACCACTAGGCCATGGGGCTGGCGTGAGAACTTAACTCTTTAAGGTGTCTTTTTGTTTGACTTTTACATCATCAAAGGAATTCTGAGTCTGATTTTCGTCAATGTCTTAATATTTTCTGTGATAATAAGATCTTATAGGTATCTTAATTCTTGCCAAAGTGACACGCTTATGGAATAATAGCAAAGTACAAGATAGTTGTGTCATTGCCTAAGAAGTAATAAGTCTATTTAGATTCCTTACCACCAAGACATGTCTTAGGTTTGGGGGAAAATAGGACACAGAGAGTTAAATATTGGTGTATCTGTGACTGCGGATCATAGCAATTTGAAATTAGCATAATACTTTAGAGATTCATTCATGTAGTAGCATATATCAGTAATTGTTATTTTTTATTGCTGTATAGCATTCCATTGTATTGATATGCTGCATTGTATGCATCTATTCACAAGTTGGAATGTTTCCAATTTTTTAGTATTATAAATAATTCTAAGAGCTTTTGTGTGACTATATAGAAACTTTGTTCCTAGGAAGTGAAAGTTTTCAAACTTTGCTCTTTTAAAATACATATTGATTGAAAAGATGCTCTTTAGAAAACTTCAAATTAAAACAACAATGAGCTATCATTACACATCTTTTAAAATGGTGGAAATCCAAAACACTGACAACACCAAATGGTGGCAAAGCTGTGGAACAACTGGCACTCTCATCCATTGTTGGTGGAAAGGCAAAAGGGTACAGACACTCTAGAAGAAAGTGTGGCAGTTTCTTATAAAACTAAACATATTCTTTCCATACAATCCAGCAATCATGCTTCTTGGTATTTACTCAAAGGAGTTAAAATCTTATGTCCACACAAAAACCTACATGCGGGTGTTTATAACAGCTTTATTCATAATTGCCAAAACTTGGAAGCAGTCAAGATGAACTTCAGTAGGTTAATGCATAAATAAACTCTGGTACATTGAGACAACGGAATATTTTTTAGGCTAAAAAGAATGAGCTATGGAGACATGGGGAGAAAAACATGGAGGAACCTAAATGCATATTACTAATTAAAATAAGCCACTCTAAAAAGGCTACATACTGTATGATTCCACTTATATGACATTGTGGAAACAGAAAACTATGCAAAGAGTTAAAACGTCAGCAGTTACCAAAGGTTAGGGAGGAGGGAAGAGTACAGAAGATTTTTAGGGCAGTGAAACTATTCTATATGGTACTATTCTGTTGCATACATGTCCTTAGACATTTGCCAAACCTGTAGAATGTACAACACAAAGAGTGAACCCTAATGTAAACTATAGACTTGGGGTTATAATGGTATGATGTGTCAATGTAGGTTTATCAGTTTTAACATTTACCATTCTGATGCAGGATGTTATAACAGGGAAAGCGCCATAGAAGGAGGCAGGAGGTATATGGGCACTCTCTGTTTTTCTGCTCAATTTTACTGTGAACCTAAAACTACTCTAAAAAATAAAGTCTATTCAAATTTTCAAAAAATGTTTTAGCTTCTCGGAATCTTTTGCATTTCCGATATAAATTTCAGGATCTGCTTGAGTGTTTCTGACAAAAAATATTTGCTGGAATATTTATAGAAATCTGTAGGTCCTATAATCTTAATCTATATTTTTGAATCTTATTTGTTAAATCCATAGATCAATTTTGGAAGAAATGACATCTTAACAATATTGAGTTTTCCAATTCAAGAACATGGAATCCTTCTCTATTTAGAGCTTTTTAAATTTCACTCAACAATTCATTTTTTTTTTGTTTCTCATTTTACAAGTCTTACACTCGTTTTGTTAATTTATTCATGAGTATTTTATTCTTTCTTATGTTATGACAGGAATTATATTCTTAATTTCATTTTTATCTTGGTCATTGCACATATATAAAAATACAATTGATTTTTTACTATTGACCTAATATTCTACAAACTTGCTCTGTATGCTTATTAGTTCTAATCTTTTTTTGTAGATTTCTTAATTTTTTATATACAGGATTATGTTGTCTGTGAAAAAAGATAGTTTTCCCTCTTTCTTTCCCATTTAGATGCCTTTCATTTCTTTTTATTGCCCAATTGGACTGCTGAGAGCTTCCAATGCAACATTTATTAGAAGTGACAAGAGTG
The DNA here is from genome assembly GCF_041296265.1 of Equus caballus. Classification (NCBI taxonomy): domain Eukaryota; kingdom Metazoa; phylum Chordata; class Mammalia; order Perissodactyla; family Equidae; genus Equus; species Equus caballus. Next base: position 22,172,092 of record NC_091687.1, read on the forward strand.
GGCATCCTTACCTTGTTCCTGATTTTAAGCAGAAAATCTTCAGTCTTTCACCATTAAGTGCAATGTTCACTGTAGATGCTTTATAGATGTTCACTATTAGGTTGAGGAAGTTACCTTCTATGAAAAACGTGAGAGTATTTAATCAAGAATGGGTGTTGGATTTTTCCAAATATTTTATCTGTGTCTAAAGAGATGATTATGCCATTTATACCTTTTATTCTATTAATATGAAGTATTATATTGATATTTACATGTTCCATGTTCTGTTGAAAATAACATTTTTGCCATTGTTGGTTATAATATTCTACAGATATCAGTCAAGTTGTCAGTGCTTTTCAAGTTGTCCATATTTTTTCTGATTCTTTTGACTAGATGTGACTAGATGGTCTATCAATTTTTGAGAGTGGAGTCATGAAATCTCCAACTATTAGTGTTGAATTGTCTATTTCTCTCTTCAGTTCTATCAGCTTCAATTTCATGTATTTTTGAGACTCTGTAGTTAGGAGAATATATTGCTTCCTGATAAATGGCATCTTTATCATTGTAAAATCTCTCTCTTTCTCTCTAGTAATACTTATTGTATTGTACGTTTTGTCTTAAAATCTATTTTGTATGTTAGTATACCCACTACTGCTCTCTTTTGGTTATCATTTCCATGACATATCTTTTTACCAACCTTTTACTCTTGAACTACTTGTTTTGAATCTAAAGTGTGTCTTTGGCATATGGTCTGTGGTTGGATTCTGTGTTTTAATCTAATCATCAGATTGCCTTTGAATTGGAATATTGAATCCATTTATTTAGTGAAATTATTGGTATGCTTGGATTTTGCTGATTGCTTTCTATATGTCTTAAGTCTTGTGTATTCCTCTATACCTCCAATACTGCTCTCTCTTTTGTCAAACAAATATTTCATTGTGTGCCCCTTAAATTGCTTTTTAAAAAATATATTATTTAGAATTATTTTCTTAGTGGCTTGTCTGGGTATTACATTATACATCTGAATCTAAAACAATCGATTTCAAATTAATGCTAATTTGATTCCAATAGTACATAGAAATTTTTCTCCAATGTTTTTATTCCCTTCCTTCTCCTTTCTTTGTTCTATTATCATACAGATTACATCTTTTACATTATAATCCCATCAACACAGTTTTATGTAGTTATCCTTTCATATTTCTTTTGGCGAAGATCTTCTGGCAATAAATTCTTTCATTCTTTTTTGTTTGTTTTATTTCTGTCTGGTACAGTCTTTATTTCTCCTTTATTTTTGAAACAGTTTCACTGGCTGTAGAATTTATGCCTGAGAATCTTTTCTTTCATCAAACCATAAATCTCAGACTACTTATTTCTGGCCTCCATAGTTTCTAATGAGAATTCCTTTGTTAATCTTACTGAGGATCCCTTATGTGTGATAAGTTATTTTTCTTTTGCTGCATCCAGAGTTTTTCTCTTTGGCTTTGGCTTTGGCCATCTGATTATTATGTTGCCAGATGTGAATCTCTTTGAGTTTAACCACTTGGAGTCTGCTTAGATTCTTAGATGTATAAATGAACATTTTTCATCAAATTTGGGAAATTTTGGCCACTACTTCTTTCAATATTTTTTCTCCCCTTTCACTCTCTCTTCTTCTCTGAAACTCCCATTATTTATATATTAGTACATTTGATGTTATCCCACAATTATCTGAGTCTCTGTTACCTTTTAAAAATTTTTTCTGTGCCTCACTGGTTATTCCATAATTATCTCTTTATGTTCACTGAGTCTTTAGCCTGATGAAATATTCTGTTTAGTCCAGGTAGTTATTTTTCATTTCAGTGGCTATATTTTTAAATTCCAAAATTTCTATTTGGTTCTTTTCATTTAAAATTTATATCTCTTTATTGATATTTTCAATTTGCCAAGACATAATTGTCATACTTTAATTCTCCAAACATAGTTTCCTTTAGTTCTTTGAACATACTTATAATAGCTGGTTTAAAATCTTTGCCTATTAAGTCCAACATCTGTGCCCCCTCAGAGCAATTTCTACTGACTGCATTTATGCATTTATTCCCATAAATGAATCATTTTTGTTGTTGTTGCTTGTTTGCTTATTTTGTTGTAATTGCCTCATGACTGTTTGTTGAAAAGTGGGGATGTTATATAACATATCATAGCCATTCTGGATTTGGTTCTCCCCCTCCCAGAGCATTTGTTCTTGACACTCTTTTTACTCTTGTTCTGCTTGTTTGCATAGCAAATTTCCAGAACCAATTCTGTAAATTTTGTATATGATGCAGTGTGCAGCTACTGAGTTCTCTGACCATTTGTATTTTTAGAATTTTTTAAAATCCTGGCTTCCTAAAAGGCAGCCCCTTACCATCATTTGATGAGTCCGATGATGTCCTTAAGTGCCTTGACCTAGTAAGTTTTACACATATTGGCGTGAAAATGTGTGGTTGAAAACACAACTTCAAATTCTAGGATGATTGTGTGTCAGTCTTAGCTTTCACTTGCTGCTAGTGCAGGAGCTCAAGGTCTGCTGTAGGTGAGTTACCAGGGTCCATTCTGGTCTTTCAACCCTGCTTATATGTGTGGCTGTATTAGTCAACTCAGGTTGACATCATAAAATACCACAAACCGTGTGGCTTAAACCACAGACATTTATTTTCTCACAGTTCTGGAAGCTAGAAGCCCATGATCAAGGTGCTGGTAAATTCAATTTTTAATGAGAGTTCTCTTCCTCGCTTTTAGACAGCTGCCTTCTTGCTGTGTCTTCAAACGGTCTTTTCTCTGCATGTGTATGCGGAGAGAGATCTCTAGTGATTCTTACTTATCATATAAAGACACTAGACTTACAGGATTATGTCCCCACCCTTATGAACTCATTGGACCTTAATTACCTCCCTAAGGGCTCTATCTCCAAACACAGTCTCGTAGGCGGTTACAGCTATGAGAATTTTGGGGGAACACAGTTCAGTCCATAATAGCAGCCTTTTAGATTTTCAGGAATACGTCGAAGCATTTCATCTAGTTCTTATTCCCAAAGGTTTCTTGTTAAATATTTGCTGGCCTCTTCTTTGCCCCATCAAGAATTCACAGCCTTAGACAACTGTGATGTTAACAGTTCCAACTGATTGCAACAATTTATTAACACCTTAGGGAAACGGCTTTTTCCTTGCAGCTGATATCTGAGCCATGTCAAATAGTAACAATGCCTTGAGAATAGAATTTCTTCAGGGATATGCTAGAAATATTGTCACAATATTGAAAAGGTTTTGAGTTTGGAGCTTGATAAGGATCTCCAAAATGGATCCCTCTGTTTTCATGATTATCACGCCATAGTGCTGAAGGTGGAAATTCACGCAGCCCAAGCTACAAAAACACAGGCCCTTCTGTTTTCACCAAGTAGTTTTTCTTGAATGAATGCTTTCTAGGTTGTTCTGTGCTTTTGATTTAACTCCAGAATACAGAAATAATTGTTTTTCCAATGTTATCATTGTTTTTGTGGGGCAGAGGATTCAATAACATCTTCATTTCAACATTCCAGAAGTCTAATTACCTTATTTTTCTCATTTTAAACTAAAAAAATGCTGTACAGGTTTGTTGCCCACATTGTTACCATTTTTTATTAGTAATTTCTAAATAGAACAAAATTAATTTTTCTCACTTTAAAATTTTTACCTTTCTTGCTTTGTTTATTAATATTAGGTTACTTCATAAAAATGATCAAAGTGTAATTTTAGTGGACTTTTATATTATGATTGTATTTTATTTCTAAAATAAAAATATATTTAGTACTCCTAGCTTTCAGTTGGCATCTAAGGAGTTTGGAATTCTCTTCATCCTAACAACGAGCAAAAAGCTCAACATACTGAAAAAATAAACAACTCTTCATAGATCCATCAGAGAAGTGAGGTTGCAGGAAAAACTGCTGCTCCTAAAATTAGAGAGATATCTAGAATCACAACTTGCCAGAGCAAAAACCCAGGCCAGGAACAGAGAGCTCTGCAGGAAGCAGTACTGAGGTAGGAAACCTGAACTATAATTGACAAATTGCTGAAGGCTCAGTGTGGACAAGTCTGAGACTTAAAATCTCCAGGGGGGCCACACATTTCTGTGATTTTTATTTCCTGGAGCTCTGCCAGCTTCTCATAGTGATTATTTGAGAAAGACCCTCTTGAGTTTTAGGTAAGGGAAGTGGAAGAGTAGCTATTTTGAAATACGCCAGAGCATCCTGTTATTCCTAAAAGGGATTCCTCTCAGGATAAATTCCTTTAAAAAAGCCTGACCTATTGTGTTTTATCAGAACCTAACTCCTTGGGGGAAGGTGAATACCCAACTCTAGTCACTCTAGCCTTCCACAGAAAGCAAGGGAAATATAGTAGTCGCCCCTCATCTGCAGTTTCATTTTTCGTGGTTTCAGTTATCTGTAGTCAACCATGGTCTGAAAATATTAAATGGAAAATTCCAAAAACAAACAATTCACATGAAATAATCAATGAAATGAAAAAGAAACTTACAAAATGGGAGAAAATCTTTGCAAAACATATATCTGATAAGAGGTTAATATTCAAAATATAGAAGGAACTCATGCATCTCAATTGGAAAAAAACAATCCATTTTAAAACTGGGCAAAGAAACCAAACAGACATTCTTCGCAAAGAAAGTATACAAATGATCAAAAGGTAAATGAAAAGATTCTGAAGATCGCTATTCATCAGGAAAATGCAAATCAAAACCACAATGAGATGCCATTTCAAAGTGTTAGCATGTCTATTATGAAAACGAGATAAAGGTTGTTTGCAAAGACATGGAAAAAAGGGAACTCATATGGACCCTTGGTGGGAATGTAAAATAGTAATCTACTACAGAAAACAACATAGAGGTTCTTCAAAAAATTAAAAATAGAACTACCGAACTACCGTATGATCCAGTAATCCCATTTCTGGATAGATATTCAAAGAGAAATAAACCAGTATATCTAGGAGATATCGGTACCACCATGTTCGTTATAGCCTCATGCAAAATTGCCAAAACATGTAAAGAATTTAAGTGTCTGTTGGCAGGAAAATGAGTAAAGAAAATGTGGTGTGTATATATATATATATATATATATATATATATATATATGTACAACGGAATATTATTCAGTTGTAAAAGGAAAGAAATTCTGGCCATTTGCAACAACATGGATGAACTTTGAGGGCATTATACTTGGTGAAATAAGTCAGGAAAGAGAAAGACAAATGCTGAATAATCTCATTTATATGTGGAATATGAAGAAATCAAACTCAGAGAAATAGAGTAGATTGGTGTTTGCCAGGTACTAAGGTGGTGAAAATGGAAAGATGGTCAAAGGGTACAAACTTTCAGTGATATGATGAATAAGTTCTTTGTATCTTAAGTACAACATGGTGAATATAGTAAACAATACTGTATTGTATTCTTGGAATTTGCTAGGAGCAGATCTTAAATGTTCTCACCACACATACGCAAAAAATGGTAAACGTGTGAGATGATGAATGTTAACTAACCTTATTGTGATAATTATTTCACAATACATATGTATATCAAATCATCATGTTAAACTTACACAATATTATTTGTCAATTACCTCAATAAAAGTGGAAAATAAAAAAGAAACGTTAGAATAAGATTGCTAGCTTATATACAAAACTGGTAAATATCCTACAGGGCAGTGAAACAATATTTGTTTGGGATTGTCTTTCCAACTAGACAGAAGCACTGCACACCCAATGCCTCCACTCTAATAAAACAGTAAGTAGAAAAATCAAAAATGGATGAATTTCCCAGAAAATGGAATGACCTTTGTGACTAAACAAATCTCCATGACTGAAATGACACATTGACTCTCTTTTGACTTTCAAGTTTTGGAAAACCTTTAGCAACAGCTTACTACATGCTTAGATCATCCCATAGGTTTCCTAGAATATGCACCTGCTGGGGACCAGTTCTCTTTTCTTTGTTTTTTTCTGAAACAGGTTTCACAATGTATAGAATTCTGGATTTATTTATTTTTAATTGTTTAAAGGTATTCTTTGATATATTGGCAACATTGTCTACACTGGACCAAATATCACAGACATGAATTCCTTCAAATAATCATCATGTAAGAGACTTAGGGACAAAAATAAATCTTTTCATTTGAATTTAGATATTTATGTATATTTAGAGTGTGAATTTACTGGGAAAAGTAAAGAAGATTTTCACATAAATCATCTGGTAGTGAAAAATTGGAAAATAATGCATTACAATATGCCTTGTACATTTTACATTTCTGAAAATATGACAACTTGCATTTTAATTATTACCTCTTAATTTTTTTACAATAATGAGAGACTGTTCAAACAAATTTCAAAGCCATCTCATTTCTGAGAACAATCTACCATTCTGTTGTCATGATAAGAGTCAAACCAACAAATGTCCATTTTGCCTCTGAAGAGACAACAGAAAATGTCAGGTGTCTCGGTGCCTCTGCTTTAAAAAGTTTATCATATTGCAGTTGCTCGTAAAACTTAATGTGAGAAGGCTTCAATTTAAGGAATCAAAATTTGTCCAAAGACATTATATTATGCAATATAAGTGCAAGATATACTATATTATCCAGTGGTAGAAATAATAATTAAATGAAGCACAGTTTGAGCAGTAGAGTCTTATCAAATCTTGTTGAAGTACTGCTGATTATTTATAAAAAATATATAAATATTCAGTGAGAAATACAGAATTTAGGATAGAATAAGATATTTCTCTTACATATTTACCAGTAATAAATGAAATAAAATAACTTCAAATACTTCAGACAGAGAAATGAATGTCTCTTAGAGAAGTAAACTAATCCCTAATTATTGGGTTAAGACAGTATAATGAATAAAAAGGGAACTGTATCTACACTATCTAGGTGTTTGAGCACAAATGTTCGTCATTAAAAATATATATTTTATAATTATTTACTGAGTGCTGTCATGCCCAAAGGACTAAGGATAAAAAGATAAATATATTGTCCTTCTCTTAAAACTGCTCATAGTTTAATTAGGGAGATTAGTAATTAAGATAGAAATCACAGTACAATGTAACAGGTGCTATCAGCTGGGCAACTGCTACGCTGTGCAGGTTAGTCAGTGTGCAAGTCCTGGGGACAAGTCAGACTGGCAACTGCACACATCTGCAGAAACAACAACATTCTCAACCACGTAGGTACTTTTGTGATACATTAACAGCCATGAATGTGAAAGACAGTTAATAATTTCATTAGTTGAGATTCTCTATAGTTTTCATCAAGAACTTTTCCACTACACATAGATACATAATACACAGCACATTCCTTCCAAATTCACAGAACGATGAGGTTATGAGGTCATGAGGCACACCTCAATGTGGCACCTGGTGAGGCACACCTGTCCCAAATCCCACACTTCTTAATAAATTGATAGTTGTATTAAGGTCCTAGTTTGTCAAGTGAATGAAACTCGAGTATTGGAATATGACCCCATGTCCTTGGGGTACCACAGTTCGCAGGCCATGTTCTCATACCCAACAAATGTTATTCACAGTATTGCATAGACTGGAAAATATGTCTATGTATATGGGCATGAATGTATGCTTGTCTGCCTGTGTGTGCATGTGTATGAGTGACGTTGATAGGTACTCTGTTGTGATAAAAGTCAATTTTAAGACTTAATACCTATCCTTCTCGAACACTTCCAAAAAATTGAAGGGGGGGGGGGGGCTTCCTAACTCATTCTATGAAGCCAACGTCATCCTGATACCAAAACCAGACAAGGACGACACCAAAAAAGAAAATTACAGGCCAATATCACTGATGAAGATCGATGCAAAAATCCTCAAGGAAATGCTAGCAAATCGAATACAACAAAACTTAAAGAGATCATACATCATGATCAAGTGGATCTCATTCAAGGGATGCAGGAATGGTTCAACATCTGCAAATCTATTGACATGATACACCACATTAACAAAATGAAGAATAAAAATCACAAGATCATCTCAATAGATGCAGAGAAAGCATTTGACAAGATACAGCATCCATTTCTGATAAAAAAAACTCTAAATAAAATGGGTATAGAAGGAAAATACCTCAATATAATAAAGGCCATATAAGACAAACCCACAGCAAACATCATTCTCAATGGAGAAAAACTGAAAGCTATCCCTCCAAGAACAGGAACCAGACAAGGATGTGTACTGTCACCACTCTTATTTAACATAGTATTGGAAGTCCTAGCCAGAGCAATCAGGGAAGAAAAAGAAATAAAAGGGATCCATATTGGAAAAGAAGAAGTGAAACTGTCACTTTTTTCAGACAACATGATTTTATATATAGAAAACCCTAACGAGTCCTCTAAAACAATTTTAGAAAAAATAAATGAATGCAGTCAAGTTGCAGGATATAAAATCAACATACAAAAATCAGTTGCATTTCTATACACTAACAATGAAGTAGCAGAAAGAGAAATTAAGAATACAATCCAATTTACAACTGCAACAAAAAGAATAAAATACCTAGGCATAAACTTAACTAAAGTGGTGAAAGATCTGTACACCAAAAACTACAAAACATTGTTGAAAGAAATGAAGAAGACACAAAGAAGTGGAAACATGTTCTGTGCTCTTGGATTGGAAGAATTAACGTAGTTAAAATGTCCATAATGCCTAAAGCAATCTACAGATTCAACGCAATCCCTATCAAAGTTCCAACAACAGTTTTCACAGAAATAGAACAAAGAATCCTAAAATTTATATGGAACAACAGAAGACCCTGAGGAGATGAAGGATTCCTGAGAAAAAGGAACAAAGCTGGAGGTATCACACTCCCTGATTTCAAAATATACTACAAAGCCCTAGTAACCAAAACATCATGGTAATGGCACAAAAACAGACACACAGATCAATTGAACAGAATCGAGAGCCCAGAAGTAAACCCACACATTTATGGACAGCTAATATTCGACAAGGGAGCCAAGAGCATACAATGGAGAAAGGAGAGTCTCTTCAATAAATGGTGTTGGGAAAACTGGACAGCCATATGCAAAAGAATGAAAGTAGACCATTCCCTTACACCATGCACAAAAATAAACTCAAAGTGGATTAAAGACTTTAAGTAAGACCTGAAACCATGAAATTTCTAGAAGAAAACATAGGCAGTAGGCTCTTTGACATGGGTCTGAGCAGAATATTTTCAAGTGCCATGTCTGACTGGCCAAGGGAAACAAAAGAAAAAATGAACAAATGGGACTACATCAAACTAAAAAGCTTCTGCACAGCAAAGGAAACCATCAAAAAAAATGAAAAGACAACCTAACAATTGGGAGAAGATATTTGCAAACCATATACCAAATAAGGGGTTAATATCCAAAATATACAAAGAACTCATACAGCTCAACAACCAAAAAAACAACAACCCAATTAAAAAGTGGGCAAAAGATCTAAACAGAGATTTCTCCAAAGAAGATATACAGATAACCAACAGGCACATGAAAAGATGCTCAACATCATTAGCTATCAGGGAAACGCAAATCAAAACTACAATGAGGTATCACCTCACTCTGGTCAGAATGGCTATAATTAACAAGACAGGAAAGAACAAGTGTTGGAGAGGATGTGGAGAGAAGGGAACACTCGTACACTGCTGGTGGGAGTGCAAACTGGTGCAGCCACTATGGAAAGCAGTATGGAGTATCCTTAGAAATTTAAGACTAGATCTACCGTATGATCCAGCTATCCCACTCCTGGGTATTTATCCAAAGAACTTGAAAACCAAAGGCATAAAGATTCTTGCACCCCTATGCCCATTGCAGCATTATTCACAATAGCCAAGACTTGGAAGCAAGCTAGGTGCCCATCAAGGGACAATTAGATACAGAAGATGTGGTATATATACACAATGGAATACTACTCAGCCATAAGAAATGATGAAATCCGGCCATAAGTGACAATACAGATGGACCTTGAGGGTATTATGCTGAGTGAAATAAGTTAGAGGGAGAAAGTCAAATACTGTATGATCTCACTCATAAGTTGAAGATAAAAACAACAGCAAATAAAGACATAGCAATGGAGATTGGATTGGTGATTACCATAGGGGACGCGGGGAAAGGGGAGGCCAAAAGGGGTGATTAGGATCACATGAGAGGTGATGGATTATAGTTAGTTTTGGGGTGGGGAACATGATGTAATATAGGCAGAATTCAAAATATATTATGGTGTTCATTTGGGGGAAAAAAGTCAATTTTATACTAACTTGAACTTCCTCCTGAAAATCACTCGATTGAATTTGAAGAAGTTTCAACACAAGTTCTCTCATTTCAAGTGTTTCTCTCCACAAAGATGTGGACAAAGGCTGAAAATTTTTCTGCACTATTTCCATCCCCTCTTTCCTACAATGATTGAGATTATCTAGGATAATCCGATCTTTGATAACTACTAGTGCAGAATTTCCTGATTCAAGCCACAACCATCTATTACTTAGACTATTTATTACACCTATGGTCACACCTTTTTTTCTTTTCTCTATGTGCAATGTGCAATGGACTGAATATTTGAGCCTCCCCAAATTCACGTGCTGAGGCCCTAATCCCTAGTGTGATGGTACTCACAATTGAGGCGTCTGGGAGGTAGTGATTGGAGTACTGCCGTATAAGAAGAGGAAGAGCCCAGAGTTTGCTAGCTCCCTTTCTCTCTCTGACATGTGAGGATGCAGCAAGAAGACTGCAGTCTGCAAATCAGAAAGAGCGGTCTCTCCACGAGTTGACCATGCTAGCACACTGATCTGGGACTTCTCTGCCTCTAGAGCTGTAAGAAATAATTTTCTGTTTTTTAAGCCACACAGTCTATGATATTTTGTTAAAACAATTCAAATCGTCTAAGACCTGACCCCCTTTAAACATTTCTTTTAACTGCAAACCCAATGATACTTTTCTACTCAAAGCCCTCCAAAGACTTTTCATATTCCGCAAAGCTCTCTGACTGCAAGTATTTCTACTTATTTCTTCCAGTTCCACTCTGCTACTGCTACAGTAACTTGGTTGCTGTTTTCCAAATACATTTTTCTTTCACAACGCCATTGAAATTTGCTGTTTTCTCTTCCTGGAACTCTGTCTCCAACAATACCCAAATGGTTCTTTCCTGCTCCCTTACAACTGCCCCCTTATCACAGAGTCTATCCGTAACCACCCTTTATAAAAAAGCATTCTCAATTAATCTGTTATTCTGCTTTATTTTCCTTTCTGGCACTTGTTACAGCCTGACATACTATGTAAATGTGTTTATTTTCTGTTTCTTCTTATGTGCTTACTACCAGCTTAGGCCTTGATGTCAGGAACTTGTTTCTTTTGCTCACTGCTGCAGCACCTCGTAGAAAAAAAATTCGTGAATAAATGCATGGTTGAATTTATATTCATACTCATTATTTGCAGACAATTCTCTCTGTGACTCTTGCAATACCTGATGTAATGATAGGAGTATGAGGTGCAGGAATGAAATTTTCACCCCAATGACTACATTACATTAAAGAAGGGAGTGTAGGGCTTGAGTCATGGAATCTTTAATTTGGCCTCACCCTTTGCTACCAGAGAAAGGTATTTATCTACTCAGCCTCACATTCTTCTTCTGTAAAATGGAGTTTAGACCTACCTCATAGGATCGTCAGGTAGATTATACCAAATTAGATAAAATAAGTGAGTTACCTTGTACAGTAGGTAACATGTAACAAAAGCTTGATGAATGGTCATGAATGTTTATCATGACCTGAGGTATCACCATTCCATTAGAGAAGCCATTGAGGCCCTTCCTTCCATATCTGACAGAGAAGTATCTGAAACGGTTTGGGATGTTTCGACTAGTTTAATAAGATTTTACATATTAATACATCATTCTTAAGTGGAAAACAATGAAAGATCCATTATTGTCATGAGATTAATTTCCAAACATGTCACCATCCCACCTATCATTTCAATGAAACTGCCTGATTCTAAACCTCACCACATTTATTTTCCTTCTCATCAGCATTACATTAATCTTCCTTCCGGTCTGACTTTATTTCCAGGTTGTGACCTCTCAAGTCCTAGGTTTACATCTTGGTAATGGAGTGTCTTGGCACAGGTCTCAATTTTTTCCACACCTGCTTATAGGTAGCTCTGAGTAGTGTGAGAGGGCCTCAATCCTCTTAGAGTTAGAGAAGAACGGATGCAACACCTGCATCAAATGGAAATCTGAGGTCTTGGGTAAGTACTAGAATGTAGCTGCTTTCCACTCTACTGAAGTATGATGTGACAGTACTATGTTCTTCAACCTTTTATTTCTTTATTTTTTTCCAGTGGGATGTTAGAGCACTGAGAGAGAAAGACTACAATCTTCAGCTAAATCAGCTAAGTCAGTGCAGTAAACAATAAGGTGGGAGATGTGCAGGCAGACCACACCTTCACTTTCTCACCAGATTCTTGTGGTCTCAGAAGCTATGGCCTACATGCAATGGGCAGCCATGGAGGTGGTTGGGTGTGTATTTGACTTATCCAAGAAGTATCATGAAATCCAATGGTTTTGCACATTTTGCTTCCTGTCATACAATGGGGAAAAGATAGACAGATAACGGATCAGGTAACTCATGGAATGGATATAACTTGTTATGTTATTTCTGAGCAATGGGTAGTAAGTACTTTCAGAATGTGTTCTAAAAAGACCTACACAGAAATACAATTGAAAGAATTCTGTTAAGGTGCAGACATGAAGCACTTGTAATCCAAATGAGAAGGACTTTTCTACCACTAGTAATAAGGGTCCTAAGGGAAGGACATAGCATTTCCATTGGATATGAGGAGTAGGTTATGGACAATGTAGTTGACAAAGGTAGGAGTGAAAATTAGAGGTGTTTTTTTGGCCATAGGGCTATGTTTCACCAAGGTTTTCACCAAGCTGTGCCTGTATTAGAAGAAGTTAACATGAGAATCCTAGTGTGTGCTACATGGTGTGGTCATCCTTGTGTGCCATAATTGGTTTCTGCTGTGTTTGTGTTAAATATAATCATGTAAATTGTATATAGTGTTCATTCCATTACACAAGTCCAGTTATTTTCCATGTAAAATCCCAAATTACTGAAATACTGTAGGAATTTTGATTGAGGAGTACTTGGGCTAGTCACTTAGTTGTCACTCAGAAGATACATTGAGATCTTATTTCTCCAAGAAGGTTGACCAAAGGCACAATATGTTTTCTAAAATTATGCCTTCATTTGGGGTGATCATCTTATCTGTCTTCCTAACAAGTTGCTCTGCACTTAGTAAGTATACAGGTAATATTTTTAAGTTAATAGTCTAAAAGAAAATGCATGAAAAAAGAATGAAATATTTTTCTCTCCTTCCTGGCTAATAGGATCACTAAGAGAGGCTCATGGAACTTGAAAAGAAAAATTATGCTAAATTGATGTAGGAATTCAACCAACTTTACTTTATAACTGAAGATTGCAAAGGAAAAATACAATTTGGTTTAAAGTTTATCAAATACTTACTTTTCATGCCATATCAATTTCAATATTGCATCTTAAGGACATTTGATTTGGTCTCCCTTTGTAACTTGACTCAAATTATATATTACTATAAACATATATGACTTAGTAAAATTCTTAGTACAAGATTACTTTTATAGAAAAGATAACGCATTTATTTAATTAAGACTCTATTTTCTTTCCAATATAATATTTTTTCTATTTTTTTGTACCTTTATCCAATCTGGATAAAATTGTATCAGTAGTCTATAATGAAGGCATATAATATTATTCAAGTCAGTAGCCTCAAATATTTTCTTACTCCAGGACATCTGAACTAGCATAATTTCATCAGAAATAGTGACTCAGCATCGTAATAATTTTCATTTGCCCAGATTCATTTCAGAGTGAGAAATATCCATGTAGTTTAAAGAAAATAAATCCTTCAAAATCAGTTAATTACAGAAAAATACAGGTAAAATTTTATTTTATTTTATTCACATTTTCAAGTTTAGACAACTTTCTTTATGCCTATGTTAAGGAATAAATTCTGCTTTACTTTTCATTTTTTATTGTGTTATTTTCATCATTTCATGATAAAAATAAACACACTTTAAGACTGTTAAGATAATGTTTCTCAACTTACAACTTGTATTTGATCCAGCAGTCATAAAAAGATATTAACAAATTTTCATCATATGCCCAGTTTGTCCAAAGATGTGACAAATCACGTCAAAAGTTATCAGTTATCTCTGTGAAATACAAATATGATTTAGTTTTAAAAATTTAAAACCAACAAACTCACACTGAGAAAGTTACAGTTTATTGCATTTTTTCCAGTAAAGGGAAGATTGATTTTACCCTACTAGGATGTAAAAGCAAGATTGCAGGGAATTTAAGAATTATCTACCAGATGTTGATTCCACTAAGCTATCTTTTTAGCTTATGTTACGGGCTTTTGATCACAGCTGGCTTGAAGTAAACAAATGGCAAGCTTATTCGGTGCCTCTAATACCAGCAGATGAGCCTCAGTCTCAGGGAGCCGGAGGACATGGCGGTGGGAGAGCTTAAGGAAGGGACATGTGCAGGCTTCCAGCAGCATGGTAACACATCAGCTCAATCGCAGTCAGATGGTATGGGCGTGGGTTTCCTTCATGTTGGAAGACCAAGGCAAGTCCTCTAACATTTGCCTTTAGCCACAAAGAGATACTTTAATTACCTTCCCAGTTTACAGATCTAGCAGTAGGGTGTGTTATTGAGTAATCTGAAAGCTGTCCTAGAAAAGGAGGTGCATTGTGTCCCTATGCTACCTCTTGACCCTCCGCTATAGACTCAATCGCATCTGGCTTTGACACCATACAGTTATATCAAAATAATAAACTTAACCCAAAGAGTTAGGTTTAAGTAAAAATAGAGAATAATAGAAACATAACTTGCCAGAGAATTTTTAAAATAACTTTAAAATATAATCAAATGAATTTATTACTCATACTACACAAATCCTCACCTTGAGTCTTGGGCATCAGCCTCACAGAGTGGTTGCACACATTTTATCTACATCAGCTGGGTTCAGATCCCAGCTCTAGTTGCACAAATTTAGGCAAATTACATATTCTGTTTTTTGCTTTTTATCTTCTGTAACATGGACATCATAACAGTCTCTCTTTCATGCAGTTGCCATGTGGATTAAATGAGCTAATATTTGTAAGGTGCTTGACGGATGCCTGGTACAAATTAAGTTTTGCTAAGTATTGATCTAATTATCCATAAGGGGTTGGGAGGCCAGAGATACAGGGGAATTTTGGCACACTGTTAGCTATTGGGCAAGTTGAAGGGTTGTAGAAGTGGTGCTCTGAGCTTGAGAACACAAAGTGATAAAGCTGTTGATGGGTCACTACTGCTTGTTGGAGACATCCACACTGGAAATCATTATTGATGATCTTTTAAGGGGAGAGCCTGTTTCACACACAATAGAATTCATTTCTTCGGTTGCCCCTAGCAACAGTTCTGCCTTTGTTATATCTCAAGTAGATGGTTCAAAAGAAGTTGTGAAAAATAAGTCTAAATAGATTATAATGGGGTTTCATCACATCATTAAAAAAAAAGTCACCCAGAGACTATAGCTATTACAGCCACATGTAAAGATGAAACAAGTGGAAAGTACTTGGAAAGAACTGTGTATAGCTTTTACATATGAAAATGGAATCATTGACCTCTGACAGTGAATTCCATAATTATGTGCTGTTTTTATAATACTTGGGATAATTTTTGAGCTACTTGATAGCTTGATTAGTTCTTGAATTGCTGCCTCATTACATAGCTCCCAGGAACAATACCTATTCAGAATGTTGGTGTTCACACACATTGAAATCCATTTGCAATAGCTGCTCTGAGCACAACATGAATTTTGTGTATTTGCTATATGTTTTTATTAGACATTTTTGTTAACTTGATGTCCCTGAGAAGCAGATAAGTTTACCTTTACAGAAACGGAAATTGAGGTATGTTGATTTACACACAAGATTTCTGGAACCAGAATTGATGTCTGTTGATACCCGATAGAATACTTTTTCCACAAGACATATGTTCATATTCTAAAAGCAAGTATTTCTCTCTCTCTCTCTCTTCTTAGCACTACATTGTACTTTCTAAACCGTCTAAGATTCTGAAGTGTTGCTTTAGAATGGTGCTCCTTGTACTAACCTGTCGATTTAGATGACATAATTGAGACGCCATCTCTCCTTGATTCCTAATAAACACAAGGGAATTCTTTGTGCTAAGATTCCCTAACACCGGGACCCTAGAGCATTTCTTACCTAAGGCATATATTACTAAGCTATATAAGATTCTATCTCTCCACTTCTCTTTTCGGAGATTTTCTCCCAGAGCTCATTCCAGTCACAGGATTCTAATTAAATGTGAAATGTGAGCTCTGTCAAATTCATTTGTCAAATTCATTTCAGTGTTTCTATTTTATATTGAATTGAAGATTTTGTTCCATGATAAACTCTGCACACATAGGCTATATGTTATCCTCATGTACACATACATCTATAGTGTCTTGCTTCTTATTTATATAGCTGTCATTTCTTGGCTTAGATATAGGAATTTGACACATCATAAAAAAAATTAACCAATGTTTTTTAGATGTATAGATGCCCAAATAGCTGAATGTCATATATGTTCCAAATATAATATGTAAACATTGAATTGCTCTTCTCAGGAGAATTTCTAACTCCATTTGAGACTTTATGATCTACAAAATAATCATTCTTCTGACCAGTCCCGTTCTATGAAGATGTTTTCTTGTATTCACAAGAAAATGAGAAAAATCAGAACATTGTAGTGAAATTTTTATAAGGCTATCTGGTAAATGGTAAATGGTAATATTTGTGTGTGTATAGTATGGTGGTGGTGGACCATGTGGGCATGTGTGTATGTGTGTATTTAAGTGTTCTTACTAGGAAATAAAAAGTCAACAACCCTATATTAGCTCTCAAATATTTTATTGAAGCTTTTTACTGGTTGCGAATTCCTAGCTCTGGAAAACACTTGTGTTACAGAAAAATAGGATCCCAAACTACCCCAGAGGGGCTAGGCTGCTTGTATGTAGGCATTCCTCTTGTTTGCACCTATTTGCTAATACATTTGGATTCTTTCTAATCAGGAGAAAATCCACTTTGCTCTAAGTTTGCACCTGATACAGTCTGAACGAATGGAGATTTTTTTCTTTCAATTAAGTGGCAACTGGTTTGCTGAAGAGCATCTGAAAATCAATTGCGGTCCAAGGTACCCAGAGGGAGCCTGTTATCATCCATGATTGCTGCGCAGGGGTGAGAATTCCATTTTGTGTCAGCCAGAATGTCTGGGTGAACTAAGTATCTTTTAAAGTTTATAGGTACAAATGAAACTGGCACTTTGAAAGGGATCCTAGCACATAAAAATAGACTTAACAACACTTTCTACCTTCAGCTTCTGTAATTATTTTGACGAAGTGACTCTCCCTCAGTTTTAAAGTGTAGCTTTGGAGGAATTTGATAGCTTTTAAAAACATGAATTGATGAGAAATTTTGATAAATCACTAAGGTAAACAACAGTTAAGTTCTACAGAAGGAAATAAAGGGGCAAGCAGCAAAACACCTGGCTTCTAAAACATACTGCAAAAAACCATAGCTGAGCCAAGACACTGAAAGGAAATACAGCGAGATAAAAGAATCACAGAATGATATTTCAGCTAGAAGCATGTGACACGCTGTTTCTTTGGGGAGGATCAACTGACTATAAAAAGCAAAATAAAAAGATTGTTTTCTAAAAGTTGAACCACTGTAACTGGTTTTAACTGTGGACCCACGGGCCACATTGTGGATTTGGATCTGGTCCTTTCTTACCACCTCTGTAAAGCTGAGCATGCTTTAATTGACATTTTGCACCAGATTTCCCCTTCTCCTTGAAATGAGAAGAGTAACAGAAATACATAAAATTTTTAGAAGGATTAAGCAAGTCTATGTCAGAAAAGTGCCTAAAGGGTGGGTACACAGTAAGCACACAGTAAGTACCAACATCACTGTTATTTACCACCTTGCTAAAGGTGTGCTTCCACTCTCCCATCATCTCTCTGCAGACGCTTCCATCGCTACAGTAGGGAAAAGCCCGTACAAGGCTTCACAAGAACCACCCGATGGAATAAGAAGTATTCTATAAAAGGACACTCTGTTTCCTTAAACTAGAAGTCACTGATTGGTTGCATAAAATCCTAGGTATGTTTTATTTAATGCTCAAATTATAATGGCCCTGATTAAAGGAATTTGGAAGAAAATCAATAATGAATCTGTATAAGCGGGGTCTATGAGAACATATATTCCAACTACACTTCCCTTCAACACATTTCCCTTTTCCAGTTCTTTATGGATGGACTTCTCTTTTCTTCCATGAGAAAATACATTTCGCCCCAGGGTTTTTGTCTTCTGTGTGCATGCATTTGAGGTGAGAGCAGGAATGTTTGATACCACGGATGGATGTGTAACTGCTTCTGGGACTGCCAGGTCCTTTTTTGCTTTCCATCCCGTGGTCTGCCTCTCCTCTAGATATTTGAACAAATATTTAAAGATTATCAATTTGAGGGAGGCATGCCTGGGGACAAATGTTTTGTTCCATTGGTGATCAAGAATAGTGTTTATGAAAGTGAAGAAACACAGAGCTGCAGCAGGGAATTAGGGGGTCTGGACTATCTCGCAATAGTGAGTGCCAGGCGTGGCAGACAATGTGAGGTAAAACCCTTTAGTGCTTGTTGATGAAATACAAATTAAGAGAAAAGAGAAGGGCGAAATAAGGACTATAAAATGACCTGGGGGAAAAGAAAAACAGTTTGGCGTGAAATATTACACATGATTTGAAGAAGGGAATGGTGGATGCTCACACAGCACAGCTGTTTCGAAGTCCTCTTGTGGTGTTTCAAGTCTGGAAGAGAAGTTCCCATTGACCCTTCTAAGGGGGATCCAGAACTGTGCTGGGTTAGAGCAGCCTCAGAGTTCAGCAAGATACATTCGCAAACTTTGATGAGTAAGTTGCTAAGCTTTCAATGCTTGGCCCTCATCTTGGCCCTCAGAGGAAGAAATGACTCCCCTATGTACGTAACGGTGATTTTTTCCTCCCCTGCTCCAGCCCATACGTTTTCATATAAGGGTTTTATGTTAGAAACATTTTCCCTACAATTTAAAAATATCCTTAGCTGATATAGGAAGGATCATTCACATCCCAGTGACACTTACTCATGCTCTGATTTGTTTTCTTTTATTTTATTGTAGATTAGAGTTATTTGATATATACAATATCCGAGATCATAAGAAATCAATCTAGTTGAACTCCAATTCTACATGATATTTCATACAATGATTGATTAATAATAGACGCAAATATGTAGCTTTATAAAAATGCACATTAAATTCATTGTTTCAAACCAGATATCATTTAGAATTTTTGATTCTTGTAGGTCATGAGCTTTGAGGAGTGTGTCTATATACTGTAATGTTAGAAAAGCGATTTATCAGTATCACAGAGATTTTGACAATAATAGTCACAGAAAGTTTAACTATTTTGCCATTTTTTAGTAATTGGTACCTAAAGTTGAATGAAGATTGCTAGGTTTATGCATGCTATAGCTTATAGATGTAGATTTGCATTCAGCTGAAACTCTCAAACTAACACTTATCTCTGAAGATGGATGGACAGTAGAGTTCCTGGAGGTATCCATTCCCATATGATTAATTTGGTGCACTTCCCAGAACATCCATTAATATAAAGTCATTAAAATATCTTAATGCTAAATAGATACAATACAGAAGAGAATGTAAATTTTGTTTTTTTAAGCAAGAATGAGTCTATAAAAAAATCTACATTTTGGCTGGCCAATTCCATCTGGACTCTGAAGCTATCCATTCTCTTGCTTCTGTCTCAAAGTAATTTGTAGGAACTCTTCGAGAGCCATGCCTCTTACGATGTTAGTTATCTTGTATATTCTTGATTTATTTCGATGACTTCTATACAGCCAATTGGTCAGTGTTTTCTCATTGTTCTCACCTAATACATACACACACGAAACACACAGCACCACCACCATCACCACCATCACCTTAGACATTCCCCAAGGGACTGAAATAAAATAAATGTGTAGAATCATTAGACTTAATGACAATTTAAATGGGATATTTTCAAAAATAGTTGTCCAGCTATGGAATCCAATCACTGAAATAACTCTTCATGGCTTCTAGTTCTCTTCCTCATAATATGGTGCTCCCTAGAGACTCATCTTCAACTCATTTCTCTTCTCACACTATAATTCTTCTCTATGTTTATCTGTTTGTTTAAACAGTATGTCTGTAACCCAAACATTTATTATATAGTGTCATTAAAAATAGATTATTTAAAGGAAATTAGAGAAAACACAGGAATGAGCAATGCACAGGGCTGTGTGTGGTGATGGATAGCAATGCTGGGGCCAAGTGAGGAGGTGAACTTTAGATGGAGTCCTCAGAGAAGGCCTCGCTGTTGGTCAGACCTAATAATATAGGAGCTGGGAGGACTTGGTAAGGGATTTTTATTTCTAAATGTGTTAGGAAGCCATTGGAATAATTTGTTTAGTTAATTACTGGATCTGACTAGGGTTTTGAAAGTATTGCTCTTTCTACAGGAGTCAACATTGAGCATCCAGAATTTAACAGCATTAATCTGGTGCCCTGGATAAGGATAATAAAGGTGAAGTTAGTGAAAAAGTGGTGAGGTCTAGGATATATTTAAATATATAGCTTCCAGCATGTGCTGACATATTAAAAATTGCATGTGACAGACATAGGGAAATGAAGGACAATACTGAAACTCTGGTATCAGTAACCCAGAGGAATGAGGAGCTATCTACTGGGTGATGGAGACCACTGGGTACAATTAGGCTTACTGTGGAATAAAAAACATTTTTAACACCTTTAATTTTGAGATAGAACACTAGACAGTTGTGTGTGCAGATTCAAGCTAGAAAAATGCATCTGCAAATTATCAGCATAAAAAAGATGTTTAAATAATAAGAGTAGTTGAGACGACTTTAAGTGAGAATAAAGAAGGAGAAAAGGAAATGTTTGAAAGTTCAGCTTTTACTTCAGAATTATGTATAAGTAGGAGAGGGTAAATATTGACTAACAAACAGAATCCCTTTGGAGAGGAGGAAGACATGGATGATATGGAATATAGGTGAACGAAACTGTTAAAGAATGTGTGGAAGGTAGGTTTTTACTCACCCCCCAAATTCTGATAGTCTATTAAAATTATAATAAAGAGCTAAATCTACAAGGATAAAAGAAGTACTGTAGGAAATGAGAACAACCAAGTTTTTGGAAAAGCAGATAGAAGGGTGGTAACTAATTTTGTACACCAAAGAGAAATTAAAGACAAAAGATCAATTAATGTTGGGAAATAGAAGCATCAGATAGGTCAATTCTCAGCCTGAACCTGAGAATTCTCTAGAATTCAAGGCAGCAGTTAGTTCTCAAATTAAATTGCTAATGGGTTTAAAACAAGAGAACTGGTTGTGTCCTATAGAAGCAGTTAGATACCCAGCTTCCGCAGCCACCTGGAACTTGTAGGTGGCTTCCCAAGGAGGAAGAAATGAGGTTTTCCTTTGTCAGATGCTGAACACAAAGGGACCCTTGAGAGGTCTGGGAGGGACAATCCAAAAGAGAGAAATTGGGAGAAAATTTACAATCTGAATGATTAATCTTCTAACCCATTTTCTCACTTTGCTCTGAGAAAATCAAAAGCCTGGTCCATATGTCCCCAGTGTTCTGGAGGAGTGTTCTCTGGTTGCAATAGATAGATTACAATAAAGTGCAGTAAAGAAGAAGACAGGGGTTGCCACAGGCCATTTTTTAAAGTGATATTTGAATAAGAACCTAAAAACAATAAGAAAATGAACTCTGAGCATATCTGAGATAAGAATATGAAAGATTATACATCATAGGAGAATCAGTTATCTACATATTATCACCGAATGATGAAGGAAAATTGGACCAATGCTTTCAATATTCTGAAAGACAATTATTCCCTAGAATTTTATATCCAAACAACATATATATATATATAACGTAGGGTTAAAAAAGGTTTCTCATTTTCACTAACAAAAATTTATAAAAAATACATAGCTCATGAACCTTTTCTCAGGAAGTCTGTAAGGGTTCTGCTCCACAAAACTTAGAAGAAAATAAAGAAAGATGAGGACAAAGAATCCTAGAAAGAGGGGTTCCTGAACATTTAAAGATTGTAATTGGTAATTTGATGACCACAAGTAAGTAACAAGCTAAAAACGTAATCAGTGAAGATTAAAACAGATGGACAGAGACCTCTAGGAGGGAATATCTTTAGTCTTTACCTTTACCCTCCTTTCTTGGGCTATTTATTTTTCAAAAGACAAAGCTTCCGTTCTCTCTGGTGAGAAAGCAAGGGACAGGTGGGAGATATCAGGGTCTGTAAGCCTCTCTACTGATTTCTGTAGCCAAGCAGGGTGAGGGGTTTGGGGTTTCACCATTCACTATCTAGACTGATTACCACTTCATCTCCCTATTTTCAGCATTATCTACCTATCCCTCAACTCAGTCATGCATGGAATCTAATCTACACTGTTTAATGAAGAAAAGGAGGACATGAGGGAGTTGGGCTTGGTGAAAACATAGTAAAATAATTGGGGTGGACGACTCTGGGCCTGAATAATTTTTAGGTGAACCTACAAGAATTTAATTGGAAAGATAAATCTATATTCAAAGGATATAATGCTTGAATTGGAAATTTTAGATGAGTGCAGTTGATGAAAATAATTTTTTTCCTTCCTTGTGCATCATAACTAATTATTCCTTCAATTTTATTACTATTCTAAAGTCCTCTAATTCTATCATTCTGCTATCTCTTACAGCCAGATCATCTTCTCTATCTCATTATCTCTCTTCTAAATTTGATTGTTATATTGTCTTTCCTGAATTACTTGACTGATTACATTACTTAATTGTTTTGCTGTCCCATCTTTAAAATTAATTTTATTTTCCATTTTTGCCCCAAAATTCTGTTGTTCTATATTAACTAAATCCCCAGCCTACTAACTCCTTGATTTTCAACCTTTCCATTGCCCTTATTCTTTCACTTTCCTATTTATTCAATATCTATTTCATAGCTCACCTGTCCTAAAACATTTTTTTCCCATACTCTAAACTATTTTGCTCAGCTTCTTTAGAATAGTGGAAAAAATATGATATAAAATTTACCCTCAACCACTTTTAAATCTAAGTTCAGTAGTTAACTGTATCTGCATTTTTGAGTAACAGAACTCTAGAACCTGTTCAACTTGCAAAACTGAAACTATACCCATTGAACAACAGCTCTCCAATTCCTCTTCTCCTCACCCCCTGGCAACCACCATTCTACTATCTGTTTCCCCAATTTTGACTACTCTCGGTACCTCAGATAAGTGGAGTCACAGTATTTGTCCTTTTGTGATTGGCTTATTTCACTCAACATGTCCTTAATGTTCATTCATGTTGTAGCATGTGTCAGAGTTTCCTTTCTTTTTAAGGCTGAACAATATTTCATCGTGTGTATGTGCCTCAGGTTCTTTATGTATTCATCTATTGATGGACTTTTGGGCTGCTTCCAATTTTTGATTATTGTGAATAATGCTGCAATGAATATTGATGTGCAAATATCTTTTCAAGATCCTGCTTTCAACTCTTTTGGTTACATAGCTAGAGTGGGGATCATATAATAATTTTATTTCAAAAATTTTGAGGTACCTCCATACTGTTTTGCATAGAGACTATACCATTTTACATTCCCACTGGCACTTGTAGTTTTCTGTGTTTTGGTTGTTTTCCTTTTTTTTTGATAGTGGCCATAATAATGGCATAAGGTGACACTTCATTTTGGTTTTGCTCTACGTTTCTCTAATGACTAGTGATGTTGGGCATCTTTTCATATTCTTGTTGGCCATTTGTATATCTTCTTTGTATAAATATCTATTCAGATACTTTGCCCAGTATTAATTGTATTACTCTTTTTGTTACTGCTGTTGAGTTTAGGATGTTTTTACATACTGTGGATATTAACGTCATATGAGATATACTGTTTGCCATTATTTTCTCCCATTTAATAGGTTCCCTTTTGCACTCTATTATTGTTTCCTTTGCTGTGCAGAAGATTTTAAGTTTGATGTATGCCCATTTGTCTATGTATACTTTTGTTGCCTGTGCTTTTGAGGTCATAACCAAGAAATCGTTGTCACATTGAATGTCATGATGCTTTCTCTCTGTTTTTTTTCTTTTTGAGGTTTTTTAGTTTTAGGTCTTCCTTTTAGGTCTTTCATCACATTGTATGTGGTGTATGGTTAACAGTATAATTTCATTCTTTTGCATGGGGATATGCAGTTTCCCAAACATCATTTTTTGAAGAGATTTTCCTCTTCCCATTGTCTGATTGGCACCCTTGTGGATTATCATTTTACCACATATGTGAGGATTTATTTCTGGGCTCTATATTTTGATTCATTGGTCTATGTGTCTGTCTTTATGCCAGTAACACAATTTTTTGGTTACTGTAGCTTGGTAAAGTGTTTTGAAATCAAGAAGTATGAGGCTCCAAAATTTTTTTGGCAATTCTGGATCTTTTGAAATTCCATATGAATTCTAGGATTTTTTTTCTATTTCTGCAAAACTTGTCATTGGGATTTTAATAGAGATTGCATTGAATCTGTAGATTGTTTTGGGTAATATGGACATGTAAAAATTATTGTCTTCCAATCCATGAACACGGGGTCTCTTTCCATTTATTTGTTCCTGTTTAAATGTCTCTAAGCAATGTTTTCTGGTTTTCAGTATATAGGTCTTTTGCCTCCTTGGATAAGTCACGCCTGTGTATTTTACTACTTTAATACTACTATAAGTGGAATTGTTTTCTTTATTTCCTTCTTTGATTGTTCATTGTTAGTGTATAGCAGAACACTTGATTTTTGTTTATAGATTTTATATCCTGCAACTTTGCTGAATGTGTTCATCACTTTTAACAGATTGTGTATACATATGTGTTTGGAATATTTGGGATTTTCTGCATATTAGATCACCTGTGAGCAGAGATAATTTTATTTCCTCCTTTCCCATTTGGAAGCTTTTTATTTACTTATTGCCTAATTGTTCTGACTAGGACTTCCATGACCTTGTTGAATAGAGGTGGCAAGAGTGAGGAACCTTACCTTTTTCCTGAGGTTTCAGGTTTGACCTTGAGTTGGATGTTAGCTGTAGGCTTTCCAAAAAAAGACATTAATATGTTGAGGCAGCTTTTTTCTATTTCTGGTTTGTTGAGTGTTTTTATCATGAAGGGTGTTGAATTTTTTCAAATGTTTTGCATCACTTAAGATGATCATGTGGATTTTGTCTTTCACTCCGTTGATGTGGTATATGATATTGATGGATTTTTGTATGTTAAACTATCCTTGCCTTCTAGGGATAAATCCCACTTGATCATGGTGTATAATCCTTTCAATATGCTGTTGAATTCACTTGAGTAGTATTTCGTTGAAGAATTTTGCATCAATATTCATCAGAAATATTGGTCTGTAGTTTTCTTTTCTTGTATTATCTTTGTCTTATTTTGTTATCAAGGTAATGGTGGTCTCAGAAAATGAGTTTGGAAATATTCTTTCAACTTTAATTAAAATTCAATATATTGTGTTTTCATTTTCATTTGTATCAAGATACTTTCTAATTTCTCTTGTGATTTCTTCCTTGATCTATTTGTTTAAGAGTGTGTTGTTTAATTTCTACCTATTTATTACTTTACCAGTTTTCCTTTTTCTATCGATTCCTAATTTCATTCCCTTGTGGTCAGAAACGATACTCGGTATGATTTAGTCTTTTAAAATTTGTAAAGACATGTTTTGTGGCCTAATATGTGGTCTATCCTAGAAAATGTTTTATGTGCACTTGAGAAGATTGTGTATTCTATTGTTGGCTGCAGTTCTCTGACTATGACTGTTAGGTTAATTGCTCTATAGTGTTGTTCAAGTCCTCTGTTTCTTTATTAATCTTCAGTCTTGATGTTTTAACCTTTATTTTAAGTGGGGTATTGACATCTCCTAGTATTACTATGTTGCAGTCTATTTCTCCCTTCAATTCTGTCAATGTTTGCCTCATATACTTGGGAGGTCTTCATGCTACATATATATGTATTTATAATTGTTATACTTGCTGGTGAATTGACTCTTTTATTATTGTATAATGTCATTCTTTTTCTCTTGTGACAGTTTTTGATTTAAAGTTTATTTTTTCTGATGTAAGTATGGCCCCTCCTTCTCTCTTTTGGTTTTGCATGAAATATATATTTCCATCCTTTCACTTTCAACTAGTATGTACCCTGAAATCTAGTTAGTCTTTTGCAGACAGTGTATCTTGGATCTTGCTATTTTTAAATCCATTCAACCAACATATATCTTTTGATTGGGTAGTTTAATCCACTTGCATTCAATTAGTAATAGGGGCAACATACTATTGCCACTTTTAATTATTTTTGTATGTCTTTTATCTGTTTTGTCACTCTTTTCCTCTATTTCTATTTTCCTTTGTGTTTTGTTCATTTTATTGTAGTGACATACTGTGATTCCTTTCTCATTTCCTTTTGTGTATCTTCCATTTCTAGATTCTCTGTGGTAACCATGGCAAATACATAAACCATTTAAAAATCATAATGATCTATTTCAATCTGATGAAAACTTAACTTTCATTGCCTGTAAGAATTCTACCCTTTTACATTTACCTGATCCCTCCTTGTGTTCTTGGCATCACACATTCTATCTTTTTACATTGTCTATCCTTTAACAGATTTATAATTATTTTTTTACACTTTCATCCTTTAAATTCTGTAGCAGAATTAAAAGTCATTTATATACCAACATTGCAATAATACAGAATTCTATGTTTATCTACAGTTTTACCTTTACCCGAGAGGTTTATATTTTTGTATGCTTTTTTTATTCCTATGTAGTATTCTTTCTTTTCAACTTGAAGGACTCCCTTCAGCATTTCCTGTAGAGCAGATCTAGTGGTGATGAACTCCCTCAACTTGTTTATCTGAGAAAAATCTTCATTCTTCTTCATTTTTGAAGGACAGTTTTACCAGATATAGTGTTGCTGTTTGGCAGTTTTCTTTTCTTTCAGGACTTTGACCATATTGTCCCACTCCTTTGTAGCCTGCAAGGTTTCTGTTGAGAACTCCTCTGGTAATCTTATTGGAGCTCCTTTGTATGTGATGAGTCACTTTTCTCTTGCTGCTTTCAATATTCTCTCTTTATGACTTTTGCTGGCTTGATTATATAGTCATGCACTGCATAACAATGTTTTAGTCCATGATGGACCACATATACGATGGCGGTCTTATAAGATTAGTACCATATAGCCTAGGAGTAGTAGGTCATACCATTCAGGTTTATTTGAGTACACTTTATGATGTTTGCACAATGACAAAATTTCCTAATGCTGCATTTCTCTGAACATAGCTTCATCATTAAGCTATGCATGACTGTAACATGTCTTGATGTAGGTCTCTTTTCCTAGTTGATTCTTTGGGCTTCTTGAATTTGCGTGCTCATTTTCTTCCTCAAATTTGAGAAGTTATCAGCCATTATTTCTTTAAATAGGCTCTTTGCTGCTTACTCTCTCTCTTTTCCTTCTGGGACACTCATAATTTGTATATTTGTCCACATAATGGTGCCCCATGAGATTTTGTGCTGTCATTACTTTTATTCATTCTTTTTTTGTTTTTGTCCTCTGACTCACTAATTTCAAATGACCTGTCTTCAAGTTTGCTGATTCTTTATTCTGTTTAATCCAGTCTGACGTTGATACCTCTACTAAAATTTTCAATTCAGGTATTGTATTCTTTAGCCCCAGAATTTCTGTTTGTGTGTGTGTGGTTTACAGTTGCTATCTCTTTCTTGATATTTTCACTTTGTTCATGCATTATTTTCCTGATTTCATTTAATTATATGTCTCTGTTCTCTTTTAGCTCACTGAAAATCTTTATGACGTTTATTTTGAATGCCTTACTGAGTAATTCATAGACCTCCATCTTTAAGATAGGTTTCTGGAGACCGAATTTGTTTCTTTGATTGGATCATGTGTCCCTGTTTATTTGTATGCCTTGTTATTCTTTTCTTGAAATTTGAGCATTTCAAAAAACAGCCACCTTTTCCAGTCTTTATAGGTTGTCTTTGTACATCAGAAGTCTTCATCAGTCAGCCCACGGTGGAGGTTCTGACCTCTCAAACCTTTTCTGGGGATATATCTTGTGTGGGCTTGTAATCTCCCAGCTAAAGAGATTTGCCTGTTTCTACTCACAAACTCTTCCGGTGTCTATTTTCAGTATTGCAATCTCTCTAGTACTATAGAAAGTTATGTTAGTGGAGCTCTTCCTGGTGTCTGTCTTGGGTACTGCAATCTCTCTGATGTGACAGGCACCCAGGCATCCAAAGTGTCCTGCCACCTTTTCTGTAAATTCTCTGAGTCAGGTGAGACAGAATACTAGTTCTTGGATGGTTCTTGGAACTCATGTTCTCCCTTCCCTTTCTCTCCAGAGGGAGAGGCCAAGAGCTTGGATTTTTCTCCCAATCACACTGTGCTGTGCAGTGCTGGGAGGGGGATGGGCTATGACAGACAAGTACAAGCGAATTTTTTATCCACGCCAATCACCTTTTCTTGGCCTTGTGCTTACTCAGATGCTATAACCTCTCAGCTGGTATTGAGAGTTCCAGCAAAGGCAATCTGGTCCATATGTCGTTGGTAAGTCAGTGTCTCCATGAAGAGAGGAGGGCCTAGGCTTCCTATTCCACCATCTGCTGACCTCAGTCCACCTAGTCAGCTTTTGCAATACCCATTAGGTTAGGCCCAGAGCAGTTGCACACCTTCTCATACGCCTTTTATCTTCTCATGGTAGCTTATTTATATAGATGACATGTGCTGTTTTCTATTAAACAAAGAAACAAGCTTTAGACTTTATAGATGAGCAAAAGAGCAATAACAGCTATTTCCCCATGTGAGAAGTATGGAAGTTTCAAGTGGGTTAGTTTGTTGTTGTTGTTTTCGTTTTGTATAACCATAGCTCTATTCATTTGAATGAGGTGTAGCTTTTGTTTTTTTATAGATGGCTACTTTTTTGGAAGAGATTTGTTTGTCTTCTGCTTTTGTAACTATCACTATATACGCCTGGACTTTTATATGGTTAATATTGTAAATTACACTATTATTTTTAATCTCAAATTATTCCAATTTGGCCAGTTTTGTCCCTTTAAATTGATTTCTGTGTCAGGGTGTCCTTTTGTTACCTCTAAAACAATCCTTGGCCACTGTCTTAATTTTTTTTTCCAATAAGATGCTCCAGGCGCCCCTTGCTCTTCCTCTGCCACAAACCTGGAACTTGCCAGTGTCCCAAAGAACATCACATCTCTTTTACCAGGAATGAATTCCAAAAGCTGTGAATTGGCATTGGGTTTTCTCCCTGACATTGAGATTTCTTTGTTCTAGGTCTTTCAATTTGTAGATTTAGTAAGTCTATTTTTAAAAGCATAAGTTCATTGAATATTTTGTGTAAATTGCACCTTTTGAAGGATACCACTGTTATTTGATGCTAAATTTTTCACAGTTATGTCTTCCTTGAGAAGCATGGCGTTTTGCATTAAAATTTGTCTTTTTTGGCTGCTTAAATGCTTTTTTTTCTGAATTTTAGTTTGTCAGATAACCTGATTACAAATCCTGTTTGCTTTGCTTGACTTTTCTGTGTTTTCCCCATTTCTTTTTATTTCCTCTTTTTATGTATATTCATTTTATATAACAATGCATTGGATTTTGTGTTGCAATCTAATCTGAATTCACTTTCATTTTAATAAGTAGCAAATCTGTTTATACCTTTATCTAGGATAGATCAGAGATTTGCTTTTCATTGTATTTAATTTTAGGCTATCCATATAATAGCAACAATAACAACAAAGATTAAAAGAAAAGAAAGAAAACTGAGCACATAACAACCTTCATTGTTTTCCTAAATTATGTGGGATATACTTACTCTTATTTCCTTGATTTTCTTGTTTGTAATCCTGCACTACATTTTTACCTTGGATTATATATAAGTTCTTTGAGGACAGAGAATTACACGTTAGTGTTATCAACAGTTTGTCAGCAAATGTTTAGCAACCAGTTCTTTGGAGGTAAAGAAGTCTCGAATTGATTGGTAGCATTTGCTGATTTTCATGGTGAAGATATAAGCACTGTGTTGCAGCCACTCTCATATGATGTCGCTAAAGATAGAGTTGGGAAGAGATACACACAATATGTTAATCCACAGCTTAGCCTAACATATGATTCATAATAAATGCTTACAGACTCTTAAACAATACAAAATTTTAAAATATTCAATTTATTGATTCTTTCTCTCAGCAACATATTGAGGGACTTCTTACATTTATTAGAAAGACTGGATCTAATTTCTTCCCCTAATCTATGTTTCTGTAGGAAAAGAAGTTGGTTCTCAAGCTTTAACATTTTCATAAGTATTCTCTGGAGACCTTGAGAAAACACAGATTTCTGGGCTCGATTCTTAGAGCTTCTGATTCATTGGTTTGGGGAGGGTGCTCAACAATTTGCACTTTAGTCATATTCCCGATGGTACTGATGCTGCTCTTCAAGAATCACAATTTGAAAATCACTCATATAGAGTAGAATAAAATAAATAAAATTTCCCCTTTTACCATATGCCATTATAACAAATTCTTCTAATAAATGGATGGCATTTAGATCATATAAATGGGAATACGCTTTCATTTTACATATGTGGTAGGTAGAATAATGGCCCACAAAAAATGTCCACATCCTCATCCCTGGAACTGTTGAATATTTTATGTTATGTGACAAGAAGAACTTTGCAGCCATGATTAAGGTGAAAGACCTCGAGATGAGGAGATTATCTTGGATTATTTGGGTAGGCTCAACATAATCAAATAAATCATAAAAAGAGATAACTTAGCTAGCGTAGAAACATGTGATGTGGAAAGGACTCAAACCATCTTTGCTGGTTATAATGATGGAAGAAGGGACTATTAAGACAAGGAAAGCAGTTGAACTCTAGAAGGTGGAAAAGGCAAGAAAATGATTCCCCCATAGAGACCCCAGCAAAAGCAGTACCCCCTGGCCAACATCTTGACTTTAGTCCTTTGAGATGCATTATAGAGTTGCAACTTCCAATACTATAAGGTAATAAATTTGTGTTGTTTTAAGCCACTAAATTTATGGGAATTTGTTGCATCAATAGAAATCTAGTACAAATACTTCAAAACCTCTATTAGCAGTCCAAATTCTATAACTCTTCAGTATACTTAACTTGGAAAAGTAAGCCTGAAAAGAAAAAAAAGTAATGGTGATCGAAAAAACCTGCAGTAGCCTTTCCAACTCCCCTCCCCATCACCATGTTACAAGGGACTTATTTCAGTGATATATATTTAACTAAACATTTACACAATCAGAAGATATCCTAACAATATGAAAATAACACTAATAGTGTGTCTCCAAACACCGAGCCTAATATTTTAGTCAAATGCACATTCACAGTTCCTACATATTCTGCACGACGTGAACACTTTCAGGGAAAAAAGTTATTTTTAGACTTCTCTTTATAAAGACGATTTCTACTTTAGTGCTACTGTCTTTCAGGCTCCTGAATATATATCAACTTTGTTATATGGGTCATGGCTAATTATTTTTTTGTTGGTGTTAGTTTCTCTATTTGTTTTTCTTTTACAGTTGTTTTCACAGGTATATTAATGGCTTTTACAGGAAAGAAAAACTCATGTATTGCCTCCTTTCCACCTTCTCTGTGGAAGTCCTCATTGTCTCATGTTACAAAGTGGGGGCAGGTTTATTGCCATGGACAGGAGAGTGTCACGTTTCGTCCTCAACAGACAGCTCTCTCTAAAGTGGTGACATGGCCAGTAACTAGACTGTGATTTCTTTTTCTCCTCTAAAAGTACTCCTTAGCAACAGTTTAATTTTTTGTCTGTTTTACCCTAAAATTGTGGAGTAAAATGAATCTCCACTCTATTTAAAGGATTTGTTTCCTGCAGGACCCAATTCTCTTACCAGATCTGTCTATTTAAAGATATTGTACAACTTTATGTAATCAAATATTGAGGATTCAAAGTTTGCTTGGCAATTATTGTGAACTGTTGAGTCAATTAATATGAACTGATTTCTATTATTTCTGAATATTCATCTAGTAGAGAGAAATACAGCAAAATGTATACCAAAAATACAGCAACAGGATGTTTGTTATCAAACAATGGTCTTTAAGTACAAAAGTTTTTTTAGCTTCTCATGATTTGTAAAATTTGTCATGAATGTTCATACATTTATCTGCTGACAGTAGCAAATGTCTTGAATCCATGTATTCCAGATATTTTAAAGTACTCCTGGGGCAAACTTGTTCTCATTATGAAACACAGTGATGGCCTGTGAGGAGCTCTCACTACCCTTGAACAAGACATTGTGGACATTTTGGGGACCCTTGAAGGATTAAAAAGAAAAAGTTAAGATTGCAGCCTCAAAACTACAGTTACGGATAACATAATATTCATGAAAAAAATACATCACAGAGAAGAGTAGAGAAAGGTAAACTATATATGAATCACTTTTGTTTTGAATGTTCCCTAAACACATTAAACTTTGTTTTATTTTTCTATATTTCTATTTACAAATATAAGTTCTCTGTATAATAATTGATTTTTAAATTTTACTTATTATTTTCTCTAATAATTTTCCATATTGCATTTTAGTATTTATTTTCAATTGAAGTTTTTATCAAAGTGATATATATATTATAATGAAATATGTTTTTGAAAAATCTCTTTCAGGGACCGACCTGGTGGTGCCGTGGTTAAGTTCACACATTCAGCTTTGGCGGGCCTGGGGTTCACCTGTTGGGATCCCGGGTGTGGACATGGCACCGCTCGGAATGCCATGCTGTGGTAGGCGTCCCACATATAAAGCAGAGGAAGATGGGCGTGGATGTTAGCGCGGGGCCAGGCTTCCTCAGCAAAGAGGAGGATTGGCAGCAGTTAGCTCAGGGCTAATCTTCCAAAAAAAAAAAAAAGTCTCTTTCAGGCTTATCACAAAAAAGCAATATCATACCTCCTCCCAAGCCTCATTCACTTCTGCTCCACAGAGGCAATATTTTCAACACTGATAGAAATGTCTTCTAGTATTTAAACTCACAATTTAATTAGCATGCTTCTACGGGCATTTCTTGGTTGACTTTACAGTTATGGAGTTCTTATTGACTTGTTGCTTTGGAAAGTGAGGATCTGCTGTTCGTCTACCTTCATCCACACACTCGCCCCACCATCATGGCTACAACGCCTCCGTTACAGTTATCATACAATTCTTAGTTGTCGCCGCCAAAGTACTCAGTATTATGACAATATAAACAAAGTTCATGGTAAGGGCTAAAGTGAAGTTTACGTTTTTTTCTAATGAATTTTGATTTCCTCTGAAAACTAAACCATAGCCTTCTATGCATCTATCATTAATTCATCTCCAAATATTTTAACAAAATTATTACTCTCTTTTCAATATGCAGAAAAGTACCTGAAATTCTGTTGGTATGACCTTTTCTGGTTTTTCTTTTGGCAAATAGGCAAGAGCTGGCTGCAATAAGTTCTATGGCACAATGCAAAACGAAAATTAATGCTCTCTTGTTCAAAAGCATGAAAAGTTCTATCAAAGGTACTAAAATGTAAAGTCTATGCCTTAAAAGAAATCATGGTACTTAGAAAATATAGTAGGGGTAATAGTGCCTTATGAATTATGACATAAACTTACAAATTACAAAAAAGAATATTTCTGGTATCATAATTTTAAATAGCACAATAATAATGTTACTTTATTAATGTGGTATCTAGATTGATTGTAAAATTTCACTACCTCTGTTTTCTGTAAATTTATTTATTACTTCTACAAAATTTATTCTTTTAGCAGCTTCATTTTTAATCAATATACTTGAATATGACTTTGGTCATTCTTGGCAAATACAAGATCACAATAATTTTTGATAATTTTTAATTTTGAGAAAGATTTTCCTGTTGATACAGCTGCCATGGGAGCTAAGAGTCTTTTAAAGGTAATGGCAACATTGGAATAAATTCTGATAAATTATTTTAGAATATAAATTTTAATATATAGAAAGTTGATGTTTCCTGTGAAATAACTTTTCTAAAAAGATTTATCTCCATGCAAAGCAGTTTCAGGTAAGTCCGAATTTCATTTTAAATGTAAATTTATACAGTGACATTTTGATACTTACTCTGCTATCTCCTGTAACAGGTGGTGGTTGCACTAGAAATGAAAATGGCTTTATGATTTTTATATAATTCAAAATTCATGTTCATGCATTTCTTGCTGTGTCTTTCAGTATAAGAACTCTTCAATATGAAAATATTGCTATTTTTTATCAAATGTGACAACATTTAAGTTTAATTTACATTTCTAAGACTTTGGATATTTATTATGTAATGTTGCAGCTGTTTTAAAAGCCAGAGAAGCAGCCCCCTTATGGAGTGCCTCCCCTCTCCCAAGGCAAGGCCACCCTCTCTGTTAATGCTGCTGATGCTTCTGGCACTAATCTTAGCTCAGGTCAGCATCCAGGGCTGCCCCTAAAGTGCATGCAGGGCCGCTGGTCCAACTTAGTGTGCACACTGCCTGCACCTGCTGCCTGCCATGCCAGAGCCTGAGCCCACATGTGCGCACAATGTCACTGACGGATCTCCCCTGCTTTCACACGTACCCGTTGGTCTGTCAGACTTCATGCAAAACACAAGTCCAGAGATAAAATTATTAAGAGTTTAATTTAATTTGCTAGAAAATAGAGCATTAAACTAAGTACAGGGCCCTTCCAAAAGTGAAAGTGCGCACTGCACAAATTGTGTGCCTGAGAAACCAACCCTGAGTAGGGCTAATATCTAGTCAATAAAATGCAGTCTAACTTTTCATCATGTTTACAGCTTGCACTCATTTTGAGTGGGCTGGAATTGCTTCTAATTGCTCAATGCTGATGGCATATAACTCATTAAATAGTTTGAATCCCCCTAAATGTCTCTTCGTTCCACAGCTACAATCTGGGTTTTGCTCTAAAAACCGGCTGCCAGATTTTTGCCCTGGAGTTTCTCCTCAGCGTCATGATAAAAATTCCTGTTACTCAATCCCATGGCTTGTTTCCTGTTTTAGGCCTAGTTTCAGTGGACCATTTCTCCCAGTGTTCCTGGAGAAATTGTGCATTGGCATACCTGAAAGCATCCTTTTTTTTTTTACTTCTATTATGCTTGATTCTTAATTGATTGACACAGATTTCTAATTGGAAAGTGTTTTCTCCTGTAATTTTGAGTGAATCTTTCCTCTGGCTTCAAGTTTCCATTGAAGAGTCTGATGACATTTTTGTGATCTATCTCATTCTCTAACTCCTAGGAGTATATAAGATTTGACTCAGTTATCTGTCACTGAAAAACACAAAATGCTAGGGCCTTCAATAGGATATAAATGTATTTCTCCTTCATGTACCAGAAGTACCGAGGTAGGCATCCTGGCTGTGTCGATCTACTAGGGCTGCCATAACAAAGGACCACAGACTCGGGGGCTTAAACAAAGACATTTATTTTCTCACAATTCTGGAAGCTAGAATTTCAAGATCAAAGTGTTGATAGGGTTGGTTTCTTCTAAGGCCCTTCTTGGCTTGTAGGTGGCTGTCTGCTGTCTGTGTCTTCACATAGTCTTCCCTTTGTGTGTGTCTGTGTCCTAAACTCTTTTTGTGTTTATGTGTGTCCTAAACTCTTATAAGAATACCAGTCATATCAGATTAGGGCCTACCCTACTGACCTCGTTTCACCTTAATTACCTCTATAAAGTCCCTATCTTTAAATACAGTTGCATTCTTAGGTACTGGAGCTAGGATATCAACATATGACTTTTGGAGGAACGCAATTCTGCCCATAACACTTCTCCCTCTGACCTTCAAATTCACGTCGTTCTCACATGCAAAATACATTCACCTCATCACAACAGTCACCGAAGTCTTATTTCCAGCATCAACTCTAAGTTCAAAATCTTATTTAAATATTATCTAAATCAAACATGGGTGAGACTCATCCCACGAGTGCCTCATCCTGAGGCAAAATTCCTCTGCAGCGGTGAACTGTGAAAACAGACAAGTTATCTGCTTCCAAAATGCAGTGTTTAGACAATCACAGGATAAACATTCCCATTCCAAAAGGGAGAGTTGGAAAGAAGAAAAAGGTCATGGGTCCCAAGCAAGTCTGAAAACTAGCATGGCAAATTCCATTAGGTTTTAAGCTTGAGACTATAGACCCTCTGGGCCTGTAGCGAGAGTGACAGCCTCGGCAACTTCTGAACCACCTTCAGGGTCATTCTTCCTTTTCCTTAAAGGACATTGCATGTTTGCAGCTAGATAGCTCTATTGGTCCATCCTGTAGAATCCCAGAAGTCCAACAGCCTTCTTTCATTTTGTCTTATTTCTGTCTCCCTTAGTCCAAGTTGGCAGTATTTCTGCTGGCAAATATTTCTCAAAAACCTTATTGGTGTTGCATGTAATTCACAGCAGGTCAAGCCATCAGACATGAGGCTTTTCCATATATCTTTTCTTGTATACCTACCACCTCT
Source organism: Equus caballus (assembly GCF_041296265.1). Taxonomy (NCBI): domain Eukaryota; kingdom Metazoa; phylum Chordata; class Mammalia; order Perissodactyla; family Equidae; genus Equus; species Equus caballus. The sequence goes on from NC_091687.1 coordinate 22,208,872, forward strand.
ATTTCTGGCTTCTGATGACATGGATGATTATATCTATAACTTACACACTATAATCTCTTTAGGAAATGGTTGTCCAGTTACACCCTTGGTGTTCTCTCCAGAATATTCTTTCTCATTTTTTACAATACAAAGAGGCTGAGAATTTTCAAAACCTTCAAGTTCTGGGTTTTTTTTATTTTTTTGCTTAACAATTTCTTCTTCAACTTATCTTTCTCTTTCTGTGTTTTACAATAAGCAGCAAAAAAAGAGTAGGCTGCACCTTCAAGAGATTTTGCTTAGAAATCTCTTCAGGTAACTAACCAAGTTTATCATTTACAAGTTCTGCTTGCAACAAAACACTAGAAAACAATGTGGCCAAGTTCTTTGCCACTTTTGGACAAAGATCAGCTTTTCTCCAGTTACCAATAATATATTCTTCACTTCTGCTAAGACTCCACAAGAAGTAGTTTTAATATTCATATTTCCACCAACATTCTGCTCATGATGATATATGTGTATCACTAAGACGATAGATTTCTCTACAGATCTCCTATTTTCTTTCTAAGCCCTCTCTAGAATCTTCTTTAGCATCTATATTTCTACCAACGATCTCTTCAAGGCAATCTAGGCATTTTCTAACATGCTTCTCAAAAGTCTTCCAGCCTTTACCTGTTAACAAGTTACGAAGCCACATCTGTGTTTTAGGTATTTGTTATAGTAGCGTCTCAATTCCCTGTACCAAAATCTGTGCTAGTTTGCTAGGGTTGCTATAAGAAAGTGCCACAGACTGGGTGGCTTAAAGAACAGAATTTATTTTATCACAGTTCTACAGGCTAGAAATCCAAGATCAAGTTCTCAGCAGAGTCAGTGCCTTCTGAGGCCCCTCTCCTTGGCTTATAAATAGCTGCCTTCTCCCTATATCTTCACGCGATCTTCCTTCTGTGTGTGTCTATGTCCTGTTTTTCTCTTTTTGGGACACCAGTCATAGTGGAGTAGGGTCCAACCTAATGACCTCATTTTATCTTAATTACCTGTGTAAGACCCTATCTCCAAATACAGTCACATTTTGAAGTACTAGCAGTTAGGATTTAAACATAAGAACCTGAGGGAGATTCAGCCCATATCAATGGCAGAATGTGGTAGCTCAACAAAGCTACCAACAATCGTTCAAGTTCCTTTCTCCAATATGCCTAGGGTGAGACCCTTTTCCTCATGGTAAAAAATAGTGGCTGAGTTTCCAGTTATGATATATGACATATTTAGTACAAATTTAAGACCTGGCCTAGGAAGAAAGTATAAAGAATGGTGCACCCTCTTGTTTAAAAAGATTTTCTGAAAGTCCAGGAAACACGTGCATTATATCCTATTGACCAAAACTTAGCCATATAGCAATGATTAAGCTCTAGTAGACCTCGGAAATGTTCTCCTCTGTGAATTGAGGTTCTGGATAAAAATTCCTGCAAGGAGTTTATCTAGCTTTCAACTTAATTCTCAAATATTTACTGAAGCATTTGCTCTGTACTGGGTATTTCACCAAAAGAAAAGCTATAACATTAAAGAGGATATAATTCTTGCTCTTTCCAAGGTGCAGTCTAATCAGGGGAGCAGATACGGATATGAATGATTATAATGACATAAAAAGGCAACAGTGGTGTCATAGATAAGGTACATTGGTAGCACAGCAAAGAGTGTGATAAAATGTTCCTAACTTATAGGGAGGGGGAGTGCAGTCAAAGAAAGGCTCTAGGAATAAGTGGAATTCAAACAAAATGTGGGAGGATCAATGCAATTTCATCAGGTAGACAAGATGAAAAGGCATTTGTTTTTTACTCTGTGTGGCTATGTTAAGGAATGAATCAGATGTCAAGACAGATTCTTTTGATCCCAAAGACTTCCATTTTCATGACTATATTTTATTACCTTAGGAACTGGCCAATCTTATCCAGTATCTTAGGGAGGTTACAAGATAGAGTTCAGAATGTTAAAGCTATGTGATTCAGAGATTTTAATTAACAATGGCCATGCTTCAAGGTGTACGTTTAGGAAGTAATACATCAAAACTTTGAAATTCCATGATGTATCCACTAATCAGAACTGACTGCCCAAACTTTTTGATTCTTTCCTTTACGTTCCTATTAATGCATGAAAAATTCTCCCATCAGACCTGATTTTCTTACTGTAGAAATTTTTAGGAAGCCCATCTTCTTCCAATGGAAAGATACTCTAAAATATTATTAACCTCTCTTTGTTTGGAGTACTTTTTCTTCTATTTATGTCTAAATATTTTATGATATTTAAAGCCAGGATGTTTTTTAGTTTTCACAGTAATCTTCATAGGTAGTACAAAGAAAAGTTCCTTTAAATATACTTAATGTAATAGTACTTCGTAGTGTGAAGGATAAGACACTTATGGCTTTCTGTGTGTTTAGCTTTCACCAAATTCTTTAAAACCTGGTCACGGGGCTGGCCCGGTTGCGCAGTGGTTAAGTTCGCACGTTCCGCTTCTCAGCAGCTTGGGGTTTGCTGGTTCGAATCCCGGGTGTGGAACCGCTTGGGAAGCCATGCTGTGGTAGGCGTCCCACACATAAAGTAGAGGAAAATGGGCACGGATCTTAGCTCAGGGCCAGGCTTCCTCAGCAAAAAAGAGGAGGACTGGCAGTAGTTAGCTCAGGGCTCATCTTCCTCAAAAAAATAAAATAAAATAAAATAAAACCTGGTCAAATTAGAAAGTTCAAAACAGCTATAAACACGTAAATTAATTCACATATTGTCTCCATGGGAAATATTGCATTCTAACTGGATTTATTTCTATGAAATTGGGACACCTGAATATTTGTTTGGAGTTAACTATGTAATAAAATATGCACACTAAAATGTTCCTAATTTATTATGAAAACATGAATTTAAATCCTCTATCAAATTTGATATTTACTTTCAGTTTTTGATAAATGAGACATATGTTTACAAATGTCTACATAATTAAATTATATCAAATTTCAAATATTTTATAATGTGGTCATTATTAAAACATGTTATCCTTGTTAGAACTCTGGCCGTATCTTCCTTTTATTAAAATTGAATTTTGTGCTTTATGCTTTTTTATTTTAAAATACCCTCATTATACAAATTAAAGCTAGGTGTTTTCAAATAATGGCAAAAATATGTTCAAATTAGTACTCTAAATCAATTTCAGAGTGATATTGTTTGTTTATTTAGTTTGAAAAATTGCACAACTTGTGGTTCATTTGATTTAATAAGGTAATGAGATGAAAGTTGATATGGTATCACTTTGATTTGGGCATTTCCATTTTTATAACTCAGGAAGAAGTGGAAATCCACTATGTGTAGAAAATGACATCATAACAAATAAAGAGAAAAAACTAGGATACGATCAAGAATTATTTATAAATTCAGCCCAAGAATTATTTTTAGAATGAATTAGTGGTCAACGTTCATTCCATCCTGTTATAAAAAAAATAGCCAGTGTCAAAGCCAGAATCTTAACGTCTCAAACACCCACATACATGCACTTTCTACCTCACTGATGTCAACTACCTATGTAAGTATATACGTAAAATATTAATTTACACATATCTTGATGTTAAAGATAAATCACGCATAAATAAACAGTATCGAGGGGTTTAAAAATACAAATTCCAATAACTCTGATGTCTCTTATTGCTCTAGACTTGGTTTATAGTTACACCTGTTCCTTGAACCGTCTCACTAAAGAAAACTGAATTTGAATATTATGCATTATATGCATGCAGTCAAGATTAAAATGTTTACTTTTGTGAGAATAATGCTCTCTAATAACAATATTTTTGTAAAAACATTAGTTTTTTATGTTAGAGATTTGTTTGTAAGTGCTAAACAGCCAAGAGAGTCTAACCAATATCTTGAATGCTTTCCATTTTGTGTATAAGCAGGCTCTGAAATTTAGTTTTCACATTGTTGGCACAAAATCACTTACACAATAAAGTTATATTGTCCCAATCATACTATGATGAGTAGTCAAATATTGCGTCTAGAAATAAAAATTCAGCTGTTTCCTCAGAAGTGAAATCACATGCATTTTTAGTACCTTAATTCATAATTAGTCTGTTTGAATCGCCATTAAGTTTCTCAATCAAAATATTCTTTTGCAGGGTCCTATTTCACAGATCGCTCCATGCAGAGTTGCATCGGAATTTCTATTCCATTCTCTTTGATTTCAGCATGGAGTATTGAAGTATAAATCACTTTGGCTGCTTTCCCACAAAGTAATGAATGTTTCATCATATCAGCCCACAGACTTTTTTCCATTTTTGTTTTATTTCGGTATTCTTTCTTTCTATTTTTTTCTGGTCCATTATACACTTTCATGGCTTCTTCCCCTCTCCCCAAAGAGCCAGATGAGTAGCACAATAAACTGAAGCTCTCCTTTAGTGTCGATCTGCAGCTTACTAATGTTTTATTTATTTGAAACATGTACTGTTGAGTTGTTTATGTTCATCAGACTAACTCTCATGTCGTATTTTTCAAGGCTGTGAATAACAAAGCAATCTTGGCCATTTCAACACACTTTATGTGAAAGGTTGAATTTAAAATCTCTTGTTTGATGACTCCTTGATCAAGAGTTGATCCCACTCTAGGACATAAGAAGAAGGTAGAGAATGTTAGTGAATATTATTCTTCCAGGTAATGAGAATGGGTATTTGCATAACAGAAGGAAAGCAGCCAAACATAGCTCATAGTCATGAAATTGGACTCCACATAGCCAGAGAGCAAAATGTTGTACAACTCGTTGAGTCTTTTCACATAACCCTCTTGAACACTGTCTGCATACTCCTCAGTCACCTGGGTTCATCACCGAAGGCACTTCAACAGGAGGCAAAGTAGAGGTCATTATTTATTTGTTGGAGTCAAAATGTTTTTATTTCTCTCATGGGAAAATTTTCTCTAAAACAAGAATATCAAGGCTTACCCAGAGCTAATGTTTGCTTCTATCATAATGAGATAATTACATTAATAGTGATAACAGTAATACTAATGATTGTTAATTTCTATTTTATGTTTAAACATTGCAAGAATTGTGCTAAGTATTTGCCCCCTTCTTTATTTGTGAAGAAGTTTGCATCATTTCCATTTTACACAGTGAGACCTGAGACACAGACAGATGGGGACGTTTCCCAGGGCCTCTCAGAGGTGGACCAGTTTGACTGTAGTCTTAAACGGTTGCTGGATTTCATAACGGTATATGATGAAGTTAAATAGATATTAATTTTTTCAGGTCAAAAAACATCGCATAAAAACACATAAATCAAGATATATAAGAAAAAAAATGAAGACATAGGAAATATTACATTGAGATATTAATGTATCGTTCTAAAGACTGATAAATCTAGCATGTAAATAAGCGGTGATCTGAAGTTGACTAAGTATGATTCACTCTGGAGTCAGGCCACAGCACAAAATCAATATCTACATTTATATCTGGAAGTACTCAGATTGTCTCTCTATATTAATAACCATTCCTGTCAAATTCTTTCACTATGGCATCTTCTCTGGTACCTACATCATTAAAACCACTTGCTGAAGGCATTTTGCAGTTGTACAGAAAATTTTATTTTTTACTCAAAACATTCCAAACCTGCAACACTCTAAGCTATGAAGTGGTATAGCATGCCCCTTGATCCTCACTGGACTGTTTATGTAGCACAATGTTTTCAGGTACATGGGAGACCCCCTTCTATGCCCAGAATTCTTTTTTGCTATCTGAAGCCACTGAAGCTGCACTGCATGAGTCCTGAGCTTTTCGTTTATGATCATTCTTTCTCTCTTTGGATTAGAAGTAGTGCCTGCTAGAAGACTAGGGAACCAACATGACCATGCTTTTCATTTCTATGTTGTTCCTAGAATTCTGTCATTCTCATCTTTCATTTGTTCCCATTTCAGCTTAACTCATAAAATAGGTGTCCTAAAAGGACAAATTATATCAGAGAAGTAGACTCAAAAAAAAACTCTCTGATTTGCAATTATTTGCAACACTTGGCTATAGAAAAATAAACTTTTACACTTTACATACACACACACAACCCCACAAACCAAAACAGTTCACTAAAATTGATCATTTTTACTCCATAACCATTGAAGAAAAACTATTTTGATGTAAAAATGTACCATTATTGCCTTCAACCAGTTTTATTGAGCCCCCAGTGTGTGTTAAATGTCTTAAACAAAATAACATGTGAAATATTCATTACTAAATAAATGGCACTTTCAAGCATTGCTAAAAATATTTTTTGTGGATAATTTAGTTAATAGTTTTCTGTTAGACTGGATTATTCATAGTTCCCTACTCAACGTGAATAGGGATGGGTGATGAACTTGATTGTTCCTAGGTCCTTCATGCTTATTGCGACACTACTCCATTGTCTGGCAAAGAGATGTCCACTGTGACAGCTTTGCCTCTCTCTGAAATCTCTGCGTACTAAAGGGACTCACCCTTGACTTTTCAGTCAACTGATAAGTATCATTGGCATCTGGCCTTGTGCAAAGTGAACTTATTCTGCATCCTAATAACATCTGGTAACTACTTCGTCTAATTCAACTGGATTTGCAACAATCAGAATAAAAAATATTTTAAAAAATAATAGCAATTAACTGAAATCAGGAAACAGAAACAAGGAAAATAAAGTCACAGGATGGATGATTCCAGAGGAAAAGATGAAATTATTAACTTAAAAATGCAAATATTGTTGGATGATCACATAACCTCAGCTTACTTTTCCTTTGTCATCCCACTGATTTAGAGGCTAAAGAGCCTTAAAAGTCCTGCTAAATGGTTTTCTAAAGTCTTTTGCACCTAGTGATGCCCATAGGTTCATTTCCAGCCCATGAGAGGTACATGAAGGGTTACTGGAAATTTCTGGGACAGTTTTTCCTCACAGATAAGAGAAAGATATGTGACAAGAAAGCCATTTCACCTTCATTCTTCCTATGCTATTTTGGAAACATTCATTTTAGAAATTGATTTCTAGAACTATAGAAGCAACAAGCCCAGGGCAAGCCCAACACAATGAGAGTATCAGAGTGGAAAGGTGGAAATTACCTGAGTCTCGACGCATCACTGTGTTTCCAATGACTCCAGGTTTCCTTTCACTATGCCACTAATTACAAAAACAAAAATAATTCTTTTTGTGTAAACTGAAAACATTCTGGGACAGAAAAATAATAATAATAATGAAAAAGACAGCTAACGTGTTGTCAGTTCACTGAATGCAGGTAACTTTGCTAAGTACTTTAGTATACTGTCTCCATTCTCCCTCACAAAAATATGTGATATAAGCACTTTGTCACGGGGAGACTGAGTCTCAGAAAGGTCAAATAACAGCTAAGTCTGTTCACCTAGAAAAATGACATTTTTAGCTTTCAGAGTTGGACAGTCTGATGCATGCTATGGAGGAGAAGAGAATCTTCCAAAAAGGAGAATGTGTATAAATAACCTGATCACTGTCTTCTTTAAAATGAGGAAAGAATGCTTTTGAAGTATTGGCAGCACTATACACTTTGACCTGTTCAGGTAGGCACCCTGTTCTCTTAGACAAGCACTGAAGAGACTTTGAGGCTTCCTTCTCTCTAGTCTGCATTCTCTCAACCTAGCTCTTCTGAGTGAGGGAGGCCAGACGGTTGACCTACTGCTTACAATATTGACTTGTCTCTGGGGGAGCCAAACCCTCAGGGGATGGAACAAGAATCTGGTGGTGATGGTGTTCGAATTTAATTTTATTTGGACTTTAATGATACTATTTATTTAAACCGTTCAAAAAAACATTAGAAAAGCTTGTTGAGGTTGTAAATGCTTCCATTTTTCAAAAGGTAGCATGGATTAAATAAGTTTAACAAAATATCACTGAAATTGCATTTATGATAATTTCATTATCAAACAGCTTACTTATGGAGAGAAAAATCAGAGTAATGCTATAGCGAGGTGTGTGAATGTACACTTAAATGAGAGAGAATTTGACATTTACAGGAAGTTTATAAAGAAAATTAAGACATAAATATTGTGTCAAAGCTCATCCTTAAGGTATTATTTTTAGGCCATTGTTTTCTGTTCTTTCCATGTTTTCTATACTTCGTGCTAGCTTTATCAGATATCTTTAAATAGATGAGGAAAGAGATTATGACTACAAAACCACATGAATAATTGTACCTAATTTCCATGAGAAAGGTATAAAACCAAGAAAAATTTTAATTTAGTGGCTAATTTCAGGTTTTGGTTGAACTCCAGATTGATCCTGTGTTATATATAGAGTGAAATGATTAATCTTTCTTTCAATTGTACTGAGAAAGAAAATTATTAACAGAGACTTGACAGTTCTAAAAAGGGTGAAACATAAAATACATTTGGTTAAAATATTTGTGCGTAAGAAAAAATAGAGTGAATTGCATCAGAGAAGAGTCTGCTTTATTATTTTTCCTTTTGGATACTGTCTAGTCCTTCTTTTATATTTTCCTTTCTTAAGACCCAGCACTGTGGGGGAAAAAAAAAGTGAGATTTTCTGTTTTTCTCAGAAAGCAATCCTTCTGAAAATGATATATAAACCCTTAACACTCATCTCTTCCACCCAAGTAACCACTTGATCAATACTCTTTCTGTATCTTTGTGTTTTTTTCAGAAGATCCAAATATTTTTGGCAAATCCTGAGAAAGAAGAATAATTGTACTTTGAATCCTGGTTTTTCTTTTTGTTTTTTTCTTTTTGTTTTTTTTTTACTGTAAAAGTACAACACTCTTTTGGACAACATTCTGGGCCTTATATGGTCGATGCAGAAGCTCTAGATTTCCTCCTCTTCAGCCCTGAAATATGACTCTGGAAGAAGATGGTCTTACATGCCAGAATATGGTACTGACGAGGATGTAACAGGGGAGTCTAAAAACAGGTGGGACTGCAAAATCAGAACAGACACGGAGGAAATTCATTCACGTCTTTGGGTTATCATTCTCATTTCTAACTGGTGTTCTTCACTAGGGGTTACCAACAGTTTGTGCAGTTTCTCCCTTCACCCATAAGCCTTCCATAACAGACTCTGGCTTTTCTTGCTCCCTAATACTGCGAAGTAACATATTTTGCTGCACGAGCACTGTGTTACCCCCCCACCCTGCCTTACTTAGGCTGATACATGATGGCTGCAGCTCCCAGCTATTTTGATTATTCACAAACGCAATTCTTTAACAGTCAACTACCACCTTATGAAGACTTTTGGGACTCTTGACTATAGAATGACTTTCCTGGGCTTGCCTTTTACACCTATGTTGTAAAATTTTCGTGTCGGGTATCTCTCTCTCTCTCTCTCTATATATATATATCTATATATATATAGATAGATAGATATAGATATCAGTATTTTTTATATATATTTAAATGTATAGTATGTTTTATATATATTACAGTATATATATACACAGTATGTTTATATATGTAAATAAAATATAATGTATGATATTCAAATATACAAATGTTCAATTATATAACTATATATTATACATTTATAATATACAAAAATACTGTACATTTGAACATTTTTCTCTCTGAATTCTCCATTTCTTCTCAGTAAACTCATTCCATTTCCCATGTCCAGATGAAATATATGTATATAATACTCATCCTCCTCCACAAGTTAGGATATGTTTACTTATAAAAAATACAAAGCCATTTAAAAGACAAAGTACATCACAAATCAATTAAAGAAAACCGATAGATTTGAAAAAGTATTTGCTGGTTAAAGTTCTTATACTGACAAGAAGAAAGAATGACCTAGTGGAAAAATAGGCAAAGTGTGTGACAAAGTAATTCAGAGAACAATTCCATTGAAAAAACAAACAGGTCTGTTTAATACCAGGAAAATGTAATGAGAAGGAAATATCAAGTTTTTTATACTTTGGATAGCTTATTCCTGGAATCATAACGTGGTGATATGCAAACAATTGCTGACAAATTGTTTTAAGATAAATTGACCAGATTCATTGATTTCTTTACACTCATGATAAAGGAAGAAAGGAAAAAGTAATTCCAAGATTTTTCTGACTGATTAAGCAAAGTGACCAAATATATATCTTCTAAGATTACAAATATATATGTGAAGATTTTTATTTATAATAACTAATAAACATAATAGAACTTTAGGAATTAAAGGATATAGTCAATAGGAGATACATTACTTTTGAAGCTCAAATCTCTCAAAAAATTTTTTGTTTTCTTGTTTTGCTTTTAGAGAAAATATTTAAGAAGCATTTTTATTGGATATGAAATTCATATCATCTCTTTGTTCATAAGATTTTTACAGTCCAATTTTATTTTTAAAAACCCAATTTTCTCAATTCCTATTTTGCCCAGAATTTTGCTCCTGCTTCACCTACATTAGCATCCATTTTCTCTCTTCTCTCTCTTTTCAGGGATTCTTTACCAGCAGCTACTAATTTGCAGATCCTGTAGTCTTAAAGCTAAACAGAAGGTTCCTTTACACAGAGTGAGAAAATGAAGGCCTGAGGAAACTAAAAGCTTACAAAATGAAAGGAGAAAAATTGCATTTTAGCAAAAGAAATACAGAGCATTCAATAGTGTGCTTCTGAAATGGCTTATACATGTTTAAAGAAAACCACTAGCACTGGCGTTATTACCAAGACAATATTGCCGGGAGAGCACACCATCTCCCAACTGAGAAAAGCATAATAATTGGAGGAAAAGTGAAAGCAAAGGCAGATTTAATAAAGTCCCTATAGTAGAATGCACTGAATACCAGCAAAGGAGAGTTACTGTAAAAAGACCAAGGCTGGGGTAGGGAGAGTGGACACACTGTTTCATTTTCACACCAATCATCATTGTCCGGAAGGATCTAAGGAGTCCTCCCAGTGTCCTGTGTAACCTGAGCTGGGATTGGAGTAATCCAGTGAGCCTGAAGCTGAGATCTCCCCATTCTCACTGTCAAACAGAATCACAGAGAAGGCCCCACCTCCCCCAAAAGCAAATAAAAGAGTCAATGAATTTTGTTTAAAAACGCCAGTGCAAAAAGTTATTTGGCTCCATGTAACTAATATAATCTTTACTTTTCAACCATTGTTTTGACAACAGATCAACACAACCATTATTATTTACCTTTGTAGAGATATCAACATGGCACCCATTCACAAATATTTAAAGGAGAACCTAGGAGTGCAATGCCTCTCACATCTTCTAATAATTCCATCCTTCTCAACTGTCTTGCTCAGTGGCCATTAAGTTGATGTTTTTTGGCTAAATTGGTTTCTTTTGGCTGTCTTAAACATTCCCAGCCTAATCAATCAGAGAACCTATGCAGTTGATACAATTTGGCTGTTAAGATGGGCAAAAATATCACTTAGCTATTGTGTATTCCCATGTTTTCCCATCAGAAACGTACACATGGGGAGCTTTTATCAAAATAACAAATTTGTCTCCTTACAACTTATTCCCCAAATTCACACTCCCAGCAGCATGATGTTTTGGCTTTATTTAATGTGGAACTACTAGGAAAATCTAATTGAACTGATAGTGAGGCAGAAAATTACCTCTAATATATGTAGAACAATAATTATTTCATGTTTGGAATCAGGCCTTTTAAAGAACTCTGATTCCAAAGTGCAGGGATTCAAAGTACCCTGCCATAAACACTGCCAACCGAGCTCTCTATCAGGAGCCTTGAAATGATCACTCATTTTATTACTGGAACGTGCTCCATCAGAGTGTTTGCATATTTTTTTCAGTTATTTAGAAATATCTAATTATAGTAGTGTTAATTAAATTCAAAACTAATATTATGAATAAATTTAACACTTGGAAGAAGAACTATGCTACAAAAGAAGTAGAATTATGTTTGTTAGTAGTTTAAAACTATGAGTTTATGTGTCAACTATTATACTAATTAACTATGTGACACTGAGTCACTTAAAAACTTTTTTGAGCCTTAGTTTCCTCATCTGTAAAAGTAATAATAGCAATAATATCAGATTAAGTACAAAAGATCCCTTCATGCAATTCAACATGCCACTCAAATATAAATTCTATCTTTCCCTCACATGTTCTCAGATTTTGGGAACTGAACTGAGCCTTGTGTTTTGTATACCTACCACATCAAACTGTGCCTTGTTGCATTAAAAAATATATATAATGAAAAATTCTCACATATCTTCAGTAATTTTATTTTGGTACTGATGATTTGAATCAAGATCTTAAAACATTTATCAGTAAATTTGATAGCTGTTAATCTGCCTAATTTTGTTAATAATGCAATCCCTTATTTATACCCCTAAGGCCCCTTTCAGCTTCAGGAAAATAGAGCCATATTTAAAAGCACACTAAAACAGGGACAGCACCGTGAAGACTTTTTGAACATTTCAAATGAATCAGCATTGCTTATCTGATGCTTTGAAAAGTTAACTAAAAACAAAGAAAGAACTAGAGGAAAATAAAAGGAAATGATGGTTATGTGTCCAATCTCATTCCGGTATAAGTTCTTTCTAAAAATGAAAGCAAAGGAAAAGCTAACATAGATTTTACTGCATTAAAAGCATTTGTAAGAAAATCAGATTGTTACAAGCATTAAATTTTTCAAAATGGTTGAATTAGACTTGGTTCAGAGGTTGACATGTTATCAGTGAGAGTGGCAGGCTGAGATAAGGGCTCTAGTTTGACAGGTACCAAAAATAATAAACTTCTGTCTGTTTTTCAACTGACAGGAGTATATTATTCCCTTTCATCCCAAAATTGAAAATTAATAAACAGAAGGAATTTAACCGCTGGTGCACCCAGGGCATTTTGCAGCAGTACTTGTCAATTGTCCCTCTACAAAACAAAGGTACCAAGTGATTCTTGAGATGTCCAGGCATGTTGCCACTTTAGGGCTTTTGAACTGTTACTGTGCCCACACTCTCACTAGCAAGTGACCCTAGGCATATTTTTGTCATCTCCCCTAGTTTTGGGCCCCAGGTACAGATGGGCTCATTTAATTAGTCTTAATTCCCTACAGACCCTGGGTAATGCTGAACATAATTAGATCAATATAGAAAACACTTAAAATACCCAAGCAAAATCAAAAGCAAAGAGAATAAAACCTCCAAAAAAGAAATAAACAAGAACAAAATTGGAAGCAAATGACAACTTGAAATATATACGTGCATTGTTAATATATTTAATTAATTAAAATTTTTCTTTCTTTTTTTTTTTTTTTGAGGAAGATCAGCCCTGAGCTAACATCTGCTGCCAATCTTCCTCTTTTTGCTGAGGAAGACTGGCCCTGAGCTAACATCCATGCCCATCTTCCTCTACTTTATATGTGGGACGCCTGCCACTGCATGGCTTGCCAAGCGGTGCCATGTCAGCACTCAGGATCCAAACCGGCAAACTCCGGGCCGCCGAGAACTTAACTGCTGCACCACCAGGCAGGCCCTAAAATTTCTTAATTAATACAAAATTAGTTGTTTAATAAGGAAGAGCACATTGAAAAAAGGATATTCACAATTTCAAGTGAAGATGGAAACATATTTAATGAAACGGGTCATCAAGTCTATGAAATTTAGACCAAAAACATGATAATTTATTTATTTAATCAGAGAAAAAATGAAGAAAATTTTATTAGCCAGTGATGGAAAGACTATGGGAGAAATAGACCTTTGTATTTTATAAGTAGGAGTGTGATTTAGTGCAAATATCTGCAAGGGCATTTTGGCAGGATCCTCAGAATCTCTAAAGATATTTATATCCTTTGACAAATTGTTCATCTTCTAGGGTTACCCAAGACATGCACGAAGATTTAAGACAATTATATTCATCACAGTGTTATTTCATGGTGCGGAAAATCTCTAAACAACCTAAATATCACCAGAAAAGGAATTGGATAATAATTATGATATAGAATAAAATATGCTGTAGCAATTAATATGCAATACATACATAATACATAAAATTGTAATATTAAATGTCATAAAGCATGCTAATCCAGAATGTATGTAAGAGAATACATCCAAAATGTTGTACATACTTACGTATATATTTATAAATATTTAGAGGATAGGTTCTTGACAAAATTAAGGGAAGGCTTCTTTTCTCATAATCATACTACAGTTTAATAGTTTATTTTTAAAAGACAAGATTGAAAGTTTAAAACTTTAAGAACGACATCAATGGGAAGGAATTTTCTACCTAAGCAATCTAAAGTCACCTGTAGTCCTTCCTCAGTCCTCTATTTCCTTGAGCTGTTTCACTGGTTTCCAGCCCCCACCTCTAACCACGCCTTCCTTGTCTCCTGGGATATGACCTGGACAGTGTTCCTCACCCCTGAGGTGACCCACTTGCCTATTTGAAAGGTAAGATAACAAACAGTTGTCTTTTTTATTCCCACTTTTCCTTTCTCATTTAAAGCATTAAAAGGTGAGCTTTCTCTATGCCAGAAATACTAATAATAGTAAATGTGCTGCTTACAAAAATTAATTTTTGTAGTAGAAGAGCCAAGTCTTATTTCCTGATGCTCTCCTGCTGACAGTTTACTGAGCCCACATGTTTACAGATGGATCACTGTCACATGCAAAATGGCCATGGCTTTGCCCTGCTGAGGCAGGGTTATTCCAAAGGTTCTCTCAGCTCAATACACACATAAGAAAAAAATACTGGAGGAAAATGTGGATCAACAGCAGCCGTGTTTGAGTAGTGAATTGCGGATGCTGTAAACATCTAACTTCATTTATTTATTAGTTCCTTGAGCATGTACTATGCAAAAATCACTGGGTCCAGGGCTGCTGAGACAATGGTGCATAAAAACAGACATACCCTTATGGAGCTTAAAATCTATTGATGAGCTCAACATTATTATTATTATTTTTAAATCACAATTATTCTGGCCAGGTATTTAAAATCTGAATTGAATCATAAGGAAATATTAGGCAACTCAAAATAAGGGATATCCATTAAGAAAAAGGAGAGTGGACTATTTTTTTCAAAAATGTCAATATCATTAATAAAAGGGAGAGAAAGAAAGAAAGAGAGAAAGAAAGAAAAAGAGATGCAGGGAAGGAGGGAGGAAGGAAGGAAAAAATAGAAAAAGCAAGAAGCCATGGTGTTCCAAGTAAAAGTCAGTAAAAAAAGACATGACAACTAGATGCAATAACCTGATCATAGACTGGAGGAAAAAGAAATTATAAACGAGCGACTGACAAAACTCATTAGATTAGAGAACAGTATTGTATCAATGTTAAATAAACTGACACTGATAACTGTACTGTGGTTATAAGAGAGAATATTTCTGTTCTTAAGAAATGCACTCTGAAGTATCTAGAGACAGAGCAGCCATGATAACCTATTCTCAAATGGTTCCTAAAAAGTATTATATATATTTATGAGGCAAAATGTTAACACTAAATGAATTTGGTAAAGGGAAAATGGGTGATTTTTATACTCTTATTTTTGCAACAATTTTGTAAGTTTGAAATTATTTTCGAACAAAAGTTTTAAACACCACACTCCAGGGTTGTGTTTAAGTTCATGGCCCAGTGGTTGAGTTCTCCGTGCTTCACTTTGGAGGCCCAAGTTCGGTTCCTGGGCACAGACCTACACCAGTTGGTGGCAGCCATGCTGTGGCAGCTACCCACACACAAAGTGGAGGAAGATTGACACAGATGTTAGCTCATGGCAAATCTTCCTCAGAAAAACAAAAACAAACAAACAAAAAAAACACACCACACTCAAGTTTAAAATTAAACATCAAATAATTATAATGAATAAGACGACCTTGGACCTTAGCACTCTATTATCAGGGGATTTGCCTCTATCAAGTAGCACAGAGCAGGCTTCACTAATTCAGGAAGCTAAGATCTAAAGCATAAACATAGCTGAGAAGACAAAGAGGAGAGGGAGAAGTACTGTAGGCAGAGGGAGCAGCAAGCATATGCCAAATCCCTCTGGTGAGAGAAGGATGCAAACTCAAAGAGAGGAGAAGCCCATTGTGGTTGGACCGGAGAGACTGGACACCTGGTGCAAGAGGGGGCTGAAGGCTTAGGGAAGGTCATGACATGCCTGGCTTTTTGCACCATGTCAAAGATTGCATTGTTTTCTGCGTTCTAATGGAAGCCATGATGTGTTCTAAGAATGGGTTGATGGTGTAGTTGCAAGGTATTTGAACTGGGGTAGAGTATAAAGAGCAGAGGACAATTTCTAAAGATAGATAGAAGTGCAATTCATGGGTTTTGTTTATATTTGAGGAGAAGGTGAAACTGGCGGAGGAAAATAGAAGAAAGGCAGAGCCAAATAAATCATGTTTTTCAAAGGTCAAAGGGTTAAAATAAGTTGAAAGGTCAAGATTCAAGAGAACAGAAGCTGCTAGTTTTAGCAACATTAAGACTTTGTTTGAATGTAGAACATGGCAGTGGTGGGTAATCAGTGGGATGGGTGAGAAGAGGGGAATGACATAATGAGGTGGGTGTGTGAGGGCAGCTCCTCTGTGGGCAGCTATGATAGAGAGAGAGGGAGGCTGGGGCTGGAGGTGGAAGTGCTTGCAGGGCCGGCGATATCACTTTCCTCCCCAATGCGATAGACTTTTCTGATTTTCCCATATGTATAACAATGTATTATTTCTGTTCATCACAATAAACACAATTGTTTCCCAAAACATATAAAAAGTTCTGCATGCAAACTATCTGCCTCCACATTAAAGAGGAATGCAAAACTGAGGAGGTAGATAATAATAAATATAAAACCTTGGCAAACAATGTTAGGACAATTCAGGAATGGTAGGCATGGGGATAGAATAAGAAGAACACAGTCTTTGAAATTATGCAAATGAGGTTAAAATTTGGTTTCCATATGTGACAACTCAATAAATATCTTTGCTCTGCTTCCATGTTCTAATAATAGGTATAAGACTGAGTAGAATCCTGAACAGTGCTCAGAAACTGGAGGGTTTTATTTCATTGTTATGCTATGGATAGTGCTTATTCTTGTTGACTCTACAGAGGGCTCTGTCTAACCAGAGAGGCCTGAATCCTGAACCACACAGGGTGCAGGGGTGAACCCTGACTCAGCTCAGGACCACCCCGTGGACCTGAGTAGTCGCTGAATCAACTTGTGGCTTCAAGTGGCCTCAGCTCTAGGAGGAGGAATGCAGGGCCTGACAATCAGGCTGGGCTGGACTCCACCCTTCAGAGGCCTGAAGACATCAGAACTAGCTGGCTCAAATCCACTCCCAGTACTCAAGAGGGGCATTATAGAACGGAGGGATGTCCATAGATAAATACTAGGATGTGAGGAGCTTCTTCAACATGACTTCTATTTGAATTATAGGCCTATCCTTGGGGGATAACAGAGCTGTTGTCTTCAAACGGATGAAGTGCTTCCTGGGGGAAGATTTGAATTATTCCACATGACTCTAGAGCTCAGAATTAAGACCAACAAAGAATTTTGTCCAAGTTCTAGAACAATCTGAAAATGGAATGCATCACATTGCAAGGAATTCAAGACTCTGTCACATTAAAAGCTGAAGCAGAGGCTGAAGCCTGGCCTGGCAGAAAAGATAGAGACAGATCAAGAACTCTGAGGAGTATAAAGTTTCATTTATGCCGGAGGAATAAGTTCTGCTGTAAAACTTAGCGCCTATGGTTAACAACACAGTATCATTCACTTCAAAATGTATTAAGAGAGTAGATCTCATGATAAGTGTTCTTACCACAAAAACAAAGAGAGGGGCACGGGGAAACTTTGGAAAGTGTTGGATATGTCTATTACCTTGATTGTGGTGATGGTGTTGTGGGTGCTTGCACATGCCCAAATTCATCAAATTGTACACATTAAACATGTGCAGTTATGTATCAATTATCAATAAAGTTGTTTAAATAAAAAAGAACTGCATGGGCTAGGGGCCTCTGTGATGTCTCCTTCTATTTCTGAGACTCCACATTTGCAGTCCACGGACAGCTGCAAACATATCACAATAAGAAAGCAAATCCACGTTCTGAAATTCTACAGTCAGGGAAAATTTCACATTTTCTGTAGCAGGCCATTATACAAACAAGTGAACCTTGATCTATTTGCTCCTGATGGCATTATGAAGTGAAATCAATACAATATATTGTGTGGGTGATCTCTCCCTAGGTAGAGCAGCACACACTCCAGGGGTGGCCAAAGGAGGCTCGTTTAAATATGAGCTAGGAGGAGGCTTGGTCTGAGAAGAGCTCTTGTGTGGGCTGACTTCACAGACACAGAGCCACAGCACCCATCCCTGCAAGGGCTGCATTCGTCATTATCAAAAGCCAGGCTGTGAATCTCTGTGAAGTGATGGTCAAAATCCTCCCACTTCGCTTCAATCCCCTTGACCCGTCATAGACAGGCTATCAGCAGCACTGCGCCTGAAAGAGCCGATCCACACCTGTTTAGAAAACACGGTGAAAATAACAAGTGATCTTAATCCAACCACAAGGAAACATGATTATAAGTATTTTCATCTTCAAACAGCTACACTTGTAATCTCTCATGCTTTCAAAGTCTGTCTTGAGTGAATTTTCTACTAGATTTCCACAGGGTAAGTTTAATCAAGCATAGAATATAATTTCCCTTATTATTTTCTGCCTCTGCTTCTCTTGTCTTCTCTCTTTTGATCTGTGCTCATGCCTTGGAATGAAATGAAGGGAGAGAACTAATAAGCAAAGCTTATACTTTTTTAATGTTCTTCTAAGCTTGTCTGCCTACAAAAATGTTTTTGTCTATTTTCTTCCATTTCTAAAAAGTATTTTTAATTGTTTATTTTCACAAAATGCTGTCCAGCCTGGATAACTGTACGTGCTTCTCAACTGGTCGCCTTTCTGCTGTTCCTGCATAGTAGCTAGAGTAGACAGAGTAAATCAGATGACGTCACTCCTGTCTCAGCCCTGCCATGGCTCTCTATTTCCTTCAGGTAAAAGCAGAAGACCTCCCATGACCTATGTGTCCAGCAGGATCTGACCCCAGTCATCTCTCAACCAAACCACCTACTCCTCCACCCTTTCATCACACAAGCCACACTGACCACACTACTCTTTGGGCCTTCCTGGAACATTCTGCTGTCCTCCTATTTTAGGGTCTTTGTATGGCTGTTTCCACTCCTGAGCCACCCTCAACTGAATATCTTCAGTGCTGATCCCCTTGCTGACTGTACACCTGTGCTCAAACAGTCCCCTCCTGGGGCAGCCCCGTGGCCATGTGGTTAAGTTTGCCCACTCTGCTTCGGCGGCCCAGGGTTTCCCGGGTTCGGATCCTGAGCGAGGACATGGCTCCGCTTGTCAGGCCACGGTGAGGCGGCATCCCACATGCCACAACTAGAAGGGCCCACAACTAAAATATACAGCTATGTACTGGAGGGATTTGGGGAGAAAAAGCAAAAAAAAAGAAAACAGTCCCATCCCAATGAGGAACCACAACCGTGCCAAATTTCTCTCACCCCTGTAAGGTTCTCTTTGCCATAGCACTCATCATCTTTTATCATTCTATATAACTGATTTAGTTTTACATTTATTGAATATTTTCCGTCACCACTATCACCCCATTAGAATACCAGCCTTTTGGGGAAGAGAGATCTTTGTTTTGTTCATGAATGTTTCTCAAACTCCTAAAACGGTGCCTGATTGAGAGAGGATACTCAGTGTGTGTTTGTGAAGTTAATATATTAATATCTTAATTAACAAATTAGCATAATAAATGAAAAAGAACCTTTGTTTGAGGACCTACCACGTTCCAATGACAGGGCAAGAAACTTTGTCTATGGTAGGAAAATATTACATGGATAAAATTTTGTCTATCTGTGTAAAACTCTGTCCTCCTGAGATTACACCCAAACAAATAATAATCATTCTAAGTATTAAGTACAATAATATATGTAGGAAAAAAATTCTTGTGATATTCTAGAGGAGGGAAAATTAACTCTTTCAAAATATTTTTTGCAGAAGATAACATTAGAAGATGGTCTTGAAAGTTTATGAAAATTCTTCATGTAGAAAAAGCAAGGAAAGAAAAGAAAATCAGAATTTTATGTTTGCTCTAATGTCTGCTTATTTTTATATATATGCCCCAAAGATTCAAGCATAAATCTCCATATACAGGAGAATTTGAAGGTATAGTTTTTCACAGAATAATTAAAAATAAAAAGTAAAGTAAAATGGCGTCTACATTTCTGTTATATAGGGTGTAGAGGTAACTAGGCAGATAATAGAAACAAAGCCACAAAAGTATGAACGTTTGCTTCATCTTCAGGGAAATGAAAGTGGTACAATGCGGCAAACCAAGAGAAAAACTTTTATCCAGGCCAAAATGTGTGAATGATTTGTCGTATTCAGGGAAGACACATGTTATAATTTGCAAGGACATGGTAAATGAGAGGAGAAACATTGAGATACAGCATCTTAACTATCCTCTTTGGGAAGTTATGTTTTATTTGACAATCAATAAGAATTCCCTAAAGATTTCTAAAATAATTAGTAAGATGAACAAATCTGTAATTCATGAGGAAGAATAGACTAGACTGTGATTTCTAGATCAAATCTTCAATCAAGAGCAATAAAAAGTAATGGAAACTATGTATTTCATGTGTGCACGCACACACACAAACACACACATACCCTTGACAGACAGGGAAGATCTGAAAACAGTGTCTAACTGCAGGGTGGACTTTGGATGGAAGCCGTGTTTGCTGTGAGGGCATTTGCCTACTCTGCACATGCAGCATGAGGTAAAAGAGGGACAGAAGTCAAGGTCAGAGCTTGCCCATGGTGGAGATCTCAGAGAAGGACCCAAGAAAATTAAGTCAGCACCTGAAGAGTCTATGGATTCAGGATAAAGGAGAACATAACTAAACCAGCTGTAACTCCCCAACCCAGGGCTCTACATATAGAAAGAGTTGCCTTTTCAGTAAATGGAACAAATTAAGGAAAAGCAAAAACAAATTGAAAGAGATCACTGTTGCCTTTGTCCTAAACTCATACATTTTTTACCCCAGTTACACATGGCTGGAAGGGGAGGACCTCTCAGTTGTGGAACTTACATTGAGCACTTCACAACTGGAGGTGTCTCCCGGTACACAGATGTGAAGAAGACAATGTTTCTCTTCCAGTGTAGATGAATCCCCCAAAATATATCATTTATCAATGAAAATGATCAGTTAACAGGGAAAGATAACTAGGGATAGAGCAAAATGAGACACCTGAACACATTGACAAGAACCAGAAACCTAAAAATCAGTGGCAGAAACAGACCCATCAAACTTTAAGTATCGGTTTTATTAGACACAGACTATAAAGCAATTATGCTTACTATTTTTGAACAAATTATAAATGTGTTGATCTCAGCAGGGAAATGAATACAATTAAAAATGAAATAAGAGAGTTGATAAAGGGTTAAATAAAAAACAGTCTAGAATTTAAGGAAACCCAATCGCACTGGTTAAGTTCTTAATAAATTATAAAATTGAATGGAGATCTTTAATGGAAAATTTAAAGACAGCTGAAGATAGATTAATAAATTGGCGTATATGTCAAAAGATACTCCACAGAACACAGTTTGAAGAGGCACAGAAAAGAAAAGGTAAGAAACATAAAGAAAATAGGAAGATGGTCAAAAAACACCTAAGTCGAATCCCAGAAAAAGAAGAGAAAAATATATATTTGAAGCAAAAATGGCTGAGAATTTTCCAGAACTGATGAAAGACATCAACCATCACTTCAACAGATTTACCATATTCCAGGGGAAAAAAATAATTTTAAAAAACCTCAGCATCAACATGCATCATTGTGAAACTGTATAGTCAAAGAAAAGAACAAAATCTTATATCTTAACTTCAAAGAAGAGACGATAACACTGATAACTGATTTCCGCACAGGGCCAATAAATACCATTAGAAATAAAAATATTTTTTAAGTGGAGTGAAAGTAATAGCCATGACTAAAGTTTACACTCAATCAAAATACCTTTTAAAAATTAAGTTGAAGTAAAACTATTTCCAGACAACCAGAAACTGAAGGAGTTTGTCAAAAAAATGTTATACTTCAGGTATCAAGAACACCATCCCAGCACTAGTCTGAGATGCAAAAGAGAATAAATGGGAAATGAACTGATAAGTGTATGGGTAAATTTATGCAAATATTTATAAAGAAACAGCAATAACAATGTCTAGTGGGATTCCACACAATAGTTTAGACAGTTAAGTATAAGTCAAGACGGAACATAAAGAATTAAAATATCTGAGTGGAGAGTATAGGAGTTGAATAACTTTAAAATTTTACTTGTTAATTGTGCAAGTTGATATTACCAGGGCAACCACTAAAATAACAAAACTAGTATGTGTAATTTCCAAACTATGAGAGGTGGAAAAATCGTATGAGAAAAAACACTCTGCCAATCAACAGAATGCTCAGAGAAAGTAAACAACAGAAAGGAGATAGGAAAATAGTTCAATATACGCCGCTAGAAATGAATACAAGGATATTACTGACACACTAAATTTAAAAACTCACTTCTATAATTATAAGATGAATTCTATTCACTGTTTCAGAAACTGTTTATTGAGGACTTTCATTTTAGCCAAGATAGAGTAAAATGGATTGGAAATCCCAGAAATAACTGAAACAGCTGAAGAAATGAACAAAATGTATAAAACAACAGTTGTCAAGGTCCCAGACACCAGGCACCACAAACAGTGACCAGCAAGAGATAGGGAAAAGGAAGGCAAGTGCTAGGAGTGCCAAAGCATACCAGCCTGAGAGTTTTCAGATCACAGTTCAAAACATGAGAACCCAGGTAGAATCAAGCAAATTCCCTGATGGAGAAGAAGGAGCTGAGACCTTGGGAGATCAAGGTGACCAGAGTTTGCCAAACAGAGAATCAAAGAGGAGAGTGCTGTAGAGAAAGAGCTCCTGAGATAGGTGAGCTAAGCACTGTTGTTGATATTCATAGGAGGAACTATCGAAGACCCAGAAAAGGACCAATGGAAAAGATTAAAGATCACAGCACCTGATGTTTACGCAGGACTGGGAGCAGTGTCTGTTCCAATCAACCAAGCTAGAAAGCTTTAACATTCACTGTGCATTGAGTGGAATACACAGAAGGATCTTGCTTCAGCAGTGGAGGACTGTTAGCCCTACACTGAGCACTGACACTGTCCTGCCTGACAAATCTCAAAAGCAAGAACAGAAAGGATCAACAGCTTCCAAGAAATTTAAATGCCTTTCAGAACAATGCACAAGAATATTTATAGGAAGACAAAATATCAAGCATCCAACAGAATAAGAGCACTATGTCAGGCATCCAATAAAAAGATAGCATCAAAAATAAAATGCTTAAGGAGCCAGCCTGGTGGTGCAGAGGTTAAGTCCATGTGCTCCGCTTCAGTGGCCCGGGGTTTGCCGGTTTGGATCCTATCTACAGCTTATCAAGCCATGCTGTGGCAGGCATCCTATGTATAAAATAGAGGAAGATGGGCACACATATTAGCTCAGGGTAATCTTCCTCAAAATAAATAAATAAATAAAACGCTTAAGAATAAATGTAATAAAACAATGCAAAAATTGTCATTGAAAACTATAAAATATTGCTGAGAGAAATTAGAGAAGATTAAATAAAAGGAGAGACATTCTATGTGCATACCATGGAAGGATCAATAACGTAAGATATCGGTTTTCCTAAGAATTGATAAGAATCCATTAAGTCAAAAAATTAATATTCCTTTGGATGGTAATTGGTCCAGCATCATTTGTTGAAAAGGTTTCTTTCATTGAATTACTTTTGCAATTTTGTCAAAAATCAGTGGGGCTTATTTGTGGGGGTCTTTTGCTGGTTCTCTACTCGGCTGCATTGATCTATGCATATCTATTTACCCCTTGCTAATATCACACTGTTTTGATTCCTGTAACTATATAATTCTTGAAACCAGATAGACTGATTTCTCCCTCTTTATTCTTTTTCAAAATTGTTTTAGCTATTCTAGTTTTTTGCCTATTCATATATATATTTTAGAGTAAGCTTATCTATATCTGCCATTTTTTTTCCTAGGATCGGGATAGGAATTGCATTAAACCTGTGTATCAATTTGGGAAGAACTGAAATCTTTACCACGTTGAGACTTCCAATCTGTGAACACAGTATATCTCTCCATTGAGTTAGATATTAGTTTCTTTCATCAGCATTTTTTGGATTTCGACATATGACCTGTACATATTTTGTTAGATTTACACCTAAGTATTTCACTTTTTGAACAATTGTAAATAGCAATGTAATTCTAATTTTAGTCTCCATGTGTTCATTGCTACTGTTTAAAAATTCAATTATTATATTTTTATCCTATAATCTTATTGAATTCACTTATTAGGTCTGGTAGTCTTTTTGTAGGTTCCTTGGGATTTTCTACATGCAAAGTAATTTCATCTGAAAATTGACACAGTTTTATATCTTCCTTTCCAATATTTATATAGGTCTTTCATTTCATTTTCTTGCCTTATTGCACTGACTAGAACTTCTAGAACTGTGTCTCATAATAAGAGTGATAGTGGACATCTTTGCTTTGTTCTGGATTTTAGGTGAAAACCTTTAATCTTTCACCATTAAGTATGTGATGACTTGTAGGTTGTCTGTAGGATATTTTTAGTTGCACTACATCAAGTTGAGGAAGTCCATTCTGTTACTATTTTTCTGAAGTTTTTATTATGAGTGAGTGTTGAAGTGTGCCAAATGTATTTTCTGTATCATTTCATTAGACTGTGAGATTTTTCTTCATTAGGCTGTTAGTATGATGGATTACATAGATTTACTTTCCATACTGAATGCAACTTGCATTCCTGGAATAAATCCCCCTTGGTCATGATGTATAATTCTTTTTCTAGATTGTTGAATTCAATTTGCTAATTTTTTGTTAAGCATTTTGCATCTATATTCATGAGAAATATTTGTTTGTAGTTTTCTGTTTTTGTACTATCTGTCTGGTTTTTGATATCAGGGGAATAGTAGTTGCATAAAATGAATTGGCAGCATTCCCTTCTCTTTTTTTGGAAGAGATTTTGTACAATTTGTGTAAAGAATTCTTTGAACATTTGATGGAATTCTTCAGCAAAACCATCTGGGCCAGGATTTCCTTTTTACTGCGTGGTAGAGGTGAATATCCTGACTCTCCACTTGGTCTTCTCTGACACCACCCCTCAAGAGTGAAAGTCAATGGTACCCATGTGGTCTCCACTCACACCATGGGTGGCGGTGGCATCATTACAACTCAAGAGGGTATGAAAGTCCCAGACACCTACTTAACTTTCTCTGACACCATCCTGGCAGGTGGCCTGAGATGCCTTGTACAGCTAGGCAAGGTAGAAGTCGAGCCTCTTCACTCATCTGATGCTGGTGCATGGCGGTGTGACCCCAGTTATTCTTGTGGTGGTTGGTTGAGGTAGAGAAATTATTGCCAAAAGTTTTCTTGCTGGTAGGCTACCCCTTTCTTTAGCCTTGGACTTTTTTTGGGTTTTTATGGTCTTCACCCTTTAGGATTACAGGATTGAAATTGGAAGTTGTGGTCACAACCCAATAATCATCTCAAATTTGCATGACCTAGAGACTTGAATACCAAATATTTTAAATCTTTCTTATAGCAGTTTTAGCAAGAATGTCTTGATATTATATAATACAAAATTTACCATATTCTTTTCCATACTTTGATGTAGTATAAATGATTACTCTGTTTAATGGCAGTCTCAAATAGTATAAAATCTTTCCTGTTTACTTGAGATTCTCCTTAATTCTCTTTTTTCAAACTCAGAAGAAACGTTATTTTGTGGAGTAAATACTATAAATTTCTCATAGCTGAACCCGAGGCCAGGAAGCAATTACCCAATTTTATCTTTCAAATTCTTTCCATGAGCTTGTGGACTAAACTCAATATATATATTTTTAATTGAGATATAATTGATATATTAGTTTCAGGTGTACAACATAATGATTTGAAATTTGTATATATTGTGAAATGATCACCATAATAAGTCTAGTTAACATCTGTGACCATAGTTACAAATTTTTTTCTTGTGATGAGAACTTTTTTTTAAAGATTTTACTTTTCCTTTTTCACCCCAAAGCCCCCCAGTACACATTTGCACATTCTTTGTTGTGAGTCCTTCTAGTTGTGGCATGTGGGATGCTGCCTCAGGGTGGTTTGATGAGCAGTGCCATGTCCACGCCCAGGATTCGAACCAACGAAACACTGGGCCGCCTGCAGTGGAGCGCGCAAACTTAAACACTTGGCCACGGGGCCAGCCCCGAGAACTTTTAAGATCTACTCTCTTAGCAACTTTCAAATATGCAATGGATCATTATTATGCTGTACATTGCATCCCCATGACTTGTCTATTTTATAACTGGAAATTTGTCCCTTTTGACCTCCTCCACCATTTCACCCACCCCTACATCCTGCCTCTGGCAACCACCAATCTGCTTTTTGTATCTATGATTTCATCTTTTTTAAAGATTCTACATATAAGTGAGATCATATGGTAATATTTGTCTTTCTCTGTCTGACTTATTTCACTTAGCATAATGCCCTCAATGTCCATCTATGTCATCACAAATGGTAAGATTTCATTCTTTTTTACGGCTTAATAATATCCCATTTCCTTTTTCTTTTTCCATTCATTTTCTTTTTCCATTCCTTCATCAAGCGACACCTACATTGCTTCTTTGTTTTGTCTGTGGGTAATAATGCTGCAAAGAACATGGCCGTGTGTATATCTTTTCAAGTTAGTATTTTCATTTTCTTTGGATAAATACCCAGAGGTGGAATTGCTGGGACCATATGGTAGTTCTATTTTTAATTTTTTGAAGAAACTCCCTGCCATTTCCCATAGTGGCTGAACCAATTTACTCTCTCATTATCAGTGCACAAGTGTTTGCTTTTTTCCACATCCTCATCAACACTTGGTATGTCTTATCTTGTTGATAATAGCCATTCTAATAGGTGTGAGGTGATATCTCATTGTGGTTTTGATTTTCATTTCCCTGATTATTATTGATGGCTTCTTTGTAAAAGATGTCTAGTCATATCCTGTGCCTATTTTTTAACCAGGTTTTTGCTTTTATGCTGTTGACTTAAATGAATTCTTTACGTATTTTGGATATTAACCCCTTATCAGATATATGATTTGCAAGTATTTTCTCCCATTTGGTCGGCTGCCTTTTCATTTTGTTGATGGTTTCCTTTGTTGTACAGAAGCTATTTAGATTGATGTAGTGCCACTTGTTTATTTTTGCTTTTGTTGCCTTTGCTTTTGGAGTCAAGTCCAAAAAATCATCACCAAGACCAATGTCAAGTAGCTTCGTACCTATGTTTTCCTTTTGGAGTTTTATTATTTCAGTCTTATGTTCAAGTCTTTAATGCACTTTGAGTTAGTTTTTGTGTATGGTGTAAGATAGTGGTCCAGTATCATTCTTTTGCATGTGGCTGTCCAGTTTTCCCAACACCATTTATTGAAGAGACTGTTCTTTTTCCCATTGTATATTTTTGGGCTCCTTTGTCGTAACGTAATTCCTTATATATGTGGGTTTATTTCTGGCTTCTCTATTCTGTTCCATAGATCGATGTGTCTGTTTTTATGCCAATCCCATACTTTTTTGATTATTATAGCTTTGTAATGTAGTTTGAAATCAGGGAGTATGATACCGCCAACTTTATTCTTTCTAAACATTGTGAGATCTTCTTGTTAGAGAATATTCTCTGACAGTGGTACATGTATCCTCACACCAATGTGGCCCCAAACTTCAGTTATAACTAAAGCCCCTCAGAAAAAAAAATTAGAGATGAAATATGTATCACATTAGTTTTCCATGAATATTAAACCATGTTATTTTATTTTCAAAGAAAATTAGCACACATCTGTGAAATGATGTTTTGCAAATTGAGTCATTTATTTGCATACTATGTGAAACAGTTTTTCTCTTTTTTCTGTTTAACAATGCAATAACACATTCCTGAGGAAAGGTTACAGAACAATGAAAGCTTAAAGATTTATAAAAAGCAAACACCTCTGTGGCCAGCCTGGTGGCACAGCATTTAAGTGTGCATATTCCTCTCTAGAGGCCTGGGATTCACCAGTTCCGATCCTGGGTGCGGACATGGCACTGCTTGGTATGCCATGCTGTGGTAGGCATCCCACATATAAAGTAGAGGAAGTTGGGCATAGATGTTAGCTCAGGGCCAGTCTTCCTCAGCAAAAAGAGGAGGATTGGCAGCAGATGTTAGCTCAGTGCTAATCTTCCTCAAAAAAACAAAAAACATGCACCTTTGTAACCACAAGAACTAAGTAAAAATAAAATGCATTATTGACATTTCCACCTAAGCTGTCTGTAACCACTCTTAATCCACCCACACAAGTAACCTCTACCAGCCATCTATGGTAATGATTCCAAACTCCCTTAATTTTTTCCTGCCTAAGTAATTGTATAAACACAATTCCCTCCAGTGGCATGGGGCAATCAAATTCCTTTCCCAAACATGGCATTGTCACTTTATATATTTTTAGCTATTCTGGAGGATATGTATTGACACTTCAACGTGGTTTGATTTAGCATGTCTGTGATTAAAGCTGAGACTGAGCGCCTTGTCAAATAGTTATTGATCCTTCTAGAATATTTTTGTGTGAATTTTCTGCTTAAGCCTTTTTTTATTGAGTATTTTGTCTTTCCTTGTTAATTTGTAGGACTTCTTTATTAACCTTTTGTCTCTTACATGAGTTACCATTATTTTCTTCTGGTCTGTTTCTTTCTTCTTTGCTTCATCTTAATGAGTAGAAGTTCTTAACGTTAACACAGTTTAATTTATCAATCTTTTCTTTTGCAGTTAGAGATTTTCAGTCCTTAAAAAAGTCTTTAGTTTTGGAAAATGATGCACATATTCTCATATTATCTTCCAGATGGTTTACTATTTGGCTTTTAGATTTAGATCAGCAACCTCCCTGAAATTGTATTTGTGGCATAAGATTGAGGACATATTTTCATTCTTTTTTTCTATATAGATGCACAGTTATATCAGCAACATTTATTTGAAATAACTTCCCGAGCCACTGATCTGCAAGGCCATCCTGATGATAAATCTAGCATCCATATATGTGCATGGGTCTCTGTATTAATTTTCTACTGCTGCCATAACAAATGACTGCAAATTTAGCTGCTTAAAACAACACCCATTTATTATCTCACAGTTCAGTAAGACAGGAATTCTGCATAGCGTGGCTCAGATGCATTCTCTGCATAGAGTCATACCACCCCAATCAAGATGTTGGCCAGGGCATTCCTTTCTGGCATCTCTGGGGATGATTCACTTCCACACTTACTCAGGTTGTTGGCCAAAATCGGGTTCTTGTAGTCATAGGATAGAAGCGCTTGTATCCTCTCTGACAGTCAGATAGGGGCTGGTCTCTTCCCCTAGAACCTGCTTGCATTTCTTCTCGTCCTTTCCATATGCCTCCTCTTGCAAGAACAGGTTGAGTTCCTGTCATGCTACAAATTTCTCTGACTCCAGCTGGAGAAAGTTCTCTGCTTTTAAGGAGTCATGTGATTAGATTGGACCCACCTAAATAACCTAATTTAAGATCCGCCCCATTAATTATACTTGGAAAGTTCATTTTTTCATGAAATAAACATATTCACAGGTGTTTTCTTTTTTTGGATCTATTTTATTTTTTTTTAATTTTATTTATTTATTTATTTTTTTATTGAGTTAATGATAGGTTACAATCTTGTGTGATTTCAGTTGTACATTAATGTTTGTCATTCGTGTTGTAGGTGCACCATTTCACCCTTTGTGTCCACCCCCCACCCCACCTTTCCCCTGGTAGCCACTAATCTGTTCTCTTTGTCCACATTTTTAAATTTCTCATATGAGAGGAGTCATACAGAGATTATCCTTCTCTAATTGGCTTATTTCACTTAACATAATTCCCTCAAGGTCCATCCATGTTGTTGCAAATAGGATGATTTTGTTCTGTTTTGCAGCTGAGTAGTATTCCATTGTATATATATATACCACAACTTCTTTATCCATTCATCTGTTGATGGGCACTCAGGTTGCTTCCATGTCTTGGCTATTGTAAATAATGCTGCAATGAACATTGGGGTGCATAGGACTCTTGGATTTGCTGACTTCAAGTTCTTTGGATAGATACCCAGTAGTGGAATGGCTAGATCGTATGGTAGTTCTATTTTTAATTTTTTGAGGAATCTCCATACTGTTTTCCATAGTGGCTGCACTAGTTTGCATTCCCACCAACAGTGTATCAGGGTTCCATTCTCTCCACAATCTCTCCAACATTTGTTACTATTAGATTTAGATATTTTTGTCATTCTAATGGGTGTAAGGTGATATCTTAGTGTAGTTTTGATTTGCATTTCCCTGATGATCAGCGATGATGAGCATCTTTTCATGTGCCTATTGGCCATCTGTATATCTTCTTTGGAGAAATGTCTGTTCATGTCTCCAGCCCATTTTTTGATTGGGTTGTTTGATTTTTGGTTGTTGAGTTGTGAGAGTTCTTTATATATTATGGATATTAAGCCTTTGTCAGATATATGACTTGCAAATATTTTTTTCCCAGTTAGTGGGTTGTTTTTTTGTTTCAATGCTGTTTTCATTTGACTTGAAGAAGCTCTTTAGTCTGGTGAAGTCCCATTTGTTTGTTCTTTCTATTGTTTCTCTTCTCTGAGAAGACATGGTGTCCGAAAATGTCCTTTTAATACTGATGTCAAAGAGTGTACTGCCTACGTTTTCTTCTAGAAGCCTTATGGTTTCAGGTCTCACCTTTAGGTCTTTGATCCATTTTGAGTTTATTTTGGTGAATGGTGAAAAAGAATGGTCAATTTTCATTCTTTTACATATGGCTTTCCAGTTTTCCCAGCACCATTTGTTGAAAAGACTTTCTTTTCTCCATTGTATGCCCTCAGCTCCTTTGTTGAAGATTAGCTGTCCATAGATGTGTGGCTTTATTTCTGGGCTTTCAATTCTGTTCCATTGATCTGTGCACCTGTTTTTGTACCAGTACCATGCTGTTTTGATTACTGTAGCTTTGTAGTAAGTTTTGAAGTCAGAGATTGTGATGCCTCCTGTTTTGTTCTTTTTTCTCAGGATTGCTTTAGCAATTCGGGGTCTTTTGTTGCCCCATATAAATTTTAGGATTCTTTGTTCTAATTCTGTAAAGAATGTCACTGGGATTCTGATTGGGATAGCATTGAATCTGTAGGTTGCTTTAGGTAGAACAGACATTTTAACTATGTTTATTCTTCCAATCCATGTACATGGAATGTCTTTCCATCTTCTTATGTCAACATCCAAATCTCTCAGAAAGGCCTTGTAATTTTCATTATATAGGTCCTTCACTTCCTTAGTTAAATTTACCCCGAGGTATTTTATTCTTTTTGTTGCAATTGTGAATGGTATTGTGTTCTTGAGTTCTTTTTCTGTTAGTTCATTATTAGAATATAGAAATGCTACTGATTTATGCAAATTGATTTTATACCCTGCAACTTTGCTGTAGTTGTTGATTACTTATAAAAGTTTTCCAATGGATTCTTTGGGGTTTTCTATATATAAGATCATGTCGTCTGCAAACTGCAAGAGTTTCACTTCTTCCCTCCCTATTTGGATTCCTTTTAGTCCTTTTTCTTGCCTGATTGCTCTGGCCAGGACCTCCAGTACTATGTTAAATAAGAGTGGTGATAGAGGGCATCCTTGTCTTGTTCATGTTTTGAGGGGGATGGAGGTCAGATTTTGCCCATTGAGTATGCTGTTGGCTATGGGTTTGTCATGTATGGCCTTTATTATGTTGAGGTAGTTCCCTTCTATGCCCATTTTGTTCAGAGTTTTTTACCATAAATGACTGTTGGATCTTGTCAAATGCTTTCTCTGCATCTATTGAGATGATCATGTGGTTTTTATTCCTCAGTTTGTTGATGTGGTGTATCACGTTGATTGATTTGCAGATGTTGAGCCATCCCTGTGTCCCTGGTATGAATCCCACTTGATCATCATGTATGATCCTTTTGATGAATTGCTGAATTCTGGTGGCCAAAATCTTGTTTAGAATTTTTGCATCTATGTTCGTCAGTGATATTGGCCTGTAGTTCTCTTTTTTCGTGGTGTCCTTGTCAGGCTTTGGTATCAGCGTGATGTTGGCCTCATAGACTGCGTTAGGAAGTGTTCCATCCTCCCTAACTTTTTGGAATAGCTTGAAAAGGATAGGTATTAAATCCTCTCCGAAAGTTTGGTAGAATTCCCCAGGGAAGTCATCTGGTCCTGGGGTTTTATTCTTTGGGATGTTTTTGATTGCTGTTTCAATCTCTTTCCTTGTGATTGGTCTGTTCAAATTGCCTGCTTCTTTTGAGTGAGCTTTGGGAGAGTTTAGGAGTCCAAGAATTTATCCATTTCCTCTAGGTTATCCATTCTGTTAGCATAGTGTTTTTTGTAGTATTCTCTTACAATCCATTGTATTTCTTCAGACTCTGTTGTTATTTCTCCTCTTTCATTTCTGATTTTGTTTATTTGAGCTTTCTCCCTTTTTTCTTTGTAAGTCTGGCTAGGGGTTTATCAATTTTATTTATCTTCTCAAAGAAGCAGCTCTTTGTTTCATTGATCCTTTCTTCCACCTTTTTCATTTCAATAGTATTTATTTCTGCTCTGGTTTTTATTATTTCTCTCCTTCTGCTGACTTTGGGCTTTATTTGTTCCTCTTTCTCTAGTTCAGTTAGGTGTAGTTTAAGATTGCTTATTTGGGATTTTTCTTGTTTGTTAAGATGTGCCCGTATTGCTATGAATTTTCCTCCTAATACAGCTTTTGCTGTATCCCATATGAGTTGGTATGGCATGTTATCATTTTCATTGGTTTCCAGGTATTTTTTGATTTCTTCTTTAATTTCTTCAATGATCCGTTGCTTGTTCAGTAGTGTTTTGTTTAGTCTCCACATCTTTGTACCTTTCTCAGCTTTTTTCTTGTAATTAATTTCTAGCCTTATAGCATTATGATCGGAGAAGATGCTTGTTATTATTTCAATTTTTTTAAATTTGTAGAGGCTTGCCTTGTTTCCTAACATATGATCTATCCTTGAGAATGTTCCATGTGCTCTTGAGAAGAATGTGTAACCTGCTGTTTTAGGATGAAGTGATCTATATATGTCTATTAAGTCCAATTGTTTTAGTTTTTCATTTAGCTCCACTATTTCCTTGTTGATTTTCTGTCTGGATGATCTGTCCATTGATGTGAGTGGGGTGTTGAGGTCCCCTACTATTATTGTGTTGTTTTTAACATCTTCCTTTAGGTCTGTTAATAGTTGCTTATGAACCTTGGTGCTCCTATGTTGGGTGCATAGATATTTATAAGCATTATTTCTTCTTGATGAAGTGTCCCTTTTATCATTATATATTGTCCCTGTCCGTCTCTCTTTACCTGTCTTATTTTTAAATCCACTTTGGGTGATATAAGAATTGCAACACCTGCTTTTTTTTCCTTGCTATTAGCTTGAAGTATTGTCCTCCACCCCTTCACTCTGAGCCTGTATTTGTCCTTGGGGCTGAGGTGTGTTTCCTGGAGGCAACAAATTGTTGGATCTTGTTCTTTAATCCATTTTGTCACTCTGTGTCTTTTTTTTTTTTTAGATTTTTTTTTCCTTTTTCTCCCCAAAGCCCCCCAGTACATAGTTGTATATTCTTCGTTGTGGGTCCTTCTAGTTGTGGGATGTGGGATGCTGCCTCAGCATGGTTTGATGAGCAGTGCCATGTCCGCACCCAGGATTCGAACCAACGAAACACTGGGCCGCCTGCAGCAGAGCGCGCGAACTTAACCACTCGGCCACAGGGCCAGCCCCACACTCCGTGTCTTTTTATTGGAGAGTTCAATCCGTTTACATTGAGAGTGATTATTGACACATGTGGATTTAAAGCTGTCAATCTGTTGCTTATTATCTGGCTTTCCTGCTTTTCTCTTCCTGTGTGCTTTATCCTACCCATTTGATACTGCAATTTCTTATGCTGGGTTTCTTAGATTTTTGCTTATTTATGTTTCGTGTTTCTGTTCTGTTTTTCAGTTTAGTGTCTACCCTGAAGTTTGTATTTAGAATCTCGTGTATAATATAGTGTATTCTCTGGTGGTCTCTTACTTACTTGGCCTAGACTAATTTAGCCCCTTTGCTCTTCCCCTCCTAAATTATTATTTTCACTTCTTGTTCCAACTTGTGTTATGAGCTTGTAGTTAGAGTGATAAGATCATCTTTGCTTTGGTAGTTTCCTTACCTTTATCCTAATGCTATAGTTGAATACTTGCTATCCTATTCTGGTCTATTTATCTGTATCCCTATTCTGTGGTTTGTGACACCTTTCTACCTTTTTTCTTTTTTCAGGTATGAGAGCCTTCTTGAGGATTTCTTGTACTGGAGGACTTTTGGTTACAAATTCCCTTAACTTTTGTTTGTCTGGAAAAGATTTAATTTCTCCCTTATATCTGAAGGATATTCTTGCGGGATAGAGTGTTCTTGGTGAAGATTTTTCTCTTTTAAAGCTTTGAATATGTCACTCCATTCTCTCCTAGCTCGTAAGGTTTCTGCAGAGAAATCCGCTGAAAGTCTGATAGGAGCTCCTTTATAGGTAATTCTCTTTTGTCTTCCAGCCTTGAGTATTCTTTCTTTGCCATTCATTTTTGCCATTTGTACTACTATATGCCTTGCAGTAGGTCTTTTTACATTGACAAATCTAGGAGATCTGAAAGCTTCCTCTACACACATTTCTCCCTCAATCCCTAGATTTGGGAAGTTCTCTTCTATAATTTCATTAGGAACAATTTGTGCTCCATTTTCCTTTTCCACATTCTCGGGAATTCCTATGATCCTTAAATTCTTTCTCCTCATTGAATCTGCTATCTCTCTAATACTTTCCTCATTCCTTTTAATCCTTAGTTCTCTTTCTTCCTCTGTCTGGAGCCATTCAGCCTGTCTATCTTCGATTATGGTAATTTGCTCTTCTATGGAGTCTACCCAGTCACTCAGGGAATCTGTATTCTGTTTTATCTGGTCCATTGTGTTTTTCATCTCTAGTAATTCTGTCTGATTCTTCTTTATAATTTCAATCTCTTTTGTGAAGTAACTCCAGAACTCAGCTTGTTTCTCTCTTTCTCGCTACCTCATTGAGTTTTATGATTATAGCTGCTCTGAACTCATTTTCATTTAGTTTACATAATTCCGAGTCCTCAGGACTTAATTTTAAGTTTTTATTGTTTTACTTCTGGTCTGGGGCTTTTATAAATTGCTGGCTGGTAGAGGAGCAGTTTTTTCCCATGGTGGTAGAATTCGGTTGCAGTTACAGCCTGTTGCCACTAGGTGGGGGTCGAGTTCTGAGCTCTCCATCTTTGGGCAAGATGGCGGCGCCTAGTGCACTTTGCCGGGGCGGGGGCGGGGACGGTTTCTCTCATGCACCGATCTGGATTCATCAGTTCTGTTCTCTGGTCTCCCAGGGCCCTGTGTTTATGGGGTCCCCGTGCATGGAAGTTCTCCCCGGTCAGCAGGTTTCCACTGTACCAGCGGCGGGAGTCCTAGATGATCCACTGGTCACATGGCCCCTCCCCTACTCCTTCCTGGACCTGCACGGTGATCCCAGTTTCTAGGGGGTGGAACGATGTTCTCTCCTACCCCTTTCCAGCTCCTCCAAGGTGGGCAGCAGGGGCGCCTTCCTCTGTCTTTTGATACTGTAGGTCTCTGAGTCCTGGCATTAGGTTCATTAGCTGAAATTCAGGGGGTTTTTTTCAGTCCTTTTTTCTACTTTGTAGGGGAGAGAGTCCCAGGTCAGCTCACCCCACCATTTTGCTCCACGTCAGTCTGTGAAACACATGGTTCACAGGTTTTGAAGATTAGGGCATAGACATCATTGGGTACGGGAGGAATTTTGCCCTGTGTTCATAAATAAGAACATATGCCTTCTAATCATG
Source organism: Equus caballus (assembly GCF_041296265.1). NCBI lineage: Eukaryota > Metazoa > Chordata > Mammalia > Perissodactyla > Equidae > Equus > Equus caballus. Next base: position 22,244,839 of record NC_091687.1, read on the forward strand.
TCATTGCCATATTTTGCTACCACTTTTATGCTGACCTCATAACAACTTCCATTTTTCCACTTTCTCAAGAGTTTCTGTAAGATTAGTGTTATTTCTTCCTTAAATATTTAATAGAATTTACCTATGAAACTGTCGATGACATTTCTATGAATTATAAATTTTTCTTTTCATGAAAAAATCAATAACACTCAAATATATTCATGCAGTTTTCAAAAATTTTTTATGTTACTTTAGCAAAATTTTATTACTTTAGGACTTTTCTCATTTGAACTAAATTTTCATATTTATTTTATTTTCATATTGCATATTTTCATATTTATTTGCATTTTCTTATTTATCATATAAATACCTGAGTATCTAAGTGCTGTCCTTTTACTCTTTGTTGATGTTTGTGTGACTCTGCAAGTTTTGAACTCTCTTCATTTTCTGAAAAGATGCCTATTTCACAGAGAAATTTTTTGACGGGTATAGGTTACTAAATTGACCGTTATTTTCTTTCAACACTTTAAATTCCTTTATCTTCATACTTATAATATTTCTAATGAGAAGGAAGTAGTCATTCTAACAGTTACCCCTTGGAACATAATTCTTCTTTTTTTTCATCCTCTGCTTGCTTTTACGATATCTCTAATTATCTTTTGTTGTCAAAATTTTACTTTGGTGGATTAGGCATGGATATTTAAAAATTTGTACTGCTTTAATTTCTATATCTCTCTCTCATCCAAATTACATGTTCCTTAACCCATTTCTTCTATGTCTCTTACCCATTCATCTCAATTTTTATCTCTATGATTTATTCTGGATAGTTTGCTGATCTGTCTTTCAGTTCACTGTTTTTGTTTTCAGCTTTATTTAATCCTCTGTAAATCTATCAACTAAGTTCTCAATTTCATTTCTTTTTCATAGGTTCCAGTTATCTATGAGACATTCAATCAATAAATTAACCTAATAAAATTACCCTATATTTTATAAGAAATCAATTTTTGAGTTTTATCCTATGTTTTTTACTCATGTAAATGAAAGCAAAATAATAAATACTCACAACTGGTGGAGAAACTCTCTTAGAATGAAGAAATTCTGAATTTAAAAAAGTTCGTCCTTACATTATGAAATAATCTATCTCCTCCATCTCCATCATGTGGTCTGAGTTTATACCAATTTCAAATTTTCTTTCACACTCAGTAAATTTTTTCAGTGACCACTGAAAAAATACCAGATATTTTGCCTCATGTTAGAGATACAGCTATGAACTGGACACCTTTCTGAGCTTACATTCTAATAGAAAATGTTAAAAAATCAATAAAGAAATAATGAAGTACTTAATGAGATAATTAGTCTGACATACCACCTTGGGTAGGGTGGCTGTCAAAGGCCTCTCTGATGAGGTAACACTGGAAACTGTATCCAAAGGATTAAAATAAGTACACTCATCCAAGAGCATTCTAGACAGAGACAGAGGACAGAAAATGAAATTTTCAGGTAAGAAAAGTCTTAGATACATATAAGGAACAAAAATAGAAGACAGAGTCACTAGCAAGAGGAAGAGTAGTATAAGGTGTAGAGTGAATAGTGGTCTCGTCTCCCTTGTCAAGGGGTCTAGATTATATCCCCAGAGTGATGACAAGCCACTGATGCTTTGGACAGAGAAAGTATATAAAACTCTGTTTACATTTTTCAAAAGACTACTCTGACTCTAATGTAGGACACGGGCTAGTGAGGAGTGAGCGTGGAGCAGAAAGAGACATTAGAGGGTACATGGTAACCATTCAGCTCTTAATGGAAAACTATATTTCTCTCTTATCCTTCAGGGAAATAGTTTTATTTCCCTTAACTGTTCTTTGAATAGACTCCATTATTTGTACACATTTTCCAAACATGAAAGAAGAGGATCCCTGCACTCAAAGAGATGTCTTCCTCATGTAATGTAATCTAAGATTTCATACACCCATTGGCTACGCTATCACATTTGTTCAATCTAGCCAAACAGCATGTCCTAGGATAGCGACCTCCTGTTTTCCTTCTACCCGCATTCACATGCTATTATTTATTTATTTATTTATATTTCTAGTATACAGATTTCTAAGGAGATAAAATATTGTTTATGCAAATTATTTCTGCACCAATAAGAAGTCTCTAGACAGCTAACTGCATTCAGAGGAGCTATCAAACACAAATCATATCCCAATCCCCCTGAATGTTGGATGTGAATGGAATACATTATCAGAGGTGCTACACACTCACAACGAAGCACATTACCAGAGAAGAAATTTAGGAATGCGACTAAGTCATGTAGCCTCTCATTAATGCAGGATTTGAATTCGAGGAGGAAGTTAGAGAGGACTAATGCCTGTGAAAGAAAGTCACTCAATAATTTTGGCAGGAAAGTTACTTGCCCAACTCCAGACTGTGTGCATAGAGTTCAATAAACCCGCCTCAGAGCAGGGTCAGTATGGTTCCTGGGGAAAAGGAAGGTGCAAGTCAGCAACTCCAGCAACTTCAGCCACTCTGAAGGGGAGGAGAGAATTGCAGAGTTTGGGGGCCAACCGCCAGCAACATAAAGTGATTAAAAAATACCAGCAATTATTTTAGATTCCCAGGTTGTATTTCCCTAAGATGATTTGGGTGTATTCTTGGGGTATCAACAAAACATAGGTGCACCAGGAGGAGTAAATAATAATAGGCAGGTTTGATTAGCCCCTCGTAATTGATGTATGCACTACACAAAGAGAGTAACTCTCTTCAACCAACCCAGTTGTTTAGTCTCAGCTTTCCAAACAACAGCTGCCAATCATGCAAACTTCATTCCTTTAAGGAAAAAGCTGAGGTCTTACAGAAAGACCTAGACCATCTGCATATTAGTATATTTATATATATGCTATATTAAGAAGTACCTTGTCTTCAAATTATTTTTGATATCTAGATCAATGCTGTCCAATAGAAATATAACATATGCCATACAAGTAATTTAAAATTTTCTAGTAACTACATAAGAAAAGTAAAAAGAAACAAATGAGGTCAATTTTAATAATATATTCATTGAACCTAATAAATAAAAACCTTATTTCAACATATATCAATATAAAATACTAATGAGATATTTTACATTTTTCTACTAATTCTTTGAAACCTAGTATGTAATTTACAATTATAACAATCTCAGTTAGAACTATCTACACTTCAAGTACTTAATAGCCACAAGTGACTAGTGGCTACCATGGTGGACTGTGAAGATATAGGTGGTCAACATAATATAGAAATGTACTCTGAAATAAATCAATTAATCAAAAAGTATTTATTTAATCATGTGCATATCAGAAGTTTATTAGCCACCTTGGAACAAAAGACTTATCATCCTTATGTAGAAAAATAATCTTCCATCTAATTAAGGTGAATGAAAATCTCCTGGAGTCAGAGGGATTTAAACGTGACTAGACTATGCTTTGTTCTTCCATGGAGTTTGCTGATGCTATATTTCGGGATTCAAATTTTAGATTCATTTTGGGGGAGGGTTGATGTTTTAAAAAAATGTGTATAGAAACAAATTCAGTGAAAGGGTGGGTTGATGATAGCCTGGATATGCTGACAGAAATTTATGAAGAAATACAAGAACTTTCAAATTCCTAGGGATTGAGAAAGAAAAAAAAGCTATAATCAGCTACCAGGAATATGGAAGTGACTGAGATGATCAATGAGAAACAGATTGATTGAGCCACCTGCCAAACTAGTGAATTACCTCGAGTAGAATCCAAGGATAATGGCTATGAGGCAAGGCAAGAACCATGAACAGGTGAGACCCTTGGCAAACCATTGAGCTTAAGCTGGACCACATGGAACACCTACGTGGCCTTACATTAAAACTCGGAGTATGAGATATTTGTACGCTATTGTCAATGACACCTTGAACCTCTCTTTTGAAGTATTTATTACACTCTTTATTGTCTATTCAATGTTTATCACCTGTTTCATTGTAAACTTCATGAGGGCAGGATTGTGTCTTGTCTAACACTACATCCCAGGCACAGTACGTTGCCTGCCAGGGAGTTGACACTTACATCTTTGTTCAATGAATGAATCAGTGATGCATAAATCTATGCAAGTACACTTTCTGTAAGCACCACAATATAAATACATATTCATTGTCAGATGTTTTTAGGTGGACACCTTAGATCTTTGGCCATTACATCTGCAGAGACTTCTTAAACTGTAACTTGTTCAACATTTCCTAAAAAAAATATAAAATTAGAAATAATTTATACTCTATGTAAATTATGATATTCTAGCCTCATGACTTCTTACCAAGAGCATTACCAAAATTCACACTCTTAAGAAGTACATTTCAGACTGAATTTTCAAACTGATGAGAGAAAAACACATTTAACCAAGGACCTGCAGTGCCTTGGTCACTTATGTTGGCAACACAGATTTTGTTTGTTTTTTATGACAGCATCAATAACTTAACTACAATAAGGACAAAGATTGATTAGAGGGTGATTACTATGTCAGATATATTTTTTAAATGCATGTTATTCTCCATTATAATAAGAGAGAAATATGATGAGAGCAGGAGAATGAAATAAAAAAAGACAAATGTTAACGACTTTGAAAAAATCCCACGGCGTCCTTAGTGACTTTTCCATATGAATCTCTACCTGTAAAGATAAGCTATCTTTTTGGAGTGATTATAGATAGCAAATTTGACTTAAATAGATAGATTTGGCCCTTAAACAAAAAGAAGTTGCTTTTCTAGAGGTTTAGGAGAATGAAAAAGAAAGCTCATTTGAGTCTGGGGTTTTGAGAAAGATGAATCTGCAAGGAAGATGAATGACTCTAAGGAGCGTGGCTAGAGGAAGAGCCAGGGATCGATGGGGGTGACACCATAGGATGAAAGAGCATTTAACCAGGACTAAGTTGAATAAGATGATGCTCTGAGACTATAATTCACACGCTAACAGGATATAACTTGCACCCCAAGACTCCTTCTCCCCTAAATGCCCATAGTTGTGCAGATAAATGAACACGCTGTACTATAGTGGACACTGACCCGAACTAACAGTGAGACACATCTTCTAACTGTCATCTGGTCTGAGGTAGCGGAAAGGCAGTGCACCTTCCATGTGTGGCAAGAATTATTACTCTGTCTTTTGCTTTTCCGAACTTTGTTTTCTTATCAAAGGATGCTTTCAATGAAAATACTTAGAAAAAAGATGAAATTACAAAATAATCAATGGTTATTTCACAGCAGCCTACAGATGATCATGTTAACATATGTTTCTATTTAAAAGTTTATTAATCAAAGTAATTAAATTAAAACTCTATTACATGGCCCTCATTTTGACATTAAACTATATGATCATTATATTCATTAAGGATGTGACCTGGAAAAGCGCAAAAGTCCTTGAAGACTTATGAAAGCTCAAAAACATGATTTTTCTGGATGGATCTCCACTTTTTTGTGAGTTTGGTTCCTGATGGGCTTCTCACCTTCCCCTTTCTCTGAATTAGCAGTATCCAATAAGAATGTCAAGTGAACTATAAACGCATTTTAAATGTTCCTAGTAGCCACATTAAAAAAGTAAAAAGAAACAGTGAAGTTAATTCTAATAATATATATCATTTAACCCAATATGTCCAAAATATTATCACTTTAACATATAATCCATACAAAATTTTAAATTTTGGTGCTTAATGTTGAATGTGGTGCTCATTCTACCTTGACAAATATCAATTTGAACTAGGCACATTCCAAGCGCTCAATAACCTCACGTAGCTGGTAGCTACCGTGTCGGACAGTGCAGTTTCTCATCTCCTTTTGTGGCATGTTTGGTTCAACTGTGTTCTGATGATACTATTTTCCATCTGACCTGTTAACCAGCCCCTTCTTTGTTTGTTGTTTTAGCGGAGTTTTGGAGACTGAAAATTAATCCATTTATAATTGCTCTGCAGTGGGTCAGAATCCAAAGAACAAATGCTTTCCAAAGACAATCATATCCACATTTTCATCAATGTCCAGAAAATGGATTTCTTTTCAGTCAGTTCTTATGCATTACATATACAGAGTCACACAGGCAAGTCCAGCATATTTGATCAGAAACACAACATGGGAAAGAGAAGCAAGTGCAGTAAAGCTTCGGACCAAGTCAAGAGTTAGAAATTGTTAATACGTTGTCCTCCACATGCTGGCAATGTGATCCTGGACAAGTTTACCACTGACGTTAAATGTGTAAAAAATAAAAATACATGCACTTTAAGCACCTGACCCAGAGAGTTATGGTGAAAAGCAAAGGAACCCAATGTTTATGCATGAAATGGTTTTTTTGGGGGACGACTATGTGAAGAAATAATTTTATTTTCAACTTAATTGTTTTAAAATGACAAGAGTTTGCACTAATAATTTTCATTATTAATTTATGAAAATCACTTTTTCAGACACTTATGTACTGTATCATTCCAAAATATTGTACTCTTCAAAATAGAGGTGATATCCTTAGAATGTCAGGAGGGAGGATGCGATCTAGTAAACGATCCCTGGTTTACAATGGTCTTCATTTACAAAATTGCCTTTGGAATCGTAAGAGGACAAAACTGTTAATTTTATAGGTTATATTTTTAATTTGATGGTTATTTGAAAAATTTTGTAAATTGTATTTTTTCCTACAAATTTTGTTTTTTGTGGTCTTTTGAATGAAAATACTTAGAATTAGGGATAAAAAATACAATATGGATAATTTAAGTGAACATGTAATTCTAAACCTCATGGACCAACTCCTACCGCATTTGCAAAATACTTAGATTAGTGAGTTATCTACAAGTATTCATGGTTCTATGATGAAGACGACTCAACTGTTCATTTGAATTTTCTCTTCTCCCTCTATTGCACCAAAGTCTTACCAGTCTTGGTTTTGAATGAGGCCACCTTATTCTTTTAGATGTCAAAGTTCTCTGTCTTGAGAGTCACCTTTAGCACAAAAACAGAGACTTTGGCCCACCTCTAAATATTTGCTGATTTCTATATGCTTCTCATATGTGCTCACCCTTAACACGTGCCTGTTTCTTCTCTACGGGATCATTCAGAATCACTGCCTGCCCAGAACTTAATTCACCTGTACTGGGTTTAAGGACCTCACCTCATTCCTGCTGGAAGGCAATGAGGGTGCAGACCCATTTGTATTCTGCTTCTCCACCTATGGAAGCTATATTTGGCCGTAGGGTGAATAACTTTCTAATTTTCCTAGGAGTGAGTGGCTTCCTGGGAGGAGGGACTTTTGATGCTAAAACCAGTAAAATTGTGGGCAAACAAGGATGAGTTGGTCATCATATTTTGGCCCCCAAAAGGAATACAGCTATGTTTCTTTTTCATTGTTACTGCTTATCTGTTGGCTTCCTTATCACAGCACTCCTTTGCCCAGAGAAAATCCCACTGTCAGGAATGCTAACTTGAGGAAAGCGTGGGTTTAAAAATCAAGCCAAACACTAGACCTGACAGTATCATGGACTCTTTTCTCCTCTGGGCCATTGATCTTGTTCTTGAGCCTGACTCTGCTCTTGTTGCAGATTACAAGCCACAACAATCCTAAAAACATATGGTGTAAATCATAAGGATCTCTACTTAACAAGGAAACCACATGTAGGCAAACCTAATGTTGATTCAGAGGCCTAACATAGCACCAAATTCTTTGGCTGTGCTCCACTCTCAGCCAATGTTTATTTCATTTCTCCTCTTGAAAACAGAATGACCACCTAGATTTTACTTCATCACCTGTCATTATTCAAAGTAGGAATAAGACTGTGTGGGTAATCGCCTTCTCCTTCTATGGCACTATCAGTTTAGGAAGAGAAAATCCTGTCTATGATTCCCCAGCAGATTCCTTACTTTATCTTCTTGGCCAGAACTCAGTCTTTCTCATTTTCTCACTAGCAAAGGAGAGCAAGATCAGATGAGTGATTGAGACAGTGTTTTTCAATTTTTGTCTTATTATCATTGCCCCCAAGAAGACTTTTTAGACATTTTTTCTGATCATCCCCACTATGAAATAAAATCATTGCCAACAATATATCTGTTTATGTGCTGTACGTGTATCTATGCATTATAAATAAAAACGGTAAAATTTTTTGCCCTCAAGAATCAATTGTTGTTCCCTTGGGATTGTTGTTTTCCTACTATGAACTCATAGTTTAGACGAACTATGATTCATTCTCTGTACCTGGGTACATTATGGCAACAGTTAGCAAGTTAAAACAATTAGCAAGAAAGTAAGAGGCCCTGGGGCAGCATCAAGAGATGTCTGCCACAGTCCAGATTTGGGGACACACTTCAATTCAATAACCATTGCATATTCACTAATAAATGTTATTGATTATGTAATATATGTCAAGTCCTAAATAGGCACTGGAGGTACAGTGGGAAATTGAACAAATTAAGTCATTCTGTTTACTGAACAGCTTGACAGGACATATTCAAACACTTTTCAGAACCATGATATGGGCAATGTTATTGTATAATGGTTTGCTCAATGTAATGCAAGATTTCTCTCCTACTTTCTTGTTTGCATATACAGCATACTATGCAGAAAACAGAAAATGGGTTTGGAGGCAGACTTCAGTTAAAATAGTAATAACAATATTTAACTCAGTGTTGTGACAGCATTAAATGAGACAAAGCACATTACCCTTTTTTTTTTTTTTTTGCACATTGTTAAAACTGGTGCAGACCTAAAGAGTTATTACCATTTTTTTTTAGTTTTAAGAGTTCCTCATTTTCTTTCTGTCCACCCTACTAAATTAGTGGCTTGGTCATATTAGAGAATCAATAAATCAATAAATACTACACTCATCTTTGATTGAAAAGTCGCTGTGAACACTGGAAATAGGAACATATAACCAAAAGGAATAATTCTTAATTTAGTCATTGTTTCTGACCTTTAAATGTATAAAAGTTTAGTAACTGTATTTGTTTTCCCCATACAACTTACTTAGAAATGTGTGTGACAATTCAGGAGAAAGAATCATTAAAAGTACCTCTCCCAAGTGCCCAGTTATATAAGCATCTTTTACCTAATCAAAAGAAAAATGTTCCTTTCCTGTTTGCCTTCCAGCATTTTGTATTCTCTGTTTGGCTAATAGAGCTTTTAAGTGAACTCAGAGTTTGTGAGGATCACTTCATTAATCAGCAATCATTACCAAGCTTTCCATTTACTCAGCTTTCACTTTGGGGCTCAGAATGGCACAGGATCACCTGCTAATTGTGTGGTAGCGACAGTTTGTGAAACAGGAATTAGAGAAGTGAGAGACATCAGTCAGGCCTACCGAGAGGAAAAGTCAAAATTCCAAGTCACGTTTTCATGGAATAAATCATTTTGCCACTGCCCAATTACCCCTAAGGAATTCAGGGGTGGGTCTGGAAGCATTTAACTGTTGTTCCAAATTGGTTTTTCCCTTGGTTATGTTAAGGAGATGCAATCACCAACCACCTTGGACCAGACCAAGTTCACCACAAGAGCTACACCTTTGGCCATTGCCTTATTTTTAATGCTAAGGTCTCTTCAGGAGGAGAGAGGAGCTTAGGCCTTATTACTGTAACCTGCAGTGTGTGTGGAAGCAAGTTTTCCAACTAAGCCTATGCAAGCAAATACCAACCTCTCCCTTTTGAATATTCATTCCCCATCCAAAATAAATGTCCCTGTTTCCCTTTGTTCGGGGACGCCATGACTCTGGAAATGATTCCTCATGGTCTCCTATTTGCTGCAAATATACTCTACTTTGTGAGACAACTACTTCTGGTGCAGAGTCTGATTCAACTCGCCAGAGGGAACACACTTTGGTTCGCTAACAGTTTGACTAGAGAAGAAACACTTTTCAGACACGGGAGAAAAGAAGCCGGACTGGGGATTCTGTGTGTGTTGGGGTGGGAAGAGTGTGACAGGAGAGTCTGCATGGAGACTGGAGTGAATTCCGCATGGCGTCTGCCCTGCCTCCACAGTGCTGCCAAAGCCCAACAGGTCACAACTTCTGCCAGAATCGTTACTTTCCCTCTGTCTTCACTGGGGCTAAGAACAGACTGGAGGAAGCAAACAAGCAGTGGTTGGCATGGTACTGCGTCCCCAATGCAGTTCATTCACTCCACTGCCCCTTATTTTGTTCTGTTTTCAGAAAGCTAAACACCTGCATGGGCAGCGCTTCCCAGCAAGGGATCAGATCATTTTTTTTCCCAAAACTACTGTACTCCTTAACATGACCTCTTTCCCTATCAAATAAATTTATCCTGAAAGTCATTAGTACCTTTAAATTTTTATGGATGTAAAGGAAAATTGCATTCAGGCATTGCTAATGCTTCTTGGCACTTTCCAACTAAAGAGTCCTGGTATGTGGGATGTTGCGGTCTGTCTGGAACCTTCTATTTTCCCCTCAGTGCCTAGAGGACTACAATGTTCAATGGTGTATTTTAAGAGATTTGCTTTATCTCAAATCTGCAGACACTAATCACCATATGCAAAAGCTTGAAAAATAATCATATTCAAAAGAAGTAGAGCATTCCACATCACACTGCCAAGCAGAGATTAAAAGGGGGCCCTACAGGCTTGTTGGAATATCCAGAGTTTGACTCACTGAAGGCCAGATATCAGACATTTTCCTACACTATTCACATAAATTTTATGTATATATATCCCAAATGTTAAATGTTTAGTAAAATATGTTTTAAGTAAAAGTAAAAACATAAAATTGTTCATGCAGATGCTGAAAACTTGTTCTGCCCACTGTAAACGTTTCCCTCTCCCACTGCCTTCTGTACCCCTTCCCACAGTATCCAGCTCACCTCCTAGTGGAGAATTGTGCAAACTTCTGATCCACAAGTGTGAGACTGAGCAAAGCCTCTGATTTTCTTCTGCGCCCCCACCCTGTGCTGGCAAATGTTGGTTCTCCTCATTCAGAAAGTAAAAGTAAAATCATGGTAAAATATTCTGAGAAATATTGTATTAAGTTTGAATTACTGAAGATTAACTTTTTTCAGTGTGAGATAGCTGTATGATAATATCTTAATGCTAACTGAATAGATATCAAAATGAAAAATCATAAAATCTGAGAGTTAAAAGAGATTGAGTATTCATCAAGACCAGTGCCTTCATCTTATAGATAGAAATACAAGGTAGAATACTTTATGATTTAGCCAACAAAAACCTAATAGTACATCATTATTAGAGTATAATACTACTCATAGGCACATTTTCCTTTAAATAATCTATATATGTCAGATTTCATTTGAAAAATAAAGCATAGAAGGGCAGTAGAAAAGATTACATGATTATTGAGCACCAGATGAGTGCTGTGCAACTTGTATTTGAACTTTCATTTCAGTTTCGTTAAATATGTATTGTTAAATGCATTATATAGCTGTAAACATATTGGAAGTTCACTGACGCCAAGCAATTCTTTCAACATACACAATTGTTCACTGGCAGTTCTTTCTGACCCCAAAGTCCTCGTTCTTCCAACTACACTTTGTCCCCTCTAAAAGGAATGTCAAACCTTGGATTGATTCCGCATTGCCATCAATTCCACCTTGTAAAGCTCAGTTCACTTTGTTGTTGTTGCTATTGTTTCACGAACACTGTCGAGCCCACACATACTGAGCTTCTGCCATTATGTGCCTTTGGAGTTGTTCCTGGACTTGGAATTTATATTGGTGTCCAAATGAAGGGGATCAGCAGCCAGTCTGTGGTCTTCCCTGTAGCCTCAGGGACCTCTGAAGATTGTCCTTTGGACGAATTCCTCCTGGCAACAGTAACTCAAAGAGTTGCGAGGCTTATTCTTACTCCAGATACAAGTGGAAATCCAACCAAGGAACTGGCAGCAGCCCATGTGCTGCACTTCACCTATGAGGCTGCTTATCCAGGAATGAGTAACTGGGGCAGCACGATGCAGCTGCACTGAACGGGAATCCTGCATCTTGAAGGCCGTGGGACTAATGGGCATAAAAGCTCCTCAGCAGAGCCAATGACTTCCCCAACCCAGCTGTCCACACTCTGCATCTCTGCTTCTGTATCATCACTCCTGACCATGCTATGTCCCTTGCACAATAGTTGGGGATATCAGAAGAGGGTTTGGGGTCACAAGATTTCTGCTACGCAATTGCCGAGTGCACTGTGCTATTGCCTGCCTTCCATCTTTTTACAAAGCTAAGTAAACTTAAGGCTTCACAAGCCATACTACGTCTCCGAAGTTTGGCTGTTAATCAGAATCCCAAACCAGGAAATTGGTTGAACAGAGTGACCACTGCAGAATGCATTCAATGTTCACATTGAGAAACATAAGGATACACAGTTTTCAAAATACATCATGTCACTAGGAGGCATGTGCATTTTGCTAATTTATGTGTCTGCCTGCCCTTCTCTCCTGGGAAGTCTTTAGGGCAGGACCAGGTCCTGTTTACTGCTCTGCCCTCTGAATTTCTCAGTCTTTTCCTTCAATTTCATTACTGCCATCTTTCAGATTACTTCACAACATATTTGGGTGCCTCTCACTTCCTTGACCTCTGCATTTTCGATAACTTTTTTTCATTTTACTCCACTACCTAGTGGCAATCTGAATCTTTCCATTACCCAGGGGACTGCACCAACACTGAAGTCATTATTTCAAAAAAATTACAACCCAGTGCAAAATACGTGTTCAGCACACAAATGAATAAATTTTTGACTTTATGAAGACTCACAGGGCATTGTCCCTCTCTTTCTATTTATCTGCTAACTTATTTATTTCCCTCCCAAATACAGATGTTGAAACCCTAATGTCCCAGTCCTTTCTTGTCAACACAGGAGGAACTCTGGCCCAGATTCAGATAATGAAGTTTCTAGGTAATGTTTGTAGCTACATTACTTACACACAATAGATCTGTTTTGGTTATGAAATTTCACCAATATGTATTCAGATATTTATAGAACTTATGCAGCATTTTTTAGGGAACCATAATATATAAAACCATACATTCGGGTTTATTTATCGTAAGGAATCCTAGACACCCAAGGACACACCTTTAAAAGTCTTCAGGAGATAAGGACTTTCCTACTGGCAAATACTGTTGTGTTTTTAATTTTAAGTGTTGTTTAAATGTTGTGATTTTAATTGTCGTTAACACATTTACAGAGAAAGTATAGCCTATCATCTTTCTTTTTTCTTTCCTGGCTGTATTACACCTGGTAAAGCCAGAGAATGAATTATAGGTTAGCTGATAATCCTTTTCTTCTCACGACATTTGCTAGCTAATTTTTAGAAGAATATTATAATATCTTTAAGTAGAAAAAAAAGTTTATAAAACATAAATAACGCAAGGTGGAATAGTAGAAATTAAATTAATGATGACTATAATTTTTATAAAATTGTTGGTATTTTTTTCTCCTTTTTTTTTTTGAGGAAGATTAACCCTGAGCTAACTACTGCCAGTCCTCCTCTTTTTTCTGAGGAAACCTGGTCCTGAGCTAACATCCGTGCCCATCTTCCTCTACTTTATATGTGGGACGCCTACCACAGCATGGTGTGCTAAGCGGTGCCATGTCTACACTGGGGATCCGAACCAGTGAACCCCAGGAAGCTAAGATTCGGAATGTGCAAACTTAACTGCTGCGCCACTGGGCCAGCCCCAGAAATTGTTGGTATTTTAGCATTCGAAACATTACATAAAAAAATCTTTAGGAAGTATTTTTAAATTTTAGTTATTTAATTTTATGTAGGCAATATATTTTTAAAGAAAAGTCCTTTTTTTTTTTTTTTTTTTAAGATTGGTCCTGAGCTAACATGTGTTGTCAATCTTCTTTTTTTCTTCTTCTCCTCAAGGCCCCCCCAGTATCTAGTTGTATATTCTAGTAGTGAGAGCCTCTGGTTGTGCTATGTGGGACGCCACCTCAGCATGGTTGATGAATGGTGCCATGTCGGCACCCAGGATCCGAACCTGTGAAACCCTGGGCCACCAAAGGGGACAGAGTGTGCGAACTTAACCACTCTGCCACAGGCTGGCCCTGAAAAGTCTTATTTTAACAAAGTAATAGCACAACGCCCATTTAACCATTTCACAATTTTACAAGGAAAATAATTTCAAATCCATTAATAGAATGCATGATAAATCACCTCTTATCAAAACATACTAAATAAGTGTATAAATAAAAAAGAAAAAGTAAGAATCAAATTTTCTTCTTACTAAAACTTCAAAAACAATAAAACAATAGACTTTTGACATTACTTTAAAAATTCAATGCCTTATAGTTTGGAGTCAATGGAAGTTTGTCAATTGCTTTAGAGATTTACACATTTTTGGTAATTTAAGACAAAGCATTTTTGAAATTTGACCAAACTATGAATCTTAGTGAAAAATTCTTCCTGACAAATATGTAACAGAAAAATATAGTGATGAATTGTACTATGCTGCTGTCAAGAGTTTAGCTACACTACTCTGTGGTATCGCTGCATTGGCATCCATTTTGTTTGGCCAAGCAGCCTGGCGGGGGGCCCTTGACTGACACTCGTCCCTCATGCATTCCATACATAACAGCTCACAGAGTCACAAGCCAATGTAAGCTCCTGATTTGATCAGTCTCCCTCGCGTCCCAGGGCCTTTCCCTGGTATGCCCCTTAGATAGAACTCCCATGAAGCTTACCCAAACCCTGTGATTTTTGGTTTGAATTGACCAATCTGGCCTTAGCCTGGGAACCCCAAAGCCTCCATCCATGGATCCTAATAAGCATGTGCCCAAGGTCCTGCTTCTCTCTCCCTGCACCTTGCCTTGATCTTCCCCTGTGGCCCTCTAGGCATGCCACGTCCTTCCTCCAGGACCTGTGAGTAATAAACTTCTCTATTTCAATTTCTCCTGGGGTCTTTTGTTAAACCACAACTTACTATCCGGCATCCTGTGCTTTACTTAGCAAATTTTAATTTAACAAAATCTTAACAGCTGTTTACATAAAAAGGCGTAGTGATATTTCTAAATGGTGATTTAAAAAAAAAAATCTTGAGGGTGTAATGGCTAAAGGGTGAATTTAATAATGTTTCTTCTTTAAACATATTGCAACTGCTTCAAATACTTACAAAATGAAGGGAAAAGGGTTCTCTTTAGGAAATTAGAAGAGGGAGCAGGCTTTGCAATTTTAAATAGAGCAGTCAGAGTAGAACCCAAAAACTCTTAGATTTAAGTGAACTAACTACATGAATATGTGGAAGTGTTTCCCTGGCAGCAGAAAGAGTCATTTGCAAAATCCTTAGAGTAATATCCTGCCTGGCTCATTCAATAAATAGTACAGAGAACCGTGGGGCTGGTTACAGTGAGTAAGAAGGAGAGAAGAAAGAAGTGGAGAAAATTCACTAGAAACTATTATTTTCTCATACAGAATGTTGTCCATTTGCTGAAAATTTCATAAAATATTTTCAAATGAGAACAACTCAGAATAGCTGAGGAAGGAGCTCTGAAAATCCATTCCTGTATAAAAGCAAGGAGAACATGGGCAAAAAATTGCCAAACTCAACATTTTCAGAAGTCTCGAAATTAGGTAAAAGTTTGCAACATTCTGAAGAGCACTTTTTCAAGTAAAATGTCTGAAATTTGATAAGAACAGGCTGCTTTGTGACATTTTAACTTGTTCTATTCCCACCCCCTTTCACCACTTCCACACCAGCATTAAAGAGCAAACACAGCAGCCATGAAAACCAGCAGCATATCAGCCACCAAATGAGGCAGAACAGAGTTGGAGCTCCTTAAAAGCCCCATCTCTGGAGAACTGCTACTATCTGACCTATTGGTAGTTTCCAAGAATCCTCCTTTTGCAGAGCTTGTCTTTATTTGACATGATTCGGCATGCATTCATTACGGATGGCTGAGTGTTTGTTGAAAAAACATCTTCAGCAATTGTTTGATAATGCAGGTATCCGAGGCACCAAAAATGGTTAAGGCTAGCAAGAAGCTGACTGAAAATTTTAAAAGGAAAAATGGAAGAGAGGAGATGACTATAGAGGTCTTTGAAAAGCTTGGACACATTCCTGGGAATCTAGAAGATCACAGTGATGTGCAGCATCATGTGACTTTCCAGTAAAGGCATGAGAAGGCCTTAATCTGCCATCAGTGACTGACCTTGAGGATCCGTGAATGTAAGAAGGAAAAGCTACAGTAAACTGCTGGCTGGAGCATTGAACAGGTGCCTATCCTGATACCAGTTGGTAATACTGCAATTCAATTCTGATGCTAACCACCAGAGTTAGCATCATACTCTACAGGCTTAAAGGAATGGGCCCCAAGAAGACTGCCCCTATTTTAGACATCAGCCATAAGTGATGTCTCCAGGACATCTGCACTTCTAATCAAGTGGATTCAAATCTAGGGTGTTCCCTTGACTCCCCTCTCAGTTTCAATAATTCACTAGGACAACTCACAGGACTCAAGAAAGTACTATAATTATGATTACAGTCTTATTATAAAGGAGACAATCAGCAACAGCCTAATTAAGAAAGTGGGAAGGTGCTAAAATGCAGAGTTTCCATGCCTTCTTGTGGAATCAGAGTGTGTCATCTTCATTGTGTACTGATATGTTTACTAACTAGAAAGCTCTACCAACCTTCTGTGTACAGATATTTTTTTGGTGTTTTATTATGTAACATGATTGGCCATGTGATTGAACTCAACTCAATCTCCAGCCTTTCTTAACTCTCTAGAAATCGGGTTTGCTCAAAACTACAAACTTCTAATCACATGATTGGTCTTTCTGATGACCAGCCTTCATGCTGAATTGCCTTTTTACATAGACTCAGTTGTGCATCAAGAAGTTTGAATAACAAAGACAGTCATGTCATTCAGGAAATTCCAAAGGTTTTGGAACCTCAGTGTCAGGAACCCTAGACAAAGACCAGAAAAATCCTTTATTATACAACAGTGCCCAATAAACACACAGAGTCTCCCTGCAAAGGTGGAGATATTTACTGATTAAAAGCATTTAAGCCTGTGCTGATGGTCTAGTGGTTAAAGTTTGGCACACTCTGCTTCAGTGGCCTGGGTTTGGTTCCCAGGAGTGGAACCACACCACTTGTCTGTCAGTAGCCATGCTGTGACAATGGCTCACATAAAAGAACTAGAAGGACTTACAACTAGAATATACAACTGTGTACTGGGGCTTCTGGGAGGAAAAAGAGAGAGAGAGAGAGATGAAGATTGGCAACAGATGCTAGGTCAGGGTAAATCATTCCCAGAAAAAAAAAAATTCTGTTGAATCATTAGCTGACTAAACTAATCAAGAAGGTAGTTCACTAGCTACAAACAACAAATAATAGACTATAGAGAATTCGTTTAGGAAAGTCACTAAACAAACAAGCAGCAATAACAACAGCAACAACAAAAAACAACACCACATCCTGGAGGTGTTCTGATTTCCAGAGTTGACACATTATATTATTTTAAATGTCCAGTTTTCAACAACAAAAAATGAAATGTGCAAAGAAACTAGAAAGTATTGTACATATACAAGGGAAAAAAATCACTAGAATCTTTCCCAGAGAAAATGAACACATTGGACTTATTGGATAGAGACTTTAAAGCTGCTATTTTGGATATTTTCAAAGAACTAAAGAAAGCCATGTCTAAAGAGCTAAAAATAAGTAATCAAATTCTCACTAAATAGAGAATATCAATAGAAATATAGAAATTATGAAAAAGAATCAAATATAAATACTGGAGTTGGAAAGCACAATAACTAAAATGAAGGACTAGAAGGACTCAAAAGCAAAAGAATATGAACTTGTGGTTAGATCAGTTGAAATTATCCAGTCTTGGGAACAGAAACAAAAGGGAAAGAACAAAAATTAGGAAAGTATTAGATACCTGTGGGACACCATCAAGCCTACCAATACATGCATAATGGGACTCTCAGGAAAAAAACAAAGAAGAGAGAAAAAGGATCAGAAACAATATTTGAAGAAATAATGGTCTCAAACTCTCAAATTTGTTTAAAAAATTTACTTGCACATAAGAGAAGCTGAATGAACTCTATGTTGAATTACATTGATGAGAACCACACCTAGCCAATATAATCAAAATTTCAAAAGCCCAAACAGAGACTCTAAAGAGCAGTATAATTTCATTTCGGTCTGAAGTAAGTCCTTCAGACCGAAATGAAATGATACTAGTACTTTGAATCCATGTGAAGAAAGAAAGGGCACAAGTGAAAATAAATAGGAAACTAGGATAAATCTATTTTTTGTTTGTGATTCTTTTTTTCTTCTGTCTACTTTCAAAAACAAGTGCATGAAGCAATAATTATAAAACTGTGTTGAAGCCTTATAATGTATAAACTTGTGATTTATTTTACAATAATTACACAAAGAAGGAGAGAGGAAAAAGAGCTATATAGAAACAAAGATTTTGTAGACTATTGAAATTAAATTGTTACAAATCTCAAGCCAATTGTTATAAACACAGGTATTAATTTTATTTCTCAGGCTTACCCTTAAGAAACTAATTTTAGATTTAAATTACAAATAAATTGAAAGTAAAAGTAGAATGAAATAAACCATGCAACAGTAAACAAAAGAGAACTTGAGTGACTATATTATAATCAGACAAAATAGACTAAGACAAAAGCTTTAGTAAAGACAAAGAAGGATATTTCTTTATAGTAAAAGGGCTAACTCATCAAGAATCCATGCCAGTTATAAGCATATATTCAGCTAACAAAAAAGCCCCAAAATACATGAAGCAAAATTGACAAATTTAAGAGATAGACAACTTAGCAAGACTGGTTGGAGACTTTAATATTCCTCTCCCAATAATGGATAGAATTAGGCAGAATGTCAACAAGGATACAGAATGTCAACAAGGATACACAATCAACCAAAGAGACATAATATGCTTCTATAGAACATTGCACCCAACAATAGCATAATAAAGTTTCTTCTCAGGTACACATGGAACATTCTCTAGTATAGACCATATGTGAGGTCACAAAATAAACGTAAAAGGAATTAGATTATAACAAGAATGTTCTCCAATCACAATAAAATTAAATTACAAATCAATAACAGAAGGAGATTTGCAAAATTCACAAATATGTGGGAATTAAATAACGTTTTCCTAATTCACAAGTAGGTCTCCAAAAAAAATTAAAATGGAAATTAAAATATACTTTTAGATGCAGAAAAACAAAAACACAGCATGTCAAAGCATATGAGATGCAGCAAAACAGTACTTAAAGAAAAATCTATAGGTGTAAATCCTATATTTAAAAAGAAGGGGAGTAGGCCCCTTTGCCTAGTGGTTAAGTTCAGCACATTCTGCTTTGGGAGCCTGAGTTTGCAGGTTTGGATCTTGGGCATGTACCTGCACCATTTGTCAGACATGCTGTGGTAGTGACCCACATATAAAATAGAAGAAGTGCTGTGGTAGTGACCCACATATAAAATAGAAGAAGATTGCCATAGATATTAGCTCAGGGCTAATCTTCCTTAGCAAAAAAAAAAAAAAGGAAGAACTCAAGTCAATATCCTAACCTACAACCTTAAGACACTGGAAAAAAATGATAATGTAAACAAAAATGGAAGCAAAAGAAGGAAATAACATAGAGCAAAACAAATAAATTGAAAAGAGAAAAACAATAGCGATAAATCAATAAAATAAAAGTTAGTTTTTCAAAAGAGCAGCAAAATTGACAAATCTTTAACTAGACTGACTAGGAAAAATAGAGAAATCTCAAATTATGAAAATCAATGGTGAAATAGGGGGACATTACTGCTGACATTACAGAAATATAAGGATTATATGGGAATATATAATTATAAGAGCACACTTGTATGCCAACAAACAAGAAAATATGTTGAAATGGACCAATTCTTAGCAAAATACAAACTACCAAAACTGACCCAAGAAGAAATAGATTGCCTGGACAGTCTTATAACAAGTAGCAAATGAAATTGCTGATCAAGAACACCTGCTGCAAATAAAAGCTCATGTCCAGATGATTTCACTGATGAATTCTGCTAAACATTTATAGAAGAATTAACACTAATCACTTACAAACTTTTCCAAAAAAATAGAACAGGGAACGCTTCCCAAGTCAATCAATGAGGCCATTCTTACTCTGATGCCAAGCAAGAAAAAGACATCACAAAAAGAGGGAAACTATAGACCAACATTTCTAATGAACATAGACAAAAACCTTCAACAAAATATTAGTAAAGTGAATCTTATAATATATGAAAGGAATTAGACGCCATGATCAAGTAAAATTTATGCCAGAAGTGCAAGGTTGTTTCAATGAATGAAAATGAATCAATTTAATAGCTCACCTTAACAGAATAAAGGACCAGAAAAACTCCACATGACTGCCTCAATAATTGCAGAAGAAACATCTGACAATATCCAAAGCCCTTTCTTGATAAAGCCACTTAACAAACAAAAAGTGGAAAGGATCTTCCTCAGCTTTATGAGGATCATTATTGCAAAAATCACAGCTAACTTCAAATTTAATAATGAAAGACTGAATGTTTCCCCTCAGTTCAAGAACAAGCCAGTAATTTCCATTCCCACCACTTCTATTCAAAATTTCAACATTGTACTGAAGCTCCTAACAAGGGCTATTAGGCATGAAAAAAGATAAAAGGCATCAAAACTGGAAACAGAGAAGTAAAAATATCTCTATTTTTAGTTGATATGATTTTATATATAAAAATGCTAAGGGATTCATTAAATTGTTACAATTACAGGTGTTCAGCAAGGTTGCAGAGTTAAGATTAATATAAAAATATCAAATTCTCTTCTCTACGCTAGCAATAAAAAATCTTAGAATTAACTTAAGGAAAAACATAATTTAAAGGACCAGAAGGAATAATGAAATACTTAGGAATACATTTGAAATCTTACATATTACCTAATATTATAAACATTATAAATATTACAGAAGAACTGCAATACGTCTCCACTGGAAAATACAAAACATCACTGAAAACATAAGGGAAGACCAAAATAAGTTAAGAAACATCCCTGGGTCATAGTCTGGAAGGTTAAGATGGTAATATTCCCCAAACTGATCTACAGATTCAGTGCAATCTATATCAAAATGCCAAATATACTTTTTTCAGAATTAAAGAAGCTGACCATTAAATTCATATGGAAACACATGGGACTGAGAAAGGACAAAATAATCTTGAAAAAGAAGAACCAAGTTGGAGCACTCATATCTCCCTATTTCTAAACTTAGTACAAATCTTCTGTAATTAAGACAATGTGGTACTAAGAAGAGAGAAACAGGTGAATGGAATAGAATTGAAGTCTGTAAATAAATCCTTACATTTATGTCCAATTGATTTTAGATGAGGATGTCAAGACAGTTCAATGGAGAAAGAACTGTTTTTTGTCAACAAATGCTGCTAGATCAGCTATATATTCATATGCAAAACAACATAGTTAGATGCCTATTTTCCACAATATATAAAAATTAACTCAAAATGGGATTGCAGACCTAAATGTAAGAGCTAATACTGTAAAATTCTTAGAAGAAAACATAGGCATAAGTCTTTCTGACCTTGGATTAGGTGGTGGTTTTTAGATAGGATACCAAAAGCGTAAGTAAGAAAAGAAAAAAATAGATAAACTAGACTTCAGAAAAATTAAAAATGTTTGTGCTTCAAAGGATACCAGCAAAAAATTTAAAATATAATCCACAATATGGGAGAAAATGTTTTAAATCCATGTATCTAGTAAAGATTTTGTATATAAAATATATTTTAAAAAATCTTACAACTTAGTAATAAAAGGGCAAATGACTGTTAAAAATGGGCAAATGATCTCAATAGACATTTCTCCAAAAAATATACCAGATCAATAAGCACATGAAAAAATGTTCAAAATTATTAGTTATTAGAGAAATCAAAAACAAATTCACCATGTGCCACTTGATACTCAATCAGATGGTTACAATAAAAAGGCAGACTAATAAGAATTGTTGAAGATATGGAGAAATTGAAACCCTCATGCTTTTCTGGTGAACATGTAAACTTTACACCACTTAGGACAGGAATTCCAATTAGTGCAGCAATTCCAAGACAATTTCAAAATAGAGTAAACGTGATTCAGCAATGTTACTCCTAGGAATATTTCCAAGAGAATTGAAAACATATGTTCACACAAGTATATTTACATGAATATTATAGTAGCATTATTCATAGTAGCTAAAATGTGGAAACAACTCAAATATTCATCAACTAAATGATGAATAAATGAAAGTTTGTACAACTACACAATGTAGTATTTTCCCACAATTAAAAGGAATGAAGAACTGATGCGTTCTGCAATATGTATGAACACTGAAAACTTACTAAATGAAATCGCCAGTCACAAAGTATCACATATTCTATGCTTCCATTTATATGAAATGTCAAGAATAGGCAAATCCATAGAGGAGAAAGTAGATGAGTGGCTACTGATAGAAAGGGGGGATAGAGTAATGCTAATGGGCACAAGTTTTCTTTTGGGGGGGTTACAAAAATGTTCTTGCATTAGACATTGGTAATGGTACCACAACTTTGTAAATATACTCAAAACCACTGCATTGTACACTTCAAAAGCATGAATTTTATGAGTTGTGAATTATATCTCAATAAAAGGATAAGTGAACAAAAGTAACCAAATAAAGATACCTTGAGAGTTGGATATTTTTACGTGATACCGACTCTAAAGATCTACTGAAATTGGTATGCACACCCAGATAGCGGAGCGCAGATATAAAATAAGAGATAATTGTGTTACCTTGAGAGTCTATGTACCTTTGTGGCACATTTCTAAATCTGAAGTGTGAAACCAAGTTGTTCTCAAAGGAGTGTGAGCAGCAAATAGTAATGACAATGTCAGAAATAAAAATATATAAGTGTAGGCAGCAATCTTAAATTTGCTTTTGAAAATATTCAGCAAGATTTTTCTGTGAGTACAGTTCAGCTTTTGTGATTGATTTGATGAAATTCTATCAGTTCCCTCAATCGAGCCTTCAAATCTGGAAGGAGTTGAAGAAGAGATAAATCTTCACCGTGTGAAATTACAGAAAGAGTGGACAGGAAGCTTAATAACTTGGTGGCAACCTCACCAGCAGTAGTAATACATACCCACTGAACTAACCAAGGTATCTTTCTCTTCCAAGAACTTCAGTGGAAAGTGAAAGCCTATATATTATCACAGAAGCAATTGAACTTCTGGCAGCACTGAGAAATATCGTTCCTATTGTAAAAAAGAATTAAAAAAGAAATTCTACCTTATAACAATTTAGTAGTATTAGCATCATCATCATCATCATCAAAAATTTTAGATAAAATTTCTGATTTATTCTTGTACACCAGAATTTCAATTTGATTGTGCTCTTTGTTGTCATCCTCAACTTCAAACAAATACTGATTTTAATATTTTGCCATTCAACATTTGGTGAAAATATTTATTTGATGCATCTCTGCTTTAGGTTATAAGATTTTCCTGCTCATCCTTTATCTGCCTCCTGCAGAGATATATTTTCTAAGCTGTAAAATAATTAATTTCTGCACAGTATGAAATATTTAATACCATCCTTCATGAAAAGGATGGTATTAAAATGTACTACCTTCCCTTGATTTATGTTTTCTTCATTGTGAATCGAAATTGAAAAAGACGACCTCTTGGCATTCCTCTATTCTTTTCTTTGCAGGGGAGGAGTCACCCTAATCTAACATCTTCCAAATCTCCCTCCTTTTTTTTTTTCTTTTTCCCTGCCAAAGCCCCAGTACATAGTTGTGTATAGTTGTAAGTTCTTCTGGTTCTTCCATGTGAGCCATTGACACAGCATGGCTAGTGACACATGAGTGGCATAGTTCTGGAACCAAACCCAGGCCGCTGAGGCAATGGGCCCAGAACTTTAAACACTAGGCCATCACAGCTGGCTCCAGAGTGCCTCTGTTTTAAGCAAAAGTTCTCAACATCAAGGAAGGAGCATTGACATGAAATACACTATGGTGATTCTAGTATTACTGAGTGAATGTACTCCTATCTGCTTGCACAAGTTGGTAAATTACCTTATAGGAAAAAATAGAAAGACAACCTGGGGTTAGGGTATAGCTTCACAGTAAATCTATTTTCAACGAGATGCCCCACATATGTTCACCCTTTTCACAGCTTACAATCCACTATCACATCCTACACTGGTTTCGGGTTAATGTCTCCAAGTGGCCTCACCATGAATGTTTACTTCCATTATTTTTTTTCCATAACTGCAAGCTTTCTCTCACATTTGCTTGTAGGTATAAACAAAAACCCATTTACACAAAGACACTGTTGGGCTTTAAATTTTATGTTGCTTCCAGTTAGTCTATTTCATATTTGACAGCTGCTTTAGCTAAAGTTAATAGCAGAAGCTCACTTTTGAACTTTAATGTAATATGTTTCTAACCATCTGATTGAATAATTTCATTAATTAACACACAGTTCAGATTGCCAAGATTTGTCAAGCTCACTGCTTTTAAAATGGAAACTTCCAATATATAATGTAACTCCTGTAGAGAAATATATCAGAAACAAGGCTTTCACATCATGCCCATTTCAACATTGACTACAAAATTTACTTTACGTTGCATATTTTTATATGATGAATGATTTAAGGACCACAATTTATTTTTGAAGATTTGTTGAATTTCTTGGATGATTAACTCAATTGGTCTTCAGTCTCATGATTCAGAGCAGCACCTGACGCAAGGAGTGTTGATATACATGCAGAAACTGACTATTATTCTGGAAAATTTAATTATCACCAAAAAGAAAACCTGCAGTGAGAAATTGCAGCTTCTGCTTTCACTGTTTAAGGTTGCTCATAATACTCTAGATCTCCTTGATAATCTGTTAGAGAAAAAAGAAACCTCAAAATGAAAAGCATGCTATTTTTAACAATGTAGGATTTGATCTCAGTGATGTCAATTTCCTCTCACGTCCTTTCCATTTGTGTAAGATCTAATACCTATTTTAATACAGTCTTTTCAAGAACAACAACAAACCTCTGTATTACCCTGATTACATATGGCATATTTCAGATGCATCAAAATTTCCAAAGTGCCTAAAAGTGAAAAAGATTTCTTAGGTTTGAGATATTAGAAGATATATTAAATAAAATAATTTTTAACCATAATATATTGTATATTTTCTTCTTCTTATAAAATGAACATTTATGTTAGTCATTAAATATTCTTCAAAACTGTTTTTAACAATATTTATTATTATACTTTAAATTTTATTTAATTTCATAAATTAGTGAAGTAATAGAACCTGGAAAGGTATATCAAAATATTTTTTCAAGTTTAATTTTTAATTGATAAGATTCTAGTTATGTTCTAGTAACCGCTGTAATGGTGATACTAATATGTTTCTTCTCATATCTTCTCTAATGCTTATATTTAAATTTGTTTTCTAAGATCACACACCTTTTGAAATGAACCATGGAATATTTGTAAGTACCACATTCCCGCAATAATTTTTCTGGATAATTTCTCTCTCCCTTTCCCATTTCCAGTAACTGCTCATTCCCCATCCCCATAGTATTCACAAAATCAGCTGTTGGCACAGTGGCTATGCCTGCCCCTGCCAGTGTCCAGTTCCACGTCTTTTCCTGACCCTCATTCCTGTCAAACCAGTGAATGATGCAAGATGGGCATCTAACCCAAGATTAGTCAATCAGTATCTTCAGGTAAACGGTGGATTCAAAAGGAGAGGAGGAAAAAGTCACTCTTTCTTAAGAAGCTGCAATTGTCATATATAAAATCCTAGCTTAAATGGAGCTGTCTTTTCAGATACAACATGTAACAATACCTTCTCTATCTCCAGTTTGAACTTTAGTTCTCTTGCCGCCACTCACCTGACTATCAAGCAAGGGCCATGTGCTTTAGGATTTAAAAAATCTGTTTAACGGGGTAAAAATCCACATAACATAAAATTAACCATTTTACAGTGAACAATTGAGTGGCGTTAATTATGTTCACAATGTTTTTCAGCTACCACTTCTATTTATTTCGAAAACATTTTCATCACCCCTAAAGTAATTCCTGTATTCTTTAATCACTTACTCCTGATACTGCTCTCCTCCACAACTCCTGGCACCCACTAATCTACTCTCTGTTTATAAAGATTTCCCAATTTCAGGCATTTCATATGAATGGAATCATACTATATGTGGTTTTTGTGACTGACTTCTTTCATTCAGCTTAATGTTTTCACGATTCGTCCATGTTATAGCATATTTCAGAGCTTCACTGCTTTGTATGACTGAATAATATTCCATTGTATGTACGTATGATGGAATTCTCTTATCCATTCATTGACATTTGTTTTCACCTTTTGGCTATTGTGAATATTGCTGCTATTATGAAATTGGACATTTATGTTCATACATTTGTTTGAGCTTCCATTTTCAATTCTTTTGATGTATACTTAGGATTGGAATTGCTGGGTAATATGATAATTCCATGTTTAGTTTTTTGAAGAACTGTCAAATGTTTTCCGCAGCAGCTGAAGCATTATACATTCCCACCAGCAAGTACAAGGCATGAGCATTCCAATTTCTCCACAACCTCACCAATAATTGTAATATTCCACTCTTTTTAATATAGCCATCTCAATGGATGTGAAGTGGTACCTCATTGTGGTTTGGATTTGAATTTCCCTAATGACAAATGATGTAGAGCATCTTTTCATGTGTTTGTTGGCCATTTTTATATCTTCTTTGGAGATATATGTTAGCATTTTTAAAAGCAGTATAAGACTTCTCGCATTGATTGTGTATCATTCTAGACCATGTTGTGATAAACATAACCCCAAATGTCCATACCTTTACACTAAAGTATTTTAACAATTTAAAACAGTCACTTTCAATATCTTAGGACATGAATTGTGTATATACTAAGCTGGATTCTCTGTGGGAAAAGGTAAGGAAACAGTTCTGTCGATTATATAATATTATGTATCATTGGAATTTGGCAGCTTTTTGCAAATTATTATACACACATGCATGCAAATATAAGCTCTGCAAAGAATGGTCAACTTGCAAGCATAAATAATAAAAGATACTAGAAAAAGTATGAGATTCAAGGTCTTTAGAAATGGCAAAGGCCAATAACTTCAAGGTCTCAAATAATATGAGATGATTCTGAGAAAATCTTTGAGAAATACAGACCCCAAGTGATTTAGGTGAAAGATGACACTGAAAATCTGTATCCTTTGTTAACTTTCTGTGCAGATTCAGGCTTTGCCTTTCTATCTCTTTTATTCCTGGTTACATGAACCTCAACATTGTTCAGCTAAGTTAAGAGAAAGCAGTTGTGGGTACGGAATAGAGATCAAAGCAAATAAATAAAGCAGGTTTAAGAATTATGAATTAGAGAAACTAAGGTTATGGTTACAAGCACATGGAATTCACAAAGAGGCAGAGATAAAAAGCCTACTGAGTGTTTCAGTAAATTGAACTTCCAAAGAAAGAAATCATGAACTGTGTATAAAAACTTGTGACTTTTTGAGCCTAGCAATGACACTTGAGTCTAAAACCAATGATCAGAAAATGAGTTGAGAAAGTGATGAAGCCCTTAAGGAGGGTAAGTACATTTATGCCCTTTTCAAATGTGAATTAGAAGGATAATGTAAAAGAAAGGATCACTCAAAAGTGGAAGAGGCCACAGAGAATAAAAGATCAGAGAGATCTCCAGAAGAGGAGAAAGTTGGCACAATCAGCCAACATCCTTGCTCTCAAGGGAAGCGGCTCTCAAACATATTTTTCAGGAAAATTTCAGAATTCCTACAGCCTCTCCTTTTTCTTCTGTTGTTTATTGTGTGTTGGGCAGTGGGGTAAGAGGCTTCATAAGACTTGTTTCTTTGTTATCTGATTCTCTGGCCCAAGAATAGCCATATTTAACTTGATGGGGTTGCCTTTGTATCACCGCTGGTTCTTGAACTTTGAGCTGGATACAAACGTTGGATTGGACTTTCCACTGTCTTCCTCTGGGGAGCAGTTTTCTGATGTTTTAAATAAATTTTCACAAATTCTTTGAGATTCCTCCCTTCAAAAGGTAGAACTTAATTCACTTCCTCTTGAGTGTTGGCTGGACTGAGCGATTTGCCTCTACTAAACATAAAGTGAACAAAGAGATGTTGTGTCATTTCCAAGACTCAGTCATAAGAGGCATTGCGTCTTCTGACTTGCTCTCCCTTGGGTCACCTTCTCTGGGGGAAGACAGCTGCTATGTCATGAGGACACTCACACAACCCTATTAGAAATCCATGTGGTAAGGATTGGAGACCTCCAGCCAATAGCCATGTGTGTCAATTATTCAGCCAACTGTAGCCCCAGCCACCAACTTGATTGCATTCCCATCAGAGGCCCCAAGCCAGAACCACCAGAGAAACTCCTGCCAGATTCCTGACCTCAGATATTGTGTGAGATAACAAATGTTTACTGCTTTAAGCTGCTGGGTTTGGGGCAGTTTGTTACACACCAATAGAAAACTAACACAGGTTGCATGTGCTTGTTTGGGAAGAAAGGACTAAAAGGGAAAACTGAAATATAAAGACACTTCTTCTTCACTGGATATATATTTATTCTCCCCGTTTCTAAACCCCTTTCAGTTAGGTAAATGAACAATTGATTCTTTTTAATAAACTTTAAGTAAAAGCACCCAATTTTATATGCAAACAGAAGCACAGAGAGTGAGTATGAGTTCTCCATATAACTGTACCCCTTAGCACAGTTATCTTGGAAGCTGTGTGCTGCGATGGTGGAGCTGGAGGTAGAAACAGTCAGGATCCTTGAGTCATTGCTCAGGAGAGCTCCTGGACCTGCAGTAGGCTCCAGTAGGTGAGAAATGTTCTCTTTTTTTTTCTTTCTCTCTTCCTTCCTGCCTTTCCTTCTTCCCTTCTTTCTTCCTTTCTTTCTTCCTTCCTTCCTCCCTCCCTGCCTCCCTCCCTTCCTCCCTCTCTCTCTGTCTTTATTTCTTTTAAACTAAACATCTGGGATTTCTCCCTTGTTTTTTTTTCATCACAGAAGGTCCCAAGAGCTTAACAAGAAAATATAGATATCCTGTTCCAGGGAAAATGGGAGGGGAGTCGTGGTCAGACCCAATAGTGAACTCAACATTGAAATAGGAGCATAACCCTCAAAGGGGAGTCTGTAAAGCCCTGAGACTAGGATGGCCACTGGAGCACAGTTTGGAATTTTGTCAGAGAGCCATTGTTCTTGAAGGGAGCCAGGTTTGTCTTTTTCTTTACACAGTTATGAAAAATATTTTTTCTTGTGATGAGAGCATTTATGATGTACTCTCTCAGCAACTTGAAAATATGCAACACAGTATTATTAACTATAGTCACCATGCTGTATATTACACCCCCATGACATTTATTTTATAACTGGAAGTTTATACCTTTTGACCCCATTAACCCACGTTTTTCCCACTCTCACACCTGCAGTCAGTTTTATGGCAATCCTTTAAGCAAAAAAATCACTAGTGAAAATTGTATTATGTGAGGAAGCGGACACCCCTTGCTGGAGTTTTCTCCTAATGGGGCTTAGGTTCACAAACAACTTGCGGTTTCCTGTAAATAGCCCAGACAGATTGAAATTATGATAAGACTAAGCAACTAACAAGAGTAAATTCTCTTTTGTTGCATGCTTTCTCCCAAGCCTCTTGCCACAAATTGCTCTGAGTTTCTGTTCCAGTCTGTGACTGGCAACAGAAACATAGGTCCTGAGAGAAAAAAAACATGATGACTCTTCTAAGGCACTAGGGCATGCTTGTGGTTTCCATATGCCATGGTCGTAGGATGTGCTGCTCACTGTTGGCATTGCTGGGGGAACTTCATCCACCCCGTGGCACCAAGGAAACATGCCAGCCTGCAGCTGCTCCTGAAAATAACTGAGCTCCCAACAGTGAGATTCTTTGACTTCAGAATGACAATATAGCAAAACAATAATTCTGGCCAATTGACAAGAAAGAAGGACTTTATTTTTGGACTCCTGAAGAGTGGAAGCTGGTTCATAGTGCTCAAAGTAGAGGTCCTTTTTATGATGCTGATAACTTAATTGTCGGCCTCATGTTCTTGAGATCCAAACTAGTCCCTTGATGCTACATATCAGAGAGCTTTGGGTCTGTGAGGAATGGTCTTGGCAAACAGGTATGCCAAGGCTTGCTGCCAGGCTCATTCCCAAGGGAGGCAGTCATGTCTTTGGTGACCACAGGGCTGTCTGCAAAAGAGGAAGGACAAAATCCCAGTATTGGTTGACAGATATTTATGCCTTATATAGGAAATGCTAAAGAGAAGATCCTGCCCCCTCTACATCCCTTACACCTTCCTATCCACAGAGGTGGAAGGCAGCACTCACAGTTTTCATTCTTCTAAAGTGGGGCTTCCCTCCACCTTCCTTTTCATGATCTGGTCCTTCCATTTGCAGTGCTTGCGGAGCCTCTGGGTAGTGGCCACATGCACGGAGTGCTTCACCGTTTCCTATGCACTGCAACTACCTGCTATGTGAGATACAATGGGGATCTGTAAGCAGCTCATGTAGTGGATTTTAAGGCCTGCTACAGTCTAGTCCCACTTCCGGCACAGGCCCTTCCTCAGGGAAGAAAGATGAGTGTGGGAGTAAAGGACCAGAGCAGTGTTGGATGTTCCTATCACTTGTCATGGCTAAGGAAGAACCTGAAGGTTCTGTACTTGCCTTAGATTTTTAACTGGGCCCAGTGAATTCATGCCCTGGAAAATGTGAGTCAATGAAAGTAGCAGCCCAACTCCTACCTCATGTGAATTTCCACCACTGAGATGAGAGCCTTGAAGAGGATTAAGGCTGAAGGAGCCCTGGAATGTTCTCTGAAGGTCATCAAGAATTAAATTAAATTTGTCAATGGGCTCAGCAGCCACCATTAATTTTAAATTTGCTATTAGATACATGATTTTAACTAAGAACTAATAAGTGAGACTTTTTTTGTTTGCTTGTCTTCAAAATTAACTCTGCTTTTTCTTGGTAATTTTCTTCATAGAGAACCTAATTTTTATTAAATTCAATAGACATAGAGCCACCTTTGCAGTTTTTGTAGAAAATTGTAAAGATCTATGACAAAAGAAGAAGAGTAAGAATAGAATAGCCAAGATAAGACCATTGAAGACAAATGAGGGGCTGTATAGGGATTGTGATATATTTATACTATAATTGAATACATTGCCATTCAATTAAGCAATTCAATTAAGGGACAATACAATTAAGAAACAGAGATAAGAAAGCTAAACTGTGGTGCAGGTGCTGGGTGGGCTCCTAAACACGGCCCTTGGTGCAGTGACCGCCACATGCTGGTCCTTTAGTGTCCTGGGCAAATAGGTGAAACCACTAATGTTGCATGTGAGAACATCAAATACTTTCTATAAAGTATTCTTCTGCTGTTTCTCCTAAGAAAATGAACATATTAAAAAGAATTTGTGGAGTAATTCCTTGTTACAAATTTCATTGAGACATCTATATAATCTAAATATTAACTAATGCAATTTGTTTTGTGAATTTTTACAGAATCTTCTGATAAGTGAAAAGGCATTGAACAAAATTATAAGCATAGTAAAGCATTGAAGAAACACAGCTTCTTTTTGAGTAACAATTTATAAACATAAATGCAAACTGGTCACCAGTAGAAATATGCTGCATGATTTTAAAAGAAAGAAGAAAACAAAAAGGTCTTGGAGGATAATGTACTCTGTGGATTGACGAGGGGAAATGTATAACAAAAAGCAAATAAATCTCCAGGATAAAACCCTAAGATGTTTATCTGCATCTCCTTGAATAATTTTGCCTCCTTGCTTTAATGGATTCCATTACTAACCCAGAAACATTTGCCAAGTAAAAGTCTCAAAGCGATGGCAGAAAATCACAAGCAGCCTACAGTGCCCATAACAGATTTGAGTGACTCACGTCACTATTTCAAAACCTCAAACTAAGAATACTTTAAGTAGTCTGTCAAGAAAGAACAGAAAACTGTTTATGAAGCAAGTTTGTGCTGTATTACAAATGATCCCAATTATAGTTGAGCATGCTGAACATCATGTCTTCAGTTCTAGACTTGCCATACATGTGGATGAGAAATCAATTGAAGAACAAAGAATGCAGCTCTCCCTGTACCATTGTTTCCTCTTACAATCCCAATCAACCCATCACTATGCTGCTAGAGACTAGGGCTTGCATTTAACCTTTGCTAAAGGAGGATTTATATTATGAACAACCACCAACAAAGGTAATGAAAGGGCAAAAGCCTTTTCCAGTTCTTCATTCACTTCCTTGTAAATGTCCATGTGTTTATGCAAGCTCTTGAGGGATGTCTCCCCTAAAGCACGCCACTGTTCCTTACAGAAAGGATACATTTTCTGTATGCACGTTTGTGTAATGAGCTCAGAATGAATTGTTGTCATTAGTCATAGCCTCTATGTGAAACTCTTAATCTTACTGAAGATATTTCAAGTTAAATTCCAAGAAATGGTCTTTGTTTGACCGGGTTATTTATGGAGAAGGAGAAGCAATTGACCTATGTGTCCTTGGGAGAGGTAATTGAACTGGGGACATTTGACTCCAACAGAATGATTCATTAATCATGGGAGTGATTCAAATGCAGAGGGAGAATGCCTTCTGTTCCAGCCCAGGAAGTTGTTCGGAATGGGAAGAAGGGATTATGACGGGATTATGTCTAAAACTCTACTCTCTCTGCAAGGGCCATTTTCCTCCTGCAGGCCCCTCTTGTTGATAAATGGCCCACTCCATCAGCTCTTCTCAGTTTTGGTAGACTTTGGCATACAGGAGTGCAGTGGTATTCTGCAGTCCTGAGGATCCCATTCCTCTGCACAACACAGAGCAAAATCAAACTGCATCAAAACCATCTTCACCATCCAAATAGCTATTTATAGAGCACTGATTAATTTATTTCTATTTGTTATATACTTATTGCACTTTACATGCATCTCATTTAATCTTCATAATAGTCCTATAGCTGGATCCTCTTAGTAGCCTCATACTGACCAAGGTCCCATAGTGAGTAAGTGGTCCTGGGATGCAGACCCAGGCTCACCAGTCTCCCTGGAGTGGCCCAGTTCTCTTCTTGCTGACAACAGCCCGGGACTGCTGGACTCTGTTTGCTAAGCATTTGTCCTAATCTCTTAAAGATTCTGACAATTTTCCTGCGTATGAGTTTGATCACTGTTTGCTGCTTATGAGATGGTAAGCACAGTTTTTGTTACTGTCTTCAAATTTTTACTTTTCTCTCTGGTTTTTCTCAGAAAATGGAAATTCAAAATGCCACAAGACTTAATGAAAAGTGTTTTCTAACTGAACTGATTATCCTTTAAGTCTACTGATATCCTGTGCTGCAGCAAGTTTTAATGTTTAGAACATCTTGGTGTAGGTGGAGCGTTAGCTCACTGTTTCTGAAGAGCTTTATCTGAGTGAGAGCTACCTGGAATTAGGGTACTGGAGAGACCCTGCCTGGATTTGAAACCTGCATCTGTGAAAACACGCATTTCTTAACCTGCATATGTTTCAATTTCTCATCTGTGAAATGAAGATAGTAAGATTGCTATTGCATGAGGTTGTTGCTTATAGTAAGATGTGTCACTAAGATGGATCTTGATGCATGGTAAACACCTAATGAAGAGTAGCTCTGGTTTGTTTCCTCCATTCTCTCATAGAGAATATGTCGTCACTGAGAACTGAAAGAGGCATCTGTGGTTATTGCATCTGTGACGGTGCTAATCGTGAGCATTTCTTTGCTGTTGCAATTAGTAATAACCAGAGATTTTCAGGAGTGCTCCAACACTGTAAAAGTATAACTGAGAGATGCCAGGCAACCAGCTGATTGAGAGACTAACAAACAAGCAGCCCAGGGTACTTTATCTTAACAAGTTCTTGGGTAATTATTTTTATTTGCATTAAATTTACTGTAAATCAGAAAGCCGTAAAGTTGGAAATGCCCAAGTTTCCATTCAAAAAACTATGCATTATGTTTCACAGTATTTTAATATTTACAAAGCATTTTTAACACACTTTATGTTACTTGAGCTATTGTGAGCTGCCATTAACCAATTAGAACAAATAAAACACCCATTTTTTTAAGTGAGGTGAAATTCACATAACAAAAATAGCCATTTCAAAGTGAACAATTCATTAGCATTTAGTAATTCACAATATTTTGCAACTGCCAACTCCATCTAGTTCCAAAACACTTTCATCACCCCAAAAGGAAAACCTGTGCCCATTAAGCAGTTACTCTCCATTCCCCTCAACTTCTTCCAGGCCCTGACAACCACCAATCTGCTTTCTGTCTCCACAGATTTACCTATTCCAGATATTTCGTAGCGATGGAATCATGAAATATGTCATCTTTTAAGTCTGGCTTCTTTCCCTTGGCCTAATGTTTTTGAGGTTCACCCATGTGTAGCATGTATCAGTACTTCATTCCTTTTTATAGCTAAATAATACGCTATTGTATGGACATACCTCAACTTGTTTATTCATTCGTCCATTGATGGACATTTAGATCATTTCCCCTTTAGCTGTTGAAAATAGTGCTGCTCTGAACATTCCTGTACAAGTACTTGTTTAAGTACTGTTTTCAATTCTTTTGAGTTTATTCCTACCAGTGACTCATAGGAATTTTTTTGGTCAATAATAGTGGTTGTCAAAGACACTTGAGGTTTAAGAGTTAATTAAAGCCATGCTCAGATTAAATTCTGCTACAATAAAGTTATTTA
The DNA here is from genome assembly GCF_041296265.1 of Equus caballus. Taxonomy (NCBI): domain Eukaryota; kingdom Metazoa; phylum Chordata; class Mammalia; order Perissodactyla; family Equidae; genus Equus; species Equus caballus. The sequence continues at coordinate 22,279,605 of NC_091687.1, forward strand.
TTTAAAAAACATTCATTATTAAGTAGTAATTCATGCAGCTTGTTCCATAGCTCAATGATTTCCCATCCTTTTGTCCTTTGAGGTATCTACACAATTACATTCTGCAGGCATCATACCATCAGAAATCCTTCTAAACCAGCAGCTGGAGACAAGGCTGATAGGGATCCAGCTAGTAACCCTATCCCTAACAGGTGCATGGGATGGACTTCCCTAGACTGTTACATCCTGTTCAAGAAAAGTAGGAATGTTTCTGAGCTGGTATAACTAACTCGTGTTAGTTATGTCTTGAATAGCCTTAATTTCCCCAGTGAGAACTCACTTCTAGCACTCATCACTTCAACCAAGTTCCTACATTCCCTCATGAAAATTCATTTTTGCCTTCATTACGCGAATTAGCAAAGTTTTTTTATGGATCAAGATAGTGATATTGGAAATTCTTGTTTTAGCGCCCTCCAGTGAATGGATTTTTTGATGTGATCTCCAAATTAGTTATAGTGTGTTAGCTGACTACCTCTGGGGTTAAAACTCAAATAAAGTGGTGTACAAAGTGTCACATGGATTATGCTAAGCATTGTATGTAACTTGTACCCCAAGTCCTGCAGCATCTCTGTGAGATAGGTATGCAGCTATGTTTGTTTCATTCTTATAGTTGAGGCAAAATGGTTCAAGACATTGGCTCACTCAAAATTATGTGATGAGCAAATAGGAGAACCAGGAATTTTGACTCATCCAGTGGAATTTTTACTTCGATGTTATTAAAAAGTAAAAAGGCTGTAACGAACCTCACTACACCTCTTATACACAACGTTTCTAACATGTTTATTAGCATAGAAGCCACACACTGCAATTGAAAAAATAACATTTAGAATAAAGCAAAGGAGTTTAATATCAATTTTATTATTTTACTGTCTGGGACATATGCAATTCACTCAACATTTTGGGATTTCTATCTCCTAACTAAAAGTATGTGGATGACAATAACTGTGATGATAGGCTTCCAAGTAGATTATAGAGAAAGCATAAAAAGATTCTGGCACACGGTAAACATTTAGAAGATTAATACAATCAAGATAATTTTTATCATTATCTCCTTGATACAAGCATGTTTTTCCTATACCTTCAATGGAAGGTTTGATGCTTTGCTAACAAAGATTTCTCATATTGTGATGGTAAGTCAGGGATTACGGACCATGAATTACTGTAGAGGTGAACAAATTTCAGGTTTAATGTTCTTCATTCCTAAAAATGTTTTTTTAAGCAAGAATTAACAACATGTCTGAAAATAGAGCACTTTCATCAGAAATGACTTCTGAGAGGGCTCTGAGCGGTTCCTATCTCTTCATCTGGATGCCCAGGATTTCCTTCATGACCTCCCCAGTCAATGCAAACAGACACACACCTAAGTCAAACTAATATGCTGGTTCTGAAAATGCAGAAGCAGGACAAGTCTAATTTCCCCTCCCAACATACTTGCCTCATTTAAGTCCAAATTAGATAGAATTGTGGTGTCATCAAAAATATGCCTATCATTGTCAATAAATATAGGAACCATGGCTCCCAAAAGGATTTTCTTATAAAGAGTTGCAGCCAGTTTCCCATGACCCTGAGGTGCTCAACTCAAATAAAGAAGTCTTTTCTAATAGGAGAAAAATTATACATTAATGTACTTCAAATGAATACACCAGAAGTGAGGAAGCTATTGATAATTATCTCAAGACATTAAAAAGCAGCCTTGACATCCACCAGCTTTGCTCATTCTTCCCACACACAGTATGTGATTATTGATCATTCTTTTCTACCAAAGTTGTTACACTGCTATTAGTCTTTGAAGAATATAAAACGCAAAATTGTATCATTTGTCCGTGATAACTGACTGATGCTTAATTAGGACAAAATAAAATCACATCAAAATACCGATTTAATTTATCCTTCTCGTAACCTCTAAGGCATATTTGTGTCCTTTTGTCTATCAAATCAATCAAAACCCCTTTCCTAGAACAACAATACATGATCCTTCCTTAGTAATTCCTCCTCCATCCTCCAGACTAGAAAGGATAGCCATTACGGGTAGTAGCTACATTTTCACTTTTGTGGTCACTCCTCAACCTGCAGAAATTTAGTTTCCCATTATTCCCATTTCTGCCATTTTTGTGAAATATATCTGAACTACACAGACCACCAAACTGTAAAGTGTTAATTATAATAACAAAAATTTCTCAGAACATCTTCTCCTTGGCAGCTCAATAACTTAATACTGCATGAAAATTATTTCCTTTTGAAAATATCTCTTGTGTATAACAGTACTTTAAACTCTCCCTTTTCTCTTTTTATTTTTGATGATTATTTTAAACTCTCCAAATTACTTTATTTCTTATAAAACAAGAATTACCCTTTCAACCTCTCATTATTGCTCTTTCAACTGCTTGTACAAATTTTACCCTGTCCTCTTTCCTTTTTGTTTGCCATGCTCTTGCTTTCCTTATAATTTTACAGCATATTTCATTGCATTCATCCAAATATTTTCTAGTCATGCAAGGTTTGATCTTCATACAGGAGAACTGTACTATCCAACTGTTCTGAACGTGCAATTTTATTTTATATTATCTCTAAAGAGATTAATTTTATATGCATTTATTTTTGCTTCTACTGTATATTTTATTTATGACTATATAAAAATAAATTTACTTCCATACAATGTTATATGAGATCTATAACATATGTGTGCATACATAAATATATACATATATATTTTATATATATATTCTTTTTTAAAACTTTGACAAAACTTATTTCTGCACTGACATATAATTGTTTCCTCTGCTACCATCAATATGCCTCTGGAATTCATCCTTAACTCTTGATACACAGGTGTGACAGAGCTCTAGGGTTCACATCTAAAATTGGAAATGTACAGTGGGTTACTTTCACTCTCAATTTAAGGCTTAATAACTTATTTTATAGTATGGCATTGCTAATTCACATTTCATTGTGCAGTATTAAACTTTACTCAGATATCAAGGAGAATAGGATTTGAGAAATTTTTTTTGCAGTTACTTCACATCTTCATCAAACATGTTGTTGTTTGCCTTTGTCAATTTTTCTCCATCAGGTAGCTATGAAGTCACACCTTCGTTGTGGTTTAATTTGCATTTCCTAGATTATTAATGGGATTGAGTATCATTTTGTAATTTTACTGATTGTCCTTTCTTGTCTCTCTTATATAAAATGTCTGTTCATGTTTTCTGGCTTGTTTTTATTACAATATAGCTTGTAGAGAGTAAAGTGTATATATTTTAAGTGCACAGCTCAATAGATTTTTACATATGGATACACCATGTAACCAAATGTCTAGATTAAGATAAAAAATTTCCCAGCACTACAAAAAGTTTGCCCATTCTCCTTCTTGGGCAGTACACCTCGCCATACATAAGCACTATGCTTATTTTTATCTTCACTTGTTAATTTGGTCGGTTCTTATACTTCATTTAAAAAGATTTATCCTGTCTACATGCTTGGACAGAGTATTTTAGCTCAGTGCGTCATTAGTTTTAACTGTTGCGCACTGTTACATTGTATGACTATACCACTCACTAATCATTTTCCTGGATATAGAAAATGTCTGGAGAAAATTTACCAATATTTACAAAGGAAGAAATAAAAAACAAAGTTCACTGCCAAACTCTATCAAATATTTTATGAAAGAACAATGCGATTTTCACAAAATCTTTCAGAGATATAAAATATTGCTTTACAAATCAGTTTATGAAGCCAGTGTAATCTTGATATGAAAATAAAACACAGGAACAATATGAGAAAGAGAAATTAAAGTTAATGTTAATCAATAATATATCTTTAACAAATATATCATCAATAAAATATTAGAAGACCAAAACTAGCAATATGAGGAAAGGATAGTGATGACGATAGGCTGCCTCCTCAGCAATGATGAAACATGCAGAAATTAAAGAAGATGTAAATAAGTGAAGGTATAGACCGTGTTTATTTATTATAACATTCAATAATGCAAAAATATTAATTATGCACAAATTTATCTATGGAGTATGTCACTCAAATAAAAATTACATAGGGTTTTATTTTCCTCTTCAATTGACAAGATGAATCTAAAGTTATTGGATTCAAAAGAGCCAAAACTGAAGAGATATCTTCGAAATCTTTCTCTCTAAAATATTCTAATTTGTTTAAAAAGCAATAGATTTTTATTTTTATTTATTTATTTTTTTAGACAGCAATTGCCTCTGAGTAGATAAGTAGTAACATGAGACAGAACAGAGACTACAAAAGAGATCCATTATGGTATACATGATTGTTTAATGAGAAAGTTGACTTTTGAGAATGGTCAAAATTGTGAAGTTTTGAGAATTGGGAAAAGGATGTTTTTTCAAGAAATATGCCAAACAATTACCAATTGAACCTGCCCTATTCAATTGATAATCTTATGAAAAAGTGTAAATGGAGTCCTATCTTAAAGTATATCTAAAAATCAGTTTTGGATACAAAGTTTATCTAAATATGAAAGTGAAACAATAAATTTTCTAGAAGAAAACACAAGAATATCTTCATATAATTGGAATGGATAAACATTTCTTAGATGAGTATAAAAATTTACTATCTGCAAAGGGAAACATAAGTAATTAAAATTAAATTCTATAATATGAATAAAGAATAAATATGCAAGCTATAAGAAAAAGATATTTGACATGTATATAAGTGACGAAAGGCTCTTCTCTTTTATATAGAAAAGCTTCTACAAGTCAATAAGGAAAAAGAAAGATAATACAATAAAAATAAGCAAGATATTTGAACATGTACTGGCTCCCAAAATGAGTATCCATATGTTCAAATAGATATATGAAAAAGTGTTCCACCATATAGTCATCAGGAAAGTTTAAACTACAACCACAAAGAAATACCACTATAGATACACAGTAGAGTGACTGAAATGAAAGGTTTAATAAGTCCCAGTGTTAGACAAGATAGCAGTTACTTTGGAGGAGAAAAGAAGAGAGAGCTATTCTGGCAGAATGAAGAGGGCTGCAGGTGTTGGTATTGTTATATTACTTGGCCAAGGTGGTTGTCACATAAGTATGTTCCCTTTGTGTGATTCATTGAGCTGGAACTTGTTTATTTATTTGTTTTCATTTTTATAAATGTGCGTTAATTAAAATACTGTGGTAAAATATGACTCAACATTAAGTAATATGTTACTTTTGATTAATTTTCTCTAAAATGGTATGCTGTTTTTGTCCACGTCAGATACAATTTGTTGTCTTAATCTCACTGCTAATTACTGTTATTGCTTTATAGAGTCAATATTTATGTAGATTTTTATATTCATTGCTCCTCGTTTTTTTTTTTTGTAATTCAGAACTTTTACCTTAGGCCATGTCAACAACTTAATCAATATCTTTAATTTATAAATTTAATTATTGTATAATTTATTTCTAGAAATTCTATATTGTTCCATTTTTAAAATGTCACATCAGTTTGATAGCCTTTTTTCTTAGCAATGCTTGTCACAGCCTCCTACACTTCCTTTTAGGTATTTAATATACTTGTTATAATGTTTGTCTGGTTATTTCAATATTTACAATTCTTGGTTTCTGATTCTGCAATTTCTTTTTAATTGTTTATTTACTATTATGTACACTTAAAAGCAAAAACTCGTTCAACAGATTTATGTAGTAGCATGGGAGACATCTTCCTGATTTTGGACTTGCTAAAAATCTTGGGATTTCTGTTCCTCAAAATTGTTTGTCTCTAAGTATTTATCTCTCTTTTAGATCATTTGTGATTTAAAATGATTATTTTTAATTTTATCAGAATATTTGGTGTTCTGGTACCAACGTGGTTATTTTTGGATGTCCACTTTATCATAATCCCAGTACATGTAAGAATTTGCAGTATTATTTTAATGAACATTGTATTTTTTTATATGTTACAATTGTTTGCCTGACTTTCATTCTTTAAGTTTGTGAGCAATATTTTACCATTGTTCTCTATAATTGGAAAAGGCACTGAAAACATGTATGGCCTTAACACATAGCTATCACCTTCAAGTACTCTGAAGCTGAATGGGCTGAGAGATTCAGAAGCCAAAATAATAATAAATAATAATAATAATAACAACATAATACTAAAAATTAAAAATATCAGAAATACCTCCAAAAAGCAAAGCTGAATCTTTTACAATTTTAAGTTACTGAGGATCCACGAGTCTAATATACCCACAAACCCATAATGCTCTCAAAATACCCACAAACACGTAACGCTCTTAGTTTACAACAAAAGAGAGTAATTTCATGGACCAGGGCCAAACCAGAGGTAGACTAAGACTAGCATAATTGCAAACTTTATATGATGAAGCTCAGTCCCAGAATTATGGAGATCAAGAACCTCAGGTGAATTATCCCTAGAAAGATAGTCCCACATGGAGCTTCTCTTGATTTTGGTCATATTGTCATGTGTTTTGTCATGTTGCAAATCTCCTAGACGTGCTAAAGGACAAGATAGTATTCTAAAAATGAAGAGAAGAAACAGACAGTAGAAAGACACTTCTGGTGACATATACATTAGAATAAGCATATAATGTCTTTAAAATAACCATGATTAACATAGGCAAAAAATTAAGGAAAGAAAAGAGAAAAGATTAAAGGATGGAAAATTGCCTCAAATAATTGTAATCTGTAAAAAGAATTCCAGCACTGAAAATCACAATCATTAAGGAACCATTGGATATTTTAACAGCAGATTATATACAAGAAAAGACAAACTTAAAGGATGAGAAGAAAGGTCAAAATCACATTTCAAAACAAAAGCACAAAGAGAGAGAAGAATGGAAAATTCCAGAACGACTCTAAGACACATGTAACACAGAGTAAAAGGGTCTAAACAGTGGAATCAATGTCCAAAAGGTGAGGGAAAAAAACCATAGCTGAGGGATTTTTAAGGTTGAAAACAGACATCAGCCTATAGATCAAAGAAACAAAAGAGGAATAAATAAAAAGATAAACACATCTAGACAAATCACAGCTGAACTGCTAAAAACTGAAGACCAAGAGTAAATAATAAAAGCAGCCAGAAAAAAAGAAACATTTACAACAGAAGTGATGAACGTGAGAAAAAATTTGAGTGCCATCTTAAAAACACTGAAATTAATTTACCTTCAAATTTTTTCTATGTTTAACACCTAAATAGTATCCATCAAAAATGAAATGGAAGCAAAGATGATTTCAAAAAGAAAAATAAAGTTTTTGTCATCATCAGGAATGCATTAAATGAATACAAAAAATGAGTTCTTTAGGAAACAATATGATTAGATGGAAAAATTAGAACTGCAAAATGAATGAAGAGCATAGCGGAAAGTACATATGTGAGTGAACGTACATGATTCTTTTTTCTACAAAGCCATAATAGTGATATTTTGTGTGACTTCATTGTATGAATGATTAAATAGAAGATCCTGATAAAGCAAAAGGTGATAGGGTGTTAAAAGAGAAAGGACATTCTAAATTTTTAGCCTTCATTATTTGAGAATTGTTAAAAGAGTGATTTGTATTAGTCAAGGATGAACATGGTAGTTTGTAGTGTAACCACCAGACAAATTTTTAAAACGGAAAAATAATACCTTCAAAACAGATTCTTGAAATATTTTCATTGTTGAGGCATGTGAAGAAGTGGGAGGCACAGTATGAGAGAAATCAAGGAGTCAGAGACGGACTCCAAAATTGTTTGTCTGAACAACAGGAAAGATAGAGTTTCCATTAACTGAAAAATGTATAAGTGGAGCAGGCTTATAATGCCGGATGCGTGGACATAGACGTTTGGTTTCAGATATGCCCACATACACTACAGGATTATATATATATATATTTTTTTCACCATAAATTCAGTTTGGATAGTTTCATCCCTGCTCCCTGAAGAGGGATAATGCCAAAATTTGTCTCTCCTTGTCTATACTACTCTGTATGAATGACACATTCTTTCCCAATATTGCTGATTTGGGATTCTTTCTACCGTTTTAATGTGATTTTGTGTATATCTGTTCAGGTCATTTATTTGTTGACATCATAATCTTACCCTCAGAGCTCGACTTTCCAGAGTCGCGGGAAACCTTACTGATGTCCCTGTAACTATCTGTACCAATTTGTTTAAGCTGATATAAAGGTGTGCAAGGTAACTCCATATCCACTTCGATTTAGAATCTAGACTGGACTTAAATTACAAACTGTTTTCATCAAATTTAATTCGTCTTTATTTAATGTTCTCAGAAACAAATAGCATGTCCTTTACTTTTGATAATTCAAAAACAAATACCGCTTTAAAGCTACTACTTTTCCATGCACTTAGACGTCAATAAAGACTTTTGCCAATGCTAAAAAGAAAAATCAGAGACAAAGTCATCAATGGACTAATCTTGTAAAAGTTTATTGTGACAGAAAAATACTGAGACTTTTAAATTCATAATTGAATGATATTACATGGTCCAAATAAGAGAAATTATTATCAATATAGATTCCTACATGCTATATTTACACAGCAAAAATTTATGTCTAAAAATATGTATTCCAGTAATGTTGGTCTAAAAATTAATTTCACAGTTTCACACCTGTCAATTAATTCCAGAGAATAGGTAATCAGGCTGAACATTTCATCAAATTAATTGGTCTGCCTTAAAATGTGTTTGAAAATTATATTTACTCATAATTGAATATAAATGGTTTAAACATCATATGAACCAAATAAACTCTGATTTTCACCTTGTCTTTCCCCAAAATATGTTGATGCCTAAGTACAAACACAGTCTATTTAAGGGCATAAAAGCTACTTTTAAGATGATGTTTAATGATAAGTAAAATAAATCAGAGAATTTAATCAAAAATGTTCTGGTAGTATTTTTTTTTTTAATTTCTTTTGTGGAAGATTAGCCCTGAGCTAACATCTGACAATCCTCCTTTTTTTGCTGAGGAAGACTGACCCTAAGCTAACATCCGTGCCCATCTTCCTCTACTTTATATGTGGGATGCCTGCCACAGCAAGATTTGGCAAGCAGTGCCATGTCTGCATCCCAGTTCCGAAAGGGCAAACCTGGGGCTGCCAAAACAGAACATGTGAAGTTAACTGCTACGCCAGCAGGCCCACCCCCCAAAATGCTCTGATTCGAGGCTAATATCTGACACGTGTTACACTATTTTGAAATTCAATGACCAATTGACACTGTTTTCTGAAGACTGTGAAGGCCATCTTAGAACAATTGTACGAACGTGTTTGTCAGGGATTTGAGGACTAGGGAGACAGAGTCCCAAAGCTGAGTACTGAAGAACGCTGGAACAGTTGATAAAACAGGATTCATGGATTAGGAGGTTTTTCTCTAAAGGATCACTTTGAATGAGAATTTTGATGTTGTAAAAATCCATCCCTTAAATACCACATCGGGGCAGTTCCTGTTTGTGGTCAACTTGTCCTGGTGTGTCTGAGGCTTTCTTTCCTTTTTTCAGATCCTCTCTCTTTCAGAAGAGGAGGCTAAAGGAGAGTAGGTCGTGTCTTGTACTCCTCAAGCCAGGGTTCAAAAGTGTGCCTTGTCATTCAAAAACCGTCTGTGCAGTTCCGCCAGGTGCTGTGATAGCATCTGGGCCTTTCTCAGAAGGCCCCATTCACGTATGTGATATTGGCAAACTGTTGCAACTGATATGCTCTGAGGCGTCACATGATCAAGGCTGATGCGATTCTGCAGTTGGCGTAAAGAAAAACACCCAGGACAAACGGGTTGTTTGTAAGTCAGGGCTGCCTAGAACGTTGGGGACCTGAAAGCCTTCTAGAGAAATTCAAGTTACACTTGAATAAATTTTCTAAATGTCACATTCATCATTCACAAGAAAAAAAAAGTGAGAGGAGGGATAATAAATTTGGAAAAACATTTGTTGTGATGAGTCTAGTCATAAGAAAACCCTAGATGATATGACACTGTCGTGGTTAATTTTATGTGTCAACTTACTGGGCCACGGGGTACCCAGACCTTTGGTCAAATATGATTCTGGGTGTGTCTGTGAGGGAGTTTCTGAGTGAGATTAGCATTTGCAGTTAAACTGGTTAAAGCAGATGGCTCTCCACAATGTGAGTGGGCTTCATCCAATCCATTGGAGACTTGAACAGAATAACAGGCTAAGTAAGAAAGAATTCTTTCTCTCTGCCTGACTGCCTTCGAGTTGGGACATTGGTCTTCTCCTGCCGTCAGAAGCAGACTCGGACTGGACCTATGCCATCAGCTCTCCTGGGTCTCTATTTTTCTTGGACTTCTAGCCTCCATAAAATGCTTGAGCCAATTCCTTGTAGCAAATGCACATATAGTTTTACATATATGTATTTTATTGTAAGTGTATATATGTATTTGTTCTATTGGTTCTGTTTCTCTGGAGAACTCAGATTAATACAGACAATAACGGGAAATATTTTGAAAAACATTTCAGGATTAATCATTAACGATGTACACCCTCCAGAAAGAAGGTAGATGAGTATATGAATGCAGGAAATCAGTCTTCAAATCACAGTCATAAAACTTATCCTAGAGCGGAATCTCATAGTTAAAGTGAAAAAACTCTCAGATAAAATGAAAAATTAATCCAGAATTTATCCTTTCACTAAAGTGGAGGAGGTACCCCGCTGTACACCAGAAAGCGTACAAGCTTGAAATCATATGAATGTTCTCACAGAATCGTACGGGAGTGCATTCAGAAGGAAATCACACCTTGTTTGTCATCAGGGTCCTCATACAGCAGAGAAGCCATATGAATCATGTGTAATGTATGACATGAATGTGGGATATCCTTCCACAAGGGCTCAAGCTAGAAATCATATGAACGTCCTCATGTGGCAACTCCTTTAAAAAGAACCAATTCTCTCTGACCATCAGGGAACTCAGCAAGAGAAACCTTACAAATGTAAGAATTTGAGAAGTTTTTCAGTCATAAGTCAGTCATTGCTCACCAAGAACTCACAAAGGAAAAGCAATGAGAATAGAGTAACAGCCAATTTTACTGTGAAGAATTTCCAACACATCTTATCCCTTTAGTGTAAAAAACAAATAATCTAAAATTATGCAAAAACTATTACCTCTATGCCATTGTAGTAACACGATGCTAATTGTGAGTGATAGGGCAACCAGCACTTTAAAGAACCACAACACGTAAATATTTACCTATCACACTGGCATAAAACTGGGTAAGGTCATTTTTACTGCTGCCCTTCAGTGGTAAAGTGTGTGTTTTTGTGTTTGTTTTCATGTTTCCTGTTTGTTCTTACTTTCTGATGCACATGACTCCTTTTATCATTTCCTCTTTGTTTGAAGAACTTCCTTTAGTTATTATTTAAGAGTAGGTCTGTTAATTCTTTTTGTTTCTCTTCATCTGAGAATGTCTTTACTTCCCCTTCATTCTTAAAAGATACTTAAGCTGGAAATAGATTTAACAATCCATGGTTCTTTTCTTTCTGTGAAACTATTGTTTCTTCCTTCCCAGCACTATATCAGATAAGAAATTTGCTGGCATTGGCTCGACCCCAATTAAGGTGTCCTCTGTAGGTAATGTATTGTTTCTTTGAGTCACTTTCAAGATTTTTTGTCTTTTTAGTTTACATAAGTTTGATTATGAAATTATTGTCTTGGCATAGATTTCTTCAGACTAGCCTGGTTGAGAGTCTACTCATCTTCTTGTATAATCAGGCTCATGTCTTTTTCCAAATTTGGGAAGATTTTAGCCATTGTTTTTTCAAACATTCTCTAATTCTCTTGCCCTTTCTCCTTAAATTTTAAGACTTCAATGTTACAAACATCACATCTTTTAATATCCCCGAGGCTCTGCTCATTTATTTTTCCAGTCTATTTTCTCTCTGTAAATTCATCTGTCTTCAAGTTCACTGATTCTATTCTCTCTCTTTATTGTTAGTGTCTTGGAGTTGATTCTGACTCCTAGCGACCCTGTGTACAGCATGTGCTTCCAGGGCTATATCAGACATGCTCTTCTGCTATTCATGGAATTTTCATGGTCAATTTTTTCAGAAGTGTGTGACCAGTTCCTTCTTCCTGGTCTGGCTTAGTCTGGAAGCTCCACTGAAACCTGCCCACCGAGGGTGACCCTGCTGGTATTTGAAATTCCAGTGGCATAGCTTTCAGCATCACAGCAACACATAGCTACCAGAGTATGATAACAAACAGGTGGGTAGTGTGGTTCCCTGACCAGGAAACAAAGCTGGGCCTCGGCAGTGAGAGTACCCAATTTTAACCAATGAACCACCAGGACTGCCTATCATCTCTCTACTATTGATCACATCTAGCAAGATTTTTGCTTCTGTTATTATAAATTTCAATTTTATAATTTTGGTGTTTCTTTTTTTATAACTTCAATATCTTTGCAGAGTTTTCTCTGTTTTTTATTTGTTTTAAGAAAATTTGTAATTCCTTGTTGAAACATACTTATGATGACTGCCTTAAAATCGTTGTTAGATATTTCCAACATCTGATTCATCTCAGTACTGGGATAGGTTGATTGATTTTTTCCTCTCTTCATTCAACTTATGGTTTCATGATTCTCTGCTATCATAGCTGTTTTTTATTCTATTCTGGGTAGTTTGGTTATAATGTTAGAAGACTCCAAGTCTTATTTAAATCTCAGGTGGCCAGATGCTTCTACATGGGGAAAGGGAGTCACCAGCCTGTGGGAATGAAGAGTGCTTCCCAGGCTGGGATATTTGTTGTGTCAGATCCTTCTTACAAAGACTGCCCAGATACTCATGTCTCTTTCTCTGAGAGAGGGGTAGCTCATGTGTGGCGTGGAAAAAGAAAGCTTCCCTGGGCTGCGTATTGTCAGGGAGCCTCATGATCTATCCCTGTTGTTAGCGCTTGTAGACTTGCCTAATGTTGTTTTTGGGACATTCATTCAATCTTGGCAGGGAATGGGCCTCCTTATATCAGCTTCTGTTGCTTCATTGGGCCTGGATCACCTTCTCCTGTTTTCTAGGGGAAGGTAAGTTGCCCTGCTGCCATGTTGTATCTCTAGCCCTATAGGCTGTAACCAATTCAATTTGCCCTTTCTACCTTTCAGAGTTCCCCTTTGGCTGTTTCTTGTATTAGTTCCAGGGTTTATGGTTGTGCTTAGCAAGGAGGAATGAGTCTATGCTATCTTGTCCAGTCATAATGTAGTATTTTTATTAATTGCCAGACATATACCTTTAATACTTTTTTTCTCATTTGTGATTGAATACTTATTTAATGGATTATATTTCATAGATCATTTTTAGCTTCATAGCAAAACTGAGGGGAAGATGTGAAGCATTCTCATATGCCCCACGGTCTCACATACACAGCTTCCCCCACTGTCAACAACCCCCACCAGAGGGATGCATCTGTTACAATTGATGAACCCACATTGAGACATCAAAGTCCATAGTTTACATTAGGGTTCTCCTTTGGTGTTTACATTCTATGGGTTTTGATAAACTTATGATGACCTGTGTCTACCATTATACTATCATGCAGTATAGTTTCACTGTTCTAAAAGTCCTCTGTGCTCTACCTGTTTATATTTCCCTCCTCCTGCTCCATGGTAACCACCAATCCTTTTATGTCTCCATGGTTTTACCTTTTCCAGAATGTCATAAAGTTGGAATCATATAGTATGTAGTGTTTTCAGATTGGTTTCTTTCATGGCTGCATAGTATTTTATCTCTTCCTCATTTGATAACAGTGCCATAATGTGATTCTTTATAGAAACAAAAGAAAATTAATCCAGTCTTTATTCTGGGCATGGAGAATTATGATTTATTTCGGGGTTTTTTTTTTAATCTTAATATTTATTGTATTTTTAATTTCACCCCAACCATGTTCGTTTTTTGTTTGTTTGTTTGTTTTATTGCTGGGAAAGATTCACCCTGAGCTAACATCTGTTGCCAATCTTTCTCTTTGTTTTCCCCTCCCCAAAGCCCCAGTACATAGTTATATATTCTAGTTGTAAGTCCTTCTACGTGAGCCACCACCACAGCATGGCAACTGACAGAAGAGTGTTCTGTTTTTAATATTATAGTTTACTAAAGTTGCTTTCGACTTCAAATTTTTTTAGAATTGTTTTCAAAATCTCTTTCTGGTTATTTTCAGCCAATTCAAGTCTTCCTATGGAGGAACTAATGTTAAATGTTTCTAGCATTGACAATACTCATTAACCAGCTTGTCATCAAGTTATCAATATATGAACTGTCTGTGTTAAGTGGCCTATGGTGAATTTTATGGTATCTTTATTGATGTAAATATTTCATGTAGCAAGATATTTAAATATTTTTCCAATATTTTCATATAGTTCAACTCTATTCTTTATTTACATCTGAAATTTATTTTTTTATTGAATTTTTTGGTTGCTTTCATAATTTGGCTCTTAATGTCAGAATAGTATTTATCTATTGCATTACTCTTCTTTTTTATGTTCTTTATAAATTTTTTAATTTTGGATGAATATTATTTTAATAATTTAATAAATAAATCTATAAGTATTAAAAATTTCTCTCCATATTCTTCCAAGTCAGAAGTCTCTAATTTTCTCATTTCTTTTATTGAAAAGTCTCAATACATATTTCTAAATTATAGTCAAATGGCATGTTACCAACTCATATTCCCTTTATCTGGATTCCAAAGATGATTGTGTCATTCCAATCTTATATGATACATGGAGAATGGAATGAAAAAGAAATTAAAATCTTAACCCATTTCTACTTAAATATCAATTATGAATATCACAAACATATATGACTATGAGAACAATGCTGTCCCAATTCCCCCTTTCCCAGGGTTTTTGGTCCGTGTGAGGGTCCCTGTGTTTCAGCTTGGAGGGAAACATGGTAAATGTGAGGGAGAAAAGGTAGTTGGTGTGGTTGGAAAGAAAACAAAGAATTGGTGAGACAAATCTAGAGGGTTAATTGGGGGTAAGACCATGCATGGCCTTGTATATCATATCTTTATCCTAAGAATATTGGAAATCTATTGACTGTAAAAACATCAGGGAGACACAGGTGATGTTTCAGAAAAATGCTGAAGGCTGTCACTTGTTTGAAAGGTTGACAGAGTGAAAACACAGACAAAAGGCCCAAGATGACTGAGATGTGGGCAGGATAATGGATGGAGGCAATGCTGAAAATAGAGGGTAGATTTTAAAGATAGTTAGGTAAAATCAATAGAGTTTGCACATGGAAAAGATATGGAGGATGATAAAAAGAGGGAATCTTAAAATATCAATACTAACTTTCTGGCATATACAACTGCAGTGGGTGGTGAGTCTTGCACTTAGATCAGAACTCTGGAAGTTATTGGCACTGAATTCATAACTTTGATTCTGGATACATTAAATTTGAGGTGCATTTGAGACAGAAAAGATGTCAAACCACACGTTTAGGCTACCATAATGAAGATGATATTTTAATCTCAGTTTTCAATGCCAATGAATCCCCATTAGCTTTATTAATTTAAATAATATCTATGTATTATTATAGTTTGTCCCAAGTTAAGTATTGAATTCTATTTTCTGAGTTGTGACAGTAAAAAGCCTATTTTGGAGAACTCAGTATCAATTTTTTGTGTCTCTTTACTCTTATACTTTCTACTTGTAAATTTTTATTTTTTTAGCACCCGACATTTAGTAGCAGTTGGCGAAATTAGTCCTCTAATCTATTGTTCAGATGAAACAAGAATAATCTTTAGACACTAGTAATCACTTCCCTAAAGTTCTCAAAGTCATTAAAATATTTTAATTTACTAAAAATATTTTCAGGTCTGACAATGATAAAAACAAATAATTATATGTCTTCAAGGTGCATTTTCTTATTGTTGGCTTGCTACTTTAAAAGATTTGGTGCAAAATTAAATATAATTTAAAGTAGTCTTATAGTATCAGAGCTAGTCAATAAATATTTCTCAGTCATCCATAAGCTGCTGAATCTTTAAGTAAAATAGTGTTGAATCAATGGAACCATATTAAACACAGTACACACGTACCTGAAATAAAGGTTCATTGATTTTTTTCTTCTAATTCAAAGCAATCCTAGATTCTCTGGGGTTTCCTAAAACTCCTTTACAGCTGTGGCCCATGCAGCACTTGACCTACAGCTTCCCCAGAGCATCCTTTTAGCTATGGTTTACCTAGAACTTGGGAGGGTTTGTACTACAATCATGTATCCTATTTACTGAAAATGTGCACATCAATAGATGTGAGTGGTATATGAGCCCCAGTGAATCCCAACACTTAACATCACACGCTCGCCAGTGTTAGGAACTTCAGCGGCTCCTGCTGTGTATGCATTTGTGTGTGTGCATTAGGAAGCACAGTGTCAAGAGGCTTGGAAGGTGACGTGGCTGGGATTATGGCCAAGGGTAACTGTACCGGGAGAACAGTCTGTGCTGTGGTCTTACTCCACTAGAGCCCGGGGCACATTGCCTTCTGTTGACAGTACTTCACTCAGATCATTCCGCAGGTGTTCACTGTTCTCAGGCCTCAGGTGCTGGTGTACCTACACAACTAGAAAAGTTTTATTTTTATTTTATAACAGATGGGGTTGTCAGTGAACTTGGATGGAAGCTCCCACATACACCATACACATGTAATGATGATAAATGGCCTATGACATCCTAACACGTTTTATAGTAGAAAAGTCCACACATTTTATAAAATATCCGACAGAAGTGTACTTAGGAGATTGGCTTCTGTTCAGGCAATGCCACCCAATCTTTATTTCACAATAATTGTTAGAACTAAAATTACCCTCTCTCCCACACAAAAAATAATTAATTCTATACAAACCCTCCCACTCATGAATAAATTTGGCCTTGACAATGGTTTATCTTGCAACACTTCCCAGTGAATTAATAAATTTGTGAAATTAATGAAAAGTAAGAGGTTGATGACTATAGGAAATTTGAGAACTGTGTCTTTAATAATGTGAGTGCTCAAAAGCATAGATATTTTGTAGTTATACATTTTTTTCCGACCTGGATGCTGGATTCTTTGACCTGCTCTTGTTCCACAGCATATATGTGTTTTTTTTTGTGACACAGTTTCTGACACAACTCAGAAACAAACATGGTTTAGAAACTTGAGAGAAGGATATGGATCTTACTTATAATTCACTCATGGAATAGGGTTTACTTTACTTATGGTCAGTTTACAGAAGATGCAATATCAGGCTCTTATTCTAGCAAAAATGTATATAAGATGGATAGAAATGGAAAGATTTAGATAGGTGGATAGATAGATGAATAGATGATAAATTTATTTGATGCACTCTGCTAAATGGTTTAACTTATTATTTTATTTTATCTGGCAATAATACTATACAAAAGGGTACATTTTATTAATACTTTTAAAAATTAAATTAAGATGATGACAGCCACACAGATATTAGTTGAACTAATTTTAAATATAGAGGCCAACATTAAAGTCTGCCCTCTTGACCACTAGGCCTTACAGGGCTTTGCACAGGCTGTGTGGAGGTGAGAGAGTAATTTGTAGAATGGTGGGTAGACAATGACCCTAGAATAAAGAGAATAGTGAAGAATCCCTGGTGCTGTCATGGTTGGTAACTTTGAAATTAAGGATGTGGAAAAGCAGTCTTATACTTGAATTACTGTCAAATTAAATTCTTTAGTCACAGCATATCTTTAGTAATATTGGTTTTTCAAACTCCTTAAAAAATATTCCTTTTGAGGTAAAACATGGTAAAAAATGGCTGAGTTCCATGTGGTTCAGCATAGAGCAGAAGGAGGACATCAGCTTTGAGAAGAGAGAATCAAATGAGTTTAAAACATAAGTAACTGGGAGCCCAACATGGTTGGAATGCTTCTAAGAAAATAAACTCCCAGAGATTCACAAAAGTCTTGAGGAGGAAGCTGGGACCTTCCACAGATTAAGGTCCAATAACTGAGCTTATTTTATTTCAAACTCAAGGAAAGAGAAAACTATGCTCACACCTTAGTCTTATAAATATATTGAGATTTCTCTCTGTTGAATTATGAATTCCACTTGATTGGATAGCATACAGCTAAGATGCTCTAAGAAGTTCCCCTTCTCCCAAAAGCACCTCAAATAATGCAGAGGTTTATTTTGCACACTTAATAGTCTACGCTTAGATGACAGGTCCAGGCTGGACACACACTTCTCCACACGATTTTCTAGAACCACGGAATTCTCCTAACTTTTTTACAATTCCACTCCCTAGACTGGTGCTCATGTTGCCCTATTTGTCATCTTTGAAGTGGATTTGAAACACGTTGGGGTTCCAGCCACAGAGATGGAGAAAGAGAAAGTGTTAGGAAAATGGCATTCTTATAAACACACAATTGAGAAGATGCACTTAGCAGTTTTACACACATTCTAGTCATCAAAGAAATATAGCCACATAGCTACACTAGCTGCAAGAGACTTCTGTAAATGTGGTTTCCCATGGATGGACATGTGCTCAGGAGGAGGGGAAGACTCTGTCACCAAGTAGGGAAAGGAAGACTGATTAGCAGTCTCTGGTGCATCAACCTACGCCTGACCCTCAAATAACAACACTGACGTGGAGAGAAAAGCACCTTCATGTCGAACTCCTTTCATGTGTTTGTAAACTGCAGTCTCCTCTGACTTCCGTTCTGGGAGAAGAAAGCCTCCATTCCCTCATTCACATACATGTGCATAATGTGTGTTTGCAGCATAATGGTGGCTCCGTACTACCCTGAATCATTTTGTTTAAACAATAGATGACTCAATATAGACTTAGAAGAATGCTGAAAATTGCAGGGCAATTCTGCTAGAATTTTGTTTCACTTTTATAGTTAGAGAAGAGTAAACTAGATTAAGCTATCTTCAGAGAGCAAATGGCTTATAGTTTTTTAAAAAACAAAACAAAATAAAACCAATAAACAAAAAGGTGGAACTTTATTTTCCTTTAGTTTTTACTGAAGACTTTTTTGAGTTCATGCATAGTAACCACACTGACCCAAGGGAGATGATAGTGGAAATTTTCTACAGTCAAAATGTAAACTTTTTTTATCATCTTAAAATCTGCTGGGAACAAAATTGCTCAATGCATGTAATCACTTAACTTGTGCTTTCAAGTAAGCAGACAATTGAGAGTCTCACTCGCCTTTTACTTTTAAAAGCATTTAGGACTCTCTCTTCCTATAAATTCTTATTATATCTTAAAACATAGAGCCAACATTTATTATCTGTTTCATAGTATAAGTTGAAAATGAAATATTGAATTTAAAGCTATTTAAAAATTTAGGAGTGATGGAAGATACTTCCTCTCCATAAACTGCTATTTCTTTTAAACTAAGAACACCTCTGTAAATTTCTTTTTACATATACCCGTTAGCTTCCACATCTCCTTTGAATGTGTGTAAAAGATTTTAAGACACGACATATCCAAAATTCTGGGAAAAGTACCTATTTTTCTCAGAGCAAAATTTGAATATATCTAGAATACTTCCCATGGTTACATTTTTATAACTTACACAGTCATGCTGTACTAAAGCTTAAAATCAGAAAAACAAAAACCCCTATTTTTGATTGTACACTGTAGTGTGTGTGTGTGTGTGTGTGTGTGTGTGTGTGTGCATGCGTGTGTTTAAGAGAATGTTAAATGACATCTTGCTATGGTCTGAATGTTTCTGTTTCCCCAAAAGTCATATCTTCAAATCCGGGTACCCAATATGATGGTATTAGAAGGTGAAGACTTTTGGAGGTGCTCAGGTCATGAGAACAGAGCCTTCATGAATGAGATGAATGTTCTTATTAAAAAGAGGTCTGAGAGGGGCTGGCCCCATGGCCGAGCGGTTAAGTTCGCGCGCTCCGCTGCAGGCGGCCCAGTGTTTCGTTGGTTCGAATCCTGGGCGCGGACATGACACTGCTCATCAAACCACGCTGAGGCAGCGTCCCACATGCCACAACTAGAAGGACCCACAACAAAGAATATACAACTATGTACCGGGGGGCTTTGGGGAGAAAAAGGAAAAAAATAAAATCTTTAAAAAAAAAAAAAAAAAAGAGGTCTGAGATAGCTCCCTTGTCCCTTCCACTATATGAGAACACAACATGAGTCAGCAGTCCACAGCCCAAAGGAGGATCTCACCAGAATCTGACCACGTTGGTGCCATGATCTTGGACATACAGTCCCTAGAACTGGGAGAAATAAATTTCTGTTGTTAATAAGCTACTCACTGTGAGTTTTTTTGTTATAGCAGCCTGAATGGAATAAGACAGAAAATTGGTACAGAGAAGTGGGGGTGTTGCTATAACCAATAACTAAAAGGTTTCTAAGCAAAATGTTGAAGGTGCTGCTTGGCTTCTCTTCAATGCTTAAGTAAAATTCAAGAAGAGAGAAATGACTTAAAGATAGAATTGCTCATCAAAAGGGAAACAGGATGCAAACATTTGGAAAATTTTCAGCGTATCCATATTGCAAAAAATGAGAAAGCATGTTTAGAAGAGAACACTAAGAGTGTGGTCAAGCTACTCTGATAGGATGATTAGTGTGAGGGTGAACCATGGATTTAACCAGCCACCCCAGTAGGAAAATAGCAAGTTTGAACTAAAGGGAAAGGAACAAGGATCAATGAAAGAAGGTTGTTGGATTTCTTAAACTCTGCAGGATGGGAACATAGAGATGTTCCACTGCAAATGTATGGTTTGCTTTAAGACAAGGAAAGAAGGAGCTCAAAGGCAATTCAGATATCATCAGAGCTCTCTCCTTCATTTCAAAAGAGGAGGGGCAGTCACCTGGGTTTCAACTGTCTAGAAAAGCTTACCCAAAGTCTTGGGGGTATGGCTACTTCCACCTAGATTTTGAAGGATGGAGCTGCTTGGAGCTGTGGGCACAAGATACAGGCAGAGGACCCTGTAGGGGAATGCCAAGTGGAGCTACAGAGGTGGACCCCCTATGACCTCAGATCAACAAAGCCTCCAGTCCACGGCTCCAGTCTGGGAGAGCCACAGAAACAACTCCAAGCAATTAGAGCTTCTGTGTGGGTTGCATTCAGCAAAGCTGTGAAGGGGCAGATGCCACAGTGTGTGCAGAAGGTAGGCCCCCACGCCAGTAGGCCTGGTGGGCAGAACAAGTTAAGATATATTCTCAACCGTTAAGATGTGATGTTGTCTGTCCATTGTGTTTTGGATTTGTGTGGGACATGTCATCCCTTTCTTTCCTGTTTCTCCCTTTTGGAATGGCACTGCTGTCCTATGTCTATCCCACCATTGTATTTTGGAAGCCTGTAAATTGTTTGACAATTGGAGGAGAATTAGTTTCATGATGAATCATACCTTAAGTCTCACCCATGTCTGAGTTAAGTCTGAAGACTTTAAACTTAATGCTGGAATTAGTTAAGGATTTTGGAGCCTTTGGCATGTAATGAATTTATTTTGCATGTGAGGGCTTCAGTTTTGGGGAGATCGGGCAGAATGCATGATATGAAATTTTGTGTCCCCTCAAAATTCATTTTGAAATCTTAACCCCAATGTGAGGGTATTAGGAAGTGGGGACTTTGGGAGGCGATTAGGTCACAAGGGCAGTACTCTCATTAATGAGATTAATGCCTTTATGCAGGAAGCCCAAGAGAGTTTGCTTGCTCCTTCCACCATCTGAGGACACAGAGAGAAGTCAACAGTCTGCAACCTGGAAGAGGCCCTTCACCAGAACCTGACGCTGCTGGCACTCTGGTCTTCTAGTCTTCATAACTGTGAAAAATAAATTTCTGTTGTTTATAAGCTACTCTGTCTGTAGTACTTTGTTATAGTAGGTCAACAGACTAAAGTCGATATCGTGAAATACAACAAACTCAGATAACACAACTGTTCCAATAAATAGAGTGTCTCTCTTCTTCATCCTAATTCCTCTCCTAAAAGGTAAGGAAATCAGATGAGAGACACTTGATGTGAGGGGCATTCAAAGGTTTTAAGAAAACACTCAACTCTGATTTGATGGTAGAAACAAAACGTCTGTCTGGAGAATATATCTATAGACATACTGGAATGGATGGATGAGTTCAGTCATCCATCCATTCACTACTAATTTACTGAGTTTTAGGAGTGGGGATATAATAGTGCACAAGAAAGCACTTAATTATAATCTAGATAGGAAGACTACCATTAATTAAACTATCTAGCAAAAAAATAAATGAAAAATTGTAACTTTGTTAAGAGTCACGAGTGAGGGATATGTATGGTATATGAAACTAGGGGGCCGGCCCCATGGCTGAGTGGTTAAGTTCGTGTGCTCCGCATCGGCAGCCCAGGGTTTCACTGGTTCAGATCCTGGGTGCGGACATGGCACCGCTTGTCGGGACACACTGAGGCAGCGTCCCACATGCCACAACTAGAAGAACTCGCAACAAAAATATACAATTATGTACTGGGGGGGGCGTTGGGGAGAAAAAGAAGAAAAAAAAAGAAGATTGGTGATAGTTGTTAGCTCAGGTGTCAATCTTAAAAAAAAAAAAAAAGAAACTAGAAGAATAAAGGAAACAATAATTTAACTGGTATATGAAGAAAAAGAAACTAGTAACTAGGTGAGTAAAAAGGAAGAGGATATTCCAGGAAGAGGAAAAAGCACAAATGAATGTTTTGTGGTGAGAGGGAAGGAAGAAAAGGAGGCTAGTACAGCTAGTGTAGAGTGCAAGAGTTTAAATTGGCATGAAATAAAACTCAGAGGTATGTCTGAGCCTATAAGCAGGTTTTATCTTATTTTGCTTTAAATCTTAGAGCATGAAAATTCAACTAAAATGTTAAAGCAAATGTTGTGTATGATCAGATGGGTATTCTAAAAAATTTACCAAGTAGGTGGCATGCAACGTACATGTGGTACTTCATATAGGTACTTACATTACAGTATTGTTAGTGGACATGTGGAGGAATATTTGAACTAATTATGCATTTTGGAGGTAAATTTAATAAAGCTTTTTAGTAGATTGGAAAAGGGTGGGAACCTCTTGGATTCCGGCTTGTGCAGAGGATGTTAACTGAGGTAGAAAATTGAGGACGATGTCTCACTGAGAAATTGAACATGTTTTAAGAGATCCTGACCAGTGCTGAGCTGAACAATAGAGGTTTGCCGTCTCCAGGGAAACAGGTAATAGCCCCTTGTCTTCTTTATTTTATATCCAAGCAGCTAGCTTCTACCAAACATGGTGCTCATTTGCCAAACTCTGGCCATCATCCAGCTTCATTGCCTCTGTTCTCTGATTCTTCATCTTTCTTAGACCACTGCTATGTCTCAACTACTTGTCATTTGAACCTTTATCAACACGAATCATGAACTATGTTGACAATGCCCAAGCCTACATTCTAGCTTAGAATGTGATCAAGCCTTTCTTCTACCTCCTTAACATAAAAGAGGTAAATGTAAATGGGTAAAGACTCATATGAATGATTTATCAAAATCTTCCTTAATTTCCAATCCACCTGACTTCACTTCTCACTTGATTTTCTCCACAAATACATCTCATTGCTTTCAGTAAGGTATAAATCAATCAAAAGTAAACATACTTTTAATATTCACATTATGACAGACACAGATCTAGGCACTGAGCTATAGCATAAACAAAACAGAAAATGATATTAATATTCTAGAATGTGGAAGGGAGATAAAACGTCACAAGATAATAAATTAAATAGTATGTTTGAAGGCGATTAATATATTTGGTGAAAAATAAAACAAGAGATGGGGTTTGTCTAGGTAGGGGCTTGAAATTTTAAATAAGCTAAAAACTTGGGGTAGGTGTCACATAAGACAAGATTATATGTATTTATGAGAGACTAAAATATTGTAGAACATTAAAGATTTTAATCTTTTTTATTTTAAAAAATATTTTTAAATTTTCCAAATTAAATTTTTAAAGTATTTTTAAAGAAAACAATTAGATTTACTATTTAGATTTGAGTGTGGTTATTGACATCTTAGAAAACAAGGTAAGGGACAAGTAGGTGCTTTGAAAATTAAGAAAAGAGCGTGTGGCTCCCTTGTTGCATGCATGTTTGGAGGTATCTAGAAGTTAGTAGAGTATTGCCTTGATCGATGTTTTGTTTGTTCAATTTATTTAAGTTCTCTCTCCATCTCTAGTGCATCTAACTCAAGAGAATGAACCACGCATAAAGTTAGTTTGTTGCTTTTGAAATATATCGAATTAGGTAGTTAATTAGGTGACAAAAAAGGAAGAGGAAATTCCAGGAACTAAACATAGTTTAGCAAAGGGTTTCTGAGGGAGGGAGACTGAGGGTGTTCATAGAAATGAAAGGTCAGTGTAACTACACTACAGAGTACAGGCGTGTAGATGAGCATAGATTGGGTCATTTTATGTAAGAAATACATATAGATCAAATGCCTTATGACTGACAAAAACAAATTCCAGCTTACAATATTCCCTATTCTGTCATTTATTTGATTCATAGCACATAATTTTGTCTCTTCAAAGGTTTTAGTAAACTTCTGCAACTAAGGACAGAAAGGTTACTTTAGCACAGTTCTTTGAAATCTAAAAAGTTATCTTACTGTCCTCTAATAAATCTCAGCTTTGACGAAACACCTAAGGGAAATTTGAAATTATAGGAGCAGCGCTGCTCTCTGTCATTACAGAGTTGTACTTGACAGGCTAAAGAAATGCATTAAAATAAAAAGAAACAAGGGTAAAATGAATGTTTCATACAAATAAAAGCAATTTCAAAGAAGAAAATACAGCAGAAAACACTATCAAAATTTGTGCAGTTTTTACATTAAGACTGTCAGATAAATTTGCACAGAGATTTCTTTCTGCTTTGGATTCAGTGTTAGAATAAACTTCACCTGTTTGTTTCTTGCTTCTCTCCTTGGATTTAAAACACGACCTAACTGGTGATCTACATTTTTGCATTAAGTGCTAACGTTTAGGAATTACAGACAAAGTATGAGAATAAGCCTCCATATGGAAGTGTAAATATTTCACAGGTTGTGTGTTTTGCACGGTCTCATAGGGGATATAAACTTGGCAAGCATCAAGGTGGGCATCGTGATTAATTATTGTTAAAATGCTGAATGGGAAAGCTTTCTCCTGACAAAGCAATGCATGCCCAGACTAACTGTTTAGGTAGTTTGTCCCTGAGTGTATCTGGGTAGACAGATCAAAGTGGTATAATTCCTCTTAGATTCTGATGCATAAAAACAGAGGGATAATGGGGGACCCATTCAGCTAGTGGAGCCTGCATACTGGGAATATATCCTGAGTCAACCTACACATCTGCAGAGATAGAATATGCAGCATTCGGCTGTGATAGCTTTGATAGATCATTGAGCTACAGGAGGTATTCCAGAGAGACTCTGCGTGATTAATAAACATTAAGAGAATTTCTCCCGGTATTAACCATCTAAAGTTACATTTCCCAACGGTCATGGTTTAGCATTTGTAATGCATTTAAAAAATTATTTTTCTTAACAGTTATGTGTGCGTGCATTGGAGTAAGTTTAAACAAATAATTTTCATTATAATTTCCTCTGATCCCTTAGTTTTGAGAGACTCAAAGAATGCCACACAATATAGATCATTTCTTTACTTCCTTTGTGGTCAAATTTGTGCTATATAATGTCATTTACATCTAAAAATAGTTCTCTAAACAACTATTTTAAATGACTAGACAGAACATTGAGAATTTTTAAGGCAATGAAACTATTCTGTTTGATACCACAATGGTGGACCTATGTCATTATAATATCATTTGTCAAAATGTACAGAATGTAGAACACCAAGAGTGAACCCTAATATAAGCTGTGGACTTTGGGAGATGTTGACGTGTCAGTGTATGTTCATAGATTGTAATAAATGCACCACTCTGGTGCAAGATGTTGATAGCAGGGAGGCTCTGGGTGCATGGGGTCAGAGGGTATATGGGAACTCTCTATAATTTCCACTCAATTTTACTGTGGACTTAGAACTGCTGTAAATATAAATTCCATTAAAAATAGTTTTTCTTGCCTGTTCCAATGCTTATTTTGGAAGTATAGAAAAAGTGACCAGAGATATAAAATATACAAATAATTCTCAAACACTTACAGATTATGGTAGATTGTTTGCAGAGATGGACACAGTGATTCCTTTCATCCTTATCTATATAGCTTTTTGTAATATGATTTAACCATTTCTTTCTTCAGGGAATGGAGTCTAATTCTCCACCTGGAACCCTGGTCTCATGACTTGTTTTAACCAATAGAATGCAGGGAAAGTGATATTTTGGGACTGCTGTGATATCATGGGACCTTGATCTCAAAAGGTCTTAAATCTTCTGTCTCTGCCTGGAACATGGTAGCATGATGTGAAGAAATCCAGTTTAGCTTCCTAAAGCTAAGAGATCATGTGGAAAGCAGGAGTCAGGTGATAGCTAACCATGTGAGTGAAGAGATTTTGGACCATCTAGCCCAAGTCCATTTACCAGATGGCTGCAGCCACATGAGTGACCCCAGGCAGAGCAGCAAAGAACTGCCCAGATTATCCTGGCCCAAATCTCTGAACCACAGAATCAAATAATGGCAGATAAAATAGTTGTCATTCTAAGACACTGATTTTTTTTATCTGTTTTGTTTATTTAGCAATAGCTAATGGATACATTCATAAATCCTGGTACATTCTTTATCAAATTACAAACTAGCTTTTCTATA
Organism: Equus caballus; assembly: GCF_041296265.1. Classification (NCBI taxonomy): domain Eukaryota; kingdom Metazoa; phylum Chordata; class Mammalia; order Perissodactyla; family Equidae; genus Equus; species Equus caballus. Next base: position 22,306,305 of record NC_091687.1, read on the forward strand.
ATTAGCCATAAAACCTTATTTATTTCCATAGGGTCAGATCTCTATATGTTTATATAATTAGTAACTTCTTAGAGAGCATCATTCTGGTTAAGTATGTGTTTATCTATTAAAACAAGATATAATAAATTCAACACACAAATAAATAGTTAATTAAGTCCCCATATTATACCTTTTTTTCCAGTCTTGCTGAATTTCTACCTTTCATTCTTTAATTTGCTTCCTAAAAATTTAAATATTTTAAAAAAATTATGGCACTGTCTTCAAAAGTCTAGCTTTTTTTTCCTTAATAGAATTGAAACAAAAAAACTTCCCAACATCTTGTCTTTTCAAGAGACCTCTTAACTTACGCATGATTCTGATAGCCAAAGGAATCAAGAAATGCAGCGGAGAAAATTAGCTTTCAGAAAAACTGCAGTTTTAGAGTACAGAAATTTCCTACACATTTTGAATTATCAGAGAAAATGTTTTTATTGGCTCTATTAACATTCACAATTAGAACTCTGAATATGCTTTATGTGAGTTTTTTCAAGAAGTAAACTTTTTTTAAATTCCTTGAGATTTGGCTTGAATACTGTGCATGGCTGTAAGTGTTTAATTAAAAGTTTCCCTGCCAACTTGCTTTTCTAGTTTGTTATTATTTATTACTCAGAGACATCTTCCTCATAGCTAAAGGGATTGGCATTCTTCCTTTAGCTTCCCAGCAATTACGGGACCCTACACAACCTGCATTTAGACACTTTATTTATTTTTCAGAGACATCTGAGCGTTCTGACTGCTTGCTTACAAACAGGTGAACATCGTTTTCCTCCTCCATTCTGCCTAGTGTCTGCCCATTCTCACATAGTAATTGATGCAAATACACATTAGGACACACTGAAAATGTTATCAACTCTGAACTCAGGAAATAACAAATCTAATTTGAATCTCAAATGTTTTGCCATTGACTAAGTCTATTAACGAGTATATGTTGAAAACTATGCTTAAATAATCTATGGTTTCTTCACCTATCAGGTTAGCCTTGACGCTAATTATAAGGATTTCTAATAATCCATATAAATTATCTGTGCCTGACACATACTTATTCAATAAACCACAGGTATTATAATAATTTTATAACATTGTTCAATCAGGCAGGGGCAGCAGCCCCCTCCAAAAGTCGTGTCTAGCTTCATCATCAGAATTGATGTGGTCTGCCCTGTGAAGATTTCGTCAGTTTGATAATGTTCTGTCATGTAGGCTCCCCTTCTCAATTTGTCAACATCTCAATAAAGTCCCCAAATGAATGATGAGTGAACTATTGGTGCTGATTCAAAGAAAAAGAGCCACAAATCAAACAATCAAATGCTCATCTGCCTTCCCATAGTTGTTGTTTCCTCAAGAGAGAGAAATCTCAATGAACCCAGCAACTGAATAAGACATATTCTCAAATGACACTTTCTTCTTCAAGCATCTGTAAGCATCAAGTGTTTATTAATTTAACAGGAAAAGGAAGTTGAGTCAAACCTATCCCAGAAACCATCATGGAGAAGCCCGGATGAGCAGCAAAGCCATTGAAATGAAGTATTAAGATTAAATAACTATGGAAAATATGTGTAGAGAAGAGAATTTAAATAATATAAATTGTAATAAGCAGAAATATAAATATATTTCAGTGGTTTAACTGAAAATCATAACATAATTTGAGTGAAGGGAGGAATGGTAGAGGCATTGTGAGTTTGCTAATTTTCTATTTAAACACAGTGGGGGTCAGTACCTTCAGTTTTAATTTAAGAAAAAAATGAAAGCCCATTAAATAAATTTATTAACGTACCATTAGATTTACTAAAAAGGCCTAAAATTGTGTAAATGAGTAGAAAAATCATGAAAAACAAAGGAAGACACAAGGACATATAATTGCATAATATAAAGGAAACAGTGGTATAAAAAACAAAAGTACAACATAATTGAGGACAAAATCTCAAAAATTTGTCTTTAGTTTCAATAAATATAAGCATAATCAATGTAATTTGCTATTTTCAATAAATTTAAATAATAAATAGAACAAATTCCAAGACTGGATCATAAAGAACATCCAACTATACTGAAAATAAAATTCACTCAAAAGCTGAAAATCAACTTATGAAAATTAAAGCAAAAATCATATCAATTGCATGCAAATTAAAGTTTAAAAAAAGCTTATGATAGATCAAATAGCAAAAAATAAATACACATATAGAGGATCCAAATAACACAATAATTATGTATACTTAAACAATGTATACTAAATGCTATCCACTGAAAACTGGCAACGTATTTTAATTACTCATAAAATGCTTACAAATATTAATCATATGTTAGTCCAAAAAGTAAACATCAATACGTTCCAAAATGTAAAAATTAACCAGTAATATGCTTTGGCTTCAATTTAAAAATATTAATATTAAAAAAACAAAAACAGTAATTTAAATGTTCTTTGTAGCATCTGAATTAAAGATTTGATATAAACTATAATTGAATATTTTAGAAAATACCATTTATTAGGTTATAAGTTGGAGTTATTGCAAGATCAAAGAAAAGCGTAAATAAACCAATCAGTAAACTAAAAGTAAAACAAATACATTAATTAAGACAAAGACGTTGTTAGAACTTATAGGCAACAAATATTTCTTTGTAAAATTTACAAGAACATTAAATTTGTCCATCAAATCCAACCCTCTACCTTTTTTAGAATTATTTGTTCATCAAAGTTAAAAAGGATGGGGCAACTCAATAAATAAACATGAACAAAAATAGACACAAAAGAATGAATTAAGAAGAAACCTGAAAATTTAATCTTATGTCCTCAAGTTTTGTGAATTATATTGTGTTTAATTTTGGCTTTGGGAGGATGAATGTAAGCTCATCTTGCTAAATTATACACATATTCACATTCATATGTATACATAGGTACATTCAAACCATATAAATACATCCTGTGCATATTTGTAGTTGTCTTTCCTGTTTTAATAAATGTATTTAAGGATATTTAGAAAATGCATGCATTATCACAAAAGACTTATCTCAGTAAAAATATAGGATAATGGGAATAAAATATTTAAGATAAAATAAAGATATTATCTATACATAAATATACACGTGCAGTAATGTCTGATGAAGATGCTTGACAAAAGTCAATCACTATTTTGTCTCTGAATTTTGTAGAAGACAATGAATTGAGAGAAATATGATCAGTTACATTAGTCTTCTGGGTTCAGCACTGACATATAAGGAACATGCAAATTGTAACTCCCATCTTTACATTACAGAACAAAGCTGAACAAATTGAAAATCAATGTCTTTTCTGGATTTATGAGAGATTTGAAGTTGCAGGGTAAAGCTACCTCCTCAAATCTGGAGAGACAAGCTCATCTAAAGAGATACAACCAGATCTGTTCAGCTAAATAGAGACCTTACTAGTCATAAACTGGCAGAAATACTTAAATGATAATTTTGATAAATTCATGGATACTGTGTATTGGTTAGCATGAGAATAAGAAACTCTCAGAGGTCACAGTTTTAGAGGGAGGGCCAGAAGTTTTGAGGAACTTTTCCTCCAGGAACTCAACCAAATTTTTATGGTCAAGATACAGGAAAGTACCCTGTGGCTGTGACAGGGGGCAGAAAAGAAATCATTGTGAATTATATCTAGAATATTCTCCATAATACAGCCTACACTTCAAGGGAAATGTGATTACCAGGAACTTATCCCAGTGAAAGGAAGGTATTGCTCTCACTGCAGCACTCTCTAAACTTCCTATTTGCACCTGTGGTGGAGAGGGACGCTATGCTGCTGGAGAAAAATTTGTGAGGGTCACATCCCAGACACAAAGGCCTACAGTAATTTAAAGATTTGATCATAAGATTATAAAATGCTTTCCTTCACATCTTGCAGTTACACCAAGTGGGGCTCAAGCATATTAACAATGGATTATATCTGAAAGACATGCAAGCCAAAGACTCTCTGAGGAGCCATGCTCAGGAAGCCAAAGTTAAGAGAGAAGACAAGACAGGACACTAAAGAATTTTGGGGCATCAGGCACTTTAAGACCCAACAAACATCAAACCCAACCCAACCTCTACTCAGATTTGCAAAAGTAAACAAAAAAAACCCCAAAAATAACAACACAAACATCTCACAATAAAAATCTCTTAATCTTATTTCCTATTACTCAATACATTATATCCAGCTTTCTGAAACAAATTACAAGGAACACTAAAGGACAAAAAACATAGTTTGAAGAGACAGAGAAAGTATCAGAACCAACATCATATATAGCAGATATGTTGGAATTTTCAGACTGAGAATTTAAAACAACTATGTTAAATATGTTAGGAAGATGCAAGATCAAACAATTAGTCTAATTACAGAGATGGAAATCAAAAGCAGTGTAACAGAAATAAAAAATATCTTTGAAGGGCTCTTCAGTAGACTGGACACAGCCAAAGAAAGACTTAAGGAGCTTAAAGAAATAATAGAAACTTTCAAGATTAAAATGCAAAGAGAATGGCAAATGAAAACAGGAGAAGAGAATATCTAAGCGTGGAACAATTATAAAAGGTATAACATATGCACAATGGGAAAACCAGAAGGACATGGAGGAAAGAAAGGAGCAGAAGTAATATTTGAAGCAATAATGTCTGAGAATTTCCCACAATTGATGCTAGACACCAAATCGCAGATTCAGGGAGCACAGAGAATACCAAAGAAGATAATACCAAAAAATATACACCTAGGCATATCCCATTCAATCTGCAGAAATCCCAAAACAAAAACAAAATCTTGAAAGGAGACAGAAGGAAAAAAAAAAGTTAGCTATTGAGGAACAAGGATAAGATTTACAGCAAATTTTCTGTCACAAACCATTCAAGCAAGATAAGAATGGAGTGAACATTTTAAATTAATGAAAGGAAAAACTCCACTAACCTAGAACACTATGCCCAGCAAAACTATCCTTTAAAAGTGAAGGAAAGGAGCCACCCCCATGGCCGAGTGGTTAACTTTGAATTCTCCATGTCAGTGGCCCAGGGTTTCACCAGTTTGGATCCTGGGCAAAGACATGGCATCACTCATCAACCCATGCTGAGGTGGTCATCCCACATAGCACAACCAGAGGCACTAACAACTAGACTATACAACTATATACTGGGGGGCTTTGGGGAGAGGAAGAAGAAAAATAAATGAAGGAAAAATAATTCATCAGCTGCAGAAATGCCCTGCTGCAAGAAATACTAAAAGATTTTCAGGGAGAAGAAAAGTGATATAGGTCAGAGACTCAGATTTTCATAATGAAAGGAAGAGCATCAGGAAAGGCATAAATGTAGGTAAAATAAAATATTTTATTCTTCTTATTTTTAATTTTCTGAAAACATAACTGATTTATTAAAGCACCAGCAGTAACAAGGCATTGAGTTACAGTATATGGATAAGCGAAATGAATAACATTGATGTCATAGGGCACAGGAGGGAGGAATTGAGAACACTCTGTTGCAAGGTATATGCAAACAAATGAAGTAGTGTATTATTATTTGAAGGTGGACTTATATAATTTAAAAAGTATACTGGAAAATCCAGGGCATTTAAGTCAACAAAATGAATATGCTAAGTAAAGAGATAAAATGTAACCACAGGAAAAGTTTAATTAAAACAAAGTGTCAGCAAAAGAGATGAATATAAAAAAAGGACAAGAGCTACAAAACACTTACAAACATGGTAGAAATTAACCCAACTACATCAATAATTTTCTTAAATGCAAATGATGTGAATTCACCAAAGAACAGATACTATTAAAGTGAATTAAAAAGAAAACAAAAGAGACCCAACTATAGCAAAAGAACGCTGGAGTAGCTATCCTATTTTTAGACAGAGCTGACTTCAGAACAAGGAAAATTATCAGAGATAAAGTAGGGCATTACGTAATGATAAAGAAGTGAATTCTTCAACAAGATAAAACGATCCCAAATGTATATGAACCTAAGAACAGAGTGGCAAAACATGAGAGACAAAAATTGATAGACTTGAAAAGAGATAATGAAGACATCTACTATTATATTTAGGGACTCACAATACTCCTCTTTCAGTAACTGATAGATAAAGTAAGTGGAAAATCAGTGAAGACATAGTAGACTTGAACAGCACTATCAACCAGCCGGCCTTAAATGATATTTGTAAAACTCCATCCAACACCAGAACACAGATTCTTCTCAAGCTTACAAGAACACCCACCAAGATAGAGTACATTTGGGACTATAAAACACACTGTAACAAACTTAAAGGAATAAAAACAATATAGATTATGTTCTTAGACCAGAGTGGAATTAAGCTAGAAATCAATAACAAAAAGATAGCTAGAAAATCCTCAAATACTTAGAAATTAACTCCCTTTTGTGTAACACATGGGTCACGGAAGAAATCTCCAGAACTATTGAAATATTTTGAACTAAATTTAAACGTAACATGAAAATTTGTGGGATCCAGTGAAATTAATGCTTTGAAGCAAATATATAGCAATAAATGCGTATGTTATAAAAGCAGAAATCTAAAATCAATAACCTAAGCTTCCACTGAGGAAACGAGAGAAAGTAAAGCAATTTATGTGTAAAGCAAGCAGAAGAAAAGGATTAACAAAAATTACAGCAGAAATCAATGAAATTAAAAATAGGAGACTACAGAGAAAATCAATGTAACCAAGCTGGTTTTTTGAAAAGATCAATAAAACTGATAAACATCTATCTGGGTTAACCAAGAAAACAGAAAAACCACAAAATACCAATATTGAAATGAAAGAAAGTAATCCCAATTGATCCTTTGGACATCAAAAGTGTAATAAATGAATACTACACACAGTTCAATGCCCAAAAAGTTGATAAATTAGATGAAATGAAACAATATCCTTGAAAGAAACAAACTATCAAAAGTCACATAAAGAGAACTGTATAATCTGAATAGTATTATATTTAGCAAATCAATAATCAACCACCTTCCAAAACAGAAATGACAGGTCCCAGTGGTTTTACTGAATTGCGTAAAATATTTGAGGAAGAAATGATATCAATTCTTTATAATTTCTTTCAGAATATAGAAGAAGAGTTAACAGTTCCTAACTCAGTCTATCAATCAGAATGATTCGCGTGGTGTGGATTATAGTTGGAGAATTCATTATGAACTCATGTTTAGCTTTATAAATTACACATAGAAATATTCATAGATACGAATATATACACAGGTTAATATACACTCATATGTCCTCTTGTTTTGTAAACTGAGAGAGCACAGAAGCAAAGACACCACAAGAGCAATGAGAACACCTAATGCCTGGATCTTAGCTTCTAATACAATTCTCCAATAAAAGACCTACAGCTCCCTGGAGAGACGACTGATTCTAGGATTGGAACAAGAAATACACAAGATGAGCCTGGGGCATCTTATAGTGCAGAAAGTTAGAAAGAGCTCAAAACAAATAGCAACAAAAACAACCACCCCCCCAGAAAAACTTTGGGCATGTGTGTGAAAGGGACACAGGAACCAACTGAAAGAATTCCAAACATTTAAATCTAGAACAATTTGAACAACAAAAAAATACAAAGTAGCATTGGATTATAATCCAAGTTATAAAATAAATATCCATGTAATCATACAGATAAAAATAAATGATTGAATACATAAATAAATAGAGAAAGTAGAAAAATGTCCTATGCAGAAAAATTTCAAATAATTTATGTTGGTATTCCACCCTCAAGGGAGTGGAGAACAACACTCCACTTCTTATTTGTGAGGCACATGTAGTGACTTCCTTCCAAGGGGAAACCCATGAAACAGCACCTCAGCCAGGTGATCAAGGTTAACCTCAATAGCGATGTCATATTGATGGTACGTACCTTTGATATGACATGATGAAAATAGCATTTCTCTCTTTTGTTTTCCTTCCTAAAACACATAGCCCTATGCAAATAGAGAGAAATTTTACAAACTACTAGAACGGTACATCTCAAAACTGTCAAGGTTCTCAAAAACAAGGAAAGTCTGAGAAACTTCACATTCCAGAGGAGCCTAAGGAGACACAATGGTTAAATCTAATATGGTATCCTGGATGGAATTCTGGACTTTACATAAAAACTAATGCTCTAAATAAATTGTGTACTTTAGTTAATAATAATGTATCAACATTGGTTCATTAATCATAGCAAAAGTACCATATTAATGGAAAATGTCAATCATGAGAGAAACTGGGTATGGGCTATATGGGAACTAGGTACTATATTCAAAAATTTATGTAAAAATAATACCATTCTAAAATGAAAGATCTATTGATATAAACAAAAATAAAGAGTTCAGCATCTCTAATTAATCACAACTGGATGATGAAACTAAACACCATAGAAATACACAGAAAGATACATTTCATGTGAATGTTTCTTTGTCTATCCTTGATGTAGGCTAATGGCCTAAAGTTCATAGACAGTTCAACCCAAGACGTTTTAGAAGTTTAACCACGCCATCTCTGTGTGAGCTTTGCTAATGGTCTGGCTTACTTGACTTAAAAAAAAGTCTCTATTGAATTTAAAGGTGTATGTGTAGAGCGACAGGTTGAGAGGAGAGAATTCAAAGTTACCCCACCTAAAACACACCTACCTTGCTGAAGCTTTGCATCTTACATCACCAGCATCTGCTTTGAAAATGGGTGACATCTTATAAGAGATTTGACAAGGTAAGGGAAGTTCTTGCCTAGCTAAAAGTCTTTATCATTTCTGAATATAGTCAGATTAAGATTGTTTGAGACAAGACTTTCTTCAAAAAATAAAATTTGGTAACATATTCCCTTAGTGACCGTGGCATATATTTGACTCTTTTTTTTTTTTACTCTGCCTGATACCTAAGTATCCTCTTTGGTTCACAAAGTATTTAGTCACATTTATGTTAATTTTTTTGTTTTCAAGATTTGGGACCAGTTTGAAATTTTATATATGTATAAATTTTGGGTGTATATACACACACAAACACACAACACACGTATGGTATGGAATGCCATACACATACATCCTTATGTTTCTAAATTCAATTACTTCATGGATTAAATAAGATCTGTATGACTTTTGTGTCAAGATTAAATTCTATTTTGAAAAGCAAAATCTAATAGTTGTTGAAAAGAGTATTTAAACCTTACACATTGGAGTAAGTTTTTACAGTTAAAATAAAATATATCAGTAATATAATTTTTAACATTGATTTCCAGTTAATACCAAATCATGCTCTTCCAAACGGCTCAGCTGAGACAGGAAGTTTTCCAAAAATCCAAAAAGATATTTAAAAATTTATCAGGGTAAATCTTGGGTAAACTGAATAATAAATAAAACAAATATTTTCCATAGGAACTATACTTAGAAAAATTATGATATGAAATATTGATTTTACATAGGCTATTTTACCTTCCTTATAACTAATGCTAAAACTGTTTGCTAAGTAATTCAGTAAGATTTAACTGCTGTAATTAGACATACAGACTTTTAAAAATATTTTAATAGACTCATCTACATACATACAATTCAATTTGAAAAGTTTTTGTGCTCTAAACTTCTGTTTCAAAAAGTTGGTTATAGAGAAAGAGAACATGTGGTGTTTCGTGAAACTCTTGCATCCTTTTTGCTCTGTTCTTTTTATAAATACAGCTCTCAAACAAAACACAACTAAGAGATCCATACAGAAACTCTGAAGTTCAACTTAGTGCCTTGAAAATAAAAGGATTACCTGTTTCTGAGCTTCTAGTATTCATGTCTGTAACAATCTTTTTATCACATAAAGAGACAGAAAAAGCTTCTATCAGTTCTGTACTACACTTAGTGAAGATTGTTAGAGCTATATTTAAAAACTAAAAAAAACAAAAAATAAAAAGTAAACGTATATTGGAAACTTTAAATATATAAGAATATCAAATACAATGCACACTTATAAATGTGTTAATAAATTATATAGCCCTAATACCTTCACTATATTATATATTTACCAAAAAAGATAGCTTTATACTAGATCAGTCATTTTTTTCCACAGAAAATAATTCAGAAATAAGAAATACAGTATTCAGTTGAGTATAACAGTATATGCTATGGAATTTGGTGATATTCCAGGCCATAAAGAATAATTCCCTAGCCCTGAGGTAACAGAAAGTAAACCGTTTGAGACGAGCAAATAAAAATGGCTTCTGATTCCTCGCTCTTGAAGCACAACACTAATCTTAAAAATAACTAGCAATAGCTACTAAAATTCAAATTAATCTTAGCTGATGGAAATGGAAAATGAGATTTTGAAGAAGGAAAGTCTAAAATAAGTATAGAAATCACAGGACTCCACTGCAATGCAGAAAAAACAAACATCCAATTTTTGGAAAAAGACAATTGCTCATAAGTACTTGCTGAAAATAACTTGTCTTTATGTAAGTTTTACTTCCTAATTAGCACAGTTTTGTTTACTTTTGGCTCTTCAAACTATAGGTGCTGTGGGGGTTCTGAGCCTGTCAAGGACCTGAGAATTACCTGTCCAGTGGAATGTGAAAGAACAGATAGCAGGAACCACTTTCTCACCAAGTTACATCCACACAGGGGTGCTGAGAAGTTTGGGAGGAAGCGATTCTACCGGAGTCCTGATCTGCCGCATGAATGTCTATTCAGAAATATGACACAGTGAAAGAAAAACAATACAACAGGCCTACGCTGGGATCTGAAATATAATTCACTCTCTCTACAACCTGAGAAGTACTTAACCCATCAGTGCCTCAATTTATTCTTTAAGCAACGTAAATATTAGTTACCCTTGCTATGTACGTCTAGATACTACTGCTTCCCATGACCCAGAATGTAGCAAAGGAAATTAAAGCCACCAGTAAGCTCTACTTCCAGGCATTCACCCTAATTAATGTCTTGCTTACCCATCTGTTCAACTGGCCCTAGATGTAGACTTCTTGTTTCTTTCAGCTTTAAAGAAGAGGTGCTCCTTCTGTTAGGTCCTGGTCCCAAGGTGTTCACAAGACTACAGGGTTCCTTGTCCCTACCATCTGCTGTATGCCTGCTGCCAGTCAAATGGAGTGGGGGTTAGCAACACATTCTGTTTCCTATGTTTATTGGATTAAAATATGTGCAATACCTTTATCTGGTTAATTATAGTCATTCAGCAAATCTCAGGGAGAAGAAAATTACCTGCCCTTGGTCTCCATTATGTGCAAGTTTGATTTCTTGCTGTTAGAGAAGTAATTGTAGCTGTGCAGAAAGATTGATCTCAGCATGCTGTGGTCAGAGTACTAGGAGCAGTAACTTCAACACATCTGAGAGCCATGGGAGGGTGAGCAGAGTGCTGGGTACTGGAGCCTACTCACCTTCTGCGGAACTGCTGAAGGCACTGGAGGAATGCCAGACTGACAGCAGCGGGAAATCATGTTGAAATGATGATACATTACACATAACACTAAACACCTACTTGATTGATTGATGTAGACCTTTCCAATTAAAACAGCTCAAAGGAGATTCTCACAGATCTGATCAGATATAGTCACACAAAATATCAAAATCTCAGGGCTTTAGCAAGTAATTTCCAAGTATATATCATACATGCTGTTCTAACATATGCATTCAGTACCACAAATTTCCTTCTAGCGCTGCTTTCACTGCATTTCACTTATTTAGATAAGCTGTATTTTCATTCAGCTTGAAATTATTTAATTTCTCTTGAGGCTTCTTCTGTGAACTGTGTGTTATTTAGAAGTGTGCTGATTGATATCCAAGTATTTTGAGGTTTTCCAGTTATCTTTCTGTTGCTGATTTAGACGTTAATTTTATTGTGTGTGGTCTGAGAGCAAACTTGTATGATTTCTATTTTTTTGAATGTGTTGAGATGTGTTTTATGGCCCAGAATGTGGTCTATCTTGGTGAACATTCCTTGTGATCTTGAAAAGAATGTCTAAACTGCTGTTGTTGATCAAGTAGTCTACAGATGACTATTAGGTCCAGTTGATCGTACTGTTAGTTCACCTGTGTCCTTTCTGATTTCCTGCCTTCTTGATCTGTCAGTCACTGACAGAGGGATGTTGAAGTCTTCAGTTATGGTAGTGGATTCATGTATTTCTCCTTGCAATTCATCAATTTTTGCCTCACACAGTTTTCTGCTCTGAAGATTGACCCCTTTTATCTTTATGTAATACTTCTCTTTATCCCTTAATTTACTTGCTCTGAAGTCTGCTTTGTCTATAATTAATGTAGCTACTTCCAATTACTTTTGTTTAAACTTGGTAGGTAAATCTACCTATCCCTTTACTTTGAACCTATCTGTGTTTATTGTAGACAGCAGATAGGTGGGTCCTGATTTTTATCCACTCTGACGGTCTCTATCATTTAATTGGTGATCTTGAATGTTTAAAGTGATTATTGATATAGTTGAATTAATATCTACTATATTTGTTACTGTTTTCTATGTTATTGTTCTTTGCTTTTTTTGTCTTCTACTCTTTTGCTATCTTTTCTAATTTTAACTGAGCTTTTTATATAATTCCATTTTTCTCTTCTCAGTGTATAAATTATATTTCTTTTCTTATTAGTTGCTCATGAGTTTACAATATACATTTACAAATAATACAAGTCCTCTCTCAAATAGCATCGTACCACTTCACGGCTAGTGAAAGTATTTTATAACAGAGTGTTCCCAATTTCTCCCTCCTGTGCCTTATAACATTACTGCTATTCGTTTCATTTTCCATAAGCTACAATCACTGAATACATCGTTTTTATTATGATTTTGAATAAACTGTTATCTCTTAGATGAATTAAGAATAAGAAAAGTAAAACATTTTATTTTGCCTAATTTATTCCTTCTATAACACTCTTCATTTCTTTATGTAGAATGAAATGTCTGACCTATATCATTCTCCTTCTTTCTGAAGAATTTCTAATCATTTCTTATAAGGCAGGCCCACTGGAGACAAATTCCCTTATGTTTTATTCTTCTAGGAATGTCTTCATTTCTCCTTTACTTTTAAAGCATAATTTTGTTGGATACAGAATTCCAGGTTGGTCACTTTTCTGAACTTTGTTCATGACAACAACTATTTACTCAGATAAGGCTGTCCCCCCACTCCTTGTGCCTCCTGACCAAGGCTGATGCTTTCTTTGTGGTCCTATGTGGCATAGTGGTCCCTTTTCTCTTGGGAACTGTAAGCAATAAAGTCTTCTTTCAATAGTATCCGCCTGTCTATGTCTGTCATTTTACCATACCTCATTGAAACAAAATCCCAGGTACATTTTAACACATGCCTCTTAGTTGATATGAAACATTAAAAACTACAAAACTTGACATTTCTCCATACAAAGTACAGAAGAATGCTACCTAAGTGGCCATTGCTTAAGAAAGTTTGGCGTTTGTTTGGTAGGGGAAGTGGATCTTGTTTTTCTCATTTTTAATTGCTGACCTTAGACTAGTTAATGATTACTTCATTAAGTAACATTTGAGGATAGTTCATCCTCCCACCTTTTATCCACTTAATAGATATGTAACAGATAGCTCAATTGATCAATTAAACGTACATCGATTGTTACTTACAATATATGAGCTACTCTGCGAGGCACTTAGCAGTCAACAAGGCAGGTACTATACTCTTTCATGCTTATTATTTTTGTTGTAATCTGGACAACTGCTCAGTTTTATTGAGATTTCTCTAACATACTATAGAATGTGTAGGGTCTTTGAAAGAATAAAATATATAGTACCTCATTATATAATTAAAGAGGGTCTCCAAAATGAAATATTTAATGGAAAATATTTTCTTAAGATATGGCTAAGAAATTATTTGAGGATTGCATTCTGTCTGGTGGGAAAATAATATATATCAACTTTTAATTTAGAGAATGAATAAAGAAAATTATATAAAACTCCCAAGTATAGCAGAGATAATTACAGTAATAATTACTCTGTGCTAAAGATATTAACTTAAAAATATAATGGAATTGCTATTTTTATCCTCTCATGATACTGAGTTCAATAATTCCTGGGGCTGTGGTCCGAAGGAGGAGAGATTTCTCTTCATTTTCTTTTTCTTTAACTATAGTCAAATAAACTTATTCTCATGACCTGAGGTACCTTATGTTTCCCCTCCTCCATTCCTTCCACTTCATATTAACTTCCTTCTTACTTTTTATATCCCTATACCTAAAAAATAAATTTTCTTAGTTAGAAGTTTAGAAATCTTCATTACTTCAGAAAGTATCTGTGCCATGTTTACAGACGCAGTGATTCCTCAGTTGAGCCAGACTGATATTGTTCTTATCAGCATATTTGTATAATTGGAATGAAGACCTCTCAGATTTTAGAAACTACATAATTTCATTCTTTCTCTTAAAGACAAGAATCTGAAACTATGTGGCTGCCCAATGTTAAGAGTTTTGTGAAGAACACACATTTTCACAAACATGTATACTCATAGAGTTAAGTAATTATAGTGCTTTTTACGTGACAATTTGTCTTAACTAAAATGAGTTAAGTATGCGATGATTTAAATATAATTAATAAATGTGTTTATTAAATTATTTAATGTCTTAATAAAATATTAAATTTGTATTAGAGGAAGTTGGGTTACACATGCAGTTTGACTCACCTCCTGTGATTGTGATGAGCTTAAATATCCTCACAGACAAGTGAAAGTCTCAGGCTAGGACAAGGCATGAAATAAGCTAGAGAGAGATGTCAAAATACAGCATGTCTTACTTACTTTACCTTATGACTATGAATCCTTCCTTCTTCATAGGACCCAATTGTAATGGTTTCGAATTTGTCATATAGGATAGCAGTCATCATAGAACTGTGAAAGGCTGGAGAGAATTGTGGAAATGTTGGCTTGAGGAATCGTGCACGTAACCTCTGGCAGTTGTTAGTCTCTTTGAGAGCAAAGCTCTTAGAGACAGACACCTTAAAAGTCTGAAGAAGTTCTTCAAGGATAGCAAGGCTGGGTCCCCATGGTGTAGATGCCCCTGAGGCAGGAAGGGTTAATAATCACTGGAGAAAGCTTGCCAACAAACTGTGACCCGGAGTTGAGAAGGCAGGTTAGCCAATGACAGGTAAGACCTCCAGGGAGAGGCAAACTAAGCCAGGCACCAGTCGCCCGGGGGCACAGTTGGAGACACGCTATCAGGAGCAGGAGGGGCCATTGCCTAAGAGGCCTTGCATGCTCCGAGAGAAAATATACGAGCACAGCAATAACATGATAATATCAAAACAGAGGCTGAGGGAGGGCTCCTTGAGAAATCACTAAGAATTCTTGGCATTCACTAATTACTTCATCCAGAACACCTGTGTATGTTTAACAGCTGTAAGCTATGTATATATTGAAACGCAGTTTATAATAAACTCAGAGTGGCCATCAGCCCTCTCCGCATCTATCCTGGTGTGTACACTGGATCGCGACATCGACACATGGTGAGATGAATTTTCTTGGGTTGACCCTTGGTCTATGCTTACTTCCCCAGCTCTTTCCTTTCAATACAGACATGTGCCGCAAATTGTTTGGGTAAAGTAAAATGACAGAAATCAGTTCTGGCATGTAGTTACTGCTTTTCTATTGCTAAAATATGCACTTTGGAAATAATACTGTGCTGGTGATCTCACCACTCAGGATTTAAGGGGAAAGAATGATCTAAAATATATTCTTTGAAATTTTAAGCAAATTCCATTTATCACTAGATCCATTAGTAGTCTTAGCTATATATGTTTATCAAGAATTTTGTAGCTGATTTTCCTTTTGAATGTGTGATAATATTTTCTATTTTTCTACAGTTCTGTAAAGATTTTATCTATGCATCTAAAAGGATGCTCTCCATTTTATCAACTTGAGATATCAAATTATTAGCAATTTCCCTTAGGTATAAAACGAACACAACTAACAAATGTTCACCTTGAGTCCTATTGCATTTATTTTTATTTAAACATTCTGAATGTATATAAAAACTTGTTTTCGCAATAGGTAACGCATGTGACTATGTAAAATCATTATCATGATTATCAATAACATCAGAATAATAGCAAACAGGTAGATAGCATTTACTAGATGCTAGATACTGATATATGGGCTTTATGTGTATTAACTCATTTCATCCTCAAAACAACCCTATGAGGTAGGTACTGTTATTATCCTCATTAGACAGATGAGAATACTGAGACACAGGAGTTTAAGTACCTTGCCGGAGGTCACATGACAAGGGGGTAGCAGAGCTGAGATGTGAGGCCAGACCATCTAGTTCCAGAGTCCAGACATCAGACTCTGCATGACTGGAACTGAACTGAAATCATAGGAGGTACTATTGAAAGCAATGGCTAAACTATCCAGACAAACATTTGACTTAAATATGATGAAAAATAAGTCAATAGTACCTGACATATTTTTAAACAATTATGCTTGGAGAAAATTCTTTTCTACTTGTGGTTTATTTTGTTTTCACAGTGCAAGATTTGCCTTTCAGATCATGCTCAAACTGAGCTGAAAAGGTCTCTGTGGCTTAGTAGATGGAATACAAGAAAAGGAATGTTCCTGTACCAATGCTTGCAAACAGGAAGGAGAACTAGGAGGGGACCATCAGTTCTGAGAAAATCTGGGGAGCTAGAAATGGATGATACTGGATAGACTGTCAGTGTGAAAGGGAGCAGCCTCAACCCAGCGTTCCACAGATTAAGAATGCTTCTTTTCGGTCAGCTGCTCTGAACGTTTCAAGTCCTGAAATCAACAAAAAGTCGTAGTGGGCTGTAGGATAGCTTTCACGGCCATTAACAAATGACTTCACTGTAATGATCATACCCACTCTAATATATGGACCAAAGTGACAGGTGACCCACATTTCCTTCAGGCTAAACTCTGTGAACTGCATTTGAGAGACATGTTTCCTGACCCCAAAGAGAAACAGTAATTTGAGGTACTTCCAGACAGGAATAGCAAACAGGAGGGGAAAATGGAAATAAGTAGAAATGCTAATTAGGTTTCCAAGCGCAAAGTATATTCAAGTCTTTCTCTTTTAAAAGAATGTTCTATTTCAGCAACTTGAATTAAGATCTCTATTCTGACTTGCCTGTTCCTAAAACAAAAGCAAACAGCCTACAGGCCTCACTCATTCCACAGAGCCCTCTAACAAAATTTCCACTACACAGAGAAAATGACGTGAAAACAGCCCAGTGTCAACTCCACAGGACACTTGAAATTGAGAGCTATTCCAATCCTGAAGTCTGTAAGTTTTTTGTAAAGGACAAAATAGTAAATATTTGAAGCTTCGAAGTGTATAAGGTCTCTGTTGCAACAATTCAATTACTGTCATATTAGGAAAGCTGCTATGCATATATCATAGATAATACATGAATGAAATGGTAAGGCTGTGTTAAAAAGAAAAAAAATCTGTATTTATGAAAACATGTAGCAGGCTGGATTTGGGCCACAGGCCATAGTTTACTGACCCCTGTATTTATTCGCAAGCAATGAATGGAAATCCAAGGATTAACATATATTTGAAGAAAATAGTGTGAAAGAAAAAGACTAAGACGCAACACAACAATGCAATTTATTCAAAGGAAACAAATATGTCACGGAAAAGAAGTAAAGTTGTTGGAAAATCAAAGCAGTACCCTCAGAAAAATTGCCTACTAAATAAAAAAAAATCACAACTAAAGAATAAGAAAGTGATGCTGTAAAATAAGTATAAAATGGCAACTTAAAAAAAAGCAATAGGTAGACTAAATATTAAAATGTAAATGACTTAAATTCAACATAAACAGAAAGAAAAAAAATACATGTAATAAAGGACAGAAAGTTTAAGGGGCATGAAAAACAGGTACAAGAAGAATAACATTTATCTAATTCCAGAAATACAGAATAGAGAAATGAGAAAAGAAAATAATAAATGAAACAAAGAAAACTTCCCAGTATTAACTAATAGCAGGTCTTTATAACAGCATAATTTATAAAATGCCAAACAAGAAAATTCATACATATGCACATTGTGATGACGACAAAGAACTCCAAATATAAAAATGAAAGTCCTTGAAGCTTCCAGAGAAAGAGAGAATAAGAAAAAATGTGAAGAGAGTAACATTTTTTTCCTCCAGAAAGAATAAGAAATAGAAAGAGAACAAAAAACCTGTCACAAGCAACAATATATACCAGACAACACTGGAGAAGTGCCTTCACTCTTCTTTTTTTTTTAAAGATTTTATTTTTTTCCTTTTTCTCCCCAAAGCACCCCGGTACATAGCTGTATATTCTTCCTTGTGGGTCCTTCTAGTTGTGGCATGTGGGATGCTGCCTCAGCGTGGTTTGATGAGCAGTGCCATGTCCGCGCCCAGGATTCGAACCAGCGAAACACTGGGCCGCCTGTAGAGGAGCGCACGAACTTAACCACTCGGCCACGGGGCCAGCCCCTGCCTTTGCTATTCTTGGGGAAACAATTTTGAGGTTAGATTTCTATGCTAAGTCAAAATATTGATCAAGGCTGATGACAAGATAAATATGTTTTTGGATATTCAAAGACAGAATTCCTTGGCATTCCATTCAAAATTTCTTGAAATGGGATTGTATTAAGGTACTTTTTAAATGCCACACATAGCACAGACAACTAAATGTGTGTACTCTTCTTATTTTTGCTTATGATAATCCATAAATGTGTAATTTCATTTGACTCAGCCAAGTGTAGATAGACATATAATTTTACTGATAGTCTTAGACATAGAACTAAGTCTGGATGGCACAGATGGTCTGGGAAACTAAGTACAGTCTTAGTATTGTCTTTACTCTTTTTGCATGCAATTAACAGTGGGGAAATTCACGGTTATACCTATTATAGCGTTAACCACATGGTGATTAGGGGAACGTGCTGGGTACTGTTTTGTTTTGTTTTTTTAATTACTTGGTCATAAAATACTTTAATTTTTCAGCAGTAAATGTTCCTACTTCTTCCTTACTCATCTACAGTCTAATTCCACCAATAGACTTGATCTCTCAAATTTCATAAGACTTTCTAATTATTGAACCAATAGGATCTTGCCTTACCTGTCTTGATTTTACTGCAATCACTTGAGTTATTTCACAATTTTGTCTAATGTCTCCTTATTATATCCTTCTATTGCTTGGTCTCTGAAAAATCTGAAGTCTCTTTTTTTAATCTCTTCACTTGACCCTTCTTAGTTTTCTTTTCTGGTTTTCCTTGTTTAACCACCACTTAAGTTCTTAGTGCTTAGCTTTTTCCCACTGCATTCTCATAGAACAAAAGCATTTTCCATTATGACCAAAGTATTAACTACTCGGTTAGTCCCCCATCTGTATCTTTCCCCCTGATATTTCTCCAGACTTCCAAAGATGAAATTCAGAAGACCTGCAGATATCGTCCCACGGATGCCACATCAAGCCTCTAATTCAACATCTCTAAAATAAAAGTGTTATTACCCATCCTCCCAACTTAGGTCTGTTCCTAGATTCAGTATCCTCGGTAAAGGGTACTTCCATCTCTCTTGAACATGTAGCCCTGGTACCTTGCCAATTTTTGGCTCTTCCTTCATCTTCTTCTCCCATGACTCTTCTCTTTCCTTGATTTCAATCTTCCAATCAGTTACCACCAATTAACTGTAAGTAGAAAAATGAAAAGAATATTCCTGAGTCATGCTGAGGAAAAAATAGATACTTGACTAAAGATTGCTGTTGCTTGATTTAAAATCAAATGTAGAAGGTGAGAGTAAGAACTACATTTCTCATAGTAATAGAGATATTTGAGAAGATGCTAGGTAGGGAAAGAAGAGCACCAGGGGAGAGGTGTTTGTCAAATTTCCTACACTCTGCATTCATAGACATTCTCTTCTCCTATAATAGTCCTAGGAATCCCCCAAAACAAATTCCATTTTCCAGATAACTGAATATTTCTTTATCAAAGCTGAACCAGGAATCTCAGTGATATCTTTCTGAAAGTACGCTGTCAATTTTCTGCAATGCTAATCAAAGAAGGAAATTCTCCTCTTCGTGGGACTCTCAAGTTGCACCATGAGAACGTATTGTGGTAGTTTAACGCATCTTAGTGTCGCCGGCAAACTGGGGCAAGAATGAACTTCTTCTCTATTCATTAAACTTTTCAAACACGTGTTTAGATTTTTTGTTTTCAATTCACATAGTATAATTTTTTTCCTTCTTTCCATAAAGGTCAGCTATTTTACTGCCACCGAGAAAGTCGGTTTCCCTCTTTCCAAATACCTTCTTAAAATTTTCCAAGGATTTGGAAATCAGACAACTCAGCCTAGAATGTTGAAATTTTACAATGTTAAAACTTCTTAAAATTGCCCCACAATATCTGTTAATAGGTTTTGTGTAAAGACAAGATAAATGCACTCTTTATGAACATTATGTTACTTTGTTATGTATTTCCCTTCTCAGAAAACTTTTGAGTTGTTCCTAATTTTCCACAATGTTTCAGAGAGTGGTGAATGCCAGAACACCGATGACTATATTACTCTGACCTTTTACTGTAGTTGAGAAGCTTTGACTTACACATATTTTAAATTATTCCTCCTTCAGATTAAGTTCCATTTCCTTTCACTTAGCCCTCTGTGGAGATGAATAACAGCTGATGTCTTGCCTCAGCCGCTAAACCTGCATAACACCTGAATACTATTATTTGATCACTTCTTCAACATAAGGGGGGGGTAAGTGATTATTTCTTTACCTCTATAAAGTCATATTATTCTCATCAGTTAATGATTTCTTTGAAATCCACCAAAATTTCCCCATGTATTCCACATCTTCCTTTAGCTGTGAAGGTGGGGAGTGGCTAGAGAATCTCATGATAGTAAAAAACCTGGTGGCTTTGTAGTCTAACCAACCATCTGATACTTCAGCGCTCACCATGATGTTCTCATCCAGAGGTCGTCAGACGTATTTGATTGCTTGTGGCAATGTAGAACTGAATATCCCAACTTTGGGCAGCTCTAACTGATAAATTTTATAATAAGCCCAAATCCACTTACTTTCCTTTTTCCAATATGCTCTGGACCAGACTTCAAAACTCCAGAGAAAAAGCCAAAGATCATTTCTCCTCACCTGTGTCCAGATGACTGCACTTATCAATCTTTTACTCTTATTTACTTATATCCTCACCATTTCCTTTAATATGCCTCCTATGGCATAATTTAGAGCTCTTTCCATTTTCATTACCAATTCGGATTATATCCCCAAACTTCTCTATTCCTCCTATTTAACAAAGCCCAGATATATTGGAATAATAGTAGAATTGTTAGACTTGGCCAGAATAGAATGCAATTCTCATCCTCGTCATTTCACTTCACTAGTATTGCAGTCAAGTATTGTACTTACTGTCATCCCTTGGTATCCATGGGGGATTGGTTCCAGATACAGAGGGCCGACTAAGCGACTTTGGTATTCAAGGGTGTTCCTCTGACTTTGGGCCAAATTCTAATCTCTATTCAGGCTCTGAATGTAAGCCAGGCTGCTACAAATGCAGAGAAGGTGCCAACCATGCTGTTTGGTCCCTGTGGAAATTCAGGATGCCAAACCTCAAGTAGGCTTTTAGTGATGCCCAGACATCTACAGTCTCCCAATCCATTCTGTTTCCCACTGTTCTAAACTATTTTGTGTTTACTCCTCTCTCTTCAAACCTCCAATATCCCTTCTCCCAACCTCATTCTTTCACTTTGACAAGTAAAATTGAAGCAATCAGGGGAGACCACCACAAGCTCTCAACACGTTACCTACTTACCCACCAGAATCTATGCCCATGTATTCTATCTTCTGTCCTGTCACTACTTATCACTAGATGCAATGTCATTTTGTGTTTCTCATCACATGTGAATTACCAGCAGCATTTGACAGAGTGTTATGTTATGTTTTCCTCAGAAAATACTCTCTTCATTTACTTCCATGATGCTAAATCATCTGGTTTTCTTCTACTTTACGAATTGATCCTTGGCTAGTTCCTCCTCCTTTTGGGACCTGTAAATGCTGGAGCGCTCTGGGATTCTGTCTCTAGACCTCTTCTCCCTTCTATATACACTCATTCACTAGGTGATCTCATTCAGGCTCTGCTGTTTAAATACTATGTAAAGCTGATCACTCTGAAATCTTACATTGGACCTCAACTTTGAATCATACATCTATACTTTCAGTTGCCCTCTTGACATTTATCTGGGTGCCTAATAACTTTCTCAAAATCGATGTGTCAATACTTGACTGCTATTATCCATCCCTGCCACCTCCCCACATTCACCAAATCAGCTCCTCTTGTGGTTTTCCCACACCAATCAAAGGTGACACTATTTTCCTGTTAGTTATTGTTGAATCTTCTCTTTATGTCATAACCCACCTTTGGTTCATCAGCAACTTCTAACTTACCTAATTTCAAATATGACCAGCATTCAGCCACATCTCACCTCAGTCTAGACAAAGATACTATCATCTCTTGCATGAATTCTTGTACAATCATGTGC
The DNA here is from genome assembly GCF_041296265.1 of Equus caballus. NCBI lineage: Eukaryota > Metazoa > Chordata > Mammalia > Perissodactyla > Equidae > Equus > Equus caballus. The sequence continues at coordinate 22,328,806 of NC_091687.1, forward strand.
CACATAATGACGTTTTTGTTGTATACGATGGTGGCCCCATAAGATTAGTACCATAGAGCCTAGGTGTGTGGTAGGTTATACCATCTAAGTTTGTGTAAGTACACTTTATGATGTTCACACAATGACGAAATTACCTAATAAGGCATTTCTCTGATCATATACCCGTTATTAAGTGACATGTGACTAGTAGGTTCTGAAGTCACGTCTCCTTTTTCTGCCCTTGCACCCTTAAGATTTACCTTCAACATAGTGACCATAGTGATCTTTTAAAAATATAACCCCCTCATGACTCCAGTCTGCTTGGACCACTTTAGAGGTAGACCATCTCACTCAAGAAAACACCGGAATTCATCCTATAACCACCCAGGCATAACATGATCTATCCCATTCTCAACTTTCTGACTTTGTCTCCTAATACTTCTCCTTGATCCAGGCACACCTGTTTTCCTGCTGTTCCTTAAACGCATTATGCATATGCCCACTTCAGAACTTTGGCATTTATTGATCCATCTTCCTTGAAAGGTCTGAAAATATTAATGGCTATTTCCTTTCCTTCCTTGAAGTCTGTAAAAAGCACGTTCTCTGCAAGCTTTCTTTGACTCCTAACTAAAATATTTTCTCATAATAACTCATGTTTTCCTCCCTGTTACTTAGTATTTACCATTACCCATTAGACTCTGTGTTTGTATATTTATTTGGTTGTTTTCTGCTACCCCACTAGAGCACTTGTTGTGGGCAGACATTTCTGTCTGTTTGGTTCACTGCTCTCTTCTCAGTGCCTAGAACATGGCCTGGTACACAGTATGTTCATGTTAGATAAAACCTTGGAAATTCTTTATTCAAAATTGAAATCTAGTTTTCTTATACTACATGGATGCTATAAGGAATAGAATGCTTTAAAAGCCTGTGGTTAGACAAATAAAAAGCATTGATTGTATGATGAATTTCCTACCACAGTAATCAAGGCATTCACCGAAATAAATAAAATTGAGGAGGAGAAAATTATCTCTGGATCTAATTCAGAACCATACATACAAATGACAATCTTGGGCAATTGCAAGAATTGTAGAAAATCATGGACTCTAGAATAATCACCTCACATATTTACTGTATTTTTTTTCATGAGAACATTTAAGTTTTACTCTCTCAGCAAGTTTCAGTTATAGAATATAGTGTTATCAACTACAGTCACCATGTTATACATTAGGTCCTCAGACTTTATTCATCTTATAACTGAAAGTTTGGTCTTTTTATCAAACTCTCCTTATTTCCCCCACCCCCAGCCTCTGACTACCACAGTTCTACTCTCTGCTTCTTTCATTTTGACTTTGTAAAAAAATTTTAGATTCTTCATATAAGTGATAGCATGAGTAGTTGTCTGTCTCTGTCCAATTTATTTTACTTAGCATAATGCCCTCCAGGTTCCTCTATATTTTTATATCAAGATTTTCTTCTGTTATATGGCTGAATAATATTTCATTGTATGTATAAATACCACGTTTTCTTTTATCCATTCATGTATCCACAGATGCTTAGGTTATTTCCATATCTTGGCTATCGTGAATAGCGCTGCAATGAACATGAGAGTTTAGATTTCTCTTTGAAATAATTATTCCCTTTCTCTTGTATATATACCTGGAAGTGGGATTGCTGGATCATATGGTAGTGCTATTTTTAATTTTTTGAGAAACTCCCATGCTATTTTCCATAGTGGCAATACCAGTTTATATTTCTACCACAGTGTACAAGGGTTCCCTTTTCTCCACATCCTCATCAGCATTTATTATCTCTTGTGTTTTTGATAATAAATGTTCTAACAGGTGTGAAGTGATATCTCATTGTGGTTTTGATTTGCATTTCCCTGATGATTAGTGATGCTGAGCACCTTTTTATGTGCCTTTTGGCCATTTATCCTCTTTGGAAAAACGTCTGTTCAAGTCCTTTGCCCATTTTCTAATAGAGTTATTTCAGTTTTTTTTGCTATTGAGCTGTACCATATCCTTGTATATTTTGGATATCAACCCCTTGTCACATATGAAGTTTGCAAATATTTTCTCCCCAACATATAGTTGCTTTATCATATTGTTGATTGTTTCCTTTGCTGTGCAGAAGCTTTTTAGTTTGATGCAGTCCCACCTATTGATTTTTGCTTTTGCTTTTGGTGTGAAATCCAAAACTTATTGTCAAGATCAATGTCAAGATGTTTAACCCTATATTCTCTTCTAGGAGGTTACAATTTCAGGTCTTACATTTAACTATTTAAGCCAATTTTGAGTTTACATTTTTTCTCACTGTAGACATTTGTTCCTATAAATTCCCTCTTAGAATTGCTTTTGTAGCATCCCATACATTTTGATATGTTATGTTTCTGTTTTCATTTGTTTTAAGATATTTTTTAATTTCCATTTTAATTTCTTCTTTCACCGTATGGTTGCTTAGGAGAGTGTTGTTTATTTCCCACATATTTGTAAATTTTATAGTTTACTTCTGTTTCTAATTTCCACTTGAATACCTTTGTGGTCCCAAAAGGTACTTGGCATTATTTCAGTCTTCTTAAATTAGTTAAAATGTGTTTGGTGACCTATCACATAATCTATCCTGGAGAATGTCCCAGGTGCACTTGAGAAGAATGTGTCTTTTGCTGCCATTGTATGAAATGTTCTGTATACGTCTCTTAGGACCATCTGGTCTAATGTGTCATATAAGTCTAATGTTTCCTTATTGATTTTTTGTCTGTATGATCTCTCCATTGTTGAAAATAGGATATTGAACTCCCCTTACATTACTGTATTGCTGTGTATTCCTTACTTTAGATATGTTAATATTTACTTTATATATTTAGATTCTCTTAGGTTGGGTGTATAAGTGTTTTCTACTGTTATATTCTCTTGATGAATTGATCACTTTATCATTATACAGCGACTTTCTTTGTCTCTTGTTACGGTCTTATGTTCAAAGTCTATTTTGTCTCGTATAACAATAGCTCCCCTGCTTGCTTTTGGTTTCCATTTTCTTGGACTGTCTTTTTCCAGCCATTTCCTTTCAATCTATGTGTATCCTTAAAGCTGAAGTGAATCTCTTGTAGGTAGCATATAATTGGATCTTGTTTTTTATCCATTCAGCTACTTTACGTCTTTTGATTGGATGATTTAGTCCATTTACATTTAAAATAATTATTGATAGGTATGTACTGACTATTGTCATTTTGTTAATTGTATTCTGGTTGTTTTGTAATTCCTTTGTCCTTTCTTCTTTTCCTGCTTTCTTCCTTTGTGATTTGATGATTTTTTTTTTCAAAGATTGGCACCTGAGCTAACAACTGCTGCCAATCTTCTTCTTTTTTTTTTCTGCTTTATTTCCCCAAACCCCTGTACATAGTTGTATACCTTAGTTGTGTGTTCTTCTAGTTGTGGCATGTGAGATGCCGCCTCAATGTGGCCTGAGTAGCGGTGCTATGTTCACGCCCAGGATCCGAACCCTGGGCTGCGACAGCAGAGCACACGAACTTAACCACTCGGCCATGGAGCCGGCCCCTGACTTGATGATTTTTATAGTGGTATGCTTTGATGACTTTCTCTTTGTCTTTCTTGTATCTACTGTAGGCTTTCGCTTTGTGGTTACCATGAAGCTTACATGAAACATCTTGTAATCTAATTTTGGCTGATAAGAACTTAACTTCAAACGCATACGAAAGGTCTACATTTTTACACTCCCTCCCTTCACATTCTATGTTTTTAACATCACGATTTACATCTTTTTACATTGTGTATCCATTAACAAATTATTGTAGTTATAGTCTTTTTTAATGTTTTTGTCTTCTAACCTTCACATTAAAATTATAAGTGATTTACTCACCACCATTACAACATTGGAGTATTTCGAATCTGATATATATTTACCTTTACACTTTTATACTTTCATATGTTTTCCTGTTACTAATTATTATCCTTTCATATCAGCTTGAAGATTTCCCTTTAACATTTCTTGTAAGGCAAATTCAGTGGTAATGAACCCCTTCAGCTTTTGTTTGTCTGGAAAACTCTTTATTTCTCCTTCACTTCTGAAGGGCAACTTTGTCAGGTAGAGTATTCTTGGTTGGCAATATTTTTCTCTCAGCACTTTGAATATCCCACTTCCTTCTGGCCTGCAAAGTTCCTGGATGAAAAAATCTTCTCATATTCTTATGGGGGGTTCCCTTTTATGTACAAAGTTGCTTTCTTCTTGCTGCTTTTAAGACGTTCTCCTTGTCTTTAACTTTTGGCAATTCAGTTATAATGCATCTTGGTATGGTTCTTTTTTAATTCTTCTCATTTTGAGTTCTCTGGGCTTCCTGAAGTGGATGTCTGTGTCTTGCCTCAGGTTAGGGAAGTTTTCAACCATCATTGCTTTGAATAAGATTTCTATCCCTTTCTCTCTCTTTTCTCATTCTGGGGCCATTATAATGTATATATTGACCTTCTTCATGGCACCTCATAAGTCCTTTAAGCTAATTTACTCATTTTTATTATTTTCATTCTTTCTTTTTTTGTTTTTTGCTCCTCTGGTTAGATGATTACCACTGTGTTATTTTTGAATTTGTTGATCCTTTCTTCTGGTTGATCTAGTCTGCTGTTGAACCAGTCTATTGAATTTTTTAGTTTGGTTATTATATTGCTCAGGTATATGATTTCATTTGATACTTTTTAATATTTTCTCTCTTTGCTGAAATTTTCCCTTTTCACATATTGCTCTCCTAATCTTGGTGAGCATTTTTATGATAATTATTTTGAACTCACTATCATGTAAATCACTTATCTCTGTTTTATCAAGATCTATTTCTGTAGATTTATGTTGTTGCTTTATTTGGGACATATTTCTCTGTTTCTTCATTTTTCTTGACTCTCTCTGTTGATTTCTGTGCATTGGATAAAATAGCCACCTCTCCCTGTCTTGACAGAGTGGTGTCTTGTAGCCCAGCTTCCACTCCCGGTTGTCTCTCAAACTTTTCTGATTGTCCCAGCTCTCTTCTTCATTCTTGGTGGTTCCCAGTAGTTGAGGATGTGCCAAGATCTGTCTCAAAGGGGAGGATTGCAGTCAGTACCTAAATACAGGCTAATTAGCAGCCAGAACCTCAGGCTGGGAAAGTATATAGTCAAGCCTCTTCCATGGAGAACCTGGAAGATGGGCATTTTTGCTTACTTCCTCTCTGCTGGGCCCAAGTGTATAGCTCTGGGGATTGTGGGGGAGGGTGAGTTCCTGTGCCCATTAAGACCTGCTTCTTTGTTTGCTACAGTCCTGTGGGACTCATGAATACAAGCCTCACTGGACATCACAGCCAGGCAATCCAGGAACCTGCCTCTCAGGTGGCAGCTGCGAAAGCTAGGGTGACAGATATGTGTACAAGCTTCTTCTAGGGAGGTACTGGTGACTTGGTTTTATCATTGAAGTGAGCTGGAGGAGAAGGTGGGGGAAGTGTCCACTGGCTTCCCTGATCTCTGCAGAAAATTGCGTTCAGCTCCTGGGTATGTGCTAAAGTTAGAAGCCTGATCCTCAGGCAGCAGCTTGTGAAGTATGTCGATAAACTCCTTTCAGAGCAAGACTGGGAGATGGATGTTTTTACCTTTTCCCTCTGTGCTGAACACTGAGGGGGCAGGTAGACAGTTGAAAATGGCTTCTTTATTTGCTATAGTCTTGTAGGACTCATGAATGGAAGTCTTGTTGGCTATCAGAACCAGGCAATTCAGGGACTTGCTCCTAAGGTGGCAGCAATAAAAGCTGGGGCACAGACGTGTGTACAATTTCGTTTCAGGAAGATACTGACAACTTCAGGTAGATCAAATGGAGAAGCTGGGAGCACTAATCTGCCAGGTCTCAGGTCTCTGAGGAGGATCACAGCCAGCCCCTACATGGCTGTTAAATTAGGAGCCTGGTAGTAAGACAGCAGCCTTTAAAGTATGCAGATAAACTCTTCTCTGGAAACGAGTGGGAGATGAGTGATTTTGCCTGCTCCCTCAGTGCTGAATCCTGTGGGAAAGCTGCTGTGTGTGCTGGCGTGCCTGTAGAAAACTGCTTTTTGTTTTCTATAATCTTGCGGGTCTCATGTACACAAGCCTCTTTGGGTTTTACAGCTAGGTGTCTTGAGGCCCATCCCTCCAGTAGAGTGTTAAATGTTGGGGTTCTGGATGGGCAGTCAAAACCCTTCACGCTTCAGGGAGAAGCTGGAAGTTGAGGGCTTCCTTCTGATTATATGGCGCTATGCAGCCAGTGAGGTTTATGGCGGAGTGTGTCTCAGCCTGTTCTGCCCATTTTAATGTGGGTATTTTCTCATTCTTCCTGTGTATAGATGATCCTCAGCTAGTTTCTGGATCTCTTTCAGAGGAAATGGCTCTGGGCACAACAATACATTTGGTGTGTCTGTAGAAGGAGCGGAGCTCAGAAGCCTCCTTAGTCACTATCTTGGTTGACTCCAACTAATTTTTATTTTTATAAAGCATTTGTTCCAAGTTCCTAAGATCTTATTCACATAAATGATGTGGATTAATAAGGAAGGGTAGATCTAGGTATTTAGAATTTAGTGAATGAAAAATATGTATACCATTCCTACAAAACCTGAGGTGCTTACAAGCTATTTTTAATATATTCACACATAATTTAGGAAATGTTTATTGCACTTTCCATATGTTTGCATTTTAGGAGTAAAAGTGACTTCGCATTAAATCATATACTTTATGGATATGTCTGTGCTTGCTACTAGAGGCAAGAGGCAAATGAATAAACAGAATTACAATAGAGATAGCAAACTAGGTTTTCTTTTTATGTGCCATCTCCTGGAGAAAGAGGTCAGGCTGATAAGTGCCCTCTATTCTCACTTATCTTTTACAGAATTTCATATTTTTCATGCCTGACACCTATTCTCACTTTTTTTTTTTACTTGTTGCGGTTCTTTCTACCTCATTATTTATTTATTTATTCTCTATATTTATTTATTATTTTTTGGCCTTATTTCCAGTCTAAGAATAGCAAACAACCCCAATTTAATTTAGAATCCTATTGATGTGAGAAATGTCCATATTGGAGAATGTGCAGAAATTTACTTAGAATACAACATGAGACTTTTCCTTCATATTGAAGAAGGAAGAAAAAAGACTTAAGTAATATGTTTTAAAAAATGTATAATAAATGGATGAGGCAAATTTTTTGTACCAGGGAACGGAAGCTGACCTTGTAATCTTCAAGTTTGAATAACATAATTTATTTTCCTTAAATAAAATACAACTGTTTACAACCCTTCTTTAGTTTACAATTGAAAATACATTTAACTTATTCAAACAAAAGAGTTGCATATGAGCACTTATGTATTTATTTAACAACTTTTCCTTCAGCAGAACTCTCTGCCTGGCACTGTGCAGGACCTCGGGGCTGCGCAACAGGGAAGAAGACAGATATGGACAGTCTGTATTCTCCTGGAGCCTATATGACATTGGAGGAGACAATGATCAAGACAATAAGCAAGAAAATACAACATTTGCAAGCTAGTAATCCATGTTTACAATAAAACAAATAGAGTCCTAGGATACAAATAATTAGAGGGCTGTCTAGGGAGGTTCTATTTTAGATTAAGTGTCCAGAAAACTCCTCCCTGAGGATGCTGAATGGGAAGATAAGAAGAAGGCAGCCTTCTGACGAGCTGATTGAAGTGCAAAACTGAGTCAGGAAGCCTGGGACTGTTCAATAAATGGCAAAAAGCCAATGTGTTTGGAGCACAGTTAGACAGGGAGAATGGGTCCTAAGTAAGGTTTAAAAGTGGACAAGGTTACAAGGCATAGATTGTTGGTTTTGTTTTAAGGTTAAAGTGAAGGCATCGAATGACTACATAAACACTGAAATCAAAGAAGTATCATGATTAGATTTTCTTTTACAAATCTTCACCCTGGTTAGAGAATGTGTGGAGAATGGACTAGAGGGCATAGAAGTGGCAGTAGAGAAGCAGTCAGGAGCCTCCTGTGGTATCTTGGTGAAAGATAATAGGAACTCAGCCCAGGGTGAATAGCAGTGTGATAGATAATAGTGTACACATTTAAGATATATTTTAGAGAAAAATTCTCAGGTCCAGCTGATAGATTAAATATGAGGGGTTGGGAAAAGGGTAGATTCAGGGATGATTACTATCTTTCTGGCTGAGGCCACTAGAGAGAAAAAGTTGATATTAACTGATGGAGAACTCTGGCAGAAGAACATGCTTCCTCAGAAGTGTGTTCAAAAGTTCCAGTGTCACAAGGTTAATAGTTGAGATGCCTAAACAATATCCAAGTGCAGATGTTCAGTAGGAAATGAAAAATTTTAATATGGAGATCAGATGAATGGTCTGAATTGGCATCATACAGTTGGGTTTCTTAGCATGTGAATGACATTTTAAAGCACTGGAATGAATGAGGTACGGCTAAGAGAGAATGTAGATAAGAAAGGGAAGGGGACTCAGATGCTACCACGTGGAGTTTAGTTTGGGGAAGAGGAGTCAACAAAGGAAACTAAGACAGGGGAATCAGAGAAGGGAAGGACAGGAATCATGTCAGGTTGTGCTACAATAACGACTGGTCTCAGAATATTAGTGCCTGATAAATCGAAGCATTATTCCTCACATGACCTTTTCAAGTTGGCTCAAGGATTACTCTAAAAGCAACGCTGACAGAACAGGCACCATTTTAAATATCGCCTATCTTTATGGCAGAAGGAAAGAGAGTGTGAAGGGCTTTCAAGGGGAAATTACATGTTTGGGTCCAACAATGATAGATGTCACTTCAACTCAAATCTCACCAGCCAGACCTGGTTGCTTGGCCCCAAATAGTCCATAGAAGTCAGGAAGAACTAGCTTACCATGTGCTGAAATATTTAGTGAACTGTATCAATATTTATAAGAGTCTGCTTTTCTGATGACTCATTCTTTCTAAAATAAACCATCAATCCAAAGCCACAACCAATCACAGCATCAAGCTCAAAGTGCAGATTTCTGGGTGTTGGATGTCAGTTGTTAGGCTGCATTAGCTGCAGATGTAGATCCTCCTCATGTAGAGCTTGGTGGACCAAACACTCCCACTGGGCAGTGGTGGAATACAGAGTAGATAATCTCACTAAAAATGACAATCTATGGTTGGAATGAAAGCCATAGCAATTCCTCTGCAGATTTTGTGATGGCTTTCCTTCCACTGGGAAGGAAATCTTCCTGCCTGGGGTCTCTTCCTGCTCCCTGGGAGGGACTTCCCACTCCAAAGTTCCTCAAGGGCCTTGCCTTCCCATTATGGAAGGCTCTTCCTTCATCATCCTCTTTGGATGCACCTGAATGTAGCATTGGGTAATATATTCCCCTTGCAGGAAGAACAGACTCTTCCGTCTGCTTCTAACTCATAGTAATACGTGGGTCCAAGCATTGTTTTAAGTCTTGAACAGTCACACACTTTTAAGTCTAGACTCGTAGTCTTTTTGACAGTACAACTGTCTCACAGACTTAACTTGTTTCTTATCTATTTTATTTCATTGAAATCTATGAACCAATTTATGTAAGACATGCCCCACTTTTTCCAATGGACCCAGGTATTTTGAATCTATCAGGCTCCTTGGGGAGGGTCAAACCTTTAGTCTCTTTTTCTTGAGTAATTTTGTTCAAAAATGATTTACAAGGACCAATTTAGCCCTCATTACACTAGGAAAAGCAGGCATACCACTTGCCATTGGGTTTAGTGGACATTTTTATATTTTTACATTTTTAAAATATCTTAAAATTATTTTACAAATAATTTACAGAATTAAGAGTAAAGGGATAGTGAAAATAACTTTATTAAAAATTTTAATAAGAATTTAAACATAGTAAACTCATATTTTTATTCCATATTTACTGGTGGTGAACATATGTATAACTGAAATAGGCAATCCCTTTGAATGCAACTCACTGCTCCTCCACTCGCATAAATGAACCTGTAGCTCATCAATCTTATAAATACTGATTCCTGATTTCAGGTATTCAAATAGATCCTAGCTTACCATTAATTTTGGTTCTTCTTCATGCTCTTAATTAATCAAAATGCAATGCTTTTGATACTTTGAAAGTTCATAATTTTGTTCTAGAGAGATTGTACATCTTTTTTGGTTTATAATTGAAAAATATTTTCACTTTTAGGTTTATAAATGCCATGTGAAAAGATCAATGCCTGTACTTTTAAATTTATAAATAGTCAATTTTTTTTTCCAATCAACTTTTTATACACATCTGCTGTTTCAGTAAAGGTTTGACCAAAGAAAGAGAACCAGTGGGAGATTCTGTATATGAGAGAGAGAGATTTATTGCAAGGAATTGGCTTATGCAATTGTAGAAGCTGGCTTAGCAAGGCCAAAATTTGTAAAGCCAGCCATCAGGAAGGGCAGGCTGCAAATGCAACTCCAGCTGGAGCTGATGCTGTGGGAATTTCTTCCTCTAGAAACCTCAGTTTTGCTCTTAAGGCCGCTCAACTAATTGGAAGAGGCCAACCCAGATTTCTGAGGATAGTCTCTTTTACTTTGAGTCAACTAATTGTGAATGTAAATCACACCTACAAAATACCTTGCAGTAGTACCTAGATTAGTGTTTGATTGAATAACTGCCTAGGCAAATCAACACATAAAATGAACCATCATACTTGTTTTCAGCATTTGTTCACTTATGAATCTTAAGTAAATTTTGATTCATGAGCACCATAAACATCAAAGAATACACTCACAGATGATAGTACAGATTTGTGTCAGAAAGCATCATGTGATAAAATTATTCCTGTTGAATAACTAACTGGATGAAGATGTCATATATCTCTTTCATTTTTATAAATATATCATTCACTCATTGCTTCTTGAGTTTGAGAAAATCCATCTGGGATATTTTCATCTGTTGACATATAGTATGAGATTTTACTTATATGATTGATCTTATCATCATTATTAATATCTGAATTGCTGCTATCTGTCTCTGTTCAGTCACATTTTGATTCATATTGTAACTGGGAATATCATTCTCTGCCATTTTGGTATAAAGTTTTCTAAAAATAGGAATTTTCAGATGTGTCCAATGAATGCTGTTAAAACAAGCCTACAAAGATCATGTTTCTAGACTTATTTTATAACTTCTTAAAAGATGATGATGCATTTTGTACAACCCAATTAAAACACTGAAGGATGAGGTAGTATTGATAATTTATTTTACCATTGCATCATTCTAGGTGATTCAGTTTTATTTTTAATTTTTTTGAATAGTTGGTAATAATTCATGAATAATGATAAAATAATTTCTAGGATGACGCAAAGCAAAATATCACTAAGATCCTATAATTTACCTTAGATTTATAAAAGTGTCCAACGGACCCATACTGAGGATAATTTCCTCTACTTAAAGTCAACTAATTATAGATGTCAATTACATCTACAAAATACTTTCATGGTTCTTTTCTTTGAAACATGAAATGTTACATTTTATGTTAAATATAAAGAGATTTTTTTGTCTTTTAGAAGATCATTAAAAAAGAATAAAAGTCATGAAATAGCAATTGTTACAAAGAGTTAAACCACTCAAAGAAGAAACTCAAAATCTAAATTTAAGTTCAAAGTAAGGTGTAGCAAGGGTTAATCCATTCAGGGATTATAACAATTGGTGTAATATTCAAATATTCAAGATCAAGGTTTGACCTGACCTTGACATAGAACTGAGGGTTTTTTTTTTAAATATTTTTTTAGTAATACAGCAAAGTGAACAAATCCATCTGTGCAGTTAGATCATTACATGATGAGCACACTGAGGCACCTACCACCCACATTAACAAAGTGAACTTGACCGGCACCCCGGAAGCCTCTCTCTTGCTCCTTCCAGTCACTGACCCCTCTCAAGGTAATTATTCTCTTGAGTTTTATCACCATAGATGAGTTGTGCTTGTTTATGAAATTTCTATATATGAAATACTACAATATGCCTTCCCTTTTGGCTGTCTTCTTGTGATCAACATTATTTTGGGAGCAGTATTATTATTAATATAGTTTGTTCATTCTATTTTCCCATAGTTCTATTCTAAGAATACAATACCATGCATTTATCCATATCCATTCTTAAGAGGGTATGGATAGTTTTCCATTTTTACTGCTATAAACATTTGTTCCTATCTTTTGATGAACATATGCAGATATTTTTGTTGGTTTTATAATTAGATGCCATCCAATTGTGTTAGTACTGTCAGTTTTCAAAAGCAGGTGTATCAAAGCGCTACAGCAGCACATGAGATTTCCTCTTATCATAAATCCTTTCCAACACTTAGTATTGACAACATTTTTTTTAACCATTCTGCTATGCATATTGTCTTATTGTGTGTATGTGTTGCATTTTTCTAATTAATAATGAAGTTTAACACTTTTTCATGTGTTTACTAATTCTTTGGATATCCTCCTTTGAAAAGTCCATGTTCAAGTTTTTGGTTATTTTCTCGTGTGATTATCTGTCATTTCTATTGATTAGTAGAGGTTTATTGGGATTTTTTAACTTATTCTGGATACAACACTTTGTCACATATGTGTATTGAAATATCTCGTGTCACGTTGAGGCTTGCTTTTTACTTTCTAGGTGTTGTCTTCTTTATATTCAAATTTTTAAGCCTAAATGTAGCCAAATTTGTCAATTTTTACTTTTTAGTTGGCTCTTTTCATCATCTATTAATGAGAACTGTGCCTACCCCCTCATCATGAAGAGTCTCTTATGTGCTTTAATTGAATTGTTGCTTGAAGGCCATCTCAGTTTCCCATTTTACTAGTTTGAAGTCTAAAGACAGTAGATCATTACATACACTCCACATTATTGCAGGTGACAGTTTTATCAAAAGCATTGCACACTGCATCCCACCTGCAGTGGTAGCATCCCTGTTGCTCTCTAGAGGTCTCTAAGACAAGGTCATGTCTCTCAGGGTCTAGTGTTTTGGTCGCAGCAGCCCTCACTCATGGGCAGTAGTTCCTATATGAGTCTGGAGTGGTGAGGTGATGATATGGCAACAACGAAAATAACTTACTTTTAATAACTTATATATACAAAGTTATTTTTCACTCTCTACATGTCTATTTGGGTCTACTGGGTCTCTGTTACACATTTCCTTACAGCAGAACCTAGGCTGCAAAGACAACAAATGTTTGGAAAATTCCTTGTTATTAAGGTAGAGAGAAAGACTGGAGGCTCCTACATAAGCGATTAGAAGACCAGAGCTGGAACTGATGCATGCACTTCTGCTCACATTTCTTTAGGTAAAATCAGTCACACTCCCAACAGAATATAAGGGGGTAAGGAAGTACAATCCTAGAACATACTGAGACAGTAAAAGTTAATGGACATCACTCATGACTACCTTAGAAAGAAAATGTAGAATTGTGCACCTTGAATGGAAGGACAAACAAACAAACACATGGTGTAGATTAAGTACTCAATGCAGTACCGGATACCTAAGAAGTTTTCAATCAATGTAAGAAGTATCATTATTACTCAGTATAAATATTAAAGCATAAGTGAGTATATTCATAATTTTCTTAATATATTTGAGGCACCAGAGAAACTGAAGGAATTCTTAGAAGTAACAGTAGAACATTTTTTCTAGCCTTTTTTTGAAGCATAAACATGCTGGAAATAGTCTAATAATTGAGAATCAAATTTCTATCTAAAACCTTGAGAAGAAAATATACAGTCTCATATTTCTTTAATCTCAATTAATAACTTTACTCTAAAAATCTGCCCCTTTGTATCTGTTAGGTCTCAGTGGAGATAACTGGTTTGATGGATAAAAGTTAACACTCTCTATGCAATGTACATATCATTTTGAAGTTTATGTTTTCTAAAAACATATCTGCATTTAATCCATACAACTATAAATAGGGAAGATATCTTTCTACTTAAATAGGTATGATAAATTGTGCCCAAAATTACACTGAGCCTCAGATACATATTTCCAATAGCCGATTTATATTATAACGGCAACTCCCAGTATGATTTCAAATGGAACATCCCCAAACAAAACTATCGCCCCCTTTCTTTGGCCCTCTGTGTTAGTTAGGGTCCTCACAGAATCAGGCACCGATAGAAGTTGAGACGTGCTGGGAATTTATTGGGAGAAGCACTTGTGAAGGATAAAGAGGAAGAGAGGCAACAGCTGGGAGAAACTTCAGATCCTGCTGCAGGACTGACACAATGAAAGGAGGTGGAGGAAATGGGGATTTGATGGAACAGTTTCAGAATGCAGCACAGTCCTTTTTTTTTTTTCTTTTAAAGATTTTATTTTTTTCCTTTATCTCCCCAAAGCCCCCTGGTACATATTTGTATATTCTCCGTTGTGGGTCTTTCTAGTTGTGGCATGTGGGACGCTGCCTCAGCGTGGTTTGATGAGCAGTGCCATGTCCGCACCCAGGATTCGAACCAACGAAACACTGGGCCGCCTGCAGCAGAGCGCGCGAACTTAACCACTTGGCCACAGGGCCAGCCCCTGCAGCACAGTTCTAGGAACGGTTCTTCCAGGCCCATGGAGCGTTCTCAAGCCATCTCCAGCTATTGAGTGGAGTCCCATCTCCCTCAGGATGGCCTGTACTACTCTCCCCCTCCAGCCCCCACACCCTGCCATCTCAATCCTTAGCTAGAAGAGGCTTGGGGATGTGTGTCCTTTGTATTGGGTTGAGATGGGCAGCACTGAGCTGCCATTCAAACACATGCTTCAGAGAAGCATATTTCTGTGGTGGCAAATACTACCCAGTCCTCTTCTGTATTGATGAATTTAGTTACTGACTTCACAGTTCATCCATGAGCCCAGGTTATAAACTTTGGGTTTGTGTCTAGATCTGCCATCTCATGCCTTTCATATATAACGTTGAATCCATCCCTCTATTTGTACTTCACCAGTCACTCTCGGTTCAAGTAATTTCATGGATTCCCTGGACTACTGCAAAAGCCTGTTACTTATTCTATATTTACTTTCTCAATAAATATGCAGTGATACCTCTGTTAAACAAGTCAGAAATATTTTAAGGCCTTTTGGGGAGTTTTAATCTATTCTTCAGATATACACCAGTTAATCCTACTAATTCTTCTCTTATGTTTACTTTTTTCATTTACAGGTTTTAGATTTCTGCTTCAGAAATGATGTCTCCTCTGGAACAGAGCAATGACTTTAGAAGTGCCCTCAGTGCATCCAGGGTCCTTCTGCAAACCCATTCTTGGCACTGACCTATGGTTCCCTGTCGGAAACAGGGATCAAGCCACCCTCATACCCTATCCTCAGTCATCCCCATTTCTTCCAGTGAGTAAATAAGACATAATGTCCCCCTAGTCTATCATTCAGTTTCCTTTACATGTTTTATGTGGCCAGCTTTTTTCAGTTTCATCTCTCATCACTCATTAAATCTACCTAACATTCTACCCAAGATCAGACTCCCACCCCTTCAAAAGCAGGAAGGCCCCACAAGTAAATGAACAAGGCTGGGTGACATACAATAGTGAGTGGCTGTGTGAAAAGTGTGTCTCCAATTGTAGCATTCATGTTCAATTTTTAAAAAGTTTGTGCTTTTCAAACTGTATACATCTGTGGGCCGAATGCAGCAGAGTTCTGGTTCTGACCAAGATGACAAGCTGGTTGTGTGCTGTGATCCCCACAATCAGCAGTGAAGAAACCAAAGAAACTGATAGGAAAAATGAATTCCAGGAACCAGGGAAAATTTTTGAGAGCTGAGCAACTAAAGACTGCCTTGAGCTCAGGGATGAAGATGGTGAGGTAGGAGGCAGCCTGACACAGAGTTAAGAGATTAGATAGAAGAAAAACTGAATAAAATTTGCTCTTCTCTTTCCCTGGTATTGCAAGGAGAAAATCTTTTCCTGATCCTTCTTTGTGGAAATCTGTAGGAATAGCTAAACACTGGGGTGCTCTGTCCTCGGAGAAACATCAGAGTTTATAAAAAGACTTGTGAGGACCGACAAAATGTTGATAAAAATGGTATGATTTGACCTGCTGCCATTGGACTTTCATTTTCTACTCTTGCTTCTTCAAAGTACTAAATGGTTGGTTTACAATACAAAGAGATTGATTCCAATCTATGCTGTTTTGCCTTAAGAATATAAGAAAAATTAACCAGGACAATATAACCAAAGGAATTGGCTGCCACATTAGTAACAAAGGGAGTGATTAGTAACAAAGGGAGTGATATCCTTTCTTAAATTGACTGATTAAAAACAGGCTGGACCCTGGTCATTGGCCCTTGCCCCAAACATGTTGTAAGATAGTGTGGTGATAATCCCAGGGCTATATTAACTAACAGACCAAAATAGCTGGCCAATTGAGAAGAAAACTACTTTAAAAGATTGATAAATAAGTGGATAATATAGAATATCTGAATGAAGATAAGGAATTTTTAACATAATGTATGTAAGAAAATAGAAATTTTAGCAATATAAGCAGAAACAAGATCATCAAAAGAACTGTACTTATTTTAGATGTGAAAAAAAACAGTTGGAAAAAGCATTACAGATAGAATAAATAAAGGGGCATAACTGAAAAGAATGAATTAGAAATTAGGGATAGGAGCTTGTGAATGCCTACCAGAAAGCAATACAAAAATGATGAAAGATAGAAAATATAAAAGAGATATTTCCAGGCATGGAGGGTATAGGTAAATACTTTTAATATCTAAATATCTAAAAAGTATAACTACTTATAGAATAAAATTATAAGGAGAGAAAAAATAGTAAAATATAAAGGTGAAAATATTTGAATAATTGTTGGAGAGCTGCTAGTTATTGCTCAGAAGCTTAGGAAAATCAAATCCTCAAATTGATGGCTAGGTGGACACGTGCAGGATGGGTCCTGCAGCATCCTTGTTGCCAGGCCGCTGGAGCTCACCTTGTGGTCCATCACCAAGCACTGAGCAGGGGAAAGGTGGTGCAGCAGTCAGGGAAACAGACTGGATGTATATAAAGCAGCCTGACTCTATCTTAAAAACAGCACTGTTTGGAAAAAATGGAAGAGACAGAATTTTATATATGCATATGTATATTATTTACATACATTAAAATAATTGGCACATAAAACATTAGTCATTTTATAGGAATACTTTTGATCACAAAGAAATGTATTAGACATATTACAAAAGTTCCACGAGAGAGAGGGGAATGAGATGTGACATAGGCTAAAAGAACATTATTAGCTAAATAAAGACTGATTCATACGTAGCTTGTTTACTCAGCCATATCAGACCCATCACTGTTCCTGAGACTATGTGGGTTCCCATGCTTCCCTGACATTCATTCTGCCCTTGCATCGCCTTCAATATTCCACTCCATCTTCCTTACTAGGAAAATCTCTGCTATTGTCTCTATAAGAATCCTTCTTTCACTTTGAAGTAATCTCTCCTTCCATATTGTACATGAAATACACAACCTCTGCTGCCTTAAACCTGCAGCACCCTCAGCCTGCTTGTATTTGTCTCCCCATCGAGAACCTGAGGAAGATTAGAGCAGAGACTGCACCTCATTCGTCTTTATCACCCTAATATCTAGCACAATGCCTGCACTGTGCTCAGTGAAAAACAAAATGCTTGAAATAAAGGAAGAGAAGTTGCTAATGTCACAAAGGAGCTCTTAATCTTCAGGTTGAGTTTTGCTTTCTTAAACCAACTGTTTTCTTCTTCCAGCTGTGATCAGAGAATGGGTCTGGAGGAAAGCAGGCTATGGACAGGGTATTGTCATCCACACCACAGAAGAGGAGAAGAAGATTGTTTGCAACTTGTTCTCTCATCCTCCATCCAACTAGTTTTGCTGAAAGATTTTACTTAAGAAGGGGCCATTACACCTTATACAAAATTTAACTCAAAATAGATTATAAATCTAAGTGTAAAATGTATAGCTATAAAACTTTCAGAATAAAACATAGGAGAAAATCCTCATGATTTAGAGTTCAGCAAATAGTTCTTGGACATGACATCAAAAATATGATCCATGCGAGAAAATAAACTAAAACCTTATTTAGATTTCACTAATTGTCACTGGCATTTCTGTGTATATGTGTGTTTGTATGTAATACTGTGAACTTTTAACATGTGTATAGTAACTATCACCAGAACCAGGGTACAGAGCTATGTCATCACCACAAAGGAAAATGAGTTGATCCGTTTTATATTACTATAAGTTTGTCATATTAAGAATATTATATAAATGGAATCATATAGCATGTGATATTTTGATATTAGCTTTATTTAATATGTGTCATACATTTGAAACTCATCTAAGTTGTGAATATCATTAGTTTGCTCTTTTTATGTCTGAGTAGTATTGTATGGATGTCCCACTGTTTATCTTTTTGCCACTTGCATGACATTGGGTAGTATGCATTTTTTGGCAATTACAAATAAAGTTGCTAGAAACTTGTGTGTAGAGGTTTTTGTGTGCATATATACATTCAAATACCCTGCACAGCAGATCAATAATGACATTTTAAATAACATTTTGTATCAACATCTTCATTTTAAGGAATTGTGTATAAATAATGAACATAATACAATTAACAAAAGGCATAAAGAGATGTTTTTAGTAATAATTTTCTGAAGTTTACTTAGAAACAGATTGAGCAGTAATTCTTGGGTGACTTTTAGTAAATTTGGGTTCTCTATTAGTATCTTTTTAACTGTTCAGTGTAACTTTTCTCTTTATAAATACTTTTTTAAAATAGTCATAATTTAGCTAAAACTTGAATGAAAAGCTTATACAGTAGTTTTGCTGGTTAGTCTACCTATGTTTTAAAATGTCCTTTAGTTTCTAGATGTCTCCTTTATTAGAAATTAAAGAAATCAAATTAAAATTTTCAATTTTTTTCTTGTTCTGCTAACTATAACATCTTTTCGCAATTTCTATGTTTCCTCAAATTATTGTGTCGTTATCTGGATATCTCCCTTATTTCATAGCTGTTTTCTTCATAGAAAGAGTTGGAGCATTTTCAAGTTTTCAGTGCTGTGGGTTCTCTGTGGTATAAATTAGATCTATGAAGTTTCCTTATGTTATAATTACTGTAAATGATGGCTTCCCATGCCCTTTAATTTGTCCACAGGAAATTCACCTGCCTTGAAAAAGTATCTGTTGCCACGAGATGGTTTTAAGGATATTTAACATGTACGATCATCAGAAGAGCTAGGCTAGTTCAGAAGAAATGGGACCTAGAGTCCCATGGCAACAACCCCCTCAGAAGTTGAGGATGGCTCCCCAGACACCAAAATCAGTGCAAAGAGATTTTACAGTGTACGTGAGCTTAAGACACAGATTTTTTTTGTTTTTGTTTGTTTATTTTTTGTGAAAAAATCCTCAGTGAAAAAAGATCTTCAACAATAAAATCTGTTAAAGAAAGAGCATAATTACTTGCTGCATCTCTTCAAGCATTATTTTTCTAAAACTGAGTGATGCTGCCAACTCTGGTTACCAGTGCTTTCTTTCATAAAGATAGAGAATCAGTTCTGTGTTACTCCGGACTTTTTCTCTTTTCTTCCCCCCTCTCCTCTTTTCTTTTCTTTAGAAAAATTGAAATATACTTTGGAATCACGTTGTAGCATTTGGAATAACATGTATGTATTTATGCCAAAGGATAGGACCTGCAGGGTCTATGTTCCACTGTGAACCCTTCAAATGTTAAATCATATGTAGAATAAATAAATCAAAGGCAAAACATGACAGGCTTGAGAGATATCATATAAACTGAGAATTCAATAACACCTGGATATTTTATACGTTGTTAAACTTGCTCTTCTCATTTCCTTGACTGTTTGTCAATCATTTATGTAAGCGTAAAAAAACTTTTTTACATTGGCAATTATTGAAGAGTTTATACAAAGGAAATATGGTTTTAGGGACCAGGCAAAATTTCATTTGTTGCTATAACAGATTTTTATAGACACTCAAGAATCTTTATTGTAGTATCTCAACAATAATTTTGAACACAACAATCATGTGTTTGACAGTCACTGCCTTTCAAATTACACTATAGTGTGGAATCAATTTGAAATGTAGAATTTGCGCTGAAGTCGTCCTTAAAATTTACATACAGAAGGGAGAGGAGGTCAAAGAGGCTGTGACGGTCTTATTTCTCTAAGAAATTCGTGGGAACAAACACCTCACCGGATAATCAGCACATCACTTTTAACACATTTCTTGAGAAATTGATTCAATGAACAGAAAATAACGCCAACATTAGTACACGCATTACTGAAGGAGCACAGGCATCGTCTGTTTTGCGCGTCTCCTCACATCACTCCCGGTCACTAGAGGGCGTCTTTCTGTTCCAGGCTCACGGAAACTCTGGCACGAGTGCATTTTAGCCTTGTGAGGACTTGCTTGCAGCCCTTGGCTGGAGATCCCAATGTCCACTCTGTTCCGCTGTACTTCTCAGCGTTCAATCCCCTAGCTACGTGTGTCTGTCTTAGTGACTGAGCTATTGGTAGCATATGCTTAGGTTTGTTTTACAAGCCTACAAAATACACTGATATGGCGCGAGCGGTGGACTCCCCGCTGTGCTGAGAACCTTTCCCTCAGGCACCATGCCCTTCCTCTCTGAATATGCTCGCTCCGAGACGAATAAAAGGCACCCTGGGCCACGTGCCCTGTATGTCCACTCCCAGCGGGTCCCTCGTATCCCATCACACAGACCACCAGAGTAGAAGACATAAAAGAAGGCTCCTCATTCAAAACAGCCTTAATCCTATTGCTGGAGGAAAAGGTGAGAGAACCACAGGGAAACGTCCTGGCACTGCAGTGGATCTCCTCTCATTTTTCAGTGATAAAGGGGGCAGGAAGCACTAATACTAGAAAAAAAAATCTAGGAATGTGATAGAATGAAGAGGAATAACTAGAACATTCTTTTCCTGAACAGCAAAATCTTAGACATTTGAATAATAAAATGTTAATTATTTATGGACAAAAAGATTTATTTATTTTAAGGATAAAACAATGATCTTTAGTAAATTCTTTAGAGTTATACAGCCTTTATAATAAAGCAGTTTTAGAACTTTTTCACAGTAATTCTCCTTTCTTCTTCTAAGCCCCAGACAACAGCGCATCTTATTTCTAACACTCCAGATTTGCTTCTCTTGGACATTTGATATAAATTGGATAATAAATATGTAGTATTCTTTTGTCTGTCTTCTTTCACCTAGACTAATATTTTATTGGGTTCATCCAGGTTGTAGCATGTAATATTTCATTTCTTTGTATTGCTGAATAATTCTCCGTTGTATGGTTATACCGTGTTTTGTTTACCTATTCAAAGGTTGATGATGTTTGGATTGTTTCAAAGTGTTGGACATTAGATATAATGATACTATGAATATATAGGTACAAGTCTTTGTCTAGTCATGTGTTGTCATTTTTCTTGGGTACATACCTAGGAGTGGGATGGCTGAGTTATATGGTAAGTTTATATTTAACTTTTTAAGAAAATAGATCTAAGACAAAGTAGTTAATGAAGTGGTTTTACCGTTTTACATTCCCACCAATAGTGTAGGAGGGTACCATTTTCTCCAAATTCTCACCAACATTTGTTTTGTTCTGTCTTTGTTGTTGTGCCCATTCTGGGATGTGTGAAAGGGTAACTGGTGATTTTAATTTGCACATCCTTAATTAATGATGTTGAGCACCTTTTCATCTTTTTATTAGCCATTCATATATCTTATTTGGTGTAAGGTTTATTCAAAACTTTTGGCTATTTTTAAATTTTTTTCTGATTATTAATATATTTTGATTACAACTCCTTTGCCAGATATTTGATTAGCTGTCTGTAGCTGGTCTTTTTGTTTTCTTATGATGTCTTTTGAAGTACAACTGTTAGAATTCGAAGATGTCTAATTTAACAATTATTCTTGTTTGGATTGGGCTTCGGGTTTAATTTATAAGAACTCCTTGCTTAGGATCACAAAAATTTTCTTCTTTGCTTTCTTCTAAAATTTTTGTAGTTTTAGTAGCCTTTAGGCCTATGGTCCTTTTAAAGTTAGTTTTTATATATGATATCACGAATAGGACTACATTAATGTTTTTTAAATTTCTTTTATGATATCTCATTTGATGCATCATAGAATCAGAAATGTGTAATTTCCGAAAAGTTGGTGAGTCTCTACATTACTTCTTTTTATTTATTTATTATGTATTTACTTACTTCTAATTTAGTTCTATTCTGATTAGAAGAAATACTTTGTGTGATTTCAGTCTTTTCTAATGTATTTAGATTTGGGCAAGATCTCTGTGTAGAAACTACATACACTAATTAAAGAAATCAAAGAGGATCTAAATGATTGGTGAGATATGCCATGTTCATGAATTGGAATACAATAGGTAAGATGTTATTTTTCCCCAAAGTGATCTATAAATTTACACAGTAACAATAAAATTCCCAAAAAGATTGTTTATAGACATAGTTAAATTAATTTAAAATTTATATTAAAGGGCAAATGAACTATAATAGCAAAAATAATTTTGAAAAAGATAAAGTTGAAGGAATTATCCTGGATTATTTTAAGACATGTTAAAGTGATAGTGACAAGAACAATATGACATTGGCAAAGGCATATACAACAGACCAATGAAACAGAATTGTGAGTCCAGAAATAGGCCCATACAAATATGGCCAAATTATTTTTGACAAAAGTACAAGGCAATACAGTGGAGAAAAGACACTATCTTCAGCAAACGGTGTTGAAACTATTGGGAATTCAGATGCAGAACAGTAAATGATGAATTAAACCTCACGTTTTATACAAAATTTAGCTCAAAATGATTCATAAATCTAAATGTAAAACAAAATCATACAATATCTGGAAGAAAATAGGTGAAAATTTTCATGACGTGAAGTTAGGCAAAGATTTTCTACACATGAACCAAAAGTTCTATTCGTACAAAGCAAAAAATAATAATGATAATAATAATAATGAATTGGAATTCATCATAATCAAAAGCTTGGTCTGTCAAAGACACTTTTAAGTATATGAAAAGACCATATACTGAGTGGGAAAGAGTAGTTTCAAATCATATATCTGACGGAGGGCTTCTATGCAGATGTATAAAAATCTCTTAAAACTCAAGAGTAAGAAACAAACAAACTAAAAATTGGATCAAAGATTGGAACAGACACTTCATCAGGGGGATATGTGGATGACAAGTAAACAAATGAAAAAATGTTCCACATCATTACCCATTAGGTAAACATCAAATGAAACTATGATGAGATTCCTCGGCACAGCTATTAGAGTGGCCAGAATAAAACAGTGATAAAACTAGTGCTGATATTTTGTTGGTGAACCTAGATGTCACAGCTATTCTGGAAAATAGCTGGGAGTTTCTTATAAGTTGAAATTTATACTTACCACATGACTCAGCATATTTATTTGCTCTAAAATAGTGAAAACACGTGTTCTATTTATTTACTCTAGAATAATGAAAACATATGGTCACATGAAACCTATACATCAACGTTTACATCAGCTCTTTTCTTAATTCCATACAAATGGAAACAACCCAAATTCCCTTCAAAGGGTAAATGGTTAAACAAGTTGTGGTATACACATGAGATAGAATACTACACAGGAAGGAAAAGGAATGAACCATTGATATACAACACCTTTGATCAATTTGAAAGCCATTATGCTAAGTGAAAAAAGTCTCTTTGAAAAGATTATATACTCTAGGATTTAATTAGATATCATTCTTAAAAAGACAAACTTATACTGATGGAGAACAGATAATTGGCTCCCAGCATTTGGGGAGGAGGAAGGTGTTCCTACACAGGGATAGTATAAGGGAATATTTTGGTGTGAAAGAATTGGTATGTATCCTGTGTGTGATGGTGAGTACGGGAAGCAAACGTGATAAAATTAATAGAACTGTACACACGAATAATTGATTGTCTTTATGTTAATTTTTTAAATAAATAAATTAGTAAATGTCCTTTCTGTGGTCAGGGAAAGAACAATTATCCTGCTTGGGCTGGTTCAGGCTTCCTAATTCTATGAATTTAAGCTAGAAAAGTCTCAGTCATAATCCCTTTAACTATTGCCTCTTTGTTATTCTCTCTTCATCCAGATTAAAGAGCTATTACATCTTGCTGTATCTCTTTTACCAATGCTAAGATTGGAGAAAGAAATTGATTCTTCTGTTCCATTTGACTTTTCTAACTAGCTCATCTTTACACAGATGATGTATCTTTTTGAGAGATCACAACTGAACTCCTATGTTGAGAGTCTGTAAGAACACCATCAGGTTTGATGGTTCACCAGGACAGCTCACAGAATGCAACATACAGTTGTGTTCACAACTATGATTTATTACACAAAAAGGTGCAGAACAAAATCAGCAAAGGATGAGGCACAGGGGGCAAAGTCCAGAGGAAATCAGATACAAATGTCCAAGAGTCCTCTCCCAGTGGAATCACACAGGACATGCTTTCTTACTCTAACAATGAGCTGTGGCAACACCCGTGAACTGTTGTTGAACAGGGCGGCTCATTAGAGACTCAGTGGCCAAGAATTTTATCGGGATCTAATCGTGTCTAGCACATACCAAAGTTCTGGCTTCCCAGAAGGAAAGCAGGTGTTCACCATGAATCACACTGTTATACAAACACTTTAGGCGCAATGAGTTCTCTTACTAGTTTTGGAAATGATGAGAACCTTCTTGACACCCAAGTTCCCAAACAAGAGTCAAGGACAATCTTGCAAGCAGGTCTTTGAGGATAGCAGCCTCAAGTTTGCTATGTGAACTCTTTTCTGTACAATTGCCCAAACCCAGCAGCACCTACTTTGTGTCTTCTAGCTCTTGCATTCTGTAAGACCATGAAAACCAAACTTCAGTGTCATCTTGGTTTGAACAAATCTCTTTCAGGGAAAGCTGCTTCCTAGCCCCATAGTTTTTGTTTTTTTAAATTCTTACTTTGGCTAAGCATATGGGGGAGTTGGATGTTTTCTGGCCAGATGAGCATTTTATAATACTTCTTATTTTATTCAACATTTTCATTTATTTCCTTTTAATTCAAAGAACCAGACAGCAGGACTTCTCTGTATATAATATATAATATTATATATTATTCTCTGTATATAATATATATTATATATTATTCTCTGTATATAATATATAATAAATATATATTAATTTTAATTAAAAATACATATGATTTGTTTAAAGGCATAGACATCACTCATATTCTTATTTTCATGTTGGAAATTTATTAGGATATGTCCTCAGCGTCAATATTAAACAAAATGAGAGGGAGCTCTAAATCCAAATGGCCCTTTCGGGTTGGGCCATTTGTGATAAGGGGCCTGGCCTTCACACTCCCTTGTCACCCAGCATTGGATAAGCTGCCTCAGGAAGGAACATGAACTTGAGTAATGGGAAATGTCATGTTCCTGAGCTGAGAGAAAGTCTGAGGGAGGGACCAAGCTGAGAGCTATCAGCTGCTCCACTCCCATTAGCTAGAGAAATTTTCATGCCTAGGAACCCAGAGAAGTGGGAAGAGGGTCTGGGCAGAACATCAATGCATCCGCTACAGTCTTATAGGAAACCAATAAATTAAAATTGAGGCTTATTTTGAAATTATCTTTTACATGTTTTGCTAATATTAGTAGAGTGAAGCTGTAGTTAAATAGAAGAAGAAAGGTAAATTTGTTTTATATTTGCTTTCAACATTTTAAATTGTTATTATGATTAGCCATGATTTGAGCCATCATCATTATCAATATTATTTTCCCTAGTTAGCAATTAAGTCTTTTAACTATAAATATAGTATGCCCATGGGTTGATTAATTTTACTATTTACTTCCAAATTTAATACTAAAAATCATCAATTATTTCTTTAAAATTGCACTGTTTTTTTAGTATGCCATTATGGCTAATAGGAAATTGACTACATTCATGAAATAAACAGAATGTGAATGAACATAGTACCGAATGTCTGAATTTGTTCACTATATGGTGATTCAATCCTTCTGCCTATTCCTCTCTTAAGTTTGCTGTTAAGACTTCTCTTGTTTGGCAGGTTGAATTCTGCTACCACCACAATGGGAACAAGTTAAGCTAGACTGCTGGACACTGGCAACCCATGGTTCAGTTTCTTCCATCACCCCTGCTGAGCTCCAGTCAATGACAAGATATGTAAGACTATCATTATCCAGCTGACTGCATATCTATGAGTGATCCCAGCCGACAACACATGGAACCAAGAAGAACCATTGCAGCTGCACTAAGCCCAAATTGCTGCCCCTCAGGATTGTGAGCCACCAAACTTGGAGGTGGTTTGTAATGCAGCAAATGATAACTGATATACATGAGTTACTTACTTAGTTTCGTTTTATTTTTCTGTGAATTTACGCTTGAATGAGGGAGGTCTATCCAGACCAAGAACTTTTCCACATACTTCCCATAACACCATGATGGTCTCTCGATAGGAGAAAACCTGATTCAACTTAGAGTGTCTTCCCCTCTGTAATCTCTCCAGGGAGCCTTCCTCTGAATGATGGAATGAGGACTTCACCTTACTCTAGATGTCCTTTGATGGCAACTAAAGAACAACAATATCTTAGTTACGTTTTTGGGTGGTAAATGAGGCTCTCTGGGGGTGGGGGGATTGCAGCACATGTGTACTTGGAATTTTCTCTGTTTTATTACCAAAGTGTAAAATTGACTTGAACACCTAAAATCAGGTTATTTAAAAACTATACTTCTTCATAATTTATTACATCTACGTCTCAAAAGTTAGCATTAAAGAAATGCCATTAAATGTTATTCCATTCTCTGTAGTCTTCTCTTCATTTGTTTCTTAATTTGGAAGGA
This sequence comes from Equus caballus, assembly GCF_041296265.1. Taxonomy (NCBI): domain Eukaryota; kingdom Metazoa; phylum Chordata; class Mammalia; order Perissodactyla; family Equidae; genus Equus; species Equus caballus. The sequence goes on from NC_091687.1 coordinate 22,355,654, forward strand.
GTGTGGTCTTGTATGTGGCAGAGAAGAAACCTTAAATAAAACAAATCTCTGATTATATATTACTTAATGTAATGTATCTTCCAAATATATAACAAGGCAGATCCTAAAAAGAAAGAAGAAAACACAGAAGGTTGAAATAAGGGATGAAAACACATATAAGAAAAAAAAAGATTTTGAGTAAATAATGTACTAAGAAATTTTATATATGTATTTTGTTTGTCACAATATTCCAGTAATATAGGCATTTTAATATCATTTTTTAGAAACACTATAATTAAGTTGTATAGAGACTTTATGTTTGCTCATGACTGTTAACAGTGAGAACAATCTTTTAATGTCGTTCTCCTCTTTGTCATAGAAGACTCATTAAGAAGACCTCAGAGGAGTGCAATTCAAAGAACATACACATCATACACTGTAGACTGAGTTGTGTCCCCTGAAAATTCATATGTTGAAGATCTTATCCGCTAGGTAACTGTATCTGGGGATAGAGTCTTTAACCAGTAACGACCTCTCATAAGAGGTCATAAATATGGCGGCCGGCATGTGCATCTGAGAGGACTGGCATCTTTCTCTCTCTCTCTGCCCTGTGAGAACACAGTGAGACGGCGACCGTCTGCAAGCCAGGAAAAGAGCTCTCATCAGACACCAAACCCTGCGGACCTTCATTTTGGACTTCCAGCCTCCAGAACTGTGAGAAAATAAATTTCCAATATTTAACTCAGCCGGTTTATGGTATTTGGTTCTGGCAGCCTGAGCTGACTAACACGTCATCCTAAATAGATGGGTCGGCTTCCACTTCGTACTAATCTAGAAGCCAGGGGGCAAGGATTTCTCCTCCTTTTATTTTCTTGCCCTCTAGTTTTCACACAACATGTCACTGTGAGGTTTTCTTAGAATACGTGTTACAGATATTGTGGTGCTCCTCTGGTGACAGCTACTAAAAAAAAGAACAGAGTCCAAAATTCTTTTTTTCTGGCAAAATTTACCATAATTTAGCAATTTCACATTTAAGAATTTATGCTAAGGAATCAAAGGTATATACAAATGTGTACAGACATTAATTTTCACTGAAACATAGTTCATCTTACTTGACATTTGTACAACTAAATATTAAATGATATGGGAATGGTTAAGTAAATGAAGATACTCTATAAAATGGAATAACATTTTGCCATTAAAATAGTATTGAGTGAGGATATCCATTGAACAGCACTCAATGCCCATGGGTATTGTCACACTAGAAATAGTACATACCATATGATGCAACAACAAATATGTGTATATGCACATAAATCTACGTTAAGTATATAGGCATTTTGTTTCTATATAGATATATATTCATAGTTTCTCTATATATTTTTTGTATGGCTCTCTTTTGGAGATGAGATTACCTATGGATTTTTATTTGTACTAATCTATTTTTAAGGTATCTTGCTATAAAATACTACTTTTTGACAACTAGAAGGAAAATCTTAAAGAAATAAAAATCAAAACTTTTTCATCAATAACACTAAATAACATTTGTGTTGCACTATGAATCTACTATGTTAGCAAAAATAAACAAAGTAGATATAATCTAAAGCTGACAGGATTAAGGTGAAGTATTGAAACACTGCTGTTGTCTTGTGCTTTCTGGAGAGCAATTTTTTAAATAAGCAACAAGATCAATCCAAATTTATGCATCTATTGTTTCTTGTAATAGCAAGCAATAAATTTAAGAGAAAAAAAATTTGGCCAAAGAGAAAACTTGTTCAAAGATGTATATAACAAATGCCTGTAAAAACAATAAGTAACTAGAAACAGCTCAAAATCTCCCACATCAGAGCAAAGTAAAAATAAAATAATGCTGTGTTTCAAGATTCCTTTTAGGTGGACAATGTTAATTAACACCGAGGGCGGTAAGTAATAATAGTGTTGTGTGAAATGTTTATGTGTGTTGCAAAGAACCTAAGAGAGGATGGAAAAATAGAAATAGTTTGCTTTGAGCTTATTTTTAATTTTTATGTAAATTTCTTAAGTGTACATAAAAACTAGCTGATAAAAATAACTATAAGTGCACCAGTATGATCATAATAGATGATAAAATAGCTATATTTTAAATAGAGTAAAGACATTATACTCTATATAAGCTGATAAAAAACTTTCTTCTAATTTGTGATCTTGGAATAAAAATAATTAATCAATGTTTCCACATCCTTTCTTTGCTTGTGTTTATAAAATAGGAGGCAGTAAACAGAACATGAAGCAAAGAATAATGAAAACAGGATGGCGTGTCTATATTCTTCTGAATTGTGGCACCAACTACACACAAATCACAGCCTGAAACACTGAAGACCTTGGATGCTTGCTTTGTTTATGAACTAGATAGAGTGCTAATTTTCTGCTTTTCAGGTTGGCAACAACCAATCTTTTTCTGTTGTATTTACGGTGCTTTTCTTTCTTTCTTTTTTTTTAAAGATTATTTTATATTTGGCAGTATCTAAATGTTGTGTCTGGAATTTAAACTGGAGAAACTAGCTTTAGCTTAGCTAAGTAAAAGAGAGGCCAAGCTCATTGCTGAACTGAGGGTAATTATCCTTACAAGAGAGAAATGGAAATGTACACTGACTGAGTACTACTGACTTAGAGGCCTTTCATATACCATCTTATGACATCCTCAAATAACCTTTCAGAGGGAGCTGTAATGCCCAGTTTTCAGCAGCGGAAACAGCAAGGAATGGAGTAGGTTTCAACTTTGGCTTCTCTGTGTTCAGACCCCATGGTGGGTGGACTCACCACTATGAGTAAAGTGTATACAAGAAGACATTATTTGCATGTTTTTGGATGAAGTAGACTGGGACAGCATTGCACAAAGATTTCAAGTCAAGAATTTGAAAAACATTCACTAACAATGCATCATATATGTCAATATCCTGTGTCTTGGTTCTGCCTAAGCATCTATGTCATACCTGTATTACTTAACGACATTTGTAGGGAATAATCAGATTCTTTAACTGGAATCTAAAAGAGTAGTAAATTTCAAATATTTCACTGCCTGAGAAAGAAAACAGTATTTTTTTTCTTTTCTTTTACTTTTTTTTTTTTTTTTGAGGAAGATTAGCCCGAGCTAACATCCGCTGCCAATCCTCCTCTTTTTGCTGAGGAATACTGGCCCAGAGCTAACATCCATGCCCATCTTCCTCTATTTTATATGTGAGACACCTGCTACAGCATGGTTTGATGAGTGGTTGATAGGTCCGCACTGGGGATCCAAATGGGCAAACCCTGGGCAACCAAAGTGAAGTGTGCAAACTTAACCGCTATGCCACTGGGTCAGTCCGATGAAACAATAGTTTTTTTGTTTTTTTTAAAGATTTTATTATTTCCTTTTTCTCCCCAAAGCCCCCCAGTACATAGTTGTATATTCTTCGTTGTGGGCTCTTCTAGTTGTGGCATGTGGGTCGCTGCCTCAGCGTGGTCTGATGAGCAGTGCCATGTCCGCGCCCAGGATTCGAACCAACGAAACACTGGGCTGCCTGCAGCAGAGCGCGCGAACTTAACCTCTCGGCCACAGGGCCAGCCCCTGAAACAATAGTTTTTTAAGCCAGAATTTATCTGGGAGTAATAAGTACAGTGGCAATGAAATAGAATATTTTTATATTTCCTTTTATTCCTTGAAAGAAGGAGATATAATTTTGGTAGTAAATCTTCCAAAACTCTATATTTTATTTAAAATGAAAGATTGATTATTAATGAATGCTTGTACATACTTAAGGTTTTATAGAGAACAAATACTCTCTCAGCGTGTATTTTCTTATCATTTGTTCCGAAACCCTGTTAGGACTTCCATTTCATGCCAAAATTGAGAAAAAAGAAGTAGAGTTGATCTCCTACCTGAGAAAAGAACTAAAATGTCTGAAAATATTTAAAAGGACTCAAATCACACAATGTACATTCTCTGAATATAATAGATTTACACTGGAAGTTGATCATAGAAATATGTAAGACCATTATCCAAATATTTAGAAGCAATATAAAACAGTTATAAATAACCAGAAGTCAAATGGTAAATGAAAATGGAAATTAGAAGATACTTTAACTAAATAAAAATGAAAGCATGACATTAAAAATTATACCATGCAGCCAAAGAAATACTTACAGTAAAGCTTGTAGTACCAAGGGCACATATGAGAAAAGAAGGATGGTCTCAAATAAAAACCTTAGTTTCTACTTTAAGAAAGCAGAAAAAGAAGAGCAAATTAAACCCATATTGAGGAGCAAAAAAAAGAAATAATAAAGATGGTAGCAGAAATCAACTAAAGAGAAAGACAAAGACAATAAAATTAAAACCTGGATTTTTGAGAAGATGAATGAAATTATTAAATCTCTGTCCAAACTGATGAGGAAAATAAGAAGGAAGAACAATTCACTCCCTTTCAGGAATGAGAGAGGTGACATCACGAGAAGACCTGCAGATTGTAACAGGAGAATAACAAAATATTATGAATAATTTTATACCAGTAAATTTGACACGTTAGAGGAAACAAGCAAAATCTTTGAAAGTTGTAAACTACCAACACTTACTGTAGGAGATAGTTCTATATTTCTAATGATTTTTTAGTAAAACATCTCATAAATAAAACTCCAAGCCCATATACCTTCACTGGTGAATTATACAAAACATTTAAGGAAATGGTAATTAGAGAGAATACTTCCCAATACAGTCTATGAAGCTGAGTTATTCTGATATCAAAACTAGAAAACACACTACAAAATATACATAAAATAAAACAAAGACTAGAGAACAATATTCTTCATAAACATATTCAAAATATCTTAAGAAAATTTTACCAAAGAAATCCAAGATCAAATTTTAAAAAAAAGCACGATGATAAAGTAGGGTTTATCCCAAGATTACAATGTTGGCTTAACATTTTAAAATAAATGTATATAATTCTCCATGTTAAAAGATTAAGAAAGAACATCATATGATTTCAAAATTTAATATAATGTCATAGTTAGCAAGAAATTGTCATATTAGCATAAAAAAAGAGAAAGAAATTAATGGAACAGAAAAGAAAGTCGTAAAATTGATGCACACGTATAGGTGAAATTGATTTTCATTAAAGGTATAAAAGTAATTCAGTGGAGAAATGATAAGCTTTTCAGTAAGTGGTACAGAGAAGCTAGAAATTATTTCCAAGGGGCACAGAGAAATGTTTTGGGTTGATGGATATGGTCCTTATTTTGATTGTGGTGATGGTTTCATGGATGTATATCTATGTCAAAATTTATGAACTTATACACTTTTAATATGTGCAATTAATTGTATATCCATCATACTTCAATAAATAATTCCTTCTAAAGTCTACTTATTTATATTATAATAACTTAGGCAAAGCACTCACATTCAAATTAGCATTATTAATCATTTCAGTTTTATCAAAAGTCATGCTGTATGTATTAAAAGAGATTCTAGGTACAAAACAATATTCAGGACAAAACATTAAAATCATTCACTAAATCTGGCAGGGTTGGTCCCATATTCTCAGGTGTCAATAGAAGAAGGTGGTAATATTTAAATCATGTGACGTGCATTCCAGTAAACAGGACACATCTGACTACCAAAGATCAGCCAAAGCATTTGTCAGCAGCGCATGGCTTATCATGAATTACCAGAATATTAATTAAGGGACAATACGGGACAATATGGAAATTGAAAGATCCTTGAGATTTCTTTATGAGGAAAGAGTATTGGTAACTTTTAAAAAGAGAGCGGAAGCAAAAGGAAAAGTGATTCTTATTGCCTTTTGTAATGGTTTTCCTTTCTATCTTAATTACATTGAGCATTCATTTGCTATCTTTCATTGCAACAACTAAACACACACACACACCTCACTTTGGTTAAAAATAGTTCATCTCATTCTCATTATTTCTAAATGTCAGAGTATTTCTTTCTCATATTCTACTTCTGCCTATCTTAGAAAATTAGGGTGTGTCAGCAGATTTGTGTAAGTCAGCTTATCTTTTGTGTAGGTCAAAAATGAATTAAATGGTAATTTTAAGCCTCCTAAAAGTAAATACATTTTAAGGGTATTAATGAACACATTGTAGATCAGTAACTAAGAGACAAGTAGGAAAGATGAAGAGTCAAATTGCATATTTGTATATCTTGTAGGCTGTGTGATCCACAGTTGAAATTGCAGACGAATATATTCCTGTGCTAGCTATGTGATTTGTCTCATATGTTAGCTAGGATGGGAGTTTTCTGCCTTCCTGGGATAGGCAGTTGATCTCGAAAAGGCACTATGGACATTGTATATCAGGATACATATAATCTTAGAATCATTAAAGCCTGGAAATAAAGTTTTGCTCCCTAGTTATTAGCCATGAAAGAGAAATCTCTCTGAGATTCAGTTTCCTTATTTTAATATGAGAAAAATATTGACTATTTTTTTTAGGAGAATAAACAGATGTTTATGAGAGAAGTATACTCAATTGCGGTAAAGACCCATCACAAAATGACTTTCCCAGTGTCCACATTTGTGCAGATGCTTGCTGCCTCTGAGATTGCTCTCTCTCTGCTCCAGCTCTAACATGATGGATGAATGCATCTGTGGAGGCAGAAGGACACAGATGACCACAGATGGGCCAGTCTTAGTACCTCATCCTTGGTGCAGAGATTAGTCCACAGAGTGAGCACATGAACAGATGAAGATTAATTAGACCGTCTCCTCAGGTTTCTGTGCCTCCAGCTGAGAGAGAAATTTCTCTCTCTCTCTCTCAGGTGATGTGAGGCTAAATCTCCCAGGGACATTGTTCTTTTGGGACATCAGAATGATTTGGTCTGCAGGAGGAAAGAATGCCTCTGATCCATGTGGAGGTCAGAGCAGTCTTATTTGTGGAGGTGTCATTGAGAGCATGGTCCTATTTCTAAGGAACTCAGAGAGATGTTGGCGTCTGAAGAACTTGGACTGTCATATCAGAAGAGCAAATGAGAGACATCAAAATCTGAGTGAAACAAGTACAAAAAGCAATATCTACAGAATAGCCTGAGATCTAAAGCACAATGTTGCAAAAATATTAGTAAGGTTTCTATTGTTTCTGGTTACTTAACTTTTCTTTCAATTTTAGGAACCAATTATTGCCATTCCAATGAATTATACTTTTTACTTGTCAGTTAAGTAAGGTTTTTGTCCAAAAAGTTTTATGCAAATGTATGTTGTTTTCAATGGCTTCCAAAATATCCTGCATGTGATAAGTGTTGTAACATGAGTCTATGCACTTTTTGTGTAACTGTTGTGATCAATAGTTTATGTATAAATGTTGTAACTACTCCACAGAAATGGAATGAACTGCCACCCAAAATTTGCTTCAGATCTTGAGACTGATGACACCACATGCACACCAAGAGGGAATGAAAAATTTACCACTTACTTTTCTTTGCTTTTTGGGGAGAGAAGTTCAGGCTTCCCAAGCTGGCCTGAGAATGGATCAAAAGAGCAAGGAGAGGAGGCTGGTTTGGGATTTTTATCTTGGTTAGGGGATGGGACAAGGGTGATGGATTTTGTGTACATTCAGGGTGGGGCATATGTGGTTTGAGCTTCCCACTGGTGCCAAAGGGAGGAGCACTCAGACTTATTTATAAACCTGCTCAGATGTAAGGCAGAAGTGGAAGTAGGGAGGGGTGAGGCTTAAAAGCTGTCAGCAGTCACACATCAAAAATGGAGTAGCATACTTTGTACAATAAGTCACTTCCCTTAGGGACGGCATCCACTACAGGTGGTGTCTACTTCATTTCAGATCACAGGTAGCTTGTGACTTGTCTAAAACAATGACCTACACTGACCAGCTTACAAAAATGAGGACATTTTAGCCGTATCAGAATGTGTGTGCACTCAATTATCAATCAAATAAGTTGAAAAGTATTGAACTAATGGATTCTATTTTGAATTCTTGCATAGAACTAGAAATAAGATATTTAAAGCAAATTCAATGTGTTCATGTTCCCTCCAATAGGTATTTATTAGCACTTGAGTAGGTTCAAACATGCTGGTAAAGTTTGAAAGCCATTAGTTTAGACACTAATTGCTATGCAAGGAAGACTTAATAGCAGTAAATCAAAAAATACAGCCACCTCAGTCTTAATGCGTGACTCTCAGGACCTAAGCAGATTGTATGCTTACGTATATTTTTAAAATTTATAAAATATGAACAAGTAGATTAAGTGCAATAATTGAGATATGAGGAGCATATTACTGGAACACAGCAGAATGTTTAGATATGGCTGTGGGCATTAGGAATGACTTGATAGAGAGATGATATTTAGATGGCCATTAAGGAAAAAATAGAAGTTTCCTCTGGAGCATGAGAAGTGTGGTGGGGTTTGCAGACAACAGAAAAGACATGGAGTCATGAAAGGGCAGTGGCTTTGTTGGGGATGGAGCTAATGGTGCCTGAAAAACAAAGATTAGAGAGACAGGGGAATGTCTTGATAAAGGAGAGTAATAAGCCATGGGTGAAAATGAGGAGAATTTTTCAAACGTAGAAAAATTGAAGAAACTAAAAATGCAAATCTTTGAATTAAATAAATATCACAAAATAAAATTAAAGCAAGCATGAATGTTTGAGAAGTATGGCAGTGAGTTGGACTGTTGAAAATCCAATAAGAAGATCGTTAAACAACAAACGGATTTATTAAGGGCCTATGATGATTAGACATGACTTACTTAAATTGCTTTTTATTGATGTGACAGTTTTTCCAGTCCTAGGCAGCCTGGTAGCAGAAGAGAAGAAAATGGCAATATTTGGATGGAAAGAAGTTGAGAATTCTAGGCAGTACCCCCAGAAAATACTTATACCAGAAGCAGTTGAAATTATTACACACCCATTTTACTTCAGAGAGGGCACTGCAAACTCTGCGGTAATGGGAGCAGGGGGGCACTGGACTTGCAGGCTGCATACCTGTCAGGTAGCAAATTCAGGGATCTTAAGTTAGGTCACAGATATGATGAGGGGAAATCAAGCAAGAAGCAGAAATGCTGAAATCTGAAACCTGTGACCAGAGAAAGGAATTTGGATTATGAGATAATGGGGGTAGAAAAGCTCCTAAAAATGCTGAGGTGTAGAGAGAAGAGAGAAGTGTGTAGAACATTTTAGGATTAAAATTCTATTTACTCACCCGATAACCAATGAGTAATGGGCATTGTGTTGCTGAAAGAGCCGTAGATAAGAAATCGATCTTGAAACTTAGGATTCTTCAACCAAATGAATTTTATATCAAAAGCTAGAAATGCGTTTTATATCAAAGCTCTCTCATCCTCACAGCCACCCTGCAGGATGGTTGTTATCACCTGCGCTTCAGGGATGAGGAAACTAAGACTTAGAGGCTCAATTAAATGCTCAAAGACAAGAAACTGGTTACAGGTCAAACCATGTAGGAGTCTAATCCAGTTCTGGTTGGCAGCAAATTACTCTTTCTATTTTTGCTTTACCAGCAAGGGCATTTCTCCAAATGGGAGAAATAGAATGTATTAGATGCTGATATCACGTACGTGTACAAAGGCTGTCTATTTTGAAGAGATCAGATTAGAATCAAAAATAAGTATCTGGGCAGAAAAATCTGAAGTGCAAACAATATGGCATTTGACAAGGGATACGCATCCTCAGGATCTTTCAGAACATTAGGTAATTGAACACAGTTAAGATGTCAAAGAAGATATGTTTGAAATATCACTTAGATAAAATAGCTGTTCTAAGGAATTAAGAAAAAGAAAACATTGTAGAATGAGATATCCTAATGCTTGCCATTCAAGAAGCAGATGCAAGTTTATTAAATGTTTGCTTTAATCCAATCACGTTTACATTCAACACATAGACTGATTCCTTTTAGGGGCCAGATGACATGCTAGGCACTGGGGATGAAATGGAATGTAAGGTGTTAGCACTAAATTTCCACCTGATGAAACTCTGATGAAATTTGTGAAACTTTCTCCCCCAAGTACGTATATATAATTCACAAATTCCAAAGTTTGCAAACATAGGCTCATATCTGTGTAAAAGTTTGGTAAGTTAAAACAGGATCTTTGGTAATGCCCTAAAAGGCAGAGTCTGTGGCCAATATACTTGTTAGCATTTTTTTTTTTTTTTTAGTATGTGAGATTTTCAAAGGCCAGAACACGGATTCAAGAATATTTTCACTCCTTGGACAAGCTATGTTTTCTTCTAAAGGACACAGGCGCGGAAGAAATTTTGCTTGACAGAAAGGGTTCATTTGATTCAGAGAAAGCTTCTGTGCTCAGAAACCACTGAGTACGGTCTCACAGACAGAAATTAAGGTGTCAGGTGGGGCCACAGTCTTACCCAAGGCTCACGGTCCTCTTCCGAGCTTACATGGATGTTGGAAGAATTCATTTTTCATAGCTCTGGAGATCCTGGTGCTTCTTCTAGGCCAGCAGGGAAGATTCTCTGTTGCTTCAAGTTGCTGAGCTCAGGGAAGGAGTAAGTTCTCTTTTAAGACTCATCTGATTAGATCCGGTCCACCCAGGAAAATCTTCTATTGATCAACTCAAAATCAACTGATTAAGTATCTTACATCTGCAAAATCTCCTCATGTTTGCTGTATAACATAACAAAATCACTGGAGTAACATCACATTACATTCACAAAAGTCCCACACACTCAAAGGGAACGGATTGTACAAAGCTGTAAGTCATTGAGAATCATTTTAAAATTCTGCCTACCACAATATATTTATATAGAGAGATCAAGAAAGTATAATAGTAGAGCTAATTTAAGAAGACTTTAGAAAACAAAGACAAAGGGGATAAAAGCATTTATGACTTGTTTTTCTTGCTGTCAACAAGAAGTTCAGAATTTATAAAACAATTTTTAAAAGCAGTTATATAAAATTTCCAGTGATACCTTGTTTTAGGAAATTTTAAAAAGTGATAAAGTATATTCAATAAACTTTGTTGGAATTTCTTCTTTTCTTTTTCGTCTTTGTCAGCTTTTCAATCTCTTTTACTTCAATACTGTTCCAGTTAAATGCCAAAATTTCTGCAATTTGGGAAAAAAATTACAGACCTAACTGAAAATAATTGTTTGAGATTGAAATTCCAAAAATAAAAATAGCTGAGACCGGATGACTCTGTATACATAGCTGCATTTCTTTTTCTGGCATATGGTAAAATAGATTTCTTTTTAATTTTAGGACCATTCTATGAGCTTGTTTCTTCTTTCTCCGCCCAGTACTTGTCATGAGAGTAAATAATCACTATATGAAGGGCCAATTCATTATACAGCTCTCTCCCTCTGTGGCCCTGAACCCCTCCTGCCACAGTAATGCCACCTCTTTTCATGCCAGGAAAGACCACAGAACACTAGTTATTCTTCAGAGACATCAGAGATTAAGTGTAGAGGAAAGAAGGAGATTGTGGTGATCATTTTGTTTTCTTTCTTTCAACATAATGTGCTCTCATGTTTACTTTAAAGTCTGAGCTTGAATTCATTTCATGGATAATGTATTTTAAATTGAATGGATGTCTGTCATTTTAAAAGAAGTTTTCTTAATTTATGTGCATCTCACTTTGAGTTCTTGTAAACTACAACTGAAAAATCTACAATGGCTTAATTACTGTATGGTGGGATAATTAATTAAAATAATAATATTAAAGTCTGAAAATTCAAAATTAGGTTCAAGTCATGTAAACCTTGCATATCACGTTTAATTCTTAACTTATAGTTTCCAGGACGAATGGGAACTTAGAGACCTTCTACGTCAAACAGATCTTGTAAGGAAGGAGACTGCTGGTGGAAATATGATGTGTCTTTCTTGAAGTCACATAACTGATTTGTATTAATGCCATTACCAGAATCGAAATAATCTGCTTTCCTCTTAGAATATTTTTTGAGAAACCAAAGAGAGAATGTAAAAGGTTAAATAAAATGGAAATAAATGAAAGATTTAAGAAAAATTTCAAAGATTAATTATCAAGGAATATTTTCTAGGAAGAAAAGGCTGTTCATTGACAAACATTAGAACAGAAAGTCACGGGGAAATGAGACCTAAGGAATACTAAGAGAATCCATATTTTTACCCCGTTTTATGATGTGTAGATAGCATGATGTTTTGGCAATGCTGATTCCCAAACAAATCTGTTGTTTTGTTCTGCTGCTTTTTTTTTTTTGGTAAGGGAGGCGTGTTTGGGGGAAAAGCGATTATATCAAATGATCTACTCATTTACTAAAAATTTACTAAGCGACTATTTTACAATCAGCACTGCATTTTATTTCTGTATGCAGAATGTATACTATATTTATCTGGAGATCTTTTGTTTGACAATTTTTCTTGTATTTCCTAAGTCTAAATATCTTCTCATCTTGAGCACAGCCATGTGTGTTATGTAAAGTTAAAAAGTTTCAAATATGGTATAGTAGATAGAGTTTCATTTACAACACCCAGAAGACATACTGACTAACAAAGATTTTGGGGATATTCTCATTTCTTATTCACAATTTGTGGGGACAAAGGTTGTTTTGGATGGGGTAATGGCCAGTTGTGCCAAACTCAAAATTAGATCTAGCTAGCCAGACAATACTCTTTATTCCAAGCCAAAGAGTGACGAGGCTAAAGTAAATATACAGGCAAAAAAGGCAAGCTCGAACAAAAAAGAGCCACCCAAGAGAAAGAGAAGGAAAGCCACAGAATAGGACAAAATATTTGCAAAAGACACATCCAATAAAAAGCTGTATCCAAAATATACAAAGAACTCTTCAACTTAACAATAAGAAAACAAAGAATGTGATTAAAAAATGGGCCAAAGATCTTAACACACACCTCACCCAAAAAAGATATGCAGATGGAAAATAAGCAAATGAAAAGATTCTCTGTCATATGTCATAAGGGAAATGCAAATTAAAACAACATTGAGATATCACTACATCCCTATTAAAATAGTGAAAATCCAAAACACTGACAATGTCAAATGCTGTCAAGGATGTGGAGCAACAGTCTCATTCCTCGTCAGTGGACATGCAAAATGATACAGTCACTTTGGAAGACAGTTTGGCAGTTTCTTACAAAACTAAACATATTCTTACTATATGATCCAACAATCATGCTCCATGGTATTTACCCAAAGAGTTGAATACTTATGTCCATGAAGAAACCTGCACACAGATGTTTGTAGCAGCTTTGTTCATAATTGCCAAAATTTAGAAACAACCAAGACGTCCTTCGGTATACGAGTAGATAAATAAACTATGGTACAGCCAGATAATGAAATTCAACACTACAAAGAATTCAGCACTGAAAAGAAATGAGCTATCAAGACACGAAAGACATGAAGGAAACTTAAATGCATATTACTAAGTGAAAGAGGCCAATCTGAAAAGACTACATACTGCATGATTCAAAGTATAAGACATTTTGAAAAAGGCAAAACTATGGAGACAGTAAAAGGATCAGTGGTTACCGAGGGTTAGGGAGAAGGAAGAGTTGCATAGGTGGAGCGCAGAGAATTTTAAGGGGAGGGAGAAGAGTCTGTATGATGCTATAATGGTGAATACATGTTATTATACATTTGTCCAAACCCATAGACTATATAATACCAAGAGTGAACCCTAATGTAAATTATGAACTTTGGGAGACTATGATGTGTCAATGTAGGTTCATCAATTGCAAGAAATAAACCACTCTGGTGAGGGATGTTGATAACGGGGGATGTTATGCATGAGTAGGGACAGAGGGTATATAGGAAATCTCTACCTTCATCTGTGCACCTAAAACTACTCTAAAGAAACAATCTTTTTAAAAAAGTCACAGAACAGCTGTATGGTGGTATATTACAGGTGAGTCAAAGGTGAACAAGCCTGAAAATACAGGAGAAGGGAAGTTGGTCCAAATTAAGTAAAGTGGAGAGAACATGATTTGGTGTAAACGTGGTCTAGGTGTCTGATGTTCTTCATTTTTTCGTACATTTGTATTTCAAATGTTGGCTTAAAAACTCTGTGGAATAATCATTTAATTTTAAGTTTAGCTGAAATGGACTGTATAGGTTTATATATACTTAGACAACTTATGTTGTTGACTTTTCTTGTGTTTTCAACATGTAATTTTATTCTCCTTTGAACTTTTAAGAAGTATTTAGAGGCTACCTTCTAAATTGTGTTACATTACCATAGCTTTGAATGGATGCATCAAAATTAAGAAAAACTTAGCCAATGACAACTTTTTCTTGGAAATTACTTTATTAAATTTAGATCCACTTGAAACAATCCTCACTGAATGTATACTATGTATTTATGTCCTTATGTGGATATAAATCCCAAGACAGACTCCAAAAGACCATGAGTTTGTTTTCTAATAATGAAGACAAATGTTTCACTGATCCAGTCACAAACTGTTAACCTAATCCTAATCCTGTAGTGATAGGATGGTTAAATGACCAATTAAATGTCAGAATTCCCTTTGTGTTTTTTAGGATGTTGCAAACTTAATGTATTTACCCGGACAGAGATTATAGCATTCTAATTCACTAAGCTCTATAGAGGAACTTAGTTTAGATAATTTATGTAAATTTCACAGATTTAGACTGTCATGGATATTTTCTTATTTTTTACCTCAGTATTCTATTACATTTACTCATAAATAAGAGATGGAAAAAATTTAGAGTAAAGGTAAATATAGAACATGGAAATAGTTTAAACTGGAAAAACACATTACTTGAACTATGGAAATATTTTATGAGGCATTGTGGCAATTTCACACTATTTGTAGAAGTTGTCTAGTGACAGTGTATTTTTAAATGTGTGATAATATATTCATATTGGTTCTATGTGTCAAGAGAAGGCTCACTTTGAAAGAATTAGGCAAAATAAACTAATACTCCTTGTATAACACTATGTGAGTCTCAAAGAAAGAACGTTAATAATCTCAAGAGCAGAAAGCATGAAAGACTGGATCCAGGAAAAAAAAAAATCAGCACTTTGATTAGTGAATTCAGACCTTGTTCAAGATTCTTTTTGAAATTCTTCAATTTTTTTGTGTAGGCAAAGATAAGACTAGAAAGAAAATATCTCCTTGAGAAATAAACAAAAACAATATAAAAGCCAAAGTTTTAAAGAGTAAGAAGACTGTCATCTTTTTTTCCCATTCCCTGTCATCTTTTTTTCCCATTCCCATTGCTTTGTGGTGTCTCCTTAATACATCATTCAAGATTATTACAGCAACGTCTTTAATGGTTTTATTGCACTCAGTTTTTGTTTTCGAAATTAGTCAAGAGAAGTTTCCAAACATAACCTATTAAACCCCTAAACAAAACCCTGCTCATGTCACTCCACTGGTCAAACACCTCCTCTTGTTCTCTTCTTTCCGTTAAATGAAGCATGACTTCTTAGCCTGTCTTTCTACTCTCCACTGAAAACTCACCCAGCGTTTTCAGCATCACATCTCACCATTCCTTACCTAGAATGATCCCTTCCTGTCTCTGGATCTTCCAGCATCTATGAGTTTATTCAGATTGTCTTCTCTGCTTTTCAGCTTTTTCTATGTGAGTCCAACGCAAATCCTATGAGTCCTCCAAGAATTTATTGTAATATGTTTTTCTTCCAATATAGTTCTCTGTTCTCAGAAATGATCTGTTACTCAAAAAATCATTTCTGATGATATGTCTCACTTGCAAAATTGCATCACAATAATTTACGTTTCCTCTTGTTTTCATAAATAAATAATGAGCTCTGTGCAGTGCAGACTACACTGGTTTCAGTGCTCTGCTCTCCATCGCTCCAGTCACAGAGCTCTGCACCCGGTAGTTGCCCAGTAAGTCTTTGCAACCCATAGGGTGCAAGTGTGAGCATATCCTTTTTATATATCTAAATTTTATTTTTGAATGAAATTAATTTATTTCATTAAATAGATTTATTTTGAAAATGAAACTTGCTTGGTAATTCACAATAAATTTGAAAGAAGTGAAGACACAGAAGATGGCAGGAGATCAGAAGGAAATGTAAGAATATCATGTGGTAGACAAAGTTTTAGTTCTGGGATTGTGGAGAGCAGACAAAATTAAGAGAGGAATAATGAAATAAATAAGAAGTCTGCACCCATAGATGATAAACAGTAATGGAACATATATAATGCAGAAGAGAGGGAAAGTTAAAAATAGAGACATGAATGACGCATAGTTTGGGCTATTTAAATCAGAGAATATATAGTTTTAGTTTTATTATTTAAATTTTGGTCACATAAATTAATATGCGCTGAGATATTTTGAAGGAGTCCATACTGTTTAGTAAACAATTGAAATACCAACCATCTAGATGAATACACAGGCATGGAACTAAGTTTGTATTTAAAATAATATAGTAGGTATTCACTATGATAAATAAGTTTCTCTTTCACTCATACAGTTTTCCCTGTTAATTAGGTAATGAATTGAAGTTTGCTTTATAAAAATGCATGTGCATTTAACATAAAATATCTACATTGTATTGCTTTCAATGTGTTTTGAAATTGCAATTTCAAATATAATTCATCAATTATAATATTTGAGACATAACAACAAAAATGTTTCCATGAATTCTATTTCCCATATTAAAGCTGGTATATCCTCTCTGCATCATTGAAATCAAGACAAGCCTTTTCTCTCAAGTTGTGTAGCATTAAATTTACCCTATGTAATAATAATACAGAAATTGCTTGAGGTTGATTTTTTTAAATCAGATTAGATGATAATCTTATTCAGATAAGATGGGAATTTAAGAAAAGGTAAGTTAAAAAAAATGAAAATTTTTCTAGGAGAAGGAGTTGCACCATACCCTTTTCAATTGTAATTCTTCGTCTGAAAATGTATAGTAACATACAAGAAAATGCTATGTAGGTGGAAATGTGGGAGTTAATAAATGACATTGCCATTGGCGATGTGCAGAGATGTGCCTGAGAAACAGGCAGGAGGAAGCAAAATAATGGATTGTCTAAAAGTTCAGATTCTGAAGCCAATAACTCAACCCTCCTGTGCTTCAATTTCCTCATCTGTAAAAACAAGGCAATAATAGTCACAATATTATTATAAGAATTAAATGAGTTAAAATTTGTAAAGTACTCAGGAAAATGTTTAGCACATAGCAATTACTATTTAAGTTTTTGTACAACCAAAGACCTGAGCTGACAGAGTTAATAAGCACATCTCAGGCTGCCAGACCTGAGTGGATTACCATGACATTTTAAAAACAAATGGCATCTAGATAACAGCCTCTAGTACAGTCACTCCCAATTGCCCACTAAAATCCATAATCATCAAAAGATGAAAACTGACAAGGCATCTAAAAATTAACACAAAGGGAAACATTACTGTCAGAAACTAAGAGGAATCTGCTGTGAGTATAAGGCCAGGGAATGGGGTGGGGCCTACTTGCTCTTCTTTCAAAGAAATAGACTCCATGCTTCTTGGATTGTCTTAAGACATCATGGGTCAAGTGTAACAGAGAACCAGGCAGTTGTTCTCTACTGAGTAGGGAATGCTTGGAGACCACGTTCAAATGATTTTCTCATTGGTCTCATCTTTCTCAGTCCCTTCAGAGATGACAAATGTCAGAAGTAACCAGTAAAAAACAAAGATAGAGGAAGGGGTGTCAAAACATATTATTACCTGGAAGGTATAATACTCATAAATAAAATAACTTGGCAGAGAAATATTAGGACTAGCATTTCTCCCAAACTATGTCATTTCACAGTAAGAAAGTAATCACCAGTATGTGGAAAACCAGAAAAAGTAAACAAATTGGTTATTGTCTCCACCCTGGGGATGGCCAGGGAGCTGGTATACGAAGATGCTCTCTTTCTGTGAATCTGATCCTCACCCAGGACCTTGACTAGTACTAAATATGAGTATAGATCACTATGAATTCATTAGATACTGACTAGATGGAGAGAACACCCTCCACACACATGCACACACACACACACATCTCTAAAGGTGACACAGCTTTAGATTGAGAAGAAACTTTTCCAAAATTTTTTGATATGCCTAAAAGAAGGCAAAATGTCATGGTATTTATTTATAAAATTTTACTGCTTTAAGTATTTACAAGACACTCTGATAGAATGTGAAATTCAGCAATTAACAAAATGGCCAAAATCTATGCTCTTGGGAACTTATGTTTTAGTGAGGTAAGCAAAATATTTCATTACACTTCTGTTTTAACATTTATTATACATCATCATTTCTATTTATTTCTTCAACAACGAATTTTGAGCATCAATTATCTGTCTGGCCACTGTGTTTTGCTTTTGAGCTGTTATGTTTTGCTATTTTATGTTGAACTTGAAATCTAGTTAATATGACAGACTAAAAATCAAATACTTACAAAAATAAAATTAAAATTAAGATATTCTTAGGAAGCAAATGAACATAACTTTAAGGAAGTTTATTATTAGTGTGATTTGATCTGATATACAATGGAAGAGAAATAGTTTATTATATAATAGAGCAAGAGAGGGATTAGGTATTTAGGTAGAGAGAACAGCATGTGAATAAAAATTGTGATGGAAATGAGGTTAAGATATTTGAAGACGTATAAAGGCCAGAAATTAATGAAAGAGTCACTTAAATATAAACTACCACCATTTTAATATCTATAAATAAGTGTACAGTAATAGGAGAACATAGCAAAGATTCCAATTGGGGGAGTAACCCTGGTTTCACTCTATATCCCAGGCTCACTTGAAGCTAGGCGTGATGATGTGACTTTCTTGGTATAAAAAGGGAAATTTTGGCATTTGCTGGGACGTTTCCTTTGTCAGGGCTGTCTCACAACCTTTGCCCCTTCTTCTCTTCATGTTTTTACTGCTGCTTGGAATATGAATGTCATGGATTCACACTGGGCAATAAAGGCAATGTTCTTGGGATGGCAGGCTGGAAAGCTGAAAGAAGCCTGGCTCCTTAGGAATTCATGGAGCAGAGGCATCATATCAGTTCTGCAGTTCATACTCTTATGCCTTTATGGAAAGAGAAATAAGCTCTAGTATTGTCTAAGCTGCCATTGCTTGGGATTTCAGTTACTCTTGTCCATACTCAATCAATGTAGAATTTGATATTGAAAGTGTGACAGTGTAAGTGGCAGTGGAAATCCTTATTATGCAGGGCAAAGAATTGATTAAATTTTTCTTTGCTCTACCTCCTCAAGATCTTGGGAAAATGGTTGGAAAAAAATCACACCTTTGTTGTGCACTGGACAGTTGTCCCATATTCTATCTATGCCAGGAAGAGATCCTTTACTATTCTTGCCCAGAAAGATATGGTGACTACTATGGAATCATGATCACTGTTGTTTCCCATTCTCTCTTCCGTCAATACGAGTTAAATTGCAATTTTTGTTCATTTTGCATGATTGCATATTGTCTCTGCAGGGAAGTTGATTTAATTTTTGATATATAGGTTTCTTGTTTACAAAAAGCCACATCTGAGTATAGTGAAATCTCTTGGACTTGAGATGAATGTGATTTGAAATGTAACTTCAGCACTTTTTCCACAGAGATGTACTGACTGTGTTTTAAACATGGAAAAACAAAGTACTAAGAAAATCACTTTTATTCTAGTCAGAGACATATGTACCTACACATACCAAACCACATACACACCAGGTAAACCTCTCTTGAGACCTTGTATGGAATTATCCCCTTTCAAGAAAAGTGTAATTTATAGAATTTGAGCAATGAAAAGGAATACAGTTAATCAGTGATTTTCAAATGACAAAATAAACACACACTCAGATGACAATTTTTGAAAATGTGACTCAATCTATAAATTTTATGATGAAAAATATCATGCTTTTTGGGGCCAGCCCCAGGGCCAAGTGGTTAAAGTTCCCCATGCTCCACTTCAGGGGCCTGGGTTCATGGGTTGGGATCCCAGGCGCGGACCCACTCTACTCATCAGTTGTGCTGTGGAGGCATCTCACATACAAAACAGAGGAAGATTGGTGCAGATGTTAGCTCAGGGCTAATCTTCCTCAAACTAATAAAGAAGAAGATTGACAATGGATGTTAGCTCAGGGCAAATTTTCCTTACCAAAAAATAAATAAATAAAAAATATTTTAAAATCAGGTTTTTTTGTCCAAATAATTATATGAAACGAGTATAAAAGTAATCTCAAAGGTCAAATAAGATGGTAAACATACCTAAAAAATATGTTTTTTAAAAATGCCCTAAAATAGAACATCTGAACAGACCAATTATTCATAAGGAGATCAAATTAGTAAAGAAATTCCTCCCAACTAAGAAAGGTCCAGGACCAGATGGCTTAACTGGTGAATTCCACCAAATGCTTAAAGAATTAAAGCCAATCCTTCTCAAATTCTTTTGAAAAAAGGAATAGGAGCGACAATGCCCAAACTCATTTTGTGAGGCCCGCATTACCCTCATATGAAAGCCAAACAAAGACACTACAGGAAAAGAAAACTACAGGCCAAAATTTCTGATGAACAGAGATGCAAAAATCCTCAACAAAATACTAGCAAACCAAATTCAATGGTAATTCAAAGAACCATGCAACATGATCAAGTGGGATTTATCTCTAGGATGCGAGGATTGTTCAAAACACACATATCAATGTAAGTGACACACTATGTTAATAAAATAAAGGATAAAAATTATATGATCGTCTCAATAGATGCAGACAAATCATTTGACAAAATTCAACATCTTTTCCCTATAGAAACTTTCAACAGGCTGGATAGAAGGAATGTACCTCAACATAATAAAGGCCATATATGCAATCTTGAGAAAGAAGAACAAAGCTGGAGGTATCGTACTTTCTAATTTCATACTATACAAAAAAAAAGTCATAGCAATCAAAACAGTATGGTATTGGCATAAAAACGACACATATTAATGCCACAGAATAGAGAAATTAAAAATAAACCCTTATATATACAGTCAACTAATCTGTAACAAGGGTTTCTAAAAAACACAATAAGGAAAGGATAGTCTCTTCAATAAATGGTAATGGGAAAACTGAATATCCCCATGCAAAAGAATGAAGTTAGACTCTTATCTTGCATCAAATACAAAAATCAACTCAATGTGGATTAAAGGCTTAAATTGAAGACCTGAAATTGTTAACCTCCTGGAAGAAAACATAGGCAAAAAGGTCCTTGACATTGGCCTTGGCAATGAGTTTTTGGATATCATGCCAAAAGCACAAGCAATAAAACCAAAAATCAGTAAGTGGGACTACATCAAAGTAAAAAGACTCTGCTCAGCAAAGAATACCATCAACAAAATACAAAAGCAAATGATGGAATGGGAGAAAATATTTGCAACCAATATCCGATAGGGTGTTAATATCCCAAATACACAAGGAAATCATACTCCTCAAGACAAAACAAAAAAAACCAGACAATTTAATTAAAAATAGGCAAAGGACTGAATAGACATTTTTCCAAAGAAGACATACACATGGCCAAGAGGCACATGAAAAGTTTCTCAACATCATTAATAGCCAGGGAAATGCAAATCAAAACCACAGTGAGATAACATTTCAGATCTGTTAGGATGGTTATTATCAAAGAGACAAAGATAACCTGTGCTGATGAGGATGTGGAGAAAAGGGAACACTTGTACACAGTGGGTGGGAATATAAATTGGTCCAGTCATTACAGAAAAACAGTGTGGAGGTTCCTCAAAAAATTAAGATAGAGCTACTATAGGATGCAGCAATCGCACTACTGCGTATGTATATATACAAAGGAAATAAAATCAGTATCTCAAAAAAGATATCTGTGCTCCCATGTTCATTTTAGCATTATTCACAGTAGCCAAGGTATGGATACAACCTAAGAATCTGTCAAGACATGAATGACGACAGAAATGCGGACTATAAATATATAATGTAATATTATTCAGTCATAAAAGAGACGGAAATTTTTTTATTTATGACAACATGGATGAACCTGGAGGACATTGCTCTAAGTGAAATAAGCCAAACAAAGCAAGATAAATACTGTATAAGTGAAATAAGCCAAACAAAGCAAGATAAATACTGTATGATCTCACTTATATGTGGAATCCAAAAGAACCTGGAACTTACAGAATCAGAGAGTAACATGGTAGTTACCAGTGGCTTGGGGTAAGGGAAATGGTGGAATGCTAGTCAAAGATTATAAACTGTCACTTTTAAGATGAATAAGTCCTGGAGGTCTAATGTACAACATGGTGATTATAGCTAACAATACTCTATGGTATGCTTGAAATTTGCCAGAGCAGTATATTTTAAGTGTTTCCACCACACTTAAAAAAAAAAGATAACTGTTCAAGGTGAAAAGTGAGTTAATTAGCTTGATTTTGGTAAGCATTTCACAATGTATATGTATATCAGACCATCACTTTGTACACCTTAAATATATACAATTCTTGTTTGTTCACTATACTGCAATAAACATGGAGGAAATTAAAAAAAAAAAAACTAAGTAAGTTTTCTATGTTGTAAAGTCTGACCTGTGAGAATCTCCTAAAAGAAAGTTTGAAAACCTTCACAAATTGATATAACCGTTCTTCAGGAAAGATGTGCCCAGTGTAACAAGAAAGGAATAGGCCTGTGTAGATTATGAATCCAGAAAGAAGATGGTACACATCTGGGATGATAAAACAATATGGACATCCTAAAGTGTCATCCATACTCTAGTGACAGCTGTTGTTAATAACATCTTTATTTCTACAGTTATGGGTCAACACACTTATACTGAATTTCCATTCCATTAAATGCTCTTATTATGTACTCTGTTTTTGTCAATGAATCCTCTTTGTCTTTAAAATGTTATAGTTAAAATAACGTTAATATATAACTAAAGAGAGGGAGACTCAACAAATAGTTGCACTTGTTGACGAGGTGCTCCAGTGGGGTAGAAGGAGCAGGAATCTGCCTTGCAGAATGGAGTTTAAGGGTAGACACCATTTTTCTCTGAGAGCCACCTGCTATAGACATTTTTCAAGTCCTCTCTTCAACACACACACACACACCTTTTTCAGCCATATTTATTCCCAGCGGTAATCATTTCCTCTAACCCATCTAAGTCTATCCATCTTCTCAACAAAACTCATGCCCTTCTGATCTAAATGTGAATTTCCTGATTCACATTTATTTGCCGATCTAAAATAACTTCCCTCCTTCTCACTTGTGAAATTCTATACACTCCCCAGGATGCTGTTAAAATAATACCACTTCATTATGTTTCCCTAACCACCACCACATCTCACTATAATGGAGACTTTTCTTTCATTTGCATTTTATTTTTTGTTACCTTACCTTACGTTGTGAATTACACCCAGAAAATCTAGGATAGAATTATGCATGCAGTAGGATGTCTATTTTTAAAAAAAGCATTGATTTGTGCCTTTAGAAACGCATTTGATCAAACTAAACTTAATGATAGAGAAACAAATTTAGTAACATTCCCTGTAATTTTGTAATTGGGAATTTTGTTG
Organism: Equus caballus; assembly: GCF_041296265.1. Classification (NCBI taxonomy): domain Eukaryota; kingdom Metazoa; phylum Chordata; class Mammalia; order Perissodactyla; family Equidae; genus Equus; species Equus caballus. The sequence continues at coordinate 22,379,119 of NC_091687.1, forward strand.
GTATAGAGACCCCCAAAATACTCTGCTTAGATATGGATAATTATAATTAATCGGTATTGAGAAGGTAATATTGAAAATATGAATATTTTCAAGTTACAAATTGGAAATATTGAAAATAATTGCATCAAGTTAACCTCTCAAATAGTCTATTAAAACCTTTCATGACTACATAATCTAATTACTGATGTTTTTACATAATACAAGTCAGAAAATTCTCCAAATGAATTTTAAGAATGTTTAAGAAACAAAGATAATTCATATCATGTGTACAATTATCTCTACTTATTTATTTAATTTAATTTCTTCCCCCTCTTCTGGCATTAAGCCTTTGTAGGAAAGACAAGAGAATATGAAGAATAGTAAGGTGCGAGAGTTTAGAAATATTTCTATTGATTCATTTGATTTTAGATCGTTTGAATTGCCCTTCTTTTCTCTGTTTTTTCTTCTCTGTTCATGACTTTTCTCTGCATGCTAATAAAGTCTGTTACTTGCTGTCGGATCATTTGCAGTGAAAGCCATCTGGTAAGATGCCATTTATTTTAAATGAAATTCTTAGCCTGGTCTTTTCCAAAGGCAGTTGATCATAGGAGATAAGCTGCCCATAGGTTAAATGAGAAATCATAGAATTGTTCTATTTACACCACCCACATTTTCTCTCCCTTGCAGCTGCCATCTACTATTTAACAGGTAATAATTACTAATGGAGAACAAGTTCATTTCTCATCTCTGCAGAAGCCCAGTCTTATGATTAATATCAAGCTTCCTTGTTATAATGACATGGCTGTTTAACATACTTAGGTATTAGCTGGATTTACATTTCTAGAAAGTTGAAGAAATTATATTTCACTGTCTTTCGACCTTGGAAATGACACAAATGTGAGTAGAAAAAGCACTGAAGCAAGCTTGACTCCTACTTAAATTTCAAATAAAATTTTTATAAAGAAGTATTAAATTGTTTTAATTATAAATCAATAGTACTTAATTTATTTTAAAATAAAAATATTAATCAGATGTGAAATTTAATATAATAAATATACAAATCTAAAAACTCAAATTGCACTACCTGCATTCCAACAAAAAATGTTTTTTTTTCCCATCCTTTTCCTTCCCAACCTTAATTCCTGCACCCTAGAGGCAATATTTTTCAGAAATTTTAAACTATTTCCTTTACAATCTTTTTTTTTTTCTTTGGGAAGATTAGCCCTGAGCTAACTGCTGCCAATCCTCCTCTTTTTGCTGAGGAAGACTGGCCCTGAGCTAACATCCATGCCCATCTTCCTCTGCTTTATATGTGGGATGCCTACCACAGCATGGCTTTTGCCAAGCAGTATCATGTCCACACCCAGGATCCGAACCGGCAAACCCCGGGCCACAGAGAAGTGGAATGTGCAAACTTTACCGCTGCACCTCCGGGCTAGCCCCTTTACTTAAAATCTTAATATCCACATTTGTGGAGAATAAGATATATCTAGGTAAAGGACACCTTTTCAGTATTTTTTTGGTAATTCTCATAATGAAAGGCATTATATATCAAATATTTCCCTCTCTTACTCACTAATTAAAAACATAAGCATTAGTTCTATGTTCCAAACACTGAAATGAATGTTGTGTTTTGAATTAAAAAAAATAGAGATAATAAAAATGATACATAGACAGATAGATAGAGACCCTTCCTTAAAAAATCTAATATGATTGTTACAGGTATTTAGTGAGGTCATTTTATTATCTTGAACATATATATTTTCTAAGGAAGAAAATGATCTTCTTTACATCTTTATTATTACTGCAAAGCTGGTTGTCTCACTGATGGAATGCTCTGTTCAACTAGCCAGTGCTCAAGTGTGGACTGGTTCAGGAGGTCAGAGTGATATGCTTTCTCTTTTCTAAACATCATTTCAAACTTAGCCAGTGAGAAAATAAAGTAAAATTAAAAATAAGATTATATGTATTAATGCTTTTCAAACTTACTCCAAACTTATTCATTATCATTCAGAGGTCAAAAGGATTAGGATATGGTTATTTCAGTAGAATATTGCTAACCCAGTGAAATACAAATGAAAAAGAGACCCCTTAATAGAACGAAAAATGACACCCAAAGTAGAGGAGACATAAAGAAAACAATCATGTAGAGATGTTGATGGAGGTGGTGTCATAGTATATGACAAGAACAACACCAGTAGGGTGTTCTTATGCCAGTGATAATATAATTTACTGAGCAAATTTATTTAAACCACTATAGCAAAAATGTATGCAGATAAATTTATTGTTTTGATACTTATGGGACATATTCCAAAGTTGGGTTAATAGAAACACTAGATTTGTACACTTAAAAAAAATGTTAGCTTCTCTCCAGTTTGGCCATCAGTTTTCTTTCTTGCACATGGGTGCTAGTGAAAGATAATAATGCTATAAAACCTATTTTACAGCACAGAGAGATGACTGTGTGTCATCAAGCATGTTTTACAGCATGTGTCAGCCAGAGCTCTTGTCAGATAGACTTACTTTATGTTTCTCGTGGAACATATATTAAAATTAAATAAAGACTGCTGTTAGCATAAAACAATCTCAGAGAGTCAAGCAAACATGTTTGCTACACCTGAAAAGCAAAATGCATTGTTCGTGAGGGTGCAATGTGGTTGTCTCTGGTGACATGCGTCTAGCCTCAGTTTTGCCTCTATAGGTAACCCTAGATTAGAGACGGTTTAGAAGAGAGTTTAACACCTTGACAAGTGTCCTCAAGAATTGGGAAATATCGATAACTCTGAAATGAATTGTGAGGCCTACTGTCTTTATAATATTATTAATTATCTGACAGTTAAAGCAGAGTTTTTGATTGTCAGAATAGTTCTACATGCCTATTGTTCTTTTATTTGGAATAGTGGAATCATCTAAGTACCTGAAGAGTATAAACATGCTTAAAAAATCTGCTGTACAACTTAAAGAGAAAATACAGCCCCTAAGAAAATAATAAGCCCCTGGATATGCATGTTGCATTGTGCATATTGTGAACAATCTCAAGTGACTTCAGTGATCCACCTGAAAAGAAAATTTAAAACAAAAGGAAGAATATATATGATTTAAAAGTTGTGAGCCAAATCAGTAGATTTGCTTTCTAGGCCTGTTTGTGCCATTAATTATCCATGTAACACACAGGAGTTTTTTTTTTTTTTTCAAAAGAGGAATATTAATGTGACACGTGTGCCCTGGAGCTAGACCATGTAATCTGTCAGGACCAGCTACTCTTCACTTTTGTTATCACTTTACTTCATGGTAGTCAACAACTTTAACAGTCTATATTCTTTATATTTTTCTTTTCCCCTCATAAGTAAGTCAGGATCCTGGCAGGAAATACATAGCATACTCTAAATGGGTGACTAGAGATGAGTCTAATAGGAAAATTATCACAGTAACTATGTAACTATGTAAATATGATAGTTTACAAATGTGTGGGCAGGATGTAGGAAAACAGTAAGAGAAAATCTGTACACTGGAATATTAACAGCTCTGTACCATTACCACTCCTAGGTGTGAAGGAAAAACAGAGGGAGTAGTTATTGGAACATTGAGAGAGGAGTAGAGAGAAGGAGAAGGGAGAGAAAGAGAGAGGGAGAAAAGATGTAAGAATGAGTACTGCAATTCACTCTTTCTTTTGCCAAACCTAAAAAGAAGGACGAAAAGAAGGAAATTCCCATAAAAGTCTGCTTCCTGAAGCACAGGAAAGAAAGACAACCAGTCTCAACCATACCTTGCATGTGGACTTGACTTGCTAAGTCCCAATTTTTCTTAATGGTTCTTTTACCTCTGGTTCAACTTCTAATTGGCACAATCTTTCCATATTTCCTAGCTAAGATCCTTGCAAATGATAACATAATTTGTCTTTTGATGATAGGGCATAGCTTCTAAAGATTACCTACTGTGGGCCAGCCCAGTGGCACAGAAGTTAAGTTCGCACATTCTGCTTTGGATGGCCAGGGGATTGCCAGTTCGGATCCCGGGTGCAGACATGGCACTGCTTGGCAAAAACCATGCTGTGATAGGCATCCCACATATAAAGTAGAGGAAGATGGGCACAGATGTTAGCTCAGGGCCAGGCTTCCTCAGCAAAAAAATAGGAGGACTGGCAGTAGTTAGTTCAGGGCTAATCTGCCTAAAGAAAAAATAAAATAATAAAATAAAATAAATTAAAAAAAGATTACCTACTATTGGGTAATAGGCCAATTTTTTTTGTTCAATGAACTTCTTTACAAAATTTGGCTGCCTGGCATGCAGCATAAGGTCTTTAATTTACTATAGAAATAACCATGAGTGGGGGCAGCAGCTTAAAATTTGTTGTTCAGAAATCAAATATTTTATTCCTCTATGTTTTTTGGCAGTGGGGAGGTGAGGAAGATTGACCCTGAGCCTACATCTGTTCCCAATCTTCCTCTTTTTTTTTCTTTGCCTTATGAAGATTGTCACCAACCTGACATCTGTGCCAAGCCTCCTTTATTTTGTATGTGAGATGTTGCCACAGCATGGCTTGATAACCAGTGTGCAGGTCTATGCTCAGGATCTGAACTCATGAACCCTGGGCCACAGAAGGAGAACACGTGAACCTAACCACTACACCACATGGCCAGTCCCTTTAATTATTTTTAAAAAATGAAAGTTCGGGACTCGGCCTCAGCCCTGTGGCCAAGTGGTTAAAGTTCAGTGTCTTCCACTTTGGCAGCCTGGGTTTGCAGCTTCCAATCCTGGGCGTGGACCTACTCCACTCCTCATCCACGCTATAGAGGTGTCAGACATACAAAAAATAGGGGAAGACTAGCACAGATGTTAGCTCAGTGTTAATCATCCTCAAGCACAAAGAAAAACAACAAAACAGAGGAGGATTGGCAACAGATGGTAGCTCAGGGCGAATCTTCCCCAGGGGGAAAAAAAACCCCACAAAAGTTTGTTAACTGTGAAAACAGAATTATAACACAGAGAAACTGGCATCGAAGTGACAGCATTAAGGGAGAAAACTAAAATTAGCCTGGTAGAAAGGATGTGAGCTATTTCTTGCACGTTAGGAACACAGCTTTCAAAAAGTCTTAGAAAACAAAAACAATCTAATGATTTCCAGTTGTGATATGTGTCAAAAAATTAGGTGGTTTTCAAAAGTGAAATTCGACATGTCCAGCTTAAAAGATTCATGTAACTTAGAATAAATGCTATTGAAACAAAAAACAAAACAGTATAAAAGGATCAATGAAACAAAGAGCTGGTTCTTTGAGAAGATAAATAAAATTGACAAACCCCTAGCCAGACTTACAAAGAAAAGCAGAGAGAATGCTCAGGTAAACAAATTAGAAATGAAAGAGGAGAAACAACAACAGACACCACAGAAACACAACATATTACAAGAGAATACTACAAAAGACTATATGCCAACAAAATGGATAACCTAGAGGAAATGGGACAAATTCTTAGACTCTTATAACCTCCCAAAGCTGAATCAAGAAGAAACAGATAATCTGAATAGACCAATCACAAGGAAAGAGATTAAAACAGTAATCAAAAGAATCCCAAATAATAAAACTCCAGGACTAGACAGCTTCCCTGGAGAATTCTAGAAAACTTTCAGAGAGGATTTAATACCTATCCTTCTCAAGCTATTCCAAAAAATTAGAGAAGATGGAATGCTTCCTAACACATTTTACAAGGCCAACATCACTCTGATACCAAACCCTGAAAAGGACAACACAAAAAAGGGAAACTACAGGCCAATATCATGGATGAAGACAGATGCAAAGATTCTCAACTAAACTTTTGGAACCAAAATTCAGCAAACCATCAAAAGGATCATACATCATGATCAAGTGGGATTCATACCAGGGACACAGGGATGGTTCAACATCCACAAATCAATCAATGTGACAGACCACATCAACAAACTGAGGAATAAAAACCACATGATCATCTCAATAGATGCAGAGAAAGCATTTGTCAAGATCCAACAGCCATTTATGATAAAAACTCTTAACAAAATGGGGATAGAAGGAAATTACCTCAACATGTTAAAGGCCATATATGACAAACCCATAGCCAACATCATACTCAATGGGCAACAGCTGAGCGCCATCTGCCTAAGAATAGGAACAAGACAAGGATGTCCACTATCACCACTCTTATTCAACATAGTACTGGAGGTTTTGGCCAGATCAATTAGGCAAGAGAAAGGAATAAAAGGAATCCAAATAGGGAGTGAAGAAGTGAAACTCTTGCTGTTTGCAGACAACATGATCTTATATATAGAAAACCCCAAAGAATCCATCCGAAAACTAGTAGAAATAATTAACAACTATAGTAAAGTTGTAGGGTAAAAAATCAACTTACAAAAACCAGTTGCTTTTCTATACTCTTAATGAACTTACAGAAAGAGAACTCAAGAATACACTTCCATTTACATCTGAAAATAAAAGAATAAAGTACCTAGGAATAAACTTAACCAAGGAGGTGAAGGACTTATACAATGAAAGCAATAAGACATTACTGAAAGAAAGTGATAATGACATAAAGAGATAGAATGAGACTTCATAACATGGACTGGAATAATAAACATAGTTAAAATGTCCATATTACCCAAAGCAATCTACAGATTCAATGCAATCCCAATCAGAATCCCAATGACATTCTTCATGGATGTAGAACAAAGAATCCTAAAATTCACATGGGGAAACCAAAGACCCCAAATTGCTAAGGCAATCCTGAGAAAAAAGAACAAAGCTGGAGGTATCACAATCCTTGACTTCAAAGTGTACTACAAAGCCATAGTGATCAAAATGGCATGGTACGGGTACAAAAACAGGCACACGGATCAATGGAACAGAACTGAAAGCCCAGAAAGAAAACCACACATCTATGGACAGCTAATCTTCGACAAAGGTGCCAAAAGAACATACAATGGAGAAAACATAGTCTCTTCAATAAAATGGTGTTGGGAGAACTGGATAGCCACATGCAAAAGAATGAAAGTAGACCATTATCTCACGCCATGCACAAAAATAAACTCAAAATGGATCAAAGACTTGAAGATAAGTCCTGAAACCATAAAACTCCTGGAAGATAATATAGGTAGTACACTCTTTGACACTGAACTAAAAAAGGATCTTTTTGAATACCATGTCTTCTCAGACAAGGGAAACAAAAGAAAAAATAAACAAGTGGGAATTCATCAGACTGAAAAGCTTCTGCAAGGCAAAAGGAATTAGGATCAAAACAATGAGATGACCCACCAATTGGGAGAAAATATTTGTAAATCATGTATCTGACAAGGTGTTTACCTCCACAAGTATAAGGCACTCACACAACTGAACAATAAAAACAACAAATAGCCCGATCAAAAAGTGGGCAGAGGATATGAACAGACATTTTTCCAAAGAAGATACAAAGGTGACTAATAAACACATGAAGAGATGTTCAACATCACTAATCATCAGGGAAATGCAAATCAAAACTACACTAAGGTACCACCTTATGCCTGTTAAAATAGCTATAATCACTAAGACTGAAAATAACAAATGTTGGAGAGGCTGTGGAGAAAAGGGAACCCTCATACACTGCTAGTGGGAGTGCAAACTGGTGCAACCACTATGGAAAACAGTATGGAGATTCCTCAAAAAACTAAAACTAGAACTACCATATGACCCAGCTATCCCACTACTGGGTATCTACCCAAACAATTTGAAATCAACAATCCAAAGTAACATATGCACCCCTATGTTCATTGCAGCACTATTCACAATAGCCAAGACATGGAAACAATCCAAGGGCCCATCAACTGATGATTGGATAAAGAATATGTGGTATATATATACAATGGAATACTACTCAGCCATAAAAAAGACAAAGTCATCCCATTTGCACCTACATGGAAGGACTTGGAGGGTATTATGCTAAGAGAAATAAGCCAGACTGAGAAAGACAAACACAAGATGATTTCACTCACATGTGGAATGTGAACAAACACATGGACAAAGAAAACAGTTCAGTGGTTGCCAGGGGAAGGGGGGTTGAGGGTGGGCACAGGGGGTGAAGGGGAGCACTTACATGGTGATGATCAAGAAATAATGTACAACCAAAACTTCGCATTGATGTAAACTATTATGAACTTGACAAAAAAAATATATTCATGTAACTTAGAAAATATGTGACAGAGGAAAGCCATTTTTCTTTGGCATGTGTTGATCTCAAACAAGCTCTTTTAAAAAACACCCAGTAAGAGAGGCTGGCCCTGTGGCCGAGTGGTTAAGTTCCAACCCTCTGCTGCAGGCCTGGCCCAGTGTTTCATTGGTTTGAATCCTGGGCGCGGACATGGCACTGCTCATCAAACCAAGCTGAGGCAGTTTCCCACATGCCACAACTAGAAGGACCCACAACGAAGAATATACAACTATGTACTGGGGGGCTTTGGGGAGAAAAAGGAAAAAAATAAAATCTTTAAAAAAAAAAGAACCTAGTAACAAATATGGTAAGAGTAAGAAATAAGAAACATGATAATTAAGAATAAACACAAATTGCCTACCGAGAAAAATATATGGTCAATAGGGACAGATTTACAAGAGATATGAGGTCTTCCAGAAGGAAGTCAAACCTTTGGGTCAGATAAATTAATTTCAAATGAGATGAATTAATTGCTATGGGTAATAACAGGATTGTTTGAGAGCTGTAAAAAATCTGCAAAGATAGAATATTATGGATGTTTAAAATTTGAAATAAAAGATAGTATTCAATTGTATCTTTTTTTTTTTTTTTTTGAGGAAGATTAGCCCTGAGCTAACATCTGCTGCCAATCCTCCTCTTTTTGCTGAGGAAGGCTGGCCCTGAGCTAACATCCATGCCCATCTTCCTCTGCTTTATATGTGGGACACCTACCACAGCATGGCGTGCCAAGCAGTGTCATGTCCGCACCCAGGATTGGAAACGGCGAACCCCGGGCAGTGAAAATGGAACATACACACTTAACCCCTGGGCCACCAGGACGGATCCATCATTTGTATATTTCTTATACAAATTTACTTATTAAATCTACTATTGAAAGCAATTGATTTGATTTCAATTTTTAGCTCTATGTATAATGTTACTATGAACTTTGCTGGCATATCCCTTGTTATGCAAGCTTTTCTATTGTCTCCATAGCTAGAAGTGGAATTTCTGGCACATAAAGTATACTTAACTTTAGAACTTAGAATTCTTAACTTTAGAATTAGAATTTAGAATTGGAATTTCAGAATTAAATTTAGAATTAGAATTTAGAGATTTAGAATAGAATATAAAAGTTTGCCGATTAACGCTCCCATCAGTCTGGGAGTCTGTATTATCACTGACAATCAGTATTACCAACCTTTAATTTCAGATATTCTAAAAGGTTTGTACTGGTATCTCAGTGAATTTTCATTTTAGTTTGCATTCCTTATTTATTAATGAGAATGAGTGCCTCTTTGTATGTTCTTTGCCCTTTGAATATTCCCTTCTGTGAATCACCTGAGTTTCTTGTCGATTTTTTCTTTTGGACTATCTGACACTTTCTTCCAGGATATTAGAATTAATTTTACATTACGGTTCTGAGCCTTTTATGGTTATATATGTTGCAAACAGTTTCCCACTTTGTCATTTACCCTTTCACTCTTTTATATGACTTTTTTAACGAATAGAAATTTTTAATTTTAATAGACTCTAATTTATCCATCCTTTATTTTTCTTGGTTAATGCTTTGGAGGACTTGTTTAAGAAAACTTTCCCTATCCAAGGGTTATAAAAATTTGTTATATTTTCAAAAAGCTTTCTTGTTTTGCCTTTCACGTTTAAATCTTGAATGCATCTACAATTTAAAAATGGAACAAGGGAGGGGTGAAGACTCCCTTTTTTCTGTGACTATCTGATTGATCCATAGTGCTCCCCTTTCATATATCGTGTCTACATATATGCAAATCCATTTCTGTGTTCTACATCACTTAAATCGTCCAGTTTGTCTACCTTTATTCAATCTTAAATACTCAGCTTCATAAGTCTTGATACTCAATATAAAGAAGCCAATCATTGAGTATGCATCCTAAAAATGTAGGAAACATATTATATAACTGTTAATTAAAAAAATGTTGTTTTTTAGTATTTTGTGATAGTTGTGTTGTCAGCTTTTAAAAGGATAATTTACTGGGGCTGGCCCCGTGGCCGAGTGGTTACGTTCGCGCGCTCCGCTGCAGGCGGCCCAGTGTTTCGTCGGTTCGAATCCTGGGCGCGGACATGGCACTGCTCGTCAGACCACGCTGAGGCAGCGTCCCACATGCCACAACTAGAGGAACCCACAACGAAGAATACACAACTATGTACCGGGGGGCTTCGGGGAGAAAAAGGAAAAAATAAAAAAAAAAAATTAAAAAAAATAAAAATAAAAAAAATAAAAGGATAATTTACTTTGATTTATTATTCAAAATATATATTCACTTTTCTACATAATAATTTTCTATCTTGCATGCCTAAAATAAATTTTATTTTGTACTCAAAATTTGTTAGGTTGATTATTGAAGTGTAGCTCTAATTTTCTCTCTGACTTGTGAAAGCATTGCCCTGTGTCTGACATCTCTTTATTTCAGTTTCTGAGAATGTAAACTGCATCTACCTGTATTCCATCTCCTCTGCATTTGGCTCCTTTTGGGATTTATCTTTTTCATCATCGTAGCAGATTTTTAATTTCTGAAGGATTTTTCTAAATGTGGACCTTTTAATCAATCACACTAGAAACTCTAGGCTTTTTCAAACTAAACTCAGGAAAGCTTTCCTCTGCTCTTCATTTGGTTGTCCCCGCCTTCATGGCTGTCATATTTCCTTCTCTTATTTTGATATCCTTAACCTTCAGCTGTCAGTTGTTGGAGATTCACTTGACTTTTGCTATCAAAATCACTACCACTGGCTTGGCGTTTATTCCTATGTAATCTGTAAGTTTAACCTTCACTCCTTCCTTTGTTTTAAATATATATTTAACTGTCCTGCACACTGGAGGATGTTTAGCAGCATCCTTGGCTTCTACCCACTAGAGGCCAGTAGGAAAAAATGTCCCTAGACGTTGCCAAATGTTTCCTGGGCTAGGGTGTAGGGGCAAAATCACCTTGGTTGAGATCCATTGATGCAGATAGCTTATAAACTGAGTATTTCCAGGAAAGTAATTAAAATGAGCTTAAATTCTGTTAGAAATTTTAATTCTTTTTGTTTCCTCTAGGGTCTGTTGGTCTATTCTTGAGGCTCTTGGCTTTTCTCATATGTGTGCTGATCCTTGACCATTGATTCATATTCATGAATAAAGTACTAAATGGATTACTAGAGGGAGCTGCACAGGTTGCCTCTGTAATGGGACAATCTCGTTTCCTGACAAGCTGCACCTAGACCAAAGGAGGCACAACTCTTCACTCTGAGACAGTGCATCCCTCTTGAGCAGGGCAGCCTTTCCTTTATGCCTTTCACTCTCATGTCTGATGGAAGGCTGGAACTGCCTGAAGCTCTGCTCTGGGTCTCAGGCAACATCAGCCATCACTCCCCGAGGCTGACCTTCTACCTTTGATGTTCACAGGTTCATCTAGAGGGAACTGAGACACTAGGAAGAAGCCAATGCCAACGGAGGGGGAGAAACAGACAGGCCAATGGGCTCAAGTGATTAAGTATGTAAAGATAAATGCCCTTCTGACGGTCCTTTCCTGTTTGTGTATTTGTTCCTTGCGAGCTCTGAGCACTCACTTTGGGATTTGGGTTTTGGTTTTTCTTCCTCTTTTTTCATTTTTTCAATCCAATTCTCTCTGTTTTATATTTGTGGAGATTGCCTCAGAGGTTCTGATGGTCTGCAAGCACCTTACATGCATGTTACATACATCTTATTTTCTTGCATGCTACATTTATTTACAGTTTTAATCTCTTATGTATGCCTGCACAACCAACAGGTAAAGTCTATAGATTATTTGCAGTACATTTATTAAAAAAAGAGTTAAAGACAAGTAAGAGCTGTGAGCAAGCACTATGCATTTGGTCTAGTGCGGGACCCTGGACTTGCTGCTCCTTACGTGAACCATTTCATTTTCTATGATAATATAGATGGTAAAGCTGAGAATTGGGGAAGGTCAAGAAAGGTTGCAGGATGGACATGGCCAATAACTGGCAGAAGGGGCATTTGAAGACCCATTAATGTCATTCCAATGCTATGCCTAAAAGCACAATGCCATACTGAATTGACTGTTGCTGAACTGGAAATATTTGTATTGCTTAGTATTCAAGAAAACCATGGAGACAGTTTGATCTTGTTAGCCAGAATAACTGCTTATCTCACCCAAATGCAATTATTTCCAAAAGAAATGTGGGGGGTAAAGTTTATCCTCCATAATTCCGCTTCTGTTTGCATGGAAGTTTGCATCCTTTTCTACTAAACAGCATTAGACTGACAAGTCACAGTTTGGGAGCATTGCTCTTATCCCTTTCACACTTTATTTACAAGGTGATTTGCATATAATTTACATAAATCTACATAATTGTGTTCCTTTGAGGGTCCATAAATGGATTTTTTTAATCAGGAAGCAGCTCTCAGGATCTCTCTGTTAGTGGTAGCATGTAAACTTGCACCCTCTGTGAAATCACTTTTTAAAAGAAAAACACATTATTTTAGTAATTTTGAGCAATGAGCTGAAATATTACCATCTTCATGCTGCAGCCAGGGATGTTCTAGGCAGACCAAGTTTTAATACTATACTCTGAAAAATTGGCCTTGCCCTCCTTCCCTCTCTCTCACATTTTATTGGAAATATCCATTACCCACAGTGGATCTAGTTGGTCCTCACCTACATAGTTCCATCCTAGGCCCTGGCAATAAATCAGGGAAAATTTAGAAAGTCTTCTAGGTGAAATAGCTTGAGTGACTCAGCACTGAGTTAAGCCAGCCTTTCTGGCCTGTGTGTCTGTTTCACCCAGCAAGAGGATCCTGCCTTGATCTTTAGATGTTCCCGTTTATCATACACATTCCAAAATTAAGTTCACTGAAGAACACACCTGTCCTTCACTTGGGTCCCACCCTGGGCACTGGCACAGGAGAACAGCCCCTCTGGGCCTTCCATCTTCTGACTAACACATTACCCAGCCTGTCTGGAGTCCGTTTTCTGCTTCTTTTCCTGTTCTAGTTTAAAGTTCTGGAGGTAACCGGTGACAGAGTGTGGAGTCACACTGCTGTGCATGGCAGCAGAGGGTGGTTTGTAAGATGAAACCCTTACATTTTCTCCTAACTCCCATTTATGTGTGAGCTTAGATGTCACATACATGAAGCAAGAAACTGATTCTTCTCATTGACAACTATATGGACACAAAAGTTTTACTCATAAAAATGCTTCTAGAGTTTGTTTTCAAAACAAATTTGAGCTTTATTTAAATATCTTGACTTAAAATTCACATATTGATTGATAATGATTGCATTTGTCTTTTAAGTTTTAAAGCAAAATATATGGTATAATTGATATATATTAACTGTGCATATTTAATGTGTATAATTTGAAAATTTTGATATATATTATATATATATTCGTGAAACCTTCCCCATCATCAAGAACATATTGATCACCTTTCAAAGTTTCCTTGTGTGATGTATCTTCCCCTCGCCCAGTGCCCCACGAACCATGAGGTTTTCCAGTCTGGGTTCTGGACAAAGGTACTCTTCTCGGATTTGTGTGAGCACCACACCATACTACCACCTTTCATCCTTTGGATGGTTCTTGCTTAGGCCTCATGTGCTGTCCCCACATTTGAGCTGAATAAAAGAGTGGGATCCTCTGCAGGTGGTTGGGGTTCTCTGTCTGTAGAACTCTCTTCTCTCCACTAGTGTAACATGAGACTTGAGCCACCTTGTTTTCCCCGACCCCCCGCAGCTCAGGTGATCTGCTGAGCTCTGCATCCTCCTCAGTGTGCACAGCCTGGAAACGGTCACTCGGTAGGAAGCTGGGGCAGTTGCAGGGCTCACCTCAGCTGTTCTTCTCTCTTAGGGATCATTGTCTTTCCTTGTCTGATGCCCACAGTCTTCAAAACCAGTTTTTCATGTATTTTTTTGGCTTCAGCTAGGGCAGTTTATCCAGCGCCTGTTATTCCATCTCAACCAGAAACAGAGCCTGCATTTTAATTTTACTAAATAGTTTTGAATATTTTAGAAGAAATATAACTTGGATAAAGTTAAACATTTTTAACTTTTTATTTTTCCATTTAATTTTATTTTTATGGAATTATATTCCAAGTCTTTTCATTTTAATAAAATTACACTTAGATTTTAAATTCTTTAAATTATTACTGACAGTATCACAGAAATGTGAACATTTTGATTATAATTACAAAATTGGTGAATTTGTTGAAATGAAGATAAGAAAATAAATCTTGTGGAATAAAAATAAAATAATGTGATTTATAAATGTCTTTAATTATTACTGATTCAATCGACAGCTTATTTCAAGATCCAGGCCTAGGTGATAATCCAGACATCCTTGTATATTTTACCCATTTTCAGTCATAAAAAACTATAGCTTAATAGACATTATTTAATTTTGTTACTAAGAAGGTAGTTTTGAACACAATGATAGAGCATATTTTATTTCTCGGTGTGCTGGTATGATTTATATCAATGTGAAATCATTAGACATGTGCTGTATAGGTCTCCATATACGCTCCTGCTCTTCCCAGGCACAAAGGTGAAGGCCCGAGCTGCCTCTGGCTTTGTTTACCTGCTCTCCAGGTCAGCTCACTTGATTACTTCTGGCCTGAATCTTGAACCGTGGTTGACCCTTTCTCTAAATCTGGGGTTCCTTTGCTTCTACAGTTCTTGAAGGACCTCATTCTTTCTTAAGGGCTGGTCTCATGGTTTCGGCTCCTATCGACTGCTAGAAGGACTCTCTGATTTTGATTTCCACCTCCTCAGATCTCTGCATAGCATTGATGTTGTTGTTTCTCTCTGGTCTCTGGTTCCCTCTATTCCATGGCCTGGGAATTTCCAAGACAAACAGCTTGCAGGGTCTAACATGCAAATCCACCAACCATCCTCTCTGTGCAGCAATGTCTTTGCTGGTGTAAATTTCCTTCTTCTCTTTGTGACAAGGGCTACTTCCCAGCATTTTGTTATCTTGATATAAATCCCGCTGTGGACTACGCATTATTCTTTTATTGAAAACCTCATCAATATAGGATCAGTACCTGATACAACAGATTAAAACATTAATAGTTCAGTTGTGCATTCTGTGAAGAAATAGGCCCTGAGAAAGATAAAACAATCAAAATTATGTAGAACAACATTTACATACAGTGCTTTCCCATTTATAGAGACTAAATCTTAGACTTCTCTTTATTTTCCCTTTTTATCCCATCTGAATATCTCTAAATTGATTTATCAGCAACTCCTTGCAGATCTGCTTACAAGGTATTTTTAGACACTGTCTGCTTCACTCCATACCCACCACTATCACCAAGCCAACATCACTTCTACTGCTATTTCTCATGTGGGATTATCATTCTGGTCTGCAAACTGTTCTTGATTCTACTCTTGTTCCTTTATGACATACTTCGCTTAGAACTAATATAGAGTTGCTGGGTAAAATACAAGACAACCAGTTAAATTTGAAACAGATGAACAAAAAATATATTTTAAGTACGACTATGTCCCAGACATTGCTTGGGGTATATTGTGTTCTGTATTTTTCTTTGCTAAATCTGGCAACACTAAACCAGAGTAAAAAATCTGCATCTTAACGTAAAACAGACAATGCCATGCACTTGTTTAAAAAATCCTTCAGTCTTCTCATTGAACTTAGAAAAAACTTACCATTATCCCGAGATCCTATGTGAGGTGGTCTCCAAATGCACTCGATGCCATTCTCCTCTCAATCGTAACTCTCAAACGCCGCCTTCTTTCTGTTCCTTGAACTTGCCAAGTTTGTTCCCGATACAGGACATTTGGATCTGCAGTTCGCTCTGGCTGGCACGTCCCTTTTTCCAGTGAATGTCATATGACTAGTTTTGTCTCACAATGCAGGCCTCAGTTCAAAGATCTCCACTCTAGAAAGAAACTCCATGGCCCACACATGAGTTTCCCCTTATGACTCTGCACTGTTTCTTTATACCATCTATCGAAATCCAAATTCATAGTATTATTGTTGGGACACTATTTATCCCTTTATTTATTAACTTTTTCTTACCCATACCCATTCCCACCCGGATTCTAGGTTCCATGAAAGTTGGGCTCTCGTCTTCCTGGTTCACTACTCAATCTTCACTCCCTATCCCCACCCTCAGAATACAGACCAGCGTCTGAGCCAAAGTGCACTTGCAATAAAGTTTGTTGAATGACTGAGCATGTTGGGCCTTAATCAGGATCTAAATACAGAAGGAGAGAAGGAAGCAGAGAGAATGAAATAAACGCAAAGAAAAAATGTATAATCAGGAATAGCTATACTTGGAGTTATACCTAGAGGACCATGACAAAAGCTTCAGATAAATCTGGAACCAATAGGTGTGTCCACCAGAACCAAAAGTCACAGACAGATTAATCAGCAGTCTGGATAATCAGCAGTAGTTTGCAAGGATGAATTCACACAAATTGAGCAAAATGTAGAAAATACTAAGAGAAAGAATAGTGTCAGACTTCCCATGGAAAATCAAGATCAACACTGAGATGACTTTTCTCCCTATGACAAAGGATTCTTTCCATGTGATCAAGAAACACACCTCTCCCTGGCATCTCAGGCCAGGCTTACGTTAGAGTTAGGTGAATGGTCTGATAAGATAGGGCCTGAGCAAATATATCATAGCACATCCTCTTGCAGATGCAGTAAAATAAAGGGGTTTGTTAGAGACGGTAAAAAGAATTTTAAGTAAGAAATATCTTTTCTCCTCTTTTTAAATAGAAGAAATAAAAGGATAACATGGCATGGGGGAGAGTATGTGTGTTAAATATGACAGATATATGAGTGCATTTGAAAAGTAAACTCACTAGATAAGTTCCTTGAGATCTGTTTATATTCATTGCTGCATTAGTTCACCCAGAATTGTGTATAGTGTTCATTTCATGAAAACTACACACACATGTTTATTGAATGATGAGGTAATAGGATAATTAATGTCTGTTTGTGCAAAAGATTATTGTGTTCCTTGGGAAGCAATGGAGAGGGCTAGGGTACCATAGCTTGATGGAAACCACTTGCTGCAACTCTGAGACTGACAGCAGGCTAACATTACTATACATCCATTTCTAAGGCCATTCAGAACCAACTCATTATACCTGACCATGGGAGACCAGTTTGTACGGCAGTAATCACGATCAAAGTATAAGTTTCATAATAGTTAAAAGCATTCCTCTTATACAAATAGAGATTGAATGCATTGTTTGAGAAAGTGTGTTTTTGTTTAAAGAATGCTAGAAAAAGATTGCTACATCAGATAAACACAAAATTGGCTAATGCATTACAGGGCAATAAATCAATAACATTTGGTGTTACCATTTCTACAAAACAAAAATCTGCAAACAAATATGTAACTTCACAGTGTCTGGAATGTATCCAAGCAGAAAAAAAGAAAAAAAGAAAGTCAAATACAGAAATAAAATAATGCCTGGTTAAAAACTGCTCTAGTTTGACAGTAAAAGGCCATATTGTGTTTTCTTTTCCCTCATTTCCAAATTTTGGATAATTCTCTTAGCCGCAATGACTTGTTTACTCTGATGGCAAGTCATTTTGTGTCATTATCATCCTGTAAGAAAATGTAAGGGTGGGAAATGACATGAGAAGGGTCATGAGGGACCTTCCGTCTGGTAGAAAGTATTTATTAGATGAACTGATCAGTATTCCCTAAAATTTGATGGGCAATTATAGTTACATAATTATTAAGTCCAAGATCTTCTCCCAACTGGAGGGAGGAATGTTTGTTAGAATTTATTTATGTAAGCATTCTTTATTTTGCATATATGTATAAATATTTATATAAGTATATATGTATAAGTATTTACATAAAATAAATATTTACATAAAAGTATTTATCTATTATATATAATTACTATATAATATATAGAACAAGTTTAACAAGTGTATAGTAAGCATTAAACACTTGCTAAGGAAGTAGAAAGTGCAGACAAATTTTTTTCAAGGTCAAACTTCTAAAATCTTGGTAAAGGCAATTTTTAAGGTGTAAAAGGTAGTTACTCAATCGTTTACTTTAGTAATCAAATTTTAATGGAACATTCTTTATGTCTCTTCAACTACTCTTACTATATCCATAATGTCGTGCTGCTGCTGGGGGCAGCCAAACGGGTGAAATTATGAGGGAAAAAAAATAGACTCTTGCTTTCTTGTCAAATAGGAGAAAAATAGAAGTTCTGGCGTTGAGGAGTACATGGAAGTGTTACAGAGCAAGGGCTCATCCCTCGATGTGCGCAGAAGCTGACATGGCACACTGGTCTTTGAGAGAAGAAAGGCTTTATTGCGAGGTCAGTCGGCAAGAAGACAAGAAGCCAGGCTCTCAAATCTGTCTCACCTTCCAATGTCTGGGGTAAGGTTTAAGGGATAGCCGGCTGCTATGCAGAGACACTGGCAGGATGAGTATCTATTGTCAGAATTCCTGGCTGGCTCCTTGCCCCTGGAATAATAACCTTAAAATTCTGTTAGGAGGGGTCAGTTATGGGAGATTACTGAGCAAATTACAATAAACAAGGGTAAGGTTGTTATGCAGATTTAAGTCATTACTTTCTCCATTGATAAGAATTTCTAAAGATTTAGGTTTAAAGTCATCTTCCTCTTCCTGGCACAAAGAGGGAGGCATGTTTACAAATGGATATTTCTTTTATAAATGTAAATTTATCTCACAAAAGGGTAACTTCTACTATGTTTTCAGAGCTTTTCCTATGTCTGCTGGTTTTTTTGTTTTTTTGTTTTTTGTTTAATAATCAGCAGCTCAAAATAGCCCTTATGCCAAGGAGGCATATTTTGGGGTGACAAATTCTGTTCCTGGTCCTGTGGTTACAGAAGGTGACAACATAGTACTTCTTATGTGAAGAAAGCCATTTGAAGCTAAAGGTGTTAGTGACAGTGCATTCTTACTAGTGTCTAAAACAATAGGTTGAAGATACAATTTAGAATCATTCATGTTTAAAAGGAATGGTTTTAGTCACAAAAGTTCTGACCCAGTTCAAGGAAAAGTAATTGAGCATTTTCCCTGTGATTATTAGTGTTGAACAAGCTATTATGAAATTTGAAGAGCTGAGAATAGAAATAATTTACAAAGGTTCCCTTGTTATTAACACAGGCAAGTTCTGTAAAACTGCACACTAAAAATAAAATTGAGTATTGAACTTTGAAAATGGAGCCCTAACAAAAATCCTAAGAGAATAAACTTTTACTATCATTTGCGCCCAGAGTCACAGTCAGCCAGTCCTTCCCAGCTGTAATTTCCGAGGCTCCAATCGGGTCCTGTAGGGCTCAGAGAGCATTTGCTTCTAAAAGAAAACAGCTTCACCAAAATTAAAAGTCCAGGGGCCAGCCCAGTGGCCAAGTGGTTAAAGTTCCCCATGCTCTGCTTCGGCAGCCTGGGCTCCTGGGTTCACATCCTGGGCGTGGACCAACTCCACTCATCAGGCATGCTGTGGAGGCATCCCACATACAAAGTGGAAGAGGATTGGCACAGATGTTAGCTCAGGGCTAATCTTCCTCATAAATAAATAAATAAATTAATTAATTAATTAATTAATAAAAATCCAAAGTAAGGTATAGGCTTTTTCATTAGCTCACTGTTCCTGGAAAGCATAGTAGTTCTGGTTCTTGAAGTCATAAATTAGCCATATTATTACATAATTTATTTATATGATCATTACTTAGCTACACACTATTTTTATAAGATTATTTCATCAAAGAAATACAAGTTTAAGCAGATCAGACTGTAGTACTTTTTTGTTCTGTTAGAGTTTATTTCCAATCACAGGTTTGTTTAAATGATAAGTAGGTTTGCTTTAATGGTGATCAGAAAACAAAAAGATCAAAAATAGATAAGAATGAAGAAGGATAAAAAGGGTGGAGAATGTTGAGCCTGGAGAAGGGCAGGCCAATGGAACCACAGAGCACTGTGTAGTGGGGCAAGCACTTGCAGGGCAGTCAACAGGGAGCTGAGTGAAGGCCGATTCTTCCAACTGCTGGGGTTTCAGAAAGTTGAACCTCATCACAGGAATGAAAAGCAGGAAAAACTGGCTGTTTCTTCCATGAGATATCTGAGCTTTGACAATGTGCTTCCATGTCTACCAATGGACATATTCTCTGATTTCTGGAGAATGCCATCAACAAAGTAAAATAGTAGGCTTACTGATGAGGATTATTTTAGGCTGGTTACTGTTAAAAATCGCAGATGAGAAGAAGGCTCTGAGGAATGGAATTTGCTTGCCCTTTGATGAGAGATATTTGCATTTGTGAAGGAAGTCTCCATCTGTGGGGAGTGTCTCCCTCTCTGCACCAGGAGGAAGGGGGGTTGACCTTATCTCTAGAAACTCTTAATGGGGACAGCAAGGACTTAAGTCTTGTTTATTGTGCTTGTCTGGTAACCTCATGTAGCTGATTCCCCTCACCACCAACATCCTCCTTTGTCTTTAGCTAAAGATAATATTTAAGGTGGTGGCTTCTGCCATTTACTTAATCCAGTCTGATTCTTATCTAATAGTTATAAGACTACCCCATAACCAGACCCCACTGGCACTGATACCATTTTAACAACTCTTTTTACATATTCTTTCCTTTATCTTGCAAAGAGATAACTCACATACCTATGCCTTAAATTTAGCCCTACCCTCAACCCATGTTTGCAGCAGCAGTAGCAGCAGTAGCCCCTCCTGCCCCTGGGTTCTGTCCCCATGCAGCAGCTCTTTACTGGCCATGGGTCCTGCCCCCATGCCAGCAGCAGCAGCTCCTCTTGCCTGTGGGTCCTGTCCCCAAGCAGCAGCTCTCACTGCCCATGGGTCCTATCCCTATGCTGGCAGCAGCTCTGATTGCCCATGGGTCCTGTCCCCATACAGTTCCATACTATTCTCTAAATAAAAGAGCACTACTGCCAGAACTTGAGAGTCCAAGAAATATTTCTTTCGACTCCTTGGCTCACCAACCTCGCATCATTACCACATATGTAAAAGAAACTGAGAGAAGCTTCCCAAGATCAATGACCTGAATGTTCCCGGGATCAACGACCTGGGAGTGTTCGAGCTTCTCCCTCTTTTCCTTTGATTATATGAGCTCAACCAAGATTTTTACCAGCTCCAAATATTTTAAAGATAATTATAGGGTAAGCATTATTCATGCTTAATCATTTTTAAAAGTTATTTTTATAAAGTATTTTGTAGCAAAACGTCTGTCTCAAGTCTTCAGTTAATCTAATTTTAAGTAGCACACATTGGTGAAGACTGCAGGTTCCAGAGGCTGACAAAAATGAGTACGAATGGCAGTTAATTTGGTCATGTGATTCTCAAGTTTGCATTTATAATGTGGCGTTAATGATGACAATTTGAAAATGAAGCTATGAAATTTAAGTATTTGAAAAGCACCAAAGAGAGAAGCTTTTAATCAGTAGACTCAATAAATGGAATCTATTAGTATGAAACATTGTTATTAAATATTTTACAATAATATGGTCATTTCTATGAGACCCTTTGTGTATTGCGCTCCAGAAAACCATCCATAAAGCAGTATCTACCTATTGAGTGGATGTTACATTAATTTTAGGCTACGTAACTCAGAAGGAAATAAAATAACGTGGCTGGATAATAAAAAAATTAAATAGCAATTTCAGAATGCACCTTTATCAAAAATGGGTAATTTTTCCTCACTAAGTCAGTTTTCTTGTCTCATACTTCATCATTTTTCATTTCTTCCTTCAGAAAATAATCAAAACATTACAATGTGACTGCTATTCTAGGGGTCTGCACAAATTGCTATGCAAGTTTAGATAAGGAAGCCTCTGAGCCTCTCTGCTCAGTTAGAAATGTTTACAGAAGAGGTGGCATTCTAAGAGCATTTTGAAGGGTGAGGTGTGGCTTCTCCAATAAATCAAAAGGAAGAAAATACCAGGAAGAGGTGAGGGCTTGGCAAAAGCACAATGGAGTGAAAGCATGTGGAACATGTGCATTTAGTGGTGGGAAGTTAGGGCGCATGATTTGGGGTGTCTAGAGGCAAATCTGAGAAAAAAAGAAGTTGGAGGAAAGATTTATAAAGCAGGGGAGAGGATTGATCAGAGTTTTCTTTTAGAAAATAACTTTGGTGGCAGCTTTCACAGTAAAATGGAGTTCATGAGAATCAAAAAACAGAAAAAAAGTCTAGGGCATAATTTTGGATAGTTTAAAAGTTTATCTCCCAATCCCCCTCATTGAGCCCCTTCTGCCCTGCCCCTCCTGCCCCAGCCCCAGTCTTCAACCTCTGATGTTGCCCCTCAGAGAGGCTCAGCTTTGTGTAGGGCTAGAGTCTCCCTAACATGACAGTGATATCTACCAATAGCTACCAAGCTCTCTTTTTTGCTTTCCTTGCCCACACTGATCTGATATATTTCTGGCTGATTCTCCTACTGTTTTCACCAATGTCCTGGAACATACATTGCTCTACAAAATATTCTAATCAAACTGTGCCTTGTGAGAAGGAATTGTTTCTGAGGGCTAATTTTAATATTTGTTGTGACACCAGGAAAGCTCCTCCCAGCTGCCTTATTCCCCGGTTTTCTCCTTCAGACTATGCAGTCTACAGTCTAGGATGTATCTTCATTGAAACCAGGAATCTCCCCCAATTGCATTTCACCATCACTTCCACTGTTCTTGAGATTACTCTTCGGTGTGAACTTCTCCATACTCTGTTGCAAATGAAGTGTATTCCTTTGGGAAGAGAAACAGAGCCACCTGTTTTACCTCCTGCTTCTTCCCCCAAACAAAATCGCTGAGCTAGGTTTCTGGAGCTGGTGGTGCAGTCTTGCTAAGCTTCTCTCTGAATGACACCCCCACTGCAGAAGATGACACTGATGGAGAATGAGGAAGCAGCCGGATGTTGTCTCAGCTTGCCTGTCCTGGTGCAGCAGCACCACTTCACAAGACAAGGCAAAGGCAATCCCTGCTCAAGTATTAGCCCACTGTGCCCAAGGGAGAGCCTTTCTTGCATGAGTAGCGTGTGGGTAGAAGAAGAAAGCCCCATCTCTCGATCACACTGACCCAGGACTTCGCCTCAGGAACAGGTTGCTGCAGGCAGGAGAGGGAGCCGTGTTCTTGCAATGGCAGTCAGAGTGGAGCCTCTGCCCTGTAGAGCTGGGATGGGCAAAGGAGGGAGCAGGCTTGGGTCAAATGTCACAGACTTTCACTTCTATTGCTGGAATTTCATAGATTTTCTTGAACTGAAGTTTCTTCATTTGCTGCTTGTCCAGGCTTTAAATAGTTGATTTTTATACTTTTCACCAGTTTAACTAGGAGCAGGTCAGCCGAGCGAGATCCACAAGCTGCCTTGACAGATGTTGATCTCCTGTTGCAGAATGTCATGGAAATGTAATCATACAGTATATAATCTTCTCAGAAATTCTTCTTTCGCTTAGCAATATGCATTTAGGATTTATCCATGTCTTTTGATAGCTTATTTCTTTGTACCAGTGGGCAATATTCCATTGCATGGATGAATCACAATTTATTTATTATTCTTTCATTTGTTAAAGGACATGCGAGCTACTTCTAGTTTCTGGTAATTATGAATAAAACTGCTATACACATTTAGTTACAGATTTCTGTGTGGACATAAGTTTTCAAGTCAGTTTGGAAAATACCTAGGAGTGTAATTTCTGGATCATATGATAAGACTACATTTAGCTATTTAAGAAACTTCCATACTGTCTTCCAAACTGCTTCCAAAAATGAATGAGAGTTTCTTTTACTCCATAATCTTGCCATCAGTTGGTTTGACACAGAGATAGAGAACCAATATGATATATATGTATACATGCAGGTATACCAATAAGATACATATATATGTAATATCTTACATATAAAAATAAGATGTATACCTTTTATATATGTGTATATCTTATATATAAAATATGAATCTTATTTTTATGCGTAAGATATTATAATTTAGTAATAAGACCATAAGAATTATAACCCTATTACAATAAAATATGTATCTTATTTTATATATGATGTATCTCATATTTATGTTTATATATAAATATATTTATAGAGAAACAGAGAGAAAGAAAGAGTGAGAGTTTATTATAAGGCATCAGCTCACACGATTGTGGGCACTGGTAAGTCTGAAATCCATAGAGCAAGAAGGCAGCTGAAAACCCAGGAAAGAGCTGATGTTGCAGTCTAAAGTCTGAAATTTGCAGGGCAGGCCAGACAGGCTAGAAACAGGCAAGGTTTCTGTGTAGCTGTCTTGAGGCTAAATTCCTTCTTCAGGAAACTGCGATCTTTTCTCCTAAGGCCTTAAACTGAGTAGATGAGGTCAATCCACCTCATGGTGGGTAATCTGCTCTACTCAAAGTCTACTGATTTAAATGTTAATATATCTAAAAAATGCCTTCACAGCATTGTTTAGCCTGGTGTTTGACTGAACAACTGGCACCATAGCCTAGCCAAGTTGACACCTGAAATTAAACATCACACTGGGCTTTGATTTTAGCTATTCTATTAGATGTATAGGGGTATCTCATTATTATTTTAATTTGCAATTCCCTAATGAACTTATTTTCATATGCTCATTTTCCATCTGTATATTGTCTTTGGTGAGGTCCCTTTTGGTATATTTTCCCATTTTGTTGTTGTTGTCTGTTTGTTTTTTGTGAGGAAGATTGGTCTTGAGCTAACATCTCTTGCCAATCTTCCTCTTTTTGCTTGAGGAAGATTGTCACTGAGCTAACATCTGTGCCAAACATCCTCTATTTTATGTGAGATGCCACCACAGCATGGTTTGATGAGCGGTGCCAGGTCCATGCCCAGGATCCTAACTTGTGAACACTGGGCCGCCAATGCAGAGAGCATGAACTTAACCACTATACTAGCAGGCCAACCCCTGTATATTTGTCTATTTTTAATTGGGCTTTTGGTTTCTTATTACTGAGTTTTAAGGGTTCTTTCTATATTTTGGATATATCTCCTCTGTCAGTATGTGTTCTGCAAATATTTTCTCCCAGACAAAATAGTCTGTCTTTTCATTCTCTTAAGAGCATCTTTTGTAGCACAGATATTTTTAATTTTAATAAGCCCAAATTAATAATTATTTATTTCTTTTTATGTTGCATCTAAAAAGTCATTGTCAAATCCAAAGTCACCTAGTTTTTCTCCTGTGTTTTCTTCCAGAAGTTTTAGAGTTTGATATTCTGTATATAGGTCTGTGATCCATTTTGAGTTAATTTTTTATGAAAGGTGTAAGGAAGGTCTGTGTCAAGGTTCATTTTTTGGCAAGTGGTTGTCCACTTGGTCCAGCAACATTTGTTGTAAGGTATATCCTCTCTCCATCGAATTGGCCTTGTTTTTTTTTGAAAAGTCAGTTTACTATATATGAATCTTTTTTGTGATCTCTATTCTGCTGCCTCTATGTGTCTACTTTGTTGCCAATACCACACTGCTTAATTATTGTATCTTCTACTAACTTTTGGCATTGGGTGATATGAATCCCCAGTTTTCTTCTCTCCATGCTCCTCCTCATCTCCTCTTCTTCCTCTTCTTCTGTATTGTGTGTCTTTTCTACTTCTGCCTTTCCATACACATTGTAGAATCAGTATAGACTACTGATGTGTATTTTATTGGTTGATTTTTAATTTATGACCTAGTTCTCCATATCTTATAAATTCTACTTTATTTTGATGCCCAACTCTTTTTTATATTTTTGGATTTGAGTTACAAAATTTTTTTGAGGAATTTTGCCTGTCATTTCATGAGATATATGTCTCTAGTGTTCCTATCTTACAGTGTCTTTATCTGGTTTTTGTATAAGAGTAATATTGGCCTGTCAGAATGAATTAGAAAGTATTTCCTCTGCATCTATTTATTAGAAGAGATTGTGGATAATTGATAGGATTTCTTCCTTAACAGTTTGGTAGAATTCCCCATCTGTGCCTGATACTTCCTTTCTTTTGGAGGGTTATTAATTGTTGATTCAATTTCTTTAATCTATATAGGCCTATTCAGATTATCTAGGTTTCCTTCTGTGAGTTAAAAATCAGAAAAATAAAATGTTTTCTTTGCTTTCATTTATTTTTCTCTGATACTTTTCCTTTCTTTTTAAATATCTGAATTTTTTGAGTGGTATTATTTTCCTTCTCCTTAAAGAAACTCTTAATATTACTTGTAGGGCTGCTCTCCTCATGATAATTTCCTCAGTTTTGTCTGTCTGAGAAAGTATTTCTCCTTCACTTTTGATGGATAATTTCACTGGTAGAGAATTCTAGCTTAGTGTGTTTCTCTTTTTTCTTTTTCTTTTTAAAATATTTTACTCCACTCTCTTCTTTTTTGCATAGTTTCTAATGAGAAGTCTGCTGTAATTTATATCTTGTTTCTCCATAGGGAAATGCTTTGTTCATCCAGTTTCTTTCCATAATTTTTTTTTCCTTTAATTTTCCGAAGTTTAAATGTGTTATAGTTAGATATAGATTTCTTTGGGTATTTATTCTGCTTGGTGTTCCCTGAGATTCCTGGAACTGTGGTTTGATAATCATAATTAATTTTGGAAAATTCTCAGTTATTATTTCTTCTTTCCTGTTCTTTCCGTATTCTTCTGGTATTTCATTTTTATTTTGTTTATTTATTTTTTTTAAAGATTGGCCCTGAGCTAACATCTGTTGCCAGTCTTGCTTTTTTTTTCTTCTTCTCCCCAAACTCCCCTAGAACATAGTTGTATAGTCTAGCTGTAGGTCCTTCTGGTTGTGCTATGTGGGATGCCATCTCAGCATGGCTTGATGAGCAGGGCTAGGTCCATGCTCAGGATCCAAACTGGTGAAACCTTAGGCCACGGAAGCACAGTACACAAACTTAACTACTTGGCCACTTAATTTAACTACTGGCCAGGGGCCAGTTCCTGGTGTTTCAAATACACATCAACGTTAGAAATTTTCCAAAATTTCTTAGATGTTCTGTTCTTGTTATTTTCACTTTTCCTCTCCTTATTTCAGTTTAAGAAGTTTCTACTGGCCTATCATCAAACTCACTGACTCCTTCCTTGTCCATTTCCAAATGTCTGTGAGCTCATCAAGGGCAGTCTTTATTGATGCTACAGTGATTTTATTTCTAGCATTTCTTCTTAATTCTTTATTAGAGTCTCTTTTTCTCTCATTACATTATCCATTTATTCTTGCATGTTATCTACTTTTCCCAATAGAGCCTTTAAAATATTAAACATGATTATTGTCAATTATGTCTTATTATTTCAAAAACTGTATCATATCTGTCTGATTCAGATGCTTGCTTGCCTCTTCATACTGTGTTTTTCCCTGCCTTTTATGTGCTTTGTAATTTTTGTTGAAAGATGGACATGAGTCATCACGTACTAGAAACAGAGGCACAGGATCTTCATCGAGATGTCTAGGTCACCCTGGCTCTGGCGGGGCTGTGTTCAATGTTTCCTGTAGCTGTGGGTGCCACAGGTCTGACTTGCTCTAGTATCTCTATTTATGTCTCCTGCATTATCTTTGGACTTCCTTAAAAACTCTTCATGAGTTAGAGTCCGTGTCTTGAGGCTCTTTCAACTGTAATTTTCTGTTATACTTGTGCCATGTGGGTGTGGTGATAAAGTATGGAGGAGATGAACATTCCATAATCTTATTCTTAAGTCTGGTCTGTAAGTGGGCCTCTGTCCCTGCGCTGTGAGCTTCACAAATGCTTTTCCACTTCCCTTGCCCCCACCCCTCACCCCACTTATGTAGTACAAGAAAGCTAGAGGGATAAAAATAATGAAATATCCTTCCTCCAGATGCGGTAAAGCTCAGGTAGAAGCTTCTCCCGCCCAGAACAGGCTTATGTTATATAAAACACTGAGAAATTTCACGTTGCTTACTCTTCCCTCCCCTGCTGGGCCATCAGAGAATCTTACTGGCTCTTCATTGTGAGGTCAGCCTAAAGTTTCTAGAAATAAAAATCCAAGAAACCAGGGGGACCTACCTAAGACTGGGACATCCAGGAGTTTCTTACTCTCATGCTAGTCTACACTGAATCTCCAGAAATTCAGGAAAATTGCCATTTAAGTGTTCTTATAAGTTTATGGTCTAGCAGCTTCTGCTCCAGGGGAGGTGAGCTCATCTGTGATTCTCTGGATTCCCTGTCTCTGCAGGTTCAGCTGTGACTTAGTTTGCTGATGGACTGAAGAAATGTGTTTTTTTTTTTCTTTTTTACCTTTTTCAGAGTTAGACATTGAATAAGTGCAAAAGTGACAAAATCCAAGTTTTTTAATGTTGGAGCTGAAACAAGAAATCTGGAGGGTCTTTGTTTATGCTGGTCTTTCACATATTGAACTCAGGATGTGGAAGTATCACATGGAAGGAACTGTACAGAAAAAGCATGGGGGGAGAGAGGCTCACTGAGAATATCCAGCAATATAGCCCTTGAGCTGAGGGAGATTCAAGGACTCAGAGGGAAAGGATGGCCAAGTTTTACTAAAATTATTTTGGAGAGAGGAGTTATGGTAAGAGCAATATCGTCAGAAATTTTGTAGTAAAATATTTTACATTCTGTTAACCTTTGGTTCCCCTCTGATCTTCAGTAAGAACTTCATTTTTTTTCTTTTTAAGATTTTATTTTTTTTCCTTTTTCTCCCCAAAGCTCCCTGGTACATAGTTGTGTATTCTTCGTTGTGGGTCCTTCTAGTTGTGGCATGTGGGACGCTGCCTCAGCGTGGTTTGATGAGCAGTGCCATGTCTGCGCCCAAGATTCAAACCAACCAAACGCTGGGCTGCCTGCAGCAGAGCCGCGAACTTAACCACTCGGCCACGGGGCCAGCCCCAAAGAGAGAGCTTTTTTTTTTGTTTGAGCTTCATTTTTTTCTTTGGTGAGGGTGAGATAATTTTTTTCTGTGGGAAAAATCTATTCCAGATGACTACAAGATGTGTACATACAAACAACTGACCTCTGAATAACACTGGCTACCAAAAAGAAGGAAATATTTTGTGCTGGACACTGCAATATGTGCTTTACACACGATCATCATTTTCATTCTCACAACAGTCTTTTGAAACAAGTGTTCTAATTACTGTCATATTCCTGAAAAGAAAAAGCAAGGGTAAAAGTGCTGAAGTACCTTGCCCTGGGCTTCACAGATGATGAGTAGTCCATGCTCCATGAAAGACTCCTCATAACGCCACTGCACTGCATGGAAGGGGAAAGTTGGGGTGGGAAAAGAAGATGAAGAACTTGGTTGTGAATATGCCAAAGTTCAGAAAAAAATGTTTCCATTGTCTCTTTTAATAACCCTCCTAAAATAATGTTTTACTGTCTTGCTCAAGTGAGGCTCAGTTTTGCTGTAGGAACCCACTCTCGAATCTCAGTGTCTAACCTGCTAAGGTCAATATTGGCTGCAGGTCTGGGCAAAATGTAGGGCACTGCCATTAGTGAGGTGGCTCAGCAATCCAAATTTCTTTAATGTTCGGGCTCCGGAAGTTCAGTCCATGGTCTCCTTTGCCACTGTGGGAGGGAAAAGATAACCGAAGGGCCAGTTCAGCTCTCTGATATGTTCTTCTGGATGTGGTAGATGTTACTTTCATCCATAGCCCATTGGCCTGAATTTGTCACTTGGTCCTGCTCGACCACAACAGGACTAGGAAATGTGTGAGCGTACCTAGAAGGCTGAATCAGTAACTGTTTCTACAACAATGACAATGGATAATAACTTTATTTTTTTAAAGAATAACACATTAGAAAAATGTATGCCCATTTTTATATAGTAACTATTTTTTCACCTCCTACTGAAAGAATACCTTTCACTTTGCATTTAATATTATACCTATGCATATGGCCTTTTATGATTTTATGATCTTTGGGGAGCAATTCTTATAACTCCATGAGACAAGTAAAAAATGTAATACAAATTATAATGCACACAAAAGCACTAAGCTGCTTCTTCCATTTCAAACAATATATAAAAAGTGATACCAATATATTCAGAAGGACCTTCATCCTGAAAAACAACTAGACACTTCATATAATACACTTTAAATTGTATTTATTGGCTTGCACAAAGTAAGGGGAATCTCTAAGAGGCATAAAACTAATCTGAATTAAAACAAGAGCTGCTAAAAGCAAATGTCAATGTGAGCCCTATAAACAAGAGACTGAACCTGAACAGACAGTGAGCTGACAGAGGAGAATCTGGGATATTTTTAGAACAAAGTGGAGATTCTGAAAGTTGGCTAATGTGGTCCCGCTTTGGTAATACTCTCTGATTCCAGAAATGCAAATGCTCCTGGAAGAAACCAGACATGATTTGTGTCCCTGGATTTCCACAGATTGACTTCAACCAAGTAGATCACAATGAAAGATCCCATAATAATAACCATGAACCTAAAATTGTGTCTCTAGCTAAACAACTTATCAAGAGTCAGAGTGAAAACAGGATACTGTCAGAGGAATACAAATAAATATATATTATTTAAAAATTCAAAGGTTGAACTTAACGACTAGGAAAAGAGATCCCGAACAAAAGGCAAAAGTTGGTAAATCTAAAGAAATATTGTATATGAATTAACATTAGCAGTGATAATAATTAGGATAGAAGTAAGAGGACAGAATTAAGATGCTTATCAATAATAACTTGTAAGGTGTGAGCAATTAAAATGGTGTAAATATTCACTAAAATTTCTAAATTAACCTCTAAAACAATAGAAGTGAGAAAAGAAGTAATTATTTACAAGTCAGCTGAGACAAAAGATGTAATAAGGAAACAAAAACTAAATTGATTTTTAAAAAAGTTAAAAGAGATAATAAAAACATATCAAAACAAAAAGAAAATTTTATATGTGCCATTAAGAATATAAATGTTCTGAACTTGAGGTTAAAAGCAGATTTTCAGATAGGGTGCAGAAATAATTTAGCTACGTATTTTTAAATGATGTGAGTGAAGCATGAGCACGTGGGCTACCAAATGCAATGTACAAGAATTGCCATGGCAGTACTCTATTAAATAGCCTGACTAGAAGCTATCAGTTGCCATTTGTTTAGACTGGATAAATAAATTCAGGTATATTCACAAAATAGAATATTATTCATCAATAAAAATGAGCAAATACAATAGTATTGAGACATCTCAGAAGCATAATATTTGAGTTAAATAAACTAGACACAAAAGAGCATACGTCTTGTGATTCCATTTACGTAAATTTCAATTGTTGGCCAAACTAAAAAGTTAGAAGTCACAATAATAGTTAATCCTGGGGTTTGGGGAGTAATTGAAATAGGGCACAGAGTGAACAACTGGGATGCTGGCAGAGTTCTGTTTTTTTGTTTTTAATCTGTGTGTTGGTTACATGGATGTGTTCAGTTTGTAAAAATGTATCAAGATTTATACCTGACTGTGTATCTGCCATAATTCAATAAGACATTCCAAAAAAGGATATGAAAATTTGAAAAAAACATATGTATACGTGTGTGTAACCACAATAAAAAAGCAAAAACTAGAAAAACTCAGATGTATATTGAAAACTCACATGTATATAAAGAAATAGAATGGTAATTGAGAGAGGGAGAGAGAAGGAGAGATTAAAAACCCAAATGTTCTGTATTATATTGATATTAGACAAAAAAAGCATAAGACAAAGGCGACATTATGGGATAAATGCACTAATAGTCTACAAGAATGAAATAATATAAATATAAAGCAATTAGCAAGTAAAACTAACAAGTCTACTTTCAAATTGAGAGTTCTCAACATGTTTTTAAATTATTGAAAGCTCAAAATGATTAAACTTTAGTTAGGAAAGATACTTTACATAACAAAATTAACAAGTATTGATTTCTTAGAACAATATAGATAGAATCCTGCAACCATGTGACATTTACAAAAATTAACTTTTTATTAGGCAATATACCAAGTGGCAAAAGAAAAAGGAAAGATTTGATATTAATAGTGCACAATAAAATTAAATTACAAGTTTATTACAGGAAGGATAAATGAAAAATCGCCATACAGTAGAGAGAAAAAGATCCTGGATGCTTTTAAATATTGCATACATATAAGAAGAAATTACAATGGAAATGTAAAAACATACTTGTAACTAAAAAGTAACGAAAGTAGAATATACCAATATTTGTGGAACTGAGCTACAGTGAAACAATACCACCAAATATACTATATAAGGAAATAGGAATGAGGGAATGTTCATGAGCTTACAACATATTTAAGAAGGCTTAAAAAACAACAGAATACGGCTGGTCTTGTGACCTAGTGGTTAAGTTCGGTGTACTCTGTTTCAGCAGCCCTGGTTTGCAGGTTCGGTTCCTGGGTGTGGACTTAGCACTGCTCATCAAGCCATGCTGTAGCAGCGACCCGCATACAAAATAGAGGAAGATTGGCACAGAGGTTAGCACAGTGCCAATCCTCCTCAGCAAAAACAAAATGAAAAACAAACCTATATCTTAAAATAATTGATGATAGGGAAAAAATGGAGGGTATTAATTGACAAAGTAGAAAACTAGTCACAAAAGAGAAATTAAGAAAATAAAACCTTCCTTAAAACAAAGGTTAGTAAAATAGACAAATCTCTACCAAGGTTGATGGAGATGAAGAAGGACAAGAAGGAGGAGGGGGAGGAAAAGCCAGACAAAAATAACTATTATGAAGAATATAAAATTAGAAATAGCATAAGTCCATCAGATATTAATATCTTAATAAGAAAACACATGCCAAAAGATTTGACAACTTTGACAGAAGGGGAAGATTTCTATAAAAATATAACCTCCTAGAAATCTTATAGTCATTAAAAATGCTGAATCAGTAGCTATATATTATCCCATAAAGAAAACAGTAAAATCAAATGTTTCAAAGCTGAGTTCCATCAACTTTTCAGGAACAAATTATTCCAATATTGTGGAACATCTTCCAAGAAATTGAAAAATGACAATTCACTCCATGAGAGCACTAAAAGCACCATATGAAACCAGTCAAGGCCAGTTAGAGAAAGGAAAATTGTAGAATGAATAGCAGTATTTATATCCCTACTTTTTCAAAGTACATAGAAGAACACTAATAATATTAATATTGGCATCTGTAAATAATCGTTATTGAGCACGTACTGTGTGCTAGTGTTGTCCTAAGTGGTTTATATGAAATGTCACTTGACTGTCACAGCGGCGAATGGGATAGGCCTAACCCTCATTTTAGTGATCCGAGGTCTGAGGATCTGGGCAGGTGCATGTCCTGCTCACAGGCTACGAGGACAGAACAGGGACATGAGCCCAGGCCTCCAACTCAAGAGTCTGTACTCACTGCTACACTCCCAGGTGTTTACCTATAGTTTGCCTTCCAAAGCAACTTACATTCATAGATTTTAGGGAAAAGCCATAAATTCACACCACTTATACTGACAGAAGGGAAACATAGCCATGTTTTTCCCAAATTAATGAATAATAAAAAAATCATTCCTTTTTTTTTTTAACATGCTAGTTTATATTTGCTTGCTGGTTTATTTTTCAACAGCTTTACTGTATTCACTGAGATGG
This sequence comes from Equus caballus, assembly GCF_041296265.1. NCBI lineage: Eukaryota > Metazoa > Chordata > Mammalia > Perissodactyla > Equidae > Equus > Equus caballus. The sequence goes on from NC_091687.1 coordinate 22,412,816, forward strand.
AGTAACTATTATATGAGCATGTCATTTTTTTCCCACATAAGATCTGAATAGAGAATAATATACAAAGTAGATTGGGCTAGAAAGCTGGATTCAACGATTACATCAAGGGAATGATTCACTTATGGATGGGCCACGTTCCTATAGTGGTATATGTCTGTTTTTGAGCACACAACCTCTATAAGCAAAAGTTTGTGCACATGACTTGCACAGTAAAATCTGACATATCTAACGGTATTCTTTCGATCTTGGAATACATCTGTCAAAGTGTCTCATTTATTATTAGAGTCTCTTTAGTTATATAGAGCAATAGAAAAAGTAACTGAGAGAGAGAAGGAGAGAGAGAGCGATCTCGCCTAAGAACAATTGCCGTTATAACCGTGCAGATATATTAGTTGTATAAAAGGTGCATTTGTATTGATTTCATATTAAAACTGTAAAAGTACATGGTTCAATTTTTAATGATACTGTGCATTATGTATTGCTGCCAGGCCATTTTCAGGTAACCACATTAAAACAGAATAGAAAGATTTTTAAGAGATTAAACCTAGGATCTCCTTCCTGCAAAATGGAGTTACCTTTTTGAAATTATTGCAATGGTATTGTCCTTCCTTTTTTCAATTTTAGACTTTTCGTCTTGCAATTAATGTTTCTGTGTGTATGCCTTGGGATTGCTACATTAAAATCCAATGATCACTCCAAGCAGGGATGAGCAGTCAAATCAGGGGAAAGTCTGATTTTCTACATTTAAAAAAAATGCATTTTCTAACTTCAAGCAGGATGGAAACATATGGAGCTAAAGCAGAAATATTTTATTATTTGTATTGATGAATATCAAGAACAATTAGCCTGTTATGTCGACAATTATAAGGGAATTTCTGTAGACATTTTTATATAGGAATTTAGTTGTTTTTCATAGATAAAGTTTCACTTTCTACTATTTCTGAGCAAAAGTATCTCAAAGGTTATACTGTAGTACTTAGCTTTGTACTTGATGTCAGTGATGGGCAGATGACACGTTTTCTACCCCTTCCTTAGCCAAGAAAGTAACAAGTCTTGTAAAAGTGAAATGTGAAGAGTTATAGCTGTAGACGATGCCCCTATGATATTCTCAATCCATTTCCAGACATACAGGTTCAAACCACGCTCTCATCTGAAGGTCGTCCACTGGTCTTGTACTGAATTCTGTGCTCCAAAAGCGCCTCTCATAAACACCCACAAAACAGATTTGTCACCTTAAACTCTCTACCACTGACCACCAAGATATATGAAAACACACGTTAATGGTTTATATGTCCCAAATCTCCTTGGCAAGAAAAAAAAAACAAAAATAAAACAGAAAATTTAGACTATTTTCCTTAAGCCTGTATGCTCCATGGAGCAGGAAGAGAAAGAGTTACAACTGAAAATTAGTCATGTTAATGCACGTGAAAAATACCTCAGATCTGAGAAATTATTTAACACACTATAAAGTTTTGTTTTCTGAATCTCAAACTAAATGTTTTCTTTCTGTCTCCTAAATTCTGTACACTAAATATTTGATAAAAAGGAAACATCTATTTAATATGTAGTCTTAAGATGCAGCCTTTTCTTTTGATACTTATAATTGGAGAAAAACATAATATTCTGTCATTCATTCAATAAACAAAACTTTATTTAGTACCATCTAAATGCCAGGCACTATTGACTGTGAAGTTTATAGTCTAGTGAAAGACATAGACAGTTAAGAAAGTGATGGTAATAAAGTGTGCTGATCATTTTGCCAGAGTATGTTAAGAAGGCTCAAGAAAGGCTTTGGTTTAGTCATTATGGAAGAAGTTTCAAGAAAATTGTCAGGAAACGGGAGTGAGCAAAATGGAGAATTACCATGCTCCCTCCTGCGATGGTTAATTTTATGTGTCAACTTGAATGGGCTAAGGGCTGCCCAGATGTCTGGTGAAACATTATTTCCGAGCATGTCTGTGAGTGTATCTGGAATGTTAGCATTGAATCAGATCACCCTCACCCAAACAGGTGGGCAACATCCAATCTGCCAAGGGATGGACTAGGGAAAAAAAAGCAGCGGAAGAGTAAATTTTTTCTCTGCATGGGCTAGGACATCCATCTTATCTTGCCCTTTGACACTGGCACTCCTGGTTCTTGGGCCTTCAGACTCAGAGTGGGAATAGGACTTACACCATTGGCTCCCCTGGTTCTCAGGCCTTCAAGTTCAGACTGGAACCATGTCACTAGCCTTCCTGGGCTTCCAACTTGCAGACAGTCTATCAGCCTCCATAATCACATGAGCCAACCCCTCATAATAAATCCATTTCCATAAATCTATATATGTTCTATTGGTTCTGTTTCTCTGGGGAGCCCTAACCAATATACCCTCAAAGGATAGCCATCAAGAGGGCTGCAGTAAAGAGAATATGTCAGAAATTAGTAGCTCAAAGAATACAAATACTGTCAGAGGAAGTGGTGAGAGATGGACCAGATCACTTCACCCTGAGTCTTGGGAGCTATGCTTGGAACTGAGCCTGAGGAAAGCCATAGGCATTTAAATGTTTAAACAAGGAAGGATGGGACACTTATGATCTAGAAATTTCTCTCCGACTGAGATTTGGAAAGTGAATTAGAAGAGGCAAGGAAAGTGGTTACAAGTAATGGATACGAGAAGGGCTGCATGAGGAAAGAGATATGCTCCCAGTTTTGGATGTATGACCCAGATAATAAGAGAGAGGAAACTTCTCGGGGTCTGTATTGCATATGAGACCCACTGGGGAGCAAAGTGGGGGGAGAGGGGCTTGTAAGAGGGAGAAATGCCTCTTGTGGCTATATAATAGTTTTATTAGTCAGAGTTCTCTAGAAAAACAGATCAATAAAATGTGTATATGCAGATATTATTTATAAGGAATAAGCTTACATGATTGGTAAATCTGAATCTGCAGTGTGAACCAGCAGGCTTGAGACCCAGGAGAGACCATGTGCCAGAGGAAATTCAAAGGCATTCTGCTGGAGAATTTCCTCTCCCTTGAGGAGGCCAGACTTTTTGTTCTGTTCTTTCAATTGATTGATTGAGTTCACACACGTTATGGGTGGCAACTAGCTTATCAAATTTCACCAGCTTAGATGTCCAAAAACACCCTCTAAATTGACACATAAAATTAACCATCACAAAAGCACACTTTGTCAACTTGGCACCCACATGAGTACCCTTAAACTGTATCTAATCTCCAAATAAAGACAATAACAATGTCATACTTCAGCCTAATGTGATACAACAGTCCTGCATACAACTGAAAATGCAGTAACTGTCTTCCTGGAGGAGGATTTAAAGTCCTTGGATGATGTTTACTCTTCTCCTTGACATCCCATAACTAAAATACCATGATGTAAAGTTTACAATACTTAAATACTATGATATAAAGTCAATACATCCTATGTTATGTAAAGGGATAAAGGAGGAAGAAAGCATATTTGCTTAACATACACACACACACACACACTCATAACAAAATAAGTAGGAAATACTCAAAACAATTATAGGCTTCATTGCTGTGATTGGTCATGTGGTTTTAGCTGGTATTTATAACTACCTTCTTCCACTACCCATTCTGTATTCCCTTTGCCTTTGACAAGCACCTCAGCTGGTCATGGTTCTTTGCCTGGTTGGGTCACCCAAACCTTTATTCTTCAATGTCTAGGCAATTAGTAGTCCCACCTGGATCGGGGGTTGTAATTTTCCACTGACTTTACTCACGGGACATGGTAATACTAAGAGATACCCTAAGAGATCTCCTGTCTTCTAGGCATGCTCTTCCTTACTTCCATCTTGGAGTAGTAGTCCAATTTCCCCTTGGTAGTCAGGATCAACCACCCCAGCCAGCACAATAATTGCTTTCTTTGACTGTTGATTCATAGGCACGAAGAGTCCAAAGTGGCCAGGGGTAAGTCTTAACTTCCAGTTCAGTTGAATCATTGTTATTTCTCTTTGTGGAAGCATTTCTTCCTTTGGAAAAAAGACCTGTAGGCCAGCAGAGTATAAGCTTATAGGAACAGGAAGCAAAATTTTTGCTAGTTGGTCACTAGGGATTATAGTCGTGTTATCCCCATTTCCACCTCTTCATGTTTGGACCCGTGAATCCTGGCTATAGGAGAAACACCACCATATATTGGATGCTGATTTGGAGCACATACAGTCTTCTGGAGAAACTTGCCCCAGCTCTGAAAGGTATTGTCACCTAGATGGCTTTGTAAATTAGTCTTTGAATGGCTATTTCACTATTCTATCAAGCCGGCTATTCAGCATAGTGGGAAAAATGGTAAGCCCACTGAATTCCATGAGTTAGGGCCTATTGCTGCACTTTGTTTGTTATGAAATGAGTTCCTTGATCAGAAACAATGCTGTGTGGAATATTATGACAGTAGGTAAGGCATTCTGTAAGTCCACAAATGATAGTTTTGACAGAAGCATGGAGTAGGAAAGTCTAATCCATATCCAGAGTATCTATTTCGTTAAGAACAAAATGCTGCCTATTCTATGGTGGAAATGGTTCAATGTAATCAACCGGCCACCAGGTAGCTAGTTATTTACCCTGGAGGATGGTGCCATATGCAAGACTCAGTTGCTCTCTGCTGCTGGCAGCTTGGGTACTCAGCAGTGTCTGTAGCCAGGTCAGGCTTGGTGAGTGGAAGTCCACGCTGCTGAACCCATGCATAACTTCCATCCCTGCTACCATGGCCACTTTGTTCATGAGCCCATTCGGTGCTGACGAGGTGGCTGGGAAAAGATGCTGACTGGTATTCACAGAACAGGTCATCTTATCTACTTGATTACTAAAATCCTCTTCTGCTGAAGTCACCCTTTGGTGGGCAGTGACATGGGACACAAATATCTTCACATTTTTTGCCCACTCGGAGAGGTCTATCGAACACCTCTTCCCCAAACTTCCTTGTTAGCAATTTTCTAATCATCTTCTTTCCATAGATGTTTCCTTGCCCATCCAGCCAAATCACTGATCTTAGCATATAATTGCACATCTCTCCATGATATACTGCTTGAAGGCCTGTCCCCTTGGAGGATTTTCCTTTACCACTGTCCTTCAAGAATGTCCCAGAAAGGGGATACAGGGCTGCAGCTGTCCTCTTTTGTGAAGTGCCTGTGTAACTTGTGGAACCATCTATTAACTGGGCCCAAGTCTTTTCTTCCTCCATCACCTGATCAGAGGGAACACCCCATGCAGCCATAGGTGCAGCCTTGGAGAGAGAAGGCAGTGTAGCAGAAGTGGGGATCACAGGCATTTGGGCCACTTTTCATGTAACTTACTTGTACATTCTGGGTCTGCTCAGGTTGGATCTTGTAGATACCACTTCTATTTGATGATAGAGTGCTGCTGTGCACTGCCTATTTTATGGGTTGGTGGGTCAGATAATACTCTGCTCATGATGAGCAGCTCTGATTGCATAGTAACTTAGTGGGCCATCATTAGGTGTTCAGTCTCTCTTGAGGCCCAGTAGCAGGCCCAGAGCTGTGTCTCGAAAGGACAGTAGTTATCTACAGAGAATGGCAGGATCTTGCTCCAAAATCCTAATGGTCTGAGCTGTGATTCACTTATAAGGGACTGTCAAACGCTCCAAACAGCATCCCTTATCTCCCATTGCCACTTCAAGCACCATGATCTGCTGGAACATAAGGCTAAATGGCAGAGCACTTTGCATGGCAGCCTGGACCTATTTCAAAAACCTTTACTTCTTCTGGGTCCCACTCAAAACTAGCAGCTTTTTAGGTCACTTGGTAAATGAAGTGCAATAACACACTCAAAGGAAGAATAGGTTGCCTTCAACATCCAAACAGGTCCACTAGGTATTATGTTTTCTTTGTTTGTTTGTTTGTTTGGCTGTTGGAAGATCCAAGTTGTTTTGAAAACAACTTATCGTTCATCTTAGAAAGGGTATCTCGACATGCTCCACCCTACTTTCGGTACCAAAATCTGTTTTAGTCTCAGTTTTCCAGAGAAAAAAGACCAAGAGAAAAAGAGAGTGAGAGAGAGAGAGAGATTAATTTATTATAAGTAATTGGTTCACATATTTATTGAGGCCGGGAAATCCAAAATCTGCAGTGTGTTCTGTCAGGCTGGAGACTCCAGGAAAGCTGATAGATAATTCCAGTCTGAAGGCCAGCAGACTGGAGACCTAAGAGGGCAGATCGTATACATGAAGAGTGAAGGAAGACTACTGGAGAATTCCCTCTTACTCAAGAAGGCCGGTCTTTTTGTTTTATTCAGGCCTTCAACTGATTGACTGAGGCCCATTCATATTAGAAAGGCAATCTGTTTTACTCAACGTTCTCCAATTTAAATATTAATCCCATCCAAAAACATCCTACAAGTTGACACATAAATTTAGCCATAATAATAGTCACTATTCATGATGAACTTTAGAGATTTGGGAAAGTTCATTTATTAAAATGAAATTAAGTATTTTATACACAGGTTTCAAATTTGTGATATAAGAAATACACTTTCTAGGAGATTCCTATTAAAAACAATATTAATTATTCAAGACAAACTTGTCCTCATTATTTAAATTGTACATCTACTTCTTTAGGTATTTCTGACAAATGTCAGAACTTTATAAGCCTGAAAATATATTAATTATATGAGATAGTTTCCCTTCCTTCCTATTTCAAACTTAAAAATAAAACAGCCAGTTATTTTACCAGTAAAATGAGTTTATTCTGGAATAGCCAAAGAATTGCAATTTGGGGGGCTGGCCCCGTGGCCGAGTGGTTAAGTTCACGTGCTCCGCTGCAGGCGGCCCAGTGTTTCGTCAGTTCGAATCCTGGGCGCGGACATGGCACTGCTCGTCAGACCACGCTGAGGCAGCGTCCCACATGCCACAACTAGAGGAACCCACAACGAAGAATACACAACTATGTACCGGGGGGCTTTGGGGAGAAAAAGGAAAAAATAAAATCTTTAAAGAATTGCAATTTGGAATGTGCATGCTATGGTGGACCATAGGCAAATCCGTCAAACAAGGGAAAGGAATGTTATTTTATGGAGAAAAAGGAGGAAATTGAGAGGGGTTGTTATGAATAAAGTCCACTGGAGAAAAGTAAGAGTTCAGGGTATTGATGATTTCTCATTGGCTGAGTTGCTGGGGTAGTCAATTTCTACTTGAGAAGCAATGTACTTTTCTTCCTGTAATTAATGAGTCTTTGCTGTTGAGGACTTCTGTTGGGTCTGTAATTGACTAACTTTCCTGCAATTGACCTTGAGTGGTACTGCTTGGGAACTCCCCCTTCTGGCTTTCCAACTCCATTTTAAATGAGGTTTCCCTTTATTAATTTCCACATTCCCTCCCTCCCTCCTTCCCTCCTTTCTTCCTTTCTTTTGTCTTTTCCTGAAAGAATTCTTAAGGAGCGTTTATATCCTTATTAATGAAACTGCCACTTGTGGACTTGCTGCATTACAATTTTCTGGAAGCTTGTTAAAAACGCAAAATCTCAGGCCCTTTCCCAGAGTGACTGAATAGAATCTGCATTTCCACAAGGTTCCCCAGGGGACTGATGTGCACCTTGGAATTTGAAAATCACTGGAGTAGTTTAGTGACTCTAAAGAATAGCTGTCTCTGTGCTGCATGCAGTACCCAAATGAAGAATAGTGAAAAGAGAAGATTGATAGATATTGGATACTTTTTAACAATAAATTTAAATCTTCCCAGGCGATTCTAATGTGCCACTAGGACTGAGAACCACTGATGAAAACAAATTCTTCCTTTTACGAAGATGTGGAGAGAATTTGTGGCTTTTCTACATATTCACTGGTATTTATGTCAGAACCAGAACTAGGCACAAGTCAATCTGTTCTTAGGTAAATTCTGATTGGTGGAGAGAGATATTTCAGTGAGATAAGACCAGTATGAGAAGTTCTATAAAAACAGAGAACTAAAAGTAGAAAATTACCTCACAAGTACACAGAATGGTATCATGTCTGCCAAACAGAATTCAGTTCACAATGTACCAGGGACACATAGATAGACCATTGGGTCAGACTGCCTTCAAAAAAAGGATTTTATGTTTTTAAAATTCTTATAACTACGTACAAAATTAATCGAAGTAGTATAGAATTTCCTTGTCCATTCATGAGGCTATTGTAAATGGAACTTTAGTATTTTATAGACATATTATAGGCAAAACATATATCTAATATCAAATAAATAGATTCTTTTGCTCCTTTAGTCTCAAAGTCTAGGATTCTGAAGAAGGAATAATCTGTTCTTATACTTGTACATTGCCTTAAATTTAATTTGAAGCCCATCATCAGGTTTATGATCTCAGTTGATATAATTATTCCTGGTTTCATTTTATATAGCTCAACCTCATGATAGAGTTTCTTGATCTTGTTTTCACTTTAGAAGAGGCTGAGAAGAAGATTCTTGTGTAAGTATTTTTAGAAAGAGTGCTTCAGAGGCTCAGCATCTGTCTCTCTCCACATGAGGCTTCTGGATAAAAAGAAGAGTGGTCACACACCAACTGGTACAGTTTCAGTTTTTCTGTTTCTAATGGGTGATTTATTGTCCACAGGCATATTTCCAAGTATTATTCTTTCAGCAACAGATTCACTTATTTTTAACAACCTTTTTTCTCTTACAAAACAATTAAGAGTGATAACAAATGTTATTCCTTTTGGGAGAGGCTTCTTCTCCACCACTGCCTGGGCAACGTAAATTATTACTAATGCAACTTTCCCACCAGAATAAGAATTGCCTTGAGTGTGTGAAAGATCATGATTTGAAAATTAGAAGCCACAAAAATACTCAAGAGCTAAGCAATCTAGTCTACACTTAATTTATAAAAGAACAATGTTTAAGCAATGTTTGAAAATTTTTGACTATTTCTTTAGTAGGTATTTTGCCAACATTATAATGAACCACTCCATAAAGCTTATGTGAGACTGGAGGTCAGGCAAGGAAATGCTGGAAAATCCAGTTATCTACATTAAACCTAATCCTGTTAATCAACGTAATCTTGAATCTAGATTACAATGTCTGGACATGTAAACTAACCATTTAAAATGTACCTAATTCATAAACTTGATAAACAACAATTTTTTTCATTCTGTAACTTGAACACAATCTCGCGTTAATTTACAGTTTGCTAGAAAGTAAGAAAGAAAGTAAAGAAAGATTGTAAGAAAAAAGACAGGCCATGAAATCAGGTAGAACTGAGTGTAAGTCATGCCTTTACCCCTATGTGGGGAGTGATTTTTCATGTTACTTTTATCTCTCTTAGCCACTTTTCCCCCAATTGTAAACTATTATGATAACAGCTATGACTTAGTGTTATAACAGGTCTACAGGGCCTGGATTATAATAGGTGCTTAATTAACATAATTTTTGATTCTTATTAAAATGAAGGGCACTAAAATGCTGAGAGTCATGGGGGGAAAATTTCATTCAAAGTCATAGCTTAACAGGTGAGAAGAAAAAAAATAATAGGGGAGAATATGAAGGTTCTGTGTATGTGATAAGAAGGCAAGGAAAAGAGGAAAAGGGAGTATGGAGTTTAAGAGGGTGTGGAGGGGTTCCAAAGATTTTTGGTCTGCTTCACCAATTGTCTGAGACTAAATATTTCTGAACCTTGCTTCTCCTACATTTACCTAGAGACTTTAAAGAAAATGAAGATGCCCATATCTCCTATTTAACCTGCTAAAACATGAGCTTTGACATTGACAAGGACTAGCAAAATTTAAGAAAATAGACACATATTGATAGTGCATAACAACATTTCAAAACACAAGAGATAAAAAGATGTTAAAAGTTCTGGAGAGAAAGAAAGACCAAATAAAAGGCTCATGGAACAGAACGCATCAGGCTCTTAATTGAATCTTGGAGGCAGCAATCAGTCTTACTTGAAGCAGTGCCTTCAAATACAGACAAAAAATAATTTCTATCTTAGATACTCAGTCAGACTCAGTCATGTGTGAGCATAGCATAAGGACATTACAGATATGTAAGATTTCTAAAAATTTCCTTCCTTTGCTGCTTTTGCCAGAAAGCTGCTTGAGATGTTTTCCCCCAAATGAAGGAATAGACCAGGAAAGAGAAAGACATGTTACAAAGAAAACAGGAGCCTCAACACAGGAGATGAGCAAAGAGAATGTCCAGGAGGACAGTGAAAAAGGAACATAAGGGCACAGCTGTGCTCCAGGCATAGAGAACACTCTGTGCAGTTTGGAGCAGTGTAATTTAAGAGAAAGGCCAAGGGTGGTATCACCACAATCTGTCCTTGGACGATCTTTTTAAGTTGATGACACTACTGGAGGATATGCTCCACCCAAACAATAGAGTAAAACAAGATAGGGGAAGACTTGATATACAGGAAATAAAATACGCCACTTAGGATGACAGTGAAGAGAATCAAAGACACATAGCTGAGGAGTAGACCTAGACAATGCAGTAGAATAAAGATCTCTGGTAGTAAGACTGGGAAAAGTTGGCCTAAGGGGAGCCAGTTTTAAAAAGAGCCAGAGAAGCCATTTCAGAGAAATTGCCTGCACTTCTTACTCCTTGAAAATTTTCACTATTTGAACTGGGCCAAACCTTTGGACTGGGCCAAACCAACACTGTCTTGCAAACAACTGTTTGTAAAACTAACAGGAAAGCAGAGATCCTGACCCCAAAGTCTAATGACTGTGGGCTCTTTTCTGAAGCTAGAATTGTAACCAGCCGTGTATAACTAAAGAATAACCCAACTTATTAATAGCTATAGAAGATTGTTTTCTTTTCCTCTTCTTTTCACATAATTACCCCTTTTCTTTCCCCGTAAAACCCCTCCTCTTTCACCCTGTAATTGGGATGCCATTTGGGTTTCTACCTAAATCTGTGCTCCCTGAATTGCAATTCTTTGATCTCAAATAAACTCTTTGCCTCTTAAACTGGTTTCTATTTTCATAGGTTGACAAGGCTTCCAAAGAAAGTTTGAAATTCAGAGTTTCCTAAATTTTATTACTTTTTGGATAATTGCACTGAAAGGATGATAGATGTTGAATGATTTACTAATATACACACAAAAAAACTCTAGGCAAGTAACAACAAACAAACAAGCAAGTAAGGAATATTTAACTTTAGGACAAATTGAAAAAAGGCAAATGTGATCCTGTTATGACACTATGACAATTTTTAATAATATAAACAATGAATACTGCTTTAACACCAAATTTTTAAACGGAATTATAAAAGAATGAGAGCGTCAAGTAAAAGTGTTGGCAATGTAAGAGAGCTAAATCTTCGCCCACATAACAGCAAAACGATAGATAACATCTGAAATTAATGAGTCCAATGACAGCAATTTATTCATGTTGTTTAGATTTATGGAGACTAAACAACTAAAAGAGGCAAGAGTGGTTGTTTATGGAGAAGAACACTGGGTGGGAGGCAGTGGGGCAGCAAACAACCCGTTAGTTATAATCCATTTAGTTTGCTATTTAACTTTTTAAGCTATGGTACATATACTGCTTTGATAAAGTAAAATTCAACTAAAATATTTATAATGCAGCTTTTTACCCACCCAGATATTTTCAGGCTGGCTTCTCCAGGTAACATCCATTGGTTTCAGTAATGCCCCCATGTGTTTGCATGTTGACCCTTGAACAGCAATATGCTCCTCACAAGTAGGGCAGTATATACTGCACAGGAAATTACCACCGCTCACCAAGCCCTGGCCCACCATATAAATTCTGGTGGAAATAAAGAGGATGAGGCACTGTTGACATCTGCAGATAAAGAAATTCTTTTCTCTGTAAACAGGAGGCTGCCTAGCAACCATTATCCTGCACTCTGAGGAGACACTAGACCACACATTTTCATTTCTGTAACTATTATGAAACCCAGCCTAACAATAATTAAACTTATACTCCTGATTGGTTTGGAATTATTTTACTATTATCAAATATAACTTTTTTATGAATCAAAGTTACAGAAAAATGTGAAAAATACATTTAAGGAAAAATAAGCACATTAAATTACCTGCACTGTATAATCATTATTTTTCTTTCTAACTGGTTTGATCATTTTACAATAATATGTGCAAAACCAACACCAACAATAAGCCAACATGCACAGTTTGGAAGTTGAAGTTGAGTGAAATCCATTATGTTTCATGGCTTTGCATTTCATTGCATTATCCTTTCCACTTGAGTAAATGCACTGCACTCCATTTGGACTTAGTCATGCTGTAGTTTGCCTGTCAGAAAATTTGCATTTCTATGATCAAAATGAAAGATGTGTTTGAGATTTATTGGAAAAGTGGGTGTAGAAAAGGCTTTAAGTGCTTCTGAGATCATTTTTCTTTTATGATGATTTGTAAGGAGCTTTGGAAACAATGTGCAAAGCTTCTAGGAGTGTCTGGAGTGAGCGTTTAGCCCTGGCGGGTGCGAGATGCCTTCTCAATTAGCGCACACTCCATTAACTCTTTACCCAGAATGAGGCATGACTACTTTGCTTTGGTAAGAAAATGAAAGGATAACAAGAGCAAGAATCTTTTCTTTTTGTCTCTCTCTGAACTTTCAGCATCTGACAACTAATAAAAATTCGTTAAACAATTAAATATTTCCAACTCTTTTTCTTAAGTTATGAAAGTCAATATCAATTTATGTATCAAATTAAAACCACCTGGCAGCTGCCCTAAAGCAAATCAGAATGAGTTCAAGGAAAAACAAGAAATGCTTTAGGCTTGCTTACCCTAAGTCTTCGGGTAGGTTGTTTTCTGAAGCCACCTGGCTTCTTCCACAAGAGCTAGGCAACATCATCATGTGTTCTTGAGTGTTCTACAAACTAGATGCCAGGATTCCTTTCAATGCATCTAAAGAACGTCAACATGGCATTCTGCCTATAGAAAATGTCCTGATTTGGGCAGGAGTTAACTCTTTTTTTGCATTAAAAAAATCTTCTGGGCCAGCCCTGGTAGCCTACTGGTTAAGTTTGGTGTGCTCTGCTTCAACAGCCTGGGGTTTGGTTCCTGGGTGCGGGCCTATACCATTCATCTATCAGTGGCCATGCTGTGATGGCGGGTCACATAAAAGAAAAAAACTTTTTTCTCCTATCATCACCATCAAAGTTCACACTGTAAACCTACTGTGGAAATGGTATAAGGTTTAACATAGTATCATGCCCCTGTGGTCACTGTAAACACTCATTTTTAATAATAGCATGAGCTCTCAAATTCACAATTCTTCCTTCTGGACCTTAGGGCTAATTGTGATGCCAGGATTTTTGATCTTCTGGCTAAAAATCATTATAGCAAATGAGTGTTTTTCCTGGGAAAATGTAGAGATGTGAGTTTTCGTCAGCAAAAGGATGGAAATGAGTAAACTATAAGTCTTTTTCCACTTAACTGGTTGACTGTTCAGACCACAGGGGAAGACATCCCCAGGGAGGGAGGAAAACGAATACCAGCTGCAATATTTAAGACTTCCTGTAGCTTTTCTTTTCCAATAAAGGGATACAGTTACTTTTCCAGTGGCAGAAATGACGTTCTCAAGCTGGTTATTGCTAGAGGTTTGTCCTCCTGAGATTTCTTCATGCTTTTGTGCAGGAAGTGACAGGCTCCATATTAAATTGTGACTGGGTCTGAGAGGATAAGCACACTCCCGCAGAAGCCCTGCATTTTGCCCCCAACTTCTGCTCACCTCAGTGGGGATCCACAATAATAAGTCAGTCTGTGCTCAGGACTGCCAGGATAAACAATAAATCACAATAATTCTACCATTCAGAGATGAGAGGTCCCCTACCTCAGTTCTTAGGAGATTTTTAATCATGGTGGAAAGGAAAGGGTGTTAATGAGGTCTATAATTAGGTTAAAACAGAGTAATTATGTCCTATGTTGTTATAAATGTTGGGGTGGCTAATATCATTAAGGGAAACTAAATACTTTCTTGGACTGTGAAGATAAATTGAATAAAAATACTACTGTAAACAAGGTGCTCTCTTGTTATGTATGGAACACATCCCTGGTGGCGAGCATTGAGAAGAGGGCAGTCTGTGTGCAGTGGAGAAGCAGGCAGCATTCACACTAGCCTTTTATGAGCAGCCTCTGCTGGTACCTAGATCCTAGTCTATGAAATTACAACACTTCCTTCTTGCTGAGTCACTATGCCTCTATCTTTTTGAGATGACTACACTTATCTTTTAGATTTCTTATTGGATCCTTTGTATAAGAGCACTTGCCAATAAAGAAGGGAAACTTAGGAAAACATCAAAAAAGGACTGATAAGAGATTTGTAGACACTATATCCCCAGTGACTACTCATTCACTGTAAGCACGTTGTAAACGGTTGAGACAACAAAACTCTCCACAATATCTCATAGTTTTAATATATTTATAATATGCTAAGATTATTCTTAGGGCGTTATATTGATTACATCCTGGTATCCAAACAACAGTCCTATAAGGTACTATTATTCCCAGTATGAGGAAACTGAGACTGAAGCATAGATTGTTTGCATATTTCATGAAAATTACAACCACTGCCACAGGATGCATTCGGATTCAAACATGAAACTTTCTAATTTCAAAGCTCATGTTCATATCATGACGTGGCATCCTTATCTCTTCCTGCATGGAACGGGTGAGTGACAGGAGTGAAAAAGATAGGACTCATTCTGGCATGTGAAATAGAAAAAAAAATGACAGAAGTTGTAAACATTCCAAAGTGGCAAGAACGTCAGTAAAACAAACAGGAGCTGGGCAAGATTTATATGTGTGAAGACCAAAGATATTAGCATTCTCTTTCTCTATTTTCAACATGCTTTTGAGTAAAATGTAGAACGAGGCAGTCTAGTAGAGCGGTTTACAAGACAGATTCAGCAGTGCCTACATTCAAGTCTCATCTCCCGTTCAGAACTGTAAAATCTTGGGCAAAGTATTTCATCTCAGTCTCCATTTCTTCACAGATGAATTGAGTATAATTTTGGTATTTCAGAAGGTTGTGTGAAAATTAAGTAGATTAACAGAGGTAAGGAATTGAGAAGGATGTGGACATGCAACTTTTATACAACCACGAGATGTTTTAATTTTTTTTTTTTTTTTTGAGGAAGATTAGCCCTGAGCTAACGTTCACCTCCAACTCTCCTCTTTTTGCTGAGGAATATTAGCCCTGAGCTAACATCCATGCCCATCTTCCTCTACTTTATTTGTGGCATGCCTACCACAGCATGGCTTGATAAGTGGTGCGTAGGTCCACACCCAGGATCTGAACAGGCGAACCCTGGGCTGCCAAAGTGGAGTGCGTGAACTTAAGGCCTGTGCTACCGGGCCATCCCCAAGATGTTTTAATTTTTGAGAAGGCTACAAGAATATTTATTTCTGGTATGGTCTGAAGAATAGTAAGACTTTTTGTGAAATAATTACGTTTCATTTTCAGTATTTTATTTTGTTTCCCAATTTTTATTAGCTACTAAATATTAGAGCCAAATTTGTAGCCCATCCATATGAAGTGCTTAGGGCCCAAACACGAGGGCTGTTTGGTGACAGTATTTAACACATGACTGATTAACAAGACACGTATGACTTACTGAGCTAAGAATGGAGGCACTCCTTCCCTTGTTTACTTATTCATTTTCTCCCTTTAGAATCTTCCCACCAAGCTGAAGAGGATCTGTACACATAGAGAATGATGAATTTCTTCCTTCTTTCAATGGCAAATTTCAAATTAATTCTCAAGTATATCAGATTATAGTTATGCATTTTTGCATGGGTGTTATTTTTTCCACACTTTTCCCCTCATATTTCCTCATCAACCTCTCAATGTCTCACTTATGATATTATGAATCAACACGAGAATATAAATTCTGTGAGAGCAGGGAATATTTTCTACTTTGTTCCATGCTATATCTTCACAGTCTAGAACAGTGCCTGGTACACATATTTATTAAATTAATAAGTTAATATTAAATGTTATGTATCTCTACAATCCCCTTCCCTTTAAAATCTTTGGGAATGAGAGGTATCATTTTATAAATAAGTAAAATACTGTTTGGTGTATGACAGAAAATATTCTATATCCTTGAATCTCTTCCCCTATCCGTTCCCCCACATACACATACACCTGTCTATATCCGGGAAATGTTAGTTTCAGGTATAACAATAACAATTAGGTCACAAGCTTCATAATTTTAAATTTATGAGTATTCTAAAAAGCCCAAATATTAGAAAAACAATCTTATATATATATATATATGTATGTATGTATGTAATTTTATATATATAATTTTAAAATCAGTACATCTTGGCTATTGTGAATAACACTTCAGGGAACATGGGGGTGCAGATAGCTCTTCGAGACACCAATTTCATTTCCTTTGGATATATACCCAGAAACAGGATTGCTGGATCATATGGTAGGTCTCCTGTTAATTTATTCAGGAGCCTCCACACTGCTTTCCACAGTGGCTGAACCAATTCATGTTCCCACCAACATTGTACAAGAATTCTCTTTTTTCCACATCCACAACAACACCTGTTATCTTTCATCTTTTTGATAACAGTCATTCTAACAGGTGTGAGGTGATACTTCATTGCAGTTTTCATTTACATTTCCCTGTGATTAGTGATATTGAGCATCTTTTCATGTACCTGTTGTTTATTTGTATGTCTTCTTTTGAGAAATGTCGTTTGCCCATTTTTTAATTGAGTTATTTGTTGTTTTGATATTTAGTTGTAGGAATTTCTTATATATTTTGGACACTGACCCATTTTTGGATATACGTTCGTAAATATTTTGTCTCATTCCATAGGTTGCCTTTTCATTTTGTCGATTGTTTCCTTTGCTGTATGGATACTTTTTATTTTGATGCAATTTCACTTGTCTATTTTGTTTTTGTTGCCTATGTTTTTGGTGTTATCTTAAAAAAATCATTGCCCAGACTGATGTCAAGAAGTTTTCACCTATGCTGTCTTCTGGTAGTTTTATAGTTTCAGGTCTTACATTTAAGGTGATGGATATATTTAATTAGCTTGATTGTGGTAATCATTAAATTTTATACTTTAAATATATATAATTTTTATTTGTTAAGTATACCTCAATAAAGCCAGAAGAAAATAAACATAAAGTTTAAAGTAAACTTTCCTTTTTCTATGAAGCTTAATCTCTGCATAAGTAATTATAGACATAGACAAATTTGCGAAGAAAATGCAAATATTCATCATGCTGGCTTTATAAAGTATTAATTGGGATAAATCTGTATTTATCATAAGTTTTAGCCCCAAGCCATGTAAATTAAAAATAAGCAATATAGCCTCTCTTTCTTGACTTCAGTAAGTTTTTTATTTTCTTTAACATAACAATGAACTGAGATTCTCCAAACTGGGCAATCCAGAACAAAAGAAAAACTGACTCTTGGGTCAGCACAAATATCTGAAGTTAATAAACATTGAGAGGCACCCATCAGTAGGTCACAATCATGATGGGTGGTACTACAAAGGATCTAGCAAGGACAGGTCTAGGTGCAGCTCTGCAAACACTGTGTAAGGAGAAGTTTTATCAGATATCTGGAGCGTATGAGCTACAGCAAAGACTGGCTAGATGCTCAGCAGGCCCATTTCCTCCTCCAGGGCACACAGCTGGACGACATTTCTCAGGCTCCCATGCAACTGGATTGGATCATATGACTAGAACTCCCTAATGGAGTGGCAGGGGATGTCAGATGTCAGGAGGCACAGGAAGTTAACAAGGGGTGTGCCTTCTCAGTACCATTGTCTCTTCTTTCATTGGTGGCCATAGGGGCTCTTGGTTAAATAAAGCTAGTAGAATGTCTCTCAGGATCAGTCCCTGAATAACTGTGTGGACCTGAGACTCCTGATCAACCTAAATAAGTATATGTCTTTAATGAAAATTAAAATTGTATTTTGTTATTGAGAATTGGAGTTTGTTACAGGACTCAGCCTATATTCTCTATATACTCTCTATGCTGTTAGTTTAACACGGTGGAATTTCATTGACATTTATTTATTTACACTGTGCTAAGTACATGCAGTTTCATCACCCACTAGCCCTGCACAAGCTTTTTCTTGCCATCATCTTTATGGTTTGAGTCCAAGGAGAAAGGGGAAAGAAGACATCTTCAGTGTATTTTAGTCTATGCAAGGTGAGGTGGTGGGGAGCATTTATCTACTTAATCAAGCATAATTGAGCAAGATATCCTTCTGGAGCTTGAGGTAAATATTCAAACTCATATTAAAAAGTGTGTCCTATCCTGGCCTTGCCCTCAGTTCTTATAGTTCCCTTAGGTAACTAATGTAGGAGGTGGATGGGCTAAGACAGGACATTGGCTTCTAAGAATTCCTATTCTCTTTAAATTCTGATATTTCCTAGTATTCTACATAAGTGCTGATTTGACATTATCCTCATCTTTCACTGTTTTCATTTGAGTGTTTCTTGTTTCTTCTGATAATTTTTTAATCTCATACAAAATCCGAAAGAGTTAATATACTTAAGACATCTCCAGATACAAATGAAATCAATCTCTTTTTAAGATCACTATCAAGTT
This sequence comes from Equus caballus, assembly GCF_041296265.1. Lineage (NCBI taxonomy): Eukaryota > Metazoa > Chordata > Mammalia > Perissodactyla > Equidae > Equus > Equus caballus. Next base: position 22,431,344 of record NC_091687.1, read on the forward strand.
ATGAGTTTACATACACTTAGTAAAGTGTTTGATCAAGTTACTTTATATTCTCTCACATAAAATAGGAATCTATGAGGTAGAAAGTAGTCTCTGAGAGCACCACTTTGCTTTGTTGAATTCAGTACTTTCAGTAAATTTCAGGGCCATAATGATTAGATTAAAGGCCATCACTAAAGTTTAAGATTACTATTTCAGGAACAAATAATCTTGGCATATTGACACAGTAAGATAGATCTAACAAGATGAACACTACATTTTACAAACTGTATTAAGGATTTGGTGCCAGCCACATCCACAATCCCATTTCAGTAGTTAAATCAACATTTGCTATTTATAGAGGCTTAAGAGGAAATGTGAAAAAGAATTGTAAGCCCATTACATTGTCCCAAGATATGGAGATAAAACTCTTAGAAAAACTGGGGGAATTAATTCTATAATCCCTGTAGACTAATATAATTAGAATGTAGTATTCAAAATATGGAAGGGGATGCTCACCCCATACTTTGCATTGGCCATAGCATTCCTAGAGTGTGTTGATGGCCTCTAGACAAAGGCTACCAGGAACACACCTATAGTTGAAAACTGGGATTTGTATTTGTTGCAGTGAGAGAGAACACCATGATTGGAGACTGTGAGGTATAAGTGCATGTTAGCAAGAACTTATTATAGGACTTAGGCTTTGGCTGGAGGAGAGTCTAAGAAACTGGGGGATTGTTCTTGGACAGTTCTGCTAGAAAGACAGTGCAATTTAATGATTGAGTATCTCAATAAACCTTCCTTCTGGAAGGGTAAACTAGTAGGAGGAAGAAGCTGTAATTGGTAAAGACTTGGTAGTCTTTCATTTAGTGAGAGAGCAACTTCAGAATAACTTCAAAATCATATATATTTGAGTTCAAAGCCTTTCTCTGTAACTTTCTAGCTGTATGATCTTTTAAAATTTACTTAACTACTCTGATTTCTATTTATTATTTTTAAAAATGATAATAATATTATTCTTCTTAGAGTGAGTCTATGTACTTAAAAGAAAAAGCAATAATCACCATCATTATCACTACCACTACCTCTACCATTATCATCATCATCGTCATCATTATCAATCCCTTTTAATAGAATCTAGGCTGGACCTGGAAATTAAATTGTACTTTAAAAGAAATAGCAATAGAGATTCATGACATTCTGGAACATTTGGAAACAACTAAGTAGAGATGTCAAGTATGTAGTTGGATGTAAGAGTCCAGAGTTCAGAATATAGGTCTGATACATATAAATATCTATACTCATTGCCTTAGTGCTCAGTGAGTCTTGTGGCTTTAAATGCATCTTCCGGTGAGCAGAGACACAGAATACACCAGTACCAAGAACAGACACATGTGGGAAAATGGGAGGAATCTGAAAGATGATTGAAAAAGAGTAGCCAGTGACTAGTGAGCTAGGAAGGAAAAAAAGAAACCCAGAGATTGGGGTTTCTAATTGAAGAAAGTGAGTAAGCACCTGTTTCAAAGGCTGAAAATCCATTAAGTAAACTGGATTAAATGTATCAACATGAGGGTCATCAGTAACCTTAGCAGTTGCAGTGGAATGAAGAAGCGAAAATGTGATCGATGCAGGTTGAAGATTAAATGGAAGGAGAGAATTTGGAGACGGAGAACAAGCAATTCATTTGAGAAATTTTACTTCAAAATGATGGAGAGGAATAGGCTATTATCTGGGAGTGAATAGTTGTTTTTTTTTTTTTTTTTTTTAAAGTTTGTATGCTAAAATTATTCCGGTATAGAGAAAATATATATTAAAGTGGGTGAGGGAGGTGGTCTCTGGAAAGTAACTGGAGCAAGCAAGTCTAGAAAGGAGTCTGGAGAGCTTAGGTTTGTGACGTATGCAATGGAAAGTTTATGGCTCCAATGCCAGTGAGTAGGAGTTGAGGTAGCAGAATTCGGCAGTGTTCTCTTCCAATTGTTTTAGTTATCTCAGTGAGCTACAATGTCCATCCTCTGAGAATGATGTTGGGGAGAGATGTTGGAGGTTTGAAGATAGAGGAGAGGGTGGGAAGTTGTTCTCCAGGAGAACAGAAAAATAATAGAATTAGGGCACTAGTATGATACAGATTTTAAAATGTCAATTGTATTTGTGCTTGTAAACTTAAAATGCACAGCCAATGCTCAACCATTACCAATAATTGTAATTATCCTTAGTAAACATTTAATTCTGACTACAAGCAGTCTCATCCATGTTACTCCTTCCCTGTTTTCATTAGTAGAATCATAAATGACAGGGCTAGGAGGAAAGGTAGATGGTATCCAACCAATAAAACTATGTTTCAAAAGGACTCCTTTCTCTGATTACCCCTTTCCTGACACGGTTAATTCTTTCAGTCTCCTCCCTTCTGGTTCACGTTGTAGAAATGTCTAGTACCACATACTTCATGATAGTGTCTTGGATTACATATAAATCCATCCCTTTCACTAATTGTGAAATCATTCAGGGCATAATGAACATAATGTATGTATTCCCAACACCTAGTGCAGTGTCACATTAGAGAATTTTTTTTCTGAGATTGATGAGTGAATAATGTTTTCTTCATTCACCATGATATTTTTTCCCCTGAAGCCAATGTAATGATTTTTGTTTATTGTTATTAAAAATAATTTTTTTAAGATAGTGCCCTTTTCCTTCAAGTTGTTTATCTAATTTAAAATCCTAAACCATTCATCATAATTGGATCATTCTCAAATTATCAACTCCAATGTTTTTTGCAGTTTCTTCCTTATGCAAGTAAAAATATTGACATCTTTGCAATATCAGCCAAAGATAGAACCCTGAAGCATACTTCTTAAATATTTTCTCTAGTTGCTGTTAGTCATATAATTAGCAATATTATTTTTCAGTTCACATATCTCTAGTGAGTTATCTATCTGTAACAAATTTGAAAGACTATTTGCTAAAAGTCAAAATAATCTGTGTTTCCAGAAGCATCCTCATATTCTGCTAACACTATTCTATTTCTTTAAAAAAAGAGGTTTTCAGTGGTGTAGTTGTTAGGTTCACGCACCCTGCTTCAGCAGCCTGGGGTTCACAGGTTCAGATCCTGGGGGTAGACCTACACACCACTCATCAAGCCATGCTGTGGCAGCATCCCACATGCAAAACAGAGAAAGATTGGCACATATGTGAACTAGAGACAATCTTCCTCAAGCAAAAAGGGGAAGATTGGCAACAGATGTTAGCTCAGGGTCAATCTTCCTCACTAAAAAAAATAATAATAATAGAAGAAATTTCCCATGCAGAATCTATTACTTTTAACCAACACCAGCTCCTACAATAAACTACTATCATTAGTACCCAAACATCCATTTCACAGTTCATTCTAGTTAAGATGACAGCTTGAGCCAAGGCCTCTTGGCCTTTACTCCCTCCTTCCAGTTCAGATCACAGATGTAATCCTAGTCTCCAAACTAAAGAACATAGGCAAGAAATAGGAAAGATTTCTGAGGGAGGCATCTAGGCCAGGCTGATGAAAATAATGGCTAACAATTATTACTCACGTAGGTGTGATGAGAAATGATTTAGACCTTTCAGAAGAATACTGAGGTATTACTTGGCAGATTCTCATTGTCCACTGGCTAAGAGGACATTGTCTAGTGGAATCCAGACAAGACTTTGTAATTTGAGGGGCTAAGGAATTGTGTAAGATACTGAGAAAAAAAATTGTAAATTCCATTAGCTGTTGCAATCTCTAACATTTGACATCTACAGCTCTGGGAAGCTGCTGGTGCCACTCAGAAAACTGTGACGCTATTACAGCCCAGATGTGGAAGGCTATTCCTATATGGAGCAGGCTTTTCCGTTCTTAGAGTATGTAGCGATCTCTCAATGGAGACTGGCACAGCCACGCTACACTCTTTCCATGGATGCTAAGCAAAGCAAATGCTGAATGAAACAAAAACAAAACAAAGAAAAACTGTTAACCTTTAGAGTAGCAATTTCATTCACAGATAAGGAAGCTGAGAGAGATGAAGTTATCCGGCTTTGACTCCCTACACTTCTTTTCTCCCTCCAGGTCGCCTGGATGAGGAAAGAACCATGTAAAATTATAGCTACCAGTCTTCTGAGTGAGAGCATACTGAGATCAGTAAGTGAGGCAGTGAGGGAATGCAGGCCACATCGCCTCCATCTGTTCATGGGAAACCACTTCTGTGTGTCAAAAGTGATTAAACAGAAGTGAATGAATAAATAGACCCAATATGGCCCTATGAAAAGATTCTAAAACATAAAAGGAGAAACATTTAAAAAGGAATGTATTAAACTGGAGTGATATTTGATCACATTGGCTTTATTCTACCCCTAATAAAATTACAGAAAATATGCATAATTGAGATTTCCACTAGCCTTCCAGCCTCTGGAGTCACTTTCTATCAGATAGCAAAGTAATACTAGTGGCCCCCTCTCCTGTCACTTCATCATCCCAGGAGTTTGAAGGGAGACTAAATTCCTGTTGGTAATTCATATAGTAATTTGCATAACTTCTTTTACTTGTGGAGTGACACAATAAAAATATAGGAATTTAATACTTATAAATAGTGCCTAAAGTCTCAAGATAAGTAAACAACTTAAATTTGAGCCAGGGGAGGTGGGCAAAGATAAGAATATTTGTGTTTTTGTTTTGGTTGTTGTTGTTTATTTGTTTTACTGTGGGATAATACAGTCTAGAGATGCCATTTAATTCTAATTTTAAAGATTAGAAAATAAACTTGAATCCAGTATTACACACATATGCAAACACACACACATACACACTATGCCTACAGGACTCATATATCAAAAATATGAAACCACAAAACCAAAAAAGAAACAAACAAACAAATAAAAAGTGATAGAAAAGAAGACTGCATTCCTTTACAGAAGACATTCTCCTAGAACCAATTTAAACAAAACAACTATGCACTGGTTTCAAAAGCCATATGTAAAATAAAATAAATAAGCAAGGATAATGTAACAGAGTAGGCATGGTAAATTACGAAACTGCAAATGAAATGGGAAGGTGGAGAAAGATTAATGTTACAGTTAAACCCAAGGCAAAAAAAACAACATCCAGAAAAAACAGAGTGTGTTTAGATTTCTAACACTTATGTTAGACACTGACAGTACAACAGATATAAAACTTTATGGCCCATAAGTAGCAGCTATATCAATATCTATTAACCAACCCTCTCTCAGAGTGTCAGAAATGACGGTTCAGCTTTTGCGTTGGTACCAAAGAGGTGGCTGTTTTGTGGGGGATTGAGGCTGAGTGCTGCCAGGACGGGCACGCTCTGTGGAGGCTGGCAGATCACAGGCAGTTGTCCAGTCCACTGCCACGGGCCTTGGGCTAGTGGGCGTCCTGCTGCTCTCAATCTGCAGACCATCCATTTCACTTACTTTTTGTTCTCCTCTCTGTAATGTCGGCTTGATGATGATAGGATTGTTTTTTCTTTTTGTTTAGTTTTGTATTCTCAGAATCTGGAAGCATGCCTGGCAAAATAAAGAGTGGTTCCTGATTATTTCTTGAGGATGAATGAAAGAGTGTAGCTGTCCACAGCTTTCTTCTCTGTCTACCCGTTCTTGGATCACCCCAAACCTCTTTGTTCCCTCGCTACTTTCCTGTGCCGAAAGAGAGCAATCACACACTTGAAAAGACTTCCCCCTATCGCCTTCATAATAAGCACTGGGCTTTTTTAATCACTGTCATGCAGGCTGTATTTGATTCTTGTTAAAATCTTTTCTCTACTTTCTCATGTGCTTCAGATGGCATTGGCCCAGAACTGAACACAGATCTGACAAGATCAACACACAGTAGAAAAATGAGGGTATGTGCCTAATATAAAATCCACTTTGCCCATTATGCACATTTTATTTAGCAAAGCTTTCAAAGTTTATAGAAGAATCTTTATGTATTTTTCTTTTCAAAATTGCCAACTTTAAAAATCAACCAATCTAGATTGTAAATAGATCCTTGTTTCCTCTTCTGCAAGTTCGTAGAGCCTCCCATTTCAGGCCCACTCACAGTCTATTTTTCATGATTTGTACAACAAGGATTGTGTCCTTCTTCTTCTTTTAATGTTTCAACAAGAAGACCATATGAGTCTTTTTGTACACATTTTGTGTACAGTGACGTAACCAGTACCTGCTTGATTTCCATTTAAAATAGTAAAGTGTCATTTTATTTCTCTACTGGTTTTACTATTCCCTGGAGCCTGGTTTTGCTATTCCAATCCTCCTATAAGCTGATTGGCTTCACATTCTAGATGCGAATCAAGACACTCTTATAAGAAGCACATCTTCACTTTAAAAATATGTGAGAACAGAATACGTTTAACCAAATAGCGGATGAAACAGATCAACCGTCTCAACTTGCAGGGGATGCAAAATGAACATTCCCCACACTGATCTCATTGCTTCTTTCAGGAGTTTTATTTGTTGGTAGCCTAAGGCAAGATGCTCACTCGTGTCTTTATTACTTACTTCAATCAACAACTTGTTTCATTACACTCTATGTGTGTCTCAAATTGCACTGGAGCTGTGAATGTGACCACTCTGGGCTGCAGCCTGGGCCTTGGGCAGTTTAAAGATGCCTGGACTGGCTGGGCCCTGGACACGGGTGGCCTCTCAGGGATCACCAGTGCTCCCGAAGTTTTCTTTTGAAGTTGCACGTTTTTTGCATATTTACAGAGATTTTGCAGAAGCACTGGGGACAGTTAGACAGAGCGCTGGACTGCACATGTTTTCTCCCTCACTTCTAGAAATAAAAACCTTGCACTCAGGGAGGTGCCTGCACGTGCCCCATGCACACACCCACGTGCTGGCCTTTATTGCCAGAACTGAAAGGCAGAGCAGCAAGAGGTGCATCCTGGAGCTCTACACAAGGTGCAGGGGGACTTTCCATAATGCCAACACACGTCATTTTTATTGAATCAAACCCTGATGATTACATTTGCAATTTAATTAAGGCAGATTTATTTTTAGAGTCCTTATTGAATGCCTGGGAGTAAAAGACATGTTGTTTCCTCTCACCACACAGGAAAGAAATAACAAATCAAAGTTTGAAAATTACTAAGACAAGGGCAGATAGGTAAATGATCCTAGAATTAAATATAGCCATAAATTTCACTCTGACTTTTGCTATTGTGGAGGAAGGAGAACATAACACTTTTCATATGGACTTTTCCTCAGTGCCCTCTGAAGGCGTGATTCAGCCTCAGCTGGACAATGGTAGACCTGGTAGAGAGTGTGGGCTGGCCACGACACTCAGAGGGGGCAAAGTTTTGTTATTTTCTGCAAAAGATTTTCCTTTCCCCTTTTAGAAGTCAGGGACTTGCCCCGCTGTCCGCTCTTCCTTTGACGGGGTAAAAATTCCTTCCAAAGATTCCAGTAGAATTTACATTCAAATGATTTTCTTTTTTCTTTTTCTTTTTTATTTTAAGCACCACTGTCTGTAAAACACAAGACTTTGATCTTTTATAAAAGACAATTTAACAAGCTAGAGAAAAGATTTGGATAGAGATCCTCTCTGGCAGTCCTGCAATTAAAACAATTAGGGAGCAGCCTTTTATTCTGATTAATGGCATAAATGATGATTTAAACTAGTCTAGGAGAAAAAAAATTAAGTATATAGCAAAAGTGAAGGTGAAATACATGGATATCTAAGTTAGCTAAAGAAAATCATTTTATTGGAAAATGTAATTGTCTATATTTCCATACCATATAAATAAACCTATATTTAATTTGCATGGTTGAGATAGTGATTGGAAAAAAAAAAAAAGTGATTGGAAGAAAAAGCGTCAGCCCACACTCAAGTCTATCTATGATGTCCTCTGGTTTCCCATCTCCTCTTCATTCTGTTAATGGGGATGAACACCAAACCCTCAATTGACGTTTTGCATTGATGAAATTAAACTGAAGTTAAATATCTATTTTACTTTGGGTTTCTAGAAACTACCAGTCTGCTAAACGTCTATGATTGTAAAAGATAATCTTTTCCATTGGGCATGATTTGGATTAATAAAATATTGGTTCTTTGTACTGTCACAATGAAACATGGATTTAAGGGAAATTTTTTGAAAAGCTTGAGTTTAAATGCAGTCTAACCTGGAATTTGTGGCAGGAGGTACGTAGAAAAATAATTTATTAAACATGAATTTGTTGAGAGTCTACACTGTGCTAGGACTCTAGACCTAGTGATACAGCAGTGAACAAACCAGTGTGTGCTCAGAAGGACATCCTAGAGCGTTGTTGAGAAGACCAAAAGCTATAGGTACCTATAGGCAGTGAAAGAAACAAAAAACAAAAAAGTTATTACTGATACAATGGCAAGTGAAACTTGGAGCTAGAGTTTTAGCTAGAACACAGGCTTCCTTAATTCAATAATATTATTATGCCCCAAGCGGAACCCAGCCTTCTCCCAGCCCCACCACACACACCAATAAGACAAAGCAAAGCAAGAGCAGAAACCTCTTCCTCAACTCCCTCTCTCTGTGAATGGCACCATGGTGCATGCAGATAGACAAGCCAGAATTGTGGCATTTTAAGAAATTCCCTGACCTCTTACCCTTTGTCAAACCCATCCATTTTACCTTTCAATCCCCAATCTCCTTTTGTTTAAGTAGTCATGCTACTTCTCTCTGTCTCAAACCCACCTCCCTACAATGCCATCATCTTTCCCCCTGTATTCTTTCCATCATCTCTGTGGTAGAGAACTGCTCTGTTTTTGATTACACAGCACCCTTTTGAAAACCATCCCTAGGTTTGCAGGTTCTTCATGATATGAGTCGTGGCTCCCTCATTGGGAGAACTCAGGAAGTATGTTTTCAAAAGACTTTGCAGGTAGGATACATGATTGTGAACTGGGCTTTGCAAATCAGTGTGAGATTTCAATTCAAAAGCGCAGGAAGCAAAAGTGAAAGCCTATCAGGGGATCATTTCTATCACTGGGGGACTTGACGCTGCCAGGGGCAGTAGTGGGGGAGTTCCTGGCAGTAGAACCAGGTGCTGAAAGGATCCGAGATGTCCTGTGGCCAGCAGTGCCTGCAGTGATATCTGATTTTGAACAGTGCCCCTGAGAAGGTTACTCCTCCGTGACGTGTACAGACAAAAGTCTATACTGTATTCAGATTTTCTCAGTTTTTACTTAATGTCTTTTTTCTGTTCCTGCATCTCATCCAGGATGTCACTTTACATTTAGTCATCATATCTCTTTAAGCACTTCTCGACTGTGACAATTCTTCAGACTTTGCACTTTTTTGATGATCTTGAAGTTTTTGAGTAGTGCTGGTCAGGTATTTTGTAGAATGTCCCTCAATTAGGGTTTATCTGATATTTCTCTCAAGATTCCACTGTGGTTATGTGTTTTGGGGAGGAAGGTCACAGTGGTAAACTACCATTCACATCATATCAGGGTACATACTACCAACCCGACTTATGATGTTGATGTTGACCTTGATCACCTGGCTGAGGGACTGTTTGTCAGATTTCTCTGTTGCAAAGTGACTCTTTTTCCCCTTTCCACACTGTGCTCTTTGGAAGGACATCACTATACCCAGCACAGAGTTAGAGGTGGGAAGTAATGCTCCATCTCCTTGAAGGGACAGTATCTGCATAAATTATTGGAATTCTTCTGCAAGGAGATTTGTCTCTTAGTTTCCAGTTTTAATTTACAAAAGCAGTTATTTGTATTAGTATGGACTCGTGGATTTTTGTTTATACTTAGCATTATAATCAAGTATTACATAATTTATTTGTGGTTCAGGCTATTCCAGCTTTCATCATTGGAAACTTTTTCATCTGGCTGCTGAGTCCCTATGACATTCCTCCAGTGCTGTATTTTGCCTTGTTTGTTTGTTTTGAGTACTTTCTTATTTGGAGTACTACAAAATGCTCCAGGCTCCCCGTGTTTATGTCTTGCCCCAAACTTAGAATCATCAGTTTCTCCAAGGAGCCCTAGTTCCCTTCACTGGAGAATGGTATTTGGAAACCACGTCTGGATGCTGGGTGTGCTTGTGGTCAGTGAGGCATTGTTGGTTCCAGGGTCTCTCAGCTGACAGAATAAGAAAATGTCTGCACACAAACTAACTCATGTATATACACATATCTAGAAATATTTCTGCATGTGTCCATCTGCACGTGCATTAAGCTAAACATAAGTTCATACTGTTGTCTCCAACTCTAATCCATTACCTCATTGATCATTTTACCCTTCTTTTCTTGATTATCTCACTGTTTCTCTGACAGTCAGAAACTTGGCTCCCATCATCTGCCAGTCATTTACTTAATTCTTCAATTCCAGTACACTACTATTATAATTGTTAATCTATACCCCCATGGCAAACAATTTTACCCACTAGAGTAGAGATTAGGTGCAGTTAATTTTGCTATTAGCCTTACAGTCTCTCTTTATTTTCAATGCTATCCAGGTCAGAAATTTTTTGTCCCATTCCCTTCATTGGGGATATTTCATATATTTATAATGCAGCTAGATTGTTTTGTCACAGTCTGCATTATATCCTAGGTTTGCCTCACCTCCCAGAAAATGTGTGCATTCAGATTTATTCATTCTGACATAAAGCTCTATGGGTTTTGACAAATGTACAGTATCATATATCTACTATTTTAGTGTCACTCAGAGTAGTTTCACCATAGTATTCTGTGATACTATATCACTTAGATTCAAATGTTTAAGTGTCAGTTCTGACACTTTAGACATAAACAACAGACTGGCTGGATTAGAACTCCTGGTCCTCATACTGTCCTCATACTTCCTTTCCTCATACTGTCTTTAGTTGAGGCAGCAACATTTTGGGTCTTTGAAATACCCAATTTGCACTATTTTCTGCTGACTTCCTAGACCCTGCCCTGCTTTTCGCAAACCTGAAACAAAGTGCACATTACATGATGGCATCCTCAGCCAGTTTTCAGCTCAAACACAAGTTGTCACTCTCATACTATAAATTCAAGATTTAAGCGAGAAGCTTAGTCAAATTTAAACACCAGGCTGAAGCTGCCATTTTGCTAGGGTTTTTCAAAATTTTTATTTTTACTATAATATCTGAATGTCAAGAATGTTTGCTTTGGGGCTCAATTTTCATTTCATTATTTAGAAAAAGTTTTGAAGAGAATATTAAAGAGGAATCAGCATTGATGAGTAATCAAAACCAGAAATCATGGAGGTTGGCAGGAAAGCAGTAAATGGCTACAGGTGGATGTCAGAATATTTTAGAAGATTACGGCAATCAGCAATTTTCAAAAAGTAGGTTTAGTGTAGCAGGAAAGATGTGGGCAGCAAAACTGACTTAAGAACTTACCAGCTGTGGTAAGTCTGATTAGCACTGACATGCTCTTGTTATAACATCTGTGACATGTATGTTTATCCAAAAACCCACAAAACTTTGGCACACAGAGTTCCAAACAACTATACGTGATTGCATTTCAAGCAGACAGACAAGTAGCAATTTAAAGAAAGTATTTTTAATAACAAATGATAACAGAAAATCTATTTACAATCATGGATTATTCAATTTTTTAAAAATGAATTGATGGACAACAAAGAAAATTAGATAGAAAATAATGGAAAATGTCACTGACTTAACAGAGCATGCATTTTTTATATCATGGTAATCTCCTCATTTATAGATTTTAAAATTAGTGTTGATTGTTTTTTAAATATTGCTTAAATTTAAATATTTAATTTTAATTTTAACAACTTAAATTTAAATATTGTTTTTCAAAAATATTTACTATGCATCATTTATTTGAAGGGTTGGGGACTTGTGAATAGCCTCTGTTACAGTACCATTTTTAGTTTGTGAAATGGAGCAATTTTAAAATTTTCAAAATGGTAAAACAAGACAGAGTAATGTGTTTATCAAAGGAAATTGGTTTATTATTATAAATGAAAACTTTCACAATTAATTTCTGCTTAAGAAAACAATATAAACAACAATATCCAAAAGCAAAAATAGATATTTTTAGTAGCTAAAATTCTCTTAATATACGGTAATTGTAATAATTGTGTTTACATGGATGGTATATGTAATTCTGGCTTTACATTTTTCAATAAAATATAGGGTCAATTCTGGGTTCTAGGTGGGAAAGCTTGGAAAAAAGCAGTAAAACTGTGGTTATTAGATTTGGAACAAATATTAATAAAGGAATGTTGAGTATATGTGGACCCTTCCTCACACACAGATGGGTAAATGCTACTCTACCCATGGAATAAGAAGTGAAGAAACATAGGTAAGGTGGTCAGTGATGAACATTCACAGAGAGTTGGATTAAAGCTAGCACAAATAGGAAGGTCAAGTCAGTGATGAGTCTGGGGGAGAGAAGCAATAGAGATCAGTGCGATAAACAGATGGCTTAACTTGAACATTACATTAAAGAGACGGTTCAGTTGAAAGTGGCAACAATTATTTCCATAAAGTGCGAGCAATCTTTCTCTTTTATGCTGTCTTCTGAAACCCAGCAACCAATGCTGGGCAGGTTTAATGAATCATTGGCCTCAAGAGAATTGGAAGAAAGCTTTACAGTGACATCTTTGATGTTATATTGGTGGCCATTGTGATAATTGAGGTTGATAAAAGTGATTATCTGTGTCCTTTATCATAGTTCTGTCCATGTTTCTTCAACAGCTTCCTGATTGTTGGCTTCCAATATAGATTTGCTAGAAAGTATATTTCAGTCACTGAAAGTAGTTATCTAAACTACTTGATAATTACGTATTGATTTGTATATAATATGTCGACACTGTAGTTGGTATTTGCAGACATGGATCTAGAGTAGACATATTACATCTGGTTGTATGACAATCATGAGTTTATGCAAGGATGAGCCCACATCTTGACACACTTTGAAGTTATCGAGACAACTCAAAACTGAGAAGGCACATTTAAGGTAAACCAGTAGTGCTGTAACTTTTAAAATTTCTTTATTTCACAATCCTTAAACCAAAATAAGCAATTATATAACTTTTCATAGCAGATTCAAGATATTTGCGATTTTACATCTGGTTTCTCATTAAGGTTCTACCAGGTGTAAGACTATATATTCCTCTATTAATGATATTAAGGGTGTTATTACAGGACACTAAGCCACTTATGTGAAGCAAACAGTTGACCAAAAGATAATTTATTTATAAAACCGCAACATCCAGATACACAGAATAATTGGATAATTTTTATTTTAATTCAATGTTCATTTATTGTCTTCCTACTCTGTGCAAAACATTGTGTTAGTTACTGAGATAATGAAACATACCATGCCACTAAAGGAAGTCACAGTAAAATGGAAGAAGTGGACAGACTGAGAAACTAAGCATAAATTACAAGTCATATTTTGTTATAACAACAAAAACTACCTCCCTATACACTACACAATGTGTTCAGTATTAGGAAAACAGTAGTCCTTTTAATATTTGCAAGAGAAAGGGATATTATTTAAAATACCTACAACTCATAAGGCAGGGACACCCCCAAACAGAAGTTTAAAATCTGGATACATCTAAGCCTCCTGCCAGCTGTTAACCCTTTAGCTGCCGGGGTCGCATGTGTACAGGACCCTGGGTTCCCGGAGAAGCGGCCCTTCAGGCAACCTGTTCAGTGTGTTAAGAGTGGATGTGCCCTAATATCAGCCTGGAAAATACATGATTCACTATTATCCCCATTTTTCAAATGATGAAGACTTGAGGGTTAAGGAAATTATTTCCCCATGGTTATAAAGCTAGAAATTATTGGAGCTGGAATTTGAGTAACACTATCTGATTCCCAAGTCTGTCGTCTTAATCTCTTTTCCATATGTGATACAATAATTGAACAAACATTCCTAGGATTATAAGGAGGAGGAAACTGTCTTGTCTGACTGAAGGATTTGAAGGAGCTGCAGAGAAGCAAGACTTTTTCTGAGCCTTAAAAGGGAATCAAATTTAAGCACACATTTATATCTGCAGTGTAATTGATGGAAGGTATGCAAGCACACTCATTTTCCATGAATTTAATCATTCAAAGCATTGAGTGAGTCATGTATTCTTTTATTTAAGTCTCTGCCAGGATTAGAAGAAGTTCTCTTTAGTACTTAATCCTGAATTAGATATTCCTAAACTCAGTTTCTCAATTTTCTAGGGGCAATTAATTTGATACTTTGATTTCGGCTCCTTTAGTCTGTTACCCTCAATCTTTACAATATTTAGAAGTAGCTTCCAAGATGCTCAAGTCTCTGCCAAAAGCATTGGACATGAAACAGATTTCTTTTATTAAATGCAAGCAGAACCCAGAATTCCAGGACTGAAGAAGGAATGGACAAGGAGATGTTGGCCCAAGGGATGAATCTGACTCATCTTTGACTCTCTGCTCTGCCTAAGACATGGCTCTTTCCACACCCTGGCCGTGCCTGGGTCACCACGTTCTCCATGCCTGAGCTCTTTGAATTCCTCATGCCCCAGACTGCTCACAGGGCTCATTACCACAATTTTCTTGGGTTGGTGACTTCTTTCTTCTGTTAAAATACTTTTTATCCTGTTCTTTTGCCTCTTTTTCTTTCCAGTATTGCCATGGCCTGCAGTGCTCTCGGGGCTGTGGTATGAGGTCCTCTAAAGGCACTAAACAAATCGGTAATGACACGGATGATAACACCATGGGTTATTGATGAGTGCTTCTGTGTTTGTATTAAATTGAGAAGTGATTAAGTCCCCTCTGTGTTCAGGAGACCTCTTAAACACAGGGGAAGTTTAAGGGATTTGTGAGAGCTGGAATAGAGGGGCTTGTAAAGTGCCTCACTTTCAGTGGGATTTCCCCTTAGATGAAGACACTTGACAGCTGCCCATGTGCAAGTTGGGGTCAGGCTGTCCCCTAGCTTAGAAATGACTGTGTCAACACTGTCATTGGATTCCCAGTGATTTCTGCAGACCAGCAAGTCAATTTCCTGGGTAGCTGCCACATCTAGCATTTGAGTCTTCCATTTAATTTTACACATATATCACTGATGTCCTAATGTTCTCAGCAACAAAGCCCGAGTAAGGACACTCCATCCAATGTGTACTGAGATGCAGTTGAATGTGTATTTGTAGAAATCCACAACGAAAGGAAGAAAAAGTTAGTATAAAATTTATTTGGCAGAAAAAAGTGAAGGAGTAGCTTATAAAAATCAAACGTATGCTCAGTAAATTTGTTGTTGTCAAAAATTATATCTTATCTTTGTATGCCTGGATTCATTCACATTGCCTTATATACAGATATCATTCAGTAATTGTGTGTTAAATTAAACTGATTATATTTGCACAAATCATTATATGCAAGAGAAATGCCAGCACAGCAAGAAAAACTAAAGAGTTCGGGGAGAGATAAAATGAATTTGGCAGTAAAAGGGTATTAATTAAATATAAATGAACAAGAAAGAATAAACAAGCCACTGACAAGTAGTGAGTAGTAAGCGAAACAAATGGGAACCAGAATTTCTGTGTATCTAGACATGCTTGATTTTACTTATCAACCTCCCATCACTGCATTCAATATCTTAGGCAGGAGTGGAGAAAGAATATGGCTGTAGGAGTATGAACCAGAATGAGAAAACACAGATGGATGGCATAATGTTTTGAAAATGGATTGCTTAAATATGCACAAGCATGTCTTCTGGGTAGTTCCACACAGATTTTCCATTATACCTCACAGTAAACAATCCCAAACCATAGGTTATCTTCCCCTCCTCTTTCTCAGTCAACACAACCACCACTTTTCCAGCCACTGTGACTAAGCACAGAAGAGCATATGGCATTTGATCTCCATAGTAGTCACATAAGTAGGAAATCATTATCCCGTTTCTCAGATAAGGCAATTGAAGTTTATGGAGGTTTAAGATGTACAGTTTCACCCTTGGTTCCACTGGTCCCCAAGGAAATCCTATTAACTGCTGTGTAACGATTGTTTTTCTGTTGTGGCCCAATGAAATTCGTATGCATACCTTAGTATGCATTTGATTTTGTTTGTTTTGTCAGTTTTTGTACATTTCTCACTTCTATTATTGTAAACTGCTTGAGGGTTAAAAAAAGGCTGCATCTTAATTGTCTTTAAAAATCTTTAGCAATGGGGGCTGGCCCTGTGGCCGAGTGGTTAAGTTTGCGCACTCTGCTGCAGGGGGCCCAGTGTTTCATTGGTTCGAATCCTGGGCGCGGACATGGCACTGCTCATCAAACCACGTTGAAGCAGCGTCCCACATGCTACAACTAGAAGGACCCACAACAAAGAATATACAATTATGTACCAGGGGGCTTTGGGGAGAAAAAGGAAAAAATACAATCTTAAAAAAAGAAAATCCTTAGCAATGGGGACTACAACAGGATGATTTGCATACACTAGCTGCCCATGATTATTGGTGAATGGACAAGGTAGCCATATTTTTATAAGCATTATAGTACACTTCCTTACTTGACAGCAGCTAAACACCAGATTTGTCTAAATTTGTCAGATTCTATGCTCACTTCTATGCCCAACAAAATAGAATAGAACTTAGAAAATTTAGAGATTATATAGTGACTCCCTCTTGATCCCATTCATTTTCTTTTTAAAAGAAGGGACCAGAGAGTTTATTGTGTGTTTAATGCTGCAGCATCAATTGGCAGTGACATCTAATGGACAAAATAGGCAGGATCTAAAGCACCACAACTTTTCCCACTGCTTTTCACAATCCAGGGCTCCAGCAGGGTGTGTATAGAGGGGCAATTTCTGACAAACACCGCTTAGTTATTGTTACAAACCCGTTCCTTCCACACTTATCTCATGAACAAATGGGTCTCAGGATGTACAGAGCCCTTTTAACAGAAACAGCTCTATTTTATTTGCTTTAAATATTGTGCTGCCAACTTGCTTGAATAAACTGTTTCACAAGTAAATATATTTTAAAAGCCCTGCTATAGAACTTTGGTTCACGATTCCTGAGGAGACTCTTACCTTAACCAGTTACTTTGGATTATCACATGAGCAAAGATATACTTAAATTTTCCTCTATCCAAAGGCTGAAAGTAGGGTTCCTAGCTCATTTCCCCAACTCTACAGCATGATCGTGATCATCCATTTCTGACACCTGTAATTATAAAAAGAGGTATTAAATACATGCATATGTGTGTATGTATACGTGTGTATATATTTAAAAAGAATCAACAGAAATAAGGTTGGTCCTATGTAGTCTAATTATCCTACCCCAATGAAGCACTACCCCTGGGGCCATGAATCAAATCTGTTCTTGAGAATCCCTTAACATCAGAGTTTCCCTTATACTTTGAGAAATTGGGAGAAGAAGCATGGGCCACCCTAAAAAGTTGGAAGTTGTACCCTATAAAGTAGCATCTTGGGAAAATAAGATGCTAGTTTTTATGCCTTTGAAAACTTACTGAATGTTGAGTAGACTCGAAATAACTGTTTATTTCAGTTACAGTGATTACATCCCACTATTAACTTAACAATTGCATTACCTTGAAACATCTCATATCTGTCAGTACTTACTAAAATCCTCGCCACTCTTAGGTAGCATGTAAAATGCACATTAGCCCACTGATGGGTTGCCTATTAGCATCAAGTTTAATATAAAATGCCTGCTGGGCATAGCTGAAGACACTCCATGGCACTGGGCACAATCCATTATAAATTGTCCATAGGAGACTAGCCTTTCTAGATCACAGAGGCACTTTCAGTCCTAATCAGTTTGGATATATGAGGTTGTAGCATATGACGTAAACTATGAAAACTGCTTTGGTTTCTAAAAACAGGACATTTTAGTTCTACAAATACCCATAAATCAGGCCCCATGTCAGTATCTTAGCAATTACATTAATTGAATATTGACCTTTAAAGTAAATCCTTTTAGTGATTCTACTCATTTATAAGAGTTCTTCCTGATTTAGTTTTATCTTTACTTGAAAGAAATGTTACCTTCAAATATTATTATTTTTACAAGTATTGCTTTCTACATTTACAAAGATAATTCCCTTTTTAAGGCAATTTCCTTTTAAAAATATGGAACGTTTCCTTACATTAGCCTGTTCCTTATGGTTCATTTTTCTCTGGTGTGCTGTTTGCAGAGTTTTGTTCTGAATTACTCTTGGGAAGACAGTGCTTTGTAGGTTGGGTTGTCTATCTCCTTCTATCTCTTTCCCCGTGTATTTGCTCCCTTCTTTAGGGCAGGATTACATTTAAACAGTGATTTGCAAGTAGCATCATAAAGGATGAGCCTTGTGAGGTGCAGGGCCTAATAATTAAGGTCCTTTCTGTATAAAATGAGTAGAGAAAACAGTTAACTTATCTTTTGAAGATAAATAGAATGTAAGAAATTTAAGACCTGAAACCAGCGCCATCAATGTTATTCTTGCCTGAACTTTGAATATTTCTGCCATTCAACAAAATATGTGCTATTACAAGATAGATCTAAAGCCTTTGAATATTCTCTTACTCCCCCATTTAAACCAAAATAGGCTAAAAATGCTGCAGATGCTATTACAAGGCCAACTCTGGGGGTGTAATTCTTCCACTAATCAGCTTCACCTTATGAAGCAAGGTCACCTCTCCGTGGTTCACTTTCATATGTGATCTGTGCTGATTGCTGAAGATAATCTCCGATTTCCATTTCCAGTTTCGAAGTACCCAATGTTGGATAAAATACATGAACGCACTTTGGAAAAATATTTCAATTTCTGGATATCTCCTTAAATAAGTCTCTTTCTTTAGCTGTTTCAAGTCTCTCCCCTCTAATTGTCTCACTTTTCGTTCCCAAGGACACACTGTTATCACCTGTCATATTAATTTTCTCTGTAGGTGCTTGCAATTATCACTTTGTAATTTCCCCTTTGGCATAATACCATTCATCTGTTATTAGCCTTTTTTTGTACCTCTGTTCTGGATCCAGTTTTTGTTTTTGATTTGAAGTTTCTTTTTTCCAATAATTTTGGTTCCAGTGAAAATTAATTGCTTGACTGAAACTTTCTCCTTTTATGTTATAAAAAGTAATAACAAGAGGAAAAAAAGCCATTGCAGAAAGTGCAGAGCGTTGTAAAACAAGAACAGGACTAAGGTCCTCAAGATCTAAGACTTTGCATACTATTGGGCATAGGTTCAGGTTCATCATTGAACTTTGACTTTGAATGTTAAATTTCTAGTTCTATATAATTTCTAAACCTTATTCCTGATTAAATATCCTTAACTATAATTACGTGAAATAAAATACTCTTCAGTCATAGTCAAAGAAATCGACATTCAGTGATGCAAGAGACAACGTGATGAGAATGAGAATGCAAGATCCCTTATGTTGGGGGCCCATCAATCGTTTGAGCAGTCAGTGACATTTATTGACTTCAGTTTTAGTGAGCTGCTGCTTGCATGCAGGTTTGGGGATTAAGCAAGAGAGAAAAGATGAAAGAGACTGTTTTTTATGCTCCTAACTCACCTGACTCAGAGGTGATGAATTGTTATTATACTAGTTTTTATTAATTCATTTGTTTCGTCACATATTTTTGGAGATGATTTACCATAAATTTGGCAAAGTAAGGCAAAATATAAGCATTTAAATCAAGCTTTCTTGGAAAATATGCAACCGTGAGAAAGATCTCAACCTTAAGAAGCTTTCATACATAAGCACAAACTATGGCTATAAAGAATGACCAAGAAGTGGCATCAGTAAAATGGTAGAGTAGGCAGCTCCAAGCTCCTGTCTCCCCAAGGAAACATTGCAAACAAACAGAAACTGTCAGAACCAACTTTGTTAGAGCTCTGGAAAATAGTCAAAAGCTTACAGTCACCAAATGAATGCTGAATCCAGAAAAAAGACAACTTAAAGATGATAGGAAAACTTTGTTGCATTTTTACTTGTCTTTGCCCCACTCCCCTCCCTGTCTTGCCAGCTGTATTGATGTCAGCAGCCTGTGTTCCCAGTGTGGGATGTTAGGACCTTAGTCCCTGATTGCAGAGGGAGCAGAGAAAGCCTCATTTGCAAATAATTGTGTACATTTGTTTTAACTTCGCTAGAGTCAATTCCAGTCCAAAGGCAGGAAAAAGCCAAAGTTTCAGTTCAAAGGTAGTCTGTCAGGAAGAATATTCTCTTACTTGGAGGAGGGTTACACTTTTTGTTCTATTCAGGCCTTCAACTTCACATTAGAAAGGACAATTTCCTTTATTTGGTCTACTATTTAAATGTTAATCTTGTCTAAAAATCTTTTTCACAGAAACACCCAGAATAACTCTTGACTAAATTTCTTAGAAACCTAGGGCCCAGTCAAGTTGACACAAAAATTTAATCATCACAATGTGGATATACAAATATAAGGAGCTCAATAAATTAAAATAGGAAAACCCCAAAAGACCTACAGCAAGACGCATTACATGCAAAATATTAAAA
The DNA here is from genome assembly GCF_041296265.1 of Equus caballus. Classification (NCBI taxonomy): domain Eukaryota; kingdom Metazoa; phylum Chordata; class Mammalia; order Perissodactyla; family Equidae; genus Equus; species Equus caballus. The sequence goes on from NC_091687.1 coordinate 22,451,735, forward strand.
GTCAAGGACAGGGGCTGGCCCGTGGCCGAGTGGTTAAGTTCGCATGCTCCGCTGCAGGTGGCCCGGTGTTTCGTTGGTTCGAATCCTGGGCGCGGACATGGCACTGCTCATCAAACCACGCTGAGGCAGTGTCCCACATGCCACAACTAGAAGGACCCACAACGCAGAATATACAACTATGTACCGGGGGCCTTTGGGGAGAAAAACGAAAAAAATAAAATCTTTAAAAAAAAAAAAGTCAAGGACAAAGAGAGAATCTTGAGTCAAGCAGCAAGAGAAAAGTGACTCATCACATACAAGAGATCTTCAAAAAGATTACATAAATATTTCTTAGCAGAAACCTTGGAGGACAGAAGACAGTAAGAGAATATAGTTTAAGTGCTGAAATTAAAAAGAAAAATAATTTTATATCCAAGACAATGTCCTTCAAAAATGAAGGAGAAATTAAGACGTTCCCAAGTTAATAAAGCTGAAGAAATGCATTACCACTAGACCTGCCCTACAAGAAATACTAATAAGAGCCTTTCATGTTGAAACTAAAGGTCACTAGACAGTAAATCAAAGCCATACAAGAATATGAAATTCTCCAGTAAAGGTGAATACATGGAAAAGTAGAAAAACCTATCTTAGGACTGGCCCCATGGCACAGTGGTTAAGTTTGCATGCTCCACTTTGGTGGCCTGGGGTTCCTGGGTTCAGATGCTGGGTGCGAACCTACATAGCATTCATCAGGCAATGCTGTGGAGGCATCCCACCCCACATACAAAACAGAGGAAGACTGGCACAGATGTTAGCTCAGCACAAATCTTCCTCAATCAAAACAAGGAAGATTGGCAACAGATGTTAGCTCAGTAGCAATCTTGCTCACACACACACACACACAAACTTATACTATTGTAATTTTGGTACGTAACTCCACTTTTTATTCTTTTGCAGGATTTAAAAGACAAAAACATAAAAAGCAATTATAAATCTATGTTAATGAATACACAATATAGAGATATAATTTCTGTCAGCAATAACATAAAGTGGAAAGGGTGGGACTGTTAAGGAGCAATCTTTTTTTGTATGCATTATGTATGCATTTGAAGTGAATTTATTTTAATGTTAAAATAAATTGTTATAACTCTAGGATATTGTATATAATCCTCATGGTAACCACAAAGAAAATATCTATTCAATATACACAAAAGGAAATAAGAAAGGAATCAAACCATATCACTACAAAAAATTAACTAAACCTAATGAAAGGCAATAAGGGAGGAAATGATGGACAAAAAAGCCATAAGATATACAGACAACAAATAACAAAACAGCCATAGTAAGTCCTTCCCTATCAGTAACCACTTTAAATGTAATGGATTTAACTGCTCTATGAAAAGATGTAGTTTAGCGGAACGGGTATAAAAACTGGATCCAACTATATACTATCAACAAAAGAGTCACCTTAGATCCAAGCACACACATAGTGGAATGTGAAACATGGAAAAAGATATTCCACGCAAACATGCAAATGGTTAACAAAAGATAGCAACGATGGCTATACTAATATCAGACAAAAAAGATAAGTTCAAAACATTCACAGGTCAGAAATCATATGTTACGTAATATAAAAGTGTCAGCATCAGAGGTCCTAAATATGTGAAGCAAGCATTGATGGAATTGAAGGGAGAAATAGACAGCTCTACAGCAATAATAGGAGACTTCAATAAGAGATAGAACAAGTAGACAGTGGATTAATAAGGAAAAAGACAGCAGAGGCCAATGAGAGCTAACGGACATATACAGAACACTTCACCCGAAAACAGCAGGATACACATTTTTCTCAAGCATACATGGAACATTTTCCAGGATAGTCCATATGTTAGGTCACAAAATAAATTAATAAATTTAAAAAGATAGAAATGTTACAAAGCACCTATTCCAATCACAATGAAATAAAATTAGAAATTAATAGCAGAAGGAAAACTGGAGCTCCTACAAGTTGGTGAAATTAAATAACACACTCTTAAGTAAACAATGAATCAAAGAAAAAGTTCTAAGGGAAGTTGAGAAATAACTTGTGACAAATGAAAGTCAAAACACAATGTGCCAAAATTTATGAGATGCCATGAAAGCAATGCTAGAAGGAAAATTTACAGCTATAAATGCTTACATTAAAAAAGAAGGAAGACCTTAAATTGACAACCTGAAATTTACACCTTAATGAACTAGGAATAGAAAAACAAGCTAGACTGAAACCCAGCAGAAGGAAGAAAATAATAAAGTTTAGAATAGACATAAACAAAATAGAGAATTTTAAAAAAACAGAGAAAATCAGCAAAACTAATAGCTGGGTCTTGAAAAACATCAACAAAATTGACAAACCATTAGCTAAATTGACTACGAAGAGAAAGAAGAAAAGATACAAACAGATAACATCAGAAATGAAAAAGGGAACATTACTACCTTATAAAAAGGATTATAATAAATTATATGGACAAGTTCACACCAAAAAATTTGATCACCTAGAAGAAATGAACAAAATTCTAGGAACACACAACTTACTTGGTTGGATTATAAATAAATAGAAATTCCCAAAAATGTATACTTTCAACAGTATACTTGCAACACTACTGTAACTAGAGAGGAAATTGAATCAATTTCTATGCCAGCCCAGTGGTGTAACAGTTAAGTGTGCACACTCTGTTTCCGTGGTCCAGGGCTTGCTGGTTTGCATCCTGGGTGCAGATCTATCACCACTCATCAAGCTATGCTGTGGCTGCATCCCACATAAAATAGAGGAAGATTGGCAACAGATTTTAGCTCAGGACCAGTCTTCCACACAAAACAAAAACAAAAACAGAAAACCTCCCAATAATAAAACTCACAGGACCAGATGGCTTCACTGGTGAATTCTCTTAAACATTTAAAGAAAAATTAATACCAATCCTTTTCATACCTTCCAAAACTTGAAGAGGGGGAAATAATGCTTCCAAACTCATTCCCTGATACCAGAGCTAGATAAAGACATTGCAAGAAAAGAAAACCACAGACCAATATTGTGATGAATATTGATGCAAACATTCTTAATAAAATAGTACCAAATATAATTCAACAGTATATTAAGAGGATAATAAACTGTGTCTAATTTGAACTTATGACCAGACTGCAAAGATGGTTAAACATATCGAAATATATTACATTAACAGAATGAAGGGGAAAAAATATGTGATCATCTCAACTGATGCAGAAAAAGTACCTGACAACATTCAATTCTTGTTCATGATGAAAACACTCAACATGCTAGGAATAGAAGCAAATTATTTTAACGTGAGAAGGGCCAAATGTGGTGAAAGACTGAAAGCTTTTTCTCTTAGGTCAGGGACAAGACAACAATGCCCTCTCTCACCAGTTATATTTAACATAGTACTGGAAATCCTAGCCAGAACAATTAAGCAAGAAAAACAAATAAAAGGTATCCAAGTTTTGGAAAAGAAGGAGTAAGATGACTTCTGGTGATGGATGACATGATCTTAAATGTATAAAACTGTAATGATTCCACACACAAAAAATACTAGCACTGCTGAAAAACTTCAAGAAAGTTACAGGACACAAAATCAACATGCAAAACTCATTTGTGTTTCTATACAGAAATAATGAATTATCTGAAAAGGAAATGGAGAAACCAAGTCCACTTACAATCAAAAAGAATGAAATAGTATCTTCTTAGTCTCAAAAAGAACAAAATATTTAGGAACAAACTTAACCAATTTGGTGAAAAATATGTACAGTGGAAACTACAAAACATTGCTGAAAAAGAAATTAAAGAAGATACAAATAGATAGAAAGATATTCCTTACTCATGAATTGGAAGACTTGATATTGTTAAGATGTCAATAGTACTCACAGAGATCTACAGATTCAATGCAATCTCTATCAAAATATTGATGTAATTTTTTCCAAGAATAGAAAAATATAATGTAAAATTCATATGGAATAGTCAAAACAATCTTGAAAAAGAAGAACAAAGTTGGAGGCCTCACACTTCCTGATTTAAAAAGTATTACAAAGCTATCGAAATCAAATCAAGCTTTGTGACATAAAGACAGACATACAGACAATGAAATAGAATAGACAACCCAGAGTTAAACACTTTCATATATGGTCAAATTATTTTCAAAGAGAGTGCCAAGTTCATTAAATGAGGAAATTATGTTTTTAAAGAAATACTATTTGAAACTGCATATGCACATGCAAAAGAATGAAATTGGACCCTTGCCTTTCACAGTGTACAAAAATTAACTCACAATGCATCCATTACCTAAATATGAATCCTAAAACTATAAAATTCTCAGAAGAAAACAGCAGGAAAGCTGCATAATATCAGACTAGACCAGGATCTATTAAATATGGCACCAAAAGCATAGGCAACAACAACAAAATAGATAAACTAGACTACATCGAAATTAAGAACTTCTTTTTGTGAAAGAACTTAATCAATAGGGGAAAAACGCAACCCATGAAATGGAAGAAAATATTTGCAAATCATAAATCTGATATGATGTTAAAATCCAGAATATTTAAATAAATCCTACAACTCAATAACAAAAACAAAATTGTCTGACCAAAAAATGGTCAAAGGACTTAAAAAGATATTTCTCCAAAGAAGATATACAAATAAGCCAATAAGAATATGAAAAGATGCTAACATCTCTAATCATTAGGGAAATACAAATGAAAACCACAATGAGATACTACCTCAAGCCCATTAGTATTGCTCCTATTAAAAAACAGAAAAAGAACAAGTTTTAGCAAGAATGTGGAGAAATTATAACCCTTGTTCACTGTTAGCGGGAATGTAAAATGGTTGAGCAGCAATGGAAAGAAGTGTGGATAGTTTCTCAAAAAATTAAAAGTAGAATTATCATATGATCCAGGAACTCTACTTCTTGGCATATACCCAAAATAATTGAAAGTAGCGACTTCAAGAGATATTTGTACACTCACATTCATAGCAGCATTATTCACAATGACTGAAAGGCGGAAGCAATCCACCTATTGATGGATGATTGGGTAGACAGAATATGATATAAAAGTGCAATGAAATATTATTCAGCCTTAAAAGGAAGGAGATTCTGATACATGCTACAACATGAATGAACCTTGAGGATATTTTGCTAAGTCAAATAAGCCAGTCATGAAAGGACAAATACTATATGATTCCACATGTATGAGGTACCTAGAGTTGTCCAATTCATTGAGAAAGAAAGTAGAAAGTTGGTTTCTAGAGGCTGAGGTGGGGAGAGAATGAGGAGTTATTCTTTAATGGGTATATTAGAGTTCTTTGAGGTTTATAAGTATTTTGCAAACTTTTTCTCTCTTAAAGTGTAAAATATATTACAGTGTACATGGTGATTAATGGAATTTTATTTTCTGATTCGTATATCCTTTGTGTATCCTTTGTAATTCGTATATCCTAGTTGTAAGTAATATAAACTTGTTCTAGATATTTTAAGCACAATATAAATTTATTAAGTGGCAATTGGATAATAGCAGCTAATATTTATACAGGACATAATGTATGTCAATAAAACACTACAAGATAAGAATTAGTATTCCTACTTTATCAAGGAGAAATTGAGAAATGGAGAGATTAAATAATGTGCAAAAATAATCACACATACATATGCAAACAATAGGTGGTAAAGGTTTAAATTGATCTGGTCTGGTCTCAAATGTGTGCTCTTGGACCAGTGATTCTCAACTTGAAGCTTCATCAGAATCATTTGGAGGACAGGTTAAATTATAGGGTGGTTCTCTCCCTACCCCCACTGCCACCTGCAAAGCTGCTGATGCAGTAAGGATGAGGTTGGATCTGAGAGTTTGCATTTCTATCAAGATCCCAGGTGATACTGATGCTGCTAGTCTGGTGAACTTTAAGTACCTCTGCTCTTGAGAACCATGCCTGGAGGGCTAGAGAGCCAGACTTTTCAACCCTCCAAATCACAGGTAAAATCCAGCAGGGACTTTAGGCACCACCGCTATTCCTATGGCCATGTCAAATGCTGGGATAAGCATTGCTGCACACCAACTTGCTGTCCCTTTCCACAGTGGAATATTGATACCACTACTAGCGTCACTCCAAGTATTCTCCTGAGATTGCACTTTTCCTGTAATAACACTGCCTGGGGACAAGATTGTGCATTTTGTCATGGTCTCTGCCTCTTTGCATTTCACAATCCTAATTCAGAGTCCAAGATGGGTACATACGATTGGGTGGGGTTTGGGTCACATTCCTCTATCTTTGTTGTAAGGAGTTACTCAGACCTTATCTCTGGTATTTTCAGAATCTGTAGCGGATTGTGGGCTGATGGGTTATTTTACTGAACCAGGTTTATAAGGCAGGAGGTCCAGACACTAGGCAGACAAGAGAATGACAAATGTCCACTACAACTCTCTCACCTAAGTGGAAGGTGGAATACAATTTCAATCATTTTACAACTCTTTATTAAGCCGAACTCATGTGTCAGAACCATAAGGCACTATGAATACAAAATTTCATAGTAAATGACCCTTTTTATCCATACTAAAGGGAAAAATGAAGAATGTGGTTATGTGACTTCCTCAAAGTCACATGTGTAACAAGAACTTGAGCAGAGATCAAATTCTGCTTCTAATCCCCCTGAATTCCAACCCCTTGGAAGTCACTTTGTCACTGTGTGTCCAACTATCTTGTATAGTGGAGGCAAGTAATTTTACTCTATTTCAATTATTTCTGGAAACCTGAATCTACTCTCAAGTATTTTAGAAGGAATGATTCTGTGTACCTAGTGTATTATTAATGATTAAATACAACAGAATCCAATTCTGGTCAACTTGAAAGAATGGTTTACTGGAAGGGAATGAGTAGCTGATAAAATTCAGCCCAGGCCTAGAGAGAACAGGACCAGGAGAGCCCTAGAGTGCAGTCTGTAAGAGGACCAGTGTCAGAAAAGAATTTTCCAACTGTTTTTTGTACAATATTTCACTTTTTTCTAGATTTAAATGCAGAAGAAAGCAATTCTCATTATTCTTTCCTGCCCCTAGACAGGAGACAGCCAGCCCTAGATTAGGAGGCAAACCTGCTGTGTAGACTGACTAAGGAGTGGTTTCTCAAAGGAAGATACAGATACTGTTACTAGGAGGGGAATGTACGCTAAGCAGGTAAAAACATAAATGTCCACTGCTCCCCTAACCCCTCAACTTTGTAATACTGCGTATAATAAATGTCATCAATCAAAGAAAAGATCACTATGCTAAACTTAAAAATATTTATTTGTAACAGTTTTCTTCTCAGCAATTTTTCTCCTGTGTTCCCTTTCTCTTGAAAGACAAATTTGGCCAGGAATAGCCCTGGTAAGTTTCCTGTGAACAAAATATTTCAAAAACCAACGTCTGTAAAAATATTTTCTATAACCTTACATTTCTTTAAAAGGAAAAATGAATAATATAAAATTCTAATTTTTACAGCCAATGCATTTATCAGTATTTTATGATCAGTTTAGCCTTTGTATTTAATTTCTAATTATTTTAGCTTCCATTTTCACTAGTAGATAGAATTGCTATTATTTTGTTTTGAACTAAGATTTTATGGCAGTAATTAAACACATTAATTCTACTTAGATAATATAGTGGCACACATAAAAATTGTTAGGTAAAATATTTAACCAAATCACGCAAATGTGTAATAAAATTATATCCCATTATCACCCTATTTTAAATCTGTATTGAAAGTACCTATCACTGACAATGCAGTTATTATTTTTGGACCCTAAAGGAAATTTTTTCCAGAGGGTAACTCATTATTCATTAATATTTCTATTTTATACACGCCTGAGTCTAAGAGAGCAGAAAAAACTATTAAAAATTTAATTGCCTTAAAACAATCATTGGAAATGAGACAATACTACTCTTCCTAATGCTTTACCTCTTAGTGCCATCATCAACTTGGTCAGAGAGACAGGGACTCAGAATACAAAAGCAAGTGTTGCTCCGCTTACCAACCAAATGGTACACTTATTAGTAATTATTTTTAACTATTAACTTAATATACTTCTTTTGCCAGTGATTTGTAATAGACTATCAAATAGTTGTTGTTTATTCACTATAATTTAAGCTCAAATAAGAATATATTAAAGAACATACTTGGTACATGTTGTAAAAGAACATGAGGAAAAACAAATACTTGACCATTTATTATTCATATAATATTTGAAATTATCTATACAGAGATTTCTTTTCATATATAGTCCATTAACTTGACATATTTTTCACTAAACAGTATTTTCATACGGCAAAGAAAACAGCAAAATAGTAATATACCAACAAGGTCCAAACTTAGAACCCTCACAGCTCAGAAACAAAGATTTCTTGAAAGTAAATGTTTCAATAAATTACCATAAAATTTGTCACTATAACTTTGACCTTGACTAATTTGGACTTAGAAAACTAAAGGACCTTAGAAAACTATAGGCAGTGATTGCCCCCCGGAAATGTTCCAAATCAGTTTAAATAATAATGTAAAATTGGGAAAAGGAAACGTGTTGATATATGTTGGTGTCTTCAGCCCAGGGGTTCTGTCTAGGGGGCGGACTTATAGAAGGAGTGGTTGTTATGAGAAGACAGTATCGTGTGTGTCCGCATGTGTGTGTATGTGTGTGTGTCTGCACATGTATGAGACAGTCAATAGCAATTGCCACCCGAGTTGAAACAGGACTCCAGCCTGTAGCCAAAGAGAGAGGGACAAAAGTGAACTCCTGCTAATCCTGCTCATCAGCCATGAGAAGTCCTTTTTTAGGTCAAGCTGAACTGAAGTGCCAATCAAGAGCCAGAGCTGAAGCCCAGTTCCAACAACATAGAGACTACAGCTTAGTTTATAAAAGGAAATTCAGGAACTCACCTTGCATATTTCTGACCTAGGGTAACAGACAGATTCAAAAATTTCACTTTCTAGACAAGATCCTACAATACAGTGCCATTTATTTTCTCAGTGACTAAGACTGTAGTTTGCCATGAGTGCATATAGATGAAGCTTCCTGCAGTTAGAAAGGCTGGGGTCAGAAAAGGCTGATAAAAAGAAAGAAGCAAATTAATGCACTCTGTTAGCTATGCCATAGATTTGGAGATTTATATGAAAAGTGAAGGCAACAATTGTATATGCCTTCTCACCAAATCCATTATCTTCCTACAATTATTCTCTTCCCACTGTGTTTGATTAATGCCAACACACATGCACTAACTCATCTAAGCTGGAGACCTGGATGATCTAATGGATTCGCAATTCTTCTAATCCTTCAAACCCAACTGGTCCCTAAATCTTGTCAACTCTACCTCCTTGAGACCTCAAAATTTTGTCTGCCCATTTTTCTCCAGTTGCGTTGTTAAAAACTCAACTCAAACTGTCACTGGAGCATCATTGGTGCACTCAGGGACAAGAAGTCTCACCCATATCTGATTTAGACGATATTCGGGTGAGACTTTGGACTATCCTGAAATGAGTTAAGACCTTTGAGACTACTCAGATGGAATGAATGTATCTGCATGTGAGAAGGACATAAATTGTAGGGGTAGAATGCTGTGGATTGAACTGTGTCCTTGAAAAATTCTTATACTGAAGTCCTAATCCCTGATGAGACTGTATTTGGAGATAGGGTCTACAAGGAGGTAATTAAGGTTAAATGAAATTCTAAAAGTGGAGCCTTGATTTCATAGGATTAGTGTCCTTATTAGAAGAGGCACCGAAGAGGTAGCTCTCTCTCTTGCTCTGCATGTGCACAAAGAAGAGGCCACGTGAGCACACGGTGAGGGCAGCCACCTACAAGCCCAGAGAATAGGCCTCAAAAATAACCTTGATCTTGGACTTACAGCCTCCAGACCTATGAGAAAATAAGTCTCTCTTTTTTATGTTGTTCAGCCTGTGGTATTTTATTGTGACAGTCTGACCTGGTTAATGCAGATTTTAGGAGACATCCATTTCCTATGTCCCTGTCCTTACCTAATACCATATACCTATATTAATATTGTTCTTCAGGATACTAAATTGCTCATGGATCTTCAAGTAAGTCTTTGTGTTTTCAAACTACTCTATTTTTCTGGAATTAGCCTTTTTCTTCTTAATCAATAATTACTGATCCATTAAGATTAAGCTACAGTTTCTTCCCTAGTATAAAGCCAGTTAGTCACTCTCCCTTATATTTTGTTTTCTTTTTTTTTTTTTTTTTTTTTTTGAGGAAGATCAGCCCTGAGCTAACTACTGCCAATCTTCCTTTTTCTGCTGAGGACAAGTGGCCCTGAGCTAACATCCATACCCATCTTCCTCTATGTTATACGTGGGACACCTACCACAGCATGGCTTTTTGCCAATTGGTGCCATGTCCACATCCACGATGTGAACTGGTGAACCCCAGGCTGCCAAGAAGCAGAATGCGTGCATTTAAACACTACGCCACTGGGCCAGCCTCTGCCTTGTATTTTGTAATTGAATCTACTGAACACTAGAGATGGATTTCTTTACTTACAGGCCTCTTTTCTTTCTGTTAGACTATGAGCTAATTGCCAAAGTTTGCTCTGAAACTAAACAGACCTATACTCAAATTCTGACTTCATAGTTGATTATCCCTCTAAAGAAACTCTCCAATAAGTTGAATATTATAATAACTAACTTATTAAGTTAACATAAATTTTTATTGAGATCACACATTCATGTCAACATATTTGGTGTTAATATGGTTGTCATCATTTTATTAGTAAAGCACAGGGTTTAACATATATTGACTTGGCAATAATTGTTGCAGTAATTGTTTACTGCAAGAATGAACAAATGAGCAAATTAATCAAGAAGTGGAAACAATGATAAAAACAGCTAGAAAAAAGAAAGAAAGCGAATATAAACAAGAAAGTAGAAGTGACCCTTAAGAGAAACAGAAAGCATGGTCTCAGAGCTGTGATGGTCAGTAGCTGAGCTCTGAAATAAATTTTTGTACTGTACCATAAAACATTTGGCCATTTTTTTCCAAAAGTCAAATGCAAGTGGTAGCTTTTGCGATAATGCCTGTAACTTGTTATTATTGCATTCTATATCCCTCCCTGTCTGTATTATACTTTCCTGAAATTTATTTTCCTTCACTAATTTAAAAACACAGTGAAGATTCCAGTCAGTACTTAAAATGGATTGTGTTCTGTAATTAAAAACAGGTGAACATTTCAAGAAAATGAAGTCGAGGCAAATTTTGGCTGATAGAACAGACAGAAAGTGGCATTTTTATGTTTTGTTTTTTTTTTTCCAAAATATAGCAAAAGAGCCTGAACCAATAGAGTTCTTTATTTACCTGACAAGAAATCCACTTAAACTTTCAATGATAGAAGATTCATTTACAAATCTATGTATGATGGAATATTTTACAGTCTTTCCTTCCATGCTTTTGAAAATGTTTAGTAATTTTTCCTTCTTCCTGGAACTATTAGCTGACATCTTAAATCTAGCTTACTTTCCTCTTACACTTATTTGTAACATAGCACTTATCACACTGCATTTCACTTGATGAGTATGATGGTTCCACTATCCCCTTCTCTGTATGTTGCTGGTTAGCGTGGGCTACACAGAGATTTCGCAGCTAAATTTGAAGACTGCAGGTAAAACAGCAGCTATATTGTGGTGCACACATGCTATTGTTGACCTGCTGGCTCACCTCATTGACAAGCTTCAGTAGCCAGGCCTTCAACAGTTCCATTTTTCCCTGGCAACTTTTTTAGTGTCTCCGACTCTTGGGACAATTGTGTGCGTTTAACTCTATGCTGAAAGGCTTTCTGTTCTGCAACACCCATATCACCAAAGTCAGAGGAAAAAGAACTTGCACAAGTTTTGGTTCATCCTTTTGGGCTCCAGCTCATGCTTGTGAGTCCCAGCTTTCCCAGAGAAAGTCCCAGTTCTTACATTCCCCTACTTTACATCTTTATATCCATCTTCCCATCCCAACTGTCTGGCCTGTAAGCTTCAAGCTCCAGCATCAGATGTGAAGACAATGGCCTTAGACACGCTGTTCCCACAGTTTCACAGGCCAAATTTCTGTAACAAATCCCTTCATAGATATATATAGATCTCCAAGTATATGTAATGTATGTATGTACATAACCATACATATGTGTGTATAACCATATATATGTGTGTTATACATATAGACCCCACACATACATGCATATACACATGTAATGTATATTTATCAGAGAAGCAGAACCACTATACATTTATAACTATATATTTATATATGCATATATAACCATTATAAATATATCCATATATCTGTATCTATAGTAGTTCTGCTTCTCTGATACAAGTCAAAATTAGCCACTTGCATTCATTCATTGGACTATAAGCTGCTGAAAGCAAGGATTTGAAGGGACTGTGTTGAAGCTTTTTAGCACCAGCGACAGACACATCACCTAACATAAAGTAGATGTTACATAAAATAAAACATAACAGAATATTTTATATTTCAACATATATTTTGAAACCAAAGACTAAATAAATGAAGGGAAAATTCCCAAGGCAAATTTCTCACAAAATAATGTAAAGTTATATATATAGAATATAAAAATAAATTAAAAGATTGAAGTGTCTATAGGACAATTCATTGTTTATGTAGCCTTGTCATGTGTGGAGCTTGACTTTAGGACACAGTTAGTACCAAGATGTAGGTGTATAAATTATTAAAATACACATGGTCATGGAATCTATGGACACTAATAAAAATTTTTTACAGTGAGGATAATTGAGCTTTAGGGACTGAAACTTGGGGATAGTCAATTTCTAGAGACAGACGGAAGAAGACAATCCCAAAAGTAGACTTAGGATGAGTCAGAGAGGTTGTTGGAGGAATAAGTAAAAAAAAAATGTTCAGTGAAAGTCAAGAGAGGGAAGAGTGTTAAGAATGAGGGAGAGGTTAACAGCTTTAACTACGGCGAAAGAACAAATGAAATAAACATGGAGGCGTTTCCATTTGGCACAATTTTATGCTTAGCAAGAAGCATTTCATTGGGATGTGACATCAGAATCCAGATTATATTGGTTTATTGCGTGAATTATCAGTGAGTCATTGAAGACGTTATGTAGACCAGCTCTTCAAGAAATACATTTTTACAAGGAAGGAAAGAGATAATATGACATTCTGCAGTGCACAGTCAGGGAAATTTATTGCTGTATTTTTAAGATTGAAAACAGGTTAGAACATCTATTTATGTGCTAAGTAAAGGTAAAGAGATAAATTGAAGATGTTAACATAAGGAAGAGCAGAAACATTCCATAGAGGAAGGTCCCAGAAGAGGCTGGAAGTGAATTATAAAATGTTGAGGTATTAGGAAGCTAAATAATAAAATTTCCTACCTTAATGTCACCACTCTAAGCAAATGATTAAACTTAGCTTCTTAAAAGCTTCTTAAATGTAAAAACTGACATTCTGTAACTTTTGATGTAATCCAATAAGAAATATTCACCATTGCTATATAGTGGCTTAATCTAACCCTGAGTAAACCATCAAAAAAATGTAGAATGTGGGGCATTCTACAAGTTGCTTGGCCTGCACTCTCCATAACAATTGATGTTATAAAAAACAACGTGACCAACTTACTAACTAAATAACTAATGAAATAAATGTGAAGGGATTGCTCTTCACTGAAAGAACTTAAGAAACATAATAACCCCATGCAATGTCTAACCTCGATCTGGTCCTGGAATAAATATGTTATTTAAAAGACTATGATATATATTTTAAAACAACTGCATACATTTGAATTTGGATTGTATATTTATTAGGTGACCCAATAAAAACTTCATTGTTTTTAGATCCAATCACGGTTCTGTGGTCAGTAGAACATACTTACCCTTAGAGAAGAATGCTGAGTTCTGGAGGAGCGATATCTCATCATATAGAGAGGCAGAGGGCGAGAGACTCAGCAAATGTGGCAAAACACTAACTGCTGGTAAATCTTGATGAAAAATATAATGATGTTCATTGTACTATTTGTTTAACTTTTCTGTAAATGTTTAAGTTTTCAAAATAAATTAATCTTTTCCCTTTCTGAGTTCTGACACTAAGGGAGGAAGGTGTATATCCGTATTTGAAAATTTACCTACTTGCCAAAATTCCTTTTTAATCTCAAAATCAATATTTGTGACATTTTCATGGTCATTTGCTCACATGCACAGAGCAGTGAAAAATTTGAGTCACCAAACATGCACGTTTCCAGCTGAGATTGAAGAAGACAGCAGTCTACCTTTGTGTATCAGCTCTCATGCTGTATAAATATATCCTTTTTTGGTCTATTTAGTGCCACATTTTAAAAATTTTTGTGTTTTTTGTTGACTATTTTGCTGTTTACACTGCCCCCAAACATAGTGCTGAATACTCTAGCATTCCTAAACATAAGAAGGCCGTGGCGTTCTTTATGGAAAAAATACATGTATTGGATAAGCTTCTTTTAGGCGTGAATTACAGTGCTGTTGGCAGTGAACTGAGTGTTAATGAATCAACAATATATAACAAATAAGGTGTCCTTACATAGAAATACACATAAAACAAGGTTATGTATTGATGAGTTAATGAAAATGTTGTGACCAGAAAGAGGCTTACAGGAACATACCCCTATATTTCCTTTAGGAGCAATGGTCAGTATTCACTAAGCTTGTTTGCAAGTGTTTGCAAGACTTTATAGAACATAATTATAATTTTCATGAATAGCAAGAATCAACTGTATATGCAAATAAACATGGCTGCAGAATTGCAACCAAAAGGACTTACTATTCACCAGAATTAGATTTTTATCCATGCATTCACTTTACCTCCACATCCCACTTCACCCCCAATAAAGAAACAAAGAGGAAACGACAAGGGCAGAGCTTGTTCCAGTAAACTGACCACAGAGTGCAGAGAAAACTGTGAAACAGGCTTCCCCAGCAAGTCTTCAGAGGGGATGCCCGTGGGAGTGAGGGAGTTGTTGCTCCAGCTGATGCCCTTCTGGGGGGGAATGCAGGTCAGGGAAGCACAGCAGCCTCCCCCTAACCCAGTGCTTTCAGGAGGAACATTTCTTCTGCAAGAGGGAGACTCGTGGGATAGTATAGGATTATAAGCATAGTTCTGAGCAAGGAGAATAGGTGGGTACAGCCATAGGTGGCAGGCCACAGGGGTTGCTAACTTGTGGACACAGCTACAATCCACATGGTTCCTTCCTGAACCTCAATGACGTGCTGGCCAGACAAAAACAGACAAAGTGAATGAACCACCCGGGGCTGGCTGGCTGCAGCTTAGAGGCCCCGGAGAGCCTGCAGTGTCCACATGGACACCTTTAAGATCAGATGTCAGGAGGTCCTGGAGCTTCTGCTTGAATCCTGGGCTTCCTCTGTGAGATCAGAGACATGGTTCTCCAAGACCTAGAGACAGGAAGTGTCCCTTCACGGGACCACTTAGCTATTGCCTTGACAACAGTGCAGTTCAACAGATTTATCTCCATGGTACTTTTTCATGATAAGCATTTCTAGGGAAGAGTTTTTACCACAGGTGGCTGCCCTGTGTGCAGATGCATCCGTGAAGGAATTGGTTCCAAGGATGTCTCATGCTCCCCTCCTTGGTGTGGGGATCTTTCAAGGACAGAAAACATTGGGTTTTACTCTCCATAAGACTATTCATGTTTGTATATGCTTTGGGCAGAAAGACTGTCGTAGGCTTGGCTTTAGGCTTAGATATTTAATGAAAAAATCTTATTTGCTTTTAAGAGAAGCATTTAATCTATAAAGTTCACTCTGCAGGAGGAGGTGACATGCCTCTGGTTTGTGTCAGGTAATCAGTGTTCAGGGTCCATCATATATTAACAGCTGGCTACTCTAGGCATAGGCTGTTCCTCGATACATTAAAATTTTAAATAATTTATTCAGAATATGCTTTCCCTGGCTCTCCACTCACCATTTCAGTTTGTTATATTTAGGTCCTGTGAAATATACATTAATGAAATGAGCAAGTCACATTTGTACATTCCAGCATGGAAAGAAACAAAAGCTTGGGATTCAAAAATATTAGTATAAGTAATCTTCTGTAAAAGAGATTTAAAGTTTATTGCCACCCCCCACTCCCCACACCATCACCCTTTACCTTATCAGAAACTTACATGGAGACAAGCAGGACTGACCAAACCATCCCCCAGCAGGGGGTTCTTTAGGCCTGCAGGTAACCTGCCAGGGTCCACCAGCCTTGAGGAGAAGAGGTTCTAGGAGAGGCTTTCTTCCTTAATAAAAGAATTGTCCAAATGACACATCTGTCTTCTTCCCAGGCACCTCTGTGCATGCCACGAATTTCCAGACCTCTCTGTGTATAAGAGGAAGACACCTCCAGATTAGCATGCAGAGCAGAGGGACTGGGCAGACTTGGCTCCTGTGTGCATCAGCCCCGGGGCTCCCCACTTCTGGATCTTGGGGTACATGACTTAAGGAACTCTCATGATGACGCTTCTTGTGATTGGGTTTTCCAGCACTTGCAGCTGAAAGCAGCTGTAAA
The DNA here is from genome assembly GCF_041296265.1 of Equus caballus. Taxonomy (NCBI): domain Eukaryota; kingdom Metazoa; phylum Chordata; class Mammalia; order Perissodactyla; family Equidae; genus Equus; species Equus caballus. The sequence goes on from NC_091687.1 coordinate 22,468,294, forward strand.
ATGCAGACTTGTCTTTTGTGAGAAGCAACAAAAGTAAATCAGGCAAGAACAGAAAACATTTTATTTGCACATTCTCCTAATTTCACAGATAACGTTAGGTTGAGACACTATCTCAGGTAACAGAGAGAAGGCGTTATATTTCTAAACTTCCTAGTCAGAAGCTTCTTATTACAATCACTCTCACATATCTTGTAAAAGTGATCATATGCAATGCTTTGACAATAAATGTTAAAAGTCTATTATAGGAATAGGTTGAAGTGTATGTGTGTGCGTGTGTCTGTATAAACCAAAGATAGAAGAAATATTTATTTTCACAAAGAAGATGAAAGTTATAGCTAAAGAGGGAAAAGTGTGTCGAAAAACAGTGGTCAGCAAACAGGAGAAAATGTTTTTCAAGCAGAGATGAGGAGAAGCCATTCACAGAAGCATTCGTGCAGCAAAGCTTCACATCGAAGTTTCAGATTTTTAAACACAGCTTTTGTTATAAAAGAATTTTTAATACTTGAATTATTACTACACTTTACAGGGATTCATCATTTTTTTTTGGTTAACTCAACTTAGATTTCCGTTTTATTTTCTTTTCATTCTCTCTGTTCTCTGTATGTTTTAAAATATTTTACCATTCTTTCTTTTCATCAAATGTGAAGATTCCCTTTGTATTTAGGATCTGCTCTTTTGAAAACTTTCTTTCTTCTTTTTCTTCTTCTCTGTGCTATGTATCAGAGACAAAATGCTGCCTGCCGGCAAAACCCCAATGTGAGATTTTTATATATGGGCATGAGAGAGTTCTTCAAAATTCATCTTCCCATCTGCTGTTCATATTTCTCAGAATAGAAGAGAGGATCACATTAAACTCTGCTTTCTGGCCTTGTTTGGAAATTATTTGAAATGAAAATGCTAGGAATTTCAGGTCCTGAAATTCATTAAATAATGAAGTTCGAGTAGGAATACAAAGAAAATTATTTTTTCTTTCCAATGATTTATGCATAATATATTAGTTCACAAAAATTATAAAATGCTCTTATAAAATCCATCTTTAATTTTTGAGCGTCACCTAAGATCAGTGTATCTTCTCTGTGACTAAGGATGGAATTCCCCACCTCGGCTCCTACTCAGGTATTTGTTCCTTTTGCCTTTTGAGAATTCTTTTATATTAAACCTGTAATATCAACTGATAAAATAATTTTGCTTATTATTTATAAGATTCATAAACTTTTATTGGCATCAAAATGTCATTCCATGAATGATTTCATTCATTGTTACATTTTGTGATTTAAATACTATTTAATGCTACTCTGCTACTATGTTTGATTCTCAAACCCACACATTAACAATTAATTTTTATGTTATTTTGTATTGTTTTCCATTATTAACATATACGAGTCTTTTTTTCTTAATCATTTTGTAAATTCTTAATAGGGACCATGACAGTTACGTGTGGAGTCAAATTCTCAGGCAGAAATTCATCAAGGAAAACTTGAAAAGTTCCCTCTCACTCCTTTCCAGAGATGTGGACCTTGGGGCAGACTCTGCCTAGAATTTATACAAACATGATTTTGTTGGTTTGTTTGTTTCTTGGGACTTATTTTACACTAAGGTCATAAATACGTGTGCACATGTATGTATGTGTACATGTGTGTGTTTTTATTTGTGTTTTCACCTTGCCTAGTTATACAACTGGGAAGGGGCTGAGATGAACAGAAATGGGAAGAGCAAGTGTCAAGGCCAGGTTCTTGTCTCCTTAGATGCCCTGCCTGATGTGTTAGTGGAATAAGAGAATATAGAGTCAAAGCCAAATGGAAAGCAAGTCAGTCATTGAAAGTCCTTCTAGAAACCAATGATGTTGTGAGGTTATTTGATAGAGTAATCTGGAGATACCAAATATTTAAATGCTAATTTTCTTTAACGAAATATTTTTCTCCCTTAATTATATTGCTATTAATATAGAGAATTTTGCCAATAGAAATGATCCTAAATTTACTGGGTATATATTTGATCTGCTCTTTTTACTGAATTAAAATAAAAACTTTTGTTAGCATTATACATAGAACTTTTGGTGCACTTATGGCTGGAAATCTGGTTGTAGTTTTTGTAAAAGTACATCTGAGAATGAGAATTTCTTATTAAAAAACAGAAATAGACTGCAAGAGGTAGAGTTTTCATTATCTAGTATACGGTAATCTTCCTGGAGAAAATTCTCTAGTCTATTTTATTTTATTTTTTCCTAAATGTGCTTCTTTATTTATCTTAATTCAACTTATATTCTTAATTTTTTAAAGCTTTACTTTTTAAATTGAGATATGATTGGCACATAACATTGTACTAGTTTTAGGTATATAACATCATGATTTGATATATTTACGTATTGTAAAATGATTACCACAATAACTGTAGTTAGCATCTATGACTATTCATTGGGTGGCATTTAGGTGAGGAGGGAGCAAAAACCAGGTGTAATCCTTACCTTCAAAGATCTAAATTCTGTACTATTCTAGTGAGTACAGTAAAATAACACATGCCATCATAAAAAAACTTCCTCAGGTTAGTCTTATTAATAAAATGAACAGAGGCATACTTGGCCTAAAATTATAATTGATTTGCTCCTTCAAGCAGTTTGTTCAAATGGATCTATTGGGCATTTTGTTTGGTTATTGTCATTCATCCATTTATCTATTTCACATTTATAGTGTATTTATTATGGCTCATGTGCCTCAGTAAATGTCGTTTCTTCACCCTTCCCAATGTTGCCAATGAACAAGTAATCCTGTGGCTTGCTCCCAGGGGTGCTTTGTGCCTTCTTTATAATCATTGTAGGGGTGACAAGGAGAGTACAAAGAACAATGTTAGGACAGTTTCTTTTCTCCCCATCTTAGAGTCAACCACGGGTCTGAAAGATGCCCAGAAAAACAAAAAGAAACACAACTCAGATACGGGGAACAGTTTGGTGCTTCCTGAGGTGTGGAGGGTGGGAGGTGGGCAAAATGGGTGAAAGGGGACAAAAGGTACAAATGTCCAGTTATAAAATGACTAAGTCTTGGAGATATAATGTACAGCATGGTGACTATAGTCAACAATACTGTATTGCACCTTTGAAAGTAGCTAGGACAGTGGATCTTGAAAATTCTCATCACAAGAAAAAAATTTATAACTATGAATGGTGATGGATCTTAGCTGGACTTATTGTGCTAATGATATCACAGTGCATACAAATATTATATCTTTACATTGTACACTTGAAACTAATATAATAAAAAAAAAAGTATAGGTCAGATATGCCTCAGTTAACAAACAAACAAGGCTTGCCAAAGTGTCCATGCTTCTACGGAAAGGAATGAGGGAGAACTTTTCAAGTTCTGCTTTTTATACTGATACAACACTTTATCTGATTCTTTAGATGAGTCTCTATTTATATATCACATAACATAACAACAGCAAAAGCTTATCAGAGGTCTAAGAGAGGAAGCTGAAATGCAATCTAGCGAGAAGAAAAGGCAGAATGAGATGGGAGGAGTCAGGAGCGGGGCTGGGACCCCAGAGTCCAGCAATGGATCTCAGAATGGAAGCTACAGGCAGGAGGCGGCAACTTTTTTCATGTGGTGGACCATGATGTACAGGTGTTTTTTTTTTTTTTTAATCTCATACAAAACTGTATTGCCCTTTTTTTTCCTTTTGAGTTTATTTTTCCTTCTTCTCCCCAAAGCCCCCCAGTACATAGCTGTACATATTTTTAGTGTGAGTCCTTCTAGTTGTGAGATGTGGGACACCACCTCAGCATGGCCCGAGGAGAGGTGCCATGTCTGGGCCCAGGATCCAAACCGGCGAAACCCTGGGCCGCTGCAGAGGAGCGTGCCAACTTAACCACTCCGCCATGGTGCCGCCCCCTGTATTGCCTTTTAAAAATGGACAAACTATGGTTGCTTTAAAGTTTGAAAAGAGATATACAAATGTAGCTTCAAACTTTCTAAACTGAATCCCTTCTCATTGGTTGATCAAAAACTTTACATAAAACAAATCCAAAAGCCCTTGGCAAACACGTTTCATATTTGAAATCTGTGCCTAAATCAGGGATCTCTCCTGAAGGTCTTGATATAATTTGCAAATTTTGCTAAGGCTTCACTTTGAACAATGAACACTTAGATCTTGGGATTCAGAGCTAGTCATTTACTAGTTCCCAAGTCTGAGCTCAGTTCTCTAATCATGATCTCTGTTGTGGACTGAATGTATTTTCCCTCCAAAATTTCTCTGTTGAAGCCCTAACTCCAATCATAGCTGTATTTGGTATAGGGAACTAACGAAGGTTAAATGAGTTTATAAGGGTGAGGCTCTGATCCAATAGGATTAATGTCCTTATAAGAAGAGACATCAGAGATGCCTACCCACCCAACCCCCACTTAGGGAGCACACGCACCAAGCAAAGGCTTCTGAGGACAGAGCAAGGAGGTGGCTGCCTGCAGGCTAGGAAGAGTGTTCTCACCAAAAACTGAGTAGGCCAGCACCTTGATCTGGGACTTCCAGCCTCCAGAACTGTGAGAAATAAATTTTTGTTGTTTAAGCCACTCAGTCTGTGGTATTTTGTTATGGCAGACCAAAATGACTAACAATCTCATACACATTTTGTCTGAGAAGTCAAATGAAACAGTGGTATGAGGGGTCTGCTAACAACTTAGAGTGTGCCATACTGGGAATACCAAGGGCTCACTTTACTCAACTATGGTAAAGAGTCTCAAAGATCCTCAACCTGTCTTGAAAAATCATTCACTCAGGTATCCCCTGCTTAAGAGAAAAATAAGGATGTCAAAAACTTGTAATTAAAACAATCTTCATTTTAATAATCATTATTGCTTTCCAAAACAGTGGTATAAGATGAATTTCAACTAAAATTAGGTTTTTGGGGCATTATAAGAAATCCAAATTATTATGGTGCTTATGACAGTTTTATATATTCAAAAGCAAAATAGGCCTAAACTTATTAAAGGTTTTTTAAAAACCATGATTTAACTATATCTTTGAAGAAATGTCCATCATCTATAGAGTTCTGTCAAGAGAATATTCTATGGCAATAATGTGACCCACTTGCACACTCTTACAGAACCTCTCTCTTTTTTTTTTTTCTGAGGAAGATTGTCACTGAGCTAACATCTGTGGCCAATCTTCCTCTTTTTGCTGGAGGAAAATTGTTGCTGAACTAACATCTGTGCCAATCTTCCTCTATTTTGTATGTGGGATGCTCTCTATCATGGCTAGACAAGCGGTGTGTATATCCATGTCTAGTATCCAAACCTGTGAACCCTGGGCCACTCAAAAAGAGTGTACAAACAATCACTACTCCACCAGGCCAGCCCCCACACAGAACCTCTCTGAGAAATGGTGGGGGGTACATAGGATGAATTCCAATGACATCCAACAGAGGCTTCATGGTATTCACTTTTTTTTTTTAAAGAACTGTGTTTAATGTTACTTTCTTTTTCTGCTGGAAAATAGAATTCAAGAAACACAAATCTACAGAAGGATCCCCTCTTCTCTGTTTCAATGCTAGTGTGTCTTCCATATAGTTTGTGCTGGCTGTGCACCTATTCTTAGGCAAAGACACTACTGGGCTTTCTTTATTCTTTTTTGGAAGAACAAAAGCAGTTTCCTGATTTTCACACAGGAGAGAAGGACACATTGGTAATAGCCTTCGGGCTCAGATGAGGTGATTGGTGAATATTCGGTGGTGCTCCAGCAGGAATTTTTTGGCTTGGAATCCTCCATCTCTTTTTGTTAGTTTATATTCAGACAGACAGATCTCTCTCATTTCTGTAAAATATGTCTAGAGCACTGAGCTGAGACCACATCCTGGACAGCACAATGGCCTCTCCATAGATGTGAGTCATGCTCAGAGACAGTCTGAACACCAAATGTTTTAAATTGAAGGAATCGAAATATCTCAAGTGGTTTGCTAAAGTCATTGCTGCACAGCTTCTGGGATTTGCCAAGCAAAGCAACTAGTGCCTATCTTGAAAAGGATATGCCTAAGTAATTTCTGATGCTTTTGACATAGAACAGTGCAGTTATTTCATTAGGAAAGTTTCTAGGGTTTTATTGAGATGTTGTAGAATAGGCATTATGGACAAATATGATCAAATATACTGATTTGCTAATTAGCCTTTGAATTTTCCCCAATGAAATTTCTTTTTAGTCTGTCTCTGTTTCTAATTTATGCATTTTTACATTTTGAATACTGACAATACAGAGAATTCTGAGTCTTTTAAAAAGGTTACAAGTCACCTATGTGATCCTATCGGGTCCTGTAGAAAGCTTCTGATGGACGCCACTGGCCAGGGCTCCCTCAATCACTCCCAGTCTCCTGTTTGGGAGATTGGGTTTCTATGTGATTTGCTGGTGAGATTTTGAAATGTACTTGCAAGTGTTTTTAGAAGGCAAATAGAGGTCATCAGAATCACTTCCAGAACGACCTGATTCACACATGCTCATTTCGGACGTGTTGTTGCTTTCTTCTCTTTTAAAATCCTTGCTCATTTTATTTTGCCTGAAAAGAGTGAGATGAACATCCACTGTCAAATTGAAACCATAACCTTTGCTTGAACTGATAGATACACCCAATTTTTTTTTGGAAATAGTGTTGTTTTTTTTTTTTTAATTTTCACTTTTTCTCCTGCTATGCCTTGATATAGACTAATATTTCCTCCTCCTGGTAGCTTTTGTTTCCTCTTTTTCTTCCTTGTAAATCTCTACACTTAGTTCTAGTTTGTTCAGATTTAGCCTCTAAAATCATCTCTTTTCATAATCCTTCCTGGGAACATTAGCTTTGGGGATAAGTTAATTTGGTCCTTGCTTCATTGACAAACATTTTCTTCTACATTTTCAGGCACATATATGTTTACCAGAAAACCTGCATATCTAGATTTTACTAATTCAGAAGATTCCCCTGCCAAATAATTGATTTCAAAGGTACGCAATGTAGCACATTTCCATATCCATTTCTTTAAACTGAGGGAGACAGATTCAGTTCTAGGTGAGACATTATCGGTAGGTTTACCTTCACCTGAACTAGACGTCTTGCGAATGAGCAAATATTTGCTTTTCTATTTGCTTTTATTTGCAATGATTCTCCTTGTCCTGGAAGGCCAGCTTCCTGAAGAAGAATCTGTAAATCCTTCTCAAATAAATCCTTGGAGTTGTCATCACTGCTGGAGTCCATTGCAGAGTCCTTTCCATCATGCCTCCCTGGGTCCAAGCAGGTTATTCTGTGTGCTGTGAAGTAAGTTTTTCTTTCAACACACATAGCTGACATGAGAGGTAGTAACAATATCTTCTCAATGGTATAATGGTATCTTGTGCTTCTCACGCTTTGGATTTTTTTTTCTAAAACTAAAACCAACATTCTTTTGTCCTGGCGAGTTTTCAGCAGCTTAGGGGTGTTGGTGATATTTTGGCATGGTACAGCTATGAAAGACTTGCACTTGCCAGTCTGCCAAATTCTTATTTCTCTTCTCTTTCATTTGTTTCTTTATGTCTTCTACACTGTACCAAAGGACTTTGTAAGGCCCCATTCTTTGGCTCTCCTCCTCACATTCCAAGGTTCTGCAAGACTAACAGCCCTGGGCCCTCCACATCTGTGGCTCCCTCTCCCTGCTGCGACTTCTGGCATTTGAATTGTCCTCTGCAATCACGCATTGGTTTCTTGGGAGGCTGCAGACCTCTGGGCATTCAATGCAGTGTTCCTGATTCCTGGTAAATGATGAAAAGAGAAGTATTAACAGTACTTTGGCTCACCAGATGTTATTACCAACACTGTAAATTAGATTTAGGGAGATTTTCTGATAACACATCCATGAGCTAGCTAGTTGAGAGAGAGAGAGAAAGGGAGAGAAAAAGGAGGAAAGGAAGGAAAGAAGGAGGGCTGATTCTTTTGGAAAAAATTTTAAAAGATGGTGCAAGACACTGAGATTAAAAAGTCTTTACATGATTTTAAATCAAGCTACCACCTGGGATAGCAGGCTTGGAGAGAGAAAGGATGTTAAGTGTTTGCACATCAGCGCTGCATACAGCACCATAAAACCCACTCTCCTCTGTTCCTACCGTGAGTTCACATTCCTGTATTGGACAGGCCCTACTTATGCCTGCCCCACAGGTATGCTTTTTTCTGAGAGTCTTCTGAGATTGAGATTCTGAGCTTCTTCATCATTAACTCCTACTTTTTATCATACATGGCATATCAAAGTAAAGTAACCTAGCTCTGCCCTCACGTTACATAAAGAGTGAAGAAATAAGACTCTCTCTCTCTCAGACCATCTGGTTAAGGAAAGAAATTGTACCAATTTTCTTATAGCAGCAGGATCCATATTCTTTTAGTCAATATCTAGTCCCTTACCCTTAAAATTTTCCAATTTCTCTTTTCGTAGCAGATGTGATTCTTTGAAAAAGGGAGGTTATTTGAGATGTACGGTTCACCTAATTCCTGAAACTCAGCGTGGACTCACTGTAATTTCCAAATCAGCTTTTAGTGCTCAGTGTAGGTAGCACAGAAGGAAAAACCAGGTCACTGAAGCAGAATCATGACTATTGCCCTACCTGCTCTTTGAACTTGCCTGTGCTCTTTGAAAATTTTCAGGAAGCTCCGTGTGCTGGAATTATTGAAAATCAGCAGGATTGTCACACGTGCACCCTTGGAAGAAAAACAATAAGATGCAATGCTTTTGTGGTCATATGCCTGGCTTTTTATTTCAATGGAAAATAAAGCCTCTTCTGTCATTTTCCGTTTTTATATTTGGGCAGCAGAATTTTCTCCAGTGGGGCTACCATGATTGTGTCAAGTTTGAGATATCTGTATTAATGGAAACTCCCAAAGACAGTACAGCGCAGGCAAATTATGTGCAGTAATGTGGAGAAGATTAAACAGGTAACTGTTATCAGATTGTAAATCAAAGAAGCAAAATAACTTGTTTCTTGATGCTACAAACGTCAGGGAACTTTTCCCATATCACATCTCTTGCTGGGGCCAGCATGGGTTTGTAAGCCAAATGCTGGTCCATCAAGAGCATTTTCTGTTTCATTGAACAAGAATTTCCACTTGAATTAATAATATTCCTAAACACTATGTATGAAAAAGTATTACAATCAGGATTGTTCTGAATAATTCATCAGCATTTTGATGTTTCCTAAGAGAATTCTTTCCAGCATGAGAACTGACTATAAAACTTTTGTATCCATTTGAAATTGTTGCTTTAGTTGGGAAAACATGCAATACAATGTTGTCTTGAACAACAGCAAAGTCATTTTCAATATCACAATATATGATTCTATATATTAAGATTAATTGTGTCCTTAGAGCCTAATTTTCCAAAGACTATATTGAACGGCTATTCATTGAAGAAATTTTGAATTGGATGATATAAAATGACAACTTCAAAATGATATGAAAAGGATTGCTAGAGAGACAAGAGTTGTTTTTAGTACATTATATGAAATCCGTCCTCTTCAGTAGGGCCCATACAAATATAACTCAGTAAGACTAATGCAGAAGGAACTCTCAGGTATCAATACACTTGGTAACATTTTTGAGTCTACTTTATGGTTCCTTCACTCAGGTTCTGACCATGCTTCCCTCTGTGTTTACCTCCCATCCCCACCTCCTTCTACTCGATCACTTTCTTCCATCCAAAAACATGGAACCTGTGCCTCAGGTAAGACATGTGCATTACACAGCATACAGCTGAGTCTGCAAGAGATTTATTGCTTAATTCTAATTTTAAGTTAATAAATGCTCACTTTAGAATCTTAGAAAATATATCAAAATACAGAAAAGTATAAATCAGTAAGCCAAAGTCCTCCATATGATTATTACCCCTTAACTATTAACTATTGATGTGTTAAACATTGTTTTCAATAAACACTTGTTAGGAACCAATTATGTGCATGGTGCACTAGGAAATTGTAAGAGACAACCTGACTTCAAGAAACAGTTTAACAAGAAGATGTGGACTTGGCTATGTTAAGTGATAATAAAAATATAAAGCAATATGAGAAAAGAAAAGAGATATACTATTTTTGGCAAGGAACATTGGAAATGTTTTTTATGGAGAGGGACATTTCAGAAGTGGAATTTGTGTAGAAAGAGCAGAGCTCCAGACAGACAGGTTATCATAATCATCATCTCAAGGTGAGAAAGTACAGATCTAGCAAGACATCAAAATTGGATCAGTTTGAGCAGAAGACACATAGAGTAGTAGTGGTCCAGTAGAAGAAAAGTCAACTTGGGACAGGAAGCCTTGAGTCAGTCAGGCATTACTTTTTCCCAAAAGGGAGAAGCAACGTATATCAACATTTAATAAGAACAATCTGATGTGGGAAATGATTAAAGCAGGAGGTTGGTGGACATTGCTATGGTACAGACAAAAAGAAATTATTTTGTTACTTAGACAAATGAGTGAGGATTAATACAGATGATGAAATGCTTATAAAACAAGACATTCTGTTTACAAATTTGACAGGAATTTCGGTGACAGAATAGAGAGGCAAAGGAGAAATAAGTTTTGCAGCTTACCCCAAAGTTTTCTGTTTACTTGGTAGAGATTTAACTATTAACAGATATAGAAAAACAGAATAGAAGCATCAAAAATGGAGAAAGGGTAAGAATTTTTTCACAAACTTTGTATTTTAGAATGATTTTAGAGTTACCTAAAAGTTGCAAAGGTATTAGAGAGTTCCTGTGTAAGCTTGCACTAAGTTTCTCCTATTGTTACCATCTTAAATTAGTACGGTTCGTTAGTCCTGAGTAGAGAGCCAATATGCTCCATTATTATTAAATAAGGCCCATAATTAATTCAGATTTCCTTAGGGTCTATCAAATGCTCTTTCTCTGTTCAGATTTCCATACAAGATGCCACATTATCTTTAGTCGCCATGTCTCCTCATGCTCCTCTAAAGAGTAACAGTTTCCCAGATTTTCCTTGTGTTCCATGACCTTGACACTTCTGAGGAGTACAGATCACGTGTTTTGTAGAATGTCCCTCCACTGGGGTTTATCTTATTCTTTTTTTCATGAATCCACTGGGGGGAAGGATTTTTAGGAGGAAAACCACACAGGTAGAATGCTATTCTTATCACATTACATCAGGGGTAAATATTGTCGGCACGACTTATCACAATTGACATTAACTTTGATCATCGGGCTGAGAGAGTTTCTGTCAGGTTTATCTGCCACAGTTATCCTGTTTTTTTTTTTTAACTTTTTCCATATTACTCTTTGAAGAAAGTCACTAGGTACATACTGCACTTAAGCCATAGGAAGTTATGCCTATTTCCTTAAGAGGGTAAATGGAGTTTTCATATTTGTATCTCAACATAAGGACATGTGTGATGAACACTGAGGAGTGTGGAAGACGGAGGAATAGGAGGATCCTGAACTCACTCCCTCCTATGGACACAACAAACCTAAAACTACCTGTAGAACAATTTATGCTAAGAGGGATTTGGAAACTGGATGAAAAGAACTTCCACAACAAGGGACTACCAAGGGGTGGGGGGTAGGTTGAGGTACAGCCTTGCTGAGGGAAAAATAAACACAGCCAAGCCACTGTGCTTCAAGATCAAGAGCACTCTCGAAGGCATGAAGCCTTTCCTGGAGGAGCAGGAGAGTTGAGCCCCACATTAGGCACCCAGGCCCTCAGATTCAGCATAAGAGAGAGGAGATCCCAAAGCATGTGTCTTTGAAAACCAACGGGTAATACACCCTGGAAAACTACGGAGTTTCAGGGAATGTAAAGCCTGCTTTTAAAGGGTCCACATACAGACTCATTCAACCTGGAAACCAGTGCAAAAACATCAAATAGAAAAGTGCATAGTCCATCTCTTTTAGACTTATTTACTAAGCATGGAGCATCTTGGAGAGGCAGGAGGGGGTTGGGCCCACCTGCCAGGGACGAGACACTGGCAGCAGCCGTTATGGTCACTAGTTCAGCCATGCTTAGACAGACATTGGCAGGCATCACTGGAATCCTTCCTCTAGCCTGTTAGCACAGGGACCTGCCCCACTCCCTAGAGCACCTGAAACAATTGAGTGTAGCCAGGCAGCACAGGCAGCTCAGCCCAGGAAATGGCCCTACCCACCATCAAACCAGCAGTCAACTTAAACAGCTAGGTTTTGCAAATAGCCACATGGGGAGTTTTTCCCTCTTACAAACACCTGAAATATTTGCATGCTTCCATGCCAGGGGCCTGCCCTGCCCATAAATGCACCAAAGTCACCTGTGCATGCAGGGAAGTGTAGCCAGTTCTTGCCAGAGGCCTGCCTCACCCAAGAGCAAGCTGGCAACAGCTGCATACCATGCAGCTAGCCTCACTGGAAGCCTGCTCTACCCACGATCATATTTGAGGCAGCCAGCAATGCCTGGTTGTGCAGCCAGCCACACAAGAGGCCTGCAGCAGTTGTAAGCCCCTGGACTTAGCAACCCCCCACATTAGGGCCTGACTCCACCACGAGCAAACCTACAGTAATTGTGCACTACCAAATCGCACAGCCAGCTGTGCTGGGGGCTTGCCCCACCCAATAATGTTCCCATAGCAGCTGCATGTGGCCCAGCCTTGCAACCAGCCAATGTGGGGACCAACCCAGCCTATCCATGTGACCACAGCCATAACAGTCCCACCACAATAGAAGGGCACATGCAACCCACACAGGGGAGCCCCCTGGAGCATTTGGCATGGGTGTCAAGAGGGGAGAATGCTCCTGGGCCCCATAAGACATCTATATAAGGCCACATTTTCAATATCAGGACACAGAGCTAGTCTACCTAATATGTAGAAATAAGCACAGAGAAGTAGACAAAGTGCGGATACAACTGAATGTATTCCAAATAAAAGAACAAGACAAATCCTCAGAAAAAGAACTAAATAAAACACAGAAAACAATCTACTTGATAAAGAGTATGAACTAATGCTCATAAGGATGCTCACTGAACTGGGGAGTAGAATGGAGGAACACAGCGAGAACTTCAACGAAGAATTTGAAAAGACAAAACATAACCAATCAGAGCTGAAGAATATGATAATGGAAATGAAAAATTCGCTAGAGGGAATCAACAGCAGAGTAGATGACACTGAAGAACAGATCAGCAATCTGGACAAAAGAGTAGAGGAAATCGCCCAAGCTGAACAGAAAAAAAGAAGAATGCGGACAGTTTAAGGAACCTCTGGGACAACATCAAGTGTGGTAACATTTGCATTATCGGTGTCCCACAAGGAGAAGAGGGAAAGAAAAAGAACAGAGTGTTTATTTGAAGAAATAATAGCTGAAAACATCCCTAACCTGGAGAAGGAAACAGACATCCACATACAAGAAGCACAGAAAGTATCAAACAAGGAAGACCAGTTCAGATGTACAAACAGGTGACACAAAGTGTAGAAGGTATTTCTGCCAGTGGCGTGATTTTATTGTGAAATAATGGCTGATAGTTGTTAAAATTTTGCAATAAAACAAAGTACAGACTTTCCTCAATTTTCGTATTATTTGTATTCATGGAATATTCAATTGATTAAAATTGTGCAAGATGCTTCATGCTTGTGTGGAAACATAGAGCTTGCCTGTATACACGGATAATTATAAACACAGTTTCACCTACATTATTGCCCGGCTATACAACCACTTTTACAAGGGATGCAAAAAATACCTTGATCTGTGGAAAAGACTCCACATTGCAGACGTCTGATGTCCTGACTTTGCTTAAAAACACCTGTAGTACTGTTCCATAAACTAAACACCCCCTCCAGTCTTCAAATCCCTCAAGAGGAATTCTCCCAGATAGAGAATTAGTAGAATGGAAAGGGAGATAGATGCAGACAAAGAGACAAACAAGTGGGCAAAATGAAAAAATGATGGTAGTGGCAGAAGGCAAAAAAGAGATACTTTAGAGAAAGGAAAAAACTGAAACATTCAAATGACATTTGGAGGTAAAAATTGACAGTAGTTCTAAATTTATTTGTTTTCTAGAACTTTATGTAAACTTGGAACTATGTCATTTATGCCAAATAGCATATTCTTGATGTCAGTGCACAATGTCCAGCTCATCTATTCCACAATGAAGAAAAACCCTGATGCCACATATTACTGTACAGCTTAATGTTTTTTAAAGATTGGCACCTGAGCTAACAGCTGTTGCCAATCTTCATTTATTTTTCTTTCTGCTTTTTCTCCCCAAATCCCCTCAGTACATAGCTGTATATTCTAGTTGTGGGTCCTTCTAGTTGTGGTACAGCTTAATTGTAATTTTAATGTGGTTCTTCCAAATATCATGACTATTATAGGAACATTGGTATGGATGACAAATAGGCCTAATTTGGTCACAAATATAGTTGAGAATATCATAAGTGCTGCAATTTTTGAGTTAGCAGAGACCCGATTGCCACCAAATATTGCCTTTAGCTAGCCTGTCATTAGTTTGCGTCTTTGATCAGCTTTCACGGCTTCAGTTAAATCTGAGCCTTGTCAGCTTCCAGGGAAGGTGGTGGGATAAATTTTATCATCCAACTCACTCTTCCCTGAACTTTGGCTGAAGCAGGTCGCATCCAATGGCAAAAAAATAATAGCAAATAGACTTTTTTATACAACTCATGTCACAGAAAGAGGATTTTTTTTGTTTTTCCTTATTGTTTATAAAATAAGAATTAAGAATTTGCTAGCAGGGGCTTGCCCCGTGGCCTAGTGGTTAAGTTCGAGCGCTCCGCTGCAGGCAGCCCAGTGTTTCGTTGGTTCGAATCCTGGGTGTGGACATGGCACTGCTCATCAAACCATGCTGAGGCAGCGTCCCACATGCCACAACTAGAAGGACCCACAAAGAAGAACATACAACTATGTAGTGGGGGGCTTTGGGGAGAAAAAGGAAAAAAATAAAATCTTTAAAAGGAACTTAAAAAAAAGAATTTGCTAGCAGATAGTATTGGAAGTGTGACCATTCTGTTTAGCTTTTCTTTTTTTTTTTTTAAGATTTTATTCTTTCCTTTTTCTCGCCAAAGCCCCCCGGTACATAGTTGTGTATTCTTCGTTGTGGGTTCTTCTAGTTGTGGCATGTGGGACGCTGCCTCAGCGTGGTCTGATGAGCAGTGCCATGTCCGCGCCCAGGATTCGAACCAACGAAACATTGGGGCGCCTGCAGCGGAGCGCGCGGACTTAACCACTCGGCCACGGGGCCAGCCCAATGTTTAGCTTTTAAAACGGCCCTCAATTGTATACAATTTGAGGTCCTCTTCTCCACCTCTTCCTGCTCAGTACTCCATGTGGTTCCCTTCTGCTCTGTGCTTCACCCATTAGTCCCTCCATATTACATCCTCAGAACTGGATACCACTGGGAAGTAACGTCCTTCAAGCCAGGCAACAGGACGCTGGAAGAAGTAGGTTGCCTTGTGTTTTGTTTTGGAGGGAATGACAAACCATCACAGAGGGACTCAGGAGCACTGGGCATGGGCAAGTGAAGGGGCAGCAGGAGAAGGTTAGGGATGTGCCTGATGAATGCAGGGGGCAGCCCACAGGGCAGTCCATGGACAGAGCACGAGAAAGATTCATTCTATACTGAAGCCTCTTCTAAACCTCTACCATCCTGAGGATTCTCTGTGGACAGGATTCTGACTGTCTTCTCTGGTGTTCTGTGTGTGACTAACGGTTAACAAGAAAGACAACTGTGTAGCTTTCTCATAAAATGCTGGGAGTTACAGGCGCAGCAGATGGTAGAGGGGGGACCTTACCAATTAGCAGAGTTATTTGATCTAAAAGATCAGGCCTGGTGCCTGAGTTAAGATTCAATGTTGGCATGAGCATTAGAAAAAAAAAATGTAAAATTCCAGCCTGCAGAAGTTGTTTCATTAAGTGGAGAAAATCTCATTATTTCAAACCCTACTCATTCAGAATGAGTGACCTCTGTTTAGGTCCTGTAGATATTATAATTCTCGTACCATTTCGTATGAAATTATTACTGTATCTTTTCCACAAGCATATATAAAGATGCAAAGTAGCCATTTACTTACAAACAACATTCTAAGCCCAACAGATGATTGTCATCCACAAGTCTTAAAGTGACAGTAGAAAAATGATGGCTTTATGAGAGGAGTTTTAAAATTGATTTAAATTAACATACAGTAAAATTGACCTTTTCGTGTACAGTTCTATGAATCATAAAACATGTACAGACTCATGTAACTGCCACAAGCAGGATACAGAATGGTTCCACAACTGCAGGAGCTGCCTCCATCCCCATGCCATCGCTTTGCGGTCAAACTCCATTGCTAATCCCTGGCAACCAGGGATCTGCTCTCATGGAATTATATAGCATATATCAATCTGCCCATACAAGCTCCCGTCACTAACACCAATGCCTTTGAGATCCATTGAAGCTACTTATCTTCTCAATAGTTTATTCCTTTTTGTTGAGATGTAGTGTTCCATTGTATGGAGTTCCTAGATTTGTTTATTCACCGTTTGTTTCAAGTTTAGCATAGTTATAAATAGATTTGCTATAATCATTCATGAACAGAGTTTTGTGGGAATGCATGTTTTTATTTCTATGGGATAGATACCTGAGCTGGCTGGGTCATGTGATAAGTATGTGTTTATACAAGGAACTGCTAAACTGCTTTTCAGAGTTGTTGTGCTATTTCTCATTCTCACCACTAATGTGAGAGTTCCATCATTCCACATCTCCATCAGTGGCATTTTTGGTATGTGCTTTATATATTTGCTGCTCTAATGGATGTGTAATGATATCTTATTGTGGTATTGAATTTACATTGTTAATGATGTTGAACATTTTTTCATGTGGTTATTTATCATCCACATGTCTTCTTTGGTAAAGAGTCTGTTCAATACTTTTGCTCATTCAAAAGTATGGTATGGGACTGACCCTGTGGCCCAGTGATTAAGTTTGGCACACTCTGCTTCGGTGACCTGATTCAATTCCTGGGAGCAGACTATACCACTCGTTGGAGGCCATGCTGTGGTGGTGACCCACACACAAATTAGAGGAAGACTGGCACAGATGTCAGCTCAGGGTGAATCTTCCTCAAGCAAATAGAAGAGGATTGCAACAGATGTTAGCTCAGGCAAAATCTTCCTCAGCCAAAAAAAAAAAAGCTGTGTTATTGTTTACTTACTGTTGAATTTTGAGAGTTTTAACAATTTATTTACTCTGGATATAAGAAATTTTTCAAATATGTAATTGTAAAATATTTTCTCCTCATCTATAGGTTGTTTTCTCATTCTCTCAACAGTCATTTCGCAGAACAAGCAATTTCAGCTTTCATAAAATCTATTGTATTATTTTTTTAATGTTTTGTATGTTTGATATTATGTCTCATACTCTTTACCCCAAGTAGTAAGATGTTCTTGTTTTCTCCTAGAAGTTTGACAGTTTTTATTTTACATTTAAATACATGATCCATTTTGAGTTAGTTTCTGTATAATTTGTGAGGTTTAGGTTAAAGTTCTTTTTTGGGTGTGTGGACAGCTGTCCAAGTGTTTCGACACCATTTGTTAAAGAGAATACTTTTCTCTATTGAATTGTCCTTGCACCTTTGTCAAAAATCGATTGGCCGTATTAGCACAGGTCTATTTGTCAATGCTTTATTCTCTTCCATTGATCAATGTGTCTACTGTTCACCAATGCCACACTGTCCTGATTACTGTAGCTACGTAATAAGTCTTAAAGGCAGGTGAAGTGAATGTGTGTGTGACACACATTCTAACAACCTTCTAACAATCATCTTTTTTAGAATTGTTGTGGGTGTACTAGTCCCTTTCGCTTTCACATAAATTTTAAATCACCTTGTCTATGTCTATAAAAATTCATCCTGGGATTTTGTTTAGAATTGTGATAAATCTATAGCTCAACTTGGGGTTATTTGACACCAATATTATGTTGTGTGTTCCAATCCATAGAAAAAATACGTCTTCTAATTTATTCAGATCCTCTTTATTTATTTTATCAGCATTTTGTAGTTTTCAGTATATAGATATTGTCTATATTTTCATAGATTTGTTCTTGACTATTCCATTATTTTTGAAACTATTGTAAATTGTAGCCATATTTTTAATTTTAAAATTTTATTGCTAATATGTAAAAATATAGAATTAATTTTTTGTGTTGATCTTGTAAGCTGCAGCCCTGATCAGCTCATTTGTTAGTTCTAGAAGGTGTTTTTATATATTGCTCAAGAATTTCTACAAGCAAAATCATGTTATCTGTGAAGAGCAACACTTTTATCCCTTTCTTTCTAATCCGTAGGCCCTTTATTTTTCATGCTTTATGTTGTGGCTACAAGCACCAGATTCTGGAGGAGGCAAGGAACGGAATATCCCCTTAGAGCTTCTTGATAACCACGACCCTGCCAGCACCTGGATTTCCGACTTCTGCCTTCCAGGACTGTGAGACAATACATTTCTATGGTCTTAAGCCACCTAATTTGTGTTATTTGGTTACGGCAGCCACAGGAAACCTGAATGTTTGTTTTTCTTGGTTTTCCTTTTGAAATCAAGTATGTTTTAGTTCTAAATATTTCCATTTGGTTCTTCTTTCTGCTCTATTTCTTTGCTGAAACATTCTGTCTGCTACCGTTTGCTTTTCAGACTCCTCAAATAGTGTCTCCATGCATTCTTTACAGGTTTTATATCAGTATTCAATGAGAAGGGCAGGGTAGATTATAAATACTCCATCTTATCTTGAACTAAATCTTCCTAAAAGGATGTTTATATATGATATTTTTAAAAATCACACTGTAATGCTAATTTTAACAAGATTTACTCTACAATAACGTGAATAGTGAATGTATGATCCAACAGGGTACACACCGCAAATTATTAATGTTGCAGAGGCCCATTCTATGCAATAGGGAGAAGAGGATGATGTTGCCAATCATAATAGACTGATGGAAAGTGATCTATTAGAACTTTTTCTATTTGTGAAAATCTCATCAATTTCAATGGTCAAATATCATTCACTTCTAAGAAGATGGCACTACAGTAGAACAGGCTGGAGGAAAAATTCAAGAGGTTAAGAATAATCAAACGATAGAAAGATACATGTGGACTTTATAATAGAGTTCTTGAGGTATCTTCCACTACCTAATCCTGATAATTAGTAGTTTTGCCATATTTTAGTCTCTAGCCCTGTGAGCAAAATTTTATACATATATTCATATTTTTGCACAGGCATAGTATATAAATACAATATAAACATATACACATGCATATGTGTACAGTATACACGTATCTCTTTTTCTGTCATTTGCTTTTAGTTTAATTTAAATGCGATGGATCCCATTTGTCAATATAATGTACCCTGACATACTTTATGCACTGTATGTCATATTATACTGTGTGTACTAAAACATTTTTTCAAACACAGTGACTAGTCTGATCAAGCTATACAAATATCAGTAATTTGTGAGAATTAAGTTATTATATATTTCTTGTAAAAGGCGATTTATTATCTTTGTGATTCATATCTGTTAATTAAGCCAGGTTTTCTAAATACTTCTGCTAGGGAAAACTTCTTCAGATATGCCTTTGTGATGGCATGATCTTAGATGTTGCTTCTATTTAAAATCCTAGAATTCTAAGATTAGATTGCTTTCCATTCTCATTTAATTCAGATTTTTAGCTAATTCAAACTGCCATTTCATTAGTCTCTATTTCTGAAGTTGGACTGTGCTTGTCCTGAATATCAGTTTCGAGTATTTTATAATTCCAAAGAATAATTTGGGCCCTAGCAAACATGGCTCTGTCCGTTTGAATCCCTGAGCGTTTCTTTTCCTACTATAAAGATGTCATTTCCAGCAGGAACTTTTGTTTGACTTGAGCAAGAGCTTTAAGGTCTTTTTCAGCCTGCAACGCCTAAAATTTCAACTATCGCCCTGGTCAAAAATGCAGACTTTAAAGTCAGGAGTTTCTACAAAACTGTGAAAACAATAAGCAAGAAATTGTGACAGTTACCAAGCTTATCTCTTCTGTGTAAAATGCTATTTATGTCACGGTGGTGTCTGGTACCAAGGTGGAGCAGCGGGACTTTTTTGTGCTGCTTTTGGGGAAACTGGCTCAGGGAAGGGCAGGAAGGAGGCT
This sequence comes from Equus caballus, assembly GCF_041296265.1. Classification (NCBI taxonomy): domain Eukaryota; kingdom Metazoa; phylum Chordata; class Mammalia; order Perissodactyla; family Equidae; genus Equus; species Equus caballus. The sequence continues at coordinate 22,488,395 of NC_091687.1, forward strand.
CAACACGAAGAAACTTTGATTCTTAGCATTTGTAGCTCCCTGAAAAATCTTCTAATCTGGTTAAGTTCTGTCTATTAAAGAGCATAGTGTTTTAATAATATTCTCTAGTTCTCTTATATAAATACAAACCTAAATTTGTCTAACACATAGACATTTTAGTTGGCCAAGTGTATGATTTGACTTAAAAGAGCATGAAGAAATATGTCAACTTCTTGGTGAAGTTCTGTCCCCAAATAACGTTTATACAGATTGCTGAAGTTTATTTGAAAACTGACGACAACTGTTGGCACCTAAGCTGGTCAATGCACTTACAGACTCAGAAAGTTAAGGAAGGAAGCATTTGAGGAGGGAACATTCAGGGAGGTTGAGGGGTCGATTAATAGAGGCGTTATAGAAACAGAGGAGGTGAGAATATGGAAAGGCACTGAGTTATAGAGAGCAAAAGGCAGTGGAAATGAGGGAGTTTCCAGGAGGGGAAAGAAGTTGGTGGGGTAATAAACGGAGGGTGATCAGGTTTAGAGGGCATATTGATAAATTGATGTGGCTCTGCATAAAGCCCGGCGTGAATTTCCACACAGGCACAATTTCAAAAATAACCACTCTCCACTTACAGCCCATCTCCACCCCACACATATGCAGTTCTGCTCACAGTGTTCACCAACCTGCTGAGTCAGTCCCAACTGCAAGAAAACCCCAAAACATCAATTGGAGCAAACGTACTACACTAATGAGAGATGTTAATAATAGGGGAAACTAGGGGAGGAGAGAGAAGAGGTATACGGGAACTCTATAATTTCCACTCAATTTTTCTGTACATCTAAAACTGCTCAAAAGATAAAGTATATTAATTAAAAAAGTAATGTAAAATCTAAGATAGATGGAATTTGTGGTAATTTCTCAGAACCAGTATTATGCTGGACCAGCATTTTTCTTTTTTACTGTTTATGTCCCTAGATGGTTTCTTTTTAAATTTTTTTTTATTAAGATTATGATAGTTAACAACCTTGTGAAATTACAGTTGTACATTATTATAAGTCATGTTGCAGGTACACCACTTCACCCTTAGTGCCATCCCCCCACATCCCCCTTTCCCCTGGACCAGCATTTTAAACAAATCCACTAACCCATGATGCGATGCCTCTGTCATTGGTGTTTAAACCTTTGGGGCTCTTATGGTCCGTGTATTGCAATGTAAAGACTGTTACTTTTATTGATATTGCTTATCACTGAGATCCAGCAGTGTTATTTTCTAACAGCCATGTTTTTCTCTGAAATAATCAGCAATGACTTCCTAGTTGATAACCGTAAGTTATTTATTTGTGAATTTTTAGCTACAAAAGGTGGTCTTTCTTTAGAAAGTACTTCCTTTGGAAATTTTATGGACTTAGTAGAAGAGGAGAGGAAGGGAAACAAGCACTGAGGAAAAGCATATGGCGTAGAGGAGCCTCACAGGGGAGCAGGAGAATATACAGAGAATGGAGGGAGAAACACTTAGGACAATTGTAAGTGTGATGAATATTATGAATGGAGAAATACAGAATAACAAGGAAAGACATAAAAAGGTGAACTAACCTAATGTGAGATCAAAGAAAACTTCCTAAAAGGGTATGCAATACTAAAATCAATTCCTTTTATGCGGAAAGTGTGAAAGATGTGAGGTGTACCATGAAGGGAGTGAGCATTACACATCCACCCTTGCTGCTGTTGTTGAATAGAACCCCACGATTGAGTCCACCTAAGTATTACTGACATCTACCCATATTTTAATCTGCGTATCCACAGATGGAATGCCTCTGCTTCTTTAAGGCACCAGAAATTGAGCACCAATCTCAGGATTTAAATGTGTGGAGGGAACCAGGCAATCCTGAACCCTTCATTGGAAAAAGACAAGAACACTGGCAGACTTCTACAGATGGGGAAAATATTGAGATAAAGGCCATATGAATGCTAAATTGGGAGGTGTGGGGAGGTTTAGTTTCTTCCTGATCTCAGAGAGCTCATTTACCATTAGGGAAGTAAGTTTCAGACTGTCAAGCACTAAAGGTACTTTTTACACAGTTTTTAACTGTTTTTGTTATAAGAATATGTATGATTGTGTAGGGACGTGGAATTGGCCACCCCAGATATGTCTCTTTGGCATCAGGATTATTTGAGGCTGATTGCTTTTGATAAACTGGGACAGGGAAGGAGGCTCTGAGGAATGGAACTTGCCCTTCTTAGGACACATTTACATTTGTAAGGTAAATCTCTATCTGTAAAAGGTGCCTCCCTCTCTGTACCAGGAAGAAGAAAGGAGATGACCTTCTCTCTAGAAACTCTTAATCAATACCAAAGGCAAGGACTTAAATCTGCATTTTATTGTGCTTGTCTGGTAACCTCCTGTAACTGACTTCCCTCCCCCTCCCAACCTTGGCATTTCTTTAAGGATTAAGCATCTTTCCTTAGGCAAGGAACTGATTGCTGTGCTTACCTGTGACCGCCCAGCTCCAGACAATAGACTTGCCTCCTGCTACGCCCACCGAGATAGCAGACCACTACCTGCTGTGTCCATCAAGCGCTGTGCTGACAGGGCAATCTTGTGACTATTGTGGGAGGGACATTTCAATCACGTGTGAAACACCCTGTTTGGGGGTATGTAACCACTCTGTGCACCCCACTTCTTCGGTGCCCTTTCTTCCTTCGGGAAGAAAGGCCCCGGGCCATGGTTCCTCATAAAGCTTTGTTTAATTTTCTCTTGCTATTCTGTCTCATGTGAATTTAATTCGTTCTCTGGCCAGACGAACCCACATTTGGGAAGAGGAAATGTCTTCCTCCCCTACAATTGTTATATGTCCAAGCAGAAGCATGTTTGCTGTTATAGATTCTGAATTTCATGTCCATTTTGGATATTTAGACTGAGCAGACAAAATGTTTAAAATTTTTCGCTCAGGTGTAGTATATAGCCTCATTTCAAGTGACAGAAGCATTGACAAAATGACTGATTGTGCAGGAGTGGCATTAATTAATAGAGAAGACCACCTTTTCACCCATTTTATAGTTAGTGGATTTGAGTGATGATAAAACATTGAGATATATGAGAGAAAAGTGCAGAGGAAATGAATTTTAATTATCTGTGGAAATAGAGGGACATTCAGATGGATTATTTTGAGCCAGATGCTGAAAAGAAGCATGAGCAGGAACTGAACAAGTGAAGAAGGACCTTGATGCGGGAAATAGTGACATGGATGTGAGACAATCTTTTAAGGGAACAGTTGTAAATAATAGGCAGGAGTGATATGTAACCTTTGGGAATGAGAGAATTACTTGGATGGGAGTCACAGTGAAGGTTCGCATTTCGCATTTGGGGAGAAAGTATTGGAGTGACAGGATTACACTCATAGTGAGGCATGGGAAACAGAAGGACAGGACCTAGACAAAATGAAATAAGGAAAAGCAGCTTTTATTTAAGATTCATTTCCTACCAGGGTTCATGGGGGACATAGTACTATCAACACCCTTGCCACTCATCCAATACTAATTCCTAAAATCAAAAAAAATTGAAGTACAGAAATGTTAAATAACTGGCCCAGGGATACAGAATTAGGAAGTTCTCATGCCAAAATTTATACTACATGTTCAGTCGTGAGTCCCTGAGTGTATGCATGTATGTGTCATTTATAATTTGTGTGACTTTCGGCAAGTTTCTTCAGTTCACTTAATATCTCTGCAGCTTTCTTTGTTCCCCCTGTGTATTACATAACCACCCAAATAGAATATCTATGTTGAAAGAATGCTGTGATTAGAAATTATGTCTGCAAAAGCCTTGGTTCCAGGCCCGCAATATATCAGGTGTTTAATAATTAGTTGAGGAGTTCCAGGAAAAACTCTTGGTCTTCCCAGTCTCTTCTTGTCTAAATAAACTCCTCTGTGAAGGATGTGCGTATAACTTTTCTAATTTAGTGATTTATTCTGCATTTTCTGGACTTTAGCTCTAATCTGTGTGTCCATGACATCATCATAGGTGAATCCCCCTTCTCCTCTGTAACTTGAAATAGATTGAGCGGTATCAATTGCTAGTCAGCTTTCCACTGTCTGAACTGGAACTGCAGAGTTTGTAGATCTTTGTCTGATTCTAGAAAGAACTGCTATTTGTGATTTTACTGCATTAACTTCATTTTCCCTAAATTGCAAACATTAAAATCACTCAGAGTGACTCCCATTTAAATAGCATTATGTGACCTAAAGTGTACGACACATTGTTCCTCAGATAGCTTCTTGAAAATGCCAAATGTCTTTTAAGGTTAAATGTTAACTATGTCTTTTTAAAATTATCTTTCATTGTTTTTTTTTTTTATTTTGTTTTATTTTTGCTTTTGATGGCATCTACACTCACTGATTCTACCACAGTGAATAAAAATGTAAATTCCTGAGTGAAACCACTTAAAAGAGACAGTAACAGTACACATATTGAAAGTCTATTTTCTTTCTTTTGTTATTGAGGCCATATTGGTTTATAACATTATGTAAATTCAGGTGCACATCATTGTATTTTGGTTTCTGTATAGACTGCATTGTATTCATCACCAAAAGTCTAGGTGCCATCTGTCACCATACATGTGTGCTCCTTTACCCTTTTCTCCCTCCCCTCACCCCCTTCCCTTCTGGTAGCCACCAGTCCGTTCTCTGTACCTATGTATTTGATTGTTTGTTTATTATGCACACATGAATTAAATCATAATTGTAATTGTTTTTCTCCATCTGACTTATTTAGCTTAGCATAACACCCTTAAAGTCCATTTATGTTGTCACAAATGGCACAATTTCATCTTTTTACCATTGAGTAGTATTCCATTGTATATATGTGCCACGTCTTCTTATCCATTCATCTGTTGGTGAACACTTAGGTTGCTTCCAACTCTTGGCTATTGTGAATAATGCTGCAATGAACATAGGAGTGCATGTATCTTTTTAAATTAGTGTTTTCATGTTCTTTGAATAAAAACTCAGAAGCAGAGTAGCTGCATCACCTGGTATTTCTATTTTTAAATTTTTGAGAAACCTCCATACTGTTTTCCACAGTGGCTCCACCAGTTTGCATTCCCACCACCAGTGTATGAGAGTTCCCTTTTCTCCATATCCTTTCCAACACTTCTTATTTCTTGTCTTTTTAAGAATAGCCTTTCTGACAGGTGACATGTCATTGTGGTTTTGATTTGTATTTCACTAATAATTAGTGATATTGAACATCTTTTCATGTGCCTATTGGCCATCTGTATATCTTCTCTGGAAAAATGTCTGTCCAGATCCTCTGCCCAATTTTTGATCAGGTTGTTTGTTTTTGTTGTTGTTGAGTTGTGTGAGTTCTTTATATATTTTGTGTTTTAACCTCTTATTGGATATATGATTTGCAAATATCTTTTCCCAGTTGGTGAGTTTTCCTTTCATTTTGTTGATGGTTCCTTTGCTGTGCAGAGGCCTTTTAGTTTGGTGTAGTCCCATTTATTTGTTTTTTCTTTTGTTTCCCTTGCGTGAGGAGACGTGATATCCAGAAAGACTCTGCTAAGACCGATGTCAAAGACCATACTGCCTATGTTTTCTTCTAGGAGTTTTATGGTTTCAGGTCTCACATCCAAGTCTTTAGTCCACTTTGAGTTAATTTTTGTGGATGATGTAAGATAGTGGCCTACTTTCACTGTTCTGTATGCGGCTGTCCAGTTTTCCCAACACCATTTATTGACGAGACTTTCTAGTCTTGATTGCATCTTCTTGGCTCCTTTGTGGAAAATTAGCTCTCCAGTGATGTTGGGGTTTATTTCTGGGCTCTCAATTCTGTTCCATTCATCTATATGTCTGTTTTTGTGTCAGTACCATGCTGTATTGATTACTATAGCTTCGTAGTATATTTTGAAATCAGAGAGTGTGATACTTCCAGCTTTATTCTTTTTCCTCAGTATTGCTTTGGCCATTCAGAGTCTTTTGTTTTTCCATGTAAATTTTAGGATTCTTTGCTCTATTTTTGTGAGAGATGCCATTGGGATTCTGATTGGTATTGCACTGAATCTGTAAATTCCTTTAGGTAATATAGACATTTTAACTATGCTTATTTTTCCAATTCATGAGTAGGGAATATCTTTACATTTCATTATGTCTTCAATTTCTTTCAGTAATGTCTTATAGTTTTCAATGTACATGTCTTTCACCTCCTTGGGTAAGTATATTTCTAGATATTTTAATCTTTTTGTTGTGATTGTAAATGGGATTATATTCTTGATTTCTCTTTCTGCTAGTTCCTTGTTAGTGTATAGAAATGTGACTGAATTTTGTATGTTCATTTCGTACCCTGAAACTTTACTCTGTTTATTATTTTTCATAGTTTTCTGGTGGATTCTTTAGTGTTTTCTATGTATAGAAACATGCCATCCACAAATAGTGACAGTTTGCCTCTTCCTTTCCAATTTGGATCACTTTTATTCTTTTTTTTCTCCTAAATGCTCTGGTTAGGACATCCAATACTCTGTTCATTAAAAGCAGTGAAAGTGCGAATCCTTGTCTTGTTCCTGTTCTTAGAGAAATAGCTTTCAGTTTTTCACCATTGAGTATGATGTTAGTTGTGGGTTTGTCATATATGACCTTTATTATAATGAGGTATTTTTCTTATATATCCATTTTGTTGAGAGTTTTTATCATAAATGGATGTTGAGTCTTGTCAAAAGTTTCCTCTACATCTGTTCACATGATCATGTGATTTTATTCTTCATTTTGAAAATGTGGTGTATCACATTGATTCATTTGCAGATGTTGAACAATCTCTGTGTCCCTGGAATAAATTCCTCTTGATTGTGGTGTATGATGCTTTTAACGTATTGTTATGTTCAATTTGCTAATAGTTTGTTGTGGATTTTTGTATCTATGTTCATCAGTGATATTGGTCTGTAATTTTCCTTTATTGTGTTGTCCTTGTCTGGTTTTAGTACCAGGTTAATGTTGGCCTCATAAAATAAGTTAGGAAGCATCCCATCATCTTCAATTTTTTGGAAAATTTTGAGAATGTTAAGTTGTAAATATTCTTTAAATGTTTGATAGAATTCACAAGAGAAGCTCTCTGGTCCTGGACTTTTTGGGGGGGGTGGTTTTCGATTACCATCTTAATCTTTTTCCTTGTGATTGGTGTTTTCAGATTCTCTACTTCTTGATTCAGTTTTTGGAAGTTGTATGATTCTAAGAATTTATTCATTTATTCTAGGTTATCCAATGTGTTGGTGTTTCATTTTTCATGGTATTGTCTTATAATCCTTCATATTTCTGTCGTATCTTTTGTAATTTCTCCTCTTTCATTACTGATTTTATTTATTTGATACTTCTCTCTTTTTTTTTAGTAATACTAGCTATAGGTTTGACAATTTTGTTTATCTTTTCCAAGAACTAGCTCTTACTTTCATTGATCCTTTCTATTGTCTGTTTAGCTCTATTTCATTTATTTCTGCTCTAATATTTATCATTTCCTTCTTCTACTGACTTTGGGTTTTGTCTTTCTTTTTTACTACTTCTTTTAGGTTTAGCATTAGATTATTTATTGCTGTATTAGATTATTATTGAGATTTTTCTCGTTTGTTGAGGTAGGCCTTTATTCCTATATACTTGCCTCTTAATACTGCTTTTACTGGATCCCATAAGTTTTGGTATGTTGTGTTTTCATTTTCATTTGTCTCCAGGTGTTTTTTAATTTCCCCTTTGATTTATTTATTGATCCAATAGTTGTTTAGAAGCATGTTGTTTAGTCTCCACATATTTATGACTTTTCCAGCTTTCTTGTGGTTGATTCTTTGTTTCATATCATGGTGTTCAGAAAAGATGTTTGACATGATTTCAATCTTCTTAATTTTTTGAAGCTTGTTTTGTTTTCCAACATATGGTGTATTTTTGAGAATGTCCCATGTGCAGGAAGATTACAAGAACAATGTGTATTATGCTGTTTTTGGACGGAATATTAAGTTCATCAGGTCTTGTATTCTAGTGTTTCACTTAAGGCAATGTTTCCTTGTTGATGTTCTATGTGAATGATCTATCCATTGACGTAAGTGGGATGTTAAAGTCCTTTACTAATATCATGTTTCTTTCAATTTCTCCTTTTAGATCTGTTCATAGTTGCTTTATATACTTTGGTGTCCCTATGTCAGGTGCATATACATTAATAAGTGTTATGTCTTCTTGGTGGAATGTCCCTTTTATCATTATATAATGTCCATCTTTGTCTCTCATTATCTTTTTTGGCTTGAAGTCTGTTTTGTCTAATATAAGTATGGATACACTTGATTTCTTTTGGTTGCCATTTGCCTAGAGTATCATCTTCTATCCCTTCATTCTGAGCTTGTTTGTCTTTAGAGCTGAGATGTGTTTCCTGGAGGTCTTGTTTTTTAATCCATCCAGGCACTCTGTGTGTTTCGATTAGTTAGTTAAATTCATTTGCATTTTGAACAATTATTCATATATGAGGGCTTGATACTGCCATTTTATTCTTTTGTTTTCTTTTTGTTCTATATTTCCATTTTTTCTTTTTCCTTGTATTTCTGTCTGCCATTTCAGTTTGGTGGTTTTCTGTGATACATTTCTCAATTTCCTTTTTATTTATGTTTTATGACACTGCTCTGATTTTTTGTTTTGTAGTGACCTTGAGGTTTGTATAAAAGATTTCGTAGAAGAGATAGTCCTTTTTCTCCTGATAGCATCTTATCTCCATTAACTTATGCAGGTTTTGTCTTTTTTGCCTTCCCACTCTATGTTTTTATTATCACAAATTACCCTTTTCTGTGTTGTGAGTTGGTTACCAAATTGAAATGGTAATAGTTATTTTTATGGTTTCTTTCCATTTAGCCTTTATGTTATAATTGTTTACTAACTGATTCTGACAGAGTTGTAATTTTCTAATTCTTTCTATTTATCACCTTGCTCAAAGCTTTGTAAAACTTTGGCTTTTTGTTCCAGGTAGGAGAGCTCTTTTCAACATTTCCAGTAAGTCAGGTCTAGCGGTGATGAACTTTTGTTTGTCTAGGAAACTTTTGTTTTTCTAGAAAAGCCTTCATATTTGAAGGATAACTTTGCTGGATAGAGTATTCTTAGTTGATAGTTTTTGTCTTTTAATATTTTGAATATATCATTCCACTCTCTCTTAGCCTGTAGAGTTTCTGCTGAGAAATCCAGTGATAGTCTGATAGGGGTTCCTTTGTAAGTTATTTTCTTCTCTCTGTGTACACCCTTAATATTCTTTTTTGTCATTGACTTTTCACAGTTTAAATATTATATGCCTAGGAGAAGGTCTTTTTTCATTGAGATAATGAGGTATTCTGTTAGCTTCATTTACTTGTACACCCACTTCTTTCCCTAGGTTTAGGAAGTTCTCAGCTGTTATTCCTTTGAATAAGCTCTCTGCTCCTTTGTCTCTCTCTTCTCTTTCTGGGATACCCATTATCCTTGTGTTGCCTTACCTGACTGAGTCAGATATTTCTTGTAGAATTTCTTCATTTTATAAAAACTCTTAGTTTTCTCTCCTATTCTACCTGAATTATTTCTAGATTTCTATCTTTGAACTCACTAATTCTCTCTTCATATGGTCTGCTCTATTTCCAATGTGTTCTACTTTATTTTTCCTCTCATTAATTGCATTCTTCGTCTCCAAAATTTCTGTTTTCTTTTTAGAGTTTCAATGTCTTTGCTGAAATACTCCTTCTGTTAATTAGTTTTACTCAAGAGCTCTTTGAACTGTCTTTCTGAGTTTTCTCGTAACTCATTGAGTTTCTTTGTGACAGCTATTTTGAATTTTCTCTCAGTTAGATTATAATCTTCTGTGACTTCAAGTTTGGTTTCTGGAGAGTTGTTATTTTCTTTCTCTTCTACCGTGTTACTGTAGTTCTTCATGGGGATTCATGAGTTGATCCGCTACCAGCACATTTGTGGTAGTAACCACCTTTCCTATTTGGGTAAGGCATTGGTTACTTTGATTCTGAGATGTTTCTGATTGTATTGAAAATCTGCACTTTTCACCCTCCACTGCTTCTGCCAGAAGTGTCATCGGTGCCCTCCTTGTGTTGCTTGTCACTCTGAGGTTCCTGGTGCCTTGCTGTATAAGACGCCACTGCAGTCTTGGGTGTCATCACTGGGGTTACCAGGCTGTGAGCACTTCTGCTGCTTCCGGGGTCATCTCGGTCTTGTGTTTCCCCAGTGACTCTCCATAAGCTTGAGTGCTGCTGTCCCGTGCATCAACTTCGCTGTTGCAAACTGAAGAATAAAAAGAACAGAGACTCAAAGAGAGAAGGCTCAAGGAGAGAAAGAAGAGGAATGAGGAGGTAACCATAAAGCTCGTTATTATAGTTAAAGTTATTATAATGAATAATTATATATATATATATATATATATATATATATATATTTGACTTTAACTTTTTGAATTTCTGAGATGTCAGCCCAAACATATTTTGTGGTAGTGACTCTCTCTTGTTTAATATATATGCACATATTCATGGGCCTGAGTGTGTGAAATTAAAAAGGGACTAAGTACCATGTCTGACTTGGCATGGAGCTGAGAGACAAAAATGGCGAAAACTGTTGAGAGAAAAATCAAGAGATCCAAAAAAAACCAGAAGACCACAAATTATATTTAGAGTCAAATAGATCCAAAAAAGGGAAAAAAATCCTAGGAATGATGTGGGATAGCAATGCATTCGGAAGTCTGGGATACACATAAATATGTGAATAGTAATGCTGATAACACAATAATGAGAACCAGATGAGATGATATCAGTGAAATTACCAAAAAAAAAAATTACAAAAACCGTGCTGACATATCCTAACTAGTCAGTAAATATTCCTTTCCTTTTCTCTCTTCATTTCTTCTTTTATTCCTTACATTTCGTATTATGAAAATGAACCAGTGAACAATCTAAATGCCTTCTGCATCTGGAGATAGGGAGCTAAGCATACTTATGGAAGCCCCTTCAATGGTGGTTAGCCACTTCCAGTAGCATGTGCTTAGTGGCGATTGCTGGTTTGTCTGTCCAGCTTTATATGCTCATCCTTGGAGCTGCTTCTGTTTCTTCTGGGGAATTGCTCTTTTTTTTTTTTTTTTAACTACAATCATTTATTTCTAATGGAGGCAGAAAACAATGGTCCCTGCCTCACATACCCTGAGTCATGATTTCAGAGAGTGTGTACAGTGCAGGCCAGTTCAAACTCCCAAGAAGTGCTTGATCAGGAGTCAGTGAGAAACATTCAACCCTTCTTCTTGAAAAAGCTTTGCTTTATGAAGCATGATAGTGAATGTTGCCACATTCCTCTTTTCTATGGGTTACTCTGTATCTAGAGACAACAGTGTATGTTACAGAATCCTGGAAGTATTGAAGTTTCCTGAGGATTTCTTTGTCTTTCCCAAGTTTGGCAAATAGGAGCTCAATAAATTTCATTTTTATTTAAACTGGTTCTATTTGCGGATCAATCTGTGCAGCTGGAGTATCTTGAGCTTTTATCATGTTGAATATAACTCAGCTTTTCAGTGCCTTAGACTTCGATTCTGGCAATATGAATTGAGCAACTTTATGTAGATTTATTCTCTTCAAATTGTCAGCCCTTTGATATTTGTGGCTATAGAGTCTTAGTCTTTTTCTCCAAGCTCTTCTAATCATTCCTCATATCATATAGATTATAAAAATTTACCATCCTGAAAAACTTTCTTTGCATTTTACGTGTCATTTTCTCAGATCTCTTACTAGTGCCTTAACAAACACTCTCCTCTATCCACTCCTTCAACTTTGGATTGTAGGCCGTTATTTCTTCTCTACCTACTCTCCTTCTGTGATCTCATTCCTGATCCCTGACTTCAACAATTACGCATAATGGTAATTTCCAAACCTATATCTACAACTCATGTTTCTTAATGCTTTCCAAATCCATACAGTTTGGCTACTGAATATTGCCTCATTAGTTAGCAATTCCAAGTCCAACTCAAAATTTGCTATCTTTGTTTATCCAAACTTGCTCTATTCCTGTAGTCACAGGCTTAGTAAATCATTTGTCATCCACCAAATCACCCAATATCAGACCTTCAGTTAATTATAGCTTTTCTCAATCAGGGCCCTCATCTGAACTACAGAATGTAAGAAATTATTTTAGTGACTATTTTCTTCATTTTCTCAATGATACATAACTAAACCATTTTAGATGCACTGGCCATAGTTAATTAATTGTATTCTGTGAATTATGTAAGATATTAGGACTTAATCTCTCATAGAAATACCAGTATCAGTATTTGTCTTACCTAAAATGTTCTATTATTTTATTTCTCTTTATTTCCATTAGCATGACTTTAGTTTGGAAAATATAATGAATTTCTTGAATTATTGAAATTGTCCTCAAAACAATCTCCCTACCTTATGTCTTGTCCCCATAGTTTATCACAGAGTGTTATTTCTAAACTCATAATTGGATATACCATCACAAATTCTTCATTGGCTCTGTAATGGAATAAAACGACCTTGAGACTTACCCTGTAGTAATGCTCTGGGCTTCTTTATTTTTGTTATATGCTATATTTTAAAAATTGCCTGAAATAAAAGCACACACCATGTGTATTAGAAAAAATTTTACCCAAAACTCTAAACCCAAAAATTCAAATACTCTTTGGAAATATTTCTGCTTAACGTTTCTGGCCTTGACCCATATGATGTTTGATTTTTAAGTAAATATTTTTAAGCGTTAGAATATATACATATATATAGATATTCTCTCCCTCTCCCTCTATATATATATGTTGGTGAGGAAGATTCGCCCTGAGATAACATCCATTGTCACTCTTCCTCTTTTGTTGCTTGAGAAAGATTGTCCCTGAGATAATATCTGTGCCAAACGTCCTCTATTTTGTATGTGGGATGCCACCACAGATGGCTTGATGAATGGTGCATAGGTCCAAAGCTGGGATCTGAACCCGTGAACCTCGGGCCACCAAAATGGAGTGTGCAAACTTAAGCATTATGCCACCAGGCTCTCCCTGAGAGTTAGAATTTTTGATAAAACAAAGAGATTAACAATATTCTATGTGATGGATCAAAAAATTAATGCATTAACAATTCTGGGACCAAAGTCCTCCTGACATGGGAATCAGAAGTCTGAAAGCTAACATTCTCCATGCCAATCTAACTTGGTGGGACCACATTGATGATAGTCTCAGAACTGTAGCAGAGACCTCCCCAGAGTAAACAATTTCATAGACTCATGATGCAAGCAATAACATCAGTCTGAAAACAATAATCATTGGTAACTTCAACAAAAACAGTAAACTTAGAAATTATGGTTGAACTAAAATAATTAATGGGAAGGATGAAGAAACAAGCTTGGAAAATGGTCAGGAATCAAGGGAGTCCAGGCCCAGTGAAAGGAATAACCTGGACAGGAGGCAGCTGCTGTCATTGCTGCATACCAGGCTCCTCAACTGTAACTTCTGTTGGACCTTGGATACTCACCACTTCTGACAGCAGGAAGAGTTCCCAACAGCCTCAGCTTCTTTGCATTTGTGCCCCAGATGGAAATTTCTATCCCAGAGCTTTCATGTGGTCCGGATTCAGTTATGAGTCTTTGCCCAACTTCCAGGTTTCAAGGTAGGCAAATATTTGTTTTTATTGGATTCTAGAATGCAAAGAATCACCCTTCCTTCTACTGAATAACATAACAGTTTGGATGTTTAGTAAGTAAAGAGGTTATGTTACTAAAAAGAAAAAAAGTAAATATCCTGTATAGCTCATCTCCTTTTATGGAAATCCACCTATACAGTTCTTTTTAAATTACCCACTTCCCAGTAAATTTCTTCCAATTAACTTCATGGTAACTTCCTTCCTTCACCCGCTTCCAAAGGCAGACCCAGGTTGTCTCAACCCTGATACAGAGTCTTAGAGTGGCATCCATTTCTTAGCTGTTTGCATTATTATCTCATGTAAATATCCAAAACACACTGGGGTAAGGGTTTGAGAGAATTTTATTAGAATTAGGGGACAGCTTTTTTCCCCTTTGATTTTGATATTTCTGTCTGTTATTCAATTCCTGGGACATTAGGACCTGGCTTTTCTTTCTTTCAACTTCATCTCCTCAAATCTTCTGCCCCGACTTTAGCTCTGACCAAGCTCAATTTACTTTGAAAACATTTCATTCTAGTTTCCTTATCAATGTGGAAATGAATTCAAACAAGGTGGTGGATATTCACCCCAGTAAGAAGGAAACCCTCTTTTACTTTGAGCCCAATGTCTTTTCTTTCAGTACAAATAGCAGAGGTCAATGTTCTGTTTCTCCTTATTAAATCTGGTCACTGCTGGTATCACTCTTGCACTTTTGGAGAATTAAAATGCTTGTAGTTGATGCTTAGATATGACGTCAGTTTAGGCCAGAGGTACTCATTCAAGCAGCTGCTGACCACTCAGGGTCTTGTGTCTCCCCAGGAATCATCCTAGATTAAAGAGAGCTGCTATGCCAAAGGTTGCTAATTCTCCCGAGAGGCAGTTGGCTTCCAGTGATAGGTCTATTTTGACAGTACAGAGGCTCAGCCCCTTTCTTGCAATTTCTGAATTTAAGACAACTCTGAATGCCATGTCAAGTTTACGTAGAGTCAGCTGAGATCTTTGAGGCAATTGTATCCCTGTGCAGCTTCTCCCTCAAATTTATTTTCATAACTTCTTCACGAGTGTAGTTCCCAAGAGCACAGTTCCCAAGAGCATGACCAATAAGCTTATCACATGCACGTGTCCATGTCAAGGTCAGCAACAACCTTGGATTATAATAGAAAACGTGATCAATATTTATTAAAACATAAAATGCCTATAAAGCTGATGTATCTATCCATTAAACAGATTATTGTATTACTATTTATGTTATATTATTTTAATGACAGTGGTGAATTCCACTAAATGTTTAAAAAGAAAATTACACTACTCTTACATTAATTTTTGCGGATAATGGTGAAAGAGGAAACACTTCTCAACTCATTTTATGAAACCAACATGCACTAGATACTTATACTGGACAATTGTGTTTTAGGAAAGGAAAACTATAGGCCAGTATTTTTCACAAACACAGATTCCAATATCATAAACAAAATGCATAAAACAGGAATGTATCAATCGCAATAATCTTGAATTTATTTCTAGGATTTTACTTCTTGTCATATACTCTGCAGAGATGAAACATGTATACACCAAAATACATGAATAACAAAAATCTAAAAGCATTAATTGACATAACAAAAAAGGGAAATGACCAAATGCCATCAATAGAAGATGGGATAAATTAAATGTGTTATATTTATAATGAAATAATATGTATCATTGAAAATAAACTACAGCTATGTACAACATGAAAGAATTTTACGAATTAATTTTGAGTGAAAGAAGCCAGACTCCAAAGTGTATATAGTTTACTAGTCCTTATTTTTGTAAAGTTTAAACAGCAGTACACAACCTATGGGCCTAGCAGTTAGGAAAACAGTGCCATTGAGTAGGAGGGAAGAGGTAATGATTGGGAGGTGCTTGCATTTCAAACCAAATAAAGAGAAGTCTCTGCTCATAGAGCTGATCATCTAGTCGGCGTTGACAGAAAATAACCAAGCAGATAAATAAAACATATTCTGCCACTTAGTGATAAGTACAATGGAGGAAAGAAAAAAATCACAAAACTAGGAAGATAGAAAGTGTCAAGGTGGAACGTAAGTGTGAGTGGTGTGCAAGATGCTTACTTTAAAGAAGATTGTCAAGAAGGACATTGCAAGAGAGTGTAACTTACACAGAGACCTGAAGGGCATGAGGACAGCAGTTGTGCGTGAGTTTGATGCAGTTGAATGGTTTTGAGCAGAGGAATGCTGATAGTGGACTTATGTTTTTAAAGTTTTACTCTGATATAAGTCAGGTGATGGAGGTGAGCTGGGAAGGGGAAGACTAGGGAGGAGGATCCAACAACCATGCAAACCGGAAGTGGCCGTAGTGGCTTAGACTAAACGATGCTGGTGTTGAGGGAGGGGATATGGAGAAATAATCAGAGTCTAGGTATATTTGGAAAATATAACTGATGAGATTTGGTGACGAGTTGGACATGAAGTATGAAAGAGAGTAATCAAGAATGAACAGAAAATTTGTCTGGCTTCAGCAACCAGAAAGATAGAGCTCCCGTTTCCTGGTAGAAAGGTTAGGACTCTGGTTGTGGACTTGTAAGGTTTGAGATGCCTACTAGATGTTACAGTGGAGATGACAGGGATGCTATTGTTTATATGATTTGAAATTCAGATGAGGTCTGGGCTAGAATAAAAATTTAGCAGTTCTCAGCAAGTATATTTGTTATTTAACACTGTGAAGGGGACCACCAAGGGAATGAATGTAGACAAAGACTAGAAGTCCAAGAACTGGGTTTGAGGCTTTTTTTTTTTTTTAGCCTTTAGCTTTTTTTTTATTGTGGTCATAATAGCTTATAACATTGTGAAATTTCATTTGTAGATTATTATTTTTCAGATGCCATATAAACGTGCCCCTTCACCCATTTTGCCTATCCCCCCACGCTCCTTCCCCCTAGTAACCACTAAACTGTTCTATTTGTCAGAAAGTTTGTTTATGTTCCACAAATGAGTGAAATCATATGATGCTTGTCTTTCACTGTCTGGCTTATTTCAATTAACATAATACCTTCAAGGTCCATCCATGTGGTTGCGAATGGGACAATTTTGTCTTTTTTATGGCTGAGTAGTATTCCATTGTATGTATATACCATATCTTCTTTATCCAATCATCAGTTGGTGGGCACTTGGGTTGCTTCTATATTCTGGCTATTGTGAATAATGCTGCAATGAACATAGGGGTGCATAAGTATCTTTGTATTGTTGATTTCAAGTTCTTTGGATAAATACCCAGTAGTGGGATAGCTGAGTCATATGGTATTTCTATTTTTAATTTTTTGAGAAATCTCCATACCATTTTTCATAGTGGCTGCACCAGCTTGCACTCCCACAAGCAGTGGATGAGGGTCCCCTTTTCTCCATATCCTCTCCAACATTTGTTATTTTCTGTCTTGGTGATTATAGCCATTCTAACGGACATAAGATGCTATCTAAGTGTAGTTTTGATTTGCAGTTCCCTGTTGATTAGTGATGTTGAGCATCTTTTTATGTGCCTATTGGCCATGTGTATATCTTCTTTGGAAAAATGTCTGTTCATATCCTCTGCCCAGTTTTTGATTGGGTTCTTTGTTGTTTTTTTTTTTTGTAGTTCAGTTGTGTGAGTTCTTTATATGTAATGGAGATTAACACATTGTTGGATATATGATTTGAAAATATTTTCTCCCATTTGATTGGTTGTTTTTTCATTTTGATCCTGGTTTACTTTGCCCTCCAGAAGCTTTTTAGTCTGATGAAGTCCCACTTGTTTATTGTTTCTTTTGTTTTTCTTCTCCAAGTAGACATGGATTTGAAAAGATCCTTTTGTATGACTGATGTCAAAGAGTATACTGCCTAGGTTTTTTTCCAGAAGTTTTATGATTTCAGGTCTTACCTTCAAGTCTTTTGTCCATTGTGAGTCCATTTTTGTGTATGGAAAAAGATAGTGGTCTACTTTCACTCTTTTGCATGTGGGAAGAGCTTTTCCTTTCTCCATTGTATCCTTTTATCTGTGTGCCTGTTTTTGTACCAGTACCATGCTGTTTTGATTACTATAAGTTTATAATATATTTTGAAGTCAGGGATTACAATGTCACCAGTTTTGTTCTTGTTTCTTAGGATTGCTTTGGCTATTCAGGGTCTTTTGTTGCTCCATATGAATTTTAGGATTTTTTGTTCTATTTCTGTGAAGAATGTCATTGGAATTCTGATTGGGATTGCACTGAATCTGTATATAGCTTTAGGCAGTGTGGACATTTTAACTGTTTATTCTTTCAATCCATGTGCATGTAATATCTTTCCATTTCTTTATCTCATTACTTATTTCTTTCAGTAATGTGGGTTTGAGGCATTTTGATCTTAAACTTCAAGGAAATGGAAAAAGACCAGCAATATGGGACCAAGAGGATTCAACAGTAAAGTAAGGACCAAAAAAAAAATAATGACAGAATTAGGTGAAGAAGAAAGCCTTCCACATAATCAGCCATATGAAATGCTGCTGACAGGTCAGTAAGATGAGGACGGAAAGTGACCCTTGGATTTATCAGTGTGGAAACAACTGGTGAACCTGACAGCAGTGAATTTTGTGCAGTAGTGGGGCAGAACCTTGAGTGTAATGACATTAAGGGTAAATGGATGGTGACGCCTTGGATACAGTGAGATTAGACAAAAATTTGCGCTGAAATGAACAAAGAGATGGAGTAGTAGTTGGAGGTGGGTGGGAAAATTTAGAAATATTTTTTTCAAAATGGAAGAAATCACAGTATGTTTGCTGATGGAAATTAACTAACATTCAAGGAGAAACTGATGAAATAAGAGAGAGGAGAGATTTCTATTGTAATGTCTTTGAGTGGGAGGGAGAGCATGAGACTAGCACACAAGTGGAGGAGCTGGCTTTGAAGGGAACATGAGGAATTCATATCTGGTCACAGGAGGAAAGTGAAAATATATGGCCGCAAAGGTAAGTGTGATGATATGGCAGCAGGAATTGTAGATACTCCTTTCAGATCAGTCTCTCCCCCACTCATTTCTCAGACATCATCTTCTACTACTCTCGCAGTCTTCCTCACCTCTTTGCTGCCCTTCGGATGAACCAGATTTCCTCTAATCTCAGTGCCTTTTTGCTCATTGTTTCCCATTAGATATTTACATAACTTCATCTTTGAACTACTTCTAGCTCCTTCACATGTGACCCTTCTCTTTGAGATTCTCTCTGGCCACCATATCAAAAATGTCAATTCCTTCTTATTTTCATTACCTGCTTTATTGTTCTCCTTAATGTTTAGTAGCCATCTAACATATCACATACTTTACTTGTTTATCTTATTCAGTATCTGCTTCCTCCACAACAAAATTGAATGAATGAATAAATAAATGATTTGGCCATAATTTCATTCTCCATTTCTCTCTACATTTTTTTATTATTTTATTTATTTTTTGGTGAGGACAATTGGCCCTGAGCTAACATCTGTTGCCAATCTTCCTCTTTTTCCTTGAGGAAGATTGCTGCTGAGCTAACATCTGTGCCAATTTTCCTGTATTTCATGTGGGACACCACGACAGCATGGCTTGACGAGCAGTGCTAGGTCTGGATCCAGGATTGAAACCCACAAACTCTGGACCTCTGAAGCAGAGCGAGTAAACTTAATCTCTACATCACCAGGCCAGCCCCCTCATTCTCCATTTCTGCTATAAGGGAGTAATTGCCATGAGCTGGTCATATTTTGGCATATTCATGTCTGGTTTATAATCAACAGAAATTACTAATGTAAATTATTAGTATTGAAACATTAGTTAAACTTGTCCAGGGCATGATAGAAAATGCAATTATTCTTAAACTTCCAAATGAGACCAGCATTAACCTCATAGAAAAATCAGACAAGGAGAGCACGAAAAAGGAATAGATTAATCACACTTATGAATCTAGATGCTGAAAATTAAAATAGTAGTAAAATAGTAAAATAATAGTTTATGATAAACTAAGTCTTATTTAAAGCATTCAAGTTGAATTTCTTCATTAACAGATTAAAAGGGAAAAGCATAAAGTTATCATCTTCATCATAGATATTGAAAAGTATTTGATGGAATTCATCATTCATTCCAGATTTGAATATACATATAATCAAACTAGAAAGAAAATGTAATATGTTAAAAGAATCCTACCAGAACCTACATCAAATATTATACTTAATGTTGAAACATTGAAGGAAACCACAGACGAGCATGTTTAATGTCAGCACAGCTGTGCAGCACTGATGTGCCCATTCTAGTCAGTGCAATAAGGTGAGTTCAAACAGTAATCTATAAACCTGGGGCAATGAGGGAAAAAACGAAATATGATTAGTGTAGTTCATAAGATTACCTACCTAGAGACCCGAAAGGAATCACAGAGAACTAAAGCTATCTAGGAATAAACATAGTTGAAGTGGGCCAAGTCTTTTAGGGAGTTCATTTAAAATTTTATTGCATATTCTTTTTAACAAAACTACGAAATGTTATATCATGTTCAAAAACAGAAAGAATACTTCAGTATTAACAATTTTCTACAAATTGATATTTGGATTTAGTGCAATTCCATTCAAAATCCCAACAAGGCCTTTATATAGAATATGGGTTGGCAAACTCTGGCTCTTGAGCCAAATCCTACCCACGGCCTTATTTTGTAAATGGAGTTTTATTGGAACAAAGCCATGACCATCTGTTTACAGATTGCCTCTGGCTACTTTTACACTCTGATGGCAGAGCTGGGTAGTTGTAAAGACATTATATGATTTGCAAAGTCTAAATATTTACTATGTGGCCCTTTACAGATAAAGCTTGCCAATCCCTGATAGAGTAGAGAAAGTCCCTAAATAGGCCAAAGTCATTCATAAAAAGAATAACAAGAGCACATTACCTGTACCAGACACTATCTCAATATAAATTTGTAAACTTTATAAAATGGAAGAGAGAAGAGAATCTACAAATAGATGCCTGTATATGGTAACTTGATGCATGCTAGAGTGGGCATTGTAGATCAATAATGACTGATACTCTACTCAGTAAACGGTGTTGGGACAAACAATTTCTGCATGGAAAAAATGAAGTTGTATCTTCATTTCACAGGAAACTCAAAAGTCACTTCCAAGTAAATGAAAGAAAATATGAAATATAATACTTCGAATCATTTGAAGAAAATATTTAGAAGATAATAAAATCCTATTATTAAGATCTTGGGGTTGGGGAGCTGGCCCAGTGGCCAAGTGGTTAAGTTCACGTGCTCCGCGTTGGCAGCCCAGGATTTCACTGGTTCGGATCCTGGGTGCAGATGTGGCACCACTCATTAGGCCAGTTTGAGGCAGTGTCACAGATGCCACAACTAGAAGGACCCATAACTAAAATATACAACTATGTACTGGGGGGAGTTGGGGAGAAAAAGCAGAAAAAAAAAAAGAAGAAGATTGGCAACAGTCGTTAGCTCGGGTGCCAATCTTTAGAAGAAGATCTTAGGGTTGGTATATATCTGTATGTAGCCATTCATGAAAAGTCCTCTAAAGCATAGCATTAAATTTTTTAAAATGCATGTAAATACATACAGTTTGATCCCATTAAAAGTAAAAACAGAGCCCCAACCCTATGCATAAGCAAATATGTATCTTTAGAAAAGAATGACATGGAAGCAGTTGCCAGTGGAATGCACATATATGGGGAGGGGGTGGATTGAAATTTTTGTCTTAAATGTATCTCTATTGTCAATTATTTTTCTGAGCATATAACTTTCAAAAGTAAGATGATAAACACTGGAAACATCAGTCCACGGATATGATGCTTTCTTTTCTCTCTTTCTTCTCACAGCAGGGTGCCCACGATCAGTGTGTAACCTGCATTTTCTCCTTCCTACAGGTCTAAACTTCATGTCACTTTTTACTGGTTCTTCATTACATGCAACTAAAGGAACAAAGATTCCTGGTTTGGCCAAAATCCAGAGGAACAGGACACAGGCAGGACTTGCCTCCAGGGCTTGCAGTAGGGAAACATCTTCAGACCCAACTCCTTTGAGAAACCGGCTGTGCTCTCTGTATTCCTGCCCACCAGTCTTCTCATTTTATACTTTGAGGGCAATGCGTCAGTGCAGTTAAAATGACACTTTGTTCTTTTTGCCATTGTTTCTCATGCAGAAATTTCCCACAAGAACCTCATGCAGCTGAGTGTCTGGTTCCTGGGACCAAGAACCCATTCAATAGCATCTGATTATTCTGACACTTCTAACACTACCAGTGAAGATTTCTGAAACGCTTATTTTCTATCAATCAGTGGAAAATATCCTGGAAGTCACAAAATTCTTGGAAGACTCCATATTGTTTTCTAGCTTATCTTTGAACACCATGAATGCCAAATATTGCCCTAATCTTAGGAGAAAGTCCATTCTATTTTTTAAGTAGCTCTAATTACAATAAAGTTCTTTCCTACAGTGAGCTGAAACGATCCATGTATGACATTTACCCACTGGTTATAACTTGAACTTGGGACCCAAAGCAAGGACATCGCTCCTCTGCAAAACAGATGTGCAAGCAGAGATGGTTGTGAGTGGCCAGAGATTTCTCTTTCCCAGGTTAACTTCCCTCAGTTCTTTCAGCACTCCTTTCTATCATCCCTATCCTGCTCCTTTAATTCTTCATCCAAGATTCCTCTCATTATCTTGATTTAGTTGATTTAGTTGAGATTTTTGGCCTGAACTCTGGGAAAATGAATGCTCTCCCATTCTTTACAATCAGAAGGTGAATACTTTTGATCTTGGTCTGTAAATATGGAAGCTAATATAACAAACAAACATCATACACTCTGAGTGGCAGTGCATCCCCAGGTGGCAGGTGAGATGTGACTCTGAGAAATGAGCCCTCAGCCAGTTGAGACGTATGTGTGCACTGGGCAGTCTACAAACTTAGCAGAATGACAAATACTTGTTCATTTTTTAAAGAAACGATGATCTTTTGTCTTGAATTAGATGACTGAATGAATGGTTCTGTAGTTTCCATTCACTGTATCTGGCTGTGCCTGCAAGCAGTGGGGACTGGGAAATGTGGGTTCTCTTGCTGACTGGACTCTCTCCTGGAACTGCTAAGTTTGCAGAGGAGGGTTTTATTGTCAACTCATTTTATTTTCGACTTCCCTAAGAAGCAACACTGCAGTCTATTATTATCTAATTACTTCATGATCAAGGTGATGTTTTCTTCAGTCTGTCTGCTCTGTTCAGTGCCACTTCACCAGTGAATAGCAATGGCTAAGCCAAAGGAATTGCTGTTTCCTATAATTACTGGAGGTGGTCGAAGTGCAATACACAGCTTTTTGGCACTTTTCGAAGTGTGATAGCAACTCTGTTCCAAGACACAATTCTATATTCCTATTCTCTGCTAATGTATACTTCTTACTAATGTAAATTCTATGGCTGTGTTTCATTTTTTTAAATAGAAAAGTCTCTAGTTTCACTTGAATTCAAAATATTCTATTTCTCTTTCCTAATCTTAAATACATTATAGCTTTTCTGTTGTATCATTTGCTAATATAGTTTTTGTCCATTAGGGAAACACCATATGTTTAAGCAATAAAATTTGCTTCCCAGATGTTTTACTTCTTCTCTAAAATTACAGCAACTAATTCATTTACACTTAAAGCCTTTTGAAAAATTGATTTGGCATCTTCAAATAAAAAATATAATTCTCCCTCGACTTTAAAGAAAGGAAGTAAATCATACCAGTTAAATGGAAACGAATGATTTGCAATTGGACTTGGAAGGTTCCTGAATGAGAAACATTACACCGTGGATCTGTGATGCTTTCCAAGCCAAACAGAACACTAGACATATATCCTGGACCCCGACAACTGCCAATGAAATCAATTAAATTCTGCTCCCTTCCTGAAAAAATTGGCCAGGATTTTGGGACATCAAGGCAAACGTGCTGATCACTTTTCCAAAGAATGCCTAGAAGGAGGCAGAGGGATGGCTAGTCGTTGGGGTACTTTTCTGCCCAGCTCCATTGTTGGACTCCACTGTAAGTGAGGTCTGCTTGTGGAGAGAAATTAGGCCCATTTGGAGAGAAGCCCGGGTTGAACATTGGCTCTTGTTATAGTTCCTTTATGCCTGTGCTCTTGGGATGTTTCTGTTGTCTCATTTTCTTTTCACCCTAGAAAATCAATTCCAATCTCCTTTGAACTCTGCCCCAGTAGAATTCTCTTCCTTCCACAGTGTCCTCCTGTGGGTCAGACTCTATGCAGGGAGAGCTAGTTTTTGGATTGGGAAACAGAAATCCTGGAGCATCATGCAATTCAAAATCACTCTGTCCTGGCAGCAGAGAACCACAGGCTCACAAAAGAACATGCAAACAAAATGACTAAACCAGACTTATTTATCTTTTGAGACACAATGACCACTCTCAGGGGAGCAAGACAGAGTTGCTGGTAAAAACTGCTCAAGGGTGTCAGTCCTTTCCAAAGCACCTATAAAACTCCAGTAAGAAAATAAATTATGAATCAGACCCAGTCAGGTATAATGGCTGCACACTAGGTTTCATTAGGAAGGAAAACTACAGCTCAATACTTGGACAGATTCACAATTAGGTGAAAGACAGTAGACTATTTCTAGACCCGAAACTTGATGTCCCTAAACTTGTAATGTCCCACAAAGCCTAGCTAATTTAAAAATGAAATATGCCACAATTCCTGTCTGCAAGTGTTTTATATCTTATTGAGAAGTCATGATGCCTATAGGAAGCAATGAAAACAGAAATCATTCAGGGATGACAATAAAAATGACTGGTCACTTATAATAACTAAGAATAATTATTACTATTATATTCCATGCATTCTTCCAAGTGCTTTGCATGTATTATCCCATTTAGCCTTCTCAAGAATCCCATGAGGTAGGATACTATTATTAATCCTGCTTTATGAAAACTTAGGCACAGAGATTCATTTGACCAAGATCTCAGAAAACTGAGAAAATCAAAATTAAGTTCTTTAAGATTTCATCACAGAGAGTCATTAGCTTGAAAGGCAATGTTTGAATAAGTCTCCCAAAGAACGGGAAAAAGAAGCGTGGCGTAGGTGTTGAAGTAGAAGCAGGACCAATTGGGAACTTTACATTAGAAGCATGGAGAGTGACATATGCCTGGAAGACGTCTGGAGAGCAGTGTTTCTCAATCATTTTTTCAACCACTGTCTTCTCTTGTTAATACCTTCCTATGATGTTACATTTAACTTGACAGTGGATTTAATTTTGTGTCTACATTAAATTAATGCCATTTGGGAATGAAAAATATTTTAGTCATACTATAAACATATACTATTAATGTGATCATTGATCAGGCTGGCCCAGCTGCGCAGTGGTTAAATGCTCACGTTCTGCTTCGGTGGCCCCGGGTTCCATGGTTTGGATCCCTGGTGCGGACATGGCACCACTTGGCAAGCCATGCTGTGGTAGGTGTCCCACTTATAAAGTGGAGGAAGGTGGGCTAGGATGTTAGCTCTGGGCCAGTCTTGCTCAGCAAAAAGAGGAGGATTGGCAGCAGATGTTAGCTCAGGGCTAATCTTCTTAAAAAAATATAAAGTGGTCATTGAGTCAACTTGATTGTCAAGCTTTTCTATAAATAATAGTGTAAAACACATAGGAAATGTGGACTAAAAAATTTATATGTTTAATATAATTTATATTATTCCTACACTCAATATGGAACACAGATTCTCCTCAAGCAATTGTGAACCATCTATAAAAAATTGTCCATGTTTTCCCATAAATAAATCTCAACATATTTCAAAAATAGGTATAAAACAAACCATATTTACTAATCGCAATAAAATTAAGATTGATATCAACAATGAAAACAAATCTTTGTAAATTAAAAAGAGAAATATAAATTTGTGAGTAATTTCATGATAAAAACATATCATCATAGAAATCTAAAAGTATAATTAGGACTAATAATTAAAATAAAGCATTTCAAAACTATATTCAGCTGAAGTAGTATTAGTGATTTATACTCTTAAAAAGATTGAAAAATAAGAAATGGCAAGAATCAGTGAGCTAAGCTTCAAACATAAAAGTTAGAAGACTAACAAATGAATAAGTTGACATAAAATAGGGTATAATAAAGAACTAAATGAAAAGAAATAGGAAAAATAATAGGAAAATTAATAATTAAAAATTAAAACTTCTTAAAAAATTAAAACTAAGTAAACCTCTGGTAATAATACAAATAGAGAAGAGAAGAAACATATATTAAAAGCATTATGAATAAAACAAGTCAATTATAGTTGAGTCTCACAAATACAGATATAAAATTTTAACTAAATTTTGATAAACTAAATCAAGCAATATACAGAAGTATATTTTTTGTGACCAAGGTTGGTATATCATTAGAAAATCTACTAATGCAATTCACTGTATTAACAGATCAAATGTCTATATATTGTATAATAAATCCACATATTATATACATATATGATAGAATATATACATATATCACCATGTCAGTAAGTGGAGAAAAAATTTGATAAAGATTAATACTAGTGAATGGTACAGAAGAAAATTTCTTTTACAGATAAAGAGTACTAACCCAAATCCAAAGCAAGCATTGTACATAAAACAAGGACATTATACAACAAAGACAGACAGTATGCCTACTAATTTTTCTCCTCTTTAATGTTGTCCTGGAAGACCTAACCAAATCAGCCACAAATTTTCATTTCAAGCTGATTTAATTGTTTCCCACAAGAAACTCCAAAATAATCCATAGATTATTACAATTAAAGGGAGAATTTTACAAGTTTTCTGGAAGTAAGATACATCCTAAAAAATCAAATAGTAGTTACATTTCTGTATACTAACTTCAAAAACAATGTAAACTAAGAAAACCCCATGTATTTATAATATCAAACTGTAAGATATCTAAGGATAATTAAACACAAGCTGTGGAGAAAATTCTAAAACTTGTTGAACATCTTAAAAAGAAAAAAGAATCTCCAACAATGGAATGTTTTAGCAAGTTTAATGATAGAAAAATTCAGTTTCTTAGTGGTATTAGTTTCTTCAATTTGTTATAATCTCTCAAATGCATTTGCAATCAAAATCCCAATTGCAATCTTACAGGGAAAGACAAGACTCAAAAAGTAAAGAGACATTTCTAAAGAATAATTTTAAAAAGATGTTTTCTATAACAACTATTCAATTAATATATAGTTATAGTAAATAAATCAGTTTTATAAAGACATAGGAAATGAATAAAGATAAATGAAATGAGAAGGGATTCCAGAAAAGGACTCATATGAATGAAACTTGAATATTTTATACATGGATCATTGTGATCAAAGCCGAAAAATGTACCGTTTAATGAATGGTACTCAATTTTTATCCATATGAAAAAATAAATAAATTTAGATCCTTTCTCACATAAAACACAAAATTCAGTTCCAGGTAGATAAACATTTAAATGTGAAAGGTAAAACCTTAAAATATTTAGAAGAAAATAAGAGTATATTTTTCTGTGATCTCAGATGATGTGAGATTTCTAAACAAAATGCCGTTAGGACAAACCATCAAGAAAAGACTGTCAAATATGAGTCTCTTTAAATTAATAACTTCTGCTATAAAACTATCCTTTAAGGAATGTGTAAGACTATCTGAGGTGGAAATATGATATTTCTCACATGTAAACAAAACAAAAATTCCAGCATCCAGGTTATAGGAATAGGAATGAAAAAGAAAAATATTGCAAAAGTTAGTGTCGGCTTACTGTTATAAAAAACTACCCTAAAAACTCAGTGACTTGACACAGTAAAGCTTTATTTCTCATTCATGTTTCAGTCCAATTTCTTATTTGACTCGTGGCCTTCAAAGTGATAACTAAGAGACTAAGTTCCTTTTAAATGGCTCTTCATCACTTGGGACCTGAAATCATCCACTAGATCTTCTTGATTCTGTTGGATGATGATGAAATGAAAGAATGTGAAGAATCATGCAGGATGTTTTAAGGGCAAATCTTGGAAGTGGTATATGTCTGCCCACATTCCATTCCCCAAGATTATATATCTTGTATATATGTACTCTCTCTGTATATAAGTACTCACTCTTTATATATGTCCATATATATCTTATGTATATGTACTCTATTTTTTCAGGTGAAGAAAGAGAGAGTTTGGTGAACATACAACATTGACTCTATCACAAATACTAGCAACTCAATAGAAAAATGGGTAAAAATTATGAATGAAAGTTAAGAAGAGAAGGAAATGTCCAATAAATATATCAAAATAGTTTGGACCTCTTTTGTAGTCAAATAAATGCAAATTAAAACTGTAGTGAGCTAACACCATCAGACTTTTACAACCATCAGACTGGGAAAAAACACTTTAAGTATTGTTAAGAATGTGAAATAACATAAATTCTTACACACTGATGGTGTTAATTAAAATTAATACAACCACACTGGAAAACAATTTGGTAATATCTAGTAAAGTTGGTGGCATGCATAAGCTAATACCCTTGGTCTATAATAGCAAAAATATAATTAAAAAATTAAAAACCTATAGGTATTTGAAATGGTTATAAAGAAGAACATGGATACATAAATTGTTGGGTAGGCATACAATGGAATTAAATACATTAACGAAAATGAAAGAAACTCTATTCACATAAATGTGTCTGACTCTCAGAAATGTAATATGAAGTGGGAAAAAATGTCACAAAAGCATATATACCGTCAACATTAAATAACAATACACAAAAATGCATGCATTATAAACCTAAACAAAAGCAAAGGAATGATAAACACAGATACATAAATGACTACTTCCTTTTTGTGGGTGGCAGTGGGGGACCATGATAAAGAAAGGCACAGTGGGGTCTCAATGATATCAGTATTCCTGTTTCTTAAGCTAAGTGTTGGGTATACATTGGTTCATTTTGTTATATATTGTACCTAAGGTGTTTGTATATCTCTTTTATAAGCATGAATATTTTATTTTTTTTTAAAAAAGTAAATGCTCTTAAACCAGATGAAAGAAACTTGCTGAATATATAGAGAAAGAGCTCAAGATATTGGAACTTAATTAGAGAATAATATTGGGTGCAAATCACAAGGGTTGGCACTGACTTTAGACAGGAGAAGAAAGGGTTTCACAACTGTAAAAAATGGGAAGGAAATGGAAAGAGTACATATAAGAGTAGCTGTCTGTATCTGATAAAGGGTATGAAATTAAAGCCATCTTATTTGTCTGAAACTGAGCTGTGATGAGGGGATGATTTGGTCATTTCAAGAGTGTGAAGAAAGTTTGAAAATGTCACTTTGACTTCTGGTTTATAGTCGGACATGAAAAAAGTTTAGAATTCATTGCTCTCAGCCCCATAAGAAGAAAAAGCTGAAAATCAACAACTTGCCTCAGATCCATCAAAGAATTGACATCTTGGTGCAAACCACCAATCTTAAAACTGGAAAGACAGGTGGATACTGAGAATAAAGCTTATCAGGGGTGTAAATCACCCATAAAAATATGCTGGAGCCAGCATTGGGTAGAAATACTTATAGGATAATTGGCAAATTGCTGGAGACTGAGTGTGGAGAGCAAAAACTCCAGAAGGCTCAGACTTAAGGAGCCCATATATTCATGAATTTTACCTCCAGCAGCCACAGCTAGTTCTCATTGTGAAGATAAGAGGAAAACCCACTCATGTTTCTGTCAGGGGAAGGAGAAAAGTAGCCATTTTTGAAATACGCCCAGAGTATTCTGTTTTCAAGAAAGAAGACTGCACTCAAGGGAAACTATTTTAACAGAGCTTAACTGATATGGGAGAAAGAGATAAACAACTCTAGCCCCTCTACCTTTCAACGTGGGGAAGGAGAAATACGCTTGCAGGACATTTGTTCCTGTCCAAAACCTCTATAAGACGTTTTACCTATGCCAAAAGGTCCTTGATATTTAGACTTGTCCAAAAAATTTCCATGAATATATTTGTTCCAAGCTAAATGGTTTTGGATGACACTAAATATCAAGGACCTCTTGGTGTGGACCAAATGTCTCCATGGATATTTTGGACAGAACCAAATATGACCAGATATCAAGGACCTTTTGACATGGGTTTAATATGCTCATGGAGGTTTTGGACAGGACCAAATGCCCAGGACCTTTTGACATGGATCAAATGTCTACATGAACATTTTGGACAGGACCAAATAGAACCAAATATCAGGGACCTTTTGGTGTGGACCAAATGTCTTATGGACATTTTGGATAGGAATAAATGTCTGCTAATCAAAAAATACCCCACTCCAGCCCCTTCTAAACTTTCTATCTCCCATAAGGGGTGAAAAAATAGCTGAAAGTTGTAGTCCAGGGGCACAAGGTTAATAAAATATTGAGAGTGAATCATGAAACCTTAGAACACTTTCCCTACTCCCACATCATACCACTACAATGGATAGGGCTCCCGTATAACAAGAGATTACAGGTGAAGAGAATTGAAAAACTCACCCCCTATTTAAAAAGGAGCCTCAAGGGACCCTAAAGACAACAGGAGACAGAAAAAAAAGGACTCAGAGACAATTTAAGCCCTGACACCTATAGCTACATAAAACAATAAACACAGCCTAACTCCTAGCCAGATTAACATAAAACAGCATGCTGAAGCCCTATTTCACTGAGTTCCATTTACCTGATATATCATGCCTAGATTTTGACAAAAAATTAAAATGCACTGAGAGGCAAAAATCATAGTCTGAATCAGCGGGCAAGCTTCAAAACCAGATTCATATATGGCAGATATTTTAAAATTATCAGGCCAGGAACATAAAATAACTATGATAAATGTGCTAAGGGCTCTAGTGAAAAAAAGTGGACCACATTGTAGAACAGATTGGTAATGTAAACAGAGAGATAGAAAGTTTAATAAAGAATCAAAATGAAATGCTAGAAATGAAAAAAGAAATATAACAGAAATGAAAATTGCCTTTGATGGACTCACTGGAAGACTGGACATGGCCAAGAAAAGAATCTGCAAACTCAAGGTCATGTAGATTTTCTCTTACAGCATTGAATGCATATATGAGAAAAGAAGAAAGATCTAATATTAATAATCTAAGCTTCCACCTTAGGAAACTAGAAAAGCTTGGTTCAAATTTTGCAGATCAACTAATATAACTCATCACATTAACAGGCTAAAGAAGAAAATCATGTGATTGGATCATATCAATATATGCAGATAAATCATTTGACAAAACCCAGCACCTATTAATTTAATCCTCAGCAAACTAGGATTAAAACTTTTTAAAGATCATCTACAAAAACCTGCAGCTAACATTATATTTAATAGTGAAAAACTAGATAATTTTCCACTAAGATCAGGAACAAGTAAGGATATCTCCTCTCACCACTCCTATTCAACAACTGCAAATCTGAGCTAATGCAATAAGAAAAAAAGAGGAAATAAATGGAATTTAGTCTGGGAAGGAAGAAATAAAATTCTCTTTGTTCACAGATGATATGATTGCCAATTAGAAAATCCCAAAAACGTCAACTAAAAACTGAAACTAATAAGGAGTTATAGGAAGGTCATAGAATGCAATGATAATTTACAAAATTCAATTTCTTTCCTCTACACCAACAGAAAACTGAAATTTGAGATAACAGTATTTATATTAACATCAAAAAATGAAATAATCAGGTATAAACCTATCAAAATATGTACAAGATCCATATGAGAAAAGTTATATAAATCTGAAGAAAGAAAGAAAAATAAGATCTAAGTTAATGGATGTTACATCATGTACATGGATAGGAATGTTTACTATTATTAAGGTGTCAATTCTTCCCAACTTGATCTATAAATTTAAGGCAATCCCAGTCCAAACCCCAGAGAGTTATTTGGTAAATATCAACAAACTCATTCTAAAGTTTATATAGAAAATCAAAAAACCCAGAACAGCCAACCCATTGCTTAAAAATAACAAAGTCAGAGGACTACTAACTTCAAGATTTGCTACAAAATTACAGTGATCAAGACAGTGTAATAAGTAACAGACAAATATATCAATGAAGCAGAGTAGAGAGCCCAGAAATCAACGCCCATACATGTAAACATCTGATCTTTCACAAAGAAGCACAAGAAATAAAATGAAGAAAGGATAGTTATTTCAATAAATAGTGCTGGAACAACTGGATATCCACATGCAAAAAAAAGGAATACAGAAACAGACCTAATACCTTTCACAAAAATGGATTATAGATCTAAAGTAAAGTGCAAAACTATACAATTTCTACAAAGTAACACAGGAGAAAATCTAGATGACTTAAGTTTGGTGATGACTTTTTAGATACAACACCAAAAGCATGATCTATGAAAGAAAATTTGATAAATTGGACTTCATTAAAATTAAAAGCTGTTCTGAAAACCACACTATAAGGGGAATAAAAAGACAAGTCACAAACTGGGAGAAAATCTTTGCCAAATATGTATCTGATAAGGGATTCGTATCCAAAATATACAAAAAATATGTAAAACAGCACTGTGAAGACAAACAACTCAATTACAAAATGGGCAAAAGATCTGAATGAACACTTCATCAAAGAAGATATATAGATAGAAAATAAGCATATGAAAAGACACCCAATCATATGTCATTAGAGAGTGGAAAATTAAAACCACCTATTAAAGTGGCCAAAATCCAAAGGCCTGACAACACCAGATGCTGGCGAGGATCTGGAGCAACAGAAATTCTCATTCATTGCTGGTAAGAAGGCAAAATGGTGCAGCCACTTTGGAAGACAATCTGGCAGTCACTTACAAAACTAACCATAGGTGTGCCATACCATCCAGTAAAGCTCCTAAATACTTACCAAATGAAATGAAAAATGTATGTCCAAAAACACCTGCACACAAATTTTTATAGCACTTTATTCATAATTACCAAATCTTGGAAGCAAACAAGACATCCTTCTGTACATGAATTGATAAACTATAGTAAATCTATAGAATGAAGTATTATTCAGTGATAAAAGAAATGACATGTTAAGCTATGAAAAGATGTAGAGTAATCAATGCATTTTTCTAAGTGAAAGAAGTCAGTTTGAAAAGGCTCTATGCTGTATGATTCTAGCTATATGACTTCAGGAAAAGGCACACCTCTAAAGACAATAAAGGGATTGCTGGTTGCCAGGGGTTCAGGAGGAGGGGGAAAGGGATGAATAGGTGAAGCATGGGAAAGTTTTAGGACAGTGAAACTATTTTGTATGATACGATCATGCATTTGCCAAAACCCATAGAACTGTACAACACAATGTAAACTATGGACTTTAGTTAATAACAATGTATTAATGTTGGTTCATTCATTGTAGCAAATGTACCTCACCAAGATGTTAATAATAGGAGAAACTGTGTGTGGTGGAGGAAGAGGATGGAATATTTAGGAAGTCCCTGTACTTTCTGCACAATTTTTAAAATTGCCTTAAAAAATAATGCCTAGTTTTAAAAAGAAGTCATTGCTAAGATAAATGGGAAATCAAGGAACTTAGCGTTTTATTCTGAAATTTTGAAAGTTCACTTTTTTGGTAACAATTAATTTGCATTATTTTCAGTCTGTCTTTTGTGTATTTATAACGTTTTTTTTCCTGATACTAAGCACAGTGAAAGCAGACGGAAATCTTTCAGGCCTGTGGATTTAACAGATGAATGCAACAACAAAAAAATACAGCAAGAGGAATTGCGATGCTTGTAAGAATTTAGTGAAAAAATGGACCATAATAGCTAAGCCAGAAAATGGAGATTAGAGGGAAATTAAAAGATCCAGTTGATTGGAGGGGCTTATCATATTAAAGTATGGTAGTGTCACAGACTAATTGCCCCAAGGAACTCAACGGTGGGTTCGGAAGCATTTAACTGTTTAAGAGATGCAATCACCAACCACCCTGAACCAGACCAAGCCCCACCACAAGAGCAGGCTTCAGTTTTAATGATAAGAGCTCCTATCTAGGAGGAGCTTAGGCCTTATTACCTTAACCTGCAGTGTATGTGAAAGCATGTCTTCCAACTGAGCCTGTGCAAGCAAAAACCCACCTCTCTCTTTTGAATATTCATTCCCCATCCAAAATAAAAGGCCCCTGCTTTCCTGTGTTCAGGGATAGTCAAGAATTTGGAAATTATTCTGCATGGTTTCTTATTTGCTTCAAATAAGTTCTACTTTGTGTGAAAACTATCTCTGGTCAAGAGTCTGATTTTCACTTGCCAGGAGGCGAACCCACTTTTGGTTTGGTAACAGTAGTAGTTGGAATAGTTGAAAAAATAAGCCAATATGATTATAATCCTAAGTATAAAAAAAAAATTCATGAGGCCATAGTGATATAAATACATCCATGCATGCATAAATAGTAGAGAATAAACAACTTTTCCTTACAGAAAAATTTAAATAATATACATAGATACTTCATCCCACCAAAGGTGGAGCTTAATTCTCAACCCCGTAAGTGTGGGCTGGACTTAGCTAGTTGTTTCCAAAAAATGTGGTATGGAAAGGGAGAAAAAAATACCTTTACAGTGTGAAAACCTGGCAAATACTATGATACCCAAGGTTAAGTTCACCACTGTCGACATGTAGAAGTCATTTGCCTCCTGAGATGATGTAATGAGAAGGGCACTTCACTTCTCTAATATTCTTTCTGGAATTCCATAAAGCCTCTCTAAACACGAGAAAAATGTTAATTAAACCCAAAGTATGGGACATTTTACAAAATACCTGGCCAGTATCCTTCAAAATTGCTAAAGTCATGAAAAACAAGAAAAGACTGAGAAACTGTCAGAAACATAAGGAGACTAAGTAGACACAGTGGCTAAATGCAATGTGGTACCTGGATTGAACACTGGAACATTAATGGAAAAACTAGTAAAATCCAAGTAAACTCTGGAATCTAGTTTAAAAATAATGTGCCAATGTGAGTCTCATAATTTTGACAAATTGCTGCAACAATCTAAGATGATTAATGTTAGGTAACACTGAAATGGAGTGAAGTAGGATATGGGAACTTTCTGTAATATTTTTATGATCTTTTTGTAAATCTATAATTATCCCAAAATGGAATTATCTCAAAAGCTTATTTTTTAAGAAAAGTGAGCAAATAGGGGAAAGACAATTGTCTGGGTGATAAGGACCTGATTTTGGAGTTTTACATTGTGGTCCCGTGAATGCGTTGCTTAAATGGAATGGACTAGTTTATTTGGTGGCAAGCAGGTTAAAGAACTGAGAAGCCAGGAAACTCCATTTGTCATCCTCACAAATGGTGGTAGGACTTGAGGTAAAATCAAAGATTTCTTTGCAGAAAATTTATGGAAAATCGGCAGTGACTGACATTTTGGTTGATGACAAGAACTAGAGTAGCATTGTCTTTTTTATATGAGCATGGAGGAGTAATTGTTTGGAAACAGAAATGTAGAGCAAGAAGGACTTTGACCCATTAATCAACTTTACAATTGGTAGAAGTTTTGGAATAGAAATTAAAAATGTGAGCAGAGAAACCTGTCATCATTTGAGAAGGTTTCAGTAGAAGTGATGACTGTGGGAGAAATCAGATAAGACAGGGAAACATAAGAAACACAGGAAAAAAGGATTATAATTGTGGTTGCCAGATTCACAACAGCTCCCACACTTCTTGTCTGGTGGTATTCACACCTTTATGTAGTCCCTTCCCACAATGAATAGGGCTGAACAGTGTCACTAATAAAATATTACAGAAATAATTATGTGTAGTGTCCTAGGCAAGGTCTAAAAGGGCATGGCTTCTGCCTTGCTCCTTCTTGGGTCACTTACTTCCAAGGAAGCCAGTCGCCATTTCATGAACCCTACCAAGAGGTCCACGTGGTGAAGACCAGATGCCTTCTTCTAAAGCCGACATCAGCTTTCCAACCACCTGAACAAGCCTCCTAAGAAGCAGAGTCCTCACCCCAGTGAAGCCTGAAGACGATGCAGCCCTGGGCAACATCCTTACTGCAACCTCATGAGAACCCCCCAGGTGAGTTGCTCTCATAGTGCTGTGTGAAATAATAAATGATTATTGATCTTTTTGTTAAACTACTAAGTTGTGAAAATCTTCTATGTAGGAATAGGTAACAAATACAAAATGTAGGGGAGTGTGTTTATTATGGACTGACAGGACATAGATGAAGGATTCAAGAGGTGGGGAGAGTTTGGGAGTCGAGTTTTTTGCACCACAAAGTAAGGTGATTCTTTCAGTAACTTGAAATATTCCTTTCAACTCTAACATTGTGTGATTCAGTTTCCTTTGATTGGGTGTGAAATGAACTCAACTAACTCTGGAATTTACTGGTACTGAAAGCTACTCTTTGACACTGCTTAGGTGATGCTATGATTGATGAAAAAGTAGTCTCAGACTAAAGCTTTTGTAGTCAACAAACCTCACAGAATGTTTTAGTTTTCTCCCTTTCATTTGTGCCTTATTGTAATTTAAATCAACTGTCATCCTGCACTGCAGGAACATTGTTATATTTTATTTTTTATTGGGACTAAAGCTCAGTTTCATTGTTCTGATCAGTGGTAAGACCTAGAAGTGCTATGAATATGTAACTCCCAGTCAGAATTTGGATGATGTTCAATGAATGTGGAGAGATCAGGCTAGAAAACTTTGTAAACCTAAGTGGTTAATGAAATTGTAAAAGAAAGAGCTTATTTGTTTTCTGACTTATTTTATGCTAGTAACAAGTAGAATCACAAGATTGTGAGGGTCTTGAGAAATCCTTTGCTGCATTCATCTCTTCTTCCTCCAACAAATTGGTGAGGATCTGACCTGTTTTAAAAGTACTTTAAGTGGAAACTTGACTCAAGTTTAAGAACCAACACTATCAGGACATGATAACCTAAGTTAGAGTGTAATTGTCACTTTTTTTTAACATGTGACTAGGACAGATTAAAAAATAATTTTATACTATTCTTAGTAAGAAGCTTTACAAATTAATTGTTTATGAAATGCTTTCATTGGTTTATTATTTTCAACATCACAGCACAATAGCCTTAGAGGTAAATTTGATATTTTCAGGGACCTGAGGTATGGAGAATGGAAAATGTGGAGATTTTTTAAAAGTTGGAAGATATGAAAGTCTACCTTCAAATGCAGTATATGTGGATTGTCAATGCAAATAATCAATAACCAATCTATAAATCAAAATTTGGATGACTTTATTATGAGCCAGATTTGAGGACCATATAGCATGGGAGAGTCCTTCCACAAAGGAATGGAGCACTCCAAAGAAGTGGGAGTGTACAGAGTGGTTCTACATAGTCAAAGAGCATGTATCACATATGATTGAAATGTCCCTTTTACAATAGTCACAAGATTGCCCTGTTGGCACAGTGATTGATGGACACAGCAGGTAGCAGGTCTGCTGTCTCAAGCTGGATGGTCACAGGGTGAGTGCAGCAATCTGTTGTTAGCCTAGGGAGAGAGGCTTATCCTGAAGGAAATGCCAATGTGGGGGAAGTTGCACCTTTATCTTAAGGCCATTTGTTCTTGTCTTTGGGACATGGCAAATGCTTAAAGTA
Organism: Equus caballus; assembly: GCF_041296265.1. Lineage (NCBI taxonomy): Eukaryota > Metazoa > Chordata > Mammalia > Perissodactyla > Equidae > Equus > Equus caballus. The sequence continues at coordinate 22,525,601 of NC_091687.1, forward strand.
GATATACAATGCATGCTCAACGACCATGTCAGCTCCTTTTGGAAAAATAAGGTCAGGCCAAATAAGTTTTACACCAAATGGCTTCCTCATATACACCAATATAACCTATTGCTTGCCATTTGTTTATCAGAATCAATCCACAGGTATTTCTGCACCTACAATGTGATGGCCACTTTGCAATCCATTGGGAATACAAAGCTAGATAGGTAATGTCCTCTATCCTCCAAGAATATCAAGGTTAAGAACAATGAAATTACAGAATTCTAAATCCTGTGAGAGACATTTGCAAAGGAAGCACATGAAAGCACTTAAGCAATCTCTAAATCAGAAGTCTCCAACAGTGAATAGTGTTAGAGCTGAGGTGTGAAGCCTGAGTAGGAGTTACATAAATACAAAAGCAACTTGCGTCATGCAAGAGGATGACCATAGACATACTGCCTGGGGACCTGCATGCAAAGGCACAGGTATCTAAATAGCATAACATGCTCACAAATTTACAAGCAGTTCAGGATAGTAGGAGAAAGAATTATGATAGGTACAGAGTGGGATTGAAGCCATCCAAGAGGGCAAGTGCCAGTTCATGAAAAAGTTTATAAGCTAAAGTCTGGACTTAGAATTTTATCCTGGAAACTACAGAGCTACAGAGAACCAATGAAGCATTTAAACATGGAGAATTACCTAATCAGGGTTAAAACTGACACTTTGGAAATAGTATAGAGGCTGAATTTAATGAGGGTCATACTGCAGGTTTTGGAAAATAATTCACATGTAGGGATAAGACTTCAAGCTATAGTAGAGACAGGAATGAGCGCCAGAAGGCACACTCTGCAATGGTGTGCTAGCAGTCAGCTCTATTTGAGCAATCCTTCTCACACACTATTCCCTCCAGACTCCTACCTATGGCCAACTTCAACTGGGCACAATTGTGGATTTAGGCTTTTACTCTAAATTTAGGAAAAGCATTCCTCAAATGGATAGTTTAGTATCACAAGTGAAGAAAACTCATGAATGGAGTCATGTGCTTCTATTCAGTAAAAGGTATTTAACAACTTGAGTTACAAACGTTCTCACCACAGCTTGCCTCAGATGCTTCCCCAGGGCCGGAATTTATAACCATATTCTTCCTGAACACTTGTCTAGTTCCCCTTACCATAAAGTTCTCTCTCATAAATGGAGAATTGTCTGGGATGCTGTCAGGGTCAATTTGAACTCATTAAACAAACATTTTAGCCACTTTGTCTAATTTGAATGGAATAAGATACATTCAACGTAAACCTTATCTTTCATTTTTTCTACCTAGTAAGTTTATCTGAAATATTGAACGAGACTGTGGTGAGAACTGGTGTGCCAGCAGTGTTTTTTCCTGCCTACCACCTTAGAATCCCTGGCTATGTCTGCTTCCAGAGCCCATGTTACACTGAGGAGATTGATAAGGGGAAATGTGGGACACTTTTCCAAATGTAGGTGTCAATACTCTGAGATTCAGCAGTTGAGCTAGAAAAAAAGATGAGTGGATAAGTCTTTAAAAAATGGTAACAGAACAGATGTCAAGAATAAGATCAGAAAGGACCAAATCCTTCAGTTAAACAAAATGGTCAAGGCTATTGTGGTAAGTAGAATAATGCTACCCAAAGATGTCCATGTCTTAATTTCCAGAGCCTGTGAACATGTTATGTTACATGGCAGGTGGGGATTAAGTTTCAGTTTACCTAATCAGCTGACCTTAAAATAAGATTACCCTAGATTACCTCAATAGGCCTAATGAAATCACAAGTGTCCTTAAATGGGGGACAAGGAGGCAGAAGAGTCAGAACCCAAGGGATGGCAGTATGAGACAGCTTCAACAGTCTTGCTGACTTCAAAGATGGAAGGAGACTGCAAGCCAAGGAATGCAGGCAGCCTGTAGAAGCTGGAAAAGGCAAAGCAATGGTTCTCCCTTAGAGCTTCTTTACATAAGGAATTCAGCCTTGCAGACCCCTTGATTTTAGTCCAGTGAGACCCATTTCAGACTTCTGACCTATAGAATTATGAGCGAGTAAATTTGTATTGTTTTAAATCACTAAATTTATGGTAAGTTGTTACAACAGAAATAGGAAACAAATACAGTTCTCTAAAAATCCATTTGTTCATATGAGATTTATTGTTGGGCAATAGAGGTTACACATCTACTTGATATTCAGGAATAACAAGATACAAATAATTTATGCCAGAGAAGTAATCAAGTTTGGCCAGACCACCGCTACCATATATCTTAGGTAATAGGATCTACTGCTCTTCAAGTCTGTACAGCCCCGTTATTTACGGATTCTCTGAGATCTTTCTTTTGTGTCTCCTCATCTCACTTTCCCCCACAACAAAAACTTCCTTAACATACTAACATGCCCAGATTTTACTCTGGATGGTCAGAGTTTTTAGGATGGCTTGGCATCATATATTTTCCCAAGTCTGGAACTTATAGCCACATTCTTTGACAGCCACTTTTCTACCCTGTGAGTTGATCTGAAACGTTGAATGATATTTCATCATTGGTGTAATTCCATCTTGCAAGAGAATCCAAGAGACAAAAGTGGAGAGAAACAGAAACAATTCCTGTGCAATGGCTACATTCTTGTTTATTTGTGTATTTTTTTGTTTGTTCCCCCTTAGTGACCATAAATTTTTCCCTTAGAACTATTAGCTGTTCAGTAGAAATGAGCTAGAAATTGCTTGTCTGTGGTTACCTAGGGATTGTTTAAAATTTGTGTAATAAATGTATTAGCACTAATTGGTCCTGCAAAGTCATTTTTGTGAGTCCTTGCAAATGTTTATAAAATGTCCGCTCACATATTGTTAAGTGATGTTATTTAACACTAATATTTGGCTCTTTGTTATTTATGTTACTGATACAATAAGGATAACTATGCATGTGAGATCAAGGTGCCAGCAGGGTTGGAATCTCCTGAGGCCTCTCTCCTTGGCTTGTAGGCAGCAGCACTTCTTATTTGTGTCCTCACGTAACTTTTCCTCTGTGCACGTATCCCTGCCGTCTCTTCCTCTTCTTATAAGGACACCAATCCTGTTGGATTAGGGACCACCCTTATGACATCATTTAAACTTACTTACCTCTTTGAAGGTCCTATCTCCAAATACAGCTACACTGGGGCTTGGGGCTTCAGCATATAACCTGGCAGGGACACAATTCAGTCAAAGAAATGATCCCCTGCAGCCATAGTTGTTCAACAGACCCAGTTCTTGCCTGGATAAAAATGATTAGTTCAGAATTGGACACGATGTAGGTAGAGCCAGTTTATTTATTAGCATAAAATTTTGGTCTATATTTGCAGTTGAGACAGAGGAGATAGGGGCTTGGTGGTAAATGTTGGCTGAGTAAGTAAATTTGAATTTGTGAGCCGAAGCCCCCGTGATTTGGAGGCTGTTTGTAAGCCTCCAGGCTGATGGGCAAGTACGTCTGTGCAGAGGAGTGGGGTGACGCGTCAGACAGAGAGTGAAAACCAGGTCTAAGGAGCAGCTGCCTTACTTCCCCATCCCTCGCCAGCTCCCAGAACAGCAACCTTCCCTGAGTAACTTCAGATGCACCGAGGACTTTAAAATATTTCCTTCTTTTGCTTAAAATCACTCCTGGGTGTTAGTCCATGTCATCCAATACAAATTTGATTAGGAAACCAAGGACAAGAAAGATGATGAGAGGGAATACAATCTTCTAAAATACAAGCAGGGTTTACAGTTTGTCTTAACATCAAGGGAAGAAACATCATTCTGTACAACATCTAAGCTTAGATTATAGTTTTCCTCAGATACTTGGCATTGACAGCTTATTGAAGATAATTTATCTAAGTATCATCTGTTTTAATGACTCCTTTGTCTTGATTTTCACTGGGTATAGAGAATAGGAAGCCAAAATAGGTGAGAACAATTCACTTATAATATTCTTCTACTATCACTAGTAGAGACCAAAAAGTATGAGAAAAATAAACCCTACTTTTTACCTGTTCTTCAGCCCTAGAATGAACTTCAGAAGATCAAGTGAGACAAACAAACAAAGACCAAAAAAAGTCAGCCCCTTAAGGCAATGAAAACTAAACAATCAACCAAACAAACAAAATAAGGGTTCTTTAAAGTGTGCCGTTCCTTAGGGAAAAGAAATGATGGACAGGCCTTGCTCAATGGAGTCAAATTTGATCGAATCTGACCATTTCAAGCATGGCAATCTGCAAGAAGAAGCATATATTCTGAAATGAGAGGACCTTGCTCTCTGCCTCTGTCACACAGACACTCTACTCCCTTCATGCTCAGTAAAACCCTCAGTCCGACAAGGATTCCTGGTATCGCTTATTTACCATGTCTGCAACACTGAATGCATTTCCTCCAAATGGTGGCTATCACAAAATTATGATGTTACTCTTCTTATTTTGATTGGGTTTTCCCTGCCCCCTGTCTCCATTCCAGCTAGTTTAGAGTTCTCCTTCTGGGTTCACATTCAGGAAGCCTAGGAGAATGAATCTGTTTCTGGACATCAGATGTGGCAAGCACAGAACTGTCCAGATCCTTCTTGCTAGAAGAGAGGGATTTCCTGAGTACGCACTAAGTCTAGGTCTGTGTACATGGCCAAAGTGAGCAGAAGTGCCGTGATGTAGGCATTAAAATGTTCCACTAGGCTAGACCTGGATCTGGCAGGGCTGATTCCAGTAGTACTGAAAGACTCAGCCAGGTTAGAGCAGGCATTGTGCTTAGCAAAGTGGTACTGTTAGTAAAATTCAGTCTTAGGGGATGCAGTGAAGGACTACAATAGATCCAGCAACTTGGAGGCCTGAAGTATAAGGGAGGACAGGTCAGAATGGCTGAAGCTGGAGAAGTAGGCAGAGATCAGATGACGGAAGTCTGCACAATGCAAAGTTGCCCTGGCTTTGCTCTATGTTTCTCACCACCTGGTATTTTCTTTCCTTGATTGATAACCAAGCCATGTTTGAGCCAAGGAAAGGATCCCCATGCAAGACAATATATTTCCCTGAAGCTTGATGCAGTCACTAATTTTGGTTTTGAAACATCAAGACACAGATAAATGGGAAATAATAGGAGAAGTCAAAGCAGGGGCTGCATTATCATTTGAGAAAAAGCATTTGATAAATTTTAAAATATTTAAAATGTATATCTCATTGTCATCTAAGTGACAGGCAGCTTTCACTAAAGGTTTACAGATCTCAGATGCATCACTGAGCTGGGGATGGTCCTACAGAGCATTCCAAGTTGCCAAGCATTTTCTGTGAGGCTATAAACTATCTTGGTAATTTGAGCTAATTGCCTAGGAGGTGGTGTTTTTCCCCACAGTTCTGTACTCAGTGAGGTATTGATCAGAATTGCAAGGACATTGTAATATTGGCTAAAGTGATGCTTTATTTTTTCTCCCAGAATAGTGTTCTATGGGCTCTGACTCTGTATGACCTCTTGTCTCACATTGTGAAAATATAAATGTGTTCTTGGGATATCAACAGCAAAAGTCAAAGTGTATTTCTTGCTGACTGAGTTCAGCGAGCATCGTTATTCTTTGTGATTCTTGGTCAGGGAGTAAGGACCACAGGATGAAATGTCAGCGCAGACAATACTACAGCGAGAGCTCTAATTGTCTACATTAAAAAAGAGAAAACTTGAGCTGTTGGTGTCATTTATACTGTTTCTTCGTTCACTTGCCCCTTTCAATTTCAAAATAATTTTCAGATATTTCTAATAAATATGAGAGCTATTGAGTTTTTAAGTTGTATATCACTTTTTCAACGTCATTCAAAAATTTGAGTATTTTAAATGAAAAGAATGGGCCTTTCTTATTTGTCACTAATAAAGGACAAAAGGTATTGAAATGTTGATGGTAATATAGTATTCTGCCTAGCACGTTAATTTTAAATGTCTTAATAATGGAATATAAGTAAAAATATTAGTTCATTAAATAAGAAACCCGAGTAATTCACTTGCTATAATCAGGTTTTTATGTACTTAATTACATATTTCACTCTCTAGTACAATATGCTATTTTTCATATTTAGATGGATAATATTCCCATTAACATTAGATTCAGTAATAATTAGTAGTTGCTTTGGTTTAGAATAACAAAGGACTTTTGGCTACAAAAAAATACTGCAATTGTCAGTATGATTATTTCATTTTTGATGAGTAATGATGTTGCATTTGGTTCATAATAAAATTTTATTACTTTGTATTTCTGTAGCATTCTTTTTCTAAGAAAATCAAAATACTTGTCTTTTCTTGTGCCCACGAGAACAGTGTGCAAATATAATCATCTCAGTTTTATAATGTGAAAGTCATTAGCTACTTCTTTAAAAAATTATGCATTTTTCTAAATAATTGAAAATGGAAAAGTGGCGCTCTTTACATTTTGTAAACCAAACTAAATAATTTAGAACTTTTTAGGTTCTGAGAATTGATTTTGTAATGACTCCATTGCTATCTAAAGTAACTGTATTTAATCTCTTAATGTGTAAATTTTATTAAATTGTCACTGAAAATATGCTTTGAGTAAAAGATGCTAACATTTGTTCCAGAAAGCTAAGAGCTAAAATGTTAGCAATTTTTAATCAAGTATTTGGGTCCTGTGTAATACGTTTCTGCCTTAGATACACACCAGGCACAGTTTTACAGCCATACCTGAAAAGATAACTACTTTTTTTTTAATCACTGCTACTGCTCTACATTTACATCTCTGTTAGCAAACTCAACTGATCTTTTACAAATATTAAAGAGGGAAGAATTTTTTAAAAAGCATAAATAAATTTTCCATAGATGCTGGCAACCAAATAAAAAAATTGTATAACTGTCTACAAATGGATGAGGCTATTTGAGTGAAAGAATAATAATGATATAAAGGCAGCAATTAGAACTAAAAGACAGATGTCCAATGGTATAAAGTCCATGTAAAAGGGTGACAAGAGAGACCCACAGTAGCTGAGTCAAGAATATGTTTGGAAATTTCTGAATACTGGTATAATAGGCAGCCAATAAATATTAACTGAATTCACTGACTAAAAATTGTTGAGGATTAGGGAGACTTTATTTACAGGACCTCAAGGGATTCAGAAGAGATATTTAAAAGATTGAGAGCATGAACAGCAGAAAAACTAAGATTTAGGCAGAATATAGGAAAGAATAGAAGAGATTGAATTTGGGGCGTTGACAGAGAGTGACAGATATGGGAAGTGTGATGAAATGCTTTGAATGACATCCTTGGCCATCAGTTTAAATAAACTCTTTAAATTCTTCCCAGTACTAAGAACTAAAAGGGAAAGCAATGTTTATTTTTCTTTTGTTTTGGTGAAAAGAACACAGAATTATAAATTGTATTGATGTTTTCTCACCTCATTTTTCACTTCTGATTCTGAGGTAGATGCATATTGCAATCTCGGCACTTCTTTTGAAGATGGACATCAGTGTGAAATTATGTGCTGTTAATGCCCATCTTGGACTATAACTTGGCTGCTTCTGAGTCCTAAGTTTTATTGCCTGGCTTATTCTTAATGACACTGTGAGAAGAATTGAGCTGAGTATCAGATACGATAATCTTAAATGGGTAGATGTATACGGAGGCAGACATATCCTCTATCTACCATCCACCCAACCCCCAGATCGTGATAGTGCACCAAAATTAACCTCTCATGGGCATTTCCACCCTATGGGTATTCACGCAAAATAACTTTGAGATAGGTTGCACAGATGATATGGTAAAGGGTTGCAAGAGGTAGATAGTAGAATAAAGCATTGATATTCAGTTGATTGAACCACATTGTGTTATTTCTCTGCAAAATTTAGAGCATAAACATATCTCTGAAATATTGCACAACTTTAAATTACACTTTGCTTACTTTTTAACAGTGATCATTATTAGCTCCTGCACACTATTTATGTTTTTTCCAAGAGAAAATATTGCAATGTTCTTTAGGGAAATACTCTAATACAAATTTGACAATTCATTTATCTTTCTTATGTAAACTGAAGCTTAGAAATCACATTATAGGAAATATCATCTTTATAAAATTGATTGGCTTCCAGATCCTGGAAAGACATGAGACAAAGTGATAGCAGAGTTTTCATTGTGCTGAGAATGCTTCCTCTGACAGCTGCCTTTGTTGGGTCACTATATGGGGACATTTTTTGAGGATCTTGCTAGTTTTCTGGGTAGAAAGAGTGTAGGATCCCGTTGCTAATGAGTAGTTTCTAGTACTTTTGGAAGATTCTGACCAAACACTTATTGAAAAGTTTTAATAGCTTTGAATTGAGCTATTAAACATTTTCATTGAATTATCAGTTGCCATTTGGTTCTCTTCTGGCAAAGAGAAAAGAAAAACATTAAAACATATGAGAAAAAAATGATGGACTTTAGGAAAGAGAATCATGACATACAATAAGGAAAATTAGTGACACTGAAAAAGGAGTATTAAAAATGGAAGTAGGGGCTGGCCCCGTGGCCGAGTGGTTAAGTTCATGCGCTCCACTGCAGGTCGCCCAGTGTTTCATCGGTTTGAGTCCTGGGCACGGACATGGCACCACTCATAGAGCCATGCTGAGGCGGCGTCCCACATGCCACAACTAGACGGACCCACAACTAAGAATATAGAACTATGTACCAGGGGGCTTTGCGGAGAAAAAGGAAAAAAATAAAATCTTAATTAAAAAAAAATGAAAGTAAAAAAAAGTTAGATACAAAATACAGGAGAATCTCCATAAAATAAAAATGGAAGGTACTTATAAAAAGATGATGCATATCTTGGCTATGAAGTGAAATTTGAAGATAAATGATTATTCAAGCATTTGGAAAGAAACCATCATTCTCCTATAAGAGGAAAATAATCAGACTGGTTTCAGATTAAACACAACTTATACTCAATTATTAACAAAATAATGAATGCTCGATAAAATTCTAGGAATTAAGTGCACCACAAATTGTTTTTTAACAATGCACTGAAAATCAAACATCTAAGATATCAGGAGATATATCATGGAATGTATTTATGGAAATTTTTTTAAACAAACTACAACCACCCAAGAGATAAATCAGAAAAGAGGAGGTGCGTAGCTAGTAAAACCAGTACAAGAAGGAAGAAAAGTATATTATTGCAGATTCAAGACATCAAAAGATATTGAGTATATTATGAATAAATTACACCAATTACTTGACAGCTTGAATGAAATTAAGCAATTTATTCAAAAACGCAACTTATCACAGATGAGAGAAGAAATTACACATCTGAACTTCAATCTCTTCTTAAAGGCCTCCTCAAAAAAAAATTAACTAACAAATTCTTCAAAAATTGTTATGGAGGAAATCAATTTTGTATTGTCTTTTGGAGAATGGAGAAAGAAGAAAATTTTTGCATTCTTTTAATAAAGCCAACATATATTGGATACCAAAATCTGACAAGAACATTACAGGAAAGGAACAGAGATGCAGAATCAATGAACATACATCCAAAAATATAATCGTTTCAAAATAAATCCAGCAATGTATACAAATAATATTACGTGAGGACCAAGTGGGGTATATTCCAGAAATGCAAGTTTTAACATTTTAAAATCAATCAATAAAATAATACCACGTTAGCAAAAAAGAAGAGAAAAAGATCTTACGAAAATTCCAGGAGGTGAAGAAAAATACTGTTTTCAAAATTCTTCTTCGAGTGATTAAAAAAGGGTCTCTTAGTAAGCCAGCCATAAAAGAGAACTATCCGAATTTAACAAAGGGCATCTATTACAAACCTATAATTCACATCATTCTCAAGAGCAAAATATTCAAATTTTCCCCTACAGGCAAGAAGCAGATGAGGATAACACTACTACCTGTTTCCAAGATATATTCTGCTCTCTCAGTAAACAAGGAATAGAGGGGAACTTCCTCAACTTAACAAAAACCATCTGCAAAAACCCTACAGCTAATATACTTAATGGTGAGCAACTGGAACCTTTCCTGTTAAGATAAGAAACAAGCCACATATATTCCCTCCCACCACTCCTTTTCAACATTATACTGGAAGCCCTAGCTAATGCCATAAGACAAGGAAAGAAAAGTTATAATAATTAGGAATGATGAAATAAAATTGTCTTTTTTCATGGATGACATGATTGTCTATGTAGACAATGCAAAAGAATCTACAAAAAAATCCTCCTGGAAACAATAAATGATTATAGCAAGTTTGTGGGATATGAGGTTAATATAAGAAAAAGTCAATCAATTTCATATGAAACAACAATGAACAAGTGGAATTTGAAATTAAAAAGCCCCTACCATTTACATTAATATCCTCAATATAAAATAATTAGATATAAATCTAACAAAATATCTATGATATTTATATGAAGAAAACTACAAAACTCTGTTGGGTAAATTTAAAGAAGAACTAAATAAATGGAGAGTTATTCCCTGTCCATGGAGAGGAAGAATCAATATTGTCAAGATATCAGTTCTTCTCAACACGATCTATAGATTTAAGGCAATTCCAAACAAAATCTGACCCAGTTATTTTATGGATATTGTCAAACTGATTCTACAGTTTATATGGAAAAGCAAAGACCCAGAACAGCCAACACAATATTGAAGCAGAAGAACAAAGTTGGAGGACTGGCACTACTTAACTTCAAGACTTACTATAAGCCTACAGTAATCGAGACAGTGTGGTCTTGCAAAAGAATGGACAAATAGATCAATGGAACAGAACAGAGAGCCAAGAAACAGACCCCCATAAATATAATCAGCTGGTCTTTCACAAACGAGCAAAGCCAACACAAGGGAGCAAAGATAGTCTGTTAGCTGCTGGAACAACTGGACATCCACATGCAAATAAATGTGTCTAGATAGACTTTACACTCTTCACAAAATTAACTCAAAATGTATCAAAGGCCTGAAAGCAAAATTCAAAACTATAAAGCTCCTAGAAAATGAAAAGAAGAAAATCTAAATGAGTTTAGGATTAGCAATAATGTTTTAGGTACAAAACCAACAGCATAGTCCATGAAAGAAATAATTGATAAGCTTGACTTCACTAAAATTAACAACTTCTGTTCTGCAAAAGATACTTTTAGGAGAATGAGAAAGTAAGCAATAACCTGAATAAAATATTTGGAAAAGACATATCTGATAAAGGACTATTATTAAAAATATACAAACAATTCATAAAACAACAATAAGAAAACAAACAACCTGATTAATAATGGGCCAAAGATCTGAATAGATATCTCACCAAAGAAAATGGACAAATAGCAAACAAGTATATGAAAAGATCCTCAACATCATATACCACTAGGGAGTTGAAAATGAAAACAACAAGATGCCACTATTAGAATGGACAAAATCGAAGTTACTTAACACCACCAGATGCTGGAATGGATGTGGTGCAACAGGAACTCTCATTCATTACTAATGGGAATGTAAAACGGAACAGCCACTTTGAAAGATAATCTAACAGTGTTTTATAAAATGAACCATACTCTTACTATATGATCCGTCAGTTGTGCTGCTTGGTATTTACCCAGAGAAATTGAAAACTTATGTCCATACAAAAATCTGCACATGGACGTTTATAGCAGCTTAATTCATAATTGCCAAAAGTTGGAAGCAACTAAGACGTACTTCAGTAGGTAAATTAATGAATAAATTAATACATCTCGACAATGAAATATCATTCAGCACTAAAAAGAAATGAGCTGGGGGCCAGCCCCGTGGCCGAGTGATTAAGTTCGCGCTCTCTGCTTCAGTGGCCCAGGGTTTCACCGGTTCGGATTCTGGGCGGGGACATGGCGCTACACATCAAGCCAAACTGAGGTGGCATCCCACGTAGCACAAGCAGCAGCACTCACAACCAGAATATACAACTACGTACCAGGGGGCTTTGGGGAGAAGAAAAAGAAAAAGAAGACTGGCAACAGATTTTAGCTCAGGTGCCAACCTTTAAAAAAAAAAGGAAAGAAATGAGTTATCCAGCTATGAAAAGACATGGAGGAAACTTGAATGCATATTACTAAACAAAACAATCCGGAAAAGGTTAAATACTGTACGATTCTAACCATACGAATTTTTCAAAAAGGCAAAACTATGATGACAGTAAAAAGATAAGCAGTCGCCAGGAATTAGGAGGGAGGGAGGAATGGATAGGAAGAGCACAAAGGATTCCCAGGGCAGTGAAACTATGCTATATGATATTATAATGATGGATACTTGTCATTATACATGTTAGAACCTATAGAACATATAATACCATGAGTGGACCCTAATGTGAACTATGGAATTTGGATGATAATGATGTGTCACTGTAGGTTCACTGATTTTAACAAATGTACCTCTCTGGTGGGGAATGCTGATAGTGGGCAGGTATGTAAACGTGCGGGCAGGAGGTACATAGGACTCTGTATTTTCTGCTCAATTTTTCTGTGAAGCTAAAATTACTCTAAAAATAAAGTGTATTTAAAAGTGTTTATTCTGATTGCCATTGTAATGATAATTAACACCTCTGTTACATAAATATCATTTTTTAGTAGTTAGAATAATTCTAGTCTCAGCAAATTTGATGACTATTATACAATATTGTCATCTGTATTCACTATACCGTACATTAGATCTCTAGGACTTATTTACTGCTCATTGTAAGTTTGTAGTCTTAATCAACATATATCAATGTATCAAATTCATATGCCATAAACCTTAAATTTACACAATGTTATATGTCAAACATATTTCAATAAAAAAATTAAAATTTTAAAATTTTGAAAAATGTATATTATGCTGGAATTTTAGCAAATGGTGTAAGAACAAAATCACATTGTGAACAGAGATATAAAACTCATTATTATTGACAGACTTTATGACTATGTACATAGACTATAAAATACAATTATAGTTACTAACAGAATTTAGCAAGTTTGTTTGATACAATATCCATTAAAGATTTAATGTGTTTACATTTTACTGCAACAAACAAAATTAAAATATTAAATATATTGTTTAAAATAGCAAGAAAAAAATCAAATACTTAGAATAAATATCAACAAATTATAAATTCAGTGCGCCTTCATTGAAAATTCCAGCAAAATATTGGCAGAAATTGATAAGCTGATTTAAAATTCATATAGAAATACTAAGGTCCAACAATGTCCAAGGCAATACTGAAAAAAGAAAGAAAATAGCTTGATTTACATCACTCAATATTAAGACATTTGAAAGGTATAGGAATTGAAAACTGTGATATTGATACAAGAATAGCAAACTGACTGTAAGGACAGGCATAGAGAGTCCAGACAGAGTAAAGTACATACAAACATGGTCACCAGATTTATGGCAAAATGGTAAAATAATACTGTGGAAAGGATGAGCTTTTCAATAAATTGTTTTTAGCCAATCTCTAATTCTGTATGGATATTAAATATCCATACAGGAAAAAAAATGAACCCTGGCCTTACCTGATACAAGAAAAAAATGAATTGATTTGTATTCTCTTATGATTAAAAAAAGAGTGTAATTACTTAATTAAAATAATACATTGGGAAAAAGTCTTTATCTATGCTTCTGTCCATTCCCATTCTATCCAACCTTCTTGCTGTAAATGTTTATGTAACCACGGCTAGAATGATAGTAAACAAATGTCAATGTTTATTATTCTAGGAGGTGTTGTTGCTTTACTATTTCTCCTTTTTTCAATTTCTTCATTATTTTTATAATGAACATATTTTGTGCCCATAAAACTAGTAAAGTAATTAATTTAAAGAAACAAAGAATAGAGAAAACATGGATTGAGCCATACAAAAAAATTAATAAATTGATGTATGGTATATCAGAAAGTCTCATTTCATAACCTTATAAGTGATAAATTTACACACATGATATTATGATGCAGGAACAGTTGTGAACTGAAATCAAATAAAGATTATTTTATATGAAATTGGAAAACGGGAATATCAGGCAGCAATATAAGAACAGTTTATATGTAATGATAATAGATAAAGATTATTCTGGCTATCAAATAAGCAGCCAGAAAGCTAAAAAGTGAAGACAACGAAGAAAGTAATTTATGCTTGGTCAACAATTTTTTGAACTCTCTGCTATACTTCAACAGATGCTGTGGCAAATACAAGAAAAGAACAAGATATGATCCCTGACTTCTTGGAGCTTAAAAGCTACTGAAAAATGTTGTGAAAATAGACAAACAACAGAAGGGACTAAGAAGATCTAGTTTTTCCAGATGAGAATTTTCTTGAACAGCAGGGAAAACTGGGTTCTTTAAGAAATAAGAAATAAGCATCAATGTAGATGAAGTTGAAATTATCAGTAATTAGATGAAAACGCATGAAATTGCATTTAAAGTGGATTATCTTAAACAGAAAGAAACTATCAAGAAAAAGACAATAAAGTGAACGATAGTGTCAAATGCTCACTTTATTCAAATCCAATTTTAATAAATATAAAAACAATGAGAAGTAACAGATTTTGGTTGGATTTAAGAAAGATAACAATAGATGATTTTTCCCACAACTTCGTCTGTTTAAGCAGGTCTCTTTTCTACATTCCATGCTCTGGAGGGCTAAAACAGAGAAGAAAGTTTTCCCTGTAAATGCAATGATCTATCTATGGATACACACTTCTAGTCATCACTTAAGCACCTTGGTATGGACAGTCATTAATTTTCCAGTAATCTTCCAGTCTGAATTATACTGTTAATTGCCTTGCTTAAGGACTATGTCTCCAAAATTAGTCTTTTTTTGTGCCAAGTTAACAAATCTTCACCTTGTGTCAGTTAGTTTTTGCTGATATAACTTCAACATAGTACAATTTGGGAGTCCTACATTGTTTGCAAATGAGAATCTATGAAGCATTTAGAGAAAACCACACACATATATATATGTGTATTATAGTAAGACAGATATATGTATTCAGATGTGATCAGTTTACAAAATGTTTTCTGCTCGCAATTATACAAGTTTAAGACTCCACAGCACATGTATCTAAAAATTACTAGCTACTAGAAAAATCAAAATTTAGTAAAACAATCTAGAAAAAGTATAAATCAAAAACATGGAAACAAGATATATAGAATAAGAAAATCACTAACACAAAGAGAGCAAATTGAGATCTAGTTACAAAAAATAAAGATGATAAGAGAATACTAATACATATCTGTATATAAACTATTTGGAAATATCAGTTACACGTAAAATATTCTGATGACATGTGACGTGGAACATCTTTTAAAATACGCTTATTTGCCACCTGTATATCTTCTTGGATGAGGTATCTTTGGCCTATTTTTTAATCAGGTTATTTGTTTTCTTATTATTGATTTTTAAGAGTCCTTTATATATTCTTGACAGTAATCCTCTATCAGATGTGTCTTTTACAAATATTTTCTCCCAGTCTGTGACGTGTCTTCTAATTCTCTTTATATTGTGTTTTACAGATTAAAAGTTGTTAATTTTATTTAAGTCCAATTTAACAATTATTTCTTTCATGGATCTTGTCTTTGGTGTTGTATCAAAAAAGGCACCACCATAGCCAAGGTCCTCTAGGTTTTCTCCTATCTTATCTTCTAGCACTTTTATAGTTTTGAATTTTACTTTTAGGTCTATGATACACTTCAAGTTAATTTTTGTGAAGGGCATAAGGTCTGTGTCTAGATTCATTTTTAGTATGTGGATGTCCAGTTGTTCCAGTACCATTTGCTAAAGAGACTGTCTTTGCTCCTGTCGGGGCCTGGAATTGGCAACACCGAGATATGTCTCTTTGGCATGAGAATTATTTGCGGCTGGTTACTTTTAATAAACAGCAGACAGGAAAGCAATTGAAAAGTAGAATTTACTTACCCCTTGTAAGAGACATTTATATTGTAAAGGAAATCTCCATCTGTAAAGGTGTCTCCCTCTGTACCAGGAAGAAGGGGGGATGACCTTATCTCTAGAAACTCTTATCAATGCAGAAGGCAAGGAGTTAAATCTGCATAATAATATTATTCCTGTTTATTGTGCTTGTCTGGAAACCTCCTGTAACTGACTCCCCCCACTGCCAACATCCTCCTTTGTCTTTAGCTGAATATGATATTTAAGATAGTGGCTTCAGCCATTTTGGCAAGTTTCTCAGCTTGCCTGAGCCTCTCCCATGTGTACATGTTATAAAGCATTGTTTAATTTTCTCCTGTTATTCTGTATCATGTGAATTTAATTCGTTCTCTGGCCAGAAGAACACAGTGGGTAGAGGAAATGTCTTCCTCCTGTACACTCCATTGTATTGCTCTTTCTCCTTTGTCAAAGATTAATTGACTATATTTATGGGGATTTATTTCTGGGCTCTCTATTCCTTTCTCTTTCTCTATTTGTCTATTCTTTGGCCAATATCACACTGTCTTGATTACTGCTGCTTTATAGTAAGTCTGGAAGTCAGGTAATGTCAGTCTTCCAACTGACGCTACTTTAACATCCTGTTGACTGCTTTGACATCGTGTTGGCTATCTTGGGTTTTTTCCTTCTCCATATAAACTTTAGAATCAGTTTGTCAATATTCACAAATAAGCTGCTGGAAATTTGATTGACATTGCATTGAATCTATAGATTAATTTGGGAAGAACTGGCATTTTGATAATATTCTATCTTCCTATCCATGAACATGGAATATCTCTCCATTAATTTTGTTCTTCTTTGATTTTGTTCATCAGAAAGTATTACATTTCAAAGAGTAAATAATGTATGCTTCTTAATCATTTTAAGGATTGTATATGTTAGATTAAGAGCTACTATTTTTTAAATAGAGAAAAAGATCACATGCATTTCCTTTAAACTAAAAATTAAACACATTCTTCATTGCCTCTTAATTTTCTAAAAGTTTGGAAAATTTCTGGACACTACATCATAATTTGAGAGTAAATAGTAGGTAGGATACAGAAAACATGTTATGTTACAAGATTTAAAGAGCTAGTTAGTATTCCTTAAACTAATAAAATAATTTAGTCAAATTATTGAATATTATAGAAAGAGTGCTATAGAGCACTTTTATTCCAAATGTGAAAGCATTTATCAAGATATTTTCATAAATAAATGTTATATTATTTAAAGATGCATTGTTTCTTAGAAGTATTAGATAAAAATGTCATAAAGTTGACAATAGTAGGGAAGAAATTATGATATTCCAACTAAAGAACATGTAATATTGTTACAAAAGTAAAGAATTATGAGGAATATGTGTGAATATGATATGTTCTCTAATTAATACACACATGTTTTCTGATGTGATGACAACTACTACAACTATTGAAGCTTATTGGATTGAAGTTCCATGGCAGACACAATTTTTTGCTTATTCTGCAGCCATCTTCCCAGTTCTTTCTCTGGCAGAAGCTGGGACTTTTCTTCTGATGTTCTGCTTCACGTGGAAGGTGGCCCCTTCCTCGCTCCAATGGGTAATTTTTTGCTCAATTTAAACCAAGGTATGATAATTCCCTTTTTCTTGGCATAGAATGGTTTTGACAATGTTTGCCAATGTAATTGGTACCCTGGCCAATAAAATATATGATGGCCTCTTCTGCATGTTATGTAAGGAATATTTTTTCTCCCTGAGAAAAGAAGGCGTGGTTTGAAATATTACCCTTTCTACATTTTGCTTGAAATTGTGAGAATCTGATGCCTGGAGTTGCAGAAACCATCCTTCAATCATGACAGGATAAGCCTGAAGAAACATTTAAAATGTTGAGGGTAGAAAACGGAAATATCAGTGACATCTGGGCCCTTGGTTATTTGGGTGTATTGTTCAATTAACCAATCTTAGAATCATATTTCCTAGAACTTTTTGTTATCTATGATATTAAACTCTCCATTGTTTAAGACTTTGACTCCTCCTCCAGGTAATCTATTAGTTGCAGCCAAAAGCACTCCAACTGATAACAGCTACAACAAAACAGTCAAAAATTTGTATGTCAACAAGGTAAGATGAAAGCTAAAGAAAATGTTTACATTTAAACTGACTTTTCATGTTTTTAAGGTTACGCAATAAAAAAGCTAAGACTCTATGACAACAAGAGTAAAAAATATTTCTGATATCTATAGCTTGTTGAAAAAGGAGCCTTATAAATTCATTCTTTCATATGCAGGTTGAGAAATCGTGACTTCAAGAGGTTTCCTTACTTATCTAATACTTCAAACTAGCTAGTAGTAAAGCAGAAATATCTATCTCAGAATCAAATAGATTAAATACACCATCACTACTCTGAATAACTTAAAGGAAAGCTTCATATGAGCTGGCAATTTGACAGAGTGATAAAGCTGATATTGTTCTAGGCTAAATTAATAAAAATTCAAGATATAGATGTGTTGAGGGTCCCAAGACCACCTTCAGTTTCGATGATTATCTAAGAGGACTGACAGCACACAATATACGCTCATACTACAGCTAAGATTTATTGCCAAAGGATATAAAGCTGAATCAACAAAGGGAATAGGTGTATGACACTAAGTCTGGGGGAAATTAGGCTCAGGCTTGCTTTCTGAGTCCTACCGCAGTGGAGACACAGGGTCTTGATAGACACTTGTTAGAGACTCAGTGCCCAGAGTTTTTACTGGGGGCTGGTATCTTCTTCATGGCACATACCAAAATTTCAGACATCCAGAAAGAAAGCATGTTCAGCATGACAAAGATTCTTTACTTCACAAAATTTTAGTCAGGATCCTGAAACTTCTCCTGGGCCCATCTGTGTTCCCCCTTATGAAATCTATTTTTAGCAAGAACCCTGCTAAGTCAGTCTAGCAAGAATCCTTCATCCTCATATCTGATCACTCTCAACATCTTAACTGTGTTCCTCATCCTCCACCATGTGCCAGCTGAAGTCTGATCACGCTGGCTTGTCTTCAGCAAGAATCCTATTGAATTGGCTTAGCCAGATCCACCCTAACACGTGAAGACTCTTCTACCCACTGACTCTCACTCTACTCCTTGGCTATAAATTCCCACTTGTCCATGCTATATTCAGACATTAAGTGTAGTCTCTCCCCACCACTGCAGAGTTCCATTACAGCAGTCTCTTTGCCTATTGTAATAGTCCTCCACTTGAATAAAGTTTTCCTTACCACTCTTTAAAAAATTTCATTAAATATTTTTTCTTTAATAAGCATAAACCACATTGTTTGTAGAAACAGTTTAGGCATAGTAAGCCACTCTTATCAGTTCTGCGAATGGCTGAAACTTCCTGAAATCCAAGTTCCCAGACACCAGCAAAAGGCCAACCTTGTAAGCAACCCTATTTAAGGATAAGCAGTTAGGCCAGCTGTGGTAACTATCATGCACAGCAGGGAAAAAGCCATGGGACCTCAGTGATGTGCTGAAGACTGAGACTCAGCAGTGAGTTCGTTCATTTATGTCTCCCATGTTTAAAGAAATAGTGATATCATGGAGATATTCCAGTGATGAGCATCCAAGCTATAAAGTGTACTGAAAACATAAAAATAAAGAGTTCATGATGGTTTTTGCAACTAAGACTCTTTAAATAAGAAGGAAGGCAATTGTGTGCGAGGAAAAATATATTAACTGTTTTCAAAGACGAAACATAGGGGCAATCTAAATGAGGCATTCAAAGACATGTAAGTAGCTGAAATGTCCTGTTACAATTGTTAACAAATTCTCCAGTTAACGGATTAATCTAGAATGAAGCATGCTAAGACGTGTTAGGATGTAAAGGAAATTCCTCCTGCCCTACAAATGCAGTGTTTGCATTTCCATTTGTATCCCACATTTCCAAGTTCTTGAAATGGTTCTTATGGATGTCATTTCTGTGACGTTTTCTCAAGGTTAACCTTTCTTTGCTCCTAACACCGTGATAGCTATATGTCCCCACAAATAGACACGTCCAAAAACTAGGTGACAAGTAAGAGTGTAGAGATACAAATCTGTCCAGTTAGACAAGCTTTAAACTCCCAATTTTGAGAATTATCATGCAAGAAAAAAAACAAAAGCATAAAACAAAGAAAGCAGAAAAGGCCTCAAGTTTTGTTTTTTTTTTAATCTAGAATAGCTTTGAACTCCCACATGCATGTGCAAACATAAAAACTTAGAAATATCTTGGCTGTAATATGCTATGTCCTGGACACTTTAAACTAAGAATAAAGCTCTCCATAGTTATTATATAGTCATTGTTGCCATTTTTAAATTTGTAAGAAGCAACAAATTATTGTCAAATAATTATGGTTAAATTCTACATTAATTGGGGACTTTTTAATTTTAATAAAAATAGTTCTTTTATTTCTGTGCTAATTAATCCATACACAAGAAGGATGATCTTATATAATTGTATTTCAGGGGATGATGTTTACTTTTCTTTGCCCCGTAATTAACAAGCAGCCTTTTTACTTCTGTGTGTCTTAGCACAACATGCACAAAGGATAATGCATTTCCACAAATTATTTGGCAGCTGGTGGTGATATATTTTCGTCCATTAAATTAAGAAACAACTCACCAAGCTGCCCTCCCCAATTTACACTATCAAGATAGAAGTAGCAGTTTATAAAGCAGGATTTTTGCTCACAAATACATTCAGAATTTGAGAACTTAACTGCACATAGACAGATTATTCTTTTTAGTTCTGCTTCACAACAGGAAGTCATTGCTGTGGGGCAAATTTCCCACATTAAAACTGCAAATTGATTTTTGATGAAATAAGGCTACTTGTATCCTAGAGAAAACTTGATGGCTTACTGAAAACAGGATTAAGCTGAAAAGTATAACACCTGTGAAAAATACCAATAAAAAGGACTGCCATTAGAGATGTAAGTTTGTTCTTGTCACAGAGGTGAATCTTCTCATTAGTTACTTTAAAAAAATAGTAAGGTAAGTTTAAAAATAATGGTAACTATTCTTTAACAAAAATCAATGTTCCTCTTATGATGTTACAATGACACAAATAAATCTTTGAAATTTTTTGTACTAAAAATGTTAAACATATATTGCCAGTTTTGACATTTAAAGAGATTAAAAGTGTCACTCCTATCCTCCAATAACCACAAAAAATCAACAACTTTTCTTGTATCCATCAGGGAACTGAGATTACAAGGCAAGCATCACCCCAAAATCTGGGAAGAGAGGTGAAGCTGGAGCATCACAACTGACATCTGTTTTTTTGGAGCTGCTGGCACTATAAACTCTCAGAAACACTTAAATGATAATTTTGAAGAATTACTGGAGGCTGAATAAGAATTAGTGTAAGAGAGAGAAAAAACTGGGTCAGAAGTGTTAAGGAGGGCTGAAAAACTAGGCATTGCATCAGATTTTCAAAATAAATATCTGAGAATTCCTCCCAGCTCTGGCAGAGGCAGAGAAAAGCAATCACTGTGAAATGTGCTAAGTGTTCCCTAACAAGGGCCTACTCTTCAGGGGTAAAGCCTTTAGGAGACCTTTATCTCACTTGCAGGAAGGGCATTTATCCAACTCTAGCCCTGTTAGACTCATTATCTAACCTAAAGAGAGGGAGGGTGAGCTATACCACTGCACAACCATAGGAAGGTCAGAGTCTGGAGACACAGGCCCAGTGAAAGACAGATTTAATCATAATTCTAGAACGATTCCCCTCCTTTATGCCTTGCAGCAACACCAGTAGCACTCCTGTACAATAACAATGGATTACAAGTGGAAAGAGCTGTGACATTCAGATGCTTTCTCCAGAGAAGTACTTGAAAAAGCCAAAAATCAATAAAGGAAACAAAAGCAAGAACTCTAGAGGAATTTGAACTCCCTGGCACCTACAGTTATAGCAAACATTAAACTCAGTAGATCCCCAAGAAAGATTAATATAAAAACTGACATTAAAGACTATAGAACCCAGTTGCTATTACCCAAAAAATCATACCCATTTCAACATTATGAGGTATGCAAGAAAGGCAAGAGAAATTATATGAAGAGGCAAAATAATCACTAGAATAATTGTTATGATATGGCACGCATTTTAGAATTATCAGACAGGGAATTTAAACTAACTATGATTAATATGTTGAAGGCTCTAATTGATAAAGTAGAAAACATTCAAGAACCAATGGATGGAGAGAAGAAAACCATGAAAATAAAACAAAAGTAAATGCTGGAATTCAAACTAAGTGTGCTGGGTGTGGCCAAAGAGAAAATCAGTGAGCTTAAAGATAGGTCAACAGAAACTTCTCAAACTGAAATATAATGAGAAAAAAGGAATAAGAAAAAAATAATGAAAGAATTAAAAATATATATAGAACATCCAAGAACTGTTGAACTATTTTAACAGGTGTATCCAACATGTAATAAGAATACCAGGAAAAGAAACAGAACAAAGCAGAAAAAGTATTTCAAGTAGTAGTGCTCAAGAACTTTCTCAAATTAATAACAGACACCAAACCATAGATCCAGGAAGCTCAGCGTACACCAAGCAGGAAAAAAGCCAAAAATAATTACACCCAAACACATTACATTCAAACTACAGGAAACAAAAGACAAAGAGAAAATGTTGAAAGAAGACAGTGGAGGGAAATAAACACCTTAATTACAGAGGAAAAAGGAAAAGAATGACAGTGAACTTTTCATCAGAAATCACACAAGGAAGAAGTAAATGGAGTGATATATTTAAAGTGTTGGAATAAAATAATAAAACCACCAATCTATAATTCTGTATACACCAAAATTATCATTCAAAACTGAAGAAGAAACTTTCAATCAGCTCCAACATAGAAAGATTTTGGAAGTTATCACTCATGCCCTCAAACAAGAAAAGAGCTGAAGAAGCTGAAAAAAACAATGAGTTTTCTGAGATTTGTGACTTTTCTGAGGTCGTAAGACAAACTGCTACCCACAAGTCTGGAGAGAAAGGTAAATGCAGAGAATTACAGTGAAGATCAGCTCCCTGTAGCAAAAAAAGACAACAAACACTAAAGCCAACAAGGGTAGGAACACTTATATGGCGTCTTGAGGAGTTACTGAAGGCTGAGTGTGGATTAGCTGGAGAGTGAAAACCTCTGAGGGCCTAGTCTCAGGAGGATCCCCACACTTTCATGGATTTTACCTACAGGACCCTCACTAGGTTTTTATGACGATTGGAGAAAAACCCACTCATGATTTTGGCAGCGAGAGGGGAACGATACCATTTTAAAAACACTCTCAGGACATTCTCAAAAAACAAAGACTAAGTGTAAAGGAAAGTATTTTACCAGAGTCTTATCTGACATGGGAGGAAGGCAACTAGACAACTCCAATATCCTCTACTATCGGGTCTCATGTAAGGGGAGAGGAAAATAAAAGAAACTAGAGGAAAATGAAACCTCTACAACTTACAGCTACAGCAAACGGTAAACACAGGCCCACTCCTAGGTATATTAGTGTGAAATCTCACACTAAAAGATTAATTACTTCAGTTTCTATTACCATTATATCCAGCTGTCAACATAAAACTGTAAGGTGAGATCTCATCAAGATGGCAGCATAGGCAGACTCTGAACTCATCTCCTCCCATGAACACAACCAGGTTACAACCATTTTTGGAAAAATTACCCTGGATAGAAAACTGAAAACTGGATAAAAAGAACCCCTACAACAAGCGACAGTCCTCTATAAGGCAGAAGAGGCAGAAATTCCTTCTGGAGAGAAAAAAAGCCACCTTCAGGAGCAGTGGAGTTTCATAGCCGGCCAGGCAGGAGACTCCCTAAGGTACGCAGCCCTCCCTGGAGGAGTGAGGTCAAGAGTGGGCCGATACTGTTATAAGCATCCTTCAGAGTCAGCACAACTGAGACAGAGGTCTTACTATCTGGCTTTGCTGGCTATTAACTGCAGCAGGAAATATCCTGAGAAAAGCTATAGGAGGAAAGCCGAAAAGACCCAAGTCTTAAAGGGCCCATGCACAAACTCTCCTGTTTCAGAGAGCGACCTAAAATCACCAGAAAGAAGGCTGACAGTCCTTTGGTGTAAAGAGACTCATCTGGTAGGCTCTGGGTGCATCTTGGTGAGAAGAGAAACCTCTGCAGAGACTGAGACATTGTCACCTAGTCCAGGTGTGCTGACACAGACCCTGGCAGATGTCATTGAAGTTCTTCCCCTGGCCTATTAGCCCAGGGGTCTGCCACACTCACTAGAGTGTAGATTTAATCCATTTCAGTCAGGGCAGGCAGCCCATCCTAGGGACCGCCCTACCAAACAGCAAGCCCTCAGGCTACTTGTCTGCCTGTGTTGACTGGATGCCTTGATCCTCTAGAGGCAGGCGAGTATGTCCATCTCTGTGGGGCAGGGCCTGTGTGAGGACCAAGTGAACTCTGGGGGGCATTGGTGGAGAGGTGGGGGCCTTGGCAGTGGGGCATCAGGGTACGCTCCAGGGGGTTGGGAAGTGTGCAAAATTGTAAGGTGTGCTAAAAGGAAAAGATAAAATACAATCTGAAGAGCCAATACAAACATCGGAACCAGAATTAGATATGGCAGAGATTTGAAATTATCGGAACAGGAATTTAAAATAACTGTAATCAATATATTAAGGGATCTAATAGAAAAATTAGACAATATGCAATAGCATATGGATAATGTATGTATACAGATAGAAAATCTACAAAATAAACTAGAGTAAATGCTAGAAATCAAAAACACTGTAATACAGATGAAGAATGCCTATAATGGACTTGTTATTAGACTGGACATAGCCAAGGAAAGAATCAACGAACTGGAACATATGCAACAGAAACTTTCCAAATTGACATAAAAAAAAGAATAATTTAAAAAGTGGAGCAGAATATTTAAGAACCGTGGGATAATTATAAAACCTGTAACACATATGTAATAGGAATAGCAGAAAAAGAGAGAAACAAAAGGAGCAGAAGAAATATTTGAATTAATAATGGCTGATAATTTTCCAAAGTAAATGACAAACACCAAACCACAAATCCAGGAGGCTCAGAAAAAAACAGCAGGATAAATGCCAAAAAGTCTACATCTAGACATATCATATCTAAACTGCAGGGAAAAAAAGACAGAGAGAGAATCATGAAATAAACTAGATAGTGAGGAGGGCACAGCTTCCTGTAGAAGGACAAGAATAGCAATTACATCTGACTTCTCATCAGAAGCCACGCCTGCCAGAGGACAGGGAATGAAACATAGAATGCTGAAAGAAGGAAAGAAAATCCTCCAGCAACCTGGAACCCTATACTCTGTGAAATTATTGCTCAAATTCATTACCAGTAGACATGCCTTGCAAGAAATGTTTAGACAATTTTTTTAGGACAAGAAAAATTAGGTAGGTCAGAATCTTGGGACCTTATAATGAAAGAAAGAACACAGGAAAAAGAATAATTGGAGATAAAATAATCTTCTTATATTTCTTCTAATTAAAGTATCTAATAAGTAACTTACTAAAGTAATAATAGTAACAATGCATTAGGTGACTATATCATATGGCTAAGTGAAATTAATGACAGCAATATATTAAGGGACAGGAGAGAGGCACTGGTAAACTGTGTTAGTATGTGCCTGCACTACCCATGAAGTGGTATAATGTTATTTGAAGGTGAACTTAGATTAGTTGTAAATTCATATTGCACTCTCTAGTAGTAGACTGATAAACTAAAAGAGGAGAGAAAATGGATTCATATGAAATGTTCAATTAAAGCCAGAAGAGTAAGCACAAGAGAGGGAAAACAAAAAGAAATAACAAGTACAATAAATAGAAAACAAAAACTATATCGACAATCACTTTAAATGTGAATGGTCTAAAATACACCAATTAAAATACAGAGACTGTGAGAGTTATTAGACTATAAGGCCTAACTGTATGTTGTCTATAAGAAAACTACTTTAAATACAAAGACACAGATAGATTAAAGTAAAGAGATATGGAAAGACACCATGCTAACACTACTTTTTAAAATAAAACCTATAGTAGCTATATCAATTTCAAAGCAAACTTCAGAGCAATAAAAATTATCTGAAATAAAACGGGACATTTTTTTTAATATAATAAATAAAAACAAATGGGTTAATTCTGTAAAAAGACTTAAAATCCTTAAAGTATATGTACCTAACAACAAAGCATCAAAATATATGAGGCAAAACCTGATAGAACTGCAAGAAGAAGTATTCAAATCCACTATTATAACTGGACATCCACTTTCAGTAATGACAAGCCTAGCAGGTGGAAACTCAATAAGGACAAAGCTGAAATGAACAGCATCATCATTCAACTGGATATAAGGGACAATTATAGACTATTTTGTCCACCAACAGTAGAATACACATTCTTCTCAAGGTCACATGGAATATTCAATAAGACCATATTCCCAGTGATAAAACACAGTG
This sequence comes from Equus caballus, assembly GCF_041296265.1. NCBI lineage: Eukaryota > Metazoa > Chordata > Mammalia > Perissodactyla > Equidae > Equus > Equus caballus. Next base: position 22,551,900 of record NC_091687.1, read on the forward strand.
CAACAAATGTAAAATAACCGAAATTATACAAAGTATGCTCACAGGCCACAATGGAATTAAACTAAAAATCAATAACAACAAGTTACCTGAGAGAGTGCAAAGTATTTGGGGTTTAAACAACAAACATCTAAAAAACACATATGTCAAAGAAGAAGATTCATGAGAAATTTATTAAAATGTTTTGAATTAAATGAAGTAAAAACATGACATCAAAATTCTTATGATATGGGAAAACACTAAGATAAAAGGGAAATGAATAGAAATTAGTACATATATTTGCAAAGACAAACTATCTAAAATCAATAAACAAAGATTTCACCTTTGGAAACAAGGGAAACAAAGAGTAAATTATATCTGAAGTAAGCAGAAGAAAACATAATACAAGTTAGTGCAGAAATCAAAGGAATTGAAAGCAAGAAAAGAATAGAGAAAACCAAAAACAACAAAAAAAGATGGTTCTTTAAAAAGACCAATAAAATTGACAAACCTCTAGCCAGGCTAACCAAGAATAAAACAGAGAAGAATCCAATTTCCATTATCATAAAGGAAAGAGGAGCCATCACTACTCAGCATTAGCATTACAAATCCAACCCAGCAAAAAAAAAGGAAACATATATATTTACATACGTATATATATTTTTGTACACACACACACACACATCACAGTCAAGTTGAAGTTTTTGCCAGGTATGCAAGACTAATTCAACATTAGAACAGTGTAATTCACCATACCAACAGGCTAAAAAGAAAGACCAACTGACCACATCAATTAATGCAGAAATAAAATTGACAAAATCCTACACAAAGTCATGTTACAAACTCTCAGGAAACTAAAAATAGGAGTACTTTATCAACTTGCTTAGGGACATATCTAAAAGCCCGACAGCAAACACTATACTTAATGGTGAAAAATTGAATATTTCCACCCAAAAAAGGAACATTGCAAGGACATCCTCTCAATATTCCCATTTCACATTGTACTGGAAGTTCTAGCTAGTACGATAAGACAAGAAGGAGAAATAAAAGGTATACTGATTGGAAGGAAGAAATAAAACTCTCTTTCTTCTCAGATGACATGATTGTCTATGTAGAAAATTCCAAATAATTGACAAAACCTCTTAGATCTTATAAGTGATTATAGCAAAGTCAAAGGATACAAGGTTAATATAGAAAAATAAATTACTTTCTTATATAACAACAATAAATAATTGGAATTTGAAATCAAAAAATACCATTTAACATATCTCAAAAAATGAAATACCTAGACTTAAATATGAGAACATTTAGACAAGATATGCAGAAAACTAAAAACCTGTGATGAAAGAAATCAAAGAAACATTAATAAATGGAGTAACATTGTGTGTTCATTGATTGGAAGACTAAATATTGTTAAGAATTCAACTTCTCAAACTGATCTATAGATTCAATGCAATTCCAATCAAATTTCAGCAAGCTATTTTGTGGATATGGGCAAACTGATTATAAAATTTATATGGAAACGCATGCAACCCAAAATTGCCAACACAATATTGAAGAAGAAAGCCAAGTTGGTGGACTGTCGTTACCCAAATTCAAAACGTTCTATAAAGCTACCATAATCAGAACAGTATTGTATTAGTGAAAAAATAGACAGATAGATAAACGGAACAGAATAGAGAGCCCCAAAATTGACCCACACAGATACAGTTAACTGATCTTTGAAAACTGAGTAAAGGTAATTTAATAGAGAAATGATAATCTATTCAATGAATAGCGCTGGACCAACTGGATGTCCCTATCCAAGAAATACTGTACTCAGAAACAAATGCCACATAGCCCTTTAGAAAAATTAACACAAAGTGTATCATGGACCTAAATGTAAAATACACAACTATAAAAATCCTAGAAGAAAACATAGGAAAAATCTATGTGAATTTGGATTAGGTGTGAGATTTTATACATAAGCACAATCTATAAAGGTAAAAAATTAATGAACTGGACTTTATTAAATTAAAAACTCTATGAAACATGCTGTTTAGAGAATCAAAAGATATATATAGACTAGGGAAAATGTTTATAAAACATAGATCTGAAAAAGAATTTGTATCAAAATATGCAGAGAAGACTCAAAAATAAGCAACTAAAATGTGAACAGCACAATTACAAAATGACTAAAATGATAAAGAGATTGAATACTGAAGAAGATACACAGATAGCAAGCATAAAAATGAAACTTAAAATGATTTGATGTGAGGGAGTTGCAAATTATAGCAACGACAAACCACTACACAGCTATTGGAATGCCTAAAATCTAAAAAACTAACCATATCACTTGCTGGGAGGGTGTGGGCAATAGGAGCTCTAATTCTTTCCTGGTGGGAATACAAAATGATGCAACCATTTTGGAAGAAATTTTGACAATTTCCAACAAAGGTAAACATAGTCTTAACATACAATCCAGCAAGTAAACTCCTAGATACATACTCAACTGATTTCAAAACATATTTCCACAAAAGGCTGTACATGAATATTTAAACTCATTTTATTCATAATTGCCAAAACCTAGAAGCAATCAAGACATCCTTCAAAAAATGAATGGGTAAGGGCAAGCCCAAGCCTGGTGGAGTAGTGGTTAAGTTTGCATGCCCCGTTTCGGCAGCCTGGAGTTCGTGGATTCAGATCCTGGGCATGGATTTACAGACTGCTTATCAAGCCATGCTGTGGTGGCATCCCACATACAAAATACAGGAAGATTGGCACAGATGTTAGCTCAGGGATAATCTCCCTCAAGCAAAAACAGGAAGATTGGCAACAGATGTTAACTTAGGGCCAATCTTTCTCACCAAAAAAAAAAAAGAAAGAAAGAAATGAATGGATAAACAACTACATTATGTTTATACAATTAAATGTTATTCAGCAATAAAAAGAAATGAATTATCAGATCATGAAAATTAGTGGATGAATCTTAAATGCATATTGTTTAGTGAAGGAAAACAGTCTGAAAAGGCTACATTTCATATAACACCAATTATATGACATTCTGGAAAAGGCAAAACTATGGAGACAACAAAAAGATCAGTAGTTGTCAGAGATTGAGGGAGAAGAAAGGAGGATTGAATCAGTGAATCACAGGGTATTTTTTATAATGCTCAAACTATTCTCTATGATACCATAATGGAGGACACATGTCACCATGCATTTGTCAAAACTCATAGCACAAAGTTTACCTTAATGCATACAATTAAAAAATATATTTAGGAGCTTGGGGGAATCTAGGATCGCCTGTAGAGTGTGACAAAACAGTCTAATCTATTACAAATATGTGAAAAATCCTCACTGAAGGAAGTAGAAGAAAAAATGCTGGCCCAAGTGACTTTGGAAGAGGGTAGAGTCTGTAGGACTAAATACAAAAGACACTTCACAAAAGTAGTGTAGAAGTTGCTTCCCATGGGGGTCTGGTTTAACAATTCTTATTCAGCAATACATGTATATTAGAATTAAATATTTTAAATAAGTCGATGTCTAGTGATGGGAGCCAGGTTTTTCCCTCTTCAAGTGGGAACTTACAGATAATCAAGGAAGAAGTATATAATGATACTTGTGATAATGGATTAAAGCTGGAGATAGTGTGAACTCATATACAACTTAATTTAGTTGCAGATGGTCATCTATCTATCTATCTATCTATCTATCTATCTACACACACACAGTTGTTCTGTCAACTGAGAGGACCTAGAAACAATGACACCATAGTAACCATGAGCACACCTAGCACTGAAACCCTGGTTTCTAATTCCATTCTCCAAAAAGAAGAATGAGGACTCCTTGAAAGAATGACTGATTATAGGACTGGGGCAGGAAAAGTATAAGATATTCTTGGTGCATATGCTTATGCTAGAAAGTAAGGAAGTGCTCAAAATCAGTGAATAAATACATGAAATACTCCCAATGATAGGGTATGTCAAAAGAGAAAGATCTCCAAGTGGTCAAAGCTGGAACAATTTGAGCAACAAAATAGGGTAGTATTGGATTATAAACCAAAGGATAAAAGGAATATCCCAGTCCAGACTGAAATAAATAAATGATTGAATGAATTAAGAAATATGGAGAAAAGATAAATCTCCCGAGCAGAAGACAAATTTATGTAGATACCCTCCTCTCAGCAAGAAAGAGCATAGTTCCCCACTGTTTACATTTGAGCCTCACAAAGTCACTCCTTCCAATGAGTACAGTGAACAGGGGCTGGAAAGAGTAACTCTATGGTAAGGATACCTGATAAGCACTCTCTCAAGCTGGATGATAAGGATTAACATCAGCGATGATGAGTTATACTGGTTGTTTTTACCCTTGGCAGGAAATGATGAGAATAGCACTTTACTTCTGCAGTCTTCCTTTCCAAAACATAGTACTCCAGTCTAATCATGAGAAAAGTATCAGGAAAATCCCAAAAGAGGGACTTTCTACAAAATCCCTAACCAGTACTCTTCAAGATATTCAAATATTTTTTTTTAAAGTATAAGAAACAGTCACAACCAAGAGGAACATAATGAAATATGCTGAACAAAGATAAAGTGGTATCTAGTTGGGATGCTGGAACAGAAGAAGGACTTTAGGGTTAAACTGAGGAAATCTGAACAAAATATGGAAATTACTAAATTTTAAAAATATACATCTCATGTAAAGTTGAGATGGGCTATTAGAGAAATTGTGAATGAGAGGACACGTGATAGAAAGTGTTCTATATACTCAATATTTAATCCATCCCAGAGTGATCACTGGTGTCAGCAAGTTCATAAAACAGTCAGATAAAAATGATCCCAGTAATTCCTTGATCTTTTGCAACTTTCCAGCTAGATATTTCATTGAATATGACTAGTCTCTCTGTTACTATTCTTGACATCTTTCTATCCTTCGCTCTGCAGTCAGTATTTAAACCATAAATCATGTCCCCTGTTCAAACACCTCAAAGGGCTTTCCATTTCATTCTGCTGATATACAAGGTATGTACCTGACACACAAAGACTACAAGGTCTGGCCCCTGGCTACATCTCTGAGCTGACTCCTACCTCTTGTCCTCTAGCTGACTAATTCCAGCTGCACTTACCTTATTGCCTTTCCCTGTAAATAGCAAATATTCTCCTGCTTTTGGACCTTTGATTTTACTCCTTCTTCTCCCAGTAAAATCTTCTCTGGATAGTTGCATACCTTTTTTACCCACCTCACTCAGGCTTCTGCAAAAATATCACCAGTTGTACCAGTTTTTACTTTTTTTCCCTCAGAACAGTTACCACATCCTTATGTTATTATATTACATATTTATTTTTATTGCTTGTCTCTCTCATTACACCAATCTCCTAGAAGACAGGAAATTTTTGTTTGTTTATTGATATATTTTCAGTATTTAGAACAGTGCTTTGCACTTTATACAAAATAATGAGATGAGGGCTTCAGTCTACACTTGCTGAAGCATTAAACATGCCTGTAGTGTGATAGCCCTGTGCTAGAAACTTTACATGGATAAGATTTTCACTCTACTTTGAAAAAGTGAGTCACATACTAGAGGAAAATATTCTTAGCAATATGCTACCAGTAATGAAATGATACTTCAGCACAGAGAAAAGACACTTATCTCAGCATGGTAGTGTTGAGCAGGGATTTCAGGAAAGAAAGTCTCAAGCAAACATAGAAAAAAAAACAAAACAACTAAAGTCTTCCTTTCTTCATTCTTAAGCTTAAATATGACTGCACTGAAAAATTTCTCATTTCTGTAAAACAGAAAAAATCTTATAATCTCATCCAAGATAAGAAATAAAAGGTGGATTGTAATTTGTTACTCCAAGGAGGTAAATTTGAATTTCAGCAGCATCTAATGCTTCATTATTTTTTCTTAAAGCAATAATTTCAATACAGAGTTTCCTCACTAACGGGAGTTCTTCTTAGAAGCTCTCAAATCATGGCTACTTTGATTTTCTCCATTAAGGCCTAATCACGCTTAATGTATCCATTCAATTAATTTGCATCAAACAAGTGCATATTTTACTCCTGTTCTACCTATAGGCGTATACATGTCACAATGTAAGATAAGGGCACTGAAGATGAATAAAAAACGTCTTATTCACAATGAGGACAACTGATAACAAAACTATGTAAGGCTAAAATAATGGAGAAACTGATGGCTCTCATTACATCTGGTCCTCCTCCGTGTTATTCTGATAATTTATATAAGTCAAAACTTTGTACAAAATACAAAAAAAAAAAACAATGGAAGTAAAAATCACTTCTGAATATGGAAATTTATGAAGATTTCCCATTGAGTTATCAGTAAAATGTAATATTCTACCAGCAGAAACAAGGAGATGGGCATGCATGGGTAGACATGCATTTGGAACAAAGATGCAGAGTAATTAGAAAAAAAATGCATGAAGGTGTCTACTTATGGGTATAATGGCTTAGCTGGTGGCCTATAAGTGCCTTTGCCAAGGACAAAAACGTAAAGTAATAAATACGCTTGAAGGCAACAGAGAGAGGCTGAGGCTACAAAGTCTTGAGAGACCACGATCCCTGAGAAGGAGACAGGGAGGTGAGCCAATATTTTGAAGGCATTTTCCCTCAATATATTTTCAATTCTGGGCATACAATATCCAGGTGAAAAGGTACAGGTCACCTTTATGAGGCAAGGAAATTAACTAAAATTTTGGCAAGCTTGTAGGGCTGGGGAGACCAGTTTTGTGATTTCGGAAAGGATAGACAGAGAAATTAACCCAATCCTCTGTTGGTACTTGCCAAAATTTCAAACTGCATGGTACAAGGAGCTAAAAAGCAAAGCATAAAAATATATAAAGGACACTGGGAGTTTTAACAGTCTTGTGGTACTGAGAAACAGGTGTTAGAGTTTAGGACATAGAGTGGGATTGGAGGCAGGGAACCCCTCATGTGCTCAACTGGAAAATTTGGGAAGCTACATAATGGAGCAGAAGACACACAGATTAAAAAAAAATTGTTGCCAAAAGTGCAATACAACCTTCAGTTGCTTCTGTCTACCCTATTCCTTCCACCAGGGAGCGTAGTGGTGAAGTGTGTCTTCAGATAGTTGAATAAACTGTATTGCATTCATATGATGGAATACTATTCAACAATAGAAAGGTACAAACTACTGATATACATAGCAACATGGATGAATTTCAATTGTAAGTGAAATAAATCAGACTCCAAATGTGATATATTTGTGACATTCTTGCTAATGCAAAATGTTTTTGTACTACAAAGGGAGATTTGAGGGGGTGATGAATCTATTCTATATTTTGAATGTGATGTTGGTTATATGTGTATATTTGCCAAAACTTTCAGAACTTTACACTAAGAGGATTAAATTTTTATATATGTAAAATTATACCTTAATCACAGAAATGGAAAAAAACACACATCATTAAGAGGGTGAAAAGACCAGACATAGGGGAAAGAAGATATTTTATAAAGAACAAAAGACTGATTTCTTGATTTTAAACAACCTAATAGACACAACCCAATAGAAATGTGAAAAAAAAGCCTTAAACAAGCTCCTTGTATTAAACATGTCTTTTTATTTTCTGTATTTATGATGCTTTAACATCTAGGGCCTTGCTGACCCTGGAGGGACCGCCCTCCCAGGGCTAACAAGTTACTGGGGATAGTAAACAACTCACTTGTGAGCATACCTTTCATATTCAAACCAGCAAATCTGGAGCCCACACCACAAACACCTCCTCTATTGGGCTCCCATACTCAGGGTCCCTTGGGGTCATTATCCCACTGCCCTAATCATCCCAGGTACCGGACAACCAGGGACAACCCCTATGACCCTGAGCTTACTGAAATTATTGAAACTAGTTAATCCTAAACCTGCTTACCCTGCCATGACTTTCCTTTCCCAATAAAACCACAGTAGATTTTTCTGCCTATGTTTCCCTTGTTTACTCTGCCTCCTCACTGACACTGGTGCTTCTTTATGTTGTCCTACATCATGTCCTCCTCTTGGGATCTGTGAGTAACAAATCCCTTCAACGACAGTCATCTGATCTATTTACTTCACCATATCTGAATAGGAATAAAAGCTATATTCTAAGACATTTTTTATTCAATGTATTTATCCAAATTGCCAGAACATATATAGGAAAATCCACAACATGTTTAGTTATCAAGGAAATTAAAAGCAAAATATAATGATATATCATTATATACTAAGTAGAATTATTAAACTGAAAGCGACAGATAATACCAAATATTGATCTGTAACACTAAAACACTCCAGAATATTGTTTGAAATTATCCACTAAAGTAAAATACATACAAATGCTGCTGATTTAGAAATATTACTTGTAGGCACATGCACAATAAAAATATGTACGTATATTCACCAAGAGGCAAATAAAATAAATGCTCATAGCACTATTATTTGCAATATACCTGAACTGAAAAAGACTATATTTCCATCAACAATTAAATCAATAAAGAACTTGTAGCAATGCACACAAACAAAATTCTTCCATGTTCTGTTATGTTATAGTAGAGTAGAAAAATGAGAAACAAAACAGGATACCATATAATTTTAATTACAGAATGATCCCAAACTGCAAAAATGATCTATGGTGTTGAAAATCAAGATGACTGTTATATGTGTATAGAGTCATTAATAAAATATGAATGAGAAGATTTTGCAACATAATTGGAGTATAGAATACTGTGCAGTATGTATATTTCGTTAATGCAAAAAGTACATAATGAAAGTAAATAAATATATATTTAGAAAATGGCAAGCTATTAAAATATTTAGTTGCTGCATAGAGAAGATTTCATCTATTTAATGAAACTAAAGCTGATGGCAATATGAAGAATAAGTTATATTAGAAAAGATAGAGAAGCTTGGAACAATGTCAGCTTCTAGCCCTGGTGATTTAGAGACTATTTAAACCATTAGAAAATGGGGATGGGAAAAAGTTGAGGTTGACATGAGCAAAAGTCAGGATTTGGCTTGAGATCCTGTTGCTGTATTGAGGATTAGCCAAGGAAAGGAAGAGAATGTCCTGAGGAAAGCATGTAAAGTGTCTCTAAACAACGAAGCAGAAGTTAAGTGAATGGAAGGAAACAAAGAAGCAGCAGAGCTGTCCATAAAGTTCATCTTCATTATTCATGGACCCTATGTGTGTAAATCCACCTATTTGCTAAATTTATTTGTAGCTCCAAAATCAACCCTTGTGGTGCTTTTGCAGTCATTTGTGAACATTTGTAGAGCTGCAAAAAAAATGCAGTCACCCAACGTGCATGTTCCCAGCTGAGACTGAATAGGTGACACTCTTCTTTCTTGTCTCAACTCTCATTCTATGAACAAGTGTCCTTTTTGTGGGCTATTTAGTGCCAGGTGTTTTGCAATTTTGAGTTGTTTTGGTGATTTCATGGTTTTAAATGGCCTTCAAGCATGGTGCTGAAGTGCTGTCCGGTGTCCCTAAGTGCAAGAAGGCTGTAATGTGCCTCACAGGGAAAATACACATGTTAGCTAAGGTTTGTTTAGGTGTGAGTTGTAGAACTGTTGGTTATAAGTAAAAAATGTTAGTGAACCAACAATATAAATATCAATATAAGTAAGGTGTCTATAAACTGAAACACACAAAAATAAGGTGTCTATAAACAGAAAGACACAAAAGATAAGGTTATGTATTAATAAGTTGAAGAAAATGTTGTGAGTATAGGCTTGCAGGAACCTGACCCTGTATTTCCTGGAGAAGTGTGTCTATCTTTGAAAGGCTTGGTTCAACAGCAACGCAAAGAGTGTGGGTGGTATTTGTAAGACTCTGCACCATTCCTGAGAATTTGAATAGCCAGTGACACATAATATAGTTGGTTCCTACACAGTTCTAATTTAGAGGTAACATGCCTAAGCTATTTTAATCAAAATGGCTCAAAATGTGCATTTTCAGACAGCTCTGGAAGACCTTATACTTTGAATTTAATTGCTGACAGGATATCGAAGTTGTGATGGTCACCAGGTTATGAGCCCAAAGAATAAAACACGTAGACCAAGGAGGAAGAGAGTTGTGAACAGCACCTCAGTATATGGTTATTTTAAAGGATGAGTGGAAGAGCTATTTAGTTAAGGAACACTTGGGCTTTTAAAGTCCTTTGAGGAAAGAGAACTTGAGGAAGATGACTGAGGAGAGGGTTTTGCACTTAAAATAGGAAAGCACTGTCACTAGAATGGTGACAGCAGAAGTAAAATTGTCATCAGTTAAGGATCAAATTAGTAATGAAGAAGGACAGGGAGAGTTTCGATTTGGGGCAAAAAATATCTAAAGGGAAAGATGATGTGACCTAGAATCAGTGTTAAGAAAATAGTTTTTCTTAATATGAAGTGGAGGTAAAAATATTTTTAGACCAAGTATATAAAGTGGAATGATATGGTACGTTATTACATGGAGATGGAAGAGGATTGAATCAAAAGCAATTTGCAGGACTATAGCAATGAATAGGGATCTGCCATTTTGATATTGAGACAGGGAGGGATAAAAATGAAGTGGATAAAAAGGAAGAAAGGGAAAGAGAAAATAAATAAGGATGTTTTAAAGCTATCAAGAAATTTAGAGGTGTCTATCAATAAAGTTCAGAATATTTATTTTTAAACATATTCAGTAAAAATCTACTGTGCGTTTATTACGTATTAGCCAGTATGACTGGCTTGAAGAAAAATGTTATAAAAAGAAAACTAGTCTTGGCCTTCAAATTGCTTAGAACATATTAGGGACGAGTGTGATAGAGACATATTCACCCTGGTTTTGGAATGAAAAAGTGGGCATTATGGGAAGCTGCATCTAAATCAGCTTGGGGAAGGACTCCAGGAGAAGGCGATGTTTGAGCTAAATCTTGCAGTGGGTGCAGGAGAGAGGTAAATGAAGAAAAGAGTCAAGGCAGGCAAAATTCTAGGCAGAGGAAAGCAGAGTCAAGGAGGTATGGGAAAGCATGGCTAAGCTGGTTAACCAAAGAAGCTGAAAAAAAACCAACGGTGGAATCCATAAGTATCTAAAGACAAACTGGAGTCATATAACAGCAATGGGAATGATGTGATGAATTTCTTTGTTTAATTTTGGAAACATCATACAGATGGTAGATTGTAGAACATCATCTGTCTTTACAGTGAAATAGAAACCAGAGCCTTTACCCAGAGTGGTGTGGAGGCAGGTTGGGAATATGAAAGAGGTAGAGATTATTTTGAACAGCTGGTAAGAGAAGAGTTATAATGAGCCAATTAGAGATAAAGCAAAGCATTGCCAAGTATCTCTAAATCCCTGGCCAAAGTTGCATAACATGAAATTGTGAGGGAGCTAGTAATCATGGGTATTTTAATAGCAGCCTAGAATGAGCAGCAAAAGGAACAAAAAGATAACATAGTATTGGAATATTGTGGGTGATATAATCTGGTTCACTCTGGTGATGAACAATCAAAGACGTTAACTCAGGAATCAATTAAATTGGTAAACCTTGAAATCTATTATCAATATGGATTTAAAAATAAAGCCTTGAAACAACTTAGAAGAGAGGAGAGGGTCTGTTGGGATATATGTTAAATGAGTAGAAAATCAAATAAATGGGGGAGATAGTTAAAAGATTATAGTTTATGGTCAATGCAGATATCTTACAGTACAAAGAACTCAGAGGTGAATTACTTCCTGGTGAAAATAAGCTTTAGAGTTTAAGTCACTGACAGTCAATGAAACAGACCAGAGTTTCAGGTCTGAAGAACTGTGAGTCAGCCTGATGGGAAAGCTCAGCAATACCATAATTGATTAGAAAACCTGGGCCATGCCCCCTGCTGCAAGACCACATTGACAAGTCTTTTCATTTTCTTTTTTTAAATGAGAGTCTATATGAATAAATGTTTAAAGGATTTCAATCCACCTCAATAGGAACTAACATGACAGAACTTGAAAACAATTTTGACTTTCGTATGTTGGTAAATTGGAGATATTGTAACCATTGGAGTGAGGCTTTATCCTATGAAATTTTCTGCAGGGATATTATTTACAAAAGTATTAAATCAAGATAAACAAAGGGTCTTTTTCTCTTCATTCTTTCCATTTGTATGTTTTGCATCATATTAAATATCACTGACTCTATTTATAAGCTCTAAGCTCTGTGGGACAATGACCATGGATTGTTGTCTGTTCAAAACTATAAACCCATTTTTTGGTAAAGACTGTTGTATGCTAAATTCTCAACCAATATTTGTGGAATGAATGAATTAGTCCTAGAATTGAACTCAACGTATATGGAATTAAATCTGTTTTGTCTCATCTGAGCTTGTGATCTTTGACAAATTATTTATGTTATTTTTAGTTTTGATTATTTATACATAATACTGGTATATAATAATAAAACATAAGGGTAATTGGGAAGAAGTACAATAAAAATATTAAAATGGGGGCCGGCTCCATGGTCGAGTGGTTAAGTTCACGCGCTCCACTGTGGCGGCCCAGGGTTCAGATCCTGGGTGCGAACATGGCACCGCTCGTCAGGCCACATTGAGGCAGCATCCCACATCCCACAACTAGAAGGACCTGCAACTAGGATATACAACTATGTACAGGGGGGCGTTTGGGGAGATGAAGCAGAGAAAAAAAAAAAAGATTGGCAACAGTTGTTAGCTCAGGTGCCAATCATTGAAAAAAAGAAAATACTAAAGTGCCTCATAAATTACAATGGATAAATAATTTTATTTGAATTTACACTTTTATTGTGGTTTATAGTGTTAAGTAAGACGTTCAGATATAATTAAGACGATATTTTAATATGATATCTTTTTTCTTTCACGCCAGCAATTTCTGATGCAAATACATTCCCTGTTTTAATCATAATATATCAGAATATTTTTCATTGCCTTTAAAAGAAAAGAAACATCATTTTCAAATTGTCAAAATACAAATTATAAGTATATTACTCAGAATATATACATGTATCTTTAAAACCACCATTAAGATTATGATATAGAACATTTCCATCTCCCTTAAAAAGTCTATCTTGTACCTTTCCAGACCAAAGCACCCTATTGTAGCTTCTTTTGATGCTTTTGAGACCCATGCAGGTTGTTGCATTTATCAGTGGTTTGTTCTTTTAAAATTTTTCTTTAGTGCTACATTGTATAAATGAGATCTTTATCCATTCTATTATTAATGGATATTTGAATAGTTTTCCATAGTGCTGTAATGAATGTGATTTCACCAATCTTTTTGTAAACATATTTACAGCTATGTAAACATATTTACATAGAAAATATTTTAAGCTCAATGATAATGAAATTAGAACATGCTAAAAATCAAGTGTCCCACCTAAACCATGCTGTCAGGTAATTTACAGCCTCAAATGCAAATGTAACAAAGTTCAAAAATAAATAATCTAAATATCTATCTCAAGAAATGAAAACAACAATAAGACATTAATACTAATAGAGGGAGTTTTTAATAGGGTTGCTAAATAAAATACAGCACACTCAAGTAAATTTGAATTTCAGATAAACAACAAACAATTTTTTACTATAAGCAGTTCTCAACAATTGGAGATTTACATATATTTTTAAAAAATTGTTTATCTGAGTTCAAATTTAACTGTGTAACTTATTTTTTAATTTTTTAAAAAAAATCTGATGACCCTAAATAAAAAACTGAGAAGTAGAACAAGATAAATAATAAAACAGAAAACAAATGAATGATAAATTTATCAATAAAGATAAAACTTTGTTCTTCAAAAATACTAATAAAGTTAATAGCATGACAATATCATGGAGAGAATGGGAGAGAGAAGAAGAGAGCAAGAAGGATTAAAAACAGAAATAACTAATATAAAACATCAAAAGCAGTTCATCACTATAGATCCTAAAGACACAAAAAAATTAGAAGAGGATGTTATTGTTACTGCAGAAAAATGAGGTTCTCCTACCTGATGCACATTAAAAAAGGCCAATCATTATGGCATCAGCTTTTGGGGAAAAAAAACAGCTTTATTGCTAGATCAACTTGCAAAGAAACAGAAGGCATATGCTCTTAGATCTGTCTCGTTTATCCAGGGCTTGGGGAAAAATTTGTGAGATGAAGGACAGGGCAGTCTGAACTGTGGAGATAGGTGATTGGGGGTAAGGAGAAGTGAGGTAATTGATGATCTGTGCAAGCTAAATAAAACTTCATGGCTCTTCACAGGATGCATGTTCACAAAATGGTGGTGTTAGCGTTATCTGAAGGTGGAGCTTTCAGCCCCTTGACATCAAAAAGTTCACTTATTGGGCATTTGTGCAGGCCTGGTTGATGGGTTGGTGGTCTCCCTGCCCTGAATTGGACAAGGGAGGACTCTCAGATCCTGAAAAATGACCCAAGCATTCTGTTGATAAGATGGGGTCAGTTGAACTGGTCCTGGTAGGCCCATGGTTACAAATGTCCCCTGTTTTGTTGATCATTCCTTAGTCTTGAGGGAAATGGGATGAAAACTGTTCTCACTACTTCTTGTTGATAAGAGGAGGAGGTTGTTCCATCTCATTGAACCTGTCTCTTAGTAAGGTAGTGATGCAGGTGGGTTCTCAAAATTAGGCCTGTATTGTGTAAGCAAGTAACCAGGTATTTCATAAGAAGCATTTCTAGAGAAACAAACAAACAAAAAAAGCAAGGTTAACAGTTGGAGCAAATTATAAGCCAGTTTCTGAGCCCAGGGGGAAGCTAGTCAAGAAGATTTCTAGATGTCAATGTTGAAGCATCGTTTGCAATTTGGAATGCTTCTGATGATGTCATCAGGTGTTCAGGTATCTTTCTGAGTGGCTTACTCTGCAACACATGTAAATCTCTCTTAAGTTTATATCAATGTTGTCCAGCTTCAGTTTCTAGAGGAAAAGGGTAAGGGTGATTTCAGTTCTCAATGATTCCAAATGAAAATGATGGAAAAACTTAAAAATATTAGTTTGTAGATTTTTACCTAGATATTTCAGGAGACTAGAAGAATTCAGAATCCATCAAAAACAGGTAGAAAACAAAAACCTCAAAGACAATTAACAGAACTAGAATCTAATATCCACAAATGTGTACTATAGTTCCTACTGAAATATAATTTTTCTCTGTAAAATCACCCTCATTTTTACCAAAAATAGCCAAATTAAGACTAATTGGTTGGCAAAATAAGTCTAGTTTCAATAAAATTAGCCCAGTTATCTATATAAGTACAGCAAGAATAACAACTGATCATATAGGCTCTTCTAAATATGCTTTTCTGGAACTTTTTATAAGGAATCCCAGGTTGAACTTTAAAGACCTCTTGTGGCCAAGAAAGCCAAGCCAAGGACTTGTCATGAGATGCTGTCTGCAATACCTGTAGATATGGGTGAATTCCTCTCTTTTCGAGGTTCCCAAGACATCCTGAGTTTCTTGCACCTTCCAAGGAGTGGTGTTCTTTACTCATCTGGCAAGGTTCATGGGTATCCTGTAAGCAAAGTACCAGGCCAACATTTTCAAGAGGCTTCATTTGTGCTGTAAAGTCAATCATTTCTCTTAAAGCTGTTGTGCATATCTAATTCTACTCATGTTTCTCTCAAATATGACATTCCAGTCAAAGTCTTGGTAAAGTAATCAATATTTCCAATTTTGTCCTGTTATAAGTAGAACAGATTCTTATTGAACTTATTTAAATAACTCTATTGGCATAAAATTAAGAATACTCACTCATCAAGAGTTTCTAAATTCTAGAGGGATTAGATAGGGATAAAA
This sequence comes from Equus caballus, assembly GCF_041296265.1. Classification (NCBI taxonomy): domain Eukaryota; kingdom Metazoa; phylum Chordata; class Mammalia; order Perissodactyla; family Equidae; genus Equus; species Equus caballus. Next base: position 22,567,640 of record NC_091687.1, read on the forward strand.
AGTAAATGTTTCAATTCTGCTTACAAATGTATAATTTCACAAATTGCCATAAGTTATATTTAGTTTAAGAGAAAGGTGAAAGTTTTCCTTAAATCTGGAAAAACAAAGCAATAAAAAAGCAGTATTTTATGAAAAATGTCATAAAAATTATAATCATCTTCATCAGTTCATTCTATATTATGTGATAAAATCTGGATCTTCATCTTTCGTTAGCAGTTTTATGAGACCATCAGTTTCTCCACTACATCTCTGGAATTTCTTACCCAGCTCAGGTTTATAATCTGAAAGTTTATCAGAAACCTGTACTGTAGAGTAAGTGTCAGAGTCCTATCCATGAAACTCTCTGGAGATGCGATACATCTGCAATAACATCAGAGTAAATCAACCATCTTCAAATAAGAAAAGACTCAAAAATGGCAACTGACTAAGAAAGTTGGCTACCTATATGACATACAACACTTTGAAATAAATTTTATTATGACTGATAACCAGGACAAATCAGAATTTTAAGAATGTTACATAAGTTTTAAAACTTATATTAATAATATTTGCCCATGCAATATAACCTAGAAAGGTTTATCATCATTTATTTGACAATGCTTCCCATGTAATTTAGTATGACAAGCAAGCCTAATTAGTATGATCTCTCCCTCTTTGTATAAAGAGAAAACAAACTCTATGAGAAGTCCCCCCTTGGAAATTCTCAAAAAAAGAGAGATTTTACTTAGCGTGAATTTTGAGGAAGTTTGTCAAAAAAGTTAAAAGGTTTTAAAATACTTGGTCAGATAGGAAACAATGCTTAGGTATCTATTTAACCAAAGTGACAACAGAAGATGTTGGCAAATAATAGAAGAAGAAGGCAAACATGTAGAGTTAAACAGTTAAAAAAACTTTAGTTCTCTTAATAGAGAGATTTTGACCTTTTAGAACATTGGAAATTATTTTGACAAAACATAAAATTTTGTCTTTTAGATAGACTTACTCAAAACTAAAGAAAAATCTTTTATAATCTTTTTATTGAGATCAGACTAAAAGTTCAAGAAAATTATCTTTTGAAGAGAAAGAAAACCAAAGTCTCATTTTTATACAAGCTTACATTTTACATTAAAACTTTTTCACTTAATTGAATTCATTTTAATCTTAGCCAACTTGACCATGCCAAAAAAATACTCTCCTCAGGGTTATTCTCTACAAACCTTCTATAACTTTCTGTCTACATTCAGAATTTGTCCTACGCCTTCTTTACGTTAGAGTATACTAGGACAAATTTATCTTCTTCACAAAACAAACAAATAAAATATCTCTATTCTTTATAACTTCTTTACTAAAAACATACATCTTACTTTCCTTGAATACAAAGAAATTTCACTTATTAATTTTAGTAGCTTTGATAACATATATTAACTAGAATTTTAAGCCTTATAAATCTTAACGTTTAGTGAAAACTATGAAGAAAGTAATTATGAACTGTATTTTACATTAGGATTTGGTGGCATCGCAACTTTATAAATTCTTTTACAACTTATAGAAATATTTCACTTTACAGTACAATCTTGTAATAAAATACAAGATATGTTTACTCATAGAACCAAACATCTTTTCGTTTCTCGGTAATAAGAAGCCAAAAGTAGGTAAACCTATATTTAGTTTTAATGTCTAATATTTTATCATATTTGAAAATGATCTAGATATTCAATGAATTTTCCATTATTTAATTTAACCTAATAAAACTTCAAACTTTCAAGTTACCAAGAGATTTTGGAAGTTGTTTTAAATACACCTGCCATAATACATAATTTCTGCTAAAAAGTTTACCCCAAAACTTTTAGTTTACTTGTTCCTGATAATTATGTTTAGATTACCTACAAAAACATCATGATAAATTAGAAAAATCAGCTATTATTCTAAGTTATTTTCTTTGCTGACAAATTTTGTAATAGAGATAATATGTCTGTATCATATCCAATGTTAATAACTCTAAATACACATTTATTTTAATCTAACTACAAACTTAAATATTCTTTCACTTGTCAAAGATTGTTTTATAATATGTTAACTGAAAGACATTTGTGTTAGTTCCTATTACATTTATAGAAGCACCTACTGCAAGTCAATTAAATAGAACTCTTTTAGAAATTATACCATCCAGGGGTGAAAAATGTCACACTCACATATATATGTATATATAGACATATAGACACAGAGATTCCATAACTATTGTCTTAAAATTAATACCATGAATCAGGTACAGTAATACTAAGCTCCCTTTTTCTCTTTTTTTCCTTCAGTTTTAGAAATTGGTGTTGTGCTAGATAACTGTTCCCCAGAGAGGCTATAAACCTTTTTGAGTCAAAGAAATGGGTGGAATCTGAACCACCTCTAGAGCTGATTTCCAGTTTTGAAAAGGTTTGTAAGTTTAGGACAGTTACTGCTGATTCCTCAGAAATTTGGGCTGTAACTTAAATGGCATTACAAGTTGATCTACCTGTCCAACTACATCATCCCTAATTTACTTCTTTCCCTCTGGGTGCTTAGTTTTATTTTAACTTAGGAAAGAAAGCTTGAAAAAATTCTTATCAATTTCTACATATCAACTTCCTGTTTAGCCAAATTTCGGGTCATAAGTTGCTAAATCTTTTCAAATATCTTGTCTGGTTTCAGCTGGGACAAATAATAACTCTACCCGGCAATATTGAACAACTCCATTAATCTTTTTTTTTAAGATTTTTATTGATTTTTCCTTTTTCTCCCCAAAGCCCCCAGGTCCATAGTTGTATATTTTTAGTTGTGGGTCCTTCTAGTTGTGGCATGGGGGATGCCACCTCAGCATGGCTTGATGAGTGGTTCCATATCCGTGCCCAGGATTCGAACCAGTGAAACCCTGGGCTGCCAAAGCAGAGTGAGCAAACTTAACCAATCAGCCATGGGGCCAGCCATCCATTAATCTTTAATGTAGCAGTTTCCCAGAAGATCTCTGAGGCTCCTTAACTCTGGGAGGAGCTTGTATTGGGGTCTACTTCAAGATAAATTATGGGGGTGTCTATAAAGCCATGACCTAATATATTTTTCTTTTAGGTACCTTTATAACTTTATTTTCTATTAGCTTTTTGTAACAAAATTTTAATAAAGTTATCTTGGAATTTTGAAGTTTTTGCTTTTAAGTGCACTTCTTAAATGATCTTACCTAATCAGAATGTTCCTTCTCATGGCTAATGTAATTCCCCTGAGACTAGTGGCAGTTTGGTAGGACTCTTAGCCACAAAAGGGAGTGCAATCTGCTTTTCTGTCCAACCACCTCTGACTGCAAAATTAGGTGCAACTGCACTTTTGTCCAACTGTATTTTGGGACCCTAACCTGATGGTTATCAAGCCAAGCCCTCAGGACATGAAGGAAGCTTGGTAAGATTGTTGCTGTTCTTTATAAATATTTACACCTTCTGGAACCTTTAGGTTTTAAGCAATTGTGCTAGAAGTTGGAGCACTTGACTCTGTAAAGATTAAAGATTTTCCTTATTCCTTGGTTTGAAGGCTCCAAAAGAGTCTAAAATGGCCACTGTAATTTTAAATTATCCTGGATTATTTTTCCATCAGTTTACAGTTATCCCCATTTTAGGGGGCTTTTCCCAAGGTGATTACAATGAACAAGGTAATTTCTAAAGAGAGTTTGTTATAGTCACCAAGAAACCCAGTGTCCAAATAGCCAATTTTAACAAATAAAACAGTCAGACATAACAAACATGAACAGACATAGAAATCCAATACTTTGGGACTCTAATCCAGAGTTTGAGATTCTAACCCAATCCTTTCAGTGCCCCAACGCTGTAACCTTTTATATTGTCTCCCTTAGAGTGGGACTCAAGTCCACGATTCTGGCCTTGGTTCTTTAACCCAGCAAATATCTCCCAAGTGGGGACTCTAACCCACAATCTTGATGAGATTATTAGACAATTTAGGTACAGGTCAATTTTAAGGAGATTATTCACCCAAAAGACCTCTGATCATGGAGCTGTTTCTCCTCTCAAAAGGAAAAAGAGAGCTAAGGTGGCTTGAGACACTACAGTAGGAAACCAGAACCCAATCAGCCAAGCCTCCAGACAAAATTGTCTAGGTGGCCCCTTAGGGTCAGCGAAAAGACTCCACACCCTGCTGGGGGCTCCAGAGCCACAGGTGGGCAGTAATAGGACCTAGTCCCTCTGTGGTCAACAAAATTGTTAACACATAAAAATGTAGTTCTCCTACTCAACATGCATTTTTAAAAAGCCGATTATTACAGCATCAGCCTTTGGGGAAAAAAACCTGCTTTATTGCTAGATCAACCTGCAAGGAGAGAGGAGGCATATTCTCTCGGATCTGTCCCCTCTATCCAGGTCTTGGGGGAAAATTTATGGGATGAAGGGCAGGGCAGTCTGAACTGTGGAGATAGATAATTGGACGTAAGATAAAGTGAGGTAATTGATGATCTGTGCAAGCATATTCAAGTTTGTGGCTCTTCAGAGGATGCATGTTCACAAAATGGTGGTGTTAACATGATTTGATGGTGGAGTTGTCAGCCCCTTGACTTCAAAAAGGTCGCTGATCAGGCATTTGCACAGGCCCTGTTGATGGGCAGGTGGTCTCAACTGGCATGAACTGGACAAGGGAGAATTCTCAGATCTTGAAAAACAACTCAATTATTCTGCTGATAAGATGGGGTCAGTTGAACTGGTCCCAGCAGGCCCATGGTTACAAATGTCCCCTGTTTTGTTGATCATTCCTTAGTCTTGAGGGAAATGGGATGAAAACTGTTCTCACTGCTACTTGTTGGTAAGAGGAGTAGGTTGTTCCATCTCATTGAACCTGTCTCTTAGTAAGGTAGTGATGCAGGTGGGTTCTCAAAGTTAGGCCTGTATTGTGTAAGCAAGTAACCAGGTATTTAATAAGAAGCATTTCTAGAGAAATTTTAGATGACATAACAACATTTCTAGAAAAATAAATATGAGAAGCAAATACAAATATGGATGGAAAATTTGTATCAATTTTTAACAAGGAAAAGTATTGAATTTCAAACCATAATTTGAAAGCCTCTACTCAAAGAAAATTTAATGCAGATGAATTTTACCAAATATTTAAAAAAGAAATACACAAATCTTAGAGAAATTCCTTCAGAAATTAGAAAAAGAGGAGACATTCCAATTCATTTTTTGAAGATAGCAGAACTTGACACCAGAACCAGACAGGAATTCAACAAGAACATTTCCAGTTCTAACTCTTTTTATGGACATACATGAGAAATTTAAAAAAAAAGTCATAATAGCAAATATGTATTTTAAAGCAATATATAAGAATAATAAACCATTATGATCAAGTTCATTTTACTTTAGCAACTCAAGATTAATTTAACATTGGGATAACAGTGTAATAAAATAGAGAGAAATGAGTGATACAATTACTTCAATAAGTGCTAATAAAATGCTCTACCAAACTGGGATTGTGGAAAGTGATCCTAATCTGCAAAAACAAAAGAAAAAACAAAACAATAAGAGCAGTAAACACTGCACAATGCTGAAACACATTTCTGTTGATGCTCCCCATCATTATTCGTTTCCAGCACTGTACTGAATATCCTAACAAATACACCAGAAAAGAGAGTAAGTGCGGCAAGATTGACATGAAACAACATTGTCCTATTTTGCAGAAGATATTTTTACAGATTGACGGAAGAATCCAGGCATCAATTTTAAACAAGTGACCAAACACAATGTGCCTCCTGATGTGATTCACAAAGAAATACAGAACATCACTTCTATTTTTTTCTTTCCAAATATATTTTACCTCCATCTAATCACAGACACATCTGGAAGATAGAATATTCTGCAAAAAGTATGTCTACGCACTTTTCAAACTTGTCAGAAAAAAAAAAGAAACAAAAGATTGGGATAACCATTAGAGGTTAAAAAAATAAGCATAAAGAAACATGTAAAACAAATGAAATGAATGAACTATGATTGGGCATTGGATTAAAAACAGCTACAAAACACATTTTAGGAACACATGCAACTATCTTAGATGATGTTATTTAGTTATCACTAATTTTCCTACGTGTGAAAATCACCATGTGGCTATGTAGGTGGAGGTCCTTGTTAGCAGCTTCAGGAAAACTATTTCTATATAATTCTGCCAAAAATAGGTCTCTTTCTCTGTCTCTCTCTCTAATCATAAAGCAAATATGGCGGGATATTAACTATTGGTAAATTTGGGAGAATTGTCCTTTTCTTTCAACTTTTCTAAAAAGAACCTTTTAAAAATGAGAAAAATATTATCTGATCATAAAAAAATCTTCATGATCGCCATAGGTAAACTACGCCCACTGCTGTCAATTTATTGAAGACGTTTCTTTCCGTCTATGGTCTCTATTGATACAAACATTATATTAGTAAGTTTGCAAAAATGAATTTTCTGCTTTATATAATTTAGTTCAAAAGTTTTAAAATATTAGAGCTATCCCTCTCAAAGGAAAATTCTATCTATGGATTTCAGAGGGTCATTGCAAATAAAGTTTATATACAAAAATCAAATTCATATGTATAAAGTAGGAAAAAATAAAAGAAAATAAAATTTTTAGATGATATAATTTACAATTGTTTCAAAAACCTCTGGTGTAATGTACAAATCTATGAAAGATGGATAAGATTTCACCCAAAAAATATTAAAGATTATATGGAAATATATTAAATAAGACCTAAAGTAAATATTGAGTTTCATTGATTGAAAGATTCAATATTGTAAACGTTTGTTCTCTCAAAATTGGTTTATACATACAATGCTACCCTAATCCAAATTCTAACAAATTTCTTTGTATGTATGGAAATCGCAAACTGTTTCTAAAATATATCTGGAAACCTAAGGGAATAAGAATACTTAAAACTACGTGAAGAACAAAGAATGAGGAATTACTCACAAGATATTAAGACTTATTATAAGGCTATAATAATTGAACGTCCTGTTGATCCAAAGATAAAAAATAAACTAATGAAATAAAAAAGAGTCCAGAAATAAACATATCCATATAAGGACTCCATTTAGGATAAATGTGACAATGTGGACTAGTGGTAGTGTTCTTTTCAATAAATTATGCTGAGTTATCAGATACCAACAGGGAAAAAGTTAAAAACTAACCCCCATCTCATATCAAAACCAGAAATTAGTTGCAGCTAAACTAAAGATTAAAACATGAAGGGTAAAACAAAAGATAACATAATGTAGGAGAGAATTATCACGAATTATGCTAGGTAAAGAGTTCTTAAACATGGCTAACTGTACAGAAAAGGAATGATAAATAAGATTACCTTAAAATAAGGAGCTTTTGCTCATCAAAATGCATCATTTAGAGAGTGAAAGGGAAAGCAATGGACTGAAAAAAATATATTGTGCATAAAATTAACAAAATGATTTTACCCAGAATTTAGAAATGAGCAAGCGACATGAACAGGCACTTAACAAAAAGAACATATACATGGTAAACTGTCAACCTCCTAGTTGCTTACTAAAAATCACAAACATACTAAGCAAAACCAAATTTAATTCCACTTCACATGCACCAGAATGGGAAAAGTTAAAAGAATTGACAATACCAAATGTGGCCAAGTATGGGAAGCAATTGGAATCCCAGATGTTGCTAACGATTGTATAAATTGATAAAACTGCTCTGAAAACACATTTGGCAGTATCTTTCCAAAATGAATATGACCCAGGAATTCCAGTTATTGGCATAAAACCAAACAAAAAAATGTATATATGTGTATTTCAAATGATTCTTACAGAAATGTTTAAAGCTGCTTTAGTCATAATCATCCAAAACAGCTACAATCTAAAAGAATTTATCTATAAAATGTACCAATAAATTGTGGCATATCCATAAAACAAAATGGTATATAATAAAAAAAATGAACAAATTACTGTTACACGTAATAGCATGAATGAAAGTTATAACCTTTAATATTAACAAAAGAATATTTGTATTAACAAAAGAATATATAGTAATAAGCAAAAGAAACCACAAAAATCAATACATCGTATACAATTTCATGTAAAAATCAAAAATAGCAAAAGTTAATAGTGTTAGAACACATCGTAATCTTCACTTTGGGGAGAGGACTGGGTGGTGACAGCCACAAAGGGCATCTCCAGACGGCCTGGTATATTATATTTCTTGACTCGGATGAAAATTGCATGGTGTGTTCACCTTGTAATGATTTGTCCATGTTTAATCTGTGCATTTGTCTTTAGGCATGTTTTACTGAACTATGAGAAGTCATTAAAAGAAAAAACCTTTCATATGACCTGAAATTTCATAGCATATATTAATAACTGAGAGCATATCTATATAGACCGAGCAAATGTACTGGCTTTACCAAACAGTCAATGTTTATTTATCACAAACAAACAGTGATAAAAACTGCTCATAAGAAATCCATTCTGACCCTTTACATTATAAAAAGGAGTACGCATTTTCTAAATAAATTTAAATATCTCAGTTATTTAGTATTTGGGAGCTTCCAAACATAGCCAGAGGAATGTGACTGCAAAACAATGAAATGAGATTTAGATATTTGATCTAAAATCTCTGAAACACCTTAATCCTGTCCTCAAAAAGCCTGTTTTCGCAGAGTTCCCTAAAGAAATATACGCACAGGGCACAATGACCAGTAAGACAGAATTTATCTCCGAATCCCTGTTTCAAATCCTATAGAGTTAGCCTGGACCATATGTAGAGTTTCTATTGCTGAAGCAAAAGATATCTTAGAATCTGAACCCAAACATAGGCCAAGATACTTCCTTTGCTTCCTCACGTCTGAACTTGCAACCTTGCTAACAGCAGCAATAAAAAAGGAAACAAAGCCAGTGAGAAGGAAAAGAACAAGAGTACAAGGTCCAGTAGAGAACAAGAGTGTCTAATTATCTCTAGGCACAATCTCTGGCTTCTGCAAGCCAGGGCTGTGGGAGCCAAACCTGTAGGGGAGCCTGGTCAGCTGAATGATTGAGGGGGTTAAAAAAAACCTCAAGAAAGAGACATATATTTGTTCCAAAATCTACTTGTAATTTTTTAATGGTCACCTACTCCTCCTGGTGTGTTTGTATGTGTGTGCATGTATGTGTGTGTGTGTGTGCCTGTGTGTATGTGTGGCATAATGAAGAGCTTAAGGTTTCTCTCTACGAATACTAACCAGATGCAATGTAGTTTTAACAGGGTCACTGGTGAAACTGAAGCAGTTCCTTAGTAATCAAAATGTCATCAGATAAAGCAAATAACCACAGCAAAGCCACATAGGACACAGAACCAGTTTTTGTTTGTTCTATTCTGTTTGGAGAAAGACTCTACTAAGTGGTTGAAAATTGAGGATAATATTCATTTTCCAAAGAAAATAGACTATGTAAGACTAATATGAGTTATGAGTTAGGGCTTGAGAAAAGCAAATATGTGCTCCAAGATTATACCATATGGGGCCATATGTTTTTAATATGATTTGTATCTTGGTTAGAAATGGTGTAGGAACTTGGTATAACCTAGTCTATTCTTTTACATGATAGTAGTTTGTAACATTTGGGACTACGGTTATTTTTTTTTCTTTCTTTCTTTCTTTTCTTTCTGGTATCATTTTGACTTAAAATATTCTCTGCACCTTTGCAGGTTGACTCATCTTGTAATTTAATCATTGAAAACCTTTAGTGCTAGGTATCCCTGATCACTAAACTTATTTATTGATTTATGATTTTCACTGAATTCCATTAGTCTGTTGTGCACTCCCTGCTACAGTTCGTTAATGAAGATGCTAATAAGATCTGAACGAGAACCACTCCTGTCAACAGCTCTGTGTAGAACAAGGCATGATGATTTGGTAACAACGTTTAATTTTTTTGCCCCTATTAAAGTGTGTATATCTAAATCAATTTAAATTAATGTCATAATATTAATATTTCATGAAATAACATATTAAACTATGTAGTCAGATGCTTAAATATATCTGCTGCTGAATCATGCATTAATTTGGGTAATCCCACTTTTAAATATCAACTTGCAAATGTCCAGTATTTCCTTGAGAATGGGCAATTGATATCATGGATAAGTTGTTGTTACTTGTTTGATCTTACTTGTTTGGAATATAATGTAAATTCCACACATCTCAATTAGTGGATGGGCCTTTATTGAAAGTCTAACAGGCTCATCTCTAAATCCAATATCCTTTACACAGAGAGAGACCTTCATTCTAGTCAGCAAGGGGCATACTTGTTGGGGAAGGTCCTCAAGAAGCTGTGACCACCAGTTTGACTCGTGAGCTGGACCCTGGCGATTGGGTGGGTGCCTATTCCTTACCCCCATCCCCTTTCTTTGGAATATGGGCTCTGCTTGCCTTTCTCACTCTTAGAAGCTGCCACAAGGATACAGCTTTATGATAGTAATGTGGTGATGAGAGTGTCTGGACTCAGTAAGTGACCAAACTCAGTTAGGGCCCCTGTGTACATGACTGAGCCCAGTTAAGGTCTCTATATAAACTGTTAAGACTTGGAGGGTGGGGGTAGGAACCTACTCTTGCAGCTGCCCAAAACAAGCCTTGCGAGTAAGTTGTCTTGCTTGTTAAACCTACCAACTACCAACTTGAAGTAAGCTGCCTCTTTCTTCTGCCTTGGTCTTTGGTCTCTTCTGCTCTCCCAGGATGGGAGCTGGTTTCAGATTACACCTGGGAAGCTCCCAGGGAGATTGCCTAGCAACACTGCTGCTTGGCTTGGATTTTACTATCAAATGGCTCTCTTCTTGTCCCACATAACACGGTCAAAATTCCTTCGAAAGACTGAAATCATTATCTTAGTTTATCATTGTGTTTTTTTCTTCTTTCTAGGAATCATATCATAATGACATTCAGAGCTTGAAAAGTTTCATTTTATTAAAGGAAAACTTTATGGCAGCTATATGGCGTTTGCAATTAACAAGTGTTTTCCTTTGTATTTTCTCCTTTGACTTGGCCATGATTCACTGAATTAACTGTGATCTAGATACGCAGGGGGCTGCTACAGAACACAGAGAATCCCTCATCTCTAACAATGTTGACACATACAGTGAACACCAAAATGATGTGCAAGCTGCTGAAGGAATTAAAAATGACGAAATTCTATGATGATTTCATTGAAAGTTGATGTATCTACTTTATTAAAATCTAAAGCTGAAAATATGACTCTCACAATATGAAATAATGTCAGTGTCTTCAGTTATGATCCATCCACAGCTGACTCTTAAATCTATGCCTATATTCAAAGTCTCTCCTCTTCAGGGCATTGAATCTAACTGCTTATTAAATATCTTGGACACTTGGCTGCCTTAAACACATATCTGGAGCAAAGCTTAGTGTTTCTTTGACACTTAGAATTTTCACTTCCTTCCATGTTCCCTATTTCAGTGAAAGGAATTATAATTTATCCAGTTGCCCCAAGCCAGGAATTTAAGCATCCTCTTTGACTGCTTCATCTCTTGTCTCTTCCTCTATACTATGCAATCTACTATAAGGTTAAGCTTATCTTTTAAGTCCATTCACATATCACCAGCCACACCATTATCAGTGCAGGTTATTTGGTTGTGCTGGTCAGGATTCTCCAGAGAAAAAGAAGAAACAGAATGTATGAACTATATATGTGTGTGTGTGTGTATATATATAGAGAGAGAGACTTATTTTAAGGAATTAGCTCATGTGACTATGGAGGCTGGCAAGTCCAAAATCTGCAGGGTGGGTGGGGGTCTAGAGACCCAGAAGAGCTGATGTTTTAGTTGAAGTCCGAAAGCTGTCTGGTAGCAGAATTCTCCCTCCTTGCTTGGGGGAGTTTGTTGATCTATTCAGGCTTCAACTGATTAGGTGAAGCCTATCCACATTATGGAGGGCAATCTGCTTTACCCAAAGTCCCCGGATTTACATGGTAATCTTATCGAAAAACACCCTCACAACAACATCCAGAGTACTGTCTGATTATATATCTGGGCACTATGACACAGATCAGTTGACACAACCATCACATCAGTCATGCTCTCTCTTATTGAAAACTAGAAGGTCAAAACCTTCTGGCAGTTTGCGTACCTCTAAACTACTCTAGTAATTTCCTACCTCTTCTGCAGTTCATTATTAACATTGAATCTACAATGTCCATTCATAAATGTACATCCACTTAGGCTGCTGAGAAAAATCAATAGCTTATCAAAATTTCAAGAATTTAACAATTACTCAATATGCATTGTGCTATGATTTCTTTCATCTTTGATCCTTAGCACTTATAGTTCATTCTGCTTTGAGTATTCTCCTCCCATGTTTATATGAATAAACTTTAATGATACTTCAAAACCAGCTGAGCTATCACTTCCTTGAGGAAATCTCTAAACTGCTTAGGTGAAGTTTTGTTCTACGTGTTTCCATAGCAACTTGATTGTTCTCTTTAAAGCCATCAATTATGCTCTTGCATAATCTCTGATTTCCTTTTACCACTCTCCTGTAATTGTTAAGATTCAGGAAGGCAGTTTGTTCTCTGATATATTGTTGTAGCCAATACAAATATATCAGCAATAAAAAATGTACAAATAGATCAATGCAACAGAACAGTGAGCCCAGATATAGAACCACACAATTGGGTCAATTAATCTTTGACAAAGGAGCAAAGGCAACTTAGTGAAGAAAGGATAGTCTTTTCAACAAATGGTACAGGGACAGGGGCTGGCCCCGTGGCCCAGTGGTTAAGTTCGCGCGCTCTGCTGCAGGTGGCCCAGTGTTTCGTTGGTTCGAATCCTGGGCGCGGACATGGCACCGCTCATCAAACCACACTGAGGCAGCGTCCCACATACCACAACTAGAAGGACCCACAACGAAGAATATACAACTATGTACCGGGGGGAGGGGGGGCTTTGGGGAGAAAAAGGAAAAAATAAAATCTTTAAAAAAAAAGAAAAAAAATGGTACAGGGACAACTGGACATTCACATGCAAAACAGTGAATCTAGACACAGATCTTATTCCTCTCACAAAAATTAACTGAAATTGACTTACAGACCCAAATTTAAAACACAAAACTATAAACTTCTTGTACATAACATAGGAGAAAATCTACATGAATTTCGGCATAGGAGATGACTTTTTAGGTACAACACAAAAAGTATGATCTATGAAAGAAAAAAAATTTAAGTTGAACTTCACTAAAATTAAAAACATCTGGTCTGTGAAAGATTGTTAAGAGAATGGAAAGACAGGTCACAGACTTGTCAAAAATATATGCAAAATGCATATCTGATAAAGGATTTGAATCTGAAATATACAATGAGCGCTTAAAGAACACAATTTAAAAATGAACAAAAGATCTGAACACTTTTCTCACCAAAGAAGATATACAGATGACAAATAAACATATGAAAAGATGTTCAACATCATATATCATTAGGGAATTGCAAATTACAACAATGAAATGCCAACATGCCTATCAGAATGGAAAAATCCAAAACATGGATAACACCAAATACTGGTGGGAATGTGGAGCAGCAGAAACTGATTCATTGTTGTAAGAAGCAAAATTGTGCAACCACTTTGAAAGATAGTTTGGCAGTTTCTTAAAAAGTTAAGCATTGTTTTACTATCCTACAATTGTGCTCCTAGGTATTTAACACAAATGAATTGGAATTTATGTCCACACAAAAATCTGCACATGAATGTTTATAGCAGCTTTATTCATAATTGCCAAAAATAGGAAGCAACAAAGATGTCCTTTAATAGGTAAGTGAATAAAAAAACTATGATATATCCACACAAAGGAATATTATTCAATGTTAAAAAGAAATGCGCTATTGGGGCTGGCCCCATGGCCGAGTGGTTAAGTTTGCGCGCCGCTGCAGGCGGACCAGTGTTTCCTTGGTTTGAATCCTGGGCGCAGATATGGCACTGCTCATCAAACCATGCTGAGGCAGCGTCCCACATGCCACAACTAGAAGGACCCACAACGAAGAATATACAACTATGTACCGGGGGGCTTTGGGGAGAAAAAGGAAAAAAATAAAAAAATCTTTAAAAAAAAAGAAATGAGCTATTAAGCCATGAAAAGACATGGAGAAACCTTAAATGCATATTGCTAACTGAAAGAAGCCAGTCTAAAAAGTGTACATACTGTATGATTCCAACCACGTAACATTCTGGAAAAAGAAAACCTGTAGCAACAGTAAAAAGATGAATGATTTCCAGGGATGTGGATAGGCGAGAGGGATGAAAAGGTAGAGCTCAAGAGGATTTTACAACCACTTTGTATGCTATTGAGATGGTGGATATATGCCATTTGAGAAGAAACCATTGAATGTACAACAGACACTATGAATCCTAATGTATACTATGGACTTTAGTTAATAATAAATAACGATATTGATTCATCTATTGTCACGAATGTACCACACCAATACAAGATGTTAATAATAGGAGAATCTATGTCCATGTGGAGAGGGGGTATGTGGTAAATTTTCATACTTTCTGCTTAACATTTCTGTCAATCTAAAACGGCACTAAAAAAGAAGGTTTATTAATTCAAATAAACAAATATAAAAAGATTAAATCCAGCCTTTATACGAAAGTCTGAGATGAAGGGAGAAAATCCAGCTGTAGTCTATTTATATGAGACAGAACAAAAACAAATGGAGATTGAGTGCAAAAAGATAGAAAAATAAATTGCTTCAGGTATATATTGATAAAAAAATGTCAGAACAAGATCAATGTAAAGTTAAGAAAATTATTTGGAATAATGAAGATCATTAAAGAATAATAAAAAGAAAATTTATCAAAACACAAAAATCCTGATAAGCTACGTACTATCTAATTAAAATTTATAAATAAACATCAACAGAATTACAAGGAGAAATTGACAAATCGCCCATCATTATGAGAGATTTTTAAAATAGATACATTTCTAACTGGAAACAGGAAAAACAGGAAAGAATGAGATTAGCAAGGATTTGAGTGTCACTATTGGCATTTTCCTTTTACATACATAACCAATTTTAACCAAAAAAATCATCACATGAAAAGATACAGATTAAGTTCCCAAAATATGAAATAAAATAAAATACAGAACATATTTTGCTAACGATGCAATAAAATTAGAACTCAGTAAAAATGAGACAAATTAAAAAAAATATTTTTGAAAGTTTGTCATTCTTAAGAGAAAGAACACTTGAGTGACCTCAAGAAATAAAATGTATACTATATTGTGGATTTTTAGATAAAACTGTGTATAAGGAAATATATATATTAAATTTCATATATTAGTAAAGTAGAAGAACATTGGTTAACAATTTAACTTAAAAAGTTAAGAAAGTAACTACACAAACACATAATTTAAGCTTAGAAAAATAATGTTAAAATTGATAAAATAGAAAATAAAAGATTAAAACCAAATGCTAAGCTTTGGATAACACTTTAAAATAACAATATTAGTAAAGATTATAGAATAAAAATAAATAAACCATAAAAGATCAATAGAATGAAAAACATTAAAATTATCAATAAAATGAAATTTTTATGATCATGCTGAAATACTATAAACCACTTAATGTCATTAATTAGAAATTATGGATAAGTAGACAGTGTTCTAGAAAGGTAAAAATGATCAAAATGTATTCATGTAGAAATAGAAAACATGAATGGATCTATACTTATTTTTGTAATATGAGTCAAATTTTCGTAGTCAACCTGTCATACAAGATGTTGCAGACAACAGAAAAGGAAGGAAATATTTCTGATTCATTTCATTATGCCAGTATAACTTTGACACCAAACTTTCAAGGATAATTCCAGAAAGAAAAACTATAAGCAAATTTTTATTTATAAATTACATACAAATAATTTAGATAAAATATCAATATGACAATGAATTAATAAAAAATGCAGTGATACAATAGTGTTTATCACAAGACTGTAAAGATAATTCAACATTAGCAGATCAACATAATTACTGCTTAACGTTGAAAAATGTGACTGTATCAAGAGATACACAAACCATATTTGTAAAATTCAGCACATATTCACACAAATGTTCCTATAAGACTAGGAACATTTTTAATGTACTATAAGTATCTCAAGGTATAACAAAGACAATATTTAATGATCAAAACAATTTATCTTCTGTTAGAAACAATAAAATGCTTCTTTTCATTGCAATAATTAAATTTTCTACTAGAAGTACTAAAGAGCAAATACTATAAGAAATAAGAAATATGCGATATATAGACTGACTAGAAATAAACACAATGTTCATTATTCGGAGATGGTTTGATGGTTTGTATTTGGAAAATTCAACAGACTATAGGCTAATGATTAGAATCCAGAAGTTTATCAATGTTGCTGAATACAAAATCATAATACAAAAATCAATAATATTCCTATAAATAAGGAAACTGATAAAAACATATTTTTTTAAATAATACCATTCACAGTAGAAGGAAATTACAAGGCATGGAAATAAATCTAACAAAAGGTTTGAAAGACCTTCATAAAGCAATTATAAAACATTGAAAGTCTTCAAAGAAGAATTACATTAGATAGACTACTGTGGCAGTTGCATTTGGAAAAGGTAATATCACAATGAATGGCAATACTTCCTCAGTTCATCTGTAAGTCAACTGCAATTTTAGTCAATATCCTAATAGTTTTTTTTATTATTATTTTGACAAAATGATTTTACAACAATTACCAATGAATAAATGGTAAAGAATCCCCAAGGCAAAGTTGAGGAAGAACAATGATGGCGAACTCACATAGAGAAAAGCCAAACTTGTCTAAACGTATGGTGATTACGAGAGTAAGAAGATGCTAGGGTGAAGTCATATAAGACAAGTGAATCCAGTAGCTGCCTAGAAACAAACTCAGGAATAAATATATTTAAAAATACGGTGGCATTAAAGCCTGTAAAAGGAAAGATAGATTACTAAATGAATGAGGCTTTAATTGGCATTCCACGTGGAAAAACAAGTATGAAATCAGAATTCCATAACAACCTATTCTTACCAAAATATCAGGTGGGTTAAAACCCATAATGTAGGAAAATATGTATGTGACTCTGGGGTAGAAACGGACAGAAAAAGAACAAAATACAAAGGAACTATATATCAACTTCACTTCAGAGAAAGGCCATCTATTTGTGTGTGTTTGTGTGAATGTGTATGTGTGTGTGAGGAAGATTCGCCCAGAGCTAACATCTGTTGCCAATCCTTCTCTTTTTGCTTGAGGAAGATTGTCTCCGAGCTAACATCTGTGCCAGTCTTTCTCTATTTTATGTGGGATGCCACCACAGTGTAGCCTGACAAGCGATGCCAGGTCTGCGCCGAGATTCAAACCTGACAACACTAGGCTGCTGAAGCAGAGCACAAGAATTTAACCACTGTGTCCCCGGGCCGGCCCCGAAGACCATCTGGTAAAAATGGGGAAAACATCACAAAGTAAAAGGAAGAAGAAATCTGCAGTAAAATAATTGCCATCATTTAAACATTGGAAGATTTAATATAAAGCCCTTCCTACTCAGCTTCTCTTACAATTCAGATGCCTGGTATCACTTTGGACCCATTTTACATGTCAAACATTGATAGGAGCAGATGAGAACTATCCTTTTATGAGGTTGAGAATCCACACTGCCAATTGTCTTGACAATGCCGAGGAAGTATCAGGAGAAATTTTCATTCTAATTGCCTTGTCATGTTTCCTATAGTAAAGAATAAAGTGAAACAATTTCATGCAGGTGTCTTACCTTCTCGCAGCTCTCCTCATTCTTAGTTTATCCTTCTGGTCCATGTAGACATTGGAGTCACCTTCCCTCCAGTACAAACTACTATAGCAGTGTCATTGGCCCTATTATAATAATAGGTTTAAACTCCACTAAAGACACATTAACACGCCTGTCACCTGCTTACTAAAACTGGAATGCTTTTATGACGTAAAGTAATTTTTGTGCTGGATCTTTAAAAAGTAAGTAGATTAGACTGCACGGACATGGTGCTTTAAAGAAGCAGTGTCTTTGTGGGCATGAAACCTGGATACTCCTCAAGATGATATAGCCAAGACCGGTGACTTACCCTGCAGCTTTTTTTTTCCTGACTATCCCAAATCTCCATCTCTGAACCACCAGTCTAATTTAGTCCCCTGTAACCGGCTTTAGCTCAGCAGTCATCTATGATTTTTTTTGCTGTGTATGCAAATAGTGCAAGTTTCCATTATTCTGCCGCAAACTTTCTGTTTTCAGGAAACAGGGCACAGAAGTGCTACTACTCTTGTGGAATTTAGATTGACAGGCCTTCTTTCAGTGGACTGAAGTTGTTTCTGATAATTTGCTTTTATTTATTTATTCATTTAATTAACAAAAATTCATCAGTCTATATTTTACAGCACTGACCTTTCTTAATATCTTGAAAATTGGATCTGTATTTCCTTAGACTACATCATCCAGTGTCACTCCCTTTTTGCAGATTCTCAAAAGATCTCATTGAACCTGCTCAATAATCTAATTTGTGACATAGTATTTTTAGGAAAAGAGAAATTTTCTTTTTAAGTTTTATTGTAAAATCTAATAAATCAATGTACTAATGCTTGCAATATATTTTACTTCTCGATGTATTGTCTTAAAGTGTATATTCGTAAGCTTCACTTTAATTCATTCAAAACATATTTTAAGAGTTTAGTTGAAACTCACCATAATTTATAAAACAAAGTTATGTACTTTTGAATAATAATTCAGAGCCAAATAGATTTTATGGAAATTATAATTTTAGGTGATAGCTATCATTTCATTATTTTTATTTTGGATCAGGAATCAGATACCCTCACTACATTTCTTCCAAGATTTATAAAGTGTCTCTCTCTTCTTACTTAAAATACAAATGAAAGATAAACATATTGCTCTCTCTGTTGAGACAATAAAAAAAAGTTAACTTGGAAACATGATTCAAATAATTGATCTGCAGATCAAACTAGTAAGGTGGGGGGTACAATAATGAGTTTGAAAGAAAAACTGATCACATGGATTTGCATGTTAAATAGAATTCCTTTTCCAAATGAATTTGATTTGGTCAACAAAGCTTGAACAATCAGTTTCCTAGCAAATGACATTGTCCTGAGATTGCCAAATAAATTATTTTCAGCAAAGTATACAGCATTCAGTATTTTGGCATTCAGGATAACTTGTAGTAAATAGTCAATGTAGTTAATGCCTGAACATTCGATCAATTATTTACTTCATATATTTTATATGGTTTATAATCATAAATCCATCAAGTTTGCCATATATTTGCTCTGTTGTCTGTCTTTGCCATCATTGCATCACCCTGAAGATGGCAATACGCCATCTGCCAGGGAATACTGCTCCTTTACATTTTGACATCATTTAACCTATTAAATTTCACCATCTTTTCAGTAGATACGACTCTCCTGATATAAAAGTTGAATGTGAGTAAGGCAAAGCCCATGTTGGCTCCTCCGTGGGACTGTTTCATTTCATTTCATTTATTTCATATTAAGTGAGTCATTCACGAGGAGGCCTGGTAGTAACCAAGTCAACTAGAAACACGCGTGCTTTATGATAATTGATCATCCTTTACTTACACTATTTTTAATACATTTTAGGATGACTTTCCAATTTCAGTTGAACTCAAGACTATCTGAAATGATCCTAATAAAAGAAGATCTGCCTGCCAAAGAGCAGGAATCACAATGCCAACACCTGTGGTGCTCATCTTTCTTAAAAGCTACAAAAATACGTTTCCTACTGTGACATTCAATATACCGAAGAGGTTCTCTGGAAATCACCCCTGCATTATGTCTTTGTAATTACTGTTTTCTGTCTGATGACTCTTATGCAAGCTGTGAGACTTTAAATTATGGATCTGGGAGAGTTATAAGAACATAACTAGCTGCCGTTCACTCGGCTGTGCCTGTCAGCCCTTGCTCTCCAGGTAGGCCCTGTGACAGCTATCCACCTGTCGTCTGTACTCATTTTCAGTGAGATGATCAAAATTTAACTTACAGGACCTTGTGGTGAATTTTTCACTTAACAAGTGTTGAGCATCGTCGGCAGGCAAGATACTGTATACAGCAGCACTCAGGAGACATAATCTTTGCCCTTAAAACTTTCATTTTTCAGGAAGAAATAGCTAAGCATAAAATATCACCTCTATTTTCATTTTATGGTCTGAAAGTTTTGATTATATAATTGTATCTGAACAGGCATTAGCAAACACACATTTTGTCCCATATGTATTTAACAAACTATTGGATACATAACAGGAGCTCAATCAAAAAAGAATGCAATGCCATAGAATGGCTCGAAAACGCTTTCCAGAAGTATAAGTCAGAAAGGAAAGTTCCTTATAGAAGTGAAGTAAGAATGGAAGGTAAAAGTTGAAGCTTTCAAAACTGCAAGAAATTTTTCTTCAATTGTCATTTGTTAAGTTTCAATACAGGTGCCACCTACTGTGCTCAGCACTGGCTTTCTAGTTTGGTAATATGGACTTAATGGATGAATTATCTTACATTCCTGAGATTTAGTCCCATTGCACAGTAAGGGAGCAGACAAATGTTACTTTTATTAATCAAAGATTGGGCCTTTATATGAATGAACATTAATTCTCCAGCAGAGTAAAACCTTGGGCAGGTGAACATGGAGCAGGGTGCAAGGAAGCAGTCAAACAGTCGGGTACATCAATGAAATCAACGCTGGCCAACAAATGGGGTGGCAGAGTCCACAGAAGGCCATGCTTACCAGCCAGAGACCTGCTAGCCCAGTCATTCTCAACCATAGCTGACAATTAGATTCACTAGGAGGACTTCCAAAATATACATTGAACATTCACAGAACCCTCCCCAAACCATTTAAAAAAGAATAGCAGGACAAGGAGTTTTGCAGGTCATTCTAATATGAGCTGGAATTGAGAACTTTGGGTCCACACCTGTGCATCCTGAACTTTAAGATGCATGTGTTAAAATGCAGAAGCTGATTTAATTGACCTGGAATGGTGCCTGAGGTTCTACATTCTAACAAACAGCCAGGTTAAGACCAAGATTGCTAGTCTTCGGACAGCTTGTGATGTGTAAGAAATGCAGGATTTGGGGCCACATCATAGACCTATTGAATCAAAATCTGCATTTTAACAGCATCTCCACGTGATTTGAATGAACATTAAATTTTGAGAAATGCTCCTAAAAAATACAATTTTTTCCTAAATGAGGAAATGATACTTGGTACAACTTAGATGGCAGATAATAGTCTCCTTTCACTTCAATTAAATTCGTTTAACCCCAACAAATTCCAGATCCTAAAATTAGACACATATACAATTAAGCCTATAGCAGTGGTTCTCAAAGTGTGGTCCGAAGGCAGGCACCATTACATCACCTGGGAAGATGTTAGAAATGCAAATTCTTGTGACTTATCCAGACCTACTAGGGGTGGGACACAACAATGTTTATTTAACATGTTCTCCGGGTGATTCTGAAGCTGCATACTCAGATTTCAGAACCACTAGCTCATAAAATTATTGTCATGCTGTAACTACTTGGAATGTAGAAGTTAAAAATATTTTTTTAAGACACAAGAACTAAACTCATATATTGACTTTAATTGTCTTAAAATTAGATAAAAGAAATTCAAGAAACAATGGTATATGAATAGCAGTATTGGAAAATGAGATGGAGCATCATCAGTGGATCAGCTACTTTAAGGAACTCCGAGATGGTAGGAAACAGATGAGAATGAATCACAAAACACACACACGTGTATGCATGTACCCGCATACACTGAAGTCGAGATCAAAACGAAGCCCAGAGAAATTCCAGAGTGAATAAAGAAAGTTTAGGGAACTCTGTGATAATCTGTAGAATAATTAAGGATATTTATTCCTAGTTGCAGAACCAGTTGGCACACTCTTCCCATTCTCCTTAAAATAAGCTAAAGAATGAAGATTGAATAGATAAAATAATTCTGAAATTTCTCATCTAAATAGTTAATGAACTACTGAGGAGGGCTTATGAAGTTAGGACATTGTCGATCTAAATAAGAGGAACAGGTATTGAGTTAATTCTGAACTTTATGATCCACTACAGATGTCAAAAAATACCAAAGTAACCAAGTTGGTCCAAGAAATAGGGTTGGGTTATGACTACGGCACTTGTGAGCCATTTTCTTCACAAAAACGCATTAAAATTATGCTTTGTGATTGTATTGTTATATCTCTCTCTATATAGATCCATATATCTATATCTACTTATCTATCAATCTATGTACATTCATGACTTTGGATTTGGCAAAGATTCCAAATTGAACTTCATTAAAATTTTAAAAGTTTTTGCTTCAAAGAAGGTGAACAGAGAGATCATAGAAGAGGAGAAAATATTTGCAAATCCTATATTTGATAAGGAACTTGGATCCAGAATATATAATGAACTCTTGCAACTCAATAATAAAAAGACAAATATCCTAATTAAAAACCATAGGCAAAGAACTCAAATAGGCATTTCTCCAAGAAAGATACATGAATGGCCAATAAGCAGGTGAAAAGATGCTCCACATCATTAGCCATTAGGGAAATGCAAATCAAAACCACAATGCGATACCACTTCTCATAAACCAGAATGACTAGAATGAAAAAGATAAAGGCAGTCTTGGAGAGGACAAGGAGACATTGGAACCCTCATACATTGCTGATGCCGTTGTGAAGTGGTATAGCTACTTTGAAAAAGTTTGTGGCAGTTTTCTCAAATGATTAAACATAGAGTTATCAAATGACCTAGGAATTTTCCTCCTAGATAGACACCAAAAATAAATGAAAATATTAGCCCATAGAAAAGTCTATACATGAATGTTTAGAATGGCATTATTTATAATAGCCTAAAGGGGGAAACTAACTAACTGTGCATCAACTAACAAAATGATAAACAAAATTCAGTATAGCCATACAATGGAATAGGGTTGGGCCAAACAAAGCAATGAAGTGCTGATATATGCTACAACATGGACAATCTTAAAAATATTATGCTAAGTGAAAGACGCTAGTCACAAAAGACCACATATTATATAATCCCATTCATCTGAAATCCCATAATAGGGAAATATATATAGAGAGAAAGTAGACCAGTGGTTGCTTAGCACTGAGAGGTGGGAGGATAAGAGAGTGATGACTAAAGGGTAGCAGTTACACTTTGAGGTAATGAAAATATTAAAATTTATATTTAAATAAAATACTTAAAAATCCCCATATCTGTACTAAAACCCAGTGAATCGTACATGGGTAAATTGTATAGTATATGAATTACATCTCAATAAAGTTGTTTAAAAAATGTTTACTCAAGAATATTCACAAGTAAAAAATACATCCAAATGAATGAAAAACTGTGATCCAGATCTGACACCAAAGTATTGAGGGTAACAAAACTAGCAGCTCTACAAACATGAGACAAATATAAAGAAGGCATTGTTCAGGCTAACGGGCAAGACAACAGAAAGAACTGACATCTTAGTACAGCACTTGGGGGAAAAAATAAATGGAAAACTAGGAAACCAGATTTATTTGGAAAAAAAATGAGGTGAAGTGTATACACTGACTGTTTTCAATAAGAATTCTAGAATGATTTAGTACTTCAACATATTTGAATGTAGATTTGATTTAGAGGTAAACATAAAATAATTAAACTGCTAAAAAAAATTCCAAGAAAAAAATCAGCACTTCTAGATGAGCATTCTAGAAAATACCTGGCCAGTATTCTCCAAAAGTGTAAAGACCATGGAAAACAAGGAAAGAAACATGGAGTCTCATAGATTAAAGCAGACTAGAAAGGATTAGTTCCTGGGAAAAAAAAAGCGTATTGAAGGAAAAACTGGTGAAATCCACAGAGTCTGGAGTTCTCTTAATAGCATTGAACCAATGTTAATTTCGTACTTTTGAGAAGAGTGCCATAGTTATGTAACTTACTGACCTTGAGGGAATGTCATCAGGCAGAGTTTCTCAAACAGTGCCCACATTTTGGGCCAGATCATTCTTTGTTGGGGGAAGCTGTGTTGTGCACTGTAGGACGTTTGGCAGCATCCCAGGCCTCTAGCCAGTACACGTAAATAGCATCCCAAGCTACTCCATCAACCCAGATTAGAGAATTTCTCTAACATCCCTGGGGTGGGTGAGGGGGCAGCAAAGTTGTCTCTAATTGGGAACCACAGATTACATTCATCTCTAATGTCAACTAACTAAAATAAATCCCTTATCTCTTGGTGGTGTGAGAAGGAGAAGAAACAGACTTGTTCAATGTCTATGAAAATCACTTTTCACTAATCAACATGTTGATATACCAGTGAAGGTATCTTTAGAGGTGACTAACTTATGGCTGCCTGTAGCTCACCAGCAGAAAGATTGTGGTTTTTCAAAGGGTGTTTAACCACAAACCAAAATGACAGCCACTGGATTGTATTACAAATAGGGTGTGAGAAACTCTGTAGACATCAGGAAGAAAAAATACATTTTAAGAAATCTCTACTCAGTTGCATTAACTAACTGTCCACTCTGATGATGGTGATAATACCATTTTAAGGGGCTTCTTAGCTATAAAAATTATTGCTATCATTATCAAGAATGTCTTACTGAGAAGGAAATTACAGCACAGGAATTTCTTTTTGTTTTCAAAATCATAGAGTAAGGGATCATTACTTAAATAAGGAATCTGGAGGAAATGAAAATGAATCAGTGAGTAGGAAGTATCATGGATCTCATTCTCCAGGACCCCTTGACTGATAGCACCCCTTCCACCTGAAAAATTGGCCCCTCTTGGAACTGAGGAAACCTTAAGAAGCCTTTTCATTAAAAACCCCTTTTAGTGTCCCCAACATTCACCTGTTCGCCTCTCAGATCCGGAAAGAACCTGGTGCTTGCTCTTGGATTTGGTACGTGCTTTACCAGCCTCCACTTTCTGTACATCTACTGGCTAGCCCAGGAGGGACCTTCTACACATGCTTTTGAGGAAGATGTTCCGGAGAACAGAGTGTTTCACACCTCCTTGAACAGGCCTCCAAACTCAATCACTATGATCAATTACCCACTAGCCTTCAAACACTGTTTTTGTAATCAGGTGCTTTCAACTTTAGCTGGAAGTGTGAGTTACTTTACTATAAAAATGTAAAAAAGAGAAATTACATTAACGTTCAAAGAGAAGAAAATCTATATATGAATGCATGAAAGCTTAAAATTACAGGAGAGTCTTCATAAAATCCAAGTTGTCACTGCTAAAATATAAATTGTGATCTACTGTCACCATTTCCTTAAGAAGCAAATTGCAGAAAGTAACATTAACAACCATTCTATAACAAAGCATGCATTGCATTGGCTGAAACAAAAACTAGTTATTTATTTTTCCTTAAAGAGCATTCAAGTGAGTTATGTTCATTTTTTATGATAATGAAAGAGAGTGACCTTCTGTCAGTACCCTGTCTGCAATTTTTATGAACTTCAGGAACTATTATACTTTCTCCCTCTTAAATGTCAAGTACAAAAACAGAGATGACACTGCTGGTGGGGATGGAAAATGGTACAGACACTGCAGAGAAGAGTTCGGTAGTTCCTCAAAAAGTTAAACAGAGTTACCACATGACCCAGAAATTCTACACTAGCTATACACTCAAGAGAAATGAAAATATTTGTTCACACAAAATTTTATATGTGAACGTTTATAGCAGCAGTATTCATAATAGCCTAAAGGTGGAAACCACCCAACGGTCCATCAACAGACAAAGGATAAACAAAATGTGGTATATCCATACAATGGTATAGTGTTGGACCATAAAAAGGAATGAAGAGCTGCCACATGCTGCAACACGAATGGATCTTGAAGATTTTATGCTTAGTGAAAGAAGCCAGTCTCAAAAGACTATATATAATTCTATTTATAAGAAAGTCCACAATAGGGAAACCTATATATAAAGAGAAGGTAGATTAGTGGTCATTAAGGGCTGCTGGAAGGGAAGGTGAATGGTAAGGTGGCCACTATATGGTACAGACGTTCTTTTTGAAGGTATGAAAATGTTTTCCAACTGACTACAGTGATAGATGCACATAGCTGTGAATGTCCTAAAAGCCACAGAACTGTACACTTGAAATGGGTGAAACGTATGGTATGTGGATGATATCGCAGTACAGATGTTGAGAGAGAGAAGGAGAAACTGAGCTCCTACAGCCCTCTCCAGAGACAAACTCTTGGTACCAGCGGTGGGAAGAACACAGGCTCTAGATAACCTTGCGCACGAAGGCTGCCGCTGCGCAGACCTGACGCACCGGGCCCGGATGTGGAGGGTTCGCGAGCGCCAACGCCCGCGCTCTTCCCTTGCACCCAGCTGCCAACGGTCACCTCAGCCTTGGGCGCTTTGCCTGCGGCCATGTCCAGCGACATCAAGAACTTCTAGAGGCCTGATTCCTAGACACTCCACACACTCCACTCCAGGCCACCCGCTCCCATGGGCAGTTACCTGACCACTCCCAACTCCGCGCCGCCACCTCTCGCCCAGGGGCGCCGGACGCCGAGGTCCCGGCCCGCCCCGGCCCAGGACGGCTTGCGGCGCCTCCACAGTGGGCGCTGCCTCCGTACCGGACCCTTCCCCGAGGTGCCGCCAGACTGGGACCCCGCCAAACCCCAGAGGATCGTCCCTGAGGCCTGGAGGCGTCTTCCTCCCAAGCTGCCCCCCAAGACCATCATGGGGCCGGATCTTTCCGGTGCATGGGAGAGCTACATGAAACGGTGGCTTTGGAGTGCCCGGCACCCAAGACGGATCTGGAGCCCCGTGACCATCAAGATCACGCCTCCTGAACGGAGTGGGAGCCCCGGGGCGTCCTCTGGTCCGGGAGTCCGCTCTGCAGGCCGTCCACCCTCCGAGGAGCGCCCAAACCCCTGTGCCAAGGAGACCGTGCTGAGGGCACTTAGCCAATGCAAGAAGGGGAACAGGAAGTTTGATGGGCCGCTCTGGTTTGAGATTCCAGAGAGCACAACGAGCAGGGGGCGGAACAAAGAGCCCAAGCCATCGGCCTTCAAGCCCCTGATCAAAAATGGAGTGGTCCCTTCCTTTGTGCCCAGGCCAGGGCCTCTGAACAGAAGCCTCCTCTCCTGCAACTACAACGTCTGCAAGGAGAACGCTGATCCCAGGCTTGATGTTCTGTCTGTCGCCCCCCCTACTGCCGGGACAGGTCAGTGCATGCCACAAATCCTCAGCTAGAGATCTGGGAGAAGATGCAGCTCTCCTGGGGTCTCAGGCCGACCTCCAGTGCACAAGAGCGGTGCCAGTAGGGTCTCATTCGCTCCTGAGGATGCCCATCCTGCTGACCCCTTTGACTCTTAAGAGTCAGGGCCCTGCTCCCCACCTCCTGAGACTCAAACCTACATATCTGCTCTCATCTTACTGACCCAAGCATGGGACCCCGACATAGTATCGCTACAGCCCGCAGACCTGCCAACCCCCAAGACTGCCTGTCCTTCTAGAGCCCTCACGGAAGATCGTTGATGTCAAAACCCTTGCCTCCCCTGCCTGCCCACTCCTTCCTGCCTTTCCCCTTGCTTTTCCGGAAGGCATGCTTCTTCCCCACCTCCCTGTTAGCCCAGTTTGCATAGTTCAATATTTGATCTCATTAAAAACAATATTGATATTCGAAAAGGAGCTTTTCATGCAAAAATAAAGGGAAAGTGTGTTCCAGAGGAGCAAGAGCAAGGGCAGAGACTCTACATTGGGAACAATTTTTATTTGTTTGAGATCCGCATAGAAGTCCAGTATAGCTGGAGAGTAGTGCAGGAGAAGATAATAGGAGGTTAGAGACAGACTCTGATGGAGTAACACAAGGCATTGGGGCCATGGCGAAGAGTATGAGTTTTATTCTAAGAATCATGGGTTTTAGGTGAGAAAACACTAATCAGGTTGATATTTTTAAACAAATCATTCTGGTTCTTGTGTGGAGAGTGGATTATCCAGAGGGAGTAATTGAAACAGAAAAAGAGAAGCTCAATACTGTATTTGAAGCAGGAGTTGAGAGTGGTTTGGTTTGAAAGGGAAGTGATGCATATGAAAGATGCACATGAACTTAGGGTATGTTTTGAAGGTGGTTATCATGGGACTCATTAGGACACTGGATGATAGCATTAGCAAAGTGGAGGAAACCAAGAGTCTTAGCTTATTGGTTCAAGAAACTGCACGATGATAGTGCTATTTATTGAAATGAGAAACACCAGTAGAGAAAATATTTGGAGAAATCAAGAAGTCTGTTTTGGTTATGTGTCCTCGAGTACCCACACATTTGTTATCATGGTGGAGGCGTCACTTGTGCAGTTGAAAATGTGGATCTGGAAATCATGGGAAAGCTTGAAGTTAGAGACGTAAATTTAGAAGTCCTGAATGTATGAGCTCATTTATAACACATATGTGGTGCTTAAAACCATGACCTGTATGAGACCATTTATGCAGAAAATGTAGATAGAGAAGAGGGCTAAGGTTGAACCCTGGAGTGCTCCAATTTTAGAGGGTGAAAAAAAGAGAAGGAGAGAAAAAGTCTGAGGGAAAAACAGCCATTGAGGTGGGAGAGAAGTCAGAAGCAGCAGGGGTAGTGAGGGGAGAATCCCAGAAGGTGGAATTTATCAACCGTGTTGGCTGCTGCTGAGAAGATAAGAAAAGAGATGTTCCATCACTGACTTTAAGAGGAGAAATTGTTCTAGAGCGTTGGAGGTAAAAGCCTGAATTGATTTGGAAGACACTAGAGGGGTGGGCATGGAGCCAGGGCTGGGGAAACCATTTGGTAGCTATTCAGTCTCGAAGTAAAGCAGGTAAGTGGGAATGCTGGAGAAAGTTTAATTTTATTTTTAAATGTTCTTTTAAGAAAGGTTAGGGAAGATGTTTCAGCAGTAAAGTGTTCTTCAGGAAGCTCTGGAGGGATGGGCTCTTAGGTGCTGGTGGAGGGTGGGGTGGCACACAGACACTTGACCCATGATAACCACAGGGGTCAGGAGTGGGCAGCATCTGTGGGAGGAGAGGGCCAGCGTGGTGGACTTGGGGTGTGAAGGACATCTGTTCTCTTTTTCCCACGCTATCGGTGAAGTGCAAAACCAGACTATCAGCAGAGAGGGGGAGGAGGGAAATATTTGAAGTTTGAGGAAAGAGTTGAAGATGTGAGATAGAATTCTAAGAGTGGGAAAAGGAACAGAGTGAGAAAATGTAATAGGATTATGAGAAAATATCAAGGGCCCATTGCAGACTTGCGTTCTTAAACTAAATAGGGAACTGGGAAAAATGATTAGGTAATTTTCTGTAAATTTTATTTTACTTGAACTAGTATAAATGAGGATTGAATACACAATTGGTTTTAACCATTATAATATTTTAACCAATATGATATTAACTATTATGCTCCAAAAGAATTTAATAAATAAGGAAGCAGCAAGGGAGTTATGGTCTGTATTAGTCAGGGCTGTCCTGAGAAACAAAACCTGTGCGTGTGTGTGTGTGTGTGTGTGTGTGTGTGCAGAGAGAGAGAGAGAGAGATTGATTGATTGATTGATTATAAAGAATTGGCTGAGACCCAGGAGAGCTGATGACATAAGCTCCAATCTAAGTCTGAAGGCAGAAGACTGGTCCCAGCTCAGAGACAGGCAGGCAGAGAGAGAGAATTTTTTCTTACTAAGCTTTTTTGTTCTGTTTGGGTCTTTCAACAATTGCACGAGCCCTGCCCACATAGGGGAGGGCTATCCGCTTTACACAGTGTACCAATGCAAATGTTAACCTCATCCAGAAACACCCTCACAGATACGCCCAGAAATAAAGTTTAAACAAATATCTGGACCACGGCCCAGTCAAGTAGATACGTAAAATTAACCATCACAGAGTGTTTTTAAAGGAGTAATTTTAGTTTGGATCATGGAATCTAACTGGTTAAGCAAGAAATTGATAAGGGAGATAGATAATGGAAACTATGGGAAGAACAAACTATTAGATTAACTGAGGAAGCTGAAAATTTGTCATGTAGTGGTAACTAAAACAAGCAAGGTAGGAGGGCAGAGTGGAAAGTGAATTTTTTGAATTTGGTATTTGAAAAGTTTAATGACGAGAGTCAGAGGTATGAGAATGAGGTAAGAATGAGGGCTAAGAATGAAGATCAGGGGGTAGAAGGGGAGCCAGTAGCAAGGTAGCAGGAAGAATAAGAATGAGAAGAGGAGCACCTGGTTCCTAACATCCATGAGTTTTAAAGTAACGGGGATCTTTGAAAAAGCAAAGAGAAATAATAGTTTGGAAGCAGAAAACATGAGCAAGAAGGGCATCTGCTCTCTTGTCCAAGCTGTGAGGGTCTTGAAATGCTAGAGAAAGAGTGGCTATTCTTCAGCTGAGGGTCAGTGCCTCCAAGATTAAAGAGGGTAGGGAGACTTCTCAGGCTCTGTATTCACATGAGCCAATTCTTTATAATCAACCAATCAATCAATCAATCAATCTCTCCACACACACACACACACACACACACACAGACTCTCACACATTGATTCTATTTCTCAGGAGAACCCTGACTAATACACACCCAGATTCCCTTTCTTCTTCCCTGTTTGTTAAATTCTTTTGGAATATAATAGTTAATATCGGTTAAAATATTATAGTTTAAACCAATTAAATTTTGAAAACAGGAATTTTAAAAAATGTAACCACACAATTCATGTAAGAATTTAAATTATTAATAAACATAAAAATATTCAAATGTGTTCTAGTTATTTAGAGAAATTTACATACAAACTCTATTTAACCCATCATTGCAAAAGACAAGGTAAGCTAATATCCATCTCAATATATAACTATATGTATATAATTGTATATACACAGACACACACACAATTCTCTCTGTTGCTCTGTTTTGGTGGGTTAAATGAAAAATTTTGCTTAAAAAGAGGAATCACAAAAGTAACATTGTTTAAACTTTTAATGTGTATGTGTATTTATTTGCCAAACTTTTTATGATAATTCAGATTTTCCTTTGCATGAGAGTCTGCTAATTGGATTTCTACATGAACCATATCCATGATATAACATCTTTTATCTCCTGTTTTGATTTCTTTAAGTGAAGCCAGATTTTAGGTTCAGATTACCTGTAGGTTTTTCCCAGTGCTTTATAGATAATTTGCTCACATCTAATGCAGGAGAATTGTTTTGGACAACTCAAATCTTTCCAAACTATTAGTTGGATTTAAAGAAACAAAAGCTCTCTTTCTGCACTTACATTTCATTCTTCTATGAAATTATTAGATGAAATACATCATTATAAAGTGTGTCATGGAGTGATTTGGTAACACACTCGACTGAATTTATGTAAAAATGTAATTAAATTGATAGGAGTATAAAGGTACTGGAATACTAAAGAGAGCCTGTAGCAAAGGAGAATTAAGTGCTGATTATGTACCTGTGTTCTTATATGTACATGTGTAAATACATTCTGATCTTTAGCTGCATATATATTTGGATATAGATCTATAATACACTCAGTCTTTACACCGGTGACCATAGAGCAAATCTCAGTATTACCTACATCATAAATAGGCAGACTTTTGTGGCTGTGTTTTTTTTCAGAAAGGTACAAGGCTCTCTTCTTTTTTGCAGAATTTTTATATCCCCGCATTCTCTAGAAAAACAGAAGTTCTAAAAAACAGTGTTATTATACTTTAGAAAAATGTAAAAATGTTTCATATCAAAAATTGCCTTTCATATGCACTTAAAATGTGATGTTCCTAGTTAAATATATGACATTTCTCTAAGAGAATGTGAAATTATTATATTGAATAGCAAAAGTAATAAAAATCATTTAAGCAATTATAACCCTCAACATTTCCTGATTTCGGAAAATAATAATTATGATAATAGCTCACATCACAGGCTATGTTATGCTGAATAAATTTTTTTATTAAACTTTCAAAAAAGGATTATTTAAAGCAATAAAGTAAAATGTTTGGAATGCATAATTTTGAAGGTGCAATTTAATTCAATAGTCTTTTTATGGAATACAGCCTTGCTTTCTCTTGAGTTTCTATCTTTCCTTATCCATTTATGCCCAGCAGCAGTTCTGCATCATTGTTAATTGACAAACATGTAAACATGGAGAGTGGTCCACCTTAAGATCATCAGCAGGGAGAGCTCAGCAGTAAAGTTCATTTCTGTTTGTATTTTGTCTTCTCTAAAATCACAGAAGATCAGTGAGACGTATATCAGATAGTCAAATTACAAAATGTATACAAAAGGAATAAAGAAAGCATGATCTGTGGGAAAAAGTAGAAAGCCACACCTTTAAGGTGAGTCCATGTGTCCTCCAGAGTTAGAACATATCTCTTCCAGAGAGGGACTGATGTAAACAAACCTTATCCAGGGAAGTTGCTCCAGAGGGTCTGCTTTTAAATTTATTTCTTATCCCAGGTCCAGTAACTTAATCTTGAGGTTTTGAGTCCAGATTTTAGCAAATGTTCTCCTGCTAGGGCGTGGGTGTCCCTTGTTTCGCCTCCTGGTAATTGACTCTAGTTACAGTTACTCTGCTTTACAAGTGAACGCCACCATTCATTCATACACTCTTCTGACCTAGGCCTCTAGGTGGTGTTCCGCTCTGTTTTTCTCACTCCTGTGTGGCTTGTCCAGTGTGGCTTGTCCAGTGTCCAGTCCTGTAATTTGGCCAATGGTGGCCGTCCATAACCTTGAAGCAAAAATGGTAACCCATAACTTTTCTAATTTTTTATTTTGAAATAATTTTAGATTTACAGAAGACTAAACACTTATTCTTCACTGAGCATCCCTTAATGTTAACATCTCCCAGAGCAGGGAATGTTTATCAAAATTAAGAAAGTAACATTGGTATAGTATTGTAAACTTAGCTACAGACTTTATTTCGATTTTGTGAGTGTTTCGATCAATGTGTTTGCTGTCTCAGGATCCGATCCAGTGTACCTTATGGTATTAAATCGTCGTCTCTTCTTAGACACCTCCAACCAGGGACAGTCTCTCAGTCTTTTCTCATTTCTCATGACCTTGGAAATTTTGTAAAATGCTCCTTTAGGTAAGACAACATTTTAAAAAGTTATATTGAGTTCAAAATATGTTGGAGGAGGAAGATACTACAAAAATCCTTCCATGGTTAAAAATTTGGGGTTAAAATATAGATTTAAAAACTATGATCACATTTGTGTGTGTTTGTGTTATGCATATTAAATACATCTTTCTTTTTGTTTCAGTATGAATGCAACCTCACTTTATGAGTGATGCTGCTGCATGAGAAGGAAAGTGGAAAGAGTGAGAGAATAATGCATTACCATTGACGGGGTGGCACAAAAACAAAAGCCAGCCTAGCACAGGATTGTATTAAGCCTGGTAGAGGAATTGAAGTTTAAATAGATTGAAAGGGAGTTCAAGTATCTGGGCAATTGTATCAGCCTGACTGCTGTCAGTCTCACATTCATTTAGCATGTCTAAAGTATTTACTGAAGGTCTGTATTGATCCAAGTATTTTCCTAGGCACTAGCGAAATGATGATGACTGAGACGCCAAGGAAATTAAAGATTAGTAGGAAAATAGCTAGAAGCAAGAGAATTCAATACAGTTTGATAAATTTTTTTATAAGGGCAAGCACAAATTTCTATGTGAACATATAGAATATATGAGAAAGTTGTTTGCTGTACATAATTTAGAAAAAAACCCTGAAATTTCTAGGATAAGTAGAAGTGGAAAAAAAATGACTTGGACAGGAAAAGAGAAAAAATGGAAAAGAACATAATTCTGAACCGTATAAAGTTTAAAGAGCTGTTGGGGTGAGGGTGAGTGGTGTGGGCTTTACAAATTATAATTCCATATGCCTGAGCTGGACCAGTTTAATATATGATGGTTTTCTGGGACAGTCTCAGGTGACCTTGCTTACCTGACGGATTTTTCCCCCTTTAGTGCAACAGTCTCTGTTTGAATGATAAATTATGTGCACACTGTTAAGACAGAGCAAGTTATGTACCCTGAGCATACATCAGGGATATGGACTCGATCGAGTGGTCCAACTAGAAGTGGAAAGAATAAAACAGAACTCTTGATGCTTTTATTTAGGGCAGTGGAGTCTGAGGTTCTTATGAGGCATTCATGTAGGGATCGTCACTGGATAATTCCAGAATTGGAAGAGATACATGGGAATGCAGAGAGCTACATGAGTTGTGTTGTGTGGGGGCGGATGTGGGGGTGGGAGAGAGAATCAAAGGATGGATGCATCCCAGAGAACATTCAGCCATATTTAATGATTAAACAAAAAGATTTGGACTTGGTTAATTATGTCTCCTGTCCCTCATCCATAATATAGGTCTAATATTATTCAATTTACAGCATGCTAAAGATGAAATGCAATAGTATATACGTGCCTGTACCCAGTAATGAGTCAACATCCACATAGCTAGAGATATATGTAGCTAGTGAGGTTTGTCCATTGATATCTATATAGTTATCAATAAACATATGTAGCTATCATTCCTGCTCCTGTGTGGCTGCGATAGAAGAAAAAGGTCAGCGCCACAAGAATACCTTCATTGGAGGGCTGTATTATGTCATCAAGTAACAAGGAATTTAAACTGATAGACTCACTTGTTTCTTTAGGCACATAGGGTAGTTTAGCGTAGGCCAGTTTGCTTGAAGGCAGAATGAAAAAAGAAGAAGAATGGACAGATGAAATTGTGCTATTCTTTTTATTCATGAGGAGTTATCCTTCTGTTCTCTGTATCTGTATGTTTATTTGTTGCTGCTCTTGTTTTATCTTCCACATCTGAGTTGGGGGATGGTGGTGGGTGAGGGTGAAAGGGGTAACGGGCATGCTAATTTGTCCAATGATGGACAGCAACCAGACTTTTGGTGGTGAACATGATGTAGTCTATAGAGAAGTTGAACTATAATGATGTACACCTGAAATTTATATAATATTATAAATCAATATGACTTCAATAAAATAAATCAATAAATAAAAGGAAGTTCTCATTCTATCTTTGATTCTGCTGTACCTCTGTGCCTGGCCTGCAGGGATCTTGAAGAGATTGGTTTTACAGCAAACGTAACGCCTGCTCATGCCAGCTAAGCCTGTAAGAGCGTGCTTAATAAGATTTAAAAAGAATTGCCCGAATTTCTCAAACAAAACCAACTCTAGTCAGAGGTGGCATGTGGGTTTTTCTTTCAAGAGCTAAGTGAAGGGAAAGTAGATGACTGAAGGCAAATGCACAGGTCACCAGTGTTATAGACACATAGAGAATACAAAAAGAAAGAACTAGTTAACAGAGTTTACATCTAAAAGAAATAAAAGAGGGACACATAACCATACAGAGGATGAGGTACAGAGTCTACAATACCCTTTGTATTTTGACTAACAGGGAGCTCTGTATTGGACACCTGACTGAGTTACAACAGAGTACATGGGAAAACTGGGTCAGATTTTTCTTCTCCAGCTATGAAGACTCTATAAGAATTAAACTTTAGGAAGTCAAATTAAAACTCAAACAATTTTGTAGGTGCAATTGTCTTTCTGTCATTTGCTAAGCTATCTAATGCCATTTTGAGACCCAACCTGGTTTCTGTTGGTAACTCCATGATGAGAGTAGTGCCTCTGTACCTACAGAATCGGGGCCTGAGAGGTGCAAGACAGGGAAAGCTACACCAAAATGAGCTGTAATTTCCTGAAAAATGCTTGATGTTCATCCACACCTGTATTCTGCTCTTAATGATCCTGGTGGTATAAAATGTTAAGGTTCACACCATTTGCTCCTGGACCATAGTCAGATGTAAACTGTAATGTAACCTGGATGTTTATGTTCCCAAGCATCCATCACAGTATTTCTTACCTAAAGCATCATAAAAGGCTCGAAAGTCCTCTAATGCATATAAAATACCCAATAGTCAAAATGCACCCCCTCAAAAAAAAGGTGAAAAAAGCTCTCAACTCTTTCCCCTGTCAGGGCAGGGGAAATCTGCTTTCTTCCTTTCTGGTCTTCCTATGGTTGGACTAAAAATAAACACAAGACCAGATTAACAGGAGAAAAACCAAGTTTAATATGAATGTATTGGAGATCATAGAGAAATGATTCTCAGAGAACAAAATAGGCAGTATATATATCTTTTACACAAAGAAACAACAAATTTATGAGGAATGACAGGACAAAGAAACTTAGATTTGATGTATGTAGTTTGTGAGGAATTTAAGCAGAGTTTAGGCTTGAGGTAGTAAATTAGCAAGGTTTGTTAATGGAAGCCTCTAGGCCCCGAATCCCCTTGCTTTGGTGATAAGGATGCAGAGAGAGAGCACCTTTTGCATGGTTTATTTCTTGCTTTCGGGGAGAAAAGAGACAGGGGGGTCAGAATGCCCCTTTTGCTTCTCAAGTTACTTTAACTCAAAATAACCAATACGTTATTTTGGGGTATTTTCAGGGGTGCCTGGCCAGGGCACTAACACTTCCTTGATATATTCAACCAAAATTTTCACCACTCATTCTGTGTTTGGGTCTTAAAAGAACTTCAAATGTAAAGGGAGTACAATAAATGTATGTTTATATTTCATCTCTATCCGGAATTGTTTTCTGATTCTAACTTCTCCCAATCTTTTCTTGGCTATACTTTTTGATTTCTTTATATTTGTATGCTGGCTTCCAAATTGTGTATGAGTAAAGAGAGAAATACACTGAAAGTTTGGGGTAAATTGAGCAGAGACAAGAATCCAATACCCCTACAAATGTTGGTTCCAAAGAAAGGGTCATAAGTCAGCCTTACTTAACTCCACATAAAATGAGAAGTCTATAAAAGATCATTACTAGCAAGATCAATCCTGGCAATAATTTTATATATAGACTTTGGGAAAGAGTCAATACCTGGGATCAGTGCCAGAACTAGGGCATAGATCCTGACCCATAAATAGTTGAAGTATATAGAATCAAAGTCAGTTGAGAAATTAAGACTTGGCAAAAAATCTAATGCTGTTATTAATGGATGTCCTGAAAGGATACAACTGAGTGCATCAGCAGAGAGTAGCTGGTTCTAACAGTTCATCCTGAAAGAGACTAGCTTTTTATCACTAAATTCTTAGTATGGTGAGAAGAAAGTTTTACTAGATTGTTTTTAGTTACAACACCTTTTTATTATAAAAATATTTCTCAATTTTCAAATAAAAGAAATAAAACTAAATATAAATAAAAATCAGCTGTATTTTCACTGTCCGGATGAAATCACTGCTATACCCTCCAGTCTTTTTAACACACCTTTACATACATAAAACTATAGCTATGTCAAAACATACCACAAAAGACATTATACATCATTAGTCTTTAGGGAAACACAAATTAAAATCACAATGAGATATCATTTCACTTCCCCAGTAGAATGGATATAAATAATAAGATAGACAATGGCAATCGTTGGTGAGAATGTGGAGAAACTGGAACCCATATACATTGTTGCCAAAGATGTAATGTGGCAAAGCCACCTTGGAAAACAGTTTTACAGCTTTTGAAGCATTAAATGTGAATTTACCATATTACCTAGCAATTCCACCCCTGAATTTTCACTCAACAGGAATGAAAACACATGTCTGTATGATAACTTGTATATGATGGTCATAGTAGCATCATTCATAATAGCCAAAAGGTGGAAACAATCTACACGTCTGTCCCCTGGTGAGAAGATAAACACAAGGTGACATATCCGTACAATAGAATACCACTTACTCAGAAATAAGAAAGGAATAAAGTGCTGACACACTGACATACGCAAAACATGGACGAACCTCACACACCGTGCTAAGTGAAAGAAGACAGACACCAAACACCACACATTGTATGATCCATTTATATAAAATTATGTCAAGAAAAGGCAAAACTATAGAGACAGAAGTAGATTAGTGGTTGCCTGGGATAGGGATGACAATAGGAACTGGCTGTCAATGGGTGCCAGCGCTCTTTTGATGTGATGGAACGTTGTCAAATTGATTTTACATAAATTTACTAAAAATAACTGATTTGTACACTTAAAATGTGTGAATTTTATGGTATGCAAATTATATCTTAACAAAACTAAGTAAAAAAGTGAGATTATGGTTTGAGATGAACACATGAGCTATTCTGTTTTGCTTTTTCTCTTATTGATCTGCCCTTGTTTGACTGGAGGCATCCATTTCCTTGAGGAAAGTTTAGAATTATTGTTGTATGAATTAAAATATAAAGAGTTAATATTTAGCTTCTAACATTCAAATTGTAAATTTATACAGGATAATAATACTAGAAACTAGACTGTTGATATGGTGACCTTCCTAAATTCCTTTCTCTATTCATTTCCCATATTAACAGCCAAGAAGAGTAATGAGAGTGCAGGGCTGGCAACCTTGTGGGCCAAATCTGGCCTGCTGCCCGTTTTGTAAAAAAAAAAGTGCTATTGGGACACAGCCATGCCCGTTCATTACACACCGCCTCGCTGCTTTCACGCTGCAGCGGCAGACTTGAGGAATCGTGACGGAAATCATGCAGCCCGTAAATCCTAAAATATTTCCTCTCTGGCCATTTACAGAAAAACACTGCTGACCCTTGAACTAGACGAGCCAGCTGCTGGCCAAGAAGGAAATCCAGCTTCTCTCAGCCTGAAAGATTGTTTAGGGAAATGGATGAGAAAAGGACAAGAGAGTCAGGGACCTTTTTTTTTTTTTTTTTGTGACCACAAGATGCTTCTATGGGGAAACACTGGGGAGAAATTTCATTCTTAATTTGATAAATTTTATTTTTTAATTAATTTATTTTTGGCAGGGAAATGAATTTAAGTAGTTCAAAATTCAAAAGATAGAAAAGTCTTACACTAAAATTCCTCTTCTGGGTTCTGTACCCCACCTCCCAATACCCCTCCCTAGAGGGAACTGGAGTTGTATGTTACTTAGGTATCTGCCAGAGCTATCTTATGCATGTTCTTTTCTTTGTTTACGCTGTAGTTTTAGGTGTTTGTAACATATTTCTTTTATTAAAAGAGTGATGAATGGGATATTTTCATTCATATGGCATTTTACCCATACTGTATAACTGTAGGATAAATTTCTGGATGTGGAATTGATGAGGCAAAGGATGTGTCTATTTATAATTTTAAGATATTACCAAATTGCCTGCAAGAAGTTTTCAACAAGCTGTCACCAGCAATGTAGGAAAGGGCATTTTTCCCCACACGCTCACCAACACGGCGTCTCACCAAGATTGTTAATCAATGCCGATATGAAAGACTAGCAGAGAACCCTGCTTTCCTGCTTCCACAAGGACAGCATCTGCCTCCATCCTGCATATATTTGTAGATT
The DNA here is from genome assembly GCF_041296265.1 of Equus caballus. Taxonomy (NCBI): domain Eukaryota; kingdom Metazoa; phylum Chordata; class Mammalia; order Perissodactyla; family Equidae; genus Equus; species Equus caballus. The sequence continues at coordinate 22,607,006 of NC_091687.1, forward strand.
ATGGGAAAATAAAGGAAATGAAATATAAAGGATATAGAATTTATGTAAATGGGCAAAATCATCCAAAACAGACTATTTTAACCCAATTTAGGAGGTTGTTGAAATTAGAATGAACAGAATGTTTGAATTAAAAGAAACTCTGAATTAAATTCAGAAAATGCTGAAAAATTATTCCTAGAAAAGTTTAAAGGTGCCCTGAAACTTGCCAGGGTTATTTACAAGTGACAGAGCATCTAGAGAATATGGGAGGTGCATTTTTCTTGAATGTCCTCATTTAACTATGACTACCTTTGCAATCCTGATATCCTCAGTCAGAGTTTGCACAGGACAATGGAGGTCATTCTCTGTATACCAGGAACCAAGGGTTGTATACAGGGACCCAGAGACTTGTATAACCAGGGAAGGGCTGCAGAATTGCGTGTCAGGAGGCTAGCACCAGCCTCGCGGGCTGGCATCAACAAAACGCTTATCTCTCTAGAGCTGGCCTGAAAACCACCTCAGATCTCAGGAAACTCTGGACAGCTCACGTCTCCTGGAGAGTCCAATCATAGTCCACGTGGGGAGTGGTAGTTAGGAATTTTAGTCCTCAGCTTCTCCTCAGTAATGCATTTTTGGAATTATATCTGAAGCCGATTTCTTTTTTTCTTAACACTATATCATGAACATTTCTCATAGTTTTAATTTTTTTTAAACACATGATTTTTATTAGCTTCTTCATTCAATGAAATATTTTTGGGTGTGCTGTTGTTTCTGGTCTTTAACTGCTATAAATGATTTTGCAATGGATATTTTTATAAATAGCAATATTTTTAAATCACTGATTATATCATTCTTAGATATTCTTATAAGTGAAATTAAGAGGTAAAAGGTGAAACATTTTTTAAGAAGTAAATAATTCCCAGGAGTGGATCAGAACAATTTATAATATCCTAATTGTATCTGAAAATTACCCTCTTAGATATATTATATATTTTCATTAAAATAATCTAAAATACATAAATGTAAACAAACAGGAAATTCTGCTGACTTGATAGACAAACAATGGCATCATGTTTCAATGTAAATATTTACCTTATTAATGAGGTTGGGTACATTTCTTATGCTTATTGCTTTCATTGCTTTAACATCTTCAAAGTGTTGTCAGCAGATAATTAACAAGGATAATGGATATTTTTATGTCTGTTTCTGGTTTTAATGAAATGTTTTCTTGTACCACAATTCTCAAACTTTGCTCATTCTACCGAAAACAATAGTAACAGAGTGATGATAATGTTCCGATACTAATGCTGGTGGACTAGGGCAGAAATTCTCAACGTAGGGGTGGGGCTGTACTGAGGAGAGAAGAAAGTGTGTTCTCTGACTGGGGCCCCACGGGAAGCTGGAAGACTTTCTAGGAAGAATCCCCCTCAGGATCACACATCACAGCTCCACAGCCTTATGTGTACTAATGGGCAAGCCTTGGAGGTTCCTTGCTTAAGACTATGAGTATGTGTTCCCACTCCACAAGACAAAAATAAGGTAAACAATATATTTTATATGCCTTCACCTTCTTTTTTGAGGCATAATAACTTTGTACATTTACTTATATATATTCCCTCAGTTGTATGTAAATATTGTTATGCACCGTTTGCTATGAAGTTTTCAAGTACTCTTTGCTGAACAGCCTTTGTTCAAATTTGGGGCACTGAAGCTAGTTCCAATATAATCAGTCAGTTGTTAAGCAATGAGCAGGAACATCATTCAATGTAGTTGAATTAGAGCTGTACAATTCTTTGATCTCTGAAATGTGTTTATTAAATTGTAATATTTTTATTTCAGTAAGGAAGTTTGATATAAGACAAAAAATTGCTAGATACTTACAGTGAAAAATTACACATTGTTTAGAGCATATATTTTCAGGTTGCTTTTCATTACTTTTGAGCTATTTTGTAATTTTCTAGGTTGTAGATAACTGCTTGTAAGGCAAAATAATTTTTGCCTGTAGGCCCACAGATTCTGTTCTTTGGAGGTTCTGTTAACTCCCCTATCCAGGAGCCTCCCCCAACCCTCTGCTCCCCTCCCAAAAGTCAGCTTTGAGTCCCCTTATAAATGCATTTCCTCTACCCTCTCTCTCTACCTCTCTCAAAGAAGTATATACATATAGTTTGACTTCTCCTTTAAATCTGTTGCAAATTTGCCTGGTCCTCTCAATATAGTTAAAATCCTTAACATGTGTTTTATGTATTATACATTGTACGTGTATATATATATATTATATATATGTATATTAGAGTCATGATTTTATCATTTTGGTAAATTATCTTTTAGCCCTCCATTTTATTGTTCTTAGTTTTCTGATCTTATCATTCAATTATGAATGGTCATGTTTTGGGAATAGTTTTAAATCTGATTTTGGGGAAAGGGATTGTTACCAACACTATCTATATCATCTGTTTCCATTAAGGTAAAGCAAAAGGCTAATCATAAAATATTGCAAATGATCTCATAATGAAGATGTATTTAGGATTCACCTCCCTCCATTCCAGTCTCCTGCAGTGTGCCTCTCAGCTATATGGACCCCAAAAAAGGGCCTAAAGAGTCACCATTTTCTATATCTTTCTATAATTAGAATCCTACCAGAGCCATTGCCAATTATTTCCAGTTACTTAAACTAACGAGTATCTAGAATGTAATATTTTAAGATATTCAAGTTCAAGTTCAACAGATGATAGAATAGATGGTCTTAGAGAGGGCATATATAAACAAAGCTCTACATAAGTAAGAGTCATTTGGGTGACCGTCCATTCAAAAAGGGCAGGTCTGCCTGGAATCAGCCAGATGAGGATAGCACGTTTGTGTGAGCAGGACAAGAAGGGCACTGGAGGTTGTGCGGTGAAAGAAAGACCTTCGCAAGAACTAGCTAAGGGGGTGGACGGGCTTTGAATCCCATACCTAAGAGCTAGCACCTCACTATGTAAACAAATGGAAACAACTAAATAAAATATAACCTGTTGCTAATATAATAACCTGGCAAAATGATTGAGGAAGCAAGACCAGAGCATGAAAATCAGTTAGGATAATTTGTAGAGGGACGGACAGACAAATTGGGAAGATCGTTGGGTGAAAATATAATTAGATGCAAGAAGAATGGCGTTTAAAGTAAAATCTTTTTCTTTTTAAATACTTTCATTTCTTTCTTTCTTTTTTTTTTGAGGAAGATTAGCCCTGAGCTAACTGCTGCCAATCCTCCTCATTTTGCTGAGGAAGACTAGCCCTGAGCTAACATCCATGCCCATCTTCCTCTACTTTTTGTGTGGGACGCCTACCACAGCATGGCTTGCCAGGCGGTGCCATGTCTGCACCCGGGATCCGATCCGGCAAACCCTGGGCCACAGCAGAACGTGTGCACTTAACTGCTGCGCCACTAGGCTGGCCTCTAAGGTAAAATCTTAAACTAGTCAATTTTATTTACAGAGGGAGAAAGCCCAGAGTCTTTTGATGGAGTCTGGTTCCTTTAGGCCAAAGGTGAAAGCAAAAAAGTCAGCTTCAGTCACCTCAAGCCGACCTGCTGCAGGTTGCCTCAACCAACACTAAGGAGCCACACAGATTCCCCTTTGCCGACCTCTCCCCTGGAACAGAACTGATGTCTACAGTTTAATGTCTCTTGGACAACTGAGAAATATATCTTTACTATGAAGATAAATAATGCTGTCTACTGAAAGCTTCTCTCTCTCTTTCTCTTATGCTCTCTCTTTTTATTTTCAAATAAAGTAAAAACAGGATTTATTCAAATCCTTAATGTTCATATTATGCAAATGTGTTAAAAAAAACTTAACTTAATGCCTGTTTATTGTTAATAACCTCATTCATTTTTTTGTGAGGAAGTTTGGCATCTGTTGCCAGTCTTTCTCTTTTTACTTGAGGAAGATTGGCACAGAACTAACATCTACACCCATCTTCCTCTATTTTGTATGTGGGATGTCACCACAGCATGGCTTGATGAGTGGTGCTAGGTCCGTGCCTGGGATCCAAACCTGTGAACCCCTGGCTGCTGAAGTGGAGTGCATAAATGTAACCACTACGCCACCAGGCTGGCCCCAACCTCATCTTTTTTTAATTGAACTTTCAGGACATGTTTTCATTTGATCTTTACAAACATACTGACTAACTGATGAGGCCATATTTAGACACATTCAGGTCTAGAAACCAGATTGCCAACATTTCACGTCTCTGCATCAAAATACAAGGATATTTTGGAGATTACTTCTATTTTCTGTTTGTGAACACATCAATTGAAAAAAATGGAAAATATCCCTTTGAAGATGCAATTGTTCTTATATGTATCCATTCACCCAAAAATAATGATTCAGCACATACATTGTGCTAGATAGCACAGCATACTATAAATAAATTAAGCAAAATAGACACAAGTCTCATGAAATTTACATTCTCAACACGGTAAAACAATAAAGAATACTCACACAAATTCAAAAGAAAATTATAAGGTGCTATGAAATTCAATAAGTATTTTATGTGGAAAGGGCATAATAATACCAATAATTTAATACATTTTCTACATTATGTAACAAATTTCTTGGTATATTGCCAAGTAGGATAAGAACTCTTTCTAACATAAGGTGGTATCTACATATTAATTGCTATGTGGAAAACATGCATGCAAAGAGCAGCAGTGAAAAATCAGCTCATTACCACAACATTTTATGAACATTTCCAGAGGCTAAGAATGATTGATAGGGATACCAATGCATTTACATGTGAGTTTCACATGAGCATTATGTAAAATCGTGTACAGCAGGGGGTAGAGGTCATATATTTGATCCTCTCAGGCAATGTCAAATTCAAATTTTTTAAAATGTCAGCATAAGCTGCTAATTCTTAGCTTTGTAGAACACTATTAGTAATACGGTTATCTCCTTGATGGATTCCCTTCCTTAGGAAAATTTCAGCAGTAAGCGTGAAGCCAGTTGGGAGCTTCACTGATACTTCATCTCATATGTTGGGGAGCTTTTCCCCTCCGTCTTATCTTTGGTGAGCTGTGTGGTGAGTCATGGAGAGAAAGCACACAGCTGTGAAGGTGACAAACAGCATTTGCCCCTATGGCGCCTGATGATCCCTAGGAAAGCAGCAAAGCCAGAGGGAGTGTGCATCCTGGCTTCCTGGAAGCATTTTAGATGTAACGTGTACAGCCTTCCGTGAAATATTACAGGTCATTTCTATCCATATATTGTATTTTATGTCTGGCTTAGGTAAACATCTTATCCTTCATTTTATGTTTACTGACTAAAGCAACTGGACCATGGATACAATTGCCTTCAAAATTTATTGGTGGACAGCAAGTAAATCTGTGCCTTCTTGTGTTTGCTAAAATACATGTTAGAATTCTTCCTAAATTAAAAGGAGATGTGTTTTCTAAACACAAAACACTAATATTTGGATCTTTTTTTTTAACATGAAGACAATTTTGGGAAAACACTGTGATATCATTTATACAATTTTTTCTCTTTTCAATCGATATGAAAATAATATCCAGAAGCACTGGGTTTATGTAATGAGTAAGTTAGATGTGATGAAACAAATAGATTAAGAATGATTAAAAATAACATAAATATTTAGTTGTAGAAGGGACGAGAGAGAGAGTGATATACCCTTTGTTTTAAATTCTACTGACTTATTTCAGCTTTAAGATTCCAGCTCTTCATTCACTCTAGGTTGCACATCTCAGTTTAATTCTGAAAATATTAATGCTTTTTCCATTCAGCAGGTATTCATTAATCATATTATGTTCTAGGTGCTATGCTAAGTATTGTAGACAGTGAAGTTGACCAGACACAAATCTGTAATGCCATTTGTAGTCTAGAGGAAACACAGAATTAAATGAGCAATTTACATGATGAAGTAATGTAATAAGTCTCTTGTATGGAAGGTGAAGTCTATTGTGGGAGTCCATAGCAAGGGCTACTAATTCAGTGTAGGAAAGTACTGGAAGGCTTCTCAACAAAAATATTGTCTAATTTGGAATTGGAAGAATACCAAAGAATATTTGAAAAAAGCATTTCCTAGGCATGTATGATGACTTGAAGAGTCAAGAAAATGAAAAATATAATTGTGACTAAAATATAGAATGCAAGGATGGGACAGTGAGATAAATTTGTAGAGGTAACAAAAAAAGTATGTCAAGCAGTTTGGAAGCTTTTCTAAAGCAGTGTAATTTCGTTTTCATGTACCCTGTGCTTGCGTCAGAATGCTTAGGAACTGTAACTTTAGGAATGAGTAAATGAAGAATTACCTCCAAAGGGAGCCAAGAATTCTAGGTCAGAGACGACTCTAGAAAAGGATAACTTGAGACTATTCTGATGAAGAACTTATTTCAAGAGGTCAAGAGCAGAGGACAGTTCATTATGGATGGCGGTGTAGGAAGATGCTGATCTCGCATCCTCTCATGGACACAACAAATCTGCAGTTACATATGGAACAATTCCCTCTGAGAAAGACCTAAAAATGAGCTTAACAGCTTCTCCACAACAAAAGATAAAAGTTCCACATCAAGAAGGGCAGGAGATTCAGTCTTGCCAAAACCCCACCCCTGGCATGATGCCCCACAATCAGGAGAGATCTCACAAGTACAGAGCTTTCCCATGAGGAGTGAGGGGTTTATGCTCCACATCCAGCACCACAATCCTTGGGACCCGCACTAGACAGACAAGTCCCCAAAACATCTGGATTTGAAAATCAACAAAGCTTATGTCTAGGAGAGCTATAGAGATGTAGGGAACAGAGATTCTGGTCTTAAAGGGCTTGTGTACAGACTCACTTATCCTGAGACTCAGCAAAGAAGCAGCAGTTTGAAAAGTGCCTAGACTGTATGTGAAAGAGATTCATTTGCTAATCTTTAAGCATCTGTTGGAGGACCAGAAGCCTGGTATGACTCTCTGCAGGGATGGAGGCTGTGGCAGGTGCCATTTTTGCATTCTCTGTCTACCTTGTTAGCACTAGAGGGCATGTCTTGCCTTTGTGCCACTCCCATAGGCCCACCAAAGTCAGCAGGTGTGCACAACCCACAGAGGGGAATACCCCTTGAATGCTTGGCTTTGGGATCCAGAGGGGATTGTGTTTCTGGGCCCTGTGGCTCTGAAACAATCAGAGAGACAGTTCTTGGCAGGGTATCATCCCCAGGGCACTTCATACAGAGCAGACTGAAACATGCCTCCAGTCTTACTGTGAAAAATGCCTATTTACTTGTCCTGGTGCATCAGCCTGAGGGGCAAGCTTCAGATTTACCACATCTGGAAGTGACAGAAGTGCTATCAGGGAACGTAGTCCAGGGGACACCTCTGGCCTTACTACAGTTCATTGGTACCTCTAAGATAAGACCTCATACACTCATCTGGAGCCCTGATTTTTGCAATTGATGCCAAGGGGACACCTCCAGATCACCTAGTCTGAAGGCCAAAAGGGCTTATGAGAGACGTTTCACAGGACTGTATATATTTGCATACCTTAAAAGCTGCTTCCTGAGGGCTTAACTTCTAATCAGCTGAAACCAGGCACTGACTGAGATCTCTTCCTCTGGAACACTCATAGGTCTTGGCACACTGCGAACAACTAGGACCTATCAATAATAAATCAGGGTGTTTGGACAATCACAAAGGTGTGAGGAAAAAAATCAAGAGCTAGGGCAAGGTTAAATGATAAGATTCATCTCCTACATGAGGCCACTCTTGCAAGACTAGGAGAGGTAGCTGTTTTGCCTAATACATAGAAACAAACACAGAGAGTAAAGCAAAAGGAGGAAACAAAGGCATATGTTCCAAACAAAAGAACAGGATAAAATCATAAGAAAAAAAATTTAAAACAATGACATGGATAAGAAAGTTACCCGATAAAGAGTTCAAAGTAATGGTCATAAAGGTGCTCACCAAACTCAGGAGAAGAATAGATGAACACAGTGAGAATGTCAATAAAGAGATAGAAAGTGAAAAAGGACCAAACAGAAGTGACAGAGTTGAAGAATATAATAACTGCACTAAAACATGTACTAAAGGGGCCAGCTCAGTGATGACGCAGTGGTTAAGTTTGCACATTCCACTTCCGTGGCCCAGGGTATACTGGTGTGGATCTCAGGAGTGGACATGTCACTGCTCATCAAGCCACGCTGTGGCAGGCGTCCCACATGAAATAGAGGAGGATGGGCATGGATGTTAGCTGAGGGCCCATCTTCCTCAGCAAAAAAAAAAAAAAAAAAAAAAATACTAGAGAGGTTCAACAGCAGAGTAGATGAAGCAGAAGAAAGAATCAGTGATCTGGAAGACAGAGCAGTGAAATTCACCCAAACAGAGTGGTAAAAAGAAAATAGAGTTTTAAAAAATGAAGAGAGATTAAGGAAGCTACGGGACAATATCAAGCAGAATAACATTCACATTATAGGGGTCCCAGAAGGAAAAGAGAGAGAGGAAGGGTAAGAAAACTTATTTGAAGAAATAATGACTGAAAACTTCCCTAACCTGGGGAAGGAAATAGACATACAGATCAGGGAGGACCAGACAGTTCCTAATAAGTTGACATCAAAGAGATCCACATCAAGATACATTATAATTTAAATGCAAAAATTAAAGATAAAGAGAGAATCTTAAAATCAGCAACAGAAAAAAATCCTATTGCATACAAAGGAGCCCCCATAAGACTATCAGCAGATTTCTCAGCAGAAACTTTGCCAGCCAGAAAACAGTGGCATGATATATTCAAAGTGCTGAAAGAAAAACAAAAATTCAACCAAGAATGCTCTATCTGGCAAGCTTATCATTCACAATTGAAGGAGAGATAAAGAGTCTTTCAGAGAAGCAAAAGCTAAAGGAGTTACTCATCACTAAACTGGCCTTACAAGAAATGTTAAAGAGACTTCTTTAAGCTGAAAACAAAGGGCATCAATTATTAAGAAGAAAAGATATGAAAGTAAAACTCTCACTGGCAGTGGTAAATACATAGTAAAGGTAGTAGATTAATCACCTATAAAGCTGGTATGAAGGTTAAAAGACAAAAGAAGTAAAAATAACCATAACTACAAAACTTAGTTAAGGGATACACAAAATAAAAAACATAAAATGTGTGTTGGGGTAAAAAAGTAAAGTTTTAGAATGGATTCAAACTTGCTATCAACTTAAAATTGACTGTTCCATATATATGTGTATATATGTGTGTATATGCATATATGAATAGAAGTGTGTGTGTGTGTGTGTGTGTGTGTGTGTGTGTATAGGCTGTTATATGTGAGCCTCATGGTAACCACAAAGCAAAAACCTATAGTAAATACACAAAATATAATGAGAAATGAATCTAAGCTTAATACTACAGACACTCATCAAACCACAAGGGAAGAAACCAAGAAAATAAGAAAAGAACAAAGAAGAATCGTAAAAGAACCAGAACACAATTTACAAAATGGCAATATAACTACATATCTATTAATAATTACTTTAATTGTAAATAGACTAAATTCTCTAATCAAAAGACATAGAGTAGCTGAATGCATAAAAAAACAAGATCTATCTAAATAATTCCTATAAGAGACTCACACCAGGTGCAAGGACACACACCGAGTGAAGTGAAGGGATGTGGAAAGATGTTTCATCCAAATGGTAACCAAAAGAAAGCTGAGTCTGCTATACTTATATTAGATAAATAGACTTTAAAACGAAGACAGTAATAAAAGACAATGATGTGCATTACATAATGATAAAGGGGTCAATCAAACAAGAAGATATAACATTTGTAAATATTTATGCACCAAACATAGAGGACATATATATAAAGCAAATACTGACAGACCTAAAGGGAAAAATTGACAGCAATACAATAATAGCCCAGGACTTCAATACTCCATTTACATCAATAGATAGATTATATCAATAGGAAACACTGGCCTCAAATAAAACATTAGATCAGATGAAATTAACAACATATATGGAATATTCCATTAAAAAACAGCATACATATTCTCTTCAAGTATACGTGGAACGTTCTTCAGGATAGATCATATGTTAGACCACAAAGCAAGTTTCAATAAATTTAAGAAGCTTGCAATCACTTCAAGTATCTTCTCCACTAGAAATCAAGTATAAGAAGAAAGCTAGAAAAATCAAAAATATGTGGAGATTAAAGAACATGCTACTGAACAATCAATGTGTCAACAAAGAAATCAAAGGAGCAGCAAAAAAAATCTGAAGACAAATAAAAATGAAAATACAACAAACCCAAGTCTTTGGGATGCAGCAAAAGCATTTTTAATATGGAATTTTATAGCAATACATGCCTACCCCAAGAAACAAGAAAAATCTCGAAAAAACAAAGCCTACAGTTAGTAGAAGGAAGGGAATAATAAAGATCAAAGCAGAAATAAATGAAATAGAGACTAAAAAGATAATAGAAATGACTAATGAAACTAAGTGCTGGTTCTTTGAAAAAAATAAACAAAATTGACAAACCTTTAGCTAGACTCACTAAGAAAAAAAGAAAGAGGGCTCAAATAAATAAAATCAGAAATGAGAGTTACAACTGATACCAAAGAAATTCAAAGGATCATAAAAGACTACTGTGAAAAATTATATGCCAACAAATCAGTCAACCTAGAAGAAATGGATAGATTGCTAGAAACATGGAATTTTCCAAGTCTGAATCATGAAGAAATAGAAAATCCCAATAGACCATTATTAGTAAGGAGACTGAATCAGTTATCAAAAACCTCCCAAGAAAGAAAAGTGCAGGACAGACAGCTTCACAGGTGAATTCTACCAAATATTCAAAGATTTAATAATTATCCTTCTCAAAATCTTTCAAAAAATTGAAAAAGAGGGAACACTTCCAAACTCATTTTATGAGGCAACCAAAACAGACAAGGACATCACAAAAAAAGAGAAAATTACAGGCAATATTCCTGATGAAAATAAGTACAAAAATCCACAACAAAATATTAGCAAACTGAGTGGCCAGCCTCATGGCCAAGTGTTTAAGTTCACGCTCTCCACTTCAGCAGCCTGGGGTTTTGTTTCGCTGGTTTGGGTCCTGGTTGCGGACACGGCACCACTCATTAGGTCATGCTGAGGTGACATCCCACATAGCACAACCAGTGGCACTCACAACTACAGTATGCAACTGTGTACTGGGGCTTTGGGGAAAATAATAATAAAAAAAAACAGCAAATTGAATTCAACAATACATTAAAAGGATCATACACCATGATCAAGTGGGATTTACTCCACGGATGTAAGGATGGTTCAAAATCTGCAAATCAATCAATGTGATGCACCATATTAACTAAATGAAGAATAAAAATCATATGATCATCTAAATAGAGGTAGGAAAAGCATTTGATAAAATGCAGCATCTGTTTACGATAAAAACTCTCAACACAGTGGGATGAGATGAAACATACCTCAATATGATAAAGGCCATATATGACTAACCCACAGCTAATGTCATACTCAACGGTGAAAAACTGAAAGCTTTTCCTTTAAGATCAGGAACAAGACAAGGAGGCCAACTTTTGCCACTTTTATTCAACATAGTATTGGAAGTCCTAGCCAGAGCAATTAGGCAAGAAGAAAGGAAGAAAAGTTATCCAAATTGGAAAGGAAGAAGTAAAACTGTCATTATTTGCAGGCAACATGATTTTATATTTAGAAAACCTAACGTCTCCACTAAAAAGCTGTTAGAACTAATAAGATAATTTAGTAAAGTGGCAGGGTACAAAATCAATATACAAAAGTCTGTTGCATTTTTATGTACAAACAATGAACTATCAGAAAGAGAAATTAAGAGAACAATCCCATTTACAATTGCATCAAAAAGAATAAAATATGTATAAGCAAATGTAACTAAGGAAGTAGAAGTCCTGTACACTTAAAACTATAAGATGCTGATAAAAGAACTTGAAGAAGACACAAATAAATGGCAAGCTAATCTATGCTCATGAATTGGAAGAATTAATATTGTTAAAATGTCCATATTAGCCAAAGCAATCTACAGATTTAGTGAAATCCCATTCAAAATTTCAAGGGCATTTTTCACAGAAATAGAATGAACAATCCCAAAATTTGTGGGGAACCACAAAAGTTCCCAAATATTCAAAGATATTTTGACAAGTTAGAACAAAATGAGAAGCATCACACTCCCTGATTTCAAACTATATTACAAAGCTATTTGATAAAAACAGTATGGTATTGGCATAAAAACAGACATATAGATCAATGGAACAGAAGAGAGAGCCAAGAAATGAATCCATGCATATATGGTCAATTAATTTATGACAAAAGAGGCAAGAACATGCAATAGAGAAAGGAAAGTCTCTTCAATAAATGGTGTTGGGAAAACTGGACAGCCACATGCAAAAGAATTAAACTGGACCACTATCTTAAACCAAACACAAAAATGTACTTAAAATGGATTAAAGACTTGAATGTAAGTACTGAAATCAAAAAATTCCTAGGGGCGAGCCCAGTGGTGTAGTGGTGAAGTTTGCACACTCCACTTCAGTGGCCTGCAGTTCATGAGTTCATATCCTAGGTGCAGACCTATGAACTACTTATTGGGCCATGCTGTGGTGGTGTCCCACATACAAAAAATCGAGGGAGGTTGGCAACGATGTTAGCTCAGAGCAAATCTTCCTTGCAAAAACAAAACAAAACAAAACAAAAAAATTCTAGAAAAGGGGCTGGCCCCGTGGTCGAGTGGTTGGGTTCACGCGCTCTGCTGCAGGCGGCCCAGTGTTTCGTTGGTTCGAATCCTGGGCGCGGACATGGCACAGCTCATCAAACCATGCTGAGGCAGCATCCCACATACCACAACTAAAAGGACCCACAACGAAGAATATACAACTATGTACCAGAGGGGCTTTGGAGAGAAAGAGGAAAAAGAAATAAAATCTTAAAAAAAAAAAAAAATTCTAGAAGAAAACATAAACAGTAAGATCCTTGACATCAGTCTTGGCAATAATTTTTTGGATGTGACTCCAAAGGCAAGGGCAATCTGAGCAAAAATAAACAAACGGGACTACATCAAACTAACAAGCTTCTGCATTGCAAAGGAAACCATCAACAAAACAAAAAGGCAACTTAATGAGTGGGAGAAAATATTAGCAAGTCTTATATCTGATAAGGGGTTAATGTCCAAACTATATAAAGAACTCATACAGCTCAACAACAACAAAAAATAACAATTAAAAAATGGGCAAATGATCTGAATAGATATTTTTCCAAAGAAGACATACAAATGGCCAAACGGCATGTGAAAAGATGCTCGACATCACTAATCATCAAGGAAATACAAATGAAAACCACAATGAAATATCATTTCACGTCTTTCAGAATGGCTATTATCAAATAGATAAGAAATACCGTTTTGAGTTGATTTTTGTGCATGGTGTAAGGGAATGGTCTACTTTCATTCTTTTGCATGTGGCTGTCCAGTTTTCCCAACCCCATTTATTGAAGAGACCCTCCTTTTTCCATCGTGTGCTCTTGGCTCCCTTGTCGAATATTAGCTGTCCATAAATGTGTGGGTTTACTTCTGGGCTCTCAATTTTGTTCCATTGATCTGTGGGTCTGTTTTTGTGCCAGTACCATGCTGTTTCGGTTACTATGGCTTTGCAGTATATTCTGAAATCAGGGAGTGTGATACCTCCAGCTCTGTTCTTTTTTCTCAGGAATCCTTTGGCTATTCGGGGTCTTTTGTTGTTCCATATAAATTTTAGGATTCTTTGTTCTATTCCTGTAAAAAATGTTGTTGGAACTTTGATAGGGATTGTGTTGAATCTATAGATTGTTTTAGGAAGTATGGACATTTTAACAACGTTAATTCTTCCAATCCAAGAGCATGGAATATCTTTCCACTTCTTTGTGTCTTTGTAAGACCTGAAACCATGAGACTTCTAGAAGAAAACATAGGCAGTACCCTCTATGACATTGGTCTGAACAGCATATTTTCAAGTCCCATGTCTGACCTGGCAAGGGAAACAAAAGAAAAAACGAACAAATGGGACTACATCAAACTAAAAAGTTTCTGCACAGCAAAGTAAACCATCAACAAAATGAAAAGACAACCTAACAATTGGGAGAAGATGTTTGCAAAAAATATATCAGATAAGGGGTTAATATCCAAAATATACAAAGAACTCATACAGCTCAACAACAACAAAAAACAACAATCCAATTGGAAAATGGGCAAAAGATCTGAACAGAGATTTCTCCAAAGAAGATATACAGATGGGCAATAGGCATATGAAAAGATGCTCAACATCATTAGGCATCAGGGAAATGCAAATCAAAACTACAATGAGGTATCACCTCACTCCGGTCAGAATGGCTATAATTAACAAGACAGGAAACAACAAATGTTGGAGAGGGTGTGGAGAGAAGGGAACCCTTGTTCACTGCTGGTGGCAGTGCAAACTGGTGCAGCCACTATGGAAAGCAGTTTGGAGTATCCTCAGAAAATTAAGGATAGATCTACTATATGATCCAGCTATTCCACTGCTGGGTATTTATTCAAAGAACTTGAAAACACAGAGGCATAAAGATACCTGCACCCCTATGTTCATTGCGGCATTATACACAATAGCCAAGACTTGGAAGCAACCCAGGTGCCCATCAAGGGACGAATGGATAAAGAAGATGTGGTATTTATACATGATGGACTACTACTCAGCCATAAGAAATGACGAAATCCGGCCATTTGTTACAACATGGATGGACCTTGAGGGTATTATGCTGAGTGAAATAAGTCAGAGGGAGAAAGTCAAATACCATATGATCTTACTCATAAGTAGAAGATAAAAATGAAAAACAAAAAAGAACATATAGTATTGGAGATTGGACTGGTGGTTATCATTGGGGAAGGGGTGGAGGGCAAAAGGGGTGATTAGGGTCACATGTGAGGGGATGCACTATAACTAGTGTTCGGGTGGTGAACATGATGTAATTTATACAGAATTCGAAATACGATGTACATCCAAAAAAAATAAAAATTAAAGAAAAAGAAATACCAAGTGTTGGTGAGGATGTGGAGAAAAGGAACCCTTATGCACGGTTGATAGAAATGTAAATTGGTGCAGCCACTATGGAAAACAGTAGGATGCTTTCTCAAAAAATTAGAAATGGGACTACCTACCATATGATCCAGCAATTCCAGTTCTGGGTATTTATCTCAGGAAAATGAAAACACTAATTTGAAAAGATATATACACCTTTATGTTCACTGCAGCATTATTTATAGCAGCCAAGATATGAAAATAGACTAAATGTCCATTGACGGATGAATAGATAAAGAACATGAGGTATATATACACAATGGAATACTATTAAGCTGCAAAAAAGAAGGAAATCTTGCCAATTGTGACAACATGGATGGACCATGAGGGTATTATGCTAAGTGAAATAAATCAGACAGAAAAGGACAAATACCAAATTATTGCACTTACATGTGGAATCTAAAAAGCAAAACAAATGAATGAAGAAAACAAAACAGAACCAAACTCATAGATACAGAGAACAGATTGTGGTTTCCAGAGGGGAGGGTAGTTGGGGGATGGGTGAAATGGGTGAAGGAGATTAAGTGGTACAAACGCCCAGTTATAAAATCAATAAGCCATGGGGATGCAATGTACAGTATGGTGACTATCATTAAGAATATTGTATTGCATATTTGAAAGCTGCTAAGAGAGTAGATCTGAAAGTTCTCATCATAAGGAAAAATGCAATTTTGTATGGTGACAGATGGTAACTAGACTTATTGTGGTGATCATTCAGCAATACATACAAATGTTGAATTATTATATCGTATACTTGAAACTAATATAATGTTATGTGTTGATTATACTTCAATAAGTAAAGAGTTCCAATCCCCCCCATCCCCAGGAAAAAGAGGTCAAGAGCAGACAAGGGTGACAGTTCTGTGGGGAGTCCTAGCAAGATAAGGGATACATGTGTCCGCTGGAATAACTGATTCCAATGTATTGGTGATCTCAGGAAGATAGTTTCAGTGAAGTGGTGGGATTACACGCCAGGTTAAAGGAAAGAGGTGACATATTCATGAAAATAGAACAAAACAGTACAAGGAGGGAGGTAGAGTATAACTCAAACAAAGAAGATACAAAGAGAACAGACAGGGACAATTCCAGTCTAATGATGAGGGGATCGGTCCTAGATTGAAGAAAGGATACTCTGATGCTTGATTTTATGTGTCAGCTTGACTGGGCTAAGGAGTCAGTCCTTACCCATTTACAGCTATTGAAAATATTATTTCTGGGTGTGTCTATGAGAATGTTTCTGGAGAGATTAGCATCTGAAACACTAGACTGATTATAAAAGGCTGCTCTCACCAATGCAAGCAGGCATCATTCAATCCATTCGGGACCTGAGTAGAACAAAAGGTGGCCGAAGGGGCAATTTGCTCTCTGCTTCAGGTGGCATAACCATCTTCTCCTGCCCTTGGACATTGGCTCTCCTGGCTCTTAAGCCTTCGGACTCAGATTGAATTACATCACTGGCTTTCCTGGGTCTCCAGTTTCTAGACAGCAGATGGTGGAACTTCTTGGCCTCCATAATAAATTCCTATATCTTATAACAAATCTTCTCTTATATATCCACGTGTATCCTATTGGTTCTGTTTCTCTGGAGAACTCTGACTTATACAGATATCTAAACTGAGATTATTTCCAAAGCAGTTATATTTCTGTGACTCCTGATGTAAAGTGAAGTGAATTCCTTGTAGATGATTCTTCTTACTTCTGTTAACAGAAAATCAGGTAATATCCTAAGAATAAGTATGAATATAAGTAAGAATGGAAGATTTAAAGAGACTAAATAATTGAAATATTTTTGTGGAGAAAAGGAGTGAGATAAATTTGAGAAGACTGTATTAGCTAAAAGACATATCCAGTATCCATATCCAGTATCCAGTATTTCCAGTAGTGGGTGTTATAGAGAGCTAAAATAACAGTGATTTACTTGATATAAAAGTGTCTTTCTCTTTTTTGTGACAATTGCTAATGCTTCTTAAACTCCCTATGGTGAACAAAGAATTATTTTTTTCAATCCATCACAGAAGGATAATTTTGGAGAACACAATAAAAAATATCTCAGGCAAGTCCAGTTGCTATAAACGTTTCTAAATGTTACTCTTAGCTGTTGTACATATCCCACCATGGACTGGCAACAGTGTACAGTCTACCGCTTGTCTCCAGCCTACATTTAGCTAAAAGGAACCAATTTTTCAAGGGTATGGTAATTCTATTCCACCAGTTCATTCAAGGACTCAGACTTCTTCTGTCTTGAGGCTCTTCGTTTCATAGACATACTCACCCACAAAGAAGATAATGAATTATGGTTTTTGTTGGCAGCCAACTAAAATTAAAAGAAACTCTTACTCTCTGAGGGAAGACATTAAAGGACAAATTCGGTCTCTGGCACAGGGGGATAACAGAAATGTCAATCACTGTGGAGTGTCTTACATTGTTTGATGACCATGAGTATAGAGGAGCTCTATTTTTCATGACTATGAAATTTTCTTCAGCTTTGCTGCGCAACCCAGCCACAAGCATGGAGTCAGCTGGCCATTGGATTCTTCCAGAGCATGAATATTGACAGATATGTCAGGAGGGAAATGATAGGGGAGAGGTTAAGTTAGTGGCAACAGAGTGATCAAAGTTCTGAAATTGGGAGTCTAAGTAGACACTGTAGGGGACTGCTATGTGGGACTAATTTGGAAAGGTTGGTAGACTGGTACTCACACAGAGCTTGAAGCAAAAGTATTTTGGGAATAAGTGATCAACTGATCTAGAATAGAGTTTGTGACTAGAGAGTGGGATGTATGAATTTATTGTTTCAAGTGCTTACAAGGACAAGATAGTGAGAGGTTGATAGTGGGCATATAGTGGTAGAGAAATTGAGTGAAATAGGGTCATTGGAGATAGGAAGGTAACAAACTGAAGTGTCTGAAGATATTGAATGCATCATGAAAGTGGGTCTTCAAATCATTCAGGGTGATGGAAGGGCTGTCAATAGATGTCTAGAGCAAGTCCGAGAGATTTGCGCTAATATTTTAGTGATTGAAAAAATAATGAAGGCAATAAGATGACAGGAGCAAAGAGGAGCACTGAGTAGTAAAAAAATGAAAAATTCAGTGTTTTTTTATGGATTTGTTTGTTTCAGTGAATAGTAGAGTAGGGATGGTCTGGAATTGGCTGTGACAAGCAGAAAGGACATCAGACTCCTTATCTATTTATATTTTGGTTTGGAAAATTGTCCCTGAGCTAGCATCTGTGCCAATCTTCCTCTACTTTGTATGTGGGATGCTGCTGCAGCATGGCTTGATGAGTGGTGCGTAGGTCTGCACCTGGGATCCAAACTCATGAACCCTGGGCCGCTGAAGAGGAGCACACAAACTTAACCACTATACCACTGGGGCTGGCCCCAAGAAACTCTTTATTATTATTTTTTTTAAGGAAGATTAGCCCTGAGCTAAGATCTGCCACCAATCCTCCTCTTTTTTTTGCTAAGAAAGATTGGCCCTGGGCTAACATTTGTGTCCACATTCCCTTACTTTAAGTGAGATGCCTGCCACAGCATGGCTTGTTAAGCAGTGCATAGGGCCATGCCCAAGATCAGAAAAAGTGAACCCTGGGCTGCTGAAGTGGAATGTGCCAACTTAACTACTACACCACCAGGCTAGCCCACACACTCCTTATTTGTGAATGTGCTACAGAAAAACCCCTAGGAGGGTGTCATTAGAATGTAATACCCAGGGAAAGAAAGATTTCAGGGTAGAGAGTGAATGAGTGGAGAGCTTGATTGACTATGAAACCTTGGCTCTAGGGAATTCGGTGTTGAAGAAAAGCATAAAGAGCAATCGAGTGAGGGATGAATAAGCTTAGAGGAGTTGGGGATCAATGTCTATTGAATGGATTGTCTTATATCTCATGTGATACCTAAGCCCAAGAATGTGATGTGTGGTGCTTTTAGCTGATTGCCAAGAAAGCTTGTCTCAACAATCCCTTAAAGGTAGATTAGGCAGAGGGGAGCAGCCAAGGTTTCTATGCCTTGAAAGGGTAAAACTATCTCTTGAAAGATTCTGACTTAAGGAAATAACAAGATGTATATTGAGAGAGGTAGGCAAAAGGCTATCTTACTCCAGACAAAGGCCAAAGTCAGAATAGGATTCTTACTGCAATTGTTAAAGCTGATATAATTGGGCTATGGTACAGAATGTCTGACATACCCATTTTCTCTCCTTTCCTGGCCTGACATAGTAATGATTCTTTCATCTTTGTGATAACATTGAGACAGCGTTCCTCTTTTTTTCTTTTTTAAATTTGGGCTCTATTAAGTGCAATGACTAAGCAATATCCAGCCAGACTTGAACTGGTAATATACATTAGCTAGTATATTTCTAAAGCCTGGAGCTGACATTGCTCTCTCTGTGAATCGAGTTGAGGAGTGAGTTTTCTGGAATTCTACATCAATGGCGGTGTAGGGCATTCTGGATATCTGTTATAATAAATAAGGGATTTTTCCTGACCTCATTATTCTTAGCGGAGCAGTTAGTGAAATTTAATTGCAACTTATTTTTGCCTTATTTGTGGTACAAATTGAGAAGCTATACACACACACAAAATCTAATTAAATGAGTATTTTCCTTCTCAGGTAATATGAGGTAGATATTCAGCACTGTGCTGACAAATGGTTAACAGCTGGCTCTCTAGAAAAAAAATGTGTATTACAAATAAGCTTATTATACATTTTATTATAAATTTTATCTAAGTTTACTATAATTTTTACTGATATTAAGAATGTGTAGCATTCAACTTACAAATAACTGTAAAAATATATAATACCTTTTATTGTAAATTCTTATAACCAATTGATCCTCACTGAGGGCTTTCATTGATTTTGGCTGAACTCTTGTATGTGTAACCAATCTATGGTGAAGTTTAACTATTATTTGATCAAATCAGACCACAAATAAATTCTTGATTACTACTGATGCAGCAGATAAGTAACTTATGTTATCAATGAGTGAGCATAGTCCTGACATGAATATTATATTGTGTTAACAAGAGTGACGAAAGTGACAAAAAGTGAATGTATGTTGGAACTTCACTCATTTGTCAATGACGTGAGCAACTTCTTTGTTGAAAAAGAATAGGTTTCAAAATATTGATGCAATATTCCCTCATTTTTTTGAACTGCTATATCCATGATATAATGGCTACAGACACGACACAATTTTAAGTTTAACCTGAATTATTAATATTTTCTCTTTCACTTTTTTAAGTCCAGACCATCAACAAAACAATAATTCCTGATTTTTAGCATTTGAAAATCTCTGTGATAATATACCCCCCATCTTGGCTGATTTCAGGTGACCAACATGGCTTCACTAAAAATAGAGGTGGGAAAGGATTCTTTATAGCACACCATTCTATGGTATTTCAGCCATACAGAGAAAATAGACATAAGTAGTCTCTACTCTCAAGAGCATGTTTGTAGTAAAACACTGCACAACAATTAGGAAGTAATGTCTTGATTATTCATTACCTTTGATTTTAGTATAACTTAATTTTATGTTTAGGTAATTTACTTTTTGATAATGACTGTGTTTAAAAACTGGCTTGTGATATTCTCGATAATTTATCAATTGTTTCTTTTGAGCTAGTATGAACCAGCTCTAACACACCACTGGTTTATCCTATTTTAAAGCAATGGCTAAAATCTAATAGTTGTTCCAATTTACAAAGAGGAAACTGGTTATAAGATGGTGTGAAGGGTTCCAAACCCATATGGTCTCAGGAACTCCCTTGAGATAAGCATGTGGCTTACATGAAGACTGAGAGGAAAAGCATGCCTGTATGTGCAGTGAGAAGGATCCCGCTCTAAATGAAAGTCTAGCCTGCATGCTATCATGGCTTGTAAAGGAGTAGTTAGTCCTCCAGGATGCAAACCTGAACTCCTGGTTCTGCCACTTGTCAGTCCTGGGACTTTGGGTAAGTTGTTAAACTTGTGTTTCTGTTTTCTCATCTATTAAATGGGGGCATCACAGTGCAATCTTACAAGGTCTTTTTAAAGTTTTGATAAGTTATATATGCAAAATTACAGAATAATGCCTGGCACATATTATGTGGTAGCTACTACCAGGAAACTTTCAGATCAATAAAATTCCTAGACTCTTCCCAACTTCTATGTGTATCTCTCCCACTCTCTGGTTCTGGAATTCACCAATTATTTTTGCAGAGAATAAAGTTTGACTATAGAGTCATTTTGTATAATCCATGCTAATGATAAAGTTAATTGAATTAAAAAAATGGGCTTTAGGGAAAATATCTTGGAAGACAGAAAAATATTATAGATAACTCTCCCACAGAGTGATTGTCTGAAGTAGTATAAATACCATGGTACAGAGATCTAGATAAAACCGTGGAAAATCATGTCGCTGATACTTAATGGTTCAATTTTGGAAATGTTTTATCTCTGTGAACCTCCGTTTCCTCACTCGTAAAATATAAATAAAGTTTTCATTTTATTTGTAAACGTGTAAGTATTCACCTCTGAATGATAGGACACATTTAAAAAAACATAAGCAAGATATCATTTCTATAAAAAGAAAATCAATGCTGATTTCTTAGGCATAATGAGTATTTCACAGGATTGCTTGAGCGATCAGAGGTAATGCATGCAAAATCACTCCCCGTTATTGGCCTCTAAGGACTTTTATTAACATAATTATTGTTGTTATTAGATACAAATATTTCACCTCCTTCTACAAGGAGTCATCTAAACTATAGTGACAAATAAGTGAGTTTACACCTTCCTCATTTAGATAAAATGATAGTTAATGGGAGTAATATTCCTGAAAATTTCTTTTATCTCATAATGAATTATTTTTGTCTAGGTATATTATTGCATTATTACTGGAATTTTAGGCAAATAAGGTTATAAACTGTACCAAAGAAATTTCCAAAGTCATAAAACCCTTGCACCTGTTACATTCTGTTTAACTTGATTTACTTTCCCTGGAAAATGCTGTCATAGCAAAGTATAGGGGATTATTCACCCATATTTTCATAAGAAACTAAGATAAGCAGAAAGGACGTTTCTGAGGTATTTTATTTGCGCCCTTAGGAGATGAATAGTTTAACTGTCTTATTATATATTATAAAAGATTATTTGGTTTTTCTTTCCATCAACAGGTTTAAGTTTACCCCCAAAAGTGCATGAAATTGCTAATGCTTTGAGCCTGTTCCAAATTTGGATTTCTATCCCTTTCAAATAGTCTTCTACTCTTGACAATGGTGTTCAGCAGTCTGATAATTCAACTTAACTAATATTATCAAGTCCAAGAAATAACATTTGCATACTTAATTACAATTTACAATTATTGTGACAATTAGTTCAATTGTTTCATGATAAAATTAATGTTGCAAATAGACTATGTGCTGTGGTCATGATTCTTAGTTAAGGCCAATGCTGATGCTGATGCTTATGAAAGGAACTGAACTGATGGCATTACTTCATATTCATAATTGTAGCTAACTTTGACTTCTTTGATGCCTAAAATTAGAGCTTATTGGTTGTGACCAATGAAAGCTCAACATGTGTCAGTCTCACAGGCTTGCTCTGGAGATTAAGACTTTTATAGCTATGAGTACCATACGTGAGATAACTTAGGTAGAGATGGGCCATTGAGGTACAAATGCTGCTGTTTGTTTTTGTTTCTATTTGATACGTTTTAGTCTTCCTGGTGAAGAAGTGGAGAGAGAGAAAGAGAGAGAGCTTCAAATTTCTCTTTGTTCTCAAATGATCTGGTAAATTTCCAAGACATTTTCAGACTGCAAGGGATATCAAAGTAGTTCAAACAGTTTTCAAACAGGATTCTAGAAACTTGAATTGTTAAAATGTATTTTCCAACATATTTTTGTAATGATTGCTAGCTCTTAAAAGTGATTATTTTGAGAAAATTACTACTACCATTCATAATTAAAGATTTCTGCCTCATAGCCAGCTATCATAGAGTCACAACATCTATTTAGTCCAAACACTGTTAACTATGCACCCTATCCTTCATGTCCCATTTATATGGAAGACATTTGATTCCACTTGAAAATTAAATTAATGATATATAATCTTATTATTAAAGTTAGGCAACCACTACCACAAGTGTGCGCAATTATTCTCAAATATCTGTGGATCAAATAGGAATTATGACTGTTATGTTCAACAGCTATTATTTGCAGTTTAACTCAACCCCTTGGAAAAGAAGAAAAAGCAGGAAAAAACTACTTCATCCTTATAGGGCATGAAAATCCAAGCCGTTCACACATTTTTCTTCCTCCAAGTACTCAGAGAAATTTTGGATAAATTCAGACCCCCCAAGCCAACTAATACTATTTGTAAGTGGAATTCCTGACTTGGGCTGGATATAAATGGCTGGTTTTATCCACACAGTAGGATCTATGTGGTTGTCTTTTCTCAGCCTCCCTCACCCACTGTGTACTCTACCATCTTTTCCATAACAACATAATCACCTGGCTAGCTGAAATGCTCTGAGGCTTTCCAGCATCCAAATGAACTGTAGTCATTGGCTGGCATCCACAGGTACGTCTTTCTCTGTTTGCCATGAAGCTGCCATGCACAAAAGCTAGTAACAAGCAGAACCTTGGACTCATAAGCAGTAAAATGAGTGAAAGTGAGAAACTCACTCTTGAGAATTTGATTTCAATACAAAACTATTCTCGTAATACCTATTTAGTATTACTCTGCGTGAGTTCATCCAGTGTTTACATGCCAGGTCACAGGGAAAGCATGGAGGGGGAGAAATTAAAAATTAATTTTACATCCCTAATAGAAAAAAGTCAGATATTAAAAGTAGAAATGAAACTATTTGCTTTCTAGTAAGAAAGATGGCTCAATATATTTGTTTACATTATCATGAAAATCAATTGAGTTTTGTTAGATATGTTAAGACTATTCATGTTGATTGAGAAGATTTCTTTGCCTCTCCTGTTGTTTTACATATGAAGAAATTTCTCTTCTATACATGGCTCTTATTTATGATGTTAATTACTATTTTACTTAGAGTCACCTGGAAAGAAAAATCCAATAATTTTTCTAGGATAAGTCTGGTCCCTGGAGGGGACTGTGTATCTAGATATGGAAGGAGACCCTTAGCAACTGCACAGATACATTGTTCACTGTGCTTTCTTGCCCACTGGATTATAATGTAATGGCTCAGTACTAGTGGCCCCTAGAGAGTTTCCAAAGAAATGGTTACGATTTAGTTTTAGCTCCATCATCCATTATCTGCTTTTAAAAGTGACATTATTAGCTCCATCTTGGTAATGCTTGGTAACAGTCATTTGTCAACTATGTGTTTACCCCTGGGGATCTCAAAACATTAGGGCACACATCATTTCTAATTACCTTGACATTAATTCTTGCAGTTTACTCTCAATGTATTGATTAAATATTGGCCACAAATAATTTATACATTTATAACTAAACATGTAAGGACAAGTCCGTGATCTAACATAAATAGGTAAAAAATCATGAGCAAGTATACCATTTATTTTATATTTATTCTTCTTTTGGAAACTATAAAATTAATGAGATTTCTTTCTATCATAAATCCCTCCCTGAAAATATAGTTATTCAAGGAGTTTTAAGTAACAATATATTAAGTAATTTTGGCTGAAAATTATATAATTTGATGGGAATTCTTGAACTGTTTTGCCATCAATAAAAATTAAAAAAATTTTCATGGGATCTTCAATTTTCTTTTCATGCTATTGTCAAATGACAAAACTAAAACAATTTAGTAATGAGTTTGATGCCCTTTATTCAAGGGAAAACAATCCATGGATTGAGGGAGTGCAGTGCCTCACAAGCAGTGGAGTATTTTTCCTGAGGGATGTTTGGGCAAGAGTGAGTTCTTATAGAATGTTAGAAGAGGCAACGTGGGAATGGGGCATGATTGGCTAGGAGGTCAGAGATTTCCTTATAAGGCTTGCAGGTCCTATTTTCTGGGGCAAAGTAATCTAGCTAAAGTTTCAGTTGGAGGTTTGTGATTGGTGTGTTAAGTGTCCTTGAAGTGAGGTGTTTCCTGTAAGTGTGGACTGACTTAGGTTTAGACGTGACATGGGCCAGGCACTGGGGTAGCCTTCATGTTGTGGGTTTCAATACAGAAATTACGTTTATCATTAGATAGGTTGAACAGGATTTATATTAAATTGAAGAAGTACTTCAATTTTAATTTAATTCATTTAAATTAAATTAAACACAATTATGTAAAATTACTATACAATTTTAGTCTAATAATTGATGGTACTAGGAAGCATTTTAGCTTATATCGAGAAAATATTTTTCCCTCAAATACTGAAAACAAGGATAATAAGCTAGGTAATATTAAAGAACAGCAAAATTACTGCTTTTTAAACTATAGTTAGACATGAATTCTCTGTAGTCCCCTCTGCTAAAGAGATAAGTTTTTCTGGGGGGGGGTGGATTGCTGCAGTCATAATCGTATATGTTATTGGATATTTGCATCGTTGAATTGTTAGAGTAGTCTGTTTTTATTGTCAAAGTTGACTTTCTTCTAGTTAGTCAGCCACTGTAGTAGACTGAATAGTGACCACCTGAGAGGTTAGGTTCTAATCCCTCACCTGTAAATCTTACCTTATAAGGAAATAGAGTCTTTGAAGATGAAATTAAATTAAAGCTCTTGAGATGGGGAGATTATTTTGGATAATCTAGATGACCTTTAAATCCAACCACAAGTGTTCTCATACGAGAAGCAGAGGGACATTGCCCACATGAAGAAAAAGAGAAGGCAATGTACCCACTGAGGCAGAGATTGGAGCCAGGCAGCCTCAGACCAAAGACTGTCAGCAGCCACTGGAAGCTGGAACAAGGGAGGACTGGATTCTCCTCTAGAGCCTCCAGGCAAGCACGGCCCGGTAAGACCTTGATCTTCACCCAGTGAAATTAAGTTGAGACTTCTGGCCTCCAGAACTGTGAAAGAATAACTTTCTGTTGTTTTAAGTCACTAAATTTGAGGTAATTTGTTGTTTCCTCAGCAAACTAATACCATCACGATTTGGCACTTGATTGTGAATGAACAGTCTAAAAACTGTTGTGTGCTACCTTGTGAATAACCAAAACAGGAACCATCACATGATGATACGAAGTCATTATCCTTTCTATGAAATTGAGCCAAATATTGAAACAACTAAGTAAAATAATCAATAATAACTGCTTATTAATCTTTTTGTATGTGTGTGAGGAAGATTGGCTCTGAGCTAACATCTGTGCTAATCTTCCTCTATTTTATGTGGGACGCCACCACAGCATGGCTTGACAAGCAGTGCTAAGTCTGCTCCTGGGATCCACACCTGTGAATCCTAGGCTGCCGAAGCAGAGCATGTGACCTTACCCACTCCTCCACTGGGCTGGCCCTTATTAATCATTTTATATTAATTATTCATAAGAAAATATTGTTTATCTAAGTAGAAAAACACATGCACCTTTAATATTGTACATTATCTAAAATTTTTAAATGTAAGCCAGTTTTTAATGATAAAAATAATATGTGCCATTGTGAAAAAATATAGAACAACAATGTGCAATTAAGGGTAAGCATTTACATCTATATTCACATACTTATTCCAAGCACCCAGTCTGTCTTTGCAGATACTAACAATCAGCAGTTGTGTGTGTGTGTGTGTGTGTGTGTGAGTATGTATTCTAAATATATAAATGCACATCCTTCTATCTATGTGCCAGAGAGATATTTTCTTTAAGTAATAGCATCAGAACTTTACCTATCCAAAATTAGAATATTGTTTTTTTCTAGGGATAATCATTTCTTCCTGAGCTCACACTTCCAGGTTAGTGTGCTTATGTAGATCAGCCTGTTTTACTAATCTAAATACTGTCTTTAGGAAACACTAGTTCTCTTAAGGGAAAATCAAAACAAAAACATTCTTGATCTCTCTTTAGTGCTTAGTCCTCTC
The DNA here is from genome assembly GCF_041296265.1 of Equus caballus. Taxonomy (NCBI): domain Eukaryota; kingdom Metazoa; phylum Chordata; class Mammalia; order Perissodactyla; family Equidae; genus Equus; species Equus caballus. Next base: position 22,634,055 of record NC_091687.1, read on the forward strand.
CACCTCTCTCCTAAAATGCTACCTGGTTATGGGGCAAAAAAGGGTGTGTGTTTTCCTTCACCTTGTTGTAAAGGAAATGACCAAATTTCTCTGGCCTATCTGATAATTAAACGTCTTATTTGGCTTCTGAGAAAAAAATAAACAGTCCTGATGTCAACCTAAACATGGTCAGAACAAGCCATTGACAAAACCATTCTGCCAACAGCAAAAAGGACTTCACATCCTTTTCTGTCTTTACTTCTATTTTCTGTCTCTCTCTGAGTCATCATTGCTGTTTTACCAATGGCAACTCTAATCCCTACTTTAATCTTCCATCTCCTAGATAAAAATTATTGAGATACTCCATCACAGAATTGTCCTACATCTTGACGGTAAACAATCTTCAACTAACTTCGATTTCCTCAGCCCTCCTGTAAATCATCTAAATCAAGCATAGAGCATATAAAAAGCACCACCTCACTCTCTCTTACTGATTTTCCCCTACGTTCTTCTTTGCTGCTTTTAACAGTTTTTTAGCTTGTAAGCCAAAAAAAACTCTGTTTTGCCTACAAGTGTGTTACTGGTGGTCTTTGCTGGGTTTTGTCACACACATGACTGAAGTGTGCAGCTAGTAAAATTTTCATGCGTTATTTTAGATCAGGTAACAGGCAGCTCCCTCCTTCTCTTGCTCCCATATCTTCACCACACGTATTGCTGTTTAGGTAGTTTTCACCTCTTCTCTATCCCTGTTTCTTCTTATATCAAGTAGTTACTTTAACTGTCTTAGGCAGATGATATATCTTTTTCTATAAAGTGGGTGCTAGGTAATAGGTCCCCAATATGTAAGGGATGCTGAAGACATGTAGTAAGCACTGCTGTAGTGCCTGGCTGTCCAGTCTTTTTTTCTGCTGGATAATTCTATTCATATTGCAGAAGCTATGTACTGCCTCGGTCCACCTTGGATACTTATCCAGTCTTCTTCCTGTGTGCCCATCCCACCAAATTAAACACTTGCATGGATGAACAGTTCAAAACAATTATTTTGTTATACATACAGTTACACACTCACAAGATGATTTCTTTGTTTTCTTACCTTATAATATCTCTGAATTCCCTGATCAGCTATGGAGAAACGAGGTGGAAACTCACTCTGTGATAGCTAGACTACAAGTTTGCTGACATTGCTGCTCTGTTCACCCATTAGGAGCACTGCACCCAAACTCAACCTCCCACAGAAGACAAGGTCACACTCTGTGGACCTCACTATTTGTAGGTCCTGGGATTAGGCTCTATTGAATAGCTGTCACTCAGACTCAGATTGCATGTCATTAAAGAAGTGTAAAGTGATTCTTCCGCTGAGAAGGACATTTCCCCACTACTACCTTATGTTCCTACCAAAGGACAATGTTGAATATGGCTACATCAGAACCTAGGTTTCTTCAGACATCCTCCCTAGCTTCTCCAGAGTTAGAGGAGGATGAGAAGCCTGTGCTTTCTCTTCTTTGGCTGATCTTGGACTGGTAGGAGACCCCTTTCCTCTAATAAAGCCAATTCCTAAATCTCTAGTGAAATTCATGCCAAACTCTGGCATACAGCAGGTGGTGAGTGAGGGAAGACCTACCTTCCTAACATCAGAAATTGTGGAACTGAGATGTAATTTTAGAAACTATATAGTGTGCTATTTTATAAAGTATGCTTTAATTATTTAATCATTTTATTTCATATCATATCCCAATCTCACTTGAAAATGTACATATATCTTTTGGTTTAGTTTCCAGATGTGGAAACAAGATAACCAATTTTCCTGCTCAAAAGGGCTTAAGGTGGGGGCATTGATCTGTCTAGGTCTCTAGGTAGGATTTGTTAAAGATATCCATTTCTTTTCCTTTATAAGAATTTATTTTACTTTTTTCTAATCATTTAAACTGTTCTCTTGAAGATTAAAAATACAAAAGCAGAAATAAAACTACAGACTCACAACAGCTAGACTCAATTATTGGCAACTTCTTATCATGTTTTGTCCCAAGAATTTTAAGCTCCATATTTTACATAGCTGGGATGATATTTAAGCTACTTTTTAAATTTAATTTTTAGTATGATCTTTTTTCATTTAGCTAGAAATGCCTGTATTTTTAGACATTTTCATGCTTCTAAATTTTTTATAAATAGTAGAATAAGAATAAATTAGTGCATGAATTACTTTCTATATTTTAGATGCTTTTTAGATAGATATATTTTTATTGACATTGTCAAAAAGATGGTCAAAAAATTTGCACAATTTACACTTCCATTTCCATTTTATGTTAATTATTATTTCACTTGCCCTTACTATCAATATGTTTCTGTACACAAACATGCACACACACTCTCAGACATGTGACACAGAAAAAATAAGCTCAGACAATTTAAAAATGTTTTCTAAGTTGAGAAGCTAAAGTATAACTTAATTTTTATCACTTTGCTTGGTACTGTATATGAACAAATATAAATGTGTACTAGAGTGAAGATAATAAATAATAAAACCAATAAAATGGAGAGTAGTAATTAGCAGTAGAGCTTAGATCAAAAATTAATTTATTAACAATAATTATGTACTTCCTAGGTGTCTTGTGGGGTATAACTGGGATGAGGTCTGCAAAGCTCTCATCAAGACCAATATACAGTAAATGCTTGATGAATTATAGTCCTGTATCTATCATCTTCTAGGTCCTGGTCCAAATACATCTTCTGAAACAAGATGGAATAAATTCAGATTCTTCTCCACATGAGCATACTCAGATATTCAAAAGCAGGTATCACATCTCCCTCTAGTCGTTTATATATTCCTTCAAATCTTTTACATAAAATGAACCTCCTGATGATTCATTTGATTAACTTCCTATAAACATGCTCTCTATCTAGTACACTCACATCTGCCCTACTTGATATTGATTTCAATTCATTCTGAAATTGTTTGTTGGTTTATAAGAACATTGACACACCAGAGTTATGAGGATGAGCAAGTGAAGATTTAAAACCACTGTCATTTGCTTGCAAACATCAGGATTCAGGCCAATTTATTTTCTCAATTTTGAATTTTTAAAAATTTTTAACTGTTTTAAATACTATTATTATGGACTGAATTTTGTCTCCCTAAAATCCATATATTTAAGCCCTAACGCCTAGTTCCACCCACTACGACTGTGTCACATATCTAAAAATGTACAAGTCTCTTTGAAACTCAGGAATGGGTGGAGGCTGGAGGTGCAAGAAAGGGCCTAGATTGCCTTGAAAAGACTGTGGGTAGAAATATGGACATTAAAGGCAATTCTGGTGAGAGATCAGAAAGAAAGAGAACTGGAGAGAAAGCCTTCCATCTTCTTGAGATTAAATAAATAATTTTAAATAGAATATTGGTAAGAGTATGAATATTAGAGGTGCTTCTTGATGAGGTCTCAGATGGGAATGAATAATGTTATTGGACAATTGAAGAAAGCTTTGATTCTTGTTACAAAGTGGCAAAGAACTTGGCTGAACTGGGGTCTAGTGTTTTGTGGAAGGTAGAGTTTGTGAGTAAAGAAATTGGATATTTAACTGATGAGATTCCTAAGCAAATTGTGAAGAAGTAGCTTGGTTTCTTCTTACTGCTTATAGTAAAATGCAAGAGGAGAGAGATAAACAGAAGAATAACAATCTGTAATCATAAAACGTATCAAGGATCAAGAAGACATACCCTAAGGTGACTCCCAATGAGCCACACCCTAGTATAATCCCCTCATCTTGAGTGCAGACAGAACTTGTCATTTGTTTCTGACAAAGAGAATATGGTGAAGGCAAAAGGTTATAGATGTAATTAGGGTTTCTAATCAATTGATTTTGAGTTCAGCAAAAGGAAAAGAACACTGGGTAGGCCTGACTTAATTAGTGAAAGGCTTTATAAAAGATATTCTCCTACTAACTTTTAAGAAGTAAGTTGCCATGTTGACAGAGGGCCATGTGGTAGAACCTGAGGGTGATTACTAGGAGGTGAGAGCAACCCTGGGTCAATAGGCAGCATGAAAACAGAGAGCTTCATCCTCAAAGCACAGGAGCTAAATTTGGCCAAGAATTGGCTTGGGAGAAGACCCTGTAGGGGAGGAAGACATTTCCTCTACCCTCTCTGAGTTCATCTGGCAGGAGAACGAATTAAATTCACATGAGATGGAATAGCAGGAGAAAATTAAACAAAGTTTTATAACATGTATACATGGGAGGCTCAGGCAAGCTGAGCAACTTGCCAAAATGGCTGAAGCCCCCACCTTAAATATCATATCCAGAAAGGAAGCTGTTTGGGGTGGGGGGAGTCAGGTACAGGAGGTTACCAGAAACAGGAATAAGATTATTATGCAGATTTAAGTCCTTGCCTTTCCCATTGATTAAGAGTTTCTAGAGAGAAGGTCATCCCTGTTCTTCTTCCTGGTACAGAGAGGGAGGCACCTTTACAGATAGAGATTTACCTTACAAAGGTAAATGTCTCCTAACAAAGGGCAAGCAAGTTCCACCCCTGAGGGCCTCCTTCCCCGGCCCAGTTTATCAAAAACAACAAGCCCAATAATCCTCATGCCAAAGAGACATATCTTGGCATGGCCAAGACCAGTCCCCCACAACCCCAACCTCCATATCTGACCATGGCCCCCACAACGTTTGAATTCAACCTTGGGGGACCCTGAACAGAGAATCTAGTTATTCATGTCAGATATGTGACCTATCTACACTGTCCAGATAATGGATAAGTGAGGATTTAAGTTGCTACATTTGTGATAATTTGTTATACAGCAATGCAAAACTAACACAGTTATGAAAATTATGGACACGTCATGGAACGAATCCAGTCTGGAGGAGAATAAATTTTCAAGATTATTAAAATGTATATGTGTGATTCTGGAGGGTAGGTTTCTTAAAAGGAATGTTATTTGGAAAACTAGCACAATTGAATGATGTCTGAAGACAGATGGTGTAGCAATAACAGTTTTGTCAGAGAAGAAGAGTCACTAGGAGTGAGTTAGATTTAGGGATTTATTATAGGGATTAGAACATGTACAATTGTGGGAACTGGTTACAGTAGACATTGGGTTGTTTATCTTTGCATCTGGATTTGTATTGAGACTATATAAAGAATCTTAAATGTAACAGTAAGCCAAACAACACAATTTAAAATAGGAAAAATGCATAGAAATGAAAAAAACTCAACAAAATTTGTGTGAGGCAGTTAACTGAAGAGAGAAAAATGTGTATGCTAAATGCTTATACTAGACAAAGAGGAAAGTCTCGTATAAATTATGTTTCTACCTCAAGAAACCAGAAAAAGAAGAGAAAACTAAACCAAAGCAAACAAAAGGAAGGAAATAATAAAATAAGAGTAGAAATCTTTTAAATTGAAAACAGAAAACAATAGATAAGACAAAAAAATGTGACTCTTTGAAATGTTCAATTGTAATTGATAAACTTCTGCCAAGACAGAGAAAAATTAAAAGAGAAAAGAGACAATTTATCAATAGTAGGAATAAAATAGAGAATATTACAACATATCCTTCAGCTATTCAAAGGATAATGATATAATACTATAAACAGCTCTATACACATATATGTGGCAGCTAGGATGAAATGGATCAATTCCTGTTATATATACATTGAATTTCATTAAGTATGAGGTAAATAATCTGAATAGTTCTATAACTATTAAAGAAATTTAATTTTACCAAGTGGTTAAAGAATTAGTATCAATTCTACACAGTTTCTTCCAGAAAATATAAGAGGAAAGAATAATTTCTAATTAATTTTATGGGGCCAATATTACCCTACTACCATATCCAGATAAAGACTGTATACACACAGAAGAAAATTGCACAGGAATATCTCTCAAAAACTTAAACACAAAAATTCTCAACAAATTATTAACAAATGCAATTTATCAGTTCAAAAAATAATTATACCCCAGAACCAATTAGGTTGTATTCAGCCTTAGGGGACCCTGGGCAGAGAACCTAGTTACTTCATGCCAGACATGGTGTTCATTGAATACATAGGTATTCAAGCATTGTCCAGTATTTGAAAACCTACCAACATAATTCTCCATACTACCAGGCTAAAAATAAAAACACATGAACATATGAATTGATGCAGAAAAAGCATAATTTTATCACTGATTCATGTTAAAAACTGTCAGCAAACTAGAAGTAGAAGCTGATTTCCTCACCTTGATAAAGAACATCTGCACAAACATATAGCTAACTTCATGCTTAATGGTTCACCATTAAGAATGAATGCTTTCCTCCCCGACGTCAAGAATCAAGCAAGGACCTCAATCAGCATAGTACTGAAATTAATAGCCAAGGTGACAGGGCAAGAGAAGGAAAATTGCACAGAGATTGATAAGGAAGAAACAAAACAGTCCCTATTAACAGATGACATGTTTGTGTACATATAAGATCTCAAGAAATCTTCCAAAAAATAAAAGTTAGAATTAACAAGTGAATTCAAAAAGTTTGCAGATCAACATAAAACAACATGCAAAATCATTCTTGTTTCTCTATACTAGCAATGAACATGTGGAAAATTAAATTAAAAAGACAATACCATTTATAATAGCTCCAAAAATGAAATACATACATATAAATCTAACTAAACATGTGCAAGAGTTGTATGCTACAAAACACTGATAAAGGAAATTATACAAGACTTGTAGAAATGGATTAGAGGATCATGGATTGAAAGGTGAACATGGTAACATAGTTAATTCTCTCCAAATTGATCTATAGATTTAACATAATTTCTTTCAAAACACTTGCAAACTATTTTTTCCAGATATACACATGCTTTCTCTAAAGTGTATATGGACAAGCAAAGGAAATAAAGTAGCTAGATAATTTTTGAAAAGAAAAATAAATGGGGCAGAATCATTCTACCTGGTAGTAAGACTTACCATAGCTACCTTAGTCAACACTGTATGGTATTGGTGAATAGATAGACACATATTTCAACAGAGCAAAATCTTGGAAATAGACCCACACAAACATACCCACTGATTTTTGATATATATACAAATGTAATTCAATAGAAGAAGTATAGTCTTTTCAATAAATAGTGATGGAGCAATTGGACACCAATAGGCAAAAAAAAGAGAAAAGTTCCTGGCAAGCTAAGATTCACACCTTATACAAAAAGTAACTCAACATGAAAATGATTTCAAATGAAAACTCTAAACTATAAAATTATTAGAAAAAACATAAAAGAAAGCTTTAGCACTTCAGGCAAGGTGGAAAATTCTTAGACGTGACACCAAAAGCATAATCATCAAAAGAAAAGAAGTTGATAGAGCACACTTATCAAAATTAAAAATTTTGTCCCGAGAAAAAGACAATGTTAATAGGATGAAAAGACAAGCTACATACCGGAAGAAAATATTTTCAAACTACTTATCTGACAAAAGACATACCTTATACTACATAAATATCTCCCAATCCTCAACAGTAAAAAAAAGTCAAAAGATCTAATTAGAAAACAAACAAAAGATATGAACAGACACATTACTTAAGAAGATATACAGATGGCAGATAAGCACATTGCTATTAGAGGAATCCACACTGAAACCACAATGAGATATCACTACATTAGATTGGCTTTCAAAAAATAGTTATAAATATTTTCAGGTTTTGTACTCCAGTCTTTAATCCATTTTGAACTAATTTTTGTGTATCGTGTAAGATAATGGTCTACTTTCATTCTTTTGCTCGTGGCTGTCCAGTTTTCCCAACATCATTTATTGAAGAGACTTTCCTTTCTCCATTGTGTGTTCTTGGCTCCTTAGTTGAAGGTTAGCTGCCCATAGATGTGCGGTTTTCTTTCTGGGCTCTGGATTCTGTTCCATTGATCTGTGTGTCTGTTTTTGTGCCAGTACCATGGTGTTTTGATTACTATAGCATCGTAGTATATTTTGAATTCAGGGAGTGTGATACCTCCAGCTTTGTTCTTTTTTCTCAGGATTGCTTTGGCTATTCAGGGTCTTTTGCTATTCCATATAAATTTTAGCACTCTTTGTTCTATTTCTGTAAAGAATATCATTGGGATTCTAATTGGGATTACATTGAAACTGTAGATTACTTTAGGTAATATGGACATTTTAACTATGTTTGTTTTTCCAATCCCTGACCATGGAATATCTTTCTATTTCTTCACGTATTCTTTGATTTCTTTTAGTGATGTCTTACAGCTTTCAGGGGAATGTGAAATGAGTAAAGGAGCACATATGTACGGTAATGGATAAAAACTAGACTATTGATAGTGAACACTATGTAGTCTATACAGAAACTGAAATATAATAATGTACACCTAAAATTTATGCAATGTTATAAGCCAATATGACCTCAATAAAATAATTTTAAAAAATAGTGATAAATGCTGGCAAAGTTGTAGAGAAATGGAAATCTCTTATACATTGCTGGTTGGAATGTAAAAGTGACTTTGGAAAATAGTTTAGGAGGTTCCTTTTTTTTTTCAAATAAAACTGAACATGCACGTACTGTATAACCAGCAATCACACTTTTTGATATTTATCCTAGAGAAATGAAAACTGTGTTCACACAAAAACCAAAACACAAAAATGTTCATAGCAGCTATTCACACAAACCCAATATCCTTCAACAAGTGAAGGGATAAAAAGTACTATTATGCATTCACAGATTTGAATAATACTTAGCAATAAAATGGAACAAAATATTAACCCATTCAATAAATTGGATGGACATTATGTTTAGTGAAATAAAGCTAATCTCAAAAAGTTACATGTAATAAGATTCCATTCATACAAAATTTTTAAAAAGTGACAGAACTATAGAGATAAACACACTATTGCTTGCTAGGATATAGAGACAGGAAGGAGTGGAAGCAATTATAGAGGAGTAACATGTGGAAATTCCACTGTGGTGAGGGGACAGCTCTGTGACTTGGTTTTTTGGTGTTTACTCAAGTCTATACATGGAATCAAATGTACAGGACTACACAGATGTGCAGAAATATTTGCATGTAAAACCTGGTGAAAAGTAAATGAGGTCTGTAATCTCATTAATAGTATTCTACCAATGTCAATTTCCTGGTTTTGATATTCTACTACAGCTATACAAGATGTCACTACTGGGGAGAAGTTGGGCGAAGGGTTCATAAGACTGTATGTTTTTGCCATTCCCTGTGAGTCTACTGTGGTTATACAGAATACTCTATTCTTAGAATATACATCAGAAAGTATGCAGAAATTAGGTGATACAATATCTGAGAAGAGAGAAAAAATTAATTAGCAGAATGTCATTGAAAGGCAAATGGATGCGCATTGTAAAATTTTTGGTAACTTTTCTGAGTATTGAAGCTTACAGAAATTAAATTAAAAATCTGGACAAGCAACTTTTTGAGACAAAAGTGACAAAGCACGAATTGAAGTATGATAAATATTATGTATACATCATCTCATTTCCCTTTTCAAATTCCATCATTTGGTATTAAAACTGAAGGAAAGAAAAACCCCTGTGTAAAACGTCTTTTCATAAATATAGCCACAATTTCTCTAGACTAAAATTTAACAAGCTCCTCCATGGACGAAATATGGTTTGTAAATAACGTTTTATTAGAAGACAGCCACATCCATTCTTTAGGTATTGTCTATAGTTTCTTTCTCCTACAATGGCTGACTTGAATGTTTGTGACATGCAACTACTTGGCCTGCAAAGTCTAAAATATTTACTATGCTCTGTCTGCAAAGGGACACTTAGTAAATATCTTCCATGTTGTGGGCCACATGGGCACTCTTACAACTGCAGTCTGCCATTTTAGTGTGAAGGCAGCCATAGAGCAAACATAAATAAGTGTGGCTGTGTGATGATAAACTTTTATATACAAAACCAGGCAACCAGCCCCTGAGTTCCAGTTTCAAGATGTGTTCTTAAGTATCTCTTCCTTTGTAATCCCTTTCTGACCCATTATCCTGATGTAGTTAGATGCCAGAGCATACTTGAGACACATTTACCTCAACTACTAGCACATAATAAAAAAATCCAGTTTCCTCACCTTTCTTCCCCTCTTGTTTTTGAGCTTGGTGAGGACAAGGCTAACTTATTATTTATTACTCAACTGTCAACACCTAGAATTCAATTTTAGCTATAGGAGATATTAAAATTTGAACTAATGAATAAAAAAATAAGTGAGTGATTGTAATATTCTTTATTAAGTTGGGCATAAAATTTAACGACTAAAATCTTGTTTTTCAACATATCAAACTAAAAAGTTGGAAAAAATATCTGAAGGTTGGCATGATGGGGGCGGTGGTATATAAAATGTTTAAATAATCCAATCTGCTGTTATTTAGAACTATTTAATAAGTTGACTTCCTGAAGCCTAGAGATAGTCTATCTAGGTAAATCTATGCAACACAGTCACCAGAATATTAGAGCCACAGATGCTTCTTCCTCTTCAAAACTTGTGCTTTTGTTATGTGATAAAGGTTTTGGATGGATCACATGTGTAACTACATATAAGGGGAGTAGGGAGAAAAATGAGCAGATCCTAGAAACGTTTATTCTAATTAGTTTTGTAAGTTGATATTGTTAGAAATTTTCTATAGCCTTCAGTGGTCTAAAACATCATTTAATCTGCCAGAAGGAAGGACAATAATATTTAAAATAAGTGCTTTATTAAGAAGACATTAAGAAACATCTATCCTTAAAGATGTAAAATGTAAGAACAACCCCAAGTGGCTCACCATTTTTGATAAAGTGTTTCATTGGACAGTTTGTTTTTGGTTTTTAGAAAGATTGGCCCTGAGCTAACATCTGTTGCCAATCTTCCCCTTTTTGCTTGAGGAAGATAGTCACTGAGCTAACATCTGTGCCAATTCCTCTATTTTATGTGGCATACCATGAAAGGATGGCCTGAGGAGTGGTGCTAGGTCCACACCAGGGATGCGAATGTGTGAACCCTGGGCCGTGGAAGAGGAGTGTGCAAACTTAACTACTACACCACCAGGCCAGCCTTCACAGGACATATTTTTAAAATGTGCTTGCGAGGTAAAATGTAGACATTTTCAAGCTAAGGTTAATTTTGTGCAGTTCCATTTCCTGATGTCCCCTTTCTAATTGTATTATATTCATAAGTAATGAAATAGTGATTTGATTTAATGTGCATAACTGAGAATAATATACCCAGTATTCTGGGTTGACCAAGAAGTATCAGAGGGACTTGCTAAAACTTAGCTTGGAAGAGATGTCCTAGGGTGCTCATGACATCTATTAATTTATACTTCTTCATGCAACATGAATTGTGGAAACGAAAGAATTGCAAAAATAAAAACAAGTTCTTGTGATCTCAAAGAGCCTGTTTAGCTGCACTTGTTAAGGATCATCCAATTCCTCAAGTTGTTAGTCAGCCAACAATCATTAACACAGGTGCAATTGTCATGTTCCTACAGCTTGAGTTCACTTAATTTTTACTTTCTAAATTTATTTTCCCATTTGAAAATGAAGAACTATCCTCTCCTTGGGTGTAACTCTCCCTAGTGTCCTGCACAGGGTCTGACCAATAAACCAGATATGCTACCTTACACAGTCTTTCCTGCTGAAGGGAGATGGGGGTACTATAGACAATCAGACCAGAGCAGCTTCCAGGGCAGATGCGACTCAGCACGTCCACTGCAGGCAGCACACGTGCCAACCATGTATGTAAACATTGTATGTAACCTGTCTATGTAAACATCTTATGTAACCTGCATAAAGTAAACATAGTTTTCTGACTGTCTGCCGCTTTTGTCTAGTAGCCCTATAAAAGTGGCCACAAGGGGAGTTGTTGGGCATGCTCCCCCTCACTGTCTATCGGCCAGAGTGAATAAAGAGTATGTCTGTTTTGCCATCAGCTGCTCGTGCCTTCTTCCAGTTCCCTGAGACCTGTGGTCTGGTCCTTGGTTGTTTCTCTCTAGCTTACACCTGGTAATTCACCTTTACAAACCTATATTTTTAAAAAAATCAACTCTGCTTCTCATTTCAGTTTTTGGAACTATGTATTTTAAAGATAGTATGGTGTGGTTTCGTTGAAATAAAAATGGGTTTTATTTGGCAGAACTGAACTCAAACCCATGGCCCATTATCCACAAATTGTAAGTTGGTGAGCAAGGTGCTAAACAGCATTGAGTCTGGTTCCATCACCTGCAGTGTAGAAAAGAATACTTTCTTACCTCTTTGCAGGGCTATATTAAAGCTGAAGTGAGACAACAATATGAAAGAGATTTATAAATAGCAATGCTATATAAGAACACAATATTTTTGATTAATTAATGTATTAGGTATCCTGGTTTTCTCCCAAGCTGATTTTCCCTGGATTTAGGCATATCTGAACCTAACAAGAAAATTGGTGAATCCAAATGAACCAGAGGATCCTGGGCATATCTTTTCCATGAAAACTCTTGGCCAATACTTTCCAGAAGGAATAAAATACTAAAGTCATAAAATAAGTTTAAGATAAAAAGGGCCAGGGGCAAAAGTGTGGATGAAAACACAAAACTGTATCTGTTAAATAGATTGGCCTCTGCTCCACCTCCGGCCGTGAGGGTGAGGGGGTTGGCCAATAAAACAGTCAGTAAAAACATAAAGAGCTTTCCCCTGAACTGTCTAGGATGTTGAGAAGAAAATCTTTCAAAAGCATTCACACCAAATGCTTTGAGGAGGACAGATGGCAAATCCTAGGCATAGACATCAGTTGTTTTCAGCCCTAGCCTAGGTCCACAGGTGTGAGTGGTATCACCCAGAGAGCAATCAAGTGTCGGCACAAGTTGAACTGAGAGCAACAGTCCAGCCCACGTTCACTTACAGCAGAGAGTACAGGCAAGAGTCCCAAAGAGAAGGGCTGCTCCTTGGGGTTCCATTGTTCTCTGCAAAAGAGCACCAGGTGGGGGTCAGATGACATGTAATACAGACTCGCGTCATCTTACTGCTGAGGGAGCACCCAACAAAAGACCCCTGCCTTTTTATGGGTGAGGGACCAGGAGGAAGAGCTGGTGGTGAACAAATGCTGAATCAGAGTGGAGAAAAGTGCCTCATCTGAGGCGCCCCAATAAAGAGGTCTCCAGATGGATACCCTTTGCTTGAGATGCAGACATGCATCTGAGAAGAGCAGGTCCAGGTGAGCCTGACTTCAACTTACTCAGAAAACTGTGTTAGATCCACTTAGTACCCCAAGGCTGTGGCAGGGGCTTCAGCTTCTTCCCCTGAGGCCTGCCAGACAAAGCCTTATAATTGCCTATGGTTAGGTCTGAAATATCACACTCAGGATTTCGGCCTGGGGGCAATTGTCTCATCACTCCTAAGTGAAGAGAACCTGGGCATCCGCTCCCTCAGGAAAGACATAGTCTTCTGGACGGTGAGTATGGGCAGTATTTCTACTGATCTGGCAGACGCCACTGGTAAGGAGCTTGAAACTTCTGACATTAGCACTTGCTTTGTGGAGACATTGCCAGACACATCTCAAGTGAGGGAGCAGGATCAAGATCATTGTCTCACAGTAGGCATATATAGGCCTTGCTGGGGTCACTGGGAATCATCTAGCATGAATTCAACTGAGGCTGGAATTCAGACAAAACTGGTTAAAAGAAACAGCATTAACATATGTACCATGGTACTCAAGATCATGGGATTGGGGCTTGGATGTGGATTCATGGAGCATCTTTGTTAAGTTATGATCTGGGTAACCACTGGGGACTGAGTCAATCCTTTCAAGCTTCGGTTTCTGAGTTTTCAAGGTAGGATAATGACAGTATCCACTATGTAGGGCTGTTTGTTGTAAGGAGTAAAATAATATTTCATGTGCTTCAGGAGTGAAAAGGAAATCAAGATATTCTCAGATGAAGGAAAACTAAGAGAATTTGTTACCAGTGGACTTACCCCAAAATACCACTTCATGCAAGTTACCCACCTTGTGTCTGGCACATAATAACAACTCAATACGTTTCAGATATTAGATTGTGATCTCATTTTACCCCCGAATATACGTAATCTCAGAAAAATGTTTCTCACATTTATGTGTATTTGTGATTCCTTTAAAAATTTTCTGCTTAAAACCTTTAGTCCTTTGCAATATATTCCTAAAATTAATTTGTGACAACAATAAAACCTTCTCTGTTCTCAATTTCCTCAATAATCAATGAAAAGTTTAAAATAGACATTCTCCATTTTCCCTGCCAGAGCATATTCTATGATTCCATCAAAATAGACTGCACTTTCAATAGTTTTTCCATCCCTTTCTTCAATATTTAATCACTAATCTCATATCGACCAAGTGACAACCATTTATTTATCACACGTCTATACATATTTACTAGCTCTAAGACAGGAGGTGAGGATGGAGAGAAAGAAAAAGTAATGAAGTCAGGCTGCATTTATATGCTAGCACTCATCATGAGAGACCAAGATTTCATTAGACAAATGAGAGAATGTTGTTACAGATGTTACAGTAGAATATGATGTTGTGAAAATAGAGATTTGCAACTGGAAAGATTAAAGAGTATTTCTTTGAAGTCTGTGAGGGAATGAAGACCAGGGAGGAGAAAAATCAATTATTTAATAAATATAATTGCACACTCTCCATGTGCTTTTCATTCATCGAAACTTGAAAATGGAAGATCCTTTCACACAGATTCTCTTGAAAAAGAACAGAGGTTATTTAGCATAAACCTTGGACCAAGTTGCATCAAGATGTAAAAGAGGTAAACAACATGCATAATGAAGTAGATGCAGGAGTATGTAGAGTGAAGACACAAACTGGAAAGAATTTGTATTTTTTTTGGACAGAGGGGTGTAGTGCAATGTGCAGAGGATTAAGGCAAATCTTAAATGGAGATGGCCTCTGCCACTTTCCTAGCTCTATAACCTTAAGCTTCATTTTGTTGATCTATAAAGTCATCATCATCACAGTATATACCTTAACTACTCTTGCGACTGTTTAACAATCTAACCAATACAAAGGGTCTGCAATCAATAGTAGGCATCAGTTAAATATCACCTTTACATCCCTGACTCTTAAACATTTCTACCTCAATCACTGATGACTTTTCCAGGAAGGGTTTCTCAAACTTTTCTTTCTTGGTTTACTCACCCACTTCAATCCCCCATATGTGTTGATCTGATAATGAACATTTGTCCTGTATATTAATTCTTGAGGATTGTTACCCATAGCTAAATTGCACATAATCGATTTTATTGGAAAGTGTTTTCTTCTAAGATGAGAGACCTTCAGATGGAAGTAAAATGTGAACAGGAACTCTTATGAGTGGTTAGTGAGAGGAGAAACATTGTCAGAACCGCACCTGAGTTTCCTGTCTTTTTTTTCTTTTGCTGTTTCTGTCTTTCCTCTTGTTTTGTTCATTACTTAGAAGTACAATCTAACGGTGGAAATAATGAATTGTAGAGTCAGAGTTCAATGATGTGATGGGATGACTCAAAGTTTGATTTTGTGTAATTCTTCCTTATTATGTGTTGGTCGTGGTGAGAGTATTTACACGATTGAAACTGGCAAAGGCCTGCACTAAAGGTCTTTTTTTTTTTTCTTGAGAGCTAGTTGTAGTCCTTTTGCATCACACCCGTGAGTTAGACAGACTTGTAGTTGAGTCCTGGCCACACAAGCTGAATGAACTTCATCAAATTACTTATTTGTCTGTGAGTCTCAGCTTTTACATCTGTAGAAAGGGTAAAAGTAATAGCTATGCCATAGGATTATTTCCTTAAATGAGATAATCTCTGTAAAGTGTATGATACATTAGAAATTCTTAAATGTTAGGTATAATGATTATTACTCATATTAAAGTTTCTTAATTCCTCTGCTAAAGTTAGAGCTCAAGTGTGTCCAGTTTCTTTCTGCTGCCTAATAATTACCCCCCACTGCTTAGACAAAGGCTATAAAATACTGACAAAGTATGTTCTTCACTTCATTCTAAGGTATATAGGGCGAGAGCTCCCATTTATAATAAATGCTAACACCAATTTACTGGTCTCTTCTTCTGGTCTGCTCAATCTTGGAATCACCTGGGTTCAATAAAAACTAATTTACAGAAGAAAAGCAGGAAAGAGCAGAGAAGCCTCAGTATTTTAGTTTAGACATTGAAGCGTTCTACATGAGGCTTTCACTTTATGTCTGTGCTTCATTTTACCTCATATGTTTTACACAGAAATGCAGAAAGATTAGATATGTTTTTGTACCAATATAGACATATTTTTAAGTTTTTTATAAAGGGGAGACCTGTATGCATTGTGCAAACATCCTTTTACTCACAAGTTGAAATCCTACCAGGTAAAATCACCTTTAAAATTTAACACAAAAATCCCTGTTTTGTTTAGGTTTGGTGCCAGTTTTCATACCCGATTATTGCAAGTATTTACATAAAGCTCACAGGAATATTAAAAATGCAGACCAAACATTGGCAATTGTTTTATTGCATGATTTATCTTTGTTACACTATGAGAATAAATTCTGTGGTAACCTCTAGATTGTATGTTGTTGATTCATAAATGGCTTTCACACATATTCTAGTGTCTCTGCAGGATTTGACCCCTCTTTTGGACAATAAAAAAGGTTCTTCTCCACTGGTATGGGTTCAATAGTTCTATTGGTATGTGAGGTGAGAAAAAGTAATGAAAGCAGAAATTTTGCTGAGAATCCTGTATAAATGAGAGCAAATCTGGCTCCAAGGAAATGGGGAAAGGCATACAAGAGTAGTTCTTTCTTTTCTATTCTCAGAAGACTCCTATACTCTAGCAGATGGGACTATCGAGCTCATTTCCTTAAACATGGAAATGTAACTAAATTATAGTACATGGCATTTAAATGGAATATAATGCAAATACATCTGATTTGATAAGCTACATCAGTCCATCAGCCCATAACTGCATTATATCAGTTACAGTGACTTAGCTCTCTCCTTCAAGGGAAGGTGAAATATCACATTAGTGTTCCTCTATAATTATGCCATTGGTGACACGATGCTTCTCCCTGTGACAATCAGCTAAAGTTCTCAAGCATGAGATTTGATTACCATTGTTTTGGTATGGAAAACTAAAACGTAATTGTTGTAAAATTACCAGCATCCCTTGTTTAATGTTCAATAACAATCACATTTTCATATCAAAAGCACCAGAAGGTGCTTTATTGAATATTGACATCAAAGTCAGAGCAATATAAGAAACTTAAAAATGAAAAGAAATCTTCATAGACATGTTTCTACTTTTCAGAAAATGAGAATTTAACAGTATGCTTTTATAACTGTATGCATATGTAATTTGTGTTTTTCTAATTAGGATAGAGAAACTCTTAGAAGAGATATGCAAAATAACCCTGCCCCTTACTTCTCACTTCTCTAGTTCTTGCAAAGAGACGAGACAAATTTTTCATGTGATGATTTTGAGGGTATACAAATCCTCATTATTTATTACATAGTATCCTCTTTGATAGCGTTTATTATCAAGTTTATTTCTGCTTTATTAAGTATACTGATATCCAGCTTCTCAATGAAGGAATGTCAGAATAAAAAAGATTCCGAGAAGGGAGAATCTTTTGGCTTATCTTGAATAATGAAATGTTCTTCAATTACACATGATAGAGAGGCAAGAGTGTAAAAAAAGACATAAAGTTCAAAACAGCATGCCCCATTGCTTTTATAATCATGCCTCCAACTTCCCTTACTGCTCCGCTATCTAGATTGATGGCATACACATCTTTCTAAAACTTAGCATAGAAACTTCAGAATATATTTCAATCCTCCAGTTTTTGTTTTTTCACATTTAATCAGTCACAAAATGCCTCAACTCCACTTCAGAACTGAATCCCAATGTTTATTTTTCTTTTATATTCCCATACTTACTGCCACCATCAGCCCTTTCCATTTGTGATCTCCATTCTTTGCATTTTCTAATCCATCCTACACATGGCTATGAGAAATCTCCTTCTAAAACGCAACATTGAATCTTTCACCCTCCTGCTAAGAAATATCTGATATTTCCTCATTTTCTAAACTATAAAGTTTACAATCTTGAACATTACATTCAAGGTTCTTCAGATTCTTGTCACAAATGATAGTTAAGCCCACTGTTCAAATATAACTTAGACACAATAGACTATATCCAATTCCCACATCCATACTGAAATTCCAGTCTCTACATTTTTTATTTCCTTTATCTCTTCAACAAAACTTAATTCACCCTCCCTCAATGAAGATTTCATCAGGTGTTTCTTCTTCCATGGAGCCATTATTTACTAATGAAATGGAATTAGCCAATAGTTAAATTTTCATAATATTGATTTTATAACTCATTTTACCCATAAAACCTTATAGTATGCACTAATTTATAAATTACACAGATAAGTTTACTAGTCATTCAGATAGTGTTTTTTCCTTGTATTCCTTGCAGTGTTCCACACAATGCCTTGCTCATAACCTGAACCTAAACAAAAGGAGAAACAACTGATGAAGAAAGAAAATGTTACTTTGCATGTCACTTTAAAAAAAATTCTTTGTGGATAAAAAAATTCTTTGTGGATACATTCAAGAAAGGAACCATATATCAATCTATAGAACAACATTTCTCAACCTTTGGCTTCTGAATTCCTTAGAATTACCATGGGACGCTGCTACACTTGCGGATTACAGGGTCCTCAAGATTTGCTAATTAAACATAGAGGCCAGCACACAGTATTTTCACATGCTCCCTTTTCGATTCTCCTACATGCTAAAGCTGAGGAATCACTTCTGCTACTGAGCATATTTTAGAGCTTTATTCTATATAAGTAATTAAGATATTAGCAGAGACAATGCACCAAATAGGATACCATCACTGGCCCATTTGACACTATAATCTACAATTCTTGAACCTGTTCTAATTTGCACATGTGAAATGTGAAGATAATATTGAATTTGAATGTGCACCACAGGTAAGGGTTTTCTAAAGACATGTTAATAGGCTACTGAGATAAGCATATTAAAATACTAGGAAAAGCCAAAATAACATTATATTAAGCTGCAGGTAGGGATCTGAGTAGAATTAGAAAGTTATAATCCTTAAAAATGTTTGTTTAATAATAAAACCAATGAATCCAAATACCAGTAGATTTTTTTCCCCTTCAAATTTCACTTATAGAGGGTGTTTGTTCTCTAGCCTCTGGAAAATGGACCACAATTATGATTAAATATGTGCATAATTTATCCTCTCTTTCCTTTGACTCTTACATCCTGCTGCTCTCAAAAATCTCCAGTCCTTTTAGAAATCTCCTTGAGTTCTTGTTCCACGTGCATGAGCTCAATATTCTTTGAGTTCTTAGATAATCTGAAATTGTGGTCAAACGTGACACCAGATTCAAGCAAGGACTACCAAGAGTGGTTAGGAAAACGTTTCTATCCAAAGATAACAGGAATGGGGCTAATCAGGAGAGTCTAGGAGACCCAGAATGGGCAGGCTCTGTCTGGGGGAGGAGGTGAGCAGACTGGTCATTGGCACACTTGGACCTTTTCAGGCTTAAAAACACAGATCAGAATCCCCACATGGTGGGTAAAGAAGAGAACAAGGCTCTGTATTTCCCAAGATTTAGGTATTAGACAGCCCAGTGCAATACAGGATTTCAATTCATCCTTGTATAAATGCTTTAGATATTACCAGAAACACCATGGAAATGCCATCAATATCCATGGATAATAATTCAACCTGAGAAGAAATTTTGATGTCTTGGTCTATTAAGATCGTAGATTTATGCTCAATGGCATCTTTTTATACCTATTTTATTTACTCGACTTTTATTTTCTTATTTTTTGTCTTTGAAAAGGAAAATAGCTCTAATATTTTTAATTATAAAACTAATACATTCTAATAGTACATTAATGTATAAAGGAAAAATTTTAAAAAGCACTCATTCTATTACCAAGTCTTAACATTTTGATAAATATCTTTCCCATCTCTATCACTGTAGATGTGTACATATATATATATATATAATTTTAACAATTATAAAGACTGACTACATAATAATTTTTAGACTACCTCACTTACCTTTCAATATATTGTTGACGTATTTCCCGTAAGTTATTGCTACATATAGTCATATTTTATGCCTGTATAGTATTTCATTTTATCCAATTATCATTATTTATTTAGACATTCCAAACACATATTTGTGCACTTAGCTAATTAGTATTCAGGACACGCCCTTATACCAGGAATGTTGAGTATCAAAGTCTTTCCTTGTTTTCTCAGTAAAATTTCTCATAAATTTTTCCAAATTGAGATTGTACATGATAAAGAATAGGTAATTTATCCACATCCAAGCACACACAGTTAAGAGGAGAGAATTCTCAGTGGTCAGTGCAATGGTGCTGATGTTGTTTCAGCTTGATATCTGAGGGAAAATGGGAGAAGATAAGTCAGTCAGTGACATAGACGTCTTTAACCTAAACAGGGTGTGAAACAGCAGTTGCTTGCCTGAATGCACTTCCCTTATCCCAAATGACACACCTTAAAAATTCCATCCTATTAACCTTATTTTTTATTCTATTTATTATTAACACTTCAAATGCATTTACCAATGGATCAGTACATATATAAATATAAAAATTAAGGACAGGCCAGGTGTATCTCATATTACTCAATAACTTCCTTCCTTGGAGGAAATTCATTCTGGCTAATCTTAGAACTGTGGTGGACATCAGCATTAGGATTCCATAGGATTGCAGGAGCCACTGATGCCAAAAACATCCAATTGACTTTTGAGAATAAGCCTTTCATGTACTGTTCTTAGTTGCCAAGTTGTGCTAGGAGCTCATGAATATTCCGCAGGAATGTCAAACAGTCAGGGTCTAGTCATTGGTGGTGCTGGGAGGACCTCTAAGTTATCCAGAGTGCCCCATCAAAGTTACCCCAACTGCATGAACGAGGATCGGGTTTTATGTTCTGAAGTACAGTGGGAGACTCATTTGTCCAGCTCCTCTATTCCCTGGAATTAGTAACTCCTTGACTCTTTCATGTTTGGAACATCGTTGTTCATTACATTCCTCTCTTCCAAAATCAGCAAAACAAAAATCATTTAATCTTTTTACGTAATATCCTTGAGACTTTTGTACACATCTCTTTGTTATTGGACATTTCAATGCATAAGCCGTGTGTCAACATCAACCTGTCAAATTAGTGACGGTGTGTTAAAGGCTATGATTACATGGAAGATAACACATATTCAGATGAAAATTAAAAGACACCAACATAGGTCATGGAACATGTCTGGGGTGTGAGCATTTTCTTAGATCATTAAAGTCACATACAAACACATATAAAATTAAAGAGAAACAACCATGTTTTAAAATCCAAGAGGATATTTCTTAGTTTGATGTGAAGGCCATGGCTTTTGTCAATGCATAAGTTAAACTACTTCAGGATTAATAAGTAATTATAGAGGAAGCCATCTATATTATTGTGTTTTTCATTATATGGAATAATATTAGTTTATCAAGAGATATAAGTATCTTATGAAAAGACACGGTTATTGGATCCATGTATATGGCCATTAGACAACAAAAATAATACTTGCTTTAATAGAAATTTTTTTAAAAAATTAGACACATTTACAGACTTAGGTACATTTTATTTTTCTGTTCAGATAATTCTGGGAAAAAGTAGCACAATATAACTGTCTTATGATCTGATGTATATCAGAGCTAGACCTTAAAGTATCTTGAAGAATAAGAAGGAGATGAAAATAACATTTCTGAAACACCTGTGTCCTGTGCCCTCTGAGAGGTAGGGTGGTGCTAAAAATGCTGGCAGACCTAAAACTCTAATCCATGCTGTCCCACCACAATGATTTTCTGACCTCAGGAAAGTTACTTAAACTACTAAATAAAGCATTGGGGAAATATACCGATCTTATAAGGTATTATAAGTGTTTGGCACAGTATCTGATGCATAATAAAAATCAATAAATTAATAAACCTATTATCAGCTATTAGTCAATATCATTAAAATAATACTTAAGTGGTTATTTAAACTTATTTTGTCATTGTTCATTTCTAATAAAATGACTGAGCCAGGTGGAAATAGACGGTGATGTCAGAGCTAGGAACTAAACCTGTCAGGATGAAGCAAAATTTTACGTGGTTTTCATTGACCCTTGCTGTCTCTGGCTCCATTAGAATGCCTTAGAGGGGAAGAAAGCTGAAATTTGTAAACATTGAGATAGACTTTAAGATGAAGGACAGTTGGAGAGGGGGATTTGAAAACCATTTCTTTATTTTCCTTCCCATCTTAATGTTCAGGGAGCTCAGAAGTAAATCTGAATTAAAATCTTACAATGACATTGACACAATTACTGTCCTTATTTTCTCCATGCTTCTGTTACATGTGTTCTTGAGGTAAACCTCCTCATATCTTAGCAAAGTTGGCATATAATAAAATGATGTATATAGATATAGTTTTATAATTTGAATAAATCCTTGTGGTTTAGTGCCTTGGCAATTTTTAATAAATAATTATTTACATTTTTTAATCTTATAACTAAAGTGCAATTTCATACTTTAAATCACACATCTGCCTTTTAAGTCTCACATAGTATTTTGAGTTAGACAGCTATTCACATTTAATGATCTAAAACAAACAAACAAAATACCTGAAAACAAAAGACTAAGAAATTTTCAAAGGGATTCAATAAGTGGCAGAAGCAGCACTGCAATCAGATCAGAAATGTGAAGTACAAGCCTATAATCCAATCCCTTTCTACAGGAAAATTGGCAATTGAAGCCTGAGGTAGAGACCTAACACAGGTCTCTTCACTCATTCACTCATTTTCTCATTCCAAATTTATATCCTGCCTTGAAGGAACCTAACTTTCTTTCCAGTACCACAACGCCTGCTCTGATGCTTAGTTTGAAGTTATCTCCAGTGTAATGCACCACCTTGTTTTTGCCAATAACTGTGAAGGGTATATCCAACCCAGGGCAGTAAAAGCCTGAATACTAGCCAACTGTTTTTCTTTTTAGCTTTATTATTAAAGTATAATCTTCGCATTTTTACTTTTATTATTTCACTCTGAGATATGTTTGCTGTGCTTACAGCATAAGTTTAAGGTATACAGCATAATGATTTGATTTAAATATACTGTGAAATAATTACCACAATAAGTTTAGTTAACATCCTTCATCTCATATAGATACAAAAAAAAGGAAAAAAGTGTTTTTTTCATTATGATGAGAACTTTTAGAATCTACTTTCTTAACAATTCTCAAATACACTGTACAGCAGCGTTACTATAGTCATCATGTTGTCCATTATATCCCCAGGACTTATTTATCTTATAACTGAAAGTTTGTACCTTTTGACCACCTTCATTCTTCATTTCTTTACGAGGACTTCTGTGTCTCATAAAAGTTACATTAAATAAATCTGTATGCTTTTCTCCTGTTAATCTGTCTATGTCAAATTAACTCTCAGGCTCAGCCAAAGACTCCAAGAAGGAAGAGAGAATAGTTTGCCTCCCCTGCAGCAACAAGCTGCCATGTATGAGAAGAAATAAGAATAAATTATTCTTAGGCAGCAGATCTCCAAAAACTCTAGAAAGAACAGCCTTGCTGTACCTGAGGGTTTTATTCAAAATACCAAATATACACACCTTGATTTCAATAAGATCCATGATACCTGGAAGATGAGGTAGAGATATGGAAAGGAGAAGGTACACCCGAAATAAATTCAATACAAATGAACATGAAATCACTTTGTACGAAATTCTTTTGATGAAGGAAAGAAAGGACAGGAAGAAGAAAGAGATGCTAACGAAAAAATAAATAACTGAGTGTAGCATATAAAGATACAATAATTCAGACACCTACTAAAATAAAAATGCAAACTATCTTAAATAGAGAATGTTATGCACAAAAGCACAGCAAACATATCTCAGAGTGAAATAATAAAAGTAAAAATGCGAATAGAAATATTGAGCAATAAAATATTGCTATCACATCAATAATGTAAATGCATTTAAATTACTGTTAAAAGAATAAAATTTTTGTTTGGCTCGCAATGTAAAATCCAACTCTATGTTCTATGTATGCTATTAATGTAAAATAATTTTAGAAAAATACTATAAAAGTATTAAAACAATTCAGAAAGTAAAAAATTGGGCATAATCATACCAGAAAATTTAAATTAAAGCAAAGCAAAAGTTATCTTAAAAATGGCAAGGTGGAATTTAGGCCCCACACCTTAAATACGTTTAGGAAAACTTATTTAAGAAAAGAACTTTATAGGCAAAAAGTTTCAGACTACAATAATAACAATTATAATTATTTAAGCAACAAATAAAATTGTAACTTTTATGAAGTAGAATTATAGGAGTTAAAAAGAGAAATTGAAGGAAACATATTTAGCAGAAGAAATTAATTTACCTTATATTGTTCAGAGACAAAAATAAACAAGGAAAACACTTTTTCTAGTTGTCATCTTAGTAATTAAATAAAATTTATACCTTATATTATGCAAACAGGGCCTATTCCTTCTTTAAAAGTCATGGAACGTTTTAAAAGTCCTATTTGTATCAGGGCATGTCTTAATGCATTTGAGCTGCTGTAAGGAAATACCAGAGACCGAGTAGCTTACAAACATTAAACACTTAATTCTCACAGTTCTGAAGCCTGACATGTCCAAGAATAAGGCACCAGCATGGTTCCACTTTGGTGAGGGCCCTCTTCCTGAGATAGCCTTCGCACTCTGTCCTCACATGGTAGAAAGAGCTAGGGATCTCTTTGGAAACTCTTTTATAAGGCTTTAACCCCTCACGGGTGGTCTAATGGTTAAGTTTCCACATTCTCATCTCCTCGCCCTAGGAGAATTGATTACTGGATTTAACAACGCAAAAATCATCAGGAATATTATCATGAGCAGTTTCAGCTGTTTATTTCAAAGCTTGAGTGAAGTGGCTTACAGAGAAAATGAGAGGAGAGGAACTACAAATAGCTTGTTAGACAATCCTGGGGAGGCGATTGGCTCTAGAAGGAAGCCAAAAGTGGAGTGGAAGCTGGAGAAGGATGTGTGGTCAAGATACAGATTTATATCTTAAAAAAAGGGATTAACTACAATATGTTTACATGCTAGTAGAAATTAATCAGTAGACAGAAAAAAAAATGATGATGCAAGAGAGAAAACTATGTTTGGAGCAACGTTCTCGAGATGCAGAGAGAGAGAATATTACCTAGCACTTGAGTGGAGTGAAGAGGTTGGTCTTAGATTGGAATGGAAGTCGTACATCTGGAGAAACAGAAGGAAGCCTGAGGCAATGGGCTCATATGCCTGTGGGGGGCCGATAATGTGGGGGAAACTGGAATTTCTCTTCTAACTGCTTCTGTTTGCTTAGTGTAATAAAAAGTAAAGCTAGCCTCTAAGAGGAGGAAGGAGGGAGCTGATCATTTTGTTTCTTTCCATATTGATTTATGGAAATTACACTTAAATTTTAGTAAAAAGAAAATATAAAGAGGTTCAATGTGACAATTACATTGTGAAATAAATTCAGGCATGATTAATAATTGGGAAATTTTTTAACCAATCATCAGAATTTATCTTTACAAACTCTTCCACTTGCCCTCTTCCTCTAAGTGGCTACTTATTTTTAGGTGAAACTCACACATCAATATAATTCTATTTGAATTAATAGTTCTTCTTCAGCTTTTACACTTTTTTCAAATTATCTTTACTGTGTCTCTTAACAAAAGACACCGTCACTGTGCTGCGTTCTAGTCTTCTTCCTATATTGCAGCTTCCCAATAGCAGACAGTCATATAATATTTGAGCATCTCTCTCCCTGCTCCTCTCTGCCATCCTTGCCCCTTTGTTCCTTGCTCCCCTATCTCTATCGCACCCTCTGTTTAATATTTCTTAATCTCTTAGCAAACACATTTTTCTTCAACCAAGTAAGATCCTTAGCTAAGAATCTTATCTCAACTATCATATTTCACAGAAAACAGACACGAACCTTCTGGGCCCTATTGAATAATTAAGAACTATTCAATTCTTAAAATGATATGTTTTGAACATCTCAGCAAAGCATTGTTTTCCCTTCAGGAATATGTTGCTCACTTATGTGCCCTAGACGGACTCTGGAAAGGCACACAGAAACAGCATCAGTGTAAAAACCTCATTAGTGTAAAACGTGATGGAAGAGAAACTGAAAAGGAGAAACATATACAAGTGCCTTTCAATTAAAGCTTAACCAGCTTGGCCAAAGAACTGAGTCAGGGAAAAGCTAAATCATTTTATCTGAGCACTACTCTGGTTATGTAATTTTGCCTAATATTGAAATTAAACGTGAGAATTTCCTAGAAGACAGGAATATTAGCTAACTAATAAAATCCTAACTGAGAATATTAGCTATTTTTATAAGCCCTGTATTTCGGGTTCAAAATTTAGATTATATTATCTTGGTCTCTCTAAGTAATATTTATGATTTTCTGTCTTTTAGAATATCAGATAATTAAAATCAGCATTTTAACTTCATAATTCTTAAAAGCAAAGTCTTTTATTTATATAAATGTAATTTGAATTTTTTTCTATTTTGTGTATTTCAATTTGGTTCCTATATAAATAAACACGTTTCCATTTTTTTCTACTTTTTATCATTCTCAAACATCAGTGTGGTTTATTTTGAAATATAAAATAGCTTTTTTAACATTGGTCTACAGGGATAATGCTGTATCCTTACTATACATGATGTTTTTTACTGTGTCACATATTATCTGTGTCATTTAGCAATCAAGAAGTTATGAATGTGAGGGCTGTCGCCACCAAGATGAGAATTGTTATGGTTTGTTTCAGTTTCTTCTATGTTCAAGAGGACCCAGAATCTTACCAACACTTCTTTGCCATCCCAACCTTATTTACTTGCTTTATCATAGCCCTAACAATCATTGGGAATTGCTTCCCATTTTCCTATAGTATTGCACTAATGAAAGTTTTTCAAAGTGAAATGTTTGCAATAGTGACCTGAAAACTTATTTTTAAACCTACTATGTCTGCTTATGTGAAGGCGGTACACTTCTCATATAAAGAGATGGGACCAGCACACACTGCATATACTTACACCCTATTTACACTGCAGGGTGTAAATAACATATGTTTTGTTCATGCGACCTGGCAGAAATCTCCTAGATAGTTTCTAGCTTTGACTTAAAAAGAAACTGAGTCCATTTAATCCATAAAGTAGTAGTAATAGTTTGCATTTACATAAAGATGTCCCCTGCCCCACATCTTTTCGCAGGGACGCATCCAAAATTTGATCCCCTCAACAGACTTATTTTTACGAAGAGGGAAGCAGAGGCATACAAAAGCCTGGACACATGGAGCCACCCCACTGAATTCATCTGCATGGACCCAGCTTTCATGAAGTTTAGGACACCTTCTTACCAATCACGTAATTGTTTGCATTAGAGCAATTAGACAAAGCATCAAAAAGAACATAATGTAATAAATAGATACCCACAAAGTGATCACAGAGAATACAAGACAAAGACAAAGAAATTGTGAAGTTGAGCTATGACCAGGGGGTGGTAGTCACCTGTAGGGCATAAATGCCAAAAGCACAATTTAGTTGGCTGAGTTCGAATTCCTGATAGTCACTTATTCTTTACTCTTGAGCAAGTTTATTACCTGTCTCTGAATCACTTTACCATCTAAAAAATGAGTAAGGTAATAAATGCTGGTTTTGAATTTTAAATAATTCAATTTGTAAAAATATAGCACAGTTACTGGCAAAAAAAGCTCCAAATAAAATATTGTTTTGTTTTTGGATTCCAGATTACTCATTGTGTCTGAAGTAAGCCTGACTATGCAGTCAGAGTCCCTGACATCCATAAACTTTCCATTACACAAAAACAGCACTAACAAAAACTATGTTGATATATATGTGTCAGCTAGAAGCAGGGTCCAGGAAAAGAGGAGCTGTGGCTCAGAACTTGGAGCCATAACAAGCACATAGTATGGGGCTCAATAAATATTGATGGTGTAAATAAGAGAATTCGCCTATGTGAAATATCCACCAATTTGTTTTTGGCATGTATCTGTACTGGAGCAAAGAGCTTTCAGAGACAAATGAAGCACATGCTTAGGTTTGGCATTAAGAACCCTTCCAAGATAGGGACAGCCTGAATCTGCAGGGGTGACAGAGTGGAGGGTTGTACAGATTATATGTCACAGAAATAACTTGCATCTACATCCCTAAAGAGACTAAGACCAGCTGTCAGTCTTGGCTGCAACAAGAAATACCAATGCAATCTATTCTACATCACAGCTCTGGCAACAACACATTTCTCTCTCTGTCTGTATCTCTTTTTGTCTGTCTCTCTTCTTCTTCCTTCTTTCCTCCCTCTACCTTCTTCCAACTCCCTCCCCTTTCCCTACCTTCTCTCTGCACCTATCCCCTCTCTTGTCCTTTTTTCCTTCTGTCCTTCCTTCCTTTGTTCCTCTGTTCCTTCCTTCCTTTCTTTTCCTTCTCAACAATCTAAATGAAAAAAAAAATTAGACATTTAGTTGAAACCCTTTTATAGCTGATGCCATTAAATTAGGGAATAGAAGACATATAAATATATTACAGATACTTTCTCCCTCAAAATTGTTTCAGAAAGCTGAAAGATTAATGCTAAGCAACCCAGGAGGCCCAGTCCCTATCTTGGAGTACTGTCTACATATTTCCAACATCGCTCTAACATACAGGGAAGAAGGGTGGTGCAAGTTAATTTCATGTTAACCATTTAGGCTACCTGACGCAGCAAATGGAAGTGCTACAACATTGATTTAAGGGTGACATTTTAGTGCTCAGTTCTCTGACAGGAAACTGATTGAGCTCAAGGATTCAGTTTTATTGACAGTTTCAAGGAATCTATTTGATGCAGCTTTCAACATTTTGGTTTTGACAGCTACAGAGTGTTGGTGCTATCAGCTAGCCTCCTTCACAAACGTTCTCTACCTCACAAATAAATGGTCGTGGTGTAGAAATGAAAAATAAATGATATTTTCCAGAATTATAAGTTTTTTGGGGAGGCAAAAGGGTGTGGTTGCCACAACTGCTTTGGTGTAGGTGAAAATAGGGCACAGAAGAGCAAAAAAGACCCTACACCTCACCCTGGGAGGAGATTTCCTATATGGAGCAATAAAATGCATATAGGTTGTCCTCACACACTCATCATGACAAAGCAATCCCTACCCCAAGAGTTAAGGCTTCCTGGCCACAAGGGAAAAAATAGCTAAACAAATAAATACCCAAAGAGAGCCAACCCCTATGCAGGCTAAATTTAGCAAGAATTCACTATCAGATATTAAAACAGAACTCAAGCAAACAGGCTTTTTTATAGTGTGGCCTTCTGAGATTCTATAAGGAAGGGTATTCTTATGTCATATTTAATCAAGGAAAGTGTACAAAATTCTGTGCCTATAATATGGTTTCATTTCTACTAAATTTTTGTAATAAATAAAAAGTAGAATAGTAGGCCAGCCCTGGTGGCCTAGTGGTTAAGTTAGGTGTACTTCACTTTGGCAGCCTGGGTTCAGTTCTCAGTTGCAAATCCACATCACTTGTCAGTGGCCCTGGTATGGTGGTGGCTCACATACAAAAAAAGAGAAAGATTAGGAACAGATGTTAGCTCAAGGTAAATCCTCATCAGCAAAAAAGGAAGAAAGAAAGAAAATATAATACAGATTATTCTAAGATTTATATAATCATATATTCTCTCCTTTGATTACATAAGTTTTAAGTTTCTCCAGTAATATACATCTATGATTTCTGATGCAAAAAAGTTTCCATGAAATATATACTTCTTTTAAAGACTTTAAAATAATAATTCCTCACATTTTTAAAATATGTGTGTGTGTCTCTCTCTCTCACACACACATTCTCTCTCTATATATATATATCATGGTATTTAATTTTAAATACAGATTTTGTGGTCAAATATTTTTGACCCAAAGATTTTTGGATAGGAACTTGAACCTAGAATGTCTTTTGATTTCATGGCTAACAATTCACCCCTAAGTCAAAATCCAGCAAAATAGATTTAACAGTTTTTTACTTTTCTCTCACCAAGTCATTAAATTTCAATGATGCCATTTGCTTTAATGTGTTTTGCAACTTGAAGGCTGGACTTCACAGGCTTTTAATTGTCCATCATTTAATGCAAAACATTCCATCTTTCGTTGTCATATGCAGGTTTAAATTGCTTGATATAAGCACATTAATATTAGAAGAATATTACAACTTCAAAATACTTTTCTTATGAAAAGGCTAATTAGTTTGAGCCACAGAATAAATAATTGATTATAAAGAAAATATCAAAGATAAAATGCAGCATGTAATTGGCATTTCTCCTTGGCAAACTCACTAGCGACTGACAAGAACTTGAAGTTTTCTTCTGAGTATCAGTTATATTTTTTCTCTTGATGTGACAGTCTTTTTCAAAGAAAATGTTGAAGAATTTTTTCTTGTTGCCCATAATTATGGATTTTTAGAGGCTTTTCTGAAATATTGTGATTAATTTAATTTGTCTACATGAATAGGCCAAATGGTGCAGTCTATTTAAAACCATTTTCTTAGCTCTAGGGCCTAGATCTGAAACATCTTTTAGACAAGAACTAATGAAATTATCCTTATTTGAATGCTTTAAAGGAAATAAGGAAGTAAATGTCAATTCTGCTATTTCTGTAGGATATCAGGTCACAGTGCACAACACATAATCAAAGGAAACATTTAAAGTAATCTCTGTGATCTAATTAAAAGTTCAATTAAAGAAACTATAATAATCTTCACTGATGAACTTTTATAAAAGACACATTTTAATACACAAACTTTCATTCTGAAAAACATTGTAATAAAGCATTACAATTTGAGTAGAATTCCATTTGCCGTGGAAGAGCTTTTGACAGCAGTTTTCATTTCATTGCTATTTTCAAAAGTGCATATGGATAAGGATCTACAGAGCCTAGAGTGGGCTGTGAGAATCTTTTGGAGGGAAGCCCTGTGCTGATTTATTTTGTAGGACCATAACCCACCTTCTGTTCATTGTCTGTACTATGTCCTAGAAGAGGCTGTCTGGTTTGAGGACATAAAGGATGCCCTGGTAGAGCCCCTGATACAAGTAAAAACAAAGAAATTATTAAAAATTGTTCCCTGCAGAGGGCTTTACAGACAGGCAAGGTGCTTTCATATCCACCATCTTAGGTTTACATTATTTCCTGGAGTTATAGGACAGCTATTTTTGTTCTTAATATGTACATACAACCACCACTATCAAAACACGAGCAACTAACACTGCAGGGAGGTTAAGTGATTTGAACTACACCACGAAGTAAATCATGATCAAGGACAACAAGGACCAGTGTCTCCCAATGACTCACTTGTGCAGTGTTCTTTCTGGTGCATAAACTGCCTCCTGAGAGGAGCCAAAAGTCTGTTTTCTAAGTGGCTGTTAAAGCTTTGAGAGATATTTTGGAAGCTCTATTTGCTAGTGACTGAAAGCACAGCTAAATCCATAAATGGTGTAATTTTCCCAATGTCTTTCTTACCTTTGAAGCATCCTGAAATTATGCATCTCCCCTGAAGGGGTCTGTGGATTTACATGGAATTATAGGTCCTGCTGAAAGAAGTGAGAGATCATTGGGAAGACGGAGGGGACCAGAAATGCACCTCTGTACCAAGGGCTTTGTGTAGTCATAAAGAGCACCAAAGTAGAAGGAGGAGATTATAAAGATATTAACATAATTGTGTATGAATTTACAGTTTACACGAAACCGGGTTGCTTCTATCATCACATTTGTCTAAACAAACTAGGGTGGTAGATACATTTGTCCTCAGTTTACAGATGAGAACTTTGAGGCTCAGATAAATGCGATTAATTTTTCCAAGACCAGAGAGCTAGAATGAGGCAAACTGAGGTGTGCAAATGCCCATTTACACCCATGTTTGAAAATTCCTTATGATCATTTCACTTTCACTACTTTGCAAAAATTTGGGTTTTACTTACTTTATTTAAAAATGATTAGACAAATTTGCTTTTTCCCCCTTCATCTCTCCCATGCTCACCACTGCATTCACATCTTCTTTCTTAGATCAATGAATCCTGGCCCTTGCCATCAGTTGGGGAAGGATAAGGGAGAGAAACAGAGAAGGGAATCAGGGCAGTGCAGTGCTGTCCAGAAGACAAGCCATTAGCATGTGTGGCTATTGAGCATTTGAAATGCCTCTAGTGCGACTGAAGAACTAAATTTTTCATTTTAATTTATTTAAATTTTAAAACTCAATTCAGTTACTGGAGACCTTTTAAGTATGTTTGGAACAAGTTGGATACGTGAATCTACTTTTTAAACTGTAAACTTTAGGCAATCTATAAGACCAAATAGCGATATGTTCTGTGGTTAAAAAAAGTTATGATGCTTTATTATTATATTTGCATAAACATTGAACATTTAATCTTTTTGCATATACTAGGATACCTTTTTAAAACAGTATCATGAAAATTGATTTCCCCTGTTTCTTTTTCCTTTTTAAAATGCTCTTATTAGATAATTTAAAATTTCATATGTGGCTCACATTTTATTTCCATTGGACAGTACTGAGCTAACAGCTACAGAAAAACATATATCCAAGAAATAAACATTTATGTGGATATTTAATGTGATTGACTTGAATCTATTTTATTTTCAATCTTTATTTCACCTTTACTCTAAATCCCTCACCTCTATTTTTATTTTGAAAGGTTTTGAAATAGAAAAGAACAAACTGAAAGCTAACTGTCCCACGTAAAGCAAGACACTGTCTTTGGCCTCCTCTAATTCTTACCTGTCAGAGCATATTTCCTCTGATACCCATGACCCTTTCTTCATCAACCTCTCACATGTCCTCTGACAATTCATATCCTAATAATCATATAGTCATACTCTAATAATAATATTAACAATAATAATTCCTGTCTGAATTTCTTTTATATAAAAATACCTTTGAGATTTTGCAGAGGGCTTCTAAAAAAAGCAAAGATTTGTTCTTTCACTTCATAAAAGAGACTTGATAGAAATTATTAGTTTTTTAAAAGTTACTACTGTAAGAGATGCATAGGAAGTTTTCAGTTTGAAGATATATTCAGCCCTCTCTAATTTTCCACAGGCAAAATTTTATGAATGTGACTATTTCAGAAGTCGTGTGCCTTATGAGAAGTCCCTCAAGATTTCTCAACAGCCTCACCATCTATAATACATTTTTCCCTGGGAGAAACACTGATCAAAACCCTCATGAATAGTTATCATTTGATTCCCAATAGGATATTGTAGTTTCCTTTATTATACTACTGGAATTTACAGTAGTAAATTAACTACCTCCATTAAGAGTCTGGAAGAATAAAACAGCTTTTTTAAAAAAATTTTATCCCATGCTTTCTGCAGGCTATGCTGTGGAGTGTAGGCCAGATTTTGAGTTTTCAACAAAGAAGGACTATTTCAGAGTTCTATGGAAAATCACTATGCCAACTACTTCAAAATGGGCTTTTCAAAGAATAGATGGGAAGTTGGCATGCTTAGACAGCTTTCATAGTGAACCAAATCAGGCTCTCCAGGACTAGTTTTTAGCAGACTGCAAACCCAAGATCCGGCGGAACAAGAATTATGTAGGTCTGATGAGGGAAATAAATTTTAGTGTGGTTATTTGTTTGGAATATTGTTGATACTGTTTTACTATTCTATTTTCTGGGTATGTGAGGAAGCCCCTTCTTTCTTCTTAAGCAGTTGGTAATCCACACTATTTTAATAGAATTTGATTGTGTAAACTAAAATGATAGATTTAAAAATGACACCTGATTCTCACTCATGCAACAGAATTCAGTGACTTTTACTAACTCTCTTTACTCTTCATGGCAAAGTAGTTATTTGTATAGGTCCAATAAGAGTATGTCCTCTCTTTTATGGGATATACAGTCATGCACCGCATAATGATATTTTGGTCAATGACGAACCACATTTACAACGTTGGTCCGATAACACTATAATAGAGCTGAAAAATTCCTATTGCCAAGTGACACTGTAGCCATTGTAACATTGTAGCACACTGCATTAACTCGTGTGTTTATGATGATGCTGGTGTAAACAAATCTACTGTGCTGCCAGTTGTAAAAAATGTGCTATAGCATATACAATTATGTACAATACACAATACTTGATAATGATAATAAACAACTATGTTACTGGTTTATGTATTTACTATACTATACTTTTTATCATTATTTCAGAGTGTACTCTTTCTACTTATAAAAAAAGTTTAGTGTAAAATAGTGTCATGTTACACCCGCAGCAGCCTCATACATCCCATGTTACAGCGTCTCATAATTGCATCATTTTCTCTTCTTCTTCTTTTAAGCTAGTGTTGTTTTGTTCATCATGGCCCCTAAGCATACAAAACCCACTACGAATGTTGACAGTGAGAGGCCACATTGAGTGATTGACCTGGAAGCAAAAGTGTAAGTGATTAAGGACTATGAAGGTGGAGAATCAGTGATGGTTATTGCTGAACAATCAGGCATGTCCCATTCCACCAGTGCTACGATCTTGAAGAACAAGAATAAAGTGACAGAAGCTGTTAAAGGATCTGATTCACTGCAGACAATAAGACTAACAAAAATTTGAGAAGGAACTGTTTCAGTCGTGGAGAAACTTCTAATGACCTGGATTGAAGACTAGACACAGAAGCATATCCCTCTTAGCCCCATGATGATCATGACCAAAGCAAAAGGTTTGCTTGCCATGTTGAAAGGAAAGAAGAAACCCGACTATGATGTTGAATTTACTGGTAGCACTGGGTGGTTTAAACAATTCGAAAATCGTTATTCATTACATAACGTGAAAGTGAGTGGTAAGTCTACAAGTGCTGATGTGAAGGCAGCTGAAGAATTTTTTAAACTCTAGATAAATTGATTGTGGAGGAAGATTACCTGCTGAAGCAAAAATTAAATATGGCTGAAACCTCTCTATTCTGGAAATAGATGCCTGAAGGGATTTTCATCTATAAGGAGGCCGAGTCATTGCCAGCTTCAAGGCTTTTAATGACAGGATAATAGTCTTGCTTGAGGAAAATGTTGCAGGCTACAGATTGAAACCCCTTGTGATCTGGCACAGTGAAAACCCCAGAGCCTTCAAGTATATCAATAAGCACACATTGCCAGTGCACCACAGGAGAAATATGAGGTAGCTGATGACCCAGCTCCTCTTCCAAGATGCCCATCTGAATTGTTATGCCAGCAAAATATAGAAGTACTATTTGGAGTATAATGTACCTTTCAAGATTTTACTTATTGTTGATAATGCTCCCAGACATCTTCCTTTAATTGGTGATCTTTATCCTAATACCAAAGTGGTGTTTCTCCCTTCAAATACTATTTTAATTTAACCACTGAACCAAGGAGTTATAGAAGCTCTTAAGGCCTACTACCTGAAGAGGATTTTTGCCCAGGCTATTGATGCAACTGAGGAAGACACTGGGAAGATACTGATGCAATTCTGGAAGGATTACAACATCTATGACTGCTTCAAGAACCTTGCTTAAGTTTGGGGTGATGTCACCGAGTAGTGTCATCTGGAATAAGACACTCAAGAGGATTGTCTGTGACTTCAGAAGATTTGCCAAGGATGAGGAGGTTGCAAAAACCAACCAGGGTGTGGTTGAGATGGTGAACACTTTTTATGCTGGTGTGGACTGAGGAGCTCCTAGAGGTGGTTCCTGAGTAATAATTGACTAATGAGAAGTTGTTGGAACTGGAATAAAAATGCATAGCGGAAGAAGAGGTAAAAGAAAAGAAATATGCAGAAGAACGAAAAGAAGAACCCCCAAGAAAATTCACAGTGAAAGGTTTATCAGAAGCTTTTGCAGACCTCAAGAAGCTTCTTAAAAATTTTGAAAACATGGACACCAACACCAAAAGATTTCATTATTAAAGAGGAATATTCATGGTCCATTATCTACTTGTGAGCAAATCTATGGTGAAAAAAGGAAGGAAACCAAGCAAATCATCATGGACATATTTCTGAAAAGGTGACAGCTCCTCAAGAAGAGCCTCAGGAAAGTCCTTCACAGGTGTTCCAGAAGAAGGCATTGTTAGCATGGGAGATGACAGCTCCATGCATGTTATTGCCCTTGAAGACCTTCCAGTGGGAAAGATGTGGAGGTAGAAGACAGTGATATTGATGATCCTGACCCTGTGTAGGCCTAGGCTAATGTGTGTGTTTGTGTCTTAGTTCTAAACAGGAAAGTTTAAAAAGTTAAAAAAAAAATAAATAATGTTAAAAATAGAAAAAAGCTTATACAATAAGGATAAAAAGAAAGGAAATATTTTTGTACAGCTGTATAATGAGTTTGTGTTTTAAGCTAATTGTTATTACAAAACAGTCAGAAAGTTACAAAAAATTTAAAAATTTATAAAGAAAAAAGTATAGTAATCTAAGGTTAATTTATTATTGAATAATAAATATTTTTCTATAAATTTAATGTCGCCTAAGTGTACTGTGTTTGTAAAGTATAAGGTAGTGACAGTAATGTCCTAGGCCTTCACATTCACTCACCACTCACGCACTGACTCCTCCAGAGGAACATGCAGTCCTGCAAGCTCCATTCATGGTAAGTGCTCTATACAGGTGTACCATTTTTTATCTTCTATATCATATTTTTACTGTACCTTTCTATGTTTAAATACATTGAGATACACAAATACTTACTATTGTTTTATAATTCCCTACAATATTCAGTACAGTAACATGCTGCACAGGTTTGTAGCTGGGAAGCAATAGGCTACACTACATAGCCGAGTTGTGTAGTAGGCTATACCATCTAGTTTTATGTAAGTACATTCTATGATGTTCGAATGACTAATTCACCTAACAATGTATTTCTTAGAATCCCCTCAGTTAAGCGATGTGTGACTGTATGGATAAACCAATTGTGCAAGTCCTTACCTTTAACCCTCACACAGCATAAAGAGGGCAAGAGAGCTCTCTGGGTGTGGAAATTAATAAACAGAAGCCTCATTAAAATGGAGTTGGGAGGCCAAAAGGGGGAGCTCTCAAACTCAACTTTGATAGCAGAGTCCAACAGGAAGAAAGACTTCCTCTTCTTGACCAGTAAGAGGACAGTCAACAAGAGACTGGCACAACTCAGCCAATGAAAAGCCACTACACTTTGAACTGTCAATCTCCAGCAATGGACTCTTCTTTTACAACAGCCCTCCCAACTTCCTCTTCCCCTCTCTAAAGGAGTTTCTCCTCCTTTTGCTGCTGGGAAAGATTCACCCTGAACTATCATCTCTTGTCAATCTTCCTGTTTTTCTTTTTTTCCCTCCCCACAGCCCCAGTACATAGTTGTATATTCAAGTTGGAAGTCCTCCTAGTTCTTCTATGTGAGCTGCTGCCAGATGGCTACTGACAGATGAGTGATGTGGTTTTGTGCCTGGGGACCAAACCTGGGCTGCTGGAGTGGAACATGCCAAACCTTAACCACTAGGTCATCAGGGCTGGCTTGAGGATTCTCTTGTATAAGACTATTAATCCCATTTATGATGATTTCACCCTTATGATCTAAACACCTTCCAAAGACCCCACCTCCTAATACCATCATCTTGGGGGTTAGTATTTCAACATACGAATCTGGGGGGGTGCACATTTAATCAGTCCCTAACATTCCACCCTGCCCCCACCAAGTTTATGCTCTTCTCACATGCAAAATACATTCATTCTATCCCAACAGCTCCAAATGTCTTAACTTGTTCCAGCATCAACTCTAAAGTCTAAATCTAAAGTCTCATCTAAATATCATCTAAATCAGGTATATGTGAGACTCTAATATACTTCATCCTGAGACAAATTTCCCTCCAGCTGTGAACTTGTGAAACCAAACAAGTCATGTTCTTACAAAATACAGTGTTGGGACAGGTATAGGATAGACATACCTATTTCAAAAGTGAGAAATAGGAAAGAAAGAAGGGGTAAAGGGTCCCAAGTAAGTCCAAAACTTAACAGACCTTAAAGTCTGAGAATATTCCTCTTTGGCTTGATGCTCTGCCCTCTGGACCTACTAAGTGGCCAGGTCACCCCTTTGTCTTGATAGGAGGCTTTGTGGTGTCTCTCTGCCTGAGCCCCACCCCCATTGCAGTTCACTGCTGGGGTCCCATGTCAGTGACTCTCCTGGGCTGCTCTGTCCTTTGGAACCTAGGTGTCTCTGGACCTCACACAGTCTGGACCTATGATGGTAGTGGCAACTCTGATGGTCTCTGAATCACTTTTGGGTTCATCCTTAAGTTGTCTTGAAGCATAGGGCCTGGCTTCTGTTGAGATGGCTGATTTATACTAATCTATCAAACGCTCATTTGGCCACACCCTTAGTGTTCTCATTTTTTGCAATATGGATTGGCTGAGAATTTTCCAAATCTTTATGTTTTTCTTCCTTTTTGCTTAACAATTTAATTTTTAAGCCATTTTTCTGTTCTTTCATTTTGCTATAAGCAGTCAGGGGGAGCTAAATCCCACCTTCAAGTTTAGAAAGCTTAGCAGCTTAGGAAGAACTTCAGCTAAATGTCCAATTTCGTCACTTGCGGGTTATGCCTTCCACAAAATATTCGGACATGAGCACGATTCAGCCAAGTCCTTGGCCACATTGTAGAAAGGACCACTTTTCCTCCGTGGTCAAACATGTTCCTCACTTCCATCTGAGACCTCATCAGAATGACCTTTACCAACCATATTTCTACCAAAATTCCGTTCATGATTACTAAAGTATTCTCTAAGAAGATGGAAGTTTTCTCTACAGCTTTCCTCTTTCCTTTCTCACCTTTCCTTTAAACATCTGTTCACAGCAAGTTAGATTTTTCCTAACAAGCACTCCAAAGCCTTTTCAGGCTCGACATATTACCTAATTCTGAAGATGCTTCTACACATTTCTAGGTATTTGTTACAACTCTCACTTCCGGTACCAGTTTTCTATTTTAGCCTATCTGGGCTGCTGTAACAAAAATGCCATAGACTAGATGGCTTATAAACAACAGAAATTTATTTCTCACAGTTCTAGAGGCTGGAAATCCAAGATCAAAGGGCAAACATGGTCAAGTTGAGAAACAGCTTCCTGGTTCATAGATGGCCGTCTTCTCACTGTGTCCTCACAGGGCGGAAGGGATGAGAGAGCTCTCTGAGGTCTCTTTTATAAGGGCATTAATCTCATTCATGAGGGCTCCATCCTCATGATGAAATCAATTCCCAAAGGCCTCATTTCCAAATAACATTAGGGGTTAGGTTTCAATACATGAATTTGGGGGAGCACAAACATTCAGTCTGTAATCATAGCCTATGGAATGCCTGGTGTAGTTTAGTGCAGGAATCAACAAACTGCTGCCTGCAGTCACATGCTTTTGTAAATAAAATTTTATTGAAACACAGCCACACCTATTTGTTTACACATTGCCCATGACTGCTTTAGTGCTATGGCAGCTTTGAGTAGTTTCAATAGAGACATTACCACCTGCAAAACCTAAAACATTCGCTATCTGGACCTTTACGAAAAAGTTTGCTAACTTCTGGTCTAGGAAAGCTTCCAAGTCATCTGATTCTGTAGTATTGTGCACCTTTGATGGTCTTGGACTATTCACAACTATCTGTCTATATGTGAATTTATTTCAGCATCCCTGATTGTCTGTATATGTGTTTTTTTATTCTCTTTGCCACTTGTTGTAATAACTTACTGGTTACTTCATTAACATAATAAGTGAAATAATATTTTTCACATGTATTCATTCATTTACTTTTATTCATATGAGAGTCATGATTTTCTTTTCGAAAATATTGTCCTTTGGCAACATATTTGATCATTTTTCCTCCTTAAATCCTTCAAACCTCTGAAAGGAGGTGCTCTATAAGTACAATGTAAATAAACACATTTGCTACGGAATCCTCAGGTAGAGAACTGACCACCTAGTACAGTAGAAAAGATTCATTAAATTGGACTTTGAGAAATAGGTATGAGGAAAATTGCTTTTAAAATATGCAAAAACAAGAGAGAAATTCTTAGGTTTGTTTGAAAAAGAGGAAGTGGTTATTGTGTCTTCTGGAAGGGCTTGTAATTATTTTGCAAAGAAAGTTTTCATAGGACTGTGTTTTAAACACTAGCCCCTCTCCTCTTAACCCCTGATCCAGACATCCCTAACACGATATTGTTATTCAGGCAAAGCAAAAAAGGAATGTGCACCAGCCAATAATACAGTTAGATGTTCATATGTTTTATAGCCACCACCTTCTGGGTACACAGACTGGCCCCAGTGCTTTTGAAGAGAAGGAACTGGGAAGGCTGAATCATAGGACTATAATTATTTTCACATCCTGTTTACTTCTGAGGCAGTGCAATGCCCACGGCTTGACACCAAGCAATGAAAGGGCTCCAGAGGAGGAAGGCTGAGCTTTAAATTGGCAAAGGATCGGGAGAAACTCAGAATTTCTCTTCAGACAGATGCCCCTATAGCCACTCCAGTGGATGCGCCACTTAACCATCATTCTAGACAAGAGCAATATGTCCCCTTTTATGAGGATTTTTTTACATTAATCTATACCTTATTGTTATCAGAGTGTTGCATCCTGGAGTGACAGTGTGAACCAATCTTTACCCTGAAAACTCATTACCATTAGAAGCACACAGGCCTAGGAACATGCCCAGTGATGCTCCAGGACAGTGTGGGGTTGAAGGCTAAATTGTATGTGGGAATGGTGTTAGAAGAGGAAGTTTGCAAATCCCAATATACCAGGCCAAGCTATTTATATTTTATTTACCTGGCTGTCTTTAACAGATTTTAAGCAAGGCTTGAAATAGTTTTTTGTTTCTTTTCTTGTCTTAATCACAATAACTATATCAACATTGTGAAACAGAGCTAGATGAAGGAAAGATGATGAAAAAGAAAATTGAAAATGTTCTGTAAAAGTAATTTTATACAGAAGAGTTTCATCTGTGGGGAAGCAAAACATTATTCTTCACTATTTCTACCAATTCACAAGTTAAATAAGAGAGATTATTGTAAGAACTCCTTTAAAAATTCCCGAGAAACCAACTTCTTTATTTTGAAATTTTGATTCTTTAATGTTGTGTTACGTGCTAGTCTTATCTTAACTGAAATGTTTGCCCACTTTATTTTTTCTTTATCACAGTTTATATTCAGTATGTGTGCAAACAAAAATCCAAAACCAATTCACTTCAATTTGTAATTAATAATGAGGCTTACATTCAGATTTAACATACATAAGATGCATCTAGCTATATCATCTGAATGGAACTTAGGTATATGGAACATCAAACAAAATAATGAAGACACAATACTACAATGTTTAAAGAGCAGGAAGTGGACCAACATTTTATTGCTGTGTTCTACATTTCAAGTTATCTAACCATATAATAATTATATATTATAATGTATTTATGCAAAGCTTTGGGGAAATATGAGTGGAATAATATGAGCTATGACCCAAGTTCTATAGAAATTAATTGTTTATTTGGGGTACAAGTTATGTTTAAGTGGGAAACAATAATATAGTGTTTATAGCCAATATATCTGGTTTAAATCATAAGAGTAAGACTTCTGGCAATAGGTCAGACCAGACTGTCAGACCCTCCTCAAATCACAAGTGTGTAGAAAACAATGGATAATTGTTCAAAATAATAAGAAGAAATGTATAAATAAATTTAGCAGTGGGAATTTAAAATCAGCTTTCATAGTAATTTGTATATCAAAGAGACAAATTTAGTATGCCTATTAAAGATTTGAAATCTGTCTATACTCCCACACCCACACACACATATATTATCAAATTTGGTCTAAAAGTAACATCATTACTCATTTTCCATAAAAGATTATGAGACTCATTATGTAGCTGCAATCATTAAAATAGTATGGAGTTGTCATAGAAATAGACAGTTATACCAAAGGAAATTTGTTTTTTTACCAGATATTGCAATATATAACACCAGTAAAGAATGGATAATAAAATACATCTTTATGGGAAAATTCTATCCTTTGGAAAAAGAAATTTAATCCTTATCTCACACAATTTAAAAAATGAATTACCAACTAATTAATGACATACATATCTGACCAAAATTTTAATTTAAGAAGAAAACGTAAGAGAATATCTTTAGACCTATGATAAGGAAGTCAGAGATTACATAAAGAACAATTTTACATAAATAAAAAAACAGTCCATAGAAGAATGAGCACAGATTATTACATGGATAACTTACAGGAAAGAAGAGACAAATGACCAATAAACACGAAAAGATGCTCAAACTTAATAGCAACCAGAAAATTCAAACTTACACAAAAAGTAATGCCATCTCACATTCATAACTTTCGAAGAGATGCAGAGATAGAGAAATTCAAATGCTCTGTGCAGAGACTGTAAATTTGTAGAGGCATATTGGAGATCTATATAGCAAGAGTTAATAAATTTCAAGATGAAATTACCTGTGACCCTGAACTTTCAATTCTAGCAACTGCAAATTTAGCAAAATTCTAAATGTTAATTTTAAACTATCATATTATAATAGAGTAGTATAATATAAAAACACCTACATCTACACCTGTCAGCTTTAAATCTTAGAAAATAAGATCATTTAAAAAATATTTCCCAATGACATGTCTACCATGGCATCATTTATAAAAACTTAATAATCACACAGCATAGCATCTTAAGTATTTGGTTATATATCACAATTTTTAGAAAATATAGCAAAATTTTTGTTAATCAGTGATCTCAAAATAAAGTTTGCACAGGGAACTGAGATTAGGAAAGTAACAGGGAAGGAGTACAAAAAAGCATTAGCTATATCTGTAACCTCTTATTTCTTTAAAATCAATTTATCCAAATGTAAGTTGACATTTGTTAAATCTGCTTATCGGCTACCTGAGTGTTTGTTATATAATTTTGTATACCTATAATATTACATATATACATATACGTAATACAATTGTATGTATATGTGCATATATACCTAGGCTTATATATGTATATATTCATATGTATGATATAAATATATAATATTTATAAACTAAAGCCAATTAATACAGGCTTTCCGAGACTGGATAGCTCAAGGTAGACTCTAAAATTCATGATTTTGTGAAGAAAGCTATTGAAATAATTCCTAAAGATTAGTGCATTAAGAAGGGCATGTATGAAAAGGCAAAAGACCATTTGAGAAAAAAAAACCCATAAAAAAAGAAACACAAGTCCAAATATTGTTCTCAGGAAAAAAGTAGAAGATTGACTGATTGGAATTTAAATTTCGTGGTTGATCTAATTTCTCAAACCAAGAAACAATCATCCGAGATGCATGTGTTCTTTGAAAGGCTGAGAGCTTCTTGACAACAGTGAGATGAAGACATATGTTATATGTATATAAATTAGTTTTCCTGGTGTTGTAATATTTTTCAGATTTT
This sequence comes from Equus caballus, assembly GCF_041296265.1. NCBI lineage: Eukaryota > Metazoa > Chordata > Mammalia > Perissodactyla > Equidae > Equus > Equus caballus. The sequence goes on from NC_091687.1 coordinate 22,677,556, forward strand.
ATATAGCAACGGCAGGACACAAATTTATTTTTCTTTTGAACTCGGCTAATGTTCTGAATATACCAGCAACTCAAAAAAAAGTGGTGATGAGGGGCCTAGGTCAATGGCAGTGAAAAAACAACTCCCCACAACCGGAAGTTGGGGGAGAGATATGAGGGAACAAGGGAGAAAAAATTCTTATTCCTATAAAACTAGCGGTATAACAGTAGGACAGAGATTTAGAATTTAAAAACAAACTGAGCAGTCACAGTTTAATCACGCTGAACCTCTGTGACTTCATACTAGTCATTCCAGGTTTGTGGTTCTCAAGTTCTTTCTTTATAAGTAGAACCAAGCTCGAAGGACTGTCCTGAAAATAAACTGGGATCATTTTGCTGAAGCACATTATAATGAGGGAGTAATCACTGTCAGTGTCCATCTCTCAACAATTCAAGAAAGCCATTCTGCAATAAATGATCATGTGCTTCGGTAAGTATAGAGATTTAGACTTAAATGAGTAAAAGAAACAACTTGATGTAGGAAGCAAGGGGGGGTTAATTATATCATAATAAAAGTGTAATGACGTCCACGTTCCCCACAGTAAAGAAATTATTTTTTAAGCTTGGTCCTCAATCTGGCAATTCTTGAAAACATACTTCTGTTCCCTGCTTTGTGACGTCAATCTTGTAGAATGATGGAGGCAGTAAATGGAGCTCTTTAATTGGAGCATGTCAAGAGACCCTCAGAACTCTAAAAATGTAAGAAAATAATAACATATTTCTGGCTTAATTCATCTCAGAATGTTTAAGATTACATTAGAATTGATTTATTCATCTATTCAACAAATATTTATTGAGCATCGACCATATGCTGAAAGATACAGCAGGAAACGTAACAGACAGTCATGTTCTCAAGAAGCTATATTCAAAGAGGGGAAAACAATAAACAAATAAATATTTTCTCTACTAATTATAAGTTGTAAGAAAATGTGGGTAGGAGATTAGCGAATGATCATGTGTGCATGTGTGTATGTTGAGAGAATGCCTCTCAGGTAAGGTGACAATTGAGAAGGGCCCTGAAGAAAACAAAGGAGTAAAATGTGGTTTTCTAAGAGGAATAATATTGCAGTCAGAAAAAAAAACAGCTCGTGTAAAGGTCCTGAGGCAGCTCTGCACTTGGACTCTTTTAGAAATGCTGAGGAGGCTAGTGAAGCTGAAGCCAACTGAAAGAGTGGGACTGATAGAGTTGAGATCAGGGAGGTTGCAGGAAGCTAGATAAGAAAGAGTTTTGAAGTTCATGTAGGGTCTTTGGTTTTCATTCTGGATGAAACGAGAAGACATAGGAAGGTTTTAAGTAGAGAAGTAATAGAACCTTGTACATGTTTTAGAAGAATCAGTCTGGCTGCCATGAGAAAGATATAGTGTGTGTATGTGTGTGTGTTGGTGTGCACAGATGTGTGTTAGCTGGACAAGGTTGGAAGCAGAGAGAACAGTTAGATGCCGATTGCAATGGTCTTTGTAGGAGGTGATGGTGACTTGGTCTAGGCTGATAATAATGGAGACAGGGTGAGCTAACGTGATTCTCTGTATGTTTCAAAGCTAGAGATAACATTAAAAGAGAATGTATCTTCTTCAGTAACACTGAATACTTTAAGAGAACTTTAAACAACTGCCTAACTAAACAAGCATAAGGACTGCAGTACAAGAAAACACAAACCAGCCTAGATGAAAAGAATATGGTGAAAAATTAGAAAATTTGGCAGATTCTGAGAGATCAGTGGAAGTCATAGTCTATTATCTTAGCTGTGCTTGTCCATTGTTTCTGAGTGAAGAAAAATTAAATATTCCAACTTCATTCCTTTAAATTAGGTGGTAAGAAAAATCTCTTCACAAATGAGAATCGACTGAAATGATAACGTCCGGCAGGCAGACACCTGGAGGTGGAGCACCACGGGCCAATCATCACTCCTCACACAAATAAACTAATATACCGATAAACAATTGAATGAATGGTTTAGTGGCATTAGCTAGTGTGACTCTTTAAAAACCATGTGTCCTCAAGGCTCCTTGTCTGCGCTAGGCACCAGCACTCACGATGATAACAGTCCTGGGCTTGGCCAACCCAGCTGCTTTCTCTTGGGAGGGGTAGCACCAAGACCCTCCCTGTCTGAGGGAACACTGAGGCCCTGGCTGGTAGGGCTCTGGTCCTTGGCATGCAGGTCTTACAGGGACGATCCCCCTTGGCAAACATGCAACCTTTGTTCCTCCCCTACTTAAGCAAGCTTCTCTCAGGGGGCGGTAGTGGGTGCACATTGCTGTCCAGCCAGCCACCACTGGACCTGCCCTGTAACTCCCTCCCAGTAAACCTATACGTTCGTTCATTGTCTCCAGATCTCTTCTTTGGTCTCTCGGCAGCGTATCCCATACCGCTCACCCAGATGGGTGTGTGGAAGAACAGATGAAAAATAAATGAATAAATAAATAATGACACAGAACTCACAGTCAGCACCATTACTCAGGATCTCACGCTTACTGCTGGCTCAGTGTGGTTCATACCATGAATGCTCACTGTTGTGAGTAACACCATTTAGTCCCCAGGCACCTGCTTCTCCACATCTCTCGCTGAAGGTCCCCAAAAGAAAAAGAATGCCATGAAAGTTTATGTATTATGCCTGTACCAACAGAGATAGATGATGAGAAGAACTTCTAGTGAACCGACAGTTAATTTCAATAAGTCCCATATATGCTAGGCTGATAGAGTGGGCAGTGTGAGAAGTTTTGGTAGGTTTTGAAACAGCACATAAAACATTAACAAGCTGAAATTAATTTTGCTTCTTTATAACAGATTATTTTAATAAAATCTTGCTCAGAAACAGAGACAGCACTGCACATGTGTCAGGCAGGAACCCACAGCTCCAGGATGACCCCGGAACTGGGAATCTTCAGAAATGTTGCCACCTGAGCACTTTACAAAGCGAGAAGTCCTGCCGTTAGGAAAATCGGGTTTTCCAGCAATCCAAGTAGCTTGATTACTGATTTGAGACCAGCCAATCAGTTTACATGGCCACAGTTGCAGCTTAATAGCCCCTAACTCCTTAAATTTCACCCTGAAACCTGGATTGAGGAGATAGACTCGAGAGCCTTGCCTCCTGTCTCCTTGCTGGTCAACCTCACAATGAAGCGTTTTCTTTTTTCAAAAACCAGTGCCATGATATTGGCTTCCATGCAGGTTGGGCAGCAGATCCTTTCTCAGTAACATTTTGAATGATAGATGTGTTTAAGAGAAAATATATATTGTTTAACTTGTTAAATCCTTTTTCATATATCACAACTGTTGTGATGACCGCACTAATCCCTGGGTACCTTGAGACCAATAAATTAGGAAATGTAAAGAACCATGAAAATGCATGCTAATAATCCATTAGGATAAAAGTGATGATAATCCATTACATACGAATCTATTACATTTATGTTATTTACAAAAAATACTCTCGAGGAGTATTTTGGAATATTAAATAATTTATATCCTATTAAATTTGCATAAATATACTTCCACATTTAACATGCTTGAAGTGTAATACAGATTATTTACATGTCTTCACATTGCTATTAAATGAGAGTATTTTTATTTTTATAAAATATTTAATGAGATCTAATTAAATAAACAAATGGGACTTCATCAGACTAAAGAGCTTCTTCAAGGCAAATGAAAACAGGATTGAAACAAAAAAAACCCCCACTAACTGGGAAAAAATATCTGCAAGTCATATATCTGACAAAGGCTTAATATCCATAATATATAAAGAACTCACACAACTCAACAACAAAAAATCAAACAACCTGATCAAAAAACGGGCTGGAGATATGAATAGACATTTCTCCAAAGAAGATATACGAATGGCCAATAGGCACATGAACAGATGTTCATCATCGCTGATCATCAGGGAAATGCAAATCAAAACTACACTAAGATATCAGCTTACACCCATTAGAATGACAAAAATATCTAAAACTAATAGTAACAAATGTTGGAGAGGCTGTGGTGAAAAAGGAACCCTCATATACTGCTGGTGGGAATGCAAACTGGTGCAGCCACTATGGAAAACAGTATGGAGATTCCTCAGAAAATTAAAAATAGAACCACCATATGACCCAGCTGTCCCACTACTGGGTATCTACCCAAAGAGCTTGAAGTCAGCAATTCCAAAAGTCCTATGCACCCCAATGTTTATTGCAGCCTTATTTACAATAGCCAAGACGTGGAAGCAACCTAAGTGCCCGTCAACAGATGATTGGATAAAGAAGTTGTGGTACATATATAAAATGGAATACTACTCAGCCGTAAAACAGAACAAAATTGTCCCATTTGCAACAACATGGATGGACCTTGAGGGAATTATGTTAAGTGAAATAAGCCAGTTAGAGAAGGACAATCTCTGTATGACTCCACTCATATGAGGAATTTAAAAATGTAGACAAAAAGAACAGATTAGTGGCTACCAGGGGAAAGGTGGGGTGGGGGGTGGGCACAAAGGGTGAAGGGGTACACCTACAACACAACTGACAAACAATAATATACAACTGAAATTTCACAAGATTGTAACCTATCATTAACTCAATAAAAGAATAAAAAAATAAAAATAAAAAACTAAAAATATTTATTGAGATCTCATTAAATTATTAAAAATAAAAAATGATAGCTTCATTTACATTTTAGTCAAATTTTAAACATTTGTTAGTTATAATTTGCATTTGCCTTCCTGTTATGATAAAGAATTTTTAATGCTAGAAAAAAATAACTTGGAAAACCTATATAAGTGTCTTAAGTTTATAATAGCTGGAGTTTTGAAAATATATCCAAATTTTCTACATTTGAAATATATTTCTATTTTTAATTATTTTGACCATTTGTTTCAACAAAACACACATTACATGAACATCTTGATAAAAATATAGCATAATTTTTAAATTTGCTACAGTGGAGGTAGGAGTAATCAATTATATGAAATAAACATGGATAGATTTATGAATTATGTATATGTTTATTATTCATTGAAATATCTCCTATCCATTAACAGAATACCCAGACATGTGTAAATCATAAATAAATAAATAAATGCAACAGAGCTTGATATTTTTGCCAATTTTTGGTGACATTAAGTATAGATCTCAACATATTTTTCAATTTGTTATGCAGCTTTTTTCTTGTCATTTTAGTAGGGTGGATGCTTTTTAGTTAATACTTTATTAACTTGTTTTGTAGTTTTAAATATTTTAATTATATGATATGTCCAGCTGAAAGGGCCTTGGAAACACATCCGCCCCGCATCCAAATGCTGCAGCTGGATCATTAATGATGATGAAGAGCAATCTAGGGGAATACAAGTGTGAGGGGTATTTCAGGATTGAGTACTGAGCAGAAAAAAACAGTGAAAATAGAATAGAAGCCAGGCAGACTTCAGCATTCCTAGAGTTTAATGCGAAAGAAAAGGAGTAGCAGATGAATAAGATTAAGAGTAAGTGTGAATTATGTGGTAGCTAAAAGCCCAGGTTTCATCTTGCAGGTGTTGACCAATAAACAGTTTCATTCAGGGGAATGATAGATTCATATTTGTTTCTGTATATTCACACTTGGCAGATGGGTGGACAACATATTTGAAGAGAGGAAAATTAGGAGATGGAAGAAGCAACTTAGATATGTGCGAAGTCCAGGAACAAAAAACCACGTTAAGGGAAATAAAAGCCTTTGGAGGTAAAATGCAAAGATTTGCAAATAGATTAGTAGAGGGGATGTGGGAAAGGCAGCCTTTAATCACTTACGTGATTATGAGGGTGGTTTTACCACCTTGTAGAATGTAGCATTTCAGTTTTGAATGTCTTGAGTTGCATTGTCCTAAGACATCTTATGAACTTGATTTTCACTCCTGGGAAGCTAATATTTCACAAGTTAAAGAACATAGATTTTCAACATGAACCAGGTTATACAATAATTCCCTGGGTGTTGATAGTGGGAAGAGGCTTATAAGTATTCTATTACCAGACGGTCTGCCAGAAGTTCACATCTTTGACATTTGTGAGAGCCTGTTAGCTAAACAAACTTCAGTGTCTTTAGATGAAGAATCTCTGGTTATGCAGGTTATGGCTAAGGTATCTTTTAATGAGCCAATCGGTGACTGAAAAAATGACATTTAACTTTATTTAATTGTAATTAATTTAAATTTAAATAGCCATATTTGGCTGGTAACTACCATATTGAATAATGCAAGTTTAGAGAAAAAAACAGATAACCTTATCACTAAGTGCATACCCCATGCACTGTTAATTTGCTCAGCAAAAGCAGCACATCTGGAGTAGTAACTTAAAGCACTAACTAAAGCAACACGTGTGAATTCACTGTGTTTCTCTCACGACCATCTCTTTTCTGGACAAAATCAGTGCAGGAGTCAAATGTGGATCTTCTAGGAAGTATCCTTCATATTTTAAGGTTTTGATGTTGACACTAATTTATGAAATCCTTCCGGTGGTGTGATATTACATTTTATTTCCTATTTTGTTAGGAAGAGGGTGCTCCAGCCCCTTCATTTAAAATTATGGTTCTCTTTGCCAGGTTGAGCACCCTCAGAATCCATTCTCTGACACATTCACAGGTTTTTGTTGACATAAATTGAAAAAAGTCTGGACTTGCCTTGGTAAGATTTCATATTCCAGGCTGACCCTGTAATTGGCCTCTTCTGAATACGCAGCTGCATATACTGCTGTCTGGTCCTACTTAGGGATCTAGGAGCTACTTAATGGTTAAGAAAGATTGGCGCATGAGGATAATTCATGTATCTTTGCAAGGCAAACATATGGCCTCAAGCTAGAAAAGACTAGCTTTATCTAAAATCTCTGCTTTTTCACCACAGGAACTCAATGGTGTTTAGGGACTAGAGTACTTGGAATTGTATGCTCTCAAATCTTTCTATTTTAAAATTTTAAAGTATCATTCATTCATAAACAAAGACCTAATATTTGACTCTGAGACATGGAAAGTTTGGGAATTACTGTTGCAATTTAGCAGTCTGCAAGATCAGATTCTCTCTGATATTTACTTAAAATGCATGATTATTAAGATGGTTGGCACGCCTTTGAGAATGGAAGAGAAAACTCAAGTTCTGACCGTGACTTGAGCAGAGAATATAAAGCCTGAGATGGCCAATTATTCTTCTATGCTCTTTTCTTCATCATGTTTGATATAGTGAGACACAGTCAGAATTCCCCACAGTTCCTGTGTTCAAGCCAAACACACGGTGCCCTGATAGAAAGCTGGGCTACCTACAGCTGTGCTTTCAGTCAGCACTTCACTCCAGATGACTCATTCCTTGTTAAATCATACCCAGATGCTCTCCGTCTTCAAAACTAACTAAATCAGATAACCACTCTAGATTCCTTTCCTTTATGGCCTGGAAGATGGAGTCACTTTTAGAATAATTATTGCAACCAAAAGATACAGTTGCAGATAGAGAAAACTTTAGACTGGTTTAAGCACAGAGGTATTTAATACGAGGAATTAGATGCATGCACAATTGTTGGAAATGATGATGGAGTCTCTTGGATGAACTTTTACAAAATGAATCTCTGGCTAAAATGGGAGCTGCTACCTCTACCAAAATTAGAATTCTGTTGCAGAATTCTGGTGTCTCCAGAATCACCTTTGTGATGATTTAATTTTGCTCTCATGCATCATGTCTGAGCCTATGTAGCCATGGGCTACCATGGGATGCTCGCTTTCTGGTCCAAAAATCATTGCTTCTGGAGATAACATTTGCTATCCATTTCCAAACCAGATGTTTCTATTTTTCCTCTGAACCTGCTGCTCCCCACGTATCTCCTCATAGTAAAAGATCTTGTCATTCTTCCAGTGATGGGGCTCATCATCCAATGCTTGGAGTCATCTTTTAATCCTCCACATCTCTCACTCCACACCTGCAATTTATCTGCAGCTCCTCTTGGGTCTTCCTCCGAAATTTATCTGTGTTCTGATCACTTTTCATCACCCACGCTATCAATATTCTAATCTAAGTTGCTATCATTTCTATCTGGATGACTATAGCCTTCTTGATTCACTCACTCTATTCTCTACACTGCACCAGACAGATCCCTTTAAAATACAAACCAGATCAAGTTTCCCGTGGTGAAGTTATCTAACGTATTCCTATCATTTTTAAAATTAATTCAAAATCACACCACTTTGACAAGGCCCTACATCCTCATTTCCAGCGTAGTCTGGTTCCAGGATATCTCCCTGATTTGTCTTTTACTTGCCACATCAGTGAGGCATACCCACATCTTTGCCATCACTAAAAAACTCTTGACTCACAAATTTTTCAGTTGTTCCTTTATCCACAGATAACTCTCTTTCCCCATATGGGTCATTCCTCATTTCTTTCAAATCTACTCTCAAAGACTCTATTTTCTATGTAAAAATAATATCTTGACTCATTCATTATTCCTTTACTATGCTCTATCGTGTGTACAATTTTTGGTGTTCTGTAATACTATTATATGTTAATTAATTATTCACTCATTTGTTTATATATTTTATTACATAAAATCTGTGAGGGTAGGAATTAGGTAATTTCCATTGTTACATGCTCAGGTCTTCAATCACAGCTTAACAATAACATAGTCGTTAAACGGATGACTAAATTATTTCACAAATATCAGTTTAATAAATTTTATATCAAAACTTCCCATACTTGCCATGTGGACAAGATAACTCAAAATAAGCATTTCACTAATGAATACTGAACATTTTTTTTGTAATATATTCTTGAATGCATCAACAAGCTAATAGATCCCTGAAAAGTCACAGGACCAAGATTAAGGAGGATATAGTAGCCTGTGTATGAGCCTGGTGTCTCAGTCATCTCAGGTTGCTACACAGACTGGGTGGCTTACAAACATCAGACACTTATTTCTCACAGTTCTGGAGGCAGGAAGTTTGAGATCAAGGTTCCAGCATAGAATGGTTCTGGTGAGGACATTCTTCCGAGTTTCAGACAGCTGATTTCTTGTATCCTTACATGATAGAAAAACTGCAAGAGAGCTCTCAGGAGTGTCTTTTATACGGCAATGATCTCATTCATAAGGGCTCCACCCTAACGACCTAACCACGTCCCAAAGGTACCTCCTCCTCCTACCATCATATTGGTAAGATATGAATTTTGGGGTAACACAAAATTCAGTCCATTGCACCTTGCATTTGGGTTCTCTTTGCTTAGGGTTGGTTATCAATTCCCAAAGATAGCTGAAGAGAGAAATAACTATAACCACCAACATACTGGAGGTATTTAGCATAGCTATTAGTCATTGAAAAAAATCAAAAAGAAAGAAAGAGGAGAGAAGGAAGGCAGGAAGACACTAGGGAGGAAGGAAAAAGATAAGAAAACCTGCAAAGAAGAATACAGAAGTCTGAACAGCATAACTTGTACTGTCGTAATATGTCCATTTATCATCTTCATGTGTCCCACAAATCACTTAGTCTCTGTTAACTGTTTCTTCATTTATTGTTCTTTCTGACCCTCAGCCTTAATATTTTCCATTGTCTTATCTTCAAATCCACTGATTTGTTCTTCTGCCTGCTCAATTCTGCTGTCGAACCTCTGTGGTGTATTTTCCCTTTCCCTTATTCTAGTTTTCAGTTCCAGAATATTTAGTTTGTTCCTTCTCATAATTTATATCCCTTTGTTTATATTTTCATGTTTTAATATATTGTTTTCCTGATTCCTTTATTTCTTAGCCTATGTTTTTCTTTAGCAAGTTGAGCCTATTCAAAACAGTTATTTTAAAGTTTTTGTCTAATAAGTTTGATATCTGGGCTTCTTCAGGGATAGCTTCTGTCAATTTATTTTGTTCCTTTGAATAGGCTATATTTTCTCATTTCTTAGGATGCTTTGTTATTTTTGTTGAAAACTAGACATTTAAATATTACAATGTGGGAAATCTGGAAATCAGATCCCCTTCCTTCCCTAGGATTTGTTGAGTCTTTGTTTTTGGTTTTTGTGTGTGTTTTTGTTTTGTTTCACTATTAAAGCCAGTAGTAGTCCATTTGGTCAGTGGAATTTTCCAAACCACTTTTGTAAAACTGTATTCCTTGTAGAATGTCATGACTGAATTTTTGTTCCTTTAACTCTCGTTCAGCTAGTAGTTTGACAGAGAATTCCTTCTATGCCAGGAGCTAAAATCACAAGGACACGTACAACAAAAACAAAAACGAAAAAGAAGCAGAAATAACAAAACAAAATACTTCTCCCAGTCTTTGGAGGTCGTCTCTGCACTGGGGTACATTTTCAGTAATATGCTTTGCTTGCACTAAGCCTGGGGATCAGCCCAATGTGAAAACGTAGAGTCTTCTCAGGGCATTTGTGAGCATGTAACTTAAGCTATTCATGCATGTGACTTTCTAAATTCGCCCATATTCGTGAGTGCTTTTGAATGTCCTAATGTGCTAAGAATCTCCTCCAAGTTTTTCTCCTGTGATTTGAGTGGTCTGTTGTATACCTCAATTTCAAACTTCTGCCTCAGGCATCTGGCAGGTTGTTAGTTCTCCTTGTAGGGTTTTTGAACAATACCTCCCACTTTTCTGGCCTGAGTCGCAACACAGAGACAAGTGCCTTGCATCAGTCTTTTAGGCAGCCCCCAGGTTAAAACAGAACTACACAATAATTTACCAATAATATTTGCTCTGTCCCCTCTGGAACCAGGAACCTGGTCCCACGCTGAGAACAAGCACTTGTATTGCTTCAAGATTGCCACTATGAGCAGGAGTGGATGAGACAAAGGCAAATAAAAATGACATGAAGTTTTCTATGATTTCCAAGTTGTCTTTTTCTTAAACCCGCTTTCACTTGGTTATTGTAATCCTTTGACTGTTTTCCAGAGTTTTGACAAAGTTGGTTCGGACAGTTTCTGTTTCTTTTCAAGTATTTCTATAGAGGGATGAGAAACTGCAACTGCTTACTCTGCCATTTTGCTGATGATGCTCTTTTGTCAGTTTTTGCGTCATGTATTTTGTGCTCTGTGATTAGATCCATGTATTAATTTCCTAGGGTTGCCATAATGAAGTACAACAGACTGGATGGCTTAAACAGCAATTTATTGCCTCACAATTCTGGAAGCTAAAAGTCTGAGATCAAGGTACCAGCAGGAATGATTCCTTCAAGGGCTGGGAGGGAAAATCTGTTCCATGCCTCTCTGTTAGATTCTCTTGGTTTCTAACAATCTTTATAGTTTCTTGACTGATGTCTGCCTTCATGTTCATGGTATTCTCCCTGTGTGCATGTCTGTCTGTGCGTAAATTTCTCCTTTTTATAAGGACACCAGTGATATCCGATTAGGGTACATTCTTTTAACCTCATTTTACCTTGATCATGTACAAAGACTCTACTTTCAAATAAGGTCAAGTTCATAGGTTAGGACTTCAACATCTTCCGGAGAGACACAGTTCAACCCATGACTGTGTATATTTGTAATTGCTGTATCTTCCTCACGGGTTCACTCTTTTGTGACTACAAAAATGAACCTCTGTATCTCATTAACATTTACCATAGTCTATAGTGTATGAAAGCAGTATAGCGGCTCCAGCTTTCTTATGGTTGCTGGTTGCATGGTATATCTTTACCCATCCTTTTCTTTTGAATCTATTTATATATTTAACTTTCAAATGTGTCTTTTGTAGATAGCGTATGGTTGAATCAGGGTTTTTTTTTTTTTAAGCCAGTCTGATTATCTCCACCTCTTGATTGGATTGTTTAATCCATTCATATATAATGTTATTATTGATATAGTTCCATTTATGTCTGCCATTTTACTTTTTATTTTCTATATTTCCCATGGGCTTTTTGTTTCTTTATTCCCTCTTTACTGCTTTCTTTTGCATTAAGTAAATATTTGCTAATGTAGGATTTTAATTTCGTAATTAATTATTTCACTATACTTTTGGGTTCTTCTTTTTTGGTGGCTGCTCTCTGGTTTACCATATATATTATAATTTATCTGAATTAGCTTCTAATTGATATTAGCTTAATTCCAGTGATATACAGGAACATAACTTATATACAAATATTTCCTTTTTGCCCTTTGTTTGATATTACTATTATACATAGTACCTCAATTAACATTGCAAACCCAAAGATATATTTCATAATTACTACTTTACCATCTGTAGTCATTTCTTGAGCCAAATAAAACTTTGCTCCCATCTATTTCCTTTGTGAATTTATTGGCAAATACATTACATATGTATTACATTTCTACATGTTATAGGCTCAGCAATACATTATGTACATATTATTTTATACAACTGTGTTATAAATCAGGGAGAAAGGGGAGAAAATATATATTTATGCTGCCTTTTATAATTTCATAATTATCTATATTGGTGCATTTTGCTTTTTAATGTGTATTCAAATAACCATCTTGTGTAATTTGCTTTTGACTGAAGAACTTCATTTAGCAGTTATTGTATGGAGGTTTGGCCAGCAACAAAATATATAAATGTTTTTGGTTTATCTGGGCAAGTCTTTGTTTTACATTTGTGTTTGAAAGATAACTTCACGGGACATAAGATTATTGGTTGACAGATTTTTCTTTAAGCATTTTAAACATATTATCCCACTGTCTTCTCACCTCCATTGTTTCTCCTGAGAAGTTATCTGTTAATCTTATTGAGGTTTTCTTGTCAGTAAAATGTTATTTTTCTCTTGCTGCTTTTCATGACGATTTTCAGCATTTTTACTAATATATCTGTTGTGGATAGTTTTGTATTTATCCTATTTTGATTTCATAAATGTGTTGGTTATTGTCTTATCATAAATTTGGGAAGTTTTCAGTGATTATTTCTTCAAATATTTTTTAGCTTCTTCCACTCCTCTCCTTCTGGTACTCCCATTACATATCAATTGGGATGCTTAATGGTTTTCACATTTCTCTGAAGTTCATTTTTCTTTAATTCTTTTTTCTCTCTCTTCTTCAGCTTACATAATTTCTATTGATCTATCATTGTGTTCACTTCTTTCTTCTGCCAGTTCAAATGTACTGTTTATTCCTGCTAGTGAATTTTTAAAGTTTCAGTTATTATACGTTTTAACTCCATAATTTCCATTTGTTTCTTGGTACAATTCTCTTTATTGATTTTCTCTATCTGATGCAGCATTGTTCTACTTTCCTTCACCTCTTTAATGATCATTTCATTTAGTTCTCTGAATATGTTTACAATACCTATTTTAAAGGTTTCCTTTTTTCTGATAAACACAACACTTAGTCTCTCTCATAAGTAGTTATTGTTTCCTACTTTGTTCTAATGTATGGTCCATACTTTCCTGTTTCTTTGCATGCTTTGAAATATTTTTAATTAAACCTGGACATTTTAGCAACTCTGGGTACTGGTGCCCCCTCAACCCATATCTGGGCTTTGTTATTATTATTTATGTTTATTTATTTATTTATGTGATTTACTGGATTAATTTAGCGAAGTTTATTCCTAGCAGCCCCCAGCTCACAATGTTTAGCCTCTGATATTCCCCACAGAGATTCAGCTGTGGGCTTTCCTACAGTTACACAGGAATGACGGTGGTTTTTGTAGAGCTCTCCTTTTCTATTTTCTTACCCACACCCAGCTGCTAAACTCCATTAATTTCCAGATGATTGCTCTTTTGTTTTCCACAATGACCTGAAGCATAAATTGCTCTATGAGGTAATCCAATCAAAATTTGGCTCCTTTGAAGAAATAGTTGCAGAGGTCAATGATCGATTTTTGTTCCAGTGCCAAGAAGTCTCCCCCTGCTGTTCTATCCTGCAAACAGCTAAGCCTATACTTTAGCTCGTATCTTGAATCTCCTCCAAATTGTCTTCACCACATTGTTCTTGAGAATTCCTTTAGATTTGAAGTTCCAACTCTCTCTCAAAAGCAAAGTCAGTTCTTTTGGGGGCATATTGACAGCTGTTTTATAACCTGTTTCTCTACCTAAGGAAAATTTTTGAATTCTGAAGTGCAGACAATGGCAAGCTTTCCTTTGAGTGACAATCCCACTCTAGGAGTTGAGTGTTCTGTGGGTTTGTGGCAGCCTAGTGTCCTCTCTTCTTGCCTCTCCTAATATAAAACGACTGGCTCAAGACTAGGGCAAGAGTGATCAGTGCCCAAGGATTCCAGTGTATACTATCCAAGGTAGGGCCTCTGTCCCACCAGCCCACACTAGTTTTAAGAATAGAGCATGCAACTCTACCATGAAGGGATTTAGCCTTAGCAACATGTAACTGGGGGCAAGATAAGAAACAGTGTCTTGCTCTTTCTGGGAAGAAAATGCTCTATCTGGGTGCTGGAGGCAGGGAGCCCTGTGTTCCTGGATGCAGCTCTCTGGATTGGAGTCTTTCACTCACTGAGGTGGAAAGGGATGGAGAGGGAGTAATCCTGGTTCACATACCACAGATTCTTGCCTTTATTACTGTATTTTCATAGATGTTCTTCAATAGATGTTTCTTGGTTTGCTGTTTCTCCTTAAAAGATCCTTTCTAGAGGCTTTAAATGTTGTTTTTAAAAAAATCTATGTCTTACCAAATTCTCTGGAGAGTAGATCAGCAGAACTCTTCATGATGTCATGGTGAAAATAAAGCTAATGAAATTTTTTTATATATGACAATGAAATCATAAGGAACAAAAAATATATATATTATATTAGAATATATATATTAGACAAATACATATATATTAGATGAATATACATATATTAGACCTGTAAAATTAAAAATGTTCTATGCTTCAATGGATACTACCAAGACACTGAAAACACAAGCTACTGGTGGGAGAAAATATTTGCAAATCATACACCTGATAAAGGTCTACTTTCCACAATTATTAATGAGTTTTTACATTTCAGCAGTACAAAGGCAAACAACCACATCAAGAAATGGTCAAAGGACTTCAATAAATAGTTTTCTAAAGATTTTATACACGGGCCAACCTGGGTGCATATTGCTTACGTTTGCATGCTCTGCTTTGACAGCCAGGGGTTTGCAAGTTTGGAGCCCAGGAGCAGACCTACACACCACTCATTAAGACATGCTGTGGTGGCATCCCAAAGACAAAATAGAGGAAGATTGGCACAGATGTTAGCTGAGTGACAAGCTTCCTCACAAAAAATAAAAAAGAAAAAAACCCAGGATATACAAGAGATCAATTTTTGAAAGATTATCAAATCACCAGTTATTAGTAAAATGAAAATCAAAACTATCATGAAATACCACTTCACATATACTAGGTTGTTTTTAAAAACAAACAAACAAATAAGTGGAAAGTGACAAGTGTTGGCAAGGATGTAGAGAAATCACAACCCTCACACATGCTACTGGAAATATAAAATGATGCAGCTGCTGTGAAAATCAGTTGTTGGCTCTTCAAAAAGTTAAATATAGAATACTATCTAATCCAGAAATTCCATACCTTCAAATATACCCCAGAAAACTGAGTAAAGGTGTTCAAACAAAAACTTGTACATGAGTATTTGTAGTAGCATTATTCATATAGCCAAAGAGTGGAAACAACCCAAATGCCCATCAACCCATGGATAGACACAGATAACCCATAGATAAAATGTAGATATCTATACAATGGAATATTGTTCAGCCATAAAAGAAAAATGAAGTACTTATCCATGGTATAATATAAGTGAACCTTAAAAATATTATGCTAAATGAAAGAAATCAGGTACATAAAGACATTATATTTATATAAAATATTTTTATGAATTATATTTATATAAAATACCAAGATTTTATTTTTATAAACTACCAAGAATAGACAAATTAATGGAGACAAACAACAGATTATTGTTTACCAAGGGCTCAGGGAATGGGGAATAGGCAGTGACTGCTTAATGCTGTGTGGTTTCTTTTAGGGGTGATGAAATTGTTCTGAAATTAGATAATGGCAATGATTGCAAAACACTGTGACTATACTAAGAGCCACAGAACAGTATGCTTTTAAATGGTTAAAATTGTAAATTTCATGTTTGTAAGTTTTACCTTAAGAAAAGAGAAATGAAAAGAACCATGACCCCTAGCTCACTCTTTTCACAGTAAATTCAAGTCATTGTACAGATCACTATGTGAAAAACAAACTACTTAAATAGAGAAAGAATAACCTAGAATAATATCATTAAGACTTTAGAGTAATGACAGATTTCTTACACAGTAAAAAAAAATCAGTAATTAAAATGGAAAATGTAGGTAAATTAAAATTGTTTTCCTCTCCATTAATTACAACATTAAGTGAAAAAATAAGCCATGATATAAAAATACAATTTATAATGCCCAAAGAAATATGACATGAGCAAGAAGTTGGGAAAGAAAAATTCAAATGTCCAGTCAAAACATGAAAAAGGCTCAAAAATATTAGTCATTATGAAGATGAAAATTGTAACTAAAATAAGATAAAACTATAGTTCAAACAGAAATTCTAAAATTAAAAAGACTGACAACATTTTTTTTCTGGATTGTAGAGAGTGGGGAAGAAATATCATTCCTAATCTTACAATAAAAACGTCAGAGTGGGCCAGGTCCCATGGCTGAGGGCTTAGAGTTCCACATGCTCTGCTTTGGTGACCCAAGTTCATGGGTTCAGATCCTGTGTGTGGACCTACTCCATTTGATAGCCATGCTGTGGTGGTGTCCCACATATACCAAGAAATGTAGAGGAAGATTCACTGATGTTAACTCGGGGCTAATCTTCCTGAAGCAAAAAAAGAGGAAGATTGACAATGAATCTTAGCTCTGGGTGAATCTTCCTCAGCAGAAAAAAAAGAAGGATAAAAAGAAGGAAGCCACACTAACTTCAAATTCAAGACTTTATTTTCATATCTACCAGAGAACTTAGAAGTGGGTCAAAATATAAGGAGGGTTAAATTCTTGAAGACAGAGAATATAAATGGTCACACTTACATAGGATGGATGCAAACAGACATTTGTATTGCGAGTACAACCAGAATAATTGATAAATTCCCAAAGGCTGAGTGTGCACTGGCCAGAAATGTGAAACCACTGACAGCTGCAGAAATTGGGGAAGATATAACACCTTGAAATGTTTTTCTCCGCAAACTCCCCTGAGAGGTCACAAATGATTGGTAATAACTCTAAGAAAGTGTGCATTGTGATACAGAAAGTAGAACAGAAACCAGGTGAGAGGTCCAAGAATCTCCTCTATAATCATTCTCTCAGTCTCAACCATGGAGCAATACTCTGTGAGGAAGGTAGCAAATATTGCCACCCTCAGAAAACCTCTGAAAGCCTCCTGAAGCCAGGAGTTATGGAAATAGGAGAAACTTCTCTTGAGGGTGAAGCAGGACTAGCACTAATTTGACCAATACAACCAGAGGAGGGGCAGAAGAACTGAAGTCCACATCCTTGAGAGCAACGAATAAGGTGCCTGCATAAAAATGAGGTGATGGGCTGTCCCCAAGTCTGAGTGGTTAAATTTGTGTGCTCCAATTCAGCGGCCCAGGGTTTCACCGGTTTGGATCCTGGGTGCAGACCTAGTACCACTCATCAACCCATGCTGAGGTGGCATCCCACATAGCACAACTAAAAGGACTTACGACTACAATATAGAACTACGTACTGCGGGGCTTTGGGGAGGAGAAGAAAAAAGAAGATTGGCAACAGATGTCAGCTCGGGGCCATTCTTAAAGAAAAAAACATGAGGTGAAAAAAGAACTGTAAATGCCCACCTCAAAGCATGTCCTCACCACCATGCTAACAAGTTTTGAATAAGAAGTAACAGCAGAAAACTTTTGGGAGAAAGACAGTAGAAGGACAATAACATGCAAAGAGATCATCCTTTAGGCACAGTGCAAAAAAGGTACCCAAAGTTCAGGGTTGAAGTACCACTTTGGCAAACCAATCTTCACCCTAAATACAAAGTACTATTGCAGGAATTTGAAAGCTGTGATACACTGAGAGTAACCGTAGCAACAGCAAACTACAAAGCCAGCCCAAGTCCTAACTAGATTATCTCAAACCCCCACTATAAAGACCTAGCAGAAGGAAATATGTGCCAATATCTAGGCATAAAAATTATTCACTTCAGTCTGTGTTGTCCTACACAAGATGCCTAAATTTCAATAACAGTAACAACAACAAAAAGGAGGCATGTAGGTAGGCAAAGCAAAAGCAAACATCCATTGTGTTGGTTAATTCATGTGTCAAATTAGCTGAGGCACTATGCCCAGATATTTGGTCAAACATTATTCTAGATGTTTCAGTGAGGGTGTTTTACGATGAGATTAACATTTAAATGAAAAGAATATGAGTAAAGATTACTGTTCATAATGTGAGTGAGCTGCATCAAAGCAGTTGAATGCCTAAATAGAACAAAAACACTGACCTTCCATAAACAACAGGGGATGTTTCCAGCAGGCAGCCTTCAGACTTGAACTACAACATTGGCTTTTCCCTAGATCTCCAGCCCAAGGGCCTTTAAACTGTGGATTGGACTTGCCAACCTCCATAATCATGTGAGCCAATTGCTTAAAATAAATTTCTCTTTTTATATATACACATCTTATTGGCTTTATATCCCTGAAGAACTCTGAATATTATACCCATGAAACAAAGAAAGAATCAGAATTAGACTCAGATATGATACAGATATTAGAACTAGTTGACAAGGAATTTGTAACTATGACCAAAAAGTTAGTAGCACCAAAGGAAAGGTTGAACAACACTCAAAATCAATGTGTAATTTCAGCAGAGAACTGGAAACTATAAGAAGCTATCAAAAGAAATATTAATAAATAAAATCACAGATATAAAGAAGAATAGTTTTGATGAGTTGTTCACCGATAGAAAAGCACATATAAGGAAAGATCCAGCAATTTGAATATAGGTCAGGAGAAATTACCCGAACTGAAAAATAAAAAGACATAATTGTTATCATTATCAACATATCTTTATCAGAACCAAATATTCAAGAGCTATGTGACAATACCAAATGGTCTAAAATAGTTATAATCAGAATCTCTGAAAGAAGAGAAAAAAAGAATGGGATAGAATGAATATTAAAAAAAAAATGGCCTAGAATTTTCTAAAAGTTATTACACGGGCCGGGCTAGTGGCACAGAGGTTAAGTTTGCACCTTCTGCTTCTTGGCGGCCCGGGTTTTGCTGGTTTGGATCCTAGGTGCGGACACGGCACTGCTTGGCAAAAGCCAGGCTGTGGCAGGCGTCCCATGTATAAAGTAGACGAAGATGGGCATGGATGTTAGCTCAGGGCCAGTCTTCCTCAGCAAAAAGAGGAGAATTCGCAGTAGTTAGCTCAGGGTTAATCTTCCTCAAAAAAAAAAGTTATTACAGACATCACATCACAGATATAAGAAACTCAAAGAATATCAAACAGGACATATACAAAGAATTTCTTCTCTAGGATTTTTTAAAATGTACGTATCAACCCATTATTTTATGCCCATGAAAACATCTTAACACCAGCATATAAAGACATAGATAGGTCGAAATCAAGAAATGGAGAAAGATATATTATGCAAATACTAACAAAAATAAAGCTACAGAAGGGCTTTATTAGTATTAGATATGGTAGAACTTGGAACAAGAAACACTATCAGAGATAGAGATATAAATGATAAAAGGTTAATTCTCAAGAACACATAAAAATCCTTATTGTGTATTCAGCTAACAATATAAGTTCAAAATACATGAGGTAAAACATAACAGAAATGGAAGATTAAATGGATAATTCCATAATTATATTGGAGACTTCAACATTTTCCTTTCAATAATTGACAGAAGTAGACACAAATTCAGTAAGTATATTGAAGACATGAACAACACTATCGACCAACAAGACATTCCATCATTAGCAGCAAACACAATTTCTTTTCAAGTACAAATGGAATATTCACTATGATAGATCATATTCCGGGTCATAAACACATCTCAACAAATTTAAAAGAATAGTAATCTTACACAGTATGCTCTCAGACCATAATAGAATTAAAAATCAATAAAAAAAAAGATATCTTAAAAGTCTCCAATATTTGGAAATTATATGAAACACTACTAAGTAATACACAACTTAAAGAGATAGCCTCATGGGAAATTTAAAAATACGCATTTTGAACTGGCTGAAACAAAAATAAAGCATATCAAAAGGTAGGATACAACTAAAGCAATGTTTTGAGGGAAATTTATAATATTAAATGCTATATTAGAAAAGAAAATTCTCAAGTCAATAAGTTGAACATCCTCCCTAAGTAACCAGAAAAACAAGAGCAAATTAAATTCAAATAAGCACTAGGAAGTAAATTTAAAAAAAAAAATAGTCTTACAGATTGAAAAGGAAGAAAAAACTCTTGTTTGACAAATAAACCTAACTAGTTACACAAAATGTCTCAAACAAAGATATCTACAACAAAGTTCTTAGAATGTTATATTCATTTCATGTAGTAATTAGTGAATAATTTGTTTTGAAGCTATGGGGAGAAGTATAGAGAAGATCTGAGAAAAACTGTTAAGCCGATTATTTTCTTTTATTTCTGTAGCCATGTGTGTGCCCACATATGTTTCTGGGTGTGGAAAAATATATAAATAATCTTTCTATGTTTTATTTCTCTTAATATTAGAAGCAAGAAGTCAAAAAACAATAGGGCTATGCTCTCTAATAACTAACTATAGAAATTCTAATATTTGCCTTCCTTACTCCCAGCTTCTTTATTCCTTTTATTTTTGTTGTTGTTGGTTTGTTTTTATTTTTACCATAATCTGTGTTATTTTTGGATATTCTTTGGGAAGTGTCGGGAGACAGAAAAATAAAGATCATTCTAATCAAAAGGTAAATAGACTTATGTCTAACTATGGTAGACAAAATAATGGCACTTCCAAAATGTCCATGTCATAATCTCCGGAACCTACAATTATGTTAGCTTAGGTGGTGATGGGCAATTAGACTGCAAAGGATTTGCAGTTGCTAATCAATTGACTTTGAAATGGATAGATTACCCTGGATGGGTGGACTCAATGCAATCAGGAGGTTCCCTATAAGAGGAAGGAGACAGAAGAGAGAGAATTTAAGAGACGACAGCATGAGAAATACTTGGCCCAACACTGAAGACTTTTTAGATGGAAGAACAAGGCCTTGAGCTGAAGAATGCTGACAATCTTCATACCTTGGCAAAATTAAGGAAACAGATCATCCCAGAAAGCCTCCAGTAGGAAGGCAGTCCTGCCCATAACTTTGGTTTTAGACCTTAGAGTGCTATTTCAGACTTCTGACCTCCTGAAATAGAAGATAATAAGATTGCTTTGCTGTACTACATTAAGTTTGTGGTAAATTGTTATAGCAGCAATAGGAAGCCAATACACTAACCTTTTTGTTTGTTTGTTTTTGAGGAAGATTATCCCTGGGCTAACTACTGCCAATCCTCCTCTTTTTGCTGAGGAACACCGGCCCTGAGCTAACATCCATGCCCATCTTCCTCTACTTTATGTGTGGGACACCTACCACAGCATGGCTTTTGCCAATTGGTGCCATGTCCGCACGGGGGATCCGAACCGGCAATCCCCAGGCTGCTGAGAAGTGGAATGTGCTAATTTAACCCCTGCGCCACCGGGCGGCCCCATCAATACACTAATTTTATCACAAGAGAGGTGACTATACTTTATCGCCAGTCCTAAAACTTCAAACCTCTTTTCCCCTTTGTTGGGCATTTGAAATCATGGGCATGGATATGATCTCTACTTATGTATGTATCGGGGAGTATAGCAAATTCGTGCCAAAATAATTTATAAGGAACACATTTATTTAGACTTAGGTTTAATTTAATCTTTGAAGAGCAAATATAATTCAAAGATTACTAAATTTGGAGAAGTTAAACCAAAATGAACAATAATGGCATAGGAACTTACCTTTTTCTTTTCATTATATGATCAAAAGGAAGTGGTAGTGAAAAAGAACAAGAATAAATGAAAGTGATAATTTAGGAAGCTGGAAAGGCAGCTTAAGCTACAATCCTGCATATAACTTGTGAGCTCTTGGAGACATTGATTGATGAACTGCAAAGCTTCTGGCTTCGCAAGAGCAGAAAATGAGAGCAGCTGAGGTTTGCAAACTTGTAGTCTCCTTACGGAAAAACAAAAGAGACATCTCAGCATAGCAAGACTAATCTATTAAAGACTTGAGACTTGATTCATTTGTCCTTGTAATTCAAAAGCTAATTTAAATACTAATCTGATATATTGTGTTAACAACCATTATTGATTATCATAGCATACCTGACATTTTCTTTTATCTGACATCTAAAATATTCCGTAATTCCTGGACTATCTCTTTTCAAAACAGTATGGTTTAATTTCAGTCTTAATTTCCTCTGGTACATATGTGAATAAGAATATCATCCATATCTGTATGCTATCACCCCAGAGAAGATTTGTTAAGTGCAATTTGTATTAGAATATCAACAAGTTTGAATCAACAGCTTTAGCTCATTGGTTTTGCTAAATTTTCTCTCCTCTTTGATGCACATCAATGATTAATTTCCCCTGTGTCCTTCACCATGAAGGCTGGTACCTTCTAATATTTCTGTACTGTCATCTATATGATTCAACATTTGGAAAATAAATTCTTATTTATTCCTGCATAGATACGCACATGTGATGCCCATATAGATAGAAAGAATTTTTCCTACATTGGGCCCATGTTGTCTTCAAAATACGCAATGATTATCCGCGTAATTGACTGGTTGATTTTACTAGTGAATGTGGATTTAATTCTATTTTCTTGTCCCAGATGAAGATATATATTCTAGTTTTTTATTTCACTCACTCATTTACTGATATTAATAAGAAGAATGACAACACATAGGTTTTGGAAAAACTACTCTGGCAGGAGTAACGATGGAACAATGATGGAATTATGTGTAAAACTAGAGGCAAAATGAAGAATGTGATCTCACAATACTCTATTGTATCATATCTTAAAGATTTTGTCAAACTCAAAATTTGAACTCAACTTATTCTTTTTCTTATTTGGGGAAAGATTAAAATATGAGAATAGAATTGTGTTATCTCTTTCTCCCATTCACTGAATATAAGTGATGACTCACGAGAACACATACTAAAAATGGGGGGGAAATATATCATTACTGAAATTGGAAAAGGTACATTTCACATTCCATAAGCACGAGTAATTTCAAGTTGATATGATACAGATGGAACCAGAATGAAGAAAGTCACCCATGAGTCCTTACTAAAAATCTTGACAGTTTATGGGAAATTAAATAGAGAAAATTCTCACAGAAGTCTCATTAAGTATTAAGCTTAATAGCACAAAGACAAAGCCAATGGTGAAATGTACATACTCAGTGCTGTTTGTTGTCTAGGGGCAGTAGGATTTAGAGGTGACCTGTGGAAGATGAGGAATAGAAAATGGGTGTGAGGTAATGCTTCTTCCTGACCATATCTCTTCTTCAGATAACCATATAATTTGTTCTACAAAATGGAACATGTTTGAAATTAAACAGTTCTACAGGGAGGCTTCCCTGGGAAATCAAGATTTGGCACTTTCACTCTGCCCATAATGAATAGTGTTCTCCACCAGGGAACTTTCCTAAAGATGGGTTGGGTTGGGACATGACCACACACTGGCGGACAGTATTACCAGGACAGAACCCAGAGAAAGCCATACTGCATACTTGAGGTAGAGACCAGATCACAGAGAAAACCAGATATGGAATTCTACCTAAGATAAATCAATGAGTATAGAAAATATATAGTGCAGAGAAATAAAATGTCACTACTAGATCAATGAATGGGAAGATAAATCCACATTTTTAAGTCCTCCAGGTAAATATGAGAGATCAGTGAGGAGTTCTGATCCGTATTCAATCACGCATTTTTTAAATTGGCTGCTTATTTTATGTTTTAACTTATCACATATTTATAAAAATCTATGCTTATGAAAATTTCTAGACCATAAAAAAAAAGAGGCAAGAATAGAAGACTTTTTTTAATCATATTAACAAGGTGAATTTAAAACAAAAGGGGTTTTGTTCCCAAATATATATAAGAAATCATATGTGCTATTAACATTTTTAGAAGTTGATTTTAATTTTCTTTTGCCGTTTAAGCAATACCTATTTATTTATTTTGTGGTTGTTCTACAGATTACAATATACAGTAGTCCCCCCTTAACCACAGGGGATATGTCCCAGGACCCCAATGGATGCTTGAAACCACGGATAGTACTGAATCCTATGTATACTATGTTTTTCCTATACATACATGCCTATGACAAAGTTTTATTTACAAGTTAAGCATGGTAAGAAATTAACAATGACTAATAAAATAGAACAATTATAACAATATACTGTAAGAAAAGTTATGTGAATGTAATTTCCCTCTCTCAAAATATCTTATTGTGCTGTACTCATCCTTCTTGCGATGATGTGAGATGATGCAATGCCTACCTGATGAGATGAAGAGAGGTGAATGACCTAGGCATTGTGATGTAGTGTTTTTTTCAGACCACAGTTTACCGCAGGTAATTGAAACAGCAGGAAAGTAAAACTGCAGATAAGGGGGCACTGAGATATAGCCTCAACTTTTCAGTTTACGTCAGGTGAGTTTTACACAGCTGTGTGTGGAATGTACAGGCTTCTTCACTCCCTCTCCCTGTCCTTTCATTCTATCACTGTCACATGGTTGTCTCGACTCCTTCTGGTTCTTCATGCCAGTAAGAATATGAGAATAGCCACATTTTGCCCATTGTTTGGCAATGTCATCTAAGAAGGCAAATCCTAAAGTCAGATGCATGTGTGGATCTATTTTTAGTTTTTATTCTATTGTGGGTTCCAGTACACCTGTCCCTAAATCAAGACTGCATAGTTTCAGTTGCTAAAGCTTAAAATTTTATTTTAATAGCTATTGAGTTTAGTGCGTCCTTTTATTTCTCTTTATTGCTAGTACACATATTGTTATTTTAAATGAATCTTAGAGTTATTTAAAATTTGCTAAATTATACCAATGAAATTTCATTTGGCCTTTCAATAAATGGATAAATTTGTGATTATGATTCTAATACTTTTTCCTATAAATTTTTAGGTTAAACTTGAATTTTCCTGTTATACAAGTATAACAGTATAAACTCAATATTTATACCCACTTTAAAACTGATGCTTATACCTTTTATTTTGAATATTTTTAATTCTTGAATTTAATTTCCTTTAAGTATGATAATAATTTTTATTTGATGGTTTCTGCATATACAACTATATCTGTCTATATATCCACTCTTCTATCTCCATCTAGTAAAAATGAAAATAAGGATGCTTCTCTCTCCGTCTCACACACACACACATGTGTGTGTATAAAATGTCAGACTCCTATAGCTTTAGAATCTTTAAGACAGGAATAAAACTTTTTAATAAATATATTTTCAGCATGTATTGAGAATCCTATATTTATTTTTTATTTGGTCTAGTTAATATGATTATTTATACCATATGATTACCTGATATGGCATCACACTTATATTCCTAAGATGGAAATTGGTTTATTCTTGCTGTGTTTTATATTAGTGTTTCAAATTTTGTGGATACTATTTCTATTTTATTTGGTATTTTTGTATCAATATTTATTAGGGATATTATACTGTACTTTATTTTTTTCTGCAATATATGTTGGATTTTATAATTACTGCTATGTTGGATTTGTTGAAGGGATCGGCAAAAAATTCATTATTTCTCTATGTTCTATAAGCATGCAACAACCAAAAAAGTATCTGATTCTTGATAGCTTAAAATAATGTTTTCATAAAATCACTTGAAACTATATTTTTAACGTATATACCTTATGACATGTTTTTTTGCTTTGATGATTCCTTGTCAGCATGGATTTTTTTGGACTCCACTGACTTCATCCTAAACAATATCTACTTTATACTGATTCCTTCTCGTGTTTGGCGTAGATTGTGAAATTTTACATACCAATTAAAATATTTATACTTTTTTTTCTCCCTCTGGATAATGATGCTTTTTCCTGAGCCTTTCAAACAGCTAAAACTGTTTTTATTTACTAGACTGCAGTTTCTCAATGTTAGCATTACTGACATTTAGGGCCAGACCATCCTTTGTTGCAGGGGAAGCCCTGTCCAACTTTGAATGTTTAGCCTGGCCTCTACCCTCTAGCTTTCAGTCCCTGAGCCCGTCTGGACATCCCAGAATATCTCTAGACATTACTAAGTGTCCCTTGGGAGATAAAAGCTCTATGAGTCGAAAACCACAATTTTTGATATTTGACGATTATGGATTGACTTCATATGTTATCCAAAACACAATTTTTCTTTATTTTTTAAACATCTAAATATTTATTTTGTACTTGCATTCCTAAGTTTATTGCCTCAAGGACAAAGAATTCATCTTCTGCTGTCTTAGATTTTTCAAGAATGTATTGATATTACCTCATGACCTAGTATATGGATAATTTTACAGATTTTACACGTGGTTATAACCATGTGATCTCAGATTTCAGGAGATTTAAATATATGTTTATCTATTTAGACAACATAATTACATTATTCTGATACTTTTTATTCTAACTTATCACCTCTGTGATTTTTGTCTTGCATTTCTTGAAAAATTTTCTTGGCATATAGCCACCTTGAACAATTGATATTTATATTTCAATTACTGTTAGATCTTTATTAGGAATTCAGTTTCTTTGTCTGATAAAGTGATCCTGTCTATTGCAATTATAATATTTTTATTTTACTTATAAATTTTTCCGAATCATATTATTATTATTTAATTTTTTTCTATAAGGATTTTTCCAACCCACAGACTTTTGTTCAATTCTAGTTTATTAAGTAGGTTATTAAATGTTATGATTAATATCCACTTCTCATATTTTCATCTTTGTAAATTAATCAATCCTAAGTTGTTATTATGTACATCACATAAAGACAACATATGGTGCTAGAATAATGTGATGACCTATAAGACAATAAAAAATTTAGATCTTTAATTCAGATAATAACATAAACCCAAATTAAAATCGAATTTAATAATGTAATTAGGGCCAGCCATGTGGCCAAGTGGTTAAGTTCGAGTGCTCTGCTGCAGCAGCCCAGGGTTTCACCGCTTCGAATCTTGGGTGCCGACATGTCACTGATCATCAAGCCATGCTGAGGCAGCGTCCCACATGCCACAACTAGAAGGACCCACAACTAGAAATACACAGCTATGTACCGGGGGGCTTTGGAGAGAAAAAGGAAAAAATAAAATCTTTTAAAAAAGTTAATATTAATAACGTAATTAAAAATGAAATCAGAAAACTACTTAAAAATATAGATAATGGTGTGTAAAATCCTTTCCAGTTATAGGACTTTATTAGCATAGGTTCAAATACAGACAATAAAATTTAAAAACTGAGAGATATTATTACATTTTAAAATATATGCATTATGATGATATGATTAAAATAATTTATAAAGCGTATAATAACAATATTGCAAAGCATACATTTTGCAATATCAATAGCTAGTATTCTGACTTTAGTAATCATTAAGTGAGAATATCTGGTGTTAAGTGAAGAACTTCTACAGCACATTTACACACACACGCACACATCCACACACAAACATAATGCAACATGGTCAAATAAACATATGAAGATGTTAAACTACACTAGAAATCATACAAATGAAAATGAAAGCCATGCCTTTTCTCCAAAAAAGAGTGCAGATGAAAGGTCACACTAGCAGGTCTTGCAGGGATGGAGGAAAGATGCAGATAATGTTTGACTAACACTGCTGTTTACAATGTCTATTGTTGAAACCTTTATAAAGCTATATTTGCAATTTGAGTCAAACATTTTGAATATATGTTTACTACTTCAACTATGAAATTTATCTTCAAATAATTTATGCTAAATTCATGATAGAAATGTATGGGAAATTTAGCAATATTTGTATGTAGCACCTACTATGCACTACTGTCACCAATTGTCTAACATAGGGAATTAATTAAGGTAGCACCTATTTTTCAATATCTCATCATTTTTTCACAAATAGATAAGGCAAGCAATATTTTAACTTTATGTTTAATTTTGCAGAATAGTATTTTTAGCAGATGGTTTATTCTAGCAAATTTCATGTTCACACTGTGCTATCCTTTTATGAGTTCCAGCTGTTAACTGATAATATTTCACTGCTGAATCTATCATGTGTGATATAATTGCTCATTATGTGCCTTAAAACACCAGCAATATAGTTATGTTCAACTTGAAGCAAATTAAAATCTTATCAGCATTTAAAAAATCTACAGTTGTCTTCTTCTGGTTAATTATTTTAAACTTGTATTTTTCTCTGTACATTTTTTAGTGAGTTATTTTGTCAAGAGTAAGAGCTCCAGCTAGTTGTTCTTTGATTTTCTTTCTCCATATACTTTGTTGGTTTTTCAAGTTTCATTTATGAGGAAGTGTTCTTTTATGTCTGTCTTACAGGTGAGGAGCCTTTAAGTTCTTCTATTGAGATGTGATAGCAGTAGGGGCAAAGTACTTCACGGATATTGTGAAAAAATGGACTTCTGTCTAGCTTTCTGTTAGTGGTAAATGTTTGGCATACTCAGTGGATTAGTCAGTTGACTGCTCTTTTTTTCTGAAATTCCAAATGAGAGAATTAGACGTTGGGCTATTTGCCGTACCTCATGCGACTCGGAGTGTAGACCACTGGGTCTTTGGAGCATAGAAGAGTTGATGGGATTGACTGTGTCTAGACTAGTTTTAGGCCAGAGAATGCTGTGTTTCCGATCCTGGCTGTGCAGACTTCAGATAATCTGGATCACTTTTCTGTTTTAAGCAAAAAACAAGTCTCCAATCTGATAGGGATGTAAAATGTGATGAGTTGGTTGGAGCAATCCATAACACTCCTACAGTTTAGGTTCTAAAATACAGGGTTTGGGTATCTTCATTACCCACCTTTTCTCTTATTTCTCTTGCTTTTGGTATAATTGGATACCCTTAACCAAATCTACATCCCAGAGACAAAGTGTCCTTTCCTTTAGCCGAGTATGCTTATACAAAGGAGGCTGAAATATTTTGTTTTATCTATCAGGAAACTGAATCATTTTAATGATTTGTTAAATTTAACTACTATCCTTGATGTCATCAGAGATATGTCATTAAGAAGTCACACAGTCCATTGCCTGGATGAGGTTTAGTTCTCTATGGGTAAGAGCACAGGCTCTTGAGACAATATATTACTTTTTTTTTATAGATTTCATTGTATCTCAAATTTATTTACTAATTTTTTATGATTATTGTTTGTCGTCTTACTAAAATATAAACCTAGAGAGCAGGGACTTTGTGTCTTGCTTACCTCTGTATTTCTGTCACTTAAAACAGAAATGATACATAGTATACACAAAATAAATAGTTGCTGACCGAAACATTAAGGGCTCAATAAATATAAATTACGTTATCTTCACATCTTATGAATCCTAGATAAATTTCACATTAGTGGGACATTCTCTGTCCACTTTTTTTTTTTTTAAAGATCGGCACCTGAGCTAACATCTGTTGCTGATCTTTTTTTTTTTTTTTCTCCCCAAAGCGCCCCAGCACACAGCTGCACACTCTAGCTGTGAGTGCCTCTGGTTGTGCTATGTGGGACACTGCCTCAAAGTGGTGCCATGTCTGCCCCCAGGATCCGAACCAGCGAAACCCTGGACCACCCAAGCGGAGCACATGAACCTCACCACTCGTCCACGGGGCCTGCCCCTCTGTCCACTCTTTAAATTGGTCACCACATATTATTCTCTGTATTAATTATCTTTTACTTCCCTCATTATGTTTCAGTTTTTTCTTTAAATATTTGTTTCCTAAGCATATTCATTTTATTATTGACTTACCTTTGTTCCCTACTATACTCCAAACTCTAAGAGAGGAAGGAGTTCATTACATTACATCCAGTAACTAACTAACCCAGAATCACAATAATTATTTTGGATACGTGAATTAGTTGATAAATGAATCTTATTTTCCTGTCTACCCAACGGCCATGACTCATAATGGTACCTGCAAAAATATTGTTTCCCACAAAGAGAGAAGCAGAGGACATCCACTTTTCTGCTCCTCAGACTATTGCTGATCAATGTGTCTTTGGCAAAAACCTAACCAAAACTCAGAAATCAAGGCTAGAAAAACCTACAATTTTTTTTTATATTCACCATGTCTTGTCTAGAGTTCCTACTTTTGCAGGATGATGAATTGGCAGCTTCAGCGAGTATTCCCTCAATTTTTTAAGAGGGATACTCTATACACCTTACATTATGTTCTGAAATGGTCCTAATGAGAGACTTGAGCACCTCTTTCTCCGAAAGACAGGGAGAGAGAAGAGAAAATGAATATGTAGCAATACCTACTGTGAGCCACTTCTTGAAATAAATGCCTATTTAGTGTGTACTCATTATGCTAACTTTCTCAGGGAAGTGGTGATATTTCATCATTTCACAAATGGGGAAATAAAGGCTCAGTAGTGTTAGAAACTTACTCATAGTGAAGCACGAACACGAAGTGCACTCATTTCAATACTCATTCTCTCCAGATTGACTGATACACACATACACCACAGGAATTCCTTCCTTACAATAATTTCAAATAACTATGGAAGCAATATGTGTTATTGGATAGGTCGGCCTTAAATAAAGTAATTGGCAAATTATAAAAGTACAGTTGAATTTATTTTGGAATAACAGAGAAATTATAATTCAGGACAAGCAAACTATGGCCAACTATAGCCAAGTCTAAGGAGACAAAGAAAGATCAGCTTTTATTAGGTTTTAGGAGGAAATTGGGGAAGGTTGTTTTGAACAAAAGTTCATCGGAGGAGAACAAGAGTTCGAGGTTGTGGCAGTTACTCACTGGCTGTAAGCAGTGGTTAGTGCCTGCCTGGGGTGGGAAAGGATCTTCTTTCTTCTTGCTGGTTGCGTAGGCTGCAGTGAGTGGTATGTGCTGGTAAGTGTGTATGCCAGCCCTCCCTTCATGACTTCCTGACTCCATTTTGATTAAAGTTTTATTTATCAATTTTCCAAATACTTCAAACCTTTGTATCTTATTGATCCACATTATATTAATATTTCGCCTAAAGGGCAAAATAAGATGTCAGTCAACTTAAAAAATCTTTGCTAAAGTCGTTCATATTAATATTTGAGTTTATAGATTTAGTTCGTTTACTTTCTGTATGATTTGTCAAATCCCTCCAATTCAAGTGTGTTTGTTAATCTTACTACTCATGCTTATGTTACCAAACCTGAAGTGAGTTCACTCACCTGTTGTGCAGCAAGCCAATCTCTGACACCGGGTGTGGTGGAAGAAAGCAGGAATTTTATTTTTGCACAGAGCTGAGCAAGGAGAGAGGGCAGCTAACGCTGAAATCCCAAACTCCCCCAAAAGCTAAAAGGAATGGTTTTCATTTGGGGTTTTAGGTAGGGGAGGGGGAGCATATGGCCTTGCTGGTTGGAGCTTTCCCACCAACCTGTCTTTGGCCTTGAGACTACTTGCAGAGAGGAGGAAGCCTGTGACCTTGCTGGTCAGCAGCTTTCCCACCAGCGTGTATCTCTTTATGGGGAGGAAATAATCCAGGTGTTTGTCCTTGACAGTGTCTGTCTCCATGGAGGATAGTGGATTCTGGAGCCAGGAAGCCAGAGAGTAAGCAGGAAATGAGTGTTTTGGTTTTTACCCCATATATGTTGGGTTTAGTTTGGGGAAACTGATATCAGGGTCGGTCTCACTTACAGCTAAAAAGGCTGGATGCTCTAAGCATGAACCACTATTCTTGGTGTTTGGGGGCTACCAAACTGCATTTAGTGCTTAAGATGTCTATATAGATTTTCTCTGGTTTCCCAATAAAGTTATATACAGGCGGGGACAAAATGGAAGAAGAGAAAAGTAAAGTACTGTTGACATCTTGTATTATCCCAGATTTGCTCAGGGAGACAAGATCTACAATTGAACCACCTTAGAGAGGTAGTTCCCTCTTCCTCTCTTATTAAAAATATTTACGTGATGAGACATTATTAGACTAAGTGAAGTAAAGAGGCTATATATACAGTGTATCCTGGGCAGTAAAATTTGACATTTTGGCTTAATGGGTTTGATCATGCAGACAAGAGCAAAAAAAGTATTACACAAAAAAGTAATTGAGGAAATGAACCAGACGGATATTTTCTGAATTCTTTTTTCAAATTTATATCATCATCAAGTCTTTTCAGAGTTTTTCAAATAAATATATGTGAAAAAACGAATTATATGTCCATTTCTCAACATGATATTGGATGACTAGATTCAGAATCCTGAGCTTGTAAGGATTAAGATCAAAAATTTAAACCATATAACAATTCTGTCAAACATAAATCCCTAGCACACCAGTAAGTAGGCATTTCACCTAAGAACTGAGATGGTAAAATATCATATATCACATATTACATATTTTATCATATATATTATTAAATTTTACTGCCAACTCCTAAATAAGGCGATTTAAAAAAAATAAATAAAGCTTCGTAAGCTCAACAAATCATGCAACCAGACTGGGGAAAGACAGTACATTTTAAAGATAGAACATTACTCTCTTGGTACTAGAACCTTTGAAATTTAATATAATGTTATTTGTACAGAGTAGAAGGTGATAAATATTGCTTTAAAAAAGCAGAATTTATTTTAAAAGAAAATAGTAGACAGAGTGCCTTAGTTTACTGAGATCAAAAAAGTATACAGAAACAGAAATACTGGTTTTAAAATATATACATACATATATATATATATATATATATATATATATATATATTCCAAATAACTTCCATGCAGATCACAACTAGGTAAAATGTTATCAATAGGCTATTTTAAGGTCAGATATAAAATAGAAAATTGAGTCAAGATTCAAGTCAATGATTTTAGTAGCCAAAAACATCTCTGATCTAATATTTTTTAGTTTTATCTTAAACATCTTAGATACCACGCTGCACTTATTCTTGCCTATAGAATTTTAAATGAGTCATTTAAACTCAAACTTGGAAAGCTATTGGCAGCAACAAAGAGACAGAACAATTTAGTGATCATTAATTTTAGAAAATGTCTAAATAAAAAAGGTACGATGCTTGCAATTTTTCTATAAGTTTTGCTTTAGATATGTCCCATTAATATTGACTTGTGTTTTCCCTTTAATTCAATTAAAAATATTTTCCAATTTCCCTTGTGATATCTTCTTTAACTCACAGATTATAAGATGTCTGTTCTTTAATTTCCAAACAGGGTTTTCCTAAATGCCTTTCTGATATTGAATTTTTTTAAATTAATTTTTGTCCATTCTTTTATGTTTATTGAGATTTGTCTTATGACCAAGAATATGATCTATCTTAGAAGGAATTCCATAAGCTCTTGTAAAGAATGCGTATTCTGCCATTTTTGAATGTAGTGTTCAATACATGCCAATTAGGAACAGTTGATTGATGGTGTTGTTCAAATGTTCTATATCTTTACTAATTGTATGTCTACTTTTTCTACTGGTAGCTGAGAAAGGATTGTTGATATTTCCAAATATAATTATTAATTTGTTTGTTTGTCCTTAAAGGCCATTTAATTTTTGATCCAGCTGGAAACTTATCCCTTTCCATTAAAACATATCCTTCTTAATCTTTGGCTTTATATATTCA
Organism: Equus caballus; assembly: GCF_041296265.1. Taxonomy (NCBI): domain Eukaryota; kingdom Metazoa; phylum Chordata; class Mammalia; order Perissodactyla; family Equidae; genus Equus; species Equus caballus. The sequence continues at coordinate 22,711,279 of NC_091687.1, forward strand.
TCTTTATGTTTAAGCGGGTGCTTACAGACAGCCTGTAGTGCATCTGGCTATTATCAAACTGATAATCTCTGGCTTTAATTGGAGTACTTGCACAACTTACATTTATTGTAATTATTGATAGGATCAGATTTACAGCTGTCATCTTGATATTTGTCCTGTTTTACCTCCATCCTTCAGACTCATTGGATTGGTTGAATGAAAATTTAGTATTCACTTAAATCTTCGATTTTGGCTTAGCTATTCATCTCTTTTTATTTTTAGTGGCTGTTCTGTTTATACAATTCATATTAAACTTCTTAGTCTACCTTCAAATATAATATTGCTTCACACATAATTTAAGATTCTAACAAAAGTATATGCTTGTTGCTCCTCTTTTTGTGCTATCGTTGTCATATTTTTTCTTCTAAATATGTTTTAAACTACTCAATATATTATTTTCTCTTTAAACCATCAATTGTGCTAATTTAATTTAGGACGTAATTTAAAATATTTTATACATTCCCTCATATTTACCATTTCTTGGACTCTTCATTACTTTTGGAAGATACACATTTCCATGTGGTATAATTTTTCTTCTAACTGAAGAATTTCCTATTCCATTTCCTCTAATAAGGTTTAGAGCTTCTCTCAGATTTTCGTTGTTATTGTTAGATGTTGAAAAGACTTTATTTTGCCCCCTTTTGTTTTACTAATAGGATTTATTTGCTAAGGTAGTTTTAGGTTTACAACAGAATTGAGAAGAGACTATAGAGTTGCCCACATATGCCCTCTCCTTCCTCCTTCCCTATTATTAACATCTTTCATTTGTTGCAACTGATGAACAAATATCGATGCATCATTATTAACTAAAATCCATAATTTACATTAAGGATCAATCTTTGGGTTGTACATTTCTGTGGGTTTTGAAAAATGCATCACGTCCTGTATCCATCATTACAGTACTATACGAAGTAGTTCCACTGTCCTAAAAATCCCTTGTGCCCCCTCCACTACAAATCTCTGGCAACCACTCATCTTTTTACCATCTCCATAGTTTTACCTTTTCAGAACATCATATAGTTTGGCAATTATTAATAAAACTGCTATAACATTTGTGTACAGGTTTCTCTGTGGGCATAAGTTTTCATCTTACTTGGGTAAACATCTAGACCATGACTTCTAGATTGTATGGCAAGACTATGTTTAGCTTTTGTAAGTAACTGCCAAACTATCTTCTAAAATGGCTGTGCATTTTGCATTCCCACCAGGAATAAATGAGAGTTACTCTTGCTCCACATGCTTGGTAGCATTTGGTGTTGTCAATGTTTTGGATTTTATCCATTTCAATAGATGTGTATTGGTATCTTGTCTTTTTAAAATTTTTAATTCTCTAATGATGTAGGAGGTTAAGCATTTTTTCATATGCTCATCTGCTATTTGTATGTCTTCTCTGGTAATATACAGATCTTTTGCCCTATTTTTAATTGCACTGTTTCTTTTCTTATTGTTGAGTTTAAAGAAATCTTTGCTTATTTTGGGTAACAGTCCTCTATCAGATATGTGTTTTGCAAATATTTTCTCCCAGCACTTGACTTGTCTTTTCATTTGACTTCATTTTTGAAGGATATTTTCACTGGATATTAATTAATTAACTGTGTTTAATTAATAGGTTTTCACACCTGATACCTTCCCAGTATTTAAAAATGCCATTCCATTATCTTCTGGTTGCATAGTTTCTGATTAGAAGTCTAGTATTATTCTGTGAATAATATCTTTTTTTCTGGTTTGCTTGATCTGTGTTTTCTAAAGGTAGCCTGCTTGGTTTTTTGCGTTATGCTTTTTATCCAACGTGGAATTTTTTACTCTTATTTTTTCAACTATATTTTTCTTCACCTCATCCTTTTGGGATACTTATTACACATATGTTATGCTGCTGGATATTGTCTGATTTGTCAATGAGTTTCTTGGTTTTACCCCCACCTGTGCTTTAGTGTATATAGTTTCTCTTCTGTGTCTTCACATTCTCTGGTCTTTTCTTAGTGTTTAATACATTGCTAATTCCAACTAGTGAAATTTTTATTTCAAATATTTATTGTTCATCTATAAATGTTACATTATTTTATATCTTCTATTTTTCTCTTTATTAAGTCCATTGTTTTTAAAGTACTTTTTAACATATATATTAATACTTTTAATATTTCGCAAATTCTTTCTTCTCTGTCATTAATGAATGACTAAGATTTTTCCTATTTTTGGGTTGTATTTTCCTGCTTCTTTTTTTATTAGTTACTGGATATTTTGATGTTACATTATTGAATACCAGGATTTTATTGCCTTCTTTTGAACAGTGTTCAGCTTTGTTCGACCACGCAGTTCATTAACTTTGTAATCAGTTTTATCTTTTTAGAGGCTCTTCTTTAGAGTGTATTAGGTCAGTCTTGAGCAGTCTTTAACTCAGAGCTAGTTTAGCACTGTTACTAGGGAATGGCCTTTGCATGGTATCTGCTGAATATCTTGGATGTTCAGGGAAAATTCTCTACTCTGGCTGATCAAAGCACCGTGCCATCCTGCCATGTAACGTCTGGGAATTCTTCAGCTTACAACTACCTGGTAGCTCTTCTTTACTGAGTTTCATGGACTTTCATCCTATGTATGTTTGGTTTAGGATTTAGCAATGGTTATAGAGAAAGCCTTATTAAGATTTCTGGTTCCTTTTTTCTATATCATTCTCTCTACTACAAATCCTAGCTGCTTAAACTTTTAATTTTGATCTATTTTTCCAACTCAGTGACCTTGACCTGTTCTTTCTGGGATTCTCTCCATAAGCTTTGGTTTCAATATTGCTCCCATGGAGAAACCTGGGGAGAAAGGCTGGCTTTTGGTTCTTTCCCTTCTCTCATGGATTAGAGTCCTATGCTACCTGATGTCTAATATTTCAAAATAATTGTTTCATTTATTTTGTCCAGTTTTCTATTATTTTTTACTATGAAAGAGTAAATACCGTCCCAGTTACCACATTATATCCTTTAACAGAAGTTCCCGTTCCTGTTTCCTCATCTTGCCAATATCTCATATGATCTCTTCCTTTTCCGCTATATAATCAGCCAAAGAACATAGTATAATACTAGTTATACAGTTGCCTTCTTTCTGTAGGAAATTGCTGAGTCTAACTTTTTGATGTTAATATAGCTCCAATGCAAGCTATATTTTGGTTAATGTTTGCATTACATGTTTTTCCATCATTTGTTTTCAAGATATGTAAAAATACATGCAAATTATAAAATCTTTAAGGTGTCCCTTTAAAAAGATCCAGTCTCATAATGTTTTAATCAGTTAATAAAATTACAATGTGCATTCTTGACACATCAAAATCTAATATAAATTGGTACTTTAGTCTATTTGCAAAAAATACAAGTACCTCACAAAATTTTTAAATCAATTTATCCCACTTTCAAACTATATTCTATTGCTGTTGTGTATTAGATACATTTTAAACTACTCAAATGTTTAGTGAATTAGATAGATTTTAACATTTCATGAGACAGTATTGTATTATACAATCAATATCCAATTAAATTTACCCCATATTTATTCCTATCATTTTTAAAGATCCCTCTTTATAACTACAAACTTTCATCAGGAATCATTACTCTTCTGCTTAAAGAATAATCTTTAGTATTTCCTTTGCTGTAAGTCTGTTGGTGACAAATTCTTTGTTTTGTCTTTCCTTTGGATAGATATTTTCACCAAGTACAGAGGCATTTATTTTATTTTGGAACTTTAAGATATCAATACATCACTTGCTGGCTTTCATTGTTTCATTAGAGAAGTTTTAGACGTCAGTCCAACTTTTCCTTATAGTTAGCCCAATTTTTCTTTCCACCTGTTCTTTAAATGTTTTCTTTTACTTCTCACAAGTTTTACCACTACATTTCTAGGTGGTTTTTATCAATGTGTGTGTTTTTTTTTTCCAGAGCTTCCTTAATTTATGGCTTAATATATTTGATCAGTTTTGATAAAATCTCTGCTATTCCCACTTGAAATGTTGCTCCACCTAGTTCTGTTTTGTCTCCTTCTGGGATTTTAACATGTTAGATTATTATAGATTAACACTATTATAGTTGTATCCATGATAGATTATGGATTAACTATATCTCTTGTGTTTTTCATGCTCTTTCCCCTATCTTTACTTTTCCTATCATGATATTTTTCTCAATTTTGTTTTCTTTCATCTTTTTGTGCATGAATCTGGATGCGTGTCATTCACTATAATGACTAACATTTTTTTAAAAAGAGCCTGCTATTAATGCTAAGTTTTGTCAAGGATGTGGATCAACTGGATCTTTTGTATATGGCTAGTAGGAGAGAAAAGGGTAAAAATCACTTTCTAAAAATGTTTGGCAGTATATACTCAGAATTACTGTGTGTGATACGACTACATACAAGTTAATCTCTAATTGGAAATGATCCAAATATCTATTGTTTTTATTATTTATCTATGCATAAAATACACTGCAAAATTGCGTGACTTAAAACAATAGCCACTTTTATTTAATCTCAAAATTTTGTGGGTGGGGAGTTTGGTTTGGAATCACCTGAGCAATTCTTCTGCTTCATGTGCTGTCACCTGAGGTCACTAAGCAATATTCAGCTGATAGAAAGGCCATTCTGGAGAATTTAAGATGGCTTCATCCGCATGGTTGCATTAGTGGACATGGCTGGAAGGCTGGGCTCAGCTGGGCTTGTTGACCCATGTGCCTACACATGACCTCTACATCATGATGGTCACATTGCAGTATACTCAGATATCTTACATGGCAACTCAGGGCACTCAGAAAAACAGCCTCAAAAGACAGGAAGCAAATGCTACCTGTCTCTTAAACTCTGGGACCAAAAACTGGTCCAGCTTCACATTCCTATATTCTCTTGCTCAAAAAGCCACAAAGACCACAAGATTGAAAGATGCAGAACTGAACCTGCCTCTCCATAAGAGGAATGCCAATAGTATACGTCCTTCTGCTCTACAAATGACATTCTTAAGAGAATGAAAAGACAAGACACAGACTGGGAGGAAATACTTGCAAAGCACATATCTGATAGAGGACTAGTATCCAAAATATACACATAATTCTTAAAACTCAACAATAGGAAAACGAAGAACCCAATTTAAAAATGGGTCAAAAATCTTACCAAACATCTCATGCAAGAAGATACACAAGTAGCAAAAATGCAAATGAAACGATGCTCAACATCCTGTTATTAGAGAATGGCAAATTGAAGCAGCAATGGTATACCACTACTTGATAATAAAACAGCTGGCAAGGATGTGGGGAAACAGGAATTCTCATTCATTGCTGGTAAGAACGCAAAATGGTAGAATTGGTTTTTGCAATCAGTTTGACGGTCTCTTACAAAGATAAACGTAATTTTAGCACACCCTTCAGCAATCCTCCTCCTAGGTATTTAGGCAAATGAGTTGAAAATGCATATCTACAAAAGACCTGCACGCCAATATTTCTAGCAGCTGTATTCAATATGGACAAAAGTGGGAAACAACCAAGATGACTTTCAATAGGTAAATGGATAAACAACCTGTAGTAGATACAGACAATGGAATATTATTCAGTAATAAAAAGAAATAAACTATTGAGCCACAAGAAGATACAGAGGGAACTTACATGCATGTTGCTAAGTGTAAGAAGCCAACCTGAAAAAGCTATATACTTTATGATTTCAACTATATGTCATTCTTGGAGGCAAAACTATGGAGACAGGATAATGATCAGTGGTTGGAGAGAGGGATGGAGGGAGGGATAAATAGGTGAAGCACAGGGCAATTTTAGGGCAATGAAGCTATTTTATATGACACTGTATGGTGGATATATGACATTGTGTATGCCTTTGTCAAAACCCATAGACCATACAACACAAAGAGTGAACTCTAATGTAAACTACGGACTTTGGTTAATAATAATATATTAATACTACTTTATCGATTGTAATAAATGTACCACACTGATGCAAGCTGTTAACAATATGGGAAACTGAGAAGCATATGGGGGGATATATGGGAATTCTCTGTACTTTCTGCTCAAATTTTCTTTAAATCTAAAACTGTTTAAAAAATATATTAATTTAAAAAAGGTATATGCAGCCATCTTTAATCCATTGTGACCAGTAGCAGTAGAACAGATAAATAATATACATAAAATAATAGCAATGGAAATAAATGAACAGAAGAAGATATAGCCTGAAAGAGTATATACTCTGATTCATTTGATAAAAATTTGAAAACAAAAAAATTACCCTGTTATAATAGAAGATAGTTAGTATTGTGAAGCAGGATTAGTGATTGGGAAGGTGCAGGAGAAATATTATTATTTTTTAGTATAGTTCTATTTCCATATGGTTTATGGGCAAATGAATGTGTTCATTAATCAAGTTGTACATATTTCATCAGTGTACTTTTCTGTATGTTTGTTATATTTCAATAAAATATCTTAAATTATACAAAACAAAATAGCCAAAACTAGAAGGAGAAATAGACAAATAATAATCCTACAGCCTACAGAAAAATTTGAATACAATTCTCTGAGTGACTGAGAGAACAAACAAAAAAATCGGTAGGGATGTGGAAGCTCAGCTTCATTGAACAGCATGATTGAATAGCTAGATTAACAAAATTGACTTATCTAAATTTCAAGGTAAGAATAGATAAATAGAGGGACACAGATAAGTACTTGACTCAGAGTATGATTTCTGAATGCTGTGGGATCAAGCTTGAAACTAATAACCAAATGTTAATAAACAACTCAAAATTCACTTCATGTTAGCTAATTAAGAAATATCCTTGATGTTAGAAATAAATTCAAATTTATTGAATAGATGTTTAGTTGTGAGAGTTGTGATTTGATAGTTCAAATACATGCACATATCCCTATAGATAGTTGCGAATATTCCCAATAGCTTTGTATGCTTTTACATAGCACTGATAGCTGTTTGAACTATGTGATCCATGAAATGACACACATGATAAGGCATTATAGCTTTTCCACTATAAACTTTAAATTGTTAATTAATATAATATAGTTAATATAATATATAATTCATTATATATAATACTATATGTATTAATATAATTAATATAAAAATATAGAATGATGGTAGTGTTTTGACATTTTTTCATGAAATAGAATATAAGAAAGATTGTTTCAAATATGCTTCAAGGCACCTCTCTGTGAATATGGGGGCAGTCCTTCTTAACTTAGAAGGAGAATAGATAAACTCATATATATGTGAAGTTAAGTTTTCAAAGTATAAATATGTAAAGAAGAGTTTGAGTAGATGTTAGGTTCTTGAGCAGTGGAGATAAAGAGGCTCTGAGGAAGTCATGTTGGTATCCTTTGGGTCAATCTAGAACCCAGGAACAGAAAGTAGCAGATGCACTTGTAGCCAGTTTCTTATTACCATGTTGAGAGACATGTTTGAGCCAGGGTGGAGCTAAATGCTCTTATTCTTGCTCTCCTGTTTTATACGGTGAGTAGAGTATAGCCTTGTGGGAACAGATTGTTGGATGCAAGACTGTCTGTTACCTTGGGTATCATTAGCTGGGATATCCCAGCACCTGGAGACCTTGGGGAGTGGCTAGTGTTGGGAGAGAGCTTGTGAGAAGCATTGCCTCTCATACAGGAGTGAAGGCAGACACTCAGTCTCAGGCAGCTTTTCATCAGCCAACCCTGGATGAGTTTCCATGTTCATTCACAGGTAATCCTTACAGCTTTTCATCAGTTGGGCAAAGTGTGGACTACAGGGAATAGTTTTTGTTACTCTGGGCTCCCATCATTAAAGCTCCTTCCTGCTTGGGGAAAGTATCCCTCCATATGAGTCTTGTTGAGAAACTCTCCATGTTTCCTTTGCATATATTTCATGCATATAGGAACAAATATTGCCCATTAAAGGCACTCGCCTTGTCTTTGAATTGGTCATGGGAATGAGGAAGGAGAAAATCTCTTCCCTGTTTGTTCATGGAGATGGTTGAAAGAAGATCACTCTTCCTGTAACAGACATCATAGCAATGATGGAGGCAAAATGGAGGTGTCAACACAAGGCAGAGAAAGACTTGACCTCACCCATGGCAACACTGGCGGGCATTTTTATATGGGACAATTTGGTCAAATGATTTGGGACATTGTTTCTGGCTATGTTGCTTCCATGTTGGATTGACCAGTTTACTTGGTGATTGTTTCAAATAACTCTCTTGTTAAGATGCAAACCTCATTTGTATTGCTTGCAACAGTAAATGACACTACTTTGACAGATATCATTCAAATCTGTCAAGTATTTCCGCGTTTTCTTTTTCTTTTTTTCTGTTTTATCTCCCAAACCCCTCCTGTACACAGTTGTATATCTTAGTTGCAGGTCCTTCTAGTTGTGGATGTGGGACACTGCCTCAACGTGGCCTGACGACTGGTGCCATGTCCGCGCCGAGGATCCGAACCCTGTGCCGCTGCAGTGAAGCACAGCGAACTTAACCACTCGGCCACGGAGCTGGCCCCACACTTTTTCTTAAATGATGCCCTTTTCCACTAAACGGATGGACATGTATGTTTCTTATTTATTTCCTTTGCATATTCCTTTGAGTATTATTTTCATACCCCCAATGTCTAACTAGATTTTTGATGTCTTGCAAATGGAGTTTAGTGTTCTTGATTGATGTGGAAAACAAAGTAATTATTTTAGGAAATGGTATTCATAGGCATGTAACAAACTCATTGAAAAAAATGAAAGAACTATACATAGAGCTGCAAATATGTAAAAAAAAAATTCTAAGGGAACAAATTTATGGCATGACAGAACTAGAACCTTGGTTACAGATTTGAAGCTCCCAATTTTTATCTATATCACCTGCCTTCTATTTTGATGGTAGTGAACTATTATGGGTAAAATCCTACCTATTTTCCAGTGTTCATTTAATTTTCAAAGTAATACAGAAAGAGTTCCTGAAGCACTCCAATCTCTTAGAAATAAAAAGTATCTATAATTGTTGATACAAACAATTTGGTAATGATTATATACTGTCATCACTTTATTTTGTGCTAGAAAAAGGAAATCATAGAATAGAATGAGCTTTGGATATTATGCATTGTGTGTGCGTGTGTGTGAATGTGTGTTTGAAAGAGCATACCGAGCTATTGAACAGTTTCATATTAATATCCCTTTCAGGAGAGAGAAGGTCAATTTTTGAACCTAATTAGCAAAAAGCGATTGCTTTTTCACATTTTATTAAGGCAAAGACAATCCAGTTAAAAATAATTCAACTTATTGTAGAAATGCTATAAATTGCTGTGAAGTGAGTTGCTGGCTATGATCTGTGAGAACAAATATGTTGTAGAAATCTTAGAAGAAAATTAGTAGCATCTTGTGCCACACTGAGAAAAGGCTTAGATTTGTATAATTATTTCAAAATCATGGAAAGAGCAAATGTATACAGCAAAGAGCTGAGCAATCCCAACTATCTATTTCCTTCTTACATAGTTTGGCACCTGAATTAGAGTCCGAGAATCTGCAAAGCTCTCCATGCTCTATTTTAAGGATTTCATAGCACTGCCCATTGCCACAATCTCATTTCACAGTCATTTTAAAGAGATGATTTGCAGAAAAATAAAAAGGTAAAAACTGAAGTAGAAGCACATCATTGGTACGATACGTCCTGGCCAAGTGTGATATTCCAACGAGTACAACTTGTATCCTGAACAAATATCAGTTTAAGATTATTTCTTCTCCTCCACTGCGTTGGTTCAGTGTGTCAAACACAGGAGTAGGGGCAGCAAGAACTGTACCCAGAGCCAAGCTAATATCCTAACCTCTACCTCTACCGTTTAGAAGGATATTTGACTACTCTACAGATGCTATTTGAACACAGCCATGGGAAATCACCAAAGTGACTTAGCCAAAGCAAAGGTCTGAACAAATGTCTTCTCACTGATAATATAAAAAGAGATAACAACTGACGTGGGTGGTATAAACAACAATTCCGCACAACATAGAAAAGTAGACAGTTGCCTCAGTGCTTAAAGTAAGAGTACATCTGTGAAAATAACTTAATCCAATGCATCTTTTAAAAATTTCAGCAAACTTTTTGATCTCTTCCGTAAAATTCAGGGAAGCATAGCCATTACAAAACAGGATCAAAATGTAAAAACAGGGTAACTTAAGATGAGAAGAAACATGGTAGATGAAAGGAAACCAGATGAAATGCAGACACTTAACTAAGACGTAAAGGAAACTGGGTGGGCAAAAGTGATTATAAGGAAAAGAATCTTCAAATGATAAAGAAGTGAAAAACTGAATTGATAATGTGGGAACTCAAAAGTGGTTGAACACTAGCTTGAAAATACCAATAATACAGAAAGAAAGTTAACTAAATTAAAAGTATGAGATAAAGGTATACAAATATTGAGTAAAAAGGACAGGGATCAAAATTTAGAATTGTATGTATTTCAGAAGAGAAACCCTAAAGAAATAGAATGAAAACCAATAATAAATAATACGGTTGAACATAAGTGTAAAGAAGAAACTAAAATTTTAAAATTTCTTAGCGATTTTCTAAATGTATCTGAAATTTTAATTTTCAGTTCTTATTCAGCACCACAATTATTAGGAAAATATTATCTAGTGATATTAATTTCAATTTTATTTAAATATAAGTATTTGGCATGAACAAATTCTTTCATTTATTTATTCATTTTTATTTTTTGAGGAAGATTAGCTCTGAGCTAACATCTGCTGCCAATTTTCCTCTTTTTGCTGAAGAAGACTGGCCCTGAGGTAACATCTATGCCCATCTTCCTCTATTTTTCATCTGTGGGGCACTTCCCACAGCATGGCTTGACATGCAGTGCATTGGTCCACACCCAGAATCCGAACCAGTGAACCCCAGGCCACCGCAGCAGAACGTGCAAACTTAACTGCTGCACCATTAGGCTGGCCCCTCTTTCTTAAAATTATATATAAGATTAATCAATGGATTATATATATATAAAATATTAACATGTATTGATTTCTATTGTTAAATTAAATGTGAATTTTTGCATGCCTGCAATAAAATAAACCAAACTTGATTGGTATATAATTCACTCTACATCTCGATGCACCTGAATAATTTCTTTAGGATTATTGTGTCTATGTTTATGAGATATTAACCTACAAATTTCTTTTTATATAATGATGATAGGAGACTATGGGAGGATATTAAACTTTAAATTCATTTACTCCTTTCTGTGCTCTAAATATAACATTTTAATTATGGAAGATGGATGGATACATAGGTAGATAGATAGATAGATAGATAGATAGGTGATAGATAGATGTAGATCACCAGAAATCATTATTCTTATGGTTTTATTCAGTCAGTATTTATTTAGATTTTCTCACATGTTTATTCTTCCAGCTTACATCATTCCTTCCTGCACCTCTGAGATTCCATCCAGGATTGTTTCTTTCTGCCTAAAAAATACACTTTAGAAACAAAGTTAAAAAATAATACCTCTGGGGCTGGCCCAGTAGCATAGTGGTTAAGCTCACTTGCTCTGCTTAGGCAGCCCAGAGTTCCCAGGTTCAGATCCCGGCCATGGACCTACACACTGCTCATCAAGCTGTGCTATGGCAGTGTCCCACATACAAAATAAAGGAAGATTGGCAACAGATGTTAGCTCAGGGCCAATCTTCCTCACCAAAACAAACAAACAAAAAAGATGCCTCTTACAGAATGTATTTAAAAATCAAATATCTAAGGAAAAATTCTGTGAAGGAGATACAGGACTCCTCAGAGAAAATTCATTTTAATGCATGTGATCATTCATAGCCTTGTAGTTTTCTAATTTTCATATATCTATTTTCAAAATTAGGATGTAATGCTGATCAAGCACAGTGGCTATATGTCTTGCTTCCTCTTCTCAGTATGCATTGTGCAAATGTAATAAGCTAATTATTAATATTACATCTACTTATTTTCTGGCTCTTTCTAAGCTTTGTAGAGTCATCTTAAAATATAGAATTTTTAGCCTCATAATACACCTATATGATATCCATTAGCATCCCCATCTTAAATTCGAGGAAATAGAGCCTCTGTAGGACAAGGTAACCTGCCAAGATAGAGAACTCAGCATTAAGTCTGCATAACTCAAGATCCTGTCCTCTTTCCATTTATCTTTACTGAATTGTATGTATGTGTTATATGTTCAATAAATTCTCTTTCTTTAAATTGAATTTAAACTGAGAAGCAGTGTTTCATTGAACAATAAATATGATATAGGACACTCTTCCTACCTTTTGGTTATGGTGTAGTTCATGGAAAAAAGGAAGTCTTTCACTGCAGTAGAAAATTAAAATAATGAAAATGGCACTTTCTATCTTAACTTGAAACTGAAGGGAATCCAGTTGGAGTGCATGCAATATAGAAAGCAAGTGTAAAAGGAATTATAATAATCTTCCCTTTATGTGTTTTATTATTTACCTTTTGAATAAATATTTTCCCAATGGACTATCTTAATCTGTGTCTAAAAAACAGGTATTTATTTCTTATACATTTAAGAAGGGCCCCCTGTAACATAAACACTTCCTAAAATGCCTCCCTCAAATCATGAGCTGAGTATTACTAGAAATGGAGTTCCCTACATAAGAATTAACTGATAGCTAGTCGTTACATGCTATCATACTGTTGTCTGGAGTCGTGTGAAAGCTGTCTGTAAGGCAAACATTTTAACATGGTGGAAAATGTGACAACAGAGGATGAATGCCACCTCAATAATCTTCAGAGCTGACTTTCCTTCTCTTTTCAAGACAATTTCTTCATCTCTCTTTGCTATTGGTCCAAAGTTGTGATGTACGAAAACTCACATAAAAAATTATGTAATGTAGTAAAAAGAGCATTTTTCTTTCATGTAGATCCAAGCTACCTGGCATTTCTACAGCCTCTATATTTCCTCTGTAGATTTTTGTATGCTGAATTGGAAATTCTTGATAGTGTGTCTAAGGGGATATAAATGTGCCTAGGTTCATTGTTATTCACATTTTTAGATCTAGTAAAGAATTTGTCCATGCTGACCAACATTCACTGACAGGACATAGTAAGATTGCATAAGATATTGCTGTCTTACGAGTTGGCTTTGAAAATTATAGACCTGGTGTATATTCTTAAGTGTTGTAAACCTTAGTAGTTGTAGCCTAAGATCATAGTCTTATTTTCCTTTTGTTGGTCACATCATATTTGCACAACATATTGCAATTAATCTCAATTAACACGCAGACCCTTTCATCATTGTTTATACAAAGTCATGCCTCTCCTATTTGCAGGCAGTATCTGCAAAAACATTGGAAATTTTTATATTACTACCAATCAATTCAATCTCATTGAATCTGACCCATGCTTCTAATTTATTAAAATATTGATAATTAGGTAATGATTTGTCTTTCCATTTCATTTACAGTAAAAGGCAAAATTCTTACTAAGGTCTATATGCCCTGCGTGATATGACTCCCATGTTAACCCTCCAAGCTATGTCTCCACCCTGATCTCTCCAGTGCTTCTGGCCTTCTTGTAGTTCCTTGAACATGTTCTCATCTTAGGTCTCACACTCTAGCTAATTTCTTGGCCTAGAATGATATTTCCCCGTGTGTCTATTCATCAGCTCCCTTACTTTACTCGAGTTTTTACTCAAATTTCACATTCTCAATGAGACCTATTCTGTACACGATTCAACATTTCAAACTGACACCCCAATAGCAATACTCCATTACTTCTTACCCTGCTCTGCATTTCCTTTTTATTTTAACAGTTTTATTAAGATAAATTCACATACTATACAATTCACACATTTAAAGTGTATAAGTCAATGGTTTTCAGTATATTCACAAATAAGTACAACCATCAATACAGTCAATTTTAGAATATTTTCATTACCTCAAAATGAACCCTATATGCTTTGGCTATGCACTCATCCCCCACCCCAATCCTAAGCAATAGCAAATCTACTTTCTATCTTTATAGATTTTCCTGTTCTGGACATTATCATACAAATGGACTCACACAATATGTGGTATCTTGTGCCTGGTTTCTTTCACTTAATGTGGGTTTTCAAGGCTTATCCATGTTGTAGCCTGAATCAGTACTTCATTCCTTTTTTTGGCTGAATAGTATTTCATTGTGTGGATATAAAATCTTTTGTTTATCTGTTCCTCCTTTCATTGACATTTGGTCTGTGTCCATCTTTTGGCTGTTGTAAATTGTGCTACTATACACATTTGTGCACAATCCTTTGAACATACGTGTTTTCATGTATGAAGTGTTTTCCATTCCTTTGGGCATATACATAGGAGCAGATTACTGGGTCATAAAGCAATTCTTAGTTTAACGTTTTAGGAACCACTAAACTATTTTCCACATTGGCTGATTCTAGCCATCCAATGGGTGTGAAATGTTATCTTATTGTGGTTTTGATTTGCAGTGCCCTGATGACTCATGATGTTGGGTATCTTTTCCTGGACTTATTGATCTTTTGTATATCTTCCGGGGATAAATGTCTATTCATATCCTTTGCCAGTTTTTAATTGGTATTCATCTTTTTGTCATTGAGTTTTAAGGGTTCTTTTTATATTCAGGATACATATATATGATTTGCAAATTTTTTCTCCTATTCTGTAGGCCTTCTTTTCACTTGCTTAATGGTATCTTTGAAGCACAGTGTCTTTAATTTTTTAGAAAATCTGAAATATCTAATTTTAATTTTATTGCTTAGGTTTTTGGTGTCATACCTAAGAATTCATCACCAAATCTGCAGTCATGAAGATTTTCCCATATGTTTTCTTCCGAGTTTCATATTTTTAGGTCTTACATTTACATCTTTGATCTGCTTAGAGTTAACTTTTGTATATGTTATGAAGTAAGGGTCCAAATTCATTATTTTGCATGTGGCCATTCAGTTGTCCCAACAACATTTGTTGAATGCTGTTGGCACAAAATCCATTGACCATAGACATGATTTTATACAGGAACTCTCAGTTTCATTCTGTTGAGCTAAATATCTATCCTTTGCTAGTACCACACTGTCTTAATTGCTATTACTTTGAAGTAAATTTTAAAATAGGAAAGTGTGAGTTGCTGTACTTTGTTTTTCTTTTTCAAGAGTATTTGGGTTCTTCTGAGTTCCTTGTAATTCCATATGAATTTTAGAGTCAGCTTGTCAATTTCTACAAAGAAGTCAGCTGGGATTTTCATAGGGATTGCATGGAATCTGTAGATCAATTTGTAAAGTGTTGCCATCTTAACAATATTAAATCTTCTGATCCATGATCAAAGGATGATTTTCCATTTATTTAGATCTTCTTTCAATATTTTGTAATTTTCAGAGAGTAGATATTGTACTACGTTTGTTAAATTTATCTGTAATTTTTTTATATTGCTGTACATTAAATTTTTTCTTAATTTTATTTTGGGGTATTCATTACAAGTGAATTTTTTTCATATTTATAAGATAGTGTGCTCTCTAGATTTATTTTCTTATGATATTTTAACTGATTTTGGTGTCAGAGTAATACATGCCTCACAGAATGAGTTGAGAATTGTTCCCTTCTCCTCTGTTTTGTGTGTGTATGTGTGTGTGTCTGAAGAATTGGCATTAATTCTTTAAATTTTTAGTAAAGTTCACTTGTGAAGCCACCTGGACCTGGACTTTTCTTTGTGGGAAGTTTTTTTTTTAATTGATAAGTTAATCTTTTTGCTTGTTATAGGTTTTTTCATACTATTTCTTGTTGAGTCAGTTTTGATAGTTTGTGTCTTTCTACAGTTTATCCATTTCAACTCACTTGTCTAACTTATTGGCATGAAACTGTCTATAGTTTTTCTTTATAATTCTTTTTGTTCTGTATGGTCAGTAACAATAGTTCCTCTTCCAAATCTGATTGCGGTAATTTGAGTCTTCTTTCTTTCTCTATATCAATCTAGCTAAAGTTTTGTCAGTTTTGTTGATTTTTTGAAAAAGCTCATCTTCTTTTGTCTCTGATATTCTGTATTAGATATATAATTTATAGTTCATTAATTTATCCTGTAATATTTATTATTTTCTTCCTTCAGCTTGTTTTAGATTTAGTTTGTTATTGTTTTCCCAGTGTCTTAATGTGAAGGTCATTTTCTTCCAGTCTGTGTCTTGTCATTTCATTCTCTTCATTCATTTCATTCATAACAGTGCTTTTGCAGAGCAGATGTATACATCTTTCTCAATAAAGACATTTACGGCAATAAACCTCCTTCCAGCTACTTCCCTATCTGCATCCCATAAATTTTGGTATGTTGTGTCTTTATTTTCAACAATCTTAAAATATTTTCTGATTTCCATATTGATTTCTTCTTTGATCTGTGGGTTTGTTTCAGAGTGTAGTGTTTAATTTGTGAATTTCCCAAATAATTTCTTGTTATTGATTTGTACTTATTCCCATTGCTTACATTTTAGAAAAATTTAGAGATGAGGATGTTACTGAAACTCTATAAATGCTAATTGCAATCTCATTTGATGGCTATGGTGTATCTTCTAGTTTATTATGTAAATGCCTCAATTTCTTAACTTTTAATTTTAAGATAATTGTAGAGACTTGCTTGCAGTTGTAAAAAGGATACTGACTGATACCATACATCCTATGCCTGGTTTCCCATGGTAGTAACATTTGCAAAACTATAATATATCACAAGTTGGGAATTGACATTAATACAACCCAGCCACCTTCTTTTCATCCATTATAAATGCAATCTGTTTGTATATGTGTGTTTAGTTCTACGTAATTTCATCATATGTGTAGATTTCTAAGAATTAATGATGCACATTGTGAATTGTTTCTTACTTTTACTTTCAAACTACCTACATTGTTGTATTTGAAGTAAGTTTCCTTAAGATAGCACAGTGATGAGCCATGCTATATTTTTTCCATGCTACCAATCTCTGTCTTTTTGTTGGTGTTTTCAAACCATTTATGTAATTTGAGGTAATTATGGATATATCAGTTCCTAATTCTGTAATTTGATTGTTTTCTGTTGGTTTCCTCTGTGTCTCAATGGAACAAATTTTCCAGACTTCCAGGAGTTACTTAAATATTTCTTTAAGGATTTCATCTTGATTTTTTTTATTTGTTAGTGTTATTGAGAATATTTTGAATACTTTTCTTTGTGATTGCTCTAGTTATTTTTATATATGGATATGGATATAGAAAGAGAGAGACAGAAAGTTTATATATATATATATATATATATATATATATATGCATAAAATCAATCACAGTGTAATGGTATCAATGTTTTATCCCTTCAAGTGAAGTATAGAAACTTGTTTTCATTTAAGCCCCTTTACCCTCCCTACTTTTTAATTTTTAAATTATTTTATACATATATATATATATATATATATATATATATATATATATATATTGAGCACTACATTAGGTGTTGTTATAATTTTGTGCTTTAACTAAAAATTACAATTTAAGGAACTTATCAGAATAAAGATAGTCGATTATTTTTATCCTTTTTCTTGCTCTTTCTGATCTTTATTTTCCTGAAGTTTCAAGCTTTCTATTTCATTTCCCCTCTCTTTAAAGAATTTCCATTAGTTATTATTAAGAGTAAGTTTGTTGGTGACAAATTTTCTTAGTTTCCCTTTATCTGTGCATGCCTTTATTCCTGAAGGATATAGAAATTTTAGTTACAGTTTTTTTGTTCAGTACTTGAAGCAATGTTATGTTACTTCCTTCTGTTCTTCATCTTTTCAATGAGAAATCGGGTGTCATTTGAGTTGGTGTTCATTTATGTAGTAATGTGTCATTTCTCACTCACCACTTTCAAGATTTTTGTCTTTAGTTTTCAGAAATTTATTTATGATATACCTTGACATAGATTTTGGGGGGTTTATTATATTTGTGGTTTGCTAAATTTCTTTAATCTGCAGGTTTATGTCTTTCATCATATTTGGGAAATTTTCACCATTATTTCTTTGAATACTTTCTTAGTTCCACTCCCTCTCTACTGTCCTTTGGGACCCCAATTTACAAATGTTAAATATTTTGTTATTGCCCAATAGCTCCCTGAAACTCTATTCATTTTTAAATTTTTGGTCTATTTTCTCTGTTCTTTAGCTTGATTAAATTCAATGTATTCTCAAATTCACTGAGATGTTCATCTGTCTTCTCCACTCTAAGTAACCTATCAAACAATATTTTTTCTGGTTCTTGTAATTTTAAGTTTTATAATATTCATTTGAGTCTCCTTTTATAACTCTTTTTCATTTATATTTTATTGCTGTTCTTTGCTGCTCTCTTGCTATTTTTTTTCATTTGTTTCAAGAACATTCTTAATTTCTTGTTGAAGCATTTTTATGATGGCTTCTTGAAAATTCCTGTCAGGTAATTCTGATGTCTGATTCATCTCTCTTTTGGGGGCCATCTATTTTATTTTTTTTCCTTGTTTCAAGTTTTATCTTTTCTAGTTCTTGGTATGGTAAGTAATGTTTTATTGGACATTTAGACAGTTTATCATGAGATTTTTGGTCCCTGTCAGAAGTTGGAAGGAAGATCATCTTCTGGCTCTTGGATAACACTACCCTGGCTGGAGAATTGGAAGACTAGATCTTGATTCCATGGAACATAGGGTGGAGTGAGGAATCAGCTTCCTGCTCTTCTCTGCTGAAACTTTAGGGGATACTCGCCCCACTTTTAAATATTTCCTTCATTTGTAGAAATATTTTGTGTAATAAAGAAGTTGACCTTGTCCAAGGGAAGTCTGGCCTTTGTCCCAAGTTTCTGGGAAATATCCTCTAAACATGAGTGATAAGAGTGTGTTTGTTAATCATAATCTCTTAGACCAGACCAGATAGTTTCCTCTAACAAGGTGATACATGTTATCATCCTGACCTCTAGGGAAAGAGGGTAGAGATTGAGTCCAGCTGCATGGGCAATTTATCAATCAATCATGCCTATGTAATGAATCCCCAATAAAATCTCTGAAGCTCAGGTGAGTTTCCAAGGTTAGTAATGATCCATATATATTACCACAAGTCAATGTCAGAAGGGTAATGTGTCCTGAAGACAATGAAAACTTAGCACTAGGAATCCACCTAGACTTGGCCTCATGGGTCAATGAGTCTCTTTCTTTGGCTGGTTATAATTTGTATCCTCTACCTATAGTAAACTGTATCTGTGCATATAATAGCTTTTAGTAAGTTCTGTGAGTCTTTATAGTGAATTATTGAAACCAAAAGTGGCTTGGGGAAACTCCCAAACTTACAGTTGGTGTCAGAAGTGAGAGTGGTCTTATGTGGACTCTTCTGTTGAACTTCGCATCTGGACTCTAACTCTTTGCAGTTTGTCTCAGAACTCTTGGGCAGACTTTCTGGAAGATTGTGCCCTTAACATCACAGCTTGGCTAACTCTAGATAAACCTGGTCTGATTAACTCTTTTAAGATTTACTCCCAAATTATTATCATGTCCCTTTCCATAGGCACCAAAATTGTGAGAATTAGCCAGGTGAAGCTCAAATGTAAATGTGAAACAAATGGCCTGGATAACCTCTCAGTGGTCATTTACTTTATCCTCCCTACCAAATGTGAGCAACCTCAGCCACTGCCGTTAGATAGGGCTCTTATTAAGCTTGCTATCCAGATGGCCATAAGATTATGGACTAAAAGAAAACAAAAATATTTTTTGAAAAACGCTTCATTCTTCCGTTTGATACATCCTCAGGCAAACAGATCCCCATTTTAACTCTTTGCAAGTGGCCCATTTTTGAGAAGCTTACCACGTTTACTAGTGTAGTATGATAATATCAGCCTATAGAAGCCAGCACATTCTCCTTCTCGTGATTCTCTGGGTATGCAAAAACATTTAGGACATATGAAAGGTATTTTTGTTTCATAACAAAACAATTTTGTGAAAAGCTTTGATAGTTATATTAAGTATTTTAATATGTAAGAAAAATAAAATAATAAAAAACACATGCACACATATTTTTGACTTGTTTTACATACAAATAAAAATGAATATTCATCCAGTGTCACAATTTACAAGTTAGCAAAATAGCCACAAAGTGAATATTAGTAGAGTTTTTAATGCTCAGTTTCATTACCATTTATTATTTGTGTATTTTAACTATGTACATAATATATATTTTACATGTTCAACAATGTATATCATAAACCTGCCAGCTCTTACAAATGTAATATTAGTTAAAATCAATTAATAAATTTATATCTATAAATATACAAACACGCCCATAGATATATATATATATCTATGAGTATGTGCACATGTATGCGTGTGTGTAAAATGTAATTGCATGCATCCCAAAATTTACCCCTGCCTATGAAATTCTAGGATTTGACTTAATATCTTTAGATTATGTGAGCATAAAGCATTTTCCTAATAAATATATGATAAGGGAAAATATCAGTTTTATTATACTCACTCCATGCACATCTTTGCTTTCTTTAGATCTAGACATTTCTTGCAAAACCTCTAGTGATGCCTGTGTACAAAATAATCTTCTAGATAAAATAAACATTTTTTCAATCACTAGTCTTTAATAAATTTGGAATAATGTTTCCCTTCAGAGTTTTGAAGCTTTTACATGTTGCGTGCACGTTATGACTAGAAAGTTTTCTGAAAATATTGACATTTATTAATGTTATCCAACAATTATTGATCTAAAAATAAATAAATACCACCTACATTCTGAATGGCAAAGGTGCTTTTGGTTCTGATTTACTCAAACTCCTCACGTGATCATAAATACTTTAATCATTGAAAGAACACATTTCTTTGTGTGCAAAATCTCTAGCAGATCACTGTGCTTTTCCTCCCCTTACAACACACACTATTGATTAATCCACAGACAGGTTAATGTCCACAGTAAGGGACAATGAGAAAAATGAATGAACTTAGGAAGATAGAGATAAGAAAAGACAATACATTTATAAAACAAGTAGGGCCATCTATCTTGATAATGGGGATCAAATCATACCATGTTGACCCAGCTCATCACCCTACTGTGAAATACAGTAACTAATGTAAAATTGGGGGTTAATATTTCTTTATAAATGCAAATATCTCAATTTGATTAAGATGAGAACATCAATAATTCATCACGAGAGGTCATACTAAAATGAAATACTGAATATAATATAATAAAACAAAAATAAAATCATAAACACTTTATAGTTTTCTTATACTGCTTTTAATATTATTTTATTCAACATCATCCAAATTAAAATACACTGTATCATAAATAACAAATAACTATAAAAAGTTAGCTAATTTATGGTTTATGGTAATAGGTTTTAGAATGTTTAATTATACTTTTTAACTATATATGTCAACATAGAAAGTATACATATAACATATATTTTACATGTTCACAATATCATAATCTATCCGTTCTTATGGATATGATTTTAGATAAAATTAATTGAGTGCATTATTTCTTCATTTTCAATTTAAGTGGTTTATGTGTTTTTGTTTTTGTTGGTAAAACATACACTAATAGGTAAGGAAAATCTTTCGAAGATTTTACAACCACATAAAAATGTCATTATATAAAAGAAATGGTTGAAGGGGGATAAAAGGCAATAAAAAAGTTCACTAATTTGTAATGTTCTGTATAAAAAGATATATTTAAGTAAAGATGACTTTTAGATTATATTCAAAAGAAGACAAAAAAAAATAACTACCTGTGTAAGACTTCAATTGAGAATCTGACCTATTTAAGAGTTCCCCAGGTACTCTGAAATTTATTTCAAAGCACTACAAAATATTTATATATTATTACTATTTAATCTGGTGCTGTAGTGATTAGATTCGATGCTTTCACCACCTGGGCACAGGTTCATTTTGCAGTCAGGGAACACACCACCTGTCTGTCAGTTGTCATACTATGTCAACTGTGTGTTGCTGTGATGCTGAAAGCTTTGCCACTGGGATTTCAATTACCAGCAGGGTCAGTCATGGTGGATAGGTTTCAGCAGAGCTTCCAGACTAAGACAGACTAGGAAGAAGGACCTGGTCACCCACTTCAAAAAAAATTGGCCATGAGGGGCTGGCCTGGTGGAGCAGTGGTTAAATCCACACATCCTGCTTTAGCAGGCCAGGATTTGCTGGTTCAGATCCAGGACGCAGACTTACACACCACTTATCAAGCCATGCTGTGGCAGGCTTCTCACACATAAAGAGGGGAAAAGTGAGCACGGATGTTAGTTCAGGGCCAATCTTCCTTAGCAAAAAGAGGAGGATTGGCAGCAGATGATAGCTCAAGGCTAACCTTTCTCAAAAAAAAAAATTGGCCTTGAAAACCCTGTGAGTAGCAGGCAAGCATTGTCTGATACAGCATCAGTGAGAGGATGGTGCAAAAAGACAAGGCAGGGTTCCACTCTGCTGAACACAGGATCGCTAGGAGTTGTAATAGAGTCAATCGCACTAAGAAGAAAAATTACTTAATCATTACTGCTTATAGAATTGCTATGTATTTATCAACATAGGTAATATCTCAAGTCTCTTTGCTCTATAACTTTGACATTTACCCATTAACTTTAATTATTATTATATCAAAGAAGTACATATCAATTTCAGTAAATTTTATTTTAGTTAAAACTCAATGAATTCTAATCTCTTTTTTAAATGGGGAAACATGCATCCCTGGTTTGAGACAGTGTGAAAAAAAAGAGTACCTGATATGAAATTCAATTCCTAGAGCCTAGATATTCTTGATTCTGAAGTTTTGCTATTTTACACAGCAATATAGTAATAATAATTATAATAAAAGATAGAGGCACAGATGTATAGTCTGTTTTAATCCAAAATTGTCTGTAAGATTTCCATGACTTAAGCCAAAGATAAAATTCAAAATATTAGATTTGGTTAATTCCAGAAAGCCAGGCTGTGGGAGCATAACTAATGCTTCCTACCAAACACCCTCACCAAATGCTGGCAGAAGCAAACATTAGGCATCGCATTTGATGACCTGGGATCAGTTCATTTGAAACAGCTCTTTCTGAAACTAAGATGACACCTGAGAACAGTACACTTTATTCTTATGTCCTAAACTCAATTTCTCAATTCGTGTTTTTTTAATTTATAGGAGGAAGAGGAGTCAGCCTTTTCAAACAAATCTGTAGCATGAAGGCAGAGCCACGTGCAGAGAAAATGATGAGGCTGTTGATATCTTTCCCAACAGCCTCTTCTGCTTTCCCCAGGTTCTGTCCTTCCCTAATGATATCACCACTACTTAAAATATATCTTTGCTACATTCTCTATGCCAGCAACTTCCAAGACATTTTCTTTAAAATTGATGGACTAAACCAAGATGTTACGTTTGTTTATTTTCTGCAGCATTTCTATGCCTTCTAAATTCTAAAACACAATGTGAATCACCAAAAGGAAAATAAGGGATATAGATGTGTATTTGTAGATGTTCTAATGGCCTGCTTATAGCCTCTCACCTGCAGCAGCTGAGAAGAAAACCATTTCCAGGACACTGGCCGTGTCACCTCCAACCCCTGAACCTCCACGTGTCCCTGAGCATTCTCTAGCAGGAAAGGAACAAGCTACTGGGGTGGGAAGGGAAGAATGGGTGAGCTAACACCTTAAGGGCACCTCACAACTAATGAGGGGGAAATACACCAACCCCCTTGCCATTAGATGGTACAAATCTGAAGTGTTTTCCACACAGTTTCCAACAGGATTGAGTCCACGTATCTAACACAAGAACTTGTTCACTAACAAATGTTACTGGCCTTTCTGATTTTCCTGTTTTAATTTTTTCTCTCTTCCTTGTCTCACTTTCACTCTCCCCCTCTCAAGCTTTTGAGATCACTTCCCAAACAAACACATTAATTTATTTCTTTGAACTTCAGCACAAATATATGATACTTGAAACCACAATGTTCTACTATAATCACTTTAGGTGTTATGATGATAGTAAAATGGTGACCTATTTTTCAAATGGCACATGATTTCAAATTAGTTAAGATGAAATAAAAAATATGTATTTATGTTTGAATTTTTTAAAAACTAACCCAGTAATTGTTTTCTTTTGAGTTAACATGGTTCTTGAATGCCCATGATTATTTTAAAATAAGCATTGCCTCTAGGAAAAATTGTGATATTGAATAAATTATTAATTCTATTTCCCTTGGAACATACTGGATATTTGAAAATTTTTACATATATCTCTGAATTGAAAAACTTACCATAGATCCATTGTACAAGCATCTCCTTATGCAATACTGTTTTAATTATACTAGAGAAGTGATGACTGGAAGACCAAACTAATTTATTCTATTGGAAGAATAAAAAGCAATTGTTTCACAAGGAACACGTATCGGTTGACAAGGTGTATGTAGATTTTTTTAAAATTCTGTATATTTTTGAGTCAATTAAAATGCTTTTTGACAGTCCACCTACAGTTTTACACCTGTCAAAATGAGCTTAAACAAGAATAAGTACCTTAAACGATTATGAAATTTTTTATTTCTTTGAGAGTGGTATAAAAGAAATTATGGTAGGGTAAAATATTCTGATTGACGTAGTTTGGGACAGGAATAATTTCCCAGAGTTCAAGCTCGACCAAGGTAATTTACAATGACTTACAGACTTTCTAATGTGAAAAAACATATGAACAAAAGGCCATTAAGAAGGAATGATAGATAATACATAGCTTTTCATAAAAAATGTACTAAAAGTAGATGTCTAACAAATCAGATGGTATATTGTACATCTAATTGTATATTTGTATATTTTATTTGTGCATTTTATTTCTAGGTGATTTTTTTGCTTTAGTTTATAAAAGTTTGTTATTTTTTATGATATGGTATATGCCAAGTAAAGAAAAATTGGAACGCAGAAAACGAAGAACAGAATGTTAGCTATTGTCAACCAAGGACAATAATTGAATGATCTATTAGCCCATAAACTATGTCTTATTTACACAGCATATCCAATGCTTATGTTTAGCAAGATGAGAAAGAGACTACAAGGAAAGTAAAATGGAACAAAGAAGCAAAATTAGAGAAATTTTGTAATACATTGGTAAATTTTAAAACAGTTTGGAAGATCAAAGCAGTAAGAAATAATAAACAGTATTTAAAGAGAACATCTGTGAGGGATGAAAAGCTTGTGAATAATTAGAATAATGCTTGTGTTTCTGGATTAGGCAATGGTAACATTTGTTGAGATGAAAAATATAGTAGAAGTGAGGGAAAAAAATTTAAATTTAGGACATTTGAGTTTATACATAGGTATCCAAGTAATATATTTTGTTAATCAATGTTTGAAACATAAGGATGTGCAAAATTAAGTGTGCCTATGTGGAGAAGAATAAAGAAGCAGAAACCAGAGGAGCAGAAGTAGCCAAAAGACACAAAGAAGTTCTACTTGTATTTCAAAGCCAATTAGAGTAGGAAAATACAGGATTTTGTGTTTTATCAAAATGTCTCTATCTTTCTAATTATGATAATATAGTTGATCCTGTGGCTGAAAAAAGCCTTCACATTTAAAAAAATCACTGACATTCTCATACAATAGTTAAATGTTTAGCCCCAAACTCTGAAAATGCAGAAACCCAAAGAAAAATACCTCACACTGGAACAGGTTTGGCCTCAAGGACATGTACTAAAATGCATAGGCTTGGATTTGCTTAGTGTCCTGCAGCACATAAAATAATAAACTAATATCAGGCCTTTCTGAAGACAAGGGGTCACACAGGAGACCATTCCACACAAAGCTGAGACCAAAAGATTACACCTTCAGTGTAAAGATGAATCAGAAGTAAATCAAGCCATTTTTCTAATGTATCCACAAAAATAATAGAAAAAATAAAATTATGTTTTTAAAAAAGGGTAAATATAAAATACAAATGAGAGAAAATGAGACATAAGAGATGCAACAAATGGAATAAAAACGAATATTGTAAGCATAAACATAGACTAACAAAGATTACATTAAATATAGACATAAGTTTCTATTAAAATACAAAGATTGGCAGAAGAGTGTTTTTCGTCCAATCCATTTCTATGATAGTTACAAAGCAACTACTAAAACATAAGGACACAGAAACTTTAAAGTTCAAACAATAGAAACATACTATGCAAATATAATTTTTTAAATAGCTGGTGGTGTTTAAGCAATAGTAAACAAAATAGAATTTGTGCTGAATGCACTTATTGAGATAAAGGAGGCTATTCTTTATTCTAAAAATTAATTAGCAAGATGTTGTGATTTATATATGCATTAGCCTAACATATTTATTCAAAATATATGAAATAAAAATATCATAACTAAAAATAAAATTGAATAAAACCCCAAATTACTGTAGGCATTTCAAATACAGATCTTTCAGTAATAGAAAAAAATAAAATAAAATAAAAAGTGCTAAAAGAAGCAATCTGGAACGAAATCAATCAAATGTTGCACATCAAGCAGGAATAGTATGTTCACGTTCATAAAGAATACTTATAAAATCAACATTTTCTAGACTATCTTGCAAATTCCAATAATTTCCAAAAGAATAAAGTGATACAGAGTATGTTTCCTGAACAAATAGCAGGTAATCTAGAAATCAATAACAAAAGGGAAAACTAGAAAACATAAGTCTAAACAATATGGGTCAAAAGGCATGATAATGAATATTAGGATATATTTTTAGGCGAATAATTAATACATGAAAAATGAAACAAACAAATGTGTAATGAAGCTAAAACATGCAAAAGGGAAATTTCTAAAATCAATTGGGCTGCTTAGCAAGAAATATGAAATGAATAAATGAGAAAGAGAGAGAACCAGTAAAATAAACATAAAGAATGAAGAAAATAATATATAAAAAGGCAAAGTCACAGACAACATATATTTAAAAATCCAAAAGTTGGATTTTTGAGAAAAATAATAAAATTAACAAACCTCCAGTTAGACTAAAGAAGAAAAATAAAGAAAATACACAAATAACCATTATCTGAAATAGAAAAGGAGACACACCACAGCACACATAGACATTAATAATAATAACTTTGGGTTCTTCCATGATAGAGTAGTACGTATTGGAATGAATCTCCTAGAGAGAAAAAAAAAAAAAAATGCTGTAAAGCTATGCGGTAGACATTCAGCAATAATAAGGGCTTCCCATTCTGGTAGTCCTGGAGTTATGTTGGACCAACTCTGTTGACAAAACCAACTCTAAACCCTGCACAAAGTACGCAAAATAACGGACTGCAGGCATTGCAGCACAACCAAGCAGGCACGACATGAAGTGCTATGTTGTTTTTGTCAGAATGTGTAACATTTACCCACTTTCCCCACCCTTACTCCATCACTTAATCTTAGATCTACTATTAAATATATTCAGTATTGCCATCAACCATTTCGTCAAAACTTTCCTACACACATCTTGCTTTTGTGCTTGCACATTTTTTAGCTTCAGTGCTTGAAGTGTGGCTTGGCTGGCAGGTTGGATTCAAATATAGTTTGGGATGTAAGATGTTTGTTAGTGATTAAAACCTGTGAAAAAAAGTGGGAAGCAGGATCTAGAGGAGGAAGAGGAATAAACAAATTGTAAACCGACAAGTCCTCAGAAATCCAAGCATCATGCTCTACTATTGCCCATCAGGGCTGTCTTAATGCCAGACCTTAATCTGCCTTGTCAGTCACTGGGTATAGATGGCACCTTAAAAGGCATGACCTTGCATTTGGTGACCTTGCATTAGCTGAAGAAGGTGACAATGGAGGCATCTGCTGACCACACTCATTTCATCTGCACAGAAAGTGCTTTCTTGAAGAGGAAATAGTGGTACATCTTTATATAAATAGTCTTTGGTTTGGGCTTTTCTTCTTCGCATATCTTAAAACCTTCCTCCACTCTTTATTCCTTTATCTCATCAACATTTGATGTTATCATTCTTTTTAATTTTAGCTGTTATAGGCTATGTAGTGATTTTAAGTGTGCTTTTAATTTGTATTTCCCTGATGACAAATGATGCTGAGATTTTTTTCTTAAAAATATTGACAATCATTACATCTTTTCTGTGAGGAGTTTGTTCAATAATTTTTAAATTTATGTTTGTGTTGTTTGTTGATTTTAATTTTGGGGGTTGTAAGAGTTCTTAATATCTTCTGGACATGAGGCATTTATCAGGTATGTGTTTTATTGTATTTTATTCCACTCTATATCTGTGTTATTCATTTTCTTAACAGTGTCAATTGAAGATCTAAATTTTTCACTTGGATAAATACAATCTATTATTTTTTCTTACTCTTTTCTAGGACCTGACTAATATGTTTTTGCCTATATTCAGATTGTAAAGATATTTGCCTGTATTCTGGTCTTAAAGTTTTACCATTTTAGCTTTTACATTTAGGTCAATGTTCTATCATAAACTTAATTTTGTTCATTGTGTATAGTGGAAACAAAGTTTATTTTCCTCCAATTCTTGAAATCTTTTCTCTCCTAATTGAATTATGTTTATCTTTCATTAACATTAGTTGATGGTATAAGTTTGGATTCATCGTTTATGTGAATTCTTTAGTCAATTCCATTAGTCTATTTCTCTAAGCTCAAAGTAATTCCACTCTGATTTGAGTACTGTTGCTTTGGAGTAAATCTTGCATTCAGGTAGTATAAGTATTCCTGTTCCTGTATGCTAAAATTATTTTGATTATGTTAGGTTATTTGAATTTCCATTTTAGAATCAATGTGTGTCTGCTTGTGTTATCCCTCCCTGGTCTTCGTGCAATCTGAAATGTGTTGCAGGAAGGAATGGGGGTGATCATAAAGTTCACCCCATTTATTTCCCTTCTCTCAGTAATCACAGTCTTGCACTGCCTGTTGTCCAATTTCTTGAAATAGTTGTTTCATTTTTTAACATTTTCTAGTTCTTTACAAAGAAATGTCAAAACCTGTTATCATTTATTCCATTGTAGCAATAATCACACATCACATATGTAAAGAATATTTACAAGAAAGTTGATATTTTTTTCTTGTACCGTGAGTTACACAATGTCTCCATGATTCTTTGTTTCTCTAAGCAATTATCATCACATTGAAAACCAGTAAAACAAATAACTGTGAAAAAAAATCTTTTCCAAAAAGATTAGACTATTTCAAACAAATTATTTTGCATCCTTGACATTAAATTAATAACCTCAACTATTTATCTCAAACTGTGTACATAGAAAAAATTCTTTATTTTTAATATAAAATATATGTGCAACCAGAATACCTTTTATCACTACAGATTCTAAATACTTGCAAAATTATTATACAATTTCTCAGTAAACCCCTGTGTCTAGAAATGGTTCAAATTTTATTCAACACCAATGTTTAAACATCTGTCAGATCAAGGTACTGCAATTCCGTGAAACCTTGCTGGATATTCTATGAGAGCTGCTATTATTTTAAGCCCATGCTTTCAGAAAAGTGTATCATATTACTCAAAATCAGCCCTTCATATTCTATTCCTACTGTAGTGTTTTAGAATAAGGTATTTTTGAAACACTTGAATCATAGTGAGAAGCTTTTTAAAATGTCAATGAAATGTCATTTCTTCATGGCTGAACAACTCAAAATGAGCTAAAATTATTCCCTTCAAACTTTCTGAAACATTTTTTATCTAAATTCTAAGAACAATCACAATAGGTTTCAGCTACAAAAGTGAACATATTGTAAATGTCAAAGTGGATAAATTTCAAAATTAATTTTATAGTTATCTTTTCCATCATAGGGAAATTGAGCTAATTTTTAAAAAACTAAATTTTACTATAGACTCATTTTGGTAAGGATCCTGTTGAGTTGCACTTTTAAAGTCTGAAATTCAGTTTCATATGCAATTATATACATAAATTGAGAGTAGTCATTTAGAGATGTTTATAGCAACTTGACATAAGAATATATGGCTTTTAGTATAAAATATACATTTGCTCATATATTGTTTTTTACTCAAGATAAATTTTTAGTTTCATACTTTTCTAATTTATTTACAAAATCATCTTTTAGATATTATTACCATTATTTACTCTATGTAATACATATTCTCCTAAGTAGTCTTGTATCTTTTTACACTATTTAGAATATACATTTGTTTAAAATTTGAAATTTCACAGCCTATTATTTCATAGTTATTTTTGTTTCCATACTTAGAATGTCTTTTTGACCTCTAGGGTTATAAAAACAATTGTAATTCTTGTAAATTTATAATGAATCTGAATTTTTTTGAAGTAGTCGATCAATTTCCCATAGCAGCTTTCAACACCTTGGTAATGAATGCTGTATCCCAGCTGTTCTTAGAACTTGTGTGACATTAAAGATCACATTGTGATTTTATCTCCAAATTCATCTTCTTCCAAGATATGGATCTCCATGGTTTGGAGGAAATATTTTTGAGTTTGTATCCCAATTTCTTGAGCATGGAGATAAACATGTAGTTTGAGCTCCTAATATCCTAACTTAACACCTCAAGTGTGTGTGGGAGGTTGAGAAATTGCCCATCATCTTTCTCAAGATTGATTAATATAGAAGAGGCAAATGAAGAACATGGAAAGCATTAGAAAGCTTGATATCTTCTTGGAATGAAACTACATTGAAAATAATTTTTTTGAAAACTATTTCCTTTCTGAAATAGTACTAATGATAATGCAGAAGATGGGTTAGTGTAAAATGATAGTTTCAATATGGGCTAATCTCCTCTGCCCGTTGTCATTTTTTTAAAAAGTAAGCTTCTTTGAAAGCTCTCTGATTCTTTTAAATTCACTAATAGAGACTAAAATGCTTGCAATATCTGATGCAGTCTTGTTCAGCAAGGGGAGGGGGAAGTTTGTTTCTTAATTTTAAAAATAATTGAATAGTATAGATAATATTAATTCCCATCATATAAAAATATTGCCAAGAAACTAGATAACCTGTAATTCCAATGGTCAAGCTCATAATTTTTATTTTTTCTAAAAGAAAGTAACATTACAAAAGGGCCAGAAATACATATTTATCTAACAAGAGAGCTTTCAAATGTATTAAGTACAAAATTAGAAAGCAGGAATACACAAAACTGAAATGAGAGTTGGAATTCCAACAATCTACTTATAATAATTGATATCAGTAAGGATATTAGTAAAGATATAGAAGACTTCAATAAAACTGTCAACCAGTTTGGATGTTTTTGAAACATTCCACTTGATAATGCTGAATATAGATTCTTTTTAAGTGCACATGAAAATGTCCCACAAATACAATGAACTTTGGGCATTAAGACAATTCTCAGCAATTTTAAAAGATCTTAAAACATATCTGCTATATTTTTTTACCATAACAGAATTAAACTAGATATCAATAACAAAAAGATATCTTTAAAATCATCAGATATTTCTAAAGTAAAATCCAAATCTCTATTTTTTTTACATGCATGAAAAAAATAAGAGTAAATTAGAACAAAATCTGAATGAAAACTAAGAAAATCAAAACATGTTGGGTGCAGATAAAGCAGTAAGTTGGGGAAAATTAAAATTTACACAATATCTGCATATACTTCAGAAAGATTATTTAAAATCAGTAATCTGAGAAGTTGTTTTAAGGAACTAGGAAGAGATAACAGGCCAAACACAAAGTAAGCAAAAGAAAATGGAAAAAAAGAGAAGTGCATGAATAAACAAAATATAAAACAGAAAAACAAGGAGTGATATCAGCATCATGGCAGACTGAGTTGTTCCCATTGTGCCTCTCCTCTAACTTATAACTGAATGGATGTCCCTTGAACAACAAAGGATGCCCTACATAGCACAACAGGACACTTAAGAGATCCATACATCTATATATCTGTAGGTGGATGAACTGGACCCCCAGGAGGCAGTGGAAGTAAGGGAGCAGCCCCCTCCCACTCCTTCAGCAGCAGCAATCCAGAGTGGGGATCCTCATGCAGCAGATCATGATACTTTGAGCAGAGGTGGCAGGCAGCCCAGCTTGTGTGAATGTGAGGTGGCAGTTGCATAAAAATGTCCCTACCCCACCCAGCGAGTAGAGGCTGTGATCAGACATATCAGGAGCCACAGCAGAACCAGTGACTCAGCCCCCTGTGGTGACATCCCTGACACAACTCCACCAGCAGTTAAGTCTGCATACCCTGGTTCCCAGTTCCCCTGGAAATGACAGCACACCCACAAACCTAGCATCTCTGCAATGGTGCAACCAGTACCCCCAGATAACCTGGGAGAATCAGCAAGGTGGTGCCTGGGGCAGCAGCATCTAAGCCCATGGAGAGCCAGTACAGGAACACAAAACTCAGGCAACCACAGAAGCAGAAGTGCTCATAGCCTGGTGACCCTGGTGGCAATACTTGAGATTGAAAGGACATCATAAGCTACAAGGCACCAGCAACCTCAGAGGCACAAGCAAGGACAAAGAGGGCACTGCCAATGCCTCAGGCAGAGGCAGTGGAGGATGGAAAGTGCAGACTCTCAAATAAAATCAGAAGCAGCTCAGAATCAAAGTAACCAAAGCTGTACATAAATAAGAAAGGTGTTTACTACCACAAATGTGTTGGCAGAGGATCAATTCACCAAATGCCATGAAGAACTACAGTAACATGGCAGAAGAGAAGAAAAATGACAAATCTCTAAAAACCATAATTGAAGTCACAGAAGATTACAATCTAACTGACAGAGAATTCAAAATAGCTGTCATAAAGAAGCTCAATGACTTATATGAAGTTCAGAAAGATAGTTAAATTAGCTGAGGAATAAAATTAATGAACAGAGAGAATACTTCACCAAAGAGATTGAAATTCTAAAAACAAAAACAACCGCCCCCCCCCCCCCCAGAATTTCTGGAGATGAAGAACAGAAAAATGAGGTGAAAAATAATGTAGAAAGAATTAAAAATAAAAAACACTATAAGAAAGAGAGAATTAGTGACCTCAGAGACAGAAACCTAGAAATAATTCAAGTGGAGAAGGAGAGATATCTAAGATATTTTTAAAAATGAAGAAATTCTTTGAGAAATATCTGACTCAATTAGGAAAAATAACATAAGGATTATAGGTCTCCCAGAAGGAGAAGAGAGCATATTCAAAGAAATATTAGCCAAAAACTTCCAAAACCTCAGGAAAGAACTTGACATGCAAGTACTTGAAGCTAATACAACTCCTAATTAACTCAATGCAAAAAAATCTTCTCCAAAGTATATAATATTAAAATAATGACAAAGAAAAAATATTAAGTGCAGCAAGAAAGAAGAAAATAACCTACAAAGGGACCCACATCAGGCTTTCAGTGGATTTCTCAGCAGGAAAACTACAGGTTAGGAGAGAGTGGAATGATATATTCAAAATACTGAAAGACAACAACCAACAGCCAAGAATACTCTATCCAGTGAAATTATCCTTCAGATATGACAGAGAAATAAAATCTTTCCCAGAAAAACAAAAGCTGTAAGGCTACCATTAAAGCAGCCTTACAAGAAAATTTGGAAGGAACCCTCCCACCTGAAAGAAAAGGGCAAAGCTTTAGAAAGATTTGACCAAGTAGATAACTAGACAGACAAAATCAGAAAATTGCAGCCCAGTATCAGAATAGGTTAGTAAACACTTAATTATATTCACTAACACAGGAGCACCAAAGTTTATAAAGCAACTATTAGTGGATCTAAAGGGAGAAATAGATAGCATCACAATAACAGTAGGGGACCTCAACACCCCATTTACATCAATGGATAGATCTTCCAGACAAAATGTCAACAGTGCCCTTAAATGAAACACTAGACCAAATGGACTTACTAGATATATCTAGAACTCCCCATCCAAAATCAGCAGAATATGCATTCTTCTCAAGTGCACATAGAATATTCTCAAAGATAGACCAGATGTTGAGAAACAAAGTAAGCCTTGATTAATTTAAGAAGATTGAAATCATATCAAGTAACTTTTTCTACCAGAATACTCTGAAACTAGAAATCAACTACAAGAAAAAAGTTGGAAAAGTCACAAAGATGTGGAGACTAAACAACATGCTACTGAACAACTATTGGATCAATGAAGAAATCAAAGGAGAAATAAAAAAAAATACCTGAAGAAAAATGAAAATGAAAACATAAATACCAAAATTTATGGGATGCAGCAAAAGTGATCATGAGGGATATTTAGAGCAATATAGTCCTACCTCAAGAAACAAGAAAAATCTCAGATAAATAAGCTTAAACTATACCAAAGAAAACTAAAAAAAGAAAAGCAAATGAAGCCCAAAGTCAGTAGAAGGAAAGAAATAATAAAAATCAGAGGTGAAATAAATAAAATAGAAACCAAAAAAACAATAGAAAGGGAGCAGGTCAAGTGGTGTAGTGGTTAAGTTCACGTGCTCCCCTTTGGTGGCCCAGGGTTTGCAGGTTCAGATCCTCGATGCAGACTGAGTACTGCTCATCAAGCCACATTGTGCCGCTATCCCACATAAAATAGAGGAAGACTGGCACAGATGTTAGCTCAGTGACAGTCTTCCTCACACACACACAAAACAACAAGAATCAAGGAAACTGAAAGCTGGTTTTTTGAGAAGATAAACAAAATTGACAAACGCTTAGGCAAGCTCACTACTAAAAGAGGAGGGAAGACTCAGATAAATAAAATCAGACACGAAAGAGGAGAAATTACAACTGACACCACAGAAATACAAAGAATTATAAAAGAATAATATGAAAAGCTGTATGCCAACAAATTGGAAAATCTAGAATAAATGGATAAATTCTTAGAGTCATACAACCTTCTAAAACTGAATCAAGAAGTAATAGAGAATCTTAAACGACCAATTACAAGTAAAAAGATTGAAACACTAATCAAAAACCTTCCAAAAAACAAAAGCCCAGGATCAGATGGTTTCTCTGGTAAATTCTACCAAATACTCAAAGATTTAATATCTATATTTCTCAAATTGTTTTGAAAAATTGAAGAGGATGAGGAGGTTCCTAATTCATTTTATGAGGCCAATATTACCCTGATACCCAAACCAGGCAAGGACAAGACAAAAAATGAAAATTACAGGCCAATATCGCTGATGAATATAGATGTAAAAATCCTCAACAAAATATTAGCAAATTGAATACAACAATCCATTAAAAGGATCATACACCACAATCAAGTTGGATTTATTCCAGGGACTCAGGGATGGTTCAATATCTGCAAATAAA
This sequence comes from Equus caballus, assembly GCF_041296265.1. NCBI lineage: Eukaryota > Metazoa > Chordata > Mammalia > Perissodactyla > Equidae > Equus > Equus caballus. The sequence continues at coordinate 22,746,483 of NC_091687.1, forward strand.
TCAATGTGATACACCACAATAAGGAAATGAAAAAATAATCATGTGATCATCTCAATAGATACAAAGAAAGCATTTGACAAGGTTTAACATCTATTTATGATAAAAAAAAAAAAACCTCTCAATAAAATGAGTATAGAAGGAAAGTTCCTCAAGGCAGTAAGGCCATATATGACGAACCCACAGACAATATCATAGTCAATGGTGAAGAACAGAAATTATTCCTCTGAGAACAGGAACAAGAGAAGGATATCCATTCTGCCCACTCTTATTCAACATAGTACTAGAAGTTTTAGGCAGAGCAATTTGGCGGGAAAAAGAAATAAAAGGGATAAAAATTGGAAAGGAAGAATTAAAACTATCACTACTGGTGGATGATATGATTCTATATATAGAAAACTCTAAAGCATCCAGCAAAAAAACTTCAAAACAATCAACAGATACAATGAAGTTTCAGGGTACAAAATGAGCATACATAAATAAGTTTCATTTCTATACACCAATAAGAAACTAGCAGAGAGAGAAATCAAAACATAAACTAATTTATAATCACAACAAAAAGAATAAAATACCTAGGAATAAATTTAACCAAGGAGGTGAAAGACCTATACACTGAAAAGTATAAGCATTATTGAAAGCAATTTATAAAGATATAAAGAAATGGAAAGATATTCCATACTCATGGATTGGAACAATAAACAGTTAAAACGTCCATATTACCTAAAGAAATCTACAAATTCAGTGCAATCCCAATCAGAATCCCAATGACCTTCTTCACAGATATAGGACAAATAATCCTAAAATGTATATGGAACAACAAAAGGCTCTGAATATCCAAAACAATTTTGAAGAACAAAAGAAAAGCAAATTTGGGGTTATCACACTCTCTGAATTGAAAATATACTGAAAAGCTATAGTAATCAAAACAGCATGGTAGAGGCACAAAAATAAACACACAGACCAATGGAATAGAATTGAGAGCAGAGAAATAAAACCACACATCTATAGACAGCTGATCTTTGACGAAGGACCCAAGAACATATAGTAAAGAAAGGAAATTCTCTTCAACAAATGGTTGTAGGAAAATTGGACAACCAAGGGCAAAACAATGGAAGTATACCATTGTCTTACAGCATACACAAAAATTAACTCACAATGGATTAAACACTTGAATGTAAGACCTGAAACCATAAAACTCCCAGAAGAAAACAGAGGCAGTATGCTCGTTGACATTGGTTTTAGCAATATTTTTTTGAATGCCATGTTACCTCAGGCAAGGGAAACAAGAGAAAAAAATAAACAAATGGGACTACATCAGATTAAAAAGCCTCTGCACAGTAAAGGAAACCATCAACAAAACAAAAAGACAACCCACCGAGGGAAAAACGTTTACAAATCACGTATATGACAACAGGTAATTTCCAAAATATATAAAGAACTCATTCAATTCAACCAAAAAATATGAGCAATCTGATCAAAAAATGGGCAGAGGACATGAACAGACATTGTTCCAAAGAAGATATACAGATGGCCAACAGGCATATGAAAAGGTGTTCAACATCATTAATAATTAGGGAAATGCAAATCAAAACAACAATGAGATTTCACCTCACACCCATCAAAATCTATAATTAGCAAGACAAGAAATCACAATGCTGCAGAGGATATAAAGAAAAGGGATCCCTCATACACTGCTGGTGGGAATGCAAACTGGTGCCACCACTATGGAAAATAGTATGGATATTTCTCAAAAAATTAAAAATAGAAACATCAAATTATCCAACCATTCCTCTACTGAGTATTTATCCAAAGAACATGAGATCAATTTTTCAAAAAGATTTATGCACCCCTATGATCATTGCAGCATTATTCTCAATAGTCAAGACTTGGAAGCAGCCCAAGTGCCCATCAAAGGATGAATGGATTAAGAAGATATGGTACATATATACAATGGAATACTACTTAGCCACCAAAAAAAACCCCAAAACTTTGTGCCATTTGTGACAACATGTATGGACCCTGAGGGTATTATTCTAAGCCAGGTAAGTGAGACAGAGAAAGACAAATACTGTGATTTCACCCATATGTGGAAGATAAATAAATAGACACATAGACAAGGAGAACTGGTTAGTGGTTACCAGAGGAGAAGGCAGTGGGGGAGGGCAAAAGGGGTAAAGTTGCACACATGTATGGTGATGGATAAAAACTATACTATTGATGGTGAACAGAATGCAGTCTACACAGAAACTGAAATATAATAATGTACACCTGAAATCCACACAATATCGAAGCCAATATGACCTCAATAAAATAAATTGCAGATCCCGATTAAAAAAAATCAAACAAACAGGAAAACAACACAGAGCTACACGAAATCGACAACTGGTTTTTAGACATCAAGAAACTGATAAATCTGTAACCATCATGATGAAGGAAAAAGAAGGAGGTCACAAATTACCTAGAGCAGATATGAAAAGACGGATGTCACTACTGATTCAACAAACATTAAAAGGATTAAAGGGCCTTTAAGAGAAAGAATTCCAATAAACTTGAGAACTTTGATGAAAAGAAAACCTTCCTTGAAAGACAAATCCACCAAAATGTATTTAATATAAAATAGGCAACTGAAGTATCACTTTTACTTAAATTAAACATATAATTTCAAACTTCTCATAAAGTAAAATTTAAGACCCTAATGTCTTTAACTTTGGATTCTACCAAAATATAAGAAACCAGTTAATAATACCAAATAATATCAAATCTATACAATCTCTTCTAGAAATCAGAATAGGAAACATTTCCCTATGCATTCTATGATATCAGCATTATCTTGATACCAAATCAAAGAAAACATTACAAGAAAGAAAACTACAGATCAATATGCACCATAAACATTGATTTAAAAATTATTAACCCAAATTTAACAATCAAGTCCAATAATACGTGAAAGAAAAATACAGCATGACGAAGTAGGGTTTATTCCTGGAAAGCAATGTTGGTACGGGATTCAATTTTCACTCAATATGATATAATTTCCATATTAATAACCTAAAAATGAAATAATGTAATTATTTCTGCAAATACAGGAAAACCATTTTACAAAATTCAATATCCAGTCAATGTATACATAAACTAAATCGTTGTCCTGGCAAAATTTAAAACACCTAAATAGATGGAGAAATATACCATAATTTTGGATCAAGGATTTCAATACCTTTAATGTATCTATTTTTCACAAGTTCATCTATAAATCAAGGTGAGACCAACTAAAATCCCAGCAGACATTTTGTAGAAATAGACAATTTGATTATAAAATTTATATAGAAAGTTGAAGGACCTAGAATATCCAGTACAACTTTGGAAAACAAGAAGAAAGTTGAAGAACATGCACTACCATATTTTAAGACTTATTGTCAAGGCATAGGAAGCATGAGAATATGGTTTTATCACAAAGATAGACATATAGACAAATGGAACAGAATAGAGTGCAGAAATAGGTGGTCAGTTGATTTTCAACAAAGGTACCATGGGAATTCAATATGGGAAAAAACATTCTCATCAAGAAATCTTGCTGAGACAATTGATATGAAAAAATAAAATAAATCTTTTACAATCATCATCCCATACATGAATATTTAACCCAAAGTGATCATAGACTAAAATCCAAGATGAAAAGCTATTAAACTCAAAAGAAATAGACAGCAAAATCTGTCTAGTGACATTTGCCTCAGCAAACATTTCCTAAATAGGCCACAACACTATAACGGAGTATAAATGAAATAACATAGATAAATTGAACTTTGTCAAAATAGGCAATCAAGAAAAGGAAAAGCTAAGCACAGACAATGAGAAAGTACTTGTAAACCACCTATCCAGATAAAAATTTTGTTTAGAATATATTAGGAATACATCTACTTCAAATATTCAAAGACTAATTAAAAAAAGAATACTACGTATTTGAATAGACATTTCATTAAAAGAAATATATGGATGTCAATGAAACAAAAAAGATGCTCAAACATCATGTATTATCAATGCAAGACAAACTGAATGATATTCCACTCTTCAACTACCACAATGATTAAAATTGAAAAGTTTGGGCATATCAAGTGTTGCTAAATGTTGCTACTTGGAACAACTCAAACTGATTAAACTCTTTATGGAATTGGTAAATGGTATAACCACTGTGAAAAAAACCTTTTTAAAGAAGTTAAAAAGTTATACATCTACCACATTATGTAGACATCCACTTACAGCTATCTATCCAACAGAAATGAAAACACGTGTCCAGATAAACACTAGTACAAGAATATTCACTATAGCTATTTTGTAAGAGTCAAACACTTTAAACAAATTAAATTTCAAGTAATAGGTGAATAGATAAACAATTTGTGGTATATTCATAAAATGAAATGCGACTCATCAATAAAAAGTAACAAACTATTGATATATCTAAATGCAAGGATGAGTCTCAAAATAATTATGCTAAGTGAAACAAAGCCAGATCTAACAAGGGGTATATGTACAATATATTTCCATTAATATGAAATTTTATAAAATATAAAACAATCTATAGTGACAAGAAAGACACCAATGGTTGCATTAGAATAGGAGTTGGCATGGGGCAGGGGAGTTAGGAGCATGGACTACAAAGACGCAGGAGGAAATTTTGAGAGTGAAAGAAATATTCGTTGTCTTTACTATGATGATGGTTTTATGAGTTTAGACATATTTCAACATTATTTAAATTTTACTTATTAATTATGTGCATTTTATTATATGTTGTTATAAGCCAATAAAGCTATAAAAATCTGATGGAGGATGAGGACAAAAATGGGCACCATAAGGGCTGGCCCCATGGCCCAGTGATTAAGTTCGCACACTCCACTGCAGGCGGCCCAGTGTTTCATTGGCGGGGACATGGCACTTCTCATCGAGCCATGCTGAGGTGGCGTCCCACATGCCACAACTAGAAGGACCGACAACAAAGAATATACAACTATGTACCAGGGGGTTTGGGGAGATAAAGGAAAAAAATAAACTCTTTAAAAAAAAATGGGTACCATAAATTGACTCAGATTGGCTGTGTGAAATGTGCAACAAGTGTGAGTCACTTGTGTCTAAGGGCTTTAAAATGGATCTGGGAAGCAATTAAGGAAATAGGTCTTAAACACATCCTCACTGGGCAGAACATGAACTTTTAAACTTAGTCCAGACCCAAATATTCCAAGAATACTGCAAGAAACCTGTGAGGAGATACTCATCACAATGAGGACTACTGCCTCCCTCTAGCTAGCTTTAGCATTCAATTCTGTTTAGCCAAGATTAACTTTCTGTCCCCAACCCCAATAATTTCCTTTGTGATACAAAACTCTCTTTTTTGCCTTTAAAATCCTCCATCTATTACTCCTCAGTGGGACACTGTTTGGGTTGCTACCCAAATCTGTGTACAACATATTGCAGTTCTTTGATCCCAAATAAACTCCTCCTTGCTTCTCATTTTGACTCTTTATTTCTAGGTTAACCTGCGTTCTGAGTGCATTGGGGTTTATTATACTACTCTACTTTGTACAGATTTGAAATTTCTCCTAATCAAAATTTATAAATGATGTGGCTTGCTTTTCTCCAATTAGTCAGCTACTCCATCCAACAAGTGATGAGTAACTTTATGATCACCTAGAAAACGTTTGAGTAAATTAAGAACATAGAATAGCTCTCAGTTTGTTTAAAATGCTAAAATAAATGTTTTCATCACTGACCCTTTTCTGTGAAATGTTACCCAAAGCTGCTGTCTAGTAAATTCTTCCAGCTCCCTAATGTTGGTTTAGGAGACCAGAGATGAAGCTTGCATACAAGGTCCTTTGTGGTTACCAAGTTTAGATGCTTTCCAATCCCAGCTAAGAAGGAGATTCAAGATCTTTTTGAGTTCCTCTGAAGGAAATGTTGCTCTGGTCAGATGAGATCTTCCCAAGGTTGTTCAAGGACTTCTTAGAAAGCTTTCAGTTCTGAGACAAAGTATACCCATTTCGTTAGTATCTACATCTGAGGCAGCTGCCACATCAACTGACACATTAACATTTGCCTCACTGAAGGGCCATGAGAGTTATTCAAATAGTAGAGACATGTATCTGAAAATTCCATTTCTATTAAGAATGATGTATGACTGAGTCGTGCTATCCTATTAGCTAACATAAAGTGATCACCTCCTTGTCCATAGCTGAATGCTCTCCAATTGACAGATGTTACCTAAATTAACCTCTCTAGCATCCTGTGAGGTCCATCCTTTTCTTGTCTCATTTAACATGTAGGTTAACGAGCAGCTTGGAAAGGTTGAGTGAAATTCCTAACGGTAAATCCTTCCTCATTCTCATAGTAACAAAAATTCTTGCCTTTGAGTTCAGGAATTTTGATCCAAAGATTCATTTTTCTTAACCTTTCTGTGTTTTTGCCTTCCCAATGGGAGATTGGATTCTCTCTCTCCTGGACCAATTGATCTATTTTTTTCTGGAGGCTGAGCTTTGTCTTTAGCCATCCTGGGGTAATAAACACTATTCTGAATAGTCTACTGCAGATGGATACTTGCCCCTAAAGTACTATGACCCTGTTTATAAAGCATTGAGAGTCTCTAAGTTGAAGAAATTATATATAGAAAAATTTCTGTTGTGAATCTGGGTTTTACAGCAAGGTGTAATTAACTTCCTGGAGATTTGATATTGACAAATTTCATTAAAAATGACCCTGAGAACATCTGCATCAGAATCACCTGGAGTTCTTGTTAAATATGGAAATATGAGGTCTATACCTTAGGAATATGATTCAACATCTCTGGCATTGGGGTTTGGAATCTGCCGAATCACAGGGGATCAGTTTGATTCAAATTAGTTAAAGTACCACAGATATAGTGGGCTTTGGGCAACAAAGAAACGTATCATGCACTTGAGGTAGAGTTTTTTAGTTTATTTAGAATACATGAACCAAATGACCCCAGTTTCCACTCATACTAGATATTTTTCCACATAGCTAAGAAAGGCTACTCCAGCAGGAATGGTTGATCATTGTTCAAATATGCATTGTGAGGTTCTGATATGCAAAGTGTTAAAATCAACATGATATTATATAGCATATAGGGTCATTGCTAGAAGAAAAATAGCAAGCCATCAGATGAAAAGATATAAAGCAAATAAAATATAGTTTAATTGCAATGTGTGAAAAAAATTAATAATTTTAGTTAGCAAAATATAAGCCCCGATGTAGATTGTCAATAAAAGATTAAAAAAACTAATGAAATGTAAGCCCCTAGGTGTCCCTACAGATTAGAATCAATAATATGAGGACAAGGACATTCCCATAATTTAAAAAAAGCACTTGATGAGATTGAGAACCCAGAAATAGATCCATATATATATTTAACTAAGTTTTGACAAAGATGCAAAAGCAATTCAATGGAGTAAAGGTAATATTTCTAACAAATGGTGCTGTAGCAATTGTCCATACATACACACACGAAAAAAGGAACTTTGACTAAAACCTTATACCTCCTACAAAAATTAACTCAAAATAGATTATGGATTTAAATGTAAAATTAAAAATATAAAATTTTTAGAAAAACAGTAAAAAGTCTTTGGTATGTAAGAATAGGCAAAGGAGTGTTAGACTTGATACCAAAGTATAATCCTTAAGAGGAAAATTGATTTTGGACCTTATGAAAATTAAACATTTTTTCTCTGTGAATCACCCTTTTAAAAGGATGAAAGATGAACTATAGACTGGGAGAAAATATTTGCAACCACATATAAAACAAAGGGGTAGGATATATAACTAATATATATATAATAATATATAAAATACACTAATAATGTAACTATTTAATATATTAATATATAACTTGCATATATGATTATATATTAGTACATATTAGTGTATATTATATATTGTATATATGTATTACTATATAGTGTTTATTACTCCAGGATCACCAAAGACAGAACTCACCTTCCAGGATAATTTGAAAATTATATCTCTAGATAAATAGCTAGTTATATATCTGGAAACTCAATAGGAAAACGAAAATAAAAACAATCAAATAAAAAATGGACATTATCTGTTAGGGATATGACTATGAGAAATATCAGAATGGCTCAACTAATTAAAAAAAAATAGGGACCACATCAAATTCTGAAAAGTTTTCAGAGAAACTAGATACCTCATACATTGCTGGTGGCACCTTGAAACACATTTAGGGAGCTTTTTAAAAATGTAAACAGAAAGCAAGCCTACAACTTAGCAGTTGCCCTGCTGGACATTTATGTCAGAGAAATAAAAAACTTATGCTCATTCATAAGCCTGTACACGAATGCTCAAAACAGCTTTATTCATAATAGTCAAAAAGTTGGAAATAACCCAGATATCTGTCAATGGATGCGTGTTTGAACTGTGGTAATCTTATCATAAAATACTATTCAGTAGAAAAAGAGAAAGGACTGTTGATACATGCAACAACTTGGATGCATCTCCACACAATTATGTGAAGTGAAGAAAGCCAGTTCCAAGGTTACATATTGTATGATTGCATTTATATAACATATGTGGTTAAAATAAAAAAATTGTACAAATTGAGAACAGACTAGTGGTTAGCAGGATTCAGATAGAAAAGAGGAGAGGGAGGTGGATGTGGCTGTAAAAGACCAACATGAGGGACCCTTGTGGTGATTAAAAGAGCCTGTATCTTGATTGTGTTAATGTGAATATCTAGGCTATGATATTGCACTGTACTACAATTTTGCAAGATGTTATAATTACAGTAAATAGTACATGGAATCTCTTTGTATTATTTTTTACAACTGCATATGAATCTCTAATATCTCAAAAAAACTTAAAGAAAAAAGCACTTCATCAAAAATCGTCAAAAATGCAATGGATTTATAGTCATCCTGCAAAATAAACACGGGGATTATCAGACATAAGATAAAATGTAGATATAAAGTAATGTTATAAAATGTATTAACATTTTTTAAATTAATTAAAATGAGTCGAATAAATCATAATAAAAATGAGCAGTTTTTAAAAAAGTCAAACAAAATTTCTAGAAATGTGTGTGTATGTGTGAATGTATGTGTGTAATACATACCTGACATATGATTTATATCATGCATTTATGAACACAACGGAACCATTAGTAGCAGATTAAGTACAGCTTAAGAGAGAATTATTGGAATGGAAGATATTTAGTAGAAATTAGAGATAAAGCTACATAGAAAACTAAGGAAGTGATAAAAATAAAAGCAACATTGATAAGCATGGAAGTTAGGGAAAAGAAGCCCAATAAATATCCAGTTGAACTGGCAAAATGTTAGAGAATCAGGGAAGAGGCAAATATCAAAGAGCTAGTGGTTATGAAGGATCTAGGAGGATTCCAGATATGCATCTTAAGAGTTAGAAAGCAACACATATATAACATAGAACTATAAAATTTTTAAAAAAGAAAAAATACAAAGGCACATATTCAAAACTGAATGCCATGTCTTGCCTCCCTGCTCCTTTCATCGTCTTCCTGTGGTATTTTCTACAACTTTATCATTGCAATGTCTGGAGCCAAAAATTTTATTTTCATTTTTTGCCTCTTTATCTTTCATACCCTGCATCTAGCCATTATCAAATACTCTTTTTTTCTTTATAACACATAACTGCTTTAAATAATTACACAAATTACCTAACATGTTGATTTTCCTCTTTTACTGAAATTTCACACTCTTAGAGAGGAGTATTCAAATGCTTCATTCACTGATCTGTCCAAGAACCTGGCATACGGTAGGCACTCAATTAATGTTTATTGAATTCAGTGTGCATGGACTTTAATTCTTGATAAGTAAATTAACATAGTGTTTATATGTTAAAAATATAATTGTAATGGAGCACAATGTAGAATTTGAATGACATTTTAAAATAAACTGTGAGAGTTTAAAGAATGTTCCCTTTTATAACATCGTTCTCTACTGTAAATATCTTCTATGCATGCTGATTTCCTGTAATCCACCCATAGGATAAATTCAGAACATAAGTGTGAAAAACACTATTTAAAAGCATAACTCTAAGCACACAGCCAAGAGTAAACATCAGGAAACCTTAATAGAATTCAAAAGATTATGGGCCAGTTAGCATGTCTACTCATTCATTCTTTCAATTCCTTCCTTCACTCACTCAACAAATATTTATTGAGCGTTTACCATGAGCAAGACACTAGGAAAACAGAATAAACAAATCAAACTAACTCTCTTCCCACATGGACCTTACATTCTGATGAAGGCAGATAGAGAGGTGTTAATGAGTGCTAAGAAGAAAAATATAGTAGAGAATAAAGATAGAGAATAGTGGGGTGGGGATGGAGATGCAATTTTAAATAGGACAGATTAGGAAGCTTCATTGGGGGTGTTGCTTGTAAGTAAAATCTTGACAGGGCTGTGACAAGAAGCCCTGAGAAACCTGAGTGATTAGTAGTCCAGGTCCAGGGAAGAGTAAATGAAAAAGTGATGGGGAAAGAACTTTTCAGATATCATTAAAGAATAGCAAGGGGAGAGTATCCCTGAAGGGAGAGGCAGAGTGCAAGCTGTAAACAATGAGGCCAGAGAGGAAGCTGGACCAGAGGCACAGATTGGCCCAATGTGAGAGTAGTCACATAATTTAGCACCCAGTAGGAACACTTTTAAGAATGAAACAATTAATATTATGACTATAAAACAAGAGCAAACCTGGTTGCCCGAGACAAACTGAGACATTTGTGCATCTTATTTACAGGTCACTCTAAGGATTTTAACACTTACACTGAGTAAAATGAAAAGCCCTTGGTGAGTGTTGCACAGAGGGATGACATGATCTGACTTCATGTTAAAGGAATCGCTGATTGCATGTCAAGAACAGAATGAAGGTAGAGAAAGGGGAAGGTGTGGGAAAGGAGCAGTTAGCAGAAAGCTACTGCAATAAGCCAGGTGAGGGATGGAGGAGGTTAGGCCAGGGTAGGAGAGAAGCAGTGGAAGGGGGAAAGCAATTGGGATCTATATCTATATTTATATCAATACCTATGTCTACGTCCATGTCTATGTCTTTATCTATCTATCTATCTATCTATCCATCTATCTATCTGTCTATTTATCATCTGTCAGTTGGAGATATATCCATCACAGATAAGTCTAGAATTTTTGGCCTGAAGTTTGAAAATTATGGATCTATAGGGAACAATAGGGACTGACATTTAATCAATTGTAGCAACACTATTGACCACGTGGAGGATTTTCATTTCTCTGTATCAACTGCAAAAAAGATATTTTAAAAGTTATATCATATTGTCAATACTATATAATATTTGCAGTTTGTTTTTAACTTTTCTGAGCAAATGGCCACCAAAGTGAATGTTTCTACTTTAACTTTAGCATCAAATTCTTGGCCTTTAAGTAACTCATTATCTTGAAACAAGTACTTGTATGCCAGGAAGTTAAAAGCCAACTTTGTTTTTATTAATATGATTAATATAGGAATATTATGATTCCAACCCATATAAATCAAAGATTCAACCAAACTTGAAATTTCCTGAAATTAGGTTTTGGATGCAGGGCTAATGACATCATGGTGCAATATTACCTGCTTTTATAAGTTTCCTGAGATAGGTGAGGATATAAGTGGGTGGACAGTGATTTCACACTTGCCATTAGAATTTCCCTGGTGATTTGGTGGCTAGCTCACCCACAAACTGTCAGAAACAGAGGCAGGATGTAAAAAAACACAATCAGTCTGCACAAACCCTTCCTGCAGGTTCGAGGTGGTTTTGAAAGGTTACATAATTTGTCTAAGGTAATTCTCCACAAGGGACCTCTTTGTAATTCCTGTGGAGTCCATGGATGTTGTCCTTCTGCCTTACGCAGCTCTCTCAGAATCTTCATTTTTTTAATTTAATTTTTTTTATTTTTCTCAAAGCTATTAAAGCTAGTTGCCTATTCACATTATTTTCCTACTAAGAGTGCGTTTGGAAGACTTCCTTGCGTCTAAGTGTCATGATTATGTACCACAAGAGTTCAAGACATGGATAAAAAAGATTATCACTCTGCTCATGGGAGCATTTTAGGAAGAGACAAATATCGTTGAATAATTTTAGTCTCAGGGTAGGCTGTTCTTTGCTGTTTCCTTCTATTTCTCTGCCCCACCACAGCTATTTATTTATTTATGTATTTATTTGTTTTTAAAATTAATTTTATTGAGGTCATATTGGCTTATAACATTGTGTACATTTCAGGAGTGTGTTAACATGATACAGTCTACACAGAAACTTAAATATGATAATGTGCTATTTATATTGCTTGGTTAGTCTTTGCTTATTTGAATGACAGACCAATTGGGAGTTTAAGACTAGTAAGTATGTGGCTGCTACTTTTAATCTATTTAAACTTAAGTGTTAAAAGTTACGTTCCAATTATGTTAAAATATTGTGTTGTTTTACTATGTTACAAGTTTTAGACAGTATTTTTTGACGGGTCAAAATCATTTGTGGGTTTCCGATTACTTTTGGAATGTATTGAGCAGATTAGTTTGTTATTTATAGTTTTGGATTTTCAAGATGAGGTTTAATAATGTTTATTTCATTATAAAGTGCATAATTATTGTTTAATAGTTTTGATCTTCATGATCCGCGTGTGAATTCTGTGTTCATCTTGTTTTAGCCTTCAATGTAAACATATGTTGGGAAGTGAAAATTATAGAGGCATAAATAAAACAAACCAGTAAAGTGATAAAATCAACACTGAATTTGATGTACAATAGGTTTTTTATAGTTTAGAGGATATTTTAAACCAAAAGCTAGTACTTAAGTCTGGTCAGATATTTGTATTAATTTTTATTTTTATATGAATCCGTGTAGTCTTCCTCCTTTTATGCCTATAATTATAAAAGATGAATAATTCACATCTGTTGTCTTCCCCCCACCCCACCCATTTGAGTTCATGCCAGTTCTGAATGCTGCACTGCTGTGTTTTAACATCACTTATTGTATTCATTCATTAATTCAGTGAGTCTGTCAATCATTCAATCCTGTGACCAAATTTACTGCATATCTATTAAGAGTCAGGCATTCCACTAGGAACTGTTTCATTAATAGACTTTGTAAATGAGTTGTATAAACAACTTTAATACTTTTTCAAAATTTTTATTTTGAATTATTTAATTCTAAAGAGATATTTACAGAGAAATCATTATAAGCCAGGAATTCCAAGACTGAATGACTAAGCCAACCATTTGCCTCCAAGGCAGTCGCTGTTAGGGAGGCATTTTGACATGTGACATACAAGTTTATTTTTAGAAAACTTTGCAATATATAAAGATTATAATACTTGATTACCCTTACCATATCTTTCATATCATCTCCTATATATATTTCTCTTCTTATTTGAATAATTTTTCCAAGGATATTTTCAATATCTTTGAACATAGAGCAATATCCTAAGTCTTTGTACAGCAAATTTTCTGAGACTTTTTCTGTCCGAGGATAATTTTATTATTATCTCACATTTGAATCACAATTATCTGGGTATCAAATTATAAGATTAAGTTTTCTAAGTGTCTAAAGAATATTCTCCTGTTGTCTTCTTGTTGCTAATATATCTGTAGAGTAGACTGATGTTCACTTGACCTCGCTCTTTGTTTGCTACTTTGCCCTTTCTCTTAGGAAAATGTAGAAATTTTCTTATGAAGTTGTTTAAGTTTTTTCTTTTAATCTGAGGTTTTTCATATTTATTGAGTTGTACAAAACTTATCTGCATTATCTTCATTATTTATTAATGTAATTTCTCCTCTCCATCAAAACATATTAATAGGGAATTCTACTTCAAGATATTGGCTTCACCTCCTCCTGCCCTCTTTTAAGTTCTTTTTTTCCTCCAACATTTTATTAATAACATTTACAGTCACATAAAAAGTTGATGGGGCCGGCCCAGTGGCAGCAATTAAGTGAGCACATTCCACTTCTGGGGCCTGGGTTTCGCCAGTTTGGATCCCGAGTATGGACATGGCACCGCTTGGCACGCCATGCTGTGGCAGGCATCCCATATATAAAGTGGAGGAAGATTGGCATGGAGTTAGCTCAGGGCCAGTCTTCCTCAGCCAAAAGAGGAGGATTGGCAGCAGTTAGCTCAGGGCTAATTCTCCTCAAAAACAAAAAAATAGTTGAAAGCATTGTACAGTGTACACACATGCTCTTTCCTCCTAGATTCTAAAATTTAAATATTGCTATATGCTTTATCACATATTTATCTATCAATTAATTCCCTTATGCTTGATTTTTAAAATACAAAGTTTACATTTTTTTATGCTTTTCTGCTATCTTATGAAAAAGTTTTTCAATTTGACCTTTCCACTTTCTACCTCACTTATTTTTACCTCACTTATTAAAAAAAAACAAAATAGGGATAAATCCAGTGTAGTCTCGGTGCACAAATTATAAGGAAAATGCAGCATCAAAATTTGAAAACGAGGAGAAAATAATTTTATAAAGCAAGTATGTCATCAGTTGTATCAAGGCTGAACTACTTTTATTTGCTCAATGAAATACAGGTCCTGATGGTAATATGAAATACAGGTCCTGATGGTAATATTCTTCAGGTTGATCTATCCTAATGTATTTTCTATTTTAACTTTTATGTACTTACGGCTAACAGTCCCCTTTTTTCCTATTAAGATCTTGTCCTTGTACATCAAATCATTAAGATCACACCTTTTTATACTCTTCGTCTGTTTGAATAATTCTGCATCAGAAGTTATATGTCATTCAGTTAATTTTCTTTCTTTCTGCGTATTTTTACTCCTCAGGTTTTTGGTTATTCTGGCCCATGAATTGATGTCCCCTTGTCTATCAGCTACTTTGTCTGGTCAAGTGTACCTTTGGAAGTGCCAAGAGCTACATCATAATTTCTGTCAGTCCTGGCAATTTTAGGAATTGGATGGGGGAGCCTAAAGGCAAAGAGCCTTAGGCGCCAGAAAGCTCCTATTCGTGATTCCAGTTTGCAGCTGGGACACTGAGCAGAGTTTTACTCTGGAGGAGAAAATTCCCCTTACAATCTACAAATTCTGAGTACTTGGAGAAGGAGGGGAATATGTCCAAATCATATGTGTAAATTTCACTGAACAGAGTTGGCATGCATCAATCTTGTGTACTCATTCAGCTATTATTGGCTGTTTCCACTACTGTTGAATTGAAAAGATGATAAACTAAGTTAGTCTTAATAAATATTAAATTATTCTGATTAAAAATCCTATAGTGAGCCCATTTTGCATATCATTCACAGAGGTTTATAATAACCTTTACAATAATTTCTAGCAAAGGAAATACAAGTTTATATGTGGTAAGTAAAATTGTACTAAAAAGTTCATTGGAATATGAGAGAAGTAAATGTCTTTGCTGCTATTTATAAAATCTCAGGATTATATATATATATATTTGCTTTATTATCTTTATAACTTTGAAAACTATCAATGCTATTTAATTGTTGTAAAGAATTCTTTTAGAAGAACGTATACAATTCAAAGAGGAGTAGAATAATTATGCATTTAAGAAGTCATAAGTAGTAAATTGAAATATTTTGTTCATTCAGTTCAACAAATATCCCATATTTATTACTTAAATTCATAATTGATTGCTATCATAAATAATTTAGACAAGGACACAATTTATAATTATTTTCTCATTTTATCTTCCTTATTTTGCTTTTAAGTGGGGAGAAATCCAAAGTAGTCTTGTGGTGTAAATTATAAGGAAAATGCAGAATCAAAATTAGAAATCAAGGGGAAAGTGGTAAGGAATTTTATAAAACAAGCATGTCAGTAGTTGTATCAAAACCTAGAAAAATTTTATCTTCTCAGTGAAATAAATTGCCTAATTGTAGGATTGCACATAGCCAAGCAAATATGGAAAGATCCATGCTGATATGATTTCAAACTTTAAAAGCAGCAAGACTTATGACAAGAGCTTAATTCCCCACTGGAATTAGATCTCAAAATTTTTGACATAATTCTTTCAGAAATTTTGGGTGATGGATAACTCTCTCTGTATGTAGATGAGTTTTGTAGCTTCTGCAAAATAACTGTCAAATATATCTTTAGCTATATTAGTTAACACTCTATAATTAATAGTATATTAACTTTTTTTAGACTTTAATGGTAGAAAATAAATTTTTTAAAAAGTCAAATTGATGTTAAACATATATTTCAACATATTTTTGCATATGTCTTTTTCTCTAGGGAGTCTTAACGGCAATTTTTTTAATTAGCTAAAAATATTATGCCACATTTGATACAAATGATAAATTATTTATTTTAGAAAATTTATCACTCTCCTTGATTTTAATTTTGACTATCATTATCAAATATTTTTCTAAATTTCATAAACACTTTTGAAAAATAGACATGGTATAGTTGTGCTACAAACACTGATCAGATTTTATCTTCATTGTAATATCCAGTTTACTGATTCATATAACAAAACGTAATTTTATAAAACATCATACTATCTTTAGATAAGGCTTCACAGAGTGTAAGAAACATCCAGACAGTACAGATGAAGAAAAAAATAAAGGAACCATGGCATTTTTGCTTAGAATATGACTTGAAGATTACCAAATTAAAACAAGTGGAGGGCATTGGCTTTCTCATGCTTTGTCATTTCAATAGAAACAATTAGGACCAACAGAATGAACCTATGAAGAGTTAAATTTTATTTTATTTAGAAAAGTAAACTTGTCTCCTCCAAAACTGAATAAACTACCTCAAAATCCTTGCTTAAACTATTCTACTTTTCAATTTGGCTAAATAAATTTATGACTACAGTTCTACTTTCCATGTGAAAATAGATGAAATAATTGCATTTTGCACTTATTTAATTATGTTTCAACTTTAATAATTAGTTAGACATTATAAAAGTTAAGGAAAAATCAATCAATGAAGAAAATTAGAAAAGTTTGCATTTTCTGATATAAAACTAGTAAAAAAATTGATCTTTCCATACTAAGAATTTTATTCACTGACATAAAGTTAAAACAACCAATATGAATAAACCTGGGGGCCAAATTTTATATAAATTTTGAGTCAAATAAGCCAGTGAACAGAGGCAATTTTTCAGGTTATTTTAAGGAAAATGCCTAAATTATCTCAGTAGGTTGTACTTCTTTTTTTTCCCTCTGTAAAATTGACTTAATTTAAGCTTATATTTGGCTTTAAGAAAGATTTGGGAGAGCACAGCAATTCTCAGTACATCTGAAATTGCAGCACACAATTTCTAAGGATTTGATCTTGAGAAGTCTGCTACAAATGGCACAGCCACGTGCAGGTGAGCAAAGCAAAGTCCAAGTGGCTACCGCAGCCTGAGGCTGGGAAGCCCCCTCTAAGTGTCAATCACATCAGGAAAACAAAATAATAATGATGGTTGTTGATAGTCTCAGGAAGATGTGGCTGGTTATCTACTTCTAAGTATCATGTTATTTACAAAATAAAACGAGTAGAATTTGAAAAAAATGATAAAAGGAAGAAAAAAAATCCCAATATGGAAGATAATTATTCACACCTGTGTTTAAAATCTTGGAAAACATTCTTCACGTGTAAACAAATTGGAAGTTTTTAATAACAAAACACTAAATACCAATATAATGTGCACTATTTACTGGTATAATAGATAACTTCTCTGAAATGACTTGTACTTTTAGAAAAGGAGTAAAAGATAATACAAATACATGACTGGGTGTTAAGGTAAATGAGTATTCAATGTATAGGATGAGCAAAACTTGTTACTTCACACAGCATTTGTTAATAACAGTCTTTGATTCTGTCCCTGCACATTTCCTATTGAAATATGTTGATAAAAATATAAATATTCACACCTTAACTAAGAATGGTGTATAATTCATGCACTTAACTAAAAAAGTGTGATTTTATTGATAATCAACTAAGAAAAATAAAATGTCTGACTGTCAGTGACACGGAGTATTTTCACCTACCTGGAAGAAATATGAAGACACTTAATCCCACTATGAGTTTCTTTAGGAACCACAAATTTGTCCAAGTAGCAAACTAGGCAATTGTTACTTTTTCAACAATTATGTAAACGTAAGTCTCTGTATCTAACTCGCATCAGTGGTCAGGGTCCTCTTACAGTGAGCCAACACAGATTGATTTTCACTCATTTCTAAGAATAGACAGGCATATTCAAGTGGTTAAACTCAGTGTTTAGCAATTGCAATGGGCTGAAGTTTTATGTCCCCCAGAATTCTATGTTGAAACCTAATGCCCAATGTAACAGTATTAAGAGATAGGGTCTTTGGGAGGTGCTTAGGTTATGAGGGTGGAGCCTTCACAGATGAGATTAATGTTCTTATAAAAGAGACCCCACGGAGTTTCCAGGCCCCCTCCGTCATGTGAGGTTATCTAAAAGATGGCTGTCTAGGAACCAGGAAGCTGTTAGCAGACACTGAATTATCTGGCGCATTGATCTCGGACTTCCTGGCCTCCAGCACTTCAAGAAATAAACTGTGAGAAATAAATTTCTGTTGATTATAAGCCACCCAGTCAATGGTATTTTGTTATTGCAGCCTGAACAAACTAAGACAGCAATCAATGTTTCTGAGTTTAAAACAAGTGTGTGAGGGATTAGGCTTTACTTTCCAATTAAGTTGACATCACTCCTTGCATCAGTTCTTTGTTTTAATTTTTGCCTTAAAATCGAGGATTTATAAGATTTACTTAAACCTATGCAATGGATTTTGAGTACATATACGCAATGAGTTTTTATGGAAAGGCATATGGATTACATATTTTTTTAAGTCGATGAATATTGGAGAAATATATTCTACCATCTTTAGATATAAATAGCTTTTAACTGGTTATAGATTTGTCCAGGTCATCTGCTTCCTCACCAAAATTCCGCAAACATCGCTCCGTTGACTTTAGACAAGTTTTATTGCAGAAGAGAAAAGACAATAAGGAGTGTGGTTTTTTGAAATTCATTACTTTTCCCTGAAAATAATAACTGAGAACTCCATCTCGCCCATCATCACTACCATTTTATTTTCTATTTCAGTAAGCAGGGTGTGTGTTGTTTTTTTCAGTTAAAATTGATACAGTTTCCTTTGCTAGTATATTCTTATAACGTTCAATTCTTATTTTTAAAATTTATGGAATACATAATCCAGGCATTTTCTAAAAGATAATCTGTTTTCTATAACCATGGGTGTCAGAGAAGAATAAAATGTTTTTGATGCATAAACTAAGAAATATGTATGGGCTGGCCTAGTGGCAGAGTGGTTAAGTTTGCACACTCCACTTTGGCAGCCCACGGTCAGTGGGTTTGGATCCTGGGTGTGGACCTACACACCACTCAACAAGCCATGCTGTGGTGACATCCCACATACAAAATAGAGGAAGATTTCCACAGATGTCAGTTCAGCAACAATCTTCCTCAAGCAAAAGGGGAGGACTGGCAACAGATGTTAGCTCGCGGCCAATCTTCCTCACCAAATTAAAAAAAAAAAAAAATTAAAGGTTATAAACAAAGTATAAGGAAAGACCTATATGCACAAGTCTACACAAATGAGGAGACACAAGTGAGACGATCAGAGACAGGTTTTCCAGAATTCTCCAAAAGGGTAGACAGGAGCTGATGGCAAAAGCACACCAGTGAGTACTCTGCCCTTTTGTCAAGCTTTAATTTTTTTTCTTTCTACTGCCACTTAACTTTATGTACCAGAACTTATTGCTCTGCAGATATTTGCTACGTGCCTATGTACCAATAAGGACCATGTAAATGGTACCTATCATCATTTCTAGAAGACTTATAGCATGAGTAGGTCGATCTACTGCCTTAGCATAGTGCGGTCCATTCCACCAATGCTACCCAGTAATCTCAGAGGACCGAACACAGGGTCAATGCTCTGCTCACTGTTGTGGTACTTTGAGTCTCTCTTTCTATCACTTTCCTATTTTCTTTGTTTTATATTTGTACTTTTTTAATGAGGAAAAATTAATGCAGACTCAATATTTTCCAATAGGAAAATTGCCTTGTTTTCTCCTGGACATTCTCTTTACACACTTGATACTAAAAGCTCCCTCTTATATTTAAAGCTGGTGGACATGTTGATGTGCACATCTCCTAATCTGATTGTCTCCAGCAGGCATTCAACTAATGTTGCATCTGCAAGTACATCATCCTAGCTGGCTCCAGAAAGCCATTCAACACTTCAAATGTGGGAGAAAATAAGTGGCTTTGGGGGAGACACCTGGAAACCCTTCCACTTTATTTAAATTTCTATACCTCAGGACATGCTTGAAAAAAGCAGAAGAAGAACTTCACCATCAGAACTAGCAATTCTAAAAGGTCATGCCAAAATTCTTAGTCAAATTTTGGTAAAGGCAGTGCAAATGGTACTAGTTTTAAAAATTGCACACAGAAAGCATGGAAACTCGTTTTCCCCCAAAAACAGATAATTAGTAGCCAGAATATATATACAGGTACAGATTGATGTTATTGCTCTTCACTTTATTGCCCTGTGCAGATATTAGATTTTTTACACATTGAAGGTCTGTGGCAACCCTGTATTGAGTCAATCTACTAGTGTCATTTTTCCAACAGCATTTGCTCAATTTGTGTCTCTGTATGACATTTTGGTGATTCTCACAATATTTCAAACTTTTTCATTATTATATTTGATATAGTAATCTGTGATCAGTGATCTTTGATGTTACAATTGTTTTGGGGCTCCACGAATTGTGCCTATATAATGTGAAGAACTTAACGGATAAATGTTGTATGTGTTGTGACTCCTCCACTGACTGTCTGTTCTCTCATCTCTCTCCCTCTCCTTGGACCTCCCTATTCTCTGAGACACAACAATATTGAAATTAGGCCAATTAATCACCTGACAATGGTCTCTAAGTGTTCAAGTGAAAGGAAGAACTGCATGCCTCTTACTTTAAATCAGAAGTTAAAAACGATTAAGCTTGGTGATGAAGGCATGCTGAAAGCTGAGAGAGACTGAAAGCTAGGCCTCTTGTGCCAAACAGCTAGGCAAGTCGTGAATGCAAAGGAAAAGTTCTCGAACAAAATTAAAAATGTTGCTCCAGTGATAAGTAAGCAAAACAGACTTATTGCTGATAAGGGAAAGTTTGAGTGTTCTGAATAGCAGATCAAACCAGCCACAACATTCCCTTATGCCAAAGCCTAATCCAGAGCAAGGCCCCCACTCTCTTCAATTCTCTAAAGGCTGAGAGAGGTGAAGAAGCTTCAGAAGAAAAGTTTGAAGTTAGCAGAGATTGATTCATGAGGTTTAAGGAAAGTCATCTTCATACCATAAAAGTGCAAGGTGAGGCAGCAAGAGGCTGATGTAGAATCTTCAGCAAGTTATCCAGAAGATCTAACTAAGATCATTAATGAAGGTGATTACTCTAAACAACAGATTTTCAATGTAGAAAAAACAGCCTTATGTTGGAAGGAGATACCATCTAGAACTTTCATAGCTGGAGAGGAGAGGTGAGTGACTGACTTTAAAGCTTCAGAGGAGAGGCTGACTCTCTTGTTAGGGGATAATGCAGTTGGTGACCCTAAGGTGAAGCCAAAGCTCATTTACTATTCCAAAAATCTGTGGTGCCTTTAAGAATTATGCTAACTCTACTCTACCTGTGTCCTATAAATGGAAGAACAAAGACAGGACATCAGAAAATCTGCCTGCAACATGGTTTACTGACTATTTTTAGCCCAAGGTTGAGAACTACTGTTCAGAAAAAAATATTTCTTTCAAAATATTACTGCACATTGACAAGGTACCTGGTCACTCAAGAGCTCTGATGGAGATATACGATGAGATTAATGTTGCTTTCATACTCGCTAACACAATGTCCATTGTGCAGCCCATTAATCTAGAAGTAATTTTGACTTTCAAGTCTTATTATTTTAAGAAATACATTTTGTAGGACTCTAGCTACCATAGATAGTGATTCCTCTGATGGATCTGGGTGAAGTAAATTGAAAACCTTCTGGAAAGGATTCACCATTCTAGATGCCATTAAGCACATTCATGATTCATGGAAAGAGGTCAAAATATCAACATAACAGGAGTTTAGAAGAAGTTGATTCCAACCCTCAGGGATGACTTTGAGTGTTCAAGACTTCAGTGGTGGAAGTAACTACAGATGTGGTGGAAATAGTAAGAGAGCTAGAATTAGAAGTGGAGCCTGAAGATGTGAATGAATTGCTGGATTCTCATGATAAAACTTTAACGGACGAGGAGTTGATTCTTGAGGATGAGCAAAGAAATTAGTTTCTTGAGATGGACTCTAGGTGACGATGCTGTGAAGATTGTGGAAATGACAACAAAGAACTTAGAATATTACATAAACTTAGTTGATAAAGCAGCAGCAGGTTTAGAGAGGATTGACTCCAATTTTGAAAGAAGTTCTGCTGTGGATAAAATGCTATCAAACAGCATCGTATGCTGAAGAAAAAACATTTGTGAAAGGAAGAGTCAATTGATGCAGCAAACTTCATTGTTATTTTCCAAAATTGCCACAGTCACCCCAACCTTCCACAACCACCACTCTAACCAGTTAGCAGACACCATCAGGAGTTTGGGGAGGAAAGTTGAAAGTGTGAAAATACAGGAAGTATTTTAAGGCAATGACACAATTTTGTTTTATACTACAATCATGATACATAACATTCTTTATTTGTCAAAAAACCCATTGAATTTCACAGGTCAAAGATTGAACCTTGAAGTATGCAAACTTTTTAAAAGTTATTTAGGAGGCTGGGGCATTTCAGGTAGGAAGACAGACTGACAACAGAATGTATTTGATTTACAGTGCATAAAACAACCTCACGGAACAGTGCAGAAGCAAAAGTTGATGACTTAAGTAACTTTGGAAATGAGTGAAACTAAGACTAAAGGCAAAATGGAGCTGGATGTAAACACTGTACTCTAACTGATAAAGCTTTTCCTACAGAGGCACAGGTTTATCCCACTATACATATACACTGCAATTGAATAATTAAGAAATTGAATGGTGGATGATGGGAGCCAGGTTTCTCACTGTTGGAGTGGGAGTTTATAGAAATGTAAAGGAAAGAAGCTAGAATGGTTCATGTGGTAAGATATTAGAGTTGGGGAGCCGAGCAATAACTCACCTCTAATATAAAATAGATACATATGTTTGGATATACATGGGTTTGTATACAGACATATATTTCTTTGCCCCCTCACCTGAGAGGACCTTAAAGAAGTGACATCCCAGTAACAATGAGTACAACTAGTGCCCAGTTCTTGGTTATTAATACTATTCTCCAATTTAAAAAAAGAAAAGGGCTTCTTGGAGAAATGGTTGCTTTTAGGATTGTGGCATGAAATATAAAGATGAGCCTGGAACATCTCATAATGCCAGAAAGTAAGGAAGTGCTCAAATGAACCATCAAATAAATCCACATTGATGTAAATGTGTCAGAGGGACACATGAGTGAACCGAAGTCACTCCCAGTGGCCAAGGCCCAAACAATTTGAGAAAAAAATAAATAAATTAGTATTGAATTTTAATCTAAAATAAACATCCTTGGGTCCAAGTTACAATAAATGATTTTACAAAATTAATAAATAAGGGAGAAGACAAATCTCCTGTACAGAATTCCAAATAAATAATGTAGCTAATCCACTCTAAATGAAGGAGAGGATAATTTTCACTCCTTAAATGTCAGCTTTGAATAGGACTTTCTTCCAAAGAGTCTGGATGGAAAGGGGTGGAAAAAGAGTAACCTTACAGTGAAAACACACAGTACCTCAGCCAGCTGATTAAGGTCAACATCAACAGTCATAAATCATGTTGGTATTATGGCCTTTTGATATGATATGATAAAAATGACACTTTACTCTGTGATATGTCTCCTCAAAACCCATAATCGTAGTGTAATCATAAGAAAAACACCAGAAAAATTACAATTGAGGGGCATCCTAAAATATACTTGACTGGTACTCCTCTAAATTCCCAAGGTCTTCAAAAACAAGGAAAATCTGAGAAAGTATCACATCCAAGAGGAGCCTAATACAACATGGCAACTAAATGTAATAAAGTATCCTGGATTGGATCCAAGAACAGAAAAAGGACATTAGGGAAAAACTAAGGAAATCTAAACAAACTATAAGCTATGTTTAACTATGAGCTATAAATTATATGTATCAATATTGGTTCATTAATCATAACAAATGAACCATACTTATATGCTAATAATAGGGGAAATTGTGTGCAGGGGAGTATATGAAAACCCTGTATTATCTGTTAATTTTCTATAAATCTAAAAGTGTTCTATAAATTGTCTATTAGCAAAAAAAAAAAAAAACCTAAATAAAATAATTATTTGTATTGAGTTTTAAGGGTTTTTCTTTTAAGGGTAGTGTGAAGGGGTAAAACAAATATGGTACCTGAGTTAGGAGGAAAATTTTAGGATAAAGATAGAGGAAAACCAGTGTGGAGAGAATCCCGGTACATCCAGGGAGCTCATAATGAAACCTGTACACAGTTAGCCATTGATGATTAAGTAGCTAGTAACCAAAGATTTTTTTATAACTTTTAGCTGTTCACCCACCCATTGTTAACTGTGCAGCAATATGCTGACTCCCACTAAGTTCCTATAGATACCCTCTCCCTGGCACCTGGGACACCATGGTAATGGGTGTGTGAGCTGTTTTTCAGGAATTAGGACCCCTTTTCCAGTGCAGGCCAGTTGTGACCACCAGTCCATCAACTGGGTCAACACAGATACCAGATAAGTGACCTTTTGACATCAAGAGGCTAAAAACGCCACCCTCAGATCATGCTAATGCCATTTTGTGAACATGCATCCTATGAAGAGGCATGAGGTTTGACTATTCCTGTGCAGATTGTTAATCATCTCACCTCTCCTCACCTCCAATCATCTATCTGCACACTTCAGACCACCATGCCCTGTACCCCATAAATATCCCTGAGCCCCAGTTTCCAGGAGGCAGATTTAAGACTGTTTCTCCTGTTACCTCATTTGACTGCCTTGTGGTTAAAACCCTCTGTAGGCAGGAGAGAAACAGCCCAGGACTGGACCACAGGGCTCAGGGAACTGGAAAAAGGTGCGAGCAGCCGACGGCAAAACAGACATACTTTTTATTCACTGTTGCCAACAGACGGTGGGGACACAACAGCTCCTCTTGTGGCCACTTTTATATGACTACTAGACAAAAGTGGCATACAGCCAGTAGACAATGTTTACATTATGTAGGTTACATAGGTGTTTATATACATCGTTGGTGCATGTGCTGCCTGCAGCGGACATGCTGAGCCACATCTGCCTGGAAGCTACTCTGGTCTGATTGTCCACAGGGACTCCATATTTTCCCTTCACCCACTCTCTGCTGTAATCTCATCATCTTGGTGTTTGGCTTTCCGGGCAACATGCAAAAACAAAACTGGCTGAGTAGGAGTGATTCACAGCTCAATAGAAAAAGTAGAGGAGTGTTTTGGTATATCTTTTGTACAGTGTATATGTTTAAGTGATCAGCCAAGATAAGAAATTTTGTTTTTATGTTAATAAAATAACTCATATCTCAATCAGTGTTAAGGAAATAGCTAAGAAAAATCTGTATGTGTGAGAGCCAAGAAGTGGAGGAGGAGGCTGTGGGGCAGTTAGATCAGGACTCTAGCAATTATTCAAATGCAAAGAGTTATCAGTTGGATAATTTGTTGCGGGTAGGTTTGAAATTCACTAGTTCTCAAGTCTCTTTCTCCTTGGAACTAAGCAGGAAGGAATATATGACAGGGACCCACAGGTGGCTGGTTAATGCAATTTCTTTCACATTCAATTAAGTCACATTCAGAGTAACTGAGGTCACTCACCTTTGTGGCCACAGGCCTTTGTTAATCTCTCCTGCAGCTGTCGCTCTCAGCATTAGCACAAAGACTAAAGTCTCCCCCAACAGTGTGGCTTGGCCAAGAAGGCAAGAAAAGGCTTCATCACTATATCAGCAAGTAATGCTCTGTTGAATCAGAACTGGCAAAATTCCATCAAAAACAATGAATACTATATTTGTTAAGTTGCTTAAGTCATCTTCAAAAACAGAACTGTAATATGAAATACGCAATTGCTTGATTTTTCTGACTCATGTGGAAGCTAATTAGGCTATAAATTAAGAAAATAGAGACTTTTATCAGACACTTTGTAGTCGATTTCTGTTATGTATAACCAACTCACCATCAAGTGGTTTTGAGTCCTACATTCCATCCCATGGGGAAAGTGAGACTTGCCTGGCCTTCAAGTGAACACTGCTCTAAATCAGTTTCTAATGATATTTTATTATGCTTGTTGAATACATTTTGTATATTTAGACCAAACAGTTGGAGAACCAACGATGAGGAAACAAAAAAGGAGAAAAAAATCCCTTTAATGACTAACACTATGTTTTTAACGTGCTCTGCATTTTGACACTCAATATAACCATAAATGTTGCTAGTTTTACATAGATGAGAGTCTTTCCTGACTTATAGGTTGGTAAGTGGCAAAGTGAGGTCTATCTGCAGACTGTAAATCCCACATTAGTGTCAGCATGTCTTTCTGTAAAACGATTAACTTTTTATTTCCCAGAAAGGGAGTTTGTGTTCCCCCTCATCACACTAAAATAGAGAAATATTTTATCACTGTTTGCTGATAGACTTTGCCTACCGAATTGACCTGTGAAGAGAGATTTTACTAAGATTGAGGCATATAGAATGCTCAACTATCTCCAGATCCTGGCCTATTGTGTGTGGTGCCATAGAACCTGAGACAGAAATTTCCAAATTGTTTTGTCTAAATTCAGACTCAGAAGATGCTCCACAAAACTAGGATTTCATCATCAATTCTCTTTGGGAAATCCTGCAAAATGTTCTTAACCTCCTGAAGACTTATCAACTTAGAGTACTGAAAGCTCTTTCGGGTGGAGGTGAAATAACCTATTTAACTATGGTTGCCTAAACTTCACTTATTTATTCCAGAAGCCATTTCGTAAGTGGTATTAATAGCCCAGAGGTGTCATCATTCCCTCCTAAACCACTTTAAGAAACACAGAGCTAGTCTAACTTCCAACTGGAGGCTGGAGTCACATTACTTGAGTTTAATGGTGGACATTATGAGTGACAATATCAGGGCTCTGCTTAGAATAGTGTGCATCTGTTTTCTCTCTGGGACTCTTAACTCATTTTCCAGAAGAGAGCAAACACAAAGAGCATGCGTTTGTAAACAACTAAAGAATAACAGATCATATTTTAAAAAATTCTGTCTAGTGAATGGACAGTTGCATAATGCAGACTTTCTGCTTCCCTGCTAGCTTGTGAGCTCAGGGAGCCTTGCTTCATAGGACATCTTCAGTCTCAGGTTCAGTTCCTGCTTCTCCCTACGCGTACAGTGAATATTGACTGAAAAATAAATACAAGAACTACCTCTATGAGTTTCCTGAGTTCTTTTCTAACTTGTTTCAAAATTTTTCTTCATTGGAAATAATGTTTCAGGGGGAAAAAGTAGCAACCAATAGCCTCTCGTTCAATAGATATATAATTCATTAGATATCTTAACCATTACATACCTTAATTCTAATACTTTCTATGTCTTCAGATATTGAGAGAAAAACACTTTTTAAAATTAATATTTAGAAATATTTGCCTGGAATAGATGCAATTGTAATATCATTAAAAGTCATATATGATTTTTTTAAAAAAATTGCTGATGAATACATTGCCAAATAATTTAAAAGCTCACAACATTTTTTTTTTAAAGTGTAATATACTTTAAGAACAAATATTATTTTAAATGGGCTTTAAAAATTATGCATCGCTATTAATTTCCATTTTTGGAGTGTTACTTAAAAGCAAGCATAGCCAAATACATTCAGTAACCATTTCAAGCACTCCAAAAGTTTAATATTTGACTGAATAGTTTAACTTCCCTAATTTGATCAATTGATCATATATGAATGAGCAAAAGTGAATGCAACCTATAACTTTATTTGTGACATTATTGAACACTGAAGTTTGAAGCTTTAACTTTCATTGTACCAATTATTTTATGATTATTTGAAATAGGTTTATTTTTTTAAAAGAAAAATAAGTAGGTGATAATGAAATGAGTTTTAAACAACAAGTTAAATTACATTAAATAGTATCACATATATGTTTTTAAATTAAAAATTTTAATTATGGTAAAAATCATGTAACATAAAATTTATCATCTCAACTATTTTTGATTGTACAGTTGAGCAGTGTGAATTATTTTCACATTGTTTTGCAACAGATCAGGAGACCATTTTCATCTTTCAAAACTGAAACTCTACACCCATTGAACAGCATCTCTTCATTTCCCTTTTCTCCTAATATCTGGCAACCACTATTCTATTTTCTGTTTCTACGGTTTGACTACTTTCAATACCTAATATAACTGGAATAATATTGTATTTGCCTCTTTGTGATTGGATTATTTCACTAAGCATAATGTCCTCAAATTGATCCATTTTGTAGAATGTGACAGGATTTCCAATTTTTTTAAGGCTGAATAACATGCCATCGTAAGTATATGCCACATTTTCTTTATCCATTCATCTGTCAATGGACATGTGTGTTGCATCTACATCTTGGCTATTATGAGTAATGCTGCAATGAATATGCATATGCAAATATCCCTACCAGATCCAGCTTTCAATTCTACTGGATATATATCCAGAAGGGCGATTGCTGGATAATGTGGTAGTTCTATTTTTAATTTTTGAGGGATCTCCATAATATTTTCCATAGTGGCTGCACCATTTTACATTCCCACCAAAAGTGGGCAAGGTTTTCAATTTCTCCATATCTTCTGCAATGTTTGTTATTTTCACTTTTTTTAATAGAAGTCATCCTAATGTGTGAGAAGTGATATCTTATTGTGATTTTGATTTGTATTTCTCTAATGAGTAGTCATGTTCAGCATCTTTTCTTTTGCTTCTTGTTGATTTGTATATCTTCTTTGGAAAAATACCTATTCAAGTCCTTTGCCCAATTTTTAATCAGGCTATTTATTTTTTTGTTATTGAATTATAGGAATTTTTTATATATTAGGGATATTTACCACTATATGATTTGCAAATATTTTCTCCTTTTCCATAGGTTTTCTATTTTCTCTCTTGTTTGTTTCCTTTGATGTGCAGAAGTTTGATGTAGTCTTATTTAAGTATTTTTGCTTTTATTGCCTGTGCTTTAGCTGTCATATCCAAGAAATTGTGCCAAATCCAATGTCATGAAGCTTCTCTCCTATGGTATTTTCTAGTACTTTTCAAGTTTTAGGTCTTATATTTAGATCTTTAATGTATGTTGAGATAATTTGCATATATGATGTAAAGTTACATTCTTTTGGTAGTGGATATCCAGTTTTCCCAGCACCACTGTTGAATAAAGTGTCCTTTCCACATTGAGTGATCTTGACACCCTAGCTGAAGATGATTTGACCTTATATGTGAGATTTCATTTCCAAGTTCCCTATTCTGTTCTGTTATTCTATATATCTTTATGCCAGTACTACACAATTTAAATGATTATAATCGTAAAATATGTTTTGAAATAAGGAAATGTGACGCCTCCGACTTTTTGTCATTCTTTTTCAAGATTGTTTTGGTTATTTGGTATCCCTTGAGATTTCACATGAATTAATTATTTTTCATTTCTAAAAAATGCTGTTTAGATTTTGATAGGGTTGCACTGACTCTGTAGATCATTTTGGGTAGTATGAACATATTGACAACATCAAATATTCCAATCCATGAACACAAGCTGTCTTTCCATTTATTTATGTTTTCTTTAAATTTCTTTCAGGAATGTCTTATAGTTTTTAGTGATGGGTCTTTCATCTCCTTGGTTAAGTTTATTCCTAACCCCTAAAGAGGTGTTATTAGAAGGTGGGGCCTTTGGGAGATACTTAAATCATGAGGGTGGAGCTGTCATGAATGGGATTAGTGCCTTTATAAAAGGGACCTTGGAGAGCTCACCCTGACTGCCATTTGAAAACACATCAAGAAGATGATTGTCTATGAACTAGGAAGTGGAACATCACTAGACATTAAGTCTGCAAGGACCTTGATCTTGGACTACCCAGCCTCCAGAACTATGAGAAATAAATGTTTGTTGTTTAGGCTACCCAGTCTATGGCATTTTTAATATAGTAGCCTGAAAAGACTAAGACAGAAATTGGTGCCAAGAAGTGGGGTAATGCTGTAACAAATACCTAAAAATGTAGAAGTAGCTTTGGAATTAGGTAACGGGTAGAGGCTTGGAGAATTTTGAGGAGCATACTAGAAAAAGCCTACATGTCAGTGAAGAGAACATTAAAGGCAATTTTGGTGAGCGCTCAGAAAGAAAAGAGGAGAGCTATGGAGAAAACGTCAGTCTTCTTGGAGAATACCTAAGTAATCCTGAGTACAGTGTTGGTAGAAATATGGATGGTAAATTGTGGTGAGGTCTCAGTCAGAAATGAGGAATGTCTTATTGCAAACTGGAGGAAAGGAGGTCCTTGCTATAAAGTGGCAGAGAACTTTATTGAATAGTGTTCATGTTCTAGTGTTTTGCGAAAGGTAGAACTCTCATATGATGAAACTGGATATTTCGCTGAAGTTATTTCTAAGCAAAGTGTTGAAAGTGAGTCTTGGTTCATCCTGACTGCTTATGGCAAAGTTTGAGAAGAAATACATGATTTAAAGACAAAATTGTTAAACAAAATGAAGTAGAACTTAAAGATCTGGAAAATTCTTAGCCTATACATGTGATAAAAAATGAAAAAGGTTTGTTTAAGGACAACACTTAGGGTGTGGCCAAGATACCCTTTGATAAGATTAGTATGGAACAGGCATCTCTAACAGAAGCCAGGAGTTATCTCATCCTGGTTGCTATATTTTTAATATTGTTAATATTGTTGTTTGGGACAGTTCGTCAGGTGAAGTTTTATTTTAGAAATTTGCCAAATATTTCATTTTATTTTTTTAAGATTAAATATTGAATGCTATTAAAAGATTTTTGTTCTAAAACTTCTGGGACAATCCAATTTTTCAACTTTGTGTACTAAAAATAGTACATTTATTTCATTAAATTAAGCAATTCTCATGTTCTTGAGATAATTCTCAAAAAAACCAAATGCAATTTTAAAATACAGAATGGATTTTGATGTCTACTTTTCTTCATTGGTCTTCAAAAGTGAAAATTGTAAAAATATTCCAGATGTTGTAGCTTTATTTTGTCATTAAGGTTAGACCAGCTTCATAGGATGATCTCATTTAGGTTATTCCTCATCTTTTTCAATTGTCTAAATAGTTTCAAAGAAAAGGTATTTTCTGCTTATTGATGTGTGAATGAAATTGGGCCCCTTCTCCCTAGTCTAACAGGTGGATCTAGCAAGCAAGCTGCATAGGTTTAAAGTCAGTACAACGAAAATCCACCCTGTGCCATAAAGCTCCATGCAGGCCTCATAAGCCTGTGTCTAAGTGACCTTGCAACCTCTCATCTCAGAACTGAAGACACCAAAAGGATGAATAAGCAACTGGAAGAGATAATGGGTACCTCATTCTCACATTTCCCAGCTATATTTCTTAGAGATTGAGGAAAAAAGTGATGACTCTGGTCCCTCCCTCCTTCCAAACATAGACAACACCAACATTACAAACTTCGTTTGATGTATAATCAAAAAGTTCTGGGGTCAGCCCAGTGGCACAGCAGATAAGTTCACATGTTCTGCTTCAGTGGCCCAGGGTTTGCCAGTTCAGATACCAGGTGTGGACCTATGCACCCCTTGTTGAGTCACGCTGTGGCAGGCATCCCACATATAAAGTAGAGGATCATGGGCATAGATGTTAGCTCAGGGCCAGTCTTCCTCAGCAAAAAGAGGAGAATTAGTGGCAGATGTTAGCTCAGGACTAATCTTCCTCAAAACAAAAACCAATTCTTGTCATCCTTGAAGTATATGACTATAAGATGTATGTGTTCCTACACATACATTGCTTTGTTAAAAAGTATATAAACCACATCAGACCAGTAGACCTCGGAGCAGTTCCTCAGAATACTCTGTTGGACCATTTCCTGGGGTTTGAATTCCTCACCTTGATTATCGAATAAATTCCTTTAATTAACCTTTACTTAGATTCTTTATTTCAGTCAACAGATGGAATGGCAAAACACTTTTTAAAATGTTTTATCTCTGTCTGTAAATAGTTGGTAAATTTCCTTAAAACAAAGTCCTTAATTATTGTTATTATTATACTTAGATTTTCTAAAATTAACATAATTGTGAAATTTTTTCAAAAAGTAGTCATGTTTTCTACATTTATTAATTTTTATTTATTTGTTTATATATTCTTTTCAGATTCTCAAAATATTACTTCTATCTGTGGTCTTATCAACCTTTTAAACATATTAATTGTATATATTTTAAAATATTTTATTTGTCTTGATTAATCTTGTTAGAAGTTTTATAATTTTGCAACTTTTTTCCTAATCCCCCAAATTTCAGTTTTCATCCTCTTTAGGTCACCCTTTTGGTTTTATTTTTTATAATTTTCCTTTATATTTTTATTATTCCCTTTTATCTACAAATAATACATATATTCTGCTAATGTAAGGGCCTCTGAATCTGAATATCTAAAGCATTTATCTATCTATTTATTTATTTATTTTTAAAGATTGTCACCTGAGATAATATCTGTTGCCAATCTTCTTTTTTTCTCCTCCTCTTCTCACCAAAGCACCCTGGTACATAGATGCGTATTCCAGTTGTGAGTGCCTCTGGTTGTGCTATGTGGGACACCACCTCAGCATGGCCTGACAAGCAGTGCTGTGTCTGTGCCAGTATCCAAACCAGTGAAACCCCGGGCCTCTGAAGCTAAGCCGCGAACTTAACTGCTCCGCCACAGTGCCGGCCCTGCACTTTTTAAAATTTAATTTTTAATTGAATATACAGATTTACCCTGTAGTTTTCATTAAGTATTTCCAAACGGTTTTTAATTTCCATTGTGTTTTGTCTTTCAAGTCTTGAATTACTTAGGAGTAAAATTTAAGTCTGAGAAACTTATTTGTTAATAGTTGATACTTTCATATTAATGAGTCTAATTTTATATCATTGTAATAAAATAACCTATTGTGTATGTTCTGATGAATATTTTTGAGATTTCCTCTGTAACACAATACTGTTTGCAAAGACGTGTGAGCATTTGTCCATGGATGTGTGTGTATGTTTGTGTGTGTGTATTTATGCATATATGTGTGTGTTTTAATTTGGATGAATTTCTGTTTTCAAATACTTTAGTTTTTTCATTTCTGCTACTCACCATCTGTTAATAAGATACTTATTTCTATTTAT
This sequence comes from Equus caballus, assembly GCF_041296265.1. Taxonomy (NCBI): domain Eukaryota; kingdom Metazoa; phylum Chordata; class Mammalia; order Perissodactyla; family Equidae; genus Equus; species Equus caballus. Next base: position 22,779,901 of record NC_091687.1, read on the forward strand.
TTTAGGCAATGAAAAACTAAGAATTATTTCCACAACTTTATTTTATCTTGAATTTATTATTTTTTTATATTCCTGCCATCTGTTAGAATGATAGAAAATTTGTGTATCCGAAATTTTTTTCTATTTTGTGTTTCTGGAGGTGATCAATTATATTTTACAATCTTTATGGTTACTCTTAAAATTTTAAAATACATACTTAAATACTTTTAAAGCAACATGTGTTACTATTTGATAATTGTGTATTTCTGACACTCATAGCAATGGCATTAGTGCTTTAATTAACCAATTCAAAATATCCATCTTGGTATTTGTTTTGACTCTGATTTTACCACTGTTCATTTTTCTGGTCTCATGAATTCTAAAATTTTTAATTATTCTTCATGCTAGTTTACATAGTTTGCAAATTCTTTCAGAAAAATGATGTTTGATGTAATATCTTACTCTTTTCTGAAAATACTTTGATTTTCTTATAAGTACAAAATGATAACCAAGCAAGTTATAACATTTGTAAATATTCTTTTTTATAAATTGGTCTATATTTTTAACTTGAAATGTCTTTTGACAGCCTGATAGTCAGTCTTTGTAGTTAGTCTTTATTTTTCACCCTCCAGTAGCTATCATGATGATCTCTTTATCTTTGATGTTCCATAGTTTTTCTAAAATAACTATACCTTTAGATTTACTTTAATTTGTTTGTGATATGTATTATCTAGAAGTTTATTTCAATCCATGTGCTCATGTTCCATTCTACTATAAAAAATTCAAAGCTATTATTGGTTTTCTTCCAGTCCCAACATTTTCCTTTGATGTAAATCCAGTTGGAACACTACTGGAACAGATCAATTTATCATTTGAATTTCTTAACTGGTTTCTTACATTTTCACCTTTTTCTATCATAGCTATATTCTAGGTGTCTTCTTTATTGTTATGTTCCATTGGATATTGTCTATTACTAGATTTGAAATTACACCACTTTAAATGTTTTAATTTTACTACAACTTTTTTCAATGTTTCAAGTGATATTTCCATAATTTATATGTTGCTTTTTCTCATTGTCTCTTCCTTTTCATTTCTTTACTGTTTTGAAATTTCCGTTACTTTTTTTTTTGCCACTTTTATGGTAAATTTTCTTTTCAAATATTGTATTCTTTATATGAGTCAATATTAACAAATTTTGAATGTTAAATTTATACTGTTTGATGAATTGTTTTATTGCTTAAAAAACTGATTTTCTTATAAATTCTAAGTTAGCCATAATATTATCATTCTAAATCTGCATTTCAATATTTATAATTCTTAGAGCTTTCTCTTGCCTAATTCCTTCAACTAATATCTTCATAATGTTGTTAAAAGTTTTAATTTTTTTCTTGGATTTTATAGGAATGTCATTAAACATGATGCTGAAGGATAAATAGAAAAGAGATTAATAGATATCCTTTTGTTTCTATTATATCTTTACACACTTTTTCTTTAAACAAAACTGAGGCTTGACTTTTATCAATTATCTTTCCAGCATTGATGGAGAAAAATTTAATGTGTTAGTATCATGAATTATATTGCTGTATTTTATAATATTTACTCATCCATGTATTCCTTGAACAATCTTGCTTGATTATAGTGTATGTTTTTAATTTCCTATTAGTTCAATTTGCTTAGTTGAATTTTACTTAGGACATTTACATCCATGTACTTAAACTACATTGATCTGCAGTATTGTTATTCTGTCTTAAATACAGTTTAGATTTACTATCAATGTTATAACTGCTTCAGAAAAATAATTTGGAAGTTTTATATTTGTTGAGACATTGTAGAACACTGAACAGCACTGTTATAAGCAGTTTTATGAAGGTTTGTAAAACTTTCTCTGGAAAATTTTCTGGGCCTGGACTTTCCTTGGGAGAGATACATTAAACATTTTGCCTTCCAGAGCAATTTTTCTATTTCATCTCAATCAGTTAGAATATTTATATTTTACCATAACATTATTATCTGATAAACATTTTTAAATGTATCTGTAGACATCTAAGAAATACAGTTTTACTGTTTTCATTAATTTCTTATTAAAGTCATTCTTTTTTTTCTTTATGGTTTTTTTCTCATTCCTCATTAATATTTTGATTTAGACTAATCATTTTACTTGCATTTCTTTCAATATATGAAATATGCTAATACATTTTCCTCTGGGAAGAGATTTACTTGCTTCCATACAGTCTGTTATGTGGGATGATGATGATGATGGTGATGATGAACATTTTATACATATTCCATAATTTGTTTTGATTTCTTTTTTGACCCTACTGATGATTAAGAAAAGTTACAAGGGGGACTGGCCTGGTGGCACAGTGCTTAAATTCTCTTGTTCCACTGGCAACCCAGGGTTGGCCAGTTCACATCTTGGATGTGGACATGGAACCACTTGGCAAGCCATGCTGTGGCAGGCATCCCGCATATAAAGTAGAGGAAGATGGATACAGATGTTAGCTCAGGGCCAGTCTTCCTCAGCAAAAAGAGGAGGATTGACAGCAGTTAGCTCAGGGCTAATCTTCCTCAAAAAAAAAAAAAGAAAAGAAAAGTTACAAATTTCCATGTGGTAGAGATATTTTTTCCCATAGCAACAATTAATATTCACTTAAATTTGTTGTAAACATAGAATATTTTCTGAAGCATGTTTGTTTCTGGCAATATATTTATGTTATTCTCAATGTCAGTTTGTGTGACTGTTTCATCATGAAATCTAGGATTTCAGAATGCAGTTTATTCATGTGTTCTTGTATATGTAATATTATTAAGATCTAATTTATTCCTATTTGTTTTCTCCTCATCAATACATAGAAAAATACTAATCTATTATTAAATGGACTGAAGAGATGAATAACATTTTTTTCCTGTCAAAATATTGCACTAATGTTTCTCTGACTTATGTATAGTTGACAGTTTCATTAATATTTACAGTATGTATTTCTGATTGTTAAATTGGTGTTAATTTTGTCATTATAATTGCTCTTCTTAATTCTATTTAATATATTTCTTGAGTCTTGACATCAGCATCATGGTGGAGTGGGCTCTACCTGTAAACTTTCCCCTCAAAGCTACAAGGAAAAGGACATTCATATTCCGACAGGACATCCACACAACACAACTGGTGTCTGAGAGACCCATGCAGCTGTACATTGGAAGGTGGATATACTGGAGCCTCCTGTCCCAAGGAAGTGGAATGATGTAAGAGAATGTTTCTCTTCCTCCCCAAGGGACAGAGGCCCAGGGATTGCACATGGCCTATTGGAAGAAAGCAGGGAGGGATCAGCAGCCCTTGCAGGAACACCATAGATCTTTGAGGTCCCTGACAGCCTGGGGGAAAGCCCCATACAGAGGTGACTGGCTATTGTGGGGGTTTCTTCATCAAGCCAACACCCCAGGAGAGCAGATAGTGATGGCAGAGCAAGAAGCACCCAGTATCATGCAAGAGAAGGAATGTGCCCCTTCCCCCGACCCTGCACCTCAGCCCACCACCTGGGAGGTGTCTGGCAGATCCCAATGAGCTTAGAATACACAGCTCTTAATCCCCACCCAGTGGTGACAGGTGGAAGTGGTGATCAAATACTACCACAATGCAGAAGCACAAATTCTCATCAAACAGTAGTATGAAAAAAATATATTAAATCTCCAGACCAGAAGGAAAATGACAAGTACCCAGAAATCAATCCTGAAGACATAGAAATCTATAACCTAAATGACAGAATTCAAAATAACTATCATTGAAAAGTTCAATGAGTTAAAAGCGAATGCAGATAAACAATTCAACTAGTTCAGGAACTATTTCACAAAACAGATTTAAACTACGAAGAAGAACCAAACAGAAATATTGGAGATGAAAAACCCAATGGATGAGATAAAGCAGAATAGTGCTTCCCTTAACAATTGAGCTGATATCATGGAGGAACAAATCAGCAACATTGAGAACAGAAATATAGACGTGCTTCAGATGGAGGAGGAGAAACAAATAAGACTAAAAAGAAATGGAGAAGTCTCCGAGAAATATCTGACTCAATTATGAAATGCAACATAAGGATTATAGGCATTCCAGAGGGAAAAGAGAAAGAGAAAGGAACAGAGAGTTTGTTCAAAGAAATAATAGCAGAGAACTTCCCAAATCTAGAGAAGGAGATGGAAATCACATGAAAGAGGCCACCAGATTTCCTAACTACATCAATGTAAAAAGACCTACTGCAAGGCATATAGTAATGAAGCAATCAAAAGTTAATGACAAAGAAAAAATACTAAGGGCAGCAAGGCAGAAGAAAATAACTTACAAAGAAACCCCTATCAGGCTTTCAGCAGATTCCTCAGCAGAAAACTTACAGGCTAGGAGAGAGTAGAATGATATATTCAAACCTTCGAAAGACAAATACTTTCAGCCAAGAATACCCTATCCAGTGAAAATATCCTTCAGATATGTTGGAGGAATAAAAATTTTCCCAGATAAACAAAAGCAAAGAGAGTTCATCGCCAAAGATGCTTCCTACAAGAAGGCCCTCAAACCAAAAAAAAAAAAAAGAAAAGAAAAAGAAATGGGTTACACACTCCTGAGTAAGGAGATAAATAGGTAGAAAAATCAGAAAATTGTAGCTATCCATCAGAGCAAGTTAGCAAATACTCAAGTAAAACATTAAAGATAAAGGGAAGGAAACCACCAAAAACAAAGATAATCTTATCATTTTAACCACAAATTCACAACATAAGATGGAATGCATTTTCTGCCATCAAACTAAGGCTAACTGTTATTTGCTTCCTACTACTACAAAGATCCTTTTTTAATATGTGAGTTTAGCCCTTTCAACTGTATTCACATAACAACTATGCATTAAGTCCTTTAACATCATATTTTATGCTATGATTTCCATTTTTATAGCTATATTATTTTTAATCTTTGACTACAAATCTTCTATTCTTTTGGGCTACCATGTGTGCCGTATATGTTCTCACACAGTTGTCTTAATTTTAATTTTTGTGTGTGTGAGGAAGATTCACCCTGAGCTAACATTTTTTGCCAATCCTCCTCTTTTTTTTTTGTAAGGAAGTTTAATCCTGAGCTAACATCCATGCCAATCTTCCTCTGTTCTGTATGTGGGATGCCTCCACAGCATGGCTGATGAGTGGAGTATGACTGTACCCAGGATCTGAACCTGTGAACCTGGGCTGCTGAAGCAGAGTGCACAGACCTTTAACCACACGTCCATGGAGCTGGCCCCTTAATTTTAACTTTTTAATCTGATAATTGGTAGATTTGTTCAAACAAAATATGTGAAAATGTTCAATTTCTTTAAACCATGGGACATTTAGATCATTTACAATATTTCTTCTAGTGAGAACTGAGGAAAATTCATGATTTTAGGAAGATAAAGTGTTTTTTCTTAGGGTTTGTTATTAATCTTGAAATAGCTACACACATGCTAAATGTATTAAAAATAGATTTGAAAAGTGAGTCATAGTTTTATATAAAATATTTGTAAAATATGTTTAAGGCTGGGAGAATAAGGTAAAAATGGAAAGTGAAAAAAATAATGTAGTACATAGAATATCATGAAGAAATAGATTCATATGCCTACCTTGCAAATAATGAAAAATAAAGGAAATTTTTAAAATAGCAACAGTAGATTTCTATCTGTACTGGCAGGATTTATATCATATACAAATAACAATTACATTGAAATCATTGGGTAATATAATTTTATATTATAGGAGGAGAGAGCCAAAACAGAAAATGTCACTTAATAGAGTAGAATTTCTGAAATAGTTTTGTATTGCTGTGTAACAAATTACTGTAAACTTAGCAGCTAAAAAAAACTATTTCAGTTTCCATAGGTCAGAAGTCTGGGTACAGGGTGGCTGGACTCTTTCCTCAGGGTCTCACTGGGGTGAAATGAAGGTATCAGCTGGGGCTGCAGTTCCTATTGTGAGCTTAAAGACCCTTTTGCCAAGCTCACTGATTTTGGGGAGAATTCATTTTCTTGTGGATGTAGAAGAGAAAGCCTCATTTTCCTGCTAGCTGTTTTCCAGGGACCACTCAGCTCCTAGAGGCTGCCCACAGTTCCTTACTACTTGACCCCCGTAGACAATTCACTATGTAGATTTTTGCTGTCTTCCAGATTAGCTAGACTATGTTTCTCTGACTTCCTTTTTGTGATTAGCTGGAGGAAACACTCCTTTTAAAGTGATCATCTGACTAGGTAATGCCTACCCAGCATAACCTTCCTTTTGCCATATTACATGATATAATCAAAGGAGTGATAGCTCATCATATTCAAAATTTCCATTTACACTCAAAGGAAAGGGGGTTGTAAAAGGAGAAGGGTTGTGTCAATTATACCCATGGGGTTTTAATTTATAGAGGTGACTGAAGTTAATGCCATTAAAAGAAGAATTTATTACTTTACAGTTCTCAGGAGAAGGGAGACATATCATACCACACAGGGCCACATGGGGAAGCACCAAGGCTGGTCAGCAGGCAGATGAAACAAGGGAAAACACAGCCAGAGCCTTTATTGTGTTTTCTGTGGGAAAGAAGAGGCGAGGTTGGTTAAGCATCTGCATAGGCTTAGGATTGGGTAGTTTGAATAATTCTGGTAGTTTCTGGATTATAGGGGTGGTCACTTGTTCTTTAGTACCTGACCTTGGAGTGATTTAGGGCAGGGAAAATAATGGCTTGGTATGTGAGCATTAGATAACGGAGGTGGTTGGGGATAAGGACTTTGGATTGTTTGATTTGTATATGAAAGCATGTTCTCAGGCAAGTAGTTTATTATCTCTGAGAATTAGCTAACCCTGGAGGGGCAGTCTCTCCTCAGCCAGTAGGGTTCCCAACATGTCAAGCCATCATAATATGCAGCAAACAAAAAACATGATTAAGACCAGGGTCATGGGGATCATCTTAGGATTTTACCTACTAAAATTTCAAATCAAATTTACAATAGCTTGTTATAATAATTAAAGGGAAGCAACATTGTTCAATGAAGAGATCACGAACAAAAACAAGAAAATTTATCAGTGTGTTATCCTGAGCAAATGTCTTTATTAATGAGAGTTTTAATTTCTCTATTGGTAAAATGTCTACTTGTACATGTGTAATAAATTTTCTAAGTTAAAGTGAGAAAGTGCGTTTCAAGCCTTACCATAGTAATTGGCACATTGTTTGGCTACAAAATTATAAACATCATTATTCTCATTTTATTATATATATTTGATTATTCCTAACAGATCCTTTTTTTTTTTCCATTCGTAAAATTCCAAGTTAAGGAAACTCTTGGTTTTGTTACAGAGATGCCTGGACTTGTACCTTTTCTGATTTCTGGAGTCAATATTGTGCTTTCCAGAAAGTCACACTAAGCAATATTATTCACAAAAACACCTAAAATACATGACATTGCTTAACCAGGTGGGCATCAGGCACCAGAAAACAGATAGCTCTGATTTAATGATTGGAGATTCATGCTATGCTGGGCAAAATTTTTGGACTTGAATTTTTCAAGATAATCGACAAAAGATACCGTCATAGAAAAGAAATGGCTGCTCTCCAGGCAAGACTGAAAGGGAGTAGAGTTCAGAAATCATGCCTTTGAAGAGAGTAAAATGATACCAGCTTTTGGTAGCCTCCACTGAACTGAGTAGGAGGGAGGGGAAGAGGGAAGAGAGAAAAACACAGAAAGAAAGAGGGCTTGGGGAGAAACAGATAATACAACACATGGGGTAAGGAAACAAAAGAGTAAAACCAGGGACTGTAATTATATCTTGAAAGGATTTTGGTTGTGTTTATTGACACAGGTCTCTGATTGGAATTAATATGGCAGGAGCCTGGCCTAAAAATTCCTTGCTGGTTCAAGTTTAAAACAGCCTTATAACCTTCTAGCTAGTAGCTCTAGCAGGAAAACAGCTGGGAAGCTTTAGAGCTCTGCAGAAAGCATGCATATCAATGACCACTTCAGAACAGTCCAGAGCAGAGAACTGATGAGAACGGGCCTCCCACGGGAGCTATAAAAGGTAAAGTCAGGGACTAATCAAAGACTTTTCCCCAGCCTCCTACAGAGGTTTTCATGATATCTAAGCAGCAGCATTTGTGGGATACCCAGATGGCTGTTCAATGAACAAGAAATAATGTTTATGTTATTAAACCGTTGTGGTTTGGGTACTGTTAAAGCAGTAGACTGTATGTAATTCAATAGTTTAAAAAAAAGTCACCTTCCTGTAGCTTTAACATGAGTTATTATGATTTTACAGAGGCAAATGTCCAAGTGCTCTGTAGAACTCAGAGTTTCGTGGATGTGAAGGTTCCTTTGGGTTCCGAGTGTGGATGCAGCGATGGGTCAAAGAAGCTCTAAGAAGTTGAAAGAGAATCTGATTGCCTGCCATCTCAACCTCTTCAAGCAGAGAAGCTTAGATTCTCTTTCTTATATTGAGCAACTAAACATGTATTTATAGAAAGAGCAGATTCACAAAAGATGGAACTTTATTGTAATTGCAGTCATGAAAAATTATATATCAAAGATGCAAAGATTTTTATTTAAATTTTTAATTTATTTTTTATTTATTTAAAATTAGGAAATTAGAGAGAAAAAGTATGTTCAATCATTTCTATCTAAAGAGTTATAAATCCCTGCTAATCATGTTTCATTATACAAAATATGAAACGTCACTTTGAATTAAGCACAGTCTTGTTTGGAAATATGAGTAAGTCCAGTGACAGCAGAAACTCTGATCTGGGAGAAACCACAGCAATGCAAGTTCTGTTTACAGCAGAAGTCTTGGAAAGATGACTAACTTCACACAGACTCGGGAATGGGTCTCCAGCCAATTTTCTTTAGTCACAAATTTCAGGATGATATAATCTCATTTCTGGATTATGTTTAATAGAAAATGTGAATTTACAAAGCTTAAATGAGAAACAAATTCTGTTATTTTAAACTATACTTCAATGCCTCTTCAGTAAGTAAGAAAATCATAATCCGAGGTTTCCCAGAAGGTTTCTGTTTATAGTATTCTCTTTACATTTACACATAAACCATCAAGATGTCTCGGAAATACCGGTCTTTCATGACAGTACTCTGGAGAGAAAAAGATATATGTTTGACATTCCACAGCCACTGATTTTTTTTTTTTTTTTGAGGACCATTAGCCCTGAGCTAACATCTGCTGCCAATCCTCCTTTTTGTTTTTGCTGAGGAAGACTGGCCCTGAGCAAACATCCGTGCCCATCTTCCTCTACTTTATATGTTGGACGCCTGCCACAGCATTGCTTGCCAAGGGGTGCCATGTCCGCACCCGGGATCCCAACTGACAGACCCCGGGTTGCTGAAGCGGAATGTGCAAACTTAACAACTGTGCAACCCCACCGGCCCCACAACCACTGATTTTTAATTCATAAATATTGGTCATGGATTCTAAAAGATGTCCTGGTTATTGAGAAATCCGTCTGTCTCAAGTGGTTGAAGAAGGATATAAGAATTAGTTGGATATCAATTACCTGTCTACATCAATCAATCAAAAGGTTTTATTTAGTCACTGATTTTATGCTCTATTCGTATAGTTGAAATTTCCAAGGCAGAATGATAATACCTAAATCAACAAAGGCAAACAAGATTTGAACTATGTGATAGGTGACACAATCTTCCAAATATATTCTAATCCCTATAGACTGTAAATATTGCCTGAAATAATTTGGATATATGGATAAATGTAATTTTTTGTTTAATCATCTTAAAATATGCAGTATGGGGTAATAGTAAGGAACACAGCATTGGTACTTTAGCATCCAGATTTGGGCTTCAATTGCAGCTCTGACACTTACCAGTTCCATGATTTCAAGACTCATTACAACTTCTGGGAACTTCAGTTTGCCCATTTATAATATGTAGACAATTTTGCCAATTACAGATAGTATTTACTGGAACAGAAAGAGGATATCTGAAGATCATGAATAATCAAAGATCTTAAGAGTATAAAATGTAAAATGTTTTGTAGGAAAATCAAATCAAAGTTTTGATAAAGATTTATTGAGAGTGAGTCAAAATTTCATCATGACTTCGTATCTGATATACTTATATGTTTTGTGGAAATGACAGGTGTTCTTGGAGATAAAAAAAAGCAACTAATTGAACACTGGCAGGTATATAATAAAGTAAATATTCTACAAGATACTAAAACTTCGACCCAAATATAGGGTTCACCATTTTCTAAGCAATTAAGAAAATGAAATACCCAGCTAACCAAGGACTAGTAAAAGTATTAAATAGTAAAAGTAAATAAAATTCACTTAGAAAAATCAAGTTACCATTATCAAACCAAGATTATTTCAGAAATTCTAGATGTTTCCAAAATTTAGCTAAAAAGCTACCAAGAAAGGTATTGAATATAGTCACTATTTATTCTTTAAAAAAACGTTATTATTGAAAGCCAAAAGTCTGCCAAACATTGTGCTAAGTAATTGGAATCTAAGGTGAAAAAGCACAGTTTCTGTTATCTATTTAGAAGAGAAGATATATGAGCAAGCAATAATTTCAAAACCATGTAATAAGTGAATAATTTCAAAACATTGTGCTATGAACAATATTTTACAAGACCACAAGCATTTGTGAGATTAGGAAAGCACATTTTCCTATCTACTTAAATAGGAATAAAATTAATATGAGTAATTTTATAGGTCATCTCCTTAATATTCCCAGCATTTTAAACTGGCAACATTTCTCTTTCTTCAACAGAAATTTCCCTTAGTCTTCTTTTCTAAACTATGGTAAGAGGTATAAATCAAATCCAAAGTACTTCATGTTACAGATAACTAAGCCTGTTGAAAAATTCTTATTGTTTTTATTAGTTGAAGACAGTAAATTACAGACAGAAAATATAGCCAAGATTCCCAATATGAAGCATTTCTAATCCCAATAGCTTGTGTATATGTAAGCACCATGCTATACACTTAGATAGCAACTAATAAATGTGCTCAGCAAATGTATTTTAATGAAAGCAAACAGTAAAAGGATATACTGAATTTTGTGTTAGAGGAAAGGAAAATTAGGTCATTTTTTAGTTTAGGTGGTTTATTTTAATCTTGACAATTTAATTTCACCCTTTAAAGGAATAATAGATGAATTTTGTTTTGCTTTCACCTTGCAGGTTTATAGTAAAGGCATAATTTTAGAAATAGAGTAAACCCAAGAAATCCTAATTAATATAATGCTTCAGATAATATCACTTCCTTTAAATATGCAAAATTCCAGTCTATTTTATTACAGCAAATTTAATTACATTGAAGCTAATTTTTACTGACTACTTTACATTTGTTTAGTTCTAGAGAGTTATTGTTGATAATCATGAATATACAAAAGCAGAAATATCTTTTGTATATGAGGTGAAAGTACATAAAGGATGTTAATTTCTCTATGTGTGGTTGTAAACTATTTTTTTCTTTTCTAATTTGTGTGTATTACAGATTGAGAGTAAGTGGTGTAGCTTTAGAGAATTATTCCTACTATTTTTATATTTCATGATTCTATTAACTACTATAAAGGAACAAGTAAATATAATACAAATAAAACCTAGGACTCTGCTGTGATTATTTTGTTTCTGAATATATACGAAATAGTATTTATTCTAATAAACACTTAGGTCTTTTTTTTTTTCTTTTACTTTCATGAAGCTGAAGTTAAAGATACTATAATTTATAACTTTTCTCTTGGTTGAAAATCTAGATTTAAAAGACATTTTTTTCTTAAATATCAATAGGACTACATAACTTTGTATTTGTTATAAAAAAGCAAACTCTGATGTTAAGAACATGGTTTTTTTTGTTGTTGTCCTCAAAACTAATTATTTTTTCAGGATCCTGAATCCTATAGAGCAAAATAATGTTTAAAATTGGAACATAAAAAGAATGTCTTTTAGAGATCTGTTCAATTGAGAAATTAGATTTATTAGATTCAATTAAATTTCTTATGTATCTTCTGTGTTATGCCAACTTTAATATGGTAGCTGAAATGGATTATGAAATTCTGCCCATCTCATTGAGCAGGTTCCACTAGCATATTTGCTTGTATTTTTTTCTCTGTTCAAATACCTTGCAGTATCATGCCAGTTCCACTTGGCATGGTGTTTGCATTTTTAACTTTTAACAGCTTTATGGAAATAAAATTAACATATTATCTAATTCAGCCATTTAAGTGTAAAAGTCTAGGTTTTCTTAGTATATAAAAAAGACTTGTGCAACCACCTCCACAATCAATTTTAGAATATTTAACCCTTACTCACAAAAGAAACCCTATACCCATTAAATAGTCATTTATTTTATGGTTACCTCCTTGCTCTCAGCTCTAGGCAACTACTAATGTAAATTCTGCCTCTATAGATTTACTCACTGTGGACGTTTTATATAATTTATATATATGAGGAGTTGAATTTTGTCAAGTGATTTTTCGGTTTGAGATGACCATGTTTTTTCTCTCCTTCACTGTTATGATATGTGTATTACATCAATTAATTTTCAGATGTTATGGTACCCTTGTATCCCTGTAATAGTTCTCACTTGGTTATTGTGGATAATCTTTGTGTATATTTCTGGACTCATTTTGCTAATATTTTCCTAAAGATTCTAGTGTTCATATTTTATGATATATTAACCTCTAGTTTTCATTTTCTGTGCTGTTCTGTCTGACTTTGGTATAGTGTAATGCTGGTCTAATAGAATGTGTGGGAGTGTTACCTCCTCTTCTATTTTTTTGGAGGAGTTCGTGAAGAGTTGATATTAATTCTTTAAATATTTTTTAGAATCAATCAGTGAAGCCATTTGAGATTGAGCTTTTTGTGAAAATCTTTTTACTTGTTATAAATCTATTCTGCTTTTGTATATATTTAATGTGTCAGGTTTAATTCTTTATATCTTTCTAGACATGATTTTCATTTCATCTAAGTTATCTAATTTTGTCATAATGTTGTTCATATAACACTTATGAACTCTTATAATGCTCCTTTTTCCATAATATTCCATAATATTGGTAGCCATGTCCACTCTTCCGCCATTCCTGACTTTAGTAAATTGTAGCTTCTTTTTTCTTTTCTTAATCAATTTAACCAATGGCTTGTCAATTTGTTGATAATTCAAAAAACTGAATTTTGGTAACGTTGATTATCTCTATTGTTTTTCTATTCTCCATTTTATTACTCTGTGCTGTAATCTGTATCACTCCTTTCTACTTGTTTTGTGTTTGGTTTATTCTACTTTTTTCAATGTTGTAAGGTGGTAAGTTAAGTTATTCATTTGAGTTCTTTCTCATTTTTTAATATGGACTTTTAAGCCTCTAAGTTCTAGTCTGTGTTCCAAGTCCCTGGCACTAAGATGCCAAAATCTTTGGAATTTTTGAAGTAATATAAGTGTCTTTGTAATTCATGAACCCCCTGGATTACGCCTGAGATTATGCTAATGAAGAGACTCATGCTGAGGACCCAAATAGTGTCAGAATGAGGTCTGGTAATGCCAGAAAGGCAAATCATATGATTAGAGGGCTGGGCTTTGTGCCACGTGATATCAGCCTGACTGCTCAACCTCTGGAGAGCAGAGGGGGACTGGATATTGAATTCAGTCTTATGGCTGATGATTAAATCAATCATACTTGTGTAATTAAATCCCAATACAAACTCGGGACACACTGTAATTCAGTGGAATTTCATTTACAGAAAATACATTGATATTCTGGGAGGGAACACATTTTCATTCCAGGAGAGTAAGCAAAAAGTTCTATATTCTAGAGCCTCCTAGACCACACTCTATGTGGTCATTTCTGAGTTATTTGTAGTAAAACTGTAATACTAAATATCAGCTATTTCCTGAGTTCTGTGAGTGGTTCTAGTGAATTATTGAACCTGAGGGAGGTTGTGGAAACATCCCAGGTTTGTAGCCAGTTTATCTGACTGAAGGGAGTCTAGTTGAGAGTCACGATCTTTAACTTGTGGCATCTGTGCTAACTCTGGGTGGTTAGTGCAGAATCAAATTGTATTACTCCACTTGCGGTTGGTGACAGAGTAGTTAGTGTCAGAAGTGAGATTTGCTAGAAAGACCCTGAGTTGCTGAAACATGTGATTTGGGAAGATAAAGGATGAAAGGGAATGGGCTAATAAATTTTCCATTTCTAGATGGCCACGGGGTAAATCATGGTATGAAATGGCAGCTGTGCTGGGATCAGTTACTGAGGGCAAATTTTACCAATGAGATCTAGATATGATGGACCCGTCTCCCATGGAGCTGGCTCACTGGATACATAAGGAAATGTAAGATAATAAGAAAAGAGTGAAATATATAATTCCTTGGTTATTATTATCTGTAATAGTAAAATACAAGTAAAGGTGAACCAAATTTAGATTGTAGCCAATCCAAACTACAGCCTCTCATCTCAAGGTTTCTACTGATATGTTGAAGAAGATCTTGATTCTGACCTACCTAAGGGACAACCAATATCCTCTGAGTCATTTCTAAAAAAGAAACAGACAACAACAAAAAAACAGAGGGAGAACCAATATTCTTGCCCAGCTGATGGATATTCTCAAGTGGTCATTGAAAAATGGGATGAGTAAAGCAGCTCTTGATGGAATCAAAGCAGTCATCATAATGCACCATTCTCAGGGGTTTCATGGACCTATGGGAATTCCTGCTGGTGCCCCAACATTGAAGAATCCTAAACACTTCTGCTTTTTTATTATTGTCTTATTCACTCTAGTTCAGAGGAATTTGGAAGGCTGCAAGGCAAATACAGCAATGAAAATCTAACTTCCAATTTCCTAGGGCAATGGTCCCCGAATTTAATCAGATGAACATTGGTGAAAGAACCAGGGTCCCTTGGCTCAACTGCCCTCTGGGGACCTAAAGCCTTATGCACATGAATGTGTAAAATTTTCAAGGGATGGAGAAAAAAAGTTTCTGGGACTCCTTTATATGGAAGCCCCATGCACTGTGGTACCAATACCCATTGGTGAAGCCCTAATGGGGGCTGAAATTAAAGTAAGAAAATACGGAAGTGCAAGCATTGATAGGATTAAGGTGAACATTTGGATGGAAATTTTAATGTCTAAACTCTCTTTATGTGAAAAGGTTGTGTCTCCTTTACCTGAATGTTTTATGGGGTTGTATACCCTGACTTACAGGGAATACTTCCCCTATTAGTATTGTAAAACCAAAATCTGTTGATGAGGTCCTAATAAGCCACTGTTAGGAATTTAAAGGTTGATGGGATTAAGGTGAAAGTTTAAATGAAAATTACTATATTTGAACATGTGAAGTAAATGCATTTCTTTTACTCGAATGTATAAGAAATATGGTTAACATGCCTGACTAGGGAAATTTCTCTCTGTGTAGTATCAAAAAACAGAGGGATATAAATTTACATTTCAAGTAATAGTAATTGGACAAGCTAAATAGGAAGCAGTAAGATTGCCTGAGCTCAACCAAGAGAGAATAGAAGCTGGAGTGCTAGTATGGACAAATTCTCTGTACAATAGCCCTACGTGGAGGGTAGACTAGGGCCTATGACAAAAGCCTGTAAACTCCTCCCAGGAAAGTCTATTTTACTCACAGTGTGAAAACTCTGATGTTGGTGCTCAGATGGTGCAGCCTTTGGCATGTGGACAGTCATTCTGGAATGGCAGTGGTTATAGTGGACTCTCTCTCTGTGTCTTTCCTTGACGTCTTTGTTAAGCTGCCTGTATCTGTTGATATCATACCTGTTACCAGCTCTTAGTTAATATCAGCCCTGATATTGGTTCCCCTACAGTGAACCCAGTGTATATGGTTTAAAACTAAAGGCACACATTCCCAGTTCCCTGGTTCTTTAGTTATACTCATATGTAAGTGCTTCTTTCTTTAACCTCTGACTCCCTGAGCTATAGAGTCAAATAGACATTACAAATGGTTAAAGCCCAGATGACCTCACGCTGGGCTCCCACTAAAGTTGTGGTTAATCACAGGACCTTGAAATTCTTTTACAGAGAAACTGATGTCCAGAGAATATCAAGAAACTGAAGCTTCCCAGGCTCAACTCCTTGGATTCCTGATGTCAAAGTCTACATCCACCCTGGAGATAAACAGCCAAGAACGCTCATCTGAGAAATCCTTTGTCTCCTCTGCTGGAAGCAGCCTCAGACACAGGCCCATGGGAAAATGCTAACCAAGAAGTCTATGTCCCCCTTCCCCTACCTGAAACACAAAATAAAAACCCCTACCAGTTTCTTAACGAGGAGCAAGCAACTTTTGGGGCACTGGCCCTTTGCTTTGCCCCCTCTGCCTGGCAAAGTAAAGCCTTTCCTTTTTCACCCAAGACTCTGTTCTCATTATTTAGATTCACATCAGGATCAGAGACTGAACTTTTGGTAACATATCCGGAAGTTAGGCTCCACTAACTGTCAGATGATTTCTCTGTTGCTTTTGACAATGCCTGGATGTAGGGAGGAGAAAAAATTGCAACACTTCTCATACAATTGATGCTAGGCCCTCTTGTATGAGTAATGTTTAAGGTCAGTCTTTCAGACTTTTTCTGACCCCAGGCAGGCTCTTTTAAGCTATCTCTTTCTTGGTTTTCTCTGGTAAATTTCTAGCTAGTCCAACGTTTCATTTGTTGCTAACAAGGAGCTACCAGCCTCCCCTTAATTGTTAAACACCAAAGTCTCCACTGTTTTTGATAGCACATTTAGGATTGAACTTCTTCACAATCTGTCTTAAATAAAGTCAGGGATACCTATGGAGCCCTCTGTTCTTATGACCTTTCTGTCTCTGAGAAACATCTCTATGCCCTTGCTTCTTGGGTGGTCACAGTGTGTTGTTTCTCTTAGAGTGACCCTCTTGCTTTATGAATGGGACACTGACATGGGGTGGTTAGTTCTAGTCTTCTTGGGCTACCTGTCCAGCATGAAACCCCACCTGACAAGTCAGCAGGAATGAGGGCAATAGGGGCCCAGTATTATTGCCCTCCAATTCCTGGGATAGGGCTTTCCTTCTATAAATGGGACTTGGATGGAGGGAGGGAGCCCCATAATTCTCAGTCGCCCTTATCCAGAATAGAGTTAATGCAACACAAAGTGGGGATAAAGGATGCAAAATACTGTCATTCTGCCCCTCCTGGACAGATAGTATAGTTCTAGAATGGCAGCTAGAGGGAGAGGGAGCCCTGTGTTTTTGGCTGTACCTACCGGGAGTTGAGCTTCCATCATTCTGAGTTGGGGGATAGGAGGACAGAGCAGGCTATGGTTGAAATGCAACTAACTCTCACTGTTCTTTTTAAGATTATAGGTTTTCTTGATTAATTTTTTTCACTTCTATCTGTCCATAGAACAATTTCCAGAGACTTTAAATAGTTTTTTTTTAAATAACTTTCATTAGTTGTGGTTGTTTTTCTGGGAAGAGGGTCTGTGGAGCTGCTCATGCCATTATTCAAGAAGTCCTTTGGTGCTATTTATTTCCAGTCTATGGTAACACCTAAACAGAAACATCAATAGAAACATCAAATCTACTAAAGATAGTAAGAATAAGTATATTCCATTGCAATTCAAAACCTCCTAACCAGACTTTGAAAATTCAGCCTCAAAGAAAGGAGAAATGGAATAGAGTACAGATGACTCATCAACGAATAAGGGAAAAGAGGGCTAAAAGAGTCATTTTGTATGTTTGAAAAAAGATTTATGAACATTCATTCATATATTCTTAAGATGGTCATTGTTGGACATACACAGTATATCAGCACTGCTCTTTATATAAATCATCCTCAGTTTCGTGGGTATTTTTTTTTTAATAATATGATATAGGGATACAATGCCTAGTTTCTCTCTATCCTTTCCTCTCTTTGGAGGAAACAAGGAAGGGAAAAAGGAGTGGAAAAATTATATGATAGGAAATTTTTGAGTTCTTTCGTATTCACTCTGATGTAATCAACAATTGTTTTTGGTTTTTCTACTTCATACAGAATAGTACACTAGGAACAGCAAATTAAGCCTTATGTTTCTATACAAGCATGTATAGTCTAATTGGGGGAAAAAAAGACTGATAATATTAACTGATAAATCGTTTCAACATACCAAAATATTTTTAAAATGTCATATAACATCTTGCATTTGTGATGATTAATATGTTATTTTTGTATAAGAAAAATCCTCTATTCCAGAAGATGTCTTTTTATTTTGCCTTATTCTAACTATATTATTAGTATTGGCATATATTCTGAATTAAAAACAGAATAAATTTACAGATTCTAGTTCTAGTTTATTATTCTGAAACTGATGTGCTGAATAAGGAGTTTTAAGTTTCTCAGAATTCTTCTAAAATGTAGTTTTACACTTCCTATTAGCCAGTGCTTGGTACAAAAAAGACACCTGACTTTGAACCACTGAATTGAATAAAACATGTCATTGTCTAATCTTCATTATCCCTGCTCCAGAACTTTATTCCAGTCAGTAGGTAAAATACTTGTAGATGTGATTACAGGTAGCAGAATTAGGAATGGATTTTGGCTGGTTTGACAGCTTTTGGATATTACATTCAACCAAAAGATACTTGTTTTACAACCTCTTGAATTGCTAAGAATCACTATTCCTTGGCTAAACGGAATAACTAATGAAATCTGACTAAGTAGTTTGCAACATTGAAGCAATGGTAATCCTAGGAAAACTCATATGTTGAATTTGAAAAACACGATTTTGGGGGAAAAATTACATAAAAACTGCAGAAAACAGGTTTTTGTAATTGACTCAAAAGATGTAGAAAATACCACGATCAGAAATATGAGGGAAGGAGAGATGATGATGAAGGAGAAATAGAAATACTCAGAAACAAATTAGGACCATACGGCAGCTAACACATTGAATGTCTGGATGCCTAGAGCTATGGAGCCAAAGCACAAAAAGAAACATGATGGAAATAAATATCTGATACTTATCTTTGTTTAAAAAACTGCTTCACATAAACAGAATAGATATGAATAAGTTTAGATTTACTTGCCTACAATCTTCCTGATAGCCAATAGTATGATATTGTTGGCAAAAAACCTAAGGGGTTATTCCATGCCAGAAATATTGAAGCTTAAATAGGTACACACATTTAAAAGCTTTTTGGAAGATTCCAGTAATATATTTTAAGAATGAAATTGATAAATTAAAGAATCCAAAATAAACTATAAAGCAGGTGAGGTACTTCTCAAAAACACTGTAGTATATGATGGGGGAAGTAAAATCAAGGATGGAATACAGCTTGTATCAGAATCACCTTCAGTGACTATTAACTACAAATTCCTGGGATATAATTTGCTGGGATAAAAATTTTGATGACAAAGCCTGGGAATCAGCATTTTAAAAAAGTCTCCAGGTGATTCTTAAGCATGCTGAAGTTTGAGAACTACTGTTGCAATCTAGGTTATAACCGGATATCTTGCAATATAGAATCTATTAGATGAAAATAAAGTTAATTATTGGAACTAAAAAATGAAAATGCATGTTTCCCTTTAGTTCATCGAATGGGCATGTTTGGGATGGTGAGGTTGGGGACTGTGGCCTGTGGGATGCAGGAGGAAATGCCCTTCAATGTCTTCAATGTATCCTTACATAATTAAAACAGGTAATTTTCTCTTTTATTAATATTTTTTTAAATAATGATTTTCACCAAAAACCTATATCATACATTGAAAGTTAATTTATTATAAATTATTCAAAAAAGTTGACATATATATGCCCCAGATAATCTGATTTGATCCGTAGATAAAATTGGAGGCAACAATGAGACATACCATATATACTTCAGGTAAGAGAATATATTATTTTTCATAACATAACGTTTGATTTTTATTCTATTTACTAAAACTTAAAGTCAGATCTACATGGTCCAAAAGTCAATCAAGGGAAAGAAGAATTGATTCATGTGTGAAAATAAAGAACGTAGATCTCACTAAAAATTCTACTCAGACATGTGGGAGGACTAAGGGGAATGAGGTGAACTATACATGTTTCCCTTGTACATTTCATCTGCGTAAAAATTATTTCTGGATTTTTACTAGCACTTCCCAGAAAAGGGTGCGACCAAAGATTTCAAATTCTATACAATTAACAAATACTATGTGGGCATTTTATTTTTAAGTTATCAAGGAGAAAAACAATTTGTAGAGATGAAAATCAGTGGCTTTTATAAGACTCTTCATTTTTAGTCCATTTTAATAAAATATTTTGTGAGAGGAAGTTCTTGTAAAAGAACGAAGTCCATTGAGAAGCTATATATGTCTTTGGTCCCATACCTTGGAAAAAGGACACTTTTAAGGTACTTATAAAAGAATGTGTAAAAGTCACATCCTAAAGGTTTTATACTCTGCTACTACAATTTCAAATCATTTGATTTTTTTCTTTAGTTATTACTTTGAATTAATTGCCTTTGATGGGATTTTTAAAAATACGCAATCAGTCATTTTCTATTTTAAAGTCACTCGTTTATTTATAATTTACCTCATCTTAGTCTCACAATTTGTGTTTTTAAAATTCTACTCCGAGCTTGGGGAAATCAGAGGATTTTTATCTCATGGGGGAAGTTCTGTCTTATTTAGCTATATTGTTGGAATGTATAACAGAGTGGGCAGACCACAAATTAAAACCAAAACTACCAAGAGGAAGGGCCAAACATCAAAAAGACTATTTGACAATATATTTATTTCCAGAATGGCAAATGTTCTATCAGGATTGTTTACAGAGTGAAAGACAATTTCTAATTAGGTTATCAGATGGGAGATAGGCTTTATCATTCCAGTAATTTCTCATTGGAATACTCTTCAAGCAAAAGGACAGTGTAGACACATATATGTTTTTGATATAATGTTATTCATATTTAAAGAAATATGACGATGTTATATAGTTCCCTAAAGTTTGAAAAAAATTATCACAATCTCCCTATTACTCAACTTCTTATGGTCTTGTGGTTTCTGCACTGGAAACAAATAATTCAACATCAAGTGTTAAAATGTTACATTTTTAAAGTGTACTAGTATAGTGACCTGAAATTTCTGAATTAACATCCATGTTTACAGAGTAGATTAAAAAACACTAACATTAAATTCATGCTACTTACACTATTTAAGATGTTTCTTGAAAGGTGAGATGCTAAATTTCTCAATATTTCCTTATGTGTGCATCCTGGTGCTTAGCTTGAAGATTGACCGAAAAATATGTGGCACATTTCAAAGCCTATTATTCTTCTTTCTGTCTCCATGTCTTCCAACTTCACAATCAAAACTTCTGATTTGGCCAGAGGAAACTAGTCTGGGTGAGAGAAAACATAATGTTATAACCCTTGTCTTCTGAATAAATGACCTTTAAATATTTAGCATATTTTCAAACAGGATCTTTTCAGACCACCTCCCCATCCACCTTTAAATGCAAATGGTGCTTTTAAAGGGATAGTGGAGGACACAGAAGGAGCACAGACAAAAATAAATACGAAGGGAAGATTAAGTTACCTTTGTTTTAGGTCTTACCAAACAGTAAACATTTTTTTTCTACTTTTTGATTTCATTTTTAAACCTTCACTTCTTCATTGTTTGAGGGTCTAAATAGATTGGAGACTGGAGCAAATTGAGCACTTGGTCACTAGTCTTGCATGAAGTTTAAACTAGACACGTTTGTCAAAAACAAAAGCAATACATTTTAGCAAACACCCTTTCTCTGTACATTTGTTTAGGGTATGCAGTGTGGCTAAAATCTATATACCCGTATTCTATCTATGTACTAATTTCCATTATTAATCCTTTATAGCTTAACACCTATTGAGAACTTGGTTCACTCGGAGCCCTGGTTATCTCCTGATCTATATCTGATCAGGTTCACTATTCTCCAGAAATTGATTCTGGAAATGGATATATCCAAATTAAGTATTGAAGAAAGCTACATCTTCTGATTTGTCTGCCTGTCTGAGTGAAATGTTATTATGACAATAGATTCAATTTCTATTCCTTTTTGAATTCTCACCAGTTTATGAATTAATTTCCTCACTTTAATTAGATGATTTTTATCACCACTTAACATGTAGATTACCATTTTATTACATTTTGTTGGAAATAACTACTAAAAGATATTAATGATCAAATATATAAAGTTTTTTTGGATAAAGATTCTACTCTAAATACTTTTATGCCTGTACATACCAATTGCAGTAAATTTCTAGGACATAGAAGTACTGTGATAAAGTTGTAAGTGAATTTTAATCAAATCACTAAGCCAACTGAAATTAGATACCTCTTGACATTCAGATAGTAGCACTTTGAAATAAACGCAATAGACACCTTCATCTCAGCATTGAATAGTCTGCTTGATATACTGTAAGTTCTCTAAAATAGCTGTGAAAATCCTGTGAATAGCAAAGGACCATTGTCTGATATAGTGCCAGAAAGTGAGAGGATGGCACAAAAAGACCTGGTATGGTTCCACTTGGCTGTACACGGGGTCACTAAGAGTAGGAATTGACTCAACAGCACTAATAGCAACAAAGTTTTCTAAAATGTTTATCAGACATTCACTCAATCAACCACTTAAATATTTATTGAAAAATCTATTTGGAGGCACATCATTCAACTTGAGATTATAGCAGTGACTAAGACATGATCTGTCCTCCACTAGCTTCTAGGCTAGTCATAGATAAAAACAAGTGTGTTTTAAACAGTGTGATACAAAGAAAAGTAGAAGATCACATAAGAAGACACCTAACATTTTTGCAATTCAAGTAAGATTTTCTATGGTGGTATAAAAGAATCTAAATTGAGATGTGTTGGATGACTGGGGATTAGTATATTAGTAGTGGGAGTGGAGTGTGTTGAGTGTTCTAGGAAGAGAGAACATGGCATGCGTAGATTTCTAGAGTTGAGAGAGATCATACATTGGATTAAATTGAGCTCCATTTCAAAACTGCCTCAGAAGAGTTTTTCTTACTTTCAGTTTTGGTCTGTTTTTATGGTAACCAAGTGAAGGTTTAGTTTCATATGTCTAAATACCATTATGGAGCTCCCTTAGTTGAGAACAGGCCTTAAGGTGCATGAAATGATGGCACTTCAGGTGGACTGCAGAGTGAAATGCACATAGTAAGTTGCTCCTAAATTCCTCGGAGCCCAGAAGAGGAACTAAGAAATCAAAGTGTGTGTCCTAAGACTACATAAAAATCTCATTATCTGTTGTAAGAGTCAGATTCTACCATTTAATGCCTAAAACCTACCCGTAGATATCAACCTTAAAATTCAAATCTGGTGCTTTGACTTTTCCATCTGAGAAACTGTTTCTGATTTATCAAATCTTTGCTTGTTCCTGTGAACTAAAAGCAGCATCTTAAGCATCTTTAATGATGTTGAGGAATCTTTAATACATGATTAACAAATTCATAAGCTATATCAGGTTTTCCATGGGGTATTTGAATGGTCATTAGAAATTCTACATCATGAAACAATCTTCCTGTCAAGTATTATGCCATATGGGAGGGCTGAAATTAATTAGATGGCTCCTAATCAACCAGGTGGAAATCAGGATGCATAGAGGATGAAGTTACATGCTCTGCTGAGGCCATCACTTCCCATCACGTGTCCAGTGACTTGAAGACACAGAGCTGCCAAGGGGAAGACCTCCAGAATGCCGCCTGCAGTAACAGTGTTTAACATTGTCAGTTTCTGTAAGATCCAGGGGCGTCACAACTGACAGAGTTTAACAAAATTTATTAACGTATCTGGAGTGTGTGTTGAGAACGGCATTTTTATATTCATCTCAAATACCCCCTTGAGTCACATCCCCACCTTGTTCTGAATGCATTTGCACACAGGGAAGAGAGCATTGTCAGCTGTAAAAAAATATTTTGATAGGATAATTTTTAAACTCTTGCAAAGCCTAAGCAAATGTACCGCAGGAGTTAAGATACTCCAAATTTAGCAGGACAGTCTCAACTTTTGACAAGCAATTTTGCTACTTTTAACCCTTGATAAGAGTAGTGAGAAACATAATTTAGAAGAAGCAGACAAAGCAATTTATAGGCCACAGAAAATTAAATAAAGTGGTAAAATAATAATTGCTAATATTGAAATATTGCCTAGATTCTGGCCTCAGGGATTTTATGTGTTTTATCTCCCTGACACGTACAATATTCCTGTGAAGGAGGTACTGCTATTACCTGAATTTTAATTTAAGGACACTGAGGTTGAGAGAATTTAAGCAACTTGTCTAAATTCCAACTTATACTAATCTAAAGCTCAAGATTATAATCACTACATCATCCTGACTCCCTTTGCTTAAGTTTTAAAATTAAATAGTAATACTTTTCTCGTCTTAGTTTATTCGTGAGTTTATCTGTTCATTCCCATTTTCCTTTACTCACTACGTTTAGGATAATTTGGCGTATATGGGACCTCTATTGTCGAACCCGCATTCATTCTTGCAATTTTTGAGTCACATCCTCTGCAGGTGTGAAACCTGCCAAGAATAACTGTAGAACAATGGAGAAGCACAAGGAACACACATATGAAGAAACACAGACTCTGCCTTTGAGTGTCTAAGCTTCAATGGGAAAAACAGAAAACCAATAACTTGGCACAACTTGGTTAGTGCTATACAAAGGGAAGGAAAGGCTGAGATGCAGCAGAGAGCGAGGAGGTGAACAGTACTGGGACGAGGGGAAGAATCCACAGAGGGGAAGATGGGAACTCTGCATCTTGCAGCTGTGTGGTATATAATCAATATGCTTTTCAAAGAGACCAGGGAGGGGGAGCTGCAAAGCGGCTTGTTTAAAGAAAGCAATTCATTTCCGGGAGAAAAAAATTCCCTCAAATACAGCTGGGTTGACAAATACATTCTGTGAATGGTCATCTTGATTACTTTACCAAGAGCCGAGGGAAAAAAAATAAAGAATATTTACACAGCAGCTGAAAGCCCATGGATTTCCAAGCCTTGGCTTTCCTGCTTATTTGGCTCCATCAGTTTTTTTTTTTTTATCTGTCATCTCCTTTTGCACATCAGCCTCTCTCACGTTTCCAATATTCATTATAACTTGGACGAGCTTTCTATAGCGGCAGAGTATTAGCCAAGTTTCTCTAGAGAAACAGAACCAATAGGGTGTGTATGTATATATATATACACACACACACACACACACACATATATATATGGAGGATTATGGAGGCAGACAGGTTCCAAGATCTGCAAGGTAAGTCAGCAAGCTGGAGACCCCAGAAAATCAATGGCATAATTCCAGTCCAGGTCTGAGGGCAGGAAAAAGCCAAGATCCCAGTTTGGAGGCAGTCAGCCAGGAGGAATTCTCTCCAACTCAGGGGAGGGTCAGGATTTTTGTTCTGTCAGCTTTCAATTGATTGCATGAGGCCCACCCACATCAGAGAGGGTGATCTGCTTTACTCAGTCTACCTATTTCAATTTTAATCTCATCCCAAAACTCCCTCAAAGAAACACCTTTGAATAATGTTTGACTAAACATCTGGGCTCTCCATGGCCCAGCCAAGTTGACACATAATATTAATTCTCACAGGAGTTTCTCAAAGTGTGGTACTAGTACCAACAGATCAGCATTATCTGGAGACTTGTTAGACTTGCCCGTTTTGAAGCCCCACCCTAGATTTACTGAATCTGAAATTTTGGGGGTGGGGCACAGCAGCTTGTGTTTTAACAAGCACTCCAGGTGATTCTAGCTAATGATTGAGAACCAAGGGTGATAGTGATAATTTTCTCAAATGTAACTCACCCCTGCTGAAACTCACCTGGTCCAAGAAGAAAGATGTAACTTAGAGATATTTCCTTCAGCTTTGTGACTGCACTAGGAGAATGCATAGCTTTTCAGCTCAAGTAGAAGAAGCATCTGATATTCAGTAAGAATAATTTTCAAGGTGTGTATTTAACATGCCACTATTAGGAAGTTTGGAGGACTGTCAGTGAGCTATTGTGTTAGTAGACTTCATGGTAGTGCACATGATTCTGAATTAGGAATCAGAATACCAGTATTCTGGGGATGGCCCGGTGGTGCAGCGGTTAAGTGCTCACGTCCCACTTCAGCCGCCCAGGGTTCGCAGGTTCGGATCCCAAGTGTGGACATGGCACCACTTGGCAAGCCACACTGTGGTAGGCGTCCCATGTATAAAGTAGAGGAAGATGGGCACGCATGCTAGCTCAGGGCCAGTCCAGTCTTCCTCAGCAAAAAGGGGAGGATTGGCAGCAGTTAGCTCAGGGCTAATCTTCCTCAAAAAGAAAAAAAAGAATACCAGTATTCTTGCCCCAGGGACAGCACACATCCAACTGTGCCACCTTTGGGACATCACTTAAACACTTTGAGCCTAGATGTCTTCAACTGTCACTTGTAAAATAATGTCAGGCCTTTCTGACTCGGATGTTTATTTGAGGATAAAATGAGAAAAAAGTAAATAAGCCAAAGCTTTGACATTTGGAAAACACCAAACAAAGGCATAAGGAGAGACAGGCTAAGTTTGTTGCTATGACATTTTAAAGAAGCAGTGTCTCAAGAATTAGTGGAAGAGAATGTGTCAGTCTCACAAAAAGCAGGACTTGATTGGCTTATTATTAATATTCCCCTCATTTTGAACCATCCATCGTTGGGAAATTCAGGTTGTAAAGAAGCAAATAAGGTCTCCAAGTGGTGTTTAGTCCTGGTTATTTACACAGGAAAATGACCAGAAGCAAATAGATAAGAAGCCAGTTGATTTCTAAGAAAATCAATTAAGAGATTAAAAAAAAAGACCTGCCTTCAATGATTGTTCAACCTTAAAGAAAGCCCATTGCTATTGAAGCCACAGAAGAACGCAGCATGAAAGCTGAACAGCCTTTCAGGATGATTTTTGCCCTAAGGCCCAAAAATAGCTGTAGTTGTGGTCGATTGTGGATGAGGGTGCTCTTCCCTGAAAGCAGAGCCAGAGTTGCCCAGACTTGATCCTGAAGCACTGGATCTGCTGTCAGAGCAGAGGGTTTTCCCTCTTCCTGACCTGCAGGATTGGCACGTGCCACAGATTCCTCTGTTACCACTGTAGTTTGAAGGAGATTTCTGTTGCAGTTTTTCTTTTCATACTTCGACACTGCAGGGGTTGATAGGCTATCACTGAGCTTGAAACTACATATAATTATAGATAAAAGACTTCACCCTCGTGGAAAACTGGATAGACTTCAGGGTTACCTCCTCCTTGGGGATGCGAGAATATTCCCTGTCAAGACACAAATCTTATATATGGGCAATTGTTAGAGAGAGAGAAAAACATATATGTGTATATATATATATATATATATATATATACATATTTATGTGTGTATATATATATATATATATACATATATATATATATATATTTCGCTGGAGAACCCTGACTAATACAGATTTTTGATACTGAGAATGGTTCTAGAAGAACAGAATGTTAAGGATGAGTTTTCTGAATTGGTTCACAGCTTTCTGAAATATATGCTCTAATCTGATTAGGTTTAATGATGCTAATGACTCTATTTCCAGTGGTAAAAGAGCACTGATAACCCATGGCGTGATCTAGCAATGGAGATACACAAATATTTCCATTGGATACTACTAATTGACCACTTAGAGGAAGCAGGGTCAGGGGTGACTGTACATGATACTTCTGAACATTTTTTGAGAACTAATGAATACAATGACATTTGCTAGTTGCTCCTAATGTCACTGGACAAAGTGGTGCAAGAGGATGAGCTCAGGGTTTCAATTTCCCAGCTCAAGTGTCACGTAAATGACCTAAGAGCTTCTCTGTCTTCCCTGAAGGAGATTCTTACATCCTGTAGTTGCAGGGCTGAAATGACTGAAAATCAAATGCAAAATCTCATCCTATTAATAACTAAATAACAACACAATTTAAACTCCCAGCCTTGCAGGGTATCGACTGTTAAAGTGAGGGCATTGACTGAGAAAGAATGGGAGACTGTAACCTAGGATGGTAACATGCAGGGTGACCAGAATGAAGCTAGAAATATGAGACCCTAAATTCTGATGCATCTCCTTTGCCAGTGGAAGAAGTCTTCCCAATCCAGTGGAAGTAAACTCACCATTCCAGTGGTATTAGTCTCTTTACCCATAGTGATGTTGGCCTTTCCACCTCCATCTGAGTAGATATACCCTTCATTACACGAGGAAACTGTAATAGCCCATCTAAGGCAGTTGCCATGTAAGAGGATGCTGATTCTCCTCAGGACCCATCTCCACCTCCGTTCTTTCCTCCAGATCTTTAACCAGGCTCAAGTCCCAGCAGGCCCCTAAAGGTGAGGTAGAATAAGGAGGTATATTATACTCCAGAGTAAAGTAAAGTAAAGTGAAAAACACTTCAGTTTTCTAATTTATATAGACAGAAATTTAGGGAATATGTGTGAGAATGGATACTAATGGTGTGGGATAATTGGGGAAGGAACATAAAGTTGGATCAGGCCTAGTTTATTTCCAGTGAGTCACTAAACAAAGATTATGCATTTGATACTGGGGCTTAGAACGGAATCTAACAGTTTGTTTGGTTGGTTAACTGAAATATGGGCCAAAAGGTGACCCACAGTGAGTGAATTGGAAATTCTAGATCTGCTTTAGTTTAATGTAGAGGAGGGATTTAAAGACTTAGGGAGAAAGGAATATTTGAATGGCCTTGTCATTTAAGACCTACTCATCTACACTAAGAGGGGCTGGATACTTTTACCAAAACTTTGAGAAAGAAATTTGTTATGGGAGCCCCAGCATCCTTGAAGAACTCCATGATTGCCCTTCTCTACAGGACATACCTCAGGATGGGAACTGCAGTCATTTAATTCAGAAACATAAATGAAATGGAAATAATTGGATTTGCGGGTGGTAGGGACCAAGTGGTAGTATTCGACCTTCAAAGGCAAGACGGGCACAGTTACCGCAATGGACAGCAGAGTCAAAGCAGCAATCAGGGTAATCTGACTCCTGAAAATCTATGGCGGCTAGTTGATCATGGTGTTCCTAGAAGTAAAATAGGTAGGAAGCCTACTAAATTCTTACTTGATCTGTAAAAGCAGAAAATGTCTAGGTCAAGTGATCAAAAGTCTAACCTGAGTCATAGAAACAGAGCGTCATGGCTCCTCAATTAATTCCTGGACTTGAGCCACTTTATAGATCTAGAGCCCCATGAATGAAGGGGAGGCCATGTCCCCTTGAAGAAGGATCCTAGAACACTAGTGAAAATGTATACTGTTAATCTGTCTCACATCCTTCCCCAAAGAGACCTGTGGCCTTTTGCCAGGGTAACTATAAGTATATATACATACATATGTACTTATTCATATATTAAAACTTCACTATATATATGAAGGCTATATATAAAGATATATCTGTCCTCCTAAACTTAATTTTCAGTAGACTATGGCTATTAAAATGAATCCAATCATTCTAGATTTTACTTTTCTTTTTCTGCTAAAGGGTGAAACTCCTCAAGAAGCCATCCCCCCAGATTTGATACAATTGATTTACCATACCTGACTCTGGAACAAAGTAGACAATAAACTCAAAATATTTTTACATCTCTTCTCAAATGATCATTCATATGACAGGAGGCCTGCTTTATGTTCTACTGTAAACAGGAATAATATCTTTTTCTTTTTTTTACAAATCACTCATCTAGATATATTCAAATACCCAGGTGGGTAGTTCACTTTTAATACCACAGAACCTACACCATGAAATTGTGGATGGTTTGGTCCTGGATCATTTGTAGGACAAGTACAATTCATTGCTCCTCCCTACCAAGATGAACATCTGGTTTTCATTTGCACTGCTTTTTGGCTCTGCCAAGATATTTTACCAATAAAACACAATTCCAAATATGACATTGAGTTAACCTGCTGGATGGAGTTATTTAGTTGTACATGTCAATGTAGGATCTTTCAATTTAAAAGTAATTTTGATTTTGGTATAGTAAAATTTAGTTTTTCCTTCTACCGATAATGAAATAACAAATGTGAAACTGTTTCAGTCTATTTTTAGTTCATTGTATTAAAATAACTTTTCCACATTGAAAACTATCTCCTGTTGATGTGACAGGAAGGCAGACTTTCATTTATTTATCATTTATTGCAGAAAAATGCAAATTTGTTCATAGAAGTTCAAGTCAATTTCATTTTATTTTCAGCACTTATAAGATACATTTTTTGAATATTTCAAATAGGTTCTTGGTCTTGCATTTTTGTTAAGATTCATAATACGAAGCAAAGCTTGGCTGCTCTCCAGGGGGCCAAATCATAATAATGAAATTCTCACTTCATTCTCAATAGAATGTTTGATAATATCTGAAGGTCAGGAAAGAAGAATAATTCACGCTGTAATCTCATCCTTTCTCTCAGACATCTTATA
Organism: Equus caballus; assembly: GCF_041296265.1. Taxonomy (NCBI): domain Eukaryota; kingdom Metazoa; phylum Chordata; class Mammalia; order Perissodactyla; family Equidae; genus Equus; species Equus caballus. Next base: position 22,810,298 of record NC_091687.1, read on the forward strand.
AACTTTATTGTACTTAATCTTTAATCATTTTAGGTTTCTAATACTACTATTAGATTTGAAATTAGAAAAGCAAGTGATAAAAGTTAATAATTTCATCCAAATTACAGAATTAGCAAGTGGGGTAACTAGTACTTGAATAAAGAATTGCCGTGTTTCTAGTCTAAACTTTTCTTTTAAAATTCTGCCTTTCTTTCTGTCAGAGTCTGAGGATGTATATTTTTATTGCTCTTAATGTACATTAAAATTAATCCGAAAACCATCATGAGATTCTTGCCTATCTGAGAAAAATTTAATTGAGTTTAGAACAATCAGCTTCTCCCCTAAAAGAATTTGCAGTGAGCCACCTTTCTTGTGTAAGATTGTTTTTCTGACTCTTCAAGTATTTCAATGGCTTGTTAGAAGCTTTAAGATCATAGTTTGTAAACTACCAATTCTCCATTTAAGGAATCAGTCGTCCTGGAAATGGCATGACAGTATTTTCTCAACAATTCTTGGTAACCATTTTGTGAATTGGAATTCTTTTCTTTGGGAATATATGAGCTTCTGATTCTACTAAATTATTAAGAGCAGTTATTTTTCAAGTATAGGCTACATATATACACATACACACACACGTATACATATTACACACATTGTGGTTCTAATTTTCCTATCTGGTGATCATTTGATAAAAGAAAATTTATCTAACTTACATGGATTTTACTAAGACAGATTAACTTCTTTTCACATCAGAACATTTCTGTCGAAGTAGTCAAAATGTTGATAATGCCTTTAGACTTTGCCTGGAACTCACCTTAAACTAACTAATTATAGATTTATGGCATGTATATTTACTGCTTTTTGATTAGATCACTATTTTCATTCTCTAGGATTCTTACGTATCACAAATTCTCTTCAATCCCTCAAAACCCATCAATCTCACAATTTCACTTGAGTGTATCCACAAGGCCTTTTCATATGATAGGAAATCTACCCTGATCTAAAGGCATAAACTCATTTAAAGTAGAACCATTCTCTCAAGATTCCTTAGAATCAAAGACGTTCAGGATTTGAAGGCACTCTCAAGGTCAATTGTCATATACAAACTTTGGAGTCCTTGTACCAGGAAAATATGGGATCTATGTTTGAGCCACTTCACTTACGGGCAACTCCCCACTTCCATTCTTGGTCTCAAATTGATGGAATATTCATCCTCATGTGGAGCAGAAATCTGTCTCCTGGATCATCCAACCAATGGCTCTGTTACTTTTAGCTCTTATCCAAATAGAGCTATTCCTACACCCTCATGAATGCCTTTTCATATTTGGAGCCAAAAGTTATTTGTTCCCTGAATCACGTAACTCCAAAAATAAAATAATGCTTTTTTGATCATGTTTTTGAAAGTCTGACTTTATTTCCACCATTCTTTTCTTTCCTCCTTCTCCATATGCATTCCATTCAAACTTTATGTTCTTTCTGGACTTCTGAGTTTTAGCATTTTCAACTAAACACAATATTTCCTGTACAATAATATTATACACTAACATGTGCTATCACTTGAGATATTTTTCTAAGCATTTATGTTTATTAACATTAATAATATAACATTGCTTATTTAGTGAAATTTATGCTGTTATATATATAATAACATTTTCACAGCATCCATATGAGTAATGTTTTCTTATTATTACCATTATGTATAACTGATACAACTAAAGAAGAGATATTAAAAAGTGGAAAAGAATAATCTGCAACATATAAAACAAATGTATCTTCATTATAACCCAAGAGAAGAGGCTATGACTACAATTTTTGGACTCCCTGCATTGCCATAGCCAATACATCTTCTCATCAGGGCCTGTCACACGCATGTCAGGACCCAGCAGCACATATGTCCCAGCTGCGTCCACATGCAGCTGTCTATGAAAATAACTCCCTTGACCCTATGGATGTTTAAGTGACAGTGTGTTCCACCTGGGTTGAATGGACCTGGAGAAAAGCCCATAGAGATCCTGGAAGTGAACTTGGAGTCTTTTGGTAATGGCATATTTGAGGTCATGGGTAGACAGGGGAGCGTACATTTATGTATATGAAAATTATTCAGAAAGTGCCTATATTTCCTAAATTAGGAAAATGAGTCTCCTTAAAGAAAATCTTTAAAACATTTTAGTGCTTAGTGATCATGGCACAACAATGTAAGTTCAAAAGATATTTGAGTAATACTTAATCCAATTAAGAACAGGTCTTTTGAAAAACAAGGCTTTATGAGGTTTGTCATTTTAGGACTGAATTTTAATAGAATGTGAAAGTATGAATTGTTACACTTTATTCAAAAAAAACCTTGAAACTACTCGTGGGTTCAAAATAATTTCATGGAGAAAACAATCTAGGGCATAGTCTTTACTATTTTTGAGCAAAGCCACAAGGGTTTCGTGGGTAAGATAGGTCAAAGAAGTTCAGGGCTCTGACATTTACCACAGAAAACATTGTTTCTTTTCTTTCTTGACAAAGATAGGCAAAGAATTGCTCTAAGAGCTTCATCAAATACTGTTGGAGACACTAGGTGGGAGCAGAGGATTCAAATATTTAATAACACTGATTCCTTAGATAGGACTAAACTCTGTCGATGGGTAATTGGCTTCTTCTCCTTCAGTTTCTCAATTGTGACTTTGTTATTCCTCACTTCAAGTTTAGTTCTCTCAAGGATGATGGGAATGTTGAGGTGAAGGTGTCACACTTCAGGATGTCACTTGATTGGACATTTTTAAATGATGTAGAACTCACATAGGTAAGAATACACCTGTTTGTAGGTAAGGAAAATCTTCTCGCCTGCTGGGTTCACTGGTTCCCCATCTATCATAACATTGGAGGAATAGTTGTCAAATACAGTAGGAGTATGTTTTCCTGGAGCTGCATCAGTTGTCTGATCAGGAGACAAGTTTTAACAGCGATTCTGTCTCCTAAGACCACACATCTGATGGTCTCCATCATCAGATGTGGGTAGTTAGTGACACTATCTATGACACTTAACCCTGAGTTGACTGGTTAACTCAGCCCAGCCACAGCCAAAACTGAAACCTGGGGAAAAACAGAAATAGCTGTGAACATTAAAGCATGACCACAACCTTGAAAACTAGAAACTTAATTAAAACATGAAGAGACACTAACAGGTGCAGAACAGCCTTTAATATCTCAGGCATAAACAAGAATATAGAGCTGTGATTCTCAGATTTTAGTTTCCAAACTAATAGTGTCATGGTACCTGTAACAGGGTACCTGTAATGCGGAGTCTTGAGTCTACCCAAAGAGATTTCTACTCAGATGGTCTGGGATGGACTCAGGAACTGCAGTTCCACAAGCATCCCGAGTCACTCTGAGACTGGTCCAGATTACATTTTGAGAAACAATGAAGAAACAAAGAGATTGGAGTTTGGTGATGAGAAATAAGATTTGCAGATGTAGGGATGGCATTTCAGTCACTTCTTTCACTCAGCCTATTTCAAGTGACTGTTTCTCCTTACAAATAACATATATTTTGTTTTTCTTCTCTTCTACATGTATCTAGGTGGCTATTTTGTGGAGGTGGGGAAAAGCAAGTGTCAGATATGTGTGCACATGGTCTTGTTCAGTTCTTGAGCTCTATGAGGAGGTGCCGGTCTAGCCTGTTCCCTGGACCTCTGTGAAGTGTGATCAGTACAGTCTGAATTCCTGAGCCAGGAAGCACTGCCTCTCATCCTGATTCCTCTGGTTTAAGAAATCTTGGCCCCTACTGCAGACAATCTAGCTCTTTGTTCTGGGGCGATCAAAATATGCAGAAGAATTTCCTCTGACCCAAGCTGAATTCATGGGCTATTAAAATTGGTATGCACAATAGCGCATATCAATAAATATTTTCTAGATATTCTGCAATTTGAATATTGATTTTCTCTTTGAAACAAAAATTTTTAAGGTGACTGTTGCTTGTCAAGCACTTTTATTTTTAGTTTCTATTTTTGTTACTTTTAAAATATTATTCTCTGCTATAAATCAAATGTTATCCTGCAACATAAATACTTTGGGAAATGTATTTAAGTTTTCCTAGCAATTTAATATAGTCTTTGCAAAAGGTAAAAAGATAAAAAATAAATGATGCAATTGTATTGAAGTAAAACTGATTTTTACCATACATTTGTAGCATTTAATTAACAGAAATACTTCCAAAGTAATGTTTTCTTAGCATAAGTCTTCTTGGATTCTTTTTTTTTTTAAAGATTTTACTTTTTCCTTTTTCTCCCCAAAGCCCCCCCCGGTACATAGTTGTATATTCTTCGTTGTGGGTCCTTCTAGTTGTGGTATGTGGGACGCCGCCTCAGCGTGGTTTGATGAGCAGTGTCATGTCCGCGCCCAGGATTCGAACAAACAAAACACTGCGCCACCTGCAGCAGAGCGCGCGAACTTAACCACTCGGCCACGGGGCCAGCCCCCTCTTCTTGGATTCTTAACCCAACCTTCATAGAACATTAAAAACTTTCAGTATTTCTTTCAGCCAGAGTTAATATAAGGAGAGCTGTAAGTTTTATACAGTTTTCAAAACATTTTATACCAAAACCATGTGTAGTATTTGAAAGAATGAAGTTGAACCGTTACTTTACACAACATATGAGAAATCACTCAAAATAGATCAAAGACATAAATGTAAGAGCTAAAACTATAAAACTCTTCAAAGAAAACATAGAAGAAAATCTTCAGGAGATTGGATTTGGCAATGTTTTCTCTGATATGACACCAAAAGCACAGGCAAAAAGGAAAGAAAATCAATAAACATCAAAATTTAAAAAACAGACAACTTTTTTGTATCAAAGAACACTATCAAGACAGTGAAAAGCATCTTACAGATTGGGAGAAAATATTTGTTATCATGTAACTGATATATAAAGAACTCATGCAATTCAAGAGCAGCAACAAAAAAGCACCCAATTGAAAAGTGGGTAACATCAAACTAAAAAGAATCTGTACAGCAAAGGAAGCCATCAACAAAATAAAAAGACAACCCCGGGCCAGCCTGGTGACATAGTGTTTAATTTCTTGTGCTCTGATTCAGTGGCCCAGGGTTCATGAGTTCAGACCCTGGGCATGGACCTACACACTGCTCTGGCACACAGCCAGGCTGTGGCAGCATTCCACATAAAAAAATAGAAGAAGATTGGCATAGATGTTAGCTCAGAGACAACCTTTCTCACCAATAAATAAATAAATAAATAAATAAATAAATAAACCTACTGAATGAGGGAAACATTTGCAAATAATATGTCTGGTAATGACTTAATATTCAAAATATACAAAGAACACATACAACTCAATAACAACAAAAAAAATCTAACAGTCCAATTAAAAAATGGGCAGAAGATCTGAATAGACTTTTTTCCAGAGAAAACAAACAGATGGCTAACAGGTACATGAAGAGATGCTCAACATCACTAATCATCAGGGAAATGCAAATGAAAACCACAATGAGATATCACCTCATATCTTTAGAATGGCTATTATTGAAATGACAAGAAATAACAAGTGTTGGACAGAATATGGAGAACAGAGAATGGTCACTGTTGGTGGGAGTGTAAATTGGTGTAGCTACTATGGAAAGTGGTGTGGAGGTTCCTCAAAAAATTAAAAATAGAACTGTCATATGATCCAGCAATTCCACTTCTTGGTATTTATCTGAAGAAAACAAAGCACTAACTCAAAAAGATATATGTACCCCCATGTTCATTGCATCATTATTTATAATAGCCAGGACATGGAAACTGCCTTAATTTCCACTGATGGATGAATGGATAAAGAAAAAGTGGTGTGCGTTATATATGTACATTTCATTTTATTCAGGCATAAAAAAGAATGAAATCTTGCCATTTGCAACAACATTGATGGACATTGAAGGCATTATACTGGGTGAAATATGTCAGACAGAGAAAGACAAACTCCGTATAAGTGAAGATGATCTCACTTATATGTGGAATCTAAGGGGGAAAAAAAAGACCAATCTCATAGAAAGATAACAGATTGGTGATTGCCAGAGGTTGGGGATTGAGATGGACAAAATGGGCGAAAAGTATCAAAAGGCACATATTTTCAGGTATTAAATAAATAAGTCCTGGAGATATAATGTACAGCATGGTGACTATAATTAATAATACTGTAATGCATATTTGAAAGTTGCTAAGAAAGTAAATCTTAAAAGTTCTCATCACAAGAAAAAAAATTTTGTAACTATGTAAGGTGATAAATGTCAGCTAGACTTACTGTGCTGATCATTTTGCAATGGATATATATATTGAATCATTATGTTGTACATCTGAAACTAATATGTTATATGACAATTATACCTCAATAAAAAAAGGAAAATATAGAAATGGATAAAGGACTGAATAGACATTTTTCCAAAGAAGACACACAGATGGCCAATAATCAAATGAAAAAATGCTCAACATCACTAGTCATCAAGGAAATGCAAATCAAAACCTCAATGAGAATCATTTCACATCCATTAGGATGACCATTATAAAAAAATTAAAATAACGAGTATCGGTCAGAATGTGGAAAAATTGGAACCTTGCTGCATTGCTGGTGACGATGTAAAATGGTGTAGCTGCTGTGGAAAACAGCTTGATGTTTCTTCAAAAAATTAAGCTGAAAATTGACATTTGAACCAGTAATTCCACTTCCAGGTGTATACCCAAAATAACTGACAGTAGGGACTCCAACAGATACTTGTACACCAGTGTTCATGGTGGCACTGTTCATAATAGCCAAAGGCTGAAAGCAGCCCAAGTGTGCATCAATGGGTGAATGGATAGACAAAGTGTCCTAAACTCACGCAATGTAATATTTCTCAGAATTTCAAAAGAATGAAGTTCTGATACATGTTACAATATATATGAACCTTGAGAATATTGTGCTGAGTGAAATAAGCCAGGCACAAAAGAACAAATATAATATGGTTCGATTTATGTGGGGTATCTAGACTGGGTATAATCATGGAGACAGAAAGTAGAATGGAGGTGGCCTGGGGCTGGGGAGGGGATGGTGTGTTATTCCTTGATGCTGGATTTCTGTTTGGGATGATGGAAGGGTTCTGGAAATGAATAGCGGTGGTGGTTGCACAATACTGTGGATGTTTTTTGTATTGCTGAATTATACACTTAAAAGTGGTTAAAATGGTAAATTTCATATTATGTGTGTTTTATCATAGCAAAAATAGTATAGGAAAAGTGTTTCCTTAACACTCCAAGTATGATTCCTAGAATATTAGAATCTTGCCTAGAGACTGAGAAATGAGTATGAAATGCCCGCAAAAAGAAAATGCCTTTAAGCAGTTGTTGCCATGATGGGAGGCCTCGAAGCCCAGCTCGGTGGGAACCATTCTCAGCCATTTGGTGCCCTGAAACTCTGGGTTTTTGTAAAGAGCCCTTGTTTTCACCCAGTGTTGTAAAATGAGTCACAGAAAGGATGAGCAAATGCTAAAGAAAGCTGTGCAGAAGGAAGGGCAGGAGGTGAAAGGAGAGTTTACAATTGTGAAGACGTTATTGCAGACAAGTACCTGCTAACAGCTGTATTATATGTTTGGTAGTAAGCAAAGCATTGATAAAGCATCTTATACATTACAATGACAGCTGCCATTTTTGTTATGGCACGGTTGACTCATGTGTGTTTTCTAACTTCTCCGATTTAAAATTATGGGAATAGCCCAAATAGCAATTTTATGCAGAATATCTGATTATCAGGAACAAATTATCAAAATTAAGCATGCACGTGTGTGTTTTTTAATTGATTACTTAGGTTATTTAGATTTTCTACCTCCTAACTTCTTGTTCTATTTGATGTATTGAAGACTGACATGATGTTTTAAAATTTGTTTTACAACTTACACGTGTTTTTCTTTGTATATAGGAATGCTTTGCTATTTTGTTCAAGAAGATACATAAAGTATCATTGCACTTATTGTCAAAAATTTTCCATATTTTTACTTTTAAGTTATTATATTTGGTCTCATATACACCATATTCCTGGAATTTTAAAAAATCAAATCAGATTTTTTTTAACTCAGGTTGTCAGCCTTTTTAACATTTTCTAATAGAGTGGTTACCGTTTGATCAAAATTTTTCCTCTTATTTAAAATCTGTTACTTTTTTCTAAAGCTTTGTTTCTTTGTTTCTCCCTTTTCATATTAAGATTTTGTCTTTCTTTTTTTTGTTTACATTCTTAAAATTTCCTCACTTGTGCCTGTTGATTACAGAAATACTGATAGTGGTTACACCCTTAAATTTCTTTTTTTCTTCATAACTTCAAAAATAAATCAGTATCTATGACATGGCCTTTCAAAGATGACTAAATTAACATTCTCTCCATTTCTTCCAAATCCTCCTCCTTGTCTTTGTTGTCAGGAATTCTTCATCATGTAGTAGTTAATTCAAAAAAAGAAGCTCAGAGAATGTAGTCCCTCAATCTTTACATATTTCAGAATTCCAAACAGTTGCCTTAGGATGTGAGTGATGACAAAATATGGCCTTGAATATTGCCAGGAAGAAGGCTGATGCCAAAGAGATTTTGTTCCTTAGGTTCTACTTCTCTTCATAATCTTTTAAAAAAATCATATAGAGATATATATATATATTTAACCTTCAGTAGAACATAAATACATATTGGTCCCTAAACTTGTTTTGAAGTTTTGTAGTGATTTTTCAATATGCAGGGGGAGATTTTTGTTAATTTAATGACAATTTTATTTTATTTTTGCTTATTTCTTTCTTTCTGTCACATTTCTCACAGCCTCTGCTTCAGGGACACCAATCATTTCGTTTTGGGGGCCTTTAGTCTTGCCCTCTATTATATTTCCTTTAATTATGTTCTGCTAATAGATACTCATGATATAGTTTCTTTTATATCTGTTTGTTAAAACTAGCACGCTAGGAGTATGCTTAATCGTTTTAGTAAATGATACATAACTTTCCTATAAAAGATATCTACAAATATCCCCATTTTGAATGAACTAGGTCTGTATTTTTATCTTACATGCTAAAGATTGTCCTATCTCATTTTAAATTTCTTCTTTGTAATATACATATATGAATTGCATTATCTGAATTATAATTACATGAATTACATCACACAGATATACATATATATATACGTATAAATCTTAAATTTTCTTTTTTTTTCATGAATTTCCTTTAAAGTCTTTCTTATGTGCTGATTCTATTTTCATGAGCTCAGTTTTAATTTGTGGGGTTGTAATTTGACTTGTATTTCACTAAAGGATGTTATTTAATCTTCTGATTCCTCTTGATCTCTGTCAGCATGATTGTTTCACTGGCACATTATCTTTCCTTTAATCTCCTGGTCTTCAGACTTACTAGGAGAAATTTTTGTCTGAAGATTTCTTTTATTTGCTGGAACAATTCCTTATTATGTATTCTTCATTAGTCATTTATTCATTATATTTTTTACCACCTGTTTTTTATGTATAAAAACCAGGTTAGTTTAAGTGCTTTTTTTTTTAAACTCATTTTTGCAATAATTCTATCAGTTCTATCAGAGTTTGAGAAAATTAACTGGAGCAAAAATGAACTTCTGTAATTCAGAAATTTCTTTCATCAAGCTTCCTAATCTGTGTCCACTTTTCACAGCATTCTCCACTCTCCTTTCCTCTCTGGAACCCTTCCATGCAAGCGCACAGCTGCATTTGTCTCAAAGGCTTGTGTGCCTACCATCAAATATTGGATGCCAATGCTTCCTGTTCAGCATATGGAAGTTTATTTTTACATATTTAACTGACTCTGGTCAGTGACAGCATATTTAACTCTGGATGTTGTTCTCTCCTGCTTTCTTCTGCCCTTCAGGATGATTCTATGGGAAAACAACAACAACAACAAAGCAGAAAAGTCCAAATTTCAGAGTGAAGAAGAAGGTAAAGTATTTCAAGAGTTGACTGTTTTGTTCTACCTTGCTTTGTAAGTGGAATCCTGACTTGGGTTATTCATATCACATTACACACTTTGAGACAAACTTTTGCAACATTAAATATATTGGTAGATCTATGTTGGCTTCTGACTTCCTCCCTTATTTCAGTTGAAAGATTGACCATGAAGTAGATTATTTATAATGTGCATCTGTGGCTATTTCTTTATGTAATTGAAAGCATACTATCGCTTTTATGACTTTTAAGGGAGGTAATAAGAGGAAAATGATTCTATTTGTTGAACCACTTTTCCTGAAAATATTTATTTTTTCATGAAATGATTATAAAGAGTAGCAGAGAAGTTGATATACAGAAACATAAGTTGATGATAACCTTTTCTCTTTGTACTTCACAAAATTGTTATTAAGTCCTTAATGCCTTTTCAGCCTTATTCATCTTTCACATACTTTCAAGAGCTGATATATGAGAAAATGAATGTGCAGCATCCACATCAAATTTTAGTTTTATACAAGTTCTTCTACCAATTATGCCATAGTCTAGAACTAAACTCAGGCATTCTCATTGACTATATTATTTGTGCAGTCTATCAGACTTACTTGCAGAGAAAATTTACATATGCTAACAAGTTTAATCTCCAATTCTGAGAAGATAAACCATTGGTTAATGAACTAGCAAAATAAGATCAGGAGTGGATTGAGAAATGCATAGAGTGCTAGATCTTTTTCCCTTTGTCCCGAAAAGGCTGCGTGACAACCGTTTCTTAATGTAAAACAGGAATGACAAAATCTTTTCATTTTCTGTATGATTAGGAGAGTGGCAGGAGGCCATTCTTAAAAGCTGGTCTAGAACAAAATTGTAAAGAGAAGAATAAAAGGTCAATGAGAAGCTTAACCACAAGGTACAAAATAATTTGTTAAATTTGCGTCTTGTCTTTAAATTATTTTTAATTTTATGTTTTAAGACTTTTCATAGAGCAGTTTTAGGTTTACAACAAAATTGAGAAGGAAGTACAGAGATTTTTCCATATAGATTTTGCCTCTATGCATGCATAGTCTCCTCCGTTATCAACATCGCTTACCAGAATGGTACAGTTTTTCCCAAGGACGAACCTAAATTGGAACATCATAATACTCAAGGTCCAATTTTACTTTAGAGTTCACCCTTGGTCTTATACATCCCATGGATTTGAGCAAATGTATAATGATGTATAGCCATCATTCTAATATCATATAAAGTATTTTTACTGTCCTGAAAATCCTCAATGTTCTGAATATTCATCTCCTCCCATACACAGCCCTGGCAACCACTGAAATTTTTATTGTCTCCATAGTTTTGCCTTTTCCCAATTTTCATATATTGGAATTATATGATGTGTAGTCTTTTCAGATTGGCTTCATTTACCTACTAATATGTATTTAAGTTTCCTCCATGTCTTGTCATGGCTTAATAGCTTAATTATTTTTAGCACTGAATAATATTCCATTGTCTGGACATACCATAGTTTCTTTATCCGTTCACCAGCTGAAAGATATCATGCTTGCTTCCAAGTTTTGGCATTTAATAAATCTACTATAAACACCTGCATGCAAGTGTTTGTGTGGATACAACTTTTTAAATCCTTTGGATAAATACCAATGAGTGCAATTGTTGGATTGCGTGTTAAGAGTATATTTAGTTTCATAGTAAACCAACAAACTGTCTTCCAAAGTCACTGTACCATCTTGCATTCCTACCAGCCATGAGAGTTTCTACTGCTCTACATCCTAGCCAGCATTTGGTGTGACAGTCTTCCAGATTTTGGCCATCCTAATAGGTGCATAGTGGCATCTCATTGTTGTTTTAATTTGCACTTCTCTGATGACAGACAACATGGAGAATCTCTTCATATGCTTATTTTTCATCTGTATATCTTCTTTGGTGACATGTCTAGTAAGGTCTTTGACCCGTTTTTCAATCATACAAATCATTCTTTGTTTCCTTTTTGAGTTTTATGAGTTTTTGTGTATTTTGGAGAAAAGTCTTTCATCAGTTAAGTCTTTTGCAAATATTTTCCCACAGTCTGTGGTATTTCTTCTCATTCACTTGACATTGACTTTCATGTCAATGAAGTCCAGCTTATCAGTTATTTCTTCCATGGATCATATCTTTGCTTTTGCGTCTAAAAAGGCATCACCATTCCCAAGGTCATTTAGAATTTTTCCCTATGTTATGTCTTGGAAGTTATGTAATTTTGCATTTTATTTACGTCTATGATTGATTATGAGTTAATTTTTGTGAAGAGTGTAGATGTGTTTAGATGAATTTTCTTTTGCAGGTGGATGTCCAGTTGTTCCAGCACCATTTGAACAGACTATCTTTGCACCATTGTATTGCCTTTGATCCTTTGTCAAAGATTACATGACTATACTTATATGAGTCTACTTCTGGGCTATATATTCTGTTCCATTGATCTATGTGTCTACTTTTTTGCCAATATCACACTCTTTTGATTACTGTAGTTTATAGTAAGTTTTAAAGTTGGGTAACATCAGTGCTCTAACTGTGCTCTTCCCTTTCAATACTGTGTTGGCTATTCTGGGTCTTTTGCCTCTCCGTATAAACTTTAGAATCAGTTTATCAATATCCACAAAATAACTTGCAGAGATTTTTATTGGCATTCATTTAGTCTATAGATTCAGTTGGGAAGAACGTACATCTTGATAGTTTTGACTCTTTCTATTCATGAATGTAGAATATCTCTCCATTAATTTAGTTTTCCTTTGATTTTGTTCATGAGAATTTTATAGTTTTCCTTATTTAGATCTTGATCGCACTTTAGATTTGTACCTTAGTATTTCATTAGTTTGTGTGCTAATGGAAAGGATATTGTGTTTTTAATTTCCACTTGTTTATTGGTAGTATATTGGAAAGCAATTGACTTTTCTGCATTAATCTTATATCCTTCGATCTTGCTAAATCACTTATTAGTTCCAGGAGTGTTTTGCATAGTCTTCTACATTTTCTGCATAGATGATCATGTTATAAATGAACAAAGATAATTTTCCATCTTTCTTCTGATCTATATACCTTTTATTTCCTTTTCTTGCCTTATTTTATCAGCAAGGACTTCTAGTATGATGTTGAAAAGGAGTTATGAGTCCCCTCTTCTCACTTACTGTGTACCTGATCTTAGTCAGAAAGATTCACAATTCTCAGCATTAAATATGATGTTAGCTGTAGAGTTTTTTAAACATATTCTTTATCAAGTGAAAGAAGTTCCCCTGTGTTTCAGTCTACTGAGAGTTTTTTCATTAATGAGTGTTGGATTTTGTCAAATGATGTTTCTGCATCTATTGATATGATCATGTAATTTTTCTATTTTAGTTTGTTGATGGGATGGATTACATTAGTGGGTTTTCAAGTGTTGAACTATCTTTGCATATCTGGGATAAGTCCCATTTGGTCATTGTGTATAATTCTTTTGATTCATTATTTGGATTCAATTTGCTAATATTTTATTGAAAGTTTCTGTTTCTCTGTTGATGAGAGTTTTCGATCTGTAGTTTTTATTTTTCACCCTTACTCTGCTTTAAGAAATTGAAGGCTACACACTTGCTTAAATCTGTCTTGTATTCATATCTCTCCATATATTCTATTGAGAGCCTTTCTTTTATAGAGATATTCCTCAATCTACCTTTGCAGAATGAGAGAAAAGCAACCAAGTAGAAATCCCAAGTAGAAGGAGAAAAGTAAAACAAATAATTAAACAAAACCAGTATATATATATACAGTCAGTCCTGCCCTTATTGACAAAAGAAGTTGTTTTATAAAGGTCTTGTTTTTATCACTCTGAGAGCACCATTTTTAAACAATAAAAGTGTAAATCTATGAGTGTATAGAAGTATTCTAAAGAAAATCCTCTCCTGCTTTTATAAGGCACTCTGATAACGGCTGGGAGTGGAGATGCCATTTCTTTGTCTGAAATAAGCCCTTCACCAACATTATTTTGAACAATAAAAATCTACTCATTCTCCAAATCTTATTTTGATGGTTTCTTTTAAAAAAATCTTTCCTGTATCCTTCAGACAAGGTAAGAGAAGGAAACTTACTATCTCTTCCAGCAACAGCTGTTGTAAGAATACCGTCTAAGGTGTACAATGTGATCATTTGATAAACATATATATTATGAAATGATTACCACAATAAGGTTGGTCAACACATTCAACACCTCACATAACTATAATTTTGTGTGTTTGTGTGGTGAGAACATTTAACAACCACACTGTTGGCAACTCTAAAGTATGTAATACAGTATTATTAACTACAGTAACTATGCTAAATATTAGATCCCAGAACTTACTCGTTTTATAACTAGAAGTTTGTACTCTTTGACAAACATCCATCTCCACATTCCCCGCAACTACCCACACCAGCCTCTGGCAACAATCGTTCTACTCTTGGTTTTTATGAGTTTAGTTCCATAGTTTTTTAGATTCCAGATATAAATGACATCATATAGTTTTTGTTTTTCTCTTTCTAACTTGTTTCACTTAACACAATGCTTTCAAGGATAATTCATCTTGTCACAAATAACAGGAATTTCTTCTTTCTTGAGGCAGAATATAGTTATGTAATAATATTAATATATATATACTAATATAAATATATTCCTGATCTTCTCCTTTATTATTTATCCATCAGCAGACATTGAGGTTGTTTCCATGTCTTGGCTATTATGAATAATGCTGCAATGAACATGGGGGTGCAGATATCCCTTCAAGATAATGATTTCATTTCCTTCAGATATATATACAGAATATATATTGCTTGATCATATGGTAGTTCAATTTTTAATTTTTTGAGGAACCTCCATACTGTTTTCCATAGTGGCTGTACCTCATTTACATTCTTACCAGTGATGTGCTAGCGTTAGGTTTTCTCCACATCCTTGCCAACACTTGTTATCTCTTGTCTTTTTGATAATAGCCATTCTAATAAGTTTGAGGTGATATCTCATTGTAGTTTTGATTTGCATTTCCCTGGTGATTAGCAATGTTGAGCACCTTCTGTGTACTTGTTGGCCATATGTATGTTTTCTTTGGAAAAATCTCTATTCAGGTCCACTGATTGCTTTTTAATTGGATTATTATTACTGTTATAATTATTATTATTTACTATTGAGTTCTATGAGATCCTTACATATTGGATATTAATCCTTTTTCTGATATGTGATTTTCAAATATTTTCTCCCATTCTGCATGATGCCCCTTTATTATGTTGAATTTTTCTTTTGTTGTGCAAAAGTTTGATGTAGACTCTCATTTATTTTTGCTTTTGTTTGTGTTTTTGGTGTCATATCCACAAAATTGTTGCCAAGATCAATGTCAAGGAGTTTTTCCCAACGTTTTCACCTGGATGTTTTATGATTTCAGATCTTACATTTAAGTCTTTAATCCATGTTGAATTAAATTTTGTGACTAATGTAAGATAGGAGTCCAATTTCATTCTTTTGCATTTGAATATTCAGTTTTCCTCACATCATTTATTGATTTTTCCCCATTATGTATTCTTGGCTTCTTGTCAATATCAGTTGACCTTATATGCATGGGTTTATTTTTGAGCTCTCTATTATATTCCATTGTTTTATGTGTATGTTTTTATGCCAACACTATACTTGTTTAACTACTATAGATTTGTAGTGTGGTTTGAAAGCAGGAAGAGTGAAGCCTCCTGTTTTATTCCTCTTTCTCAAAATTGCTTTGGTTATTCTGGGCCTCTTGTGGTTCCACACAAATTTTAGGATTACTCTATTTCTGTGAAAAATGCCATTGGAATTTTGATAGAGATTGCATCTGATCTGTATTTGGTTTTCTGTAGTATGAACATTTTAACAATATTAATTCTTTTGATCCGTGAAATGGAATATTGTTGTGTTTACTTATGTCTTCAATTTCCTTCGTCGATGTCCTGGAGTTTTCAGTGTACAGATCTTTCACCCCTTTGTTTAAATTTATTCCTAAGTCCTTTATTCTTTTTGATGCTATTGTAAATTGTATTGTATTGTTTTCTTTATTTCTCTTTCAGATATTTTCTTATTAGTGTATGGAAATACAACTTGTTTTTACATGTTGATTTTGTATCCCGAAGCTTTACTGAATTAATTGATTACTTCTAACAGTTTTTTGGTGAAGTCTTTAAGGATTTCTATATATAAGATCATGCCATCTGCAAACAGACACAATTTTACTTCATCCTTTCCAATTTGGATGCCTTTTTATTTCTCCTTCTTGCCTAATTGCTCTGGCTAGAGTTTCCAGTACTATGTTAAACTGGAGTGGTGAGAGTAGACATTCTTGCTCTGCTCCTGATTTTAGAAGAAAATATTTCACCTTTCATTGTTGGATGTTATATTAGCTATGGGTTTTAGATATATGGCCTTTTTTAGGTTGCAGTATATTCTTTCTGTAACCAATTTTTTGACAGCTTTGTGAACTACTATAGGTTTCTTCTTTGTGGTTACCACAAGGCTTACATAAATTGTTACAGATATAACAATCTTTGTTATACTGAAAACGGCTTACCTTCAATTGAATATAAAACTCTTCATTTTTGATTCACCTCCCCTCACATTTTAGTCTATAGATGTTAAACGTTATATTCTTTATATTGTACATCTTTTAACAAATTCCTGTAGTAATAGTTATTTTTCATATTTGGGTTTTTTGATTTTTATGGTAGAGTCAAAAAGTGATTTACACACCACCATTACACCATTAAAATATTCTGAATTTTACTATATATTTACTTTAACCTGTGAGTTTTATACTTTTATTCGTTTTCATGTTGTTATTTAGTATATGTTCATTCAACTTGAAAAACTCCCTGTAGTGTTTCTTAAAAGGCGGATCTAATGGTGATAAACTCCCTTACCTTTTGTTTGGCTGGTAATATCTTTTTCCCACTTTCATTTCTGAAGGATAGATTTTCTGGGTATAGTATTCTAGGTTGGCAGGTTATTTTCCCACCTCACTCTGAGTACATCATCCCACTCCTTCCTGGACTGCAAGATTTCTGCTGAAAAAACCACTGATAGCCTTATGGAAATTCCCTTGTATACGACAAGTCTTTTTTCTATTGCTACTTTCAAAATTCTTTCTTATCTTTCACTATTAACATCTGGTTATAATATGTCTCAGAGTAATCTTTCTTGGGTTGATCTTGTTTCCTTAAATAAGGTTTTGGCCCTTCTCTCTCTTCTTCTCCTTATGAGACTCCCTTAACGCAAATACTCATTCTTTTATTGGTGTCCCATAATTCTTGTAAGCTTTCTTTACCCTTTCTTCTTCTTTCTTTTTTTCCCACTAATTTCCTAATTTTAAATGATCTCTCTTTGAGTTTACTAACTCTCTTCTTCTTGTTCTTTCTCTTCTTCTTCTTCTTCAGCTTGAACAAGTCTGTTGTAGAAGCTCTCTGTCAAATTTTTCAGTTCTGTCATATTCTTCAGCTCTAAGGTTTCTATTTGGTTCTTTTTTATGGTTTCTATTTTGAATAGAGGCCAGTAAGAAGGCCTAGGCAGTAATCCAGATGAGACAGTGATGGCCATGATCAGAAGAGGGACCAAGGTCACAGACCAGGTGGAGCAGAGAGAAATAGATTCTGGATGTATAACGATGGGAAAAGGCAACAACATTTCCTATTAGTTTTGGATTTAGAAGGTGAAAGAAAGCAGTGAGTTAAGGTTCACTTCAATGTTGTGAGCATGAAAAACTAAAAAGAATAAAGGACTCAGGCATAGGACTGGAGAAAGCTGCTGAGAGAGCAGGGAATTTGGGGCTAAGATCAGAGTTGTTTGCACATGTTGTCTTCATTAGAGATGTCAAATAGACATTCCAGTGGGAGTTTCAAGCAAGCCATTAGGTAGAGAGGGCAGTCTCTCAGTCTGTTCTGGAGGTGAGGTATATCTTTGTTATACAGTAAATGTTTCATCAATATAATTTTGGTATTGGTAAGAGAAGGAAATGACCCGATTAGTGGATGCAGAGAGGGATCCATAGTTAAACTCTATCTTATGGCAAAATAAAAGTACATGAGCGTAACTGTACATGAGAAGTACAGTAGACTAAGAAGCATTGTTCTGGATTTTACAGTTATTTTGTATCTTCTATATTTACTTTCAAAAAATTTTTAATATAATTTCTCATACATTTTAATATGCTAAAAGATATATATCTAAATATATTTATTGAAATATGTATTTTTCAAGAATAATTATTTATAAATACATAATCAAATGCCTTTCAGAATTTCAAAATGGCAGTCATTTTTACACATGAATAACTTAAGGATAAAAGTGTACTTGAGTTTGAATTTTTGCTATCATACATTACTTCCTTCCACACTAGCTTTCTAATTCAAACTATGTGTTTTTCCTTTAATTGATTATATATTATATTATGAGACCATAGATAGATACTGTTTGATTACTTCTTTGGAAAAATGAATTGAAGATGAAGTGCATTTTGCTGCTAAATCTGGTGAGGAATAATGCATAGGTGAGCTTAAAACAATATAGAGAAAGTGAGAAAACAGGGTAGACATAGTCTTGTGGACTGCACAATTTTTAATCTGCTAATATATCATTGGATTGCATAAAATGGAAAACTATAAAAAGGAAAAGTGTTTTTCCTAATAAAGTGCTGCCAGCTCTGTAGTTTGATTTGTACAAATCAGTGGATGGAGGGTTGAAGATCTGCACAATTAAAGAATGTGGATTCTCAGAAAACAGAAATTCCTTTTGAAACCATAAATCTTCATGTCGCTTACAGTGGTGAGGGTCTGCCCCTCCCATGTGCCACTGTCAAGTAGTTTCCAAGGAAGGGGGGAAATACACTGTGACACACAGTTTTGCTCCTGACAGCAGCTGCAATTATTCCCTGGAATATGCTTCAGAGACCTCAGAGCGGGATGAAGGTAAGTAGCTACAACCAGAAAAGAACAAAAGGGTCGAGCACATTCTGTCATGAAAGGCAAACTTGTCGAAGGAAAATGCTCACTGGTGGTGACATTCCTCTCTATGCAGAGCAGGCATGCTTGATTTCTGAAAAGGGCTTAGTGATTGAAATTTTCTTTGAGCAGAATGTTTGAAATCATGCAAGCTGGAGTGGCAAATAAAGCAAAACCATTCCCCACATGTAGAAAAATCAGCAGACGCTTTCAAACATATGAGTTATGAAACAACACAGCTGGGATTCTTTTTAAGCAGTGTGTCAAGCTATTACTCAGAGCACTGAAGATGTGGTTTTGCTTCCTGCTATGTTTCTCTGCAAAGCAGATGAAAAGAACAGACTGGCTGCATTCAAAATGTGGAGAAAAACGTGAAAACTTGTATACATGATTCAATCAGAAATTCCTCTACTTTCTATGAAACTTCAGCCTTTGTTACTGGCTAAAGTTACAATTAAAACACTCCCACTTATGTAAATCATTGAGGTTATGTATGCCTTTATGTAACATGTGGAGGTGGAAGACATAGCAAAATAGTATGGTGGAAAAAATACATGATTTCAGCTCAAAGAACTTGAATTGCAGAACTTGATCCACAAGTTTCTAGTTAAGAGAAAAATATTTCACCAATTTTTAAGTGGAGCTAGTAAGAATACAGACAAAATAGCATAGGTATTTTATGATGAGTAAGCAAGAAAATATTTGTGAATACTGATTTTTAAACTGTAATCTTTCATATCCATCAGGATAACTATTGAAAACAAGTGTTGATGAGAATGTGGAGAAACAGGAACAACTTGTGCACTGTTGGTGGAAATGTAAAATGGTGCAGCCACTGTGAAAAACAGTTTGGCTGAGGGCCAGCCCCGTGATGAGGTGGTTAAAGTTCTACTCACTCTTCTTTGGTGGCCAGGGTTCACAAGTTCAGATACCAGGCGCAGACCTACTCCACTCATCAGCCAGGCTGTGGAGGCATTCCACATACAAAGTGGAGGACTATTGGCGTAGATGTTAGCTCAGGGTTAATCTTCCTCAAGCGAAAAAATAGGAATACTCGCTACAAATGTTACCTAAGGGCAAATCTTCTTCAGCCAAAAAAAAAAAAAAAATTAAAATAGACCTACCTCGTGATCTAGCACTTCCATTTCTGAGTATATACTCAAAAACTGAAAAGAAGGGTCCCAAAGAGATATTTGAACACCTGTTTTTATAGTAGCATTGTTCACAATAGCTAAAAGGTGGAAGCAACCCAAGGGTCCATTGACAGATATATGGATAAGCAAAATATGATATATATAAACAATGGAATATTATTCAGCCTTAAAAAGAAAGGAAATCCTGCCACATGCTACAACATGGATGAACCTGGAGAACATCATGCTAAATGAAATAAGCCAGTTACAAAAAGACAAATACTGTATGATTCTATTATATGAGGTGCCTGTAGTAATTAAATACATTAGAAAGAGAAACAGTCTGAGTAGACAGAGGAGAATGGTAGTTGCCAGGGGTTAGGAGGATGTGGGAATGGGAAGTTACTGTTTAACGAGCATGGAATTTAAATTTGGGAAGATGAAGAGTTCTGAAAGATGGGTGGTGCGTACACAACAATATGTATGTACTTAATGTCACTGAACTGTACATTTAAAAATGGCTAAAATGATAAATTTTAAGTTGTGTGTATTTTACCACAATAAAAATATTGAAGGGGGTGGCCCAGTGGCACAGTGGTTAAGTTTGCACATTCTGCTTCAGCTGTCCATGGTGCGCAGGTTTGGATCCCGGGTGCAGACATGGCACCGCTTGAATGCCATGCTGTGGCAGTTGTCCCACATATATAGTAGAGGAAGATGGGCACAGATGTTAGTTCAGGGCCTGTCTTCCTCAGCAAAAAGGAGGATTGGTGGTGGATGTTAGCTCAGGGATTATTCCACATATGTGAAATAATAAAGTATGTGAAAGTTATTCCACATACTTGAAAAATATATAAAGCTATAAGATATAAATATATAAATTGTATATATATATATACACACACACACACACATATATCCACAAAATGCTAGGGCATTTTCGTATTTTGATACTCTTAATTAGGTAAATATTTTGTGAATGCAATATATCAATAGATGTCAATAAAATTATTTTTTATTTTTTTTAAGATTGGCACCTGGGCTAACAACTGTTGCCAAACTTTTTTTTTTTTTTTTCCTGCTTTATCTCCCCAAACCCCGCCTGTACACATTTGTACATCTTAGTTGCAGGTCCTTCTAGTTCTGGGATGTGGGACACCGCCTCAACGTGGCCTAAGGAGTGGTGCCATGTCCGCGTCCAGGATCCGAACCCAGGGCCACCCCAGCGGAGCGCGCGAACTTAACCACTCGGCCATGGAGCCAGCCCCAATAAAATTATTAATGTCAATGCAATATTACTAAATAACTATACTTCTGGGATTCTGTCCTATAATTTGTAATATTTAAAATAGTAATATTCATTATGGAAAATATTAGAAACCAAATGAACGCCCAAAATTCAAGAAATTATTATGTAAATTCGAAGGTATTAAAATACATAACCTTTACAAAAAAGAGTTATGGAGATTTCCTTTAATAACATGGTTTCTTACTTTCCTGTTACTGCATAACAAATGATCATATTTAAAGGCTTAAAACAATACTCATTTATCTCACAATTTTACTAGTCAGGAGTCTATCCACAGATTAGCTCGGTCCTTTGCTCACAGTCTCACAGGCTGAAATCAAGGTGCTGACTAAGTTGTGTTTCTTTCTGGAGCTCAGTCTCCTTTTCCAAGCTTATTTCTTTATGGCTATATGCATGAGAGCGCAGGCTCTTTATTGGTTGTTGGCTGGAGGCTACCCTCAGCCTGAGGGTGTGCCCACAGTTCTCTGCCATGGGGCCTTCTCCATAGGCAATTCACGACATGGCTGGCTATTTAGGTTTTCAAAACTAGTGGCAGAGTCTCTCTTTCTAACTAAAACAGAATTTAAAGTAAAAAAAAATGTAGTCACAAGTGTGCTATCCTATCAGCTTTGCTATACTGTATTCATTAGAAACGATTCACAGGACTGCCCCTGTGCAGTTGGAGGGGATTACACAGCTGTGTGAATCATTGGGAATCATCTCAGAGTGCATCTGCCACACGTGCTAACTTTACATTTGCTTAGATTCAACAACGTGGCCTTGGGAAGGAACAGGTGACGCTGGGTATCCCTAGTGTGTCCTTAGGGATAATTACTTCTATTTCTTTAAAGTCATCTCATGGGACTTGACTTAGTCTAGAGTAGGTTGCCCAGAAAGCAGACAGGCTTTTATTGAGAACTACAGTCCAAGGGAGCAGGAGAGAGGGAGGGATGCAGGCAGGAAAGGAGAGATCCCTTCCTGGAGCATGTCATGTAGTTGATCACTACTAAGAATAACTGATTTTCAGTTCCATAGCACATTCCCAGAGATGCCTCATTAAAAGCCTCTTGAAGTCTTGCATGTTGGTAAGAAAAAAAGAAGAATTTATTCACCACTCCCATCTCCCATTGAGCAAACATTTTCCCCAAGGGATAACTCCAGATATAAACGCATGGAAACCTAACAGAGAGTTCCTAGTATCCACAATTAAAGAGAAGCTGCCTGCTGGGGCTGGTCACTGGAGCAACAGCTGGAACCAGAAACAGGTAAAAGGAAGATGATTTCAAGTGTGCATGAGAGACTTTTTATGCAAATATTCGAGTTATCAAATGTTAAACTAGCAAGAAAAGATGAAATAAAAAGTTGCTACTAATAGGTCGTTTTATTGTAAATATACTGTTTTTATTTTCTTTATGTCAGTTTTCCGTATGTATAGTCCTTCCTTATTATGTTTCAAAGGAATAACTAAAACTACCATTTTCATATGTGACATCTTATAGGTAAAACAAAAACCCCAATGAATCTGCAAATAACCACTGGAACAAATAAGTGAGCATAGCTTAGTCAAAAGGTAAAGCATTAATATGCAAACATAAATTGCTTTTCCATATACCAATAATGACAATTGGAATTTGAAATTGAAATACAATAAAATCATTTATAATAGTATTAAAATAAAAGAAAAAAGACATATCTTCATTAATTTTAATCAATTTACCATACTAATGTTAGACGTTAGTAATAGAGAAAACTGTGTATGGAGTATATGTGGACTCACTATCTTCCCAATTTTTCTATACATCTAAAACTATTCTGAAGTAAAAATAAATATATATATATTTTTAAAATAATGGTAGAAAATATGTCCATTATATAAAGCAGGCCAGGATACACGGGTGGTAGACTAGGACTTGTTGCCAGTTTTGTGGCATTTGGATGAAGCTATGAAACTTTACAAGGTGTTTGATTACTCATGTCAAAAAGGATGTGATTCGCTACGAAACCCGAATTATCGCTACTATCTTTAATATGTGAAAACATTTTACAGCTGCAGCAAGTTCTATTACTATTCAGTTTGCTTGATAAACCTTAATGTAATGACTCAAAATACTGTCATACATTTTTGAAAATATTGTCAATTCTTAGTGGAAGGATTGTATGAGAGTTGAAGATTAGTAGGGGAAGACCACAGGTTCTCAAAAGAATGTAAACAAAACTAAGCCTACACAATAATTTTCCCCCTTGGCCATGTCTTTAATTTGTTTTCTATACAGTCCAGTACGTATTAGCCTCTATCCTTTATTATTTTTATAAGTGCTCCTTCTTGCCTTGGTTTCATTCTATCTGTGCGAAGAAATGTTACATTCTAATATTATTTAATGTTCAATCTGAGTTTCCTCAACCCACTCCATTGTTTGAATTTGATTAACCATTCAGAAGACCCACTCAAGTTATATTCCATTCAGAGAGCTTGAAAGGAAACATTATTCTTTCACTTCAGATGTGAGGACAAATGGGCTTTTCTTTTTCAAGCGTCAACTGGACAAAATTAATATTGTTCTATCAAGTATATAGTATGCAGATATTTTACTTCCTGTATGTCTCTGATTTCAGCGTACTTTAGTCTCTTGTTGTTTATAATCATTAATTTATCATACCACTTTTCTTTTATAAACATCATGAATTATTTTAATGCTTATCCCATATTATAAAGTAAGTTGTTTGAAATCACTACTCCTCCTAATACTCCACATTCTACCAACACTCCAGCTCATAAACATTTCTCCAAGTCAGATTTGAGGATTATTTTTAAAACTAAATTTGATTAGTACATATTTTGCTTATATTTTGGCATTGTAATATTAAGTGTTTTGTAACTAAACATCTCCTCCCTTTTAACTTAGAATGTATTCACAGACATTTAGAGATAGCCCCTTGCCAGAGAATGATAGAAGTCATTTTTCTCACCGATCTGCCTTCTGGTTCATTAGAAAGCAGCCTCAGTTGGGCATGGAGGAACCTGTTCTCTTCCTCTCGTCTTCCCCTCAGCTCTCCTGTTAGCTTCTCTGGCCTCCACTTAGTCTCCTGAATGTTCTGTGGGCTATCTGCTGCAAAATATTGCCTTTTAAAACTTCACTGTGGGAAGAGCCATACAGTCTTGCCTAAGGATTAATCTTGGGTATTCAGGCACTTTAAGGTTCAGGTCTACTAGACAAACAAACTTGCTTCTTTTTGGTAAATATTAACCCAAAACCCATCAAATATAAATTTTGACTCAGGTTAGTGTTAAGTGGTCAACTATCTCACTAGGCATAAAGAAATAAAAGACCAAGGTCTCTTTTTATCCTTACTTATGTAATATATTCTGTTTTACATATGCACCATGATTTAAGTATTTATATATTTATTAAAATATGTCAGTTATTTCGTATTATAACATTCATCCGGAATGAAGCATCTTGAAAAAGCTCCTAAATTTGTCATTGGGCTGTTGTTGCAAACACATCCAAATTACTGTCATACTCCATCTTAGTTTCTCAAGAAGAACTGAATGGCTCTGCCACTGAGCTTACAGAATGTATAATCTCACTCATATGTTTGTCGATTCACTTTTGCCCTCATGATTCTTGAGCATACATCTGATTGTTGCAATCTAGTTGAAGTATAGAGCCCTGATCACAAAGGAATCAGAGAAAGGTGGGTTTTATTTTCAGACTCCTAAAGTAGAATATCATTTCAATGCTTTGCAAGGGTTTCCATTGAATCTTTCCCTCCTAATACGGTGGATGTGGGAGGCTGATTTTTGCTGGAATTTTGGTAGATGAGCATATGTAGTTTAACACAATTACTATCATTTCTCACAGTTTTGAATTTTCTTTATTCATATATTTTAATTCATTTTTAATGTCAAATAATATTTAAAGACTCAAGTGGCTTTGTTATTGGCTATTACAACTTGAGGAGAAAAGAAGAGTGACAAAAGAGAGATAGGTGTTCACAAATTTTGTAAAATCATAGATATATTTATTAGGGAATAATATCTACTGCATGTATAGACTACTACATATTTTGAAAATTGATCAAGAGAAAAGAACTTTCTGAAATTGGCTGAAGCCTTTTCTGTCAGTTGCTCTAAGTGATTACAAGTGGTACTGCTCTTACGATGCCCAGAGGAGATTGTTTTGGAAAATGGGAATTGATATGATAAAACAGAATAAATGTATTGCACTCAATTTTCATTTTGTAGCCATTATCTAAGCTGGGTAGTAAAGGTTCTAAAAAGCTAGAGAGGAAAAAGTCTGCCTGTGACAAATAGGTTCCATTGTTAAAAATATATTGTGCTTCTAAAACCAGCAGCCCAGAAGAACAATGCCCACTCCTCCCACATTGCTTATACCATGAATTTCATTATGTTGAATGCTATTTTAACCAGTATTTTAAGCAGTTTTGAAAGTTTCTACAGGACAAAAGAAACAAGTAACTGTGAAAATCTGATGTAATGGTTAAGTTTATGATCAAAACTGATACATTGATCCTCCACACAGATAAATCTCGATGAATCGAAAGTAAAGGTAGTATTCGGATGCAGTCAGTATATATGATCCTTGTAGAAGTAACTCTGATTCTGGACTAGGAGAAAGGAATCTATGTTCCTCAACATTGTCAGAGGCACTGTCACATAATTTTTTATAAATCTACATATTTATGAGCTCTGCCAAATGCAGTGGCTTTAAGGGCAAACTGTGCAGCAGACTACAAAGGACCTGCTCAAATTAATAATTTAAGAGTTGGACCCGGAAGCATTTACAAACCCCCTTACCACTACCACCAACACACACAGAACTTCTTTTCTTTTTCACCAAAATGGCAAGATTTTAAAGCATTTCGATTTTTTAACAACTAATACTCCTTATTTTATTTTTTCGTTAATAGCAAAAGGATGTTTTGTCCCATTTGAAAATAAGATCAATAACCCAGGAACAAAGCTCCAATGATTAAGATAATAGATCATTTCTGCTGAGCTGACTACTATCTCTCCTCCATAGGTCCTTGCTTTTTAGCTTAGGAGTGCAGTTGAGGTGAGTAATTTCCCTATAAAGTCAGAAAAACAAAAGAGATAACAGAAATTACACTGCTATCTAAGGAATACAAAAAATAAACAAAAATATTGCTATGTTAAGACAAACACAAAGTAATTGATGAACTGATTTTCATAAAAAATAAAAATTCATTCAGTAATCAATTCCACCCACCACTCAATCGTACAAAAAAGTGAGTATTCCTTAGCATATGTATTCTACTTTATGTTGATTTGATTTGAGGAAAAAGGAACAATAGAACTCAATAGAAAACTATAGAAATAATAAATAAAAAGCTCAATAGAAAAAAATAGAAAAATATATGACTACATCATTTAGAGAAAATGAGATGTATGAGACACGTAGGGCTTTTATGAACTGATTCTCAACAACATTGAAGTATAATAAATTAAAATTAAAACTATACTCAACTCATTGAACATCTATCATTGATTTTTCATTCATCAGAATAACATGAATTAAGTTTGTGAGAACACTTTATTGACAAGTCTATGGTAGATTGCTTTAGTTACACATGGGTAAGAAGGTAAATTCAGACCAACCATAAGAAGAACAATTTTCTTCTCCCTCCATCTTGCTTAACAATAAAACCAAATTGACAGCTTCTCCCCAGAAGGAGACTGTCCACACATGTAGCCCTCCCACTTTTACAACTGCCACCTGAAGGATGGGCCCCCAAATCACCTAACTCTGAGAGCCAATGGAGTTTGCATTCATGAATTCCACAGGACTATAGTAAGCAAAGAAGCAGTTGCTAAACAGGCATGTGAGCATTCTCTGTCTGAGGCTATACCCCTGGGCTCAGCACAGAGGGAGTAGGCAAAAACACCCATCTCCCAGTTCTCCTTGGAATAACAAAGCTGAAGGCATCATGCTTCCTGATATCAAACAATATTACAAAGCTATAGTAATGAAAACAGTATGGTACTGGCATAAAAATAGACACATAGATAGGGGAACAGAATAGAGAGCTCAGAATTAAACCCACACATACAGGGCCAATACATTTTCAACAAGGAGTCCAAGAATACACAATGAGGAAAGGGCAGCCTCTTCAACAAATGGTGTTGGGAAAAGTGGACAGCCACATGCAAAAGGATGAAACTGGACCACTATCCTATACCATACGCAAGAAATTGACTCAAAATGGATTAAAGACCTGAACATAAGACCTGAAACTATAAAACTACCAGAAGAAAGCATAAGCAGTAATCTCCTTGACATAGGTCTTGGCAATAACTTTTTGAAGCTGACACCAAAAGCAAAAGCAAAATAAACAAGTGGAACTACATCAAAGTAAAAAAAAAACCTTTGCACAGCATAGGAAACCATTGAGAAAATGAAAAGGCAACCTAGTGAATGAGAGAAAATATTTGTAAATTGTAAATCTGATTAGAGGTTAATATTCAAAATATATAAAGAAATCATACAATTAAACAGCAAAAACAAAAAAAATAATCTGATTAAAAATGGGAAGAAGATCTGAATAGACATTTTTCCAAAGAGGACATTCAGATGGTCAACAGGTACATTAAAAAGTGCTCAGCATCACTAATCATCAGGGCAATGCAAATTGAAAATACAATGAGATATCACCTCACACCTGTTAGAATTGCTCTTATCAAAAAGACCAGAGAAAACAAGTGTTGGAGAGGTTGTGGAGAAAACGGAACACTTGTGTACTGTTGGTGAGTATGCAAATTGCTGCAGCCACTATGGAAAAAGCTGTGGGGTTTCCCAAATATGGTTCCTACCATATGATTCAGTAATTCCACTTCTTGGTCTTTATCTAAAGAAAATGAAAACACTAATTTGAAAATATATATGCATGCTCATGTTCATTGTAGCATTATTTACAATAGTCAAGATATAGAAAAAATCTAAGCGTTCATCAATGTATGAGTGGATAAAGAAAATGTGGTATGAACATATAAATATATATACATATAGAATGGTATATTATTCAGCCATAAAAAATAAAATCTTGCCATTTGTGACAACATGGATGGGCCTTAAGGGCATTATGCTAAGCGAAATACGTCAGACAAAGACAAACAGCATATGACTTCATTTATGTGTGAAACCTGAAGGAACAAAATCAAAAATAAAAAAAAATAAGCTCATAGATACAGAGAATAGATTAGTAGTCATCAGATCTGAAGGGTGCGGGTATGGGAGAAATGAGTGAAAGGGTCAAAAGGGACAAACTTCCAAATATAAAATAAATAATTCATGGGGAGGTAGGGTACAGCATGATGAGTATAATTAAGCCTGTGTTGCATATTTGAAAGTTGTTTACAGTAGATCTTAAAAGTTCTCATCACAAGAAGTTTTATTGTAACTATATAAGTTGATGAATGTTAATTAGACTTATTGTGGTGATCATTATTTTGCAGTGTATACAAATATTGAATCATTATGTTGTACAGTTAAAACTAATATAAAGTTATATGTCAATTATAGCTCAATTTAAAAAATGTTTTAAGTTGAAACCCTACTGGGAAACTGCTTTAATCCATTGACTCTCTAAACACCACGTTCTTGCCTCCCTGAGTGACTGCCTCTAGCTGCCTCCTCGTGAAATGTCCTCCACCTCCTATTCATTTACAATCATGTG
Organism: Equus caballus; assembly: GCF_041296265.1. Lineage (NCBI taxonomy): Eukaryota > Metazoa > Chordata > Mammalia > Perissodactyla > Equidae > Equus > Equus caballus. Next base: position 22,839,351 of record NC_091687.1, read on the forward strand.
TCACTTTACGATGGGGTACATTCTGAGAAATACATCACTGGAGATTTTGTCATTGGGCAAACATCACAGAGTGTACTAGAGGGGGACAAAATTTGCCATGCCAAAATGGATCTCTTTAATGTGAGGATGATTTTAGGCTGAATATTGTTAAGAAACAAAAGATTCAGAAAGTTTTTCTTATTACTTCCTCATTAAGTGCCTAAAAGATTTCAGATTAAAAAATCCTGTCTTAGGAAGTGAGCTATCACCTTCTCATAACATGAACTAGGTGATAGACAGGGAGGAACCTAAAAAAGCCTATTTGTTGGGTGTCCCCCTGTGTTTTTCCAAACACTTGTTTTCCAAATGTTTGCTCCTATTCATCTACTTGTGAATTGGCTTCCTTCCCTTGAAGTCTCTGACTCTTCCCACTCCCAACGTCCTTTTCCATCTTTAGCTGAGGATGATATTTAGAGAGAGATCTTGGAACATTTTGGTAAGTTACTCAGTTTTCCTGGGTTTCTCCTATGTCTACATGTTATTAAACTTTTGTTTGTTTTTCTCCTGTTAATTTATCTCACATCAATTTAATTCCTAGAGTAGCCAGAAGACCCTAGAAGGGTAGAGGAAAATTTCTTGCTCCTTACAGTACTTCCACAAACCTAGATGGTATAGCCTACTACACATCTAGGCTATGTGGAACTAATTTTATGGGACCACTGTTGTACGTGTAGCCCATCACTGACTGAAACGTTGTTATGTGGCACATGACTGTGTCTATATTCTAGCCACACTTCAAAGCCCAAATCAACATTCATCCTCTCATTGAACCCATTTCTGAAAATTTCAGTGAAAACTGAACAATAATTGAACTTTCTAATTAAACTATACTTAAATTCATTATATACAAAAACCTACAACTACAATAATTTGTTAATGAATACACAGTATAAAAAGATGTAACTTATGACATCCAAAACATAAAATCTGGGGTTAAGGGAAAAAAATGTAGAGCTCCTGTATACATTTGAATTTAAGTTGTCATCAGCTTAAAATACTATAAGATGTTTTGGGGAAGCCTTATGGTAATTACAAAACAAAAAGCTATAGTATATGATTAAAGACAAAGAAAAAGGAATCAAAAGCACACCACTAGAGAAAATAATCAAATAACAAAGGAAGAAGGCAAGAAAGGAAGAAATAAAGAAACTACAAAACAGCCAGAAAAAATTAACAAAATGACAAATTCATATCCATACCTATCAATAATCATTTTAATGTAAATGGACTAATTCTTCAATGGAAAGGCATAGAGTAGCTGTATGCATAAAAAAACAAGACCCAACAATATGCTGCCTACAAGAGACTCACTTCAGCTATAAGTACACATAGAGACTAAACATGAATGGATGGAAAAAGATATTTCTTGCAAATGGCAACCAAAGAGAGCAGGGGTAGCAATCCTTGTATCATACAAAATAGATTTTAAGCAAAAACTGTAGAAAGAGACAAGGAAGGTAATTATATAATGCAAATGGGTCAATTCAACAAGAATGTATAAAAATTGTAAGTATTTAGGCACCCAACATCAAAGTACTTAAATATACAAAGCGAACTAACAAGTCTGAAGGGAGAAATAGATGGCAATACACTAGTCATGGACTTCAATACACCGCTTTCATCAATGGATAGATTATCCAGACAGGAAATCAATAAGGAAACATTGGCCTTAAACTACACATTAGACCAGATGGATTTAATAGGTGTGTACAGAACTTTCTATTCCAAAGAAACAGAAAACACATTCTTCTTTAGCACACATGGAACATTCTCCAGGATGGATCATATATTAGGCCACAAAACAAGTCTTAGTAAATGTAAGATGAATGAAGTCAAGTCAAGCATCTTTTGTGACCACAATAATATTAAACGAGAAATCAATTACCAGAGGAAAACTGGAAAATTCACAAATATATGGAGGTTAAGCAACATGCTCCTGAACAATCAATAGGTCAAAGAAAAAATAAAAAGAAAAATTATAAAATATCTTGAGACAAATGAAAATGGAAATACAACATAGCAAAACTTAAGAGATTCTGCAAAAGCACTTGTAAGGAGGAATGTATTGTGATAAATATTTGCATTAAGAGAAAAGTAAAATCTCATAGAAACAACCTGACTTTAACTCAAGGAATGAGAAAGAGAAGAAAGAGTTAAGCTCAAAGTTAGAAGAAGAAAGGAAATAAAAAAAAAAATCAGAGCAGAAATAAATGAAATAGAGACTATGAAGACAATAAGAAAAGATCAATGAAACTAAGAGCTGGTCTTTTTTGGGAAAAGATAAAATTGACAAAACTTTAGGTAAACTACTAAGAAAAAAATAAAACAAATAAAACCGTAAATGAAAGAAGGGACATTACAACTGATAAGACAACATTCTAAGGCTATTAGAAACTACTATGAATAATATGCAAACATATTAGATAACCTAGAAGAAATGGGTAAATTCATAGAAGCAGGTAAACTAGCAAGACTGAATCATGATGAAATAGAACATCTTAACAGACCAATTACTGATAAGGAGATCAAATCAGTAACTAATACTTCCCAACTAAGAAAAGCCCAGGACCAGATGGTTTCACAGGAGAATCCTACCAAACATTTAAATAAGAAGTGATACAAAGCCTTCTCAAAATCTTACAAAAAACTGAAGAGGAGACAACACTTCCAAATTCATTTTACAAGGCCAGCCTTACCCTGAAACCAAAGACAAGCAAGGACACTGACCAAAAAATAAAACCACAGGCCAATATCCCTGATGATGCAGAAACAAAAATCCTCAAGAAAATATTAGCAAATTCAACAATATATTGAAATGATCATACACCATGATCAAGTAGGATTTTTTCCTGGGATATGAGGATGGTTTAAAATATGAAAATCAATAAATGTGAAGCACCACATTAATAGAATGAAGGATAAATATTACATGATCATTTCAATAAATGTATAAAAAGCATTTGAAAAAATTCAACATCCTTTGACAATAAATACTCTCAAAAAATTAGGTACATGCCTCAAGATAATATAGGCCATGTATGACAAGCACACAGTTAATATCATATTCAATAGAGAAAAGCTGAAAGCTTTAGCTTAAAAATCAGACCCAAGTCAAGGGTGCCCACTCTCTCCCCTCCTTTCCAGCATAGCATAGAATTCCTAGGAAGAATAATTAAGTAAGAAAAAGGAATAAATGCATCTAAATTGGAAAATAAAAGTTCAATTGTCCCTGTTTTCAGATGACATGGTCTTTCTTATGTGTAGAAAACTCTAAAATCTCTAACAAAAACTGTTAGAACTAATAAACCTATACAGTAAAGTCACAGGATACAGAATCAATATACAAATATCAATTCCATTTCTATGCGATAATAATGAACTATGATTGAAAGAGAAACTATAAAAACAATCCCATTTACAATATCATCAAAAATAATAAAATAATTAGGAATAAGTTGAATCAAGGAAATGAAAGGTCTTTACACGGAAAAGTATAAAACGTTGATAGAAGAAGTTGAACAAGACACAAATAAATGTAAAGATATATGTTTGTGGATGGGAAGAATTAATATTGTTAAAATGTCTATCCTACTCAAAGCAATCTACATATTCAACACAATTCTTATCAAAATTCCAACGATATTTTTCATAGAAGTAGAAAAAAACATCCTAAAATTTCTATAGAACCACAAAAGACTTTGCATAGCCGGGTTTATCTTGAGAAAGAAGAAAAAAGCGTGGGCATCACATATCCTGGTTTCAAGGTATATTATGAAGATATAGTAGGCAAAACAGTATGGTATTATCATTAAAAACAGACACATTGGCCAATGGATCAGAGTAGAGAGCCCATAAATAAAACTTTCCATATATGGTCGATTAATTTTCAACAAACGCAGCAAGAATACACAGTAGGGAAAAGAAAGTCTCTTTAAGAAATGGTGTTTTGAAAACTGAATATCAACACACAAAAGAACGAAACTAGACGCCTATCTTCCACCAGACAACAAAAGTCAACTCAAAATGGATTAAAGTCTTGAATGTAAGACCTGAAATCTTAAATCTCCTAGAAGAAAACATAGGGGCTCCTTAACATTGATCTTGGCCATGATTGTTTGGATTTTGCACTAAAAGTAAAATAAAAAGAAAAAATAAACAGTGAGATTACATTAAACTAAAATGCTTCTACACAGCAAAGGAAGCCATCCTGAAATTAAAATGCAACCTATGGAATTGGAGAAAATATTTGCAAAACGCATATTCAATAAGGGGTTAGTATCCAAATTCTACATGGAACACATGTAATTCAACACCAGATAACCCAAATAAAAAATGACCAACGACCTGAATAGACTTTTTTCCAAGGAAGATACACAAATGGCCAACAGGTACATAGAAAAGTGTTCTACATCAATCATTATTGGGGAAATGGTCAAAGCTGAACCTTTTAAACAACAAAATGAATAAATAGTATTTGATTATAATACAAAATTTGAAATATATATCCCTGAATCCACACTGATAGAATTAAATGATTGGATAAATAAATATACGTGGAAGAACAGAAAAAGGTCTCATGCAAAAGAATTTCGAATAAATTTTGTAGATATTCCAAGCTCAAAGAGGTGGAATATAACTTGTCACTTCTTAAGTGTGAGCTGTACATAGTGAGTAAAAGAATGGTTTACCTAAAACAAAAAAACTCATTGAGAGATGAAATAAACCCACAGCTGTGATGGAAAATCAGAAATTTTGCTTCCTGACAATCAAAACAGAGAATAATTATGGTTTACTTTGAAACTGAAAGAGGATATAAGTAGTATTAAGGATAATATTAATTGATAAAATTTGAAAATTAGTAAACGGAAGCATAAAATACATACATTCAATTCACTTGTAAACCAATCTCTTTCATTGAGAAGATGCAATATGCACATGCAAAATGATCTATCTTCCCAAAAGTCTCTATAAAACTTTTTTAGGAATATTATAAATGGGAAGAGATGCAGAAAATCAGAAACTATGGGCCAAAATATTAGGAACTTAACCGTAAAGAAGAGTGGATTTCAATTGTGGGTAAAAGGAAGAGAATCACTTAAACGTGTAGACAACAAGAAAGACATTTTTTAAATAACAGGACAACGTTTTGCTTTTTAAGTGTCTTGATCTGTATGTGATCCTGAGAATAAATTCATATCTGGTAGAATGAAGAACAAGAGCACAGATACGTAAACATAAAATCATTTGTCTTGGGAGAGGTAACTACTGTCGGTTTTCATAATGATGGGAAATCCCACTTTTTCAAATTCTCTTTAAAACTTTCTCACTTGGCTTGGAATTGGGAGAAATGAGAGCTGCTTCTGGAAGCCAACAATCTTCTTAAAAGAAACCCTTTTCTCTTTCGTCTTTATTTAGTCTTTTCTTGAAAACAGGTCTTGGAATACAACTTTGAGCTTCAGCACTTATTTCTAGACATGAGAAAATATTCTTGGAATCATCTGTTATATGTGCAATGGATATTACTTCTCTAGTTTCTTGTATCAAATGGGTCGTATGCAGCTGCAAGAACTAGGAATTTTACTTTCAGTAGCATAACACAAATGAGGCTTTTATTTTTCTCACATGACAAGAAAGAGAAGAGGAGATATGGAGAGACGGAGGCAGTACCCTGCTGATAAGGCAGCTTCACAGATTTCTAGCATGAACCACAAACTCCTACTTTTTCCCTTTAGCCAATCTCAGAACCGATATTTTCTCATTCAGCTTTTTTCTCATGGTTGCAATATAGCACCTCCTCATGCATTGCATAGTAGTACACAATGGAGTAAAGACATATAAAGAGAATATTTATTATTGTTTAAAGATCTGTGTCTTCTGCATACACCCATGCCACAAATTGTTACTTACCTACCACCATTAGCTTCAAGGGAAGTCAGGTATGTTATTATATTTAACAAAATCAAGCTCCTGAGAATAAAGTATGGGAAGAATTTGATATTGTTTGGCAAATAGTGGTTTTTGCAACATCACCCCAAAATTTTAGACCACACACACAGTCAATCAATGTCCTCATTTTACTTATACAAGCGAATCACCTACCATTTGACTGTCTGTACGAGCATTTTCAATTTTACTATTGGGCACTGGACCACATTCTGCCAAGGCTTTATCCTTACAGCAAAGACTTCTTTTGAAAATATTTCTTTTTACATTTTATTTAGTAATTTATGAAGATTTCCATAATATAACATATACCTTCCTCAGTATGAATAAAAAGGGAATTGAGACCAGAAACATAATACTTGAAATAAAGAGCTAAGCTTTTTAAAGAGTCATTTCTTTTGATTGAAAGTAATCGATTATGGGGCTCAGAACATGAAACAATGGTCAAATGGAATTAATTGAGTGATATGACCACACATTTCTCTTAGTTGAAGGAAGATGAATTAGTAGAATTACTCATATGAGAAAAGTACTATTTTAGAACTCATAATGAACAACCTATGCTAAGAATTTTCTTTCAAATAAAGATATAGTTGTGTGGAAGCAAGTTTGACCATTCTCTGACGGTTTTCTTAATTCTGGAGGTTCGTGGGGCTTCTACAATAGTAGTGGACCTAAAGAAGAAAGGCACAAGCATCTATTTAATGACTAGGATGTGGGAAGAATTCTCATATTCATAACTTTGTCTAATATTCCCAGAAATTTTGTGAAATAAATACTACTCTCTTTTTTGTTACTGGTAATTGTATAACTAAAACTAATAATAATGAAATGGTAACATCTAAGTTGAATTTAAGTTAAACCAAAGCAGTCAGTTATTCTGAGCTATTAAACGCTGATTCAGGAAAGATTTGACAATAATTTGCAAGTTTTAGTATATCACAGTTCAATTTATTTCAAAGAAGACATTCCACTTCATTTTAAAATTTCCACTTTTAGCAAAAGAGTACTTTTCTATTAAATTTCTTTGTCTCTTATGCCATCAATGCAAGTCTGTTTTTTGAGAAATGGATAAAGTGCTTAGTTAAGGAATCTCTGAAAGTTTCTTAATAGGTTCGGGAAGGTCCTTTCTCTCTTTGACCTTTTGAGATTGTATTTTAGAACAGTAAACTGTCTTCCATTCAGAGCAGGTCTCATTATGTCTGTAGCAGTTTCATTCCTCTTAAGTCAGGAGGAGGTTATTAGCATCTTTCAGAGAGAAATGCACAAAGTAGTCATAAGAGATGCTTATGTTAATATGCGCTGGTTCAGGACTCTTTTTGTCATGAAATAATTACAGTTGCAAAATACCAGCAGGTGTTGAGAGAGCAGGATTAATTTGTAAGAGTTGAATGACATTATTTCAAATGGCTTATTAAACACTAATTAGATTTCAAATTGTGTGACTCTCCATATATTTATGTCAGGATTGGAAAGTTTAAACATCTGCTTTCTCTATGATGGAGGTGAATAAGGTTACATTTTAATTTTCATAGGTGATAGTTTATCAAACAAAATCAAAATGGAGATATCCAGCATCATGTTTTATAGAATGAAGAGTATATTTAAATCTTCATATCTATTCTCAGTGTTCTCAGCCAATTAAGTGATTGTACAAAACAGTGAAATTCCTTGATCTGCTCTTTGTAATTCAAAGCATTTATGTAATGAGATTACTTCAGATATTTTGTCAAATAAGAACAAGAACTTTCAAAGAGTGGTCAAAGTCAATGTCAAATAATCTCACATTTTATCTTTATAAACTTAGGCAAACAGTATTATTTTATTAATTTAAAAAAGCTAAAGGATAAATATATAAAAATATTTCAACAAATAAAGCTATCTGAGGGTATAGTAGTAAGCTAATGCAATGCTTTTAAAGAATAACAGGAATGATTGTAGCTACATACAATATTTTAAAGAAATATTTATTAAGCATCTACTATTGGACACAAGAGCACATAAACTTGAATTCAAATCAAGGATAATCAGAGATATATAACAAAATATGTTACATTCTGAATTGACAATCTGTTGCAACTGTCTTAAAGTACAAAATAAAATAGCAGATGAACACTGAAAGTGAATTGACTTAGCAACACTCTCAGACGAAACTCATTTTCCTCTTTACCCTCTAAATGTACTGGGAAAAATCACAAAGAGTAAAATTCTCCTAAACTCATAATACTGCCCGTCTATCATGACCCCTGTGCTTGCTCTTCCTTCTTACAATCCTTCACCTCACACTTGATGCTTCAGTGACTTGTCTTCATCAATGACCTGCTGAGCCATATTGGAACCAGAAGCAAAAGTAAATGTGTGCCACCTACACACTTATCAAAATCTCCTCCTTTATCTTGAACCAAGTGGAAGATTTAATAAAAGCTATAGTTAAGCCCCTGTGTTGGATGTCCTGACATCATCAGCCAGTAGAGTCATGGGCTTGGAACCATGTCTGATTGGAAAGCACTGTGCCATTTGCTCAATAACACAGGGTCATGAGACAAATAGCCCGTCTTTACAATATTTTTCCTATCTTGTTTATCAAGAATATTTGGTATTAATTTTGTCTTTATGCTTTAAAATATTGCATAAAAATTTTTATCTGGATTTTACTGAATTTTTTTTTAGTTCCCTTAAATTTTGCTCCCAAGGTAAGTAAGTGCCTCACTCTCCTCACCCTTGTCACAGCCCTGGTCTTGATATTCCATAAATATTCCATGTTTGATCTCACTTTAATAAGTTTTTTTTTTTTGCATTTGTTTTCATACTCCTTCCCATAAAAGACTCCCCTTCAATCATGTGTCAGCAAAGATATAAGATCCGAAATTGCAACGGCAATATATTGGTTTGCTTGTTTATTATCTGTTTCCATGTCTCTTCACCCTTATGTCCACTGGAAAACCAAGTTCCATGAAAAGAGGAACCTCATTTGTTCTATTCCTTTGTCTTCTATCAGCTTTCCTGGCACAAAATAGGCACTCAATGACATGTGTTGAATGAGTGACTATATGAGGGTTTTTTTTTTTTGGCATAGAACATGTAGTTTTCTAGAAAAAAGTTAAATTTAGTTATAATTTTCCTGGGAATTTATAAATTATCATTGGCACATGACATTTATTTATCATTTCCCTCAGAATTACCAACTATCATTCTATTTGTTCAATCAAAGAGAGAAAAAATGAAAATTATATTTGTCTCTAATCACTCATACAAGCTTTGTTGATTGTTTTGATAAAAGAGTGGAGGAAAGCAATTCCATGCTGGAACTGGCCTAAGCAAATGAAGCCCCCAATGGATGCTATAAATAGTAGGGGACCCAGTGTGCCTTAGGTAGAGATTTTATTTTGGAGTCATGGTAGTTAAGGCCAGAAAGGTGGGTATAGTCTTCTGTGAAATCCATCTGCTGTAATCAGTAGTTTGCCATGTAGGTAGAGAGAGTAAAGTAGATTTGAAATATCAGATATCTTTGGATGAAAGTTAACCTACCTGCTGTGTAGAAGACATATGGAAAAGATATTATCTGGTCACAAGGACAGTAAGGCAGTGAGTCAGCAAGATTTTCTGGCCACATCTTACAGGGGACATCAACAGCTGGGACTGCTCTAGCACAGAAGCATCCTAAAAAGATTAGATGGAAGAAATCTCATCCTTTCAACTATAGTAGATCTAAAATTGGCTTGCTATTACACCATGTACTTATTCTACTTGAAATATTGCCTCATTTTTTAACAAAGGCTTTTTGCATTGATTGATTGATGATTCATTCATTCACTCATTTCCAAGCACATATTTAGCAACTTCTATATGTATGGCATTGTCCTAGATAGTGGGGACATAAAATGAATGGTGGTATTTTTAAAATGACCAAAGATATGAATAAACTTTGCATAATGAGCAAGAACCTGAGTCTAAATATAGTTGAAATGTAAATAGAGCTCAGTTAATGACTATACCAATATTAATATGGACTGAAAGTTTTTAGAGGATAAAAAGCAAAGTATCATTCATTGTGACATATTTCTAAAGAGAATAAGTGGGTGGCAAGAGTGCAGAGCAGCTGTATTTCTATCTCCAATAAAAATATAATATTGGATGACAGAATGTTGCTGTGATTTTTTTGTCTGCTTCCCAGATTAAATTTTATTTACTGCATGATCTATCCAATTGGCTGTGAAAAAATCAATTGTTAAGACTGATGAAAGCATTGATCGAGTGAAAAATGGTCCTACAGCAACTTGCAGCAGTGACCAAAGTCTTACTTCACAAAAGCAAAATGAAGATGTAAAATGGAAAGTTTCTCAAGATCTAAGAGAAAAATAAAAATAATTTAATAATGAAATATAGACAGCGGAAATGTCATCTACTTTGGCTTCATTTTCAAGTTCAAATTTTTATGTTAAAATAGACAATGTTCTTTATAAGAACACTAATCAAGCACTTTGAAATTTCTAGTACTTAAAGCACTGTTTGCTGAATTAATATCATCTGTTGATACCTTCACTTGAAAATAGGGTTAAACTCGTGGTAGGGCAGCATGCACCTCCAGTCAAACTAGCGTAGTGGTTCTGTTTCTGAACATTTCATAGTAACGACCTTTCCAACAAAATGTATGCTCCTGGTTAAGTTGTAGTTTTCTTTATCTTACGTGAGTTTAATGCCACAGTATTTAATAATACTAGTTAAATGTAGCAACTCAAATTCTTTACAGAGTTAAATTTCTACATCCAGGTTATTGAGATTATCAATTACTCAAAATACTAGTAAAATTAGATGACAATGAAGTGATTCTACATTAATCTATTGAATAGCCTCTTGCATGGTATTTTGCTAGAGGCAGGTGTTTTATTAACTGTTTGTTTTAATTTTGCAGCAGTTGAGACAAATTTTATCCTAGACTTTTTACTATTTCAATTGCTACTCAAGTTCTCTTGTGGAAAACCAGCCCTATGAGAATAGTAATCCGCCTGAAAAAGTTCTATTTGGCTATCTAGTCTATTTATCTGTCTGTATAGAAAAACTTGTAAGTTACCAAAAGATACAAAACATTAAACCTAATATCACTATCATTTCAGAGGTAAGCATTGTTTGTATGTTGATGTGTCAAACCATGTCTGCAATTAATCAAGAAATTTCATGTTAACAAATCTTGAAAAATTATAAATCTTTTTAAAATTCACTGAAGACTCTGACATAGTCTCACTAAACGATATCTTTAGGACTGGGCAAGATGATTTTAATGTTCATCTTTAAAATAAAGTGCTTGGCGTCCGGCCCAGTGGCACAGTGGTTAAGTTCACACGTTGTGCTTCTAGGCAGCCTGGGGTTCTCCAGTTCAGATCCTGGGTGCAGACATGGCACCACTTGGCAAAAGCCATGCTGTGGTAGACGTCTCATGTATAAAGTAGAGGAAGATGGGCATGGGTATTAGCTCAGGGCCAGTCTTCCTCAGCAAAAGAAAAGAGGAGGATTGGCAGTAGTTAGCTCAGGGTTAATCTTCCTCAAAATAAATAAATAAATAAAGTGCTTGAACTGCAGTTTCAAATATAATAATTGCTAGCTCCCTGTGATTACTGAGCAGTTGAAATGTGGCTAGTCTGAATATTCAGACACATGCACACAAACACACACAGTGTATATACAGTAAGTGTAAAACATACTCAAGATTTCAAAGTTGTGTATAGAAAAGAACATAAAATATCTCATTGATAATTTTATGTTGATAATAAATTGAAATAAAATTTTAATATTAGGTAAAATAAAATATTGTTAACATTAATTTTTATATTTATTTTTACTTTTTATTTTTATTTTTTTGGTGAGGAAGGTTGGCCCTGAGCGAATGTCTGTGCCAGTCTGACTCTATTTTGTATGTGAGATGCCACCACAGCATGACTTGGCAAGCAGTGTGTAGGTCCAGGCCCAGGATCGAAACCCACAAACCCCAGGCCAATGAAGTTTAGTGTGCCAACTTAACCACTGTGCCACCAGTCTGGCCCCTATTTTTACTGTTTTAAAAAGTGGCTAGTACAAAATTTAAAATCACATATGTTCCTTGGATTATATATTTAGGGGACTGCACTGGGCTAGATTGACTACATATAATAGAAATGGACTTGAACTTTCATATATTAAAACAGATGATAAAGGAACAACATGAAATGATGTGGAAATGGCACAATAGTTAGGTCAGTTGAATAAAACAATAACCCATGAACAAACTCTAGTGTATAAATGAGAAAATCCTAGTTTAATATAATAGGACAGTATGTCAAGTACCTATCAATTTTATCATAATGTAGGGTAGCAATGAATAAGACTGAGGCAATTTATTACCTGTGTAGTAAAAACTTGTTCCATCTTTGTTTTTTAATCTTTTGCTTTATACCTCCAGGAGCCATAACATAAATAGCAGAAAATAATATATTGATAAATGAAAGCACATGAAAATTATCAACTGTCTTAGTCTGCTCAGACTGCTATGACACAATACCACAGTCTGCCTTGCTCAAACAACAGAAATTTATTTCCTCACAGCTCTGAAGACTGGAAAGGCCAAGATCAAGGTCCAATAGGATTTAGTTTCTGGCAAGAGCTCTCTCCTGGCCACCTTCTTGCTGTGTCCTCACATGGTGGAGAGAGAGACAGCAAGTTCTCTGGTGTCTCTTCTTATAAGGACACTAATCTTATCAGATCAGAGTCCCATCTTTGTAATCTCATTTAACTTTAATTACTTTCTTATAGGCCCTGTCTTCAAATAGAGTCACATTTGGGATCAGGACTTTATATGAATTTGGAGAGAGGGGGGCACGATTGAGTCCATAGCACCAACTTTATGAAAAATTGGTATAATAACAAGGTGAATGGGAAATCATAGACAAAATAATTTCCAGCAGTGTTATTGAATAAAATATCAAAGAAAAACTGCTTCTAATATATGAGCTAATTAATAAGTAAAAGATAATGAGAGAAATAAAAACGTTCATAAAATGCTGTTGGAGATCACATTAATATAATCAATCTGTAGGGTAATTTGGAATACATAAGAAATCCAGAAATGTATGTGTAAAATGATATATATATAATTGAATCATTATTAATACTAGTAAAATAATGAAACTAACTTAAAAGTTTAATAATTTGCTTAATGTAAAATAGTGTATAGTCATTACAAACATACTCTCCTAGACCAAACTCTAGCCAGGCTTCTCACAATCCTCTTCTCAACTAGGCTTCAAGCTTGGCCTATAAAGTCCTCTTCAGTTTTCTCATTGCTTTCATTGAGTTGCATTTACAGAGTTCAAGCTAAAATAGATTACTTGTAGTATTTGTTGATGTGATAGTTTTTATACCAGCAAATGTGTTGCATTTTCTGCATATTACAAGAGCACAGATTTTTGAATTTACATGGTCTCAATTTCCATATTGGCTGTGTGACTGAGGGCAAATTACTTGACCATTCTCTGCATAAGTTTCCACAGCTCATTAAACAGTAGTACGGAGTTGACATCAACATCATGCCAGTTTTTCCCTTTGTCTATTCCCTCTAAGTTACACTTAAATAGACATTTATTAACCAACAGAGGATTCCCTACACAGCACAAGAGGACACCTGAGAGATCTATGCAGCTATACATCTAAGGGTGGGTGGACTTGGTCCCCAAGAAGCAGTGGAACTAGGGGAGTGAACAGACTCCTCCTTCCTGGCATCAATGATCCAGTTCATGGATCCTCATACAGCAGCCAATGTTACTGTGTATGGAGGTAGGGGCAATCTGGCCCATGTGCAAATGCCTGTGGAGAGGCAATAGCTCAAATCATGGGAGTGCCCACTGAGCCATGGAAGCCACAACCATATGAATGCTCTCTACCAAGCAGTGGTGGCCTGGCCTGCATGAATACAGAGAAGTCTGACAAAGACAACTATAAGCAGATAGGGTGGGAACAAACATAACAGTCCCTCGTCCCCCACTGATGGCAGGTGGAATCAGCAACCAGAAGCATCAGGAACCACAGCAGAACTGGTGACCCAGCCCACAGTGGCAGCAATCCCGACACTGGCTCCACCAGCCACAGGGGCTGCATACAAGTCCCCAGGTCCCCAGGCTCCCACCAGCTACAGTGACACTTGTGAACCCAGCACTCCTGGCAACAGTGCAGCCAGCTCCCCAAGACAACTTTGGAACAGCAGTGCAAGTGGTGCAAAGGACAGCAGCATCTGAGCTCATATAGAGCCAGTGGAAGAACAGGAGACCTAGGTGACCAGAACCAAAGTAACCAAAACCGTACCCAAATAAGAAAAGGTGATTACTACTACAAATGTTCAAGAAGAAGATCAATTCATCAAACACCATGAAGAACTACAGTAACAGGGCAGAACAGAGGGAAAATGACAACTCTCCAGAAACCAAACCTGAAGTCACAGAAGATTACAATCTACCTGAAAGAGAATTCAAAATAGCTGCCAGAAAGAAACTCAGAAAGTTACCAGAAAACTCAGAAAGTTCAATGAGCTTAGGAATAAAAGTAATGAACAGAAAGCATACTTCACCAAAGAGATAAAAGCCATTAAAGAAAAAAACCCAGAAATTCTGGGTATGAAGAACACAATTATCAAGCTAAAAAATAATGTAGAAAACATAAAAACTAGAGCAGACTTTATGGAGGAGGAAAATTAGATAGCTTGAAGATAGAAACCTAGCAATTCTTCAGATGGAGGAGAGAGAAGTAAGATTTTTTAAAAATGAAGAAATTCCTTGAGAAATATCTGACCCAATTAAGAAAAGTAACAAAGAATTATAGGTGTCCAGATGGAGAAGACTTGGGAAAAGGAGCAGAGATCCTGTTGAAATAAATAATAGTCAAGAAATTCCCAAACCTGGGGAAGGAACTGGACATACAAATACAAGAAACCAATAAAACTCCTAATTATCAATGCAAACAGACCTTCTCTAAGGCATATATTAAAACTTTCAAAGGTCAATGACAAAGAAAAAATATTAAAGACAGCAAGAGAGAAGAAAATAACCTACAAAGGAACCCCTATCAGGCTTTCAGTGGATTTCTCAGCAGAAAACTTACAGGCTAGGAGAGAATGGAATGATATATTCAAAATACTGAAAAAAAAAACCTGTCAGCCAAAAATACTCTATCCAGTAAAATTATTCTTCAGGTACGACAGAAAAATAAAATGTTTCCCAGATAAACAAAAGCTGAGGGAGTTCATGACCACTAGACTTGACTTAGAAGAAATGATAAAGGGAGCCCTCCCACCTGAAACAAAAAGGCAAAGATTTACAAAGTTTTGAGCAAAGAGATATATATAGAAACAAAATCAGAAAATTGTATTTCTACATCAGAATAGCTTAGCAAATACTTAATAATAACATAAAAGATAAAGGGGAAAAAGCATTAAAAATAACTATAAAAACTTTTATTTAGTCACAAACTGACAACACACAAAAAAACATAATTTGTGACAACAAAAATATACAATGGGAAGAGGCAAAGGATAGACCATGCATAGGCAAATGGAGATAAGAGACTATAAGCAAATGGAATATCTCATCTATGAGATCTTTTACTCAAACCTCATGGTAACCACTAAACAAAAAAAGTCAGAGCACAGTTACAAATCATAAATAAAGAAACAGCATCACATAAAACCACCAATCTAAATGACAGTCAGAAATACAAGGGAAAAGAAGCAATGAAAATATAGAATAACTGGAGAACAAAAGAGGAAATAGCCATATTAAGACCTCATATGTCAATATTGACTCTAAATGTAAACAGGTTGAATTCATGAATCAAAAGACGCAGTGACTGGATGGATTGAAGAACAACACCTAATAATATGCTGCCTCCAATAAGCACATCTCAGTTCTAAAGATAAACATAGGCTTAAAGCAAAGGGATGGAAGATAATCCTGCAGGCAAATGGCAAGCAAAGGAAAACGGGTATAGTCATATTTATATCAGACAAAGCAGACTTCAAGATAAAAAGGTAATAAGTCAAAAAGATGGGCATCATATAATGATAAAAGGGACACTTGACACAGAAGACATTACACTTATTAATATTTAAGTGCCTAACACAACAGCACCAAAGTCTGTAAAGCAACTATTAACAGACCTAAAGAGAGAAAAATGACAGCAATACAGTAATAGTAAGATATTTCAACACCCCACTAAGATGAATGGATAGGTCATCCAGACAAAAAGTCAACAAGGAAAGAGTGGCCTTAAATAAAACTCTAGATCAGGTAGACTGCACAAATACATATAGAGCATTCCATCCAAAAACAGCAGAATCCACAGTCTTCTCAAGTGCACATGGAACATTCTCAATGATAGACCATATGTTGGGAAACAAAGCAAGCCTTGATAAATTTAAGAAAATTGAAGTCATATCAAGTATCTTTTTCAACCACAATACTATCAAACTAGAAATCAACTACAAGAAAAGAGCTGGTAAAGTCACAGATATGTGGAAACTAAACAACATACTACTGAACAACTATTGGCTTAACGAAGAAATCAAGGGAGAAATAAAAAATACCTGGAGACAAATGAAAATGAAAACACTACGTTCCAACTCTTATGGGATGCAGCAAATTGGTACTGAGAGAAATTTATAATAATACAAGCCTAACTCAAGAAACAAGAAAAATCTCCAATAAACTAGCTTTTCCTATTCCTAAAGGAACTAGAAAAAGAACAAACAAAGCCCAAATTTGGTATAGGGTGGAAGTAATAAAACTCAGAGCAGAAATAAATGAAAAAAAAGACAAAGAAACAATAGAAGGATCAATGAAACCAAGAGCGAGTTCTTTGAGAAGATAAAATTGACAAATCCTCAGCCAGACTCACTAAGAAAAAAAGATTCAAGTAAATAAAATCAGAAACAACAGAGCTGAAATTATCATATACACCACAGAAATACAAATGATTGTGAGAATACGAGAACTATATGTTAATAAACTGGATAAACAAGAAGAAGTAGATAAATTCTTAGAATCATGTAACCTCCCAAAATTGAATCAAGAAGAAATAGAGAATCTGAATAGGCCAATCACAAGCAAACAGATTGAAACAGTAATCAAAAATCTTCCCAAAAAACCAAAGTCCAGGACAAGACAGCTTACCTGGTGAATTCTACGAAACAGTCAAAGGACACTTAATACCTATACTTCTCAAATTCTTCCAAAAAATTGAAGAGGAGGAGAAGCTTCCTAGCTCATTCTATGAGGCTAACATTACTCTGACAAAAACACCACACAAGGACAATACAAAAAAGGAAAATTGGAGAGTGCAATCAGCAACGTGGTGGCATGAGCTCACCCGGGACTCACTCCCTTCCCAATTACAACCAAAAAGAGCAACTGCTTTCTAACCAAAAAAAAAAAAATCCTAATAACGGAAATCATCAGAGACCCACAGCAGCCAAAACGACAGAAGGTGGAGAGGCTGGAGCCGCCCTCGGAGGAGCTGTAACGGGCTAGGAGAGACCTTCGCTCCCTCCCCTAGAGACCGGGATCACTGCTGCGGGTGAGGGAAGGAGCAGGGGAGGGGCTGTGCCTCTGGGGATCTTCCAGGACTCCCACCGCCAGTGCAGTGGAAACCCTCTAATGGGGAAAGCTTTGGCTCGGGGGAACCCCAGCAAGCCAGGGCCCCAGGAGACCTGAAAGAAAGAGCTGATCAAATCCTGGTCAGTGTGAGTGAAAGTGCCCTTCCTCCTTCAACCCACGCTCCCTGCAGCCATCAGAGCTGAAGGCAGAGGGCTCAGAACACAAGGCTCTCGACCCCCATCTAGTGGCGACAGGATGTAACTGCAACCGAATAATACTCATCATGCGCAAAAACCACTCCTCTACCATCTAGCAATTTATAAAAGCTCCAGTCCAAAATGAAAACAATAAAAATACAGAAGTAGGACCTGAGGGCTTGGAAATGGGTAAACTAAGTGAAGATGAGTTCGAAATAGCTATCATCAAAACATTCAATGAGCTAAAGGGAAATATAGAGAAACAAGTCAACGAGTTCTGTAGTTACTTTACAAAAGAGATTGAAATTATAAAGAAGAATCAATTAGAAATACTAGAGATGAAAAATATAATGGATCAGATAAAACAGAACATGGATTCCCTGAATTCCCGTGTAGACACCATAGAGGAGCAAATTAGCATAATCGAAGATAGACAGGCTGAATGGCTCCAGACAGAGGAAGAAAGAGAACTAAGAACTAAAGAAACTGAAGAAAACCTCAGAGAAATAGCTGAATCAATGAGAAAATGCAACTTAAGAATTATTGGAATTCCTGAGGGTGTGTAAAAGGAAAATGGAGCAGAAAGTGTGCTTAACGAAATAATAGAAGCAAATTTCCCAAATCTAGGGCTTGAGAGAGAAATGTGTGCAGAGGAAGCTTTCAGATCTCCTAGATTTGTCAATATAAAAAGACCCACTGCAAGGCATATAGTAGTAAAAATAGCAAAAATGAATGACAAAGAAAGAATACTCAGGCTAGCAAGGCAGAAGAAAATAAGCAACAAAGGAAACCCCATGAGAGGTTCAGCGGATTTCTCTACAATAACCTTACAAGCTAGGAGAGATTGGAGTGACATATTCAAAACTTTAAAGGATAAAAACCTTCAGCCAAGAATATTGTATCCAGTAAAAATATCCTTCAGATATGAGGGAGAAATGAAATCTTTTCCAGACAAACAAAAGCTAAGGGACTTTGTAGTCACAGACCTCCACTACAAGAAATCCTCAAGAAGGCTCTCATATCTGAAAAAAGAAAAAAACGGAGAAAGGGATCACAAAACACAGAGTAGGGAGACAGACAGAATCTGAATAGGATAGCAAATATTCAACTATAGCAATAGGATAAAGGGAAGGAAATCGCCAAAGCAAAGACAACCTTATCACACTAACCACAAACTCACGACACAAGTTGGAATAAGAGATGAAAATAATAATTTAGGAGAGGAGGAGGAAAGAGACTGAAACAGTCTAGGCTAAGGAAGTAAGAGACCAACAGAAAAGGGACCTTCTTATATACAAGATTCTGAATACAAACTTCAGGGTAGCCACGAAACTAAAAAACAGAACAGAGACACAAAAAATAAACAAGGAAAAATCTAAGAAACCCAGCATAAGAAATTGCAGAAGTTGATGGGTAGGCTAAAACACACAGGACGAGAACAAAGGAAACACAGGAAAACCGGAAAACGAGCAATATAATGACAGCATTAAGCCCCCGTGCATCAATACTCACCCTCAATGTAAACCGATTGAACTCTCCAATAAAAAGACATAGAGTGGCAAAACAGATTAAAGAACAAGCTCCAACAATTTTTTGCCTCCAGGAAACACACTTCAGCTCCAAGGACAAACGCAGGCTCAGAGTGAAGGGGTGGAAGACAATACTCCAAGTTAATAGCAAACAAAAGAAAGCAGGTGTCACAATACTTACATCAGACAAAACAGACTTCAAGATAAGGCAGGTAAAGACAGACATACAGGGCCAATATAGAATGATCAAAGGGACACTTCATCAAGAAGAAATAACATTTATAAATATCTATGCACCCAACACAGAAGCACCAAAGTTCATAAAGCAACTATTAACAAACATAAAAGAAGATATCAAAAATAACACAATAATAGTAGGGGACCTCAACACCCCACTCACATCAATGGACAGATCATCCAGACAGAAAATCAACAAAGAAACAGTGGAGCTAAAAGAAAAGCTAAAACAGTTGGACTGAATAGACATATATAGAACACTCCATCCAAAAACACTCAGAATACACATTGTTCTCAAGCGCACATGGAACATTCACGAGGATAGACCGTATGTTGGGAAACAAGGCAAGCCTCTACAAATTTAAAAAAACTGAAATAATAACAAGCATCTTCTCCAATCATGATGCTATAAAGCAAGAAATTAATTACAAGGAAAAAGCTGAGAATGGCACAAGGATGTGGAGACTAAGCAACATGCTATTGGACAAGCAATGGATCATTGAAGAAATTAAAGAAGAAATCAAAAAATACCTGGAGACAAATGAAAATGATAACATGCCATAGCAAATCATGTGGTATGCAGCAAAAGCTGTATTAAGAGGAAATTTCATCGCAATTCAGGCACATTTTAACAAACAAGAAAAATCTTAAATCAGCAATCTTAAACTACACCTAACTGAATTAGAGAAAGAAGAACAAACAAAGCCCAAAGTCAGAAGAAGGAGAGAAATAACAAAAATCAGAGCAGAGATAAATGCTATTGAAAGTAAAAAGGCAGTAAAAAGGATAAATGAAACAAAGAGCTGGTTCTTTGAGAAGACAAATAAAATTGACAAACCCCTAGCCAGACTTACAAAGAAAAAAAGAGAGAAAGCTCAAATAAACAAAATCAGAAATGAAAGAGGAGAAATAACAACAGACTCCACAGAAATACAACGGATTATAAGAGAATACTAGGAAAACTATATGCCAGCAAAATGGATAACCCAGAGGAAATGGATAAATTCTTAGACTCCTACAATTCCCAAATCTCACTCGAAAAGAAGAAGAAAATTTGAACAAACCAATCACAAGGAAAGAGATTGAAACAGCAATCAAATTCATCCCAAAGAATAAAACCCCAGGACCAGATGGCTTTCCTGGGGAACTCTACCAAACTTTCAGAGAGGATTTAAAACCTACCCTTTTCAAGTTATTCCAAAAAATGGGAGGATGGAACACTTCCTAACACATTCTATGAGGCCAACATCACACTGATACCAAAGCCTGACAAGGACAGCACGAAAAAGGAGAACTACAGGCCAATATCGCTGATGAATATAAATGCAAAAATTATCAACAAAATTTTGGCAACCTGAATACAGCAATTCATCAAGAGGATCCAACATCATGATCAGGTGGGATTCATACCAGGGACACAGGGATGGTTCAACATCCACAAATCAATCAGCGTGATACACCACATCAACAAACTGAGGAATAAAAGCCACATGATCATCTCAATAGATGCAGACAAAGCAGTTGACAAGATCCAACAGCCATTTATGATAAAAACTCTGAACAAAATGGGGATAGAAGGGAACTACCTCAACATAATAAAGGCCATATATGATAAACCCACAGGCAACATCTTACTCAGCGGGCAAAAACTGAGTGCCATCCCCCTGAAAACAGGAACGAGCAAGGATGTCCTCTATCACCACTCTTATTTAACATAGTACTGGAGGTTATGGCCAGAGCAATTAGGCAAGAAAAGGAATAAAAGGAATCCAAATAGGGAGGGAAGAAGTGAAACTCTCGCTGTTTGCAGACGACATAATCTTATATATAGAAAACCCCAAAGAATCCACTGGAAAACTTTTAGAAGGAATCAACAACTACACCAAAGTTGCAGGGTATAAAATCAATTTACATAAATCAGTAGCATTTCTATACTCTAATAACAAACTAACAGAAAAAGAACTCAAGAACACAATACCATTCACAATCACAACACAAAGAATAAAATACTTTTGGGTGAATTTAGCTAAGGAAGTGAAAGACCTATACAATGAAAATTACAAGGCCTTTCTGACAGAAATGGATGATGACATAAAGAGATGGAAAGACATTCCATGCACATGGATTGGAAGAATAAACATAGTTAAAATGTCCATACTACCTACAGCAATCTACAGATGCAACAACTTCCCAGTCAGAATCCCAATGACATTCTTTACAGAAATTGAACAAAGAATCCTAAAATTCATATGGGGAAACAAAAGACCCCAAATTGCTAAAGCAATCTTGAGAAAAAAGAGCACAGCTGGAGGCATCACAATCCCTGACTTCAAAACATACTACAAAGCTACAGTAATCAAAACAGCATGGTACTGGTACAAAAACAGATGCACAGATCAATGGAACGGAATTGAAAGCTCAGAAATAAAACCACACATCTATGGACAGCTTATCTTTGACAAAGGAGCTGATGGCATACAATGGAGAAAAGAATGTCTTTTCAAAAAATGGTGCTGGGAAAACTGGACAGCCACATGTAAAAGAATGAAAATTGACCATTATTTCTCACCATTCACCAAAATAAACTCAAAATGGATCAAACACCTAAAGGTGAGACCTGAAACCATAAGGCTTCTAGAAGAAAATGTAGGCAGTACACTCTATGACATCAGTATTAAAAGGATCTTTTCGGACCCCATGTCTTCTCAGACAAGGGAAACAATAGAAAGAATAAACAAATGGGACTTCATCAGACTAAAGAGCTTCTTCAAGTCAATGGAAAACAGGATTGAAACAAAAAAAACAACACACTACCTGGGAAAAAAATATTTGCAAGTAATATATCCAACAAAGGCTTAATCTCCATAATATATAAAGAACACACACAACTCAACAACAAAAAATTAAACAACTTGATCAAAAAATGGGCAGGAGACATGAACAGACATTTCTCCAAAGAAGATATACAAATGGCCAATAGGCACATGAAAAGATGTTCATCATCGCTGATCATCAGGGAAATGTAAATCAAAACTACAGTATGATATCAGCTTACACCCATTAGAATGACAAAAATAACTAAAACAAATAGTAACAAACGTTGGAGAGGTTGTGGAGAAAAAGGAACCCTCATACGCTGCTGGTGGCAATGCAAACTGGTGCAGCCACTATGGAAAACAGTATGGAGATTCCTCAAAAAATTAAAAATAGAACTACCATATGATCCAGCTATCCCACTACTGGGTATCTATCCAAAGAGCTTGAAGTCAGCAATTGCAAAAGTCCCAAGCACCCCAATGTTTATTGCAGCATTATTTACAATAGCCAAGATGTGGAAGCAACCTAAGTGCCCGTCAACAGATGATTGGATAAAAAAGACGTGGTATAAATATACAATGGAATATTACTCAGCCATGAAAAAGATCAAAATTGTCCCATTTGCAACAACATGGATGGACCTTGAGCGAATTATGTTAAGTGAAATAAGCCAGATAGAGAAGGACCATCTCTGTATGACTTCACTCATATGAGGAATTTAAACATGTGGACAAAGATAACAGATTAGTGGCTACTAGGGGAAAGAGGGAGTGGGGGGTGCGCACAAAGAGTGAAGGGTTGCAGCTACAACACGACTGACAGACAATAATGTACAATTGAAATTTCACAAGATTGTAACCTATCATTAACTCAATAAATATTTTTTTAAAAAAAGGAAAATTACAGGCCAATATTGCTGATGAACATAGATGCAAAACTCCTTAACAAAATATTAGCAAATCAAATACAACAATACATTAAATGGATCATACACTATGATCAAGTTTGATTTATTCCAGTGATGCAGGGATGATTCAACATCCACGAATCAATCAATTTACTATACTACATAACAAAATGAATGGCAAAAATAAGATGATCATCTCAAGAGATGCAGAGAAAGCATTTGACAAGATCCAACATCCATTTACAATAAAAACTGTCAGCAAAATAGTTATAGAAGAAAAGTACCTCAATATAATAAACACCATGCATGACAACCCACAGCCAACATCATACTCAATGGAAAAAATATTTAAGCCATTCCTCTGAGGACAAGAACAAGACAAGGATGCCCACTCTTGCCATTCTTATTGAACATAGTACTGGAAGTTTTTGCTAGAGCAATTAGGCAAGAAAAAGAAATAAAAGGATCCAAATTGGGAGGGAAGAAGTGAAACTCACACTATTTGCATGTGACATGATTCTATATATAGAATACCCTAAGGAATCCACAGAAAAACTATTAGAAATGATCAATAAATACAGTAAAGTTTCTGCATACAAACTTAACATACAAAAATCATCTTCATTTGTGCACACTAATAAGGAACTAGTAGAAAGTGAAGTCAAGAATACAATTCTATGGGCCAGCCCTGTGGCCTAGTGGTTAAGTTTGGCACACTCTGCTTTGGTGGTCCGAATTTATGGTTCAGATCCCGGATGAGGACCTACACCATTTGTCAGCCAAGCTACGTTGATGAACCACATGCAAAATGGAGAAAGATTGACACAGATCTTAGCTCAGGGCAAATCTTCCTCAACAACAATAACAACAAAAGAGCACAATTCCATTTACAATCACAACCAAAGGAATAAAATACATAGGAATAAATTTAACCAAGGAGGTGAAAGACTATATACTGAAAACTCTAAGACATTATTGAAAGAAATTGAAGAAGACATAAAGAAATGGAAAGGTATTTCATGCTTATGCACTGGATGAATAACAGTTAAAATGTTCATATTGCCCAAAGCAATCAACAGATTCAGTGCAATCCCAATGACATTCTTCACAGAAATAGAAGAAAGGATCTTAAAATTTATATGGAACAACAAAAGACCCTGAATAGCCAAAACCATCCTGAGAAAAAAAAAAACAAAGTGGCTGATATTACACACCCTGCATTCAAAATATAGTGCAAAGCTTAGTAATCAAAACTGCACTGCAATGTCAGAAAAACAGACACACAGATCGATGGAACAGAATCTAGAGCCCAGAAATAAAACCACACATCTATAGATAACTAATCTTCGACAAAAGAGCCAAGAATATGGAGTAGAGAAAGGAAAGTCCTTTAACAAATGATGCTAGGAAAACTGGACAGCCATGTGCAAAACAATGAAAGTAGACCACTACATCATACACAAAAACTAGTTCAAAATGTATTAAACGCTTGAATGTAAGAACTGAAACGGTAAAACTCCTAGAAGGAAACAGAAATGGTATGCTCTTTGACATTGGTCTTAGCAGTATCTTTTTGAATACCCTGTCTCCTCAGGCGAGGGAAACAAAAGAAATAATAAACAAATGGGACTACGTCAGACTAAAGAGCTTCTGCAAGGCAAAGGAAACTATCAACAAAACAAAAAGGCAACCCACCAACTTGGAGAAAATATTTACAAATCACATATCTGACAACAGGTTAATTTCTAAAATATATAAAGAACCCATTCAACTCAACAAGGAAAATATGAAAAACCTGATCAAAAAATGGGCAGAGGATATAAACAAACATTTTTCCAAAGAAGATATACAGATAGCCAATGGACACATGAAAGGATGTTCAACATCACTAGTAATTAGGGAAATGCAAATCAAATCTGCAATGAGATGTCACCTTACATCTGTCTGAATGGCTAAAACTACCAAGACAAAAAACAACAAATGTTGGAGAGGATGTGGAGAAAAGGGAACCCTCAGGCACTGCTTGTGAGAGTGCAAACTGGTGCAGCCACAAGGGAAAACAGTATGGACCTTTGTCAGAAAATTAAAAATGGAAATACCATAAGATCCAGCTACCCCACTACTGGATATTTATCCAAAGAACATGAAATAAACAATTCAAAGAGATTTATGTACCTCTATGTTCATGTAAGCATTATTCACAGTAGCCAAGATGTGGAAGCAACCCAAGTTCCCATCAAAGGATGAATGCATAAATAAGAGTGGTACATATATACAATGGATTTCTACTCAGCCATAAAAAAGACAATATTGTGCCATTTCTGACAACATGGATGGACCTAGGGGGTATGATGGTAAGTGAAATAAGTCAGACAGAGAAAGACAAATACCTTATGATTTCATTCATATGCGGAAGAAAAACAAGCACATAGGTAAAGAGAACAGATTTAGTGGTTACCAGAGGAGGAGAGGCTGGGGTAGGGCGAAAGGGATAAAGGGGCAAACATGTATAGTGACAGATAAAACCTAGAGTATTGGAGATGAACAAGATGCAGTTGATACAGAAACTGAAATATAATAATGTATATCTGAAATTTACACAATGTTACAGACCAACATGATCTCAATAAAAAAATAAATTAATAAAATAAAATAACCCAAAGAAGAAATAAAGTGATATCTCACACACAAAAATTAAACAGTAGCATATATTCACTATAGATGTGATATAAAACATATTATAAATTACTATATAGTATCATACACAGTATGTCATATATATTATATATAATTATTTTTATAATACATATATTACTACTTTTCTATGAAAATCTCATTTGCATTTCACTTATTTTATCCCCCAAAGTGGAGAAAAGATATGTTGACATTTACTCCAATTGTTTGTCCATATAGAAAATTATTTTAAATGTTCCATTAGAATGTAAATATCCATGATTCTTCATTTATTATAGATTCTACATTGTGACAAAATATATTGATGCTTGTTGTAGCATTTAATGTTCTTTTTTCTTGATTTTTTTCTTTCCTAATATTAAAGAAAGTTTCAATATAATATTTTTATGTGCTCAACTTTTTAATTGTAATTATTTTGCTTCATTTTTAGATATGTACTCTTTCCACAAAATCTGGGTGGAAATTTTTTTCTGACCAAATATGAGAATTTTGGTTTTGTTCTAACAGGAAAGTTTAATCTCGAGTTAAATTTTAACAAGTCTCTACTTAAATTGATATGTTTTGTATTAGATTTATATTTTATTCAATGTTTTGCTGTTATGCTTTCTTGTTTTTTCCTTTATTAAAACATTGGGCCAAGTACATGTTTTTAAATTTCTAGTAATTTTAAATATATGCATTATAGTCTTTAAACTTCTGACACTTTTTACTTTAAATCTAAATTTTCAAATTTTAATAATTATTATTTTGCTTGCAATTGGTTTTAGGTATGCTCACACTTATCAATTGGCACTTTTGCTTTGAACTATTGATATTATGCCAATCATTTTACGACACAACTTTATAATTCTTAAGTGATTTTATTTGCCTCTTGATGAAAGTTTCCCTTGTACGTATGAGCCTGACTTCTCCTTGCTTTCCACTATAAACAACAGCTTGACCTGGTTTGAAATGCTCACTGAATCCTCCTTAAAATTTTCTAAAATTTTCTTTGCTCTCTTATCTTCAGTTTTGTCAGAGTCAAAGTTTTAAAAAGTTGTCCTTTGTTACTCTTTTGAAATTTATTTTTGTTTCTTCATATGCTTTATTTAAAGTTTACTTTGCATCTGCAGAAGGGCATAGTATGTAATCTTTGTTTGAAAAGTCAGCTCGGTCAATGACCTCTAAAAGGCTTTGAGATGGGGTATGACACAATGTGATTTTTAATAAAGTGTGAAAAACAGAATCTGAATGCAAATTCAGATGTAGAATAAGAACAAATGAGAAAATGCATTTTAAAATAAAAGAATGACATGACTTTTTCATTCAGTAATATAAACTTAACGCAAATATGTAATATGGACGAAAGTCAAAACAGAAAGTGTAAAGGAAAACTGTCTTTCAAATTAATTCATTGTGGTGACTGAAAAAGAGTAAACAATGGCAGACTCTCTGAACCATTGTTTCAAGAAACAGAGTACAAGACGAAATCATGGTTTTCAGATGAAAAGTATTGACTGAAACAACATGGATCAGGAGAAGACCATGTTGTAGGACACAGCTGATTCACTATACTTAAAAGCAATTAAGTGAAAATAGTTAAGTATAGATATACAGGAATATAATAAATCCCAAAAGTTTATTTGTTGGCAGCTTTCTAAATATAACACGGCTTAGAGACACGGTGACTGGTTGGTGCTGGGGTCAAGAATCGCATGCCTCTTTTGATGGCACAAAGGTAATGACTGTAGAGGAATGGATTATAACTGAGTGAATGGGGAAAAAATTGAGAAATATTTATAATTGTGTGTAGTAGTAGTGGCAAAAATGAATAGTCATACCCAGTAGTGACAGGGAGAGACTGTGATGAAAGAGTTTTGATGAGAAAGAAATAAGGAATCAAATTTATAGTGAGAGAAAACTCAAGAAGCAAAAAGTCAAATGAAAGAGTCCGTGCATCCTTTTACTGGACTATACCTTCTTTGATGGCAAGGACCAAATCTTATATTTTTGGTGTATGTCCATCATCTTACACAGTGTTTATCACGTAGTGGACACTCAGATACTTGACAAATGGAGGAAAGAATGGCATCAAGGTAAACGATATATCATTTTTATAAAGAATAAAGGATTATTTATCAGAAATTTTTGTGTTGGAATTATTTTAAAATACAGATTTCTTTTAAGGTTTCATTAATTATAAGTTGAGGAAGTCATTATGTATTATGCCAAAACCTATTAACACATAATTGTAACTGATTTTTCTAGAATAAAGTCATTATTCCTTGGTTTCTTTTTGTAATTTCTCTACTTTCTCTTATTCTTTACATTTAAATGACCTAAAAATGCACATTCCTAGCATTGGATTCTCAGTTAATTTATTTTAAATGAATCTACTGCCCTGGAGAGTCTGGGCATACACTTATATAACTAAATTCAGATCCTGTTTCAAATGGAAAAAATAGAATTTTACCTACAAAAGTGTAAAATTACCTAATAACGTCTTTCAATTCTTAAATGAGGTGAATTTTCTAGAGTATTTTAATTACCTGACAAGATGAGATTTTAAGTTTTATTTCCATATAAAAGTGCAAAATAATCACTTTATAATTGCTAAAATTGGGATTCATGGTGAAAATTTCCCTGTCCCCTTAAGTTTTAGATAATACATTGATTCTCCAATTTCTGCCAAAGCAGGCAATGCTCCTAATACTAAATCCCAAAATAAATGATAGAGAAGTTGAAATAATTAGTTTCAAATGTCTTTAGTAAATAGTAATTATTTCTAAAATGTTGAGGTGACCTTTTAGAAGTAGAAGGTATTCAATGAAAGAAATTTATCTAAAATATGTTGCTATTAAAAGCATTGTTTCTCTTTTAAATCATGATCAATACAGAAAACAAAATGTCTTTTCTCTATGTTTGCATATAACTTTGGTTAATCAAAAAACAAATGTAAAGTGTAAAACATTTTAAAATTACACCTATGTGCAATGCAGAAGAGATTGTATTTAGCTACATATTTCCCAAGGTAAAAACAGCCTTGTCTGTGAACAATGTTGTCCACTAAAGTTTGTGAAATAAATTTATATAAGCTTATGCAAGTGCCCCAGTGAAATATATTTTTGTTTTGTTTTTCTTTTTTATAACTATCTAACTTGTCAAACCGGTATAGTCTATAACATTTAATTAGCAAAACTTGCTGTGAGTTATCAATTTTCTCTCTCCATTTGCTGGTAATGTAGATATTTATAATAATTTTCACAATAGATTGCACTCAGTAAGTGTTTAATAAATATTTTTAAATTTTATCTACGTAGAAATTACAAATGACAGTACCAAAGTTCAGTGTGGAAATGGAAAAGCTAAAATTCACTGAAAATAGTCTGTGGTGTAAATTAAACCTCACTGTCCTGCCATATGCCTTCCCTGGGTGTCTCACTAAATTAGCGTGTCCTTTAATTCATTAAATGATGGATATATGATCCTGCCTGCTGTATAACTCCTGGTTGCTTCCTACTTACAGTAACTACTTTGACTCAGAAAATGTCCAGGAGCACAAGGCCAGTATCCTGAAGTTAGAAAGCTGGACCATGTGTGGATAGCACGCCTGATCTTTCTCAACATGGTCAATTAGAACAAGACTTTTTTTAAAAAAAGGCCGAAGATATATTTCACAATGTTCAGACAGATAACTGAATGGCACCTTTAGTTAATGTTCTAAACAAATTCTGTGATATCATCACAAGAGCTTCTCCAAGATGTAGCCTTTCAGATTCAGTCAGTCCATGCTGAAATTCTCCTCTGGCGTTTTCAAGATCAAAGCATCCTGAACAGATTGTCTTTAATATCACAGCCTCTTCCCTGATAGAAGATCAGATTCCTTCATCAATACGCCTTGCATGGATACATATTTACCTCTGTCTAGCTTTTTATAATTCCTTGATATTAGTACCGTATTATGAACTATTTTTCACACATGATATAGCATGTTAGAAATAATACACAACTGAGAATTCAAAATAATTACACTTTACTTCCAGCTCTATTGAGAGCTATGTGATATCAATGAAGCTACCATACTCTGCACCCTTAAAATGTGGTTGTGACTAAATTATCCTTTATAATTCTCTTTCTCATCACTCAGAAGAGAACTACATTTATTTACTAGGCTCTTGCTCATGATTTCTACCTTTGATTTCTCTCAAAAGTTCAAATTCCTTCATAACTCTATTTTCTTCCCAATACTTAATACTAGCATTTATATTAACATCACCTCATCTGTAATTGATCTATGTGAACAACTTAGCAAATGACAATAGAGTGAATTGGTTAACTGCAATGAGTTCTGAACTAACATCATTTCGTTTCATATGAAGTTCCACATTCATTAGTGCCCACAGGCAGGTTTCTCAATCTCTCAATGCCTCAGTTTCCTTTTACATAAACTCATAATCATGATTATACACAATCAGTAAGATGTGATAAGGGATAACTTACCAGTGTATTCATTACAATTACTGTTAAAATTACTGTATAATACAGATATTAGTTACCTGTATTACAGGTAAATTACAATTACTGTATAATACAAGTATTAGTCAATCTGAAGTTATAGCATCTAAACAGAATATACTTAACTATATATTTCATTTTTGTACTGAAAAACTAAGTGTTATTCAGACTATTGAAATTTAAGAACAGTGGACATATTATACCACAAGCACATAGTGATATGTAATATATACCAAAGAAGGATAGGAAATATTTATATTTCAGCTATTAAAATTATATTTATATGGGAAGATTTATCTACTAGTTTATGGATTTAGAGGTTGAGTGTCTTCCCTGGTGCAATATGATGTAACATTTTCATGGTGGCTCTAGCTAATTCAGAGAGGTAGGATGAGAGGAGAAGTGGTGTAACTATTCTAAAGAAAAATAAGTTAAATTTTATCTTAATTAAAAATACTGTAACCAAAACAAACACAATTATCAAATATCATAAAATAACTATATTATGAGAAATTATTCTGAAAGTTGGGCAACATAAATGTACAAAATAATAGTTTCCTTATCATGCTTGTCCTGCTAGGAAAACAGAACTCAAACAACCATGAATTACTTTGTGAAAAGAAAACTTTGTAAAATAAAATAATTGGTAAATTATTCCATAAAAGGTTAAAATAATTACAAATGATTGAAACTTTCCACATATGTGTACAACTGTGTACATCATAACTGTTTAACTATCAAATTATCATAAGCATTGATTATCCTGAACATATCTATCATCAATAAAAGTTTCCATATAACCCTTAGGCAATCACAGAAGGGTCACATAAGTAATTTGTAATTACTTTGTAGTCACTTGTTTCTCTGTCTTTCACTCCCATTCCTACTCACAGGCGACACCTATTCTTACTGCTATCACTATAAAGTAAATTGTATTTTCTAGAATTTCCATTCAGCATAAGAAGTTTGAGATTCATCCATGTTGTATCATGCATTGGTAAGTCATTCCTTTTTATTGCTAAGTAGTATTCCATTCTGTTTGCTCATCCATTCACCTGTGATGGACATTTGGGTTGGTTACAGTTTTTATCTATTGTCATGGACTATCTTGTACAGATATTTGTGTAGACATATCCTCTCCTTTCTCTTCAAGTGAAATGTCTGGAACATATGGTAGGTGCACATTTAACTTTTTAAGAAAATGCTAAACTATTTTCCAAAGTAGCTGTGCCATTATACATTACCCTCAGCACCGTTAAAGAGTTCCAGTTGCACCACATCATTGCTGACACTTGGTTTGGTTGATCTATATAATTTTTGCTTTCCAACAAGTATATAGTGTTAATTCATGGTTTTAATTTGCATTTAATGACTAATAATGAACAACTTTTTATGTTATTTTCTATATGTACATCTATTCTGATGAAATATCTGTTCAAATTGCCTATTTTATTACTTTTGTTTTTCCTTATTACTTTGTATCAAGAATTTTTACATATTTTGTGTGAAAGTCCTTTATTAGATATGTGATTTGCAATATTTTCTCTCAGTCTCTCTTGTCTTTGAAATTTTCTTAGCGATATCCTTTGAAGAAAATTAGTGTTTAATTTTGATGAATTTTGATTTGATGGTAGTTTCTTAGTGGATCATACTCCTGGAATCACATAAGAAATCTTTGATGTAAAGTTGTAGATATTTCCTGCTGTTCCTTATTATAGATGTTTTATAGTTTTAGCTCATACAGTTAGATCTATGTTCTACTTTGCTCATAATCTTATAAGAAAATTTCACACATATATCAAAATGAATTGCATATGACAGTATTTTTTAATAAGCCTCATATTCCTATGTGCCAAAAAAAAGAAAATGAGTGAGTTGGAACTGAGAAAAAATATTATGGAGAGCATAATTTAATTAATAATATTAGAGGCCATAGGAATTTACACAATCAATTCTCTGTATTTGATATATATAGGTCACCTCAAGATAAAAAAAAAGTAAGTTAAAAACTCAGAAGGTAAAGGTTTTCCTTATAAGATGCGTTGAGAAACTGTGTAATATTTTCTTGGTATAGATTACCAAGGAACATAAATTTCTTTTCATAAGCATTTTGTTGACATTCTAAGTTATTTTATTCATCTGGATAGTTCTTTTAAAAACATATTTTTTGTAGTAATTAGATTTACAGAAGATTTGTAAAGATGGTAAAGAGTGCCTTTCACTCAATTCCCCTAATGCTGCATCTTATATAATCACAGTACTTTTGTTCAAAATATTAGGCTTCATTTTGATTTCACTAGTTTTTCCACAAGTTTCCTTTTTCTGTTTCAGGACTCAATCCAGGATATCATGTCATTACATGGAGTCAGCAGGTCTCCTGAGTCTCCTCTGCTCTGTGATTCGTTCTCAGTCTTCTTTTGTTTATCAGGCCTTGAGGGTCTTTAGGAGTACACCTCAGGTATTATGGAACATGTCCCTTACTTTGATCTGTCTGGTATTTCCTCATTATTATACTGGGACTATAGATTTGTGAGGAAAATAACACACAGGCAAAGAATCCTTTTCATCACATCATAGCAAGGGAAAATATCTGTATGGTTTATTACTGACATCATTCACCTTCATTACTTGGTTAAGGTGGTGTATGCCAGTTTCCTCCACTATAAAGTTTCTATTTTCCCTTTTCCTTATTTTATTCTTTGGAAGTGAGTCACTAAATCTAACCCACATTTAAGGGGACTGATTTATTTATTCAGTTTTTTATTTATATCTATATGGACTCATACATATTTATATTATACTTTGGTTGTTTAATCCAAACTACTGTAGCCTTGAATTAGTGTTACAAATCAACTCTACAGTGATTATATTGTTACTCAATTTCCGTTTTTCCACTGGGAGATCTTTCTGGATATATTGCTTTGACATATGTTCCTTTGATATATATCCACCATTCTGTTAATTGAGCACTTCCTTGTTTTCTGGCCCTAAAAATGTGCTCTAAATTCATCTTATATTTCCTCTACTCTAACTCTAGAATAAATCAGTTCTCCAAGGAGCACTGATTGCTTTTATTGGAGAATGACATTTAGAAACCAAGATCTTAGTTCTGGGTGCACTCATTTCTCCTGGGGTGTCACTATTTCCAGGCCCTCTCAATAAAGAGAGCTAGGTATTATGCATATGTATGCTAACCCAGGTATACAAATATATCTATAATTGTTTCTACATTTATTGATACAGATACACACACATTTATATATATATACATATGAGTTCATACTAATTTTCCTGACTCTAAGGTAGTACCACAGGGTTTATTTATCCTTCCCTCCTTTGCTTATATGTTACATCACTCTACAACAATGAGAAATTTGGTTTCTATCACTGTATATCCATTTACTTATTTTTCCACTCTCAGTATGCATTCATAGCTGTTTTAGAATAGCTAACCCATACCTCCATAAGAAAGAACTTTAGTAAATGTAATGGAATATTTCTGTACATTTCTTTTATCTAGAGCTTTAGTTTCCAGTCAAAACACTTTTTTTCCAAACCTGTATAGGTCAGCTGTGCCCAGTCCGCTCACCCAGAGAAGTTATGCCATACCCGTCTGATACAAAAAAGTCCATTTGTCATGATCTGAAGTCCATCCTGGGATCACACAGTAAAGTTTATTCTTTGTGGTATACATCTCATGAGTTTCACAAATGCATAGAAGCAGGTATCCACTAACAAGTAACATCCAAACCAGTTCTGTCACCCTCAAAATTCTCCTGTGATTGTGTATATGATTGGATTAAAATTAAAAAGATGAAGAGAGAAAGACCAAGATAGAATAAAACTTGGAGCAAAAATGGCCAAGAATTTACCTAAATGATCAACAGACACAAAACAACAAATACAAGAAGCTCAGAGAACAACCACCTATATAAATAACAAGAAAACCTCACCTAGGAATAATATATTCAAACTGTTGAAAACCAAAAATAAAGAGAAAAGCTTGAAATTAACCAGGGTGAAGGGGAGGGACCACTTTCTCTAAAGAGTTACAAGGGTAAGAATCACAGATGAGTTCTTTTTGTAAATGACATAAGACAGGAGAATAACCTTTAAAGGGCTGGAAGAAAAGCCTGTCAACCCCAAATTTTACACCCAGCAAAAAATACTCTTCAAGGGTTAAGAAGAAATACTTTCTTAGATAAACAAAAGCATCTACCCTACAAGAAATGTTAAAGGAAGTTTTCCAGGCAGAAGGAATGCAAGATAGATGCCAAATAGATGTACTAAATAGATATTTGGTAATATCTATTGCTATATCATCTTCAAGTTCATTGTTTCTTTCCTCAATTCTGTCAGGTCTACTGATGATCCTGTCCAATATTTTTTTCTCTTACTCTGTTTTGGTCCCTAGTATTTCAATTTAATTATTTCTAATAGGTTCCAACTTTCTGCTAAACTTATCTATGTGCCACTGTGTTGTCTATCCTTTGTGTTAGAGCCTTTAATATATTAATTGTTGTTATTTTTAAATTTCCTCTATGATAGTTCAGTATCGATCTTATACTGACATCTGCTTTGTCTGTTTAGATTGTATTTTGTCTTGCCTCTTGGCATACCTTGCAATTATTTATTGAAAGGTGGGTATGTTTATAGAACATAGATATTGAGACAAATATTTTTTTCTTTTTATGCTTGAAGATGAGAATTTTTTTCCTGCTTTTAGATCTTTAATGTGGTGATTTGATTGACTAGTTACGAGTTGGGTGGATTTGAAGTTTGTTATTGTTATGGTTACTCTCAAGAGACCAAGGTTTCAAATTCTTCTGTGGAGAGCTTGTGTTGGTTCTCTGATTGAAGGTGTATCATCCCTTTGCACAGCTCCCCAGAGAGAATGTTTCTTCTACAGTTCTTCCAGCTATATTCCACTATTATTTTATCCAACACTTGTTTGAATGATATTGTGAGGAGTAGGAGGAGGGATTCTCTAATGTTTTTATTGAACTTGAGTCTTAAGAAGTGAACTTTAAGTTGTGAACTTGAGCCTCAGGGTGGTGGCATTCATGAATGCTCCTTCCCCTTTTCCAGATATAATGCCAGGCCTTGCATGTTATCTTTATGCTTCACCAGTTGCAGTAGACTTCCACCAGTCCTCTTGGACTGTATCTTTGGTGCCCTGCCCTGAAGATTGAAGCTATTTTTCCTTAGTAGAGATTTGGTAGATGGGGGTGTGGGAAGCTGTGGTATTTTTACTGCTTACCCCCTCCCCCACTGTGATGGTTTTCCAGTAGTTCCCTTAGTCTACAGGTGTTGATGACATTCCTCTGCATGTTAAAGTTTTCTGCTTTAATCGTACCTCACTGAGGACTACTAGCAGACATTTTTGTATGACCCATTTTACATTTTATTTGAAGATATTGCTCACATTTCTTTCCTTTATTCCTCATTAAAAGTGTAAAATACAAGTAATTACCACCCCCCTCACTTGCTTACCTGTTAGGAATGCAGAATGCCCAAAGTAGAGAGCATTCAATTTTGACAAAGGCTCTTCTTGACCAAACTCTAGTGAGCCTTCTGGCAGCTTAAGATATAGTCCCTGTGAAAACCCAGCCTTGCTTGAGTTCCTGTATGGAAAAGCCCAAGACTCTCTCCAAAGTTTACCTTTTGTTGTAATCAACACTCTGACAATAAGTTCCTGATCTCCCTGAGAGCATTTACAGTCATGGCCCACACAAAGACGTTTTGGTCAACGACAGATAACATATATAAAGACAGTGGTCCCATAAGATTACAGCTTTAGCCCTGGATGTGGATAAGGATAACATTGATGAGCAACTAGAGGTGGTTCCTGAGGAAATGACTAATAAAGAGTTGTTGGAACTAGAACAGAAATGCATAGCTGAAGAAGAGGCAAGAGAAAAGGAAACTGCAGGAGAAGAAATAGAAGAACCCTCAAGAAAATTCACAGTGACGGGCTTAGCAGGAGCTTTTACAGACCTCAAAAAGCTCCTTAAAAAGTTTAAAATATGGACCCTAACATCAGAATGTTTTCATTAATAGAGAGGGATGTTCCTGGTTCATTATCTGCTTACAAGCAAAACTACGATGGAAAAAGAAACAAACCAAGCAAACCACCATGGACATATTTCTGAAAAGAGTAACACCTCCTCAAGAAGAACCTCAGGTAGGTCCTTCAGGGGATATTCCCGAAGAATGCATTGTTATCATAGGAGATGACAGCTCCATGCATGTTATTGCTCCTGAAGACCTTCCAGTGGTACAAGATGTGGAGGTAGAAAACAATGATACTGATGATCCTGATCTGTGTAGGCCTAGGCTAATCTGTGTGTTTGTGTCTTAGTTTTCAACAAAAAAGTAAAAAAACAAAAAACGTTAAAAATAGAAAAAAGCTTATACAATAAGAATGTAAATAAAATATTTTTGTACAGCTGTATGGTGTGTTTATGTTTGAAACTAAGTGTTATTACAAAACAATTAAAACTTTTTAAAAATTAAATTTTATAAGATAAATTTATATTATGCTATTTATTCTAGTATTGAAGAAAGAAAATTTTTTTTATAAATTTCGTATACCTTAAGTGTACAGTGTTTATAAAGTCTACAGTAGTGTATAGTAATGTCCCAGGCTTTCACATTCACTCACCACTCACTCACTGACTCTCCTATAGCAAGTTTCAGTCCTGCCAACCCCATTCATGGTAAGTGCCCTATACAGGTGAACTATTTTTTATCTTGTATACCATATTTTTACTGTACTTTTTCTGTGTCTAGATACACAAATACCGAGCATTGTGTTACAGCAGCCTACAGTATTCTGTACAGTAACATGCTGTACGTCTTTGTAGTCTAGGATCAATAAGCTATAGCATATAGCCTAGGTGTACAGTATTCTATAACATCTAGGTTTGTGTAAGTATCCTCTATAATGTTCACACAATGATGAAATTGCCTAATGATGCATTTTTCAGAATATATCCCCGTCTTTAAGTGATGTATGACTGTATTAAAAAACAAATACTATTATAAATTCTTCCTCTGTCTCTTTGGTGTGTATATTTATCTTCTTCAACCCAAAGACCTAAAAACTATTCCGTTGAAATTTCATCATCAGGAAGGTTGGGGCCCATCTCTCCCAGTCTCAGTGGGACAGTAGGAGCCTAACTTTGATAAGTACCAGATAGTAGACATAGTTTGCCTAATTGCAAGGACATTAACCAACCTCCTTACTTGTTTTTTGAAATTTTTCACTTCCCTGACTCTGCTTCAGCCTCCACTCTCTCGCACTCCATATTCCCTCATTGTCCTTTTAAAATGCCCATTCACCCCTATGCAAATTGAGGTTGAGCTCAATTTACACGATATTCTCTACTGCAATCATTATCACTAAATAAAATGGGTCTTTACCACCTTTAACTAGTGTCCACTTTTGTTTATCTTTGGCAATTTTGACTTCCTAACAATTCTGACCATGGTTTAATAAACAATGAAATTATTCTTTGAAAGAATAATGGGTAGATAGTGTTGAGGAAAATAAGACAGAAGTGG
Organism: Equus caballus; assembly: GCF_041296265.1. Lineage (NCBI taxonomy): Eukaryota > Metazoa > Chordata > Mammalia > Perissodactyla > Equidae > Equus > Equus caballus. The sequence continues at coordinate 22,877,383 of NC_091687.1, forward strand.
GAAGAAGTAGAGGGAGACTATGGTTTTTCTGAGAAAATAAAAAGATTTTATTGGGCTAAAATAATGAAGAGTCTGAACGATACGGATGAGGATTAGTGGCTGACTACTTGAGGAGCTTGATACAGAAGCAGCACAGAGCCACCAGAGGAAGCAGTGGGTCAGAGATGGTGGATGCCTTAGAGAGACCAAGGTGGGTTGTTGAAACATGACCAGCTACCCCAGCATCCAACCTACCCCTGACTAACCCACATCACTCTCTTAGTAGGTAAGATCCCAGAACATTGGCCCCACTGGAGCCTGAATGGCTCATCAGCCTGGTGGGATGGGGACATAAAGTAAAATTAAGTTTATCCATATAAAATAAAGGAGTACAATATTTCTTTTATATTTTGGTTGATGGAAGGCAGTGATTTATTCTTGTCTCAAGAGAAAATTACATTTTCTAGGAAAAAAAGGGACAGAAGTTTGAGGAACTAGGTTACTTTTACCTGTTGAAAGCTAGCCATGACCTATGAACTATGAACTTTGAATGGTTCAAGCAAACCATGAATGCATGAATGCATGGCCGTATTCATGATGCCATGCTTGATAAAAATATGTTTTGATTAATCAGCATTAGTTGAGTGCATGCAACCTGAACTTGGGTGAAATATTGTACTCATTTGATCTCTGCTACTTTGGAATAACGATTTTGAGCCACTTAGATTATCATCATCTTGTCTAATTGAGACCATTTAGGGGTTATCCAAGATTATTTCTTTTATAAAGCATAGAGAAGAAAAAGAAGAAAAAACTAGATTAAATCATCAAATTTTAATAACAAAAAATTTGGCTGAAACTGACAACAAGATTTTTGAATCTCATGAGAATAGTAAAACTAAGAAATTTGATTAGATATCTGTAAATTTTTCTTTTCTTGCTGGGACAGAAGACTTGAGTTTAATGTAAACATTGTTCTTTTGCTCTGGAAACACCATGAACATTTGCCATTATTCAAGTGCAAAGAAAAGACCCATTCTGGCATGAAAACATTTGAAAAGCTCAATGAGAGTCCTTCTGAGGCTCAAAGCAACTGAATTATTTCATGTGATAAAGTAAAAGTTGTCTGTTTCGAGAAGTGCCAAAACTCTTTGAAATAACTCTTTTCTAAATATAACTTTAGTCCGGGCTCTGATTGCAAAGTGCTGTTGATACCAGCAGGGAAGATGCTTATTTTCAAGCAGTTGTTCCTCAGACTAGGAGTAAAGTCAAGACAAAGAAAAAATATCTGGACAGATCTTCACTCCTTTCTGGAGAAAGAGGAAAAGCTTTCAGGAATGGAGAAGCAGAAATATATAGAAATGAGCAGTAATCAGGTTATCAATTATGTCTTAATACAGATTTCAAGAGGAAAGAGGAACAAGAAAGATAATATATGGATGCACTGTGCTGTCACTTAATTCAGACATTTCTCTGTGATGCACAATCTTGTGAAATGTTTGCGACTTCTGGCACAAGTTGTAGGCTGCCTGAATAAGGAAGAAACATATAGATAACTCTAAACATTCTCCTGAATGATGGGAAAACTGTAGATGTGTCTTAGTCTATTCAGGCTGCTATGACAAAATATAACAGACTGGGTGGCTTATAAGCAACAGATATTTATTTCCCACAGTTCTGGAGGCTGGAAGTCCAAGATCAGGGCACATGAATAGTCAGATTCTGGAGAAGGTCCTCTTCCAGGTTGCAGACTGCCGACTTCTCGTTGCGCCCTCACCTGGTACAGGCAGTAAGGCAGCTCTCTCAGGCCTCTTTTATAAGGGCATTAACCTCATTCTGGAAGGCTCTGCCCTCATGACCTAATTACTTTGAAAAGATTTACCTTCTAATACCATCACATTAGAGGTTAGGATTTTGACTTAAGAATTTTTGTGGACACAAACATTCAACCACAGTAATATGGTATCACATTAGAGCCAAAATGTCAGATAGTATCTTTAACAGAGCAGGGTTTTTAAACCTTCCCACATGGTCTAAGTTAAGTGTCTATACTTTCTTAGCCAACTCGGTGACCTGGACATTCTCTGTGGGAAAATTAGCAGTATTTGAACAGATTTTCAATAGGACAGACAACGATCATTATGGTTGTATATTGATGATTTACTTCTGGTGCAACCTAAAATAATGATCCACCTCTGAAGGATGTATTGATTTTGGAGTAATAAACTTTGTTGTGAATATCTGTCTCTCCCTATGTGGCAAAGATAACCTGAATTGATAGAAAGGACTAACAATTAGAAATCTAATGAGCACTCTGACAGCCATTTTGGGGAGTTAAACAGGATTCTTTTTCTCCTTTTGCTTCTTGGTGCTTCCTTATAGACAAAAAAATAGAAAAACGTTTTGAGATACTATGCTGTTGGATGGACCTAAGCTAGATACTAGGCAGGGAAAGGCTCCAGCTCCACACATGTCACAGCTAGGATCAACTATAAGTTACATTCATTGTAAAATGTCTTCCTAGCTTTCTGAAGTTTTTAGTAATTTCTTGGTAAAATGTCTCAGCCTTTCTTAAGATGTGTAGTGGAAAATTAAAGGTTATTTTTGGAGAAAATCCTGCATGAATCTCCATGTTTCTGCGCATCCTGTGAAGAGGTGTTGACAGCTTTGGTTATAGACTTTCATTTCAATAATATATATACAGCAAACCACCTTGGAAGACAGAGAGAGTGTCTTTCTCCTACCAGGAAGCAAATTTATTTCCTGATCAGGATAAGAAAGATAATGTACCCTCTGAAACAAAGGTTGGGCATATTTGCCAGCAGCTCCCTTAAAGACTCTGGGTTTCCTAAGTTCTGGTTTCCTAAGCTATTGCACAAACCCTCTGTCTTAGGGCAGTGAAACGACTGTATGATACAACAGTGTACACAGGTCACTATATATTTCTCAAAACCCATAGAATGTACGATATCAAATGAACCCTAATGTGAACTATAGACTTTGGGTAAAAATTGTGTCAATGTGGGTTCACTGATTGTAACAAATATAGCACTCTGGTGTGGGGATGATGAAGGTGGGGCAAGTTGTAAATGTTTGGGGGACCAGGATCTATGGGAAATCTCTGTACATCCTGCTTAATTTTGGTGTGAACCCAGAACTGCTCTAAAAATAAAGTTTATTAATTTAAAAAATAATAAAAATTGTCATTTTAATTGCATGAAAAAATTTGATATATCTAGGGATAAATTTATACAATATAGGCAAGACCAGGACAGGCTGACTATTGAACGCTGCTAAGAGAGATTAAAGAAGCCCTAAGTAAATGGAGAGGATACTGTTTTCATGAATGGGGGAATGCAATATGTTTAAGATGTCTATTCTTTCAAAATTTTTTTCAGAAATCAATGAGATTCAAATGAAAATCCCAAGGTTTTTTCCCAGAAAAATAGATTGTAAAACCTATTTAGAAATACCAATGTTAAAATAGCTAAAACAATTTTGAAAAGAACAAGTTGTCTTGACTTAAAATAACCTGATTTCAGGATTTCCTCTACAGCCACAATCATCAAGACAGTATGTTACTGGCATAAGGATAGACATATAGATCAGTAGAGCAGAATAAAGAGCCTAGAAATAAATCCACATATATTTGGCTGATTGATTTTTGACAAAACTGCCAAATTTATCCAGCAAGGAAAAGCTAGTCTTTTCAACAAATTGTGCTGTGACAACTGGATACCCGTAAGAAAAAATAAACCTCATTCTTTACTTCCCACTCCATACAAAATTGACTTGAAATAAATCAAAAACTGAAATCTATGCCTAGAAAACGTCTACAAGAAAACACTGGATAAGAGTTTTTGACCCTGGCATAGCAAAATTTTCTTAGATAGATATAAAATGCATGGACAGTTAAAAAAATTTAACTTGCACTGCATAAAACGGAAGCACAAATACTCCCCAAATGTCCATAGGCACATATAGATAATACTATACCCATGATTTTGAAAATGGAGATGAAATAGATGATTTTTTTGGGGGGAAAAACATTCATAAAATTAATGCATCTAAAGTAGAGATCTGTACAAAACTATGAAACAAATTGGAATAATTAATCCCAGAAAATTTTAAATTTAAAAAGGCAATGCCAGAAGTATCCTGATAAAACTCTCTAAGGAGCCATAAAATTCTCAGGTTATAAGCAGGATGTTCTGTATCATTGAAAAATTTGGAAAACTTCCTAGTTCATTGTGGAATACCAGGATAACCCTGATACCTAAAACTGACAGGATGAACAATGAAATTCCAGATATATCTCACAGGTGAATATAGTTGCCAACATTTTAATTTAATTCTAGCAAATCAAATTCAGCAGTATATTGAAATTACGACAAAGTACAATTTATTCCAGGAACCAATGCCTGATTCTATGTTAATTTTTTGTAATTTACAGTTGCACCTTTCAGCACTTTCTAAAGTTCTTGCACTTACAAAAGAACACTTGTAAAAGTGAGATTATACACTGACTAAATTTATTGATGTTTTAAAAACTCATAAAGTAAAGGAGGCCTAAGATAAGAAGCAGAAAAGGCTTTTCATCTCTTCCTGTTCTTCCTTGATCTCTCTTCCACGTGCTGCTACAACCCATTCTTTTGCATTCTTAGGTAAATGTTATCTTAAAGTGTTTGCTGCACAATTTCACCATTTCCAGAGTTCCTCCAATTAAAGAAGTAGCTGCAGTTCCCCCAGTTAAACTAAAAAAAAAAAATCCTGTATGATCACATTGTTGCTTCTCTGTTCTGTACAAATTCCAACGGTTTCACTGTTTAGTGTATTCATCTCTTATGTTCCCAGCAAGAATGCAGGTCAAGGATTAAGAGCACTGATAGTTAAAATATTCCTATTATTTTTCAACCAGTATGTTCCCCAATAATCTTTAAAAATAGCCCAGCAACCATTTTTAAAAGTTTGCCTATTGTAGTTATAAACTATTTCTATTAAAAACGCATTATAAAATAATTCAAACATAGAAAAAGAACTTAAATGTCTAATTTAAGAAATATCACAGACATTTGTATCCCTGTATGTCAAATTCTCCCGTCTATCCCAACGCTCCACCAAAGGATCGGTAGTCCACTTTGTGTGTTTTTGTATGCTTTCACTCCACTGAATTTATCACAATCATATCTAATATTATTTTACAATTCTTAAACTGTGTATGAACGCCGTCATATTGCAAGCTCCATTTTGCAATTTGCTTTACTTTGTCCCATAGTTTTTTTTTTAGATTTTTCTGTGTTGATATTCATAGCTTTATTAATTCACTTACACATTGCATAGTACTCCATCATATAAACATCTTAAAAATATTTACTCCTCTGTTGACTATTTAGAGCGTTTACGTTTTTTGGCTACATGAAATAAAAGATGTTACAGTGGTCATTCTTGCATCCGTTATCTTGGTCACACATGCAAGAATATTTGATGGTTGCATTGATCAGTGGAGGGGAACCTGCATCTTCAGCTTCAGTAGAAATTGATGAATTTATCTTTATAGCAGTTGGGTGATTTTCATAATCTTTATCAGGTGTTTTTCGAACAAAATTTCTCTTGACTGTATTTCTCTTCACAAAATATAGCGAAATATAGACTGCCAGTCATTCTTCAGACCCAGGAATTCTTCTTTCTTGTTTGTGCCTTCCCAGGGACTGCTGAGCCATGTTGTCCTAAGATGCTGCAACCATGATAGGAGCATGAGTACCCTGCGTTTATGGGTGGGAAGCACGAGCTGCAGATTGGTTCCAAGGTACAAGCAATTAGTCTTGCAGGTGGTGTCAGGATGTCAAGAGGAGTGCTTTATATGCCTATTCACAGCCATCTATCAAAGGGCCACACTTGGGCTTAATCTTTTTGAATCCACTGCTGCTGAAATTGGAGTCTTGGCTATAATGTTCTGTCACTCTTTCTTGTAAACTTGGTAAGTTATAGTTTACTTTAACTAACAGAACTTCACTTAACTGCCCTCTCAAGGTAGAACTGCAGTCACAGTGTAGTAGTATTCACATGGGTAGAGATGTTTATACTGACTTTATTCATAATGTTTAAAAACTCATAAAGTAAAAGAGGCTAAAAATAAACTCTGCTCTCAGATTTTTTACACTTACGAAAAGGATTAATTTCCCTTCATAGTCGTCTTCATAGAACTGTTTCTTCCGACCTAAACTTTTCTAATATTTTCCAGTTATTGTTCTTCTATTTTTCCCTAGCATCTGATTGCATTAGCTAACATTTTCAGTAAAATATTTAAAAAAATTAGGGAAGGCAGTGAGCAGGCTTGCCTTGGCCCTAAGGTAGTGGGAACATCTCTACTGCACGGTGATTTTGCTGAATTTGGAGCTGAGGTATAGGCTAAGTAACTGCCCCTCAGTTTCTACTTTATTGAGTACATTTAACAGAAATAACTGCTGATTTTCTTCTAAAGCCTTTCAACATTTAAGGGAACAGTCATATAATGTTTTCATTGTTGTTCCTTTAAGTTGTAAGTTATAATAATTGATTACTAAACCACTTTTACATTCTTGGATTTAATCTCTTAGACATAGTGCATTATTTTCCCCTAACGTATTTTCATAATCTTTTAAATAATATTATGTCTAGGATTGTTGTATTGATATCCGTATATTTTGGTCTTATTTCAGTTTTGAGTGTTGTTTTTTATCAGATTGAGGTATTAACATTATATTTGATTCGTAATTATATTCAGAAACGTTTTATTTTATTTTCCAGATCAATTTAAGTACCACTGGAATTACCTAGTCTTTGAAATACTGGAAAAATTTCCTTGGCTATTCATCCAATTCTGGTGCTTTTTTGTGAGATCGGTCTTTACACCTTTCTCTATTTTATCCATAGGGATTGGCATTGTTAGGTGTTATAGTGAGGTCAGATTTGGTAAATTGGATTTTACTTTACATTTTTCTATTTTATGCACATTTTCAAGATGGCCCCACTTTTTAAAGAATATCCTTATACCAATGATTATTTCCCTTGAAATTTTTTTTAAAGTATTTACGATTTCTACCTTACTCATTGCTTTGGTTAGGTAGCGTCGTGGTATTTTATTGAATTTTCAAAGAAAAAATATGAGTTTATATGCTTTACTTTTGCCTTTTTTTCTTCTTTTATCTTTGTTATTTGAATTATTAGTTTTTCTAGATTGCTGAGGAGTGGATTTAATTTATTCATTTTCATTATTTAATATTGATTGGTATAAGTACTTAAAGCAATACTTTTTTGAGGATTGCTGTAATTGTTTTCTATAAATTCTTACAGGTAGTGTTTTATCATCATTATTTCTTAGAAACCCTGCTATTTTATTTTATATTCACTCATTTACTAAGGAGTTGTTTAATAAAGTTTTTCTCCCAGTTTCCACATGGAGGAATCTTTATTTTTGTACTTTTGTCATTAAATTTACTTAATGAAATTTACCTAATTTTTTAATTTACATTAAATTTACCGCACTAAAATAAAAACAATTTTTTGTATATTCCTAAATTATGGCATTCTTGAGATTTTCTTATTGTCTTAATATCTTGTCACATTTCTGTGACTATTCTATATACAATGGAGAGAAACTGTGTTCTCTATTCATGTTGTATAAAGTTATCTATATACATGCATAAGGTCTACATTTTTATTATATTAGTAAGTGTTATTATATCCATACTTTTCCTTGCTATTTTGACCTTTCACGGACTAAAAGCAGCAAGTTAAAATCTACTATTACAGAATAATTTTCTGTCTATCTCTCCCTTCATCTTCTGCATTTTCTTTTTGTTCTCTCCATAATTTTGATTGTATGTGACTTAATGCATAGATATAGATCAAGTGGAAATGTAATCTTTAGCATTGGTACATGTCCTTCTTTTTCTTATTTAATGCTTTTGTAATGTAATTTTAACTTCTTTGATATCAGGTTTCGTGTGAATAATTACTTAATGTTTGCACATGCCAAGCATATTTGCCCATCTCTTTAGTGTGTCTAGCTGGATCCCTTCATCTACAGTTAGTCTCCTATATCAGCACATGGTTGAGTTTTTCTTATTTAGCCAATTTTAAAGTAATTTACTTTTAATAAAAAAGCTATGACTATTTACATTGAGTGTTATGAATATGTTTGATTGCTGTCAGAATATTTAAAAGAAGTTTATTGAGGTATAAATGTAATACAAATTCAATAAGCTTTGAAATATGTATCCATTCTCAAAGTGATCCCCACATTGAAGATAGAGAACAGATCCATCACACCTAAGCTTCCTAATGTCTCTTCACAATCCTGCCTTCTTGTTGCTCCCAGGATCCCCATTTCCAGTCACTCATTGCTCTATAAACACTGTAGGTTAGTTTATATCTTCTAGAACTTTATAGAAATGGGGATCATAAAAAGGTATGCTTTGTTCCTAACTCACTTCATGCAGCATACATATTTTGAGATTCATTCTTCTTGTGGATACCAATGGTAGTTCCTTTTTATTGCTGTGTAGTATTTCATTGCATGACTAAGTAACAATCAGTTTAACCATTCACTTGGTGGATATTTGAGTCACTTCCAGATTTTTGGCTATTACAAATAAAGCTGCTGTGAATATCTTTGTACAAATATTTGTATAGACATAAGCTTGTATTTCCTTAGGATAAGTATCTAGGAGCAGAATGGATGAATCATATGGTAGGTATATGTAATATTTGAAGAAACTTTTAAAATATGACTGTACCCTTTTACATGGACAATACCAACATGTGAGAGTTCCAGTCCCTCCATATCCCTTTCAACACTTGAATAAGTATTGGCTTTAATTTGCTTTACCCTGCTGATTAATGTGGTTGAATATATTTTCATGTACTCATTTGCTATCCATGTATCTTCTCTTGTAAAGTGTCTGTTCAATGCTTTTTCCCATCCAAAAAGTGGTTACCATGATTATGATTATGATTATTGTGTTTTGAGAGTTTTTATATACCTAGATACAAGTCTTCTATCAGTTATATAATTGACAATGTTTTCCTCTATCTGTGATTTATCTTCTAATTCTGTTAATGGTGTTTTTTGGAATAGTGGAAGTTCCTAATTTGATAAGCTTAGCTTATTTATCATGGTTTTCACATTGTGTCTAAGAAATCTTTATCTAACCTAAGATTGTAAATATTTTCTCCTGTGATTTCTTCTAGAAATTTAATTCTCTTAGGTTTTACATTTAGACATCAGATATTTTGAGTTAATCTTTGCATACAGATTAGAGAAATTTTGTTTAAGTTTTCACTTGGTTGATTGCATATGGATATTCAATTGTTCCAACACCATTTATTGCAGAAACTGACCTCTTTTCACTGAACTGAAATTACCACCTATGTCAAAAATCCATTGTCCAAAAGTATGGAGATATATTTCTGGATTCTCTATGCTCTTCTATTGATCCACTTACACATTTTTATATTCAGACTACATTGTTTGCATTACAGTAATTTAATAATAAATCTTAATATCAGGTGGTATTAGTCCTCCAAATTTTTTTTCAATTTAGTTTGACTATTCTACTCTGTATCATTTGCATTTTCCTATTATTTAAATATCATATTGTCAATTTCTACAAGAAATTCTGATGGGATTTTGATTGAAATTTTTTCATATCTCTTGATCAATTTTGGGATAATTGGTATCATAACAATATTGAGTCATCTGACTCATTGACGTGGTCAATTATGCCAATGACTCAGATCTTCTTTAATTTCCTTCAACAACATTTTCAAGTTTTTAATGGACACGTTTTACACATCTATTCTCAGGTTCATCTCTATATATTTCATATTTTTATATTATAAATAATATTTTTTATTTTGAGTTCTGATTGTTTATTATTAGTATATAGAAATATTGTTCAATATTGAAACCTTAATAAACTTACTGAGTATTTCTTATCGCTTGTTTGTAGATTCTACTAAATTTTCCACCTTGATTAATGTTATGCAAGATAAAGGCAGTATTACTTTTTCTTTTTAATCTAGGTGCATTTGATCCTTTCCTTCTTGCCTTAATGAATTATCCAGAACCTCTAGCACAGTGCTCACTAGAAATGGTGAGAGTAAGCATCTTTGTATTGATTTTGATATTAGAAGATTAAAATGAAGCCATGTACTATTCAGTATGATGTTGGGTATTGGTTTTTGGTAGATGCCTTTTATCCATTTGAGGAAAGTTCTTATATTCCTGGTTTGTTGAGAGCAGTGATCATAGATTGATGCTGGATTTTGTCAAATGTTTTTTATGCATCTAGGGTGATAATTATATGTTTTGGGAGTTTTTTAGATTTTTTTTTTTTTTGGTGAGGAAGATTGGCCCTGAGCTAATATCTGTTGCCAATCTTCCTCTCTTTTTTACATCCCCATAACCACAGTACAAAGTTGTATATCCTAGTTGTAAGTCCTTCTAGTTCTTCTACATGGGATGCCACTACAGCATGGCTTGATAAGCAATGTATAGGTCCACACACCCAGGGTCCAAACCAGCAAACCCAGGGTCACTGAAGTGGAGCAAGTGAACTTAAGCACCATGCCACCAGCTTGCCCCAATTACATGGTTTTTAATTTTTTTAATTGTTAATATGGTGAATTTCATTGATTGATTTTCAAATGTTATACCATATTTGCATTCCTAGATAAACTCCACTGAGTCATGAAATATTATCCTTTTTCTACATGCTTGGATTCAAATTTCTATTTCTTTATAACTTTTGCATCTGCATTCCTAGCATATATAACCAATGTGAAATGTGCTAATCATGATTATTTTATTCCTTTGCAACAAGTCTTTTTTCCTTTGGCTGCTTGCAAGTTTCCCTTTATCACTGACTTTCAATAATTTGATTACTATCTTCAGTGGTATTGTTTTCCTTTCTTTTTTATGCACTTGAAAACTTTTAAGCTTTTTGAATTTTGGTATATATTTTTATTACATTTGGAAAAAAATGGACATTATTTAATCAATTTTTTTCTATATTCTCTTTTTACTGTACCTCAAGGATTCCAATTTCACACATACCAGGCCACTTGATGTTGTACCAGCATTTATTGATACTCTTCTTATTTTTAAGTTTTTTCTCTCTGTGTATCATATTAGTTTCCATTGCTATGCGTTTTGGTTAACTAATCTTTCTGCATTTTCCAAGCTATGATTGTTTTATTTTTTTTTTAATCTCAGGGCTTGTAGTTTTAATGTCTGTAAATTTTAAAATGTATCTTGAACGTCTTTACCAAAATTTTGAACATATGGATTGCTGTTACAAAATTTGTTTAAATATCCTAGTCTTCTAATTCTAATGTCTCAGTTTGGATGTGTCATGTGTCATGTGTAAGGTGTCAGTTTGGGTTGGTTGCAATGAAATTTTCTCCTGATTATGGGTTGTGATTCCCTGCTCTTTTTATATGCCCAGTAATCTTTGATTGGATGTCAGACATTGCTCGATTCTGGATATCGTGTACGTCCATAAATATTCTTTAGCCTTTTTCTGGGATGCAGTTAAGTTTGTGGGAACAGCTTGATTCATTTTGTTTTTTTTCTTTTATAAAGTGACAAGGAGTTTGGCACAGTGTTCATTTTAGGACTAATTATTCCACGCTAATGAAACAAGGCTTTCCAGAGTACTATACATAATAATCCATGAATCATAAGTTTTTCTAGTTCGCTAGTGGGAACAGGTACTAGTCTCAGCCATATGTGTGTTCTGGGCACTGTAAGTTCTAATCATTTTGAATAGTCCCTTCCCCTGGTACAGTTTCCTTACCCACCTGTGCTCACAGCTACTCTGCTACTAGACCTCCAGAGGAAATATTCTCTCTCTGCTGCTCTTTGTTCTCTGTTGCTCAGTTCCATTAACTCTAGTTGTGTTAGTCTCCCCACTTTCAGCTGCATCTCAACTCAGAGTCCAGTGTGCTCTCCTAGGAGTGCCTGCATCTATACAATAGCCTATAATCTCAATGCTATAAACTATCAAAATCAGAGGCTCTCCTCTTTGCTTCCCATCTCTCAGAGGTCTTTTTCTGTTGCTGCCTGATCAGTGTCTACAAATCCATTTTTTCATATGTTTTATCTTATTATATTTGGTTGTTTCAGGGTGAAGGGTAAATCAGATTCTAGCTACTCTACCTTTAATAGAACTGTACTTATTTAATATTAATATGTAATTTCTATTTTGAGCAGATTTTTCTGAATGGAGTTCACAACTTTAACCTCCTAAGAAATAACGCTTCATGAACATAGATGCAAAAATATTCAACAAAATATTGGCAATTCAAATTTAGTAATATATGAAAAGAATAATACATCATGACGAAATGGAGTTCATTCCAATATTTATAAACTGATTCAACATACAAAATTAATTAGTGTAATTCAATATAATAACAGATTGAATAAGAAAAACTACATTATCATATCAATAGATACAGAAAAAAAATTTAATGAAATTTGAAACCCATTCATAATAAAAATTCAAAAAATTACATATTCAATGAAACTTCTTCAGCCTAATAAAGGGAATATATATATATATATATATATATATATATATATATATATATATATAATCTACAATTAATATGAAGTTTTATTTTCATGGACTGAATGCATTGGGAATAAAGTAAGGATGTCCACATCCTCATCTATCTAGGACAAATTATGGCAAAGAAACAATAACAAAAAGACAACAACAGAAACAATGAAAGGCTTTTATCTTGGAAATTTTATAAAATATCTTTATTTAAAGAATGCATGACTGTCTATGTAGAAAACCTCAAAGAATCAAAAAAAAAAATACCTGTAGGAAGTAATAAGTGAATATTGCAAGAACACAAGATATAAGGTCAATATACAAAAGTCAATTACTTTCCTGTATATCAACAATCAACAATTGAAATTTGAATTTAAAAATGTAATATCATTTACAATAGCACCAAAGAATGAAGTGCTTGAGTATAAACTTAATAAAATGTGCACAGATTCTGTGTACAGAAAACCACAAAATGCTAATAAAATAAATCAAATGGAGAGAGCATGAATGATCATGAAGTGAAAGACGCAATATTGTTGAAATGCCAATTCTTCCAAAATTGATCTACATATTCAAGACAATCACAATAAAAATAACAACAAGCTATTTTGTGGATAATGAAAAACTGATTCTAAAATTTATAAGGCAAGTCAAAGGGCCTAGAACAGCCAAGACACTGAAGAAGAAGAACACAATTGGAGAACTTACATAGTTAATTTCAAGACTCACTATAACGCTATAGTAATCAAAACAGCATAATAGTAGTAAAAGAATAGACAGATGCATGGAATAGAATAGAGAGCACAGAAATAGATACACACAAATAGTCAAAGGCACAAAGGCAATTCACTGGAGAAAAGAGTCTTCAATAAATGGTACTTTAACAATTCGATGTATATGTGCAAAAAAGATGGATCTAGATATATATGTTATACATTACACAGAAATTAACTCATAATGAAACATAGACCTAAACATCAAATGCAAAATTATAAATACTCAAGAAACAAACACTTCAAAGATCTATAAAACCTTGGATTAAGTGGAGAAGTTTTGTACGTAAGATCAAAAGCATAAGAAACCAAAGGAAAAATAGATAAAATAGACAATTCAAATTAAACCCTTCTTTTCTGGAAAAGACAACGTTAAAAGAATAAAAAGACAACCCAGAAAATAGGGAAAATATTCACAAAAAACATACATATGTACCCAAAATATACAAGAACGTTTAAAGTTTAACAATAAGAAAATAAAATAATTAAAAGTGAGCAGAAGATCTGAAGAGATACCTCACCAAAAAGATATAGAGATAGCAATTATACATATGGAAAGATTCTCAATGTCATTTATCACTAGAGCAAAGCAAATCAAAATAACTGATATATCTGTTAGAATGGCTAAAATCTTAAAAATTAAAATTGTAAATTGTTGGTGAGGATGCAGATCTTCAGGAATTTTCATTAATTGTTGATGTAGATGAAAAATGGTGTGTACACTTTGGACAACAGTTTGACGATCTCTCTCAAAGCTAAATTTTGAATCGTCATAGTTGCCTAGGTATTTACCAAACTGATTTGAAAACTTATGTAAACACAAAAACATCCACTCAAACATTTATGGAATCTTTATTCATCATTGTCAAAAACTAAAGGTAGCCAATCTGTCTTTCAATAAGTGAATGGATAAACAAACTGTGGCAAATCCACACAATAGAATACTATTCAATAATAAAAAGGAATAAGCTATCAAGCCATGCAAAAACAATGATGAATCTTAAATTCACACTGATAAATTTTACAAAGCTAGTTTCAAAGGCTCCACACTGTATGATTCCACTTTATATGACCTTCTGGAAAAGGTGGAACTATAGAAATAGATTAATGGTTGTCAAGAATTTAGGGAGTTGGGAGGATCAAATATGTGAAGCAAGGGGAATGTTTCAGAGTGATGTAATTATTCTGTATGATATTATAATGGTTGATACATGGCACTAGGCATTTGCCAAAGCTCATAGAACTTTAAAGAACAAAGAGTAGACCTCTCTGTATGCAAAGTTAAAAAAAATATTGAGGCTGTAAAGGATAGCAGGACAGAATGTAGACTATGACAAACTAATCTATCTCCATTAGAAATAATATGACATAACTTTGCTAAAGGGAATAGGGGAAAGTGGTATTGACCTAAATGACTTTAGACAAGAACGGAGTCTGTAAGACTAAAAGCAACAGAATCTGTATGTAAGCACGGTACTCTAGTTGATACAGTTGTTCCCCACAGGGTTATAGGTTAACAATTCTGTAAGCACCATACACACATACTGAGATTGAACAATTAAGTAATTTGTTGGCAGATGGTATGAGCAAGGTTGATAAAACAATGATAACTGTTTTAGTGGGAGGTGATAGACAAGGAACAGAGTATGGCTAAAATGATCCATGTGGTACTGGATTAGATACAGTGTCATCAGTATGAACTCATATTTAGCTTAATATATGGATGAAGACATTATAGATATATTTCAGTAAATATCTATATGCACTAGTTAATGTACACATTGTATTTTCTTTCTGTTAGGTGACAGGGCTTAGAAGCAAGAATTTTCAGCAGCAAAAAGCAGATCTAACTCCCAGATCCTTTTTTAATACCATTCTCCAATGAAAAGAAGCAGGTGTCTTTTTTCCATGGTTTCTCCAATAGTTTATTATAAGGTTGGGACAAAGAATGTCCAAAATGAGCTTGGGGGGCAAAAGATAAGCAAGCTCTCAAACAAAAACCATGACAAAGTATGTCAAAGAGATAGAGGAGCAAACTGAAAGAACTCCCAATGGCCAAAACTGGAACAATTTGAACACGAAAACAAATAACATAATATTGGCTTACAATCCAAAGTATAAAATAAATACATCCTTTAGTCCATACTGATATAAACAACTGTTTGAACTAATGAATAAATAAATGTAGGAGGATAGATAAGTCTCCCATGGAGAAACATTGCAAATAGTTTATATAGATGTTCCCCCTTCAAAAGGTAATGCATATCTCCACACCACTTATGTGTGAGCTGTGAATAATGACTTCTTCCTAAAGAGTACAGTAGAGAAGTGGGGATTGAGAATAACTTTAAAGCAGTAAAAATTGACAAGCACTACCTCAGCCCAGTGATCAAAGTTAGCACCAGCAGTGATGAGTCATATTGACAGTATGTATCCCGGATGTGCTGTGAAGAGAATGACACTTTAGGTCTGTAGTTCTCCTCCCCAAAACTCATAATCTCACTTGAATTATAAGAAAAACCCCAGATAAATCCCAATCAAGGATCATTCTACAAAATATCTGATGAGTATTTCTCAAAATGTTCAAGGTTATAGAGAAGGAAGAAAATTCTGAGAAATTGTCAAAACCAAGAGGTGCCTAAGAAGACATAATGAGTGAAGTGTAAGTGGTATCCCAGATAGGATACTGGAACATCAAAAGGATATTAGGTACAAACTGACAAAATCTTAATAAAGTATGAATTTTGGTTACTAATGTGCCAATATTGGTTCATTTGTTGTACCAAATGCGCCATACTAATGTAAGATGCTGATAATAGAGAACACAGTGTGGATATATGAAATTCTTGTTCTGCCTTTGCAAACTTCTGTGTTTACTCTTTCCAAAATAAAAAATTAACTTAAAACAAAAGAAAAAGCAATGCCAAATTGTCACTACCCCTCATAGCTTATAATATAGGATTATCCTCTCAGGAAATTTTTGAAAAGTGCTTATCAATCTTGTTAATAAGGCAATATATCTGACAGATAATTAAGGAGTTCACTAACACTGGTGTTTCAGAGTCTCAGCAGAGTTTATTTATGAAGTTAACAATTTATATAAGAAAAACTTACCAAGGTACAGAAAAGCCCCTCAATTTCAAAGCAAAATATATCTCAAATCTGAAATACATATCACAACACGCAGGAGTGTATCCAAGAATGTATCTAGAGCCTTTTCTTTCCACATGAGACTTCATGTTTAACCCTACCTTTATGTGATACATTGAGAATTCTTAAACACCATATTTAAGAATGATTTGACTGATTTAAATACAAAATCATCATTTAAAAAATACCACATCATTTTATCCCATTTCACATATTGCCTGCCAGCCATTAGTTTATTTTCTTCATTATGCTTATTTTATTTATACAGAAGGATTGTTTCTGTAATCTTTTGAACGTATTATACATGTCCCTTATATGTAAAACTGTGGAACATAGAAAATCAAAGTAACCTAAGTGTATGCCCATTTGACTAAAGTTGTCCACTTTAAGCTCACATGGAAAAGAGTGAAAACAATAACTAAATATTTCAAAATTCTATATATGTGAAGACAAATTATTGATAAATATACCATTTTTCTATCATTGGAAAAGAAACAAAGACTCAGAGAGAGAAAGGGAAATTGAGAGAGATATAAAGCTATTGTTTAGCATAGACAAATGTAACTTTTACTTAACTTTTGTGGAGTTCCACCTTAATGGGAACATGGTCTCAAGCACATTATATTAAGTCTGGGAAATGTGGTCTAGCTGGACAAATAAGAGGGCAGGAATAGAGATTTGGTGAATATCTAGAGATCTCTGCCACAGTAGAATTGGTAATTTGGTTATATTGAAACTTTTGTTTAGCAAAATTTTCTTTGCCATATGCTTTATGTGGGTATGCTTATGAGGGCACCAATGAATACTTTTACTTATATTTTCACTGCAGTATCTTCAGTATTCACTTAAATAGAAAGACATGTTTGTACATTATAGAGTTATCATTTAAGCAGAATACGGAAGTTTAGAGTGTGCTAAATTGGTTCTTTGTGGTCTATCAATCAAGCCATTTCTGTGGACTAATCCACAGCATAACAGTTCAGCTTTGAAAATGTGTTTCAAGTTTCATGAACACATACAATTGAAATTGAGATACAAAGATAAAATGAAACCTGAGGAAATCTGAATTATTTAGATCATTAAATTATTAACTGGGTTTTCTGTTTCTCTAAAATGTAAAAAACAACAATAACAGCTCACATTTTGATTTGTCACAATCCTCATAGTAGATTTTTCTTTACTGTTTAATTTTAATTAATCTTTTGATATATAGTATGCCCCACAAGATTCACTGAAAACTATGTTCATAGTACTGGAATTATGTGCCTGCTCTCTGACACAGCTCAGCTTACAGAGTCTGCAGTATCTGGAAGATTTTCTCCCTTCTTATTTTTAGTTTTATAGCAATGCCATGGTAGCATTCAGGAATGTGTTCGGAATGTTTATAAACAAGTTCAGGAAATAACATTGAAATGAGCAGCTGTTCAGACACATACATCTATTTAAGTGAGTAGATGCATACATCTTTCTACTAAAAAGGAATTTTGAATATAATCCAAGATCTAAGTGTTAAAATAAGACACTACCTGTTTTTAAATGTTAAGCAAATTGCCATGAAATCTGATCATCTGGTCAAAGGCATTGCTACTTGAAAATTGACTATTGTCGAAAGGAAGATGACATAGAATATAGTGTTCCATCATAATAAAACCAATTTTACTCAGTATTTGCAATTCCTTCCTAAGGTTAAACAATCTGCTTCCCACATGTCAACACACAACAAAATAAATAAGTTGACATTTTAATATGTTTCAAATGATTTGTTTAGTAATATAATTTTAAATAAAATATTACTTTTAGGTGTAAGTAGCTCATGTGCTTTTATCCCAAGAACCAAAATACTTTCAAATGTGTTGTTGAAATGTCTGTATGGTTTTGTGATATAGAGTGCAATATGAGCAGAAGCAGAGATCTCTGAAGAAACAAGAAAATGATAGTGAAATTGTGAAAAGAGGTAGTCCCCATATCTGTGAAGAAAAGGTGCTGTAGAGATGTGATCTGAGAAGAAAAGCACAGGAACATATCAGTGTTAACTAGTTGACTGCTGTTCAGTGGGATGCAGAACACAGTAGGCAATGAAGTACTGCCAGGGATACCTAAGTGTCATCTTTCAGAAACACTCTAAGCATAGAGATTTTCCAGGTGGGGCTGTTCTGCAAGCACAGCAGCATGCAAATTTGGGCAGCTGTAGCAGAGCACAATATCCCAAAACAACGCAGATCATTTGAACTAATAGAACAGAATACAAATCTAGAAGCCAGAAGCCTCAGGAAAACATGGAAGAGATAAGTTTTGGTATTTCAGAACTTTTTTATCCATATCTGCATAGAGAGAAGATTGTCAATGATTCTGAATATTCCATACTTTTATAGAGAGACTAAATCAGCATTTTTATTCATACCACAGCACTGTGATTCAGAGACGAAACTAAGAGAATAGTTTTGAGATACAGTCTTGTGCCACATAACAATGTTTTGGTCAATGATAGACTACATATACGATAGTGGTTCCATTAGATTAGTGCATATAGCCAAGGTGTCTAGTAGGCTATACCATCTATGTATGTGTGAGCATATTCCATGATGTACACACAACAATGAAATTGCCTAATGACATACTTCTCAGAACATATCCCAAACGTTAAGCAACATATGACTATATTAGGCTCGAAGGAGACCTTGAGAATTGAAAGTGTCATGAGAGAGCTGCTAGATGTTGAGGTACTCAATGAATGCAGTGAGCCAAACTGAAAATAACAATCAATCCTTTATTCATTCACTGAGATAGTATGAGCAGGAGGTCAGAAAGAAGGTGTTGGGACTCCAATGCATCATATTTCTCCATAGAATTTCACTGGGTGAATGTCAAATGATTCAGAACAGACGGGAGGATCATCTCACTGCAGAAGAAGCCCCAACCACAAGGTTTCTACCATTTATTTGGACCCAAGGCCTAGGGGTGAGAAGGTGAAAGGGCTCAAATGGAAAAGTACTGAATCAAAATACAGAAAAGTGTCTCCAAGACCCTACAATAAGGAAGTCTCAGATAAGGTGCCATAGAAGGCCTCAGCCGATTAAGAGAAATTTGAACTAGGAATGCAGATATGTGTAAAAGCATGTCCATCCTGGAGGTTGTGAATTGTTGACTGCAACTCACTTCAGATTGTACATCAAGTCTAGGGTGGGAAAGGTAGCTTTCAACCATGAGTCTTTTCAAGTAAATTCTTGGTAACCGCCTGCAATTGGTCCCATAAGAAGATACACAGGATTTTGGCCTGGGGTTTATTACTGAAACTCCTCAAAAAGTTTTAGTAATATTTGCCTTGACCATTAAATATATGAATGAATTTAAAATCAGAAAAAATGTAGTAGAAATTTGAATAAAATTAAACTGTATCTACGTATGCTCTCAATGCCCTAAAACACATTTTAACATCAAGATAAAAATGGAGTAACTAAATTTTCATAAGTACTTGATAGTATCTATAATATCTTTCCAAACAGGTATTTAGCAAAAACGTTGCCAGGACATATTGTTAAAATTGTAGAGGAAAGTTCTCTGAAACTTGGAATACTTTACAGAATGGCAGAGCATAGATATCCAAACATCTGTTTCTCCATAAAAATAATGAGAACACTAGCAAAAATGATCAAATCCACTTTTCTATAACTCTGGAAACTAATCAAAGGCATGCAAAAATCTAAGGAGGGTTTATGAAGGAAAAATGACGAGATTTTTGTAAGAACAATGAGTGTGTGTCATTTTACCTTGCCAGATTCCCATCCTTCTCTCCAGAGCCCTGTGGTGATCTTAAAGTCAATAGCTTCAAAACTATGTTATCTATGAAAAACAGCAGCCTAGAATTATTAAAATTAAAGGGATTGAAATCATAAAATGCTTGTTCTTCAAATACAATGGAATGAAACTAGAAATCAATGGCACAAGAAACTTTATTCCTAAATAATCAGTAGATCAAAGAAAAAATCACTAATTCAAAAATAAGTTAGATAATAGAAAATGAAAATGTAACATGCAAAAACTTATGATATGCACCAAAAGAAGTACTTAGATAGAAACCTACCTCTAAATGACTATATTAAATAAAAGAAGAAAGATCTCAAATCAAAAGTCTAATATACCTTACAAAAACAGGAAAAAATATCAGACTAAACCCAAACTAGCAGAAGGAAAATAATAATAATAATAATAAATATTACAGTAGAAATAATTGAAATAAAGAATTACAAAACAATTGAAAAATCAACAAAACCAGTCTTGGTTCTATGAAAAGATCAAGAACATTGACAAGACTTTAGCTATACTGACAAAGAATAAAAAGAATATTTAATTAGTAAAATCATCAATGAAAAGAGAATGTTACTACTCTCTTTAAGAAATGAAAAGGATTATAATGGACAATTATATGCCAATGAATTAAATAACCTAGATGAAATGGACAAATTCCTAGAAAAACACAAATGTTTAAAATTAAATCAAGAAGAAATAGAATATTTGAATATATATGTAAAGACATTAAACTTTTAATCATGAAACATCCTACAAACTCACTCCCAGGCTCAGATGACTTCACTGGTAAATTCTAACAAAATTTTGGTAAAGATTTAAGAACAGTTATTTGCAAATTGTTCCAAAAGAATACAAGATGAAGAAGTATTCATTAGCTCATTTTATGAGGCCAGTATTACCCTGATGGCAAACAAGACACACACTACAAGAAAACTAGAGATTGTTATCCCTTATGATTATAGACAAAAAATATCTTCCAGCCAAATTCAAAAAATATGAATAGGATTATACACCATAACCACATATGATTTATTCCAGGAATGCCAGAACTGTTTAATATAGGAAAGTGAATCAATGTAATATGTGATATTAATATCCTAAGGGACAAAATTCACATGATTAACTCAATAGTCACAAAATAAGCATTTTGCAAAATCTAACATGGAACAATGATTAAAATACCGAATAAATAGTTATAGAAGGAAACTTCCTCAACTTGATGAAGAATGTGATTTTAAAAACCCACAGCTACCATCACACTTAATAAGACAGAGTGCTTGACACCTAAATCAAAAACAAGATGGATATGTCCACTCTCACTACTTCTATTCAATGTTGTTAGTGGATTTTAGTGGATTAACAATTAGGAAAGAAAAAGAAATGAAAGGCATTCAGAGCAGCAAAAAAAATAAGTAAAACTATTTCTACTGGCAAATGGCATTGTCTTTGTTCATAGAAAAATCTAAGGAATCAACAAAAAACTATTAGAACAAATAAATGAGTTGAGCAAGTTTTCAGGATACAAGATAAATATTTAAAGGATCAATTCTATTTCTATACTAGCACCAAATAGAGTGAAAGTAAAATTAAGAAAATAATTACACTTACAATAGCAATAAAAAGAATAAAACTAGAATCAAATTTAACAGAAGTACAATACTTTTAAATAGACAACTATAAAGCCTTTGAAATAAAATAAAAAAGAGTGAAATAAATGGGAAGACATCCCATGATCGTGGATCAGAAGGCTAAATATTAAGATGGAAATGATCTCTAAATTGATCTGCAACTCAATGTAATTCCTATAAAAATAGCAGCTACAATTTTTAGAAATTATCAAGTTCATGTTAAAATTCCTATGGAAATGTGAGGAACTCAGAAAGCCAAAACAATATTAAAAAAAGAAAACAATTGGAAGACTCAGACTTCCTCATGCCAAAGCTTACATCAAAGCTACAGTATCAAGAGAGTGTAGTACTGGAATAATGACAGACATATGGACCAAAGGAATATAATGGAGAATCCAGAAATAAAACATCACATTTATGTTCAATTGACATTTGACAGTGAGACCAATGCAATCTCAATGGTAGGGAAGACAATAGTCTCTTCAACAAATTTTGTTGGGACAATCAGATATCCCCATGCAAAACAATGATGTTGGACCCCTTGGTTACATCATACACAAAAATTAACTCCAAATATATCATACACCTAAATGTAAGAGGTAAAATTCAGAAGAAAGTATAGGTATAAAGCTACATGACATTGGATCAGGCAAAGCCTTCTTAGGTGCAGCACAAAAAGCAAAATTACCAAAGAAAAAATAGATAACTTGGACTTCCTCAAAATTAAAATATTTTCTGCTGTGAAGAATGCTATCAAGTAAGTGGAAAGACAACTCACAGAGTTGGAGAAAATATTTGCAAATCATGTCTGTGAAGAAGGGATGTGTAACCAGAATACATAAAGAACTATTACAGCTCAATCTTAAAAAGTCAAATGACCCAAGTGAAAAAATGGCAAAGGATTTGGAAGACTATCTCATCATAGAAAATATACAAATGTCTAATATACATTTGAAAAGATTCTCAATATCATTATTCATTAAGAAATGTAAATTAAAATCACTACGAAATATCACTTCACATCTGTAGAATGGCTATAATTACAAAGATGAGCAATAACAAGTATTCACAGAAATGTAGAGAAGTTGGGAGGGATGTCAGTGTCATGGCACAATGAGCTTTCCTGGGACTCTCTCCCCTCCAACATACAATAAAAAGGAGCAACCATATTCCAACAGAAAATATCCTAATAGCACAACAATCCTCAGAGAGTCACAGCAGCCAAATGATGGAGGGTGGATAGGCTGGAGCCCCCCTGGAGGGGCTGGAACTGGGTAAGAGAGAACTTTGCTCCCTCCCCTAAAAACTAGGATTGCTGCTGCAGGAGACTCCATGAGGGAACGTGTTGGGGAGGGGTTGTGCGCCTGAAGCATCACCCAGGACTCCCTAGCGCCCTTGCAGCCTAGAGAGAAGCCATCTAATGGGGCAAAAGCTTTCACACGGGGTGACTTCATCAAGCCAAGACCTCAGCAGACCAGATAGCAAGTGCTGACCAGGAAACCAGGGACTGTGCACAAAAGAACTTGCCCCCCCGCACCCATGCTGTGCAATACCATCATGGGTGAAGGTGGAGGGCTCAGAATACATGGCTCTCAACACCCATCCATTAGCAATAAGCTCTAGCTGCAACTGAATGCTATCACAATGGGAAAAATCTGTACTTCCAGCATCAATTAGTTCATCAAAACTCCAGACCAGAGAGAAAACAAATACCCAGAATTCTGTCCTGAGGACTCAGAAATGAGTAAACTAAACAACAATGAATTCAGAATCACTATGGTCAAAAAATTCAATGAGGTAAAAGAGAATATAGAGAAACAATTCAACAAGTTCGGAAGCTACTTCACAAAAGAGATTGAAACTATAAAGAAGAATCAATCAGAAACACTAGAGATGAAAGATACAATGGAAGACATAAAACAAAATACGGATCCCCTGAGTGCTCGTGTGGACATAATAGAGGAGCAAATCAGCATAATCAAAGATAGACATCTTGAATGGCAGAGAGAACTGAGACTAAAAAGTAATGAAGAAAGTCTCCAAGAAATATCTCACTCAATGAGGAAATGCAACATAAGAATTATAGGTATCCAAGAAGGTGAAGAGAAGGAGAATGGAGCAGAAAGCATGCTCAAAGAAATAATAGCAAAGAACCTCCCAAATCTAGGGAATGAGAGGGAAATGTGTGTGGAGGAAGCTTTTAGGTCTCCTAGATTTGTTAATATAAAAAGACCTACTGCAATACCTATAGTAGTAAAACTGGCAAAAATGAATGATAGGAAAGAATACTCAGGGCAGCAATCCAGAAGAAAATAACCTACAAAGGAACCCCTATCAGACTCTCAGCAGAGTTCTCTGTAGAAATTTTACCAGTTAGGAGAGAATCGAATGACATATTCAAAACATTAAAGGATAACAATCTTCAGCCAAGAATACTCTATCCAGCAAAAATATCTTTCAGATATGAGGGAGAAATTAAATCTTTCCCAGACAAACAAAATAAGGGACTTTGTAGCCACAAGACCTACCCCCCCACACACAAGAAATCCTCAAGAAGGCTGTCATACTGGAAAAAAGAATAAATGTTAGAAAGCATTCACAAAACACAGAGTAAGGAGACAAATACATAGAATCAGACTAGGCTAGCAAATATTCAACTATAGCATTAGGATAAAAGGAAGTAAAACACCTAAAGCAAAGACAATCTTGTCACTTTAACCACAAACTCACAACACAAGATGGAATAAGATATGAGAATAATAACTTAGGAGAGGAGGAGGAAAGGGACTGAATCAGTTTAGACTAAGGAAATAAGAGGCCATCAGAAAATGAACTCTGTTATGCATGAGATTCTGAATACAAACTTCAGGGTAGACACTAAACTAAAATTGCAGAACAGAGACACAAAAAATAAATAAGGAAAAAACTAAGAAACACAGCATAAGAAACTGCAGAAATCAATGGGTAGACCAAAACACACAGGATGAGAAACAAAGGAAATGCAGGATAACTGGAAAATAAGTGACAGAATGACAACATTAAGCCCTCATACATCAATAATCATGCTAAATGTAAACGGATTGAACTCTCTAGTAAAAAGACACAGAGTGGAAAGCTCAATTAAAGAGCAAGATCTAAAAATTTGTTGCTTCCAGGAAACATCTCAGCTCCAATGACAAATACAGGCTCAGAGTGAAGGGGTGGAAGACGATACTCCAAACTAACTGGCAAACAAGAGAAAGCAGGTGTCACAATACTTATATTAGATAAAGTAGATTTCAAGATAAGGCAGGTAAAGAGAGACAAAGAGGGGAAATATATAATGATCAAAGGGACACTACATCAAGAAAAAACAATGCTTATAAATTTCTGTGTACCCAACACAGGAGCACCAAAGTTCATAAAGCAATTATTAACAAACTTGAAAGAAGATATCAAAAATAACACAATAATAATAGGGGAGTTCAACACCCAACTCACATCATTGGACAAATCATTCAGGCAGAAAATCACCAAGGAAAGAGTGGAATTAAATGAAAACCTAAAACAGTTGGACTTAATAGACATATATAGAACACTCCATCCAAAAATAGTGGACTACACATTCTTCTCAAATGCACATGGAACATTCTCAAGGATAGACCACATGTTTGGAAACAAGGTAAGCCTCTACAAATTTTAAAAAATTGAAATAATAACAGGAATCTTCTCTGATCATAACGCTATAAAGCTAGAAATTAATTACAAGAAAAAAGCTGAGAAAGGGACAAAGATGTAGAGACTAAACAATATGCTATTGAACAAGCAATGGATCATTGAAGAAATTAAAGAAGAAATCAAAAAATATCTGGAGAAAAGTGAAAATGATAATATGTCATACCAACTCATATGGGATACAGCTAAAGCTGCATTAAGAGGGAAATTCATCTCAATACAGGCACACCTTAACAAACAAGAAAAATCCCAAATAAGCAGTCTCAAATTAGACCTATCTGAATTAGAAAAAGAAGAACAAAAAAAAAACCCAAAGTCAGCAGAAGGAGAGAGGAGAGAAATAATAAAAATCCGAGCAGAAATACATTCTATTGAAACAAAAAAAGCAGTAGAAAGGATCAATGAAACAAACACCTGGTTCTTTAAGAAGATAAATAAAATTGACAAACCCCTAGCCAAACCTACAATGAAAAACAGAGAGAAAGCTCAAGCAAACAAAATCAGAAATGAAAGAGGAGAAATAAGAACAGACTCCACAGAAATACAACAGATTATAAGAGAATGCTACGAAAAACTATATGCCAACAAAATGGATAACCTAGAAGAAATTGATAAGTTCTTAGACTCTTACAACCTCCCAAAGCTAAAGTCAAGAATAAACAGACAATCTGAATAGACCAATCACAAGGAAAGAGATTGAAACAGCAATCAAAAGCATCCCAAAGAATAAAACCCCAGGACCAGACAGCTTTTCCTGGGGAATTCTACCAAACTTTCAGAGAGGATTTAACACCTATCCCTTTCAAGCTATTCCAAATATTAGGGAGGATGGAACACTTCCTAACACATTCTATGAGGCCAACATCACTCTGATACCAAAGCCTGACAAGGAAAGCACAAAAAAGGAGAACTACAGGCCAATATCGCTGATGAACATAGATGCAAAAATTCTCAACAAAATTTTGGCAACCCGAATTCAGCAATACATCAAAAGGATCATACATCACGATCAAGTGGGATTCTTACCAGGGACACAGGGATGGTTCAACATCCACAAATCAATCAATGTGATACACCCACATGACTATCTCAATAGATGCAGAGAAAGCATTTGACAAGATCCAACAGCCATTTATGATAAAAAACACTTAACCAAATGGGGATACAAGTAAATTACCACAACATAATAAAGGCCATATGTGACAAACCCACAGCCAACATCATACTCAATGGGCAAAAATTGAGCACTATGCCCCTGAGAACAGGAACAAGACAAGAATGCGCTGTATCACCACTCTTATTCAACATAGTACTGGAGGTTTTGGCTGAAGCAATTAGGCAGGAGAAAGGAATAAAAGTAATCCAAATAGAGAGCAAAGAAGTGAAACACTTGCTCTTTGCAGATGACATGATCTTATATATAGAAAACCCCAAAGAATCCATTGGAAAACTTTTAGAAATGTTCAACAACTACAGCAAAGTTGCAGGGTATAAAATCAACTTAAAATCAGTAGCATTTCTATACTCTAATAACAAACTAACAGAAAAACAAGTTGAGAACAAAATACCATTTACAATCGCAACAAAAACAATAAAATATCTTGGGTTGAATTTAACTAAGGAAGTCAAAGACCTATACAACGAAAACTATAAGACATTCCTGAAATAATTTGATGACAACACAAACAGATTGAAAGATATTCCATGCACATGGATTGGAAGAATAAACATAGTTAAAATGTCCATACTACCTAAAGCAATCTACAGATTCAATGCAATCCCAATAAGAATCTCAATGACATTCTTTACAGAAATAGAACAAATATCCATATGGGGCAACAAAAGACCCCGAATTGATAAGCAATCCTGGGAAAAATAACAAAGCTAGAGGCATCACAGTCCCTGACTTCAAAACATACTGCAAAGCTACAGTAATCAAAACAGCATGGTACTGGTACAAAAACAGGTGCACATATCAATGGCACAGAATTGAAAGCCCAGAAACAAAACCATACATCTATGGACAACTAATCTTCAACAAAGGAACTGAGGACACACAATGAAGAAAGTATGTTCAACAAATGGTGCTGGGAAAACTGGACAGCCACATGTAAAAGAATGAAAATTGACCATTCTTTTTCATCATTCACCAAAATAGACTCAATGGATCAAAGACCTAAAGGTAAGACCTGAAACCATAGGCTTCTAGAAGAAAATATAGGCAGTACACTCTTTGACATCAGTCCTAAAAGGATCTTTTCAGACACCATGTCTTCTCAGGCAAGGGAAACAATAGAAAGAATAAACAAATGGGACTTCATCAGACTGAAGAGCTTCTTCGAGGCAAGGGAAAACAAGATTGAAACAAGAAAACAACCCACCAATTGGGAAAAAATATTTTCAAGTCATATATCTGACAAAGGATTAATCTCCATAATATATAAAGAACACACACAACTCAACAACAAAAAATCAAACAACCTGATCAAAAAATGGGCAGGAGACATGAAGAGACATTTCTCCAAAGAAAATATACGGATGGCAACCAACACATGAAATGACGTTCACCATCACTGATCATCAGGGAAATGCAAATCAAAACTACACTAAGGTATCACCTTACACCTGTTAGAATGGCAAAAATAACCAAAACAAAAATAGCAAATGTTGGAGAGGTTGTGGAGAAAAAGGAACCCTCATACACTGCTGGTGAGACTGCAAACTGGTGCAGCCACCATGGAAAACAGTTTGGAGATTTCTCTAAAAATTAAAAATAGAAATACCATATGACCCAGCCATCCCACTACTAGATAGCCATCCAATAACTTGAAATCAGCAATTCCAAAAGTCCCATCCATGCCTATGTTCATCATAGCATTATTTGCAATAGCCAAGATGTGGAAGCAACCTAAGTGCCCATCAACTGATGATTGGATAAAGAAGATGTGGTGTGTATGTATATATATATATATATATATATATATATATATATATATATATACACACACAATGGAATACTACTCAGCCATAAAAAAGGACAAAATTGTCCCATTCACAACAACATGGATGGAACTTGAGGGTATTATGTTCAGTGAAATAAGCCAGATAGAGAAAGACAATCTCTGTATGACTCTACTCATATGTGAAAGTTAAACATGTGGACAAAGAGAACAGATTAGTGGTTACCAGGGGAAAGGGGGGTAGGAGGTGAAGTGGTGCACCTACAACATGATTGACAAACAATAATGTACAACCGAAATTTCACAAGGTTGTAAACTATCATAATCTCAATAAAAAGTTAAAAAAATGATAAAGAAGTTGGATCCCTCAGGTGGAACTCCTCAATGGAATTTGCCATTTCTGGTTGGAATTCTAAATTGTACAACCACTTTGGAAAACAATTTGGTAATTCCTCAAAATGTTTAGCAGAGAGTTACCACATGATCCAGCAATTCCACTCCTCTGTATCTACCCAGAATAATTAAAAATATATATAGACACAAACATTTGAACAAGGATAATCAGAGCAATGTTATTCATAACAGATAAAATGTGGAAACAACACAAACGTCTGTCAACAGATATATGGAAAGAAATAAATGTATATTCATCAAATGGAACATATTTGGCTATAAAAATAGAATTAAGTACTGATGCACATTACATCATTGAATAAACTTGAAAACATTATGCTAAGTTAACAAAACCAAGACACAAAAAGTCAAGTATAGTATAATATCTCATACATTTCATATAAATTAAATGTTCAGAATAGGAAAGTCCATAAGGACAGAAAGTAGGTTGCCAGGGGCTAGGGGGAGAAGAGAATGTGTAGGCATTGCTAACGGGCCCAGTGTTTCCTTTTAGGCTGATGAAAATGTTATAAAGTTAGTGTTGATAGTTTTGCACTTGAGAACATAGTAAATGATGACTCAATTGTATACTTTGAAAGGGTGTACTTTATGTAATGAGAATTATATCATGATACATTTATTTTAAATTTTAAAAAACACACATTTTCCTTTGACCCAGGGAAAATGCAAGCTTGAAATGACTACATGAACTGTTCTAGCATTTCTTTTAGCCTGGGTTAACATCAGGCAAAAGTGTAATATGATTGAAGTCTGAAGTTGACCTTTTTTTTTTTATTACTTTTTCACCGTAAACCCCCCAGTACATAGTTGTATATTTTAGTTGTGGGTCTTTCCAGTTGTGGCATGCGGGACACTGCCTCAACATGGCCTTGTGAGCGGTGCCATGTCTGCGCCCAGGATCCTAACCAGCAAAACCCTGGGCCAGTGACAAGGAGTGAGTGAACTTAACCACTTGGCCATGGGGCTGGCCTTTCTTTCTGCATTTCTATACTCCTTTTCTCTTGCTTAAGCTCCCTTTTATTACTTAAAACCTACACTGTCCCTGACACTGTGAGGAAAGTAATAACAGATCCAAAGCCTTTAAAGACAGTGGGATAGTAAATTTTACATGTCAACCTGACTGGGCCATGGAACCCAGGTATCTGGTCAAACATTATTCTTCATTTTTCTGTGAACACGTTTTTCAGATAAGATTAACATTTAAATTGGTGGAGTTTGAGTAAAGCAGATTGCTCTCTGTAATGTGGGTGGACCTCATCCAATCAACTGAAGGCCTTAGTAGAACAAAGATATCTCTTCCAAGCAAGAAGGAATTCTGTCAGCAGATGGCCTTTGGACTTGAACTGCCACATTGGTTCTTCTCTGGGTCACCACATCAACAGTTAACCTCACAGATTTTGGACTTGCCAGCCTCCATAATCTGTGAGCCACTTCCTTAAAATCATCTCTCTCTAGATAGATAGATACCTTCTATATATCTCTCTATATCTACATGTATACTTCCTACTGGTTCAGTTTTTCTGGAGAACTGTGACTAAAATGGATTTGGGTCCTGGAATTTTGTTAGAAGAAGAGAATTTTGAGGATGAGTTTTCTGAATTGGTTCTGAGATTTTTGGCATTGATTTCTAATATGATTAGATTTAAAGACATTAATGACTATATCTCCAGTAGTACAGAGAACGCTTTCCTTATTTTTTTGACTTTTACTTTTTTAACATAGTAAAGAAAATGTTCAGTATTTCAGTACCATATCTTCTCATAATAGAGCACCAAATTATCGAAAAGAGCCTTAGTTACATGATTAAAAAGTACAATTTATAGGCAAACCTCATTTTATTGTGCTTCAATTTATTACACTTTGTAGTAATTGTGTTTTTTTACAAATTGAACTTTTGTGGCAACCCTACATCAAGCATGTTTATCGGTGCCATTTTTCCAACAGCATTTACTCATTTCATGTCTCTGTGCCACATTTTGGTAATTCTTGCAATATTGCGAACATTCTCATTATTATTATACTTGTTGTAGTGATCTGTGCTCAGTGATTTTCAATGTTACTGTAATTGTTTTGGGGTGCCATGAATAGGAGCCACATAAGATGGAGAAATTAATTGATAAGTGTTGTGAATGTTTTTATCGCTCCACTGACCAACTGTTCCCTCCTCTCTCTCCCTGTCCTGGGGCTTTCCTTTTCCCTCAGACACAACAATAGAGAAATTAGGCCAATTAATAACCCTACAGTGCCCTCTGATTCAAGTGAAAGATGTCTCTCACTTTAAATCAGAACTAGAAATAAGCTCAGTGAAGAAGCATGTTGAAAGGCAAGATAGGTGGAAAGCTAGGCCTCTTGCATCAGTTAGGCAAGTTGTGAATTCAAAGGAAAAGTTCTTGAAGGGAATTAAAACTGCTATTCAAGGGAACACACAAATGATAAGAAGGCAAAACAGCCTTGTTGCTAATATGGAGGAAGTTTGAGTGGTCTGGATAGATGATCAAACCAGCCATAACATTCCCTTAAGCCAAAGCCTAATCCAGAGCAAACCCCTAACTCTCTTCAATTCTATGAAGGCTGAGAGAGATAAGGAGGCTGTGTAAGAAAAGTCTGAAGCTAGCAGAAGTTGGTTCATGAGATTTAAGGAAAGAAGCTATCTCCATAACAAAAGTACAAGGTGAAGCAGCAAGTGCTGATTTAGAAGCTACAGCAAGTTATCTGAAAGATCTAGCTAAGATCATTAATGAAGGCAATGGATCTTTCTTTCTTTCTTTCTTTCTTTCTTTCTTTCTTTCTTTCTTTCTTTCTTTCTCTCTTTTTTGCTGAGGAAAATTCACCCTGAGCCAACATCTGTGCCAATATTCCTCTATTTTGCATGTGGGTCACCACCACAGTATGGTCACTGATGAGTGCTCCAAGTTCACACCTGGAAGCTGAACCCAGGCTACCAAAGCAGAGTGCACTAGATTTAACCACCAAGCCATGGGGCAGGCCCAACAATAGATTTTTAATGTAGACAAATCAGTCTTATAATGGAAGACACCATCCAGGACTTCCATAGCTAGAGAGGAGAAGTCAACACCTAGCCTCAAACCTTCAAAATAAAGGCTGACCTTCCTGTTAGAGGCTAATGTAGTTGGTGACTTTAAGTTGAAGCTAATGCTCACTTACCATTCCGAAAATTCTAGGGCCTTTTAGAATTGTACTAACTCTACTTCTCCTGTGTTCTATAAATAGAACAACAAAGACTGAATGACAACACATCTGTTTAAAACATGGTTTACTGAATATTTTAAGCCCTTTGTTGAGGCTTACTTCTCAGAAAAAAAAGATTTTTTTCAAAATATTACTGCTCATTGACAATGCACCTGATCACCCAGGAGCTCTGATTGAGATGAATAATGAGATTAATGTTGTTTTCATGCATGCTAACACAATATCCATTCTTCAGCCCATGGATCAAGGAGTAATTTTGACTTTCAAGTCTTATTATTTAAGAAGTACATTTTGTAAGGCTAGAGCTGCCATAGATGGTGATTCCTCTGATGGATCTGGAAAATTAAGTTGAAAACCTTCTGGAAAGTTTTCACCATTCTAGATGCCAGTAAGAACATTTTTGATTATAAGAAGAGTCAAAACATCAACATTAACAAGAGTTTTAGACAAGTTGATTCCAGTCCTCATGGATGACTCTGAGGGGTTCAAGCCTTCAGTGGAAGAAATAACTGCAGATGTGGTCGAACTCGCAAGAGAAATAGAATTAGAAGTGGAGCCTGTAGATGGGACTAAATTGCTGCAATCTCACGATCAAACTTTAATGGATGAGGAGTTGTTTCTTATGGATGAGCAAAGAAAGTGATTTCTTGAGATGAAATCTATGTTTGATGAAGATGCTGTGAAGACTGTTGAAATGACAACAAAGAACTTAGAATATGACAAACTTAGTTGATAAAGCAGCAGCAGGATTTGAGAAGATTGACTCCAATTTTGAAATAAGTTGTACTGTGAGTAAGATGCTGTGGAACAACATTACATGCTACAGAAAAATGGTTTGTGAAAGGAAGAGTCAATCAATGCAGCAAACCCCATTGTTGTTGTATTTTAAGAAACTGCCACAGCCATGCCAACCTTCAGGAACCACCACCCTGATCAGTCAGCAGCCATCAACATTGAGGCAAGACCCTCCACCAGCAAAAAGGCTATGACTCTCTCAAGGTTCAGTTGATGGTTAGCATTTCTTAACAATAAAGTGTTTTTTAATTGAGGTATGTACATTGTTTTATAGACATAATGCTATTGCACACTAAGGAGACTACAGTATAGTGTAAACATAACTTTTATATGCACGGGAAAACCAAAAATTTTGTGTGACTCACTTTATTGTGATATTTGCTTTATTGTAGTGGTCTGGAACTGAAGCCACAGTACCTCCGAGGTGTGCCTGTACTCTTTGTGCTTTGCACCCCTGAAAATACCATCATATTTCAATCTATTAAATTTTATGGCTGAGAGTCGGAAAGTTGAAAAAAGCAGCCATATTCTAAAAGGAATAAAACTTTAAAAGAATAAATTCAAGGATCTTATCTGATCAAAGTAACAGTAATAAGAGACATCATTGTCCTAAAGAATGTGTGTGGAATGATGTGGCAATAGAGATACACAAATATCACCACTGGATACTTTTAATCAAATACTTACAAGAGAAAAGGATCTGGTGACTGTATATATGGGAACATTGAACATTTTTGTCAAATTACCAGGTCTGGTGAGAATGGCTGGTTGCTCTTAATAAAACTGGATAAAGTGGAGAAAGAAAATGAGCAATTCAGGAATTTGAATTCTAAGCTCAAGCACCTCATAAATGACTGGTAAATTTCTATGTATGCGCTGAAAGACCCTTATCTACCATAGTTGCAAGGCTGAGATTGCTAAAAAAACAAACTTAGCATCTCATCTTATGAGGGGCTGAATTACAACAAATTGAATTCCCAGCCTTGCAAGGTGCCTATTGTTAAAGTAAGAGCATTGAAGGCAGAAATAGGATCCTGAAAGTTGAAATGGAGGCATGTGAGATGACCCTGATGAAGTGGGGGACATGAAGCTTCTAAATTCTGATGAATGTTCTTGGCCAATAGAAATAGCTTCTCCACCCCTCTCTGAGAATATTAACCCTGCAATGCCTGGGGACACAGTAGTAACTTCCTCTGAGGAAAGTGACTTATTAGACATTGCTGATTCTCCTCAGGATCCATCCCCACCACCCCTTTATGCTTCTAGACTTAAAACTGGACTCAAGTCCAAGCAGGACTCTAAAAGTGTAGTACAAAGTGTGACCCAAGAAGAGGTTAATTACACTCCAAAAGAACTACTTGATTTTTCTAATTTATATAGACAGGAACCTGGGGAATGTGTGTGGGAATGGATATTTAAGGCGGGTATAGGATAATGGCAGAAGAAACATAAAGTTGGATCAGGCCAAATTTGTTGATATGGATTTAATATTGCAGCTTGGGGGATTAGAAAAGATTCTAACAGATTGTTTGATTGGTTGGCTGGAACACGGAATGAAAAGTGGCCAACAGCAAATACTCAAAATGCCAAACCTTCCATAGTTTATTGTAGAAAAGGGATTGAAAATCTTAGGAAGACTGCAATGTTAAAGTACATTTGTCATCTAAGAATTAATCACCCAACCTGAGAGGGTGTAGAGAACACTTACTTCACCGCACTGTGAAAAATAAATTTGTGAGGAAAGCCCCAACATGCTTGAAGAGCTCTATGAACTTTCCTCTCTGGAAGCCAGAACTTACAGTGGGTAATGCTGTCCCTGAAACGGGAAACCTCAATGCACTGGGAGTAATTGGATCTCAGAGTGGCAGGGGCTTAGGGATGGCATTCAACCCCAAAATACAAGGAAAGCATGGTTACCGTAGTAAACAACAGAGCTAAAGCGCAATCAGAATAGTCTGGCTCACATAAGCCTATGGTGTTCACCATATGGCATTGCATTATGGTGTTTCTGGAAGGGAAATAGATACAAAGTGTACAAATTTTTACTTGATCTACACGACTAGAAAAGTTCTAAGTCAAGTGAACAAAATATAACAAATTTTAAAAACAGAGATTCACAGTCCTTTGCCCAATCCCTAGATTTGAGCCAGTTTACAGACATAGAACCCCTTAAATGAAGGGGAGGCCAGGTCTGCTTGAGGAAGGACTCCAGTATACTGCCAAAAATATATACCATTAATCTTTCTCCCCACATTTCCCAAAGGTAACTATGGCCTTTTATCTGAGTAATTATGGACTGGGAAAAAAGGCAATGATCAGTCCTTCAGGGGCTTACTTGACAATGCTTCTGAATTAACATTAAATCTAAGAGACTCTAGACATCACTGTGATCCACCAGTCAGAGTAGGGGCTTATAGAGCATCTGCGGTCAATGAAGTTTAGCTTGGGTCTGTCTCACATGGGCCCAGTGGGGCCCCAAACCCATTCTGTGGTTATTCCACCATTTCCAGAATGCATAACTGGAAAAAAAACATAGAAACTGGCAGAATTCCCACATTGCTTCCCTGATCTGTAGATTGAGGGCTATTATGGCAGGAAAGGTCAAGTGGAAGCCGCTAGAAATGCTTCTGACTAGAAAAGTAGTAAATCAAAAACAGTACTGTATTCCTGAAGGAATTGCAAAGATTAGTGTCACCATCAGAGATTTGAAAGATGCAGAAGGGGCGATTCTGCAAACATCCTCATTCATCTTGCCTATTTGGCCTGTGCAAAAGACAAATGGATATTGGAGAATGACAGTGAACTACTGTAAGTTTATCCAGGTGGTGACTCCAATTGCAGCTGTTGTACCAGATGTGGTTTTATTGCTGCAGCATATTAACACACCCCCAAGTGTGTTAAATAATGAGTCACCTATTAATGTGGCAAATGCATTTTCTCCATCCCTGTTAGTAAAGACCACCAGAAGCAATTTGCTTTCATCTGCCAAGGATCACAATACACTGGCACTGTCCTATCTCAGAAGCATGTTGACTCTCTAACCTTATGACACAATTTGGTTTGCAGGAATCTTGATCCCCTTCTCCTCTCACAAGATAGCATACTGGTTTATTACATTGATGGCATTATAGTGACAGAAAATACAAGCAGAGTAAATACTTCCTAACTTATTCTGAGGCCAAGATTACTCTACTACCAAACTCAAATTAAAATATTACAAGAAAGGAAAACTATAGACCAATATCTCTTTCGAATATAGATGCAAAAATCCTCAACAAATCATTAGCAAATTAAATCCAATAATGAATTAAAAAATTATATACAGCGACCAAGTGGAATTTATTCCTTATATTCAAGGCTGGTTCACATTCTAAAATCAATGAATTTTATCACATCACAATCTAAAGAATAAATATCGTATGATCATATCAAATAGTATTTGGCCATGTCAAACATTCATTCATGATAAAAACTCTCAGCAAACTAGGAATAGAATGGGAATTTCCTGAAATAATAGTACATCTACAAAAACCTTAGAGCTAACTTCATACTTAGTAAGAAATTAGATGTTTTCCTGCTGTGATCAGGAACAAGGCAAGGATATCCACACTAACCACATTTATTCATTGTGATACTAAAAGTCCTAACTAATGAAATGAAACAAGAAAATAAAATAAAATTTAGAGAAATTGGAAAGAAAAAAAACTAATAAGCAATTATATCAATATTGTATACCGTTTAATATACAAAAGTCAGTTACTTTCCTGGGTAGCTGCACTAAACAGTCAAAATTTGAAAATATAAACACAATAGCACCTCAAAAATAAAATACTTAGATATAAGTCTAGCAAAATATACATGAGGAAACTACAAAACTGTGATGAAGAAATCAAAGAAGGGACTGGCCCAGTGGTGCAGCAGTTAAGTTTGCATGTTCTGCTTCAGCAGCCCAGGGTTTGCCAGTTCGGATCCTGGGTACGGACTTATGCACCACTTGTCAATCCATGCTGTGGCAAGTATTCCACGTAAAATAGAGGAAGATGGGCATGGATGTTAGCTCAGGGCTAGTCTTCCTCAGCAAAAAGAGGAGGATTGGTGGCAGAGGTTATCTCAGGGCTAATCTTCCTAAAAAAAAAAAAGAAAAGAAATCAAAGAAGATCTAACCAAATGAAGAAATATTTTGTGTACATTGATAGGAAGACTTGAGATCGTCAAAATGTCAGTTCTTCCCAAATTGTTCTATAGATTTGATGAAATATCAATCAAAATCCCAACACTTTCTTGTGTGGATATTGACACACTGATGCAAAAAAATGTATGTAATGCAAAAGATCCAGAATATCCAACATGATGTTAAAGGAGAAAGGCAAAGTCAGAGGATCAACCCTACTCAACTTTAAGAGTTACTATAAAGCTATGGTAATCAAGACATTGTAGTATGGGTGAAATAACAGAAAAAGAGATCAATGGCAAAGAAGAGAAAGTCCAGATATAGACTCACACAAATATTGTCAACTCCTCTTTCACAAAGGAGCAAAGAAAATTAAATGGAGAAAAGATAATTTCGTCAACAAATGGTTTTGTAAGAACTAGACATCCACATGCAAAAAAAACGAATCTAGCCCCAGACCTTCCACTTTTCACAAAAATTAACTCAAAATGGACTATACACCTAAATATTAAACAACAGCAAGAAAACCTATAAAATCTTGAAAGATAAAATAGGAAAAAATATAGGTAAACTTGGGTTGAGTGATGACTTCATTGATACAACATCAAAAGAGTGGTGCGTGAAAACAAACTTGTAAGTTGGATTTAGTAGAATTAAAATCCCCTGCTGAGCAAAGTCATTGTTAAGAGATTTTAAAAACCCCACAAATTGGTAGAAAATATTTGCTAAATATATATAAGATAAAGAACTGGCATCCAAAATAAAAAAATAACTTAAGGGGCCAGACCATGGCAGGTTTGGATACCAGACATGGACCTATAACACTCGTCAGCCATATGTGTCAGCAACCCAGATGTAAAGCAGAGGAAGATTGGCATAGAAGTTGCAATCACCTGGGGAAAGAAATTATGTGTGGAGTCATACAAGAGACCATCCAAGGCCTGAGAAAAGGCTGGAATGAGAGTTTGTGAAATTAAGATATTCCAAGGCAGTCTTGAACATGGGGGAATAAAAAAGCCACACAGAAGCCCAGGCTAGGTGCATACTCAAAAAAGAACTGACAAAACTATAAGCTTTTACATAGGGCTGATCCCTAGTCTCAGGAGAGATCCACTTAATTAGTGAAAAACTGCCAAAGCAGAGCCAATCTGAAAAGACACAGAGAGGTGCCTATTTTATCAAAAGCCCAACTTTTAACCAAAAATCACAGGCATTGAAAGAAATAAGAAAATAGGAATCACTCAAAGGAGGAAAATAAGTTGGCAAAACCATCTCTGAAGAAGCACAGACAACAAAATTAGTAGACAACAACTTAAAACAAGTCTTAAATATATTCAAAGAGTTAAAGGAAAACATGGACACAGAATAAAAGGAAATCATGAAAATGACATATGAACAAAACGAGAATACTAACAAAGTGATAACAATTATAAAAAATCACCAAACTGAAAGTTGAGATTAAAAAATACAATAACTAAATTGAAAAACTCACTGCAAGGGTTCAACAGCAGATTTGAGCAGAAAAAAAATCAGTGAAGTTGAAGATGGGGCATTTGAAATTATCATGTCTGAGGAACAGAAAGTAAAAAGAATGAAGAATCATGAATACAGCCTAAGGGACTCATGGCATACCACCAGGCAGGTAAATATGCGAGTTTTCAAAGTTCCAGAAGGAGAAGAGAGACAGACAGGAGTTGGGTCATTATTTGAAGAAATAATGGCTGACAACTTTTTCAGTTTGATGAAATATTTGAATTGACAAATACAAGAAGGTCAACAAATTACAAAGAACATAAATTCATAGAGACCTACAGCAAAACAGATTATAACCAAAGCATTAAAAGACAAAAAGACGATCTTGAAAACAGCAAAAGTGAATAATCATATACAAAGAATTATTAATAAGACTGTCAGCTGATTTCTCAGCAGAAATCTTAGAAGTCAGAGGCAGTGACACAAGAAAAAACTGAGAACAGAGATTTCTATACCCAGAAAATCTGTCTTTCATTTATGAGGCAGAGCTTAAGATATTCTCAAATAAACAAAAATTAAAAGACCTTGTTACCACTAAATTTACTTTACACGTAATATTATAGGTAATATTCAGGTTGAAATGAAAAGATGCTAGTAACATGTAGGACAAGTAACTTGAAGAGATATGAAAATATAAAGATTTCCAATGAAGGTAATAGCATGGACAAATATCAAAAGCAGCATTATTGTAATTTTGGTTTGTAAACTCTACTTTTTACTTTCTACAGTATTTAAAACACAAATGCATAAAATAATTGTAAATCTATGTTACAGGCACACCAAATATAAAGATACAATTTGAAAAATAAATAACATAAAGTGGGGACAAAACAGAGTTGTATAGGAGTAGAATTTTGTATGTAATTAAAAGTAAATTTATATAAATTCTAAATAGATTGTTATAACGTTAGGAAGTTATATGTAATCCCCAAGGTAATCACAAATAACATATATATCAAATATACACAGAGGAAATGAGAAAGAATTTGAAAAGTGTCACTACAGAAAAAAAAATCAACTAAACATAAAGGAAGGTGGTAATGGAGAAAATGAGGAAGGAAAAGCTATCACACACAGAAAGAACAAATAACAAAATGGCAAAAGTAAGTGTTCCCTATCAGAAATTATCTTAAATGCAAATGGATTAAATTCTTTAATCAAAAGGCATAAATTGGCAGAATGAATAAAAAAATTTACTCAAGTATATGGGTCTATAAGAGACTCACTTGAGAGATCTAAGTCATACATAAATTGAAGATGAAAGACTGGAAAATCAAAAGAGAGCTGAGTGTGTTTCTAATATCAGATAAATTGACTTTCACTCAAAACTTTCATAAGAGACAAAAAAAGACATTACATATTGATAAAAGGATCAACTGACTAAGTAGATATAATAATTATAAACATTAATGTAGCAAACATCAGATCTCCAATGTATGTAAGGTAAACAGAGGGAATTAAAGAGAGAAATGGATAGTTATGCAATAATAGTTGGAAACTTTAATATTCACTTTCAATAATGAATAGAATAAACAGACAGAACACTCATAAGTAAATAAAAGACTTAAAAACTCTCTAGATCAACTGGACCTAACAGACATATACAAAACAGCCACCTAACAGCAGAATATATATTTTTCTCAAGTACACTTAGGACATTCTCCAGGATATGCCATACACTAGGCCACAAAATGTCTTAAAACATTTTAAAAGACTGAGATCGTACCAACTATCTTTTGTGATCATAATGGAATGAAGTGAAAAATAATACCAGAAGAAAAACA
The DNA here is from genome assembly GCF_041296265.1 of Equus caballus. Lineage (NCBI taxonomy): Eukaryota > Metazoa > Chordata > Mammalia > Perissodactyla > Equidae > Equus > Equus caballus. The sequence continues at coordinate 22,917,906 of NC_091687.1, forward strand.
GGAAAATACAAAAATTTGTAGAAATTAATGAACACACTCTTAAACAACAAATGAGTTGACGAATAAATCACAAGGAATTTTAGAAAACATATTTAGAGAAATGAAAAAGGAAACACAGCACATAAAGTGTTATGGGATGCAGTAAGAGTCATGCTAAGACAGAAATTTGTAAATGCTTATAATAAAAATGAAGAAAGATTTCAAGTCAACAATAAACTTTCCACTTTAAAGAACAAGAAAAGAAAAAGACAAATTAAACCCAAAGCTAGGAGAAAGAAGGAAATAATAAAAAATAAATAAATAAATCATAAATAATAATAATAAGTAATAAAGACAATTAAAATATAGAATAGAAAAGCTATAGAGAAAATCAATGCAACCACATGTTGGTTTGCAAGAAGATCAATAAAATTGATAAGCATTTAGCCTGACCAAGCATTGTATATAAGTACTTACTATTGACTAAGAAAAATAAAGACAATTTTATAAAATCAGAACTGAAAGTAGGGTAATTGCAACTGATCTAACAGATATGAAAAGAAGTATAAGAGAGTACTGTGAACAATTGTACACCAATGAATTGGATAATCTAGAAAAAATAGACAAATTCCTAGAAACACATTACCTTGTAAGACTGCATTATGAAGATATAGAAAGTCTGAATAGATCTATAAGTAGTAAGAGATTGATTCACCACCCAAAGACATTCCAACAAAGAAACATTTTGAATCAGTGACTTCACTGGTGAATTCCAGCAGATATTTAAAGAAAAATTAAAACCATTACTTCTCAAAATCATAAAAATTAAGAGAAGGGAATCCTTCCAAACTCATTTAATTGGTCCAACATTACCCTGATACCAAAGCTAAACCAAGACTCTAAGAAAACGACAACCAATATGCCTTACAAATAGTGATACAAAACTACTCAACAAAATACTAGTAACCCAAATTTAGCAGCATATTGAAAAGATTATACTCCATGACCACGTGGGATTTATTCCTGGAATGCAAGTATACTTTAGCATATAAAAAGCAATCAGTGTAATACACCACATTAACAGAATGAAGGAAAAACATGTGATCATCTCAACTGAAACAGAAAAAGCATTTGACAAAATTCAATATGTTTTCCCGGTAAAAACTGTTCAACAAACCAGGAGTGGAAAGAAATTGCAACACAATAAAAGCCGCGTATGAAAAGCCTACATCTAATCATTCTCAACGGTGAAAAACTGAATGGTTTAGTGCTAACACCAAAAACAAGACAAGGATGCCTGCTTTCACTGTTTTATTGAGGATAGTATTGGAAGTTCTCACCAGAGCAATCTGACAAGAAAAAGAAATAAAGGCATCCATATTAAAAAGGAAGAAATAAAATTATCCCTGCTTGTAGATGACATGACTTTACATGTAGAAAATCCTCTAGATTTCTCCTCTCCCCCTGCAAAAATGCCAGAACTAATAAATATATTCCTCAGTTACAGAACACAAAATCAACACATTAAAATCCCTTGATTCTTTATGTTATCAATGAATAATCTGAAAAGGAAATTAAGTAAATAATTCAATTTAAAATAAAAAAGAATGCCATAAATTGGAATAAACTTAACCTAGAAGGCAAAATACCTTTACACTAAAAACTATAAAATGGTACTGAATGAAATTAAAGAGGACATTCAAAAACATAAAGGCATCCTCTGCTCATGACTAGACATATTATTGTTTGGATATCAGTACTACCAAAAGCGACCTATAGATTCAATGCAAAACCTCTCAAAAGCCTAATTTTTTTCAGGCAGAGATGAAAATGTTGATTCTAAAATTCATATGAAATATCAAGGGACCCCAAATATCCAAAACAATCTTGAAAAAGATATACAAAGTTGGAGGCATCACATTTCTTGATTTCAAAATCTACCACAAATCTGTAGTAATCATAAGAGTGAAATACTGACATAAAAGCAGACACATAAACCAATGGAATAAAATAGAAATCCCAGAAGTAAACCCTCATATATGGTCAAATGATTTTTTTTTTGACAGACCATGCAATATTGAAAAGACAGTCTCTTTAGCAAATGACATTGGGAAAACTGGATATCCAAATATAAGAGTGAGGTTGGATTCCCACCTTATACTATATGCAAAAAGCAGCTCAAAATGGATCAAATCACTAATGAGAGCTAAAACTATAAAATTCATTATACAACTTTTAGAAGAAACCTTAAGGGAAAGCTTTATGACAGGATTTGGCATTGATTTCTTGAATGTGACACCAATGCATAGGCAACAAAAAAGAAAGTATAAATTGTGTTTCACCCAAATTAAAAACTTCTCTGCATCTAAGGACTCTGTGAAGAAACTAGGAGGGCAACCTACAGAATTGGAGAAAATATCTGCAAATCATATATCTTATAAGGGATTGATATTAAGAATATATAAACAACTCCTTCAACTCAACAAAAATTAAAAAAAAAAAACAATTGAAAACATAATTAGAGACTTAAATAAATAGTTATCCAAAGAAGATACATGAATGGTCAACACGTACATGTAAAGATACTCAACATCACTAATTACCAGGAAAATGCAAATCAAATCCAGAATAATATACCATTTCACATCCATTAGGATGCTATTTTAACAAACAAAAAGACAAAATGAGAAGTGTTAGCAAGGAGGTGGAGAAATTGAAACCCATGTGTATATGTGGTAGAAAGTAAAATAGTGCAGCTGCTGTGGAAAACATTGTGGTGGTTCCACAAAAAATTAAACATGGAATTTTCATGTGATCTGGCAATTCCACTTCTAGGTATATAATCAAAAGAATTGAAATCATGGACTCAAATAGATATCTGAACACCAATGTTCATATATTGTTCACAAGTCACAAAAGCTGGAAACGTCCCTTAATGTCCATCTGCAGATGAACAGGTAAACAAAATGTGATCGCACATACAATAGAATTTTATCTAGCCTTAAAAAGAAATGAAATTTTGATACAAAACTTGGACGAACTTTGAAAACATTATGCTAAGTGAAATAAACCAGTCACAAAAGGACAGATATTGCATGATTATGTTTATGTGATGTTTCTAGAGCAGTCAAATTTAAGACACAGAAAGCAGACCAGTGGTTACCAAGGGCTGGGATGAGGAGGAATGAGGACTTATTGTTTAATGAGTAAGAATCACAAAATTTTAGGTTGGGGTGATGAAAAAGTTCTAAAGATGGATAGTAGTAATAGTTGTACAACAATGTGAATATACTTAATGCCAAGGGACTGTTCACTTAAAAATGGTTAAAATGTTAAATTTTATGTTATGTATCTTTTACCACAATAAAAAAGGGAAAGCAAACTAAAGAAAAAAGAAGAAAAGAAAGATAAGATCCCATGTCTTTTTCCTCTAGATCTGTGAACATGATCAGGGCTCGAAAATGCTCTAATAGATTTTCAGCCTTGAAGGGAGACAGCCTGGGGAAAGCCGCCTCACAGAGGATGACAGATGGAAGGAAACTGGATCCCTAATGATATTGCGGAGTCAAATGATTGTACTGTACCTGGTGCTTGTCCAAACCCTGGACATCAATTATATGAAATAAGAAAATTCCTTATTGTTTAAAAATAAAGAAAGAGAAAGTAAATGAGCTATCAAGCCACTAAAAGACATGGAGTAATCTTAAATGCATATTGCTAAGTGGAAGAAGCCAATCTGAAAAGGCTCCATAATGTATGATTCCAACTACATGACATTCTGGAAAAGACAAATCTATGGAGACAGTACAAAGCTTAGTGGTTGCCAGGGGCTTGCAGAGGAGAGAGGGAGAGGGACGAATAGGTGGACCACAGGATTTTTAGAGCGGTGAAACTACTCTGTATAATACTGTAGTGGAACATACATGTCATTATACATTTGTCAAAATCCACACCAAGAGTGAACCCTCATGTAAATTATGAACTTTTGTTAATAATAACATACAAATAGTTTTTCATTACTTATAAATTTACCACACTAAAACAAGATGTTAATAATAGGAGAAATGAGGCAGGTAATTGGGTATATGGGAACTCTCTATATTTTCTGTTAAATTTTTCTATAAACCCCAAATGTCTTTAAAAAAATCTATTAATTTAAAAGTAGCTATTACTGACTTTTATGGCATGATAGCACAGGAAAAGGAGAGCCAGTTTAGGATCAGAGGCTTTTCTCCAAATCATTCAAAGCAGAGGGTCACCAAGCCCAAATGAGGCACATTAGGAATAGGTTAGTGACTTTAAAATCACCCAGCTCCTGGTGATTTGGCCTCGGATAGGAAACTGAGTTGACACATCAGACTTATGGTCCTTAAACAAACCCTTATCTTCAGGGTAAAGTACAAATGTTATAAACCAGGAATCATGTTTTCAAAACTGCCTGGGCTTGACAAGGGACATAGTTTCCTGCAAATGACTCTGCTGATGCTTTGCTCACTCATGTCTGCTGATAATTTTTGTCACAAATGCTGGAAAACTCTGACACAAGTTGATATACTTCAGCTTGATTTATTCATTATATTTACTTAAGTTTGCTTCCCAAATTGATTTCTAGAATTCAATAATGTAGTTATGTAGTTACCTTACCCAGTAACATTGGTCGAAAGGAAAAGAAACTGAGAAACATGTAGTATATTTTCAGTTCAGGTTTTAAATGAGAGAGTTAATGATGCATTCTATAGTGCTCCAGTGAGCAGGAGTTTCTCATCCACACACACACACACACACACTCACACTAATTCTTGATCCTAATTCTCTTAATTCAGCTTACTATGTTACACGAAACACAATTCTTTCAAATTTAAGGGTAGGTAAAATACTTCACAGCTGGTAGTTAGGCATGGACTGCATGTTCTTTGTCATTCTTTCATCCAGGTATGGTGGACTATTACGAAATAATATCCTATTATAAAGAAAACGTGCAAGGGAAATCTGAAGATGAGTTTGAGTCATGACTTAGTCACTTATTAGTCCTGCATCCTGTAAAATTTTGTGTAAACCTCTCTTACCCTCCCTGACTCTTAGATTCTTTTACTTTAAAAAATAGATTAATATAGTTTGCAGAATATGAAATAAACACTCTACAAGTATATAATATATGCCAGAAGTTACCATGAAAATTATAACTCTAATGTTCATGCAGTTGTAGTGAGTTGAAGTTGAATGAAATTCAGAGGCTGTTCTTTTGTGGCTATCAAAAATAAAATAGTATAATTTAATCAAGTAAACTGATTTCTTCCTTTCTGCTTGCTCCCTCCTCTCTTTCCTAGGGATAATAGGAATGTAAATTGGGCATTCACTTTTCATTGGTAAGTTAATGTGGCATGCTCTGTGATGTGAAGAGAGCCAGAAAGAGATTCAAAGCAGCTCAGAATACAAAAGGTAACACATTCATAAGTTCTAAAAAATTGAGTCTTTTATGTGAATAGGAAATTAGGAATTTCTTACCTAGACCCTGAATAGATCTTTGAGGTAATTCGATTTGTGCTGTGTTAAATACACCTCATTTTAGACATTTTAGGAGAGAATTTAAAGCCTTAAAGTTCCCATTCTTTCCTCCTACTATGATCAATGCATTCATTTCCCTCTATACTCTATTCAGTAAATAGAGTCATTACATCACTGCCTCTATATCATAGCAGGTCAGCAGGGCATGATGTGGGTAGAAATCTGATAAACAAATGAAAAAACCCAAAACTCGACTTGGATGTTGATGATATTTGAGAGAAGTCTAGCATGCACTAGAAAATTCTGAAAGGTATGCTTTACTGAGGCCACAGAAATAATTATAAGAAGATCAAGGGTAAGAGGAACCTTTCTTCTGCCCTTAAAATGGATTTAATTTCTTAGATGGAAGTCTTACTGCCCCATGAGCTGTGATGAGTATATGGTATGGAGCTCATTGACAACCACTTGCTCCTCGTCTGTGCCCCTGGATCAAGGAAACACCATTCTGTAGAGAAATACCTAGAGGATTAGGTAGTCTTACCTCTGCATATTCAGGTGTAGACTGTGGTAGAAAGATGCTAATGATCTTGCCCAGGGACATACAATAATGAGTTTCTGAGGCAAGAACAAGGTCTTTTGACAAGGCTTTTCTTCTGTTTTGTTTGGTCTCTCTAAGAAAAGCCCAGACAACCACTGGTTTCTTGGCATCTGAAAATTGTGCACAAGAAGGAAAGTGCCATTGAGTTTACTTCTTGAAAATACAGATTCACTTTCAACCCCAACCAGGCTGTCCAAACCAGTCTGATACAAATAGGGCAAGAATTACCCCTTCCCTTTGCTTCAAAGGAGTGATATTTGATTAACTCTAGAAACCAAAATCATGAAAATGAAATTAGAAAAATCTAAATAATTATATTTTCCTTGTGTACTGTACTGGATGAGTTTCTTTCTCTGAATGATCTGTGTTCAATAAGCTGAGTAAGCATTGATTAGCTAGAGTTAGTCCACTGAGTTAAGGAAAACGGGTTATGTGAGAAGTAAAGGAAATTATGTCTAAGAAAACTTAACCTAAAAGACAAAACAACTAAAGTAAACCTGATTGAGGGACCACATTTTCCAGAAATTATTTAAAAAGTCAACTCTCAGAAAATCTTCCTGCTTCTTCAATTAAATTTTGTATGCTGCAAATATTTTCAGTTTTTCACTCTGGCCCACACACTGCTTTGCACTGGAAAAATATTTCCACTTTAAAATTTAAATTGTTGACATATATTTTTGGTATTTTACTCATTCATTCACTTTTACATCTTAGAAACATTACAAATCTAACTATAGCCATCAGATAGAAAAATAACTTTTTATACATATTTTATATATAGGTGGTACCATATATACAATATTTACGTATAAATATTATAGATGTGTAACTAATCATATATATACTTGTGTATAGTTATAATGTATATACTTTTGTTATATATGTATAATACGTGTATAGATGTGTGTGCATATGAAAAATAAAACTATTCAATCTCCTTTCTTCTTAAGACTCATATAAATTATAAATTATTAACTCGCATAATTTAACCTTTAAATTATAATTTAAAAGCCTAAAACAATACTTTCATGTCCAAACACTTTGAAGTCTGAATTTATTTTAATTTATTTAATAATCAAACTTAATTAGCATATTTATCCAAGTCCATTTCCCTTTGAGTAATATATTTTTAATCATTAATGTCAAAATTCATTATATATTTTTCAATCAGTTATTTCTTGTTCCAAAATTGTATAAAAGCTTTTAAAGTGCAAACTGCTTTGGGTTCTCATAGAAATTGCTGGGAAGAGTTTAAACATTTTATATGCATTAAAAAGTAATTAAAATATGTACACGATGAACTTAGGAGAATATTTTGATCATAATGTGTAAGATAAATATTTTATGTAAAAAGTAAAATATGATACATTTCTTGCTCTCTCATTCATCAGAATTTGCTTTTATTCTGATCAACAGCCTTGTCTTCATTGCCACACAGTCCTGAGTGTCCTGCAATTGAAAAGCTAGTAATAATTTAATATAATCACAAAGTAACTTGTTTAACATATTTTACAATATCAGTTCTTCAGGAGTCCATACATTTAAACTGTCAGCCACATTACTTTTATATTTCTCCATTTACAGAGGTAACAAAAAATAATTTTATAGCAACTGTCACTCAAAATGGCACAAAACCTTGTGCATGTGGATTTAAATTTAATTCTTTATTGCTTAATTTAAGAGCAATCATTGAAATGTATGGCTTTCCTGGCTATGCTTATTCTACAAGCAGTTCATACTACTTAATCTAACTCTTCTTCAGAACCAAATTATAGAACGTCTTTTTTCAAATCAGCATCAATCTGAGATTAATACATTAGCCAAGGTTTTGCTTTTATTTTTGCTTTATTTTGTCCTCCCACCCCAGTCTAATCCATTTTAGGAAGAATTTAGGAAATCAAAAATTCCGTTTTTCAGAGCACTCCTCCTTGCATAAATGTTCACACATACTTCATTTGTGTGCAAGTATGAAAGAAAATACTACACACTACCCAGAGCTTGAAAGTGAAGAATTGAATGACAAAGAAAAAAAAGGGTGAAGGAAGGCGGAAAAAGAAGACATGAAATACTCAAGAATGTTATATGCATGGTTACAAGGACTCATGCTTTCTGTTCCTACTTCTGCCACTAACAGCCTGTGATCTCACCACTTTGAGGGTACATCCATCATCTGAGAAAAGAGGGGTTGTCCTGTGATATCTAAGTGACCTATGTGTACCATTTTCCCTTAAATACAGGCACACCTCGGAGATATTGCAGATTCAGTTCCAGATCACTGCAATAAAGTGAGTTACACAAATCTTTTGGCTTCCTAGTATATATAAAAGTTATGTTTGCATTGTACCATAGTCTATTAAGTGTGCAATAGCGTTACGTCTAAAAACACAGTGTACATACCTTAATTAAAAAATACATTAGGGCCGGCTCTGTGGCCGAGTGGTTAAGTTCGCACGCTCCGCTGTGGCAGCCCAGGGTTCCGATCCTGCGCTGACATGGCACCGCTCGTCAGGCCACGTTGAGGCGGAGTCCCTCATCCCACAACTAGAAGGACATGCAACCAAGATATACAACTATGTACGGGGGCGGGGGGGGGGGGGGGGCGCGGGTTGAGAAATAAAGCAGAAAAAAAAAAAGATCGGCAACAGTTGTTAGCATAGGTGCCAATCTTTAAAAAAATACGTTATTGCTAAAAAATTCTAGCCATCAGTGAGTCATAATCTTTCTTCTGGTGGAGAGTCTTGTAAAACACATAGTATCTGTAATAAAGTGAAGTACAATCAAATGAGGTATGTATTTGCTTTTTTCCCTGAATTTCAGATTCTTTGGAGGTTCTGTCTGAGAGGAGCCACACGTTCTGCCTTCTTTTCAGTACACAGACTTAATCCCCTTTAGTTATGCTTTTTATTCTGAAATACTTACAAGTGGACAGGCGAAGTTTCAATAGCTAAGGATACAAATTGACTGCTTATGAGCTGTTTTGTAGGTATGAGAAGGTCCTGGTTTATGAAATATGAAGATATTGAGTCATGGGGTAATTTTATAGGAGATCTTTAGCAGAAATGCAGAAAACTGGGAACCAAATTTCTGGAGTGATTTGGCTATTTCCAAATTACTTCATGAGTATTCCAAACAATGGTCTTGGTCAAGTTAATGTTCTCAAGTAAAACACTGTAAAATATATTTTTTAAAGATATGGATAATAGTATCAATTTGTCATGTAAGTGGAGATTAATTAAGAAGAAAGAATTACATCTTTACCAAGAAGGCACTAGATAACTTGCATTAGGACATTTTGACAAAAGTGTTAAGGCAGTGTTTAAGATCAAACTTGGCAAAACTTAAACACGTGTTCAAGCCAGCCTGAAAGTCCAGTTGGCTGAAAAACTGTGATTTAAAAGTGAACTTTAGATTAAAAAAATGAGATTCTCAGAAAAGTGAAGAATGTGGATGAGATAATAATTTGGAGTAAAAAAGGGAATTTTAGTGTATCTCACGGAAGAGAGGATGACAAAATAATCTATGCATTGAATTGGGTAAGTGATAGCTGGGTTAAGTATGTCAGAGAAACATAATTATGTCAAGTTGAAATTTAGGAAAAGAAGGTAAGAACCCTGGAAATAAGTGAAAGTCAGAATAAATTTAAAGGAAACGCCACTATTTTACAGATAACTCTCTGAAAAAATAAAGGTACAATAAACAAGTAGAAATGTACTGCTGTAGAGGGACGCTGTATGTGGATAAATAATTCAGTCACACGAATGGATCGGTTATGTACTCTCCTTGAAGCCGCTGCATTTAAACCATCCCCCATGCGTGAAACTGAGTTAAAAAAATATTCTTAAACCTCAGGGAATAATTTCATTGAAGTGAGTTTCAACACAGAGTTAATTTACACCAAAGTCTTTTTATATGTTAAAAAATGTTTTTTTAATTAAAAACCTCTATCAGTAAGAAACATTTTATGTTAATTTGTATAAATTATATGTATTCTCCTCTTCCTTTCTATCAAGAGATAAAATGTTCTTCCTTCTTTCAAAGGCCAGTCTCTGGATATTATGCCTTCTTCAACTTGTAAGACTTGAGCCTGTTACTCCATCTTTCTCCTGCACCATTAGCCTTTCACTTTATTGAATAATTTGCTCTACATATAATCAATTGCTAACGTATGGTCTCTAAAATAAATTCAGACAAAATGGAAAAGACTTCTCTGATCCCACATCCCAATCTAGCTGATACAGTTTTATTTCTTTGCTTACTTCCTCAACCAAACATTAAAAAATTTTCCACTCATACTGTCTTCCATTACTTATGTACCATTTACTCTCTTCCTTTTATTTTTTAAATGTACTTAGCTCTGAATATATACATTGTCAAGTGTATAGCCAATGATTTTCCACTAAGAATGTCTCATGTATCCAACTCCTCCCAAAAGAAAGAGTACATTACTGACACCTAGACATTTCCTTTGCAGTTAACAACCATTCATCTTTGCAGGATAACCATCTTACTGTGAGTTTTTTTGGTTTGTATTTGTAAGATATCTAAATGGAATCATATGCACATGTATTCTTTGATATTTCTTATTTCCTTCAATCTCATGATTGAGACTTTGACCCAGTGAAATATTTGAATCATTTTGATTGCTGTATACTAGTTTATTGTAAGAAGCACACCTTTCATTTATGTATTCTCTTAGTAAATGGGCATTATTCTTATTTCCAGTGTTTGACTAATGCAAATAAGGCCATTGTGAAATTCTTCTGCCTGTGTTTTAGTGCACAAATATATACTGAGAGAGGCATCACTGGGTCATAGGAAGGTTTGAATAGATATTGCCACATTCACCAACCAGTCCGTATTCTCTGCCTCTTTCCTTTTATTCACTCTGGAGGACATATAGAGATTGCACATTACGTTATCATTGCAGTCTTTTGATGGCTAATGATATTGAACACGTTTTTCACGTATTTATTGTTAATTTCAGTATACTCTCTTGTCAAATACATTTTCAAGTAATTCATTTTTATTGGTTTGTCTTCCTTTTTTACTGTTTTTTTTTGAGTTCTGTATATATTATGGACATAAGATCTTTGTCAATTTTATGTATGTAAATATTCACTCCCACTTCACTTGGTGGCTTGCTTAATTTTTATGCTTTTTACAATTAATATAATTTCTTGATTTTAATAAATATAATTATTTTCTTTTATGCTTAATATGTTTGCATCCAGGTAAAGAAATCTTTATTTTCTTCACTAGCATTAATATATTTCCCTATATTATCTTCCAAAAGTGATATTTTATTTTATTTAGATATAAAATCCATCTGGAATCGATATTTATGTATTTCGTGGGTTAGTGATCAAGATACCCTTTCCGTGAATATCAATGAATATCCAATTGATCCAGTCTCATATATTTAAAAGACCATCTATTTCCATGGCTGTTCTGAGGAAAGAACAAAGATCTGTTTTCAAAACATTTTCCCTATATTGCTCAGTCTTTCTGAGGCAAGTCCAGATAACCAATAGATTTGTTGTATTATTTTTATAAATCGGGCATCTCTCTATATATGACAATGTCTGATTCTGGACTTTATTTTAATTCCCTTTTCTGTTTTGTTTCAATGCTACACTCTCTTAAGTACATCTTTATTATAATTATTGATATCGTATAATTTTATTCTTATTAATTTGTTTTTTAACTGGGTTAATAGATCTTTTATGATATAGGAATGCTACTTTTGAAGTGGTGACATTTAGAGAATTTTCCTCTATTTATATAGTACAAAATCATGTACATATATACTGTTCTACACCACATATTCTAATATACTGATATAGTTAATACCCAAAATAACCCAATGAGGTAGGTGCTATTTCCTATCCCCATAATGTGAATGAAGAAACAGAGGCACATGCACAAAGAAACAAATGTGAATGTGAGTCACCTAACACAGTTAGTGATTGCTGAAGTCTGTATTTGAATCCAGGCATCTGGCCTCAGCATCACTGCTTTTAGAGACGATGCTAACTTTCCTTTCAGAGCTGTTTTGCTGTTTTTGTTCCTCATCTTGGAGTACTCCAGGAGAGAGTTGGTGCCTGAGACTAGGTTTTAGCTGTAGAACCTGGAAGAAGAGCTACGTTTAAGGATTACTTTATTGAGCATAGTAGGTAGGATTTATAGTCAGATTTGAATATAATATGAGAAGAAGGATGAGAATTCTGAGTGACTATTAAATTTGGGGAATGACTTAATAAGTGGATGGCAGATCTATTTGTGGAAATGGAAGGATTAAGGAAAGTATATTTGTAGAATTGAATGGAGAGTTATGCTAAGTGGGATATTTCTAAGAGACAACTAAATACAAAATTCAAACAGGAAGTCTGAGGTGTACATGTGATATTTAAAAACATGAGACTGAACGAGATGACCTAGGAAGAGAGCACACATAAAGAAAATAAAAGAAGTGAGAATAAAGTTTTGCAGTGTGTCATATTTAAAATTTTGAGAAAGAAGGTCAAGACAGCCAAGATATTAGGAGGAAAACTAAGTGATGTGGGTCATGAAAAACTGGAGAATGGAGTGAACAAGGGAGAATGGTCAACCATACCAAATGTTGCTGAGAAACTGATTATGATCAGGGCAGAGACCAGACCAAAGTTTTTGGCAAGCTATAGCGCAGTAATGACCTATCTAAGAAACAACTTCAAAGCAGAAAAATGGGATGAAATGTGGATTGAAAAGAATTCAAGAGAAAATGGATGCTGAGGAATTGGAGGCAGGCATACAGAAAGCTTTTAAAAATGTTAGACTCTACGCAAGAGAAAAGAAATAGGAAATAATCAAGGAATTGGGGACTCATAGGAGAGAATAAAATATAAATGGCATGAGACATATTTTTATAATGAATGTAATAATCCAGCACATGAGGAGAATTTAATTGTAGTAATAAAGTCCATGAAAACTTGAGAGGCAGAAGATCAAAGACATAAGCTAAAGGACTGACGTAATATAATTACACATTCTTGGGATGATCTGTTTATATTTTTTATAAAAATTTATATACATTATATATATTTTATATATGTTTCCTTTTGTTTATATTTAGGTTTCTATGTACTCTGAAATTTATTTGTCTGAATGCGATCTACTCTGTTTATTTTTCAAATAGGTAGTCAATATTCTAACACTATATATGAAAGAATATTTTCTTTTGCCGCTTAATTGAAAGACTCTTATCGTATTAATATAGGTAACAATGCATAATATTATGCATATATATTCACAGTATACAGTGTAACTCTTTGTCTATTTCTGAGCTATGAGCAATTATTTTAATTATGAGACTTTGATAATATTTAATTCTATATACTTGCTCTTCCTTTAAAAGTTTTATTGTTTTTTTTTGGGCATTTATTCTTCAATCTCAATTTTAGAATCATATATTCAGATTATAATTTTATCAAAATTTTACATGAATGTGGATGATTTTGACATTTCTATAGTATCATGTTTTTCTATTCATGAACCTGATATATTTCTCCATTTAATCACATCATCAGAAAGGTTCAACCTGTCTTATTACACTAGGTGAACGTAATTATAATACACTAAGAAGATGGTGTCTGGGTATTTACAAGTCTGTAAATCATGTGACAAGGACAAATGAATGTGTTTAGTCTGGAAAATAATAATTTATGACAATTATAATAACATTCCAAATTTTTGAAAAGCCCTTTTGTGAAAAAGAGATTAACCTTTTTTAATTGCAGACAGGAAAGAAGTTATGGAAAAGCAAAATATTTAACAATCAAAAAAAGAAGTTTTATTGAATTAACTGCATAGTTTTGTAATTAGTTCTTTATCCCTGCTCCAAACGGGAATTTGTAGAGAATAAAAAACGTTCATGCCTTGGTGGAATTAATCCTTTCTAGGATCAGAGGAGATTCCGTGGATGGCTCATGGATCAGCTGCACCACAAATGATGTGCAATATTAAACCAAATGGGAAAGTAGGAGGATAACATAGCCAGATAAGAACACAAGAAAAAAAAAATCCAAAGTATTCTCAGGAGATGTGAAACAAACAAATATGGGTGAGTGTAGGTTTTTAATATTATTGGTATTTGGAGTTAACTTGGGAAGTATGGTGGTAGCAACAGTGGATGACCTTGTAGATTAAGACATAGATTTTGAATTCTTTTTTTTTTTTTTTTGGTTTGCTATAAGCACTGTAGAGTTGGGTGTTGGGTAGAATTGTGATGATCATATTTTCCTATTTTTATCTTTTTAAAATAAATAAATTACTAATATAAATAATGGTTGTGTTTCATTTTGTTAGGCTCCGGAGAATTAATTAAAGCTTCATAGTACAAATTAAATTACTTTATCAGAGAAAATCATTAATATCGTGGTAATTCTGTCTAGTTTAAGATGTCTTATTTCGATGATCTCATGTTGTCCTCATCACACATCCATCACTGGGCCACACAGAAATCCATCTAACTGAGCCAGCATAGTACGTCTTTGATTATCTTTTTCTTCTTGACTTGTTATTTTATACAATCCTCTATGTTTAGGGAACCGTAGAAGAGGATAAAAAGATATTCTTTACAATTCTACTTCTACCTATCATATTCAACTAGTTAGTTCAAATAAATTCTTAGGCATCGGAAATAATTTCAATATATGTTTTATAACAAATGTAGCTGAATAAAAACTTAATCATGGGCTGAAACTACCTATCTTGCCCACTACTACTCGACTAGCTTAGCAATAGTTTTGTCACCCCATTTCATTTATATTGTCTGTCCTAATAAATGAAACTGCTCCACCTGCTTTACATACTTACATAATATACTCTATAAATCATACTCAATAATTCCTTTATGTTAAAGGCCCTCTCATATTTTCTGTAACAAGACAAATCATTTTCTCCTCTGAAACATAATTCAAGATTCATTTCTTCCAACTCATATTTCCCTAGAATAACTTTGCTTGCTTTCCAGAATCTCATTTCTACATCTAAACCAGGAATGTGGGTATCTGTTTTTTGTAACAAGCCAACACTTGTTTTCAAACTGAATCTGGTAATTCCTTGATTTCTATAAGTAAATAATATGTTGGAAAATTCCTGGTTGTTTAATTATCCTGCATCCTCATTTAGCGCTCTAGACAGACCTGGCTGCACCTATTATGAATGGCTCCATTGTTGTGGCATTGAGAATTTGGGAGAAGATTGTTGGATCTTCCCTTGTTTGAGACAGTTGTCTCCTAGGGGCTTTTCAAGCACCCCAGGGTTTCAAATTGTTCTTTGGAAAGGCTACTGATGTACTCTTAGAATATAACCCATAGTCAAACTCCTTGAACATACATATTCATTATTTTACTCTATTCTTTATTACATACTCAAAAGTCACTTGCACTTGATGTGAGCTTTGATCAGGTGAAAATATTATAATATTGATAGATTTGTCAGGACTTACCTAGTACAGCATCATCCCCAAGGACTTCTCAAGACAAACTAGAGCTAATGCAGAGTTTGTTTGGTTTTGGCTCCAGAAGGGGATATTAAGAAATCCTTAGTTGTCCTCATTGTGCTGAAAAGAGAAAAAAAAAATGACACAAATAGGTAAATTGACTTAGCCTTTACTACCAGTTAATTAGTTCCAGTTGAAGAAATAATGATCATTATTCAAAGAGAAAAACAGAGAAAGAAAGAGAGAAAAAGGAGGGAAGGCAGGAAGGAAGGAAGATGGGAAGGAAGGAAGGAAGGAAGGTGGGAAGGGAGGAAAGAAGGAAGGAAGGAATTACAGTGTTTGAGTTGGAACTATGTGGATGAAATGATTAATAACAATTTCTCACTTAATGTTAGACTGACTTCCTCTGTGAAAGGTGTGTGAAATGCTGCTTTAATTTATAAAAGGAGAGGGATCTACAGCTCTGAAACCCTTGTTATCTGCCAGGCACTGTGCAAATTTAAGCCTTCCATATACAATTCTCTATACACATAATGAAAATTTTCTTTTGATGCATTGGAGTTTTTGTTTATTTTTAATACTCCATATAAACTGTATGTGTGATATTTATATCAGTGATCTCAACAATTTTCATATAATTCTTGCCATCATTGTCTTTTCTTCTTTTTAGGAGATAGAGTGAAAGGTAAGACAGCACTGCAACTATCTCTATTATTCTATTAAAAATAAATAATTTCCCACAAAGGTATTTTGTCCCTTTTCTTTGTTAACTATGCAATATATGGATAAAGCCAGACACAAGGATAATTTAAGAAAACCATATCAACAAATAAGAATATTTAATAAATATAAATGTTTTGAATTACCTACTACCTTGAACCCCCATACTTACTAATATTCTAATTTCAACTAAATTTCATTGATTGTAATGAATGCTTCTTGCAAATATTAATCCTAAATAATAATATTTAGGAATATAGTGGTGAATTTGGGTGAAATAATTGTGATATTATACTACAATCTCTATTTGTTGAATTTTCAACAATTTCTGTTTCCAAGTGGAAATATTATATTTTAATACATATAAATCTCATCTATTTAGTGTGTCTTTTCATAAGCCAGAAAATATTTATCTAAATATATTTTTAAAATATTCCAAAGACTTTAGTAGCAGCGGAGAAAAATTTATGTAATATATTGTCCAAGAATGTTCTCTCCTAGAGAGAGTGTTAATATGTTAGGAATGTTGATCACTTTATGAAGAACAACTTTAATCAATTCAAATAGCTTAGTAGTCTTTGAAAGCATTTGGAAGGCAACAATATTTTTAAAAATTTTGAGATTCTTCAAATATAAATCTTGAGCATAACTGAAAGAATTTTTTGACTTCATCTGAATCCAAAGTGAAAAAACATCAGGTTTCTAACGTTAGGCTAATAAACAGACTGCCACTTTTCTTCAACTTTCATTCAGTTAACATTTGTCACATACTTACTGCATTCTTTAATAGTAACCTAAGAGTAATGAGAGACGCAAAAGAAGGCCACCATCTCTATCTTTAAACTTGTCTTATAAAAATATGTAAGACTAAGCTCATATTTGTACTGACAAAATTACAGCAGTCAACATCTAAACCATTTTCGAATTCATGCGTAAGACATCACCAGTGCAATGTTACAGAGCCTTTTCTCTCTACAACACATTCTGTATTTCCAATACTTGGAACATCAGACCTAGAACATTTCTATGGGATACATAGTCAACTTTCATAATACAGTTTTCCCATGCAGCAAAAACAGTTGTTCATCTTCATGAGAAGTAGGTCTAGATTCTCCATTATCAGTAAATTTCAGGACATTGTGGTTTGCACGAACCTCTGATGCTAGATGACTTTCAGGGCATTACAGTTGACACCTGAAAGATGATTTCCTTGAGATTCTCCACCAAGGCCAGGCAATAGAGTGTTTAAGAACATGGGATTGGGAATCAGACCACTTGCATTCGAATCCCATCTCTGCCATGAACTAGTTGCGTGAGTGTCAGCAAGTCACTTAACTGACCTGTGCCATAGTTATCTACCTGTAAAATGAGGATAATGATACTTTTTATCTCATTGCTTTGTAGAGAGGATAAATGGGTTAATCAGTGCGCTCCTTAAAACTATTATTTTAATCTTATTCTATTAATCCAAGCAATAAGTGAATATACATACTGAAATTTTTAAAATTTAGCTAAATATATGCATTCATGAAAACATACTCCACTCTATAAAAAACTAACAGCTATTTTAATTTTTCAGAATATTACAAATGTCATACTTCTGTATATACCTACTAAAAATTGGACTGTACACGAGAGACATTTTGTAGGCTTAACATCGGCAAGATGGTGGACAGAAAAGTTCCAAGCTCTTATTCTTCCACAGAAACACTGAATAAACAATAACATGAGGATCAAAATAGAGAACCCTAGAAACCAGCTAAAATGCTGCAGTAACTAAGCAAATGCCTAATCAAGAAATAGCCACATTAAAAATGGTGGGAAATTTCACAGAATTTTACTCACCCTTGCCCCAACCTCTCTCTAGTGCAATGTGGCATGGTCAGGTGAAGCCACCCTATTCCTAGCCTCCCTTGAGACAGAAGGGAAGGATTAAAAATTTCCTGCAACATTCTGGATTACTGTGTGCTGCCTACGGGACTAGTTTCTCTCTTGTCTGACACAGAGCCACAAGGGGAAGGGTGGCATAGTTTGGATATTATGTTATAGGCCTCATTGGCAGATAGAGTGGAGCATCAGAGATGCAGACACTCTGGAATACAGTAGCACCTGAGGACAAGAATTCTCTGCTAGAGGAATACAATAGAAATCTAAGTCATTTGAGAAGAAGCAGGGCTTAGACTTTTAGGAAAATTAAGATATTTAAAAGCAGCCATGTTTAAAGGGGTACTGGAATAAAAGTACAAGCACAGGCTTAGCAAAGATGTATCCCTATAAAAGGTTTGAGAGGATGACTATTTTTGTCTTTATGAGTTTATACTGGGCTTATTAGTGAAAGCATACCCCTGAAAAAGCCAGGCAACAAAGATTAGAAGAGATGACTGTTTTTGAATATGGCTAAATTTTAACAAAAGATCACAGGGCATAAAGAAACAGGGAAACAAGATCCATTCAAAGGAAAAAGATCAATACCCTGAAAATGACCCTAAGGAAACAATGGTCTTAAATAAGCTCAATGAGCTAAATGAAAACATGGGCAGGCAATGAAACAAAATCAGAAAAATAATTTATGAGCAGAATGAGACTATTAACAAAGAAATAGATGTTATAAAAAAGAATCCAGAAATTCTGGAGCTGAGAAATACAATCACTGATTTGAAAAATCACTAGAGAGATTCAACAACAGACTTGAGTAGGAAAAAGAAAGAATATGAGATTTTATGAGTTTTATGAGATTACCAAGTCTGAGGAGCAAAAAAAGACAAGAAGGAAAATGAACAGAGTCTAAGGGACTTAGGAGATACCATCAAATGGATGGACATACAATTATAGGTGACCCAGAAGAAAAAGAAGGAGAGAATTGAGCAGAAAACTTATTTGAAGAAATAATGGATTAAAACTTCCAAATTTGAAAAGAGAAATGGATATACAAATCCAAAAAGCTTAACAAAACTCAAGTGGGATAAACCCAAATGAACCGACACTGAGACATACTATAATTAAATTGGTGAATGTCAAAGACAAAGAGAAAATCTTGAAAATAGAAAGGAAAAAGTGACTCCTTGTGTACAAGGAAGCCTTTATAAAATTGTCATAAGATTTCACAGCAGAATCCTTGCAGGACAGAAGGCAGTGGGATAGTAAAAAATGCTGAAAGAAAAACTGCCAACCAAGAATATTAACAAAACTGATTTAAAAATGCAGGAGAGGAGTGATGTCAGCATCATGGCAGAGTGAGCCGTTCCCTTGGTCTCTTGCCCCTAACATACAATAAAGAGAAAATTCATTGACCAACAGAGGATATCTCCACAACACAATAGACATCTGAGAGATACATACACCCATACATCTGAAGGTGGGGGTATTGGATCCCCAGGAAGCAGTGGAAGGAGGTAAGTGGATCTCTTCCCCTCCTTAGTGGCTGAAATCTAGGGCACAAGGACTCACACAGCAGCTGGCACATGGCTCTGAGAGGAGATGGGAGAAAAGGCAGGCATCTTTGGGAATGCTTTCTTTCTTGGAGCTGCTTCTCAGCCAGCAGGAATGCAGCTCAGTCACCATGAAGATGTCCCACCAAGCTAAGCAGCCTAGGCTGTGCACTGGTGAGTGCAGAGCAGGAGCACTGATGGGAAGGAAAGTACCCTCTTACTCACAATCCAACCTGGTGCACCCAGGCAGGCAACCTGCAAGCTGCCCAATTGGCCAGGGAAGGGGATCCCCTCCAGAATGCCTGTATTAGTGTGTGTGAAGCAGCAGCAGCCAGAGACAGAGAGCCCTGCTGGTACAACTTCAAAGGTATGTGCACAACTTCCTGGGGACACAGCAGGCTCAGAAAACACAGGTGCAGCCCTCCCACCCAGTAGTGGCAAGTGGACTCTGTGACCAGACACTACCACTATACACTGGCAAAGGTCCAACTCATCAAACAACATGAAGAAATACATTAACACTCCAAACCAGAAGGAAAGTGAAAAATGTCCAGAAACCAATCCTGATGTCACAGAAATTTACAATCTAAACGACAGAGAATTCAAAATAGTTATAAATAAACTCAATGAGTTACAAGAAAACTTAGAAAGACAGCTGAATGAACACAGGAATCAAATTAATGAGCAGAGGGAATTCTTCACAAAAGAGAATGAAACTCTAAAAGAAAAAAGGAGAAATGTTGGAGATGAAAACACAATAAATGAGATAAAAAACAACCTAGAATCCTTAAAGAAAATAGCTGACACTATGTAAGACAAAAATTAGTAATTTAGAGGACAGAAATACAGAAACACTTCAGGTGGAGGCGGAAAGATAACTACAACTTAAGAGAAATGAATAAATTCTCCAAGAAATATCTGACTCAAGTAGGAAATGCAACATAAGTTTTATAGGTATTCCAGAGAGATAAGTGAGGGTGTAAGTAGCAGAGAGCTTGTTCAAAGAAATAATAGATGAAAATATCCCAACCTGGGGAAGGAGATGGAATTACAAGTAAAAGAAGCTAACAGAACTCCAATTACATCAATGTAAAAAGACCTTCTCCAAGGCATATATTAGTAAAACTGGCAAAAGTCAATGACAAAGAAAAATACTAAGGGCAGCAAGGCAGAAGAAAATAACCTACAAAGGAACCCCTATCAGGCTTTCAGTGGGCTTCTCAGAAGAAATCTCACAGGCTGAGGAAGTGGAATTATATATTCAAAATTCAGAACATAGACACAAATGATAAATAAAGATAAAACCATTATAGAGAATAACCAAAGTGAAATGACAGTCAGAAATACATGGGAGGAGAAACAAAGGAAATACAGAACAACTTGAAAACAAGAGATTAAATAGCCCCCATATATAAATAATCACTCTAAATGTAAATGATTGCGTTCTCCAATCAAAAGACACAGAGTGGGGGCCAGCCTGGTGGTGTAGTTGATACGGGAGTGCACTCCACTTCAGTGGCACGGGGTTCATAGGTTGAGATCCTGGGTGCAGGCCTATCACTGCTCATCAAGCCATGCTGTGACGGCGTCCTACATGCAAAGTGGAGGAAGACTGGAATAGCTGTTATATCAGGGACAATCTTCCTCAAGTAAAAAGAGGAAGATTGGCAATGGATGTTAGCTCAGGGCCAATTTTGCTCACCAAAAAAAAGAAGAGACACAGAATGGTTGAATGGATTAAAAAACAAGACCCAACAATTTTCTGCCTCCAGGAAACACATCTCATATCTGAAGACAAACACAGGTTCAGAGTGAAGGAATGGAAGGCAATACCTCAAGAAAATGGCAAGCAAAGGACAGCAGATGCTGCCATACTTATATGAAACAAAGTAAACTTCAAGACAAAAAGGCAATGAGAGACAAAAAGATGCAGTATATCATGACAAAAGAGACGTTCCACCAAGAGGACATAAGACATAAATATATATGCACATAACAGAGGAGCAACTAAGTACATAAACACCTATTTACAGATGTAAAAGTAGAAAGTAACAGTAACACAATAATAGTAGGGGACCTCAACACCACATTTACATCAATGGATAGATCATCCAGATAGAAATTCAACCAGGAAATAGTGGAATTAAACGAAAACCAGACCAGATGGACTTAACAGATATAAATAGAACACTACATCCCCAAACAGAAGAATACACATTCTTCTCAAGTGCACATGGAACATTCTCAAAAACAGACTGTACGGTGGGAAACAAGGCAAGTCTCAATATATTTAAGAAGACTGAAACCATATAAAGGATCGTTCTGACCATAATCAACTACAAGAAAAAAAAAAGCTTGGAAAGTGACAAATATGTGGAGACTAAACAGCATGCTACTGAATAACCAATGGATCAAGGGAGAAATTAAAGGAGAAATCAAAAAAATATCTGGAGACCAATAAAAATGAAAATACATTATAACAACTCATATGGGATCCAGCAAAATCTGTCTCCAGAGGGAAATTCATAGGATTAGAGGCCCACCATAACAAAGAAGAAAAATTTCAAATAAGTAACGTTAAATTCCATCTACCAGAACTAGAAAAAAAAGAGCAAACAAAGGCCAAAGTCAGCAGGAGGGAAAAAAATAAAAATTAGAGCAGAAATAAATGAAATAGAAACCAAGAGAAAAAAAAGTAAAACAGGAAGGTTAATGAAACCAAGAGCTGGTTCTTTGAGAAGATAAACAAAATTGGCAAACCCTTAGCCAGACTCACTAAAGAAAAAGCAGTCATTCAATATAAAAAGAAAGGATGCTAGACAACAACTGAAAGTCATATGAATATATACAGTTCTATGGTAAAGATAAATATACCAGCAAATGTAAAACCTGTATTATTATAATTTTGGTTTGTAACTCCTCTTTTCATTATTTTATAAAGTTTAACAGATATAAGTATAAAAATAGCTATAAACCTATATTAGTGCTTACACAATATATAATGATGCAATTTGTGACATCTACAACATAAATTGGGGAGAAAACAGAAAATGAGTAGAGTTTTTGCATAAGATTTAGTTTAACATGTTTGTAGTTTAAAATAAATTGTTATAACTTTAGGATGTTAAATATAATCCTCATGTTAAGCACAGAAAATATCTATAGAATATACACAAAAGATTATGAGAACAGAATCAAAATATGTGACTGCAAAAAATCAACTAAATAGAAAGTAAAGTAGTAAGGGAACAAATAAGGACAAAAAAATCTATAAGACGTACAGAAAACAATTCATAAAATAGTTAAATTGCAAATTTTTCCCCATCAGCAATTACACCAAATATAAATGGATTAAACTGCTCCCCCAAAAAGGACATAGATTGACTGACTGAATTAAAACAAAAAATAAATAGTATCCACCTATACGCTGTCCAAAAGGGACTGATTCACTTAGATCTAAGGACAAGTATAGATTGAAATGAAAGTATGGAAAAAGATATTCCATGTAAATAGTACCCCAAAGAGGGTCAGAGTAGCTATACAAGCATTAGACATAATAGACTATGTATAAAACTGCTATGAGACAAAGAAGGATGACATTTAACAAGGATATGTGGCTAGTGTAATATATGAATATAAATATTTAAGTATAATGAATATAATCATTCACATATATGAATTCATATACATGAATTGAATATAAATATATGAAGCG
Organism: Equus caballus; assembly: GCF_041296265.1. Classification (NCBI taxonomy): domain Eukaryota; kingdom Metazoa; phylum Chordata; class Mammalia; order Perissodactyla; family Equidae; genus Equus; species Equus caballus. The sequence goes on from NC_091687.1 coordinate 22,941,332, forward strand.
AGCATGATAGAATTTAAGGGAAAAATAGAAAGTTCTACAATAATAGCAGAAGAATTAAATGCCCTACTTTGAATAATAAATAAAACAAATGGACAGAATATCAGTAAGGAAACAGAAGGCATGAATTACCCTATGGAACAAATAGACTTAAAAAACATATACCAAATGCTTTATTCAATTAAAGCAGAACATACAAATTTCTCATGTGAACATGAAACATTCTCCAGGATAGACCATATGTTAGACCATGAAACAAGTCAATACCTTTTTAAAAATTGAAATTATAACAAGTATCAATTGCAATCACAATGAAATGAAACTAGAAATCAATAGCAGAAGGAAAACTGGAAAATCCATAAATATGTGGAATTTAAACAACATATCATTAAACAACCAACTGGACATATAGGAAATCACATGAAAATACTTAAAATACCTGAAACAAAAACAAAACAAACATATCAATACTTATGAGATGCAGTGAAAGCAATTCTATGAGCGAAACTTATAGCTGTACATGCTTACATTAAAAAGGAAGAAATATATCAAATTGACAACTTTACTTCTTGATGAACTGGTTAAAAACAGAACAAAACCCCAAGCTAACAGAAGAGAAGAAATATAAAAATTAGAGCAAAAATAACAATATAGAAAAGAGAAAAACAATGGAGAAAATCAACCACACCAATAATTGGTTCTTTGAAAAGGGTAACAAAATTGACAAATGTTTAGATAGATTTGCTAAAGAAAAAAAAAGAAATCAAATAACTAAAATCAGAAATGAGAATGAGGACATTACACTCCAGTTTACAGAAATTAAAAGGATTATAGGGAAACACTTTTAACAACTGTCTGCCAAAAAATTTGATAACCTAGATGAAATGGATCAATTCCTGGAAACACATGACCTACCAAGACCGAATCATGAAGAAAAAGAAATTATGAACAAACCTACAACTATCAAAGAGATTCAATAAGTAACAAAAACTTCCTGACAAACAGAAGCTAATGGCCAGATGGCTAACTGGTGAATTCTGTGAAATATTTAAAGCAGAATGACATCAATCTCCTTAAAAACCTTCCAAAAAGTTGAAGAGGACAACACTTACAAACCCATGCTATGAGGTCAGCATTATCCAGCTGCTAAAGCCAGGCAAAGACATTAAAAGAGAAGAAAACTGTAGACCAATATTGACACGAAAATATTCAACAAAATACCAGCAAACAGAATTCAACACCTCATTCAAAGGATTATAAACTATGCCCAAGTGGAATTTTTTCCTGAAATGCAAGGATGGTTCAATATATGAAAATCAATCAATATAATATACCACATTGATAGAATGAACAATAACCTGTTTTTAAATACCACATTATTATCTCAATCAATTCAGAAAATCTATTTAAACGAATTCAACACCATTTCATGATTTTAAAAAAAACCCAATAAATTGATAATAGAAGAAAACAACCTCGGGAAACTAAAGACCATTTGTGAAAAGCCCACATTTAAGGTGAGAGTGATGTCAGCATCACAGCAGCATGAGTGGTTCCCTTTGTCTCTCCCCTCTAAGTTACAATCATTCAGACATCCAGTGACCAAAACATGACTCCCTGCACAGCACACCAAAATGCCTGAGTGATCCATGAATCCATATACCTGAAAGTGAATGGACTAGACATCTGGAGGCAGTGGAACTATGGGAGCAACCCCCACAGTCTCCCCCAGTGGCAGCAATCCAAAATGCAGATTCTGACACTCATATGCATGCCAGCGACTGCAGGCTCCAATGGCAAACATGGCATTCATAGCTTGGCCCCTGTCCCACAATTGGTAGTAGGTGGCACATATGTTCTGAAGCTTTAGGACAAAGAGTGAAGCCAGCGACCTGGCCCCCTCACGCTTCCCCAGTAGTGGCACCAGTCTTTCCAACAGTGGGGACTACATCCAAAGTGTGAATTTCCCTGGCAGGTGTGGGGTCCCCTCATCCAAGGTTTCAGAACAGACCTTGAGCATGTGTGCACGAGTGACAGCAACCAGAAGCTGTGGACCCTACCCCTCCCAGTGGTGAGGGTGGTGCACATGTTCTGAGATTTCAGGACACGGAGCAGAGCCAGAGATTTGCCCACTTCCCCACCTCTGGCAGTAGTGCCGGTCTTTCCAGCAAAGAAGTCTACCTCCAAAGCATGAATTTCCTCATTAGAGCCAGGATGCCCTCATCTGAGGTTTCAGAGCAGGCCACCAGCATGCTGCCAACAACCAAGGGCTCTGGTCCCTGCCCCCATCAGTGATGGTGGGTGGCAAACATGTCCTCATGCTTCAGGACACAGAGCTGTGCCAGTGACCTGGTCCCCTTCTCCTCCTCTTGCAGTGACACTGGTCTCTCCAGCAGTGGGGACAGCAACCGAAACATAGATTTCACTGGCAGGAGAAGGATTCCTTGATCTAAGGTCTTAAAAAGCACACCAGCAGATGTGGGTGACCAGAGATGACAGGGCTTGTGACCTGAAGCTTCAGGAAGACAGCAGAACTTGAGACCCAGACCCCAGTGGCAGCAACCCCAGCACTGGATCTACAGCAGTGGGGTCTGCATACAAGAACCTGGGCTCCTGACAGCAACACGAACAAAGCTTAGAGCAAGGAGATAAATAGACAAAATGAGAAAATCACAGCTGTCTATCAGACAGATTAGCAAACAATTAATTATAACATGAAAGATAAAGGAAAAGAAAGCATCAAAAATAACTATAACTACTTCAATTTGATCACAAACTCACGACACAAAAAAGAATAATTTTTGACAACAAAAACTGGGAATGGGAAGAAGAAATGCATGGAACATGCATAGGCTAGTAGAGATAAGAGGCTATCAGAAAAAGAGCTATCTCATCTATGAGGTCTTTTAAACAAACCTCATGGTAACCACAAAACAAAAAATCAGAGCAGAGTTACAAATCATAAATAAAAATAAAATTGAGAAAGCCATCACAGAAAACCACCAAGTGAAATGACAGTCAGAAATTCAAGGGAAAAGAAACAATGGAAATATAGAAAAAACAGAAAACAAAAGATAAAATGGCAGTATTAAGGCATAGCATATCAATAATTGCCCTACATGTAAATAATTGAATTCATGAATCAAAAAGTATAGAGTGGCCGGATGGATTAGAAAACAAGACCCAACAATATGCTGACTCCAGGAAACCTCTCAGCTATAAAGAGAGACATATGTTGAGTGAAGGGATGGAAGATGATACTCCAGGCAAAAGGCAAGCAAAAGAAAGCAAGCGTAGCTATAGTTATATCAAAGAAAGCGGACTTCAGGATAAAAAAGATAACGAGAGACAAAGATGGCCATTACATAATGATACAAGGGAGTTTCCACCAAGAACGCATAACACTTATTAATATATCAGCATCTAACACAGGAGTACCAAAAGCTGTAAAGCAACTATTAACAGACTCCAAGGGAGAAATTGACAGTAAAACAATAGTAGTAGGGGGCCTTAACACCCCACCTACATCAATGGATAGATCTTCAAGACAAAAAGTCAACAGGAAAACAATGGCCTTAAATGAAACAGTAGAGCTGATGGACTTCATAGACATTAATAGAACGTTCCATCCAAAAACAGCAGAATACACAATCTTCTCAAGTGCACATGGAACATTCTCAAAGATAGATCATATATTGTGAAACAAAGCAAGCTTCAATAAATTTAAGACGATTGAAATCATATCAAGTATCTTTTCTGGCCACAATGCTATGAAACTAGAAATTAAATACAAGAAAAAAGCTGGGAAAGTCACAAATATGTGAAGATGAAGCAACATGCTGCTGAACAACTGTTGAATCCATGAAGAAATCAAAAGAGAAATAAAAAAATACCTAGAGACAAATGAAAATGAAAACACTACAAACCAAATCTTATGGGATGCAGCAAAAGCAATACTAAAAAGGAAGATTACAACAATACATGCCTAGCTTAACAAACAAGAAAATCTCCAATAAACATGTTTACACTATACCTAAAAGAACTAGAAAAAGAAGAACAAGCAAAGCCCAAAGTCAGTAGAAGGAAGGAAATAATAAAAATCAGAGGGAGAGTCAGCCCTGAAGGTCTAGCAGTTAATCCTCAATACACTCCACTTCAGTGGCCTGGGTTCAGTTCCCGAGTGCAGAACCATACCACTCATCTGTCAGTGGCCATGCTGAGGTGGGGGCTCACATAGAAGAAGTAGAAGGACTAACACCTAAAATATACAACTATGCACTGTCACTTTGGGATGAAAAAAAATGAGAGGAAGATAGGCAACAGATGTTAGTTAAGAGTGAATCTTTCCTAGAAAAAAAAAATCAGAGCAAATATAAATGCTATAGAGACTAAAATAACAGTAGAAAGGATCAATGAAACTAAGAGCTGTTTTTTTTTTTTTGAGAAGATAAACAAAATTAGCAATAGTCATTAATAAAAAAAGAGAGAAGATTCAAATACAGAAAATCAGAAATGAAAGATGAGAAATTACAACAGACACCAGAGAAATACAAGGGACTGATTGTAAGAGAATACTATGAAAAGCTATCCACTGACACATTGGATATTAGAAGAAATGGAAAATTCTTAGAATCATACAACCTCTCAAAACTGAATCAAGAAGAAGTAGAGAATCTGGGGGCCAGCCCAGTTGCTCAGCGGTTAAGTTTGCATGTTCCACTTTGGGGGCCAAGGGTTCACCGGTTTGGATCCTGGGTGCAGGCTTGTGCACTCTTTGTCAAGCCATGCTGTGTCCAGTGTCTCAAGTAAAATAGAGGAAGATGGGCACAGATGTTGCTCAGGGCCAATCTTCCTCAGCATAAAAAGGAGGATTGGTGACAGATGTTAGCGTAGGCCTAATCTTCCTCAAAAATAAAAAGCAGAAGAAGAAATAGAGAATCTGAATAGACCAATAACAAGCAAAAAATTTGAAACAGTAACCAAAACCCTTCCAAAAACAAAAGCCCAGCACCAGACAGCTTATCTGGTGAATTCTACAACATATTCAAAGATTTAATTCCAATATTTCTCACTATTCTAAAAATTTGCAGAGGATGGCATGCTTCCTAACCCATTCTGCAAGGCCAATATTACCCCAATATCAAAACCAGACAAGAAAAGGGAAAATTACATGCCAGTATTGCAGATGAACATGGATGCAAAAACTCTCAACAAAATATTAGCAAATCGAATGCAACAATACATTAAAAAGATCATAACCCATGATCAAGTGATATTCATTCCAGGAATGCAGGGATGGTTCAACATCTGTGAATCAACCAATGTGATACATCTTATTAAGAAAACAAAAAATAAAAGTCACATGATCATCTCAATAGATGCAGAGAAAGCATTTGAGCAGATCAAACATCCATTTTCAATAAAAACTCTCAATAAAATAGGTATAGAAAGAAAGTACCTCAACATAATAAAGTCCATATATGACAAACTCATAGCTAACAGTATACACAATGAAGAAAAACTGAAAGCCATTCCTCTGAGAACAGGAACAAGACAAGGCTGCCCACTCTCACCACTTTTTCAATATAGTACTAGAAGTTTTAGCCAGAGCAATTAGACAATAAAAAGAAATAAAGGGGATCCAAATTGGAAAGGAAGAAATGAAACTCACACTATTTGTAGATGATGTGATTCTATATATAGATAACACTAAAAGATCCATCAAAAAACTATCAGAGATAATCAACAAATTCAGTAAAGTTACACGATAGAAAATCAACATACAAAAATCACTTGCATTTCTATACACTAAAACTAAACTAGCAGAAAGAGAAGTCAAGAATATGATCCTATTTACAATCATGACAAAAAGAATAAAATGCCTAGGAATAAATTTACCCAAGGAGGTGAAACTGGAAAACACTGAAAACTATAAGACATTATTGAAAGAAATCAATGAATACATAAAGAAATGGAAAGCTATTTCATGTTTATGGTTTGGAAGAAAAAACTTTGTTAAAATATTCGTATTACCTAAAGCAATCTACAGTTTCAACGAAATGTCAATAAGAATCCTAATGAAATTCTTCATGGAATTAGAAGAATCCTAAAATTTATACGGAACAACAAAAGACCCTGAAGAGCCAAAATAATCTTAAGGAAAAAGAACAAAGCTGGAGGTAACACACTTCCTGAATTCAAATTATGCTAGAAAGCTTTAGTAATCAAAATAGCATTGTACTGGCAGAAAAACAGACACACAGATACATAGAACAGAATTGAGAGCCCAGAAATAAAACCACACATCTATGGACAGCTAATCTTTTGACAAAAGAGCCAAGAACATACAATGGAGAAAGGAAAGTCTCTTCAATAAATAGTGTTGTGAAAACTGTACAATCACGTGCAAAACAATGAAAGTAGACCATTATCTTACACCAGACACAAAAATTAACTCAAAATGGATTAAATACTTGAACGTAAGACTTGAAATCATAAAACTCTTGGAAGAAAATATAGACAGTATGCTCCTTGACATTGGTCTTAGCATTATCTTTTCGAATACCACATCAACTCAGGCAAGAGAAACAAAAGAAAAAATAGACAAATGAAACTACATCACATTAAAATCTTCTATAAAAGAATTGAAAACAACAACAAAACGAAACGATGATCCACCAACCAGGAGAAAATATTTGTAAATCACATATCCTACAAGGCATTAATTTCCAAAATACATAAAGAAGTCATACAACTCAACAACAAAATAATGAACAACCCAATCAAAGAATGGGCAAACGATATGAATGGACATTTTTCCAAAGAGGATATATAGATGGCCAAAGGGCACATCAGAAGATGTTGACATCATTAATTATTACGGAAATGCAGATCAAAACTACAATGAGGTGTCACCTCACACACTTCAGAATGGCTATAATTAACAAGACAAGAAATGAGAAGTGTTGGAAAGGATGTGGAGAAAAGGAAACCCTCACACACTGCTGGTGAGAATGCAAACTGGTGCAGCCACTATGGAAAACAGTATGGAGATTTCTCAAAAAGCTAAAAATAGAAATGCTATATGATCCAGCTCTTCCACTACTGGGTATTTATCCAAATAATATGAAATAAACTATTCAAAAAGATTTATGCATCCCTATGTCCGTCATAACATTATTCACAACGGTCAAGACATGGAAGCAATGTATATCCCCATCAACGGATGAATAGATAAAGATGTGGTGTATATAGACAACAGAGTACTACTAAACCATAAAAAAAGACAACATTGTGCTATTTGTGACAACGTGATGGAACTTGAGGGTGCTATGCTGAGTGAGATAAGCAAGACAGAGAAAGACAAATATTCTATGATTTCACTCATATGTGGAAAATAAACCAACACATACATAGATAAGAAGAACAAAGTAGTGGTTACTACAGGAAATGAGAGTAGGGGGAGGGTCAAAGAGGTAAAGGGGCACATGCGTATGATGACAGATAAAGACTAGACTCTTGGTGAACAAAATGCAATCTATACAGAAATTTAAATTTAATAATACACACCTGAAATTTACACAATATTAAAACCCAATAAGACATCAATACAATAAAAAATAACTAAATGAGAAAAAAACCTCTTTAAAACAAAAAAGGAAAAGAAAAGCCCACGTTTAACATCATACTCAAAGGTGAAAGACTGAAACCTTTTCCTCGAAGATTAGGAATAAGCACAGGATGTCCACTTTTGCCACTTTTATTTGCTATAGTACTGGAAGTCCTAGCCAGAGCAATTAGTCAAGGGAACATAAATAAAGGCATACAAATTGGAAAAGAAAAAATAAAATTATCTCTGTTTGCAGAGGACATGATCTTATATGTAGAAGACCCTAAAGATTCCATTAAAAGTGTGTTAAATAGTGAACAAATTCAGTAAAGTTGCAGAATACAAAATTAATACAAAAAAAACTAGGTCTGGTTCTACACACTAAAAATAAAAAATTCAAAAAAGAAATCGAGAAAACAATTCCATTTATAATAGGATCAAAATAAATAGAATACTTAGGGATAAACTTAACCAAAGAGGCTAATGACTTGTACACTGAACGCTACGAAACATTGCTGAAAGAGATTAAGGAGGACGCAAATAAATGGAAGGTGCCTTGTGTTCATAGATGGGAGATTTAATATTGTTAAGATATCAATATTACTCAAAGTGATCTACAGATTCAGCATAATCTCTATCAAAATCCCATCAGTGTATTTTTCAGAAATATAACAATCTACCCTAAATTTTTTGGAATCTCAAGGGATCCCATATAGCCAAAACATTCTTGAAAAAGATGTACAAAGTTGAATATCTCACATTTTCTGATTTTAAAACATTACAAATCTACAATAATCAAAACAATGTGATACTGGCATAAGATAAAGATATAGACCAATGGAATAGAAAACACAGTCCGGAAGTAAACACTCACATATATGGTAAAATTATTTTCAACAAGATCATTCAATGGGAAAAGGACAGTTTTGTCAAAAATGGTATTGGAAAAACTAGATATCCAGATGTAAGGGAAGTTTGACCCTTACCTTACACAATATCCTAAAACTAACTTAAAGTATATCAAAGAACTAAACATAAGCTGTAAAGCTATATAAATTTTAGAAGAAAATATGAGAGAAAATCTTCGTGACAATGGATTTAGCAGTGAATTCTTTGATATAACACCAATAACATAGACAACAAAAGTAAAAATAGGTAATTTGGACTATAGCAAAATTAAAATCTTTGGTGAACTATAGGATATAATCAACAGAATGAAAAGATGGCCTATAGAATGGGAGAAAATATTTGCAAATATCTGAGATGTGGTTAATTTCCAGAATATTTAAAGAGAGCTCCTACAATCCAACAAGAAAGAAACAATCCATTTAAAAAAGGGACCAAAACTTGAATAGACATCTCTCTAAGAAAGATATACAACTGAACAACAAGCATCTGAAAAGGTGCTTAAAATCGATAACTATTAGGGAGGTGCAAATCAAAACCACAATGAGATAGCACCTTACATCCATGAGAAGGATTACTATCAAAACCCAGAAAATAACAAATGTTGGAGAGAATTTGGAAAATTGGAACCCTTGTGCACTGTTTGTGGGAATGTAAAATGGTGTAGCTGCTATAGATAACAGCATGATGGTTCCTCAACAAATTAAAAATAGAATTACCATATGATTCAGGGATCCCACTTCCAAGTTGTCCAAAAAATTAAAGGCAGGGTCTTGAAGAAATATTTCTACACCCATATTTATAACAGCATTATGCACAATAGCCAAAAGATCAACATAAGTGTCCATTAATGGAGAAATGGGTAAAAAAAAAAGTGATATACATATACATTGGATTATTTTTCAGCCTTAAAAAGGAAGGAAATTCTAGCACATGTTATAACATGGATGAACCAGGAGGACATTATGGTGAGTGAAATAAATCAATTACAAAAACAAAAATGCAGTATCATTCCCCTTATATGGGATACATAGAGCAGTCAAGTTAATAGAAACAGGTGTAAGATAGTAGTTGCCAATAGTGCGGGCAAAGAAAAGTGGAGACTTTTTTAAGTGGTATAGCGTTCAGGAGATAGGTTGCAGAAAATTGGGTATATACTTAACAATACTGAATTGTACACTAAAAGATAGGTAAGATGGCAAATTTTGTTACGTGCATTTACCACAATTTTATAAAAAGAATTACCTTGACAAAGCAGTAAAATCTTTAATTATATTAAAATTTGGCTTTAAAAAAAGAGACATTGGGGATATTGTAGTTTAATGAAAATATAATTGATTCCAATTATTAAATTGGTTTGAATATATTTATTGACTTTCCATTATGTACCAATGAGTCTTAAGGTACATTCTGTGAAAAATACACTTCTATAAAATTGGATCATATCTATTGGAACAGACACTTGGCACACATAACTGTGACCAAAATTATAAGCCAGGTTCCACTGTTCTAAGTACTAATATAAGAATATCTAGAGAGATACTTTAACCTTGTTGTTTAAAAATTCACCCCCAAAAAGAGCTATTTGAGACCCAGACATGAGTTGAAAACAAACTGCAATTTATTCTACATATATCTGAAGCAATAATAATGTCTATTTGCAATAAGTAATGCATAATGTAAAATTTTACTCTGATATTAACCTCCAATCCCCTTTTACCAAGGAATTAAACTATTAGCTAGGTATGGCAAAGAAATCTCTCTTTTAATTTTGTATTATTTCATCTTAAACTTTTGTGTGTTTGGTTAATCAGTAGGACCTACCTTTATTAATTACAGGGAATTCTCAGTCTTGTGTTTTGCATTAATCAAAACTTCAGACCTCAAATAAAGAAATTTAGGCATATTTAATTTTTGTTTTACTTTCCTCTGAAAAACTGTGATAGTTCTGTTATTTATAATTAATTATCCCTATCCTTTTGGTAAGAAAGACATAGAACTGTCAATATTTGAAGTGTGTGAACACACATACACAAACACATACACAAAGTATCTACAAAAATACTTCTGGAATTAATAAGTGATTATAACAAGATCACAGGACACAAAGTCACTATACAAAAGTCAATTGCTTCCTGATACGTCAGCAATGAACAATTTGGATTTGAAGTTAAAAAAAAGTATATATAGATATATTTAAACTACATATATATAATTTATAATAGCACCAAAAAACACTTAGATATAAATTCAACAACATATGTACAGGACTGTACATGAAAAACTACAAAACACTGATGAAAGAAAGCTGAGTAAATGGAGAGAGATGCTATATACATGGACAGGAAGACTCAATATTGTTACAATAGTTTTTCCCCAGTTGATCTATGGAGTCAGTGTAATCCCAAACAAAATCTCAGCAAGTTATTCTGTAGATATGGACAAACTAATTCTAAAATTTATACAGAAACTTGTTATATCAAAGGTAGACAACACAATATTAAGAAAAACAAAGAAAGACAACAGACACTATCCAACTTCAAGACCTAGCATAAAGCTACAATAATCAAGAGAACGTGACATTGGTAAAAGTAGAGACAAATAGATAAATGACACACTATGGGATCCCAGAAATAGATCTACAAAAAATAGTCAGCATATTCTTGTCAAAGGGAAAAGATAATTCAATAGAAAAAGTACAGCATATTAAACAGAGTACTGGAATAATTGGGTGACCATATGCAAAAACAAACCAAAAACTGAGACCCAGATGTTACACCTTCACCAAAATTATCTCAAAATAAAACATAGATTAATGTAAAATGAAAAACTATAAAATTTCTGGAAGAAATCATAGGAGAAAATCTATACAATGGGGTTGATTAACATGTTTTACATGCAACATCAAAACATGATTCACTAAAGAAAAAGTTGATAAATTGGATTTTATTAAAATTAAAAACATGCTTTGTGGAAGACATTGCTAAGAGAATTAAAAGACAAGTCACATTTGGGAGAAAATATTCACAAAACAAACACCTGATAAGTAGTTTGTATCCAAAATATGCAAAGAAATCTTTACAATCAACAATAAGAAAACAAACAACCCAACACAAAATAGGCAAAAGATCTGATCAGAGACCTAATCAAAAAAGCTGTACAGATGGCAAAGAAGCATATGGAAAGATGCTCTACATCATATGTCATTAGGAAACTGCAAATTAAAGCAATGACATACCACTGCCCAACTGTTACAATGGCTAATATCCAAAGCAATGAAATTACCAAGTCTTGCCAGGATGTGCAGCAACAGGGACTCTCATTAATTGCTGGTACAAAGTGGTATTGCCAGTTTGGAAGACAGTTTGACAGTATCTGACAAAGCTAAACATAACATGTGATCTAGCAATTGCTCTTTGACGTATTTACTCAAGTGATTCAAAACTTATTTCCACACAAAACCTTGTATGTAAAGTTATAGCTGCTTGACGTATAATTACAAAAAGTGGAAGCAACCAAGATGCCCTTAAATAGGTGAATGGATAAACAAATTGGTTTACATTCATATAGTTGAATACTATTCAATGATAAAAGTCATGCTATGAAAAAACATGAAGGAATCTTCAGTAACATTTCTAAGTGAAAAAGCCAGGCTTAAAAGCCTGCATCCTTTATGATTCTATTTATGTAATTTATTAGACAGGGCAAGAGTTTAAAGAAAATAGCAAGATCACTATTTGTTCACAGTATGGCTATGAAGGAGTGAGGAGAGCAATTGAACAGATGAAGCACAGTAAATTATTTTAAAATAGTGAAAGCATTCCTTATGATACCATAATGTTGGATACATGAGACTATGCATTGTTAAACTCTTTACAGAACAAAGGGTTAACTTTAATATATGAAAAACTTTTAACTGTCATATAAGAGTTCATGTGATCTTAAGATTAAATGTTCATTGTAACAAAAGAATCTAATAAGTAAAATGAATGAAATAAGTAAAATAATAGGTAAAAAGTAAAATGAATGAAACCACTGAAGCGGGTGAAAGCAAAAGGTGTAGATCTTAAACTCCTTGAAGTCAGACTATTTGTCCTCATGGTATTAGTTACCCAGTGCTTAGCACAGCGGCAATCAAAGTTCTCCCACGCTCTGACTGACTGGAACCCGGAAGTTACATTCCAGGGATCTTACCTTTCATTGTCCATGCTCTGTCTCCTCCAGGTGACTGAGAGCTGCAGGAGGCCAGAGAGGGGAACAGTCCAAGGGAGTGCCCAGCTCTTCTGTCCACTGCCAGGTAGAGCTTCAGGAAATTTCAAAATCTTGGTCTGTACTTAGATTTCTAATGGAGGAAGCCTGTAACATTTCAGAATTACTCTACCCTACTTCTAAGAGAAGCTTCAGTGATATTTCTTGGTTTCCTCCCTAGCACTCCATTCTTTTGTATTCCCAGGAACTTCAGAGGAGAGAAACAGCAATGCAAATTTGATATGGTGGAGCAATCCCTGTAGTTAAGCACTTTGTTTTATACTCCTACTCTTTACTGTGCTTCACAGAAACCGATTCTCCAGCAATTTATAAACCACCCAATGAACTTGTATTACATGGAACTCCATTTCCAAAAGGGTTAAGGCCATAACCCCAAAACCTCATGAGCATTTCTCTTTATTAACTATTCTCAGTAATGAAATCCATCAACTATTGGAAGGAGATTGTCATTGCAGGTGATAAAGGAAAAGATAGATTCTTAGAGCCAATGTCTGCTAATAATTTCAATTTTTATGTCCTGATTCTAACATAGGAAAAGTTCATAATTTTTCATATTATTACAGATAAGGCAGTGGCTATCTTAAACTTTCTAAAATATTCTCAAACTTTTTACTAATCATTCTCTAACCTCACCCTCAAAGGAATCTTTTTAATCATGAAGAACAGAGATATCATAAACTGAATCACCTGCTTCCTGCCACCAGACTTTGGCCTTACCTGAACATGTACAATTTCTTTCTTCACACCACAACACTGTTTTAGTTTATAAATCTTAAACTGTGTTTTTGTACAATATAGTCCTGATATCTTCTTCCAAAACTTATATCCCTCTCCCATTTTTGAAAACTCTTCTTCTTACTCCTTTCAACCAACAAGAATGTGTGTTCAATTATTCCAACCAAAGAAAGAAAAGAAGGAAGGAAAGAAGACTTCATTCAGGGAAATAAGCTGGGAAAACACTTGTCAAAAAAAGTGTTGAAATACTATTTGAGAGAATGTTTAAAATAAACATTCTGAGAGAGACATGATGGTGACGTCACTGAATTTGGTACTAAACACTTTAAATTTCTCTAAATGCCCTCATGAAACAGAGAACTAGGATAGCAAAGGAAAAAGGAGTAAAATAAAAAACAAAAAATAGGTAATCTCTTCAACAAATCTTGGTCAAATAGGATCCCAATTGATGCTAAAATATGACTACCTGAGGCCAAAGTATAAGCAGTTCTAGCATGTAATTCTACTTAAGTACTGGTCTAGTCTAAGCACTTCTAGGTGTGATTCTAGGTAACTACTTCTGATATGTTTGGAACTATGTTTTTGAAAGTTATACAATTTTTCACTGAAGATGACAAAGCCCATAAAGTTAGAAGTATATATGGTGGGATTTTTCGCTGGGATCACCAAAAATTCTGCGTGGCATCTTCTCCTACTAGGAGCACCTTGATAACCACAGGCTGTCCTAGGTAATATGGACCAAGGGGCAGGTCAGCTTGTACTTCAGCCAAAACTTCCTGGGGAGTACTTCCCTGATCTGAGCCCACTCAAAGCTAAGAAATACTGAGTCTCCTGATGAGTGGATTGCTGGTTCCATAGCTTAAAGAAGCCTGCCAAGCATCATGCTTCCTTCTCAGTGAGGGAGTGAAAAATGCAATAGTATTTCATCTACTTTGAAGGGAGGAGATGCTTGTTCCCCTAAAAATTTTACTGTTGTTAACAATCCCTTCAATCTTCCTAAGGTTATTCTCCACCTCAAGAGTATGTATGTCTTACCAATGCTTCAACTGACTAGGCAATTTTTCCTTGTCTGGTCTGAGAAGCATGATAGCATTGAATGACCAGTGTGATGTTCTATACTTTGTTCGGAGAAACTGTGTCTTCTTGACTACATTAGAATAGAGAGGAAAGAACTTAGCAAAGTACTTGACCAAGATTGTAAATATATACTCATTTATTGAATATGAAAATGAACTATTTTTCCTCTTAGTTTCTGTTAGCATAGGAAAAGAAAACTTTAGCCAAATCAATGACCACATATTACATATCTGAGGTTTTGTTAATCTGATCTAGCACAGTTACCATATCTGAGATAGAATCAGCAGTTGAGCTACTACTTGGCTGGGTTTATGGTAATCTAAAGTAATCATCAAGGATCCATGTGGATTTAGGGTCCAGACTATGTATCAAGTGGATACGTAATGGGAACCACCATTCACGTTCCTAAAGTTGGCGCTAACATCTGCCCTTTCCCAAAGTCACTTGATATCTTGGCTGCAGGAGAGATGATCGTTTCAGAGGATCCCATTTGTCCTTCTCTACAAAGATGGACCAAGGAACCAACTTAAGGGCTCTGCCAATAAATTTCCTAATTCCAGAGACTGAATTTAATGATCACTTTATGCATCTTTTGGAAATATGCACTAGTTCTTACCACCTACTTTATCATCATATAGAAAATGTTTATTATTCTTTCCTTCTAGACTATATGAGGTAGAGGACAGGAACTCCATGTTGCTCTTTATCGTATTCTCAGAACCTAAATAATATGTGGTATTGAGGTAATTTTCAATAGATATTTGTTAAGAGTTTGGATAATATCTGTTTTCTTTCTTTATGTTTTATGACTCTTGTCATCTCAGCATTTTCATGTGTGCCTGCTTTCTTATTTAAAAGGAGGTTAGAGTGTCTGTTCAAAAACAAAGTACCACAGATAATACTAACTATGCTTCTCAAAATCGCTTGTAAAAGTTTCAGAAATTAGGGGCTGGCCCCGTGGCCGAGTGGTTAAGTTTGCGCGCTCCGCTGCAGGCGGCCCAGTGTTTCGTTAGTTTGAATCCTGGGCGCGGACATGGCACTGCTCATCAGGCCACGCTGGGGCGGCATCCCACATGCCATAACTAGAAGAACCCACAACGAAGAATACACAACTACGTACCGGGGGGCTTTGGGGATAAAAAGGAAAAAATAAAATCTTTAAAAAAAAAAAAAAGTTTCAGAAATTAGAAGGGGAAAAGCTGTGTGCAGTGCTAAAAATTAAGAAAGATATCTTTCAAAGAGAAAAATTTCTGTAAATATAGTGCAGAGAGGAATGGATTTAATGAGGCATGATAGGATGACTTGCAATTTTTTACTTCTGTGAAAAATTTGGGTAGTAAATGGAGGAGAGTCTAACAAAACCATTTTAATTAAAAGAGATAAGGTTAGATTGTGAAACAAGCAGCAGAACAAACAGGCCAACATGATGAGACTGCTTCTGGAAACAAGAGGTTGCTGTAAGCAGGGAAGATTTCTCCTGGATCTGGTGGCCACAAATAGAAAGCCAGGTGGTAGCAGATGCAAAATTCCTATACCATAAAGACACTTCTAGAACTCAGAGGAAGAAGGAGAAAGCAGGCAAGGAGATGCTTTTTACTAAGCCAACATAAAAAGCATATTGAAAGCCCCTCTAGGGGAACTTCCTTCTGAATCAGGTAACACAGAAAATCTTTGTGGCTTGTAATATCTTTCAGCTCAGAAGAAAAGAACCTCCCTGGAAAATCAGAGGGAGTGCTCCTCTGGTTTACATTTCTTGAGATGGATATCAAGGAAAATCAATTAATGCCTGACCCTTAAGCAGAACGCTATCTGTAGGATATCATATTAAGGAACCCACAGCCTTCAGCCTCCAGGAGAGAAAGCAATTTGACAACAGGAAAGATTACAATGAACAAAAGCCAGAATTTTCTTTATGTTTTTTCTTTAGGCAGGATTGTTATCTCACATGATTGCTTTCTGATTCCTAATTATTCTTGAGTTATCTCACATATGTCCTTCTCTAAAATGTCTTTTGTTGTCCCACAACACAATGATCCTCCTCGCTTTATGGGGCATTGAACCTATAGCATCACACTAGTTGTTGTCTGCCCTGCGATGGATTAGTTTTCTGTGACTCATCCCTGCCTGAATTAGATCACAAATTCAATGAGGACAAAGACAAAACTTTCATGGATCCACTATGTCCAAGGCACAGAGCACCCTGTACTCCACAGTTCTCCATGATCTTTGAGTTTTTTTCCAGTTAGAGTGATTCAAAGCAGGTGTTATTTCAATAGGTCTTTCAAGGTGCAGAGGAATTTGATAGTGATAGTCTCTGGAAAAGGATTTGCAGTGGCTTCTCTTACATGTTTAAAGGAAACTTTAGCTTTGGTAAATCCCAAACCATACATGGTGCTACTTCCAATGTTACTCTTTGGAATTACTGTGTGAAACATTACACAGAGTCTTATTTATCCACATAGTCTTTGCTTTGGGGCAGACAATGATGTAAAATACCCATTGATCATTTACACATCTACTTTAAAAGAGTGACATTCTTAATTCCAAAAAAAAAACTTTTTCAGAGGGAAAAAACAAGTTTGGTCACATTATCTTACCTATTATGTAGGCCCAACAAAATCTAGAACCTGTTATTTCTCAGGCCTCATCTCCTGCCGCTCTGACCAATGCTCACCACTCCCTGATCACAGTGCCCCACAGCTGATCCGTAAGAGCTCAGACACTTGTGCTCTAGTCTCTAGACTTGTGCTTCCTCTGTTTGGACTGTTCTTACCTCAGTTTGTCGCATGGCTCATTTATTCTTTTCAAGTCTTTGTCACCTTCTCAGCAGACTTTCCATGACAGCCTTCTTAAAGTTCCAAAACCCAACCTGTCACTGCCATTTCTATCCCTTTCCATGATTTATTTTTCTCCATAGATAGCAACTTTCACCGTCTGGCATGTTTAATGAGAGTGGATTTTTTTTTTTTTTTTTTAGGAAGATTAGCTCTGAGCTAACTACTGCCAGTCCTCCTCTGTTTTCTGGGGAAGACTGGCCCTGAGCTAACATATGTGCCCATCTTCCTCTACTTTATATGTGGGATGGCCACCACAGCATGGCTTGCCAGGCGGTGTCGTGTCCGCACCCGGGATCCTAACCGGCGAAACCTGGGCCACCGAAAAGCGGAACATTAGAACTTAACCACTGCACCACCGGGCTGGTCCCAGGGTGGATGTTTTTGTGTACTCTGTTTACTGTTCTATCTTCAGAACCTGCAGCAGTACCTCATGCATAGCTCGTTCCCTTTCTCTCTGTCTCTCTTTCTCTCTCTGCTTTTGTCTCTCAATAGATAGACAGATAGAGCCACATATACATACATACATATTGCTTTAATATATAAACAGTTGAGTGGGAAGATGAGAGGTTAAGAGCCTGTTAAGGTCATACAACTAATAAATGACTTTCCATTTTGAACACTTTATGTCAGTGATGAGGCATCATATTACTGCAGATAACCAGCTTAGCATATATTAAGAATTCAGGTCAGTAAAGCAATAGCCTCTGCTCAAATGTTTAGGGTACCTGAAACCAATGAGAGAGAAAAAGAAGTTACTGAAACTCAAGATTAAAGATATATGTGACTGCTGTGAGTTCCATGTCTAATCTCAGGACCAGCAGATCTAAAATGTAGCTTACTCATAGCACGCATCTTCATCTCACTCTTCCTGCCCTGTTCTTAAACTCTTTCATAAATAGCAGTTGAATAACTGCCTTTCCTTATTTGCTAGAGACCAGTTCCTACAGAAGCAAGGAGGACAACTGAGAACAAGTAAATATAAGAATAATCAGATTTGATTTATTGGGAAGGAAATTAATTTTAAACTCAAAATTTTTAAAGATTTATTATACATCTCACATTTAATACAATTTTTTGTGAATCTAAGTCTGTTAATTTATGTGCACATCATAGAACCAGTAACAAATGACCTCACATAATTATATCTACATGGCTGAAGTAGTTTTGTCCTGTTATTCTTAACACCAAGATTTAATTGGATACAGAGGACTTTTCACGCTTACAGCATAAATGTTTCACTCTTTTTTCTTTCAAATTAGGGATTAGTTCTATACTGGGTATTATATGCACTTCTTAGTGAAGAGATGGTGTGGATTTTTAAAGGGATTTCATTGCAAGCAACATCTAATTAAAAACAAAGATTAATTTATTGCTTAGAGCATTGGAAATTCTTATTTTCCCTAATACACAAGCAAATTTCAGGTGATTTTTGAAGATAGCTTGCGTCCTCCATAATGCAGGTGTAAGCTTAAGATGAAGTGAAGCTTCTGTTTATTTTCCATATTAGTGACAGAGTTTAGGCATTTGTGAAGGCTTACTGCATGGATATTTGACTACCATTGAAACGTTGTTTCTGATATAATATTTTCAAAAGTTGGTTGCTTCCTGCTTCTAGTTGTGAATACAAGCTGAGTAGCAATCCATTGCTTTATCTCAAATATGTCTCTTACCAAAAGGTCATTCTGAAAAATCAGAAAGCTCTCATATAGTATAAAAAGTGACCATTTCTTCTAAAAATATTTATACACCACCATTTATAACTTAGAAACTGTTTTAAGAGCCAGAGATAAATAAATCAGAGGTAAATAAAATGTATAAGGATTAATTAGGGATGGTCTAACATGGAATTCTTTTATAGCACTTAATTTAAACAAAATAGCCTTTAAAACACAAAAGAAAATGTTTTATTTTTTGTTATACAGTTCCAGATAAAGATAAATAATTCTAATATATTAATAATAAATATGATTACAATGACAATCATTCTTATTATTGTGGGACTCTTCAAAAAATATTGCATGATAATTTGCCTCACCTGCTTTCTCAAAAGACTGGCCAGAGCCAGCCTTGATGATCTAGTGGTTAAAGTGTGGCACTCTCACTGCTTTGGTGGCCCAGGTTCATTTCCCAGTCATGGAACGACACCACCCATCTGTCAGTTGCCATGTTGTGGCAGTAGTTCACATAGGAAGAGGAAGACTTACAATAAGGGTATAAAACCATGCACTGAGACTTTGCTGAGGAAAAATGAGAAGAAGAAGATTAGCAACAGATGTTAGCTCAGGGCAAACGCTTCCCTGCCAAAAAAAAAAAAGAAAGAAAGAAAAGACTGGCCAATATTAGTGATTGTCTTTAGGCAGTAGGCCTAGGATGGATTTTCCACTTTATTCTATTTTAGAGAGCTTTTGCATGTTATACAATATGCTTAGAATTTTATTTTTATATGACGAACATTAAAACAAACAACATTTTAAATGAAACTGATCACAGAACCCATGAATCATTCAGAACATCTGTGTTCTTTTCTTCAGTCTCATTCCAAAATGATCCTCAGAGACTCTCTGGGCCTCGGCTCTGTCTGCAGGACATGGATGTGTTTGTATTCTTAACAGCTTTCGAGCAGACTCATTCGGCGTTGTTTCAAGAGCCCCTCAAATATTTATTGGAAATTCAAGTGAAATATTAAGGAAGCATACATTAAAAATATACAGCAATTTATAATATTATGCCTTCCGTAATATTTAATGACTTTGAAATAGAAAGAGTATTTAGAATTCAATCTTTCTTTAAACAAACAAAAAATAGAAAATAAAAGAATATTTGTGGGGAAAACTTAGTATACTACTTCAAAAAATCTACAAATTCAATTCCAGATTTAAATGTTAAAAACAAACACCAAAATTCTATGATTGTAAAGAAAAAGGTTAAAAGCAGGTTTATAACCCACCTCTCAGGGACACTACAGTAAGCTTGACCCTCAGCAAAACCCCTTCAAATGTTTACTGATGGAATTAACCAGTTAATATATCAATGAAAGTCTTTCAAGGAATTTCTATGTGCTTATTACTTTTCTAAGAATGCTAGAATTTTTAATATACTTTTTTGATGGAGAAAGTTTTTCTAAATATGAAACCAAAGACAAAAACCAGAAAGTACCAGGTCAGGTGCTTTTTACTACATGGACATTTTAAATTTCTGAATGTCAAATCAGACACACACAGAAATGCACACAGTGAAAGCAAGAATAAAAAATCTAACTAGGAAATAGTCTTACATGTTTTATAATGAATGCCACACTGGAAGGAAGCAAAATATTTAACTGTCAATAAATACACTAGGATAAAATGAAAAATGTTTCTATTATATAAAGAAGCTCAATTTTCCTATTAATCAAAAATATGCAAATATAAACAACCGTGCCCTTATTTTTATTTGTTTTATTTATTTATTTATTTTTTGAGGAAGATTAGCCCTGAGCTAACATCTGCTACCAACCCTCATCATTTTGCTGAGAAAGACTGGCCCTGAGCTAACATCCCTGCCCATCTTCCTCTATTTTATGTGGGACACCTGCTACAGCATGGCTTGACCAGCAGTGGGTAGGTCCACACCTGGGATTCAAACCAGCGAACCCTGGGCTCCCAAAGCAGAATGTGCGAACATAACTGCTCTGGCACCAGGCTGGCCCCCAGTGCCTTTATTTTTAACCTATCAATTACTTATTTTCAAATACTTTACAGATTCATTCTAAATTACTAAGAATGTTCAAAATTGAGTTCTAGAAATACTGCTACCACTTTATTTTCTTTATCTGTATTTTCCACATTCTCTACAATGGATATTTGTTTCTTTTTGTAATCAAAGAAACTTGCATAGACAAATAATTCAATTTACAGTTTACAAATATTGTAAAGTAATGATTACATACTTTGTTTTGTTTCCCCAATGCTTTATCATGCCACGGTATGGCCATGGAGTGAAATTAGTGAACATAAATAATCAAGAAGGTTTTAAATGCCTTGTAGGAAAAGAGGAAAAGCATTTTGATCTATGACAAATTGTTTTTCCACTTATTCAAATTTATATCAGTCCTCAAACATTTTGCTAATAAAAGGTGATGTGAAGGGCTGTGCTATCTGAATTGAATGAGATGGAAATATCTTACGGGTTAACTAGTATATGGCTTTTTAATCCCATGCTCTCTGAATTAGTCATGCAATTTCTACACCTGTCATCTAAATTTGCCTAAGGCATTTCAAAAGAACAGGTAGCGGAGATTTTGTTATTCTATATTTGAATTAGGACATTACGAGCTGAATTGTAAAGTAGGAGGAAAGATGTATCATATGTAAAATAGTTGAAACTGTAGATGTAGCTGCTAATAAAATAAAATAAATATAAAACATCAAGTTAGGGAACAAATGCTAACCAGATTGTAGTATTTTGTATCAAATAATCATTGATTATACTCAGTTCTCATTGTCTAAGCATTTGAGATTTATGTAAACCCCAGATGTGTAGTTTCATATGAATTTTTTCAAAATTACTAACTCAAGATGGGCTTTTTGTTTTTGTAGATATTGGTGATATTCCTCTAGAATTTAGGGTAAGTGGTACGGTAGAGGATTTAGGAAGATTGTATTGCTTTTCTGTTGCTGCATAACAGATCTCCACAAATGTAATTGCTTAAAACCATACCATACACATTTATTACCCCACAGTCTCCAAGGATCAGGTTTCAGGCATAGACTAACTGGGTCCTCTGCTCAGTGTCTCATCAAGCTAAAATCCAGTTGTTGGCCAGAACTGGAATCTCCTCTGAGTCTCCCAGTCTTCTTCCAAGCTGATTTAGGTTGTTGGCAGAATTCGGTTCCTTGCAGCTGTGGGACTGAGATCTCTGTTTTCCTCCTGGTTTTCAGCTGGAGATCCCTCTCATCACCTAGAAGCTGTCCTCAACTCCTAGCCACGTGGACCTCTTACAGTATGGTAACTTACTTCTTGAAAATCAACAGGAGACTATCCCTGCGTTCTACTACAACAAAGTCAGATACAACATGATCTAAGGAAGGGAATGCCTATCCTGTTGTATTCACTGTTCCTGTCCACACTCAAGGGGAGGGGCTTATATAGGTCTGTACACTAGTGGGTAGTAATCTTGGGCTCATCTTAGAATTCTGGCTACCACAGAGATAGAGTTTTCTGTGGGCTAAGAGACATAATTCTCAATGACTGGATGAAGAAAATCTATGCAAGAATGGAATTAAAACCATTCTGTGTCACATAAGGTATTTTGAAAATTCAGCTTCTCACTGATATCATCAACATGAAAATGCTTTCCATCTGTCTCTTTTGTCTCAGCCTGAGGTCTCTAGATATCAGCCTATTTGTAACTAGAATTTGTCTCTTTTCATTAGCTCTTTTTATCCCACATGGCAGGTATTAATAAACTGCTTCATGTTGATGGATTCTTTACAAGTATGGGACAAATCTATGTTTGCTGTAGGACAAAATGTTAATGGGAGGAGTCCAATGAGGGAGCAGTCTTTGTTCTCTGCCCTTTTTTCCTGGTAGGATTCTCAGATACCTAGAGATTGGTGGAGGAGAAATGAACAAAGACAAGAAGTGTAACCCTCTCATTTGTTTTCTTTGACTTCAGCAGGTGATTTGATGCCTACTTGTGGATCCCTATTGAGGTAATATCTCAACATTTAGATGGGAGAGTGGGCAAACAATCTGAATTAGAGGGAGAGATTAATAGACTACATGCAATTGACCCTAGAAAGCACAGTCCCCAAAGAAAAAGAGATGAGGAAGAAGTCACTTCTCCAATAAAAAGAGTTAGATTTCATAACCTCCAGGTTTAGGACATGTGACTGCAGTGTTTTGTACATGAGTAAGATTGTCTGAAAATGGCACCTACTGTGCCTGTATAATGGATGAACTGAAACTTGGAAATGCCTCCTATCAATGGGAGAAGCCGTTCCCTTCTCACTCTTGCATGGAATCCTTAGCTAAATGATATTTATGAAATACTTGTTGTAGCAACCGCAGAATATATTTTCTTGCAAGTGTACATGCAATATTCACATAACACACTCTTCAGTATATTTAACAGAATCGAAATCACACAGAATACATTTTCTTGCCAAAACAAAACTAAACTATAAATCAATAACATAAATATTTGCTATGAAATCTACAAATATTTGGAAATTAAGTCACACACTTCAAATAACTTGTGGGTCGAATGTTAGAAATTATTTCAACCTAAATATAAATAAAACAGCATGTCAAAATTTGTGAGATGCAGTTCAAGCAGTCCTTAGAGGGAGTCTTATTACTTAAATGCTTATATTAGAAAAAGAAAATCAACTATGATCAATGATGCAAATGTCAATGTAACAAAGATAGAAAAAGATTAAATTAAACTCTGAGTAAGATGGATTGAATTAACAATAAAGATAAGAACAGAAAACAATGAAATAAAAAATAGAAAAATAATAGAAAAAAGTAAGGAAACCACCAGCTGGTTCTTTAAAATTATTGAAATAATTAAACTTCTTGCTAGATACATCTTGAAGACACTAGAGAAAACACTAGAAATAGCACAAATTACCAATATGAGGAATGAAAGAAGTAGTATTACTATGGATTCCATCTATTGAAAATTATATAAAGGAATATTTCAAATAAATTTTGCCAATGAATTCACTATTTAGATGAAGTAGACAACTTCCTAGAAAGATGCAAATTCTCAAACTTGACTCAAGAAGAAACAGAGATTTGAAAGGCAAACAACTGAATACTAGTGCTGTGGGACACCAATGGATACAATATCACAACTAAGCCAGTAGCAAACTATGGAACCATTATCTCCACTCCAGATAAATATGAAATGTCTCATTCTCTCTTAGAAGACTAAGCATAACATTATATTTTATTGTGACTCTACATTATTGTTATGGTCATAAGTTTTCTTTTTAGCATGTATTACACTGAATTAT
Organism: Equus caballus; assembly: GCF_041296265.1. NCBI lineage: Eukaryota > Metazoa > Chordata > Mammalia > Perissodactyla > Equidae > Equus > Equus caballus. The sequence goes on from NC_091687.1 coordinate 22,965,766, forward strand.
TTCAGTGATTATCTTTATTAATATTTTCCTCTCCTAGCACATTAAAATTCCAACGGTAGCAGGAAGCATAACTATTTTATCCACCAGTTCTGTTCTCAGTGCATGGAACATATAAGGCATTTAAAGAAGTTGAACAAATGGATTAATTGCAGAGGGTGCCCTGTAAATAGAGAACGATTTGACAATTAAACATGTTCATTAATTTCCTCTTGGATTCATGACCAAATAATCTGACCAGGATACAATTTAAAGATGAAAATAAATTACAATTTTAATAGTCATTATTTTGCTACTAAATCATAAGCAAACCCTCCTACTTGATAGTCATAAGCAAACCCTACTACTTGATAAGTTCTTATAAGACTTGGATTGTGGATTAAGAAGAATTCCTGGGTGATGCCAGCATCCAGTAGACAGAGAAAGGAGTTACCAGTTTGGGATGTAAGATAATTTATAAGACTGTCACAGATTGAATAGGGCATCATGTCCTTATTGCAATTTCTTTGCATTAATCTAATTTTAAATTGTCACAAATTAAGTATTATTCATGGTCGATTCTTCAATTTTGTAAATGATGACTTGAAAGAAGGGAGTCATTGGTCACAATCTGGGAGATGGAACAATTTGGCATATGATTTCTCTCCCACATCATTTAGCTAGTGGCCTCATATTGGTCTTTCTGTAATATTATTCCTGGCTCCATTGGCTGGGTACCTTGGAGGGATCTCAATTCACCATTATCTTTACAATTCTGCTTGGCAGCATTTTCAGAGCAGGCTCTCTTCCCAGAGATTTGAATAGACCCTAACTTTACGTACATCAAGATTCTGTCCACCCCTCTTTTTCTGGGCATAGATTCTTAATCTTCTCTTCTCTTTGCTATACCTCTGTATAGGACATTATTCAAGAATGTCTTAGACACATTTAGTAGTATTTTTTTCAATTTCAAATTCTACTAGTTTTTTTGTGTTAATATCAGTTATAATAAAATAGGGTTTTGAAAAAGCGTGTAACCTAATTTGATCCACATGAGATGGGGAAAGTAGAACGTTCTTGTGATGGACTTTGGACTCAACATATTGCTTGCTTATAGCTTGGCCTGTAAACTCATGTCAAGGTATTACTTTTTAGATCTCAAGATGTAGACTGCACACATTTTCCTAACTATGATCCTGAAGGAAAAACATACATTCAAAAATTAATGAATATTTTTCAAAGATATTACTGCTCTTGTGGAAAGTGCACAATTCATTTTCCATGCTGTTAGGCTGAGTCATAAATGCCTTAATGGATCTTTCTTACACAGGTGCCCTTCTTTTCATGTCCGTGACACTGTAGTAGTTCAAGCTTTGATCGATCCTTATAGAATTTATAGTTAATGTTTCATAAACATCCTGATATTGCCAGTCTCTTTCTGCACTGACCCCCAAAGAGTTAATACTAGAACTTTCCTGTTATTTAATAAGCACATGCTCCAGACATTATCCTCACCATACACATTCCTTGAACTGGTTTGAGACCTTACTTAATGTGCATCCAAACTACATTCGCTATCACCTACTTCTCTGGAAAGCATAGTATATGCGTTAGCCAAATTGGTCTATTCTTGTTAAATCTCCCTTTGTATTCCTGTCTGAAACCTTGGCCTAGATGAACTGTTCCATCTTCATATCAGCCTCTAGCAATTCTCTCCTGTTTTGAAGTCTGACAGCCAATGCCATTTCTCCCAAAAATGTCTTTCCAGGTTATCAAAGATAGATGTTATTCCTTTATTCCAATGCAATTGACTTGTATTCATTTAAGAAATATTTATCATTATCTACATTTGATTATATCTTGAATACATAGATTATGTATTGACAGTTGTACCACAGACAACTTTTCAGAAGATGCTTTTCTATGAAATTCTTGTTAATAAAAGCAGAGATGGGAAAAATCTATTGCATTCCAAGCAATGTTTGGTTCAGCCACAATGTCAAGCAGGTTCAGTGCCACTGTTCTCAGTGGAGAGGACTTCTCAGAAGTTCTGGCCACATGGCATGTGTAATAATCTGAATGTTTTTCTGTTCTTCACCAAGGATAGAGTTTTTCCTTCCTTCCTTCCTCCTTCCGTGCCTTCCTACCTTCCTCTCTCTCTCTCTCTCTCTCTGCCTGTCTCTCTCTCTCTCTCTCTCACTCTCTTTATCACAGCTACAATAGTTTGTCAATGGGAAGAATAGAACAGATTTGCAACCCTCCCTGACAAAGATTTTCTTTCGTACTGTAGGAGAGATACAAGGGAAGGACCTTAATGGGGCTTTGGTTTCTCTCATGGGTGCTGCTGTTCCCTTCCCTCACACTTGCACCATGAAGAAGGGTTTGTTTTTTTTTTGAGGAAGATTAGCCCTGAGCTAACTATTGCCAATCCTCCTCTTTTTTCTGAGGAAGGCTGGCCCTGAGCTAAATACGTGCCCATCTTCCTCTACTTTATATGTGGGACGCCTACCACACCATGGCATGCCAAGCGGTCCCATGTCCACACCCGGGATCCGAACTGGCAAACCCAGGGCCGCCGAGAAGCAGAACGCGCGATCTTAACCGCTGCGCCACAGGGGTGGCCCCAAGAAGTTTTTCTTTTATGTCGCACTCTGCCTCCAATCTTTCTCATGAGGTCAGTGGAAAAATCGGCTGTGAGAAGGTATAAATGCCCCTGTGATTTCAGTGCCTCGGATTTCTATAGTCTCATCCTGGCCCATTCTTGGCCTAAAGAAATTCACTCTAAATTTTAGCAGAATTCTTACCAGCTTGCATATTGTCCCATGTTTGCTCTAAGTAAACAAGTGACTGCTTGTGCGTTTCCTTGGAGATACTGTCTTTGAAGATGATTGTCCTCTCCTCAGCTGTCTGACAGAGTGAATGAAATTGTTATTTTGTAGATTATCCAGCATTCTTTTTGTGTTGTGTAGAGGTGGAAACAATGTTCCTTCCAGCTTTCTATATTCTAAGTAGAAGCTGGAGGTGTTACATATCTTTAAAACCATAAAGCAGAATTGAGTTAAGCCTGTTGTCAGACAAAAATCACAATTTCATATTATTTGCATATATACACACACAATGTCAAACTCATATATGCTCTACTTCTGGTACATGAACCACTGAGATTTTCTGTTATTTTATAGATCCAGAATTTGATTACCTTGGATTTATTTCTATTTCTTTCCCTTTGTGAGAAAAAACACCGGCCAGGTGTCGCCCCCTGCCCGCTCAACACTCTGATGTTTCTAGGATGTACGCTGGGGTAGGACACTTCTGCACAGAAGCTGTGGACATTGTCTGAACAGAATTTAATTTTGCTACATTGAGAGAGGATGATTCTTTTTAAGGTCAGAGGTGAAAAAACCCCATGCCAAGGTGGAACCAGAGGAGAAGAGAGAGCCGCAGTACAGATGGGCTCTGTATCTCTGGTGTCTGTGTTCAATGAAATACGGATTAACAAATGTAGTGGTTCTCACAGAAAAATATTGCCATCTATGGGAATTTTGAATTCAATCCAGAAAGTCTGAGAGAGACTTGCTTCTAGAAAAGGTGTTGCTACATATATCAAGTATATAATCCACAGACAGATTTGGGATGCCAATGCTCTTCCTTCATCTCACAATGCTCTGTTGCTCTAGACCCATATATTGTAGACTCAGAAGCATCCACGCAAAGTTTGCACAACACTGAGCTATAATGAATCACGAGCTATTTATAAATACGTATGAGTTTTATTGCTACCATGAGGATGCATGTGTATTATTTGTGCTCATTAATCAGGAAAGAGAAGAAAAGGGGAACAGATTTAGTAGGCCAAAAGGGGGAGAAAGACCAATTAATTAAGCTCTGATAAGTGGTGCTTGGGAGATCTGTGTAAGAAAGGGTTGAAATAAGTTTATTCTATGTCTTTAAAAGCCCTCAAGGAAAGTAAGCACATCAAAAATCCATGCTTTTGAATTGGAAGGGAGATAATCCACTGACTAGTTTTATGGAAGTGGGACAACATAGTTTCCCATGATTTTTGAGGTGCTATAAAATTGGAAAGGAGACAAGATTTTATTAAAAGTTGATATTGACTAACTAATTAAAACGTTTTATGGGCTGGGCATTTTCTTTATGTGCAACACACTGGAACTAGACTGTATGTGGGATTTTAGTTTACAAACTTTTTTTTACAAAACCTAAAATTGAGAAAGGGGACATGGAAACTAATTTCACAAGATGAGGGAGAGAAAATGAACTCTAACTGCATTCAAAGTGAGGATGGAGGGTAAGGACTGCCATCTTTTTGTGTGTGTGTGTGTGTGAGGAAGACTGGCCCTGAGCTAACATCTGTTGCCAATCTTCCTCTTTTTGCTGAGGAAGACTGTCCCTGAGCTAACATCTGTGCCCCTCTTCCTCTATTTTGTACATGGAACGCCACCACAGCATCACTTGATGAGCAGTATGTAGGTCTGCACCCAGGATCCAAACCTGTGAACTCTGGGCCACCAAAGCCCAGAGTGCAAACTTAACTTCTGTGCCACCAGGCAGGCCAAGAACTCCCATCTTGATGCACCATCTTGATGAAGCCTGGATGCATGGTCTAAGACTCAGGAAACACTGGGAAATAAGATTTGAGGCTTAAACCAGGGAGAGTTCCAGCCACAAATTTCTCAATGAATAACGAGAATAAGGATTTCTGATTCTTTTACCTGAGCTTAAGATTTGTCTCTGTGCCAAATATGCTCTCATTTGCCTAGAATAACTTTAAGAAGGACAATTTATAAGTTCTATAATTAATGAAAATACAAATGCTAGTTTGCAGAATCTTAGTGCAAGTTAGTGCTGTCTGAATTTCAATGACTTCATCTATATGTTGTAGATGGTTATCTATTCACTACAGAGCTGTACTGAGGAATGAATGAAGTGATGTTCGTAAAGTCCTTAAGTATAACAGATGATCAGAAATGGATGTGGCAAATGTAAATTTTTTTCATTAAATTACAGAAATTCACAATGGATAGAATTATTAACCGTTTTTTGAATCTTGCACAAAAAGCTAAACCATATTTATCTGTTGGAAAAAAAGGTCATAAATGAATGTGGCAAAGATTATTTTTTTCATTAAATTATAGCAAGTCACAATGGGTGGAACCATTAGCACCTTTTGTTTTGAATCTTGAACATAAAATCTGATCAATATTTGTCTGTCAGAAGAAAAGATCATTGCTGATAAATTATGTGGAAAGGACATTTAAGATCTTCTGGATATAGGACAAGAAGAAACCTACAATAAGAAAGGGAAGGTATAAAAAGCAGTAGAGGAGGCTAGGTTCTGAGTGTTAATTTCAATAATATTATCATTTAAACTAGGGCTAAACTCTGGATATTTCATTTAAATTCAGTTTGTTACACCAAAGCTGCCTGCAGAGTAGCATGAAGTTGTCAAGGAAAGAGATCTGGGCCTTGGCCCTCTCTAATCCTGAGAATGGGCCAGTTGTGTGTGTTTCTGGGCACGTTTCCTCATAGTTAAAGTGTGGGAGTATAGATGATTTCTAAAGACTCCTTAAAATAATTGCTTCTACTTTCTAACATTTTTTTCTCTACTACCTACAGGCACTTTGATAACTTAATTGCATGGGATTGATAGCGTAAGAAATACATATTAAAATAGATAAAGGAACTCTCTATATATCATTAAAATCTTCAAACTATCAATTGTGATTTTAATAACCTGAAAAGGATTATCTAGAGCTTGTCTCCTGTTGCTTTTGTGATTTTCAATCATTCACATATACAATAAATATTTATTGGCTGCCTGCAATATGCAAATCATTGTTTTGTGTACTAGGGATATGACGAAGAGCAAAATAGACTCTTTATGGGATGTACATTCTGGGAGAATGGAAAATAGCTAATTAAAATATCATACTAATATGTTCTATAATTTTGAACCAAGATTAGTGCAGGAAAGGAAAGCTGCAGGATGTGAGGAAGAAAATTATACAAAAAACGCAAGATGGTGTTTTTCAACTAGAATGATCTGTGGCACTTGTAAGAAATGAAGAACCTTGGGGTTCAATCCAGAGGTCTGCTCATCAGAATTACTTCAAGTCAGGCAGAAAAACATACATTTTCATAACCTCCTCAACTCTTTGATTTCCTACAGTGAGGTTCAAGAACTAGTGTAGCAGGTGATATATAACATTTTCACCAATGGCTAGAAGCAACCGATTGCTTTTCTAGGTTACAAGCTTTCAAAGGGAGATTTTTGTTTATTTTCTTACAATTGATGGGAAAGTGATATTTATGTATGTGAATTTGAATTTGAAAATCAGGTGCTATAAATGTTTCAGTATGGAAACACTAAAATACAACAATTTCAAGTGTTTTAAGTATCCTCCTTAAATGCATCTATAATAGGAAAACCCATTATGGCCCTACGAATATCACTCATATTGTGAAATGTTCATTTGACAAGAAAATGGTTTCACTTTCCAATATTCAAAATAGAACACTTTTGGGAGAACTTGAGATTCCCATAGAACATTTAGACCTGAAAAATTCATATCTGTTTACACATTTGCCAAAATTATAGAGCTCAAAAATTAGAAGACATAAAATCATTCAAAACTCATGACAAATAATACTCTAAACTTGAATTTCACTTAAGTGTGGAAATAGGTAAACAAGTAGGGCTATCTCCACACTTAAAATAGGAATAGAAAGTCAGGCAGAGAACACAAAGAAGTAGGAAAGGGTATCTAGTTCTTAGCAGTGATGAAATAGATAAAATCAAATGAGAAAGAATAGTTCCCATCTTCAATAGGTATAGATTGAGAAAATGTCTGAGAAGTGGAAGATCAGAGCACTCACTATCAACAAACTAAAATAAGGGCTTGGGAGTATACAGGTCCAATGATGGTGGAACACTTGAAAGAACACTAATTCTGGAATAAAAGCAGTGGCTTAAATAGTGTAGTGCTCCTTGGGCTCTTGGGATGAAAAGGGAGAAGAAAGGAAGTGATAGAATTTAAGAATCACATAGAAACCAAAGTATCCTGGTATCAGTGGACACATAAACGCCCCCCAATGCTCTCCTTAAACTAAAAGAATGGGTATTTTTGACATAATGTTCAGTAACTCACCCAAATACCTCACCACTGCCATAGAAATACCTGTGAGCTCTTGTCAAGTAAAAATCTAAGACATTTTAAGACATCTTAAAAGTATCAAAGGTATTCATGTAAGCTGTCACAAAATGTGAAAAATTAAGACTGAATTTATCAGTTGATGAAGATATTTCTCAAAATATAAACCAGGAAGCAGAGAAAAATGATCATGAACAATAAAACAAAAATTAAATATTGGTAAATAAGCATTTGTAAATTTGAAAGAACTACTCAAATCAGAAAATTAAAAATTAGAAAATGTCCATGCAAATCTGATTGAAGCTGAGCCTCCCTCCTAGCCAAAAGACTACATTCCAAAAAAAAAAAAAAAGAAAGAAATCAAGATGGTACAAGATGTTTTTCCATAGCAAAAATCAACACATGATGACACAAACATTTTCAAGAGAACTTTAGGAAATTTCACGTGAGCCAAGGATTTTATGTCTAGTCAATACATTCTTCAAATTTCAAAACTATAGAAAGACCTTTTTAATATACAAGAACTCCAAGAAGCTTGTTCTCAAGAGATCTTCCTAAGAAAGTGGTCTCATCCCTGAAAAATCACTCTTTCTCTCTGTCTTTCCCTCTTTCCCTCTCACAAACACATCATTCCATAATATTGAGTTGTTATTTTGGTTCACCACAGAGTCACTTTTAAAGCAGTAGTGCTGATGGTTTTTATGTTATAAATTGTACCTCTCTCTTATTCCCACTTCTGTTGTGTTGCAGTGGTATTTCTATCGCTTCCATGAAGAGGATATTGCTTTTCTTTTCCTACTTGAGTCTAACAAAGCCAACCAGAGAAGGAGTGATCAAAGCGAGACAGAGAGAGGACAATGACAGGGGACACAAGAGTAAATTGCTGATGTGGGTTCCATATGCAAGGAAAAATCGTAGATAGAGGGAAAACTAATGGACAAAAAAGAGCAAGCGAAAAGTTGACATTAGGAAAAGTGAAAAAGAGAACATGTTCATTGAAACGACAAAAAACTGAACATTTTTACTTGCAAACTTGCCCGAAAATGGTTAAAGCAGTGTACAGGAAATCACAATGTTTTCTGAACTTTTGAAGTTTCCCTAAAGCCCGTGTAGGTCTCACATACACGTGCCCCAGAAGGGTTGCCTCTGAAATGATGGGCATTCACATTCAAGGAAAAAGCCTGGCTCCAGCTACCATTAAAAATATGATATTGACTTCTGTTTGTAAAAGTAATACATGCTTTATGGAAGAGTTAGAAATTACATGAAAAAATGTTTTATGAGAGTAATAATAAAAGATATTGCTATTCAGAGATAACATTACTTACATTATAAATATCTGATTTTTAAACATGTGATAAAGTACTTCAAAACACCATATTTATTCAATTAACTGGTCATTCTGTTGGTGAATAACATATAGGTATTGGACTCCATGATGACATATTTTCCACATAACACTTAACTTACAAATATGAATGTGCCTCATAAACACATTCCAGTAAGTCACTGTTTCTCTTCTTTTTGTCAGTTATCTTAATCACAAAATCTTTATACATAGGCTTCAACACAGTTAAGGACATATTCTTAACTATCATGAATTGTTAAGATTCATGTCCATTAAGGGATAAAAATCTGATCTATTGTTCAATTTCAACTTATTTTTTATTGCTTTGAAAACTGGAAAATATTATTGATCCTTATTCATGCTGCTTACAGTTTACTCCATGTATTGGTACATTATAGTATCAATAAAAGAATAAATAAATAAACCAATGGAGGAGAATAAAGAGCTAAGGAAAAGAGCAATGTATGCACGGAACTAAATATATGATGATGATAATAACAAAAACAAGTCAGTTGTTTTACATGGTGTTGTTGAAAATGCACTTCAGTTATTTGGCTACAAATTAAAAAAATGGAATCTAGATAGATTAAAATGATTTGTGATATATAGAACTATTTTGTTAATATAAAAATGTAGAATAACAACTTTTTTGAGTTTGAATAGGGGAGAAGTTTTGAGAAAAACATCTAAGGTACAACCTTAAGACAAAATTCTATTACTTTGATTATATAAAATTAAAATAAATTTCTCTTAAAAAAAAGACATCATCTTTAAAGTTAATAGGCAGATGCAGAAAGTGATTTGCAATGCCTAAAACTGAGAAGAAATTAATTAGGAATCCTGCATACCAAGAAGAGTGGAAGAATGGGCTAATGAATAGAAGAGAAAGCCCTGTAGCCTAACTGGTGAAAGACATGCTCAAACCCATTGTCAGTGACTAGTTGCCCTGAGGAAATCCAGGGTGGCTTTGGAAGCATTTAACTGTTTTTCCAAATCTTTTTCCATTTTGTTATGTTAAGGAGATGCAATCATCAACTGCCCTGAAGCAGACCAAGCCTCACCACAAGAGCAGGCCTATGATCTTTGCCTTATTTTTAGTGCTAAGATCTCTCTAGGTGGAGCCTTATTACTACAGTGCACGTGGAAGCATGTTTTCCAACTGAGCCTGCGCAAGTGAATATCCACCTCTCGCTGTTGAATTTTCATTCCCCATCTGAAATAAATGTCCGTGTTTCCCTTTGTTCGGGGATACCATGACTTTGGAAATGATTCTGCAGTGTCTCCTATCTGCTGCAAATATTCCTTTCTTTGTGAGACAACTCATTTTGGTGGAGAGTCTGATTTAACTCACCAGGAGGGAACTGACTTTGGTTTCATTAACACCATCAGTAAAAAGAGAAAATTATATATAAAAAATAACGTTATTTGTATATAATATTACTTGTATAATATATATTTTATATATATAGTTTAAATCTCTTACAGGGATAGAAATCACTGCATATTGCAAACACTCATGGAGATGTGGGCATAGTAGAACCCTCAAGGAGACAGAGCAAAAACAGCAAAGCAATCATGTGTCTCTTTCTATTTTTCAGGGAATCATTCTGCATTTCTATTCAGTTGAACCTGTGTGTATCAGATTCATCAGTTATCCTCTTCAGCTGCTAAATATCCTATGATTCCTCCAGGAGCCTAAAGGCAAATGCTGGCAGGCGGGGACTGAGGCCATCAGTGGAAAGGACCAGATGGTCAAACCAAAATCACTGTGGTGGGAAATCTGAAAGATGCCAGCAAAACAAGAGGTGGTTCAAAACAACAGGGATATCTGAAGCTACACTGAGAAGGGCGGTGTGAACTTTCTAGAACTCTAATATAGGGTCGCCAAATTAACATCCATCCTTGAAATTCAAGCAACTGAACCTCAGTATTGTGGCAGGGGTCATGAGAATACAAATTTAAATAGATTATTCACGTCTGCAAAGAATTCACTCTCAAGTAGGAAATAAAAAATTCTCTCTTCTAAATGTGGTAAAGTATAACTCAGATATAAGTTAAAATTCCATAGAGGATGAAAGGATGAACAAAGAATTTAAAGAGGAGATGATTTTGGAGCTGAGCTCCAGAAGTTAGAGAGAAGGTTTACCCAGTATTCCAGGAAGAAAGAATTAAAAGTCTCACAAGGGAATTACTGTAGCTGTTTTTATTGAACAATGCTGTGTTTAAAGTTCAGATTATATTATCTGATTTAACCCACACAAATAAAACTTCAAGTTTGCCATTGTTATCCATCTTAAAGAGTAAGAAAACCTTAAGACAGAGGTCAAGAGTGACTCAGCCATGAAATTGCTGAGAGTCTACACTTTTTAGATTCCCTGAATTTCCTCACAATAAAGGTAAGATTATATAATACTTTGAGGACAGCTTGAGGTATTGCATGGCTAGAACATAAAGGGAATTATCAATATGTACCTGATAAATAAATGAAAAGTAATGTGTATACTGGAGTATGGAGGAAGCCATTTGGTTTAAAACTAATTCAGCTTGAACTTGATTTTCCAAAAGGGCCTGACGTGGCCTGTTGAGCATACATTACACACCTGCTTTAAACATTTACAATGTCCCAAAGACAACAATGATATCCCTAAAGATAGAGATGTAACTTCCCCACATACCAGCACTTCTTTAAGGATAAGCATCTCTTCCTGGAAACTAGGGATTAATTACCAACCTGACATGCTCACCTTGTGACCATTAGCCTGTTGACCACTGACCTGCTGTGCCAGCTTAGCTTCTGGCGAGAATTGTAAAAGGGAGTTTCTTATCATACGGGATGTATGCTCTTTGTTCCAAGATGGTATATAACTATTCTGTATATCCCACTTCTTTGGTGCCCTTTCTTCCTTGGGGAAGGAAGGCCCTGGCTAGTTCTCAGAGCTAGCTCATAATAAACTCACCCTAATTTTGATACATAGATTTATTATGGATTATTTGCATCGATATACTAAAGAAAGATAAGCTCAGGCCAGCATAAAAAGGACCTTAAATGCCCAAATAAGAAAGAAGGTTTTATTTATTTGGAAAATAATATTGAGATATTTTATTTTATTTGGCTTTATATTTGTTTGACTTTATTTTTTATTTTGAATAATTACTTTTTTGGAAATTGCCCAATTATGCTAACCTTTGTGAAGAGAATTTTTGACCTTACCAGAGAAGATAAAGTGTATAGAAGAGTCAGAATCTGCATATAAATGCCTTGTACAATGGTTTAGGCAGGATGCAATGAATCCTTTAATAAGACAGAAACAGTGTTTGCTGAAGAACTAAAGCAAAGAGATGCCTGCAAAAGAAGCAAGTCAAGAGCAATGCCTCAAATAAACTCAATCAACAGATCCCCTGACAGAATCCAAGAGGTGAGGAAGACGACACAGTGGGAGAATCACCAGACTGGGATCTTCCTTTCTCTCTCCTTGAGCTTTAGAGATAAAAATTCTGATTAAAGCTAAGTTGATTAAATGAGTTGGACTACAATGACTGCAGAGAATACTTTTATCATTTCCCACTAGTTCTCTTAAAACTTTCTCTGTGTATATAGTCTTCTCTCTGCTTCTGATTAAATTTTCTGGCAGGCCCATAAATTGTTCAGGCAGTGAAGAGCCTTCTGGTCACTCTCAAATAAAGAAAGATCAAGTCCATCTTAACAGTCACGCGACTCCACACTCTTCCATTTAAAGCTTCTCTCCATCACCTCCTCATCTCTGTAGCCCCCAGCTCAGGCTTATTCCAGTCTTAGAAATCCAGCAGTGGTGGAAGAGGTTCCTCCTGCTTCTGCCTGCCAAGGCTCCGCCCCTCTTCTGCTGTGAGCAGCTGTTTCTAACACCTCGTGCACAGCACTTTCCTCTCTCTGGGAAAGAGATTAGGAGCGCAGATCATAGTTGTGTGTGATTTAACACTTGTAATCTAGATTCATTGCCTCTCAACCATGACAGATTCTTAGGAGTTCCTGGAGTAAACAATTAACGTGGAAGAAATTTAAATCAACGTGATCACTAGGTAGAGGGAATTGAGCCAGAAGAGGTGAGCTGAGAAGAGAATCTGGAGTAACACATAGTATCGAGACAAGATTGATGAAGTCAATTATTCTGAACACTTACAAACAGTGTGACTCTGTAAAGACTCAGACTTTATTGCTGCATGCTGACTGTGTGGTTGGTACCTGGGAAAACTGTCTACATAAATACATTGCAATACTCAAATGATAACAACCAATCAGAATGAAAACCCGTCAAGCCACTATGTACACCTCTTTATGCTCATATTTCCAGAGTTCAATATGAGTGTGCATGAAGTTGGTTAATAAACATTGTTGGAAAGAAATAAAGTAAGGAAATTGTTTATTTTATGATAAAATTTATGTTAAATAAAGTTTCACATTCTCCTTTTTATAAATGATTCCATCACAAAATGGATAAAATGCATTTATTTGTGGTTTATATAGGAATCAAGCATCATTTTAAAACTTGCCCATTGGGGAAATGGCTACAAGCCTCAAGCATTCAATTTTTAAAACAATCTTTTGAAATACAATGCATTAGTGAATTGGGGATGCCCGTATGTACTTATCACATCAAATAGTAAGAAAACATGTTCTCCAATTAAAGATGAAATGAGTTATAAAGTAGTATTTCCACAAAACTGAATGGAACATCTGAGATTTTGACATTTGAAAATGAATGATTTTCCATGTAATGTTATTAAAATATAAGATTGGAAACAAGTCTTTGGTTTTCTCCTTTTTCAATGTCTCTTTCTCTTCAGAAAACTGTAGATTAATGCAAAGGCAAGTCTCCTAATTTAAATTTTGATTTGGATGTGCCATATTTATCATTTTTACTTGATTTTACCTAAATAGAAACAACCACATTATCCTCATAGAGTCTACAGTACAAAATTGTTTCAAATTACCATAGCCGATTTCTAATGCAACACTCATGCAACTTTCAGCTGCCTAGAAACTACCACTTTCATTAGAAAAAAAAAATAAAATTATTTAAAACCAGGAACAACTTGAGATGATTCTCTCTAAAATAACATATTCTATTTATAAAAGAATTATATTATTAATTATTTCAAAGAAATCAAATTCTTGATAACACAATTACCAACCAATTACAAATATTGAGTAATAAGTTAGATGACTACAAGTAATGTGTGTGTGTGTGTGTGTGTGTGTGTGTATTGCATTACTCTTAAATCTTAGGATGGAGCATTGCATTTCTTAAATGTGTTATCACTTGTCATAGTTATATCTTGCTTCTGAATTGACAATAACAACGAATGGGGAAAATGGGAAAATGTGTCCCCCAGAAGGTATTGAGAAATATGATAACAGATGCCTGACACACAGTAGGGCTTCAATTAATGCTAATTTCTCTCCTTTTCTCTCAATCTTATAATTAGCTGGAAATGAATAAGGCACAGATAAATTTGTGCTCTCCAAAATATAGTTACTCTAAAAATCCTGTAATAATAGCAACCAAAGGGCAGAATTCTTAAAACCAAAAACCTACTATCAATTGAGGAAAGAAAGTTAAGTAAGAATAGAGAGTATTGTGCTAGGAAATTCACCACAAACCACTTAGCTTCTGTATTTTTTTCCCATACAAGTTTAAACCTCTAGCTGCCTCAATCTCCCCTCCCACTGCTTTCTCCAACTTCTCATTGGGCTTAACCAGCCTTCCCTCTAAATGCACTCGCCATCCTGTTTGGAAGCCACTGCTTTCTGAAGGCTTCCGACAGAGAAATAGTCAGCCACCTTAATCAGTGTCTAAGAGTAACTCTGAAAATAGTGGTAGATGCTGGCAGAGCAGTTTCTGGAATGCATTTTTATCTTTATGGAGTTTCCTCAGATGAGGATAAATTAGAGATGAGGCAAGACTTGAGATGTTGAACTAGTCTAAGAAACGGAGGATTTCTGTCACAGAATCTTTCCTCCTCTGAAATATGATAATACTGTTCAATTTGTGCGCTGTGAAATTTTCTAATCTTTCCTTTTAAAATTTGCCTTGACGTAATAAAATAAATCAATAGGAGAGGGGAGGCAGGGGTGGGATTTCGAGTCTTAGCATCAAGAAAATGTTATTTGCGTGTGGTACAAGTGATATACTTGTCCCGAACACAATTCACTTAAACATAAAAAAAAATGCATATGCAATGAAACGTCCAATAGCAACCTTTATATCATTTAGCCATAAAAAAAGAAAGAAATCTCACCATTTGCAAGAACATGGATGAAACTCAAGGACATTACGCTTGGTGAATTAAGTAAGACAGAGAAAGACAAACACCATATGATCTCACTTGGAATATAAAAGCCAAAACAAAACTGAACTCATGGATACAGAGAAAAAATTGGTTGCCAGAGGCAGGAAGTGAGGGAGTAGGCAAAATGGGTAAAGTGGATCAAAAGGTATAAACTTCCAGTTATAAAATAAATAAGCCATGAAAATCTAATGTACAGCATTGTCACTATAGTTGATAATATTTTATTATATACTTGAAAGTTGCTTAGAGAGTAGATCTTAAAAATTCTCATCATAAAAAATAATGTTGTAACTATGTGTGGTGATGGATGTTAACTAAACATTGCAGTGATCATTTCACAATATGTACGAATATTGAATCATTATGTCGTACACCTGAAACTAATACAATGTTATATGTTAATTATATCTCAATAAAAATAGCAACTTTTAAGACCATGGTTCAGTAAAGGCTATATTAACTTGTGGATTGAAAAACCCCAGCCAAGTAGAAGACAATTGATCATGGGCATGTTGCTTAATGTCACTGGGGCTCAGCATCCTTCAATGGAAAGTGGGTATAATATTTATCTCTATTTCCATCTCAATCTCCATCTCCACCTACCTGTATCTTTAGCTATATCTTTATTTCTATTCTTTTTAGGGGAAGTAAATGAGATAACAAAGCAGAGCCTCCTAATCATATGCCTGCCCTCAAGTTGGCATTCAATATCAATTACCTGCCTATTCTTTCCTAGCCCTCTTTTTTAGGACAACAAAAAGCCATTTTGAGGAGAATTTGACCATATTCAGAAAGCTATTTCTTAAATAATGCTCATAAATCAACTTTCACCCATTGTCAACTAGTCTTCATGAAGTGCTTTGGAAGTTAATTGCCTAAAATCAGTTATGATGAATTAATATGTTTCTGCATACTCTTTAAAACATTACAGTCAATTCCAGTTTGTTAGCTGCTGCTTTAGATAATGTATTCATGCAAATAATAAGTTAATGTGTGGAATGTACAGAAACTGTATTTTTTAATGGCATCCTTTAAGAAGGCAAAATTATTAACTTGATCAATTATAAATTGTTGGGATTTCACAGGCAGTTTGCCTTCTGGGGTTCATTCTTTTTTCTGTTTTCTTTAAAAGTATTTTGTTTATCTTAATAAAATAGATTGCACATAAAGAGAAAGAATAAATTACATGTGTATTCATTATATTTATGTATACATGCATGTTTTATATTTTAAAAGTATAAATAATTAAAATATTCAAGCATTTTTAAAAATATTCACTTTGTATCCAAATCAAGGATTGTCATATACTGGTACATCTGAAGTGCCATCTATAAATAGCAGTAACCATTATTTTCAATTGTTCATAACCTTGCTTTTCATATTTGAATTACCATTAGGTGTGTCTATATTAATAAATAAAATATTACTAAGTTTCTAGGTTCTTCAAATTAAATAAATGTAATTGTACTACAAGTATTCTTTAACTTTTTTTACTTAATTTTTTTTGAAATGTATTTACGTTTATATTTTTAGATTTTTAATACTGCATAGTATTTCATTGTTTGAATTTATTCATTTATTTCCATTTTCCTCTTAACGGATATTTGTGTCTCCTCCTCATTTTTTTTCTAGTTTGCCCAATACAGCTGTGGGAATTCTTGTAAATGTCTATAGTTTCTACCTAGAGCTTCTCTAGGATATTACCTAGGAGCGCAATAGCTAGGTCAGAGGACAGATGCATGTTCAACACTCAGGATAATAGCCAATTGTCTCAAAAGGTGCTTCTATTAAGTAGTATTCACAAAAATAGTGTGCAAGTTTTGCCACTGCTGCAAGCCTCAGAGATGTTACATTTGACCAGTTTTTGCCAATTTAATTGGTTGAAAAAGTATCTCACTGTGCTTTAAATATTTATTTCTCCAACTACCAACTGAGTCGATCATCTTTTCATGTTTATTGGCCATTCCGGATTCCTGTGTTGTTCATAGCTTTCCTATTGATTCGCTTTTTTTTTTCCTTTATAGCTTTATGTGTTGTTTATAATCTACATATTAAACATTTAATTGGTTAAATTTGAGGTTCATATCTTCTTTTAGTTTGTTTTCTCCTTATCATGTTTATGTGGCTTCTTACATGCAAAAAAATAATGTTAATGTCAGAAAAATTTCCAGCCTTTTCCTTTATAAGTTTCAATTTTCCCTGTCTTTTATATGGAATGCATCCTTATAAAAAGGTAATAAAGCATTGTACCATCTAAGTTTGTCCAGAGAAACAAAACCAATAGGATACAGAGGATCCTTACTTTAGTTAAGTGAGCTGATTGTCAATGTTAACCAGGTCTACAAAACACCTTCACAGCGGTATCTACATTAATGTTTGATTAATCACTTTGTGTTATAGCCTCGCCAAGTTGACCAATAAAACTAACCATCACAAGTCTCATCTAAAAATGGATTATTTTCTATGGACTTCTTTTCTTTTTTGATGAGGAAAACTGGTCCTGAGCTAAGATCTGCTGTCAATCTTCCTCTTTTTGCCTGACGAAGATTATTGCTGAGCTAACATCTGTGCCAATCTTCCTCTATTTTATGTAGGATGCTGCAACAACATGGCTTGATGATTGGTGCTCAGTCTACTCCCAAGTTTCAAACCTGCAAACCCCAGACTGCTGAAGTGGAGAGTGCAAACTTAACCACTATGCAACCAGGCCAGCCCCTCTAGCAACTTTTAATATGGATTTTATTGATTGATTTTGTTTTGTTGTGAGGTAGAAATCTGATTTCAGGTTTTGGTCTTTTTGGTTTTGTTAGCTGAGGAAGATTCACCCCGAGCTAACATCTGTTGCCAATCTTTCAATTTTTGGTTGAAGAAGATTTGCCCTGAGCTCACATCTGTACTGATCTTCCTCAGTTTTGAATGTGGGTTGCTGCCACAGCATGGCTGCCAACAAGCGGTGTAGGTCTGTCTCTGGGAACCCAACTCAGGCAGCCAAAGCAGAGTGCACCAAACTTAACCACTAGGACACACAGGTGGCCCCTGATTTCAGTTTTTTATATGAATAATAAATTTACCTTACACATTTACTGAATATCTACTTTGTCTCCCACAGACGTGCAGTTCATTAGTTCTTAAGTGTAAAAATTTCATAATTGTGGAGTTCTCCCATTTCTGAATTTTCTGGTTTGAAATGAAAAATTACATATTTCATTGGTCTGTGTATAAAATATATAATATATTTACTTTTCTGTAATAAAATTTTTGTGTAAAATATTTTGTCCTAAATCAGTTTTCCATGCATAGGTATTTTTTTGCTTAAGTTTTTCATAAAATATTTTCAGATTTTACTTTAATATATTTTGTGCCTATTTGTTTTAAGGTTTTCTATAAACAATACACTCTTTTATCCAATCTCAACTTCTCTTTTGTTTTGCTGGGCATTTTAGTCTATTTATATTTATGATTATTGCCAATATATTTGGATTTATTTCATTTTATTTTGTAGTATTTGGCGCTTGCTGT
Source organism: Equus caballus (assembly GCF_041296265.1). Lineage (NCBI taxonomy): Eukaryota > Metazoa > Chordata > Mammalia > Perissodactyla > Equidae > Equus > Equus caballus. The sequence goes on from NC_091687.1 coordinate 22,984,108, forward strand.
GAGCTATTTTCTGACTTTCTGGCATTCTTTGAATATACTAAGACATTTTATTCACTTTCTTTTCCTCTTATCTTCTTTCTTTTCTTTCTTTCTTCTTCCCTCTCTCCTTCAATATTTCTTTCTTTCCTTTTATGCTATTGATGTTTTGCATCTTTTGCCATTTTTTCTCTTCAACTAGCTTGGAAGTTGTATACTCTATTATTGTTATTTTAGGGATTAATTTGAAAATGTTAATTTGCATATTAAAAAAAGATGAAATTAGTATACTCTTATGTAAGGTATACAATATACTTTAATATTCTGTTGTTCTGTATTTTAATTTTGCATTTATTCTCACTTCCAAATTTAGAATTAAATCTATTGTTTTATAAATTTTTGTTTGTTTATATTTGCCCAGTGTTCATTATTTTCTTTTTCATCTCTTCCTTCATTTCACACTTTTCTATGGAAGTTCATACTTCTTAAAATAAATTATTGGAAGTTCTTTAGTAGGATTAATTTGAAAGTAAATTCCTTTGTTAACTTTTTGTGTAAAACTATCCTTATTTTGACTAAGTTTTTAAATATTATTTTGATACACATTTCTTACATGAGAGTTATTTTCCACCAACACAATGAAGATATTTTTCCACTTTCTCTTGAGTTCCAATACAGACACACACACACACACACACACATACATTTATTTATTGTGATTGCTTCTCTAACCACCTTAAAAATTGTGTCTCTCTCTCACTCTCATTTTGTGTCACAATTTTTCAATTTCACATTGATGTGTTATTTACTCTATTGGTATACATTGTGCTTCCTGTTTCTGTCAACTCAGTTTGTCATCAATTCTAGAAATTTCTCAGCCATTATGTTTTCAACTGTTTAATAGTTCTTCTCTCTGCAGATCTATGTACTAGACTTCTATCCCTGCCTCCACATTCTCTGACCTCTATGTCTCAAGTTCATCATTTCCTTATATCTCTGTTTATTTGGTAATGTCTTTTGATATGTACTCCAGCTCAACAATTCTCTTTTAAACTAGACATACTCTTGTATTTAACCTTTCCGTTGAGTATGTTTTGATTGTTGTTTATTAAAATTTTACCTATAGTTTTTACAACTGTCAAATTAATATAAACTCAATTCATAGATTTTTGCTAGAATTAGCCAATAGTTAAAAATTCTAAAACTAGACTATTTATACTAGTAATATGATGAGAAAAATTTCTACTGCTCACTCTGACAGAAGCAGGTAGATTGTGCTTGTTTGTTTGGTTTATTGATTGATTAACTGAGTTCTATGTATTCCTTTGCCTGCAGGATGATCCCCTTTCAAATGACCCAAATTTATGTGGATGTCTGAGATCTGTTGATCTTTTCCCTGTGTTTTTGAGAATTAATGCTAAATCTCTATTTGTCTTGGGCTTTTGTCCTCACAATATCCAGCTGTCTAGTTTCATATTAGTATTTATCTCCCATCCACTTTGATATGTGCCTTATATTATTGAAAATTCAGCTATGCATTCAGACATATATTTTATGTAATTAATCTGACATTAAGTATTTTTTAGAAGAAAAGCTTCAGAAGTCTTTGGAAATACTATTGGAAGCTGAAGTTCATGGTTATTTTTATTAATTAATTATAGACCTTGGTCATTAGGAACCAACAATTTAATTATTGCTTTCTGGAAGAAGAAATGAGACATTTTAATGGTTGCAAACTTCCAACTGTGATTGCACAAATATAATATCTGAAATCTTTAGAGGCAGATAAGCAATGAAGTCAATGTTTGTTATTGTTCCAAAGTTTCACACAGGTGAACATTCTTCAGTAATAAGTATAAGTGCTCACGTTATGTATCTTATAAGAGAGTTCCAGAACTATTTCTAGATGAAATTTGCTAGAGAATAAACCTTAAAGTGGCTGTGTTCTTTCAATTTTTATAGGAAAATTACAGACTTTCTGTCTGTAAGTGATCAAGTTTCTGGAAAATAAATAATATAATTAAATCAGAGACTATGAATCTAACTTTAGGTCCAAAATTTCAAGATTACATGATATTTGTAACAGGAAATACAAATAATTTTGTCATTTCCTACACAATAGTCTAATGGAGTTTGAAGAATATACATTCTCAAATTGGCTTCTATGTAGGAAATTTCTGGAATATTTTGAGCAAGTGTACCTGAAAAGGAATCATTACATTTGACAGAAGTCTCAGTTATTTTGGATATGGGTATTGGGCATAACATTTTATTAGAAGCCCCTCTTTTAACATCTATGATTCAGTCTTACCAGTTTGAGTCTCTTGGCTTATTATAAACATTAAAATTAATTTTTATTTTAGATTTTTGAGTATAAAAATCTATCACAACAGTAAACAATATAAAGCAATCCTTTGATATATGTTTTAAGAAATTTCTAAAATAACAGTTGTGGAACGAGTGTGATAAACTATGCAATAAAATAACAATTCCCTCATTAGTTTGTTGATTCTTGCATGAAATGTAAATCTTTGAGCAATGATGAGTACTACCTGGAGAAACATCTTTTCAGTAATGTTACAAGTTCATAAAATGACTCAGGCTGTGAATAAACAGAAAATTGTTGAAATATATTTAAGTTATATGTTCTAATTTCTAACTGTATCTATAAACTATTCATTTTTTATGCATATTACAAAAGATATGCTAAAAACATCTGCGTATAAGTCCAGAGAATCTTTGTTGGTGCCAACTCTCTGAATATGCCCAAATATGGTTCGTCATTAGCTGTGGTTCTACTCAAGTGCCATTCTGCACATAGCATTCAGCTCATCCATCACTTAAGTATGAATATATTTAGGCTGCTAATGAATCAGCATATCATAAATTAAAGTAATGCAGATATTCCAAGCTTCCCCTGCGAACTGCCACAGGTGGTCCACTCTAGAATAACTCAGACTTTAAGTTTTCTCATCACAGTGAAAAGACAGACAAATCTCACATTATTCTTGCTTATTTTCAATGCCAAGTAAGACTCAGGTATTAACTGTTTTGATTGTAGCCCTTTGTATGGAGTGTTGGAAAAAAAGGAAATATTGATGATTAATTTTAAGGAAAGATCTTTTAGACTGAGCAGATTTGGGAAAAAGACAGAAATGTAATTATCACTTGGAATGAGCAATGGAAAGTGAAAAAGATCTATTTAATTATTTATATTTTCAAATTTCTACCTACCGATAAAATATTGGGATAACTAGTGTTAAATAGACTTCACTTTCCTCCTTTTGTTTTCAAGTGTAGACTGGCTCACAGCGATGGTAAAATAAAATAAAACATAAGGAACTACTAATATACTATATATTTAGGTAGTCTAATATGGAACATATGTTTCATAACAACTTACTACTGATGAATTAACAAGAATGCATGGGTTTTAGCAAATAAATATCAAAAAAGAATAAAATATCTAAATAAACCATGTTTATTTAAGATTATATGTAGTTTTCTCTCAACATTTTTCTCTTCAAACAAAATTTCTTAGAATATTGTATTTTGAGAACCCTCTCCTTACTGAAAAGAAATGTTTTCCAAGATTTTAAGATTCTTAGTAGAGCCATAGTAACAGTTTTACACCCAAAGTAAAATGTTTTCTCAGCTTGAATTTTTATGTGCGATTTTTCTTCAGGCTAAGAGCAATTTTTGGAAAGAGAAAAGTGATTTTCAAGGAGCTATGGCCTCCTTTCATACTTATATTAACAAATAAATACCAATCAAATGCAAAGAAAAGTTTAGAGGCAAAGGTTATTAGTTATTTGACACCTTAGTACATAATAAATACTACACTTTTGGGTTTTTTTAAATCGAGTGAAGTTAATCAAAAAGTCAAATGTTTATTTTCTCCCTTATTTCAGGTTTTGAAGTGCTACTAAACTGTGGATCCAATTTTTCTCTAATAACTAATTTTTCCCACAACAGAGTGTAATTTTTCCCAAAAGCTAACCTACAGGGAGGGCCCATCAAATAGCAGGTGACAAAAATCTCTGACACATAAAAGAGAATTTGTCCATGATATGCCCAGATTGAGTCTGATTGTTCTATTTTGTTCAACATGATGGTAGTCAGGTACAGCCACAAGAGGACACACAGGAGAGGCTCAGGAAAACAAAGTTTATTGTATTCACAGGTCATAGAAATAGGAGGTATGGCATGCATGTAGGGCCGCACGGGGAAGCACCAGCATTGGTCTTGAGGCAGAGGGGCAGGACTCAGTGGAGAGCCAAGGCCACAGGCTTTATTGAAGCTTCATCAGGAAAAGAAGGCAGGTAATAATTTCTAGGGGCTCCAAGCCATAGGACTGATTCCCTAATTGCCTCTTACCTGGCCCTAGAATAATTGAGGAAAAGGAATATTGCCTCTTGGGTGTAGAGGCCAAGTAGGGGGCCTTCTGGAGTGTACAGGCCAAGTATGGGAGTTATGGCTCCAGAGTGGTTAGTTTGCATATCAAGGGGATGCTCCTGGCCAAGCCTTTTGCCATCTCTATGAATCGTCCAGTACTGGGACCTGGGACGTGCAGTCTCTTCACAGCCAGAAAGGTTGTTAGTATGTCAAAACTTCATAATATACAGAAAATAAAATATATAAACAATATAGTGACTTTTATTAATCTTTATGGGTCAGTACAGGGGGATATTATTTTTATGTCTATTTTGAAATAATTTTAATAAACATTGTGCAAAATATAGAGTACAACAAATTCTATTTCATTGGGCAATTCATCTTTCTCTTAATTCTACTGAGTGGATAGAGGTGTTGAAGTGTAGGAAATCCAGAGACAGTGAGTGTAGACACATATTGTGGTAGAGAAAATGTTTAAGTGGAGTGGTGAAGGTTTGCCATGATTAAGACAGAGATTGGTAGCTCTAAAAGGGTAGAGAACTCAGAAGCAGGATTTCAAAGCAAGTGTTTAGTAAATACATGTTACATGGCCAAACACATAGAGTTCAAAATGAGAATGGGATATGATTGTAATATCTGTTGCTCAGTAACTAAAGAAACATTGTCATGTAAGAGGACTGTAAAGAAGCTGCCTAACCCTGATCTCATGGTGCATCTGACCCTGCCTGGTAAGAAACCCAGGGCAAGACCTTAACCTGGGAATAGATACTCTCCAAGAGATTCCTGGGGCACTGGAGGCCTGGAGAAAAGGAAGAAGGGAAAATAGTGCAGAGAGGCTAGCATAAAAATGAATTCCAGAGTCATTTCTGGTTTGCCCACAGATTATGTGATTCACATTTACAGTAAAGATTTGTCCTTACTTACTCACCATTCCACATAGTATTATGAATAACAATTACATTCTGTAACAATAATAAATGTATAACTCTTGGTTGGAAGACTGGTAATAATGATAACTTCTTTCATTCTAATTATCTCATGATTGTGTCCCTGAATGTTATCTGCAAAATCGTAACGGTGGAATAAATAGCAGTCCGTCCAGTCATTTAACTGTGTCACATCCACACAACTGGATGGACTTATACATGTGCAGTCCAGTTCTAGCAAAAGTATCAGAAATCATTGACTAAAAATGGTCGTATATACAGTAAAGAAAGATTTACTCTGATTCAAACATCAATTTCCTAAGGACCATTACCCTAAAAGATAAATACTTAGAATGAGTAAATCAGGGCATGAGTAGGTGTAATATGAACAATGAGAAGTTGTTGAGTTGTAAAAAGAGCTAACTCAAACTCCAGGTGAAGATTTATTAGTCACTATTGTCTTAAATCCACACTGAAATATTCATGAAAATACACAACCATTTAGAAACCACTGCATCTAGTAATATTAATCAGTGTTCCATCATCAAATTATTTTAATACTTCCATGGATGAAGGCTTGTATGTAGTTCTGAGGCAATATAGTATGAGCACGTAGTCGAAAATGATAGAAAATTTGTATCCAGTTATATGAGTAGTGAACAGTTATGGAATTCTTACTATGTGTCAGGGATTGTGTGATATGCAGTATCTTATTTAATCCTTGATCAACACAGTGAGGTAGCAACAGTTATTAATACTCAATTTACCAATGATTAAGGAGAAGTTAAGGAACTCACTAGGTCACAAAGTTAGAAAATGATAAAACCAGAAACTAAGTGTCTTGCTGCAGAGTCTGCTTTTACCTAGAAGTTTAACTCACAGACACAGGACCTTTGTCCTCCAAAGAGTTTGGATGGCAATGCTACAAGGAAAAGGTGTGCTTTCTTCATTACCCAAAACATTCACTTCCTTTCACCCCTCTGAAAGATAACCATCTGATGGGAAGTGATTATCTGTATGTTGAAGTGGATGGGACTACTCTCAAAAATGTACAGTTGGAAGTAGATTATTTCTAAGAAAAAAAAAAAGACAATATTTCTTAGAGACTGGGTACTTAATTTATTGATCTTAGTAGGAAGAGAATTACTCCTTCAATTTTTATTTTAAGTATATGATGAATAGTGGCTGCTGCCTTTGTTCTTTTTTTTTTGTTTGCCAAAGAGCATCTTTATCTCCATTATCTTTAAAGCAGAGACTTTGTTTCCCACTTTCCTTGCAGCAAAATCTGAAGCATGGCATACAGTTCTTTCCAATTAGGAACCTGGTCAATAATTCTATTCAGAAGAGACATGGAGAAGGAGGTGCAAGAAAATATCATTTAGGTGAATGATGTCTGGAAAGACATCATACTTTTAGAGATAGTAGTAAAGAATGCTCGGGTTGCATTGCAAATCCACCAAGAACACAGGGCAATCTAACATGCCGAGTGATTTTTATATTGTATGTGCCTGCAGAGTTCCTAAACATGATTCACTACATCAACCAGGGCATCCATTAGTTGCCCTAATATTATATATATTCTTTCTGCTTTTATTTGTTGATTTTGCTGTTTGAAACAAAATATCCTCTCTGGCCTGCCGTGTAATAAATTCTTTAGCTTACCATAAGTTATATGTTCGTTAAATAATTCCCAAAGAACTTATTGAGCACCTGCTATGTGTCAGGGATATTTGGATATTAGTATGAGACACAAGGAGGAATACCACAATGACTATTTTAAGGATTCTGAAATCCAGTAGAAGATACATATAAGAAAAAAGTCATGTGTAGGACAATTAATTCAAACGTAGGTAGGAAAAAAATTACAGACATGGAGGCCAGGCTGGGGGCCAAGTAGTTAGGTTGGCTGCTGCACTTCAGTGGCCTGGGGTTTGCTGGTTTGGATAACAGGCACAGACCTAGCACCACTTATCGAGCCATGCTGTGACAGGTGTTCCACATATAAAATAGAGGAAGATGACCACAGATGTTAGTCCAGGGCCAGTCTTCCTCAGCAAAAAGAGGAAGATTGGAGGCTGATGTTAGCTGATGTTCCTCAAAAATAAATAAATAGGGTGCCATTAGAACGTACAAGATCGGATAATCAAGTTCTGAGAAGAGAGTTTTGAATCAGAAAAAAACAAAACATCATGGGAGAAGTGACAGCAAGTTGAGTGAATTTATACTTTAATTAGGAAATACAGTAGAGAAGAGAGTTTCAGTTAGATAAATACATATGCGCAAATTCCTAGAGATAGGAGAAATCATGGCACTTTCAGGGAGTGGATAATGGTTTCAGACAAGCAGTTACCTACATAGGGAAGTGGGATTTCAAAGAAAGGAGCCTAGAGAATTACACAGGGTCCAGATAATAAAGATCCCTGTAAACTACCCGAGTATTTGGAAGTGGAAAGAGCTTTATCTGACTAGGGAGCAAGATTAGCAGATACTCCACGATGCAAAAATATGTAAACTACATATAAAGTAGGAAGCCAACAAAATCTTGGCTACACTCTGTGCACATTAGACATAATCTCAAAACAAAAAGTTGGAAGATTTCATTCTTTCGGCAACCATGGGAATTTTAGGATTGTCTCATTTAGTGGCATTTAACAGTAAATTCCAGGGCTAGCTAACATTCTATAAAACAAAAAAAGGTGAGCAAACAAGGAAAAATGACATCATGAAGCCAACAAAATACAATGAAAGTGAAATAATACAAGGAGGAATAGAAAGAGAAGCTTCTAATATCAAATTTTGCTTCAGGAAAAGGAATTATGTTATAGAAAACATCTGCTTTGTAATCCTGCTAGAATTCAGGGAGAAATGAATTCTACCCGACAAGATAAGAATAATATATATTTGTAAACATCACTAAGAAATATATGACAACTCTGATAGGAAAATGGTTTTTCAGTGACTTGGAGACCAGAGAACGGGAGGGTTAGATTCCCCTATTAGTCTGTTTCCTCCACAAAAATCAAAGGCCTGGTAAGAATTCAATTCCACATGTATATGCCAGATAACACTGACCTTAAACACCAGAAATCAAAGACCTTTACACCAAAAAAGAAGGTGATGTTTATTTTCTGTCCCAATTTGGAAGAATGATAATTTTCATGAAAACAACTCTTCTTATACATTCTATGCTAATAGTGGAAGTTTAAACGGGCACATTTGAAAGAAAAATTGTCAATAACAATGAAATTATTTTTTTCATTTTAAAAATATTTTAATAAACTCTTCCACATCTTCGAATGTATTAACAAAAGGTAATCTGTAAGAATGTTCACCAATGTAGCATTTGAAATTATAAAATTTGGAAGCAATGTAAAATTCAATGAATGTGGAAATGGATTAAATATTGTGTCACGTATCCTTATGGAAGGACTAGTGTGCAGCTCTCAAAGCATAGGTCATGGAAGAACATATTGTACAATCCTTAGACCTCTATATTGTCAAGTGGGAAGAGTAATTTCAAAGTTGTATTACAATACAATTTCAATTATGTAAAAGTCCTATGTAACTGTTAATACTGACTTCCTCTGGGTGATTTATACCAGGCAATTTTAAATTTTGTTTGATTTTCAGCATATTAACAATATAGAAAGCACAGGCAAAACTTATATATATATATATATATATATATATATTTACGTCAAAGAGCATACTATCCAGAAATTTCATTTGATGATATTGCGCATCTTTTACTTCATTTTAGGATAAAATTATTTTATGGACAATAATTACAGTAAGATTGAAAGGGATTCCACCACTATCCCTTGAACACTGAAAAGAATCATGATGTTTGCCCCTGGTTACAACTCCCAACAGATTTTGATTTACCTGAACTATGTCTTCTGGAGACTTCTGTGTGTTGCTGCAGTTACTTCATTTCCATGCCTTCCAGAGAGATGTATGCTTCCCTGCCAACAAGCCCCTGCCAAGGAAGAAATAACTGATTATCTGGTATTGTTTAAATGACATCACTTTTAGAAACCCCCCCCTTTCAAATCCAATGTACTGCCAATAATTTGTGTTACAGGCATTAACAAAATATTATTAATTTTTAAATTCTCCCAGAAGATGGATCCACCATTTCTTCTCAATTTACTCTACCTAATATGTTCATGGGAGATTCAAGATAACATGCTCTAGCTTTAAGGTCACAATAGACTTTTCCTTTCATGGCAAAACATCACATAAAAGCAAGGTAGAAGAGAAGAAATCTGACTGGGATTTTATTTTGGTTTGATGGTTGAATATCTGAATCACTTTTATTTTGGGGTGGGGGGTTTATTAGCCCTGAGTTAACATCTGTGCCAACCTTCGTCTATTTTATGTGGGAGGCTGCCACAGGGTGGCTTGATGACTGGTGCTACATCCACGCCCAGGATGCAAACCCCCGCCCCACGAATTCTGGGCTGCTGAAATGGAGCCCGCGAACTTAACCACTATGTCACTGGGCTGGTCTCTCTTCTCTAATTTATAGGATACTCTTTTGTTGGAAATATACAGTATTGTTTTGTTTTTATTTTTTTGAAGTGTTGTCTCCCCACCTGTCTGCATCCCAACCAATAGTACTCTGCCCCTCTCTAAGTAAAGCCCTCATTTATGCACTAGGTCTGACGTCTTCTTGCCTAGCCAAAGATATAGCTTCAGCAACTCTCCCTGCTGCTCTTCCCAGCAACATCAGTTTGTACCTCCCTACTGTTAATTTCCATTAGTATACAAACATTTTGGTATTTCTCTTACAAAAACAGAAAAAAACTTCAGCTGACAAGCAGCATACAAGTAGCATCCACTTTCTTGACCACCATTTATAGCAAAACCCTTGAATTTTTTAATTATATTGAGTTACTTTGAATTGTCTCATTATCTCCAAACCCATAAATTCAATTTCCTCTTAACGTTATTGAAATCTCTGGTTCAAATGCACCATCCACTGAAACTACCTCTGCCCAGCTGAAGTCAGTTAGCAATTCTCAATTTTTGTCATACTTCATCTGTTAACTTCTGACCCAGTGGATCATTCCTTCCTTCTAGAAACCCTTTTCCACTGAATTCTGGAACACCACATTCTCCTGGTCTCTCCATTTGATTTTTTCTTCTTGTTCCTCACAACCCCAACCGGAATCATCCCAGATCTCAGTTCTTTGAATTCTTCTCAGGCACTCCTTCAGTGACCTGATTGAATCCCATGCTTCTTGAAATGTCGACTCTTTTCTACAATGTTTATTTCATCCCATACTACTCCACTAAACTCCAGATCCATGTATCACATGCTTTCCTGGCACTACCACTTGAATGTCAGGCCCCTCAACCTGGACAGAGTGCCAAAATCTGCTCTACCCACAGTGTTCCCTCAGTTCATTTAAAGTAAATACCCCCAAATTCTGTAATGGAAAAATAAAGAGATTTTTTACTCCTTTCATATATTTATTTTTCTTACACACCAAGAAAATTTGCCATCCCATCTTTTTGGTTCCGTTTTCAAAACACAACTCGACCTTGATCATTTTGCACACTCATCATTACCATTTATCCGGTGCAAGTCCCATTCCTCTTGATTGATCATTTTAGTCATCTCCTACCTGGTTCCACACATCCATACCCACCTTTTCAAGGGAAATTCTTAGCACAGCAGCCAAGTGAGCATTTCAAAATATATACAAATTGTAACAATTCTCTGCTGAAAATAAGCTCATGGCCTCCTGCCTTAACAGAGGAAAAGACAACTCATCTACAATAAAATACAAAATCTTTGATAATTTGGTGCCCCATTCTCTCTCTCACTGTAACTCTCTACCTCACCAACTCATCCTAATGACAGCAACCTTCTGCCTTTTCTTCAAACACACCAGGCCAAGCTACCTCTGGACCTTTGCACTTGCTCTTTCCTCTTTCAGGAACAATCTTCTCTGAGGTCCATATGACACACAAGTCTTTGCTCAGATATCACCTTATCAAATAGATGTTTCCAGTAACCTTGATTGCAACTATTCCTAATATGTCTGTTTTATTTTCCTTCATAACATTTATCATCTTCAAGCATTCTCTAATTTACTTATTCAACTTGTTTATTGTCCATTTCCTGAAAAATAATGATGAATACAGAAATTCTGTGTTTTTAACTGCAGTAATTCATGTCTTGAATGGTATATCACACCTACTGTGTACTCAATAAATATTTACTGACTGAACTAAGAATTTGAGTTTTAAGGGTCATTCCCAAAGTATTTATGCTCTCGCATTTAGACGTTCTGTTTAAATGTGAGCCCTGGACTAGCTGGGTGGTAAAGCATGGATCATTGTTTATGCACTATGGTCTCTGGAGTCAGACACCTGAGCTCTAATCCCAGCTCTGTGACTCACTGATATTGGGCCTCAGTTTTCTTCTCTATTAGGTAGGGATCTGACCAGGATCTAAATCATGGGGTTTTTGGGAGAATTGGATGAGTCACTTTAAGTAAAAGTATTTAAAGAACTGAGTATTAACAAGTGTTGGCTGTTAGAAATTCCACTACTCTTTCAAGTTTTATTTTCTCTGATAGGGGTTCATGTTTGAAAAAGAGACTTATTATTATTTTTTCCCCCTTGGGAGACTTCAGTATAATACATATAAACACAAAAGAAGATAGAATTATACAAAAGAAAACAGAATTTAAGCCCAGTATCCCCCTAGTTATCTGTGTGCTTATTGACAAATAACTTAGCTTCTCGTGTATGTGAACTAGAGATAAAGATATCTATGACACAGTGTTGGTGTGGAGAGGGAGGAGATAATGCATATAGAGCAACTAGCATTATGTTCAATAAAATACTAAAATATATAAATTAAAGTAGACATATCTATAAACATACACAAATTATCTGCTTGGAATGGCTGCTAAACATAAGGTTAATAGAATAAGGTTAATAACAACATTCACTGCCTTTCCAAAAGAAAAAAGAGGAAAGCAGTCTACCTCTCCCATAATGCCTACCTCCCAGCACAGAGGATGCGTTTCCCTCAAACACAGAAAGATGGAGCAAAAATCTGTTATCCATGCTTAATTTTTTCAAGATAATATGTCATAATAGTAGTCATATTTTTCTTAATTATAAAATAGCACAGACTTTCATTTAAAAATGGAAAATGAAAGCCTTTCTCTCTCAATCTTCCCTCTGAGAACAACCAAAAAGAGGACTAAAAATAGAGAAGAATGATCATCTCCAGGGGCCCAAAACACAAAAGACCCAAAAGCCAAAGCAATTTTGAGAAAGAGCAAAGCTAAAAGACATTACATTTCCTGTTTTTAAACTATGTTACAAAGCTACAGTAATCAAAATATTATGGTAATGAATAAAAACAGACAAGTAGACCAATGGAACGTAACAGAGAGCCCAGAAATAAAAACCCTTGCATATAGAGTTAATTAATCTTTGACAAGGAGCCAAGCATATTCAATGGAGAAAATAAAATCTCTTCAATAAATAGTGTTTGGAAAACAGGATATCCATATGTGAAAGAATAGAATTAGACCCTTTTCTTACACCATATGCAAAAATTAACTCAAAATTGTAAATTGTGACAACATCACCTAAGGACTTAAATGCAAGACTTGAAACTGTAAAACTCCTAGAAGAAAACATAGGGAAAAAAACTGCTTGACATTGGCCTTGGCAATGATTTTTTGGGTATAACACCAACAGCACAAGCAGCAAGTGCAAAAATAAAGAAGCGAGATTTCATCAAACTAAAAATCTTCTGTACAGCAGAGCAAGCAATCATAAAATGAAAAATCAACCTAGAGAATGTGAGAAAATATTTGCAAATCATGTATCTAAAAGGTTAATATCCAAACTATGTAACAGACTTATCCAATTCAACAGCAAAAAACAAACAACAAATAACCAAATTAAAAAATGGGCAAAGGACTTGAATAGATGTTTTTCCAAAGAAGACATACAAATGTCCAATAGTTATATGAAAAGGTGTTCAACATTACTAATCATCAGATAAATAAAAATCAAAAACACAATAAGATATCGACTCACACATGTTAGGATGGCCATTATCGAAAAGACAGGAGGTAGCAAGTATTGGTGAGAATATGAAGAAAAGGGAAGTCTTGTGCACTGTTGGTGATTGTGTAAAGTGGTACAGTCATTATGGATAACAGTATAGAGGCTCCTCAAAAATTAAATATAGAAGTACCACATAATCCAGAAATACCACTTTTGGGGAAAAATCCAAAGGCAATGAAATCAGTGCCTCGAAGAGATATCCGCACTCCCGTGTTCACTGCAACATTTTTCACAATAGACAAAACATGGAAACAACGTGAGTGTCTGTTGATGGATGAATGGTTAAGGAAAACATGGTATATTTATACAGTGGAATATTATTCATCCACAAAAAAGAAGGAAATCCTGCCATTTGCAACATAGATGAACTTGGAGTTCATTATACTAAGTGAAATAAGCCAAATGTAGAAAGAAAAATACTGAATGATCTCACTTATATATATAATCTAAAAAAGTCAAACTCATAGAACTGGAGAATAGAATGGTGGTTTCTAGGGGCAAGGGGTTTGGGGAAATGGAGAGATATTGGTTCAAGGGTACCAACTTTCCGTTATAAGATGAATAAATTCTGGAGATCTGATGTGCAGCACAGGGTTTATAGTTGATAATACTACATTGTATACTTGAAATTTGCCTGGAGAGTAGATCTTAAGTGTTCTCACCACACACAAAAAAGTGAACTATGTGAAATGGTGGATGTGTTAATTAACTTGCTTGTGTTAATCATTTCACAATGTATACATGTTAAATAATCGTATTGTACATCCTCAGAAATCATATCATACAATCTAAATATATACTGTTGCTGTCAATCATACCTCAATTAAGCTGGAAAAAAATAAATAAAAAGTTCTTTGTGCAAGTAAGAAAAATAAAAAATAGTCTCAAAGTTGGAAAGAGGTGTCCCAGAAATATGGCTAGAAAATCAATCTCCTCTTGCAGCACACAGATTTCTGCTTAAATCTGAAGGACCAATTGATAGCTCCCTCTCACTCCATGTGGAGACATCTACGCCTTGTGCCGGCTTCAGGGCTCACCACAGCTCTGAGGGCAGAGAGGCCAGCAGAATCAATCGAGTTTCTTTTATGAGAAGTAAGCTGTTATTTTACTGTGTGGAGATCTTCAGACAATCATCTTTTCAGCTGATAACTCAGTCATCTGAAGAGAAACGCATAATAGAACTGTCCCTGTTAAGAACAGGAGCCCCCACTGGGGGCCACACTCACCTGCTACCCACTGAGGGGATGACACCAAGTGCTGACAGCCCAGGGGAGAGTGGGCAGGAGAAGAGCAGCTTTGTCCTGACATGCAGTTCTACATCCAAACTGCTTGATGTTCTCTCCTCACTTCTCTGTCCCTCCCCTTCCCCACTCACCCTACACACCCTGTTAGGTAATTTAAGACCCAGCTAGAAAGGCCCTTTTGATCTTTCATAAAACAATGGATTTAGGCCTATGAATAAATATGATAAGAAAAAGGTAGGAAATAAATAATTTAAAACAAACATATAACAACAAAATGGAAAATTCATGAAAAAGAATTGTTGGATAAATCCTTTTCCAGGATGGGAAAAGATATATCTTAGAAGCAAAAGTTCAAAGATTATACAATGGAAGAGGAAAAACAGATCTGGCAAAGTTGAAAAATAAAGCAGAAGAGAAAACTACATCCATTACAGAAATTAAAGGAATACTAGATAAATAAAAATGGAAAGTAGACATTGACAAAAGTAAAATCAGAAACATGAAATTTAGCCCTGTTAAAATCAGTCGTAAACAAATAGAAAGGAGAAACAAGCGATGGAATTAGACTAAATCAGGGAGACATGAAAGGTGGACACAAGTGGTTTATTTTCTGAAAGAGAAAGCAACAAAAGGAAAAAAACACAAAATTAAATGTAATACAAAAAAATAGTTTTCTGAAAAAATCTGTAATCAATGTATTGATTGTATACTCATTGCTGCAGTATCAATAATGAGACATAGCTTAGTGAAGCTACCATTTCAAATTATAAAAAAGAAAGAAAAGAAAAAAAATCCACTATAAAAAGTAACCTCAAAGGAAAAAATAAAAATTAGACTTTTCTCAAACTTCCATGAAATGATATTCCATTTTACATTATAATATAACCATGTTTACCAAATTCATTAGGTAAGAGAATATGACCACTGTAAAATGAATAGCTTTGATAGGATATCTTTGAAAGAAAGAGATTAAAATGAGAAGTCTATAAAATAAGCCAAAATTTACATTGGAAGTAGTATTGGAAGGGTCAATTTTATACAACAAATAATGAAGGAATAATTTATAATACCTAAGGTTGTAATTGTCCATAATAATCTAATTACATACATCTTAATGAAGATAACTTTAAGACCCCTATGAGCAAAATAACTTTTAAATAATCATAAATACAGATATTTTTCTTGGATAAAAAGAGTTATGATTGTAAAAAAAGATACTTTTGTTAGATACAAAGACTTAACATGGTAGAATTTTCATATCTCTTCAAACCAATCTAGAAAGTTATTTATTTTGCAATAACAGCAGATATTTTTAATCTTGACAACTTTTTCTAAAGGTCATATGAAAAATTAACCTTTTGAGAATAGCCCAAAACATTCTGAAAAAGAAGTAAAGAAATGACAGCACACTAACATCAATTATTGATGTATATTAAAAATTTCTGTAATAAAAACACTTTATGATTTGCATATTATTAGATAAATTGATCATAGGAATAATATAGATATAAGTATCATAATTTTGTCCAGCATGAGAAAAATCATCAGTTGAGAATATGTCATTAGGAAAACTGAATTTTTTAAAATTGATATAATTTTCCTGCATAAAATCATCCTCATTAGTGTACAGTTCTATGAGTTTTAACAAATAAATATTCTTGTGTAATCACCACCACAATAAAGATATAGACAAAACTCATCACCTCAAAATCTTTCTCACGCCCCTTTATAGTGAAACCTTCTCCCCACTCCCAGCTCCTGGCTCCACTGACCTGTTTTTCATCTTGATAGTTTTGACTTCTCCAGAGTATCCCATAAATTGAGTCATACAGTATGAGTCTGGCAAGATTCTTTGTGATTTTCTGTGTACATAATCATGTCCCCTGTGAATAGGGAAAGCTTTGTTTCTTCCTTTCTAATTTATATATTTCCTTATGTATCTTTCTTGCCTTCCTATACTATCTAGGGCATTGAGTTCAATAATGATGGTGATAGTGCATATCCTTGACTTGCCTCCATTCTAAAGGGAAAAGAATTCAGTCTTTTCATCATTACATATGATGTTAGTCGTAGGTTTTGATAGTTTCCCTTTTCCAGTTTAAGGACATTTTCTCTATTTCTAGTTTCCTAATAGATTTTATCATGACTACATGGTGTATTTAGTAAAATATTTTATTTGTATCTATTGAAATGATCGTATGGATCTCTTGTTTAGTCTGTTTACATGGACAATTGCATTAAAGGACTTTTCAACGTTTAAACAGTCTTGAATTCCTGGGATAAACACCAGTTGGTCATACATGTTATCCTTTTTGTATATTGCTGGAACTAGTCTGCTAATATATTGTTAAGGATTATTTGTGTTTATTCATGAGGTATATTTGTGTCTGACTCTATTTTCTTGTAATCTTTTTTTGTGTTGGTTGAATAGTAATGCTGTCCCTGTAAAATGAATTGGTAAATGTCCCCTCTTTTAATCTTCTGAAAGATTTTGTGTGAATTGATATTGTTTCTTCCTTTAAAGCTTTGCTGAATTTGCTAGTGAAGCTATCTGGGAGCGGAATTTTCTTTGTTGAAAGTGATTTAAGCACAAATTCAAATTGTTTAAAAAATATAGAACTATTCAGGCTATTCTTTTTCTTGAGTAAATATTGGTAGTTTGGGCCTTTGAAAGAATTTGCTCATTTAATATGACCTCATATAAAGAAAGAAAATAATCAAAATATCTTATTACTTACTTTATATAACTGATTATATTTCTAATGTGTTACATTCAAACCTTGAATGAAACTCTTAGAAAAATTGAGCTCTTGTCAATATAAAAACTTTAATATGAAAATATAAGATATATAAACCAGATAAACTGGATAAGTTAAACTTATATTATATATTGGTACATATTAATGAAAATGCAAGCGACAAGAATATAACTTTTGACAGTTATGAAAAAATTATAATTTCCTTATATATAAAGAATTTTTACAAATCATTAATAAATAGAGCAACAATGAATAGAAATAGGGCCCAAAATATGAATAGGTAATTGAAAGAGGAAAAGCGTTACATTTCACAAAAACATATACAGAGATGTTCGATTTCCCTCCAAATTGAACAAGATACATCATATTAGAAAAGAGATACTACTTTTCATTTATCAGATAGGTAAAGTTTTTGTACTGTGTTTATCATTTTGAAGATAATAGATAATAGTCTGATTTGTAGACAGCATTCAGTGTTATTCATTCTTGTTGGAACTCTAATGTGTATACCACCTTTGGAATATATTAATGAAATTTAAATGACATATACTCTGTATCTTAGTCTAAAAGACAAATTTCTGGGAAAGTACAGGTGCATTTTAATCCTGGTTTCCTCAGTGTAACTGGATTATCGTTTTGAAAAAATGAGAGGTATTTTTGAAATGTTTGATGTTTTATAGTTTTTCCCACGTGCATGCATTATTTTCATAATAAGGAAACAGTTTGTTAAAATTAAGAAAATATGTACTCACTGTAAAAGGACTTGGAGACAAAAAGACTAAGAAGAAAATGCAAATCACTCACAATCTAACTGACTAGAATAAACCACTAACTGTTTTATTTAACTTATGACTAAGCTTAACTCAATGTTTTTGCTTATTTACATTTAAAACAAAAATTTTAATATAATACAAAGTCAATCTTCAACATTCATGGCTTCTGCATTTGCAAATTTACCTGCTCACTAAAGCTTATTTGAAACGCCCAAATCAATACTCTTGGAAAGGCATAGAGTGGTAAAAATTTTCAGTCTCCTGACTTTCATGTTCCAGGTGAAGTTGAACCTTGTGATGTGCTGTGTCTTCTTGTTTCAGCCCTTATACTGCAAACAATTGTCCTTTTCACAATCTATTTAGTGTTATGATTTTGCATTTTTGTTTTTCCATTGGCAATTTCATCATTTAAAATGTGCCCTCATCATAGTACTGAAGTGCTGTCTAGGATTCCTAAATGCAAGAAGGCTGTGATGTGCCTTACGGAGAAAATGTGTGGGTTAGAAAAGCTTCATTCAGGCATGAGTTATAGTGCTGTGGCCACAAGTCCCACGTTAATGAATCAATAATATATACATTAAATAAGATATCTTTAAACAGACATATAAAACATGGTTATGTATTGATTAGTTGACAAAAATGTTATGATGAGAGGCTTGTAGGAATCTAACTCTATATTTTATCTTGGAGCAATAGTTCAGTATGCACGAATTCAGTGTTCACAATGACTTTATAGAACATAACTACTGATAATAACAAGAAATAAGTATAATTTAAAATTATATCATGAACAGTTATCCATATCATTAAAAATATTATTTGTCTAAACAATAATTCACACTTGAAATACATTTGCTAAGGTGCTTGTAAAATGACATTGAATAATTTCTCTGCTGACATATACATATCTACTCTTCCAAATATTTAAAATGAATGAGCAATTTCAAAGCAATTAATGTAAAGGTCCAACAAAATTAACAATTTAGAATCATGCCCAAAGAATTATGGCAGCTCGATTTTCAGTGCATTATCTCCAGCATTAGGTAGTACATTTTGATTCATGGGGTACCCTGAGTGGTCAAAGAATATAGGCAAAAAAAATAGATCAAGATTAAAAGGAATTTAATGGTAAAATATGTTTGTATTAGAGTCATGGTGAGCCCCAATAGAGCTGGGTAGAGTATATTTACAGACTCTCTCTGTACCACCTCAAGCATACCAACAGAGGTCCTCAAGAATACCAAGGGAATAAATTATTCACCAGAATGACTTGGAAGTTGTTATACTCATGGTTACAGTTTATTACACCAAAAGGATACAGAGTGTAATTGGCAAAAGAAAAAGTTTCATGGTGTGACAACTTATACAATGTGTTGCCAACCAGAGAAGCTCACTTGAAGCTCGAAGTGCAGGGTTTTTATTGCGAGTCACTTATATAGGGATAAAGGACCTGTGTGTCTGACCTCAGTTACCCAGGCTTCATACTCCCAGAGAAAAAGCAGATATTCATCATAAACCATAATGTCAGCAAAAACTTTTGAATACACTGGTATAGTGTGGCTCAAATTATCAGGCATGCAAACACTCTTATCAAACAGAACATTCCAAAAGCTCAATTCCTAAGAGAGAAAGAGCCAGTTCTGAAAACAGGTCTTTCTTGGAAATGTTTAGCATCTGAGCAACCCAGACTTGCTGAGTTAACCCTTTCTTACACATCCTCAAATCTAGTTTCTCTTGTTTCACTCTGTCTTCATCTCCTGCCATGCACACAGGTTTTCTTCTTTTCCTTGTACCACTTTTCATCTCATAATCTTTGTCTTGCCATTGGCATACCTGACAAAATGTATGTTCAAAAAGTTTGGGCACTGTGCAAGCAGCCCTAGATTTATGTTAACTTTTTAAAGTCTTTGTACATTTATCCAATAACATTGTTATTTTTTTCCAATTAACATTTCACATCAGTAGTATCATCTTTCCTGAAAGAGTATGTCAAACTAAAAAGTAAATTGGCCAGTTGTTTACTCACAAAACAAGTTTATTCGGGAATAGCCAAAAGAATTGCAATTCAGAACGTGCATGCTATGGCAGGCCATAGGCAAATCCAATAAACAAGAGAGAGGAATGTTATTTTACAGAGAAAAAGGAGGAAATTGGGAGGGGCGTTGTTTTGAAGGAAAGCTCATTGGAGGAAAGCTAGAGTTGAGGATAGTAGTGGGTTCTCATTGGCTCAGTCACTGGAGTAGTTGATTTCCTCCTACATTGTACATCTTTTCTGTTGAGTTGTGTGATTGATGGTTCTTTCCTGTTGTGATCCTTCTTTTTGGGATCTGTAACTGACAATCCTTCTAGTAATCAAGTGGTACTGCATGAGAGCTCCCCCTTTTGGCCTCTCGATTACATTTTAAGTAAGTTTTCCGTTTATTAATTTTTATATTTCCCCTTTTGATCAAGATCTTTCTCCAAAAGCATTGCTGACCAAGATTCAGGTTCTCTGTGTGCAGTGGTTTTTCAGGAAGGACCTTTCCTAGTTATCCTGTCCCACACTGGACGGAAAGTAGACAGTGGTTGGAAACCATTTAGGTCACATTTGAATAACAGGGAAGTTTTGGAGGGAAACATCTAAAGTCTATATTTTACCAAGATGACACGTTTTGAAGATGGTCTCAAAGTGCTGAGGCAGTCTGACTTTATTGGGAACGTCACTTTTACAGAAGTTTAACAGGCAGTAGGTAGAGAATTTTGCAATAAATATGCACAGTAAGATTAAGAGCAATACTATAAACCTGGTTTGTATGATGGTTCAAAACCAGGAGTGCAGACCTGAAGGTAACCTGTGGCACAAATCAAAAGATGGTGGATTGTAGGTGAAATTTGTTGTAGCCAGTGTGCTTGCTCTCTAATTTTATGTAATTGGATCTCTGCTTCCCCAGAGGCATTTATCTGTTATGCAACAGGAGGTATTTGTTATTGCATAGACACCTCCTTGCTCAGCAAGTAGATAATCAAGGGCTATATAATCATCCAAAATTACCTAGGCCAATGAGTTAAGTGACCGTTGCTGAGCCAAAAATGTTTTGGCTGTGGAGTTGGCCAACTCTCCTAGTGTCAGGGAAAGATTCCTGATCATTTGTTCATTGGCAGTAAATCTGATCATTGAGAAGAAACTTCTTCCCACAGAGACAAACCCAGAATTACGCATGCCTCCTGGAAGTTCTCATTTAAAGCAGTTGTAGTGATTTAATGGAAAGGACCAGTGAGAGACCTCTGTTTGGTTATGAAGAGAAAATAGGACAGTGGATACAGCAAAGGCACACTGTCCTTGTATTCTCCAGTTGTCAAGGCAATAAGTTGCCCACGCATAAAGCCCATTACCAAAACTTCCACATATGAAGGTATAACCAGGGGATGTACATAAGGCTCCTGCATAAATGAGGGTATCTATAGACTTATTCATTGGCATAGAGGCACTAGCATTATCTAATCAAGGCTCAGACATTATGTTGTTACATGCTGAGAGGTTGTCTAAATATAAATATCAAGAAATTTACAGATGATCTGGGTTACATTGGCAATCCCACAAAATTTTCCATGCAATTATCTAAAGATCTTGTTTTCCTCTCCCAAGGCTGGGTTAAATTGGAGCAAGGTACATATTTAGGTGGGCTTAGCACCCTGAATCTATAAAATGGCCCTGCAGAACAATTTAAACAGACAACAGCATTTGGAATCCCAGTGAAATTGCTCACAGGGTGAAATAAAAGATCATTACTGTTGTGGATAGACCAAAGTTTCTGATGGCAGATCCAGTAATCAAAGACGTTTCCCCCTTTTTCAAGGGATTGAGAAATGAGGACAATGTCCTTCCAGGGAAAAGAGGGAGAAAATAAAGTAAACAGTGAGAAGAGGATATACAGGCCTGGTCCAGTCATCTTGGGAAAGCTGTCTGCCTCAGAAGTCAGCTTCAAATTCTTTCTGTTTTATTATCTGCATATTTTTATTTATTTATTATTTTTTATTTTTTAATTGCAATAAAATTGGATTATAACATTATATAGCTTTCAGATGTGTATCATAATATATTTTGAATTCTGTGTAGATTATGTCATGTACACCATCCAAAAACTAATTATAGTTTATCCCCTCACATGTGAGCCTAATTACCCCTTTGGCCCTGTCTACCCTTCCCTCTGGTAACCACCAATCCAATCTCCATTGCTATGTGTTTGTTTGCCATTGTTTTTATCTTCTGCTTATGAGTGAGATCATATGGTGATGAATTTTATCTTCAGATAACTGAATGGAGTGCAGACCCACTCAGGGTCTGGTGCCTTCTTTAGGTGCAACATGAGGGTCCAAGAGTCCACTCCTTGGAGTTTGGTGGCACAGAGTTACTTATCAGTATTTGATAGAGGCCCTTTCCAGCAAGGCTAGGTAGAGTGCTTTTATAGGTATCTTTTTCCAGTAAAAAAAATTCCCAGGTGTAGAGTGTAGTGTTTGAGGTCTTTGTCTCCCAGGAACGCATTGTGAAAAGATTACTCTACCAAAGCATGGTTATTTTTAACAGACGCAATTAGGCATTTACAATATTGAAGTACATCTCCCTTTAATAATTGAGGGTCAAAAGAAGCAAGAGCCAAGTATATTGGGTGACCTGTGATTATTTCAAAGGACGATTATTTATGAGTTCTGAAAGGGGTAGCCGTGAGATTTAAGAGGACTAATGAAAGCGCTTTTAGCCAAGGTATCTGGACGGTTTCTACAAACTTTGCTAATTAAGTCTTAATAATGCCATTAATGCATTCAACCATCCCAGACGATTAGGGATGATAAGCACAGTGAAAATGCTGCAGAACTGGTCAAACAGCACAGACACTTTGAAGTACTTGACTTGTGAAATGAGTTCCCCTGGTCACACTATCAGGTTTGAGTGGGATTCCCTAGATAGACACAATCTTTTCTAACAGAATTTTAGCCACAGAAGCAGTAATGGCCTGTATATAAGGGAAAGCCTCAGTCTGGTTAGAATACATACAGATCATTATCAAGACATATTTGTATCCATGAGATGGGGAAAGCTGTACACAATCCATTTGCCAAACCTCAAATGGTCCAGTGGGAATTTTAAAATGTTCAGGAGTAGTGTGGACAGGTTTTCCTGAATTTTATTTTGGACAAGTAGGGCAAACAAAATAGGCAATTTTTGCCACTTTATTAATATTTTCCCACAAGTATTGGTGCATAAGTTTACCATTTTATCTGTGAACCAATGATTTAAGTCATGGGCAATGGTTAGCAGTAGGAGTCTAGTAGTCTCTAGTAGGAATGGGTTGTTATTTGGCCCAAACTAGAGCTTTCTATTTTTGTCAAACCAACACTTACTGAATTTCCAATGTTGTTTTTCCTCCTCTGAGGCCAATTGTTAGGCTTCTCTATCCAGTTTTCCCAAGCTATCGTTCAGCGAAGAGTTCCTCTAGACCATGACAGAAATTTGGCTACTATTTATTCCTTGAATAGTGGCATTCTTTGCAAATGTGTCAGCAAGGTGATTTCCTTTATCTTACAGAGAGTAAAATTTAGAATGCCCTGGGATCTGAATAATACCTAAAGCAGCAGATAAGAGTATTACATCCAATAGCCGTTGAACATAATGACCATTTTTAATTTTATCTCCACTGGAAGTGAGGAAACCTTGTTACCTCTACAATATCTCAGTCATGGCTCTAAAAGTGTATCTACTATCAGTAAAAATGTTAGTGATCCTTCTCTTGGTTATAGTACAGGCTTGAGTAAGTGCATACAATTTGGCTTGATGGACTATAGTAGCTAAGGGCAAAGGTGACACTTTGATTACATCAAACAGTGTAGATATTGCATATCCAGCACAAGATTTACCATTGTTGCTCTTTAATTGAGACCCATCAGTAAACCATGAAATGTCAGCAGTTAGAGGACTTTCTTGTACGTCATCATGAGGGGTTGGGAGGTGGTCTATTGGTGTTAAACAGTTATGAAGAACTTCATCTGTAGCAGAGGGGAGAAGGGCTGCAGGGTTAAGGTTACTGCAGTGAGAAAGAATTACATGAGGAGTAGTAAGTAAGAGGATCTTATAAGAGATGAGGTAGTTAGCTGAAAGATGTTGTGTATGGTGAAAATTTAGGAGAGCTTCCTCTGCATGAAGTATAAAAATTGTTAAAGGGGATCCCACAACTATTTCTGGGGTGGCCTTAACGAAAGAGCAGTAGCAGGTAGGGTTCTAAGACAGCGAGGGTATCCTCGCACTACAGGGTCCAGTTGCTGACTGTAGTTCCCACTGGTGCTCCCAATGTTTTTGTAGTGAGCACCCTGAGGGCACTCCCTTCTTTCTCATACACAAAAAGGAAAAAGGGGAGATAGTAGTTTAGATGTCCAAGAGCAGTGAGATTTATTAAGCTTTCCCTTAAGGCCTCAAAGGCCATGTCATCCTGTTCTCCCCACAAGACTGGGTCAGAGTTATTTTTTTTTGTAAGACATACAAGGGTTTGTCTATAAGAGAAAAATTTGGTGTTCAATTTCAGCAATAGCCAGCCAACCTGAGGAAAACTCATAGTTGATGCTTAGTTTTGAGTTTCGGGAAGCTCAGAACTCCAGTGAAGACTGTCTGGATCTAGGCGTAGCCCTTTTCTAATATCAGGTGCCCCAAATACTGAACCTGGGTTTGAACAGACTGCAGCTTCTCCTTGGAGACTGTGTGTCCTTTTAGGGTGAAAGCCTTAGTAAGTGGATGCTGTCTTCCTTTGAGGAGGTCTGAGGAGAACAAAGAAGCACATTGTCTACATACAACAACAAAGTAGAACCTCCAGGAAAGTATGCATCACCCAGATCAGCCTTCAGGACTTGTGAAAAGGAAAGACTTTTGGTAAAGCCCTGAGGCAGCACTGTCCAGGTGATTGTTTTTCTTCTCAAATGAAGGTGAAGAGGTACTGGCTGACCTTCTCAATTGGGACGCTAAAGTATATACTGCACAAATGGTGATGGTAAAGAATGAGCTTCCAGTTGGGATAGATGACAGCAGCATATGAGGGTTAAAAACAACTGGGTGCCTAGGGATGACAATGCTATTTATCACTTGGAGGTCTTGGAGGAATCTCCATCCTCAACCATTAGGTTTTCTCACAGGCAAAATAGGAATCTTATAGGGACTAGTGTGGGGATAATGAGGCCTGGGAACTTAAATTAGCCTATTATTGGCCCAGTGCCTTGGAGGGCTTCTTTATTTATAGGGTATTGATTCGTTTTGGGGAGAGGGTTTGAGGGATCTATTTGAATTTTGATAGGAGGTGCACTATGGATTCTGCCAATGTCAGTTGCAGACTTTGCTCATAAGGAGGGTGGCAGCTGATCTAACAGGGCTGCTGTCTCTAAAATTAGTTTTAACATCATCAGTGATAGAAAAAAAGAAAAGATGTTATAAGGTCATTTAATTTGTCCAGTTGGCTATTTTGATTATTGCTGTCACTGCTGATATCAGATTCTAGAACTACTTCCCCTTTCAGGAAAAAGAAATACCAGCATGGTATTTCTCCAGGAAATCTTGTCTTAACAGTTAAATAGGAGTGGAAAAATGAAGGATAAAAGAGTGAGTGTTCTTTAGAAGGCCCAAACAAAAGGGGACAGGTTTAGAGAAAGAGAACGGTGGGGTTTGTCTGAGACGCTACTATCTGAACTATGTCGGTACTCAAGGCAGGGGCTTTTTAATCACAGTGGGCTTGGGCACCAACAGCGTAGCACCAGTGTTGATAAGTACGGGGAAGGATTCATTCCCAATCTGGAGAGTGGTTTCCCAAATTAATTAAGGGAAAGGACTGGGAAAAGCCCCTGTGGTTCCTTGGAGCCCCATCAATGGGGCTTGGGAGGGCTTTGGAAGGATCAATTTTTGGGTTGAAAATCCCTGGCGTATTTTAGCTTACAGCAGTCCTTTTTACAATGCCCTGTCTTTTTAAAAAAATGACTGAGACCAGGAAATTTCTGATTCTGTCTAGGGGTACCCTTTTGTTGAAGTTGCAAATTTAGGAATTTTGTAGTTAAGTCCTGTAGGGTATGATTGAGTTAATTTGAAAAATTTACCAAATCCGGAGTGGACATGGTCTCCCATTCCATCCGGGTCCTCTTCACTAGGAGGGAAAGGACCCAGTTTAGCCTATTAACAAATATAGAATTAAAATCAACCTGAGTGGATTTATCTTCTATGGGGAGGCCAGAATTTTCTTTAAAAGTGGTCTGAAGCCAATTAAACTAGCCATGAACAGTTTCATCAGGCTTTTGCATTCAAGCCTGAATTTTGTTACAATGGAAAAGCCTGGGAAAAGCTAGTGGTTTCTCCAAGAGATTTATAGCCTCTCGCCAAAAGTTAGGGGCTTGTTTTTCTAAGCCGCTTTCAGGATCTTCACATCAGGTGAGCTTCATCCAGTGCTGGGCCTGGTCTTCTCTAACAAGTATATGAACTAGCTGATATAAATCTGAAAACTGCAGCTGAGAGGTCTGAACAACTATATTAAATTCACCAGCAAATCTATAGGAATTTTTAATTGCTTTTGGAAAATCCTTAACAACTCAGCTTTAGTCCGGGGAACATAAGAGACCTGATGTTTGTTTGGATCCTCAGAGGGTTTAACTTTAAAATGACAGGTTTTAACAGGTTCAGAAGAAGGGGTAAGGATAAGTTTAGAGGAGAAAGAAAATTCAGCAAGTGGGTTTGAGTGAGGAAGCACAGGGTACAGAAAAGGTAGGGGTGGTGCAGAAGGGAAAGAAGAAGATGGTGTCAGGGGCAGAGCCTGAGCACAGATTGGCTGCTGGGCAAGTCTGAGACAGAGGATTCGGTGATGACAAACAAGATGGCTGCTGAGACAAAGCTTAAAGAGGAGGGCAATGTGATCCTTCAGAAACCATTTTGTTCTTTCTCAGTTTTTTAGTTGTTTTAGCTAATTTAGACACAGTATCTTGTAGTAAGGCAATTTTAGAATTTTGTGCATATTTAGAAGCCTCCAAGTACCAATTAAAATAAATAGATCATTTGTTTTGCTTACTTTAGAGTCACAGTCTTCCAATTTGGTTTTAAGAAAAACAGGTTTGAGGGGCTGGCCCCGTGGCCGAGTGGTTAAGTTCGCACGCTCTGCTGCAGGCGGCCCAGTGTTTCGTTGGTTCGAATCCTGGGCGCGGACATGGCACTGCTCGTCAGACCACGCTGAGGCAGCATCCCACATGCCACAACTAGAAGGACCCACAACGAAGAATATACAACTATGTACCAGGGGACTTTGGGGAGAAAAAGGAAAAATAAAGTCTTTAAAAAAAAAAAAAAAGAAAAACAGGTTTGAGGAGCTCAAAAGTTCTCCATAATGGTCATTGTAATCCTGGGCTACTCTTGGTCAGTTTGGCCCACTTAGTTAAAAATGCACGTGTAGAGAGGGCCCATAGTTCTTAAACATAAACCTGGCTCAGGTCTCTGAAGGAGGGTTTCCCTCAGAACATTTAGATGACTGAGACCCATTTTCTGAAAGTTCCACTGAAAATTCAAGAAAGTTGTTAGAGTCCCAGACCTGATCCCTGAAGGAATCTAAAAAGAAAAGATAGTTGCTGGATTCCCAGCCCTGATTCCAAAAGGAATCCAAAAACAAGAAAATTCTGGATCTTGAGCATCCCCAAGCCCCAAAAGGAACTGTGCTGCCACTTCAGAAAACATCATCATCCATATGGAGTTGAGATGGGAAATGCATTTGGAAATACATAGAAATATGTATCTGACAATCTATTCATTACCCAAAATGTCTACCAACATTTTCTAGTGAATAATTATCTTTTTGCTCCACATTAAAGTTCTCACAAAGCTAGATCATGTGACAGGTAAAATACTTAATTTCCTAGGTAAATTAGCCATCATAGTTTTTGAAATAACTTCAATTAGACCACAAAAAGTTGTAGTGAAAGTGAAACCTTTCGTGGTTCAAAACTATGTAAAAATTTTACTACTAATTCTGTAAGATTTACATATATACATATATTTCATTTTTTTTCTGGGTTGCTCCTACCACTATTCATCAGAATATTCTTCTTCAATAGTAGCCAATTTAGTATTTTAAATTTAATTTATTAATGTGCTTATTTTTCAACAGCTAGGAAAATGCTAAAACTATTATAAGTTAGAGTAAATTAAATACTAGTGTTTCAATAAATATTAACAATCAATATCTAATATCTAATAATTAGTGTTTAAAGTATATAAATCTATACTTTCCTTAAAGAACATTTGTAATTTCTCATAAAATGAAAGAGAGAATTTTTCTCCAAGAAACGTTCCTCTCTGTGGTATTCTTATGATAATTTATGCAGTCGCTTCTCTTTTGACTATAAGAAAAAGGTAAATGTGTTTCATGGCATATAAGAAAGAATTACCTGTGTTTCCATCAATCAGTAGTACTCAATTTCTTCTGGTGACACACGCCTCTTCTCTCAGTCCAGGAGGAGCTGCTGGGAAAGGTAAGGCAGAATTACCATTCAGCTATAGAGAATCAAAATCTAATAAGTCCTCCACTGTTGCTTTTCTCACTGCATCTTCCCCTCTGCCCTTTTCCCTGCGGTATTAACTCTGAAATGAGCTGGCCTCACCTTAGACCCCATAGAAGGGAGAGTGAGTTCCAGTAACTTAGGGAAACTGTCTGAAGAAAATAGAATGCTTTTTCTTACAGATGAAGATATAATGTGCAAATAAGTAGGCAAATGCAGTATTCTATGTAAACATGAATTTTGTAAGAATATAACTTTTCTTAAGGTAAATCAGAAAACAGACATATCAACTCGTATAACTTTTTAAAAAGTGTTTTGCTGCAATTAAAACTACAAAAACACACATACACACACACATTTCATACATATACATGCAAAAATTAGCCTCCTCTTTAAGGATCATTTTCCTTAGTCTTATTACATTTGTGAAAAGAGAATGGCGTGTTAAATTCATATGGAACAATATCATGTGCTCGTTACGAATGATCACATTAATTTAAGTTGACATAGAAATATACTTATAGAATCACAGTTGTGATAATAATGTTTCAAAAGAGATGTTTAGTATAATTTCATTTTACTAAGTCCTATATGTGTTAAAGCTTACAAAGGACTCAGAAAGAAATGAACAGTGAAATTATTTTTCAGTTGTAATAGTTTATGTAATCTTTTTGGGTCATAAATTTGTTAATCTGTTTTCTTTACAAGTCTATGTAGTTTTTTAGATTAGTGAAAATAATAAACTGAAAGTAAAAGTTAATAATTTTTAAAGAGTGTTAAAAGACTACACATATTAGAATTTTCAGGAGTTTATATTTGAGCATATATCGATTTGAACCAGGCAGTGTCAACCCGAAAGTAATTAGGAACGTTCCAGGGACAGGAGCTAGGGGAGAGGTCTTTATAGAGAAGATGCCCAAGTAAAGCAAGGAAGTGATTGGACTGGCTACAATTTAAGCATTTGCTTTATTTGGAAAAGCCTAGTTCCCTGTTCATGATTGTTGTTCTTACCATTGAAGCACTTACAGGAACTAACTCTGGCTTCGGTTACAGTTTGCTTACTTAGGCTATCAAGGGATCAGAGCCACCTCGTCTAATGGCCTTCTTGTTTAATTACTTTACAAGGGTCAAGAGACAGCAAATGAAAAGGAGGTCAAGGAATGAGTGGCATGTTTATAGGTATAATTATATTATTTATCAATATAGTAGAAATTTTATAAATCTATCTATCATCTACTTGACGATGATCTTTTAGCCAATACACATTCTTTTAAGTGTACAAGGGAAATTTTTAAATTAATTAAAATTTATTAATTTAAAGGTAATTTAAATTAATAAACTGCAAAGAATTTAATTAATTCATAGTATTTTATTTGACTATAGAAGGTTTAAGCTAGAAATCAATGACAAAGGAAACTAGAAAATCCTAAAACATTTCCATTTTGTTCAATATATTTGTATTCATTTTTTTTTAAAGATTTTATTTTTTCCTTTTTCTCCCCAAAGCCCGCCAGTACATAGTTGTATATTCTTCGTTGTGGGTCCTTCTAGTTGTGGCATGTGGGACGCTGCCTCAGTGTGGTTTGATGAGCAGTGCCATGTCCGCGCCCAGGATTCGAACCAACGAAACACTGGGCCGCTTGCAGCGGAGTGCGCGAACTTAACCACTCGGCCACGGGGCCAGCCCCAATATATTTGTATTCTTAAGTAACTCCCAGTATAGTTTTTTAAGTGCTAGTTGTTCATTCTCAAACGCTGTTTAAAATATCAGTGCACTACACACTTGCTCTGCTCAAAGACCAAGGATAAGCGAAATACACTGGGTAGGCAACAGTTTCATCAAAACATATGGAAAAATGATTCCCTTTTGTGTGGACAGGAGGAAGACTACATTCAAACTTGTAATGGATGTTTAAACAGAAAAAAAAAAAACCTGTACTACCCAGGATTTCATCGTCTTAATGTCTGCTTCTTAATGTTCAGAATCCTTGTCTCTGTCCTGACCAAAATGTGTTCTAAGAAATAACATTCTTTTATACAATACATGAATATATATGTTCTTGTGTGTGTGCGGGGTGCGTTACATGGATGACACATAGCTATTTATTTCACCACCACAAATAAAATTGTGTAAATAGAGGCAGGCCCCACGGCCAAGTGGTTAAGTTCATGTGCTCCGCTTCGGCGGCCCAGGGTTTGCTGGTTTGGATCCTGGGCACCAACCTAGCTTTGCTCATCAAGCCATGCTGAGGTGGCATGCCACATAGCACAACCAGAAGGACCTACAACTAGAATATACAACTATGTGCTGGGGGGCTTTGGGGAGAAAAAAACAGAGGAAGATTGACAACAGATGTTAACTCAGGGCCAATTTTTCTTACCAAAAAAAAGCATACCTTAAAAAAAAGTCATCGTCTTTAAAAAAAATTTGTGGAATTACCTGGAACACCAGTAAATTAAACAAAGTTCTTATTGGTGGGTATGTAATGGACCTTGAAATTATGTATAAAAATGAAGGAATAACTATCCACCTTAGAAAATTATCAGTGTTTTATTATTTGTATGTTTGAATTGAAGTCTTGCTGATAATTATAATATATATAGCATGTATATTATACATAATTTATAATGTAATATTATAGGACACAGTAGTCTCATACTTGACTCTCTTATATATATATATATAAATATGAGATTATATATCATGATGTATGTCTATATATAAGATTCATAGAGCCACAGTGTCATAGAATTTCAGCTCCAAAGGGGAAGAGACATCAGATGTGTAGTTTCACTTACTCATTGGGAAATATATTGTCCATGCAACAACTGTCTCACCAATGTCTCACATTTATGCTATGTTTTTTTAACAAAATTTTAACTAAAAGTACATTGTTATTTTCAGTTAGATATCTAAAGAAACACCTGTTTTAAGGCCTTTTTGTGATAGTTCTTGCTCATTTATGGTTAGCATGCAAAGCAGCATCAGTAGCTGTAACATTGATACGACATGCTTCAACTTACTTAACAATGAATATGGTGATTCACCAGTCAATAGTATAAAAAATTGGTCTACCAATTAAATTCAAGATAGCTTTAGGTCTATTTAATAGACACAATATAAATGAATTACTACTATAATCTTAGAATGTTATACCTTAAGTATACACTGACTAACCTTGCCAGGAAAAATTAATTCTTATGTAATTGAAGCCAACAGAAGTAAAACGTTGGCTAAGAGTCAATTTCTGTGGTAAAGAGGAAGATAGGTAGTCCCAAACTGCTTTTAGTAAATCCTTTTTCACTTTTTTCTATCATTGCCGAAGCTAAATGAGCAAGAGAGAAGTCAAATACATGCAAACTATTCTTCTCCATGTCATTCTGTCCTTTTGGTGAAACTAATAAATTGAACAGTGTGGAGTGTTTCCAAACTTATATCTTTAAGAGTAAATGAAAGAGAATGATAGAAAAGCCCCTGAGTTCAGGTCAAGTTGCACAGACAAATGAGCGATACTTTACCGACATTAATGTTTATCTAATGATTCAAATTGCCAGCACTGATTAATTAGATGTATTATTATAGAAATTCATCTATAAAATTCTCAGAAGTTTGTGAATTAAAATGGAAATATTGTGGAATAATTTAAAAGGACTAGGTAGACATGGATCAAATGGCAAAATGCAATTTATATATCTGTTACATATGTGCAACTTGGTTAGGTCTTCTCAACATTAGTACTGTTGACATTATGGGCCAGATAATTCTCTGTCATAGGAGGCTGTCCTGTGCACTGTGGATATGTTGCAGTATCCTTGCTCTCTAACCATTAGATGCCAGTAGCATCTCCTATTCCCAGTTGTGACAACCTGAAACATCTCCAGACATTGTCAAATGTTCCTTGGTGGGGAGAAGCAAAATTACCCCGGGTTGAGAATCACTGCTCTAGATGTAAACTTTGTGTGATGTTTTCAGCTCTGCCTAATTACTGTTTTTCTTTTCCTTCCTTCCTCCCGTCCTTCCTCCCTCCCTTCCTTCCTCCCTTCCTTCCTTCCTTACTCCTTTCCTTCCTTCTTTCCTTCCTTTCCTTCCTTCTTTCCTTCTCCCTTTCTTCCATTCTTTTTCTTTCTTTCATTCTATTTTTTATAACTGAAATTGAGGTTAGAGTAATCCCAATTTTAAGGCTTCATTTCATGTCCAGCTTTTCCCATGACCCACCCTCACTTCGCTCTGTATAACTTTTCCCCAGCCTGCTGCCAAAGTCAGAAAATTCATACTCTTCAATTCTCCCTTCAGAGGCCTAATTGTTCAAATGTCTCACAAATCCATGGCCTGCACTGGCTGCGCTTTGCTGAGGACACAGATCCTTGTAAATCATACGTGTGGAGTATTCATAATGAGGTGTGAAGCTCGAATAGCCCTCAGAGTCCCTGGGAAACCACCCATTTGCCATTCTTTGCCATGTCTCCCTACAGAAGGGGATGTTGTTTAGGCTAGAGGTTTTCAAAGTTTAGAGTGTATCAAAACCATGGGGAGGATTTGTTAAAACACAGATTCGTGGGTCTCATGCCCAGATTTTCTGATTCAGTAGGTCTTGGATGCGACCGCAAATGTGCATTACTAATAAGCTCCCAGATGATGCAGATGCTGCTTGCCAAGGAATGGCACTTTGAGAACCACTGGTTTAATCAAACCTTGTTAAGCAGGTGGATGAATTCTTTCTCGTAATAGAGAATGTATATATAACTTTTAACAGTTAAAACTTTCAATGGCTAACTTTAGAGTAGAAATTAAACCTGAAATGGTACAGCTCAACAAATCTCTGTGAGGCTACATAGAGATTCAGATTTAAGGAAAATATTTTTTTAAAGAATTGGGAAAATTACAGATTAGGCATTATATTAGCAATTAGTTTAATACCTCATTCTCAAATCTGGAGACTCGTGTCCTAGGATTTGATGGGCCTGGAAGTAAGAGTGAGTCATCCATAGTGTCTCTGTCTCATGAAGTGGCATTTACTTCCCTTATCTGCCATGGGATTCCACAAGTTTAGAAGAGCTGGGATTCTGGAAAGGACTTGGTATTCTTGCTGCTACAGTTACAGCTGAGGCTGCTCATGATAATTGCAAAGCGAACACTATCAACACAACTTATATAAGGAACACTTACTAAATGCCAGGAGCTTTGCGTTTAACTATTTTAGCAACAAAATGTGGTAGATATTATTATTACTACTATTTCATTTTGAGGAAAAATAAATGTACGTTAGAGATGTCAGTCTATAGAAACACAACTCTGATCATTTACTGAATATCTACAAGGGGGAATATTTCCTTTTTAGTTGCTATGTAAATGATAATATATATTAGGAGACTGCTCTGTTTAGAAGCTGACACTTCCAAGGCCTATCTGGTTGTTAAAGGTCTGAAGATGAGCCATCAGTATACTCTGTGCTCAGCTTATTTTTCATGAATTCTACCTAAAATCAGTGAAAAGGAAAGCAATGTTCTTGCAGAACGTCAAGAACTACACATTTTTCCCAGTATCTTTGTACCCAAACATCCAGAGAGAAAATAAACTAAAATCTTCAGGCTTCCTCACTACAATTTCAAATATCTTTTCATATTGAAAGAGAAAAAAGAAAAAGACAATTTCCAGAGAGTGAGATGTCAGGTGAGTTCTGTCATGCAGCCGTCCTCCTAGATAACTGGAGCAGCATGCTTTCTCTTCCGTGGCTCCCTCCCTGCAGGAAACACCAGCAGCATAGGCTTTCCCACCATGCTTTCTCCTCACTTCCTCAACTATAACCAAAGTCTGCTCATTCCTCTAGAATTCACAAGACTAATCATGTACATTTCATCTTTTGTGACATTTTAAATAATATATTCAGCACTATAGCAAGGATAGGAGTGAGGGGTAAATAGTAGTACGTCATTTATTGTTCATACTTCTGGTTATGGAGTTCCAGACAAAGAAGTGAGCTGTGAATTCTTCATTTTGATTATTGGTTCACTCTGTGTGTTGCTGAGATTCTATGAAATAGATATACATTGCCTTCAATAGCCAGGTGAATGTATCAGAGAAAAGAAATCAAGGAAGTTAAGTTCATTCTGAAAAGACAACTACTTAGTCACCTAGATGGATCATTGACAGGAAGGACATTTGAGACTATTCTAAAGCTTTGCACCCTGACGCATTCTGAACAATGGAAAGATAATAAGTCAGATGGAAGAAATGCTGTGTGGGTGGCCTCGCAGAATGTTATCACGGAAAATATCTGAGCACTCTAGAATCCCATTTGAACTTGTAATGGCCTTTGATTCTTCCTGTTCTTACTTCTCTTTCTATCAACATGGACCCTCTCTTTAAGGAGATTACAGTCTGGAATG
Organism: Equus caballus; assembly: GCF_041296265.1. Taxonomy (NCBI): domain Eukaryota; kingdom Metazoa; phylum Chordata; class Mammalia; order Perissodactyla; family Equidae; genus Equus; species Equus caballus. The sequence goes on from NC_091687.1 coordinate 23,019,216, forward strand.
ACTGCAAAGCACCAGTGTGCTGACATTCTGAGAAGAACCTATGTGTGGACCCTACTCATCCTTCCACCTGCCCAGTTCCAAAGATCAGCTAGGTATACATTTTCACAGGTACTTGGGTGAATCTGAGGTCTCCAAGAACCTTTGCAAAAGTCTGCTAGGGCAAAACTATTTTAAAAATAGTAATATTTGGGTGTTTTTTTCTCTATCATTCTCTCACAAATGAATGGTGGAGTTTACCAGAGGCTATAATGAGTAATATTGAAGCAGATTGACTGCAGAAGCAAATTTGAGAATTAAGTTATCTGATTAATCCAGGTTTGCAGACTGTAAAGCAATGCTATTCTTCTCAATATATCTTTCACTTCTGACATAGTTAATTATCATTAAGTATGTTATTTGTGCTATCCTTTAAAGAGTTTATTATTGTTTTAAAACATTATTTCATTCATACAGTTTAAATTTCTCATTTTAATTCCTAATATCTTTAACATAGATGCACATATTCCCATTTTTATGACATCAAAGGTTTCCTGACACCAAAATTTTGAAAAAGACTGACATAATGCATTTTTGTGTAGATTCAGATTCTCATTATTGTTTTTTAATTTGTAGGGTATTTTCCCATTTGTAAAACTTGAAGACACTGAGAATCTTTTCTTTTAGCTTATCAATGTATTTTTTAATTTAAAAATTGTAAAAATGTGCAAAAATAGCAGTCATTTATATTTTTACTTTCCAGTGTTAAATATTTGTTATCTTGGTATGTTCTTTTTTATTGAGGTCACATTGGTTTATAACATTGTATAAATTTCAGGTGTACATCATTATATTTCAGTTTCTGAATGAACTGCATCATGTTCACTACCAAAAGTCTAGTTGCCATCTGTCACTACACACATGTGCCCCTTAACTCCTTTTGCCCTTCTCTTACCCCCTTCCCCTCAGGTAACCACCAATCTGTTCTCCTTATCTATGTGTCTGTTTGTTTATCTTCCACACATGAGTGAAATCATATGGTAATTTTCTTTCTCCATCTGACATATTTTGCTTTGCATAATAACCTCAAGGTCCATCCATGTTGTCCCAAATGGCACAGTGTTGTCTTTTTTATGGCTGAATGGTATTTCATTGTATATCTGCAAACATAGTTTTTATTCATTCATCCACTGATGGGCACTTAGGTTGCTTCTAAGTCTTGGCTTTTATGAATAATACTGCAATGAACATAGGAGTGCATACATCTTTTTGATTTATTGTCTTCATATTCTTTGAATAAATACCCAGATGTAGAAGAGCTGAATCATATGGTAGCTCTATTTTTAACTTCTGCAGAAATCTGCATATTGTTTTCCATAGTGGCTGCACCAATATACATGCCCACCAGCATGAGTACAAGAGTTCCTTCTTCTCCACATTCTCTCCAACACTTGCTATTTTTTCTCTTTTAAGAAATAGCCACTCTGAGGGGCCAGCCCAGTGGCACAGTGGTTAAGTTTGCATACTCTGCTTCAGGGGCTTGGGGTCCTCAGGTTCAGATCCCGGGTGTGAACTTACAGGCTGCTTATCAAGCCATGCTGTGGCAGCATCCCACATACAACATAGAGGAAAACGGGCAACAGATGCTATCTCTTGGCCAATCTTCCTCACACACACACAAAAATTAGCCATTCTGATGAAGGTGAGGTGATATCACATTGTAGTTTTGATTTGCATTTCCCTAGTAATTAATGATGTTGAACATCTTTTCATATGCATGTTGGCCATCTGTACATCTTCTTTGGAAAAATGTCTGCTCATATCCTCTTCCCATTTATTGGTCAATGCGTTTGTTTATATGCTGTGGAGTTACATGAGTTCTTTATATATTTTGGATATTAATCTCTTATAAGATATATGATTTAGAAATATTTTCTACTAGTTTGTGGGTTGTCTTTTCATTCATTTCGTTGATGGTTTCCTTTGCTCTGGAGAAGCATTTGAGTTTGATGTTGTCCAATTTGTTTATTTTCTCTTTTGTTTCCCTTGCCTGAGGAGACATGATATTCAAAAAGGTACTGTTAAGATCAATGTCAAAGAGCATACTGTCTACATTTTCATCTAGGAGTTTTACGGATTCAGGTCTTACATTCAAGTCTTTTATCCATTTTGAGTTAATTTTTGTGTATGGTGTAAGATAGGGGTCCAAATTCATTCTTTTGCGTGTGGCTATCCAGTTTTCGCAACATGATTTGTTGAAGAGATTTTCTTTTTCCATTGTATCTTCTTTGCTCTTTTGTTAAAAATTAATTGTCCATAAATGTGTGGGTTTATTTCTGGGCTCTCAATTCTGTTCCTTTGATCTGTTTGTCTGTTTCTCAGCCAGTACCATGATGTTTTGATTATTGTAACTATGTAGCATATTTTGAAATCAAGGAGTGTGAAACCTCCAGCAGTGTTCTTTATTCTCAATATTGCTTTGGCTATTTGAGGACTTTCCTTGTTCCATATAGATTTTAGGACTTTTTATTCTATTTTCATGAAAACTGTCATGTGATTCTGAGTGGGATTTCAATGATTCTCTAGATTGCTTTAGGTAATATGGACATCTTAACTATGCTAGTTCTTCCAATCTATGGACATCAAATATCTTTCTGTTTTTTTCTTCTTGATTTCTTTCAACAATGTCTTATAGTTTTCAATGTACATGTCTTTCACCTCCTTGGTTAAATTTGTTCCTAGGTATTTTACTCTTTTTGTTACAATTGTAGACAGGATTGCATCCTTGATTTCACTTCCTGCTAATTGTTGTTAGTGTATAGAAATGTGCATGAGTTTTGTATATTGATTTTGTGTCCTGCAAATTTACTGTACTTGTTAATTATTTCTAATAGTTTTTTTGTGGGTTATTTAATGTTTTCCATATATAGAATCATGTCATCTGAAAATAGTGACAGTTTTACATCTTCCTTTCCAATTTGGAAACTTTTTCTTTCTTTTTATTGCCTAATTACTCTGGCTAGGACTTCTACTACTATGTTAAATGCGTGATGAGAGTTGGCATCCTTTTCTTGTTTCTGTTGTTAGAAGAATAGCTTTAAATTTTTCACCATTGAGTATGATGTTGGCTGTGGGTTTGTCATATATGGCTTTTATTATGTTGAGGAACTATCCTTCTATATCCTTCCCCAAGGCACATTACATTAAAACTGCCAAAAGTCAATGACAAAGAAAAATATGGAAGACAGCCAGAGAGAAGAAATAACTTACAAAGGAACCCCACTAGGCTATCAGCATATTTTTCAGCAGAAACCTCACAGGCTAGTAGAGAGTGGAATGATATATTCAAAATATTTAAAATAAAAACCACCAACCAAGAATACTCTATCCTGCTAAGTTATCCTTCAGATATGAAGGAGAAATAAAATTTTCCTTGACAAGCAAAAGTTCATCATGTAATGAAGAGATTCATTCCCACCAGACAAGCCTCAGAAGAAATGTTTAAAAGAGCCATCCTAACTGAAACCAAAGGCAATGGTTTGCAAAGCTTTAAGCAAAATGATAAGTAGACAGAGTCAGAAAATTTCAACTGTATATCAGAAGAGCTTAGTAAACACTTAAGAATAACATAAAGACCCAAAGTAAAGAAATCATAAAAATTAACTATAACCACTTCAACTTGATAAAAAAAACTCATAATACGAAAAGGAATAATTTGTGACAATAAAAAAATAGAAGAGGAAGAGGACAGAACCTGCATAGGTAAATGAAGATTAAATGCTATCAGCAGAAAAATGACTAGCTCATCTGAAATCTTTTATATAAACCACACACTAGCCACAAAATGAAAAATCAGAGCAGAGTCACAAAACATAAAAAAGAGGAAACTGAGAAACACGTCATAGAAAACCACCTAACTAAAATGAGAAAAAGGAACTACTAGGAGAAATAAATAATGAAAATATAGAACAACCTGAAAACAAAATATGAAATGTCAGTATTAAGCCCTCATATATCAATAATCACTCCAAAAGTATTTGGCTTGAATTCGCCAATAAAAAGACACAGACTGGCTGGATGGATTAAAAAATAAGATCCAAAAATATGCTTCCTCCAAGAGACCCATTTCAGCTCTAAAGACATGCTCCAAGCTAATGGCAGACAAAAGAAAGCAGGTGTTGCCATACTTATATCAGACAGACTTCAAGATAAGAAAAGTAAAGAGAGAAAAAGAGGGGTAATATATTATGATCAAAGGGACTCTCTACCAAGAAGACATAGCACTTATAAACATCTATGCACCCAACACAGGATCACAAAAGCACATAAAGCAAACCTAAAAGGAGATAATAATAATTACACAATAAACATAGGGGGCCCTAACACTTCACTCACATCAATGGATAGATCATCCAGACAGGAAATCAACAAGGAAACAGTGGAATTAAATGAAAAGCTAGACTAGTTGGACTGACATACATAAAAACACTCCATGCAAAAACAGCAGAATACAAATTCTTCTCCAATGTGCATGAAACATTCTCAAGGATAGACCATATGTTGGGAAACAAGACAAGCCTCAATAAATTTAAGAAGATGGAATTAATTACAAGCATCTTCTCCAATCACCAGTCTGTGAAGCTAGAAATTAATTACAAGAAAAAAGATGAGAAAGGGATGAAGAAGTGGAGATTAAAATATATGCTATTGAACAAAAAATGGATCATTTAAGAAATTAAAATAGAAATCAAAAAATATCTGGAGACAATTAAAAATTAAAACACACCATACCAACTCATGTGGGATGCAGCAAAATTGGTACTATGAGGGAAATTCATAGCAATACAGGCTCATCTTAAGAAAATAAGAAAAATCCAAAATAAGAAATCTCAAGTTACACCTTACTGAATTAGAAGAAGAGCAAACAAAGCCCAAAGTCACCAGAAACTGAGAAATAATAAAAATCAGAGCATAAATAAATGCAATTGGAACCAAAAGTCACTAGAAATGATCAATGAAACAAAAAGCTGGTTCTTTGAGAAGATAAACAAAGTTGACAAACCTCTAGCCAGGTTTACAAAGAAAAACGGAGAGAAAGCTCAGATAAATAAACAGAAATGAAAGAGGAGAAATAACAGTGGATACCACAGAAATACAAAGGATTATAAGAGAAGACTGTGAAAAGCTATATGCCAACAAATTGGACAATCTAGAAGAAATGGATAAATTCTTAGACTCTTACACCCTCCCAAAGGTGAATCAATAAATAGATAATCTGAATAGATTAATCACAAGTAAAGAGATTGAAACAGTAACCAAACTCATTCCCAAAAATAAAAGCCCAGGAGCAGATGGCTTCCCTGGAGAATTCTACCAAACTTTCAGAGAGGATTTAATACCTATCCTTCCCAAGCTATTCCAAAAACCTAGGTAGACAGAATGTTTCCTAACACATTCTACGAGGCCAACACCACTCTGATACCAAAGCCTGACAAGGACAGCACAAAAAAGGAGAAATACAGGCCAATATCGCTGATGAACATAGATGCAAAAATTCTCAACAAAATTTTGGCAACCGGAATTCAGCAATATATCAAAAGGATCATACATCACGATCGAGTGGGATTCATACCAGGGACACAGGGATGGTTCAGCATCCACAGATCAGTCAACATGATACACCACATCAGTAAATTGAGGAATAAAAACCACATGATCATCTCAACAGATGCAGAAAAAGCATTTGACAAGATCCAACAGCAATTTATGATAAAAACTCTTAAGAAAATGGGGATAGAAGGAAATTACCTCAGCATAATAAAGATCATATATGACAAATCCACAGCCTGCATCATACTCAATGGACAAAAACTTAATGCCATTCCTCTGAGAACAGGAACAAGACAAGGATGCCCTCTATCACCATTCCTATTGAACATTTGAATTTGGAGGTTTTGGCTAGAGCAATTAGGCAAGACAAAGGAATAAAAGGAATCCAAATAGGAAATGAAGACGGGAAATTCTCACTATTTGCAGATGACATAATCTTATATATAGAAAACCCTAAAGAATCAATTGGAAAACTATTAGAAATAATCAACAACTTCATTAAAGTGGCAGCGTACAAAATCAACTTACAAAAATCAGTTGCATTTCTATACTCTAATAACAAATTTACAGAAAGAGAACTCAAGAATACCATTCCATTTACAATCACAGCAAAAAAAATTAAATATCTAGGAATAAATTTAAGCAAGGAGGTGAAGGACTTATACAATGAAAACTATTAAGACATGATTAAAAGAAGTAGATGATGACATGAAGAAATGGAAAGAGATTCCATGCACATGTATTGGAAGAATAAACATAGTCAAAATGTCCCTACTACCCAAAGCAATCTACAGATTCAATGCAATCCCAATCAGAATCCCAATGACATGCTTCATAGAAATAGAACAAAGAATCCTAAAATTCATATGGGGCAACCAAAGACCCAGAGTTGCTAAAGTATCCTGAGAAAAAAGAGCAAAGCTGGAGACATCACAATCCCTGACTTCAAAATGTACTACAAAACCATAGCAATCAAAACAGCATGGTACTGGTGTAAAAACAGGCACTCAGCTCAATGGAACAGAACTGAAAGCCCGGAAATAAAACTGCACATCTATAGACAACCAATCTTTGACAGAGGTGTGAAGAACCTACAATGGCGAAAAGATAGTCTCTTCAATAAATGATGTTGGGAAATCTGGATAACCACTTGAAAAAGAATGAAAGTAGACCATTATCTCACACCATACACAAAAATAAACCCAAAATGGATCAAAGACTTGAAGATAAGTCCTGAAACCATAAAACTCCTGGGAGGTAATCTAGGTAGAACACTCTTTGACATCAAACTTAAAAGGATCTTTTTGAATATCATGTCTTCTCAGACAAGGGAAACAAAAGAAAAAATAAACAAGTGGGACTTCATCAGACTAAAGAGCTTCTGCAAGGCAAAATAAACTAGGATCAAAACAAAAAGACAACCCATCAATTGGGAGAAAATTGCTGCAAATCATATATCCGACAAGGGGTTAATCTCCGTAATATATAAGAAACTCGCACAACTGAATAACAAAAAACCAAACAGCCCAATCAAAAAATGGACAGAGGACATGAACAGATATTATTCTGAAGAAGATATAGAGATGGCAAATAAGCACATGAAAATATGTTCAACATCACTAATAATTAGGGAAATGCAAATCAAAACTACACTAAGATACCACCTTAACACCTGTTAAAATGACTATAATCACTAAGACTAAAAATAACAACTGTTGGAGAGGGTGTGGAGAAAAGGGAATCCTCATACACTGCTGGTGGGAATGCAAACTGGTGCAGCCACTATGGAAAAGAGTATGGAGATTCCTCAAAAAACTAAAAATAGAACTACCATATGACCCAGCTATCCCACTTCTGGGTATCTATACAAAGAACTTTGAATCAACAATCCAAAGTGACATATGTACCCCTATGTTCATTACAGCACTATTCACAATAGCCAAGACATGGAAGCAATCCAAGTGCCCATGGACTGATGATTGGATAAAGAAGATGTGGTATATATATACAATAGAATACTACTCAGCGATAAAAATGACAAAATCATCCCATTTGCAACAACATGGATGGACCTGGAGGGTATTGTGTTAAGCTAAATAGGGCAGACTGAGAAAGACAAATACCATATGATTTCACTCATATGTGTAATGTAAAAAACACATAGACAAAGAAAACAGTTCAGTGGTTACCAGGAGAAGGGGGGTAGGGGGTGGGCACAGGGTGTGAAGGGGAGCACTTGTATGGTGATGGACAAGAAATAATGTACAACTGAAATTTCACAATGATATAAGCTATTATGAACTCAATAAAAATTCTAATTATCACTCAAAAGCTCACATTTTATCATGGCAACATTCACCATCAAATGCTTTCCTTGAAATGATAGTCTCATTGTATTAAGTTTTATGAAAATATCTGCTAAGGCATTAGTTTGCCTGTCTGTCATTCTTGCAAGTAAAAATAATGTTCCATAAAAACACAGCTAGCTCAGGTTGCATCTCAAATGATTCCATCTTGAGGCACACAATACATTAAAGGCATATAGTCAAAGGCTGAGATTTAATAAAATTAACTATTTTTTGCTTTTCCATTTTGGAAATTCTATGTGAAACTGCCATTTTTTTTCAATTACAAGAGTTGTGGTAAATAATATAACCACTAGTGCAGATTGGTGAGAATGCCTTCATTTTCGCCAAGGCACCAGTGGTGTTATTCTCATTGCTTTCATACCATAAGTTCAAATGTCAATGCAGTGAAAAAGTAAAACAAAACATTTTAGTACTATTGTGAAAATAGCTCTGCAATTTTGTACCCCATAAAAAAGTTAGGGCAAACGCTTGTAAATGTCCCCCGTGTTTAATAGGGGATTTATGATTTCAAATTTACAAAATTGTACCAAAATGTTTTTTTCAAAGTGATTATATAACAATTTATTATCTTTGTCATCCACAGAAAGGATCATTACAATGTAATAAACTCCTCTTATATGGTTTTGCTGGTTCACAAGTATATCCCTTTATATTTTTGTTAGATGTTGCCAAACTATCTTGGAAAACTACGTTTCCGATATAAAGTTTTATCAGTAGTTTATGAGTGACTTATTGTACACACATTCTCTTCAATGCTCTGTAAGATTAATCTTTTTTAAAAAAACTGATTAAATAAGCGAAAAAGGCTCCGATCCGTGATTGTTTTATCTTGCATTTCCTGGATCAATGGAGAGGTTAAGTAATTCATCTTACATTGTCCATTTTATTTCTTTTGTGTGAATTGAATGGCCTTATCCCTTGTCCATTTTTTTCCTTGAGTTGAATATTTTTTCCTTACTAATTTCTAAAACCTTTTAGAATATTTTGGATATTAGTTCTTTCCATGTCTTTTTTCTACTGAAAACATTTTCTTCTGTAAAGTTGTTCCGTATTTCTTACATCTAACATCATTTCAAATTGTCAGTAATCCTGCTATTTGTCGTTGGCTGCAGAAAGCTCTATGAATCCATAGACAAAAAATTCTTGGGGCTGATGTGGTAGTGAAATGGTTAAAGTTATACCTTCTGCTTCGGTGACCAAGGGTTCCCTGGCCCAGATACCAGGTGTGGATCTACGCACCACTTGTCAAGCCATGCTGTGGGCTGGCGTCCAACATATAAAGTCAAAGGAAATGGGCAAAGATGTTAGCTCAGGGCCAGTCTTCCTCGAAAAAAAAAACTCTCCTTATATTTTCATCTGACATTTTATAGTTTTTGTCCTCTTTTTATATCAAATCTACATAGTATTTATTTTTAGGTACAGTGTGAATTATCTTTAAAGGATAGACTATCACAGATTTTGTTGTGAAACATCTCTTGTTATGCTTCTTCCACATACAGTTCTGCATAGTTACATCTTATCTTAGAGGAGAGAGGAGTCTTAAAAACCTAAAACACTGAAAATGACTTAGTCAATTTGAAATGTTAAGTTTAAATTTTCTTCTACCAAGGAAGAAAAAGAAACACATGGAATAATTCGAGTTCAAATGGCAAAGAATACAAAAGCACCAACTGATTCACCAACAAAGCCTGTTTTCCTTTAGTGGAGAGCGAGGTTTAGAATTTAAGATTAAGAAAGAGGGGCTTTAGGCATGTTGAATGCTACGATATTTTATTATGTAGTTCCTTTCAACGTGCAGTACAGGAAAATGTATTTAAAAAAAATCGTAAGTTGATATTGATATTTGAAATTCAAATTTACTATTGCAGAGTTTTCTCTAACATTTTGGTTTCGTATTTTCTAGCTTTTCTCCTATTGTGAGACCTTGATTTCTGTCAGCACTAATACCTTCATCCTTCAATGTACATAACTTACAACACTAATAAAACCCTGACCAATAGACTTTATGAGTGAATGTTAAGAGTCATTTGCAGTTCTTTTTATTCTTGAAACAAATCTGCTGAGAATGGACATGTATTTGTTCTGTTTCCTTGAAATTATTCTCTTTTCTGGGTAGATATGTCACCTATTTGATATACTATTAGGCTCACTTGTTTCTCTTTTATTTTAGGATTTGCTGTCTTCTACTTTTGAATGTGTTGTAAATTTACAAGTTCCAAAGGGAAATTTCTATTAATTAGTATCCTCAGGAAAGTTATGTTTCAATACCTGTCACCTCTATTTCGTCTCCTGTCCTCAGTATGTAAACATATACTTAAGCTTTTATAAAACCTTCATTACCTTTCATAAAATAAGTAAATAGATATAAGAGCATTTTAATTTCCCATTGTTTCTTACACAAGTGTAAAATACTATCTACCCTTATCCCACTACACACTTTGCCTAACCACTTAATGATATATTCTGAATGGAAATATTTCTCCTATTTTGAAGGCTGTGAAGTACACCATTGTATAGATACGCATGCTTTATTCAACAGTCTTGTATGGGTGGCCTTTCAGGCTGCTTCCAAATATTAGCTATTACAAATAGATTTTGTTTCACAGTTGATTGGTATCCTGGGCTTACCTGATTCTTGCAGTCATACTTGACTGTCCATGCACTGCTTCTGTGGGCAGTTTTCTGGGAGCTGCAGCAGAAATCTCTTTACTTATCCACAATAAGAGTCTAGTCCTATGGCTGCGAACTCAGTTTTATCATCTCTAATATAATTTGGTTTATTTATCACAACTAAGAAGCTTTTTTCTGAATCAAAAATAGACACCAGATATTACCATATCTTCTTAATTCTAATATAAAAAATAAACATCTTGACTCACACGAAAACTTTTGGGGTGAGCTCATTGTGAAATTACAAATCTGTATCCCTTGATTAAAATCATTTGATCATATATTTAGAGACTGTTTTGTTAAACTTTAGATTCATAAGCCTATATCAGTTATTACTATAACTTTCTCAGATTGCTTTTACACACGTTCATTACTCATTCACTAAATGTGCTTGAACATTTAACCTCATTCATTTGAAAATGTCTTACATTGGGCTAAGATATGCATATTGACCCATCCAACCTTACCAATTCTATGAAAATGTAGATGTCTTCCTGATTATGAAAATTGTGTTTTAGTCCCTTGCTGTTTTCACTGCAGATTCATTTAAAAATATTTTGTGTGACTAGTATATGTCTCAAAAATATGCCATGTTTTAATACAATTTTGTAGAGCTTTTCCTCATTTGTAAATGCTAAAATTATCCTAAGAGGTTAGAAAGATAGAGTTGAGAACTCCAGCTGTGAATAAAAGCTTCATTTTGTAGCTGTCTTCTGTTCAGTTTAGCTTTTATGTATTAACAATTATATGTATTGCAAGAATAAAATATTTTTTCACAGATTAGAGATAGTTTATGAAAAATGAAAAAAAGTCTTTGTGACAAGTTACTTTCTGAGTCCATTTTTACAAATTTCTCTAAGCAAATGTTACCCAAAATGATATTCCAAGAAACACTGTTATTCAAATAGTGAACAAATATCCCTTCAAAACAAAACAAAACAAAAAAGAGTCCCTTGTCAAAATTTTGTGAGATGCTGCTGCTCAGAGGATTATAATGCCCTGATTGATAACTCTTTCAGATGTCCTCCAGAAAATCCTTCCATTTAGCTTTGTTTAAACTTAAAATTTGTGAGCACAGAATACTTTCTTTCAAAACACAACTGTTTAGATGCTTTATTTATGAATTTGAAATATACTTACCGAGTGTTAATACGCATACATTCTCTAACAGCACCCTGGAAAGTCAACTGCAATCTGAAAATCAAATTCCATTCTCAACCTCACGGAGCTTTCAGTTCTTTCTCTCTATCTTGAAATACAGATTTTTTTCTATGTCAGTGTGACGTTTCATACAAGAATTAATAATAAAAGCAGTAATAAACATGAAAATGGAAAATAGAACACTTCCAAATATTTGACCTTAAAAAGTTAGTTCAAAATATTTATTGAAATTTTATTATTATATGTTTAAAATTAATCTCAGGATATTTATCAGTAAGAAAGTTTTCTTCTATCTATTATATGCACTAAAAAGCCATTTTGTTTAGCTGATCATGAGGCTGAGTTTCACCTCCTTTCTAATGTTAATGATACTTTTCCAAGGGCAGTATATATTTCTTCTAGCTCTTGTGAAATTAAACATTGGCTAAGAGTTGAAGGGATTCTTTTTCTTGACTTCTGGAAATCAGATTTTCCTCAGCATTGCAAGAGAAAATATATTGAAATATTCAAAGATTCTCCATACTTGAAAGCTTTGAAGAGGTGAGATATTCTAAGCTGGTAACTGTGAATTACCATATCAAAAATATTCAAAAACAAATTGTAGAGTTATTTTTTCTTTCTGCCTGAGGATAAAGAGGAAATTTTAAAGTCAAAACTAAAAATTGTGATTTTTATTCAGTATTATTGATAAATCCCATTATGACTCAACTTTTGCCAGTTTCAAGAAAAGAAAAAAAAAAGAGAAAAAGACATGATAAGAGTGGAAGAATAGGTATGAATTTTTTAGTTAGAACTCAGTTATGCAACAATCTACTTTTTTCCCTATAACTAGACTGTCATGAGCCTCTATTCTTTCTGAGTTCTAAAATTGTGCTGAGTCATTTCTAAGGATGTTCAATCAAATTCAGAGATTCCTCAGCTCTTTTAATCAACTGAGGATATTCCCCTGCACCTTTCATCTCTCCAGGTGTTTAGCTACATGTCACCTCACCACTTGCAGGTAAGACTCATCTACTCCCTGTCTGAGAGATCTCAATCCTACTCCTCCACGTGGACGATGTCCTATGGTCCTTACTTGTGTCACCAGAATCTCCTGAGAGATATTCCAGTCATTAGGATAATCCATAATATTCCTCCTGATTCAATATTTCCTTGTCCAAGGGACCATGAAAACTGCCTCAGCTAATCCCAGAGTTAAAAGTCAAGGGAAGGACTCTTCTAATACCATCTATATTAACTCATGACCACAGTAAGTGAGCTGACTGTCTCCAGTCCTCATAGAACTAGACCTCTACACCATCATTCTTACAATATATCTGTAATGCTGTGCACACAAGTGACATCTCCTCTTGGATTTCCATCTGCTGGGCCACTCCAGTAAGACCTTCTTGCACATTCCCAAACCCAAAGAGAGAGAGTTCTGCCATGTCTTTCCCCAGGACTCATCACTGGTCACAACAAATGCCTTGAGTCTCACCATGTATGTACATTTCACTTCTTCTACCTGCAGTCCTTTGTTCCCTTCCTATCAGACATGCTCATTCAGTTTAGAAAATTTGAAGGAGAATAATTACCTTTTATCATATGGTATCATGGCAGTTCTTAAATTATTTTATTTTGCTAATGTACCCACAAATTTAAGCTTCAAACATTAGAATACCTTTGTTTTCCACTCACTCTCTTATATTTCCTATCCTGAGACAAATGGTGGCCCAGTGTTCCATGACCCAAGTTAGCCATGAGGTGAAACAGTACAGGTAGAAGCAAAAATGTTTACTCTCACAAATTACCCACAAAATATAGCATAATCATTGTAGCCATAGAATTTGATAGTAAGAAATTCTGTATGTTAATCCTGACTCATGTTTTCTAATCTAAGCCTTTGGTGATTTACTTGTTTTCAGCTTTAGATTTATCATATATAAAATAACAACATTAACTAATGATTGCTTCCATATACTGAGTGTTTCCTCTTCTGTATGTCATATAATTCTATGAGAAAACAATGAGAAAGTTACGATTGCTTGCGTTTTGTAAGATTTACAGAATAATTCACACAAAGTGCTTCGCTGGCATATAATAGAAGGCATAAATGTTAAGTATTCACAAGACAGTGAAAAATAAAACTTGACTGGAGGTCAACCTAACTCTTAAAACACATTTATTTGAACACTGTTTATTTGCCTTGATAAATTCTAAAGGAATAAAATCTATTAAGTTTATTTCCTGGGTCTAACTATTTCTATAAATGAGCTATAACTTAGTTTTTCTTTATCATCCTGTCTTTGTTTTTTCTTTTAGATGGCTGTGACTAAGGATTAATTAATATTAATGTACAAAATAAAAGAAAAATTCAATTAGTTACTCATTATGGAACTTCTGCAATTTATTTTGGGAAATTGTGATGAACAAACTTCTCTATTTTCAAAATACCTCCCTAAACCTGAAACCATAGAAGTTTCTTTGACAATCATTGAATCATTCCCCTATCCACTTGTGTTGAGACTAACACAAACCTTGAGGGTTGGCCCATATAGGATATTCTAAATCCAGAAGCAATAATTTTCTAGGGACCATTAACGGTGCTGTGGTCAAGGCATGGAAGGCTTGGGTAGGATGTTAGAGTAGTGGTCGGCTAAGGAACCTTCTACCTAAATGTATCACAGTGTTATGAGTGCTGGATTAGTGTAAAGGGTCTGCAATTGTGCAGTAAATCAATGCCATGTGGTTTATCAGCCAACCAGGATATTCAACGGAAACCAAAGAGGGCTGAATGAAGTCACCCCATGATGTGTGTGTTCAGAAGGAAGCATCCATGCTTCCTTCAAGGATTCCTTCCTGATTACTGGTGCAACCAGCACAACGTGTAGAAGAGGATCAGGAGATCCAGGTTATAAGGTGGGTGAAACCTCATGTTCCCCCGTAATTGGCCCTGGTCTGGCAATTTTCTGTGCATTAACTCTGCTTTTCACATTTTGTGAGTGAGTGGCTTTGAAAAAGATAAAAGATCTAAGAGAAAGTGAAAGTTTCTGATGTTTCAAATCTTTTTGTTTTCTTTTCCCTCTTTCTCTGCTTTCTTTCTATTGATGATGCATTGCCAACCTCATTAAGCAGGCCCGTTTTGCCAGCTACCATCCATCTGCAGTTGGAAGCAATTAGTTTTTTCTTATTATGCAGGCATGACAATGTTGAGAGGTTTGTGTGGAAATAAAGTTAATTGAGCTGAGCCCCCTGTGCACCTGCCTTGTAATGATTTCATTAGAGTCCACACAAAAACTCCAGCACGTAATCTTTCCAATATGAATTCCCAGTGCACTAAGTGTCTTCAAAACTGACAGCACTAAATGAAAAATATCAGTATGTTATCCCAGTGTCAAAGTTTGGCTGAACTGAAGCTATATTGTAGTTTTACTTCTCTTCTCTTCTCTTCCCTTCTCTTCTCTTCTTCTCTCTTCTCTCCTCTTGTCTTCTCTTCTCTAGTTTCACAGACTAGCATACAATCTATCATAAAAGATAGGTTGGTACCTAGTGATGTTTCTAAGTGTTTCAGTGTATACATTATATGCCTATAGAAAACTGTATTTTATTTGTTCACATTTAAGATGCAAAATTTATTTGGAATCTGATTTTTTGTTAGACAATGTTTTTGCTTTCTGTTGCTTCAGGGTAGCACCAAATAAGAACACCATTTTCTTAGTGTGGGAGTGGAGCAGGTAGGTAGAGAATAGCTAATATATGGTTGAAGTCAGTTTCTAGTGAAGAAGTTAGAATTGATGAGGGATATGTTTATGTCTTGAATGGTTGATGTTTAATTGGCAGTTCTAGTTGTGAAAGTTCCTATTAGATGAAGACAGTTTTGCTTTAGGTAGGAGAAGATGTTAGAAAAAGACAAATATTATGTAGAATATACTTTATTTCACTATTCTCACATTCTGCAGTAAGAAGTAAGACAAGAGCAGATGAGAAAAAAAATCGTATGAAAGAAGCAGGCAGGTATTTTAGAAAGAGTCATCTTTAGGTAGCCATGCTTCAGCCATAAGCTTGAGATTTTAAAATAAAAGATTGATTCTTTTAACATAATAGCAAAGTCCCTAAATGGAGTAATAAGTTCTGGGACTTCAGAAAGATTATCAAGCCAATTACCTCATAGATGGGAGCAATAAAAAGTCCATTTATTAGAGTTTCTGTACAAGGCAGGAATTCGATCACAGATAAAAAGACAAACTACCTTAAGTCTGAGATTCTTGGGCACTTAATTTATACTCCTATAATCCAAAAATCCCCATCTACCTATAGAGTCAGGACATGATACAGAAATGGTCTGGAGTCTTGGTAACACAAATGAGCGCTCGAATGACCTTGGGCGTCAAGAAAGAAGAATCAACGAGAAAACAACTGAATGGGCATGATAGATATGAGTTAAAAATGCCATTTTATAGTTATAAGTGACTGAAGGGATTGTTTGATGATTTTTGGAAGCATTGATTTTAATTTCGCAGATGAAAAGTAAGTTACAGAGTTGCATAACTCATTGAAAAGGAGTTTGATTTTGTTAGGATAAACGAAATTATGGCTTTTGGAGTTATCTTCTAGGAAACTAATGGTACCTAATCATAAACATTATTATGTTCAAATTCCAAATTGAAAATTAAGCTGACTTAGAGTTCTTGCAATCAACTGTGTAAAGAATGCATGTGACCTCTAAAGGGAATCTGTTACATCATAAATGCAAATTTAGATAAATAAAATATATCAAAAATGTAAGTTAAATTGAATCACAGAATATATGTTTATGAAAGTAGTTGCGATATCATGATTGATTGTATTTTGTAGTCTCTCTCTAGTGAAGCAAACAACATGTTAGTGTATCTAAACAGGCTTTTGTATCACTGGGTTTTCTGGATTTCAGAGGATTTTCTGAAGTATTTATAAATGTTGCTTAAGCTGTTAATATCTCTTTTACATCAATTAGTTAACTTGTCAAATAATGTTCAACCAGACAATAATCAAAATAGATTGAAATTAGTAAATATCACCATAATAAATGATTGCATTAGGATTGAGGATTAAAGAATAGACATGTTTTCCAATTATTCTTAATTTACCTTGTAATGCAATTTTTCTAAAGTGGAAGTGTATGATTTTTATTAAACCTACTTTTATCTTTGTTTACTGAGGATGTCTAAAATATAGACTAGCATAACAACACTATTAAGTCAACAAGCTCATGATTTCATCCATCATTTTTATTTCTGAATTATAATGAGAACATTTAAGAAAATGAAGATAACAAAGCACATATATTTCAGTGCAGCACTTGTTACGGTGTCCTCAGATTTTAAGAAATTCAGATATTGTCGTAGAAATGAGGCTTAGCAAAAGGGCTTTAAACATGGTCTAGGAGAACATTTATGACAGACATTATGTTAGTTCATCAAGCAGGGTGCACCAGAGATCACTACCATGTCTGATTTTCTCATTTTTTTATTAATATCGTGGCTGAAGAGTAAGAAATATACTAATAAAACATGTCAGTGCTTTACAAACTGGTAAGAGACGTGATATCACCCAGTTGTGTGTTATGGAAAACTCATGCGATCACCATGGACCCGAGTGACAAACAAAAGTGGTAAGAGGTCTCAACTATTTCTGCAAAAATGCTCTCTACTCCTTTCAACAAACACAGCTTTGAAAAGGTTTGTTACTTTCCACTTTTATATGCCTGATGAATCTGAGAATCTAAAGCCCTGTCAATTTGATCTTTGCTCCAGTTTTTTCCCACAGGAACATTTTATTTTCTCTGCTGCTGTTTATTGTTTTGATATTTTTGACTTGAGCAGGTTAATCAAAGGTTGTTCTGAAGTGAACACTTCCCTCTGGGAGTGAGTTGTAATCCATTAGTGGCAGCAGAAGACCAGGCTGAGCCCAGAAGTTATTCCTTAGAGCAAAAGGCCTCAATGATATTAATTACATTTTTGTAATTAATAGAATTTAACTTTTATATATATGTATAAAAAATGATAGTTTCCACAAAGCTTATTTAACACTCCAACAACAGGTTTTATTTTTTTTTTGAAAATCCATTTTTTCCGTCTCCCTACTAGTTGAAGTAAGTTCCCTATAAGGTTCTTATTTTGTCCCTCTATTTCACAGAAGTCCACTAAAAAAGAATTCTGAATCTGAATTAGAATCTACTTGCTGTTATAATAGCAAATAGTCCCCTCTGTAGCTTTTCAATTATAGCAGAGCATTTGGAATTTGAAAATAAAGGAGAATTTCAAAGAGATCACATATTCTAACAATTTAATAAATACCAGTACATTGTATAGTTTCTATGAAAAAAAATCACTCAGATTCAGGCACAAGAACTCTAATATTCAGGGTTTTTTAAATGTTCCATTTAACTAGATGTATTACCTGAAATTATTCACTTAAAAATGTTTGAATACTAACAACATTCAATTCCTCTTTATTCTTTTTTTACCCCATTTTAGAACCAATAAGTTGGCAGTTGTAATGGAGAAATATTCCATTTCTCCTGAACTTTGTTATTAATATTATAGTATGTCATGTCAGTATGCATAATTTCTGAATGAGTCATAGACATTTCTTCACTTTTTTTTAATCTGTCATCTACAATATCTATGACCTTGAGCAAAGCAAATGTTCCTTAGTTTCTTAATTATGCAACACATTTAAACTAATAATAATAACAGAATATTAGTTTTAATAGTGCCACTGCAGTCATCTAGCCAGCCCCACCAGATAATTCCTTAAAAAAAAATTATCTCTCATTCCTTCTCCAACAGATTCCTAATCTCATATTATTAGAGAATATGTAATGTGTGTAATATAGACTTATTTGATAACTTGTTTGGAAAACTGAATAGGAACTTAGAAAACTATAAAATCATTACTCTATTTTTCATGAAAATGCAAAATAAATTGGAGGTGACTTGCAGATTGGGTTTATAAATAAAGAAAGTAGATAAGTTTTGTTATTAAATACTTTCTCTAATACTAATATAGCCTGTCTAATGTCATAAAGTGGTGAGAACTTTAAGACGGCTTTGTAGATTTTAACAAATAAAAAAATAAAAATATCATCTTTAAAAACTATAAACAAATTTAAAAGGTAAGTTGTCCAATTATATGGATATTGGAAAACTAATACTAAAATTTATATGGAAATAAAAGTAGCCAAGAATGGTTAAATAAATCATGAAGAAGAAGAAATTTGGAGGAATTACACACCTTTTATCAATACTTACTTGAAATTCAAAGTAATTTAAGACAGGTGTTGGTACAGAATAGAAAAGTAGAAAAATAAAATAAAACAGAAATTTTAGAAATAATCAGACACGTGTACATTTACCAAACTGCAACTACAAAAACATGGGGGCTACTACCTCTATGCAATGTGAAAGGATGGTCTTTTTAGTGAATGTGCTGGACCAATTATGTGTCCATTGGAAAATTAAAGGTGAATATTGACTCCTACCTTACACCACACATAAAATCAATTTGAGATAGATCATAGAACTAAATGTGAAACTTTCAAGGTACAAATTTGGAGATATTTGTAAAATGCATAGTTGTCAAAGAACTTGTATTTAGAATGTATGACAACTTTTTCACATGAATAAGAAGATATCAGACAATTGAACAGGAAATAAATAATCCAATGAACATATGAAAACATGCTCAACGACATTAGTCACTCACAGAAATGCAAATTAACATCAGGAGTTTTACCACTGTATACCCATCCAGAAGGCTAACTACCAAGTGTTGGTGCGAGTATGAAGAAACCAGAACCTTTATCACTGTTGGAGAGAGTTTAAATTGATACACTACTTTGAAAAACTATTTTGCAGTATCTACTAAAATTGAATATGCTCATATACTGCGTGGCTCAGAAATATTTCTCCTAGGCACAATCCTTAAGAAAATGCATGCACATATTCACAAGAAAACACGTACAGGAGTTGTAATAGCATCACTGTTTGTGATAGCCATAAATAGGAAACAACTCCATTACACCAAAGATACCTCCAATACCCAAACCACTGTGACATCCTTTTTTACATGTCTACTGCCCAAACAGAGAACTTGATGTGCTCCATCGGCACCGACAGCCTCTCCCCAAAACTTCCTTCACTCTTTCCCAGTTTTATTCACTGTTACATAAACCACAAAGCCTTGTTCTTTGAATATGTCATAAAAATTTTATGTTTTTAAGTGGTGTCATATCTCTTTACATTCTTTAAAAGTAAGGCTTTATTCTACACCGCAGGGCTCAAAGGAAAGCTCACAGAGGGAGCGTCTTACACAGATCCTTTGTAGAGAAACAAACATGTTTGCTTAGTAATTTTTTGAGGAGATATTTAGCTTATCATTCAACGTTCTGTTAAAGAGACTCTCACAAGCCACCAGTCCTCTTGATGTCTATGTGTGCCTGAGTGCTAAATCATTTTTTTGTAAACTTAATTTACAAGTGAAAGATAGCAGATAACCATTATATATGCACTCTTAAGATTAAGAGGATATTTGAACGTGATTTAATGAAAATTATTTACTAATTCCTTGAGTTAATTTCATGGTCATAATTTACATATTTGTCTGTTAGAGTTCTTATCTATAATAAGGAGATATATGTATAATCAAAACCTTAAAATATTTTTATAGTACCTGCAGATGATATGTTCCCAGTGAATATGTTTGTTTTTGTTCAAGGTGATTATTTCTTTGCTCATTCTTTTAGTTTGGCCCTGTCCGTGTCATTATATTTTAGTTATGAAATAGTCTAGTTTAAATGTTTATTCATTCTACTATATAGGCAAGAGTTTTGAAATTCTTCGTGACATTAACGTAATGGGCAGGCAAATCAGAGTAGGCTGGCGTATTTCTTAATATTTAATAAAAAAAATAATGAAAAAGAGGCAGGAAAAATCACTACGAAGGGAGAAAATAAAGTCCTGTATGTTTGGAACCATCTTTTAGTCTGGAAAAATGTCTCAACTCCTTTCATGTTACCTAACTGCGTTATTCAGTATTTGTTAGTTTTTCATGGCATTAGCCTTAGAGAACAAATTGCAGCACTAGTGGATACAGGACTGGATACCTGGGTAGGTCCTCTCACCAGATACCATCTGTGGCAATGAATTGCAGGGAAAAGTGAGCATGTAATTTGGAATGGGGCAAGGAGGGCAGCACTTGTCATCTCTGACCTGTGCCACAGTCAAATCTGAGAAGCACGGATAATCTGCAAGGCTCAGAACTAGTGAGCATGACCAGATGTGATTCCCTCAGATGGCACCCGAGCCAGGCTGGCTAAGTGCCTTGACACAAGTCACGATGTGAATTAGAGCCAGGGTGGGAAGACACAATTTCTAACCTCACAATCAATGGGCTTTTAAAATCTGTGTTTGTTTGCTTGTCTGTGTTTTCTACTAGATCACTCTAAAATTAGTTCAACTGCCCTGGGAAAAAAATTGAGAAATTCGAGTAATAACTGCTGATCTTCCAGTGTTTTTAATCTGAAATTATTCTCTCCCACAAAACACTATAGAAGTTTTCAAGTTTACATAAATTGCCTGTTATTTTGGTAATCATTTTGTATTTCTCATTACTATTACATTTACAGGTGTTTCATTTAAAAATGCAAGTATTAGATAATATTCAGCCTGTAGTTTTGACTGTTAAAATAATACTGATGAAATGACACTTCTCATTAAGCATCTTAAAGATTATATAATTGAAATATTTGATATAAGATTTCTACTCTTTGTGTAAAGGAAAATTAGTATTTAAAAAATTATTACTTTAATATTCTCCAATTTCCACTACCCCATTTCCTCAAAATTACAAAATCTCTGGAGTAATTCTATAAGGTACTAAAAATCTATGTTTCAACAGAATCAATCCTTATTTTAAATAATCACATCCTGTGAACAACAGCAACAAAAATTACTCTTAACTTCTCCCCTCTTTTGCTGGCTGAGGTCACAGGACACCTGTAAAACACACGTGGAGTTGCAAAGCCCTCCTTTCAGCTTTTTTCTTAGCTTGACGATCTACTGTGTTCTACGCTTTTTTTTTTCTATATGTAGCCGACCCTGACACAGGAAGGGTTAATAATCACTGGAAAAGGCTTGCCAACAAACTGTGACCCGGAGTGAGAAGGCCGGTTGGCCAATGATGGGTAAGACCTCCGGGGGGGGCAACCTAAGCCAGGCCGGGGCCGCCCGGGGGCGCAGATGGAGAAACGATATCGATATCGGGAGCAGGAGGGCCCATTGCCTAAGAGACCTTGCCTGCTCCAAGATAAAAATATAGGAGCACAGCAATAACATGATAATATCAAAACAGAGGCCAAGGGAGGGCTCCTTGAGAAATCACTAAGAAATCTTGACATTAGCTAATTACTTCATCCAGCACATCTGTGTATGTTTAGCAGACGTAAGCTATGTATATATTGAAACGCTGGTTATAATAAACTCAGAGTGGCCATCAGCCCTCTCTGCATCTATCCTGTTGTGTACATTGGATTGCGACACTGACACTATAATCTATTCTATCTTTAATTTCATCTTGAATTCATACTCTCTTAGCTCTTAACTGATAAGATGAGACATTTTGAGATCTGTCTAGAGAGCAGGCCTGCAGGAAAGCAAGTGAGAAGGCACTTGATGCAGGACTGGGATGAAGATCAGACTGTCAGTGGTATGAAAGGAGCTGCACTGGTCCTCACGCTCCAAGTTCAATACTCCCTTTGGCAGAAACAAACAAGTTCATTGATGTCTTTCACACTTTTGAACACTGAAGTGGCTTCAAGCATTCACACACAGTCAGAAGAGAAGGACCTTTGGACTTTGACGGATCTTATTTATCTCAGGGAATGGACATTTACTGGATAAATTGTTGTTTTTTGAAACAGCTTGAAGATCACAGTACAGCTAGTGTTTGAGGTTGAGAGCTCTGGAACCCACCTCCCTGGGATGAAATCTCACTCCACATTCCAAAACTTGCTATCCAGTGTGCTCATCTGTGAAATGGGGAGAAAAATAGAATCTGGTTAAGATGAACAGGTAGTTTAAATCCCATGGTCTGAGAAGACAATCCTTGCTTGCCTTATCGATCGTGCTGTCTTAGCAGACTGGGAAAGGTTGGGAGAAGCTGTTATGGCACATGGCCATGCCGAAGCACCTGCAATGGAGAAAAAGTGTGCTGTGTATACCAGAAAAGCTTTGAACACATCCCTTATTACATATAAGACAAAGCTACCAAGACCCAGAAAGACTAGTTAACTTTTTATTAGTCAAACAGCTAGGGAGTGGCAGATTAGGATCCCTCCAGTGACCGAAAGGTAATTTATTGTTTCATTACAAGTAGCAACTTTTGTCTCAGACTGGAATCAGAATTTCCCTAGGTATGTGTATTATTGGGCCGCTCTTTCAAACCACAGTATATACATGATACATCTTCCTGGAGCACCCATTGCACTCCATGGTAAATTATTTTATTAAAGCAAACAAGTTATATGGTAGAATCATAAACATTTGCTGGAACATTTAAGATAAATTGAAAGTCTTGAAAGGTATTTTGCTCTTGGAAATGCCAGCATATATTTTAAAATTGCTATCTGCCTTTATTAACAGAAGTTTCAGTAAAGAAAAGAAAATATAATGAAAATTACTGTTCTCATTCAAACATAATTGCACTTACTTGAAATGTAGACTGCGTTGAAGTCAGGTGTCAGATTCACTAACAGCCTAAGCTTAAGTGAGAACCTGGCTTTGGTAGGCACTATATATATTTAGAAGCATTTAGATTGCTTCAAGTGTTTCCCCCATCCTTCGTTTAAATATCTTCTTGGAGGAAAATGATTTTCTACTCAGTGCACCATAAACCTCTGTCTCTTTTGTAGGAAAAAATGAACAAAATCTTCCTATAGTCTTTGTGCATATTTTACATGTGTTATCATTTCTCTTTAATAGACCTTTCTTTATTCTGTTGTTTTTTCCTTTTCTACTCAGACATGTTTGAGCTATGATACTGAGTTCTAGCCCTTTAAACTCTGTATGCACCAACAGTTTATACCTCTCAAGGTGTTTCCAACTATTTTCCTCTACTCTTGTGGTCATTTATCTGAGCCATCTTTTCTCTCTCTCACTCTCACACACACACCCCCCTCTCTCCTTTTAACCTTTTCTTCTGAGCATTTTCCACATTTCACTCCTGATCTCATCATCGCCCAGAGGAAAAGTCAATATATTTGCCAGATGGTACCACGATTCAGTGTTAAGACTTCATACTTGATGAGTTCTTGGAGTTTTATAGAGTAGAGATTTGGTCTATTGTGGGCCAAGATTAAAGGATTGCTTGTGAAACCTGTTAATCCCCTTTCAAGGTATCAAAACATAATTCTTCTGCCCTCCTTGCCCCTGGTTCAGCTACAACTGACAGACAAGTTTATCTTTTGATATCACCTATATGTTGCTGTGTGAGGTGAGCCCTCACATGGCCCCTGTAAAACACCTGTAGTAGACAACCTCAGCGTTGTAAAATTTTTATTTTCCTCATCTATTCTTCTACAAAATTTTGTAAGAATTTATTAAATTGTGACCCTAAACTAGATTTGGCATAGAAACTCTTTTTTCAGACTTATCAGTAAGGCAAAGCATCACAACATTTTAATCTGGACTGTCATTCTGCCAATGTAGAAATGTGGAAATCAGGAGAGACAGATGTGCAAATAACAGGACTGAACCTAGGTCAAATGAGAGACCTTTTCTTTGTTGAAGCTGATATACCTAACCCTGAGCAAAATCATCTGTGCTGTGAAATAACTGCATTGATATAGAAAAGATTTGCTTAAGACTTTTTAAATTTCTGATGTGTATTCTTTTCATTTCACAGTTTTTCCATCCCACAGACTGCTTAACAGATGTCCTGTGAGACACATGTTGAGTCCTATATTTATTATGCTGGAACACTGAAAAACCTTTCAGGATTTCAATGAGAAAAAGAAGAGTACCCATACTTCACCTAAACAGTAGAATAAAAATGACATTTGTTTTTAGATAAAGCCTATTTTGTGCAAAAGCTAAGACCATCAAATGATACATTGTTTGAATTCCTCAATCTAGAATATAAAAGCAGTATTTTCTTGTGCAATGTTTATTTTTGTTATTCAGTTGCAAATCCTGAAAATGTTAATCTGTGATGCAAGTTGTTAATCTGTGATGCAAGTAGAAACCTCTTAAATTCTAAGAGCCACTGGAATAATATAATTACATCTATAAAACTGCAGTAAATATTTTGCTTAATCTTCCTCTTGTGTAGACAAAACTCTGAATTTAGATGTTTAAATGTTTTAAATATAAAATGGGATATGCTCTGATTTATTTAGGGATGGCATCTGCTTGAGTACACATGGTCTCCAGTTGATCCTGGGAAAACACGTCTCAATGAAGAGAGGAAATAAGAGGGAGAAATTTCTAAATCTGGGAACAGACTATTCTCCTAAGTGACTGAAGGAAAGAGAGAAACCCAGCATGGGATTATGCACTTTCTGAGTTTACAACAAATAGTGCTATTGATCCCAACTTTGTTTCTACTGGCAATCTCTGAGTGTTGTTTCTGTTGTTTTTTTTGGTCATGCAGCTATAGGTTTTAATGGTAATTTTCTATTGAGTAAACTCCTCTTTACTGGCGCTGCAGATTCAGGAAATGTTACCTTGTGGGGAGAAATTCTGATAATCTGTCGATCTGAGTCAAAAATGGAAAGAACTCAAGAAAAAAGATCCTATTGGCAACAAAGGAGTAAATACTTTGCATCTCTCAATGCTTCAGAAAATGCAGACACTTGGTAGTTTTCCATTTAGTTCCTATAGATCCTTATTCCACTAACTGACTCCTTCAACTGATGTTCTAGAAATTAGCCTATTTCTCTTGGCCAGAGATGCTTAAGACCCAAACCTGAAGCATAAAAAGAAAAATTAAGAAGTATAGAGTCATCTATTAATTGGTTTTCCATCGTTAATTTGTCATGTTTCCTTCAGAAATATTGAAGTGAGAACATAAGCTACACTATCCATGTCATCTCCCTGTGAAATGGTCTTTTTCCTAGGAAGCAGAGGGGCTGCTAGAGGAAGAACAAAAAAGCTCTAAGATTGATTCCAATTAATTTTGTCATTGATTTCCTTTGTCATTACGTATTTAACAAATATGGATAAAACTCTCCAAAAGAAATAAATGGTGCCGGAAGGCAGGAGGTCAGCAGGCCCAGGTACATTAATATTCTCCATTTCTCTCTCCAGAATGAGCATGGAAGAGGGTATGGGGAAACTTAGTGCGTAAAAAGAGGAAAGATATGGAGGAAATTAGTTCTGAAACTATGAATCATTAGCCCTTCATTGTTTACGCCTAGAAAAAGTCAAAATCATCCCAAATCAACAAATTATATTTTCTCTGCATTGTATGTTTATTTTAGTATCCTTTTCTTTTTTCACTAAAGATTACTCAAGGACCTATTTTGTTCTTTGTTCAATAAAGATGAATCAATTACCTATTATCTTGAAAGGATAAGTAAACAAGATATACAGAAACCAAAGATAAAATTTTATTAGTTTCATATTAAACAAAAAAGGTTTCACTCTGAAGTTATAAACGAAAAGCTTATTTTGCTTAGGGCTGCAATGAGAAAAGCAATGTATCTGTACTTTAATTAGGCAATAGAAATCCATGACTCCGCCTTCGCTTGGCTTTCAGCTGTTTATTTTCATCGGTAAAATCCATAGACTCTGAAGGAGAGCTCAATGGTAATTAAAAGTAGTATTGAACTAAACACAATTACCAGTGTTTACCTCATTATATAATGCTGTTGACACCAGAAGCAGAGTTCAAACTAGTTTTCTTTTCTGTATTCTTGTTAGACGTGGTTTAAAAAATATCTAATTCAATTTACTGACAATAAGTATCAAAATCAAGTTTGGTAAAATTGCTGACTTGCAGATCAAGGCACCAGGATTTTATTACTGCTTATGTAACATGCCACATTCCCTTGAAACCAGGAAAACGTCTAGCTCAACAGTGAAATATTAGCACTCTTAGATGATATTTTAATTAGGCATTTTAGCTCCTGAAGCCTTATATACTTTCTGCAATTGCCGTATTAAAAAGAAAGAGATTTATCATTAACAGTGAAGTAATGTCAGTAATACAAGGCCCTCAATTTGTGAATATAATTACAAGGCAAATAATAATTTCATCAAAAGGCAAATATCTAAATGTATCAGGTATCACATATTCTGAAAAGGAATAAGAAAGCATTTAGTAAGGATGAAATAATTATGAGCTGATTAAAGAAGTTTTTAGATTATTAGAGAAAAGCATAAACACAATTTGTATGTGTATAAATTGTTTATTTTATTTATTTTTAATTTTTATTAATTATTTATGTTATTATTTATATTATCCGTGTTCTTCTAAAGAAAAGTATGATGTAGTAAACTGCACAGGATTATTTTTTATTCTTTAAGACTATAAAAAGTGATAATAATAAGTGGAAAGCTAGTTCAAATCTAACAAGTCACATGTCTAAAAATGAAGAAAGTGTATTTTCTCTCTATCTTCTAAACTCTTGATGACTGTCTCAGATGCTGAAGGTGATGGCTAGTCCACCAGCACAGTACCATGGACATGTGCCTCTTCCTTTGCTGGCCTGCTTATCTGCCTGACATCCTGGAATTCCCAACACCCTCTCCACTATGTGCTGGGTAAACACCTACTGATTTTATCTTTTCTATACAGCTCAAAAGTTATCTCCCCTAAGGATCATTCTCTCCTCATTACAACAGTAGTCTTAGTGAATGAATGAATGAGGCTGCATAAGGCTAGGGATATTAAACTATACTTCATTTAGTAAATACTAAGTTAAAGAATGGCATGAGAAACTTAGAATTTCTTGGGCAGACTGAGACTGCTGAGGAGTGCTCAGGTGATATTATTTTATGATACAAGAAGTATATAATTTGACCTAACAGTCCCTCCAGCGTCAAAACAAGCAAGCAAACCAAAAAAGGGTGATGAGAAAAAAATCACTTTTACTGTGTCTCTGTGAATTTCACAGTGTTTGTTGAAGAATTCTTAAAGACCTTATAATGCTATGAAAATAACTATTTTTTCAAAGGCTGCTTCATTTTCAGTTGGTCAGTCATTACAGTTCCTATTACAATGAGACTAGAACTGTGAGTAATTTTCATTCTAGAGAATTAGAAATAATCTAGGAGAATGCCAATGTCTCAAAATTAAAATAGTTTGCTCTACTCAAAAGACACTACATTGCTGTAGAATATTATAATGTCATCCAAACTCATATATCCTATGACCTCTCATTTTCTTTATCTAGCAAACATTTAAAGTAATATTTATTTTATTTTTACTTCTACTTGATTTAGATATATGTGAAGATTTCTGCCTTCTTAACATTCTTTCTTCTGTGACATCAAATTTAATGTGTTCATACTAAACTGGCCTTTGCATCTTGTAATTTTCATGTGTGGTTCAAATCTTTGTATTTCCAAGGCTCTGCCTCTAAATTATTTTTATCAAACTCTATCCTAATGATTGTAAAATCTAGAATAAGCCTAGATTTCTGTCCTGATCTTCAGCTTCCTAAATCACATATCCAGGACAGAATATACATTCGTACCCCTTACAAAGCTGTCATCTATTTATATGCTTAACCTTGGTTACTGCAACTGCTATCCATGCAATTGACAAGAAATCTTTTGTAACTTCTCCTCATTCTCCTATCTGATATCTACATATAAATTGTCTCTAAATTTCATCAGTTCTGTTCCTCAAATCACCTTGAATCTAGTCCATTCATTTTCATCCCAAATCTGACTACTTCTACCCAGGTCAGCATCCTTTCTTGCCTGCGTTATTTCACTAGTGCTCTCATTGTGATCTCAGCCTCAAGGTCCTGCCCTTCAATGTCAGCCTCAGAACTACTTACTGGGATGAGTTTCCTAAAAACTCAAATCTGCCCATGCCTCCTCAGCGCCATGAACCTCAAGAGCAGATCTCATGCGGTTCCTTAAACAATCAACTCTTGCTTGAATCAACTTTCCTTCTTCAGCACTGCTTCTCCTAGGATACATTTTCTCCTTGGATTTTTTTCTTTCCCTTGACATGCATCTCAGTTGTTTCTTTCTCAAAGATCTTCCCAGCTCCTCCCACAAAGCTGGATGTACCTGTCTCTCCAAAATTAATGTATTGTAACCTCTCCTGCTGGACTTGGGGTTCCCTGAGGATAGAAAAGATGTAGTTATATCTCTCATCATCAGTGCTGGACAATTAATTATTTAATTTAAATAATTTCATTATACAAATGGCAACTATTATGTATCTGTCAATCTCCAAGGTAAGGGCAAAGCAGTGCTAGACAAAACAGGCAATAATCTCTGCACTTGTGGTACTTACATGAAACTTCAGTTCAAAAGTTATATATATGCTTACAATATATATGATTAATCTAGTTGTCAGTTATAATACCTCCTAGATCTTTTAAAAATAGCAAATGAAATATTAGAGATTCTACTGAAAATTAATTACATATTAATTTAAGGATAATACCTATGGTAACTTTCTATATTTAAAATAAAGATGTGTGTCAGAAAGTTATTCCCGTACTGTGGGCTTGCTTTCCCTAAATTAGGACTTACCCTATTGATGCTGGCTCTGGAATGTAGCTTAGAAATTCTCTGAATCAAAATCTGATTTATATATGGAAATAATTAATCATGTAATATAAGTCTCTATGGAGTGTAAGCATATGAAATTCAGGGTTTGGATGCTCTATGGATTTGCTACGATTTTGCAAGCTTTTTTAATGTCATTGTGCGTTATCAATAAGAACTAACCAGTCCTTCAAGTATGAATATAATTTACTTCATGTGCAGTTAAATCATACTTTTGAATATGTTAGGCCAGAAACTAGGGATTTGATTTCCCTATTTCCCACAAGAACCAATATTTCTTCAGACATTTCATCCTTCTCTCTGCCTTTGATTCATCTCACCATTTGTTTATTCTTCCAACCATGGTTACTGAACATCTATATGGCTGCCCCTGTGCTAAATGCTCTAGCTGCTGAAGAAAACAGAAGAGTTTGTAAACAAGAGGAAGATATTGAACAAATCCACAAGATATTGAGTGAATAACTATACATTGAGATAAGATCTATGAGAGCATAAACAGAATTCTAATCAGTTTAGGAGATGTTTCAGGAGTGCTTTATTTAAAGAAGTGACATGAGCTAAGATTTTAAAGATAAGAATGATGTCATTAAGAAAAAGAAAGAAATATAAATAACATTCATTACTGAGAGCAAAAACAGTAAAATGGGTACATGTTACTCTTAAGGAATAAAGATAAGACACACACAAGTGTCAAGTTAAGCTAGAGGTATATTCATGGCTGAAGTATAAAGAACTTGAAGGCTGCCACGAATCGTTTTGACCTTTATACTTAATATAATGGTAAACTACCAAAAAGTTCTAAGGAGGATGGTGATATGGGTGCTGCTTGTGATTCACTGTGTCTCTGACTAGATGAAAAGGGAAAAAATAGACATGGAGAAAGCCCTTGAGAGAGAATGGCAGTATTCCAGGATGGAGATAGGAGTGGTTTGGACTAGGATGGCTCTCTCTCTATATATATATATTATATATGGGAGGAAGTAAACAGAATTAGGAAAATGTACTAGATAAAATCTAGAGGATTTGTTTAAACATGAGGATAGCAGCTGAGGGAGAGATAGATGTCAAGGATGACTCAGAGATTTGCTTCACAAAATGGATGGATGATGGTACCACTCATTGAAATAGGAATGACTGCATAGGAACCAGATTCGGGTGAAAATCACGGCTTTCTTTTTAGACATAGACATTTTAAAAATGTTGAATAAACAGAAATATGTATCTGCAGCACAGAAAAATTTGACTGGAGATACAAATTTTGGTATTGTGTGTGTAAAGTTGTATATATATATATTATTTTTCTTCAAGGATGCTATTTGGGTTAAGAACTACACAATGTTACTTTGCCAAAATGCAAATCTGTGTGCAGAGATGGTTCCAAAAATCTTAGCCTCGATGGTAATCAGTGGAGCTAACAAACCAACAACTTGAGGAAATGGCACAAGAAACCATCCTTTGGGGTACGTTAAAAAATGTGAATAAATCATATTTTCAGCTTGATGCTTCACTGCTGAAAATGAGATCTGTTCTACAAAATCTGTGAGATAAAATTATAACCCTTTGGACTATCAGTGAAAGCCCTATACAACCTGGTGCTGGCCAACTTCCAATGATGTTGAGCGCTGTCTAATGCTTCATCTCAGGTCGTGACATAATTCATAGTATCTCCTTTCTCTTTTCCACAGCAAATCTCTGGTCTTAATGTATTTTTCATTCTTCTCCATCAATAAAAAGGCTGAATGTTAAGGGCTCAGCACAAGTGCCACCTCTCTCGAGATGTTCTTTTCTTAACTTCCCACACACCACTAACCACCTCTAGCCTACAGAGATCATGGTGGTCACCTTCAAATTCCCAAAGTCTTACTGACTTTACTGTGCATTAGATATATTTTCTCAACATAATTTTACATTAATTTATTTTACAAGAATTTACATTAATAGAAAGTTATGAACAGATATTCATAAACATTTGTAAAACTTTTAATTTCTGTTCTACACACACCCTTCATTTTATAATCTACAACTATATACAACATTGTAGAATCTATAAATTAGGACACTAAATAGAAATAGATAGAATAAAAAGAAAATTAAGAGAAAGCACAATATATCCTAGCACAGTCTCTCCTTGATAGCACAATCTATTAACATAGTGGGTTACACAAGCAACCTACTATGAGTGTGCACTATAACTTTTGAGGTGTTTTGGAAAACCTGGGTATCTCTACTTTAGTCATTTTGGTAAGCATGGAGGTTTGATAGCATTTTTGATCTTATCTTAACTTTTTTTATCTTATGATTATCAGATGATATAGCTGATGAAGTAGAGTGGATAGCAAATTGTTCTATGGAGGATGCTTCTAACGCTTATGTGGTTGTCAATTCCCTTAGAGGAAACATCTTCTAGGGTGGACAAAGGGGTTTCATTGCTTGGCTCATATTCATTGTAGATTTATTTGCCACACGCCAAACATCCTTGTTTAGAGTAATAGGAATTTATTTTAATTCCACTTCACAGATCCTAGGAAGGAACAAATCTAATAGTACACTAAGAGTTTGCCATCAAGATTACCAAATATGATGTAAATTACATTGACTGTTTCTGGACAAAATACAAATAGATTTTGAGTGTCATGAACTTCTAGAAAAGCTTTTTATTATGATGAATCTGGATGAGACAATCTTTATCTTCTGATAAAATTTTAATTAAGCCTAGGCTGAAATGTGACTGAAATGATCAGCTATACAAGATGCTAACACTCACTTTCTCTAAAACCTAGGAAGTAAAAGCTCTTTGCATGCCTGTAGTAAGCAATAGATATGTTTCCAGCTATTTGTAAGCCCTAACTAATGACTAATGACGGTGCATTTTAAATAATCCAATAACATCAAGAAAGGCGTTAGTATTATGCGAACAAGGAGTCAGAAAAAGATGTTATTATGTTTTATATACGGACCCTAAAGATATTGTAGAATGAAATAAGGTTTTTTTCAGAATTCTTAATCTTGTTTGTTTCATTTTTCTCTCCAAGTTAGATTAAAATATTGCCTTTTTTGAATTCACTACTTCACTGGGCTGATGTCTACAAACACTCATTACTAAGGCCATTAAAGCAGTTAAAATGTTTAATTAATTCTTTAATGAACAAAAGGTTCCTGAACTTTTCCCCAGATTATCCCCTAAGACCACTCTGTTTCTTCCAAAGATGCAATTCAAGGATTTACATGCATGTTCCTCAGCCAGGAGCCTTCAGGGACTTGCTCCTGTTATTCAGCTATTATATCTTTTAAGTCAGATTACCATTCAAGATACCGTTGAATATTTTTAAGCAGTTGCATAATATGAACAGATCACAGTTGCCATTTGGAAATGTAATTCCAGTGGCAGTTTGGAGGAGCAGTGTTGAATTTCTAAATATTACCTGGAATGGCAGGAGCACTTCTCAATCAGAATGGATGTAGGCTCCAAGTACAGCAACAAGTCCCTGAAGGTTCCTGGCTGAGAAACATGCCATGTAAATCCTTGAACTGCTGCATCTTTGGAAGGAACACTGAGTGAGAGTAATGGCAGATTACATTGGAGAAGAGAAGAAAAATGAACGTGAAGATATATCAATAGGAACTATCCAAAATAAAGCAGAAAGAGAAAAGAAAATTTAAACAAAATTAAAAGAACTTCAGTGAGCTGTGAGACATTTAAAGGACCATAATATATGGCTAATTTGAATCTCTGGGGTGGGAGGTGGGGCCAGAAATGATACTCAAAGAAATCACGGAGGAGACAATCTCAAATTTGATGAAAACCGTAAACTCAAACTCAAGAAGCTCTACAAAACCCAAGCACAATAAATATGAATAGAATTACACTGAGGTATATAATAATAAAAATGCTCAAAAGTAATGAGAGAAAAATCTTAAAAGTCATAGGGGAGGGCGCATTACATGCAGAAGAACAAAGATACGGATGAGAAAACATTTCTTGTTGGAAAGAATCCAAACTTTATTGAAAAAGCCAAAGATACTTAGCCAAATACAGAAATAAATGAAATTATAAAATATACTCTATTAATAAAATGAAAGATAAAAAGCAGAAAATTGGGGACAGAGAACAGATAGGAGAAATAGAAAACTTTTCAATGTACCTTTACAAGTGCTGTAAACTTACATTGAAATAACATTATACCACTTCATATGTAGTACAGATACCATACAATGGAACAATCTCAATTCCTTCCTCCTATTCTTTATGATATTGCTGTCATTCATTTCACTTATTCATATGCTATAATCAGCCAATAAGTTGCTGCTATTATTTATCCTCAACTGTCATCTATTAGAATATGACAAATAAAAGATTTTAATTTCCTTTCATTTATTCCACTCTGATGTTGTTCTTTTGTCTATGTGCATTCAAGTTTATGACCTGTATTGTCTTCCTCCTCGATGAAGAGCTTTTAACGTTCTTGAAAGCATGTCTACTAGCTTAACATTTCCCCAGTTTTGGTTCATCTGAGAAAGTGTTCATGTCTTCTTTACTTTTGAAAGATAATTTCACTGGATGAAGACCTCTAGTCTTTTTTTTTTTTTTTAACACTTTAAATACTTCACTCTCATACATTGTTTGTGGTTTCTAAAGTTCAACATACAGTACAATGTAAGTTTTATTCTTATTACTCTAAAGATAAGATCTTTCTCCCCCTGGCTTCTTTCAAGATTTTCTCCTTGTCTTTGTTTTTCTGCAGTTTGAAAATGATATCTTTAAGTGGAAAAATTTTTGCTATTTATCCTACTTAGTGTTCTCTGTGCTTCCGGGATCAGTGGTTACATAACCCATCTGTTCTTGTGTATTGCCTATTTTTTCCTTTAGGGACATTAACATATTGCCCTTAGTCATTTTAGATTCTATATTGGATTATTCAAAATCTATATCATATTTGAGTCTGCTTATAATGCTTTTGTCTTTTCAGGCTGCATTTTTCTCTTGCTTCCAGCATGCCTTGTGACTTTTTGTTAAAAGCTAGACACAATGTATCACTTAATACGATCTGTGGTCCTTAGACTTTTAGTTTCAGGTTTTGTGTTAATTTGGCTAGGAGCGATGCTATGTTTAATGTTCACTGTAGCTTTTATTTTCTTTTTAACTTTTTATTGAGATTATGATAGTTTACAATCTTGTGAAATTTCAGTTGTACATTATTGTATGTCAGTTGTGATATAGGGGCACCACTTCATCCTTTGTGCCCACCCCCCACACCCCTTTTCCTCTGGCAACCACTAATCTGTTCTCTTTGTCTACATGCTTAACTTCCACATATGAGTGGAGTCACACAGCGGTTGTCTTTCTCTATCTGGCTTATTTAGCTTAACATAATACCCTCAAGGTCCATCCATGTTGTCGTGAAGGGGACAATTTTATCCTTTTTTATGGCTGAGTAGTATTTCATTGTGTGTATGTATGTATGTATGTATGTGTATATACACACACACACACACACACACACACACACACACACCATATGTTCTTTATCCAATCATCAGTTGATAGGCACTTAGGTTGCTTCCACATCTTGGCTATTATAAATAATGCTGCAATGAACATAGGGGGGGTCATGGGACTTTTGGAATTGCTGATTTCAAGTTCTCTGGATAGATACCCCATAGTGGGATGGCTGGGTCATATGATATTTTAATTTTTAGTTTTTTGAGAAATCTCCATACTGTTTTCCATAGTGGCTGCACCAGTTTGCATTCCCATCAGTGTATGAGGGTTCCTTTTTCTCCACAACCTCTCCAACATTTGTCATTTTTTGTTTTGGTTATTTTTGCCATTCTAACAGGTGTAAGGTGATATCTTAGCACAGTTTTGATTTGCATTTCCCTGATGCTCAGTGATGATGAGCATCTTTTCATGTGCCTATTGCCATCCATATATCTTCTTTGGAGAAATTTCTGTTCATGTCCCCTGCCCATTTTTTGATCTGGTTGTTTGATCTTTTGTTGTTGAGTTGTGTGAGTTCATTATATAGTATGGAGATTAAGCCTTTGTCAGATATATGATTTGCAAATATTTTTTTCCAGTTGATGGTTTTTTTTTATTTCAATCTTGTATTCCCTTGCCTTGAAGAAGCTCTTTAGTCTGATGAAGTCCCATTTCTTTATTCTTTCTATTGTTTCCCTTCTCTGAGAAGACATGGTGTCCGAAAAGATCCTTTTAAGACTGATGTCAAAGAGTGTACTGCCTTTATTTTCTTCTAGAAGCCTTATGGTATCAGGTCTTACCTTTAGGTCTTTGATCCATTCTGAGTTAATTTTTGTGCATGGTGAAAAAGAATGGTCAATTTTCTTTCTATTACATGCTGTCCAGTTTTCCCAGCACCATTTGTTAAAGAGACTTTCTTTTCTCCATTGTATGCCCTCAGCTCCTTTGTCGAAGATTAGTTGTCAATAGATGTGTGGTGTTATTTCTGGGCTTTCAATTCTGATCCATTGATCTGTGCACCTGTTTTTGTATCAGTACCATGCTGTTTTGATTACTATAGCTTTGTAGTATGTTTCGGAGTCAGGGATTGTGATGCCTCCACTTTGTTCTTTTTTCTCAGGATTGCTTTAGCAATTTGGGGTCTTTTGTTGCCCCATATGAATTTTAGGATTCTTTGTTCAATTTCTGTAAAGAATGCCATTGGGATTCTGATTGGGATTGCATTGAATCTGTAGATTGCTTTAGGTAGTATGGACATTTTAACTATGTTTATTCTTATAATTTATGTGCATGGAATGTCTTTCCATCTCTTTATGTCGTCCTCAATTTCTTTCAGGGAATTCTTGTAATTTTCTTTGTATAGGTCTTTCACTTCCTTGATTAAATTTACTGCACGGTATTTTATTCTTGCTGTTGTGATTGTGAATGGGATTGTGTTCTTGAGTTTTTTTTCTGTTAGTTCGCTATTCAGGTGTAGAAATGCTACTGATTTATGTAAGTTGATTTTATATCCTGCAATTTTGCTGTAGTTGTTAATCATTTCTAATAGTTTTCCAACAGATTCTTTGGGGTTTTCTATATAGAAGATCATGTCATCTGTAAGCAGCAAGAGTTTCACTTCTTCATTGCCTATTTGGATTCCTTCTATTTCTTTTTCCTACCTAATTGCTCTGGCCAAAACCTTCAATACTATGTGGAATAAGAGTGGTGATAGTGGACACTCTTATCTTGTTCCTGTTCTCAGAGGGATGACTTTCAGTTTTTGCCCATTGAGTATGATGTTGGCTGTGGGTTTGTCATATATGGTCTCTATTGTGTTGAGGTACTTTCTTTCTATACCCATTTTATTGAGAATTTTTATAATAATGGATGTTGGATCTTGTGAAATGCTTTCTCTGTGTCTGTTGAGATGATCATGTGGTTTTTTCTTCTCATTTTGTTAATGTGGTGTATCATATTTATTGACTTGCAAATGTTGAACCATCCCTGTGTCCCTGGTATAAATCCCACTGTATGATCTTTTTAATGTATTGCTGTATTCGGTTTGCCAGAATTTTGTTGAGGTTTTTTCATGTATATTCATCAGTGATATTGGCCTGTAGTTTTCCTTCTTTGTGTTGTCCTTGTCTGGTTTTGGGATCAGGGTGATGTTGGCTTCATAGAATGTGTTAGGAAGTACTCCATCTTTCTCAATTTTCTGGAATAGTTTGAGAAGGATAGGTATTAAATCTTCTTTGAATGTTTGGTAGAATTCTCCAGAGAAGCTGTCTGGTCTTGGACTTTTATTTTTGGGGAGGTTTTTGATTACTGTTTCAATTTCTTCACTTGTGATTCTTCTATTCAGATCTCTATTTCTTCCTGATTCAGTTTTGGGAGGTTGTAAGAGTCTAAGAATTTATCCATTTCTTTTAGGTTGTCCAATTTGTTGGCATATAATTTTTCATAGTATTCTCTTATAATCTTTCGTATTTCTGTGGTATCCATTGTGATTTCTCCTCTTTCATTTTCAATTTTATTTATTTGAGTCTTCTCTTTTTTGTCTTAGTTAGCCTGGCTAAGGGTTTGTCAATTTTGTTTATTTTTTCAAAGAATCAACTCTTTGTTTCATTGATCCTTTCTATTGTCTTTTTTGTTTCAATTTCATTTATTTCTGCTCTAATTTTTGTTATTTCCTTCGTTCTACTGACTTTGGGCTTTGTTTATTCTTCTTTTTAAAATTCTGTTAGGTGTAACTTGAGATTGTTTATCTGAGATTTTTCTTGTTTATTGAGGTGAGCCTGTATTGCAATGAATTTCCCTCTTAGGACCACATTTGCTGCATCCCAAATGAGTTGGTATGGTGTGTTTTCATTTTCATTTATCTCTAGATAATATTTGATTTCTCCTTTAGTCTTTTCAATGATCCACTAGTTGTTCAGTAGCATGTTGTTTAATCTCCCAAATTTTCTCCCTTTCCCAGCTTTATTCTTGTAGTTGATTTCTAGCTTCATAGCATTATGGTCAGAAATGATGCTTGATATTATTTCAATCCTCTCGAATTTGTTGAGGCTTGCTTTGTTTCCCAACACATGGTCTATCCTTGAAAATGTTCCATATGTGCTTGAGAAGATGTGTAACCTGCTGTTTTTGGATGGAGCGTTCTATACATATCTACTAAATCCACCTGGTCTAGTTTTACATTTAATTCTACAATTTCCTTGTTGACTTTCTGTCTGGATGATCTATACATTGGTGTTAGTGGGGTGTTGCGGTCTCCTACTATTATTGTATTGTTTTTGATATCTCCTTTTACTTTTGTTAATAGTTGCTTTACATACTTTGGTGTTCCTGTGTTGGGTGCATATATATTTATAAGTGTTATGTCTTCTGGGTGGAGTGTCCCTAGTATCGTTAAAAACTGCCCCTCTTTGCCTCTCTTTACCTGTTTTGCTTTAAACTTTACTTTGTCTGATATAAATATGGTGACACCTGCTTTCTTATGTTCACCATTACTTTGAAGTATCGTCTTCCACCCTTTTGCTCTGAGT
Source organism: Equus caballus (assembly GCF_041296265.1). Taxonomy (NCBI): domain Eukaryota; kingdom Metazoa; phylum Chordata; class Mammalia; order Perissodactyla; family Equidae; genus Equus; species Equus caballus. Next base: position 23,057,779 of record NC_091687.1, read on the forward strand.
CTGTGGTTGTCTTTGGGGCTGAGGTGTGTTTCCTGGAGGCAGCATATTTTTGGGTCTTGTTCTTTAATCCATCCTGCCACTCTGTGTCTTTTGATTGGAGAGTTCAATCCATTTACAGTTAGAGTTATTATTGAAATGTGGGGGCCTAATGTTGCCATTTTCTCACTTCTTTGCTGGTTCTCCTGTATTTCCTTTGTTTCTCGTCCCATGACTTTTGGACTACCACTTCAGGTAGGTAGTTTTCTATATTGGCCTTCTTCTTATTTGTAATTTGTGTTTCTATTCTTGTTATTTGTTTAGTGGTTACCATGTGCTTTGTATAAAACATCTCATAGATGAGATAGTCCATTTTATGATAGCCCATTTTTTCCTTAGATTAAGGTGTTCCATCCCTTGCCTCTTCCCCTTTTATGTTGTTATTGTCAGATCTTTTCTTTTCTTCCTTCTCATGTTGTGAGTTTGTGGTTAAAATGACAAGATTATATTTATTCTTGGTGCTTCCCTTTCTTTTATCTTTAACGTTATACTTAACATTTGCTAACCTGTTCTGAAGGAGAGCTGCAAGTTTCTGATTTTGTCTTTCTACTTATCTCCTTTGCTCTGGGTTTTGTAACCCCTCCTTTTTTTTTTTTTTTTTTTGTTTTTAGGTATGAGGGTCTTTGTGAGCATTTCTTGGGGAAGTTTTGTGGCAATGAACTTCCTTAACTTTTGTTTATCTGGGAAAGTTTTATTTTTCCATCATATTTGAAGGATATTTTCTCCTGATAGAGTATTCTTGGCTGCAAGGTTTCGTCCTTCAGAGTTTTGAATATAGCATTCCACTCTCTCCTAGCTTGTAAAGTATCAGCTGAGAAATCTTCTGACAGCCTGATGGGGGTTCCTTTGTAGTTTATTTTATGGCTTGCTGCCCTTAATATTTTCTCTTTGTCATTGACTTATACAAGCTTCAGTACTATATGCCTTGGGGTTGCTATTTTTACATTGTTAAAGTTTGTAGATCTGGTAGCTTCTGTCACATGGAGTTCCATCTCTCTCTCCAGGTTTGGGAAGTTCTCTGCCATTATTTCTTTGAACAGGCTTTCTGCCCCCTTCTCCTTCCCTTCTCCTTCTTGCATACCTATAATCCTTATGTTGCATTTCCTTATTGAGTCGGATATTTCTCAGAGAGTTTCTTCATTTCTTTTTAGTCTTAGTTATCTCTCCTCCTCTATCTGAAGCATGCCTATATCCCTATCCTCCAAATTGCTAATTCTGTCCTCCATATTATCAACCCTACTGTTCAGAGAGTCCAGATTTTTCATAATCTCCTCCATTGTGTTCTTCAACTCCAATAATTCTGATTCGTTCTTCTTTATGGTATCAAGCTCTTTTGTGACATCACTCCTGAACTCATTGAGTTGTCTATCTGCATTATCTTTTAACTCATTGAGTTTTTAATGATAGCTATTTTGAGTTCATTGTCATTTAGGTTATAGATTTCAGTGTTTTGGGGATTATTTTCTGGGTACATGTCCTTTTCCTTCTGTTCTGGAGATTTAATATATTTTTTCATACTGATTTGTGGTGTGGATTTGTGCCTCCACACAGAGACAGAGTTTGGTTACTACTTCTACTTGCTTCTACTGGTAGGGAGTGGGCAGCAGCTGTATAATCTGCACTGACCAGGATCCCTGTCAGCTTTTCCTGACCTAGCCTGGGCCCCTCCTCGTGATCGCAGTGGCCCTGTGGGGTATCCCATCAACTGTGGGATCAATCTCAAGGGGATCTCAGGTTGCTTGTGCCTGCTCTCGCAGACTGACTAGACATACTCCCTCCTTAGGGTTGCAGCAGTATTATGGGCTTTCACATCAGCTGGGAGCAGGTTCACCTAGACTCACAGCTCTTCCACTGTCAGATCCCACAGGATCTCACTTGTCCACTCTGGGCCACAGCAGAACTGTGGGTATCTAATGTAGCCTGTGGTTAGCTTACCCAGCTGTGCTACTTCTGCCCCAGGTCCTCCCAGCCTTTGTGTTTGCTGGGCGAGGCCTCTCTGCTGAGGCTGAGTAGAGTCTTTCCCTGTGGCTGCTGTGGGACTGTGGATTTTCCCCCTGGACCAAGGAGCAGTCATGCCAGGGCTCTGAACTGTCATTGCCTGCTCATGCAGTCCCACTGGGTCTCCCTTGCCCTTTTGGGGCTGCAGCAGGACTGTGTGTGCTAAATACAAGCAGTGGATTTTTCAGGTGGGTGAGCACCTTTTGTCCCAGGGCCTCCCAGGCTTATGATTGCTGGATGGGGCCTCTCCACTAAGGCTGAGTAAAGGCTTTCCCTGCAGCTGCTCTGAGACCATGAATTTTCCCACTGGACTAAGGAGCAATCACAGGGGGCTTAGGACTGTAGTCACCTGTTTCCACAGTCACACTGCTGATGTGCACACACACCTGCCCTCAGTGCCATGGTGATGCTATGAGCATGTCATCTGGGAGAGAGTGGCTTGCAGGTACTAGGCTGTCTGGGGGTTGGAGAGTTTTCACCTATCTTGGGGTCAGAGAGTTCTCACCTATCTCTACCTCCTCCTGGGGGGACGTCCATCCACCTTCTGATGTATAGCAGCGTGGGTCTCTCAGGTGTCCTGAGGTGCTGTGTGACTATCCTTTGTTGAGCAATTAATGTTCAATTAGTTGTAGTTCGAAGGGGGAGAGACAAAGAAAACTGCTCACTCCACCACGTTGGTGATGTCACTCTGTTTGTTGTAGCTTTTGGCTACAGTTTTCCCTAATTTCCCTACTTTTATTTTTTTCTATACTATTGTCTTTGTGTTTCCCTAAGAACTCCTTCTTACATAGGGTCTGTATCTTGCAGTTCTCTTAGCTCTAATCCACTGTTACTTTACTGGAGCCCTTTTGATGTGGTGGTAAGGTGCCCAGAGGATAAGCATTCTATAAGATTATAATTAAATCTCATTTTTTAAGTGGGCCTGAATCCCTGAGTTATGACCTTCAGCAGTTTTGCTCAGTATTTTCCCCCTCTTATGTGATCCAGGAAGACCAGCGGAGGTTGGACTTATCTCATTGTTCTTAACCCAGGCCAGATTAGAGTCTGGGAGAGAGTGGTTTCCTGAGAGAGCAGTCCTTTGTGGTACTGAAAACTCTGCAAGCATTTCAAAGGTTTACTTTTCCCTTCCCCACTCAGAAAAGAAGGGGATGTTCCTCTGATCTTTACCATCAAATGCTGGTGGAGATACTGGAGATAAAACATATGAAAGCATGCTTTCCCCAACACTGGACCCCTCCAAGTTTTTATTTTTCAAGGTAGTTTACATTTAGCCTCATAATAATCAAAATTATCAGGTAAGTGTTCTTACCAGTTCCTGGCTCCAAGCAGCTTCTGCTCCTGGTAAGCTGATCTCAGCTGCAAATCTTTGTATTTGCCTGTATCTTGAGTTTTGAGGGGTATAGTTTTCCCAGTGACTTCAATTCTCTGATGAGGTTAAATGGTTGATTTTCAGTTTCTCTGATGAGGTTAAATGGTTGATTTTCAGTTCTTTTCAACGTTTTCCTATTGTAAGGATAAGAATGACAATTTCCAAACTCTTTATGTGTCAGAGCTGAAAGTATCCCTCCTTGATTTCATTTTTATTGTATAAAGTAAGCATAACGCTTGGCTGCTGATTTATCTTACCCTTGTATACACCATGTTTTATTAACCATCTCTGTACTTTTCTTCAGGTCATAAAACTCTGGCTGTCACTTATAACTTGCTATTCATTAAGATGATTGTGTCCATTTGCTTTGTACAGTTAAGCTCTGCACCTTTATTATTTCAGCATTCTGTCATGCCTCATGATGCAGAGAGCCAATCTTCCTTGGTCATCCTGGCCTAAAGAGATCAACAAGCACTGACTTTCAATGATTATGATGTTCTTGCCACCGGAGCACTCTTTATGGTTTTAGTAAGCGATGTGTGCCCTGTGATCTCCCATGGAACATGGTTAACTGGTGGGTTTTCCCATCTTGTGTAATAAACTACACTAGGGTAGGAAGTTTCCTAAGTCTTTGGATTCTTTTCCTCTGCTATCTTTCATGAAAGTTCTTACATTTCTACTTCATTTAATCACTCTGCACAAGATTCCAAGAGCTACTCTAGCATGTATTAGCAATATCTTTGTAAAGGTTTTGTTAAGACTTTTTGGAGAGGTGTAAAATACTCATCTTTGTCTTCCTTTTACTTTGATAAATTCTCTCTTATCTAGATTTGTCTTTCTCATTCTTGTTGCACCATTCTCATAACCTAGGTGCATATTTAATTGATGACTGCCAGTGCATGTTAGCTAGGTCCTGAATCTCCTATGCTGTGTAGTCCCTTTCCCTTCCCTTAGTAGATACAGCACCTCCCGGGCTCAATGAGTTATTGGTCTGATGGGCAGAAGCTTAGGTAGCCTGAAATGTTCTGTGGAGTTCTTGATGTTTTGCAAGGCAGATGTCTCTTCATTGTTTACAAGGAAACAGGAAGCACTAGCACTTAACAGAGAAGAGTGACTTACTTTAGCAAGCCAATGATTCAGCCATATCTGGCATATCTGGCATATCAAACTTCTCAATTGTTTCAGTCCAGATAGCATGGTTGCAGTTGCCAGGTCCCTTTCCTTCCAAATCACAGCCCTGCCTTTGATGTAGGAAATTTACTGGCTGTGAGAATCTACTCTTCTTGGGATCTCACCTACCCTTCCAATTAAGTCCTGGGCTTGACACTCAAAGTAGTCTTTGCTCCTGCTGCAAAAGATAAGAGTATCTTTTTAAGTTGCAAAGGAGGCCTTATCCTGATAATTACCCTCAGCCTTTGTTGTTTTTTTCCAAAATATCACCCAGCAACAGATATTTATTTCATAATGTTCATAAGAACTACTTCCTTGTACCTTGGACACCTATGATTTTATGTCAGCCACAGCATCCTATCACAATTCATCACTAGTGAAAGTTTTATCAATTGCATTGATGGAGCACCCCAAGAGCTATTTGCCTTTTAACTATCACTAGTGATGGGGACCAGTTATCCAGTGGGTGGTTCAGCTCCCAAACCCTATTTTGAGTTTTCTTCCTATGGCTACTCTTGGAATGAAATGATTTAGAATGGTTGCCTGAAAATAGGCTCTGAGACTGAGTGTGGCATATAGGAGGTTTATTGGGGAGGTCTCCAGGAAACAACACCTGTATAAGATGAGGGAAGCAAAATTGAGCATAGGGATAAGTAGAACTATGATGAAGTTGCAAAAGAAACACCAGCTAATTTTATGGGCGATTCTGGAGTAGGTATTGTAATTTAAATATGTTTTGAATTGAGGTGCAAGACCAAGATATTTGTACCTCACATTGACTAGTCATTGGAGGGAGGTTGACTTAGGAGCAAGTCAACTTCTCTGGCCAATTCCCAGACAGGAACGCAGCTGTAAGCTGGGAGTCAACCCTCCTAGCAGGATTGGGACAAAGTATCTTGGTCTTGAAAAGGGCATCATGTGGCACAACACAGCATCCATCTACTAATCTTCATCAATGGAACGTGCTCTTCTGAAACTGCAGTTTGCAAACACACGTTAACAAGTAACGCAACTTTATTTTAACAACAAATGGAAATTTTATGATGATTCATATTTTTCAAAACTCTTTTCCATATCACATTTCAGTGGTTTCCTTACCAACTTCTACCCATTTGTAAGGTTCCTCAAAAGTGCCCCTGACCCATATGGAGGGAGTAAGAAAGATCCAAGAGGGAAATCTCTGGGTCACCATCTTTACTTTAAAAATATAGCTCTGCATTTCTCTTTTATCAATTGCAAATATTTTTAACATTTCACTTAATACATTATTTGCTGCTAAATGAATTTTAACACACTTCAGTATTTAATTTTATAAACACTCCCAATTTAATGGAGAACCAGACAGAGAAGGGTAAATATATGTCCCAAATTATACTAAGCTAAGAGGCCACGGGTAGAAATTGAAAGCCCGCCATTCTAAATCTAGACAGAGTATTGTTCTTATCTAACAGCTTTTAGATATGTTGGAAGAAATCATTTATTTAAATTCTCTAATACAAGTAATTAATTATATGAGTTAATTGAGTTTCCACCATTATAATCCTAAGCAGCTTCTAGATTGATTCAAGAAGTCTAAATATCCACATTTCCTATTTAATATTCTGGCATGGCAATGAGATTTCCTGAAGTACCTATACCATTCCTTGATTAGATCTGTGCTTTTTCTGCTATATCACTGTATTGTACAGAACACACTATATAACATCATGAATAAATACAAATGTTACATAACTATTAAGGTACTCTATGTTTATCAGCATAGATGTACATCACTTTGCTTTCTGGGTAAGTGCTTGCAGAAGAGCATTACTATCAATTTTAATTTCAAGTTGCTTCAATGGAAAAGATAAGTGAGATCCTGAGCAGATGGTTGTCATCACATAATGCAATTTAAAAGCCTATAAAGTGACACAAAACTTGCTATGGCACTTAAAATCTGTGCATACATTTTGGACAAGTGGAAGTAAAATAAGGAGAAGTAAAAATAAAGCTTTGACCACTAATTTGTTGTTAAAGATTAAAACTTAATGTAAGATTACAAATATCAAAAAAGTGAATTCATAGATAAAAGAGAATCTAAGACTCTAGGAAAATTAAAGTGTTCTAAATTTATGTCATCTCTTTTGGTGGCATCTTGGTTGAACACTGGGGGATATGGGTTAATCTAGGTAGGAGTATGTACACCCAAAAGATTATAAATCCAGCCCAATTATTCATAGGTTCCGTTCATACCTGTACTATTGTGCTGCAAATGAAAACTAATGGACCCATTTACACTGAGAAGGTAAAATCATATGCATGTGGTCTATGGTCTATGTGACTATTTTACAAAATTGTTTGCAGTTTACTTCACTTATGGTTTATTTCTGTTTGGTATAGTCTGCCTTTATTCAGCAATTATTTTGTAAATAAAATACTTTATTTTATCCACAAATATAATTTAGACTCCTAAGAATTTTTATGTTGATGGTGACTTTAAAATCTAATTGTTATTAATAAAATAATGATGTTAAATTCAAGCAATTCTCTCCACATCCCCCAAAGAAAAAGTGTAGTGCATTGCTAATAAATTCATAGATTAAGATTAAGTGGCACCACAGAAGCAGTTTTATCTGTGACATTAATTCTGCAAATGTATTTATTATTTTTACTATGTTTATTTCTTCTTATATACCATTTTTCAAATTTTACTTCCAATCCTTTCTCAATAAATGAAAACTAATCCTCTGTATTTTTTCCCTATTATTGAAGGTCACATATTATTCCCTAGAATTTCTTCAGTTATGTTTACATTTTGTGTTTTGAGTTAGCAGCAAAGATCAATAAATAAAACAATCAAGGATACTTATGACACAAATTAATTTTAAACATGTAATGAGAGAGGTAAGCAAACAATTTTCAAAATAATTGACTTCATTATGTGGTATCAGATGAAAGTATTATATCAGAGCTTTTCCATTTCTCCTCCAAGTTCTAGGTTTCTCTTGCACTAATAAGTGTTAGTGAGTTTCCAATTCTGTGGAATGTGTATATGTCACTCTCTCCATATATAAGATTATGGAGGAGAAGAAAGGAGGGACTGTAGCTGGCATTTCTAGTTGGTATGACTTCAAATGCCAGCAGTTTCTGGGTAGCACCTGAGCCTCCATGATCAGTGCTCTCTCAGAGTGTGGCTGGAGATGACAAACACTTGTCTTTGTTAGCTCAATAATCAACTGATTTTGGATAAATTGGGATAGTCCATTTATTGTCACAACAGTGTGCAACCAGATGACCGGATAACCACTCTTGGGGTGCTATGAATGGAAACTACCCTCATGAACCATTAGCTGCCTGAAAAAAAAATGCACCTCTGTATGCACCTGTATTCAGACAGTTTCAGGTTGTCCTCTCCATAATAGTTGCTCCTCTATCTAAAATATCTTGCACTGTTTCTCCTTATCCTCCCTTATGCCTGGAGTAACATGAGCAAGAAAGATACTGGTATCAGATGAGATTGGATAGGTAAGGGCATGCTAGTATGCAGGGATTTCAACCTTTTCTTAAAGTGTTACACTTTCATGCTACTTCAGAGAAAAACAGTCATTGAAGTAGATTAAATGGATGTGATATGACACGTTTATTTTTAAAGATCATTCTTGCTTCTGCATAGAGAGGAACAAAGGAGTGAAGCAGGGAGATCAGCAATCTGAAAGTAAGAGGATTGCATATATACTAGCAAAGTGGCAATGAAGATGGAGAGAAAAATGTAAAAATGGATGCATTTTATAAATAAAATTTATAATTGATTCAAGAGGAGATTTATGGAAAAAAGGAATGAGAGAAAGAGAGAAGCATGAGATATGTCTCTATAAGTTTTGGTGATGCCTGTGCAATTTAATGAGATGGGGTGATTGGAGTGAAAAACTTTCACGAGTCAAGAGTTGAAGTTTAGCTTGCGGAGTCATGGGCAAGCCACCTATTCACATGGCTCCAGCTACTCTCTCCCAATGGCTCGTCAAATACTTGAAGAAATACAGATTTGCCAAGGGGTGAGTCAAATGTTTGTAAATCTTTTTAGCACCAAGTTTGGCTCTTGTAAGGTCAATGTTACATTTATTTAGCAAGCATCATCAATGTTAAAATGTGCCAGGATTTTCCATTTTTCTCCTATTTTCTTTCATTAAAATATTTAACTCCAATTTTTTAAATTTAATTGACATTTTGGAAAATGTAAAAACAGAGAGAAATAAAAATTACATATTCATACCAACAAAAGGCATAGCTAATAGAATTTGATGTATATTCTTTAATATTTTTCCATATCTTTTCATGACTAGCATGATACTGTGTACACAGCTATAACTGTTTTCTTTTCCCCCAAAGCACCATAACCAAAGCCTGTGTTTCGTGGGTAATTATAAGGCATAACTTTCTACTTTTGCATTGTCAGTACATTTCTTATCAATGTGTTTAAGATCCGTTCTACCAAGTGGTCATGGGAGACCTATTGACAATAGAAGAAATAAAATGCTATTTCTTTCTACTTTATGATTTATTTAGGTTGTTAGCTTCTATGAACGGAAAATAATAGTCCAGGTTCACATCAGCCTTATACCAACATTTTGTATAAATTGAGCAGAGAACAATGATAGGTAAGTGCTCCGACCCCTAATAAACCCCACTGAACACCCTGGACATTTTATTAAGTCAAACCTGCCTGCCTGGCATGCCCCATTCTCTTCACTTAGGCCAGGGACCTGTTTTCCTTAATGGTCACTTGACTGACTCATTTTACGCAGTTATTTTAAATGGAAATGTTTTTCCAAAATCTTATCTCTAAAATATATACAACATTATAATTGCTTTGCACTTTAGGGAACAATAACAGAAAAAAAATCACTGAAAGCATGAGAACAGCTATTTCATAAAGGAGATATATCTCAGTAACTTTACAGCAACCTTGAGTTAAAGATAGTGTGTTTACCTCTTTCTATAGATATACAAACAAATACGAAATACTTTAGTACATGTGGAAAAACCCTGACTCAGACACATAAAGAGAAGCAATCTAAGGAAGAACAAACAATGCAGCAAACTCAACACTGTGCCTTTCAAGTAGTGTAGGACTAAGGTCATTGTTAGGAAGCACATGTCATTTCTCATCCAAACCTTCTTTGTAAATTTTCTGCCTTTTTTTCTACATGAAATACACACTTTTTTGTAATTATTTGATTATATAAATAATACATGTTACTCATAGAATATATTAAAGTTTTAAAACAAACTAAAAACTCCTATAAGCCGTCATTTTGGGTTCCCATACGCATATCCACATACACAGTTTATTTAATTTCTGTAAGCAGGATGGATCCTAGAACTGCCTCAGACTGGTCAGTGCTTCGGCTCTGATGTGCAAGGTAAACAGAAGCCGTGCTGCCAGAGTGACTTGCTGGTATACAATCTAAACTTGAGTAGTTTCTTACATAGTTTCTATGCGTAAAAGCATTGAAATCTGATAATCTCATGTGTTTATCTTCCCAAAAAGAAAATCTCTGTCAATAAAATTGGAATTTACTGGCCTGACAGGGTTCCTTTTCCCATAGACAACACTCAAACAAATATTGAATCTTTGGGTTTGAATTTCAAAACTCTAGGTTTTCCTTCTTCTCTTTACCTACGCTTTCTCAAACAGTTTGGCCTAGTTGATTAAATTATTGTTTCCTAATTCTAAATGCATTCTAGTTCATCTTTGTTATTTTATTCCTAGATCAATTTAATTGATTTTTTTGTCATTAACACTCAAAATTTTCCAAAATAACTCTTGGATCCTGCATAGAGAGTACATGTACTATCATTATGTGACAGTTTTGCTACTAATGTTTCTCTTGGTCTCTTTACCTTAAGCTCTTGAGCAGTTACCTCTGCTCAGGAATTAACTCGCTGTGTCCTACCTGGGCTGGAAGCAGATAGAGCTGAGACAGCATAGTGCCTTCTATAAGTAACTGAATAGCTTCTTTGCCAACAGTATCATTATCTATTTAATTGCTTTAGATACTCTACCAGTTTTCTCGGATCAACAGGTTAGGATATTGGGATTCTGTATAGGTAGGAGGACATAATGAATGTAGAGCAGCACCAGAAAGAAGATCCCATAATAATGTTAAAAAAAAAAGTTAGCTCTGTGGTAAGCTGAATAATACCTCCTAATAGTGTCTATGTTCTAACTCCTGGAATCTGTGAAGGTAGCCTTATATGGCAAAAGAGACTTTGCAGATGTAATGAGTTAATGATTTTAAGGTGACATCATATTGGATTTAAGATGTTAGCGCAGGTCCAATCTTCCTCATAAAAAAAATAGAAGAAGAAATGCAAATTATTAAAACCCCATCACGTGCCTCCTGCACCATGCCTCCAACAAGATGTGTGAAGCCCTTCAGGTGATTCCAAAACATGTGAAAGCTTGAGAACCACTGTTTTAAAACAAGTTGTTGATCTGTCAGAGGAGCTAAGGCTATTTCCTATAAAAATGTCACCACCATACCTCAAAAGCAGGATTGGGTACCTCAAGAAAGAACAAAATTTCATCACATTGCTACAAATGAAACCTTGGTGGAAGGAATAGAAATATGATCGCAAATGTATCTTTTCTTCTTTGGAAAATTTTTCTTGCTTAATCTCTTTGTCTATCTTCATAATTTGAATAAGAAGGCATTATTTAACCTATTTTTATTCTATACCCTATTCTATGCCTCTAATCTAGGATAAAAGAGTCTTTACAACCATATCTCAATAGGAGATCACATTGTGGTATGAACCCCAAGTCAGGTATTAATAAGAAGGATACATGTTTCTCATCTGTTATCAAGAGATGTACTAAGTGGTCATTCTGCTTCCAGTCTTTCTCCCTGTCATCTGTTTTCCACTAGGAGCCAAAGTAATCTGTTATTAAAGTCTTTTTCCAATCATCTATAATACTTCCCTTGAAATGCCTTTTAATGTTTTTCACTGTCCGTAAAACCCTTCAGGATCCTGCTCTTTGCTTTGACACCAAAACTCCTCCAGTTGGTAAGGATGATCCAGTCACAATGGTTTCCTTTCTTGTTCTATCATAAACCAAGATATATTCCATCTCAAAAACTTAACAACTGATATGCTCTCTGCCAGGAATACTCTTGGCTTTATGATGTAAGGGTACCATTCAGAATGCATATTATAAGGAACATTTCTCCTGTTATTATGAATCTCTAGTGCTAAAAGCAATACCTGTCACATGGAAAACATCAGATGAATATCTGCTAAATGAACGAGCCAATGCATGATCAAGTGAATCCCACTTGAGAATAAGTGACGATAGCAAGAGTCTGGTATAGAATTTGAGGATGCCATGTTCTAGTGAAATGTTAAATTCATGACTCACTTATATGCCTGTCTTTCCATGAAAGAACTTGCAAGACAATTAATTAGTTGCAGAAGAGATTGTAAATGCTTCCACTTGCCTATATAATATTGAACACATGCAATTTATATTGCGATTATAAAACACAGATTAATTAACATATCAGGATTACACAGAGAACAGTGTCCATTATTTCAATATCATGCTCAATAATGAAACATCCACATGGGTGCACATGAGAATAAAAGTCTAATCCTCATTGAGGTACTATCTCAGATAACATTAAATTTAATAAGTAAATACCTACCTTTTTTGTTTTTCTATTAGATTGTTGTTTGTGAGTTCTTGAGGTCATTTTAGATCACTAGCTTTTTTCCTAAACTTAAAATGTTATTCTCATCAATTAAAAAATGGTCATAATCTCATGCACAAATTTCTGTTCCTAATAAACCAGTAGAACTCATAAGAAAATTCCTCTAGGAAGTCCACAGACGATCACCATAGGCAGCAGTTTCCCACTCTGTAAATGAACTGCGTCTGCCCCATATAAAAGTCTATCACTTAGTATTAATTTTTCCCTCACAAATAAAATGCTCGAACTGTCCAAGAGTATGTAAAAATACAGAGCTGTTTTTCTAGAGAGATTATAGGTTTGGGTTATCTACCCAAATGATGTAAATGATGTAGAAGTCATTTACATAAAATGTATAATTTAGCATAGGAATGAACGGAATGACTAAATTAGGAAGTTTAGAGAAGAAATGAAATGGAAGGACAGAAAAAGAGGAAACTATGTTTTGAAGGGGCAAGATAGCCTAACTTCATCTCTGAACCAGCCTAAGAGTTTTAGTCAAAGGTTTATGCAAAAGGTGGGAAGTGAATTAGTGCCCCCACAAAAATAGTAAATGTTAACCTAGAACAGACAGGACAGGTGAGTGGTCCATTCGGGAATGGGATGGGTAAGACCTTATCCTCAGTTGAGGAGTTTACAACCAAACAAAGAACACAGGATTCAGCAATGGATTCATGTTACAAAAATATTCAAATAAGTGGAGAAGAGATTTGAAAATGGCACCCCATAATATTACATATTTGTAAAATATTTCAACTTCAAAATTTCACAAGGGCACCTTTCTTGTCCATATATCCATATGGTTGTGTGAAAAATTGCTTGATCCAGAATTCTCATTGGTAATATACACCTTTTTTATTCTTTAAAATTAGAGGAACCAAACACTAGCAAATAGTGTGTACTACACCTTTTCACATTCTTCCACTCTTCTCTTTTGTTGGATGAATGGAAATAGAGAGATGACAGAAGAATAAAAACATTTACTAAGTGCAAAACTTTTGGCTTTGTGATGGTTCATGTTTATGTACACTTTGGATAAAGTTTTGCACTACTGAGAAAAATAGACATACTTTAATTGGTGTTTTAAAATTCAAATCAAAGACAGCTCTCCAAAATATGATCTACTTTTCTAACTGCTGCTGAAATTTCAAGTCATAAGTGGGTAGAGAAAATAAGGATGACATAGGGATCATACAACATTAATAGAAGCATTTTTAAGAACATGGTGAGTATGAAACCCAGATTGCAGGGGTAGTTGAATGAATGGGTAGTGAGTCTGGAAAAAAATTGCTACTTCCAAAACTTGAGGAATGCATATGTAGAAGTCTTCAAGGACGAGAAGAAATTATAGTAGAATATATTTTTTGAAGTGTCTTTTTATAGAGTAAGGTAAGTTAGAAGGAATAGACATTGAAGATGAGTTTTTGGTTGGATTATGAACATAAGTCTCAAAGAAAATGAAGATAGGAAGAGTTAGGATTGAGATTATTGGCTGGAGCTTCCATGTCTAGATAGATTATCACCTGAGAGGAGGAGAACAGCAGACACTTAGAAGGTGTATAATTAAGCATTAATCTACTCAAATAATATTCAATAAATGTATATTTTGTGTATAGATCTTATCAAGGAATATTGAGTAGTACAAATTTATACTTCCCAAAGATTATGGTTTTATGAGAATTTATCATTTAAAAGGATCATAATGTCTGTAAAGATGAAATAATAACACATTAGCTAAATAGCAATACCAAACAACTGTATGAGTCATAATAGGCTAGGCTTTGTTAATATAACAAGTCAACTCAGACTCTCAAGTGTTTGAATTAAAGGCAAATAAAGCCTGGGAAACCTCTCTGTCACTATAATTAAGAATATTGCTGAATTAGGAGACAAGAAGGAGGAAGGAGACAGACAGACATTCAACATCCTTGGCCTGAAAATGACATACTACACATTTTCCCAATGTTCTGCTAGGAAAGCTGGGAATTATAGGAGAGCAAAAGGCTATTTGGTGAGCACTGAAGGTCCCCATCAGAACAATCATACAAAAAACTTCCAGTAAAATGCATACACATAAACTTATATATTTGTGTAATATAAAAATCTTTATGTATGTATGGGTATATAAATATATGTTTATACGTATATATAAATATGTGAGTATGTATATATACCAAAAGACTTGAACAGATGTTAAGAATGTTATGAATTTAGAGAATGGATAATATGTGCAGTGATATTAATTGAGAACATTCTACTGAAGGCAACTTTGTTAATCCTCAGGATACGGAAATTAATAAAACAAAAGAAGAACATTCCTTCCTTAATAAAGTTGTGTTCCTAAGAATAAGCTGTTCATTTCATAGAGCCTTTAAAAGAGCATGAGATTTGCATGATCGCAGACAGTCCTACCCAAAATTGGCCTTCATGAATATAATATTCTAATAATAATCAAAGCTGATGATGAAGACTTTGACAAAGTGTTGTTGGGTTTGTGAATGCTATTATTTTGTTTTTCCTTCCATTTCACCATTACTTTTTGGTTTTGGTTATATAAGAATTTGATTTTTTTGTTTGTTTGTTTTTTGGTGAGGAAAATTGGTCCTGAGCTAACATCTGTCCCAATTTTGCATGTGGGACACTGCCACAGCATAGCTTGATGATTGGTGTGTAGGTCTATGCCTGGGATCCAATCCAGCAACCCCTGATTCCCCAAAGTGGAGTTCATGAACTTAACTGCTGTGCCATGGGGCTGGCCCAAGAATTTGAGTTTTAAAAAAAATTGTTTTATTTCTTCTCACTTCTTTTGTTGAATGTGCTTCTCAATTTTTTTTCTAGTAGATAAAATGAAACTTTTAATTAAGCTATTCAACTCAACATGCTTTTTTATTTAAAAACAAACAATGGTAATTAAGACAGAGTGGTGCTGGCACCAGGATAAACATATAGATCAATGGAATCGAACTGAGAGTCCAGGAATAAAACTGTATGTCTACGGTCAACTGATTTTTGACAAGAATGACAAGATCTTTCAACGGGCAAAGGATAGTCTTTTCAACAAATTGTCCTGGGTCAACTGGATTGCCACATGCAAAAGAATGAAGGTGGACCACTTTGTCATACCATATGCAAAAAATAACTCAAAATTTATAAAAAACTTAAATGTGAAAGCATTTTAGCGCTTCGATACAACTAATAGAAAAAAGCCAAATAGAAATAAATCTTTATAAGTTAGATTTGGCAATTGACTAGATATGACACCAAATACAAGATGAACAAAAGAAAAAATATATAAACTGGACCTCATCAAAATTAAAAACTTTTGTGCTTTGAAGGACACTATTAAGAAAATGAAAAGATAACCCACAGAATGGGAGAAAATAATTGCTTATCATATAGCTGGTGAGAGATCTGTACCTAGAATTTAGAAAGAGCTAATACAACTCAAAAATAAACAAACAATCCAGTTAAAAATGGGCAAAGGATCTGAACATTTATGCTTCCAAAGAAGATATACAAATGACCAATAAACACACGAAATGCTGCCCCAAAGTATTAGTCATTAGGGAAATGCAAATTGAAGCCACAATAAGACTTTATTTCCAAACTACTAGGATGACTAGAATCAAAAAGTCAGTTAGTTACAAATGCTGTTTAAGATAGGGAAGAATCAGAACCCTCATAATGCTGCTTGTCATAATGTAAAATGATGCAGCCACTTTGGAAAACAGTCTGGCAATTCTTCTAATGATTAAACATCAGTGTGCCATATGAACCATTAATTCCACTCCCAGACATATATCCAAGAGAAATGAAATGAAAGCATATGTTCATGGAAAAACTTGTACACAAGTGTTTATAGCAGAATTATTCTTAATAGCCATAATATGGAAAGAGCCCAAATGCCCATCAACTGGTGAATGAATAAGTAAAATGTGATATATCCATACAATGGAATATTATATTTTGTATAAAAAGAAAAGTACTGATACATGCTACAACATGGATAAGTCTCAAAAACATGATGCTAAGTCAAAGAAGCCAATCACAAAAATAACATGTATTATATGTTTCCATTTATATAAAATGTTCAGAATAGGCGAAAAATACTGACAGAAAGTCCATGAGTGGTTTCTTAACACTAGGTAGTGGAGGAATGTGGGAGAAAAGGGTGATGGAAAAGGGTGCAGACACTCTTTTTAGATGATGAAAATGGTCTAAAACTGACTGGTGATTCTTGTACATTATCTGTATGTATGTTTTCATTTGCTAGGGCTGCCATAACAAAATACCACAAATTAAATTTCTTAAATAACAAAAATGTATTGTTTCACAGTTCTGAAGACTAGAAGTCTGAATTCAAGGTGTTGGTAGGTAGCTTCCTTTCGAGTACCATGAGAAAGGATCTGTTTCAGGACTCTCTCTTAGTTTCAGGTGGTTTGTTGCCAATCTTTGGCAGTCCTGTTCTTGTAGAAACATGGCTCTGATGTCTGACCTCATCCCACATGATGTTCTTCCTCTGTACATATCTATATCCAAATTTCCCCTTTTAGTGAGGATGCTAATCATATTGGATTAGCGCCCATCCTAATAACCTCATTATAACTTGATTACCTCTGTAATCTATCTCCAATTAAGGTCGCATTCTGAAGTACTGTGGGTTACGGTTTCAACCTATGCATTTGAGTGGGGACACAATTTAACCCATATCACTGTACACGTTGAATTGTTGACTTTAAATGGGTGAATTGCATGGTATGTGAATGATATCTCTATAAAGCCACTAATAAAGATAGGATCAATGTAAACTGCATCCTGGAGGTTGCATTTAGCAATTAAAGACTTCAAAGCAACTATTAGACATGTGTTCAAAGAAATAATGGAAACAACATTTAAAAAAGGAAGTATGACAAAACAAATGAACAAATAGAGATTCTCTGTAAGGCTATAGAAATTATAAATGAAATTTAAAAGTATTTTTAAATATTTAAAATAAAAAAAATATTTAAAAAGAGAACTAAATAAAAAATCTGAGTTAAGAGTACAGTAATTGAAATAAGTGATTCACCAGAGAATGTGAAGAGGAGATTTGAGATGGCAGAGGAAAGAATCAGCAAACTTTGAAATATATCAAGAAAAATAATCTAAAAAACATGAACATAGATTTAAGAAAAGTGAATAGAGTCTCAGACGTCTATGAGATAATACATAATGGGAACTAGAGAAAGGGGCCAAAAATTTTTGAAGAAATAAAGCTCAAAAACCTTCCAAATTTGATGAAGAACAATCTACAAATCCAAAAAGTTCACTGATTCCCAAATAGTATAACCACAAAAATATCCACACTGGAAACTTTGTGTATCAGTGGATAGGAAGAATGCTCCCAGGTGAAAACCTCTTCTTACCTCCCATCTCCCCAGAATTTAAACACAGGGGAAGTAAAGTTGCACAATTTCCTGCTCAAGGACCAGGGACCAAATTTACCTAGCTACCACCTGAGGTGGAAAGAAGGAGAAGTGACCACACAATCCAAATCTGTGCCAAGTCTCCCAGTGACTTAAGAACTAAGTTGCTTGTATCTCCATCATTTGAGTCCTGTGTCTTTGGTGGAAGCATGATGTTGAATTGGGAATAATAGTGGGGAGAAAGTCAGGAAAGGTTGACCCTACAAAACGGCAGAAAAAGTCACACACACACACACGTGAAGATCCTACTCAAGATGAAGTCGTAAACTAAAATTTCAGAGTTAGAAAAATTACACTGTGAAAAGTCTGAAAAGTCAGTAAAGAATGTCTTTTATTCTGAATGAACTTCAGAAAAATACTTTAAATATATATATTAAAAATGCTCAAATACGTCTGCCCATCTTCTTTTCCTTCTGTGCAGTAGCCAAGCAACAAAGGCAGCATTTCAGTCACACAGATCTTTGTGAGGACCTGGCAGGCAACAGAAGGGACCAACACTATCCATATTGTCAAAGCAATAACCCAAGACAAGGAAGGCACCTCCACCAACCATTAGTATCTGATTTTTGTCAGCCTACAGCTGGAGGTTATCAGCACTCTCAATCTCTAGCTTCCAGAAAGAGTCCACCCTGTATTTGGCACTACATTGTGGGGGCCTTATCAAGAACTCTCCCTCAAGCCATTTTTCCTAGAAACACATCAGCAACAGAGTGACCTGTACCAAATGCCACGCAGCCCTTGACTCATACCCTCCTTTGAATGACACCAACAGACTTTTGGTCAAACTAACATTCTTTGCCCCCAAAAACATGAAATAAGTGCCCTCTCCACCCCTGCTTTGTTTGCATACCAAGAAGTGGCCTCATTCATGTATTCAAAAAATTTCCATGAGAAGATGGAAAAGAATCCTCAAGGAGATAAAGCAAAGACAAGAAATTATAAAAATGAATACAAGAGGATATGAGTCAAGAG
The DNA here is from genome assembly GCF_041296265.1 of Equus caballus. Taxonomy (NCBI): domain Eukaryota; kingdom Metazoa; phylum Chordata; class Mammalia; order Perissodactyla; family Equidae; genus Equus; species Equus caballus. Next base: position 23,076,519 of record NC_091687.1, read on the forward strand.
TAATAGAAATTTAAGCACAACAAAAAGGAATCAAGAAATTGTAAATGTTGTCATTTGAATTAAAAATTCATTGAATTTATAAATCTGAGGGCTCTTAGACAAGCCCATACATGAACCCAAAGCCCTGGCCATTTGCCAAGCATACAGGAGTCTGCTGTTCTAGTTCTTTTAGAGAATTTATATACTGTCTAGTTAGGGGAATAGATGAAAGTATGAGATACTTAGTGTTTATATTTTGCATTATATTTTGAAAATACTGCATGTATTATAACTTCTATTGTCTTTTTTAAATGACAGGGAAAATATGCTTTTCACTGTTCTAAGTATGAAAACAGAAAGTGTATTTGTATGCTTTTACTCTCAATTCTCTTGGCAAAAGAGAACAAAGTTTGGGACAAAGGCAATGAAGGTTGTCCTCGCAGTGCTGGCTCTTAGACACCATGTTAATGCGTTCAATAAAGAAGCAACGTGATGGTGGTGTGTCTGGGATAAGGGGATGGGAAAACGGGGGTTCCTAGTTTTATTCAAGTGTTTTAGACTTGAAAGAGAAAGATTTAAAGTCTCAGTAACAGAAATCTGAGTAGTTAGTGATAGTAATGTTAGTTATCACTTAATATAACAAATACAAAATGAAGGATATGTTTTTGAAAACTCTTTTGACAGATGTCTCTCTCATGGAGTTCTGAAATGTTTCCTCATTTTCCTGTAAAAAAGAATCTACTAATTAATCTATTATTAATCTGTTATTCTTTGTAGGCAAAGATCAAATTTTTGATATCTGACCAAAAATCCCCCTAAAGTATTCAAGTATTCTTGTGCATTCACCTACATGGTAGGTATGGTAAACAAACTCTAGAGCGCCCCGCCATTAATCTCTCCTCTGATATTTATGACTCTGTATCCTTCCTTCCTCTTGAGTTAGAGGGAGCTCTAATCTGCTTCTTATCAATAGAATATGGCAAAGAAATGAAATTTCACTTCTATAATTATGTCACATCATATAAGATTCTGTCTGGAGGGCTGATTCACTCTAGAGAGCCTCTTTCTCTAGACTTTGGAGAAATAAGTGGCTATGTTGGAAGCCCCACATGGCAAGGAGCTCAGGGTGACATCTAGAAGCTGGGAGCAACCTTCAGCTGGCAACCAGCAGGAAAGTGGTATTCTCAGTCTTACCACTTCCAGGAAATGAATTCTACCAACAACTCGAGAGATCATGGAAGGGGATTTTCCTCAGTGGAATCTCCGTATGAGATGCACCCTGGCTTATATGTTGGTTGCAACTTTGTGAGAGCCTACACAGAAGACCCGGCTAAGCCATGCCTAGACTCCCGATACAATACTATGAGATAATAAATGTACGTTGTTTTAAGCCACCAAATTTGAGGGAATTTGTTCTGTAGCAACAAATAATTACTACAATAAGTTTGTGAGAGAGCCCAGAATTCTAACAAGCTCTTCAGTAAATATGAAATTTGGCTTCTTGTGAATGAAAAGTGCTTCTTTGAAGTGTAATTGATAATAATTTAGTTCTTACCTTTTCTTTTCTGTGTGTGTGTGTTTCGTTATTTTTTCCTGTTATTTTACTGAGAACATAATGGTTTATAACATTGCGTAATTTCAGGTGTACATTATCGTGTATAAATTTCTGAGTAGATTTCATTGTGCTCACCACCAATAATCATCCATTATGTACATATGTGCCCCTTTACCCCATTCATCCACCCCCAACCCCTTCCCTTCTGGTAACCACTGATCTGTTCTCTTTATCTATGTATTTGTTATCTTCCACATATGAGTAAAATCATGCAGTATTTGTCTTTCTCTGTCTGGCTTATTTTGCTTAACATCGCAACACACAAGAAAGGAAAATCTCTTCAATAAATGATGTTTTGTTACTTTTAAAATGTGGTATGCTCTGAAAAGATGTTCCAAAAATCGAAAGAATTGTTCAATTTTTCCTAATAGAAAAAACCTTACAGAGGCACTATTTGAAGAAAAGTTCATACTTTCTATTAGTAAACCATAAAGTCCTACATGGAACTTTTAAAAATATTGTAAATAAAAAGCACAATATTTCACATATCGAGGTTTGTGGTGGGGATCACAACATACTATATGTGATCTGAGAATGTGAAACACTGTCAGATTCCAGGAGAATTTCAGAGTCACAGAAGTATATTGAGTTGGAGGGTTTAGGGGTGATCTGTTTCATATTTTATGCCTTTTTCACTAGTCAGATTGGCCAGTCCATAAGATAGATAAAACCTGGATTTTCTAGTTATCAATCTGCTTTTACAGTCTTATAAATTCCAGAATGTATAGATATGTAATAGACAGATATTTCCTTTTTGTTGTTGGGACCAGGAATTCCCCTTCGCTCTCCTGCTAGAGAGATGCTATGTGTTTCCCTAAAACTATGTTGAATTCCTAAACTCTGTATCTCATAATGTGACATTATTGTACACAGAGTTGTTGTGGATGTAATTCCTTAAATTAAGATCAAGTCATACAAAGGCCATATGTAGACAAAGAGACACAGGGAGGATGCCATGTGATGACAGAATCCGAGGCTGGAGTTAATACAGAACTTCCGTTGTCTAATTGTATAGATTCCCTCCTCATCCACAGAAAACTGACCAGGTGTTTGACAAATTTACACCAGCAGAAATATTGCCAGATTGAGCTAAAGTGACTGAGATAAATGAACATGAAAGAAGGAAGACTCCAAGGTCAGAGCCAGATGCAGAGGTCTAGGCTGACATGAGGGAAAGCCTTGGTTCCAGAGCTTGAGATCACCTGCTTGATTCCACATGGCCTGACCACAGCCTGGGCAGAGGGGATGTGGCAAATGCTGTGCACCCAGAGACAGAGCAATGAGCTATAGAGAATTATTCTCAAGCCTTGGAACATAGCGGAATTTGCTGTGCTGTGAACTTGCTTTAGAAAAGGACAAAGACCCCTTTTTATCATTCCAAGTTCTCCTTTTGGAATGGGAATGTCTATCCCATGCCCGTCCCACTATTTTATCTTAGAAGCAGATAACTTGTTTTCTAAGGTTCACAAACTCACAGATGGGAGGAAATTTTTCCTCAGAATGTATTAGAACCAAAGTCTTCATGCATGTCTGATTTAGAAGATGAAATTTGAGACTTTTTGGGTTGATTATATTTAGATGAGATTTGAGATTTTGAATTGATGTCAGAATGGGTTAAGAATTTGGCAACATAGAAATGAGTGGGAATGTATTTTGCATGTCGGAGGACATGAATTTTGGGGAGGGGACAAAGAATAGATTAGAACCTTGTGACCCTATCGCACTTCACTGGAGCCTAGCTCTGGCCTTGGTACTCTGTCTCCTTTCCTCTATTCCATGTCTTCCGGGGGTGGGGTCAGTTGGTGCTCTGTACAGATCCACAGGAACTGATGTGTATGTAACTATCTAATGTGAGATATGTTCTCTAGTCTTGTACTTCCTTTAATTCTTCCTTCCAACCTTACTCCCCAGCTGCAGTATTTAGCTGGCCTGGGTAGGGCTACTCTGTCTTGGGAGAGGTTTGACGCTCATCGCGTGCCTGTAAATAAATAAGGTTATGACTCTAAAACAAAACAAAACAAAACAATTATGGGATGAACTGTGTCCCCTAAAAAATATAAGTTTAAATCCCAACTCCTGTTCTTAAAAATGTGACCTCATTTGGAGAGAGGACCATTGCAGAGGTAATTAGTTACACTGAGCACATACTGGAGTAATGTGGGCCCCTAATGCAATTGATTGGTGGGCTTTACAAGAGGATGGCCATGTGAAGGCCCAGATAAAGGGAGAATGCCCTGTGATGATGGAGGCAGAGACTGGGGTTGTGCAGCTGTGAGTGAAGGAACACAAAGGATTGCTGGTGATACCAGAAGCTAAGAGAGGCATGGTTCAGATTCTCCCCTAGAACCTTCAAGAGAGCTTGGACCTACTGACACCTTGACTTCTTATTCATAGTCTCTGGACTTTGAGACAATTGTTTTCTGCTATTTTAAATCACGCGGTTTGTAGTACTTTGTTACAGCAGCCCTAGGAAACATAAAGTGTTGTTAATTTTTTTCTGAATATTGTGTTTCAACTATATCAAAATATATAAAAGACCCTGAACAGAATACTTTAGGGGACATACGGGCTCAGAAAAATACTGACTGTATACCAAATAGTGACAGGATTAATACCACTCAACCATTTGAAACTGAGAAAACCACTTAGTTGCCCTTTCCAGTATAGCTCTACAATCCTGTTCATTGCAATGATGACTACTAATGCCTTTATTGGCATTAAACTTCATTTTTCCCAAATTATCTCAACCAATGAATATGTGTGCTTTGAAATTCATAATCACGGTGAGTACTAACACAACTTATCAAACATCAAATAATGATTTATCCAGCTGTCTGGACCAATAGGTGTCTCCTATGATAGGAGAAAGTTCATAAATAGACAGTCCGTGGAAGGTTTGTTTTTATTTTTCCAAATGATTAAGTCACATTAGTAATAATTACGTTAAAGAAATAATTATGTATAACAGATAGTGGGTGCCTAATTGCCAGATAGATTTTGAGGTGTAAATATATTAGAAATTAAGAAACTGAGGCACAGAGGGTTTTGATAACTCACCCAAAGTCCCTGATCTGAAAAGCAGCAGACCTTGGAATTGAGCTAGGTGCAATAACTCCCAGGCTTTCCACCATGAAATTTTACTCTGTGGTGAAGCTGCCCTGTCTGTCACTACATGAAATATAGTGGGTTCACTTTCACTGCTTAACCCAAATTCTTAGACTCCTATACACGGCAGTTCTTATGAAATTATCTGGCTTTATGTTAAGAGACAATAGGTGCCATATTGGCTCACTATACTGATGTGGGTTAATAATGAACAATTCTAACAGCGGGTCAAATGTGTTTAGCCAATTTAATTAAACTTGCTATTCTTACTATTAGTGTTCCTGAAAGGATTATGGCCTGCAAAGTTATGATGATTCTATGATAGTTCTTTTTTATTAGTTTAATAAAATGGTGCTGTCATAGGGGTTGGAGTATGATACTGTGACCCAACAGGAGTGATGTCCTGTTTTAGTTTCTAGGTCATATTAATCTGAAACTTCCTGACGTGAGAATCTCTTATCTTGTACTCTACTGTATGTTAATCTAAGAAGGAGATGCCATAGAATTGGATATTACATGAACCTGCCAACAATATAAATACAAATTAATGGTAAATTTAATGCTATGAATACTAGTCTCTGAGCTGTAAGTATAATAACACCCAACACTGGAAATGAAACCCTTCATAATTAGAATCAGCATCAATATTTTTCTGAATTATATGATTGCTGAGCCTGAAGGAAACATTTTCTGCTTTCACTTTATCTTTCATAACTGAAAGACAGAAGGATTTTTATAACTTAAAGAAAATTGCACCCATCTGTTTCCAATTGGGAATAAAAATCAAAGGGTGAAATTTTCCACCTAAGAAAAACTCTACATTGAAGAACAAAAGCTCATCTGATGTGTGAAATGTGAGCAGATACTTGGAGTGCACAGCATATACAAACTTAAATGCTAATCACATGATAAAATTTATGTAAATTTTAAAATGGAAGGAAATTAAAATATGAGATCCTGTATTGTCTTTTGTTTTATATTAACACACATGAAGATTTTTGTCAAGGGTGTCATGTTCAAATACCTTCCTTGGGCTTGCCTGCATGCGCTGAATGAGGAAAAACAGTTATTATTTATATAACACTACCAAGTGATCTTTCAGTTATCTGCTGAGGCGTACCATACCACTTCAAAACTTAGTGCCATAAAACAGCCTGGTTTACTGTTTCTTGCAATCCAGTGGTGTTGACTGTGGTCACCCAGGAAGTGCTGCTGCTCTAACTGATATTGTCAAAGTCATTTGCATCTGTACCCAGCTAGGAGCATGGGGAGGGTGGAACTTCCAAGAGGACTTTTCAAATCCAAGATCTGCTCATACATAGTCTCTCATTCAGTAGTCAAGTTTAAGTTTCTTTACAGCATTTCAACTGGCCTCTAAGAGGGAATCCTCTAAGAGGACAAGCTTCAATTCACAAACACCTATCAAGTGTCTCCTTCAATCACTCTTGCTAATATCAAATTTGCCAAAGTCAGTCACATGGCCAAGCCCAAGGTCAAGGTGGCTAAGGACTACACAAGGGCATGAATATAGGGAAGTATGGTAAATTGGAGGTTACCAATGTAGTAGTCTACTCCAAAAAGGGAAGTGATGACTTGATTATATACACAGAGTTTGACAATCAGTGAACTTCTGCAAGCTTTTCGTCTTTTGGAGGAAGAATTTCCCTTTGTTCAACTTGGACTTCAAAAATAGTTCAGGACAGACTTTACCAGTAAGGAGTCAGAAAGCAGTGTGTATATATTTGACTATGTCTTAATGTAATTTTTAAAAGAAAATAAATTATGTCAAAAATGCCTCAACTGATATGTGACTCTTGGCATTTTGAGTCTTTTCCTAACAGAGTAGTACAAAAAAAAAAAAAAAGAAAGAAAAAATGTTTAATTTGTAATCTGACAAGGAGGTAGGATTGTTGTGTGATATTTGTCCAATTATCCCTGTTGTAGGAAGAATAATGTTTTTCCAAAGACATCCATGTCCTAATTCCTGATCCTGTTAATCTATTTCCTTATGTAGCAAAAGAGACTTTGCAGATGTTGTTAAATTGTAGATCGTGACATCAGAAGATTATCTTGGATTATAATGTTGGCTCTAATGTAATCACATAGTGCCAAGACATAGGCAGGAGAATCAGAAACAGAGATGAGATGACAGAAGCTGAGGTCCAGGTGATACAATTGCTGGCTTTGAAGATGAAGGAAAAAACATGGACCAAAAGGAATACAGGTGGCCCCTGGAGGCTGGGAAAGACAAGAGAATAGATTTTCCCCTAGAGTCTGCAAAAGGAACTAGCCCTGCTGACATCTTGGCTTTAGCTCAGTGAAACTGGATTTTTAGACTTCTGGCCACTAGAACGTTAAATAATAAAATTGAGTTGTTGTAAGCCATGAGATTCATAGTAATTTGCTACAGCAGCAATAAGAAACTAATACTATTCCCTTATGGCAATCAGTTCAATGATAGTCTGGACACAGGATTCGATACTATTGAGTTGGAAATAGTACTGAGATAATCATCCAGCATGCATCTCAAATAAATGAAGATATGGAAAATATGTAAAAGAAGTTTAGAGAAATAGAGGAGAGTTTCACAGCTCTACATACTTCTCACAAGGCTTCTAGAAGTGGAGAACTGGGCGAATAACACAGAAGCAACATATGAAAAGATAATGTATAGGAAATTAAAAGTGCTTAATAAGCAAACACAACTAAAATATATAAATTAGCACTAGTTATAACACAGAGAAACTATAAAATAATACAGATGAAGAGAATGTCTTATGAAATCAGGAACAAAAGACATATCTATGAAAGAACTATAATTAAGTTAAAGATTTCCCAATAGCTACAAGAAAAGATGTAGGAAAATAATTTGGCAAAGAGTAAACTCAAAGAAAGAAATGGGAGAAAAAAAGTATTTAGTAGAAATTTTGATGAAATGTTTTGAAAATCCTTACCATTAAATTAAGAAGAAATAACACAATGTAAAAATTATTAAATTGATTACATTAAAATAAGGGTGAATTGCAACTAATTATGAAAGAGGGGGAATTGGGAGAAAGGACAAATCAGGCTGAGTTTCTTGTCTTATTTATGAGGAGCACAGATAATTGTACGTATCTTTAGACTCTACAAAAAGTAAAATATATATGGAATTTTGTTTTAATAAGTAGCATTTAAAACCATTTTTGGATATGATTATTTAACGATGGTTTGTGGCAAAAGTCTAGCTCTCTGTGGGGGGGAAAGTAACCAGACTCTTACTATCTGCAATAGCAAAATCTTGTTTGATTCAAGTCCATTGTCATCTAGTAAATATTTATTGAGTGCCACCTGTATGCCAGACACTTTAGTTTGAAATACAGGAAAAAGTTGCTACTATATTTTAGAGAGTTAGAAGGAGTAATAAATACACTATATAATACAAGACAATGCCAAATAATGGTATGATATGACAAGGTAGTAGATAATTGCATGTACCATGAGGACAAATAAAGCAGGTTTGAATGTTAGGAAAAGGTTGGGTATGTGATTTTAGACAGGGTGTTTGAGAACACTTTCCCTGGGAGAAGACATTTGAGCATATACCAGAATAAAGTGGTAGAAAGAATCATGGCATGATTTCAAGACAGAACATTCCTAGAGGAAGACATGAAATTGCATAAGCCTTGAAGTGGAAATAACTTGAATTTTTCAGCAGAAGCAAGATCGTGGGAGAATGGGATGGGCGAAAGTAGGAGATGTGGGAAGAGGTGAGGCAGGTTTCTGACTATGGCCTATATTACATGGGTGGGTTTCCTTTGGAGTGTTTGCATTATCATTCGAATGAGAAGGGAAGACACTGGATGGTTTTGAGCAGGGTAGTGATGTGCTAGGGGCTTTTTATCTATTTCTCCCAGTGAGGTTATCACCTTACATGTCTTGCATACTTCCTGGTTTTATGGGGCAGTCTCTGATCAGACCCCCTCCTTCCTCAAGTCTCAGATTCTGTCTCCCATCACCCCCACACCCCTTTCCCAGTGCAATTAAATTCCAAACCCTACAAGCTAGGTTACAGAAGAAGGCTTCTAATACAGACATTGACTTTGCTAGAAATTTCCCTCTGGGAATGTACGTTTCGAATGTGCTTCTGATTTTCAAAAAGTTTTTTTAGTTTATTGTCAGCTCAACCACGTATTTAAGAACCTGCCTGCGGTAGGTTTTTATCACTGGGAGTGTAACAGTCATCGCAGGGTGCTGCATAGGCTGAGGAAAGCCTACAAAACAGATGCTTGCTTCTTTCATTTATTGATCAGTCAAGCATAAAGACTATTACTTTCGTTTCACTCTGGGTGGGATCCTTTTTTTTAAGACTCATGTATTTTTACCATTCTTTCCTACCTGACTATGGCATGAATGCCTCAGTTTTCTTTTTAGAGGTAAACCATCTCTATCTTTGAAAAGATTTTCTTGGCTTTGGATTGTCTCATTACTAGTTTGTCCAACCTCATATTTACTATCCAAGTGAAAGCCTAGGGAGAGGGACCACTGGTGAACAGCGGAAAGACAGCAGCCTCTGCCCTCACTCCACCTACTGTCTAAGGGTGGAAACACACAGTGACCCCAACATCGATCAACTGTGGTGGATCCTGGGAGGGAGTCAGATGGATCTGCCCAGGCTGAGGTGATGCAGAGGGCTTCCCTGAGAATGTAAGTGACAAGGTGGCAAAATGAAAAGAATAATTAAAGAATATCAAATAAAATTTGTGGGGGTGGTTAAGGAATAGCAGCATGAGATACCTAGGGAATTGAAACCAGGCTAGTGTGACAGTAGCAGAGAGAACTGTGGGTGTGGGGGTAGTTTGGATCTGAGGGTCCACCACCAAGGCAAGGTGCAGCATGTTAGCAGACGAAGTCACATAATGGCTGTCTGTGGAAATATTTGTATCTTAACATTTAAGTAAACAGAACCTTTTCTACCTTTCTAATCTGTGTTAGAACATATGAAGTTAATAATTTTATGTACACTTATTTTTGTTTTTTGAAGTAACTATTTTCACTTTTTTTCAAGAAAAATTGACACAACTGAAGATGGATATTTACTTCTAAATCTAAAAGAAATACTTTATAACAGTGTATGCTATCGAAAAATGAGTACCAGGATTCAGTCTTCCATTTTCATCCCTATAGCTTTGTGAATTATCATTCCTGGTAAAACAATCATTGGGGAAAAAACATCAAATTAAAATAACCAGGCCAGTTATACTATGAAGTGCTAAATCAAGATTTTAAAAGTTTGATCATACTCAATCACCTGATTTCTATTAAAATTAAGATTATTAAAATAATGTTTTAGTGTCAAAGTGTTTACACCATTACTAAATTATAAAATAAAACAAATTGAAATATGCTCTGTTGTTAGAAAGAGATTTTGTATGTTTTTATAATTTATATAATATATTAGAGTAGTGGTTCATGTATATATATCTACCAAATATGCATGTATACGCACATATCTATGTATATGTACGTATATAAGTGGAACATGGAAAAATAAGGTCGATGGATTTTACATGATTTAAATTGTCATGCATACAGATATACTCAAGAAACAGAACCCACTAAACTAGGGCCATGATATTCTCTTTGGGAGTAATTGAAAGTGAGTCTGCTTTGCCTTTCACAGTTTTAGAGACATTGGGAAGCATTCTTCTTCTGTGGGCTGTAACTCTCATGGCCAGAGCAGAAGTTCTGATGTGTTTCACTTCACCTGGTTCTCTGCAGGAGCGCTGCCAAGGACTCTATTTCACCCCCCAGCCATATGTTTCAGTATGTCTCTATTGCTGTTGAAGCCAAACTCTGATGTGCTTCATAAATTTTTGGATGAACTTACAGAATGTGAATTCAAAAATTAATGAGCATGGATTAACACTCTCCCTGGGCAATCTTTGTTTATGTGCTTAACACATTAGACCTATGACCCATTCAAATCATTTTCGTTGCATTATTGCAAACCTATGATCCAGACAGGTGCGGTGCAATTGGATAACACACCATAATAAATAACACCATTGTCCTAGCAGCTTCATTTCACCAGTTTAAAGTATATGAAACTCTGGAGCTATGTATAAATAGAAGCTTAACAAGTTTTATGAGGGAAAATTAGGCAGTGCAAATTTCTTTGTGAAATCAGATATAAAAATTATTTTTAAAGTGATTACATAATACAAAAAATATACACTTTAACATTTTTAATTAATAATACAGCAGAATGAAACTAGATAGAAAGCAGGTAAACTTTTTAAATGAGATGTTGATATGATAAATCTGTTGGGTTTTTTCTCCAGTATCTAGGGACTGGGAGGAAGAGGGAAAAATACATATAACTGCTGAGTAAGAAAATTTGAAGGACATGTGGCTGGACCTAGACAATTATGCTGAAGTGAATTGGAATAGTCTTCATGTACAAACCAAAAGAAGTGGCTGATTCACAGGCCTTATCTAAATCTTGTAAAAGAAAATTGAAGCCAGAACTATTTAGTTAGTGTTTTATATATATCTATTCCAAGAAATTTGCATAAGTTCACAATTTTATCCAGGAACCATTACAATTTATAGTTTATACAAATTATAACAAGATAATTTTTCAAGATCCCTGAGGTTTTATTTGTGGCCATACTTGTGATGGCAGTAAGAATAGGTTGAGCAATTACAGTAAAGAGTAAGAAAAAAAATGTCCAACTAATTGGGATTCTCTATGCAATGATTTGTTAACACCCTTAGCTTTATTCTGTTCAAAATTTTTATCAAATCATAGATGACATGCCATTATAGGAGGCCCAACTGGAATGTACAGCTTAAAATATCTAAATGGTATATAATGGTGTTCAAAATGAGCAAGCTCTAATTTTTTAACAAGATACCCTATACTCCCCCCAAAATGCACTACATAACTTTAAATATAATCCAAGTTTCATAAGCAGAAAATAGAGCTATATGAAGAGGACTAAGTGCGACAGAAACCACCTGGGCAGTTATTTGCCCAGGTAACTCATTGATCTTACATTTCATTAATTGTACTTTAGATTTAAGAAAAAGAGTGATAATTGATTTATTACAAAGCTTCTAACTGAAAAGGTTGAAGAAAATTTATGCTGTTAAAGCATATATTTAATATCATAATCACAGAAATACATGTGCGTTCAATCGTTATTAAAATCTTCTAGTTCTTCTTATTATTTCTCAAACTCCTCCTTAGACTTAGAAAATGTTTGTTTCTATGTTTACTTTGCTTTGTTATTAATATGATGGGGCTTCTAATTTAGTGTCGTGACAGCATAATTTTCAAGTCTCATTTGTACTTTTGCTAACTTTTGGTTGTTTTCTAAATAAGCAATTCTAACTGGAAACATTAGACACTTGAAATAAAGGCTCATGTGAAGGAATGCTTATTTGCCTACACATTCCTATTCACATGTAAAGTCCTTTGTATATGAATGCTCAGTTCTAAGCTACCTATTTGAAGATGCAACAGAGAGAATGAAATTTTCATTTTAATTTTCCTAAGAACTTATCAACCTTTTCCAATATTTGGCTGAATATCAAACATGTAGAATTTCCTTTAATTGGCAACATAAAATAATTGCTTTCTAAGTTTGTATTATAAAAGACAACAAAGTTCGTAACATTATTTTCCTTTGTGAATAAATGTAGAAAAAGTGTTAGTTTTTCATTGTTGTACAACAAATTACTACAAAGTTGGTGGGGTACAACATCCACTTATTATCTAAGTTTCTATAAGTCAGAAATCCAGGGACAGTGTGACTGGACTTTCCACAGGGTTTCAAAAGTTTGAAACCAAGGTGTCTGCCAGGCTATGTTTTCATCTGGAGCATGACACCCTCTTTCCGGCTCATTCCGGTTGTAGAAAGAATTCGATTCCTTGCAGTTGTAGAAATGAGATCCCTGTTTTCCTTCAGGCTGTTGGCCAGCAGGACATTCTTACCTCCTAGAGACTGCCTTCAACTTCTAGACAAATGGCCTTCTCACAACATGGAAACTTACTTCTTGAAGGCCATGAGTAAAGTCTTGCCCTAGTCTCCTAAAATAGAGTCCTGTATAATATAATGGGGGGCAAAATCCAATCACGTTTGTCTTACTGTGTAACCTAATCAAGGGGGTACTCTCCTACCATATGCACAGGTCTTGCCACACTCAAAAGGAGGCGCATATGCACTAGTTGTCTGTAATCTTGGTGGCCATTTTAGAAATCTACCTACCATAAGAAAAAATATGTATATGTATATATATATGCATACAGAACAAAAGAGAGTTTTCTTAAAGACTCCCATTTTCTCTAAAATAAAGTTCAGAGACTTTATTTTTCAATTTACTCATATATTTATTCATTCCTTCAGTAAAGACCAAAAAGTGCCTCTGCAATCCTGCAATGCAATTCTGACACTAACTGCCTGGAGTTAGCACAGACACCACAGGTTAAAGGCACAGTCACCAATAAGACTGTACTCACCACAAACACAACAAATTCTGAGGGTTTCACAACCACCTCAAGTTTAAAAATTTGTTAGAATGACTGACGGAACTCAGGAAATCACTATATTTATTATATAATTTTATTATAAAAGATACAAATCAGAACAAGCCAAATGAAGAGACTCATAGGGGAATGTCTGGGAGAGTCTCAAACCCAGACCTTTTGAGTCTTGTCCCCCTGGAATCAGGATACATCACTCTTCCAGCACATGGATGTATTCGTTAACCATGTAGGTCATGCAAACCTCGATGTTTTTAACTGGGGCTTCATTTTGTAGGCATGATCGATTGAATCATTGGCCACGTGACTGAACTCAGTATTTAGCCTCCTCCTTTCCCAGAATTTTGGGCCAATATCATGAGGCTCAAAACTCCAGTCCTCTAACCACATGGGTATTCTTTCTGTAATGACCAGCCCCCACCCAGAGTCACACCCTTAGTGTAAACTCAGGTGTTTCCCAACGATCTACCATGAACAACAAAGACACTCCTACAACCTGAGAAATTTAAGAGTTTAGAATCTCCCTCCAAGAAACCTGGGAGTAATATCAAACAATTTTTTTTTACTATACAACAACCTCTTGGGTTCCATTAACAATCTATGCTCCGTGGCTACTATGGTGAACACACTCACAAGGCTAACATCTAACGGGAGAACAAAAGAATTAAACAAGTCCTTTAAAAAAGTGATATGATAGAATGAAGAAAAAAGGAAACCATGAAAACATATTAAGGAAAGCTTAACTCTTCAAGAGGGCAGAGAAAGCCTTCCTTGAGAAGTGACAGGTAAACTAAACTTAAAGAACAATAGAGAGTAATAGAGAACACAGTTAAATGGGAGTGTTCCAATAAATGGACCACCATATATAAAGTTTCCATTGAAAATAATGCATGGAGCAAAAGAGAAGATGAAACACCAATACCCATTAAAAATACAGTTTGCACTTTTTTAGATCCAAGATGGTGGCAGGAGTAGTCTTCTTTGTCTCTCCCCCTTTGAATCTACAACTAATTGGACATTCATCACTTAACAAAGGATATCCATATAGCATCTCAGGACGCCTGAGAGACCCACGCTGCTATACATCGGAAGGCGGATGGACTTCCCTCCGGGAGGAGGTGGAGATAGGTGAAAACTCTCCAACCCTGACCCCTGAACAGCCTAGTACCTGCAAGCAGCTTTCTTCCAGCAGATGCCCCCAGAACATCGCCACACACCAAGGGCAGGAGGGAGCACACACCAGAGGAGCAAGGGTGGAAACAGGTGACCAGAGCCCTACCTAAGCCCCGTGCAATTACACCTAAGACCAGAGGGAATCTCCAGAGTTACACACCGGAGGCAGCGGGGAAAACCCCTACCCGCCATTAGCGGAGAGGCCCCGCCTAGCATCCACAATGCTGGGGGCTCACAGAGAGAATCCCCAACTGGGCAGCAGCCTGCCAGCTGCTGCTGCCGGTCTCACGGATTGCAGCTGTCGCCGATCCAGGCTTGGGACTACCGGAGATCTCCTGGGAGAGGACTGGGGCTGGGTGGAGATCCAGCAGCTGGCTCCGTGACCCTGAGGGGAAACTCCAGAGTTCCGTCTGGGCAGCAGGCAAAGTCTCTACCTGCCATTAGCAGAGAGGCCTTCCCAGCATCCACAATGCCGGGAGGCTCCTGGAGAGAATCCCAAACAGGGCGGCAGCCCACCAGCTGCCGCTGCTGGTGCCACTGACTGCAGCTATCACCCAGTCGGGGCACAGGGCTACTGGAGATCTCCTCAGAGAGGTCTGGGGCTGGGTGGAGTTCCGGCGGCTGGCACCATGGCCCAGGAGGAAACTCTGGGCTTCCGTCCTGGCAGCAGGCATAGTCTCTACCCACAAATAGCGGAGAGGCCCCACCCAGCACCCACAACACTGAGAGGGTCCCAAAGAGGAGAATCCGAGGCAGGGCAGCAGCCGGCCAGCTGCCTCTGAACTCAAGGTCTCTGGCTATCCCCTAGACAGGGCAAGAGGCTCCCCAAGATCCTGGGGGAGAGGACTGGGGCTGGGTGGAGTTCCAGCGACCTGGCTTCATGGCCCAGGGGGAACCTCTACAGTCTCACAGCAGCCTCAGCAAAAGCATCTGCACAGCACTAGTAGAGAGCACCCACCTGGCAACCACAAGGCTGGAAGACCCTGGGACAAAAGTTCCATAGCTAGGTGAGCTAACCACAGACTGCAGAAGATGTCCATAGCTCTGCCGTGACTCATAGTGAACAAGTGAGATTTTGTGGGCGCCGACAGTGATAGAGCTACAAATATAAGTGATCCTGCCCCTGGCCACTGGGAAAGCCCATAACACCACTGCAGACCCTAAGGAGGGAGCACGTCTAGGTGGTCTGCAATAGTAGGCACTAGCAGTCTGAAGCCACCTTGTGACGGCCCCCACAGCTGAAGAGGGAACCCACAGGACCATTATGATTACAAGGAGGAGCCCAGGCCCAGTTAGCAACAACTGATAGGGTTCCTGGTTGGTGCAGTATAAACAGCTCTTCCCCCACCACACCAGTAGAAACAAGTGGAAGCAGTAACTAAACTCTATCTCTATGCAGAGGCACAAATCTACACCATTAAGCAATATGAAAAAATATATAAAATATGAAAAAATATGAAATAATATATTAAATCTCCAGAACAGAAGGAAAATGACAAATACACAGAAAACAATCCCAAAGACAATGAAATATATAACCTAAATGATGATGACTTCAAAACAGCCATCATTAAAAAACTCACTGAGTTAAAAGAGAATTCAGATAGATAACTCAACGAGTTCAGGAGCTATGTCACAAAAGAGTTCGATACTATAAAGAAGAACCAAACAGAAATACTGGAAAAGAAGAACACAATAGAGGAGATTAAGAAAAATCTAGATGCACTGACCAGTAGGGCAGATAATATGGAGGAAAGAATTAGCAATTTGGAAGATAGGAATATAGAAATGCTGCAGGCAGAGGATAAGAGAGAACCAAGAGTGAAAAAAATGAAGAAACTCTTCAAAAATTATCTGACGCAATTACGAGATGCAACGTAAGGATTATAGGTATACCAGAGGGAGAAGGGAGGAGAAGGGGGCAAAAAGCCTATTCAAAGAAATAATGGCTGAGAACTTCCCAAACCTGGAGTGAGAGATGGAACTTCATGTGACAGAAGCCAATAGATCTCCAAACTTTATCAATGCAAGAAGACCAACCCCAAGGCATATAGTAGTGAAGCTAGCAAAAGTCAACGACAAGGAGAAAATACTAAGGGCAGCCAGGAAGAAGAAATTAACCTACAAAGGAACCCCCATCAGGCTATCAGCAGATTTCTCAGTAGAAACTTTACAGGCTAGAAGACAGTGGAATGATATATTCAAAAATCTGAAGGACAAAAACCTACAGCCGAGAATTCTCTACCCAGCTAAAATATCCTTCAAATACGATGGAGAAATAAAAACTTTCCCAGATAAATAAAAATTAAGGGAGTTCATTGCCACAAAACCTCCTCTTCAAGAAATGCTCAGGAAAACCCTCATTCCTGAAAAATCAAAAAAAGGAAAGGGGCTACAAAACCAAGAGCAGAGGAGATAAGTAGAAGGACAACAACAGAGAGTAGCAGCTCTTCATCAGAACAGATTAAACCATGGGACGAGAAACAAAGGAAATTGAAGAGAACCGGAAAACAAGTCATAAAATGGCAGCGGTAGGCCCCCACATTTCAATAATCACTCTAAATGTAAATGGATTGAACTCTCCAATCAAAAGACACAGAGTGGTAAGATGGATCAAAGAACAAGACCCAACAATATGCTGCCTCCAGGAAACACACCTCAGCACCGAAGACAAACACAGCCTCAGAGTGAAGGGATGGAATACAATACTCCAAGCTAATAATGAACAAAAGAAAGCAGGTGTCGCTATACTAATATCAGACAAGGTAGACTTCAAAGCAAAACAGATAAAGAAAGACAAACAGGGACAGTATATAATGATAAAAGGGACTCTCCACCAAGATGACATAACACTTATAAATATATACACACCCAACACAGGAGCACCAAAATTTGTAAAGCAACTCTTCACAGAACTAAAAAAAGACATCAACAACAATGCAATAATAGTAGGGGACCTCAACACACCATTAACACCAATGGACAGAACATCCAGACAGAAAATCAACAAGGAAATAATAGAATTAAATGAAAAATTAGACCAGATAGACTTAATAGATATATATAGAACACTTCATCCAAAAACAGCAGGTTACACATTCTTCTCAAGTGCGCATGGAACATTCTCAAGGATTGACCATATTTTGGGAAACAAAGCAAGCGTCAATAAATACAAGAGAGTGGAAATAATATCAAGCATCTTTTCTGATCATAATGCTATGAAACTAGAAATCAACTACAAGAATAAAGCAGAGAAAGGTGGAAAATGTGGAGACTAAACAACACGCTTTTGAACAAACAATGGATGATTGAAGAAATCAAATGTTATCTGGAGACAAATGAAAATGAGAACACGTCATACCAAATCATTTGGGATCCAGCAAAAGCAGTCCTAAGAGGGAAATTCATTTCAATACAGGCTCACCTCACTAAATAAGAAAATGCTCACATAAGCAACCTCAAATGACACCTAACAGAATTAGAAAAAGAAGAACAAACAAAGCCCAGAGTCAGTAGAAGAAGGGAAATAATAAAAATAAGAGCAGAAGTAAACGATATTGAAACAAAAAAGACAGTAGAAAGGATCAATGAAACAAAGAGTTGGTTCTTCGAAAAAATTAACAAAATCAACAAACCCTTAGCCAGACTCACCAAGAAAAGAAGAAAGAAATCACAAACAAATAAAATTAGGAATGAGAGAGGAGAAATCACAACAGATACCAAAGAAATACAAGGGATCATAAGAGAATACTATGAAAAACTATATGCCAACAAATTGAACAATCTAGAAGAAATGGACAAATTCCTAGACTCTTACAACCTCCCCAAACTGAATCAGGAAGAAATGGAGAATATGAATAGGCCAATCACAAGTAAGGAAATAGAAACGGTAATCAAAAACCTCCCCAAAAATAAGAGGCCAGGACCAGACGGCTTCTCTGGAGAATTCTACCAAACATTCAAAGAAGATTCAATACCTATCCTTCTCAAACTATCCAGAAATTTGAGGAAGATGGAGTACTCCCTAACACATTCTATGAAGCCAACATCACTGTGATCCCCAAACCTGACAAGGACAACACAAAGAAGGAGAAATACAGGCCCATATCACTGATGAACATAGATACAAAAATCCTCAACAAAATTCTGGCAAACCGAATACAGCAATACATCAAAAAGATTATACACCATGATCAAGTGGGATTTATACCAGGGACACAGGGATGGTTCAACATCTGCAAGTCAATCAACATAATAATCTACATTAACAAAATGAGAAACAAAAACCACATGATCATCTCAATGGATGCAGAGAAAGCGTTCAACAAGACCCAACATCCATTTATGATAAAAACCCTCAATAAAATGGGTATAGAAGGAAAGTACCTCAACATAATAAAAGCCATATATGACAAACCCACAGCCAACTTCATACTCAATGGACTAAAACTGAAAGCCATCCCTCTGAGGACAGGAACAAGACAAGGGTGCCCACTTTCACCACTCCTATTCAACATAGTACTGGAGGTGTTGGCCAGAGCAATTCAGCAGGAAAAAGAAATAAAAGGAATCCAAATAGGCAATGAAGAAGTAAAACTCTCGCTGTTTGCAGCCGACATGATCTTATATATAGAAAACCCCAAAGAATCCATAGGAAAACTATTAGAAACAATCAACAGCTACAGCAAAGTAGCAGGGTATAAAATCAACACACATAAATCAGTAGCATTTCTATAAACTAACCATGAACTAACAGAAAAAGAACTCAAGAACTCAATCCCATTCACAATCACAACAAAAAGAATAAAATACCTTGGGATAGATTTAACCAAAGAAGTGGAAGATTTATACAATGAAAACTACACGACTTTCTTGAAAGAAATTGACGACGACATACAGAAATGGAAAGACATTCCATGCACATGGACTGGATGAATAAACATAGTTAAAATGTCCATACTACCTAAAGCAATCTACAGATTCAACACTACCCCAATCAGAATCCCAAGGACATTCTTCACAGAAATTGAACAAAGAATCCTAAAATTCATATGGGGCAACAAAAGACCGCGAATTGCTAAAGCAATCCTGAGTAAGAAAAACAAAGCTGGAGGCATCACAATCCCTGATTTCAAAACATACAACGAAGCTACAGTCATCAAAACAGCATGGTACTAGTACAAAATCAGGTCCACAGATCAATGGAACAGAATTGAAAGCCCAGAGATAAAACCACACATCTATGGATAGCTAATCTTTGACAAAGGAGCTGAGGGCCTACAATGGAGAAATGAAAGTCTCTTCAACAAATGGTGCTTGGAAAACTGGACAGCCACATGTAAAAGAATGAAAATTGACCATTCTTTTTCACCATTCACAAAAATAAACTCAAAATGGATCAAAGACGTAAAGATTAGGCCTGAAACAATAAGTCTTCTAGAAGAGAATATAGGCAGTACAGTGTTTGACATCAGTTTCAAAAGAATTTTTTCAGACACTATAACTCCTCAGATGAGGGAAACAATAGAAAGAATAAACAAATGGGACTTCATCAGACTAAAGAGCTTCTTCAAGGCAAGGGAAAACAGGATTGAAACAAAAAAACAGCTCACTAATTGGGAAAAAATATTTACAAGCTACTTATCTGACAAAGGGTTAATCTCTATAATATACAAAGAACTCACACAGCCTAATAACAAAAAAACAAAACCCCGATCAAAAAATGGGCAGAGGACATGAACAGACATTTCTCCAAAGAAGATATAAGTATGGCCAATAGACACATGAAAAGATGTTCATCATCACTAATTATCAGGGAAATGCAAATCAAAACTACACTAAGATATCACCTTACATCCGTTAGATTGGCAAAAACATCCAAAACCAAGAGCGACAAATGTTGGAGAGGTTGTGGAGAAAAAGGAACCCTCATACACTGTTGGTGGGAATGCAAACTGGTACAGCCACTATGGAAAACAGTATGGAGATTTCTCAAAAAGTTAAAAATAGAAATACCCTATGACCCAGCCATCCCATTACTGAGTATCTATCCTAAGAACCTGAAATCAGCAATCCCAAGTGTCCCATGTACCCCTATGTTCATCACAGCATTATTTACAATAGCCAAGATGTGGAACCAACCTACATGCCCAGAAACTGATGATTGGATAAAGAAGATATGGTATATATACACAATGGAATACTACTCAGCCATAAAAAAGGACCAAA
This sequence comes from Equus caballus, assembly GCF_041296265.1. Classification (NCBI taxonomy): domain Eukaryota; kingdom Metazoa; phylum Chordata; class Mammalia; order Perissodactyla; family Equidae; genus Equus; species Equus caballus. The sequence continues at coordinate 23,097,149 of NC_091687.1, forward strand.
TTGTTCCATTCTCATCAACATGGATGGACCTTGAGGGTATTATGTTAAACGAAATAAGCCAGTCAGAGAAAGAAGAACTCTATATGACTCCACTTATAGGTGGAAGTTAACATATAGACAAGGAGAACTGATCGGTGGTTACCAGGGAAAAGGGGGGGTTGGGGGAGGGCACAAAGGGGGAAGTGGTGTATCCACAACATGACTAACAATAATGTACAACTGAAATCTCACAAGGTTGTAATCTATCATAATCTTAATTTAAAAAAATACAGTTTGCAGGTCAATGCTGTTAGATGTAGCTTGGATAGTTAAAGATGGCAAAACATAATGGAGAACTTTATAAGACATCCAAAGAATTAGAAATTGAACCCAGAAAATAGGATATCACTGAAGAATTTTCAGTGATAGACTGTCTTTTTTACTAAAGTAGTTCTTGAAATCTCATCTAGTTTCCAAGAGGAAACTAAAGTGGAGAGAGGGAACACTTAAGGCTCATTAGTCTGTTCCAGTGCTGGTAAGAAATGATATGGACTGTGCTGTATGTGGTACTAGCAGTATGGATAAAAAGAGGTGAATATATCAGAAAGGTATCTAAAAAATAAAACTAACAGACTTCCATGTTGAGTAAAATTAAAGATATGGAAGGCCACGAGTATGATCCTCTTTTCTGATTTAAGTGCTAAGTGGGGATGAGTACTATTGCAGGAGAAATTTAAGGAAACAGAATATGAATTCAAGTTGGAAATCTTGAGTTTGGGGTACCTGCTGAGTACTCGTGCAATAATATAAGTAGAGAGTTGATTATACCTTGTTAAATCTCAGGATGTAAGTGAGCAAGAAAGATTTGGGAAATCATCAGCATACGCATGCCAATGAAATTCTAGGAATTGATGAACTCATGAAGAAAGAGTGAAAGAGGTGGATCTACAAGAGTCTTAATAAATGCTAAAATTGAAGGACAAAAAATAGAAGGAAAGTCCTCAAAGTGGAAACAATATCTATAGATGTAGGAGGAAAGTCAGAGAGTGTGTTTCATGAAAGTCAAGGACGTTTAACCTAAATATTTAGATGAAATTAACTGAATCTATAAGACTGAATTGTGTGACCTGTGGATTGATACATTTAACTGAAAATTATTATTCTTGCCCTGTGGTAGTAAAAACTGATGACAAGAAAGAAGTATAAAAATAAATTGTCTATTTTTGTTAGCAACAATAAAAAAAGACTATCAAGACAGATAATATTACATGGAGAAAGAAGAAGAAATATGAAAAGAAGAACATTACCCCCACAAAGCTATGGCTTATTGACTATATGGCTATAGGATGCTTACAGTTTAACCTTTCTTAATCACTTTTCAGACTGATAAACCATGTAAAGATCTTTAAAGCAGAATTTGCTAGATCATCTAAGGAGCTACACGGATCTCCTAACACCTGAAGAAAGCAAAGAGACAATGATTTTCATATAGAGAATAAATAGCAGGAAGCTTAAGTTAAGATAAACCTTGCCTCTATTGAGTGGCAAGAACATAATTTAAATCTCAGTTATTATGTGCCCATCCTCTTGCTCTCAGCACTGTTTGCATTCATGTTTTAGCACAAAATAAAGTGGGTCTTTGTTAACTGTATCACAATACACATAAAAGTGAATTTATCTCGTGTGATATAAAAATACAAGGAATGGGATATAGGAGAAAGAATCCAAGGGGTAAGAATGAAGAGTCTCAAAAGATCATTCCCCACCTATTCTACAGAAGAAATGAATCCACAAGGCAAGAGAGATAGCCACTGGGGATACTAAAGGGATCATACGCTCCTAAAATGCCTGGCTTCTTTTAACAGATCTAGCTCCTTCTGAGAGAAAACTTGAATGTGTGCTTGTATACAGAAAATGGGTCATTCTTTGCTACAGAGCCCTCAGTAAGCAGTAAGGGCTTTCACTGGAACAGTTAGTGAGATTTTCCTTAGACCTTGGTTGTTAACCTCTGATCTACAGATGCTGTTCTCAGTCGTCATCCCAGGTTGACAATGCATCATGGCAGAGCTTATTTTTCATATAACCTGCATCTCCACTAGACTCTAATCTGGCCAAACAAAGCATGAGACCCATCTTGCCACATCTTCCCCTCAGTCTTGAATTGTCCTCTAGTTTCCTAGACCACAGCCAACTTACCTTCACCACAGAGTCATCTCTGCCCCAGCTCTAGTGTAGTGTTTCATAGCTTAGAATTGAGTTACAAGAAGGTTCTAGGAGAAGATGGAAAATTTCTTTTTATCTATTTTTGAAAATATAAAAGGTGAAGCAGAAAAAAAGATGTGATTGTTAACTAGGTAATCTCACTTAACATAGATATCTATTACTGAAACAATTGTGTAAAGCGTTAGAGTGACATACCATTACCTCTCATAGAGAATCTGTTCTCCCCTGTGCCATGTGCAGTACATTTGTCATTTCTAACCTCACAGCAAATCACAAAGATAGGGATTATTAATCTCTTTCTATAGAAAAAAGAAATTGATGGTAAAAGAGGTTTAGCAACTTCTCAATTTGAAGAGTTCTTAGATTTTAATTCTTGTCTTGTTTGTTTAAATGTTGACATGACATTATTACATGGCCCCTCTAGAATTTTAAATGACTATATGCACATGATTAATATTCTATAATAAACAGATTAACTAATAGTATTTTAACTAACATAAAGAGAATTGGAGATTATATATTTCAGAATGATTCCATAGTTTATACGCTGTAAGCTCCTATCATGTCAAGTTGCCTCAAGGAGAAAGTGTATTACCTATATGGGACAGAGAAACCTCAATTATAACTGTTGCCATTGGAAGAATGCCACAAACTCAGTCTTTTTCTTGCAGTGTTTCCTTTCTTAACAATTTGTTAAATTATTTTATTAGTCATTCTGTGCTTATATTAAAAGTACGCTATTTGAAAGTAATCGGGCTATGTGAACTTTCTTCAGGGTATATATTAACCTCAATCATAAACTTTACTGGGTGTCATAATAAAGTGTCTGGCAACTCATTCCTATTGCTTCCCGTCTATTTTAATGAAAAAGTAGGAATGACAAATGATAATCAAGCAGGAATTGCAATTAAATTTGCCATCAATTTTCACCAACATGGAGATTGGCCTCATAATTTAGGGAAAAATGATAACAAATATGATATATATGAAGATCTTATTTTTTCTCAATATGTTTGCTTTAAAATGTATTAATTTAAAAATAAGCTTGTATAATATATATGCATAAATTATTCTGCCTAAAAAATGTCATTGATCTAATGTGCTTACATGCCCTTTATAAAAGATTCAACATAGTGCTGATTATCTTAAAGGCAGCTAGGGGGATGAGGAAGTTCTCTTATCTCCACAGGATAGGATTTATAGCTCTGATGTCCTGAAACTGTCAGAGGGTTTTCTTGAGGGATGTAACAAAAAAAGATAGTGTCATTGGCATTTTTCCATGATATGCATAAAATTATAAATGTATCCATCTCAAAATCCAAGTTTTAGGTTTATATGACAGATACAAAGAAATGGAGAGTTTAAGGAACATACGGTAGAGATAACATCCTATTTTTTCTAGACAATTCTCTTTACTCTTAGTTTTGCCATTGGCCTGACCAGAGATATTAAATTACTTAGTATTTTCATAAATCCTCTATTTATATGGCAAGCATCTTGGTAACTCTGCTGTCTTGTGTTCGCCAAAGGCATATTCTTGGACATTATTTTGAACATCTGTGCATAATACTCTAGTTATATTATTTTATTTTCACGAAATTTGAAGCTGTTTTACAGCTTATAGCTAACACTTGGAAAGCATCTACATTTAACCTCAGCCAATTTGAGGCATTGACAGAGATAGGAATCAAAAGGTTCTGGAACATGTTTCAAATCATGTAAGCAAGGAACCAATTTAGCTTGGTCAGAGTTAGTTTTAATTTAAAGGAACACTATCTAAGAATTACCAATATCTAACAATAAAATGAATTGGTAAACTGTCCATCTCCAAAGGCATTTCAACAGAGGCAGAATGGTGCAAACTGTGAGAGATGTTATAGCAGCAACTCCCTGCCATTGAGTGATTTGAAGTAAGTAATCTTCCATCATCAATTCCAGGTATACCTTGATATGGCTGTGATTTCAAAATACGGTGAAATACATAAAAAGAATTAACTGATCATCAAAGCAAGATACCAGAATGAAAGCTAATGTCATTTCTTTTATTTGTTTTTATTTAGCTGTATTAAAGAGAGAAGAAAGATGAGTTCTTTAATTTACTCTTAGAAAATAGAATAAAAAATCACCAAATGATGCTAGGAATTAAGAACAATAATCTTATAATGGAAGTTTTTGGGGAATAAACAAATGTTTATAATTATAAAACATTTGTTTCTATAATATAACAAGTTCAAACCCATTTACCTGGAAATATTAGTGCTACAATGATTTTAAAAGAATGCTTATCTCAAAATTGGCTTTTTATTTCTACAAAAAACACGGTGATATAATATTTAGTACAACTAAGAATCTGCCTCATGAAAAATTCAATTCTTGTTCAAAGATCTTTCCCTGTGGTTACTTCTGAATTCACTCATCACACAGACCCTGAGTTACAGTTTCTTGGGTTAAGGATTGTACTCTTGCCTTCAAATGTAATCATCATCAGTTTGTGGTTTCCTAGCAGTACCTCTAAGATAAGGATGCAATTGCAAGTAGATTATTTAGAAAGTATATGTAACATCATTTGGATTCTTTGTCTCATAAAAAGTTTAGGAACTGCCAAAGCGTTACAGTATTTTCCTAGGAATTTGAAATATAGAATATCTGTATAGGGAATATAGTGAGTATACAAGAAAGTAAAAATTAAAAATATTTTGGATAGTCCAGATATTTCAATTTTAAGATTAATGTCACATAAATTTTTGTTCTGTACTGAGGGGCTAATTTCCTCAACAGTTTCTATGCCAAGTAAATGATTTCCTCAATTTTGCATCTTTTATTAGTTTGATATATATATATATGCATGCATATATACACGTATATATGTGTGTGTTTTATTTTGAGCAGTTCTGCTATGAACGTTGTATTATAATCTAGAATAAATGTTCAATAAGTTTTCTTGGATATTAATCCAGGAATGACATTTTCTGTCTTACACTATGTGTGAATTTCAATTTTATAGATAATGGTAAATAATTTTAAAAATCCATGCATAAATTATTCTACTATTCTACTCTACTAATCTAACATGTAATTTAATAGACGTTTTCATTTTTGCACTTGTAATGAATGCAGAAGAGTGTTCCGTTATGTGTTTATTCGCATTGTCTTCATTAAAAGAAAGTTTTTATTCTATTTCTTATTTAAATTTAGTTTTGCTGGGAATGATTTACCCTGAGCTAAGATCTATTGTCAATCTTTCTCTCTTTTTTCTCCCCAAAGCCCCAGTACATGGCTGTATTTTCTACTTGTTAGTTCTTCTATTTCTTCTATGTTAGCCACTGCCACAGCATGGCTACTAACGGACGAGTAGTGTGGTTACATGCATGGGAGCTGAACACAGGATGCCAAAGTGGAGTGCACCAAATTTTAACCACTAAGCCATCAGGACTGACCCTTATTTGTTTTTTTAAAATAAAAATCATATATATTTAAGGTGTACTGCATGATATTTTTGATATACATATACATAGTAAAATGATCACTTCAGCCAATTTAATTAACATATTCATCTCCTGGTATAGTTATCTTTTTTTTATTTTTTTTTGGTAATGAGAGTACCTGAAATCTATTTTCTTAGCAAATGTCCAGTATATAATATGGTATTATTAATGATAGTCAGCGTCTTGTAATTAGATCTTTAAAACTTACTCATCCTATATAATTGCATCTTTGCACCCGTGGACAAACATCTCCCAATTTCACCTACCTCTTCACTCCTGGTAACCACCCTTCTACTATCTGCTTCTGTGAATTTGACTTTTTTATATTCCATACATAGGTGAGAACATGCAGTATTTTTCTTTCTGTGTCTGACTAATTTCATTTAGCATAATATCCTCTAGGTTCATCTATGTTGTTGCAAATAGAATTTCCTTTTAACGCTGAATAATATTCTATTGTATATACATATATACCACAATTTCTTTATCCATCCATCCATTGATGGACACTTAGTTTGTTTCCATATATTGGCTATGATGATAAATGCTACAGAGAACAAGGGAGCTCAGATATCTTTTCAAGATACTAATTTCATTTCCTTTGTCCGTATATGGAGAAGAAGTGTTGCTGGATTATATCATAGCTCTATTCTTAATTTTTAAAGGAGTCTGCTTACAAATTGTTCTACCAATTTACAATCTCACTAACAGTATATTAGGCTTCCCTTTTCTCCACACCCTTGCCAACACTTGTTATCATTTGTCATGTTGATAATCGCCATTCTAAATAGGGTAAGCTGATATCTCATTGTGATTTTTATTTGCATTTCTGTGATGATTAGTGATGTTGAGCACATTTTTGTATGCCTGGTCATCTGTATATCTTCTGTGGAAAAATGTCTCTTGAGATTCTTTTCCCACTTTTTAATTGGGTTATTTGAATTTCTTTCTTCTTTTCTTTTTCTTTTTGCTATTGAGTTGTATAAGTTCCTCATATATTTTACATATTAACAGATATATGGTTTGCAAATATTTTCCCTTGTGCCAGACATTGTCTTTTCATTTTGTTGATTGTTTCTTTTGCTGTGCAGAAGATTTTAGTTTAATTTACTCTCATCTGTTTGTATTTGATTTAGTTGCCTGTAACTTTAGTGTCAAATAAAAAAAATCATTGCGAAGACAAATATCAAGGAGGATTTCTCCTATGTTTTCTTCTAGGAGTTTTACTGTTTCAGGTCTTCAATCCATTTTGAGTTGAATTTTGTGTATAGTGAAAGAGAAAGGGCCTAATTCTATTTTTTTTTCATGTGGATATCCAGTTTTCCAAGCACTGTTTATCGAAGAGAGTATCTTTTTCCCATAATGTATTCTTCAAGCCCTTGTTGAAAATTAGTTGACCATATATGCTTGAGTTTACTTTGGAGCTCTCTATTCTGTTCCATTAGTCTATGTGTCTGTTTTTATGCCATTGTCATACTGTTTTGATTACTGTAGCCTTGTAACGTACTTTGCAGGAAATGTTAGGCCTTTGGCTTCATCTTATTTCTCAAGATTGCTTTGGCTATTTGGAGTCATTTGTGGTTCCATATGAATTTCAGAATTTTTTTTCTATTTCTGTGAAAAATGCCTTTGGAATTTTGATAAGAGATTGCATAGAATGTTTAGATAGCTTTGGGTAGTATGAACATTTTAAAAATATTAATCCTTTTAATCCATTAACATAGAATATCCTTCTGTTTTTCCTTTTTTTATCTTGTTCAATTTCATTCATTAATCTTTAATAATTTTTAGTGTAGAGATATTTTGTCTCCTTGGTCAAATTTATTTCTAAGTATTTTATTCTACTTGATGTGATTTTAAATGTGATAATTTTCTTGACTTCCTTTTCAGAAGGATAATTGTTGGTGTAAAGAAATGCTACTGATTTTTTATATTGATTTTTGATTTTGTATCCTGCAATTTTACTAAATTTGCTTATTAGTTTTAACAGTTTTTTTAGTGAAGTCTTTAGGCTTTTCCATGTACAATATCGTGTCATCTGAAAACAAAGACTATTTAACTTTTCTTTTCTGATTTAGATGCTTCATATCTCTTTTTCCTGCCTAATTGCTAAGGCTAACCTTACGGTACTGAGTAAAATAAAAGTGGTGGGAGTGGACATCTTTGTCTTTTTCCTGATCTTAGAGGAAAAGCTTTCAATTTTTCTTTACTGATTATGATTTTAGCTGTGAGCTTTTCATAAGTGGTCTTTGATATGTTAAGTTCCCTCCTTACCTATTTTTTTGAGGAAAATTTTCCAAAAGTTTCCTTATGTGTGCATTGACAATAAGTGTTTATGTTTTAGGGATAATAATAAGGAGAATTTCACCTAATAATTTTACTGGGTAAGTTTTGCTTAAAGAGCAAGAAGATGTGATACTTGGTATCTAGCAATAAAGGCAAAGAACAGATTTACATTTAACAAAATACAGGCTGAGTGATGATGAATTTGTTCAGTATTGGAGGCAGGAAATTTAGAATTTACATTCACTTGATCTCCATTTCATTATAAAGATATTTCTTACCCTTATTTAAAAAATAAGATATTTTGGGGGATCCAAGATGGCGCCGTGAGTAGTCCTCTTTGTCTCTGCCCCTTTGAGTCTACAATTATTTGGACACTCATTGCTTAACAAAGGATATCCAGATAGCATCTCAGGACGTCTGAGAGACCCATGTGACTATACATCGGAAGGCGGATGAACTTCCCTCCGGGAGGATGTGGAGATAGGTGAAAACTCTCCGACCCCGACTGAACAGCCTAGTACCTGCATGCAGCTTTCTTCCAACGGACGCCCCCAGAAGATCAAAACACACCTAGGGCAGGAGCGAGCACACACCAGAGGAGCAACAGTGGAAACAGGTGACCAGAACCCTACCTAAACCCCTAGCAATTATTCCTAAACACAGAGGGAAACTCTAGAGTTACACATCTGAGCACGCGGGGAGAGTCTCGCCCCGCCATTGGCAGGGAGATCCCAGCTAGTGTTCACGGTGCCCGGAGGGTCCCAGCGAGAATCACAGAGGGTACGGCGGCCCCCCGGCTGCCACTGCCTGTGCAGTGGGGAAAGGGATTGCCGGAGATCTCAGAGAGGACTGGGGCTGGGTGAAGCTCCAGAGGCTGGCTCCGTGCCCCGGAGGGGAAGCTCCAGAGTTCCGCTGGGGCAGCAGACAAAACTCTCTGTCTGCCATTAGCGGAAGGGCCACGCCCAGCATTCACAACTCCGGGAAAGTCCCGGAGAGAATCCCAGAGGGCGAGGTGACCCCCAGCTGCCGTTGCCCGCCCCGTGGGGCTAGGGATTGCCAGAGATCTCAGAGAGGACTGGGGCTGGGTGAAACTCCAGAGATCAGCTCCGCGGCCTGGAGGGGAAGCTCCAGAGTTCCGCCCAGGCAGCAGACAAAACTCTCTGTCTGCTATTAGCAGAGGGGCCACACCCAGCATCCACAAGACCGGGAGGGTCCCGGAGAGGAGGATATCAGGCAGTGCAGCAGCTGACCAGCTACCACTGAAATCAGGATCTCTGGCTATCCCCCAGACAGGGCAAAGGGCTCCCCGAGTTCCTGGGGAACAGGACTGGGGCTGGGTGGAGTTCCAGCGACCCAGCTCCGTAGCCTAGGGGGAAACCCTACAGGCTCACAGCAGCCTCAGGGAAAGCCTCTGCACAGCACTAGTAGAGAGCACACATCCGGGAGCCACAAGGCTGGAAGACCCCCGGAACAAAAGTAGCATAGCTAGGTGAGCTAACCACAGACTGTGGAAGATGTCAATAGCTCTGCTGCCACCCCTAGTGGACAAGTGAGATTTTGTAGGTGCCAACAGTGGCGGAGCGGCAAATATAAGTGATCCTACCCCTGCCTGCTGGGAAAGCCCATAACACCGTTGCAGACCCCAAGGAGTGAGCACATCTAGGTGGGCTGCAACAGCAGGCACCAGCAGCCTGAAATCCCCCTGTGATGGCTCCCATGGCAGAAGAGGGAATCCAAAGGACCACTGTGACTACGAGGATGGGCCCAGGCCCAGTTAGCAACTGCGGATAGGGTTCATGGTTGGTGCAGTGTAAACAGCTGTTCCCCCACCACACCAGCAGAAACAAGTGGAAGGAGCAACTAAACTCTATCTCTATGCGGAGGCACAAATGTACAACATCAAGCAATATGAAAAAATACATTAAATCTCCAGAACAAAAGGAAAACAACAAATACACAGAAAACAATCCCAAAGAAAATGAGATATATAACATAAATGACAATGACCTCAAAACAGCCATCATTAAAGTACTCAATGAGTTAAGAGAGAATTCAGATAGACAACTCAACGAGTTCAGGAGCTATGTCACAAAAGAGTTTGATACAATAAAGAAGAACCGAACAGAAATACTGGAAATGAAGAACACAATAGAGGAGATTAAGAAAAATCTAGAGGCACTGAACAGTAGGGCCGATAATATGGAGGAAAGAATTAGCAATTTGGAAGATAGGAATATAGAAATGCTGCAGGCAGAGGAGGAGAGAGAAGTAAGACTAAAAAGAAATGAAGAAACTCTCCGAGAATTATCAGACACAATTAGGAGATGCAACGTAAGGATTATAGGTATACCAGAGGAAGAAGAGAAGGAGAAAGGGGCAGAAAGCCTATTCAAAGAAATAATGGCTGAGAACTTCCCAAATCTGGTGAGAGAGATGGAACTTCATGTGACAGAAGCCAATAGATCTCCAAACTTTATCAATGCAAGAAGACCAACCCCAAGGCATATAGTAGTGAAGCTAGCAAAAGTCAAGGACAAGGAGAAAATACTAAGGGCAGCCAGGAAGAAGAAATTAACCTACAAAGGAACCCCCATCAGGCTATCAGCAGATTTCTCAGTAGAAACTTTACAGGCTAGAAGACAGTGGAATGATATATTCAAAAATCTGAAGGACAAAAACCTACAGCCGAGAACTCTCTACCCAGCTAAAATATCCTTCAAATATGATGGAGAAATAAAACCTTTCTCAGATAAATAAAAATTAAGGGAGTTCATTGCCAAAAATCTCCTCTTCAGGAAATGCTCAGGAAAACCCTCATTCCTGAAAAATCAAAAAAAGGAAAGGGGCTACAAAACCAAGAGCAGAGGAGATAAGTAGAAGGACAACAACAGAGAGTAGCAGCTCTTCATCAGAACAGATTAAACCATGGGACGAGAAACAAAGGAAATTGAAGAGAACCGGAAAACAAGTCATAAAATGGCAGCGGTAGGCCCCCACATTTCAATAATCACTCTAAATGTAAATGGATTGAACTCTCCAATCAAAAGACACAGAGTGGTAAGATGGATCAAAGAACAAGACCCAACAATATGCTGCCTCCAGGAAACACACCTCAGCACCGAAGACAAACACAGCCTCAGAGTGAAGGGATGGAATACAATACTCCAAGCTAATAATGAACAAAAGAAAGCAGGTGTCGCTATACTAATATCAGACAAGGTAGACTTCAAAGCAAAACAGATAAAGAAAGACAAACAGGGACAGTATATAATGATAAAAGGGACTCTCCACCAAGAAGACATATCACTTATAAATATATACGCACCCAACACAGCAGCACCAAAATTTGTAAAGTAACTCTTAATAGAACTAAAAAAAGACATCAACAACAATACAATAATAGTAGGGGACCTCAACACACCATTAACACCAATGGACAGAACATCCAGACAGAAAATCAACAAGGAAATAATAGAATTAAATGAAAAATTAGACCAGATGGACTTAATAGATATATATAGAACACTTCATCCAAAAACAGCAGGTTACACATTCTTCTCAAGTGCGCATGGAACATTCTCAAGGATTGAGCATATTTTGGGAAACAAAGCAAACATATATAAATACAAGAGAGTTGAAATAATATCAAGCATCTTTTCTGATCATAATGCTATGAAACTAGAAATCAACTACAAGAAAAAAGCAGAGAAAGGTGCAAAAATGTGGAGACAAAACAACACGCCTTTGAACAAACAATGGATTATTGAAGAAATTAAAGAAGAAATCAAATATTATCTGGAGACACATGAAATTGAGAACATGTCATACCAAATCATCTGCGATGCAGCAAAAGCAGTCCTTAGAGGGAAATTCTTCGCAATACAGGCTCACCTTACTAAACAAGAAAAAGCTCACATAAGCAACCTCAAAAGACACCTAACAGAACTAGAAAAAGAAGAACAAACAAAGCCCAGAGTCAGTAGAAGAGGGAAATAATAAAAATTAGAGCAGAAATAAACGATATTGAAACAAAAAATACAATAGAAAGGATCAACGAAACAAAGAGTTGGTTCTTCGAAAAAATTAACAAAATTGACAAACCTTTAGCCAGAATCACCAAGAAAAGAAGAGAGAAATCGCAAATAAATAAAATTAGGAATGAGAGAGGAGAAATCACAACAGATACCAAAGAAATACAAGGGATCATAAGAGTGTACTATGAAAAAATATATGCCAACAAATAGAACAACCTAGAAGAAATGGACAACTTCCTAGACTCCTACAACCTCCCCAAACTGAATCAGGAAGAAATGGAGAATATGAATAGGCCAATCACAAGTAAGGAAATAGAAACGGTAATCAAAAACCTCCCCAAAAATAAGAGTCCAGGACCAGACGGCTTCTCTGGAGAATTCTACCAAACATTCAAAGAAGACTTAATACCTATTCTTCTCAAACTATTCCAGAAAATTGAGGAAGATGGAGTACTCCCTAACACATTCTATGAAGCCAACATCACTGTGATCCCCAAACCTGACAAGGACAACACAAAGAAGGAGAAATACAGGCCCATATCACTGATGAACATAGATACAAAAATCCTCAACAAAATTCTGCCAAACTGAATATAGCAATACATCAAAAAGATTATACACCATGATCAAGGGACACAGGGATGGTTCAACATCCGCAAGTCAATCAACGTGATACACTACATCAACAAAATGAAAAACAAAAACCACATGATCATTTCAATAGATGCAGAGAAAGCATTCGACAAGATCCAACACCCATTTATGGTAAAAACCCTCAAGAAAATGGGTATAGAAGGAAAGTACCTCAACATAATAAGTGCCATATATGACACACCCACAGCCAACTTCATACTCAATGGACAAAAACTGAAAGCCATCCCTCTGAGGACAGGAACAAGACAAGGGTGCCCACTTTCACCACTCCTATTCAACATAGTACTGGAGGTGTTGGCCAGAGCAATTCAGCAGGAAAAAGAAATAAAAGGAATCCAAATAGGTAATTAAGAAGTAAAACTCTCACTGTTTGCAGACAACATGATCTTATATATAGAAAACCCCAAAGAATCCATAGAAAAACTATTAGAAATAATCAACAACTGCAGCAAAGTAGCAGGGTATAAAATCAACATGCATAAATCAGTAGCATTTCTATACACTAACAATGAACTAACAGAAAAAGAACTCAAGAACTCAATCCCATTCACAATCGCAACGAAAAGAATAAAATACCTTGGGATAAACTTAACCAAGGAAGTGAAGGATCTATACAATGAAAGCTACAAGACTTTCTTGAAAGAAACTGACAACGACATAAAGAGATGGAAAGACATTCCATGCACATGGATTGGAAGAATAAACATAGTTAAAATGTCCATACTACCTAAAGCAATCTACAGATTGAATGCTATCCCAATCAGAATCCCAAGAACATTCTTCACAGAAATTGAACAAAGAATCCTAAAATTCATATGGGGCAACAAAAGTCCGCGAATTGCTAAAGCAATCCTGATCAAGAAAAACAAAGCTGGCGGAATCACAATCCCCGATTTCAAAGCATATTACAAAGCTACAGTGATCAAACCAGCATGGTACTGGTACAAAAACAGGTCCACAGATCAATGGAACAGAATTGACAGCCCAGAGATAAAACCACACATCTATGGACAGATAATCTTCGACACAGGAGCAGAGGACCTACAATGGAGAAAAGAAAGTCTCTTCAACAAATGGTGCTGGGAAAACTGGACAGCCACATGCAAAATATTGAAAATTGACCATTCTTTTTCACCACACACCAAAATAAACTCAAAATGGAACAAAGACCTAAAGATTAGGCCTGAAACAATAAGTCTTCTAGAAGTGAATATAGGCAGTACACTCTTTGACATCAGTTTCAAAAGAATCTTTTCAGACACTATATTTCCTCAGTTGAGGGAAACAATAGAAAGAATAAACAAATGGGACTTCATCAGACTAAAGAGCTTCTTCAAGGCAAGGGAAAACAGGATTGAAACAAAAAAACAGCTCACTAATTCGGAAAAAATACTTACAAGCCATTTATCAGACAAAGGGTTAATCTCCATAATATACAAAGAACTCACACGGCTTAACAACAAACAAACAAACAACCCAATCAAAAAATGGGCAGAGGACATGAACAGACATTTCTCCAAAAAGATATAAATATGGCCAATAGACACATGAAAAGATGTTCATCATTGCTAATCATCAGGGAAATGCAAATCAAAATTACACTAAGATATCACCTTACACCCGTTAGATTGGCAAAAACATCCAAAACCAAGAGCGACAAATGTTGGAGAGGTTGTGGAGAAAAAGGAACCCTCATACACTGTTGGTGGGAATGCAAACTAGTACAGCCACTATGGAGAACAGTATGGAGATTTCTCAAAAAGTTAAAAATAGAAATACCCTATGACCCAGCCATCCCATTACTGAGTATCTATCCTAAGAACCTGACATCAGAAATCCCAAGAGTCCCTTGCACCCCTATGTTCATCGCAGCATTATTTACAATAGCCAAGACGTGGAACCAACCTACATGCCCAGAAACTGATGATTGGATAAAGAAGATATGGTATATATACACAATGGAATACTACTCAGCCATAAAAAAGGACAAAATTGGCCCATTCACAGCAACGGGGATGGACCTCGAGGGTCTTATGTTAAGCGAAATAAGCCAGTCAGAGAAAGACCAACTCTATATGACTCCACTCATAGGTGGAAGTTAATATACTGACAAGGAGATCTGATCGGTGGTTACCAGGGAGGGGGGGTAGGGGGAGGGCACAAAGGGTGAAGTGGTGTACCCACAACATGACTAACAATAATGTACAACTGAAATCTCACAAGGTTGTAATCTATCATAACATTATTAAAAAAAATATTTTGTCTTTTTTATGTCTATCTTTTGTTTTTTTTTTATTATGGGATCTAAGAAGCCACCAAAAAATACTAGCTTACATTCATTATACTTTAGGAAGCAAAGATTATTTTTCTATTTTATTCTCTCCATAAATGTGAAATATGTATGTTGCATAACATATTTTATGTAACGTGTATTGATTATGTTTTTCAAAGAGAAGAGTTTACTTTTCCATGCTTATTCTCCTGGTAAGCCTAGAAATATATGTTTATCTGTCTATCTATCTATCTATAATTTTTTGGCGAGGAATATTTGCCCTGAGCCAACATCTGTTGCTAATCTTCCTCTTTTTTCCTTTCTTTTTTTGCTTGAGAAAGATCAGCCCTGAGCTAACATCTGTACCAATCTTCCTCCACTTTGTATGTGGTATGCCTCCACAACATGGCTGTTGAGTGGCGTAGGTCCGCACCCAGGATCTGAACCTGGGAACCTGGGCTGCCACAGCCGAGCACGAGGAATTTTAACCACTCAGCCACAGGGCCAACCCCTATACCATATATTTTTATACCATATATTTTTAAAATTAATTCAAGAGAATTAGAGTTCACTCTCTGGGAGACATATGGTGAAGGATTTATCAAGACTTATGTCCTGTTGAGTGGTCATGCTGGTAGCATCATGGTTAAACAGACAGGAGAAATGCATTCAGCCTCACAGCATGAGAAGTCTTATGGATTATTAACAGGCACATGCTGAAAACAATAAAATGACTCTCCATCTGTTTGTTACAACAACTAGAATAGCAAATTCTTTACAATTCTAAATGCCCAGCAATAGAGGAAAGTTTCAATATTGTAGCCCATATTTTAGGTGAGATATTATTCTACTTTTAAACTGAATGAACAAAAAGTAATCTAAGAATGTGGAAAATACATGTCTTAATACACTAGGTGAAGAGTAGAGTTGTAGAAATACTACTAAAACTGCAAAAAATAGAAGAAGATAGAAGAATAAGTAGAAAGCAAAGCATCTTAAAGATTATATTAGGACAGTGACGTATCCTAACATCACAAAGTGATAAAATCACAAGGTGATTTTTTTAATTTAAAAAAGTAAGTGGTTATAAACTTTATCAGAGTAGGTGAAATTTCTACAGTTGTTAGGCTTTCCATCACTGCTCCAAGGCCGCAGCTGGGCAAAGTGACCTAAAGCCACATTTAAATGCATACATCCACATTAGTAAATAAAAGGACAGTGAGAACCCTGAAGAAAACTGAGACTTCAAATGTCTCTCCCAGATGGTGTACAATGATTTGGAGACACTCAGAGGCAGGCGTGGGATTGGGAATGCGAGTCACAGTAGGCTGAGGATTATCTCAGATTAATGGTGGCATCTTAGCAAGAAAGGACATTAACTCTTCCTACTACGATCCCTGAAGACATCTAATTTTTCTGTCATTTACTTGCATTGACTAGCTATGTACTCCTTTGTTTCCTTGATCTACAACAATATCCCTAAATAAACTGAAAGCTGTATGGAGTTTTCTAAGGCTGCCATAACATAACATAATGCTGCACACTGTGTGGTTAAAACCATAGAAATTTATTTCTTCAGAATTCTGGAGGCTAGAAATTTGAGGTCAAGGAGTAGGCAAGGTTCGGTTCTTCTTAGGCCTCTCTATCCATCGTCTTCTCCTCATATCGTCACATGGTCTTCCCTCTGTGCATGTCTGTGTCCTAATTTCCTCTTCTTATAAGGCCACCAGTAATAGCAGATTAGGGACCAACCTAGTGGACTCATTTTAATTTAATTATTGCTTTAAAGACTCTATCTACCAAATACAGTCACATATTGAGGTACTGGGGTTTAAGAGTTCAACACATAAATTTTAGAGGAACACAGTTCAACTTATAACACGAACCATAGTCCATTAATTGTCATAAGGGATAAAAAGGTAATAACCAAAAAGAAAATAAAGTTCTGTTTTAAGAAAATCTCAATATTAAGGGAATATTCTAGATAAGCAATAGCCTGATAAATAGCATCTAACATGATTCTTAAATCCAATAGGAGCAATATTACAAGAAGGAAGATATGAGGGCTTGTATTCAATTATCCTGTTTAACATACACACACACATACACACACAGCACTTTTAATTAAATTGGATCAATGCACAAAATGGCACAGAAAAATCATCTGTGAAGGTGAGCGTATATACACTGGAGACTGAAGAAGCTTTTCTCTTTTTCTCTGAGGCATTAACTTAATAACCTTAATCTGATGTATTTTCATATTTCAATCCTTGATTTTTAGAGAAAATAAATTTGTGTATTTCAGACTATATGCCTTCAAAAATAGAGAAAACTAATTATAGATAAAAATGGTATACTACATTTACTTCTTTTTTTGTTCTGAAAGGTTAGTATATATAATTAACATAGTATTAACATAGGCACTCATAGTTGCCTGAGTCCTCGGGGTGATCATCTAAAGACCTCGGGGTGATCATCTAAAGACTTAGATGATCCCAGTCTTCTATTGCATTGGTTAAAGTCATGTTACATCTGCTGGATATTCTCATAATAGTGATGTAATATAAGATGTTGTAGAGTAATAGCAACTGAAGATATACACTCCTTCATTTAGTCCCCCTCTTAAGAGAAATACAAGTTTCCATCAAACATGAAAGTACATGAATGGTTTGCCTGGGATTTCTTTTACAGATGTCATAACACTGTCAGTCATATCTATGCATCATGTGACATCTATCTACCTACCTGCCTATGTGTCTGTACACCATCTATTTATAGTATAGAATCTAATGGCGTTTATGTAAGATAAACAATTGAAGTAAGCATTTCTCAGAGTTATTATTTGCCAATAACATAGAATTCACAAGCAACTCTTACCTAATATAAAATAGATACTTTAGATTTATGGTTTGAACACAGTATCTTAAATTCAGCATTTGCACTTTCAACTTCTAAAAATTATTTAAGAACGAAGGAGAAATGAAACACAGCTCTTTTTTAAGACAATGAGAGAAACTGAAACTCCTTATACATCAAGGGTAAGGAAGGACCTGAAAGGACAGACACATCACAGAGAGAGAAATAGGTGGTGAGAATACCAAGAGATGAAAAAGCCAGCAGAAATGCACTCCCTAGAGGTGAAGACTCAGTACAGGGTGAAAAACCTGTATCTGTTTGCAAAAGGTTACTCAAAAGTACATGGACTAATAATAAATAAATAAGAAGAAAAGTATATGGTCTGGTAGCAGACTAGAACCAGCACTTATTTATTTGTTTTTACCTCTAAGGAGAGCCCAGGAACATTTTCAGAAAACAAAACAAGGAATGCTTTGTGAAAACTGGACAACCTGCAATGCTAGCCTGGATTTCTGCTCATCCTCCAAGACCTCCTCCAAAGAATTGGACCAGGAAAAATCCATTTCTTTGAAAATGAGTTACATATATATATATAAATTGCTACAATAGCATTTATATAACAACATCACCAAAAAGGAGGTGGGAGGAAAAGTACAGCGTACCTATCAATAGGACACATTCAAGAAATATTGTTGGAACAGATGAAAATTTAAAACATTGAGTCTCAGGTTTAATAATAATTAATCAACCACATCTATGACTAAAATAACAAAGCAGACATACAAGCAACCAGAAAAAATTACAAAATATGTATGTATATACAATAGAATCTGGTAGGCAAATTGGAAAATTGATCACTTAAATTAAGGTCAATTGGAAAAATATACAGGAAAATAATCAGTATGAAATAATAAAGATGGTAAGGGATGACAATGAGAAAAGTATTAAAGGGAAACAAAGGATTAAAATGACTATAGAGAAAATGGAAGATAAGTAAATTAGAAACCACATAGGAATTTTCTAATCTGTAATGAAAAAAACACAAATTTTTAAAAAGCAACAAATATTTAATTAGGTAATTCATGATTCTCAACTTAAATACCTTTGAACAAGGGGCCAGTTATATTAAGATATATGGTATTTTATGCTTAAGTCAAAATAAAGAATCTCGTTACATAATAATATGAAAATATAGCCAAGATATTAATCATTTGGAAAAAAGCCAAGTATAGAATATTGTGTATAGTATGCTGTCACTTTCTGTAGGAAAGCGAAAAAAGATACTATCTCTTTGAATTTGTCGTTACGTTCATAATATATATGTGGAAGAATGAATAAAAAATTAGTAACAGTGAGTGTTTGTGCACAGTAACTGATGGCAGACAGATGCGTTAAGCTCTTATACTTTTGATACTTTTGAATCATGTGCTATTGAAATGTTAAATAAAAAATTTCAAGGGAACTATGTATGTCAGATTCTTTTCTTAAACTGTGATAGCCCAATAAGTGATATCTCTTTAGATCAGCAGTTTACTCATTAGAATACATAGGGCTATCTGTGCAGCTGCAGAATTCTATAATTTTAGGGTATGATTTCATGATTATGCACTCTTTTAAAAAATATCTATGCAGAATTATTTAATTCTTAATAATAATAGAGTTATGAAATCGACCATGAATAACTCCAGAGCAGAAAGAAAGAGACACTTGAACTTCATAAAGAGAACTCTGATGATTTCAGAAGTAAAAGGTCATTCTCCTAAAATTATTACAGCCTCTAGTTTACAGACTGTTTCCACATACATTCTCTCAACATCTCATTTGAACATGTACAAAAGTGGAAAGAGAGATAGCAAATCCAAGAGAATTCACAAGTGTGCATAGGTTATCAGAAAAGAAAAAAAAGCTGAACTTTGGACTGAGTAAAGCTTAGAATAATGCAAACTATAAAACATATTGTTCTAATTAGAAACATTGATGCATTAATTATAAGTAATTTAGAAAATATAGAAATATAAGGAAGAAAAATAACATTTCTAAACTCACCATCTATGAACAAGTAGATAGTAATAAATGAGAATCATAAATTTATAAATTGTGATAATATATTATCTTTTTACTTAAAATTATATAACAAGCAACTTTTGATGTAACTGTTTTCAAATCATAGTGTTAATATTATTTTGCTATCTGTACATCTGTAAGTGAAATAACCAATCTCCTATTTTTAGCAATCACATGATTTTTAGTTTTCCCCCTCATAAATAAAGATGTGATGATAACTTTTACAATTGCATTTATGGAAATCAAATTGTTATATTTGAATGATATAAATGTTTCTAAGTATATATATATATTGGTTGGCAAAAAAAAAAAAGTGCCAACCTTCCTCTATTACGTGTGTGGGATGCCACCACAGCATGACTTGATGAGCCATGTGTAGGTCCACACCCAGGACCCCAAATCATGAACTCCAGGTCACCAAAGCAGAGTATGTGAGCTTATCTGCCATCAGGCCAGCCTCTCTAAATGTTTTTATAAGTAGAATGCTGTACAGTTTTCAAAAGTTTTCTTAATACAGACATTGCTTTCAAGAGCAGTTTTAGGTTCACAGCAAAATTGAGCCAGGAAATACAAAATTACCATATGTTCTTGTCCCCACACACGTGTAGCCTCCTCTACTATCAACATCTTGCACAATAGTGGCACATTTGTTACAATTGATGAACCATAATTAACACATAAATATCACCTAAAGTTCATAATTTACATTAGGTTTTGCTCTTGGTGTTGAATATTCTATAGGTTTTGACAAACGTATAATGACAAGTATCCACCATTATAGTATCATCCAGAATAGTTTCACTGCCCTAAAAATTCTCTGTGCTCTTGAAAATATCTTTGGTGAAACAGAAATTGTTAATTTTAAAGAAATAAAGCTTATCAGTTAATTCTCTCCTGGATCATGCCTTTGGTATTGTATCTAAAAAGTCATTACCAAATGAAAGGTCAATTAGATTTTCTCCTATGTTATTTTCTAGGGGTTTTATAGTTTTGCTTTTACATTTAGGTCTGCAATCCATTTTGAATTGATTTTGATGAAAGGCGTAAGATCTATGTCTAAATTAATTTATTTGCATGTGGATATCCAGTTGTTCTGCCACCATTTGTTGGAAAGACTATCTTTCTCCATTGTATTGACTTTGCTCCTTCGTGAAAGATCAGCTGACTCTATTTGTGAGGATCTATTTCTGGACTCACTATTCTAGTTCACTGATTTGTCTGTTCTTTTGCCAGTTCCACACTGTCTTGATTACTGTAGCTTTATAATAGTTCTTGAATTAAGATAGTGTCAGTCCTCCAACTTTGTTCTTCTTCAGTATTGTGTTAGCTATTTTGTGTCTTTTTCTTCTCCTTATAGACTTTAGAATCAGTTTGTCTATATCCACACAATAATATGCTGGGATTTTGACTGGGATTGCATTGAATCTACAGGTCGATTTGGAAAAAAACTGACCCCTTGACAATGTTGAGTCTTCCTACCCATGAACATAAACTATCTCTCCATTTATTTAGTTTTTCTTTGATTTCTTTCAAATTTGATAGTTTTCTTCATATAGACTTTGTATATATTTTGTTAGATTTGTACTTAAGTATTTCATTTTGAGGATGCTAATGTAAATGGTATTGTATTTTCAATTTCAAATTCTACTTATTCATTGCTAGTATATAAGAAAGTGATTGACTTTTATATTAACCTTGTATCTTGCAGTATTGCTCTACTTGTTCATTAGTTCCAGGAGTTTTTTGTCAATTCTTTTGAATTTTCCACATAGACAATCATATCATCTGTGAAGAAAAACAGTTTTATTTCTTCCTTCCCATTCTGTGTACCTTTTATTTACTTTTCTTCTGTTATTGCATTAGTTAACATTTCAGTATAATGTTGAAAAGAAGTAGTGAGAGGGAACATCCTAGCAGTGTTCTTAAGCAAAAGAGTTCTAATTTCCCCCCAAAATTCACTTATACTTGATAATATTTTTTTAATACCTAGTTAGAGACATGAACATTTGTTTTAATCTATTTTCATTTTCTAAGCTACCAACAAAGTTATGTGTTTCCATATATTGATATTTATAATGTATATTTTTTGTGTGTGTGAATTGTCATTTCATTCATCTCCTTTCTTTTAACTGTAGTCATTGGGCTTTTTATGAACCTAAAAAAAACTAATTTTGGAGCCAGCCCTGATGGCCTAGTGGTTAAAGTTTGCTGCTCTCATCTTTTTGGCAGGCCAGGCTCATTTTCTGGTCATGGAACCACACTGCCTTTCTGTCAGTTGCCATGATGTGGCAGTGGCACACATTGAAGAACTAGAAGGACTTGCAACTAAGATATACAACCACACACTGGGGCTTTGGAGAGGGAAAAAGAAAGAGGAAATTTGTCAACAGATGTTAGCTCTGGGTGAATCTTTCCCTATGGGAAAAAAAATACTTGAAAGAAATATTAGCTCTATTGGATAATTTTAGTATATATGGGCACTTATAAGTAGAAAATAAACTATGGTTTTACTGTTCAGAGTAACCAAAATTCTTATTATATTTTATGTTGATATGTACATTTTACATATACATACATATATACTATTTTACAATATTTATATACTATTTACAATATTTATATCATACATATTCAATATAACCTAATTTTATGTACAGAATTGTGACAACTAAACAACCTCACATATCCATGTGTCATTTAAATTCTAAATCAAACAGACAGACCTCAGCAATATGATAAATTATATTATAATCAACTTTACAATAATAAAAGGGTATTTTAACATTTAAAATTACTTTTGTCTAATTAATTACATAATTAAGATAAAGGAAACAATACTCTAGTCATGAATCACCTTAATCGATGCCCAAACATAATAATCTTCATAAATGAAGTCAGGGTGAAATTTCTATCATTTTTCACTAACAAACCATACTCTATACCCACCATGATACCCAACTGGCCAGAAAGAAAAATACAGTATTACAGGAGAATTATTACTCTCTCACGATTGAGAGAGAGAGAGAGAGAGTAAAGACAAGATTAACTCTGCTGCAGTCTTGGAACATTAGCGCTAGACATAAAGCACATTTCATGATTCGTGTACCATTTATTTAAAAATCTCTTTTATCCTTTTTGTTCCCATAATTACAACATTTGAACTATGTCACTCTTTAATTGTCTTTCTGGGCTACCAGTTCGAATCTGTCAGAAAGGACTGCTACTAAATTGACTCCCCAGAAGGAAAGGAGGCAGTAACACCCTCACTTTCCTTTCACCTGCAGAGAGAAGGTATAATTCTTTGGGATGAGTTAGTGCAGAGCATTTAATCTTAAATGTTAACTCGATGAGGGTACACAGTAGACATTCAATAAATGTATAATAACATAAAATGTCACTTTGGGAACATTTACAAGAGTCATTCTTGTTTGCTCCTCTAGTATAGACAATTGTGTAAAAACATGGAACACCTAACAATGTCATGTTTATAGTGAAGATATTAATGGTGCTTGCCTTATATTGTTGTCATAAAGCAATTATTATCATCATGATTAACAAAAATAAGTGATCTCCTCTATCAAGATATTATTACTCCTGTTTGTCCCCTGTAATCAAGGAGCAAGTTTAAAAAGGAAGAAAGGGCATTTAACTGCCAGTATCAAGAAAGAACAAGAGTTGCAAAGAAAATAAAACAAAGACCTTCAAACTTATTGTTTAGTTTAAGACTTCAATAATGGGGTGGTTTTTATGCCTTCATATATATAGGGAGAGCAGGGAAGAAATGAAAAACTAATTATACAATTATATATAATTTTAGAGATAAAGAGATGTCAAGTAATCTTGTGCTATCAGAATAGCATTATCAAGCAAAACAACCAACTAAAATTAAGGACGTTAGAAATTCAAGATAATTGGGCAGGTAGTAGCAACAATAGCTGAGTCTTAAGAGAGTCTTACTATAAATAAAATTTCCCAGTACAATTTTATAGACACTCACACACACGCGCGCACACACACACACACACACACACACTGGTAGGTATAGTTGTCAAAGTGAGGGCCGTGTCATGGTTCCAAGTTTCAGTCTCTTCTCTCCTCTTTTCTCTTCTCTCTCTCTTTGTATCTCTTCCTTTCTGTCTCTATCAATTAGTTATTCTCTTCAACAACTTCCTTGCTATCGTCATTGGTTGATCAGTTTGTTTTGAAGTATTTATAATCAGTATTTAGCATTTCCCAAAAAATATCTTTGGGTTTTGGATATAAAGTGTTTTACATTGATAAGTTAATTTTGAAAAAGTTAATTTTTTTCACACTATTTTATTTTTAAAATTTCATCCTTATGAAGTACAATTAACAAGTAAAATTGTAAGATATTAGTGTTTCTTATGCCTCTCAGGAAAAATTTACTTCCGAAGCCCTTCATATTTCTTGTTAAATGTCTTTCTGACTATTTTTTCCCTCTGTGAGAAAAAGTACTTTTTTCTCTTTTATTTTCTACTATCATTTCTGGTTATAGAAAAGCTATTAGCTTTTATATATTAACTTTTCATTTAGCCCTAAATCATGAAAGTGTTTCATATGTTTTATGACCTTTAAAAATACTCTATTTAGGGTTTATAGGAAGATAATAGTAGACAAATATGTAAAAACTTATGTATTATTCTTTAGATTAGGAAACCTGATTCAATTGGGGGTTTTCTTTTTTTGGTTGGTTGGTTGGTTGTTTTCAAATGAGTAATTTTCCAAAAGGAATAATAAATTTGTTGTTTTTCTTTTAACGTATCATCGCCTAGTTTAAGAATCAGAGCAATTTTGCTTTGTTAAATAAATTTCAATACTTCCTTTTATTTCTGAACGTCTGAATTATTTTTCATAACATAGAAATTATCTGTATCTTTAAATTTTAATGAATCACAATAAGGTGAAATTGTAGAAACTTCAAAACTTTCTCTCATGGTTATTGGTCATTTGTACTTTTCTAACATCAGTGATATGGGCAGAATTGTGGCTCCCTAAAATTCATGTGTTGAAGTCACAAAACCCAGTGCTTCAGAATGTGACTGTATTTGGAGATAGCGCTTTTAAAGAGGTGATTAAGTTAAAACGAGGCCCTTAGGGTAGGCCCTGATCCAACCTCACTGGTGTCCTTATAAGAAGAGGAAGAGACAGCAGGGATGTGCATGCACTGAGAAGCAGCTATGTGAGGAAAAGACCATCTGCAAGCTAAGGAGAGAGGCTTCAGAAGAAACCAATCCCACCGACACCTCGATTTTGGACTTCTAGCCTCCAGAAATGGGAGAAAATAAATTTCCGTTGTTTAAGCCACCCAGTCTCTGGTAGCAAACTAAAATAATCATTACATGTTCTCTTAGGGGTAAATATCCTACTACTTGTTTTGTGTGTGTTAGGAAGATTGGCCCTGAGCTAACATCTGTTCCCAATCTTCCTCTTTTTGCTTGAGGAAGATTGTTGCTGGGCAAAGATCTGTGCCAATCTTCCTCTATTTTGTATGTGGGATGTTGCCACAGCATAGCTTGATGAGCAGTGTGTAGGTCTGTGCCTGGGATCCGAACCTGGAAACACAGGGCCACCCAAGCAGAGTGCGTGGACTTAACCAACAATCCACAAGGCCAGCCCCTCATATTAACGAATTTCCTTATTTGTTGTTAATCCTATAAAAGGTTATCAGTTCTGATAGTGAGCAGTCTGATTGGATTCATAGTAATTGGGTGAATTCATAACAATGGCAGTTGGGGCAAAGATCTTGTTCACATATACTGGTAATATGAATTATGGAATTCACACTCACAAGAATGTCCCCCCACGTAATGTGTTCTCTTACTTGATTGCAGGGTCTTCATCTTAAAGGCCTCTCCGTGATCATGAATTACTTGCTTCCTAGGCTAGAATTTGTATTATGCGGATGCTTCAAAGCCTCTTCTCACCATGGTGGGCTCCAGATGCTGCAGACCTACAGTGCCAAGAGAGAGCCTGCTTGACAGACCTCCTCCCTGATCCTAAATCATCCTTACATCTAGTCCTTTAGATTCCAAATTACTGAGTGTCAGCGGGCGCCTCCTACAACTTCCTTCCATGTATCTCCTGGCAGGCCTGTCTGTTACAGGCAAGGCAGACTATTAATAGTTTTTATTATTCATAATTTTTTTCTATGCATGTATATATTTTTTTCCTTTAATTAGGAAATAAGCAATGAGCCAGAACTTGGGCTCAAATTATAACATATAAGAATGTAAGGCCCTCATTTTAGAATATGTTTCCTAAAAATAATGTTTAGTGGTTCTTAATGTTGTTAAGGATAGTGACGGAATTTCTGACTTTATTTTTAAAGTATATCACCAAAGATTTTTTTCTTTTTATGCTTCCTGATATTGTAAAATCTTTGCCCATCCCATTCTTGCTATTTCGTTTGTTGCATGGCCTAGTTTATTTATAGTATTACTTGTTTTTTCTATAACCCTCTTCATAAAAAAATTCGTGATACACTTTTATTCCCTTATAAGATACAATTCAGTGATAAAATTTATCATCAGTCATCTATAACAAAAATAAAGCTTAAGTTATGTATTTTGGCAAGAACTAAAACATGTTTTATGCTGAGATTTTAGAATGTGAACTTTTACCATCACTTTTTCTATTTCATCTGCTTTAAATAATAAATAATGTGTTATGTTATCTGTAAGCTTTTTGTTGTTGTTACCGCTTTAGTAAATAGAGGAAAAATAGTACTTCGGAATTCAGTATACGGAAAGAGATGGAGGAAATCGTGCTCTCTAAGAGACTTCCAGAAGACTGCGGCTCTCAGCTTTGAAAGTCCACAGATGTTCTCTTGCTTATGTTTGGGGATTATTAGAGTCCCCAAGGCTATACCCTGACTCATTAAAATGAACCTGAGGCTGGGGTTGACATCACTAAAACAGACATATTGATTTATGACAATCAGAAACTGTCTCAGGAATTTAAATATGTAGAGTTAGTCTTATGTTTGTGCCGGGGTCCCGCCCTGGCGGAGTCCAGGTTCCTGAGGGATGGACGGCGTCGGCGCGATGAGGGAGGGGGAAAATAAAGGGGACGTGAGACTTGGGTTGGTGTTAGCAAGTCCTACTTTACTGTGCACAAGTGTCGTTTATATATTTTTCAGGATTAGTACAGAAATAGTTCTACAAATATTCTCAGAGAGATAAGGAAGTGAAAAACGAGCACAAGAATATTTATTAGCATTCTATTCTATAGAGCATAAGATTAGTGGTAGTCGTCTCCGCAATTAACTAGTGTTTGTTGTCTCTAAGCTAAAGGAGATAGGTACCTAGGCGTCTGTTGTAATTCATGGTAAAGTTAAATCAAAGAGAGAAGGTCCAGGCCTCCGGACAGGACAGCAGTCCGTCTGGTTACATCCTGGTGGAGCCATCCCTGCCTCCCTCAATCATTTACGCCATTAGTGTAGATGGTTAATGGGAACAAAAGGCGACTCCAGGGTGTCTTATCCCCAGGGCTATCTGCATTCTCAGCGGGCAGTTAAACATCTTTACTTTTTCGTGCCCTTTATGGGGTGGAAGCATTCCTTTGTCTTTTAGATTGTAGAGCTAACAGTCCCTTAAGTACACTGCCGGAGAAAGTATCACTTTGTTAGTAAAGTAAAGGGCTGAAAAGCTAAGCTAAACTATATATCTTCAAGAATAAAAAAGAGAAATAAGTATACACATAACCTTGATAGAAAGCATGCATATAATTCAGAAAATATCAGGGGTGTCGGCCGGCCATCCTTCACCGAGGGGCATTCTTGCACCCCTCGGCCCTTCTACTCAACAATTATTTATTATTTATTGCTTTTAGGAGAAAACCTCTATAACATTTTAACAGAAAGCAGAAGGTCAAGAATAATATATAGATACTTCTTGATCATCCAATTAACCAACAAACTTAGAAGGACGATGCATATATATATTTAGACAAAGAACTGGAGGGAGAAGGAAACATTAACCAGATGGAGGCCATAAACCTAATTCGACATCTTATCTGGGCAGGATTCCTTTCTGATTATCTCAAATAGGACTGTGTGCTCCTCCAATAATTAACTGAAAAATATCTTGAAAGTTACCTGCAGGTGGTCACATTCTCTTACTATATCTAATTTTCCCGGGAGGTAGTGCCTCCCAAGCAGCCACCCAAAGGAGTGAAAACTGGAGGTTAAGAAAGGAAAAGGAATGAAGGGCAATTAGAAGCAGCACAGGTTTCAGAACTATGTGAGGGGCTGGCCGGTTATTCTTCACCAAGGGCCGACCCTGCACCCCTCGGCGTTAATCGGCTGGACCCTGTCAAACTGCCGATCAAATGATGTAGCCACGGCTCCCAGCATGTTTGCATTATTTTATGTAGGGAGACCTGGTTATAAAACCATTCACAACCAGAAAATTGTTTTCTGAAAGTAGATTCAAAACCAAGATAGTTGAAAGCCCCAATTATTTAATGGCCTTCAGTGTACCCATTTCATAGTAGAGATGGCCTTGACAGTCCGTTCACCTTCTCTCTATGGAAGGAAGTTTCACTGGGCTGGAATTCTAAGACTTGTGTGTGCGTGTGTGTGTGTGTGTGTGTGTGTGTCTTATGTTGACTTATAACTCATTAAAACTTATTTCAAAAGAAATACTAATTTTATTCATTTATATTCTAATATGATATAGTTTTATTTAAACAATAGCCAATAATAAATTACAGCACCTTATTAAAGCAATTCAATGTGACACATCTTATACTATTTTTAGTGGGATACACAATGTTCAGCCTAGTGGATGTTATTCCTTTAGTGATTTTCCAGCGAGTACATATTCCAATGAAGCAAACAACAAAAAAATGTCTTTGCTACCAGAACTTGGGTAATAGAATAGTTTGCCTATATATGTTATCATAACCAGGTCTGCAGGGCTAAAAAGGAAGCTTTCATGTGAAAGGTTCCCTAAATCAGAGGGTTATAAAGACTCAGTTGTTGCTATGACAATCTCCTGTATTAGCATAGCAGAACCTACTCTAAGATTCTAACCTCGTTCCTTTAAATCTCTGCTTATACCAAATGCCCTCTTTCCCAACATAGATTTAGAGGCTCTTGTTACAAAACTTCGATTTATAATGCTATAGGCTTTCTGAAACACAATATAGATGCCATTGCAAACACACCTATATCTGTCCCAGCATTCACTTTGTTGCCTCTGGGTTCTCATATCCTAATCCTATCCATTCTAAGTAGCACTATTAATTGAAATATTATGTTATCTATTAAATAAAATTATTCAATATAAGTGGTATTGTGTATAAATTGTATAGGTCAGTGTATATCTGTATTATATTTAAAATATTAAAAATAATCATGTGTATATGGATACTATATATTTCCATGTGTGTATGAATACTACATATTTGTACAAGAACGGTATGGAAAAAAACTTATGACCTACGTTCTA
Organism: Equus caballus; assembly: GCF_041296265.1. Taxonomy (NCBI): domain Eukaryota; kingdom Metazoa; phylum Chordata; class Mammalia; order Perissodactyla; family Equidae; genus Equus; species Equus caballus. Next base: position 23,126,475 of record NC_091687.1, read on the forward strand.
GTACTAAGATTGACACCTATTTGCACGTATTAATATCTGGGACTTCGTTTCTTGGTCTTTGAGATGGGCATAGTTGCATCTGTCTTATATTTTGCTCTGTGTTTTTGAGAATATTATTGAAAATGTGTTTAAAAAGTATAAATTACCATTCAAATACAAGTAGCATAATAAAATATGAGAATATTATTAGCTCAATACCATGAATGATACTGATAAGGTTGAAAAGTGTGCTGTGTAAATTCTGCAGCTAGTTGACAGTTTGACAGGTTTTCTCCTTCCTTTACCAGTAGATATTTGTAGGAATCATGGTAGTATGATTTATACCTTTATGGTTCAAACTATATGTGTTATAAATATTTTGAATAGGTAAGATATGCCATTTTTGAAAGCCTAATAGAGGAAAAATATTTCAACCTATGCTTTAAATGGAATGCCAAAATAGTCATCCCAAATGTGTTTACTGATTTAAAATATAAAATTACATATTTCTATTTGGTTTCAGTGAAAATTTCTGAATGTAGTAATAACTGAATTTCATAATATTATTGTACATAGATAGAGAGAGACAAAGATCAATGCACATGAACACTCCTGGAGTTTGTAAGACACCAACAGAGTTAAGAAGTCTTAAAAAGTGCTTCATGTGGACTCTAACCCTTAATTAGCTGGTAATGTTACTGCAGCTTACCCAAAATTAATCAGCAAAATCCCCACTGACCCCTGCTGATGCCTTTATAAATTCCACCCAGTAATATGGCTCTTTGGATAAAACGAAAAGAAAAAAATGCACTTGTAAACTTCTTGAAAATATGGCAATTCTGAATAATTTGAACAAAGAATGTACTGCATTTCACTGATGCATATTCAAGAGGAAATTATTTTTCTGACCTAAGTAAAATCGCATTTTGCTTTAGTTTTTCCATTGTTCACCATCTCACTCCTATGGTTAGATGCTGATGTGAGATTGAACTAGAGGTTTTCTTATTCTTCTTCAAATCTCTTTCTACTGTGCCATGCTATCACACAAGTATGGATTTAAGTAAACCAAATCTAAAGAGCAAAAATCAATATTCTTTCATGCTACAAGCCTTTCTTTTTGGATAGTGCAAGTCATTAATGATTGGAGAGGCAGTAAAGGGCACTTATTAAAGCATAGACTTTGAAGTCAGACAAGATGAGAAGTAAATCCTAACATAATTCTGCACTTTCCATGTTAAATCACAAAAGTTTATAATCTCTGTAAGCCTTCATTTTCTCATCTCCTCTGGGATTAGTCTTACTTCTAATAAATACGTTAAGGACTAAAGTATATAAGTAAATGGCAACGTAATGTCTGGTGTGTAGTAAGGACCCAATAAATGACAGATACTATTATTTCTATTACTTTTCAAAATATCTTAAATTACCAATGCTAAAATAATAACCATTTATACATTATACCATTAGTTGTCACCTGAGTTCATAAAGATAGATTAAATTGTCAGCCAATAATCTTATACTCCTCCAAGTTGCTTTTTATATGAATGAGTACAACAAAAATTTCTGGGATATATGTAGACACAGAGACAACAATACTAGGTGGTCAGAGGATAATATGAGAAAAACTAAGTGTGGTTAACATAAACTAAGGGAATCTTATTTTATATAATATATTACAATGGTATCTTATAGATAGTATTCCATTCTTAGGACTGAGTATTGAACAAAAAGAGTGAATAATATAGAATTTAAATACAGCATTCTATTTAAAAAGAAAAAGAATGTGACCTTAAGCAGACAACATGACCCTAAGTGAAAAGAAAAACAAAACACTTCCATTACTTTTTAAAGTCATTAAAAATAAAATATATATCATATCTGGAAATAACTTAAAGGAAATGTCAACCAAGCAAAAACATATATTAGCATAAAATAAAGTAACCGAATGGATCAAATAATACAGTACCAATTTGATATAAGACAGAATGCTCTTTAATATATTCAAGTAATAGAAAGTGCTGTAAACGTAAGCAAGAAAAAGAAACTACAAATAAACCTAGCAGGAGCCATTTACGGAATGTCAGATTAAGGACTTTCAAAAGTCCATTCCTTCATAAAAGCAGTGAAAACACCGGCAAAAATTGTCAAAAGCAAAATTTTAAAACCCTCAAAATTAACCAAAAGCTTGCATTAGTCTGAGGAAAGTATATTCAAGGAAAATGATCTCTGGATAAGAAAAATTAGTTTGTGGCATTGTTAACGTGCCTTATTCCTTTCTATCTTTCTCTAGCTCTGGGTAGCCTTGAGAATCAGTAGTCTCTCAATCATGGTGGTAAAGAAAACCAACCACCTAGCAACCGTTGGAGATGTTGAATGAGTGTGGAGACCCTGAAAAGACCATTTCCAGATAATTTTCACCATTCCATCTAGTTGTCTGCTGCCTAGAAACTCCTTTATCAGGGATTGCTTTCATTTGATGTGATGCAGAGCTCAGCCAAAGTGAACAACTTTTACTTTGGAGCATTTGTTAAAAAATCAGTGGCAGGGCTGGCCCCACGGCCAAGTGGTTAAGTTCCCGCGCTCTGCTGCAGGCGGCCCAGTGTTTCGTTGGTTTGAATCCTGGGCACGGACATGGCACTGCTCATCAAACCACGCTGAGGCAGCATCCCACATGTCACAACTAGAAGGACCCACAACGAAGAATTTATAACTATGTACTGGGGGGCTTTGGGGAGAAAAAAGAAAAAATAGAACCTTTAAAAACAAATCAGTGGCAATTGTCTAACGTGACAGCTTCCTCAGGTGATGATAAGAGTTGGGGTAAACAAGAAGCTGATAAAAAAACTAACAGGAAAAGCTAGGGGATGATTCAGTCTGTAAGCAGTTTTGAAAAGCTCTGACATATTCCTGAGAATATAAAAGTCCTCCCACAAGTGCAAGGCCAGGTGCATGACCTGAGAAGGCCCTAAGATCTCACATCTGACTGACCTTGAGGCTCAGCACAGACAGGAAGTGAAAGCTCAGGTAGAGTTAGAAATGCCTGCAGAAGCATTGAAGTTGTGCCCCCAACACACACATAGCCCCTTAGCACAGACGAGGAGACTAACTGGTTCCAGGCATTGTGGAAATCTTTGTCTAATCATTAGCTGAACAACAAGTTAACCAAGAACAGATTTTAATGGCTGTATGTTAAAAAGAATACAGAATTTATACAATTAGTTTGGGTAAGTCACTATACAACAACAGTGCAACAAAAGCGGCAGCATCAAGAACCATCAAACAGGAACACACAGCAACAGTAACAAACATGAGGGGGTGGGTTATATTTCCAGAATTGCCATATTTTACTATTTTAATGTCCAGTTTTCAACACATGAACAACAAAAATACAGGAACACACTAAGAAACAGGAAAGGTATAGCTCATAAACGGAAGGAAAAAACAGTCAGTAGAAATTGTTCCTGAGGAAGACCAGAGATTGGACTTACTAAACAAAGGCTTTTAATCATGTATTACAATATGTTTAAACTAAACTATGTCTAAAGAATTGAAAGAAAGTTTGAGAATGAAGTCTCTCCAAATAGAGAGTATAAAAATCAATAAAAATATATAAATAACCAAAAATAATTCTTGAGTTGAAAAGTACAATATCTGAATGAAAAATTCACTACAGGAGATAAATAACAGATTTGAGATGGCAGAGGAGAGAATCAGCAAAGTTGAAGATAGGTCAATTGAGATTGCCTAGTCTGAAAAAGAGAAGGAAAACAGAAATAAAGAAGTAATAGCAGAGACTCAGAGACTCATGAGAAACCATAAAGCATTAAACTTACACAAAATGGGAGTCCCAGAGAAGATAGAGAGGAGAGAGAAAGAAAATTTCAAAAGATAATTTTTCCAAGTTAATGAAAAACAGTAAACTACCCATCCATGACACTCAACGTACTCCAAATAGGATAAGCTCAGAAATCCATGCCTAGAAATATCATAATGAAACTACTTAAAGAAAAAGACAAAGAATCTTTGAGCAAAAAGAGAGAATCAACTAATCATGTACAAGGGATACTCAATAAGACTAACAGTTGAATTATGCAATCGGTGATTACAGAGGACAAAAGTTAGTGGGAAGATATATTCATACTGTTGAAATTAAAGACTGTCAGCAAAGAATTTTATGCCCAAAAAAACTATCCTTCAAAAATGAAGGTGAAGTAAAGAATTCCCTGATAAATGTTAACTGAGAGAATCAATTGGTAGCAGACATGCCTGATAAGAAATACTGAAAAGAGTTCTTCAATTTTAAATGAAAGTGCACTAGACAGTAACTGAAATCAACAAGGAAAAATAAAGATCAGTGGTAAGCATAATTACATAGCTAAATATAAAGGACAGTGTAAGTGTGTATTTATTTGTGATTCTTTTCTTCTATCCAATTTTAAAAAGCTGCAGAATATAATAATGGTACTGGCTTGGCAGCTTATGATATATAAAGATGCAACTTGTATGAAAATAATTTCACAAAGAAAAGGAGTGAGAAGGAAGCTATTATATTGGAGGAAGGTTTTTGTATTCTTTGAAATTAAGTTGGTATTAATTTGAACTATACTAGTTTAGTTTAAGATATTAATTTAATCCCAAGAGAAACCACCAAAAAATTATACAAAAAATATTTTACAAGAAGCAGAAAGAGAAGTAAAATAACACACTAGAAAATATCTGTTTAACAGAAAAACAGCGAGAAAGGATAGAAATACAATAAAAAACATGATATATCAAAAATAATTAGCAGATGACAAGCTTAAATCTCCCCTTATCACTAATTACATTAAATGCAAATGAATTGAAACATAATGAAATACCACTGTATATCCGCCAATATGACCATAATAAAAAAAAAGGAAAATAACGTTTTGGTGAGAATGTAGAAAAATGAGAACCCACACACATGGCTGATGGGAATGTAGCGTAGCCACTGTGAAAAACAATTTATAGATGCCTCAAAAAGTTAAACAGAATTTCTACATGATCCACCAATTAAACTTCTAATTATAATAAAAGGAATTGTTAACATATGTTAAAATATAACATATGAATATGCACGCTCTGCTGCAGGTGGCCCAGTGTTTCATTCGTTCGAATCCTGGGCACGACATGGCACTGCTCATCAAACCACGCTGAGGCAGCGTCCCACATGCCACAACTAGAAGGACCCACAATGAAGAATGTACAGCTATGTACTGGGGGGTTTTGGGGAGAAAAAGAAAAGATAAAATCCTAAAAAAATTTATATATATATATATATAACATATGTGTTCATAGCAGCACCAGTCACAACAGTTAACAGTGGAAATAGCCAAGATATTCATCACTGGATGAATGAATAAATAAAAGATGATACATCCGTACAACGGAATATTATCTGCCATAAAAAAGAATGATATACTGATATGTGCTACAGCATGGAGGAACCTTGAAAACATTATGCTAGGTTAAAAAAGCCAGACAAAAAAGGTCACATGATGTAAGACGCCATTTATATGAAATATCCAGAAGAAGAAAATTCATAGAGACAGAAAGTAAATTTGGGATTGATAGGGGCTATGGGAAGAATGAATAGTGAGTGACTACTTATGGGTATGTGGTTTCTGTTTTTGGTGATAAAAATGTTCTTGTATTAGATAGCTATGATGATTTCACAGCATTGTGAATGTACTAAATGTCCCTGGAATATACACTTTAAAATGGTTAAAATGGTAAATTTATGGTATAAATTTATGTTATACGTATCTAGTAACAATGAAAATAATGTAAATGAAATGAACACTCCAACCAAAGATAGAAATTACCAGAATGGGTTAAACAACATGATACAACTATAGTCTGTTTAAAAGAAAGGAAATTTAAATTTAAAAGACACAAATAGGTTGAAATTAAAAGAATGGGAAAAGATATACCATGCAATAGTAACCAAAGGAGCTGAAGTGTCTATATTAATATCAAAGTAGAGCTTAAGGCAAATGTTACTAGCAAGAAAGAAGGATATTTTGTAATGATAAAAATGTTCAAACCACAAAGACAACATAGGAAGTATAAACATAAATGCACTTAGCAACAGAGCCCTAAAACACATGATGCAAAAACTGACAAAATTGAAGGGAGAAATAGGCAATGAAACAGTAACAGTTGGCTGTATCAATAACTAACATTCAGTAATGGATAGAAAAACGAGGAAGAATATCAACGAGGCAATGGAGGACTTGAACAACAAACAACCTAAGATACCTAGAAAATACTCACTCAAAAATGGCAGAATGTACATTCTTCACAAGCACTCATAGAACATCTCCCAGATAAGACATGTGTTTGGCCATTAAATATGTATCCATGATATATTCAAGAGGAAAGAAATCAATGTTGGTTTAAAATTCAAGAGGATAAAGTGTGTATCCTACCAAAACAGTAAGAGGATTCAACAAAATAGAAATTATACACTATATTTTACCACAGTGGAATGAGATTAAAAAATCAATAACAGAATAAAATTTGAAAATGTCACAAATATGTGGAAATTAACATGCACGTTCCTAAATAAACAATGAGTAACTATGAAAATTACAAGAGAATATTGAAGATATTTTGTTATGATTATAAACAAAACAAAACATATCAAAATTTAGGAGAGGCACCAAAAAGAAAATTGAGAGAATTTTTATAGTTGTAAATGCCTACTTTAAAAATAAAAATTATCTCAAATTTCAAACCTGACTTTCCACTCGAAGAAACTAGAAAATGAGAAGGAAATTAATTCCAGAGCAAGTAGAAGTAAGGAAAATAATATGGCAAGAGCAGAAATAAACGAAAGAGACAATAGAAAAACAAGAGAGAAAAATCAGTGAAGGCAAAAGCTAATTGTTTGAAACGATTAACAAATTCACAAATTTTAGCTAGACTGATGCAGGAAAACAACAGAGAAAACTCACATTATTAAAATTAAGAATGAAAGAGCAGACATTGCTATTAACCTTACAGAAATGAAAAATATATGAGAATTGTGTGAATGATCATATGTCAATAAATTCAATTACTAAGATAAAATGGATAAATTTTTATAAAGGCACAAACTACTGAAACTGACTCGAGGAAATGGAAAATCAGAATAGACCTACAAGAAGCAAAGAGGTCGTATTAGTAAATTTTAAATGTACGAAAAGAAAAGCCTAAACCCAGATGGGTTCGCTGGTGAACTCCAAATGTTCAAAGAAAAATTAACACTAATCCTTCAGAAACTATTCCCAAAAATAGAAGCTGACTTGCTCACTTTATTAGGTCTGTGTTACCCTTATACAAAAATTCACACAATATATCAAAACTCACACAAAGATAAATAGATTATCTGAACAGCACAATATCTATTGATTAAATTGAATCACTAATTAATAACATTTCGAAATAAAAAGTATGAGGCCCAGAAGAGTTCACTAGTGAATTCTACCAAACATTTAATGAGGAAATTACATCAGTTCTCTACAAACCAGAAAATAGAAGCAGAGGTAATGCTTCCTAACTCATTCTTTGATGCCAGCATTATGCTAATAACCACAACCAGCAAAGATATTAAAAAAAAACCCTATAAATCAGTATGTCACATGAAAATATATGCACATACTCAACAAAGTATTAGCAAATCAAGACCAACAATTTATAAAAAAAGAATTATACAAAATGTTCAAGTTGGATTTATTGTAGGTATTCATGACTGGTTCAACATTCACAAATCAATGAAGTATTCTCCCTTATGAACAGGCTAAAGAAGAAAAATCACGTGATCGTATTAACAGATGAGGCCAAAGCATTTGATAGAATGTAACTCCAATTCATGCTAAAAACTCTCAGTAAACTAGGAATAAAAGGTGAATTTTCTCAACTTGAAAAAGAACATTTACAAAAAACCCTACAGCTAACATTATAGTAAATGATGAAAAACTGTGCAATTTCCCCTTGTGATGGGAAAAAAGCAAGGATGTCTCCTCTCACACATCTATTAAAATAACACTGAAAGTCATAGCTAGCGTGTGAAGACAGGAAATTGAAATGAAAGCTACACATACTGGGAAGGGAAAATGAAACCATCTTTTATCATAGATGTCATATTGTGTGGAAAATCCCAAAGAATTAAGCAAAACACTTTGGACCTAACAAACCATTATAGGAATGTGGAAAGATGCAACGTTAGTATACAAAACTCAATTGCTTTCATATATACCAGCAGTGAACAATTGAAGTTTGAAATTAAAACACAATACCATTTACCCTAACACCAAATTAGAAGTGATATATTTAGATATAAATCTAATATATGTATACACATATATATGATCTATATACAGAAAATTACCAAATTCTGATGATGAACTCAAAAGAGATCAAAATAAACAGAAGATTATACATGATCATGGATTGGAAGATTCAATTCGTTAAGATGTTAATTCTTGACAAGTGGATCTATAGATTCAATGAAATTTAAAACAAAATTCCAGGAAGGTATTTTGTAAATGTTGACAAACTAATTCTAAAGTTTATTGGAATAAGAAATGTCCAAGATTAGCCAACACAACAGTAAAGATGAACAACAAAGTTGCATTTCAACCCTATTTTAAGACTGGCTACAAAGCTATAGTACAGAAAACAGAACTGCCTCAGTGAAAGAATAAACACACAGACCCGTGGAACGAAACAGAAAGCCTAGAAATAGAACCACACAAATAGAGTGAAATAATTTGTGACAATGTGAAAAATTGATTAATCAGAGAAATTATAGTGTTTTCTACAAATGGTGTTAGGACAAATGGAGATCCACAAGCAAAAATATATATAAATGGACCTAGATGCAGACCTTATACCTTTCACAAAAATTGACTGAAAGTGGATCATTAAAGCAAACATAAAATGCAAAAATATACAACTTTCAGAGGAAATATAGGAAAAATGTATGAGACTGGGTTTGATAATGAGTTTTATGAAAAACACTAAAAGTACAATTCATGAAAGAAGGAATTTTTAAGTTGGTCTTTATTAAAAGTAAAATCTGTGCTGAAAAAGGCAATGTTATGAAATGAAAAAGATAAGCCACAGACTAACAGAAAATATTTGCAAAACTCATAGGTGATAAAGGACGTGGATGGCAAATATATAAAGAACATTTTAAAGTCAACAAGAAGAAAGCAAAGAAATTTAAAAATAGAAGTACTGAACAGACACCTCACCAAAGGGGATATATATATGGCACATAAGCATAGGAAACAACTTTATTTATTCAACTTTATTTATCATTAGGATATTGCAAAAATAAACAAAATGTCATTAACCACCTATTAGAATTGCTAAAATCCAAAACCTAATAGTACTAATTGCTGAATTGAATGTAGAGTAATAAGATCTCTTTCTTTGCTGCTGGACTGCAACATGGTACAGCCACTTCGGGAGGTGGTGTGGTAATTTCTTACAAAGCTGGACGTAGACTTGCCATGTGATTCATCAACTGCTTTCCTATGTATTTACCAAACTGATTTGAAAATTTATGTTCACACAAAAACTCGCAGTTAAAAATTGCCATGTTACCACAACTTTATTCATAATTAACAAATACGGAAGCAACTAAGATATCTTTCAAAAGATTAAAGAATTAAATTAAAGCACAGCCATACAATGGAATATTATTCAGTAATAAAAGTAAACAAGCTACTAAGCTATGAAAAGACATGGATGAGTTTTAAGTAAATATCGCTAAATGAAAAAAAAAACACAGACAACCACAAAACAGTATGCTAAAGGTTCAAGGAGGTGAGGGGAGGGTTAAATAGGTGAAACAACATTCTACAAAATTCATGATCAGCACTTTTCAAACCTATCAAGCTCACCAAAGGAAAATAAAATCTGAGAAACTGTCACAGCAAGGAGAGCCTAAGAAGAAATGACTAGTAATTTTAATAAATTACAATTCTTAAATGGGATACTGGAACAACAGAAAAAAAATTAAGGTAAAATCTAAGGAAATACAAATAAAATATGGGCTTTATATAAAGTAATTTATCAATATTATTGTATATATTGTAACCAATGTACCATACTAAGGTAAAATGTTAATAATAGGGGAAACTTGTGTAGAAGATCATCATGGTCTCCAGCTTCTCCTCTCATTGATGATCCACTTAAATGTTCTATGACTCTAGGGTCCATTCTTTACATAGAAGTTCTCTATACTATCTTTGTAATTTTACTGTTAGTCTGAAATTATCCTCCAGTAAGGAGATTATTTAAAAATATACAAATAAATACTTCATATTTAGATTCAACAATAAATCGGATGCAGATGAACACAGTTTAGTAAATAGGATGCTTGAAGGACTAGTAAAGTGTTTTTATGGCTGGAAATAAAATATGAGCGGTGTAATGAACATTGACTATACCTTGGAGGATCAACTTTGACCCAATCGCTAGGAATGCTCTCAGAAAATAGCCTTCAGGGATTGCCTCATCAGAGCTGCCTTGCTCAATGTCATGCCCGTTTCTAAGATGACCCACATGAAAGGACTGATTTGGGTTATAAATATTTGACCATCTTGACCCAACTCAGGACAACTCTGATGGTCCCCATTGTCGTTGGCCAGTACTATTTTCAGGGCTGCACCACAGATCAATTTCTCTGTTTGTCTAATCCTACCCCTTTCATTCCTTCTGTAGGTATAAATCCCAAAGGCACTTCCATATAAATATCTGGGACACTGAACCCTGCAATAGAGTGTGCTTTCTAGAAAAGCCAATCTGTGAAAAGGCTTGTGATCATCTGAAAAAGTACATTATTTTGGTTTTGGAGATGTGTATTAGGAAGGTAAGAAAAATAGCTAGCATTCCACAATTATGCTGAAGGATTCATGGGAAGATTTCCTAAATTTTTCAAAGAGTAAATTTTACTTTAATTTTGAGCTAGGAAATTTCTACATGTGATTAGGAGGAACAGAAGCCTCAGGAACTACATGTGGACATTATTCACATACACACATAATATTGAGGAGGGGAAAAGTGAGGGAGAAGAGAAGCATAGCCTGGGAGTGGGAGGGGTCAAGGAGCTAATTTAGGAAGTGGTGGATGGCTAGAAGTGGAAGCCCCCCCCCCACAGCAAGGTTCCAGTTTCTGGGCTAACAACAGTTTCTTTCACTGAACCTCAAATTACGCATAGACTTTCAGGACTCACATTCTTGCCTCTGTAAAGCTATTTTAGAAAATAACCTACCCAGTGGAGAAAGTGGAAGCTAATTTAAAAGCACAAAAGTTGAGTCAGATTTGACCACAATGTTTATCTGAATTTTTAAATTTATGAAATTTTCATGAAATGACAATAGTTTCTATGGTAAATTAGAATGTTCCATTTTTCTACGACTACTGGCTATATTTTATAAAAGAAAATGTCACCTTTTCATCCATTTAGAATGTGTCCTAATATTTTTTATCAATGTTAGGAGATATAAGATAGAAATTCTGGGGGCCGTCCCCGTGGCCGAGTGGTTAAGTTCCCGTGCTCTGCTGAGGCGGCCCAGGGTTTCACTGGTTCGGATCCTGGGCGCGGACATGGCACCATTCATCAGGCCACACTGAGGCTGTGTCCCACGTGCCACAACGCGAAGGAGCCACAACTAAAATATACAACTATGTACTGTGGGGATTTGGGGAGAAAAAGAAGAAAGAAAAAAAAAAATAAATTGGCAACCATTGTTAGCTCAGGTGCCAATCTGAAAAAAAAAATCCTGTGTGAAGGGACTTTTAAAAAAAAAGACATAAATTCTGATTAATGGCTATTCATTACATTCTACGTAATAATGAATGGAAAGTGCATTTGTTTTATAGTGCCATACTAATTTTAGTACCATTAAGATATTCTCTCCTACACTATTCAGAATGGATTTAACAGGTTCCCTATAGAATTCTAAAAGTATATGTTGTAAGTGGAAGCATAAAGTATTTGCCAAAAAAGCCTCCTAATGGTATTTTTAACCTTCTCTTTGTTCATTGTGCCATGATAAACATAATATGTCTTTTCCACACTGTTGATTGGTGGTGATAATTCTTTTATAAATGTGTCATTAATTACAAACATATAAATTAACATTAACAGTATTGTTGGGGCTGACCCAGTGGTGCAGCAGTTAAGTTCCCACGTTCTGCTTCGGCAGCCCGGGGTTCGCCAGTTTGGATCCTGTGTGTGGACATGGCACTGCTTGGCAAGCCATGCTGTCATAGGCATCCCACATACAAAGTAGAGGAAGATGGGCATGGATGTTAGCTCAGGGCCAGGCTTCCTCAGCAAAAAGAGGAGGATTAGAGGCAGATGTTAGCTCTGGGTTAATCTTCCTCAAAAAAAAAAAAAAGTATTGTTGATACAATTTATTTTCACAGTTATTTCTTAAGCTATAATTCACTGAAGTAGAATATGAGGCTTGGAAAATAACCTAAACTTTACGTAACTGGAGATTCAATACATTTTCCCAGTATTTCCAAAAGTTGTTATTCAAATTATGCTTAAATGTGATTAATTACAAAGAATTCACTACTTCCTGATTACTATATACAATACATTTTAGTGGTTCTGGAGAATAAAAATATGGCTATCATATCAAATAATATTATTTAAATGTCTTTTTGTGGTTTTCATATGTTAATAATTTGGACATATATGAATTTCTTGGACCATGTTCTTTCTTCTTGATTACTTCTGTATTTAATGATGTTTACTGTTGCAAAATAAATATCTGAAGTGAATCTTCTTTTTCCCCCTCTACAATCAGCTTCTTATTTTAATGACAATATTCAATTTTGTTCATGATCTTTTATAAGGAATTTTCATCTGGAGATTTCTGCATTTGCCTAGAACATATTAATTCTTATCAATGTAAAATATCAGTTTTTATTTTTACCATTTCCTCAGCTAATTATTAAACTTGTGTCGTTATGCATGATAATGGTCTCATTTTAAACCAACGCTGTGTTTACTGGAATATTTAAGACGTTTCTGTGTCTGGGAAAGCTGTTTTGACTCTATGAGTGACCCAGAACCTATGGGAAAAAGCAGATAACGAGATCAAGAGATAGAGTTTAGACGGACCAATTTATTTAAAGGTCAAGGGGAAGAGGATCAGGGCATTTCTGAACACAGCAGCAAATGTTTAATTGAGATTTCCGTGTGACATAGTTGAATGGATTCATGCCTGAGTAAGAGTGAGATATCTGAAACAAAAATCAGGTGAAAATTAAAATATGTTTATTAAAATATCCTTACAATTAAAAGTTAAAAGTAACTATTAAATTAAAAGTTTAGTTGAAGTCTAATTTTCATAGTTTTTGGTGCCATAAGAATTTGTTGTCAAAAGACCTTTCTGTTCAGTTCACTGCTTTTCCTTAGAGCCTAAGACAGAGCTGGTTAAGCCTTAATAAATATACATTAAATCAAGTGATAAATCCTTGAATTAATTCATTAGTTGAGTGATTACTGCGCATATTTGGGAAAGACACAGACACTGTGCATGGACGTTCAATAGTATGATGATGACAGTAGGAGCAGTTATGGCTTCTAGGTTGGCATCAGCAGCAGAGGCATCATCTTGGCCACCACGATGGTGAGTGCCTTCACTGGACTTCAGGTGCATGATTGTCCCTTTGGTGTTAGCAGTAATAAGAAATAGCACTACAACTAATTGAATCGAAAAAAGGAGTGAAATGACTGATGCAATGCAACAGCAAAGAGAAAGCGTTCAAGACACTTCTCAGAATTTACAGAATTACTGGGGGATGAGGTGGTTGAGACTAGATTTCTAGTGAGAGAGAGCTCAATTTTGTGTTATGGTTACCCTGTTTTTAATGCCAAAATGAAGTTTAAGCAGAGGACACATGCAGTAGTCCCATTAGTTACCTCCTTTTGGTTCTAACATTGATTGCTCCAAACACTTAGAGTTTGTAAACTCATAATTTTCCTGTAATATTTCTCAGTTTCTTACACTCATTCTGTCCATATTTTATTCTTTTGTCTGCTTATTCAATATATTTTGTAAGTTTGTCTTTTCTCTCAAGATTTCTTTGTCTTCTATACTATGAATTCAATTTTATTTTTGTGCTGCATTTATTTATTTAAACTAATAATATACAATCTATAGCTGATTACAGTTTGTTGAAATATGAAAAATAATGAACAATTAAAACAATCTATGAACCATTTAAAAATAGTTATTGTTTTTGTTGTTACAATTTTGACTTTGATTCTTATCATTCTAGGTGAATGAAAACTGAATAATAGTTCTTTGTTTCTATTTTTTATTCTAATAATTTATGGTAGTTTTATTCCTTGTTTTCTTAAAAATAATGAACTGCTCAGAAAGTAATTTTTATATATTAATTAGGATCATATAATCATAATTGCTTATTGAAAATGATGCTTAAAAATTCCAGAGCACTATATTTCCCCTCTAATCTACCCTTGCTGTCTAGTTACTACGTTTTGTTGTTTTCAACTTTTTGTGACACATTTTCTCTTCTCACCTTTAAAATGAATTTTATTGAGGAACAATTTATATATAGTACAAAGCACACATTTTAATTAACGAATTTTGATAGATGTGTATAGTTAATATAAACACCATCTCATTCTACACATAGAACATTTCCAACACCACCAAGAATACACTCACACCCCTTTGCAATCAATTTACCTCTCACCCCTCAGCCACAGGCAACCACAGCTCTGCACTCTCTCACTCTATGTTAGTTTTTTTGGTTCTAGAGTCCCTACATATGAAATTATACACTATGTATTCTTTTGTGTCTAGCTCATTTGTGTCAACATAATTTTTTAGAGCCATCCATGTTGTTAAACTAATTAGTAATGTGTTTTTTGTACTGCTGAGTAATATTTTATTGTACAGACATAAGACAATTTATTTATCTTTTCAAATGTTTATGGGCTTTGGAGTTGTTACCAGTTTGGGGATATTATGAATAAAGCTGTTATGAACATTTATATAAAATCTTTGTATGGACATAACTTCAATTTTCTTGAGTAAATACACAGCATGGAATTTCAGGGTCTTATAAGTACAAGGTTAACTTTATAAGAAACTACAGAATAGTTTGTCCATAATGACTGTACCATTTTATACTCCAAATAGCAATAAATGAGTGTTTTTCAGCATTTTCAATGATAGCTATTATAGAGAGTGTGTATCTCAATGTAGGTTTAATTTGCATTTTCCTGATGACTAATGATATTTAACAGGTTTTCAAGTATTTATTGGCAATTCCTATAGCATCTTTTGTGAAATATCTGTTCAAATCTTCCAGCACTATTTGGTAAAAGCTCTATTCTTTTCTAAGTGAGTTAACTTGGCATCTTGTTTGAAAATTAATTAACCAGCTATGTGTGGGTCAATGTCATCCCTTTCTGCTTTATTCTGTTGGTTTACATGTCCAGCCTTTGGTTCATACTCCTTTATCTTGCTTATGGCTTTCTCTCAGTCTTGAAATCAGGTTGTGTAAATCTTTGACGTTTTTTTTTTGTAAATTGTTTCGGTTATCTAGGTCATCTGTATTCCCATATAAACTTTAAGATTAATTTGTTAATTTCTACCCAAAAAGCCTGTTGGAATTTTATTTGGTATTGAGTTGAATCTATAGATAATTTGAGAAAAACGTACATATTGACAATGAAAATATTAAATACAGGCATACCTCAGAAATATTGTGGGCTTCGTTCCAGACCACTGCAACAAAGTGAATATCTCAATAAAATATGTCACACAAATATTTTCATTTCCCAGTGCAGAGAAAAGTTATGTTTACATTATACTGTAGTCTATTAAATTAAACATTATGCCTAAAAAAACAGTGTACATAACTTAATTAAAAATACTTTATTGCTAAAAAATGCTATCATCTGAGCCTTCAGCAAGTCATAATTTTTTGACAGTGGAGAGTCTTGTAAAAAATGCAATATCTGGGGCCTAGCCGTGTTGCCTAGTGGTTAAAATTCCACTTGCTCCACTTCAGCAGCCCAGGTTCTCGGGGTTGGATCCTGGGTGCGGACGTACTCCACTCATCAGCCATGCTGTGGAGCCATCCCATATACAACAAATGGAGGAAGATTAGCACAGATGTTAGCTCAGGACTAATCTTCCTCAGGCCAAAAAACAAAAGAACAGGAAGATTGACAACGGATGTTAGCTCAGGGCAAATCTTCCTCACCAAAAAATTTAAAAAAAGCAATATCTGCAAAGCAAAATAAAAGTGAAGTGCATTAAAATGTGGTATGCCCATATTCCAATCCATAAACAAAGTACATCACTACATATGTCCAGTTTGCATACTCCAACCTTGCTAAATACCTAGTAACTGCTGCTTTTGATCTATTTCTCAAGTTGTTCTACTTAGATGATCATTTGTTATAAGCATATAAAGATTTTTTTTCTTTCTTCCTTTCTAATAACTATATATTTTACTTCTTTTCTTGCCTTGTTGCAGTAGTTACGACTTCTAGTATACTGGCAAATACCAGTAAACACATGTTTTGAAGGCAGATGTCCTTGCCTCGTTCCCTATCTTAGGAGGAAAATATTGTTTTCCCCATTTGAATATGACTTTAACTGTAGGTTTTCCACAGATGCCCTTTTTGAGAATGAGGCAATGTACCTTGCATTCCTGTTGTGGAACTCGATTGGTTATACTTTTTTATTATTTTATATTTTGCAGGATTCTATTTCCCACATTTTTAAAGAATATTTTTAAAATATGTTCCTGAAGGATATTGGTTTGTAGTTTTCTTTTCTTGCATTTTCTTTGTGTGGCTTTAGTATGAGCATGATGTTTACCTCATATATTGAGTTGAAAACTCTTTCTTTCTTTTCTGCATTCTGGAAGCATTTATGGAGAATCGAATTGGTATTATTTTTCTGCTCCTGGTTATTTCTTTCTAGGAAGAGACTCGTGTGCATCCTTCCAGTGCTGCCAGCCAGAAGATGTATAGCTCTCACTGCTATTTTCCTGCCTTCTATTTCCTCGTATCCAAACTATCACCTTGCTATTTCCATTTTACCTCTTACCTATGCCTGAGCTGGTCCTCTTTGCTCCGTATACCTAGTCCACAGCACCAATTTTTTCCTAACAGGACTACAGCAATAGCACCTTATCTGTGCTCCTCACATTCATCTGAAAACACAGTTATAGTTTAAAATACAGTAATTCTGTCCTCTGACGAGATCATCCTGGTTTAATGATGAAAATCCTTACCATGGCCTACAAGGACCTGCATATTCTCCTTTGTACCACAACTATACTCTGGTCTGATCTTCTCTCAATCTACCTGTCCACTGTCTGTGCTCCTTTTAATCTTCCCTTTTCTCAACTCCTTAAAAATGCTCTGCTTCCTCTTACCTCAGGGCAATATGGCAATGCTTTTTCCTCTACCTGAATGTGTCCTATCATTCTTAACTAAATAACTTCTATTCAATTTTCAGAATCAACTTATGTCCTTCTTTTAAGCATGTCTTCACTCTCCTTGGTCAGTGTACATACTCTTATTGCACACTTGACTGCCATATTGCTTTCTTTATTCATAGCACTAATGCAAATCAGTTGCTTGGTATTTATTTGTATGATTATTTTAATAATGTTTGCTTTCACAATTTTCTAATAAACTTCATGAGAGCAGGAATCATATATATTTGCTAATTCTTTTTTTCCCTAGTATCACAGGGCTGGCCATATAGATTGTCATTTGTATATTTGATGAATGAAAGAATGAAGAAATGATGGCTGTAAACTACTGTGCTCACCATTATGAAAGATAATCATGGCTTAGACTACTATAGCAACCCTGCAGCAGAAGCTGAAATAACCAAAGCAAAAGCTGGAAAAGGCAGAAGCAATGAGTTTCCGCAATTCATTTACTATAGGTTTTGAGAGTGAGAGAAGAGAAAGTACAAGGAATTTGATTTGCAAGACTAGATAGATGACGCCGTCATTTTTTATTGCTTCGTTTATACTACCATCGATTAGTTTCACCAATTTTTGAGCTTCAAATAAATGGAAGAATTAAACAAATACAGTATCTAGCTTTTTGTATCAGGCTTGTTTTATTCAGCTAAACATTTTTAAGACGTTTTGTTATTTTCTTGCTTTTATATCACTTAGGTAATAATTTGCTCTTCTTTCACTAGGTAAAGTGAAAATTCATGTTATTAATTTTAAATCTTTCTCCTTTTATAATGCTAGCACTTAATGGTGCATTTTCCTTTTAACAGTGTTTTTAAATTCATCATTTATTTTGATTTTTAAAAAAAATTTCGCTATGATTGTGACTGTGATTCATGTGTTGTGCATTAACATACAGTTTAATCTTCAAATATTCATGGACTTTCTTAATACTCTTGTTTATTTCTGTTTTAATTCCATTTGCACAGAGACACTATCTATAGGATTTTAACCCTTTGAAATTACTGAGAGTTGCTTTATGACCCAGGCTATTGTCATCGAAGTGAATGTTTCATGTGCACTTGATAAACATTTGTATTCTATAGTTATGGAGTGTATTGTTCTATAAATGTCAATTCGATTTGACTTGTTGCTTGTCTCATTCAGCTATTTTATATCCTTACTGAATCTTGTTTATTTGCCCTGTCAACTATTGAGAGAGGAGTGTTAAAATTTTAATTACGCCTGAAGATTTGCCTACTTCCCCATTTATTCTATAATTTTTTGCTTTATTTTGAAACTCGTTTATTAGGTACATGATCTTATTGTCCTGATGAATTGATCCTTTCATGATTATAAAATATTCTTCATCACTATGACTTTCTTGTCTTAAAGTCTACTTTGTCTCATATTGATATAGACATAAGAAGTTTCCTATTCTTTTAATTTTCAAGATACATCATTTTTTTCTAAACTTTTACTTTCAACTCTGTTGTGTCTGTATTTAAAGTGCCATTTCTTTTTTCTTTTTAAAGATTTCATTTTTTTCCTTTTTCTCCCCAAAGCCCCCCAGTACATAGCCGTACATTCTTCATTGTGGGTCCTTCTAGTTGTGGCATGTGGGACGCTGCCTCAGTGTGGTTTTATGAGCAGTGCCATGTTGGCGCCCAGGATTCGAACCAACGAAACACTGGGCCGCCTGCAGTGGAGCACTCGAACCTAACCACTTGGCCACAGGGCCAGCCCCGTAAAGTGCCATTTCTTAAATGTAGCATATAATTGGGTCAGTTTTTTAATCTTTTCTGGTAATCTTTGTCTTGTAATTATAGTGTTTAGTTTATTTACATTTAATTCAATTGTTGACATCGTTGAGTTTAACTATATAACTTTACTGTTTATTTTCTATTTATCCCAATTTTCCTTCAATTTCTACTTTGTTGTTGTGGTAGGTTTGATAATCTCTCCCCTCCTGGAATATATTCACACCCTAATACCCAGAACCTGTGAATATTGCCTTATATGGCAAAGTGGATTTTGCAAATATGAATGAGTTAAAAATCTTGATATGGGAATATTATTATGGAATATCAAGATAAACTTGATGTAATCACAAGGTCCCTATGAAACAAATGCAGGAAGGGTCACAGTAAAAGAGAAAAAGCTATATGATGACAGAAGCAGAGACTGGAGTAACATGTCCAGGAGCCAAAACATGATGCAGCCTCTAGCAGCTAGAAGAGTTATGAAGTGGATTCTTCCCTGGCAACTCCAGAAGGAAGTTTCCCACTAATAACAGCCTTGCTAATACTTTGACGTTAAAAGCTTCTCAATATCTTATTTTGGACTTCTAACCTTCAAAACTGTAAGAGAATAAGCTTGTGGTGACGCTACTAAATCTGTGGTAGTTTGTTACAGCAGCAATAGGAAACTAACACACTTGCCGTCATTTTTGGTTTATTGAGCATTTTTAGTATTCCAATTAAATTAATTCTTGACTTTTCAGTTATAATTTCCTTTTTACTTTTAAGAGTTGTCATATATATTAAAATGTTTGACTTAACTTTTCATAGTCTACTTAGAGCCACTATTGCACTACTTTGTGTAAAATGTGAGAAACAATGTAATTCCTTTCATGTCCCATTTTTGTGTTATTGTCATATACTTTATATTTACATATGTTATGCATGTCAGAGTGTTAAAATTTTTGCTTTAAACAGTTGTTTGTGTTTTTTAAAGTTAAGAGTTAGAAAAAAATTTATGTTTATACCATATAGACCATTTTCTGTTTCTTCATTTCTTCATATCCAAATCTTATCAAAGGTCATTTTCTTTCTGTTCAAAAAATTTCTTTTAGTATACATTTTAATCCAGCTAGTGAATTCTGGCAGCCTTGGTTTGTCTAAAGTTTCTATTTTACTTTGATTTTTGAAAGACATGTTCACTGGGTAAAGAATTCTGCATTGAAATTTTTTCTCTTTCAACTATTTAAACGTTTCACTACGCTGTCTTCTGGCTCCCACTGTTTCTATTCTCACATGAATTCTATTCACACTAGGGTTCCCTTAAATGCAATGTATACTTTGTTTCTTTGATCGCTTTTAAATTTTTTTCTGCATGGTTTGTTTACAGAAGTTTGATTATGGTGTGGCTGGTAGATTCCTCTTTTTACTAGAGTTCATTGAGTTTCTTGGATTTTTAAGTTGATGTATTTTTATCAAATTGAAAAACAGAAATATTCTGTCATTATTTCTTCAAGTATTTATTTCCCTTCCTCATTCTCTCACTCTTTGGCTTCTGGGACTTAGAATTACAGCCTTAGAAAACTTTTTTAATCCCCTCACACATTACAAGTCAGAAAATTGCTATGTGGACAGGTTAGATTTGACTGCTTGAATTAATGTTCAAATCAGTTCTCATTGCAAAATGATATACGTTTTGACAGTAGTAGGTTTCAACAAAGATAAACACTATTCAATAATTAAGAATGATTTTGAACACAATTTTTTTTTTTGGTTAACCTTTTTGATGGTGGCATTTGCTATAGGAAGTTATTTTTGCCTCTCTTTCTTGATTTCGCTTATCTCTAGGGAAAAATTAGATTGAAAGTGCTATGAACATTTGGGACAATATAATAACCATGTTAGGTAATATACATAAAAGACATTTTCCAATCAGCAGTGACATAAAGATCACAAACTATTGCAATGAACATAAAACACTGAGCCTTTGGGAGCATTTTTTATATGCTGAATTTTGCCTAATGTCTTTTCTACTTTAAAAATAACTCAAAATATTTTTTATGTTTATTTTGACTAACGCTGTAGTATGCAATTCAAACTGTATACTACTGATCCTTATGATGTTGTACTCATGGCGTCCAACATGTCCAAATCAAATGCAACACCACCTAACTATGCAAATAATTTCATTTGTTTATTCAATTCCACAAATCTATTAAATAACTAGTATGAGCCAGGTAGTATAATATGGAAACAAGGTCAAGAAGACATGTGCTTCTATTACTTTCATAGTTTACAATGAAAAGACTCAAAAGCATTAAAAAACCATAAATAAATCAAGAGATGTTTTTAAAAGATAAATTACATTATTCTAATCTCAATTTTGCCATTGTTCAGCACCTCTTCATTGTTCACATGATAAAACACAAATTCTTAGTGGTACAGATATACTTCTTTCTGTAGCTATTCTTCCAATCTTATTTACTGTCTTTCACTACTGTGATCATGTCATCTGAAGTACTGGAAATTTCCAAATTTTCTCCTCAATCTTGGACCTTTCCTCAAGCTAACAAGAACGTTTTCCTCCCACAATTTTCATTTGACCAACTAATTATATCATGGTGTGGTGAATGCTGAGATTGTGCCCACCGCATATTTCTACAGGAATGAAAGACTTGTTCCTCCAGTTACTGGGAGAACTTTTAGCAGAAAGCCCTCAGCTTCCAGCACCCTACAGGGATTTCCCCAGTGGAAGAGTTGTGCCTCACCCAAGGCCACCTCTTCTTAGGATGGCCCACATCTAATGATTAAACTATGTGGGAGAATAAAGTCCTGGCTCCTTTGTTCCAATGCATAACTACTCTTTACAACTCTCTACTTACTAAGGGCTCATTAAGAACAGCATTGCAAGTGAGTTTTATCTTAATTCACTTCTACAGGTGTTAATTCTAGAATATTCCTGAAACTAACCTTCATCTCGAAATCAGCTTCCCAGAGAGCACAAATTGCAAAACGATGCATCATTAAAGTGCACTATTATTTATTCTTCATTTATTTTTCTTAATTCTATACTTATGGTCTATGTTTTTTTGAACCTCAAAGCATTTAATGTATCTAGTATTTTTTCAATAATTCTTACTTTACTTCCTTTCCACTTCTAGCATGTAAAGATTTTGTAATTTATGAGATGAGATGAGAGTGGAGAAAGGCAATAAATATTTTTTTAAAAAAATAAGAGTCTAGGGGCCAGCCTGGTGGCACAGCTGTTAAGTTCACACATTCTGCTTCAGTGGCCTGAGTTTCGCTGGTTCAGATCCCGGGTGTGGACATGGCACCACTTGTCAAGCCATGCTGTGGCAGGCATCCCACATATAAAGCAGAGGAAGATGGGCATGGATGTTAGCTCAGGGCCAGTCTTCCTCAGCAAAAAAGAGAATTGGCAGCAGATGTTAGCTCAGGGTTAATCTTCCTAAAAAAAGAAAAGAAAAATAAGAGTCTAACCGCCCCCCCCCCAATTTTGTGTTTGACATTGTGTGACATTGTACAAATAAACTTAAGAGGAGTCCTTGCCATGCTCCAAGTGATACATGATTTTAAAATGCTGGTTATTTAGGTAGGTCATACAGACAGGCAGGCTTTGTGATTTCCTGATATGTCATGATTGGAGACTGAAATAAAGTGTCAGCATAAGAAGAAGTAAAAAGGAGGATGTTACATAGTTTAAAAGCAAAATGACTGGCAAACTGTCTAAAAAATGAAGCAATGATTATCCTAGCCTCCTTATTTGTGGAGTTAGGAAATACCATAATTAATTGTAGTCCATTTGCAGCTGGATTAAACTCCTGTAAATTTGAAGCAAAAATGCAGTCTGTTTTAGATGAAAATACAAAACTTTAATTGGGTATAAATATAAAACTGGTTCATGTCCCGCCAAGATTTAGCCCTATCTGAAAATGCTCCCAGCTACTTCTGAGAGTTTCCAAGTTCGTCACTTGTGCACTTTATAGAAAGCTCTACAATTTCTTTTTCTTACTGCCTGACCTCCTCCTCTGATGTTTAGCCCACTCACGATAGTCCTGCTTTCCTGGCCACAGGGGCATGTGCTAAGTACTGTACATGCATGCAGTTGTCCTTGTAATTCACTATTGGAGCTGAAAAACCAGACCACCCTCCAAACCTACCCATCTTGAGCTTAAAATTGTTCCTTGTTAGTGCCCTGAAATGCTGGGTGTTTTGCCCCATTTCATGCTACAGATGTGGTTGGATCTCGTTCAGCCTCCTTGCAGCCACAGGCAGCCTGACCCCACCGACTCCTCCTAAGACAAACTAACCAGTCACCCCAGATGGGACATTCTTCACCCCTAGATCTGGGGGCCCATATTAGTCCCTGTTCCAATGTAAACCATGGAGTAGGAACATCTATCACTTCTCTTAAAATTAAATGTATTTCCCATCCAAGAAGGTAAAATTCAATCCATGACCTAATTAAGAAATCATAAACTGGTCAGGTGGAACACATTGCCCTTTTTCACACTGTTATGTAACTTGGGTGTGGATTTGGGATTGGAGAAGGGATGATGCATTCGATTATCTCAATTCTACTTTATCCTGAGGTGTATATACATATGATTGAGGTGCCAAGGGATCCTGGAGTCTACTTGAGCTGGCCTTTATTTTTGCTCAAGAATAAATGAAGTTTTATATACAATGTGTGGTGCATAATAACCAATTAAGTATGTAGAATTAATAAAGAAGTTTGATTAAGGACATTTATATGATGACAAGAACAACGACCTTTTGATCCAGATCATTTAACAATTGGCAAGTTAATAACATACGTAAATAATGAAATTGGGCTCTTGAACATTTGAATGTAAGGGTCTTGAGCCATGGGACTGATGTTGTGCCACAGGCTGGCATGGGCAAAGTCCACCCTTTGCAGGCAGTAAGGGAGCACATTGTCAGTAATGAATTAAAAACAAGAACTAAATCAACTAAAAGGCAGTCTGCTTTTCGTGATAACTGAGGGCTGGCATTTTTAAATGATGTCGGTGATAAAATATTCTTTCCCCCCAAAATCCTGTGTTAGTCTAAGTTTTAAACAATTACTATGGTTACTGCTGAGTTTTAATATGTATACAAATTCAAAATGGCACATTTTTATTACTTATCCACTGAAGATTGTTTTCTACATAAATGTTCATATGGAAACCTCCCAGTTCTACTGGCAGCTCGTCAGAAATGCAGGCTGAGCAACAATTTTTGCTCAAGGTAGAGTCTTAAGGCTTCTAAATCATTAAAGCTCACTTAGGATACACTTCATGGCTCCAGCCACTGTGGGTAAATTCTATATAACTCAAATAATACATACAATTAAGAATGATAGCAGAGTAATTGTAAATGCAAAGCAAATAACTCAAATGATACCAATTCTGCTGTAGTATACAAAACACTTGGCATTTTTAATTTGTTTTAAATTTTCAGACTATGGAGATATTTCAATCCTGCTAAAACCTTTCTTGTAGGAACAAAGTAATGGACAGTATTGCAATTTTTGGAATTTGTCATATAAGTTTAGTGTATGAGCCTTTTACAAATGCATCCTTATGTTTAATAATTTTTCCTAATATGTATGTGTGTGTTGTTTCATGGAAAAGGAAATGTTAAAAATTTAAAAAATGTTATTTAATCAACTATGAAAGAAGAAATATTGATAATTCTGTCTATATTATGTATAGAACAAGTAAATGAATGAAGGTCAATTTTGACAAAGTCATTGTGACATTTGCATAAGTTATAACTTAATCGAAGCCATAAATGTGTTATTCATTAATATGGCAGACCAAAATGTAAGTATAATTATTTTCCTGTTGTTTAAAAATGTATTAATGTAATTAAAAGTATCGTTTATTTTTCATTTTTGTACTATGCTATTTTTGGTATTTTTCTATGTTTTTATTTGTAAATGACTTTACTATATACATGAAGTTTTATGAAATTAAATATTCAGCATCTGCTTTTTTCCTTTAAAATCATTTATTTCATTTCATGATTATTGGAGATAATTCAGTCATACGAAATAAAAGAATGTTAAAAATTACCTGCATGAGATCTCAAATAGATATGTAACTGAACTGAACACAATATTATTCAGTGAGTTGACCAGTTGATGCTTTGGGGAAAAATCAAATGTGATACACGGCTTGTAGAAATGAAAAATAACACAGTCCTTTTTTAGGGGGATAGCATCATGCAAATATTTAGCACAACTGTGCTTATATTTGTACTGACAATCCTTTCCCTAGAAATCTATCCTAAATGTGAACCTGAAGAAATAAATCTTGGCACATGTACCATTTGTTGTGATATTATTTGTGACAGTAAAAGATTGGAGAAAAATTAATATCCACATTCCATACATACAAGTACCATGCAGTTATCAAAACAAGCAAGAAAGCTATCTATATGGCTAATATGGAGGGATCTCCAGGTTACATAATTAGATGAAACTCAATGTACATAGTAGGCTTAATCTTGTGTAATAAGGGGAAAAACAAAGCGATATAGACACATTTTACATATTTGTTTGGTATATAATATGGTAATATAATACCTATCATACTGCATAAATAAACCGGAAAGTCATTATACTGGTATCTCAAGAAAATTTGAGGTTTGAACAGAGTAGAGAGTACAAACACGCAAGCTAGATTATTTGTAATACATACGGATTTTTACCAATTTTGATTTTTAATATGTTAGTGTTTTGAATATTCAAGAAAATTACACAAACTCAAAAAAGCAATCCCTAAAACTGAAAACAACAAACATAATTCACCCAGATGTGTAAGAAATTGGTAACCTATCTTTATATAGAAAGTATTTATTTTGAGTGATTCTATAGGAATGTTTTCAGCCTAATTCCTTCGTGAGATATGCTCTAAAACCAGAGTTACAAATAAATATTGAACATCTTCAGTAGTTGTGCACACTAAAGTTTCTAATATTTCCATAATTCATTTTGTGTTTGATGTGAGGTATGGATCTAATTTTGTTTTGTTCATTTTTCAGGTTTGATTCTATATACGTTTCTAGCTACTTTTTTTCCCTCTATTTCTCTTGTGTCTTTATGCCCTCTTCTCTTTATAAGTAGACATACTTTCGTTCTTCCCAATCTCACCCCTCAAGAGAACAAATGAATATTTACTTACTACTATTACTGCTACTACTATTGCATTAAATATGTCTCTCTGTCTGATTTTCAACATCTTCTGTAAAATTTCCCTTGTGATAATTATTTAATTATATTTTCCATCTCTAATCATTACAAAAATTTTCCTAAGTTCAAATTATCTCCCGTATTCTACATATTTTTCTCATCTCATTTTTTTTGCTTCCCCTGTGCTCTGTACTCCTTTATAAAGACATTATTTTATCTTCCGTACCTATCCTAAATTATTCCAGTTCAAATACATCCTTTTATGAATATAGCAGCCCAAACTAAAAATGCTTTTCTTTCTTTTCCCATTATATAGAAAACTACAACCAGCCATTTTGTACTGTCTTATTTTTTCTTTTTCTGTTTTTTGAGGAATATTAGCCCTGAGCTAACTTCTGCCAATCCTCTTCTTTTTTTGCTCAGGAAGACTGTCCCTGAGCTAACATCCATGCCCATCTACCTCTACTTTATATATGAGATGTCTGCCACAGCATGGCTTGCCAAGCAGTGCCATGTCCATACCCGGGATCTGAACCAGTGAAACCCGGGCTGCTGAGAAACGGAATGTGTAACTTAACCGCTCCCTCACCAGGCCAGCCCCTTTCTTGTTTTTTCATGGTTTCATTTCTGCTCACCTTAAGCTGGTTAAACAAAATAGGTTATTTTTGCTTCATCTAAGTGATTAGAGGCCAAGTTATTGCTTTTCTCTAGCAACTAACACAATTACGGGATGAGAAAAGTAGGTTAATATCTAAGTTTAACTTTATTCCTTTATCTTAATTACCTCAAGACCAACACCAGGGAATGAAGAAGATTTAGTTTCAACTAGGCATTAGACTCAAGCGTTTTGTTGCATTTTATCAGTAATAAATCTCTAGAACTATTGGTATTCTATAATTATATCATGTTCTCCCCAAAATCTTCCATTCCCTGAAAATGAAAGTATTTCTATATTTCCCAAATCTTTTGTCTGGTTTATTTGTTAATTGGGGCATACGATACCGCTTCATTCCACTGGTAATTTGGATAAAGATTTAAAATTTTTAAATCAAAGTATTTAACCATACCATCTTGGATTTTAGTAAGAATTTTCACTAATTTGAACTTTCTTATCTTTTATCAGAGTTCTTTTAGGATGGAGGGCACCTAAACTAAATTTGACACCAAAAATATTACATCACTGGCAATTTAATGAAAGAAAGAAAAAATAATTTATGCTCTAACCTCAAGGAATTTACAACCTGGAAAAATGAATAGACACATATATAGCTACGCATACTTTAAACAAATTTGTATGTGCTCCAGGACCAAAGTGGAATTTTATTTTATTTGTCTTTTTAAATTTATTTGTTATACAGCATCTCATTCCAAAAAATTCTGGTGTTTCCTACCAAGAAAGAAAAGTGGTAGAAAGGAATATATGATGAAGAAAGAACTGGAGGTGAAACATTAAAAATTCTAGTATCATTATCCTAGATATGGGGCAATTCATTAAAAATAAAAATTATCATCATTTACATAAAGCACATTGTTACAAATAAATTAAAGCAAATTAAAGCACATATGTAGAATAGTAATTAGTGTCTTCTGACACTGGAACCTCAGATATGGACTTGGGAGCAGCTGGGTTCTTTAAGAAGTGATCCCAGGAACCAGGAGAATGAGAGAAAAGAGAAAAATCGAATGTGAAGATCCATTATTGAGGTTGCTGCAGTAGCCAATGAAGTCATTACCCCACCAAGGTCTCTGACAAGATTGCAGAACTCTTCTAGAAATTCTCCACCTAGAGATGGGAGGCTGGGGCAGTTATCCACCAGCTCTTACCCTCTTTCTTCGAGGATTGCCTCTGAGAGATGCTAACTTTCCTGAATTCTGGGCTTTGATTTTGCACAGGCCAAGTAGATTACTACATCTTCAGAGAAAACCCTAAGGCAGAAAAGGAGAAAAATACATAATTCTCTTGAAGCAGGAGGCTGTCAGCATGAATTCAACCTCATAGGAAGTGTGCACTACAGCTGCAGCTGAAATCAAAGGTGAACCAAGGGGCTATCAGCAGGAAATCAAAAGCATCCAGTACAGTCTATCCCTTGCTTCATCTCTATCTGTGCTCTGTGTTATGTCTACATCTTTACCTACTATTTGAAGTGGTGGTTCACTGATATTTTTTTTTAATGTAGGAGATTTAGTGAAATTAATTGTATTCTGCTGCAAAGAGCCCCCAGGCTGTAATTGGTATCTATTGTCTCATTCTTTCAATTCATTTAGCATTTCCACTGAGTTAGGTTCTCCAGTGAGGTAGCCTAGACTTCAGCCATGAATGGTCATATCCTTGTTTTCCTCACTCTCATCAAGCCATGGTTGAGAACTTTTATTTTCACACTGATTGTCAGGCTTGGAATCACCAGGAAATTCCCAAGTAAATACTCTGAGCTCTCAACATATTTCTCTCAGACCCCATTATATAGCAGCAACTATGGTTCTTCGTGATAACTAGGTTTAATTAACCCCATTATCTCACTAAGCTTTTAACCTATTAATTAATTATTATTTTTTTATCTGCAGTTCCACTATCATGATATGACCAAATTAACCAGAGAGTCATTGAAACTTCAGGCTCAATGGAAATTTTTCTAATAACCCTTATGCATATTCCCTCCCCTGGTGACTAATCCAACAGAGATTAAAGTTATGGGGAAAGAAAGCAAAAATATATCTACAAGTCAATCACTGGGACGGTGTTCAGTCTTACTTTTGCCATGTAGACAATTTTGAAACTCACAGCTGCATATATAGGGTATTGGCTCAATGCGTACTGTACTTTCTGGAAGCATTATCTCAACCTGAAGTGTGTGATGGCACTTTAGCTGAGTTTTATATATGCCTTTCCAATGTTCTCTTAGGTTAACTACTTCTAGGGTCTGCCACCTCCTGTAGGGCCAGTGGATGCCATGGTCGTGTATACAACACTGCACCTCCCTTCAGCATAAAGTGCATCTCTTGACTGAGGCAATGTTGTATAGGTTACTTTATCAGACATTCCTAAGACCTACAAATAGGGGTAAAATTAGAGAAAAATCACATAGAAAAACAAACTCATATTTATGGGGCAGATATAAAGTCAATTGTGTACAAATCCAGAGTTAAAGCATTCCAAAGTGATCAATCTGCTTCTTAGTGATTATCTAATTTCCTTAAGGAAGAGTTGTGATAATGAATGAATCAGCCTTGGTAAGAGTGAGCCCTTGATACAAGGCCCGTATAACATCCCTGTCACCATGGATGCACAATTTATGAGCCCATCTGCAAGCACTAAGGTGGCCAAAGAGAGTCTGACTGACATCCTCTGAACAGGACGGTAGAATTCTTACTCTGTAGTGCTCTCCGATGGCACTGATTTCAAACCTAGTAACTATGGTCTCTGTAACTATATTTGAAGTCTATCCACACGCCTTTTCCCTTTGTCTCAGACCTCCATTAATCTTGCTCATTCCAGGCCCCTGACAAAATATCCAAACTATCTGCCAAAGCCCAGAATTCCATGCACATACTTATCCCAAACCATTTGTTGCTGCATACTAAGGAGACACTATATAGGGTTCACCATTTTACCCACTGGGAGTATTTCCCCTCACTACTCTCATTTAAACCCTCTCTTCTTAGATTGGAGTTAGTACAGCAGCAGTGCATAATCATATCATTTGACACATATCAAGCTGACCCATCTATGAACTTGCCTTGGTTTATTTCTCCTCTGTTTGCTGGCAATCATCAGAAGTCATAAGTGTGACCTTAGTGTACCTCATTCGTACAAAAGAAGTAGGTGATATGGGGACATGGGTCATTTGTTTACAAATTTGATGGCACCTAGAGATAATGCCTCTCAGAGTTATCCATTTGGGGAAAAGGAGACTGAAGTATTTATCTACAAATAATTATACTCACCATGGTTACCTCTTATCATTTTCAGACTGTCAGCAATGTGCTGAGCATGTTTCACAGAAGGTTAGAAACGGTTCTTAGAAAGAATGAATGTCCATTCAGTAGGATGCTCTTAGCCTAAGGCTGTCTTCTAGGAAACTGTTAACCACAGATGCAGCTGAACTCAGAGATGGCCTGAGGGGATTTGATTCAAGGAATCAAAGGTGTACGATGTAACTTACCACCTTTCCTCCTGAAAAATCTGTTCAAATTATGGTGTTTTAATAGATTCATGTGAGTGAATGCAGTGTGGACTGTGGGAAATCAGAAAATTAAAGATTTGAGGTAAATTTCAGGAAGAGCGACAAGAGGTGGGAAATACGAGGGGATTTAACAAGTGCAGAGGGAGATGCACAGCAGAGTGTTTCAGGAGTGTGACTCTTA
The DNA here is from genome assembly GCF_041296265.1 of Equus caballus. Taxonomy (NCBI): domain Eukaryota; kingdom Metazoa; phylum Chordata; class Mammalia; order Perissodactyla; family Equidae; genus Equus; species Equus caballus. Next base: position 23,157,279 of record NC_091687.1, read on the forward strand.
CCAACCTGCAAGAGAAACCCTGAAAAAGTCTGGATTTGAAGAAAGTGAAACAATCACTAGGACATGGAATTACCAAACTCTTATCTGCAGGAAGTTTGAGAAACTTGCCCTAAACCAGTATGAAACAGTCAAATTTTCTCAGGATGGAAAGCAAAGGAATAATATTTATGAAAATTTAGCTATCTGCATAGGAGAGAATAGGGTTCTGAGGTTACAAGTTGATACTAATATATCATATAATGTTGGCATTTGTTTATATTTGTTGGTGCTCAAGCGTCTCTTTCTATGATTTTGTTATTATTTTGAAATGTGTTTGTATATTGAATACATCTTTAATGTATATCTTGTTCACTTTTAAATAAAAAGGTCATTTATTTCTGTATTACATTGTCTGAGAGTCTTGGTTAACCTGTGTTTGTTTTCTCATTTCACATTTCTATAGCTCTATAGATACCATCTTTGGAAAGCATTGCAGTAGTAAAATCATAAGAGAGGCAATATCTACAGGAACTAAACTGTCTCAGCCTAGTGACCTGACCCTGACTTGGACAATGTCTCTGTAATTTGTTGGTTGCTGGGAAGCGCACTGTTTACAACAGACAGCACTCAAAGCAGAAAGTGTATTCTTCTTGGAGAAGTGCCAGCACATCTTTCTCTGTCTAGAAGAATCTATTACCTTGGAGGATATGTTATTGGGCCCCACAGAGCTTGGAAGTTGGACTCAGACTGCTGAAGTGTAAGAGGAAATGTTTATTTCAAGAAGAATGGCAAATTTGAGCAAAATTCCTGCCTGGGGTGGCACATTTAACTTTGACCTATAAGTTAATGTATCACTTAATTCCATGAATTAGTCTCAAGAGGTAATGGACCAAAAAAGTGGTTAGGCAGTTGAAATTTAATCAGTTAGTATTTCATAGGAAGTTCCAGGAATGCATCCTTCCTAGACAATTCTGGTTTATTTGTATTCATAGGAGACGGCCAAGGGTCTTTAAGCCTTACAGATGACAGTGGCGGCAATAGAGAGGAAGTATTATTGGGTCCCTGTAAGCAAAAAGAATCTGTAGCAATGTGAACTAAAGGTTAAAATTTTTTATTAATTTTTTGAAACAGACTCAAGAAGCTAGAGTTTATCATATTAGTCCTGTCACCTGAGAGACAACTACTTGCTTTATGAACCTGAGTAACCTTCTAAAGACTTGAAATAGCAAAAGTCATAGGCACAATTAACCTGACACTGGGTTACTGTGGAATAACATCATTGAGAAACATCAAGGACAGAAACAAATAGTGTAGGCTCACAGCACAAAATAACACAAATTTCCTGAGGGTGTTTGGCTGAAAGATTGATTAAATCACACACTTATATATTTGTTATTGTCAAACTCAAACATGAAAATGTCCCACATTTCTGTTGCTTAACTATTTGTTTTCTTACAGAATCTATTGTTGTTTTAATATATTTAAACTTCCATTTGTTTTTCTAAGCTTACTCATCTGAAAATGTGTTTCATAAAGTCAAAATATAGGATTGTGTATACACATAATCCCACCTACACATATCCTTGATCTGCACCCATTGACTTAAAACTACTTTTTTTTGAGGAAGATCAGCCCTGAGCTAACTACTGCCAATCCTCCTCTTTTTGCTGAGGAAGACTGGCCCTGAGCTAACATCCATGCTCATATTCCTCTACTCTATACATGAGACGCCTACCACAGCATGGATTTTGCCAAACAGCGCAATGTCCACACCCAGGATCTGAACTGATGAACCCCGGGCTGCTGCACACATATATACACATACATTTAAAATATATAAATGTAAAATATCAATATATATTTTTATATAAAGAATTTTGTGATAAGATTAGAGAATCTAACTTTTATTTTTATTTCAGAAGTAGAAAAGTTCTGGTGCATAAGACGCAAGTTGAGCATCCCATGAAGGTTGAGCATATTCATGGTAGTGAGAAAATTGAAATGGAATGTGCAGAGTCACTGGTAATGAGAAAGCTGGAGTTCAGGGGAATAAACTATAATCTCTTCTATGTCCATTCACAAAAAATGCGATATAGCAACATGTCTGATTTCCTTCTTAACAGGATCCCTTTGGCTGCTGTGTTGACAACAGATTGAAAGGGATAAGCATATAGCAAGACAAGTAATCCAGCTGAGAGTTTGGTCTTAACCAGAACAAGGAAAGTTCCAACCATAAACATAATAACACACCATCATAACAATAACAGTAACAACAAGAGAAAAGCTAGAGTGTACGGGCACATGTACAGGAAGGTAGCTGGCACACCAATTTCCTCAGTGAAGAATATAGTAAGATTATCAACTGAAAATATGGATGGGGAAAGGAGTGTTGTAGGTTAAAGGCAAATAGGCAAGATATGAAGTATTGTGAAGGAGTGAGATAGAAAGCAGCACGATTGTTGGACAGAATCCATGACTCAGTTCAGCATAGTGATTGTGAATGTAAAAGGATACCTTTCAGCATAGTTACACATTTTTCTACAGTCACAATAGCTGCCAGAGTACAAGGGATGAGACTGTCGAAGATATAAATTAAACCAAAGTTTTTATCGCCCCATCAAGGGATAAAGAGAGTTTTGATTCTAGGCAGTGGAAAAAATATTGTTAAGCTGATGTCAAAAAGTTTACTGTGTATATTTTCTTCTGGGATTTTTATGGTTTCGTGTTTTACATTTAAGTCTTTAGTCCATTTTGAGTTTATTTTTGTATATAGTATAATAAAGTGGTCCAATTTCATTCTTTTGCATATAATTTGCAGTTTTTCCAACAACAACACTCTTATTGAAGAGATTGTCTTTTCCTCATTGTATATTCTTGCCTCCTTTGTCATAGATTAATTGACCATATAAGTGTGGGTTTATTTTGGGGCTCTCTATTTTGTTCCATTGATCTGTGTGTCTGTTTTTGTGACAGTAACATACTGTTTTTGATTACTATAACTTTGTAGTATATTTTGAAATCAGAAAGTGTGATACCTCCAGCTTTGTTCTTTATTCTCAGAATTGCTTTGGATATTCATGGTCTTTTGTCCTTCCATTAAAGTTTCAGGATTATTTGCTCTACTTTTACTAAAGTGCCATTGATATTTTGAATGGGATTGCATTGAATTTATAGATTGCTTTGGGTAATATGGACTTTTTAACAATATTAATTGTTCTAATCCATGAGGATGGGGTATCTTTTCATTTGTTTGAATCATCTTCAATTGCTTTCATCAATGTCTTATAGTTTTCAGAGTTCAGTTCTTTCACTTCCTTGGTTACATTTATTCCTAAATTTTATTCTTATTGATGCAGTTTTAAATGGGATTATTTTCTCTTTCTGATAGTTTGTTATTAGTGTATAGAAATGCAACAGATATCTGTGTTTTAATTTTGTATCCTGAAATGTTACTGAATTTATTTATTAGTTCTAACAATTTTTTGGTGGAATCTTTAGGATGTTCCATATATAGTTATGGAATTTATAAAAAGTGACAATTTTAATTCTTCCTTTCCAATTTGAATGTCTTTTATTTCTTTTCTTGCCTAATCGCTATGGCTAGGACTTCCAATACTATGTTGAATAAAACTGGTGAGAGTAAGCATCCTTGTATTTTTCCTGATCTTAGAGGAAAAACTTAACTTTTCACCTTTGAGTATGATGCTAGCTGTGGGTTTTTCATATACAGCCTTTATTGTGTTGAGGTACATTACTTTCATACCCACTTTGTTGAGTGTTTTTACCATAAATTTATGTTAAAGTTTTTCAAATGTTTTTTTCCCATTTATTGAGATGATCATATGATTTGTATTCTTCATTTAATTAATGTGGTGTATCACATTAACTGATTTGCAGATGTTGAACATCCTTGCATTCCTGGAAGAAATCCCATTTGATCATAGCATATGATCCTTTTAATGTATTTTTGTATTTGGTTTGCTAATATTTTTTTGAGAATTTTGCATCTATGTTCATCAAGACTATTGGCCTATACTTTTCTCTTTTTTGGTCACATTTTTGCCTCGTTTTGGAATCAGGGTAATGGTGGCCTCATAAAATGAGTCTGGAAGCATTCCTTCCTCTCAAACATTTTGGAATAGTTTGAGAAGGATATGTATTAACTTTTCTTAATGTCTGATAGACTTCACTGTAAATCTGCCTAGTCATGGACTTATGTTTATTGTGAGTTTTTGGATTACTTATTCAATTTCATTGCTATTAACTAGTCTATTCAGATTTTTTATTTCTTCATGATTCAGTCTTAAATGATTGTATGTTTCTGGGAATTTATCCATTTTTTCTAGATTGTCCAATTTGTTGGCATATAATTGTTCATAGTAGTCTCTTATGATCCTTTGTATCTCTGTGGTATTGCCTGTAATGGCTCCCTTTTCATTTCTGATTGTATTTATTTGGGCCCTCTTTTTTATTTTTAAGTTTGACCCCTGAACTAACATCTGTTGTCAATCTTCTTTTTTTGCCCCTTCTTCTCCTCAAAGCTCCCCAGTACATAGTGGTATATTCCAGTTGTAGGTCCTTCTGGTTGTGCTCTGTGGGACAGCGCCTCAGCATGACCTGACAAGTGGTGCCATGTCTGTGCCTGGGATCTGAAGCTGCGAAAGCCTGGGCCACCAAAGCAGAGTGTGCAAACTTAGCTACTTGGCCACAGGGCTGATACCTCTCTTTTATCTTGACGAGTCTGGCTAAAGGTTTATCAATTTTGTTTATGTGCTCAAATAATCAGCTGTTAGTTTCACTGATCCTTTCTATTATTTTTTTAGTCTGTATATCATTTGATCTCTACTATTTCCTTTCTTCTACTAACTTTGGCTTTTGCTTATTTTTGTATTTCTAGATTCTTTAGGTGTAAGATTAGATTGTTTGAAATTTTTCCTGGTTCTTGAGGTAGGCCTGTATTACCACGAACCCCCTTGGAACTGGTTTTCCTGCATCCCATAGATTTTCGAACACTGTGTTTCCATTTTCATTTGTCTCAGGATATTTTTTTCACTTCGTCTTTGATTTCTTTGTTGGCCCATTGGTTGTTTAATGACATGTTGTTTAGTCTCCATGCATTTGTGTTTTTCCCACTTCTTGTAATTGATTTCTAGTTTCATACAGTTGTGGTCAAAAAGGATGTTTGATGTGATTTCAATCTTCTTAAATTTATTGAGTCATTTTGTATCCTAATACGTGGCATATCCTAGACAATTTTCCATGTGCACTTGAAAAGAATGTGTATAGGAGTGAAATTTTTGAAGTGATACTCTGTAGGACTGGAACAGGTAATGATAAAGTCACAGGGCAGAACCATTGGAATGAATGGTGTTAAAATTAATAAAGGAAACCTCAAGTAACGTTCGAGTCAGGAAGGCCTATAGAGAAAGCTCTCATCTCCTACCACTCATCATCAATTACCCTAAATGGGGGTAATTTGGGGTCAATTACAGACTCGAAAAGGAAGATGTCTGTTACTGACCCCAATAGGAAGAAGCATCAATTACTCACCCCAATGGAAAAGACATACCTTGCACTCCCAAACAGGAAGTGCAACTAACTTACTACTCCAGCAGGAGGAAGAAAGATTTCCTTCTTGCCCAGCAACAAGCCCAGCCATGGAAAATAACACAGCTCAGCCAATGAAAAGCTGTCATCACCTGAACTTTCACTTTCCTCAAAAAAGATTTATTTTTTCCTTGCTAATGACGTCCTTTTCTTGTCCTGCCCTCCTTACTATAAAAGCATTCCATGATGTGTACCCTCTGGGAGCATCTCTCTACTGTCCAGAGGATATGCTGCTTGATTCATGAATTATAAAATAAAGCCAATTAGACCTTCAAATTAACTCAGTTGAATTTTGGTTTTTAACAGATTGTTGGCAGCAACAGGATGAAGCAAACTTTGAACAACATTCAGGGACAATGAGGAACACATACATGGTGCTAGTGAATTCTTTTGAGTTCACTGTGTTTCTCATTGCTTCTGTGGGCTTTTGGTAAGTTTCTCTCAGCTTGAGCTCAGTTCTTTCTTTGTGTTCAAGCGCCTGACCCAAGTGGCTTTCCTTTACAGGGCCTTCCTTTCATACAGAAATTCTGAGGATGTGGCATCTCTTATTATTGGTAATTTTTTAAGTAGAAAATCTCAGCACTTAATTCTCTCCCTGAATTCCACACTGGGAATCTTGGTGGCAACTACAGTTCATTTTGTTTGGAATAAGTCCACAGTCCCTATTCCTTGGGGTTTGCTGGTTCAATTCTTTTCCCCAGTTCAAGATTACCCAGGAATTGTTGGTGGTATGCACAGGGCCTTCTTTTGGCCAAGCTGTAGTAACAACTCTTGGTTACTACTGATATATTAAGGCACATGAGTTTATTTGTCTTGTGAGAAGACAAAGGCTAGCCAAAGAAATAGGATCCTTTATATCCAAAGAGTAAAATATGTCACCTTTTGGCACACCTATTTATTTTGTTTACAACTATATTCCTAGAAGTTGCAGATATCTAGAAAGATGGCAAGATTTTACCAAAAACAACTTAGAATTACAATGGCTATTATGAGGAACGCTGCAATTAGATAAATTCACTGATTTAGGAAATACACTAGAGAGCAAAGGATCCCAAATTGGACAGATGGAATGGGATACCTACCTTAAGTGTTACACAGTCGCTTACAAAAGGCTTTAAGATTCAAAAATAGTTCCATTAAAAGACTCAATACAAAAAGCTAATGTAAAATTAAAGAGACAACACGTACCTAAAACAAAAGATAATATTGATGTGGATTAAGGCCGCCCCAGGTAGAGAAGCCCAAGGTGATCTGGCCTACATGCCAAACTATATGACCCGGTGGATTTTTATGGTATGAATTAGGGTGGCCCCAAGGAGAGAAGCCCAGGGCATCCTCACCTACACGCCGATCTGCATGACCAGATTCATGTCTAAAGTCATATGACTGCACAATAACCAGACCCCATCTGCACTGAAATCATTTAATCACTTTTTACATCATCTTTTCTTTTTCCAGTAAAAATAAGTCACGTACCTGTGCCTTATAAATTTAGCCCTAACCCTCAACTCAGGGCAGCAGCAGGAGCTCTGACTGCCCATGGGTCCTGTCCCCATGCAGCAGCAGCTGCTCTTCACTGCCCATGGGTCCTGTCCCTATGCCTGAAGCTCTTTACTGCCCATGGGTCCTGTCTCCATGCAGCAGCAGCAGCTGCTTTTCACTGCCCATGGGTCCTGTCCCCATGCTATTCTGTACTATTCTTTAAATAAAAGAGCACCACTGCCAGACCTTGAGAGTCCAAGAAATCTTTCTTTTGACTCCTCGGCTCACCGACCCCGCATCATTTCTGGTGGCCCGTACGGGGAACTTGCTTCATTGGCTTGTGAACTCGAGTTCTGGTAAGTGCCCTTTTCTTCCTTGTGCCCTTCTCTTTTTCGAGAATGGATCTAAATTCACTTCTCCATCGGGAACTTTCTTGGACAGCTGCATGAATTCATGTTTGCTGCACATGGATACTCTATGGGGCAAATCATGGCTTTCAGATTGAAGAGAATCAGTACCTTAAGCCTCAGGGTGATGTAGAATGAATTAATCCATTCCTTCCTGACTCTATCTCTAATATATAAATTTTATGTGGGCACGGGTTTACTACTTAAGTCATTAGGATGGTGAGCAATCTCCAAGACTCCCGTGGAAGGTTTCTTTTTCTAAGGCTGGATTGGAATCCCTCCCTTGGCTCCTGACCACTCTCCAAATTGTTGGAAAGTCCCACTCGGGACTCTGGTTCAAGGAAAGTACCAAACTCTAACCTTTGGTTGAGCACGGGAACCCCTTCGTGGGAGAATGGCTTCAGGATGCAATTGGGTAGAATGTCCCCCAGAATGGCAGAAAATTTCTCACTGTTTTTCTCTATCCTTTTCTCTTGGGAACCATTCACCAGGCACCTGTTACCGCCAGGCAGAATAGAGAAGATGTTCAAGGAATGCCCCCATCATCCCTTGCTACAGGAACCCCATTGAGGGATTTTTAAGGTAATGGCTCCTTTTCTCTCTGGGACCATTCACCAGGCACCTATTACTGCCAGGCATAATAGGGAAGATGTTCAAGGGATGCCCCCATCATCCCTTGCTACAGGAACCCCAATGGGGGGATTTTCAAGGTAATGACTCCTTTTCTTTCATCTCCCTTAAAGTTCTCCTTTTCTCTCTGGGACCATTCACCAGGCAGCTGTTACTGCCAGGCACAACGGGGAAGGTATACAAGGGATGCAATGCCGGGGGACCCCCTCATCACCCCCTGCTATAGGAACCCCACAGGAGGAACAATGGCAGGATGCTGCCCTAGGTTCAGGGGGGATTTTCAAGGTAATGGACCCGTTTCTTTCATCTTTCTTAGAGTTACAATGGCCATTTTCATCTCCTTTTGAGCTTTGCAACCAAGAGACAAAGAAATCTTCAAAGAGTAAAAGGCTCCACCCCTGGTAGCCCCAACTTTGTGTTTCTGGGCCTGATCACCCCGGTGACCCCAAGTGGGGTGCCCTCTCTTGAAGGTTGACTCATTGAGTATTTTAGTCACCTACTGAGTTGGCTATGAGGGTAGGAGACCTGTGATTTATTCTGTGAACTGTCGTGCTAGGGTAGTGTGCCCCAGCACGGGAACTGTTGTGTGACTCTTATCTTGATTACCCTCTGGAAGAGGCCATGAGGGTGAGGTCTGATCTCTTCTTTTCCTTTCTTTGTCTGTTTTGCTTATCATCTCTTCTGTTGTCACCAAGTTGAGGTTAAGTTCAGGCTGGACCTGACCAGAACCTGGACCTTCTGTAAAATTGAAAACTCGGGAACCTTTTGCCAGGGACTTAACTCTCAACCCTGGTACCGGGAGCCCCAGCCTCCAGCCAGTTCCAGGCCTTTGTAGGCACTGCACCCTTCTCCAGTCCACTGTCAGTCGGAGACTGGCTTCACTGCAGGGGAATACAATAAGCATCCCCAGAGACTCACTGCTCGGGTGCATTCTAACTAATTAGAAACACTTTTAATTGGATGGGTTATGCCCTAGAAACTCCAGCCTGGAGAAAACTTGAAGGGTTTCTCTGTGCCTTTATGATGTTGTTGGACAGGTAGATCAACCTAGAATGTCATTGAAATTACAATCCAGTTTCTGGGAAATCAAAAGCAACTGTCCTTAGAAAATCCTTGCAAGACTGGAAATACTGCTCTAGACGCAGTTCAGATTCCACCTAGTTCCTTTATCAAGAAAAGGATTATCATCTCCCCTCTCCAGGAACTACTATCTAGCCCATCACTAATTGCTAAGACTGAAGGGAAAAAAAAAGAAAAAAGAAAGAGGAGGGGAAAGGAAAAATCAGCCATAAGCGTGCCCTTGCAAAAAGTCTAGCATCTCGAGGGTCTTCTCCATAAATGTTAGTAAAAAGGCTCAAAACAAAGTTTGGATTCATAACTGGTGAGCTTTGTATTACTGTACCTGATTCACAGCAGTAATTTTTTTAAAACAATAGCTGTGCAGTCTCTGTGTACGTGTGTCTATGTGTACGTTATAAGTGTGATATTTTACCTCCGGAGGGTATGGCCAAAATCAAGAGCTCTGTTTAATTGTCTTACAGTAAGCGCTTACATAAATTCTAAATGTAGTAGAAATTAATCCAATGTCTTTCAAGTTAATTTGATGTGAATTAACCTTTGGTAAATGAAAGCTTGTTTAAGTTTCTTGGTTTGATTGAAAATAGTCTTGTTGTCAGTATTTGCATATGATGCAGGCAGGCAGCCTGGGTTTACTAGTCAAATGAGTTTATGTTGTCTGTTAGAAATTCATCAGCAAAATAATACCTTTAAGTGATGACCAGTTTTGTCTAATGTCTCATGACGTTTTCATAGGTAATCTGAACATAATTGTTGGAAACAAATGATATAAATAGGTAAAAGTGGGTACAATAACTGTTTTATGGTCTGTATACTTGAAAAAAAAAAAACAGCTTCCAAATTCTTTTTGATAACAATCTTGAGTTTTGCCAAGTTAAGTTAAATCATACAAATCTGAGCATCTGTGTCATTTTGGATTGGATAGAACACAAACATTATTGCTAAACGTATCTATCTACTTTTGGCTTCCTATTGCAGAGGGGCTAAAAGTCTTCGGGTGTTTTACTGTAAAGCAGGGTGTTCCTAGAAATTATGAAGTGTTTAGAATGCTGATATAAAAGACAATTCATAATTGCTTACCTTTTAGTGTTTACTAGGGTCTGTTAATGGTTAAAAGTTCTAACTAACATATATAATTAAAGCTCCTGGAAATTAATAAGGAAAACAGCTCTGTATTCAAGGAAAGTTAAAATGTATGTTTTCAGTAAAGAGGGTATAAAGAACAGAAGTATTTTTATTTGTTCAGTTAAAAAAGATAAATTTGTCCTAATGTACTAGAGGGGAAGAAAGCAAGTATGGGACAAATTCTGAAAGTAAAAGGTTTGTGAAGGAGAAATTCAGAAAGGAGTTTTATGCCTGGTCAAACAGACTAAGATTAAAGTAAATCCAATTAAGTAAATGAGTTTTAATGTTAAAAATAAGCTGGTGCAGAAATTAAAATTTGGTTTTCTCTCAATGGATAATTTTCTTGAACTTTTGGCCTGCTCTAACTCTACCTAAAAGACAGAAAATCTATGTTTTGTTAAAATAATTTCCTATATTCAGAAAGAAAGAGGTCTCTTCTAAAATTTTTTGACTGTGTTGTTTGCTCTTGACTGTCTCTGTTGTCACTTTGAATGGATACCTGAGCATTGTTTCAGAGTGAGCGTTGTTTCCTATTTGAACAAGTATTTTAAAATCTTTTGATATTTTTGACAAGCTTCTCATCAAAAATATTCAAGTCCTGAATAAAAGGGTTTCTTTTGAAAATACTAAACTAATTCGGCTTATCTTGTCTATTAAGCTACATGGGAAGCATCGTCAAATAATTGATGATAAACTTCCTTAGGTGGTATTATGTGGGTAAATGCTATTGATATATGTCTTAAAATTATTTAGCATTCCTAAAATTTTGATCTGTCCTGGTTGTTGGTCCTAATTCCAATTGTTATCTTGAAGTGTTGTATGTCATAAAAGTAGTCAAGTTTCTTTGTTCATTGCCCTTTTGAGTCTTGTCTATTTGCGTATAGTTACTGTTTTACTCTGATGCTTTTTGCTTTTGCAAATATGTTTCATCTTCAGAGAAATTACTGAAAAGGATTCTGACACAAGATTCTAATCTACAGGTTTCTGATAAACTTTCAGATTGTAAAACTGAACTGGGTAAGAAATTATAGAATTCTAACGGAGAAACTGAGCTCATAGATCTGCTAACAGAAGATCAAGCTCAAGAATTGATTACACAGGACTGTGTGAACTGATGAGGATGATTATAATTTTTTATGACTTCTGTTTGAAATATTGTTGAGTTTTGATGTTTTGTTTTGTTTTCTCATATTTAAGGAAATCTTTTTCTCTTTTCTCTTATGCTAACTATGACTTACATCAATTTAGTGAAATATACCTTTTTGAGAAAAACTGAAACATTTACCTTTTTCTCCCTAGCTGATCCCTCCAGAATTTGGAAACTCTGTGAGTATGGTTATTTCGTGGCAATATAGTTATTTGCATAAGTTCAATAAGAATTTGGTCTCCTTATAACAGGACACATTGGTTATCTTACTAAAGCTTTGACTGGAATGTCATATTTGAGAGAAACATACAGGCTCAGATATGACAACACAGCTTTTCAGGAACAAAGATTGGACTTTCTGGAAATAAAGCCACTTGGAAATATGGCCTTAGTACCTTGTTTACAGAGATTCTGGCAATCTTACCCAGTAAGTAAGGAAGCTTGCTTATCTGGCAGGTGCAAGGAACCTCAGAATATTTTGGGGGACCTCTAGAAGAGAGAAATCCACCCAAATCTGTAGGTACTACAGGCAAAATCTGACAGCAAGTCCTTGACTTGGCTTTTCTGGCCTCGAGAGGCCTTCTCAGTTCAATCTGAGATTCCTCATTAAAAAATTCCAGCAAAGCAGATTTTAAAAAGCCTGTATAGTCAAGTACTATTCTTGAAGCACTTATGTAAATAATTGGACCAAGTTGTATGGAAACTACACTTTATTTGCAAACCAGTTAATCTTAATTTGGCTATCTTTTGTAAAAAGGAGGGTGATTTTAGAGAGAAAAAATTATGTTTCAGTAGAAGCCATAGTAGGCATTCATGGATATTAGATTCTAGCTCTTTTCTTCCACAAGATTCATCTATTACTAATCATAATGTCTCCTTGTGGCCATCTGTCTCTGATACCTGGGAGTTCCCTGGTCACAATCAAACCTTTTCCTTCAATACTACTGCCCAAATACTAACGAGATTTGCCTTGTCACAGGTGGATCATAAACAACAAGTTCCAAAGGTAAAGTCCCCAACTTATCGATACACACAGGATGGACTATATCAAATTTGGGACGAATATATTTGGCTCACTCCTACTAGTGGTCAACTCAGTCATAAGGCCACTATATGTTGGGAACAAACCAATCACACCTGTGATACGTGGCCTAATAGCACCCGACCTATGGGACAAATTCCCCGTCATATGTGTTCTCATATCATAGCCTTAAAAAATACTGATTAGTTTGGGACTGACTGGGATAGATGGCCCAGCACGCTTCGGTTAGCCCCTAATGGCACTCAGTGGCTATGTCACTCCAACTTATGGCCTTGGCTGCCACCTGGATGGATTGGACGATGCACCCTGGGTTTCGTCTGGATGCAGGGTAGAACTACATTTACTATATCTCCTCCTGCTAACCTACGCAACCTGCAACAGGGCTGGACCCGCTCTGTCTTCCACTGGTATGACCATCTTTCCTCAATTTTCCTTGCCCAAGTAGGAATCGAAAGTGTCATCTTGCACATGGAAGTCCTAAACAAATTTACTATGAAGGCATTAAATGATACACAACATAGCCTTTCGCAGCTCGATTTAGAAGTATCCCACATGTGTAAGGCAGTCCTTCAAAACCAAATGGCACTGGATGTCTCGACAGCAGCACAGGAAGGCTCTTGTGCCATTATAAAAACGGAATGTTGTGTCTATATTCCTGACTACCATCAAAATATCTCTGGCTTCCTATCTGATATAAGCCACCAAATTAAGTCCATGTCTGACCCTACCCTATCTCTAAACGATTGGTTGAACTCCTGGTCAGGACCAGGTTTCTGGACTACTATCAAAACCTTATTCATTGGGTTAATCATATTGCTAGTATTTCTTATTATAATTTGTTGTCTTTTTCATTGTTTGTCTTCCGCATGTCAACAAAGTTTCACCTCCTGGACCACCTCTCATCAAATGATTCTCTCGTCTCCAGAAGATCTGTACACCTTGTCAGCCTTGGACTCCACGGGTGCAGCCTTCTGGTCCGCTGGACTTCCTACCTATACCTTTGGCCCCATTTAGGGACAGCTCTATGACCTTGTACAGCCGGAAGTAGTTACAGAAGACTGAACATCGTCCATATCCCCCAAAGATTTCGGGGCCAAATGGGTTCGGGGGGGTTTATGATGTGGATTAAGGCTGCCCCAGGTAGAGAAGTCCGAGGTGATCTGGCCTACATGCCAAACTATATGACCTGGTGGATTTTTATAGTATGATTAGGGTGGCCCCAGGGAGAGAAGCCCAGGGCATCCTCACCTATATGCCGATCTATATGACCAGATTCATGTCTGAAGTTATATGACCGCACAATAACCAGACCCCATCTGCACTGAAATCATTTAATCACTTTTTACATCATCTTTTCTTTTTCCAGTAAAAATAAGTCACGTACCTGTGCCTTATAAATTTAGCCCTAACCCTCAACTCAGGGCAGCAGCAGGAGCTCTGACTGCCCATGGGTCCTGACCCCATGCAGCAGCAGCTGCTCTTCACTGCCCATGGGTCCTGTCCCCATGCCTGAAGCTCTTCACTGCCCATGGGTCCTGTTCCCATGCTATTCTGTACTATTCTCTAAATAAAAGAGCACCACTGCCAGACCTTGAGAGTCCAAGAAATCTTTCTTTTGACTCCTCGGCTCACCGACCCCGCATCAATATGACGGACATGACTATGAACCTGACTCCTACTGCCACGCCTTGTCCTTTTTCACCTGGGTACCCACATTTTACTGAGTCTCTCTCTGAACTTTCTCTCTACTCCAAAGAGACTATTAAACAATTACTATTTAGAATAAAACTACCTGAGGCTGCAGACAAGCCCCCTGAGGTGTTGTTCACCCGTTGGTGGAAGACTGAACTAAGAGCTACAGTCAAGAATTTCCAGGGCTGGCCCCATGGCGCAGCGGGTAAGTTCGCACGCTCCACTTCTCGGCAGCCCAGGGTTCGCTGGTTCGCATGCCAGGTGTGGACATGGCATCACTTGGCAGGCCATGCTGTGGTAGGCGTCCCACATATAAAGTAGAGGAAGATGGGCATGGATGTTAGCTCAGGGCCAGGCTTCCTCAGCAAAAAGAGAAGGACTGGCAGTAGTTAGCTCAGGGCTAATCTTCCTCAAAAAAAAAAAATTTCCTAAACCTAGGGAGCAACCCCAAAAGTTTTTTGAAAACTTTAGAGTCATTGCTGGGGCCTATTACCCTGAGCTGCAAGATCTTTACCGCCTTGTACACATGTTAGTAGGACCTGGGGAAACCCAAACGTAGATGCTGGAGGCAAAATGGAAAAATCCCGAGGACGATATTTGAGCCCCTTGACCTGAAAGGGTTCACAAAACAGCAACTAGCCTCTTACAAGCCATTCCTAAAGTCTTCCCTGCTCACACTGATTGGTCTATTATTAAATCATGCAAACACCAAAAGACGAATCTATGGCAGACTTTAAAGCCCATTTGGAATCTCTCTTTTTATGACCTTCAAGATTCCATGCAATAAAGAAGGCCATTCAGTCTGCTTTAGCACCCATCTTTGTTAATGGATTATCTTCTGAGATTAGTGGATTGGTAAAAAGGCAGAAAACAGGATAGGAGACTACAGGCCGGACTGAATGCATAACTATAGTTTAGCATTTTGAAAGGATTCTGCAGCAAGATCACAAACAGAAATCCACAAAGCTAACAGCTTTACAGCTATGACAGCTCCAAGACTGGAGACCCAACAGAAAATCTGGGCCTCTGGCATTGCACCCTCCTAGGGGTTCATCTTCAAAAAACTGCTGATCCAAAGATAAATGCCTCAATTGTGATCATCTGGGCCACTGGCAAAGAGATTGCCCTCAAAGATCCTATGCAAATTCCTCTCAAGTGCCTTCATATCTACCTGCGGGGAGGACCCCCATATGGGTTTCTCTCAAGTTGATGGGATTCTGAGGGATTCCCTGATAAACTGCTATGCCACTTCCTTAAGCAGCCAAGGGGGCAAACTAAAATTAAAATCATTGGGGCTATTTCATCTGCTAGTACTATTTACTGTTTGTCCCAGCTGAAATCTGACAAGATATTTAAAAGAATTTAATAACTCTATGATCAGAAATTTGGCCAAATTGGAAACTAATATTCAGAACCTGATAGGATTTTTTGTTTTGACCTTCTCCCTTATGTTAAAATAAAACTTTGCATCCAGAGAGAAGCAAGCAAATTGGAGGTAAAGTAATTGGAAGGCCAGATGAGCCTCTTTATTTTAGGGTTGCAATCCAGTTCTTTGGGGAACTGGAATCAACTTCCCTTGTCTTGCAAATCTCTACAACGCCCAAGGTGTGGCTCTAGAAGTTCAAAGCTTACCCACCATTTGCCAATTCCCCAAGTTTCACATATTCCTCTCAAAATGCTTAGAAAGATAAGGATATTGGAAATATAATTGTGGCACACTTAATCTTTGCCTTTGTGATGTAAATTTTCTGTCCTCATCTTCTCTAGGACCTAAGAGCCATTCTTTGAAATCCAACTGTTTCTCATCAGAAAGGGCAGAGGTATTTGAAAATTGGGCTAATAAAAAAAGAATCTTAGGGACCAGCCCGGTGGCCCAGTGGTTAAGTTCGTGCGCTCAGGTTTGGCGGCCGGGTTTTCACTGGTTCTGGTCCTGGGTGCAGACATGGCACCCCTCATCAGGCCATGTGGAGGCAGAGTCCCACATAGCTCAACTAGAAGGACCTACAACTAGAATATACAACTATGTACTGAGGGGCTTTGGAGAGAGGAAGAAGAAGAAGAAGAAAAAAGAAGATTGGCAACAGATTTTAGCTCAGGTGCCAATCTTTAAAAAAAATCTTGAATGGCTTCTCCACAAACAGTAGCAAAAACAAAAGCTATGTGCTCTTTGTTTGCATCTGCTTGTGTGTATGTCCATACATACGTATGTGTGTGTGTGTTTGTGTGGTGTTGTAAATGTGAGATATTTTTCTACCTTTTGATAGTATTGCTAAAATTGATTTGTAAAAGAGCTATATTAGTTGGTTGAAAACAAGTGCTTGTAAGGATTGGGAATACAAAATTCTCAAGAATATAAAAATTAATCTAAATGTTCTTTCAAGTTCACATGATCTAAGATAATCTTTATTAAATAAAAGGTAGTTTAAGTTTGTTGGTTTAATTAAACTGACATGTCTTTAGAATTATCATCATTAAATATAATATTTTTATTCTAACAAGATTTATAAATTTGACAAAAAGGAAAACAACTTAGTACGATGAAATTTCCACAAGCAGTCAAAACCTAATTGTTACGATGAAATAAATTAAATACGTATAAGTAGACTAGGCTTTTTGGTAAACTTTTCAAGTAAGTTTTCTAAATCTTTTCAGCGACCTGAAACTAGAGTTTTGCTAAGTTAAATTAGATAATCGAGACATTGACCGTCTAGATCATTCCTTAACAAGATAAAGTATTTAAAAATAATTATTGAACATAGGTTTATCTACATTTAGCTTCTTATTGCAGAAAAACTAAGGATAAAATTGGGTCTATTAGTAAACACGTCTTGTATCACACTGAGAAACGATGTAAAAGCACATATTTCTGGAAATTATAAAAAGTATTTATATGTCTACCAATTCACAGAATACCAATGTGAAAATAGTTTATAATCACTTGCTTCTTAGATTTCAATAGAAATTAGTTTCTAAAGGTTAAAAATTCTAACATATGTGATTAAAACTACTGGAAGTAATATGGGAAAGAAACTTCACGTATAGTCCGGACTGGCTAAGATTGGAATCATTCTGCTTGTTGTGTCTGTATAGACATATAAATGTTCTAGAAATTTTGTGAAATTCCTAAAATCCTGATATGTCCTGGTATAATGTTATCAGTCATAATTCCAGTTATTATTTTAAAATGTTGTATGCTGCAGAAATAATCAAACTTCTTTGTCTATTGCATTATAATGAACTTTAAAAAAATCTTTTGTCATTCATAGTTACCTTTATGCCCTTGAAAAGATAATTCATTTTCAAGAGGATTCATTGAAAGGAAATTCAGATCTGAAATGGGTCTCTGTCACAAAAATTGAGACTCAGACTAAAAGGACTGAATCTTAGTATTAGGAAAATTTCCTAGCTGACTTCCATGCAAAACAGCAACAGAATCTATAAAGATTGTAGTAGATGTGGATGAAGTCCATTCTTTTTCCGTAAAAAATAAACTCTTAATGCCAGATTTTGCCATTCTGTTGTCCTTGTAGCATGGCAACAGTCTGCTCCTGAGTCAGAAAAATTAGGATAGGTAAACAATGGCTGTAAATTAAATGAACAGTGGAGGCTATGGGAAACCCAAGACAGCTGCATAATAGTTCTTCCTGGCTCTGTAGCAAACTTCACTTTTTAAATTTTGCTTTCCTTCACCTACCATAGTTAATTTAAGATGACTCAAATTATGGATCTACATTGGTGAGGAGACTTGTACAAAATTGTAAAAATGGGCTACCAGCAATGTCTAACCCATCCGGTCTGTAATCCTGGAAAAACCATATTTGTCCCCAGAAGCCTCAGACCTTCTGCCTCTGAACCCTTTGAACACTTGCAGCTGGACTTCATTCAACTGCCACTTAGAATGGGTTACCAATATGTTCCTGTTACTGTATGTACATTTTCCAGATGTGTTGAAGCCTTTTCCTATCACAAGGCTGATACCCTTATGGTGGCAAAGAAACTCTCAGAGAATGTATTTCCCACTTGGCATGTACTTTCCCAAATCTCCAGTCAGTAAGGCACTCATTTCATTGTGCAAATTATATAAGCCTTAATGAAAGCCTTAAAACTACTTGGAATTATCACTGTCCCTATCAGTTACTGTTGACTAACCCTTGTTCTGCCAATTCCAGGAAGTGGACTTTTGGATGCATGGGTTGCACCTAAGGAAGGCACCACAGCCCAACTGGATCAGGCCTGGACACACTTTCCTCACTGTTGTTTCTTACTTCATTTTCTCCCACTTTTTTTGGAAAGAGAATGCACTTGTCCACATTTCCACAACTTTTGTGAAAGGAGGAAACTTCTCTGATTGTTGGATTTGTCATCAGAAACCAAGACAGCAATGGCCCTTAGTTTCTCTCAAGTAAACTCGATGGAATTCCATATGATGCTTTATTTGGGTAGTCTTTCAATATGTACTAATACAATATCAGAGTCTTAGCTGAATTAAGATAATCCCTCTATATCATACTGATGAATAGGTCCCTGAATGTTGTCACTTTTGTGAGAGGCTTATGCACACTTGCTAGATACATCTTTATATGTGGAGGTTTGGTACAGTCCTTTATGCCTGGGTAAATCATTTCCTTGTCAGCTGTAGAATAAAAGGACGGTGTGACCTTGCTATATTCACTGTTCTATTCTCTCTCCATAACAGACAGAAGCCTCCTATTGCAAACTTCTATAACTGTTTTAAATGAGAACTTCCAGGAGACATACACGATTCTGGGTTTGCCTCTGCAGGGGAAGCTTTGGATCAGAGTAAGTGCCAATCAGCAAATGATTGGAAATCTCTCCCTAACATTAGGAGAGTTGGCCAATTCCACAGCCAAAGCAATCTCAGTTCAGCCATGATCACTTGACTCAGGCTGAAACGCTTTTTGATAATTGTGTAGCCCTCAATCATGTACTTGTTGAGCAAGGAGGTGTCTGTGTGATAGTAATCATCTCCTGTTGCTCATGGATAAATGCCTCTGAAGAAGTAGAAACCCAATTGCATAAAATTAGGAAATAAGCACTTCAGCTACAAAAAGTTTTACCTGAAAATCCACATTCTTTTATTCTATTTAGCTAGTTATCTTCAGGTCTGGGCTCCTGGCTTAGAACCATCTTATAAATTTAGTTTATTAGGTTTTTAAAAGTTCTGCTTTGTATACTTGTTTTCAAGTTCTGTACCTATTGCATGTTGAATCTCTGTAAAACTGATGTGCCTAATAAGATGATGCTAACTCAGTGCTTCAAAATGATTTCCAACATTTACAACCTCAATTGAATATAGACTTTCAATAAGAAATGCCTAAGTCCTCAAATGTGACCTCAAGTGGTCACTAGTCCATGCACTTCCCCAGCAATGTGGGACACAACACCCTGGAAAGGTCCTTCCTGGTACCAAGAAATGAACCTATTAAATTCAGAAGGCCTGACTCTTAATCAGTGAAGCTTTCAGATAAAGATCTTGATCTAACGGGGAAAACTGTTAAAATTAATAAAGGCAAATTCAACTGAAATTGGAGTCAAGGAGGCCTGTAGAGGGAGCACTCATATTCTATCACTGGTGATCAATTACCCCAAATAGGAAGATGTGAATTACAGCCCCTAACAGGAAGAGATTACCTTGCACTCCCAAACAGGATGTCCAACTACTTTACTGCTCCAGCAGGAGGAAGGAAGATTTCCTTCTTGTGCAGCAACAAGCCCAGCCAATGGAAAAATGCTGAAGTTCAGTCAATGAGAAGGCCTTGTCACCCGAACTTTTACTTTCCTTCAATAAACTTTCACTTTTTCCTTGCTGATAACTTCCTTCCTTGCCCCACCCTCCTTACTATAAAAGACTTCCATGTTGTGCACTCCCTCAGAGTATCTCTCTACTTGCTGGATGAGATGCTGACTGGTTCATGAGTCATTTAATAAAGCCAATTAGATCTTCCAATTTACTCACTTGAATTTTATTTTTTAATAAATGGTTAAGGTAGGAAGCAGAGCAAGTTCATTGGAGAAGATAAGCTTAAGCATATGAGGGGCTAGAATACAAAACTCCATCTACATTGATATATACATTAGGAATTAAGAAGTATGAGAAGAATGGTGTTAGAGAATGGGAGGGTAAACTATTATCTAAAACCATTTGAAAGTCCTGCACCATCCAGTAGAGTGTATGCTATAAAATATCTATTGTTTGAATTGAGAACTTTGGTTTGAATGAGGTATTTTTGTTAATACAGGCTAATTTTATGCATTTGCCAAATCTAAGTATCATTCTCATTTACTGAGAACACTAAGATTCAGATAGCAGTGCACTATCTAAATTTGAGATACTAATCAGATGTGACTACCAATTTATTGTGAGTTACTTCATGCAATAAAAGTGCACAATTATAAAAAGGGACAGGCTTCTCCTATCACTCTGAATTTCCTTCTTCATCAAATATTATAAATTAATTTTGTCTGATTAACTAGACCATCCATCAAATGAATTATTACCAACTGAACCTATGTTTCTAGAGGTCAACTTTGGATAAACATCAAATTCTACATGCATTTTCTTTCATCAATGAAACACAAACACCATGAAATGAAAGAATTCTTGGCCCAAATTTAATAAGTAAATAAAAGCTTACAAAAGTTCAACTTACTAGAGATTGTCGCTCAAGATTTCTAACTTAAGCTGGAAATAACCAACAAATAAAATTAAATGTGGTAGTTTCTAGGTATTATAGATTACAACAAAGTTTGAAATACAAGATTCTCCAAAAGTAGTATCCCATCCAAAAGTAATATAAAAAATTAAAAGTTAAGGGAAATAAATTGGCTATAGAAATTTCTCTAAATCCAACTTCATAGACTTTTATTTATTCCTTTAATATGTTTTGCTTATTTAGATTTAATGCTAATATATGCTCAATACAGAAAAGTTGGAAAATTAAAATGATTCTTAAAAGTTTTTGTATGATCACCACAAAATTACTACATTTTATATCTTAAAGCATTTTACTCTCAGATTTCGTTGGTGTTGTTTTGAGTGAGATCAAAGTACATGTGTTGTTATTGTCTATCCTACTGTAATAAATTTAACATAAGCAGAAATCACATTATTAAAATATTTCATGGTAGCAGAGACCTATGAAATCATCAGAGTACATTATTAAGATGTACGAATTAACCCTTTGTTGCTAACAAAGCATAGACTGAAAGATCAGCAGAACGTAACAGATAATCCAGAAATAATTTCAAACTATGTAGGGATTTGGAATATGATAATAGCCTCATTTGAAATCTGTAGAGCAATAAAGAAGATACTTTTAGAAAATATCTCAGACTCACTCTTTACATCAAAATAAATCCCCTGGGAATGAAATTTAAATGTTAACATTACTAAAAATATATAGTAAAATATTAAGATATTTTGGAGACTATCAAAACATGACTCATAACCTAAGACTTAAAGAAAAAAGGTTTGAGTATGTTATGTAATTTAAAAAATTCTTCAGAACCAAAAATGTTAAATATGATCCAAAACAAAGAAATAACTGACAAATATTTTTCACAGTTGTGGGCCAATTTCCATTCTATAAAACTTGTTCTTGGGCCAGCCCGGAGGAGCAGCGGGTAGATTCACATGTTTGGCCTCTCGGCAGCCTGGGGTTCACTGGTTCGGGTGCCCAGTGTGGACATGGCACCGCTTGGCACGCCATGATGTGGTAGGCGTCCCACATACAAAGTAGAGGGAGATGGGCATGGATGTTAGCTCAGGACCAGGCTTCCTCAGCAAAAAGAGGAGGACTGGCAGTAGTTAGCTCAGGGCCAATCTTCCTCAAATAAAAAGTTGTTCTTGTCAAATAATAACTTAAAAAGATAATTCAAAATATATAAAAAATTAGAAATACAATAATGTTCAAAAATGAGTATAGTCATAATTAAATCGATGCAAATTTAACAGTAATGATGTGTTTATCATTTTGGCAAAAAATCTGAGAGAGAAGATCTTATGTAGGGGTCAGCCAGAGTTTATACGTATTGGCTGTCTCATTCACTATACATTAGTGTAAGTTAATGTAATCACTTTTAGAAAACAAGTTAATAATATGTATTATAATATTTATTACAAGTAAATTTGATCTAGTGTCTCCACATGTAAGAATGCATCTTCCAGATAAAAATGCTCTGTTCTATATATGTGAAGATGTTATTGCGTAATTTTCATATGAGACAAACCTGAATAAATATCATATAATTAAAATGACAATATGTTATAGATACAAATGCACACTCATAACATACAATTGTAAACAGATATTAAAAATACAATTATGAACTATATGAAGAATATTGACAAAGATATATTGTAAAAAATAAAATTACAGGATAATGTGTATTATTTTTATAATAAAGATATAAATTGAATGTTCAACTAGGACCACCATGAAAACTATGCTGTCTTTGAAGAAAACTGGAAAAAAAAAGCTTGACTTAACTTTGAAAATGAGTAGAGTCTACAAGAACAAGGCCATAGAAACTACATAAACACTGTACTTTCACTAATGAGGTCATTCCCAGGTATATGAGCCATCAATTTTGATACTCCAATGCATGCATCATGGAATTTAACAACTACATAAATAGATGTTGAATTGTGGAGCAAGGATTCTTACTGTTGGAGTGGGAGTTTGTGGATAAGAAAGAGGAGGAGGCTAGAATGATCCATGAGGTAATTTGTAGATTAGATTTGGAGATACCAGTATGAATTCATATTTAGCTAAATACAGATACATATGGCTACATATAGAAATATTTATAGCTATGTTTACATGCATGTGCCAGGGTCCACACATGTATTTCCTTGCTCTGCAGCTGAAAGAACCTAGAAGCAATGAAACCCCAGTAACAACGTGCATACCTAGCAACTAGATCTTGATGTCTAATACAATTCTCCAATAAATGGAAGTGGTCTGCTTGGAGAAATGGTAGATTCTAGGGCTGAGCAAGAAATACAGAAGATGAACCGGGAACATCTTGTAATGCCAGAAAGTAAGGAAGTGCTGAACACACACACACACACACACCACCCCCCACCCACACACACACAATGATGGAGTATGTCAAAAGGATGCAAGAACTCACTAAAAGATTCCCAGTCATCAAAGCTGGAACAATCTGAGTAACAACGTAAATAAAGTAGCAAGGATTAACAAAAGTATGAAAAAGTATTTATATTCATGAGTCCATACTGATACAATAAATAATTGAATTTAAAAATGTGGAAAGAGGCAAAAATCTCCCATGCAGAATAATTATAAATAATTTATGTAGATAATTTTCTCTCACTCAGGTTGAACATAACTCCCCACTCCTTAAATATGAGCTATCCATATGGGAAGGGGGAGATTTTACAGTGGAAAAATAGGACAAACACTACCTGAGCCAGGTGATCAAGGTCAACATCAACTGTGATAAGTTATGTTGATAATTTGTACCCTTGAAATAAAGTGGTGGATATGGCACTTTACCTCTGTGATCTTTCTCCCCAAAACACATAACCTCAGTCTAATCAGGAGAAAAACATCAAAGAAATCCCAGTAGAGAAGCATTCTACAAAAAGCCTGACCAGTGCTCCCCAAAACTGTCAAGGTTATCAAAGAGATGGAAGTCTGAGAAACTGTCAGACCCTGGAGTGGCCTAAGTAGATATAACAGCAAAAAGTAATATGCTAATAGAAAAATAATATTTGGAAAAACTAAGGAAATCTGAATAAAGTATGGTCTTTAGTTCTTAATGTATCGATACATATATTTTTTTAATTTTACAAGTGTGCCACATTAATGTAAGTTGTTAATAATAGGGGAAATTGGCTGTGAGGTATAGGGGAACTCTCTGTACTTTCTTTACAAATACTCTGTAAATCTAATATTGTTCTAAAATAAAATTTGTTAAAAACTTAACTACCTACATATCCATCTTAATAAGTAGAAAAGTAAAACAAAATCTTAAAGATAAATATAAGAGCAAAAAAGGGGAATTAATCAAAAAAGAAAGCCAATACAACCTGCTTGCCTTTTGAAGTAAGAATAATGAAGTAGAAATAGTCATGCTGAAATTAACCAAAACAACAAAGCAAAAATTTAAAAATCAGAGAAACAATAAATAAGAATAAGGATGGGGACATAATCATAGGCTGCATAGAGATTATGAAAATTGGAAAAGTACAACTTTCTTTTAAAAAAGTACAACTTTCTTTAAAAAAGTAAACTTCTTTAAACCAATTAATTTAAAAAATCAGATATATAGAAAAATTATAGAAAAAATGTAGGCAAAGACTATGAATATTCCAAAACTGGTGAATATATCAACCCAAAGTTTCAAGAAGTTAGGTCAACCAAGGTTAGGATAAAACTGAAGAAAGCCTCATTAGGGACATGCACTGAAGCTACTGAAAATTAAAGAGGAAGAGAAAAATCATGAAAGTGACATATAATCTTAAATGAAATGAGGATAAAATTGACAGATTAATCAAAAAACATGTTGGAAACAAAAATAAATTGAATAATATCTTTAAAGTATGGAAAGAGAAAACTTGCTAACCTAGATTCAATGTTCAATAAAGATATTTCCCACTTGAATTAACTAAAACCACAGAGAGAAGGTACAAAAATGATTTTCAAACATTGGTCATCAGGCAACTCAGGACAGTGATCCTTGAGATGGGAGTAACAAATAGGCTAACTTTTGGGAGAGAGTTTCCGGGCCACAGACTAGTGAGGCTACCCTCAGTACAGATTGGTGGTCTTCTTGAATTGAAAAAGTAGAGCCAGGAGCCAAGGAAAGATAAAACAGCTAGAGTTCCCAGAGGGGTAAGAGCTGCAGAGTGACAAAGCTTCAGAGTCCAGAGAGGGTCCCACATGAGTCTTAAGCATGGTACAGATCAAAGCATCGGCTGGCTACTGCAGGCTGCGGAAAGAACCACCTAATACGGGCAGAGGGAACAAATCTGAGAGTTCACACAGAAATGATTGATATTCCCTCACCACCATGGAAAAGTTTGTAAGTCAACCAAAAGCAGATGGATACTCAGAAGTATATTGCCTCAGCATTGGCGTAAAATTAGCCCTAGACTAGAGGTGATTTGCTCTGCCTACAAGGCTCTCAACAGGCTAAAATTCACAAGATTTGGCAACTAATCAAAAAATAAAATCAACAATGGCATAAAAAATGACCTAGAATGGGGAAAAAAAATCTATCAGTAGAAGCAGATCCAGAATGAAGCAAATGATAGAAGTAAAACTGAAAATGTCTTTAAAATTATTAAAACTTTATTCCATATGTTCTAGAAGATATAGATTGAACATGTTAAGTAGAAAGTAGTGATATGGAAGGCATAAAAAAGTTCCAAACTGGAATTTTTAGAGATAAAAAAATACAATGCCTGAGATAAAAAATAGACTGCAGAAGAAAAGATATGCGAACATGATGGCATCACACCAATGAACTGCGGGACAACTTCAAGTTGCCTAATATATGTGTAATTGGAGTCCCAAAAGAAGAAGAATTGGAGATTTAAATATTTTAAGAACAATGTCCATTTAAAAAAAATGTTGAAAACTATGAACCCACAGATCTTAGAAATTTAATAAACCCCAAACCAAAGAAACTATACCCAGAGACATCATACTCAAAATTCTTAAAATTAGTGATAAAGAGAAAATCTTAAAAGCATTCAGAATTGAGGGAGAGGTAAACACATTATATACAGAGAAACAGATTTCTCATCAGAAACAATGCAAACTAGAAAGGCAGTAGAACGAAATCTTCAACAAAATAAAAGGAAAAAATAAAGCTTCGTAGAATTCTACACAACCAAGTATCTTGGAAAAGCAAGGAAAAGCAAGGACAATTTCAACTGCTCAGAAGCTGAAAGACTTCACCATCAGCAGACCTGCACTACAAGAAACATTAAATGAAGCCCTTTATGGGGAAGGAAAATATGCCAGTCAGAAGCCTGGATCTACACAAAGAAGATGAGCACAGGAAATGGTGCATATGTAGGTGGCATAACTCAAGTCTACTTGAAGGTAGACTTGGATAAGTTAAAGATGTGTTACAAACCATAAAACAATAGTAAATAAACAAACAATGAAGTGCCACTAATATGTTTAAAGGAAATAAAATGAAATTTAAAACAACTCAATTTTGTATTAAAGTCACAAAAATACGTAAGCTTCTTTTCTAATTAGTGCAATGCTATTTGTAATAAATAAATTTGGAAACACCTAAATTTTAGTCCATCAATAGAAGATTTGTTGAATAAACCCAAACAATGGACTATTACACAGTTCTAAAAACTAAGAAGCGTAAGGGTTTTTTTTTCCTGTATACTGTTTTGGATTGTTTTCCAGGAAAAAAAGCAAGTTGGATAAAAATGTGTAGAATATGTTACTGTTCATCTAAGAAATAAAGAATGCAAGCATTTATGTATATGCTTATATATAACAGTGGAGGAACAAACGAAAATATTTTGAATAATTATACAAAGAGGAAAGGAATAGTAGTGAGCAGTAAGGGATAAAAGCTAGTATTTTTCAAATATATCTTGTTTCACAGATTTATCTCAGAAGCGTGTAAATAACTTACATAAATATGAAAAATATTTTTTAAAATCAAACTCAAAATCAAAAACTAAAGTAAAAGATGAACTAAAAGTTATAAATTTGGTGGCAAAACCTTACAGGTGGAACTATTCCAAACATCTTTAAATGTGATAACTTAAATGAACAATGTGAGTGGAATGCAACCTGAAATCAAAAGAATTACAAAAAATATCTTAAATTCTCTCCTTTCAGTAACCATGTTCATGGTGGTAAATTATATATATTTATATATAACTTTATCTATATAGATATATATATAACTCTCTATATAAATAGTTATTCTAGCATTCTTAGATATGGAATGAAAAATTATCTTGAGAACCAAAATTTTCACCATGGGAGTGGAATATATCAGTCTAAGATTGATATTGTCAAAGTAAATTTATGCTGGTTGTCATTGATGATATATTTGGATGCATTTATCTCATCTTATCTTGTGATATTTAAACTTTCTCTCTCTTTTATCTTATCTTGACATAATTTCCTTTATTGACAACTTTAAAAAATTTTGTTCGAATTCTCAAAATATTTTTCCTTTAGTTTAGAAGCTATACACCTTATTTCTAGTCAATTAAAGATTGCTTTAGATTTTTTGCATGCCTTTTTAACTTAAATTCTAACATCATAATTTTCTCTTTCTTCATCTATAATGTACAAGGTCTGTAACTTCTGAACTTATGAGTTAGTATTCAAACTTTCATTTTTATCTTATTTTGTATTAACCAAATTAGGCATTATTATACTGTTTTATACAGATAACTTATTTTTGTAACCATATTATTTCTAAACTTTATTGATTATGTAGAGCAGTAGACTTTATGTGTCTGGAGTTGAATGATCATGATATAACTTGAAATATTCCAGATACGGGCATGTTTCTAAACAATGAGACTTTGGTTATAGACTGCTACAAATAATGATAGCCACGGACCGTGTCCGTTCATGCCAACCATGGGCAGAGTGGCCCATTTGGAGCCACATATTGTCACATGCAGTGAGAAACAGAGCAAGAGCCCATGTAGGCCATCACATGAATGATAATTAGAGAGGTAATATACGAGTACCAAAAGTGTGGAACCTGAGGGGGTGCAAATAACTCAGCAAGAACTGATTTAAGCATCAGAGTAGCCTTGAAATAGATAAGTTTACTTTTTCTCATTTTTCAGAGAATACATGGGCTCTAGTGGGCTAGGGCTGACATAACAAAGTATCACTGACTGGGTGACTTAACCAACAGTAACTTTTCTCACAATTCTGGAGGCTACAAGTCTGAGATCAAGGCGTCGGCAAGAGTGGTTTCTCCTGAGGTCTCTCTCCTTGGTTGAGGATGCCGCCTTCTCCTCCCTGTATCCTCATGTGGACTCACTCCGTGTGTGTCTGGATTCAAATTTCCTCTTCTTATAAGGATGCTAGTCATCTTGGATTAGGACCTATCCCAATGACCTCATTTTAACTTAATCACTTCTTTAAAAACTCATCCTGAAAATGTAGTCACATTCTAAAGTCCCAGGGGTAAGGACTTCAACATATTAATTTCAGCAGAGGGAGGAGAAATAATTCAGCCCATAGCAATACATTTTAGGCTGATTGAATTAAATAGATTGCCTAGGGTCAGACATTAGGGTAGCCAGGATTCAAACTAAGTCCTCTTTGTCACAAGATCCCATGTTTTTATGACAAAAATTGCCAACCAGCTAGGACTCTAATATCTTAAAAAGTTGTTAGTAGTATTCCGTGGGTAGTATAGCATTATTAGAATATGTTTCATCTAAATATCTAACTATTTATTTACACTTATTTCCACTCTAAAGCAAAAATACATCCTATTACTTCCAATGTTAGGACAAAGTTGACTAAAGTAGATATAAACATAACGGCAGAAAAAAAACCTCCCAATATTAATTTTGTAGAAAGGACTATTGTGTAGCTATTTCATTTTCAAATATGAAGTGCAATTTTTACATATTTATGTAACAAGACAGAGATAAATTTGTTTTGAGAAAGTAAATTTCTCTGAAATCAAAATGGTTTACATTTATGGATATAGTTTATTGCTACTAAGTATTACTTTGATGTTTCCTTATCTTTGTTGAACAAAGATATATATGTTTACTTTACTCATTCAGTAATTTCTATATATCCATTTTTCATATGTCGACTCACATATGGGTAAGCCTACCTACTAGTCAAATCTGAACACAGCGAGCTTAGCTCCTGATGCTGATGTGCTTTCTGCGGCAGAGCAGGATTTGGATTTAGTTTTTCTCCTTCACTGTAATTCCCAAGGTTGCAGATTTACTCAGTGTGCACTCTCTCACAGAGACAGCAGGACTTCCTTTCAATGTGTATCTATATATTAGGTGACTGTTACACAGCTCAGAACTACACTAACATTATTGTCAATTATCTCCCCAAATGAAGAACTCACATCAGATTTCATTAATGCTGATACTCCCATTACGAGTCTCAGAAAATAGTGTTATTGATAATATGCATTGTTCATGACACTGAAATTAAGAACCATTGATGCAAATAACAATAAATAAATAAAAATATAATGCCAGTTTTCCAGAAAGTCACATTAAAAATAGGTAGGTATTTACATAACAAGAATATTATTTTTAAGTAAGATCAGTGCTCTGTCAAGAAAAACAAAACAGAGCTCTCTAAAAGTTGTGGAGAGTGGTGATAAGATTATTCAAGAAGGTAAAAAAATAGAAGCCATGGCTAAGGTGGAAAGATAAGATTATTTCCCAAGTACTGTTATTCTTGCTGATAGCACGTTTGTCCCTGAGGAAACTGCAGGCTCATATGCTGCCCTCTGAGCCTCTAAAGAACAATGAAGGATATGTGTACATGTGTTGACAACCCGTTGAGTCAATATACTGGACTTCAAGGTTGCAATAGGTAAAATCGAGTGCCGTCTATACTTCATACATGTGAGATCTATCAAGTTGAGCCAGGAGCTCTTAAATTCAGATAAAAACATCATTTATGAATGATTTTGGCTTCATACATTAAAAGTCTTTGGATATTTTAAAGCTTGCATGATTAAAATTCAATTCTTTTTTTTTGGAAAACGTATTATTCTCTCATCTCTAGCATATTTTATTTAGAAAAATGGGAGAGTGGAATATAAATATTACTTCCAAAGGCTTATTGTATGACTGAATTCAATATATCCATACCTGTATTTACCTTTAAATGTATATGAATTTTAACCATAGCTCTCTTCCTTTCTAAACTATCCTAACATATCTAGCACAGTGCTGGTGTATATGTCCCCTCTATATATACTATAAAAAGCATTTTAAGAATCACTCCATAGCATAGTAGGAGATTCTATTTTTTGGATGCTTTTAAATTTATTTTTTAATCATGGGCTTTTAGTATGTCTCTTAATGAAAAATGAAATGCTTAAATAGAAGCATAAATAGAACTTTCTTTTTGTAAGTTATTTTTAGTGTTTTAGCAAATGAATAAAGGACCTAAGATATCCCTTCCAAATAAAATGTTGGTTGGAGCGTGTGGAGCTCCAGCTACTAGAAAAGTACTATCACTCTGATAGGGAGATCCTTGGTTTTGGGCAGCCAATTTAGGAGAAGACCTCAGGTACCTCAGCACTGCATAAGAACTGCAGTGTGACTGAAGCAGAGAACAACATGTGATCTTGACATCTTTACTGGGAGTAGAAACATTTCTAAATGGCCCCAGATGATTTTCTAAATGATGTTAGAAGATTTCTAAATGGCCCTAGATGATTTTCTAAATGATCCTAGAAGATTTCTAAAGGGCCCTAGAGGGTTTCTGTAAGTGTTATTTTGGTTTGAAACAACCAATCCACTATGATCTACTGATGAAAGAAATGAGGTTCAGGAACAAACAGCAGCCACTGTAATTCTGCCAAACTTTAGGAGTTTTTGTAGTAAATACCTAGACTTGATATATATCTCATTGCAAATGCCAAATGCCCCTCACTTGTTGTGACAGCAGCTGCAGCAGATAAGTGGGAAGCAAGGAACCGCAATAGCAGTCCTATTACTGAACCAAAATACTGAGGGTGTCCTCAGCTAGAAGCACACACAGGAACTGAAAAGAAACAACAAGAGCTACAAGATTCAACTATAGCAGAACTTGACATGGATGACTGTGGGTCTGACTTAAGCCCAAATGTTTCAGTAGCTAAAAAATGGGGATGCCTAGTTACCTACATCTACCTTCCATGCATCTAAATCATCAATAAACAGGTCCATATAACAGTAAAGAATAGATACTTATCTTAGCCACCTTTTAAAAATTCTTTATATTTTGTTCATTTTGCTAAATAGTTATCATGGGAAACTTTATAAGATGATAAGTTTTTCTTTCAACACAACGGATTAAGAATTCACGCTGGTTAAAATAATTGTCAATTTAACTCAGAAATTTGTTTTTTAGAGTCTTTAGTAAACTGATATAAATTTATTATTTATTTGGATAACGTTTATTATTCTTTATAAACTATATTTCACCAAATTATATTACATATTTTGTTAAAATGTTTCATTCATAACCCTCAGTTTTAAACTATACTATATATAGTGTTTAGTTGTTGCCGTTGCTACAATTCTACATTCTTGGAAATAATATGCTATAAGTACTTATCAGTTTAACAATTCTTCAAGAAATTAGGTCAAAATAAAATTTTAGAAGGCGCTCAATAAAATAAAGCATAAATTGAAATTTAAAAAAATCTGTTCCAGATATATTCATGATCCTTCCAGGAATAGTAAAAGGAAATATATTATGTAGTTTGACATTTACACATTAATATGCTTAATTCCATAATGGACCTATGATTCAATTAAAACTGCCTATTAAGAAAGTCTGTTGAATGCATCACTGCATTGGAAAATGCAGAATCAGGACAATCCCAAGTATTTTCATGTTTGAGGTATGTGTTAGTGTAATGTTTAACCTTATGGGAGGAGATTGGAGAAACGACTTCAGGGCAGTAAGGGAATATTAAGGTCAAAACAACAAACACAGAAAGATTATTTTGTTGTGTATTTTGATTTTTTAAAATACTGAAATATAAGGTCAAATAATTACTGTCAGAAGTTTCAGCTTCTAACAAATGTGTAGACAAATGGAAAAGGTGTCTTTTCCAGAAAAACTATATGAAAAAAACCTGTGTGATATACATCTTCATAACTTTTGGAACCCATCAGAGAGATGAGGTTCAGTACACTTAAATACCCTGAAGTCTCAAAAAAAGACAGGTACTTCTTAACAGAGACGAGATGCAAGCCCTGGCTCACTTGTGGCAGAGCATAGAAATAAGACATGGATGACACCTACATGCAGGTAACAACTTAGCTAAAATGTTTAGTAGATTGTGAAAAGCAAAGTGTAGCTTATCTTGAAAATACGACCACCTTGGTAGCCACAGAGGCAAGGGAAACTTGCTCCCTTTTGCAGGCTTTTCTCTATGAATCAGCTCCAAGATGTTGACTTGATTTAAATAATGAGATTCCGGACTTTGAACTGACATTGTCATGGGATAAAACTTATGGAGTTCTCAGAAGGGAGTGATACATTGTGCATTTAAAAGAGATGGGAATCATTGGGGGGATGGAAGAGGGGGATGTAGCATGTTGCTTCTCAAACGGTTCCCAATGATCCCCACCTCTTGCTATTCACTCCCTTGTCTAATCTATTAATTTGTGTAGCTTCACACCTTTATTTGCTTCTAATGATTAGAGTATACAAAAAGTGATGAGACATTATTATGGACTGAATGTTTATGTCTCCCCCAAATTCATATGCCGAAGCCTTAACCCCAAAGTGACGGTGTTTGGAGTTGGAGGTAATTAGGGTTAGATGAGGTCATGAGAGTGGGCCCCTCATGATGGGATTAGTGCACTTAGAAGAAGAAGAGACCAGAGGGCTTGCTCTCTCTATTTCTTCCATTTGAGGACACAGTGAGAGGGCAATTGTCTGCAACCCAGGAAAAAATCTCTCACTAGAATCCAACCATGCTGGCACCTGATCTTCGACTTCCAGCCTCTATAAGTAGGAGAAAATAAGTTTCTGCTGTTAAAGCTGCCTGCTGTCTGTTGTTTTGTCATGGTAGTTCTGGCCGACTAAGACAGATTTTAATTCAAAGATTAGGTTTTACAGGACTATTACTTTTGTTTTGCTTGCTAGCACTCTCTTTCTCTGGCTCTTCTCATGTCCTTGCTCTGAAGAAACAAGCTAGAGAGGCTCACATGGCAAAGAACTGAGAGTAGCCACTGGCCAGCTGCCAACAGGGAAATGAGCCTCTCCATTCAACAGCCCAAAGGAATCAAATCCTGCCAGCAATCCTGTGAGTGAGCTTGGAAGTGGGTCTACCCTGGTCAGGTCTTCACATGAAGGTGCAGCCCCAGATGAAATCTTGATTGCACACTATGAGAGATCCAGAAGCACAGGCCAAACTAAGCCACGCCTAGATTTCTTACTCATGGAAACTGGGAGATGGTATATGACTACTGTTTTAATCTAAATTGTAGGTTATTTTTGATGCAGTAATAAATAACTAATAAAGATATGGGAGGCAAGGAGGGACATCTGAGAATGCCTCCCTCAGTGGTACAGGCGTAAAAGATGGATTTGACCACTGCTGCACAATCAGAATGAAGCCCTGCCTGCACCCTTCTCTTCCAAAGAGGAAAAGCTTCAGGTCACTGGGGTGAAAGCAGCAATAGTGCATCCCTTGTCCATATGTGAAGATTAATTAAGACTGGAGGAGTGAACAGAAGAAAATCTATCCCAGAAGACAATGGAATGCTAGAAGAAAAATGAAAACACTTGTCAATATGTTTTGAAATAAATGAGAAATAAGTACTTTATCAGATGAACAAAAAATTAAATTTATTACTTGTACTACAGGAAATGTTGCAGGAGGTTCTTCAGGCAGAAACTGACACCAGACAGGAACTGTGGTCTATGCAAAGGTAGGAGGACCTTTGGAGGATTGTTAAAATAAGGTAAATATGAAAATATTTTTCTTATTCTTAATCACAAAATAAAATTGACTTGTCTAAAGCAAAAATAGTAGCTAAGTTTTGTGGTTTTAGAGCATAAATACAAAATATATGACAAATAGTATAAATAAACAGAACAATTAAGACTCTACTGTATTAAGATTGTTATATTGTATGTGAAGCAGCACAATATTCTTCAAGGTTGACTATGATTAATTAAAGTGAAATTATAAATCCTGAAGTAACAATTGAAAACTTTAAGATAAAGTGGTACAAGTAATAAGCTAGTAGTGGAGATAAAATGAAATCATAAAAATTACTCAATTCAAAAGCAGGCAGAAAAAGAAGAAAATGAACACAGAAAAGATTAAAAAATACCCCAAACCAACATTATGGTAACTATTTTATATACTAGATCAAAAATTGTACTAAATGAAATTACCTAAATACATCAATTTGAAAACAGAAGTTGCCTAGTGGATTAAAAAAAGAAAGACTCAACTATATGCTGTTTAAAAGAAATCTGCTCTAAAGAGAAAGGCACAAACAAGTTTAAAGGACAGAGAAAGATATACCCTATGAACACCAACCAAAAGACAGCTGGAGCAACTTTCTTAATTTCAGACAAAGTAGACTTCAGAACAAGAAAAATTGTCACAGATAAACAGGGACACTATTTGATGATAAAGAGATCAATTCATCAAGAGGATATTACAATTCTAAATGTGTATGCACCTAACAACAGAGCTTCATGATAAATGAGACAAAAATTGATAGAACTGGAAGGAAAAATGGACAATTTACCAATTTTACGTATTACATCATGCCCCAAAAAATTCATCCTGGAAATGCAAGGCTGATATTCATGAAAGAATATCCATATCAATCAATGAAAAGTAATAGAGAGTCCAGAAATAGACGCATTTATATAAGGCTAATTGGTTTTCACAAAAGGTGCAAAGGCTATTTAAAGGAGAGAAGATGGTTTTTTCAACAAATGTGTTGGAACATTTTGACATCCACATCAAAATAATGAGCTTTGATTCATATCTCACAGTCAGTACAAAAATTAACTCAAAATTGATAATACATCTAAAGTGTGCCACTTAAGATTATAAAATTTCTAAATAAAAGCATAGAAAATATTTTTATCTTTGGGTTAGATGAGGATTTCTTAGTTACACTACCAAAATCATGATCAATGAAATAAAAATTTTGATAAACTGGACTTCATCAAATTTAGGATGTGCTACTCTTTAAAAGGCACTACTATTACAAAATGGAAACAAAAGATGCAGACTAGGAGAAACTATATCAAAACACTATTCTAATAACAGATTTGTATCTAGGGTAAATAAAAATTCACACTCAATCACAATAGATCAGTAGCTGCCGAATATGGATCATGGGGTTGACTATATGCATCTGGTCTATATGTCAATTACAATGATAGTTAAATGATTGTACATGTTTATCAAAACACAAAAAGCAGTACACTAACAAGGTTTTATTTTACTATATATATATATATATATATATATATATATATATATATTATACCTCAATACAACTGACTAAAAGAAATCTTACTGCCAAAATGTTGGCATGTATATTAAAGCAGAAAATACACTATACATTAACAAATTTATAAAAATTTGAATATTCAATTTTTTTATGATTCTCCCCATAAATGTGTTACCTGCATTGAAAATAGAAAGTCTTCAGAAATTAATAAAATAAAATTAAAATATATATTATTTAACATTTGCTGATAAGATAGAAGAAGATATATTTTGTTATGAGTCCTTCTGAATCACTTTTCTCTAGTAATCACTTAACAATACTTCTATCTCCGGGTTATGCTATTCTATGACAAATAGTAATCCTCAAAGTAGAATGATTTCTAGAAAAGGACCATAATATAATTTGTATTTTATCATCCATGTGTACCATTTCTGATACAATGAAAGTAAAACAGGACTTTGAATTCAAGCCAATATGATTTTAAATTCCCATTCTAGTTATTTCTCACTCTCAAGCTTTAAACAAATAATTTATTTTCTATCTGCCAAAGAGGGACATCATATTTATATCACATGTTATTTGTGAAAGCTAATTGTGGTAAGGTATAAGCAGTATGTGTTTACCACCTAATCGTATATTAATTGCCAGCAAAATACGGGGTCCCTTTACTTCCTAGGAGAAAGCTTGAGGTTTGTTTCTTTACATGATGATCTGCTCTTCTTCTGCAGTTCCTATGCCAGCCTAGTATCTTTGGTAAGTGAAAAAATAAACTGATTATGAAAAGAGAAATTTTAGGCTGCTTACTGTCTATGTGATTTAAAAAATAACAACTCTCTGAGGCTTGTAATTTATACATTTAAAATTAGTATAGTATTTATTATGCAAAATTTTGTAAAAATGAAATGAAATGATGGTTGTGAAACAATTTTTAAAATGTGAAGTGCTAGTCATATGATTTGTGATTAGTAGTATTTTAATTTAAGCAATATTAAAAATGTGACTAGCATATTATTAACAAATATTGCCAAATAAACTATATTTATTTATTCATTTAAAATTTAAGCCATTTTAGATCATTTAATTTTCAAAGAAAATAGAAATAGTGGCATCCATCATGGGGACTGTGTTAATAATTAATTAGAAAGTATTTACATTAGAATTAATATCTGAAGTTAATCCCATATGTGTTGAACATTTTCCAGTTAATAGTAAGTTTAATGTTGGTAGATGCTAAGAGATTTATGTACACCTAATAAAACATAGTTAAGGATGAAAAAATAGAATAACCTAAAAATAAAAGAGTTGTTACAACCTCCTTTCCCAATAATCTCATAAAAAACACAAATCTTAGCCTTAAACTATTCAATAAATGAACTAAATAAGGTAAAAATCAGTAAGTTTGCCCAATTCAGAAAAAGTTATACTTGGTGATTAACTTAAAAGAATCAGGAAAAATAGACTATAGGACCAGTCACACATGCCAGTGATGTTCATTGTCCTAATAACAACATCAGCAAAGATTTGTATTTATTTTTCTCTGAAGAGTAGCTCAAGAGCTCAGGCTATGGAAAAAAAGATTTAGTGTAAAGATCAGAAGCAAAAGAAGTTAACAAAGGCACTGGGCAAAAGTAGACTGAAGTAAAGAAGCCCAGAAAGTTAGACTGAAACACGTAGATCCCTTTATCCTACTATTATTTAGATCACTGATGGAATAAGATGAATAGGGACGGGGTAAGTAACTCTGCACTTTCAAAAAGCTGTTAGAGCTAATAAATGAGTACATCAAAGTTTCAAGATACTAGATCAACATAAAAAGTTAGTTGTATTTCTATTCAATAGCAATAAGCAATCTGAAACTAAAATTAAGAAAATAATTCCGCGGCCAGCTCTGTGGCATAATGGTGGAGTCCACATGCTCCACTTTGGTGGCCTGGGGTTTGAAAATTCAGTTCCGGGCCACAGACCTAGCACTGCTTGTCAGACCATGCTGTGGCAGGCATCTCACATAAAATAGAGGAAGATTGGCACAGATGTTAGCTCAGTGACAATCTTTCTCAAGAAAAAAGAGGAAGATTGGCAACAGATGTTAGCTCAGGGCCAGTCTTCCACACAAAAACACAAAAAAAGAGAGAGAGAGAGAAAATAATTCCATTTAAAATAGCAGCAAAAACAACAAAATACTAAGGAGTAATTTAACGAAATAAGTACAAATCTTGTGCACTGAGAACTACAAAACATTGTTGAAAGAAATCAAAAGTGACCAAAGTAAATGGAAAGACATCCCATGTTTGTGTATTAGAAGACTAAATATTGTTAAGATGGCAACACTCAAAGCACTTCCTACCAAAATTTTGTCATTTTTCAGAAATGAATAAGATGATCTGAAAACCAATGTGGAAAAGCAAGCGTTCAGGAATAGTGAAAACAATTTTGGAGAAAAAGAACAAAGATGGATGACTCACACTTCTCAATTTCAAAACTTACTACAAATCTACAGAAATCAATGCAGTGTGGCAGTGGCATAAGCATACACATACAGAACAATGGCAAAGAATAGAGCCCCAAAATGAATCTATAATTTTTGTCAAGATTGCCAAGACCATTCAATGAAGGAAGAATAGTCTTTTCAACAAATGTTGTTGGTACGTTGGATATCTACACTTGAAAGAATAAATTTGGATCCATACCTCACACTATATACAAACTCTAATTCAAATTGGACCAAAGACCTGAATGTAAGAGCTAAAACTATAAAACTTTTAGAAGAAACCATACATGTAAGTCTTTTTGATCATGGATTAGGCAATGACTTCTTAGATATTGTGCTAAAAGAAGCAACAAAAGAAAATATAGATAAATTCACCAAAAATTAGAATCCTTTATGTGTCAAATAACAGTCTCAAGGAGATGAAAAGACAACCCAAAGAACGTGAGAAATTAGGGGCCGCGCCCATGAGGAAGTGGTTAAGTTGGTTCGCTCTGCTTAAGTTGCCTGGGATTTCACCGATTCAGATCCTGGATGCAGACATGGCACCACTCTTTGGGTCATCCTGAGGTGGGGTCCTATATAGCAGAGCCAGAAGGACCTACAACTAGAATATATAACTATGTACTGGGGGACTTCGGGGAGAAGAAGAAGAAGAAAAAAATAGATTTGCAACAGATGTTAGCTCAGGTGCCAAAAACAACAAAAAAAGAACAGGAGAAATTATCTGCAAAATTGATATCTAAGGGTCTAGTACCCAGAAAAGATAACGACCTCTTACAACTCAACATTAAAATGGCAGAAATACAGGAGGCCAGCCTAGTGGCATAATGGTTAAGTTCTTGTGATGTGCTTTGGCGTCCCAGAGTTCACAGGTTCAAATCCAAGGCACAGACTTAACACCACTCATCAAGCCATGCTGTGGCAGCATCCCACATAAAATAGAGGCAGATTGGCACAGAAGTTAGGTCAGGGACAATCTTCCTCACACACACACACACACAAAAGAAATGAAAAATATACAATTATAACTTAGAGGAAAGATTTGAATATATGTTTCTCCAAAGAGGATGTACAAATGGCCAATAAGCACATGAAAACATACTCAACATTGTTAGTCATTTTAAGTCAAATCAAACCCACAATGAGATATCACTTCACATATAAAAAGAAGGCTACTAAAAAAAAAAGGAAATAAATTTGGAGGATTGTGTTAATCTGCAAGAGCAGCCATAAGAAAATACCACAAACAACAGAAATTTATTTTCTCACTGTTCTAAGAGTCCAAGATCAAAGTATTGGCAGGGATGATTTCCCCTGAAGCCACTCACCTTGGCTTGCAGATGGCTGCCCTCTTGCTGCCTCCTCACAAGGCCTTTCCTCTATGCACATGTGGCCCTAGTGTCTCTTGGTGTGTTCAAATCCCCTCTTCTTTTAAGGACACCAGTCAGATTGGGCTTGGGCCCACCCTAGTGGACTCCTTTTAACTTAATCACCTCTGTAAAGGCCCTATCTCCAAAAGTTAGTCACACGCTGTGGTACTGGGGGTTAGGGCTTCAACATATGAATTTTAGGGTGATGCAATTCAGCCTATCACAGGGAGAATGTAGAGAAATTTAAACTCTCATACCTTGCAGGTGGGAAAGTAAAATGGGTCAGCCACTGTGGAAAACAGTTTGGTAGTTCCCCATAAAGGTAAACATATAGTTACCATGAATCCAACAGTTCTATTTCTAGGCACATACGCAAAAGAATTAAACACATAGTGCCCATTTGTATTTATGTGAGTTGATGGATGTTAACTAAACTCATCGTGGTAATTATTTTGCAATACATACACATATCAAATCACTATGAGGGACACCTTAAACTAATATATTTGCTATATGTCAATTATATCTAATAAAACTGAAGAAGAAAATAAGGGAGCTAGGAGAGGGAAAGAGGCAAAAGTTGTCAAAATAAAAAATAAATGGGTGTGAATAAAATTTGTACATGAATGTGCATTGCAACATTATGTATAACAGCCCCAAAATGGAAACAGCCCAAATATCCATCAACTGATGAAAGGAATAGTGTTCATAATATTAGCCATAAAATTAATGAAATACCAGTACATGTTACACCATGAATGAATCTTGAAAACGTATGCTAAGCGAAATAATCTGGACAAATAAGGCCATATGTCATATGATTTTCTTTATATGAAACGTTCACAGAAGGCAAGTCTGTGGAGACAGAAAGTAGATTAGTGATTTACGGGATTCGGAAAGGCAGAGAAGAGTGGAGGGTGACTTCTGATAGGAGAGGACTTCTTTTGGTGATGATAAAATATTCTGTAATTAGGTAGTCATGATGCTTGCATACCCTGAGAATGTACCAAAAAACACTTGTGTTCACTTTAAAATGGTGAATGTGATGCTATATGAAATATATCTCAATAAAAAAAAATAAAGACAAAAAACACTCCAAACTCAGGAAAGCTGGGTGATTCTGAAGCTAATCTGTGTGATTTTAGTTCAGAGAGTTCAACTGCAGGGAAAGTCTTAAACACACTAAACACTCACCTCTGAAGAGTGAGAATTGCCAAGATTTCAAGGCCCATCTAACATGACTCTGAATCCTTCTTTATGCCCTGGAAGGCATGTAGTGAGTGAAACAATTAGATGGGAACAGAGAAAATAGAAAAGAAAAGAAATGCTTCTGTCAGCTCCTTCTGTAGAGACATTAGTCTAATTTACCTTTTTCAAAAATCTGAGTTCACTCAGGTTAGCCAAATTTAAGGTTATCGTGTTAGTGATCTGATATCATCTCTCTCTCTTTGTCTACCACACACACATGCACACACATTCTACAAATATACCACACACAGGAACTAATTATTTGGTCTTTAAGCGTGCTGAATTTAGGGTTCCTATATGCTGAACCATAACGATGGGTCTGAATTTATGTGGAAAGCTTTTATTTTATTCTGTGGAAGTTAGGTAATCATCCTAGTTTGTCCAATACATGTATTTATTCATATATTTTGGTTTGAGTTTCTTCAGAAGCCAACTGTAAGACAGAGATTCAAGTGTAAGTACTTTATTGGGAGGTGGGGCACGGAGAAGTGAGACAAGAAAGAGAAGGGACCAATGTGGGTGTCTTGTCCCCACTGGACAACTGCCATTTGATCCTGCTGGAGATTAAAGCTATTACAGCTGAGAGGTGAAGAGGCGAGCTTATTTATTCTCTGACTGTCCATCCCTCACTGGTTGTGGGCTGCTTCCAGGAACATTTACTCACACTCTGGCTTGTGTGCTCATGAGAAAGAAAACCAAATCAGGCAGACCTGCAGGCATTTGCTGTATGCAGCCTGTTGTAAAAGGAGGTGAGTGCTAGGGGCATGTGGGTAGGGCACGGACAGCTTCTGTTATAGCATATACATCTATAAATTTATTTACATGCATGATTCCTTGCCAAAAAGGAGAACAAGCGTAATGCTTAACCCAAAATCCAGCAGAGGGCCAAATGTAAATACATGTAAAGATTCCTAGTTATCCCTGTTTTCCCTGTGGAATTTTGTTAATAATGCCCCCTTTCATTTTCAAAGGTCTCCCATTTGGGGGGACACAAATTATAAGATCATGTACTTATACACATAAAATATAAATTATAAGCAAGAATAAGACATCAAACATATATGTCATATCTATCAGTATAAATAAAAATTGAGGTCTTTAGGATAATCCATACAGTTTAAATTATTTTTACTTTTGAGCAGTCAATGTTGAATTTTGAAAATAAAATAGAAAAACAGAGTCAGTATGTTGCTGTACAGAAAGACAAAAAGACTTTGCTCCAAACAGGTATTTAAGTTTTTTTCAATGAATGATTTCAGGACCTTTATAAATAGTAACTATCTTAGCACTCTTGATGGAAGCATGATGACTTTCTATGTTAGATGTGGAGATCAAAAAGCTGGTGCTATGTTTTACAGCTCATCTATATGCCTGGGACCTGTATGCTGGCACTTTAGTTCTTGGGCCTTCTTTTTTTTTTAATGAATGGTAAAGACTTTTTGTGAAGAAGACTGGCCCTGAGCTAACATCTGTTGCCAATCTTCCTTTCTCCCCCCTCCTCCACAAAAGCCCCAGTACATAGTTGTATA
Organism: Equus caballus; assembly: GCF_041296265.1. Taxonomy (NCBI): domain Eukaryota; kingdom Metazoa; phylum Chordata; class Mammalia; order Perissodactyla; family Equidae; genus Equus; species Equus caballus. Next base: position 23,199,310 of record NC_091687.1, read on the forward strand.
TCCTACTTGTAAGTTATTGTAGTTCTTCTATGTGGGAAGCCACCTCAGCATGGCTTGACGAGTGCTGTGTAGGTCGTGCTCAGGATCTGAACTGGTGAACCCGATGCCGCCAAAGTGGAGAAGCAGAGCGTGAGAACTTAACTACTTTGCAGTGGGCTGGCCCCTTTGGGCAGCCTTTTAACTCCCCCTTGTGCTGCCTACAGTACATGTAATGCCAAATATTACATCCCCAATAAAATATTTAACCCTTTCTTTCACTGGCCATAAATGAAAGTAATTACTCAAATATCATTTTTTAAATTTGCCCAGTAGAATTTTGACTGTATAAAACATTGCGTTTTAGTTTTCAGCATATTTATTTTATGAATAAATGCTCTTGTTAATAATACTATGATTAATTTACCTATATTATTAATCAGTTGTATTTATTTTAAAACATAATTTATTTGTTTAATTAATTGTTGTCTTTATTATCAATAGTTAGAAGTATTAATTTAATGAACCTGGGTTAAAGAAGCCATTTCTTAGGCCAGAAAAATTACTTTAAATTTTTTTTTAATTTCTTGGAATTTTCTCTTTCATTTCTCAATTCCACTTAATAATTTCTCACAAGCTTCCCCTAAGACTGAAAATGTAGATATTCAAAAGACTCTATTGACCAGGAAAACGTATTTTTAATTCTTTGAAGTTTAAAAAATGATCATGAGTTTGACGAAGCATATAGATCAGAAAGAAGCCTAGAATCTTGCTTTCTTACTAATTTACACTTGGGTAAGTTCATAATATTGACCAAAAACATCCTTGGAATGTCTTAAGTTATCAAAAGAGGAAGGAAGGTTTGGTGGTGTCAGGAGCTCAGCTGAACTGGGACAGGCGCTGAGCTATCAGGTGTCAGAGTGGACGATTGAAGCAACAAGCCAAGGATAAGATGAGCCTATAATCACTCTCTGATACAGAATAAGCAGGAGTCTAACGCCCGGGGAAGCGCCAAGTCCCCCTGTTCCCTTCTCCCCCAGGGAACAGCACATTGGCTGAGAGTCAGGTAGATCTGTGCAGATGTGGGGGTTCTCTCACCTCTGATGAGCCCCAAACCAATGATTCCTGCAGTTTTATGGACCCTGAGAAGGGCTAAGACTAGAAAAGTAATGGGTACTGTGTGAGATGGTGGTTTAGTGGTTAAGATTTGGTGCCCTCACTGTCACCTCTGGGTCCCTTTACCTGGGGCTCCTTTACCCATCAGGGAACAACACCACCAGTCTGTCTGTTGTCATACTGTGGCAGCCGCCTGTTGCTGTGATGCTGAAAACTACGCCACCAGGATTTGCAATACGAGCAGAGTCACCTATGGTGGACAGGTTTCAGCAGAGCTTCCAGACTAAGACAGACTAGGAAGAGACCATTTCTGAAAAAACTGGCCATGAAAACCCTATGAACAGCAGAGGATAGTTACCTGATCGAGCACCAGACTGCCTGTCCTGGCTTTTCACCAAGTCTAGTGTCAGGAGGGCAGCTTTCCAGTGAGCTCTGCCAGGTGAAGCCTTTGTAATTGCCTACAGCAGGACTTGAAAGAGTATGCCTAGGCTTTTAACCAAGAGCCAGGATCCTCCGGGGGAGACCATTTTTCAAATAGCTCTTAAAGTTTATTTGACCACTCACCAAGATCTTTTGAATAATACTGTAAAAGGGTGTTTTATGTTTTATATTAATGTGTTATGATTTCACTCTCTGCAGTTGTGAATATTAAGCCAGTGAAACATGGGAAAATAATGGGCTATCCGTACTTGTGTGGTTGTTCAGGATATCCGAATGAACTTTGAAGGTTCTGCAGGCTTATTAATGGGAAAATGTGTAAGTAAAAATTTAGGCAATTTGGCCTCACTCAGGCACAGGAAAATCAGTGCTGCTGTAAATGTTATTATCTTAAATTTAGATGGGATAGGAATTGGATATCACAGGGCTTGTACTGATGGCTTCATATCAGCTATATGGTCCTGATGCAGATCCACCTTATGAGAATTAATAGTTCCCTTGAGCACTAGAACTTGTACAATTCAATGATAGAAAGACAGTCAAGCAGCTGGTCTAAGGGATGATTGGAATCATAGGGTGAAGGGATTCACACCATTAGGATCCAGTTTCTCCATAGCTTGTTTACACCCCCACCACTAGAGATGTGTTCCTTCACTCACTAGGATCACATATGTATATGTATGAACTAGAGAATTGCCAGTGGTGTACATGACAAACCCAGGCCTAGTCATGCTTACTTTGGCCTGACTCTAAGTGAAAAATATACCCAACATGACACAAAACTAATAAATATACTCCTAATAATACCATTTTTTAAGCTTCTATATTGTACCACTGTCATATTTCATTTAGTACTTTCAAAGCACCTTGGAGGCAGGTGCTACTAGTCTTTTAATAGAAGAAGAAACAGTGGCTTAAAGAGATGAATTAGCGTGTCCAGTTTACACAATTATAGGAGCAGGAAATGTGAGAAATCTCTAGAAATTCTGAGACAAACATATTTGCACCAGGATTGAATTTTCTTTAATTGACAAAAAGCCAAGCAGAATCCAGTGGCACCCTAGGGACATCTTTATAAACATAGCAATGGTATGCCAGCTTTGTTTGAACTTTAACTACTCCAGAGAAAATTACATTATGTATTTTCCATTATTGAAAAAATGCACCAAAATAAAGCCTGACTACTGCACTATTTTTTATTTGAAAACTATTAGAATGGTAAAAATGAATAATATTTCAATAGCTTCACCCCCAAACTTCAACAGCAATAGTTCTTATAGTAAATATCCACCACTGTATTTTATATGACATAGTTGTCACAAGATACTTGATTTTTGTTTTTTCATAAATTGTTGACATTTTGGTTTTTTCCTTAGTATTAGACTAACTAGCTTTCCATAGATGAAAGTTATAACCCAATTGTCCTGGAAGATAAATATTTATTCTACTTGCTGGAACTTTTAGGAATTTCTTTATAGTTCAAGTAAGAGTGCTTATATTTACTTTGGGCAAGTCTGTTTCTATATATAACAAACATATGTGTTTGGAGGCAAAACTAATCTATACTTTTAGACATCAGGTTAATGGCTATTCTTGATGAGGAATGGTGACAGGAATGCTGCTTCCAGGCACCGGTAACAGTCTTTTTCTTGATCTTTTGCTGGTTACATAAGTGAGCTCAGTTTTTGAAAACTCATTCAGGGATAAGATTGGTACGTGGAGGCATGTAATGATATGCAATTTTTCTGTACTTATATTAAACTTCAGTAAAACAGTTTTGAAAAAGTAAATATTGCAAAGTAAAAAACATCCTTTAAAAATGGGGCCAGCCCCATTGCTGAATGGTTGGAGGTCTGTGCACTCTGCTTCAGTAGCCTGGGTTCACAGTTCTGGATCTCGGGCACAGACCTACACCACTCACCACCCAGGCTGTGGAGACATCCCACATACAAAATAGAGGAAAATTGGCACAGATGTTAGCTCAGGGATAATCTTCCTTAACCAAATAAAAAGAGAAAAAGAGGATGATTGGCAACGGATGTTAGCTCAGGGAAAAATCTTCCTCAGCGGGGGAAAAAGATGCAATTATTTTGTTATTGATAATTTTTTTTATTAATGTTATGATAGATTACAACCTTGTGAGATTTCAGTTGTACATTTTTGTTAGTCATGTTGTGGGTACACCACTTCCCCCTTTGTGCCCTCCCCCCACCCCCCCTTTTCCCTGGTAACCACTGATCAGATCTCCTTATCAATATACTAACTTCCACCTATGAGTGGTGTCATATAGAGTTCGTCTTCCTCTGACTGGCTTATTTTGCTTAACATAATACCCTCGAGGTCCATCCACGTTGCTGTGAATGGGCCAATTTTGTCTTTTCTTATGGCTGAGCAGTATTCCATTGTGTATATATACCATATCTTCTTTATCCAATCATCAGTTTCTGGGCATGTAGGTTGGTTCCACGTCTTGGCTATTGTAAATAATGCTGCGATGAACATAGGGGTGCAACGGACTCTTGAGATTTCTGATTTCAGGTTCTTAGGATAGATTCCCAGTAATGGGATGGCTGGGTCATAGGGTATTTCTATTTTTAACTTTTTGAGAAATCTCCATACTGTTTTCCATAGTGGCTGTACCAGTTTGCATTCCCACCAACAGTGTATGAGGGTTCCTTTTTATCCACAACCTCTCCAACATTTGTTGCTCTTGGTTTTGGATGTTTTTGCCAATCTAACGGGTGTAAGGTGATATCTTAGTGTAGATTTGATTTGCATTTCCCTGATGATTAGCGATGATGAACATCTTTTCATGTGTCTATTGGCCATATTCATATCTTCTTTTGAGAAATGTCTGTTCATGTCCTCTGCCCATTTTTGGATTGGGTTGTTTGTTTTTTTGTTGTTAAGCAGTGTGAGATCTTTGTATATTATGGATATTAACCCTTTGTCCGATATGTGGCTTGTAAATATTTTTTCCCAATTAGTGAGCTGTTTTTTTGTTTCAATCCTGTTTTCCCTTGCCTTGAAGAAGCTCTTTAGTCTGATGAAGTCCCATTTGTTTATTCTTTCTATTGTTTCCCTCATCTGAGGAGTTATAGTGTCCGAAAAGATTCTTTTGAAACTGATGTCAAAGAGTGCCTATATTCTCTTCCAAAAGACTTATTGTCTCAGGCCTAATCTTTAGGTCTTTGATCCATTTTGAGTTTATTTTGGTGTGTGGTGAAAAAGAATGGTCAATTTTCAATCTTTTGCATGTGGCTGTCCAGTTTTCCCAGCACCATTTGTTGAAGAGACTTTCTTTTCTCCATTGTAGGCCCTCTTCTCCTTTGTCGAAGATTAGCTGTCCATAGATGTGTGGTTTTATCTCTGGGCTTTCAATTCTGTTCCATTGATCTGTGGACCTGTTTTTGTACCAGTACCATGCTGTTTTGATCACTGTAGCTTTGTTGTATGTTTTGAAATTGGGGATTGTGATTCTGCCGGCTTTGTTTTTCTTGCTCAGGATTGCTTTAGCAATTTGCAGTCTTTTGTTACCCCATATGAATTTTGGGATTGTTTGTTCAATTTCTGTGAAGAATGTTCTTGGGATTCTGATTGGGATAGCATTGAATCTGTAGATTGCTTAGGTAGTATGGACATTTTAACTATGTTTATTCTTCCAATCCATGTGCATGGAATGTCTATCCATTTCTTTATGTCAGTGTCAATTTCTTTCAAGAACGTCTTGTAGTTTTCATTGTATAGATCCTTCACTTCCTTGGTTAAGTTTATCCCAAGGTATTTTATTCTTTTCGTTGCGATTGTGAATGGGATTGAGTTCTTGAGTTCTTTTTCTGTTAGTTCATTGTTAGTGTATAGAAATGCTACTGATTTATGCACGTTAATTTTATACCCTGCTACTTTGCTGTAGTTGTTGATTATTTCTAATAGTTTTTCTATGGATTCTTTGGGGTTTTCTATATATAAGATCATGTCGTCTGCAAACAGCGAGAGTTTTACTTCTTCGTTACCTATTTGGATTCCTTTTATTTTTTTTTCCTGCCGAATTGCTCTGGCCAGCACCTCCAGTACTATGTTGAACAGGAGTGGTGAAAGTGGGCACCCTTGTCTTGTTCCTGTCCTCACAAGGGATGGCTTTCAGTTTTTGTTCATTGAGTATGATGTTGGCTGTGGGTCTGTCATATATGGCCTTTATTATGTTGAGGTACTTTCCTTCTATACCCATTTTCTTGAGGGTTTTTATCATAAATGGGTGTTGGATCTTCTCGAATGCTTTCTCTGCATCTATTGAGATGATCATGTGGTTTTTGTTTTTCATTTTGTTGATGTAGTGTATCACGTTGATTGACTTGCGGATGTTGAACCATCCCTGTGTCCCTGGTATAAATCCCACTTGATCATGGTGTATAATCTTTTTGATGTATTGCTGTATTCGGTTTGCCAGAATTCTGTTGAGGATTTTTGCATCTATGTTCATCAGTGATATCAGCCTGTAGTTCTTCTTTGTGTTGTCCTTGTCAGGTTTGGGGATCAGAGTGATGTTGGCTTCATAGAATGTGTTAGGGAGTACTCCATCTTCCTCAATTTTCTGGAATAGTTTGAGAAGAATAGGTATTAAGTCTTCTTTGAATGTTTGGTAGAATTCTCCAGAGAAGCCGTCTGGTCCTGGACTCTTATTTTTGGGGAGGTTTTTGATTACCATTTCTATTTTCTTACTTGTGATTGGCCTATTCAGATTCTCCATTTCTTCCTGATTCAGTTTGGGGAGATTGTAGGAGTCTAGGAATTTGTCCATTTCTTCTAGGTTGTTCAATTTGTTGGCATATAGTTTTTCATAGTATTCTCTTATGATCTCTTGTATTTCATTGGTATCTGTTGTGATTTCTCCTCTCTCATTCCTAATTTTATTTATTTGCGATTTCTCTCTTCTTTTCTTGCTGAGTCTGGCTAAAGGTTTGTCAATTTTGTTAATTCTTTCGAAGAACCAACTCTTTGTTTCATTGATCCTTTCTATTGTCTTTTTTGTTTCAATATCATTTATTTCTGCTCTTATTTTTATTATTTCCCTCCTTCTACTGACTCTGGGCTTTGTTTGCTGTTCTTTTTCTAGTTCTGTTAGGTGTCATTTGAGGTTGCTTATGTGAGCTTTCTCTTCTTTAGTGAGGTGAGCCTGTATTGCGATGAATTTCCCTCCTCGGACTGCTTTTGCTGCATCCCAAATGATTTGGTATGTCGTGTTCTCATTTTCATTTGTCTCCAGATAATATTTGATTTCTTCTTTAATTTCTTCAATGATCCATTGTTCAGAAGCATGTTGTTTAGTCTCCACATTTTTGCACCTTTCTCTGCTTTTTTCTTGTAGTTGATTTCTAGTTTCATAGCATTATGATCAGAAAAGATGCTTGATATTATTTCAACTCTCTTGTATTTATTGATGTTTGCTTTGTTTCCCAAAATATGGACAATCCTTGAGAATGTTCCATGTGCACTTGAGAAGAATGTGTAACCTGCTGTTTTTGGATGAAGTGTTCTATATATATCTATTAAGTCCATCTGGTCTAATTTTTCATTTAATTCTATTATTTCCTTGTTGATTTTCTGTCTGGATGTTCTGTCCATTGGTGTTAATGGTGTGTTGAGGTCCCCTACTATTATTGTATTGTTGTTGATGTCTTCTTTAAGTTCTATTAAGAGTTGCTTTACAAATTTTGGTGCTCCTGTGTTGGGTGCATATATATTTATAATTGTTATGTCTTCTTGGTGGAGAGTCCCTTTTATCATTATATACTGTCCCTCTTTGTCTTTCTTTATCTGTTTTGCTTTGAAATCTACCTTGTCTGATATTAGTATAGCGACACCTGCTTTCTTTTGTTCATTATTAGCTTGGAGTATTGTTCTCCATCCCTTCACTCTGAGTCTGTGTTTGTCTTTGGGGCTGAGGTGTGTTTCCTGGAGGCAGCATATTGTTGGGTCTTGTTCTTTGATCCATCCTGCCACTCTGTGTCTTTTGATTGGGGAGTTCAATCCATTTACATTTAGAGTGATTATTGAGCTGTGGGGGCTTACCACTACAATTTTGTGTCTTGTTTTCCGGTTTTCTTCAATTTCCTTTGTTTCTTGTCCCATGGTTTAATCTGTTCTGATGAAGAGCTGCTACTCTCTGTTGTTGTCCTTCTACTTATCTCCTCTGCTCTTGCTTTTGTAGCCCCTTTCCTCTTTTGGATATTTCAGGAATGAGGGTTTTCCTGAGAATTTCCTGAAGAGGAGGTTTTGTGGCAATGAACTCCCTTAATTTTTGTTTATCTGGGAAAGTTTTTATTTCTCCATCGTATTTGAAGGATATTTTAGCTGGGTAGAGAATTCTTGGCTGTAGATTTTTGTCCTTCAGATTTTTGAATATATCATTCCACTCTCTTCTAGCCTGTAAAGTTTCTACTGAGAAATCTGCTGATAGCCTGATTTTTTTAAAAACTATGAGAGTCTCTGAGAGAGAAATCTAGCAGCTCTTTAGGCGTATAGAATTCAATAATTTACTCAAATTTGAAATATTTTTGGTTTTTAAATTTTAAGATAGACAGTGAATGACTTGATTTAATTTACCTATGCAGTGGTTTCCCTATCCTCTTAAATAAACTCAACCTTTTTTCATGCCTTGAACACCCAAAGCTCTTTATCGCCTTAAGATTTTCACATGTGAAATTATTTCTGGAGTTGTTTTCTTCCCATTCTCAGCAAGATTGACCTGTTCTCATCCTTTACAACTCAGGAAGAATTTCCTTAAGGAGGCGTTCTTAGATCACCAGATAAAAGTTAATTCCTCCTTCTTCCTCCAAACTACTATTCTTTCTTGTAACACATTGTTATTTTTCCCCATAGCAATTAGTACAATTAAATTATAAATCTATTTGTTTACTTGCCAGTCCCCCCAAATCATGGGCTGTTTCCTTAAAGTAAATTTTATTTCTATCTATATATACATGCATTATTTATATACATAAATTTTATATATACATATTTATATATATATATGTATATATGTACTGCCTATTGGTTCTATTTCTCTTGAGAACTCGAACCATGTTTAGAATTTGGCTGAAATGAGTTTCAAGTGGGACCTTAAGGATTTCACTCATTCCGTAAAAGCTTTGGAGAGCAGGCTTTGTTCCTTGAGAACAGAAAGATGAGATTTTTTTGGCTGAAGGGAAGTGAACCTTGTGCCAATCACACTATGAAATGAAATAGCTTTGGAAGCTCTTTAGAGTTCATAAATCTATGGTTTACATGTTAACAGTCCATTGGAAGATCAGCGTGGATTGCCTAACTCTGGCTGTCCATCCACCTGTAACAAGGGCAATAAATTCGACAGAACAATGGCAAAGCTAATGCTTGTGGGCCTGAGGCTTTGAGTACTCACTATATACTTATATGTGCTTTAAAATGACATGGCCCTAAATACAGATTTCCTTGATAAACATTAAAGTTAATTTTTAAATCCATATCACACATTAACGTATCAGGGGAGTAGCAGTACTACATCAAATTTAAACTTAATATTTTCTGTGATATGACTTTTACAATTTTGGGAATATTTAATAATTTTATTCTTGAATTGGAATATAAAAATATAGTAGTACATATATATTGCATTATTTAAGGAGTTCTATTAATTTTATAGTCATTTTTGAAGTACTTAAATTTCGTTTTTAGATGTAAGAAAAGATGATAAATAATTGCTAGCCTGGACTTTATCTAGTCCCATGGGGAAAATATTGAGGTGTCAATACTAAAATTTCATTTATCTGTCATAGCTTGTAGTGCAAATGTCAGAGATGAAACCTTTCATCTGACAAATACATATATATGGCACAGAGACATTCAAGTTCCTTATCTAATGTGAGCCAATATGTCAATACAGGTGCTAAAGGACAAAGGATGCATTGCTCTCTGAAACTGCAGACTGACATTCCCCAAGCTGAATTCCAGTGTTGAGAGCAAGAGTAATGACTGCAGTAGGCTGGTGGAAATTCAAGAACAGGTCTGTTGCAGAGTATTGGTTTTTGTGAGAGACCATGTCATTTTCATAGATGTACTTAAACCGGTAAGTGAGCTGCTCCACACAGACAGGCAACATCTACTCCATAATGATTTTACCTGTTCAGGTGAATTAGGCAGGCAGGTCTTTTATTGTTCATTCTGTCAAAGTCTAAGTTCCATGTCAGTAATTATTTGATGGGAAAGACAAAATGGAATCTCTATATCATTCCTTTCTAGGGACTAGTTCCATCTACCTTACTGGAAATTAGATGTGCATCTTAGAATGGTTCATAGTGGCAGGTAAAAGAAACTGAAAAGGAAGAACCTACAGAAGTAAGTCAGGGTATATTAAGTGCATCAGCCTTTTCATCTGTTTTGACTCTTTCTGTAATTAAGAAGTCCCAGTAAGAGTGAAAACAAAGCAGTTCTAGAGACTCTTCTGCTGAAGGAGTAGCTTAAGTATTTACCATGATAAGATGTCCTGGACTCAGCTGTATCCACTAGTGGAAGGCAAACATTACCTCTATACAGGGAATGGAGACTGCTGGCCTAGGGACACTGCTTGAAATGTGACAAGAATAGTGGAGTGAGTTTTTGGGAGAGTCAAGTAGCTCTGGAGGTGGTCTGTATGATAACTTATTTCTGGTGATGAAAAAACAGACATGGGGAATTTCTCCATTCATTTTTCATCCCTACTTTGAATGTTTATTTCAATTATAGAAACACAGTGTTAGTTTTCTATGTGTTTTTTCCTATTATGATATTTTTGAAACTGATGAAATTTCAGAAATATTTTTTGTTCAGCCAACTGTTTAATATTTATACTTTGAATTAGCCTTATAATTTGTTTTTCCTTTTTACTTACAACAAGGGATATTGTGCAGGAACAGGAAATAGACCAGGTTCAAAGAGGTCGGAATGTTCAGTCAAGCAGGTAGAATATGGGAGAGTGGACAGACTGAATAATAAGCACCCAGAGTCCCCACACCCATGGAGGGGGATCCAGAAGACAGCTCTTAGCAATCGATGGAAGAAATCTCCATCAGTGGCATCTCTCTTTAGAGAAGCTTGGGGTGTCCACCCATCACCCTTCAGCTCTTAGACTGGGAGGTGGCCAGGTGGCAAAAGTCAGGAAGCCTGAAATTCTCATCGGGAGGAAGGAAGCTTAGCTTCCTGAACTAGAACTCAGAACGGCCCCTAAATGCAAGCACGGTCAAAGGAAGTGGGAACACAGTCAGCTGGCACCAGGAGGAGAGAAGAAAGTCTGTTGTAGAGCTGAGCTTCAGAGCACTGTCATCCCTACGTTATGTCTGTAAACAACCAGGAGAAAGCCCAGGGACAATATTTTCTGGCCCAGATGAATGTCAAGGGTGACTCACCTCATAATTTGTAGCAGGTTTGTCACGTTATCACAAAACATGCTGCAAGGGCAAAGGCTCATGGAGTAACAACAGCTCTGTAGTCACCCTGGGGATGTTTAACTGAGATCAGATGAGTACAAAGGTAATTTAATGTCTGACTTTAAACCAGCACTATTTGGGGACTGGTTTGGGATGCTAAGACTTTTGTGTCCAGATGTGGTAGCAGAAATTGAAGAGGCTCACTTCTGCCCCTACCCACCTTCCACTACCACCTGGGGTGAGAAACCATAATACGGGTACAATACATTCATGAGCCTTTCCAACTATTTAATTCATTTTACCAACATCTTTTTTCACACAGACAGACAGATTTATGGGCTTTTCTGGCTTTTTGGGAAAGGATGCAGGTTTTCTGGTTCTTAAGCAGGTTTTAGTTCTCTTGGGTATTCTGCATCTCCACCCTGGCCCCGCCTCCACCCCCCCACATGCAACCCCTGACTAGAGAGAGAACTATGGAGTACTCTTGGTAAGACTGTTACCTTAAGCAAATGTTATTTTGCCTAATAAGCACCAATGCTAAGGTGTTAACTGGCTTAATGAGTAAAGCCACTCTACTCAGGGTATGCAAGGTACTAGCAGCACTGGCAGTTCAATTCACATCCTTCTGGACTACTTTGACAATCGCTCAAGTTCTCATTTTTCTTGATTACTTGGAAAGGATCTATTGGAACCAATTCTAGGTTAACCTTTTGGTTATTACTCACCTAATGTGACTAAAACTTAGCTTCACATATTGAATATCGGATCTATGTCTCTAGAGATGAGTCTGTGGAGACCACCACCGACACCAGAGTGCATTATTCCAAGTTTTACACATTTTACTGGGGATTATTACCTTTGAGGGCTTTTTCCCTTAAGTTAGGTTTAGGTACAATTCCCTTAGAAAGATTTAACTTCATTTAAGGAAGGTATTGAGTCCTCTTTATTGGAAAATTCAAAATCCTAATCCCCAACCTAGGTCTTGTTCCTACTCAATGTGCTATCTTTATCTTCCTTGGGAAATGGGCCACCTCCAGGTGATTTTTTAAAAATCCACATTACCGGGGATATATGTTCAGATAAAAGAGAAAATTGATGAATGTTTCATTGTTTTTAGTTTAATGGTTATGGAGTCAGGGTAGTATTTCTAGGACATTCAAAGAACCCTAGCAGAGTAACACTTACTTATGGTTAAAAACCTTTCCCTTGGGAAACCAATATGATAATTTCAGGCAAATAATAAAACTAGGGATATATGAGAAGAGTCTACCATAACATGTTCAGTGTTAGCCCTACTTTGATGGCTTGGTCCAATGTGAAGTTAGCCATTTGTGGTGTAACAGCAAGGGGTTGCTTTTACAGATCTACCTGTGCTGCTACTCAATGTTGAGACCATACTGATGTCAAATGGTTAAGGCTAATCCTAGGTGCTTGGTTAACTTTATACAATTGTAGTAAAGTATTTGCTATCAAAATTATATGGGATATTGAGGAAAAAATCCCCATCCCATTTGATTTCATTTCTGATCACACATCAAAACTACAATTTTTAGAACTACAGTTAGTATTGGCCAAGGAATTTGAGTGGGAATGGATGGCACCACTTCCAGAGCTGACCCATAAAATGATCCCACCCTAAGCTCTTTCTCATTCCCCAATTCTTATGCAGGATTGGTTTACAACCCTGAAGCCATATGTTGAAGGTGGCAGAGCCACTGGATGTAAGCCATATGTGTCCTTAATGTATCACTTAAAGAAGAGATTTTCCCTGCTCTGAAATCTGGTTTTATAATTTAATGAGAAAGAAAGAAACTTCCATTGTATTAAGCCACTGTATTTGCGGTTTCTTTGGTTAAACAGCTACCAAAGCCCTGATATACCAGAACACCACTTTCCCACCAAGAGAGAAACAGAACTTAGAATTGTGTAATGAACTATATGGGTAATGGAGACAATAATGAACACAGGCGTTATATACAATTATTAAAAGCACACCATTTTTTTTTTTTTTAATTTACTGGATATATGTTTTGCTGTTATGGAAGCTGCCATGGCTGCTTGGATCTTCCAGTTAGAAATGTGTTCTGATTGGTGGACTCAGATATGATCTTTGAAGTAGATTTAATCTAAGTGGGTAAATTCTGTGGCTATTATGTTCATAAACATCAGTGCTTTGAGGAAGCAGTAAATAAAAATCACTGTTACTCTCTAACTGGAATCTCTAATGTGCCTAAATTTAAGATAATTGGTTGTTGGATATATACATAAAAATATATTATGAAAATTACGTTATAAGAGGTATTCTGATGGTGATTTATCGCCTGAACTTGTTAAAATGACCAGGAATTAAACAAGAGAAACCAACATATTATTCATTCCTGGTGACTCACCAGTTTCCTTTATTATTATAATCTGAACTGGATAATGTGTTGGTCAGTCATCAAGGTGTAGTAATACTAGACTGATGTATTAGCAACAGTCAGGCCCTCAACAGAGAGTATTAATGTGTAATATTTAAACAACAGCAATATTTGAGCCTTGTATGTGTTACCTCAAAAATAATTTTTTGTAAGAGGAAGGAAATGATCTCCCAGGTGGGCTATAATTTTATGAGATTACATTTTGGCCAGCAGATCCCACCTAGATTGTGCTGGTGGGATGATCTATCAGTCTTCAGCAGCCCCACAGTGGCTGAAGAAATTCAGGCAAACTTCCCTGTCGTCTAGTTATCCTATTTTTTAAAAACATTTTTGGGTTAATTATTGTTGGGTCAAAATTTAGATCTGCAAGGGGATAGTGAAAGGAATAAAATTCTATGTTTTCCTAATTTTTAAGAATTTTAAATAAACTGTCTTGGGAAGTGTGGAATGAGAATTTTACCAACCCTATCATCACTATTATAGTGCTGAAGATAATTTAAACTGGGCTATACAGTAGATAAATTTTCATCATTCTCCAACACAGTACTACTGCACCATCATAGAGAGTAATTTCTAATGTAAATTGAAGGCAATCTTGTATAGATATGGTACAACCTGTGTTAAAAATCATTCCTGCCCAACAACGTACTAACAGAAAAGAACTCAAGAAAACAGTACCATTCACTATCACAACAAAAAGAATAAAATACCTTGGGGTAAATTTAACCAAGGAAGTGAAAGACCCATACAATGAATACTACAAGACTTTCCTGAAAGAAACTGATGAGGACATAAAGAGATGGAAAGACATTTCATGCACATGGATTGTAAGAATAAACATATTTAAAATGTCCATACTACCTAAAGTAATCTACACATTCAATGCAATCCAAATCAGAATCCCAATGACATTCTTTACAGAAATAGAACAAAGGATCCTAAAATTCATATGGGGCAACAAAAGACCTGAAATTGCTAAAGCAATCCTGACAAAAAAGAACAAAGCTGGAGGCATCACAATCCCTGACTTGAAAACATACTACAAAGCTACAGTAATCAAAACAGCATGGTACTGGTACAACAACAGGTGCACAGATCAATGGAACAGAATTGAAAGCCAAGAAATAAAACAACACATCTGTGGACAGCTACTCTTTGACAAAGGAGCTGAGGGCATACAATGGAGAAAAGAAAGTCTCTTCAACAAATGGTCCTGGGAAAACTGGACAGCCACATGTAAAAGAATGAAAATTGACTATTCTTTTATACCATTCACCAAAATAAACTCAAAATAAATCAAAGACCTAAAAGTAAGACCTTAAACCATAAGGCTTCTAGAAGAAAATATAGGCAGTACACTCTTTGACATCAGGATCAAAAGGATCTTTTTGGACACCATGTCTTCTCAGACAAGGGAAACTATAGAAAGAATAAACAAATAAGACTTCATCAGACTAAAGAACTTCTTCAAGGCAAGGGAAAACAAGATTGAAACAAAAAAACAACTCACCAATTGGGAAAAATATTTGCAAATCATGTATCCAACAAATGGTTAATCTCCATGCTATGTAAAGAACTCACACAACTCAACAACAAAAATCAAACAACTTGATCAAAAAATGGGCAGGAGATATGAACAGACATTTCTCCAAAGAAGATATACGGATGGCCAATAGGCACACATAAAGATGCTCACCATCACTGATCATCAGGGAAATGCAAATCAAAACTACACTAAGATATCACCTTACACCTGTTAGAATGGCAAAAATAGCCAAAAAAAAAGTGAAAAATATTGGAGAGGTTGTGGAGAAAAAGGAACTCTCATACACTGCTGGTGGGAATGCAAACTGGTGAAGCCACTATGGAAAACAGTATGGAGATTTCTCAAAAAATTAAAAATAGAAATACCATATGACCCAGCCATCCCACCACTGCGTATCTATCCAAAAAACTGGAAATCAGCAATTCCAAAAGTTCCACGCACCCCTATGTTCATTGCAGCATTATTTACAACAGCCAGGATGTAGAAGCAACCTAAGTGCCTATCAACTGGTGATTGGATAAAGAAGCTATGGTATATATATATATATACACAATGGAATACTACTCAGCCATAAAAAGGATAAAATCGTCCCATTCACAACAACATGGATAGACCTTGATGGTATTATGTTAAGTGAAATAAGCCAGATAGAGAAAGACAATCTCCATATGACTCCACTCATATGTGGAAGTTAAACATGTAGACAAAGAGAACAGATTAGTGGTTACCAGGGGAAAGGGGGGAGGTGGGGGGCTGGGCACAAAGGGTGAAGTGGTACACTTACAACGTGACTGACAAACAATAATGTACAACTGAAATTTCACAATGTTGTAAACTATCATAATCTTAATGAAAAAAAGAAAAATGTTCAATATATAGTTCTATGCATTTCCAATTCCAGTCCAACTTTCTCACAGTCAAATAGGTAGACATAACTGTAGACAGAGATTACATGAATAAAGTTGCATTTGAAAGGAAAAAAAAGGAAAAAAAAATCACTCCTACCATAGTGTATGAATAATAATGAGACATGCTAATTTCTAAGAAAGAGGTGTCATCCTAGAGTGCAAATGTTTTGGTGCAGAAAAGAAACAGTGGTATTTGAATATAGACCCTTTATCCTATAAGTCAAATATCAAATCTGGTTTTCAAATTCCTCCACAATGTGGCTTGACTTTATCTGTCCACAAATATATCATTGTTTATTAGAAGGTCTCCATCATTCTAGTCTACTCTTGTCATAGAGCATTTCAAGACCATTTTAAAATTTTAATCTTATCTTATTTTCATCCATCAACCTTACAGTATCCCCATTCATGCATATACCCTATTCTATGAGGTCCAGCTAAATTCCTATCTCAATCAGTCTTCCTGGCAGCTTTGTATCTCAATCTGTCCTCACTATTATGTTTCAAATGCAGAACAAAGAGTATAGTTTCAAGCACAGAACTAGAACAAGATAAAACACAGAAACATTTATTTCAGCAAGACTTGTATCTACCCGTTGTTAGTATAACCTGCTGTTAGTGTAACCCATTGTTAGTATACAGTGTGAATCACACAGACAAAGATAGCCCATTTGTTTTACTTGATCCTGTTGGCACTATGGATGAGAATTTATAGTGAAATTGATACTGGCTGAAAATGGTTGAAGTCCTTAAAAATGTCACATAAAAAAGTGATCATCCATTCATTTATTCACTTAAAATGAAGATATATTTAACTTCTGAGTATGTACTTTGTGCCAGGCATTGGGGTCCATGAAACTGACAATTGAGGATCGACAATGAAAGAGTTTTGAAAGATCATAACGATAGTACTTTTCTTACTCTTACCAGTTTGTAAAATTATTTATTAAAGACATAGTGTAATAAGGTCAAAGTAGTATAAAGTCATATTGGCTGTAAATATTAACCATAGAAATAAATGATTAGTAAAATCATAATCTGAAAACATGTTATGACTAAATTTTTCTGTAGTATTAAGATTAGCATTAAAGTATAAATATTGCAATTCTTTTGAACATCACCGTAAATAACTAACAATAACACTTAATTGGTCTCCTGTAGTCAGAGAGGATCAAAACATAAATTAGTCAAGGTCTATGAAGCATTTAACAGATTTAAAGTGATATTATTTGAAAAGGTATATGATATTGATGAAATTAATATTGATGAAATTAATATTGTCTCGTGTGCTAATAATATTCTAATAACAAAATCAAAAAGTCTATTATGTGAGAACAGTAGGAAACCTCATCCATTGCAAGTAAGAAAGCAAAACGTTACAGACACTTTGCTAGACTATTTGGCAATTTCTTATAAAGTATAACATACGCCTACAATAAATCTCAGCAATTTCATTGTTAAGTATTTACCCAAGTAAACTGAAAGCTTATGTTCCATCAGCTTGATTCACAATCACCAAAAACCAAGATATCCTTCAACAAGTGAGCAGATTAACAAATTCTCATCTATCTACACAATGGAATACTACCCAGAAATAAAAAAGAATGAGCTACTGATTCACACAACCACATGGATGAGTGTTAACCATGTTTTACTATGTGAAAGAAGCTAAACATAAAAGGCTACGCACAGTGCAATTCCATTTATATGACATTAGGAAAAAGTTAAAATGATAGTGCTGGAAAACAGATCAGTGGTTGATGAAAGTGAATGGGCTAATTAGAAAAGGAAACATACGGGAACTTTTAGGGTAAAAACACTGTTTTAGATGGTACTGTGGTGGTAGATACACGACTATATCCTTTTGTTAAAATTGGCATAAATGTACATCACAGAGTAAACTTTGCTATGTGTAAATACAAAGAAAAATCAACATCAGAGGATCCTAGGATGGAATGTGCTCTATAAGAAGTGAATTTAAATGCATTAAAAATGTCATTGAAAGGGTCAGCCGGGTGGCGTACTGGTTAAGTTCGTGTCCTCTGTTTCAGTGGCCCAGGGTTTGCGACTTCAGATCCTGGGTGCAGACCTACACACTGCTCATTAAGGCATCCTATGGCGGCATCTCACAAATAAAATAGGGGAAGATTGGCACAGATGTTAGCTCAGGGCCAATCTTCCTCACACACAAACAAAAAGTCACTGAAGTGAGTGAGGGAAAAGAGATGACTTACGTACCTTTGGAAAACCGAGTTTTGACTAGACACTATAAGGGTAAGAATAAAAGAAACTGTACAGAAACATAGTACTCTGGTTGATGAATTTCTTTCTCACAGTGATATGGGTTACCAATTCTGAAACTATTTTACATATATACTGAACAAATAAGTAAATGAATTATAGATAACAGGAGCCAAATTTCTCACTGTCAGAGAAAGAAGTTACTAATGAACAAGCAAGGAAGAATGGAATGAATCCTGTGGTACTGGATTAGCTTTGCAAATATCAGTATGAACTCATTTATCTTCATATATATTTAGGTACATGCACGAATATAGACATGAATGTATACATGGATTATTATACTTACAGATATCTCTTAGCTCTGTCTGCTGAAAGGGTCTAAAAGCAGTGAGACCCCAGCAGCAATGAGAACACCTAGTGTCCAGACTTTGGTTTCAAAGTGCCATTCTCCAATACAAACAGGGAACTTTGGGAAAATGGCTGAGGCAGAGTAAATGCAAAATGAGGCTCAATCATCTTGTTATACCAGAAGGTAAGAAATGCTTCCCCATCACCAAGAAAAGAATAAGGATGAAGGCAGAGGCACGTCTAAAGGACACAGAAGTCAACCTAAAAGATCCCTCAATGGCTAAAGCTGGGGTAACTTAAGCTAAAAAATAAGTAATAGATTAACATTAATTATAAATAAATTATAAATAATAATTTTATTAGAACCCAAAGAATGAAATAAGTATCAATATGTTCATATTGATATAAATAAATAATTGAATAAACAAATAAATGGAGAAAAGCACAAGTCTTTACAGGAAAATTTCAAATAACTTAAAAATACTCTTCCTTCCATGAGGTGGAGCTTAATTCCTCTCCCTTTGAATGTGAGTTTGGCTTAGCAATTCTCTTCCAAAGAAGAGACTTTAGAAAGTGAACAATGGTAATTTACAAGGGAGGCACTTGACAGACACCTTAAGTGATCAAGGATAACATCACGTGATGTCATGTTGGTGTCACGGATTCCCTGATCTGATGTAATGAGAAAGACACTTCATCTCTGTGGTCTTCTTCCCAAAAACCTGTGACCCAAGTCTAGCCATGATAGAACACCAAAGACACCCAAACTGAAGAACATTCTACAACATGACTGACTGGTATTGTTCTTAGTCCTTAAAGTCATGAAAACAGGGAAAGATTGAGAAACTTTCATTGACTGGAAGAGACGAAAGAGACGTAATGCTTCAATTCAATGTGTCATCCTGAATCAGAGCAATGTCTTATGTTGAATCAGATATTCTTTATCTTGATGATTGCACCATGGTTATATAAAGTGTTAACATTAGGGGAAGCTGAGTGAAGTTCACATGGGGACTCTCTGCACTATTTTTGCAGTTCTTCTATAAATCTAGCATTAGTCAAAAATAAAAAGTTTAAAATAAAAAAAATATATATTTAGTTCTTATACCACAAGTACTATACTTTTATAATTTTCAAAACTTCAGCTATGCAGTAAGGAAATGGCTTGAGAGTTGATTATCATTCTGTAAGTTCAGGGTTTCAACTTGAGTTTATTTTATGCATGAAAATCTAAAGAAAGCAAATATTAAATATTAATTAAAACTCCCCTCTGACCTATATTATAATTTAATATAACATTTTAAGTCTATAAGGAAAGTTAAATGTAATGTAATCAATGTCTAAATTCCTTGTACAATGTTGTAAAGATCTTCTTGAACACTCCTAGACATGCATATGTTTCATTATTCAGACTCTTGGTCTATAAATTCTTTTTGTTGAGCTAACACAATATCAATATCATTTTTTACCCAGCATACCATTTCAGTCTCTTATTTTGACAGAAAATAAATCTAATTAAATAGCTACAACCTTTGTATCTTCACATTACCAGGGTAAGTAATCCTGAGTCTTTCCTCTTTTTTCAAGAACCCTTGTCTCTCTCTTAACAGTATTTACAAGTCTTTATACATTCCTCATAACATATCAGAAGCTAAACTGAACGTATTATATGCAATATGCAAATATTTAAAAGGAACCAAAAGTCTCACCTGCATACTTTCATGTTTTAATATAACCTAAATTCCTGTAAGCTCATCACACTACTGAAAAATATTGATGCAGCCTCACCTTACTTTCACGCATTTCTTATAAATATTCTTGATCCTATACTTATGAGTTTGATTTTCTAGACCAAATAAAGGTTTTTAGTTATTGTCATTATAGAATTATTTTTAGGAGAGTTACAGTACTGTCTCTGCATTTCAAAACTACTAGGAATGCTCCTTTCTTTTTATGACCCTTGAAAATATGTCATCAATGTCTTTACCTGAATCGCTGATAACAACAAAGGTTAGTGAAAAAAAAATTACTCATTAAAAAAAAGCTAGGCAGGAAAAGTGACTGTTTATGTAAAATGAACAAAGAAATATCCATAAATTTTTTAAAATTGAAAAACTCAATAAAAATTACAAAATAGTGGATTATACCTGCCTGTCACATCCCTCTATAATAAAATGTTTTTCTAAAACAAACAAACAAAAACAACAAGGATTGGTGAAAGACAGAATTCCAAAATATAATTTGTGTAGTTTCCCTTCAGGTTAACATGTACTACGTTAAATTTTATCTGAGAGTGAACTAGACTGACAACATATGTAACATACATGCCTCCATCTTGTTTCACAAAGAGACATCTCATCCAATTCCTTGGTGAAACTCAAGTTAATTTGTCTACCAAACGTATGTCTAGATTGATGAAAAAATTACAAAAAATATGAATTCAATGTACTTTCTATTTGAGATTCTATCATATTAATGATCTGAATATATATTTTTAATAATTAAAAGTAGAATATGGACCATGGGTTACATCAAACTCATTGCTCTCTAATTTGTGCAATGTACATTTTAAAAACTAAACGATGACTTTAATTTTGTCTTTTTTAGGCTTAAATTATATTATCTAGGATTTTTCAAGATCATTGACATTTCAGAAATATATTCCTATGACACTATTTTTCTTCTAAATCTTATACAATACATTAAAGTGTTGAATGTTTGCAAAATGATTATATATACATCTTAAAGACGGAGATACAATATATATACAGCTCAGATAGATTATATATAGAAAAATTACATATATATCTCATGCATATATATTATATACAGATAGATTATTGTCATGGACTAAAATGTGTCCCTCCTCAAATTCATATGTTGAAGTCCTAACCCTGAAGTACCTCAGAAGGTACCTGTATGGGGAGAAATGGTCTTTAAAGAAGGAATGAGGTTTAAATGGGGTCATTAGTTTGGGCCCTAATCCAAAGTGACTCATATCCTTTTAACAGAAAGAGATCAGGACACAGATGCACAGAAAAAAGGCCACATGAAGACACAGGGAGAGGAAGGCCATGAAAAAGCCAGGAAGAGTGGTCTCAGAAGAAGCCTATTCTATTGACACCTTAACTCCTCAGACTTCTAGACTCCAGAACTGTGAGACAATAAAATTCTGTTGTTAAAAGTCACCCAGTCCATGGTATTTTCCTATGGCAGCCCTAGCAAACTAATACAATTATATATGAAACTAAAGATAATTTAGTTCTCATTTGAAAAAGATGACAAAAGGTTCGTTGAGAATCACGATGCATATACATACAATTTAGTATAAATGCAACTACATATATGCATACGCTATGAGAGACTCTGGAGGACACTCTGGGAATCTGATATAAATTTCTAGCTCCCTAGCAATAAGGACCAGATCACCAACCTCGTCGGGATATCAGGGAACAGCCCTGAACTGGTCAGGCTGCATCTCACTGGAGGCCCTGCCTGACTCATGAGTCACACCAGCTGCTCCCTGCCACAGGACCCCATGACTAATAAGAGACTACATATGAGGGTTTCAAAGCACTTTCTAAAATACAGCTTTTAATGATTATTTTTTTATATGGCTTTATTTCCAATATATTTTGCAAAGTGTTGACTATAGACTGTTTGTTACTTACATTAATGAAAATAAAAGAATGATTTTCTTGTTTTCTCTAACCTCTGTATTTCAGTTTTATCTTTTAACTTGTCCTCTCTTTCATGCTTTTCATCTTTGCTTTTGTCAGTGTTTTCATGTTACAGTGACATGAAGGTTATTTTACACCTCCTTTGCAGTATAAGTTTTTGTTTGAAGTCTGAGCTGGAAATGAATATGCCATCACCTATATCAAGACATATCCTGGGACATCAAGGGTCAAAGATTCATAAGAACCTTAGACCACCTAATCTTGTGACAGTCCTTTAGACTATTTTTTTTTTCAGACATTGGTTTAATATCCATTTAGTGAAGTCAAGGAGACACTGATTTTTGTTCATAAAAATTGTATATTTTTACTATAGGAATTTAGTGTATGTGTTGATTATCTGCTATTTTAAAAATCACAGAACTTCTTTGAAAGATTATGAAATCATTTAATATTTTAATAATTTTAATTATAAAACAAATAGCTTGTCCTCTATTAAAAGGATCAGGACATGAATTATTCAGTTCTAAAATTTCACCTATGTGCTGCAACAGACCTCAGACAACTACCATGTAACCAATCTTAGTGGCAAGAATTATAAACAGTACCAACTGCCTTAGATTGGTAGCAATGAGAAAGCTATGTGTGTGTTTTCTTTTAATTTTTTTTTCAAATCTCCCCATAAGAATATTTTCTATCTCGGTAGAAGCTATCTAATTTATTTTTCATCAGTTACAAACTGAAATATTTGTGGAAAATCTGAGTATCTGGCAGTAGAACCCCATTTACTCCAGAGAAGTTGAATCATTTTGTTGGGCATTGTGGGCAGCTACCAGGGCCTGTCCTCTGTCTGAGACTGGTAACACCGTCAACAACCAACTCAGTATCAGCGGATTGCTGTTCTATATTCATAAGCTCCTCACAAGTCTTCCTTCGTCATTTTTTAGGAGATGCTTAACAGGCCTGTTAACCCAATTGCCCTATAAAGAGATGTTTAAAAGCCACAATTATACATTTGTGCATATATGTATGTGTTTCCATGATTTCAAGGGAACCAGGCAGTCACTTAATTGCATCTTACAAAAAAGGCACATCTCCAGTGGCGCAGTGTTACAGCCTATTATGTTATTTAGATGCATTTCAAGTTTCCAAGGGTGTAGTGCTTGGGTAACTTCCTCAGAATCTGTTATTATCAGTTAGAGCTCTTCATAGAAGGCAGGGTTTTCATCTGCCTGTGTTCAGCTGGTTTAATTTGTTCTTTATCCAAAAGAGACCACACAGGAGTATGTGGAGTAAATGGTTTGAAGCTTTAACTACATTATCATTGAGAGCCCACCGTGGGGGGGTGGGTTTGGAAAGTCTTGTTTTATTCTTGGATTAAAAAATAATTAACAGTTTGTGCAAGAATCAAATTCCTCATTTGAATTTTTGTGCAAAATTCTAAGCATAGATGGGAGAACTCAAGACGTTCTGTGGGGTTCTTTACTTTTCTGATTTTAGTATGGCTTCTGTTGATATCCCAAGACCTAAGTGGGCCTCCACTGTGAAGTCCACTGTGACTGATGACACCTCATAAACCATTTGACAATGTGCAGCTAATTATTTGCTGCTTGAATGCTTCAATAGTTCACAAACTATATCTGAACATCTGTCTCTTGCTCTATTTTGTCTTCTGAAATATCAGTAAATTGTCTCCCTAATAAATTTGTGTCTCTTTTTTTTTATTAATATGTCTCAATATTTCTGCCTGGACTCACAATTCTGAGGAATTTAATGTTGGTCAAGAGAGTCAAAAGCATTTCAAAGTTTATCCATAGTCTGGGATCAAAACAACTTCTCTGTGAAAACTGTGCACCGGGGTGTTTCGGGAGAGGGGCATTCTGCTAAAAATTGGTGTGATGCTTGGCACTGGAAGAAAACAGACGAGCAGGACTCACAATCATTGCATTTGAATGGAATTCTGATTATTTACCTAAGACTCTGGGACATGATAGCATAGAATCTAAGTTAATCGTAATGCTAGCATTTATTTTATCTGCACAGTGCACCAGGTCCTGTTTTTGCACTGTACATTATATATATGACTATGTATATTAACAATAATGCTACAAGAGAGGTACTTGCTTTTAGTTCATTTTCAGATGAGAAAACTAAATTTTGAAAGCCTATTTGCTCCATGCCTCACTGGTAGAAAGTATCAAACCTCAGCCTTGAACGCTGGGGTTTCTGATTCCAAATAGCATCTTCTGAAGCAATGCACTTTAAGCATCCATGGAATTGTGTTCCTTATATCTCCTACCTTGGAGAGGATAGTTGACTGATGACCTCAAGTGCTGTGCTCTGAATCCACCGCCACATTCCTGCAGGCTGTCTCCCCTCCCCCATGCATGGCAGGAAAGCTAATGCAGACACATTCCTGTGAGGTGTGGTACTCCTCCCAGGGGTTCCTTTGGTGGGAGGATTTCTCTCAGCTTTGGAAACTTAGAACTGCCCTACCATATAAACTCTTTCTACTCAACCTTCTTTTATATCTCTCTCTCTTTTGTAGGAGTTAATCTTGTTCTCCCAGCCTTGGCCTGCCTTGTCCCCATTTTCTCTCACAGGCTGTCTTATTCAGCTCAGACTGCTTTAACAAAATACCATATGCTAGGTGGCTTAAACAACAGACAGTTATTCCTCACAGTTATGGGGGCTGGGGTATCCAAGATCAGGGTACCAGCAGATTCAGTGTCTGGTGAGGACTCTCTTCCTGGTTTATAGATGGCTGCCTTCTCACTGTCTGCTTGCCTGGCCTTCCTTGGTATGTGCATGGAGTTAGAGAGATAGAGGTCTCCCTGTCTTCCTTTTCTTATAAGAGCACTTATCTCATCATGAGGATCTCACCTTTATGACCTAATCTCAACCTATTTATCTCCCATAAGCCCCATCTCCAAATATTACCATATTGGGGTTAAGACTTCAACATACGAATTGTGGTGGAACACAAATATTCAGTCCATTGCATTCTACCCCAGCCCTCCAAAATTAATGTCCTTTTCACATACAAAATATATACACTCCATTCCAACAGCCCCAGAAGTGTTAACTTATTTAACTCATTCCAGCATCAACTCCAAAGTTGAAAGTCCAAACCTGCATCTAAATCCGATATGGGTGAGACTTGAGATATGATTTTTCCTGAGCCAAAATTCCTCTCCAGCTCTGTGAACCAATGAAACCAGAAAATTTATGTGCTTCAAAATATAGTGATGCGACAGGCATAGGATAGAAATTTCCACCCCAAAAGGGAGATACAGGAAAGAAAAAAAGAATGATAGGACCCAATTAAGTCTAAAACCTATCATGGTATATTCTATTAGACTTTAAGGCTCAAGCATAATCCTCTTTAGTTTGATACTCTGCCTCCAGGCTCACTGGGGTGGCAACATTACCCCCATAGCTCAGAAGGGCAGCCCTGCCCATGCTCTACCCACATTGGGCTCTCTGTAATGGGAGGAAAAAAGAGGGCAGAGAAAGGGTAGAAGGGATCACTGAGTAGGAGAATCTTGGCCTGATGAAACCAGTGAGGTGGGCTCACCCTTTAAAACTGAGGAGGAAAACTAGACTTGCCTCCTGGGCTTGTGGTGGAAGTGGCAGCCCTGATGTACTCTGAATCACCTTTGAGGTGCTTCTTCCCTTTTCTTGAAGGATAATGCATGTTCTCAGCCTTCCTTCATTCCATCCCATTTTCTGTTTCCTACAGTCCCAGCTGTCAGTCTTTCTGCTCCTCTAATTCCATCTCTTTCCCTGGCTTCTCTTGAGAGGGCTGTTAGGTCCTTGGTTCATATCCAAACTAATCTCCTTATCAAATGGTTAGCCAGTCACACCCTTGATGTTCTCTTCAGAACAAACTTTCTCAATTTTTTCCATATGGATAGGCTGATAATTTTTCCAAATCTTTAAATTTTGGTTCTTTTTTTGCTTAATTTCTTCTTCAATTCATTTCTCTCCTCTTGTATTTTACTATAAGTCAGGAGGAACCAAGACACTATTAAACATTTTGCTTAGAAATCTCCTTGATTAAATATCCAACTTTATCCTCACAAGCTCTGTCTTCCACAAAACAGAGAAACAGAAATGTAATTCAGTAAAGTATATATGTTTCTCATTTCCTTCCGAAACCTCATCAGAATAGCCTTTAATACCCATATTTCTACCAAGATCCACTACATGATTATTTATGTCTTCTCTAAGAAGATGGAGGCTTTCTCTACAGCCTTCTTATTTTATTTGTGAGCTCTTACCAGAACCACCTTTAACGTCCAAATTTCTACCAATAGACCTTTCATGGCATCGAGGCTTTTTCTAGAATGTGCCTTGAAACTCTTCTAGCCTCTACCTATTATCCAGTTCCAAAGCTACTTCCACATATTATGGTATTTGTTACAGCAGCACCCCACGTCTCAGAACTAATTACTGTCTTAGTCAGCTTTGGTCACTTTAACAAAATACCATAGACTGGATGCCTGAAAAAAACAGATATTTATGGGGCCGGCCTGGTGGTGCAGTGGTTAAGTGTGCACGTTCTGCTTTGGTGGCCCGGTGTTCGCTGGTTCGGATCCCAGGTGCAGACATGGCACCGCTTGGCAAGCCATGCTGTGGTTGGCATCCCACATATAAAGTAGAGTAAGATGGGCACAGATGTTAGCTCAGGGCCAATCTTCCTTAGCAAAAAAGAGGAGGATTGGCAGCAGCTGTTAGCTCAGGGCTAATCTTCCTCAAAAAAAACCCCCAGATATTTATTTTTCTCAGTTCTTGAGACTGACAAAACCAAGATCAAGGTGCTAGTAAGTTCAATTCTTGGTGAAAGCACTCTTCCTAGCTTGCAGATGTCCATCTTCTTGCTGTGTCCTCACATGACTGGGAGAGAGAGAGAGAGAGAAAGTAACACTCTGGTCTAATCTCTTCTTATAAGGGCACTAATCCCAGATTGAGGACCCCACTCCCATGACCTCATCTAAATCTAATTACCTCTTAAAGGCCCATATTCAAATATCATCATATTGCAGGTTAAGGCTTTAACTTAAGAATTTGGGTGAGGCGGGGCGCAATTCAGCCATAGTCCAGACACATTCCCCACTAAATTTCTTGGATGTTTAATCCCATCCTGGCTTTTGATTCCCAGAAGACCCAAGAACAGCAGTAAACAGCTTTTGGAGCAAAAGGTATAACATATAAGATATGAGATGCGTGGGGAGGAATTAACTCTTCACCATCTGTGTGCAGTGTTGTGAGGTGTCAGTGCTGTGAGGACTCTAGGGGTCCTGGGCTGTCTTGGTGGATACATTGCAGGTGCCGGCGTAACCCTGGCCATGAATAAACTTATGTTTTGATGGAAAAAGTGATGATGAAACTCACTGGGGGACAGCTTGAGTGCAGGAGCTCTGCATACTGAATGAAAAGATAGTTCTGGTTACTTCACTGGGGAGATACAGAAAAAAATGAAAGTAGGGTGGGCGCGCAAGGATGGACAGGACTGCTTCACAGGTGCACACCAGCCATCTCTTGAGGACTCTCGGTCTAAGAGGGAATTTCCATTGCAGTCAGAGATTGCAGCTTTGGGTGGCAAATCAACACAATATAAACACATCACTTAGAAAATTTTCTCATCCCTGAAAAACAGTAGAAATCTGTGCTTTTTACAGTCTACTTCAAGCTTTTAATCGGGGCACTGAAGTATCTCCTATCTGGTCTCCTAAGTCACTTGATAGTGACAGAGGCTAGAAAGGGGACTTTTGAATCTGTGACTTAATAGCCTAAGTGCTTGAACTCCAACTTTGTAGAAGAAACAGTTGATGTCTTAAGTCTACAAATGCTGAAAGGATGTCTTTGAGGAAAAATCAGAAAAAAAAAATAGATAAAGTTATAGGAGTTTATTGACATGGTCTGGCCTGGATCCCTTTTCCCCTTAAAGATTCCATAGCTATGGCTTCTTGAACTTCTCTAAAATCTGGTTAAATTGGTAGATGTCATGCTCAGAAAGTGATTGAATATCTAAGAATATATCTATTTTTCTTTCTTTCTTTTTCTTTCTTTCTTTCTTTCTTTCTTTTTCTTTCTTTTTCTTCCTTTCCTCCTTTCTTTCTTCTCTCATCCTCTCTCCCTCCCTCCTTTCCTTTCTTTCTCCTTATCTCTCTTTTTTCTATCTATCTATCATCTCTTTGTCTCCTCCCTCTCTACCCTCTCTCTCTGTGTGTATCATCTGTCTATCTATCTATCTATGATCTACCTATCTATAATCTATCTATCTATATTTTGAATATAGTTTCCAGGAGTTTAGACCCCAGGTTAACATATGTAGAAGAAAATCAAAGAGTAGAGGCTACGGGAGTGGCATGCTTAAGAACTGGCTCTATATGTTGGAAGGTGAAGGAATAGAGCAATAGATGATTGACACTGCAATTGCTGCAGTAGAGAGCTCCTATGAAATATGAAATTAATGGAGGATGATCATACATAGTTGGAGGTTTCATGATGCAAAAACTTTTGAGGAAACAAGGCCAGCGAGAGAAAGACCAAGATCCTGGGTGAAGGCCAGATGAGCTTGTGGAAATGCCAAGTTCAAATATCTCAAAGAAGCCCAATGGATTGAAAAAAATGAGACGGAGAGAGGCTCTAGTTGAGATTAGAAAATCAGTGATTCAAAGAGCAGGACTTTGTTTTTTTGTGTGTAGAATTTATGCTTTGTCTTAAAGGGACATGGAGTGGTTAAACAAGGCTTGTGGTGAAGACCATAGATTTAGGAACCAGATACCTGAGCTTGAATCCTGATTCCACCATTTTATTGCATGTGAGCTCTCAGAAAACTAGGTAAGTTCTCTGTGCCTCAGTTTTCTTATTTATAATATGAGGATAATAACAGCATGCGGTAAATTCTTTAAGGATTAGATGAGTTAATACATGTTGAGTGCTTAGAGCAGTATCAGTGAGAGTAAATGTTAAAAATGGTTAGCTATTGCAATAGCAAATATAGATAACGGCCTATGTGTAACTAATTATTTTATTAGTAAGACTAGGGTGGTTTGGGTACATATGGACCAAAGCAGAGAGATTCAAGAGATATTTAGGCAATATTGTTTTAAATGTCTGTGTCAGATGGAACAATCAGGGTCAAAGAAGCAACAGGGATGATTCATGCTGCTGGACAGCAGAACTGTCTGGCTTTCATTGCATCTGCAGGAGGTACAGGTCATCTGTTCAGGTTTAGAAACACTGAGTTTGCAGTGCAGCTGGGCACAAATGGCATACCCTTTAAAACTATGAAATAGAAAACACCAAAAATACTCTTAATGCAATGCATACACTTCTTAATGAAAATAAGGGATATACTAGAGCTTAAATTAACAAAATAGTCATGATAAAATCGTAGTTTGTGGCTACTGTTTGAGAGATTGCTCTGTCTAGGAAATGGGAACAACTATCTTCTGATAAGTCATATAAAGCATGGGGGAAATTATGCGACTCTTAGAATTAAAAGGAAACATTTCCAGGATAATTCTCCCAGGCACAATCTGTAGGCCTGTGAAGAGGATATAAATTATCTGCAAGCACATCAAGTTACAATAAAGCACCATGAAAATAAATTGTTCACATGGGCATAAACTTTTTGTTTACTTTCGTACCTCTGAGTATGAGCATGACTGTTATTGCTATTTATGAATTATTTTCCTAGTAGATAAAAAGAGGAGGTTGGTTCCATGATGCTAGATGATACTGTCCTCTGACCACCCTGAAACCTTGGGCTCTGGCTATTTATTACCCTGAATAACTGTCAAATAGCATTTTTACCATAATGATGAACTGGATATTATTGAAATTAAAAGAGAAAGTGAAAAAATCTATAGATGATAAAGAGTGGAGTGTTTAATTGTTTACAGCACCATCGGTAAAAGAGAGTCCTTTTATATCTGCTCACAGGAGTAAATTGATGCTGGTTGTTCTAGCATCCTTGCAAACCAGCGGTTCTCAGTACCAAAGATATTCCATTAACTTTTAACGTGGAATGTTCTTTGAATTCTCTGAGAAATGAGGCAAGGTAGTCAGTTAGGATTTTTTTCACTTGCTGCTTAATGTAGTGTGTATGTGTGTGTGTGATTTCATTCAAATCATCATTATAATTTAACTGAACAAATAGGATGTCTGTGAATGAAAACAATTGTGTGGTTCTGCTCCATGGCAAAGCCACACATATAATAAAGAAAGAGAAAATAGTTGAACTCTGCTCTGTCTCACATATATGCCATACTGCCTCTTCATGATCTTAACGTTACCCCTACTTGCCAAACCTGAATAAGAAGAATGACGTTTATGGTTATTCTCTCTCAGGAGTCTTCCACCAGAAAGAAGGCTTCAAACATCAGCTGGTTAAGGTATTAGTCTGTTAGAGTTGCCATAACAAAGTATTACAGACTGGGTGACTTAAAGAAGAGAAATTTATTTTCTCACAGTGGTGGATGCTCGAAGTCCAAGTCAAGGTGCTGACATGATTGGTTTCTGGTGAATACTCTCTTCCTGGCTTGTAGAATTCTCTCTATGGACTCCTCCCTGTACATGCAGAGGGAGAGAGAGCCCTCTGGTGCCTCTTTCTTTTCTAATAAGTACACTAGTCCTATTGGATTAAGAACCCACTTTTATGACCTCACTTAATCTCAAGTATCTCCTACAGGCCCTATCTCCAAATATAAACCCGTTGGGGTTTAGGGCTTCAACCTATGAATTTGAAGAGGACACAGTTAAGTCCATAACAACTAGTGTATCCCAAGGCCACTACTCACTAGAAAAACATCCCTGAACTGGATGTGAGTATGAAGACTCTATCTCTGAATCTCCTGTCTCATAATGATTCTTTAGCCAATGGTTTTAAGATATGCTTTTTGATTGTGGGTTGAACTTGAACGGGATGGTGAAATGCAAAACAATGTGGAAGAGATTTTACTCAACAAGAATACCTACCCCTGACCACTTTGGGTTCCTATTTGCATGGAATATCTTTTTTCATTTCTTTGCTTTCAGTCTATGATGTCCTTAAAGCTTAAGTGAATCTCTGTGGACAGCATATAGTTGGGTATTGCTGTGTTGTTGTTTTTTTTCATCCATTCAGCCTAAGTAAGATCCACTCTTTCAATTGAAGAATTTAAACCATTTACATTTAGAGTAATTACTGATTGATAAGCATTTACTATCACCATTTTGTTAATTGCTTTCTGATTGTTTTGTACGTTCTTTGTTCTTTTCTTCCTCTCTTGCTGTCTTTCTTTGTGAGTTGATGGATTTTTTGTTGTGGTGGGCTCTGATTCTTTTCTCTTTATAATTTTTTAATCTATTATAGATTTTTGCCTTGCGATCACCACAAGACTATCATAAGATATCTAATATTTATACAGCCAATTTTAAGCTGATAACAACTTAACTTAAATCGCATAAAAAGTTCTATACATTTCCTTGCCTCTCCACAATACATGTTGTTGCTATCCCAATTTTCATCTTTATAGATTATATATCCATTAACAAAATATTGTAGCTATAGTTATTTTTAACACTTTCGTCTTTTAAGCTATATGCTAGAGTTCAAAGTGATTTATACACAATTGCAGTATTAGAATAACTTGAATTTGACTATATATTTACCCTTACCAGTGAATTTTATATTTTCAAATGTTTTCATGTTACTAATTAGCATCCTTTCATTTCAGCTTTAAGAACTCCCTTTAGCATTTCTTGTAAAGCAAGTCTAGTGGTAATATAATCTATCAGCTCTTGTTTGTCTGGGAAAGTCTTTGTCTCACCTTCATTTCTGAAGGAAAGCTTTGTTATGTAAAGTATTCTTGGTTGAGAGCTTTTTCTTTGACTACTTTGAATATAACATCCTACTCTCTCCTGGCATGCAGAGTTTCTGCTGAAAAGTCTGCTGATAGACTAAAGATTATTTTGTATGTGATGAGTCTTTTTCTTTTGTTACTTTCAAAATTCTTTCTTTGTCTTTGATTTTTGAGAGCTTAATTATAATGTGTATACTATATAAATTACTGGAGCTGAACTTGTGCCAAACTCTAATTAACATTCCTCTGATTCTAGCATGAATCATGATGATTCATGATGCAAAAAGATAACAAATTCTACACAAATGCCAGTTCTCTAGTAAATTACCCTAGAAAGTCTAGGAATACATGCTGAGATAGATGTGGACAACTGTAGTAGTGCATAAAAATTGAACCATTTCACCCTGCTACACAAACCCATTCAAATTAGAAATCATTCTTGACAAGATCACGGATATCAGAATATTCTTTAATGTATATAAGTCACTTGAATGATGCTTTGAATAATGATACACCTTAGGATAATGCTATTTTCTTATTTTCATTTTTTTCTCTTTTTTTTGCTATGATTTGTTTATATTTAGCTTAGTTAACAAAATTGTATTTGAAATTTCTATCCCCTTAGATGTTAAATGGATCAGTGGGAAGGACTGTATTATCTCCAAGAAAAAGAACTCTCCAAGACTGGAAAGTACGTTAATGCCTATATATTGCCACTGTCCATCAGTAGTTAAATATTTATCTATTACAAGTGCTTTGCCATAAGACTGACCTACTTATGCTGGAATACATTCAAGAGGAAAACTCCTCCTTCTTCAGAATATGACAGTGATAAGAAACAACCAAGTCTTCGAGATGATTGTTAAGAATAATACCTTCACTCTCTTTGCCAAAACAAAACCTAGAAAATTCTGAGAAATGATTGGTAGAACTTGAGTGGTGTTAGTCTTACTTTTTATTCTAGGAGTGAAACATGAAAACAGCACTCATGAAGCACCATCCAACTATTAAGCAGTATCATATTTATCCAAATGCCTCAGACAGGGCTGAATCAGACTTACACCTCGATATTTATTCACTTGGGTATTTTATATGCAAGAATCATTTTTATCTACTATGTGTTAAGTTCTGATAATAATGTTGAAAGAATTATAGGAGCAGAAAGAAAGGAAATCAAGGAAAGAGAATGATAGAGAAGTGAAAAACTGTGTCGGTATAAAAGATAATAGAGTTTCCAGGCCCAGTGACCATAGGAACAAAGTTACAGAACAAAAAGCAACATGCGATATTTGAAAACCAAAGGCAGTGGGGGAGTATGAAATGCAAGGGAGAGATGAGGGCAGAAGAAGTCATGGAAAAATGCTTACTGTCTAGTCATAATGTAAATTGAATTTTGTGTCAGAAAATTGGAAATTCCGTATGCTTTTAACTGGGTAATAATAGTATGATCAAATTTACGTTTATAATTTTAATGTTAAGTAATAGTTAACATGAAAATACTTGGCAAAATTCTAAAAGTATAAAAGTCTTAGGATTTCTGTTTCAAGTCATAATTAATTAACTAGTTGCAGACATTCTGTGGAATTATAAGCAAAAATACATCTAGACAATAAATAGAAAATAATGATAAGCAGCACAGGACATGATACCTGAAAGAAGGGAACCAGTGGGTATGGCATCGTTGATTTTACCAGCACTCTTTAGATGGATAGTTATGGGTTTTCTATGTTACGCTAATATGAAGGATGCCCCACAGAATATGAATGTGTTTGTACATGTGTCATTTTACATATCAGCATATTAGTAGTATAAACAACTTGCATTATTATCATCAAATGTCTTTTAATAGAGATTGTACAAATGTATATTCTTTCTCTCCTTCTCTCTAGCCACCTATCTACATAGTATATACACATGTACATAGATACATAAATATGAATAATTTTATGAATTTTGCCTAAGGTGGAAATTGTATATTGCAGTTTTAATTTGCATTTCCCATATTTTGCAAGAAGTTTAGTCTGCTTACCTTAATTTGTTATGTTAATTTCCTTTTCTAATACATTATTTTTACCTTTTACCCACTTTCTTATTGAGCTGTTCCTTTTGCTGTTAATTTGCATAAGTTTTCTTATACATTAAGAAAACTGTCCTTTAGGAGTTTTAAGATTTGTAGATTTTTTTTTCCTAGCCTCTCATTTGTTTTCCAACTTTTTCTAACATTTTTTCCATGCATTTAAAAATATGTTATGATGAAAAATTTATCAATCTTCTCTTTTATACCTCCTACTTTTTTAAATTACAAAAACCTCCACACTCCAAAATTAACATATAAAATAAAGCTATTATGAATTGTTTTCTCATACTTTCACAGTTTCCCTTGTTACATTTAATTTTTAATCATTCTGGAATTTATTTTGTTGGGAGATGTAAGATACACCTTTTTGGCTGATCATTCAGGTGGTTGTATAGAGGACAGTTTTGAGAAGGATAGAACCCGAGATAGCATTCAGTTAGAACAAGGTTGTGGTCATCAGTTGGAGAGCTGATGAGAACACACACAGATCCAGGATTGTAGGATGTGAACTCATATGTTAAATGATGAGAAGGTGAGTTTGAATCCCCCTACACACACACACTTGAGCCAAATTTTTCCCCATATATGGCTACAGTTTGTACTAAACCTCTATCAGTTCCAGAATTCATATTATAATATGTAAATTAATCTATGATTAACCAAATTTGATCTGTAAAGATGAAACTGGCTTGCAAAAGCCCATTTATCTAAGAGACTGACAAAGTAAATATTGCTTTCTGAATTCATTTTTTCTATGTAAATCTGATATAGTACTTAATAACTAAAATAATGAACCCATATCAAATATTGTTCTTTTAACTTTGTTGTTATAATTTATATGCTTTTTTTTCTTTTGGTGAGGAAGTTTGGCCTTGAGCTAATATATGTCACCAATCTCCTCTTCGTGCCTGAGGCTGATTGTCACTGAACTGACATCTGTGGCAATCTTCCTCTATTTTGTATGTGGGATGCTACCACAGCATGGCTTGATGAGCAGTGTATAGGACCATGCCCAGGATCCAGACCTGCAAACCCTGGGCTTCTGAAGCTGAGTGCACCATCTTAACCCCGATGCCACCAGGCCAGCCCCTATAATTTGTATTCTTAATATCAAATCTGTGAAGAATCCTTGAAATGTTTAGCTAAACTCATTCATGTGAACATAAATGAAAATTAGACTGTTTGTTTCATGACAAAAGTTGCAATTTATTAAATGCCTTTTCAAGTACATTAAATCTGATTGTACTTTTAAAGGCATTTCTCATGTAATTAACTTGATAGCAGCTTATCCTGAGATTACTCAGTTAGGACTTTTAATGACATATACAAGGCACTACATCTACTTCTGTATGGAATATAGTCTGTCTCCCTTTGCTTGTTCTTGATTGAATGACTAGTAGAATAGCTTGGGGTAATTATTCTTCTATTTGAAAGAATGCCTCTTGATTAGGGACTTGGTGCACAATCTATTTTCTTGGCAGACTTTGATTCAAAATGCAAGTGTGATAAATACTTCAGATCTCCATTTACTTTTGGGGAGTTTTCTTCATCAAGATGAGGAGTGGTTAAGTATGGTAGCTGGATTCTTCCCGTAAGCCACAGTAGCATGATGAAATTCATAGATGAAACTCAAATGTTCATCAAACATGCTAATAATTACATTTTAGTGTATACTTCTGAGGCTGTTATATCACATTCTTATGCCCACTTATTAATCCTTTTATTTCATAATGCCATACAAAATTGTTTCTGTACTCATAATTTTAGGTTGAATGCCTTGACTTTAAAACTTACCTTCTTTGGGCCGGCCCTGTGGCAAAGCAGTTAAGTTCACACAGTCCGCTTCTTGGCGGCCTGGGGTTCACCGATTCGAATCCCAGGTATGGACATGGCACTGTTTGGCAAAAGCTATGCTGTGGTAGATGTCTCACGTATAAAGTAGAGGAAGATGGGCATGGATGTTAGCTCAGGGCCAGTGTTCTTCAGCAAAAAGAGGAGGATTGGCAGTAGTTAGCTCAGGGCTAATCTTCCTCAAATAAATAAATAAATAAATAAAATTTGTCTCTTTAAATTCTGCAACAAGAACTGTTTGCCATTATGTGTAAAAATATAACCTGATCAAGTGGTAGCTAAATCAATGTATAAATCTTAGCAGAACACGCAGGAATACCAAATTCGCGGAAGGTTCCTTGTGTGTCCTTCTGGCATCACTTCCTTTTAAAGAGTAGGAGTAGGTAAAACTTTCTCACAATTCCCTGCAACATTAGCCCTGGCCACACTGGGTCATTCAGTCTTGGAAGAATCCTTCTTTTTCCCCACTGCTTGGTGTCTATTATGGCTTTCTGGCCAAGAGCAACTTCGTCTATACTACTAAAATTTTTGCCTTTGTGCAAAACACTCCCCTATTCCCATGTTCCCAGCTTTCCTGTCAGTCTCAGCCTGAAGAGGGGCCATCCCCAGTTGCTGTCTCCCATGTCTGCTCTTGCTGCAGGCTGCAGGGGAGACCTGGACCCTCTCTCCATTCCCTTTAACAGAATGCAGGCAACTGGTACCTCATCCTGTCCTGGTGCATTCTCAATGTCTACTAAGAGCACAACTACAGAATCAACCAAACTCCTGGTTTTCATGGAATTAAAGAGAAAAATATATAATCTGCTGCAAGTTCTCCCCATTCGAAGTATTATTGTCTTATATGAAATTGGAGGTTATTGTTTGGAAATTTGTTTGAACTGAAATGAGAGGAGAAAACAAAAAACAGTAAAAATAGATATTTAAAATGAGTTATTGAAAAAAAACATCAACCACATTTAGGAACTGTATATACTGACTGGATATTTGATTAGACAAAGGCATCAGTGTTAAATTTTTAGCATGATAGTGGTGTAATGGTAACATTTATCAAAAAGAATCTATCTTTTAGGTACCCAAATGAAAATATATGTGTATCATTATATGCAAAATAACTTGGAGGATGGAGATAGGCGGATGATTTAGAAAAAACATAATAGCATATTATACGGTTAAATTTTTCTAAATGTAAATAGTTTAAAAAGAAAATCTAAAGTTAAATATAACCAGGTAAAGAGAGTACTAGACAGGAAAATTACAAGCAGATTTCATGCATGAACTTAAAATCTTAATAAGTAAACATAAAATCATAGCAAACATTATTAATCAATATGTAAAACACTTACTGTATCGTCTATTATTTCTATTTTATGCTTCTACTTCTTTCTAGATATGAAAACTTCCCTCTTCTTGTAGGATAATTTGACACTAACTTTCTAAGTCTACTTTCCTCATAAATTGACAAGTGATATGTCAGATATGTTGCTAGGCCACATGACTTTCAACAGGCAATTCCTGAACCTTTCAAGTAAGTTTAAAATAGGATTCACAAAAATATCTCATATTGTACCTTTGAATTGACTGAATGAATTTCCAAGAGATTCATTTTATTTCACAAATTGGATTAAACATATTTGAAATATTTTTGGAATTAGGAGATTTTTTATTTGAGGCATCAGATGGTTTAAAACTGGTATCACTTAACTATTAGTGAAATTCTTCTTTTATTAATAGAATTAAGATAATATAGACAGCAAGAATGTCAAGTCAGATCCACAAGAATCAGCGATTTTACTCAACATCAAATTTTACTGATAATTCAAAGACTACACAATACCTATAAGATACAGAGGAAGTTGCAGAAGTCTGAGGATAGCTAAGAAAACTCTAGGCCGGGGATCATGAAAATGCACAGCTGAGGTCTGCTTTGGGAACTAAAATTGACTGGTGACCCAAACAGCCACCCTTCTGGCTCTATCATGACTGAGTATGGCAAGGGTACCAGTAAAGGCCTGTTCCTGAAAGGTTGAGAACACTTTTGGTGGGTAACTTACCCAATGACCCCTCATCAGCCTGAGTGAACATTTTGCACTGCAGTCTAAGACACGTTCCACTTAATCCTCCTATCCGTCTCTTTTTCACAAATGTCAAACCTGCATAAGAGGTATGAAGACCTTCACTTCTCTGGCTCCCTCATCTTTTTCCTTCATAGACATGTCATTCAATAAATTCATTGCATATCTAATTCAATAGTGATGCTTGCTTTTCAGAAAACTCAAACTAACACACATAAGTAGTGCCAGAAATAGTCTGAGAAAATGAGAGATAAGATGGGGCTTTGTGACTCACTCACTCTCCACCTAGTGGACAAAGATGCCATCCTGTAGTGTAAGTGGGGTTTGGAGAGTACCTGCAGTAGGCTGCAGAACAATTGATAATATTTCACTACCGGTAGCTTGGAAAAACCTCCTGGAAAGGGGAGTACATCGGCAGTTGTGGTGATTCAGGCATTGACCAAAAGGGACAGCAATGCCTGCCAGGTTATTGGAGTCATTGGTTATTTTTAAGTTTGACTGATGCACTGCAGAGAGCTAATGAGAAACTGATGACTGCTGACAGTTAACCATAAGAGCAAGGGGTTCTCTTTAGTAGGCTCTAAAGAGGCTCTTATATCTAGCACACAGTCAAGCAGCAAATTGAGGACCTGATAGGGTCAGAGAGCTCTGCAGATACAAGGCTGAGATAAGGTACATTAAGTACTTGAAGTTCCTAGTTGGGAAAACTCACCAGGTTGGGAATCT
This sequence comes from Equus caballus, assembly GCF_041296265.1. Taxonomy (NCBI): domain Eukaryota; kingdom Metazoa; phylum Chordata; class Mammalia; order Perissodactyla; family Equidae; genus Equus; species Equus caballus. The sequence continues at coordinate 23,238,003 of NC_091687.1, forward strand.
CGAAACATAGGATAAGGACATCTGGTTAGATTCTCCTGAGAACACTGACTCTAAAACAGCTCCATTCCTCCTCCACAACTGTCAGAGCTTACAGGGGCAGTGCGTCCTTCCCTAGTGAAAGCTAAGACTTCCCTCAGCTAGAAGTCACTGCATAAGCCTCTACTGGGAAGGCAATAGAGAAATGAGAATTTTGGAATGGATATGTTACATAAGACCAGAAAATTCACGAAAGCTTTATATTCCAGGAGAGGGCCCAGAGGACATACCATTCACCAACGTCATCACAAATGCTCTGGAAAGAAGGGCACCAGAATCACTAAGAAATTCTGTCATATCTGTCTTCTGCATGCCAGAGATGATAGTGGTTAAGCAGAACTATTTTGGGGTGCAAATAACCATGATAATAATAAGGCCTCAAAGAACTAGAAGCCAGGTGGCCCCACTTGACTGCCAGACCCCGGAAAATTGCAATTATCTTAATGATCAGCAAGACTGGGGAAGCAGCCTAGGGAGCTGCATCTGCAGAGAGCTATGGAGATGATTAATAAAACACAACATCCCAAGGGGCAAAGTAGAGGGGTAGCCTAAAAGAGTCTCACTTTTCACCTATAACCAGAAATAAAGTGAGAATGTGAGAACTGGAAGCTTAAGGTTATTAACCCAATAAAAAGCCCCAATTCCTTGTTCAGATCCTGGACTGAGTTCCAGAACCCATTGACTGAAGAGGTAGCAAGCTTCCAAAGAGAAAGGACTCTGCAACATTAATTTCCCCAGTCCTTCACCAAAGTGGCCTATGGCCATTTTCCTGGCCGAATGACCATTGCAGATAGGCAACTACTTCGACATGTGGGGAAATAATGGATAAGGGGTTTGAGTAAACATTAACACTTAGAGATCTGAAGAATCATTATAGGACAAAGAAATAAGTGGCTAATGGTTGGCTTATTTTGGACGAGTTGGATCTGTGGACCGATCCAATTGTCCTGTCATTTCCCCAATCCTGAATTGTGTAATTGAATATGACATATTTTGTAGTTGGCATGATCCTCACATTGGGTATTCTAAGTGCACAGCAATAGCTATCATAGTATGGTGGGCCAAATAGGAACCTCTCAAACTGCACCCTCACCAAGATAGAGAATCAAAAACAATATTGGATCCCAGCTGGGATTAAGGGACTGGGTATTACTATTAAACAGTAAAAGATGCAGGAGTGATAAGCCTATCATACCTCCATTTATTTCACAGTGAAATGAAAATTTAGGGACTTACCACTTCAGTAAAGTTTTGAGGGGTTCAGGGGTCAAGGAAGTGCCAGGATATGCCCTTCAAAGTAAAACAAATTGCTGAATCATAATCCTCTAGTACAAAGAAGGAAGTGCAGTGCCTGAGAGCTAGGCCACCTTGGGTTCTAAAGGCAACATGTTCCACATCTAGAATTACTGTTCCAATCTATAAGCCTGTGACATGGAAGGTGACAAGCTTTAAGTCAAGCCCAGAACAGGAAAGGATTCTGCAGCAGGTCCAGGGGGCAGTGTCAGCAGCCCTTCCATTTCAACCATGTGATCCAGCAGGCCTCATGCTGTTGGAGGTTTCAGTGGTGGGAAAATTTGCAGTGTGACTATTATGGCAAGCACCAATGAGAAAATCAACACATAGGGCCATAGGATTATGCAGGAAAGCTATGCTTTCTGCTGGAGAGAATTCTTTTGAGAAACAGTTCCTGGCATGTTACTGGAACCCGGTATAAATAGAGTACTTGAAGCAAACATATAGATAGAGCACCAACACTGCCTTCTAAGGGAGCAGTTGATGTACTAGCACAAAAATAACCCTCTGAAAGGATATAAGGCCCTCCTTCAGGATAAGCCCTATGCATTAAATTCAAGACATCTATATGGCAGTCTGTCAACAAATAGGAAGAACACATGGGTCAAGGAACCAAGGGTAGAAGCATGAGTGGCTCCATTTGCCATCATTCCCATTGACCTTCTGGATGATTTTGTTTGCCATCTCTACAACCCTAGACTCTATAGGATTGAAGATCCTGGATCCCCAAAGGGGACATACTCTTATCAGTGCAGCAAGGTTGTCATTGACTATAGGCTATTACAGCCATCAGGTCACTTTGGATTTCTTGTGTCCAGGATCAAGCAAGAGGAGGAGTCATAATACCAGCAGAGGAATACACAGTAGGATTGGGGAAGGATACGTGTAGAACCTAAGCCATGCACTCTGTGCCTCCTAGTACACATTCATCCCATTATAATTGTGGATAAACATATGCACAAGACTACTCTGAGTATGATTGCCATCTTTAGAGGAATAGCTAATCATCACACAGGCTGAGAGTGCACCTCTGATTCAGGAGTCCATGTACTCTGGGGCATGTTGAGGTCTGCATCTTGCACCTACACAGTTCTGAGACTCCTGAAAACCCACAGGCCTGAGGGGCCAAGCCACCTGCTCCAGGTAGATGCTGAGTCTTCTAGACCAAGATGATGACAAAGGAGGCTCTTGAATTTCCCTCCTCCTCAAATCTACAGCTACACATGGAGAAATTCCTTCTGAGATAAATCCAGAAACTAAATGATTGATTCCTAAACATTGGGAAACTGATAAAATATCCACATCAAAATGAGTAGAGCAGGCTGAGACAAATCTCACCATAAACTCCACCCCCTACCACAGTGACATACAATTGGGAAGGAACCCCAAATCCCCAGCTTCTCCATGAGGAGTGAAGAGTTTAGATTACAAAACTATGGCCCAAGGGAAGGGCCCACAAATTACCTAGCTCTGAAAGCCAACAGGGATTATATTCATGAGTCTCACAGAAATACAGCAAATGAGGAAGCAGTTTTTAAATGAATGGAGAAGTGCCACCTGAGCCTATACACCTGAGTTCAGTAAAGAGAGAGCAGGCAAAAACACCCATCTCAGAAACTCCATAGAAAGGTCTTAAATGCAAACTTTCCGAGCTACAACCTGAGAGTTTGGCTTCTAATCAGCCCGAATCAAGAAATTGTTCTATGATCCTCCCTTTTGGGACACTGATGAGCCTTGGCACAACTGCAACTGCTGGGATTCAATAGAGAACAAAGAAGATGGCTTGGGCAATCACAAAGGTTTGAGAGGCAATCAGGAACTCAGGACAGTCTGATTGATGAAGCTCATCTCCTACATGAGAACTGTCTGTTAAGGTGGGAGAGGTGGCTGTTCTATTTAATGCACAGAAATTAACACAGATACTCAAGGAAAATGAAGAAACAATGGAATATGTTCCAAATAAAAAAAATCCCATAAATCTCAAGAAAGCAATCTTAATGAAATGGAGATATGTGATTTACCCATTAGAGAGTTCAAAATAATGGTCACAAAGATGCTTGCTGAGATCAGTAGAGCAACACAGGAACAAAGTTAGCATTTCAACAAAGAGATTTGTGTTACATTTTTGTATTAAAAAGTACAAAGCAGAAATGATAGATCTTAAGAGAACAATAATTGAACTGAAAAATCATAATAGGTAGAATTCAAGAGCAGAATAAATCAAGCAGATGAAAGGATCAGTGAACTCAAAGACAAAACAGTGGAATTCATCCAATCAGATAAGCAAAAACAAAAAGAATTAAAAAGAATGAAGATAGCATAAAGGACTTATGGTATGTGATCGAGGAGGCAAATTTATACATTATAGGGGTCTAAGAAGGAGAAGAGACAATAAATGGGGCAGACAATTTATTCAAAGAACGAAAAACCAACAACTTCCTCATCTGAGGGAAAAAACAAACATCCAGATCCTGGAAGCCAAAAGTATACCAAATAAGATTAATCCAGAGACCCATACCAAGACACATTGTAATTAGGGTGCCAAAAGCTAAAGACACAGACAGACTCATAAAGGCACCAAGGTAATAGTAATTTCTTACATAAGGGAATCTCTATAAGACTACTAGAAGATTGTTCAGCAAGAAATCTTTCAGGCCAGAGAAAGTGGGATGATATATTCAAAGCACTGAAAAAAAAAAAAACTGCCAACCAAGAATATGCTACTAAGTAAAATTGTCCTTCAAAGTTGAAGGAGAGATAGAGTTTCCCAGACAAACAAAAGCTGAAGGAGTTCATCAGTACTAGACTGGCCAAACAAGAAATCTTAAAGGGATTTCTTCAAGTTGAAAAATAATGAATCTAATTAGTAATATAAAAACATATGAGAGTATAAAATTTACTGGTACAGGCAAATACATAGTCAAATTCATAATACTCTAACAACTCCAACTGATTTTAGGATATTAGCATCACCTTGATACCAAAGCCAGGCAAAGACACAACAGGAAAATAAAATGACCAACCCACATCTCTGGTGAACATAATTGCAAAAATCCTAAATAAAATACTAGCAAACCAAATTCAGTGACACATTAAAATTGTTATACACCATAACCCTATTGAGATTTATCCCTGGAATTCAAGGAGGGTTCAACATACAGAAATCAGTTTGACATATCACACTAAAAAGATGAAAGAAAAAAACATATGATAACCTCAATAGACAGAAAAACTATCTGATAAAGTTCAACATCAAGTAATGACTAAAATTTCCAATAAAATAGGTATAGAAGGAACTTACCTCAGCACAATAAAGGCCATATATGAAAAACCCACAGCTAACAACATAATCGATGGGGAAAATTTAAAAACTCCCCCCTAAGATGCAGTACAAGACAAGGATGCCCACTCTTACCACTTCTATTCAACATAGTACTTGAAGTCGTACCCAGGGCAATCACACAAAAATAGAAAGGAAAGATATCCAAATCAGAAAGGAAGGAATAAAATGACTCTGTTTGCTGATGATATGGTCGTATATTTAGAAAACTCTAAAGACTCAAAAAAATTAGAAAGAATAAATGAATTCGGGAAGGTTGCAGGATACAAAATGAGAGTAAAAAATCAATTGCATTTCTATGACCAATCAACAAACTATCTGAAAAGGAAGTTAAGAAAACTCCATTCACAAATGCAAAAAAATTAAAATACTTAGGAATAAACTTAACCAAAGATATAAAACATTTGTACACTGAAAATCATGAAATGCTGATGAAGGGAATGAGAGAAGAAATGGATAAATGAAAAGACATCCCACATTCATGGAATGGAACTCTTAATATTGTTAAAATGTCTATAATACCCAAAAAGATCCACAGATTCAATGCTATCCCCATCAAAATTCCGGTGGTATTTTTAACGGAAATAGAAAAAACAATTCTAAAATTCAGGGAACCACAAAAGATCCTGAGTAGACAAAGCAATCTTGAGAAGGAAGAACAAATCTGGAGGAATCAAACTTCCTGATTGCAAAATATATTACAAAGCTTTAGTAATTATAACAGTATGGTACTTGCATAAAGACAGATATAGACCAATGGAAAAGAACAGGGAACCTAGAAATAAATACGTGCATTTGTAGTCAAGTGATCCTTGACAATAGTGCCAAGAACACACAATGGTGAAAGAATAGTCTCTCCAATAAATAGTGTTAGAAAAACTAGATATCTACATGTAGAAGACTTAAATTGGACTCGTCTTACACTGTACACAAAAATCAACTCAAAATGTATTAAAGCCTTAACTGTAAGACCTGAAAACATAAACTAGTAGGAGAAAAGCTTCTTCACATTGGTCTTTGGCAATGCTTTTTTTAGATGCGACACCAATAGCAAGCAAAAATATACAAGTGAGACTACATCAAACTAAAAACTTTATGCACAGCAAAAGAAAAGATCAACCGAGTGAAAAGACAACCTATGGAAAGGCAGAAAATATTTGCAGACCACATATATGATATAAGTTTAATGCCCAAAACATGCAAGGGACTCAAACAACTCAATAGAAAAAACACGAATAATCCTGTTTGAAAATGGGCTAAGGATCTGAACTGACATTTCTCCAAAGAAGACATACACATATTAAATTTTGTTTAATGCACAATTTTAATTTTAATATTTTAAATTCCATAGAGGATTTCATTTCCAAAATGATTTTGGAAAAAAATAATTTTCTAGGTCCACCAATAAAAACACATTTGGTGTCAACAAATACATTAAAAAATAATCATAATTTTGTCATTTTAGCATCCTCTTTTACTCTCAAAAGCTTCTTGATTGGGAAGATAAAATATATGGTCAACTCACCTTTGAGTTCTTAAAGGAACATACATGAGGTTATTCATCCCAATTTTCTTTGTGGTATCAAGGAATTGAAGACAAAGTAAGAACAAATAAGAAAAAAATAGGAAAGAGTTTGGCATTACCTAGTGTATTATCCATGGTTCTCCTGAGAAACAGAAATAAATAAATAAATACACACATACACACACACATCTTTATATCTACAAAGAGATTTGTTATAAAGATTTGGCTTACATGATTATCAAGTCTGAGAAGTACCACGATGTACAGTTGCCAAGCTGCAGATCCAGAGGAGCTAGTGGTTTAGTTCCAGTCTATGTCTGAAGGACTGAGAATAAGGAGAGTCAGTGGTGCAAGTTCCAGCCTGAATTTGAAGGCCTGAGAACTAGAAGATCCAATGGTCTAAGTTCCAGTCTGAGGATAGGAGAAGATCAACATCCTGGCCCAATAGTCAAACAAGCAAAGTTCCTTCTTACTCAGACTTTTTGTTCTAATCTGGTCTTCAATTGTTTCGGTGAGGCCCACCCACATTAGAGAGGGCAATCTGCTTTAGTCAGTTTACTGATTCAAATTAATATATTGATTTGAATTGATATTGATGAAGGAAATGTTAATATCATCAAGAAAAATGTTCACAGACAGGCTCAGAATAGTATTAGTCCAAATGTCTGGACACCCCATGGCCCAGTGAAGTTGACACATAAAATCCCACCTGATGTATTTGAAAATTTACATATCTTATAATACAGGAAATCTACAACCAGATTTACACCCTAGAGAAACTCTTGCACATGTGCTCCAAACAATTCAAATATCCATGAAAAGAGTAAAGAACTACACTGAGATATTTTCAAACAATGGAATATCACAGGCAGGTGAAATGAAAAAATGGATTACGATAGGTTGGATGAATAAGCACGGACAGAGAAAAAACAAGTCACAAAATAATGCATACAGTACATTTTAAGTTAAAAAAAAATCTGGCAAAATTACACACACAAAGATTGGAGAGTGAGAGAAAATAAAAATAAGAAAATGTTTATCAATAAAGTAAGTCCAGGAATGAGATTGCCTCTGTGAGAAAGGGAAGGAGATGCAAACCAGCAAAGGCATAGGGCAATGCATGGAGTGTATAATGAGATGTTTTTTAACCTGAGCGTTAGGAATATGATGTTCTTTTTATTAGTTTCTAAAATATGCGTCTATGTTTTCTAGGAGTTTCTGAGCTTGTCCTATACTATATAATACTTTTACAAATAACATTTAGAAAACAATGCTAGATTATTTGTGGCACTTTTTTTATAATCAAATATGAAAGTTCCATGTAATATTTATCTGTTCAACTTTAAGCAATTTTCTACCTAACTGCTACTGTATGCAGGCTATCCACTAACGAGAAAGAAATTGTTTCGGTAGATAACGTATGCTATTCAAATTCACACCAAAACCCTCAGGTAACTCTTTTTGATCGTGGCCATCTGGTCTGCTGGAGGAAAAGAATGAAAACAGCAAGATCCACTACTGTTCCTCCAGTCCAAACCCCTACTGCTGAAATCACATTATTCTTCCTATTCTAATTACTGTAACACACTGTTCTCTTTCCACATCTGTGATGTTAAAATATTAAATCTCATATTAAAATGTGAACACTGTTTGTGTGCACTTGCCTCTAAAGCTGGAACAAACAACAGCCAACCAGCGACAAGAAGATGGTGAATGTACATTATTATGGGAAGACAGAAGAAAGAGAGGTCCTTTTAAAGTCACCAATATTCCCAACTTGGCTTCAAGACATGTGTTTTCACCTTTTCACAGGACTTTCTAGGTTATTTTAAGTGCCATTTTAGAATATAACACACATACACAGACAAGCAATTTTTTTTTTCTATACAAATTTATTTGGGGCGATGGGAGAGGTATTGAAGTAAATGGATACATATGTTTAGAAATATAGATTTATTTTCTTTCTAATCAGAGGAGACTTAAGATGACCTAGAAGTATATTTTATAATAGATATTTTATCATAAATTCCTGGAAAACTCTCGTGAATATATTTTATAGTAGCAGTTATATAATAGTAAGCATTTCTGAGGTCGCAGGATATATTTTCAAAATTCTAAGTAAATATAGATGTAAAGGTCTAATATGAGCTTATCAGCTGAACATTTTAAATCATGAGAAAGAAAAACTGTTTATTTGTGGGCAATTTTAAATCATGTCCACCAATTCTTTGGCACTCCTACCATTGAGAGGTGAGATCCGTGGTTACTCAACCAATAGAACATGGCAATTATGACATGGCCATTTTGTGCTCCTGGCCCTGAAGATCTAGGCAGCTTCAACTTCCTCTCTTTTGGTATACCTCCTTGCCTGTCTAGCAGCCATGGAAAGAGCCATGAAGAGACATGAAGTCTCCCCAGCCCAAAGCCTGTGCTGAGCTCCCAGTTACAGCCAGTGCCAACTGTATGCCAACAAGCCGTGTGTGTCAACCTTGAAAATGGGCTCCTCCTCCTCCACTCTACCTGCCTGAAAGGATGCCTTATATAGCAAAAAAGGCCTGTCCCTCCTTAACCCTATACGGATTGCAGATTTGTGAGTGAAATAAATATCTTTTGCTGTTTCAGGCCACTAAATTTTGGGATAGTTTTTATTCAGCAATGGTAACTGAAACAGCTGTTGGTGCTGGAATATTGTGTGAGATAGAGGATATTTTTGTGGCCATTTTGGACAATACCAGTCTGCTACAACTTGTGTTAACTTGTGTAATCATCACAATATTCATATGAGAGAGGTTATTATCCCTATTTTACAGATCAGAAAACAATCGCAGTACCAAGGAGAGAAAGCTAGGACATCATAGTGCTGAGATGTGGGCCAAGGCAGTATGGACTCAAAGCTCATGTTTCTGGTTCTAATACATTATTGTCTTTTATAAGTCTCTGGGAGTTAAGAGACCAGTTCATAAACGTCAAGAGTTATGAGAGGTAAGAAGTCATCAGAAAATATTCGTAGAGATGCTACTCTTGATGTTTCAGAGTATTGTGTATGTGAAAAATGGTAGAAAATTGTTCCAAAAGAAGGGAGAAGTACAAGGTAAGATAGTTCTTAATAAACAATGAATAGTGGAGTTAAACACAAAAAGTATGGGAGAAGAGTAGGAGCTTACTTCCTACATAGTGAAAATGCAGGCCAGTAAGTAGAAACTTCTTTAGTAATAAAAAGGTGCATTAGTTATTGCTAAGAAGTATTCTAAGTACCTTACATATGCTATCTTATTGACTCTTATGCCAGCCCTTTGAAGTACACTATTATTATACTATCATGTAATGTAGTACATCATGATACTATCATTGTCCTATCTTATAGACAAATAAAGTGTGGCACAGAGAGATTAAATAAATGAACTAATATCACAAAGCAGCAAAATGGTAAAATCTGGATTGTAATTCAAGCAGTCTGGCCCCAGAGTCCATGTTCTTAACTACCATCCTGTGTTATATTAAGCAGCATATTGCAAATAAACAAATACCAAAAACAACCTACTGGACAAAATAGTAAATAAAACAAAAATGAAACATAATATTCAAAAAAACGAAAACTCACACCTGCATCCATACTTTCCTCTCCATTTCTTTTCTTTCTTCTTTTTCTTTCTTTCTTTTTTTATTTTTCCACTGAGGAAGATTTGCCCTGAGCTAACATCGGCTGTCAATCCTCCTCTTTTTGCATGTGAGCTGCCACCACAGCATGGGCACTGATGTATGAGTGGTGTAGGTCCACACCCAGGCACTAAACCCAGGCCTCCATGGTGGAGCATGCCAAACTTAACCACTAGGCCACTGGGGCTGGCTGTGTTCTCCATTTCTAATTCAGTGGTTTATTGTGAGGCCTAGGTTTATCCTTGCACCTGTGCTGTTACTTTCTCTACAACTTGTCATTTCAAAAGTGTCCTCTTTCCAATGCAAGCATCCTCAGGTAATTTCCATGTGAAACAAATGACAGACAAAACAAACCAAACCAAAACAACAGAAAGAGAAACTATAAGCAACAATAAAGAAAATCAAAATAAAATGCCCTCCTTTGGCTATATGAGCCCCAGGTAGTTATTGCTTATGGTTTTCTGGTTGTTAACCCCCACAATTCCCTTCACAACCAGGTTTCTCAAATGGATACTTTATATTCCTGGCTTCCACTTCTTAACTTTTCATTGATAAATGGACTATAATTCATTTTGCTCCTGAGTCATGCTAACGATCAACTGACCAAAAATCAATGACCTTATGGTAGCTAAATTCACTGGGCACTTTCAGTCATTATTTCCACATCATAGATTAAGGCTGATTCCTTATTCTTTTTTCTGGAATTATCTTGTCCTTTAAATTGTGACACTGTTCTGGATTCCCTCCTCCTACCTGTCTGCATGGGATTCTCTTCTTCATTCTCCACCCATGTTGCACTCAGTGGCTGTCTCCATTCTACACACTGCTTGGAGTCATCTTATCCACACCTAAATTCTTGGTTAATAGCATCTGTAAAACAGTCACCCTCAATAAAGACAAAAAACTATGAAGTGGACATTAGGATCTCCATTTTATACATGTGGAAACTAACGCTTGGAAATGTAAGATATGTAAGTCAAATCCCGTTACCCAGTAGAGAGTAAAGCCAAAGTTTGAATTCCTATTTACTAGAACTCATAAGACTATGCTGGAAGACAGCAATTTGAAAATATACATTGCTAACCAATTCTCATAATAATAATTATATGAGATAATAGTAATAATAATAATAATCAGAACAAGAATCAATTTCTTCCAAAAACTTCCAAATTTTGATTTGGTGTCATTATCTCAGGTCTAAAGATAAAAAAAAACTGTGTTCCAGAGAACATGCAAGATTTGCACCAGAGCATAAACCCAGAAAAAGACCAAACCAGCATCCAGAGCTGACTCTGACTTCCAAATGTGCCTTCTCACCATGGTCCTGTTCTGTTTCTTTTTTGAATTGTAGTTCTTGTGTTTAATCTAAACTCAAAATGCTTAAAACGGAGCTCATTGTCTTGATCCTCATTGTTCTGTGACTATATTTTTTAATAACTGGTCTCCTTCCTATGATTTATAAAATGCAAAATGGCTACATTTATTTCTATTATTTATGTCCTTTTATATTCATTTCTTTCAGTATAACAATCTTTTTAGTATAGAAAGAATCAAAGAAAAAAGCTCTATTTTAGATCATAGACAAGATTAGGCCTTGGTACCTTCAACACAAATGGAGGCTGATGAAAAAGGAGCAATCTGAGGAGGAAGTAAGGTTTCAAGGATGAAAAAAAAAGCTAAACAAAGTATAAATGACAGCACAAATCACACCCTTAAGGTAGTGACATGGTTTCAAATAGCATTTTGTTTAGGAAAATAGTTTGATGGGTCAGTTTTTTGAGAATTATATCACAGGGCCTAATCAGAAGGCTAATAAAGAGACAGTTTTCTAGAGACTAAATTTCTAATAGTTGGAACTTATGGGTAACTGGTAGACAGGGAGAAGGATGTTAAATGATAAAGTAAATGTCAGGTATATTTCCTTCAAGATGCCTTGTGGAATTGCCCTGCAGGAACTGGAGAACATAGCATTGTGGCTTTGCAGTAAAAGGTACATTTGGACCCTGGATCTGGTAATATAGTTTTTCCTACACATCTTGGGTTAAGTCCTAAGAATTATGTGTCAATACCACTTCAGTAATAACTTTGAATAGTTTATTTGTATATTTGAAAAATAATTAGTCGGCAGGCAAAGCGTGTCAACTTAGTTTTGTGCTGAAAACTTTGAGAAAGCTCCAAAATAATATGTCTGTAGAGTTTATGATCTTGCTGACCAGGAATTCCCTATAATTTTCATGAAAACCAACAATAAATGGTTTAATGTGCCCTTTAACCGTTACCGTAACCTAACTGGCAATCAATATTATTCCCAGATGCTCATGAAGTAGGTGTTACATGGAAGCAAAGTGGACTTTGGTCGTTATAACTGTATATGATTAATAAATGATATATAAAAGTGACAAACACAATTTTCAATTTATCTACATATATTACTTTTATATAGAAGTGATATAAATAGGTTAATACTTACCAGAATTGTGTTTGAAATATACTTCTTTTACAGTTATTTTGTTATCTATTTGGTTAATTTGGCAGGTCTTGGAATGTCAAAGAATGAATCATTTAGTTGAAAATATCTTTAGAAATCCATTGGAAACCAACAACCTGCCTTTTGCTGGTGTGCTGGATTTTTCCAGCGCTGAATTTTAAAAATTTGTTAAGATTGCTGCTAGATGAAGTTTACCCACACTACCTAAAAATGGATTATCTGCATTGCTTCTTTGAGTTCTGAATGTATTGTTTTTCCTAAAACATCTTAGAGGGCAATCAAATTTAAACAAAAATATTATAAGCACTTCAAAAATCATCTTGTTCACTGATTCTCTTTTTTTCCCTGAATAAAAATAAATTCTTTTTTTTCTAAATAACTCTTCTATTTTGGCAGAGATTTGTAGGATAGTCTCTGAAACACTCTTCTTTAAAAAGGTAAAAAAAATTAGTGTGCCCCCCTTTTTAGTATCTCTCGTCTTTTGTTTACCCTTGGAGTTCTTCATTTTATTACATCTCTGAAGTAAGCATAGGGTATACAGTGAAGGGTGCCTTACTATTACCTTTGGCAGAAGCACACTTTCCGGGTACACTTATACCATCTGTAACCCATGACTCTGGCTGTCAATCTCCACTTTCTAGTACTAGTTAGGAATTCAGAATAGTACTTAAGTTAGGAATAGTGTGCATCCTGAGGGGACAGCCCTTCATGTTTAAAGCATCTTAGTCCACAGGGAACACACTGCTCTGGATGGAACCTCACTAAACTCTGAGACTCAGCCACAGAGGGGCAGTTTATTCTCCACTGACTTGAGGGGTAAGCTCCTCCCTGCCTCTATTCTAAGTCAGTGATAATCAGTGCTGCCATGAAGGTGACACAAGCACCAAGGAACCTACGTTTGACTTTGTAGAAGAGGAAAAAGGAAAATGTCATGCCAAAAATTATGATGACACATATACATCTCTTCTACATTGTGGGACAAAGACATCATATGCTCTCACACGTGTCTCCCCAAAAAATAACCAACAACACAGCTCAGAGTATCACCCTTTTAGAAAGTCCCTCCACACCCATGTTTTCTTCTCTAATGCACAGAACTACAGATTACAGCCTATCTGAGCCTTGCCATAGCTTCCCAACTGCCAAAACATCCAGTCCATCTCTCTATTTGGAGCTTAAATTTTGGCTTTACCTTAATAACTCTGTGAACTTGGCAAGTCATGTAACTGTTTAGTGCAAGTAATTGCTTATCCATCAAATTGGGATAGTCAACTTAGTAATTCACAGATTTTTGTTAGATTTCAGTGGCATAACACAAATTAACATTTTATCATAGTGCCTGGTACACAGTAAGGGATAATACAAGTTAACTATTAGTACCATTTATTTTGTTAAAATTGCCACTATGACGTTTATTTTTAACCAATAATTTAAAAAATTTCTCTTGAATATTCTCTTTCATAACATCTGCTTTTACTTTTTCTCCTATTTCTTCAAACTCCCCAATGATGACAGCTTTAATACCCTAGAAATATATCAGCAGGACATATGGCTTTCCAAAAAAGACTTGAAAAACCCTCTCCTCTGGTAAGCCAAGCAAGAGTATTAGGGGTATCTTGGCAAGGGATGCGCAAAAAGATCAATACCAGAGGGGGAGTATTCATTTGGCTGCCCAAACACCATGAACAAATGTTTGGTCTTTGACAGATATGAAAGGTAGCCAGAGCCCTTTAAGCTGATGAAGAACAATCACCTCACCGATATACATACAAGCTACCTCCCAGCAATTAGTAAAACAGCCAGTGTTTGTTCACTTTGCTTCATTTTTCTACTCGTAATTAATGATTGAGTTTAGATTCAATTGTCCTGCTTTGACCTCAGAACTATTTCCATGACCAAAGTTCCATATTTTCTTTCAGACTCCACAAACTGAATAATCAGCATGCCCCTTGCCGTGCTGTTTCCGTCTGTTACATGACACTTTACCCCATCACATCAGCTGAAGGGAATTAAACAGTTGTTGAAAGCAATAGTACAACAAGTGAAGCAAATTCAACAAAAAGTTCAGAAAAATCAGAATAGATGCCCATGGTAGCCCAATAGCAAACAAGTTAAAATGTAATTGTGCCAGAAAATATCAGAAGAATTTAGAAGGCATGCATTTGTAGAGGAACCAGTTCCTTCAGTGTTGTTCTAACAAAAGAGTAGAGACACGAGATGATGGTAATTATTTCTGTGGCAGTAATTAATATGGCAGTAAAGAGGACAAGGGACAAGGTAGCCTTGAGTCCTTCATCTTTTGTAGATGATGAGGGAATTTCATGTAATCTAATTCTAAAGAAATATTTCTGCAGTGATTTGATTTTACATAGTCTGTGTATTCTGTTTTCTACTGATTCATGCAATGCAGCAGTAGAGGAAAGCAAAGTCCAGACACCGATGGTTAACATGACATAAGGAATATTTCAACTTGGTTTATCACCAATCCATAGTTGAATAACTGTGAGACTAAAGCAAGATGTGAATGCCTTAGTTATAAACAAATATGAAGCAGATTTGACCGTCTGTTGTCAAAATAAATGAACTTTAATCATTTTCTTGACCTTGTGGAGGGCCACTCAACTGCTATGCGGAAGGGGTTCACAAGAGTCAGAAGGAATTTTACCAATATATTTATGACTAAACAGTAATTACTAACCAGAGCAAAGAAAATAACTAGTGAAGAATAGTTTATTAGTCAATATCATATATTCCTTTACACTCTGATTCCTAATTAATGATTTCTTACTCATAGCAAAGTATCAAAATTGTAACAAGTGTTCAATGCTTCTTAGCTGAATCCTATAATTCATTTGCTGAATAAACACAGTCTTTACTCCTTTGCATTTAATATCATTTTAAGAATTTCACTGGCTAGGTTGTACTCAGCATCATATAAAGAGATTAGTCTACCTATCACAAATCCCATTACAAAGTGGAAATTTTCACAGAACTAATACATGAGGTTGAACACACGTTAATATTATTGTAATAACATCAAATATCTTTTCAATTACTTTTATCAACTAACGACAGTATAGTGTTTTATCATATTTTTCCATCTTAAAACAGTGTTTCACAAATTATTTTTTATAATGGTAGAGAAAGTAAATTTAGGTAGTGTATTAGTCTTCTCAGGCTGTCATAACAAAAAACCATACACAGGGTGGTTTATACAACAGAAATTTATTTTCTCACAATTCTGGAGACTAGAAGTCCAAGATCAGGTGCCAGGAGGGTTTAGCTTTGGAGAGAAGTCTTTTCCTGGCTTGCAGATGACCACTTCATCTTTATATACTTTCACAGAAGTGGGGGAAAGAGTGAGAGAGAGAATACTCTCTGGGCCTGTTCTTATAAAGTCTATCAGATCAGGGTCCACAATTATGACCTCATCTAACCCTAACTATCTCCCCTAATGCCTCGTCTCCAAATACCATTACATTGGGAGTTATATCTTCAACATACGACTTTTGGGAGAACATAAACATTTAGCCCATAACATACACAAAAACGTTTGTAATATTAAACTTATAATTTAATTGCAATAAATTTTAAAACGAGTGATTTAATATGTATTATTAGGATGAGTAAAAAATTAAAAACATTCATTAATTTAAAAACAAATATTGAGTAGACAATAATAGTAAAAGTATGTTAAGATATTAGTGAGAATATAGAAATAAGGATCTCCAAACATATTCACCTCCTTAAGAGTCAGGTCACACTGATAAAAATTATAAAGCCAAACTTTTAACTAGTCTCACTAAGAGAAAATAGAGAAGGCTCAAACAAATAAAATCAGAATCAAAAGAGGAGAAATTACAATGGATACCATAGAAATACAAAGAATTTTAAGAGAATACTATGAAAAGCTGTATACTAAAAAATTAGATAATCTAGAAGAAATAAATTCTTAGAATCAAAAAGAAATAGAGAATCTGAATAGACCAATCACTAATAAGGAGATTGAAATAGTAACTGAAAACCTCCCCAAAACCAAAGTCTAGGACAAGATAGCTTCTCTGGTGAGTTCTACCAAACATTTAAAGAAGATTTAATACCTAACTTTCTTAAATGCTGCCAAATAATTGAGGAGAAGGGAATGCTCCCTAACTTATTTTATGAAGCCAATGTTACCCTGATGCTAAAACCAGGCAAGAACAACACAAAAAAAAGAAAATTACAGGCCAAAATCACTAATGAACATAGATGCAAAAATCTTCAGTACAATATTAGCAAACTGAATACAATACATGGGAAGCATCATACACCACAAACAAGTGGGATTTATTCCAGTGATGCAAAAATGTTTGAACATCTGCAAATCGATCAATGTGACACACCACACTAACAAAATGAAAAGTAAAAATTATTTGGTAATCTCAATAGATGCAGAGAAAACATTGAACAAGGTTCAGCATCCATTTATGCTAAAAGCTCTCAATAAAATGAGTGTAGAAGGAAAGCACTTCAGCATAATCAAGGCCATATATGAAAAAATTACAGCTAATATCATACTCAATGGTGAAAAACAGAAAGTTGTCCCTCTAAGAACAGAAACAAGACAAGGATGCCCACTCTTGCCACTCTTATTCAACATACTATTGGAAATCCTAGCCAAAGCAATTAGGCAAGGAAAATAAATAAAAATATCCAAATTACAAAGGAAGAGGTAAAACTGTTACTACTTGCAGATGAAAGTATTTTATATATAGGAGACCTGAAAGAATCTACTAAAAAAGTATTAAAAATAATAAATACAGTAAAGTTGCAGAGTACAAAATCGACATACAAAAATCGCTTGCATTTCTGTGTACTATCAATGAAGCAGCAGAAAGAAAACTCATAAAAACAATCTCATTTATCATCACAACAAATAAAATAACTAGAAATAAATTTACACAAGGAAGTGAAAGACCTGTACACTAAAAAATTTCCAGCAATTACTCCAAATTTTTTTGTTCTTCCTTCCTCTCCTCTGAGGACTCCAATTACACAAATTGATCGAGTATTGTGCTGCTGGATGTAATTTCACAGAGTCCCTGACGCTCTGTTTATTTTTTGTTTGGTTTGTTGAGTTTTTTGTTCTCTCTGGGTTTTATTTTGGATACTTTCAATTGCTATGTGTTCACCTTGACTTTTTTAATGAGGCTTAATTTGTTGCATATTTTTTATCACAAACAAGTTAATTCACATCTCCATGAGTTCTATTTGGGTCTTTTTATAATCTCCATTTCTCTGCTATTTGCAATATTTGCAATACAGATATTTTAACTATTTTAATATCATTTTCTGTTAATTCTAAAATCTATGCCAATTTTGAGTCTATGGTATTTTGTGGTACAATAAAAATATGTATATTTTGTCTTTATCCCCACCTCCTAGCATAGAGATCCTAAAATCTTTGTAATTTTCTAAATGATAGGGGTTAATGGAGCATTTTTCTTATTTGTAATAAACCACTTTTAATCATATCTGGGTTTATACAAATAAGATGATTCTTAGAAGGCCCCTAGATAGCTTCCGGAAAGGGGCTGGTTGGCAGAGGAACCAACCATGTGGCTAAAGAATAGGAACTTTCAACTCTCTGACTTCTTGGAAGGGGAAATGAGTTTGGGATTGAGTTACTTACCAATGGCTAATGAATTACTCAATCTTACCTACATAGTGAAGCCACCATAAAAATCCTAAATGAAAGGGTTTGAAGAGTTTCCAGGTGAATGAACGCATCCACATACTGGGAGAGTGGCACACCCTAAACAGAAGCTCCTGAGCTCTGGACCATTCCTGACCCTGCATTATATACTTATTCGCCTGACTTTTCATTTGTACCCTTTATAATACCCTTCATAATAAACTAGTAGTAGTAAAGTGTTTCTCTGAGTTCCATGAGCCATTAAAACAAATTATTGAAACTTAGGAGAGAGTCATGGTAACCCCCAATTTGTAGCCAAAACAGACAGAAGTGTGGTTAACCCGGGGACGTACTACTTGCGATTGGCATCTGAGGTGGGAGGCAGTTTTATGGGGCTGAGCCCTTAACACTTGGGATCTGTGGTAAGCCCAGGTAGTTTGTTTCAGAATAAAGTTGTAGGATACCCACTTGGGATCTACAGAGAACCAGAGAATTGAAATCCACACATTTAGTTTCAGAAGTGTTGTGAATAGAAACAGATCATAATAGAAATAAGGTCACATCACTTAATTCTTATTCTCTCTATGGGTTATATTTTTGCTTTTTTGTATGTCTGTTAATTCTTTATTGGAAGCGAGACATGGTGAATTTTACGATGTTGGGTGTTATATGGCAAACTTTGTATTCATATAAATCTTCTTAAGCTTTGTGTGAGATGTAAATAAGTTACTTGGAAACAGTTTGATCCTCTCAGGTTTAACTTTTACGACTTGTTAGAAAAGTCCAGAGCAGTGCTCAGTCTAGGACTAATTATTCTCCACTACTTGAACAAACTTCTTGAATATGCTACCCCACACTGATGAATTTTTCAAGGCTGGCTGATGACAACAGGCATGATTCCTGACCTATGTGAACACAGGAATCGTCATCTCTAATGTTGGGGTAGTTTTCTCCCTAATCTCAGACAGTCTTCTCACGTGTGTACTGGTCAGTTTCCTGCTGAAGATTCAAGGATGACCCTCTTTGGTTCTCTCCCTGTGTAATTTACTCTTCTCTGGCTCTCCGCTCAGCAAATTCTAGTGCCGTAGTATCCCTAGGCTCTCAGTTCTATCTCCTTGACTCCAGGAGTCTGTCAAGATGTGTGTGGGTTCCCAACTGTGATAATGAATTGTATGCATCAACTCGGGCATGTTATAGCAACAAACAGAATAGATGTTCCTTTGAAGGTATTTTGTAGCTGTGATTAACATTTAGAAACAGATGACTTTAAGTAAAGGAGATTGATAATGTGGGTCGGCTTCATCTAATTAGTTAAAGGCCTCAAGAGCAAAAATGGAGATTTCCTAAAGCAGAAGGAATTCTTCCACAACACTGTAACAGAGATCTTGCCTGAGTTTCCAGCTGCCAGCCTGTCCTACAAATCTCAGATTTTCCAGCCCCCTCCATGACGGCATGAGCCAATTCCTATAAAATATATATATAGCCAGCCTTCCATATTCATAGGTTCCACATTTGTAGATTCAATACCTGTGTTTTTGATTCTCAGTTGGTTGAATCCACCAATGTGGAACCCACTGATACCGAGGGCCAATTGTAGACTTGAGCATCGACAGATTTTGATATATACATGGGTCTTATAACCAATCCCCCATATTACCAAGGGAACATTGTATACATATTTCCATCCCTATTGACTCTTTTTCTCTGGAGAACCCAAACTGATACACCATACCTGTATCTCACCCAGGAAACTGCTTTAAGATAGGAAGCTGAGGCAATCATAAGACTCATCTCATTTGTTTCTCATCTGTCAGGGATTCCTGTCCTTGTTGCCTTATGTCTAGTGTCTTTAAACTCACTGTTTTATAGATATTGTCAAATTCTGTTTCAGGTGAAAAGGCAAATCTTGTTCTCATTATTCCTTCTTGCCTGGAATTGGAAGTCTTTAGTAAAGTTTTTGATTATTACTCCTTTTAGGATAACTTCATTCTTTTTGGGCCAAGCAGATATTTAAATCTGACTGAATTTTTCTCTTTTAAGGCCTTTTGTGAGTCCTCTGGGTACTCCCTGCTAAGTGCTGCTGACTTCTGCTACATGGATGGGGCCCAATTCCCCCTTAGTTTCTGTTTGCTCCCAAATACATGCTGTTTTCAATTTACTCTTAACTTCAGCTTCCACAAGTTGACCCCGTAATCTCTTAAACCCAATATCCCCCTTGTTTCCACAATTTCTCTTGGGAAGAATCTATTTTTTAAAAAACTACAAACCCACATCCCAAAATGGCTTTCTTATCTGATTACAGACATGGATTGTCAGTTACAGCCCTCTTCAGTTTCACATACATCTCTCAGCAGGAAGTGGCATTTACCTCAGGGTACGTTTCACAGTGGAATGACGAGTGACTAGAATACCTTGTGTTGCTTCTGGCATTATCTCACCACATGACCTAAAGTAGTTCATTTCAGTCATCTGTGCCTTGATGTCCTAATTTTTTCTTTACCTTTATAAACTCTTATAAAAAGGTTATCTATCTGTCCTCTATCGTCTATCTATCTATCAACATCTGTCTAACTTGTATTTATCTCTCTATCATCTATCTATATTTAACCATGTGTCTATATTTAAATATCTAAAGGAGGGATTTTAGCTTCCACTTGGAAAAGTAATCTACCTGCACTGCAGCGGAGAGTTTTTAGAGGAATTCAAGAACATCTGAACAAAAAGAAAGACAAAGAGAGAGACCCATCTAATCCACAGGCCAGAGAATAGCAAGTTAAGCCAAATTCTGCTTAATATGTGTTGTTGGGGGCTGGCCCAGTGCTGCAGCGGTTAAGCGCACGTTCAGCTTCTTGGTGGCCTGGCGCTTGCCAGTTTGAATCCCGAGTGCGGACATGGCACCGCTTGACACGCCATGCTGTTAAAGGCATCCCACATATAGAAACGAAAGTAGAGGAAGATGGGCACGGATGTTAGCTCAGGGCCAGGCTTCCTCGGCAAAAAAGATGAGGACTGGCAGTAGTTAGCTCAGGGCTAATCGTTCTCAAAAAAATTTAAAAAATTAAAAAATAAAATGTGTTGTTGAAGATTTTAAAAGGCCTTTTGATCTCTACATAAATATGTTTTGACTGACTTAGGCAGTCCTGCTGGATTGTGTTGCCCATTCTTCCAACCTGTTAAATGATCTTATATCCTCAATTCTTCTCTGCTATTTAAGAGTTAATTGCATAATAATTTTTGTCAAGTCTAATAAAGTTGAGGTATTTATCCACTCAGTGGTAGGCACTAGTTTCCTAGTAACTTTTCAAGAGTAAGATATTGAGGTCAGCTTTGAATAACTTGAGGAAATGAGAGCAAGTGAGGAAAGAAATGCTGGGTCAGGTCTTAAATTTAAAAATATCTTTCACTGAGAAAAACATCATCATCATGAATTTAAAAGCAACCACAAGCATTTATGAAATGTCTTGAAAACTATTATGAGGTAACCCCAAGGTCAATGGAATGCATTAGGGTGTATCTGCTTCTAGAGAAAAAAAATGTTTAGCCAGAAAAAGAAGACATGACATATGCTTCTGCATGTAGCATTTTAAAGAGATATAATTAATTTAAGTCATCTCCCCTGGCTTTCTTCTAAGGCAAACAATATATTTTTTACTAAAATGAAAGTTTATTTTACCTCTTATGTTTGTTTCATACTAAATGTCTGATGGTGTTCAGGATATTTTTGTGCCTTCTGTGTATCTCTCTTGTTACAGTACATAGGGTGTTAAGTACAAGTAATGAACTCAGTGTATTGATTTCCTTTGGATGGTACTGAGATCATAATTTCACATTGTTTTCAACTTAATAATTTTCAGTATTTATTATAATGACACATATGATATATATGATACAGCAATGCTGAGTATATGATAAAAAATGAACCTCAAATATAACTTTATGTTCAGGGTAAATTTTCATGTTTTATGATGATTCTTTTCACTAATTGCAATGACAAGTAGAAGACAATGCATACATAGTGGGCTGAACAGTGTCTTCAAAAGATAAATGTGCATGTGGTATCTCAGAATGTGACCTTATTTAGAAACAAGGTCTTTATAGAGTAATTAGTTAAGATAAAGGCATACTGGATTAGGGTGGGCCCTACATCTAATGACTGATGTCCTTATAAGAAGAGGTAAGGGCACACAGAGACAAACATAGGGAAGAATCTGTGTGACAACAGAGGCAGAGATTGGAATGAAGCAGCCACAGGCAAGGAACAACAAGGACTTCTGTCAACTACCAGAAGCTGGGAGAGAGACATGGAATAGATATTCCTCCAGAACCTCCAAAAAGAACCAATCATGCTCACACCTTGATTTCAGACTTCTGGCCTCTTGAAATGTGACAAAACAGATTTCTGTTATTTTAAAGCCAGCCCATTTGTGGTCTTTTGTTATGGCAGCCCTAGAAAACTAATACAGCATATTCTAATTACATTTAAAAATCAGTTAATTTTTCTTGACCTCCATTTTACTCTAAAAACTTTACAAAATCTAATTTTTAAATCAAGGTAATATAAAGGATTAAAAAAAAAACTTTGCAAGTTATATAATTAATTGTTTAAAACATTTCTAAATGTCACCACTTAGCATAGTATTTTCTAATGAAAAAATATGCAGTAGAGAAACATTTTTAATGTGATTAAGTCAGTTTTGTTCAGTGTCTCACTCTTGACAAAATCGGAGACTCCACCTTCCAGTTAAGCGTGCATTTCAATGCAGTGCATATAGTGGGGCACCGCTAGGTACCCTGCAGAGGATGAAGTATTCAGGGCGCAGCTGATGGGAGGGTTGACCACAGGTGGCTGTCAGCCACGTTCCTCTCTGAGACTTCCCCTTGGTTGAAGAGAGCCGCTTTGTCCCAAGGTCATGCCTCCTTCTTGGAGGCAGCCCACAAAGAATGTCTGGCCAAAGTAAGACAGTGAAGACCAGCTCCCTTGCCCCAACTGGGACAAAAATGGAGTGTCTTTCCAGCTTTAGAGCTCCCTACTGGGAAGGATTATCTGAGGCCACTGTGGGAGTGCTAAGCAGTTCAAATTCTTCTCTGTTTGATCCTACTTCCTTCCCCCCCGAAGACCTGCTCATCCCAAAAGCACTCCTCAATACAGCTCTTGCACATAAACATCAGTCTCACAGTTTACTTTCCAGGAAACCCGACTACAACATCTGGGGATCAGGAGAAGTATCTTCAATACCTACCTAGACCATATTTACAAAAAGTCAATAGACTCTCCCACTATAGTTTCTTCCCTTACAAAATGAGGTCTGTACTCATTTGTTATTTGGCTTACCTCCCCTCTAGTTCTAAATTACTGAGAAATTCTGTTGATATCTCATTTATTTGTCCCCAGGTAATATAAGCTCAATATAATGGCATACATATATTAGAAAATATGACAGAGGTTGAGCTGTAGATGTTAACAATAGTACAACAATACATATTTCCCGATTCATAAACTATGTAGTATTCAGTCTTTTTTTAGTAAAATAAAGAAAAATACAACAAAGAATTCTCAAATATAAGAGAAAAGAAGAAACTACATTTTGAGAGAAAAAGTCTTATCTTCGTATTTCAAAGCTGTGATCAAACTTGCGTAACTTGCCTCAAAAGCTGGCAGTATTAGCACATGACTAGTAAGTAACTAACCTAAAACAAAGTTTATCTTCTGTTCCCAGTCTCCCAAATCTAATCTGAAGTTAATGAAAAAAAGGGAGAAGGAGAGAAACATAAGGGAACTTCCGCTTGCTTACACATTTATTTTAAACTGTAAACTACAAGAATCCAAACAAATATTGGCTGCAACATATATAACAGATGCTGAATTTGGAAAAAGGTTACGTCTCAACTTATCCTTCCAATTTACTGAAAGTCTTCCTGAGTAAACTTGCCCTCAGAATAGATTGTTGAACAAGCAGGTGAAGTAATTTGTCTGGTATGCCACTGGTGCTTAGAGGCAATAACAACCTCTGGGTGAGAGCTGTGGAACAAGTCTCACACCTGCGGTTAGCTTTAGGGCACCATCTTAAAGGTGACCTTGATTTATTTAGCTGATTACTCAGTAGATACTTTACAGAGTTCAATATTTTAAAGACTGATCCGAAAAGGAAATTGCTAATGTCCTTAATGAGGTCATTAGTGATATTACTAAATGAAATTAAACTGAAGGACAATCTCAACAAACCTTTTTTTTAATTCTAATAGCATACCCCTGGGAAAGTTAATAGCTAGTGAAAATTGGTGCCTAGTTTCTTTATCTCATTTTCTTTATCTGGATTAAATAGATAACAGATGATTACATTGAATATAAATTACAAATATTGCCTATTTTCTAAACTTGCCTTTTATAAAAATAAATGCATAGACCTTTTTAAACTCAAGGAGAGTTTTTACGGACAAGCAATAGCACTTTTAAAAAGTTCATAGATTTTTCATGGACAATAACATAACTGTAACATTTTTCAGTGTGGAATGACAGCAGTGAATTTATGATTCAGCCATGGATTCCAATTTTTATTTGTGAATAATTACTCCTGATGACGAGTGTGGCTTGAGATTCTCAAATCATCAGGAAAGAAAGCATCTTGCAAAGAGACAGCTTCCCAAATAATGGGATAGTATATACTGTTCATGTAAGAATCAATTCAGACAATATGTGTGAAAGCAACGTGGAAGCTGTAAAACAATACATAAACGAAAGATATTTGGGAGACATTACTATTTTGTATTCAAACCTGACTTCAAATTGTTCTTCTAAGCAGCAGGAAGAATTCTTTGGTTGTGGTGACTTCTTGCTTCTTGTTTAAGTAAATGAAAGAAACCTAGGATATGCAAGCTTGCCTGATAGCTAGGACCTGTGAGGGGGTAAATCAATCTTAAATGATTTATAATTGATATACAGGAAAAAATGGAGATTGGTATGTCCAATGATATACTCAGTATAAATTTTTCATGACATACGCTAAGAAGAAAAATAAATAAAAGCATCAAAAAACCTAAGTTTGCAAGATCATAAGATATAAGATCAACATACAAAAATCAACCACATTCAGAATAGCATCAAAGAGAATAATATAGGTAAGAATAAATTCAACAAAAGTGTTACAATGAAAACTACAAAACATTGCTGAGAAGAATTAAAGATCTAAATAAAACAAGAAATATTCTATATTCATGGCTCGAAGACTCAATATTGTTGGGACACCATTTTCTACTCATATTGATATACAAATTTTGAAGAATCCCTACCAAAATCCCTGTGAACTTTTTTTTTTGGTAGAAATTAAAGCTGATCCAAAAACTCTGTATGAAAAGGAAAGATCCAGAGAACAACAGTTTTAAAAAACATGAACAAAGTTGGAGTATTTATACCATCCAATTTCAAAACTTACTATAATGTAGTTATCAAGACATTGTGGTACTGATGAAACAATAGGCTAGGTCAACGGAACAGCATTGAGAGTCCAGAAATGTATCTTTATATTCATTGTCAATTGCTTTTTAACAAAAATGCCAATACAATTTAATAGGGAAAGAATTATCTTTCCAACAAATGGTGCCAGGACAAGTGGATATAGATATGGAAGAAGAAGAAGACGGAGGAGAAGGGGAAAGAGAAGGAGAAGAAGAAGGAGGAGGGGGAGGAAGAGGAGGAGGGGGAGAAGAAGAAGAAGAAAAGAAGAAGAAGAAGAAGAAGAAGAAGAAGAAGAAGAAGAAGAAGAAGAAGAAGAAGAAGAAGAAGAAGAAGGAGAAGAAGAAGGAGAAGAAGGAGAAGACGGAGAAGAAGAAGAAGGAGAAGAAGGAGAAGAAGGAGAAGAAGAAGAAGAAGAAGAAGAAGAAGAAGGGGAAGGGGACGGGGAAGGAGGAGAAGAAGCAGGAACAGGAGAAGGAGAAGAAGAAGAAAAAAAAGAAGAAGAAGAAGGAAGGACAAGGAGAAGAAGAAGGAAAGTAAGAGGAGGAAGAGGAAGGGGAGGAAAATGTCCACCCTTACCTCACACCATACACAAAAAATAACTCAAAATGTATTACAGACATAAATATAAGATCTAATAACACAGAACTTCTAGAAGAAAACATACGACCTATATGACCTTAAGTTAGACAAAGATTTCTTAGGTGTGACCCAAAATGCACAATGCTATAAAACATTAGGCTAAATTGTTGTTAGCCTAGTGGGTATTAGGCATGTGAAAGAGTGGCTAGTTCATAATTTCAAAAAAATGTAGGGAAACTTGTGAGCATTGGAAGCATCTAAAGATGAAGTAGATTGACTCTAAATGTTGTGAGGTTACTGACACTGAAGGTGTGTAATTAATAATTCATTCAATACTGAGGGCACTGTATTGCATTAGAGAAATGGAGATGTGTTGTTCCCTATCTGAAAGAGCTCCCAGTCTAACGGTGAAGTAGGCAAGTTGAAGAACAGTTGTAATAAGTATGATGCAAATTCAGAACCAAGGGTGCCCATGACAACCCATAATGGCACAAAATAGATATAGAAGTCAGGGGAGCCTTCCTAAAATAGGTTATAACTGAGGTGAATTTTTAAGAATGAATACGACTTACCCAGACAAAGAAAGGAGGAAGGGGTGGTGCAAAGGGAGGTACAAAGACATAGACACATTCAAATTCACAAATATCTACTTAACACTATGTGCCAAACACTATTGTAGGTGCTGGAAATAGAACAGTGAGCACAACAATATATATGTAGAGTTTTTTTGAAAATAAATGCAAAGGGGAAAATAAAGCTGGTAAGGAACATTGGAAATTAGTGAAAGGGAGGGTCAGTATTTTAGTTGAGGTGAAGTGGAAAGGTCCCACTGAGAAAGTGATGTCGAGTAAAGACCTGAAGGGAATAGGGAGCACAGTTCTCTAGGAGAAATGCAGTTTACGTAGAGAGTATGGCAGGCAAAGCAGCATCCTACATAGCAGAACCAAGAAAAGGACCTACAACTAGAATATACAACCACCTCCTGGGGCGCTTTGCAGAGAAGAAAAAAAAAACGATTGGCAACAGATGTTAGCTCAAGGCTAATCTTTTTTAAAAAAAGCAATGATTTGATCTAAAGAGTACAGGTCACTTTGACTTTAAGGTTTGAGAAAATGGGACGAAATAGCTCATTCAGGACACTTTATCAATTTAATGTGGCCAGAACATGGAGAAAAAGGGCCAAGAATTACACGAGACAAAGCTCGAGCAGCAAGTAAGCATCATCACTTCCTGACAATCCATGCATAGGGTGACTATGTGTCCACATTTGCTCAGAACTGTCCCAGGGAACTCCTGTTGTCCTGGTGTAATGTTTAATAGTGTTACCTTTCACTCTCAAAAGTGCCTTGATTTGGAAACTACATATTATGGTCCTCCAACACATGAAGGAGCACCCTTTTTGTCTCATAGGAGATAAGGAGATATGAAGGGTGGTGAGTTTGAGAAAGAGCACGTGAGTAAAACATGGAGACAATTTGTTCTAGGGTGAGCTGAAGGCTGGGAGACCAGTTCTGTAAGGTTGGAAAGGTCAGCTGAAGGCTTTAGTTAGTACAGTGACCTCGGCCTGGGTTGAGGGGAGACTCCAGCAGCAGAGAAGTGGTAAACGCGCTTGATGATTCTATTGTCCTTTGTAGCTTTCCTTCCTCCAGAAAGCCTCCGGGTAGTGACTGTGCTGTCACATGTTGGTGAGTTTTCAAATGGGCAGTGACTTTTTTTCCTTAAAAAGGGAATTGTTTTTCCTTTAAAGGGTACTGTAAACAGGTGTACCTTTGGAACCCCCTTCATAATTCGTGAACAGTGATACTGACCTCAAAATTTACAACATTAAGAAATTATTAGATGATTGGTTTGAATATTTTGGAATGTTACACAAATACCAAAGCATCCCACTCAAAAGTGCTTAAATCAGCTGAACGCCTCTGAAATGGGGCATAATTCACTATTAACATTATAGTTTTAGGCCACAGCATCTGTTATGTAAGTAACTTCAATCTCATAAAAAATTCACAAGCAATAATACTACTTTAATTTTAAAGAACTCCACCAGACAGCTGAATCAACTAAAAAGCCAGTGTCTGGCTTCTTAAGCAATTTTAAAATCAAATAAATCTTAACTTTGCTTTTTAATAAACTTTACATTGAGAAGACTATTAACCATGTGCAGGGTGGGGGAAAGAATTAGCATTAATTAAGCAGTCTTAATAATATCAGACAGCATTTAAATGTTATCTAATTTTATCATCCTAATGACCTCGGGCTATAAGTTTTAACTAATTTACAAATGAAGAAACTGAGGCTCACAGTAGTAAAGTCACTTGCCCAAAGCCACTCAAATAGTTAAGTGGCACAAAATGAACGCAAAACAGTTCTTCCAGATCGCAGAACCCTCATTCATTTTCTGAAACCTATTCTCTGTCACTGTTTACAACAAATATCCCACTGTATGGTCCACAGATAAATAATTAAAAGTAAAAATGTATATATATATATATATATATATATATATATAAGTCATAATTCATTAAATGCATTAGTATTTGCTATATGTTAAGCATTGTATTCATTTATATGCAGTTGGGACATGGACCTGGGATGATGGACATGTTTCACAGAATAAATTGGTAATAACACTAAGTGACACATCTCCTTTACTAAATTCCAGGAACCTGCTTTATAAATGAACTCGTTTAATCTTCTTAATGCTTCCATAAGGTAGTTATTACTAGAAGCATTTGTAGATGAAGTAAATGAGGCATTGCCATGTAGAGAGCAGAATTATCTGAAAATGGTTAAAGATCACACCTTGATTGCCCTGGAAACCTACTGGCTGGAACTTTCTTCTCCAGTTGCCCTGGAGCTCACTTATTTCCCACTGGTGTGTACATTCCTACTCCCAGGAGGGGACGCTCTAACATGTCAACGTGTCCATTACCTCTAGGGGCCAAGCAGATGATGTTCCCAGAAAACTCCTTCCTTAGGTAATTCCCCCAAAACTACTTACTTAGCAATAAGCAGCCCATTAATTCTTCTGCTTCAGGGCCACTTTCTCAAACTTGCCCTATGAAAAAGTGAGATCCAGCAGTGTACAGTTGTTCCACTGGCAGGTCAGCCACAGTACACAGCTCTGTCTGTGGGAGGAGGGGAAGATGAGAGACTCATTTCTTCTAGAATCTGCTGACCCAACTTTAGAATTTTACTCTTTCCTCAATACAGCTTATTTTTGTTAACTCTTCCACTTTTTAAAAATCCATGCAGATGTCATTGCACAATTAATTCTGAACTCTGGTATGTGACCATTGGTGACACTGGTGACATCTTATACAACAGCCACAGGACCATGTGGTTACATGGTGGAGCAGGGCCTCAGATCCAGTCTCCTGCCATAATCAAACTTTATTCATAATTAAGGCCAAATTAAAATAAACTAATGTAAATATGACATATATATCTTTATTGGACTCAGAACTTGCATTTCTTGTTGTTTGAGATGTTATTGCTAGGTATTGAGAAATAAGAGAGCTGAGAATTGAGAGAAAAAGGGAACCTAAAATGTGACAAGTTGAAAAAAGACCAGAGGCAGAATTTTTATTTTCCTCATTTTGCTTGAGGAAGATTGTCACTGAGCTAAGATCTGTGCCAATCTTGCTATATTTTTTAAGTGGGACGCCACCACAGCATGGCTTAATAAGTGATGCATGCCTGCACTGGGGATCTGAACCCATGAACCCCAAGTTGCTGAAGTGGAGAGTGTGAACTCAACAACTATGCCACCAGGCAACTCCAGAGGCAGAATTTTTAATGGTCAAATCAATACAATGCGAAATCCTCTAGGAGGGAGACATTGACATCTGAAAGTTGATCATTAAGACAGCTGATACAGATCACATCTCAGGAGTTAGGTAGAACTGGATTAGAAGCATTGCTTCAATTCTCAGTAATTGTGTGAATTTGGTCAAGTTATTTTATTTAGCTAAGCCTCATTTGTTTCTAAAGTCAGATAAGTAGTATTTATTTCATGGAGTAGTTAGGTGGACTAAAGGAAAACAATATATGCAAAATGCCCAAAACAATGCCTGGCACATCACATACGTGCAAATTATTCTAACTATTAAATGTCTTCCATATAAGCATATTCATTTCAGCCAGGCAAAATCTAGGACGCATAGAGTTTAGTATAAGAATTACTACTAATTAGTGGCTCAGGTCAAAGGAGATGAAACTAATTTACACTTAGACTTACATATAAATTGTTTTCCGTATTTTGTTATAAGTATTTTGCAGCAGATAAAAACATGTAGAAGGCAACTTTTGAGTGCATATGCAGATAAAAATAACAGCACCACTTGGATGGCATAATTTTTAAAAGCAAAGTAATAATTGATTTAGACACTGTTCCACTTAATGAAATTCAGAGGCAAATATAAATCAAAATATATCCCACAAATCTTGCAAAATGTAATATCTACCTCAAATTATAGATTGAAATTATTATTTTTGGCAAATGTCTAAGGCATTTCTTACAGGAAGAGGCCATGTGGTTTCATTTCCCAAGTCATACTTTCACTAATAATGGTTTCATTTAGATGTAATTTTCAACTAAGTTGAGAAACAAGATGTTTCACCTCTCCAAATTAAAAATCTTGTCTTGGCCTATACTCTGATCTTAAAATTACTTCAAAAAGAATAGCATATGTAGACATGAATGACCTTCGATATAATAATTGGAAATTTCACTTTCTGCTCTAGATGAGACAACACGACAGATATTCAAGAAACATAGGAAATAGAAAGGATAGTAACATATCATTCTAGATTCTTTTTCTATATAAAACAATTTTGTGCAACACCCTGAAAAGAATATTCAATTTTCATTTGGAACACAATATATTTATTCGTAATTTCTATAGTATTGGAGGTATTATTAGACTGGTTTTCTATTTGTTTCCATAACTGATTATATTCAAAAAGAGCTCTATGGATTCCATGGAAACAAAAGTCAATAAGAACAAAATATTAAATAAATTGTTGTATTTTGGTTATTACTCCTTTGGAAAATTGTCTTCTTAATCTCATAATCTTTTTTAGATACAAATGTATGATTTATTGCATATAAAAGTTTATGAATATGGATTTTTTCAGTATTGGTTCTCAAATGCAACTAAGATTTCATTCCAAATAAAAGGTTTTATGCATAGAAAAGATTACACATTTAACTTACGTAAAAGTCTTACCAATTTAATTTCTATTTATCTAAAAATGCTAAGAAATAACATTTAGCACCACTATTAACCAGATAAATAGAACAAGAGGGGAAGAATATGTTAACAACTATCTATGTAGCTTAGGAGAAAAAGCAAAGATAGATCTCTACCTTAAAATTGTGTATGCTGGCGCTGCCCCAAGGCCGAGTGGTTAAGTTCACACACTCTGCTTTGGCAGCCCAGGGTTCCACTGGTTCAGATCCTGGGCATAGACATGGCACTGCTCATCAGGCCATGCTGTGGTGGCGTCCTACAGAACACAACTAGAAGGACCCACAACTAAAATATACAGCTATATGCTGGGGGGATTTGGGCAGAAAAAGCAGAAAATAAAAAAAGATTGGCAACAGTTGTTAGCTCAGGTGCCAATCTTTAAAAAAAATATTGTATATGCTTTGCTACTCAAACTATAATTGTATATTGCTACGTCTATATATTAAAAATCCTACTCTCAAATCCTTTTATAATGTAAGCTTATTCAAAACATTTTGCCTTTTAAACTACAATATTCTATTAACAAAATATATAAATATATATATAAGTGATGCATGCCTGCACTGGGGATCTGAACCCATGAACCCCAAGTTGCTGAAGTGGAGAGTGTGAACTCAACAACTATGCCACCAGGCAACTCCAGAGGCAGAATTTTTAATGGTCAAATCAATACAATGCGAAATCCTCTAGGAGGGAGACATTGACATCTGAAAGTTGATCATTAAGACAGCTGATACAGATCACATCTCAGGAGTTATGGTCTTCTGATTTTAACAATTTTTTCTGAGGACCAGTTAAAACAATATGTGGAAAAATATTCAATAAACTGAAAATTTCAATACTGTGAATAGCGACAAAGTATTAGTCACAGAACTGCTTATCTCCTTGTTCTTCTTAAAATTAATTATGAATTACTCCAAATCAAATGATCTGAGTAGCTTGCCCATATAAGAGGGCTGAATATTTTTGACGGCTATCTTCATGAGCTAGTCAGTTATGTCAACACAACATCCTTCATAGGCTCATTTCCTGTAGCCACCATACTAACCCAATGCTACTGAAAAATTTGACTAGTTATCCAGGTATTTCAAATAATAAACATTTTTGCTTCAACAACTTTAGTATTGCTGCTGTTTATGTGGGTAATTGTGCATTTCTTTATTCTATTTTATACATTTAAACTTGAGCCATGTTCCTAGTTCATTAACTGTGTGCAATATGATCAAGCCAGGCATTTTGGCTACTCTAATAGACCAATTAGAGCACTGAGAGACCCATATGCTGGGTTGTGAAATGGGATGACATGTGGAGCAGCTGGAAATGCTCAGGAGTTGGCAACAAAAGATCTAGTTCTGTTGTGAGACCACTTATTTAGTTTTTATTGCTTAGAATTTCATTATCTATTTCACCCATTAGGCTGTAAGCTCTGTGAGGACACAACTCTTGTCTATTTTATGTACCCACTGCATTTTCATTGGCTACCACTTTTTCTGCCACAGGGTATAAGCTCAAAATTTAATTATTTTCTGTTTTTTCTTTGTTTTTTTGAGGAAGATTAGCCCTAAACTAACATCTGCCACCAATCCTCTTCTTTTTTTGCTGAGGAAGACTGGACCTGAGCTAACATCCATGCCCATCTTCCTCTACTTTATGTGGGATGCCTGCCACAGCATGGCTTGGCAAGTCGTGCATAGGTCTGCACCCAGGATCCGAAACGGTGAACCCTGGGCCCCCGAAGTGGAACGTGAGAACTTAATTGCTGAGGCACCGGGCTGGCCCCTCAAAACTTAATTTTAGGTTTAATAAATCATTTGGAACATTTATGCCATATTTCTGTCTTAATAAAACACTTCCTTTACAAGATATGTGTATGTAAACATATGCTAGGAAGATTAAATATAATTTACAATTTAAAACCACTTCTGTTAAAAGAAAAAATAATATGTAGATATAAACATAACAAAAGAGTGCAGATATTTTTAAATAAAACAGTAAAATTCTGTAAAGAGACATAAAAGAAGACTCACATTAATAAGAATATATGCAATTTCATATGTAGTCAGACTCAATAGTGAAAACTCCAAATTTGTTTTTTTAATTAAACAAATATGTACAAATAGCTAAGAAAAGACTAAAATCAAGAGATATGATGAGAAATTAGACCGATCCAATATTGAAATAAATTATGAAATGATAATGATTAAAAACTTGTGGTGTAGGAGAAAAACAAAGATAGTCTAAATATAGTTCCAAATTTAAGGAGATTTAATATAATTTAGCATTTAAAATCAGAGGGAAAATTTTTTTTTTAATAAATGCTGATGGAATATTGGCTACCAATATGAAAACAATCTGGATCTATACCTCCTTAATTATATCGAAGTAAATCTCAAGGGGTCCAATGATTTGAATATAATGAAATAAAGCCATTAAAGTAATTAGACAAAACTTAGAAGACTTCTTTTAAAAGCGACATTTTTTTATAGTATAAGAAAGATTTAAAAGCTTTTATACATTGTAATAGATAAGGGAAAGATTTTTAACCTCATACATAAGCAAAAAATTTTGAATAGCTGTTTTCCACATATTAGGATAAGAAAGACATGTGTGTTGTTGCATCTATGAGGATTATAAATGAAGCATTTTTATGATTAATAAATACTGGGGAAAAACCCCAAAAGTCCAACAGATTCTAGGCAGGTAATCTGGTGTAGATCCATACTATGGAATTTTAAGTAAGAATTGAAAACTCAATGCATTCTTAGTGTAGTCTATGATAACAAATAATATTTTCCAAATGTCTTTGTGTTATATTTCAAAAACATTATAAAATTCTTGAATTCATAGGGAAGCTCACAATTTTTTGTGCAAGATTAAAATATGAATTTAATTTTGCTAGGAAATAGGAAAACAATTCTTAAAATTACTCCCCATTTTAAACTTTCCATTTATTTATAATTCATTTTTGATAAATTAAAATCTGACAACAACTTGTTGTCTGGTGATAAATGAAGTTTTAGATGATTCAAACATACGTTAGATATTGTAGCACAATTCCATTAAAAATTGCAATATAGAGAGAAATACTTTATAAAAGGCATTGTTTTGTGGAATAAAATAGCTTCATAAAAACCATGAATCACCTAATTGTTCTTTGTAGCATAGGGAAAAGGTCGCATCTGTGTTTAGATGTTATGGGCATTTTTTTGTGCTTGAAAATTCCAGAGTTGTGTGCTGAGAGGGCTATTTAGATTTAGTTTTGGAGGGAACTAGCAATTTTGGTAATTTAGTAATTTAACCTTCTAATTTTTCAGGTAAAGTGCTTTCTTTTCTCTTATGTAGTGAGTGTGTGCAGGTAGCAAAGAATGGGAGAGGGCAAGGTGGCTATTTTCTAAAATCTCCCCTAAAAAATCTTCTAAAGATAATCAACTCAAAATGTGTTTAATACTTCAATGTAAGACTTAAATGTCATTTAAGATGTGAAACTATAAAACTTCTAGAAGAAAACATAGAAGAAAATCTTCAAAACATTGTTCTCAATATTAATTTCTTGGATATGACACCAAAAGCACATGCGACAAAAGCAAACAGAGAAGATGGGACTATATCACAACAAAGGAAACAACAAAATAAAAAGGCACCCTACAGAATGGGAGAAAATATTTGCAAACTAGTTATGTGATAAGGAGTTAATTTCCAAAATACATGAGGAACTCCTATTACTAACCAGCAAAAAGACCAAGTAACTCAGTTAAAAAAATGGGCAAAAGACTTGAATAGACATTTCCTCAAAAATACATACAAATGGTCAAGGGGTATATGAAAAGGTGATCAGCATTACTAATAATCAGGAAAATTAAAATCAAAACCACAATATCACCTCATACCTGTTAAGTTGGCTATTATTTTAAAAACACACACACACAACATACAACAAGTGCTGGTGAGAATGTGGAGAGAAGGGAACCCTTAATTTGTACAGCTATTACAGAAGACAATATGGGAGTTTCTCAAAAAATTAAAAATAGAGTTACAATAGGATCCACAAATCCCACTTACCCAAAAGAATTGAAATAAGGATCCTGAAGAGATATCTGCACTCCTATATTCATTTCAGCATTATTCACGGTAGCCAAGATGTTTCAACAACCTAAACGTCCATCTTGATGGATGAATGGATAAAGAAAATACGATATATATATAAGAAAATGTGGTATATATACCTATATATATAATAGAATAAACTATTATTCCGCCTTTAAAAACTAAATCTCAAGAGAATGGAAGATAACCCAGTGACTGGGAAAAAAAAAAAATTGCAAAAGACACATCTGATAAAAGACTATTATCCAAAATATGCAAAGAAGTCTTAAAACTCAACAATAAGAAAACAAGCAACTCAACTGAAAAAATGGGCCAAAGATCCTAACAGACAGCTCACCAAAGAAGATATATTTTTGGCAAATAAGCCTATGAAAAGATGCTCCACATTATATGTCGTAAGAGAAATGCAAATTAAAACAACAATGAGATACCACTACATACCTATTAGAATGACCAAAATCTGAAATACAGACAACACCAAATACCGGAGAGGACGTGGATCAATAGGAACTCTCATTCATTACTGATGGGAATGCAACATGACAGAACCACTTTAGAAGATAGTTTGGTGATTTCTTACAAAACTAACCATACTCTTACCAGATGATCCTCAATCACATTCCTTGGTATTTACTCAAATGAGTTACAAACTTATCTCCACACAAAATGCTGCACATGGATGTTTATAGCAACTTTATCAATTGCCAAAAGTTGGGAATAACCAAGAGGTCCTTTAGTAGGTAAGTGGATAAATAAGTTGTGGTACATCCAGGAAATTAAATATTTTTCAGTGCTGAAAATAATGAGCTATCAAGCCACAAAAAATATGAAGGAAGCTTAAATACATATGACTAAGTGAAAGAAATCTGTTTGAAAAGGCTACATACCATATAGTTCCAACGACATATATGACATTCTGGAAATGGCAGAACAATGAAGACCTTAAAAAGATGAGTGTTTTCCAGGAGGTAGTGAGGAGAGAGATGAATAGGTGAAGCACAGAGGATTTTTAGGGTAGTGAAAATACTCTGTATGATACTATAACGAGGCACATATGTCATTATACAAGTGTCCAAACTCATAGAATGTACAAAACTAGGAGAGAACCATAATGAAAACTTCGGACTTTAGGTGATAAGGATGTGTCAGTAGAGTTCATCAGTTGCACTAGATGCAGCACTCTGGTGCGGAATACTGGTAATGGGGGAGGCTGTGCATTTGTAGGGGCAGTGGGAAATCTCTGTCCTTTCCTCTCAATTATGCTGTAAACCTAAAACTGCTCTGAAAAAATAAAATCTTTAAAAGAAAAAGAATGAATTCTGTCATATGCAAGAACATGGATGAACCTGGGGACATTTTGCAGAGTAAAATAGGCCTTTCACAGAAGGACACATACTGCATGAGTCCGTTTATATGAGGTTATCTAAAATGGTCAAACTCATCAAAGCAGAGAGTAGAATGGTGGTTGCCAGGGGCTAAGGGTAGAAGAAAATGGGAGTTGCTATTCAACAGGTACAAAGTTTCACTTATGGAAAATGAATCAATTCTCAAGATCTGCTGTACAGTATAGTGCTGACAGTTCATAATACTTTATTGTACCCTTAAAAATTTGTTGAGGAAAAAATATCTCTGTTAAATGTCCTTATCAAAATTAAAAAAATACCATTTCTGAAAATTTCAAACACTTTAGAAAAATAGCCTGTATTCCTTAACAAATGACACTACAAAATTGAATTTTATGTGAAGAGAGATTGTACTAATTCCTAAGAAAATAAATTTAAAAGATATTGAATAATTCAAGTTTTAGTCAAGTGGAGATTTTAAAATGTTCGTTTTCTAGTTTTAAGATAAACATTTGGAATACATGACATATATATGTAATATTACATTATATCACTTACTATGTATATGATTTTATATATTTTTCTTTGTACATATTTCTTAGTATACCTACATGTTTAGTATTTCTATCACAGTTCCCTTATGTTATCTTTCTTCTTCTCCTGCTTAGTTTTTTCCAAAGCTCTAATATATTACGTAATTTAAATATTTTTTCTTTTATAGTCTATCTCCCTCCGCAAGATTATGAATTCCCTAAGAGCAGAAATTTTATCTACAAATAAATATGTGTTTAATAAATGAATGGGTATTTAAAACAATCTGGTTGATAAATATATTTTGTGTCATAACAAGGTTCACTTGATGTTCACCTTCTCTACATTTTCTCATGAATGGAAAATAAATAGTTTTCAATTTCTAAATTCCTTGTCTACTAAAATTTTTAGATAACATTTACCAAATGTCTTCCTGAAAATAATGAAGACAATGTTTTTAATTTCCTCATAGAGATACTGAGGATTAATAAAGTAATACACCTTAAGCTTTAAATCTTAAAAAAATAAAAACAAATCACTTCCTTCACTATGTAGGAGGGTCATTTATAATTGGCTTATTATAATGCAGTAGAGTTTTATATAATAATGACTCTGTAACAGAGTTGTTGAAGCATACAGGTTTATTTGTAGATAGATTCTAGGATGGAACAAGATTAGCTCCAGGCTGACACAAGGCTGTAGGAAATCATTTGGAATGCAATAAGACCATCATAGATCATCTGCCAGAGAAAATAAGCTACCATTTGTATGTTTATTATGTTTTGGGGTAAGTGCTTTATAACTATCAGTTGCTTCATTCTCATAAGTGACATCTGCAGCTACTAGCTCCATCCCTACTAGCTGCATAATTTTGCCAAGTTATTTAACCTCTGTCCTCAGTACCCTCGTTTGTAAAAGGGAAATAAAAATATATCCACCTAATGGGGTTTGGGGAGGATCATCTGTAGTAATTACATAAAGGAATCTGGTATATAGTTAAAACCGTAAAGACATCATCAGTAGCAGTATGAGTATTAACTTATGTTGTTTATAAAAATTGAAGATATGAAGTAACTTTACAAAAACAAGATTGCAATGAAGCAGGCACTAAAAGTAAATGCCACATCAAATGTGTATATTAGGACACTATTTGTTAATTTTAGGAAATCATAAGAACATTGTCAAATTCAAGAAAAAAAGATAAAAGACGAATATGAAACAATAAGGCAATATGTATCAACCAATAACCATGGATAGACTGAAATGAAAACAGGTATTTCTTATTAATTTGTGTGGCCTAGATCGGTTGATTTATTTTCCTTTTTTTTTTGTTTCTTCTAGTATTGTATGAATATAGTGCAATTTATTTGTCAGTTTGCCTATTAATTGATATTCAGATTGTTTCCAACTTTCAACTACTATGAAGAAGGCTGTTATGAACATAAGTGTACATGGAATTACATGAATAAGGAAAGCCATTGAAATAGGAAAAAGGAGAAAACAGCTAAAAAGCCTACAAAAATCATGAAAAAATGAGAGTAAGATTATTACTTAGTCATGAGGATACATTTAAATAGAATAAGATGCTTCATCCTTGTTAAATGACAAAATTATTGGATTGCATTAAAACATAAAACCTTTAACTCTATGTACAGACAACTAGAGAGTGCAAACAGAGAAACAAATTATTTAAAAGACATAACAAACAAATAATGTAAGAGAAGAAATTCTGAAACATTAAATGAGACACAGAGGATATCAATATTTATAGACACGATGTCATTCAAATTATGAATTTTTTTACCAAATGTACAGAAAATTTAAAAAATTCATTACAGTTCAACATCTAATCTTCACTTTAAAGCAATCTTGAATTTAAATGTATGAAGCTTTAGGAAACTGAATAGAATAACTCCTTAAGATAAGAAAGGATATTTAAGTTAAATATAGTATCCTATTGAATCAGAAAAGTAGAACTATAATTGTTAAAGTAAGTAATTGAAAAAGAAATGTTCATCAGCAACACTATATGTGTTGTAGAAGAACTTCTAATAATTATCAAAGTCAATGAAAACATTAGAAATATAACTATCAGAAGGGAAAAGATGAATATTATTTGTATATGATTTTTTTGACTTCATGAAAGACATCTGAAACTCCATAAAAATTAAGGTAAGGAGTCAGTAAATTGACTAATTGTGAAAGTAAACTAACATTTTAAGATGTAATCATTTTCCTGTGCTCAAGTACTATCCTGTAGAATGAGACAGAGAGACAGACAGAGAGACGATAGAAGGATGGACAGAGAGGTAAAGTAGCATTCCACAGCAATAGAAATTGGATGGCTTAATTAAAGGCATTCAGCTAAGTGGTTAACATTTTGGAAATGACTGAAATAAGATCTTTACTATATTCCATATTAATTTAAAAATTAAATATAAAGTTTAATTTAAAAAATAAACCCATAAAAAGAATTGATATACATTTATGTAATCTTGTGGTAAGCAAGGATTTTTTTCAGATGCCTTGGCAAAAATCATATGGAAAAGATTTAGACCTTTGAGACTTTGATTGTTTTTGAAATTGACTGAATAGAATGCTAAAAATTTTGTTTAAAAAATATCCAGAAAAGTTTAAAGAAAAAAGAGAAAGTATAGCAAAAATATTTGCAGATGAATTGTTAATATATTGCATAAAGAGCCTAGCAAAACACTGAGATTATATTTGCAGATGAATTGTTAATAGATTGCATAAAGAGCCTAGCAAAACACTGAGATTAAGGTAAAAAACCTGTTGGATAATGGGTAAAAGATGTGACCTAGTAGTTCACAAAAAGGGAAAACAAAACAGCCAATTATCAGAAGGAAGAAGAAAGAGGAAGATGAAAAGGAGGCAGGGAAGGGAGAGGAAGAGAAATTCAGGGAAAGATATATAAATAAAAATAGCAAATGCAAATTTGCAAATATAAAAACAAGCAAGAGGTGGGGCTGGCCTGATAGCGCAGTGGTTAAGCGTGCCCTTTCCTCTTCAGCGGCCCAGGGTTCCCCAGTTCGGATCCCAGGTGCGGACATGGCACTGCTTGGCAAGCCATGCTGTGGTAGGCATCCCACATATAAAGTAGAGCAAGATGGGCATGGGTGTTAGCTCAGGGCCAGTCTTCCTCAGCGAAAAGAGGAGGATTGACAGCAGTTAGCTCAGGGCTAATCTTCCTCAAAAAAAAATAAAACACCAAACTAGAGAATACCCTTAGCACTTTCTATTATCTCCTCTCACTCATTTACAAGTTTATTCATGCATCCATTCAACAATGAATTCAAGAATATTTTTGAGCCCCTAGTACAGTGCTGGGCTGCCATCCAGATTCTGAAAGTTAAAAATACAGGAAAAAAAACTCCTAGATTTCTGGGTTTAAAAATTCTTTTGCGGCTCATATCACACCTTTCTGTTACCTGTTTCTTATTAACTCTGTGCTGTAAGATCCTTTAGGCAGTGCTTGTGTCTTCATCGCTGCAGCTCCAAGGCCCAGAAAGGAGCCGGGACATGTTGGGCAGTCAACAAATATTTTCTGGGTTAACGAATACATGCAATAACAAGAATAGGATAAAAGTGAAAACAACTTTGTTAATAGTGTGAAAAACAAGAGGATATTCAAATAATGGAGATCTGTTCAAATATTAAAAGGATTGTTACAGAAGAATATTTATAGATTTGGAAAGATACTAAAAAATATTGGTAGGAAAATTGATTAGTACAGTATTGTATCATAGTAGTGAGACGAAAACTATATATGGTGGGAAGGTAAACACAGACAACATTATTCTCAGTGTGGTGGTTTGCCTTGGTATGCTCAACTTTTAGTGATTTTCTTTATTTACTTCTATTTTCTACGTTTTCCAGTTTCACAAACAGTATTTGTGAATTGGAAATAACAGTGTAAGTACATTTTAACTCTTTAGAATATAATGATAAAAGTGAAAATTATCTATATACCACAACTTTTCTAAATATTGGAATGATACTAATTTTTAGAGGTTTCCTCTTTTATCTGTCTTTTAACTAATTATTTTAAAAATATATTTTAAGTTGCTTTGTTTCATTCTCTTATTGTCTGTGTTTCTCAACAGTCTTACTGACATTTTAAAATTAGGCTTCCATGACTATAATTATTATACATGCACATCACAGAGAAACTAAATGTAGAAAATAGTGAAGAATTTCTAAAACATGCATGCTTCCACAATCCAGATAACAGGTATATAAGGCACACATACACACAAAGGTTGTGGTCAAAACATTTTACATAACACTTCAAAGTTCTTATAGTATTATTGATTGAGATCTGCTATTAAAATTGCATAACTGAGCTTTAGTATGGTCACACATTCTCCTGTGCAACCTTAGATGTGTTTGCTTTTCTACTCTTTTATGTTGCTAAGATATTTAACATTTACTGTCCTGTCTGAAATCTTAATTCTTCCAGTTGTGTAGGCTTGATTCTAGAGTTAAATGGACTCAATGCTTATCTCCTTTGTCTTTCTGCAACAGGGTCTCCATTCTTGAGATTTTTCTTACTATTCATCTTGTATTGACTGAATTTTTTCATTTAGCTATTTTTTATTTGTCTTGTTTTGAAATGAAACTGGGTACCATTTTCCCAGATTTATTTGGTTATTGTTGCTTGTTTTTTTTTTTGAGGATCTTTGACTATTGTGTTCAGATGTATGTAGCAACATAACTGGGTATAAATATTATTAGATTATCCTCTATTTCTTGAATTTCTTGGTCAATGCAATTCTTTGCTCTTCTGGCACTGATTGTTGCTGTGAGAAATTCTGAGGCAAGAATGAGTTCCTCTCTGTACCTGCCACTAGTAGGTAACTTGCTTTCATCTGCTGTGATACAGTATAGCGGTCTGGTTCCTCAATGTCCTCCTTACCCAGGTAGAGTTGAATCCTGCCCCTGTGGGATTGATTTCCTCAAGTTCAGAGTGGATTTGGCAAAGATGGACTCCCTTATGGCCCAAGCTGCGTTAACTAAGATCCCCATCTACTGAGTTGGCTTTCTTATTTTTTCCAGACTGTTTAACCAGTCCTTAGTCTATTTTCCCCCCATGATTTGGCTGATATTATTGAAAATTCTTAAATTTTGAACCCACTTTCTTTTCTCAGTATTACATCTGGAATGTGGAATGTGAGGTCAGGAGCCAGGTCACATTGCAACTGAGTATTCTAGGCCTTGCCTTGTCTGTCACATTTTAAATTTCATGGCACGAGGTTCTACACCTTTTCATTTGACTATCTTCTGCTATTATTGTCAGGAGGTACATACCAATTTTACTTTTTTCTCCCAACATCTTATAATTTCTATTTTTAAATTAAGCAAAAGGTTGAAATCCACAGAGCTTGAACTATGTTGTGTTTTACACAAAGAAAATAATTATGGAATGAAGGTAGTTGTAAATAAAATGATATAGATCAACGTTCAGCAAAATATTTCTGTGAAGAGCCAGATAGTAAAAAATTTCAGCTTTACAGGCCACAGAATCTCAAAACTACTCTACTTTGCCATTGCAGGGTGAATGCAGCCATAGATAATACATAAATGGATGGGTCTGACTGTATTCCAATAAGACTATTTACAGACACTTAAATTTGAATTTCATATAATTTTCACACGTTGCAAAATAACATTTTTTGTTTTGTTTTCAATCACTTGAAAATCAATGACTGTTCATAGCTCATGGTACAGAAATAGATAGCATGTTGTATTCGACCCTTAGGGCTTCAGTTTACCAACCTCTGTTGTCAATGACTACATTTTGGAAGTTGAATTGGTACAGTTCTTCAAAAGATGTCTT
The DNA here is from genome assembly GCF_041296265.1 of Equus caballus. Classification (NCBI taxonomy): domain Eukaryota; kingdom Metazoa; phylum Chordata; class Mammalia; order Perissodactyla; family Equidae; genus Equus; species Equus caballus. Next base: position 23,281,138 of record NC_091687.1, read on the forward strand.
ATTTTGTTTCTTCATCAAACTGAAGATTAATACATTTTCCATAACCAATGATAGTTTAGGATTTAAATGAATAAAAATATTCATTGTTTTGCTCAAAATTTTCCCATGGATGAGAAATATAGCATAGCCACATTGTATGGACTATCTAATAAGGAGACATCTTGGAGGGTTCTGTTAAATGGCTCCCTGAAAAAGTTTCCTTTTAGTGGAAGAGACTTTTGAATATGATATCCAGAAGATAGAGCATTCCCTTGAGATTTTTCCATGCAGTCAGTTGTGGATGTTTCACTCTTGTTTAATGTTCCCTGCTGAACCTTGAGAGATCTGAGAGGTTCGAATTACAGAGGCAATGCTATATCCATCTTGATCTTTTTTATAAGATTTGTAATGACATCTCTTGTGCTAGAATTTAATAAGTTTTTACAGCTTCCACAGCTACTAGAAAACTCCCTGGTGACATTTTCAATGTGTGAAGTTCACTCAAGACATGGCTTCTCTCTTCTGGTCATATTTTTACGGCAGAAATGACAATTTATTACACTCATTCTCATCTCAGTAGGACACATTTTTGTTACAAAAGAACTGCTACCAGGTCACTGTCTGCAGTGCACTTCCAACACCTTAGGGCACAGTAGGAATAGTTACTGTGCAGGACTCTGTTCCCAGATACTCAGGCAATGCTGGGAAGGTGCAGAGCCCCATCCTCATCCTACCCTCAAACCTGGCAGTGTCCCCAGATCGAACAAGCACTGGAGAGGGTTTCTTGGCTGCAGCAGTGTATTCTGTGCCCTTTTGTTATCTTTCTAGACATTTAGATATTTATACATTGTTAAAATAATCATATCCTGCTCTTTGTAAATTTGGAATCCTACTTCATTTTCACACAAAACATTTTGTAATTTTCTCTTCAATTTATTAATTATTGTTTAAGGACTCAGGTATCCATTTTAGTTTTTGAATGATAATGTTAACACCATAACAAAATCCTGGCATTCTTATTGAAAATATATGTGAAGTGTCCAAACATACTACGGAGAAAACGAAGAGAACTTATACAACTTGCAACAGAGAATGTAGTACATTTTTCAAGTCCTTGGTGTTATCATATTAGCCAATTTTGAAGATAAAGTAGTTCATATGCTCTAATTGTTTAAATGTTTGTCTCTGTAATTACTAATGGAGAAAGAACGTCTACTTATATAATTTGGAGTTATGTTACATATAAAAGATATTTTGAGACTTTGGTCTATTAGAAGTTTAATCATTTTTTAATTGATTTGTATGAACTATTCATATTATTGATTTTAGCCCCTTCATTTCCTAATTTCAGTTTATCATTTTAATTATAATTTTATTCATGGTATTGTATTAGTATATCTATGCTTTGTTATAGTAGCAAATCCCTAAATCTCAGTGACCTAACATATTAAAGGTTTATTTATCAAAAATACATGTCCTAGTGCAGGCAGTACAATGCTCCATGACAAACATGATCAGAAAGGAGAACAAAAATGCAGGGCACTTTGATCCTAAACATAGCCATGGTGACACATGTCTTACATGTTGCCACAGCAGGGCAGAGAGAACCATAGCACAGTGCACTCTTTTAAATGCTCCAGCCTGGAAACCACACACACACTGTCCTTGTCTCAACCAATTGGATAGAAACAGTCACAGGACTCCTCTTCAGGCAAGTGGAAAGGAGAAAGCACATGGCAGGAAATGTCTCAGCCATAGTATCTGCTGCAGAGAAATTTTATGATTTTATTTTGAAGCACCTAAATTTATTTTTGGAATTGCTTATTAGGTCATTATGCATTATTCCATGCTTTTTTTTTTTCTAGTCATCTGCTCATCTCTCTGCTTGGACTGACTTTCTCATTCTCTTCTGTCTGAAGGCTCCAGTCCACCCTTCAGGTCATGAGCAAAAGTCACTTCCTCTTTCAGGTCTTCTTGACGCCCAGGGAAGATTTTTGTCTTTGTAGGATGCTACACAGTAATCACACAGTGTTTGAAATTTATGTTTTATTATGTCTATATGTTCTGTGGGTGCCTTGGGGGAAGGGACCATACGGTTTATGTCTACTGTCCAATTCAGTATATATACCTGAAATAGCATACTGTAGAGTGAGAAAGCCTGGAATTCAAACATGTTTCTTATGAGGTATTGTTAATGTAACTTTGATTAAATTACTAGCCACTTTGGGCTTTATTTTACCACCTTAAAACTAGAAGTACAAAAATAAATATCAGACACACAGGGACAGCTGCCTTGATGCCTTTCTGGAATGCTGAGAGCAAGAGATGGGGTTTTGAGGATTGCTGGGAAGATGTTGGCATAGGAGGACTCTGACTCACCTCCTCCTATGAATACAACTAGTTTGCAACTATCCTTGGAAAAATTACCCCTGAGACAGAACTGGAAACTAGATAAAAAGAACCCCTACAACAAGGGACAGTGCTGACTGAGGTGGAAGAGGCAGAAATACCTTTCTGCAGTGGAAAAAGCCATATTCTAGCCATGGTGCTTCACAACCAGAAGCAACCTTAAGGTATGAAGCTTCTCCTGGAGAAGTGGGGCATCTAAGTGGGAGAGTTCTGCCACAATAAGCAGCTTTTGAACACAGCACAGTCAAGGTAAGTGTTATATTATCTGGCTTTGCTGGCTACTAAATGTAATGGAGAATACCCCTAGAAAAGCTGCCAAACACAAGAAAAGTCTGCTTTTAGAGGGCCCACACAGAAATTTACTCATTCCAGGAAGCAATCTAAAATCACCAGAGAGAAAGATGCATTGTCCTTTGGTGAAAAGAAATTCATTTTATAGGCTCTGGTCACCTCTCAGGCAGGCAGAAGGCAGCTGGGACCACGTCCCCAGGGACTGAGACATTAGCAGCAGCCATCATCGTGACCTAGAATAAGCATGATAACACAGAATCCAGCAAATGCTATTGGAGTTCTTTCCCTGGCCTGTTAGTGCAGGGGTTTGCACCACCTGATAGACCACCAATTTAATCTAGCTCAGCCAGGGCATGCAGCCAGTCCTAAGCACTGGCCCCACCTATCAGGAAACCCTTGAGCAACTTCAGGGCCCACATATGTGGGGTGTGAGGGACCTCTGCAGCCAGGTAAATGGATCTGCCTTGGTGGAGCAGGGTTTGCATGAGGGGTGGGCCTGCATTGGCAGAGTGTGTGGGGCCACTGAAGCAGAGTTAGTTGGTCCACTTCAGTGGGGTGAGGCATGTGCAAAGAGCATGCCTACCTTGACAGAGTGTGTGGGCCTGCAGGTGGTGGGGCTGTCAGCTGCAGCAGACTCATGCTTCTCAAATAGTCACATAGGGGATCTTCCCTACCTTCCAAATCCTGAAACAATTGTGCATTTTCATGCCTGAGGCCAGCCCTACTGTGCTTCACTACAGAGAGGGCTGAAAACAGCCTTGCAGGCCAGGAGCCTACAGTGATTGTGAGCCCTTGAGCCTAGCAACCAGCCATACTGGAGGCTGACACACTTAACAGAAAAACTGCAGCAGGCCTGTGCTATTAGACCTTACAGCCAACTATGCTGGGGCTCACCAATCCAATAAAGTGACTAAAAGGCCTGTAGCAGCCTAGCCTCCCCAGGAACCTGCAGCAAGAGAATCCTGCCACAACAGAAGTACACATGTAGCCTACACAGAGGACACTCCTAGAACATTTAGAACTGGTGATGATAGGGAAGCACACTGCTGGGCCTCCTAAGGCATCTCTTTCATAAGGCCACTTCCTCAAGATCAAGAGGCATAGCTGATTTACCTAATACATAGATATAAGCACAGAGAAATAGGCAAAACAGGATAAAAAAGAATGGTTTCCAAATAGGGAATAGGACAAATCCTCAGAAAAAGAACTAAATGAAAAGCATAAATGAACAGTCTACCTGATAAAGAGTAAAAACTAATAGTCATAAGGATGCTCACAGATCTTAGGAGCAGAATAGATGAATGCAGTGAGAACTTAGAGAATTAGAAATGATAAAAAAGTAACCAATCAGAACTGAAGAATACAATAATGGAAAAGAAAAATTCACTAGAGGGAATCAATAGTAGAATAGATGATACAGAAGAATGGATCAGTTAACTGAATGAAAGACTAGAGGAAATCTCCAAACTAAACAGAAAAAAGAATTAAAAAGAATGAGGACCATCTAAGGGACATCTGGGACAACATGAAGTGCACTAACATCCATATTATATGTGTCCCAGAAGGAGAAGAGACAGACAAAGAAACAGAGAATCTATTTGAAGAAAAAATAGCTGAAAAACTTCCAAATCTAAGGAAGGAAACAGACATCCAGGTACAGGAAGCACAGAGAGCACCAAACAAGATGAACAAAAAGAGGCCCACATTAAACCACGTTATAATTACAATGTCAAGAATTAAAGATAAAGAGAGACTCCTAAAAGCTTCAAGAGAAAGGCAGCAATTTACACACAAAGGAAACCTCATAAGGCTATCCGCTGGCTTCTCAGCAGAAACTTTATAGGCTGATAGCAAGTGCACAATATATTTAAAGTGCTGAAAAGAAAAAACCTACAGCCAAGAATACTCTACTTAGCAAAATTTTCATTCAGAAAGACAGGAGAGATAAAGAATTTTCCAGACAAGCAAAATTTAAAGGAGTTTATCAACAGTAAACCAGCCTTACAAAAAATAATAAAGGGACTTATTTAAGTGGAAAAGCCAAGACCACAACCAGGAATAAGAAAATTATCCCCCAAAAAGTAAATAAATAAAACCACTGGCAATGGCAAATATTCAGTAAAGGTAACAGATCAACTACCCATGAAGCTAATATGAAGGTCAAAAGACAAAAGTACTAACACTATCTATTTCCATCGTAAGAGATTAATGGATACAGACACATGCGAAAAGGTTAAATATGATATCAAAAACAAAAATGTGGGAGGAGGGAAGTAAAACAGTAAAGCTTTTAGTAAGACGTCAAACTTAAGAGACAATCAACTAAATATAGATTGCTACTTCTGTAGGTTATTATATATGAACCCCAAACTGGAAAGCTATAATAAATACACAAAAAAATTAAGAGAAAAGAACCCAAACGTGATACTAAAGAAAGTCATCAAACCGCAAAAGAAGAGAGCAGGAGAAGAAGAAAGGAACAGAGAACTACTAAAACACCCAGAAAATAAGTAACAAAATGGCAAAAAATACATGCTTATCAATAGCAACTTTAAATGTCAATGGGCAACTTGCTCCAATCAAAAGACATAAGGTGCCTGAATGGATTAAAAAAACATGTCCCAAATATATGCTGCATACAAGAGACACACTTCAGACCTAAAGACATTGCCAAACTGAAAGTGAAGGGATGGATAAAGATACTTAAAGCAAGTAGCAAAGAAAAGAAAGCTGGAGTAGTAACACTTACATCAGGCAAAATAGACTTACAAAACAACTGTAACAAGAAACAAAAAAGGGCACTACATAATGATAAAGGGAATAATCCAACAAGAAGATATAACACTTGTAAATATCTATGTACCCAACACAGGAGCATGTAAATATATAAAGCAATTCTTAACAGATATAAAAGGAGAAATAGACAGTAACACAATAATACTAGGAGATTTTAAGACTCCACATATGTCAATGGGTAGGTTATCAAAACAGAAGATCAACAAGGAAACATTGGCCTTAAATGCCACATTAGACCAGATGGACTTAGTAGATATATACAGAACATTCCATCCAAAAATAGCAGATTAGACATTCTTTTTGAATGCACATGGGACATTCCCACGGATAGATCGCATATTAGGCCACAAAACAAGTCTCAGTAAATTTAAGAAGATTGCAATAATACCAAGCATCTTTTCTGACCACAACAGTTTGAAACTAGAAATTAACTACAGGAAGAAAACTGGAAAAGCCACGAATATGTGGAAACTAAACAAAATGCTACTGAACAAATATTGGGTCAATGAAGAAATCAGATTACAAATCAAAAATACCTAGAGAGAAATGAAAATGAAAATATGACATGCCAAAATTTATGGGATACACCAAAAGTGGTTCTAAGAGGGAAGTTTATAGCAATAGAGGCCTACCTAAACAAACAAGAAAAACCTCAAATAAACAATCTAACGGTGTACATGAAGGAACTAGAAAACAAAAACAAACAAAGCCCAAAATCAGTAGCAGGAAGGGAATAATAAAAATCAGAGTGGAAATAAATGAAATAGAGACTAAAAAATTAGCAAAAATCAATGAAACTAACAGCTGATTCTTTGAAAAGATGACAAAATTGGCAAGCGGTTAGCTAGGCTCACCAAGAGAAAAAGAGAGAAGGCTAAAATACATAAAATAAGAAATGAAAGGAGAAATTACAATGGACATCTCAGAAATACAAAAGATTAGAAGAGAATACTATGAAAAGCTATATGCCAACAAATTAGATAATCTAGAATAAGTGGATAAATTCTCAGAGTCATGCAGCCTTCCAAAACTATAAACAAGATGGGATAGAGAATTGGAATAGAGCTATCACCAGTAAAGAGATCAAAACAGTAATCAAAACCTTCCCAAAAAATAAAAGTCCAGGACTGGATGTCTTCCATGGTGAATTCTACCAAACATTCAAAGAAGACTTAATCCTATCCTTCTCAAACTCTTCCAAAAAACTGAAGATTAAAGGAAGATTCCTAACTCATTCTCTGAAGACAGCATTACCTAACAAAACCAGACAAGAAAACACAAAAAAAGGAAAATTACAGGGCAATATCACTGATGAATATTGACGCAAAATCCTCAACAAGAAACTAGTAATTGAATACAACGATATATTTAAAAGATCATACACCATGAGCAAGTGGGATCTATTCAAGGAATGCAAAGATATTTAAACATCAAATCAATTAACATGATGCACCACATTAACAAAATGAAGAACAAAAATCACTTGATCATCTCAATAGATGCAGAGAAAGCATTTGACAAGATACAGCTTCAGTTTATGATAAAATCTCTGAATAAACTGAGTACAGAAGGAAAGTACCTCCACACAATAAAGGCCACATATGACAAACCAACAGCTAATATCATATTCAACAAAGAAAAGTAGAAATCTGTCTCTTTAATAACAAGAACTAGACAAGGATGTCCACTTTCACCACCCTTATTTAACATAGTATTGGAAGTCCTAGCCAGAGCAATCAGGCAAGACAAAGAAATAAAAAGGATCAAAATTGGAAAGGAAGAAGTGAAACTGTCACTATTTGCAGATGATATGATTTTATACATAAAAAATTCTAAAGAATCCACCAAAAAATTTTTAGAATAACAAATAAAAATTGTAAATTTTCAGGATACAAATTCAAAAATCAGTTATGTTTTTATACACTAACAATGAAGTTGCAGAAAGTGAAATTAAGAAGACAATCTCTTTAAAAATTGTAACGAAAAAAATTAATTACCTAGGAATATATTTAACCAAAGAGGTGAAGGATCTGTACAGTGAAAACTATAAAACATTGTTGAAAGAAATCAAAGAAGACACAAAGAAGTGGAAAGATATTATGTGCTCTTGAATTGGAAGAATTTACATTGTTAAAATGTCCACACTTAATGCAATCTACAGTCAATGCAATCCTTGTCAAAGTTCCAATGATATTTTTCACAGAAATAGAACAAAGAATCCTAAAATTTATGAAGAATGACAAAGGAACCTAAACAGCCAAAAGAATCCTGAGAAGAAAGAAAAAGCTGGAGGTATCAAACTCCCTGACTTCAAAATATAGCACAAAGCTATATTAATCAAAACAGCATGGTATTGGCACAAAAACAGACACAGAGATCAATAGAATAGAATTGAGAGCCCAGAAATAAACCCACACGTCTATGGACAGCTAATTTTTGACAAGGGAGCCAAGAACATACAATGGAGAAAGGAAAGTATCCTCAATAAATGGTACTTGGAAAACTGGACAGTCACATGGAAAAGAATGAAAGCAGATTATTATATCACAACATATACCAAAATTAACTCAAAATGGATTAAAGACCTGAATGTAAGACCTGAAACCATAAAACATACAAAGAAAACATAGGCGGTACACCCTTCAACATTGGTCTTAGCAGCATATTTTGAAATATCATGTCTGACCAGGAAAGGGAAACAAAAGAAAAAATAAACCAATGAGACTACATCAAACTAAAAAGCTTCTGCACCACAAAGGAAACTGTCAACAAAACAAAAAGACAACCTAACAATTAGGAGAAGATATTTGCAAACCATATATCTTATATAGAGTTAATATCCAAAATATATAAAGAACACATACATTTCAACAACATAAAAACTAACAACCCAATTAAAAAATGAGGTAAATATCTGAACAGATATTTTTCCACAGAAGATATACAGATGGCCAATGGGGACATCAAAAGATGTTCAACATCACTAAGTGTTAGGGAGATTTAATCAAAACTACAATGAGACATCACCTTACATGCATCACAATGGCTATAATTAACAAGACAAGAAATAACAAGTGTTGGAAAGGATGTGGAGGAAGGGAATTTTCATACAGTGCTGGCGGGAATGCAAACTAGTTCAGCCACTATGGAAAAGAGTGTGGAGATTCCTCAAAGTATTAAGAATAGAACTACCACATGATCCAGCTATTCCACTGTTGGGTATTAATCCAAAGAACATGATAGGAATGCGAAAAGATATGTGTAAAGATATACGCACCCCTATGTACATTGCACCACTATTCACAATAGCCCAGACTTGGAAACAACCTAGGTACCCATCAAGGGATGAAGGGACATAGAAGATGTGGCATATATACACACTGGAGTACTGCTCAACTATAAACAAAGATAAAATCTTGACATTTGAGACAACATGGATGGACATTGAGGGTGTTATACTAAGTGAAATAAGGCAGAGGGAGAAAGTCAAATACTATATGATCTCACTCATGAGTAGAATATAAAAGCAACAAGAAGCAAACACATCGATACAGACATTAGATCGATTAGAGGGGAAGGAGGAGGGAAGAGGGCAAAAGGGGTGGCTGGGAACATGTATATGGTGACGGATTGTAATTACTCTTTGGGTGGTGAACACGATGTAACCTACACAGGAACTTAAATATAATGATGTATACCTGTTGCATAAATTGTAACTATAAACCGATGTTACCTCAAAAAAAGTGTGTAAATTGAAAAACAAATAAATGTGATTTTCATAGGAATTAAATGAAATAGTGCATGCAAAATGCCAACTACAGCACCCAATACAAATTAGAAAATCAAGAATTTTCTTTTTAAAAAAATTCTCCTCTCTCTTTTTGTTTGCATAGTTTTGTATATAAAAAGTAAACTAGAATATTTGAGTAGTTATTATATGGCAAAATGCTTCCCAGGCTTCATTTATTTGTTTACCAATTATACAATCTTGCAGTAGCTATTGATAACATAATCAATCTAATATTATTTTTCTTTAAGTAAATTAAAGTTTTAGTTACAAAATATACTTGAAATGAAAGTTTTATATCACTACTATTAGTGGAAAACCAGTAATACTTGCCGTAAATAAAAGGTAACAAAACAGCTTTATTAAATTAAAAATTAAATTGTGAAATAAAAGTAAATAATAAATTGTAAAATTACATTCAAACAGTGCAAAAATGCCTTTTAGGAAATAAGTTCTTTAAAGAGGAGTCTTGAAGTATTTATGATTATTCAGTAATACAGGAATATTTGGCTCAATATCACTAGATTAAACATGACATAGTGGTTCTATGACTAAAAGAAAATTTTCTTCTGATTTTTTTATGTTAATCTGCACTGAGAGAATCCAAACTCAGATGTGCATCTTAGCAAAAAGAACAAAACCATTTAATGAATTCCCTGAGAGTTCTCAACACGGAGACAAAACACTCTTACACAAAATAATGTAAACAACCCTTGATGTACAAATTTTCATTTCAAGATGTTGTCTTTTTAAAACAGTATTTCATATTGTGCCTTGTGTAAATCTTTCATACTGAAACATTTAGTTAAAAAGTTATTGACGTTCTCACAATATCAATAAAATATGAAACTTTCCCAAGTAAAAGTCAATAGAATTCAAAACAGCACAATAATCCATTTAATCTTCATTCAATATTTAAAAAGCTGAGAAAAAATAAAAATGTTTAATAACTTTTTCTTGATATGGTTGGCAATTGCCTAGCCTTAATAAATGCATCTCTGAAATGTTCACACATCTTCAGCCAGAGCACCTCTCTTTATATCACACTATGAAATGTAGATCAAAGTCACTTATTGGACAAATCTTTGCATTACACTATTTTTACTTATGCAAGTGTATTGATTCCAGTGTTTGTTATTGTCTAAAACTTCCATCTCCATTTCTAAAAATTGGCAAATATTTGCATAATATTATGACTTCAGGGCTTCTTTTTACACCTCTAGGCTTATAAATAATGAAAGATTTTCTGGGTTCACAACAATGGTAGTTTCGTCAGTGGATAATGGATAATATTGAGGGGTTTTTTTAATATTTACAATTGAAATTGTGAATTTGTATTTGTGGCCACGTTTCCAATTCTGTTGCACACAGTGTTTATGTTTTTGATTTTTCTTGACAGAACTCTCTTATCAATCAGTTTCTTGCTTTGTCCATGATTATCATTTTTAGTGTTTCTTTGATAGTATTTTTGCTATGCGTCTTTTCAATTATTTCAGCATCTCTGGCCCTTGAAATTAAATATGATGTTATACATAAGGCTCCATCCATTTCCATTTCATTTTCTGTCACACTGATCTTTAGTTTCTTGGACACTGGAATATCCTTCTACTTTGCTTTAAAAATTTAATCAGTTTAGCATGAAATTTTTTCTGTGTTTTAAAGTGAGACTCATTCTTGATGCTTTCACTACAGAATATGAATGCCCTCAAATATAAGACACACAATGAAATAGTTCAATCACAGCCTTAGAAAATAGAAACACAAGTTAAAAATAATCAACATCACATTGTTCTAATTTTTCTTACAGAAGAAAATGTTTTAGGGTATATATATATATAATTTACATATATATATCTTATTTAATCATTTTCAATACTAACGCATACATTTTTATCATAATCTTCGTGATTGGGCATGGAAATGCCCTATTGTTTAAATTGTATGTGTGTATATATATAATTTCCATTAAATTTAACCCTTTATTACTCTTGCCTATCTTCTTGCTAACATTTTGCCTCCTTGATTAATCAATTTCTAAAAGAAATTTATTAAAATATCCCCTTCATTTTGTCATTATTAATTTTTCCTTGTGTTTCTATAGATTTTTCTTTATATATTTGATGTTAATATATGTGTTCATCATTTTATTCCCTCTGGTGTTCTTCCATAAATCATTATATGCTACCCATATTTCTCTATTAAATTTTTTCCTTAAATATATTTTGTCTGATAGTAAAGCACCATCTCCAGGTTTTGTGTTATTTTTTGTATCTGAATTGCATATACATTTATATTCATTAGTGAACTGGTAAATGTTTAGCAGACAGTTACCAGGGTAAAACATAACTATCACAAACATTTGCTGACTTCCATAGTGTAAATATGCCCACCATGGAGACCAACCTTTGTTCTTCCTGGCCAGTGCCACGGGGATCAAGCACAGTGCTATTTATAACCTTTTATTTCCCAGCTAGCCAGCCCAGGTGTTCTAGTGGTTAAGACTCAATGTCCTCACCATCATGGTGGGATTTGTCTCCTGGTCAGGGAGCAATACTACCTGTCCGTCTGTTGTCATCTGTGGTGGCTTCTGGTTGCTGTGATACGGAAAGCTATGCCAATGGTATTTCAAATACCAGCAGGGTCACCCATGGTGGGCAAGTTTCAACAGAGCTTCCAGATTAACACAGACTAGGAAGAAGAACCAGATCACTCACTTCTGAAAAAATTCACCATGAAAACCCTGAATAGCACTGGAACATTATCTGAAGTAGCAGAAGGGGAGAGTATGGCCAAAAAAAGATATAGCAGTGTTCTGCTCCACTGCACACGGCAAGCTAGGAATCAGAATCAACTCCATAGCACTAACAACAATGTCGCTGCTGGCAGTGAGGGAGAAGTTGTGAACATTCTCCATAGGCCCAAGAGCTTCACAAAACTGTGAACTGTGGGAAGGAGACCCTATTCAAGCTCTGCCTTCCCCGTGGGCATGATTCTAACCCTCACACTTGTGTACACCACCTTAGACATGACAAATAGAAATGGCAAACAGTAGGATATGTTGGAGTATATGAGGAAGCCATTTGGTGTAAACCTAATTCGGCCTGACTTTGTTTTTTCCAAGAGGGCCTGACTGTGGCCATTGAGCACGCATTGTATATCTGCTTTAAAAAAAAAAAAACATTTACTATGGCAAGAACAAATGGCCTTAAGATAAAGGTGCAACTTGCCCCGACATTAGCATTTCCTTAAGGATAAGCACCTTTCCTTAGGCTAAGAACTGATTGCTGCACTCGCCTTTGACCACACAGCTCACCTGTGACCACTCAGCTCGAGACAACAGACCTGCCACCCTGCTGAGTCCACCAAGACAGCAGACCTACCTGCTGTGTCCATCAATCACTGTACCTACAGAGCAGTCTCATGACTATTATAAAAGGGACATTTCAATCATATGTGAAACATCCTCTTTCGGGGCATATAACCACTCTGTACACCCCACTTCTTTGGTGCCGTTTCTTCCTTTGGGAAGAAAGGCCCCGGGCCATGGTCCTCACATTTTAGCTCAGAATAAACTGACCCAAATTTTCATTTATAAATTGGTTATGGATTATTTTCATCTACAGACATGTATTCATTTTGAGATCTACAGTCTCATCTGTCACTGTCTGCCTCTGGATCTGAAATTCACCAAGCCTGAGGTTGCAATCCCTACTCGTTGTTTTGCATCTGTAACACCTAAGAGGGTATGCTTAAAATAGACTCATAACTATTTTACTCCAAGTTTTAACTGAGCTTTAGCTGACATATTCCAAAGTGAAGTATCAGACAGTAATCTTCCTTTTAGGAAAATGAAGTACCCGATAATTTGTGCTTTAACTTGTAACTGATCTCCAGTTTATAGAATAGAATGGGGACACTGAACAAATAATTCCACGTTAGGAACGTGGATTAGGAGATAACTCTCAGCCTGCAGTGAGTCCCGCCCTCTCCCAAGGTGGAGTAAGTTTGTGAGTGTGTGGGGAAAGTGGGGGGTGCAGTGTTTCACTTTTTTCTTACATTTAGGAACCTGGAAGGGACCATCCAGAGAATGTATATGAGTCCAGGAGCCTAGCACTCCCATTAACCTGCACTCTAACAAGTTTCTCTGGAAAATAAAGGTGTGAGGTTATGACTGTCTTGCTGCCCTGATGATGTAGCAAAGCAGATGTAGCTGAATAGGAATGGGCTTGTGCTGCCAGAATTTATAAAGACAAAGCATGCACCAGTGTCTTCCACTGTCCAGAAATGGGTTGTATATATGAGAGAGCTGACAAGAGATTGTCCTTAGGTTCTACTCTAGAGGTCCCAGAAGAGGGCTGAGGGACCTCTATAGATGGTATATGTGGCATGCCATAGAGAGGCCTCATAGCTAAGGAAGAAGTAATTAATGGCCAGCAGGTAGAGAAGTGTCTTGGTTTGATTCAAATGTAATGGTTCTCTCTCAAGAACCCATACATCATACTATGGCAAAAGTCAGCTTTAATACCAGCAATGAGCAGAAAGCACTATAACTCACCATGATGTTAGGCAAAAAGCAATTTATCTGTTTCCCTTTCCTCTTTTCCCACCCTTCCCTGCTCCCAATCATACTTTGGACAGGTCCAAAGCAGCTTGGTTAGGAAGAGATGAGGATGGATAGAAGCAATAGGAGAAGGAAGAGGGAAGAAGCCCACCATTCCTCGTCTTTCCTGCAGTGGATGGCCCACACGGGGGACAGGGAGAAATTTATCTAAACTTATCTAAATTTATTTAAGGTTTGGATGATGACATGAGACTGAACATATTATTTACTGGACTGAGATTGTTTTGTGACTAGATGACATTGGAGAATTTTTCATTATATGAGTGTAACCAGTGGAAAAATAGAAATTGCCCCAAATGAAGCCCAAAGATGTGGAAAGAAATAGCCCAGCAAAGTGGCTTGTACAGTACTGGGATGGGGTGAGGGGCTTATTGAATTGATTTCTGATTTCAAACAGACAAATCAAGTCCTAATTGTTCAATGGAAGATTTAATGTGAAGTTGATCCTGTGTGTGTCTTTCTCACTTCTTTTTATATATTTTCTGTGATTGCTCTGCGTTTGGAGTAGAGGAGCATTAAAGCGTAGTATCATTCTTGATATGAAGCCCACCAAATCTACTTTAGAAACAGAACACAGCAGCAACATATTAGCCTTTTGTGTGTGTTGGGGACATATTTAATGGAAATTTAAAAATGGGTTAATCATGGGGACAGCCTGGTGGCATAGTGTTTAAGTTCACCCTCTCTGCTTTGTTGGCCTGGGGTTCACAGGTTCGGATCCTGGGCAGGGACCTGGCACCACTCATCAAGCCACACTGTGGCAGCATCCCACATAAAATAGAGGAAGATTGGAACAGATGTTAGCTCAGTGACAATCTTCCTCAAAAAAAAAAAAGGAGAATAAATCAAGAAATGTTACCTTACTGTTATCTAAAATTAGAAACTACTCTGGATTACTTAAAATATGAATCATATATTTGAATACTGTTAATAACTAAGCTGATTTTACTTTGAGTCAATTATACTGGGTATTGTTATAGATGACAAAGCCCACCTTGAGTCCCACTGACTGTTCACTAGAGGGAGTTTCACCCTGTCTCCCCATCTAAGTGTCTCCTGTGTCTGTGAATAGATAGGTCAGTATTGAAAAGCATGAGGAATATCACTAAGTCTAAAGCCTTTGATTTCACATGGGGCAAGCAAATCACAATAAATTGGCATATGTGTGATGAAATTCATATGTTCCCAATTATCAAGTATGTTAAGGATGACTGAAATCGATCTAGAGCCTCTTTTTACCTCCAACATCTGTATTACCTGTGGAAAGTTAACTTGCTGTAGCAAAACCCCCATTATCTTATTGTAGAATGAGGAAGTGCTATCCCTCCATCTCACAGACTTCTGTTTTGGTTGTGATGATAAAACCATATGCATTAATTGGGGACCTATACTTTTAATGAATCATTAATGAAAATAACAGCTTCCATTCTATTTATCTACCAAAATTTTATTAGCTATCTGTTTAATGACAACCAGAAAAGTAGCATTATTCTTTTCCCAGAGAATCTCCACAACAAATGAAGAGGAAGTATTGGAAGAGCTTGCTCTCCAAGGTAGAGCCAGGGAGAAGACACCAGCTAGAGAAGACTACCGGTCCCAAAGTCAGTGGCATGCCTTCAGCAGAATTAAAATTGCATTTGGAAATAAATTAATGTGAATATATAAAGAGAAGTTAGAATTCACTGTGACTTAACTATTTGAAATATTTACCTCTCACTTATTTTCAAGAGTTTACTTAAAGCTTCTAAAATTTTGTCCCTATTTTGACAATAAAGGTAAAAGTCTTTAAATCTAGAAAAAATTCTGGACATCCTATTTGTGGGTGAGTAACTGAAATCAACAGGATGGATGGACCTTCCCAGCAACAGCCCACACTAGGACATGCTTTGAAGAGGGGACTAAACTAAATCCTGTGCCAGATCATAGATGATCTTTGAGTGAGGTTCAGGGAGTTGAAATTTTACTTTACAGACACCAGGGAGCTGCTGCCCAGCTTCCATCAAGAAGGAAGTTGGAAACTCTCACTTGACCACTTGGCTTTGGACAAGCGCTCAATCCCCATACATCTCGAAGTCATTCATTGTAAAGAAGATTTGAAAATAAACTTTAGGCTGGACGTTCTTAAAACTAAGTAGTAGTAACAGCTGAATTATTATGTTCTACATATTTGGAAACATTACTGTGTCTGTATACTGTTCATTTCTTTGAATTATTGCAATCTTAAGTGGTGATTTTATCATTGTTTACAGGGAAGAGATTATACTATAACTATGAAAATATGTTACTGTAACAAAGTATAAAAGGAGTAACAGATGGATATCTATTATGGAACAATTTTGCCTTTCTTTAGATGGGCTTATGGTAAAAGAAAGAAATGAAGTTTTAAAAATACATGAGTAAAATATCTCTAAGAAGAATGTTTTTAAATATTTATCCATTAAACATCAAATGGTCTGTTTTGTTTTATTTCTGCAGAACATTAAACGTGTAGGTTTTTTATATCTCCAGATCAAATTCCACAGTTGAATATAGTTTTTGCTAAAAGTAACCCTAACTAATCACTTTATTCAACCTGTTTATTTTACAGATTAATAAACAGACTGCCAAAAAGAGATAATGCCTTTCTCACAGTTCACAATTAATAATTGAGAGAGGTAAATGTAAACCTTAAACCTTGTGGCTTTTCTCTATTTTTCTACAGTAGATGTGTTGACTCTACTCTTTATTTAAATGGTGCATTAATGTTATGAGTTACAGGTGATGGGCACCACAAATAATGCCATTTTTCAAATTACACTCCATTCTGTATAAAATTTGGCATATCTTTCCCCACACAGGTCTTTCAATATTACTGTGCTGTAACAAACAGTAATGACACTTGCACTCACAGGGTAAAATGTCACAGGAATGGTGCTGGCCTCATTCTCTCATCGGTCAGAGGTAGTTGTATATGTGGTTCAAAGAGAATGAAGAGAGTTTGAAATTGACCATGAGGAGCTTGAGTGACTCCTGACAGGAAAATTGAAGGAGTTTCTGAGGAATATTAAAAATCCACCTCAAAATGGTAACAATGATTTTGTCATGGGACTTATTTCCACAGTGATAGGATTTTTGACCAGTGTGCTGCAGCCTCATAAACAAGGAAAGATGTGGTATTGAGGTAAGAAGGTCAAGGAAATGAGATTGCACAGGATAGGTTTATAAGATAGGTTGCAAAACTGGCTACACTCCTCCCTGACTCCACATCCCTTGCAATGTAACAGTGAAACCTGTGCCATTAGGGGAGGGCATCTATTTCTCTTCCCTTTTACCCAGCACTGTCCTTGTGACTTGCTTTACTCAAAATAGATGCAGCAGATGTGTTGATGTGCAGGTTTTATGCCTGTGCTTCAAGGAGACTGGCATACTTTCTCTCTTTCTCTCTTGGGATCCCTCCTTATACCATGAAACCTTCTTCCTGGCTAGCCTTATGGAAAATGAGGAACCATACAAACCAATGCCAAGTCAGACCAGCTGTTTCAGCTGAAGACCCTAATAATGTATAGAGAGCACAGTCACGGTCAGGAAAGTCACCTCTCAAGCCTGGGGTTGAGTAATGATGTATGAAATTTTGCATTTTGGATGAGACTAAATTACTAACATTAACTTTGAATAAATAAATGGTTGCTGTTTCAATAACACAGAGTTTTTGGTGGTTTGTTACACAGCAGTAGCTAACTGATGCAGAGTCCTTGTTGTACTTATCAGGGAAACCATTTTTTGGAAGAAATGGAAGTGAGATAAGAATAGGGATGATAAACCTAATGGTTATGCAGCAATGTTTTCAGGGGAAAACTGAGGTAAGGCATTGAATACAGGCAGAAGTGAAAATCAGGATTTCAGGCAGTGGTATACCAGGATAGATCTGAGGAGCCCAGCATAGGTGATAATAGACCATTCCTCTTGTAATCCATTGTTATATAACTCTTCAAGTCTCTGTCACCCTTAATTCAAAATTTTCAGAAAAGCAAATACATTTTCCACTGATGAACAAATCAGTTGGCTCCTCGAAGTTCAGGAAGCTACTCTGCTCCAACTACACTCAGCTGTGGATATAGTATAGAGCAGCACTGCCCAATAGACCTTTCTGCAATTACGTAAATGTTATATGAGTATGAACATGAACGCAGGTGCCTGCATAGTTTGTACAATTGATCTAGATAAAGATGAGCAGTTCAGGAATGTCCAAAGATGTCTACTTCAATTATTTAGAGAAAATGAGAATGAGGAGGAAGGCATAGCTAGCATGACTGGTTGGCCTAAAGTTTGAAGAAGGAAGAGTGAAGGGCTTTTGGCACAAGGGTAAGAAAATTATCATCTGCAAAAAATGGTGGAGAATTAAAGCAATCCTCTCTGAGTATCATCTGAAGACTTGCCATCAGTACCACTGCAAGTTAAGCAATAGAAATAGAGGGAGTTGTCCAAACATATTAAAGTAAAATGGAAGTTCACAATTGAGCACAATATTGTAAAGGTTTGCTGTTCAAAGGAAAGGACAAAGTACAAAGTAGTGGCTTTCAGGCTTTACATCTTATAGAGACATTTGTATGAACAATTGTCGCTTATGTTGAGATATAAAACAAGGAACTCAAACTTATTTAGAAGGCATTTCCCATATCTTACAGTAGGATGGATTATCGCCACTCACATATTCTATTTTCAACTGCTGTCTTCTCAACACTCGCAGGGAGTCTGGTAATATTGCAGCAGTAGGTATTGGAGAACGTTGTGCTTCAGAAAGTGACAGCTAAAGCCCACCCACACAGTCTGACACTCATTTCATTCTCATGTGCTCTGTGGAGGGAACATCCGTAGAGAGACAGGGAAACCACAGCTGCTGTTGCTCCTTCCGTTCTCATGGTAGCATTCATTACAGGCCCTTTGAAATTTCTGACATTGCAACATTATCTAAGGTGATGATATTTTCCATCCAGTGTTTTGTTACTTTAAATTGTGTAGAACAAGTGGCATGTGATAAAAGTTTTCATATATCTCAGGACAGAGCATAGTTTGAGACACTGTTTTAAGCACCTAAGAAGGGCTTCCAATAAAATTTATGAGTAGACAGAGATTTGAGGAATTATCTTCGTAATGGTTTATAGATACTAAGGATAATGAATGTGGAGAGAGATGAACCTCCACCTGAAAGGTCAGTATTTGTTCCAATTAGGAAAGGGTCAAATTCAGTGTTCAGGCAGAATGAATATTCAGAAATAAATGGTAAAATTTATCTTTGTGGCAAAGAGACTAGCATGTAGAATAATTTTGAAGTTAAAAAGAAAAAAAAATACTTGGGGGAACTTGTGGTCTTTACCTATTTCATAAAGTTATTTGGTTCATTGATAGAGAATAAGAAGTATTCTTTACATAAGTTTTTATTCATATATTCCTGTTTTTTAATTTCACTGCCTCCCTGCCATCATTTTCAGAATCCTCCTGGTCATGTAAGAAACAAGAAAGATAACAAGAGAGGATTTAGTTGCTGGAAAAATTCACCTACTTTCTTTGGAAAAGGAATCAGTAGTTTATATTTCCGAGAATAAGCAGTATTCATAGTTGCCTTAGAAAAAGGCAGTATTGTTCTGATAAGGAAACTTCAGGCATGTAGGACAGCAATATTTGGGCCTCAGATGAAGAAAACATGGGAATTAAATGCAAGAGAAATTCAAAATCCTCAAAGGTGTGGAGCATCCATGTAGTGCATTCAGAGGGGCTGCACATGGGCGGAGGAGTCTGCCAGGACAGGGGCAACAGGGAGAAGGCGATAGAGCATGAGAAATCTTTCAGTGCATCCAGTCTCAGCAGTTTTTGACACAGCTGCCCCATGAGCAGCCAAGCCAACCTGGAGGGCTGCTGTAAAGCCACACAATTAAAAGGCTCTGGGTCTGGAATTTGCAGACCCTAAACATGACAAAGTACCTGTCACCTACAATTTCTTATTTATTCCTTATGTAATGTTTTCTTCATTTTTGAAAAAAAATAGATAAGTAAGAGTTTTTACAATTGGGAGAATATCTAACTAGAAGCAAATATGGAAACCAATAACAATAACAAGTAGTACTGGCAACTATATGTACATAAGCATTTAATTTGAGCCAGACCACGGACTAGTCTAAGAAACACACATACATGCACCCTATTCAATCATCATAATACCTTTTTAATTTTTTTCATTGTTTTAATTGAAGTGTAATTGAACTATAACATTACATTAGTTTTAGGTGTACAACATAATGATTCAATATATGTATACAGTGTGAAACGATCACCAAAATAAATCTAGTTAACATCTGTCATGTTAAACAGTTACAAAAACATTTTTTTCTTGTGATGAGAACTTTTAAGACCTACTCTCTTAGCAACTTTCAAATATACAATACATTATTATTAACTATAATCACCAGGCTGTATATTACCTCCCTATGACACTTATTTTATAACTGGAACTTTGTACCTTTTGACTCCCTTCACCCATTCCTCCCACCCCCCATTCCCTGCCTCTGGCAACACCAATGTTTTCTGTGTCTATACGCTTGTTTTCTTTTTGTTTTTCTTTTTTGTTTTTTTCAGATTTCACATATAAGTGAGATCATATCACATTGTATTTTTCTGTCTGACTTATTTCACTTAGTATAATGCCCTCAAGGTCCATCCATGTGGTTGCAAATGGTAAGATTTCATTCTTTTTAAAGGCTAAATAGTAATCCATTGCATATATACACCACATTTTCTTTACGCACTCATCCATCTGTGGACATTTAGACTGTTTATATATCTTGGCAATCCCCATAATGCCTTATGGAGAGATTATACTAGCTTATATTATCCCTATTTTTCAGATGATCTAACTGAGAAAGAGAGAGTTTAAGTTTCCCAAAGTCATACTACTGGTAACTGGGCAGCCAGGACTTGACAGGCAGGCTGTGCTTCTCACACATTCTGTACTACTGCATAGAGTTCAACACCTTTCTATTAATAACTTATTCCTGCATAAAGGCAAAAAGGGAGAAAACAAAAATCAAAACAAAACACAGCCCCTGACAACAAGATAATAATTTAGTGGAAGAGGAAATTATGTAAATCATATCCAAATGGTGTGAATATATACAGTGAGGTATATAAGAATGAATGGCATTGTGGTTTAGCATGTGGGGTTGAGAGGCAAACACTTAAGCATTGGAATGTGTTCTGCCACCTACCAGGTATATAATGCTCTGAGCCTGGATTTCCTGCTTTGTAAAATAGATTAATAATAGAAACCACAAAGAGCACTGTTGTTAATGAACATGCTTAGAATAGTGCCTGGCATAGAGTAAGCACTCAACAAATGGTAGTTTTTCTTATTACCTGTGAAACCAGAGACTTAATTAAAAATGTACATTGCATAATTCAGATCTCCACATGTTGAGACATTGTAAAGACTGGAAAAGGATGAGAATGTTAAAGCAGTGCAACAAAATCATAGAAAGGTGGGGTTTGTGGAAACAAGACTGGAGAAATACATCAAGATCATACCATAGAGAATTCCGAAACAAAGGCCATGAAAGTTATTGGGTTTTTTGGTGTTTTGAAATTTGGAAAATAAAACTGATTCAATTAAGTCTGAATTTTCAAATGAATACTAGCACAGTCTCATGGTAAAAGGTAGATCTGGAAAGGGAGACACTGGAAGTTGAAGGCTGTTGCTGTTGGCCTGATGTGGCTCATGAGACCTGAGAAAGGGCTGTAGAGAATGTCTTCACAACAATGATGTTTAAGAGAACTGTGAGGTACAGCATGTGTGGGACATGGTGCTGGAGAGCAGGCAAGAGAGAGGAGGAGGGGCTAACCATTCCTGCAGACTTCCTGATTCGGGGATTGTGAAAAGTCAGTTTCCAGATTGGAGGTTAAGAAGACAACACAGGTCATCACAGGGAGACAAGGAAAGGCGAAGACAGAGAGGTCATTGGAGGGATTGTGACCAACTATATGGACATATTCAGAGGGAATATTTGCCATGGAGAGGCCATATAGTCTCTGAAATAAGTTTCCCTGAAATAATGGCTGTTCTGCTCAGAAACCATCATGGGCTTCTGATTATTCTTAGTATAAAACCCAGAACCTTTAAACATGAACACTTCAGGCATGCTGTCTCCACACTGGCCTCTTTCCACTCCCCTTTTAACCATTCATATCCAGGTCATAAACACTTTTACTTAAAAATCGCAATCCTGTGCTTCTCTTCATCTCAGGATTTTTCTCCTGTTGCACCCATTCCCTGCTTTTAATAAGATTTCCATTCGGATCTTGCTTCAATGATTTGTCTTCTAAGAAAACAATAAACCTTTGAACCTGCTAATTAGGTCAGTTCTCCCTGTTATACATGTCCTCTTAATACCTTACAGTAATTTTAACACGTTAATTACCACTCTACATTGCTCCTGCTATTCTGTTTCCACTTAGTAGCCATGAGGACATATTTCTGTATGTATGGCTGTGACTGTTAGGAAAGGCTGGAAAATGATATATATTTTCTTCAAAATGAATGAATGAATAAATAATTAAATAATTTTGTCTTTTAAGTACATGTCTAGTCATATTATTTACAATTGTATTTTGTTTTCTAACCATTTTAGAGGAGTAAGTGAAAATGAATAGCAAGTTGATTCTGATATAAAATAAACTTATATAGCTCGAAGTTAAACCAGTTTATTGCCTCATGAGTGAGTTACCTTGGTAACTACATATCTCTGATTTTCAAATGGACCTCTTTGAATTTGCTCCAAGATGTTAGGCTGTATTCCTCATCAGGAGAGGTGTTCATTACAATCACAGTGTGTTTGGAGCCGAGTGGGGAGGAGAGTGGCGTTCTTTCTGGGATAACAGCTGTGGAGATGAACAGATGTGGTTGATTAGCTGTGCAGCGTTGCTGATTCTAAGTAATTGTTATGAGTATTGAAATGTGGCTGAAAAGATACACTTGACAATATCAATTTCTGTAGCATCTTCTTCCTATTCATCACATTTATAATTTTTGTGTTTATCCAGTTCATGAGAATTTTCCTTTTATTACAATTTAGATTTCATTAGTCATCTCTTCTGTTAACATACCAAGCCATGGGTATGTTTGTTAGTAAATGATCATGAAGGAGAAATATGAAAGGAAATAGGCTTTTCAAACTGAAGGGCCAAAAAGATGAGATTCAATGCACTCTTTCTATATGGGGTCTGGTATTGAAATGATATAGACTCATAGAATAAGTATGTTAAATTAATAAATACTCAGCTCTCAATCACTCATTGGGATTGGGGTTCATTAAATTAGTTTGAAACTGCTGCAACTGAGAGCAGGAATTAATTTGAATCCTTATAAGAGCCAGAGAGCTTGGATTGCTAAATTTTTTGTGGTCTGTATTGAAAACACTGATGGGCCAATGCACTCACTCTTGTCTTATCTAAATAATGCATCTTGAGGTGTGTGACTAAGTATCAACAGTGCTGTCTTTATAGGGAAAGAGCACTGCAATTTTGACCTCAATACAAAGGATAATGACAGTCTATTGCCTTTGGAATGTATTGATGTAAATATGGATGGATCTGATGTTAGGAATTCACTTTCAGATCCACTACAAAACTCAAGAGAGGAGACTGTGAGAATATGAACTTGACTCTGTGGTTCCTCAGCTGCCGTCCTCAAATCTTTAAAAATCTACCAACTACTACAGATGTCTTAGGTCCAAGTAAATGTAAAACAAAGAGAGGGCTATGGATTTTAGAAATGGCAATTACAGAATTGAGTGACTAAAATTAGATAATTACTGGATAAAGATTTGGTTCAGAGATTCATAATTGTACTTCTGTCTGTATGTCTGACCCCCGGTATTTTGCTTCTTATGATGGGTATTTTTCTTTGCTAGTTTATAGAAGTTTTATATGTATAGCACCCCATGTTCATGAATATTATCAATATTAATGAGAATATTCATGGTAATTATCTCGATATGAAGACTAGAGTAGCATTGTTTAAAAGTTCTATGAGGGAATAAAATTAACTTGTATTTTGTGTATGTACATATGTAAAATATTTTGGAAACATTCAGAATTGAGCAAAGTGAAAGTTCACTTTTTGTAATGTCAATATAGTGACAAAAAAAGTGTCAGGTTGGTTGATTAAAATGAGAAGTGAGACAATTGAAAAGCCTGAAAAGACTAACGTGAACCTTAAGTCTGAGAAGATTTTGACTATTTTCTTCTACTCTGGGATCATCATCTTTGTGATATTGAAATAATATTTACTGTTTTCAAGCTCTTAATATGGATTTAATGTCAAAATTCTGAATCTTGTCCTGTAGTACCATAAACATTATTATAGCAATGTTAACATATTTGACTAGAGCACACATTAGACTAAAAGGGATCTATCTATCTATCTATCTATCTATCTATGTTTTCATCAAATTGTCCTATTGCCTTACATATCAGTAATTTAGAACAACATGGAAAAATCTCATGAGGAAATAATTCAGGTTGTAGAAAAGACTATTTCAAAGAGTAAGCCAATAAGAGCAAAAAAAAAAAAAAAACAAAATAAAATGTGCAATTTAGTGGCAGAAAGTTCAGATTTCACCACAGCAATCTAATTACCCTCCATATGTCATAAGACCAACACTGGGTATCTGTAAGTGATGTCAATCTAGGTCTATGTAGATGATGGTTAATGAGAGTCTGTCATCAAGTAGTTGTTGTCATTATGTTTACTTTCAACAGAACGGTATTATCAGAATATCCATTATAAGCTATTCGTGTATATAATAAATTACAATTTTAAACCAATTTTGAGGAAATGTTAATTTATAAAATACCAGTTGAGTATTCAAGAAGTATGGTTTTTGTTTTGTTTTGTTTAATTATAACTATCTAAGCAAAGAAATTTTAGATCTGGTCAAATGGGACAGTCAAGCCGTGCACTTGAGCAAGCAAGCAGCACAGACATGTGGACAGGAGAATCAGTCTATGGCCATGATGCCACGTAACAAGCAGTTGATGTCCTGCTCTTAGTCTCTCCTTCTAAAGCTATACTTTTAGCAGCAACTCCTGCTCTTATACACAATTCTCAAGTTAAAAAAAGACAATATGAAAGTCTGTAAATAGCTTATTTGGTGGTTAAACCTTATTTAAAATGAAATGAAACTATTTATAATGTGTATCTATTTAGCATGAAGATTCACACCTCTCTGAAGAAATCTTAATGTCTGATTAGAGCCCTTCTTCCACCAATCCCAACAAGAGATGTTTATTACACTTCTAATAATTAAAACATCATGACCTTTTAAGTAGATCTGACCCCAAATGTTTCAGATAAAGCATCATAAGTGAATATTTCCACTGCTTGAACGACTGTTCGAGCGCACATACACACACTTACACACACACACACACACATGATTTCCTTCAGATCTAGATTGCCTTTGAAGTTCCCATGAGAGCCATACTCTCTGTAACTATGCTGAGGCAGAGAAGACACATGCATCATTCGTGGCTACCTGGTTGGGACTGGCCTTGTGTCATGAACTGAATGTGATGAAGAAGAAGCACAGATATAGCAACCAGATAAACAAGGTGCCGCTCCCAGCTCTAGCCATTTGCAACCCATGTGGCCTGCAGTCATTTTAGTTTTATTCAGATACATATAAATATATACATTTATTCATATAAGTCCCTCATTTGTAAAATGCACTTAATTGTACTTACCTTATGAGTTAGTTTAAATAACAGAGACAAAATATCTATGTATATAAAGCTGAGAAGGCACAGTGAACACTTTAAAAATGGCAATTATCAAATGATAGGGTTTTTGTGTTAATTATTTAGTGAAAAGAAAATAATCCTGTTGATGTAAAATTGAAATCTGTAAGAGGCCGACCCAGTGGCCAATTGGTTAAGTCCACGCACTCCACTTCAGGGGCCCAGGGTTCAGATCCTGGGGGCAGACATAGCACCACTCATTAGGCAGTGTTGAGGCTGTGTCCCACATGCCACAACTTAGAAGGACCCACAACTAGAATATACAACAATGTACTGGGGGGATCGGGGGAGAAAAAAGCAGGGGAAAAGAAAAAAAGATTGGCAATAGTTGTTAGCTCAGGTGCCAATATAAAAAAAAAATCTCTTATCTGTTAAATAAAGGCATGAACCTGTCACAAAAAAGTTTTCTGGATCTCAGTAATTGACAGAACGGGATTCCTAGAAATATAACTGATCATTCCAAATGTACACGATAGTTTTAAATCATCCTCCTTCGTCACAATAGAATGTCTGCATAACAGTATAGAGGTAGTCCTTAGAACTCTGGAATTTGGATATAAATTTCCCACAGTAGGAACAATCAGATATATACACATACGGCAAGATTAGAAACAACTTTCCAGGGGCTGGCCCAGTGGCGCAGCAGTTAAGTTTGCATGTTCCACTTCTTGGTGGCCCGGACTTCGCCGGTTAGGATCCTGGGTGTGGACATGGCACCGCTTGGCGAAAGCCATGCTGTGGTAGGTGTCCCATATATAAAGCAGAGGGAGATGGGCATGGATGTTAGCTCAGGGCCAGTCTTCCTCAGCACAAAACGAGGAGGATTGGCAGCAGTTAGCTCTGGGCTAATCTTCCTCAAAAAAAAAAAAAGAAAAAAGAAGCAAGTTTCCATCTAAAACATGAACACTATAATCCATCAAGAAGTGTTAAAGCCATAATTCTCTTAATTTTGAGTAAATTAATATCACATTTGCATATTAATACAATAAATGGTGATGGAAAACACTTTAGTATAACTTTCTAAAATGTATTTTTTAACAACATCGATAAATAATAATCCTGTAAAATATGACTGTCCTCAATTCAGAAACTTCATATCCACTTTGAAAATTAATGTATTCCTTTACAAGATAGATAGGGAATTTTCCATTGGTAATAACAACAACAAATCAGACAATATTAGCATTAAAGTATTATAATCACTATTTATTTATATCTAACTAAATCTTTGAAATCACTTTTTTATCAAAGATTTCTTTGTAATGTCATTTTGACAAGTGAATTTAGTTATTGAAAACTAAATGAAAGAAAAATTAATTATGGAAAGCAAAATTGTTTAAATTTCAAATGCACAGCAGATAATTGGTAGTTTTGAATAATTCCATCACATAAGTACTCTGCATCGTAATTCTAGAGTCAGTAAGGGATTAAATTCTCTTGGTAATGGATTCACTTGAAGAAAAATAAAGCCTCAGGAAGTCAGTCTTAATGTCCTCCGATTTAGGGTCGTACTACTACCCATTAAATTAATATATTATCAAGAAAATGTCTCACTTCAATAGTTATAAATATTGTCAGCTGAGCAGTGGCCTTAACAAAGGTCAAGCTTAATTATTTCACCGTGATGACCGCCATGGAGAGCACTACTGCAGTTTACGCTACAATTCTAGCAGGGAAGAAAAAACTATCATTCGCAAATTGAAAAGTTATGTCTATAAATTGTTTCCCTTTAAGACAGAAAGATATTTATAAATATCTACTAATTTAAATACATTCATTAGCTCTCTAAGCATGATTGCCTAATACAGACTTGTACTTTACAGATACATACTATATAATATCCTGATCAATTGTTTAGATTTTCTAAACTCAGGGTTGTCTTGTTTTCAAATAATTTTCTGCTGAGTATCTAACTCAATGTTTCCAAAGATATTTAATATACAAGGAAGCACACTGTGTGATGATATGCCCTTAAATAAAGAGCATCATCCTCTCTCTGCCCCTGCAGATCAGGGAGGATGGCCATGGAACAGTGAGAATGATGGGAAACTACCACACCCACAGCCACATCAGGAAAACCCACCTGCAGAACCAGAAGAGCCACAGGTCACATCCAAGTTGGCTGTGCCTCCAACTGTCTGTAAGTTTTACAAACTGTAGTTTTCTTCTCTCCAGCATCAAGTAAAAGAGAGTGAACTCTAGAACATGTAATTTCCATAGTCCACAATTCATGCCTTCACAAAAATTCACATTTTAAATTTGAAAATTGATGATCTTGCTTCCTGGTTAAAATATCATGCAATTCGGATATATGGGAATGGATTTTAGTTCTGAATTTAAAAGAAAAAAGTGAAAAAACTTGTATCTAGAACATATTCAATTTTTAAAATGTGTAGCAACTGAACATACGTGATATTTTATTCATATGAATTCTTGTATTCAGCTTTTTTTTTTTTGTGGCGTCAAACACTGGCATGTACTGAGAGGAGTCAAAAAACATCTAAATGTGGCTGAGGCCTCTATGAAGACCCCAAGATACATAAGTCTAGGACTTCCTGTGTCTTATGGGTTGGTGAAGGGGTTCCAGAATCTGACTTCCTTGAATAATTGTCATTGTTGTTGTTGTTGTTGTTATTATTATTTTCACTACGGAGTATTTATATCTCATGGAGATTGATAAATCTTTGTGTTTTCATCACTTATTTTATTAACCTTAACATTTTGCCCTATTTATTTTTTGAAAAATAAAAACATCACAAATATAGATAGAGACCCCTGTGTACTACTCCTTCCTTTCAAAGAAAAATAGTATATTCTAGATTTATATATCCTCACAGTAATACCTGTGCATAATACATACTATTATTTTATAAAAAGCTACTATAAAGCTCATATTATTCAGTGGTCGATTATGTTTTTGAGATTGGCACACGTGGATAGATAGTTTCTGTTTACTTCCACTCCTACATGCAATTCCGTTTTAGGGATATGGGTCAAATTATTTACCCACTCACTCATATATGGATGATCATTTTTTCTAATTTTTCTGTCTTACAAATAATGTTGCCATGAATAGACTTCTATATACTTCTTCATGACCACGTGCCATGGTTTTTTAGAATACATTATTAGAAGTGAAATTGTTGGTCATATATACCAGAAATTTGACCTATACTATATTTCCTTCTTTTCTCTCCATCTTGTTATTAATCAGACTTTTAAAATACTACCATTATATTCCATCATTTATTTTTACTTGCATACTTGCTGTTAAGGTGGAGGAACTTTTCAGCTCTCAACAGTCATTTGGGTTTCCTCTTTCTTAATTAGCCCATTGATTATGTATCCACTTTTTCCCTCTAGTTGATTCTATTTTTTTAAGGATTCATATTTATTCTATGTGCTAAGTACAAATCCATTGTTTATTCTTTGTGCACATATCCGACCTGTCTGTGGCTTCTTTATCTGTTTGTAGGGTCTTTTTGTAGCATGGATGTCAATTTTTAATATAAACATATCAATCTTTCATTTTATTTTATTTGCTTTTTGCATTTTGTGTAAGAAGTTATTCCCTAACCTACATTCATGAAATATTATCTTATTTTCTTCTAGAAATTTTAGTTATTTTCTTTGCTAACTTTGTAAATACCACTTTAATGTCTTTTACTATCTGTCCTGCCTTTTTGATATAAGTTAGGTTCCAGCAATTAGGTGACTTCATACGAGATTATAAAACAAAACTGAGGCAGCAGCCATCTTCTTGCCCCTGTTGATGCTAAAACGTATGGCTGGAGGAGCGTGAATTTTTGTGGCTGTCCCCAAGTGTTCAGGACCCAATCTAATAACCAAATTGTTAGGTGAGTAAAACCTGTGGCAAAGAGAACAGAGGCAGCATCAGAAGAGTCCAAACCTGGGGTTTGAGATAGAACAGTGGGGGCCAGTTGACTTTCCTGTAAGAATCTCCCCATTATTCAACTCCCTCTGGGGCCTTTTGCCAAGTTCACTTAGGGAGATTCACTCCTTCCAGGTTGGAGAAGCTGTTTGCTGATTCAATTTGAGAGCCCATGGGTTGATTTTTTAGGCCAAGTTTTCTTTTCTTGCTCCATATGATTCTTTCAAAATATCACTGAGATTCTATTTCTGAGTAATGTGATAAGAACAAAAACAACAACACTCAAATTTTGCTCCCTATTTTGAATCTTACCTTGCCAAACTTCTTTTTTATTTACTGGCTTCGGGGCCTGGCCCATGCTTCTCTCCCTTGACTTGTTAATGGCTAGCTTGGGACCCTCTGAAAGGGTAGGTTGGAGAAGGAAGGGCTTAATCTTTGCCTTTGGACTTGTTCCCCTTGTCTTAAAGGAGGAAGAACTTTTAGGAAAGGCTCTGAGTAGTCGTGTTTTGTTGTTTGGGGTGCTGAAGCAGGTGACCCTTCTAATTGGGCAAGGCCTCATTTCAGTGAATTCTCAGACTATTTAGATTTCAGGCCACCAGAGGTGAATCTCCCTTCTCAGAAGAACTCCTTTCTATCACCAGTTTGCAAACCAGCCACTTCCTGCCTGGATTGATCTTAATTGTACTATGTAACTCAAAGTAGCAAAGGAACATCCAACCTCCACCAGCATTTTGCTTTTCTATATCCATTTCTCTACAGCTTAAGGCTCTCCGTGACATGATCTGTCTTCCAAATCGTCAAAGTGACTATCTTAGTAAACATTGCTACAACATGACAAAGGACAGCAATTTTCCAGGCTGAAATATCTGTTTCCTTGATGTCCACTACCTAATCCCTAAGAAAATAGACTACGGTTTCATCCACCCCTTTTCCTCTACAGATCCTGCAGATCTGTAGATCTGTTCCCTTTTCCATGTGCAGATCCTTAGTAAGGGTGTGAAGATAGGAAGAAATAAAACTTCGGATGGCCAGAATAACAGATTGTGGTGGAAACAGCTAACTATCTCCCAGTGTTCATTCTTCTCTCTTTTCCTTTTAGAAATAGAACACTACGTACATGTCCACCCTACCCACTTTTAGCTGGATCAAAGGCAGCCAAGCTAGAAACAAATTTCTAATGATAAGCAGGTTAATATGTTAGGGAAAATCGGATGTAAGTTGAATCATTTTGGCCAATTCCTCTGAAGTGGATCAGGATATGCCACACCAAAATATGCTACCTTGGCATAAGGATTATTTTGAGCTGAAGGCAATTAAGAATCGAAAGATAAAGGAAGAGTTCTCTTTTCTTCCTTATTTCCCTGAAAACAGGTTATAAATTTCCCTTTGTGAAAGTTGCATGCATTTCTCCAATCTTCTGTATGAAGATGAGGAGAGCAACCCTTGTCATCAGAGATGATGACTCTGCATAAACAAACCTTACTAAAACAACTCTTAACTTTTGTTAGCTCCCTTATATTTTTCCTAGGCACTTCCACACAATTTATCTTTCCTTGAAGCCCAAATCCTGTTTCCTTTGTTAAAAGAGTGTAGAAGCTTTCAAGTCTAACTACTTCTTTGAATTTTACTTCTTTTCTGTGAACACCTGTACATGTAAAAATGTGAAAAAATTTGCATTCCTTTACTTTGTTTCTTTTTTCAATTTAATTTACATAGCCCCACTGACAGAATTTAAGAGGGTAGAGGAAATGTTTTTCTTCCCTGACATCTTTAAGAGAATCTTACTCTAAAGTTTTTCTTCACTTTTCCCCCACTAACTGGGAAATGAATGCAGCCTTTTGTTGCCACCCTGAACACAGAGGTATAAGCCACACACCAAGGAGTCTGAACATAACTTGCCATTCTGGGCCCTGAGTGATGTCAGACAGTAAAGTGCTTTACTCACTGTAGACAAACAAGAGATGGAGAAATAAATTTCCAACTTATATAGGCCACTCTACTTTGTAGTCTTTTTATACCAGTTTGATTTCTACTGTGATAACACAGTGGTTTATCAGGCAGGCTAGTTTAATTCTAACCCTCAGTCTTGCTTCCTTGGGCCCAAAATTTCCTCTGAAGAAATACCCCCAAGCTATGGGATAGCAGTAGTTCTTTTTTCCCTTCTGCTTCTTTAATGAGAGATCCTTATCCCAGGGAACCGTGCTCAGGTCCTCCAGATCCGTTAGTCCTGTAAACCTGGATACTGAATTCAGGTCCTGCTGCTGGTCCCATCCCAGACCCAGGCAGTTGTAGTGTTAGTTCTTTACCACTTGGCATTTCCCCTCTGTTTACGGCACATAAGAACGTCTCATTACATATGAACCCAGCTATATATCTTTACTTTCTCTTTTTTTTGTTTAATCTATCAATGTTGTGTGTTTTGGGTAAGATGGTATGCATCAAATATAAACTGATTGCATTATTTTACATTAAAATTCTTTTTATATCATCCTTGAAATAATTTGAAAGGTGTGATGGTAACAAAGTTTTAGATATACTTATTTTATTGAGTTCTTGGTGGATAAAATGTCTGAGACGTCTTTCTTCTTTTGGACGTTGTCAAAAAAGGATGATGTTCTAACTTAGCTTCAATTTTAAACAAGACAGATAAGTGATTAAGACACTTATGGGGGAATAGGCTATATTCTGTTCTGTATTTGGGGCAGCTTTTGGGTCTTTGGAAAATCACGGATGCTGAGCTATATTTATAGGAACCATCTCTGGCTAGTGGTATTGTATTTTCCCTTTCATTCTCCTTACTTCAATTTTTCTGTAGCGAATGTGCATTACTTTCCTAAGAAAACTTTCAAACTGTTTTTGATTTAAAAGAAATTTCTAGGAAGCTACTTTCTAAGTACTTTTAAATTTTGCTCAAAGACTATCAGAAAAACATCAGGCTCGGGATGATAAAGATAAAATAGTTGTCAGCTGAAGTGTCAAATTTTATGCTTAATATTGTTATGAATTCCTCCTTTGGAAGAAGAAATACAAATGTCATAACAAGTTCAGATTAGATATTGACTATTTTTGAATCGTCAAACCAGGCCAGAGGGAAGGTTTGATTTTTCATATTTGCAAAAACAATCTGTCTTCCCTAGTCAGATGATGTGTTGATGCAATAATGAGTAGCTGTCCTCTCTCCATTGCCTCAGACTGGTTCTTATGAGAAGGATACAAGTGAGAGATGACTTACTGATTTGGAGGTGATCTTACCAGCAAGGATGGACCTGACTAAAAAGCAAAAGTGGCATATGCTGGGACAAGTAATAGAGGATGAGTACCTGGCATGATTGGTCTTTGTAACCAATCACGAGTGGCACTATATTTGCTCTGTTTTCACATTACAGTGAGACCCAATCCTATTTTTCTGTTTTTTTCCTGAGAGAAGAAAGGAGACCTTCAGTTTTGAATCAAAGTCCATAAAGAATCATCAACTCCATTAGTCATATTCCTGACAAGGAAAACTGTACAGATAAAATGACAGTAGCTAACGAATAGTTGACTCAAATCATATGGGTTCAAATTAGTCAAATAAATTACTGTTCACTTTTGTCATAGTTTGTACTATGAAAAGCATTATTTTTGGTCTAAAGATATGTTGGTGGGAAGAATTCGAATTTGTTGGAAATTATTCAAGCTGGTACAGATGCTATACTGTAAACCTACTATATATAAATGTTTGCATGATTTTCATGGTTTTCAGGTATCAGATGGATAATGGGGATGACTCCTCCCTGTGCCTGGATCATAGAGGCTGGCACAGGCCATGGGGAAGCTGCTGTAAGTCCATCCATCTCCCAAAGTCTCAGTGCCCTTTAATAGTATCATGAGGTGTTTTTGCTCTTTGAAGTTCTAACCCTACTGCCGAAGGAATGATCCCAGCCCCTTTGAGCCTGTTATTACTTTTATTTTTTTAAGTTTTCTTTTCTCTTTCTCTCGTTCATAACCAGCTTGCTTTGACGAAGACAATTTACTTTATAAATACAGTCCCAAAACTTGTGTAGTATTGTTGAAATTATGGTAGTAATCTTTGTTCATTATTCACCTTTGTAAAATTTGCTGCCGTAATGAAAGATAAATTTTCATGACAGGTTTTGGGAAAATATTTTTGAACATACAAGTAAGTTGTTACTTTACGCGTAAGAGAGGATTCCATCCATATTTGTAGAAAGAGAGTCAAGTAATGTGTAAAAATCCTATTTTCTAATTTTTTATTGTAAATAGAATCTGTGCTAACAGATGACTTAGAGGAAGAAAATGCCTTCTTTCTCCCAGGGCAAACTCTTTGTGTTTTTTCTTCTACAATATTTTTTTTGGGTGAACTTAAAAATTCTTAAGACAGAAAAATCTTTTTCTGAATTCGAGAAATAGTGGTTATCCAGAAGACCTGATTTTGCATTAAATACAGTAATAATATTGTGTCTTAAAAGACTTCATGTACTTCCATAATTGCTTAATTTAAACTTAGGGCATAATTAAGTACTGGAGAGTTCCTTATTTCTTATATTATAAGTTAGTTTTACTGTCACAATTTCGTTATATAAAAAGACATTCCAGCCGACCTCATTATAAGACTGCAACTTGGAGATCTGTCTATTTCCAGGCTTCTCTTCAAGAACTTTAGTTCATGATTTTCACCTTTTGGAGCTGACATTCTAACAAATCACATAGACATCTGCACTGGTTTGTATGTTGCATACCCCTGACACTGAACGCTCTATAACATGGTGATTTTCAACTTTACCAGGTCATTCACAGTGGGAAATTATTTTTGACTTTTCAGTAATTGCCCTTTTTTTTTTTTTGCTGAGAAAGATATGCCCTGAGCTAACATCTGTTGCCAATCTTCCTCTTTTTGCTTGAGAAAGATTTGACTTGAGCTAACATCCCTGCCAATCTTCCTCTATTTTGTGGGTTGCCACCACAGCATGTCCACTGATGAGTAGTGTCGGTTTGCCCCGGGGAACTGAACCCAGGCTGCCAAAAGGGAGCACGCTGAACTGTACCACTAGGCCATGGGGCTGGCTCTCTATTGTTTGATTTTTTTGTGTTTTTGGTGAGAAAGATTATCCCTAAGCTAACAGCTGTTGCCAATCTTTTTTTGCTTGAGGAAGATTGGCTTTGACTTAACATCTGTGACAATCTTCATCTACTTCATATCTGGGCCACCACCACAGCATGACTGACTAGTGACTTACTGTCTTTTACAAGAGGATAACCTGCTACTAGAAGACAAATCTCTCATGTTTTTTCCCATACAAATACATATTTTATATTTGTTGTTTTAAAGACACCAACAAGGGTTGTTTCAATTCATTTAGAAAAAGAATCTGATTTGCTTCTTCTTTGATGTCCTTTTAATTGTGGTGTTTACTTGTTACTTCATTATAAATAGATAACTGTAAATCCTCCCTTAAAAAACTCAATACTTTTTCAGCATAGTGTTAAATAAAAATTCAACACAGTAAATTTTAAAGATCTAATTGGCTTTATTGAATGATTCATGAATTTGGCAGCATTTCATCTGGCAGATAGAAAGGAGCTCTGAGGATCTGTACAAAATGGAAGGGTTTTACAGACAGAAGGAGGATAACAGTGGGTTGTTTCAGGCTGAGGTAACCTACCTATGGGGGATAGAAGGGTCTTTGTGGCAGATTACCTCATTGGTGATGACCTAAAAATTCCAGACTGACCAATTAAGTCTACATTCCTAGGAGAGGTTGTAACTGCAATACGGTTAGTTATTAAGTCTTGGTTTACTGATGTGGGTCTTAGCACAAGTGACTCCATTTTGAGCCTGCTGTCTTTTTTTTTTTTTAACAATAGTACACTTTTGTAGAAGAAAAAAAAAACACTAATATTTCATTAATTTCACCAAAGTGTTAAAAGTTTTTTTAAATGAAAACATTCAACTTACGATACATTGCTTTTAGTTTTACCATTAAATATGAGCAAGATTTTCAACATGATACATAAGGAATTTAAAAACTGAAAAGTTACCACATATGGAATTTATGGATGTTAAAACAGCAAGTACAAAGACCTTGAGGCAAGAATAAGCTAGGTGGGTTTGAGAGGCAGAGGGAATCCTATCTTTGGAGAGAATCTGGGGGGATAGGAGATGAATCAATACAGATCTTGGTAAGGTTGTTGGATTTTGTTCTATGAGTGAAAAGGAATCCTCAGAGGGTTTTGAAGAAAAAAGTAATGTGATTTGGTGTGTAGTTTCAAAGATCACTTTGTCTTCTATATGGAAAGAAGAATGGAGGTAGGAGCTGACAAATAAACAGGGAGGTCACTAGGGTAGTTCAGGTAAGAAACATGATGTCTTGGCCTTGAGTCTTAGAGGTCAAGGTAAGAGACAGAGTCTGACATGGGATATGCCTTAGATATAGATATGGTAGAATTTGCAGATGAAATGAGTTATGAAGTAAAAATAAAAGTAACTCCCAGAATTTTTGGTTCCAACAATTATGAAGTACACTAGCCCACATACTCCAGCTGGAGAACTTGCTGGAGAAATGAGATTGGAAAAGAGTAGTTGGATATGTGAGACTGGAGTCCAGGGATGTACCTGGGTCTAGAGCATACATTCATGAGCAATCAGTGCTTGTGTTGTATTTGCACCCACTAGAACAAAGGAGATGTCCCAAAGAAAATGTGTCCTAAGGGAAAGAATAGACAGGAAGACTGAACAGTCTTTATGTGATCTTCATTTACATTTTCTTCTAGTGCTCTTATAATTTCTCTTTCTAATTCATTTTCCCTATTTGAAACATATTTTAATTGTAGGGACATCTGTAAATTCACCATACTTTTTAGCTAAAAAAAGTGTTTTGCTTTATTTTTATATCACATCTTTTCTGATTTAACACTCTCCTTAGGACTACCTAAAATTCTTAGGTTAAATTTTCCTTTATCTCCCTTAACATTGTCAAAAAAACAGAGCAAATATGGACTTAGGAGAAATTTTATTCAAAATAATATTGCAACAGGAAAGTGGAGATTATTGCAACAGGGGGAGGGGATATTGCAATAGGGAGAACCCTCCAACGGTGAGATTTAGAAGTGTCTCAAAGGTGAAGTAGAAAGGGTTTTCTTTTATAGGAAGGAGTAAACAGAGCTAAAACAAACTGCATGTGTGGAGTGGGAAGAGCAGGTGGTGGTGTGAGAGGTAAATTGATCAGGAAATCTTTTCCCTGAGGTCTTTGGTTCTTGGGTGGGGTGTTTAAGGAAAGGATGTTCTACTTTCTGTTGCTGCTTAAATTCAAGGGGGTAGGGGTCAAAGTCCAGGGATCTTGGGGAGGGATGAACCTTGACTCAAGTTTGGTCAGGCCAAGTAAGCAGGCATTTTGTCTAAATTGATGGAGCCAAACAATTCAGCTAATCATTTATGAAACTGTAGGGGATCAGAATTGGCCACCCCAAAATGTGTCTCTCTGCCTTGATTATTTTTAAGAACAAAATCTCCGAAAGGAACTTTGACTTTCCCCCTAACCGCCTAAAATAATTTAAGATAGAAGGTCCATTCAGGAAGGAACTAATACCATAAGACAGCTATAGCATAATGTAAAATAGGTGTGATAGAAAGGCAACAACAAGCCCATTTTTATCAAAGTTCTGTCTCTCAGGTCACATTGCCTATGGGTGGCCCAGCAAACATTTATCTAACAAGTATTTGCATTTCCATCTCCATGTAAATTGCCTTCCTTCCCTTTGAAGACCCAAATCACTACCCCAACATCTTCCTTTGTCTTTAGCTGAAGATATTTAAAGTGACAGCTTCAGCCATTCTGGTGAGCTACTCAGTTTTACTGGATTTCTCCCGTGTATACATGTGATTAAACTTTGTTTTATTTTCTCCTGTTATTCTGTCTCATGTCGACTTAATTCTTAGACAGCCAGAAGGACCTATAGTGTAGAACAATTTTCTTCCTCCCCTGCAAGACAAAGAATGGGAATTTGGAGGATCTATGTTTGGCTTTCTCATAGATAGCAAGGGAGTTTTGGCTAAGTCATATGAGGAAGGGTGGTTCCTTGCAGTGAACCATTCCCCAGAACACAAAGGGATAGGAAGATTTCTTAACCAGCCCTGTTTTCTAGAAGCATGGGCTCTCAGGTGAAGTACATCTTCCTTTACTATAATTCTTACTTTTACCTTTTCTTTTTGAGGAAGGTTAGCTCTGAGCTAACTGCTGCCAATCCTCCTCTTTTTGCTGAGGAAGACTGGCCCTGAGCTAACATCCATGCCCATCTTCCTCTACTTTATATGTGGGACACCTACCACAGCATAGCATGCCAAGAAGTGCCATGTCTGCACCTGGGATCCAAATCGGCAAACCCCGGGCTGCCAAAGCAGAATGTGCACACTTAACTGCTGGGTCACTGGGCCAGCCCCCTTACCTTTACTTTTATGATCATGTAGTTAGTGGGTTAGGCTCATTTCAGATTCTTGGAGTAGGTTAAATTAGAATTTTAAATTCTGCTGTTATGCTGTTTCATTTTGTTACAGTCTTTAACACATTTTCAATCTTTTTAATTTTGGCAGGGGAGGGTTGATGTAGAGGTTAGATTTAAGGGAGGATGGAGATTGAGTTGGTACTGTCACCATTTCAAAGCCAAAGTCAATGTTTGTCCAATAAGAGTAGAAAGTGTAGGGGAGGAAGACATTTCCTCTACCCACTCTGGGTCCTTCTGGCAAAACAATGAACTAAATTCACATGAGACAGAATAAGGGGAAAAAATCAAACAAAGATTTATAACCTGTATACAGGGGAGAGGCTAAGGGAAACTGAGCAACTCACCAAAATGGCTGAAGCCACCACCTTAAATATCATCTTCAGTTAATGACAAAAGAGGATGTTGGGAGTGGGGGAAGTCAGTTACAGGAGGTTACCAGAAAAGTACAGTAAACAAGAGTAAGGTTATTATGCATATTTAAGTCCTTGCCTTCTGCATTGATAAGAGTTTCTAGAGATTAGGTAATCCCCCTTCTTCCTGGTACAGAGAGGGAGACACCTTGACAGACGGACATTTCCTTTACAAATATAAACGTTTCTTACAAAGAGT
Source organism: Equus caballus (assembly GCF_041296265.1). Lineage (NCBI taxonomy): Eukaryota > Metazoa > Chordata > Mammalia > Perissodactyla > Equidae > Equus > Equus caballus. The sequence goes on from NC_091687.1 coordinate 23,319,844, forward strand.
AAGTAAATTCTACTTTTCAGAGTTTCTTTCCTGTCTGCAGCTTTTAAAAGTAACCAGCCCAAAATTATCCTCATAGCAGAGAGACATATCTTGGGGTGGCCAATCCCAGTCCCCCAAAAAAGGGATGTGGAAGCCATGCTGCACAATAATTCAAACTCAGCTATACATGGAACTTAGGTCAAACCAGATCAGAATTATGGCAAATTGGATCATAATTTTTATTGTATTGAGATATTATCTCATGGCAAATTAAAACGTAAATAAAGCATATATTTTGACAACTTGCAGAACTAGTTAGTGAATTGCAGTAGCAGCATGCTTAGATTGTATTTTCTCACTCAAACCAAAATAAGACATTGATGAAATTTGTAAAGCATTTCAACAAAGGGGTAACTTTTCAGAAAAACTAGCACACATATGCTTTGTATAATCCTCGGCTCCAGCTAGTAATGTAGTAACTCAGACTTTGCCATTCACATTTTATCTATTTTAAGATCCTCTTTATAGGGTTTCTTTTTCAAATATTATAGTCTAATATTCTATGCTGGCATCTAATTACCTGATACAAATAAAATACTTTCAAGGTACATAATAGGTATTTTGTGTCTGAATTTTCTAAAAACACTTCTTGAATTTTAATTTGCATAAGTTAACTGTAATACAAACTATTTCTACACAAGTAAAACAGATGGTCAAAAATAATTTAGTATGAATTTAATGACTATGTTTTAAATAATTGATTTACAGCATTCTGTATATGATTTTCATATAAAGATAACCATTAGGCTGATACTCAACCAAATCCCCAAATTTTTAAATTATAAATGCATTAATATTTAATACAAGTTCTGACTGGTTGAAGGTTTATGTAGAAGTTCAGTATTAAAAGAGTGTCAAGATGCCAAATAGTAACCCATGACAGGGATTATGGTCAACAACACCATTATAAGACAGACTGACTTTTTATGGTGATTTCAACTAATCTCTTTGCCCAAAACTTAAGCTACAAGCAATTCCTGCTGATTTTTTCCCTTAATATCTTGTTTCACTTTTGCTTTATTTCCATAGTAACCAACTAGCACAGAAATGTTCCAACACTTCTGCTGGCTTCGAATCACTTGCCAAATTGTTCTGCTGCATAAGGTGCTAGCATTATAATATACAGTGACTCAGCTTTCTGTTGAGCTATGTTTCTGATTGGTAGTGAATGTCCTCCACCAAATTTTCTATCTTTTTGTAATTTCAAAATATACTATATTAAAATTTTAACAAACTCATTTATTATATCAGTTAATTTTATTTTTCTAATGTAATAATTCTGCATATATTTAACATGCGAGAATTTTTTAATCAAGATAAATGTTTCACTTAATCTTTCAGCATCTAATATATTTTAGAATGCTGATAGCTATAAGCATACTTAAGGTAGGATTCTTGTACTCTATAAATCATATTTAGTGGAAAAGAAAATCATGAAAAAATCATTTTAAGACAAAATTTTAAAATGTAGGCTATACAAATTACCATTGCTTTATAAGAGAGAGGGTGATTTATTCTGGGAAGGGAACTCTACATAAAGGAGAAATTGCCAGAAAGAAAAGTTGGAGGAAGATATTTAAAAAGAATAATTGAATCATGGAAAACAGAAAGGTGGAAAAAAACTCAAGTGTGTTCAGGGAAAATAAGTAGTACATATGCCTAAAGCAGAGAATAATTAGAATGTTAGATTCTTGAAAATAATTTAACATGTTTACTTAAATGTAAATATAGTTCGTGAAGAGAATATTATGTTAAAAATAAGAGTGCATGAATTAGGCATGCTTACCTTTTTTGCCTTTGTTTCCAGAGTTTGTACATGTCACACGTTCAGCAAAGCTGCTCAAGAATCTGTTAAGTCCCATTGGTGTCTGTATTCACTAGTCCAGTAACAGAAATGGACTGGACAACTAAGAGAGAGCCTTTCTATTGTTAAATCTATTGTTATTCATTGTGTGCAGATTTTACAGGAGTTATATGTGGTTTCATGTCCTCAGTCTCCTTCCTTGTCACTAAACAGATGGTAGTTATTTGATGCATAAGTTTTGGAGCTACCAACTGAAATCTTAGCTTCCTTCATACCAGCAAGCGTCCTCTATACTGTTAGTCATGGGAATTTGCTCAAGGCCACACTTTTTAATACCTAGAGAACTTGAGTTAATGTAACTCCAAAAGTTATTATTCTCCCTATGTAGCTGCTGCATTGGAAAAATCACGTTCATAGTAAATACAATTTGCAGAGGTTTTACAGTGACTTTTGGACAATTAAATTAAAAAGTAGGTATTCCATTACATTTTGTGACATTCAAGCTTTAAAGATCTTATCAAGAATTAAATTTGGCTTTCTCCATTTCTTTTTTCTTACAGAACGTACGTTGAAGTAGTTCTTTCATTTAGTGATTGAGATAAAAATATCTTAACTCAAGTGTTTTAAAGGGTGATAAAATTGATGCTGCATCTTATAGACCAATCAACTTCATTAATGCCTCAGTTAAATTGCATGCAAGAATTTTATTGCAGTATGAAATTGATGAAAAAGTTTAGGAGGACAGATCTAATATGTTAATAGTAGTTACATAATTTCCCAAAGATCCCAAAGCAAAGTAATTTTTCTTACTAAAACTTGATCTTGTCTTTACTCATATTTCAGCATATTTATCAAATCAAGAAGATGGGGAAAAAGTACTTAGTGTAACTGTGGCAAACAGGGCTCCATTTTGTTGGGTTCCCCACCTGAGCTATACTAACCTGACTTCTCGTTGCTCTATAACCTTCACCTGGGTTCAGGAGGCGATGTTAGGAATTCACAACTTTAATACACAAAATATTACTTTAAAGAGATCCAAGAAGCTCTGCTTCACTTTATGTGTACCAAATTTACTTAGACAAATATATTCATACGTATACACATACATGATAATACATACTTGTCTCCGGATGTCTATAAGCACATACAGCTAACCTTTATGAGTGACTACTATGTGTCCAGCACTATTTTAATCATTTTGTGTATGATCACTTCTTTGATCCTCAAAAGAAAGTGGCTGCTGTGAGCACAAACCCTTACATATATGCATAGTATGTGAATGTATAGGAATATGAACATAGGCCATACAGATATTGCTCTGGAATGCATGAAGACCACCTGGAGAGCTGATGAAGATCTGGTCTCCAATGCCCACCTGCAGGAAGATAATCTCCAAGGGGGAGTTTCAGCAATCATCCATTTAGCTATCTCTCAGGTGATGCTGGTGCTTACCAAAATTTGTGAACCACTGTCTTATACGGGTATTGTCTTGCTTATTTTATATTACTTTCAATAGGGATTCTAAAAAATGATATGTAAGTGTTTTTGTATTATTTTATGTTCTTAAAAATGTCACATTCTATGGCTCCAATTCAATCCCACCTGATAGTTTGCGGTGGTTCTCAAATTCACTCTGTGCACAGCAATCATGTTGTAAAGATTTACTACTGAGCACTGTAGAAAGTTGTCATTATTGATAATATATTCCCACTATTGAGTACCTTTCTCTTTGACCTTTATAGATTTTTTTCTTAAAGATTGGCACCTGACCTAAGATCTGTTGCCAATCTTCTTTTTCTTTCTTCTTCTTCTCCCCAGAGTCCCCCAGTATAGTTGTATATTCTAGTTGTAGGTCCTTCTGGTTGTGTGACCTTTATAGATTTTTGATTGCATTCCTGTATAAAGACCTCCATCTCCTTCCATATTACTATTCTGCATTGTGTGATACATTCTCTTTTAAGTCCACATTTCTTTCTTTCACCATCTAGACACAAAGGCCAGTTCCCATGTGCCCAGATGGGACCCTTGTCCCAGTCAGGTGGTCAGGTGGCCAGGACTGACTGCTTGTATTTTTCCCATGGTCACTCTGAGAACTCTTCTGGTATGTAATCACTTTGTCTTGTCTAACTTAGAGACTGGTCCTCCTCTTTTTTTTTTTTTTTTGGTTGAGGAGATACTGAGGTGTACCTATCTTACAGGTGTTCTTTTTTCTGTCAGGCTAGATAATAGAAAAAATTAGACTTTTGTTAGCTACAGTACCCAGCTCTCTTCTTCCAGTTTCTCTGTGCTCGCACCTGAGATCTGACACTGCTGTTTAGAACCTCTGATCTGAGCGATGCTCTCTGTCGAACATCCCAAGGATCCCTGAGTTCTCTTTTCTCAGCATGACAGGACGATGGTTTATCTGCCTTTTCAGATTTGAGAGAAAAAGAACAGCTTCCAGGCAAATTCATCCATAGGAAATGCAAATTGGCATTTATGATATTTTTAGTTTTACTTTCAAATTTATTTTTATACATAGCATCATTGCACCACCCTTGGAACTAACTTTTAACTGTGAGTGGCAAAAAAAGTGTTTATTATATTTTTATTGATAGTTATAGATTTTTAGAAGCAGAGATTATAAAATATCAATAATTTGATCCCAGCTCCAGTTCTTCTTTCCACTAATACCACAATATTAAATGGAGCTAAATGCACATACATCTATTAGCTGTAAGGTATGAATCTGAAGAAGCTATGTCAATGTCATTAAAGTGCATAGTCATTCATAAATGGAAGTTATATATATATCATCCTATTGGACACCTCCCTAAGTGGACAGTGAGTTAGTTTATTTTATAACATATCCAAGAATGGTGGAACTGGGAGGGATATTTAAGATAAACTAGTCCAACACCTTTATTTTGAAGATGAGGAAATGAAAGTCCAGAGAAAGTATGTTATTTGCCCAAGGTTACAGACTACTTAATTACCATTTTCCATAAATGTGACCAATCTGCATTTTGAACTAGCGTTAATTTTACCACAGAGAGAATGTGCAAAAGCAGTTTATAATCCACAAAGTAGACAATACAGGGGGATACATAAAAATGAAAATTATTGCTAGAGAAGATTGGAGAGGATTTCAAACTTGTCATTTAATAGTGTAAAGACACTTCTTTCAATTCTAGAAATGTGAATTTAAAAGAAATTGATTTATATACATTTATAAGGATGCTCAAGCAGAGGGGTTTTCTGCATAAGAGTTATGGCTGATTGTTCAGATTTTATTCTGTTGTATTTTTTTGTTAAGCGTAAAAGGGTGATGGGGAAATCTGATGGCTGGTGACAAGGAAAGTTTCTGAGAAGTGGTATCTTATCAGCAGGATATAGGAAGATGGCCATAGCATATTAGGATAAGATATCCAATTCTAAATTTAAGACAGTGAGACAAGGTGAGAAGCAAACAATTCATTGGTATTTAAGGCTCTTTGTAGCACTCTTTTCTTCATGAAATAAAAACATGCATATAGCATTATCATGTGCTCCTTCCATTTCTTAAAAGCCTCCCGTATGAAGTTAATTAGTTCTAAGATTCAACTCTGGAAACACATTGCTGCTACTATTTGAATCCAGATCTGCCATAAGCAGTGTAAACCTCAGCAAATTGTACATTTTCATTGAGTCTCAGTTTCTTCCTATAGGAATTAACTGAATAAATGCATATAAAGCACTCAGACCAGTGCCAGACACACAATGTATTATCTCCATCAACTGCCATCACAATTATTAGTAGTAGCCTTCGTTGTAATGGAATTGGGAGTAGAGTAGTAGCATAGGATTCTTAAAGAAACAAGAAGTTGCTTGGAGAAGAAATAATTGAAAGTGGCTCATTTTGGTTGTTGAGGTTTTCAACTATATGCTTACTGATTTTCTGCCTGCTGGATCTCTCCATTTCTGATGGAGGGGTGTTGAAGTCTCTAACCACAATAGTAGATTCATCTATGTCCTCTTGAGTTTCTATCACTTTTCTTCATGTAGTTTGATGCTCTGTTGGTAGGTGCATACATTTTAAGGGTTATTATGTATTTTCAGAGAATTGATCCCTTTATCGTTAGGTAATACACTTCTTTATCCTGATAATTTTCCTTGGTTTTCAGTCTGCTTTATCTGAAATTAGTATAGCTACTCCTCCTTTCTTTTCATTAGTGTTAGCATAGTATATTTTTCTTCATCCACTTATTTTCAATTTATCTGTTTCTTACAGTCTTATTTAAAATAGCATCAAAAAGAATAAAATAGAAATTAATTTAATCAAGGTGGTGAAAAGTCTATATGATAAAAACTATAAAAGATTAACAAAAGAAATTGAAGAAGACACAAATATATGAAAAGATATTCTGTGTTAACGGACTGGAAGAGTTAATACTGTTAAAATGTCCACACCTCCCAAAGCCATCTACAGATTTTAATGCAATTCCCATCAAAATTACAATGTCATTTTTTACAGAAATAGAAAAAAAACCTAAGATTTGTATAGAACCACAAAAGACCCTGAATAGCCAAAGCAATCTTGAGAAAGAAAAACAAATTTGGAGGCATCACACTTGCTGACTTCAAACTATATTACAAAGCTAAACTAATAAAAACAGTATGATATTGGAATAAAAAACAGAAACATGGACCAAAGAAAGGAAATAGAAAGCCCAGAAATAAACCCATGTATAGATGGTCAATTAATTTTTCACGCAGATGCCAAAAACCTACCATGTGGAAAAGATAGTCATTTCGATAAATGATACTGGGAAAAATGAATATCAGCATACAAAAGAATGAAATTAAACCCACATCTTACATCATATACCTCAAAATGGAGTAGAGACTTAAATGTGCTATCTGAAACTATAAAACTCCCAGAAGAAAACATATGTGGTAAGCTCTTTGACATTGGTCTTGGCAATGATTTTCTTGGATTTGACATCAAGAGGAAAGGCAACAAAAGCAAAAACAGGCAAGTGGGACTGCATCCAACTAAAAAGCTTCTGTACAGCAAAGGAAACCATCAACAAAATGAGAAGGGAACCTATAAAGTGGGAGAAAAAATTTACAAACCATGTGTTTGATAAGGGGTTAACATCTATAATATATAAAATGAACTCATACAACTCAATAGCAAAAAACTAAATAACCTGATTAAAAACTTGGCAAAGGGGGGCCAGCCTGAGTGCCCACGTTCCTCCTTGGTAGCCTGGAGGTTTGGATCCCAGGTGCGGACATGGCACTGCTTGGCAGGCCATGCTGTGGTAGGCGTCCCATATATAAAATAGAGGAAGATGGGCATGGATGTTAGCTCAGGGCCAGGCTTCCTCAGCAAAAAGAGGAGGATTGGCAGCGGATGTTATCTCAGGGCTAATCCTCTTCCTCTTCAAAAAAACATTGGCAAAGTATCTGAATAGACATTTTTCCAAAGAAAAACAAATGGCCAACAGGTACATGAAAGGTGCTCAACATTACCAATCTTCAAGGAAATGCAAATTAAAATTACCTTGAGATATCCCCTCATACTTGTTAGGATGGCTATTATCAAAAAAGCAAGAGATAACAAGTGATGGTGAGGAGAGAGACAGAAGGGAACCCTTTTACAATGTTGGTGGGAATGTAAATTGATAGAGTGATTAGGGAAAACATTATGGAGGTTCCTCAAAAAATTAAAAATAGAACTACCAAGTGACCTACATTCCCACTTTTGTGAATATCTGACGGAAATGAAATCAGTGTTTCAAAGAGATGCCTGCACTGCAATGTTCATTACAGCATGATTTACAGCAGCCAATATATGTAATCAACCGTAATGTCTGTCAACAGATAAGTGGATAAAGAAAATGAAGTCTATATACGTATATGAGGTCTATATATATATAGAAAATGAAGTATATATATATATATATTGTGTATGTATAAATGTATATATACACACAGTGGAATATTGTTCAGCTATAAAAAAGAAGGAAATCCAGCCACTTGTGACAACATAGATGAAACTGAAGGGCATTATGCTAAGTGAAATAAGCCAAGAAAGAGTTAAATAACTGCACTTACATGTGGAATCAAATTTTTTAAAAAGGAAAACTCACAGAAACAGATAGTAGAATGATGGTTGCCAGGAGCTGGGCTGGTGAAAATGAAAAGAGTTTGGTAAAAGGGTACAAACTTTCAGTTATAGGATTAATAAGACCTGAGGATCTAACGTACAACATGGTGACTATAGTTGATAATAATATATTGTATAATTGAAATTTCCTAAGAGAATGGAAGTAGTGTTTTCAACAAAAGAAAAAAAGTAAATATGTGAGGTGATAGATGTGTTAATTAACTAGATTGTGGGAATTCTTTCACAATGTATATCTATATCAAATCATCACCTTGTATGCTTTAAATATGCTACAATTTTGTCAATTAAAACTCAATTAAACTAGAGCTAGCAGTTAAGTTCGCGCAGTCCACTTTGGTGGCCTGGGTTAGTTGGTTCGGATACGGGGTACAGACCTACACACTACTTACAAAGCCATGCTGCAGCAGGTGTCCTACATATAAAGTAGAGGAAGATGGGCATGGATGTTAGTTCAGGGACAATCTTCCTCAGCAAAAAGAAGAGGATTGGTGGAGGATGTTAGCTCAGGGCTAATCTTCCTCAAAAAAAAAGAAAACACAATAAATCTGAAAAAAAGGAAAATGAATAAATAAATGCAGTTGTTTCATCCATCTATGATACTTCAGACCTTTTTTTAGATTCTCATGGGTCTATAATCCAATTCAACCCTGTAGTTACCGTGGAAACATATCTCTGGCTTACTGGAGCATCTGAAATGTTGGCATTTCTTTGATGGGATACATTTGGGCCAACTCCTGAGAAAGAAAAGAAATGACACAACATCACAGTTTTGGTATTCTCTCTCTGTACCAAGCAGAATTCTTGGTGACTTCCTGAGAGATGTGTCACCCAAGGACACCTGAATTTTTACAGACTGTCCTACCAAGAGCTTTTCTAACCCATGCACAAATCTCCAGCAATGTTACAACAGAAAATGACAGTGTTCCTAGATTTTTCCATCCCAAAGGTTCAAGAGAGGGCTGATGGAGTCTAAAACAAAGAAAAATGTGTTTCATGTAAACATCATATGGTTGAGTCCTGTTTTTGATCCACTCTGGCAATCTCTCTTTTTTTGGTGTGTTTACACCATTGACATTCAAAGTGATTATTGATATAATTGAATTCATATCTACCAATTTTTTTACAGTTTTCTATTAGTGTCCTTGTTTTTTTCCTATTTTTGTCTTCCACTCTTTTTCTGCCTTTTGTGGTTTTACTTGAGCATTATATATGATTTCATTTTCTCTCCATTTTGAGTGTATCAGTTGTACTTTTTTTTACTTTTTTTAGTAATTTCCCTAGACTTTGCCATATGCATTTGCAGTTAATCTAAGTCCACTTTTAAATAACACTATAACACTTCATGTGTAGTGTGAGGACCTTATAATAACAAACTAATTCTAATTCCTCCCTCACATCCCTTGTATCATTGCTGTCATGCATTTCACTTATATATATGCAAATATATATTGGCATATGTAATGAAATATATTTTTGTTATTATTATTTTGAATAAACTGTTATTTGTTAGATCAATTAAGAATAAGAACAATGAAAGTTTTGATTTTTTCTTCACTTATTCTTTCTTCAATGCTCTTTCTTGCTTTGTGTAGACCCAAGTTTGTAAGTTTGTGATCTATTTCATTTTCCTTCTCTCTAAAGAATTTCTTTTAACATTTCTTGAAAGGTAGGTCTACTGGCAACAAATTCCCTAAATTTTTGTTTGTCTTAGAAAGTCTTATTTCTCCTTCATTTTTGAAGAATAATTTCTCATGGTGCAGAATTCTAGGGTCATGTCTTTTTTCTCTCAACACTAAATACTTCACTCCACTCTCTTCTTGCTTTCGTGGTTTCTGAGGAGAAGTATCTTTGTTCCTCTATGGCTATATTTTCTTTCCTCTGGCTGATTTTAAGATTTTTTTCTTTATTTTTGATTTTCTGTTGCTAGAAAATGATGTGCCTGGGTGTAATATTTGGCATATATCCTGCTTGGTGTTCTCTGAGCTTCCTTGATCTGTGGTTTGATGTCTGAGATTAATTTGGGGAAATTTGCAGTCATTATTGTTTTAAATATTTCTTCTGTTTCTTTCTCTATTTTTTTCACCTGGTAGTCCCACTATGAGTATGTTATACCCTTTGTAATTTACCCACAGTTCTTGGACTTTTTGTTCTGTTTTTTTTCAGTTTTTTTTTTCTCTTTGCTTTTCAGACTTAGAGGCTTCCATTGAGATATCCTCAAGCTCAGAGATTCTTTTCTCTTCCATGAACAGTCTAGTAATAAGCCCATCAAAGGTGTTCTTTGTTTCTGTCACAATATTTTTGATCTGCAGCATTTCTTTTTTGTTCTATCTTAGAATTTCCATCTCTCCAATTACCTTGCCCATCTGTTCTTGCATGCTGTCTACTTTCTCCATTAGAGTCCTTAGCATATTAATCATAGTTGTGTTAAATTCCCAGTCTGATAAACCCTGCCATGTATAGTTCTGATGCTTCCTCTGTCTCTTCAAATTGTGTTTTGTCCCTCTTAGTATGCATTTTAATTTTTTCTTGATAGACAGACATGGCATGCCAAGTAAAGGAATTATAAATAGGCCTTCAGCAATGTGATGGTGAGGTGTAGGGAGAGGGGAAGCATGATTAGGTGTCAGCCTTTTGTTGAGCATATACCTCTGGGCTGTGAACTTCACAAATACTTCTCAGTTATTTTCTACCCCCTTGAGGTGAGACAGGATGTTTAGAGTGGGCTGGAGTTGGATGTTTTCCTTCTTTCATGTAGAACGATAGAGCTGAGAAGAGATGGATATTTCCCCTCCTCAGGTCAGTTAGGTCTAGTAGGTTAGGCTCTGGTTAACTAATTTCTCCTCAGAGCAGGCATTGTGAAGAATAGAATGCTCTAACATTTCAAAATGGCTCCCATTTCAAAAAGATCTCCTTTCTCCTCTACGTGTCAGAAGCACTAGGGGATATTTTTGCAATATTCACTTTGAAGACCCAGTTAAAATCCTAGAGGTAGCATTTACAAAAGTGTAGGGGCTCCTAATAACTAGCTTATGCTGGAGTTTTAAACTTTCAGATTTGTCCACATTGAGCCTCCAGCAATACATTCATTATCCTTCGCATTTCCCTACTCTGGCACTGGTTCCCATAGTGTTCTCCATTCATGAGACTCTGTTCTAGTAGGCCATGGCTCCCTGTCTGTCTCTCCAATCATTGCGGCAGTGGTTTGCCCTGTGTCTTCACCTCTCTTACAGATCCTAGAATAATTGTTGATATTGTTAGTTGTTCAACTTCCTACTTTGTTAGGATGGAGTGATGACTTCCAAGTTTCTTTCATGTGGAACAGGTAACCTGTTGTTAATTATTTCTCTCCTGTTTTATTCAACTTACATTATATTATTTTGCCAGCTTCTTTTAGAAATTTTTCCTAATTTGAATTTTCCTCTCTTCCCTGCATTCACATTAATAATGTCTCTGACTTTCCAAGACTATTTACAATAGGATATTTTGTGACATAGATAAATCAGATAGTGCAGGAAGAAAACAGGCATGGAAGTAGCTAGTAGCAGCTAATAGATAAAGAGTACAGTTTTGAGCATGTAAAAGCTGAAAAGCTCATTGAAAATCTACATGGCATTTGTTGTTCTGCAGGTAATTTGGAATTTGTGTCTATGGTTCCGGAAAGAAATCAAGATTAGATAGCTTTGTATCAAACCATTATTCAGAGGTGATATTTTAATTTGTGTAGATGAATAAAATCATAACAGAAGAAGCACAGACAGAATATAAAAAAGCACTGAAACCAAACAGTAGAATTAAATTGGTCAAGCAGGCAGAAGGAGAAAAAAGGTTGTGCAGTATTGTTTAAGAACATGGATAACATGGATAACAGTAATAGATGCTAAAGAAACTGAAAACTCTCTTTTGGATTATGCTTTAGAGAGGTAAGGATGAAACTTGAAGGAAAATTTCAATAGAGGGTGGAACAAACATATGACTGATATAGAGAAGCAGGAAAAAGATGACAAAAGGGAGTGTAGCTACTTAAATAGTTGAAGAGGAAAAGAAGCATGAGATCTTATAGTGCGAGTGTTAATAGAAAACACAGAAGAATAGGCACTTATATATTTATTGCCTTGAATTTATTTTTATTTATTTCTATACTTTCTTCCCATTTTCAATGATAAAGTCTTTGAATCTCATGTGTTTTCCTATTACTTTCTGTTCATAACACAAAACTTGCAACATTCATCAGTCAAAAAAAATTTGAGTGTTAAAATCATTGGGAACTAAAAACAACTGACAAATGTAACAAAGTGAATGCAAATACTGTAGCCCCTCCATGTCCTGTTGAATATATTTATTATTCTTTCTAACTGTTAAAATTATATCTATATGCTCACATTCTTTTTTTCTTTCAGAATTCACACAGTTATTCTCTTCTTCCACTTAAGAAGTAGTTATTGAGAATCTTCTAAGATTTTCTGGACTTTTGCTTCCAATAAAGAAAGAACTCACACCAATTCTCCCAATCACAATAACTGAAAATCTTGAGAAAAAATACAAAACCATCTACTTGATTGCACCAGAGAGCTAGCAAGTTATTGAGACCTAACTGGCTGTGTTCTAGGAGAGGATTAAGAAAAGGGAAATGAGCCCAATTTTTAGTGCTGCGTTTTGGCTGTGAAGTTTTACTTATTCCAGAATGCACAATTGCAATGGTAAGAGGTTGAATAGAAGTTTTGACAACTTCTGGAGGCTAAGGGGAAAGATATTGGAATGTAGAATCTGCCCAAGTGTTAAGACCACGAAGAATTTTAAAACTCTTCATTTGGGGCCAGAACCTCAAAGTTCAAAACCTCTGACTTAGTGTCCAACATGGGAAATGCAGGCCCTTGAAGAGATTGTAGCTCAGTTTAGATAATCTCAGTTTCCGAAATTTAATTGAAGTGATTCTGTATTGTTTGCTATTTAAGATGCTGATGGGAGCAAAGGAAAATTCTCTTTGGAGGAAGTAAAAATTATCCTAGGCTTCAAATTATTTTTACAAACAATTTTTGAAATGCAATGTCTATTTAACAGTAAAGAGTATCCAAAGTAGATGAAGAGACAACAACGACAACAATACAAACAAAAACCCTGAAAACAAATAAAATAGACAACAAAAAACAAGCCCTCAGGGGCTCCAGATATGAACTTATTAGATAGAGACTTTAAAACATATTTGGTTAACAAACTACATACAAGATTGAGGATTTTGGCAGATAGTAAAAAAGTCTAAAACTACAAGCAAAAATAGAACTAAAAATAAAATAGCTAAAATTAAGAACTAATGGATAAATTTCACAGCAGCGTAAACACAGTTTAAACAATAATTAGTGAATTGTAAAACACCTCAAAAAATTGTTCATAATGTAACTAATGATTCAAAAAATGAGGAAAAAGGATAAGAGACATAAGACATATTGTAAGAACTCTAATGTATATTCCACTGGAGGCTGAGAAAGAGGAAAGAGAGTAAAAGATAGAAACAAATTTTGAAAATATAAGAGATTGGTAACTTCATAAAATTGAAGAATTATGAAAATCAAATATTCAAGAAATGCTATAAACAGCTGAATAAAAATATAAATAAATATGTACATAAATAATAATATAGAAACTTGAAAGTTAAAGCATAAGAATAAATCTAAATAAGCAGACAGAGAGAGAAAAAGATATGACTTTCATATATAAAGCAAACTAATGGTTGCCTTTTCATAGGCAGGAAAATAGAATGATATTTATAACACCTGGGAAAAATTGCCTATCTAGAGTTATATTCTAATGGAAGATATCCTTTAAGAGTGAAGTTGAGGGGCTGGCCCAAAGGCATAGTAGTTAAATTCCTGTGTCTGGTTTGGTGGTCTGGGATACATGGATTCGGATCCCGGGCATGGACGCACAAATCAAGCCATGCTATGGTGGCATCCCACACACAAAATAGAGGAAAATTGGCACAGATGTTAGCTCAAGAACAATCTTGCTCAAGCAAAAAGAGGAATATTGGCAATAGAAGTTAGATCAGGGCCAATCTTCTCACTGAAAAAAAAAAGAATGAAGTAGAAATAATGACATTTTCAGACTAACAAAAACTGAGTGAACTTATCACTCCCTGAACCATCATAGAAGAAATACACACAAATTTCCTCAGGCTAAAGTAAAATTAGCCAGAATGGAGGTCCAGAGATTAAGAAAGGGATAAAGAAAATGACAAGAATGAATATGTAGGTAAATCTACATGAAAATTAAACAAAACAAAATGAATTTCTGATGGACATACAAAACAGTATATGTAAAGAGAGAGCTCTCTCTCTCTTTCTCCTTCTCTAATCCCCACAGATTTAGAGAATGTATTTACAAAGGGTTTATACATAGAATCTTTAAAATCTTCTTAGACTCAATAAGAAGACAAATAACATAGCAAAACAGTAGTTAAAATGTTTGAATGGACATTTCACCAAAGACATACAAATGACTAATACACACATGAAAATATACTCAAAATCATTAGTCATTAAGGAATGAAAATTAAAAATCACAAGATATATATATATTCATTATAAAAGCCAATATGAAAAAGATCAATCATACTAAGTGTGACAAGGATATGAAGCAACTAAAATGCTCATAAACTGCTGGTTGGGATTTAAAAGGTATACAAATATTTTGGCAGTATTTTTAAAAAGTATCAAAATACAATAAGTTGCACTGTGATGTAAAAATGTGCATAAAAATATCAACATACAACCCTGACATTCCACTCCTAATTATTTAACCAAAGAAATGAAAACATATGTTAATACAAAGACCGATGCACAAATGTTCACAGCACTTATACTAGGATAGCAGCCAAAACTTTGGGTAAAAAACAGATAATTGATTATGTCATAGCAGTAAAAAATATTGAATTATTCATACATGTAATAAAGTGGATTAATCTCAAAATTATTATACTGTGCAAGATAAACCACATAAAATTCATACTTACTTTATGATTCTGTGTAACTAAAATCCTAGAAAGTTTTAACCAATCTATAGTGACAGAACCTGGATCACTATCTGCTGGTGATCCAAACTGGTGGTTATAATAGGATGAATTTGAAGGGAACGATGAAAGTTTCTGGGATGATGAATGTCTTATTCTTGATGGTTATGATGGTTTTATGGGTATATACATATGTCAAAATTCACTACATTTTAAACTTTAAATATTTTCATTTTTTGTATGTCAGTTATACCTCTGTTTAAACAAAACTTTAAAAAGTAAAAACAAAAAGATTAAATGGACCAAATGTTGCTATTTAAAGGCAAAATAACCAGACAGGATAAGAGAATTGAACCAAATCATACACTATTTATAGAAGTATATAAAAAACATAGATACATAAAGAATGAGAAGAAAGTGAGAAAAGTTATCATTTATGAACAATCAAAATATTTAATTAGAAAGAACTCACACATAAACCCAAGGAAAGTAGAAGGAAGAAAATAACACAGCAAGGAACAGAAATTTATTAACAAATTATGTCAATTCCAGAAAAGGACAGTTAATATAACATTTAAATGTCAAAAGTGTAGAGGCCACCTTAGTGGTTTAGTGCACTCTGCTTTGGTGGTCCAGATTCAGTTCCCTGGTGCAGACCTACCCAACTCATCAGCAGCCATGCTGTGGCAGTGACCCACATGCAAAATAGAGAAAGATTGGCACAGATATTAGCTAGGGCGAATCGTGCTCAGCAAAACCCACAAAAGTCCAACAAGTAAGTTCAACAAGTGTTCTGCAGTACATTAATAGAATATAATATGATCATTTCAGTAGATGTGATGCAAAATTTAACAAAATTACATACAATCCTTGTTAACACAAATGAATAAGTGTGTAAGAGAAAAAGTATCCTCTACCTCCAGTAAACTTATGGTAAACATCATGCTTAATTGTGTAATATTAAAAAAAGACAAAAATTACCACCATCTCCACTGTCATGCACCATTATATTAGATAACCTGATTAATGCAGTGTGAGAAGAAACAAAAAAAGACAGGTATGATAATAAAGAAGAATTGAAACTATAAGTTTTACAGATGAATTTTGTTGCAGATGAATTATTTGGATATATATATCCAAAATTACCTATAGATAAGTTTTTAGAAACAAAATATAAGCCAAAGCAATCTTGAGAAAGAAGGACAAAGCTGGAGGCATCAGGCACCCTGATTTCAAACTATATTACAAAGTCATAGTAATTAAAAGAATAACATATTGCCATAAAAACAGACATATGATCAATGTAACTGAATAGAGAGCTCAGAAATAAACACATGCATATATGGTGAATTAATTTACAACAAAGGAGATAAGAATATACAATGGGGGGGGGGGGGCTGGCCCCGTGGCTGAGTGGTTAAGTTTGCAAGCTCCGCTGCAGGCAGCCCAGTGTTTCATTGGTTCGAATCCTGGGTGCGGACATGGCACTGCTCATCAAACCACGCTGAGGCAGTGTCCCACATGCCACAACTGGAAAGACCCACAGCGAAGAACATACAACTATGTACTGGGGGGCTTTGGGGAGAAAAAGGAAAAAAATAAAATCTTTTAAAAAAAAAGAATATACCATAGGGAAAGACAGTGTCTTCATAAATGGTGTAGGATAAAATTGGAAAGCCACATGCAAAGAATGAAACTGGACCATACGAAATCTTAGGGTGCATCTTATACCATACAAGAAAATTAACCCAAAATAGATGAAAGACTTGAACACAAGATCTGAAATCATAAAACTTCTAGAAAAAAACATAGGTGCTAAACTGCTTGACATAGATCTTGGTGATGATTTTTTGGATTTGACAACAAAAACAAAAACAATCAAGTGGGACTACATCAAACTAAAAAGCTTCTGAACAGCAAAGGAAAACATTAATAAAATGAGAAAGCAACATACTGAACAGGAGAAAATATTTGCAAATTATATATCTGATAAGGGGCTAATACCCAAAATATACAAAATACTCAATAGCAAAAAAACAAAAAATGTGATTAAAAATATAGGCAGAAGATCTCAATAGACGCTCTTCCAAAGAAGACATATAAATGGCCAACAGGTACATGAAAAGATGCTCAACATCATTAATTATCAGGGAAATCCAAATCATAACCACAATGAGATATCGCCTCACATCTGTTAGAATGGATATTATTATCCAAAAGACTAGAAATAACAACTGGTGGAAAGGATATAGAGAAAAGCAAAACCTGGGCTGTTAGTGAGATTGGAAACAGTGCAGCCACTTTAGAAAATAGCATGGAGTTTCCTCAAAAAATTAAAAATAGAACTACCACATGATCCAGCAATTCCATATCTGGGTATTTATCTGACGAAAATGAAAACACTAACCTGACAAGATAGGGCTAGGGTTAGATAAGAGAAATAGGAATTTATAAACAATGGAGAAAAATCAATAAAACCAAATATTTCTTTGGAAGGATAAACAAAATTGACAAGCATTTAGCTACATTGACCAAGAAAAAGAGAAGACTCAATTTTCCAAAAATCGGGAATAAAAAAGGGGATATCACTAGTGAGCTTACAAAAATTGAAAGAATTATTTATTAATATCTTGAATAATCTCATGGCAACAGATTAAACACCTAGAATAAAATCGATAAATTATAATTTAAACACACATTATCAAAATTGGTTCACAAAGAAATGGAAAATATGAGTTTACTATACCAAATAAAGATGTTTATCTAACAGTTAAAATTCTTCCCACAAGAAAAGCCCAGGTCCAGACGGCTTCACCACTAAATTTTATCAAATATTTAAAGAAGAGATAATATCAATCTTTCACAAATTTGGTCAGAAAATAGAGACGGGAACACTTCTTAACTCATTCCCTGAAGCTAGACAAAGATTTCATAAGAAAATTACAAACCACTCATCCCACTGAAGATATATGCAAAATCCTTAACAAAATATTAGCAAGTATAATCCAACATTTTATAAAAAGTATTATAAACTATTAACAAGAGATTTTTCTCAGAAATGCAGGGATTTTTCACACTTAAAATTCACTTAATGAAATACACAGTAGTAACACAACAAAGGACAAACACTATTTGATTACCTCAATAGATGCAGAAAAAGCATTTGACAAAATGAAATATCCGTTTATGAAAAAACTCTCAGCAAACTAGCAGCACAGAGGAAAATTATCAACCTCATAAAATCATCCACAAAGACCCAACCTTAAGACACCCTGATGGGCCGGCCCCGTGGTGCAGTGGTTAAGTGCACACTTCTGCTTTAATGGCCTGGGGTTCACTGGTTGGGATCCTGGGTGTGGACCTGGCACTGCTTGGCAAGCCATGCTGTGGTAGGCTTCCCACATATAAAGTAGAGGAAGATGAGCACGGATGTTAGCTCAAGGCCAGTCTTCCTCAGCAAAAAGAGGAGGATTGGCAGCAGTTAGCTCAGGGCTGATCTTTCTCAAAAAAAAAAAAAAAAGAAAGACACCCTGAGATATTTGACTGCTTCAATGCTCTCCTCCTAAGTTAAGGAACATGACAAAGATGTTTACTTTCATCAAAAACAAACACAAAATAAAAGAAATAAAAACAAAAGACATTAGATTGGAAAGGAAGTGGTAAAACTGACTTTTTTCACGAGTGACATGATTCTGAATCTTGAATGTAGAAAACCCCTAGGGGGCCCAGCCTAGTGGCCCAGCAGTTCAGTAAGCATGTTCCGCTTCAGGGGCCTGGGGTTGGCAGGTTTGGATCCCGGGTGTGGACATGGCACTGCTTGCCAAGCCATGCTGTGGCAGACATCCCACATACAAAGTAGAGGAAGATGGGCATGGATGTGAGCTCAGGGCCAGTCCTCCTCAGCAAAGAGAGGAGGATTGGTAGCAGATGTTATCTCAGGGCTAATTTTCCTCCAAAAAAAAAAAAGAAAAGAAAATCCCTAGGAATTCACAACACACACACACACACACAAAACTATTAGAGCTCATAAACGTGTTCATCAAATTCTCAGAAAACAACAATACCATACAAATATAAGTTGTATTTCTACACACTAGCAATGAACCAATAGAAATAACATTAGGAAAACAAATCCAGGGGCTAGTTTTGTGGTTAAGTTTGGCATGCTCTGCTTTGGCAATCCAGGTTTGTGAGTTCGGATCCTGGCACAGACCTATACCACTCATCAGCCATGCTGTGGGAGCAACCCATATACAAAATAGAGGGAGATTGGCACAGATGTTAGTGTGTGGCAAATCATCCTCAAGTGAGAAAGAGGACAATAGGCAACAGATGTGAGCACAAGGCAAATCTTCCTCACCAAAAAGAAAAGAAAACAGATCCATTTAAAATCACATCAAAATAACATAAAAACCAAAATTATGTAGGAATAAGTTTTTAAAAATAAATGCAAGACTTGTACAATCAAAAAGACAAATACTGTTCAGAGAAATCAAAGAAGATCAAAATAAATGGAGAAATATTACATATATATGTGTTGGATTACTTAATATTTGTTCTCCAAAATTAACTATAGATCAATGTAATTACAATAATAATAATTTTTTAAAAACCAACAAGCTTTTTCATAGAAATTGACAAACATCTTAAAATGTATTTGAAAATACAAAGGTCCTAGAATAGTCAAAAACAATTTTGAAAAAGAAGAATAAAGTTGAGGACTTCAACTATCTAATTTTTAACTTACTCTAAAGGTACTGAAATTAAGACAGTGTGGTATTGGTGAAAACAAGCATGATTATAGGCGTAGAGATCCATGAGACAAAGTTGACAGTCCAGAAATAAATCCTCGTTATGGTCAATAGAATTTTGACAAAAGTGCAAAGAAAATCCAGTAGGAAAGGGATAGTCTTTGCACAGATGGTATAGAGACAATTGGATAGTCACATTAAAAAAAATAACTTCGATCCTTACCTGGCACAATGCACAAGAATCAAGTCAAAATGGAGCATAGACCTAAATGTATATTTTAAAGCTACATTTTTTAAAAAGTGTGGAAAAAAGGAGAAAACCTTGGTGATCCTGAGACAAGCAAAGATTTCTTCAATAAGACAACAAAAATATAGCTCATAAAAGAACAAACTGATAAATTTAATTTTATTAAAAAGAGCAGCCACCCCTGTGGCCGAGAGATTAAGTTTGTGCACTCTTCTTCGGCGACCCAGGGTTTCACCAGTTCGGATCCTGGGCGGACATGGCACCGCTCATCAGGCCATGCTGAGAAGCCGTCCCACATAGCACAACCAGAGGCACTCACAACTAGGATATACAACTATGTCGGGGGGGGGGGGGGGGGACGTGGGCGGGGCTTTCGGGAGAAGAAGAAAGAAAAGATTGGCAACAGATGTTAGCTCAGGAGCCAGTCTTTAAAAAAGAAAAAAAAGAACTTCTGTGCTCCAAACGTAATAATAGAGTGAATTAAAAGAAGAAACTATGAGAAAATATTTGCATACTACACATATATGATTAATGAACACATAAAGAACTGTTAAAATTCAATTTTAGGACAAACAACTCTCTTATAATATGAGTAAATATTTGAACAGACATTTCACTAAAGAAGATATATGACTTGCTAACGAACATGAAATAACATACCTAACATCGTTAGTTATTAGGCAAATGCAAATTAGAACCACAATAAGATGCCACAACACACACGCACACAATATGGTATAAAATTAAAAAGATAGACAATAATGAATATTGGTCAGGATGTGAAGAAAATGGAAATCTCAAACATTGGGAGTGTAAAATGATACAGACACTCTAGCAAACAGTTTAGCGGTTTCTTCAAAGCTTAAATATAAACTTACCATATTACTTAGACATCCTACTTTAGGAATCTTTCAAAGAAAAAGAAAAATATACAAATCAAATGTTTGTAGCACCATGATTTATAAATTGGAACTAATTTACTTGGAAATAATTTAATTGTCCATCAACTGGTGGACTGATAAAAAATGTGGCATATCCATAAAATGGAATAGTCTTCAGCAGTAAAAAAGAAAGAAGTACTGATACATGCTACAACATGGATTAACTTCAAAGGCATTGTGATAAGTTAGAGAAGTTAAATGCCAGAGACTATATATTCTATTATCCCATCTATATAAAATATCAAAAAAGAAAAATTTATAGACAGAATGATTAGTAAACCTAGGGCTTGGGTGAGTGTGGAGATTAACTGAAAATGAACACAAAGGAACTTTTGAAGGTGATGGAAATGTTCCAAAACTAGATTTTAGTAACGGTGACACAGCTCTATAAATTTACTAAAATGTCATTGAATGGTACATTTATAATAAGTGAATGTTTTGGTATATAATTTATACCTCAATGAACCAGTTTTAAAAATCTCAGAAAAATTTTTAAAACTTAAAATGTCAAGGATAAAAGACTAGGAGAAAAAAATTCCCACATAAATAACCAAAAAAAGAACTTCTATTTAGTATATTCTATTCTATATACAAAGAGGTAAAGTCAATATAAAGAAAACATCATAAAAAACTATACAAGAGACTTGAACAGACATTTTACAAAAGGTGGTATCTATTTACCCAGTAACCATATCTAGATGGCCTTTATCTCATTAATGATCAGAGAAATGAAAACTAAAACTACATTAAGATACATTACATTTACACCAGAATGGCTAAAACTTTAAAGTCTAAACAAATATTATTGCTTGTGATGATAGCAAACATTTAGAACTTTCATGTACTTCTGGTAGAGGTGTAAATTGTTATATCCCCTTTGGAGACTGTTTGCCAGATCTTCTAACGTGGTACATATGAAGAGATCTGTGCCTAGAAACATGACAAGGATTTGCAGAGCAGCATTAGTCAAAAACTGGAAACAAAACAGATTTGCATCAACATTACAATGAGTATATAAATCATGACATATATATATATATATATATATATATATATATATATATATATATTTAATGGATTATTCTCCAGGAATAAACACAAATAATTTATGGGTTTCTACAACAATAAAATCAAATCATAGAAAGATAATGTTGAGTAAAACAAGATATGCATAAAATACGTATTATATGATTCTACTTCAAAGATTTGAAAGTTCAGGAAACCACACTCTATGGTTCAAGAATACAAGTTTGTGTGGTAAAATTATGAAGACATACAAGTGGATGATTAATAAGACTCAGAAAATTTGACGGATAGAAGGGGTATTGATTGTCAAAGATTAATGAGGGAGTTTCTGACAAGTGACAGTGTTTTAACCTCATCCTGGGTGGGCACACTGGTGTGAGCTTTGTGAGAAATCATTCAGCTGCACATTGATTTTTTGTGCCCTTCTTTTGTGCCCTTTGTCTATATATGTGGCATTTCACAATGTTAAAAAAAAGAATAAAACAAGAACTTTGGGTAGTATAATACATTGAAACAGATTTACTTTGAAGAAAACAAAATTTATTTCAGAAGAGTAAATAATTATTCCTAGCTAGGGTATCACCTGAACACTTTCTAGAAAATTCTAATCACCATCCCATCCATAACTTATTAATCTATATCTTAAAAGTTTCCTGGGCTGCAAGGTTCCTTTAGGAGAAAATGGGTTATGGGAAAAGATCAACAACAAACTTGCCTGGGCAATCATCTCCTGATGCCTTCATTTATGCTTCAAATCTTTTATGTACTGTGAGATTCCTATTGATGGAGAGAGAGGGGATTAACATGGGAAAATAAAACTGCACTGCAGCTCATATTTATTACGTTTTAGTTTGAGTATTTTACATCATGATATTATCAATCAATATCTTCTAACAAGCGTAATAAACTAGAATTTATCTTTGCTTCAGGGAGCAACCCACAACAGTACAGGTGCAAAAATGTGATTTTGTCCCTGGTCTTTCCCCATTTCTGGACAAGGATGGTATTCCCACTGAATATAAAGTAGCATGTTCATATTGACTACTCATTCAAACAGTGCCTTGTTCTTGTCCTTCACATAGCCTATCAATATTTGGAATTATTCATGCATATATGTGTTTACTTTATAACTCTCTTCCCCGCAAAGCCACAAGCTCCAATAAACACTACGTGTGTATAGGGCAGCCCTGTAACAGGCAGAGTGACAGTGCTCAGTAGTGCCTGAGAATATAATTTAAATGAGTAATTTAATCTTAGTACACCTTTTTTCTCCATACCTGAATGAAAAGAGTCACAATAAAATAGACCATTGTTGGAAATTTGTCTATTTGCCTTGACATTGATAACAAAGAACTATCCCCCAGCAGCCTATGTTGCCTGAGAATCTTACAAAACATTTTCTCTTGGTTTGTGTCAAGTATGACCTGCAATAGGAAAGTCACTAAACCAATGGTGTGTAGTAGATATGATTGTGAGCAGCTGGAAATTCATTCAGCCATTTTTAACAGCTTACATTGCAATAGTGGAACCAGTTAGCTATGTTTTATTAGTACACATAAAATCCTGCTTTTTAATAACGAACAAATGCAAAAGGAAAAGAGGAAGACACATTTTATCATCAGCATATCCACTTTTCCTATGTGGTAATATAGACTGCGAGTCATAAATCATAAATTGGGGGCCGGCCCGGTAGCCGAGTGGTTAAGTTTGTGTGCTCTGCTGCAGTGGCCCAGGGTTTCATTGGTTGGGATCCTGGGCGTGGACATGGCACCGCTCATTAGGCCATGTTGAGTTGGCATCCCACATACAACTAGAAGGACCCACAGCTAAAATATACAACTATGTACTGGGGGGATTTGGGGAGGAAAAGCAGAAAAAGAAAAAAAATGCAAAAAAAAAAGAAATCATAAATTGAATAGCAGCAGAATTATTTTGACTCCCCAAACACTTATGAACCACAAAACTTCATGGATGTTAGACTAGAAGAAAAATTCCTCAAAAAATAAATAGACTCTAATATTGCAAATAAAAACTCTATATGTAGGGTTCCGAAGAAACATCCTGCTTAATAATTTTCTTGACAATTTATTCATGTGTAATTAATTGGCAACCAAGTACAATGGATAATTTTGAGATACAATTAAATAATTCCCATAATAACTCAACCACAAACAACTCAATTGAAAAATGACCAAAGGACTCAGATATGTCTCCAAAGAAGATATACAAATGACCAACAAGCACATGAAAAGATGCTCAACATTACTAATCCTTAGGGAAATGAAGATCAACACCACAGTGAAATACCACTTTACAGCCATTAAGGTGATGATCAAACAAACAAATAGAAAATAGAAAATCTTAGCGAGAATATGGAGAAATTGAAATTGTCCATTACTGGTGGAATGTAAAAGGTGCAGCCTCTGTGCAAAAGAGTATGACTATGATAGTTTCTCAAAAACTTAAACAGAACTACTATATGATACAGTAACTACATTTCTGGGTGTATACCCAAAAGAATTGAAAACAAGGACTTGGACAGGAGTTTGTAGACCAATGTTCAAAGCATGATTATTCAACATAGACAAAAGATGGAAATAATCCAAATGTTCATCAGTAGATGAATGGATAAACAAAATGAGGATGGAATATTACTCAGCCTAAATGAAGTAAGCCAGACACAAAACAGCAAATGTATAATTCCACTTATTTGAGGTACCTAGAGTAGTCAAATTCATAGAGATAGAACATAGAATATAGTTACTAGAGACTGAGGGAGAGGGCAATGGGGAATCATTTAATGGTGCAGAGTTTTAGTTTCAGAAAATGAAAAAGTTCTGGGGATGAACGGTGGTGATGGTTGCACAAGAATGTGAATGTATTCAATGCCAATAAACTGCATGCCTAAAAACAAATAGAAAGATCAATTTTATATGTATGTTTTGCCACATCAAAAAATTCTCATACATAAGTATGTCTCTTGACAAAATACAGCAGGCAATGTGTGCCTGTTATGACCTTCCAACTTTGGTGGCAGTAGGACTTTTATCATTTCTTATTTCCGAACACCACATATCCATATTGATCTATTTCTTTTTCCTGGATTCCAAGCACATAGAAGTCTCCTATTTTCCAATCTCTTAGTATTTAGTTATGGGCCTGCTACTTACATTGGCCAGCGGAAAGTGAATGTGACTTTCAGGAGAAGTGTCTAATTTCCAGTGTTTGATTCTCCGGTGCTACCCCACCCATCCCGCTGTAGCCAATGTGACAGCACATACGGGTATAAAGGAAATTGCTACCATCACATGGAAGACAGGTTCTTTGCACATCACCCAAACCTTAAAGTGACTGCATATGCAAGCAATCAACTCTTGTAAATTTAAGCACTTTTTGACTTATATAGCAAATTCAAACCCATCATGCCATCAAAAATTAAAACCTCTGATACTATCATTTGTGAGCAAAATCGGTAGGAAATGAATGACTTCTCTCATGCTCTACTGATAGTATAACTAGATAGATGTATACATGTTGAAGAATCAACTTGTGTTATAAAATTTAAAATGCATATATGTCATCAGTGAGTGATGATCTTATATACTAAGATCCTAATATATAATGTGGAGGGGCCGGCCTGGTGGCGCAGTGGTTAAATTTGCACGTTCTGCTTCTTGGTGGCCTGGCGTTCGTTGGTTCTGATCGCTGGTGCAGACATGGCACTGCTTGGCAAAAGTCATGCTGTGGTAGGCATCCCACGTATAAAGTAGAGGAAGATGGGCATGGATGTTAGCTCACAGCCAGTCTTCCTCAGCAAAAAGGGGAGGATTAGCAGTAGTTAGCTCAGGGCTAATCTTCCTCCAAAAAAACAATATATATATATATAACGTGGACAATCACTCCCACATGACATAGAGATGGACACACAGCATGTTCAATGTGGCCTTATTTTAACATTTACACATAGGAAATAAATTGTGTATATTAACAGGGCAATAACATAAAAATTATGATTAGTATGCAGTGTAAAGTCTTAGGCTACAATTTAAGAAGCATAAAATATCCCTATGTGTGAAACTATGGGTTTTAAGACATGATGTTAAGTTTCATAATAATGTGAATCCAGTGATACAAGTTATGTAAAACAAGTTCAAATTCTAGATATTTACCCAGGACACATAAGTGGACTCTTTGGGATGCATCTAGGAGGTTTACTCCAAGTGATAATGTCAGTGAAGGGGAGCGAAGTTAGAAGTGTGGCGAGAGGACTTTCACTTTTCAATAATGATGGATTTATTGTGACAGGAATCTCTTCACATATTTCTTATGTGTTAGCAACATAATACTTCTGAGTTCCCTTCTAGTAATGAAAGACTAAGTAATTCAGACCAACCGGGTCTTCAAGAAATCTTTAAAAAACAAAAAGTAACAAGTAACTGCTCTTGAAATCATCATAGAACTCAAAGAAAGTGAAGAATTACATAGGCAAGAGGTAGGAAAGAAAACTATGAGATGACCTGGGCATTTGGAATCATTTATCCTAAAATGGGATCTGTTGACTTAACCAGCAGTTTAGAAGCTGAAAAGCTGAGCAGGTTGTAGAAACCTATCAGGTACAGACAATCACAAAGTAGAGTCCAAGACCCCCCAATTTGAGAGGGCGTATTAACTCTATGTTGTTTGGGTTGAAATGCTGAAGGCTATACCATAAATAGGGGTTAATCAGAAATAGACTGACAATTACAGGTACTTATACCTGGCTTTGTATTCCCATGTTGGATTCAGGTGATATGGGATTATAAGTGCTTCTAGCTGTCTTCTAGAAGCAAAAATAAACAAAAAGAAAAACAAATGAAACTATTTGAGGAGTGATAAAATCATTCTATCTTCAAGTTATCTCCATGCACATTCATATACAGTATCTGTCATGCAATCAAAAAAAGCTAGGCACATGGAGGGGTAAGTTTTTATGACTGAATAATAAGAGGAAACATTAGGGAATAGAAATAGACCCACAAAAAATCCAGATAATGGAGTTTTCAGATACAGATTATTTTTCTCTTTTTTTGTGAGGAAGATTGGCCCTGAGCTAACATCTGTAGTCAATCTTCCACGTTTTGTTTGAGGAAGAGTGGCCTTGAGCTAACATCTGTGCCAGTCTTCCTATATTTTGTATGTGGGACCTTGCCACAGTGTGGTTTGATGAGCGCTATGTAGGTCCACACTTGGGATCCAACTCTGTGAACCCAAGGCCACTGAAGCAGAGCATGCAAACTTAACCACTACGCCACCGGGCCGGCCCCTCAGATGCAGATCTTAAAATAGCTATGTTTAAAATGCGAAAGAAAATTAAAGAAAAAGACTTAGAATTTCAGGGGAGTATTGGAAAAAAGGAAATTCTAAAATGGAAAATGAAAATAACGTTAAAGTTTCAATGAAAGGGTTTAATAGCCGATTAGACATACAAATGAAGAAAACAGAACACTATGAATGAATGAAGAATAAAATAATGCTCTGTATAAAATACGAGAATGAAATGAGGAACAGAAATAATGCTTGATATGAAATATGAGAAGAAAAGAAGATGCAAAAGGTAAACTAGAAGATCAAAAACACAGTTAATACAAGGAAAATGTTTGTAGTAAAATCTCAGCAGGAAAGGAGAGAATATTGCAGAGGTGATATCTGAAGATATAATAGCTGAGGATTTCCTCAGACTGACAAAAGGCATCAGGCCAAGATGAAAGACAAGTTATGGACCACAAACAGGATAAACAAAAAACCCCACACCTAACCACATAACAATAATACAGCTAAAACCCAAATATCATAAAAGAATCTGAACAGCATTCAGAGGTACAAGACTGATTACCTTCAAAAGGCAGCTGACTTCTCACATTACAGACAAAACAGAAGCGGAAGACAATAGTATGCCATCATCAAATTTGAACCGAAATGCTTGCAAGCCTACTATTCTAAACCAAGTAAAGATATGTTTTAAGAAAGAAGCTGAAAGAAATGAAAATGATAATTTATGAGCAGAAATCCTGTACTAAGAAAGCACTTAAGGGTTTTCTTTAGCAGAAGAAAAATCACCTGTTGCAACAACAAACAATCAAGATGTCCACTTGATCTCACATGCAAGAAAAAATTCTAGGATGATTGTGGATCTGAACCTTTGGAAGTTAAAATTTAAAACCACAGTGCTTCTAAGAAGTAATACAGAAAATATTTATGTCATTCAAATTAAGAAAGATATCTTAACATAAAAGTGTTAATTATGAATGAAAATTGATTAAAATAAACTACCTTAAAATTAAGAACTTTCATTTGGCTACAGATACCAGAATGAAAAGCTACTCTCATAGTGAGGGAAAATGTCCACACGCAAATAAATGGTAAAAGACCTGTTTCCAGAATATATAATTGTTATAAATCAGACTTTAAAAAGACAATGCAAAAGCAAAATAATATGACACAGGCAGGCAGTTTACAGGGGAGATCTGAGGTAGGCAGCTTGCAAAATGACTTCCATGATCCCTCCTAGTATTGACACCCTGTTAAGTCCTTCATCTTGAGTGAGGGCTAGAGAAAATATTTGTTCTAATAGAATGCAGCAAAAGTGATATGAAATCATTTCCAAGATTAGATTAAAAAGAGCTTCCATCTTGGGCACTGGTCTTCACAGGGCTCAGTCTCTCTGAAGGAAGTCAATAGCCATGTGTTGGCACACTTGGCAACAGTCAGTATGAGCAGAGACCTGGCAACAGCAGTGTGAATAAGCATGGACTTGTAGCTCCTCCCAGCTGAGCCTTCAGAAAACTAAAACCCAGTGGACATATTGATTGTGGACTCTGGGAGGCAACAGAAATGCCACCTGAGCTGCATCCAGATTCTGACTCAAAGAAAATGTGAGATAATAAATGTTTGTTATTTTAAGCCACTAAATTTTAGGTAATTTCTTATGTACCAATAGATAATTAATACATATCCAAGTATCCAATAAATACTTGAAAAGCAGCTAAACATCATTACTTATTACGAATAACTAAACTAAGATACCACTACACACCCATAAGGATGGCTAAAATTAGCAATAAACTTTTGACACTACTACATATTGATAAAATTTGGAGCAATAGAAATTACTATGCTATGCTGGTTGAAGTGTAAATTTGTATAATCACTTTAGAAACCAGACTGAACATAAGCATACTCTATAACTCAATAATTTCACCCAATTATACACCACAAATGAAAGAAATGGACATGCAAAAAGAGACATACATTATTGCTTATGTCAATCTTGTCTTTAATCATACTATCAAAAAATCTAAAAACACCAAATATAGATCAAATTTAAAAGGAAAAATAAATTATGTTATACAAACACAATGAAACACAGGAAACCACCAATAAAAGAATAAAATATACAGTTATATGCAAGGGCATAAATGAATCAAGTTAAAATAATTCACAGGAAAAAGGAAAGATAAGTGCAAAACCTGGTTTATAGCATAAAGTTAAAAAGCAGGCAAATTTGAACCATATTACTAAAAGGTAACTTAGTGATTTCTTTTGAAAGAAGACAGGATTAATGAATGTCACAGTCATAAAGGGGTCCTCCAAGGTCCTGAAAATAAGCATTTCCTCATTTCTGTGCGAGTTGCAGTACCCACCCTCTATCAGTTAATTAACCTGCCCATTTTTGCTCTGTGGACTCTAATGTGTGTGCCTTATGCTTATAATAAATAAAGAAAGAATACTCAAAAAGAGAGGAAAATTGTTTTCTACCTTTCTAGATCAAGGGGAGAAACTTGTTTTCACTACAAAGTGTATTTCTTCTTAGAGCCACATCACGCTTTTGTAAGAACACATTTCTCCCGGATTTTGACAATAGGTTGACCATATGCCTTTGTTTCACTGCTGTCAGGTTTACATTTTTGTTGCTTTTGTAGATATTTTAGTAGAAATTTGGGAGAAGCTTATCAGAAGTCTTTAGCTTGTAAAGGAAACACTTTATTATTAGCTTCCTAAAACTTTAAAATCTATTTTCTAGTTTAAGTTTATTGGCAATTAATATTAAGAAATAAAGTAAATAAAAATAAGATGCTACTATTTCCACATATTAGTAAAAGTTCTTAAAATTAAAAAATGCTTAATTCTATAAGATACGGTAAAACTCATAAGCTAAATATTACATTTATAAATTAGTTATAACAATGGAAATTGGGATACTTCTTTATGTACAAAAATGAAATATATTTTAAGGACTGTAATAAAGTGCATTTTATTCACAAAAATGCAGAATGGAGAAATTTATAACAAGAAATATATATATAATATTAACAGCAAATGTAATTTGGAAACAACTCAATTTTAACAAATTAGTAAGTTGTTAAATTAGCTATTTACTAAGACACTAAGAGAAGACTAAACGGAAGCATGGCAGATATTAATTAAAACTACTGTGTTCAAATTTAAATGCATAAAATTATTGACTTTAGTAACATATGAAAGGGAAAGTTGTTGATAGAATCAATGGAGTGGTGAGGAAAAAGAGGATATGATAAATAACAAATATAATAAATATGATTTGTATAATTATATAAACAATAAATATGTTATTGTGGTTTGATGTTTTTTCCTTTTGAAATTTACATATTAAAAGAATAAGAAAAATAATACCTTTACATTTATAAAGCAAAAATAAATGTTCACCATGTATTTTAAACTAGTAAGATGGCAGTTGGGAGCTCTACTACACATACCCTTTTCCTCATTGATGGTGCTGAGGATAGAAAAGCCAAGAGATGAGGATTGTTTAGGACCAGATTCTGAGGAATCAACAAAAAGTCACTTCTACTATTGCTGAGAAATGACTGGCACTATTAATTTGTTCTGTGTTTTGATTCTTAGATCAATGACTGACCAAATGCAATAACCACCTTCCAAATGGTTTTGGTAGCATAGGAATACATACATACATACACAGGATACATAGCATAGCGTACGCTCAATTTGTTTTTGAGTAGCTATTGAATGAAGGGTAAAGAGACCCAGGATTTTGTTCCAGCTTTGTCACATTTGAGACCTTGTGACTTTGAATATAAATGTCCTACTTCTTCCTTTATTCTCTGAAAAATGAATGAATTAGAATGCCTCATTTCTGAGGTAACTTCACGCTTAAAATTTTTCTGGACCAGTGTACAGTGTCACTAGCCGAATAAACTTCAGTTTTATTAATGTGTTACTTTCATAATTCTCTGATTCTGTAAACTTTTTTCTGGTTCAAAACAACTAGAAGCTTATTTGCAATTATTAGGAAACTCCCTAAAGGCAGTAGTTATAATAGTAATTAGCACCAAAATTTGAATTTTCATCATTATACAAAAAGTTAGCTGATTTCCTAACATTTGGTTGATTTAGTATGTCTGAGATGGTGATAGTCACATTTAATATGATCTTTATAAATTGCATGAATTCACCCTCTATTTTAAGATATTTAATTCTGTCTTAGTGTAGGATTTATTTTTTCAAGGTTACAGTTAACCTAATGAAGCATGTTTTGAATTTAAGCTGTAAGAAATTGAGAGAAATATTATTACACTTCAAGTGCATAGGACATCTCTAAAATATACTATTGTACTCTGCTGTTTTCAATCCATTTATATTTTATTCTCTGCTGGTGAGTTTATATTGAGACACAATAATTCAAATGTGCATTTATCTTTTCTTTATGTAACTAGTGAAAAGTACATTTAACATGATAACACATTCTATGAAGTCATTTCTTTTCAGAAATATGCAGTTGTTATGGGACACAGACTAAAGTTGTTTGACAGAGTTTTGTAATTAAAATGACAAATAGCATATTAGGCTATAGAAGCATAACCTGTTATTTTAGAATTCGTGATCTCTTTGTATGATTGGTCCCTTGTAGAGACTCTCACTCATATTTTTAAAAAAAATAGTGCTTTGACATGTAAACAAATTTTCTACTTAACTAATTTTTTATATATATTTCTTTGGTTTTTTGCTGAGGAAGACTCACCCTGAACTAACATCTGCTGCCAATCTTTCTCCTTTTTTTTGCTTTTGCTGAAGAAAATTAGCTCTGAGATAACATCTGTTACCAATGTTCTATTTTGTGTGTAAGCCACAACTGCAGCATGCCACCGGGGCACAAGGGCTGGCCCATTGTATATAGTTTTTTTTAGGGCTTCTACATATGTTGCCTTATTTGAAGTGATCAGGAAACCCTGAAGGAGCTAAAACAATTTAGAGAGAAAGACATTATCTGAAGCTCTGGGACCTATAGGGAGCAAAGTAATCATTATAGCCAGGGCCCTCTATCTCTGTTCAGTCCACGGAGAAATACAAAATCCTAGGAAGGTCATGGGGGCTGGAAAACATTCATTAATTCACACTTCTAGAAATTTTCTTTCACATATTTGTTCACCTAGGAGCCTTATGCTTCCCATGTGATTAAGTGGAAATTTTTCCTGAAAATTCTTTTGTTCATTTAGAGTTAGAGTTCTAAGCTCTAGAAGAGTAGCTGGTAATACAGAGATTATGAAGACACCATTTTATTTCCAAGTGAGTTTATGATGCAGAGAGGAAACAAGACAGGAAATTGACACACCCACATGGCAGTTCTTGTTGCCCACACAGTGGGATTTGGATGGCACAGTGAAGAGCTCTCTTTCTGACTGTCTGTGTGAGGTGGTGGCCCTGGACACTGTGCTTCTCCATTGTCTGCAATGACATAATTTGTTAACCTATTGTTACATGCGTAAAACTCGTGGCGGCAAAAAGCAAGAAATTAGAAGACTGTGTGTTTAAAATAAGCCAAGTCTGCATGAGGTAAATAATACAACTAAAAAGTGATTTCTGATTTCCTACACCAAAAATGTGTTTGAAGGAAAACATTTAAAACTCTGGTTAGACTTTTTCTTATAAGAGTAAATATTAAATAAAATAGGGATTGCTTAAAAAGAATGGAAATTAATTCAAAGGAGTTTTCATTGCTCTCCAGAATAGTGCACAGTAGAGACAAATATAAAGATATAAAAATAGTTCACCATAATCCCTCCATAATGACATTCCATTATTAATATTTTTAGATTTTTTAAGTGTTCTCTGCACTTACCTGAGCAAGACTCTTATGTACAGTTTTAAGTCCTCCTTTTTCAGCTAATGTTATATACAGTATTTCTACATTATAAAATTCGTGTGAAATCATATTAAAGAAACATTGTTCCTTCATCTATTAGACATCTAATACATTGAAGACTTTAAAAAACACAGGAAATCAAATGCTAAATTAAAAACAAAAACATTGAAATTATGCTAACCAGATAATCAATTTGTTCCAACCATGTGGCCTTTTTTCTTTACCTCATAATTCAAAGCAATTTAAAATCATTAAATTATAATTACTATCCATTTTCTCTACCCACCACAGTCCCTTTTTATGCATGAGCATGCTATAGTATTCTCTTAACAATATTGTGATCCCACCATGAATATTGTTTCGTAACCCAAATCTCTTACTCAAAGTATGTATTATGATTATTTTCTGATTTCTCTAGTCTTTAAGAACTTGATTTTTATTGCTGCAGATGAGAAGAAATTATATATACGTACGTAAAATTTTACATATACTATTCCTTACATCATCCATGTACTAAGAGCCTCCATAGTATGGTTATAAATATGATACAAAGACACAGTAGATTTGAGAGTTAGAAAAACTAAGTCTGAAGCCAGTTACCTGCGACCTAATCCTAGCTCTGTCACTTACTAGTTTTATGACCCTAAGCAAGTCACTTTTACTATTATCCAATCTCTAATTGTTTCTTTTCTCAATTTTCCTTATCTGAATCCCAAAACCATTTAATAAATTAGCCAAATAAAAATTACACTCTAAGAGCCTAGATGACAAGATGTAGGAACTCCAGTAGTCATTTTAATTGCTTTTGTTTAACTTTTATCCTGTAAGAACATGCTCCTTTTTAAACTAACTTTCTCAGACCAGCTTGTTTTGTAGCCTTTTTCCACTCTCTCTGTGGGTTACATGCTTTCCTTCTACAAGAGTGCTTATAATCGTGGAATAGCATTTTAAAAACAGTAGACATGAGCATTATTTTTATTTGCTGGCAAGTCTGAAGCGAAAATAATGAACCAATGATAGAGTCGGATATTAAGGCTGGCCAGGGGCTGTTGAGCAGACTAAAGCAGCACGAATCCCTTATATATTGCAGGGTGCTAATCAGATAATGGCTTAATTTGATTTATATTTATAGGGATCAATCTGACATCTGTTTGCAGACTGATTGGATGAGGAAGCCAAGAGAACAATCAGAGTGAAGATTTAGGAAGCTATTGGAATAATTTAGGTGAGAAATGGCTGCGGCCGCACGAAGGTGATGTCAGTGCAGCATGACAAAAGAGCAAAATTCAAGATATATTTTTGAGAAAGAGATGACACATAATAAATAGTAATTTCTTTGAAAAGAAAGAAATCATCTCAACTATACCTAAATTTTATATACTTTAATTGCATATTTTATACCAAAGGCTCTTTTCTACACAGAGAACATGGTTTTATTTACCAATATTTGAAAAATATAAATACATTATTTGACTTTAGAAATAATGACACAAAATACACATTCATTCTTATTTTTACATATTCCCAAGTAGTTACAAGCCACATTACTGTACTACTGAAAGTTATGGACATAATAGTTTAGATATATTCACCCAATAATCTTGCAGCTTGGTTGGTTACGACTTTATAGGACTAAAATGAAAGGAGTATAAGGGTGTGTTACTAATTTATTTTTAAGTGTTCAGGAAGACTGCCATGAATTAAAAAGAGGTGAATTCTGAATCTTTCATTTAGATCACATTGCAGCATATATTTTATATATAAAGTCATCAATTTAGACTACTTTCAGTGCATTTCTGTATTGATAAATTCAAGAGGAAAAACATGTACTAGAGACACTTAATCGCCAAGATACTTAGAACTTGAAATAGATTGAGAAGAAATATTTATTTCAGGATAACAATTGATACTTCCTTTTGGAGGCTTAGAATTTTTTGAAATGTAATATCCATAAGCAACATAAGCAACAGAGATATTTAAAGAATGACACTGAAAGTCACCATGAAACTCTTACTTAAGCGTAGAGGACTGGCCTCAACTTCTGCAAGTTAAGAGTAAAGCAGAGTTGTGCCAGGCTGAAAGGCTAACTCTTGGTCATCTTATAATCAACTATGAAATGGACACATAGTATGATAAATAGTTTCTGGGCTATGACACTGCTGCTATAGTTACTAACTAGAAAACAGAGAGTAAAGAAACTTGCTCAAAAAAGACTGAAGGTCAATGATCTATTCTAACATCTTTGTAAACAAAAGTAGGAAGAAGAACCACGAATATCTGAATTCTTAGAAAACAAAGATGGAAGGATACTGCAATCAATAGTGTTCCTTTCAAGATATAAACATATTAATTTATTTCTGGGTTCTATCATTCTACATCATTAAACATACCTCATTTTCTAGAAGTGCCAGAGAAAAATAAAAATTAATCTAATCAATCTATTACATCAACTAATGAATATATTATCATTTTCACATCACCGTTTGGGAATAAGTTGGCTTTAAGATCCCAACTTGAAAGAAAAGGCCAATAAATTTCCTTATCTCAAGATATAAACCAACATAACTTGGAATACTTTAATAGATTTACTTCCAACAATAGTAAACTAAGTGGTACAATCTTTCAAATCAGATTAGAAAATGGGATTAGGTATGAAATTTTAAATAAATTTAGAAAATCTGTGCAAAATATTAAAGAAGATTATCTACCAGATGATAGATATGGCTGTTACTTGAACAACTTTTCCTGCATATGCTGATTTCAGAAGAGGGTGATGAAAAACTGGGAAGCATATCACAACTTTGAACAAACTCACAAGGATAGGATGAAATTGGAGGACAGAAGACATTATGATATGCCAACAAGAATAATAATAGAAAATAGGAGCAAATTTTCATGGGATCCAGATAAAAGCATTATCAGACATGGCCTTTGAATAACTACACTTAATATGTTAAGGATATTGAAGATAAGATTGAGCACTTAGGCCAATAACTGGAAAATATAGGGAACAACTGAATGGAAATTGAAAAACTGAAAAGTAGAATAAACGAATTCAGAACTAGATGGATGAGTTTGATAGCTGAAGAGAAACAATAAAAGAAGGAAGTAGAAAACTGGGTGGCAGTTTAGAAAAAATATTCAAAATAGAGCAAAGAGAAACAAGAGAATGGAGAATATAGAAAAGAGCATAAGAAACAGAAGGTAACCAGGGAGAAAGTCTAACATATGTGAATTTGGTGATCCTGAAGAGAAGGAGACAGCAAATGAATTAACAGGCATGATGATTACTAGAAACCTCAAGGTGGACCTAGAAAATAAACTATATTTGCTGACTTAGAAGTAAAATTGCAGGGGAAAAAAATAGACAAAAGCTTCACTGAGGATAGATTACCTTTAAATGACCAGAAATTAGACTGACACCTGACTTTGTTCCAGAAACACTGTAAGCCTGCAAACAATGGATCAGACCCCGGATGGAAGATCAGCATTTTTGGAAGGAATAAAAAGAATCAGAAGTGGAAAACAGGAATAATACATATATGTAAAAAAATGTATAAATATGGTCAAAGGTCTAAGAATTTTCTTGGAATAGGTAAAATAAATGATTCATATAAGAGTTTGATAACTCAAGGGTTCATGTTGTATTTATAGAGTGACAAATAAAAGATATTTTAAAAGTATATGATTATCAACATAGCAGAAGGTAAACATTAGAATAATAAACACTACTCTGTGAACCAAAAAGAAATTGATGACAAAAAAATGACATAGAATAAATGGGAGAAGCAAAAAAAAGGGGGGAAGAGAGTATATTAAAGCCAAAGATGTCTATTTTCAAATTACACATATATGCACTATAAAAATGCACTAAGAATATCAGGCTGAATAAAAAAATCTATATGCTTCTTTTTAAAAAATCTAAAAATTTAAGGATATAAAGATGGTGAAAGTAAAAGAATGGAAATACGTATGTCAGAAAAAAACAAGCAAACAAAAAATCTAAAAATCTAGAGGCACTATAATAATATGCTATACTACTATCAAACGAAAAGATTTTAAATTAAAAAACATTTTTAGAGATAAAAGTAGAAATTATAATAATAATAAAGATTCACATTACCAGGAAGATATAACAATTCTAAATTCTGTGTGCACCTGATAACATGCTTCACACTATAGAAAGAAATAATAGACAAAATTAGAAGGAATTTTTTGTAATTTCCTAACCAGACTGCGAGATTTTTGCATCTCTTTCTATATGAAATAATTCAATCCAATAACCATTTCAAGATCACTGAGGACTTACACAACCTGATTTAAAAACTAGACGAGTTGGTACTAAGTAACATCAGACGTTCAAACTGCTGAATCCATGTTCTTTTGAAATGCACAATTTCCCATACACTAGATAATAAAGTAAACCTCAACAGCCATACCAAGATTGAAATAACATAGAGTATGACATCTGACCATAGGAGTGTTCAAGTAGAAATCAATTGTTAAGAAAAAAGATGAAGAGAAGAAGGGGAAGGAGAAAGAGCAGGGAAAGGCAAAAGAAATTAGTGTCCCTAGTTTTCTCCACTGTGTTCTTCCCCACTCTATTTTCCAGAAGTAGCACTATCAACTATTTAATTCTTTTTCTATTTGCTTATTTTTTTCTATGAGTCTATGTCTATATTTGTTTATCTGCTTGATACCCTCTAACAAATGTATAAAACAGCTCTTATTAGAGTTCTTATATAGTCAAAGTTGTCAATTCCTTGGAGAAATTACTGACTCTAGTGCACAGGCAGAGAAAATGCAAGAAAAGATGTGGCTAGAGGTTAAGAAAGGAAGTTGTTGAAAAAGAAAGTGAGAAAAGGGAAAACAAAATTGCTATTTGTCCAAAGGACAGAAGAACCAGTCTGAAAGAGCTCCTAATGGCAAAAGCTGAAAGATTTTAGCAACAAAATAAATAGGTATACTATTGGATTTTAACACAGACATAGCAAATGTCTATGAGCCCATACTGATATAAATTGTAAGAGAAAAAGAGGAATCAATCTTCCTTTTAGAAGAATTTCAAGCAATAGCCATAGAGGGAATGATGGAAATAGTCACCATTAAGTACTAACTGTTTCACGTGCGATCCACAGATGAATGGGAAAATTTGTGACAAAACTTTAAGAAACAGGATAGTAGTATGATTCCAAGTTATCTCCTGAACATATTTTTAGATTACTGTGGAAGTTTTAATGTGTCCACAAGTTCTTTGATATTCTTCTCTTCAAGAAAGGGCTGGGAAAACAGACTAGGGGAAAGAGAAAATACTAACTTTACGGTGGGACGCATGGCAGACACTACCTTAGCCAGGTGGTCAAGGCTCATATCACCAGTAACAAGGCATAGTACCTCATCTCTGTAGTTTTCTCACCAAAAAACAATAATCCACGTCTAGTCATGAGAAAACACCAAGCAAACCCTAAATGAGGTACATTCATCAAAAGATCTTACCCTTACTATTCAAAAGCATCAGTGTCAAGAAAGTCAAGCAAAGAATGAGGGACTGTTACAAATGGGAGGAGACTGAGAAACCACAACTAAAGGCAGCCTGGCACTTTGGATTGGAATCTGGAACAGCAATATGAATCATAAGTGAAAAACTGCTAAAATCAAGTGAGGTCAGTAGTTAGCAATACTGTACAGTGTAAATTGTGTACATTTGATAAATATACCATAGTAATCTAATACGTTATCATTAGGGGAATGTGGGTAAAGGGTACATAAGAACACTTTGTAATATGTTTGCAAATCTTTAATAAATAGAATTATTTCAAAATTAAAAGGCTAAAAGCAAAAATCAATAAATAAAGAGGATTAGTTAAAGGTAACATTATAGAGAAGTATTAATAGTTCTAGTAGTATCATATAAGGGGATTGTAATTGGTGTTTTGGATTAAGTTTTCTTTTCTCTCATAGAATATATTCATAAATAGAAACTTCTCCTTAAACCCCCAGAAAACAATGGACTGAAGATTTTTCATAATTTTCATGCATGTTTTATTACATTGGAATTAAATATTGGGTAACTTTCACATGCTAATTAACTAGTAAAAAATGACACAAATGGATTTATACTATTAAACACCTTATAGTTTGATGAGAAAGTATAATCGTGCTTATATTTTCTAGATTTTCAAAACAAAAGTGAAATAATATTTCCCAACATTCCTTGTTTGCAAATGCCAGCATTTTATGAATTCATTTATGTTATATAGTGAAATAACCTATTCATCGCTTTAAATGCCTATTTGTGTTACTTATTTATAGACTATTCCTTATAGATACTCAGAAAAAAATATTTGTAATGTCATATTTAGATTAACCTATTTTCCGGTCTAATCTATTTTTGCAGTTGAAAAATTGAATTAAATATTTTTCTTACATAGAAAAGGATTGGTTTCTGGGAAAAAAATGATGGTGACTCTCTTAAATATATTTGGTACAGACTCTCCATTTCTATAATGATAATATGGGGAAAATTTCACATAAATGTGGAGATTTTTATCAATAGAAACGCACTGTCAAAATGAAATATCTCTTTTTGAGACTTATAGAGATAAATGAATTAATTCAATCTTTTGAAAAAACCATTTAAAATACTATTACTTTCTCTTAAATTAAAAATAGTAACTTAAAATCCTAAATATTATGTAAATCAAATACAAAACATTGTCAAGCACTTTGACACCTCTTCAGAATTCTAGAGAAAATTAAGAGCGTTTTCTCTAGATGATGGTTATAATGATGTTAGTAACGTAATTTTTCTTAACGTGTGTATATGGATTATACATACTTTTACATAAATAGGAATCTCTCTTTAGGGAAAAAATGCTTAAAAACATAAAAGGTCTTCTAATATATATCGATAATTTTTATCTTGAAACAATATTAGAACTATTTTCAAAAGGCAGTTAATGAGGTCAGTAACGTGATAGCAAGAATCATTAAGTCTTTTACAATGGTCCAACATTTTAAATGCAATGTTACAAAGGATGATGTTTTTGTCATATTTTCCTAAGTACACACACACACACAGGTAAAAGATATTTCAGGTGACATCAGTGACATGGGGGAGTGAGCTCACCCAGGACTCTCTCCCCTCCAAACTACAACAAAAGGAACAACTGAATTCCAATCAAAAAATCCTAATAAAATAGATATCATCAGAGACCCACCGCAGCCAAACAATGAAGGGTGGAGAGGCTGGAGCCACCCTCGGAGGAGCTGGAACCAGGTAAGAGAGAACTTCACTCCCTCCCCTAGAGACTTGGATTGCTTTGGTGGGTGAGGGAAGGAGCAGGGGGAGGGGCAGTCCAAGACTCCCTCCCGCCCCCCCCCGCCCCCCCCCCCCCCCCCCGTGCAGCAGAAACCCTTTAACAGGAGAAAGCTTTCGTGTGTGGGGACCCCATCAAGCCAGGGCCCCGCAAAACAAGAGAGCAACAGCTGATCAGAATCCAGGTCTGCACGTGAGAGAAAGTGCCCCTCCTCCCCCAAGCTGTGCTGTGTGGGGCCATCATGGCTGAAGAAGGAGGGCTCAGAATGCACAGCTCTCAACCCCCATCTAGTGGCGACAGGCTGTAACTGCAATCAAATAATAACATGCACAAAAACCGCTTCTCTACCATCCAGCAATTTATAAAAGCTCTAGACTAGAGGCAAAACAATAAAAACACAGAATTATGTCCTGAGGACTTGGAAGTAGATAAACTAAGTTACAATGAATTCAGAGTAGCTATCATCAAAAAACTCAATGAGGTAAAGGGAAATATAGAGAAATGGGTCAATGAGATCTGGAGTTACTTCACAAAGGAGATTGAAACTATAGAGAAGAATCGATCAGAAATAACAGAGATGAAAAATACAATGGATCAGATAAAACAGAATACAAATTCCATGAATGCACATGTAGACACCATAGAGGAGCACCTTAGCATAATTGAAGGTAGACAGGCTGAATGGCTCCAGACAGAGGAAGAAAGAGAACAAAGAAAAAAAAACTGAAGAAAATCTCTGAGAAATAGTGGACTCAATGAGAAAATACATCCTAACAATTATCGGAATCCCTGAGGGTGTGGAAAGGGAAAATGGAGCAGAAAGTGTGCTCAAAGAAATAGTAGAAGAGAAATTCCAAAATCTAGGGATTGAGGGAGAAATGTCTGTGGAGGAAGCTTTGAGATCTCCTAGATTTGTCAATGTAAAAAGACCTACTGCAAGGCATATAGTAGTAAAAATGGCAAAAAATGAATGTCAAAGAAAGAATACTCAGGGCAGCAAGGCAGAAGAAAATAACCTACAAAGTAATCCCTACCAGACTTTCAGTGGTTTTTCTCTACAGAAACCTTAAAAGCTAGGAGAGAAT
Source organism: Equus caballus (assembly GCF_041296265.1). Taxonomy (NCBI): domain Eukaryota; kingdom Metazoa; phylum Chordata; class Mammalia; order Perissodactyla; family Equidae; genus Equus; species Equus caballus. The sequence goes on from NC_091687.1 coordinate 23,361,389, forward strand.
GGAATGACATAGTCAAAACTTTAAAGGATAAAAATCTTCAGCCAAGAATACTCAACCCAGCAAAAATATCCTTCAGATATGAGGGAGAAATTAAATCTTTTCCAGACAAACAAAAGCTAAGGGACTTTGTAGCCAAAAGACCTCCACTACAAGAAATAATCAAGAAGGCTCTCATACCTGAAAAAAGAAAAAAAGGGAGAATGGGGTCACAAATCACAGAGAAGGGAGACAAATAGATAGAATCAGAATAGGATAGCAAATATTCAACTATAGCATTAGGATAAAGGGAAGGCAATCACGAAAGCAAATACAATCTTATCACTCTAACCTCAAACTCACAACACACGTTGGAATAAGAGATGAAAATAATAATTTAGGAGGGGAAGAGGAAAGGGACTGAATCAGTCTAGGCTAAGGAAGTAAGAGACCACCAGATAATGGACTATGTTATACACTAGATTCTGAATAGAAACTTCAGAGTAGCCACCAAGATAAAAATAGAACAGAGACAGAAAACATAAATAAGGAAAAATCTAAGAAACCCAGCATAAGAAATTGCAGAAGTCAATGGGTAGGCTAAAACACACAGGACGTGAAACAATGGTAACACAGGAAAACCAGATAACAAGCAACAAAATGATAGCATTAAACCCTCATGCATCAATAATCACCCTCAATGTAAATGAATTGAATTCTCCAATAAAAAGACACAGCGTGGCAAAATGGATTAAAAAACAAGATCCAACAATTTGCTGCCTCCAGGCAACACACCTCAGCTCCAAGGACAAACACAGGCTCAGAGTGAAGCGGGGGAAGACAATACTCCAAGCTAATAGCAAACAAAAGAAAGCAGGTGTCGCAATACTTATATCAGACAAAAGAGGTTTCAAAATAAGGCAGGTAAAGAGAAAAGTAGAGGGCCAATATATAATGATCAAAGGGACACCTCATCAAGAAGAAGTAACACTTATAAATATCTATGCACCCAACACAGGAGCACCAAAGTTAGTAAAGCAACTATTAACAAACCTAAAAGAAGATATCAAAAATAACACAATAATAGTAGGGGACTTCAACACCCCACTCACATCAATGGACAGATCATCCAGACAAAAAATCAACAAGGAAACAATGGAGCTAAACGAAAAGCTAAAACAATTCAACTTAATAGACATATATAGAATACTTCACCCAAAAACAGCAGAATACAGATTCTTCTCAAGTGCACATGGAACATTGTCAAGGATAGACCATATGTTGTGAAACAAGACAAGACTCTACAAGTTTAAGAAATTGAAATAATAACAAGCATCTTCTCTGATCATATGCTATAAAGCTAGAAATTAATTGCAAGAAAAAAGCTGGAAAAGGCACAAGGATGTGGAGACTAAACAATATGCTATTGAACAAGCAATGGATAATTGAAGAAATTAAAGAAGAAATCAAAAAATATCTGGAGACAAATGAAAAGGATAACATGACATATCAACTCACATAGGATACAGCAAAAGCTATATTAAGAGGAAAATTCATCACAATACAGGCACATCTTAACAAACAAGAAAAATCCCAAATAAGCAATCTTAAACTACACCTAACTGAATTAGAGAAAGAAAAACAAATGAAGCCTAAAGTCAGCAGAAGGAGAGAAATAATAAAAATCAGAGCAGAAATAAATGCAATTGAAATAAAAAAGGCAGTAGAAATGATCAATGAAACAAAGAGCTGGTTCTTTGAGAAGATAAATAAAATTGACAAACTCTTAGCCAGACTTACAAAGAAAAAAGGGAGAAACTTCAAATAAACAAAAATAGAAATGAAAGAGTAGAAATAACAACAGACTCTGCAGAAATGCAAGGGATTATAAGAGAATACTATGAAAAACTATATCCCAACAAAATGGAGAACATAGAGGAAATGGATAAATTCCTGGACTCATACAATCTCCCAAAGCTCAGTGAAGAAGAAGTAGACAATTTGAACAGACCAATCACAAGGGAAGAGATTGAAACAGCAATCAAAATCATCCCAAAGAATAAAACCCCAGGACCAGATGGCTTACTTGGGGCATTCTACCAAACTTTCAGAGAGGATTTAATACCTATCCTTTTCAAGCTATTCCAAAAAATTAGGGAGGATGGAACACTTTCTAACACATTCTATACAGGCCAACACCACGCTGATACCAAAACCTGACGAGGACAGCACAAAAAACAAGAATTAAAGGCTAATATCGCTGATAAACATAGATGCAAAAGTTCTCAACAAAATCTTGGCTACTAGAATTTAGCAATTCATCAAAAGGATCATACACCATGATCAAGTGGGATTCATACCAGGTACACAGGGGTGGTTCAACATCCGCAAATCAATCAACGAGATACACCACATCAACAAACTGAGGAATAAAAATCACATGATCATCCCAATAGATGCAGAGAAAGCATTTGACAATATCCAACAGCCATTTATGATAAAAACTCTGAACAAAATGGGGATAGAAGGGAACTACCTCAACATAATAAAGGCCATATATGACAAACCCACAGCCAACATCATACTCAATGGGCAAAAACTGAGCACCATCCCCCTGAAAACAGGAACAAGATGAGGATGCCGTCTATCACCACTCTTATTTAACATAGTACTGGAGGTCCTGGCCAGAGCAATTAGGCAAGAAAAAGGAATAAAAGGAATTCAAATAGGGAGGGAAGAAGTGAAACTCTCACTGTTTGCGGACAACATGATCTTATATATTGAAAACCCCAGAGAATCCATTGGAAAACTTTTAGAAGTAATCAACAACTACAGCAAACTTGCAGGGTATAAAATCAATTTGCATAAATCAGTAGCATTTCTATACTCTAATAACAAACTAACAGAAAAAGAACTCAAGAACACAATAACATTCACAATTGCTACAAAACAAATAAAATACCTCAGGGTGAATTTAACTAAGGAAGTGAAAGACCTATACAATGAAAATTACAAGGCTTTTCTGAAAGAAATGGATGATGACATAAAGAGATGGAAAGACATTCCATGTACTTGGATTGGAAGAATAAACATAGTTAAAATGTGCATTCTACCTAAAGCAATCTACAGATTCAACGCCATCCCAATCAGAATCCCAATGACATTCTTTACAGAATTAGAACAAAGACTCCTAAAATTCGTATGGGGAAACAAAAGACCCCAAATCGCTAAAGCAATCCTGAGAAAAAAGAACAAAGCTGGAGGCATCACAATCCCTGACTTCAAAACATACTACAAAGCTACAGTAATCAACACAGCATGGTACTGGTACAAAAACAGGTGCACAGATCAATGGAACAGAATTGAAAGTCCAGAAATAAAACCACACATCTATGGACAACTAATCTTCAACAAAGGAGCTGAGGGCCTACAATGGAGAAAAGAAAGTCTTTTCAACAAATGGTGCTGGGAAAACTGGAAAGCCACATGTAAAAGAATGAAAATTGACCATTCTTTCATACCATTCACCAATATAACTCAAAATGGATCAAAGACCTAAAGGTGAGACCTGAAACCATAAAGCTTCTAGAAGAAAACATAGGCAGTATACTCTTTGACATCAGTATTAAAAGGATCTTTTCGGACACCATGTCTTCTCAGAGAAGGGAAACAATAGAAAGAATAAACAATTGGGCCTTCATCAGACTAAAGAGCTTCTTCAAGGCAAGGGAAAACAGGATTGAAACAAAAAAAAAACCCATAACTGGGAAAAAATATTTGCAAGTCATACATCTGACAAAGGCTTAATATTCATAATATATAAAGAACTCACACAACTCAACAACAAAAAATCAAACAACCCAATCAAAAAATGGGCAGGAGACATGAACAGACATTTCTCCAAAGAAGATATACGGATAGTCAATAGGCACACGAAAAGATGTTCATCATCACTGATCATCAGGGAAATGCAAATCAAAACTACACTAAGATATCACCTTACACCGTTAGAATGACGAAAATATCTAAAACTAATAGTAACAAATGTTGGAGAGGTTGTGGAGAAAAAGGAACCCTCATACAATGCCGGTGGGAATGCCAACTGGTGCAGCCACTATGGAAAACAGTATGGAGATTCCTCAAAAAATTAAAAATAGCACTACCATATGACCCAGATATCCCACTACTGGGTATCTGCCCAAAAAGCTTGAAGTCAGCAATTCCAAATGTCCTATGAACCCCAATGTTCATTGAAGCATTATTTACAATAGCCAAGACATGGAAGCAACCTAAGTGCCCATCAACAAATGATTGGATAAAGAAGATGTGGTACGTATATACAATGGAATACTACTCAGCCATAAAAAAGAACAAAATCATCCCATTTGCAACAACATGGATGGACCTTGAGGGAATTATGTCAAATGAAATAAGCCAGGTAGAGAAGGACAATCTCTGTATGACTTCACTCATATGAGGAATTTAAAAATGTAAACAAAGAGAACAGATTTGTGGCTACCAGGGGAAAGGTGGGGAGGGGGTGGGCACAAAGGGTGAAGGGGTGCACCTACAACACGACTGAGAAACAGTAATGTAAACTGAAATTTCAAAGGTTGTAACCTATCATTGACTCAATAAAAATTTTTTAAGAAGTTCAAGAAACAGGAAAAAAAGGATATTTCAGTTGCATATTTATATTTACATTGTTTTAAGATAGCCTCTAATATAAGCAATGTCTTGACAATTTTGGAACCACCCACCCAAGGTTGAAATTTCCATTAAATTGGAAAATGTAGCCATAAATTATTGCTTATGTTTCAATACAGATATTCAAATGTGAGCACAGATTGAAAGACTGCATTTTTCAGTTTTGCATTCTGCAGTGAATGCACCATAAACACAAATGTGAATCACAAAGGCCATTTCTAACAGTCATAAAACAGACTTAATATTATCATCACATACAAAGGGTTATTACTAGCATTAGTAAGATAATTTTCAAGAATAGTTTGAATATGCTACTTGCCCTGGACTATAAGACCATTCCTTTACTTAATATAATTTGCTTCAGCTGTGCAATCCTGTACACGCTACCTAACGTCTCTTTTTCTTTGTTTTGCTACCTGGAGAAGGTAGATGGGAGTACCTGTATCAAAAGGTTGCAGTAGGAAAAAACAGTCAAAACATAAACAGCACAAAGAATGGCATCTGACACATTGAGCCCCAAAGAAGTATTCATCATCATCATCATCAATGGTTTATTCTGTGAAAGTCCATATATCTTCTGGTAAAGAAAACATTTTTCTGACTCGTGTTAAAGATGGTGAGGAAGACTTTACTCCAGGAGCCACTGCAATGGGGTTTTGCAGTGGGGGAGAGAGACAGGGCTTAACTCAAAACACAAGGAAAAGTGGGGATTTATAGCTAATGAGCAGGGTGGGGTCAGTTGATGGAAAATTACTAGGTGGAAACATGAGAGATAAGGAGTTTTCTGGCTAAATCTGCTTGACAGGATTCTTACCTAAGGCAAATCAGGATGATCAGACATTCCCTGGGGGATGATGGCTTGTGGGGAATTTGATCAGATATAGAGGGTGAGCAGATATTGAGGTTGGTGGTTCTTTCTAAACTGATTTAACAGGATTCTTGCTAAAACTGGGAGATTTAGGCCTGAGAAGGACAGGCCTAGCTTGCATAGAGGATCTTTATTGCAGTTAGGTCAAAGAGGGTCTGTCACTTCTTGTCAAAATTGTATTTCTTACCACAGCTGTGTTAGTGTTCTGGGGGTGTTGTAACACATTGCCAAAAACTGGGTGTCTAAACAACAATTAAGGAGGCCTGAAGTCAGCGTATAAACAGGGCTTTACTCCCTCCAGAGGCTCGAGGGGACAGAGTTCCTTGCCTCTTCTAGTTTGTTGTGGCTGCCTGGCAATTCTTGGCTTCCTCTGGCTTGTGGGTGCATCACTTCAACTTCTGCCCCATCTTCACATTGCCTGCCCTTCTCTGTGTATCTCTTCCCCTGAGGATACTTGCCATTAGATCTAGGTCCTTCCCAAATACAGCACTTTCCTAATTCAAAACTGGACTAGGTTATAAATTCTATGTTTTATTATTCCATGCTGAAAGTTTTTCTATCCTTTTGAAATGAGTTAACAAAACTTATTAAAATGGTCTTAGTTTTATCCCAATGCTGTAAAATATTTAAAGTAAATGCATAATACCCCATGATAACAAATATTTAAACATAAACTGTTTACAAAAGCTTAAATGATATATTTTAAAATTTTTTCTGCATCATTTTACTGCCAGTGAGAGTTTAGATCCAAGAAATCCACAACTTTTGGAAATTCCGCTTCCCATCTCTCCCACATTCATCTACTGTTTAACTATTTTAAATTCTTTTTGTTTTACAGTGAGATATTTAATATTATGAGAAATAACAGTCACAATGCAAACTGAAATGTGCTTAAATCATTTTAATTGAGTCAAATGACCCAGTTAATGGGAAATTTGAGTTGAAATTTACCTAGATGAAGCCCAAATTGTTTAACTACTTGAAATTATAATTGTACTTTAGCATATGCTTGGAGCTCTTCATTTCTCTTTTTCCCCTGTGTCTTTGTTCTATTGTTTTTCTTTCTTTCAGTCTAGCTGTGATGGGAACATTATTCCTAATTTAGTAGGAACAAAAAGTGAGCATGTGAAGTACATCATGGGATGATTTCCTCCTGTTGTCTGAGAGAATAGGCACATCTCTGCGTTGTGAACTCAGATGCATTCTCTGCATTTCCCACCGAACTTTCTCAAGCTCATCTGTCAATCTGTGGACATTCTATTTCAGGTCTTACCTAAGTATAAATAGCTAACAAGGTGTTTTTTATTTTATTCCACAAAATAACTATTATGCAATAGAATGCAAATCTCAACCCAAGTTTTTATGACTAGAATATTAGATCTAGTGTCTGCTGTGTTCTGTGCTATTTCCTTTAAAAAATAATTATCTTTCATTGAATTCAAATAGAAACAAACCCAGATATCCACTGTTTATAAGAAATATGCCTGAAACAAAATAGAATAGAAACATTACAGATTAAGTATTAGATAAGTAGACAAGGTCAACGTAACTTTTTTAAATGCGTGAATGACATTTCTTTCAAAAACACAGAATTCAATATATTAAATGGGACAAGTGTTACATTTATTCATAATATATACAATCAAAAAGATGAAAATGGTAAACGTGTATTTTTGTGATAAACAGCATAATATCAATATACACAAAATAAAATCTGCAAGAAATATATGAAAGAATGTCTAAAGTCAGTATGCTTATGTCCAATATAACTATGTTATATAATTATTTGAGTTATTGTCTGATAAGGTAGAAATTAAAGGAGAAACTAAAGGGATAGAGAAAAGTGCTTCTTAAATGATCGAGTCGTGTATTCTAGCATAGGATGAAAGAGATCTCTCTCCAGGAAAAAATTGTATTAGCGTAAATTTTGCAGACACTTTTATGGGATTCAGAAACCACCTTAAGCTCCAGTTTAGGAAATTCTGTTGAATTGGCTATAAATAATGTACACTTAAAATTTCAAAAAGAAAACGTGTTAATGTCAAATTTGCATCCTGCCTACTTTTCTCATTGAACTTATCACAGATTTCAATTTATATTGATTTTTAAGTCCATATTTTGGTAAGCTCCTTGAGGACAGGTGTTTTATCTGTTTAACTCATAACAGTATAAAAACTCTAATGTGGTATCGTACTTTCTTATTTTGTTTCTTTAAAATCAACCTTCAGCTGTGTACCAAAATCTTTAAAGCAAGGACTAACACAACAAAAAGTGTCCACAGCATCTAGGTGACAGTCACTAAATGCCATTCCTCACTAAAAGTCACTAGGGCTCTGTAGGGAAACATCCAAGTCCGTGTCTGATGGAGAAAATGTACACAATAGGCCCAGATGGTCAGATAACAGAAGGCAAGGGAACTTTCAATAGCTGTCAAAAGGAAAAATTAGCCAGTTTGAGGGCGCTGCCAGTGACTAAAACTGGAACCATGTGAGATCAGTAAAAATAACAATGATGCATCAAAACTTATTAGATTTGTTTAAATATTAATTTATAGTGATGCAAAATAGGTGTGCATGCACATACGCACAAACACACACACACTCCACAAACATTCATGTACACTCATTTACACCCCTAATTTTTCCTATTTGGAGGATATTTGTTAATCAACTTATTATCTATGTACATAAAGGAAAAGAAACATTTATGATTGATCTTGATTTTTCTTTTCAAACTTTATAAAAGAGTAACCAAAATACTTGATAAGATGTGGGTAACCAAATAATTGATGAAGAAATGTGTCCTCTATAGAGTATTTCAGTTTATAAGTGAAGAATGAATGAAAGAATTAGAATAACCTATTTGCAACTCCTATTGAACTGATGGTCAATTAATGGCCGACTATACACAAAAAAAGGGGAGACAACCAGTCATTGACAGTCTCCTTTAGAGATGTAAAGAATAGAAAGTATGAAATATTCCTGTGAAAATACTGAACCTGAATCTAATTAAGATGCTGGATCTAAATATAAATTTATAGCAATATCAGGGACAGAGGATCATATGAAATGGCACCACAGTGATACAGTCAGTAAAATCTAGGCTGAGAAAAACGCTACAGGATCAAAAATTTCAAGTTCTTCAATAAACAATCTGAAAAGAAAAAGGAGATTAACATACGTATTCAAAAAGATTAAGGACACATCAACCAATTTCAATATAGACCTTACTTTGATAGGTTCTTGATTCAAATAAATAAGCTTTAGAAACAAATATCGGAAAAATAAAATACTTGAACACAAAATAATGATATTAAGCACCTGTTAATTTTAGATGGGATAGAGATATTTTACTTGCTTAAAAATTGTCATATTTTGATGTATATTTTGAAATATTTACTGATAAAACAATATCATGTTTGCCTTAAAATAATCTTAGGGTAGGGGCTGGCCCCGTGGCCAAGTGGTTGAGTTCGTGCGCTCTGCTGCTGGCGGCCCGGTGTTTTGTTGGTTCGAGTCCTGGGCGCGGACATGGCACTGCTTATCAAACCACGCTGGGGCGGCGTCCCACGTGCCACAACTAGAAGGACCCACAACGAAGAATATACAACTATGTACTGGGGGGCTTTGGGGAGAAAAAGGAAAAAATAAAATCTTTAAATAATAATAATAATAATAATCTTAGGGGAGTGAAGAAGTTTGTAGGAATACAGCTGAAACAAGAAACTGAGTAAATAGCAGTTTATTCTATTATTTCTCTAATTTTACAAGTGTTTGATACTTTTCCTAATAAAAAATGTTTTTAAAAAGCTGCCCAGAACCTAATGACACTTTTGAAATAACTGGAGTGAAGAATCTGACTAAATTTTTACATTACTTATCTAATTTGCTATTGTTTAGGAGCTCACACTTAAACAATATTTTTGGTGTGTCACATTTATTGTCTTTCTAAATTATTCAAATTAGTCTTCAAAAAACATAACTATTTTCCCATTATCATTTAGCAGCTTAATTAAATTATATAATTATCATAAAAAGTGCAAATGACATAGCAGTTTTAAGAATAAATACAGCTGACTTGTAGGAAGTAAACAGCTGGGTTGCTAGAAAAGTGGATGGGAAATATACAGAATAGCCTATTAGTTATTCAGTTGCTGAGCAGTAGTCAGTATGATTTCCAGAGGAAATATTGTTGATACGGTAAGTTGATTTAGCACAAATTGCAACTATTTCTTCTTCCTGATATATCAACAGAACCGTCTGGCATCCTCCTGCAAATAAGATCTTCATGAAAATCCAGAGCCCTTTCATGCCTCAAGAGTCCAGTTAAGTGTTATTTTCAATTTCCTCCTGTATTTCATCAATAAAAAAGGAACAATAAATGACCAACCTCTTATATTTGGGTTTCACATCCATAGGGTTTAACTTTTATTCCTGCCTTCCCTCTGGGGCATAATTGACAGCTGGATTCTCAGTTAATCAATTATGATCCAGTTCATTACTCTTCTTGGCCCACAAGTTCATATGCAGTAAATTACTGTTAAAGTTTATTTCTAAAAGGGAAAAAAAAGTTATAGGGAGCTCAGGGCAGAAACTTTGCAATTAGCTTGCCAAGGTAATATTGTTCTATAGCCTTGAAGCAATTGTACTCACTAGAACTGCAGCTTTAGACCTATCCAACCTGCAAGGCAGCAGAAACGATCAATCCCCACTCTGAAACCAGACTTATAAGGGAAAACACTTACTTTGCTATTCATAATGACTTCTTTCTGATGTCGCCAACAGAGCAAACAGCCAGCTGGCAAAATGAACTTACTTGGTATGTGACCAGGTGAGCATTTCCTTACAAGAGTGCCAAGAGAGAGGAGTCTGAAGTCTGCCAAAAGGCAAAAGGAAGTAGAAGAGCCCACATTTTTCCCAGGTGCAGTGAGTATTGGAGGTATATTTCATCCACCTGGGACCAATGTTAGGAGTACCTGCTTCTAGAGTCCATGCCAGCAAAGAGAGTCTCTGTAGAAACCCTGGGACTCTTCACTTCTGGATTTCCTACAAAAGAGAATGTATATTGTTGTTTTAAGTCATCATGAGTAGCTTACTCTGTTACTTGCTCTCAAATGTGTTTCCATCAACTGTACAACTTACATCTCTATAAATAAAATAATATTAAATAAAATTATGGAACAGTAATATTCTGTGAATACAAGCAGCAATTAAAAATAATAAGCTGAAGGGCTGGTCCCATGGCCCAGGGGTTAAGTTCACATGCTCCACTTCGGTAGCCCAGGGTTTTGCTGGTTCGGATCTTGGGCTCGGACCTAGCCCACATCATTAAGCCATGCTGAGGCGGAGTCCCCAATAGCAGAGCCAGAAGGACTTAAGACCAGGAATATACAACAACATACTGAAATGCTTTAAGCAGAAGAAGAAGGGGAAAAAAAGATTGGCAACAGATATTAGTTCAGGGCCAAGCTTAAAAAAAATATGCAAAAATAAACTGAATATGAAACTAGTTGGTGTTATTTAAATGATGGAAAAACGTAGAATATGGATTTTATAATCTTAATTTTTGTAATTATTTATTTCATAATATTTTCTTATATAGCATAATATACCATATCTTATCAAGTTACATAAATTTGAAATGAACAAAAATATTGTGCTGTCATGCAGACAAAGCTGAGCAACTCTGGGTGGACGGATTTGTGAAGGAATGGGGCATTCATTATTTTTATTCTATTTACAGTGTATTGTTGATTATTTTAAATGAAGATACATTACTAATGTGGTATTTAAAAATTAAAGCAAAAGAAAGGGCTTAAAATCATTATACCTCATTAATTACCAAATATATGTAAATTAAAAGAATTGAATTTCATGTCTACTTCTTAGGAAAAAATAACACATTAATATTGCATGGAAATTTTTGGTAAAAAGTCAAATACTCTACCATAACTGTTTTCTTTCAGAAAGCACTTTTCCAATAAATGTTTTTAAATACCCTTTGCCCAGGCAATTTCTTTCCTTTCTCAAGAAAATAAAGAGATATTTAAAAATCTATATTTACAATTATACTAATTGTGAGGTGTAAGTACAAAATTGGTAAAACTAAAAACAAATCATAAATTGCTTTCTGAGGAAGTGGTTACACAAATTGTTATAAAGCTGATGGACAGTTTTTCTTATTGAAGTGTTAGCTATGTGGACAAATCCAAGAGTTAACAAGCTCCTACTGGTTATATACGCCACATACATTTCAAGTCTTTTGAATGTGTTTTTTTTCCCCTATTTTACAGAGTAAATGTCTGGAGTTTAGAGAGGTTGACTCACCTGCCACAGCCACAGAGTGGTCAGGAGCAGGTTGGAATTTAAACCCAGTCTAGGGAATGTGGGATATTTACTAAGCATATCTATGATAAACTAGAGAAATAAATAATTTGTTCAACTAGTTATTGGAAAAACTAATTTAATTTTGGCCCATTCAATCTTGTCTATCTAAATACTTCAGGAATTAAAATTGTTTCAAACTAGATTATTACATTTTCCCAAAAAATGAAAGAATACTATAGTTTTCAGATAATTAAAAAAATAAAAGTTTAGTCTGAGAGTAGTTCTATCATGCCCTTGCATGGAATGCTGAATTTTGCAATTAATATATTTTTTAAATAAAAATTGTAGATATTTACGATGCACAAAATGATGTTATTAAAACTTAAATATAGTGAAATGATTGCTACAGTCACGCTAAGTAACGTATCTCTTTGCATTTTTTGTGTATGATGAGAACACCTGAAGTCTACTGTCTTAGGAAATTTCCAATGTCATCAAGTAATGCTGTACATTAGATCTCTAGACATATTCATCCTTACTAACTGCAACTTTGTACCCTTTGACCAGCATCTTCCCTGTTCCCCCACCTCCTTGCCCCTGGTAACCATCATTCTAATCCTATCATGTGTATTTAACTATTTTAGATTCCACACATAAGTGAGATATGTCATATATTTCTTTCTGTATCTGGCTTATTTAAATTACCATAAAGTCCTCCAGGGTCTCCATGTTGTTGCAGATGGCAGGATCTCCTTTTGTAAGGTTAAATAATGTTCATATATATATATGTTCATATACATATATATACTGCAATTTCTTTATCCATTCATCCATCAATTGACTTTTAGCTTGTTTCCACATCTTAGCTATTTGGAATAATTCTACAATGAATGTGAGAGAGCAGATATCTCTTAGAGATACTGATTTTATTTCCAATGGGTATATAGTCACAAAATGGATTGATAGATCTTACAGTAGTTCTATTTTTAACTTTTTGAGGAGCCTCCATACTGTGGCAGTACCAATTTACATTCCCAACAGTGCTGCACATGGTTCCCTTTTCTCCAAATCCTTGCCAAAACTTTCTTTTATCTTTTTGGTAATAGTCATCCTAGCAGGTGTGAGGTGATATCTCATTGTGATTTTGATTTTCATTGAAATTAATCTTTGTTCCTCAGAACAAATCCAGAGCATTTTGGCATCTCATCTCCATGTATACAATTCCACCTGATCCTATGCTGCCCGCACAGGGTCCCATAACCATGACCTTGACACATGCAACAAGAGTACTGGAGAATTTGTTCAAAGTAAAGATTTGACAACATGTCCTTAATGTTAAATATTTACGTGAAGTTTTCTAGTATGGATGATAGATTACAGTGTTAATATTTCCTTAGATATACGAAATAATCACATTTGTATATTTTTGATTTTCAAATAACATTTCCAAGTAAGATATAATAATTTATATCTTGCAATGTACTCAACAAAGAGACACATGACAAGAATTTTTTTCCCTGGTTTTATGAAGAGCCATTAGCTTGGGAAATTTGGCCTTTAATCAATCTCTCAAAACTGTGTAAACAGAATATTTCTCTTTTTGTCTTACTCACTAAGGAATTGAGATATGATTTCTCTTAATTATAGAATCTGTCCTTAATCTTGGTTTTAAATATAATTATTCCATGGTCTCCCCTTTGCTTCTTAACTATTGCTGTTTTATTCTTGACTATCTTATTTTTATTATATTAAATATTTACTGTACCTCAAATCACCTTGGTTCACTTGGAAGTCTGTATGATAGGTTTTTAAATTCTATCTTTCTAATTTCTGAGCATTACTAAGATGACTAACAGTAAATTACAAATACTATGCTTAAAATGATGCCTTGTTTCATTATTTTGGAAGACTTCTGTCTTAAGGATGAATGTCACTTTAAATATTATACGGATTTTGAACAAAATATAAGTATAAAGACTTTAACAATAAAAAATACCAGGCATTCTGGACATACACAATAGGCAGAATTTGAATTGACAGTCATTCTTTGCTAAAATAATGTAAGTAAACAGCAATTTTCCTTCTGTCCTCACTTCCTGTATTGATTTATCTATGATAGACATAAATGTACACACACAAACACACACTGCATGTATCATGTATTTACTGTGATTTACACATATAAGATGATGTGTTTCACTTATTCAGGCAAGTCTCTACCCTGAATAGAGAACTTCAAAGGATAAGGGGGTATTAAAGCGTATAGATACAAGAATCTGCGTTACTTCCTAAAGTCCAGTTCCCGGAGGCAGTGTGATATACAAGAAACACAGACACACACACACACTCATCACGTTCTGAGCAGTCAGGCACATCTTCAAAGCCTGACTCTGCTGCTCACGTCAGGTGTGTTAACTTCCAAAGTCCTATTTTCCTCATTTTGTAAAACAGAAGAGCTAATGCCTGGAACACAGGATCATTGTGAGGACTCAATCTTCCAGTGTCCGTAGGAATGTCTAGAGGAGGCCTTCCACGTGGTGGGAGCTGAATGTTATTTCTCTGTTGTATTTTTTAATCTCTTTTTTGTGTGACTTCAATTGTGTGTCTGTGTGCATGTGTTGCTTAACTGTGTATTTGTTTGTATTATATTATAACACAGGATTTTTTTTTTCCTGAATCTCAAACTTCCCCTATATTTTAGTAATGTAAAGACTAGTTATGTGTAACTGAGTGGCTGAGTTTCCATCTAAAGAGAGGGAAAGCCTTCTTAAAGGGACATCAAGTTCTTGTAGTAAAAAAAAGCATGAGAATTTTGCCCATATAGGATAAGGAATAAGGGCTGCAGGCTGGCATCATCCGGTCATGTCCTGAGAGGTATTCTGTCACAAAGAGGTACAGGGTAAGCATTCCACCTACAGCAACGTGGCCAAGATGCCATAGGAATACCTGGGAGCCTCATGAGAGCAATGTGGCTGCCTACCAGACAGTCATGACGCAGCTCTGAACTTCACACCATCTGCCCCCAGAACACTTGCCGATTACATTTCAGTTACCCGTAGGAGGGAGGAATGCCCTATGCTGGGAACTTTACCTGCCATTTGACGGACATCTTCAAAAATCTTCAGGACACTAGACCATAAAGGCCCTCCATGTTTAGGGAATCATGAGGAAAAGACACCCAATCATATTGTGGGGTTGAGTTAAGCTTGGAAAAATCATCTTAATCCTGTATAAAGTGAAAATACCACAAGAATTACACCAATCAGTCAAATAGATATCAACTATAGGCAAAGATAATATTAATAACAACCAGTTACTGATACTTCTGCATTGCAATGTAATTATTCACTTTTCTAGTAATATAAATATACATTTGACTAAGCTTTCAAGATAATTAAATCAATGTTTCATTTACTTTTTACTATGCAAGTTATAAAAATGTAAATAATATGTAGTATCATATAAATGATACAAGGCACTTCTATTTCCTTTCTGGTTCTATAGGCTTGTCAGTATGTCCACGCACATCCTTTGTTGCCTTTGCCAAAGGTGGGTATATGCACATACTCATTCTACACTCTTTGTTGCTGTGACTTTGCTTCTCTGCTTATGCGATAATTTATAATAAAATTCTGCTATCTCAGCAGGAGGATTCTTTTCTTTTTTTTAAGATTTTATTTTTTCCTTTCTCTCCCCGAAGCTCCCCAGTACATAGCTATATATTCTTCGTTGTGGGTCCTTCTAGTTGTGGCATGTGGGACGCCACCTCAGTATGGTCTGATGAGCAGTGCCATGTCTGCACCCAGGATTCGAACCAACGAAACACTGGGACGCCTGCAGCGGAGGGCGCAAACTTAACCACTCGGCCACGGGGCCAGCCCCAGGACGATTCTTTTTTGATGGCTCTTGGGGCCTTAACAAATTTCAAATTATCCTATAACTTCTTCAGAAGATACTGTTTCCTTTAATTTTGTTTATAAACTTCACTATATCTATGCAGATTTTAAGATGTTTTAGTCACTGAGAAGTTTTATAACAAGATTCCATTTAAATGGTTTTTCTAAAACTCTAAACTTGTCTACAACTCATATTGTTGAAATATTTTATAACTGTCCATGCTTATCACCTAATATGGAATGTTTCCAGGGGAGAGTAAACAACTATTACCTTCTCATCTGTTTCAATTTTCTATTCTTGTCAGTTACCTTATTTGGCTAGGCATGAAAATTCATACACAGCAAAGTTCATTTGTATTCCTGCTTCCAAACATCAAATAAAGTCAACCATAAATTAATTTTATGAGCAATTAAGTTCTTCCAAGTCAATACTTTCTAAATTGATTTCTCTTTTACAATCAAGACACAGTTTAGCTCTATTTTACAACGTTAGGCACAGCTTTCACATGTTCTTTTTGGTTTCCCCTTTATTTTTAACTTTATTTTATAACAATAAACTTGGTGAGAGAGAGGACTTAGAAGGGTTGGTTAAGGAAAGGGTCAATGCCATGACTCAAGGAAGTGAGTTGTTTAGCCAAAGGGACCATGGTCATGGCATTAGGGACACTGCTGTGCTCCAGTCAGGTGCTGACTCACTTAGGGAGCTCACAATGAGGGAACTCAAATCAGCTAGCAGTATGGCAATCAGACTTGGCACAGATGGTATTCAGTACGTTTTAAGAATGTGAGTAGATGTGATATCAGGGTAAAGTTCTGGCCTCTACGTAGCTCTCCCTATCATCATTCAGAAGATATTTTCACAGAGGACAGCTTTAATTCTAAGAGCTTTTAAAACAATGCTAGAAGAAAAGAATGGAAAGTAGATAGTTTCCATCATATTATACACCAGTTCTGAGGAAAAATACACAAAGTTGACCCAAGGAGAAGTAGAAAGTCAAACATTACTTCAAATGGTTACAATAGGCATAAAATAAAATAAGATGATACACAGGTTAGCAAAGTGCCTGTGACATGGTAAGCACCCAACGCGTATTGGATATTATATATATGACTGTGATTATCATTACTATCTCTATCAAGATTTTTAGCTGCATGGCTTTTTCTTTAATTGTACTTCCTTTCTTATTCCTAGCGCAGTCAAGATTACTGGAACATGTTGCCTGATCCCCAGTGGAGGAAGATGTGAACATCCAAGGAAAAGCTCAGCTGTTGGAATTCTGTCCATTTTGAAACGTAGAGTCTCCCATGGTTGTTGACTAAAATCAGGCAAATATATAGAGCCAAGACCAGAGTATATCAAAAGCTTTAGGTCAATTTGCTGAAGAATGAAAGGAGGAATTCATTGTCAAAATGGAGTTTCAGTGGAGTATAATAATTCCGAGAAAGGAACAAATCAGGTACCTGGGAAAAAACCAAAAAACACAGTACTTAAGGGTGAGTCCAAAGGTGTCATTGAAGAGAGAGGATTAGTAGCATGAGAAAGAGCTTGTGAAAGCCAGCAGAGTGGAATGGGAGTTAGCAAAGAGGGGCACTTCCTTGAACTTGCTATTATATGCACACTTTTGCATGATATTTGGCACAGAGCAGAAATCATCCTATTTTTCTCCTGCCCTTTATCTTAGATGAGGTAAGCCTAATGATTCCCTGGGCTCACTCTCTAAAGCTATACTCTCCAACCCACTAGAAACTGGCTGCATGTGGCTTGTGAACATTTGAAATGACAGGAATATAAATAAAGATGTGTGTCGAGAACACATTATAGTTTGAAGAAAGTACACAGAAAAAGAATGTAAAATATCTCATTAACAATTTTTAATATTATTTACATGTTGATATGATAATATTTTGGATGTTTGTGCTAATAAAATATATTATTGAAATTAATTTCAACAGTTTCTCTTCAGAAATTAGAAAACTAGCCATTTAATAAAGGTTAAACAGGCCATACCGTTTTCACTTTCAAGGTTTTATCATTAGCCCAGGTATATATCTTTCTCCAACTTAGATTTAATTCTTAGATTTAATTCTCATAGTACTGCTATGAATTTGATACTATTTTTTTCATCTTACATATGACAAAACATCTTACTGGAAGTTCAGTAATTTGCCCAAAGTCCAATTTAGGTAGTGGAGTTGGGCCTTGAGTAGAGTTCTGTACTGACCTCAGTGCTGTAGGGATCTGCAAGTGTTTACTTCACCTACCTTGGGGGTACAAAAGAACACTAACTAGGAAGTGAATCAGCTGAAAATTTCTCCTCAAAAGGATTACAAAAGGACTCAATAGGTCTCCAAATCCATATGTGACTTTATTTGGATTTCAAACTATTTTCTGATACTACATTTGTCCAGGGTGTACTGCTAAATGGAAGGATCAAGAATCTCTGTGCAACTTCTGATCTCAAAGAAAAAGATTACATATGTTCTACCAAGTTAAATATTCAACTGGACTTAATCAAAGTAAAACTTAATACCTAACCTTGTTTTGGATAAACATATAACAAATTGTGACTGCTATAGTCCTCCAGAAACGTTAAGTGATCTGTGCTTAAGTAGTGAAGAAATAAAGATGATTAAGAAAGTTTTGTTCTCTCAGAATGAACAGATTGTAGAAGAGGGAGAGATGTAAGAAATGCTTGTAATGGATTTTGGTAACTACCATATGATATGTACGAAACTGAAAAGTGACAAAAAGTTGAAGTATTAACATCTATTTGAGAAGAGTAGAAAATGCTTCATAGAAGATTACTTGTTCTGGGACTTGAAAGAAGAAACAGTGGACATAACAAGACACGGATGTTCAGCAGTGATGTACAATTGCAAACCTGAGATCTGGATAATGTCTCTTCTTCCTACCAATGACGTCTGGTGGGGAACCATGGGTTGGTATTAGAGAAGTCAAGAGAGCGTGGAATACTTCTCATCATGAGTGTGAGGATGGGAGAGGACAATAACACAGAAGATTAATGGATTTCTGAGCATCTTAGGGTCTCTGATCACCTTGGTTGTGGACTTCTCTTTGCTCACAGCTGCAAAATTATAACAGCAAAAAAGTGAGATGGATGGTCAATACTGGGATGTAAATTTGTACTAGGAGAGTAAGACAAAGATAAGGAAGCCAAGTGTTTAAGATTTCCAGCAAAAACGTGGTTATATTGACATTCTAAGGGGTTAAAACTTGCTAAGGAGTTAGCTAAGAAAATTGAAGAAATAGATAATGGGTGTGGTCAAGGCCTAAGCATCTGTGTGACCTACTGAATAAGTAGAATGGGTCAAATGCAGGACACAGCTGGAAGAATGAGTTTAAAAACTGGGGATTTTTATAAACCTTTTTAAAAATGCTGAGGGGCTGGCCCCATGGCAGAGTGGTTAAGTTCAGCATTCTCCACTTCAGCAGCCCAGGTTTGCAGGTTCAGATCCCAGGCGCGAACATACACCACTCATCAGCCACGCTGTGGAGGCATCCCACATAGAAAATAGAAGAAGATTGGCACAGATGTTAGCTCAAGGCAAATCTTCCTCACAAAAAATTCCTTGTTGGAATTAATACTTAGTTTACAGTTTTTTGAATTTTCATCCCTAAACATCCATAAAATAACATTGCTTAAGTTTTATAATACTTAACATGCAAAAGGTTACACAGATAATATTTTTCTCTAAATTTATCTGGAAAATATAACTTAAAATACAAATAATAATGATCTGGCATTGTGATCTATCTGTGCAGAGTATAAAACGGCAATATACTATTAGTCAACAACAAGAGAATATCAAAGGTCATACATATTCTTAAGGATGTTGTCCAAATTTAATATATATATTCTAAGAAAGTGCCCTAAAACTTTCAGTTTCTTTCACATTATTCCTCAAACTGTTCATATATAATCAAATAATCTATACTTCAAAAGAACAGAAAACAAAATACTCGCTTTTTTAGATTAACACAAAGTCAGTGTAGAAGTGTTTGTGCAAATGCAGGGGGAATTCACATTGGTGGGAAGTGTCTTTAAAATACAGTCTCTAGAAGAAAGTTAAGCAGTAATTGTAGTACTATGGTCAGAACCTATAATTTAACAGGTTTTCATCTATTTTTTACTTATTGAACATTTAAAGTGACTGATCCTAAACATTTTCTTTCAGATATGTTGATTTATTTCTAAAATTGATAAAATGTGATGTTCTAAAATCAAAATATGTATATATCTATCCATCTGTATGAACATATCCATGAATATAAAGATGAACTCATGAGCTTTGACATGTATTGGGTAGTAAAAATTGAAGAACATTATTAAGTCATGTATTGGTATATTTTATTTGTTGACACAGTAACAAAGGCTGCTTTAAACTGTGAGTAAAATTGATTTTTGAGATCTCTCTTCATGGAGTAAGAAAACAATTTTTTTCAAGAACCATTTACATTTTAAATATAATGGATTTTGCAGAGAAAACCAGATTATCATTGCTGTCCTTAAAATAAAATCTCCTCATTTCCTATTGAATTTTATGGAATAAGGTAAAACAGAAGTTGTTACAGTATGCATTTTGACAAAGCAATCAATATTTCAACTAAAAGCAGATTAAAGCTGTATTAATGGCCATACTTTATTAATCATTTACTAATACCAGCTACAGTGGGGGTTTTGAATGCACTGTGCCATTTATCATACTAGTTCTATTAAAGAGGTAATATTAGCTCCATTCTAGAGATAAAGAAACAAGCTCTGAGATACTAAGTAACTTGTCCAATATCACTCTGAGGACTCGCAGAGCTGGAATCCCAGCCAGGGTTTTCTGACTCCAGAGCCCTTGCTATGAACCTTCAAGTTATTCTTTGCTGCAGCCCAGCTATATGGCAACAGAAGGAAACTTTAGAATAGATACATTTGTAACAAATTAAGTAACGGATGTATTTTTGCATTGATGTCTTTTGGTAGAAATTTTAGTCAGTTAAACCATTGTAACAAACATGTGAATGATAAAACGTTATAAACAGTTACAAAGACACCCACACTCACTCTCTCAAATATGTGCATAGCAAAGTGTGCACACACAGTGCTCCTTCCTACCCTCAGCTCACCAGAGGTTTCAGTTTGACCTGATGAGAAGTCAGAGGCTGTTGTTTTTGTTTTTGTTTTTATAAATATAATAGAATTTCCCAGAGCAATCCGTTTTCAGTATTTTCATATGCCGTCAGTGATTTGCACAAGAGCCCCTGTTCTGGTGGTGTACTTTTCATATCAGATCTTCCTTCACTTGCCAGTTTTCAAGGACTGGGGTCCATTGCTATCTAATTATTCGTGCATATCAAGGATTGCTCTCCTCAGGGGATAAGAATATGGTACAACTTTTTCTTTCTCTCTGTACTTGTTTCTTTTTTTTTCTTTTGGCCTTCTACGGAGAATCATACTTCAACAATCAGTTCTATTGAAATCTTATTCTTTTAGGTTTTCTTCTTGCAAGGGTGTACATTTACACTCCCTTTTCACACAGGTCTTTTCAAATTTTTGATGGAAAAGTATTAATGCTAATAATAAAATATAAAAAGACTATTTCTATTTCACCATATCAGTGGTCATTGCAAGGATAACATAAATCATCAAACATTCAAATCAGCATTGCCTTTCCTTCCCTCTGTAATTCATGTGTTTCTTCCTTTCTCACTTCCTGCAGTTGAAGGCCAGCCATGAGCTCTATCAACTGGTCTTCCTCCTCCATTAAACCTACTCCAGGAGCTCCAGGCAAAGTGCCCCATGTCTTTCAGTTTTTGTTATACTTATGACTGATATTGCTTGTGGAATTTTAGATAGAGTTATCAAGTTCTCTATGAGTGTCTATTCTTTCCAAAAACATTCTAAGTTCCTCTTATCAACAAATGCTCAGTGTGACAAGCCAGGAATGTGCTTTTGCTGAAGTTTGTTCCCTCACATGGAATAATAGCCTTCTAGTCATACAATGCTTTTTCTGAAGGTATCTGTGGAGAAGACGTTTTCGTCTGATTGTGGCACTAAGCAATTATTACTAGTATTACATCTCTAATGTCATCAGCATTCACCAACCAAGCAGTGATGTCATCTTAAAGTATAAGAGATTCTCTTTGTCAGTAAAAATTTGGCCAATTCCTCAGAGCCAACATCATGGTATATAAGAAACATGTTAAGCAAGTGTTTTTATTAAATTAACAGTTACTATAAAAGTGAAATATATGATTCTCAAGAAAATATACTCTTCCTAATGTAATAAAACTTTTCATCTTTCATTGTTCATTTGGATAATTCAGGAATGTTTTTTCTGAACTTGCATTAATGTCTAGGCTTCTAAAATGCTATTTTTGTTCCCATGGCAGTTTAAATGTGTTTTACTATATTTACTCTATTTAAAACATGACATTTTATGAAGTATCAGAATTTCTTAAATATTGTAGCAGTTTGTTAGGGTTACCATAACGAAGACCACAGACTGGTTGGCTTAGACAACAGAAATTTATTTCTTGTGGTTCTGGAGGCTACAAGTCTGAGATTAACTGTTGGCAGGATTGGTTTCTGCTGAGACCTCTTTTCTCAGCTGTAGATGGTAGTCGTCCTCCTGTGTCTTTATGTGATCTTCTGTCTGTATCCTAGTCTCTTCTTATAAGGACTCCAGCCATATTGGATTAGACTCCACCCTAATAACCTCATTTTAACTTAACTTCCTCTTTAAAGACACTGTCTCCAAATACAGTCACATCCTCTTTCTCTCTCTTTGTTTTTTTGAGGAAGATTGGCCCTGAGCTAACATCTGTTGCCAATCTTCCTCTTTTTGCTTGAGGAAGATTGTCCCTCAGTTAATATCTGTGCCAATATCCCTCTATTTTATGTGGTATGCCACCACAGCATGGCTTGATGAATAGTATTAGGTCCATGCACAGGATCCGAACCTCTGAACCTCAGGCCACTGAAGCAGAGAGTGCAAACTTAATCACTACACCACAGAGCCAGCCCCTGAAGTGTTGGGGTTAGGACTTAGATATACGTATTTTGTGGTGGGCATAAATCAGCTCATACCACTCAATGCTCTGTCCCTCCCAAAAATTCATGTCCTCTCACATGCAAAATACATTCACTCTATCCCAATAGCTCTAAAACTCTTAACTCATTCCAACATCAACTCTAAGTCTCGTCTAAACATCATCTAAGTCAGTTGTGGGTGAGAGTAGAGCTATGATTCATCTTCAGGCAAAATTCCTCTCCAGCTGTGAACCTGGGAAACCAGACAACAACTTACCTAATTTTAACATGCAATGTTGGAGGAGGCTTGGGATAGGCACTCCTTTTTCAAAAGGGAGAAATCGAAAAGAAGAAAGAGGTCATAGGTCCAAAACAAGTCTGAAACTCAGCAGGGCAAGTTCCATTACATTTTAAGGCTCAAGAATAATCCTCTTTGGCTTCATGCTCTGTTCTCCTGACCCAATAGGGTGGTCTTGCCTTCTGAGCCCACCAAGCCTACAGCCCTGATCCTCTGGAATCCAGCAGGAGACAGTTCCATATCCCTGGGCTTATGCCCTCTAGGCCTGGGGTGGCAATGGCAGCCCTGTTGACCTCTCAACCACTTTGGGGATTATTCTTTCTTTTTTATGAAGGATAACAAATGTTCACACACTCACAGCTGGATAGCTCTATTGATCTGTCTCATAGGATCCCAGAAGTCTGACAGCCTTCCTTGATTTCATCTATAAATTTGATTACTAAGGAAACAATGGGTCAAAACTTTTAAATATTGGAGTATGCTAAAGGAAGAGACTGAAGGATGTTAAATGAGGGAGGTTGGTCATTGTGATTAGATCATCCATGTTGCTAAAACGGAACTGTGGAATTTAGGCCTCCATCTTCCCTCAGACACTGGGAGACAGGGGCCTTATCCTTCATGAGGATTATATTTCAAAGGGATTGCTGTGCAAACAAAGATTCAACTTGTTTCATTGTAAAGATTTTCTCTCGCATTAATCTATTACATATTCAGTGGAAGGAGGAAGATAAAATTTACTTTCCTTGGGAAGTTATTAAATCATTGCCATTCAGGATTATAAAGAAAGATTATTGACAGCTGAAATACTTGGAAGATAATCCTGTTTAAAAGTATCAAGTTTTTGGTGAGTTGTCTTTTCTTGATGGTGGAGGGCATGTACTTATCTAAATCTTGAGACATTGTATCTTTCTTGCTAGAGAGGGAAATACAAAGGCATCAACCCAGGAAATGTTTACGAGATATTGTAACCCTTTTGGCATTTAATGAAGTCTGTCAAAATACTTAATATTCCCTGAAAAAACTTCCAATAAGTCATTTTTTTTATATGTCATCTTAACCCATTTAAAGAGGTTACAGGAAATTTTATGTCAGAACAAGAGAAGCAAGGCAAGGAATTATTACTAAATAAAGACAGAGAATCTTTGATTTCTGGGCAGTAAGTGCAATGAAATTCCACGAAGATGTCAATATAGGACTGAAGAATATAAATTCTGAAGGATTCTTCTGTAGGGGATCAGATTATGCCACCCTAAAATATGCCTCTTTGTCATAAGGATTATTTCAAGCCGGAGACAAATGAAAATCAACAGACACAGAAAGAAGGCTTCCTGGAGCTTCCTTTATTTGACAAAAAGAAGAAACTTTGAGAAATGAGGATTGCCATAACCCCCTCTCCTGGGAAAGGAGAACACCACCACAGGGGTAGAGCTGCAGAAATCTACTAGAACAACCCTTATCATCTATTAGTTTTCCCCGTAAATTTATCTTCCCATAGTTTGCCACCATAAAAAGCCTAAACCTCTTTTCCTTTGCCTGTCACTGTTCCACAATTTATTGTCCTTTGTTCAGATGCTATAGAAGCCCGAGTTCTAACCACTCCTCTGAGTTACTCATTACTGAGTTCTCTCGTGTGCATGTGTGCCACACGTGTTAACAAACTCTGTTTCTGTCTTGTAATCTCTCTTCTGTCAGGCTTACTTATGAGGCCTTAGCCAGAGAACCTAGGAAAGTAGAGGAAAAAGGTTTTTCTTTCCTCCTCCACACTTCTATCTCCTGGCCTCTGAGCCTCATCATAGGGTTCTACTGCTGCTACATCCCAGAGAAACTTGGATAATATGTATGGAGTGACATCAAGGCTGCTATCTTTTATTTTATAATAAATTTTATTTTTTATTGTAAAAGAAACCGTGTAGAAATTTTAGAATGTGCAAAGAATATAGAGACTGGAGGGAAGAATAACTCATAATCTTATCTGGCAAAAGTATTCAGTCTAAGCATCCTCTTGTTTGTGCTTTAAGTATAATCCAAGAGATAAATAATTTTATATGATGATGGCTCTGTTTTCTGTCAAAGGTATATGTTATTGTACAAGATTTGAAAAATAGAGAAATTAAGATGCAATTAAGTTAACTACTCAGTTAAAATTTACCTCAGAGATAAACACAATAAGCATTTATATTTGGATGTATTTAGCCCTTTGCTATGAATAATTTACATACCTGAGAACGTATGTACAGTCATTTCTAAGTGTATTTAACATAGAAATTCTTAGAAAAACCAAATAGAATAAAGTAAATAGGATAGCTTAGTAGCTGCTTATATCAATCACCAATTTGGGTACAAACTTTGTTGTTTCTTTTCAGTTTGTCTAATAATTGCCTGCACATGTCAAGTGAGTCTTTTCTGGCCCTCCTCATCAACTAAATAGTACCTTAATCTCAGACCTCATTTAGTTTAAGTAGAACACATATTGTTTCCACCTGCCTATAGAGACACACCAAGGAAAATGAAGTCACTGTTGCAGTGGCAGTATTGATCAAAAGGAGAATTTGTTATGTTGGAGGGGGAAACACTGGTGTTAATTAGTAGAAGTGGAATATGTTCAGTCAGTCAATTTAGATGCATGGGTATGGGCAATGAGACCATGTGGGAGGACAAAACATGAAACTCCAACTGTATATTGGCATTCCTGACCCAAAGTAGGGCCAGCCTAGAAAAGTTGGCCTTAAAAACTGAAGCAAGGTTTCCACATGAGGCTAAGCTGTTAGGTAACATGCTGATTACTTCAGAAACAAACTCCACTTTGTGAAAATCATAACATAAAATGTTCCCCTTTACGAACCCTCGGACCCTTTTCTGATAGCAAATCTTTATCAAGTCCACCTCAAAAGTCATCCAAAATTTTTATTATCAGGAATAAGGGTTGGAAAACTCATGTAAATGATTTCTATTATGCATGGTGCTCCTTTTTAAAACTAAGGAATATTTCAATAGATGAAGGATGTTGGAATAATTTAAATTCTTCTATTTGCATAAACAAGATAGCAACCAAGTGACTCCTCTCAACCTGGTTAGTCTGTTCCTAGAGGACGTGGTAGCTTCAAGGAGAGAAGTGGAGGTGGAATTTGAGGGGTCAATCACTGGCCCCTCATCATAAAAATGTATGTAAGCTGTCTTTTTCTGAAGTGATATTTTAAATTATGCTAAACTTTGTTAGTAAAGTTGCTTGACAACATGGGGACCCACTCAGGACCTCAGAGTTGTGAAGATTATTTTAAGCTGAAGACATTTGAAATTCAAAAGATGCCCAGAGAAGCCTTCCTATAGTTTCCCTTATCCGACTAAAAAAGGCACCTCCTAGGAAATGAGACTGCCATAAATTTCCTCTTTGTGGTAGGTCTACCCCCAGGAAGATGAGCAGAATAAACCTCCCATAAATCCCCTCTCTGGGGGAGTTTCATGGCCATGAAGGATACGGGAAAAACACTGATACCTTCATAAAAAACATTACCACAATTTTCTCATTTCTTGTTTGTTCTAAAAACTCTTGTGTCTTTATTAAAGAAATCTATTTGTTCTTCCCCCAGAAGCCTTTTCCCTACCAAGTTAGTTAGGTACAGAAGCCTCTAACATGAGCCATTTAGAGAGCTAGCTACATCTTTTATGGGATTCCATATACTTATGAATAAGACTTTTTTCTCCTGTTAATCTGTCTCTTGTCAGTTTAATTTGCGGGCCTCCAATTACTCATCTAAAACAGTAGAAGAAAAGTTTTTCCTTCCAGATACCACAACAATGGCCATGCAAATCTTTGGTCGCTGTGATGGTTAAATTTATGTGTCAACCTGACTGGGCTAAGGGATACCCAGGCAGCTGATTAAACTTTTTTTCTGGGTGTGTTTGTGAGGGTGTTTCTGGAAGAGATTGGCATTTGAATTGGTAAACCAAGTAAAGAAGATCACCCTCACCAATGGCTTCCAGACTCAGACAAGGAGGTCCACTATTGCTCTCCCAATTCTCAGTCCATCATTGACTTTCCTAGTACTTCGGTTTGTAGATGGCAAATTATGGGACTCCTCAGCCTCATAACCATGTGAGCCAATTCCCATAATAAATCCCTACTTATATCTATCTATCTATCTATCTATCTATATCCTATTGATTTTGATTCTGTGGAGAACTTTGACTAATTCAGTTGGGGAAAGGGACATTTTGTATTCCATGTGCATGTCTTCTGTATGGAAACAGATACTTTAGACCATATAACAAGTTCTATAACAGAAAAAAAAAAGAAAATCCATGACAAGATTTTCAATCTGAACTGTTAGGAGAAAACTGTGCCTCAAGAAATACATTTCCTTGCACTATTATGAGTTAAAATAGAAAGGGAACTGCAGGGAAAATTTTTTCAAGGTCATATTTCACTCTAATTTATAGACTCTATGTGACAATGTAATATCCTACAAAATTCCTGAATTCTTGTTCAAATTGGATAGAAACCTATGTTTAAGTCTTGTGAACATCACTCTCCTATTTTTGAATTCTTGAATTTGATTCATTTCTCATTAAGTTAGAGGTTTCAAGTAAGTTTTCAATAATAGCACAAAGATTCTCTATCGCTTAGAATTAGGTTCAGCTAAGGGTAATGAAGACCTTAAAAATAGTTACAAAAGCAGGATAGATGACTGGAGCAGGGCAATAAAGGGCAGAGACCCAGAAAGTTGTGAGGATCTACATTTTCTCCTTGCCATCTGCTTCTTTATCTCTAGGGTGTGGCCCTTGTACATTAACTCCAAAAGTACATCATTAACCTCAAGATGCCCACATTTCTTGATACCCAGAAAAAGATCTTTATTCAAAAGACTCTTTTTTGCACAAGCTCACACCATCAATTAGATAGTGCTATTCTGCTACAAGGACCGGGACTCTTTCTTTCCACTCTGCTTGTCATCACCATTAGCATCACAAAGTTAAGATGTGGATCAGAACTTCTTATTAAAGACTTTACACCATTCTTCCCCCTTATCCCTCCATTTACAAAAATGACACCCATTGTTCAATCATGAAACCTGGAAGATATTCCTTAATCCTTACTCATAATCCACATATAACCTATCACCAATTCCTGTTGATTGTTTTTGTCATCACTGTAAATAAGGGTAGCCATTATTTATCTCCTTATTGGTCTTCCTATCTCCCCTAGTTTACGAACATCAACCAAAGTGATAACCTTATATATAGATCATATCACTTTCCTCATTAAACCCCTTCTGGTACAGAGGTGTCTTTTCATGCTAGACTCAGTTTTTCATGTGGAAGAATTTCTCAGATATTCTTGTGCTGCTTATGGCCAATGTCTCCCTTCTCAGTGTAGTATTTTCAAAGAACAAGCTTTTGGTTTTGCTGAACCTCTTTATTCTTTCTGTTTTTTATTTTATTAATTTCTATTTTTATATGTATTACTTCCACCCTTCTACATTTTTTGTGTATACTTTATTGTCTATTTCTACCCCTTTGGTGTTTCTTCATTTCTAGTATCTGATTTTGAACATAAAAGTTACCTTCTAGGTAACTTTAGCTAAATACTACAAGTTTTATTAAAAATTACTTTCATTTTCCATCATGTTCTTATAATTTCTAGTCATAGATATTTCTTTTTTTATCCATAAGTTATTCAAATCTCTTTTTTGTATTTGCTCATGTACTTTTTGTTCATTTTCTTGTTATTGATATAATGATTTATAATTTTAAGGCATAATGTTCAAAAACTTTTATATGATATTGATTGTTGATTATTATAAACTATTCCCTAGCCCAGGATGTATCAACTTTACAACTATTTCAATATGCTCTCCACATTTACATCTTCAGTCTATCTTTAAATCTTACTCAGTGTCACATGAAGGAAATACTTAATACAAATTTTTATATCGATAACCACTTGCCTCTATATTATTCATAAACTTCTATTAATAGAACAGACCATGTTTTCCCTGCAGACTTTTAACAACACTTCATCTCATATATGTGTTCTGAGTATTCACAAACCTCTTTGTGGAAGCCCTATCCAGTTATTTATTCTATTTTTCTCAATCTTCATGAATACTATATTGTATTAATATTGCTTTAAAATGTGTTAATATAAGGTAGGAAAGGTCCCCTTAATTGGTTCTTCTTCAAAACTTTTTAGTGTTCTTTATTTATATACATGTACACATATGTGTATAAATGTATATACTCATGTATACACACATACATATATATCACTATTTTAAACTCTGTCTTTGCATTTTTTAACATTTTTTTATTGAGATGAAACTTACAAAGCATAAAACTGGCCATTTTAAAGTGAACAATTCAATGTCATTTAGTGCACTCACAATATTGTGCAACCACCACCTCGATCTGGCTCCAAAATATTTTTCACTGACCCAAAGGTAAACCCTGTATCCACTAAGCAATTATTCCCAATTTTTCCCTCCCTTGATTCCTGGCAACCACCAATCAACATTCTGACTCTATAGCTGTACTTGTTATGAATATTTTATATAGATTGAATCACGTAAGTGATATCTTGTTTCTGAATTTCTTCACTTAGCATATTACTTTCAGTGTTCATTCATGCTGTGGTATCTCTGGCTAATCCATTCCTTTTTATGACTGAATAATATTCTATTGTATGTATATAGTACAACTAGTTTATCCATTCATCTATTCATAGACATTTGGCCTATTTCCACCTTTTAGTTTTTGTGAATAGTGCTATTTTGAACATCTGTGTACATGTATTTTTTTGAGTAACAATTTTCAATAATTTGGGGTATATATCTAAAAGAAGGATTGTTGGATCATATGGTAATTCTATGTGTAACTTTTTGAAGAACAGTCAAATCGTCTTTGACAGTGGCTGAACCGTTTTACATTAAACATGCCTGTAATGCATGTGTATGGCAATGTACATGAACTTCATTTTCTCCACCATCCTGATCAAAACTTGTCATTTTCCTTTTTTTTATTATATTCATCCTAATGGGACATCAGTATGGTTTTTATTTGCATTTCCCTACTGTTAATGATGTTTAGCATCTTTTCATGTGCTTGTTGGTCATTTGCATATCTTCTTTGGAGAAAAGTCTATCCAAATTCTTTGCCTAATTTTTAAAAATTGAATTATTTATCTTTTTGTTGTTCAGCTGTAGTTCATTGTATATTCTGTGTATTAAACCCTTGTCAGTTACTTTGTGTGATTTTAATCTTTGTAAATTTATTGAGATTGTTTTGTGGCCTAACGTATAGTCTTTCCTGGATAATGTCCCATGTGTGTAGTCAAGAAGTATGTTTATTCAGGTGTTGATGTGTGGAATGTTCCATGTATATCTGTTAGGTCTAGTTGCTCTATAGTATTGTTCAGATCCTCTATTTCTTTATTAATCTTCTGTCTAAATGGTCTCTCCATTATTGAAATTGGGTGATGAAGTCTATTTTTGTAGAACTGTCTATTTCTCCCTTCAATTATGTCAATGTCTGCTCATATATTTTGAGGCTCTATTGTTTGGTGAATACATGTTTATGATTGTTATATCAATTGAACCTTTAAAAATTACGTAGTGTCCTTCTTTGTGTCTTGTAAGAGATTTCGGCTCAAAGTCTATTTTTTCTCATATCAGTTTAGCCTCTCTTGCTCTCTCTCTCTTTTTTTTTGGCAAGAAAGCTTGGCCCGGTGCTAACATCTGCTGCCAATCTTCCTTTTGGCTTGAGGAAGATTATCACTGAGCTGACATCCAAGCAAATCTTTCTCTATTTTGTATATGGGAGGTCGTCACAGCATGGCTTCATGAGCAGTGGGTAGATCTGTGCCTAGGATTTGAACCAGTGAGCCCTGGGCCACCAAAGTGGAGCGCATGAACTTAGCTGCTACACCCCAGCCGGTCCCCTCTTGCTCTCTTTTGATTACTATTTGCATGACATTTCTTTTCTCATCCTTTCATTTTCAACCTGTTTGTCTTTGGATATAAAGTGAGTCTCCCATAGATAGAATATAGTTGAATCATGATTTTTTTACCCATTCTGCCAATCTCTGTCTTTTATTGGAAAGTTTAACCTCTTTATATTGAAAGTAATCACTGATAAGGAGGAACTTAATTCTTTCATATTTCTATTTGTTTGTTCATGTCTTTTTTGTTATTCATATCCTCTATTACTACATTCATTTATGTTTAATTTGTTTTCTGTAGTATACTATTTTGATTTCCTCATTTTTTTTTTGCATTTTTTTAGATATTGTCTTAATGGTTACCATAGGGATTACAATTAAGATTTTAAATTTATAATAATCTAGTTGAAATTGATACCAACTTAATATAACCAACTTAACTTCAATAGCATATAAAATCTCTGCTTCTATACAGCTTCTTCCCCACTCTTTGTTATTTTACAAATGTAAAAATTACATATTTATGTATTATGTATCCATTAACCTAGATTTATAGTTATTTTCATGCATTAACTTTTTAAATCATGAAGGAATTAAAAAGAGGAATTAAAAATAAAAAATAAAATATCACCAGCTTTCATATTTACCTATGTAATTGCCTTTACCAGATATTTTATTTCTTTGTAGGGCTTTGAGTTACTTTCTAGTGGTATTTCATTTCAGTCAGGAGGACTCCGTTTTGTCTTTGTGCACTGGCAACAAACTCCCTCAACTTTTGTTTATCTGGTAATGCCTTAATTTCTCCTTCATTTTAAAATGATAATTTTGCTAGATGTAGAATTCTTGTTGACAATTTTCTTTTTCTACAGCCCTTGAAATATGCTACCCCACTACCTTCTGACCTCCATTATTTTTGATGAGGAATTGGCTGTTAATCTTATTGAAATTCCCATTATGTGACAAGTCATTTCTGTCTTGCTGCTTTTAAGTTCCCTCTCTGTCTTTGTCATTTGATTATAATGTGTCTGGATGTGGATGTTTTTAGTTTATTCTACTTGGAATTCATTGAACTTCTTAGATGTGTAGATTCATGTCTTTCACCAGATTTGGAAAGTTTTCAGCCATTATTCTTCAAATATTCTTACTACCCCTTTCTCTTTCTCTTCCCTTTCTGTGACACCAATAATATGTATGTGGGCATGCCTGTTGGTATCCCTTAGGATACCACGTGTCCCTTAAGCTCTGTTTACTTTTTTTATCCCTTTTTGTTTCTTCTCCTCAGACTGAATAATCTCAATTGCCCAATTTTAAGTTCACCGATTCTTTCTTCTGTCTGCTCAAATCTGAATTTTTTCAATTCAGTTATTGTACTTTCAGCTGCATGATTCCTGTTTGGTTCCTTTTAATCATTTTCACATTTTTATTGCTATTCTTATTGTGTTCAGACTGGTTTCTTTTAGTTTCTGTCATTTATTTTTTCCATTGAATGAGCCTTACTTTTTATTTCCTTGTGTAACTTTTATTTTTTTGTCATTGTTGTAAACTGGATATTTGAATATTATAATGTGATAACTCCAGAAATCACATTGCCTCTTCCCCAGGATTTTTTGTTGGTTGTTGAAGTCTGCAGTTGTCTCTTTGTTTTGAGACTTTTCTAAACCTTTTTTTGCAGTCTGTATTCTTTCTATAGCTATATGTGTCATCACTGAATTCTCAGTTCCATTACATCAGTGGTCAGCCAGTGACCTGAGAGATTTTCTTAAATACCCGGAGCCAAAAAGAGAAGAAGAAAATACTGCTCTCCTGGTTTTTGCAGCTTGCCCTGGCAATGCCTAGCTGGGGCACTACTTCAATACTAAGTGGGCTGCCTACAGCTCTTCTTTTGCCTTCACCTTTTGCTTGCACAGAGCCCATAGATCTGCCAGAAGTGCAAGCCTAGGGTAATCTCAGATCTTTTTTGAGTAGGCATCCAGTCCTAGGTATATGCATTGCACTTTCTCTTCTGAGTCCTATTCCATAAGAGACTTTCTTCTCTGACTTTTCTTGCCCAGGCTTGGCTCTGCACAGCACATGCACCATCTGCCACACCTTGGCTTAGGTGGTGACAGGAGGTGTACGCCTTTAAATCTTATGACAGGTACCACCACTGCTCTGAAAGCTGTTCTCATACAAGGTAGGAAGGGAGAGGCAGCAAAATAAAGCTCAACCTCTGTGCCAGTCCCTCAGGGTAATGCTAGACAAGTCAAAATGCACAACCACAGTAAGTTAAAAAATTCCATCCATACTAGTGCCCTGGCACCAGCAAGCCGCTCCAGGAATTCAGGCCACTGTCCCCATAGTTGCTGCCACTGCATTAGAAAATATGAGATAGTAGGCAGGTCTATGAAAGTGCCACAACATTCTCTTACCAAAAATCAGTCACCCTTTTCTCTAATAAGCAGTTCTCTGGTGCTGTACATTATGGATTAGATTTCAGAGTTCTAAAAATGTTGATTCTATGAGTGTTTTCCAGCTTATGGTCGTTTGGAAAGGGACCAATTATACGAATGTTCCACTCTGCCATTTTTCTTTATCTTTACTTTTTATGTTACATTTTTAAAATGTTCATTGCAGGCATATAAGGGACGGTATTTTTCTGTCTTTAATATTTTTAAGCTCTTCTTCTAACATGCCCAAGTGCTTGGTACATTAGTTCTTTTTAATTTTTTTATAGCCTTTTCCTTATTGGTGAAATTTTTTCTTATTTTGTAGTCATTTCCTGTGAGATCTTATTCAGTGAGGTGTTTTTATGTGTATGGTTGAGGGATGCTATATGTCTGAACTTAGGGAGTTTCCCCAGTTTTACCACTGCCAGGCCATAAAAGTTTTATATGAATTCCTCAGCTTATACATTTTCTCTCCAGATAGGTAATATAAATTTGGACTCTACACCAATTTACTATATAAAATAAGAGTTTAGATTTCCTATGTTAAAATTTTAACTTATTGCCTGGGGAATAGCAAGAATCTTCATTGTCTTTTTGAGTCATCAGACAGACTTTTTTCTAGATTCCTTTAATAGTTCTTTTATGCAGGTGTCTCAGTTCTAATTTCAAGCCACATATTTTCTTTCATGGATATTTAAAGTCATTACACTGGATGATACAGTCTGTTTCTTCCTTTGTAGCTCTAAATTATCTCTTTGTTTCTGATACTAGGACTATCCTTTTCTTTTTTACAAGCTCCACATTGCATTAAAGAAAATCCTACATTTGCACAGCATTTAAAAGGTTGACACAGCAAAAATTGTGGATAACTTTTCACCATTTTGTCTTAAACTGAAATTTCCTCACCCACTCTTTCAACTCAATTTAATCTGCATCCATCCATATCACTTCATTTCATATCGTTCCAGTCATCTAATGGGGTTTGGTCATCTTTGACCTTCAAATTGTCCAGTTCAATATCTTTTATACTTTCATCTCACTTGATCAGTCAGCAGCAACTAATATAACAAATAATTTTCTTCTTCTTGGAAGCATTTGTATTTATCTTCGGTGCTAGTATCTCCTATTTTTCTTTTACTTCTGATTGCTCTATTCAGTTCTTTTTCCAGCTCCTCCTTTAATAATCTTTATTAAAAGTTTTCTACAGTTCATTACTTAATTCTCTTAATTTCTTACCGTGAAGTGTATTCTTAGATATTCTTCAACATTTCTATAGCTTGAATCTCCATATATATGCACATAATTCCTTTTTTTACTAGTACAAATGTGTACAATATATTTACACTGTGTTGAGGAATTTTAAACGAAATAGTCCCAAATCTACTTTTGCCTTCCTAAAGCTATTATTTTTCATCCTTCGTTTTAGAAAGTACCAAATTTATCTACTCAATTTTTCAAATTATAATTCCAGGAAGAAGAATTTACCCTTTTCTCTCCTTCATCCTTTCACTCAACCATCAGCAAACATTATCTTTGCTATATTCAACATATATCTTGATTTTATATACTTTTTCCCATCTTCATTGTCACCATTTACATTCAATGTACCATCCTTTCTCACTGAAGTAGTACAATATCTTCCAAACTGGTCTTCACAATTTCACTTTTGTCTAAGTCATAAAATGTCTTGTAAGATGCACCAGAAATACTTTCCTAAAATGAAAACAGCATGCTGACACTTGTCTGATAAAATTCAGCAGTGACTTTCCACTGTAAAAGATAAAAGAAGAAACATAAGGGGCCAGCCCAGTGGCACAGCGGTTAAGTGCCCACATTCTGCTTTGGTGGCCCAGGGTTCACTGGTTTGGATCCCAGGTGCTGACATGGCACCCCTTGGCAAGCCATGCTGTGGTAGGTGTCCCACATATAAGTAGAGGAAGATGGGCATGGATGGTAGCTCAGGGCCTGTCTTCCTCAGCAAAAGGAGTCAGATTGGCAGCAGATGTTAGCTCAGGGCTAATCTTCCTCAAAAAACAATAAATAAATAAAAAATTTAAAAGAAAAGAATGATAAAATGCAAAAAGATAGAACAAGCAGAAAATAGATAACAAAATGATAGGCCTCAATTTTAATATATCAATAATGACGTTAAATATAAAAGGTCTAAACACACCAAATAACGAAAAAGAATGAGATCATACAGTATTTGAGTTTCTCCCTCTGACTAATTTCACTCAGCATAATTACCCTCAAGGACCATCCATGTTGTCACAAATGGCAGGACTTCATTTCTTACAGCTGAGTAGTATTCCATTATGTATAAATACCACATCTTTTTTATCCATTTGTCCCTTGATGGGCACTTAGATTGCTTCCAAGTCTTGGCTATTGTGTATAATGCTGCAATGTGACAACATGGATGGTCCTTGAGGATGTTATGCTGAGTGAAATTAGTCAGAGGGAGAAAGTCAAATACCTTATGATCTCACTCATAAGTAGAAGATAAAAACAACGACAAACAAACACATAGCAATTGAGACTGGATTGGTGGTTACCATGGGGGGGGGGTGGACAAAAGGGGTGATTAGGTTTACATGTGAGGGGATTGACCATTATTAGTTTTTGGGTGGTGAACATGATGTAATCTACACAGAATTCGAAATATATTATGACATACGTCAAAAATAAATAAATAAAATGAAAATGCCAAAAGAAAAATGAAATTAAAAAAGAAAAAGAATGGCAGAAATGATTTTAAAATTAACCAACTATGTGCAGTTTATAAGAAACTTATTTCTGCTATAACAAATAATCCTGAAACTATCAGACAATGGATATGTAAAAAAAATGCACATTGGCTGCTTCCTCCTGTCACATTCAAAATTTAATTAAAGTATCATAGTTCTAAACATAAAAAATTAAAAATACAAAGATTTTACTAGACAACATGGAGAATATCATCACAATTTTGGTGAATGCAAAGTTTTCTTAGAGAAAACACAAAAAGTATTAACATCAAAAATGAAAAAATGAAAAATTTGACTTGATCAAAATTAAAACTTCTGTTCATAAAAATAACCCTTTGAAAACTAAAAATGCAAGCTAAATACTCAGACACACATATATTCAGATTACACATATAGATACTTGATCTAATAAATTTGACAATACGTCTCTTACAACTCAATAAGCCAAATAATCTCTTGAAAATAGGCAAGCAACTTGACAGACAAATCACAAAGAAATTCATGAATGGCCAATAAACACATGAAAAGATGCTCAACATCATGACTCACTAAGAAAATACAGATTAATTTCACATGAATATAATACTACACACCCACTAAGGTGGCTAAAGTTACAAATTATAGGAATTCCAAATTTTGATGAGGATGTGAGGCCAGGTGAAACTCTCATGAATTTTTTGTGGGCCCATAAATTGGAGCAGCCAATTTGTAGAAATGTTTGACATTTCCTCATATTGGTAAATACATGTTAATCACATGGCACAGTAGTTCTTTTTCCAAGAATTCCACTCCTAGATACCTAAGAGAAATGAAATCATATGTACACACAATGATTTGTAAACAACTGTTCATAGAAGTTTAATTTGTAGTAGCCATAATATGTAAGTACTGGAAATACCCTAAATATTAACCAAGAAGACAATGGATTCAGTGGATTAATCCATTTTATGGATTAGTGGGTTTGTAGTATTATATTCATGTGAAATTAATCTGTATTTTCTTAGTGAGTCATGATGTTGAGCATCTTTTCATGTGTTTATTGGCCATTCATGAATTTCTTTGTGATTTGTCTGTCAAGTTGCTTGCCTATTTTCAAGAGATTATTTGACTTATTGAGTTGTAAGAGACGTATTGTCAAATTTATTAGATCAAGTATTTATGTGTGTAATCTGAAAAGGTACACAAATTGTGCTATGTTGATGCAAAGGAACACAACTCAGCAAAAAACATAAAATAAACTGTTGATACACACAATAACATAGATCAATCTTAAAGAACATTTGGTTTTTGGAAAAAGCTAAATACAAAGATCTGTACTTTATGATTCCATTTACATGAAGTCCAATAATTGGCAAAAACAATCTCTGATGTTAGAAATCAGAACAGTGCGAATTGAAAATTCACTGGAAAAGGACATGAGCGGGTGAAAGTTCACTCCACTGAGGCTTCCAAATTTTCATACACAGTGTTTCCACATGTCTACATAAAATGCAATGTCCCCATTGCCAAAAATGATAGCTCCAGAGCCTCATCTAGTTATTGCTTTCATCTTTAATAAACAGTCCAGAATTTCTGGATGATATACAGATCTCTCCACTGTATACAGTTGTTGATCTTCACTTTTTAATAGCCAATAAGTCTATAATTTATCTGCTCCAAACACATCTCATATAAACTGGTTGAAAATAAACAATATAACCACTATCATAGCTTCATTTGGAAAATGGAAGCGTGAGAAGCTGACAGTAGTCACTAGCTCATAGCAAGTATCATCATTTGGGAAGAAATAGCAGACATCTCTTTGCTCTGTACTTTTATAATTGTGATTCACATTCGGTCAGAACCAACCAATTGTGGAAGATTATTGTGGGTAAGACAGATTATGACCTGGGGCAATGTGAATTTAGCTAAGCTTCCAATTGCATTTTCTGTGTCCTCTTTTCAAGAAGCACGTGTTTGTTATTTTTTTCTTTTTCCTTTTTTTTTTTCTTTCAGATTTTAAAATTCCCTTTCTTCACGTAGACCTGTGAATCCATCTGCTTTCTGTGTGCAGATATGGTGATTGTTATCATTTTGCCTCCTTCGTGCAACTTCATCTCCTCCCCTTAGTGGTTGTAGCTTATGAAAAATGAGTATTGGATTTATTTCTCTTTCAGTTCCAGAGCATTCTCTGCCTTCACTTGGTAAGCCCGTATAGTTATTTCCTTGTTCTAATTAACAAATTGTTGGATGGACTTTTTAAAACATGACAGCTATCTTAGGAGAGTCAGTATTTTTCTTGAGGTTCAAGATATTATATATCAGCTCAAAGTTCCTCCTGGAATTAGGTCTAAATTAATCAGTGTTTAGTGGGATTTGCTTCACTGTTTTTGATATGGAGATTTATTTCCTAATTTCACTGAATTTAATTATCAATTTTTACTACTTTTGATATTTTAGATTGGATTCAAAGGAGACAGGGAAAAACTGCTTTAGTTTGTCAACTTTAAGTAGAAAAAAATGAAAGAATTTTTATCACTAAACTTTTGTGCGGTTGTGGTTTCTGCCTTAGAAGCAGTGGATCACACAATGATCTGAGGCATATCCGTACATTTCTGACAGATTAAAATGCTCTAATTGTGCCATGCTTGTAGTAGTAGTAGCATGTCAAGTAGGTCACAAGAAAACCATTCAGAAATATATAGAGTTAAATATTTTAAAGCACTTTTTTCCTCAAGAAATCCTCAGTAAAACAAATCCCAATGGGAGTCTCTTGGCTTACCTATTAAGGTTATTAATAAATATAGATTCCAGGACAGAGTTGCCTTGTGGCTAACAATAAGAGTGATTGTGGAAGCACAGATTTCCATTGACATCTGGTTGACCTAACTCTCCTAGTTTTAACTGAAGGAAATTTTCAAGCACTGACTATTTCTCCATGATACATCTCATAACCACTTCTGAATTTCATAGTGTTAATGATTTTCAATTGATTAAAATCTTATATTAGAGAAAATTTTATTATATTGACATTTATTTTATACTTTTTCACAAATGTATGCCCTTCTTTCTGCTAAATGATTCCTTTTAATTAATTTATTAGATTTGTTTCCCTCTGAAAATACAGAAAACCTCCATTTCCTCAGAAGCAAAGATTTAACAGAATTCCTCTCTTTTTTTCAAAATTTATATGAAGCTTATGAATTTCACATTTGTACTTCTAGGCTAAACAAATTTTTAATCCCTAACAATGAAAGATACTGATGGAAGGAATGTTAAACTTTCCCAACAATGAGCAAGAGAGGCATTGTCAGAGTTGTCTTTCCTTGGCCCTATGGAAGAAGCCAGCTGCCAAATCATATTGGATCCAGCGGTGGAGTGAATTTCTTTCTCATTTTATAGAAGCTTGAAGGGTACAGCTTAAAGATTCTCTTGACAAGTTCAAGAATAACAGCATCATTTTTCCAGGGAACTCTAAACATTAAAGTGGTAAAATGCTATCTGATAAGGAATTGAGACAGGCTCTATCTTACTGTAGATTCGTGAAAAGGCCTACAGTTCAGGGTTCAAGGACAGGCTCCAGAGCAGACCTCAAATCAGCTGGTTCTGCATTTTAGGAACCTTACCCATGACATTCCACACCTGGCTCAGTGTTCTATATAACGCAGAATGCTTTCAGGTGCAGGTTTTAGAAATCCATATTGAACTACCCAAGTTTCCAAATACAATGGAGCAGATAACAGAATGAAGGCAGTAGTTATAAGAATTATTATAACTTCCGGGAACCTCAAAAGCAGGAACTAGAGACTCAAAGCTACAATCAGCTGACATCAAAAACATGAAGATGAGACTACTAGAAGGGTAATTTCCAAAATGAAGGAAAGTATGAATCATTTTGTGACTTGGAGCTGATGGCCAGACACAAAAGACGTGTTCACAGTCCCATTGCTGTTACTGAAATCTCATCAAAAAATAAGTCAACATCACTTACATTAAATTTTAAATAATTAAACATATCTAAATGTATTGTACTCTTTCTTGCTAAATTAGAAAATTATAATGAACTTGGTAATTAGCAGAAGCATGTGCTGACATTGATGGTAACTGAATTGAATAACTGGTTCCTTTACTGAAGATTTCTTTAGAAGATTTCAGGAATTTTGCTTTTAGGAGTTGAAAATGGGTAAGGTGTAAGAATAAAATTATTTTTACTATGCTTATGAACTACCCAACAATGATACAAGGATATTTAGCATGTTTATGGCAAGATCATTTTAACATGCTTGAAAGCAAGATGTTGCTGGTAAATCCACAGCTGATACACGTAGCAGACATCAATAGTCAATGTCAGTTACTAAATTGATTGTGAATGACTTTAGGGTGGAAATGAATATTCTGGGGCCATAATATAAGATTCTCTGTTAGGAGAGAATTCAGTCAAGGTTAAAAGTTATCAGGAAGGTGAGCTATATGAAAGGAAGAAGACGTCTTAGAATAGAAGTCAAGACTAAAATTAGTGCTTTAATGTGGCTTCTCAGTAGCCTTATTTCTATATTTATCCTATTATCTTATCTAGACTTTTTTTCCCTGGAAACAGTGGAGGATAAAGATTAACACATGCCTAGACTTAATCCTTACCTGACTACTTGTAGCATTGTAGTCATAGGCAAACTACTTGATCTGTGTTTATATTGTGGAGATCTCTTTTAACATCCCAAATCTTCACCTTCAAATTTTTGGAAAAAAGAAAACTGTAACTTGGAGGGAGACACCCTCTCTAAGTTCCCTTTCTCCAACCTATGGGACTTGAAGGACACACTTGTGAGATGTGTGCCCTTCATGGCACACATCTGCCATAGGCCCTGAGCATCTCCACACACTCTTGATTAATACTCCAAGAAAGCAAGATCTAATCACTTTTGATATGGGCTACTTCTAAGCATTGGGTTTCCAGTGAGCAAACTTGAGGGACTGGGCAACAAAGAACAGGTTGGTTTTCGCTCACTATGAAAGTAGTTAATCCCACAGCTCAGTGTTCCTCCTCAGTAACACTGACCACTGTGTGCTTGCAGGATCCAAGACAGTCCTTTGTGTTGTACTTGGGGAATGAAGAACCAGCGTGAGCGTCATGCTGACACTCCAGCTGCTGCTTTTTTGCTTT
Source organism: Equus caballus (assembly GCF_041296265.1). Taxonomy (NCBI): domain Eukaryota; kingdom Metazoa; phylum Chordata; class Mammalia; order Perissodactyla; family Equidae; genus Equus; species Equus caballus. Next base: position 23,402,749 of record NC_091687.1, read on the forward strand.
AAGTAATAAAGTGTTTGTCTCTGATTCAGGATCTTGAGTCACCGTGAAACTATGTATGGCAGGCTAGCTTGTTAGCTTAGAGGTGGGGTGAAATTTCATTTTCTCACACCCTTCACAATTAAAGACAGCCACACCTCCCTGTCGTGGTAAAAAAATCATTACTGTTATCTTTTTAATTGAGGAGAGAACAGCTGTGAACTGATAGATGCTGAGCAGTTTGCAAGAGGGATTTCTGAAGAGCGTATAGCATGACGTGAAAAACTATGGCGGGACAAAACAGTCTTTGGGATGAGATTATGTGTTTATAAAAGGAAAAAAAAGTCAGCATTTGGAAAAAAGTAGTCTTACTATGGAAAAATTTAAAGGTAGGGATAGTTAGGTTTCTGCATGGTTCAAGTGGTGCTGACTATTAAACTGCCTGTACAATAAGGTTTTCAGCTCCATACATTGAAAGACAGACCACAGCCTTCACATGATGACCTCATGGTATGCCATTGTCTTTGGCTAACGCAAATCCCTTTGAAGTGAAGTGATAAGTATACCTTAATTAGCGATATGTACCAAGTATGAGTAAAAAAGTGGATAAAGCATGCAATCAGTGGTTCATATCTATCAAGAAATAAGATCACCTGTCTCAAATTGATTTATTTAACAGATAGGAACTCAGCAACTTTAAAATGATTCCTAGGAAAAGAAAGTAAGTGTATGCTATAAATTCATTTAATATCATTACTATAAGCTATTTGCAAATTGATAAATTTAATCTATGGTCATGAAAGGAATAGACATGGTTAGATTAGTTCAAGGAATGTATCACAGAAAAGGATAAATCAATACCATTGCAGTAAAATTAGAAGACAGCACAATTTTTGGATTAGCATAAAAATGTTGATTAACCTTCCTAATAAGAGCAGAATGAAGTAGTCTATGGTGGGTGAATGATCTCACTAGATAAACAAGAGAAGCTGGATAAATTATGAAAATCATAGGTTTAGAGGCAGGAGAGAACTTCAGAAGGAACAAAGACTAACAGGAATAAAATTCTACAGGAGGAAAGAATCTTCTGTCTGTGAGCTGAGAACCTGCAGCTGTCCCCAGAGGCCTTTCCCAAGTCAGCGAAGGGCCAGATCCTCAAAACAGGCTTGGTTCAGGACAGGGACACTTCTAGAAGACACAGAGATGAGACGATAAAATGGCAGATAATAACTTGATATCAGTAATTGTAATAAACAAAAAGAGATATTACCAGAAAAATGCCAAACTGGACATAAAACAAGAGATTATTAAATAATACATGGCTCAAACAAGAAATCATGATACACGTATAACATATAATTTTAATTGAATGACAATGAGATTCAAATACAACAAAGCTTATGGAACCAGCAAAAGTAGTGATCAGAGTGTAAATTTATAAAAGCATATATTTGAAAAGAAATTACAGCATTGAATAAATCTGTGATTTAACTTTCCAGCTTTAAGAAACTGGAAAGAATAAATCAAACCTAAAAATTAAGTAGATACAAGGAAATAATAAATATAGGAACAGAAATTAATTACATAAAAAATAAATGTTAAATTAAGAAAAGTCAATAACTGAAAATTTGGCTCTTTGAAAAGACTAATAAAATTGATAAACTCCCAGCAACACTGCTTAAAATAATGTTGAAAAAATATGATTATCAATAGCACAAATACAAAAGATATAATCATATTATATTAAAAAAGGAACAAAAGCATATGATGAACAACTTTACAATAACTTACTTGGCAAAGTGGATGACATAGGCAGTTTTTCAAAAGTAAATGCACCTTAAACATGAAACGAAAATAAATAAAATTTTGTACAGTCCAATATCAATTAAAGAAATCAACATCATTATTAAAAGTCTTCCTACAAATAAAAGTATAGTCCCAGCTTACTTCTCTCATCAGTTCTTCCTGTAATATATAGAAGAAATATCTTCAGTCTTACACTAACTCTTACAAGGACTAGGAGCTAAGACAACATTTCCTACATCCTATGTGAGATGGCTATAATCTGGATATCAAAACCTGACAAGAACATTTCGAAGAAAAGTCTATTACAGACGAAATCTCTTTAATGAAAATTTTGCTAATTGAATTTAGTTGTATATAGAAGAGATAGAAATAATTAGTAAGGGAGTTTTCCCCAAGAAAAAAAAATACTTTGACAGTCAAAATAATTCACATAACTCAGCAAATTAACAGAAAACACCTCTAGGAAAAATTTTAGAAAAAAAGTCAAGGGAATAGAAAAAGTCTTCTTATAAAATGGCATACATTTATTACTTTAAAAGAATCAGTGAAATATGAGTTGAAAGGAATATAAACCCCTAATGAGTATGTTAAAAACACTAAGGTAGTGGTCAGCCCCATGGCCAAGTGGTAAGTTCATGTGCTCTACTTTGGTGGCCCAGGGTTTTGCCGGTTCAGATCCTGGGCGGGCACATGGCATGGCTCGTCAGGCCGTGCTGAGGTGGCGTCCTACATAGCACAAGCAGAGGCACTCACAACTACAATATACAACTATGTACTCGGGGGCTTTGGGAAGAAGAAGAAGAAAAGAAGATTGGCAACAGACATTTAGCTCAGGTGCCAATCTTTATAAAAAGACTAAAGTCAGTATCTTGGTAAAATATTAATGGTAAAATACTGAAAGCATTCCACAAACAGCAAAATAACACAAGAGAGACTATTGTCATCATATCTATGAATAATTTTACTGATAACCTCATTCAGTAAAATAAGGTAAAAAAAAGAAATAAAAAGCATAATGATAGGAATGGACAAAATAAAACTGTCATTATTTGCAGATGACATAAATGTATATGCAGAAATTCCAAAATAATCTATAAACTATTATAATTATCAAAGTGAGTTTAGTGAAGTCCCTGGATACAATGTCAATATACAAGAACAGATTGTATTTCTATATTCCAGAATAAACAAATACAAAAAAAATACCATGAGCTATACTACAGATACTGTAAGAGAGATATACTATGGTCATAGTTTAGAAGACTCAGTATCATAGATGTCAATTTTACCCCAAATTACAGTGTTTATGTAATCCTAATAAAAGTCCCTGTAGGAATGGCCATGGGATTGTGTGGTGTGTGTGGTGTGTGTATGTGCCTACATGGCAGGATTGTCATTCTAAAATTTGTGGAAATCAAAAGGGTGAAAAAAAGTCAATGTAATCTTGAAAGCCTCTGTTCATATAAAAACCTGCATGCAAATGTTTATCTCAGCTTTACTCATAATTGTCTAAACCTGGAACAACCAAATTGTCCTTCAATATCTGAGTGGATAAAACAACTGCAGTACATTCATACCATGGAATACTACTCAGTCATGAAAAGGAATGAGCAATCAAGCCACTAGAAAACAAGGAGGAGCCTTAAATCCATATTTCTAAATGAAACAAGCCAGTGTGAAAAGACTGCTTTTTTATTATTTCAGTTACAAGACATTTTGATAAATGCAAAACTATAGAGACTGAAAAGATTAGTGATCACTAGGGGTTTGAGGGAGGTGGGGATGAATATGTGAAGCCCATGGGGTTTTAAGGACAGTAAAATTATTTTGTATGATACCCTACTGATGAATACAAGACATTATGCATTTGTCACAACCCAGTGTAGGCAAATTTTAAAAGTTGGGGATCCGTGGGAAGAATGCAGACTTTGAGAAGAGAATCCAATGTATGCGAAAGGTATGAAACAACCACCCTGAAAAGGATGGGGGAAAGAGGCTGACCTAAATATCTTCAGAAATGAATGTAAGTTTAAAAGCAAAAGGAATTGCACGTACACACTGGACTCCAGTTGATGAAACTGTTACCACGGAGATACGAGTTAACAATTCCAATACTGCTATAGATGAACACAGGAATTGGACACTTAAGTAAATGGATGGCAGTTTTCTCACTGTTGGAGTGAGAATTTATAGTAAGAGGAGGAAGCTACAGTGACCCATGTGGTGATGGATTACAGTTGGAGACATCGTGATGAACTCATATTTAGGTTAGTATGGATACAAATGGGTACAAACAGATATATGTTATATATGGGTATATATATGGATTAGTGTGCACATATATAACTTTTTCTCTGTCAGTTGAGAGGCCTAAAACAAATGACACCCTAGAAGTAGTCAGCCTGCTTCACACCCAGATTCTGGTTTCTAATACCATTCTCCAATGGAAAGAACTATGGTTTCTTGGAGAAATAGCTGATTTTAGGCTGGGGTCAATAAATACAAAAGATGCACCTGAGGCACACTAGTAGAATAAATATCTTTGAGTCCATACTGATGTAAATAAGTGATTAAATAAATTAGCGTATGGGGAAGAAGAGACAATACTCCTTTGCAAAATAATTCCAAATAATATATGTCTACACTCTGCCCTTGGAAGGGGGTGCATAATTGCACATAGTGACTCCCTTCCAAAGTGTACAACAGGAAAGGGAGAGAAAAAGAGTCACTTTACACTGGAGAAACCTGATGTGAACTACTTCAGTCAAGTGATCAAGGCCAACATCAACACTCAAACATCATGTTGATAATATTCGCACTTGAAACCATACAGTGAAAATGACGCTTTACCACTTTTCCACCCACTAACTCATAATTCCAGTCTTTATCGAGAGCAAAACATTAGACAAAGTCAAATAATGGGCACTCTAAAAAGTACTTGATCAGTCCTCCTCAAAACTATCACGGTCATAAAAGTAACGAAAGTGAGAAACCAGGGCATTGGAGGGGAGTCTACAGAGACATGACAATAAAGACGATATTCTGGATAGAATCCTAGAATAGAAAAAGGACACTAGGTAAAAACTAAGTTAGCCTAAATAAACTATGGACTTTAGTTAACAATTATATATGAATATTGGTTCATTAATCATAACAAATATACCACACTTACATAAGACATTTATAATAGCGGATAAACTCTTCTAAAAAATAAAGTCTATTAAAAAGGAAAAACATCCTTTGAAGTCTTAATCAATTTTATCTATTTCACATTATCTTAATAGAACCTTCCTTTGCTTCTAGGAAGCTGAGAAAATTCTATTAGAGAGTTGACTGAGTTGATAGACACCATAAGGACAGGATGTTCCCCTCTTGATGATGATCTGATGTGCATCATCGGGGTACAATCCAGAGCACAGGGGTTGCTTCCTATGCGGTTTATTGGCATGTGCTGCAGAGAGAGAGCAGAATTAAGAATTCTTGTCACTGCAGACAGGCTGCTTTAGGAGGCAGCTAGAATTTTGTTTAATTTTATTTATAAAATTGAACAAATTACTTTTGTTTTAAAGATATGTATAATGTGTGAATGTTAATTAGTTATAATAATTCATATTATCTCTGTGAAGGTTGTTAATTGCACGACTTGTCTCCTTTGTATGGAAATATCATAACAAGTGTCATAGAGGGGTGTGATAGTCAAGGCAATCTATCAACGTGTTTCATACGTGTATAGGTATGTATGTGTGTATCCATTCGTCTATTTACCTACCCACCTATCTCCTCCCTATTGATTTACCTTTCTATCTACCTATGTACATGTCACAATAAGTGAGCGACTTTCTGGTGCAACATTTAAAACAGCATCAAATAATTAATTGATAATAAACAAACCCATATTATTGGGTTGTTATGTTAAACACATATATACTAAACAAAGTAAATAAAACAGGGGCTTTGAATATTTATGGCACTGTATTGGCTGAAATTAAGCTTCTATACCACTTCATTTTCCTTACTAGGCTAAAAGAAATTGTTCTTTCCTGCGCTGTGTGAAGACTATCATAGGGTGAGGTTGGGACTGGAGATCTTTTAAAAACTGTATGATGTTTGTTTATGGCTGTCTTTTGGATAAATAAAATCATTAGTCCATATCAATTGATGTCCCTAAGGCCTGAGCATGTGCTAGTACATTCTACCTACCAATATTAGCATGGTAGGCCAGAAGCACCCAGAGAGACTGGTGGTGTTATGTAGATATGCTGCTGTAAAAAATATATATATATGTATATGTATATATACACATATACATCTTGGTTACTTTCGTCTAAATTGGCATAATTCTGAGGGGACATGTCTACACTGGCTCCCAGAGTTGACCCAGAAGAATTAAATTTCAATTTCGACCAGTGTAAATGCCTCATTTACACACCTTTGTTGACTGCCTTCTGTTCTCTGGCCCACTTCTCAGTTTCTTCACCTCCCAAATTACTTACACTTGGATCCTTGTCTCAGAGTCTGCTTACAGAAAACTATGATATTTATGCTGTCCTAAATTTAAGTATACTCTGGGCATTGTGAATAATATGAGAGCTAACACGTCAATATTTGTTGACATAACAACAAGATGGTTGATATTCTGGCCTTGTATAGTAAGACATGAGGATTCCTCTGACAAGTGTGATTGTATAATCATTTATGACCACCATTCTTAGTCTGCACATTGCTGCCTGAATTTAAAGGAAGCATGCCTTAAATAATGTGTGCATAAACATTTATGTAAAGTTTCCTATATTGACTGACATTCATCAAATCAAAAGTAATCATTACAAGCCGGTATGAGGTGGATAGATACACATACTGCATATTTACATATGTACAAATAGTCTTTGAATTAAAATAATATAAACTTTCAATTTCCAAAACAATTTTCTCTGTGGAAAATTTACAATCAAAAAGAAAAAATACCCACATATACAAATAGGGTAATATAATATTATTTGGTATCCTGGTTTTCTGCTTAAAATGTATTTTAAAAAATCCGTATCAATAAAATCCTTCGATTGTTCATAATGCAGAATATTGGTTTGGATATTTAGTTACTGACCTATTGTAAGTTATAAAGGTCATGATGTATTTGACTCTTTTAAACAATGATTGTGAACGATACTTTGTGATAAAACAAAGATGTAGTTTAAATTATCTCCCCAGGATAGTTGTATTGAAGGTAACATATATTTCCAAGTCTTTTGCTAAATTGCACTCCATGAAAAATAATGAATTTATATTTTTTTCTAGAATGTTTGAGTGTCTTTCTTGGCCACATTTATTGGCCACACATATTTCTTCTTTTGTGAATTTCTCTATCATGTAGTTGTAAATTACAGTATTTTTATTAAATTCTAAGAGCTCTTTAAATGTGCAGAATATTAACCAGTCTTTTATGTATTTTGCAAGTATTTTTCTGAGTTCCTATTTTTAAAAATATTTTTGTCATAATTCTGAGTCTTTTCTTTTTCCTTATAAATGTTTTTAAAATTTTCTTCCCTTCCTCTATCCCTTATTCTTTCCCTTCTTTCCTCCTTTTGTTCCTTTTTCCACTTTGTTTCTTTTCATTTTGCTTCTTTAAGAGGAGTAATATTTTGAATTGTCAAATCTTTCAAAATTTTAATTAATAAATTTTACTCTTGGAGTCAGGCTTAGGAATTTCTCACTTATGTTAAATTATATAAATCTTCATCTGTATTTTACTCAAGTTTTCATATTTTTATACTCTCACTTCTTTTAAAACGCATCACGTAGCATTTGGTGCATTTTAAGGGATGACAATAGTACTAGTGATTATAGAAATATTGCACTTTCATTTGGGAACATATTTTTCCTAACCTGTTAAATATGGAAAGGCTTGGAATCTAGCCTGGTGGAACAATTTGAAGGAGTAAGAGATATAAGCAATCTAAATAATTATTTTCATATGAAAGGAGAGGGATGATCACTTATGTAGAGAGAGACAGTTTATTTTCGAGTTTAAGATTTCTTCTGGTGAGCTGGTAGGTAGGGATCTATGCCAAAAAATGAGAAAGGAGAAAGGAGTTGATGATGGAGACCCGAATCTGAGTAAAAGATAGGTCCCAGAAACAAGACAGTAGAGCAGGCTTGGTCTAAGGAAAGCTGACTACCAAGAGGGGTTCCATTTACTGAAGAATGGACACTATTCTGGTGGTGTGGTGGTGGATAATGTGCTACTTAAAGTTCACTTTTCTATGTAGTAAATCCCTTACAACGCCCTCAATTCTTCTGTCAAGTTTATTGCACAATATCAAATTAATGCCAGACTTTTGTTAATTCCACCTTGGATAACAAAAAAATATATACTACAGGTAAAGCAGATGAAGTGGCAGTGATGATTATCCGAGAAAATCTGGGGAAGCCTGAAGCCGCAGTCTGGACCAAAGGTCAGACGTGTAAGTATTCTCTGGAAATTTAGTAAGACACACGGAAAGGATCTCGACTTTTCAGTAGTCAAGCAGGATGTTACTCGAATAGCTAGAAAAGATTGGGAAACTTAGGTTAGGGTAAATTTAGACATTATTTCAATAGTTAGAATAAGAAACTTTCTCTCATTCTCTTCATGATATTTATGTTATTATAGTGCCTATGTTATAAGATGAATTTTAAAATTATTTAATCACATTTAAAAAAACACCAGTTGAGTTTTGATTGAAAATATATTCTATTTAAGATTAATTTGGGAGGAATTTACCAATTCTCAATGTTGATTCTTCACATCAAAGTATACGGCAGTCTCTCATTCTATTCAATATGTATTTGTTTCCCAATGATAATGTGTAATATTTTCACATAGGTTTGGCATAGTAAATAATTATTCCTAATATTTTGAAATATACTTATACTACTGTGAATGAGATTCTTATTTTTTTAATCCATTTTTCTAAATATACTACAAAGGGTATAATTTTTACCCTTTATTTTGTCATTTTCCAACTTCAGTGCTTTTTTAATTCCAATGTTTCAGTAGATTTGCTTGAATTTTTAGTTACGAAATCTTTCCACTGGCAAATAATGATGATGGTGCTTACTCAATTTTTATGAGTACATTTAATTACTTTTTTCATATTCTATTGCAATGGCTGAAATCCAAGAATAAATTTTCTGTATTGATAAAAATGAATAACGTTTTCTTCTTAGAGCTTTTAATGGTGAAACATGCAGTGCTTCAGCATTCTTTATGATGTTTGCTATTGACAATATACTGTACTAAGGAAGTAAAATTCTATTATTATTTTTACATTGACTTAATAATGAGATGTTAAATTTTCAACGACTTTCTATTCATCGTCACCTAAGAAGTTTTACAAATTACCCACATATTTTAAACTTATTAATAGACGAATACTGTATTATTACTCCTGCAATCTTTTAATACACTTTATCATAGTCTATTATTAATTTAGATATGCAGAATCCTTCATTACAGTATATGTATATATGCTGATTGATGGCCATTAAGTTCTTTTGGTGATTTTCTTTTCAACTGTGGCCATCAGGACTGTGCTGTCTTATAAAATGAGTTGAGAAAAATTTCTATTTTCTGTGTCAACAAAATCCAAGAGAATCAACTAAAATTTGTTATAATGGAAATTATCTGGTTTATGAAAAACTGTAATGTTTATCTCATGTCCCCATCTGGCCAGTACTTTTCTGAGAGTTTTATAGCTATAATTTTTTCTTTTTGTCAGTTCATTTCCAATGTTTTAAGATAAATTTAGACATTATTAGATTTTATAGAAACTTACTACAGAAAATTCAAATCTAAAAACATGACAATGTACAAATTAAAATTTTGTAGGCCTCACCTAATTGGAATTATCTTTTTTCTCTCATTCAAAGTTTTGACTTTGCCCATTTTATTTATTTATTTTAGAATAGTATTTGATTTGATCATTAATTGTCACCAGGCTTCTGTCTTCTTAATTAAAAAATTATTTTTATTTTTCTCACTTTTCAACGTTTATTTGATTTTTGGTTTCCGGTCTTCTTAACTAAACCTTTAGTTTATTTGTTTTCTTTCCTTTTTAGCTGTGAATGTCATTTATGTTATAAGTACTCCTTTTATATGACTTTGGCTGAATATAATTTTTTACATTTCACTCTACCTTGTCCACTGAATGTTACGAGTTATGTTTGCTTGCAATTGTGTTAAATAGACTGCATTACCGTTTTTGGCAAAAACTGTAACTTGAAGACTAGCATTTTCTTGTGGTTTTGATCTTACCCTATATGCCTGTATTTAATACAGTACATTCTGCTCCTTTTCCTCTTGAAACTATTGTGTTACCGGAAGCTACAATCTCCTGAGTAGATGTAGAAAATGAGATAGGTTTTCTTTGAAAGAAATTCTATGTGAGATAAGTGTAATGCTTCCTGCTCCATTGCCAGGCCTCATTCTCTGTTGCAAGGTTGGAGGTGGTGTGGTCAAAATGCACATGCCATTTCCCTGTCCAGTAAAGTGTCTTTATATGAAACTTTTAGGAATGAGTTGGTTACCAAATGTCACTTTCTGTGAGCCATTTTTCTGTAATCAGTGATAATTCTTCACAAGATCTGGTACATCATTGAACATTGAAAATGCTATTTCAACATTTGCTCTTTTTTTTGTTTTCTTTTGATGTGGGTGCTAATTTTAACATGCAGATTGAAAAAGATGAATCAATGCCACATAATTAACCAAAATCTCATTCCAGATATCTTCTGGATAGTTAGTTTGCAAGTCTCATGATATACATTGAGACAATGATTTTTATTGGAGTTTATGATATAGGGTATTATGTTAATATTTTTCTGATTCCCCATTTGAAAAAGATCATGGATTAATCAGAGAGAACTCTGAACAAATAATATTGGTTGTATTTGTCTGAACTGAGGAGACTGAGATAAATTGCTGAAATATACTTTTTATTGCATTCCATGCACTGGTATACTGGCAAATGTTTGCTGATTGTTGAAAAAATATATATATACATTTTTATAAATATATATATAAATTTTAAACATGTTTCTTAAACATTTATATACTTTTAAGTTTAAAATTATATATACACTTAAATTTATATATATATTTGTTTGCTATAAACTTTACTAATATAAAGGATGTATAACACACAATTTACAAATAATGATAAAATATTTTTGATGATTCTATTTATCCATTTGGCTCTCACAGAATGCTTTTGTTGATTTTTTGCCAAGCTCTTGTGTCTGTAGCCAAATTATGGTTGAAACTGACACGTGAGTTTAGTTCTGGCATGAAAGTTGGATTATTTTTTGTGCACCAATGAGAAAGATGACAATAAAACAATAAAGACGTACATATATTGAGACTCCACTTATTTGTCATTGATAGAAATGACTTCTTTACTCAACTGGATATTAATTTTCTAATGTTAAAAAAAATCCTCAATATTTTTGTGCTATTTATGATGTAATGGCTACAGACATATATATCACACTTTTAAACTTAATCTACATAATTATATTTCTCTATCACTTTTTAAAGACTAGGTAGTCAACAAAACAATATATCAAACCCTGATATATTGATATATTTGGAGAGTTTCCTGTTTTCCATGGTGGAACTGTTCCTACTATGGCCAATTTCAAGTTACCAACATGATATGCAGTAGCACACTATTATATATATTTCCACTACACATGTTAAATAGACATATATGACCTCAACAGCATAGATAATAGTAAAATATAACATAACTAGGAGGCAAATAGTTTGAATATGCATTAATTTGTTTTTTATAACTTTTTTTTTTTTGAGGAAGATTAACCCTGAGCTAACATCTGCTGCCAATCCTCCTCTTCTTGTTGAGGAAAATTGGTACTGAGCTAACATCTGTGTCCATCTTCCTCTAATTTATATGTGGGACGTCTGCCACAGCATGGCTTGATAAGCAGTGTGTAGGTCCACACCTGGGATCTGAACTGGTGAAGCCTGGGCCACCAAAGTGGAATGTGCTAGCTTAAGCGCTGCATCACCAGCCTGGCCCCTAATTTGTATTTTAGTAAAATTTATTTATGTTTCTTTATTTTAGCTTTCAATAAAGACTGTGTTTAAAACCAACTCATAACCTTCCTGAAAATATAACTGTTGTTTGTGTGAGCCTACGTGAATCAGCCACAACACACCATTGATTTCATACATGTCCTGACATGTCAGTTCAAGTAATCACAGCCCACACCATGCAGTGGTATAGTCACCAAGTGCTCTGGGATATGGTCATCATGATGACTTTGGGAAAGTAATACATGATAGGAGTAAAATTAATTCTATTCTTTCATTTTGTATTTATGAAGGAAATTTATTAACCTAAGTGTTGAATAGAGGACATTTGGAGAATAATTTTGAATAGTGATTTATTTCCTTTTATCTGGGATAAATCTATGACAATAAACTCTCCTTTATTTTTTTAAAATCTCATATACAGTTTGCCTACATACAGAGAAAACAAAGGAAAATAATTATTGACAAACAAATAATCAGCTCTATCATCACATAGACAAATCTTTTCCCAGTAAATACAAAATTACAAACGTGAAATACACAATGCTAAATAAACAAGTGGAGTTTAACACAAAGGAAGACATATGTATTATCCTAGTTAGCCAAGAGAATATAAGTGAATTATGAATAGAAAATGTTGGAGACTTTCAAATAATATTACAGTATTTTAAGTAAACTCTTCTTTTTCTCCTCTTTCCTCTTCTAAATTGAGTGTTATGATATGATTATGAAAAACTGAAAAATGAGTTGCCAATTAAATGAAAGTCAAATCTCAATAAAGTAGCATGTTCATTATTATATTTCACAAGAAGCATACATATGAGTTTCCTTCAATGGTGCATTGACTCAGTGAACTAAATTTTAATGTGAGCAAATTCATTGATGTGGGGATTGATTTGCCACCATATTGATACATGAGTTAAGTATTTCTTGTGATGTATGTGTGTTGTAACATATTCCTTAACATATGTTGAATATAACCAATTAAACACCATACTGTTTTCCTATATGCAACCAGATTCATTTTGAGAAAACTCTAAATTCAGAAAAGTAAGATAGCTTTGGATGTTGGGCACTTCTCTTACCCTAGATGGTGAGTAAAAATTGAACATTTAGCTTCAACTTACCGACGCAGAATGATTTCTACCAAATGAAAATTGTACTAAGGCATTTAAAAATCTCCTACCTAAGAAACATTGTTGCTAGTGGTTTTTTTTTTCAACTATTCTTCTTTTCCTAATTTTCTCTTTAAAACATAATTATTCTCCTTCTCTATTACTAAATTCATGAATTAAATTAAAAAAAATTGTCAATGAGAACATTGCTTCTGCCTTAGGGCAGTTTCTTTAATTAAAGATGTGTATTTTTTCTCTATAATACAGATTGCATGGACTCCATATACCTTATTTTTGTGAAGGTAAGTTAAATGTTATTAGAAAGAATGTCTCACGTACTATATTTCTACTATAATATATCTTTCAGTACCATATTTCTTATAAGACATATCTGTCAAATATTTAAATTGGATTATTAATTTATTCTTATAGCTCAGGGGCAGAGTTTAAATTTATATGCAAATGACAAAACTTCTAAAGGTCTGAATCCATCTAGTTTGTTGAAGTGTGACTTTGGAGCAAAGATAGTATGCATATAATCCCCTGGAATAGAAATGACATTCTCCAGTTATCTTTAGTATAATAACTGAACAGGAATATTTGAATACTCATAAATGTATAAGATCTATTTTATAATTCCATAAATATTTTATATGAGAGCCTTACAATATGTCATCATTCATTTTCAAGTTGATATCATTAAATATCAAGATTAAGCCGAATACATATCCCTTTGAACTTATTGTCAAGCACTAATAAAATTAAAATGATAAAATATGCATAATAATATGCAAAGCAAAGAGTACTTCCACACACCACTAGTTTAGGAAAAAAGGTCCTTATTTTGAAATAGTACCAGAAATAATAATTGTGCACCCTGAGTTAACTTACATTTTTATAGTAACTATTTATAGAAACATATTCTTTATATAGTACTTAATCGTCTTTTTAGGTCTTTAGAAAGCTAGAGAGCATTTTAATGCATCTCCTTTCCTAAACTTAATATGATCACACTTTGTTATTAAATCATTCCTAATGGTTCTCTCAGGCTAAGTGCATCCAGATCCTTTTTTTATGATAAATTTTTCCTGCAGGTCAAACAACCTCAACCACCAGACTATGGAACCACTGAGGGAAGGTCTCTGGTCTTATTTATCATCACTCTGTCTCTTACAATTCATATCATCCTCTACATTTATAGCAGACACTCAATAAATGTTTGTAGAATGAAATATTTCCAAGTCAAAATTAGTACATTGCTTAGCCCCTATTGTGTACTGGGTAAGGTGTTAGAGACAAACGTGACATAACTCATTCCTTGCAACTAAGGGAATTTCAGATATGGATGGAACATCTTTATAAACAGTGAAATAGAGGGAAAATATACAAGTTCCAGTGGAGTTCCAGAAGAAAAAAATCTCAGTCTGAGGGAGTTGGAAAGAATTTTAAAGATGAAGAGTAAGGTAGAGTTTGTGGTAAAATCAAAAGAGGGAATTTGAGGCAGAGGAATTATAATTTTCAGTGGCCTGGAGGCATGACATAGGCAGGAATTTCTTGTCAGTCACAGTAGTTTCATATTCCTAGAGATCTAAATTCAAGGGAGTTCTTTGGATTTAGATATGAGTGTGTCATGGAAACATTTAGCTGGTCAATTGTTCACAGCATGACTTGGGTAATCCATCTATATTTCCACAGCTGTGAAATGCCACCTTTATTTTGCACTTTAATTTGTATGTATTTGATTCTATATTTTGAATTTAGTATTAAACTCCTTTTCTCTGTCTATTCCTATACTATTGTGATATTTTGAATTTAGTATTAAACTCCTTTTCTCTGTCTATTCCTATACTATTGTGATCATGTTAATTCCTGTAACTTTATCATTAATTTGACTAGAATGGAGAGTGTGCTTTCTTCATTATTTTCTGTTTCCAATGATTTGCTGAGTGAAAAGGTGTGGAGATCGATTTGTTTTGGAAAGGAATGGGAAGATATGGAACAACTTCTGCAGGGTATGAAAGAAGTCTCTGGGATAAGCTTATATAACAAGATTGCTGATCAGGACTGAGACCCCAGCTAAGACCAAATGTCATAAATCTGAAAATACTTATGTCTTATGTCATGAGATTTTCTCAATTAATCCTCAGAACTCCAACAGTCTAAATTCAACAGGCCAATGGTCACGTGTATCCAACTTTGGGTTGTGGAAGTTTTGAATGTTAGCAAGAAAGCAGCTGAATTATTGGGCTATTTGCTCAAAGATCCCTAGGAGTGAAAATAAAATAACGCTTCGGATATTGTACTTGGCGAGAAAAAGGAGACCTGTGTATTTACAAAACAGAAAATTTAGGAGTAAGAGAGTGGAAAAGAGGAGTGCTAATGCCCAGAGAACTTGATATTCCAGAATTAGTTTTCAGGGTTAAGACAGTTCCTAGTGAGGAAAGATCAAAGTTGTGGTCATGAAGGTCAGTGGTAAAGTAGATGGGATGTTTTGGTCATTTGAACTAAACAGGTATAAGAAATCAGAGTTAGAATGTTACAAGTCCTTTCTCCAAAGATGTTGAAGAACTCCACTATGGTGAGAAATTTTGTTCTGAAGCATGAGATGCTATTTTTTTCCAGGAAATGTGGTGATAGTTGGTACATCTGGGAAATCCTAGATGAGAGAAATAGGGGAGGCAGGAATGGAGAGAGACAATTGGAATGAGAGAAAGTGCAGTGGATGCAGTTATTTCTGGAATTACCTAAGCTATATACTTCCATGCTGGTTATTATGAAGTCGCTGTAAAGGATTATTTGAATGGTTGAACATCCAGGTCATATAATAATTATATCTAGTTTGCTATACTCAGTCATGATTATATAAGTAATACATAGTGGGGTTGATATTAATATCGAATAATTATTAACAAATGATTAGGTTGATTATTTTGAAAACATCAACAATTAACTGGTATTTTTCTGTAACATATTATTCTTTTCTGGTGCCACTCTAAGCTGGGATAATATCACCGTATATTTGGGCGCTGTTCTCAAACTCTATGTACTTTGTCAAACTTCGATTTATATAGTAAGAATTCATCAATTATATTTTAAAGAGTCTTTTATTTCCCTCATCAATCCTGCAAAATTCTCACAACTAGTAACTTAAAATCACACAAAAGAGGTCTTACACAGCCCTGCATTTTGCTCCCTCTGTCCAAGGAGAGTGCTCACCAAGGCGCCTCCTACTCGCGCTGCTCCAGGGAGGGGATGTTATATTTAGATTTAGTAACTGCACAGGTACAGGGAGACTGGAGGCTGTCAGAGCACTACTACTGCAAACCCGCCCTGGCTCTCGTGTCTACTTTGCTGTTTTATTCCCACCATCAATCCGTTGGGCCGGTATTGTTCGTTTGGCACCCAGTGTTTTTTTAAATTAATATGACATTTTCCCCATTTTTCCCCCTTTAATTCTCTCCTTGATATTGTTGATGTAGGCTGCAGAATATTAGAGGAAGAGGAAAAAGTGAGACCAATTTGCTTTTGCTGGAGTATACCAAGTGAGGCTTGGCAGAATTTCTATGAGGAAAAACAAAATCTTTTTCCTCTATTTTTCTGATTTCCTCAGCTTAGAAACTGGACAAATTTTAATCAGAATTCTTCTTATAAAATGCTTTGACATTCATTAAGCAAATATTAAATATCTATTCTATGTACAACCTTCCTTTCTGGGCTTCCAGGCTAAAAGCTCATGCTGCATCCAAGAGTTTTTCTTATAAATGGACTTTGGGTTTGCCTCATGGGCTTGCTTACACTTTTTAAGAATTGGTAGTTAGTGAATACATAAATGCACCCAGATAACTAGTTTGGCCTTATGTGGAAAGTCAGGTCTATTCCTAGGGGAAAATGAGACATAATTTCTCCCTACGTAATGATAAAATTGAAAATGATATCACTTTGTTTATCTCAGTTAACCAATGAGTTTATTAGGCATGTATATTATCTCCTTGTGAAGTGCCTCATTTTTTTTTGTTTTGTAATGTATAAGTATTATTTTAGAATTAAAATTACTAATGTTTTTGGCATTATTTTCATTGAAAAATGTCATAAAATGTTTAGAAAGATTTTAAATAGAACAATCAATTAAGGAAATTTTACGGGCTTCATTCGTTCAGAATTCTCAAATTAAGTTTGCAAACCATTGAAATCAGAGGTAGTACATACTCAAAATGGAGCAAAGATCTAAACTTAAAGGCTAAAACTATAAAACTCTTAGAGGAAAACTTGGGAGAAAAACTTCATGGCATTTGATTTGGCAATGATTTCTGGGTTATGACACGAAAGCAGAGGAATCCCAGGTGTGTACTGCATTTGGTTTACTATTTAACTAGGTAGACTCAGTTCTAGTGGGTTTCACTTGGCCCTTCTTATCATAATAACCCTAATTCCACAGATCAAGGAACCAAAATGGGATATTGCCATTTTCTAAGTATGTCTGTTCCAATTACACAGTCTGGAACTGAGGAAATAAACACAGGATGGGTTTGGGGACACGCTGGGCCCACTGTGAGATGAATTTGAGCTAAAATTCCATTGATTACCTGACCTCAGTGAGCCCCTACTCTAACCGTGGGCCACAGTGATGTTTTGGGTCTCCTGGAATTAGTGTCAGTTCAGAGGTTGTGTCCAGTGATCCCCCAAAAGTCTGGTTATTTTCTTTTCCCTAATGCACAGTCACCCTGGTAAAAGGCCCGAAATCCCTTTGAGGAAGGCTGGGAGAAAGATTAAGACTATAAATTTTTGGCAGTGTGGTGGGGTCCTTCCTCAAGGGGACCTGGCCTCCCCTTCATTCAAGAGATTCTGTGTCTATAAACTGGCTCAAGTTTATGGATTTATTGAGGGGCCAAACTCTCTGTTGAGTAAATTCAGGTTAGACTTTTGTCACTTGACCTAGAAGACTTCAGCTTGTGCAGATCAAGTAAGAAGTGAGTAAAGCACCCATCCATTCCATGACTAGGGGCACTGTGATTAACTAGCCAATAAAATAGGTCTCTGAAAATCATACTATTCTGATTACTGCTTTGACTCTACTGTCCATTATAGTAATCACATTCACTTTGTCCTTGGTAATTAAGTGTTGCCTCTTGGCCCCTGCCATCTTAGGATCCAATTATCCCTTATTGCATTTAAAGATCTCAGTTCGGTGACTGCAGTTCTGCTCTAATTTCTGACCCACAGAGAAAAGTGACCATAGAGCTCTTCAAGGATACTGAGGATCCCTTCTCAAATTTATTCCTCACAGTCACGGTGAAAAGTGTGTCTTCTGGACCTTACCAAGGTGGGTGACCAGGTGTCACATGATAAATTCATTCTAATATTACAATTTCGTTAAGTCTTTTTATTCCTTCCTCTATAGTATACCTAGATAGCAGTTCAATGTCATTTAGTGTTAGCCCCCTTTTGGTTCATGTTTTACCCAATTAAGCAACAGACTGATAGAGTCATTCTTAACCACTCAAGTTACAACATTAAATCCAGAATCTCTGCTTCATGAGCCTGTATCAGTAAATGTAGCCTGATTCAACTTTACATTCTTTCCTACCCTTATATCCATTCCCACACTTAATCCCAAGATTTTTTCCTATATAAATTGAAAAAAATCTTGCAGTTTCTTTAGAATGTGGTGCACCTCCTCATAGGTCACATTTTATAACTCATCTTTTGGTGCTTTCTGGGACCTTAGTCTGATTATAGGTCAAGAAACAAAGAAGGGTAGTAGGCGTGTACCCTGAGGAGAATTAGCAATGTCTTGCAAGACAACTACTCCAGGGGAGGCCATTATAGTCTCCTCAGGGGAAGGAAGGTTGACCTCTTTAGGTATGGAATGGTTGCTTCTACTGGCAAGAAGGTCCAGCAGAATTTAGAGGACAAATGTGCCTGACTTCATTAGGACCTGCCCATATGTCTCCACTCCAATTTTGAGCATCCTGTTCTTTCCCAATCAGTGCCCTCACTTTAACAGCAGATACTCTAAGAGGTTGAGAATTCTACTTCTGTTTTAATTCTGCCACTTGCAGGATAAGACTTTGGAGATTTTCAGGAGTCTCAGCTCTGTGGCTGCAAGAGATAAAGGTTCCTTTCAGGGCAAACATAGACACTCACAGGTCATTTATGCAGCACTTGAGCTAGTAATTTAAATCCTTGAGATCATAATTTTCTCGTTATACTCATGAGTTTTACAAAAATGGTTAAGGTTTCAAATTTGTGGTCAGTCAGAACATTGTCAATTATAAGTATGTGATCAGGAGTGTCTAATGGTGATAATTTGCATATGTCTATTACATCACACCATGTTCTCTTTACTACTGGCAATAAAGTCATTACTGCTTTTACATCTAATCAGATTAGAAAACTTACTCCAGAAACCCCAGTACCAGTTCAGCAGACTCACCCTTAAGATTCTGTTCCTCTAAAATCACTCTCTATACCAAAATCTTTATTAGTTTTTTAAGGCTGCTGTAGCAATGTACCAAAAAATACGTGGCTTAAAACAATAGAAAGGTATTATCTCACAGTTCTAGACTTTAGAAGTTTGAAATCCACATGTTGGCAAGGCCATGCTCTCTCTGAAGGCTCTAGGGAGAATCCTTCCTTGCCGCTTTTAGCTTCTGGTAGTTGCTGTCAATCCTCGGCATTCCTTGGGTTGTAGACACATCACTCCAATTGCATGGTCATCGTCTCCTGTGACTGCAAATCATTTTCACTTTTTGTGTGTCTGTCTCTATGTCCAAATTTCCCTTCTTTATAAGGATACCAATCATATTGGATTAGGGGTCACCCTAATGACCTCACTTTAATTTGAATACATCCATAAAGAATCTATTTCCAAATAATGTCACATTCTGTTGTATTGAGTGTCAGCACTTTGACTTATCTTTTTTGGAGGTTGCAATTCAACTTATAACAACTTTTATCCAAAGAAGATATATAAATGAGTGGTAAGCACAAAAAAGATGCTTAACGTCACTAATCATTACAGAAAAGCAAACCAAACCACGAGACACCACTTCACATAAGTTAGGATAGTTATTATATAAAAAATAGAAAACACAGAAATAACAAGTGTTGGCAAAGATGTGGAGGAATTGAAACCCTCATGAACTTCTGTGGGAAAATGAAATGGTACAGCCACTGTGGAAAACATTTTGGTTGTTCCTCAAAAATTTAAACATATAATTACCCTGTGAACCAGCAATTTTGCTGCCTGTATTCAAGCAAAAGAACTGAAAGCAGAGACTCAAGCAAACACTTCTACATCAATGTTCATACCAGCGTTACTCACAATCCCCAAAGGTGGAAGCAGCCCAAGTGTCTGTCAACAGATGAATGGATAAATAAAATGTCATATGTACCTACAATGGAATATTATTCAGCCATTAAAAATGAATGAAGTATTGATACATGCTACAACATGGATAGACTTTGAAAATTTTCTGCTAAGTTAAATAAATCAAACACAAAAGGACAAATAGTGTATGATTCCATTTATATGAGGTCCCTAAAGTAGTCAAATTCATAGAGATAGAAAGTAAAATAAAGGCTGCCAGGGACTTGGGGAAAGAGAGAATTAGGCGTTATTGTTCAAAGGGTACTGAGTTATATTTGGGGTGATAAAAAGTTCTGGAAGTAGATAGTGATTATGGTTATACGATAGTGTGAATATTCGTATTGCCACTGAATTATACACTTAATAATGTTTAAAATGGTAGATTTTGTTCTCTTCATTTCACTACAATAAAAATTTCAAATTAATTTTTTAAACCATTGAAATTAAAAGTCGTACATACTGGGGATCTATTCTTCAGGGAAGATGGGATGGACATACTTTTTGTAGTTCCCCTGCTAAGCATAACAAAAAACCCTAGACATTATATATGAAATGAACCTAAGAAGACTCTGAAAGGTGCTGAGGAGAGCACAGACTGGCTCAAGACCTCAAGACCCAAGGAACAACATGGTGGTGAGTACTTAGTTTTTTTCTTTTTGCCTCGTACATCCAAGACTTGGAGAGAGAAATGCCAGCAACCTAGAAATGCAAGTGGAAACAAAGACCCAACTAAGGTCTGCTTTCTCTGTCCAAAGGATGAGGAAAGAGGTATCATAGCAAGACAGAAAATTTAGAAAATAACCATTCTAGTCTAGCCAAACACCACAGAAAAGCTGGGACTTCAGCTCCTCCCATGTCAACAAAAGCCAAGTTGGGAACTTAGAATTCCACCCTCACCAGGCTGTAACAAGGAGCTCCAAGCCCCTGCTGGGGTGGTGTTGAAGAAAGCCAAAGGGGTAACTGAGAGTTTCTTGTGCATGGGGCGTTAATGAGGCCCTCTCCCCCTTCCTGCCAGGGCATTGTCATAGTAGGCCTGGTGGAGAATCAGGACTTTCATCATCACCAGACAGCAAAGAGGTTCCTTCCCTCCCCAGTAGTACCAGAAGGAGGCAGGAGGGAAGCAGAATGAAAGCACTCCCGCCCCTCAGTTGGCAAGTGACCCACCCCACCCTCACCACCATTAGATGTCAAAGGAGGCCAATTGGGAAACCCAGACTTCTACCCTCACCTTTTGATATCGAAGCGGGAGCTTGCATTCCACCTTCCCATCCCCTGCTAGAGCGATGCCTGAGGAAGCTAGCTAAAACAAAAGGTTTAAATCACATCTACAGTTTCATAACATAATACTGAAATGTGCAGGTCTCAGCAGAAAATTAGTCAGCATTCCAAGAACAAGAAGACCTTAAATGGAATGAAAAATGACAGTCAATAGATGCCTATACCAAAATGACAGAAATGTTAGAATTATCTCTTGAAAATTTTAAAGCAACTACCATAAAATCTTCAGTGAGAATTATGAATACACTTTAAACAAATGAAAAATAATAGAAAGGTTCATCAAATACATAGAAGTTCTCAGCAAAGTAATAAGATATATATAGAACAAAATGGAAATTTTAGCGAAAATACAATAACTGAAATTAATCTTCAGTGGATGGAGCCGAGAGCAGAGTGGAGAAGGCAGAAGAAAGAATTAGTGGCACAGAAATTTAAATTAACCATCTGAACAACAGAGAATAAATAGGCCCATGGTATTATTAAAAAAGCAAAATCTAGCATTCACGTCATTGGAATTGTAGAGCATACAGAAAGCTATACCACATCCTGGACACAATGCAAACCTCAAAAAATTTAAAAGAATTGAAATAACAGAGAGTCCATTCTTCAACACAATTAATTTAAATTAGAAATCAATAATGGAAAGGTAAAAGGAATACTTCCAAATATTTGGAAATTAAACGACAAACTTCCAAATAATCCATAGGTCAAAGAGGAAGTCTCAGGAATATCGTATTGTACGAAAATGAAACTACGGCATATAGACATTTGTAAGACATAGCTAAAGCATTTGAGAGGAACATTTCTAGCACTAAATGGATACATTAAAATAGAAAATCTTTAAATAATAATTTTAAATCTTGCCTAAAAATTCCAGAAGAAGAAGAACAAAATAAACACAATGCAAGAATAAGGATGGAAATAATGAAGATATGAGTAGAAATCAGTGAATTTGAATACAGAAAACCAACAGAGAAAATTCAATGAAACATAAAGCTGGTTCTTTAAACAACAACATCAATAAAATTGAAAAGTGTCTGGGTAGACTAAGAGGACTAAAGAAGACACAAATTACAGAATTACATAATCACAATGAAATAAGAAATATTACTACTAGTCCTGCAAATATAAAAAGGACAATAAGGGAATAATACAATTTTACACACATAACTTTTACAATTTTGCTTTATTCCTCAAAAACTGCAAATGACCACAACTCACCCAATATGAAAAAGATGATTTAGATAGCCTTACAAATATTAAGAAATTGAATGTATAACTTTACAAAAAGAAATCTCCAAGATCAGTTAGTGTAACTGGGATATTTTTCTAAATACTTTAAAAAGATTAACATCAATTGCACACAATGTCTTCCAAAAAATAGAAGAGGGAGGAACAGAAGCAAATTAATTTTATGAAGCTAGTATTACCCAGATGCCAAAATAAGAAAAAGACAGTCCAAGAAACAAACAAATAAAAACTATAGACCAATATCACTTATGAATACAGATGGAAAAATCCTTAATAAAACTTATGTGAATACATTTCAGCAACATATAAAAGTCTTTCTATATTCAAAATTATCAAGTAGGGTTTACTCAAAAATTGCAAAACTTGTTCACATTTAAAAATCAATTAAAGTGATGTACCATATTAACATGCTACAGGAGAAAAATCAATGATCCTGTTGATTGAGGCAAAAATATATTTTACAAAATTCAACATTCATTCATTAAACAAAAACAACAACCTGGAAGAATAGAAGTAGATGGGAACTTCCTCAACTTGATAAAGAATATCTTCAAAAGCCCACAGCTAACTGTATTCTTAATAATGAAAAATTAAATGCATTCTCTCCTTAAGAAAGGGTAATAAGGAAGCAAGAATGTCTACTCTGCCACTCATATGCAATATAGTGCTGAACATTCTAGCCAGTGCAATAAAGAAAGAAAAGGAAATAAAAGTCACAAAGATAGAAAAGGAAGAAATAAAACCATCCATATTTGCAGATGGCAGGACTGTCTACATAGAAAACCCCAGGAATCTCCACAAACTCTCCAAGAAGTAGATAGTGGGTTCAAAATTTCACAGGATACAATGTAAATATACAAAAATGAGTCACTTATCAATAAACACACTGACACGGAAATTAAAAATATGATATCATTTAATCACTCAATAAGTGAAGTACTTCAGTGCAAATCTAAGAAAGCATGAACAGATGTTTTACACTGAAAACTATGAAAAAATGATGAAATAAATCAAAGATGATCTAAAAAAATAGAGTGATATACCACGTTCATGTATTGGAACTTAACATACAAAAGATGCCAATTCACTCTAAATTGACATATAGGTCTAAAGAAATTTCTATATCAGAAAGATGTTTTGCACATATAGAAAACATTATTCTAAAACTGAAATGAAAAGACAAAGGAACAATAGCTAAGACAATTTTGGAAAAGAATAAATTGGGAAAAATAAATCTACTGAATTTCAAGACTTACTATATACCCATACAATCAATATTCTATGATATTCATAGAGGACTAGGCACTTGATCGATGGATAACACTAAATAACTCATAAATAGACACACACAAATATGCCCAACTGATTTTTGGCTAAGGTGCAAAAGTAAGTCAATGGAAAAATGATAGCCTTTTCAACAACGGTGATAGACCAATTAGACATCCATACGCAAAATACTTGGAGCAAAAGACTTGGGGAAAATTCTTTAGGATCTAGGGTTAGGCAAAGAGTTCATAAACCTTACACCGAAAATATAAACCAAAAAAGGAAAAATTGATGATAGACCTCATATTTAAAACTTTTGCTCTGAAAATACCTTTTGAGAAAATAAGACGGCAAGCTATAGACTGGTAGAAAATATTTTCAAACCACCTATTTGACAAGTGACTAGTGCCTAGAATATATGAAGAACTCTCAAAACTCAAAAGTAAAAAAATAAATAAATAAAATAAAATCCCCCAAATGGCACAGTACATTATCAGACATTTCATTGAAGAAGACATACCCATGACAAGATGAAACGATGTTCAACACAATTCATTACTAGGGAAATACAAATTAAAATCACAAAGAGATATTACTATAAACTTATCAGGGTGGCAAAAATAAAAATATTGGCAACACCAAATGCTGGCAATGATGCAGACAAACCAGATCACTCACACCTTGCTGATAGGAATTTAAAATGGTATAGGCACCCTGGGAAACATTTTGGCAGTTTCTCATAAGAAACTTATGTTCACACAAAAACCTGTACATAGATGTTGATAGCAGCTTTTTTAGTGACAGCTAAAAACTGGAAACAATCCAAATTTCCATCAACTGGTGAAAGGCTAAACAGACTGTGGTACATTCATGCAATGAAATGCATGAAATGAAATGTAATAAAAAAGTAGCAAATTATTGATACATACAACAACCTCGATGAATCTCCAGAGAATTGTGCTGAGTAAAAAGAGCCAATCACAAAATGTCATGTACTGAATGATTTCATTTATGTAACATTCTTGAGATATCAAAACTATAGACAATATTAATGTTTACCAAGGATCAGAAATGAGATGGAGAAAGTGAAGTGAGTATGACTCTAAATGGGCAACACAGGAGAATCTTATGGTGACAGAAATGTTCTGTAGCTTCACTGTATCAATATCAATATCCCAGTTGTGACATTATAATATCATTTTGCAAGGTGTTACCTTCGGAGGAAACCAAATAAATGGTGCATGACACACCTGTATTATTTCTTAGAACTGCATGCAAATCTACAATTTTCTCAAAATAAAACATTTAAAACAATTGTATATATTCAATTAGATACGTTTCCTTATAAAATTCATTTTACTTTTTAAAATTTTGTTATGACCTTCTTCATTTCCTTACACCTCCATACACTCTTTCAGAATCCTATCAATGCCTTATCATCGCTTGCCAGCTCTGATTCCAGTTAAGGCAGTATATTTGTTTTCTGGAATCCTTTTCGTGCCTCACCAGCTATGCTACTGGTGAAGAATTTTTAAACCTCTGTCATTAGAAATTTGACTTACAGAAAATTAAATAAATTTGTGTGATATTTATCTCTGTGTTACATGGCCCTAAATAAACTATTTTGTAACATGAGCTAGTTAAACAATGTGACATTCTTTTTCCCTACAGTCATTTAGCTTATGACTTCCAACTGTTCAATTCTCTATGGTTCCAATAATAATTCAACTCCTTATTACAAGCGAAGCTGAGCAGTTTGCCATACATTAATAAAAAGATAATAATGATAGCATTTAAGGATGGACAACCATGTAATTAAGTTTGAACTGTTTGCACAAAAGAGAAATAGAGATGTTATATTTACTGGGGAAGTGAAAATAATGGCAGTCTGTTAATTACCTTAGAGGTTTTATAAACGCTCATAGTGTTTTTTCAAATTAATAATTTATAAAATGTTTTCAAGTTTTCATTGTATTAAAACTAAGTAATAAAAATATTTAGAAATTTAAATAATTCTTCTGTGTTAATATTTGCTTGTTTTGAACTAAAATATCAGTACAAACTACCGAAGACGGTATCTAGGTCCTTGGCTTCTTTTCCCAATTTCCTACTAAAACACTTTAAAATTTGGAAGAAGGGGGGATGAAAAGCAATAACAGCAAAGCAAAGAAGCAAACAATTGGTAAATTCTGAGCAAATTCCCCTTAAATGCATGGCATATTAAATTGAAAATAAAACCACAGGCAATAACTGATGATAAAATCTTTAACACTTAGAAGTGAAAATGATGAACACACTTTTCTCACTCCTTCTTGCTTCAGGAGCCTTTCCTACCCCTAAGTTCCAAAATCTGGGTGTGTTCCAACCAGAAAAACAGAAAATAAGCATAAATCTCTCTGTTGGATGGATACTTTTCGTAAATATCCACCCACTCTTAAAATACTTTCCTGCTCCCCTCATTTGCAAAATTAACAGTCCTCTGAAAACAACAGACATGAGAACTAGGGTTCCAAAGAGCAACACTTAGTAGGGGGGCCATGAAGGAAGAGGATTGGTAATTGGGTTTGTTGGATATAGCTTTCTGACAATGGCTTCAAAGTTTTCCTGGCAGCTAAGGGTGAACATAGTGATGCCTCAAACAATGGACTCTATCAGAGATTTGACAGAAGTATTAGTCACTGGAAGTTGGGCGAAGTGCTTACAATCACTTCTACCCCTACCCAATTTACATCAGAGCTAGAAATACCTTTAACACTGAAGCATTTACCTTCACCTCTATTTGCATACTCTTGTGAAGATGGTAACAGGACTTTCAGAAATATTACCAAAAACTCCCTAAATAATCCCCCAAAAAGTAAACAAACACAAACTACTATAACAATATTGCTGGAAAAGAGGGACTAGAATCACAAAGAAGCCAAATCATTTGAGGAATATTTGGATGGTAGGATGCAGTGAGAGAAAGGTGGACATGTTGACCAGCCTAAGATTTATGTGGAAAAGAGAATGTGAGAGGCATCTGCAAGAGATTATCCATACCGGCTAAACTCAGAGAAAACGGAACAAGGAAAGTATAAATCTTGGGAATGAAGGCCGAGGTGGAGTGAAAGGCAAACTGAGGACACTGAAAGGTTTCCAACGAGGACTTCTCTTCTGAAATGTGCTGGTAGAGTTGCCATCTTCTAGGAATAGAATACGCCTACCGTTTACATTGGTTTCAGAACATGGTAGAAATCTCAGTATAAGTGGGAATAGATGACTTTCTTAATTTACTTAAAAACATGCCTAACAAACTGGGAAAGAATTTCTTAGTATGATAAAGAATTGTTATAAAGACCTATGAACAAAATTATGCAAGAAAGTCAAAGAAGAAGTAAGGATGGCTATTATCACTTTTAATATTAAGTACTGTATGACTTTCTACTTAGTAAAATAAGGCAAAAAATAAATAATATATAAATACTAGATACTATGAGAATATCATTTGTAGAAGTTATAATTCTCTAACATCAATTAAAGGAGATATTATTAAAGAATTTTTAAAAGTGATGGAAAAGATGTTAGCCATATACAAGATAAAATGCAAAAAATATTTTTTTATAACAGTATTAACTTTAAGAACTATATTGGAAATATCCGATCCACAGAAGCTGCAAACTTGAATAAATCGTTAAAGAAATATCTATGGTATAAGAACAAATAATAACACTTGATGAAGGGAAATTCCAATCAAAATCACAATATAATTTTCAGAACCTCCAAAATGATTACAAAGTTTACCCAAGAAAAGATACAAGAAAAAATACTGAAGTAAAAATTAATCCATACTTTGAGTTTACCACAGCATGATGCTTCCCCTTGGTGTTTAATGCCATTAAGTGAAAATTGATGAATTTTGATTACAAAAAATTTCTAGTCTAATAAGAGATGATCTCTAAATTTGGTGTAAACTTTAGGATTTATTAAACATGCTTTAAATAATTCATGAAGTCACGAATCACTGTTACCTTAGAAAGTAATGACAGTTCATATATTTTGAATGTTGTTAACTATTCAACGTGTAACTATTTTTTATTGAGGTAACATTGGTTTATAACATATAAATTATACATTATATTTTGATGTCTGTATAGATTACATCATGTTCACTACACAAAGATTAATTGCAGTCCAGCAACACACATGTGCCTAATCACCCCTTTTGTCCTTGTCCCTCTCTCCTTCCCGTCTGTAACCATCAATCCAATCTCTGTCTCTATGTAATTGTCATTGTTTTTTTCTTCTATTTATGAATGAGATCATATGGTATCTGACTTTCTCCCTCTGACTTACTTCGCTTAACATAAACCCCTGAAGGTCCATCCATGTTGTCACAAATTGCCCGATTTCGTCATTTTTAATGGTGAATAGCAGTCCATTGTGTATATATCCCACATCTTCTTTATCCATTCGTCCTTTGTTGGGCACCTAGGTTGCTTCCTAGTCTTGGCTATTGTGAATAATGATGCAATGAACATAGGGGTGCGTGTATTTTGACACATTTGTGTTTTTCATATTCTTTGCATAAATACCCAGCAGTGGGATAGCTGGATCATATGGTAGATTTATTCTTAATTTTCTGAGGAAACTCCATACTATTTTCATAGTGGTTGTACTAGTTTGCACTCCCTCCAGTGTATGAGATTTCCCTTTTCTCCACATCCTCTCTAACACTTATTTCCAGTCTTGTTAATTATAGCCATTCTGACAGAAGTGAGGTGATATCTCATTGTAGTTTTGATTTGCATTTCCCTGATAGTTAGTGATGTTGAACATATTTTCATGTGCCTGTTGGTGATCTGTATATCTTCTTTGGAGAAATGTCTGTTCAGATATTTTGCCCATTTTTGATTGGGTTATTAATTTTTTTGTCATTGAGATGTATGTGTTGCTTATATATTTTGGTTATTAATACTTCATCAGATATATGGTTTGCAAATATCTTCTCCCAATTGTTAGGTTGTCTTTTCATTTGTTTCTGGTTTTCTTTACTGTGCTGAGGCTCTTTAGTTTGATGTAGTCCCTTTTGTTTATTTTTTCTATTGTTTCCCTTGTCCGGTCAAACATGGTACTTTGAAAATATGTGCTGAGACTGATGTTGAAGAGTGTACTGCCTATGTTTTCTTCTGGAAGTTTCATGGTTTCAGGTGTTACATTCAAGTCTTTAATCCATTTTCAGTGGGGATTTTTATGCATGGTGCAAGATAACGCTTACTTTCATTCTATTGCATGTGGCTGTCCAGTTTACCCAAGACCTCTTATTGCAGAGACTTTCATTTATCCATTGTAAGTTCTTGGCTCCCTCCTGGAAAAATAGCTGTCCATAATGTGTGGGTTTATTTCTGGGATCTTGATTCTGTTCCATTGATCTGTGTGTCTGTTTTTGTGCCGGTATAATGCTGTTTTGATTACCATAGTTTTGTCGTATATTTTGAAATCAAGGAGTGTGATACCTCTAGCTTTGTTCTTTTTTCTCAAGATTCCTTTGGCTATTCAGGATCTTTTGTTGTCCCATATAAATTTTAGGATTCTTTGTTCTAGTTCTGTGAAAAATGTCATTGGAACTTTGATAGAGATTGCATTGAATCTGTAGATTGCTTTAGGAAGCATGGACATTTTAACTATGTTAATTCTTCCCATCAACAGCACGGAATATCTTTCCATTTCATTGTGTCTACTTCAATTTCTTTCAACAATGATTTATAGTTCTTAATGTACAGATCTTTCACCTCTTTGATTATGCTTATTCTTAAGTATATTATTCTTTTTGTTACAATTGTAAATTGGATTGTATTCTTAATTTCTCTTTCTGCTATTTTGCTTTCAGTGTATAGACATGTAATTAATTTTAGTATATTTTTTGGAACCTGCAAGTTTACCATATTCATTAATCATTTCTAAAAGTTTTTCAGTGGATTCTTTAGGGTTGTCTGTATATAAAATCATGTCATCTGCAAATAATGGCAGTTTCACTTTTTCCTTTCCAATTTGGATCCCTTTTATTTTTTTTCTTGCCTGATGGCTCCAGCTAGGATTTCCAATACTATATTAAATAAGAGTGATGAAAGTGGTCATCCTTGTCTGGTTCCTGTTCTTAGAGGGATAGCTTTCAGTTTTTCTCCACTGAGAATGATATTATCTGTTGGTTTGTCATATATGGGCTTTATTGTGTTAATATATTTCCTTCTATACTCATTTTATTCAAGTTTTCATCATAAATGGATGCTATATCTTGTCAAATGCTTTCTCTGCATCTATTGAGATGATCACGTGAATTCACATTGATTGATTTGTGAATGTTGAACCATAATTAAAATGTCCTGAATTAAAGATAAAGAGAGAATCCTAAAAGCCACAAGAGAAAGGCAACAAGTTACATACAAAGGAAACCTTATACAGCAATCAGCTGACTTCTCAGTAGAAACCCTACAGGCTAGAAGGGAGTGGCATGATGTATTTAAAGTGCTGAAAGGAAAAAACTTACAGCCAAGAATACTCTACCCAGCAATGTTATCATTCAGAATGGAAGGAGAGAAGAAGAGTTTTCCAGGCAAGCAAAAGCTAAATGAGTTTATTACCAAGAAATCAGCCTTATAAGAAATGATAAAGGAGTTATTTAAGTAGGAAAGAGAAAAACACAAATAGGAATAAGATAATTAAAATTTGACTTTCTAAATATTTACCTTTTCTAATTTAAGAATCTCATGATTAAGAGATAAAACAAGAGAAAAAAAAATACTTGATATGTAAATGCTAGAAGCTATGAGAATTTTTATCATTTGCAGAAGTTATAATTCTTTAAACATCAATTAAAGGAGATATTATTAAAAATGTGTTAGAAGTGATGAGAAAGATGTTAGTAACATACAAGATATACAAGCCTGCATAAGGCTTCATTTCTTCATTATCAATTCTTATTTAGACTTAGAAACTAGGTTTGCCTTGATTATTTTTCTTGGCTTACTATACTTTTATTTATCAATTACTTTTAACTTGGTAAAATTTAAATATATCCTTCATAAAGGAAAGCGCATAAAACAAAAATACCTATCTTAAAGAATTACTATAAATTATCCTTCTAATCACTCCTCAGATTTAGAAACAGAATTTATCAGCACACCAGAAGCCCACAATGTGTTCTTTGGCAATCATGGCCCTCTCTCATTCCAAAGACAACTATTGCCTTCTGTTTTTCTGAAAGTTATTTATTTCTTTGAAATTGAATCACTTTTGTATTTATACCTATACACTGTGGTTTAAAGTTTTGTTTTTCAACTATGTGACTAGGAACATTCAGGGAATTCTGCAGTATCTGGCTTCTTTTCACTCAACATTTTATTTTAAGTTTCAGCTTGTTTTGCAGGTAGTAATATTTTTATTTATTCTGTTGCTTTATAGTGTTATGTTGTATGAATATACCATAACTTCTTTATGCATTATAAATGATGGATATTTTGCTTTTCTTCATTTTGTGTTTTAAAAATAATGTTACCGTGAAATTTTTATCCACATGTTTTTTCAATACATGTACACATTTCGGTCGAATATATGCCAAATAGAAGAAAAATTGACATGTGAAGTTTATGGCTCCCACTTTAATACACAGTATTAAGTTCATTTCCAAAATGATTGAATCCATAGAGATGTCAAGCAGCACTTGGTATTTGCAGTCTGCATTTTAGAAATTGTGTTTGCTGTGTAGAGGCCTCTATTTCATTTGTTTTAGTTTGCTTTTCTCTGATTACAATAATTCTGAACACCTATTTTATAAATTTATTTGCTATCTGGATATCTCTTTTGTGAAATATCTGTTCTAATCTCATTTTTCTACTTGACTATGTACCTTTTTTCTTATTGATTTGTAGATATTCTTCATAGATTTTGAATATAATCTTATTGTCAGAATATGCATTATAAAGATTTTCAACACTTTTTTCACTTGTTTTTACTATGTTAATATTGTATTTTGATGAACAGAAGTTCATAATTTTAATGTATTTAAATACATAATTTTTTCCTCTAGTTTACAACTTTTTGTATCTTAAGAAATTTTCTACTCCTCAAATTAGGAAGTCATTATTATACATTACCTTCTAAAAATATTATTGCATGGTTTTTCATAGTTAAGACCATAATTCATCTAAAATTCACTTTCATTTATGGTGGGAAGAATAGGCCAAGTTTCATTTTACCCTATTTTTGCAATTGAACTAACACCAATATTTAAAATGACTATCTTTTCGTTAATGTTCCTCTGTAGCACCTTTGTCATAAACCAAGTTTCAGTATGTTGGTAAATACAATATTGGAAAAATACCAATATGCTTTAATCAAATTAAAATTTTTATTTTGATATGGTTGAAGATTCACAAGCAGTTGTAGAAAAAAGGGGGGACAAATATGCCATGTACCACTTATTTACTCAGTTTCCTCCAAAGATAACAACCTGCAAAACTATTTAATAGTATTACAACCAGGTTAGTGACATTGATACAGTGTAGATATAGAACATTTCCACCACTAAAAGGAACTCATCTGTTTCCATTCACAGTCACATCCACCTTCTTTCCCAGTCACATCCACCTTCCTTCCCACACCGCGTCCCTGACACTTGGTGACCATTAATGTCTCCATTTCTATAGTTTTAACATTTAAGAGTGTTACATAAGCGGAATAATTCAGCATGGGATCATTGAAGATTGGCTTTTTTCACTCAGCATATTTTTCTAGAGATTGATCGAGGTTCTCACACGTATCAACAATGCATTTAGTTTTATTGGTGAGTAGTATTCCATAGTGTGACTATAAAACAGTTTTGTTAACCATTCACCTGTTGATGGGCCTCTGGCTTGCTTCTAGTTTTAAAGTATTATTTTTAAAAACCTACAGTGAACATCTCTGTACAGACTTTTGTGTGAATATAAGTTTTCATTTCTCTGAAATAAATACCTAGAGGTGCAATTGCTTGATCATGTGGCAGTTGCATGTTTAGTTTTATAAGAAACTGCCAAACTGTTTTCCGGGGTATCTGTGCCATTTTACATTTCCATCAGCAATGTATGAGTGATCTAGCTTCTTCACATCCTCACCAGCACTTAAAGTTGTTAATATTGTTTTATTTTAGGTATTTTGAAATTTCTTTTTACTGTTGAATTTTGAGGATTCTTAATATATGTTCTAGATACTATTCTTTTTAGATAGGTGGTTTGCAAATTTTTTTTCCCAGTCTATAACTTATCTTTTCATCTTCTTAGTGGTATTTTAACTTCATGAGGCCTAATATATCATTTATTTCCTTTTATGGATCATAACTTTAGTGCAATGTCTGTGAATTATTTTCCTAGGCCTAATGCCTGAATATTTTCTCTGATTTTTTTGATCCATAAGTTTACAAATTAAGTTTTGCATTTAGGTCTATATATTAGTCATGGTTCTACAGAGAAACAGAATCAATACGATATTGGAGATATATATATATATATATATATATATATATATATATATATAGAAAGAGATTTATTTTAAAAAATTGATTCCAAAATTTGTGTTGTGCCTCAGCAGGTTGGAGACCCTGGAAAGAGCTGATGCTGACATTGCAGTTCAAGTCTGAAGGACACTTGCTGCAGAATCCACTCTTGCTTGGAGGAAGTCAGTCTTTTGTTCTATTTAGTTCTTCAACCGATTGGACATGACCCATCCACATTATGAAAGGCAATCTGCTTTACTTTTTGTCCACCAATTTAAATGAAAATCTCTTCCAAGAACACTCTGATATCCAGAACAATATTTGACCAAATACCTGGGCACCATTGCCCAGTCAAGTTCAGACATAAAATTAAGCATCATAATCCATGATGCATTTTTGGTGAACTTTTGTATAAAGTGTGAGTTATAGGTCAAGGGTCTCCCTGCAGTTTTTCCTTATGGTTGTCCAATTAGTCTGGCACCATTTGTTGGCAATGTTATCTTTTCTCCATTAATTGCTTTTGCACCTTGGCCAAAAATTAGTTGGACATATTTTTTTGGGTCTTCTGGGTTCTTTTACTCTATGAGTCTATCCCACTGCCAGCTACACATAATTTTAATATCTGTGGCTATAAATAAGTCTTGAAATCAGGTAGAGCAATTCTTCCCACTTCATTTGTATTTTTCAAAAATTGTTTTATCTATTCTAACTACTTTGATTTCTATATAAATTTTAGAATAATCCTCTGCCTATGTCTACAAGAAACTATTTAATAAAAGTTCTGAAGAGCCTAAATATCAATCTTGGGATAAGTTCCATCTTTCCTATGCTGATTCTTCCAATCCGTGAAGAAAGTACACCTCTCCATTTATTAAGATCTTTTATTTCTTTCATTCACTTGTAATTTTCTGCATACAGATTCTTTTTGCTTTTTATTATGTATATATTTAAGTATTTCACATTCTTTGGACTGATTTTAAATTATTTTGTGTTTTTAAATTTTATTTCTACATGTTCCTGTTAGTATACAGAAATATGCCTGAATGTTGAGTGTGGATATTCTATTTTGTTATATTTCATAGTTATGTTAGATCTATTACATCTTGTTGCACTTAATAGTTCTGGGAGTTTTTATTTTAGATTCTGTTATGGGCTGAAATTTCTCTCCTTGCAAATTCATATGTTAAAATCCTAACCCCTAGTACCTCAGAATGTGACTGTATTAAAGAGATAATTAAGATAAAATAAGGTCATTAGGATGGGCTCCAATCCTATACAATTAGTGTCCTTATAAGTTGAGATTAGGACACAGAAACACACAGAGTAAGACCATTTAACTACAGGGAGAGGAAACAGCCAACTACAAACCAAGGAGAGAGGCCTCAGAAGAAACTAACCCTACTGAGCCCTTGATCTTGGACTTCCAACCTCCAGAATCACAAGAAAATAATGCTGTTGTTTTGCCACTTAGTCTATGGTACTTTATTATAGCAGCCCTAACACACTAATTCAGATACTTTGCAATTTTTTTCAAATAATTCTGTTGGGATTATAAAGATTTATGACATCGTATAATTTGGAGTATACATTATTGTTTATCAATTTCTGAATATACTTCATCATGTTCACCCCCAGTAGTCTAATGTTTATCCATCACCATACATATGAGCCCTTTTATCCCTTTCATCCACCTCCAACCCCCTTCCCCTCTGGTAACCACTAATCTGTTCTCTTTATCCGTGTATTTGTTATTCTGCACATGAATGAAATCATGCAGTATTTGTCTTTCTCAACAAGTGAGAAAAATCTCAAATAAGTAATCTTAAAATATACCTAACAGAGCTAGAAAAAGAAGAACAAACAAAGCCCAAAGTCAGCAGGAGGGAAATAATAAAAATCAGAGCAGAAATAAATGGAATAGAGACTAAAAAAACAGTAGAAAGGATTAATGAAACCAAGAGCTGATACTTTGAGAAGATAAACAAAATTGGCAAACCCTTAGCCAGACTCACCAAGAACAAAAAAAAAAAAAGAGAAGACTTAAATAAATAAAATTAGAAATGAAAGAGGAGAAATCACAATATACTATAGAAATACAAAGGATTATGAGAATACTGTGAAAAACTATATGCCTACAAATTCAATAACCTAGAAAAAGTGGATGAACTCCTAGACTCATATAACCTCCCAAATCTGAATCAAGAAGAAATAGAGAATTTGAATAGACCAGTCACAAGTACAGAGATTGAAACAGTAATTGAAAACCTCCCAAAAAACACAAGTCCAGGACCAGCTGCCTTCTCTGGAGAATTATACCAAAGATTCACAGAAGATTTAACACCTATCCCTCTCAAACTGTTCTGAAAAATTGAAGAAGATCGAATGCTTCCTAACACATTCTATGAGGCCGAAATTATCCTGATATGAAAACCAGACAAGGACATCACAAAGAAAGAAAACCACAGGCCAATAGAGCTGATGAACTTAGATGCAAAAATTCTCAACAAAATATCGGCAAACAGAATACAGCAATACATTAAAACGATCATACACCAAGATCAAGAGGAATTTTTTACACACACAATCAGGTCATCTGCAAATAGAGATGGCTTTCCAGTCTCTACCACTTATTTCTTTATCTTGCTTTAGTGAAGTGGCTGAAACTTCCAGTATTATGTTGAATAAGAGTTTTGAGCATGAACACCCTTACCTTCTCCCCAATCTTAGAAGGAAAACATTTAATATTTTACTGTTAATGATGACAGTGGTAGATTTTTGTTTGTAAAAGTTCTTCCTCAGTTGAAGAAATTCCACTCTCTTCCCGTGTTTCTGAGAATTTTTATAAGGAATGCATTTTGAACTTTGTCAAACAGTTTTTCTGCATCAATTTATGATCATGTGATTTTTAAGCCCAATGGTATGGTAGATTAGCTCAATTAATTTTCAAATGTCCAAATAGTCTTGCATTCTTGGACAAAAAGCCATTTATTATTGTGTATAATTATTTTTATGCATTCTTGGAATGATTTGCTAATATTTTAAGGAATTTTGTGTTTAAGTTCATAAGAGATATTCATCTTTAGTTTGTGTGTGTGTGTGTGTGTGTACCCTTTTGGTAATATTAGCCCTATAAAATGAATGTCAAAGTTTTCCCTTTTCTTCTCCCTGGAAAGTATTTTATGAAGTTGGTGCTAATTCATATTTAAGTGTTTAATAAAATTCTCCAATGAAGTGATTTTACCCTAGATATTTCTTTTTTCTTTTTTTGAGGAAGATTAGCCCTGAGCTAACATCTGCTGCCAAACCTCCTCTTTGTGCTGAGGAAGACTGGCCCTGAGCTAACATCCGTGCCCATCTTCCTCTACTTTTATATGTGAGACGCCTACCACAGCATGGCTTGCAAAGCAGTGCCATGTCCACACCCGGATCCAAACCAGCAAACCCCGGGCTGTCAAAGCAGAATGTGCAAACTTAACCGCTGCGCCACCAGGCCGGCCCCACACTAGATATTTCTTTTGGGGGAGTTTTTAATTACCAATTTAATTCTTTAGTGGTTATATGACTATTCAAATAGTCTATTCTACTTTAGTTGTGTTCTGGTACTTTGTGGTTTTCATAAAATTGGTTTATCTGTTACAACATTTCAAATTTATGAGAGCAAAGTTTTTTTGCATATTAAGTCTACTGTGACTACAGAATTTGCTGGGATATCCCTTGTTTAATTCTAGATCTTTAAAATATTTTTCATCTCTCTTTTTATATTTTCAACCTTGCTAAATGTTCTTGGATTTTTAAAAAAATATTCAAAAATCCACCTTTTTGTTTCATTAATTTTTTTCTATTCTTATTTAGTTACAGATATTATTAATTTTTGCTCTTGTTTTATTTTTTCCTTTCTTCTACTTTGTTATTAGGTAGTTCTCTCTTCTAATTTCTTGAGATAGTAATTTAAATGGTTTATTTTTGACCCTTCCTCTTTTTTAATTATTTTTAAATATTGGCTGCGAGCTAACATCTGTTGTCAATCTTTTTTTTCCTTCTTCTCCACAAAGTCCCCCAGGACATGGCTGTATATTCTAGTTGTAGGTCCTTCTAGTTCTGCTGTGTGGGATGCCTCTTCAGCATGGCTTGATGATCAGTGCTAGGTCTGTGCCCAGGATTGGAACTGGTGAAACTCTGGGCCACCAAAGCAGAGAGCACAAACATAACCACTCGGCCATGGGCTGGCCTCAACCTTTCCTCTTTTTTCATGTAAGCATTCTCTGCTGTAAATTTCCCACTCAACAATCCTTTAGTTGCATTTATATTATTTATGTGGCATTTTTATTTTCATCAGTTTTATGCATATTTTTTTATTTCCTCTCTGACTTCCTCTTTGACACATGGACTGTTTAGAAGGGTGTTATTTGATTTCCAAGTTTCTGAAAATTTTCTTTTTGTTTTTCTGTTATTGATTTCTACTTTGATTCCATTTTGGTGGAGGAACTCACCCTGTATGATTTTCATTCCTTTAAATTTATTGAGGTGCACTTTATGGCACAGGATATGAAACATATATATTCTGCTGCTTTAGGGTTAATGATCTACATTTGTCAATTGGATCCTGTTGGGAGATGGTGTTGTTCAGACCTTCTTTATTCTTGCTAATTTTTCCATCTAGTAGTTCTATCAATTGCTGAAAGTGGGGTGTTGGTGTCTGCAACTATAATCGTGGATTTGTCTGTTCCTCATTTTAGCTCTGTTAGTTTTTGCTTCATGTGTTTCAGAGTTCTTTTCTTTAGTGTGTACACGGTTAGGATTGTTATGTCTTCCTGCTGGATTGCTTATCGGTATGCAACATACCTCTTTGTCTGTAATAATTTTCAGCACTTGGAAGTCTTCTTTACCTGATAGTCATGTGTTCACTTATTTTTAAATTAATGTTTGTGTGGGATACATTTCATCATTTTACATTCAGCCAACCTAGGTAATTGTTTTTGAATCGAGTTTCTTGTAGATAACATATTGTTAGATCATGTTTTATTTTTTAACCCACTCTGCAAATCTATGTATTTTAATTATGAATTTTAAACAATTACATTTAAAGTAATTCTTGATATGTTAGTGCTTAACTCTGCCATTTTATTAGCTTTCTGCTTCTTTTTGCTTCTTTTCTCTGTTTCTCATTTTTGTCTTTCTTTTCCTCGTGACTGTATAGGTTATTTGAACATATTTTTTTAGGAGTCCATCTTGATTTATTTACAGTATTTTTGGATATAGCCCTTCATAAATTTTTTTTTAATTGGTTACTCTAGGTACCAAATTATTTATACAAAACTTATCATGATCTACTGCTATTAATGTTTTAGTATTTTGGGTGAAGAGTAGGTCCCTTTACCCTCCCCATGTTTTAAATACAACTGTGTTTCTTATAAATATATTGAACTTCTCATGAAATGGCATTATAATTTTTATTTAAATCACCAAATATGATTTAAAAAACTCCTGAGATTAAGGATAGTATATTAAAAGTACCTCTATTTTTAATCATTTCAATATTTTTCTCTCCTTTCTGAAGTTTCAAGCTTTCTTGTTATCATTTCCTTAATATTTGGAGAACTTTCTTTAGTCAATCTTTGAGGATAGATTTAGTAGCAACAAATTGTCTAACTTTTCCTTTTTCTGACTATGTGTTCACGCTTTCTTTATTCCTAAGGATATTCTTTTCAGGTACAGAATTCTGAGTTAACAGCTCTAGACTTTCTTGCTGGAAAATATTGTGCCACTTCATCTGGTCTCAACTGCTACAGATGAGAAATTATTGTCATTCAAATTGTCGCTCCTCTCTAAGTAATGCATCATTTCTCTCTGATTGCTTTCACGACGTTTTTTCTTTTTCTTTAATTTCCACGATTTTAATTATAATATAGTGTGATATGGCTTTCTTTGGGATTATCTTATCTAGGCTTTATTCAACTTCTTGAGTTCGTAGGTTTATGAATTTTGACAAATTTGGAGATTATTCAGCCATTATTTATTGAATACTTTTTCAGTCCAATTCTCTTTCCTCTCCTTTGGGTATTTGATGGCATAAATGTTAGCTCCTTTGATATTGTTCCAAATATCCCTGAAGAATGTTCATTTTTTACAATTATGGAGATTAGATAAATTGTATTTATCTGTCCTAAGTTTGTTGATTATATCTTCTGCCATCTCTCTTCTACTATTGAGACTATCTAGTGAGTGTGTTATTTTGGTCACTGTAATTTTTTAGTTCTATGATTCCCATTTGATTATTTGCTATAAATTTTATTCTTTTCTTGAGATTTTTCCATTTCTTTGTTTCAAGATAGTACATGATTACTTGATGAAACACTATTATGAAGATTTGTTTAAAACCCATGTTAGATAATTCCAACATTCATTTTATCTCAGTGTTGGCATCTGTTGATTGTCCTTTTCTCACTCTTTTTGTGCTTTTTCTGGTTCTTGATCTGACAGGTGGTTTTCAATTGTATTTTGGACATTTTGGATAATATATTATGAACTTTGGGTTTTATTTAGCATTATTTGTTTAGCAGGCCGCCTCTGTTGAGGTGGAGCCTGAGGTGTGTGTATATTAGTTTCTCTCTGGATCCTACCAACACCACTTCAAATATGGATCGTTGATTTACATCATCTCTTTGCCTCCAAGTGAGGTTGTAAGATCAGCTCTTTGCTGCATCCTAATGCCACCAGATAGGGTACAATCAGAGGGCTTACTCACACTGATTTGTTGTTATAATTTGGTACCAGAAGCTTAGCTACCCACTGGGTCCTACCAACTCCCAAGGAGGGGAGGTAGGGAAACCCAGAGTGCCCTCTCCCTCCACCTCAGCCTCATTGATGCAGGTTGGACATGGAGATGCAGCTCCCTATTGGGCCTTGCTGACACCAGGAAGGTTGGAATCTCAGTATGGGCTACCCCAACTTTTTCCACCCAGTTCTGCCTTATTGATGTTAGGTTGGAGTTGGGGCTAAGCTTCTTTCTTGGACCTTCTGACATGAAGGGTTGGAAGACAGAACAGAGCAATAACTACCACTGTTTTATACTGCCTCTTTCAGTCTTGTTGTCAACTTCGTGTGGAGGTTCAGCTTTCCCCTAGAATTGATACTATAGGTAGGACTGGAGGGGTGATTGGAGTGCTTTCTAGCCCTGATTGGCACCACCTTGTTCAGTTTTGTTGATGCAGATGGAGGCCGAGATTTTGTTATCTGCAGGAGCTGGTTGGCATGGCAGAGGAGGGAGAGGGAGTAGGAAAGCCTAGTGGTAACGAGTACTACCTCACTCCACCTCAATTAAATTTTGTTGCTGATCGGAGCTGGAGGCTCAGCTTGACACTGGACTCCATTAACACTTTCCTTATGGGATAATCAGAGGACCACCCACTTCTTTCGGGAGGGAGTGGAAGATCAGCTCCTTGCCAGCCCCACTAACACTGTTCCAGCGTAGGGGACATCTCCTGTTTCCACTGTATAGAGGATGGAAGATTAGCTTCATACCCAGCCAGCTAATACCACTTTGCAGGACTCTGAGCACTGCTGCCCACTTCCTTAGGGGTGGGATTGTGGGAAGTAGAGGCATGCAAGGTCAATTTCCCATAGGCCTCTGCTGAAACCTTGGGAGGGGTCTTTTTTACCATTGATGTTTAACTAAAGTAGGGCTGGTGTTGCCAAAATTATTTTTGTTGTCAGGCCATCTTTTCCTCATTCTTTGGTTCAGGGAACAGCCTTCTTTGAAACTCTCCTTGTCTGTTCCTGTTGTAGTTTCCAGGGCTAAGTCTTCTGCAGCACGCTGGTAGGGATATATCAGAGGAAAAAAGACATTCTTGAAGTTCTAAGGTCCCTAGGCAGCCCTTTTCTTTCTTTCCACATTTCAGGGACTTTCTATGTTTGTTGATTGTGTTATCTCCAAGGTTTTTTAGTTGTAAAGGAAGTACCTAAGAGGAATGGGACTGCCACATCTTGGCAGAACCAGAAGTCCTAAATGTAGCTTTTGAAATAATTTGCTATTTTGTACTTACTTCCCCTACCTTTTTCTTCTTTTCAAGAGGGTTTTGTCTATTCCTATCCCTTTGATTTTTGTATGTAAGTTTCAGAATTAGCTAGTAAATTTTTTCAGCAATATCTGTTTGTAATTTCATTGATATTGCATTGAACCTGAGAAGAATGTGGAGAGAATTCACATCTTTATTGAGTCTCCTAATCTGTGTAAACATAATATTTACATTTTGTGTATGCTTTTTATAGCTTATGACAATACTGTTGTAGTTTACTGCATAAAAATCTTTTACATCTTTTATTTTGTTTTTTTCCTTAGTATTTGATAACTGGTTACTATTGTAAATGGTATCTTTAAAATTATTTATTAATTCTTTATTGCTCATTTGTAGAATTTCAATTGACTTCTTTTACTGACATTGCATCCAACAAACTTGCTATAATTTCTTATTCATTCTAATAATTTATTACAATAATTTATTCTTTGGATGTTCTTGATACACAATTATATCATCCACATACAGTGAGAGTTTTGTGTTTTCCTTTTTTTCTTTCTTTTTTTCTTTACTTTACTAAACTTCTTAATACTTAATAGAAGTGGTGATATCAATCACTCTTGAATTTTTCCCAGTTCAAAAGGAAAGCGTTTAATATTTCCTCTTTAATTATTTTTTTGACTGAGAAAGCTTGTCAGTGAGCTAACAACTGTGCTAATCTTCCTCTATTTTGTATGTGTGACGCTGCCACAGCATGGCTTGATGAGTGGTGTGTAGGTCCACACCCAGGATCTGAACCCAGAAACCCCAGGCTGCTGAAGGGGAGCACATGAACTTAACCACTGCATCACTGGGGCAGTCTCTCTTCTTTAATTTTTAAGGATACTCTTTTGTTGGCAATATACCATATTGTTTTATTTTTGTTTATTTAGTTAAAGTGTTATAACAGTGAAAATAAGTCAGTTTTTGTATGCTTGAAATTGCATTTCCTTCTTTCTCAAACATAAAAGTATATTGGAATTGTAATTCAGCTTTGTAATCTATTTCTGTTTGTTGTATATGTTGCTCTATTTTATGAGAATATTAATTTTTCATTGTTTTGTTAGAAAAGATTGTGACTTCCCTTAGATGTATTGTTTTCTCTCTCTGGAAGTTTTCTTTTTATCAGTGACATTCAGATACTCCACGTACATATGTTATTATGGTTTTTTGTTTCAATCACTGTGTCTATGTTACCTTTCTTTTCAAATCAAAGATTCAACTCAGTGAAATTATTTTCAGCTGATCAATATTTTTGGATATTCTCTTCTCTTATCAAAACCTTACTTACACAATATTTGACTGCCTGAATTTAGTATATTTGTCCTTTATATTTTCTCTCAACTGTTTTGTATTTTTACTCTTTCAATCTGAGGAAATAATGAAAGTTGGCCATACATTATTTTTCAGGCGTATTATCTCTTTTGTCTGCATTAACAGTTTCCAAGGTGAACATTTATTCTGATTTTCATTTTTACTTTGGGTTGCAGAACCTTATCATATGTCTGGTGATTATTTTTGTCTCAGAGGTCTTCTTTCAGCTCTGTGGTTATAGTTAAGTTCCATTGCCCTACGGTTGCAGTAGGCTACAACAAAATGGCAGAGTACCTCTGCAACTTGACAAGTTGGTCAGGCATCCACATGTAAGCAGAGGCATGTGATCAAAGCCAAGAATCTTCTGTTTCTAGATGAAAATGAACCAGAGGTCATGGGGCAGGGATTGGGCTGGCAACTTAGCTTTAGTGTAGTAATATTAAATGTTAATCTTGATACCTTACTTCTGCTTGTTAAATCTCAAAATTCTCAAGTTTTAGGTATTTGAAAGGGTTTCCTGTCCAATTACTGCAATCAAGGCATAAACAATAGGTGAATAAACCCATGTGGCTGCGTTCCATTAAAATTTATTTACAGGGGCTGTCCCGGTG
Source organism: Equus caballus (assembly GCF_041296265.1). NCBI lineage: Eukaryota > Metazoa > Chordata > Mammalia > Perissodactyla > Equidae > Equus > Equus caballus. The sequence goes on from NC_091687.1 coordinate 23,446,384, forward strand.
GAGCAGCGGTTAAGTTTGCATGTTCTGCTTCAGCAGTCTGGGGTTCACAGGTTCAGATCCCGGGTGAGGACATGGCACCGCTTGGCAAGCCACGCTGTGGTAGGTGTCCCACATATAAAGCAGAGGAGGATGGGCACGGATATTAGCTCAGGGCCAGTCTTCCTCAGCAAAAAGAGGAGGATTGGCAGCAGTTAGCTCAGGGCTAATCTTCCTAAAAAAAAATTCTTTACGAAATAGTCCCATGAGTATTTTGCTAATGCTAGTGTTAAACAATCAATTATAGACAAAAGAAATTAAAGGAAAAAATAAAAGTTATGCCTATGAATAGAAAAACAATTAAATTTTCTTCCAAATAATATGAGTTTCTACAGAGAAACACAAGAGAATCTATAGAAATAAAAATAATTCAAAAATAACCAGAGTTAAGTAAGATTTCTGAATGTATAGAGTAAACCAAAATTGACATTATAGTGACCAAGAACAACCAATTCAGTAAGGTTAATATTTTGAGAGCCTAATCACAATAACAAACAAGATGTAGGAGTTTGAGGAATGAATCCAATAAACCCAGGAAATGAACACTATGGAGAAAAATATGAAATATCACATAAGGATATAAAAGAAAACTAATTAAAGGGGGAGGTTAGTTATGTCCACTGAGGGAAAAATTGTATATAAAGCAGAGTTACATTCTTTCCAAAATATATTTAAAATTCAATCAAAAACTTAGGAGACATACTTTTTTTAACTTTACAAATCAATTTGAATATATTCAGGCATGAAGAAAGTACAGTCAAAAAAGTTACGGGGCTGGCCCAGTGGCATAGCAGTTAAGTTTGTGTGCCTGCTTCAGCGGCCCAGAGTTTGCTAGTTTGGATCCTGGTTGTGGACATATGCATCACTTATCACGCCATGTTGTGGCAGCCGTCCCACATATAAAATAGAGGAAGATGGGCACAGATGTCAGCTCAGGGCTAATCGTCCTCAAAAAAAAAATTAAAAAGAATAAAGAAAGAGAATATGACCTATCAGGTATTGAGTCTGTAAAAACAAAACAGCTTAGTTTTGACACAGAAATCTACAAGTAGACCAATTAAAACTATTGAGCCCAGAAACAAACTAATGTCAATATGAGATTTTGAAATATGATAGAGTGATGGAGGATGGTTTTATAATGAGCAGGAAAATGATGAATTGTCTTAAGAAAAACTTTGAATTCTTGACAGAATATATTAAAAATATAAAAAGGAATACTATAGAAGAGTTTTCCTCAGGGGTTTTAGTTTATATGTATGTTTGTATTAAAAAGAATTCTGAAAATTTATGTACTACCTTGGATGTTTTTCAGTTGAGGAATAATATTATTTCATCCAAAGTTTAGAGAGTCACAAAGGATGAAATTTCCAACTTGATTAAACATTTAAAAATAAAATGGTTGCATTGCTCTTTGAAACCTTTCCTAAAGAATCTAAATACTATAGTGATTTTCTATTCTCCATAATGTGTAGGCATTTCTTCACAAGTCAGAAATTTTATGTTGTATATTTTTCTCTTCTAATATTATTTCATTCTATTTTTCCAACAGAATTTTGCCCTAATACATTTTATCCTTGAAATTATTTTATTAATTAACCCATCGTCTCTACTATAAAGTTATATATAGAATTGAGTTTTAAAAGTTTTTATAATTGTAGATTTCCAAGTCAATAAACAGTCTGGATTTATTTATTACAATGGCTAGTATTAAAAATTGACCAAACAATAGAAATGTCTTATAAATTTCAGTAAATCTTAAACATAAAAATGGAAGCTCATTTATCTCTATGTGCATATCTAAATGAGGGACACCAAGATTTACTTTAAATTATGTTTGTATGCCTCTGAGTGATTATGACTTGCTGCTTAAGTGCGTCAGAGTTCAGCATCATTTCTCTAGATATAGGCACTGTATCTATGTTCACACAAATTAATAGATGAGAAGGCGAGGAATTTTGTCATTCAATATTTTGAATTTCTTCTGAGTCAAATGCCAAAAATGACACAGTGGTTTAACAGTTATTGCTTCTAGTGATCAAATAGCTGAGGGCTTGATTAGTTCCTTCTTCAAATTATTGAAAGCAAAAAAATGAAACTAATGATTTGAAAAAGTATTTTTGTTCTACATGGTCATTTGTAATTCTTTTGTAAAATAGGAAGAAGTTGATTGACAAAGGAACACCTTGACCCAGAAAGATTACTTTTAGGAAAGACACGTAATGACATTGAGGATCTGGAAACATTTCTTCTATAATATCTATGAACAACAATTTGAAGTCTGTTGCTACAGGGCATCTAAAATCACAAAAGTAGGCTACAAGTCTCAACATGGATAAATCTCAAAAAAGCATTTCTTTTTTTTTGATCAAATTACAAGATATAAATCCAGTGTACTGTGTCATACAATTTACATAAATTTTCAAAACACACAATACTGTTGTACACAGAAGCACAGACATGCATAAACACACAGACATATATGTATATATATTCACACACATGTGATATAAAATTTTATCACATATGAGGTAATATTATAAAGGTGTGGAAAAGAAGGATACCTACAAGTTTCAGGATTTTGATTACCTATGATGGTGGTTCAGGTGATTGCTACTCTTTCTTTGAATTTATATCTCATCTAAAAGGAAATAAAGTCTGAAGCATGAAGAAAGTACAGAATGAAGGAAGGAAGGAAAGACTAAGTCATAGACGAGGGGTTGATTTTAAAATATGCTCAACAGATAAATTAAAGAATTGCATATGACCTCCAGGAAAAAAATAGAAGACAGATTACACATAAGGTATATTAGATATATGCAAAAAGATAGAAGTCAAATAAAGTCTAAATGGGGTACTGGTCATGAAGATTAAGGCTAGTATTGAGATGGATAACACTACGTGTTCATAAAAATGTAGAAATTTCAAAGATACTCAGAATGGAAAAGGATATGTTTTGTTTGTTTATTTGCTAAAGCTACAAATTCACAGATGACCGAAGAACAAAGAACTTTTCCATATGAACAAGAATTTAGAATTATCCTTCAAAGTAATTACATTGTCATGTACAATCTCATTACTTTTTACTACTTCTACATGTAAGTGTTATAACAGTACTTATATCTATTTTTCAAAGCATTATAATGAACAGTATATGTACAAAACATTTAATCATTTGTACTATGGTCAGAACTACATAAGAATTGAACAAAAATATTTTCAGAAGAAAACTATGACTGAAGAGCTAGCACATATAAAACTTTGACCTTTGGAATATCCAGAGAGATAATTGAAAACTCATTCCCTTAAGAGCCTCTGAGAAGATGGGTTTACCAGACTAATTCTTGTCCCCTGCTGTGTCTGTGTACTATTTACTATTTTTCCCAGAATAAAAACAATCACCAAGGTTATTGGTTATGCTAGACTGGAGAAAATAAGGCCATTAAGGATAACCAACTGTTTCTCTATATTTCTGTGAGTAGGAGGGGGTGGACATCCAGCTTCAGCTTATGGGTATATTAAATGCTGTAAGCCTCATTTCATAAATAGGGCAGATTAATCATTCTCATAAAGGCTGAAATAAAGCTTATAAACATAAATGAACAGTTGGTTTACAAATTTTCACAGTCTGATCACTCTCCAATTTTACTAAACAAAGGAGGAACTGTAGGCTCAGACTTTGTACTAACTGTAGACAATTGAATCTTGTTCAGGTGGCCATCGGATGGTTTACATGATCAGAAAATAGAGGCACACATGCTCTCTGGAACTGGATGCTGTGTATATTATTGTGGAAGTCTTTTATACTCTTCCACACTCAACTAGTTCTTCATATCACAAAACAGACAAGAGAAAGCATCTGGAAACTTGGTTTGGGTAACAGTTGAGTCTACCTTAGAGAATAGAAAACAACTCTGATGTTAAAAAACTTTTCAGCTGCTTTCAGTGTTCAGAAGGGACTCTTTCTATTCCTGAAATTTTGACTTGTACAGTGAGCTCCAAAGAATGTGCAATAGCACCTCCTACTACAACAGAGTTTCAAGTCCACCTGAGGTTGAGGTAGATTCACAGAACTACAAAATAATTTCAAATGCAGCATTCCTGGACAACTTTACTGTGCAAATTTTCAGGAGTAATAGCTCTGCTAAATTCCTTGGATTATGATGGGGCCAATATTCTATATCTATAATAAAAATAGAGGGCAATCATGATTCTTGTTACAGCACTGTAACTATGGATTGCTTTATATACATTCTACCTCTAGTAAATTGTATATCATGGGAAATGCCTGAAATTAATTTCTCTATCATTTAACATCATGTATGGGAACGTGAGTAATAATTAGAAAATAAATGGACAATAGTGCATTTTATGTTATTTTATTTGGGATTATTTCTTTATCCACTAATCATGCCTGTTTGCTAGACGAGTGAGTATGGGAAGGTCTGCACAGTTGAAATGGTTGCTGCAAAGTGTAAGGCAGTTTCTAGGGCATAGGAAAGGTTAGATGGTGGGATGAAAGAAGCATCGTTACTCCTATTTATACTTCATAAAGTTCTGAGTAGTTATTTCATTTGAGAATCTGGCTTGGAAATTATAGAGAACATATTGTTCAGTTAGGTATCTAGGTTCAGGAACAAATAATAGGTCAATTAATAAACCATCTCATAGAAATGTGACATGTGGATCTATGAAGTCTGGAACTGCCTACGGGACTTCACAGTCTATAGAGATGGTGCTTAAGCAAGGGTAGCATAAAAGAATACAGAACAGACTGCTTGAAAATTGAACTTGGATTTGTAAATTTTGACATAAGGTTCTACTGTTGGTGATTGCAGTAGAGGTTGTGTTGAATTAGCCCTCTCTCTAATAGACAACAATTGTATATTCTTGAAAAGTAACTGCATGAAAGTGGTGGAAAGCTATCAATACACGTGGAAACCAAAGGAGAAGAACTGAATAGCAGAGGAATGGCATTGAGAAAGAATTGTGTTTTATGGTTTTCCCAGTTGAATTAGCAGGAAATTATATGAAGACCTCTCAGTCTTACTGGTTTAAGAAGCCAGAGAACAAGGATTGAGGTTGCTGGGATGGCAGGAAAATGGTAGCAGAAATTCCAAAAATGATGGTGTCACAAGAGGAAGCCCCAAGTCTGCATATAAACCCCACCCAAATATTTGTCTGACTGCTAAACAGTACATATATGGGAATGAATGACAAGTAGAAAAATGAAAAACTGAAGTGATTTGGCTTCTACCCATCACAGAAGAGGCAGAGTTCGGCTTTACAGTTGAACCAAATTAATTCCCTGCCAGAACAAAAACCAACACTCTTCAACAGAAAATAGTGGAACCCAAAATCTCTACAGCATATACTGCAAAAAGTTCTGTACATTATACAAATCAATAAACAAGTGAAGAATCTAGAAAATGTGACCATTTGTCAAAAAAAAGACAATATAAATCAAACTTTAGATGACCCAGATGTTGAAATAAGCATAAAAGAATGCTTAAAAAGCTGTCAAGAGTATGTTTAATATATGGGGCTGGCCCCATGGCCGAGTGGTTAAGTTCACGCGCTCCGCTGCAGGCAGCCCAGTGTTTCGTTGGTTCGAATCCTCCGCGCGGACATGTCGCTGCTCATCAAACCACGGTGAGGCAGTGTAGCACATGCCACAACTAGAAGGACCCACAACGAAGAATATGTAACTATGTACTTGGGGGCTTTGGGAAGAAAAAAAAAAGGAAAAAAAGAAAATCTTTAAAAAAACAAAAGTATGTTTAAGATAAAAAAAAAAGTATGGACATGAAAAATGAGCACAGAGGGAAATCACCACAGAGATATAAACTCTGAAAAACAACAAATTGAAATTTTAGAATTTAAAAGTAAAATATCTGAAATGATAACTTCACTAGACAGACAACATCATATTGGAGATGGAAGAAGAAAAGGTTAATGAACTTGAAGAAATGTTCATAGAAATTAATAATGTGAAAAATGGAATGAAAGAAGAATGAAGAGAAAAGAGACAGGGATCTGTACAAGAATAACAAGTAATCAAATGATCTAACCTGAATGTAATTGTAATTGAAGATTCAGTAGGAAAAGAGAGACAAAATCAGTCAGAAAAGTAATTGTAATCATAATGGCAGAAAATTTCCAAAACTTGTTGAAAAATATCAAATTACACATATATAAGCTCAACAAATCTCAAGGATGACAAATAAAAAGAAAACCATATATAAATATAAATTATAGTAAAACTTCTGAAAGCCAAAAATAAAGAGGAATTCTTAAAAGAAACCAGATTTTTAAAAAAGATGTATTACCTACAAAGAATCAATGATAAATGATGGTTGACATCATATCAGAAAAAATGGAGGCCAGAAGAAAATAGAATGGCATGTATAAAGTACTAGAAGAAGCAAACGAACAAAACCTTTTCAAAAAACTCAAAATGTGGGTTGAATAAACAGAGCTCTGCAGTTTCAAGATTCTTGCATCCTAAGTAAAAATGGTGTGATATTAACGCCAAGATGATTGAGATGTTAAGGATGCCTATTGTAATCATTAATTGCTAAAAGATTCCAAGTGATACAGTAAAAGCATGTGTGTGAGTAAATTATCTGAGACCAAGGAAAGAATGACAAGAAACAATTAGTAATAACAGTTCCTGGCACTCTAACAGTGTCAGGAATACTCCTTGGTCCTACCAAGAGACTGAAAAAAATCATAATTCCTAGGGCATAATTAGTAGACTTGCAGAGAGGAAACACTGCCCATGAAAGGTGAATAATCACTCAAAGTTAGCCCAGAACTGGCATTGGTGATAGAATTAGAAAAGAGAACATTAAAAGTACTATAACTGTATTTCTTGTGTTCAAAAAGTTAAATAGAGACATGGGAAATAGGTATATAAAAAAATACCTATCTGAACTTCTACAGAAGAAAATTACAATGTCTGAAATGAAAAATTCACTGGATGGGACTAATGCCAGATTAAACACGCATGAAGAAAAGACTGGTGAACTCAAAAGTATCGAATTAGAAACTATCCAAAATGAAGTGAAAGAAGAAAAAAATTAAATAATGTACATCAGTGAGCTATCAGACAACTTCAAGTGTCTTAATATTAGGTAGTTGGAAATTCCTGAAGAGGGGAGCTAGAAAAAGTATTTGAAGAAATAATGGCCTAAACTTTGCAAACATAATGAAAACTATAAACACGTAGATCCAAGATGTTCAAGGAAGGCCAAGTATAAGAAACATGAAGAAATATACACTGAGAATATCATAATCAAATTGCTTAAAAATAGTGATAAAGAGAAAATCTTAAAAGCATCTGGTAAAAATGACGTGATACATAAAGAAAAAAATAAGGATGACATCAAATTTTTCATTATAAACAATGCAAATGAGAAGACAGTGGAACAACATCTTTAAAATATTGAAAGGAAAAAAGCTATCAATCTGAAATTCCTCATCTGATGAAATATTTCTAAAAATGAAGGTGAAGTAAAGACAATTTCAGACATTAAACATGTCTGGAAGAATTCATCAGCAGCAGACCTGCAATATAAGAAATATATAACATATTCTTCAGGAGGAGGAAAAATAATACCAGAGGGAAATATGGATCAACAAAAAGGAATAGAGATCACTGGAAATGTTATTATATGGGTAGATGCATAGTTTTTTTTCTTAGTATTTGTATTAGTTTCCTATTACTGCTGCAACAATTTACCATAAACTTGGTAGTTTAAAACTACAAATTTATTATCTTAAATTTCTTGATGTCAGAAGCCTAAAATGGTTCTCCAAGGCTATGTTTCTCCTTGAAGTTCTGTTGGAGAATCTCTTTCCTTGCCTTTTCCAGCTTCTAAAAGCCACATACACGTCTAGCCTTGTGCACCCTCCTCCATGTTCAAAGTCGGCAAAATGGACCTCTATGATCTCTGCTTTAGTCCTTGTATCTCCTACTACTCACTTTGATACCCCTGCCTTTTTCTCATCAGGACCCTAGTGATTGCATTAAGCTAATCTAGACAATTTAGGATAATTCACCATCTTGAAATCTTTAATTGCATCTGCCAATTCTATTTGAACATGTAAGGTAATATATTCACAAGTTTTGGGGATTAGGATGTGGAAATCTTTGGGAAGCTGTTCTTCAGTCAACCACATTTAATTGAATGATCGCTTTAAAAGAAGATTGATTTTTTAAATAAAAAAATAATAATAATGCATTATGAGGTTTACAAAATATAGTAGAGTAAAATGATTAACAATAATAATATAAATCCTGGGAGGAAGCTTAGAAGGTTCACATACTGTATATGAAGTTATATAATATCAATTGATGCTAGATGATAATAAATTTAAGACATTAATCCTAAAATGAACAGTAAAGTAATAAAAAAATGGTAATAAACCAATACAGGAGTGGAAATGGAATATTAAAAAAATATTCAATTAATTTAAAGAAGCAGAAAAAGATGATACTGAGGAAAAAAGAACAAATGAAAAAATACAAAATATATGGTAAGGTGATAGAGTCATATTTAATGACCAAAATCACATGAAATGTAAATGGCCTAAAGACTTCAACTAAAAGGTAGAGGTTGTCAGATTGGATAAAAATGAAAGATCATGTCTAACCTATAAGAAACACTCTTTAAATATGTAAACGTAAATAGGTTAAATGTAAAAGGATAGATAAATCTATACCATTATATCACTAGATGCAGGAAAAGTGGAATGGCTATACTGATACTAGGAAAAGTAGATGTCAGAGCAAATTATATCATTAGGTATAAAGAAATTCATTTTATAATGATAAAAGGATAAATTAATCAAGGGGACACACCAATCTTATGGTACTTATCCACCTAATCAAAGAGCTTCAAAGCACAGGAAGTAAAAACTAATAATACTGCAAGGAGAAATCAACAAATATATAATTATAGCTGAATATTTCAAAAACCTTCTTTCAATAATTAATAGAAGAATAAGGCAGAAAAGTCAGCAAAGGTATGGTAGACTTGAAAATGCTATCAATCAATCTGATTGATAGTTATAGGACAGTCCGCCTAAAAACAATGTACACTCTTCTAAAGGGTGTATGAAACATTTACTAAAATAGATCATATTCTGGCCATAAAGCAAATCTCAATAAATTAAAAATTATTCAAGTCCTACAAGATGTATTATCTGACCACAATCAAATTAAATAAATACTAGAAATATCCTTGGAAAATCTCCAAGTCATGGTAAATAATTAACACTTTTCCAAATAATCTATTGATCAAAAAAGAAATCAAAAGAAATTTAGAAAGAATTTTGAACTGATTTAAAATTTTAAAAAATAGTGAGAAGTTATACAATATAGCTAAAGATATGCTTGGGGAAAATTTATAACAGTAAATATCTCTATTAGGAAAAACAACAACAAAAAGAATGGGACTTTAGACTGCATAGAAAAAGAAGAGAAAACTAAACCCAACACTGGCAGAGGAAAGGAAATATGTGTAAGTTTGGAAATTTAGGTATTTGAGATAGAAGTTGAAATATAAAACAGGAAAACAATAGTAATAAAACCAAAGGTTGGTTCTTTGAAAAACAAATCAACTAAACTTACAAAAATTTTGCTTCACTCATCAAGGAAAAAAGAGAACATACACGAGTTACCAAAATCAGGAATGAAAGAGGGGTATCAATATTGACATTACAGAAATTAAGAGGATTATAAGTGAATACTATGAACAACATTATGTCAACAAAGTAGTTATGTTAGATGAAATGGACAAATTTCTTGACAAACACAGATTATCAAAACTGTCTGAAGAAGAAACAGATATGAATATATTTATAACACTACTAAAGAAATTAAATTAGTACTTAAAAATCTTCCAACAAGGAAAAGCCCAGGCCCAGATGGTTTGAATGGTGAAGTCTATCAACCATTTATAGAAGAAATAATTCCATTCTTCAAAGCTCTTCTAGAAAATAGATAATGAAAGAACACTTCCCAACTCATTCGCTGAAAACAGTATTACCCTTATATCAAAGCCAGACAAATACTTCACACACAAAGAAAACTACAGACCAAAATCTGTCATGAATACAGATACCAGGTACCACAAAAATATTAACAAAGCAGTACAAAAGGATTATGTATACAACATATAGCAACATACAGAAAGGATTATGTACCAAGACATGTTTGGATTTTTCTCAGGAATTCAAGGTTGGTTGAACATCAAAAAATTCATATAATATACCATATAGTGAAAAAAAACAAAACAAAACAAGAAAACACAAGATCACCTCACTAAATGCAGAAAAAAGCACTGGTATAATCCAATATCCCTTCATGACAAACCGCTCCACAACCTTAGAATAGAAGAGAATTTCATTAACTTCATAAAAGCTTTCCTAAAAATTCCTACAGTTTACATCATACTTAATGGGAAGAGATTGAACTCTTTTCCATCTTAACAAAGTTAAAGATATTAATGTTTTTCATCCTATTTAGCTGGAAGTTTTAGCTAGTGCAATCTGGCAAAAAAATTAAAAGAGAAATAAAAGGCATCCAAATTGAAAAAGAAGTTAAACTGTCTTTATTCATAGAATCTTCCATGTAGAAAATACTAAGCAATATATACTCTCACACACACACCTCTTTCTAGAACTAAAAATTGAGTTAAACAAGGTAGCAAAATACAAGGTAAACATAAGAAAAATAAAGCGCGTATCTGTATAATAGCCATTCACAAAAATTAAATTGACAACACAATTCCATTTAAATCTCAGTAGGGCTTTTTGCAGGAAGTGGCAGAATGATCACAAAATCTGTACTGAAATACGAAGGATGCAGAATAGCCAAAACAATCTTGGAACTATTTGTAAAGTTGGAGAACTTAAACCTCCTGATTTCAAAACTTACTACAAGCTACATTTATGAAGGAAGTGTGCTATTGGCATAAGTGTAGACATACAGATCAATGGAACACAATCAAGACCCCAAAAATAAAGCCTCATTATGACCAATGGATTTTTCAACAAAGATATCAAGGTCATTTAATGGGAAAAGGGTAGTCCTTTTCAGCAAATGGTCCTAGAACAATTGGATATCCACATGCAAAAACATATCTTTAGACAATGGGTCAACCTACTCCCACAAAGTACATCCAGCTTGCTGCCTCATTTTGCAAAGAAAATTTTGTTAAAACAGAGCCATGCTCATTTATGTACCTATTGTCTATGACTGCTTCCCTCTACAATAGCAGAGTTAAGTGGTTGAGACAGATAATGTCCACTCAACAAAGCCTAAAAAAATACTATTTGGCCCTTTACTAATAAAGTTTGCCAATCCTTGGGATAGATCCTTACTTCAACCATATACAAAAATGAACAAAATAGGTAAGATAACTAATTGCAACAAATAAAATTATTGAACTCTTCAAGGAAGACGTAGGAGTAAATCTTCGTGGTCTTAGATTTGCTAATTATTTCTAAATAAGTCATGATAAGTATAAAAAATGAAAGGGAAGAAAAGGGTAAAATGAACTTCATCAAAATTAAAATACTTATGCTTTTCCAAACACACCATTAAGAAAATGAAAAGACAGGCCACAGTCAGGGACAGAATATTCACAAATAATATATCTAATAAAAGGATTGCATCCAGGATATATAATGAACACTTTCAACTCAAAAATAAGACAAATAATCCATTTTTTTAAAAAATGGGAAAATATTTGAATAAGCATTTCACCAATAAAGATATAGAAGGAGTCAATAAGGAGATAAAAATATATCACCGTCACTAGTTATGAAGGGAATGCAAATTATAACCACAATACTATTATTACTTTAAACACAGTAGGATGGCTATAATCAAAAAGATAAGAACAAGTGTTAGTGAAGATGTGGATAAACTGGAAACCTCATACATTGCTGGTGGTAATGTAAAATAGTTTAGCCACTATTGAAAACATTTTGTCAATTTTTTATAAATTTAACTATGTGTAGGACCTATCTTACAAGCCAGCAGTCTCATGCCTAGGTAGTTGCAAAAATAAAATGAAAACCTCTGCTCATATAAAACATATTCATTAGTTTTTATAGCAGATTTGTTTATAAACACTAAAAGGTAGCAACAACCTAAATGTTCCTCAGCTGTGGAATTTATCAACTGTTACACATACCTAAAATGAAATACTACATGGCCATAAAAAGTTACAAACTATTGATACCTGCAGCCCCATTTATGCTTAAAAATGCATTATACTTTGTGAAAGAAGCCAATCTCAAATTAATTCATACTTTATCATTCCATTTGTATAACATTCTGGAAAAAGCAATGCTGTACGGATAAAGAACAGATCAGAGGTTAGGATGGATTAAGGATGGGGGTACAGTTGATTGAAAAGAGGTAGCGTAAAGGATTTGGGGGAGAATTATGGCATTGTATTTTGGTTGTGGTGTTTGGTTTGTGACATTATGCATTTCTCAAAACTTCATACAGAAAAAAGAATGGATTTACCTATAAGTAAATAAAATACATTTTAAACAGAAAAAGATCTATAGAAATTTAAATTAAAGTGATAGGAAACTACATGATTAACCCAGAAGAAGGCAGGAAAAGCAGCAATAGAGGAACAAAAAAAGAGATGAGACTTATAGAAACAATTAGCAAAATGATAACCGTAAATCTAAACCTATCAATAAGTTAAATATAGACTACATATTCCAATTACGTTTAGAAATTGTCAGCACCATTTGTTGCAGAGACTACCCTTTCCCCATTGTGTTTTCTTGGCACCCTTTCGAAGATCAGTTGATCATACATACATGGATTTATTTCTTGGCTCTCTTTCATGTTCCATTGGCCAATATGTCTGTCTTTATGCCAGTACCATACTGATTTAATTTTTGTAGCTTTGTAATATATGTTGAAATCTAGAAATGTGATCCCTCTGACTTTGTTTGTCTAATCAAGATTCTTTTGGCTATTCAGAATTTTTTGTGGTCACATATGAATTTTTTTCTATTTCTATAAGAAATGCTATTGGGACTTTGATAGGGATTTCATTGAATCTGTAGATAGCTTCGGATAGTGTGGACATTTTAAGAATATGGAGTCTTCCAATCAATGAACTTGAAATGTCTTTCCATTTGCCTGTGTCTTGTTTAATTTCTTTCATCAATGTTTTCAGTATACAAGTCTTTCACTTACTTAACTAAAAGTTTATTCCTAATGTTTTCTTTTTGATGCTATTGTAAACAAGACTGTTTTCCCAATTTCCTTTCTAGTTAGAAAATCTAGATATTCATAGGCAAAAGAATAAAATCAGACCCTTATTTCACACCATGGGCAAAAGGAAACCCCTAAATGGATTAAATGTAACACATAAAACTGTAAAATTTCTAGAAGAAAACATAGGGTAAAAGCTTCTTGGCACTAGTCTTGGCAAAAATGTCATGAGTATAACATCAAAAGCACAGGAAACAAAAGCAAAGTTAGACAAATGGGACTATATCAAACTTAAAATCTTCTGTATAGCAAAGGATACAATCAACAGAGTGAAAAAGCAACCTACAGAATAGGAAAAAATATTCGCAGACCATTTATCTGGAAGAGGTTAATTTCTATAATATGTAAGGAACTGCTCCAATCCAATAGCAAAAAAGCCTGATAACTCAATTAAGGAAATGGGCTAAAGATTTGACTAGACATTTTTCCAAAGAAGATAGACAGACGGCTGACAGATATATGAAAAGATGCTGAACATCAATAATTGTCAGGGAAATACAAATCAATACCACAATGAGATATCACTTCACACTTGTTAGGAGGACTATTGCCAAAAAACAAAAGATAACAACTTTTGGCAAGGCTGTGGAGAAATTGGAACTCTTATACTCTGTTAGTGGGAATGCAAAATGGTGTAGCCACTATCAAAAACAGTATGCAGTTTCCTCAGAAAATTAAAAATTGAACTACTACATGATCCAACAATCCCGGTACTGAGTATTTATTCAAAATAACTGAAATCAGGATCCTGAAGTGCTGTTACTACTCATATTCATTGCAGTATTTTTCACAATAGCCAAGACACGGCAACAACTTAAATATCCATTGACAGATGAATGGATAAAGAAAATGTGAATTATATATATATATATATAATCAGTGGAATATTATTCAGCCTTGTAACTAAGGAAATGCTTCAATATGCAACAACATGGATGAACCTGGAGGACGTTGTGCTGAGTGACATACGCCAGTCACACAGACAAGGGCAAATTTTGCATGATTCCACTTAGATGAAGTATCTAAAATAGTCTAACTCATAGAAATAAAGCATAGAATAGTGGTTGCCAGGGGTTGGTGTGGGGGGAAGGATGAAGAGTTATTAATCAATATTCATAAATTTGTTATGTAAAATGAATTAGGTCTGGAGATCTGATATGTGACATTATCCTATAGATAACAACACTATATTGAACACTTAAATATCTCATATGAGAGTAGATCTGATGTTGAGTGTACTTACTAAAATAAAATAATTGAATAAAAGAAAAAAGATAGTCAAGCTAGATATATAAGTAAGAGGCAAGATATTCGTTCTTCAAGAGGCATCCTTCAAATATAAAGGTTCAGATTAAAAGTGAAAAAATGGAAAGTGCATTACATGCCAATTGTAAACATAACAGAAACCTAGAGTGGCTCTATTAACATCGTAAAAAATAGACAAAGAACATATGTATGGATAAAAAGGGACATTTCATAATGACAAAGTGACTGATAGATGAGGAAGATAAATTTAGGATAGTAGCCTAAATTTGTATGCCTCTAACAGCAGAGCTTCAAGGTAGATGCAGCAAAACTGACAGAATTAAAGGGAGCAATACAGAAATCCACAGTCTTAGTTGGAGATGTTAATACCCAGTTCTTCAGAGAAATGATTGATCCTGGGCAGGTGGGAGGATTCACTGCAAAATTGCTCCGAAGAACTTCCTGGATGAAGAAAATATTGTATACCTTGAGAGGGTTATGGATCATTTAAGTCTATGAATTTGTCATAACTCATCAAATTGAACCTTTAAGATGTGTGAAAATTTTAAACATATTAGGTGTACATTTGAAAAATAGACGGTTCTGTGGCCTAGTGGTTAAGTTCAGGGCACTCCACTTCAGTGGCAGGGGTTCAGTTCCTGGGCACAGACCTACACCACTCATCGGTGGCCATGCTGTGGCAATGACCCACATACAAAATAGAGGAAGATTGGCAACAGATGTCAGCTCAGGATGAATCTTCCTCATTAAAAAAAAAAATAGAACTATAAATATATTGAATTTTAGACAGTAGTTTTGCTTTTTTTACAGTGGTTTGGATCAGCAATTCTGACCCTGTTTTCTCTTATCTAGCCTTGAGTAAATCCATAAATAGATTGAAAATAAGTAAAGGAAATCAGATTTCTCTCTTTGGAGAACAGAATTACATTAAAAGGGAGGTGAGTTCTGAGGGACCAGTAGGGCGGGACTAGTTTTCTCATGAAGATAAAGGTCATTGTCTGTGAAGGAAGCTGTAGACTTTGAATCTAATCAGAAATTCATTAACTACTTTTCTCTTTGTCATTTTCTACCTGAATTGTCAGTCTCCAGAGACAGTCCCCTATGTACAGAAAAAAATGAGAAATTACTTGTAAAAAGCTGGTTCAACAGGGAAAAAAGGCATTAGGATGTTAATCTCCTGGCTGTAATAATTGTACTAGGGTCAAGTAGTTTGATAACATTGGAAAATGATGGGTGAAGCGTATGTGTGAACTCTGAACTTGTACCTCAACATTTCTTTAATATCTACAATTATTAGAAAATATAAGTTAAAAAAATATCTGATTCCCTAGTGCCAGAGAGGGGTTTTTAAGTCCTGAGTGTCTGACTGTGGGTTATTCTCAAGAAATATCTGAGTACTCTCATGGGTTGTTAAAACCTCCATTATCTCAGCAGTTGTTATCTCTTGGTATGGTTCATTCACTCATTAAAAGTGGAATGAGGGTCTGTCTTCATAAGTTTGTGTCCATAAACTTTGAAATTCCCCTTCAGAAGAAAAAATTGCTTAGTTTGCAAGTTCCATCTGGTAGTTGCTGGTAGGCGTTGCATACATTGCAGACATGTTTGTGGCTTTTATGGTACTGACAATTTGTTCTTACCATGAATATCACATCTAAGTAAATGGAAACAATTGAAACAGAATGTGTACTGAGAGTGTGTGCTTCCAGAGGGTTGGGAGTAAGCCTCGTTCATCTCTTTATACTCCCCTTTCTGGAAGACGATCACATACTTCTTGTATTAAAATCATTGAATTGTACAAATACATTTCAAATAATCTCTACAGTGATTATCCAATCTTATGAGTTCCTTTAATATAAAACTCATCCAATCCCCTAATGCTGCCATCAACTTTTTTTTTTTTTGGTAAATTTGCTTTTGCATCTATTAAATTATCACGTTAGCTATAGAAAATTCAGAAAATCATGATGAAAATAACACTCACTAGTAGCTATCACCTAAAGTTTACCACATTTAACATTTTCTTTGTTTCTTATACTTTTTTTTATCACTTCATATTTTACAAAATGTGGGGAGTTCCTGAGGCTTTACAAGAGGATCAGCAAGCACTACTCATGTATAGTATACTGCTTTACTTGTTAGATAACTATAGTCAAAATATTTTACGTGTGTAACCTCTCCTTTAAAAATACTTCCTGTGCAACAATTCCTTTATTCCTAACCCCTAAACCATCAAGTTCCAGTCCCATCACGAGTTACCCCTCCTACAGGCAAGGAAATTGCAATGCAGAAGGGAGATACTAACTTGTCCGTGCTCTGCAGTCATAGGAAGTCAACTGAGGACACAGTGACGGAAAGGATGTCAGGACACAGCAATCCTGAGCAATGGTTGGAGGGTTATTTGCAGAAAGTGCATTTTTACCTACACCTTTTAATGCTTTCATTTATAATTATGAAGAACTAGTAGATGTTACTATTTTCTCCTACAAGAATAATTTTGTTCAACTGCTGCAAAACCCTGCTGAGACTATATTCCTTCTGTAAGATGTGAGAAATCTATGTGCACATTTTGCTCAAAAGAGCATGAAACACAAAGAAGTATGCTACCTATTTGAACTCTCCATTTGCTAAATCCACTGTAATTGTGGATAATCATTCACCAAAGTAGTAGTAATGCAAAAACAAACCAATTAGTCTAATGGCTAAGTCCACAAGATTACAATACACACTGTTTCAAAAGGATAAATAGGCACATTGTGTTAAATAAATTATGTGTGTGAATAAAAAATGAATTTGAGCAGGGGAGGATATTCAGAAAATTAGAATACTCAGAATTGAAAATTTAGTTATAAAGGAATGCATATATTGCCTTAAATAAAGAGCCCAGTTAAAAAAAATAAGTAGAAGAAGGCATTCACAGCAAAGAAGCATTCACACACACTTCTCTATGAAGTATAATGACACTATAAGAATGGGCATACATTTTCTCTCTCTGGCCTCATTCCTGCCTCTATTTCTACTACTGTTAGGAAAAATAAATGAATAGTGAAATATTCTAACTTCAGGTCTAGACTCAGTGTTGCCTGGAAACCTTACAAAATTTTTCTAGTAAATGTGTTCTCTCAATATCTTCAATGACTATTTTATAATTTAACATAACTGCCTTGCACACCTTTCTTCAGAAGGGAGTCTTGCCTATACTTTGTAGAAAATCAGAAAACATAAGTCAGTTTCTCCCTCATCTTCTGGTGGCTATGTCTGCAAAACTTCTATGGCTATCCTCCCCTCCACATTTAGAGCATTTTGATACCCTGGTAGAGAAGTGTAGCTTTCTGTCAAAGACCATCCTCACCCACCCTCACCCCAATGTGCAGCATCTTTCCATTATACACTTTCTCAAGGCCTTGCTCCAGGGGCGACGTCATCCTCCCTGCCACTTCCAGCGTCTTCCACTCTCCTGGCTCCTTCCCATCCGCATCTGAACACGTTCACTAATTCCCTATCTTTAATCAAAGGAAACATAGAAATAACAAACCAATCTCTTGCTCCAAACCTCCCTTAACCATAAAAACATACTTCTCCACCCAACTAAATCCTCAAATGTTTTCTAATCTGACAGTCTGCACGTTCTTACATTTTTTCTTCATTTTGAATTTTGAAATGTTTCACTCGTAGAAAAGTCCAAATGAGTCAATAACTACCGACTATGTTTCCCTACAGAGATTTCATGATTATTTTGCAAATAGTTGGGTCAGATTTTTATTTTTAAAATGGAATAAAACTGTATCATGTGAAATGCCAGTGCCCCTTTCCTCAATTCACTGATTTTTCTTTCTTCTCCAAAGTTAACTGCTATTTTGAAATTTTGGTCTAGTCCTTTATTGTTATTCTTTTACCACATTTGTTTAAATTCACATACATGCTGAAAACTGTAGTTTTTAAGCTCTTGACATTTATTCACACTGTTCTATGTAGAATTATATCATTTATTTAAGATACTCTGTACTATTCCATTGTATGAAGCTATTATGTTTTGGTTATTTCCTTAGATGAAAAGTCAGCCTGTTTCTATTGTTCCTTATTCCAAATCATACTATAATGAAAATCTGCCTTCCTGTATCTTTAAGTATATGTGTGACCAGTTCCAATAAATACCCAGGACATGAATTGCTTGCTCATTGGATACACTCATTCTCAACATAAGTAGATGTTGTCAAATTGCTCTCTAAATTGTTTTTATCAGTTTATATTACCACCAGCACTGCAAGGATTCGCTTTCCTCTGTCAGACCAACAGCATATGTTCTGATCTGATTTTTGAAATGTTTGCCAGCCCCATGTGTGTAAAATGCATTTGCACTTACCTGGTTATTATGATGATTAGCATCTTTTCATATACTGGAGATTTGGGTTTCTGCTTCTGTGAGTTACTTTATCACCTACTTTTCTACTTGTTAGGCTACATGCCTTTGTCTAAATCTAGGGTTGATTTACATATTCGGAATCTAATTCTCTGATGAGTATGTGACGTAAGATATCTTTTTGCAGTCTGTGTGCTTGTTTTAAAATTAATCCACGTGTCCTTTAAAAAATATAAATGCTTTATACTTTTATATAATCATATTTATTATTTTCTTTGCAATTCTCTAAAAGCATTTTGTATTATTTTTCATATTTAAATAACTAATTTATCTAAAATTATTTTACAGGAGGTAAATTGAGAATAGAAATTGAGTTTGGGGGTCATATTGATACTCAGTTGACAACAATTGTTAAATTTTCCTTAAATTCACAACTGATTTGTGATGCTCTCTTGCTCCTATACCGAGTGGCCTCTAGGTGTGAGATTCTTTCTGGACTCTTTTGTGGGTTCCCTGATTTATTATTCCACCCTCTCCCAATATATACTGTTTTAATTTTTGATACCTGAAAAAGCAGATTCTGCCATTTATTCAGTTTTTATTTATATTAGTTATTCTTGCCCCATTATTATCTTTTGATTATATTTTCAAATTAGTTATTGCTGGTGTATTTTCATAGTCAATTCAGCAAGTTCATATTCAAAAACATTCCAACTCCTCATTTTATACCTACTCTTCCTTTGAACTTTTCTTTACAGTCTGGTGTAAAGAGATACATGTATTTATAATTAGTAAATTAATTTTATCCAAGAAGTTTTGATAAGCGATGCTTTCTTGTGTGGTTATAACTATTTCATAATTTCATCTTTTTATACAATTCGTTATTTAAGGCTGCCTTTTTAGCTGTCAAGCACAGGAGTTTCTAGAGTCAGTTTTATTGTGGTACACAGCACAGCATAAAATTCACCCTTTTTAGGTTATAATTCACTGAGTGTTGCCAAATGTATACAGTCGTGAAACCATCACCACAAAAAAGATATAGAAGAATTTCATCATATAGAATACTCCCTCATATCTCTTTGTAATCAATCAACTACACCCATTCCAATTTTGGGGGTTACCCTTAGTTTTTGTTTTTCTTAACAGTCGCCTTTTGTTGTTTATTTTAATATAATTGAATTTGGATCTCAAAGTCCAGTTCTGTATTTTAAGCGGTTTCTGAAAGTGATGAAAAATTACTTTGTGATCTAATATTAATCACATTGCAGCTTTCTACACTGTGGGCTTCAAGCTCCAGCATCGGATGTTGTTACTGAACCTGAAGTGAGTTCACTCACCCGTTGCGCAGCAAGCCAATCTCTGACACCGGGTGTGGTGGAAGAAAGTAGGAACTTTATTTTTGCACAGTGCTGAGCAAGGAGAGAGGGCAGCTAACGCTGAAGTCCCAAACTCCCCGAAAAGCTAAAAGGAAGGGTTTTTATTTGGGGTTTTAGGTAGGAGAGGGGGAGCATATGGCCTTGCTGATGGTATCTTTCCCACCAGCCTGTCTTTGGCCTTGAGACACTTGCAGAGAGGAGGAAGCCTGTGACCTTGCTGGTCAGCAGCTTTCCCACCAGCCCCTATCTCTTCGCCGGAGGAGTTAGTCCAGGTGCTTGTCCTTGACAGTGTCTGTCTCCATGGAGAAGAGTGGATTCTGGAGCCAGGAAGCCAGAGAGTTAGCAGGGAATGAGTGTTTTGGTTTTAACCCCATATATGCTGGGTTTAATGTGGGGAAACTGATATCAGGGTCGATATCAAAGTGAAGATGACAGCCTTAGACACACTGCTTAACCAGCTCCCACAATTGCACAAGGCCAAAACTTGTAATTGACCTCTTTCTCTGTACATATAAATACGTCAGTAGCAGTAATTCTGCCTCTGTGGTTAAACCCTGAATTATAGAAAATTTGGAATTGTAAAATTGTTTTGGTTAACTAGTCCTCAGTGATCGTTTCATCCTTTTGGTTTTAAATAATATTTTCCATAATTTAATATGGAAACATACGTTTTATTTTAGTTAGTGTATTAGCTAGTCAAGGTTCTCCAGAAAAGCATCGCCAATGGGATGTGTGTGTGTATGTGAATAATATGTATACACACACACACACACAGGGAAAGAGAGAGTTATTTTAAAGAATTGGCTCACGTGATTGTACAGGCTCAAGTCCAAAATCTGATGGGGAAGATAAGCAGGCTAGAGACTCAGGGAAGAGTTCCAGTTCGAGTCCAAAGGCAGTGAACTGCCAGAATTCCTTTTTGCTCAGTGAAGATAAGTCTTTATTCTAATGAAATCTTCAATTGATTGGATGCAACCCACCCACATTATGGAGAGCAATTTGCTTCACTCCAAGTCTACAGATTTAAATGTTAATCTCACCTTCATAGAAACACCTAGAAAAATGTTTGACAAAATATCTGGGCACTGTGGTACAGCTAAATTGACACATGAAATAAACCATCATAGTAGTATTTCTCTGACATATGTTTTTCAATCTTTAATTTATTTTATTTTGTGTGTGTGTGTGTGAGGAAGATTGGCCCTGAGCTAACATCTGTTGCCAATCTTCCTCTTTTTGGTTGATGAAGATTGTCCCTGAGTTAACATCTGTGCCCATCGTCCTCTACTTTGTATGTGGGATGCCACCACAGCATGATTTGATGAGTTGTGTGTAGATCCACACCCAGCATCTGAACTGGTGAACCCTGGGCCTCAGAACACCGGAGCATATGAACTTAATCACTATACCAGCCAGCCGGCCCCACAATCTTTAATTTTTAAATGTTCAGTTTTGTTTATTAGTTGTGTCTCCTGCAAACATTGTTTAGCTACATTTAAAATTTTTATTGCAATTTGGCTTTTTTATTGGTGAGATTTTCATATTTATAGTTACCCATATATTTGTAACTATTTCTTATATAATAGTCTGTATTTCTTATTCACCTTCGTATTTCTTGGCTTCTTTTTTATTTCTCTTGCTTAAGATTGCATTGATCAAGTTTTTATATTTTCTTTTTGTTTTTCTCTACTCGTTCGGAAGGTATAGAGAAAATTTCAATTATTTATCTTTTACCTTTAAAATTTTAACATTCTTAATTAAATTTGCAATGTTTCTAACAAAGTCTAAAATTATTCAACAACTCTTTCCTCTTCCTGAGCAAGGTCGTTAGCAAAATTTAACTTTTTATAGACATCTTCTCTGCAATTATTTTCTGCATTAATGCTGTCTAGAGAGATATCGTTGCCTTTCAAATACAAAACACTAGTCAAGTTTTACAATCAATAGTTAAATTAATTTACCTGCATGTTGCATTTAATACTTGCTTGCACTAGTCTTTACTATTTCAGGCCTTGTCCTTGGGAACCCTTTTTTCTTGCTGAAGTAGAGTCTGCTAGCATTTCTTTTAAGTTCTTCAATAACTGAATTGCCATTTTGTGATGCAAAGTGATTACTTTGGTATCATCTTGCAATTGATTAACGTGCCTATCTGTTTCCACTGCATACATTTTATTGTGACAATTGACTTTTTAAAAAGTTTCAGCCACTATAATTTACAAAGATTAAAAGAAATATCCTAATATGCATCTCTTCTTTTTCTGCCTGTTTCATACTTCATATTACCATTTTTTCCTCTATCTCTTTGAGAATCCTAAACATATTTATTTTAAAGTTGTATTCGTTTTTTTCTATTGTTTTCATTTGACCCAGCGTGAATTGACATTGTTATTATATATACTACTGGCTTCTCTTTTTAGTGTTAATATTTTTTATATGTTTTCAAAATTTTGTTTGAAAATCCAACATAGTAAGCATTATTATTTGCTTTATTTTTGTTGTTTCATTTATTTTTTAAACTCTTTTTCTCCATTCTCCGTTCTACTTTGGTTGCTTTTAGGTGTCTCCACTCAATCCTGGGAATCAAGATTTTTCTACATGTCTTGGAACTCTTGCTCAGTGGTTACACTGTGAATAGGAGAGATCTGGTGTCAACTAGTGATTCATATCCTATTCATTAGAATATCTGTGCTATCAGCCTCCTTAGAGGGCATAAAATCTATAACTTTTTCTTCATCTTGTACAAGCAAGGGAGCCCTATAGCAGCCTCTGGTTTTGAAGAGAGAGTCTGGTTCTTGGTTTCTGCCTCATGACACGAACTTCATTCCTCTTCATGCCAAAGAAGGGAACTCCTATCTCTCTTGTCCTCCTAGGAGTAAGGAGGACACTTATTCTTGACATACTCTTATTTTGGCTTTCTTGATAGCATAGTTTCCTGATTTCCTTCCTACTCTTTGGATGCTAGTTTTAAATTTATCTTATAGGCATTCCTTTTTTAATTGTAGGTCCTCTTTTACTTAAATAACACATACATGCTGACAATTCATCAGTTTATATCCCTAGTCAAGACTTCCTCTCTAATCCCCAGACAGCTAAGTGCAGGTTATTCACCATAACCGTGTTAACTAGCTTGCCCAGATCAAAGGGTCTAGAAAGGATGTTGGGATGTTTGTCTTCACAGACTTTGCCTTTGTCCCAAATGTTAATTCCAATATTTCCATACTAGAGAGACAACTATTGGTGCGTTCTTAATATGGTGTCTTGTACTGTGATGACATGTTTTAATTTTATCACTGCATTCTAAAATGTACCATGTTGACAAGAATAAAGATTGAATCCTAGCTCAGAGGGAGCAAGATGCAATTAAATTCTTAGAAAGATAGAGGTCATGTGATAAACTCAATAAATTATATAGTGTGTCACAGTTTACCAGGTGGCCTACCCTGTATAGTAGGTCCTATACTAAATGAAGTGTCTCATGGATAACATGATCCTGTGGTGTACATTTACTTTCCATCAAATACATCCAAACTTAGCCTAACTGTCCCTCATTCCTTACCACACCTTAGATCCTGGAGCTGATGGAGGAAGACCTAAATAATCAAGCAACAAATCACTTTGTTCCCTGCTTCTAGCAACCTATTTTGTTAAATCATATTAATGATACAAAATACCTCTTTTCTTAGAAGAAACACATTTACTAAGGATAGAGTGATATAAGATAGAATAGCATACTCATTTCCTCCCACCTCAGCCCTTGATCTAAGGGTAGCATGTTTTTCACATCTAAGCATGGTCCTTCTTTTCTTTCATGCTTTTCTCTTTTTTTGTGGTGAGGAAGATTGGCTCTGAGCTAACATCTGCTGCCAATCTTCCTCTTTTCTTTTTTTCTCCCCAAAGTCCCTGTACATAGTTGTGTATTGTAGTTGTGAATGCCTCTGGTTGTGCTATGCGGGATGCCACCTGAGCATGGCCTGACTGAGCAGTGCTAGGTCCATACCCAGGATCTGAACTGGGGCTGCCAAAGTGGAGCACGCTAACTTAACCACTCACCATGGGGCCAGCCAAGAAGCATGGTCTTTCTAAAGATGATGACAGAGGATGGGTATGCTAAAAATGATTCTTAATTGTCCATAACTTAGCCATTTTTCTTGGGAGAAAAGAAAGCAGAGAAAGTTGGGACTTCGGGCATGTGGAAAAGCAGGATTCAAAGATTTAGTTGCTAGATTTCCAACCTGGGCCTAGAATTCAGTCTTTTTTGTCTTTCTTCAGCTATCCTCCTAAAGACAAATGAGAGAACTAGGAACTTAATCATTCCAGGTCCATTCTGCACTGATTAATACATCATAAAATGTGTCCCCCTTGATCAAATAATTTGTAATTGAGGTTACCAGAAGAGAGAAGGACCACTACTCTTATTAGTTTAACTTCATCTTAATGAAAGTTTCCTGTTAAAAATAGGATCTTCACCTTTCATTTAACACAATTTATTTCAATTATAAACATTTTCATTATTTTGCTAGTAGAATAATACATCTGTGCCATTATCAGTACAGAAAATACTGATCTGAGAGTATATGATAGTTTGCTCTCTATTTGCAATCTCTCTCACCTGAAATCCAGAACTTTGAAAATGTGATGACTATCATTTAAATTTTAAATTAGAGTGAGAGTTTTTAGAATCCAGTCAAAACATTTTCGCCTCAAAAAGGGATAAAGATACCCTCTTATCTTTTCAATATAATACATGACATTCCCCAAAAACATTTTTCCCAAAAAGAGTTCATCTACAACCATGTTTCTCTATTATATGCATTAACTAATCTGCAAAATATTAAAGTCATACATTAGATATGTATGGTGCATATATATTCCAGGCATATTATACTTACCAAGAATGTAGGGTTTTTTTGTTTTTTTTAAAGATTGACACCTGACCTAACATCTGTTGCCAATATTCTTTTTTTTTTTTTGCTTTTTTCTCCCCAAATCCCCCCAGCACATAGTTGTGTATTTTTAGTTGTAGGTCCTTCTAGCTGTGGCACATGGAACACTGCCTCAATGTGGCCTGACGAGTGGTGCCGTGTCTGTGCCCAGAATCCGAACCAGCGAAACCCTGGGCCGTGGGAAGCGAAGCGCACGAACTTAACCACTCAGCCACGAGGCTGGCCCCAAGGGTTGTTTTTTTTTTTTAATCATTTTCTTTGCTTCATCTCTGGTCATTTTTTTCTGTATAAAAGTCACACTATAACTAATATAACCGTATATATCTATGTTTTGTCACCATTTCCTCAACTTCCATTGAGTATGAAGCTCTTTACTTTCATCTCCAGCAAGGTGAATGCTACTCTTTGCAAGGACACTAACAATTCCTGTTTCCAGTTTCAATGACCCTTGTCAGTTCTTATCTTATTTGGTATTCTGACACTTTTTGACAGAGTTGATATATCTTAAAATTCTTTTTTTTTGCTTGATTCCCAAGACCCTTCCTTGTTATCCTTTTACTTAACTAACCAATCCTTCTCTGTCTTCATGGCTAAATCCCCCTCCTCCACTTTCTTATTTCTAAATATTGGAGTGCCCTCTGGCTCATTGATTTTTCTCCTTACCAATCATTCCCTAGAAGATCTTGTACCGTCTCCTTCCTTTTAATCCTGTATCTTTGCTAATGATTCTCAAACTTGTACCCACAACATTGATCTTAAGTTGAACTCTAGACTTGAAAATTTAAGTGCTTACTTCTCATCCTATTTCAGTGTTTAATAAGCTGGCCAAATTTAGCATTTCAAAGACAATACTGTTGAGTCTCCTCTCCCTCCAAATAAATAAACAAACACATAACCTGCCTCCTTCCTCCCCGCAGTTTTACAATTCTCAGAATATGGCACTCGGTTTATGCAATTGCTATGGAGAAAATCCTAGAAAACATTCCTTTTTCCTTCTTTTTCTCTCATATCCAATATCCAACTTATCAATAAGTTTTTTTCAGATCTGCTTTTGATCAATGATTTAGGATTTACCATTCTATTGAAAGTCACCATCAAATCTCGCCTTGGCTATCCCTAATGGGTCTCTCTGCTCCCATTCTTGCCCCTCTACACAATATTTTTGCTCAAGAATTAGAGTTATCATTTGAAAATATAAATCAGATCATGAAAATATACTATTTAAAATATTCTGGTGGTTTCCCATCTTACTAAAAAGAAAAATTATGCTTTTCACTGTGATGTGGCAGCCCAAGGTGATGTGCTGATGCTCAGATCACAAAATAATTCAGATCTAGCCACATTGGCCATATCACTCCAACTTTGGGGGCTTTTCACTTTCTGTTCCCTCTGGCTGAAATGCTTTCTCTCCAGATCTTTGCATAGCTTACTCTTTACTTCACCAAACCCTCAATTTAGATGTCACCTCTTCAGAGAAGATGTTCTTGTAAAATACGTTCCTCTTCACTGTCCCCAACAAAGAGTGTCTGGCACTTACTAAGAGATCAATAATTATTTATTAGAAAAATGAATTAGAGTACAAATCACATGTACTATCACATGAATCTAGGGTCAGTATAGTTACTTATCTAGAGTACATGGCTGCCCAAAAGGTTTGCATTTTTGTGTGGATGGGGCCCTTATCTAAATAAACAATTTTTTTTGAATAATAGATTTACAAAATTCATGGGCTCATGAAAAGTACAGCAATTTATTGGTGAAGATTAGAATAATGTATACAGTAAAGGTGCTTTCCTACATATTCGTTTAATGTCCAGTCAGTGCAGATAAATTCTTCATAGTACCCAAGCTGCGTGTCCTCCTTCTAAGATACAGAGACCATCTCTTCATGTTCTGTATTGTCAAATGCATCATTTATTTATAATTTCATGTCTCCTTCCAACACAAAAGGAGGCAGCACTCCTATTACTCATCCCATGGCTTATTTGGCCCTGTTTGTCTTGGAACAGGATAAATCTTCTTGCCTTTCTGGTTTCCTAACATTGTTTGTTTAATGCTAATTACATTATTACTCATGACGCCTTATGTATTGTGTCTATTGTGCAGCAATGACTCTCTCAAAGGTTGTCACTGCTCTTCATCGACAATGATACCAAGTGCAACTCATGCCAAAAATATTCAGAAAAATGTGAATGATAATTTGTTTCCTTGTCATGTTAATTTTTTTTCATTCAGAATTTCATAGTTTAAACATGGGAAAATGTGTGTTCCAACCATGTGTTCTCTTGAACTCTTTAAGCTGCAAAAGGGATCTCTTTCAAAGTAGAGGACACAGGACTTCCACATACCCCCAGAGTGGGGAAGATGGGCAGAACCATGGACAGAGTGAGCAGAACCAAGTCCTTCCTCCATCAGTCAGGTGTGGCTGAAGACCACCCTTGGAGGACCCCATGTCTCCAATCACTGTGTATCTGAAGGGCTTGTTGGCGTTGCTGAGCAAGGGACCCAGGCTGGCCTGCCTGACTGTGAGCCAAGCCTGAGGAGGGAGTAGCTCGTCTCAGGCTCTGCGACAACAGAAAGCAAAGACAGAAGATGGGCAAGAACCTACAGGCCTGGCTGCACACATGGCTTCAGCTCACCACCCTGACATGACTCTGACTCCGAAATAACCAAATGTCACCCCAAGATCCCAGGAGTGTCAGCATCACTCTGGTGGGGTGCCAGACCATGGGTGCCAACCTCCCATTTCCTAAGTATCTGAATGTCCCCAAAAGCAAGGGGAGCATGCAAGGGAGGAGAGTCAGAGAGTGCCCCTCAGGATAGAAACAAGTGCTCCCCTAAAGGAGCACCTAAATGCTCAGAGTGCCTTCTCCAGACTAAAGTGCAAGCTGACTGGCCCTAGGGACCCAAGGGAGACTTCGAAAATTCCATGAAGGGTCTCCAAAACTTGGAGCTCCCTTGAGGCTCTGGGCCCAGGGTTCCCTGCCTGGGTCTAAGGACTCCACTAGAAGACAAAGTAATTTCTATTTAACCACTACAAGAAGAAAGATTAGATTACTTTTAACATAAATCATCATTTAAAATATCCTCAAGTCTGGTAAATAAAAATCTCTAAAATATACATTAGAATTTTATAAAGGGATGGATAGTGGATAAATTTGGATATTGTTCTTGTCCAACAGGAAACGAATTGTGACTTTCAAATGATGGGATGCTTATTTTGTTGTTTAACCTTAAAACTAGCTCTAAAGGCAATTATGTAAAGGCAATGTGGCATTGCTTAGGGCAGTGCAAGTATAAAGACAAGTTTTTCACCTTCTGTAACTATTTCAAAGGATAACATTCAGCTGGTTGTATATGTGCCATTATGATTATTTAAAAATTGAATCTTATTACTGATCAAACAAAGAAAAATAAAGAATTCTCCAATGATATTAGGCAAGCTATATACCTCTTCTGTATTGTGCAGGAAAACGTGAATGCAGGCTAAATTCAATGGTTAATTTCCAAATTTTAAACAGACGAAAAATAAATTGGAGAGAAGTGTAAAACAAGCAATAAAAATAATTGAAAGACTAAGAAATGTGAGTAGGATTTGATTTAGCTGGCTGAAAGAAAAGTGCCCAAGAGATAAAGGGATGTCTCTATTACTCTTCTCAAATAAATGAGAGGAAATGCTCATTATAGAGCATGTGTACACAGAAATGACTTCTTTGGCAAAAGCATTTTTGTACTATGTATACATTTCATTTTCTACATGCACTACAGCCCTATGTTGACCCAGTAGTGTAAATTGGAGAAGGATTACACACAGGCACACACACATAAACACACACATACACACACACACACACACACACACACACACACAAACACACATCATTAACCTCAGGAAACAAAGATTGAGGCATGGCTTAAGACCAAGCTGGTAGAGCACTGAGATGAATTGACTTATGACTGATCCATAATTTTTGAAATCCTTTGCCTAAAAAAATACAGTCTCTATGTGTGATCCTTCAGAAAAGGAATTTGAGAATGGATGGGAGGGCTTAGCTCAGTGACCTCACTTTAGCTTCAATAGTGTTATAGGATTTTGTTCCAAAATAATTTCGTGAGCTGTATTAGTTTCCTGTGGCTGCTGTAACAAATTACCATAAAGTTGGTGGCAGAAAGCAACATAAATGTATTCTTTCATAGTCCTGGAGTCCAGTAGTCCAAAATCTGTGTCACTGGGCTACACTCAAGGTATGCTCAAGACCTCCATCTCTCTGGAGGCCTTGCCACTTACAGCTCCTGATGGTTGCTGCATTCCTTGGCATGTGACTCCATCACTACCACCTTCAAAATCAATAGCTTCAAATTTCTCTCTGTTCCATCTTCATACCACCTTCTCTGTGTATAAAATCTCCCTTTGCTTTCCTCTTAGAAGAACGTGTGTGATTGCATTTCAGACCCACCCAGACAATCTCGGATAATCTCTCCATTCCAAATTCCGTAATTTATTCATATTGGAAAATATCTCTCCCTTTTTTTTCCATAGAAGGTAACACTCACAAATTCCAAGGATTAGGACGTGAGAATCTTTTGGGGGGCTATTTTTCAACCCACCACATGAACCTAGACAGACTACTTGTATCATAAATAAAGTTTAAGGTAAACAACAACTCACCACTCACCATTTATCATGTAGGTCAAGATACATACTAAGAGACTAGAGTACAATAAGTGGCAATGGTCCCTATAATTAAATGATGCAAAGAGACATAATTCAGTCTTCTACAGGCCTCCATAGCTTTTCTTATAGAAGTGAAACTACAGTGATTTGGAGATGAACATAAAACTTTTCCCAGAGGAAACTCGATATTGACAAAATTAGGGTTTTGTTTGTTCATTTTTAAATACAATCATAAGCCACGTAATGATGTTTTAGTCAATTGCAAACTGCACATGCAATGGTGGTCCCATAAGATGAGTACCATATGGCCTAAGTATTTAACAGGCTATGCCATCTAGGTTTGTGTAAGTACACTCTATGACGTTCGAACAATGACGAATAACCTAATGATCCATTTCGCAGAACATTTCCCCATCGTTAAGCAGTACATGATGTAGACTTTATTTTTTAGAGAAGCTTTAGGTTCATGGCAAAAATGAGCAGAAGATATGGAGAGTTCCCATGCCCTGCCTCCACACAGGCACAGCTTCCCCCATTATCAACATCCAACACTACAGTGGTCCATGCTAAAATTGATGAACCTACATTGACAAGCAGTTTCAGCCAAAGTCCATATTTTATATCAGGTTTTGCCTATGTTGTATATTCTACGGGTTTTGACAAATGTATAATGACATATATCCACCATTATGGTAACCTACGGAATAGTTTCACTGCCCTAAAAATCCTCAGTGCTCTGCCTTTTCATCTCCCACCTCTTCGCTAACCCCTAGCAACCACTGATTGTTTTACCACCTTTATAGTTTTGCCTATTCCAGAATATCATGTTAGAATCATATAGTATGTAGTCTTTTCAGTTTGTCTATTTTCACTTAGTAATACACATTTGAGTTTCCTCCACATAATTTCATGGCTTGATAGCTCATTTCTTTTTAGAGTTGAATAATATTCCATTGCCTGGATGGACCACAGTTTATTTATCCATTCACTATTGAATGGCATCTTGATTGCTTCCAAATTTTGGCAATTATGAATAAAGCCTCTATAAACATCTGTGTGCAAGTTTTATAAAATTGAGATTTAATACACATCATTGCCCCATATAGGCAAATGATACTCTTTAATGCTACTGTGAAATATACAATCATTTAGCATCACTGTATCTTTCATATTGTAGGACCCAAGACTGAAGTCATGCACGTTTATGAGAAACGCTTGCTCAGTCCTGCCGCTGGAGTCATGTTAACATTTTATCCAGCTTCCAGGTAACTAAATTTCTGCTTCCTCTTCAGAGATTGACTTAATTATTTATCAGATTATCCCAATAACTAGATTCCAATCTTGTTTCCATCAGACCAAAACTTTAGTAATAATAAATGTTCACTCATTATATATCAGACCCTCTGTAAGTGATTTAGATTGTAGAAGTAAGTCTGATTGTGAGGATTTATTAAATCCATTTTACACATGAGGAAACTGAGTCTTTCTAAACTAAATGTATCCTGTCCAAGATCACAGAGCCAGTAAGAATGGAGGTGGGATTTGAGTCTTTCTGACCAAAATTCCAAGGTATTTAAACCATATCCTTAGTAGTGGGGTTCTCTCTAGTCTCAAGGATCAGAATTGCTGTCCTTGAGTACTTGCAGCCCCTTCATCAAATTGCCATGACTCAATACCTAGAACCCTGATGACTGCCTGCCTTTCTTAGCCCTAGATAGACAGAAATTTGAAGAATGTGAGAATTTAGCTATTGCTGTTGAATCCTGCAGGCTCTTCCTCTCACAGGACTCCATCCCTGGGTTTATCTTACCATTGAGAGCTAAATTTTGACTCCCACCCTATGAGCACACCTTTAGCATAATGAACATTTGTATTTATGCCAAATTCATGCACCACATCTTTATCTTTACAATTCTGGTTTGAATTTCAGTTTGGGTTTTACCATTGTGACCTAATTTGCCACTTTCCTGAGCCTATGTTAGAGTGCTATTAGGCTGCCATTATTCACCCCATGGTTCCACAAATAGCAAGGGGACAACCATTGAAACTATTACATGTAAGAAACTGCCGCAGGGGAGGCCAAAAATGAAGTATCCGTACATGTCTCTTAGGTCATATCTGAGATTTATGTGTCTCAAAGAGATCACATCCTGCTGGGTGATGAGATTTACTCACAGGGAAATATTTACTCCATAATATAAAATAGCATGCAAAGTAATAGAGTCTTTGGTATTGTGTAGAAAAAACTCCACATTATTGTTATAATTTAATTTTTTCTCATGGTAGCTTTTTAAATAGTTCAGTAGTTATGTTTATTTTAACAGCTTTATTGAAGTATAATTCATATACCATAAAATTCATAAGTTTTAATTGTACAATTCAATGGCTATTAGTAAATATACAGTATTGTGCAACCAGTTTTACATTGAGATTTCTGTCGTCTCAGATTTGTCATGCCCATTTGCAGTCATTCTCTGTTCTCACCCTCAGCCCTCAGCAGGCACAAATCTATTTTCTGTGTCTACATTTTTTCCTTTCATGATGTTTTGTATAAGTGAAATATAATCTGTGATCTTTTCCATTCGGTTCCTTTCACTTAGCATAATGTTTTTGAGGTTGTTCACGCTATAGCATGAGTCAATATTTTTTTTAATATTGTTCCATTGTATGGGTGTGTTCCATTGTACGGGTAAACACATTTTGTTTATTCATTAACCAGCTGAGCAAAATTTATATTGTCTCCGCATTTGGGCTATTATACATAGTGCTGCTGTAAACATTTGGAAACAAAGTTTAGCAGGAACATATGTTTCCTTTACTTTTGGACAAATACCTAAGAATGGAATTGCTGTGTCATATGATATATTTAGAAACAAAGTCTGACTAGGCAAAAGTGAGGATTTCTATTAATGTCCCCTAGAGTTTGAATGGAAATTCAAATAATCATACAAAAATTCAAAAAACAACAATAATTCAACTCGTTGCCCATGTCTGGGGAAGTTTTCACTAACTGCCTAAGAGAATTGGAATACATAATGTAGGTTTCATGTACAGGAGACACATGTCTAGAAAAAGAAAAAAAAACTATTGCTTTGAATTAAATGGTTCAATCCCTACTTACTCCCCTGCTATTTTCTCCCTGATTCAAAAATGCAAGACATTTGTAACCCAAGCACCTGACATGTTACCATTGCCTAAAAATGTGCAGCTTTTCAGCTTGTGCACCACTCTCCTCAAGATGCACCCATTCAGAGACTGTAATGTAAAACAGAAAACACCCATGAAAAAAGAGGGTGATGATGCCAGGCCCTGGTGGATTGTGTTCTTGGAGGGAGGACAAAACCATTCAAATAGACCTATGAGAGCAGACTCAGAGACAGGAAGACTCAGATTTAATTTTCTTCTTGCCATGAGTCTTCTGCAGTGACAGAATGTAAATGTGTGGTGGTAATGGAATATTTCATTTCCAGCTTTGAAATGTAACTTAAGCAAAAATCTCCAACATTGTTTTAATTATGAATGGTAATTTGTAGCATGCAACAAACATAACACTGGTGTAGGTCAATCAAAAATATTTATTGTCATTTGCTTATTTATTTGTTTCATTGCATAACTGAAAGACTAACATGGACAGAGAAGGGTTGGTGAAGCACCTTTCTAAAAGGTCTAAATTTCTCTTACCCTGCTTCACTTTTCCTTCTATGATCACAGCATCCTTTCAAGGTGGGGCTCCACCTCCAGCGAAGGATCCCATTTCAGGCAAGAAGAAGAACCAGATGAGGACACAGATATATCATCTATATGGAGAAAGCAAAAAAAAATAGGTTTTTATGGAATTATTGAGAAATTTTATAGGAGTCTAGTTTTTACAAATATCCAGTGTATGCAAATATCCATTTTTGCAAATATACAATGTGAATTTTTAAGAGTTCTCCCCAGAAGATAATGTATGATACGAAATTATCAGTCTTTTTCCATTATTTTTTTATTATTTTATCTCTTACATGTCCATTTTACATGTATGCATTTCTTCTTTTATTTTTCACATTTAAATATAATTAGCTTTCATAACACTTGGCACACAAATATTGTTGTTGGAAAATTATTCATTTATTTCTGTAGTAAATTTATTCCTTTCTTCTTTTTTCTTTGCCCTGACATCTATAATTATTTTACTTAATTTTTCATTTAATCTTTTGTCTGGCTGTTTTTAATTGATCTATCTTTATACTTTTACAATTAATATGTCTATTTTCCATATATGATATTCTTGGAAATAATTTGATCTGAAAGCAAAAATTAACCAGTGTATTTCTCTTTCCTAGGAAAAATGTCCAGGTTTACATTTATTCTCCTAAGTGAAGACACTGGTTTCCCTTCTATCATCTGAATGTTTTCTGTGTTGTATATTTACTTTGTTGTAATATGCTATATAGATCACTTAATTTGTTATTTCCTGAGTCATTTTGTAATTTAAAAATTATACATCTTTTACTATTACTTAACTTAAAAGTTTCAGTGATCTTTACATATACTTGATTCAATCTTACTTTAAGTAACAATGACTGCCAAGAATGAACCACTATGTATTTATCTATAACAGAGTTTGGCAAACTATAGCGCCTTGTTCCAAATTTGCCCCCTACTTGTTTTTGTAAATGAAGTGTTGTTAGAATACAGCTACACTCACTTACGTACATATCAATGACTGTTTTCTCACTCTAATGGCAGAGAAGAATAATTGTGACAAAGATCTTATGGCTGGAAGAGTTGACAATATTTATTATCACATTGCATAAAATATTTGTCAACCACTGATCTTAATGCACACACACACACACACACACATGCACACATGAATACATATACACATTCCTCTTTGACATTTAAAGTAAATTTTAACCAACAAGATAAAGTATTGATGATATACTGTTAAATACTATGGGTCTAGCACCTAAAAGTTATTCTTTAAAAGTGTAAGAATAAATTTAAGTCCATCTGGGAAATCTAGAAATCATGCCATTTTGAAAAAAAAATACTTTCACAGTACAATTTGAGAATAACACACTTAATTACATAGAATTGAATTTCTTACTACAGGAAATATCTGTAATAGAATATACCTGTTTGAGGAATCCAAAAAGGTAACCTTTCCTAAAGGTGTGTTTGCCACCTGACAATTGTCATTTTAGTTCTTTTTTTTAAAAAAATCCAAGTTATAGAAACAATACCCTTAGCAAATATGCAAGAACAACAACATATGCATATTAGAAAACACTTCTGTTTTTTCCTTATGAAGAAGCCCACTTTAATAGTTTTTTATTCCTTATAAAGCAGAACTAACTCTATTTCAATAAATGCACTTCATTTCACATCAGTAAACCCCCAAGGGTGACATAAAATTTGACACTGATTTAAGTCGCAAAGCACCATCTATTTTTTGCATGTCTATTCTAGAGTATTAATCGTGCTGTTGGTATTTAAAGGGTTGCAATGAAAATTCCCATTGGTATTCTATAGCAATTTAATCACAATACTATTCATCATTAAATGTTACCCTGTGGATAGTATCATCCACTGCAAGGCTGATATTATGATACACTGGGGGCACTAGACAGCTTTGTCTTCATTAGCTGACTTATGTGATGACTTGCAAGATTAAATGTCATCAATGACCTCCTAATTGCCAAATCCACTGGCCTCCTTAGAGTTCTTATGCTAATCATCATTTCTGCAGTATTTGACCCTGCTAAACACCACATTCTTTTTGCAATCTTTTCTCGCTGCTTGATACTAAACTCTCCTAGTTCAGTCCTTTTCTAAAAATGTTCATTCTCAGTCTCTTCTGATGACTATATTTCCCCTGCCTTGTTCTTAAATAAGTCATTCCCAAGATTCCTTCAATGAGCAGCATTTTACTTTGTATTCCTCTCTTAGGGGTCATTTCTACTTCCATGAATTTACTATCACTTCTAAGAGCAGACTGTTTGTGGTCTCAAGAGTCATAACTTCAACTACTTGGTGAAGCTAGTTGGGTTCAAATGGAGAGGGCAGGGAGGAAAAAGGAAAGAGTTCAAAAGAGAGGGACCTATTCTTTTAGATAATTAATTCCTACATGTTCCATATTTTAGGCCCAATATAAGACCTGGTTGTGGACATTTCTTACCATATGTATTTCAATAAATTTCATCCGAGCTATCTTTGTACTACCTAAAATTAAATTAAAATGAATTTCTCCATGTTAAGGATTGGTCCTTTGGTAATAAATATTAACTATATATTTGATTAAAATTTAATAAATCACTTTATGATTTATTGACAATATCCTCTATCAAAAATTATAAAGGATCTGAGAATTTTCCCTATTTGCAACCTAATAGTCTAACTTGCCACAGCTTCATGGATGCTGGTAGAAGACACAAGACTTGAGAGCCAGAGACAAAGGACAGTTTAGTACTCAGAGCAATGGCAGTAGCTAGAGTATCAGCATTTGTGCCAGTTCCTCAAGCCCAAAGTCACACAGGCGGACACAAAGAGGGTCAGGCAATGCCCACATCTACAGCAGGTTGTGCTGAAAGAAAAGGACTCTCATATTAGTAAACTAAATCTTTTATAAGGGGCAGTAAGCCTATGTATTAGTCAGAGTTCTCAAGACAAACAGATTCAATACAATCTACATAGATATATAAGAGGATATTTAATATGGGAATTGGTTTACATAATTATGGAAGCTGAGATATGCCACAATATGTTGTCTGCAAGCTGGAGAACCAGGAAAGCCAGTGGTATAATTCAGTCTGAGTCTGAAGGCCTGAGAACCAGGATCTCTGAAGTTTGAGGGCAGAATAAGATGGATGTCCCAGCTCAAGAAGACAGACAGAATTCATCCTTCCTCTATCTTTTGTTTTATTCAGGCTCTCAAAGGACTGGATATTGCCAGCCCACATTGGTGAGGGCATCAAGGGGGAACGTCTTTACTCAGTCTACTGATTCAAGTGGTAATATTTTCAGGAAACACTCTCACAGATACACCCAGAAACAATGTTTTATCAGCCATCTGGTTATCCTTTAGCCCAGTCAAATTGACTTGTAAAATTAAGCATCACAGTCTACCTGAACTTTGCCTTGGGGAAGGCATTATTTTTATGATACTGGACAGTGAGCAAACCCAGCCTTTACTCTAGGGTGTGAGGGCGTGGGATTGTGAGGAAGACACTATCTTCAGGGTCATTCATTACACAACATTCTTGGAGAGAGAGTCTAGAACAAAAATCAATCCCAATCCCAAGATCTGCAGAAATGTGAGAGATCCACAGAAAAGTTTCCCCCAATAATACCTACCCCTTGTTTCTACACTATCCTGGCTTCTGGAAAATTTCCCATGAGTGCACCATTTCTCCAGTCACTCTAATTAATCTGACTGGCATAGGCTGGTAACAAATCCGTTCAATGAATCTCGTACATCATTTAATTAAGTTTATTTTCAATAGGACTCCCTTCTGAAGGATGAGTCCAATTTCAAATATTGACTTCATCTCTGTTCCCAGAGCTCTGGACCCAAAGATTTGACCTCAAGAAACAATCCAGGTAGAGAAGGAGGTACTCTTGATTACTTAGTCTCCACCTTCACCCATCTGGAAGAAGTTTAGAGTAATTCTATCATCTGTAACTACCCTGGCCACGGAATTAAGGCAGACCTGAAAGCCTTCTAGGGCTACTGTGGTATTATTGATCACTTCAGGTAAAGTTAGGCACAAACCTTGTATTATCTTTT
This sequence comes from Equus caballus, assembly GCF_041296265.1. Classification (NCBI taxonomy): domain Eukaryota; kingdom Metazoa; phylum Chordata; class Mammalia; order Perissodactyla; family Equidae; genus Equus; species Equus caballus. The sequence continues at coordinate 23,484,126 of NC_091687.1, forward strand.
CTAATTGGATGATTCCCTTCATAGAGAAAACTGCCAACAGTGTGTGCCTCAATAACGAATTAGTTATCCCTCTGTGCTTAGCTAATCAGTTATCCTCTAGTTATTAGAAGATCCCCTGGATAACCAAGATTATTGTTATTTTGGAGAGATGTCTGCAGTTGTCTGAGGGTTACGTAACCTACTGATGCTGTTTCTCTAACATTTGAAAGTTACTTACCACCAGCCCTAAGGTGCATTTCATCAGTTTTGGTGGGGGGGGGGCGCATAGGCAGAGGCAAAGTAATGCCTGGTTTCAGTAAAAATAGTACAATGGTACACCTGGTGCCCTGGAACACACATGGTACTCTTTACAATTGTTGAGACCCTTTAACTGGGACCTAAATCAGTCAGGGGTTCCAATTAATGATGTCTATGACATGGTCTCCCAGATAGCTGCTAATCCTAAGGGTTCATTCACTTCCCCAGTTCTTCTTCTTCAACAGGCCATATAGTAGAGGATCATTTATTGCTCATTTGATAATACAATTTGATGAACATTTTCATCATTGCTTTCCACAGACTTCTGTCAAATTTCTTTAGTCAGCTCATGAGGTCCCTCATCTTTCCTCTTGTTTTAAGACACATCTCTGTCACCATCCCATTCTCATCACCTAAACAATCAAAAACTGCTTAAACCTTGATATTTTACTTTTATAGCAAGCTAACAAATTAATTTGCCTTCAGTGAGTGAATGCAAGTGGAAGACACAAGCCTCCCTCTGGTGACATAAAGAAGGTCAGGTAAAGTCTGTACCTGCAGTGAGTTACACAGGAAAGGAAACCCAAGCTTGGGAACCTGAATTCCTCATAGTGGAGAGGGATACGTCCTGGCCTTTGTCCTAGAGGGGGACAGTATGTTTATATTTATCATATAGAAGGACCAACAAAAGTGTCCTTTGCTCCCTTCTCTCTTTTCTAAGACTGGTCACTCTGCAAACATCCTTGAAGAGATAAACTAGAACACTGGCAGCCAGTGCCTCTGCTCATAATATATGAAGAAACATGACAGATCCATGGAAGATCATCTCCCTGCATTTTCTAGTTGAAATAATAATTAAGGGAAAGGATCAGTAATAGTATTTATGTAGGCCTTCCAAAAAAGAGATGTGAAACTAGTAAATTGTTCTTTATAAGCCATATCTTTAATGTCAGTCCACTTGAACAAGTAAAGAAATAAATCAAAGTAATCGATTCAAAATTAATTTAAAATTATTTCCTCTCATTGCTAGGATTTACATCTATGGTGAGTGACTTACCTATGCGGTGATTGGCACCTAACTTTCTAGTCAAGGACACTTTACATTTACAAATTCTCTCCTTTTCTGAGGTGGGCTTTCTAAATGTATGTGAACAGCCTACATTCTCTCCTATGCCCATCTGTAGCAGCAATGCTGAGAATTTAAATAAAAGGCTCCTATGGAATGAGACCACTCAAACCCTGTAGGAAATTTTGAGCAATCTGTGACTGTAAATTTCCTCCACTCATGTTAAACACCACAGGTCGTGGATTGTCAGCACTGGTTGCTTTGCTATCCTTGACATATTTCCCCATGTCTAGTAGCCCAAATTCCAGGTATCAGGTAAAACAAAATACTGAATTAAACAATAAAGGAATAAAAGAAAATACAGAAAAAACACAATGAATATAAATAATTATGGCAAATTTTAGAACGTTTAAACTAGTAAGCAGTGGGTTTTCTTTTCTGCTGTATTATTATAATTTTTAATCTTTCCCAAACTAACAGGTAAAACATTCAATGATGCAGACATTTTAATTCTTATATTTGTTTTTTATGTTGCATATTATTTTTTACAGGCTTATTAGCTTGTTATATTTCCTTTTTAATCTGTAGACTCCTTGCTTATATCCTTTGCCCATTATTCCATAAAGTATTTTCCATTGTAAAACATCTTAACTTTAAGGAAATTGATCCAATGTATGTCATGTGTTTAAAATAATTTTCCAACAACTTTTCCTCAACATAATTCATAAAATAATCCATTTGCCTACAACTATTTTTATTCATTTATTTATTTATTTATTCATTTTGAGGAAGACTAGCCCTGCGCTAACATCTGCCACCAATCCTCTTATTTTTCCTGAGGAAGATTGGCCCTGAGCTAACATCCGTGCCCATCTTCCTCTACTTTATATGTGGGATGCCTGCCACAGCATGTCTTGATAAGTGGTGCAGACATCTGTGCCCAGGATCCAAACCAGTGAACCCTGGGCCGCTGAAGTGGAGAGCGTGAACTTAACCACCACGCCACTAGGCCGACCCCTGCCCAGGAATATTTTAAATTTTACTTTATCACATCTTAAATCATTATGCATCCATGAATTTATTTTTGTTTCTTTGATTTCATTTTGTTTCTTTGAAATGGTCATATTTTTTTGATTACCAGTGCTTTAGAGTATATTTTAATAAGTTGTAAGGCTAGTTTCCCTTCATTTAATCTCTTTCTCAGATATATTTTCAAGTTATTCTCATCTGTATATACGTCATTTAAAAAAATTGTTTATTCCACAAAAAAGTGATATTTAATTGGGACTTTATTTTAAGGGAGATTAGAATTTAAAATAATGTCTTCTTAAAAGTGAACACTACAAATCAAAGTATATCCAGTGTAAGGTGTTTGAATTTTCTTTAATTTAAGCGTAACTCTCAGTTGAGTCTAGTAATAACCCAGGATCTTTTTGTCTTTTCCAGTGCTGCAGTGGTGATCATTCTTTATACCCATATACTTCCTCTCATGGTGCACACAATTTAGTTGAGTAACTAACTAAATACTTGCTTCTGGTCTTTAAGCCTACAGAGTAGGATACTAACTAGCTCATCCCCATATTTCTCGGGAGACACTTTTCTTTAAACGAATACCCTAGGCAGATGATTTCTGCCTGGATCCTTAAAAATACTATTTCTCCAGTGATCTCTGTTTTCCTAACAGCTTCTTTCATGGGCCCAAATTCCTGGTCTTTGAGCATTTTACCATGATATTCTAGAACTCTTTCCTTTTGCAGAACAGGCATATTTGATTCCATTAGCACATTTCAAATTACGTGATAAATTCTGAGTAATATATTTCAGTTATTTTTAGCATGGTTTATTGCTCCTATTTGATTTAGGCATGTGAAGGTCAGAGATTTATACCACATTGGCTACCATTTTGTCCTCAGCCAAAGACCTTTAGCAGACCCGAAGAATGATTGCTAAGTGACTAATCTATTAGCAATTTTCTCAAAACTGTAATTGGCCTTTTTTTGAGTCATCATTTTAATGGTCACAGAGGGGTCAGATATGAAATCTTGGAGAGGGCACTAAATATTCAGACTTTGCACCTTCCACCAATTCAGTGCCAGCAAATCTGAAGATGGGATAGGTTTGAAAAGTAATTCATCTACAAAACAGCTCATCTTTCTTTGACTTGACCTTGGCCCAATTACAATACTTTGTAAAGAAGCTTGTACATGTAAAAAGCAAAAATGTTTATTCTCTGTAAATTTAGAAATATCATGGTTTAACCTGTACCTTCAAAATGTCAAGTAAAGGCCACAGTCTTTAACATTTATGTGTAGATGATGAAGATCATAAAACAAGAAATCTCAACCTAACAAGAAAAGATCAATGTCCTCTAAGGAAAAAATGGAAATTGCAGAAGCCACAAGCTGGCTTTCCTGGTAAGGAAAGCTCTCCATTCCTCATACACTCCTCAAGCATATAATTTTCGTGGTTACTGTAGTGAACTGAGAAGATAGAAATGATTTTGGAGTAAGACTAATATTTATTCTGAAACCTGTAGACTTGGAGAGTCAAGTTCATTTTGGAACATGATCATGGAACCTTGGATGTGTTTGCTGGAGATAAGCAACCCAACGTCAAGACAACTCTTAAGTCTCTACAAAGCCAAATAATTCTGTATTAATTTATATCATCCCATTTCACTAATGGCCTTGACTGTTAATAATGTGTTGTAATGTCCTTGATTTTTAGCATTAGGTTTTAATGCCTAGATCATCTATGTTTACAGTGATAATAGGACAATATTAATGTTCTCCTGCTGTAAAATAAAATTAATATGTATTTACTAGGTACTTTGAGCATATATTGGAGACACATGCAATATATACGAAAGCATAAACAGACTCTGTAGTTGGAACATAAAACCTTCAACCAGGCATGACCAATTTCAACTTTTAACACCTCCACTTCATGGCCTAATGTCTCCACTGCTCTGCTCTCAGCTTCTTGTACTTGAACATGTGGGCCTTGCCTTTCTTTCTTGAGCCAATTCATCTCCTGAGTGTCATCTTATGATTGGTATCAGAAACCATTGGAAGTTGGCTGCTGTATTTATGGAATTCTAAAGAAGTAACTTCAAAGTACTTTCTCTTATGTGGCCATGAAAGAAAACAGACTTACTGGTTCTCTTCATTGTGTTGAACCAGGAGCAGCTAAACTGGCTGACCGAAGAATATAACCTGTACCAGTGAAGTGAATTTTTACAGCCTTCGGATGACTGCTTTTTTGACTATATTCTCTCTCTAGGTAAATTCAAATGTATTTGCTAATAGTTCCAAAATTCATACCTCTAACATTTATATCTCTTTTGAGAAACCTTTACTTGTATATGCAATAGAGTTCTTGTTTGCCCTACTTGTGCATAAAGAAATGAATGTTCCCAAAAAGTATCCCTCTTTATATGACATCATTCACTAAATACTTTAGGTCTCAAACCTAGGATTCATCTCTAAAAAATTCAGTCACCAGGCTCAATCCTTAAGTAAGTCTTATTGTTCCTATAGCAAATATTTTCTTCTTCTCCATCTGTCATTGTTCTCACCTTAGACACTACATATTTTAGCCTAGTCTATTTGCTTACTGGTTGCCTACCTACTTTGACACAATAATCTATTATTCTTTTAAAAATACGAAAAAAATAAATTATTTTTCTGCTTACATTCTCCCATTGGCTTTTTAAATTACACTTAGAGTAAAATCTGAATTTTAATATATGGTTCACAAAACCTAAAAATGTGAGGACTCTGCCTACTTCTCTGACCTTAAGTACTACTCTGTTTCAGCACAAGCATGTTCTCACTCCCACTGGCCTTCTTTCTGTTTCCTGGATCCATAAAACTTGAGGATTTGAAGATTTTCTTTCTTCTTTCTGGGATGTTCTTCTCATCAATCTGCATGTAGATGACTCCTCCTCATCAATCAAGTCCCCTTTCTCAAACTTTTCTTGATCACCAGTGATGTCTAAGGTTAACATCATCCCAACACACCTTCTACATAACTCTCCTGCTTTATTGTCCTCATAACATTTGATTTATTTCCATATTTATTTAGTTAGTTAGTCTTTAATTTCCTCTTCCCCTACTAGAGGGCAAACTCCATGAGAAGAGACCTTTGCTATTTCCTCCCTACCCTTTACCTAGTGCTTAGAATAGTATCTGGCACATAGTAGGCTCAATAACTATTTTTTCTATGAATAAATGAATGATTGAGTTAGTATAAGATTTGGACTGGGTGCACACAAGTTCCTTACCATTTCCACTATTCTAAATGGGAGGTTTTGCTTAAGACATCTTATGTCTCATCCACCATTTAATTGAGTATGTTAGGAATAATTGAGTTTTTCTATTGTTTCATAGATTTCAGTTATGTATAAGAAGCCAAATGAGGTTCAAATTGAGAGTAATAGAAAATATGGAGGGATTTTGATCTTAGAATTTAGACTAATGACTGGTTGTGGTTTTGGAGTAGGTGTGTCTTTGATTGTATGTAACAGTTTTGTATTATAATAACAATGAATAAATTTAGATATTATATGAAGAAAGGTATTGATATACCTGTGCATGTGTGTGCACGTACCAGGCAGCAAGGAATTGACTGCGTTTGGTGTTTATTGTTTCTTGTGTCTAGAACAGAACATCCTCTTTTTTTAGAAAATCATTTCACGTTCATTCAAACTATGACAGCACACCCCCTGGTCCCCAGGTGGGAAAATGGTACTGACACAGAGAGAGGTGATCATATTGACAGAGAGCAGTGGTTAATCTAGAGAACGTCACGTGACCTAACTGGATTTTCTCCAATACCCTGCTTCTCCCACATCCCTGTTTTAGTATCTACAGGACTAGAGAGTATGAATCACACATGCTGAGAGAAGTACAGGCAAGAGACAGTCATGAGAAAGGGAGTCCTAGCAATCTAGTTTTATCTCTAACCCACATGTCTGAGTTTTACTTATTTAAACCAATGAATTATTTTTTAGAAGCAAATTCAATATGGATGTAAGCCTCTGGCAACCTAAGAGTAATGAATAGCTTCAAAATTATAATAAAACTCTGGGTGTGCTCTGAAAACCTGGATTAGCCTCTTGTCCAAGTTTTTTTGCATCTCAGGATGTTGTTTCCTCATTTGCTAAATGAGGTTAATAATACCTACATTTCTTTCTTTTTTAAAGATTAAATAATGAGACAAATATGTAGAAAATGCTTTTGAAAGTATTTACCCCCAAAACACTCAGTATATACCCCCACTAGTACCACCACCAGAATCACACTGTATACCTGTGTAGTATTATTAAATAATTTATCCAAGGACACTCCAACTTTCTGGATCTCTCATTATTAACCCTAGATCCTTGTTTGCTATATTCATCAAGCATTAGGTATATAAGGTATTGTAATATTTAATAGATTTGACTTTATTAACAAGATTAAAAACCAAATGTTTATTGTGTTGGAAAAGTAAATGTTTGAGGACAGAATTGTCCATCTCCCAACATGCTATTATTGCTTTATAAATAGAAAGAATTACAATACCACTGTTCAGGTGAAAAATACCATGAATTTGTTCCTAGCAATTGTTCATTTCATGTATAATTATTTTTCACACACTGAAGATATACAAAAATAGCTATGAATTAATGTCAAAGTGTTCCATAAAATTATTTCTCTATAAAAATTCCTGTTAGAAATTCTAGCTAATTTTCAAGTGTATTGGATAATTGGTGAACTGAAACTGCAGATAAATTCAAAGTCTGCCATGTGGAAAAACATAAATAAATGAACTAAAAATGTCTATAAACAGATGAAGTCCATAGTTATTCACTTCTCAAAATACTTATATATTTTTTTCATTCTTATGTACTTACACTTTCTAGAAGATGTAGCAGTAACTTAAAAATAGGAATCAAGAAACTTGAACCTGATTTCCTGCAATAAATTATTTTAAGGAGAAGTTGTCATATCCAGTTTACTGCTGCAGAGTTGAATATTGTGGGTTCTAAATTCATATATTAAGAGTTACTAAATTTACTAAGAGATGCATCACTTTACGTTATTCAGCTAATAATCTGATATGTGACCTTTCTCTTCTACTAAGCTAAGGAAAATATGCCACACTAATTCGCTGCTTATTAAGTTAATATCAAATGCATTTATATGCATTCTACATTTCTCTCTTCAAGGATATGCTTAACAATGTATTATAATGTAACAAAATTTTGAGAGACAAGACAGACAAAATGAGAAAGTCCTTATGAGGTAAAAATTTCAAAATAGATCAATCATAAGTTATGAGAGTAAACAGATATTCACCTAATACTTCTGAAAATATCATTTCTCTTTACTGATTAGAAGGTTCTATGCATGGTAACAACATGCATCGGCACAGTTTTATTTTATTTGGCAATTATCTTAGCAGCAGTAAAATATTTTGCTGAATAGTTCACAATTGATTATAGCTCAATGGGTCCTGCTAAATTTGATAACATCTCTATTAAAAACCAGGATGCACTGCAAACACTAATGTCACTTCTGGACTTGTATTCGAATTTGGTATTTAGGAGTTAAAATGGCGTTCAGTAAACTGACATAAAACTTTGGTTATATCTCGAAATCTCAACAGTAATCTTTAGAAAATTGTGTTTTATTGTTAATGCTTTAATGATATATCAAATCTTTGATCAGCAGTATGATCAATAATAGATATTATTTTAACCCATTTAAACAAAACATAACATGTATATTGAAACTTCCAATATGTCATTGTTTTGTCTAGTAAAACACTCCTCTCAAGCAGATAGTTATGCGTGCATTAATGCAACATGCTTTAAAAGTTTTATAGCAATTGAATAATAAATAATAACTGAGGAAAATAAATCTTCGGGCAGAATTATCATACTTAGTATTTTTTATTCAACAAATATCTTTGAACACCAACTAAGTTCCAGGCATTATTCTAAGTGTCAAAGATACAGCAGCGAAGGGTCAGGGCAGAGGGAATGCAACAACTCTGCCTTGGAGAACTGACATTCATTGCCCCAAAAGATGTCTGACTATTCAGGTTGTACAAGGCATGATACTAGATCCTGAAGGACGTATGAATAAGAAGTAAGTCTATAATAGTATAGATCATTTGAATACTATAATTGTTCCTAAAATAACAAAATTTCAGAAATATAAGTTACAATACTAGCAAATCAGTAAATCAGTTATTATCATGAGAAAAGGTAAAATCTCCACTTTCCCATTTGGTTTTATTAATGTTCGTGCATTGTAATTTAGATTCTATTCACTTTTAAGGTAAAAGTGGCATTAACACATACAAACCTGATTAATTATAAATTAAAGATAAAAACAAGAATAATAGATCACTGATATTAAGTATTTTATAAATGATTAATTTATGCTCACTTTCACCCTTTTTTCGTCTACAATCTGACCAACATAAAGCAGTTATTTTTTTCTTAGGACATACACACCAGATATATTATAAACTCAAAGTCTAAAACCACATCAAAAAAAGTAAAAGTATATGAAATAACAATAATAGTAGAGATTTGGAAATAAAGGTATGTAAATATGTATATTTTTTCCTGACTTTTACCCAATTAACACCTATGATATGACCCATATAAACCAGTTGTTTTTCTTAGGACATCATTTGATAATTGATGAGAAATACAGGCTAATTGTGATAGGCTGAATAGTGACGCCCCGAGATGTCCGTGTTCTAATCCATGGAACCTGTGAATGCATTACCTTGCATGGCAAAAGGGACTTTGCAGATGTGATTATTCTAAGGATTTTGAAATGGGAAGATTTTCCTGGACTTTACGAGTGAGTCCGATGTAATCACAGGGTCCTTATGAGAGTAAGGTGGAAGGTCACGTTTGCAGTAGAAGAGTTGATGGTGGAAGCAGAGGTTGAAGTGATGCAAGGAAGGGACAACATGCCAAGGAATGTGAGCAGGCAGTAGGAGCTAGAAAAGGCAAGAGGCCCCACCTAGTGTCTTCAGATGAACACAGCTCTGCCAACACATTGATTTTCAGACTTATGACTTTCAGAACTGTAAAGTAATAAATTAGTGTTGTGTTCAGCCATTAAATTTGTGGTAATTTGTTACAGCAGAAATAGGAAATATATACTACTTATTAAAATTTATATTCCATTCTGCATATTTATAATCCCTCTGCATTGTAACTGTTATTACCCTAATTTACTATTTATTAAAGCCCTGGTATACAGCTTTCAAATAATTTTAAATTGCCCATATATTCTCCTCTGCCTTTGCTTATGTAAATCATGATGGTTATCATAGGTTTGCTGTGAATGAAACATTCATTCCACTTATTTTTTAACACTGTTTTCTGTGAATAATTTTCATTATCTCAGCATAAAACACAAATGATCTTTGGAGAGAATATTTGAAAGAATGGAAGAAAATATGTAGTTGGAGAAACATCAGGACTTATCAGCTTATACAGCAAAATCAAGATTCCTAAGACTGGGAAGTGACTCTTAGTGTGGAATGACAAAAGGCCCAAGGGGACTTGACAAGAGTAAACAGCACTGAAACGGATCAAAACATTCGCTGTGATCCCTTTGTACTCCAAACTCAGTTTAAACAAATAAGCTCGACCTAATCTTTCCACCAAGTGTGATTGCATTTTTCGATTTTGCTAAAAATACCTTTGAAACCCTAAAATTCACTCTATAAGTGTAGCTATTTCCATTTCAGCTTGCCTACCCTGTAAGGGATCACTTACTATAATATCAGATAGCAATTTTACTTTACTGGAAAAGCTAAAATTGATATTGAATGAAGTATGCGCTACCTGAAGTTTCTTAATAGTCTTCAACTTTCACTTTAATGTCCAGAATCCAAAGAATCTGAGGAGCAATGGTTTATTTCAGCATACATGGTAAATAAAAATCCCTCCTAAATTATTTTAAATTATACAAAGCGTTTAATAATAGCTAAATAAATTCCGATTTCAAGAACGTGTCACATAAGTCCACTGATGGACTGATGGTCCCCTCCGCTGGTTGTCAGAATGCACCTTTGATTCCTGAGGCAGCCTTTTTGATTGGACCACAAAGCTTCCATAGTGGACATAGAACAGACTCAGGAAGAAATCAGAATCTGAAGTCAGGCCTCAAGTTAACTGGCTTAAAATGTCGTGTTAGATAAATATTGTCTCAAGTTCACATTAAACTATATGCGGGACAATAAATATTAAAAACAAAAGTTGGTGTTACCTTTGGAAAAGTAAAGAAATGAAAGAAGTGAATGGGAGAGACTTAAAATGGATCCATGGACACCCCAGTCTTTCAACCAAAACAACAGGGATGATGCAATAAAGATATTGAAACAAACTAACAAAAGGAAGAAAAACCCAACAATTTTAAATAACTTCTGCATTCCTCAAAATTCAGACAATTTCTGCATATTCCCCAAAATTAATCAACTGCATCCCAATTCCGGAGGAAAATTTCTTATAATTTGATCACAGTCACACAGATACTCACTTCAATGTCATCATTGAAAGAAGATATATTTTCAGTTTTTTTATACAACTGATTTGAGTTTTGAATATGTTAATTGTGCAAAAACCCTCATAATTGCTTATGCAACAATTTTTACCTTAGAAGCATGATTTGTAGATGGACAAATTCACCAGTTCTTTCTCATGTGTAAGGAAGAGGCAATTTAAAGAAACATTCCAGGATGATAGAGGCATCTGGAGCGGAGGATATATTGGAGGCATCCATCTTACTGTCAAATGCGGACCAGAGAGTTGAAGAGATCTGGCCTACAGAGTCAGAAAACTAAGAGCTGTAGAAGATTGAATATATGACCAAATATTCAGATCCGTGTTGCATTTAGTGACGCTTTCCCAAGCCCCAGAACTGCCATGAGGTGCTGCCGTGAGTCCTACGGGAGCCATCTAGTCCTGAAATAAGGGTACAGACACTTAGAGGTCATTACAGAAAATTTTGAGAAAATGGTGAAATAGCAAACATTTTCAAATTTTCACAAGCTGAATATTAAAAATACATCAATAATAAAACTATTACACTGAATAAAAAATAAATGTTGACATAGCCAGGATCATAAATTAATTCTTTAGATGACTGCACTTATGAACATAGACATTAAAATTCTTAAAAAATCCTACCAGTAAGTTAAATTGAAAAGATGTTAAAATAATTATCCACCATACCAACTATTTCTTAGTCATAATAATCCAAGTTTGATAATAGGATATTTTAACATAATAGGTATTATATCAGATGATCAACACATAGACTACCATCTAAATAGACGTCTACAATTTGATAAAATTCTTTAAAAATTTATGGTAAAATGACTTCCAAAATCTGAAATAGATATTTCCTTAAAATACATTTGTTTGAAAACCATGTCAACAAGCTATATTTAACCATCCAAACTAAAGTCATTTAACACTTTCTGGTCAAGAAATAAGGAACAGAGGGGCCATCCCGGTGGCGGAGCAGTTTAGTTCTCGCACTCCACTTCTACAGCCAGGGGTGTACTGGTTCGGATCCTGGGTGCAGACCTACACACCACTTATCAAGCCATGCTGTGGCAGGAGTCCCACATATAAAGTAGAAGATAGGCATGGATGTTAGCTCAGGGCTAATCTTCCTCAAAAAACAGAAAAAAAGAAAGAGAACAGAAACATAAATAAAGAACATACACACACAAAAAGATCCATTGAAAGAATTATTGAAGTTTAATAATGTACAAATTATTTGTCAGGTGCAATAATGTTTCTTTATATCAGCAATAATCAACTGAGAGCTGTTGTGGGGAAAGAGTGTCTATGGCGAGTAAAAATATGATTTAAAAATTATGAAAATAAATGGAATAGGTAAGAATAACAAAACTATAAATTAAGCAAATAATCAACATAAAATTAATCTTAAAATAGTAAAAAAATAAATGGATTTAAGAAGAAAAAATACAATTTTATTGAGTGTATGAAATGAGTAAGTAAATGAATGGCAAACCATATTAATGGGTAGAAATATTGAATACTGTAAATATGGCATAATTTCTAAATAATGTATGGATTTGAAATAATTTATATTAATTCTCAGCCATGTTATGTATTATTGATTCAAAATTGTCATCATATTAATACTTTATCATATTTAGTCATTCTCCTGGAATTTAGTTTACTTCAAACTCACCCATTAATATCAACAAGACTTTTTGAATGAATTTTTAGATTAATTTTTCTCCACCTTGTCTGTGAATTAGAATTGCATGAGGGTTTTTGCAAGGTATTGAGGAAGGGACGAACTCAATTCAATCAGAAACTCTGGGTGTGACCCAGGCATCCACAATTTTTAAAGCTTCCCAGGTGATTCCAAAGTGCTTTCATGGTTAACAGCAAATATTGAAAAATGATTTTGGAACAACTACTTTTATCTTACTTGGATAAATTCTTAGGACATATATTGGTTGTGCAAAAGCACATTTACTTTAATGCATTGTTATGCCTTCTGGTTTATATTTTCCACAGGCAGAGGATGAAAGAACCTGCTTTCTTGCATCTGATCATTCTGTTTTATAATTTCCTTTAGTGTAAGTTAAGAGTGGTGACTATATATATAATGCTAATGTATATTGTTTTGATTTGCAATATTTGTATTTCTTTTGTAAATTTCCTGTTCATAATTATGATGGTATCTAGGCTCTTTTATCCTATTTTTCAGGCTTCTTATAACTTTAAATCTTAATCTTTCATTTTCGCTCTCTTTTTCATCTCTTTTAATTTTATTAAGCTATTTTCCTGATACCTGTTTTTTTAATTATCATTTCCTTTAAAGAGACCATAAGTTTATGATTGTCTCTACAACAATTGTATAAATATAGTGCTGTGTTTTATTTTATTTCTATTATATTAACACATATATTTTTATCTTTGTGATTTAATTTTTACAGTTTGCTATTTAGTACACTAGGAATTTGATTCCCTGTATTTCAAATGTGAGCTATGTATCTATAATTTTTTACTCTAAATAGTACATTTTCTTATTTATTTCATAAGTAAATTACTAGATAATCTGTCCTTTTCCACCATTGATTTCAAATATCATTTCCATCATATATCAAATTCTTGTGTGGTCACTTCCATCTATGTGTATGCAAATTTCATTTCATTTCACTGAGTAGCTGATTAATCCTTTAACTGATATTGTATAATAATTTAAATAATTTTAATTTTATTCTACATTTATTTTCTGGTAATAAAATTTTCCCTATTCATAGTTCTTTCCAAAGGAGACCTTGCTAGTTTCACATATCTCTTTTCATGGATGTACTTCAGAATAATTTTGACACCTTGAAAAATTAAATTCTGTTGAAATTTCATTGAAATATATGAAATACATGTACTTCTGTAGAAAAGTAGATTCTTTCAGAAACTTGGTATGTTTCTGCATGTGTTCAAATTCTTCAAAACAAATCAACTCTTTCAATAAAGTGTTTTTTGTTTTCATCATGTAGATTACGATATATATGAATATAAATACATCATATTATTCATGATTAAAACACACACACATGTATTCAATTGTAGTTGCTATATAAACTGGATATCTTTCTCCCTATTGTGGACTAATTAATGATTTCTGATCCTGATTTTGATATTTGTTTTATATAGATGACATGGCTGAGTCCCTGTAATAGCTAATAAGATTTCAATCGTTTTATCTTATTTGTTTTCAGGTAGAATTTTATATATGCAAATTGCATTTCCTAGAGAGGGCTGTAACAATTTCTCCCACCTGCAAGCTTTTAGTACAATATGATCTTAGTATTTCTCCCAACAAGAACCTGGGCAGGCTAGTGACTCTCCGGTAACTGATGTACGTGGCAGAGTGATCCCTGGGGCTAGGGCATAAAGAATGATGCAGCTTTAATTTCGTTCTCCAGGGTCCTGAATCAACCTGTGAGCAATCTAATTGCTCTGAGGCTACATGCTGTAACCACACAGGTAAGATCTGAGGCTATATGAAGAGAGAGAGAGAAAGAGATGCCGGGTTAGTAATAGTTTGCACAGCCGCCTCCAGGCAATTTTTTGGAACAATTTTTATGCAGCAATAGAAAACAAAACACTCTGTCAGAGGAAATAATAACTTGTTTCTTTCCTAAATTCTTACTTATTTTTTATTGTTTTATTTCTTTCTCCTACCTTATTGCTAGACTCTTTGGAATGGTATTAAGTTACAACATTGATAGTGGCCTTCTTTTCTTTGTTTTGACTAAATAGTAATACCAAAAAGTACTACACTGGTAAGCATGTTGTTGACTGTAGGCTAAGAGATTTTAAAAGTTATTAAAACTTCCTGTTACTATTTGAACTATGACCTAGGAAAACCTTGTTCAAGATAAACTAAAGACCCTGTCTCCTCAGGTATGTAGGAGGCCAGTGAGATACTGAGTGGTATTGATGCGAGATGAGTAATGAACTGCTCATGTGTGTTAAGTACTGCACAGGGAGTTATGGATTGCATCTCATATATTACGCATAATAACCAGGCCGCCTGTAAGTGGAAATATAGAGAAGTGCCAATAAATTAAACCAGAGCCCTGGAATCTGAACTCATGTATGTCTAATATCAGAACTCAGTACTAGACTAATGAGAAGTATGTTTAACAGAACCAAAAAATAACCCAAATGTTTTAGTTATATGAATAATTTTGTCACTACACTTTTTAATTTTATTTTTCTAGAAATTCTATTTGCATAGAACATTATAAATGATTTTCACCTGTTCATTTAGAGTACAGAATCATTTCTTAGGTCTTACATTCAAAATGTAGACAATGATAAAAAAATAAAACAACTTCTGGGAAACAAACCTTGAATATCTAAGTCCAAAATGTTAAAGCAAATGCCATTGGGTCATTAAACACAGACAGAGAGAACTAAATTAACCTCTCCTTGATGATAAATTGGACTTGTAATTTCCTCAGAAGAAAAGTTAATTAACATAATCTTATTAGAATATGTTCTGATTTAAATGGATTCAGTGATGTTAATATCTAACCATATCATATTATTCATTTAATTTTATAACTCATCTTGTATCAAAAATAGATTTGTGATTTTTCCAAATATAAGCTGAGGTAAACAAGATATCCCAGAAAAACTGGGATAGAAAAAGGAAAGCTAACATCATAATACCAAACAAAGAATAGTGAATCCAGAGAGTTGTGATAGGAAAATATATAAATTTGGTTCTGTAACTTATAAATGCAATATTTCATTTTGAACAAAGTGTATTAAACACTAATTCTGAATAGCAGCAATATTGAAATTATCACTTTTGCCAAAATACTGATATTACTTTCATCCTGAGATTTGCAGACAGGCCAGAATTTAAAGAGGATTGGACTGAATGATGGTTTATATCGGGGACTTGAGAATCATTGCCTAATGGTCAGAAGACTTGTATTTTTTCTTCAGTCTAATTATGGAGAAATGATGAAGTTAATTCATGTTAATAAGGAACTTTTCAGAAATAAAAAAGACTACACGCATCCAGAAGAAGACATTATCAATTATGTGCTGATCAAGAACAAAATAGTTTAAATTGTGTATTAATTCTGCCAGTTACATGGTCCATCAAGTTACAATTGTCTCTAAACTGAATTGGCAATTTCACTGAAAATTAGATGAAGTAAATCATAGCAAGAAAGTTGAATAATAACTGCAGATCATGTGGCTCATATCCCTGCACTAAAAAGTGCTGTATTAATTTCAACTACATCACTCATACACACATCTTTTTATTTTATTTTGTTTTATTTTATTTTATTTCTTGAGGTATAATTGAAAAATAAAATTGCATATATTTAAAGGATATGGTTTGATGTATATTGTGAAATGATTATCACAATTAATTAACACCTCCATCACTTCATGGAGTTATCTTTTACATTTTTTCTGGTGAGAATGCTTAAGATTCACTCTCTTAGCAAATTTCAAATATACAATACAGTATCATAACTATGGCCAGCCCTGGTGGTCTAGTGGTTAAGATTAAGTGGTTAAGATTCTCACCGCTGTGATGGAGTTTGTTTCCCAGTCAGAGAGCCACACTACCCATCTGTTGATTGTTGTACTGTGGTGGCTGTGTGTGCTGTGATGCTGAAAGCCATAAGTCACAGGTATTTCAAATACCAAAAAGGTCGCCCATGGTGGACAGGTTTCAGCGGAGCTTCCAGACTGACAGACCAGGAAGGAGAAACTGGCCTTCCACTTCTGAAAAAATTGGCCACAAAAACTCTATGAATAGCAGTGGAGCATTGTCTGACCCAGTGCCAGAAGATGAGAGGATGCTGCAAAAAAAAAAAAAAAAAGCAGAACTGGGCAAGGTTCTGCTCTGCTGTACACGGAGTCGCTAGAAGTCAAAAGTCCACTCAACGGCACTAACAATGAATTGTTAACTATAGTCACTAGGCTGTACATTAGATCTTCTGAATTTATTCACCCTATAACTGAAAATTTGTACCCTTTAACCAACATCTCCTTATTTCCCTCACCCTCAAGCCCCTGAAAAGTCTCAGCTTCTGAGTCTTCTTTTTTTATTTTTTGAGGAAGATTAGCCCCGAGCTAAGTACTGCCAGTCCTCCTCTTTTTGCTGAGGAAGCCTGACCCTGAGCTAACATCTGTGCCCATCTTCCTCTATTTTATATGTGGGACGCCTACCACAGCATGGTGTGGCAAGCGGTGCCATGTCCACACCCAGGATCTGACCCGGCGAACCCCGGGCCGCCAAGAAGCAGAAGGTACGAACTTAACCGCTGCACCACCAGGCCGGCCGCTTTGTTCAACTTTTTTCTTCTAGATCCCTCATATAACTGATACCATACATTATTTGTCTTTCTTTGTCTGGCTTACCTCATTTAGCATAATGACCTCGTTTCATTCATGTTGCTGCAAATAGTAAGATCTCCTTCATTTTTAAGGCTGAATAATGGCCGAATATATACAAATGACTAATTCATATACATATGAACAGTATTCATATATATGAACACTATTCTTACATATGTTATTCATATATATATATCACATTTTCTTTACCCATTCCCCTGTTGGCCACATTTAGGTTGTTTCCTTACTTGGGCTATTGTGAATAATACTTCACTGAACATCAAAATGCAGGTACCTCCTAGAGGTAGTGATTTCATTTCCTTTTATTATATACCCAGGAATGGGATTACTAGATCAAATAGTACTTGCATTTTTAATTTCCTAAAGAACCTCCATACTCTTTTCCATAGTGGTTGCACCAATTTACATACCCACCAGGAGTGCACAAGGCTTCCCTTTTCTCCACACCCTTGTCAATACTTGTTACCTCTTGCATTTTTGATGATAGGCATTCTGACAGATGTGAGGTGATATCACATTGTGGTTTTGATCTACATTTCCTTGATGCTTAGCATTGATACTGAGCACTTTTTCGTGTACCTGTTGGCCATTTGTATATCTTCTTTAGAATAATATCTATTCAGCTTCTTTGTCCATTTTTTAATTTGATTATTATTATTTTGCTTATGAGTTTCTTATATATTTTGGATATTAACTCTTTATCATATATATGGTTTCCAAATATTCTCTCCCATTCCATAGGTTTCCTTTTCATTTTTTTGATGATTTCCTTTACTGTGCAGAAATTTGTTTGTTCTTTTTTTGCCTGTGCTTTTGGTGACACAGGCAAAAAATTATTGCCAAGACCAATGTCAAGAGGCTTTTTTCCTATGTTTTCCTCTAGGAGTTCTATGGTTTCAGGCCGTTTAAGTTTCATTCCTTTTTTAGTTAATTTGCTGAGTGGTGTAAGTTAGGGTTCCAGTTTCATTCTTTTGCAAATGGATATCCGGTTTTCCCAAAATCATTTATTGAAAAAACTATTCTTATCCTAGTGTGTTCTTGGCAGTCTTGTCAAAGATTAGCTGATTGTATACGCATGGGTTTATTTCTGGGATCTCCATTCTCCTCCGTTGATCTATTGATCTATGTGTCTGTTTTTATGCCAATGTCATACTGTTTTGATTACTACAGCTTTGTAATATAGTTTGAAATCAGGAAGTGTGATGTCTCCAGCTTTTCTTTTTTCTTGCTCAAGAACCATTACGCTGGTTACTTGAGATCTTTTGTGGTTTCAAATAAATTTTAGGATAATTTTTTTCTGTTTCTATGAAAAATCCCATTAGAATTTTGATAGGATTGCATTGAATCTGTAGATTGCTGTTGATGTGGACATTTTAACAATATTAATTCTTCTGCTCTTTGAAAATGGGATATCTTTCCATTTTATGTGCATTCTCTAATTTCAATCATCAATGTCTTTATAGTTTTCAGTGTACAGGTCATTTTCTTCTTGGTTAAATTTATTGCTAAGTATTTTATTCTTTTGATGCTATTGTAAATCAGATTGTTTTCATAATTTCTTTTTTGGGTAGTTTGTTGTTAGTGTATAGAGACAAAACTAATTTTTGTATGTTGATTTTGTATCCTGTAATTTTACCAAATTCATTAAATAGTTCTAACAGTTTTTTGGTGTAGTCTTTAGGGTTTTTTATATATAGCATCATGTCACCTTCAAAAATAGACGATTTTACTTCCTCCTTTCCTATTTGGATATTTTTTATTTATTATTCCTGCCTAATTTCTCTGGCTAGGACCTCAAGTACTATGTTGAGTATAAGTGGTGAAAGTGGGCATCCTTGTCTTTTACCTGATCTTAGAGAAAAACCTTTTAGCTTTTCACCATTGAGTATTACATTAGCTGTGGATTTGTCATGTACGGCCTTTATTATGTTGAGATACAGTACGTGTATTCTTAGTTTGTTCAGAGTTGCATGTTGAATTCTGTCAAATGTTTTTTCTGCATCTGTTGAGAGATCACATGATTTTTATTCTCATTTTGTTAATGTGGTGTATCCTATTTATTGATTTGCATATACTGTGCCATACTTGTATGCCAGTGATAAATCCCACTTGATCATAGTGCATGATCTTCTTAATGTGCTGTTGAATTTAGTTTGCTAGCATTTTGTTGAGGATTTCTTCATCTGTTCATCAGGAATATCGGCCTTTAATTTTATTTTCCTATGGTATCTTCCATCTTGCTGATGTCATCTCTAGATTTTTCATCCCAACTTTTATGGAGTGTGTGAGTGGAGAGACAGGGGCAGTGACTGAGTCCTCAATTAGAAATGTTCCTTAACTAAATGATACCAAGTAACTTAAAGAGTTAGTTCATTAATTTTATTGGCTATTTCCTTACTTATCAAATACATATATCTCAACCAGTCCTAGATCAACTCCTTAACTTGTTACATTGACATATTAAAAATTACTTCCTATTAATGTTAAATATATCTGATCTTTCTGATTTTTTTATTTTAAACTACTTTGCTTTTTGTTCAATTTCCTAATTTGAGAAATATTGCCACATTTTAAATTACAAAATCTTTCTGACAAAGGTAAGTTTAAATCTCTCCTGAAAATAATTCCAAAGATTTAAAATATTTTGCTACTGTGTATTTTATTGAGAATTAGTGATTATTACCATTATTCAAATAAAAGTTCCTAAATAGTTAGGATATCTTCTGTAACTGCCCTAATACCTTACTAACTGCCTGCTTATTCAGAAACTAGGAATATCATTCAAATTTAGAATTAAATTTATCTCTATATTTTCTCTGAAGGAATTTTACAATCAAATAATTTTTAACTACATTGTTTTATTTACCAAAATGACAAAACATTGGAGGTTGTTGATTAAATAAGTTTTATACCATATAACCCACATTCATATATGTTTTTCTTCTCTCTGTTTCTGTTTGTTCTAATCTGTAAGGAATTGTTAAGATCTGAGAAACAGAGGTGACAGGAGTGGCAGATTGTGAGTACATGGCAGATATTAGCTAATACACCAAATTATGAGGTGTCACTCTGATAGGAATGAGTGGTGTAAGTAAGAGCAGAAAATAGGACCAAGCCTTAGGGAGTGGTTGGTAGAGAAATGGCTGCCGAGTGCCAGCTGACTAGCTTTGGTTGTGCATACATGGCAGGAGGATGGGAAATGCGGGCTATTCCTAAACCTTCCAGAACTAAAGCTCAGGTCCAGTTAAGTCTTCTTGCATTTATAGTTAGTGTTTTCCAGGGTGACTCTCATCTACTTTGTGAAAGAAGCATAGCCCACAAGTCCCAGTGTGTCTAATATTTAAGCATCAGATGGAATTTTACATTATAAGAACTGTATTTCATTTGCCTGATGAGGTTCAAGTAGGCTCCCAAATTAAATATTTCTTGCTTATAGAGTTGATGCTACCATCCCTCCATAGAGTGTGGCCTGGTGTCTACAGCTTTTCTTGCTGTTTGTTTTATGGAGGCTGAGTGGTGTCAGATGAGTTGGAATGAACCTTGCCACTCCCCAGTGCTTCCAAAGCCCTCACTTGTGCTCTTACTGATGTAGTAGAGAGCTTTAAATGAAACTAGTTTGTAATAGTGTAAAACTTTTCTCTACTACTCAGATATGAGTAGTAGATTATTATTTTATAACTGAACAAAACTAGGAGCCTCCATTCTTACTTGGTAACTGAAGATTGAATCTTGAAAATTAAAGAAAACACTGTTCTTTGGGGACTGTGAATTCCCTCAGAGCACAACTTGTCCAAACACTGTGCTAAGACAACTGGCCAGATTTGCCTGGCCTTGTCCCTAAAAGCAGCCCCAGACCCCGTCTTTGCTCAAGACCCTGAATCTTTGCTCAAAAAATGCACTGCTGCCAAACCACGAGACATACGTTGTCCCAACCTACACAGCCAAACCATTTCCAGTAATGTTCCAGTCATCATCTGTAATTTTCCATTTCCCCAGAGTCCCTCTGATCCCTATCCATTCCCACTCTTCACTTCCCCATAGATCTTTTTTCTTCCCTCTCAGTTTTCCCTTTAAAAACCTCAGTCAACTTTGTTAGCTGGAATTGAGATCAGTTAATACTGTAGTCTTTTCCTTACTGCAGTGTCTGAATAAAATCCATCTTGCCACCTTTCACGAGCATCTGGCACTGTTTCTTTTTATACTTTTTCCATTATTTTTTTTTTAAATTACTCGCTAGTCAGTTCAGCATTCTCTTTTCCTCTCTTTTTCTTCTTCTTTTCTCCTGTTTACTTCTTATTTCGAGAGAGGGATGCTTAACAATTGGGATCGAGATTCTTGTCTGAAGAAAAAGAAAAGTTTTTTCTTTCCCCGATTCCTCTGTTTGGTTATGACCAAGGTACTAGTATAAACATCCATGCTGGTTGCTTTAGCCTGGTATCTACGGCCTCACCATTACCTCCATTTGTCAAGGCAACAGGTTCTGGGTCCCTCCTTCCCATCCCACCCATGGAAACCTGCTTAATCCCACTTAGCAGTATCAGGAAACCTAGAAACAATCTACTATGGTGGGAAGACACACCATATTGGGATTTACAGGACCCCATGCAGTGGTCCTCAGAACCACATGCTTCATTACTGCTCAGACACAATGCAAATTCACAGACCTGGATCAATTGTTGTGCAAACTCCAGGAAGTTGGGCATTTTTATCTCTGTCTGAAGTTCCTCCAATGGTAGTATTGGCATCAATTCCCTTCCTAGAAACCTATAAGCGTCTAAATCCTAGTCGCATCATCTTTGATTGCCTTATTTCAACTTTGTCATAAAACTTATTTACATTTGGTTAGCAAATTGATATTATTGCCCCCACTATACTTGATTTCTTCATTATTAAGCTCTTGCTATTTAAAATCAAGCTTTTAGAATTGATACAAAGCAACAAACTTTTTCTCTCATGATCTTTCAATTGAAAGCCATAGCTTTCAAGAGCATTGTCTTCATCAAAGAATAGACAAAACCAACCAAATGCTTTAAAAAAATACTTTTTTTTTATTTTTGTCATTTGTAACCTAAATAAAGAACATTGAAAAATCTCTCTCTGTTAAATGAATGATGAAAGCTAAGAATGAAACAATGGAAAAAAGAGTGCAAGAGTTGTGTGCTAGCAGAGCTAACATATCTATTAGGCAACATAGCCTGAATCTTTGTTTCCTTGTGGTTCTTCCAAGAAGAATTTGGTTAAAGTTTTCTGAAGGCTTGAGTGGCATTCATTTAATTGGTGCCCCTGGGTTACATCTTAAAGCATCTCAAGAGAAGACAAATTTCTCCTTTCTCATCTAGAGCAAGTCTTTATGTGTCTGAAGAAAGCCGTATTTTTTAAAGATTTCCTTGTCATTCAAGATTGTATCTCCATGATCAGAGTTGAATGCTTAACTCTAGATTTCTCTTTCTTCTTCTTCTTCTTCTTCTTTTTTTTTTTTTTTTTTTTGCCAGTGATCTGCCTACATTTTCACATTTAGAAAGACTCCTGGTTCTTGTCCTCATATTCCATAATTCTGTAGTGATCTTGTTGAATAATGTTCTCTTCCTTAGTGAATTTCTTCCAAAGAGTAGAGCACGAAAAGTGAAAAATAGTAACTTTACAGTGTGTGAAGCTGGAAGGCACCACCTTAACCAAATGACCAAGGTTAATATCACCAGTGAAAAGACATGTTGCTATCGTTTATCCCCTGATATGATGCAATGAGAAGAGCATTTAACTTGTGTGATGTTCTTCCTCAAAATCCCCAGCCTCAGTTTAGTGATGGCCAAATGTCAGAAAAGTCAAAATTGAGGGACATTCTACAAAATTTCTGATCACTACTCTTCAAAAGTATTACAGTAATAAAACAAAAGAAAAGACCAGAAACTCTACTAGATCAGGAAAGGCTAAGGAAAAACGACAAGTAAATGCCATGCTTTATCCTGATTGTATCCTGAAACATAAAAGGGACATTATTGGAAAGGGAATTTGTGGAAAAACTGAAATGCTCTAGCATTGCAGTAGTATTGTACTAATGTTAGTTTCTTAGTTTTCATAAATATATCTTGGTTTTGTAAAATGTTAACATTAGGGAAATCTGGGTGAAGTGTTTATAGTTCTTCCATAAACCCCAAATTATTTCAAAATAAAAATTTTTATATGTCTATTTAAAGCTGATACTTCTAGAACTGAATTATCATCTTTTTATTTGCCGTATCCTACTAGATGTCTCACAGTTACCTAAAAGTAAGCATGGCCCTGAGCAAAACTCTTTCCTTTCCTCCAGAATTAGACACTCTGCAGATAAACCAGTTTCTTGAACTCACTCATCTCACAGTTTTGCAAACTGCTTTTTCTTGGTTTTAATTCTACTGTTTTTCTCTCTCCTGTGAAGGGTCCTTTTCCTTGTTTCAATCATTTATATTAATTATCTCCAGGGATCTATCTTAAGCCATCTGTTTCTCTCACTCTATGTACAATTCTTGGATGAACTTCCCCTCACCCAAGAGACGAAGCCTCAATTCACTGTGCTAGATCTCAATTCTCTATACACAACCCAGAATTATCTGTTGAGCACATCTGATTGACTACTGCACATCTACATGAGAACACTTTAGGTGCCTTTAATTTAATACATCCACAAGAACTCAAAATATTCCCCTAGAAGTGCTGCTGAGCCTGTGATTCCAGCAGAAGGTGGTTACCTGGTGCTCCCTCCACTTAATCTCAGGATGACTTACTAAATTTTAATGACTCTATCCCCACCTCTTAAAATTATGTTAATACAATCCTGCCTCTCATTCCCAACATTTCCTCTTTGGTTGTATTTAGCTATTATCTGAATTATGATGATCTTTTCATAGTGGCCTTTCACTACTATTACCAAGCTCATTTCAACAATACTCCCTTCTGATCTCTTTAAAATATAAATTTTCTAAACCATGGGCATAATTCGGATCAACCACTCTGCCACATAGAATGTTTTGATGGTTGTCTACATTTTCCAGCTCAGCACAACAGCCTCTTGTGATCCAGCTCCCACGTTAAAACAGCAGGGTAAGCTATTACTCTTCTGATACAAGATAGGAGGAAAACAATATTGATTGGATTCAGTCATTTTTTAAAGTGATGATTATGAGTGGGTATAGGTTAGTCAATGCAACTGCCACTTTCTAACCAGGTGGTATGTGAAGGGAGAGAGAAAGCAGACTCCTTTCTAAAGTATCTTAGTCAAAATAGCATTTCAGTTAAGGTGATGAGATATATCCAGTGCTTGCTAAAGGGGCGAAGGGTGAGGGAAGTTTGTTTACAGTGGAGTGGCCATTCCAAAGAACATAATGGAAATTAAGAGTTATGTCTATGGGTGGGAAATAAGAATGAGGGTTAGATATTCAGAACAGTATGAGGACAAAATGACTAGTCCCTGGAGAGCATGTAATTCTTAGGAAGTGCCCCAAAATTACAGACATAAGAGGCTTGACCTTAAAAATCCCGCTTGAGGAAGTCTAATACTTTTTCTAGGCTCCATGAATTATCTTTTCTTCTACCTGAATGCTAATCCTTAGGCATCTTTCCAAATGCTTTTCTTGGCCTGTAGCATGGCCTAGACAACATTAGTATTACAGGGGTTCCCAGAGCAAGGTTTCTGTTGCCTAGAGGTGGTGTCAAGGCTACAACTAGGCAGAGTTGAGAGACCAGACAAGAGACACATGTGTGCTGAGATGTAAAGAGTGAAGGGTGTCTCTAAGCCCAGGGAATTATGGGGAAGGGAGCTGCTTCTCTAGCATTATCTCTGTATTGCTCCCGAAATCCTCTCTTCGGCTAAAAGCACTGATTTTTATGCTCTAAGAGAAATGCTTGACTATAGTAGCTGCTAAGCACGATTTTGTTAAAAGTTCACACGCTGATTTCTTCACTCTGCTGCCTCCACATTCTTTCAAAACTTTATTCTTTGATTTGCCCCCAGCCAGCAGCCCCTAAGAGAGCTCACTCCTTCTTCTGTACTGCTCCTATATCTTGTACAGGAATTTTCAGCCTTTACCACACTGCCTAGTGAGTGTTCGCTTATGTGATTCTCTGTAATATAAGCAGGAGGGACAGTGTCACAGAGGGTGTGGAGACTGCTGAGAGAGTGCCCATGTCTAGGAACAAGCACACAAGTGTGAGTAAAATGAGGCATGTATTTTTAATCAGTACTTTTGCCTTTTTTCTTTTTCCAAAGAATTGTAGAGCAATGCACAAAGTTATGACCCATACGTGAAAGAAACATATTCTTGAAACCTATAAGGAGAATTTTATTTTTGTCCTCTTTCTCACATTGTAGATCATTCCTCATTTAATGATAATTGTTCTTCCATTATAACATGAAGCCATCTGTTCAATTTCTATGGAGATCACTAAAAATATCACATTGATAATAAAAGTCAAACAGTTTGGTAATTCAGAGCTGCTGCAAATTTCAATTTATACATGTGTCTGTTTGTGTGTGCATGTCTGCGTGTTGTCATTTTGCAAGGCTATTAAGGGTAAAGAAACTCTCTTCTTTCACTTTGTGACTTCAGCTTCCTTATCAGTGAAGAAAGAACCCATTTATGAAGATAAAACGCCAGAGCAAGCATTTGATCAGTTGCCCAAACATCTAAAACTGTTGCTAACATGGTGTGAATATAAGAATTTGGTGGCAAAAGTCGTTAGAGCCTAGATTGTAAAAAGAATCTTGAAATAGGAGACCAAAGCAGGACAGATACATGAATGGAATATCTCCGTTGAGACTTGCATTTATTTCTGCAAGTGACAAAGCAATCCACCACATTTGTGAACTAGTTTGTAGACTGCTGTACAACAATCATGAATGAGTTCCAGGAAACACAAATCTCATGAATTCTAAATATGCAAGGGAGCTTGGGGCAATGTGATTATAGTAATGATTCTCCTGGTGCAGGGTGGATGCCAAATGTCATTCTTAGTGGGGTCGCTACAAAGAAAGGGATAAATTCTGTATACTCAGGGCTATTGTTGACAGAATCACTTACAAAACCTATTTTTTTCTAATTAATCTGACCCCAAAAAGGCCTTCTAGAGTCTAATTTTAAATAGATGTCACTTGCTTGTAGAGTGAAATTCATTGATAGGAGCAAATAATATACAAGGATTTAAGTCCTGTACATACAGAAATGAAATACATTTTGCTAATTGCTTTTTGTACATAAATAGCTAGCTCCTCCAATTCTGATCCCCAAGAAATAAGTAAAGAAAAGAACCAGAGGAAGCGCAGATTAAGCAGTTATGATTTCATGTTCTAGTGGAGCTGATTGATTATAGATGTCAACCTTATCTAGAAAATATCTTCACAGCAAAACCTAGATTAGTGTTTGATCAAATACTGGGTAAGGTGATCTGACACAAGCAACAGAAAATTAACTGTCACAGAGGGCTTCCTAACATTGCGTCAGGTTTGATAATTTGCTAGGACTCACAGAACTCATGAGCAGTGTTAGATCAGATGTCTTCATTAGGGCTTTGTAACTTAGACTAAATATCCTTTAGGAGATACAGTTTATGAGAGATGTATATTATGAATAAATATTTTGTTGGAAATAATAACACTAATTCTCAAAGTAATTTTGGTTTGAACTTCCAGTTCAATAGAATTATTCCTGTCTCTCCTGGTGAAAGCATTCCTCTCTTTGAAAGTATGAT
Organism: Equus caballus; assembly: GCF_041296265.1. Lineage (NCBI taxonomy): Eukaryota > Metazoa > Chordata > Mammalia > Perissodactyla > Equidae > Equus > Equus caballus. The sequence continues at coordinate 23,511,119 of NC_091687.1, forward strand.
CTCTGTACTAACACCAAATAAGGTCATAGAGACAGGAAGTAAAAAGTTTTGATAGTGGGTCACTATGGAAAATAGTGAGCAGCACCCCTCTTGTTTCCTCCCCTTGATTCCTGGACCCATGAATCCTGGAGATCTAGAGAAAGCACCATCTATCTGACACAGATTCAGAGCATAAAGAGCCTTCGAGAGTGCCTTGACAGCCTTGCAACATATTGCCACCTGGTTGCACTATAACTGAATCTTTACAAGCCATTTCACCATCCTATTAATGCAGCTGTTCCAGGATGATGGGGAACACGCAGCTAGTGAGTTCCATGAGGATGAGCCTTTTGCTGCACTTCGCTTGCTGTGAAGTGAGTTCCTTGATCAGAACCGATGCTGTGTGGAATATCATGACCATAGATAAAGCATTCTGTACGTCCATGGATGGTAGTTTTGGCAGAAGTATCACATGCAGAGGAGGCTAAATTGTATCCATAGAAAGTATCTACTTCGATCAGAACAAAGTGCTGCCCCTTTTGTGATGGAAGCTGTGCACACCCAACTTTATGGCTTAGTGAGTCAGACAGTAATAGCTTATGATGGGCAGCTCAGGTTACATGGTAGATTGGTGGCCCAAGGTTAAGCATTTAGTCTGGATTCAGGTGTAAGAATAAGCTAAGAACTTTTTCTCAAGAGTAAAGTAGTTTTCTGAGAGGAAGACAGGTAATTGCTTCAAAATCCTAAGAGCCTACACTACGATTGACTTAATAGAGGCCTGCCAAAGCCTCCAGCAGAATCTGTCTACCACTGACCGTCAGATAGTCTGGATCACAAGGCCCAATTAGAAGAGAAGGTTGCACAGCAGCCTGGAAGTATTACAGAACCTTCACTTGTTCTGGACACCATTCAAAACTAGCAAGTTTTTAAGTCACTCAGGAAATGGACTGGGGTAGCACACACCATTAGAAATTGTGCCTCTTTATTGGTTGTGGGAGGGGCCAAATGCAACAACTTATCCTTCACCTTCACCTTTCAACATGCCTCACACCATAGGACCCCTAGAAATTTGATTGTGGTGGAAGGCCTCTAAATTTTTGTCAAATTTATTTTCCATCCTCTGATATGTAAATATATTACCAATAAGTCTAGAACAGTTGCTAATTCTTGCTCACAGGGTCTGATCAATATAATGTCATCAGTGTGATGGACCAGGGTGATGTTGTATGGAAGAAAAATGTGATCAAGTCTCTGCAGACTAAATTATGACTTAGGTTTAAGTTCAGAATTTGAAACCCTCATCTCATCCTTTCCTTTCTCCACTTGCTCTAGTGCAGTTAGAAGTAACCAGCCGATTTCATAATACTCATTATTTTGAAAAAAAATATTCTAAGATATGAAATGTGTGTTCACCCAGAAACCATCTTTTAATAAGTACTTGATTAGGACCAACTAATGGTGATATTTTATCTCTATTGCCACATTATGCCATAGCCTTTTAGTGCTTTCTTTAGTACTGGAAATAGGATATAAAGAGATTTATTTTAAAGAATTGGCTCACATAATTATGGAGACTGTCACATCTAACATCTGTAGTGCAGGCTGGCAGGGTAAAAATTAAGGCACGGTTGAATCTGCATTCTGGAGGCAGAATTTCTTCTCCAGGAAACAGTTTTTGCCTTTTAAGGACTTCAACTTATTTATGAGGTCCCCCCATGTGATCCAAGGTAAACTCCTTACTTAAAGTCAATTTATTATGGATGCTAACCACAACTATGAAATACCTCCACACGAAAACTTAACTTAGTGTTTGATTAAATAACTAGATTCTGTAGCCTAGGCATGTTGACACATAAAATTAAAAATTAACCATCGTGAGAGGTTTCCCAAATCCTCTTCAATTTTGATAATTCACTACAAGGACTCAAAGAATACACTGAAAGCTGTGACAGTCATAGTTACAGTTTATTGTGGGGAAAAGATATAGATTAAAGTCAGTCAAGGGAAGAAGCACATGAGATGGAGTCTGGAGAAGTATTGAATGTGGAGCTTCCACTATCTTCACCCCATGAAGTCAGGATGCATTGCTTTCCTGGTATCACTTGGGGCACTGCACATGAAGTGTTGCTCACAGGGAAGCTCACTTGAACCTCAGTATTCAGAGTTTTTGGGGGTTCCTTTATATAGGCGTAAATAATTGATTGCCCACATGGTTGATCTCAACTCCAGATTGTCTGATAGAATGTGACCCAAATTCCCCACCTTAAATCACTCCCCACATTAATCATCTTTTTGATGTGGCTTTCCCTCATCCTATATCACGTGTTACTGTCTGACTAGCCCAAGACCCTGAGGCAACAATGATTGCAGCCCAGGACACTTTTTGTGAAAGGTCAAGATTTGACTGCACATTAGGTATGGTTTTCCAGTGTTATTTTGGTTGCTGCTTTAGAGTTTAGAATATGCATGTTTAACTTACCACAGTCTATATTCAAGTGATAATGGGCCACTTCATATAGAGTACAACATGACAATAATTAAGCCTCTGTGTTATTGTTGTAACACAGTTTACTTGAAAAATTTCGTACATATTTATCAATGTAGTTACCGTTTTTGATGATCTTTTATTCTTTGGATAGATCCAGATTTCCATCTGGTGTGACTTCTGTTCTGCCTAAAAGACTCCCTTTAGTAGTTGTTTGTTTGTTTGTGCTTGTTTTCTTCTAGTGAAGTTCTGCTAGTGATATTTATTTCAGCTTTTGTGTGTCTGAAAAAATCTTTATTTTTATTTTTTAATGAAATATATTTTTACTTACAAAATTCATGACTCAGTAATTTTTTTTCTTTGCCTTTTGTTTTTACTTTCAGTAGGATATCTTCTCATTTGCATTGATTCTGAGGAGAAATATGCTGTCATTTGTACCTTTGCATCTTCATTAATCTCTATGCATTGTGTCTTTGTTTCTCTGGCAGCTTTTAACATCTTCTCCTTATCGTTATCTTTGAGCAATTTTACTGGGATATGCCTTGTTACAGTTTTCTTCATATTTCTTGTCCTTGGGGTTTTTTGAGATTCTTGGATATGTCCATTTACAGTTTTCACCAAATTTGGAAATTTTTCACCCATTATTTTTCTGCCCACCCATCTCCCTCAAGAAGTCTAATTACACTTATATTAGGTTGCCTAAGGTGCCATAGCTCAGTGATGATCCTTTGATTTTTTAAATTGTTTTTGTCTCCCTGTGTTTTATTGTGGATATATTCTATTGCTATAATGGCAAATTCACTAATATTTGCTTTTGTAATGTCAAATCTGTTTTTATCTCATCCAGTGCATTTTTCATTGCAGACATTGTAGTTTCCATCTCTACATGTCCAATTTGGGTCTTTTTAATACCTTTCATATCCTCAAAACACATTTATAAGAAACAGGATACAATTATAAGAACTGCTCTATTGTCCGAATCTGCTAATTCTAATCTCTTTGTCAGGTATTAGACAGTTAGATTGCTTTATTTTTCGCCTTGTTAGGGACTGTATTTCCTTGCTTCTCTTCATGTCTGGTAATCTTTAACCTGACGTCAGATGTGAATTTTAATTTGTTGGGTGCTATATATTTCTTTAGTCCTATACCTATACTTGAGCTTTGTTCTGAGACACAGGTAAGTTAATTGGGGACAGTTGGATCTTCTATATATTTATTTTAATTTCTTTCTTGAGAAAGATTATCCCTGAGCAAACATCTGCCACCTACCCTCCTCTTTTTCCTAAGGAAGACTGGCTCTGAGCTCTGATCTGTGCCCATCTTCCTCTACTTTATATGTGGGATGCCTGCCACAGCATGGCTTGACAAGCTGTGCGTAGGTCCACACCCGGCATCCGAACCAGTGAACCCTGGGCCACCAAAGCAGAACGTGTGAACCTAACCACCACGGCAACAGATCGGCCCCTCTGTATTTTTGCTATTAGTATTTATTAAGTGGGACTAAAGGAGTGTTCTTCCCCACTACTGTGACACGAACTTTCCAGGTACTCTGCCAAATGCACTCTGAATTTTGAGATTTCCCAGATTGACACCATTCCTGGTTCTGTATGATTTCTAAGTATGGTTCCCTCAAAATGTGTAATTATGCAAATTGACCTTGCATAGTTTATTCACATGTATGTGCTGATTGGTATTTTGCTGAATACTTGTGGACAGTCCTCTATAGATCTCTACAGTCTTATCTCTGTGCAGCCCTCTTCTCTCCAGCACTCTACCCTGTGCAGTGTGGATTAAAGGACACCTAGTTGATTTATACAGTCTTTGATCACAGAATGAGGAAAGTCTATAGAACCCAAGATGCACCTGCACTCCCTACCTAATGCAACCACTTCAAATGAAAATCCGTTGTTTTATATCCCATTCTTGTCTGCTGCACCAACTGTTCTAACACTCTTTATCTGACCGTTCTGCAAGGAGAGACTGACTTTACCAGGGGTTGTCTACTACTAAATCATTTACTTTGTTTTACATGCTGTTGCATATTACATGGTTAATGATATGAGGATGAGGACATGAATCATGGGCACTGGAAGTATTTTCTTTATAATTTCATTTTAGAGGGACATTCTACTCCACTTGATTGAATATCACTTGTGTTCTTGGCTATACTCACACTTGCAATTGCAAGAATGTTAATACAACGCAGCATCCCCTTCCTTATCTGGTTTCTTGCAGATAGCAATGTATGTTTGCTGGAACCATTTGACTTACATTTCTACCTACAGAATATACATACTATTCCCAATCTCACATAGATATTTTTTACTTAAGTTTTCCTGATAATTCTATCTTGACTGAAACAAATTTTCCTTCCAATCAATACCTCCATATATGGAAGAACAAATATACATAGTTCCTTGAAGAATATTTGGTCCTTCCATAACACAATTGTTCCATGCCAAAAAGTCCTTGATATTTGGTCCGGACCAAATGTGTGCTAATTAGATAATTTACTTATACTATGCCATTTGTCTGATGTAGGAAAATAAATCGATATTAGCAATAATAACTGAATTATATCCAAAAGTTATTTTGGAATCTTTATACTATTCCATTATTTTAGAACAGAGTAGTAATATGACCAATCAAAAAATAAGAAATATATTTTCATTTCTTCCATATTACTAAAGTGGTGCAATGAGCATGTTTACATACCAGCTTTTGATTGCCTTCTAGATCATTTTATTTAAGGAATAATTACAGAAGCAGGATTAATGGACTAGAGTATATAAACATTTTTAATGATATAGATAAATATTGTCAAATTGTTTTCCTCAAAGTTTATAGCAAGTTAGGCTCCCACAGCCTTATATAGATGGGTCTTTCCAGTTATTTCAGCATTAACAAAAACAGAAAAAAAGAATAAATTAACTAGTTTTATTGATGAAAATACATTTCTATTTTATTATTGCTTAACTTCCATAGAGAAAAATCATGACTTTTATATGTATTTGGATTGTTTTATTTCATAAATTTTTCACTCATGTCATTTATTTCCCTATCAGTGTATCCAAACTCTTTGAATTGCAAAAGCTTATCATTTATTAATAATATTTACATGTTTACATGTTTCTGCCAAACTACCTTTAATAATTTGTTCTACTGCTTATTTTGATGCTTTATATTAAATACATTATTTTGAAATAATTTTAAATCTGCAGAAAATCTGCAGAAGAGTATAGAAACCATTTACTCAGATTCACCAAATTTTAAATTTTGCCAGATTTGCTTTATCTTCTTCTCTAGATAGATTGATGGATGCATATATATTACATATTAAATACTAAAATATACTTATTATGCGTTTTTATTTTTAATGAGTAGGATGCATACATCATGCCCTTAATACATCATGTGTTTTTCCTGATATGTTTTCTTTTATAACCACAGTACAGTTATCAAATTCAGACAACTTTACATTGATATAATACTTTTTCATCTAATCTATTGAATATATTTCAGTTTCCTGAAATTGTCCCAATACTCTCTTTTGTAGTATCTTTTTCTGTAATAGAGGATCCAGTTCAGGATTATGTATTGCTTTTACCTTTTGTGTGCTTCTTCAAGCTCCTTTAACCTGAGACAGTTTTTCAACCTTTCTTTGTCTTTCATAATATTGATGTTTTTAAAGAGCACAGGCTATTTATTTTGTGGAACATCTCCCAATTTAGGTTTGTCTGAGGTTTTTCTCGTGATTAGATTCAGATCATGGGCCTCTATCGATTTACTACAGGAGCGATATTATGTCCTCCCAGTATCCCAAGGCATCTGATGTACTTCTGCTATTTACTGGTGATGTTACATTTGATGCTTTGGTCAAGCTTTTGTGTTGTATTTTTTAACCTTTTTTAAAACTATTTTATCTATTACAAATAGCATGAAATTTGTATTGACACTTTGAGACTATCCAAATATCTCTCTTGTAGTCAAATCACACTCAACCTCCTCGCCACAGATTTAGCATCTTGATGATCCTTGAATGAGCTAATTTTTACTATAATGATTGCAAAATAGTGATTTTCCAACTGTAGCATCTAGTCCCATTTGTCAGTCAGTATTTGAAATTCTATAGTAAGAAAGACCCCTCTCTGCAACATTTATTTATTTGTGTGCTTACTTATTTATTATTTATTTATTTGTGTACTATTTTCCATTAATTATAAATATTGACACATGGATTGCTATTTTAATCAATGACTTATAATCCATTAGTTATCTTGTGGGTAAGCCATGCTTTATCCTTCATGTGTTTCTCTAAAGTAGTAAGCAGATTCGTGTATGTGTTCTTATCCCTTTTTTTCATAGATAATATATAATATGTAGCATTCTGTATGCTCTTTTGCAATTTACAAATTTCTGAAAATCTCCCCATATACATTCTAGATATGTTCCATGTTCTCTTTATTGCAGCACAGTAGTCCATTGCACATGTGTATCACAGCTTATTCAATCAATGTTTTATGTTTGGAGCCTTTAGGTAGCTGTTACTGTTTTGCAATTACATATATTTGTACAAATACCCCTGTGAAATTAACTGAAGCCACTTCCTTGATTATTTTCTTTATTTCTTATGTGAAATGTGCTTTCTTTAGGCTTTCTACCTCTACAGAGATCAATTTTGCTGAGTCATATTAGCATTACTCATATTAGGCATGTTGTCAAATTAATTTGTACAGAGATGTGCAAAACAGTTTCAAAATTTTTAGCTAAATATTTTTGTTGATAGTTATATCTTCTACTTTGTTGCTTGTGTTTTATCTTATCTCTCCTTGATTAAGTTAAATGATTTATTTTGTGATTGTTTTTTAATGTATTTAATTTATTATTTTTATCATTATTCATTATCTTATTTATTATTTTTATTTAATATTTTAATATACTGTTTTTCATTCTTTACCTAATTGGCTTCTGTTTTTCCTCTTATTATTTCCTTTCTTAAGCATTATTTTGATTTACTCTTTTTTGTTCATTTTCTGGCTCTTTATATTAGAAATTTAGTTCATTTATTTTATTATTTTATGTTTATTAACAAAAGTTCTTAAGGCTAAAGTCTTAGTCTTTACCTGTAAATAATTATTTTAAACAAAAATAGATTAAATTCTCCTATCAAAAGAGAGAGTGGCTGAATGGATTAAAGAAAACAGGATTGAACAATGCAATGTTTACAGGAGACTCATCTTAATTTTAAAGACATATATAGACTGAAAGTGAAGGGATAGAAAAAGATATTCCATGCAAATGACAACTAAAAGAAATCAAGGGTATCTATATTTATATCAGACAATATAGACTTTTAGTTAAAATTAGTCACACAAGAAAAAGAAGGACACTATAGAATGATAAAAAGGTCAATTCATCAGAGGATATAACAATACTAAATGTATATGCACCCAACACTGGAGCACCTTTACATATAATGTAAACATTAACAGAACTGAATGGAGAACTAGAGAGCAATACAAAAATAGTAAGTGACTTCAATACCCCACTTTCATCAATGGATAGATCATCCAGAAAGAAAATCAATAAGGAAACAGCAAACTTGATTAATGCTATAAACCAAAAGGACCTAATAAACATATATAGAACATTCCATCCAATAGCAGCAGAAAACACATCTTTTTTATGTGCACAGGGAACATTCTCCAGGATAGATTACATCTCGGGCCACAAAGCAAACCTTAACAAATTTAAGAAGACTGAAATTCTGTCAAGTATGTTTTCTCACAATAGCAATATGAAACTAGAAATGAATAATAGGAGGAAAATTTCAAAATTCAAATATGTGGAAATTAAACATTATGCTCCTAAAAAAACAATAGATCAAAAAAGAAATCAAAAATGAAATAAAAAAATCTTGAGACAAACAAAAATGGAAAAACAACATACCAAAACTTATGATATCTTTCAAAAGCAGTTCTAAGAGGTAACTTTATTGAGAAAATACCTACAATAAGAAAAAAAAGAGGAGGAATTCCAAGATGGCGCCGTGAGTAGTCCTCTTTGTCTCTCGCCCTTCGAGTCTACAATTATTTGGACACTTATCGCTTGACAAAGGATATCCAGACAGCATCTCAGGACGTCTGAGACACCCACGCGACTATACATCGGAAGGCGGACGGACTTTCCTCCGGGAGGATGTGGAAATAGGTGAAAACTCTCCGACCCCGACGGGCAGCCTAGTACCCGCAAGCGGCTTTCTTCCAACGGACGCCCCCAGAGGATCCACACACATCTAGGGCAGGAGCGAGAACACAACAGAGGAGCGACGGTGGAAACAGGTGACCAGAACCCTACTTAAACCCCCCGCAATTACTCCTAAATGCAGAGGGAAACTTTGGAGTTGCACACCTGAGCCCGCGGGGAGAGTCTCTCCCCGCCATTGGCGGGGAGACCCAGCCTGGTGCTCGGGGCGCCCGGAGGGTCCCAGAGAGAGACACGGAGGGCACGGAGGTCTCCCAGCTGCCGTTGCCCGCCCCGTGGGACTAGGCATTGCCGGAGATCTCGGAGAGGACCGGGGCGGGGGAACTTTCAAAGGCCGGTTCGGGCGACCCGGAGGGGAAGCGCTGGAGCTCCGCCCGGCAGCAGACAAAACTCTCTGTCTGCCATTAGCAGAGGGGCCACGCTGAGCACTCACGGCTCCGGGAGAGGCCCGGAAAGAATCCCAGAGGGCGAGGCGACCCCCAGCTGCCGTTGCCCGCCCCGTGGGACCAGGGATTGCCGGAGATCTCGGAGAGGACCAGGGTGGGGGAACTTTCAAAGGCCGGTCCGGCGACCCGGAGGGGAAGTGCCGGAGCTCCGGCCGGGCAGCAGACAAAACTCTCTGTCTGCCGTTAGCAGAGGGGCCACGCTGAGCATTCAGGGCTCCCGGCAGAGGCCCAGACAGAAGCCCAGAGGGCGGGGCGACCCCCAGCTGCTGTTGCCCGCCCCGTGGGACTAGGGATTGCCGGAGATCTCAGAGAGGACCGGGGCGGGGGAACTTTCAAAGGCCGGTCCGGCGACCCGGTGGGGAAGCGCCGGAGCTCCGCCAGGCAGCAGACAAAACTCTCTGTCTGCCGGTAGCAGAGGGGCCACGCTGAGCACTCAGGGCTCCCGGCAGAGGCCCGGAGAGAAGCCCAGAGGGCGGGGCGACCCCCAGCTGCCGTTGCCCGCCCCGTGGGACTAGGGATTGCCGGAGATCTCGGAGAGGCCCGGGGCGGGGGAACTTTCAAAGGCCGTCCGGCGACCCGGAGGGGAAGTGCCGGAGCTCCGCCAGGCAGCAGACAAAACTCTCTGTCTGCCATCAGCATAGGGGCCACGCCCAGCATTCAGGGCTCCCGGCAGAGGCTCGGAGAGAAGCCCAGAGGGCGGGGCGACCCCCAGCTGCCGTTGCCCGCCCCGTGGGACTAGGGATTGCCGGAGACCTCGGAGAGGACCGGGGCAGGGGAACTTTCAAAGGCCGGTTCGGCGACCCGGAGGGGAAGCGCCGGAGCTCCACCAGGCAGCAGACAAAACTCTCTGTCTGCCGGTAGCAGAGGGGCCACGCTGAGCATTCAGAGCTCCCAGCAGAGGCCCGGAGAGAAGCCCAGAGGGCGGGGCGACCCCCAGCTGCCGTTGCCCGCCCGGGGAGGCTAGGGATTGCCGGAGATCTCGGAGAGGACTGGGGCTGGAGAGAGTTCCAGAGACCCAGCTTAGTAGCCTACGGGGAAACCCTACAGGCTCACAGAAGCCTTAGGGAAAGCCTCTGCACAGCACCAGTAGAAGGCACCCAGCCGCCAGCCACAAGGCTGGAAGACCCCAGGGCAAAAGCAGCATAGCTAGGTGTACTAACCACAGACTGTAGAAGATGCCAATAGCTCTCCTGCGACCCATAGAGGACAAGTGAGATTTGGTGGGTGCCGACAGCAACGGAGCGACAAATATAAGTGATCCCACCCCTGGCCGCTGGAAAAGCCCATAACACCATTGCAGACCCCAAGGAGAGAGCGCATCTAGGTGGGCAACAACAGTAGGCACCTGCAGCCTGAAGCCCCCCGTGACGGCCTCCACGGCAGAGGAGGGAATCCAAAGGGCCACTGTGGCTACGAAGAGGGGCCCAGGCCCAGTTAGCAACTATGGACAGGGTTCCTGGTTGGTGAAGTATAAACAGCTGCTCCCCCCACCGCAGCAGCTGAAACAAGTGAAAGGAGCAACTTAACTCTATCTCCATGCGGAGGCACAAATCAACATCATCAAGCAATATGAAAAAATACATTAAATCTCCAGAACAGAAAGAAAGTAACGAATACACAGAAAACAATCCCAAAGAAAATGAGATATATAACCTAAATGATGATGACTTCAAAACAGCCATCATTAAAATACTCACTGAGTTAAGAGAGAATTCTGACCGACAACTCAACGAGTTCAGGAGCTATGTCACAAAAGAGTTTGATACGATAAAGAAGAACCAAACAGAAATATTGGAAATGAAGAACACAATAGAGGAGATTAAGAAAAATCTAGATGCTCTGAACAGTAGGGCCGATAATATGGAGGAAAGAATTAGCAATTTGGAAGATGGCAATATAGAAGTGTTGCAGGCAGAGGAGGAGAGAGAAGCAAGACTTAAAAGAAATGAAGAAACTCTCCGAGAATTATCAGACACAATTAGGAGATGCAACGTAAGGATTATAGGTATACCACAGGGAGAAGAGAAGGAGAAAGGGGCAGAAAACCTATTCAAAGAAATAATGGCTGAGAACTTCCCAAATCTGGTGAGGGAGATGGATCTTCAGGTGACAGAAGCCAATAGATCTCCAAACTTTATCAATGCAAGAAGACCAACTCCACGGCATATAGTAGTGAAGCTAGCAAAAGTCAACGACAAGGAGAAAATATTAAGGACAGCCAGGCAAAAGAAACTAACCTACAAAGGAACCCCCATCAGGCTATCAGCAGATTTCTCAGCAGAAACTTTACAGGCTAGAAGAGAGTGGAATGATATATTCAAAAATCTGAAGGACAAAAACCTACAGCCGAGAATTCTCTACCCAGCGAAAATATCCTTCAAATACGATGGAGAAATAAAAACTTTCCCAGATAAACAAAAGTTAAGGGAGTTCATTGTCACAAAACCTCCTCTTCAGGAAATCCTCAGGAAAACCCTCATTCCTGAAAAATCCAAAAAAGGAAAGGGGCTACAAAACCAAGAGCAGAGGAGATAAGTAGAAGGACAACAACAGAGAGTAGCAGCTCTACATCAGAACAGATTAAACCATGGGCCGAGAAACAAAGGAAACTGAAGAAAACCGGAAAACAAGACACAAAATGGTAGTGGTAGGCCCCCATGTCTCAATAATCACTCTAAATGTAAACGGATTGAACTCCCCAATCAAAAGACACAGAGTGGCAGGATGGATCAAAGAACAAGATCCAACAATATGCTGCCTCCAGGAAACACACCTCAGCCCCAAAGACAAACACAGACTCAGAGTGAAGGGATGGAGAACAATACTCCAAGCTAATAATGAACAAAAGAAAGCAGGTGTCGCTATACTAATATCAGACAAGGTAGATTTCAAAGCAAAACAGATAAAGAAAGACAAAGAGGGACAGTATATAATGATAAAAGGGACTCTCCACCAAGAAGACATAACACTTATAAATATATACGCACCCAACACAGGAGCACCAAAATTTGTAAAGCAACTCTTAATAGAACTAAAAGAAGACATCAACAACAATACAATAATAGTAGGGGACCTCAACACACCATTAACACCAATGGACAGAACATCCAGACAGAAAATCAACAAGGAAATAATAGAATTAAATGAAAAATTAGACCAGATGGACTTAATAGATATATATAGAACACTTCATCCAAAAACAGCAGGTTACACATTCTTCTCAAGTGCACATGGAACATTCTCAAGGATTGACCATATTTTGGGAACCAAAGCAAACATCAATAAATACAAGAGAGTTGAAATAATATCAAGCATCTTTTCTGATCATAACGCTATTAAACTAGAAATCAACTACAAGAAAAAAGCAGAGAAAGGTGCAAAAATGTGGAGACTAAACAACACGCTTCTCAACAAACAATGGATCATTGAAGAAATTAAAGAAGAAATCAAATATTATCTGGAGACAAATGAAAATGAGAACACGACATACCAAATCATTTGGGATGCAGCAAAAGCAGTCCTAAGAGGGAAATTCATCGCAATACAGGCTCACCTCACTAAACAAGAAAAAGCTCACGTAAGCAACCTCAAACGACACCTAACAGAACTAGAAAAAGAAGAACAAACAAGGCCCAGAGTCAGTAGAAGGAGGGAAATAATAAAAATAAGAGCAGAAATAAACGATATTGAAACAAAAAAGACAATAGAAAGGATCAATGAAACAAAGAGTTGGTTCTTCGAAAGAATTAACAAAATTGACAAACCCCTAGCCAGACTCACCAAGAAAAGAAGAGAGAAATCGCAAATTAATAAAATCAGGAATGACAGAGGAGAAATCACAACAGATACCAATGAAATACAAGAGATCATAAGAGAATACTATGAAAAACTATATGCCAACAAATTGAACAACCTGGAAGAAATGGACAAATTCCTAGACTCCTACAATCTCCCCAAACTGAATCAGGAAGAAATGGAGAATCCGAATAGACCAATCACAAGTAAGGAAATAGAAACGGTAATCAAAAACCTCCCCAAAAACAAGAGTCCAGGACCAGACGGCTTCTCTGGAGAATTCTACCAAACATTCAAAGAAGACTTAATACCTATTCTCCTCAAACTGTTCCAGAAAATTGAGAAAGATGGAGAACTCCCTAACACATTCTATGAAGCCAACATCACTCTGATCCCCAAACCTGACAAGGACAACACAAAGAAGGAGAACTACAGGCCGATATCACTGATGAACATAGATGCAAAAATCCTCAACAAAATTTTGGCAAACCGATTACAGCAATACATCAAAAAGATTATACACCATGATCAAGTGGGATTTATACCAGGGACACAGGGATGGTTCAACATCCGCAAGTCAATCAACGTGATACACTACATCAACAAAATGAAAACCAAAAACCACATGATCATCTCAATAGATGCAGAGAAAGCATTCTACAAGATCCAACACCCATTTATGATAAAAACCCTCAGTAAAATGGGTATAGAAGGAAAGTACCTCAACATAATAAAGGCCATATATGATAGACCCACAGCCAACATCATACTCAATGGACAAAAGCTGAAAGCCATCCCTCTGAGGACAGGAACAAGACAAGGGTGCCCACTTTCACCACTCCTATTCAACATAGTTCTGGAGGTGCTGGCCAGAGCAATTCGGCAGGAAAAAGAAATAAAAGGAATCCAAATAGGTAACGAAGAAGTAAAACTCTCGTTGTTTGCAGACGACATGATCTTATACATAGAAAACCCCAAAGAATCCACAGAAAAACTATTAGAAATAATCAACAACTACAGCAAAGTAGCAGGGTATAAAATTAACGTGCATAAATCAGTAGCATTTCTATACACTAACAATAAACTAACAGAAAAAGAACTCAAGAACTCTATCCCATTCACAATCGCAACGAAAAGAATAAAATACCTTGGGATAAACTTAACCAAGGAAGTGAAGGATCTATACAATGAAAACTACAAGACTTTCTTGAAAGAAATAGGCGATGACATAAAGAGATGGAAAAACATTCCTTGCACATGGATTGGAAGAATAAACATAGTTAAAATGTCCATACTACCTAAAGCAATATACAGATTCAATGCTATCCCAATCAGAATCCCAAGAACATTCTTCACAGAAATTGAACAAACAATCCTAAAATTCATATGGGGCAACAAAAGACCGCGAATTGCTAAAGCAATCCTGAGCAAGAAAAACAAAGCCGGCGGAATCACAATCCCCGATTTCAAAACATACTACAAAGCTACAGTGATCAAAACAGCATGGTACTGGTACAAAAACAGGTCCACAGATCAATGGAACAGAATTGAAAGCCCAGAGATAAAACCACACATCTATGGACAGCTAATCTTCGACAAAGGAGCAGAGGGCCTACAATGGAGAAAAGAAAGTCTCTTCAACAAATGGTGCTGGGAAAACTGGACAGCCACATGCAAAAGATTGAAAATTGACCATTCTTTTTCACCACACACCAAAATAAACTCAAAATGGATCAAAGACCTAAAGATTAAGCCTGAGACAATAAGTCTTTTGGAAGAGAATATAGGCAGTACACTCTTTGACATCAGTTTCAAAAGAATCTTTTCGGACACTGCAACTCCTCAGTTGAGGGAAACAATAGAAAGAATAAACAAATGGGACTTCATCAGACTAAAGAGCTTCTTCAAGGCAAGGGAAAACAGGATTGAAACAAAAAAACAGCTCACTAATTGGGAAAAAATATTTACAAGCCACTTATCCGACAAAGGGTTAATCTCCATAATATACAAAGAACTCACACTGCTTAACAACAAAAAAACAAACAACCCGATCAAAAAATGGGCAGAGGACATGAACAGACATTTCTCAAAAGAAGATATGAATATGGCCAATAGACACATGAAAAGATGTTCATCATCGCTAATCATCAGGGAAATGCAAATCAAAACTACACTAAGATATCACCTTACCCCCGTTAGATTGGCAAAAACATCCAAAACCAAGAACGACAAATGTTGGAGAGGTTGTGGAGAAAGAGGAACCCTCATACACTGTTGGTGGGAATGCAAACTGGTACAGCCACTATGGAAAACAGTATGGAGATTTCTCAAAAAGTTAAAAATAGAAATACCCTATGACCCAGCCATCCCATTACTGGGTATCTATCCTAAGAACCTGATATCAGATATCTCAAGAGTCCGTTGCACCCCTATGTTCATCGCAGCATTATTTACAATAGCCAAGACGTGGAACCAGCCTACATGCCCAGAAACTAATGATTGGATAAAGAAGATGTGGTATATATACACAATGGAATACTACTCAGCCATAAAAAAAGACGAAATTGGCCCATTCACAACAATGTGGATGGACCTCGAGGGTATTATGTTAAGCGAAATAAGTCAGTCAGAGAAAGACGAACTCTATATGACTCCACTCATAGGTGGAAATTAGTATATTGAGAAGGAGATCTGATTGGTGGTTACCAGGGAAAAGGGGGGGTGGGGGGAGGGTACGGAGGGGGAAGTGGTGTACCCACAACATGACTAACAAAAATGTACAACTGAAATTTCACAAGGTTGTAATCTATCATAACATTAATAAAAAAAAAATAAAAAAAAAAATTTATTTTTCTTTGTTATGGATATAAGTGGTGTTGTTTTTTTAATTAGAAATTCGGACTAATTGCCAGTATATGGGAAAACAATTGACTTCTGTATACTAACCTTGCATCTCACAACTTTGCTATTATTGCCTATTAGTTCCAAGAGTTTTTTTTCTTGATTCTTTGGTAGTTTCTACATAGACATTCATGTAATCTATGAATGAAGTTTTATTTCTTCTCAATGTATACTTTTTATTTCCTTTTCTTCTCTGTTGCATTATCTAAGACTTCCACAAGGAGCAGTGAGAAAGGACCTTCTTGGTAAGTTCCTGATCTTATGGGGAAAGCATGTAGCTTCTCAGCATTAAGTATGATGTTTAAATGTAGGTTTTCTGTAGGTGTTCATTATCCATCTATTGATATAATCATATGATTTTTCTTTATCAGTCTATTGATATAATGGAGAACATTAATTGATTTTCAAATATTGATCTAGACTTGAATACCTGAAATGAATCCCAGTTGATTATGCTGTGTAGTTATTTTTATATATTGTTGGATTCAACTTGTTAATATTTTGTTGAGGAGTTTTTAATTTATGTTCATAAGAAATATTGGTCTGTAGTTTTATTTTCTTGTAATATCTTTGCATTGTTTTTGTATTAGGCCACTGTTTGCCTTGTAGAATGAGTTAAGAAGTGTTCCCTCCTGGTTCTATTTTCTGGAACAGATTGTAGAGAATTGGTTTTGCTGAGTTCCTCATTTTTTCATTGAGAATATTTATACATAATCAATGCAGTAATTATAAGGATTATCACACATGATGTGTTTAGAATGTTTATTACATTGTTTGCCATTCAGTTAACAGTCAATAAACTACATCCTTTGTAATAAAAACGTTATTATAGCACTGGCTGCTAATATGGCCTACACTTTGGCATAATTTTTTGTTGTCATTTTCTTCAATTTGGCATAGGAATTCAGAGTGTTTATTTTGGAGGCAGATAGACAAATGGCCTCTCAACTTCAACATTTACTAGTTACTAGTTGTATGACCTGATGAATGGATTTAATCTCTCTCTCTAAACTTCAGTTTCTCATCAGAAGTGGAAATGACAATAGTCACAGTTTCTAAGGGTTTCCATGGGGGTTAAAGGGTTACATGAGATAACCCACGTGATAGACTCAGCACACCAGAGCCTCACAGGAAGTACTCATGACACGTAAGCTATAACCATTTTCTGGGCTCTAAGATGAGCAATCCTGGGGAGAACTTTTCCAAAGTTACCTCAGATTTGAGATTTATGTCTTTTCTCCTTTGACTAAGGACATGTCAGAACTCAGGACCTTATATGGTATTTGGGTTTCATTGAGTACAGGGGCGCCCTTGGGGTAGTAGAGGAGGAAGATAGTATGAGGACTTCATTATAGACTATGCAAAGGCCAGGGATAGGACATTGATGGTTTTATTTCTCTTTTATCTAATCCAGGCAAGAAACTCCTAAGGGTATGGGTCATATGCTTTTCACTCTAATTTCCCACTTCTATACAATCATACCTTTTTTAAATAAAGTGCACCCTGTAGACTACACACAAATGCAAAAGGATTATGATGATGATAGTGGTGGTGACTGAGATTATCACACTCTTCTTTCAAGGGTAGAAGAAAATGAGTTTGTGTTTACTAAAACTACAAAGTAGAACTGTTTTCCTTTGAGAAAAATGGTAAAATTACTCCTGTATATTTTCACATTGTTAAAACTAACAGCTGAAATACTGAACTGCCCTAAATGCTAATGTCCCTGTTCTCCTGCCCATCATCCTACGTACATTCTCTTTAATCACTGTCAGATTTAAAAACTTCTTAGGTATATCGATGCATTGTTATATTTTATAGAACATCTTTGCTGTAAACAACACTATATAATATGAATTTGAAAATAAAATAATTTTTGAATTGCATCTAACATGCATAAAATGTGAGGTCTAGCAAATCTAACTTTTCGTAATTTTAGATTTGCCAAAATCGAAACATCTAGACGAATGAAAGCTTCTTTGCTTTTTGGGGTGGTAGGAGAGGGAAATCACAAACATAGCACTGAGGTGATTTTACCCCACAATTCATATTATCATTTTATCATTATTTTATATAGTGTCCCTCCTTTTATTATGTTGTCAGTTGTTCTCCGTTGGTACTCAACACAACTGCATTGCTCTTTTTTCATTGAGATCTATTTTTGTGTATTCAATGTGTATAATTCCAATTCACCTCCACACATTTGTTTTCATATGTGTTTATCTATTTAAAACATCTATCAGTGTTTTATGTTTTAAATTTACATTGATTGTCCTGTATTATGAATGTAACTTTTAAATTTTCACTTAGTATTAGGTTTTTAAGATTATCCGTTTACTTATACATGATCTTGGTTCATTCCACTGAATGGTGTTACAATATATGTATATACCACATTTTACTTGTTCATTCACTTAGCTAAAGCCACCAAGTTTTCTAAAAAGTTTTGCCCCTGCAAATAGCATGGCAAACATCCTTCTATGTGACTCTTTTTGCATCTGTGAACAAAAGTTTATCTAGAGTTTACACCCAGGAGTGTGTGCATGTGTGTGTGGATTTATGTAAAGGCAATAAACATGTGAAATTTTTTTCCATATGGAAGGGTATACTAAATTCAGGATAAATTTTCCTAGAATGAGAGATGGATGCATATTTAAGTGAGAGGATGAACAAAGGAGGTTAAAACTTGTCTAAAAATGTTTTTAGCTTTAATAAAAATAACCGAAACAGAATCACACAGTAGGAACAATAATAAATTCTTATAAATGCATACATAAACTTTTTGTGTATTATTCTAAGCATTTTTATGTGTTTTTAAAGTTGAAAAACTTATTTCTGCTTTTAAGAAAATCACAATCTATTAGGAGACACAGCAAAAAGTTATAGTATCACATAAGATGATATAGTAGGAATACACTCAACTTACATTGTTTATGTGTATGCAAAATACAAGAAAGTGTCCTAAAAACATGGGTGAAAATATACTTCCAAACATATTATACTAATGTGAATTCTGAATGGTTGAACACTAGTGTGCTAAGCAGATAGAAAAAATTCAAGATAAGCGCAAGTTGTGAAAAGTATGGAGTTTTGGAAATATTAGTAAACTGATGGCAAACATTTTGTGTGTTTGGAACAAAGTTTTATGACATGATAAGGTAAGGTGAAATTGAAAGTGCATCATGGAGAAATCCTGCCAGGTTTGTCAGCCAATACAGAAGCTGGAAGACATATTCTTACTCTGTGGACCAATAAAGAGAGTGTGATGTTAAGAGAAGTGAACTTTAGAAAGATAATTCTCTCGCGTCAGGAGACATTTGGAAATTCCTGAGACTCTGATCAAGATACTTAGAAAATAACCTTTTAACAAAGTTTACTTTAACTGAAAAGTATGTACTTGCTCAATTCTCTTTAATGTGGTATAGAATACCCACAAGTGCTGGCCTTTCCAGTCCCCAAAAGAGCAGTAACACATAGGATGGGAAACAAGAATTCTTCTGCTAAGTAAGATATGTTGGTCTCTGCTTTGAGAAATTATGTCTTCTTGATACTTTCATCTGTGAGAATAAAGAAACCTAACAGTGTTTTAAATAAGGAAGAAAATGTTGTAAGTGGTGTTATCTTATTTGTCCACCATGGTTATAAATGAAAAATAACCAGGTCATATGTTTGGAACTGAAACATGAGTAAAGCCCTCTCTTATCTCCCTTCCTAAGAAGAGTCCTCATTCTTGAGAGCTTTGAGTTCAAATAGAAAGAAAGCTCATCCCTCAAAGATGAGAGGACCCTGGGTGTAATGTCTCCCAATTTTTTTTTTATTTTTTAAGATTGGCCCTGAGCTAACATCTATTGCCAATCTTTTTTTTTTCCTTTTTCTCCTCAAAGCTCCCCAGTACATAGTTATATATTCTAGCAATAGGTCCGTCTATTTCTGCTACATGGGGCACCACCTCAGCATGGCTTGATGAGCAGCACTAGGTCCATGTCCAGGATCCAAATCATAGAAACCCTGGCAGCCAAAGAGGAGTGTGCAAACTTAGCCACTGGCTACTGGGCCGGCCCCCTCTCCTGATTGTTTTTATCTTGAGTAAAACATATGGGGCTTTCTTGGAAGAAAGTCAATATGGAGAATGTTTGTCTCAATGCTGACTGTTTGCTTAAAGTCATGTAAATGAAACAATTCATTATGCTAGCACTTGATAAGGAAAAAGGAGTCTCTTCAGTATTTGGCAGAGCATCCCCCAGAATAGCAGTATCTACACAGTAAACTAAAGGATATATTTCTTTTTTCTTCGAAGGCCACAGAGATTTCTTTGGAAAACAAAATATCAGCCATATACAATTAGTGATACTTGTGGAGAATAGTAACACATCAAAACTAAGTGTAACACTAGCAATATTTCACATTCTGATATGATAGACTCTGAAGGCAGGATAATTAAAGAAAGGATCAGCTGAGGTTCTTTAGTAGGAGAATTCAGGACATTCAAAACTTAGGTAATTCTCCCTTTATTCCTGTTTCTGTTATATATGCCTACATAGCAAACTACACCAGAACTTAAATGGCTATTTTATTATATTTTGTGGATTAAGATTCCAAGCAAAGCTTTAGCTGGGCAATCCCACTCCAGATAGTGTCAACAGGAGTCACTTGATATATGTACTTGGGCTTGGTGGTGGATTCAAGACAGCTGGGTCAGCTAGAGGGCTGGGCTTGGCTGGGCTCCTCTCTTTCTCCATATGGCCTCTCTAGCAGAGTATTTGAGCTTCTTCTCTGGCAGCTCAGGAGGCCATGAAACCAAGACAAAAGCATCCAGTCCACTTAAACTTCACATTTAAAATCAATATAGTATCCACTATACACCCCTAGCCCAGGCAATCCAGCTCTGACTCTAGAAGAGAGGAATCAGACACACTTTGCAATGGAAAGAGTATCAAAGAATGAATGGCCATCCTGAATTTTTCCTAGTCCTGTAAGTCAGAAGTAGAGATGAATTTCCCTGAGTCTGGCAGCCAAGTTTGTACTTGAGATGCAGAACATTTGTCAGGTGGCTAACAACACTTAGAAGGGAAAAGGAGTAGATGAGTATAGAAGGTTAACTCTCTATGGACCTGAATAAAACTCACTTATCCCTGGTGCAGCTACTATGGAAACCAGTATGGAGATTTCTCAAAAAATTGAAAATAGAAATACCAGATGATCCAGCTATTCCACTATTGGATATTCATCCAAAGAACATGAAATCAACAATTCAAAGAGATTCATGCACCCTCATGGTCATCACAGCATTATTCACAATAACCGAGACATGGAAGCAACTCAAATGCCCATCAATGGATAAATGGATAAAGATGTGGTGTATACATGTGGTATATATATATATATATATATATATATATATATATACACATACATACAATGGCATACTACTCAGTCATAAAAAAAGACAAAATTGAGCCATTAGTGACAACATGAATGGACCTTGAGGGTATTATGCTAAGTGGAAATCAGTCAGACAGAGAAAGACAAACACTGTATGATTTCACTCATATGTGGAAGATAAACACATAGATAAGGAGAACAAATTGACGATTACTGGAGGGGAAGGGAGTGAGGGAAGGGTGAAAGGTGTAAAGGGGCACATATGTATGGTAACACATAAAAACTAGACTATTGGTGGTGAACATGATGTCTACACAGAAACTGAAATATAATAATGTACATCCAAAATTCACACTATGTTATAAGCCAATATGACCTCAATAAAATAAAATAAAAAGTATGGCTTATCTTATCCGCAACTCACTAAAAAGAGTGGAGAGCAAAGTCCCAGGAGCTGCTTCTACTTTTCCCTTCAAGATAGGAAGGGCTGCAAGGTTAAAGAGAGTAAAGAATTGAAGAATTTGGACTGCAGACGTGCTCACATTTGAGATTATCTACATCATGAAAGATATACAACAATTCAACTAATACAGGGACTTATACTTTATAAACAACTTTAACGTAAAAACTAGAAAAACTTTCAGAAATGTGAATCCACTCCAAGACTCCAAGGGAAGTTATTTCATCCACATATCTCCAATGGGACAGTATGATCAAGAATATGGAGTAGGCAAGAGAAATAAAGATAAAGGTAATACAACAGTAAAATAAAATGTTTATTGAAAAACAGTAAATTTTGTGAATGGGAGATGGGACACAGCTGAACTGCAAATTATTAAGCTCAAAAATGAACCTGAATAATTGCCTCAGAATGCAGAACAAAATTTGAGAGCTGTAAAATATGGAAGAAAGATTCATAAGAGTTGGAAGGGAAGAATAGACGGGATAATGGGGAAATAGAAAGGTAAGAAAGAATGTCCAATAATTTCAAAGAACAATTTGAAAGGGGATTAGCAGTTGCTGTTCAGAATAAATCAGAAGAAGCTCATATGTACACAAATTGTAGATAAACTTCAGAATACCAATTATAAAGAAATATTCTTAAGTTCCAACAGTAATGGAATAAATATGCTAAGGAACAGGAATCACATTGACATGGAGAAGCTGCAGAGCATGTGGTCGAGAGCCTGGGTGCTGAAGGCAGCCCAGGTTACTACCTATGCACCATTGGGCCACTTACTTAACTTTATGGGCTCCTGACTTCCTATCTGTAAAAAGAAGATAATAATTACTTGCCTTATTAAACAGCATAATTAAATTAGGTAATATTTATAAAATTATTAGAACAATGTCTAGTACACAATGCTAGTTTTTTTGTGATTATTTTCTGATATTATTAGTGACACTGCTTGTAATAGGACTATAAATCAATATTTGAGAAATATTTAAGAATATCAATGTTTAACCCGGAACAACCAATCTTTTAAACCTAAAGATGCTATAGAAATCTTTCAGATGTTTAAGGACTCAAGTAGTTTGCAACTTACAGATTCTCTTTGATTGAACTAATAAAGATGTACTTCACCAGAGAAAAATAATAAATCTTCTATGTAGAGTGAGGGAAAGGCACAGGTCAATGATGACCTAAGAAATGAGTAAAACATATTGTTGCCTAAATAAGATAGGGTTTTTAAGATGAATATTTTACAAGAATAAGCTAAAATTCCTTATGTTGTCATTAAGAAAAGTAGGAGGATTATGGGAAGATGGTGGTGTAGCAGGACTCAACTTACTTCCTCCCATAGACATAACAAATCTACAACTACCTGTGGAACAAGTTCCTCTGAAAGACATCTGGGTAAAAAGAACCCCCATAATAAGGGACAACATTGATATGGGTGGAGGAGGCAGAAATACAGTTCTGCTGAGGAAAAAACCATACCCTAGCCATAGTGCTTCACAGCCAGGAGCAATGTCAAAAGTATGAAGCTTTCTCTGGAGGAGTTGGGGATCTGAGTGGGAGATCTATGCCACAATAGGCATCCCAGCCTTTAGATTCAGCACAATTGAGATGAGATCCCATAATACCTGGCTTTGCTGACCTTGAAAACCAATGAGAAATGCCCTTAGAAAAACTATCAAACTTCAGAGAAAGAAAAATCATCTCTTGAAGGGCCCACATACAGATTCGTATATTCCAGAAATCAACACAAAAACACAAGAAGGGAAAGAGTGTAGTCTATTAGTAAAAGAGACTCACTTATTAAGCTTGAAGTGCATCTCAGAGATGCAGGAGGTGGCAAAGCCCAACCACCCAGGGACTGATACACTGGTGGCAGCCAATATTGTGACCTAAAGTCATGCTGACAGAGATGCTGTCAGCCACTATTGGATTATTTCCTCTAACGTGTTAGCACAAGGGTTTTCCCCACCCACTAGAATGCAGCCAGAGCAGCAGCCTACCCCATGAACTGGCCCTGCCCACCAATAAGCCTCTGACTAACTTGTGGGTCAGCATAGCTGGAGTGTGTGGGACCTCTGCAGCAGAGGAGAATGAGTCTGCCTTACCTTGGTGGGGCATGAGTGTGGGCAGGCCTGCACTGGTTGGGCCCAAAGGCAGGGAGGTATGTTGACCACAGTAGACTTATACTAGTGGCTATCAGAAACAGTCACACAGGGGATCTGCCTTGCCTTCCAATGCCTAAAATGATTTTGTGCTGCTGCACTTGGGGACAGCCACACCCATCCTCACTCCTGAGAGAGCCAACAACAACTGTGCACTTCAGAGAGCCACACCAGAGTCCTGCAGCAATTGTGAGCCTCTGAGCCTGGGAACCAGCTACACTGGGGTCCTGGAACACTTAATAACAAAACAGTAGTAGTTGTGTGATATTAGACCTTGCAGCAAGCTGTGCTGAGGCTTGCCCTCCCCAATGGGGTGACCTTAGCAGTCATTCATGGCTGAGCCTTACAACCAGCTGGCCCAGGGGCAAACCTAGACTACTTACACACCTGCATCAAGACCAGCCCCACCACAACAGAAGGGTACACATAGCCCACACAAGGAAAACTCCTGGAACATTTGGCATGGGTGATGAGGGGGGAACACATTGTGGGCTCCATAGGCATCTATTGCATACGGCCACATTTCCAAAACTGGGAGACATAGGTGATCTATCTAATACATTGATATAAGCACAGAGAAATAGGTAAAATAAGGAGACAAAGGACTATGTTCCAAATAAGCGAACAGCATAAATCCTTAGAAAAAGAACTAAACAAAACAGAGATAAACAATCTACCTAATATTAGAGTACAAACTAATAGTCATAAGGATGCTCACTGATCTTAGAAGAAGAATAGGTGAACACAGTGAAAACTTAAACAAAGAACTGGAGAATAGAAAAAAGAACCAATCAGACCTGAAGAATACAATGATGGAAATGAAAAATTCACTAGAGGGGGTCAATAGCAGAGGGGATGACACAAAGGAATGGATCAGCAATCTGTATGAAGGAGTAAAGGAAATCACCAAAGCTGAACAGAAAAAAGAAAAAGGAATTAAAATGAATGAGGATAGTCTATGGGATCTCTGGTGCAGCATCAAGCATAGTACATCCATATTACAGGTATCCCACAAGGAGAAGAGAGAAACAAAAGGGCAGGGAACATATTTGAAGGAATTATAGCTGAAAACTTCCCTAGTGTGAGGAAGGAAACAGGCATCCACATACAGCAAGCACAGAGATAACAAAAAGATGACCCCAACAAAACTCACACCAAGACACGTTATAATTAAAATGTCAAGAATTAAAGGTACAAGAGAGAATCCTAAAATCTGCAAGAGAAAGACAATATGTTGCATACAAAGGAAACCTCATAAGGCTATCAGATGACTTCTCAGCAGAAACCTTACAGGTTAGAAGGAAGTGGCAAGATATATTCAAAGTACTGAAAGGCAAAAAACCTACAGTCAAGAATGTTCTACCTGGTAAAGTTATCACACACAATGGAAAGAGAGATAAAGAGTTTTCGAGACAAGTAAAAACTAAGGATTTCATCATCACTAAACTGGTATTACAGGAAATGTTAAAAGGGCTTTTCTAATTGGAAAATGAAGGCAACAAATAAGACTAAGAATATTATTAAAAAAATCACTGATAAAGGCAAATATAGCATAAAGGTAGTAGATCAACCACCTATAAAGCTAGTATGAATCTCAAAAGACAAAAGTACTAAAAATATCTATTTCCATGATAAAAGGTGAAGGGATAAATACAAAAAAGAGGTAAAATATGATATCAAAGGCACAAAACTTGGGGGTGGATTAAAAGTGTAGGGTTTTTAGTGAGAGGTCAAACTTAAGAGACCATTAACTTAATATAGATTTCTACTTACATATGTTATTATATATGAACCTCCTGATAGTCACAAACCAGAAATCTATCATAAATCCTCAAAAAATAAAGAGAAAGGAGCCCAAATATAATACTAAAGAAAGTCTTTAAATCATAAGGGAAGAGGGCAAGAGAAGAATAAAAGGACAGAGAAGAACTAAAAAAAACACCCAGAAAAAAATGCAAGAAATTGGTAATAAGTGCGTGTTTATTAATAGCTACTTTAAATGTCAACAGACTACTCCAATCAAAATACATAAGATGTATTAATGAGTAAGAAAGCAAGACCCATATATATATGCTGCATACAGGAGATACACTTCACACCTAAAAATACACACAAACTGAATGTGAAGGGATGGAAAAAGATACTCCATGCAAATGGCAAATTAAAGAAAGCTGAGGTAGCAATACTTACATCAGACAAAATAGACTTTAAAACAAAAACTGTAACAAGAGACAAAGAAAGGCAGTACATAGGGATAAAGGGAACAATGCAACAAGAGGATACAACACTTGTAAATATCTATGCATCCAATATAGGAACAAATACATACACAAGGCAATTATTAGCAGATATGAAAGGAGAAGTTGACAGTAACACAATAATAGTAGAGGACATTAACACTCCACATACATCAATGAATAGATCATCGAAACAGAAGATCAACAAGGAAACACTGGCCTTAAATGACACCTTGGACAAGATGGACTTAGTAGCTATATACAGAACATTCCATGCAAAAGCCACAGAATACACATTTTTTCAAATACACATGGAACATTCTCCATGATTGATCACATATTTGGCCACAAAACAAGTCTCAAGAAATTTAAGAAGTTTGAAATAATACCATGCAGCTTTTCTGACCACAGGGTATGAAACTACAAAATCAACTACAGGAAGAAAATCAGAAAAGCCACAAAAATGCGGAAATTAAACAAAATGCTACTGAACAATGATAGAGTCAATGAAGAAATCAAAGGAAAATCAAAGAACACCTGGAGACAAATGGAAATGAAAATATGACATGTCAAAAGCTGTGGGATACAGCAAAAGTGGTTCTAAGAGGGAAGTTTATAGCTATTCTGGTCTATCTCAACAAACAAGAAAAATCCCAAATAAACAATCTAAAAGCACATCTAAACGTACTGGAAAAAGAAGAACAAACAAAGCCCCAAATCAGTAGAAGGAAGGAAATAATAAAAATCAGAGCAGAAATAAATGAAGTCGAGACTGAAAAAACAACAGAGAAAATTAATGAAACCAAGAGCCTGTTCTTTGAAAATAAACAAAATTGACAAACCCTTAGCTAGACTCACCAAGAAAAAGAGAGAGAAGGTTCAAATAAATAAAATCAGAAATGAAAGAGGAGAGATTACAACGGACACCTCAGAAATACAAAAGATAATAAGAGAATACTATGAAAAGCTATACACCAACAAATAGGATAATCTAGAAGAGATGGATAAATTCCTAGAAACATACAACCTTCCAAAAATGGACCAAGAAGAAGTAGAGAATTTGAATAGATCAATCACCAGTAAGGAGATGGAAACAGGAATCAAAAACCTCCCCCCCAAAAAAAGTTCGGGACTAGATGGCTTCCCTGGTGAATTCTACCAAACATTCAGAGAAGACTTGAGATCTATCCTTCTCCAAATCTTCCAACAAATTGGAGAGGAGGGGAGTCTTCCTAAATTATTCTGTGAAGCCACCATTATCCTGATACCAAAACCAGACAAGGACAACACAAAAAAAGAAAATTACAGGCCAATATCACTCATGAACATTGATGCAAAAATCCCCAAGAAAATACTAGCAAATTGAATACAACAATATATTAAAAAGACCATACACCATGATCAAGTGGATTTCATTCCAGGCATGCAGGGATGGTCCAACATCTGCAAATCTATCAACGTGACACACCACATTAACAAAATGAAGAATAAAAATCACATGATAATCTCAACAGATGCAGAGAAAGCATGTGACAAGATACAGCATCCATTTATGATAAAAACTCTACAATGGGTATAAAAGGAAAATACCTCAACATAATAAAAGTTACATATGACAAACACACAGCTAATATCATTCTCAATGGAGAAAAACTAAAAACTATCCCTCTAAAAACAGGAACCCGACAAGGATGCCCAATGTCCCTGCTCTTATTGACTATAGTATTGGAAGTCCTAGCCAGAGGCATAAGGCAAGAAAAAGAAATACCAGGGATTCAAATTGGAAAAGAAGAAGCGAAACTGTCACTCTTTGAAGACATGATTTTATATCTAGAAAACACATAAGAATCCACTAAAAATCTTTTAGAAACAATAAAGGTGTACAGTCAAGTCGCAGGATACATAATCAATGTACGAAAATCACTTGTGTTTCTACACTCCAGCAATGAAGTATCAGAAAGAGAAATTAAGAATACAATTCCATTTACAATTGCAACAAAAAGAATAAAATACCTTGGAGTAAACTTAACCAAAGAGGAGAAAGATGTTTACACTGAAAACTATAAAACATTGTTGAAAGAAATTAAAGACAACACAAAGAAATGGAAAGATATTCTGTACTCTTGGATTGGAAGAATTAACATCATGAAAATGTCCATACTTCCTCAAGAAATCTATAGATTCAATGCAATTCCTATCAAATTTCCAACATTTTTCACAGAAATAGAACAAAGAATCCTAAAATCTATGTAGAAGAACAAAAGACCACGAATAGCCAAAAGATTCCTGAGGAAAAAGAACAAAGCTGGAGGTATCACACTCCCTGATTTCAAAATATACTACATAGCCATAGTAACCAAAACAGCATGGTACTAGCACAAAAACAGACACACAGATCAATGGAACAGAATCAAGATCCCAAAAATAAACCCACATATTTATGGACAGCTAATTTTCGACAAGGGAACCAAGAACATACAATAGAGAAAGGAGAGTCTCTTCAATAAACAGTGTTGGGGAAATTGGATAGCCACATGCAAAAGAATGAAAGTAGACCATTCCCTTACATCATGCACAAAAATGAACTCATGATGGATTAAAGACTTGAATGTAAGACCCGAAAGCATGAAACTTCTAGAAGAAAAGATAAGCAGTACGCTCTTTGACATTGGTCTTAGCAGCATATTTTCAAGTAACATGTCTGAGCGGGCAAGGAAAACAAAAGAAAAAATGAACAAGTGGGACTACATCAAACTAATAAACTTCTGCACAGCAAAGGAAACCGTCAACAAAATGAAAAGACAACTTAACATTTGGGAGAAGATATTTGCAAACCGTATATCTGATAAAGGGTTAATATCCAAAATATACAAAGAACTCATACAGCTCAACAACAAATAAACCAACAACCCAATTAAAAAATGGGCAAAATATCTGGACAGAGATTTCTCCAAAGAAGATATATGGATGGCCAACAGGTGTATGATAAGATGCTCAACATCATTAGCTATCAGGGAAATGCAAATCAAAACTACAATGAGGTATCACCTCACTCCAGTCAGAATGGCTATAATTAACAAGACAGTAAACCACAAATGTTGGAGAGGATGTGGAGAGAAGGGAACCCTTGTATACTGCTGGTGGGAGTGGAAACTGGTGCAGCCACTATGGAAAGCAGTATGAAGTATCCTAAGAAAATTAAGAATAGATCTACCATACAATCCAGCTATCCCACTGCTGGGCATTTATCCAAAGAACTTGAAAACACAAAGGAATAAAGATATATGCACTCCTATGTTCATTGCAGCATTATACACAATAGCCAAGACTTGGAAGCAACTTAGGTGTCCATCAAGGGAAGAATGGACAAAGAAGATATGGTATATATACACAATGGAATACTACTCAGCCATAGGAAATGATGAAATCCGGCCATTTGTGGCAACATGGTTGGTCCTTGAGGGTATAATGCTGAGTGAAATTAGTCAGAGGGATAAAGTCAAATACCGTATGACCTCACTCATAAGTAGAATATAAAAACAACGAGAAACAAACACATAGCAATGGAGACTGGATTAGTGGTTATCATAGGGGAAGGGGGGGAAAGCAAAAGGGGTGATTAGGCTGACATGTTAGGGGATGGTCTATAATTAGTTTTTGAGTAGTGCACGTGATGTAATCTACATAGAATTCAAAATATCTTACGATGTACATCTGAAAGCTATATAATGTTATAATCCAATATTACTGCAATTAAAAAAATTTAAAAAAGAAAGTGAATTTCCTTGAAATCTTAAAAGCATTTATGAGTAATACAGAAAATATGAGTTAATTATGAAATATTATATAATCCCATTATTGTCAGAAAAGAAAAAATCAAGAACCGACATTATTAATGGTGTTGGTGGTCATTGTTAATGTAATTGGTGAAGATAAGGCTAAGACTCAAGGAGATATTACTTGTGCAGCTCCTGGATATAAAAGGCAATTATAATTCCCCTTCTCTTGGAAGTTAAATGTGGCCAGGTTGCTTGCTTGTTGACCACTTAAATGTTAGTAGAAGTGATTTGTCTCATTTCTGTGACTGAAAAAATTAAAAGCCAGTGTGCAATCTGTCATGTTTCCTTATCCTGCCATACCAAATAAGAACTCAAATATTGAGATTACAATAACCCCAGACTTAAAAATCCTGGATTTAACAATCACACATGGAAGACACTTGCCCTGGCTGGTCATCCAGACTCATGCAGAAGTTTCTATTAATGAAAAATAAGCTTTGCTTGTTAACTGCAGAGACCTTGGGGTCATTTTTACTACAGAAAAATCTCATTTAACTTGACTAATGTAAAATGCATGAAAATAGAAAGGAAAGAGCCAAGTTGAACTATTTGGAGGAATTATGATTCTAAGAAAGAAAAAATGAATTTACCTTTCTTGATTTACAAGAGTTTAGCAAGGTGGATAGAGCTATAATCAAAGTTTAACACTCTACAGGCAAAACTCAACGGTCTTCTCTGTAAAAGTAAAAAGCATTCACAGAATTTGTTAAATTAAAATATTTCATTCATACTAAAGAAACAACAAAAATGCTATGATACTCACAGACATAGAGGACAGAAATAAACTTTGCAAAGATTAAGCACACTTTTATGTAGGTAAATATTATGCTTTACTAAAGAACTCAAAAGAAAATCTGACTAAATAAAGAAAATATTCAATATCATGAAGAAGTCAATTTCCTCAAATTAATCTCTAAATTCAGTGCACTTTGAACCAAAATTCCTATAGATTTTTTCAATGAAATCATCATGGAAATGTGTGAAACTCACTATGAATACAGCAAATTTCCCATGAAAACATAAACATGCCAATTCTGCCAAAGAAAATTTGAAAAAATAATTACAAAGAGAGATACATGCCCTAGCATATATTAATATATATTATAAATTGTTTTTATTTAAAAAAATCTTGTCTTGCAAACATTTTCTCAAGTGAGAAATGAAAAACAAATCTTTAAAGAAAAAATAAATTGATATACTTTATTACAACACACTTAGAACCTCTGGAAAACTAAACAGACCATATATGAAGTTAAAAGATAATAGAGTAAGAAAAAATATTTGCAATTTAAAAAGACAAATCTGAAAAAAAATTATTTAACAAGAAAATAACCAAAATATAATAGGAACGGCAATCATCATATCAGAAGAAATATAACTGGAAAATAGACCCATTACATTAGGAAAATATTACAAAGTTCATAATATCACACTACTGAATTTGTGAGAAAATGTGCTCATTTATGTCTAAATAGTGGCAGTATGAATTATCACAACTCTTTCAGAATATGCTTCCATAGCATTATAATATATAATTATTTGCTATTGACACAAAGTTGTATTTTAGAAATTGAAAAATGCAAAATTATATATATGTAATAATAATAATTATATATAGCTCTTATTTATATAAAACCCATAAAATCATTTTTGGGTGTATCATATTTATATAAAACCCATAAAATCTATTTTCTATGAATACACGTGTATAAAGAAATAATTTGTTTTCAGTCTGAAAAAATACATGTCTAACTTATAACCTTTGGATACTGGGAAGGGATTAGCTAGCATTCCTTTACAAATAGGAGGTTTACTCAATAGATAAAGGGGTAATTATTTAACAGGAGTTAGATGGATACTTTATGTGTTCAATTAAAATTTAATTGAACAAAATAAATACAAAAATATTAGCAAAATATATAATATGAAGAAAGATCATCATGGCACCAGTGTACAGATGTTTGATTATCAGAGACACAAATTATTGGGCTAATGCAGAAGTTTAAGACACCATGTGATTTCATAATAGAACCATGACGCTGAGAACAGAGAAAAAGTTCCATGTTAGAGAAAGTTAGAATGGACACTGCAAAGACACTTTTTTAGATATGGGTGGAGGAGAAAGACAATGGCAGGATGCCCTTAGGTTCTATAATAATGTTGAATAGTTGAATGTGCCATTTTCCAGTAATATTTTTAAGAGAAAGATGAGTTTTGTGGAGTAAAACGATGAGATTAGCTTTGAGGTTAATTTGTCTATGGGAAAAAGATATTTTCAAAAATATTTTGTCAGACATATCTGTAACTATGGATCTGTCCCTCAAGAGAGTGATATGAGGATTGCTCTATGTTTGGCAGTCATCAGACCTTAGATGAACTGATTGTTCTTATAATAGATGATCTAAGTATTGATGTGTGTGATGGCTCATTTTGTGTGTCAACTTGACTGGTCACAGGGCACCCAGATTAAACATTGTTTCTCAGTGTGTCGGAAAGGCTGAGGGTGTTTCTAGATGGGATTAGCATTTGAATCAGTGCATTCAATAAGGTAGATCACCCTCCCCAGTGTGGGTGGTCATCATCCCATCTACTGAGAGCCTGAATAGAATAAGGGGTAAAGGAAGGAGAAATTCACCTCTCTTTTTTTTCCTGCCTCACTGCTTGAGCTGGGACATCTCATCTCATCTGAGAATTACCTTATCATCTTCTCTGATTCTCAGGCCTTCAGACTCAAATTGAAATGCACCACTGGCTTTCCTGGGTCCCCAGTTTGCAGATAGAAAATCATGGAACTTCCTAATCTCCATACACACACACACATACATACATATATTGGTTAAACCCTGACCAGTACAATGTGCAAATGAGCAAATGGCCTCATGTACTTAACCTCTCAGTGATTAAGCTTTGTCATGGAAAAAATGAAGATATAGGGTTAAAATACATGAAACTCTTAAAATAATGTCTGACACATATTAAGTACTATACAGGGGTCAAAAATTAGGAGGAGAAAGAGAAAGGGTGTGAAGAATGAGAAGGAGAGAGTGAAAAAAAATTAAAAATGGAGTCCCAAAAGAAAAACACAGGAAGCATCAAGATTTTGATGTAGGAAGATGAAGAGCATGTGGGAAAATAGATTTTGAAGGAATAATTTAGTGTGATAAAAGGAACAAAAGAAAGAAGTCAATCCACATCATATTTCTAAAAATTTAGTGACTTCTACTTTCAGCTCTGACATCTATAGAGATTAGAAGTTGTCACTCAGTTCCTTACAACAAAATAAAAAGTGAACAAACTGAAAATCAATACCTTTTAGATTCATCAGAGGATTGAGATCACAGGGCAAATTGCAACCATGTAGGAAAGGAAAGACATTTCCTCTACCCTCATATGTTCTGTGATTGAGGTTGAGAATTAAACCACAAAAGACAGATTACCAGGAGAAAATCATACAAATTTTATTGGATGTTAATCTTTTTACATGTACAAAGAGGCCTTCATATAAAAGAAATAAAAATTCAAAGAAGTAGATAGGCCTGAGAGCTTATATACTATTCAACAAAGAGTGATAAATCGTGGAGACAACATAATTCCAACAGAAACAGCTTTTGGGCTAGAGGTGGTAAATTGTGGGAAAGTAACAGGAAATAAATGGGGAAAACTAATGGAAGACAAGGGCTATTTTAGCAGGCTGGTTTGTACAGATTCATCTGCTCTTCCTTGCAGAGGGAGAGCACCTTTCTCATGGGAAATTTACATCCTACTTTTACGTAGAAAGGGGAAGTCAGAGAGCCCCTTCTGCATCTGCTGTTTCTCAAGTGGCTTCAGCTCAAAATAATCAATACATCAAAGTTGCATGTTTTGGAGTGGTATGTTCTGATTACTTCAACCTCAAAACTGGGAGAGACAGGTGCATAAATACATTCATACCTAAGATCAGCTTACCTGGAGCAGACGCTACTGGATGGACTCATAAACTGGTAGAAATACTTAAATGGTAATTTTGATGAGTCCCTTAAGGTTGAGTGTAGATTAGCTTGAGAGTCCTAGGAGGGTTCACACATTTTGGGGAACTTTATCTTCAGGAATCCCACTGGGTTCTCAAGGTAAAGATCTGATAGAAATCCCTATGTTTCAGGTATAGGAGGAGAAAGGCATCCACTCTGAAATATGCCCTGAGTGTTCTCCATAAGAACGACCTGCTTTGTGTGGGAAACTACATCACTAGAATTTCACCCTAACCTTGGGGAAGAGCAATTAGCCAATTCACGATCTTTCTAGTCTTCTTGTTTCACCCAAAGGGAGGAAAAAGAAAGCTAAGAAAGACTTTAGAAGGTCACAGCTCATGGACTCAGGCCAACTAAGAGACTGAGATGTGATCATAATATTATAGAATATTCTATTTGTGCCACCTCACCTTCATACTGACAGGGTTTCAGCATGACAATGGAGAGTTACAGCAGAGAAAACTGCAAGACATGGGCTCAATTTAAGAAGGAGTTTTTAGAGAAAATCAAAAACAATAGGAAAGGACAAAAAGGAGGACACTGGAGAAAACTGAATTCTCTGCACCTACAACTCTAGCAAACATTAAACACAGCCTAATTCCTAGTAGGGTCAACATAAACCCTCAAATTCATAGCCTATTTACTTCTGTTCCTATGACTATATGCATCATGTCTAGCTCTCAATAGAGAAACCACAAGTCTTACTAAAGGCAAAAAACAAACAATAAAACACAGTCTGAAGACACAAAGCAAGCATCACAAGCAGACTCAGATATGACAGATGATGGGATTATCACATAGAGAATTTAAAATAACTATAATTAATATATTAAGAGCTCTATTAGAAAAAGTAGACGTCTTGTAAGAATACACAAATAATGCAAGCAAAGAGATGGAAAATCTAAGAAATGAAAGGGAAGAAACAGAGAAAGGATTAAAAGAAATATTTGAAGTAACAATGGTCAAGAATTTTCCGAATTTAATGACAGAGTCCAAACTAGAGATCAACAAAGTTCAGAAAACACAGAGTAGAAGAAATACCAGAAATCTATTCCTAGGCATACATATTCAAACTGAAGAAAACCCATCGAAAAGAGAACATCTTGAAAGAAGCCAGAGAAATAAATGCTTATAGAAGAACAAAGATAAGAAATACATCAGATTTTTCACCATAAGCCATGTGAGCAAGAAGAGTGGAGTGAAGTATTTAAGTTTTGAAAAAAAAAATAGCAACCTAGAATTTTATAGCCATTGAAATTGTCCTTAAAATGTGAAGAAGGAATATTTTTTACATAAATAAAAACTGAGGCATTCATCACCAGTAAAACTGCCTTGCAAGACTTGTTAAAAGAAGTTTTTCAAAAGTAAGAAAATGATACAGATCAGAAACTCAAATATACCTACGAAAAGCAGAGTGTTAAGGAACGAATATATGAAGGTAAAATGATCTTTTAATTTTCTCGGTCTTAATTAATCTAGTACAGAGCTGTTTGTTCAAATCACTAGTAGTAACACTGTATTGGGTGTTTATAGAGTATGGATAAATGAAATGAATGACAGAAATATTCCAAGGGATGAAATTGGGAATGATCTTTTGTAAGGTACCTGCACTACCCATTAAGTAGCTTAATGTTGTTTGAAAGTGGACTTAGATTAGTTGTAAATGTATATGGCAAACTCCAGGGTATCTGTCAAATTTTTAAAAGCATATGTATACAACTCACATATTAAGAGAAGAGAGAACATGAAATCACATAAAATATTCAATTAAAACTTGAGAAGGCAGAAAAATGGGTAGGTTAAAAAAAGACACAAAGAACAAGTGTAAGACAACTGAAAGATCAATGATTTGCAGGAAACCAGGGGGAGGACAGGAGAGATGAATAGGGAATTTTTTAGGGCAGTGAAAATATTCTATATGATATTGTAATGGTGACTATATTAAATATTTTTCAAAATCCATAAAACTTTGAGGGACAAATAGTAATCTTAATTTGCACAAATTGAAAAATAAATCATTCAGGAGATCAAGGGTCCCAGGAAGGAACACAACTGTGACCAGAGAATCCAACTGTAGTACAAACAAACAACCTCACTGAAGGGCTGGAGCAGCAGTGTGCTGACCTAAGACCTGTAAGACTAAAAGTGAAAGGAACTTCACAGAAGTACTGTACTCTGGTGGGTAAAGCTGTTTCCTATAGGTTTATGGGTTAACAATTTTACTGCTGTGCATGTATATCAGCATTCAACTATTTAGTCAGTGATGGCCGAGGATAAGAACCAGGTTTCTCACAGGTAGAGTGGGAATTTACAGGTAAGTAAGGAAAGAGGCTAGAATGATCCATGTAGAAATAAATTAGAGTTGGAGACATCAGTAGGAACACATATTTACCTTAATATAGATACAGATGACTACATGTAGAAATACTGACAGATAAGTGTGCATACATAGGTTAGGATACATACATACATTTCTTTGCTCTGTTAGCTGAGTATGTCTAAAAGAAATGGCACTCTAGTAGAAATGAGCACCACTAGTGTCTAGATTTTGCTTTCTAATACCATTCTCCAACAAAAAGGAATCAAGGCTACCTGGAGAAATGTCTTCATCTAAGACAGGAAATACACAAAATGAGTTTGGAGTATCTTGTAGTGTCAGAATGTAAGGCAATGCTCAAATAATACACACATACATTTTGATGGGAGTGTATCAAAAGAGGTATAGAAGCCAACTAAAAGAACTTCCAATGTACAGATCGGGACAAATTTGAGCAACAAAAATATTGAAGTAGTATTGGATTATAACCGAAAGTATAAAATAAATATTCATGAGTTCATGCTGATAGAAACAAATTGTAGAATAAATTAATAAATAAGGGAGAAAAATCTCCCACGCAAAACAATTCTAGATAAATTATATAGATATTCAACCCTAAAGAAGAGTGAGCATAACTCACCACTCCTCACGTGCAGCCCGCACATAGTTGGCTTCCTTCCACAGAGTACACTATGGAAAGTGGGGAAAGGTAACAACAGTGGAGAAACCAGACAAATACTACCTCTGCCCAGCGATCAAAATCAACACTAGTGTCATAATTCTGGTTAATAGTATGTAAACTCTGTATGATGTAATGAAAATGACAAGTTACCTCTGTGATCTTCCTCTCAGAAACTCATAATTCACTTTAGTCATGAAAAAAATATTAGACAAATTCCAACAGGGAGCATCCTATCAAATACTGACTAGTACTCCTCAAAACTGTCAAAGTCATCCAAAACAAGGAAAGCCTGATGAAATGTCACAGACCAAAGGAGCCTAAGGAGACATGACGACTAAATGTAATGTGGTATCCTGGATGAGGTTCTAGAACAGAAAATGAATATTAGTTAAAACATAAGAATCTGAATAAATTATGAGCTTTAGTTACTATGTCAGTATTGACATTAATTGTGACAAATGTACCATTCTAATATAACAGGTGAAACTGTGTGTGTGCTTATAGAGGGGTATATTAAAACTCTCTCTACTATCTGCTCCTTTTTTCTGTAAATCTAATACTGGTCTATGAAAATTAAGTCTATTAATTGAAAAAAATAAATAATGGTCAAATTGGTGGTCTAGAGTTAAAATCTGGTGTTCTCACCACTGTGGCCAGGGTCCGTTTCCCAGTCAGGGAACCAAACCACCGTCTGTTATTTGTCATACTGTGGCAGCTGCTTGCTACTGTGATGCTGAAAGCTATGCCACCAGTATTTCAAATATCAGCAGGGTCACCCATGGTGGACAGGTTTTAGGAGAGATTCCAGACTTGACAGACTAGGAAGAAGGACCTTGCCACACTCACTTCTGAAAAAATTGGTCATGAAAACCCTATAAATAACAGTGAAGCATTATCTGATATAGTGCTGGAAAGTGAGAGGATGGAGCAAAAAGAGTGAGTAGGGTTCTACTCTGCTGTCCACAGGGTTGACTCTACCACACTAACAACGACATGTAGTCAAATGCCCAATGAGGCTTATAGTGTGAGAATTATAAGTAATTAGAAAGTTTCCTGAATTATGCCATTAGGAGCTCACCAGTAATATTTGCAAGTAGATTTTAGTTGAAATGCTGGTGTGGAAGTCGAAAGAGTAAATGAGCAGTGAGTGGAGGCAGGGTTAGGGGACTGCAGAATTCACTCTCAAGGTTGGCATATACTCTTACTTGCAGTTTCCTGTTTTCAAGTTTATTTACCCAAGTAGACTGTAAACTAGCTGAATGTAAGTGTTAATTGCAATTCTTTGTGGAAGAATGCGGCAGAGTGATTTGCCCATATCAGACATCTAATACATATTTTGAAACATCTAAAAATCATGAAAAAAAAGGGGTTATCATTACTTACCATGGAATTTGAAGGAATAAAGATGGCTGACTGCTTGGGGAGGTGTTTTGAACTTTCCTTAAAGTAATCTAATACATATATCCATTTCATATTTTAGATTTTGGTAAATATGTCAGTGAAATTTTTTCGCTATTGCTAAAACTGTTACTTTACATATTTCTTTTTTAGGTAGAAATTGTTCAGAGAAAATGTGTGGATTAATCTTTCTATCTGGATAAGTTCAATTATATTTTGCTTAAATAATTTGTTTCAGTTTTTTCTTCTAAATAAGATTTAAACTGTAAAAATAAAATGATACAAACAAAAATCTCTTGAAGGAAAGGCCTTTGTGGGGCATGCATTCAGTAAAGGATTGAAATATTTCAGCTCAATGCTTTACTAACATTGTATAAATACATATGTTTATAATATATTATGTAATATATTATGCATACATATGTGTATATATTCCCATGTATATAAAATGTATAATATATAGAGATTGCACAAAATGGTAATCAATATCATCATTACTAGTACTATCAGCAGTAAATAGGCTCATTGAAAGTGGTGATGGGGGCTGGCCCCGTGGCCGAGTGGTTAAGTTCGCACGCTCCGCTGCAGGCGGCCCAGTGTTTCGTTGGTTCAAATCTTGGGCACAGACATGGCATTGCTCATCAAACCACACTGAGGCAGCGTCCCACATGCCACTGCTAGAAGGATCCACAACGAAGAATATACAGCTATGTACTGGGGGGCTTTGGGGAGAAAAAGGAAAGAAAATAAAATCTTTAAAAAAAAAAAAGAAAGTGGTAATGATTAGAGAAATGATAGGAGAGTACACAAAATCAAAGATTCCTGAGTCATATAAAACAATATTTGAGGCATGACAGGACATGGATTTTCTGTGTGAATTCCTGGATAAATTTAATCTACCCAGGATCAACAGCTGTATCTGTTAAGTGGGGAAAATTATTTTACCTATTTATATGCCTGATGTGAGTATTAAGTCGACTGAGTAGGAAGAGCCGAACATATTGCCTTGCATAACAAGATTTCAGTAACACAGATTATTATCATTATTATTATCGTATTCTGATTGTTTTTTTGCTTTCCCAACATACTCAGAATACACTAATAGATTTGATAAGGTAAAATTCCAGAGAGAATAGACTGCAAGACTAAAACACTTAAAAAAAATCAGCATAAAAAGGAACTCCTCAGAGATAATCTGGATTTCATAATATATTTCCTTTTCCCCAAGTATTATGAATAGAAAAAGCAAACCCCAAATACCATGAGGCCGAGGTGTGCAATGTCAGTTCTTGCCAAACTAGCCATGTTAGGGGAGAAACAGCGACAAAGGAGAATCAGAAAAGTCTCTGATAGATTCCAATTCGGGGGAGCATTTATGATCGCTAGGCAATGAGTCTATGATCTTGATAGTTCTTTGTCAAAGAATAATTAAAAGCATTCAAATATGAAAGCATAACTATTTCACAACTTCAGTTATTTGATTTTTTTCTCCTCTCTATGTAGCATTTTCAAACTAGAGTTAATAACGGTGCAAGCCAGCTGACGCTAACTATGCTTTTTAAATCATGAACAGTCTTCTAAATTACTTCAGTGTCAGTCAGGAACCCAGCTTAAGAATTAGTTTATATTACGTATTCATAATGATGGTTGCACCCCCATAAAGAGACATTTTACTTTGGCATGCATATCCATGTCAGATAAGGTTATTACAAGAAAATAGGGCAGATATTTTTAGTAGAATTTTTACACTCCTAAGTAAAATCAGTACAGGATAGTTGTCTGACAAGAACATATTATCCATGGTGATTACCCAGCTTTTCTAGAGCACTTGAATATTCTGGTGAGTTCAATAAATATGAGAAAAGAGATTGACATACCTTATACTGGATTTCAGAATTTATATAAATCTTTCATTTTAAAAATTATTTCTGTATTATAATCAGATTCAAATGAAAATATCCCAATATGTTGTGGACAATAATGAAATCTCTCCAGTCATAACATTTAAAATAATCTGTTTAAAGTTGACAAATTTTAATATTTTGTGTAACAAGTTATCTGATTTTAGAATTGACTAAAAACATTTAGATAAATAATTCCATGCCAGGAGATATATAAATAGAGAGAAGTCGGTAATACATATCAAAAGAAATTTGGATGTTGGAAAACAGATTGACAACGGGTAACTACTTAGTACAAAGGCGATTGAAACCTGACTTTTTTGGGGGAACCAAAAGAAGCATTTCTCAGTACCACAGAAAGGCTGAGAGCTATGAGGTACCATATACTTTGGAGGCAGGGCTGTGGGAATAGATCAAGGGGAAATAGTTTCAAATGATTCCCTGGAAGTATCAAAATTCCACCCCCTCCCCCATTCCCATCTGTCACTCCCTACAGCCAGCGACTACCATTTATTTTCTGGCATAAAACTGGAGGTTTAAATTCTGGAGAGATTTACCCTTTTATTTTTAATTCTTTAAACATTTTGAAGAAAAAATTAACAGCAAGTAAGAGATAATCTAATTTTATTTTTCCTGATTTTCTCAACACTTTTCCTAATATATCTGTCCCCTACTGATTTATAATATCATCTTTAAAGTGTATTTTTTTCCTGTACACCTGGACTTGTCTCTGAGATATCTCTTTTTGTTTTTCTCTGAAATATCTGTTCTGTTCTATATATCTCTTTGTTCCAATAATCATATGGACTTTAGTACTATAGCTTTAAATATATTTTAAATCTGATGTCATCTCTCCTTCTTTTCATTAATCTCTTCCAAGTTGCTTAGCTATTTGTGGACCTACTGTATATATATATATGCTGTAAATACTATACATACACTATACATACAAACACGCATATATGAAGCTTATTGAGATAGTCAAAATAGCCAACCATATATTTAATTGAGGTTCTATTTGTAAATTAATTTTCTGAGAATTTATATTTCAAAATGATTAGTGGAATAGCCCATGTACTCATGTCAACTACCATTTCCATTACTGCAGTTGTAAAGTTTTCTCTGTGATGTTCATGCCTCTTCTTGGTTAATAACTTCCTAGATACTTTGTAATTCTATTGCTTCACTGAATAGTATCTTATGTTTTCTGAATTAAAATTACTAGTATATAGGGGCCAGCCCTGTGATGTAGTGGTTAAGTTTAGAGCACTCCATTTCAGCAGCTCAGGTTCACTGGTTCGGATCCTGGGTGCAGACCTATACCACTCGTCAGCCATACTGTGGTGGTGACCCATATACAAAATAGAGGAAGGCTGGCACAGATGTTAGCTCAGAGTGAGTCTTCCTCTTCGAAAACAAAAAAGGCAAAATTACAAGTATATAAAATTTTGTATATAGTTAAAGCAGTAGAAACATTTCTCACCTTACTAATTAGTTCCAACAGATTGTCTGTTGTTTGGGTTGGTTTTTCCAACTAAGCAATCATACTATCTTGAATTAACAGAGGTCCAATCTCTTCCTCCAGGCTGCACAGCCCTTATTTTTCTTTATAACATTGGCCAGGAATTGCAGTACTCTACCAAATAGTAGAAAAGATAAGAGACATCCTGATAATCTTCCTGATTTTGAAAAGACTGCCTCTAACGGTTCCCTGCTAAGCATCTAATTATGCTTTGTTTTATCTATCATCTATCTATCTAATGTAAAATAAGCTAAGGGAGTTAGTTTTCCATTCCTAGTTTATTGATATAGTTTTTAATAAGGTATTGAACACTATTAGATAATCAGATGGTTATTTTTTCTGCTGAGATGGAAATAATCATTTTTTTAAGTTAACTAATGTAGTGAATTACATTTCTGATGTTAAAACTTCTTGGAATTACTGAGATAAACCTCAGTTGATTATAATGCATTACATTTAATTTGCTGCCATATTCAGTTAGGTAATATGTTATCTATGATTTTTTAAATCTAAATTCATAATTGGAATGATGTTGCATTCTATTATCATTGCCTCTTTTGGGGTTATACTAGATCCAAAAAATTAAATTAGCAGATATAGTTCTTTTCTACT
Organism: Equus caballus; assembly: GCF_041296265.1. Classification (NCBI taxonomy): domain Eukaryota; kingdom Metazoa; phylum Chordata; class Mammalia; order Perissodactyla; family Equidae; genus Equus; species Equus caballus. Next base: position 23,553,511 of record NC_091687.1, read on the forward strand.
TTATATCTTACATAAGAGAGGAATACTTTTTTAATTTAGTAAGATTTACTTATTAAATCATCAGGGTCTAGGGATTTTAGGGGAGTAGAGAGGTTTTCAATAACATTTCAATTTCTTTAATTGGTATATTCAAGTTCTATAGGTAGTTTTGTGCCAATATTGGCATTCTTACATTTCTAAAACCTACTCATTTTATCTAGGTTTTAAAATTTATTAACATTTAACTGTTGATAATATTGTCTTGTTGTTGATGCTCTTCTCTGTCTGTGGTTATTTCCTCTTTTTTCATTTAGCAGTTCGTTTGTGTGCGTCTCCTTTCTCCCTTCCCTCCCTTGCCTCCTTCCTTCCTTTTCCTTTCTTTATTTTTTCTTTCCATGATCAATCTTGCTATTATCAAAAATAATGTCCTAATACAAGCAACAGCATGGATGTATCTCAAAATCTATATTGAGTAATAGAATCCAGACACAAAAATGTGTTTTTTTAATGATCTCATTTAAATAGAATTTTAGAAAACGCCAACAAATGTATACTGACAAAAAGCAGATGAGTGGATGTCTGGGGCCAGTTCAGTGGGAGTGATGGGCAGCAAAGGGGTAAGAAATATCTTTTGAGGTGTTGGAAATATTCTGTATCTTCCTAGGTTAATGAGTGTATACACTTGTTAAAACTCGTTAAGTGGTATGCTCTAAATGGATGTGGTTTGAAGTATGTAAATCATAACCTATTAAAACTGATTTCAAGAATAACTTATCTTCTAATCTCTATGCTGTATTGAGAAGACCAATATTATAATCACCTTGGCTTTGTTGATTATCCATTCTTTCTCTACAATGATTCTATATTTTTCTTTTTTTTGGTAATTGTTATATTTTTATCATACAGTATCTAGTTTGGGGTTCTTTTCTTCTCTCTCACATTTTAGCACTCCATCCAGCTTTTCAATTTGAGCGTTTTAATTTTTCTTTAATTCAGAAAAGTTTAACTTCATAATTTATCCAAATATTTTCTATTCTTATATTTTCTCTTCTTTTATTATGGGTGTCTTATTATCTGGAGTTTGGCAACACTACTTCTATCATTTATATTTTCTATTTCTTTATCCCTTTCTGCTGCCATTTAGGAAAATTCTGCAAAGTGATTCTCCAACACTAATCCATTTTTTGATTGCATTCATTCTGCTGGTTTTCAAATCCCTATGTTATTTCCCCACTTAATATATTTTATTCTATTTGAGACATATATATATATATTATTTTCTTAATACCTTAAATATGTTCAATATTGTTTTAGACAAGTCAGTATCCGTTTTAATAACCTTGTCTCACTGGTTTGCTGTATTTCTTTCAAGGCAGTTTTATTGTTCAGATACCTAATAATTTTGGCCTGTGAATGCATGTTTCCCTGTGGGCATTGAGTACAGGCCCTGGAACAGGCCTTTCCACATTCTGGGCATGGTTAGGGGGAAGGAAGAGGCTGACCTCAGGGGAAGAGTTCCAGGCAGCACAATCACCTTGGATCACTATCATTTGCTGCCAGTTCCATGCTGAATATTCTGTTTAGTTTCTTACTTTTAATTTCCCACGGAAAAAAATATTTGTTGAGTAAATGCTCTCCCTAGTTTTTATTTCACCTTCTGGGGTTTTGGAAGAGGTTGGGTAGAGTTATAAACGATGAGGTTGCTTACCCTCCTGGATGAGTTGATCTTCCTCCTCCTCTAGGTGAAATTCTGTGCCCTCTTCCACAGCAGCCCAAGGGGCAGGTGATGTTGTCTAAGTGTACAGATTCTAGTGAAGAATTTAGAAGACTTCCTGCAGACTATCAATCATTACTGCTAGTAGTCAGTAATTATTTAATTTATTTATTGTGTGCTTTATGGATGAATGTTTGCCATGTGGGTAAAGATGTGTTTAATGTACTCAGCATAGAAACTCCAACCCTGACACTAGTAGGCATTAAATCATAAGGTGTTCAATGAATTATCAAAAAATATAAACCTGCTCTTTTCTTTACACTTTTGTGTAGCTTGCTTACTCTGAGACTACTATAGCCCTAGGAATAAGACACAATGATATATCACTTATTCTCACAAAAATTTGCCTACTTTTCTCTGAGGTTTTGGTGAAATAAAGGCATGAGGTAGCATGGAACTGTGACATAGCACAATTAAAAAATGATATAATCTAAATTAAAATTATCAGAAAACATTGAACCTGGAGGAAAATTACTCACCACTCACATAGTCTGTTGCTGTATGACATTCTAGTCATTTTTCTCTGCACACAAAGCAGGAATAAAAATATTGCATTCTATTATAGTCTCAAATGTACTGAAATATTCCACATAATTGTGGTAGATATCTGTTAATAACATGGTTAGATCAACTCATTGATGAATTTCATGGATAATCAAGGTTATATATTAGGTTTAGTCTTGTTACAGGTTAATGACCAGATTTATGTACATTTTACAGGTTATAGAGATTTGGAGTTTTGACCCCTCAGCCTAAGAGTAATTACCTGTATTGGGAAGAGACAACCCCACATAGGACCTAAATATGGCAAATGGTAAGTTTCCTGTTATGGTATATACTAAGGAAATTTGAGATGCCTAATATACAAATAGAGAATATTCCTCATTTTACTTATCCTATAATCCAGTTCTCTTATGCCCAAACAATCAGAACAAGTCAGTTCATATGGGAGCCCTGTTAGAAACACCTTTATGAATGAAAGAGAGAAGAACTGATCTGCACGTAGACCATGTGACACTGGGACATCCAGCATCACTGGGAGTCACTCCAGGAACCAGAGACATAGGATGGAGGTGGCGCCTCCATCTGAAATGATTCAGAAATATCAGCGAGGAGACTGTCTTTCTAAAGTATATGGATTTAAGATTAAGTAATTGCGAAAGTTATTAAAATGGGTAAAAATGAAAGGCCAGAAAAAATTGTTGAAATATTTATTATCTATGCAATATTTTAACATTAAAAAATTAACAATAGCTCAGGAACATACACAAACATATATATAAATATGTTTATATAACGTGATTTTATCTTTTTTAAAATGCACTTTGATAAATTTTCATAATCATTTAAATAACCTGTCACTTTTTCTGTAAGAAACAAACTGTATTGCTTTTCCTTGACTATATGTCCTTCATTTTAAAATAAATTCCTGTAAGTAGAATTATGGAGTAAGTCATTTAAAAATATTTAAGGCTCACTGCACCTTTCCAAATGTCTCTTTAGATTGTGTATGTCAGTTTATATTTCCCAATGTCATGTATCATATACAGCAGCCTCGTTAGTATAGTGTGACTGGAAAGTTCTGATAAAAATACTTAGCACTGCCAGGTTAATTTCAAACAGATATAACTCTTTAGAATTCAACTTCCCTTTTAACTTTTTATGCTTTAATGCAGTATCCATTTTGGAAATTATTATTTGTCAATCGTTAAAAAAAGCAAAGTGTATCTATTGATTTAAGATGTCTATAAAGGTGCATATGTCTAACTCATTGTATTACCAAGAAGTCTATATTTTTGTTTTCCTTGTCAGGCTGCCAATTATTCCATTACATTTTTTAAGTTGTTTTTGTTTGTGTTCCTGCCTTTAGCATCATGCTGCTTTTAGAAGAGTGGCAGGAGGAGTAACCATCTCAGGCCTGGAGCTTTAAGCTGGAAGTCCAGGACTTCAGGGCGTGGCCCCACCGAACCTCCTAATGCCCTCCTAGATGTCCTCCTGGGATCCAGGACTCAGAACTCCCTTCAAATTAGTCCTATCCCTCATCAGGTCCCAGTGTGGCCCTGAACCCCTGAAGGCAGATTTCAGGGCTATTGAGCTCACCCTGGGCCTGAGGGTTGGCTAATACATGGACAAAGGCAGCAAAGGGGGCATTCTCACATCTGTGCTGGGCTGCCCCCGGTTGTGGAAGGAGCCAGAGTAACAAGAGCACAGGGCTGTGCTGAGCGCCTAGTTGGCAAAACGGAAAGCCCTTCATCCTAGAAACTTATTGAACTTATTCTACATAAACAAACATCTGAAAGTCAAAAATAAGTAATACTGTCACTTCTTTTCAGAATTTATACCATTTTCCCCACAGCTTAGAAGTTTACGTATAAAAATTTAAGGTTCCATATCCAATACTAAGAATATGAGATTTTCTTTTCCTTCTTTTTAAAAATTAGACTTAGAAATGCACATAGTATGATATAAAAATTGCTCTTTAAGAAAGTGAGATGGACCAAAATTTGCTTGGAACTGAGAAGAGGAATAAAGCACAGGTGTCAATATTAATATCTGACAGAGAAAGATTCAAGGCAAAGGAAAAGCAAAGTAGATGACAAGGTTATTTTATATTGATAAGTTAGAGTCCACAGTGAAAATTTGACTATATTCAAGGAGAATATCAAAACTTATAGTACAACATCTCTTTCTATTGCATGGAAATATTGACTCAAATGCCAATAATAATATCAGTTAACATTCTTATATGTCACCAATGGCTCATAAAAACAAACACCAGCTAATTAATTCTATTGGTTTACTAGCTATTTATAAAAAATATATACTCTAAATTGAGTTATTAAGTTTTATTTGAATGCTTGGAGATTACAAAAGCAATCATTTCCCAAGCATAACAATAAATTTAGAACATTCCAAACACAGAAATTATGCAGTTCAATATATCTAACCACAATAAATAAAAGTGGATGTTATTACTCTAAAGATAAGAAAATTCATCTGAAAATTGAAAAAATAAGAATACGGTGAAAAGATATACTCTCCTAAGTAGACTTTAGGTTACTTTTGAGAGGGAATAGTTGGAATTAGTGTGAAAACTATTAAGCATAGGAGGATGAGATTACTAATATGTACGTAAGTGGACTTGCTCAAATAAATTAAATTTGAGCAAGTATTTTATTAATTCAAACTTTTCTTCACCTTGTGTTTTTAGGGGTTGATAAACATCCCTACGTGTGATTCATAATCTTGGAATCTGGGTCTTATATTAAGAGCTGCTCGAGGCTTCTCTGAATACCCAGATTTTTATGCTCCTCAGGCTGATACTAATGACACTATGGTGGAGTCTGTCTTTCTCAGGCCATGGCTCTACAACTCTGCTTTCATGTAATTAAGGTCAAGTAGAACCATTTGGTTATACTAAAATGTTGTGATGTTAATCATTTTTATGGAACCCAAAGATTTGGACTGGCACATATCAATCACACTAGACAAGAGAGCAAAATCGGATAGAGATGGTCCCATTCCTTCATACCCTTCACCTTCCTGCTTTCCTACAATCTTCCCTCCTCTACTTTTCTTCCTTCCTTCCTTCATTTCTTTGTTTCTTCCTGATAAAATTCAATGTCTTTTCTCCAGACACTTGACATCTGATTTCATTTGCATGCTTGTGTCTAACGGGAATAACTTGCAGTCCCATGAATTTCATAAATTCGTCTTATTCCAACCCACAGTACCAACAGAGTAGAACTCTCTATCTGTTAGTTATCAAACCTTAAATGAAAAGAAAAATAAAAGTTTTATCTCAAGTTCAACTTTGTGACTTTCTAAAGTAAGTCTTCTGTTCTCTAATTGTTGTTCCTCATTTTAAATTCTGTCACTTAGTAATGTACCTGTTTAATAAAATTTTCTCAAAAATATTTATAATAACGTACAAAAAGAGTTTAAAAAATTCATATTGAAATGTTCTTAGATATGAATTAAACACAAGCTAAATAAATGACCTATCCTTTATGATCTCCAGTAAACTCTAGTCTTTAACATCACAGTCTCTTCTTTCTTCCTTTAGAATTCCAAATTAAAAAAAAGAACAATCACCTCCTAATTTAAGATATCTTGTGCTCTGTAAATATTGCCTTTGGAAGGAAATCATGTTAATAATAAATGATAATATAAATATTGGATATTTGTATATACTATAAAACACAATAAATAAAATATCATCTATATTTTGAGATATACATGCATATTTATGCACAGAAATGACTAAGCATTTGCAAACCAATTTGATAATCAAGATAAGGGGTTGGCTTCATGGGTTATTTTCTTCTTTATGTTTTCTGCCTTTGTATCCCAAAGTGGTCTTTCCTGATAATGCATTGCTATACAATAAGTGCTATTTTAAAATATAAACTTGATGATCCACTCAGCATTTTGATTTCCAAAGGAAATCAATATGGTAAATAAAGCTGTTTCTGATATTTAAAATTTGTGCACATTTTGAACCCAAATAACCAAATTAGTTTTTGTTCAAAGTTAGCATTCAGATAGACACATTGTAGATATAGGAATAGGCATTTTCTCTTTGTGCCTTAGCCATTGTCAGGAAAGGAGCCAATGTGGAAAGTGTGGGCAGGAGGAGAGTCTATTTAGGTGCACAGGTGCTTGAGCACATTGGCACTGAAGACAGTACTCTTGGACTATATTCTGTGGTATAGCAGGCATGTGATTAAATACATGTGGCTAAAAATAATCAGAATCAATAACATAAAAAGTATAGCAGAATAAAAGATTCACTCAGTTACACATTTATAATATAAACATATTAAAAGATAAAACTCTAGTTTTATCTAGAGTATATTGTTATTAATTTTATGGATATAGGGCTGTATTATTAATGTTTCAGAAATACTTACCTAAATCCCAAAGCCTTTGGAAATATTTTCAATGTAGCCATAAAAATCTGAATTAGAAAATAAAAACACAAATTGATAGCCAGCCAATATTTGAAATAAGATTGTTTTGATAAACGGGAAAATTACATAAAATTTATGGAAACGCTTGCTGGGGTATAGTAGGACCATTCTTTTCAGAATGAAAAACCTCTTAGCTGGTACATTTGAAGAAGAATTTATAGAAACTGTGAAAAGAAACAGAATAGCAAAAGGATCACTGAAGGAAAGCTGAAAACTGGCAAATGGTCTAATGCTCCCAAGAGACTGCATAATAAAATTAACGTGGAATCTCACTGGGTCCTCATCCTTTCCCCACATTAGAGTCCCACCTGAGTATTAGACACCCTCAAACTGTAGGAATGATCCACAAACAAAGTCTGCCCCAGCAGTATGGGCTTTGTTCTCAATTTATCTCAATGAATGTCCCTTTTGAACTTCTGCAACAATTCCTGACTTATTTGGAAACATAATCCATAGATTTAATCCATTTCTGGACATTGGTCCTCTTTTTTATTCTCTAAGCCTGAGTTGTCGTCTCAAGTTCTTGCCACACACTGCATTCCTCATCTCCTGCTGTTGGCAGAACATTATTTCTACACTTCTGTCTAGCACGTGAGGTCCAGTCGAAGGGGCAGTGCCATTCCTCATAGCCACTGCCTGCCCCTCTGGTTAGATTTTTTTAATGCTACTGGTTCTTGGAGTTAGAACCACAAATATTGGAATCCTATTTCCACTCTAAGTCTCTGAGGACAAGCACTCGCCTAACCTTCACATGTGTTTTTTTAAGGTGGCATTTTGAACTGAAAGTGGTGTTCGGGGACTCTGCTCCTCTGTGTTTAACTATATTTTTGTAGCCGCCCCTGACGCAGGAAGGGTTAATAATCACTGGAAAAAGCTTGCCAACAAACTGTGACCCAGAGGTGAGAAGGCCGGTTAGCCAATGACGGGTGAGACCTCCAGGGGGAGGCAACTTAAGACAGGCATCGATTGCCCGGGGGCACAGATGGAGACACGATATCGGGAGCAGGAGGGGCCGTTGCCTAGGGGGCCTTGCATGCTCCGAGATAAAATATACGAGCACAGCAATAACATGATAATATCAAAACAGAGGCCAAGGGAGGGCTCCTTGAGAAATCACTAAGAATTCTTGGCATTCGCTAATTACTTTATCCAGAACACCTGTGTATGTTTAACAGCTGTAAGCTATGCATATATTGAAACGCTGGTTATAATAAACTCAGAGTAGCCATCAGCCCTCTCCGCATCTATCCTTATGTGTACATTGGATTGTGACACCAACAATCCGATTACAGAGCTACTTCAAAGAAACAGACCCTCCCACCTGCTCTGGTGCTTGACTCTTCATGGATTATTATCAGCCCTTTCCCATTTCATGACATACATCACAGTAAGTGACACATCCAAAAGAAGCACTGAAAAAAAAAAATGTGACTTACCTTGTATTTGGCTAATACACCTGTTAGATAATGGTGTATGACATAATTAAATGGCAAGGAAAAACACAACACAAATGAAGTTCAAGAAGGAAGAATAATCTAAAAGGTATTACTACTAAAGGTACAACTTATTGGTTATAAAGAGAAGTAATTCATTGCTTTTTATATTCTCTTGAGTCTTTTTCTACACTTTCTTTTTATCAGGTATGAACCAGCAACTTAACCTTTATTTTTAGCTTTGGCATTCATTATGTGAATTAATATATACAGAATTAAATTGTATTTTAAATAATTAGTTTAATTTATTATAAATATATTATAAAATTTTAAAGTACTACTATGCTGAACAAAACCCAGATATATACAAAGCTACAGAAAGAAGAGATGAGATTGAATCCAGACAGCATGAAGAGTAATAAATTCTTCCTAAATAATGAAGCATAACACAACGATATCCTGTGTGAGTCAGTAATTTAGCAATGGTAAACAAAGCATAAATAAATAGCAGAACTCTCAGATTGAAAAGGGTGAAGCTTAGTTATGCACATCACATAGCTCTGGATGATATTTCTTTGGTTTAGTTATCAGAAAAGAACTCAATTTTCAAACTGACATTAAAATTTGTTTAAAACATATGGTTCCACTTTGTAACTTCTGAAAGTATTTAAAAAAAAGTCCTTTTTATTCTTAAGTACATAGAAGTTGTCAAGTTTTTAGGGGCAAGTATAAAATATAAAACATTTCATTCTCTGGCTACATTTTCAAATAACCAGCTCTCAATGGTTTAATTTAGGAAATTTGATGACAACTATACAAATCAGCTGGTTGGGTGAAGGTAACTAAATAGTCAATCAACATAATTGGTCTAGTACTTTCACATTTATTACTGTTTTTATTAATATTAAATCCACCCAAATAAACACTCGTAATCAATAATAACCCAATTAATCCTGGGCAAACAAGTGAGTGCAGGGATTCACAGTGATAAATTTCAGGCAGGGTATAATGATGATGATGATGGTGGTGACAGTGGTGATGGGGTAATCCAACATTTTTGAATGCCTATTAAGAACAAGGCATTGTTCTATGCAGGGACTAAATAATTTAAATCTGACAATAACCTTATGAGATAGGAATTATTTTTCTCACTTTTCAGAGGCAAAATGGAAGTTGTTACATGGTGGTTGGATAACTTGCCCAAGATTAAACTGCTGGATGGCACACCCAACTGGATTTCAGAAATGAAGGATCTAAAGAGGTGTACGATTTCAGGAGCCGGATGAGTATACAGTTTCACAAGGTCAAAGCAGAGAATGTGGGAGAAATAAAGGTGTGAAATTACACTGTAGTCCACATGAAGGCAAAGGGAAATAGACTGGATCCTGTTCTTAGGAAAAGGGGCTTACGGGAGGTGAATAATGGGTAAGAGACAGGGCTTCAGAGGGCTAGCAAGGGCCCCCACAAACATACTTCTGTGGGAATTAGAAAAGATGAACTTAGCTCACTGCAGACATAGACCCCATAGCAGGCACACAGAGAGTGGGGATGGAGCTCTTGCTGGATATCAGCCTCTATACCCCACCTCCTCTCCTGAAACTGGGTGCCTAGCCAGGGGCCCGGCCCTGAGTAGAATGACTTAAATCAGACCTTGGGCACCAGAAGAGGAGGCAGAGAAGCATCAGGGAGATGGTCCTTACTCCAGGGAGGCAGTGCTGCCACCTTGGGGGTTGGTGCAGAACACAGATAACCTCAGCTTTGAAGCAGACACAGCTATTTCTAGGACCTGATTTGACTGAGCTGTGATATCATTCACTGAGGGAGGATAGAGAAGGGCAGCTGGAAAGGCTTAGAATAGGAAAACAGGAGAGCATTATGATCAGAAGGTGTACCCTCAACAGTGGCTCTTGTTATTTTTCCATATTTCTATCTCCTCTCCTAGCCAGTGCTGGTGGTCTAGTGGTTAACATTCAGTTCTTTCACAGCCATGGCTTGGGTTTGTTTCCTGGTCAGGGAACCACATCACCCATCTGTTGGCGGCTACATGTTGTGGTGATGCTGAAAGCTCTGACACTGGCATTTCAAATATGAACAGTTTTGGAAACAGTCGTGTGTGCTCGAAAGCTGAAGGTAACTATGTTCAGCACCGCCCCCACAGGAGCATCACCACCTCTCTGGAGTAAGGACCATCTCCCTTATGCTTCTCTGCCTCCTCTTCCAGTGACCAAGGTATGATTCAAGTGACTTTACTTAGGGCCCTCCCCCTGGCTGGGGACCCAGTTGGGGCAGGGAGGTGGACAGGTTTCAGTAGAGCTTCCAGACTAAGACAGACTAGGAAGAAGAACCTGGCCTCTCACTTCTGAAAAAATTGGCTATGAAAACCTTGAATATCACCAGAGCACTGTCTGATAGATGCCTGAAGATGAGAGGATGGAGCAAAAAGACTGGGAAGTGTTCTGCTCTGCTGTACACAGGGTCACTAGGAGTCGGAATCCACTCAATGGCACTAACAACAAATGTCTCCCACCTAAATGTCAGTCTCCTTACTAGCGTGTTTCCAGCTATTGTTAACGTCTCTTCAGTTCTTTCCAACTGTATCCTAAAAATTTATCTAAGGTGAATTATTATTATGACTTTTTTGGGCATCCAAATTCAGAAAACTGACTATCCCTCAAATATGTAAATTAAAATACATATTTAAACAACATTTGCCATTATTGAAAGTAAAAATCCTATTTTGAATGACTTTAGAAGACATGTAAGGAAATTCTGATTTCCTCTGATGCTAAGATTAGTCTGAATACTATTCATGAAATATTTAATGTGTCCTTGATGTCACTTGAAAGAGTTAGCATTTTATTTCTAATTATAACATTAAAGAATTCGTAGAACAATACAATTATAAAAACTTTTACAAATTCCTTTAAAATATGTATAATGCAAAAACCTAATAAATTAATAAAATACTTATTAAATGAATAAGCCAAATACAATATTTCATAATGTCTTGATTTTTAGATTTGAAAAACAAACCAGTTGTGTGCAGTTTTGTTCTGAGGTAGGGAAAGCTGTAATAAAATAACTAAATTACTGCTGGAATGAGCTCAATTCAATATCTTGTTGATCTCAAAGAATAATCTGTTGCTTTAATTAAATTCATGAATTATAAATTAAAAGTTATACAAACACCATCAAAGGAGTTGACAATGCAAAAGAGAGTAGAGAAATTAGAAATATGAAGAAAGACAGAGCTTGTCAAGATGGTGGCATAGGTAGACTCTGAACTCCCCTCCTCCCACAAACACAACCAGGTTACAACTATTTTTGGAAGAACTACCCTAGAGAGATAACTGAAAACTGGATAAAGAGAACCCAACAACAAGGGACAGTCCTAACTGAGGTGGAAGAGGCAGAAATATCTTCCGGAGAGAAAAAGCTACCTTTGTGAGCCACAGACCTTTAAAGCTGGCCAGGTGGGAGCCATCCTAAGGTATGCAGCCCTCCCTAGAAAAGTAGGGACCTTAGTGAGGCCTGTTACTGCTATAAGCACCCTTCAGCCTTGGCACAACTGAGACAAGTGTCCTATTATTTGGATTCACTGGCTATTAACTGCAAAGTAGGATACCCCCATAAAAGCCATTAGATGAAAGCTGATAAGACCCGGGTCTTAAAGGGGCCATGCATAAATTCACCCATCTCAAAGAGCAACCTGGAATCTTCAAAAAGAGAGCTGCACAGTCCTGTGGTGAAAAGATACTCACCTGGTAGGCTCTGGGTGCATTTTGGTGAGAGTTGAAACCTCTCCAGAGACTGAGACATTGGTGGTAGACATTGTTGTGACCTATTACTGGCTCATAAAACAGACTCTGGCAGACTCCACTAAAGTTCTTCCCTTGGCCTGATAGCTGAGGAGTCTGCCACACCCACTAGAGAGCAGATTTAATCCAGTTCAGCTAGGGCAGGAAGCTTGCCCTAAGGACTGGTCCCACCCAACAGCAAGCCTTCAGGCTACTTGTCAGCCTGCCAAGACTAGGTGCCTTGATCCTCTACAGGCAGGTGAATGTGTTGGCCTCTGTGGGGCAGGGCTTACGTGAGGATCAGATGAACTGTGGAGGGCCTTGGTGGAGAGGGGGGGGCGCCTCTGCAGTGGGGTGACTGAGTACAATCCTGGGGGTCAGAAAGTGTACACAGACCAGGGCTGTGTTGACAGTGTGTGTGGGCATGTGAGGGTGGGGCTTATCAGTGGCAGAAGACCAGTGCTTCACACAAAGCCACAAAGAGGATTGGCCCCAGCAGCCAAAGCCTGAAACAACTGAGTGCTCCTGTGCCTAGAGCCAGCCCCACTCAGCTGAAATCCTAAGAGAGGTGACCACAGCTTTGCTAGCCTGAGGACTACAGCGACTGTAAGCACCTGAGCCTAGTAACAAGATACACTTGGTACCTACACAATTATCAGGAAAACCGCAACAGTAGTGTGCTATTAGAACTTGTGGCCAATGGCACTGGGGCTCCCCTAACCCAATTTACAAACAGCCTGCCAATGAGGGAAAGACTAGACTCCCTGAGTACCTGCAGAAGAGCAACCCTGTCTCAGCAGAAGGACACAAATCATCCACACAGGAGTCACTTTTGGATTATTTGGACTTGTGACGAGAGGGAAGCACACTGCTGGGCCTCATAAGGCATCTCTTACCTAAGGCCCCTTCTCCAAGATCAGGAGACATAGCTGACTCGTCTAATACATAGATATAAGCACAGAGAAAGAGGAATAATGAGGAGCCAAAATAATACATTCCAAGCAAGGGAATAGGACAAAACCTCAGAAAAAGAACTAAATGAAACAGACATAAGCAATCTACCTAACAAAGAGTTCAAACAAAACTCATAAGGATGCTCACTGATATTGGGAGAAGACTGAATGCACACAGTGAGAACATCAACAAATAATTTGAAAACGTAAAAAAGAACCAATCAGAAATGATGAATACAAAACTGGAAATGAAAAATTCACTAGAAGGACACAATAGCAGAGTAGATGATATAGAAGAATGGATCAGCGAGCTGGAAGAAATACTAGAGAAAGTCACCCAAGCTTAACAGATAAAAGGAAAAAGAATTAGACAGTATGAGAACAGTCTAAGGGAACTCTGGGACAACATCAAGCACACTAGCATTCGTATTATAGGTGTCCCAGAAGGAGCAGAGAGAGACACAGGGGCAGAGGCTGTGTTTGAAGAAATAATAGCTGAAAACTTTCTTAACCTAAGGAAGGAAATAGACATCCAAGTACAGGAGTCACAGGGAGCACCAAACAAGATGAACACCAAGAGGCCCACACCAAGATACATTATAATTAAAATGTCTAATATTAAAAATAAGAGAGAATCCTAAAAGCAGCAAGAGAAAGGCAACAAGGGACATACAAAGGAAAGCACATAAGGCTATCAGCAGACTTCTAAACTGAGACCATACAGGCTAGAAGAGAGTGGGATGACTGACTTAAAGTGCTGAAAGGAAAAAACCTACAGACAAGAATACTCTATCCAGAAAGGCTATCATTCAAAATGAAAGGAGAGATAAAGATCTTGCTAAACAAGCAAACATTAAAGGAATTTATCACCAAGAAACCAGTTCTACAAGAAATGATGAAGGGACATATTTAAATCCCTATCACAAATAGGGACAAGAAAATTATCAAAAAAACAGGCAATAAAATCACTGGTAAAGGCAAAAATACAGTAAATGTAGCAGCTTAACCACTTATGAAGATAATATATAGGTTAAAAAACAAAAGTACTAAAATTACCTATTTCCATGATATGAGGGTAATGGATAGACACACACAAAACAAGAGATTAGATATGATGTCAAAAACATAAATTGTGGGAGCAGGGGAGTAAAAGAGTAGAGCTTTTAGAAAGAAGTCAAGCTAAAGAGAGAATCAATTCAATATAGATTGCAATAGATGTAGAATATTATATAGGAACCTCATGGTAATCACAAATCAGAAACCTATAGTAAGTAAACAAATAAGAAAGAGGAAATAAATCAAACATATTACTAAGAAAGCTATCCAGCTGCAAGGGAAGAAAGCAAGAGAAGAAGAAATTACAGAGAAGAACTACTAACACACCCAGAAAAAAAATAACAAAATGACAATAAATGCATTTTTATCACTAGATACTTTAAATGTCAATGGACTAAATGCTCCAATCAAGAGATATAAGGTGGCAATGGTGTTTTAAAAAAAAGACCCATTTATATGCTGCATACAAGAAACACACTTCAAACCTAAAGAGACCCACAAACTGAAACTGATAGGATGGTACAAGATACTCCATGCAAATGGCAAAGAAAAGAAAGTGGGGGTAGCAATACTTTGACAAATTAGACTTTAAAACAAAAACTCTAAAAAGAGACAAAGAAGGGGTCTAAATAATGATAAAAAGAGTAATCCAACAAGAGGATATGACACTTGTATATATCTATGAACTCATCATAGGAGCACCAATATATAAAGCAATTATTAACAGACATAAAAAGGAGAAATAGACAGTAACACAATATTAGTAGGGGACTTTTACACTCTGTTTATACCAATGGATAAATCATCCAAATAGAAGATCAATAAGGAAAGATTGGCATTAAAAGTCACATAAGATCAGATGAGCTTAGTAGATATACACAGAACATTCCATACAAAAACCACAGAATACACATTCTTTTCAAATGCACATGGAGCATTCTCCAAGATTCATCACATATTAGGCCGCAAAACAAGTCTCAAGAAATTTAAGATCGAAATAATACTGAACATCTTTTCTGATCACAAAGGTATGAAACCAGAAATCACCTACAGGAAGAAAATCAGAAAAACCACAAAAACGTGGAGATCAAACAAAATGCTACTGAACAATGATTGGGTCAATGAAGAAATCAAGGAGAAATCAAAAGACACCTGGAGACAAATGAAAATGAAAATACAACATGCCAAAATCTATGGGATACAGCAAAAGTGGTTCTAAGAGGGAATTTTATAGCTATCCAGGCATATTTCAACAACCAATAAAAATCCCAAATAAACAGTCTAACAGTGCATCTAAAGGAAATGGAAAAAGAAGAACAAGCAAAGCCCAAAAGCAAGACAAGGAAGGAGATAATAAAAATCACAGCAGAAATAAACGGAAGAGAGATTAAACAAAATAGAAAAAAGTAATGAAACCAAGAGCTGGTTCTTTGAAAAGATAAACAAAATTGCCAAACCTTTAGCTAGAATCACCAAGAAAAAGAGAGAAGGCTCAAATAAATAAAATCAGAAATGAAAGAGGAGAAATTACTACAGACATATCAGAAATACAAAAGATAATAAGAGAATACTATGAAAAGCTATAGTCCAACAAATTTGAAAATGGAAAAAATCTTAGAATCATACAACCTTCAAAAACTGGACAAAGAAGAAATAGAGAATTTGAATAGAGCAATCACCAGCAAGGAGATCAAAGCAGTTATCAAATACCACTCAAAAAATAAAACTCCAGGACCAGATGGCTTCCCTGGTGAATTCTACCAAACATTCAAAGAAGAGTTAATACCTATCCTTCTCAAACTCGCCCAAAAAATTGAAGTGGAGAGGAGGCTTCCTAACTCGTTCTATAAAGCCAACATTATCCTGATACCAAACCTAGACAAGGACAACACAAAAAAATAAAGTTACAGGCCAATATCACTGATAAACATCAACGCAGAAAGACGAAACAAAATACTCGAAAATAGAACACAACAATGCATTAAAAAGATCATACATCATGATCAAGTGGGTTTTATTCCAGGGATACAGGGATGGTTCATTATCAACAAATCAATCAACTTGATATACCACATTAACAAAATGAAGCATAAAAATCACTTGATCATCTCATTAGATGCAGGGAAAGCATTTGACAAGATACAGCATTGATTTCTGATTAAAAATATAAGTAAAATGAGTAAAGAAGGAAAATACTTCAACATAACAAAGGCCATATATGGCAAACACACAGCTAATATCATTCTCACGGAGAAAAACTGAAAGCTATCCCTCCAAGAACAGGAACTAGTGAAGGATGCTCACTTTCACCACTCTTATTTAACATAGCATTGGAAGTCCTAACCAGAGCAATCAGGCAAGAAAAATAAATAAAAGGGATCCACATTGGAAAAGAAGAAGTGAAACTGTCACTCTTTGCAGATGACATGATTTTATATATAGAAAACCCTAAAAAACTTTTAGAAATGATAAGTGCATATAGTCAAGTCGCAGGATACAAAATCAACATGCAAAAATTGGTTGCATTTCTATACATTAACAATAAAGTAGAACAAAGAGAAATTAAGAATACAATGCAATTTACAATTGCAACAAAGAGAATAAAATACCTAGGTGTAAACTTAACTGAAGAGGTGAATGATATGTACACCGAAAACTTTAAAACATAGTTTCAAGAAAGTGAAGAAGATGCAAAGAAATGAAAAGATATCCCATGCTCTTGGATTGGAAGAATTAACGTCGTTAAAATGTCCATCCTTCCTAAAGTGATCTATAGATTCAATGCAATCTTGATCAAAGTTCCAAAAACATTTTTCACAGAAATAGAACAAAGAATCCTAAAATTTATATGGAACAACAAAAGACCCCAAATAGCCAGGGGAATCCTGAGAAAAAAAGAACAAACCCGGAGGTATCACAATCCCTGACTTCAAAATATAGACCAAAGCTATAGTAACCAAACAGCATGGTACTGGCACAAAAACAGACACACAGATCAATGGAACAAAATTTAGAGCCCAGAAAGAAACCCACACATTTATGGACAGCTAATTTTCAACAAGGGAGGCAAGAGCATACAGTGGAGAAAGGAGAGCCTCTTCAATAAATGGTGTTGGGAGAACTGAACAGCCACATGTAAAAGAATGAAAGTAAACCATTCACTTACACCATGCACAAAAATCAACTCAAAATGGATTAAAGACTTGAATTCAAGACCTGAAACCAAGATACTTGTAGAAGAAAACAGGCAGTATGCTCTTTGACATAGGTCTTAGCAGCATATTTTTGAGTACCATGTCAGATTGGGCAAGGGAAATAAAAGAAAAAGTAAACAAATGGGACTACATCAAACTAAAAATCTTCTGCACAGCAAAGGAAATCATCAACAAAACGAAGAGACAATCTAATAATTGGTAGAAGATATTTGTAAACTACGTATCAGATAAGTGGTTAATATTCAAAATATACAAAGAACTCATATGTCTCAACAACAAAAAAACCAACAACTCAATTGAAAAATGGGCAAAAGATATGAATAGAGATTTCTCCAAAGAAGATATACAGATGGCCAACAGTACATGAAAACATGTTCAACATCATTAACTATCAGGGAAATGGAAATAGGAACTACAATGAGATACCATCTCACTCCAGTCAGAATTGCCTATAATTAACAAGACAGAAAACAACAAGTGTTGGAGAGGATGTAGAGAGAAGTGAACACTTTTACACTGCTGATGGGAGTGTAAACTGGTGCAGCCACTATGGAAAACAGTACAGAGTTTTCTCAGAAGATTAAGAATAGATCTACCATATGATCCAGCTATTCCTCTGCTGGGTATTTATCCAAAGAACTTGAAAACACTAATGCATAAAGATACATGCACCCCTATGTTCATCACAGCCAAGACTTGGAAGCAACCTATGTGCCCATCAAGGGACAAATGGATAAAGAAGATGTGGGATATATACACAATGGAATACTACTCAGCCATAAGAAATGCTGAAATCTGACCATTTGTTACAACATGGATGGACCTTGAGGGTATTATGCTAAGTTAAATAAGTCAGAGGGAAAAAGTCAAATATCATATGATCTCACTCATAAGTAGAAGATTAAAACTACAACAAACAAACATATAAAGACAGAGATTGGATTGGTGGTTACCAGAGGGGAAGGGGGGAGTGTGGAGGGTGAAAGGGATGATTAGGCACATGTGTGTGGTGATGGCTTGTAATTATGCTTTGGGTGGTGAACAGGATGTAATCTACACAGAATTCGAAATATATTACAATGTACATCTGAAAGTTATATAATGATATAATCCAATTTTACTTCAATAAAAAAATGAAAAAAAGAAATACGAGGAAAATTATGAATCTTGCTACAGAAAATAGAATGACAATGAGGAAGGTGATAGCTTTGTAATTTATTACCACAGATGTTAATTTAGTTCAAGGAAGGAAAATATCGAAGAATTGGATATATAGACACAAATATTCAGGTGACTTGAAGTGTTTGAGAAATTATCTTTATTATTAAAACAACAAACTGTAAATTACATAAAGAGTATTTAAAGAAAGTTATCCTGGTGCAGCTAAAACTGATTTCTGTGGTAAAGAATATTTTGAAAAAATAACTAAAACCTTTGAAAACCAGTGCACTTGTCCTCTTTGAAAAGGATCTTTGCCCATGAATGCTCAGCAAAAGCAAATAAAACAATTGCACAAATTTTTCTCTCAATAAAATACTAGGACTTAGATCATAGTTTTCCAACCTTCAGATTTACTTAAAATAAGATGAGAAATTTTCCAAAGAAAGTTCTAGGAAACCATGTTGAGCAGCTGCAACAGAGTGAATGTTTGTGTCTCCCCAGCAAAATTCATGTTAAGTCTTAACCTCTAATATGATGGTATTTAGAGGTGGGGGCTTCAGGAAGTGATTGGATCATGAGGGAGTCACTAATCCCCTTGTGGATGGGATTAATGTGTATAAAGGAGATCCCACAAAGCTCTCTTAGCCCCTTCGGTCATGTGTGGACACAGTGAGAAGACAGACATCCATGAACAAGGAAGTTGGCTCTCATCAGGAACCAAAGCTGCCAAAGCTTTAATCTTGGACTTCCCAGCCTTCAGAACTGTGAAAAATAAGTTTCTGTTGTTTAAAGTACCCAATCTATGTTATTTCGTTTTGAAAGTCTGAATGGACTAAGGCAGTAGCCATATAAGTCAGCATTAGATGCTCCTGGTGTGACCAAAAAGCAAAACAACTGTGAAAGCTAATTTTCCTCGCACGTACAATTTGAGGAGGCAATTGAGGGCTAGCGCTGGGTGATTTTGCTCCATGAAATACTCAGTGAGGCAGGATCCTGAATGTTTTCCTGCTTGTTTCTCCACCCTACCTTGAGTTTTGGCCACATTTTACCAGTTCCTTGTGGAGCTTCAGCCTTCATATCCACATTCCAAGCAGCATCAAGAACACTTCCTGGAAACTGCACATGGAACTTCTTCCATTTGCCATAACTTAGTTATGGGCCCACACCTAGACATAGAAAAAGAATAGAAAATTTTAGCATTTGCTGTGGTGGCCATCTGCCCTCTTAACTTTTGTTTCAATATGCAATGAGAAGCACCCAGGGAAATAAGAGGTCAATGAAAAAATTTTTGGCTATTTTAATCTGTCCCTCTTCTTTCCTGTAGATAAGAATATTCAGCTTGAAGAGTAAGCTCTTAGTTTTAAAAGTCAAAAGAGAAAGTCTCCAAAATCCTCATTTAACTGGTAATTCTATTATACAGCATTTACAAATAAAAATGCTTCTTTTTAGATTCTGTTTCTCTATAAATCTATTTCTCTTACCCTAGGGATGAATATATTATGAATAAATAAAATTTGCTTCATAATACTATTTTTGAAATGAAATTACAACTTTCCAATTTTTATGGAAATGAATAAAGGGAAATAGTATTAGAATTTAATTGATAAAATTGGACTAAATTATGGCTATCTATGCCAAATTATGTGTAATAATTTGGCAATTGAAAAGTTATCCATGAGAAAGAGAAAGTAAGCTAGGGTTACTTTTCCCAGAAATCCCTTCCTTCCGTGGTTTGAGTTCTGGTTTGACCAGTGGGGAAATTTTCAAAGACCCAGGAGACAGGAGCAGCAATGAGTATGTTCTGAAGGTTGTAATTGGGGAGGCCTTAAGGACAGATGTGGAGGGGCTGGTGGGTCCCAGTTTGTCCTCATTTCTCTAGCACTCCCTCCCATTCTTCTTGACTTTGATCTTGACCCTAACAAGTCCAGACCAACACCAGATTCTTTGAACTCAGGGAGGGAAGAGTCACACCAGCCACTGGACCATGCCACTCCCACAGCAGGGAGTACCTACTTTCCAGCAAGTTCCAACTAATTCTTCCTCATCAGAGTTGGTGCTGTCTTATCTCTGATCTTTTGTAGGTTTTTTATTTCCTCAAATTCCTCCACAGCTATATAAATCTAATTCCTATAATAAGTTTTTATTCCATAATATTCCATCATATTCTCAACTTTCTTCTACTAATGTTTTATATCTTAACTATGTTCATGTAAAACATATTTTACAAATATTCGCTTTATGCAGTATAGAGATTTACACATCATAAAGGTGAAAGTAGACTTTTAAGTGAATTAATTTTACAACCAGTGATTCTTATTACTTTAATTTGCATGTTAAAATTCAGTGGATATCTATTTTTTATAATAGGCAGCATACCATAATCTTGAGAATATTGTTTCTACCTGCCATAAGTCAGCAAATAGGTTCTTTTACTTTATTTTTTCTTTACTTTTCAAACTAGATAAATATCCAGCTGCCTTATTTGCTTACAGTAATGCACTTTATAGCACAGCCTCTGAGTATACACATATTACAGGGCTAGATGATCTGCTGCACAGTTTCTGTTCAATTGAAACTAACCGGCCTCTTAACAGAAGACTCTCCTTTCTCCGAGGCTGTAACGGTCAAGATAGCCAATGCTATACGGTGGTAACAAACAATCAAAAATCTGTGTGGCTTTCAACAAAACATGTTTCTTACTCACACTAGGTATCTATAATAGATCGGCTGCAGCTCTGTTCCACATCCTTTTTACATCTGCCCTGGTTGATGAAGTAGCCTCAGACTATAGCAGAGGGAAAATAGTACTTATCAAGTTTCTCCTGGGAAGAAAACATGTTACTTTCACTTCTTTTCATTGGCCTGACAAATCAGAAGGCTAGAATTGATGTCAGTGAGATGAGGAAGTATATTTCTTCCTTACTAAGGGGTAAGGAGTTTTTTTGATGTCATAGTACACCAGATTCTATCGTTCTAGACATTAATTTTGCTTTCCTCCTCTCCCTACAGGGCATACACACTGCCTCATCAAGGACATAAAGCCAAAATCCTAATAGCGTTTTTCATCACATGCTAGTTTCCACATTTGGCCTGGAGCTGTGTCTTCTTGATAAGGAGACTTGTGAACTAAAACCAAGGTAAATGCCTCCCTTACTCTCTATTTTCAGTGGAGCAACAGAAACAATACAAGCGTAATAAATGTTCTCATTTGGAAAAGGGAACAATCAGGACAGCCAGCCATTACTGGCCTGTAGTGATCCCCCAAATCTCTGGGCAGATATTTTGAGAACTTCCTACTTTTAGGGTGGGGGATGCTGTTTGAACCCTGACTGAATACCTTGAGAACAGACGCTCACTCTCCCAGTCTGTCTTGCTTCCTGCATGGCGCTTGGCTCCATTTTTGGAGATGGACTTTCTTTTCACCATCTTACATTGTCCGGTCTGAGAATATGCCCTCCCTGGGGACAAGATAGATTTCTCAGTCATAGACTTTTCAGTCTGTTTCTCGTCCTTTGAAGTTTGGAGAACCAATGCTTGTTTTGCTTTCTGAGTAGTCAAACTCTTTTGTGACTTCTACTGATGACTACTGGAAATAAAACTCTCTCAAAAACGTGCTTTTCTTCCCAATCTTTCCTGGAAGAGGAAGCAAATATTTTTGAATAATAATATAGTCTATAAGCTCCAGAGATGGAGCTTATATACATTTTTTTTGTATAAAATCTTTGGTGAACTCAACTTAATAGCTGTTTCTATCCGTCTTTTATATTTCATGTTTATATGTGACTTGGATTTGCTGCTAGAAATAATATTTGAAAAACACTTAGAAATTACATCTAATGGCTGATAATCTCTGTAGACATCATTCCTGACCAATGGTCATTTGGCATAGATATGAACATGCACAACGTAAGGAGTCTCACAGCCTACTGGATCTGCCCACAAGTTTTTGTACTTATCAGCTTCTAGAATATAAATCTGTATTCTAATACTCTCCAGGTAACATTCTTCATTCTGTCTACACATCAACACACAATAAGTATAAGCCATCTTTCATCACCAACCAGTCAACATACCTCCTCACTGAAAGCTAATAATATTGTCTGAAAAATATCTTTACGTTACTAAAACTATGTTTTCATATACCATATTTTCCCTCTTTTCTCTCTTTTCAATGTGTTCTATCTAATTTGTTGTTTTCTTTTGAAGTGTCCATCACAAACTAAATGCAGGTTTCTAGGTACCCTTGTCTCAGTATAGAATTGAACAGGGCTAATATTCCCATCATTTTAAAGAACTATTCTTTCATATTTTGAAGACTATGTTGTCACTTTTTTTTCCAAATGCAATCCTGAATTTATTTTTTAAAGGAATAACTAAATCTCCTATTATTTAGTCATTTAACATAATTACTATGTATCCTTGCTACTGGTCGTGCCTTTTATATTTTTATCCAAGTGATTGGTAAATTTTTGAAAAGGACATGGCCAAGGATAAAGCCAGCAGCACCCTATTAGAAACTGCCTTTATACATTGACATGTATCCATTAATCAACTCTCTGGGTTGAGTTTTCAATCAGCTACTAATCCATCATCTTGATCTTGCACTTTTCTAAATCTTGTCCACAAATGCCTAGTCTGACATGATTTGTTCTTTGTGGGTCTATATTCACCTCCTTCTCTAAGGAACCATCTTTCAACTTTAATGATCTGTTCCTTAGAAAGGAAGGCAATATTATGCTACACAGCAGTGGTAAGTAGAATCTTTGTCCAACTTTTCAAAGTGTAATAATTATTTGTCAAACTTCAAACTTGTAGTATTTTTAAGTTTCACCAAGTTTTGCCAAATCTTTTCAAGAATATGTCCATGGACTTATTTGCAAGCTATCTGAGTAACTTGGATGTTTACCCACCTGCTTTAGTAGACATTCAAAATAGCTATGTTTGTTACTAGAATTCTCTTCACCTATCTCAGGTCTTAAAGCCTTTTTCACTAGTGCTCATGCTATTTGCTGCTTAAGAATAATTAATTTTAGACTGTATCCTCATTTTCTCACTGTCAGTCATCAGTGTAACAAATCCCAAGCCACGTGTTTTCCAGTCATTGTTGAGATTATATGTAAAGCAGCCATTATTTCACCTTGTCATTCTTACTAGTCAATTTATTTGCTGAATTTAGGTTAAACTGGGAAAGCAGGCTTTAAGGTTTAGATGTTACAATGTTCCATTAGATTTAAGATGGGAAAACAGGTCTTGTTATGGAAAGAATACTGAATGTGGGTTCAGATATGTAAGGGCATAAGGACTAAACTCAAACTTTCTCGTTCTGTATTTGGTAGGTCATAAGATTCTTTGACCCATACTTTGTTCTGTAAAGTTAGGAATCTTTTTCTCATATAGAATCCTGTACCAATGATAACACTATGTACACTACCTTATAGTACTGTGTAAGTGGAGAATAATAAAGCAGCTCATTTATTATGTGATAATATAAAGTTGATATTGGAATCAAGAATACAAAAAGGAAAAAGCAAGTAGCATATTGAGAATTGAGAGAAGAAATAGGCTATATAAACTGAGACCATGTGCCATTGATTTAGCCCAGATCTGTACTTAACAGCTGGGGAATAGTCTACCAATCCTTCTTGAGTAATTAACATATGTCAGTGATAAAAAAGCCAAGAATCAACAGTGGCATAAATTGAGTATGAAAGTTAGAACTCTTGTAGTGTTAATATTGGCATTTTGAGAAAATTTCAGTAGGGTTTTTCTTAGCTTCATAGGCCACATTTTAAATATTTTTGTAGTTTTTCCAAATGTAAAAAGTTTAATTTGATTCCACATTAAAATATTTGCGACTTCAAACTGAGAATATGCTTCATTTAATCATTGGTTTTTGAATAATTGACATTGAATTGACTTCACATTGAAAATTATGAATTATTGAACTGGTTGAAGGCACATTTTTATTAATTTCTTTATATTGATACTTAATTACAGGTATGACTATTTGCTATTTATAATTTAAAATCTTAAAGTGTGAAGTCACAGAAATTTTATCCATGAAGTGGTTTATTAAGACATTAATTGGGGGCCCAAAATATATGAATTTATTTTCTAGAGAGAGGTTCACCTATGAAATCTTTTTCTTACCTATTTACATATTTTTATAGTCCTTTTGTAGTTTATATGCTTTAAAGAATGTGGGAAAGCATTGTTAACAGTATTTCAATGCATTTGAGACATAAGATATAATAATAACAATGTAGTATCTTTAACATATTGTTCATTTTAAATTAATGGCTATGTTATAATTAATAATATTTAAAGTGAAAAATGTATTTTAATTTCAAAGGTGTTTAAATTATTTAAAAAGAAGAGATTTTTCATTGTGTATTCATTAAAGTTAATCACTTTCTAAAATATTGCAGCATATTTGAGTTTTAATTCTGAAGGCTTTATACTTCCATTTAAATCAGCATTATTGTACTGTGCTACAATGGTACTTAGTCACCTCACCATGATTATTTGTTAGCCAAATTAAAGTCTGTGTCATGGGTTTAAGGTAGTAATATGTATTAAAGCATTACTGTGTAGTCAGCACAACTCTTCACTTGGTATTAGCTACTCGTGTCAGTTTCAAACATTTCCCCAAGAACAGCCACTCAAAGGGATAGGCAATAGTGAATGCCCAACATTTTTCTGTGTGAGTACAGAAAGAACGAAAGACATGGTGACAGTCGTGTGTGTGTGTGTGTGTGTGTGTTTGCATCCATGCCTGTGTGTCCCTTAGCTTAGGTCTACTTTCATATAAATGTGCTTACAGCCAGATGCCACATAACATTTCGATCAACATATGCCACAGAGGTACCATAAGATTAGTACCACATAGCCTAGGTATGTAGTAGGCTATATCACCTAGGTTTGTGTAAGTATACTCTGTGATGTTCACACAACGATGAAATCACCTACTGATCCATTTCTCAGAACTTATCTGTGTCCTTAGGTGACGCATGGCTGTATTTCCCTCTGTTCCGCATACAATGGCGCAACCTACCAAACCCCTTCACCTTTCCTCCCTCCTCAGAAGATAAAGGTACAGAGACATTATTTTGGGTTTTCTTTGTTCCCTCTCTCACTTCTCCCCAAAGATGGACCAGGGTTGGTGGGAAAAGGATTGGTGGAGATGGAGGAGGGTCATCTGAGAGCTCTTTTTTTCAGAGCAGTTGACATCCTTTACCATGTAAATGACTTTCCCATTCAGTTGTCACTTGTCCTAGACAGTAAAATGAAGGGCACTTGACCACAGAACTAAGCCCCACTCTCCAATTAGCTATAATTTTAATTAAGCCAATATTTTGTTTCTATTTTTATGATTTCTGTACTTTACTTGTCAATTGATTCCAAGCTATTAGTAGAGAGAGGAATGTAATTAATTGGTACTTCTAAATCTCACCAGTTGACAAAGATATGTTTTCTTGCTTGTTAGTATCCTCCTTTTAGAAATTTCTGATTGAGAAGTGGGTATGTAACCATATAGAACCCTATTAGGAACCTATTTACCAGAACATTTGGGTGGACAACAGTCTTTCCACTATTTTGTCCTGCTAGAAAATCTGGAGTTGTGATCAGTGGAGCAGAGCTTACCTGAGAGAAAGTGAAAGAAGCAGAAACCAAATTAACACAAGTCGAAGCCACATATATCTCTGTGGTTGTTTCGACTTACATAAGCAGAAAAATTTCCACATTTCTTTAGACTAGCTTGAATTGAATTTCTACTTTTTGCAGCAAGAAAGTCTGTCTAATGGAGGCAACTGTGAGTTAAGAATGTAAACACCAGAACATTAAATCGGCTGTGTTGAAGAGAATCCCTAACAACGAGGATGTTTATATTTCCAGCTAAAAAATTGCAAATTCATGTTATGCAGTGGTAAAACAACTACATAAATTGTTACCTACTTTGTTCAGTACTGTGCAACTATTGAGTAGAGTGCCAGTGTGAAATATCCTCTTTAACAGCTCTATTTAGTAATAATTCATGTAACATAAAATTCATCCATTTAAAGTATACAATTTACTGTTTAACAAGTATATTTCAATATATTTACAGTTGTGAAACCATAACAATAATCAAATTCTAGAAATTTTCCATCATTCTCACAAAAATCTTCATACTTATTAGCAGTAAAGTCCCTTTTTTCCCCAATGCATCCCACAGAGTAGACCTAGGCAGCCACTAATTTACTTTCCATCCCTAAAGACTTGCTTGTTCTGGTCATTTCATATAAATGGAATCATATTTCAAGTCATCTGTAATGCCTTGGGTATCAGTGCTTTATTTCTTTTTGTTGCCTAATCGTATCCTATTATATGAATATACTACATTTTATGGTCCATTCATCAATTTATGGACATTTGGGTTGTTTCACTATTTGCTTGTTACAAATAATGTTGCTTTGAACATTCAGGTACTAGTCTTTGTGTGGACATTTTTTTTCATTAGCCTTTCGATATATAACTAGGAGTAGAATTGCTATGTCACGTTGTAATCTATGTTAGCATTTTGAAGAACTGCCAAACTGTTTTTCAAAGAAGCTGCAACATTTTACATCCTCACCAGCAACATTTTGTTCCAATTTCTTCACATGTTCTCCAACATTTGTTGTTATCTGTCTTTTTTGTTACAGCCGTTCTAGTATGTGTGAAGTGGTATCTCATGGTTTTGCCTTTCATTTCGCAACAGCTAGTGATGTTGAGGATCTTTTCATGAGCTTATTGGCTATTTCTATTTTTCTATATCTTTAAATTGCTAAATTATGAGAGAATATATGTATATTCAGAATGCAAGACCCTTTTCAGACATATGATTTGCGAAATGAAGGTAAGTTTAAGAGAAATTTTTAATTTTTTCATCATTTTAAAGGATAATTGACTATCTAAAAAAACTGTAACATATGTAGAAATAAAATAGAACAAGGATGGAAATAGATTAAATAAAAATATAATGCTGTTTGTTTTTCACACTATAGGTGAAGTGGTATGTTTTTTGAAGGCATACTGTCATAAGTTAAGATGTATAATGTAAATCTTGGAAAATCTTCGTAAAACCTTTGAAATTAGTAACATAATAGTGGACAAAATGGAGTTATAAAAACCATCAATTTAATCCAAAAAAAAAGGCAAGAAGAGAGAAAAAAATTGGTGAAAGCATAGATGGAACAAATAGAAAACAATTAGCAAAATGATACATGCAAATCCAACACAGTCATATTCCATTTATTGTAAGTGATATAAACATTTTATTTCATATATTTTTTATAGAGAGATTGTTAGATTAGATTTTTAAAAAAACTAAGATATGCATTTTCAGTATATACTTGAGAAGGTTCGCATTTTTCTTTTGGCTTTTGAAATGCATACTGATGTGTGTGGAGATGAAATGATGTGATGTCTCTAATTGCTTTAATATGCTTCAGCCAAGAAGGAAAAAAGAAGAAAAGAGAGAAAAGGAAATGAAAAAGGAGGGAAGATGAGACAAGCATGGTCGTATATTGAGTTCCGGAGTCTGGCTGATAATTATATGGGTGAGGAGTTTAAGGCTCTCTCTATTTTGGCGCATGTTCAAGTTTTTTTTTGTAATCAAACACAATATATAATTATATGGTTTGCTTTTGTTTTTGTCCTTTGCAGTGTCACAAATTACAAAATATTTCTCAAAAGCTAAAGTAAATGCCAGCAAAGGTGGGGGAGATCATAAAGCCAGGCTGGGATTCAAGTGGGATTTTGGTGGAACCGTCCCTCATTGACAATAATAAGAATCACCTCCAACTTAGAGCAGAGTTCACTGAGATACAGGCGGAGCAGGGGACACAGGCCATTTTCCATGAACACGGAAGAAAAAGAAAGCCTGTTACTCTGGCCCTGTGGTCTTAGAATGAATGTCTCCTCAGATTAGGAAGGGGCAGACTGAGCATAAAGCTTGCTCTCAGGAAGGCTGAACTGAGCTAGTGATGAAATAATTCCTGTCAACATCTCATATTTGTATTTCTCTAATAATTCAGCATAAAGAAAAAAAGTATATTTTCACTAGTCTGAGTAAAATTGTTTTCTATAAACAAAATCATCCAGATGATAAATTTCCAGGGATCAGTTCTAGAGGAAGCCAGGTTGGTCGACCAAGGCAGCCCTTGCAATCTTTGTTATGTAAATTCTGGGTGTTTGTGGAAGTATGAATGCTGCGTGTTGATTCCTCTTTCTGCAATTTACAAATATCAGTTTTTTGTTTTATTATTTTGATTTGCTTTTAGTTGCAGCTCTCCTGTTTTCTTTTTATGCTGCATGTTGGATGTGTTTGAGGCAGTAGTTAAATTTATTGTTAGCTCTAATTGCTGGACTGCAATGAATGACATGCAAAACTAAATGATGCCTAGAACCCGGAAGGAAAATACACACACACGTGCACGTGTGCACAATAAAAGTTTCTTCTTATGAGCAGGATATATGTTTGAAATGTAATGTATGGGAAAAGGAATGTGAATTATACAGGCATTTTCTGGAAAGATTTGAGAAAGAGACTCTGGAATAAGGCACATCAGGCATACCTGAGTGTAGAAGGGAGTCTTTTTTTTTTTGGTAACATTTGTCTATAACATTGCATAAACTTCAGGTGTACATCATTATATTTTGATTCCAGTGTAGAATACATCATGTTCACCACTCAAGGAATAATTATTATCCATCACCAAACACATGTGCCTAATCACCCCTTTTGCCCTCCTCCCTCCCTACTTCCCCTCTGGTAATCACCAATCCAATCTCTGTCCCTATGTGACTGTTTGTCGTTGTTTTTATCTTCTACTAATGAGTGAGGTCATAGGTATTTGACTTTCTCCCTCTGGTTTATTTTGCTTAGCATAATACCCTCAAGGTCCATCCATGTTGTCACAAATGGCCAGGTTTCATCGTTTCTTTTGCCTGTGTAGTATGCCATTATGTATATATACCACATCTTCTTTATCCGTCCTTCTTTTGTTGGGTACTTAGGTTACTTCCAAGTCTTGGCTATTGTGAATAATGTTGCAATGAACGTAAGGGTGCATATATCTTTACGCATTTGTGTTTTCATTTCTTTTGATAAATACCCAGCAGTGGAACAGCTGGATTGTATGGTATTTGTATTCTTAATTTTTTGAAGAGTCTTCATAATGTTTTCCATAGTGGCTGCACCAGTTTGCACCCCACCAGCAGTGTATGAGAGTTCCCTTTTCTCCACATAATATCCAACACTTGTTGTTTCCTGTCTTGTGAATTATAGCTATTCTGATGGGAGTGAGGTGATATCTCATTGTAGTTGATTTGCATTTCCCTGATAGTGATGTTGAGCTTCCTTTCAAGTGCCTGTTGGCCAATTGACTATTCAGGGTCTTTCATTGTTTCATGTGAATTTTAGGATTTTTTGTTCTATTTCTGTGAAAAATGTTGCTGGAACATTGATGGGGATTGCATTGAATCTATAGATTGCTTTAGGAAGTACAGATATTTTAACTATGTTAGTTCTCCCAATCCAGGGGCACAGAACATCTTTCCATTTTTGTGTCTTCTTCAATTTCTTTCAACAAGTTTTTCTCATTTTTAGCGTACAGATCTTTCACCTCTTTGGTTAAGTTTTTTCCTAGGTATTTTATTCTTTTTGTTGCAATTGTAAATGGGATTGTATTCTTAGTTTCCCTTTCTGCTATTTCATTGTGAGCATATAGAAACGCAACTGAATTTTGCAAGTTGATTTTGTATCCTGCAACTTGACTATAGTCATTTATGATTTCTAAAAGTTCTTTGGTGGATTTTTCAGGGTTTTTGATATATAAAATCATGTCATCTGCAAATAGTGCCAGTTTCACATTTTCCTTTCCAATTTGGATCCCTTTTATTTCTTTTTCTTGTCTGATTGCTAACTTGTAATACTATGTTAAACAAGAGTGGTGAAAGTGGGCATCCTTCTCTGGCTCCTGCTTTTAGAGAGATAACTTGCAGTTTTTCTCCATTGAGAATGATATTAGCTGTGAGTTTGTCATATATAGCCTTCATTATCTTGACGTATTTTCCTTCTATGCACATTTTATTCAGATTTTTTATCATAAATGGATGCTTTATCTTTTCAAATGCTTTCTCTGCATCTATTGAGATGATCATGTAATTCTTACTCTTCATTTTGTTAATGAGGTGTATCAAGTTGATTGATTTGTGGATTTTGAACAACCCCTGCATCCCTGGAACAAATCCTGCTTGATCATGGTGTAAGATCTTTTTAATGTACTGTTGCATTTGATTTGCTAGTATTTTGTTCAGTATTTTTGCATAGATATTCATCAGTGATATTGATCTGTAATTTTCTTTTTGGGGGTTGTCCTTGTCTGGTTGGGTATCAGGGTAATGTTGGCTTCATAGAATGAGTTAGGAAGCTTCTTGTCATCTTCAATTTTTGGAAGAGTTTGAGAAGGATAGGTATTAAGTCTAGAAGTGAGACTGTAATGCTGGAATGTCCAGAGGCTGAAAGTGGAAAATCTTCCTTTTTTGTTTCCCTTTCAGTTTCCAGAATGCCAACAGCTAGCATTATGATCCCAGGTGGAAAACTAGGGAGTTCTTTTCTGAGGACACTGGCTAGGTAAAAATAAATAGCCATTGATACTCACATGTAGGGTTCCCATAACGACTAGATCTATTCCATCTTACAATTCTGTCAACCCTATGGAAACAGAGCTTCAAATCAGCTTTAAAAATACCTCACGCTTTAACTACTTATGAAAAATAAAGATCCACAGATATTTAAAGCAACATGTTAATGTCAAAGACAGATACAGTCCTTTAAAAGAAAGAGAAAAAATGAGAGACAAAGAGAGAAATAGAACTCAGAAGAAATAGAAAGAATTCAAGAAGAAACTTTCAAAACTACTCTTTTAAAAATAAACAGTAGGATTAAGGATTAGCAGACATTATCCAAAATGTCCACGAGTATGTTTGGTCCATGCCAAATGGTTTTGGACAGGACCAAATATCAAGGACCTTTGGCATGGACCAAATATCTTATGGAATAAATGTCTTATGGACATTTTGGACAAGACCTAATGTACTGCAAGCGGTTTGAGATATACTAACAAAAGTTTTTTGCAAGAAGTACAACTGAAAAGTAAAGAGGTGAACAATACATGAAAAAGATCACAGTGTTAGAAGGAAAATTTTGAAGTTCAAGCCCTTGATGCAAAATAAAAATGAAAAATGCAGTAACAGGAAAATTTCCCAACTCTGAAGGAAATGAGTTATCAGATAAGAAGAAGACATAATGAATGCAAGTGATTCACACCAAAGGCTCATACATATCAGGAATTTTCAGAGAAAATTCTATCAACTCTACAGAGATAAAATATATCACTAGAATGAACTAGGGATTGGATTGATACCAAGTGGTGTGACAGAAGCACTGGAACCTGAAAAACAATCAATCTTTTAAAATTTGAATGAAAAATTATTTCCAAATTATCAATCAGGAGTAAGGTTAGAATTTTCAGACATGTTAGGGCTTGTAAATTTACATCCTACAGATCCTTCCTCCCTAAGCTTTTGGAATATTTGAGTAGACTAACATGATGATGGGCCTGGACCTGGGAGACAAATATCCAAAAAAGGTAATCCAACACAGGAAGTAATCACGAAGAGAAGTCCCTGGAAACCATGCATCAGACCAGGCAAAAACAGGAACTTCTAAAGCAGTAGAAGAGGGATCTAGAAGAAATATTCCCAAGAAAGTAAAAATAGAATACAGACATGTGCACAACCATTTTATGAGGAGGTTTTGGCACTTACTGTATTTGGAAGTGAATGAGTTATAGCTATGGGGACTACAAGGCAAATTTTAAAACATAAGACTATTATATCCATGAGAAATCAATGTACAAAAAAGTAAATATAATAATATCACTGAAAATAATAAAGCAACCATTGAAAAGCTAAAATTGTGACAACAGGAGAGAAGAATAATGTATATAGTATGGGATATGATAGAATCACCTAATTTTCCATAGAAAAATATTAGTTAATAGTATTTACAATCTTTTACTTTAGTAATAGCAGTAGATGAATTTTTTTTATAGATAAAGTCAGATTATTTAAGAAAAGTTGAAACTAGTTGCCACTTCCATTTCCAGTCATAACAGAGTATCTGGAATCAGACTTTTCCTCCTGCCATAGTTAACTATAGAAACTGTACAAATATATAAAACAATTACTTTAGTCATTAAATAGTAACAAGCACAAAGCCATGATGACTTGAGTGAGACGCTAGCTCTCTGACTTCCTCTTCAAAGGCAAGAACATAGAGCCAAAGCAGGGAGGAGAGGACACAGGAATTCAAGTTCAGGGGTGTGCAGGCAGCTGGAATTTGAGGGGAGGATCCTAAAGAGGACCTGCCATGAAGAAGGGGTCCTGCATATGAATAAGAGTTTTCCACATGTCCTTGGCGGACTCCTGAGCTGGGCTAAGGGAGATCTACGAGCGGACAGCTGCTGGGGATCTGGGAGCCTGGGTTGTAGCACAGGGGTGAGACTGCCAGGGAAACCACAGACATTCAGAGAACCTCCAAGGAGGGTGAGAAGGTGGGCCATTGACTCCATTAGGATGATGAGGGAAAATGTGGCAGTGAATGTTACTAAGCTTCCAGTGTGAGCAACTGGAATTTGGCAGAATAATTAACGAAGACAGGAAATCAAGGAGAAGAAGCTAAGAAGGAGTTAATTTAGGAAACATTTAAAATATTTTTGAAAGATGGTGGAATTCTGAAGTTAATGAGTAGAGAGATGGAAAATTTCTGTCAGTAGATCAAGGAGACAACTTGCCCCAGTGACATGAAGGTGAAAGTCATTGGTCACTAGCTTATAACTGAAATGAGTGAATGAATATCACTGAATGAATGAAATCTTCAGAGAGAATCTATAGACAAAAGAAAGAGGTGAAAGAAGTATCTAAAATAACACCAACATTTTATGGGTGGGCACAGGAAGAAGAGGGAGACAGGAATCTGAGAAAGAGTGATCACAATAAAGAAAAATAAGAGGATAGTGTCACAGAAGTTAAGAGGAACAAAAATGACAATTTTCATCTCTCTTTTCTGGAAAGGCAACAGGCACCTGTTGGGTGCCAAGTAAATATTTGTGGAAGGAATGGATTAATGAATGTTTAATGAAGTCAATAGTAGCAGATGACACAGAAAGGCTGTGTCGGACAATTATGAAATCATTTGATAGTCATGGTATCAGTGCAGTGTTGTATGCATAAGACGAACTGCAGAGAAGACAGAAGCTAAGAATGTAAAGAGGAGTGGATTCTCATGAAAAGGGGCCTGATTAGCCAAATTCAACAAAACTAAACAAAGATACAAGGAAAATAGGAGAGAGGCGTTCAGTTCTCACTCCACGGAAAATATCTTAGTTAAATCTGGTTATCACCTTATAAATTACGAGAAGCTCACACACTTAAAGTATATTTTAAAATTCTGTTTCAAAAAATCAGTAAAGCTTATATATTTTCTAACAAAAAGGGAAAATGTAACCATGTAAATAGGACAGTTTCCTGTATGGTGTTACTGGGATGGACAAGTATCTAACTTCTGGCTTTTCCTTTTGCAGGAGGCAGGAAGCTTTGAGGAGGAATCAAAACTAGAGACAACTTGGTCGTAGAGTGTACCAAAGAAGTGCGTGCAAAATAACTCAGAAAATCAGTGCACAATCTGTAGGGACCTCAGAAAGTCTGGCTTAATTATATCCATTAACTGGCACTTGAATTGCTTAAAAATTGATAGAAATTAATATGATGAATGAATCAAGCAGAACTCTAAACCTCGTTGTTATATATTTGATGTGCTAATTATATAATTTAAAATGTTTTGGCAGGTATTCAAAATATAACCATATAGTATAAGCATATTTTTCAAGACACAAAATTTATTATTCGCAAGCCAACTCAAAATACCACAATTGATGACTTTTGAAGTTCATGGATCAAGAACGTAATAGGCCCCTTTAGCATGAAGATTCTGGTTCATCCCCAGCACCCAAGTTCAATTGTGAAAACTGAACTAGTTGTCAAGTTCTCTGTTCTCTCTGACAACAAAAGGACATGATTCTCCTCAATGAAATCAATCATTCAGAGGAAAGACCAGTATAACAAAGTGATGAAATGAACAAATCAGTGAAATTTTTAAAGAGGAAAAACACTTTGAACAAGATTTTAACCCTATTCTGCTAGGAAAGATGTAGCTAAATGAACATAATCCCCACAGCTGTAGAATAGGAATAATACTTACATAAATATTATGACAAGAGGAGCTATTGCTGTGAGATTTGGTTTAATAATCACCTATGAACTGCAAGGGATGTTACTGTGAAGTTTAATTTTATATTTAATTAAGTTATCTAAGAGTATTCCTTTGGGATATATCAAGTCCCTCTTCTAATAGCATCCTTCAATTCCTTCATACCATTTATTACAAACTGAAATTGTGTATTTGTATATTTATTTGATAAAGGCCTGGCGTTGGGATATAATTTCCCATGGGTCTTCACATTTCTGTACAACATTTTTTTTTTAAAGATTGCCACCTGAGGTCACATCTGTTACCAATCTTCTTTCCTTTTTTTCTTCTCCCCAAAGCCCCCCAGTACATAGTTGTATATTCTAGTTGTGAGTGCCTCTGGTTGTGCTGTGTGGGATGCCACCTCAGCATGGCCTGCTGAGCGGTGCCATGTCAGCACCCAGGATCTGAACCAGCGAAATCCAGGTGGCAAAGCTGAGCACGAGAACTTAACCACCTGGCTGTGGGGCCAGCCCCTCTGCACAATTTTTGAGCAGAGGCATTTACTTTCTTTGCTCCTGCCTATCTTCACAGGACATGTGTAGAGAATGAACAGCCTTGGAAGACAGAGATAGTGCCCTCCCACAAGGGCAGAAGTCAGACAGGCCAAGAGTTACCAGTTTCACTAAATAAAAATACAGGTTCCCAGTTAAATTTGAATTTCAGATAAAAATATATTTTTTGGAATAAGTATGTCCTAGGCAGTATTGGCAACATATTTATACTAAAAAGTTATCCATTATTTATCAATAATTCAAATTTAACCGGGCACCTTGTATTTTATCTGACAATCTTACTGGATGCCCGTTATAAATGATTTGTTCTCACTAAGTTTGGGTTCCTACCCCGCAATACAAGCCTCTGTTTTGCAGGCATAATCTGGCCCTCTTATTCTTTCCTTGTGGCAACTGGGCCTCAGGAAAGCAGGGCAAATGCTGCTACTGCTACGAGAAATAGTCTTTCATCTCTCCTACAAGGCTCAAGTCTTCTGCCAGCATCCATGGAACTGCGGAAGGTTGTTTTAGCTTACAGAGTAAAATCTGAGACACATCATGGTTCTTGACATTCATCTTCCTCACTGAAATATAAGAGCTTTTGACAGCAGAAACCGGTTTTGTTTTGTTTAACATGGTATGTCTGGCATAATGCCCAGTACTTCTCACTGGATAAATAATGTGGAAAAGGTGAGTACAAGAATAACTTAATGAGCTGTCAATTGAGTTTCAGCTGCTAAACTCTGGGAAGCTTTATAATGTAAATTAGACTGTATTCCTTTGTCCCTTTCTCTATCACCATCTTTCCTCAGTCTTTCTCCCCATGTTTATTTCCATCATCACATCTTTCTTAAGCCTCAGCTCCAAAGCTCCCTGTGGCCCAAGCTCTAGTTCTATCCTGTAGCCATTCTTGCTTCTAAAAGCTAGCAGTGCATAAATGGGCCCACGGGAATAACAGCATTGGTGGGAACTGCTAAGAAACCTCAGTCCACAGCATGTCCTCAAGTTGTGCTTCAATTCCACCGTCTCTATCTGAACTATCGTGTATGATGCTTCATTATGGTATTTTAGGAACATCTGTAACTAATAATTGATAACTATTAATTGACAGATTAATATGACAATGACTGATTAATTGTGTAATCCCTCAATCCAGAATTGAGAGATACATTTCCTTTGTAATAATCTGGTCTTAATCCCTCACTGTACAAAAGAAGAAATGAGCCTCAGAATTTGGGATGTACCTATGTTTACAAATCTAAAGGTCAATAACCCTAACTTAAGGCTAAGTTAATTCTCTAAGAGTTTTTGAGATATACTCAGATGTGGTATTAAAAAAACACAGTATAAACATGGCTTATCTACTTGATTATTTAAGAATCTATCTCTATCTACATTTCTATATCCCTTTATCTCTAGGTCTATTATCTATCCATCTCTCTATTATTAGGGTAACTAAAATGCATGATTATTTTTCAGATGAACATGAAACCCAAAGAAATTGTTGGCTAGTTGTATTCCACTTCAGGCTAAACTCCTTGACCCTCAGGAGGTCTCCATCTCTCTCTTTTATCTTGAAGTCTACTCCAGGAACAACAACAACAAAAAGGAAGCTTGGTAACGAGTGACGTATTCTTGTGATTTCTCATTTTTCCTATCTTTTTCTCCCCTCACACTGAATCTGCCTCCCACATGGGAATGTGAGCTCTGGGGACAGGGTGTCCAATGTATTTCCACCGCAAACCAAGGTCTAGTGGTCAGACGTTTAGGTTTAGGATAAGCAACGCTTGAATCTTTGCTATGCCACCCATTAGTTTGTCATCTCAGGCTGCTAGCTACTTAGGCCCTCAAGCCTGAGTATTCTTGACTTTAAGTAAGAGTAATAACATAACGATAACAATTATGAAGATTTAACAAGATAGTACATATAAACAGTTTTCCAGCAAGTGGCACAAAAGAGAAGTTAAATAAATAAGAGAACATATTGCTATGGAAGTTCAGACCAAATTGGCGTGTGTTACAGCAAGGGGACTAGGTATCACCTTGAGCTTCCATGGACCTGGCAATTTATTTCCTGAGAGTTTTCACTTTGAAAGGAGACACACAGATTTCACAGAAGAAGGGACCCCAAATCAACACTAGAAGGGTGATATCAGGGATCAGATGGCTGGGATAAATACAAACCCAGAGACAAGAGACAAGATGAGGGGCCAAGAATTAGCATGATGTGGGAGTGTCACCAAACAAGGTTCAGTGTGAGATGGTTCTTAAAGCCAAAAGCTGTGAACAAGACATGGATGCTGAGGGCTGGCTTTTCCAGGATGTTGCCTGGGCATCCTGTTTGGTGATGAGTAAACACGTGTAAGACCAAGCTAGCTAGAGATATAACACCATTGACTCTTCTGTACTGCAGGAAACAAATGGTAAGAAAATATTCTTAACAGACTGGCAGCAAAGCCCAACAGCACTGAGGTATTTTAACCTTTAAAATCCAAGGCAATTTTCAATGTAGTTTGTTGTTTTTCAAACTGCGTTCTTTAGCAGCTCAGGATTCAATAGAGACACATAAGGACAAATGTGAGAGCAAGACATGACCTTTACATATTTAGATTAGCACAGACATGGGACATCTGGATAAGCACATGCAAACATAAAGCAACGTCTTCTCATGTTGGCTTTTGAAGGCATCAATCTTCCTAACTAAGGGTTATCTAAGTTATCACATTTCTCATTGGTTTATTTATGTAAAAGAAAATGGTATAGTGACTCTACCAACAAATTTGGTGGCCTTAGGACAGGCATTCTACAACTCCTTTCCTCCAGATTCCTGAGGACTGAATCATGCTTATGTCATAGCTCAACATCTATTGTGAGTACATTTTTGTAATATAAACTTTGAAAATAAAAATATATGACGATTTTTTAAAAATCACTAGTCCAAAATGAGCCGTTAAATTTGAAATATCATGCTACGTTCTGTTTTGGAATTTTTTTCTAAGCTTATTCTAAAATTTCCAATATTTCTTTTAAAAAGATATCTAATTGGGTATTTTGACTTTGATGATAATAGTTTTTTGTTGAGATTGTTATTTGGCAAAAATTGTGACATGTTTCTTTAATCCTTTCCTTTATCACTCTGATTTTAATATTTGTTTAATGTACTTAACATACTTAAAACTGTTAATTGAAAAATAATAATTATTCAGAAAACAATATTAATAAAATTAAAGCATTTACTAGAATTACCTTAGAATCATCATGAAATAATGTTTTCAAAAGACTTACAATTTAGGGAGAATTGCATTCTTTTTCAAATCTCAAAAATGGTAGAGAAGAGGAAAAGAAAACCTATTACTAAAATGTGTGAGTTCCAAATTAAAACACATTTTCAGTAAAAACATGTAGAAAGAATGACAACAGGTCTCCCTCCAAATGTACTTTCCCATCTTTGGCAATTTTACTAGAAACCCAAGTGCATTTTTGAATAATTAAATATATATATTTATATAAAAATATATTTTAAATATATATATTTCATTCTTTGGAATAACTGAAAAAATATTTTAAAGATAAAAGTAGCAAAAACAATACCACCCTCTAGGTTCATCTACATATAGCCTTTCACACTATGTTATTTTAAATTTCCTCCTTAAATGAATTTTCTTCTTTCCCAGCAGAATCTGAAAGGTTTATTTATCAACAAAATTAATGTCCAAAGTCTGTCACCTCTCAGCATTTCCACTAATCTAACTTACAAATACCAGGCAAGCATAGAACATTAAAAGTCAGAGCATGTCCTTGGGGACAGAAAGCAATGGTCACACTGTACCATTTATACAATATTTTCCCCCTAGGGATTTTGTGGTTGGTTTATCACGAGCACTTAAAAAAGTGTTTGAATCTTTATTTGTTATATAATAGCTGTGACATGGAGCCACGTTAAATACTTTTCTTGACTGATCTTGAATGACTCTGTCTTGGAATTTTAAATTTTAAACAGGACACTGGTCTCAGATGGGATTTGGGTTTCAGCTGATCATGAGCAATGTTATTTGAATTTCAGGACTTTGAATAGATAGTAAAACACATTTTGCCTCCTATAATTATTTTTTAATTTATGCTTTAAAAATAATGTTGGTAATTATATTAATTCTAAAATGATATTTTCTCAAAAGAAATACGAGCATTCTTATCATTTTAATTTTAATTCTTGATATATATTTTGGACTAATCATTTTGAGTAGTGAAAAATTTATTATGTAATATTTAGTAAAACTAATTTTTGAGAATAAAAATAAAAATAAATCATACCGAAATAGTTTATAAGAAATGACAGCCATCAAGCATGATCTCTGCAAGATTTATAATTATGTTTTTATTGCTGAATTATTTTTTATAAAAGTAAAGCTTGTTTTCAAAATGGTCCATTTATCTTATCCATTTCTGATTTTGTTTGAACATAAATGATCCAATCAGGATTTGTGAAAGAGAATCTGATTTTTTACAAGGAAGGAAGTAATATTAGAAGACATTGGTTCGCTAAATTATCTGGCCCTTTGTTACCTCTTATAATACAGCAGAGGCCCATTCAGGAGAAAAAAGGTAAGTGGCAATACACTTTTTTCATAACAAAGTGGATAGAGCTGGCTACGTGATTACCCACAGAGGAGATTTTAGGTTCCTCCACACTCAGAGATTCCCACTTGTCAAAACTTCCGTGGAGCATGATTCCTGGTGAACTGGACAATTGTTTCAGATTAGAGACCACTCTTAGACATCACAACGTTAGACTTCATGATTCTAAGATTTTTAAGTTTGGCTTTCATCTAACTTTGTGGTATCTCTCACTTTAAAGAAGTATGAAACATTTGTTTTCCACATTTTTATGACTTAATTTCAATACCCATGTTACATGACCTACTAACGTTGTTGTATTGTTTATTCTAGTTCACAAGTTGTAACAGTTTATTCTGAAAAGTTTAGGAGGGGTTCTTTTTATGTATGATATTTGGCTATCTCATATTATTATTCTGTTGTCAGATTTGGTAATAACCACATTCTAACAGAAAAAAAAAGATGCAAATCAAAGTATAAAGCATAGTTGGCTCATCTTAGTCTTAAATAAGGAGGAAAGACTATTTACTCTGTTAAAAGTAGGTGTTAAATCATTGAGGCACTACAGATCTTAGTAATTATTACCAAGAATATCAAGAATTTCATAGGTTTTTGAGGTTTCCTGGGAACCTGGAGTAGAAAAGACTCACAAGGAAGTAAAATATGTGTGTTCATTCTAACTTCACTGCCAAGTGAAGTGCAGCCTAATCCTGCTTTGTACTTGCCCCACTGCTCTGCATCAAAGAGAATGAGCAAAGTTGCTGCATGGACATATTGGTTCCACTCATTGAAATTAATAGCTGTAAGATACATGAAAACATATTTTCATTATAATCATATTTTCAAATTACTTAGCACACCAATAAAGGCAGCTTTGATTATTTACTGTTTATTAATACTTCCTCCTAGAAAACTGAATTTCTTCATCTAACAAAGTTAGATGAAAGCCAAACTTAAAAATCTTAGAACCATGAAGTCTAATGTTGTGATGTCCAAGAGTGATATCTAATCTGAGACAACTGTCCATTTCACCAGGAATGATGTTCCACATGAAGTTCTGACAAATGGAAGTCTCTAAGTGCTGAGGAACCTAAAGTCTCATATGTGGGTAATCATATAGCCCTCAAATTAGGATTGCTAGATAAAATGCAGGATGCCCTGTATCAACCTACAAAAGCAGAAACCAGTTTAAGAATCAAGGTGTTTATCTGGGATCAAAGAATTGCAATTCAGGGAGCATAGATTCAGGCTGAAGCCCAAATAGTGTCTCAATTACAGGGTAAAAGATGGGGGTTTTATGAGTAAAGGAAAGAGGTAATTACATGAAAAGAAGAGGAAAAGAAAACAACTCTATTGGTGTTAATAAACTAAGTTGTCCCTGGATGTACGTAACTGGTTATTGATTCTGTCATCAAATAGAAAGTCCACAATCTGTAGTCTTATGATCAGTATGTCCATTTCTCTGTTAACTTCTCAGACAATTAGTTGTAAAATAACAGTAGTTTTAGACCATTCCAAAGGTTTGGCCCAGTATAAGGTTCAAGATAGCAAAGCAGTTTCCCTGGAAAGGCAGCTTTCACTCCATTTAAAAATGGACCCACCAAAGTAAATTTTGACATTTCCTCTTCTGATCAAGATTTTTTTTAAAGCATTGCTGATCAACCATTAGAAACCATCGCTTGCCCATTTAAAGCATTACTGATCTCTCATTGCCAGGAAGGCTCATTCCTGGTATGTCATGTCCCACATAGGAGAGAAAGTGATTTTCTTAGGAGCCTTAAGCCCTATTTGAACAACAAGAGTGCCAGAGCAGACAAAAGCCTTACTGTGATGTTCCTTTTAGGGCAAACATTGCCTATAGTTCCTTGAAGTTTCTCAGGTAAAGGCTCATAAGCCTTAGTAATCATTTCAAAATCCTGAGTGACCATCATTGGAGTGGTATTTTATAACATTCAGCTATGCAGAAGAGACAAAATTTTACAACAGTTAGAATTCCTATAATAAATGCAAAATACTAAGTTAAAATTAGAGAATATACCTGAACCAGGAGGCAATTCTTGATAGTAGCCAGATAAAAAATTTAAAAACATGAGATGTCAGTAGACACAGTGTTTAGCCATTTGGCCTGTGCTTGGATTTTGTCTAGTTCAGTTTTTACTTCATCAGAGGAGTTTACTCAAGTACAACAAAAGGTGTTTATCACAGAACAAACCCCATCTTGCTCAGCTTGGAGGTAATCAAGAGTAAACCTGTTATCTAATAGAACTTGTGTGAAGGAATACAGAGAGTTTTCTTGAGTGGCTATTGCTTTAGCCACAGATTTAGCAGTATTCCCCAGGGTTTTATATAAATTCCTGATCATATATTCATTCAGGGCAGTTCTTACCCACGGAAAAAGTATTATGTCAAATCTGGCAGCTTTACTGGGCTTGACATTGTCAGGCATTGAACATCTTGAGCATGGATGCAGCCAGTTTCACATTTTAGACTGTGAAGTAGATTCAAGATAATGCCTACAATAAAAATAAAATAAAATAATAAAATAAATGAAAGTTAATGCCCGACACTGAGTTTCTGATTGATCATATAATGAAATAGGTGTAACCAATAATCCAACTGCACAATGACCTCTAGTTTGATAGGGACTTAGTGTATTTCCCATAGGTCTTTCCATCAAGTACAAGTGAAAATATACCCTAAGGGAGCACAAATCATGGAGTCACTATAATGAAATTAACTAAACCAAGAATTTGAAGAGTGGGAAAATTAATAAGTTTATCTGCAGTTAGAGTATGATTAAATTGGCAAAAATCAGGTAATCTTGATTTTTCATTTTTACAAATATGTCTTTTAAAGTCTTTGGAGATTTGATTGGTTAGGCAAGTAGTTCTAGGAGGAGTCCAAGTAAGCTTCATCTGACATGAAGATTCAACAGTAGAATTAATACAAGAAGTTAGTGGGGAATCACAAAAATCTTGGTAATTAAATGCACTAAAGGATCTTCAGATCATGTAGAGAGCGAGGCCTCTGATGACAAATACAACAGTTTGTCAAATTCCCTCCATATTCGAGGGATTGCGATATGCGAACAATGGAATTTTCCTTCCAACCAGAAAATAAGAAGAAAAAGGAAACAATAATCATTATCACCAATGTTTTGTCCTTAATATTATTCATGAGGTAGGAAGGGACTGGTAGAAATATGTAAGAA
Organism: Equus caballus; assembly: GCF_041296265.1. Taxonomy (NCBI): domain Eukaryota; kingdom Metazoa; phylum Chordata; class Mammalia; order Perissodactyla; family Equidae; genus Equus; species Equus caballus. Next base: position 23,596,567 of record NC_091687.1, read on the forward strand.
GAAAGAAAATAAGTCCAGTAACTAACACTGCACTTACAATGTATGTCACAAATGGAGTTAATATTGTATCAAATATAAAGTTTACAATGATAAAATTAAAAGATGAAATAAAGGTATAGGCCATATAGACCTGTTCCAGAATGTTGGGTTAGCTGTCCACATCAGATGTCATCTGCTTTACTTCCTAGTAATTTTTAATTCTAAATTTCCTGCTGATTTGACAGTCTAGTCGAGTGTAGGATCTTTCCTTACACGAGAAACATGAATCCAATTAAGTTTGGCAACAAAGGAGTTGGCTAAGAGTACCTGAAATGGTCCTTTCCACCTTGGTTGTGAAGAGTCCTTTTGGAGATATCATTTCCAAGAAACATAATCACCAAGCTGTAGTTTTTGGTGTTTAATTTCTTCATCTTCCAGGAACACTCTATGAAAAGGTTGTTCTACCAGGCTGTGATTCTTGTCAACAGCTTTAATTATTCTTTTGCAATAGGAAAGCATATCTCTTTTAGTTAGTTTGCTATCAAAGCTAAATGTATATGTCAACAAGTAATTATCTCAAAGGGTGAAAGCTTATGTTTGCCAAAGGGAGAAAATATTAAATTTAGGAGGACCAGAGGAAATGCTTTCAGCCAGGTCAACATCAAGTTTTCCATAAATTTTTCTGATTGTTTTTTAATTATGGCCTTTTTTCTTTCCACCAATGTGGAGGATTGGGGATAATAAGCATGCTGAAAGTACTACAATATGGGCCATACTTCACATACTTGCTTCATAGTGTGGCTAGTGAAATGCATTCCTCAGTCACCGTGTAATTCAGAAAGGAAGCCTCAAGTAGGTATTATTTTTCAAACAGTTTCTTTGCCACTCTGTGGGCATAAGTTTTGCTGCAGGAGAAGGCTTCAAACCATCCAGAAAACATCCATACAATAACAAGAACATATTGATAATCTGCACTAAGTAGCAATTGAATGAAGTTCACCAGCATGTGCTCAAAGGATCCAGAGGGAGCAGATCTGAGGCCTCTCGGGACAAAAATAGTTTTTCTTGTGGGTGGTAAAGAAATGCAAAAACCAAAAAATTGGGTTTTCCAGGCATTTGGGAAGATACAAATAGGGGCCTTGGTTTCCCACAGCGCCGTTTAATTTACAATCATTGTTTACTCATCTTAATTTTTCTGATTCAGAAGCAGACTGTTGCCATGTTACAAGGATATCAGGGCAGGAAAAGCCTGGTAATGGGTGTCATTTTTTGCAAAGCAGAATAGATTTCTGTTGTTGCTGCCTTTGAATGAAGATCAGCTAGGGTATTTCCGTGATTCTCAGGATTAGTCCTTTTATTATTTATTTATTTATTTATTTAAGATTTTATTTCTTTCCTTTTTCTCGCCAAAGCCCCCCAGTACATAGTAGTATATTCTTCGTTGTGGGTCCTTCTAGTTGTGGCATGCGGGATGCTGCCTCAGCGTGGTTTGATGAACAGTGCCATGTCCGCGCCCAGGATTCGAACCAACGAAACACTGGGCCGCCTGCAGCGGAGCACGCGAACTTAATCACTCGGCCCCGGGGCCAGCCCCTAGTCCTTTTATTGTGAGCCTCAATCTTGATGAGAGACATACAACATTTTATATCAGGATGTATCAGACTTCCAAGAATTTCACATAATTTCTGGACCCACTTACAACACATAAGAATAATACAAATAGAATCTATAAATTTAACATTGCTTCTCAATTGACAGTGTTTCCTATGTCATTTAACATACCCAATAAGCCTAATTAGTATAACATCTCTCTTTAAAATGATTATTTAGAATTTGATTTTGGAAAGTGTGTCAAAAATATTAAAAATGTTTTAAAACACTTGGTCAAGAAGGTCTTAGGTCACTGTAAATAATCTTCAGTTATCCATTTAACCATTGTGACAGACTTTCAGGCAAATACAGAAAGTTAAACAATTGCAGGAAAATCCTTAGCTCTTGTAATTAAAGATCTGATAAAAACAGCACAAGAAATTATTTTGATAAAACATAAAATCCCTGCCTTTTAGACAGAATATTCAAAAGTAAAGAAGAACCTTTCATAATCTCTTTATCAAGATCAGACTGAAAGCTCAAGAAAACCTTGTCCTTTTAACGCAGAGAAAACCAAGTTCTAATTTTGCACAAGCTTACTTTTGATATTAAAACTCATCTCCTTAATTAAATTCATTCTAATATTAGCTTGACTTATGCATAAAACTGTTTTATCAGGGTTCCTTTTTGATAAACTTTTTATGACTTTCATTTTTTTTTACATTCAAAATTTGTCCTTTCCTTTTTCCCATAACCATTTTTACTTTAGGACAAATTTGCTTTCTTAACATAAATGTCTCCATTCCCTATATGTTATTTTACTGGAAACATTTTCTCATAGCAATAATTTTTTCCATGTTGCACAAGAAATGTTTCTTAATAGACTCAAACATCTTTAGTTTTTCTGTAATAAAAACCCAAAAGTAGATAACCCCATGTTTAGTAAGTAATGTCAAATATTTTATCTGAATTGGAAATGATCTAGATACTCAATAAAATTATTAACTCAACTTATCAAAATTCTAAGGTTTAAAGTTACCAAAAGTTTTTGAAGTTATTTTTAAGTACATATAGCATAACACACCATTATTGTTAAAACCTTTTATCTTACTTACATCTATTCAGTTTATTCATTCCTAATAATTATGTTTACATTACCTGTGGAAACTTCATGAGACATTAGACAAAATCAGCAATCATTCTAAGTTATTTTTTTGTGAACACATTTTACAACAGAGATAACATGAATTTGACTAGCAAACCCAGGTAAAATAAAAGTTGTTTATTCTCATGATACTGACTGTTGATAACTTTAAAGATATGTATATTTTAATTAAATCAATGAACTTAAACTAGTTTGTATTTACTAAGCATTAATCCTAGATCATGTGAACTTGAAAAACACTTGGGTTAGTTTTTATATTTCTGAGAATTTAGAATACGCAATCCTTACAAGCACTTGACCTTTAAATCAACTAAATAGAACTCATTTACAAATCAATTATAGTAATACCATCTATAGGTAGAAAAAATGCCACACATCAACAACACGTGTATAGAGAGACACAAACATAGAGACCCCTCGGCTATTATTTTACAATTATTGCCGTGAATCATGTACAGTAATGAAAAAACTCACTAGTTATGAAAGAATAGTTGGATCCAAATTTAATTTTGGTGGTTGGAATAGATTAAGTTTATCTGCTCAGGTGGGCTAAAGGTTTTTACTACTATTTGTGGAGAAGATTTTTAAGATTTGTATTTGTCCTTGATGAACAATTTTATGGAGACTGTGGCAAGGGAGCCTTTATAGCAGTTTGTATTTTAAACAGCTTTCTTTTCCCTTTTTCTTTCCTTCAGTCTTAGGAATCAAGGATATTCTAGATAAGAGTTCCTGGGAAGAGACCTGGTAAAACTTTTACATCTCAAAGTCACAGAGAAAGAACGCAAACTCTTCCAAGAAGGACTGGTTTCTTAAGTCCAGAATACTTATAAGCCTTTTGAGACAAGTTGGAGAGGCTTTGGAATTGATGAAGAGGAATGAGTGGACTTTGGAATACCTCTAGAGCTGCGTTTCCAGGTTGCAAAGTTTTCTAAGATGTAACTTAAATGACATCATAGGTTGATCCACTCAATCAACTACATTATCATCAATGTGCTTCTTTTCCGCTGGTTACATAGTTTTATTTTAACTTAGGGGAGAAGGTCTAAAAAAAAAAAAAAACATCTATCAGTCTCTGAATATCAGCTTCCAATTTGGCCAAATTTCTGATAATAAAGTTATTAAATTCCTTCAAATATCTTGTCAGGTTTCAGCCAGATGAACAATAAATATTTCTGGCAGTATTAAACAACTCTATAGATTTTTAGTCTTAAGTTCACCTTGGCTGTTTAAGGGAATAACATAGCAGTTTAGCAGGAAAATCCTCAGAGTCTTGTGAACTTTGGTGGGGGGGGTGGGGGTGGCATATGGGGGCCCTGCTTTGAGAGTAGACATAGAGTGTCTGTAAGGCCATTAACTTGGCAAGCTTTTGTTTATGATCATGTACTCTTTTCTTTTAGGTACCTCTTATATCTTTAATTTTTCATCAGCTTTTTGCAACAAAACTTTCAATGAAGCTATTTTGAAATTTTGAAGCCTTTGCTTTTAAGTACATTTTTAAAAATGATCTTATTTAATTAAATGTTCCTCATAATGATCATTATAATTCTAGGTTTTAATTCCCCTGATGGCTGGAAGCCATTTGGTAGGACCCTGCCACAAATGAAGTTCAATCCTCAATTCTACTCAGGCGTATCTGGCTGCAAATAAAGTGCAACCAACATTTCTGTCCAGTCATATTTTTGGGTCCTTCACCAGATGATTATCAAGCCAAGTTCTCAGAACATCAAAGAAGGTTAGTAAGATTTTGCTGTTTTTGTAAATATTTACAGCTTCTGGGATCATGGTTCTTAAGCAGATGTGCCAGAAGCTGGCATGTTAACCCTTTAGAAATTAAAAATCTCACTTAATTTGTCCAATCTTAAATCCATGGTTCCCAAATTTAGTGTGCAAAAAGACAAGTTTTGGAAGATTAAAAGAGCGCTAAAGTGGACACTGTAATTTTAAATCATCTTTAGTCCATTGATACAAATATTTCTAGGAAGAAGGACCTTAGTAAACTCAGTTGGAGCTCAATAAGGGAGGAACTTTTCAGAAATTTTTAAGAAATTGTGAATCTCATGTTAAAGAAAAGTGCACAACAGGGCTAACAATAGAGGAACCCCTACCAAGTGGAGCCCATTAACTTAGTTGGAATCCTTACCAAATTGGATAATCCTCCCAAACAGCAACAGGCACGAACTGCTGTGAGCTGGCAGAAATAGCGAAACCCTTCCAAATGGGAACAGCCATGAGCCAGTTTTGAGACAATTGTCCCTGCTGAGCAATTGCCCCCAAATCCTAAAGAAAGGCAATGACCTCAATCAAAAAGAAGGAGATCAGAGCCCGAGAGGACTCATGGTCAGAGGAGATGGAGGTGTGTGGAAACGGTACACACAAGGGGCTCATATAGGTGCTGTACCTGGTTCCAGGGGATGCCAGACTGTGAAAGTGAGATCACTTCAACTTGCACTTTATGACACCATATGTCAAACTACAAAAACAGAAACAAGTTTAAGAGACAGAGTGTAAATTTGGGATCAAAATAAGTATCTGGGGAGCACGGATTCAGGCTGAAGCCCAAATAACATCCCAGTTACAGGGTGAAAGAAGGGCCGTTTTATGAGGAAAGGAAAGAGGTAATTATGAGAAAGGAACCAGCCTAACAAGACAAAGCCATCTGCAAGACCCCTGGCCTAACAAGATAAGGCCCTTAACCAGTCAGCAAGCTAGGAGAATCAGATAGAGGCCACCAAGATCCATATTCTGAAGCCTCTGGACTTTCCTGGGTTTATGCATGTGCTTTAGCACCTAGGAGTCCACTGAACATGACCCTAGCCCCTCTACCATACTAAAATCACACAAAGGGGTGGAGAGCTAGCATGCTAATGTTACACATGTCTCATGTAGTAACATGCTGTTACTGAACCCGAAGTGAGTTCGCTCACTCGTTGCACAGCAAGCCAATCTCTGACACTGGGTGTGGTGGAAGAAAGTAGGAATTTTATTTTTGGACAGTGCTGAGGAAGGAGAGAGGGCAGCTAACGCTGAAATCCCAAACTCCCTGAAAAGCTAAAAGTAAGGGTTTTTATTTGGGGTTTTAGGTAGGGGAGGGGAGCATATGGCCTTGCTGGTCGGAGCTTTCCCACCAGCCTGTCTTTGGCCTTGAGACACTTGCAGAGAGGAGGAAGCCTATGACCTTGCTGGTCAGCAGCTTTCCCACCAGCCAGTATCTCTTTGTGGGGAGGAGATAATCCAGGTGCTTGTCCTTGACAGTGTCTGTCTCCATGGAGGATAGTGGATTCTGGAGCCAGGAAGCCAAAGAGTAAGCAGGAAATGAGTGTTTGGCCATATATGCTGGGTTTAAAGTGGGGAAACTGATATCAGGGTCGATATCAACGCTAGGTGAGTGTGCAGGCACAAGCACAACCCACCTCCACATGCCATGACAAGATACTCTTCCTCAACCTTTGCCCAATAAAAGCCCCACAATTCTGTTCCCTTATGAGCCAATCACTTGCCCCTTTCCTTTTTGCATCAGCTCCCTGTGCCTCTTCTGTTCACAAGCTAGTAAACTTTTACTTTTCTGCCTGGGTTGGTTGTCCCTCTTGATTTCCATCCTGGGGGACAAGAACCCAATGTGCTGGTAATAATTATATAAAAAGAAGAGGAAAAGAAAAAAATTCTATGAGTGTTAATAAGCTAAGTTGTCCCTGGATATACATAATTGGTTACTGATTCTATCTTCAAATAGAAAGTCCATAATCTTCAGTCTTGTGATCAGGATGTCCATTTCTCTTTTAACTTCTCGAACAATTAGTTGTAAAACAATGATGGTTCTAGTTCATTTCAAAGGTTTGGCCCAGTCCAACTTTCAAGACAGCAAACAGTTTCTGTAGAAAGGCAGCTCCAGCTCCATTTAAAAATGGCTCTACTAGGGGGCAGCCATGGTGGTGTAGTGGTTAAGTTCTCACACTCTCCTTTGGCGGCCTGGGGTTTGCAGGTTTAGATCCTGGGAATGGATCTACACACTGCTCATCAAGCCATGCTGTGACAGTGTTCTACATACAAAATAGAGGAAGATTGGCACAGATCTTAGCTCAGTGGCAATCTTCCTCAAGCAAAAAGGGGAAGATTGACAACAGATTAGATCAGGGCCAATCTTCCTCACCAAAAAAAAAAAAAGTCCTACTGAAGTCAATTTTTATATCAGTTAAATTTGAATCTCATGTAAATAAAGAAGCTTTTTTTGTATAAATATGTTTAAAATATTGTATGGGTCATACTTATCCTCAAAAAAAATTGTTTATCTGCCCATATTTTTTTGCTAAGTCTGGAAACCTTACCTTAAGTACATATGTTGGGAGGAAAATCTTTCCCTCTACAAATTTAGGTCTGAGTGGTCTGAAAATAGACAGATTAACACAAAACAGAGAATTATGCATGCAGGTGCATTCAGATGGAAAGTCTCTCCGAATAGCCAGGATAAGGGTTTATATATCAATTAATAGAGTAAGAGAGGTGGAGTAGGACTTCTATGGGATACAAATATGTTTTTAGGGGAGACAAATGAGCTTTTAGGGTAACAAATCGAAGTCAGAATGGTTGTTGAAAATGTTTGTTCATGTAATTTCTCATCCCTGTCCTAATAGTCATTCTCTTTCCTGGTGGGAATCTCCTCCAGAGGGGATTTGTGGCAGCTTCACTCTTAGAAGCCTCTGCTTTTAGTCAGAAAAGAGAATCCCCAGAAAGGTTTCTTTCTGCAACTGCTGGATCTCAAATGTCTGCAGTTTAAATATCCTTTATACTGCTGTGAATTCCTTCCCATACATACATTGTGGCTAGTGCATGTTAGTACAATATTGGTGGAAGGTAATTTGGCATTATCTAGATCGTTATCTATTGGCTAAAGAATTAAGCTTCATGATATTCATTCTACAATGTACAGACAGGCTTTTACAAAGGTACATTTTGTTCTGGAATGCATATAACATTGAATTTTGTTTTAGAGTAGTGAATAAAAAAGCAAACAAATAACATCTTAATTGTTCATCAAAAGAGGACTGGTGATATAAATTTGATGAATGTATATAATGAAATACTAAATAGCCCTTACAAAGGGTAAGCTAGATTTATTTACACTAATGTAAAAACTAAGCAATATTATGATATAAATTCTTCCTGCATTCCGTTGTTCCTAATAACCATATACAATAGTAATTTTAAGTGAATCTTATGTGAGGCTACAAATACTAAATTCTTACTATGTGCCAAGCCCTGTTGTTAGAGCTTTATGTATATTAATGACCTTACTCCTCACAATGGATTTATAAATTGTGTATAATTCTTAATTATTTTTTATGAAATAGAAGCACAGAGAGGAGAAGTCACTTGTTTGAGGTCACATAGCTAGGAACCAGAACTTAAAGATTTGGAATTTTGGAAGTTAAAGATTTTACCTGTCCCTATTCAGACGCCCAAACGGAATCAAAGTCAGTATAAGCTGAAGGGATCAGAGACAGAATATGATGAAGGAAGGCTCTCAGACTTCTTAGATCCCACAGGACCTGACCATAGAGCTATCTGCCAGCAAATCTGTGCTATTCTTCAAGACAAACAAAGAATGAGCCCAAAGTTGATTTAGAAATCATCAAGGATGCCTCCTCAATTTCAAATAGGGGTGACTGTGTCAGTTTTTGAACTCCAGATAACAGCTACCCGGAGCCTTGGGTGTGCAATCCTCATCTTGCAGAGCCTTAGTAGTGTGACCCATCCCTGAAGAAGGTAGAGCTATTGCTCTAAGGGTTCCCTAAGATAGGAACATCACTCAAGAAGGCTGAACCATGAAACCAAAGGGGATTATTCCCATGACTTAAGATCTAATGCTATTTGCCTTGCTAGGTTTTGGACTTGCTTGAGACTCATCATCCCTTTATTCTTTCTGATTTCTCCCTTTTAAAGTGGGAACATCTATCCTATGCCTATCTCATTGTGTTTTGGAAGCACATAACTTATCTGGTTTCACAAGGTCATGGTTGGAGGGGAATTTTGCCTCAGTATAAGTCATACACCAAGTCTCACCCATTTCTGATATAGATAATAATTAGATGAGACTTTGGACTCTAGACTGTTGAGTTGATACTCAAAAAGGTTAATATTTGGGGGACTGTTGGGATGGACTGAATATATTTTGCACATGAGGAGAACGTGACTTTTGGAGGACCAACTGTGGAAAGTTATAGACTGAAAATTTGTCCTCCCCAAATTCATATGTTGAAGTCTTAACCTTCAATGTTATGGTATTTAGAGGTGGGGCCTATGGGAGATAATTGCTTTTACATGAAGTCATGGGAGTGGGGCCCCCATAATGAGATTACTGTCCTTAAAAGAAGAGAAAGAGAGATCAGAATTCTCTCTCTCCTCTGTGTAAGGATACAGTGAGAAGAAGGCAAGCTAGGAAGAGGGCTTTTATCAGGGTCCAAATCTGTCAGTGCATTGGTCTTATACTTCCCAGCCTCCAGAATTGTGAAAAATAAATGTGTGTTGTTTACGCCATTCAATTTATGATATTTTGTTATAGAAGCCCGAGCTGACTAAGACACTATGCTTTAGTATTTGGGCAGTATTTGAGATATCTTTGTCTGGGACAAGGCAGAAGGAAAGGATTCTGGAAAGAGATGACGTGTTCACTACATGACTTTTGAGAGGACAAAAAGCACTGGACACCGGGAAGCTTCTAGCCACGCTAAGGAAGAAGAGAGAAGACAAATTACTAATATCAGAAATCAAAGAGGGGCCATCGCTATAGATTCTATGGACATTAAAAGAAAAATAAAGAAATACTATGAACAACTCTATGCCTACCAATTTGATAACTTAAATAAAATGGGCCAATTCCTTGTAGATGCAAGCTGCCAAAACTCACACAAGAAATAGACAATCTAAATATGTCTATGTCCATATGGAAAATGAATCAATAATTAATAACTTCAGAAAGCACCAGGTCCAGATGGGTTCACTGGTGAATTCTACCAAATGCTTGAGGAAGAATTTACACCAATTTTCTACAATCTTTTCCAGAGGATAGAAGCAGAGGGAATACTTCCTAACTGATTCTATGAAATTGTCATTACCCAGATACCAAAACCAAACAAGGGCACGACAAGAAAATAAAACTACAGACCAGTATCTCTCATTAACATAGATGCAAAAGTACTTATATTAGCAAATCAAATCCAACACCGTGTCAAAAAATATATGCACCACGATGAAGTGGGATTTATTCTAACTATGCAAGACTGGTTCAGCAGTTGAAGATCAATTAACACAATCCATCACATCAACAGGCCAAAAAGGAAAGAATGCATGATCATATCAATAAATGAAGAAAAAATATTTGACAAAATACAACATCTATTCATCATAAAAACAGTATACTAGGAGTTGTCATTTGTTTCTGTTTATTTAATTTTTGAAGAAATGTAATAAAATAGTTCAAAATTTTTAAAATATTTCTTATGGTCCTCTCAGAGGTGGCTCCTACTCACCACTACAGCCTCATGTCTTGCTTCTCTTCCTTCAAACACAGTATCATTCTATGATAAACTATTCACAATTCTGCTAAATCAAAGCTCTCTCTCTTCTACATATATTTTGTTCCTGTCACTTTAAACATTCTTTCTCCACTTTTTCCATTATGTTTCAGCTTAGCTATCACCTAATCAAGAAGAATATTTCTGAATTCCTCAGACTCTATTAGTCTCCCCTCCTGTGTACATCAAGGCTATCAAATTCTTACCCTTTACTTACAATTCTCTCACTAGATAATCTTTTGTCCTTCTGTATGTATACCCTTTCACTTTCCATTAGATTGTGCATATCTTGGAGGCATTTACTGTATTGTTTGTTCACCATGAGATGCAATCAGATCTGTGCTCAAAAAGCATTAACTTGGTAGTGTCAGCTGATTCCAATTCACATGGTCTCATGGCATGAGGAGGGGATGGTCTTGAAAGGTATATTTAAAATTTTTAGGAATTTGAAAAGATTTAAAACATATGTAGTGAAGGTCATAATAGAGCCCAGGTTCTCAATTTTGGCTCTATGTTGGAATCATCTGGCAGTTTTAAAAAATACTTGGGCTCAATGATTTCTTTCCATAAATATTTAGATGTAATTGGTGTGGGTACAGTATGAGCACTGGAATATTTACACTTTCCTAGTTGATTGTAGTTGCAGAAAATTTTTAGAACCATTGCAATAGGTCATGAGCAGAATGGTGAGTGAACCCAGGATTGCAGATTTACAGACACGACACAATTTATAAGCAATTAGTGAAATGTTTTACCCATACAGCTCTAATTCAATGAGTTCAATGTTTATAGTAAGTCAATGTATCTTTCAAGTCAAAGACATTTCAACAACAACAAAAATGAGGAGCGATCACTATTTCTTGGCCAATACCTAACGTGTTAAATGTACAGATTCATCAAATGCTGGGACTTTTAAACTAATTAGAACATTTGAAAAATTTTCTCCTAATTCAAACAGTTTCAAGTCACCGGACACTAGTTTGAAGTTTTTCTTTAGTTTATTTTTCTTGAGTTTAAACAACTCAAACTTGATAAATAGGCCTCTTCCAACTTAAGGGTTATAAATGTGTTATTCCCATGGATTTATACACAATGGAAACAGATTAATACTCACCTCATTTATTAAATTTTACTTATAGAAGCCACACTCCCAAGAGTGAAAGAATAGATACAAGCAATAAAATAAATTTCCTATATAATGTTAATTAACTATAATAATTCACTTGTTTATTTAGTAAATATAAAATTTGTCATGTTTTATTATAACTGTACCATAACTCTATTCTAGATGCCAGGAATACAATTAAATAAAATTTGGTACCTGCCTGATGTAGGAAAAAAGGAATAATTCATGAATTAGAACCTGATGCAAAAGAGGATAATGAAAGATTGTACATGGTGTTCAGCATAGTGAGAACTTGGTACTTAGTCACAAATGAATTATTAACAGCAGCAATGAAGAAAGTAACACTGGGAATAAAGCTAGTGGACAGTAAGGAAGAAGACAATTGGGTGAAAAGTGGGAGAAAGGAATACGGATTTGTCCTGTGTACATAATTTGGGTAACAGGATAGAAGTTGGTATTCTTCATATAGATAACATGGGGTCATTGCTTTGGAGTGAAAAGTAAATTTAGTTTAGGCTTTGTGGAGTTGAGTTTGATTTATCAACCAGGCAGCTATTGATAAAAAGTCAAAAACTCGACACAGATACTTGAGTCGGACATGTAGGTTTGACCATCATAAACTTGGCTGAAACCACAGCTTTGTAGGTGGTTACCCATTAAAGTGCATAGAGTCATAAGAGCAGAGAGACAAGGATCTATCTGAGAGTAAAACGCATTTCAGGTGTTAACCATGATGATTAACCTACAGCAGAAACTCATACAGAAGAAGAGAATGTAAAGAGGAAACCTCATATATCTGGAGTGCGTTGTGTCTGACTATATAGTCTTCTTAGCATAGGCAAGTGGTTCCTTGCCTTCTAGTCTACAGTTTGTTTGAAGTTTGAAGTGAATTAACAGTCTCCTTTGAAAAAAAAGCTCATTTGGCCTGTAATGGTCATAACTTTTTTTTACATTAGCCATATCTCTGTGCTAGGAATAGCATTTGTGGGCAAATAAAATTTTGAGCAAGAATTATGTATCTGATATTATTCTGGCTACTTTATGGATGTTATTCATTGTAATAAAATTAAAGGTCTTTTTTTTTTCTTCCACATACTCTGTGTGTGGAACTATGTGAGATCTTTAGTGGTGCATACATGAATGACAACCAATTCTTAGTTTCAAGTAGGGACGTATTTTGTTCTCAAGTTGCTAAATGGAGACATATTTGAGGTACTAAATTAGAGATAACTCAATAAGAAAACGATTAGTACAAATTTACAAATGAGGAAAACACTGAGATAGGATTTGAAGAATAATTTTTAGCTAATAAAAGAAAAAAGATACACTTCAGATAAAAGCACACAAGTATGTAGAAACACGCTGAGAACTAAAGGTATTTGGGTTTGGGGTGGTGGTAAACAGTATGAGGAGAATTTCTGATTCATAAAAGCAATACATGTGGTTGGATTGATGGTGCTAACATTAAATTATAACATAGATTTTAAGAAAGATATTTGGGGAGTAGAAATAGATTGAAATTGAACTAAAGCATTATACTGTATTAAGTCACTTGAGGTAGTGTCACATTATTTCCCCAATTGGCATGGCTTAGGATTCATTATGTCTCAACAAATTAGACCTTGAACAATGCAGAAAGTGAAGGGGTTGAAGCTCATGCACTATTCAGCCTTAATGTGCACATGGAAAATTCTGAGTGATGACTGTGAGTTTTAGGAGTAGTTTTTGAGTGAATCTTCTTAGTATTAATGGCAAACAGTGAAGAAAAGACCTGGAAAGCAAGTTAGGTTGAACCAGGACTAAATCATAAAATCAACAAAGGCAAGTATTAAAACAGAATGGGAAAATTGTTAATAATTAGATTATAACAAATGAGGTTAAATGGGTTGTCTGGCAATGGGAACAGTAAGTCATCTTTGATCACCAGAAGAGAAAAAAAATGAAACAAAACAATAACAGGTTGCTGTGCACATGAGTGGAAAGGAGAAGATATGAAAAAGATGAGTTAGCGGCACCAAAATATATGTTATTTCCCAAAGTAAACCTTGAATATGATTGATAGTGTATTTTGTACAAAAATAAACACTTCAGAATACTATATGGTATATGTGGAGATAATATGCAAACTGATATATTACTAAATGGCAATAATTCAAACCACATGGTTCTAGTCAAGGAATGGACAGAAAGATCAGAGGAACAGTTTGCATAGTGCAACAACAGGCTCTAGTTTGCATAATTATAGTACTTAGATTGAATTGACAACCTCAGATGTCAAAAGGTTATTGCCTCCTGATCCCTGGATCTCAGCTATGATAATGTTTTCTTGAACTCAATCAATCAATCCTGAGTAGTTTCATCATTCTTCACTTTCATGTTCTTAGAAGAGACGGTAGTATTCCTGGTGGACTAGTTAGGGATCTCATTATAACTCATTTTTGAAGTCCCAGTCTAAGGCCTTCTCTTCGGAGGATTTTTAAAGCCTCTGTTTCCCTGTATTAAATTCCTCTCTGCTTATGTTTAGAGTAAGGAAGAAAGAAAAGGAGAAGGGAAAAGAAAAGGAGTAATACGAGAAGAAATGTGAGTTATGGCTCTAAGCTTGTAGAAAGGGGAGAACCAGCATGATATATTAAAATGAAGCTGATAGATCATAAAGTATGATATTTTCAGAAAATAAGAACATATCAGGATATCTGATTACATGAAAATGTAAATTTCTATGTAAAATAACAAAGGTGTTATTCAATGTACTTGGAAATACATTGAATTTGCAGAAATACATTCTGCAAATGTAAAAAACAAAAAAACAGAAAATAGCCAGAAACATGGTAAGGAAAAAATAACCTTCTAAGTCAGTCTTTGGTAAAAGGGAAAATCAAAACTATATACAGTTTTGTAAAAATTATAATGAGATAACATATGAACAATCTATAAACTCTGTAGAGGAAGATTTCAAATCCAGGCAATCATAAAATAATGAAAACAAATGAACTTCACATTCAAAGATAAGACATGAATAACCAAAACAAAATAAAAAAATTAGTAGGTTTAAATGACTAGTGATGAACAGGGTAAATAATATGTTACATAAAACTAAAATTAATGTAATTAAAACCTCAATGTTATAATTTATATTATATGTATGACAGGTAGGAAGAAAAATATTTATAAGTGAAGAGCCATTACAAATCAAAAGCAAAAAACTTAAAACCTAGAAGACAATTGGGCAGGTTATATGATAAAAATTTCTTTCAAGTGGAAAATGGGTAGTGAACAAGGAAAATTAGCATGCAATTATTAAAATAAATTATACAACCTATTATTTCCTGACACAAAAATATTTTCAAAATCTGTTGGTTTTTTTTTTAAATCCTGCTTAAAATGCCACAATGTAACTATAGTTTTCATTTTCTATGGTTCAAAGCTTGTGTGTGTGTGTGTGTTTCTGTGTGTCTATGTAAGAGTACACTTATCTGAGGAATACATTGGAAGCATTGACAGCAAGCTTTTTATCAGTAGCTGTCTCTAGTTTTCAGATTTCGAGGTGATATATTTTTCCATCAATACTTTACATATTTCTAATTGTTTTACATTTTTTAATTTTTTATAATTTTTAAATAAAATTTCATATCTCTGAAAAATTATAATCAATATTGAAAAATTGAAAATTAAGCTTAGAAAAATACCAATAATATTATAAAAGAATATTTTGCAGTATATCAATGATTCATAAAAACAAATAAAATGATTTTTAAAAAATTGTGCCAAATATATAAGCATATAATTTCTAGAATAGATACGTCTAGTGGCTAAAATTTAAAGTCTGGCTTTATTGGCAGCTAAATAAATGTTAATCCTAGTAACCATGTAGGGTATTTTATTTTTGCCCATCAAAATAACATGACCTAAAAATTCTCGGTGCCAAGAATACACAATGGGGATAGGATAGTCACTTCAACAAATGGTGTTGGGAAAACAGAATATCCACATGTAAAAGAATGAACCCTTATTTTACACCAAACACAAAAATCAACTCAAACTGAATCAAAGACTTAAACAAAAGATCCAAAACTGTAAAACTAGTAGGAGAAAGCATAGGAGAAAATCTTCATGACGTGTTTTGACAATGATTTCATGGTGATAACACCAAAAACATAGGCAACAAGAACAAAACCAAATAAATAGGACTACATTAAACTGAAAAGTTTCTGCACAGCAAAGGAAACAATCAACAGAATGAAAAGGCAATCTGTGGAACGGGAGAAAATATTCACAAACCATATATTTTGCAAAGAATTTGTTATGGATGGACTGTTTGTGCCCTATCAAAATTCATATGTTGAAATGCTAACCTCCGATAAGATGGTATTAGGAAGTGAGGCTTTTGGAGGTTATTTAGGTCATGAGAGTGGAGGCCTCATGAATGAGATTAGGCCCTTCTAAGAAGAAAGGTTTTTCCTCTCTCTGTTCTCCTCCACGTGAGGATACAATGAGAAGACAACCAAGTCAGTACGTGGGCTGTCACCAAACACTGGATATGCCAGCAACTCTAACTTGGACTTTTCAGTCTCCAAAACTGTCAAAAATAAATGTTTGCTTTTTAAACCACCAAGTTTATGATAATTTTTGTTATAGTAGCCTGAACTAAGACAGAAAATTGAAAGTGAAAAATGGAAGTGCAGCTGTAACAAATACCTGAAGATGTACAAGTGGCTTTGGAACTGGGTAATGGGTAGAGAACAAAAGAGTTCTGAAGTGCTTGCTGAAGGCAAGGCACTACAGAATGGGTCATGAGAGAAGTAGTTATAAATATCAGCCATGACCATGTGACCAGTTATGAATACAATGTGCATATGTGTGTATGTATGCATGTATATCTTTTTTCTTTGTTCTCCCTTCGTCCCTTACTGTGTAACATAAGATATTTAAGTTATTGGATATCAAGGAGAAGAATAGCAATACTCACAGACTATACCTCCTTTTCTCTGGAAGGGGTTAGCGTGCGTTTGGTTGTAAATACATGTTAGGCAGAATTATGACCCTGTTATTGTCTATATTTAGAGATTCAATATGACTAAGGAGATGCATATGAGTGCCAAGTTGACAACAGGTGGAATTGTAATGGTTAATTTTGTGTCAACTTGACTGGGCCAACGAGTGCCCAAATTAAATGTTATTTCTGGCTGTGTCTGTGAGGGTGTTTCTGGATGAGATTAACATTTGAATCATTGGACTCAGTAAAGTAGATTGTCCTCCATAATATGAGAAATTATCCAATCCATTGAAAGCCTGAATAGAACCAAAAAGTGCAGGAAGGGGGAATTCACAATTTTGCTTCCTGCCTGCCTGTTGAGCTGGGACATTGATCTTGTCCTTGGACTGGGATTCACACCATTGGCTTCCCTGGCGCTCAGACCTTCAGACTTGGACCAGAATTAACACCCTTGGCTTTCCTGAATCTCCAAATTGCAGAGGCAGGTCATGGGACTTCTCAATCAATTCCTCATAATAAACATTTTTCTATACAAATATTTCCTTGGCTCTGTTTTTCTGGAGAACCCTGATTAATGTGGAGTTAATCTCCAAAATATATTAGTAGCATCTACAAGTCAATACTGAAAAGAAAAACTAATACTTTGGTTAAAAAATGGACTGAGAACTTGAATAGAAATTTCTCCAAAGAAGACTTACAAATGTTTAACAAGCACGTGAAAAAATGCTCCCTATCACTAATCAAATGTAGAATGTTATATCCACTATGGGAAACAATATGGAGATTCCTCAAAAAATTAAAAATAGAACTACTATATTATCCAAGAATTCAACTTATAAGTATTTAGCCAAAAGAATTGAACTCAGGATCTCAAAGAGATATTAGCACTCCTATGTTCATTGCTGCACTATTTACAATAGCCAAGATGTGGAAACAACTTAAATATCCATGGCAGATGAATAAAGAAAAAATGATATATGTGTACAATGGGATTCTGCAATATGCAACATGGATGAACCTTTAGGATGTTATGCTAAATGAAACAAACCAGTTACAGAGACAAACATTGTATGATTCCATTTACATGAAGTATCTAAATAGTCAAATTTATAGACAATAGCAGAATGCTGGTTAGCAGCATCTGAGGTGGGGGAAATGGGAGTTACTAATCAATGGGCATAAAGTTTCAGACAAGCAAGATGCATAAGCTCTAGTGATGTGCTGTACAACATTGTACCTATTGTCAACAATAATGTATTATACAAGAAAAATTTTTTGAGAGGGTAGATCTTGTGTTACATGCTCTTACCACAATAAAAATAAAAAAAAATCTTTGCATCTACTTTTGTATGGAGTTCATTTATATTTAGTAAACAACAATAAGTAATAAATTAATCATACATTGTGAATCCATGCTTACAAGCTTAAACATATTTTTAAAAGTAATTCTAACTCTTTTATTACAGGTAAATTTAAGGTATGGAAAAACCATCATTTCACCATTATTTATAATGTAGATGCTTCTATCAATCATGATATCCATCAAAGAGGAATTTACATAGCCTGAAACATGTGATCAACATATCCCAAAGGCTGAGGAACTTTCTTTCCTCTTCTACTCTGAATGCACACGAGTTGTAAATAAAATCGAAAAAAAAATGGGAAACCAAAAATATATAGGTGGGCTCCGTAACAGGATTAATATTTTTATGAGCTATGAACTAGGCTCAGAAGAGAAGTGCAAAAGTTAACAAGGTCTACTAGATTTCAGTCTAAAAACAGGTAGCGGCCTCCTGGAGGTATATCCCTGGGAAGTAAAGCATAAGCACAGTAAAAAATAAACGTCCTATCACTCCAGGCATGGGGGTTGGGGGGACATGGAAAGAGAGAGAAAGATGCTCACCAGAGCATGAGGCTTTTAATTTTTAGTTGGTGTCAAATGCTTATTGTCCCAATACCAACTCAAAAAGTTATAGGAGTTGGAGAACTGACCTACCTGATTTCAAGACTTGATATAGAGCTTCAATAATGAAGACGCTGTGATTCTGGTGAACAAATAGATATATAGCTCAAGGGAACAGGACAGAGAGTCCAAAATAGACCCACACAAAAGTGGTTAATTGATTTGTAAGAAAGAAACAAAGATGATTCAATGGAGAAAGGTAGTCTTTGCAACAAATGGTTCTGAAGCAATAGACATCCATGCTCAGGAAAATGAACTTCAACCTATATCTTACACCCTATATAAAATTAACTCAAAAGGGATCATTGACCTAAATATAACATGTAAACTATAAAACTGTTATTAGAAAACAGGAGAAAAACCTCTGTGTCCCTAGGTTCAGCTACAGTTGTAAGCTGCTACACCAGAGTATGATTTATGAAGGAAAAAAAGGTAAATTAGACGTCAACAAAAATTTTTTAAGAAGTTTGCTCTGTAAAAGACATTCTTAAGAGAATGAAATAAAAAGTCACAGACTGAAAGAAAAAATGGGAAAATCACATTGGATAAAGGGCTTATAACCAAAACATGTAAAGAACTTCTAAAATTTAACAACAAGGAGATAAACAACTTTAAAAAAATGGGAAATAGATTTGAATAGACATTTCACCAAAGAAGATATACAGTTGGCAAATAAGTACATGCAATGATGCTTGACATCATTGGTCATTATAAAACTGCAAATTATACCCACAATGAGATACCTCTAAATACTTTTAGGATTACTAAAATTTAAAAAATATATGATATTGACAATACCAAGTGCAAACAAAGAGGCTGAGACATAGAAATCTCATTCATTGATGGTTAAAATGAAAAATGCCACAGACACTTTGGAAAACATTTCATTAATTTTTTTTATAAAGTTAAAACATAAATTTGCCATATGACCCAGGAGTCCCACGTATTTCCCCAAGAGAAATGAAAACTTATATTCACACAAAACCTTGTATTGGACATTCGTAATCTTTTTACCCATAATTGCCAAAAACAACATAAATGTTCTTCAATGGGTAAATGGATAAACAAAGTATGTTACATTCAACCCATGGAATACTATTCAGCAATAACAAGAAAAAAACTATTGATGCATATAACAAATGGTTTAATCTCAAATGCACTATACTAAATGAAAGAATCCTAGAGTCAAAATGCCAAATACTGTGTGATTCCACTGAATGACATTCCAAAAAAAGGCAAAAGTATAGGGACAGAAGTTGGCAGGGGTTGAGGGGGTGGGTATTATTTAAAAGGATTAGCATGAGTGAGTTTTTTGGAGAATGATGGAAGTATTATGTCTTGACATGGTAGGGATTCCATGACTGTATTTTTGAGGACCCAAAGAAGTTAATTTTGCTCTATGTTCATTAAAATAAAATAATAATTTAATAAATGGTTATACGAAAGTTAAAGTTTATATTATTTAAAAACTCCTGCCAGTTTCAAGACCATGAAAAGAAGTGGGGGCTTTATGAGGAAACATAAGCCACCAAACTGTACACATATGACCAGCACTGCAAGTTTTTCAAATGTTCTCAGATTTTCTTCCCCTTGCTGTCAAGATTGAGTTCTCCCCAATACTCAGGATAAATGATCAGATATCCTCAAATAATTTAAACCTTTCACTTCATAAAAAGGAGACTAAAGACAAGCCTTTTAAAAATGAAAGAAGGGAGAAAAGGTCTTCTAATGGTGAGTCCTTTTCTAAAATTAGGTAGTGAAGGAGAACAAAGGATACAACTCTTTGTAATGATATTTTTCACTACCATTTGCTTATTCCAAATTTTCTGTAATGTGCATCAGTTGCTGGTAAAAACTGAAACAAATGCACCTTTATTTTCATAAAATAACTGTATAAAATATGGCAGTCACTGTTTTTTTTCAAGCTTTATTATTAATTAGGCACATGAAAATGAACTTTCTGATTCCTTAGGCACACCTCCCCCTAAAGCTTGACTCTGAATCCCACATATATTTATACTATAAAGTGTTTTGTCTTAAAATCTGTTATATCAACCCCAAAATTCAACAAATTATTTTCCCTTAGAAAAATATATAATGATATATCTCTCAGAGTATAGCTTTTACTCTTCTACTATGTAGAAATACTCACTTGCTTTTGAGCTTTAAAAAGTTTTAGCGTTCCTATCTATAGCTGCATGGTAAAAATTCCTCAATATTAAAATTTATAAAGCACTATATATTTAATAAGAATGAATAATAAGTTGAAAACTTGATTTCAATGGGAAAAGTAAAATGTGAATTTTTGCTGTAAGATATAACAGTGTCGAACTAATATTGAAAAAGACATCTGTTCTGTTCTCTCTTCATGGACCAAGCACTGTGCTATGCTGTCCTCAGAGCACAGTGGATATTCTCTTTTTAAAAATTTAGTATGATCCATAACTTCTCTCTTTTTTTACCTCATTGCTATCCAGAAATTTTAGAAAATATAAATTAAATAATAATTCATGATCTTCAAAAGTAGAAATAAGTATTTTCCACTAATTAATGTGTAAAATTGAGTTTCACAAGTCATATGGGTTTTTATGATAAACCACACTACATTACAGGGAATTACCATTTATTTAATAAGAAATAAAATATTTTAGTGCATTAAGCATTCTGGTTAACATTGAGTTACTCTATATAAAATAATTGCTGATTTTTCAGTCATGTATAGTCAACATAATTTAACCATTTTGCTGATAAAAAAGGCACCTGAGGGGCTGGCCCCGTTGCCGAGTGGTTAAGTTCACGCACTCCGCTGCAGGCGGCCCAGTGTTTCGTTAGTTCGAATCCTGGGCGCGGACATGGCACTGCTCATCAGACCACGCTGAGGCAGCGTCCCACATGCCACAACTAGAAGAACCCACAAGGAAGAATACACAACTATGTACCGGGGGGCTTTGGGGAGAAAAAGGAAAAAATAACAAAAATCTTTAAAAAAAAAAAAAAGAAGGCACCTGAAACTATCAATGATGAAAAGAGTAGAGCCACCTTCTCCTATTTTAGCATCCTCTTCCCAGTCAAGAGGTTATTGTTCTTGCAGGAGATCATGTTCTTTTAAAGAGTGGAACTATTTGTGGCTTGAAAGCCAAGTTAAAATAATCTAAGGGATCACAAATGCATGTATTCAAAAACTCTGGTCCATATAAATTTTCAAAAATCTTAATATTACCATTGAAGTGTTATAAGCAATTTTTGGAGAATAATATAGAATGGGAAAGGGAGCTGGAAGACGAAAAACTGAGAACAATGTTTTAATTATCAGACACGAAAAGATTATTGTAAAAATAAAGCTTGACATTGAGACTGGAAAAATAGTCTAATATGCTGTTAAAGAAGTGTTATGTCTATCCTAAAATGGGTTCTGGTTCACTAAGAATAAATTATGTCACACTAATTTTGCTTTCTGGCAATCTGTTTTCCTGCTAAACAACAGAAATGTATATTCGTATGTTGGGTATACAGAATGAAATTAAATTATATTTTTGTGGATATGATGAAAAATTATGGACTTGCTGCTGGTTCACTTAGGAGAGTTGGTAACCATTTAAAATGCTTACATTAAATCTACTCATCAATTTTGTCATAGGAGAGAACTTTGTCTTCAACCTTGCCTTCTTAAGCATTTTTTTTTCAATGAACTAGATGCTTAAAAAATATTTTTATTATTTGAAGGTATCTAGAAGAGTCTAAGTTTGGGGTGACCGAATGAGAAATTCATAAAAATCTCAGGAAGCTACATCAGAAAAAATATAACAAAATATGTAAATGATATTGCAGATGAACATCAAACTAAGGGTACAAGAACAGGATGGGGAGGTCACATAGTTTAACAATAGAACTTATAGAAAGAAATTGTGAAAGAGGTAATTGACAGTAAGGAAAATATGAATCAACAGCATAGGCTGCTAAAGATAACTACAGCCACTGGCAAGAGTGTAAAACAATTCAAATTTAGTATTATGTAGGTAATTGCGATTTGCTATGCTTGGAGTTTGGTTTTCTGTTTTCAATATTATTCTTTAAAGAGAAAATTAATCCTGTAATATGTTTAGAGACACACAGCCAGGATAATAAAGGATCTGTGTTTATTTAGTTTGGAAAAAGAGAAGAATGTAACCAGAAAATTAGAAAAGTAGGTTACTAAAAGGGCCATCAGGTGGAAAAGGCTGTTTGGCCCCAAGGGGAAGCACCAGATCAATGAGCAGCCTCTACACAAAAGAGGACTCAAGAATTAATCAAGCCAGATCTAATCCAATATTGAAGGGACTCCAGAAACAATGATTTGCTTGTAATTGGAATTGTACAAATGTAATCAGAAGAGTTCAGGAGTAGAGAGGGAAGGGACTTAGAAATGATTGTTGTAAAAGCAGATTGCAAATATCTCCCATCACCTTTAAGGTCTTTACAACCCTGATATAATTAAACAATATGTGTGTATGTGCATTTGTATGGGTTGGATTTTGGATTCATAGGAATTCCTCATCTCCCCCCAAATAGGATTTTTTCTGATACATCTACATGAGATACAAATGCATTTTACTCAGAGTGAAAGTCTTCTGGAAAGTTGCCTATGCCTCTGGCCATGGCTCTTATAATCAAGTAATAAGGTTCTATAATATCTCCTTAAATTTTAATACTTTTGATTCTAGTATTTATTGTGAAATATAAGTTATATTATGAATTTGAGGGACATCTATATAGATATGCAAATAGTATATTTATATTTGACAGAAAAATCATTAAAATATCCAAGAATGATGTATAGTGGTTATTTCTTTTTGTTTCCCTATTTTCTACCTTTTGAAAAGTTTTTACTGTTGAAGATTTGACATGATAAGATGTGGTAGAAGGAGAAAAGTTGGTTTACACTTTCCAAGCACAATCTTTTTTCTTTTCTTTTCACCAAACTTGTATGGTTGATAATCTCGTACCCAAATTTTGTGCAATTTTGTCTGAACTAAATACAATTTTATAGTGAAACAGTGTTTGTTTTGTTTCAAAATGAGAAAAACAACATTGATTATTGTTTCACCATGCATACTCTTTTTCTCTACCTCCCTCTGTAACTCTACTACAGCATATAACGTATGCAAGACTTTGTGCAGACATATTTTTTTTTAATGTAATGTTTTCTTTATTCTTAGCAATCATAATGGGTTGAATGGTGGCTCCCAAAAGATATGTCAATCCAGAATCTGTGAATGTGAGCTTATTTGGAAAAAAGGTCTTTGTAGAAATAATCAATTTAAGAATATCAAGATGAGATCATCCTAGATTACTAGGACCAGCCATAAATCCAGTGATATGTGTACTTATAGTAAAAGCAGAAGATGTGGACACAGAGAAGGAGGCCATGTGAAGATGGAGGCAGAGATTAGAGTTAGGCTGCTACAAGTCTTCGAAGATCTGGAGCCACCACAAGCTGGAAGAGGTAAGAAAAGCTTCTTTCATAGAGATCTCAGAAGGGAGTATGGCCTGCAGACCTCTTGTTTTTGAATTTCTGGGCCACAGAACTGTAAGAAAATAAATTTCTGTTGTTTTAAACTGTCAAGTATGTGGTAATTTATTACAGTAGTTCTAGAAAACAAATACAGCTATCATTTGCATTTGACAAGAATTGTACTTTTTTCTTTTTTTTGGTGAGGAAGATTCTCCCTGAGCTAACATCTGTGCCAGTCTTCCTCTATTTTGCATGTGGGATGCCTCCACAGCATGGCTAGTGAGTGAAGTAGGTCTGAGCTAGGATCTGAACCTGCGAACCAGACCTGCTGAAGCAGAGCATGCAGAAATTTAACCACTTGGCCATGGCGGCAGCCCCAGAATCATACTTTTAAAATATGAAGATTTCACATGCATGGCTGAAAGAGAAATAAATATAATAGAAAAATCAGCCAAAAACCTAGGTTGCCTGACATAGTAACTAATGTACTAGAAAGTTAGGAAAGCAGCAATTAGTGAGAAATTATGGAAAAGCTCTGGTCTCTTTGCAGAGATTGGGAGCTATCTGGTAGTCTTTGTAAATTTTTGACCTGGTGAGATTTTTTTATGATGGATGATTTTAACTTCTTGCTTCTAAGTCAAATGATGGACCATATGATCAAATTATACAAAAGAAATTAAAAAGTAAGCTCAATTTCCTGGAAGAGCAAACAAGCAGTCTTGACTGGTAGTTTACTTAGTGTGCAAGCTATGTGTCAACTATTTTAAATCCAATTTTTAAGTAAAGCAAGTGAAATTCAGAGTGGTTAGAAGAAGCCACTGTAAGTATGTTGTCACTAAAAAAAATATACACCAGGCAGGCCTAAGTGTTCCCATCCCATGGCCAGTAATCTACCACACAGCTGCCCCATCTTTTTAAATATTAAAATGATGAAATATGGAGTAGACGTACTGTAGAAATAAAATTGGCAATAATGATGGGAAAGGAATGGGAATTGGTCTTGTGACATCTATAGATTTTGCCATGCATGCTGACTGCTCAAATGAAATTGAAGGCCATTAATTTATGAGAACATCCAGCTACAACGTGGGTAGTGTAGATTGATCCTAGCTTGGAATTTGAAAAAATATATATAGTAAATTTGAAGTTAAACTATTACTAATACACATATGGACCCTTAAGAATAACAACATGGAAATTTTATATTCGAGACTTATAACTAGATCAAAACTGCTACCTCAAAGATTTAAATGCTTAAATAATTTCTTACTAAAAAGAAAAAAATAAATCATAAGTTCTTAGACAATAATTTAGATAAAATATAATATAGTGTAAAATATATATATTATCTAAAAACATGATTTAGGTGAAAATATAACATAGGGTACAGATATTCTTATGCATTTTTTTACAAATAAACTTTAGAATGAGTTTCTCAAGTTTCATCAAAAATAAGACAGATTTTTGATTGACACGGCATTGCATTTATAGATTAATACTTCTTCACTTCTTAAGAATATTTGCTTAAAATCATAAGCAGATATTGAATTTTATTAAGCATCTTTTTTACAACCATCAATATGTTCATTTTAACCTTTTCTCCATTAGTCTAATGGCTTGATAAAATGATGGAGAACATCTGCCTTGCTGATATATTGTTGGAATTGGACAGTTAATGTAAAAGAAAAAGCTGCACACATGGCCACATGTGAAATGCATCTTTGCTTTTGTTTGTTCTACATTGTTTTAATTTAATATCAGAACTTTTCTGGATTTATAGAATGACATTTTCTATATTCAACAACCTTTACTGTTTCTTAGAAACTTAGTTGTACATATGCTAGAAAGAAATTATAAGTAACATCATTTAAGACTAGAGCTTCTAGGAAGGCAACTTGGAGCAATTGCAATTTCTTTCAGTGTCATATTGGTCAATTTGGCTTTTAAAAATTATTTTCAGGCAATTTTGATCATTTAAAAAATTTTAGGACAATTCACTTTCATTGATAGTTTCAAAATGATTAATATGTATACCTATTATCATATCCCATGCTCATTAAAAAAGTAAAAGGAAACAATTCCATCCTGTGCAGCAACATCTCTTTTTCTAAAATAGGTTTTGTTTTACGTCTTATTTTAATGAGATATTTTTCTAGAAAGTTGTCTATATTTTAAACAAAGGTGTCCTAAATACTGTTTTCCTCATATCTTCATTTTGGTTCTTTTACTAAAATTTAACATTATTCATTTATTTCTAATTTTTCCTTTTCTTTTTGAAATAAAGAAATTATTTAGCTCAGGTATCTTTTGCATGTGATTACACCCTTGCTCATGTTTCATAAATACTAATCAGTAATATTCTTGTTGTTATATTTTAAATATTCTGTAGCTGAAATTTAAAGCTTTTCAAACAAATTTATTTAGAGGTTCACTTGTTAATTTCCAATTTGTTGAAATAATTTTGTTCAAACTTTTTAAATGCATTATTATTCCAGTGACAAATATGGACTTTGAATGACTGACCTCCATTTAGGTTCTGATGGCTGGTTAATGAACTCTGTCCACATTTCTTGTTTTACACAATGTTGACACTTATTTAGGGCTCAATAAATGGTGGTGCCATTAACAGTTCTTATCTATATTATTATTGTCTTATTCCCAAAGAATATGATCTGCATTTTATGAGCTCTCAAACTTATTGATATTTGATTTGAGGCCCATGATATAAATATATCATAAATATTCCAGGGCCACTTGTGGAAAAGTATATCATATTATTACCCTACAGATTGATTTCTTTCTTTCTTTCTTTCTTTTTTTTTGGTGAGGAAGATTGGCTCTGAGCTAACATCTGTGGCTAATCTTCCTTTTTCCTTGAGGGAGATTGTTGCTGAGCTAACATCTGTGACAATCTTTCTCTATTTTTTGTATGTGGGATGCTGTCACAGCATGACTTGATGAGCTGTGTGGAAGTCCGCACCCAGGATCTGAACCCACAGACCTCGGGCCACCAAAGCAGGGCATGCTAACTTAGCTACTATGCCACTGGGCTGGCCTCTCCTACAGATTGATTTTAAAAATAGTCATACTAACCCTATTCCTATAACTAGTCTTTACTTTCCCTTTTCAAAAGAATCTCGTTGTGAAAGCCCAAGAGATTTAAGAGATTCTCCCACCATAATTATTTTTAAGTTGTCCAGTTATATGATCTTCACGTGAATTAATCATTTTCTAATCATTTTTCCACCCTTATTTATTTCATTTTCTATTGCATGGCTCAAAACTTCCATAATAATATTATATAATATGAAAAAGATACCTAATATTTAGTATGAAATGTGTTGTTACAGAATAACTTGTACCTTGCTTCATGTCATTTTCTCCTACCACGAACATATTTACAACTGATGTGAAGTGTTGTTCTAACAAATTTAACAACCTTTTAAAAGAAGAAATGTTTTAGTTAAGTGAGGAAGTTTTAAAAAACTATTTTAAAACCACTTGCCTTAAAGAAAGATGATTGACTGGAGAAAGTCAAATACTGTATGATCTCACTCATAAGTAGAAGATAAAAATAACCATGACAACAACAAACAATCACATAGAGACAGAGATTAGATTGGTGGTTACCAGAAGGGAAAGGGAAACGGAGGAGAACGAAAGGTGTGTCAAGGCACATGTGTGTGGTGATGGATGGTGATTAGTTTTTGGGTGGTGAACATGATGCAGTCTATACATTCATCGAAATATAATGATGTACACCTGAAATTTATATAATGTCATAAATCAGCGTTACCTCAATAAAAAAAAGAAATGTCTTTAAAAATAAAAGAAACATGGTTGACATATTTGTTTCATTACTGATGCTATATGAATAAGGTAAAGTAGCATCCAATTTCAGTATGAAATATATATTATGAAACAGGAAACTCATTTTAATTGAATTAATTGAAAACATCGCTTGGAATAAATATGCACTAATATAATGCTAACGCTTGTAGTGCTAAATGTTTCAAATAATATTTCCTCAATTAGACATCTGGTTTTTCTTAAATGTACTGAAAGCGTCTTCTTCAAATAATAGAAAGACCCAAATTTCCTATTAAACTCTTATAGAAAGTACATCCTATTTGACAGATTCTATTGTGTGATTGAATAACATTTCTGTCTAATGAACCTTACTGATTTGAAGAAAGTCTTCATATTATGTATTTTCATTAACATGAGAGGATGATATAAACAGAACACTATCAAAGATTGTTTATCACTTGAAAAGAAGATTCAATATTTGTTTCATTACAAAGTGGTTTAATCTGACTGAAGGAAAGATGAAATAAGCTTCCTTGGTCTTAGTGTAGGAGCAGTGTAGGCGATGGCCTTTAGAATTACATGATAACAGATGATCGGTGTACAAATTGCACAATGACTTTCTTTAAGTATCCTTTGAAAATTATTTCTAATTACTTGCTGAGACAAATGTGGAAATGAACTGCACAATAACATTGTTATTATAGCTAGATGAGTTGGAATACATATTGCTGATAATTTGCAAATTGATACTTATATATGAAGAGTGTAGCAAAGTGGCCTGTACTGGATGGGCTCCATTCAGGGATCACAGATTATAATAACTTCTAATATTTAGTCTTACTTTTAAGCTTAAATATCCAAATTGTTTGAATTATCAACGGGCAAAATCTGAGCCTTTTGCCATCCAAGGCAGTTAACTGTGCACTAGTTGAGCTTCCTTTCGTCATGTGACATAAGTTTATATATTCTCAACTATGTGCTTTTGTATTTTATTTATGAAATTCCTGAGGAAGAAAAATTATCTCTAAGTATTGAGGGACCTGGGAAAGGTAGACTCAGTTGAGATTCCCTGCCAATATTTGAGTGTGCAGACTTGACATAGCAGACAATCAAAACTCCTTCCAGAAAACTGCCTGTTTGGGGACACAGTGTCAGGGGGTCTTCGAACAGTATCAGGGTGCCCTTGGGACTGTGATTTGCTTGATTGCAAAACGAACCAACATAGAACAAAACTTCTCTCAAGTTGTGAATCTCTTACCCCTTCCACTGATTTAGCACACTCAATAAATGCCCTCCAAGTCTGTAGAGAAAAAGTAAGAGCAAAAACGCCAAGTGTGTGCCTAATAGGGCTGAGCATTCTCTTCCCAGGGCCCTCCAAGGACTCTACAACCTTGGAGCTGCCTGGAGGCAGTCACATCAGGAAATAGGTAGAAAGGGAAGATTATTGTCACATTCTACCCAGCGCACCCACCTCTTAGAGAGCTGGTAAGACTGCTGTATTAAAACAAGCTGAAAGAGCTCAGCCGCAGAGTCTTGGAATCTCATCCTCTATTGTGCTTGATTCTGGACTCCATAGACATAATAAAAGATTACTTAAAGTGTATAACGACTGAGTGAGATAGAAATATTCCCCTAAAACAGTTAAAATACTTCCATAAACATTTGCAGAAAACAAGAAACAGTTAAGTTTGTACAGATTGGCTTAGTTATCTTGAGAGATAATACCAGACATGCGTTTTGATTTTATCAAATATATATTGTGCACCATTTGGAGGAGTGAGGTGAAAATAATTTATTAAATTCATTTATTTTGAGCTATGCACATTGCTATATAGTGCAGAAAAAGTTTGCAATAACAAGGGCACTTTTTATAATTAGAATGATGTTTTGTAATCATGAAAGTGTTGTGGAAAGCACTTTGTTTTAAAGAAAAAATATTCTTGAGAGGGATAACGCATCATTGAAACTGCAGTGCCTTGAGGTCAATTGGTTGTTTCACTTGGATAGTCATTCAATCAATCAGAGAACATGCTGATGATCTTAATGATGTGGTATAAGGGTTTAAACCATGGGTGCATTTCTCTTGTGGGGCTGCTTTCCATTCCCTAGGAAACAATCAGTAACTATCTATCATCTGAGATTGAAATGCAGCAATAAAGAAAGACACGCCTCCGAGGAAAGCATATGCAGTGCTAAACTGAAGGAACCCATGGGAGTAAAGTTTAAGTCTAAAAGGCAAGGTAAGTGTAATTTCAGAAATATTCAGTGCTAAATCCAAAAAAAAAAAAAAAAATGCATTGACTAGTACTGTCGGTTTTAAGTTTATGGCTTGTCCTTCACTTTTATTGAGGTGATAAGAAAGGAAAATGATTTAGTCTTAAAAGTCCAGCGCCTAGATTGCATATGAATTTCTGCACTTTGATATGGCACACTTACCAGGCACACAAAAATCACATCAGCATTTCTGTTGCTTTGTTGCTGGTTTGATTTATTTGTTTTCAGGCCAATTGAATTCAAAGCAATAGCATCAAATAGAACACAGGACTGTTTCTATTGTAAAACACAGCCCATTGCGGGGTTATATTTTGGAAAGTACAACAAAATATTTGAAATAAAATATTCATGGATTTGACATTTGCTTTGATAAGGCCATAAAAGCCATGGAGTCCTTCCTGGCAAATGTATAGAAACATTTACAGTTCACATAAACACATACAAATACGATGCTTCACATAATTTTTAGGAGAATGTACACAATAAATAGTTATAAAGGAAACAAGGAAAATCTTTTTGAAAAAACTAACAAAGAATATATGGAAAGTACATGATAAAAAATAGTAAATGTTAAAACAAGAAAGATTGTTTAAAAGAAACTATAATTTGCATCTGTTTCTGTCTTTGCCTGAATATTATAACAGTAAAAAATTTTACAAACTAATTTATCACAAGAAAAATTTTAGGAAAATATATTCAAATTTTATAAGAAAAAGAAGATAAGACTGTTAACCAGAAGAAGAAATGTGGAAAATACTGAAATCCAATTTAGAAAGAAAAATAAATTGATGAGATTAAAATACACTAGAATAAGAAAATTAACTTGTACCTGCTTTTGAAACTGTATTATGTGCCAGGATCTACTTAAGTACTCAACACATATTAAAGCATTTATTCTTCACAAAAACTTTGAAGCAGATAAAGAAGTTGAGGTATGGAGAAGTCTCACACTAGAAATAGACTTATCTGTGATATAAACACAGATAACTTGCACCAGAAGCCAATTTATTATTCAGTATATTATATTCTCTTTCTGTATATAACTATAGTAATAAAAGTGGAAACTGCACAACTAATAGCAGGTTGATGGGTAGAAAAAGTATTCCTGAAACAGAACCACTTATGTAAAATCCTACTTTCTATATGAAAAGGAATTCTCACAAATAAACCAGTTATTTGAGCACCATAAAGAGAAAATGATCAATCAGAGTAATCCTGTTAAATAGAAGTCAGATGCTATTACTCCTTTGCTCAAATCTTCTAATGGTTTCTGATCTCACTCACTGTTTAAGAGAAAATTTTTACAAGGACCCACAAAGATCTAAATTAGCTGGCTCTCTGTCAGACTCCATTAGTTTTCTGCTCAGGATCCACTTTCCTTTGCTTCCTTTCAGCAATGGAACCCCTGAGGGCTTTGCTGAGCACATGGCATCCCCTCTGGGATTATACTGCCCACCCTCCCATGCAACTAGGGATCAATTGCTATGTGGTTAAGTTTTAGCTGTGCTGTACAGAGGAATATAATGTGTGAAATATCAGCTTCTGGATTTTGTAAAGGAAATTCCTTGTCCTTCACTTCTTCTCCTTCTCACTCTGTAGACTGCAGACCGAAACCTTGGAATATGCATTTGGTGCTAGTGACTCTGTTTTGATCAAGCAATGAGAGCAAGACTTTAAAAAGTAATGAAGCAACAAGATAGTAGGAACCTGAATCCTGGATGAACCTGTGATTAAATGCTGCTTGCTCACCTGAAACACCTGCTTGTATTTGGACTGTTACGTGCAAGAAAAATAAACTGCTATTTGTGGGCCACTTTGTTTTTTGTTCTCTTTGTTACAACATATCTTAATTTATAGTTTATTTGCTACCTCTGCATTCTTGTCTCTTCACACTTCCCTCTTCATCCGTTCCAATGGCTGTAATAGCCTCTCTGCTGTCTCTCAAAATAGAACACTCCCACTTCAAGAACTTTGGACATTCCCTGCCTATGCCTGGGAGGCTGTCCTCACAAATATCCCCATGGCTTTCTCTCACACTTCTTCAAGCCTCTGCTTAAATATTAAGCAAACAGAGGGGCTGGCCCCGTGGCCGAGTGGTTAAGTTCGCGCACTCTGCTGCAGGCGGCCCAGTGTTTCGTTGGTTCGAATCCTGGGCGCGGACATGGCACTGCTCATCAAACCACGGTGAGGCGGCGTCCCACATGCCACAACTAGAAGGACCCACAACGAAGAATATACAACTATGTACTGGGGGGCTTTGGGGAGAAAAAGGAAAAAAATAAAATCTTTAAAAAAAAAATATTAAGCAAACAGAGAGATTTCCTGACTAGCTTATATGTACCACTCCCATCTCCCTAACCTCTCCTCAACTTTCTATGGATTCTCTTCGCCTATTGTCTATGTTATCCTAATAAAAATAAGTTCCATGAGTAAATGAACTGAATTTATTTAGTTTTCTTTTGTATCCTAGAGTATAAAATGGAGATTGGCAGGAAGTTGAGGCCCAATAAATATTTTAGAATAGATTAATGGTATAAAAAATAGTTTTTAAGGTGAAACTGTCACAAAATCAATCATATGTTAGATTACTAAGAAACATCAATGTTACACCAAATAAAATATTATAATCAATATTCTCTGATTAAAACTTAATGAAATGAGGAATTGAAAAAGTTCTTCCACTTGGAAGCAAACAAAAAAAACCTGTTACCACACAACTCTGGGATGAAAGTAGACACAAATGGAAAGAAGAAATTTCTGAAATATAGCAATATTAAAAATGCTGTATATCAGGTTAGGACATTGCTTTATATTTTAATTTTTTCCAGCTTTATTGAGGTATGGTGGACAAATAAAAATTGCATGTGTTTAGGTTGTATAGTGTGAGTTTTAAGGTGTACAACATGATTTGGTAAACATATACATTGTGAAATGATTACTATGATCAAGTTAATTAACAATTCCATCACCTCACATCCTTACACTTAGCAAATTACAAGTACATTATTTTTTTTTTTTAAAAGATTTTATTTTTTCATTTTTCTCCCCAAACCCCCCCGGTACATAGTTGTGTATTCTTCTTTGTGGGTCCTTCTAGTTGTGGCATGTGGGATGCTGCCTCAGCGTGGTCTGATGAGCAGTGCCATGTCCGCGCCCAGGATTCGAACTAACGAAACACTGGGCCGCCTGCAGCGGAGCGCGCGAACTTAACCACTCAGCCACGGGGCCAGTCCAACAAGTACATTATTTTAATACAATATTTTTAACAATAATCACCATGTTATTAGAGCCTATGCTGTGTTAGATCCCAGAACTTCTTCATCGTATAACTGAAAGTCTGTACTCTGATCAACATGTCTTCATTTTCCCTACCCTCAAGCTCCTGACAAACACCATTCTGCTTTCTGGTTCTGGGAGTTCAACATTTTTAGATTCACATATAAGTGAGTGCATACAGTATTTGTCTCTCTGTGTCTGGCTACTTCACTTAGCATAATGTTCTCCAGCTTTATCCCGTCACTGCAAATGGCAGAATTTTTTTCTTTTAATGGCTGAATAATATTCCATTGTATATATGTACCACATTTTCCTCATTCATTGATGGACATTTAGGTCGTTTATATATCTTGGTTATTGTGAATAATGCTGCAAGAACATACAAGCATGGACATCTCTTCAGACACTATTTCATTTCTTTGGATATATACCTAGAAATGGTTCTGCTGGATCATGTGGTAGCTGAATTTTTCATTTTTTGGGAAAACTGCATACTCTTTTCCATAATGAGTATACAATTTACATTCCCACCAGCAATGCACAAGAGTTCCCTTTTCTCCACATCTTCACTAGCATTTATCTTGTATTTTTGATAATAACCATTTTGCAGGTGTGAGGTGATATTACATGGTGGTTTTGATTTGCATTTCCCTGGTGATTAGTGATGTCGAGCACCTTTTCATGTACCTCTTGGCCATTTGTATTTCTTCTTTAGAAAAATGTCTATTTAATCAGGTTATTTGGGTGTTTTGCTATTTTATTGTGTGAGTTCTTTACATATTTTGGTTATTAACCCTTATCAGATATAATTTGCAAGTAATTTCTCCCATTCCATAGGGTGTCTTTTCATTTTGTTCATAGTTTCCTTCTCTGTGCAGAGGCTTTTTAGTTTGAGGCACTTTTGCTTGTTTGTTTGTTTCCCTGTGCCTGTGTCATATCCAAAAATTATTGCAAGACCAACATCAAGGAGCTTTTACTTTGTTTTATTCTAGGAGTTTTACAGTTTCAGGTCTCACAGTTAAGTCTTCAATCCATTCTGAGTTACATTTGTGAGTGGTATAAGATAGTGGTCTAGCATTCTAGTTTCATTCTTTTGCCTGTGGATATCCAGCTTTCCCAACACCATTTACTGAAGAGACTATCCCTCCCCATCGTTTGTTCTTGGCACCTTTATCAAAGATTACTTGACTCTATGTGTGGGTGTATTTCAGGGCTCTTTAGTCTGTTCCACTGATTTATTTATCTGTTTTTATGCCAATATCATTCTGTTTTAATTGCTATAGCTTTGTAATATAGTTTGAAATCAGAAACTATGATACTTGCAGCTTTGTTCTTCTTTCTCAATGTTACTTTTGCTATTTGGAATCTTTTATGATTCCAAATGAATTTTAGGGTTTTTTTTTTATGTCTGTGAAAAATACCTCTGGAATTTTGATAAAGATTGCATTGAATCTGCAGATAGTTTTGAGTAATATGGACATTTTAACAATATTAATTCTTCCAATCCATAAACATGAGATATTTTTCCACTTACTGATGTTTTCTTCAATTTCTTTCATCAATGTCTTATAGTTTTCACGGTGCATGTCATTCATCTCATTGGTTAAATTTATTCCAATATTTTTATTCTTTTTGATGCTATTGTAAATGGGATTGTTTTCTTAATTTCTGCTTCAAGTAGTTTGTCGTAAGACACAACTGATTTTTGCATGCTAATTTTGTTTCCTGTAATTTTACTGAATTCATTTATTAGTACTAGCAGTTATTGGTGGAGTTTTTAGAATTTTCTATATATAAGATCATGTCATCTTCAAACAGAAATTTTAATTTTTTCTTTTCTGATTTAGATGCTTTTTATTTCTTTTTCCTTCCCAATTGCTCTGGTTAGGAATTCCAGTTCTACATTGAATAGAATTGATGAAATTGGGTATCCTTGTCTTGTTCTCTGTCATAGAGGGAAAACTTTTAGTTTTTCAACATTAGTATGGTATTAGCTGTGAGTTTTCATAGATGACCTTTGTTATGTTGAGGTACACTCTTTCTATTCCTGATTTGTTGAAAGTTTTTATTTTGAAAGGATGTTGAATTTTCTCAGGCTTTTTCTGCATCTATTAAGATGATCATATGACTTTCATCCTGCATTCTATCAATGTGATGCATTCTGCTTATTGATATACATATGTTAAATCATTCTTGCATTCAAGGATAAATCCCACTTGATCATGCTGGATGATCCTTTTTATGTATTGTTAAGTTCAGTTTGCTAGTATTTGCTTGAGGAGTTTTGCTTCTCTTTTAGTTAGGGATATTGGCCTATAATTTTATTTTCTTGTAGTGTCCTTGTCTGCCTTTAGTATGAGGACAATGCTGGCCTCATAAAGTAATTTTGGAAGTGTTTCTTCCTCTTCAACTTTTTGGAAGAGTTTGAGAAGGATTTGTGTTAATTCTTTTTTAAAAGTTTTGTAGAATTCACCTGTGAATTCATCTGGTACTAAGCTTTCATGGTTGGGAGGGTTTTGATTGCTGCATTAATCTCCTTACTTGTTATTGATCTATTCATATTTTCTTGATCATCTCCTTAATGAGTCCATCTTCGTATTGTATGTTTCTGGACATATGTACAGTTTGTTGGTGTTTCATTCTTAATAGTAGTCTCATATGATTCTTTGTATTTATGTGATATCAGTTGCAAAGTCTCTTCTTTCATTTACAATTTTACTTATTTGAGTTCTGGTTTTTCTTCTTTGTTAGTCTAGCTAAGGATTTGTCAGTTTTGTTTATCTTTTCTAAAAATCAGCTCTTAGTTTTGTTGATTGCTTTTGTTGTCTTTCTAGCTTCTATTTCATTTATTTCTACTCTAATCTTTATTATTTCCTTTCTTATGCTAATTTTGGGCTTAGTTTTTTTGGTTTCATAGTTCCTTGAGATGTAAATTTAGGTTGTTTATGTGAGATCTCTTTTTTTTCTTTTTTCTTTTTTTTTTTTTTATTAATGTTATGATAGATTACAACCTTGTGAGATTTCAGTTGTACATTTTTGTTAGTCATGTTGTGGGTACACCACTTCCGCCTCCGTACCCTCCCCCCACCCCCCCTTTTCCCTGGTAACCACCGATCAGATCTCCTTCTCAATATACTAATTTCCACCTATGAGTGGAGTCATATAGAGTTCGTCTTTCTCTGACTGACTTATTTCGCTTAACATAATGCCCTCGAGGTCCATCCACATTGTTGTGAATGGGCCAATTTCGTCTTTTTTTATGGCTGAGTAGTATTCCATTGTGTATATATACCACATCTTCTTTATCCAATCATCAGTTTCTGGGCATTTAGGCTGGTTCCACGTCTTGGCTATTGTAAATAATGCTGCGATGAACATAGGGGTGCAACGGACTCTTGAGATATCTGATTTCAGGTTCTTAGGATAGATACCCAGTAATGGGATGGCTGGGTCATAGGGTATTTCTATTTTTAACTTTTTGAGAAATCTCCATACTGTTTTCCATAGTGGCTGTACCAGTTTGCATTCCCACCAACAGTGTATGAGGGTTCCTCTTTCTCCACAACCTCTCCAACATTTGTCGTTCTTAGTTTTGGATGCTTTTGCCAATCTAACGGGGGTAAGGTGATAACTTAGTGTAGTTTTGATTTGCATTTCCCTGATGATTAGCGATGATGAACATCTTTTCATGTGTCTATTGGCCATATTCATATCTTCTTTTGAGAAATGTCTGTTCATGTAGTCTGCCCATTTTTTGATCGGGTTGTTTGTTTTTTTGTTGTTAAGCAGTGTGAGTTCTTTGTATATTATGGAGATTAACCCTTTGTCGGATAAGTGGCTTGTAAATATTTTTTCCCAATTAGTGAGCTGTTTTTTTGTTTCAATCCTGTTTTCCCTTGCCTTGAAGAAGCTCTTTAGTCTGATGAAGTCCCATTTGTTTATTCTTTCTATTGTTTCCCTCAACTGAGGAGTTGCAGTGTCCGAAAAGATTCTTTTGAAACTGATGTCAAAGAGTGTACTGCCTATATTCTCTTCCAAAAGACTTATTGTCTCAGGCTTAATCTTTAGGTCTTTGATCCATTTTGAGTTTATTTTGGTGTGTGGTGAAAAAGAATGGTCAATTTTCAATCTTTTGCATGTGGCTGTCCAGTTTTCCCAGCACCATTTGTTGAAGAGACTTTCTTTTCTCCATTGTAGGCCCTCTGCTCCTTTGTCGAAGATTAGCTGTCCATAGATGTGTGGTTTTATCTCTGGGCTTTCAATTCTGTTCCATTGATCTGTGGACCTGTTTTTGTACCAGTACCATGCTGTTTTGATCACTGTAGCTTTGTAGTATGTTTTGAAATCGGGGATTGTGATTCCGCCGGCTTTGTTTTTCTTGCTCAGGATTGCTTTAGCAATTCGCGGTCTTTTGTTGCCCCATATGAATTTTAGGATTGTTTGTTCAATTTCTGTGAAGAATGTTCTTGGGATTCTGATTGGGATAGCATTGAATCTGTATATTGCTTTAGGTAGTATGGACATTTTAACTATGTTTATTCTTCCAATCCATGTGCAAGGAATGTTTTTCCATCTCTTTATGTCATCGCCTATTTCTTTCAAGAAAGTCTTGTAGTTTTCATTGTATAGATCCTTCACTTCCTTGGTTAAGTTTATCCCAAGGTATTTTATTCTTTTCGTTGCGATTGTGAATGGGATAGAGTTCTTGAGTTCTTTTTCTGTTAGTTTATTGTTAGTGTATAGAAATGCTACTGATTTATGCACGTTAATTTTATACCCTGCTACTTTGCTGTAGTTGTTGATTATTTCTAATAGTTTTTCTGTGGATTCTTTGGGGTTTTCTATGTATAAGATCATGTCGTCTGCAAACAACGAGAGTTTTACTTCTTCATTACCTATTTGGATTCCTTTTATTTCTTTTTCCTGCCGAATTGCTCTGGCCAGCACCTCCAGAACTATGTTGAATAGGAGTGGTGAAAGTGGGCACCCTTGTCTTGTTCCTGTCCTCAGAGGGATGGCTTTCAGCTTTTGTCCATTGAGTATGATGTTGGCTGTGGGTCTATCATATATGGCCTTTATTATGTTGAGGTACTTTCCTTCTATACCCATTTTACTGAGGGTTTTTATCATAAATGGGTGTTGGATCTTGTAGAATGCTTTCTCTGCATCTATTGAGATGATCATGTGGTTTTTGGTTTTCATTTTGTTGATGTAGTGTATCACGTTGATTGACTTGCGGATGTTGAACCATCCCTGTGTCCCTGGTATAAATCCCACTTGATCATGGTGTATAATCTTTTTGATGTATTGCTGTAATCGGTTTGCCAAAATTTTGTTGAGGATTTTTGCATCTATGTTCATCAGTGATATCGGCCTGTAGTTCTCCTTCTTTGTGTTGTCCTTGTCAGGTTTGGGGATCAGAGTGATGTTGGCTTCATAGAATGTGTTAGGGAGTTCTCCATCTTTCTCAATTTTCTGGAACAGTTTGAGGAGAATAGGTATTAAGTCTTCTTTGAATGTTTGGTAGAATTCTCCAGAGAAGCCGTCTGGTCCTGGACTCTTGTTTTTGGGGAGGTTTTTGATTACCGTTTCTATTTCCTTACTTGTGATTGGTCTATTCGGATTCTCCATTTCTTCCTGATTCAGTTTGGGGAGATTGTAGGAGTCTAGGAATTTGTCCATTTCTTCCAGGTTGTTCAATTTGTTGGCATATAGTTTTTCATAGTATTCTCTTATGATCTCTTGTATTTCATTGGTATCTGTTGTGATTTCTCCTCTGTCATTCCTGATTTTATTAATTTGCGATTTCTCTCTTCTTTTCTTGGTGAGTCTGGCTAGGGGTTTGTCAATTTTGTTAATTCTTTCGAAGAACCAACTCTTTGTTTCATTGATCCTTTCTATTGTCTTTTTTGTTTCAATATCGTTTATTTCTGCTCTTATTTTTATTATTTCCCTCCTTCTACTGACTCTGGGCCTTGTTTGTTCTTCTTTTTCTAGTTCTGTTAGGTGTCGTTTGAGGTTGCTTACGTGAGCTTTTTCTTGTTTAGTGAGGTGAGCCTGTATTGCGATGAATTTCCCTCTTAGGACTGCTTTTGCTGCATCCCAAATGATTTGGTATGTCGTGTTCTCATTTTCATTTGTCTCCAGATAATATTTGATTTCTTCTTTAATTTCTTCAATGATCCATTGTTTGTTGAGAAGCGTGTTGTTTAGTCTCCACATTTTTGCACCTTTCTCTGCTTTTTTCTTGTAGTTGATTTCTAGTTTAATAGCGTTATGATCAGAAAAGATGCTTGATATTATTTCAACTCTCTTGTATTTATTGATGTTTGCTTTGGTTCCCAAAATATGGTCAATCCTTGAGAATGTTCCATGTGCACTTGAGAAGAATGTGTAACCTGCTGTTTTTGGATGAAGTGTTCTATATATATCTATTAAGTCCATCTGGTCTAATTTTTCATTTAATTCTATTATTTCCTTGTTGATTTTCTGTCTGGATGTTCTGTCCATTGGTGTTAATGGTGTGTTGAGGTCCCCTACTATTATTGTATTGTTGTTGATGTCTTCTTTTAGTTCTATTAAGAGTTGCTTTACAAATTTTGGTGCTCCTGTGTTGGGTGCGTATATATTTATAAGTGTTATGTCTTCTTGGTGGAGAGTCCCTTTTATCATTATATACTGTCCCTCTTTGTCTTTCTTTATCTGTTTTGCTTTGAAATCTACCTTGTCTGATATTAGTATAGCGACACCTGCTTTCTTTTGTTCATTATTAGCTTGGAGTATTGTTCTCCATCCCTTCACTCTGAGTCTGTGTTTGTCTTTGGGGCTGAGGTGTGTTTCCTGGAGGCAGCATATTGTTGGATCTTGTTCTTTGATCCATCCTGCCACTCTGTGTCTTTTGATTGGGGAGTTCAATCCGTTTACATTTAGAGTGATTATTGAGACATGGGGGCCTACCACTACCATTTTGTGTCTTGTTTTCCGGTTTTCTTCAGTTTCCTTTGTTTCTCGTCCCATGGTTTAATCTGTTCTGATGTAGAGCTGCTACTCTCTGTTGTTGTCCTTCTACTTATCTCCTCTGCTCTTGGTTTTGTAGCCCCTTTCCTTTTTTGGATTTTTCAGGAATGAGGGTTTTCCTGAGGATTTCCTGAAGAGGAGGTTTTGTGACAATGAACTCCCTTAACTTTTGTTTATCTGGGAAAGTTTTTATTTCTCCATCGTATTTGAAGGATATTTTCGCTGGGTAGAGAATTCTCGGCTGTAGGTTTTTGTCCTTCAGATTTTTGAATATATCATTCCACTCTCTTCTAGCCTGTAAAGTTTCTGCTGAGAAATCTGCTGATAGCCTGATGGGGGTTCCTTTGTAGGTTAGTTTCTTTTGCCTGGCTGTCCTTAATATTTTCTCCTTGTCGTTGACTTTTGCTAGCTTCACTACTATATGCCGTGGAGTTGGTCTTCTTGCATTGATAAAGTTTGGAGATCTATTGGCTTCTGTCACCTGAAGATCCATCTCCCTCACCAGATTTGGGAAGTTCTCAGCCATTATTTCTTTGAATAGGTTTTCTGCCCCTTTCTCCTTCTCTTCTCCCTGTGGTATACCTATAATCCTTACGTTGCATCTCCTAATTGTGTCTGATAATTCTCGGAGAGTTTCTTCATTTCTTTTAAGTCTTGCTTCTCTCTCCTCCTCTGCCTGCAACACTTCTATATTGCCATCTTCCAAATTGCTAATTCTTTCCTCCATATTATCGGCCCTACTGTTCAGAGCATCTAGATTTTTCTTAATCTCCTCTATTGTGTTCTTCATTTCCAATATTTCTGTTTGGTTCTTCTTTATCGTATCAAACTCTTTTGTGACATAGCTCCTGAACTCGTTGAGTTGTCGGTCAGAATTCTCTCTTAACTCAGTGAGTATTTTAATGATGGCTGTTTTGAAGTCATCATCATTTAGGTTATATATCTCATTTTCTTTGGGATTGTTTTCTGTGTATTCGTTACTTTCTTTCTGTTCTGGAGATTTAATGTATTTTTTCATATTGCTTGATGATGTTGATTTGTGCCTCCGCATGGAGATAGAGTTAAGTTGCTCCTTTCACTTGTTTCAGCTGCTGCGGTGGGGGGAGCAGCTGTTTATACTTCACCAACCAGGAACCCTGTCCATAGTTGCTAACTGGGCCTGGGCCCCTCTTCGTAGCCACAGTGGCCCTTTGGATTCCCTCCTCTGCCGTGGAGGCCGTCACGGGGGGCTTCAGGCTGCAGGTGCCTACTGTTGTTGCCCACCTAGATGCGCTCTCTCCTTGGGGTCTGCAATGGTGTTATGGGCTTTTCCAGCGGCCAGGGGTGGGATCACTTATATTTGTCGCTCCGTTGCTGTCGGCACCCACCAAATCTCACTTGTCCTCTATGGGTCGCAGGAGAGCTATTGGCATCTTCTACAGTCTGTGGTTAGTACACCTAGCTATGCTGCTTTTGCCCTGGGGTCTTCCAGCCTTGTGGCTGGCGGCTGGGTGCCTTCTACTGGTGCTGTGCAGAGGCTTTCCCTAAGGCTTCTGTGAGCCTGTAGGGTTTCCCCGTAGGCTACTAAGCTGGGTCTCTGGAACTCTCTCCAGCCCCAGTCCTCTCCGAGATCTCCGGCAATCCCTAGCCTCCCCGGGCGGGCAACGGCAGCTGGGGGTCGCCCCGCCCTCTGGGCTTCTCTCCGGGCCTCTGCTGGGAGCTCTGAATGCTCAGCGTGGCCCCTCTGCTACCGGCAGACAGAGAGTTTTGTCTGCTGCCTGGTGGAGCTCCGGCGCTTCCCCTCCGGGTCGCCGAACCGGCCTTTGAAAGTTCCCCTGCCCCGGTCCTCTCCGAGGTCTCCGGCAATCCCTAGTCCCACGGGGCGGGCAACGGCAGCTGGGGGTCGCCCCGCCCTCTGGGCTTCTCTCCGAGCCTCTGCCGGGAGCCCTGAATGCTGGGCGTGGCCCCTATGCTGATGGCAGACAGAGAGTTTTGTCTGCTGCCTGGCGGAGCTCCGGCACTTCCCCTCCGGGTCGCCGGACGGCCTTTGAAAGTTCCCCCGCCCCGGGCCTCTCCGAGATCTCCGGCAATCCCTAGTCCCACGGGGCGGGCAACGGCAGCTGGGGGTCGCCCCGCCCTCTGGGCTTCTCTCCGGGCCTCTGCCGGGAGCCCTGAGTGCTCAGCGTGGCCCCTCTGCTACCGGCAGACAGAGAGTTTTGTCTGCTGCCTGGCGGAGCTCCGGCGCTTCCCCACCGGGTCGCCGGACCGGCCTTTGAAAGTTCCCCCGCCCCGGTCCTCTCTGAGATCTCCGGCAATCCCTAGTCCCACGGGGCGGGCAACGGCAGCTGGGGGTCGCCCCGCCCTCTGGGCTTCTGTCTGGGCCTCTGCCGGGAGCCCTGAATGCTCAGCGTGGCCCCTCTGCTAACGGCAGACAGAGAGTTTTGTCTGCTGCCCGGCCGGAGCTCCGGCACTTCCCCTCCGGGTCGCCGGACCGGCCTTTGAAAGTTCCCCCACCCTGGTCCTCTCCGAGATCTCCGGCAATCCCTGGTCCCACGGGGCGGGCAACGGCAGCTGGGGGTCGCCTCGCCCTCTGGGATTCTTTCCGGGCCTCTCCCGGAGCCGTGAGTGCTCAGCGTGGCCCCTCTGCTAATGGCAGACAGAGAGTTTTGTCTGCTGCCGGGCGGAGCTCCAGCGCTTCCCCTCCGGGTCGCCCGAACCGGCCTTTGAAAGTTCCCCCGCCCCGGTCCTCTCCGAGATCTCCGGCAATGCCTAGTCCCACGGGGCGGGCAACGGCAGCTGGGAGACCTCCGTGCCCTCCGTGTCTCTCTCTGGGACCCTCCGGGCGCCCCGAGCACCAGGCTGGGTCTCCCCGCCTATGGCGGGGAGAGACTCTCCCCGCGGGCTCAGGTGTGCAACTCCAAAGTTTCCCTCTGCATTTAGGAGTAATTGCGGGGGGTTTAAGTAGGGTTCTGGTCACCTGTTTCCACCGTCGCTCCTCTGTTGTGTTCTCGCTCCTGCCCTAGATGTGTGTGGATCCTCTGGGGGCGTCCGTTGGAAGAAAGCCGCTTGCGGGTACTAGGCTGCCCGTCGGGGTCGGAGAGTTTTCACCTATTTCCACATCCTCCCGGAGGAAAGTCCGTCCGCCTTCCGATGTATAGTCGCGTGGGTGTCTCAGACGTCCTGAGATGCTGTCTGGATATCCTTTGT
The DNA here is from genome assembly GCF_041296265.1 of Equus caballus. NCBI lineage: Eukaryota > Metazoa > Chordata > Mammalia > Perissodactyla > Equidae > Equus > Equus caballus. The sequence continues at coordinate 23,640,005 of NC_091687.1, forward strand.
CAAGCGATAAGTGTCCAAATAATTGTAGACTCGAAGGGCGAGAGACAAAGAGGACTACTCACGGCGCCATCTTCCCAATCTCTCTTCAAGAAAAATAAATTTTTAAGTACAAATATAAGAAAATATGTATGAGTTTATATGATGAAAATTTCAAAACTCTGATGAAAGAAATCAAAGTAAACCTAAATAAACGGAAAGATATTCCACATCCATGGAAGGGAGACAATAATGTTAAGATGTGACTTCTCATCACTTTGATCTATAATTTAATGCAATCTAAATCAAAATTCCAGCAAGTTATTTTGTGGTTGACAAACTGATCGTATAGTTCACACGGAAAAGTGAAGGATAGAGAATAGGGAAAAAAATATTGATGATGAATGAAGTTGGAAGATGGAAAACACCCAACTTCAAAACTTACTCTGAAGCAACAGCATACATACAACACAAACAGTGTGTTATTGGTGAAAGAATAGACAAATACATATTAAGGAACCTAAAATAGACCCATATAAATGTAGCCAATTGATCTTTAACAAAGGAGTGAGGGCAATTGAATGGAGAAAGGAGAGTTTTTCAACAAACGTTGATGGAAAAATTGAATATCCATATGCAAAAAAAAAAAAGTCTAGACACTAACCTTACACCTTTCACAAAAATTAACTGCAAATGAATCATAGACCCAAATGTAAAATACAAAACTACAATACTTCTAGAAGATAAGGTAGAAGAAAATCTAGGTGAGCTTAGGTTTGATGATGAGTTTTTAATACAACACCAAAAGCATGATCTGTAAAAAAGAAACAGAAAAATTGATACAGTGGACTTCACTATTATTAAAAATTTCTGCTTTATGAAAGAAACTGTCAAGAGAATTAAAAGACAAGCCACAGCATGGGAGAAAATATTTGCAAAACACACATCTAAAGGATTTGTATCCAAAATAATCAAAGGATAATTAAAACTCAACAATAGGAAAACAAATAAACCTATGAAAAAGTGGGCCAAGGATTGTAACTTACTCCTCACCAAAGAAGATATATTGATGGAAAATAAACATATGAAAATGTGCTCAAAGTCATATGTCATCAGGAAATTACAAACTAAAATAACAATGAGACATCACTACATGCTTATTAGAATGGCTAGAAGCCAAAATACCGACACCACCAAGTTCTGGACATGATGTAGTGCAACAGGAACTGTGATTCATCACTGGGGTGAATAGAAAGTGGTTCAGCCATTTTGGAAATCAGTTTGGCAATTTCTTGAGTATCTAAACTTGGTCTTACCATATAACTCACAAAGTCATTCCTAGGTATCTACTCAAATGGTTTAAAAATGTATCTCACCACAAAAACATGCGTATGAATAGTTATAGTTGCTTTATTCACCATTCTCAACAACTAGAAGCAGCCAGGATGCCCTTCAATAGGTAAGTGGATAAACAAACTGCAGTACCTTCATCCAATGGAATACTATTCAGTTATAAAAAGAAATAAATGAGCTACCATGCCATGAAAAGACATGGAGGAACCTTAATTGCATATTACTAAGTAAAAAAAGCTAGTCTGAAATGGTTGCATATTGTTTGACTCTAACTATATGACATTCTGGAAAAGGCAAAACAATGAAGACAGTGAAAAGATCAGTGATTGTTAGGGATTCAGGGATGATTAGATGAAGTAGGGGCAATTTTCAGGACAGGAAATGGTATGATATTGTAATGATGGATATATGATATTATGCATTTGTCAAAACCCATAGAGGGGCCAGCCCAGGGCACAGTGGTTAAGTTCACACGTTCCACTTCTTGGCGGCCCAGGGTTTGCACGTTCGGATCCCGGGTGCGGACGTGGCACCGCTGGCAAAAACCATGCTGTGGTAGGTAGGTAGCCACGTATAAAATAGAGGAAGATGGGTATGGATGTTAGCTCAGTGCCAGTCTTGCTCAGCAAAAAGAAGAGGATTGGCAGTAGTTAGCTCAGGGCTAATCTTCCTCACACATACACACACACAAACCATAGAGTGTACACCACAAGACTGGAACCTAATTTAAACTATGGACTTTAGTAAAAAAATAATGTATAAATAAATATCAGTTCATCAATTGTAACAAATATGCTACATTAATGTAAAGCAAAAATAGGGGAAACTTTGTGGGAAAAAGAAGGGGTATATGAAAACTCTCCACTCAATTTTTCTGTAAAACTAAAACTGCTCTTAAAAAAGTCTATTACATTTTTTAAAAATTAAAAATGAAGAACTCAAGCCATAACATGATTAGTTAACTTTCTGAAGGCCCTGTAGCAAGTCGAGGGAAGGCCACCATGCTGTGTTCCTACCTGCTCCACTGACTAATGGCTAAAAGCTAAGTGGCCAGGACTAATTTTGTTTTACTCGGCTTAAAGGGCTTTACATTCCCCCATCTTGCTGCTTATCATCATATATTCTCAGCTTCCATTGCTTTATTTCTAGGGTAAAGAATCACATCGCATATTAATGATCCATGCTCAATTTCTGAAGAAATGTTACCAAGCTTAACATGTCAATTCTTTCAACTTCACAGTCCTCCATTGTCTTCACCAATTTTCCTGGTGCACTGGAATCACTTCCCAAGGAATGTACATTTGTTAGAGGGCTCACTCACTTGACGGCATAAGCTATTTACCTGTTACAATTTCCATGTATAGCAGGATCTAATACATTTGTTTCTATGCTTGACACAGTTGTCTGGATTTCCAAATTTTCCTGAAAATGTATAACTGTATAAATTTTTAAGATCCATTCAATTCAATTAATATCTGAAAAGCAAAAAAAAAAAAAAAAATCCCCCCTCTCCACACACACACACAAACAGAAGGATAGATAAGTGGATAGATGAGAGATTGATAAAAACACATTATGGCTATGTTGCTACTATTGCTTATGATTTTCTTTTTTTCTTTTTGCTGAGGAAGACTGGCCCTGAACTAACATCTGTTGCCAGTCTTCCTCCTTTTGCTTGGGGAATGGTGTCGCTGAGCTAACACCTGTGCCAATCTTCCTCTATTTTGTATGTGGGACATCACCTCAGCATGGTTTGGTGAGCAGTGTGTAAGTCTGTGCCCAGGATCTGAACCTGTGAACCCGGACTCATGAAGCAGAGCACCTGAACCTAACCACTACACCACAGGGCTTGCCCATGATTTTCCTATTTTTAATTGCTTTGCGTATTGTGATTGCCAGGAAGTCCCAGGTGGTAGAAAAAAATAATTTAGGATGCAAACAATAGAACAGTAGAGCATCCCATCCACTCCCAGGACCAGCGGCAATGTAGGGGTGGTGCAGCATGGATACCCACAGGGAAAGCTAAAATGACACGGAAGTGTATATGTTGAACCAGAGTACGCAAAAGACTTATACGACATGCAGTGAGGTAAGGGAAGATGTGGGGGCATTCAAGGCCTGTGACACCATGTCAGAAACACTTAAAATAAAGATCAGAGAAGCCTCTGGATTGTTTACCCAGAGTGAACACGGTCCTTTTGAAAGGCAAGATTGCATTGAAGAAAGAGAACTTTGAATGATCCCTAGAGTAATAAATTAAAGAAATAGGTTTTAACAATGTCAGACCAGCAAGATATAAAAACTTTGATATAAATCCAATAAGCAACTGAAGTTTTAATTTGGAAAGACAGTTGTTTATAAAAAGTAAAGCTTCAGAAGATTTGCACTATGATAATTGAATATTGCCAACTATCCTTTCTGTCAAGTCCATGAATTAAGAGGACACTGGAAAGTGTTCAGACAGAATTTGTTATGGAAAACAGTGTTTGAATTTAAGGATGAGGGAATCATAAGATGGTCAGGAGTTGGACTTTGCCTCCTGTTTTTATATGTGTTCACATTTAACCTTTACCAAAATTTCCAGCAAGTAAAATTATTTGTGAATGTTGAAATTCAAATGTGAGACCATAAGGCAAAAATCTTTATAGGAAGACATTCAAAATTATTTGATTCATTACTACTTTTTATTACTTATCTTGTAGAAATTATGAGCTACAAAAAAATTATCTGACAATTGAATAAATGAATAAAATCTATTCGTGCTATAAGCATGTGAAAACTCAACTAGGACGTACTAATATATGATGAACAGACTGAGTGTTGTAAAGTATTAGCTCCTGCAGTTATATTAATGAATGCAGACTGAAGAGATGAGGCTCTGCTTTCTGACTCCAGTTTGCATGAGTTCATGTTCCTTCTTATCTGAGGTTTCACGTTCTGCGGTCTCAGTCACCCATGCCAGAAACCACAGTCTGAAGATATTAAATGGAAAATTTCAAAAGTAAACAATTCATGAGTTTTAAACTGCTTGCCATTCTGAGTAGCATGATAAAATCTCACACCATCTTGCTCCCTCCCACTCCCTCGTGAATCATCCCTTTGTCCATCAGATTCACGCTCTACACACTACCCACCTGTTAGTCACTTAGTAGCTATCTTGTTTATCAGATCAACTGTCACAGCATTGCAGTGCTTGTGTTCAAGTCACCCTCATTGTGCTTAATAATGGCCCCAAAGCGCGAGAATAGTGATGCTGGCAATTCACATATGCCAAACAGAAGCCATAAAGTGCTTCCTTTATATGAAAAGGTGAAAGTACTCTCCTTAATAAGGTAAGAAAAAATCGTATACTGAGGTTGATAAAATCTATGGTAAGAATACATTTTCTATCCCTGAAATTGTGGAGAAGGAAAAAGAAATTCATGCTAGTGTTGCTATTGCAACTCAAACTGCAAAAGTTATGACCACAGTGTGTGATAAGTACTCAGCACAGGGAAAAAAAATAGTATATATAGGGTCTGCTGCTATCCATGGTTTCAGGCATCCACTAGGAGTCTTGGAACATAACCCCCATGGATAAGGGGGCACTACTGTACATAATCCTCAACAATTTGGAAATAAGAAAACTAAGATTTCCTTCTGATAATTGAACAAAAGAACATGCAAGTAATTAGAGCCTAAATATTTACACTTAGCTTATGAAGACAGAATAATTTAGAAAACAGAGCAAAACTAGCACATAATCTAACTGACAAATGTAGAAAAATAATATGCCAGTTAGAAATAAGGATATTCTCAGCTTGGAAAATACAAAACAGTTGTCATCGAGGCAACCCCAGAAACCACCTTCTTCAGAAGATGTTGCTCTTGAAAATCAGACACCAATGTTCCCTCTGCTTCAATATCCGTATTGAGGATATAGTTACATCAGATTTTCATAACATGTTATAAATCTTTAAATCATTTAAAGATAACTTTTTTATTTAGACTTCATACTCACCAAGCTGATGACTGATTGTCTGTCTGTGTATTATATCTACAAAGAGAGTATGTTAGCCGGGTCAGTATAAAGATGGCTACCTGTTAATCTTTTAAATTTTTGATTAAAAAACTAATAAATTGCCAAAGAAGTTTATATCATTTTATTTAATGGAATTTCAACATTATAAATCATGAATTCACTGGAAGGCAGTGAATTCACTTATAATACTTTAAGAGACCAAAGACATGTAGCCAGGTGGTATTACTCCAGGTAACCCACCTAAATCACTGTCTATAAATTTCGACAGTTGCTATTAGGTGTCTCTATATCTGATGTTGGGATTAGCAGGCCATTGTAAACAGTGGAATAGAGAATTGTTTCAAAGAAATTGAACCCAAATGTAACTTCATGAGTAAAATGCATTAATCAATTGAATCAACTATGGAATATATTTCATCAGGTTCTAATAAAATCACTACAATATCAGATGCAACATGAAAAGAAATAACCTGCTATCTATTCAAGTTCACTAATACAAAATCCCACCTGGAGATATGGATATGATCAACAATGCCGGCAAAGACTGAGATGGGGACTATTAAATCTAATGTTATTCTCTAGATTCTGACACACTTGGGAAATGTATTTTATTTAATATTAATAATTCCTTCAAATATTTGCTCTTTCAAGAACTTATATTACTTTTTCGGGTTTTATCAGACTACTCAGGGAGAAAAATATATTAAGATTAAAGATATGCTAGAAGTAATAACATTTTCATAAATCTGATTTATAAATCTCCTAAAAACCTGGAAATAGACCCTTAGTTTTTGCTATATCATTTGTAAATAGTATGTGCTTTTGAATGAAAGTTGCACAGTCTCATTTATCCCTAATGTTTATTTTTTTTAATCAACAGTTCTGAGTAGTAAAACTTCATTTTTATATGTGGCTTCCTTATTAATTAGTGCACCTCTGAAAATCCATGTCAAATATTAAGATTTGGCATTTTCTGGAATTTGCTTATGCCTTTTATACATTGAAATGTAAAACTACAATTGTGTCTGTAGGACAGCATTAAATACTAGAGGAAAAAAAATAGTGAATAGTAGAGTTGATGATTTTGCTGTTGTTCCTCACAAATCATGGTGTCAACTTGATTTTTTTCATTCGTCAGGACCCGGCTTGCTATTTGAGACATCCTACATATGTATTCCAAAACTGAACTATTGTCTTACGTAGATCAATGTGTGCTCAATTCACTCAATTTGAGCTATTAATCCATATCCACAAGTGTGCGCTTTAAGTCACACTGGGCAATGATCTCATGTGGGACTTTGCCTGGCTTTTCATAAACTAACAATTATTAAGAATGGTATTCTTTGTCACTTATTGTTAGAGTGGCTGAGGATACAAAAGTGACTGACAGAGACACATCCCCTTCCCTCAGAGAGGTGGCAGTATGCCAGCATCGATTGTCACGTCTTAGAAAAACAGGAGCAAAACCAGAGCTTGTCAAGGATAAAGGCAAACATGTCAAGAATAAAATCAGGGCAAAATTCTGTATTCTGCATAGAAATAAACAAGCAAAAGAATAAACTAAAAAACCAAAAGGCCCCTGTGAATTCAAAAACAAGGAATATTCTGAGACTAAAGTACCCTTCATGGGATCAAAAATATCATGTGCAACTAATTTAAAATGTAGAATAAGGCAAAGAAAAGCAGATAAACTTCTGTAAGAACCAAATTAGTGAAATAAAAGGTATTAAATCTGTAATAATAAAATGAAAACCATGACAAAAATATGACTCTTGTAAGATAAATAGCGAAGCTCTTCCTCATGTACAATGAGAATTATCTGAGTAAAGAACAGATAATTAGAAAGAGTAGAACGGGCAACATAAATACGGAAACATACATATCCGTCTCTGAGGGCTCGATGCTCTAGATTTGAAAATTAGCTCACCTAATAACCCCATAATTAGTAAATAAAACCCAAGCCTATTGAATTTCAACGTTACTGAAAAAAGAAGTAAATACTCAGGCATAAACCATCAAATATATTTTTAAATCAGAAGAGTTTCAGATTTTTATTTTAAAGCACTAAATGATGAAATATAACGAAATATATACAGAGCTCTGTGTAAAGTAGTTTGTTACCAAATATTTCTATATCAAGCCAAATTGTTAACTATGAGAAAGAAAAATAAGAAAGAGAAACTACATATCTATGCTTTTAGAAAAGATTCTTCTCACATGCTCACATATTTACATACCTGAACTTGTACCCTAGCTGACTGATAGATGAGTCAGATGGGAACTCACAAATGGGGAAGATGTGATCAGTCTTGAAATATATCAGATAACAGAAGGTGATTAAATCTAAGCAAATATTTAATTTTCTTTCATAACAATATAAAAGTCAAAAATAACCTAATATTAATAAAATAATATTTTAATAGCAGCATTGAAATATAAATTTAAAAACTAGATTATATTTTTAAATGAATTTTGTGTAAGGAAGGAAGGACAAAGTAAATTAAAATTAAAATTTTATTTTACACATGTGAATTTAATAGACTCTGTTGTCTTCTACACACTAATAATTAGGGAGAAATAGTTGGACGTATGACTATTTAAAGAACTAGTAGAATAAAGCCACAATGTAATAGATTCAAATCATTGGAGAAGAAAAAGAAAGACAGGTGAATGGTTCATTGTGGTCGGAGTTCTTGTCTAGAAGATGTGTGACAAGCCTATGGTTTAAATGCAGAAGAATTCAAATAAAGAGGATGCCTGGACCATGTTTTCCTCAGGTGTCATCTAGGGAGTTACACAAGTTTATAAGCATGTGTTTGTATGTGTGTCTATGATGTGTGTAGATTAGCCTGCTATTTTTAAGCTTGGACCATGAAGGACATGCCACAAATTAACAATAATAGATAAAGATCTTAGACCTGCAATATTTGCATTCAGGATGACATACATAAGATGACCAAGAAAGTCAGAGGAAGGTTGCTTAGCTGCGATGTGCACCTCTGGAAGTTAATGCTAGTTCTGAAACTTCCCCACCTATTCCCTTGCTGCCTTCTGAATAAATACCTCTGTGCTGTGATCTCCCTAACCCTAACATCAACAAATGGTTCTTTGTTCACTCACAAGACATACATGTGAGTCTGACCACCGGGGTATAATCAATTAAGGCATATTCTGCATCTGACTATCAAAAAGAGATACAAGAAAAAAGGTGAAATGCAGGAAAATTATAACATGATATATTGGCATCAAAATATATAACTTTGCTAATATCAGAAAACAGAACCTCTCCTACTAAAAGACGTAGTCTCAATTTTTGTCCACAAGTAATGTTTGAGCATATAAATGTGTCTAATTCAAAATTAAGGAAAAAACATTCATACATACTTGCGTGAAAAAATAATACTATAAAACATATACATTCTGGTCTCAGGATTATAAAAAAATTAAACATATTTTCCAATGTAGAAGATATATACAGACATATACACAATTATATGTATAAATATATGAGAGGAGCAGAAGCTATATGTATGATCTATAGATATAATTACATATTTTATATACTATTATATTAATATAATTATATATGTAAATTTTAATACTACATAGCCAAATTAACTTGATGTTTATTTTCTTTCTTTTTATTTGTATTTCTCACTACAAGCATTCCACTATTTGGTTAAATAAAAAAGTACACTTGTTAAAATGGTGGGATTTAATATAGCAACAATTCCCAGTGAGAGTCACTGACTTATTCAGACTAATATCTCCTTATGACTTTTGCTACTGAGTTTAAGTCCTGTTCAGGCTTAGTATGCTCAATTGCCCAGATGTCCAGTCAATCCCGTTTCCACTCCTTGGGCCCTCATGTGGCTTTCATAAATTAAAGTCAATCACTGTACACATATGGATCTCCAGGTATCAATCTTAAGAAGGAATATTCTTTTATTAGATGTGACACAAAAAGTATTTACAATATGGCACTTTTTTTTACTCCTACTTCAAGCAATCCATCAGTTAGAAGCAACCCTAGAAAATCCATCAGTGAGAGTAGAGCAGTGCCAAAGGCTTAACTCCTTAAGATATGGGCTCTTTTCACTGAGACTTCATGCAACCTTCTCATGTCTCAAGTGAAGCACTACAGCCCAGCTGAAACGTATGTTTTTCTCATTGCTTTGGCTTTCTAAAGCATCTGTAGCTGGAGTCTGCTTCTCACATTAGCCAGCTCCCAGCTGGATGCTGAAAGATTGAGGACAGAGAAGTGTGCTCAGATAGCACAAAAAAACATCTAAAGATGTCAGGGCATTGATTTCACAGTTATCTCCACTAACACCCCTCCATGTTGGCTTTAGTTAGGAGGAATTGTCAAAGCTCAATTAAGATTTTCCTAGATACTTACCTGGTGCAGGCTGCTGAGTTTTTGTATGGTAGTAGTCTCAGGATAAGCTGCATTGAATTTTCCATGGCTCTTGATTTATATCTCGTTATATAATATTTCCTGACTGTTTCCCCTCACTAGAAGACACAAACACACCTTTTCTTTGCAGTGACCAGCAGCGACATAAAAAGATTTAAGGGAAGGCTTCATGTACAACAGAAAGTAGTAAGGGTGAGTTTCGATCAGATCTAGGTCTAAAGGCTTAGCTTCTTATTAGCCCAGTGATTTCAGACAAGTTTCTTAAACATTTTGGACTCAGTTTTCCCATCAATGAAATGTAAGTACAGTCATGCATTTCTTAATGATGCAGATGTTCTGAGATATGTGTCATTAGGCCATTTGGTCATCATATGACCATTATAGAGTGTACGTACACAAACCTAGATGGTATATTCTACCACACAACTAGACTTATATGGTACTAATCTTATGGGACCACCATTGATTTTGCAATCCATCATTGACCAAAATGTCCTTATGCTCCACATGAATGTAATGCTTATAGTAAACTCTGTCAATATTCTATCCATTTTCTCTTGGATGGCCCCAGGAGTCATCTAAGACAGTTTACTTATCCATCTCTGGCTTCCTGTGCTTCTTGGTCAAAGGATGTTCCCTGGCTGCAGAGCTGCTCATCCTTTGGGCAGGGCAGACTAAAAGTGCCCAAGAGTTAATGTGCCAGAAGCAAATCTCAAAAATCAGCGATGGTTACTGGCGGGTGAATACCTCAGCTTACTCGCTGGTGACATCTCTGAGGCATGCTCCATGTGATCTGTCATTGGGCCTTCAATGGGATTCAGCCCCTTGTGTCTAGGAAGGTAACATCCTCCATGCTGGTATGATTGACAGCTTTCCAACCTTCCTTGTCTTTGTCCCCTATTCCCTCAGAGTGCTTCCTGGGATCCCCTCCCAAATCATCTACTACAGTTAAATCCTTTCTCAAGACCTGCACTGGGAAGAGGAAGAATTGTCACTGATGTATGCCCTAAGTAGATGGAAGGAACTTTCAAAAATGCTTATCACTTCCTCAAGGTTGTTTCTCAGAACTATTTTAGAAAGAGATACCATTGTCAACTGACCTGGACCAGACCAAGCCCCATCACAAAAGCAGTGCCTGTGCAGATAGGTCAGAAGATTACCTGAAGTTGCCTTTTGCTTCATTTTAATACCAAAATCTCCACCTCAGGAGGAGCCCAAGCCTTATTAGTATAGCATGCGATGTAGGTGAGAACATATTTTCAAACTGCAGTTGCACAAGCTTACACCCACCTCTTCATGCAGTGATGAAGCATCCCTTTTGAATATTTATACCTCACCTGAAATAAAAGACACCCACTTCCCCTTGCTCAGGGAACCATGACTTTGGAAACGATTCCATGTGGTCTCCTTATTTGTGGCAAATAAATTTTACTTCTGGTGAAGGCTCTGATTTCAACTCACCAAGAAGCTTTGATGTGGTAACAGAATAAAAACTAATATAGCACCAGAAAGTAAATGTATTGATCATGAGAACCAAATAAACAGAACAGATATAAAATGAGCAGCACAGAGCTTGATACAGAATAAGATTTCAATAAATACTACTTCCCTTCATCCTTACCCACATCTCTATGCATGCTATGTGTTGGACATGCTTGTTTTCCTTCCAGAGTTAAAAACCAAATGAAAAAGATAAATGAATCAAGAAAATAAAAATTGAAAAGTGAGCCCTGTTACTGTTAGAGGTACTGTAATCATGGTTTAGGTCTGTAGCCACAATGGTTTTCAAAACAGAAACTAGAAGTAGGCCCACTTACCCACCTTATTATAGACAGCATTGAAAAATGGAGGGCTTCAACTCAGGAGCCCAAGTTTAGTTAATCCAAGTACAGACTAATGCAGAAGAAAGAGAGGGAGAAAGGTATGTGTGCCCAGTTCTTCTTCTTCCTCAATAAAAACTTCATGCCTCTTGAGGGGAAGAAAAAGGATGAAAGAACAAGGAGGATATGTTAGTCAGGGTTGTCAAGAGAAACAGAAATTGTAGAATATATGTATATTCTACTATATGCATAGAGAGAGAATATATAGAATACATATAGAATATATATATATATGAAATGAGATTTATTATGAGGAATTGGCTCACATGATTATGTAGGCTGAGGAGTCCCACAATCTGACTTCTGGAAGCTGGAGACCCAGGAAATCCAGTGGTATAATTTATCCCGAATCCGAAGGCCTTAGAACAAGAGGAGCTAATTGTGTAAATGCCAGTCTGCGGGCCAGAAAAAAAATGAGATGAGATGTCCCAACTCAAAAAGTAAAGGAGGGAATGAAAGGGCAAATTCTACCTTCTTCTGCCTTTTGTTCTATTCAAGTCCCTCAAGGGATTGGATGAGCCCACCCACAGTGGGGAAGACCATCTACTTTACTGATCCACCAGTTCAAATGCTAGTCTCATTCAGAAACACCCTCACAGAAACATCCAGAAATAATATTTAATCTGGGCACTTCATACCCAGTCAACTCAACACACAAAGTTAACCATCACAAGAGAGAAAAGCGAGTGAAAAATGTAACTTTAATTGATGTTATACCATCTCAAAACATGAAATTCAAATATTGTTTTGTCAGGGATCATTTTGTAATGCTCATGAGCAGTGTAGTGTCTAAATTAAGCTTGAAGCCACTTTGTATCGAAGCCTGCATATTCACTGCTTTCTATACCCCATCCCAAATTAAGTGCAGCCATATTGCCTGACATCATCAATTCAGTAATGCAATATATGATCTTATAAAGGTAGCCCAACAAGAATGCTAACAACATGAGGGTAGCCCATATTTAAATACAACCTCTTTTTCTTATTTTTTTAAGGAAAACAAAAGGTTGAAAATTTTATGTCCTTTAAGTTAGGTTGAAATCCAAAGACGTAAAATTACAAGAGAAATAAATTCAGCACCAAATGATTTGTCTGCGTGAGTTCTAAGTCCAAAGATAGTAAGTGTTAATTTCTTAGTCTTCTCATTGTCAGCCAAACAAGTCCTTGATGCTTGGGTAGAGGAAGGGTTCTTTCCACAGCTGTGCCCTGGGCTGTTTCTCACAAGGCTGTGTGTATACTTTCTCCAAAATACATTAGTTAGGGATTTTTAGGTTGAGGGAGCTTCTCCACATGGTGCTGAGTTGATCCATACAAGATTCTATGAATTTATCAAAACCCATAGAACTATACACCACAAAGAAAGAACTTTACTGTAGGCAAATTTAAAACATTGACCATAAGTTTGGGGAATTCCAGAAAGGATTGCAGACTGTGACCAATGAACCTAACAGTATTACAAATGTACAGTGTAACTTCACTGAAAGTAATGAGGAAAAAAGGAGCTGACCTAAGTAATGTCGGAGAATAGTGCTTTGGCTGAATACTTGAAGGCTAAAGATGAAAAGAATTGTGCATTAACATGTTACTCTAATTGGTAAATTTTTTTCTCTCGCAGGTACTTGCTAGCAATTCTGAAACTACTTTGCATGTAAACTAGGATTGATTATAATAAGTAAATAAATTGTAGATAATGGGATCCAGGTTTCTCACTGTCAGAGAAAGAGGTTGTAAGCAAGCAAGAGGGAAAATTAGTATAAATGCTGTGTTCATGAATTAGAGGTAGTATAAGCTCATGTTTGTTTTAGTAGGGAGATGGAGAGATGACACATAGCTAACTAGATGATAGGAAAGTAGATAGGTAGACGGATAGATAGACAGATAGATAAGATAATTAGAGTCATATGTGTATACATGGTTTAGTAGATACGAGTATTGCTGGCTCTGTCCACTGGAGAAGGTCTAGGAACAGTGACACTCCAATAGCAGCAAGCACAACCAATGCCCACATTTATTTTCAAAATACCATTATCCAACAAAGAAATCATAGTTCCCTTCATAAATGATTGATTCTGGAGCACCAAATGATTTTCTGCCAGGGCAGGAAAAACATAAGATAAGGTAGATTATCATGTAGTGCCAGTAGATAATGAAGTGCTTAAAAATAACTAACTAGAAGATGGGGGCTTGTGGAAAGGACACAGGAGTGCATCTGAAAGTGCTCGCAATCACCAAAGCTGGAACAATTTGAGTAACAAATGATATAATGATAATATTGTATTCTATTCCAAAGAATAAAATAAGTATCCTTGAGTCCATATTAACATAAGTAAGTGATTAAATAAATGAATAAATGGAGGATCAGGGAAAAATATTCTTACAAAAAGTTCCAAGTAATGTAGAATAATAAGGGAAATAGAAAAATTGCCATTATAATACCATTGCAATAATTGCTGCAGGCCAGGTCTATGGAAGAATGCCAAAATTAGTGGGCAAAATTTTAAAGAGAAACATAATATTTGCATAGTCTATAAGTATCTCCCTAAAAACACTAATTACTAGGGTGACTTTACTATATTGCCAAAAATTCCTCGAGGGGCATTCTACAAAACGCCTGGGCCAACCTCTTCAAATGTGTCAGAATCACGGACAACAAAGGAAAACCTGGAGACTGCCACAGATTGGCAGAGACTAAGAAGGCATTGTCATTAAATGTACTGTGGCATCCTGGATGAATGCCTAAAACAGAAAAAAATAACAGTGGAAAATCTGGTGAAATGCAAATAAAGTCTACAGTTTAGTTAAACTCAATATAAGAACATTTTTCAGAAAAGGGAAACTCTTTAACATTGTTGCTTTCAAAACTGTTTGTGGAACTAGTTTGCACTGTATTCCTTATGTTAGCAAACCTGAAGTTCCAATTTGGAAACAAAAATAAACCCTACTAAAAAAGGAAAAGTTACTTTAAAAAATATATTTTTTCAACACCACATCTCTTAATGAGATTTGCATCTTAGATCCTAGAGTTAAAAATTATTACAACAGGAGCTGGCCAGTGACGTAGTGGTTAAGTTTGCATGCTCTGCGTGGGCAGCCAAGGGTTCGCAGGTTCACATGCCAGGTGCAGACCTACATATCACTCATCAAGCCATGCTGTGGTGGCTTCCTGCATACAAAATAGAGGGAAATTGACACAGATGTTATCTCAGCAACAATCTTCCTCAAGCAAAATGAGGAATATTGGCAACAGATGTTGGCCCAGGGCCAATCTTCCTCCTCCCTCAAAAGAAAAAAAATTATCCCAACATTGGCCCCACACCAACGACATTGAGAAAATAAGTCAATGAGCATTTCCTAAAGTGGGAATCCCGGGACAGCTTATTTTCCCTGAACACTATCCTTAGTGTGGCCACAGACCATCATCATATCTAAATGGCATCTAAAGAAATCCAGGGTGAGCCTTCTTCATTTCTTCCTGACTCTGACTGCAGCCAGTGTGGTGATACTTACCTGGGTTTGGCTATGATAATTAAAGGTACAGCATAAACGTGATCCAGAATGAATGTAATGCCAAGTGGCATTGTATCTTTAAAGGCATGTAGTGTTTTTTTCCAGGCCGTGTCTAAAAAATTCTAATCCTGCCTCAATCTTGCCTGTAATATGAAGCCAGCCTGCACCAATGTGGTTGAAGGTTCAACTATGCAGTCTGTACTGTAGGGTCACTGTCATTTGGCTGAGGGACCCTGAGTCCCACACCTTTGCCTATACAGAAATCGGCACTCACATTTGGACAAAGCTGCCATAAACTGCAGTGACTGCCAAGACCACAATCACATGTCCTAAAGTTTCAAAGTCCTGCTGAGATGTGGTGGTTAAAATCTGATAATGAAACAGTAAAAATGTTTTACTAAACATTTACTAAACATGTACTAAAAATGTACATAAGCCACTGTACTCCACCAAGATCAAAAGTCTTCGTGGCCTTGCCTGGCCAAAAGCCTGGATCAGTTATTTTCTTTGACCATAATTCTACTCAGAGTTGTTGTATCAGTCTTGGTCCAATGAGGAGACAGACAACAAACAGTGGGTAGAACACAAGGTTAATATAAAGAATTATTAAGTGCCAATAATAAAGAAGTGATTATAGGATATTAAGGAAACTCTATGGTGTCCTTGGGCAGAGGGAGAATGCACAAGGTTGGCCAAACTGAAAGAGTGGCCACTCCCCAAGGCTTATTGGGGAAGGTTGTTCAGCACACTGGACAGTGGGGAAGTTCACCAGTTTGCCCAGGCTGGAGCTCGTCTGAAAGTAACTGCAATGAAGAAGCATCCCTCCAGATTGCAGGTTTCTTGCACTCATGATGTGGGCATGGGATGGTGTGGCGCTGCAAAGGAGCCTGCTGCTTAGTATGAATGGGATGCAGTCATGCAGCAGGAGGCCTTCAGGGCTCTGGTTTTCATGTAGAGGGCTGCAGGAAAGTTTTCACCAGGCTAAGCCCAGGCTGTGAGGTTGTCAAGGAATAACATATTCTCGGCATATGCTTGGGGCAGAGTTCTACCAGGTGTCCTCACCCCCACCCCTCTGACTTTAAGTAACAGGGAAGCCTTTTTCTCCTACAATGTCTTTTCAGCACCTTCCACTGAGAAAGCTTAATATCATGCTCACCATAAAGACGAGATGCTTAAGGGGTCATCCCAGTGGCATAGTGGTTAACTTCACACACTGCATTTTGGTGCCCACGGTTCACAGGTTTGGATCCCGGGCATGGACCTACACATTGCTCATCAAGCCATGCTGTGGTGGCATCCCATATACAAAATAAAGGAAGATTGGCACAGATGTTAGGTGAGGGCCAATCTTCCTCATCAAAAAACAATTAGAAAGTAAAAAATAAATGAGAGATGCCTAAAAGAATTATGTCCATTACCGCAGGACATGGTATAGATTGAAAGGTAAATTTTGCACTGTGAGGAAATAAATTGATAACCAGCAGATTCTTCTTTTTTAAAAGTTCCCATTCCAGTGTCCCCAACCTTAACATTACCCCGGACTGACTAAAAAAACAAGTGAAATTGATGACCTTTAAAAACAAAACTGCATTTCTTCCTCCAAAAGCAGAAGAGACTGTGAGGAAGAACCAAATTCATCCTCCCAGAATGAATTTGGAGGTAGAAAAAACAAAGGGCTTTCACTCTAATGAATATCCCTCCACAGAGACACATAGAACCAGATAGATGCCCCATCCCCAAAACGGTGGGAAGGGAGGTTGAAAGGCACTGAAGTCTTTCCTTTAGTAGAAGGATTCACAGCAGTTCTCTTACAGATATGGGTTCCTAAGAGCTTACTGGAATCCAAGTGCTAAATGCTACAAAGTGCTTCAAAAGGGACATGGAAGTGTTAGTATTTCCTTTGTCCCTCTCTCAAAACAATTAACAGTCCATCTCATCTTGTAAAATATCCCCTCTTTCAGAGCTAACCCTTCCACCTTAGCACCTAACTCCATCCCTTTTTCATTCTTTGAGATTTGTTCTATCCATAGTTTCTATATATTTATGTCCTGTGATGACATCTTCAGGTTTCAAAGCATTACTTTTAAACAAACTCAGATTATCACAGATGATTAGGATTTATTAGGAGTGAAAGCATTATGACTTGCTTCATGAATTTGGTGCACAAATTTGATTTGGTTTCTTTTATTTTTTTCACTTAATTGTTTTAGCCTTAGTATGTGATGCACTAATAGGAAGCCCAAGACATTAGTCTTGAATTATGTGGTATGAATTACTCAAAGATCCCAAGAACTGAGTCACTCTCAAGGGACATGATGGTCAGCAAAGCCCCAGAGGTGGAACTGTGTTTTGATAATTTCAAAACTATTGCTGCTTGTAGATGCTTTTTAAAGATTGATCCTCTGCGATTCAATTGTGAAAGTGTATTTACCACTGGGATACTCTTTCTGGTGGTGGTTCCCGCCCAAGCAACACTGGTGCCCAATATTGTATCCTACACCCTCCACCATTGCCCCATCTCTCCACATGGACATTCTTTTTGATTGACAGTCCTGTGTTCATAACTCTTCCCCAAATAAAACCATCTTGACTTCACTGGTGTGCCTGCAATTGCTTCAGGATCAGTTACATCCTGTACAATTCTGGACCACCCATATGTTAAATGCAAGTCTCTTACTCATGCTATTCTTGACCTCTTGGTGAAAACTCATTTAAAGTTCTAAATTCATAAGTCTCTGGACTCTTAATGCTCAGCTCTCCAAACTGCTATCCAAAGGAAGAAACATCTTTGCTACTCTTAGTACCTAAAATAGTCTTATCACACTTTAAACTGGGATAATGGAAATATCTTTGCTTTAATTTTTTGCTGAAGAATGGGCAGCTCTTAAAGCAATTCCTTTATGGAAAGAATTATCTTTTCTATATTGCCCCTCTGCCTGAATTTGAAAATATTGTTTTGAAAATAATAGACAAACAAATACAACACAAGACAATAAATTAAGAATGATGACACAGCAAGAGACTATCCACTGAGAAAGACCTAGGACACTGCTCAAAATACAATATCCATGCAGGTGAAATGCATCTTGCTTTTGTTGTTGATTTCTTTCTTCTGTACAGTCTGCATTATCTTCATGACTCTGCTCTCTTTACTCTTAATGATTTTCTCTTTCTAATGTTACTACTTCTCTGACTCCCTACCATCCTTACTGAAAACTGGTTTTATTTTTGTTCTTGGTATATTCATCGTTATATCCACCTCATATATTTTTTAGTGATGTGTGTTGGTCTCTAAACTGTGTCGTCGCTTATCTGAATCTCTACAAGTCTCGTATTCAAAATCAATTTAAACTTTTTTGATCCAGAGGATGAATACTCCACCTGACCAGAATTCTCATGTCAGTCTCCTGTCTCATTTCACATGGCACTGGCCAGTCTGCATATACTTCTGTTAGCTCAAGCATTATTCCACAACCATACAATTCTGGCCACAGCTATAGGGTTGCACAGCAAGCTCTTTATTCAGAAGCAGTCAAGAGCATATGGATATTGATATCCAGAATATCCTACCTATCCTAGTTCATTCTCTACTTTAATACTTCTTCCTTAATTTATAATGTTACTTGTGATGTGGGTTTACTATGTTGTTTAAGAATATTTGCTTCAGCTATGAACAAGTAAATCAAGTGGAATAGATAAAACCCATTAGATATGTGACCTGTTCAGAGTGAGCAACTAGCTTATGAGAATGATAGACAAAGATAAATTAAGGAGTGCATATGTGTACTAAAAACAGATAGGAAGGTAGATGAAGGGACGAATTTAAGTAACAAATATTCCCAAGGCATCAACAATTCCTGATAATCATTGCATCCATAAATTGACAACCCATTGGTGATCGTCCCCAGTGTTCTCTACCCAAGACCTGCATATAAAAGTGATAGCTGTTCTGCAAGTTTTTGGCCAGTTACAGCTACGGCCAGATGTTCTTGCTCCTGTATCTCTTCAATAGAGCAAGGATGTACTGGATCCATGAGCTATTTCTTGGGCCACCACAACTGTCCATGGAGAGGGTGGATGCAGCCGAGAGAAAAGTAGGATATATGCCATCAGTTATTATGCACACACACCAAAAAATCTTTATCAGTTTACATGAGGAGTCTTCAAAAATTGTAATTACTTACTTTTATAAACAATTTAGTAATAATTTAACCAGGATTTAACCAGTTCAGCTTTCCCCCAGAGGGACATCAGAGTCGTGTAGTTTTGCCCTTCTACCCTGGTGGCCTCCATCCTAATCCGTAATCTTCATCTTCTCTGTCCCTCTGCCCCTTGATTTGTGTTTTATTCTGAATCAGTAAAACTTTGTTTAGAGTCTTTAACCTTGTCCCTGAACCTTTCTGCTGCATGTTGCCTCAGATTTGCCTGGTCGTCTGCTTGGAGACCATCACAGCACCTGTCCACTTCCCATTTGAGCGTGTCCAGATCACTCAGAAATTGTCCTCTTCACTCTGTCTCCCATATTAACTAAGATCTGTTTTCCTCCTTTCACACTAAAACCCATGTATTTTCCTAAATGATAGCCCTTCCCTCTTCTACTTGTGATATTTAGTAATGCTCTTCAGAGCCTACAGATCTTATGTAATAGTTGCAACGGTTCATTATGTAAACTGTACAGCAGTCATTTTACACACACACACACGGCACACACCCCAGTTTAACATTATATCAGTATAAGTCAGGGATCAGTATGAGTCAGGAATCTTTAAGCAACTGAAACATAATTTGAACCAGGGCTCACTCACATTTTAGTTTTCCTTAGTGGTAAATGAGATTTTAGTAATTTAAACTTATTCAAGGGTAGATACTTTAAAATGACTGCAATGATGACCTTCCTGCAAACATAAACGCTGTAAAATTAGCCTTAGTGCTTTAGTAATTACAAATTCTGCATTCTGATATCTTCCTTCTTTTGTTCAGTCATCACTATGAGATTGCAAACTTCCCAGGGGTATATCTATGAGACGTAAGTGCTCCTATCTTTCAGTTTCCAATGTTTATCTAATACAAATAGACAATTTAAGGAGAACTACATTGAGCCATGGAGATTCTAGATGAACAATTACAAGGACTAATCTGCAAATCAGTAGCAGGCCAATAACTTTAAATTGCCATAAGCCATAAATTCCTAATGTTCACATCACTATATCCTTATCAGGTAAACTTTATAAGGCATATTCATAAAAATAAGAAATGTGTTTTAGTTACTCTATCAGAGGCATAGAAAAAATAATATCGTATACATACACAAAAAGAACAACAGTGAATCAAAGTATTACAAAGAGAAATATTAAATCAAGAGATGAACTGTGCTTATATTATGGTCTTATAATTTTAATTTTTATCACAAGAGATGCTGTAATTATAGATATTGACAAGATATAGATATAGATAGACAATGAAGCTGCTATAGTTTATGGTATATTTGCTAATGGAGCATGAGTAGAAAATTCTTGATCCTCTGGCTGAAATATTATATTTGAGGATATACAGAGAAGACATAATATGTCATATTCATTCATTCCAGTTGCACATCTGACAGACACTATTCCTAAGAGAGTCAGAAATAGTTCTCATGTTCATGGAGCCTGCAGTCTGGCAGCCAAGTCATACAGAAACAAATCTTTGTCGTATTTTTATTTTTCTAACAGTAAGTATAAGTGTACCTTCACTGTAAAAACAGTCAAAATGTGTACTACTGGGTGGAGGAAAAAAGTAAGAATCTCCACCAACTGATCCATCAAGGAAAAAACACTTTTACACCAACAGTAAACTTATTGTCAGATAAAGACAACTCTTATTCATCAACCAAAGGCCCCTACTATGCAGTGTCAGATCCTAGGGGATGATGATAAAATGATGGACAATAACAGATATGAGATTTTCATGTCAGGATGTTTATACTCCAATGGAGCTGACAGATGCGTATGAAATAATTGTACACTATATAAAATGACAATTGTGAAAAATGGCGAAATCAGTGATCCAAGAAAGTGTGTGATGTGGGAATTAGACGTCATCTGAGGAGTAAGGCATTTATTTATTTACTTACTTCTTAAGATGGAAACATGACTGAGATCCGAAGGGTGAATTCTAGACCAAGTGTTGTGATAGTTGTGGGCTGGTGGGGATGAAGGATATGGGAAGAATAGGCTAGTTGTTGGAGTGCAGATGGAAAAAGGGGTTATATTTGAGATGAGTCTGAAGGGCTGGAGAGGAGCCAGATCACACAGGGAAGTGTAGATTCTGATAAGTATTGTCTTCATTATCTGAAAGAGGAGAAGTCATTGGAGCATTGTCCGTAGGTGGGTGACAAGATCAGATATTTTTACACTTTGAGCATCTACTGGTAAAAGCACGGATGAAACGCATGGTGACAAGTTTCATGATTATATATAATTTATTTGAAAATCAGTATCATGGCGAAATATTGTGGACTGGAAATTGCTTTTGTTCTTAATTAAATATTGTAGATACCTTCCCTTATCAGAGCATGTTGTTCTAGACTCTTTATAGTACCACAATATTCATTGTCACATATCAATGTCACATGCTTTCAACAAATCCATATTTTTACTTCTTTTTCAAAATTTCAAATAACGTTACTAGTAATATCCTTTGAGCTATATCTTTCAAATGTGTTAAAATGTTTACTTCTAAGAAGTGAATGTACAGAAACGTTGGATTAAGGCTAGGCCATTTTAGAAAGTCACAGATAATGTCTAACTATCTATTAAAACATCGTGACAATTTGCTCTCATTCCCAGAAAAGTGAAAACGTCCTGAATTCTCATCACTTTAACCCATGATGTGTGTTATTTAATTAGATCAGCTCAGCTTCAATCCCTTCAATACCACTGCATTTCATACACTCATTCCCATCACTATGCTCCTACACCTTGTTGTCACTGGGACTATCTCTTTGCTGAAATTTTAAATGCCCTGACTCCAACCACTGTGTTTAATACATGTATTAGGCATTTAGTTTTATTGCTATGATGATGCTGATTTCACAGATAATAAAAATGATTTACAAAGCAATTAAGAAACTTGCCCAAAGTTTTGCAACTAGTACATATGCAGAAGGTTTTAACTATTATGCTTTATTACTTTAGAAAAGCTATTTGATAAAATTTAAAATCAATTCATGATTTTAAAAACCTCTTCATACCCTAAAAGTAAACAATAGCTCACTAGTTTCATACGTATTGTATAACTCCTAACAATAATTGAAATCATATTTTATTGAAGGATTCCACAATTGTTCCATTAAAATGAAGGACTTGAAAAGTTTTCCTTTTTTTTTCTTTTTAAAGATTGGCACCTGAGCTAACATTTGCTGACAATCTCATTTTTTTTTCTTCTCCTTCCCAATTCTTCCAGTACATACTTGTATATTCTTGTTGTAGGTCCTTCTGGTTGTGCTATGTGGGACGCTGCCTCAAGGTGGCCTGACGAGTGGTGCCATGTCTGTGTCCAGGCTCCAAACCAAGGAAACATTGGGCTGCCTAAGTGGAGCGTGTGAACTTAACCACTCACCCACAGGGCCGGGCCCAAAGACTTGAAAAGTTTTGATGAAACTATAGCTACTTTATGATATTCTTAATGCATTCTTTAGCCAAAGAAATAAGAAAGTTAAAAAATGGGAAATAAAGTAGTCATTTGTCAATTTAATTAACAATACTTAAGCCACTAGTAAATGTCAGTCCGTGCCGCAAGGCAGCGGAGATTTAGTGATAAGAAACAGATATGTGATTTGTCCCCTCCTTGCTCTTGGAATCTCTTGGTAAAGATCAATAGTTAAACAGGACTAACATTAAAGTTTGCTTTGTGCTATATAAGGGAAAGTTCAAGGTTCATTCTAAGAATTAATACATAGGCAGAACCTATTCCTAGAGAGCTAGGAAAGACCCTGCCCAGTGACGGAGGTTAGGTGGAAAGATCATTAGCCATAAGCCAGACAAAGACATGGAGATGAGTCTTCCCAGGAGAAGCAATGGCAGCGGTGAGCTTACAGGACTGAGAACATTTCAGGTTAGGGTAGAGTATCAGGTGGGGATAGCACAATCTGAGGTTGTAGTAAATGAGTAGAGGACTCCTCAGTTAAAAACTTGCAAATCAATACCATGAGTATGACTTTCTTTTTTTAACCTGAAGATAAGTGGAAAGGAGCTGAAAGGTTTTAGGAAAGGAGTTGCAATGTTAAAACGTGCATTTTAGAAGAATCGCTTTGACTACATTATAGATTATCAGTGGGAAGGAGAAAGACCAGAGGAAAACTCTGATGATGAACATTTTGCAATAAATAAGAGGGAGATTATGGTGGGCCAGACTTGAGTTGTACAGACAGATATAAAAAAGAAGAAAAGCAAGTTTGATAAATACTGAATTGGTATAATGGCAGAACTTGGTGATTGTTAAACTATGGAAGAGGAGAGAGAGAGAGGCAAATGATGGACCTTCCATTGTGATGGGAAACACTGAGCAAGAAGTGAATCTAGAGGTGAGGCGGGATGATGAGTCTAATCTCAGACTTGTGAAATTTGAGGCATGAATTAGGAATCCCAATAGAGATGTTCAGGATGCAATTGGACTATGGGTCTAAACTCAGGAAATTGTATCTTGGATATGGATTTATCGTTCATCAGTATATACATGAACACAGAATGCACGGGGATGAATGAGATTGGCAATGGGTTTTTACAAATTGAGAACAGGTTGTAGGAGAGAGCACTGAGAAACATTTATCTCTAAGTAGGATGAAGAGGAACCCGAAATTGAAGCTGAAAAAAAAAAAAGAATCCCGAGCAAGAGGGATATCTAGGAGAGTGCAGAGTCACAAAAAACAAAGAATGGGTACTTATCAAGAAGGAGGGTACAGTCAGGAGTTTCACCTGGTGATAAGACATCCGTTAACAAGGGCTGAAAAATTATCCTCTGAATTAAATATCAGCAGGTTATTGTTGACTCTGGAAAGAACTATCTTGGTAGTCCTTGAAGTTTTAGTAGTTTAGAGGAAATAAGAAACAGTCTTAAGTTTGATTAATCATGAAAGTAAGTGAGGAACAGGAAACTTTGATTGTAGCGAATAATTACCACAACTCAAATTGGCAAGGGGTAGACAGATGTGGAAAAGTTGGAAAAAGATTTAGAGCAAATTTTATTTAGATTGGGAAAAAACTGAGAATATTTTATTTATAATGTTAAGAAGCCAATAAGGATAGACTATTGAAAATGCAAAAGAGAGCAGTGCTCATAGAAAAAGATGAACAGGGCAAGATGGCTCCAGCAAAGGAAATTATTGCATTCACCCAGATATCTTGGATAGGCAACTGGATAGAGTTATTTACCAAAATAGAAAAAATATAGTGTGAGGATGCTAATTGTGACTTTTATTTTGGAAATACTGCATTTTAGGTGCTGGTGAGACTTCTAGATGAAGACATTTGGGAACATTTAAAGTCCAGAGTTCAAAATAGAAAAGCACATCAGTGAATTTTCAGAATGTTTAGAGTAATTACACCGTATGATTGGACAAAGTTGCCTAGTGTTAAAGATACACACAACCACAAATTGTTTCAGAGCTGTCCAAAGCACTTTTATTATCTCAGTCTTGCTAAAAATGTCCTAGAACACAGAGACAGTGAGTTTAACAGCTATGTCAATTACTAGATGCTCCCCTGAGTCCTAACAGTGAGTGGCAGACAGGGCTGAGTCAAGGTGGGGAGTTTACATAAAAGTCACCACTCATTGAGGTCTCCTCCATATCAGGATCACCTTCTTCTCTTGATTTACATCTTTAGCTCACTCCATCCTCACAGCAACTTAACAAGATAAATGCAATTCTTATTATGATTTTACATATTAGGAAATTGGGTCACAGAAAATTACTCAAAGCCATATACCTAAGTACATGGTAAAGCCAGTATTCAAACCCAGATAGTCTGACAGGGGGGTCTAAAATCCTAACACTATGCAATAAGGGAAAGGAGAAAGGAAATAATAGTGAGTTCACTGGGAGTTCACGTTAGAACAAAGTGATGCCAACGTACAATTTATGAATGATCACTATATCCACGCTAGCCATGTTTTAAGACTCATTATGATTATCTAAAACATATTTTATAATTCTGACATTGTTACAAAGAAATCTGAGTTTCATTGTATACAAGAGAGACAGGTACTGAGCCCCACAGTTTGACAAGCCAAGGCTCATTATCTCTTTGTACACTATATTGAGGGACACCACAGACAAAACTGTCACTGATGACAAAGAACAGAGCCTAGTCATATTTAATTTTATTCTCTCTTTTCCTGTTCAGTCAGTAAACGGTTTCATGACTTAGCTTCTTGGTTTGAAAACAGTCTGTTTCTATACACTTTCTCATTTACACAGAATATGGTTTATAACCCAGTATTACGTAACGTTTGAAAACTGTGCTGATTCTATACTATGTGAACTGAACTAGGCTGGGGCTACATTTCCCAGAACTCCTTTCCTTGTGGTTCTAGGTCAGCGCTGGCCATGATAGAACTGTGGAGGAGATCCGGAGGGCAGAAGAAAAGGGACAGACATTTCTGTTATGCTTTGAAAATCAGCGTAGTAGGCCAGATACTCCTGCAGCTCAGGCACGTTTCTGCAGATCTGCTAGTTCTCCTTGCAGGCCCTGCACTTGGCCCATGTCTCCTGCTTAAGCTTTTCTACAACCCTGAACAGCTAATCCTGCAGGCCATGCATATGACTGAGATTAGAAGTCATAGAGGCAGGTACTAGTCAGCTTTCTCCTCACCAGTTCCATGTTGTGCTCACTCTCTCGTCCCCATACTTACCTTTTTCATGACTGCTGGCCCTAGAGTCCTACTGTGACTTCAGGCCTATCACCACATGCAGAGGCAGCAGCTTCCCACATACTTCTCTACCTGCTCCCTCATTGCATATGGGTAAATCCTATGATAAACTTCTTGTTCCCTGTCACTCATCGTGGTCAGCTTCCCTGAGTGTACCCTAACTGCTACAAGGGCCAACTGATTCTGTTCATGGTCTTCCTTTAATTAAAGACTATTAACTTTTTAAAAAGAAAAACATATATTTATTTAAAGTTTCCCCTTCTAAAACCAAAGGGTATGAGATATTGTTTCTTCTGTAGGGAGAAAGTGTAGTGAGGGAAGTGCTGATTACACAGGCAACCAGCATTTAAAGATAATATAAAGGAGGAAACACAAGGAAAGTCAAGAATGGAGACCTGGTTTGGAGGGAAAATTAGGATACAGGGTGTCAAAAAGACAAAGTAAAAGCATTTTAAATCAGAAAAACATATGAATGCATCTCTTCAAATATAGTGTAAATACTGTTTTTCGTTCTGATTTTATAATTAAAGCTATGGTATAACAATTCTCCAAAACCGTAAAATATTTTCCTTAAACATAATTTTAAATTGGATAATTAGGGTTGTATCAGACCTTCTGTAAAAAATTGCCCATTCTTTGCTTACAGATTATTTCTGATACCTTTAATTAAGCAAACTTCAATAAATATATTTAAATTTACATTTTTACATACTAATGCAATATTTTTGTTAAAACAGTTTTAGAAGTGAAATTTTTTGGTAAAAATTTGGATTTTGATATATATTGTCAAGTTTATCTCATAAAAATATATAGACCCTTTCAAGGTCACTAGCAATAGTACTAGAAGAGACTTCTGGGACCATTAGCTCCATGCACCATCCCCAGGCCCCTTTGTCTAAATCAGGTGACCAAAAAACCAGGCTTCAGGAGCCCTGGCAAAGGGTAAATGGTTCTGTAGATGTCTCTGCAGATGCAATTGTGAGGATCTCCTTCCCTATGGGCTCCTAGGTCACTTGCAGAATATGACAAGAGCACAGGGTAAGGGCCTGACTCTGCTCACAGGGGAGTTTGTCAATCACCATGATCTGAGAACCTGAGCCCAGGTCAAGGTTGATCTTGTTTGAGTTGGCCCATTCTCCCCTCAGGAAGTGAACTTGTAGGCTGAGTTTCTTTATCCTTTATTCTGGGGTAGGACAAGTCTATGAGGCATAGACTTCTGATTTTTATCTTTCACTGTCTGGGATTCACACCGTTAGGGAAATTCCAGCTACTCAGTTGTGAGCTCAGGGAAATCAAATAATGATAATAATTATAATAACAAAAATGATAATTGATAATCTGAGGCTCTTCAGAAGCCAGATGAAGAGAATTTGTTTCAACAATCAGAACACAAACTAGTTTGTCTCCTGCTAGAGGAGACATATGGACACCTGAGGTAATGACCACACAGCAGGTACAAATGCAACAAGCAAAAGAAGACTTTCAGAAGCTTAATTAAGCTTTTCAAACTAAAAACAAAAAGCAAGCAAATAAATAAAAAAGAAAAAAAGAACTTTGTAGATAAATTAAAGGAGAGGACAATGATTTCAGCATCGAGCCCTTTTCCTCTTGGAAGCTCAGTAATTCAACTGCATTGCCTAGCCTTCTTTACAGGGAGTTCACAGATACAACCTATGTTACACCAATCTGTTACCCCCAGGCACAATTTTATTTGAACATGAACAACATGAAGAAAAGGGCTCTGTGTGGAACCAGCTTTTGGGGGTGCCAACCGGTAC
Organism: Equus caballus; assembly: GCF_041296265.1. Taxonomy (NCBI): domain Eukaryota; kingdom Metazoa; phylum Chordata; class Mammalia; order Perissodactyla; family Equidae; genus Equus; species Equus caballus. The sequence goes on from NC_091687.1 coordinate 23,667,845, forward strand.
TCTGGGTTTTCCCTCGTTCTGAGGTTGGGCTCCTAATGGAGAATTAGTAGAATATGTGGAATGAGAACAATTTTCTGGCATTTTATTTCCAGCCACAGCAGATGGTGGCATCTTCAACATATTGTATATGAATTGGGTTAGGGCATTTTGTCTGAAAGCTTAAAATAAAGCCTTTTAGTTTACTTTCTCTATAATTGTATAATCCACCTCATATCCATTATTAAACCGCTTGTCTGTTTAAACTGACCTAAATCTATCCTATTATCAGTGACCAAGAACATTCTAAATTGGAATAGATTTATACTTTGTACTCTGTTACAAAATACCTTTTGAGATGACATAAAGCTATAAATGTTAAAGACTTTCGAGTATAGTAAGGTCATGTGAAAGTCACCAGTATATATCAACGATACATACATTTATATAAAATATTTATTTCAAAAAACACAACATAGTCAAAAATGAGACAAGTGCATTTGTAAACCTAATATGCAACAGAGCAACATACAGTTAAAGTTTGAAGTCATGGTGCTCAAAATCACAGTGCCTGAAAACCACAGTTTCAATACTTTATTGTATCTCAATGAGCTAATGCTTATGATTATGTCTTCTTCACATAATCATCTGCAAACCCTGGCTCCTTCTACCTAGTAACTCAATCAAACGCTTGGTCTTAAATTACCCTGCTCTTCTGAATTCAGGTGGCCACTGAGAAATGAGAAATTACGTACAGGATCTTGCAAGAGAATTTAGAGACCAGGCCTGCAGATGGTAACTATTACCTCTTCCCCTACTCCACTGGCTTGAACCAAGTCTTATGGCTTCATCTAACTGTTCCACTTTTCTATTTCTTAATTATGCAAATATTGTTCTTTTTAATTTTTACATTGATTATTCTTTTTTTTTCCCCCTGGGAAAGATTCACCCTGAACTAACATCTGTTGCCACTCTTCCTCTTTGTCTTTCCCCTCCTCAAAGCCTGAGTATATAGTTGCATAGTATAGTTCTAAGTCCTTCTAGTTCTATGTGAGCCGTCACCACAGAATGGCTACTGACAGATGAGTGGTGTGGTTCCATGACTGGGAACTTTACCTAGGTCGCCAAAGTGGAGAGTGCCAAACTTTAACCACTAGACCATCAAGGCTGGCTCTACCTTGGTTATTTTTGGTTTTTGCCTTTCCACATAATTTTAATATGAACTTGTTGATTTCCACAAAATAATCTGCTTAGAATGTTATTAAACTATAAATCAGTTTGGGGAAAGTCACCTTCATGTTATTGAGTTTTTATAAAGCAAAAGCCAATAGAACCTGTAAAGAATTTAATTCCTTTCTCTCTAGAGTTTGCATCCGCCTAAATCTGGACAATAAGGATTTAAGATTTTCATTTGTAGGGGATTTGCCCTCAGCAGTAAAGATATTTTTTATTTTGACAGTGGATTCCACATTGTAAGAGATAGCATCTCTACCTACTATTAATGAAACACTTCAACTCTTTTAGTCCCACCTTCAATCTTGGATTTAGCTTGGGGCTTACGGGGCATCTTGAATCCAAAATCTAGGCTGTTGTTTCTTCACATATCCTGTCTCTCCTCTCTTTTTGAAACTACAATTCCACTTACGAGAGAATTTTTTAGTGTGTTTCATTTGTCTCCTGCAATCTTTTTCTTCTATCATTTTTCTTCTTTGTGCTTCAGTTTGGATTTTTTTTTCCAGCTTTTTTGAGGAATAGTTGACAGTTTAAAATTGTACATATTCAATGTGTACAACTTGATGATTTGAAATATTTATGCATTGTTAAATATTCACTACAACCAAGCTATTTAACTTGTCCATTACCTCACATAGTTACCTTTCTTTCCATCTTTCTTCTTTTCTTTTTCATTCTTTCTTTTTGTCTTTCCTTCCTTTCTTTCTCTCCTTCCTTTCTTCCTTCCTTTCTTTTTCTTTCTTTCTTTCTTTTTCTCTTTCTTTCTTTCTTCCTTTTTCTCTTTCTCTTTCTTTTTTCTTTTTCCTTCTCTTTCCTTCCTTCCTTCCTTCTTTCTCTTTCTTTCTTTCCTTCCTTCCTTCTTTCCTTCTTCTTTTCTTCCTCCCTTCCGTCCTCCCTTCCTTTCTTCTTTCCTGCCTTCCTTCCATCCTCCCTTCCTTTCTTCTTTCCTTCCTTCCTTCCTTCCTTCTTTCTTTCTTTTTCTTTCTTTCTTTCCTTCCTTCTTTCCTTCATTCTTTCCTCCCTTCTTCCTTTCTCCCTCTTTCCCTTTCCTCCCTCTTTCCTTTCTCTTCCTTCCTTCCATTCTTTCTTTCTTTCTTTCTTTCCTTCCTTCCTACTGACTTTCCTTCCTTCCTTCCTTCCCGCCCTCCTTCCTTCCTTCTTTCTTTCTGTGGTAAGACACTTCAGATCTACCCTCTTAGCAAATTTCAAGTTTATAAAAAATTATTAACTATAATAACGTTGTTGTACATTATACCTCCAGAACTTATACATCTTACATAACTGAACGTTTGTACAACTTGACCAACATCTCCCAATTTCCTCTATACCCCACACTCTGGATACCACTGTTCTGCTCTCTGCTTCGATGAGTTCTAATTTTTTAAGATTCTACATATCAGTGAGATCACACAGTATTTGTCTTTCTGCATCTGGCTTATTTCACTTCCCATGATGTCTTCTAGGTTCCAACATGTTGCAAATGGCAGACTCTCCTTCTTTTTAAAGCCTGCATAATATTCAATTACATATATAAAATAATATTGCATTTTATATAGATATATAATGTATTGCTGCATGTATACACATAGTTTGCTTCAAAAGTAAGCTTGAGATACATATATATCTCATTTTTCTTTATATAGTCATTCATCAGTGGATATTTAGGTTGTTGGCTATTATGAATAGCTGAAATGAACATGGAGTGCAGCTATCTCTGCTATCCTGATTTCATTTCCTTTAGATGTATACCCAGAAGTGAGATTGCTGAAATCTTAGGTAGTTCTATATTTAATTTTTTGAGGAACCTCCTTACTGCTTTCCATAATGGCTGTACCAGTTTACATTCCCACCAATAATGTACAATGGTCCTTTTCTCCACACCCTCATTAACACTTATCTTTTGTGTTTTTGATAATAACAATACTAACAGGTGTGAAGTAGTTCATTATGGTTTTCATTTTCATTTCCCTTATGATTTGTGAAGTTAAATACCTTTTCATATATCTGTTGGCCATTTGCATGTCTTATTGAACTGTCTTCTGGTTTAGTAACTCCATTATTTGGTGTGTATAATCCACTTTTAGAGAACCTAGAGTTATTTTCTTTTAAACGTGTCTCTAAAAGTTCACAAATTTGATGTTGAGTGTGATCCACTGCTTTCTGGAACATAATTTGGGAACTTTTAGATTCCTATTCCTAATAGAATAGATTGCTTCTAGGCTGTAAACATTGATATCATCCTGCACTTTATTTCTATTTTCCTCCTAGAGCGATTTCATTGTTCCTTAAATTCCAAGTTTACTTTTTTGTAGATTTACTTCTTCTTTTGCTGGAATAGATTCCATGTATTTTCAGAAAAAAATATACAAATTACAGTTTCTATCTTTGTATGTTTGAAAATGTATCGGTTTCTTCACTTGATTTAAAATTTGATTAGATAAAATCATCTAGGTTGGGAATCATTTTTCTCAAAATGCATAATATATTACTCCAGTATTTCATTACTGTAGGGTTGATAATGATTACTCTGATAGGAATTTTCCTTGCAATTACTTGATGTTGTTACATCCTATTCCCTGCAAGATTTTCAGATTTCTATTTTATTCTTGATTTTGTGAGATTTTGCCAGGTTATCTTTAAATATGCATGTTTGTGTGTTGTATATCTTCATGTAAACCATCTGGTAATGTGTGGGTTGTTCTATTTCAAAAACACATTCTTCTACTACAAGATCACCCTCTATTTCTCTGTTCCTTGTTTCTAGAATTACTAAAGGTTTCATTTTCCCAAATTTTTAAATTATACTTTTGTCTTTGTGTTCTATCTTTCCAAAAAAGAGTTTAAACTTTCTTTTTTCAACTTGATGTGGCTTTTTGCGGTAATCATATTTTTAATTTTTAGTTTATGTTCTGTTTGTTTCGTCTTCATATCAAGCTATTACCATGTTTTACAGGCAATATCATCGTGATCTGCCTTGAGGACACAAAAGAATTTTTAATGTTCTCTTCTCTAACATACATATATTTCCTGGGTCATTTTTCCTTTATTTTCATTTTAGTTTTCCTTAAATATTTGTTAATTTTTGATTGTCCATTCTTATTGAAAAACAAAAACTATTTTGATTAAGAGTGAGTGGCATCGATTTCCTCTGGATATGGGTATGTCTTTTCTCATGAGACCAAACTCTGCATTGTAAAGATGCCTGTAGATACTTTCCTCACAGCCATCTATCTTCCTTTTAAGGAAGATAAGCAGTGAGGAGATAAATAGGTTTCCCCACTCCCCAAACAAAGACAAAATGGTGCATTCTTTAGTCTTCTTAGGAATGATCTGTGTCTGAGCCTGTATTTTTTTCTTTTCTTTTATTACTTTTTAAATGTTCTTTTACTTAATTTGGGAATGTTTGGTGATTTCTCAATAGATATAATAAGTACAATCGCTCTGCTTCTCTCTCAGTTACCAACATCCAAACTAAAACTAAGAGTATCAGCCCTTCTTTCAGTGTTGTGTTTATTGTTCTTTCTTCTTTTTCTTTCTTTCTTTCTTTCTTTACTGAGAGAAAGAGATAAGAAATTCTGCTGAAAGGGCAGAAAGGGTGAAGTGGAAGAGCCAAATAGACTAGTCATTAAACAGGTTTCTGTCAATCAACTACATAATTATCATTAGCCCATTTGTGTTTCCATATCTGAAAATTGGAAACCTAGAGATGAGCTAGGCCCCCAAAATGAATAAAGAAAAATCCTCCTACCACGTCCTATCTTCCAGAAATTAAGTGGCAGGCTGCAAATTTCTCTGTTCTTTGTTATGTATAAGTACAATCTGTGGAACAAATGACGACCGCTCAATTAAGAGCAAACAGAGGCTATTTAGAGATTTTTATTGCAAGGGAGTCAGCCACCATCTCATTCGGCAGAAACTTAAAGGCAGATGGAGAGTGGGAAAGATTTATAGTTAAAAAAAGTGGAGTGAGAGAAGCCTTAAGATAAGCTCTTTATGCTCTTATCAGAAGTTGTTGTATCTCAAAAAAACTAAAAAATAAGGAAAAGAAAATGACTGCATATAAGAAATGATTTATGAGAAAATTTGCATAAAATTTGATAACTAATTCAGAAAACCTGGAGGGAATGGGTTATTTTTTAGGAAAATTTAAATCTACAAAGTTAACTCAAGAAATAGAAAACCAGAATATAAAAATTATCATAGAAAAAACTTAAAAGCAATAAAATATCTATATCTGAAAAAAAGTCAGGAACAAACACTTTCTATAGACGTTTTACCATACTTTTGAAGACCAAGCAATCCCCATGTTGTATAAACTCTTCCACACAGAAATATGGAAAGACTCCCCATTTATTTTATAGGACTGACATAACCTTAAAACAAAATCAAAAAAGGATAGCCCCCAAAAGAAAACCAGCTGCAGGACAATCACAACCATGAACAAAATGTTTAGACTACTAAATATAATATCAGCAACTAAATCTCATTGACCAAATGAAATATTTATTCCAAGAATGCCAGTATCTCCAACATGAGGAAATCTGTTTTTGTATAACTCATTAAAGGAGGAAAATCATATGATTATCTCATTTGAGGCTTAGAAAAACAACCTTTGATAGAATTCAACACCTGATTAAAAATATACTGTGCAAACAGTGGAAATATATTCTTTAACAGGAAAAAACAAACCTACATCTATGAACACAAAATAAAAATCTGTTACTAAAAATACTATGAATAAAGTTTAAAAAATGATGTAGAAAACAATAAATTTGCAAGAAGAAAAAAATAGAAAAAGAGCACCTTTACATAAATAAGAAATGAAAAGATATGTAATAGATAGGTGGGGAAAACTGTAAAAAAAGCAGTAAATCAAAACTTGCTAATAAGACTATGGAAAAATACTTATCTTCACCAAGAGACAAGGGATGTCAGGCTTAAACAAGACACCATTTTCACTCATCAGATTGATAAAAATTTAAACAATTGATAATATTCAGTTTTGAAAGAGTGCTGGGGAAAAGTATTCTCATTCATCGTTAGGATAATTTCAATTTTAGAGTAGAATCTGGATCTGGGCAAAATTTTTTTTTTTAATTAAATTTTGATGACCTTTGGGAAAAAAAGTTGTTGTCATGAAGAAGCTGAAGGTAAGCTAACAAGAAATGAGTCAACTTTTGTGATTAGTTTGAGAATATATTTGGCTTTATCTGGATGACCATGAAAAGGAAGCAGGGAGAAAATATAAGGAAGCTGTCAGCCGTTGACCAAGTCCTGACCAGTTCCGGGTCAATTGCTACAGAGATTGTGGTTTGACTTTCAAGCTGGTTACTGTAGTGTTGGTCAAAGTTGTGTGTCATGGTCTAGATATTCCATAACCAGTCTCTCAAATTCCATCAGCTTTTCATTTCTGTGAAATCTTCGAAGTCTCTGATTTAAGTACGCCACCTTCTCTTTCTTTCAGTGATGGTTTGGATTTATTACTATTTATCAATTTTTGTCATAACTTCAATGGCATTTTAGAATTCTAATAGGAAAATATATTAGCTTACTTTGCATTTTTAATTAAAGGCTGAATAAGAATATGTCCTTGATATAATGTGATCTAATTAGGAATATATGAAAATGTAATTGTTTATATAATCTCTATATAAATTCATATATGCAATTCATGTATAAATAATTTTAAATTAAAACATCTTATTTTGCATCATCATTTTCTCTATCAGTTCTAACTTTAAAATTTTTTTCAAAGTTTGATTAATATTCAGTTATTTTCCCTTCTGATATTTAAAAGTTCAATATTTGTATAAATGATTCTGTAGTTTATACAGAATTTACTTCATTTTCTTTTATTGTTTATTTGTTTGCTTTTTGTTGTGTAGTTAGGATCATTATTTAATATCTTGTGTGAAAGTGCTATATCATTTTACAATGGGGAGTTTTCACATTCTTATTGATTTGTAGTACCCACTCTTCCATCCATAATTTTAAAATTCTAACATTTGATAGTGTAAAAGGAAGTACCTTTCACTTCTTCACCTCTTTCTAAATTTTTACAAACAATTTAAATAATAAACTTTTAAATATTTATATTTTAATTTGGTATAACTAATTTCCTTATTTACTTTCAATGTTTGCTTTTATATTCTTTTGTTTTTCCAGATGCATTTCTGAAAGCCATTTTATTAAGAATGAATTAATGTCCTGTTGAAATGTAGGGGACTTTCTATCGTCCTCTATGATGATTAGGAAATGTTTGGAATGTTTACAGTATTCAAATCTTCTTCACCAGGAGAAGTGTTGCCTTTATATTTTTTCAGTCATATGTATTTCTATCCATATTGACTTTAATATTTTATAATATACTTAGAAGAACTACGTTAAGTTTTTATTTGTCCTTTCTTTGATGAGGAAAGAAATCCTCATCAAATGAGGAAGATTTGCCCTGAGCTAACATCTGTTGCCAGTCTTCCTCTTTTTTTCTTGTTTTGCTTCAGGAAGATTAGCCCTGAGCTGACATTTGTGCCAGTCTTTCCTCTATTTTATGGCTGATGAGTGGTGTAGGTCCATGCCCAGGATCCAAACACACGAACCCAGATCACTGAAGCAGAGCACACCAAACTTAACCACTACACCTCAGGGCCACCCTTGTTAAGTTTTCAGTTGTGTCTTGGTTGACACAAAACCACACACACAAGAAGAAAAGCTTCAGGAGTCAAAAGGCTAAGACCAAAATTTTTCAGTATGTAATACGTTGTCAATTGGCAAAATTCAACATGTACACAGTGAAAATCTTCCTTCCAAATCTATTGTTCTAGCCACTGACTTCCTTCTTCAGAGGCAACCAATGTTCTTGGTTCCTTGTGGATCCTTCCAGATATATTCTAGGAAGACATTTTAAAAGGCATACAGATATAAACATACACTCAAGTTTTCTTTTCAATGATTTAAAGAAATAAATACAAATAAACAATACAAATAATACAATGATACAAACAATATAACTCCCCTTGTTAATCATTCAAACTCAGTCCATGAACTGTTTTTTCTTTCCTTTTCACAGCTGTGTTGCGTGTCAATGTATGAGTATATCATCACTTACTTAATCACTTCCCTCTTGATAACCACTTAGGAAAGTCATCCAGGGAGAAGCAGGCACTACTGCAGGCCCCCCAAGGAGCAGATAGAACTTCAAGGGAAAATGCTTCCCTGTGCTCCCAAAGAGGCTCGCTTGTGAGGGAAATTCTCTCAAACTCATCAAAGACACTTGTGCCTGATTTTGGCTCAGAATTAGCTAAGCTTCTCATTTTCCAGTAAATTCTGTGTATCACAGGGTTGAGCTCCTCCCACTACCTTGCCAAGTGTCCATCAGAGACAGGTGTAATTTGATTTAGAAAAATAAAAGAATTTGACATTTCTTAAACCCAGAGGTGTAAAGTAATATTCACCTATTTAGATATGTGAATGATATTACTTTTCATGTTTTTTAAACAAAGTGCATGTTTTTCATTAAATTGTAAGTATTTTAAAACAAGGCACAGTGATTCTTTCATTTTTCTACTCTCGTTGCCGGAGACATAAATGTGAAATATAAATGCTTGCTTCCAATTCTAGAAGTGGGATTGCTAGATCATATGGTAGTTCTGTTTTTAATTTTATGAGGAGCCTCCATACTGACTTCCATAGCAGCTGCACCACTTATTAGCACTCCCTTGTGAACCACTATTCACAACAGCCAAAATCTGGAAACAACCTAAACATCCATTAGTAGAAGAATGGATAAAGAAAATGTTGTATATACCTACAATGGAATGCTATTGAGCTTTAGAATGTAGCCAGCCCTGATGGTCTAGTGGTTGAAGTTTGGTTCACTCTGCTTCAGCGGCCTGAGTTCAGTTCCTAGGCACAGAACCACTCCACTCATCTGTCAGTAGCCATGCTGTGGCAGCAGCTCACATAGAAGAACAAGAAGAACTTACAAGTATACACAACTATGTATTGGGGCTTTGGAGGAGGGGAAGCAAAGGGAAGATGATTGGTAATAGATGTTAGCTTAGGACGAATCTTCCCCTGCAAAAAAAAATAGAAGGCAGTTCTACAATATGCAACAATATGGATACATTTTGAGGACATTATGCAAAGTGAAATAAGTCAGTTGCAGAATGACAAATACTTCATGGTTCCACTTATGTGGGTTATCTAAAAGAGTCAAATTCATAGAGTGGAAAGGTGGTTGCCAAGGGCTGGGTGGAGGGGGAATGGGGAGTTACTAGTTAATGGGCATAGAGTTTCAGTCAAGCAAAGTGAGTACACTCTAGAGATCTGCTCTACAACATTGGGCCTCTAATCAACAATAATGTATTGTATACTTAAAAATTAGTTAAATTAATAGATTTCATGTTGTGTTATTACTATAATAAAATAAAATTATTAAAAAACAATACAAGCTTAGGAGAATGAAAAAATGTAGTGAAAAATAAAAGCTTGAATATGTTAAAAAAGAAAAAAAGATGAATACTTGTTAGCAAATAAAAGAATCAGAAACTCGTCAGACTAAGATTATCTATTTTAAACAAAGACCAGGTCCTTTGTTGGTCCTCACATTGGCCATAGCAGATTTTCGGTTTTATATTTCCTATTTGTCAAATGTTGGTACTTCTGCCAAATGTAAGGTTGTAGGCAACATAGTTACTAAGGAATAAAACCATTTCACCGGTGGATATCTTTTCAACCAGTTTGGCTACCTCCATCCAAGAGAACAACCCAATGGGATAGGTACGAGCTATGAGTTCCTTCGACTGACCCACAGCATTCACACATGCTCAAAGAACAAGGTCTACTGAGCAGGAAAGGAGCAGAAGTTAGCCCCAAAGAAGCAAGCTTGCTCTGTATAATAACAGTTACAGTATTCTTAAAATTTTTCTACAATATTCAAAACAACCAGCTCTAATTTGATCACAATCAAATATGTCAGTTAAAGAACAGTATTGTTATCACAGATTGCTTGAAGTTTCCCTTGGTTTAACTAGTCCTGCTTGAAATCTTCTTTGGTATATGAAATTCTAATGACCTTGTTTAACTGAAAATGGATGCAACAGAACCCCTGTTGTCAGGACAACATCTAAAAGTAAAAGTCTATGTCAGTAGTCAGGGCCTTCATTCTAATTACAGTGTTAATTAGCTTATTTGTTTCTCTCATTTTACAGTTTTAACTGGCCAGTCATTTTTATGTGAAAGAGACCATTTGCCTTGGCAAGAACTACATAGTGAAAACAATGATGAATAGAAAACATGGCTCAAATGAGAAATACAGACAATACCAATATTGGTGAGGATGAGAAGAAATTGGCATCCTCAAACACTGCTGATTGGAATATAGAATGTAATATACAGAGTGCAAATTTGTTTGGTAGTATCTACTAACACTGAATATATGTACACTGTATGACTCAATGGAAAGGCATACATGTGTTTTAAAATAAAAACAGCTATACAAATAACCATAACATCACATTTATAATAGTTCTAAATGTGAAACTATGCAACATATGTCAATATTAAAATGAACAAATAAATTATGATAGATTTAACAATGCAGTGCTATGTTTATACAGCAATGAAGGAAAAAAGTAACAATATTTTCTGTGCTCAACAACATATTAAAATTCACAAACATAAACTTGGAAAAGAGAAACCAGATGTAAAAAACAGTACATACTGTATTATTCCATGTCCACTCTCTTCTATATTCAATAAAACTAGGCTTAAATGTCAAAATAAGCCATAGCTTCATGGTTTCTAAATAAGATTGATTCAGCAATCAACTTAGAAGATAGAAGTAAAGTATTTGTCTTGGAGCTGTAATTTTAAAGCAATTTACATAAACTTGAAAAATACTCAATTTTCAGTTCTAAAGAGAGTGTTGGTGGTAAAGACTGTGGAGGGGATCTAAAGAAATCTACCACAAGCTACAAGTTGTCCCCACAGCCATTGGCTTCACTAACTGTGCATGATGTTAGCAAGTCCAGACAGACCTGCGACTGTGATTGCATGTCAGGCAGGACAGGATAAAGAGGGAGAAAACTGTAAATCTTTGCTCTTTTTCTTCTATCAAAAACTGTATCCTTGTGATTTTCTGTACTATATCCAAGTCTGATGACTTTTTAATTAAAAAATGTATACATGCTTTAGCATCGAAGCAGGATTTTTGACCAATCTGAAACTTTAATCTGCCCTACCCAAAATTTCACCATTCATAAAGAGGTGTTAAATCGCTGATTTGATATAATTGTGATAAATCAAATAGCAAATGGGAAGTGTCAAGTACCTGGCATTCAACAGAGGATAAATAAATGTTCCCTTCTCAAATCCATCACTGCATGGAACATCACGGGTTCCTTCTTTGAAACAGGGAACATGGCAGCCTGCAATAAAGACTACATTTTCTGTATGTTCTACTTCCCTGGCAGCTCAGTGTGTCTATATGCTAAGTTGTAGGCAGTGAGAAGTAGATGAGTTGGTGGCAGCTTCCTCAAAACCGCCTTCCAAGACAGCTGGCACCCTGTGTCCCTTTTCTTCTGATTTCTTCCTTTACCTGTTACCAGCTATGTGGGAGGTGGGGCGTGGCTCCAACTCTACTGCCTGAGACTTACAAGCGGAACAAGGGAGAGATCTTTGGGATTGCAGAGTGGAAAGATTGAAGGAGCCTAGGTGCCTGACAACCTTGAGGAACCCTACCTTAGTGTGACTTCACATCTTCAGACTTGGAGTACTTTCTTATGTTGGTTCTCTCAACCTTCATTTCACCCTTTCTTTTCCTTTAGAGAGTTTGAAAAATTAAATACTATATTTTGCAGAATCCCTTATACACAGAGTGTGGGCATGAATTCAGTTCTGACAATTAAGGGGATTCATAAGCTATTTGGAAGTGAGGCACAGGTTTTCCTTCAGTGGCTCCTGCCTGCCACAACTGACTAGCAGGATCCTGTCTTTCTGCAGTAGGTTCCAGCGTTCATTCTCCAGTTTCTGAGGATCAAGAAGCAATTGCAGGCATGGCCGTTTTCTTGCTCCGACACTACAACCCCTGGATCATAGCTCTGAGTTGCCAGTCTCCAGCTCCTTTGTGTCCTGAGGCTGCTGTGGGTCAATGCAGCTCTGTGGTGGCATGAGAGGCAGGAGCTCTTCTGATGGGCCACCTCTGTGTTGCTCCCAGCCTCTTAACAGTGACTTCAGTCCTTCTAATGATACAGTAAGAACCAAAACCCATGAATAAACCCTTTCTCGCTTTAGAATGGTTGTCCTTTCCTACTCTGAACTCTGACTGAGAGAAAATTTGTGTTATGTACATGATAAATAAATATCCTGTGTATATGAATCTGCTATCTAATCTTAATATTAGTTTCAAGACTAAGGGATGAAGGGAAGGATGCTTTTATTTTTATTCAAATTTATTTCAATATTCTGTAATTTAGAACTGGTTTGGTCATGAGCAAACTCCAGATGAGTAAATAATGAAATAACATTAAACCTGTGGATATTTGTCATTTACTCATTAAAGTTAAAATTCACAGAGGGAAAAATTGTCTGCCAGTTGGGGAATAGTTCAGTAAAAAGAAATAATTAAGTAAAATTTGACAATAACTTTGCATATATAATTCTGTGGTAGAATTTTTAACTTGTAAATCAGACTACATATTAGTTTCTTCAAGGGAGAATAAGTTTAAACAATACTTCATACAAAATAAAAAAAAATCATTAACTATTTGTTCAACTGAATTTCTCTATGCTACAAATTAGGGAAAGTCAGTTGATAAATAAATGGTTTTTTTTAATCAATATTTAAATGGAGAATAAGACCCTAGGTTTTCTTCTCTTATCTCAGGTTCCACCCTAAGTCGATATAAGAATGAGAAAAAAACATACACTCCCAGTTTTGCTGTTCTGGATATTTCCCTTATTATTTGGGGCTCTGGGACTTGTTAAAATCCTCACCTAATAGTTCAGTTCTACAAACAGGTTTTTGAGTACCTGGTTGAATGTATTCAACCATGTGGAATACACTAATTTTCATGGTAACCTATTCTTCTATTTGTTATACTATTTCCTAGAAGTTAGTTGTCTTTTGCATTTTATAATTTCCTCAAACTTTTCAGATGATAAAAGTAATGTAAAAAATGCAATGTGAAATTATAGTAAAGTGATTTGCTATTATTAGATAACACTATTACAATGATAGCTATAATTGTAGCTATTGTGTTAAAGGAAACACTAGGGGCCACTGGCTAATAAGCATTTTATCATTTATCCACAGTTACCGACTAATAAGTATCAGGAATGGAATATGAGCCCAATTTTAACCGGCACCTGTATTTATGTTTTTATCACTTTGGAATTGTGGTTTCTTCTAGCCAAGAATTTCCCACATCAATAAATGTTGATATATTAATATATCTAAAATATATTATATAATTATATCAATAGATGAATAAAATATGTTGCTAAAAACATCAAACATAAAGCAACAAAATGAAAGTAAATGTCATGGAATATTATTATTTTAATATGCTGCTTCATTTTATTCACTAATATTTTATTTAGGATTTCTACATAAATATTTATAAAGAAGATTATTTGGTAGTTTTTGTGGTTTTGTTCTTATAATATCTTTGATCTTGATATCAACTTTATAGTAGCACAGAAACATTTTGGAGATCTCATCAAGATGGTGATATTAGGTGGGCTCTGAACTCCCCTAGGCCCATGAACAACCAGGTTACAACTATTCTTGGAAAAATTAACCTGGAGAGACAACTGAAAACTGAATAAAAAGAACCCCCACAAGGAACAGTCCTGACAGAGGTAGAAAAGGCAGAAATTCCTTCTGAAGACAAAAGAAGCCATCTTCATGAGCCACAGAGCTTCACAGCTGACCAGGCAGGAGCCATTGTGAGGTACACAGCCTTCCCTGGAGGAGCGGGGGTATAAGCAGGGGCCATTACTGCTAAAAGCATCCTCCAGACTCAGCACATCTGAGATGAATGTCATACTATCTGGCTTTACTGGCTATTAACTACAATGAGGAATACTCCCAGAAAAGCTATCAGAAGTAAGCCCACAAAAAGCTGTCTCTTAAAGGACCCCTGTAAAAATTCATCGGTCTCAGGAAGCAGCCTAAAATCACCAGAAAGGAGGGTGCACAGACTTTTAGTGAAAAGAGACTCATCTGGTAGACCCTGGGTGCATCTTGGTGAGAGGTGACATATCTCTGGAGACTGAGACATTGGCAGGAGCCATTGTTGTGACCTAGTACAGGCATGCTGAGACAGATGCTGACAGACACCATTGGAGTTCTTCCCCTAGTCTGTTAGCCCAGGGATCTGCCACATACACTAGAGCACAGATTTAATCCAGCTTAGCCAGGACAGGCAACCTGCCCTAGGGACTGGTCCCACCCAACAATGAGCCCTCAGGCTACTTATTGCCCTGCATAGACTGGGTGCCAAAATCCTCTACTGGTAGGTGAATGTGTCTGCCTCTGTAAGGAATGGTCTTCATGAAGAGCAAGTGAACTGTGGGGATCATTGGTGAAGAGTCTGGGGGACTCTGCAGTGGGGTGACTGGGTCCACATCAGGGGCTTGGAGCTGTGTATGGGCCAGGATTGTGTTGTCAGCGTTGATGGACCTGTGGGGATTAGGCTTATCAGTGGCAGAAGACCTGTGCTTCACAAACAGCCACAAAGGGGATCAGCTCTTCCTTCCAAATCCTGAAACACTGGGTCCTCCTGTTCCTGGGGCAAGCCCCACTCAGCTGCAATCTTAAGAGAGATGACAATAGCCTTGCCAGTTTGCTGAAGTTTACAGCAATTCTATGGCACTGAGCAGAGCAACCAACCGTACTGGGTGCCTAGTCACTTAACAGAAAAACTGCAACAGGAGTGTGCTAGGAGACTTTGCAGCCAATTGTGCTGGGGCTCCCCAAACCCAATTTACAAACAGCCAGTTAGAGAAGGAAAGCCTAGATTCCATGGAAACCTGCAGTAAGAGCAACACTACTGCAGCAGAAGGACACAAGTAGCCCACACAGGCATCACTCTTGGAACATTTGGACTTGTGATGAGAGGGAAGCAAACTGCCGGGTCTCAAAAAGAATCTCTTACATAAGGCCACTTCTCCAAGGTCAGGAGACATAGCTGACTCACCTAATATGTACATATAAGCACAGAGGAAGAAGAACAATGAAGAAGCACAATGAATATGTTTCAAGCAAGGGAACAGGACAAACCCCCCAAAACAGAGCTAAATGAAACAGAAATAAGCAATCTACCTGACAAAGAGTTCAAACAAAAATTCAGAAGGATGCTCAATGATCTTGGGAGAAGACTGGATGAACATAGCGAGAATATCAAAAAAGAACTCGAAAACATAGAAAAGAACCAGCCAGAAATGAAGAATACAATGCTGGAAATTAAAAATTCACTGGAGGGACACAATAGCAGGGTAGATAATATAGAAGAAGAGAGCAGTAAGCTGAATGAAAGACTAGAGGAAATCAACCAAGCTTAACAGATAAAAGGAAAAAGAATTAAAAAGAATGATAAGAGTCTAAGGGAACTCTGGGACAATATCAAGTGCATTAACATCCATATTATATGTGTCCTAGAAGGAGAAGAGAGAGAGAGAGAAAGGGGCAGAGAATCTATTTGAAACAATAATAGCTGAAAACTTTCCTAACCTAAGGAAGGAAACAGACATCCAAGTACAGGAAGTACAGAGAGCACCAAACAAGAGGAACCCAAAGAGGCCCACACCAAGACAGGTTACAATTAAAATGTCCAAAATTAAAGATAAAGACAGAATTCTAAAAGCTGCAAGAGAAAGGAGAACAAGTAACATACTAAGGAATCCCCTTAAGGCTATCAGAGGACTTCTTACCCAAAACCCTACAGGCTATAAGAGAGTGGCATGACATATTAAAAATGCTGAAATGAAAACACCTACAGCCACAAATACTCTATGCAGCAAGGTTATCATCCACAATGGAAGGAGAGATAAAGATTTTGCTAGACACAAAAAATTAAAGGAGTTTATCACCAAGAAACCAGTTCTACAAGAAATGTTGAAGGGATTTATTTAAGTAGGAAAGAGACGATCACAAATAGGAATAAAAATATTATTAAAAAAAAAACCCATAGGCAATAAAATCACTGGTAAAGGCAAAAATGCAGTAAAGGTAGCAGATCAACTAACAATGAAGATAATATGAAAGTTAAAAGACAAAAGTACTAAAATTGCATTTGAATGATAAAAAATGGATAGACACAAAATAAGAGATTAGATATGATTTCAAAAACATAAAATGTGAGAGGAGGGGAGTAAAAGAATAGAGCTTTTAGAAAGAGATCAAACTAAAGAGACTAGCAGCTCAATATAGATTGCTATATACATAGAATATTATATAGGAACGTCATGGTAATCCTAAACCAGAAACCTATAATAAGCAAGCAAATAAGCAAGAGGAAGGAAATGAAACATATTACTAAAGAAAACCATCAAACCACAAAGGAAGAGATGAAGAGAAGAAGAAAGGAACAGTGAAGAACTACTAAAATACCCAGAAAAAAGTAACAAAATGGCAATAAATGCATATTTATAAATAGCTACTTTAAATATCAGTGGGCTAAGTGCTCCAATCAAAAGGCATAGGGTGGCCTATTGGATAAAAAAAAATAAGATCCATATATATGCTGCATACAAGAGACACACATCAGACCTAAAGACACTCACAAACTGAAAATGAAAGTTTGGAAATAGATGCTCCATGCAAATGACAAAGAAAAGAAGGCAGGGGTAGCAATCCTTACATCAGAAAAAATAGACTTTAAAACAAAAACTGTAACAAGAGACAAAGAAGGGCACTACATAATGATAAAGGGAAAAACCCAACAAGAAAATATAACATTTGTAAATATCTATGCACCCAATATAGGAGCACCTAAATATATAAAGCAATTAATCATAGACATAAAAGGAGAAATAGTAACACAATAATATAGGGAACTTTAACACTCCACTTACACCAATGGATAGGTTATCCAAACAGAAGATCAATAAGTAAACATTGGCATTAAACGACACACTAGACCAAATGGACTTAGTAGATATATATAGAATATTCCATCCAAAAAGGGCAGAATACAAATTCTTTTCAAATGCCATTGTGGGACACCACCTCAGCATGGCCTGATGAGCAGTGCCATGTCCACACCCAGGATCTGAACCAGGGAAAACCTGGGCCACTGAAGCAGAGCACACGAATTTAACCACTCAGCCACAGTCCAGCCCCTAGTAAACACATTCTGGGATATATTGTTTGTAAACACTGCTGTTTTCATTTTCCTCCTTTGCAGGAAAAGGGTATCATGCCCGGATGGAATTACCTTTGAAAGTACATTGTTTTTTATGGAAATAATGGAAAGGAATGTTCCTCCCAAGTAAAAGAGAGTGAGGGAAAAGAAGTAGAGTAGGAAAAGGCAAAGATCAGTAGAGGGTAGAGAGGGTGAGTAGGGGAGGAGGAAACAGGACACATCAGGGGATGGACACGAGAGGTGAGGGAAACGGGGCTGGTGAGGGCGTGTGTTTTGTGTGCACTCAAATATATATTGATGTGATGTTCAAAGTTTATTAAATTTATCAACAAAGTTCTTTTTAATTAGCACAAAATAAGATCAACAACAAAAAAAGTACAGAAACCTACAAACTCCTGGAGAAGATGTTAGCCATGAAGCTTTCCGACAAGACAATTCCTAGTTGATTTCATTTGACAGATAATATATGTTGGGAGAAAGTTAAAGAAATGTTGAAATGAAAAGTCATGTGAGTTAGCCACTTTGACAACCTCTAATCTGATCTCATAAAATGCTTAAAAAAGGAAGAGATTGGGGGCCAGCCTGGTGGCACAGCAGTTAAATTTGCATGTTCTGCTTTGGTGACTCAGGGTTCACTGGTTTGGATCCCAGCTGCAGACCTACACATTGCTAGTCAAGCCATGCTGTGGCAGGCATCCCTCATATAAACTAGAGGATGATGGGTACATCATGCTTTTATTTGCAAAAGTAAAATATGTTTTGATCAGCAGAGTGGTAACCAGGTTAGAAAGTTAATAAAAATGGTCCAATATAATGCATGGAGGATTTCAATTTACCACCATTTTTAACTCTATTAACCTTACAGAGAATAAAAATATTATACAGTGTTATTAGAAATATGTAAATATGAAATATTACACTTATATTCAATGAACAGTGAAGTTGCCCTTACTTACGTTGAAACACCCAATGTGACTCTTTAGATTCACTTGGTGCCTCCATCTCTCAAAATCCAGGTGCTTGCTCCCTCTCTGTCACTGCCCCAGCCCACCAGCTCTGCTTGGATCACAAGGTTGGGACCAGTCTTTTGCCCGAGAAAGTCCTCCCCTGGGCTGCCACTGTGCAGACTTGCCTAGATGGGTGGACCAGCTTCACACGGTCAGAGTCTGACTTTTCACATCCCTTCAAGATTTAGGTGGGAAGTCAAGGAGGCAGATCTGGCTTGAAAAACTGTTGAGCAGGTCAAATGTTACAAAAGCATTTGTAAAGGCAAAAAATATGTATCCAATGGAACAAATATTAACCAGTGAAAAACCAAATATGGCAGGGAGAGTATCAGGCAGATCAATCTCCTCTACTTCCTCCCCACACAGGGCTTTGGTGAGACCTCCACAGTCCATTTAGAGATGTCCTTCTTGGGTTGACGGAATGCAACACTGGGCAGTGGACTCTGTGTCTCATTGCAAAGAAATGGCCAGCTTATTAATATATCTCTTTGCATTTTTCTTTCCATTCTTCTCTTTTTTATTTTCTTTCTCCCTCATGTTTATGCCCTGGGATTGTACCTTCCAGCTAAAGCAATATCTTTTAATCCTTAACTTGGTCTCTGTTTTCTATGGGACCTAGATTAAGACAACTATTAATTGAGTAGGACATCATAATTTAAGGATTGGTAATTTACATCCCATTACTCTGATTTCCATGCACAGAGAGAAATGCAGAGGAATGTAAACTGGACTTACAACAAAGAAAATTCTTGTGTGTCTTTGATTAATATATATATATAATATTATATATCACACTGTGTGTGATTAGGTTAGAATGACTTATAGGTAGGGCTTGGGAGTATATATAAAAATAATAGGAGAAGGACTGTATTTTAAAGGAGCAAACAAAAATTACCTCAAATTTGACATTTAAAAATTAAAACCAAGGTCCAAATAATGTTTTCCACAATGGCCAGCTTAAAATATTAGATGCCCGGAAAACCAATCAATGTAATATATAATATATTTTATTCCCTTAAATCATACTATATTTTTTAAAATAATTTAAAATTTGGATCTTTATTCTCAGAGTTAGGGCTAGAGGCTGGAACAGTTCCCAGTTCCTCTTCTAAATTTAGCACTCTAATTTTACCTTGTGTTCAAAGATAGTTTCTACTAGAATGTAAACAGTATTTTGAGTTTGAATCTACTATACATAATCCATAGAATGCGGGTGATAGAATAGTAAAAGGATAAATTTGGATTACTTTAGTTAATTCTTCTGCAGTGATTGCTTATTTCAATGAATTCAGTGTTCTTTATATTAGGCGTTTAAAAAAAACCCTAAAAACAAAAATACTACCCCCAAAAAAGTCAATGAATGCTGTGAGCAAGAAAGGACATATCACCATAAAGCCTACTTTTTGTTCACTGAACCCTGGGTCCTGTGAAAGACAGTACCAGGATCCGGGACACCTCTCAGGGAAGAAAGTGGCTCATGGCTAACGAGCATAAACATCTAATTCTGGACAAAGGCTCTGTCTGTGATTATTTACCTTTCTTCCTTTGTCCTGCGATGGCCTGAGGAGTAGGACTGAGGTTCAGAGTGTGGATTGAACACTGAAATTATGTGATAAAATATATTTATAGACATAAAAAATTTTCACAATTCAATGCTAATGAAAACACCTTTTTAAAATCTGATTTTTACAAAATGTGCATGCATATCCTTTGTAAAAATATAAAAAATTTTGGGGCCAGCCCTGTGGTGTAGCAGTTATGTTCATGCACTTCATTTCAGCAGCCTGGGGTTAACAGGTTCAGTGCTGGGCACAGACCTACACATGGCTCATCAAGCCATTCTGTGATGGCATCCCACACACAAAATAGAGGAAGACTGGCACAGCTGTTAGCTCAGGGCCAGTCCTCCTCACCAAAAGAAATATACGTATAGAAAAAAAAATTATACCAAACAATTTTTCAGGAGTGGCATAAATATATATTATCTTTATTTTGTCCTTTCTTCATATCTGTAGTTTCTAAATTGTATGTGGCAAATCTATTCTCCTCAAGTTACAAAGTATCCCATGCAGCCCTCCCTTCACTCACCACTGATTGTGGCACTGAGGTCCCCAATATTACTCAGATCTGCAATGGAGGATGCAGAAGATACTTTAAAAGATAACAGAAATGAAGCAATGCATTCAAATACTCCCACAAAACTTGGCGAGGGAATATAAGTGTAGAGGAAAATCATACGTGACTTGCCAAGGAACTAGTGTAAAAATTTGCTGAAAAAGAAAGTTCTGTATGAGCCGTACAGTTCTATAACGTACATTTCCCTTATTCCCTCCAAAGTGTTTTTCTTCCTTCTGATAGCCAGGGAGAGAAAAGGCCTAGAAGTATGAATATGGAGAAAGAAATATAATATCACGACTATGAGAGGAGATAAATATTCTAAATTCCATGTATCATAAACCTTAACAACCTCAAAGGACTCTAGAAAATCAATACAATAGTGTTATTATGGCTAGGGCTCCATCAAGCTATGTCCCCGAATATGGCTTTTAATAATTTTAGAATGAATTACAGAAAGTCTAGTATGTCAAAATAATTAAAAATAATTTCAAATAATTCATTGTCCTTAATGAGGGACTTTTCACTCAAGAGAGCTACTTTATCCTATGAAGCTGCATATTTCATATATGGTCACCATGTTGCTCAGAATCAAAGTAGCAACTATTGATTAGTAGCACATCTGGTGGTTGATATGACAACTGATATGAAAATTCAACTTAGCCTATGTCGGAGTGGGACTTTTGCAAAGCTAGGCTAAAGGATACACAAAGATTATCATTGGAGAGAAACAATGGTCCACTGTCTACTGGGACCATTGATGGAATCCATTAATATTGGGTTTGGAAAAGGGGGAAAGGGAAAACAGAAGACAGAACTGTTGAGAATAATCTCTCAATTTGGAAAAAGTTAGGAAAATTAGCTTCTAGTCCCTGAATCGGAGTGTGGGTGCAAGAGATAGAATTTAGCTGACTCTTGTAAAAAAAAAAAAAAAAAGATAATAATTCTTTACCAAAAAAATATGTAGTGTACAACAAAATATTTGAGAGGATAAGCTGAGAAAAGGTAGGACACGTAAAAAATGCCTAGTCCCTAAAGATTAATAAATGATCCTTTAAGGAGTATGATGCCCCTAGGAGGATGTGTTGTTCTTTGTGAGGGGTCAGGAAAAAGATTTTGAGCAATTATTTAAAATTTTAAAGTATAATTTTATCAAAGTCTGAAATAAATTACAAAAAGCACACCAATGAGAATTGTTTTGCTCTATGAAATTTCACAAGGTGAACACACACATGTAACCAGATAAAGGAATAGAAATTAACAGCATCCCAGAAAGTCTCCTGCACCCGCTTCTACTCACTGTCTTCCCTTTCCCAAGGTAACCACTGTCCTGACTTGTTTTCATGAGTCACGTTTCCTATTTTTAAACTTTATACAAATGGAAGAACACAGTGTCGAAACTCTAGTTGTGTGACTGAAGTCTTTTGCTTATCATGACTTTTGTGAGATTTATTCATGTTCTCTCATCAGCAGTAGATTAGATATTCTTGTTGATACAGAATATTCTATTGTGTGCATATTCCACAGTTTATCCATTCTACTGTGGTTGCACAGTTGAATGTTCTTCCAGTTTTCAGCCAATATGAATAAAGCAGCTACAAACACTTTTGTACATATACAGGAAGTTCTTTTTGTGCATACACTAAAAGTTTTGTTAGGTATGTACCTAGGATACATATGTTCAGCTTTAGTAGAAACTGTCAAGTATTTTTCCAAAGTGTTTGTGTCAATTTACGCTCTGCTAGCAAGAGATAAGAGTTCCAGCTGCTTCACTAGCCAATTCATAGTATGGCCAGTGTTTCTCATGTAGCCATTCGAATTGGTGTGGAGAATATCTCCTTGTGATTTTCATTAACGTTCCCCTGATGACTGGTGAGCTTAGAACACCTTTCAAATGTTTTGGTCATTTGTTTACCTTCTTTTTCAAGGGAGTGCTCAAATTGTTTGGCCCTTTTGTTTATTGGATTGTCTGTCATTCTCTGATTTGTAGAAGTTTTCATATGAACTTGAACAGTCCTTCCTTTGAATATGTACTTCAGTATTTTCAACTTTGTCAATGACAGTGAACAGGAGGCCTTAATTTATGGAGTTGGATTTGTGTATTTTTCCACTTAGGTTTGGTATTTTTGGAATCTTTTTAAAAGAAATTGTTCCACACCTCAACGTCAGGAAAACTGCCTCCTATTTTTTTTTATTAATTCGTTTCTGTTTTACTTTCACATTTAGATCTATATCCATGGAATTAATATTTTTGTATTGTATTAGGTAAGAAATATTCATTTTCTCCCATGTGGATATCCAGTTGATCCAGGATTATCTAATGAAAGACCGTGCCTTCCTCACGGAACTGCGGTGTCAGCTGATCATAAACTAGGTGACCCTACATGTGTGGGTCTGTTTCTATTTGCTTATCCCTGCATCAACATAATGCCCTCCTAATTAATGTGCTTTTGTAATTTGATATCATTTTATGATTTAGTAGTAAAATATATTAATAATAATTAAACCAATCAAGAGTCACCTATGGATGCAAAAATCGGTGAGTGAAAGTTTGAAGAGTGAGAGAGTATTTATCACTTCAAAGTATTTTCCCCAAAAGACTTTAAGAATAACAAAGGGAAAAACAATACTACCTTTACAATAGAGATATTGGGAAAACACCATGTTAACCATGTGATCAAATTTAATATTACCAGTAATTGGACAAATCAACATTATGTGACTCCTGATATAATACATAGAGAAAAATAATTTCTGCCAAAAAGGCATAACCTGGGTTTTTCAGGGTGACATCATGAGGAAATATCAGACAAATTCAAATAGAGAGAGAGTCTACAAATAACTAACCTATACTCTTCAGAAATGCCCATGTCACCAAAAACAAACAGGACTGAGGAACTGTTCTGAATTAAAGGACATATGATAACTGAAAGCAATACAAAATCCAGGAATTTCTTTTGCTATAAAGAACACAATAAGAAATTGGTAAAATATGATTAAGGCCTCCAGATTAGAAAATAACATTGAATATATATTAATTTCTTGATTTTGATAATCTAATTGTGGGTACTTATTAGAACATTGTTTTTAGGAAATGCACACTTAAATATTTTGCTATAAGAGGCACCATGTCTACAAGTTCCTCTCAAATGATTAAAACCCAAAATATCAGGATATAATATGGAAAAAGGGATCAGGTAAATGAGGTTTTGACTTTTGGGGAATTTGAGTGAAGGGTATTTGGAAATTCTTTGTACTATTCCTGCAAATGTTCAGTAAGGCTGAATTCATATCAAAATAAAAAACAAAAGTAAAAGTTTCCTTTTCATTATCTTTTTCGTGATTGAGGTGCCCAATGTTCCGATGATCACCAATGAGTCAGTCAAAACACGATCAATGTAATCCACCTAATTAGTTTTTGAATCTGCACAATGTTACATTTTCATGAAAGAAACATTTAATTCATTCAACATGAAGTAGATACTGTGGTGGTTTTGAGAGGTTTGTATTTTTATTGCTGCCTCAAAGAGACTGTAGGCAAGATTTGAGATCAGAAAACAGATCCAGTAACAAAGTCAACAGAGTACTCTCTGTAACTCTGATCAAAGAATGCCTGCAACCAGCAAGAGGATGGGGAGATCAGCTGAGGCTCAGACACCAGCAAATACTTAATAAGCAATTTCTGAGCAAATAACTTTTACAAATTTTGGTCTGGGTCGCCCTGTTTATAACAAGGGTATTAGACTCATCAATACCTTCACTTTTTCTAGAACTGTTTCTTAGATGATGATGAGAACACATGAGGCAAAAATAACACTGAGTCTTTGAGCTCTTTCTCAAATAAGAATGTTAATAAATAGAAAGGTTTTGGAAAGCAAAACCTTAGATGAGAAGAGTTCAATGTAAAAAATATATATATATTCAACATCCAGTTAAAGATGAAATACATAAAAGTACAGGGTAAAATACAGGTAAAAATACATAAAAATAAAGGGTCTGAGAGAAAGACCTGGGAATCTTTCTTAGATAAAATCCTAATAATAACTAATGTTCTGAGATTGCTGGGAAGATGGCAGCATAGGAGGACTCTGAACTCACCTCTCATGGACACAAAAACGTTACAACTACTCTCGGGAAAATTACCCCTGAGAGACAACAGGAAACTAGATAAAAAGCACCCCCACAACAAAGGACAGTGCTGACTGAGATGGAAGAGGCAGAAATACATTTCTGGAGAGGAAAAAGCTACATTTTAGCTGCAGCTATTCATGGCCAAGAGCTATCATAAGCCAAAAGGGGATCTGCTCCACCTTCCAACCTGAAACAACTGTGTGCTGCTATGCCTGGGGCAAGCCTCACACACCCACCCTCCTGGAAGAGCTGACAATTGCCTCATAGGGCAGAGGCATACAGTAATTGTGATCCCCTGAGCCTAGAAACCAGCCACACTGGAGGCCTACTCACTAAACAGCAAAACAGCATCAGGAAAGAGCTATTAGGCTTTGAATCTAACTTTGCTGGGTCTCCCTCCACCCAATAAAGTAACTAAAGGGACCATAGCAGCTGCACACAGCTGGGCCTTGCATCAAGCTGACCAGGAGTATAGCATAGACTTCCTTTGCACCTGTAAAAAGAGCAGGCCCATGACAACAGAAGGACACACAGAGCACACTCAGAGAACATTCCTAGAACACTTGGAACTGATGATGAGAAAGAAGTACATTGACAGGCCTCATAAGGCATCTCTTACATAAAGCCACTTCTCCAAGATTCAGAGACATAGCTGATCTACCAAATACAGAGATAAAAAAATATGTTCCAAATAAAGTAACAGGACAAATCCTCAGAAGAAGAACTAAATGAAACAGATAAACAATCTACCTGATGAAGAGTACAAACTAATTGTCTTAAGCATGCTCACTGATCTTGGGAGAAGAGTGGATGAATACAGTGAGAATTTCAACAAAGAATTGGAAAATATAAAAAGAATCAATCAGAGCTGAAGAATACAATAATGGAAATGAAAAATTTGTTAGAGGGAATCAATAGCAGAGTAGATGATTCAGAAGAACGAATCAGCAAGCTGGACAAAAGACTAGAGGAATTCACCCAAGCTGAACAGAAAAAAGAGAAAAGAAGCAAAAAGAATGAGGACAATCAAAGGGATCTCTGGGGCAACATCAAGCATACTAACATCCATATTATAGATGTCACAGGAGGAGAAAAGAGAGACAAAGGGACAGAGAATCTATTTGAAGAAATAATAGCTAAAAACTTTCCTAACCTAAGGAAGGAAACAGACAGACAGGCACAGGAAGCACAGAGAACACCAAACAAAATGAACCCAAAGAGGCCCACACAAAGATACATTATAATTAAAGTGTCAAGAATTAGAGATAAAGAGAGAATTCTAAAAGTCACAAGAGAAAGGCAACAAGTTATATACAAAGGAAACCCCATAAGTTTGTCAGCTGACTTCTCAACAGAAACCCTATAGGCTAGAGGGAGTGGCACAATATATTTAAAGAGTTGAAGGGAAAAAACTTACAGTCAAGAATACTCTACCTGGGAAGGTTATCATTCTCAATGACAGGAGGGATGAAGAGTTTTCCAGACAAGCAAAACTAAAGGAGTTTATCATCAATAAACAAGCCTTAGAGGAAATGTTAATGGGAATTATGTAAGTGGAAAAGAAAAGACCACAAATAGGAGTAAGAAAATTACTAAAAAATAAATAAAATCACTGGTAAAAGCAAATATACAGTAAAGGTAGCAGATCAAAAACCTGCGAAGCTAAAACGAAGGTCAAAACACAAAAGTACTAAAATTATCTATTTCCATCATTAAAAGTTAATAGATACACACACAAAAAAGAGATTAATATGATATAAAAAACATAAAATGTGGGGGGGGGTAAAAGTGTAGAGCTTTTAGCAAGAGATCAAACTCAAGAGACCATCAGCTTAATATAGATTGCAATTTACATAGGTTATTATATATGAATCTCATGGTAATTGCAAACCAGAAACTTGAAATAAATATACAAAAAATTAAGAGAGGGGAACCCAAACATAATACTAAAGATGGCCGCGAAACCACAAGGGAAGAGAGCAAGAGAAGAAGAAAAAACCAGAGACCTACTAAAACATCCAGAAAAAAAGCAACAAAATGGCAGTAAGTACATGCTTATCACTAGCTACTTCAAATGTCAATGGACTAAATGCTCCAATCAAAAGCCATAGAGTGACTGATTGGATGAAGAAACAAGACCCAAATATATGTTGCATATGAGAGACACGCTTCAGACCTAAAGACACTGATATACTGAAAGGGAAGTGATGGAAAAAGATACTCCATGCAAATGGCAAAGAAAAGAAAGCTGGTGCAGCAATACCTATATCAGACAAAATGCACTTTAAAACAAAAACTGTAACAAGAGCAAAGAAACACACTACACAGTGATAAAGGGACAAAGCAACAAGAAGATACAACACTTGTAAAAATCTATGCACCCAACAAAGGAGCACCTAAATATACAAAGCAATTATTAGCAGACATAAAAGGAGAAATAGGCAGTAACACAATAATAGCAGGGGACTTTAACACTCCACTTACATCAATGGATAGATCATACAAACAGAAGATAAATAAGGAAATATTGGCCTTAAAAGACACATTAGACTAGATGTACTTAGTAAACATATACAGAATATCCCATCCAAAATCAAGCAGATGGACTGGCATAGTGGCACAGTGATTAAGTTCGCACATTCCACTTCGGCGGCCCAGGGTTCGCCAGTTTGGATCCCAGGTGTGGACATGGCACCACTTGGCAAGCCATGTTGTGGTAGGCATCCCACATATAAAAAGTAGAGTAAGATAGGCACGGATATTAGCTCAGGTCCAGTCTTCCTCAGCAAAAAAAAATAAGAGGAGAATTGGAGGCAGATGTTAGCTCAGGGCTAATCCTCCTAAAGAAAAAAAACGGCAAGCAGAATACTCATTCTTTTCAAATGCACATGGAACATTCTCCAAGATAGATCCCATATTAGGCCACAAAACAAGTCTCAATAAATTTAAGAAGACTGATATAACACCAACCATCTTTTCTGACCACAATGGCATGAAACTAGAAATCAACTATAAGAGGAAAACTGGAAAACCCACAAACATGGGGAGATTAAACAAAATTCAACTGAACAACTATTAGGTCAGTGAAGAAATCAAAGGAGAAATAAAATACCTGGAGACAAATGAAAATGAAAATATAACATGCCAAAATTTGGGGGATACAGCAAAAATGATACGAAGAGGGAAGTTTATAGCAATACAAACTTCAGCAAACAAGAAAAATCTAAAATAAGCAATCTAACAGTGCACCTAAAGGAATTAGAAAAAGAAGGACAAAGAACAAAATCAGCAGAAGGAAGGAAATAACAAATCAGAGTGGAAATAAGTGAAATAGAGACTGAAAAACAAAGGAAAGATCAATGAAATGAAAGGCTGGTTGTTTGAAAGATGAACAAGACTGACAAATATTTAGCTAGACTCACCACGAAAAAAAGAGAAAGCTCAAATAAATAAAATCAGAAGTGAAAGAGGAGAAATTACAACAGACACCTCAGAAAGACAAAAGATTATGGGATAATACTGCAAAAATATATACCCCAACAAATTGGATAATCTAGAAGAAATGGATAAATTCTTAGAATCGTATAGCCTTCCAGAACTGAATCAAGAGGAAACAGAGAATTTAAATAGACCAATAGACCACAAGGAGACTGAAACAGTAATCAACAACATGCCAAAAAATAAAAGTCCAGGACCCGATGGGTTCCCTGGTGAATTCTACCCAACATAAAGAAGATTTAATGCCTACCCTTCTATACAAATTCTTCCACAACACTGAAGAGGAGGGCAAGCTTCCTAACCCATATTACAAGTCCAACATTATCCTGACATCAAAACAGAGAAGGACAACATAGAAAAACAAAATTACAGGTCAATATCGCTGGCGAACATAGATGCAAAAGTCCTCAACAAAATACTAGCAAATCAAATACAACAATATGTTATAAAGATCATACACTATAGGGGCTGGCCCCGTGGCTGAGTGGTTAAGTTTGCACACTCCGCTGCAGGTGGCCCAGTGTTTCATTGGTTCAAATCCTGGGCGCGGACATGGCACTGCTCATCAAACCACGCTGAGGCGGTGTCCCATATGCCACAACTAAAAGGACCCACAACGGAGAACATTACAACTATGAACTGGGGGGCTTTGGGGAGAAAAAGGAAAAGAATAAAATCTTTAAAAAAAAAAGCTCATACACTATGGTAAAGTGGAATTTGTTCCAGAGATGCAGGGATGGTTCAACATCTACAAATCAATTGACATGATACAGCACATTAACAAAATGAAGAATAAAAATCACATGATCGTCTCAATAGATGCAGAGAAAACCTTTGACGAGATATAGCATCAATTTATGATAAAAACTCTAAATAAAATGGGTATAGAAGGAAAATACCTCAACATAACAAAGTTTATATATGATAACCCACAGCTAATATCATTCTCAATGGAGAAAAATTGAAAGCTAGCCCTCTAAGAACAGAAATCAGACAAAGATATCCACTGTCCTCAGTCTTATTTAACATATTATTGGAAGTCCTAGCCAGGGAAATCAAGCAAGAAAAAAAATTAAAGTGATCCAAGTTGGAAAGGAAGAAGTAAAACTGTCACTATTTGCTGATGAAATTATTTTATATAGGGAAAGCCCTAAAGAACCTACTAAAAAACTTTTAGAAATAATAAATGCATACAGTCAAGTTACAGGATAAAAATCAACACACAAAAATCAGATGTGTTTCTATACACTAAAAACGAAATAGCAGAAGGAGAAATTAAGAACACAATCCTATTTACAGTTTCAACAAAAGGAATAAAATACCTAGGAATAAATTTAACCAAAGAGGTGAAAGACCTGTACACTAAAACTATAAAACATTGTTGAAAGAAATTAAAGACGACACAAAGAAATGGAAAGATAGTCTGTACTCTTGGATTGGAAGAATTAACGTAGTTAAAATGTCCATACTTCCTAAAGCAATCTGAAGATTCAGTTCAATCCCCATCAAAGATTCAATGAAATTTTTCACAAAAATAGCATAAAGAATCCTACAATTTATAGGGAACAACAAAAAACCCTGAACAGCCAAAGAAATCCTGAGAAAAAGGAACAAAGCTGGAGGCATCACACCCCCTGATTTCAAAATATTCTACAAAGCTTAGTAACCAAAACAGCACGGTACTGTAGAAACATAGATCATTGGAAGAGGATTTAGAGCCCAGAAATAAACCCACACATACAAGGACAGCTAATTTTCAACAAAGGAGCCAAGAGCACACAATGGAGAAAGGAAAGTGTCTTCAATAAACGGTTTTGGGAAAACTGGACAGCCACATGCAAAAGAATGAAAGTAGACCATTATCTTACACCAGGCACATAAATTAACTCAAAATGGATTAAAGACTTGAATTAACACCTGAAACCATAAAACTCGTAGAAGAATACATAGACAGTATGCTCTTCAACATCAGTCTGACCAGCATATTTTCAAATATCATGTCTGACTATGCAAGGGAAACAAAAGAAAAAATAAATGAGACCACATCAAACTGAAAAGCTTCTGCGCAGCAAAGGAAACCATCAACAAAATGAAAAGGCAACCTAACAATTGGGAGAAGATATTTGCAAACCAGGTACTTGATAATGGGTTAATATCCAGAATATATAAAGAACTCATACATCTCAACAAAAGAAAGAATCAGCCCAATGAAAAAATGGGCAAAAGATCTGAACAGAGATTTCTCCAAAGAAGATATACAGATGGCCAACAAACACATCAAAAGATGTTCAAAATCACTAACTATCAGGAAAATGCCAGTTAAAACTGGAAAGAGATTTCACCTCATTTGTGTTAGGATGGCTATAATCAACAAGACAAGAAATAAAAAGTGTTGGAGAGGATGACATGAAAACATGTATGTGTAAAGATATACGCACCCCTACGTTCATGGAAGTTATTATTCACAATAGCCAAGACTTGGAAGCAACTTAACTGCCCATCAAGAGATGAATGGATAAAGAAAATGTGGTACATTTACACAACGGAATACTACTCAGCTATAAAAAAAATGAAATCTTACCATTTGCAACAACATGGATGTATCGTGAGGGTATTATGCTAAGTGAAATAAGTCAGAGAGAGAAAGTCAAGTAACTTATGCTCTCATTCTTAAATAGAAGATAAAAACAACCACCACCACAACAAACACATTGATGCAGAGATTAGACTGGTGGTTACCAGATGAGAAGTGGGGAGGAAGAAGGGTGAAAGGGGTGACAGGACACATGTGTGTGGTGATGGATTGTAATTAGTCTTTGGGTGGTGAATATGATGTAATCTACACAGAAATAGAAATACAATGATGTACACCTGAACTTTATATAATGTTATAAACCAATGTTACCTCAATAAAAAAAATAATAAAATAACTAATGTTCTGATTTTCTTGCTGTCATTAATTTACTCTATGAAACTCTCTGGACTTACCTATCCATTGCAGTTTTATTTTGTCAATATATTGGAAATCTCTAAAATGCTAAGCTATGATGACTCTGGTTTGTTACAAGAGTGTGAAGGTATCATTGGGCATTTCAAGTAATGATGGTGAAAAGCAGGCAATTATTTCAAAGAACATACTGTTCAAAATTGTCTATTTAAATTCTGTATTGAATAGCTTTTCTACCTGTATCTAAGCTAATATTGCAAAGATGCATTATCCTAACACATCTTCCATGTTTTGTTTCCCTTGTGGTTTTCCATCATTTCAAACAAAATTGTCTTTTGGTTTCACAGGATGAAAACATTCTGTGTATGATGAAATTTCAGTATTGCTGTGAAAATGGTTTAAAATGAGAACATTAGGTTTTTATGAAGTTACTCAAATTGAAATATTTCTAATCTAGTAATGTCTTTTTTGCTTTATGGAGGAGGTATATATTTTCTTCTTTTTAAACTAAATCTCAGCCAGTGATCATTGAAATTCAATGGAGAATCAGGATTACATAAATGATCTAATGCAGAAAGACAATCCCATAGGGTGTCTCCCAAGGAGTAGGTATTTGTATTCAGAACAATGTGCCAGTTTTCAGAAGACTTTGCTAAGATTGGTATCTTGTAAAGGAGATATCTGTGTGTGGATTGCTGCATAGATTTCTGTAAAGTAATCTGTTTTAATGTCTAAAAATGAAATGTGTCAGGAACTATAAGGAATCCAAGATTTTACTCAATTTGCAAGATAAAATGGTAGCCTGGCTCAGTTTCAGGGATTCTGGCAGAAGATACTGAAGACCCCTCAGTTTTAGACAAAGGATTTTATTACTCATGACAATAACTAGAGACAGATTATCAACATTTGCAATGCCAGTAATGTGATCTCCAATTCCCACAGAGTGACATGAAAGGGACCAGGTGACAACTGTACATGAAGTTCGTTGCACAAGATGAAAGGAATCCTGAGCTTAGGAAAATCAAATCTTTTATAAGCGTCTCTGAACTTTGCTCTAGAGAAGATACTATCTCTATCAGCTGCGCAAACATCCTTAAAAGAGAGTCCAAAATAATGACAGTGTGTGACACTATAATGTAAGAGAGTCATGGAGAATTGCCCCCCAACACAGTCATGTTGGTATGACACAGAATGAAAACACCACATTATTGGTTGGTCACCATTTTCTTCGGAATTTCTCTGTTGAGAAAAATTCCTTTTACACACTATATTTTTTGTCTGATTTCTGAATCCATGTATCTCATTGCCCTATTATGAAATTGGACTCAGAAAGGCTAAAGTAACATGAAGAAGAAGCTGAGATGGAATATAATTGAGTTCTGTCTTAGTACATTCTCTCAACCTCTAGCTACATGCTCCAACATGAGTTCACTGCAGCTAAAACCTAATTTTGATCATTGATTCTTTCTCAGCAAATGGTCGCATCATCCATTTGGTGACCAAGCCCCAAACTTCGGTGACATCCTAGATACATGTTTTCTTTTCCTCATATTCTATAGGATAAAATGTCTGCCAGTTTCATAAAGTTCTTTTCCACGCCAATACCACCACCTTGGTTCAGGCCTCTCTTATATCTGAAACGGACATTTGTAAATAAATCCTATTTGGGATGCTATCTTGCTTTAAGCCATCTTCAATGCTCTTTTCAGAATCAAATTTCTAAGAGAGAAACAAACCAGGCTATGTCCCTAAAGAAATTGTTCCATGTTGCCATTTACCTTAGGATAACCCCAGTTTGTTTATGGCATTAAGGCGTTCTATGAGTCACACTTAACCTAATTCCTCATCCTTGTGTCTCCCTATTTTCCTGCACCCACATTTTGTACTATCCATTCTTGCTTTCTTGCAGTTACCCTAAGATGCCATGCTGATTTACACCTACACCACTGGGAACACGCTGCTCTCTTTGTCTGCAATTATCTTCTATTGTCTCTCAAGTGAAATCTTAGTCCTCTTTCCATGCTTAGCTATGTGACTGCCTCCACTGAAAAGTCTCATTGATGCCATAACTGCATCTTCTACATAAATCTAACACAGAAGTTATTATACCATTGTAAAGGCATAGACGCCTCTATCTAATCAAAATTATAGAGATGCCTAAATCCACCTAAACACTTACATACAAAAGTTTGTATAGTAATTAAGGGCTTGAAACTCAGGGTCCCCAGATTAAGAATACCTAACATCCAATGGATCTCATATTCTTTTGTGCAATAGAGGATTTGCATGTTAATCTTTCAAGTTGCTTGAGAGCTCCTTAAAGGCAAGAGATGTATTGTAGATATTTTAATCTTTGTAACCTGGCAGAATATCTAGCACACAGAATGTGCTCAATAGATGTATATTAAATCAATGATGAAATAGATAGCAGAAAGAATCACCCTGTCCAAAAGAGCTGGCTTTCCTTCATACAATAAACGACATCATCACAGATTCTTAGAAATAATATTGCTCAAACATCTTTAATGATATCAGAAGTTTTAGTAATTACACAAAGACTTGAATTCTCAAACTTGACCTGTTCCTTAGGCTACATTCAAAGTTGTCTTGTTGGTGAACATTTTTAGAAGCTAACATTTATCAAATTTTATTACAGGCCAATCACTCTGATAAGATCTTTACATATACGCATGTATTCAATCATTAAGAAAATGATATTAAGTAGCTATTGCTATTAACTTTAATTTTAAAAAAGGAAACATAGTTAATAAATGGCAGAGTTAGGGTTGGAAATTAGGAAGTGTGATAGGGAACCCTACCCTTGAATATGTTGTATTTATCCCATCCAATTTTATTATTTATGAAAACGTGAAATTTTTTCTTTAAAAATAATAATAATGAAAAGTTAAACTACTTAATTGAAACAAAGCCAATCCTTAAAATCCAAGATGAACTATTTCTAAGATTATGTATATACTGAGGTACAAAATGATCTGAGAAGAGAAGCATTCTATGTTGAAAGATGTTTTTCTAGAAGGTACTTTGTTTTCAAATTTAAAAATAGTACTTCAATGAGTCCCTGTTTATTCAATAATATATTAACAGATTGATAATTAAAAATTTTATGGTGTGACTGGAGTTAGAGTCACATAATAATTCTGACAATGTTTGCACTCAACCATCTGCTGTTGGGAAAAAAATTGTTGCAAGTATAATTTATATAGTTTCTAGAAAGCATACTTCTATAATACATAATATTTAAATAGTTACATGCATTCAGATGTCAAAAATCAAAAGATGTAGTGTTTGTTTATTTGTTGTTGTTGAGATTTATTTGTTGTGGTAGCTGAAGCTGAAGCTATTCAGCAGTAGCATCTGATCCCTGGAGTACTTACTCTACCAAGAGTTATTAGCTGAGGAAGCCCTTCTTTAGGCAGTTTACGCTAAAATAATATCTTAGTGTGTACTGTTCCTCACATGAATTGCAGGTGAGTTGTTTAAGTAAGTCGAGATACTATTAATTTTACTTTTGCTGATTGATTAGCTTAAAATCTTATTGTTTTGGTGAGTTTAGAATTTCTTAATAACATTAGATATTTTTCATAGGATGGGTAACTTCTTTGGTGAATTTGCAGTTGAATCAGTTGACTATTTTTATGACAGTTTTCAGCTTTTCTTCATTGACCTGTAATGCATCTAGATGTAATATATATGGTAATCAACTCTGTCGTATATGTGTGATTAGTTTTCCATCTATTCTGCCCCAGTTTTACATATGTGTATACTTAAAAAACAAAAGTTCAGAGAATCATTTTGTCCTTAAGTCAGTCTCAGTAACTTTGCTTTGAGGAAAAGTTGTACCTTAAAGAGATTTATAGTTTTAACTTTATTCTCTCCTTCTCTAACATTTGTGTAGGAAAAGGTATCAGATTTACATATCAGAGCCTGAGGGGTTTTTTTTAAACCATTGGCACCTGAGCTATCATTTGTTGCCAATCTCTTTTTTTTTCTTCTCCTCACCAACGGCCCTCAGCACATAGTTGTATATTCTAGTTGTGGGTCCTTCTGATTGTGCTATGTGGGACACCACCTTAGCATGGCCTGATGAGCGGTGCCATGTCTGCACCCAGGATACAAACCAGCAAAATCCTGCGCCGCCGAAGCGAAGCGCACGAACTTAACCACTCAGACACGGGGTCGGTCCCTGAGATGCTTTTTGAAAGCATTGCTATAAGGACACTTGTTTTTGTTAGTACCATAGAATGAATTCAGCTTCGAGTCACCCCATGTACAGCAGAGTTGAACCCTGCCCCATCTTTTTGCACCATGCTCTCACCCTCCAGCACTATACCAGACATGCTCCGCTGCTATTCATAGGATTTTTGCGGTCAATTTCTTCAGAAGTGTGTGGCCAAGTCCTTCTTCCCAGTCTGTCTTAGTCTGGAAGTTCCACTGAAACCTCTCCACCATGGGTGACCCTGGTGGGATTTGAAATACCGCTGGCCCAGCTTTCAGCTTCACAGCAACATGCAGCTGCCACAGTGTGACAATCGACAGGTGGGTGGTGTGATTCCCTGACCAGCATACAAACCCAGTCATGGCAGTGAAAACACCAAATCTTAACCATTAGACCACCAGGGCTGGCTGTACAGACATTACCAGGTGTTTTTAGCATGTTCATAGTCCATTTATTTGTTAGCCTTTTATTTGCAGGCCACCACTACCACTGAAATGTTTGTTTCTTCCATGTTCTGAATAGAAAAATATGTAAGTTTCACTGAAAATACACAGTTCCTTAGATTTCTTACAACTGTAAAGATGCACCTGTAATGCAGCCCCTAAATCACATCATAGCACTTGGCCCAACATCACGGGGACCTGAATATGTTTGTTACAAACCAACAAGAACTATGACTGTCAAGAAAGTACTTTCCTTTGAATTTCACAACACTCTGCCTTTTATTTTATAGGCCTCTTCCAGTCTTAGAGGCAATAAGAATCCAGGTGCTCTCAGCTGGGTCTGCAGATGTTAAGAATTAGGACAGGCACACAGCAGGACACTGGCTTTTTCTTCTTTCTCCTAGCATCTGTGATGCAGAAACAGCTGTTCTCAAGAGAGATGCCAAGGGGTCATCTGGATCTACACAGAAGTGAATTTAAACCCACTGATGCCCAAATTCCACCAATAAAATGCTATATTAGAAAGATTTGCTGAAGTTTTAGTGTTGGAGTCATTCTTCTTAATGGAGCTGACTCACACTGATAAAAATGTTCTTGGATGCACCAGGCACTGAATAGAATAACACACTGACTCAACTTCCTCTGTGTGTCCTTATGTGGCTTCTGCTTCCTTTTGTCCTGTAAACTATGTTTCTTTCTTTCTTACATTTTAATTTAATAAAAATATTCTTAAATGTACTTAACATTAGCTATTTCTTTTAAAGATGTAGGAATTTTAATGATGTTGAAGTTTAGGGATTAATCACATTTTAAAATAAATTATTTATACAATTTATCCATGGAAATTATTCAGTAGCTTCTTAATGTAGAATGTATCATATTTTCATATCATTCTCTAATTTGTTAGATTGATTTTCATAATGTCTAAATTAAGATGTTATTTTTTCCCCAAAATATCACCAATTAAAGCATAAAGTCTTAAAGGCTA
The DNA here is from genome assembly GCF_041296265.1 of Equus caballus. Lineage (NCBI taxonomy): Eukaryota > Metazoa > Chordata > Mammalia > Perissodactyla > Equidae > Equus > Equus caballus. The sequence goes on from NC_091687.1 coordinate 23,704,787, forward strand.
AGAGGCAAGTATGAGCAGAGTCTTCCAGGCCCAGGTTGTAGAGAGATCCCAGGTTAGCAAAGCAGGGTCCAGCTGGGGGTCCCAGTCCTGCCCCCTAATGTCATATAATCTGAGCCCTGAATCTTAGGCTTCCAGGAAGTAAAACAGTAGGAATGACCTGAATGTTCTTTAACATCTCTAAAATGGAGATGACAGTTTTAGGAAAAGGGGTGCTATTGCCAAATAATGCAGAGAATTACATGGCAGCAGTAGGTTATTTTATTTTATTTACTTCTTTCTAATGCAGCTAACAAAGGTAATACAGAAATGATTACTTTCATGACTCTATCAGCGTTTTCTGTAAGAAAAAATGCTGAAATAGGTAAAGTTTGATCTCGTGACTCCACTATTTTTTTCTGTTATCATTTTCCTCAAATGTATACAATTCTCTAAATCTGGACAACCTCCCACTGGGAAAACACACCTGGACATACCCAGCTGTAGTCTTGACCTGAGGTTTTCATGATCTGCTTCTTTTGATCAAATTTTGCCTCTTTTGTCCAAATTTTGCCTGTTTTGTCATTTTTCCGCCAGCACTGGTGGTCTAGTGGTTAGGATTCAGCACTCCCATCACCACGGCCTGGGTTCGTTTCTGGTCAGGGAGCCATACCACATGCCTGTCGGTTGTCATACTGTGATGGCTGCGTGTTGCTGTGATGCTGAAATCTGTGTTACAAGTATTTCAAATACCAGCAGGGTCACCCATAGTGGACAGGTTTCAGTGGAGCTTCCAGACTAGACAGCTAGGAAGAAGGCCCTAGCCACCCACTTCTGAAAAAATTGGCCATGAAAACTCCATGAATAGTAGTGGAGCATCCTCTGATATAGTGCCAGAATGTGAGAGGAATGGTGCAAAAAGACTCAGTAGGGTTCAGCTATGCTATACACAGGGTTGCTAGGAGACAGAATCAACTCCACAGCACCAACAATGATAAAGCTCATTTTAAACTTTCTTTTCATTTTTATAAAAATGTTTGATAAGTGAGTCAACTTTTTACCTACTAGCAATAACTGTGTGAAAGATTTTAACCAGTTTTCAAATAAAGGGTTGATAAAAGAAGCTCTCTGTGCTAGGAGGGTGAGTATATTTGGAAACAACATGCCGTTTCCAATCGTCGTTACTCCAATCTGGCAACTACACATCGAGGAGGACATAATCTTGGTTTATCCCAGGAAGTAGATAGGGGCAAGACTTAAAGGACAATACCAATTTAACTAAATCTACACTAAATCTCTGCTTCCAACCTTCCTGAAGCCATTTTTAAAAGGAAGCAGATGTTTTAACAATGATGTATTATATTATCTCTATACTGCACTGCTGGAAGTTATATATGAAATGTGCCCTCTCCTTACTCTGAAACAGACATATCACATTCCCATCAGAACTGTTGGCATCCAGGGGGAATGTAGGCATCTTCCTTCACCCTCCTATTTTATGGGGCTGTTTTCCAGTGTGTACTTGGGTGTTCCGTGGGCCTCTTGCAAATGTGACTCGGAGCCACAACTATTCTTCTCTCTTTCTGAAGTCTGTGGGAAGCACTCGGACCCATTTCACACCAGAACTGGGTGACAAATTCTGGGGATTGCCATGGTGGTGTGTTGGAACATTTGGGTGGTAAACCACGAAATACAGTTTGATTGTTGAGGAAAGAGTCAAAGGAGATATTTGTCTAGCTTCCTCTGCAAAACCAATATCACTTCAAAAAATGAGTCTCCATGTGGTGAACCTAGTTTACTATGGGTCTGCCCCAGAGTTTGAAAACAAAACCCAAGTTAATTATAGGGTTTAGTCATATATATATGACTATTGTTACATATATATTTATAGCTCTCTCCATATATATTTATATAGCTAAATCTATCCTGTAGGTATTCTTAGGTCTCCAGACAATATTGTTCTTTCTCCCATCAACCTCATTTCATCAACCACAGGAAGAATAAAATTCCAATGACTATAACTTTTTTTAAGTCTTTGGCTATAGTTTAGTGTTTTTAAAGCATATTTGGAAATAATCTCAAGACACATTTAAAAAGATAATGCTAATCATCATCATTCAGACTACCCCCACTCAAATCTCTTGATTTGATTATCAATATTTGAAAAGAAAGAATCATAGAAATAGGCACTCATGCACAGATATCCTAGGTAAATGTCCAGAAATTAGTAAGTTGAAAACTGAGGTCACTTTATATTTAAAAATTTTATGAGAAAACTAACTTGAAGTACTTCATTTACTGAAGACCACAAGGAAGAGGACAAGGATCCGACAAGCTTGGAGCTGGGATGGACTTGTTCATCCCTTGGGGCTGACATGGGGTGGCGGGGGTGTCTTTAAAAGTCAATCGCAGCAGTCATTGTGAAGTTATGTGGCCACTCTTAGCTCATCCCTATTTTTAAGCTTAAATCGTGCCATTAACTTAAGTAATTTTGCCACCTGATTCCTACAAGTAGGGGGCAAACACAGTGACCTAATGTTTCTTTGAAAAATAATAAGAAGTATTCCAAGAAAATTCCAAAGATGAGATATCCAGCATAAAGCTCAAAGCTGTTAAATTGTGTGTTACTTAGTGTCACTTCACTAATTACCTTTTAGGGCAAGAAGACTCTATTCACCTATTTTTCAGTTTTGATTTTGCCTTCCGACCTTGATGAGACCTAAAATTGAAGTCAAAAGGAAGGGATGTTGAGAAATTCCTCTCTTAGGATAAGCAGCAGCTTCTAGTTCTTACCAGGGAGATCAGAATAGATAGAAATAAACCAAAAACAGGTAAGATCAGAGTACATCTCTTGCCACATTTTTGACTGGTTTATCCACTCACATTCTGTCTCTAGAGGGTAGGCCTATAAAATACTTAATTTGTGCATGGGGAATGGGGATGGGTCTTTCCTAGCACCACCCAAGAGGAGAGATGGGAATCTGCATTACACATAAGCAGGAGTGGGCTAACAATAAACAGAGAGAGAGATGAAGAAACTAGTATGGGCACCTGGAATTCACTGAAGAGAAAGTTCAAGAAAAGCATAGGAGACTTTAGAAATATTTCAAAACTTGTAATTATTTATTTGCATAATCATTTCATGTGCAATGAATAAAATATTCTCCTGACTTATTTTATCAGTAAGGCACTTCCTCTGTGTGTGCATCCCATCTGCTGAAATGGTCTTAGGGAAAAGGGAAGGAGAAGTGGTAGTCCTGGACAGCACCCAGGAGACTATGACAGAGACAGGAAGAGAAACAGTGAGGTGAATGGAGGATGAGTAAGCAAGCAAGGCGATGTCAAAGACAAGCTCCCTCTCAGGGTTGTCTTGAAGAGAAATACAAAATCAGAGAGGCATTTAGATGGCAGCCCATTTGAGGCTCTAGGGAAAGAGATATTGGCACTTTGTCACATGTCCCTGCAATAATTTGGAGGAGCAATGTAGGCAGAGATTCTGAGCAGCAATCATAAGCTACTCTTGTATTTGGTGTGGGATGGAAAAGAAATAAAAGTTATTATTTATTGCACTAAAGGAGGCTGAGACTTGCCTTAGGGGATGGCGAGGCGGGCATTAGTGGTAGGCAAAAAGTGACCTCCACAACAAGACATCAGGCTTAGCCATTAAAGCCAAACCTAGAGAAAAGTCATCACCAGAATTCAGGCAGTTGTCAGCCCCAAGAAGGCAACCATGGAGCAAGGGTGGCAAAGTGTAGCAGCACTTTCCCTCTCTGGAACCGAATCCACTACGCACCCTCAGAGAACTTTACATGGCAATAGTACTGACCTCATGGTAAAATACTGAAAAAATTCAAAACAGCCAACAAAAAGTGTTTGTTTAACCAAAGTGTTACACCTATGTGATGGGATGCTAGACAGATAATAATATCATGTTAACAAATAAAAAGACAGTTATTGGATTTAATTCATAGATATGAGTATGCAAATGAAGATAAGCAAAGAAATACACCAAAATATTTATGAAGCTTACTGTTGGGAGATGGGATTAGAGATTTTCCCTTGGGGGCGTTTGTCTTTTTTTCATGTTTTCTGCATGAAGCGTGAACATTAGCCAGGCTAAGTTATGTTGTGGCGAGAAACAGGCATGAATCTTAATGTCTGAACACAAAGACACTTTATCCTCTCTCATGTTCCCTTGCATGAGGGTCCACAGCACGCCTTCCCCTCGCAGACACTTGTTTCCATGATTTCTCAAGCAGGAAATCTGGGATGTGGTTGCAGACTCTGTCTCTTTCAGGTTCCATCTCCCAACTCATTAGCCAGGGCCAGTCACATAAGCCTAACATCAACGGTTCCACTGGGAGTGAAGCGAGACTAGCACAAATCACCACCTCAGCATCTATCTCTTGTTAAATAAAAAAAAGAAATTTTATAAAATTTTTAAAATTTAGGTTTGTAGGAAGAACTTTTCCAGTTGAGTTTTCTCTAATGCCATACAAATTTGAAAATACAATAAAATTTAAATAAAACGTTAAAACACTTTTAAAAATGCTATAAGTAAAAATAGAAAATTAAAATATAATTTGGATTGTTTTAGAGCATAACTCATGTTTTTTTCCCTCCTATTCTATAGGTTATATTCAATTTCATTCTTCTTTAATTGTTTTCATTGCAATTATTGAGATTTTATCTCCATAAACTAATTTTTTAATTTAAATGTCTGTTCTCTGGCCTCAGTGTCTGTATGTCGTCTTTTCTCTCACCATTTTAAATTGTTTTAATTTTCCTCTGCTTTCTTAGAGAAATTTTCAACTTTTTAACCTATTCCAGTGTTATCATTTTTTGAATCAATTCTCTCTATATGCCACGTCCATCGAGGATTTTTATCTTGTTCTTTGATGTTTCTGCTTCTGAGTAGCCATTCTTTTCTCACCTGTTCCCCATTAACATGAGCTTTCAGTCTTTGCCTCTCATATGATTTTCATTCATTGCACTATACTCTCTTTTCTTCTTAAGTTATTCTCTCCTTACAGTTTTTTGGTCTTATTCCAAGGGGTTATGCCTTCTTCTATTCTATTAAGGAAGTCAAATAGCTTGCTGAAATTATTTTATGATGCCTAGGATGAAATTATTTTCACAGATGTATTTTTCAATAATGAGAGAATTCTTCCTTTGCCTATTCTGCAGTAAATTTGGTTTCATACATCTCAAGGTCATTTTTCTCTCATTATATTTACATGGAATAGATATCCAGCCAGACATTGGATTTCCCCAGACCTGTGGATTTCTCACAGCTCTGTTCATTTCCTTAGGTGAAGAGCTAGTTTGTACACACGATTTCATCCACTGAGGGGTCTGGCAGACATCGCTGCAGAGTAGTTGGATCCCACAAACAGAACTGGCCCTTACCTACGCTGACGCTGAACCATAACAACATACAATACGGAGTCAGCATGGAATTAGCGACCTGTTCTTTCCTCTCACCAACTACTAGTGCAAGATTTTCTTGCTGACAAACACCCCTCCCTGCATCTCTCTCTTCACGTATTATGCAGTGATGTCCCTCTCCCTAACTGTGCTCTCTGTTTCCTACAATGGCTGTGAGAAAAGTGCTCAGGGGTTAGGCGACCTCTAAAACACTCAAAAACATAGCGCCTGTGTCACAGGGAGGTTTGCGGGTTAACTCAAATAAGGTAATAACATGTAGGAAGGATATAGTGTAGTCTTACTTTCTGTCTTTAGCAGGAGTTTCTCTGATAACTTTTTTAAAGACTATTTGCTATTTTTGCAAATGTAAATTAATTTGAATAGCTAGGCTTTGTCTCAGTCTTGTGTAAAAGAATTTGATTTCATCAGGTCAACCTTAATTTTAATCTAAGATTCGTGCAATGTCTTTTTTTTATAATAAGTTGAATCGTTTTTTAACTGCAATATCTTTGCTGTTATAAAAATGTGTAAGATAGGGGCTGGCCCCGTGGCCGAGTGGTTAAGTTAGCGCGCTCTGCTGCAGGCGGCCCAGTGTTTCGTTGGTTCGGATCCTGGGCACGGACATGGCACTGCTCATCAAACCACGCTGGGGCGGCATCCCACGTGCCACGGCTGGAAGGACCCACAACGAAGAATATACAACTATGTACTGGGGAGCTTTGGGGAGAAAAAGGAAAAATAAATAAATAAATAAATAAATAAAAATGTGTAAGATAAATGCCTATTTTTAAATAGGCTCAAAGGTTGACATTCTGTTTTGCTGGTGGTGAATTAGGAGATGGGACATTTTAGTAGATTATATATATATAATCTGCCATGCTATTCATCTTCATTTCATTCTATTACTTTGTTTATCAGGGACAAAATATAGCCATCTTGAGATATATTTGGCACAAAATGTTCTATTTGTTAAATGATAATTATATTAATTATATTATTTCCAAGGTGTTGCAGTGCTTCAGGAGTTCTTTCTGACTCATGCTGAAAGCAACCAAACACTGAAAGATGAGTAAAATGCTGACAAAAAGTGGAGAGAAAAAATGTAGTTATTATTAAAAAAAGAGTATGTAGGTATAAATGAAATCTAAGTGATTAGGAGTCTGTAGAGCATGATTCTCCTCCATCCTTGCCATAAATGTACTAGCTCAGAAACATCTTTTTCATTATTGGTTCCGTGTGCAATTGCTTTCAACATTTTATAATTCTACCAACTATTGTAAAAATTCACCATGAGAACCAGGTTGCAGGCTACTTAACCAGAATTAGTGCCCCAAGTTAGGTCACCAAATGACCCATGGAGAGCACCACTGCCATAGCCAATAAGGACAAGACACCACACCAAGGGTGCTCTTTCCCTAGTTCAGCTGCCACTGATGTCCCAGGAGGCTCATTCTCCCTGAAAGCCCCCACCAACCACCATAAGGGAGACAGTTCTGGCCTCTTCCTGTCCAGGTGTCACTAGCTCCAATGCAAAGTCCTGACAAATGGTTCTGAGGGCTGAGTAACCAGCGGCAGGGGAGGCTGGGAGAGTGAAAACTTATTTGCCTCCAAGATTCATGAGGAGAAACATGGCAGGCATGAGAGAAAAGGAAGCAGTCAGAATTCTGTCTTGAGTCCATCAATGACTGGCTCTGGTTTGTTTGTCTGACAGCTAGAAATGAGATCACCTTCACCCCACTGGGAGGGAGTCTGCTTGAAAGGAGCCTCTTGTAGACTTCCTCCCCACAGCCCAAGGGGTTGCGGCTTCCCCATGGGCCCTAGGGATTTTACATGTTGGGCTGCTGGCTTTACCAGCAATTGATGTACATGGTTCAGATTGGCCCTCACAAAGCATTCTGCTTGTGCAAGGTGACTATGACATCCACACCATCAAAAAGAAAAATAACAGAATGTCAGTGCCCTCTATTAGAGCAAAAAGCATCCAGCTTCATCCTGGCCCAAACAGGCCTCTCGGTGAGATGCTAGAGATTGGATATTCAAGCCCTCACTGCCCTTCTGCCTGGAGGTTCCTGCTTGAGCAGTATGTTGCCACTGCCTTCTTGGTACACTGTAGCATGATAGCTTGACATCCAGACGTGTACATATGCACCTTTATTCACAGACTAATACCTTAACACAGACTTTCTTCTTTATGCCATGTGCACCATGAGTCTTTTCAAAAGATTTTACAGTTTAATGAAATTATTAAACATTGATATGAAGAGGGGTCAGCCCAATGGCATAGCGGTTAAGTTCATACACTCTGCTTCTTGGTCCAGGGTTTGCTGGTTCGGATCTTAGGTAGGAGACAATCTGCAAAAACATGCATAACATAAGTGGAGAGATGGAACATAAGAAAAGAATCAACAACATCGAGATGCTTTTGATAGACCTATCAGTAGAATGGAAATGGCTGAAGAAAAGAAAATCATTGAACTTGATATGTTAATAGAAACTTCCCAAACTGAAATGCAAAGTAATGAAAGAATGAAAACAAAAACCACAGAACATTCAATAACCTTTGGATAATTTCAAATGGTCTATCATACATGCAACTGAAATATCAGAAGTGGCAAGAACAGAACAGAAGAAATATTTGAAAGTAATAATGTCCAAGAACTTTCCAGAATTAGTGCAGACACCAAATCACAGATCCAGGAAGCCCAGAGAACACCAAGCAGAATAAATTCCAAGAAACCAACACATACGCACATACCTAGACATATCATATTTAAATTGCAGGAAAATAAAGACAGAGAAAAATCTTAAAAAGAAACCGGAGTCAAAAAAAGACATCTTATCTATAGAGGAAAAAGATGAAAATTATAGTGGACTTCTCATCAGAAACTAAAAAAGCGAGAAGAAAGTGAAATATTTAGTGTTGAAAGAAGAGAAAAAATACACATAAACATCTAATTCTATATACACTTCAACTTTTAAATAACTAGGGGCCATCCCAGTGGTGCAGCAGTTAAATTCTCATGTTCTGCTTCGGTGGCCCGGGATTTGCCAGTTCAGATCCTGGGTGTCAACCTATGCACTGCTTATCAAACCATGCTGTGGCAGGCATCCCACATATAAAGTGGAGGAAAATGGGCACAGATGTTAACTCAGGGCCAGCCTTCCTCAGCAAAAATAAACAAAAAAATGAGGAGGATTGGTGGCAGATGTTAGCTCAGGACTAGTCTTCCTCAAAACAAAGTTCAAAATAACTAGAATGAACAGGTTAAGGGTCTCCATCTTCCTAATTCTCAACCATTACCTACTCCAGAGTATTACAGTGGAACAAAAACTCAGGGGTTGGGAGACCGAAGGATGTATAACACTTATTTGGACTAAACTGAAAGGATTCCATTACTACTATCAGGTCTTCATGGAGAATCATGGTATAAAGAAAGATTCTGACCTGGCAAATGAGGATGCATGCTCTAGTGCAACTCTGTAATTCTCCTGACCACTAATGCAGCTTTTTTTTTCTTTTTGTTATAACTAATACAACTTTCATTTGGGCATTCCATCTTTTTGTAACTTAATCAGTGTTCTCCTGATTTGGTTCTCTAAACTCTAGGATGTTATTAATATAGTTCAAGACAATATAAAAATTCCCAAATAGGTTAATAGGAATGGTTATTAAAATAGCATATCTATAGGACGTCACCAAGATGGTGGAGTGAGTAGTCTTCTTAGTCTCTCCCCCTTCGAATCTACAACTAATTGGACATTCATAGCTTAACAAAGGATATCCATATAGCATCTCAGGATGCCTGAGAGACCAGTGCTGCTATACATAGGAAGGTGGACGGACTTACCCCCAGGAGGAGGTGGAGAAAGATGAAAACTCTCTGACCCCTGACCCCCAGACAGCCTAGTACCTGTAAGTGGCTTTCTTCCAGTGGACTCCCCCATATCATCACCACACACCAAGGGTGGGAGTGTGTGAGCACTGGCAGAGTGATGATAGAAACAGGTGACTACAGCCCTACCTAAGCCCCCCGCAATTACACCTAAGCCCAGGGGGGAACTCCAGGGTCCTGCACCAGTGGCAGGGAAAACCTCTACTCACCATTAGCAGAGAGGCCCTTCCCAGCATTCAGAAAGCCAGGAGGCTCCTGAAGAGGAGGATCCTGGGGAGGGCAGCAGCCCACCAGCCGCCGCTGGACTCACAGACTCCAGCTGTGAGCCAGAGGGGCCAAGAGGCACGCAGAGATCCCATGGGCGTGGTTGGGGGCTGGGTGGAGCTCCAGCGGCCTGGCTCCATGGCCCAGGGGGAAACTTCAGTGTCCCACACTGGTGGCAGGGAAAGCCTCTACTCACTGTTAGCGGAGAGGCCCCACCCAGCATTCAGAACGCCGGGAAGCTCCCAAAGAGGAGGATCCTGGGCAGGGCAGCAGCCCACCAGCCACCGCTGGACTCACAGACTCTGGCTGTGCCCCAGAGGGGGAAAGAGGCACCCAGAGATACTGTGGGTGTGTTCCAGGGCTGGGTGGAGCACCAGCAGCCCGGATCCGCGGACCAGGGGGAAACTCTACAGTCTCACAGCAGCCTCAGTGAAAGCCTCTGCACAGTACTAGTGGAGAGGCCCCGATTGGCAATCACAAGGCTGGAAGAACCTGGGGCAAAAGTAGCACAGCTAGGTGAGCTAACCACAGACTGCAGAAGATACCCATAGCTCTGCTGGGACCTATAGTGGACAAGTGAGATCTTGTGGGCTGTGACAGTGATTGAGCTACGATTATAGGTGATCCTGCTCCCAGCCACTGGGAAAGCCCGTAACACAGCTGCAGACCCCAAGGAGGGAACGTGTCTAAGTGGTCTGCAACAGTAGGCATCTGCAGCCTGAGGCCCCCTTGCAATTGCCCCCACAGCTGATGAGGGACCCCACAGGACAACTGTGAATATCAGGAGGGGCCCAGGTCCAGTCAGCAATAGCTGACAGAGTTCCTGGTCAGTGCAGTCTAAACAGCTGCTCCTCCCCACACACAAGTTGAAACAAGTGGAAGTAATAACTAAACTCTATCTCTATGCAGAGGCACAAATCCACTCCATCCAGCAGCATGAAAAAACATATTAAATCTCCAGAACAGAAGGAAAATGACATGTACCCAGAAAGCAATCCCAAAGACAATGAAATCTATAACCTAAATGATGATGAATTAGAACAGCCATTATTAAAAAACTCAGCAAATTAAAAGAGAATACAGATAGACAACTCAACGAGTTCAGGAGCTATGTCACAAAAGAGCTTGATACTATAAAGAAGAACCAATCAGAAATACTGGAGATGAAGAACACAATGGAGGAGATTAAGAAAAATCTTGACTCTGTGAACAGTAGGGTCGATAAAATGGAGGAGAGAATTAGCAATTTGGAGGATGGGAATATAGAAATGCTGCAGACAGAGGAGGAGAGAGAACTAAGACTAAAAAGAAATGAAGAAACTCCGAGAATTATCTGACTCAATTAGGAGATGTAACATAAGGATTATAGGTATACCAGAGGGAGAAGAGAAGGAGAAGGGGGCAGAAAGTCTGTTTAAAGAAATAATGGCTGAGAACTTTCCAAACCTGGGGAGAGAGATGGAACTTCATGTGACAGAAGCCAATAGATCTCCAAACTTTATCAATTCAAGAAGACCAACCCCAAGGCATATAGTAGTGAAGCTAGCAAAAGTCAACGACAAAGAGAAAATACTAATAGGAGCCAGGCAGAAGAAAATAACCTACAAAGGAACCCCCATAAGGTGATTAGCAGATTCCTCAGCAGATACCTTACAGGCTAGAAGAGAGTGGAATGATATATTCATAACTCTGAAGGACAAAAACCTGCAGCCAAGATTACTCTACCCAGTGAAAATATCCTTCAAATACGTTGGAGAAATAAAAACTTTCCCAGATAAACAAAAGTTAAGGGAGTTCAATGCCACAAGACCTTCTCTTCAAGAAATGCTCAGGAAGACCATCATACCTGAAAAATCAAAAAAAGGAAAGGGGTTACAAAACCAAGAGCAAAGGTGATAAGTAGAAGGACAAAAACAGAAAGTAGCAGCTCTCCATCAGAACAGGTTAGCAAAAGTTAAAAAAACATTAAAGGTAAAAGGAAGGGAAATACCAAGAATAAATATAATCCTGTCATTTTGACCAGAAACTCACAACACAAGAAGGAAGAGAAAAAAAAAAATCTGAAAATAACAACCTAGAAGGGGAAGAGAAAAGGGATGGAACGTTTTAATTTAAGGAAATAAGAGGCTATCAGAAAATAGACTATCTCATCTATGAGATATTTTATACAAACCACCTGGTAACCACTAAACAAATAACAAAAATAAAGACACAAATTACAAATAAGAAGAAAGCCAATACAGAAATTTACATAACTGAATTATTAATTCAAAAATCATGGGATGAGAAACAAAAGAAATGCAAGAGAACCGGAAAACAAGTGATACAATGGTAGCAGTAGGCCCCCACATTTCAATAATCACTTTAAATGTAAATGGATTGAACTCTCCAATGAAAAGACACAGAGTGGCAGGATGGATAAAAGAACAAGATCCAACAATATGCTGCCTCCAGGAAACACACCTCAGCCCCAAAGACAAACACAGACTCAGAGTGAAGGGATGGAAGACAATACTCTAAGCTAATAATTAACAAAAGAAAGCAGGCGTCACCATACTTATATCAGACAAAGTAGACTTCAAAGCAAAACAGATAAAGAAACACAAAGAGGGGCAGTATATAATGATAAAAGGGACACTCCACCAAGATGACATAACACTTATAAATGTATACACACCCAACACAGGAGCACCAAAATTTCTAAAGCAACTCTTAACAAAACTAAAAGGAGACATCAACAACAGTACAATAATAGTAGGGGACCTCAACACCCCATTAACACCAATGGATAGATCATCCAAGCAGAAAATCATTAAGGAAATTATAGAATTAAATGAAAAATTAGACCAGATGGACTTAATAGATATATACAGAACACTTCATCCAAAAACAGCAGGTTACACATTCTTCTCAAGTGCGCATGGAACATTCTCAAGGCTAGACCATATCTTGGGAAACAAAGCAAGCACCAATAAATTCAAGAGGGTTGAAATAATATTGATCATCTTTTCTGATCATAATGCTATGAAACTAGAAATCAACTACAAGAATGAAGCTGGGAAAGGGGCAAAAATGTGGAGACTAAACAACTTGCTACTGAACAAACAATGGATTATTGAAGAAATTAAAGAAGAAGTCAAATATTATCTGGAGACAAATGAAAATAAAAACACACCATACCAACTCATTTGGGACGCAGCAAAAGCAGTCCTAGGAGGAAAATTCATTGCAATACAGGCTCACCTCAAAAAACAAGAGCAATCTCACATAAGCAACCTCAAACGACACATAACAGAATTAGAAAAAGAAGAACAAACAAAGCCCAAAGTCAGTAGAAGGAGGGAAATAATAAAAATTAGAGCAGAAATAAACAATATTGAAACAAAAAGGACAGTAGAAAGGATAAATGAAACAATGAGTTGGTTCTTCGAAAAAATTAACAAAATCGACAAACCCTTAGCCAGACTCACTAAGAAAAAAAGAGAGAAGTCTCAAATAAATAAAATTAGAAATGAGAGAGGAGAAGTCACAATGGATACCAAAGAAATACAAGGGATCATAAGAGAATACTATGAAAAACTATATGCCAACAAATTGAACAACCTAAAAGAAATGAATAGATTCCTAGACTCTTGCAACCTCCCCAAACTGAATCAGGAAGAAATAGAGAATCTGAATAGACCAATCATAAGTAAAGAAATAGAAACAGTAATCAAAAACCTCCCCAAAAATAAAAGTCCAGGACCAGACGGCTTCTCTCGAGAATTCTAATAAACATTCAAAGAAGATTTAACACCTATCCTTCTCAAACTATTCCAGAAAATTGAGGAAGATGGAATACTCCCTAACACATTCTATGAAGCCAACATCACCCTGATCTCCAAACCTGACACGGACAACACAAAGAAGGAAAACTACAGGCCAATATCACTGATGAACATAGATGCAAAAATCCTCTACAAAATTCTGGCAAACCGAATACAGCAATACATCAAAAAGATTATACACCGTGATCAAGTGGGATTTATACCAGGGACACAGGGATGGTTCAACATGCACAAGTCAATCAACGTGATACCCTACATTAACAAAATGAGAAACAAAAACCACATGATCATCTCAATAGATGCAGGGAAAGCATTTGACAAGATCCAACATCCATTTATGATAAAAACCCTCAATAAAATGGGTATAGAAGGAAAGTACCTCAACATAATAAAGGCCATATATGACAAACCCGCAGGCAACATCATACTCAACAGACACAAACTGAAAGCCATCCCTCTGAGAACAGGAACAAGACAAGGGTGCCCACTTTCACCACTCTTATTCAACATAGTACTGGAGGTGTTGGCCAGAGCAATTCAGCAGGCAAAAGAAATAAAAGGAATGCAAAGAGGCAATGAAGAAGTAAAACTCTCGCTGTTTGCAGACAACATGAACTTATATATAGAAAACCCCAAAGAATCCATAGGAAAACTATTAGAAACAATCAAAAGTTGCAGGATATAAAATCAACATACATAAATCAGTAGCATGTCTATATGCTAAAAATGTACTAACAGAAAAACAACTTAAGAACTCAATCCCATTCACAATCACAACAAAAAGAATAAAATACCTTGGGATAAATTTAACCAAGGAAGTGAAAGATCTTTACAACAAAAACTACAAGACTTTCTTGAAAGAAATTGATGATGACATGAAGAGATGGAAAGACATTCCATGCACGTGGATTGGAAGAATAAAGATAGTTAAAATGTCCATACTACCTAAAGCAATCTACATATTCAACGCTATCCCAATCAGAATTCCAAGGACATTCTTTACAGAGATTGAACAAGGAATCCTAAAATTCATATGGGGCAACAAAAGAGCCCAAATTGCTAAAGCAATCCTGAGAAAGAGGAGCAAAGCCTGAGGCATCACAATCCATGACTTCAAAGCATACTACAAAGCTACAGTTATCAAAACAGCATGGTACTGGTACAAAAACAGGTGCAGAGAACAATGGAACAGAATTGAAAGCCCAGAAATAAAAGCACACATCTATGGACAGCTAATCTTCGACAAAGGAGCTGAGGGCCTACAATGGAGAAAAGAAAATCTCTTCAACAAATGCTGCTGGGAAAACTGGACAGCCACATGTAAAAGAATGGAAATTGACCATTCTTTTTCACCATTCACTAAAATAAACTCAAAATGGATCAAAGACCTAAAGATTAGGACTGAAACAATAAGTCTCCTAGAAGAGAGTATAGGCAGTACACTCTTTGACTTCAGTTTCAAAATAATCTTTTCGGAGACCATAACCCCTCAGATAAGGGAAATAATAGAAAGAATAAACAATGTGACTTCATCAGACTAAAGAGCTTCTTCAAGGCAAGGGAAAACAGAATTGAAACACAAAAAAGCCCACTAATTGGGAAAACATATTTACAAGTTATTTATCTGACAAAGGGTTAATCTCCATAATATATAAAGAACACACATAGCTCAACAACAAAAAATCAAACAACCTGATCAAAAAATGGGCTGGGGACATGAACAGACATTTCTCCAAAGAAGATATAAGGATGGCCAATAGACACATGAAAAGATGCTCATCATCACTAATCATCAGGGAAATGCAAATCAAAACTATACTAAGATATCACCTTACACCTGTTAGAATGGCAAAAATATCCAAAACCAAGAGTGACAAATGTTGGAGAGATTGTGGAGAAAAAGGAACCCTCATACACTGTTGGTGGGAATGCAAACTGGTGCAGCCACTATGGAAAACAGTATGGAGATTTCTCAAAAAGTTAAAAATAGATATACTTTATGACCCAACCATCCCACTACTGGGTATCTATCCTAAGAACCTGAAATAAGTGATTCCAAAAGTCCCATGCACCCCTATGTTCATCGCAGTATTATTTACAATAGCCAAGACGTGGAACCAACCTAAGTGCCCAGCAACTGATAATTGGATAAAGAAGATATTGTATATATATACAATGGAATAGTACTCAGCCATAAAAAAGGACAAAATCGTCCCATTCACAACAACGTAGATGGACCTTGAGGGTATTATGTTAAGTTAAATAAGCCAGAGAGAGAAAGACGAATTCTGTATGACCCCACTCATAGGTGGAAGTTAACATATAGACAAAGAGAACTGATTGGTGGTTACCAGGGGAAAGGGGGGGTGGGGGGAGGGCACAAAGGGTGAAGTGGTGTACCTACAACATGACTAACAATAATGTACAACTGAAATTTCACAAGGTTGTTAACTATCATAATCTTAATAAAAAATATATAAAAAATAATATAAGTAATAACATAAATATCAATATTATTATAGTATAATATACATGATTCTTTACCATTTTTTCTCAATTTAGGAATGTAACATGCATATAAGGGATTATATATAGATTGCATATAAAGTTGAAGAAATGGAGAGTTTGATTTCTACTGTAGTTGTCTTACAGGGAAATGGAGAGAGTTCCCATTCTGACACCTAACCATTGAGGTCCCATGTTGTAAACTCTCTATGCTCTCCACTCCTCCACTCCTCCACTCTCATGTTACCTATCATACCCAAGCTCTAGACTACTAGGGATATGCAAATATTCTCATGGAAAACGCATTTTTTTCTTTGTGCTGGAAATATTTCAACTCTTGTAACATTTGTTGTCTTACAAAAATCAGTTCAAATTCAAAATATCTGAATAAACTATAAATATGAGTATTTTCACTTGCACAGACTTTTTCCAGAAAATATGTTTCAAAACCTTTCAGAAGATGGATTTATGGAAAGAAAATTATGTGAGAATACCTTTGGTTATATAACAGAAGAGAGAATCACAAACAGATTAGAAAATCCATAACAAGGCTTTCATTCCATAATTCTAACCCTATACAGTATATTCTCTTTTAAAAAAGTATATACAAATTGTTTATATTCTGAATATCCTCTGTGCTCTAAGAAGGCATTATTTTCCAGCCAGGTACTATAATGCCTTGCTAACTCAGAGAAAGGTATTCTGCATGACGTATATTATTTTCTCCAGTTAACTAAGAGTGCATGACCCCTGAGAGAAGGGGTTTCCTCAATACCTGCTTGTTTCTGCAACAACAGTTCATTTGCTTTACTAGTTTAAGAATAGGACTCTACTCAGTTTAGCAACTACCCCTTTATGCGAATTTTTTTTTGTTCTCCCTCTGTGGAATAAAGCACCATATAGTCAACACTGAATGAATAAAAAGAGTAAAAATTTCTTAACGGCATAAATTCACAAGTTCAGAATATGGATTCTGAGCCTCACCTTTCTCCCCACCAAAACCTCTGACTTGATTATAACTGCTTAAAAATTCCTTTAACAGAATCAAGCTTCTCATCTCATCCCTAAAATTAGATGGATAAATCCTAGAGCAGTAATGCATTAGCAAATTCATTCATATTAAGGTGCATATGACTGACATAAACTCCTTCTTTTTATGTACAGACTTTGATTCAGTGATAATAGAGTATCACAAGATCACACCATCATGAAACTAGGTGTGAAAAGTATGAAAGTAAAGTATACTGTCAGGGAGAGCTTTTTGATTATTATCAATGCTTATTTCACAATTATCCTTAGTGACCTCTGACTATAAAGGCATTGCCAAATTAAGAAGAGAGTACTTTTCATGTATATAAAAACTACATATATAAAATATTTTTAAAAGATTTTATGATAATTCTCCATAGGGAAAATTCAGTTTTCAATACTGATTATTCAAATTTAAGATCTACAGTTATAAGATATTTAGCAACATTTAATAGCAGTATTTAAATTTATTAAAAATCTACAGATACAAAGAATTATTGGATGCTGAAATTTGAACAGAATTTAAAGGAACTGTGAAAAGCTAAATAGGAGAAGAACCCAAACTAGAAACCAAGGACTCCCTTATTCCAACCCAGGGGCCTTTCTTTGCTACTTGATATTGTTCATTTTCATCAGACACCACAGCCATACTTTTCAACTGAAGTAAATAAATGCATGAACTGACCTATTAATGAAAATTCCCTATGGTTAGAATAGCTTTCATCTAACCATGATACAAGAATATTGTGATCAGAGATACTGACTAAAATAAATATATATCATCCTCTGAACAGGACCTATTTCTTCATCAGTTAAATCTGGTAGAATAAGTCCTTATTTAACCAAACAAATTGATTACTAATTTAGAAATTTTGTGTACTCAAGGGTAAATGTTACTAGAAATGGCAGTTCAGACACTTGTTCAGTAAACACATGAATCGTTTCTTAAATGCAGTACAGCTTATATAACATGTTTAAATGTAAGCATACTAAAAGCTGAATAGATGGGGACACCAAGATAATCTCACCTGTCAATGACTTCAGCTATTATGTCTGACAAATTCACTGTCCAGCACACACTAATCAAGAAGGCAGGTAAGATGGTCAGGAAACGTCACCGTCAGCACCATCTCTAGGAGAATACTCATTTGCTATGGTGGTTAGCTCACAGCATAACATAGAGGATGCCCATTTTTTCAAGAATTTGAAGCATCTCAAGAGCATTCATCATTAGGAAAAAGAAGCAGAGTTGTCTTTCTCACTGCTCTACAAGAAGCAGCTTATTTCTTACTCTGTCACTAGACGATCTGTTCCATCTCAATTTTCCTTGAAGTGCTTGCTTTATAACTTAAAATACAATCATTTACTCATTCTTTAAATTTGTAATTATTTTCGCTTTTACTGTTTGGAGATTGCTCTTTATCCTCTGTCTTTTTTAAAAACTCCAGTTTCTTTACCAACTTTCTGTAACTTTACCTGATAATTTTTAATTTTCTTTCAGATATTAAGTTAATTCTTTCTTTATGCTCTGGCTTCCAGAGAATGAAGACAGATTTTCTAACTATGATATCAAACAATCAAGCATGATAATAAACACACAAGCAAACAAAACCAAGAATCACCAGAGGCTTGGAAAGTAACACTGGGGGATTTGGAGAGCCCTGATGATAGAACTTTGCACAGGGGTCCAATGCATTTGTTTCTACATGGGTAGACTTTATTTTAAATTCAATACTGTCCGTCTTTCTGCAATGCCTCCTCTGATGTGAATGAATACCTATTTATAATATATGTGTCTTTCTGAGCTTTTTACTTGATTCTCATTCATTTAAAGATAGATTCTCATTTTCCTGTCCTGGTTATATTTCTTTATCTTTAGTCATGTAAATTTGAAATTTTGCCAGATATGGACCAATTTTCATTTTTTATGCTCTGCCTGCCATGAACTTTCTCACTGAAAGCTTAGTATGCCTCTTTCTTCAGTGTCATGAGATCATTATTATTATCATTCCATCATTCTTTCTTTTCTTTTTCTTCTTCTGGACAGCTCATGGAAAAATACTCCATTTTCTAGCTTCTATGCCTGATTTATTGCTCAAATTTTTAGCTCTTGATTATTTTGCTCTGTGTTCAATAGCATTGTTTAAATCAGTTATCTTATTTGACCCATTTCATTACTTTAAAAATATATTGGCATCAATACTTTTAATTTACAAGAATTTTTTCATGCTCTCCATTCCAATTTCATCATATCAATATTCTTTTGATAAGGATATATAACACTTTAGAATCTATCTGAGAGCACTGAGTAGAAAATTGTTTTAATTGTTTCTTTGTTTCTTTCCTGAATTATTTGTTTCTTCTGAGGTCAGTTTTTCTGTTCATTCACTTGTATTTTCTGTTTCATGTCCTCAATTTTTTTTTTTTGCTATTTCTTGATCCTATGTTCCAAGCCAGTGATTGAATCAGTCGTGTGGTTAATTTTGCATGTTTCCCTTGGCTGTGCAGGCCTACGGGATAAGTTCTCCCGCTGGGCTAAGGATCTGTTAGCATGATCCCCATATCTGTCAAGGGAACTAATCATGCCCTGCTTCTCAGAACTGAGAACAGGAATACACATAGAATGAACTATGGATTCCTAGAGAGTCTGAGGCTAATCAATGTTCTGTTTACTTCTCTGTGTAATTTAATGCACCTGCCATCATTACAGCTCTTGTCTTCAGCAAGATTTCTGTAATGCACTGGAACAACATGAAATGACCTTCAACACATCAAAAGAGCAGCATACTTACAAAATGGGTCCAGTCTCAGATATATGATGCTGCTCCTGGAAAGGAATAGTGGAATATCCTGAAGGTCAGACATAAACTTCATTCAAAATATCATCTGTAACTGAGCATCCTCTGGTGAGAATTTTGAGGTTGGAAGTTTGTACCACCATCTGACCTGTATATGTTGCCTTTAGCCTCCCTTTATCCTATCTATATTGACTTCCTTTGGTCTCCATTAGATGAGAAAACTCTTGTGTCTGGTATTTTCATTAATCTAACCTTCTATTTATAGTAGTGGGGCAACACCTCATCTCAGTGAGCATCTGGAACTGTGGACTCCGAAGATACCCTGGGAATCTTTACTTACACTTTATTGGAAAGATGCAGAAAGCCTTCACCCATTCATCAGAATTTCTTTTTTCATGGGCAGGAGTTCTGAAAACAGTACTTTGTTTTGTTTTTTTAAGTCTTGTTAATCTTCATTGCAATGTCTGAATTCACCTCAGGCTCGGTTCCTGTCTGAAGTTTCCAAACCCACAATAGAAACTTGCTGCAAATAATTGCTCTAATTTACTTAGTGATCAGTGTACGCATCTCTTTCCTGAGGCCAATACCATAGGCAATAGATTCCCACAAACAAGTGGAGTTGTGGGACATACAGACCCAGATGTTTCAAGGATAATCATTTCATTAATTTCATGATGGTTTTCCAAGGCAAACTGCTGATCCCTGTGGCTGTTGACTGGAAATTTGTAATTTCCCTGAGTCTCATGTAGAAGATCATCATTGTGCAGCAGCCCACTCACATTCAATCTTCAGGTTTGGATTTGCTCTATTCTGTTTTTTCTGTCAATTTGATAACATCTTCCTCTGTGATTAAAATCCCTAAAAATGCTTGGTTTGGTGATTGCATCCGTTCTTATCTTCCAATAGTTTTGTACAATGGTCATGAAAAATATTTTCCCTGTTTTCTAAACTCTGTGTAAAGTAAAAGAGGCTAGCATGTTGGCTCAATCTGCTATCTTGAACAGAAATCATGTCTGGAAAATTTTAATTATTCTTCTATAGAAGTAATTCACTGTTGCTTTATCTACTTGGTAGTAACACAACTATTACTTTGAAGTAATATTTTATTTGTGGGGACTAGATCAAGTTGCATCCTACAAGTAAATCTGTAGGATGAGAAGAGAATTCAAAATAATATGCTATAAAAAAGACTAGAGTAAAATATGGAGTGGAGTTTCTGATAACGGCTAAGACCAAAAGTGGTTACAAAAGGGGAAAGTAACAGGAGAAGAAAGGATCCCCAGAAGTTAAAAAAAAAAAAAAAGGCAGAAAACTATGTTATTTTAAAAATACAGTAGCATCTTCTTACTTAAATATCAAATGATACCCTCACTGTGAATTTTGGTGTTGGTTCAGTTTTATCTCCAGGTCAGCTCCAGAAACCTGTGCCGTGACCTCACTGCGCATAGGCACAATCTAGTCTACACTGGCCTCACATTTCCTTCACCTCCTCCACCCAGTGACATTTGCTTCCAGTTTAATTCAGCATCACACTTAGGGCTCAGCCTCGACATTAGTATAACACACAACTATTCAATCACTAAAGTATTAAATACTGTTCTTTGCACACAATATGTCACAATAAGATGACTTTTCAGCTTGAAGGGACTTCTGAAATCATTATGAAAAATAAATAAAATGACATACTTCCTGTTTCAGGTAAAATGCCTGGTATACCACAGGCTCTCAATGTTAATTCTTTTCTCTTTTTGCCCAAGATAAATGCAATAAGCAATTATTTTTCCCCAATTCAATTTGCACTCAGCCTGGTAATCAAAATTACATGTATGAAGATGACTATAGTACCAATGTATTTATTTTGAAGAGATTTACGCTTCCAAAATTTCATGGATATGAAAAAAATGTAATTGTTTGCAAACATTTAGTGAATATGATACATATAGAAAAGTTTACAACTATGACTGTATAGCTCAGTGATTTTGCCAAAAGAAACTCACCCATGTAAGCAAGACTCAGGTGAAATAATAAAAGATTAACAGCTTCCAGAAACCCCAATACCCCTTCCATTATCACAGCCTTTCTTCCTTCCAAATGCAACCATTATCCTCGATTTTTAAAGTGATAGATTAGTCTTACTGGTTTTTGAAATGTATGTGAATGGTCTCATATAGTAAGCATTCGTTTTTGTCCTGTCCATGACTTTTATGTGACTTAACTCCTCACCGGATAGTGAGGTTGCAAAAGGGCACATTGTAAATAGTGAAGACAGGAGCTGCATATCTATTAAAGGCTCAGCTTTGTCCTCAGATGTATTCTATTGGTGAAAATAAGGTCAGGGTCAATCAGACTTTTCTTTAGCAATGGGAATAGTAGCAAAAAGAATTCCCATCACCTTTATTCCATCACAGAGATCATGTAACTGGGCTCATAATTAGTATGTAGTAAATAAATCTTTTTTTTTTTTTTTGCTCAGGAAGATTTGCCCTTAGCTAACATCTGTGTCAATCTTCCTCTATTTTGTATGTGGGTCACAGCCACAGTGTGGCTGATGAGTGATGTATGTCCACGCCTGGGATCTGAACCAGTAAACCCCAGGCCACCAAAGCAGAGCACACTGAACTTAACCACTACACCACAGGGCCAGCCCTAAATAAATTTTTTTGGAATACATGTATTAATGAAAAAGTAAATACTGATACCTCAGCCTATGTACCGTATTACCTACATTCTGCTAGTATAAAGAGTTCTTATTTTTCAAGGTCTGGTTTACTACCCCATTCTCTGGAAGACATGTTTTTTATTCCTCCATTAGAAATCAAGACTTCCATTTCATATTAACTTCATTATAACATTTTTTATGCCCAGCATCATACTTGAGATTTGCATTCAGTTCTTTTCTTCATGACATGGTGTACAATTTGATAAACGAAGAATATTTTATTCATAATTAGTCCCAAGTGACTATAACTGTATCTATTTTATTAGCTCTTAATAAATAATTGTTGAATAGTTGATGATGTTAAATTACAACATGAATTAAATATAGGATTAAAAATTTAACCAAAGAAGATGTATGATGGGTAGAATTAAGTTTAATATTTATTTTAGCAGCATATATTCTTTTATGTTTCTTATTCACTCATAGAAAATTTGGAAAATACAGAGAAAAAGAAGAAAACATCCATAATTTCATAATTTAGATAATCATAGCTAAATTTTGATAGATTGCTTATATTCTTTATTTTTATCAACACTCCTAATTATTTTTATAAGAACACGATGTTTCTGCACTCCAAACTGTGTTCTCACTTCTCACATTTGAATAACAAATATGACTCCAGTACATTTCCCCAATAACGACTGAGAACACCAAAAGCTAACATAACTAATGTTTTGTGGCCAGAGTGACTTTTTAGTTTCATCTCTAGTACTCATTCTGTTATTAAAAAATGATTAAGTTTTAATATGTCTCTCTCTTTCCGAAAAGCAATTTAGCTTTTTCCCCATGCACTTATGGAGAATGTTTTCATTTACAAACTTTTAAAAATTCATCTTAAATTAAAAGTGTAATTTTCTCAAATTATACAATTAATTAAATGTCCTTATATAACAGCTCCCTTCTTTAAAATTTTTATATTATATAAAAATATTTTACATAATGTTGAAATTAATATTATTTCATTAAATCTCTTCAGCAAAGTTTGCTTTTTGTTTTTTTGATAAATTACGTGAAATGGGATGACTGAGAAAAAGACAAAGCCTATATTAATAGTATGTGAATTAGAAAAAAAGAGGGAGTTCTAATTTGTGTTTATAGGTAGATGATCCTCTATGGGATCATTCCAATAGTCAATTTTCTGTGATATAGCTTCTAATGTTCTTTGCTTTGTGATGCATTTATGTAAATGTGGATATGTCCCTTTTCATAATTGTTTAACGATTTACTTCTAAATTAACAATCAAGATTTACCTTAACTTTCTTACTTCAGACATGAGGAGACATAGCTTAGAAGTCAGGAGCCTGAAAAATTATGAAATATATAAAAAGCCTAAATAATTTTAAATTAACCTCCTAAAAGCCATATAATATGCAAAAACGTTGATGATCTTCCAGTATCTTAGATGAAATAACTCATAATGGATATGACCATGAAAAGTCAAATCATTAAGGGAAAAAGAACAGCTCTAAACCACTTTACCTTATCTATCCAAAAATAATTGATCATAATGCAAAGATTATGTGATTTAAAAAATTTTGGTAATTTTGCATTTTTCTGTTTTTGTTCAGAATTATGTTTTTTGAAATTCATCCATGTTTTGCATTTATCTGTAGTTAATCATTCTCTTTGTGGTGTAGTCTCCCAACTTGTGAATATGCTAAACAATTTTATCTTTTAGGAAATATCATTAGTTCTTTTTTGCCATTTTTCCCATTACTATATGTAATACTGCTATGAATATTCTTGGTGCATATATATACATTTGTGTTGGGTACATAGGAAGAAGTGTAATCTTTAGATCAAAGTATATGTTCATCTTTTTGAGAGAATGGAAAGCAGTTTTCCAAAATGCTTGTAAAATTTATATTCCAACAGTAGTCTATGAGCATTCCATTTGTTTCACATTCTTACCTACACTTTGCAATATTAATGTTTATAATTTTAACCATTTCACAGTGAGCATCTCATTGAGGATTTAATTTTCATTTTTCTGATAAAAAATAATGACCTTTTGTTACTTAATTTGTGGAGTGACTATTCAAGTAATTTCCCATATTTCTTTGGTTGTCTGCTTTTATCTCCTTGATTTGTTATTCTTTATATAATCTGGATATGACCTCTTTGCTAGATATATGTATGAAAAATAATTTATCCCACTTTGGGACTTAATTTTGAATATCTTAATAATGAATTCTTATGCAGAAGTCATCCTTGTTTGAATGTGATCCAGTTTGTCAGGCTTGTCCATTATAGTTGGTACATTTTTTAAGCTTTGAAGAAATCTTTTCCCACCCCACAGTCAATAAGATCAACTGTGTTATCTCCTCTAAGCTTTATTTTGCCTTTCACCTTTCAATCCACAATCAGCTGTGTAGATATTTTTTATGTATGGTGTAAGGTAGATGCATTCATTTATTTCCTTATGGATATTCTCCACTATGGATTCTCCACTATGGATTTCTCCACTGCTCTGATTGCATCTTTGTAAAAGTGAATCAGATTGAACCCCTAGAAGCTAAAAGAATATGTGTTCTTTGGATTTTCACAAGTGCTTCAGATGTGGGGCACAAATTATAGATGCTTCTGATCTTCTTGTAAACTCACTTTGACCATGAACCAAATGAAGTCATTGTCAAAATACTGTCCATCCAACTTTGGGGTTTGTTTCCAGATTGTTGCTTGTTCCATTGGTCTATTTACCTGTTTTGGTGACAATATCACATTGTTTTAGTTACTGTAGCTTTATGGTGAGTGTTGATTTTATGGTAATGAATGTTCTTCCATCTCATTCTCTATCCTGATTATCTTCACTATTTTTGGCCCATTGTATATACTTTTATTTATATAACTTTTAGAAGCAGCTTGTAAATTTCTGCAAAGGAATCTGTTAAGCATTTTCATTGTGACTACACTGATTTTTAGATCAATAAGAGGATAGCTGACATATTTAAAACAGATTTTTACAATTAATGAACATGTTATATTCTTACATGTATTTAGTAATTTAAGCATTAATAATGTTTTATTATTTTCTCTATAAGATCTTGCATAACTTTTGCTGGACTAATTCCTAGGCAGTTGATATTTTGATGTTCAGATATATAATTTTCTATTTGATATCCTACTTCAGATACGACTTAGTTTTGCTAATAGTAGCAGGTACCCTGAGGGTGAATTAACAAGATTCCAGGGAGGGACTGATATGATTCCTCTGTAAGCAGTTCAATTTAGCCATTTGAATACCTTTTGAGTTCCCAAGTAAAATCCTGAGAGTTTTATTGGGCCCTCTCATCCTTGGCTGGTGCTGAACTCTACCCCTATAAACCTACCTACAGTTCTGCCTGCCTCCTCACCTCAAATGCTATACAAACTCGGGTTGCAATCACCTAAAAAGGGAAAAACAGCTCTAATATCAGACTCACCTCTAATACTTCCTCCTCTTACATGTAATCTGATGATTGCTCCACACATTCTTACTGCTTTGCCTACCAGCCAAGTCAACTGTACAGCTAGATTTACATTTCCTCTTCTTTTCACCAGAGCTTTGAAAAAGTTAAATATTTTCAGAAAACTGACATTTCACTTTGCTAATTCTATTACGTTTGCTTTTCATTCTATTAACTTCTTTCGTATCATTATTATTGTCATCCTTCACTCTCTCTCTGATTATATATTTCAAAGAACTTCTTTATGTTTTCATCACTAACATCATAATCATCTTCTGTTATGACATGCATATTGAACGTGTTGGATGTCTTGCTGGAGAGAAAGTCTTTTAATTGTTTTTGAATGTTGAGCATGTGAATGGCATCAGCAACCAGACGAACATCACATTTATGGGATCCAGATTTCCATGGCAGAAATTAACCTTTAGATTCCCAAAGTAAATAAGTGATGTGGGTATGAATCTATTAATATATCTTCTTTGATAACTAAAAGACTCAAATGTTAGAATTTATAAAACCAGATTTAGATAGGCTGATTAAAAGCACTAATAGTCATATCTTAGCTCCAGTGATTCAGATTTGGTAATGTAAACTGGGCTCATATATCGCTCATGTGTATGTACTGCATATTTGCTGTAATTGGGCTCATATAGTGTACGTTTTGCCACTAAAATAGGTGGTTCTGATATTTGCTTTGAGGACTATGATTTTAAAATACTGCTTTAAAGTGAAAATGAATCATGATACTTCTCTGGGTGTTCAAAGAGAAAGTGTACTTTGTCTGTTCAGAAGTGATACAGACGTGTTACAATTTTAACCTTTTTCTTCACTCAACAGAACTCATCACTGTTTTGGAATTCTTTCCACCCAACTATGCTTTCTTAATAGTGATGATGGAGTTATCAAATACACCATTTCAAAAGTGAACAACCAACAGATCTCTCTTTGCATCAACATTCCTTCTAAGTAATAAGAAAAATAGCAGTAGTATTTGCATTTATTAATAATTCACAACATATTGGCACTGGGAATATTTCAAATATTTAAAATACAGAATGTGTAACAGCTCTCCCAACTTAGATTCTTCAATACACTTCATTGTTGTACATTCAAAATATTTCTTCTGGACAAAATTTATTCATCTATTTATATGTATTATGAGATTTTTCCTGCCAGCAATATTTTAATGAATCTCTGATTTTTGCAATATCACCAGTCAATCATTTTAAGATAAAGAGGATTAAGTACTTTGGAGTTATTGTTTTCCCTCATTATAATCTCACTTTTCTCTGACCAAATAAACTCATGCAATATATGTTGTGTCATGGTCTGAGTCAACTATGAATTAATTGAACTAAAATAACATGTGATTATCAACATTTGCCTATTCTATGTCTCTAACTTTAGTGATATTAACTTCAAATTATTTCTAATTTCTTCAACTTTCATAACTACTGCTGCCTTCTATATTACTATGAGGCTTTCATTCTTTGAAAAAAGTGAATCTTATTTGTTAGTTTAGAAACAAATTGACAGATCTCATCAAGATGACGCTGTGAGCAGATGTTGAACTCACCTCCTCCCACAAACACAACCAGGTTACAACAATTTTGAGAAGAATCACCATGGATTGAAAACTGAAAACTGGATAAAAAGAACCCCCAAGACAAGGGACGGTCCTGACAAGAGCAGAAGAGGCAGTAACTCTGGCAGGAGAGGAAAAAAGCCACCTTTGGGAGCAGCAGAGCTTCTCGGCTGGCCAGGCGGGAGCCACCCTAAGGTACAAGGCCTCCCTGGAGGAGTGAGCAGGGGCAATACTGCTATAACCATCCTTCGGACTCAGCCCAGCTGAGAGGGGGCTCTTACTGTCTGGCTTTGCTGGCTATTAACTGCAGTGAGGACACCCCAGAAAAGCTATCGGCCAAAAGCCAAAAAGATCCATGTGTTAAAGGGCCCGCGCAGAAACTCATTCATTGCAGCAACCTAAAATCACCAGAGAGAAGGCTGACTGTCCTTCACTGAAACAAGACTCACCTGGTGGGCTCTGGGGGCATCTTGGTGAGAGGAGGATGCTGTCCAGAGACTGAGACATTGGTGGGGGCTGTTGTTCTGAGCTGGTCCAGGCGTGCTGATACGGACACTGGTGGGGGCCATTGAGGTGCATCCCTTGAGCTGTTAGCCCAGGGGTCTGCCACACCCACTAGAGCACAGATTTAATGCAGTTCAGCCAGGGCAAGCAACCCGCCCTGGGGACTGGCCTCACCTAGCAGCAAGCCCTCGGTCTACTTTTCAGCCTGCATTTACTGAGTGCCTTGATCCTCTACAGGCAGGCAAGGGTGTCTGCCTCTGTGGGGCAGGGCCTGTGTGACGACCAGGTGAACTGTGGTGGGCATTGGGGCAGAGGTGGGGGCCTCTGCAGTGTGGCATTGGGGTACGCTCCAGGGGGTTGAAAAGTGTGCATGGACCAGGACTGCGTTGACAGTGTATGTGGTCCAGTGGGGGGGTGAGGCTTATCAGCGGCAGAAGACTTGTGCTTCACAAATAGCCATAAAAAAGATCAGCCCCACCTTCCAAAGCCTGAAACAACTGAGTGCCTCCATGCCAAGGCCTAGCCCCACTCAGCTGCACTCCTAAGAGAACTGACAACAGCCTTGTTGGCCTCAGGCCTATCACAACTGTATGCCCCTGAGCCTAGCAACCAGCTACACTGGGTACCAACCCAATTAAGAGGATAATTGCAATAAGAGTGTGCTGATAGACTTTGTAGCCAACAGTGCTGAGGGCCCCCCCCCAAACCGGATTTACAAACAGCTGGACAGGGAAGGAAAGATCAGACTCCCTGGGTACCTGCAGTGGGAGCAACCCTGCCACAGCAGAAGAACACAAGTAGCCCACAAAGGGGTCACTCCTGGTTCTTATGGTCTGGTGATGAGAAGGAAGCATACTGCTGGGCCTCATAAGGCATCTCATACATAAGGCCACTTCTCCAAGATCAGGAGACATAACCGACTCACCTAGTACAAAGAAAACAGCACAAAGAGCCATAATGAGGAGGCAAAGGAATACTTTCCAAGCAAGGGAACACTACAAAACACCAGAAAAAGAACTAAGTGAAACAGAAACTAGTGACCTCCTTGACAAAGCATTCAAATAAAATATAATGAGCATGCTCACAGATAATGTGGAGAAGAATGGATGAACACAGTGAGCACATCAGCAAAGAACTGGAAGATATAAAAAAGAACCAAACAGAAATGAAAAATACAATACTCAAAATGAGAAATTCACTAGAGGGACACAATAGCACAGTAGAGGAGACAGAAGAATGGATCAGTGAGCTAGATGAAAGATTAGAGGAAATCACCCAAGCAGATCAGAAAAGAGAAAAAAGAATTAGATAGAATGAGAACAGTGTAAGGGAACTCTGGGACAATATCAAGCACACTGACACTCAGATTATAGGGGTCCCAGAAGGAGAAGAGAGAGACAAAGGGGCAGAAAATTTATTTGTCAAAATAATAGAGGAATATTTTCCTTACCTGAGGAAGGAAACAGACATTCAAGTTCAGGAAGGACAGAGAGCTCCAAACAAGAGAAGCCCAAAGAGGCCCACACGAATACATATTATAATCAAAATGTCTAAAATTAAAGACAAAGAGAGAATCCT
Organism: Equus caballus; assembly: GCF_041296265.1. Lineage (NCBI taxonomy): Eukaryota > Metazoa > Chordata > Mammalia > Perissodactyla > Equidae > Equus > Equus caballus. Next base: position 23,734,339 of record NC_091687.1, read on the forward strand.
AAAAGCAGCAAGAGAATGGCCACAAGTGACATATAAAGGGAAGCCCATCAGGCTGTCAGCAGACTTCTCAGTCAAGACCCTACAGGTGAGAAGAGAATGGCACGACATATTTGAAGTGCTAAAAGGAAAAAACCTACAACCAAGAATACTCTATCCATCAAGGCTGTCATTCAGAAGGGAAGGAGAGATAAAGAGCTTCCCAGACAAGCAAAAATTAAAGGAGTTTACCACCAAGAAACCAGTTCTACAAGAAATGCTGAAGGGACTTATTTAAGTGGGAAAGCAATGACCACAAATAGAGATAAAAGAAAAAAAATTACCAAAATCCCAAAACAACAACAAGAAAAAACAGGCAATAAAATCACTTGTAAGGTAAAAGTATAGTAAAGGCAGCAGATCAACTACCTGTGAAGATAATATGAAGGTTAAAAGACAAATGTACTAAAATTACCTATTTCCTTTCAATGATAAGAGGGTAAATGGATAGACACTAAACAAAAGACTATATATGATGTGAAAAACATATAATGTCGGAGGAGGGGAGTGAAAAAGTAGAGCTTTTAGAAAGAGGTCAAGCTAAAGAGTCTATCTACTCAATATAGACTGTTATATGCATAGTATATTAAATAGGATCCTCATGGTAACCACAAACCAGAAACCTATAACAAGCAGGAAAAAAAGTAAGACAAAAGAAATCAAACATATTACTAAAGATAGTCATCAAACCACAAGTGAAGAGAGCAAGAGAAAAAGAAAGGAACTGAGAAGAACTACTAAAACACTCCCCAAAAAGAAAAAATGACAAAATGGCAATAAATACATATTTATCAATAGCTACTTTAAATGTCAATGGACTAAATGCTCTAATCAAATTCCATAGGGTGGCCAACTGGATAAAATACAAGATCCATGTATATGCTGCATACAAGAGACACACTTCAGACCTAAAGACACTCACAAACTGAAAGTGAAAGGATGGAAAAAGATATTCCATGCAAATGGCAAAGAAAAGAAAAGCAAGGGTAGCAATACTTATATCAAACAAAATAGACTTTAAATCAAAAACTGTAATAAGAGACAAAGATGGGCACTACATAATGATAAAGGGAACAATCCAACAAGAAAATATAACACTTGTAAATATCTATGCACCCAACATAGGAGTACCTAAATATATAAAGCAATTATTAACAGACATAAGAGGAGAAATAGACAGTACCACAATAATAGTAGGGGACTTTAACACTCCACTTACACCAATGGATAGATCATCCAAACAGAAGATCAATAAGGAAACACTCACCTTAAAGGACACATTAGACCAGATGGACTTAGTAGATATATACAGAATATTCCATCCAAAAACCACAGGATACACATTCTTTTCAAATACCCATGGAAGATTCTCCAGGATTGATCACATATTAGGCCACAAAACAAGTCTCAATAAATTTAAGAAGATTGAAATAATATCATGCATCTTTTCTGACCACAAAGGAATGAAACTAGGAATCAACTACAGAAAGAAAACCAGAAAAGCCACAAAAATGTGGAGATTGAACAAAATGCCACTGAACAATGATTGGGTCAATGAAGAAATCAAAGAAGAAATTAAAAAATTCCTGGAGACAAATGAAATTGAAAACACTACATGCCAAAATCTGTGGGATGCAGCAAAAGCAGGTTTATGAGGGAAGTTTATAGCAATTCAGGCCTACCTCAACAAAGAAGAAAAATCCCAAATAGACAATCTAAAGGTGCACCTAAAGGTACTGGAAAAAGAACAACAAACAAAGCCCAAAATCAGCAGAAGGAAGGAAATAATAAAAATCAGAGCAGAAATAAATGAAATAGAGACTAAAAAAACAATAGAAAAAATTAATGAAACCAAGAGCTGGTTCTTCGAAAAGATAAACAAAATTGACAAACCCTTAGCTAGACTCACCAAGAAAAACAGAGAGAAGGCCCAAATAAATAAAATCAGAAATGAATGAGGAGAGATTACAATGGACACCACAGAAATACAAAAGATAATAAGAGAATACTATGAAAAGCTATATGCCAACAAATTGGATAAACTAGAAGAAATGGATAAATTCTAAGAAACATACAACCTTCCAAAACTGGACCAACAAGATATAGAAAATTTGAATAGACTGATCACCAGTAAGGAGATCGAAACAGCAATTAAAAACCTCCCAAAAAATAAAAGTCCAGGACCAGCTGGCTTCCCTGATGAATTCTACCAAACATTCAAAGAAGACCTAATACCTATCCTTCTCAAACTCTTCCAAAAAATTGAAGAGGAGAGGAGGCTTTCTAACTCCTTCTATAAAGCAAACATTATCCTGATACCAAAACCAGACAAGGACAACACAAAAAAAGAAAATTACAGGCCAATATCACTGATGAACATTGATGCAAAAATCCTCAACAAAATATTAGCAAATCGAATACAACAACACTTTAAAAAGATCTTACATCATGATCAATTGGGTTTCATTCCAGGGATGCAGGGATGGTTCAACATCTGCAAATCTATCAATGTGATACACAACATTAACAAAATGAAGAATAAAAATCACATGATCATCTCAATAGATGCAGAGAAAGCATTTGACAAGATACAGCATCCATTTACTATAAAAACTCTAAATAAAATGAGTTTTGAAGCAAAATACCTCAACATAATAAAGGCCATATATGACACACCCGCAGCAAATATCATTCTCAATGGAGAAAAACTGAAAGCTAACCCACTAAGAACACTAACCAGACAAGGATGCCCACTGTCACCACTCTTATTTAACATAGTATTGGAAGTCCTAGCCAGAGCAATCAGGCAAGAAAAAGAAATAAAAGGGATCCACATTGGAAAAGAAGAAGTGAAACTGTCACTCTTTGCAGACGACATGATTTTATATCTAGAAAATCCTAAGAGTTCACTAAAAAACTTTTACAAATAATAAAGGAATAGAGTCAAGTTGCAGGATACAAAATCAATGCACTTTTGTTTTTACTGGTTGCGTTTCTATACACTAACAATGAAGTAGCATAAAGAGAAATTAAGAATACAATCCCATTTACAATTGCAACAAAAAGAATAAAATAACTAGGAATAAACTTAACGAAAGTGGTGAAAGATCTGTACACCGAAAACTATAAAACATTGTTGAAAGAAATCGAAGAAGACACAAAGAAATGGAAAGATATTCCGTGCTCTTGGATTGGAAGAATTAACATTGTTAAAATGTCCATACTTCCTAAAGCAATCTATAGATTCAATGAAATCCCAATCAGAATCCCAAGGACATTCTTTATGGAAATAGAACAAAGAATCCTAAAATTTATATGGAAGAACAAAAGACCCGAATAGCCAAAGGATTCCTGAAAAAAAAAGAACAAAGCTGGAGGTATCACACTCCCCAATTTCAAACTATCCTACAAAACCATAGTAACCAAAACAGCATGGTACTGGAACAAAAACAGACACACAGATCAATGGAACAAAATCGAGAGCCCAGAAGTAAACCCACACGTTTATGGACAGCCAATATTTGACAAGGGAGCCAAGAGCATACGATGGAGAAAGGAGAGTCTCTTCAATAAATGGTGTTGGGAAAACTGGACAGCCACATGCAAAAGAATGAAAGTAGACCATTCCCTTACACCATGCACAAAAATCAAGTCAAAATGAATTAAAGACTTGAATGTAAGACCCCAAACCATGAGACTTCTAGAACAAAACATAGGCAGTACGCTCTATGACATTGGTCTGAGCAGCATATTTTCAAGTCCCATGTCTGACCAGGCAAGGGAAACAAAAGAAAAAATGAACAAATGGGACTACATCAAACTAAAAAGTGTCTGCGCAGCAAAGGAAACCATCAACAAAACGAAAAGACAACCTAACAATTGGGAGAAGATATTTGCAAACCACACGATCAGATAAGGGGTTAATATCCAAAATACACAAAGAACTCATACAGCTCAACAACAAAAAACCAACAATCCAATTAGAAAATGGGCAAAAGATCTGAACAGAGATTTCTCCAAACAAGATATACAGATGGCCAACAGGCATATGAAAAGATGCTCAACATCATTAGCTATCAGGGAAAATGCAAATCAAAACTACAATGAGGTATCACCTCACTCTGGTCAGAATGGCTATAATTAACAAGACAGGAAACAACAAATGTTGGAGAGGGTGTGGAGAGAAGGGAACCCTTGTACACTGCTGGTGGGAGTGGAAACTGGTGCAGCCACTATGGAAAGCAGTTGGGAGTATCCTCAGAAAATTAAGGATAGATCTACCATATGATCCAGCTATACCACTGCTAGGTATTTATCCAAAGAACTTGAAAACACAAAGGCATAAAGATACTTGCACCTCTATGTTCATTGTGGCATTAGACACAATAGCCAAGACTTGGAAGCAACCTAGGTGCCCATCAAGGGAGGAATGGATAAAGAAGATGTGGTATTTATACATGATGGACTACTACTCAACCATAAGAAATGACGAAATCCGGCCATTTGTGACAACATGGATGGACCTTGAGGGTCTTATGCTGAATGAAATAAGTCAGAGGGAGAAAGTCAATACCATATGATCTCACTCGTAAGTAGAAGATAAAAACGACAAAAAAAACACACATAGCATTGGAGATTGGACTGGTGGTTACCATTGGGGAAAGGGGGAGGGAGGAGGGCAAAAGGAGTGATTAGGGTCACATGTGAGGGGATGCACTATAATTAGTGTTCGGGTGGTGAACATGATGCAATGTATACAGAATTCGAAATATGACATACATCCAAAAAAAATAAAAATTAAAAATAAGAAAAAAATTATAAGTAATTATGAAAAGAAACATCTGCACATTCACATAAATGCATCACGAAGCAAGTAACATTAGAAAATATGTTACAGAAAATTGACTATTAAAATGAAACTGTCAAGGAGAATCCATTTGTAAATACAAGTAAGCATTCTATTTTAAATTTTTTCATGTACTATTAATGTTCTCTTTATTTTTCCCAGACATTCCACTTATTATAAGTTATCCAAAATAATCTTCAACGTATACACAAGTTATCCAGTTTAATACTGAGTAACTGTAAAAATTGAATTTAATATAAAAATCTTTACAGTGGAAAAATATAAATCCCATCAAAATGATGTCAAAAAAGAGCATTCAATTGTTTGCATGGAATTTGAGCAAATTTTGCATCTATAATTTAACACAACTTGATTATAGTTTTATAAGTGGAAATTGTAAAATGTTATCATAACACACATTTTACAAGAAGCTGAAGACACAAAAACTTAATCATTTTCTAACAATTTACTGAGTCCTACAAATTAAACTGAAGAGTTGAATCCAGCCCTTGAATATTGGTTATGGTAGGATTTGGGGTTCTTCAGCTGTTATTGGTGAAAAGTCTTAGAGTCGTGTGAGTCAACACAAAATTTGCGGTACAAAAATGCCATATGTGTTACTTTTAGAAAAAAGTTAAAAATGTGTATAAATAAATATATGATAAAATTTTGTGTGATTATCTCTGAATGACGGATTATGAATGACTTTTATTTTCTTCTTTGTATTTATCTGATTTATTTAAATTTTGTATTACATTGATAGTGTATATTTCTATTTCATTTCTAATATAATCCATTTCTATTAAAATTTGTAATAAAAATGTATATTGTTAAAATAAATATTAAAATTTTCTTCCCAATTTTGCTGTTTTTTACAAAGCAAAACTTGGTCTTACCATATGACCCAGCAATTGTACTCCTAAATGTTTATCCCACAGATTTGAAGTGTATGTCCACATAGAAACTTGCATGCTAATGTTAATAACAGCTTTATTCACGATCTCCAAAATCCAGAAGCAATCAAGCTATCCTTCATAGGTAAATAGATAAACAATTGTGACACAACATACAATGGAATATTATTCAGAGATAAAAAGATATGAGCTATCCAACTACACAAAGATGTGGATGAAACTTAAATGCATATTATTAAGTTAAAGAAGACAGTCTGAGAGGCTACACACTGTGTGATTCCAATTATCTGTCAGATCAGTCTCTGCTAAATTTGCAGGGTGAGGGATTGAACAGGTGAAGGACAAGATTTTTAGGATGGTGCAGCTATTCTGTTGATACTGTAGTGGTAAAGTAACATATTGAATATTTGTCAAAAACTCAACTTTAAAAGAAAAGGATCAACTATAACGTATGCAAATTTTTAAAAAGTCATTTAGGAGGTCAGGGATCCTGGGATGGAATGCAAATGTGACAAAATAATCTAAATGCATTACAAACGTATAAAACAACCTCATTGAAGGGGACGGGGATAAGGTGCTAACCTAAGTATTTTTGGAAATTAACGTAGTCTGTTAGATTAAAGGCGAAATAAATTATACATGACACTATACTCTAGTTGATAAAATTGTTTCCCATAGGGTACAAATTAACAATGCTGAAACTACTACACACATGCACTGGAATCAAACAATTAAGTAAATGAACAGCAGATGGTGGGAGCCAGATTTGTAATGGTTAGGCTTGGAAATTATGGGTAAGTAAGTAGAGGATGGTACAATGATCCATATGGTAATGGACTAATATTGGAGATATGTGTGTGAACTCATGTTTAGCCTAATATAGGTACATATGACTACATACAGAAATATTTATTGATATATGAGTACACATGGGTTATTATGCACACATTTTGCTGTATCAGCTAGAAAGTCTAGAAGCAATGAAACCCAGTAACAACATCTAGCACTCAGATTTGGTTTCTATATCATTCTTCATTAAAAGGAACCAGGAGAAATGGCTGATTCTAGGACTAGGCAGAAAATATACAAGATGAATCTAAAGTATCTTGCAGTGCAGAAAGTAAGGAAGTGATTCTTCAAAGAATCCACAATGATAGAGATATTTTAAAGAAACACAGGAGACACCTGAAAGAGCTCCCAATGCTCAAATCTGGAACAATTTATGCAAGAAATAATTAAAATAGTATAATATCCATGAGTCCATACTGATATATACAAACGATTGAATAGATATATAAATTGGAGAGAATAGATAGACCTCCTGTACAGAAAAATTGAAAATAATTGATGTAAATACTCTACCTCAACGAGGTGGAGCACAACTCTCTACTCCGTAAGTGTGGGCTGCATGTAGTGACTTCCCTCCATGGAGTATAGTGTGGAAAGAGAGGGAAAAGATTTCAGTGGAGAAAACTGAGAAACACTGCATTAGCCAGGTGATCAAAATTAACGTCAACAGAGATAAGGCATGTCATTATTATGTACCCTTGATACAATGTACAAACCAATGTAACAAAACACATAAACCCAGTCTAATCTTGAGGCAAACAGATAAATCCTAAAAGAAGGGCATTCTACAAACACCTGGTCACTATTTCTAACACTGTCTAGGTTATCGAAAACAAGGATAGTTTGAGAAACTGTCATAACTGAGAGGAGCCTAAGGAATATGACTACTAAATATAATGTCTTATCTTGGATGGGATCCTGGAACAAAAATAGGACATTAGGTAAATACTAAGATAATCTGAATAAAATATGGGCTTGAATTAATAATACATCAATATTTGTTCTTAATTGTAACAAATGTACCATACTAATGTAAGATGTTAATACTATTGGAATTCTCTGTACCATCTTCATAATTTTTCTGTTAATCTGAAAATGTTTTAAAATAAAATGTTGATTTAAAACATATATTTCTATGAAGAAAGTTTCTTTCACTAAATTTTGTAAGCTTATGTTTAAGTCATGGTTAAATATCAGTAATTTAAAACCTCAAATATTCAATAATCACTTATTGAGGACTCATATAAAAGACAGTGATTGGCACTTAGTGAAAAAAACATGAATAACACACAGCCCTTTTCTCAACTTGCTTGCATCCCAGTGAAAATAGAAGTAAATATATTATTTAAGTACTATGCTGGGCATGAAGAACATTATAATTTAATTAAAATGAAAAGAAAAGTATTATCTAATAGATTAATTAGAAAGGCTTCCAAGAGAATGGATAAGTAAAATACATCTTGAAAATATTAGTGCTCTTTCAATTGACAGAGTGAAGGTGATGCAGTGTAGCTTCCAAGTCAGAGACAGGAGATAAGCAAGTTCCTTTTTCTTTTCTTGGCATGCTCCCTTTTCAAACCTAGTCTTGAAATGAGAAGCCTGAGCCACATGGCTTGTTCAGGTAGAAGGAAATCAAGGTGCCCTGGCAATAGCTTTAGCTGAACTCCCAGTGGAGACCAGCACCGACTGCCTGCAGTGAGTCAGCATCTCAGATGTTGCAGTCCAGTCACCACCTATTTCCTCACCTGATGCTCTAGTGGAATGAGAACCTGGGAATATTGGGAGCAGCTGTGTGTATGTTTATAGGAGAATAATGTGAATCTACAGCCAGTCAACCTACAAAATTGTGAGAGATATTGAATTTTAAGCCATTAACGATGGGGTCTTTTGTTAGTCATCAACATATAATCGAAATAGAAGTTGGTACTTGTGAAGTTGGCTTTGGGAACAGACAGAAGCCTCAGGCCTAAAGCAGGGTGTTTGTGAAAGCTAGAAAGGCAGTGAGATGTTTACTCATAAAATTGCAATTTAAGTCTTCAGAAAAGGGACAATCACAACTTATATATGGTATAACTGCTGGCTAAATGTTACTTGCAGTAAATGTAAGCAAGAAAATGTTTAAAATGAACTTGTGGATCTGAAAAAGGAGATTTCCAGGCAGAATGTTGAAAGCACCAACTGGCTTCCTTTAACTGACTATGAAAAAGTACATGACCCGAGGAGAGGTGACTTCAGCATCATGGCAAAGTGAACTTGCGTGGGACTCTCTCCCCTCCAACATACACCAAAAGGAGCAACCATATTCTGACAGAAAATACCCTAAAAGCACAAAAATGATGATGAAGGGCAGAGAGGCTGGAGACCCCTAGGAGGAGCTGGAATGGAGTAAGACAGATCTTCATTCCCTCCCCTAAAGACTGCAGTCGTTGCTGCAAAAGGCTCTTTGGGAGGCTCTGCAAGGGAGTAGGGAAGTGGTCACACATTCACAGGATCACCCAGGACTCCCTAGGGGCCTTGAAGCCTAGAGGGAAGCCCTCTAATGGGGCAAAAGCTTTCGTGCAGGGTGACCTCATCAAACGAAGACCCCAGGAGACCAGATAGTGATAACCAATCAGGAAACACCAGACTGGACACAGGATAAAGTGCCCCTCCCCTGACCTGCACACTGCACCATCTTGGCTGAAGGTGGAGGGCAGAGACTACACAGCTCTCAACTACCATTCTGTGGTGATAGGCTGTAACTGCAACTGAATAATAACACAGTGGGAAAGCCCTGTCCTTCCAACATCAGGCAGTTCATCAAATCTCCAGACCAGAGAGAAAATGATAAAGACCCAGAACTCAGTCCTGAGGATATGGAAATAAGCAAACTAAATGACAATAATTCAAAATAGCTATCATCAAAAAAACTCAATGAGGTAAAAGAGAATATAGAGAAACAGTTCAATGAGCTCAGGAGCTACTTCACAAAAGAGACTGAAATGATAAAGAAAAATCAATCATAAATATTAGAGATGAAAGGCACAATGAACAAGATAAAACAAAATAAGTATTCCCTGAATGCTTGTGTGGACACCATAGAGTAGCGAATCAGCATAACCAAAGATAGACATTTTCAAATGGTCCAGACAGAGGAGGAGAGAGAATTGAGACTAAAAAGAAATGAAAAAAGTCTCCGAGAAATATCTGACTCAATGAGGAAATGCAACATAAGAATTAAGGTATGAAAGAAGGTGAAGAGAAGGAGAATGGAGCAGAAAGCATGCTCAAAGAAATAATAGCAGAGAACTTCCCAAATCTAGGGAATGAGAGGGAAATATGTGTGGAGGAAGATTTCACAGTTCCTAGATTTGTCAATGTAAAAAGACGTACTGCAAGACATATAGCAGTAAAACTGGCAAAAAATGAGTGACAAAGAAAGAATACTCAGGGCAGCAAGGCAGAAGAAAATAACCTACAAAGGAACCCCTATCAGACTTTCAGCAGATTTCTCTGCAGGAACTTTATAAGCTAGGAGAGAATACAATGATATATTCAAAACTTTAAAAGATAAAAATCTTCAGCCAAGAATACTCTATCCAGAAAAAATATCCTTCAGATAGGAGGAGAAATTAAATCTTTCCCACACAAACAAAAGCTAAGGGACTTCATAGCCATGAGAACCCTCCTACAAGAAATGCTCAAGAAGGTCCTCGTACCTGAAAAAAGAATAAAAGGGAGAAAGGGGTCACAAAACACAGAGTAAGGAGACAAATACATAGACAGCATCAGAATAGGATAGCAAATATTCAACTATAGCATTAGGCTAAAGAGAAGGAAACACCAAAAACAAAGACAATCTTGTCACCTTAACCACAAACTCACAACACAAGTTGGAATAAGATATGAGAAAAATAACTTAGGAGGGGAGGAGGAAAGGGACTGAATCAGTTTAGACTAAGGAAATAAGAGGCCATCAGAAAATGGACTATGTTATGCACAAGATTCTGAATACAAACTTCAGGGTAGCCACTAAACTAAAAAGCAGAATAGAGACACAAAAAAATAAATAGGAAAAAAATAAAAAACACAGTATAACAGACTGCATAATTCAATGGGTAGATCAAAACACACAGGACAGGAAAGAAAGGAAATGCAGGAAAACTGGAAAACGAGTAATATAATGACAGAATTAAGCCCTCATACATCAATAATCACCCTCAATGAAAAAGGATTGAACTCTCTAAATAAAAGACACAGAGTGGCAAGATGTATTAAAGAACAAGATCCAACAATTTGTTGCCTCCAGGAAACATATCTCAGCTCCAATGACAAAAACAGGCTCTGAGTGAAAGGGTGGAAGATGATCCTCCAAGCTAATGGCAAACAAAAGAAAACAGGTCTCTAATACTTATATCAGACAAAGTAGACTTCAAAATAGACTCTTCATGTAAAGAGAGACAAAGGGGACAATATGTAATGATCAAGGGGACACTCCATAAAGAAGAAACAACACATAAATATCTATGCACCCAACACAGGAGCACCAAAGTTCATAAAGCAACTATTAACACACCTAAAAGAAGATATCAAAAATAACACAGTAATAGTAGGGGACCTCAACACCCCACTCACATCATTGGACAGATCATCCAGACAGAACATCAACAGGGAAACAGTGGAATTAAATGAAAAGCTAAAACAGTTGGACTTAATACACATTTATAGAACACTCCATCCAAAAACAGCAGAATACACATTCTTCTCAAGTGAGCATGCAACATTCTTAAGGATAGACCATATGTTGGGAAAAAAGGCAAGCCTCTATAAATTTAAAAGAATTGTAATAACAAGCATCTTCTCTGATCATAATGCTATAAAGCTGGAAATTAATTATAAGAAAAAAGCTGAGAAAGGCACAAAGATGTGGATACTAAACAATATGCTATTGAACAAGCAATGCATCATGGAAGAAATTAAAGGAGAAATCAAAAAATATCTGGAGACAAATTAAAATGATAAAATGTCATACCAACTCATTTGGGATGCAGCAAAAGCTGTATTAAGAGGGAAATTCATCATAATACAGGCACACCTTAACAAACAAGAAAAATCTCAAATAAGCAATCTCAAAGTATACCTAGCTGAATTAGAAAAAGAAGAACAAACAAAGACCAAAGTCAGCAAAAGGAGAGAAATAACAAAAATCAAAGCAGAAATAAATGCTATTGAAACAAAAAAGGCAGTAGAAAGGATCAATGAAACAAAGCGCTGGTTCTTTGACAAGATAAATAAAATTTACAAACCCCTAACCGGACTTACACAGAAAAAAGAGAGAAATCTCAAATAAACAAAATCAGAAATGAAATAGGGTAAATAACAACAGACTCCACAGAAATACAACGGACTACAAGAGAATACTATGAAAACCTATATGTCAACAAAATGGGTAACCTAGAGGAAATGAATAAATTCTTAGACTCTTAAAACCTCCCAAACCTGAGCCAAGAAGAAACAGACAAGCTGAATAGACCCATCACAAAGAAAGACATTGAAACAGCAATCAAAAGCATCCCAAAGAATAAAATCCCAGGACCAGACAGCTTTCCTAGGGAATTCTACCAAACTTTCAGAGAGGATTTAATACCTATCCTTTTCAAGCTATTCCAAAACATTAGGGAGGATGGAACACTTCCTAACACATTCTATGGGGCCAACATCACCCTGACACCAACGCCTTACAAGGACAGCATAAAAAAGGAGAACTACAGGCCAATGTCACTGATGAACATAGATGCAAAAATTCTCAACAAAATTTTGGCAACCTGAATTCAGCAATACATCAAAAGGATCGTACATCATGACCAAGTGGGATTCATACCAAGGACACAGGTATGGTTCAACATCCGCAAATCAATCAATGTGACACACCACATCAACAAATTAAGGAATAAAAACTACATGACCATCTCAATAGATGCAGAAAAAGCATTTGACAAGATCCAACAGCTACTTCTGATAAAAATTTTTAACAAATTGGGGATAGAAGGAAATTACCTCAACATAATAAAGGCCATATATGACAAACCCACAGCCAACATCATACTCAATGGGCAAAAACTGAGCGCCATGCCCCTGAGAACAGGAATGAGACAAGGATGCCCACTATCACCACTCTTATTCATCATAGTACTGGAGGTTTTGGCCAGAGCAATTAGGCAAGAGAAGTGAATAAATGGAATCTAAATAGGGAGTGAAGAAGTGAAACACTTGCTGTTTGCAGATAACATGATCTTATACATAGAAAACCCAAAAAAATCCTTTGGAAACTAATAGAAATAATTAACAACTACAGTAAAATTACAGAGTACCATGTCAACTTACAAAAATCAGTTGCTTTTCTATACTCCAGTAATGAACTTACAGAAAGAGAACTCAAGAATATAATTCCATTTGCAATTGCAACTAAAAAAATAAAGTACCTAGGAATAAATTTAACCAAGGAGGTGAAGGACTTATACAATGAAAACTACAAGACATTACTGAGAGAAATTGATAATGACTTAAAGAGATGGAAAGAGACTCCTTGTTCATGGATTGGAAGATAAACATAGTTAAAATGTCCATATTACCTAAAGCAATCTACAGATTCAAGGCAATCCCAATCACATTCTCAACGACATTCTACACAGAAATAGAGCAAAGAATATTAAAATTCATATGGAGCAATCAAAGACCCCGAATTGCTAAGGCAATCCTGAGAAAAAATAACAAAGCTGGAGGTATCATAATCCCTGACTTCAAAATGTACTACAAAGCCATAGGGGTCAAAACGGCATGGTACTGTACAAAAACAGGCAGTCAGATCAATGTAACAAAACTGAAAGCCCAGAAATAAAACCACACATCTATGGACAGCTAACGTTGACAAAGGTGCCAAGAACATACAATGGAGAAAAGACAGTCTCTTCAACAAATGGTGTGGGGAAAACTGGACAGCCACACACAAAAAAATGAAGGTAGGCTATTTTCTCACACCTTACACAAAAATGGATTGAAGACTTGAAGATACATCCTGAAACTATAAAACTCCTGGAAGATAATATTGGTAGTACACTCTTTGACATCGAACTAAAAAGAATCATTTCAAATACCATGTCCTCTCAGACAAGGGAAACAAAAGAAAGAATAAACAAGTGGGAATTCATCAGACTAAAGAGCTTCTGCAATGAAAAAGAAACTAGGATCAAAACAGATAACCCACCAATTGGGAGAAAATATTTGCAAATCATATATCTGACAAGGGGTTAATCTCCATAATATATAAGGAACGCATACAAATGAACAATAGGAAAGCAAACAACCTGATCAAAAAGCAGGCAGAGGAGATGAACAGGCATTTTTCCAAAGAAGATATACAGATGGCCGATAAACACAGGAAAAGATGTTCAACATCACTAATCATCAGGGAAATGCAAATCCAACAAACTACACTAAGACACCACCTTACACCTGTTAAAATGGCTATAATCATTAAAACCAGAAATAACAAATGTTGGAGAGGGTGTGGAGAGAAGGGAACCCTCACACACTGCTGGTGGGAATGCAAACTGGTGCAGCCACTATGGAAAACAGTATGGAGATTCCTCAAAAAACTAAAAACAGAAATACCATAATGACCCAGGTAATCCATGACTGGATATTTATCCAAACAACTTGAAATCAATAATCAAAATTAACATATGCACCCCTATGTTCATTGCAGCACTATTCACATGAGCCAAGACATGGAAGCAACCCGAGTGCCCATCAACCAATGACTGGATAAAGAAGATGTGGTATATATACACAATGGAATACTACTCAACCAGAAAAAAAGACAAATTCGTCCCACTTGCAATAACGTGGAAGGACCTAGAGGGAATTGTGCTATGCAAAATAAGCCAGTCTGAGAAAGCAAATCCCAGATGATTTCACTCATATGTGGAATATAAAAAATTACATGGACAAAGAAAACACTTCAGTGGTTACCAGCGGAACAGGAGTAGGCAGAGTACAGGGAGTGAAAGGGAGCACTTATTTGGTGACAGACAAGAAATAATGTATAACAGAAATCTCACATTGATGTAAACTATTATGAACTCAGTAAAAAAAAAAAAGTATATGACCCAAAACGAAGAAAAAAAGGACTTAAAAGGAGCCATCAGTTTTTAAGGAGAATTTAGGGAATTTCCAACACAGGACTTGCTGAGTTGAAAAATAAAATGTTTCCTCCAGTTTCTCCCACTATCCAGAGTTTGATCAAGTAAGAAATGGTTCCAGAGCAAAGAGCAATTCCAGGAAGCTGCTAGTATAAAGGTTAAGTCAAGGATATGGCTATAAGACATATCAGAAAGATTGAGAGAAGCCTATCTGGTAGATGTATGGGTATTGCTTTAATATTATAGAGTGGATTGTAATTTGATAAATAGAAGTCTAAACACTATTAAATGAGGTATTTTACTTGGACTGAAAGTGACGGAAACAATTCAAAATGAAAAGATGCCTTTGAGATCCCAAACATCTATGGTCAGGAAACAGACTTAGAAAATTACTCAGTTGCAAACATACTCTGTTTTTTTATGGAACAGGAACACAAAGGGCCCAGATGGTGGAGCCAAGAGCCACAAAGAAGCGTTCTCGTTAAATGGAATTATTCCTAACCAAGGACCATTCTCTGCCCCTGAAAAGGGGAAATTGGCAGCATGTGGTTGCCTGGATTCAGACTACTGCAATCCACTGGCTGTGATGTGTCTCCCATATTTCCCTCCTGTATTGGGAGGTGGATTAATGTCCACCCTAATGGCCTCAATTTAACTTAATCATCTCATTAAAGGCCTTCTCTCCAAATACGGTCACATTCTGAGGTACTAGGGATTAGTACCTCAGCATATGGATTTTGGGGGCACACAATCCAGCCCATAACACCTCCTATTTGAACAGGAGTGTCGTGCAGTTATCCCCTTTTTGTCACCCCATTTTGTATTGGGAGTGAAGGGCAGCAAGGCAGATAGATCTCTGAACTTGAAAAAACGTGCACGCAAAGAACCTCATTTACAGTGGGACTTGATTTAGATGATGAAATCTTGCACCTCAAACCTGAGCATGGTGCCATAAGGATGAGAATTCAGGAGGTTTTAGGGAGGTGAATGTACCTTGTATGTGAGAGGAATGTAAATAATTCTGCAATGATAATCAAGGTAAGTTTCAGTCTCTATATTTTTGTTTGAGTTTGCTATGCAGCAATAAGTAACTGAAATTGTCATCACATATACAGAATTATTAATTAGCCGTTGGAAATAAAGTCTGGAATTTGATTCCAATTGGAGGTAAAAATTTTGGAGACACTTGCCTATGGAAGGTTTTTTTTTTTTTTTTTTTGATTCTTCTCTTTTTTTTTTATTGAGTTATTGATAGGTTACAATCTTGTGAAATTTCAATTGCACATTAATGTTTGTCGGTCATGTTGTAGGTGCACCACTTCACCCTTTGTGCCCACCCCCCACCCCACCTTTCCCCTGGTATCCACTAAACTGTTCTTGGTCCATAGTTTTAAATTCTTCATATGAGTGGAGTCATACACAGATTATCTTTCTCTTGCTGGCTTATTTCACTTAACATAATTCTCTCAAGGTCCATCCATGTTATTGCAAATGGAATGATTTTGTTCTGTTTTGCAGCTGAGTAGTATTCCATTGTATATATGTACCACATCTTCTTTATCCATTCGTCTGTTGATGGGCACTTAGGTTGCTTCCACGTCTTGGCTATTGTAAACAGTGCTGCAATAAACATTGGGGTGCACAGGACTTTTGGGATTGCTGACTTCAGGCTCTTTGGATAAATACCCAGTAGTGGGATGGCTGGATCGTATGGTAGTTCTATTTTTAGTTTTTTGAGGAATCTCCATACTGTTTTCCATAGTGGCTGCACTAGTTTGCATTCCCACCAGCAGGGTATGAGGGTTCCTTTTCCTATGGAAGGTTTTTAAAGTCACATGATAAATATTTATCACATTGAGTGAGAATTCTAAGAGAGAATAAATTGGTAGCAGCATGAGGAATAAGAAAGAAGTTTAAAAGCAGAAACGTGAATGTGCACAGGAGAATTGGGAACAGTGAATACATAGTCTGACGTAACTGGAGAAAATTATAGAGCAATGAGCAGAGAGGTGCCCTATGTCCTGAACAATAGTGACTAAAAGTACAATATATGTCTTTTGACCTTAAACTCATCTACATCTAGTAGGTTCAACAAGTCCTAAGAAATAAGAAATACATTCTACTGCAAGGGAAGAAGTTATAAAGAGAGAGAATTACAGCAGAGAAAATGATCTCCTATGGCTATTGGAGGTCAATACAGGGAGGAGGCAAGACTAAGGAGAGGTGAGAAGAATCTCTGTTGTCAATATTATTGGGTAAATTTAATTGACTGTGTGTCACCTTTATATTTTGTACAACTTCTATATATCAAAATCTTTCTAAGAAAGAGATTAAGTTTTGTGTTTGTGTATATTAACATTATATATCATATCATAATCTCATTTTCAAATAAAAGTCCCATTTCTCATTAGAGAGCAGCAAGAGTAGACTTCGTTTTCTATTATTTAATCTTTAAAATTCATTGTATTTTCAAAAAGGTCTAATTATTTCTAATGGAGAGAAAAATGAAAGGTTGTATCAACTATCAACAATTCAAACTCATCCTTTCTCTAATCTGCACGTTGACAAGTAATTCTAGCTCTTTAACAAAGTCCCTCATCTTTTCAAGCTCACCCCACTCATATCAGCTTTACCCAGACTAAAGGTAACTTCCCACTCTTTCCTTTACATTATCCACCCTGCCTCTTTCATCTTGTCTCTCTGTACTGTACCCTCTCCTCCAATTCACTTCTGTTAAAACCCTGAACACTCTTCAGGCCCAGATCAAATTTCATTTATTACTCAAACAGTCTCAACATAACTGATTGGATTCTTCTCTTTCCCTGAAACTACGAATGGCATTGAAATACGTGTTTCTTACATAAAAACAAAAACTAGTTAGAAATTATAATAGAAGAAAAAGAGTTCCAATTAGGATAGTAACAGCAACAAATAAATTGATAGGAATAGGCTTAGGAAATGCAAAGTGATATAGTGAAAATACTGAAATTCTACTGTAGACTGGCCTGGTTCCTTCAATGGATAAAATAACCCAGTATTGCTGAATGGGAGAGGGAGTGTGAAATAATCAGATCAGGATAAAGAAAAAATGGAGGTCAAACACTCTGTAATATGTGCCTGTGTGCCATATTAAAAATGGGAAGTTTCATTTTAGGGTAGATGGGAAACCACTGAAGACTTTTAAAACTGTAGTTGCATAACCAGATTTTTATTTATGAAAGAGTATTCTTTTAAAAGGCAGTAAAGTAGACTGTATGGGTGTGAATATTAGATATGAAGAGAGATCTACTAGAGGGCTAGAGAGATATATGGGTGATATTTAACAATCCCTGGAGTAATCAGTTCAACTTTCATAGTGTTTTCTGAAACACAATACACTCAGCAGGAGCAGGCTTAGTGGGGAACACAATAAAATTTGATCATTGAGATTTGAAGCAGCTGAAATTCATCTGTATACATAGGAGGACATATAGTTCTAAACTCAGGAATGATGTTTGGGCTGGTCCTTTGTACACTTTCAATATGCACATGTTGAATAACTATATAAATGAGCCACTAGCATATGTTGGTACTTGAGGTCATGGATGGGATAAATTCAGGGCATGTGTGTATCATGAGGTGAGAAGGCTTATGACAGAGGCACGATGAACTCCAACTTTCGGGATGAGGTGAAAGGAGATCTTCCAAAGGAGAATGAGAGAGAACAGCTTTTGTTGTAGCTGGCACACCAGGAAGACCAAGGAAAGCACATGCTTTAAAGACTGAATGGCTCACAATGGCAAGTGCCATAGAGGAGCCAAGCATGATCAGACTTTAGAAAATGTCTCATTTATTTAAAGATATCAAGTTAAAAAATGCCTTTAGCAAAGCTTTTCAGTGATGTGAGAGGAGTCATGAGTTGAAGAGTGACTGAGACAATGCTGGCAAGTATCTGTCAATGGCTCACATTGATAATGAGATTCATAGAACTTAGTTAAATTTTAAATTAGAGAATCTTACACAGGTTTACTTGATGGTGGGAGGGATCCAGCAGTCAATGGAGCGAGAATAGTTACTCGCTGAGAAGGCAGAGGTTTTGGAGTCTGGATTGCAGGTTGGAGGCTTGGCCTTAAACCAGAACCTGGATCTGTTGTTTCTTTCTCCATGTGTTTTAGTTCCCATTCTGAGAATTTCTCAAGTTGTCCACTATATTGCTGATTTTATTCCCGCAGGTTGAGATTTGTTCTTCACATTTTTTACCCTGTCTTGCATTGCAATTTCACTCATACTTTCCTTGTGAGATGTAATTTCAAAAGTAAGCTTTTCTGCCTCAGCCCAGATTCCTCTTTCTCTTAAATTGTAGCATCCTTTCATAACCTCCATTTCCTAAAATGGAGAAATATCAACTTCTGTCAAAAGATGAAAGATATAATAAGAAGATAATTGTTTATTACAGGCTTATAGATTTTTTTCTCTTATGTTTGTGAAGATATTAGTATTTCTTATTTTTTACAACTAAACTTGAAATTTTATTAGCTAATTCACAAAGTAAAATGAAATGATAGACATGTAAACTATTCTGTATATCTCCCTCCTTGAAATTCGGTGCACTGGTAAATTTTTTAGTATCTGGAAGGCATACTCTGAAGGAAATGAAGGCCATCTTTCTGGGAGGCTACATGCAGAGTTGAGGACAGGTCATGAAATTTGCATTAACAGATGTAGGCTTAAGCTCCAGATCTTCCACTTATTAGTTATTTATCTTTGCATAAATTGTTAAGCTGATTGTAAGCTTTTTCATGTGACAACTAGGTGGATAACACATTTAATTCACAAGTATGTTGAGAGATTTAAATGAGATAATTTAGTGCTATCAAGCTCTGAATAAGCACTGAAAATGGAACGCTGTTATTATAAAATAACATTTAAGTATAGACACAAAAATTGTCAATTCATTACCGTATCAATCTGAGTCATAAGGGAAAAAGATCAAAATATGTACATATAGATGAGATGGAAATTATGGACAAATATCAACCACTAGCTTTAGGATATATTGCTTATAGGGAGGTGACAGAAGATGTCCCAAATCACAGGATACAAATCAATCATATATTTGACTACAAACACACAAACAAAATTTCTTGGAGAGACAGAATTTAGAAGTTAAGAAAGTACAATTGGTTCTCTATGAATTGAAGTTTTTATAAAACAGTTTTTTATTCTTAAAGCTTATAGTATTTTCATCTCGTTCTCTTGCTAGTACTTGGCCTCACAATTACTGCTCTATTTTCTGAGTAGGTACTATAGAGCTGACAGCAGCCCTGTTTTCAGTTCAGCCTCTTATCTACTCACTGTTTTAACTGTAGACAGAGTTGTCACTATTTAACTGACAGAACTCTTATCTTGATACTGACAGTTTCCTCCCTACTTGGCTATTGCAAGTCAGAATTTCTCTGATCTCTGTATAGTCATTTATCTGTGAGTTACTTAATAATCAAGTTTACTGAATTATTAGTAACAACAATGGATGGAATGCACGTTAGCCTTGATGCTGTTCTGTCAGTTCTTGTTACCAACATCAGTAGAATTTGACAGTAGATTCAGTTCTGTGTGGTTTCTTTCACAAAACCATGCCTTAAGATATAATTAGAAACTTGGCAATAGTACCATGATAAATGTTCAGTATTCTGATATGATCTTTTTTTTCTCCCCACATCAATAAGCTTTATGCTGCATCTAAAGGCAGTCATTCAAAATTTTTTAATGATGGTGATTGCAGTATTTTGCTGACTATTCTGCAGTCTCTATAGCTGTAAGAGCTGACAATTAACTTCAAAGAAACTAAATTCATGTCACAGTCTACACTAAGCATAATCCACAGGCTGTCCAAACTGCATATGGGCAATTCAGACCTGAAAGATTACTCTGAATTTTGCTATGTTAGCAGCAGTTCTAATAAACGAGGAACTCAAATACCAATAAAAAAAAATCAGATTTGACAACATCTGGTGTTAATGATATGTGTATAGAGACACGTATAGAGGATCCAAGAAAAGGCAAAGAAAAAAACCATTGAGAGCAGTTTATGTGAATTTCAATGACGTCAAGGAGAACCAGAGAACCCCAAAATGACCAGTATTCCTTAACAGATCACACCATCCTACTCTGATCTTTTCCTTCTATTCTGGCAAAGTCAATATGACAGGAATCATTAAATATATGACAACAGGTCATTTCAGAGGACAATGTTGAAACTGTCTATGATACCTGCCTGATAACATGCTAGAAACTAAAATAGAAACATTGATTCTCACAGTTGGAAAACAATCAGTAGGCAATTGATGAGAGGAACTCTTCTCTGCAGCCCTGATATATGTTTGCTCGTGAGACCCTTAATAGTCCTAGTCTTAGGGAACTCGTTATACAGAAGGTAAAGTGATATCTATGGGTTTGATAGACATGAATTTGAATCCTTGATCTACTTTTCTAGTAAATGACCTTGAGAGATTTAAATAAAATCTCTAGTGTTCAATTCCCTCATTTTGGAATAGGGAGATAATCTCAAGCTAAAGACCATACTCACTATTTTTCAAAGATCATGTAGTGGTGTTTTCTCTCTCTTTTTCAAGATGTCCACTACCTTAGTTCTGAACCAATATTGACCGATATTGCCGCTAGTATATCATTGGTTTATGTGTTCTTTCTACATTCACCTCCAGCATGAAGACAGAAGTGGAGGTAATTTAAAGTCACATCGCCCTCAGAAATGCAGACGTCAGTGATTGAATCATCATTTTAAGTTACGTTTTAGGATTTATACTGCCAGTTAGACCCAGAACCTACCAACCTCTAGGTTAGTTTAGCACCCAGGAAACTGCTCTCGCAGGATTCTTTTGATCTTAACAGGAAACCAATGTAAAGCTAAATAAATTAAATTCTGACTCTTATAATTTCAGACAGGTGGGGTTTGATACATTAGGTCAGTGACATCAGTCAGGATCCACCTCCTTTATGTCCTTCTGTTTTGTCTTCTGAATTATCAGTTTCATTTTAAGATTAGTGCCCTCACATTGCAAACATTTGATGAATGAATGACAGATGAATGTTAACAATTCCTAGGATCATATATTTAACACCTGCACAAAAGCCCTTGCTTTACTGCAGATCAACTGAATGTGTATACCAACCCTGAAACATTCAGGATGTGCAGACTACATGCCAATGGTCTTAGATGTGGTTGGGCACTCAGCCCTAATGCAATCACTGTGCCTTGGGGATGTGCAAGGGGATCTAGGGATGGGATTAAGCCATCTAAATCATCCTGCTAAATGGATGTCAGGGAGGCAGTTACACTACCCCCTACACCTGGGTTGCCACCAAGACTTCTATGTTCTCCTAATGTCCTATTGTGTTTCTGGATACTTAGTCCAATATTGATACTTCCCTCAGGACAGGCAATTTATGGTAAATCCTTTCTCATGTTTAGGTAGCTTAATACCTACTTTTCTGCTGCTAGTCCTTCATCCTATCTATGGAATATTTCACAAAAGTCTTTATTATTAAATTTATTTTGTTTTTGTGTTTTCTTTTTTTGAGGAAGATTAGCTCTGAACTAAACTACTGCCAGTCCTCCTCTTTTTGCTGAGGAAGCCTGTCCCTGAGCTAACATCGTGCCCATCTTCCTCTACTTTATATGTGGGATGCCTACCACAGCATGGCATGCCAAGCGGTGCCATGTCCGCACCCGGGATCCAAACCGGCAAACCCTGGGCCGCTGAGAAGCGGAACATGTGAACTTAACCACTGCGCCACCGGGCCGGCATTTTATTGTTAAATTTAAATTTTAAAGGTGCCAAGATAAAATAGGTATAACAAACCAAGTACGTTGTGAGACAGACCACCTTTTGGGATTTGCTTAAAGAAGATAAATAAAAATCAGTTACACTCCTCATAACTCATAAGCCCCTCCCTGTCATCAAGCATGAGAGGAGATTGGAGATTGCAGGAGGCTCTATATGGAATATTTTTCTGTAATGATCTTTTGGAGTACTTCAAATTCTACTCCCCTTCCCTCCGAAAATTGGAAGTAATGAAGACACTTCTCAATATCTCAAGTCAAGGGGAGGGGCCTCACGGAGACTACTCTGAGAAATGACTATATGTCTTATGTCTTATCCCATGCAGCTTGACAAGGGGTACAAGGCACACGCAGTGGACTTGTGTTAACTTCATACCTTAAAAACCTAAAGGATCCATCTCTTGGTGGACTGGTTAGCTCTTGATATAAGTAGTGAAGAAGTGGCCGTGCTGTTCGTAATAGTAAAATATAAGTTTGATTTTCATGTGGCCCAGATCAAGTCAATGCGAAAGACTCAGTCATTAAAGGGATGTATTCATATCTGCCCAGTGGAGAGGGGCAACTGCAGAGGTTTACAGTGTGAATCAATTCTTCCATTTGGCTGACAGTCTTTTGCAAATATAATTTGTCTGTGAGTCGTTTATCTCCACCTTCTACGCTCTTTGAAACCAAAGCGGGTCCAGGGAAGCTTCTACTGCCAGCTGTTGGACCCCACTCTGTTATCGTAAACAAGTAATTTAGATGCTGCATCTCTGTGGACCTTGCCTCCAAGAAGCATTCTTTACTGGCTGTTTCTGAAAGCAGGAGCCACAATGTCTTTTCCTGATTGTTTTTACAGTTCTTCTTTCTCAATTCCACTGTTTTTGGCAGCGTTGCATGTTTTGTGTTTGGAATTTTAAATGTTTTCTAGTTCTGACAACTATTGAATTTGTATTTTTGTTTCGCATTATGTTTCTTCTTTTTAAATACTTCCCAAGAAAAAGGATGGAAAGTAACAGCTTTTGTCATTATACTGGAAATCTCTCATTATTATTATTTTTTTTTTGGTGAGGGAGATTCACGCTGAGCTAACGTCCGTTGCCAATCTTCCTCTTTTTGCTTGAGGAAGATTGTACCTGAGCTAACATCTGTGCCAGTCTTCCTCTATTTTTTGTATGTGAGATGCTGCCAGAGGATGGCTTGATGATCCAAACCCACGAAACCTGGGCTGCCAAAGTGAAGGGAACAAATTTAGCCACTACACCATAGGGGTGACCCCTCTCTCATTATTTTTTAACAGGTGAATTTGAGGCACATCAATCAATAAATTTTTTTTCAATTTCTCTTTATATTCTCTCCTCACATCATGCTACTCCTGTGTTACCAGTCTTCAAACATAAATCTCATGTTATTCAGCTATTTTACTGATTTGGGGGGCAATTATATTTATTTTTTTGCAAGATTGGTGGTTATTTCTTGTATATAACAGCCTATTCTTGTTTTATAGATGTGATATCCTCTTTATTTACTTTACTCTGTCTCTCTAGACATGAATTCTACTGGTTTTAATTTTTTTTATATTTGCTCATTTAGCACATTATGTGTGTTTAATCTTCTCCTTAGTTTTCATACTATTTGTTTTTATCAGATAGTTGTGATTCTTGGATATGTATTCACACTCACAAATGAAAGACTTGATTGATAAGTATAGCTCTAGTGTACGTCCTGCTACTGACATAAAGTTTTTTACTCTTCACCAGTGATGCCCACACAATTTTGGGCCCTGTGTGAACTTTAGGCAGTCTTACCATTCATGTTTTCAGGAAGTCTTTCTCCAGGCTTGAAAGTGCTTTCCTCATGCATTGATCAGTACTTAAGTGAATAATACTCAAGAATGACCCTCCACAGATCTCCAGAGAACCTTCCATGCAGCTCTCTCCTCTCTAATACCTTGTCTCATGAACTCTAGCAACTGGGTCTTGCTAGACTCCCAGCTCTGTCTCCTTCACTGAGGAAGTCTTTCAGACTCCTCCAGGTTTCCCATTCAAAGGGATTTTAATGGAAAAAAAGTTACGCATATATTCTCTTTCAGTGTGGGTGTGCTTCCGTTTAGTCAAGTTACCTGAGTCAAGTTTTAGAAATGTTAAGATGTGAGAAATGCATATATCACCCTTATAACTAGAGGTGGGAATTGCTATATTATTAACAACTTTTACCTCCAGAATGATAAGAAGGGGTCTTTGGACTTGACATCCTCCTCATTTGAGAGGAACTCATGAATCATAACATCATTATACATTAGAAGATCACCCGGATCATGAAAGTGAATTGTCAATTTGCTTCTTTTTAATGTTTACATTATCATATGGATCAAATGTGTTTCATCTTCAAATTAATACTTACAGCCAGAAATAAAATTTTAATTACCCCAACTTTCAGGTTTAATAAATCGTTAATGGTCACTATGTGGAATTAGCTTAGTTAAAATATAAGTTTTTTATTTTGATTCATGATCAGTCCCAACATCTAAACATGACTTATGAGACTATAAAAAAGTGTCCACAACTAAAGACTTAGTGTATACATTGTACACGTAAGTCAAAGGAGGCCTATTTTTCCTGAGCTTGAAAAAGTAAAGTCCTGAATTGCTGTGTCTGACAAAATACAGATACACCCACAATGTGTATCCCCTAGGCTATTGCAAGGAAAAGAAAAAGGGACATGTGAATAATCAAATTAGTATGTCACTGTCATATTTATTTCAAAATTTTGTAAGAAGCTTAAATCAAACCTTTGCTTATAAATCTCTAAGGAGTATAAAACATTCAGTTTTTATTTGATTTTTTAAAAATCATGTTAAAAATAATATTTGTGTGCAGTGTTCTGTATTGATATTTGTCCTGGGAATCGGGAGAGGGCATAATTTCAAGGTAAAAAAAAGCATAAAAAATTCTACTCCTCCTGAGCATTTTAAAGATGTGTAAGTCCATCTTCAGTATGTGAGAAAGTAGAATCTCATTCCATCCTGTGCTAGAAATGCTTCCTTAAGATCACCCAAGTCTCTCTGTTTTGATACACCAGGAAATGGCCTGCTGTTACAAGGTTGAAATGTAGTCAACAGAAACTAAAGCATTTACATCTCTGGAAATGAATATCTCTAAATATCATTGATGCAGTTACTGAATTCACATTTTCTGTGTCCCATGAGTGTGTGTAATTACGTGAGCTCTCATCATAGGTGGTCTTTGTGACCAAGCCAGGTTTCTTCAATGACAATATCTTTCTGAGCTTTCTCCTTAATTTTTTCTACCACTTAATCTTTTTTTCACTACCTTAGATTATATATGGGTATTCAAATATATCACCTCCTTAAACTTGGAAGCTCTTTTCAAATCACCTACTGTGCTATGTTCATCTTTGCTAATGACCGTGGAGCCAAGGGAAGTACTCTGCCTAGAGAACGAACGGAATGAAATTAATAAGAATATCAACAGAGCAGAAGACAGATTTACGATTCTTTGTGAAGAGATATTGGCAGGTAAAATAAGAGGCAAACCTGCATGAAATACACAATTATCTGTGTCAGTAATTTCAAAATTCTTATCTCACAAATTTACTTTGGGTATTTCCAGTTGTTGTTTGTTTCTAATGCTTTAGTTAAAGAACACATTTAAGTATTGTGGTAGGACTATCTGAGCTTAGTTGATGGATCCTACTGAGTCTTATAGGTACAATGCAAAATCAGCATGCTGACAGAGACAGTTACAGAACTGGATTCCTGCCCAGGGAATTATTACCTTTGCACCAAGTGTGGCGGCAACAGAGAAAAAAGTCACAACACCTGAGAAATAACCAATGTCAGAAACTTTGAAGTTAAATTGGTTTGGAAGTTGAGGCCATCCTTAATGAACAACCTTTTACCTGTACCTCTGAGAGACTGATAACTTACAGGAAAACAAAGATTATTGTGGAGATATGACATTATAATCTTAACATATTAATTTTTCTCTACAATACAATCTCTATAATACTACTTGTTAATGATTTGTTTAGTGTTAATTATTTTAGAAACTTAAAATATATATAAATCAGATGGTGTTCTCTGTGTGTAGTAAAGAGAACATAATGTTTGTAAGGATATCAAAGAATACTTTTTAATGCCTAGCAAAATGTATCTTGGCAGTGCGGATCAGCTAAACTAATTTATGGTTGTGTTGATATGATATACTATTAGAGGTGCACACAGTAACCCATGGGAACACAGAGGAGGGCCTCAGAAACAGACTATCTCTTCAGAGATGGTTATCATGATGAAATCAAAGGAAGACTGAGACTTGAAGGATGAGTAGAAGTACTTAGGGGGTAAACAATAAAAAATCAATGTGGTGGACAGAGATCATGTGGAATTCCTCTACTCTCCACAGCACTCACAAAACAGTCACATAGATATTTATTATAAATGCAATAATTCATATACACACACAAATACAAACATATGAATATCAAAGAAATGAAGCAACATTCCAGGTATCAGATAAAGAGGAAAATATATCATAAATGGAAATTAAAAAAAAGTGGAAATTGAACCATTTTCTCAGAAGTATATGGAAAACAAAAGTAACTTGTTGGTGGGGATTCTCATGACCATGTGGAGGATTAGTAATTCAAACTGCATGATCCATGCATATTATGGAGCTAGAACTCAAGTTTTTTTCTTTCACAAAACCAAGACATCTGAAGAGACAATATTGAAAATAGAAACTTGGAGTTTTTTGGAATTGAGGAAAGATGTATTCTAAGATAGAATGAAGCACTCTGTATCCTGAAAAAGATAACTAAAACCAAATTAATCCCTGTATGCATCTAGTGACACTACACAAGAAAAATATTAAAAGTCTAGAGAGATAGATAATATAGGCCACTTAAATAGGAAAAAGTATCACAATGAGAGCATCTAACTCTTCAGGGAATATAGAAGCTCAAAGTTATTGAAATAATATATGAAATAGTAGAATAAATTAACAGTAAATTCCGAAATCTACACTCAGTAAAATAAATATTTAAGAATGAAATTAATAAGGTAGTTTTAGGCATACTAAAAGAGTTCATTAAAATACACATTCACTATTGGATTTTTATATATATTCATTGGAGAAATGTCTACTCAGCTATTTGGTCCATTTTTTAAACTGAGCTGTTTGTCTTTTTCTTGTTGTGTTGTAAGAGTTATTTATGTATTCTTATTACAAGTCCCTTATCTGATATATATCCTTTACAAATATTTCCTCCTATTCCATGGGTTGTCTTTGCCCTTTTTGTGGTGTTTTCCGAAGCACAAAATTCTTAATTTTAATGAAGTTAAATCTATCTATTTTTTGTTTTATCACTTGTGATGTTGGTGTCATATCTAAGACAAAATTGCCTAATCCAAGGATAAAAGTTTTGCTCCTATATTTTCTTCTAAATGTTGTATAATTTTAGTTCTTACATTTAAGTCAATGATTCATTTTGAGTTCATTTTTGTATGTCATTTAAAGTGTCTGTCTTCATTGTTTCTCATGGATATATAGTTGTCCCAACATCATATTTTGGAAAATATTGTTCTTTCCTGAACTGAATTGCCTAGACATCTTTGTCAAAAATCAGTTGATCATAGGGGCTGGCCCGGTTGCCTACTGGTTAAGTTTGCGCACTCCACTTCGGTGGCCCAGAGTTGGCAATTGGATCCCCAACACAGACCTATGCACTGCTTATGAATCTGTGCTGTGGCAGGCCTCCCACGTAAAAAATAGAAGAGGATGGGCACAGGTGTTAGCTCAGGGCCAATCTTCCTCAAGAAAACACACACATACACAAATCAATGATCATGAATGTAAAAGTTTGCTTCTGGAATCTCAATTTTATTCCATTGATCTATATGTCTATCTTTACACCTGTATCATATACGGTCTTGATTATCATAGCTTTCGAGTAAATTTTTAAATAACAAACATTAATCCCTCAACTTTATTGTTCTTTTTCAACATTATTTTTACTATTCTTGGCCCTTGCATTTACATATGAATTTTAGGATCAGTTTATCAATTTCTGCAAAAGTGACATCTAGATTTTGATAGGGATTGTATTGAATCTGTAGATCAATTTAGAAAGTATTGCTATCTTAATAATTTTCAGTC
Organism: Equus caballus; assembly: GCF_041296265.1. Classification (NCBI taxonomy): domain Eukaryota; kingdom Metazoa; phylum Chordata; class Mammalia; order Perissodactyla; family Equidae; genus Equus; species Equus caballus. Next base: position 23,763,159 of record NC_091687.1, read on the forward strand.
TTTTTATCAATGAATGAGATACCTTCCATTTATTCAGATCTACTTTAATTTCTTTCAACAGTGTTTCATAGTTTTCAGTGTATAAGATAAATGTATTTCTAAGTATTTTATGTCCTTTTGGATGCTATTGTAAATGTAACTGTTTTCTTAATTTCATTTTTGGATTGTTCATTGCTAGGGCATAGAAAGACAATTAATTTTTGTAAATTGATAATGTATCTTGCAACTTTGATGGACATATGACTTCCAATAGTCTTTGTGGTGTGTTTAGCATTTTATATCAGATCAGATCGTCCGCGAAGCGGGATTATTTTACTTCTATCTTTCCAATCTTGATTTTTTTTATTTCTTTGTTGCCTAATTTCCTTAGCTAAAACCTCTAGCTTAACGTTGACTATAAATGGAGAGAGTGGTCATCCTTGTCTTGATCCTGAATTTAGGAGAAAATCATTCAGTGTTTCATCATTATGTACGATGTTAGCTTTGTGGTTTTTATAGGTGCCTTTTACCAGGTTTAGGAAGTTCTCCTCTTTTCCTAGTTTGTAAAGTGTTATATCGTGCAAGCATCTTGGTTTTTAACAAATGCTTTTTTCTGCATTAATTGAGATGATAATGTTTTTCTCTTCTTTATTCTGCTAATATGGTATATTACATTGGCTGATTTTTGTCTATTGAAACAAGTTTGTATTGTGGTGTAAATCTCTCTTGGGTAATGATTTGCGATCATGTTTACATAGTGCTGGGTTTGGTTTGCTATTTTTTAGGGGGGAGGATTTTGTATCTATAGTCACAATAGATATTGATATGTAGTTGTCTTTTCCTGTATGTCTTTGCCAAGCTTTTCTATTAGAGAAATACTGCCGCATAGAATGAGTTAGAAAGTGTTCTTTTCTCTTCTATTTTTCGGAAGATTTTATAGTGAATTGATATTAATTCTTTTTTAAACATTTGATAGAATTACTCATAATGCCATCTGGAACTGGTAATTTATTTTTTGGTAAATTTTTAAAAATTATTTACTAATTGACTCTCTTTCTTGTTTTCAGTCTATTCAGACTTTCTATTCTCTCTTGACTAAGTCATAGTAGTTTATGTATTCCTAGTAATATGTCCATTTTATCTAGGTTATGTAATTTGTTGGAATATAATTGTTTATAGTAATCCATTTTAATCTGTTTTTTTCCTTCTGTAAGGCCAAAAATAATGTATATTTCAGTCCTGATTTTAATAATTTGAGTCTTCTCACTTTCTTTCTTGGTCAGTATAGCTAAAGGTTTGTCAATTTTGTTGGTCTTTTCAAGAACCAACTTTTGGTTTCATTGACATACTCCATTGCTTTTCTATTCTCTATTTCATATATTTCCATTCTAATCCTTATTATTGCATTCTTTGTGCTTGCTTTGGGTTTAGTTTGCTCCATTCTTTCCAATTTCTCAAGGTAGAATGTTAGGTTACTAATTTTTAATTTTAAAAAATATAGGTTTTTTGCAGTTCTATATTTTTCTCCTAGCACTGCTTTAGCTGCATCATGTTGGCTTTACTTTTTACTTTTATTTTCATTCATCTCCAAATATTTTTTTAATTCCCTACATGATTATTCTTCAACTCTGTGTTTATTTGGGAGTGTAATTTTAATTTCCACATAATTTTGAATTTCTCAAATTTATTCTGTTTTTCATTTCTAGTTTTACTTGATTATGGTAAGAAAATACGCTTTGTATGATTTCAATTATTTTAAACCCATTAGTATTTGTTTTGTGGCCTAACGTATACTCTATGCTAAGGAATGTTCCCTATACAATTGAGAAGAATTTGTATTCTGTTATTTGGGGTGGAGTGTTTTATAGATGTTTATTAGGTCTAAATGGTTTATAGAGTTGTTCAAGTCTTCCTTATTGATCTCTGTCTAGTTGTTCTATCCATTGTTGAAAGTGGGATATCGAATTCTCCAACTATTATTGTTAAGCTTTTTATTTCTCACTTCATTTCTGTCAGTTTTTGCTTCATATAATTTGGGCCTCTGTTGTTAGTTTCATATGCATTTATAACTGTTATCTCTTTCTTATTGATTGATGTTTTCATAGTGATAAAATATCCTTCCTTGCTCCTAGAAACAATTAGTGTCTTAAAGTCTATTTTGTCTTTTTCAGTATAACTACACCAGCTTTCTTTTGTTTTATCTTTGCATGATGTGTCTTTTGTATCTTCTCATTTTTTAACCTCTTTATGTCTTTGAATATAAAATGTGTTCTTTGTAGGGATCATGTAGTTTGGTCATGTTTATTATTTTATCTGTCTGCCTTTCAATTGGAAAAATTAATTTACATTATTTAATGTAATTACTGATAAGGTAGAATTTATGTCTGCCATTTTGCTATTTGCTTTTTATGTCTTATTCTTCTTCTATTTCTCCATTGGTGTCGTTTTTTGTGTTAGATAAATATTTTCTAGTGTACCACTTCTTCTTGTCATTTCTTCTACTATATAATTTTAGTTATTTTCTTTCTGATTGACCTGGGAATTACAATTAACACCTTAATTTATAAATACCTAGTTCAAATTAATACCAAATTAATTTCAATATTAGCCACATACTTTGCTCTTATGTACTTCCATTCCCTTCTTTTTACCTTGTGTTATTGTCATAAAAATTGCATATTTATACAGTATAAGTCCATCAACACAGTTTCATATTTATTGTCTTAGACAGTTATTTTTTATATAAGAAGGAAAAGAGAAAGTTGTAAATGAAAAATATCTTTAAAGTGCCATTTAAAATGACATTTGCTGGTGTTGTTTCTTTTATGAGTTTGAATTGCTATCTAGTGTCCTTCATTATCAGCCTGAAGGACTCCTTTAGTGTTTCTTGTAAACCAAATCTGCTAGAGACAAAGTCTTTCAGTTTTTGTTCATCTGGAAAGTCTGAATTTCTGCTTCATTTTTGAAACATAATTTTTCTGTGTATTGAATTTTTGTTGACAGTCGCTTTCTTGCAGCACTCTAAACATGCTATCCCATTGTCTTCGGCCCTCCATGGTTTCTCATGACAAATCAGCTATAAATCTTATTGCAGATTCTCTTGCACATTAGGAGTTGTGTCCCTCTTGCTGTTTTCAAGATCCTTTACTTGATTTTGGTTCTCCATAGTTTGAATATGATGTATCCAGCTGTGGCTCTCTTTGAATTTGTCTACTTGGAGGTTTTTTTAGCTTTTGGAATGTGAAGATTAACAGTTTTACATCAAATTTGGGAAGTTTTGGCCATTATTTCCTCAGGTATTCTTTCTCTATATCCTGTCCTTCTAGGACTCTCAAAATTTGTATGTGGGTATGCTCAATGGTATCTCACAGACGTCTGATGCTTTTTGATTTTTCTTCATTTTTGTTTGTGGTTCTTTGACTGGATCATCGCAATTAACCTATCTCCAAGTTCACTAAATCTTCTGCCAGTTCACATCTCCTGCTGACCACTTTAGTAAATATTTTATTTTATTTATTACAATTCTCAACTCCAGAATTTCTATTCAGTTTATTTTTATAATTTATATCTGTGTATTAATATTTTCTGTTTGGTGAGACACTGTTCAGATATTTTCCTTTAGTTCTTTGGGTATGATTTCTTTTAGTTATTTGAACATATTTAAGATAATTGATTTGAATTTTTTGTCTCATAAATTTAATGTCTGGGCTTCTTAGGGACAGTTTCTGTTGATTTTTTTTCCTATATATGAGCCATACTTTCCATTGTAATATAGTTTGAAATCAAGGAGCATGATGCTTCCATCTTTGTTCTGTCTCAAGATTGTCATGGCCATTTGGGGTCTTTTGTGGTGTCATATAAATTTTAGTATTATTTGTTCTATTTCTTTGAAATATGCTTTTCAAATTTTGACAGGGATTGCATTGAATCTGTAGATTGCTTTGGGTAGTATGAACATTTTAACAATATTAATTCTTTCCATCCATGAGCATAGATTATCTTTTTATATGTTTGTGTCTTCCTCAATTTATTTCACTAATGTCTTACAGTTTTCAGTGTATAGGTCTTTCACCTTCTTGGTTAAATGTATTCCTAGGTATTTTATTCTTTTTGATGCAACTATAAATGGAATGGTTTTCTTAATTTCTCTTTCTGATAGTTCATTATTAGTGTATAGAAATTCAATAGATTTTTGTGTATTGTGTTCATATCCTGTAACTTTACTGAATTTATTCATTAGTTCTAACTATTTTTGGCAGAGTCTTTAGGATTTTCTAAATATAGTATCATGTCATCTCAAAATAGTGACAGTTTTACTTCTTCCTTTCCAATTTGGATGCTTTTTCTTTCTTTTTCTTGTCTAATTGCTCTGAAGAGGACTTCCAATACTATGTTGAATAAAAGTGGTGAAAATGAGCACCCTTGTCTTGTTCCTGATCTTAGAGTTGAGTATGGTGTTAGCTGTGGGCTTGTCGTATATGGCATTTGTTATGTTGAGGTACATCCCCTCTATACCCATTTGTTGAGAGGTTTTATCATAAACGGATGTTAAACTTTGTCAAATGATTTTCCTGAAGCTATTGAGATGATCATATTATTTTTATCTTTTATTTTGTTAATGTGGTGAATCACATTTATTCATTTGTGTCTGCTGAACCATCCATGCACCCTTGGAATAAATCCCACTTGATCATGGTGTATGATCCTCTTAATGCTTTGTTAAATTTGGTTTGTTAATATTTTGTTGAGGATTTTTGCATCTATGTTCATCAGGGATATTGGCCTGTAACTTTTTTTTTCTTGTGTTGTCTTTGTCTGGTTTTGGTTTTCAATTTAATGTTGGCCTCACAAAATGAGTTTGGAAACGTTCCCTTTTCTATTCTTTGGAGGAGATTGAGAAAGATTGGTGTTAATTCTTCTTTAAATGTTCAGTAGAATTCACCAGTGAAGGAGTCTGGTCCTGGACTTTTGTTTGTTTGGAGAAATGCTTTCCTGTTTCATTGCATGTCTCATAATTTTTTGTTGAAAATTAGATACTTTAAGTAATATAATATGGCAACTCTGGAAGTCAGATCCCTCCCTGCCCCAAGTTTATTGTTATTGCGCTTGTTATTGTGTTGTTATTGCTGTTTGTTCATTTAGTGACTTTTCTATACTAATTCAGCAAAATTCTTATTTTTTGTCATGTGCAACCACAGAAGTCTCTGTTCAGTTAGATCAGTGGTCAGCTAATGATTGGATATTGATTTTCCTGAATCAATAAGAGTCCTAAACTTTGCTGAAGTTATGTGTGTGTTGAGGCGTGCATTCAATGCTCTGGCAGGCAGTTTACAACATTGCCTTATTCTTCACTTTCTGCTTGCACAAAGCCTCAAGGTCAGCCAGAGATGAAAGATTAGGACCTTCTCAAGTCTTTCTTCTGCATGTATGCAGCCCTGCACGTGAATGTGGTCCTCTAGATTCCCAGGAACATGTCAAAGCTTTTCAAAGTCCTTTATGGTTATCTAATTTCATATCTTTTCCTTTTAAGTTTTTTGATCAGTTTCTTGGTAGCCCTAAAAACATCACTGCCTCAGGCAGATGCAAAAATAAACCAATTGACGCTGATTTTTCCCAGCAAATATCCCAGGGAAAAAGCTATTTGCATTGAGCAAGCTGTAAGTCACTACGAATAAAGACAAGCCTTGTGTATGGTGTTTTCCAGTAACTTCCAGATGAGTCAAATAATGACAATTCTCTAGGAATAAGGTGGTTGGGAAAACTCCAAACTCATTCTTCTCCCTTTAGTGGCTACTTATTTGCTGGTTTTCATGGCTACCATGATTATAAGACTGTTGATTTCTAAGGCCCTTTTGGAGCTGGAGACAGTGGAAGGGGAAAAGGGAAATTTAACATGCCGCAAAAGTCAGTCTTACTAAGATTTAGCTGTTTATCTTGAACAAACTTCCTCATATTATTTCCAACCTTTGTTAAATTTCCAGGATTCCATACAAGTTGATTTTGACAATTTTTACCAGTATTCTCATTGCTTTTTTGGAGGAGTAAAGTTTTGGAGGTTCTTATGCCATCATTCTGGAAGTGCTCTCCTATTTATTGTTTCTAAATTTCAGTACTGCCTAATAAATCTGCGCTGAAGCCAAAGACCTAAGCCTTTAATAGCCTTAGCATAAAAATATCTTTCAGAGGCCAGCCCCATTGCCTAGTGGTTGATTCAGCACCCTCCACTTTGGCAGCCCAGGTTCACGGGTTTGCATGATCCCAGGCATGGACCTACACCACTTATTGGCCATGTTGTGGCAACCTACATACAAAATAGAGGAAGATTGGCACAGATGTTAGCTCATAGCGAATCTTCCTCAGCAAAAAAAGAAAAAAATATATATAAATATATCTTTTAAATCCAAAGTTAACGCCAAAGTTTATGTATTCATCTGGGATTTATGGAAAAATTCTAAGAAATGTAACAATTGAAATATTTTGTGATAAAACTGAATACAAAGATAATTGAAATTAAATAAGGTTAATTCAAGAACCTACAAAAGAGGAAGTAACTCAGAAGGAAATAGAAGAAGTAGAATAATAAAAGTAAAAAGAGAAATTAATCAAAGAAGGAAATAAAGGAACTACAAGGATAAAAACTTATATAAATATACATGGAGAGAGAGAGAGATTTTTATTTTAAGGAATTGGCTCACACAGTTGAAGGGGCTGGCAAGTCTGAAATCTGTAGGGAAAACTGGGAGCCTAAAGATTTGAGTAACAGTTTGTGTTTCAGTCTTGAGGCCAAAAGCTAGAAATTCAAGCAGAATTTGTATGTCACAGTCTGGAAGTAGAATTCCTTCTTCTCTGGGAAACCACAGTCTTTGCTCTTAAGGTCTTCAGCTAATTAGATGACCCTCACTCACATTATGAAAGGCAATCTGCTTCACTTAAAGTCAACTGATTTTAAATGTTAATCATTTCTAGAAGCTACCTTTACAGCAATATCTGGACTAGTATTTGACCAAACAACTCATCAACATAGTCTAGCCATGTTGAAACATAAAATTAATCATCACACTTGCACATACAGGCAAAGTTAGAAAGGGATTCAATGCTACTTTTTGTAGTGACTTCAGGCCCATTTTTCTCCAGTTCTCTTGCTTCTCCCCATCCATGTCTTGGCTTTATCTTCAGACAGTTAATTAGATATTGCAACATTTCCAGGCCTCATATTCATGTAGGACAAATCCAAGAAGAAGGAAAAGTATCTTCCAATAGCTCACTGTAAGGAAAAAAATAATTACTTTGCAAATATCAGTTGGAATCACTTTGAGCCAAGTGTGTCACAGAGTCATTTGAGAATTAATCACTGTCTAGGAAGATAGAATTGACCCTGATCTAATGAGTTCTATTCTATAGATGAGTCTAGGGTCAGCTTCTCTGAGTTCTGTAGTATGGAAAGGAATAGATAACTGAATGACCTGGAACTCTTTTGTAAATGATGAAATGGAATGGATACAAAGTGGCAAACAGCAATGTCCCCTGCCATCAACAAACCAAAAGCTGGTTCTAAGGACAACAGCAAAAACAACAGCATCAGCAGCAAAATTCATGAAAAAGACAAAGGGCAGAAGAGAATAATTAAATAAAAATAGAGACACCTAAATAAACACTATGGAAATAAAAAAGAAGCATAACTGTAGCTAGAATATTTTTTAATATTAAAGAACACCTTGAACAAATTATGCCAATATATTATTTTGAGCTCATTTACATTATTATGAAAGGAATAAGTTTAGAAAAGATATAAATTACAAATATTTATTTTAAAATGAGTAGAAATCCTAAGTAAAACAACAAAATAAATAAATAAATTAAATTGTTAGTTGCCTCTACTCCTTAACCAAAACATCTAGATACGGACAGTTTTCTTTTTTTTTTTTTTTAAAGATTTTATTTTTTCCTTTTTCTCCCCAAAGCCCCCCGGTACATAGTTGTGTATTCTTCGTTGTGGGTTCTTCTAGTTGTGGCATGTGGGACGCTGCCTCAGCGTGGTCTGACGAGCAGTGCCATGTCCGCGCCCAGGATCCGAACCAACGAAACACTGGGCCGCCTGCAGCGGAGCGCGCGAACTTAACCACTCGGCCACGGGGCCAGCCCCTAGATACGGACAGTTTTATAAACAGTTCTGTCAACTTTAAGGAAGAAATAATTCCTACCAACAGGAAAATGATTTAAAGAACATGAAAAGATATGAAACTATTTTATTATATGAGTGGAGTATAACATTAACACTAAAATAAGTAGAGACAAAAAGTAGAAAATTATGGTCCAATCTAACCTATGATATATATGAAAATATTCTAAATAAAGGATGGCAAGTTAAAACTAACAAAGAAAACATTACTAGATAAATTTGGTCCCAGGTGTGCAAAACTATTTCAACATTATAAATCTATATATGTAAATCAACACATTAATGATTTATGTAGAAAAAGAAGGATATAAGAAATATAATCAGAAGGATGTAAGAAAATATATAAAAAATAAAGTTAAAAAACATTAATAATGAAAAATTCTAAGACATTTAATACGTACTACTGATAAATTTTCTGGGCACACAAAAAGACAAATTTGAAATGAAAAATGTCTTTTACAATACTTGTGGTAAACCTCACACTTAGTGCTTAATCTAATAAGTATTCCAATTAAGCTTAAGTGGAAACCAATCATAACCCTTATAACCCTTAGTGTTCCATTGTCAAAGAGAACCAACACCAGACTCTAGTTAAAACAATAAAGATAGATTATATTCAGGAAGTATTACAATAGAGAAAAAGAGACCTCTGTATAGAACTGGGCTCAATTCCAAATATAGTAAAGACAGCTGGGATTTAACAGCCAGGGAGAAGATTTAGAGAGGGGGACATTCACTGGATGGAAAATACTGAGAAGAGACAACAAGGGTGGGTGAAATTCTTGCTAGATTGACCTAATAGGATTCTTGCTGATGCAGGCCAGGATGACCTGATATCAAGAGTGGAAGATGAGGAATTTTACTAGATATTGAGAGTGATCATATAGTAAGGATGAGGGAGAGTCTCTCTAAAGTGACAGCAGGATTCTTGCTAAACTGGGCTATGCATATCTGGCAAGGATGGGAGTCAAGGTCAAGGTCTTGTCAAGAAGAGACTGAGTTTGGTCAAGGATAGTGTCTTATTTTATTGGAAATCTAAGCCAAATAATGAAACAAGATAAAAATTAAGACATTTGGAAACAGAAAGATAATTTTCCTTGTTTTAAAATTATACTTTAGAGAGTTAGATCAAGATGGCAAAGTAGGAATATCCTTAGCTCACCTCCTCCCATGGACACACCAAAACTACAACTACATATAGACCAACAATTGCTGAAAATGGCCTGAAGACTAACAGAACAGATTTTCCACAACTAAGAATATAAAGAAAAAGCCACACCAAGACAGGTAAGATGGGCAGACATGCAGTCTAGTGAGAACCCACACCCCTAGTGCTGCGACACACAAGTGAGAGGGATACCAAACAGTAGAGGTCCTCCCAGAGGAACAAGGGGCTCTTGCCCCACCTCTGACCTGCACTTGGAAGATGGGTCCTCAATGTTTGGCTTTGAAAATCAGTGGGGCTTATGTCCAGGAGAATCAGAAGGCTAGAAGGAATCAAAATCCCACTCTTAAGAAAGGTCTTACAGAGGCCAGCCCCTGTGGCCTAGTGGTTAAGCTCAGCATGCTCCACTTTGCTGGTCCAGGTTCAGTTCCCAGGCATAGACCTACACCACTGGTCTGTTAGTGGCCATGCTGTGGCAGTGGCTCACATAAAAGGGAAAAAAGGATGAATATTAGCAACAGATGTTAGCTCAGAGTGAATCCTCCTCTGTACAAATAAATAAATAAATAAAAAGAAAGGTATTACATAATAATAAAGGGATCAATCCAACAAGAGGATATAACACTTGTAAATATCCATGTGCTCAACATGGGAGTACCTAAATACATAAAGCAAATATTGACAGACATAAAGGGAGAAATTGACAGGAATACAATAATAGTAGGGGACTTTAACACTCCACTTACATCAATGGATATCATCCAGACAGAAAAGCAATAGGAAAACACTGGACTGAAACAATACATTAAAACAGATAGACTTAAAAGATATATACAGAACATTTTATCTAAACTGTGGAATACACATTCTTTTCAAGTGCACATAGAACATTCTCCAGGACAGATCACACATTAGACCACAAAACAACTCTAATAAATTTAAGATTGGAATCATCTCAAGCATCTTTTCTTATCATAATGGTGTGAAATTAGACATCAATTATAAGAAGAAAATGGAAAAAATCACAAACAAATCTAAACAACATGCTACTAAACAACCAGTGGGTCAATGAAGAAATAAAAGAGGAAATCAAAAAACACGTTGAGACAATGGAAATGGAAACACAATGTTCCAAAATTTATTGGATGCAGCAAAAGCAGTTTTTAAGAGGGAAGTTTATATCTATACATGCCCACATCAGGAAACAAACACAAAAAAAGTTTAAAATAAACAATCTAACCTTACTTCTAAAGGAATTGAAAAAGTAGAACAAACGAAGCTCAAAGTACTAGAAGGAAAGATCAGAGAAGAACAAAACTAAAAAAATAGAAAAGATTAATGAAACTAAGAACAGGTTCTTTGAAAAGATAAACAAAATTGATAAACATTTAGCTATACTCATCAAGAAAAAAAGAAAGAAGGCCCAAATAAGTAAAATTAGAAATGAAAAAGGAGATGTTACAACCAACACCACAGAAATACAAAAGGTTGTAAGAAAGTACTACAAACAATTATACACCAACAAGTTGGACAATCTAGAAGAAACAAATAAATTCCTAGAAACATAGTCTGCCAAGATTAAATCTGAAAGAAATACAAAATCTGAACAGATTGATTAGTAGTAATGAAACTGAATCTGTAATCAAAAGACTACCAAGAAACAAAACTTTAGGACCAGACAGTTTCACAGGTGAATTCTACCAAACATTTAAGGAAGAGTTAACATCTATCTTCCTCAAACTATTCCAAAAAAATTGAGGAGACATTTCCTAACTCATTCTATGAAGCAATCACTACCCTATTACCAAAACCAGACAAAGACACTACAAAAAAAGAAAATTACAGATCAATGTCCCCAATCAACATAGAAGCAAAAGTCTTCAACAAAATGTTAGCAAATTGAATTTGACAATACATTAAGAGGATTATACACCATGATCAAGTGGGATTTATTCCAGAGATGCAAGGATGGTTCAATATCTGCAAATCAATCAACAAGATACATCGCATTAACAAAATGCAGGGTAAAAATCGTATGATCATCTCAATAGATGCAGAAAGTGAGTTTGACAAAATTCCACATCCATTTATGATAAAAACTCTCAACAAAGTGGGTATAGAGGGAAGATACTTCAACACAATAAAGGCTATATATAACAAATCCACAGCTAACATTATACTCGATGGTGAAAAGCTGAAAGCATTTCCTTTAAAATCGGAAGATGACAAGAATGCCCACTTTTGCCACTCTTATTTATCGTGTTATTTGAAGTCCTAATCACAGCAATCAGACTAGAAAAATAAATAAAAAGCATCCAAATTAGAATGGAAGATAGAAAAAAGGTCACTATGTGCGGATGACATGATACTAAATTTAGAAAACTCTAAAGACTTTACCAAAAAATATTAGAACTGATAAATTAGTTCAGTAAGGTTGTAGGTTACCAAATTAATATATAGAAATTCATTGTCTTTCTATATACTAATAATGACCAATCAGAAAGAGAACTTCAGGAAAAAATTCAATTTATAATTGTTTCAAAAAGAACAAAATACCTACGAATAAATTTAACCAAGAGAGTAAAAGAACTGTACTCTGAAGAATGATAAGACATTGATGAGAGTTTGAAAACAACACAAATAAATGTGAAGATATTCTGTGCTCCTGGATTAGAAGAATTAACATTGTTAAAATGGCCACACTACCCAAAGCAATCTATAGATTCACTGAAATTCTTATTAAAATACCAATGGCATTTTTCAGAGAACTAGAAGAAATAATTCTAAAATTTATATGGAAACACAAAAGACCCCACATAACCAAAGCAATTACGAGAAAGAAGAACAAAGCTGGAGGTATCACAGTCTTTGATTTCAAACTATATAACAAACCTATAGTAATCAAAATTGCATGGTCCTCGCACAAAAACAGACACATAGATAATGGAACAGAATAGAGAGCCCAGAAATAAACCCATGCTTCTATGGTCAATTAATCTATAACAAAAGAGGCAACAATATACCTTGGAGAAAAGACAGTTTCTTCAATAAATGATGTTGGGAAAACTGAACAGTTACATGCAAAAGAATAAAACTGGACTATTTTTACATGATACACAAAAATAAACTAAAAAGGGATTACAGACTTAATTGTAAGACATGAAACCATAAAACTCCTAGGAGAAAACATAGGCAGTAATCTCTCTGACATTGGTCTTAACAACATTTTTTTTTGGATCTATCTTCTCAAGCAAAGGCAACAAAAACAAAAATAAGCAAATAGAACTACATCAAACTAAAAAACTTTTACTTGGTGAAAGAAACAATCAGCAAAATGAAAAGGCAACCTGCTAAATGGGAGAAGATATTTGCAAATGATATATCTGACAAGGAGTTAATATCCAAAATATATAAAGAACTCATACAACTCAGTCCTTTTAAAAAATATCTGATTAAAAAATTGGCAGAAGACCTGAACAGATATTTTTCCAAAAAAGACATACAGATGGCCAACTGACCTATGAAAGAATGCTCCACATCACTAATCATCAGGGATATACAAATCAAAACCCCAGTGAGATATCACCTCACATCTGCCAGAATAACTATTATCAAAAAGACCAGAAGTAGCAAATGTTGCAAAGGATGTGGAGAAAAGAGAGCCCTCATACACTGTTGGTAGGAATGCAAATTGGCGTAACTATTGTGGAAAACAGTATTGAGGGTCCTCAAAAAATTAAAAATAAAACTACCATAGAATCCAGCAATTCTGTGTTTGTGTAGTTACCCAAATAAAACAAAACACACTAATTCCAAATGATATATGCACCTCTATGTTCATTGCAGCATTATTTACAATGCCCAAGATATGCAAGCCACATAAGTATTGTGGTGTGTATATATGTGTGTGTGTATATATATACACACACACATATATAGATATATGAAGGAATATTATGAAGCCATAAAAAATGAAATTTTGCCATTTATGACAACACAGATGAATCTAGAAAGTATTATGCTTAGTGAAATAAGTCAGAATCTACAGACAAATTGTAAAATGAGCAGATTTGCCAGATAAATTAAAACATGGGAAAATCAACAGGATTCTAACAGCAGTTCCCACTTAGAAAAATCAAAGTACCAGTAAGATGTCTTACCTTTTCATTCAAAAACATCTATTTAGATTTGAAAAACAATTGTGGCAAAAAATATAAAAACATTATTGAAGTACCTAGAAGGTGAACTGAAAAAATGAAATAACCCATTTTCATGACTGCAGGAATGCAATTCTGATAAAATTATTAATAATAAGACTTAAAACCAACAATTATTGACACTCTCCATATGCCAGACACATTTTCCAAGTACTTTACAAAATGTATTTTATTTAATTCTTACCACATTATTTTGAAGATAGTTTATGATTATGTTCGTTTTAAAGGTGGAGGAACCAGGTGGACAGAGATAAAACAATTACTCACTGTCACAGTTAAGTAAGAAGCAGAAGTGGGATGCAAATTTTCAAATTCTGATCTAAAAATATAATTCAGCTCCAACAAAGAAATCCAAAAGGACAAAGTATTTTTGAAATTTTATAGAAGATTTATTCTCAGAATATTCAGGAAATTTTAATTTATTAATTCATTTAATCCTTAAAAGATACCCATGAACAATGTAGTATTATCTCTATTTTATATATGAAGAAACCAACACACAGAAAGTTAAAGTCATTATCCTATGGTGGCTCAGCTAGTTGGTGGCAAAGCTGGGGTTCTGGATAATCCAATTCCAAAATCTAGGCTCTGAAGAAGTACACATTACATATATTTGTATATGTTTCAAATGTGAGAAAATGACAACGTTGTTTAATTCTTGATGATGTTTTTGTTATATACCTATCTAAATTTCTTTATATAAAATTTTTAATAAAAAATAAAGCAAAGCATATTCTAAGTAAGCAAAGTTTTAGTGGCAAAATACAACAGTGTTTGTTCACTATTACTGACATGTAGGGCAAAGTAAGCTGTATTTGGAAATGCAAATGTATTTGAAATAGTGTAATTTCAACGTTTGTCAGGCTAATGAATTTAAGGTAGATGAATCTTTGATGAATTTTGGTAAATGATCATGATTCCTTATACATAATTCATCCTGTCTACAATGTATAAGTTACAGTTAAAAGATCAAAGAAAAGAGGCAGAGGAAACAATTAGAAAAACACAATAATAGTTTAAATGAGAAATAATGCTTACTCAAAAAGTAAACATAGGACTAGTGAGAAGAGAACATAAAAGTAAAGCATTAAAGAAGTAAAAATGGCTAGACTTGGTGATGATGGGACACTACAGTGAATTCCAGGCATCTGGCTTCCCTAATTAGAGATAGAATGGAATAGATCTACATACTGAGACCCAAAAATTAGGACTGAAAAGGAAATTATTTAATATGCTAAGCTTGATTGTGAGAAATCCAGAGTATCACTTCTGCAGCTGATTTCAAAACTCAGGAAAGAAGTCTGCAAAAATCAGAGTCAGTTCAAAATTACAAAGAGTATGGGGTAAAGACAGATTGTTAGAGAATCTGAGGTGTTATCCACAATCAAAGAAGGAAAAGGAGGACTTTGGGGAAAAAGCATAGAAATGAGAGCTTAAAGGATAAAAAGAATCATGACAGAGGTTGGTAATGGGAGCCAAGAGGATAAAGTGTAAGTGAGTGAGTGGCCCACGGTATAAACAACTTAGTCAACTAAGGTTGACTATAAGGTTGAAAATAAGAACTGCAATAACCCATTGTTTTGGTGGGATGTTGAGCATCAGACAATTTTGTCAGAATTATTGCAATGTAGCATTAGTTACGGCAGATTAAAAGCCCTCAGATATCAGAGGATGAGAAGAAATTGAGTTAGAAGGGTGGGCTATGCCAGTGAGAAGTTTGGCTGAGAAAGGTAAGGGTGGGGGAGGCAGAGGAGAAGAGTAGCAAGAAAGGGAGGTGGAATAAGGGAGGAGGATATTGTTATTGTTGTTTCTACTTAAAAGTTTCCAATCTTAGGGGAAAGAGCTAAAAAAGGAAGAGGTTTAAAGAGGGAAGTAATTCATGAAGAAACTTCTTAGAGCTTGCAAAAACTTTGAGCAAAAGTGGAACCCAAGTGCATGCTATATCAGAGTTAGATATAGCACCTAAGAATGAAGTGTAGTCTGTGAATTGGCCCAGTACTCCTCAATGTGTGGGTCACAGATCAGCAGCATCAGCATTACACTGCATTAGAACCTCTTGGAGTGACACCCAGAAATCCACCTTATAACAAGATCCTCAGGTGATTACTATGTACTTTAAAATTTTAGTAATGTCATAAGTGATGAAGAGTTCACAAAGAGGCATAGGAAGCCGTTTCAGACAAGATTTTAAAATCCACCATCAGAGTCAAACATAAGTAAAGAGCTAGAACACAAGGAAAGGAGACAGGTGTTTGAGAAGATGACCTACATGTTGGAATCTTTCAGTTTTCCTTTTCACATAATGTAAACTGCCATCAGCTCTATCAATTGTATTCAACAATTCCAATTTGCATATTGCATATTACGTATTTAAATGTATGGAATATGTTTTTACATATTTGCAATCTGATAAGCCAAAAATAGCTTTCTTAGAGAGTCACCATCTCAAAATATTTCTGTAAACCATATTGTTGAGCAAACTTTTAAAAATTAGATGATTAAAATTATCATAAATGAGAAGTGACTTGTTATTAAATACACCATATATAGCGAATTACAAAATACATATGGTATGTCATACACATATAAAATAATTACTGTCTTTTGACCTGTTTCCCACTAGATTTGACTCTTTATGCAGTGACAACTCATTCCTGAGAAGGGTAGCACAGGTTGAACAAGATTAGATTTACTGGCCCTTTATTCTGCTTTACATACATTTCTGGCCTTTTCCTTATCGTGCCTCTTCTGGAGAGTTAACTCATCTCCTGAGATACTCACTATCCTAGTGTGACCTACTTATTGTGTTAGCCAATGAAATTGATTGAGTAAGGAGCCTACTGTAACCCTGAAAAGAGCCCACATTCCCAGTGAGATGCTTTTTATTCTAATATAGGGATTAATTCCAAGACTAGAAATTTGGGTATACAAAAATTATATAGTTTTTTCTTCTAAAACTTCACTTACGTTCTAATTTGAGTCCCAAATTCTGCATAATAACAAATAATTGAATATAGTAAAATAATTTTTTGAGTTATTCCATTTTGATTCCAAAATTATGTATTCCTTATTTCTTGCTTTTCCTTTTTCCAAATGACATCACAATTCTGGGAGTCTTGAGTCATTAGAGAAATATATCTAGGAAATTTATGAAAATAAAACTTGAAACAATGACAACATAGCCATAACTTTTGCTAGATAGAAAATCTAAATAGATATCAACCTCATCAGGCCCAACACACTCTCCCATTGTAGCCAATATTTTGTAATGTCTGTTTTAATATTGAAATTTAAATAGAATTCATAAACTATCTACACATATGAGTTCTAAAATAATTTATAGTATTCTCATTATAATATAAAGGTCTTATAGGGGAATAAAATCTTGTTTCAAAACTAAAAAATATAATGGATACTCAGATGTTTACATAGATTTAAAATGAGTAAGTTTGAATTTAAGAGAAATAAAATGACCCTACACCATTTTCTTAAAAAATTAAAGAGAAATGAAGGAGCAGATGTAGATTTTAAATTAGACACTAGAATAAAAATTAGTATAATAATAAGTAAGAATAAACCATTCATTCATGTGTATGGTAAGAGATTAAGTAAGGACAGCAAGCCAGGACAAATTATTTTTAAAGACAAGAAAAAGAGATGTCTTGCATATGACCTGGACCTTATTTAAAGTGTAATATCAAAATAAACTTCTTTGTCATGTTATGGAATATGATTTTAACAAAATATGGCAGGAAATATATTTTGTACCTTGTGGCCTATCACATACAGACAAACACATTTAATCTGGAGATGATATTTTAAATAGGTGACAGGGAGAGAAGAAATAATATGCAATTTAATATTAAACATTAATGGATAGTATCAGAGTAAACCTGAAGATAAAGAGGCAACCCTTAGATAAATGAAAAATAATATTCAATTTTTAAAACATGGATTTTTAAAAATTCTGCTTCAACAACTATAAAAATACATGCTGGAGAGAGTGACATCAGCATCATAGCAGAGTGAGCACTACTGGTGATCTCTCCCCTCCATGATACAGTGCAAATAACATTCATACTCCAACAGGGGTCATCCATGCAACACAAAAGACATCTGAGAGACACATAGAGCCATATGTCGGAGGGTAGAGAAGCTGGAGCCCCCCTCGAAGGAGGTGGAACAGGGTAAGAGAAAACATTGCTCCCTCCCCAAAAGACTGCAATACAGGACTGTACGTGGCCTCTGAGAGGGAAGGAAGTGGAGAGGGAGAGCCCATTAGTGAGAACATCAAAGATTACTGAGGCTGCTCGCAGCCTAATGGAAAACCCCCTACCGAGATGAAAGCTATTGCAGGGGTGACTTTATCAAGCCAACACCCCAGAGAAGCAGAAAGTGAGGGCAAAATGAGTAAGCCTGCAAGAGCACACAGAAGAAAGCACCCCTCCCTCTGACATGCCCAGCATCTGCTCCAGCACCTGGGATCTCTGCAGAATGCAGAGGGTTCAGAATACACAGCTCTTGACCCCCACCCGGTGGCAATAAGTAGTAATAGTGATCAATAATACCAGGATGTGAAAAACAGAGCCACACCCTCTAGCAGTATCAAAAATCATATTAAATCTCTAGACCAGAGAGAAAATGACAAGTACCCAGACATCAGTCCTGAAGACACAGAAATATACAATCTAAATGATAAATGAGAATTCAAAATATGTATCATCAAAGAACTCAATGAGTTGAAAGAGAATGTACAGAAAAAAATTCAATGAGTTTAGGAGCTACTTCACAAGAGATTGAAACTATAAGAAGAATCAATCAGAAATATTGGAGATGAAAGACACAATGGATGAGAAAAAACAAAATATGGATTCCCTGAATGCTTGAGTGGACATCATGGAGGAGCTAATCAGCATGATCAAGGATAGACATATTAAAATGCTCCCAACAGACAAGAGAGAGCTAAGACTAAAAAGAAAGACTCCGAGAAATCTCCAACTCAACTAGGAAATGTAACATAAGAATTATAGGTATCCAAGAGGGAGAAGAAAAGGAGAATGGAGCAGAAAGCTTGTTCAAAGAAATAATATTGGAGAACATCCCAAACCTGGGGAAGGAGATGGAAATCCACATGGAAGAGACTATCAGATCTCATAAATATAGTAATGTAAAAATACTTGCTGCAAGGCATATATTAGTGAAATTGGCAAAAGTCAGTGACAAAGAAAAAATAATAAGGGCAGCAAGGCAGAAGAAAATAACCTACAAAGGAACACCATCAGGCTTTCAGCAGATTTCTTTGCAGAAACCTTACAGGCTAGGAGAGATTGGAATGACATTAGAATCCTTGAAGGACAAAAACTTTCATCCAAGAATACTCTATCCAGTGAAAATATCCTTCAAGTATGATGGAGAAATAAAAACTTTCCCAGATAAACCAAAGCTAAGGGAGTTTGTAGCCACAAGACCTTCCCTACAAGAAATCCTAAAGAAGGCCCTCATACCTGAAAATAAGTGGGATAAGGGAGTTACAAAGCATGTAGTAAGGACTTAAATAGGTAGACAAAATAAAAAAATTGTAGATATACATAAAATAGGTTAGCAAATACTCAAGTATAACACTAAAGATAAAGGGAAGGAAAACACTGAAAACAAGGGTAATCTTGTCATTCTAACCACAAACTCACAACACAAGATGCAATAAGATATGACAAAAACAACATAACAGGGAAGAGGAAGGGGACTGAATCGGTTTACTCTAAGGAAATAAGAGGCCATCAGAAAATGGATGATCTGACCTATGATATTTTGCATATAAACCCCATGGTAACCACTAAACAAAAAATTCAAACAGACATACAAATAATAAATAAGGAGCAAACAAAGAAACCCAACATAAAAACCCCACATAACTCAATTGGTATACTGAAACACATGGGACAAGAAACAAAGGAAATACTGGAGAACTGGAAAATAAGTGATAGAATGAGGGCATTGAGCCCTCATATATTGATAATCACCATAGATGTAAATGGATTGAATTCCCCAATAAAAAAACACAGAGTGGCGAGATGGATTAAAGAACAACCAAACAATATGCTGCCTCCAAGAAACACATCTCAGCTCCAGTGACAAACATAGGTTCAGAGTGAAGGGATGGAAGACAATGCTCCAAGCTCATGGCAAACAAAAGAAAGCAGGTGTCGCCATACTTATATGAGACAAAGTAGACTTCAAGATAAGACAGGAAAAGAGAGACAAAGAGGGGCAGTATATAATGATCAAAGGGTCACTCCACCAAGAAGAGATAACACTTATGAATATCTATGCACACAACACAGGAGCACCAAAGTTCATAAAGCAACTATTAACAAGCCTAAAAGGTGATGTTAATAACAACACAATAATAGTAGGGGACTTCAACACTCCATTCACATCAATGGATAGATCATCCAGAAGGAAAATCAACAAGGAAACAGTGGAAATATGTGAAAAGCTAAAACAGTTGGACCTCATAGACATATATAGAGCACTCCACCCCAAAACAGCAGAATACACATTCTTAGCAAGTGTGCATGGATCATTCTCAAGGATAGATCACATGTTGGGAAACAAGGCAAGCCTCAATAAATTTATGAAGATTGAAATAATAACAAGCATCTTTTCCTATCAAAATACTATAAAGCTAGAAATTAATTACAAGGAAAAAGCTGTGAAAGGGACAAAGATGTGGAGACTAAACAGTATGCTATTGAGCAACAAGTGGATCCTTGAAGAAATTAAAGGAGAAATCAAAAAATATCTGGAGACAAATAAAAGTGAAAATGTACCATACCAACTCATACGGGATGCAGCAAAAGCTGTATTAAGAAGGAAATTCATCACAATACAGGCACACCTTAACAAACAAGAAAAATCTCAAATAAGCAATCTCAAACTACACCTACCTGAATTAGAAAAAGAAGAACAAAGTCCAAGGTCAGGATAAGCAGAGAAATAAAAATCAGAGCATAAATAAATGCTATTGAAACTAAAAAGACAGTAGAAAGGATCAATGAAACAAGGAGATGGTTCTTTGAGAAAATAAACAAAATTGACAAATCCCTAGCCAGACTTACAAAGAATAAAAGAGAAAAAGCTCAGATAAATGAAATTAGAAATGAAGGAAGAGAAATAATAACAGATACCACAGAAATACAAAGGATTATAAGAGAATACTACGAAAAGCTATATGCCAACAAAATGGATAATGTAGAAGGAATGGATAAATTCTTAGACACTTACAACCTCGCAAAGCTGAATCAAGATGAAGGAGAGAATCTAAGTAGACCAATCACAAGTAGAGATAATGAAACAGTAATCGAAAGGATCCCAAAAAGTAAAAGCCCATGACCATACAGCATTCCTGGAGAATTCTGTCAAACTTTCAGAGAAGATTTAATACTTGTCCTTCTCAAGCTATTCCAAAAAATTAGGGAAGATGGAGCACTTTCTGACACATTCTACAAAGCCAACCTCATTCTGATACCAAAGCCTGACAAGGATAACACAAAAAAGGAAAACTACAGGTCAATAATGCTGATGAACACAGATGAAAAAATCCTCAACAAAATATTGGCAACTTGTGGGGCTGGCCTGGTGGTGCAGCAGTTAAGTTCATACATTGCACTTCTGCAGCCCACGGTTTACCAATTCAGATCCAGGGTGCAGACCTATACACTGTTTGTCAAGCCATGCTGTGGCAGGCATCCCACATATAAACTAAAGGAAGATGGCTATGGATGTTAGCTTAGGGCCAGTCTTCCTCAGCAAAAAAACAAAACAAAACAACAAAACAAATTAGCAACTTGAATAAAGCAATACATCCAAAAGATCATGCATCATGATCAAGCGGGATTTATACCAGGGTCACAGGGTTGCAAATCAATCAATGTGATACATCACATTAACAAAATGAAGAATAAAACCACATAGATGTAGAGAAAGCATTTGACAAGATCCAACAGCCATTTATGATAAAAACTCTTAAAAAATGGGGATAGAAGGAAATTATCTCAACATAATAAAGGCTATATATGACAAACTAATAGTCAACAACATACTCAATAGGGGAAACTGAAAGCCATCCCTCTGAGAACAGGAACAAAACAAGGATGTCCACTATCACCACTCTTATTCAACATAGTACTGAGGGGTTTGGCCAGAGCAATGAGACAAGAGAAAGGAATAAAAAGAATCCAGACAGGGAGTGAAGAAGTGGAACTCTTGCTGTTTGCAGACAAAATCTTATATATAGAAACCCTAAAGAATCCATGAGAAAACTATTAGAAATAATTAACTACTACAGTAAAGTTGCAAGATACAAAATCAACTTACAAACATCAGTTGCATTTCTATACTCTAACAATGAACTTACAGAAAGAGAACTCAAGAATACAATTCCACTTACAATCACAACACAAACAATAAAATCTCTAGGAATATATTTAACCAAGGAGGTGAAGGACTTATGCAAGAAAAACTATAAGACATTATTGAAAAACATAGATGATGATATAAAGAGATTCCATGCACATGGATTGCAAGAATAAACATGGTTAAAATGTCTATAGTACCTAAAGCAATCTAAAGATTCAACGCAATCCCAATCCCATTCCCAATGACATTTTTCATGGAAATATGAACAAAGAATCCTAAAATTCATATGGGGCAACCAAAGGCCTGTAATTGCTAAAGCAATCCTGAGAAAAAAGAACAAAGCTGGAGGCATCACAACCTCTGACTTCAAAATGAACTACAAAGTCATAGTAATCAAAACAGCATGGTACTGGTACAAAAACAGGCAGATCAATGGAACAGAACTGAAAGCCCAGAAATAAAACCACACACCTACAGCCAGTTAATCTTTAACAAGGGTGCCAAGAACATACAATGGAGAAAATATAGTCTCTTCAATAAATAGTATTGGGAAATCTGGATAACCACTTGCAAAAGAATGAAAGTAGACCATACACAAAAATAAGCTCAAATGGATCAAAGCCTTGAAGATAAGTCCTGAAACCACAAAACTCCTGGAAGGCAATATAGGTAGTATACTCGTTGACATCAAGCTTAAAATGATCTTTTGAAATACCATGTCTTCTCAGACAAGGGAAACAAAAGAAAAATAAACAAGTGGGACTTCATCAGTCTAAAGAGCTTCTGCAAAGCAAAAGAAAGTGGGATCAAAACAAAAAGACAACTCACCGATTGGGGTAAAATATTTGCAAATCATATATCCAACAAGGCATTAATCTCCATAATATATAAGGAACTCACACAACTTAACAAGGAAAAAATAAACAGCTCAACCAAAAAATGGGCAGAGGATATGAACAGACATTTTTCCAAAGAAGATGTACAGATGGCCAAAAAGCACATGAAAAGATGGTCAACATCACTAATCATCAGGGAAATGCAAATCAAAACTACACTAAGGCGTACTACTTACACCTGTTAAAATGGCTATAATCACTAAGGCCAAAAGTAACAAATGTTAGAGAGGGTGTGGAGAGAAGGGAACCCTCATACACTGCTGGTGGGAATGCAAACTAGTGCAGCCACTATGGGAAACAGTATGGAGATACCTCACAAAGCTAAAAATAGAAATATCATAATGACCCAGCTATCCTACTACTGGGTATCTACCAAAAAAACTTAAAACCAACAATCCAAAGTGACATATTTACCCCTATGTTCATTTCAGCACTATTCACAGCACCAAGACATGGAAGCCATCCAGGTGCCCATAGACCGAGGATAGGATAAAGAAGATGTGGTATGTATATATATATACAACAGAATACTACTCAGCCATACAAAAACACAAAATCATCCCATTTGCAACAGCATGTATGGACCTGGAGGGTATTATGCTAAACGAAATAAGCTAGACTGAGAAACACAAACACCATATATGATTTCACTATGTGAAGTATAAACAAACACATGGACAAATAAAAAAGTTCAGTGGTTACCAGGGAAAGGGGGGTGGGGGCTGGGCACAAGGGGTGAAGGGAAGCATTTACATGGTGACAGACAATAAATAATGTACAACTGAAATTTCACAATGATATAAACTATTATGAACTCAATAAAAATAAATATTTTAAAAGTTGCATATATATATATATATATATATATAGAAAAACAATAAACCATACCTACACCAAACCCAAAAATTAATTCAAGGTGAGTCATAGACCTAAATGTGACAGGTAAAAATTAAAGTTACAGAAGAAAACATCGGAGAGCAAATTCACAGCTTTTGGGTAGGCAAATATTACTTAAACATGACAGAGAAAGAACTAACCTTAAAAGACAAAACTGATAAATTTGACTTCATTAAAATTGAGAACTTCTATTATCAAAACACGTCAGCAGGAAATTGAATATATTTGCTATATATATATATATATCTGATATATCTGATAAAGTACTGTATCCATAATATATAAAGAATTCTACAGATTAATATGAAAGTTTTTTAAATGGACAAAATCTTTGAACAGGCACTTCTCAAAAAAGGAATCTAAATATACATCTGCCTTATGATGCAGCAATTCCATTCCTAAGTATGCCCTCCCCAAAGTAGCATATAAGGGCATATGTCTGTAAAAACTTGAACAAGCATGTTTGTAGCAGCTTTGTTCCCAATGGCCAAAAACTAGCAACAACCTAAACATCCCTTAACAGGTGAATGGATAAATAAATTGTGCTATATTCATACAATGGAACATGATCCAACAATTGAAAAAGGAGAAACTACTGATATGCAAAACATAGATAAATGTCTGAAATATTACGATAAGCAAAATAAGAGAAATGCAAGAATACAAACTATAGATTATATTTATATGAAACTGAAGAGTAATTCATGTGATAGAAGTCAGAAAACTTATCTTTGAGAGATGGGGTATCAACTAGGAGGTAACAGAGTTTCCTTGGAGGCTAAAAATGTTTTGTATATTGATCTGGGTGGTGGTTACACAAGTATATACATCTGTAAAAAAATATCCATGCTTAAGATTTATTTTACTATATACAAAATAATCTCTAATTTTAAAAAAGAATATATATATATATGTTGGAAATACAATTTTGATTTATAGTTCTTAAAATTAATAAGATTCTTGTATTTAATTGATGTTAACATTAATATTAGGCCTAAATATCTTATGAGGAAACTCAAAATGATTTTATTGTTTCTGCATTAATTACACAACTACACTGAAACCTCTTTCAACCAAATATGTAACTGAGACAGGCCACAATAAATAATTTAGCTTCCTTTAAAGAATTTTAAAAGAATGTGATTTGGGTTCATTTAATCTGAAATAATGCTCCCAGGTACATACTTATTTAGAATTATTATGCCTTTTCAATGTCAACCCTTTTATCTTTATGAAATGCCCTCTTTATCTTGAAGTCCTCATTTCTGGTATTCCCATACCAGTTGTCCTAAAATTGAAGTTTGTGGGGCCCGCCCAGAGGTGCAGCGGTTAAGTCTGCACATTCCACTTTGTGGGCTCATGGTTCACTGATTCAAATCCTGGGTGCAGACTTACACACCACTTGTCACGCCATGTTGTGACAGGCATCCCACACAGAAAATAGAGGAAGATGGTCACAGATGTAGCTCAGGGCCAAGATTTCCTCAGCAAAAAGAGGAGGATTGGTAGCAGATGTTAGCTCAGGGCTAATCTTCCTCAAAAAAATTTGAAGTTTGCATGGTATAAATGTTTCAATCATTTAACTTTCACTTTCAACCTGTATCCTTATATTTCAAATACCTTGTTTTTAAACAGAATTACTTGAGCCCTGATTTTTTTTTTTTTTTTTTTTTTTTTTGGCAATCCAGCATGACAATCTCTGTCTTTGAATTGGAGTGTTTAGTCCCAATTGTATTTAATGCAATTATCTATGTGGTTGAATTTAACTTTACCATCTTGAAATTTGTTGTCTATTTGTTCCATCTTTTATTTATTTTCTCCTCCTTTACTGCCTAGTTTTGATTAACCAAGGGCTTATTTTAAGCATTCTTTTTTACATACTCTATTGATTTTTAGCTTCTTGGGGGTTTTGTTTGTTTTTTAAAGTAAGTGCTCTAGAAATTGCAATACACATCCTTAAATTGTCACACTGCCTTGAATTAATATTATATCACTCTGTGTATAATGCAAAAACCTTACAATATTATAACTCCATTTATATCCTCTCCCATTCTTTGTGCAACTATTCTTATATGGTTTACTTCCAAATACTTTATAAACCCCATCATACATGTTTATAATTTTTGCTTAAACATATCAATTGTCACTTTCTATTAAACAATGCTAAAGGAGATATATAAGTGTTAAAGGAAATATATAAATTAAAATGAGTGAATTTCTAAGAAAAATAATATAAAATCATTATATCAGAATTTATAGAATACCTTAAAAGAATGGATCAGATGAAATTTGAGATCACTACACACTATTATAAATACAAATTAAAGAATGAATATAAATGCATTAAACTCCCAGCCCAAAAAATATAGAAAAGGAACAATACAGTGAACCAAAGAAGACATGAGAAGGAAAATAATAAAAGAATGAATTAAAGTGACGAAGAATAGAAAGAGAGTAGATTTGATGAATAAATAAAAATCTTGATTTGTGAAAAATTTTATAAAAATATAAACCACTACCTAAGTTGCTTAATGAAAAAAAAGCTAAAGCACAAAAATACATGATAAGTGAACAAAAATAACCAGTGATATGGAAGAAGGATGTGGTAATAATAATAATAATAATAGAATAGACACATATAAACATACACAGATAATGGCTCTAAAATGGTATGCCCATGTCCTAACCCCTAGTATCTGTCTTGTGTCCTTATTTGAAATAGGGTCTCTGCAGATGTAACTAACTTAACAGTGTTTCCTAAATCCAATGATATGTGTCCTTAAAAGAGACAAATTTAAGACTCAGAAACACACAGAGAAAAAAAGCCATGTAAATATGGAAGAAGAGATTAGAGGCCAGCCAAAAGCCAAGGAATGCCAAGGATTGCCAGCAGCTACCAGAAGTCTTGGAACAATTCTTCCTGAGAGCTTCCAAAAGGAACCACATTACTAACAACTTGATTCTGGACTTCGGGCCTCCAGAACTGTGAAAGAATAAAATTCTATTATTTTAAGTCACCCAGTTTGTGGTAATTTTTTATGGCAGCCCCAGGAAATTCATACAGATTTTGGTGCTAGGAAGCAGGGTGCTGCTGTAACAAAATCCTGGAAACATAGAAGTGGCTTTGGAATCTGGTAATGGTAGAAACTGGAAGAATGTTGAGGCACATTATAGAAAAAGCCTAGATTGCCTTGAAGAGATGGTTGGTAGAAATATGAACATTAAAGGTGAGTGCTCACATAGAAATAAAGAATACAATAAAGAAAAGTTCTACTTTCTTGGAGAACAAATATATTGTCATGACCACTCCATTGGTAGAAGCATGAACATTGAAGGTGTTTATGTTGAGATCTCAGAAGGAAATGAGGAACATATTAGAAACTAGAAGAAAGGCCATCCTTGTTATAAAGTAGCAGAAAATTGGCTAAATTGTGCTCTACTGTGGGGTGGAAAGATGAACTTGTCAGAAATGAACTTGGCTATTTAGCTGAGGAGATTTCCAAGCAGAGTGTTAAAGAGGAACCCTGGTTTCTCCTTTCTGCTTACAGTAAAATGTGAGTAGAGAGAGAAAGACTGAGGAAGGATTTGTTAAGCAAAAAGGAACCAAGACCATGATTTTGTAAATTCTCAGTCTATTCAAATTTCAAAGGATGCTAAAATTAAGAAATCCATTGTTGAGAAAGCATGCTTTAAAAAGAAGTTCAAGGATGTGGCTGGACCACCTTTAGCTGAAGAGATTAGGTGTATGAGTCATCGACCTAATCAAGTATCTTAGCAGAAGCCAGAAATAAAGATAGAATTTTCCAGAAAAAAATATGTGGAAGGCTCTATTGTCTAATGGTGTGGACCTCCATGACATAAAAATGAGACCTACAAGAGTTTTGACAATACTATACTACTGAAAACACTGCCAGCCTAGACTGAAAGGGACAGAGATGTTATGAAGTATAGGAAGGCTCTAAGAACTTCTGAAATTCTAGAGGCAGGAAATGGAATGATAGAACAGCTAAGCTATAAACATGTGCTGTCTATCAAGGAAAAGAAAGAATGATTCTAAGGGTTGAGTTTCAGATAAGAGGCAGAGGCCAGGGAAATGAGGCCAGAGGCAGGTGCTAATGGAGCCTCCATGTTCCCAGAGAGCACAGCATCAAGTCACACAGGATTATTCATAGGCCTTGAGATGTAATAAACTTTGCCCTGCTGGACTGAAGTGACTCCTTTATTCCTTCCATTTCCTCCCTTTTGGAATGGGAATGTCTGTCCTATACCTGCTACACCATTTTATTTTGGAAGCAGATAACTTGTTTTCTAGTTTCACAGGTCCACAAATGGAGAGGAATTTGCCCCAGGATGGATCATACACAGAATTTCACCAATACCTGATTTAGATAACTTAAAAGATGAGATTTAGAACTTAGAGTTGACGCTCTAATGGATGGAGATATTTGATGATGTTGA
This sequence comes from Equus caballus, assembly GCF_041296265.1. Taxonomy (NCBI): domain Eukaryota; kingdom Metazoa; phylum Chordata; class Mammalia; order Perissodactyla; family Equidae; genus Equus; species Equus caballus. Next base: position 23,791,368 of record NC_091687.1, read on the forward strand.
GATGGGATGCATGACTTTTGCATATAAGAAGACATGAATTTTGAGGGGCCAGATGGCAGACTATAGTAGATTTAACTTTGTCTCCAAAAAGATATGTTCAAGTCCTAACCCCTGGTACCTATGAATGTAGCTTTATTTGGAAATAGGGTCTTCTCAGATATAACTAAGTTAAGGATCTTGAGATGAGATCATCCTATAATTAAAGTTAGCTCTAAATATAATGAGACAGGTAGAGAAACAGAGATACACAGAGGAAAAGACCATGTGAAAATGGTGGTAGATACTGGAAGGCAGCCACAAACCAATCATCACTAAAGATCACCAACAACTACTAGAAGGGATGGAATATATTCTGTCTCAGCCCCTCCAGAAGGAACCAACTCTGCCAACACTTTGAGTTTTTTTTTTTCTTCTGGCCTTTATCACTGTGAGAGAATAAATTCCTGTTGCTTTAAGCCACTCAGTTTGTGATTATTTGTTATCTCCAGGAAACAAATACAATATACATACAGATACACAGATGTAAAAGTATCTGTAAACATATGCATGCACATATATGGATGTTGGTTAAGGGTACAGAAAAATTCTTGGCTCTATTCACAACTTTTTTGTAGGTCTGAAATTATTTCAAAAGGAAAAGTTAAAAAATGAAAATATATTTTGAAAGTCAATTGACATTTAAAGGAAATTATTAAGAGAAAACCTAGTCTCATGTTTATGCACATATTCCTGTTTCCAGCAGTCTTCATTTCCTTCTGTATATAAATTTTTTATCTGACATTTTCCTTCAGTATAAAGAATTTCAATGTCATATAGATTCTGACAATTGGTGACAAATTCTATCAACTTTTATTTATCTAAAAATATCTTCATGTAATTTTGCTTTCAATCTCTAAGCTAATTACCTGGATATAAAATTGTAAGCTCAGATTGGTTTTATTAGCACTTTAAAGATGCCATTCCATTGTCTTCTGCTTTCAATTTTTAAGGAGAGTAGTCAAATTTCACTCTTACTGTTTGTCTCCAGTATGCAATGTATTACTCTTTGCTGGTCTTTTAAAAGATTTTTCCCTTTTTCTTTGGTTTTCCTCGATTTGACTGTAATCTACCGAAGTAAAAGTTAATTTTTAATTATTATTCTTGGGGTTCACTGGGATTCTTGGATCTTGGAATTGATGTTTTCATCATAGATTTAAAAATTGTAGCTATTATTTTTCAAATTTTTTTCTGCCACAATCTCTTTCAATCAATTGTTCATCAATTGTTCAACATTGTTAAATCAATCAATATGATGCACCAAATTAACAAAATGAGGAATAAAAATCACATGATCATCTCAATGATCAGATGCAGAGAAAGCATTTGACAAGATCCAACATCCATTTTTGATAAAAACTCTCAATAAAATGGGTATAGAAGGAAAGTACCTCAACATTATAAAGGCTATAAATGACAAACCCACAGCTAACATCATACTCAATAGTGGAAAACTGAAAGCCATCTCCCTGAGAACGGGAACAAGACAAGAGTGCTCACTCTCACCACTCCTATTCAACATTGTACTGTAGGTATTGGCCAGAGCAATTAGGCAAGAAAAAGAAAGAAAAGGGGTCCAAATTGGAAAGGAAGAAGTGAAACTTGTTATTTGCAGATAACGTGATTCTCTATATAGATAACCTTAAAGAATCCACCAGAAAACTATTGGAAATAATCAACAACTACAGCAAAGTTGCAGGGTGCAAAATCAATTTTTAAAAATCAGTTGCATTTCTATACACTAATGATGAACTAGCAGAAAGAGAAACCAAGAATACAATCCTATTTACAATCACAGCAAAAGAACAAAATATCTAGGAATAAACAACCAAAGAGGTAAAAGACCTGTACACTGAAAACCCTAAGACATATTGAAAGAAATTGAAGAAGACATAAAGAAATGGAAAGATATTCCATGTTCATGGGTTGGAAGAATAAACATAGTTAAAATGTCCATCCTATAAATCAATCTACAGATTCAGTGCAATCCCAATCAGAATCCCAATGACATTCTTCACAGAAGTAGAACAAAGAATCCTAAAATGTATATGGAACAACAAAAGACTCTGAATAGCCAAAGCAATCCTGAGAAAAATGAGCAAAGCTGGAGGCATCACAATCCCTGACTTCAAAACATACTGCCAACCTATAGTAATCAAAACAGCATGATATTGGCACAGAAACAGATCAATGGATGAGAATTGAAAGCCCAGAAATAAAACCACACATCTAAGGACAGTTAGTCTTTGACAAAGATGCCAAGAACATAGAATGGATAAAGGAAAGTCTCTTCAATAAACAGTGTTGGGAAAACTGGACAGCCACATGCAAAACAATGAAAGTAGAACACTATCTTGCACCATACACAAAAATTCACTCAAAATGGATTAGAGATTTGAATGTAATACCTGAAACCATAAGACTCCTAGAAGAAAATATAGGCAGTACACTCTTTGACATTGGTCTTAGCAACATCTTTTCGAATACCATGTCTACTTGGGCAAGGGAAACAAAATGAAAAGTCAACAAATGGGAAAACATCAGACTAAAAAGCTTCTGCAAAGCAAAAGAAACCATGAACAAAATGAAAGGACAACTCACAAACTGGGAGAAAATATTTACAAATTACTTATCCGACAAGGGGTTGATCTCCAAAATATAGAAAGAATTCAAACAACTCAACAACACCAAGAAAAACAACCTGATCAAAAAAATGGGCAGAGGATTTGCACAGACATTTTTCCAAAGAAGATATACAGATAGCCAACAGATACATGAAACAATGTTCAATGTCACTAATTTTTAGTGAAATGCAAATCAAAACTACAATGAGGTATCACCTTATACCGGTCAAAATGGCTATAATTACCAAGACAAAAAATAACAAATATTGGACACAATGTGGAGAAATGGGAATCCTCATACACTACTGGTTGGAATACAAGCTGGTGCAGCCACTATGGAGAACAATATGGACATTTATTCGTATATTTTAAAAAGATTTTTAATAGTCATTTCAAAGTCCTTTACATTAATTCCAATATCTGGATTCTCATGGGTCTGTCTCTATTGTCTCTTTTTTTCTCTTGATTTAAAGTTGTATTTTCTTATTTCTTCCTGTGTATTTTAGTTTTGCATGCTATTCCAAATATTGTTTTTAAGTAAAGATAGTGCAGAGTAGAGTACATTTTAAAATTTTATTTATTATTTTCCCAGACAGTATACGTCCTCTGCTGTAAATGGCAGTTATAATGAAGGGCTGATCATTTTGATTCCTTCAAGGCTCAGTTGGGACTGGACCACATTTTTCTTTAGATTGAGTTCATTTCAAGTTAACTAAATCTTTAAACTCTATGCCACTATCACCAAAGGGCTGAAATTTGACCTTATATGATTTGAACTAAGAGGGAATTGTTACAACTGCAGATAGTTTTTCTTCAACTTTAGATTCACTTCTTTCAGGACCCCAGAATCCGAGAACTTTGAGGATGCATGACATCACATAAATTCCCTTTGAGTTACTCCCCCTTTGCTACTGATCCCTTAGTTACAGTCTGATGGGAGGGAGGCAAAGAATCATTGTTACTGAGCTATTTATTTTCCCATCTGGAGCTTTCCAGGCACCAACCATCCCTCTAGTTTATCCTCTCACCCAAAGCTTGACTTATTTTTTCTCAGTTCAGTCCTCAGGGAATAGAAGTCTCAATACATAGATAAGGCATATTCAGAAATATCTTCAAAATGGATACCAAAACCCTGCCAAATATAAATGAATAGTTAATATACAAGTACAAATATGCTAGATTAAAGAGCCATGAGGTGGTAATCTGAATGAAATGGAGACAAATGCTTTGCTTCAGAGGAAACATTCTGACACTTCTATGGTCATTTTCTCACTAAGAATTAAGTAGATGTTTCCCCTAGAACGAAGTGGCATTTACTACACAAAAAAACGTTCCGACTAAAGTCCTTGATATCTTTATAAATTACCATCGTCAATTTAATTAGATAGGCATTAGATGAAGCAAAGTGGCCTGTCCCAACTGGTTAAGCTTGAGTCAGTTTGTTTCCTGTGATGAAATTTTAGGATGAACCAACACTTCTGAAGAAGGTTTCCGTTGAAGTATACTTAATAGAGGGCTACAGAGTCAGTGGCATCACTGAGGGGTTCTTCTGGCCAGCAAGGTAGGTGCCCTGTCACTCAATCTCCTCAGCCTATACATTCTCTCTTCGGCACTGAAGATTAACCAGTTCCTGAGGACAGCTGCCACTACGAAGCTGGTTCATGCACCTTGCAACCTCCTTTAGATTTTCATGTATTGTTGAAATGATTCAAGAAAATATGCACCATATTTATGTGTGACTTTGTGTGCTCAAAGCAGCTTCTTATCTTTCTTATCTGATTTTAAGTGAAACTCCTCTTGATCAGCTTAAACTTTGGAACTTAAATCCTCAAGAAATTAGCCGTGCAATTATGGAAAAACGGTCCTAAATCATTGTTTTTGCTTTGCCAGCAATAACTAATTTGAGGGATAGGACCCACACATATCAACATAAAGTAGTGCGATTTAGCAGTGATTCTCAAAGGTGGATCACACTTCCTTCCTCTATTGCAAAGTATTGATAAAGCATACTGTGGGAAAAATACACCACAGAATATTATTAAAAATATATTATGTATTTTATATCAGAGATATGTGTGTGTCTGGGAATATAGTAAATTTATATATTTTAAGTATTTGTATATGTATATCAATTATTTGAAATAATACCTTTCTTGATAGTACAGTTTTTATCTACATTGTTAAAATGACACTCAAGGAAGAAATATTCCCATGGCAAATTATAAAGAGTGTTACCTAACTAAAAGTTTATAATTGCTCGATGAGACATTTTACAAAGATAGCCAAAATTATTACTTGGAAGGTGGTTTGTTATTCATTTTGAAGCTATAAAACTTAGTTCCACTGCACATCTCCATTAATATTTAAGGAATGTAAATTAGACAACTATTTACTTTCTCATCTATAGTGATAAACTTTAGTTACAATTTCATGACTCTAAATTTGACTTACTTTGTAAACTTTCTAAGTGCATGGGTACAGAGAGGAGAGTAAAAAGCATTTAATGGTGAGTGATAAAAACAAAGTAGATATTCATAATGATTGATGGGTTCAAAAGGACTGCCGTATCTATCTGAGATCAGAGACCAACTCATTTTTTAAGGTTAGTTGTTAAAGGACAATGTTATCTCTGTTTAAAGTACACCAAGATGACATATTTTCACTAAAATCATTAATAGATAATTGGAAAAAGTGCATAACATATTTTAAAGGAAAAAATAACCAGCACACAAAGAGAAATAAATGAAATCAACAGAAACAATCTACAGTATAAATAGACTAACAAAGCATCTTATATTAGAATTATAAGGAATACAATTTAAAATTATTAGGCTATGTTCAGTAATTATCTGTACATTTCTATATTAAAATTATTATTGCTACTATAAATTCAATTACATAAAATGTTTAAAATAATTCATTCATTTAAAAAATACACAAGACCCAGAAAATCTATAAAAGAAAATTATACAACAAAAATTTACAATAATTTAAATTATGATCTCAGGTGAGAGGTTTAAAAGCAGGTTAGAAGAATTAAATAAAAACTAATAACCTAAATTAGGGGAAAAAGCAGTGCTTGAAACTCATCAAAAGACACCATTGTATAGTTTCAAGAAGCCCTAAAAACTCAAGCATAATTAAAAATACATAGGGGCCAGCCCCCTGGCTGAGTGGTTAAGCTTGTGTGCTCTGCTTCATCAGCCCAGGGTTTCGCTGGCTTGGGTTCTGGGCCTGGACATGGCACCACTCATCAGGCTACACTGAGGTGGCATCCCACATCCCACAACTAGAATGACCCACAACTAAAATATATAACTATGTACTGGGAGGATTTGGGGAGAAAAAGCAGAAAAAAAAAAGATTGGCAACAGTTTTTAGCTCAGGTGCCAATCTTAAAAAAAAATATGAAAACCACATCTAGAAACATTTATAGTATAACTATGATATAAATTACTGAGAAAAAAATCTTAAAAGAAGCAGAAAGCAAAACAGAGATTATCTCGAAAGAAGCAAGCATTAACAAAACTGACTTCTCAGCAGAAATAGTTGAGGCCAAAATAGAGTGAATGGCATCTTTAAAGTGATGAGAAAATAACTACCAACCTAGACATAAGAAAATAACTGCCAACCTAGACATCAATACCCAGGAAAAATATACTTGAAGAGTGAATGTGAAATAAAGACTTTTCAGGAAAATAAAAGCACTAATTGTATTTAGTGCATCCATACTAAAGGATACACTAAGGGGTATTTTTTTAAGACAGAAAAATATAATTCCACATGAAAGGCAAGAAATTCAGGAAGAAATGAAAGACAATCAAAATAGTAAAATACGCAGTTTTGATTGAAGATACATAAATGCATAAATACATGAATTGTGAATGATTAAATATGTAAAAGAAATAGTAAAAATGTCATGTGGAAATGTATGTGTTTGTATGCATGTGTATATATATATCTAACTATATCTCTATATAAAAATGATGTGTGATATTTCTCTTATTATTCAGTTTAAGTTTCTTTGATCTAAGGGTTTAGAGTTGTATATTTTAGTTTTGAAACAACTATATTTCTTTTTGTTATATATATAAATATATATAGATATAGATATAAATATAGATGTATATATATCTATCTAACTAAATCTGTGTTTTCTCTCTGTGTTTTCATATAAAGCTATTTATTGATAAATATATTCCAAAATGAAAATAGATTAACCTAAAAAATGTCCCTCACTTGGGAGGGGAAGAGCTCAGCCCTCACCCTGTGTCCCCCAGTATAGGGCTGAAATGAAGAGAAAACCTCTAAGCCCCTTTCCTGCTTCCTGAGTAAAAGAATTTCCCATGTTGCCCCATGGCCTGGGACTTCCTCTCAACTTCCAGGGTATGGCCTTCATCTGGGCACCTGGGCAAGGAGGTCAGCATGGAACGGGAAGGGTCAGGTGAAGGTAGGGGCAGCTTTCACTGAAGGTCTCATTCTTCTAGGTATTGGTATGCAGAGGTGAAGCCTTTCTTCTTCCATTGGCCCCTTTATCAATCTATCTATCTATCTATCTATCTATCTATCTATCTATCTACCTATCTATCCATCCATCTATGTATCACAGAGAGAGAGAGAGAGAAATAAAATAAAATATCAGGAGGAGGTAAATAGAGGAGGTAAACAGAATTAACATATTATAAGGCCTTTGTATTGATTGCGAAGAAAGGAAAAGTACCAAGTAACATTACCTAGATTTTGAAAGGTAAGAGTTTATACTGAAATCTCCAGGAGTAGTGAAAGAATGCATAAGTCAGAAACCATTAGAAGAAATGTTGAATAACAAAAACAAGATAAATGAAAGCAGTAACAGAAATAAAAAAGAGATCCAGAAGCGGGGAGAGAGAGAGAGAGAGAAACAGAGAGTAAGATGGTAGATTTAAAATAAATTATCTAGTTACAAATATTTTTGGGAAAATTACCCTGTATAGACAACTGAAAACTGGATAAAAAGAACCCCAACAACAAGGGACAGTCCTCACTAAAGTGGAAGAGGCAGAAATTCCTTCTGTAGAGGAAAACATCCACCTTCAGGAGAAGCAGAGTTTCTCAGCCACGCAGGTGGGAGCCACCCTAAGGTATGCAGCCCTCCCTGGAGAAGTGAGGTCCTGAGCAGGGGCCTGATACTGCTATAAGCACTGTTTAGACTCAGCACAACTGAGACAAAGGTCTTACTATTTGGCTTTCTTGGCTATTAACTGCAGCAGGGAATACACCTTGAAAAGCTATTGGATGAAAGCTGAAAAGACCGGGTCTTAAATGGCCCATGCACAAACTCACCCATCTCAGAGAGCAACCTAAAATCACCAGAGAGAAGGCTGACAGTCCTTTGGTGAAAAGAGACTCACTTGGTAGGCTCTGGGTGCATCTCAGTGAGAAGAGAGACCTCTCCATAGACTGAGACATTGGTGGTGGCCATTGTGTCACCTAGTCCAGGTGTGCTGACACACACAGTCAGATGCCATTGAAGTTCTTCCCCTGACCTGTTAGCCCAGAGGTCTGCCACACCCACTTGAGTGCAGATTTAATCTAGTTCAGCCAGGGAAGACAGCCACCCTAGGGACAAGCCTTGCCCAACAGTAAGCCCTCAGGCTACTTGTCGGCCTGCATTGAGTGGGTGCCTTGATCCTCTACAGGTAGGTGAGTGTGTCCACCCCTGTGGGGCAGGGCTTGTGTGAGGACCAGGTGAACTGTGGGGGAGCATTGTTGGAGAGGTGGGGGCCTCTGCAGTGGGGCATTGGGGTATGCTCCAAGGGGTTTGGAAGTGTGCACAGACCAGGACTATGTTGACAGTTTGTGTGGTTCTGTGGGGGGTGAGGCTTATCAGCTGACAGAAGACTTGTGCTTCACAAATAGCCATAAAAAGGATCAGCCCCACCTTCCAAAGCCTGAAACAATTGAGTGTTACCATGCATAGGGCCAGACCCACTCAGTGGTACTCCCAAGAAAACTGACAACAGCCTTGTAGGCCTGAGGCCTATCGGAACTGTAAGCCCCTGAGCCTAGCAACCAGCTAGACTGGGTACCTACCCAATTAACAGGAAAGTTGCAAGAGGAATGTGCTGTTAGACCTTGTAGCCAATGGTGTTGAGGATCCTCAAACCAGATTTACAATCAGCTGGCCTGGGAAGGAAAGACTAGACTCCCTGGGTACCTGCATTAAGCGCAGCCCTGCCACAGCAGAAGGACACAACTAGCCCACAAAGGGGTCACTCCTAAATTAGTTGGACTGGTGATGAGAGGGAAGCACACTGGTGGGCCTCAAAAGGCATCTCTTACATAAGACAAGCAAAAAGAGAAAGGTATGACACATTTAAAGTGCTAAAAAGAAAAAACATACATCCAAGAATACTCTATCCATCAAGGTAGTAATTCAGAATGGAAGGAGAGATAAACAACATACATCCAAGAATACTCTATCCATCAAGGTAGTAATTCAGAATGGAAGGAGAGATAAAGAGCTCCCCAGAAATCAAAAATTAAAGGAGTCTATCACCAAGAAACCAGTTGTACAAGAAATGCTAAAGGGACTTATTTAAACTGGAAAGTGATGAACACAAATAGGGATAAAACAATTATCAAAAAAAATTCTCCCAAAAAACTAAGCACTAAAATCACTGGTAAAAGTAAAAATATAGTAAAGGTAGCAGATAAACCACCTGTGAAGATAATATGAAGGTTGAAAGACAAAAGTACTAAAATTACCTATTTCAATGATAAGAGGGTAATGGATAGACACACACTAAACAAGAGACTATATATGATTTGAAAAATACAAAATGTGGGAGAAGGGGAGTGAAAAAGTAGAGCTTTTAGAAAGAGGTCAAGCTAAAGAGTCTATCAACACAATATAGACTGCTATGTACATAGAATATTATATAAGATCCCCATGGAAATCACAAATCAGAAACCTATAATAAGTAAGCAAATAAATAAGACAAAAGAAATCAAACATATTACTAAAGAAAGCCATCAAAACACAAGAGAAGAGAGCAAGAGGAAAAGAAAGGAAAAGGGAAGAACTACTAAAACGCCCAGAAAAAAAAGTAACAAAATGGCAATAAATACATATTTATCAATAACTACTTTAAATGTCAATGGACTAAATGCTCCAATCAAAAGGTGTAGGGTAGCCAATTGGATAAAGAAACAAAAGCTATATATATATGCTGCATACAAGAGACACACTTCAGACCTAGAGACACTTATAAACTGAAAATGAAAGGATGGGAAAAGATATTCCATGCAAATGGCAAAGAAAAAAAAAGCAAGGGTAGCAATAGTTATATCAGACAAAGTACACTTTAAAACAAAAACTGTAACAAGACACAAAGACAGGGACTACATAACGATAAAGGGAACAATCCAAAAGGAGATATAACACTTGTAAATATCTATGCATCCAACATAGGAGCACCTAAATATATAAAGAAATTATTAACATAAAAGGAGAAATAGACAGTAGCACAATAACAGTAGAGGACTTTAACACTACACTTACACCAATGGATAGATTGTTCAAACAGAAGACCAAAAAGGAAACACTGGCCTTAAATGACACATTTGACCAGATGGACTTAGAGGATATGTATAGAATATTCCATCCAAAAACCACAGATACACATTCTTTTCAAATTCACATAGAACATTCTCCAGGATTGATCACATATTAGGCCACAAAACAAGTCTCAAGAAATTTAAGAAGATTGAAATAATACCATGCATCTTTTCTGACCACAAAGATAAGTAACTAGGAATCAACTACATGAAGAAAATCAGAAAAAGCACAAAAACGTGCAGATTAAACAAAATGCTACTGAACAATGATTGGGTCAATGAGGAAATCAAAGGAGAAATAAAAAAATTCTTAGAGACAAATGAAAATTAAAATAACACAGGCCAAAATCTATGAGATGCAGTGAAAACAGTTCTAAGAGGGAAGTTTATAGCAATTCAGGTCTACCTGAATAAAGAAGAAAAACCCCAAATAAAGTCTAACAGCGCATCTAAAAGTACTGGAAAAAGATGAACAAACAAAGCCCCAAATCAGCAGAAGGAAGGAAATAATAAAAATCAGAGCAGAAATAAATGAAACAGAGACTTAAAAAAGTATAGAAAAAATTAATGAAACCAAGAGCTTGTTCTTTCAAAGTAAACAAAATTGGCAAATGCTTAGCTAGATTCACCAAGAAAAAAAAGAGAAAAGGCTCAAATAAATAAAACCAGAAATTAAAGAGGAGAAATTGTAACAGACACCTCAGAAATACAAAAGTTAATGAGAGAATACTATGAAAAGCTATACACCAACACACTGGATAAGCTAGAAGAAATGAATAAATTCTTAGAAACATACAACCTTCTAAAGTTGGACCAAGAAGAAGTATAGAATTTGAATAGACCAATAATCAGTAAGGAGATCAAAACAGCAATCAAAAATCTCCCAAAAAATAACAGTCCAGGACCAGATGGCTTCCCTGGTGAATTCTACCAAACATTCAAAGAAGACTTAATACCTATCCTTCTCAAACTCTTCCAAAAAATTGAAGAGGATGGGAGGCTTCCTAACTCATTCTATGAAGCCAAGATTACCCCGATACCAAAACCAGACAAGGACAACACAAAAAAAGAAAATTACACGTCGATATCACTGATGAACATCAATGTCAAAATCCTCAACAAAATAAGAGCAAATCGAATAAAACAATACATTAAAAACATTATACTTCCTGATCAAGTGGGTTTCATTCCAGAGATGTAGGGATGGTTCAACATCCAGAAATCCATCAACGTGATACACCACATTAAGAAAACAAAGAATAAAATTTCTTGATCATCTCAATAGATGCTGAGACAGGATCTGACAAGATACAGCATCCATTTATGAAAAAAATCTAAACAAAATGGGTATAGAAGGAAAATACCTTGCCATAATAAAGGCCATATATGAGAAATCCACAGAAAATATCACTCTCAATGGAGAAAAACTGAAAGCTATCCCTCTAAAACAGGAACCAGACAAGGATGCCCACTGTCACCACTCTTATTTAACATAGTATTGGAAGTCCTAGCCAAAGCAATCAGACAATAAAAAAAATAAAATGGATCCATGTTGAAAAAGAAGAAGTGAAACAGTCACTATTTGCTGATGACATGATTTTATATATAGAAAACCATAAAGAATCCGCTAAAAATCTTTTAGAAATAATAAATGAATACAGTCAAGTCACAGGATACAAAATCAACATACAAAAATTGGTTGTGTTTCCATACACTAAGAACGAAGTGGCAGCAAGAGAAATTAAGAATACAATACCATTTACAATTGCAACAAAAAGGATAAAATATCTAGGAATAAACTTAACCAAAGAAGTGAAAGATCTGTATGCCAAAAAATATAAAACATTGTTGAAACAAAACGAAGAAGCCACAAAGAAATGGAAAGATATTCTGCGCCCTTGGATTGGAAGAATTAACATAGTTAAAGTGTCCATACTTCCTACAGCAATCTACAGATTCAATGCAATCCCTATCAAAGTTCCAACAACATTTTTCACAGAAATAGAACAAATAATCCTAAAATTTATGTGGAACTACAAAAGACCCCAAATAGCCAAAGGATTCCTGAGAAAAAAGAACAAAGCTGGACGTGTCACTCTCCCTGATTTCAAAATATACTACAAAGCCATAGAAACCAAAACAGCATGGTACTGGCACAAAAACAGACACATAGATCAATGGAACAGAATCGATAGTCCAGAGACAAACCCACACATTTATGGACAGCTAATATTTGACAAGGGAGCCAAGAGCATTCAAGGGAGAAAGGAGAGTCTCTTCAATAAATAGTGTGGGAAAACTGGACAACCACAAGCCAAAGAATGAAAGTAGATTATCATCTTATACCATGCACAAAAATCAACTCAAAATGGATTAAATACTTGAATGTAACACCCGAAACCATGAAACCACTAGAAGAGAAGATAGGCAGTACGCATTTTGCCATTGGTCTTATCAGCATATTTTCAAGTACCATGTGTGACCAGGCAAGGGAAAAAAAGAAAAAATGAACAAATGGGACTACATCAAACTAAAAAACTTCTGCACAGCAAAGGAAACCATCAATAAAACTAAAAGACAACCTAACAATTGAGAGAAGATATTTGTAAACCATATATCAGATAAGGGATTAATATCCAAAATATATAAAGAACTCATACATTTCAACAACAAAAAACCAACAACCCAATTAAAAAATGGGCGAAAGATCTGAACAGAGATTTCTCCAAAGAAGATACACAGATGCCCAACAGACATATGAAAAGATATTCAACCTCATTAACTACCAGAGAAATGCAAATCAAAACTACAATGAGATATCACCTCACTCCCGTCAGAATGGCTTTAATTAACAAGACAGGAAACAACAAATGTTGGAGAGGATGTGGAGAGAAGGGAACACTTGTACACTGCTGGTGGGAGTGCAAACTGGTGCAGCCACTATGGAAAGCAGTATGGAGTATCCTCACAAAATTAAGAATAGATCTGCCATATAATCCAGCTATCGCACTGCTGGGTATTTATCCAAAGAACTTGAAAACACAAAGGCATAAAGATACTTGCACCCCTATGTTCATCGCAGTATTATTCACAATACCCAAGACTTGGAAGCAACCTAGGTGCCCATCAAGGGATGAATGGATAAAGAAGATGTGGTGGTGTATATACATAATAGAATACTAAACCTTAAGAAATAATGAAATCCGGCTATTTGTGACAACATGGATGGACCTTGAGGGTATTATGCTAAGTGAAATAAGTAAGAGGGAGACAGTCAAATACCGTATGATCTCACTCATAGGTGGAAGACAAAAACGACGACAAACACATAGCAACAGAGATTGGATTGGTGGTTACCATAGGGGAAGTGGGGAGAGGGGAGGGCAAAAAGTGTGATTAGGCTCACATGTGTGGTGATGGAGTTTTTTGGGTGGTGAATATGATGTAATCTACACAGAATTCAAAATATACTATGATGTACCTCTGAAAGCTATATAATGTTATAATCCAATGTTACTGCAATAAAAAATCAGTCAATAAATAATTAAAATAAAATAAATTATCAAATTGTATTGAATGTAAATTGGACTCAAAACTCCAATGAAAAGACAATCAGACTGAGTAAAAGTAAAACAAAAGAAAACAAATTTTTATACTCTTAGTGACACATGCCTAAATCATGAGGATGCAGAAATCTTGAAAGTCGAAGAATGATAAAAGATATAGATCATTTAAACTCCCGCCACAAGAAAGTACCCATATTAATATCAGAAAAGAATTTTAAAAATTAATCAGAAAGCATACCAGAGATTAAGAGTAAAAAAGATTTTCATATACCAGAATGGATTCAGCAGAAACATTTGCAATTCTAAATTAGTATGTACCTAAAAATATGGCTTCAAAACATATAAGGCATAAAATTAGCCAAATATAAGCATATAAAGACAAATCCACAATCTTAATGAGAAATTTATTTTCTCTTTTTTAGTACCTAATAAAAGAAACAATCAAAAATATTGCTGAAATATATGATTTAAGCAATACAGTCAATTTCACCTAATAAATGTACATAGATGTTTATGAACACACAAATATAAAATACACATTCTATTCAAGCACATGTGTAATATTTTAATTATGACTAGATCATAAAACTAGCTTCAAAAAATTGAAAAGATTGAAACCATAAATAGTACTTTCATTGATGAAAATTTAACTAAATTAGAAATAAATACAACATAAAGAAATATAGATGTTTCAAAATTAAAATGTATAGCTCTAAACCCTTAGGTCAAAGAAAATTAAACTTGGGCCAGGCTGGTGGCATAGTGGTTAATTTTGCGTGCTCTGCTTTAGTGGCCTGGGGTTCATGGGTTTGGATCCCAGGCACGGACCCAGAACTACTAGTCAAGCTGTGCTGTGGTGGCATCCCACATAAAATAAAGGAAGATTGTCACAGATGTTAGCTTAGTGACAATCTTCCTCACACAATACACACATACACACAAACACACAAAAGAAAATTAAACTGAATAATAAGAGAAATACCACACATGAAAAAGTGTGATACAACTAAACAGAATTTAGAGGGAAATTTATAACCTTATATGAATATATTACAACAGAAAAGAGGCTGAAAATCTCCAAAAGTTAAGGGAAAAACATAACAAAATTAAACACAAGAGTAGAATGAGGTACAAATAACCAATGTCTGAAATGAATAAGTGTGCATCACTTCAGGTCATGCAACCATTATAAAATAATATGGACAAATTTATGCCATTATTCAATGAATTAAAATATATATGAAATATAAAAATCCTTTGAAAATTGTAATCTATCAAGACTGACTTGTGAAAACTTCCAAACTTGAATTTGCTTATAATTATTCATTTGAATTAGTGATCAACAACATTTGCACACACACATCTACACATGCACACACTCATGCACACACAACACACACAATCTCTACTTTTCAGTGGCTTCCCTGACAAGTTCACCAAACATTCAAGGACAAAATATTTTCCACTTGCACACTCACCTCCAATTATAGGGGAGTAAATGAACACTCCCCAATTCATATTAGCTTCACCTTGCTTCACAATCTTAATACAAAAAATTTTTAAAGAAAAGTATATAAAAAGAAAACGAAAGTCCACTCTTACTTATAAACCTAAATGCAAAAATTCTAAAGAAATATTAGCAAAAGAAATTTAATTTTATAGAAAAAAGACAACATAGTATAAACAAATTCTGCTTATACCTGGTATTAACAGATTGGATTAAAAGTAGTAAATCAAAAAAAGGAAAGAAAGAAAGGAAGGAAAGAAGGATAGAAGAAAGAAAAGAAAAAGAAAGAAAGAAAAGATTCAGCAGCAATAAGCAGGCCTGCTAACAAGCCTGGGTACAGGTCATGTACTTTAAGAGGTGAAGCTGAGCTGATACGCAACTGTTGTGCTCTTATAAGGCTTTACTTGTTTAGAGAATTTGTGCATTTTGATTTATAAGTGCCGTTGCTGTATCAGTTGTTTATCATTTTGATGATTACCTCTGAGGGAGGAGGGATCCAATAAGGGGGATATCCAACTTAAAAAAGTAGTGAATCAAATAGTGTGATTCTCTACACAAACAAAATAAAAAGAACAATCTTAGGATCACCTGATAGATGCAGAAAATTTATGTTATAAAAACAAATATCCATTCATAATAAAACAACTTAACAATTTTGGAATAGAAAAATAACTTTTTTAATGTGATAAATCATATCGCAAAACATAAAACAGTTATATTATTTAATGGTGAAATGTTGAAAGCTTTCCATTTGAGACGCAGAGCAAGACAAGCATGTTTGACTGCAATACTTCAGCTTCACGTTGTGTCTTAGGATTGTGCCAGTGCAATAAAACAAGAAAGAACAATTGACCAAATGAGTGGATGAATAAATGAATGAATATTGAAAGGGAAGAAATTAGGCAATCATCTCTCTGATTGCTACTACAGAAAAAATTGTGAAATTCCTAAGGAGACACATTGGGTGCACTAACAACATCACCTACAGATAAGCTAATAGAATTAGTAAGTTTAACAAAACTATTTGATATTGGGACAATTCATAAATCATATTTACAGTCATGCATCGCTTAACGATGGTTATATGTTCTGAGAAATGCACCATTAGGTGATTATATTTTTATGCAATCATCATAGAGCATACGTATACAAACCTAGATGGTATAGCCAATCACATATCTAGACTATATGGTATAGCCTATTGCTCCTAGACTACAAAGCTGCACAGCGTGTTACTGTACTGAATACTATAGGCAATTGTAATACAATGGTAAGTATATTTCTATAGAACCAGATCTAAACATGGAAAAGGTACAGTAAAAATGTGGTATACAAGATAAAAAATGGCACACTTGTATAGGGCATTTACCACGAACAGAGCTTACAGGACTGGTACTTGCTCTGGGTGAGTCAGTGAGTGAATGTGAAGGCCTAGCACTTCACTGTACACTACTGTAGGCTTTATAAACACTGTACACTTAGGCTACACTAAATTTATAAAAAGAAATATTTCTTTCTTCAATGATAAATTAACCTTACCTTACTGTAACATTTTTACTTTATAAATTTTTTAAACTTTTTAACTCTTTTGTAATAAGCTTAAAACACAAACACATGTTATAGCTGTACAAAAACATTTTCTTTCTTTATATCCTCATTCTATAAGCTTTTTTCTATTCTCAATTTTTTTTTTACTTTGAACTATTTTGTTAAAAACTGAGACATGAGCATACACATTAACCTCGGCCTACACAGGGTCAGGATGATCAATGTCATTGTTTTCCACTTCTATACCTTGTCTCACTGTAAGCTCTTCAGGGGCAGTAATACGCGTGGAGCCGTCATCTCCTATGACAACGCATTCTTCTGGAATACTTCTGGGGACCTATGTGAGATTCTTCCTTAGGGGGTGCCATTCTTTTCAGAAATATGTCCATAATGTTTTGCTTGGCTTGTTTCTGTTTTTCATCATAGATTTGCCTGTAAGCTAATAATGCATCATGAACATTCCTCTCTATTAATGAAAACTTTTTGGTGTTGGGGTTCACATTTTCATATATTTTAAGGAGCTGGTTGTCTGTAAAAACTTCTGCTAAACTCTTCACTGTGAATTTTGCCTAGGATTCTTCTTCCTTTTCTTCTCTTGCAGTTTCCTTTTCTCTTGCCTCTTCTTCCTCTGCGCACACTTGCTCCAGTTCCAACGACTCCTGATTAGTCACTTCCTCAGGAATCAATTCTAGGATCCACACCCAGGTTAAAGTTCTTTGACATCTTGATTACAACCATGTTGATTTTTACAACCTTCTCATCCTTAGCAAATGCTCTGAAGTCATAGATGAACCTCTTGAGTCTTTTCTTCTGGATGCCATTTATACCTTCCTTTGCGACATCACCCAGAGATCAAGCAAGGTTCTTGATGCAGTCATAGATGTTGCAATTCTTCTAGAAGTGCATCAATAATTTCTCAATGTCTCAATTGCAGCAATAGCCTGGGCAAAGGTCCTTCTCAAGTAGCAGGCCATAAAAGCTGCTATTACTCCTTGATCCATTGGCTGGATCAAAGAGGTCATGTTTGATGGAAGAAACACTGCTTTGATATTGGGATGAATATTGCCAATAAAACAAGGATATCACAGAGCATTATCAGACAAATCTTGAAAGGTAAGTTATTCCCCAAACAGTACTTCTTCATTTTGCTGGCATAGCACTTTAGGAGGGCATCTTGGAAGAGAAGCTGGGTCATTCATAATTTCTTATTGCTACTCTACTACACTGGCAGTGTGTGCTTATTGATATGCTTGAAGGTCTTGGGGCTCTCACTCTGCCAGATCACAAAGGGTTTTGATTTGTAGCCTGCAGCATTGGCCCCAGGCAAGACTGTTATCTTGTCCTTGAAAGCATTGAAACCTGGCATTGACTTGGCCTCCTTAGGGCTGAAAGTCCTTTCAGGCATCTGTTTCCAGAATAGGAAGTTTTCATCCATATTGAGTATTTCTTCTGGCAACTAATTTTTCTCCACAATCAACTTATCTAGAGTTTCCAAAAATTCTTCAGCTGCCTTCACATCAGCACTCACAAACTCACCACTAACTTTCACATTATGTAATGAATAACAATTCTTGAATCATTTAAACCACCCAGAGCTAGCAGTAAATTCAATATCATAATCAGGTCCAGCTTTTTCTTTTGACATTGCAAACAAACTTTTTGCTTTGGCTGTGATTGTCATGGTGCTAAGAAGGATATGCTTCTGTGTCTGGTCTTCAGTTAAGATCATTAGAAGTTTCTCCATGTCTGACAGAGGACCTTCTCTAATTTTTGTTAGTCTCATTGCTTTTGATGAAGCAGGACCTTTAACAACTCTGTCACTTTGTTCTTGTTCTCCAAGAGTGTAGCTATGGTGGAATGGGACATGCCTGACTGATGAGCAATAACCCTCACTAATTTTCCATCTTCATAGTCCTTAATCATTTCATTTTTGTTTCCAGGTCAATCACTTGATGTGACCTCTTACTGACAACATCAGCAGTGGATTTTGTATGCTTAGGGGCCATAATGAACAAAACAAAATGAGACTAAATCGAGCACAAAAGAAAATGATGCAATCAAGAGATGTGGTAAACAGGAGATGTACGAGGCTGCTGCAAACATAATATGGCATACTGTTATACTGTAAACAGTTTTTTATATTAGCAGAAAGAGTACATTCTAAAATAATGAAGAACAGTAGTACAGTAACTACATAAACCAGTAACATAGTTGTTTATTACCATTATGAAAGATAATGTACTGTACATAATTGTATGTGGTATACTTTTATATGACTGGCAGCACAGTAGGTTTGTTTACACAGCATCACCCTAAATTCATGAGTAAGGCATTACACTATGTTATGGGAACTACGACGTCAGTAGGCGGTAGAAATTTTTCATCTCCATTATTATTTTATGGGACTACCACTGCATATGCAGACCATTGTTGACTGAAAAGTTATGTGGCATGTGCCTGTGTATACTTACAACAAAATTTAAAAATGAGAATATCAGAAATACAATTTTCGATAACTTGAAAATATCAAAAACATAATAATAAATTTTTTAAATGTGTATAAAATATGCAGAAAACTACTAAATGTTATTGAAAGAATTAAAGAAGACATAAGCAAAAGGAAAAATAGATGACATTCATGCATTGGAAGTTTGAGTATAGTCATGCATCACTTAATGACAAGGATACGTTTTGAGAAATGCATCAGTAGGTGATTTCATCATTGTGCAAACAGAGTGCACTTACACAAACAGATAATACAGCCTTCTGCACACCTAGGTTATATGATATTAATCTTATGGGATCACCACTGTATATGTGGTCCTTCATTGACACCTTGACATCATTATGTGGTGCATCACTGTATTATAATGAAGATAATTTTCTCCATATTGACCTAAAGATTCAATGTATTCTCACCTATTAGAAGTTTTGTGTTTGAATCTGATGAGCTGATTCCAAAACATATGTGAAAATAGTGAGGACCAAGAACAGCTAAGGTAATTTTAATGAAAAACTACGTGAGATAACTCAGTTTTTCCAATATCAAATCTCAATATAAAACTACAATAATTAAAATGGTTAGCTGATAAAGCAAGAAGAAACAAACCAACAAAACAGAATTTAGAATCCCCCAAAATATCCACAAATACATGAATATAGATTTATGAAAAACTGGCACTGTAGAGCATTGGAGAAAGGAGATGTTATTGAGCTGTAACTGACATATAACATTGTATAAGGTTAAGGTGTACAATACAATGATTTGATATATGTATATATTGCAAAATGATTACAGTAAGGTTAGCTAATATCCATCATCTCAAGTTACAAAAATTTTTTTTTCTTGTGACGAGAATTTTTAAGATGTAGTCTCTTAGCAACTTTCAAATATATAATACAGTATTATTAACTATAGTCACCATGCTGTGCATTAAATTTCCAGAACTTATTTCTCTTATAAGTGAAAGTTTGTACCCTTTGACCACCTTCACCCATTCCCTACTCCATCCTCTCTGGTAACCACCAATCTGTTCTCTGTTCCTGTGAGTTCTTCTTTGTATATACCCTCATGCATGGCATAATGACATTTCAGTCAACAACGGGCCACATATATAATGGTAGTCCCATAAGATTAGTATCATGTAGCCTAGGTATGTAGTAGGCTATAATGTATAGGTTTGTGTAAGTACTCTCTATGATATTCGTACAACAATGAAATCACGTAACGATACATTTCTCAGAATGTGTACCCATTGTTCAGAGACACATTGACACATAACTATACATACCACATTTTCTTTATCAATTCATCCATCAAGAAATTGATTTTTCCATGTTTTGGCTATTGTAAACAATGCTGAAATGAACCTAACTAGACACTTTTTCAAAGATGATATTCAAATGGCCAACAGGTACATGGAAAAATACTTAACATCACTAATCATCAGGGAAATGCAAATCAAAACCACAATGAGATATCACCTCATACCTGTTAGAATGGCTAATTATCAAAAAGACAAGAGATAAGTGTTGGCTAGGATGTAGAGAAAAGAGAACACTTATGCATTGTTGGTGGGAATGTAAGTTAGTACAGCCACTATGAAACCAGTATGGAAGTTCCTCAAAAATTAAAAATAGACCTACTATATGATTCAGCAATTTTACTTTGGGGTATATATCCAAAGGAAATGTTATCATTAGCTCAAAGAGAGATCTGTACCCCCCGTGTTTATTGTAGCATTATCTACAATAACCAAGACAGAAAGGATTATTTTCCATTAAATGGTGCTGTGGCATTGGAGATCTATGTGTAATGATAAATATAACATGATTTCTATCACATACCACACATAAATAGCAATTCAAAATTAGTTGTAGCTATCTAAGTCAAAGGAAAAATAATAAAGCTTAACCAATAATGTAAAAGGAGAGTTTTTGATGTATCAGTCGATAAATAGTTTTATAGAACACAAAAAACAATAGGTATAAATTTAAAGATTGATACATTTAGCTACATTGTTAAGAAATCTTTGTCAAACTACGCTATTAAGAATGGAAATGAAGTCATCGAATGGGAGAAGATATTTGCAATACAAGAAAAATTGTCAAATAGCTCATATTGAAATGTATAAAGACTTCCACATACATATGAAATCAGACAAACTAATTGAAAAAAATGTGTAAGAGACTTCAATAGTCACTTAACACAAGAAAGTATACAAAAGACTAATAAATTTCTAGCCAGGGAAATACAAAGGAAACCTTCATTGAGAGGTTACTGGTGGATACACACCAGAAAAGCTGAAATTCACATGACTCATAATGGCATGATTTAGAAAGAATGTGGAAAAAGAGAAACTCTCTCCCAGCTAGCAGGACAGTAAATTGGTGTAATTACTTTGGAAAACGATTTGTCTATACTTAATATGTTAAACAGATACAAATCCAATGGTCCAACAAATCTACAGGCATACAACCAACAGAAATGAAGGCAAGTGTGTACTAAGAGACATTCAATTTACTTTTCAGTACATAAATTATATTTCACAATTAAAAGGTTAAAACATAAGAAAAAAAATGCAAAGATTCCACAGTGTATCCAGGGTACATCCTTAGTAAAGGATCACTGTCACATTATGAATTTCCTGGGCCATAGGTTTGCTGGCATTTCATATCTCAGCAATCCTCCTGTTCCTCTCCAGTTATGTAGCAGTCTTTGTTTTTCTTTTGTTTTTGCAGGTGCGATTGGGGAATGACATTGACCCAGTTCTATGGTAAACACTGATTGCTTCTGACAAATCAAAGTCACACCTTAGTTAGAATCTGAACTAATCTAATCATGAGTAAGCCATTCAACAAACAGAATTTGTATAGCTAAAAGAATTGAATTAGAAATTGGAGTCTGATCCAATTAAACTGAACCATGAAGAGAGATTTATTGAGACTTTTGTGAAACAGCATTGCTCAATCATCTGAAAAATCTACCAGAAGTCATGAATTTGAAGCCTGGAGCTGTTACCACATATTTTCCTGAGTGTGAGAATCCAGACTTAGGTGAAAAAGAAATCTGTCGTACTTGAAGAGAGAGAGAAACTGGGTCTTTGCCAAGCGTAGCCACTAAATCAAAGCAAACCCAAAGCTTGCTCTACCTACGGACTTTGTAGTTTGGTGAGTGATTCAGTTCAATTTTTTTGTTATTTGCTTAAACTGATTTGCATTGGTTTTTTCTTTTGATTACTTGTAGCATTAAAAAGCCCTAATTGACAAACAGGAACCACAAAATTGCATATAATTAAGATACTATCATCTGATGTGATTGAAAGAATAAATAGAAGACTATTCTGAGTTAACTATGTATTTATGAGAAAGAACACTGCTCTGACATTTAAATCAGTCTGAGACCCAGCTGTGAGCAGAATTCGAGCAGAGTATGAAATGTGACCTAGGGTAAGGACATAACCCCTTTTGGTTTTAGTTTTTCATCTAGGAAATGAGGTTAAGATTAGAAATATATTTCATTGGGTTTTCAGGATGTGGCATTATAGTTCAGCACTTAAGAGCATAAACACAGAAGCTGAACAAAGTTAGATCTTAGTTCCAGCTGTAAAATGTGGATGATAATAATACTGAGGTTATAGGATTTTTTACAGAAATTAAAGGAGTTATTTTATGCAAAGTATTTTGTAAAGTATTGAGCACTTAGTATGTTCCCAAAAAAATCACTATTAATATTCATAGCATTATTGCCTCATGTATAGAATGAAGCAATTTGGCTTATATAGATTCCAAGGTTCTTTCTACCTCAAACTTTGTAATCAATGGTTCATGAAACCAGTCATTTGGAAAGACAAGGAAATTCCAAGAAAATTTCAGTATCTTATGTGAGTTTGTCAAATGGATGTATTTATATCTATTGGAGTAACAAAATTAAGAAAGAAATTCCTCTGCTGTCTGCATTCTCATTATTCGGTTGAAGGATATGAAATTACTATTTCTATTAGTCAAAATGGCCAAATAGATTGCTGACTTCCCCATTTACATTTAGAAGCAAGATTGCTAATTTGAGACTGACTGGGAAGAGATCACTGGTAACAGACAGTGCTGAAGTTAAGCTGGCCATTCTATAAACAGTTGATCCAACCAAAATACCACTGCCTTAAGCCCTCTGTCAAGGTTCCCCTGATACATTGAACTGTGCTTTGAATTCACTAACAAAAATCTATTGTAGCGTCATGTTTTAAATTAGACAATTATAGGAGCCATTTTCCCCACCTGTTTACTGTTATTTTTTGTAGTAATTAAGACGTAATTTTTATTGTTGTTTTACTGTCACAGGGAGTCATATAAAAGTTCTGGTCAGGAGGGAGTTCTTAACCATAAAGTTTTTATTTAAAAAGAAAGAAGAAAGAAGGCAAGAGATGCCCATTCTCCTAAACTATTTAATAAGCATCTTTTCTAATACGCTTCATAATTTTTTGCTGGGTATGATTTATCTATCTGTCTACCACTTCTTGACTATTTTATATAACTCTGTAGTTTTCAGATTATCAGTTACATTATGAATTTAATGAAATGATGATAGATTTTGACTTCTTGTGTGTGTGTGTGTGTGTGTGCGTGTGCTGAGGAAGATTTCCCCTGAGTTGACATCTGTGCCAATCTTCCTCTATTTTGTATGTGGGTCACTATCAGAACATTGTCGCCAATGAGTGGCGTAGGTCCACACCCAGCCTAGGTTTTGACTTCTATAACATGTTTCCTAAACCTAATCTGATCAACAAAATATGGACTCAGTTCAAGAGGGTCTAAGTTTTTCTAAATAATCACAGGTAAGAAAAGGCTGAAACATGGATCTCCAAAGTCTCAATATCATCTTAAATTTTGGCCATAGCATTCCAAGAAATTTGTTTCAACGCTCATAAATTTCCCTGTGGTGTTTGCTACTACGTTAATTTTGCTTTGATTTAAAAATTATAGAAAAATAAAATGCTAAAAATAAGTATAATAGTAATAAAATTTAAACACTGATCACTCAAAAATAAAAAAATACAGCCCCTATGATTTTTTAAAACAGGTCTTACTATTGAATAATGAAATCTCAAAATCTATCTTAACATTAAATATGCTCATATACATGGAAGAAGAAGAATGTATTTCATCATCTTGATGTTAGAATTGTTTCATGTTTAAGTCAAGATGTTTATTTATATACACAAAATACTTAACTATCAATTAATGATTAAATTGTGTGAAAAATGTTTGAAAGAATGACAGGCGGTTTCACTTTTCAATCAATCAGTATAAAATCATTTACACACAAGGAGGGGGAAGATAAGAAATTGTTCAGTGAATTTAAAATATGGAACGCAGAAAATTTAATGATCCAAGGCTCAAAAGATGGGATCATTTCTTTGTAGGAAAAGCATAGTCTCTTAGGAAATAGAACATGCAAGCCCCACAAGATCCGTTTCTTGAAGCATTCTATTCACGTAAGAAGTCTTAGTAGGTATTGTTCATTGAGTGGAGTGAATTTTTCTATTTCTCTCTGCAGTCTGTGCTTTCTCTCAAAGAAAATAATGCATTCCAGTAGGAACTGAGAAAGCAGCCTTAAATTTGTCTCCACATTGATGACTACCACTGCCTATCAGTCATTACTGATTCTTAACCATACATTGAAAAATTTAATATAAAGTGAGGTCCAAATGAATGTTAGATAGGCAAGAAGCTTCATAAATAAACAAAGCAATCTATATTTACTAGGATTTCACCTGAAATGTATGTAACAAACAACGGCAATGGAGTGAGTTTTACATATTTGAAGACTAGTAAAGTTCTGACTTATAGATTGTTTTTCTAATTTTCATTTTTAATATTAGTTATAGTCTTCTTCATGTATAAGTCTAGAGTGCAGGTTTTCTAAATTTTTTTATTTTTAAATATAGTCAAATCCCTTCATTATTTCCTTTTTTATTTCACACTTTGGGATCATTCTTAGAAAGTCATCCATAAATACATTACCTGATAGTACTTACTTCACATGAAATATTTCACCCTCCTAGATTTATTTTGATTAATAGTGTAAGGCAAATACCTAATTTTACTTTAAAAATTATTAGTCCGTTGTACATAACCATTTATTAAATTAATATATCATTTCTCCACTGATTTTATATAAAAATCTTTTTAGCAGAGACTCAATCCATTCATTAATGATGTTTATTTTCAGTGCTATGGTTATTAGACAGAGTGCTAAACTTAGGGAATACAGTGATAAGCAGCAGACAGATCACTTCCCTTGAACTTCAGCATATGGAGAGGGAAGACATGTTAGCCAAGTATCACACACAGAATATTGGAAGAGAGTGTATTAAAATGGCACCTGACCTAGATAGAATGTGAAGGAAGACTTCTCCAAAGAAATGCTACTGAAGTGCAATCTAGTCGATGAGTAGGATCAAATTAAATAAGCAAAGAGGCATGCTGGTGGTAAAAGGTTCCAGGCACAGGGCATCACCTATGGAAATGCCCAGTGTTTGGAGGCAGATGATCTAATGAAGCTATAGAAAGTTAGTGTGGCTAGAGTGAGAAAAGAAAGGGGTAGTGTGGTGGGGAGTAGGGCTGGAGAATGGGACAGGAGTCAGATCATACAGAGCCTTGTAGGACAACGTAATGAGTCTCTTCACAATGTAAAGTCAACTAGAAGCCATTGAAGTGTAATAATCATGGGTTAAATGATTAACAGTTTACTGAGGAAAAGTGATTCTAGCAGCAATATGAAGTGCAGACTGGAGGGTCGGCTGGACAGAGCTAGGTGCGAGATGATGATATATTGGACCAGGACGATGACATTGAAATAAATGCTAGTAAATGGATTCCAAAATGCTTCAGAATATAAAACATAATGACAGATTGGATAAAGGAAGTAAAAGTGTACATGCATAAACACTAGCTTTTAGATTTATATGCATGAATGAATAATGATGTCATTCACTGAGTGAACATTGTTTGAGAAGGTGGAATGTATAGACTGTGAGTCCAGGCTTAGTTGATTTTTAGGAGACTGAGTCATCTAAAATAGAAGTTACCAAATTTTGTCTGTAAAGGTCTGGATAGTAAATATTTTGGGTTTTATGTGAGACACATAGTCACTGTTACACATTCTTCTGTTTACTTACTTTTTCTATATCTACAATTCTTTAAACATACAAAAACCATTCTTAGCTCCTGGGATATAGAAAAAAGGGGGCAGGATTTGGGCTGTGGTTGCAAGCTATCAATATGAGTGTCTGGAGTGAAGACAAGGCCATCTGAGTTAGAAATGTGAATGTTTAGCTTTAGTTATCGTCAGTGAGTATTTATGCAGTAAGTGAAGCTATGGATATAGATGAATTGGCCTAGGGAGAAATTGTAGAATGAAGAGAGAAGAGAGACTGTGACTGAGCACTGAGGAACTCTGATACACAACTGTCTAGTAGAGAAAGAGAAGCTTCCAAAGAACACTGAAATGACTATCAGAGAAGTGGTAAGAATGCGATGTCATGGAACTCAATGAGAGTCAATGGAGATTGTTTTTAAGATGGGAAAAACTCAAAAACCTTAAATGCTGATGAGACAGATTAAACTGATAAAAATCTTAATTCAATACTGGAAAGATATTTGATAATGAATGTTTTCTGATAAAGTAGAAGGAGATATAACAATTGGACTTTATTTATAGGAGATACACATCCCCTATTACAGTAAAAAAAAAAAAAGGAGCGGGGAGGAGTGCAGATGGAGGTAGGTTTGCAGATGTGGTAGCAGCTAGTTCCTATCTGGAGAATGTTACTTGACGAGAGTGAATGGACAGGTAAGGAGTGGGTATAGTAGGTTTAAGAAAAAAGATAGAGGAAATTAGTAGACTTGCTTGGTAGTTTAAGGGCCTATAAATTCATAAATTCATGGAAGTACTTTTTATTTCTCTGAGATTTTCTAGAAGTGTTTAGTGCTCTGATATAGGGCAAATATCAAGTAAAAACAAATGAGCAAAATGATATATGCACTTATCCCTTGACTTATCATGCTCCCAAATAAACATTAGCAAAAATATAAAATGATGTATGCATAAAATTATTAGTATGGGCATTGTTTTAGATAGAAAGTATCTATGTAAGAATAGGAAGACCTGTTCTCTCTTCTCTCCCAACCCAATCATCTGGGTTTTCCTCTGTTTGTAATTTCATGCTGTAAATAATGTAATAAGTATATTCTGTTTTATAACTTACTGAATTCTTCAATACTTTTTCCAATAGGTTCAACCAAATAATCTGAATTTAAGATAACTGATTGTGCCAATATTTTTCATTGTACAAAATGTAGAAGGATTGTAGCCATAATTTTAAAAAGTAACCCTATGTCTTCCAGATGTACATAGGTTGAGGGGACTCTTCCAAACATCAGGCTAATTAATCATTTTTTATTGTTACTAAATGCATTCATTTGTTCCTGGTCATATTCAACTGTTACTCTTTCTTGCATCTTGCATGAATGTAGGAATTTCTTTCCCTTCAGCCTATGTGGGTAGTAATTCTCATCTTCTTCCCTCTCCACCTTCACTACTGTGGCCACTGTGGGATAAGCAATTAAGCTATAACTCTTGTTTGTGTTCTTTCTGAACCTGGGAGATTTCTTTATTAGTGTGTATGTGTGTGTGTCTAGAAAGAGACAGAAACAGAGTCAAACAGAGACCAAGAGAATGAAAAGGAAATACACTTTCTAGGACCCAAAGTCAAAATTTGAAGCAACAAGAATATTTAGATTTGGGGCTTAAAATATAAACAGAATATATCCACACAAATGACAACTAATCAATAATTCCATGATGATGTAAGTCTATATTTTATTTGTATGGATATGTGTTTCACACTATATAGTTATATTAAAACATCAGTGTACAATACAATCTGAATATTAAAATTGCATTTTTAGAAAGTTTTGTGTATGGACATCTCATAGAAAATAATTAAAATCTATACATTATCATATCACTTTGTTTTGAGTACGCTTATAAGTAGCATTGCTTTCTTCTAACTAGCTTCTTGTAATATTTGATTTACTTTCCAGTGAACATGAATTATTTTTAAAATCAGAGATGAAATAAAAGCATTTCTTTAAGACTAGAATGCAGACATATTTAAATTATTGATGTAAAAGGAAAACTCCAAATTAATTTCTGACTGCAGCATACCTAGTATCTAACAATTCAAAGTATGCTTTCTTCACTTGTAAAACACTAATGCAAAACTGCAGTTCTCCTTACACTTAGCCCAAAAGTCCCCAAAGATATTTTCAAAAATAAAAGGTAGGAAAAGAATGCCTGGATTCATTTTTTTTTTTTAATTTTCTGAGCATTCGAACAAAGCAACATGACAAAAATAAGAGACGCATCCATTGAAAACAGGAGAACAAATTTTTCATTGTACATGATATGGTTGTATAGACAAATACCAAAAAAGTAAAATAAATAATAATAGAACAGGGACTGGCCCTGTGGCCCAGTGGTTAAGTTCACGTGCTCCCCCTTGGTGGCCTAGAGTTTCACTGGCTCAGATCCTGGGCCTGGACATGGCACCGCTCATCAGGCCATGCTGAGACGGAATCCCACATAGCACAACCAGAAGGACCCACAACTAAAATATACAGCTATGTGCTGAGGGAATTTGGGGAGAAAAAGCAGAAAAAAAAAAGATTGACAGCAGTTAGCTCAGGTGCCAATCTTTAAAATGAAAAAATAAAACAAGTAAGAGTCCACTAAGATGGTAAATTGTAGAATAGATATGCGAAAATCAACTGTTTTTCTTTATATTAGCAAATATTTTTTAAAGTTAGTAAAAATTCATCTGTAGTTCATGCTAAATTTTGAAATTGAAATAGTGTATTTTCCCCACATGATTAATTATATCCATAAAAATATTTAAAATCCACATTTCCCACTAAATAATATTCAGCTACTGAATATACGAAAATGTCTTTCAAGTAAAGAATTTGTTATTTGGCTGACCCCAACAAGTACTGCTCTCTTAAGGAATGGCAGAACAGCACTTCAACATGGCAGAGAAGCGAGCGGGGGCCAGCACCCCTCCCAGTTATTATCCTCGTGTTAACTGACTCAGTTTGCATGGAACCCCTGCTTACATGTGAGCAAATCCACAGGAAATCACACTTTTCACATGCACGACTTTAACTAGTTGTTTTTCCCCCATGAGGCACCAATATATTTTAACATATATATGCCAAAGGAAATAGAAGAATAATATTTGCCAACTTTTAATAATGAGGTACTTGTTTTAAGAGAGGAAGACTTGCAGATTTACTAAATAGCTTACTTTAAATAAAAGCATGCACAGGAGTTGAGCTTAAAACAATTGCAGATAAAAGTATTTAATTCAAAATTCAGATATTTCATTTTTGCTTCTGTTTTAGTGGTGATTACATAGAGCTTGTGAAAATTACGTTATCCACTTCAAATGGTCTTAGAATATATTATCAACAAATATTCTAAAAAATAAATTTGCAAATAAATGATTCATATAGCCTGAAATAAGATGAAGAAAGCAGGAAGGGCTGCATATGTGACACATCATAACCTGTTTCAAAGTTTTGCATGCTCCCTACCCTAGCTGGATATGCTGGCGCAGAAAAAAATAGTGCAGAAGAAAAAAGTCACTACCATTCAAGAAATAATTACAAGTAAAATATCTTCAGTGTATTCTTTTAGTTTCATATTATTGTTTCTCTGTTCTGGAATGTCAGAAAAAAATATTACTGCTATCATAAATGAAGCTATATGAGATACTTTCCAAAGTCGTAGAGACTGAATAACGCTAGGGTTATCTAATGAATACCATAAGTGTTTTAAATGGGCCAATTTAATTTGTCCAATGACACAAGAATGCTGTTATCCATGAAAGACCTTGTAATTAAGCTGAGGACTGTTTTAGTCCATTAGCACAATATGTATCACAGAACTAGAGTGAACTAAAGCCTTCCAGTCCCGTGTGCTGCCATGGGTAATAAGACTTCTTTTTGTCTACAATTTATATGCTTTATTTCCATTTAAATAATCAGACAGCACTATTGGATATAATATATTTGGTTTTTGCTGCTTTGTATTTTCAGTGAATCCTGGAACACTGTAAATACAAAATGGGCGGTCCTATAGAATTGTTGGCAGGAATCCAAATAATGATCTTTCTGTCATGAAAAAATAAAATCACGTCAGCAAGATTTCTCATCATGTGACTCTGGAAATCAATATCTAGCAATGTTTTCATAAACATCACAAAATTTCTTATGTACCTACTTTGAAATAAATGTGGTTACAGGGCCATGTTTTATGGATTTCAGATAAAGTATAGACTATTCACATTGAGTTTTTATTCTACTTAACTAATTTTGAAAAGAAGTTTTCTTATGAGTTTTATTTTACAACATCTTCCTAATTTTAAATTAATAAAGTGGAAGATTAAAGAATATAAAGAAGAAATTAATCTTTCATAATTATGCTGTATTTTTAATCTGCGCATAAAGTTAGACACATATTTGATCCTATTGTGCAGAAGAAGATTATAGCTTGTTTTTTAAACTTAAACTAATAGTATACACATTAAGTATGACATTAAAAACAACTACCTATACGTATTTCTTGAGGGAAATATTTTTATTTATAAAAATTTATTATATTAATTTTAGAAATTACTTAAATGTAGAAAGAAATATTAAAAAATTAGCCCAACTCATGCTACTCACAAATACCCCCAACTAAACTGTGATGTGTATTTCAGACGGTTATAATATATATCTGAATGTGACTACGGTGCATGAATGTGTGAATATACTTTACATTAATGATGTGCTAATAAAAAAGTTGAAACATCTCTTCCAGAGGTTATATTAATATGTCATAATATATTCACCAATTCTTATAGGAAGCTTCAGATCTATATAGATATGAAAAGTGTGGAAATAAATATTTTCATCTACAAACCTTTGTTCAGAATCAAGGTTACTTTCTTAAAATAAACTCACAGGAATAAGGAAAGGAAAAATATAAAATAAAAATCACTGTTGGCCCAGAAATAGATTACTATTACAGTAAAATAACTGCATTAGGATGTTCTGCATGTTTCCTGCAATTCCAATTATTTGGCCCTCTGGATGTACCAAGAGTTACTAAACCACGAATATCTACAGGAGTACAGTAAGATGAATTCCTAGAAGTGGCCTGTGAGAATTTTTGTTTTTGTACCTTGCCATACAACTTGTGGGAAAATTTGACAAGTCTTCAAGGCCATTAGTCATGTATGAAAACCCTTTGTCTTCATACCTCTATCAATGATGGATATCATTGCTATATTCGCAATATATAATGGCCTTTAAATAGAATTTCATTGTTATTTTATTTTCCTTTAGTTACAATGAAATTTGAATATTTATTTAAAAAAAATTTTATCAGCCAAATGGGCTTCTTTAGTACATCACTTGCTCATGTTTTTGCCCGTGTTTTTATTGCAGGTGCTTGTCTTTCTCTAAACGACTTGTAAGATTTTCATTAAGGATGCAATACTTGGGATATGTGTTGCATTCACTCTTGAGATGGTCACATGACTTTATGTTGTCACATAACAATTGCTAATGGTAATTTTTGACGTATGATGTATGGTTTCACTTTTGATATTCTTAGGGAAGTCTCTTTTGTTTCAAGAGAAGTATTTATCAACATCTTTACTATTTATGCTTCATTGTTATTTGCTTTTAGCTCATTTTCTATATTTTGAAACATGGAGTGGCTTAACTATTTTTATTTATTCTTTTCCAAAAAGCCTTTGAAAATAGGACTACTGTTTGAATAACCCATTTTCTCTCTTCATAAACACCATATTTATGATGTAATAAAGAATAACATTCATTTAAATCAATTTTTCTGCATTTAAGGATACTTTCAAACACAGGAAAATAATAACTGATATTTTCTTCAGCTCACCAATGGTTTGATTAAAAAGAGGAGATAAATATACAGATCTGGCATCTTAACATACATTGTGAGATGAGGCTCTCTACTGATCTCAGACGCCACCATAATTAATGAATAATGAAAAGTTATTTCCTTACCGATTTTGCCCAGTGTGGAAACTAGAATCTTTGATTCTACTTATCAATTAAGATATGTCTTGTCCAATATTTATCTATATATACTGACATATGGAGGGCTCCTTATCTCATAATTTTATAAAAACAAGTAGAGACTGACTGAACACACATTCTGTGATGAAAACTCCAGAAGATTTGTTATAAAAACTCATACAATGAACGGTACAGGATTTAAAGTGTATTGAAATGCGTGTCTTCAGTTCCTTCTCATTAAAGACCTAATGAGATTTCTTTATCACAGTAGCTAGAATCTTGCTCAGTCTGAATTTCTTTCCTAGTTTCTCATGGTGAAACTTGGATATAAATTTCCTTTCTCATGACTCTCATTTACAATGTCAGGCAATTCCTAGTTTTTCTTCACGACCAAGGAAGTGTTTAGACAATGACACACCACTCTGTCTTTAAGAATACAGTGCAAGAGACTGCCTTCTCTTTGGCAGTTGTGTTTTATCCATGGGCTCGGCAACCCAGTGTGGCAATGAGGGAGGTGAGAAGGTGGTTAGCCCTCTTTTTACAAAACTAGTCACTTCCTGTTTGTTGTCTCAGGCAAAACTAGCTCCCTTGTGACTTTGCATTGACATACTTTGTATGTTTGTGGCATCATAAAATATCCACCAGTCAACAACTTGGCTAACATTTTATACATTTGAATGCCAGTTTTTATCTTTTCTAGCAAATATGCCAATTCTATTATTTAAATCTGAGCAGTTGGTTTATAAAAGTATAGCTTCTGCCAGAACCCAGCACTGCCCTGAACCATTTTGAATAACAATGAATCCTCAGGGGTCAGTATTGCTCTGTGTTCACTGACAGCTCACATTATTAAAGAAAATGTTTTTTTTTTTTCCTTTCTGTCAAATCAAAATGTGTCTCTACATTTTCTCAAGCAATTGCTTATTTCGAATATCTGTCAGATTTGCCATTGCTATTAGATTAAGGTCAAAGTTGACAACTGAACAGACATTGATAACATTTCCCAATAACCAAAGGGGACAATCCTGATAACCTATTTTCACGTTGGAAACTTAGTTCTTACTTGATTCTACTTAACCACCTAAATATTGTACTAAGTAAGAACATATCTGCTAAAGGTATGGAAAAGCAAGTTTGACATTTAACAGAGACTATGTTCTTTAAAAACATTCTATCTACCATGATTGTATTCTTAAAGTATCATTACAAATTCAAGCTAAGTGTCTAGAAATATTTAATAGAAGTGAATCTAACAGAGAGGCAGTAGTTTCTAAAATATTTATTGTAAGCACACATCTGTTGGTTACACATGACTAGCTAATCCCATCTTGGGACTGATTATGTAAAAATACTTGCACCATATGTCATTATCCTAGAATATTTGCATGGGCAAGTTCATTAACATTTTCACATGTCCTTTTCAAACAATGAAATAATTTTCTTTGTAGAATTAAGAGCAATGCTATTAAAAAATACGTATAAGTTGTGATGAATATAGCATTTGTGGATAATGCACTGATGTCCACACTTATAGTTATTCAGCTGAAACTTGTTCAAAGTCACCTCTAAGATGCTACAATTGATTTTCATGCAAATTTCATATGATAAGATTTAATAGCAAAAGGGAAATGTTTCACAAATTAAAGAAAGAAATTCATTTCCAAGTGCTTCAACATATCTCTTGATTAAATTACTTTCAATAGGATGACTTTATTTTGAAGGTCAAAGGACTTCCAACAAAGAAAATAGAGGGCTCTCTGACCCTCTCAAAAAAGATAACTATAAAGTGCACACATTTATTACTAGAAAAACTCTAAATCATTTGAGACCATAATATACTGTATTTTTACTTTCTTAGTAATATCTCATATATACTTGTAAACATGTTTCCAAAAATAACCTTTAAAAGCTCTATTTTTCTTGACTTTATTTTTAAGAAATGAAAATACTTAAATAATGTTACTCAAATTTCACTTCTATATTTGTTGGATGCATTTGTGTTATTTGTATCTGAGACAAAATATCTGTACTCAACACTAAATATAATCCCAGTTCAAAATAAGTCTAAAAAGGAGCTCATCCACAATAACTTCTCTTCTAAAGCTTCCCAAAGGCTGCTGAGTTCACAATGGTTCATAGTAGACAGCATTTTCTACATTATGTTCTCTCTCTTTGACTGAATACCATGAGAATCCCTGGATTGCAAAGAACTCAGTAAGTAGAACTCTGTCAAAAGAAATATTCTGCTGGGCAGTATGTATTTGAAGTAACTCTAGTCAGAGCTGAAAGACTTGAATTTTCTTGCATTCTTAAAATTACAAACAGAATTTATTTTTATTTTCCACTGCTCTAAGTCTTGCATGCCTTCAGGCATTGTATGGGGATTCAGAAGAATAATGAAATTAGATGATTTTATACTGCATGACATACTAGTTGTGGTAATCAGTGACAAAAAAATATCTTTAGATTTAATTAGTGGGCACTTGTATATCAGGTTTCTTTTTTTTAGTCTAAAATTACTTTAAAGTTTAGTTTCTCCAATTTTGCTCTATATTGTAAACACTTAGGAGAAAAATTTATTATAGCCTCTCACATATTAAAACTAATTACATAAATTCATATATCATGAAAACTAGCACTATTTGTATGGAGACAAGTCCTTATTTGAGAGAGAAATTATATTCACAAAATTAATTTGTTGCTTTAAAAAATCATTGAAAACTGTTTTACTGTTAATAACAAAAGTTCTCTATTGTAATGATAGGCATTACATTGAAAGAAATCAGCTTCTCTCTGAAAACTAATGATGCTCAAGATGTCAGTATGTATAGGTACTACTCAGGAACCTAGAAGAGATTGTAAGAAAATAGAGTTTGAGCTTTTTCTTTTTTAGTCTGTAAACACTTTTTGCATTTGACACAAAATTCATATAGCATAAAATTAACCATTTTAAAGTATACAATTCCTTGGCATTTAGTGTATTCACAATGCTGTGAAACCATCACCTCTTTCTAACTTCTGTGGTTTTTATCACCAAAGAAGAACACTTTGTACCCATTGAATAATCATACCCCACTTTTCTCTCCCCGCATTTCCAGGCAATCTACAGTAAGCTTTCTGTCTTCATGGATTTGCTTATTCTGGATATTTCAGATAAAAAGAATCATTTAAGGGGCCAGCCTAGTGGTGACCTGGTTAAGTTCACACATTCTGCTTCAGAGACCAGGGGTTTGCAGGTTCAGATCCTAGGTGCAGACTTATGCACCGCTTATCAAGCCATGCTGTGGTAGGCATCCCACATATAAAGTAGAGGAAGATGGGCACAGATATGAGTTCAGGGCCAGTCTTCCTCAGCAAAAAGTGGGGGATTTATGGTAGATGTTAGCTCAGGGCTAATCTTCCTCAAAGAAAAATAGTAGTGAAAGAAAAAAAGGATCATTCAATATGGGTCCTTTTGTGTATAGCATCTTTCACTTACCTTATTGTTTTTGAGGATCATTCAAGTTGTAGCATGTATTAATACATCATTCTTTTTACAGCTGAATAATATTCCACTGTATTTATATACCACAATTTATCTATTCATATGTTGATGGCTATCTAGGACATCTGAAACATCGACTTTTTGGCTGTTATAAAGAATGCTGTTCTAACCATTTGTGTATAAGTTGTATATTGCCATAAATATTCATTTCTTTTGTGTATATACCCAGGAGTGGAATTACTGAGTTATATGGTAATGCTCCACATCCTGGCCAACACTTGTTATTTTACATGGTTTTGATTATAGCCATCCCAGAGGGTATGAAGTGGTATCTCACTGGAGGTTTGAATTGCATTTTCTTAATCACTAATGATGCTAAACATCTTTTCAGGTGCTTGTTGGTCATTTGAATATCTTCTTTAGAGAAGTGTCTGTTCAAGTAATTGGTCCCTTTTTAAATTGAATTGTCTTTTTGTTGTTGAGTTGCAAGTGTTCTTTAATTATTAGAGATACTAAACCTTTATTAGGTATGTGATTTGCAAATATTTTCTCCCATTCTGTAGATAGCCTTTTTACTCTCCTGATAATATTTGTGATGCCAACAGCTTTTAGTTTCTATGTAGTCTAATTTATCTGTTTTTTTCTTTTATTACTTATGCATTTGGTGTCAAATGTATGAATCCATTGACAAACCCGAGATCAAAAAGATTTACCCCTATGTTTTCTTCTAAGAATTTTATAGTTTAGGCTGTTATATTTAGATTTTTGATCCATTTTGAGTTAATTTTTGTATATGGAGTGAGGTTAAGGGTTTGACTTCATTCTTTTGTATTCTTTGCCTCATTGGATAGTCTTGACACTCTTATCAAAAATAAATGGGCCATAGATATTTGGGTTTATTTCTGAACTCTCAATTCTATTCCATTGATCTATAGGTCTATCCTTATGCTGGTACACACTATTTTGATTATTGTAGGTTTGTAATAAGTTTTTAAATCAGAAAATGTGAATCCTCCAACTTTATATTTTTCAATATTATTTTGTCTGTTTGGGACGCCTTGTGATCTCAAATGAATGAGCTGCTTATTAGTACAAAAGAGACTGACATTCAAATAGAACATTTGAGGACGGGATTCTGTGCTGCTTCTTATCTGGATAAGATGCCATCTTCATATTTTGAATTTAAAGATTATTGGTATTTTGGGTTGTAGCTATACTAAAAATGTTTTTATGGAATCCAATTTGAGGACACATTCCAAATAGTCTGCTTATTTATTTTCAAATCATGGCCATTTGATTGTATTGTTAGTGGTAATGGAAGATTTATTATGTTTATTTTAAAACCTTAAAGACTGTGCAGTAAACACTGGACTAGAATTATATATGGTGAAGAATAGGTGCTACGACAATGTCTTAGCAAGAAATTAGCAATGCCCTGGCAAATTCTGAGTGCCACATTAAACGTGCAGGAATACTCCTTGGCATGTAGTTTTCTTCTGAAATCCTTGATTGTAAATTGAATTCCTTCTCAAAGTGCCTAGACTGCTGGATCCATGAGGCAGTAAAGAATAGGAATACATTGAGGACATTTTTCATATCTTGTCTTCATAGCCCCTTATCCTGGATTCACACCATTGAAATGGTGTGGAAAAACCATGTGAGTTTCAAGTTTTTTTGATAAGAACAAATGAGTCTGTATAAGACAGAAAAGAAAATAGTCATATATAAGGAAAGAGATTGTAGTTCAGAGAATCAAATCACTTTAAGAAATTACATCAGATTTCCACTTATAACAATTTCTTCAAACAAAAAGAAATTTTTAGAAAACTTTGCCAAAATAGAGAAGAACAGATGATTATGAAAATGAAACAATCCAAGAACAAGAAAATTACACAATGGCTATGTATAAAACTAAGTATGGTGAATGGACATCAGGCTGAATGCTAAAGAAACATTAATCAGAGGAAAATTTTAAAACTCAAAAACATCAAAAGAAGGGGCCAGCCCCATGGCCAAGTGGTTAAGTTTGGCATGCTCTGCTTTGGCAACCCAGGTTTCATTCCCAGGCATGGATCTATACCATTTGTTGGTGGAAATTTTGTGAAAGTGACCCGCATACAAAATAGAGGAGAATTGGCACAGATGTCAGCTCACAGTGAATCTTCCTCAATCAAAAAGAGGAAGATTGGCAACAGATGTTAGCTCAGGGTGAATCTTCCTCAAAAACGAAAAGCAAAAGCAAAAAATAATAAATTTATGAGAGGATAGGTAAGACATAAATCAAGAAGTTCTAATCTGTGTAAAATATAAGTATAAATTAAAAGGAAGGAAAATAATAATGAAAATGATAAAAACTTTACAGCGCAGGAGGAAGCTATAAATTTGCAAAATGAAAGAGACTAGTCAATATTAATAAAAGAATACTGATCACAACACACAAGTTGGTGAACACTTTCAATTTCAGGAGCAAAGAAAAATCTTATAAACCACATAATCAGAGAGTATAGTATCTGTTTTGTTCACCACTGTACTGCCAGAACAACATAGTACCTGTCAATAGTAAGTGCCTAATAAATATAAATATTTGTTAAATGAATATATGAATGCATAAAGTTCAATTTATTATGGACATTATGCCTAACATAAATCACACTAAAATCCATATACAGAGATTTGAGAATTGTTTTGATTCTATTATTATAAAACAAGATAAATATTACTTGAGGAAAATGGGCATCAGAAATCAAAGCTATGATAAACTTGAGACATACTAGCTGAAGAATCTTTCTGAGGCAAAAAGGTAAAAAAAAATCGTCCGCAAAAAGTTACAAATAAGAGTCATGTCAGCATCATGGCAGAGTGAGCTCTCCCCTTAAACTCTCCCCTCTAAGATACAACGAAAAGGACATTCATACACCAACAGAGGACACTCACACAACACAAAGGACATCTGAGAGGCCCACACAGCCATATGTCTGAAGGTGGAGGTGCTGGACCTCCAGGAGGAAGTGTAAGGAGTTAAGGGGAATCTTTTCTTCCTCCCAAATGGCAGTGACCCTAGGACTGTGCATGGCTCTGAGAGGAAAGGAGGAAGGGATGGTCCTCCATAGGAACACCATTGCTCTCTGATTTCCCTCATAGCTGATGGGAAGGCCAAACACAGAGATTATTAAGCTATTGCAGGGGTCTCTTTATCAAGGTAGCACCCCAGGAGAGCAGATAGTGAGCACCCAGCAAAAATGCCCCCAGGATGGTGCAAGCAGAAGAAAGCACCACTCCCCATGCTCAGCAATCCAGGTCACCCCATCAGCCAGAGTGCCACACAGACAGAAAAGCAGGCAGCAGCTGGGGGTATTGCACAGGTGGAAGAAAACGCCCCTCCTCCTGCCTGGCACTCCAGTCAGCCGATTGGTCAGAGCATTGCACAGACAGAAAAGCAGTCAGTTGCTGGAGTGAGGCAGCAGCAGATTGCACTGAGCTCCTGACTCCCACTGAGTGGCAGCAGGTGGAAGCTGAAAATAGATACTATCACCATGCAGAAGCACAAATATATACTCTTAAGCAGTATGAAAAAAAAACATCAAATCTCCAGACCAGTAGGAAAATCCTAACGAGTACCCAGAAATTAATCCTGAAGAAGCAGAAATTTATAATCTAAATGACAGAGAATGCAAAATAGCTATCATAAAAAAATTCAATAAGTTACAAGAAAATACAGAAAGACAGTTCAATGAAATAATGAACTCCTTCACAAAAGAGATTGCAATTATAAAGAAGAACCAATCAGAATGTTGGAGATGAAAAACACAATGGATGAAATAAAGAAAAATAAGGACACCCTAAAAAATAGAGCAGATTTTTGGGGGGTCAGAGTTGGCAATTTAGAGGACAGAAATATAGAAATGCATCATATGGAGGAGGAGGGAGAACCAAGACTAAAGAGAAGAGAAGAAATTCTCTGAGAATATCTGACTCAAGTAGGAAGTGCAACATAAGGATTATAGGTATTCCAGAGGGAGAAGAGAAAGAGAAGGGAGCAGAAAGCTTGTTCAAAGAAATAATAGCTGAGAACTTCCCAAACCCAGGGAAGGAGCTGGGAATACAAGCAAAAGAAGTCAATAGATTTCCTAACTATATCAATGTAAAAAGACCTTCTCCAAGGAATATAGTAGTAAAGCCAGCCAAAATGAATGACAAAAAAAAAAGTATGGGAAGAAAGATAGAAGAAAATAACTTATGAAGGAATCCCTATCAGGCTTTCAGTGAATTTCCCAGCAGAAACCTCACAGGCTAGAAGAGAGTGGAATGATAGATTCAAAATTCTAAAAGACAAAACCTTTCAGCCAAGAATACTCTATCCAGCAAAAACATCCTTCAGGTATGATAGAGACATAAAATTTTTCCCAGATAAACAAAAGCTAAGGTAGCTCATTGCCATAAGACCCCAACTACAAAAAATCCTCAAGAAGGCTGTCATAGCTGAGAAAAGAATAGGAAAGGGGCCACAAAGCCCTCAGCAAGGAGATAAATAGGTAGACAAAATCATAAAATTTCAGCTCTTTATCAGAACAGGTTAGCAAATATTTAATTATAACATTAAAGGTAGAGGGAAGGAAAACCTCAAAAATAAATATAATCTCATTATTTAAGCACAAACTCACAACACAAGATGGAATAAGATATGACAATCATAACTTAGGAGAGGAAGAACAAAGGGATGGAATTGGCTTAGTCTAAGAAAATAAGAGGTTATCAGAAAACGGACTATCTCATCTATGAGATTATTTATACAAACTGAATGGTAATCACTAAACAAATAAGTAGAACAGAGACACAAATGATGAATAAGGAGAATAAGAAAATCATCATAGAAAACTACCTAACTGAATTGGTAGTTCGAAATACATGGGATGAGAAACAAAGGAAATGCAGAAGAACCAGATAACAAGTGATAAAATGGTAGCATTAAGCCCTCATATATCAATAATCACTCTAAATGTAAATGGATTGAATTCTCCAATCAAAAGACACAGAGTGGTGAGATGGATTAAAAAACAAGACCCAGCAATATGTTGCCTTCAGGAAACACATCTCAGCTCCAAAGACAAACACAGGCCCAGAGCAAAGGGATGGAAGATAATACTCCAAGCTAATGGCAAACAAAAGAAAACAGGTGTTGCCATACTTATATCAGACAAGTAGACTGCAAGATAAAATAGGTAAAGAGAGACAAAGAGGTGCAGTATATTATAATAAAAAGGACACTACACCAAGAAGACATAACACATAAATATTTATGCACCCAACGCAGGAGCACCAAAGTACATAAAACAACTATTAACAAACCTAAAAGGAGATAGTAACAACAGCACAAAAATAGTAAGAGGACCTCAACACTCCATGTACATCAGTGGATAAATCATCCAGACAGAAAATCAACAAGGAAATAGTGGAATGAAATGAAAAACTAAACCAGATGGTCTTAATAGATATATATAGAACACTCCATCCCAAAACAGAAGAATACACATTCTTCCCAGGTGAGCACACAACATTCTCAAAGATAGACTATATGTTGGGAAACAAGGCAAGCCTCAATAAATTTAAGAAGATTGAAATCATACCAAGCATCTTTTCCAACCATAATGATATGAAACTAGAAACCAACTACAAGAAAAAAGCTGGGAAAGGGACAAAGATGTGGAGACTAAACAATATGCTACTGAACAACCAATGGATCATTGAAGAAATTAAAAGAGAAATCAAAAAATAAGTGGAGACAACTCATATGGGATGGAGCAAAAGTCATCCTAAGAGGGAAATTCATAGCAATGTAGGCCCACCTTAACACAAAAGAAAAATCTCAAATAAGCAATCCTAAACTACATCTAAATGAATTAGAAAAAGAAGAACAAACAAAGCCCAAACTCAGCAGAAGGAGAGAAATATTAAAAATTACAGCAGAAATAAATGAAATTGAAACAAAAAAGATAGTAGATAAAGGATCAATGAAGAAAAGAGCTGATTCTTTGAGAAGATAAAAAAATTGATGAACCCTTAGCCAGACTCACT
Organism: Equus caballus; assembly: GCF_041296265.1. NCBI lineage: Eukaryota > Metazoa > Chordata > Mammalia > Perissodactyla > Equidae > Equus > Equus caballus. Next base: position 23,833,467 of record NC_091687.1, read on the forward strand.
AAGAAAAAATAGAGAAGGTTCAAATAGATAAAATTAGAAATGAAAGTGGAAAAATTACAATGGATATCACAGAAATACAAAAGATTCTAAGAGAATACTGTGAAAAACTACATGCCAACAAATTCGACAGTCTAGAAGAAATGGATAAATTCTTAAATTCTTACAATGTTGCAAAATTGAATCAAGCAGAAATAGAGAATCTGAATAGAGCAATCACAGGTAAAGAGATTGAACCAGTAAGCAAAAACTACCAAAAATTAAAAGTTGAGGACCAGATGGCTTCACTGGAGAATTTGACCAAACATTTAAAGAAGATTTATTATCTATCCCTCTCAAACTATACCAAAAAATTAGGAAGACAGAACACTTCCTAACACATTCTATGAGGCCAGCATCACCCTGATACCAAAGCAAGACAAGGACAACACAAAGAAGGAAAATTACAGGCCAATATTGCTGATGAACATAGATGCAAAAAACCTCAACAAAATATTGGCAAACCGCATACAGAAATACATTAAAAAGATCATGTAACATGATCAAGAAGGATTTATACCAGGCACGTAGGGTTGGTTCAACACTTGCAAATCAATGTGATACACCACATTAATAAAATGGGGAATAAAAACTACATGATAATCTCAACAGATGCAGAGAAAGCATTTGATAAGATCCAACATCAATTTATAATAAAAACTCTCAATAAAATGGATAGAAAAGGAAAGTACCTCAACATAATAAAGGCCATATATGACAAACCCATAGCCAACATCATACTCAGTGGGGAAAAACTGAATGTCATCCCTCTGAGAACAGGAATAAGACAAGTGTGCCCACTCTCACTACTCCTATTCAATATAGTACTGGAGGTATTGGCCAGAGCAATTCGGCAAGAAAAAGACATAAAAAGGATCCAAATTGGAAAGGAAGAAGTAAAACTGTCACTATTTGCAGATGATATGATTTTATATGTATAAAACCCTAAAGAATCCATTGGAAAACTATTAGAAATAATCAACAACTACAGCGAAGTTTCCAGGTACAATATCAACTTACAGAAATCAGTTGCATTTCTCTACTCTAATAACAAACCAACAGAAAGGGAACTCAAGAATACAATCCCATTTACAATCGCAAAAAAAGAATAAAATATCTAGGAATAAATTTAACCTAGGAGGTGAAAGTCCTATACAATGAAAACTATAAGACATTATTGAAAGAAATTGATGATGACATAAAGAAATGGAAAGATATTCCATGCATATGTATTGGAAGAATAAACATAGTTAAAATGTCCATGCTACCTTATAGGAATCTACAGATTCAATGTAATCCCAATCAGATCACCAATGACATTCTTCATGGAAATAGAACAAAGAATACTAAAACTCATATGGGGCAACCAAGACTCCAAATTGCTAAAGCAATCCTGAGACAAAAGAACAAACCTGGAGGCACCACAACCCCTGACTTCAAAATATTCTACAAAGCTATAGTAACCAAAACAGTATGGTACTGGCACAAAACAGGCACACAAATCAATGGAACAGAATTGAAAGCCTAGAAATAAAGCCTCACATCTATGGATAGCTAATCTTTGACAAAGAAGTTAAGAACTTATAATGGAGAAAGGAAAGTCTCTTTAACAAATGGTGTTGGGAAAACTGGACAGCCACATGCAAAGCAATGAACGTAGACCATTATCTTTCACCATACAAAAAATAAAACCTCAAAATGGATCAAAGACATGAAGGTAAGACCTGAAACCACAAAACTTCATGAAGAAAATAAAGGCACTATACTCTTTGCCTTCAGTGTTAAAAGGATCCTTTTGAATACCATGTCTACTCAGACAAGGAAAACAAAAGAAAAGATAAACAAGTAGGACTTCATCAGACTAAAAACCTTCTGCAAGGCAAAGGAAACAATGAACAAAACTAAAGGACAACCCACAAACTGGGAGAAAATGTTTGCAAATCATACATCTGACAGGGGGTTAATCTCCATAATATATAAAGAATTCACACAGCTGAGCAACAAAAAAACCAAATAACCTGATCAAAAAATGGACAAAGGATATGAACAGACATTTTTCCAAAGAAGATATACAGATGGCCAATAGGCACATAAAAAGATGTTCAACATCACTAATCATTGCAGAAATGCAAATCAAACCTACACTTAGACATCACCTTACACACACTAGAATAGCTATAATCACTAAGACAAAAAATAACAACTATTGGAAAGGTTGTGGAGAAAAGGGAACCCTCATACACCAGTTTTGGAATGCAAACTGGTGCAGCCACTATGGAACACTATGGAGATTTCTCAAAATATTAAAAATAGAAATACCATATGACCCAGCTATCCCACTACTAGGTATTTATCCAAAGAACTTAAAATCAGCAATACAGAGAGACTTATGCACCCCTATGTTCATTGTGGCATTATTCACAATTGCCGAGACATGGAAGCAACCCAAGTACCCATCAACTGATGATTGGATAATGATGATGTGGTATATATATATATATATGTGTGTGTGTGTGTGTGTGTGTGTGTGTATGTATATATACACACAATGGAATACTACTCAGCCATATAAAAGACAAAATCATCCTATTTGCAACAACATGGATGGATCTTGAGAGTATGATCTTAAGGGACATAAACCAGACACAGAAAAACTAACACTGTATGATTTGACTCATATGTGGAAGATGAACAACATACAGACAAAGAAAGCAGTTTAGTGGTTACCAGGGGGAAGGGGGTTGGGGGTTGGGCAAGAGGGGTGAAGGGGTACATTTATATGGTGATTTACAAATAATAATGTACAACTGCAATTTCACAATGTTATAAACTATTATGACCTCAATAAAAAAACTGTTACAAATAGAGATAAAATACCACATGGAGAGAAATATCAAAGTGAAGAGTGACCAAGTGATGAAAGCTTAGAATGAGAGATGTTTTGATTAAACAAGCTAAGAATTGAATTAAGAGCATGAATTGAAGTAAAATGGTTGTACAGTGGAGTATAGTTATAAAGGGCAAAAAACAGCAAGTAACTTGGAACAAATTTTCCATATTAACGTTAAAGTAATATTAGGGGAAAAATGGTTGTTTCGATAAGGGTCTGATTATTTGGCCTCATTCATAGCTCTCTTGTGTCCTTTAATCTAGAGTAGCTCCTACATCTTTCCTTGTCTTTAATAACTTGACATTTTTGAAGAATCCAGGCCAGTTCCTATGTGGAATATGCTTCTGTTTTCAGGTTTATCTAATTTCCTCATGATTAGGCTCAGGTTGTGCATTTCTGATAGGAATAACACAGAAGCAGTGTGTGTTTCTCTCAGTGTTTCCTATCAGGAAGCACATTCCTCCCATTTCTGGTCACATTAGCTTTGATCTCTTTGGTTAGGGTGATGTTTGTCAGAGTTCTCCACTGTAAAGTGATTAATAAGTATATTGCAATTAATAGGTATTTTGTGGGTCAATACTTTGAAGCTATATAAATAGGTTGTTATTCATTCAATTTTTATCCACCAGTTTTAACATTCATTAAGTGTCCCTACCTGAATCAACTATTCCCCATGAAGGATAAAGGAGAAGAAGGAAAGGCCAACATAAAGCTTGGCCCTGGATACTCTGGGTGCTGCTTCAGGGCTGCCTAGCCTGAAGAAGGAAGATGGAGGGAGGAGAAAGGAAGAAAGATGAAGCTAAAATTAGTGTGTACTGATTTTACAATAAAAACATAAGTAATTGTTAAATAATTTATGTTATTTGGGGCATATTCCTTCCAGGACCTGTCATATTCTACAGTAGAGATAGAAATTCATGCATTGGCAAGGAGGACAGAGCTTACTCTGGCCATGGAAATAAGATAATATATTTAAGTAAAAATAAGTAGAGCGTTAGTGTCTGAGGAGAGGAAAGTTATGAAAATTCTTATGTAATGATCTCTGTTTTCTCCTCAGTAGAAGTGACATTTATTTGCAGAATATGAGATGGAGCAAGAAGAAATTTAGGCCTGAAAAGAATGACCAACTGTGGACTGAACAATTGCTGAGAGTCAAGTGGCTTGGGAAGCGGACTCTGCAATGGAGATTTGCCTGCACCATAGTGGAAAGAGGATTGGCAGAGGGATAGGAAGCTGCAACACAGTCACAAGAAAGGCCTCAGCCATTCCACAGGGGTGCTGGAGCTGGATGCTTGCCCATTTAGGGTGTCCCAATTGGGGTGAGGGGCCTAGGCCTTTATCCCCTCCCCCCCCCACTGCCCTGTCACTGGAAGCAGACTGCCTCCGGGAAAGTGGTGTGACCCTGGCTATGGCAACTTTTTTCACAGAAGATTAACAACCTGGAGGGGAAACACAGAACTAAGTTCCTAGCTGTCAACACTCCAGATTGCTGGAGCCATGGATCTCAGTCCTGGAGAGGAGTGGGAAGGATCTGAGGGGCATGGCCCAGGATCATTGCACAAGGACACAAACACTCTTTAAATCCAGATGGATGTGTAGATACAAGGGCAGAACCTGCAGCAAGAGTTCGGTGTACACAGATCTACCAGAAACAGGTCCTGTCTATCACATATTTGTCAGCTTCAGCGAATTTGAGATCTAGACTTCTGTTAATGGTAATCAATGATACAAGCAGAATATTGCTTTAAACGCTTGTTTACAAAGTGCTGGAACCTGAATTTGCTATGTTTCTTATAAATTAATTTATTTATGGCAAGGGGGGAAAGATGTGAATAGAAAAATCACAGATGAGAACATTTTTTTAATACTCAGAGGAATGTGCAGGTAGGAAACTGGTGCCGGGAGAGTAGAATAATTACAATCTTCCTGTCAATTGGCTTAAGGGGTAAAACATCATCTTCCTGCTTTATGAGTAAACAAAATTTGAACATTTAAGGCCTCATCAGAGAGATCTGTCACTGAGAAACATTCATTTCTTTGCTGCCTACAGGGCAATCTGTCGCCATTGAGGGCCATTGACTATTAAATGCTTAGATGAATAAGTGCTTATGACGTCTGCAATTTCTAGTTAGAAAATGAGACAAAGATTAAAACAACATTTTGAGACAAGGCTTTTTATGGTTTCTGTTTATAAATCTTTAGGTAGCTCTGTTGAAATTAAATACTGCATCAATGCTTAAACTTCTGACCATTCTTTCTCATTTTGTTACATTTTGAAGAGGAGAATACATTTTAATATGTTGTAATGTGTCTACACAGACAAAATAAACTACAGGTTGAGTATTTAGTGAACACTGACCAATGTGTAACTCAGAAATTCACCAAGTTTATCGTCTTCTGACCTCTTCTGACTGTTAAAAATCATTTAAGACACCAAATAGCTTTTGTTGATGTGGGTTTTATCTATCATTACTTACTGTTTTAGAAAAGGAAATAGATATTTTCAAAATATTTATAACTTATTGAAAAATAATTATAAAAGTATTATTGTTTACCATTGAAAGCATATTTTTAAAGAAAAATAAGCACATTTTCAAAAACAAAAGTATGTATAATGAGTACAGTGGCATTGATTCACATTTTGCAAAATTTTTTAATGTGTGGCGTAGAAGTCAGCTGGATTCTCACATGAGCCTCACATTCCATCATTTGCCATATGGTGCTTTGGTTGAAACATATGAGGAAAACTTAGCCCCATACAGATATATATTGGAAAAGGAACATTTTGTAATTAAATTTTTTATTTTGAAGTCATTGTAGATGCACATGCAGATGTTAGAAATAGTAGGGGAGATCTTGTGTACCCTTTACCCAGTTTTCCCCAACAGTAACATTTTTCAAAGCTGTAGGACACTTTCACAGGCAACATATTGACTCTAATGCAGTCAAGATCCAGACATTGCCATCACCCCAAACATCCCCCCGTTGCCCTTTTACAGTCGCATCCACTTTCCTCATTAACTGCTAGGACAATTAATTCTCTTCTCCCTTTTTACAATTGTCATTTTAAGAATAAGATATAAATGGAATGTGAGATTGGCTATTTTCACTCAGCATAATCCTCTGGAGATTCATCCAGACTGTTGTGAGTATCAATAAGTTTTTTCCTTTTATTTGTGACTATTACATATGGTAAAGATTACCATAATTTGCTTTGAAGGACATTTGGATTGTTTCCAGTTTTTGGCTATTATGAACAAAACTGCTAGAAATGGTAGAGTACAGGTTTTAGTGTCAACAAAACTTTTCCTTTCTCTCAGATTAAGTCATATGGTAGATATACGTTTGGTTTTTTAGAAACTGCCAAACTATTTTCTAGAGTGCCATTTTACATTCTCAGTGGTCATATGTGAGTAACCCACTTTTTGTTAATCCTCATTGGCATTTCTTATTGCCACTATTTTTTTATTTTAGCCATGCTGGAGGGTTGTAGGAATATCTCAATGTGGTTTTAATTTGTATTTCCCTAATCGCTAATGATGTTGACATCATTTCTCATGCTTATACGCAATTTCTATATCCTTTCATTGAAATGTCTCTTCATGTATTTTGCCTATTTTCCAATCAAATTGTTTTATCTTTTACTGTTGAGTTTAGGGAGTTCTTTATATATTCTAGATACCAGTCCTCTGTTGGATATGTGATATGCAAATATTTTGTTTCATTCTGTAATTGTCTTTTATACTCTAAACATGGTTTTTGACAGAGCAAAAAGTTTTCATTTTGATGAAATCTAACTTCTCAATTTTCTTTTTATGGATCACACTTTGGTGTTAAGTCTAAGAACTGTTATTTAGAACAAGACTTTCTTATCTTGAAGACTTTCTTCAAAATTTTTGGCTAATAGTGTTATAGTTTTATATCTTATGTTTAAGCCTGTGATCCATTGTGAGTTAATTATTTATAATAATCTTGTATATTAATTTTTGTATAATTTCATATGTGATTTAGATCGAGGTTCTTTTTTTTTGTCTGTGGATGTCCAAAGACTCCAGCACCATTTGTTGAAAAAGTTAACTTGTCCCCATTGAATTGCTGTTGCATCTTTATCAGACTTGGTTCTGTATATTTCTTGGGTCTATTCCTGTGTACTCACTTCTGTTTCATTGATCTGTATATCTTTCCGTCAACCAATAGCACATTGTCTTGATTACTATAGCTAGATAATATATCTTCAACTTGGGTAGACTGACTCTTCCCATTTTATTCTACTTTTTTCAAAATTGTTTTAGCTATTCTAGTTCCTTCTTCTTTCAATATAAATTTCATAATAAACTTGTCTCCACTTACCAAAATTATTGCTGATATTTGGATAGGAATTGCGTTAAACTTGTGTATCAATTATTGGTGAATTAACAACTTTGCTACATAAATCTTCCAATACATGATCGTAGGATGTTTATCCATTTATTTAGCTATTTTGTTATTTATTTCATCAATGTTTTGTAGTTTCCAGCATATAACTCAAGTACAAGTTTTGTTAGATTTACACAAATTACATTTTACCCCATTGTAAATTATATTAAATTTTTAATCTCAAGAATCTATTCACTGCTACTCTCTAGAAATGTTGTTGATCTTGTATCCTGTGATCTTGCTGAACTCAATTATTAGTTTTGGGAGTTATTTTGTAGATTCCTTAGTATTTCCTATGTATACAATAATGTCACTGGCACAGAGGGGCGATTTTATTTCTTCCTTTCCAAACTGTATGACTGTTTTTCTTGTCTTATTGCTCTAGCTAACCTCTGCTCTTGACTTCACTAGGCCCTCTCTGGCACCAGTTCAGTGGGGAGATTGAGAGGCATCTCATCACCACCTGGCAAGGGTGAAAGTCTGTTCTTCCGCCGAGCCTCTGTTATCTGGGTGAGGGTGGGGCCACAGTTTTGTCTGAGTGTTTGTCTAGAGTAGAGCTATTTTTATTTAAAAGTTTTATCTTGCTAGGCTGCCCTTTTCCCTGACCGTTGGCTAGAAAGAGCAGGCTTTCAGGGGCTTTTGAGTCTCTGCTAGTTGCCAGCACCCAGAGGGAGAAAGAACATCCAGGGACTACCCTTGTGCCATTCCTTGGGTTCCAAGGTCTCTGATCAGTCTCAAACTTTCAGAATATTCTTAGGCTTGTTTTAGATAGACTCCAGGGTTTTTATGAGTACTTAGCAAGAAAGAGTAGGGAAAAGTATGTCTATCTCATCTTCCCAGAAATGGAAGTCTCAAAGTCAAGGGTATTTTGAAGATATTGTCCTAAAAATATATATATTTTAAATTTTCTTATTATTTTTTATCAAAGATGAGACCAAATTAAAATAAATAATCTATTTGGCAAATACCTTGATGATATTATCTTGCGTGAGTTAATGACAATGATGAACGTTCTTTATCATCAATACTATTATAATATATTTTAAGACCAAAACATGTAAGTAAGTGCTTACCTAAAGACTAAAAATCGACAAAATGTATTTTTTCCTAAATATTGTTTTTTGCACCATTAGATATGAAAATGTTTGATAATTCAAATTTATCCAACAGATTCACATATGATTTTTATAGATAAAGCCAGTCAGACATAAAAACATATAATAATCAAAATAGGACTTGGTTATTTGAGAGTTTGTGTAAATCAATAATAGACTTCTAGGTCAGTCTTTTAGGTATATCTTAATTCTTACTCAGCAATGCCATTGAATGCCTTATAATATAAACCTGATGTTATCATGAAGCTACATCACTTTAAAAAAATTGCAATATTTGCAAATGTTATAACTTATTCAACACATATCTTTTAATAAAATTATGATTTGAATGTGTGTGAAAAGATAAGAAAATGCTTCTGGATGAAAAACGGCAAATTCATGTCAGGGAAGAGATCAATCTTGAACCAAATTCTCTGAAGAATTAACATAAGCAGAGATGCAGTAGGTTATATTAATATGACTGGAATTTGAATTTTGAATTCTGACTCATATCCTTCTGATAGGACCTTTAGTTTTATTCTGAAGTAACCTACTAGTATGTATTTTATTATCCCAAATCTTTGAGTTCTGAGTCCTACGTTTTACTTCTTATCCACATTACAAATGACAAAACAAATTTCTTCCTGGAATTTTCTTCTTGGCCAGGTTTACCGAAGAAAGAAGAGGAATGATATAATAATCAACAGAAGTTACTGTTCCTACAATGTAATTATAAAAGTCTCTGTATTTATGTCCACATAAAGAAGGAAATCTTATAAATGTGCCCTAAGGTAGCTTTAAAATAAGGAATATTTTATAGTTTTCAGTGTGTAAGTTTTTCAATTCTTTTGTTAAGTTTACTCCTACATATTTTATTCTTTTTGTTGAAATTATAAATGGGATTGTATTCTTAATTTCTCTTTCTGCTACTTCATTCTTAGTGTATAGAAACACAACTGATTTTTGTATGTTAATTCTGTATCTTACAACTTGTGTGTATTCATTTATTATTTCTAAAAGTTTGTTGAAAGAAATTGAAGAAGACACAAAGAAATGGAAAGATATCCCATGCTCTTGGATTGGAAGAATTAACATAGTTAAAAAGTCCATACTTCCTAAAGCAATCTACAGATTCAATGTAATCCCTATCAAAGTTCTAATAACATTTTTCACAGAAATAGAACAAAGAATCCTAAAATTCATATGGAACAACAAAAGACCCTGAATAGCCAAAGGAATCCTGAGAAAAAAGAACAAACCTGGAGGTATAACACCCTCTTATTTCAAAATATACCGCAAAGCTATAGTAACCAAAACAGCATGATACTGGCACTAAAAGAGACACACAGATAAATGGAACAGAATCGAGAGCCCAGAAATAAACCCACACATCTATGGACAGCTAGTTTTCAACAAGGGAGCCAAGAGCATACAATGGAGAAAGAAGAGTCTCTTCAATAAATGCTGTTGGGAAAACTGGACAGCCACATGAAAGAGAATGAAACTAGACTGTTTTCTCACACCATACACACAAATTAACTCAAAATGGATTAATGACTTGAATGCAAGTCCTGGAACCATTAAACTTCTAGAAGAAAGCATAGGCAGTACGCTGTCTGACATCAGTCTTAACAGCATATTTTCCAGTACCATGTCTGAACTGGCAAGGGAAACAATAGAAAAAATAAACAAATGGGACTACGTCAGATCTAAAAGCTTCTGCACAGCAAAGGAAACCATCAATAAAATGAAAAAACAACCTCAAAATTGGAATAAGATATTTGCAAATCATATACCTGATAAGGGGGTAATATCCAAAATATATAAAGAACTCATACATCTCAACAACAAAAAAACTAACAACTCAATTAAAAAATGGGCAAAAATTCTGAACGTTTCTCCAGAGAAGATATACAGATGGCCAAGAGGCACATGAAAAGATGTTCAACATCATTAACTATCAGATAAATACAAATCAAAATTGCAATGAGATATCACCTCACTCCCGTCAGAATGGCTATAATTAATAAGACAGGAAACAATAAGTGTTGGAGAGGATGTGGAGAGAAGGGAATCCTCATATACTGCTGGTGGGAGTGCAAACTACTGAAGCCATTATGGAAAACCGTATGGAGATTCTTCAAAAAATTAAAAATAGAAATGCCGTATGATCCAACTATTCCACTTCCGGGTATTTATTCAAAGAACATGAAAACAATGCATAAAGATGCATGCACCCCCACATTCATCACAGCATTATTTACAATATCTAAGACTTGGAAGCAACCTAGGTACCTGTCAAGGGAGGAATGGATAAAGAAGATGTAGTATATATACAATGGAATCTTACTCAGCCATAAGAAACAATGAAATCTTGCCATTTGTGACAAGATGGAAGTACCTGGAAGGCATTATCCTAAGTGAAATAAGTCACAGTGAGAAAGTCAAATACCATATCATCTCACTCATAAGTAGAAGATAAAAGCAATGACAAACAAACAAATAGAAACAGAGATTGATTAGTGGTTACCAGAGGGAAAGCGGGGAGGGAGGAGGATGAAAGGGGTGTTTAGGTATATGTGTGTGGTGATGGATTGTAATTAGTTTTTGGGTGGTGAACATGATGTAATATACACAGAAGTTGAAATATATAACCATGTACACCTGAAATTTATGTAATGTTATAAACAATGTTACCACAATAAAAAAGAAAAAGAAATTAAAAATAAATTAATTAAATTAAATAGAGAAAAATAATAGAGAAATCTGAGACAGTCAGAGAGCTGCAAGGAAAATAGAGAAAGGGAAAGAGAGAAAAGCATAAGTGGAAAGACTTAAAAGGAGGGAGAGGGGACTAGACAGTGGAAGTGTTCACAGGCGCAAACCTGGAACTAAACAGAATCAAGGCCCAGGGCAACTGAGAGTTAAGAAGCAAAACAGAAGAGAAAATGGTGTCTAGGAGGAAAGGATACAAATTCAAAGGGCAAACACCATATCTTCATTTTCACCAGAGAGCAACAGGCTTGCAAAATAATTTTCTCTCTGCGGTAACTTTCTCCTGGAATCCTGAAGTTACAGTTCCCCCTCACCCTTCCTAGGAGAACCAACTCCTCCTGGCCAGTTGCTTCAGAGGACTCCTCTGCTCCTTCTGCTCAAGCCCCCACATCACACTCTCCAGAGAGAATTTCTTACCCTGAGGGGCCATGGACAAAATTCAGTATAATTCAGGTTGTTCATCAACCTGGTTGCAGAAAATCATTACACTTTTATTTTCACTAATCAGAAAAGGCTGACTGAGGACCTGAACTTTCTCCAAGGAGGCAGCCACAACGTCCTGCCCCCAGGGCCTAACCCCACTGTCAGTGGATACCACCCCCACCCTGCAGTAAGAGGAGAAAACAATCAAAACTGCTGTGAACAGAAGGGGCAGAGCAAAATGGCGGGGTGAGCTGACCCGGGATTCTCTCCCCTCCAAAATACAACAAAGGAATGGAAAAACTGAATTTCAGAGAATAAATCTAATGCCAACATGTTAGAGACCTACAATACCAAGAAGGCGGAGACCATAAACCTTACTTACAGCCTCGGAGACACTGGAACCGTAGGAGAGAACATCGCTCCCTCCCCTAGAGTCTGCGATCCTTGCTGAGTAGCTCGGGAAGAAGCGGGGGAGGGGCCGCGCGACCAGGGGATCATCCAGGACTCCTGCCACTGGTTCAGTGGAAACCCGCTGATGGGGGGAAAGCTTCCATCCGCGGGGACCCCATAAACCCAGGGCCTCAGGAGACCAGAGAACAGAACTAATCTGAATCCAGATCGGCGCTCAAGAACAGCAGCCCCTCCCTCCCAGTAAAGCCACTGGGTGCAGCCATCTTGCCCGAAGGTGGAGAGCTCATAACACGCAGCTCTCAACCCCCATCTAGTGGCGACAGGCTGTAACTGCAACTGAATCCTACCACCATATGAAAAAACCGCTACTCTACCATCCAGCAATTTATAAAAGCCCCAGACCAGAAGGAAAACAATAAAAACATAGAATTAAGTCCTGAGGACTTGGAATTAGGTAAACTAAGTGATAATGAGTTCAGAGCAGCTATAATCAAAAAACTCAATGAGGTAGAGAGAAAGATAGAGAAACAAGCCGAGTTCTGGAGTTACTTCACAAAAGAGATTGAAATCATAAAGAAGAATCAAACAGAATTACTAGAGATGAAAAACACAATGGACCAGATAAAACAGAATACAGATTCCCTGAATGCCCGTGTAGACACTATAGAAGAGAAAATTAACATAATTGAAGATAGACAGGCTGAGTGGCTCCAGACAGAGGAAGAAAGAGAACTAAGAATTAAAAGAAAGGAGGAAAATCTCCGAGAGATAGTGGATTCAATGAGGAGTAAGAACATAAGGATCATAGGGAATTCCCGAGAACGTGGAAAAGGAAAATGGAGCAGAAAGTGTGCTTAACGAAATTATTGAAGAGAACTTCCCAAATCTAGGGATTGACGGAGAAATGTGTGTAGAGGAAGCTTTCAGATCTCCTAGATTTGCCAATGTAAAAAGACCTACTGCAAGGCACATACTAGTAAAATTGGCAAGAAGCAAAGATAAGGAAAGAATACTCAGGGAAGTAAGAAAAAAGAAGAGAATAACCTATAAAGGAGCCCCTATCAGACTGTCAGCGGATTTCTCTATGGAAACCTTACAAGCTAGGAGAGAATGGAGTGACATATTCAAAGCTTTAAAAGATAAAAATCTTCAGCCAAGAATACTCTATCCAGCAAGAATTTCCTTCAGATATGAGGGAGAAATTAAATCTTTTCCAGACAAGCAAAAGTTAAGGGAATTTGTAACTAAAAGCCCTCCACTACAAGAAATCCTCAAGAAGGCTCTCATACCTGACAAAAGAAAAAAGGCAGAAAGGGGTCACAATCCACAGACTAGGAAGACTGATGGATAGAACCAGAACAGGATAGCAAATATTCAATTATAGCATTAGGGTAAAGGTAAGGAAACTACCAAAGCAAGGATGATCCTATCACTCTAACTACAAATTCATAACACGAGTTGCAATAAGAAATAAAAATAATTATTTAGGAGGGCAAGAGCAAAGGGTCTAAATCAGTATTGGTCAAGCAAGTAAGAGACCACCAGAGAATAGACTATATTATACACGAGGTTCTAAATACAAACTTCAAGGTAGACACTAAAATAAAATACAGAACAGAGGCACAAATCATAAATAAGGAAAAATCTAAGAAACCCAGCATAAGAAATTGCAGTATTAAATGGGTAGTCTAAAGCACACAGGAAAAGAAATGCAGGAAAACAAGATAATGAGTGACAGATTGACAGCATTAAGTCCACATGCATCAACAATCACTCTCAATGTAAACGGATTGACCTCTCCAATAAAAAGACACAGAGTGGCAAAATGGATTAAAGAACAAGATCCAACAATTTGTTGCCTCCAAGAAACACACCTCAGCCCCAAGGACAAACACAGGCTCAGGGTGAAGGGGTGGAGGACAATACTTCAAGCTAATAGCAAGGAAAAAAAGGCAGGTTTTGCAATTCTTATATCAGACCAAGTGGACTTCAAAATAAGACAGGTAAAGAGAGACACAGAGGGACAATATATAATGATCAAAGGGACAGTTCATCAAGAAGAAATAATGCTTATAAATATCTATGCACCCAACACAGGAGCACCAAGACTCATAAAGCAACTATTAAGACCTAAAGGAAGATGTTAAAAACAACACAATAATAGTAGGGGACCTCAACACCCCACTCACATCAATGGACAGATCATCCAGACAGAAAATCAACAAGGAAATAGTGGAGCTAAATGAAAAACTAAAACAATTGGACTTAATAGACATATATACATCACTTCATCCTAAAACAGCAGATTACACATTCTTCTCAAGTGCACATGGAACATTTTCAAGGATAGACCATATGCTGGGAAACAAGGCAAGCCTCTACAAATTTAAAAAAATTGAAATAATAACAAGCATCTTCTCTGATATAGTGCTATAAGGCTAGAAATTAATTACAAGAAAAAAGCTGAGAAAGGCACAAAGATATGGAGACTAAACAACACACTACTGAACAAGCAATGGATCATTGAAGAAATTAAAGAAGAAATAAAAAAATACCTGGAAACAAGTGAAAATGATAGCATGCCATACCAACTCATATGGGATACAGCAAAAGCTGTATTAAGAGGAAAATTCATCGCAATACAGGCACATCTTAACAAACAAGAAAAATCCCAAATAAGCAATCTTAAAGTACACCTAACTGAACTAGAGAAAAAAGAACAAATAAAGCCCAAAGTCAGCAGACGGAGAGAAATAATAAAAATTAGAACAGAAATAAATACTATGGAAACAAAAAAGGCAGTAGAAAGGATCAATGAAACAAAGAGCTGGTTTTTGAGAAGATAAATAAAATTGACAAACCACTAGCCAGACTTACAAAGGAAAAAAGGGAGAAAGTTCAAATAAACAAAATCAGAAATGAAAGAGGAGAAATAACAACAGGCTCTGCAGAAATACAACGGATTATAAGAGAATACTACGAAAAACTATACGCCAACATAATGGATAACCTAGAGGAAATGGATAAATTCTTGGACTCCTACAATCTCCCAAAGCTCACTCAAGAAGAGGCAGACAATTTGAACAGACCAATCACAAGGAAAGAGATTGAAACAGCAATCAAAAACATCCCAAAGAATAAAACCCCAGGACCAGATGGCTTTCCTGGGGAATTCTACCAAACTTTCAGAGAGGATTTAATACCTATCCTTTTCAAGCTATTCCAAACAATTAGGGAAGATGGAACACTTCCTAACACATTCTATGAGGCCAACATCACGCTGATACCAAAACCTGACAAGGACACCACAAAAAAAGAGAACTACAGGCCAATATCACTGATGAACATAGATGCAAAAGTTCTAAACAAAATTTTGGCAACCAGAATTCAGCAATTCATCAAAAGGATCATACATCATGATCAGGTGGGATTCATACCAGGGACACAGGGATGGTTCAACATCTGCAAATCAATCAACGTGATACACCACATCAACAAACTGAGGAATAAAAACCACATGATCATCTCAATAGATGCAGAGAAGGCATTTGACAAGATCCAACAGCCATTTATGATAAAAACTCTGAACAAAATGGGCACAGAAGGAAACTACCTTAACATAATAAAGGCCATATATGACAAACCCATAGCCAACATCATACTCAATGGGCAAAAACTGAACACTATTCCCCTGAAAACAGGAACGAGACAAGGATGCCCTCTATCACCACTCTTATTTAACATAGTACTGGAGGTCCTGGCCAGAGTAATCAGGCAAGAAAAAGGAATAAAAGGAATCCAAATAGGGAGGCAAGAAGTGAAACTCTCGCTGTTTGCAGATGACATGATCTTATATATAGAAAACCCCAAAGAATCCATTGGAAAACTCTTAGAAGTAATCAACAACTACAGCAAAGTTGCAGGGTACAAAATCAATTTGCATAAATCAGTAGCATTTCTATATTCTAATAATGAACTAACAGAAAAAGAACTCAAGAACACAATACCATTCACAATTGCAACAAAAAGAATAAAATACCTCAGGGTAAATTTAACTAAGGAAGTGAAAGACCTATATAATGAAAAGTACAAGGCCTTTCTGAGAGAACTGGATGACGACATAAGGAGATGGAAAGACATTCCATGCACATGGATTGGAAGAATAAACATAGTTAAAATGTCCATACTACCTAAAGCAATCTACAGATTCAATGCTATCCTAATCAGAATCCCAAGAACATTCTTCACAGAAATTGAACAAAGAATCCTAAAATTCATAGGGGGAAACAAAAGACCACGAATTGCTAAAGCAATCCTGAGCAAGTAAAACAAAGCTGGCTGAATCACAATCCCCGAGTTCAAAACATACTACAAAGCTACAGTGATCAAAACAGCATGGTACTGGTACAAAAACAGGTCCACAGATCAATGGAACAGAAATGAAAGCCCAGAGATAAAAACCACACATCTATGGACAGCTAATCTTCGACAAAGGAGCAGAGGGCCTACAATGGAGAAAAGAAAGTCTCTTCAACAAATGGTGCTGGGAAAACTGGACAGCTACATGCAAAAGATTGAAAATTGACCATTCTTTTTCACCACACACCAAAATAAACTCAAAATGGATCAAAGACCTAAAGATTAGGCCGGAAACAATAAGTCTTCTAGAAGAGAACATAGGCAGTGCACTCTTTGACATCAGTTTCAAAAGAATCTTTTCAGACACTATAACTCCTCAGTTGAGGGAAACAATAGAAAGAATAAACAAATGGGACTTCATCAGACTAAAGAGCTTCTTCAAGGCAAGGGAAAACAGGATTGAAACAAAAAAACAGCTCACTAATTGGGAAAAAATATTTACAAGCCACTTATCCGACAAAGGGTTAATCTCCATAATATACAAAGAACTCACATGGCTTAACAACAAAAAAACAAACAACCCGATCAAAAAATGGGCAGAGGACATGAACAGACATTTCTCAAAAGAAGATATAAATATGGCCAATAGACACATGAAAAGATGTTCATCATCGCTAATCATCAGGGAAATGCAAATCAAAACTACACTAAGATATCACCTTACACCCATTAGACTGGCAAAAACATCCAAAACCAAGAGCGACAAATGTTGGAGAGGTTGTGGAGAAAAAGGAACCCTCATACACTGTTGGTGGGAATGCAAACTGGTACAGCCACTATGGAAAACAGTATGGAGATTTCTCAAAAAAGTTAAAAATAGAAATACCCTATGACCCAGCCATCCCATTACTGGGTATCTATCCTAAGAACCTGAAATCAGAAATCTCAAGAGTCCCTTGCACCCCTATGTTCATCGCAGCATTATTTACAATAGCCAAGACGTGGAACCAACCTACATGCCCAGAAACTGATGATTGGATAAAGATGATATGGTATATATACACAACGGAATACTACTCAGCCATAAAAAAAGAAAAAATTGGCCCATTCGCAGCAACGTGGATGGACCTCGAGGGTATTATGTTAAGCAAAATAAGCCAGTCAGAGAAAGACGAACTCTATATGACTCCACTCATAGGTGGAAGTTAACATATTGACAAGGAGATCTGATCGGTGGTTACCAGGGAAAAGGGGGGGTGGGGGGAGGGCACAAAGGGGGAGGTGGTGTACCCACAACATGACTAACAATAATGTACAACTGAAATCTCACAAGGTTGTAATCTATCATAACATTAATAAAAAAAAACAATTAAAAAAAAAACACTAAAATCCAAATTGGAAGTAGTTGCTCACAGAGGATCAAATCAGCCTTGTGACAAAACACATGGGAATCAAGTTTCATAATAAAACAAGACACAGAGAAGACAAGTGAGGGAAAAGACAGAAGAGATGAAATCTGTGGGAGAAAGAGAAACATGAACAAATATACAAAAACAATAGTTCAATTTATATCTGAAGCAGATAGGCTGCCCTCCCCACAACTTCTGGTCAAGTTAGATACAGAGAAGCTTATTTTCTGAGAGAATTTGGATAAAAATGAGCTGAAGTGTGGTAGGTACAGGGAGAAGACCCCCAGAAGGGCAGCACAGAGGGGTTGTGAAACATACTGTGAAGTTAAGTTCCTTCCATGATCAGGTGTGAGGCCTTGGCTTCCTTTTTCTCTGTGTCCTTGTTCCCTCATTTGTAAAAGGGACACAATATTGTCCATCTCACAGAATTAAACGTTACCTCTATTGAGCACACATAACAGTGCCTAACATACAGTAAGCAGTAAGTGAATATCAGCTCTTACAAGTTGGGGACATCAGTGCTCCATTTCAAAGGTAAAATACATAGTTGGGACCTCCTAATTTAGGATTCATTGCCATCAATGTTAAAATCAGTAAGCAATCCAGCTGGACTTTGGTCTAAACTATTCCCTATGCATTAGGTTCTGGTATTGTTTGGGGGACTGTCTTTACAGCAATGGCAATGCTTATTATTATCATTTTCATAAATATTTTAATGCGCATTCAGAGAAAGTAAATTAAAAATATATTGTCTGCTGCTAGGCTAATCCAGACCTTCTAAGTCAAGTTTTAACAAAGCATTGAGTGGAGAAACTTGTCCTCATCATATTATCATCTGAGTCCTCATTTAAATTCCTTCCCAGAATGCCTTTATCCACACTCCTCTCCTCCCATCAACAAAAAGTCTTGCTCTGGAATGCGGTAGTTCATCAGTTAAGTCAAGTCCTTTCCACATGATTTCCAGTTGAGGGCATCACCCTTCAGCACCAAGGAATGGCATAAAGGAAATAAGCATCTTTAGGCTGGAACATCTTGAACAGGACACAGGTAAATGAACACTGACTGGTGAATAACCTTGTTGGTCAGTATAGCTGAATGTGCGTCTACTCTCAAATTCCACATGTTGGTATCTTTCAGGATCAAATCTCTTTTTGTGAATACATTGGCTTCTGTTCAGATCTTAGCACTGATTACTTCTTACAATCTATTGCCAACAATTTATCAAAGTACTGGTTAACATAAACCTTTATGATTACTCATAAAATTACTGAGGCTCAATATTTATTTAGCCATCTTACTGTGGCCATGAATTCCACAAGGTGACTATTGGTTGGATAAAGAATTATTTATTTTACTGTGTTCTAAATTTACTACCCTCTTAATTTCCCTTAGTGTTTCTATGACAAACTTTATACTCAGGCATTTGGAAAGTCACACTCGTTCATCATGTTGCTCATAACTCATTTGCAATCTGAATAACATTCACGCTCTCCCCAATTTTGGGAATGTTTCCCTAGACCTTAACAGGTTTAAATGCCAAATTTTAAAAACAGAATTATGATATTTCATCACCTCATGAGGTTGAACTGTTCCTGTTTCACAAGTGCTTTAGATATTGTGGCTCTTTTTGCCAATTTTTGCACATTTTGTCTGAACACTAACGCATAAGATGATTCAAATAATCGTTCGATTAAATGTAAAATTATGCTTAAAATAATCAAAGTAAACAGATTTGCACTGCATTTCAAAAAATTATATCTATATAATTTATGTAAGCTCTTCTCATCTTGGCTTCATTATAAAAAATTATCTTGACTTAGTAGAGAATAAAAAGTTATACTCTAAAATTTGCACGGTGGCTATTTCTTGGGAGTAATTTTTTCTCAATTACTTTCAAATATTCCTCTGTCTTCTTCATTCCTATAATTTTTACTATTAAATTAAAATATTTATAAAGAAATAATGTTTTAAATAAAAATTTTCAGTTTTATGAAAATGCTACATTGTACAAATTAATATCCATTTATATTTCCCTATCTGAAGATACTGTTCATGTCACTGTCCTTATTTTTCATACCTTTTTTAAACAGCTTTGTTGAGATATAATTTACATATTTATGTCTATAATCCAATTGATTTTAGTGTATTCACAGAGCTCCATCATCATCACCACATCAATTTGAGAATATTTTCATTACCCCCAAAAGAAATCCCATAGCCATTAGTAATCACTCCCCATTCTCCAAACTCCCAAAGAGAAAGAAGGAGATGGGATGATGGAAGCAGATCTTGCAATGATGCAAGGAAGGGCTGTGCATCAAGGAAAATGGGCAGCATATAGGATTTTTAAAAGACAAGGAAATGAATTTTCCACAAGAGCCTCCAGAAAGGAATGGAGGCCTGTTGACACCTGGAATTTAGCTGACTGAGATCCATGGCAGATTTCTGACTTAGAGCACTGAAGGGAAGAAATTTATTTTAAGACACAAAATTTGTTACAACAGCAATAGAAAACTACCACACTAGTGTATAGAAACAAAATTGATTTCTGTGTATTGATCTTGTATGTCACAATCTTGCTGTACACACTTATTTATTAGTTTTTAGTGAATTCCTTAGGATTTTCTATATACAAGATCATATCATCTTCAAATAGACAAAGCTTTACTCCTCCTTTCCAACATGACCACCTTTTACTTCTCTTTCTCGACTAATTATCCTAAAACCTCTAGTACAATTTTGAAGTGTCAAGAGCAGAGATCTTTGTCTTGTTCCTAATCTTTGAGACCAGCACTCAGTCTTTCAGCATTAAGTGTGATGTTACCTGTGGGTTTTTCATAGATATTCCTTAAAGGTTAAGACGTTCCATTCGATACCTAGTTTGTTGCATGTTTTTATCTTGAAAGAGTGTTAGATTTTGTCAAATACTTTTTCTGTGTCTAGTGGGAGAATCATGTGATTTTGCCCTGTGTTTTAAGGGTAACTTGGATTTGTTTTAACCAGATATCATAAGATATGCAGACCAAAAATGACTGTTATGAAGGAATGAGTTTGCTCACAGTTCCCTAGACACAGGAGGCATGGCATGCTGTTCAGGGTCACATAGGGAAGCACCAGGGTTGGTCAGGAGGCAGAGAGAGTGGAGGAAAAACATGTGCAAGAATCTTTGTTGTAGTTTCTGCACAAAGAAACACGTGACACAGAGTAAGCAGATATAGGATTGGCTAATTTGAATAATTTCATTGGGTTCTAGGACAAAGGAACTGTCTCTAATTGTCCGATACCTGGATCTGGGGTAATTAGGGCAAGGAAATAGTAGCCCTGAGTGTGAGAACCAGATAGAGAAGGTGGTTGAGGTGAAGACTCTGGATTAGTTGATTGGTTTGCACATGAATGGTGCTCTTGTAGGTAAGTTGTTTGCTATCTCTAGGAATTGGCTAACACTGGGAGGGGCAGTCCTTCCAGGGTCAGTAAGGCCCCAGATATCAAAACATCAGAAAACAGAAGAATAAAAAGACATGCTTAAAACGCTCTGTATTCTATTGGAATGGTATATTGCATGAATTGATATTTGATTATTAAACCAAAGTTGTATTTCTGGGATAAATTCCACTTGATCCTGATGAATAATCCCTACATGTTGCTGGATTTTATTTGCTAGTATTTTGGTAAGGATTTTTGTGTCTATATTTATAAAAGATATTGGTCTACAGCTTTCCTTCTTTTTTTTCCTTTTTTTGTTATCAGGGTAATGATGACCTCATAGAATGAAATGGAAAGTTTCCCTACTCTCCTTTTTTTTCCACAAGAGATTGTGAAGAATTGGTGTTAATTCAATACCAAACACTTAAAATTTGATAGAATTCACCCATGGAGTCATGTGAGTCTAGTCTTTTCTTTGTGAAAAAATTTTAAATTGCCAATTTACTCTCTTTGCTTGTTATAGGCCTATTCAGATTTTTTGTTTGTTCTTGAGTCAATTTCAGTAGTTTGTGTCTTTTTAGACATTTTCCCCTTCTGAAATCTTTTGAGTCAATTTTTGTTTTTATTTATTTATTTTTTTGCTGAGGAAGATTCACCCTGAGCTACCATCTATTGCCAATCTTCCTCTATTTTTTGTATGTGGGTCACTGCCACAGCATGGCCACTGACATGTAGTGTAGGTCCACTCCCGAACCTGGGCCACCAAAGGAGAGCATGCCAAACTTAATGACTAGGCCACCAGGGCTGACCCCTTGAGTCAAATTTTAAAAGCATAATTTTATGTAAATTTTCAAATTTATTAATACAGTTGTGTAAATATTTCTGTACTAAGTTTTCTCTAGTTTATATTTGGTATTATGTCTCCTTTCAGTAAAACACAGTGAAAGACCAGGCAGAGGGGAACATTCAGCAAGGGGTTTTTTCAGAACAGACATGCAAATATTTATTAGGTTGTTCAACGTGAAATCGCCTTTTATAAAACTCAAAAATGGTCAAATATTGCTAATTTCTTATAGTTCTACCTTATTAGTTACCAAAAAATATTTCAGTATTGATCTGTTCAAAACTAAACTAAACTTGGTTGACCTTTCTTTTCCTATTGGTTGTTCTACTCCCTACATTAATCTGCTAATGCATAAAACACCTAAGCAAAAACAAAATCTTAGACACCTTGAGCCTCTTCCTGTTTTACCTTCTTCCGTACGAAGTCAGTCTTTAGTTACTGTAGACCCTTACATGTTAGTACAGCTTCACTTCTTATATCTACTCCTCTGTGTCCCCACAACATAGTTTTGGTTGAAGTCTACATTTTTTCTTACTTGGATTACTGCTCCTAGTCATTCCCTCTTCCCCCTCCTGAAATCCCTCCTCTACTATGCAAAGAGAGAGACTTTTTTTTCCCTGAATATAAAACATGTTTTCCTCTGCTTTAAAAACCTTTTACTGACTCAGTATGAAATCCAAACTGACTTGTAATAGCTTGAATTCCTCTTCAATGCCTTCCCACACCCCTTTCTGTTCTCTAAATTCCAGTGATGACAAGTTACTTCCAGTGACTCATTCCTCTATGATACCCATGCTTGTTCCATTTGGCTGTATGCTTTGGCAGCCCAGTGAACACATGCTCATATTTTAATTTTCAACTCAAATATCTACAACTGTACATAAGCTCTTCTGCCATCCATCCTGCCTTCCTATTAAAATTTACCAATTAGCTACATATCTTCACCCAACCCTGTACAAATCCTATCATAAATATTATAACACACTGTTTATAGAAAGCTATGAGGACACATGCAAATGCACACACACGTACACACAATTTGTATTCCTCTATGAGATTCCAAGTTCTTTGTAGGCAGCAACATGTCTTATTGGTACAATTATCTTAGTGTTTATTTTTTATTGGGGCTCACTTGGTAAGAACTGCAAAAAAAAGGAAAAGATAGATCTGTATATATTATGATGAGATGGAAGCAATTTTTAACAAACTAAAAGCTTCAACAAACAAATGTATCTTAATTTCAATATGGATTTCTTAGAACACTGTAGAAGAAGCAGAGGATTAGGCAGAAGCCCTGTAGGGAGGAAAGGAGTGGTGAGCGTGAAGGGCACAGGAATAAATAGATGAGAATCAATGAATAAAGTTGTTAATCAAGGCACAGCTTTCACCAACAAGAATGAAATAAGCTAGGATTTGAAGAGGATGTATGTTTATTTTATATTTAATGTTTTTTGTTCGTTTACATTTAATCTAAATAAAATTCCTATAGTATGACTAGAATTTTCTATCTAGGTCTATTGTGTAGTAATTAATAATAACTCAGAGACTTTTTTAATATTAATGAGACTGGTTAGTCATGTGATATCTTAAAGCAGAAATTTTTGAAAAGCTTTAAATATCACTTTTCCATATTTCTAAATTACAAAGACTTAGAATATCATGAGAAAACTACATGCATGAAGATGAGTGACTTTCCCAAAGTCAGTTATTACATAAGAAGAGAAACCAAGTGTGTCTCATTCCAAATTCTGTATTACCTCCCCTGCATTGTCTTGCCCCTCCATGGCTAAGTGGGGTAGATATATTCATTTGTTACATAAGGAAGGTTATTAGGCATAGATGAACTTCTGTTGAAGTAACCATCAAGTTTGTAACATATTACAAATATCTAGTCCACGTTAGATTAATCCTCAGATGGTTGAGGGGTTTGAATTGGTATGGAGCTATTGATACTGCTTCTCCAGGCAGATGAGTCGGTGGACATGAAGGAGCGCTTCAAAGACATGATTAGAGTGTGGGATCAATCCCAGAGGCCTCCCAAAAACTCCCTGGTATTCTAAGCTATGATTCTTTCCATTTGTTGAGTAGAGAACTAGAGATTAAGCACTCTCCTTAGACTGTGAACTATCTTTTCTCTGTTCCATGGGAATATTTTTGTCTCCAAATGAATTTAGGCAGGTTATACTGGAGTGGTGCAAATTTCGCAATAGTTTATGGCATGGTGAGAAGGACATTGTCTTTGACGTCAAGAGCTAAGTGGTCTGGGTTCCACAAAGTGGTAGCTATAGATCCTTGGGCCTTTTAAATTCTCTCTCTTGGTTTGGCTTCTTCATCTCTAAAACAACAAGTAATTAATTCCTACTTTACTTATTTTTCAGGACAGTTGTGAAGATTAAATGAGAAGTTATTCGTGTCTTGTAAACTATAGAAGTCTGTCCAATATTAGGCACTATTATGTAAATAGCTGAATAAAAGGAAGACTAGATTTTCAGTAAAGACAAAGTCAATCACTCAGCATGAAGAACATGCAGCTATAAAAGATTATAGTAGAAAAGAAGATGCCAAATATTTTCTCTAGATTAGATGTAGATTGTATTTTTATACCCCACTTAAATACCACTTCATCCTCCCATATTTTAAATAAACTGTTTCATTTTAAAAATAATTGTTCTTTGAAGAGATTGTGAAAGATACAAAAACTTTTACATATGAAAATAAAAAGCACCTTTATGTAAATGCTGACTTAGAATGCTGAGGTTATCTATAATTTATATGAATTTTTTTACACGTACATACTGAATAGCTCTTTTTCTGGAGTTTTAAACATGTTTACATGCTTTCAAAATCATACGTAAACATTCATTTAATAGCTACATAAAATTCTTACAGTGCATATTTTGCTTCTCTTCTTGTACGTTTTGTTTAATACCAATCCTCTCTCATCTTAGCCAGCAGCAAACAATATCAGACAACTTAGCTGACCTTAGCCTGTTGTTTTTCATCTCAGCCTGTTATCTCCTTATGGCTCTTTGTTATTAATTGATGGAGAAATATATTGCTATAAGTACCCAACTCCTGCCTGGATTCCCTGTAGACATAGATAGGAGATTGAGGCCAGTAGAAAAATGCCCCCACTCACACACACACACAGACACACACACGCACATATACACATACACACACCTGTTCATCCTGGAAGGGCAGCACTGCAGATCCACACCCTGTTCTCCCTAGGGATCCAGGCTAAGACCACTCACTTCACTGGTCTCTCCAGGTGTCCAAAGGCTCTGAGATACCCAGGTGCTTCAGTGGGTGGGTCTACTTCTCCCTGCCCCCTCCTCTATCCCTGGACTTGGACTTCCTTTGGACATGGGAAGTTTAATGTGATGGAAAGGCTGGACTTGGGACTTTGGTCATCCCAAAAGCAGGAGGGCATGGCTGTCTGGTTTATGAATCTTCAAGCAAGAGGCTGGAGGCAGTGAGAACTAAATCCCGCCTATTTCCAGGACTAAAAATTTGCTTTATGAAATGCCTGTGCCTTAGCTAATTATGTTTTTGCTTTTTCCTCACTGGCCCTGTGATTGGTGGAAATCCTTCTCAGATTCTGGAAGTGAGTATGCTGGTAATATTTACGTTCTCTGTTGTTGTGACTTTGCTGTTTTTTCTATCCCTTCACAAGGTGGGAAAACACTTTGAGAAGCCATAGCTAACCACATACGTTTTATCCTGGAAGTTTAAATCATTTTGTTTATGTGTGGCGAAAAAAAATATGCAGTTTGTCTGGGAGAGAGGTTAAACTGTTTGCTTACGATAGTGTAATTTTTAAAGATATAGCAGCAACATGAATAATTTCTTATAATTACTTTCACCATGTCACAACTAATTTGGCTCAATGATGATGTACTAGTTTGCTAGGGCTGCCATCACACAGTGCCATAGATTGGGTGGCTTAAACAACAGAAGCTTATTTTCCCCAGGTTCTGGAGGTTAGAAGTCGAAGATCAAGGTATCAGCAAGGTTGAGTTTTCCTGAGGCCTCTTTTCTTGGCTTGTAGATGGCCTTCCTCTTCTTCTGTCTACACGCGGTCTTTCCTCTGTGAATAGCTGTGTTCTAATCTACTCTTCTCATAAAGATATCAGTTGTATTGGACTAGATGCCATGCCAATGACCTCAGTTAAACTTAATTACCTCTTTAAAACCTTTCCAAATATGGTTGCATTCTGAGGGACTGAGGATTAAGGCTTCAGCATATAAATTTGAAGAGGACACAATTCAGCCCGTAAGAGATGTTAAGAGCAATCCAGAACGATTTTTCAAGAATTGATTAATATGATACTATTGCATTTTATTGAAAAGATAATTATCTTTTTTAAATTGCTACTAATTTATTTTAAATGTAAATTCATACATCAGACTGAAATTGTTGTTAGTTCACATAATATTTAAGCTACGCATTCAAACATTATGCTTCAAGTTCCTATCAAGAGCATGAGCATTCATTATCAAGTCAAAATAAAAATGAATTGGTACCAGAAAAAAAAAATCTTTCAGTGGATTTTATAAAAGTTGCTTTAAAATTTAGCAGTGAGGACAATTAAAAGAACTAGCATCTACATTCAGATTCCAATTCCATTGTCTGTTTGAAACGTGGACAGATAAAATGCCTTCAAGAAAATGTTTGTAATTATTGTACTAATGTGCTTCATATTCTGCATGTTCAGGGAATGCAACAAAATCTTAAGTAATAGTGTTTCAAAACCAAAGCTATTGTTCCATCATTATCAGCATTCTAATGGTCCCTTGCCAACAATATACTGGGACATTTTAAAAAGCTTTGCAAACAGTAGTAAGAAATGAATGCTTCTTATCATTGTTCAAAGAAAACCCACAGAAAAGAATTTAAATATCTTAAGTAAAATATGTTAATAATCCTGACTTCTATAATAACTCTCTTTATTGCAAGAGTTTATTAAAAACAAATGCATATGGTCATTTAGAAGGAACAAGAAAAGTTATCTTTGGAATTTGAAAATAAAATATACCCTTTAAAGTCATATAACAATATTTTGTCCTGTGCTTTTTTATTCTAAATTCTTTAGTATTTATAAAATAAATTTTATATGTCATATTTCATGTTTATTAGAGTTGGTTATTTTCATATTAAACTATAAAATTTTGTGCCTTATTTCTTTTATTTTTATAGTTTAAAAAAATTTAATCTTGAACTTTTTATCTTATAATTAGAAGTTTGTACATTTTACCACATTCACCCATTTCCTCCACAGAATGTCCACCTCTGCCAACTACCAGTCTGTTCCCTGTTTCTATGAGTTCCATTATTTTAGATTCCAGATACAAGTGAGATGATACATTATTTTTCTGTGTCTGACATATTTTACTTAGCATAATGTCCTCGAGATCCATTGTCACAAATACAACATTTCCTGCTTTTTCATGGCTGAATAATATTACATTGTGTATGTATATATACAAATATGTGGTATATATATATATGTATGGATATGTACATCACATTGTCTTTATGCATTCATCCATTGATGGACACTGGGTTGTTTCTATCTTGGCTATTGTAGATAATGTTGCAGTGAACGTGGGGGTGCAGATATCTCTTCAAGATAGTGATTTTTGTCTACTTTTGGTAAATACTCAGAGGTGGAATTGCTGAATCATACAGTAATTCTATTTCTAGTTTTTTGAGGAAACTCTATACTATTTTCCATAGTGGCTGCACCAATTTGCATTCCCACCAACAGTGCATGAGTGTTCCCTTTCCTTATTTTTTACTTCACAAATTATTCTAACAACCTATATGCCATTATATCAAGCAGTTTAGAAACATTTCAAAATACATAAACATTTAAGGTTAAAGGTTAAAATGTATTTATTTCTGCTAAACAGTGCTTTGTAACACAGAGTGAAGTGAAAAGTTGAAATTTATCCTATTTCCTATTACTATCGTCTATTGTTCAGTCCTGATATTAATTTTTGGCACTGACAATTTGAAATATTTTGTTTTATATATGCCTTGATGTTAACAAAATAGTTGTATATGCTATTTTTCATTAAGATTTCCGCTTCCCATCCATCTGCATCCTTCTTTGTTGTGGTGGTTGGAGGACTGAAGAGAAATGAAGTATTGTGACAGCAGCAGACTTCCAAATAGCATTAATTGAAAACAGAATAGTAAAATTTGACTAAATGTTTTCAAAGAAGAAATGAAGCCATGTTCCCTTACATTCTATATCACTTAACATTTGATCAGGTCAGAAAACACATAACTATAAACCTCCAATATCTTAACTGTACTTTTTTTTCTTTTTTTTTTGGTGACGAATATTGGTCCTGAGCTAACATCTGTGCCAATCTTCCTCTATTTTGTATGTGGGTTGCAGCCACAGCATGGCTTGAGTGATGTAGGTCCGAGTCTGGGATGAGAACCTGCAAACCCAGGCAGCCGAAGCAGAGCATGTGAACTTAACTGCTACACCACTGAGCTGGTCCCATTAATTGTACTTCTTTTTATTTTCTCAAACCAACTTTCCACCTTCATCCCCTCATATCTGAATTACCACATCTACCTTGTAACTGGCCTCTTGTCTGGTTTCTTTTACATTCAAACTAGACATTCATCAAACTTCCTAACATAGGTTTTCTTTATTTCACCCTTCTCTTCCCTGCTGAAAAATTTATACAACCCCATCTCCCACTAAATTTTTTTTACTAATACGGACAAGCAAAAAAAATTGTAAAAGCTGTGATCCAAACTTAGGTCTAGTGTTTCTCAACTCTAAGTAATGGATGGGTGATTTTGCATTGAAAAAACCTAAATTGTTGTGGATCATATGTATCAACTGAGTCATCCTTATTTTCATGCTCCTTAATTTGATGATGTTGTTGAATACACATGATATAAATTGAGTGTGAATTTCTCATGCCTGAAATTTCTATGCAACTATAAAGCCAAAATAAATCTTTGAAGTAAATGCAAACAAAATGAAAATAATATTAAATCAATAAAGCAAAGATGCTTAAAACCACTGCTAGTATTCACATTCTCCTTAAGATGCTTGGAAATGAAATATGATATTTCAAGGAAAAGGAAGATGCATAAAAATTTTAATTTAAAAGAGAAAACTATTGTTAAAAATAACTGATTTGACCATTGGCCTGAAAAAACCAAATAGCGAGTTATTTAAAATAATAAAAATACAGCAAGGGGCAGGTCAAAGGGAAACCTTGAAAAAAAATGGTCTCCGCTATAGATCAATAAAGACTCACTTGAAAATACAACATAAGAAAAAAATCCCATGCATAATGGGAACAAATATTATAATTTACATGGAAGTTAACTTGAAATATACCAGATCTTGTGGAGGAAATTGTTTTAAAGGAATAGTGTGTGTAAAAAATTATCTGAATAAATAGAAACATATTGCATGTTCATAGATAGAAAAAAGAATATGCAAATACTCACTTCTCCCTGAATTAAACTGCAGATTCAATGCAACAGCAATCAAGACATCAATAGAATTTTCAGTGGAAGTGGAAAACTGATTCTAAATTTATAGAGAAGAATAAATATGCAAAAATATCACATGCATGCATATAGATAAAATGTGTGTGAGTAAAATGTAAATAACAGTGAAACAGATTATTTACATAGTAAATAAATATAGGATCTCAGGGGTAGGGAAGGTCATTCTTAAATAGAAAAAAATAACCATAATGGAAAATAATTAGTAATTTAACTAAATTAAGAGGTTTAAGTAACAAAGGACTTCACAAATTCAAAATAAGTGAAACATTTTGAGATATATATTTAAAATATATAATAGGAAAATGGTAAATATTCAGATTATATAAAGAATTTCTATAAATTAATACAAAAAATTGAGCTATAAAAGATGAGAAGATTTATAACTAAAAAATGGTTAATTCATATATAAAATGATATGAACTTCACTAGAAATTAGAGACAGAGAAATTAAAACAACAATGAAATATTATTTTTCATTGATAAAAACAGGACAGCTTAAAGTTTGATAATATTGCTTTGATTTATGAAAGAGTAAATCGGTGAGCCTCTCTGAAGAGCAATTTGGAAGTATGAATGAATTTTCCCCCACAATTTTGGTTCTAGATATCCATCCTACAGATGGTCATACAACACACAAAGGAGAAAAAAGAATAACATCCATTGAAGAGTTTTAATAGCAAAAATCAGAAACAACCTACACATATCTGTTAACATGAGAATGGCTTCAGAAACTGTGGCATATTCATACTTTGAAATACTTTCCCACAGTTGAAAAAGAAGATAGATTCATATAAATTCTCTTCTATAACTCACCAAGGTACATCATAAAACAAACAAAATAATATAACACAAGATACAAAACATACTTTCAAAAGACCCTTAAACGCATATATTTTGTACAAGGAGACATATGCATAGAAATATGTCTGAAAATATCACATGAAATTGGTATGTATCATCCACTCCAGAGAAGAAATACAGCACTGGAATAGTGTTGGAAGATGGAAGAGAATTAAAGATCTTTTGTAGTGTTTTGTGTTTGTTTACGTTTGCTTATTTGTTTAAGCATTAATTATGCAATTAAAAATTAATTTAAAAATAAAAGTTTGTAACATGAATTTAACTTCACACATTTTTTGGGGGGGTGGAAACCAAATTTAGCTCCTGTACTGTTTTATTTTTAGTGTTACCTCAAGGTTAAGTGTAAAATCCTTGACTTTGGAATGTAGAGAGTTGGTAATACAGAGATATATTGGTGATGACACACACTAGCTAATGCAAGCAGGCAAGTTCTGCAACAAGGTACATGTGGAGTGAGCTAATGGGAGAGGCAGGAGGGAAAGGTTCTAGAGACACACAACCTTGTTATGGAGAGGCAGGCCCTCACTGCCACGTTGCTGGTGTGTCAGCAAACTGCCCTAGCAACATCTCTTCCTCCGGTCAGCATAAAGTTTTTGCCTCATCCTCTGCGTGTCATGGTTCACAGAAAACCCTATTCCACACTCTCTATGAGATGCAGTGAGATTGATGCTTTGTCGGTATTTAGTGATGATCGGCCAAGCTTTCATGCGGAAACTCACTAAGGAACAGTGAGTTGCAGCAGCCAGGAGCCTTCTCACAGATCATTATCAGGGCATCCCTCTGTCTGTTTTCTTTCAAACACAAGCAACTTGTTGATATTATTTTACATAATTAATAACATAATGAAAAGTATGTCATTCCCAATAAGTAAATTATAAAATAGCTGAAGTTTAAAAAATGTGTGAAACATATAAATACTATTGAAATTCCCTGACAACTAAAAGAATATTTTGGTAGAGTCACATAACATAGGTGTATTGGTGAAATTAATCAATATTAAGAAGCTATTGACTATCCCCAAATACATATAAGTAAAAAGTCATTCTTGCAGCTGGCCCTGCAGTGTAGTGGTTAAGTTCAGCATGCTATGCTTCAGCACCACTGGTTCAGGGTTCAGATTCTAGGTATGGACCATTTGTCATCCATGCTGTGGCAGCGACCCACATACAAACTAGAGGAAGATTGGCACAGATGTTAGCTGAGGACTAATCTTCCTCAAGCAAAAAAATTGGAAGATTGGGAGCTGGCCCTGAGACCGAGTGGTTAAGTTTGTGTGCTCTGCTTCGGTGGCCCAGGGTTTTACTGGTTCGGATCTTGGGTGCGGACACAGCACTGCTCATCAGGCCATGTTGAGGTGGCATCCCACAAGACACAACTAGAAGGACCCACAACTAAAATATACAACTATGTACTGGGGGGATTTGGGGAGAAAAAATCAATTAAAAAAAAGGAGAAGAAGAACATTGGCAACAGGTGTTAGCTCAGGTGCCAATCTTTCAAGAAAAAAACTTGGAAGATTGGCAACAGATGTTAGCTTAGGGTGAATCTTCGTCAGCAAAAAAGAAAAAAGTCATTCTTATAAATATTTCATTAACTTCTTCCATTTTCAGAAATAATTTTCTTTCTTGTGCTTTTTGGAAGTTTCTCAGCATTTTGCACATCAAAGCTATCTAGGTTTTGGATTGA
The DNA here is from genome assembly GCF_041296265.1 of Equus caballus. NCBI lineage: Eukaryota > Metazoa > Chordata > Mammalia > Perissodactyla > Equidae > Equus > Equus caballus. The sequence goes on from NC_091687.1 coordinate 23,865,652, forward strand.
ACACTTCACTTCCGCTGGTATCCTTGCCCCTCATTTTCCATGCCACGCCCATCTCAATCAGCTGCTTGCAAATATTGTGTATCTACACATTTGCTCTCATCCCTGCTTCTACAAATCTGTGATATCATCAGGTTCAGGGAGGCTCCTGTAACTTGTCAGCTATTTAAGATATGAAGGTCACTGATTTTGCCTCACAGGGTATTCCACTTGCACATGGAAACTGTGCTCTGTCTACTCACCCATAATCAAGAGAGTTATACCCTCTCTTAGCATTTTCCCTAATTTAGTCTATTTCCAAAGCACTTGGCTGGCTTTTACTATAGATGGAACTTTGCTTATAGCTGTTTCCTAGTTTCAAAGAAGAAAGAGTTTTCTGATTCTTGTGCTCAGTACAGCATGCGATTAGTTTGAGGGCAGAAAAATGAGCATAATTAGTATTTGCCTCCGTTATTATCTGGATAATCCATTATATTTTTTTGTAAACATAACCCAGCTGTTATGTATACATGTAAATATATATAATCCATGTTACGTATATAATATGAGAAAATTAAAGAAAAATCCCAATTTCTATAAATTGCAATATTTTGGCAAAAATACTGTAATTGAGATCACGTGTTTGTTTTGAGATACACATACCTTATGTGTTATGCAAATAAAAATAACCATCTATTCAAATGTAACTGTGGAATATGATAAGTATATGTACTAAGGGAAAATTACGAAACAAAAGACAACAGTTATCTAGAATAGAGAAATGTGCTTGATTAATTCTGATTTCCTAAACTATTTTGTTGATTATTTACAACTGTGACTGATACGTTAATTTCTGAATTTTTTAAGCAAATTTTCTAAGGTGATGCAATGTGCTTTATACATAATTTGTCATATAATTATGCCAATTTCTCTGTAAAAGTCAAAATAATTCTTCAACTAAGAGCTGCCAAACTTAATTGAATCTAACAATAATAATAATAAAATTAAACTATTATACACCCTAAGATCTTAACCTGTTACCTGTTATGGAAACATTTGCAGAACTTAGTGATGACTAGCATTGCTGCAAATCAAGAACTATGTACTCAAAGACATTCAAAGTTTGCCATTTATTGGAAAATTAGAATGAATACAATCCAAAATCAATTTTTCCCTCTAATTGTAAAAAATTTAATGAATTCTTATGATACAAAATTCAGAATCAAACTTGTTCTAGAACACACAATGTAACAGGTAATCTATGCACTGTAGAAAGCACCATTTCATAGTGCAGCGAGCTCTATGACATTACATGAAAAATTGAACTTCCCCAGGGGACACTCAGGACATACTGTCTTTCACCCTGAAGTTGAAAATTCTAGCCTTAACTTTGACTATGAAACTTGGGCTATATCTTTGGACCAACCACAGTTGTTAGGGTCCTGGTAGCTTAAATTTAAGTTGATCTGGGCCTTCGAGCAAGTTATTCAAGATTTCCAGAGTAGGGTCTTACTCTCAAGGAAAGCCCTTTCTTACTACAGAGAACTCTGAATCTTAGATTTTTCTGTGATCCAAATGAGGTCTCACCTGTGAATACCGTGGTATCTTGAAGCCAGACCACAATGTCTGGGATAATTTTGTGGCATGGTTGTTATTCTACTCTCTAAACAAGGTTAGAGTGGTTTGTAGACCTCTATGACTTATTGGAATTTCTAAGATTCTTTTCTTGTTTCTCTTCTGTTCTATTTAACTTTTTTTCTCATTTTATTTTTTCTTTAAACTTTAAACTTGTTAATGGTATGTGGTCTCATTGGTGATTTGGAGAATAAATTCATTACTGACCTCTGCTTTATAATGAAGAGAGAAAAATCACAGAAATCTGAGTTCTCTTGATTTCTTGCTTTAAAAGTTAAAAACACATGCAGGCCTGAATGTAAAAGAGCTAATTTAGTCAATTCAATTACTTCATAATGCAAGTGCAACATATCATTAATGCTATTTCCTCCCATTTGGTTAATGGATTATCTAATTGGTTTAATATAAAAAAGTAAAACAGAATTAGATGCAGATGTTGAAGGATTTTATTGAGAATGTGAGGCAGAAAAGAAACAACACAAAATTCTGTAATGACAAAGCTAAGGCATGAAGTAAGCTTAATGCATTTTAGATTTAATTTTAACAGAATTAAGTCATGACATTTATATAAATCGTTTGCAATGCTGTTGCTGACTTACCGTGTGCTCATCTTAAATCCATCTTTACCTTAAATCCATCTTTACCCGAAGCACAGTAATTTAAGCAAATCAAGTCCCAAATAATTTGACTACATATTGTGTCAAATTGGATGCCCTTGCCCCATTTCTCTTGTTCCCTTGATCCATCACCAAATTAATGCTCAGTTTTGAAAATTAGACTCTTGAAAAGACTTCCCCCACTTGCCAGCACTATTGGGATATTCCACTCGCCCTCCCTCCCTCCTTCTCACCTGTTCTTCCGTAGTTCCTTCATTTTGAAAATGAAAATAGCTACCTATGCAGGTAAATTTTAAGCTTTCAGAATCTAAAGTGGAAAGAAAAAAATCATTTCTATAGTCTGACAAACCAAGAGAACTTCTCTCAAAACTTTGGACCTAAAATGTAATCTTTTTCATTTATTCTGCTTTGTTTGTTTTATTTTTCTTTCACTTTGTTTTATGGGAACAAAGAATACAGCAGGTGGTTTTCTGGGTCCTTATATATCGACTATGTCCTTTACCCTCTCATGTTAGTCTTTTTATGACTTAAATATATTCATTGCATAAAGAATGTAACTCTGGCCTTTTTTCTAAATTATTTTTTCAAGCAAATACCTTCTCTTTAAACAAAATAGTTATACACATCTTAATTTTTCTCTTATTTTAAATCTTAGATATATTTTGTACTTTTTCTTTCCCCATATCCCAGTTTTTGGTAGACTAAAATTTATTTTTAAGTTAATTTTTGTGTTTTGTATGTTATTTCCCTAATGGACAACCTTCATATTTTACAAATAGTTATCAATCTATATTTTTCTAACAATTTCAAGAATTATTTAGTTGCTACAAAGTAGGGAAATATAGAATTACTTCCTTCCTCATTTCATGGTTCACAGTTCGTTGAGATCATCTGATGTTTTGATTCTAGATTGTTGCTTGCGTTTATGTCAGTAGTTTGTACACCATGTCTCTTTCACTTTATTTTTATTGGCGAAAAAAAATTCAAAGGTAAACAACCTGTAATGTTTTGCAAAACTTGTGTAGAAGTGAAATATTACATTCCTCTTATAACCCATTTTTTAGTTTTCTTTTCAGTTTATAAGCCTTCTGTTTCCTTCAGATTTCACTGTTTCACCCCATGCTGACAAATGGGGCTTTGTCCAGAGCCCTGACACCACAGGCTCTTCTAATTAGTGCTGCTTGTGAGAGAAACTCAGAACAAATAGAGAAGGATAGAGACTGGTTGATTCTTGTGGATGAAATAGAACTTTAAATAATGAAAGCTTGTTGAAGAAATAATTTAATAGACTTAGAAAATGAAGCATTACACACAAGACTATAATCTTATTTTCTATATGTGGTAACCATAAAATACTTATCCTTGAATTTCCACTGGAAGGTAAACTTAATCTCTGAGGAATTTTTTCCCCTAGTTAGTCATAATGATAATGTTCAGATTTGTAAATTTATGTATATAATTTTAGAAGATATATAAACATCCATTCCTCTATTTTAGTTAAAAAAATCATATTTTCTTATCTTCCTTTTTGCTAAAAGAGGAATAAACTAATGCTATCTTGTTTTAAAACAATGAGTATGTATGATTATTGTCACATCACCTGTGACATATTGGAAATGAACAGCTTCAGACACATCTATTCTTCTGGAACATTGTGTGTATCAGGAATAATATTAAAGTATCTGTGATATTACTGGCTTTTTATTGGCCTTTGACTCCATAGAAAGTAATTCTAACTCATCTCTGTACATATGGAATCTGTACCGTGGGAGCAGTCTGTGGAGAAGCCAGTCAAACACTTCTGCTCATATAAAGGATTGCTGGGCTTCTGGTATTATTTTCTTTTCTTTATAATTTGTTTCTAAATTATCTGAGAAGGAACCGAAGGCCCACTGCACTGTGGAAAGATAGAAGCTATCCGCAAATTTTATGTGCAAACGACAGGTGAGTCTAGGAATTATACACATTTACTCTTTTGTTCACAGGCTTTTTTCCTATTCTGTGGCACGTTTTAAATGACAGTATTTTAAGAGAGAAGATTGAAGTGAGCTGAGTAGGAGGAAAAACAAATGACCAACTACTTCTCTGGTTTCTGGACTCCTGGGACACCTCTGTCGAAGGAGAAAAGCCTGCCCACTCGTCCCACCTAACTCTCTGGTTCTACACTGGTGTCGAAGGCCAAAGCCCCAGTGTGCTTTAAGAAATGTTCATTTTCTGGTCTTTGTCTTGTGTACATGTAATTTCTTTCTGGTTATGAAAAGGATAAAAATCATATGTGCTTGAGTTGTAGATGCTTTCTTAATATCACTCCTCCCTCTAATCTTTTATAAAAAGCAACCCTATAAACAAATGTGCTCTGTGATTCCATCGGCTATACAATGTATAATCTCCAACTCAGCTGACATACACTCCTCAAAGAGACACTTTTAAAAGAAACACAATTCCTCTGCACTTGCACTATAGTCTAAAATGTTCTTTTTCACATATTTCCTAAAGAAACCAAAGCAAGTAAATAGTTTGAACAAATCACACTGACCCTCTGTATAATTAATTTAATGGAAATGAACTGTGACTTGTTGCCAGCAGCCTATATTCGTAATTTTTAAAAGAAACCACCCCATAAAAATATACTTATGTAAATGGTAAATATTTATACTAATTATAAATTATTTTATATATTACACATAATTATAAAATATTAATCCTCCTCATTTGGGAGGATTACCATCCGAAGAAGCACTGCTGAATTTCTGTCCCTGACAATACAAATAACATCACCAGAAAGGTCGCCCTTTTGCAATTACTCACTAAGAAGTTTAGAACCAAATTAACTCCTCAAATTAGCTAGTTGGCAGATCAATGAGTTATGCATTTTGAGCTCATTTAGGCCTCATTTCTAAACTCACTGTACCTTGTCATTTTTAGTGTTCAGTAGAGGGTGATGAAATGACCAATTTCTTGATAAAATTGTTATTACATGTGTATGTGTGTGGGGGACATGTTGTATCAATATTCTTAAAAATGTTCATCTACTTTGACTCAATAATTTAATGTCCAAGAATATACCTAAAGGTGTAATTAAATATACATATGTTGATTTATGAGCCATAATTTATTATGTATTATTTTTAAAAGTTAAAGTTATAAAATAACATCAGAATCCAATAATAGGAGAATTGTTCATTAAATTCTGTGCTAATAGTACAAAAGGTGTTATTATAATACATTTAAGGTGAAGGAAAAGTGCTCATGGAACTATTTTTTCCTCAATGGAAAAAAAGAGTATATTAAAATGATCATTTTATAGGACAAAAGAAAAAGAAAATTATACGAAATATTTAGAAGACAACTGGGTTTTTGTTTTGTTTTGTTTGCGATTGTCCTTCCAGTGAGCAAAGAGTAAAAGAATAAAAACAAACATTTGGCAATCGTCTCATGCATTGAATGATTGCATTGTTACAGAAGAGGCAGATAATCTATTTATGAGTGTTGAGTATATTTTACAAAATGCTCGCTTGCTAAAACATTTTCTGGGAAATCTACAAAAATTCAAAATATAAAATCAATCATAATTAGGAAAATTACCAAGAAGTAAAGATATAGGATCCAACATTACCATTTACACAACTCACCAGGCAAAGCAAATAAACTAAAATATTCTGTCTTTGGATGGGAGATTTGTGATGTTAGTAAAAATATAGTAAGAATAAGAATCTCTTCACTTTAAGTCTCTCAACTAGAGAAAGGTGACTTCTTGCATATAAATTAATTCCTGTGAAGGTAAGCAGGTATAGGCAGATTCAATAGGCCCCAGGCTTTCCCTTACACACTGGAAGCCACGCCCATTCTAGGTTACTGAGCTTTGTTCATATGCCCCAATCTGGGAAACCTTCTCTCAACATGCAGAAGGCTGTACAGAAGAATATGTGGAGGAAAAAATGATATAATGCACCACACTCTATACCACAGTCTTTATGGAGAACAGCTAACCAACCAACCAACAGGCAGACAAAACACTTGATATGTTTCCTGTAAAACAAATGACTACAATCCACTCGTATAAATTAAAAAGCATTTTGAAAATAAAGTCTTGTCTTCAGTTTCTATACCAAATGGTCCATAAAGGAATAATTAAAGATAGAAATATAATAAAAATGCAAACCTCTGTGAATTTATATAGTAGTGGTGTCAGCAAGACAGTGGAGCAGGAATCCTATTCTTTATATGTGGCACATTTTTTTTTCTTTTTGAGGAAGATTAGGCCTGAGCTAACTGTTGCCAATCCTCCTCTTTTTGCTGAGGAAGATTGGCCCTGAGCTGACATCCATGCCCATCTTCCTCTAATTTATACGTGGGACGCCTGCCACAGCATGGCTTTTGCCAAGCGGTGCTATGTCCTCACCCAGGATCCGAACCAGTGAACCTCGGGCTGCCAAGAAGCAGAACGTCCGAACCTAACTGATGCACCACCAGGCCGGCCCCTGTGGCATATGTTTTTAAAACGCAGTTTAGAAAGAATGAAATTGCATTTAATTCAGGGGTTTAGAAAAGTCTTATATGAAAAATTTCAGTGAAATCTTCTAATGAAAGATATATACCTTTAAACTGAACCAAAATCCGTTTAAAGTATTTTAGATATAAAAAATATTTTCATATTATATATTTACATTTATGTGTGTAGTTATATTTTCTATATAAGAGTCATTTATTCTGCAGTTATATATGTGGATATATATGCACACATACATTCGTATTCAGAAATACATACACACAAATCTACTTACATTTCAAAAGATGTTTTTCTTAATTAAAATATTATAAGCAGCAAAGTTTAATAATTAGGAATAAATAAAAAGAGTTTCTTCCACAAAATGTTGCCATTTCCCCACTAAAAAGTCTTCTTTAATTTTCTCTATATTTTGCTAAGAAAACTTAGTGCTAATAGCTAACTAAGTATTTTGAAAGTTTGTTTGTAATGTTAAACAGCTTGAACTGTTACTTTAGAAAACCAGCTAAGGCTAGAATGAGCCTGACTAGGACTGTTGTTTTTGACTGATGATAGCTATTTGAACAAACCAAGCAAGCTTCAAGACAGCTATTGAAGTAGACAGAGCAACCCATTAAATTATTTTAAGATAAAACCATGGTAAACATCTCAGACCATAGATTATTCACATGAGATATCCCTTATTTTATTGTTATCAGGAGAAAATTACATCTTTGAAACCTTCACATTAAGAACACAGTTTTCATTGACTTTTAGTTTTGTGTTGAACCATTTAGTAAGTTGGAAAGTAGGAAACAAAGCTATGTACTGATAATTGACTAATTAATATATACTAAATGTATAAATTATGAAACTATTTAAATTGGTAACAAAGTATTTTTTGTGATTTTATAAATACATCACGCAGAAATAGATAAAATGTTAGGCCAAAATCTGCCTGGTATTGGCAATGAATGTTACCTGGTAACACAAAGAGCATACTATATTTTTCTTAGTAATTTCATTGCCATATAATTATACTCCATAAGACTCTGAGATCCTGTCATTTTAATTACAGGTGGGAGAGCATGCTCTCTTCCCCTTGTTCCATCCTAACCTACCTTGAAGCACCATATGAAACCAGGTGGTTACTTGGGACATGTCAAACTAAACTGCTTTCCTTCTATGCTCTCTCTCAGGGCTGTTTCATTTACTGCTCTATATCTCTAAGATCATTTTAGAAATTGTCTTCAAGGCAATAAGAATACAAAAGGAATGAAGGTCTATGAGCTGCAGATATTTAACATATAAATGTGTTATTTATAAGCAACAGATTTTTGCACTCTGAAATTTCAAGGTAAGTAATGGTTTATAATAAGAGATATACATTTAAGTTAAAGGACCCAAATGCTTTGAGGGACATAATATTCCAGAATGTCATGCTTCAGAGAACACTGTTTCTGAAAATCACTTTCAAGCAAAGGGTCTATTTTGGCTCAGTGTTAAATGATTGCATTTCTAGTACTGCTTTCCACTGGGATTCTATGTGGTGTCAGAGAGAGAGATGGAAGCAAGCACCTGTTATTATCTCAGAAGACAGATAAGAATGTGTATGTCAATTGGGCCTACTTAAATCTATGAATATGACCAAAATATTTGAAAATTATGTCATACCAAGAAAGATAATGGTTTTCTGAAAGCAGAGTTTAAATACTTGGAAAACCACGCGGAGGAAATAGAAAGGAACTATTTATCTTCAGCAATAGGACAAAGTTAATCTACTGAATTTGAATTTAAACTATTCTGCAAACCAAATTCTATAAGCAAACCCATTTTTAATTGTCTTTACATTTAAAAAAATAAAAACTACATTTGATTTTCAGAAAATCAATGACTAAGTAGTAATGATAATATAGTAATGGCCTTGTTGAATAACTAGCTAAATAACTTCCCTAGATTGACTTCTAGTTTTTATTGTTTTTTAAAATGTTTAGTTTGGCAATGATTTTTGGGATCTGCCAGCTAAAGCACAGGCAACTAAAGCAAAAATGAACGAATGAAACTTCATCAAACTAAAAAGCTTCTGCACAGCAAAGGAAACCATAAACAAAATGAAAAGGCAACCTATGGAATGGAAGAAAATATTTGTAAATCATATATCCAAGAAGAGGTTAACATCCAAAATATATAAGGAACATGTAAAACTCAATAGTAAAAAAAAATTAAATAAATAACACAATTAAAAAATGGGCAAAGGACCCGAATAGGTGTTTTTCTAAAGAAACCATGCAAATGATCAATAGGTACATGAAAAGGTGCTCAATGTCATAAGCCATTAGGGAAATGTAAATCAAAACCACAATGAGATATCACCTCCTACCTGTTAGGATGGCTATTACCAAAAAGACCGTAAATAACAAGTGTTGGCCAGGATGTAGAGAAAAGGGAATCCCTGTACGCTGTTGGTAAGAATGTAAATTGGCGCAGTCCTTATGGAAAGCAGTACGGAGCTTCCTCAAGAAATTAAAAAGAGAACTATCATATGATCCAGGAATCCAACTTCTGGCTATATATCCAAAGAAAATGAGATAACTATCTCTAAGAGATATCTGCACGCTGATGTTCATTGTAGCATTATTCACAATAACCAAGGCATGGAAACAACCTAAACATCCATCAAAGGATGAATGCATAAAGAAAATGTTGTGCATATATATATACAATGAAACATTATCCAGCCATAAAAATGAAAATCCTGTCATTTTCAACAACATGAATGAAACTGCAGGGCATTATGCTAAGTGAAATGAACAAAGCAGAGAAAGACAAATACTGTACGATACACTTACATGCAGAATCTAAAAAAAAAAAGAAAAATGTTGAACTCAGAAACAAAGAGTAGATTGGTGATTGCCGGGGAGTGGAGGTTGAGAGAAATGGAGAGATGTTGGTTAAAGGGAACAAACTTTCAGTTATCAGATGAATAAATTCTGGGGATCTAATGGACAGCATGGTGACTATAGTTAATAATACTGTATTGCATATTTGAAATTTGCTAAGACAGTAGATCTTAAATGTTCTCACCAAAAAAGAATTATGCTACCACTAATAATAATAATAATAATTATGTGAGGTGATGGATGTGCTAATTTGATTGTGGTAATCATTTCACAACGTATACATTTATCAAATCGTCACACTGTACACTTTAAATATATTATAATTTTACTTGCCAATTATACCTCAGTAAAGCTGGAAAAAATATGTCAAATATACAAAAGAGTACGACTAATATTTTTCCGCTTAAAGAATGATGTTAAAACCAATGCATTCATCATAAGAAACAGAATGTTGTCAGTCCCTGTGAAACCTGCTCTGTACCCCCCACATCACATCACTGCTCTCTCCACCCCAAAAATAAACAACTGTTATTTTGAATGCCTGTGAATTACTCACCTGAATTTCCTTAAAGTTTTTACCACATATAAAAGATTCTCTAAACAATGTATTGTTCAGATTTGCCTGGTTTGATCTTTATATTAAAGCAATTATTTTGTGTATATTCTTCTGTGACGTGCTTTCTCCCTCCTCAACATTAGTTTTTTTTAATTCATCCAAGTTGATGTCTTTAGCTGTGATTCACTATTTTTCCTTTTGAATTTATTTTGTGAATAAGCCAAAATTTATTCAGTTGTTGATGAACATTTGAATTGTTTCCGCTTGAGACCATGACAACCAATGCTGCCAAGAGTATTCTTTTATATTTCTTCTGGGGCACAGACACAATAAATGCTCCACAGTAAATATCTAGGAGTGATATCTTTTATAGTCATAAAATTGATGAGTATTTTCATTTTTCTATTCTCTGAAAAAATTTGCATAAAATTGTAATCACTTGTTCTTTGAATGTTTGGTAAAAATCACCTGTAAAACCATCTGGACTGGGTATTTCTTTTGGCAGAATTCTTCTTTTTTTTGTCTGTTTTTAAAGATTGGCACCTGAGCTAACATCTGTTGTCAACCTTTCTTTTTCTTCTTCTTCTTCTTTTTCTCCCAAAGGCATCCCCAGTACATAGTTGTATATTCTAGTTGTGAGTGCCTCTGGTTGTGTTACTTGGGACACTGCCTCAGAATGGCTTGATGAGCGGTGCCATGTCTGCGCTCAGGATCCAAACCGGGAAAACCCTGGGCCACCAAAGCAGAGCACTCAAACTTAACCACTCAGCCACTGGGCCAGCCCCTTCTTTTGGCAGAATTCTAATTCAACTCTTTATATTGCTAATGGTGCTGCCAGATTCTGAAGTAGATGTTCTTGCTAGCAGACTGGATTGCATTCCCTTTGGATAGATGGTTTCTGGCCTCTAGCTGTAAGGTTCACCTCAACTGAATTGTGACAAACAACAATAGTTACAATGTTAAGGCTACTTCCCATCTCAAGTGTGGCAGGTACATTTTTCACTTAATTTCACTCTCTTCTCCAATGCCTGCTGCAGACATCATTAACTGAAAATGAACCTCTTTTCGGGGACCCAAGATTCAAGGCATGCTACCTCTCATCATGGGGCTCTGAGTAGCTATAACAATGGTTTAATTTAGCATGTATTATCTCTTTCCCACCTGAATTTGAAGATACTCTTCTCATGTTTTAAAAGCATCTAATATTTTTTGTCATATCATTTTTTCTAAAAAAAAATCTCAATTTTATTTTTTCAACAGTATTTGGCTTAGTTATTTTCAATTTAACTGCATTCTATTCTGTCGGTAATTTATTTATGTAACTAACTTTTCTAAAGGCTCACAGAGCCAATTGGACCATTTTGGGGGAAATCTATGGCTTTTAAATGAGATTGCTTGTTTGTGGAAATGACCTTTATATGAGTTACTGATTCTTTTTCATCATATCTGGTTTCATCAAATATGTTTTCTATTTTCCATGTCTTATTCTAAATACTGAATATACTTTGGTTAAGTTAATCATCACAGCATTATTCTGAGGTAGGCATTAATATCACTTCTTACAGATAGTAAAACTAGACTCAAAATGGTTTAAGGAATTGTCCTAAATCATCTTGCTATGAAGGAGGGTCAGAATTCAAGAGCAAGTCTCCTAAATCTAAATGTTGTTCTCCCACTAGCCATAATATAACTGTTCAATGGGATATGCTCTAGATACTTCTTCCCAAATACATATTTTTTTCATTCATTAAATTTACAAATTTTAAATTTATTTTTGTCCCAGGGGTACTTCCTTTACCAGCTCATGCCCCAAATTTCCAATAGGACCAAAATTCTTTCCCCAACATGTGCAAATCAGTAACTTACCTGATAGTTTTTTTTTTCTTTTTCTCAGATTTGTTGGTCCCTATTCCTGAAGCTTAGCTGTTCACAGTCATACTTCATCACAAAACTATTCCCACTGGCTCATCCCAGTTTTAAGTCATTCAGATCCATGACTCCCAGTCAAATTTTAAAGAATTATTGAGAATGATAGTGCAGGAGATAAATGCTTTGAGATCTTATATTGCTAAAAATGTCTTTATGCTAATCTCACATTTGATAGACAGTATGGCCATCAATGTCAGGTTTGAAAATATGTTTTTTCATAATTTAAAGACAAGTCTCCAATGTCTCCTATGGTTTTTCTGCTTCCTGATGTGTTTTGTTGTCTGTGAACTTGTTTGTTCTGGTCTATGTCTTTCGTGCCTGGTGCTCCTGGATTATCCAATAATATATGTAAGAGCGAGTTTCTAAAAAGGCTGATTGGAAAGTTTCCTGTGGGCAGAGCTTGTGCACAGACTTCAACCAGAGGACAAACAAAAGGATATCCTCATTTCAGTGTATCTATGGGCCTTTCTTTGAGGCTGAGCAGCTCATAAGCCTGACTGCTGCTTTGTGAGAACAGGTGGAGGAAGAGGGATGAAGATCTCACATTCAGTACTTTGAATTTCACTCGAACCCTGTTTTCAATGCTGGCCCTTTCCCTCCATGCCTAGTGCCTTTTTCATAGAATCTTTTGAGTGTCTATTTCTAAATTTCTATCTGACTGAGAAATCACATCAGAGGATGTAAGTTCCTTCACCCCCAGATTCAAAGATATTCAACTGTTCCAATTCCCTAAACTTTCTAGAATTCTACAGTGTGAACCATCTACTTTTTCAGTCTCCCCTCACCCTCAGACATAGAGCATGTCACAGCATTTTTTGCTCTTATTCAGCTCCCACTCACTTACCGCTCTATAGATTCCAAGGATTTGTTGACATCTCTTTTCTCTTATTGCGTTCTATCCTCCTCCAGCTTTTTGTCCTTTTATTTGACACTGATTTTCCTGTACTGTCAATTGCTTGAAGGAGCAGGAATAGATATGTATTTTTGGACCACCACATTTTACCTGACTCTCTTTCTGCTACATCCAGTGTCTTTTTCCCATATGTATCAAATACCATCTCTAATAGATCTTGGGAGTAACTCAGCCACTCTCTACCAGCCAGAAAGTAAGAAATGAAGGTTGAGTCAGGAGTCCTATAGCATTTCAGACAAATGGAGAATCATTATTTTAACAGTGTCTAGGCTTCCCTCATCTCTGAACACTCCCATTTTTGTCATTCTCCAGCCACACTTGGCCCGCCGTTACTACCTGAGTACCTCAAGCCTGTTGCTACCTTCGAATCTTTATTTCGCTCTTCCATCATCCTCAGATATATTTCCCTTTACAGGTCCTCTCTCAGATTAACCTATCTAATACCATGTCCCTTTACCTGCCATTCCCTACTCTGCTTTACTTTCTTTATCAAAGTCATCCACGCTTAAATCCTTTTATCTATCTACTATCTGTCTATCTATCTATCTATCTATCTATCTCTGTACCAACCCATATACCTATGTTTTTGCCTATTTCCCCTCTTTACTCTCTAGGATTTAAGTTCCATGAGAACATGGACTTTCTCTGATTTGTTCACTGCTTTGTATCAAAAGACTTCCTGGTACATGGTAACTATTTTGGTGAAGAAATCAATGCGTTTGGGGGATGAAAGTAACAACTGTACTGGTACGTAACTGGAGATTCCTCTATTGACAAATTAGAAATTGTTGAAGTGATAACTATGAAATACACATATATATCTATAGATTTTTTCATTTTGTTGTGAAATATTTTTCGTATTACTTTTGCTGGGTTTTAACAATAGTTTTCCATTTCTGATTGTATTTGAGTGAATATGAGCTAAGCATGATGTATGAAATAAGAAAAATTGTGAAATTCTGCCTTTGATTCTTTTTAGCATCCATCTATCTTGTGTACATTTACGCTCCTGACATTCTTTATCTTTTAGATCTTAGGACCAAAGATTACAGTTCTGAAAATGTCTATATATGTTTCCTTCTGTCAGGATCAGCATTGGAACTATGTTTCTACCTACCTATTATCATCAAAAGGGGCAATTTGGTCTCCTTGGCACAACATAGTTCCTTGAATAAAACCCAAAAATCTATTGAAAATCTGTAGTTAAAAATTGATTATTTTCAAATGAAGTAAAGCTGTATGCCTCATTTGCATCATTTTGCTTGCTCTATCATTTTGTTTAGCCATTTTGGACCTAGATATCATAATTACATGTATTATCTCCCCCCCACCCTTGGGCTCTTCTTTTAACACTGTTACTATGTTAACTCTATTATTAACTCTGAAATTCAATAAGAAAATTAATTAATTTTACATAGAACAGGAAACTGTATTCTCTAGAAGTCCTTAAACATGAATAGAGTTTATAAATATAAACTCCAAAAATGTAAGAGGCAAGATATAAGGCCAAACCCTTTTAATTAACAATCCTTGAAAATTCCAGATAAAATATTTTTAAACATTATTTTAAATTCATGGGAATTAAAGAAACTCTTCTGAAGCCAAAATTGACAAAAGCCCACAAATTTAAAAAATGGCAAAAGTATTGAAGCAAACATTTTCTTGAGAGGACAAGGATGGGACATCTGCAAGAAGAAGGAGCTCCTAGACCCTCCCTGAGGAGATTGCAAAAGAAAACAAACAAGCAAACAAAGCAAAAACCATCTGTCACTATGAATTCTGAGCTATTAACTGCCATTTTCTTTACAGAATGGAATAAACACTATGTGGACCTAAAAACGTCAAATCTAAAATTCAATTTAAAGTGACCCTAATTGATAGTGAACATAATCTCATTTGGAAGAGAGTACTTTAAACCTAAGCCTTAAAGAATTTATGCAGGTGAAGTTAAGACAATGTGATTTCAGAATCAGAAATTAAAGAATGCAGAAGGAAATAAAGCCCCACGAGTGAGGCAGAAAAACTGATACACTTCAGAATTGAATTGAAAGGTCTTTGGATGATCTATTAGAGAACTTACAATAAGATGCTTTCATATAATTTTAAAAATAAAAGAGGTTTTAACTAAAAATGAAAAGGCAAATGGGGAAGTGAGCCTTACAGAATGTCTAGAAAGACAATAAATGGTTAAACAGCATGCGAGACAACACTGGAGAGAGCATTACTGAATTGGAAGATAGATTTGGAGCAACTACTTAGAAGGCAGCCCAAAGGCAAAGAAATAGAAATATAAGCTAGAGATTAAATGAAGAGAACAAACATATTTCTGATCATATTCAAAAGGAGATAATAGAGATAGTGGGCAGGGGTGGGGTGATATTCTAAGAGACAGAGCCAGCTCTGATGGTCTGGTGGTTCAAGTTTGGCACTCTCACCACTTCAGTGGCCCAGTTTCATTTACCCGTAGTGGAACCACACCACCTATCTGTCATACTGTGGTGGTGGCTCACATAGAAGAACTAGAAGGACTAACAACTAGGATATAAAACCATGCACTGGGGCTTTGGGGAGAAAAAGTAATGAGGAAGATTGGCAACAGATGTTAGCTCAGGGCCACGCACTCCCTGCAAAAAACTATTCTAAGAGACAATAGGTGAGAGAACTTTTTAGAACTGTTGAACAAAACCAATTCTTAGATTCAGGGAGACTGATGAACCTCAAATGAGATAAACGAAAGAATAGAGTAAAGCTATAGAACAGGAACAGAAAGAGAAAAGAATGTGAAACAGCCCAGAGAACAGAGATACTTCCTACAAGGAATGGCAATGAGACCAACAACTGGTTTACCAACAAATCAGTGGAAGCCAAAGACAAGGGAAAAATATTTTCATAGCTGTTGATTGGCACTTGTTCCATAAGATATCCTAGAGATGTTTGCACCAGTTCGCCAGGAAACATGTACTAGAGTGTTTATAAGCATGATACTATATCATTTCAAATATGTTGAAGAAACATGAAAACATTTAAATGTGAAGATAAATTTGAACAGTTAAATTTGTAAGATGGTAAATGAGGGAGATTCAAAGATAATCTCAGGGATTTAAGACTTTTAGAATGGCTGAATCCTTGGCAGAAAATAAGGCTATGTCACTGCTGGAGAAATTGGGAGACACCCTTGAAATAGAATTTAAAAGACAGATGCTTGACAAAAGCATAGATGGTTCCACAGGATCCTCTAGAAAGGAACAATTTAGTTTGGATATTTACTACTGAAATTACTGCCAAACAGAAAGTTTTAGTTATTTTGTTACAGAAAGAAGCTTCCTTTATTATTACTTTGTGATAAGACTTTGACATGCTTTGGGATCCTCAAATTTGATTTTTGTTATGTGATTCTTTTATGCCAATTTTATAGTCAAATTAATATAGCTATAAATTTATAATCCTGTAAATAGAAATTCTGTTTTTTATGTCAGGTGTATATGTGTGTAATATTTACTCACATTTACCATAGCATTTCTAACTACCTAGACCAACAGCCATCACTTCTCCCGTGAACTATACAGTAGCCTCATAATTTTTCCTTGTGCTTCCAATCTTGCTTTTCGACAAGTGATCACTTCTGTATGTGAGGCTTTCCCTGACCACCCAATTTAAATTACTTCTCTATGTTTTACTCTTTTATAACAACACTGCACATTTCCTTATAATAGCAAAGTATTCCTAATTCTTTCCTTCTCTTGCAGGTATCATTACTGTTATTCATTTCACTTATATATAAACTATAATCATTGAATATATTGGCACTGTTATTATTTTTAATAAACCATTATCTGTTAGGTCAACTAAGAATTAGAAAAATAAAAGTTTGTATTTTACCTTCACATTTCTTTTCTAATGGTCTTCCTTTATGTAGATCGAATTTCTGAACTATATCATTTTCCTTCTCTCTGAAGAATTTCTTTCAATATTTCTTGTAGGTCAGGTCTACTGGCAACAAATTCTCTCAACTTTTGCTTTTCTGAGAAAGTCTTTATTTTGTCTACACTTTTTTTTATTAACTATGTTTTTAATTGCAATAACATTGGATTATAATATTATATAGCTTTCAGATGTACGTCATAATATATTTTGAATTCTGTGTAGATTACATCATGTTCACCACCCAAAAACTAATTATAGTCCATCCCCTCACATGTGAGCCTAATCACACCTTTTGCCCTCCCCCTCTCCCCTTCTCCTATGGTAACCACCAATCCAGTCTCCATTGTTATGTGTTTGTTTGTCATTGTTTTATCTTCTGCTTATGAGTAAGATCATACGGTATTTGACTTTCTCCATATCACTTATTTCACTCAGTATAATACCCTCAAGGACCATCCACGTTGTCACAAAGAGCCGGATTTCATCATTTCTTATGGCTGAGTAGTATTCCATTGTGTATATATACCACATCTTCTTTATCCATTTGTCCCTTGATGGACACCTAGGTTGCTTCCAAGTCTTGGCTATTGTGTATAATTCTGCAATGAACATAGGAGTACATGTATCTTTATGCCTTTGCATTTTCAAGTTATTTGGATAGATACCCAGCAGTGGGATAGCTGGATGATATGGTAGATCTATTCTTAATTTTATGAGGATACTCCATACTGCTTTCCACAGTGGCTGCACCAGTTTGCACTCCCACCAGCAGTGTATGAGGGTTCCCTTCTCTCCACATCCTCTCCAACACTTGTTTCCTGTCTTGTTAATTACAGCCATTCTGACCAGAGTCGGGTGATACCTCATTGTAGTTTTGATTTGCATTCCCTGGTAGCGAATGATGTTCAGCATCTTTTCATATGCCTGTTAGCCATCTGTATATCTTCTTTGGAGAAATCTTTTGCCTATTTTTTAATTGAGTTGTTGGTTTTTTGTTGTAGAGATGTATGAATTCTTTGTATATTTTGGATATTAACTCCCTCATTTCAAAATATACTACAAAGTCATAGTAACCAAAACAGCATGGTACTGGCACAAGAACCAGACACACAGATCAATGGAAGAGAATCGAGAGCCCAGACATAAACCCACACATTTATGGACAACTAATATTCAACAAGGGAGCCAAGAGCATACAATGCAGAAAGGAGAGTCTCTTCGATAAATGGTGTTGGGAAAACTGGACAGCCACATGCAAAAGAATGAAAGTAGACCATTCCCTTACACCATGCACAAAAATCAACTCAAAATGGATTAAAGACTTGAATATAAGACCTGAAACCATGAAACTTCTAGAAGAAAACATAGGCAGTGCACTCTTTGACATCGGTCTTAGCAGCATATTTTCAAGTCCCATGTCTGACTGGGCAAGGGAAACAAAATTAAAAATGACTGAATGGGACTACATCAAACTAAAAAGCTTCTGCACAGCAAAGGAAACTATCAACAAAATTAAAAGACACCTAACAATTGGGAGAAGATATCTGCAAGCCATATATCAGATAAAGGGTTAATTGTCTACACTTTTGAAGGATAATTTTGCAGGGTACAGAATTCTTGGCTAGTGAGCCTTTTCTCTTAACACTTTCAATATTTCACTTTTCTTTTCTTTCTTGCATGGTTTCTAAGGAGAAATAAGATGTAATTCTTATCTTTGCTCCTCTATAGGTAAGATCTTTTTCCTCTGGCTTCTTTCAAGGTTTTTCTTTACCTTGGATTTTCTGCAGTTTGAATATGATATGCCTAAGTGTAGTTTTTGTTTTGGCATTATCCTCTTTGGTGTTCTCTGAGATGTGTGGATCTGTGAGTTGGTATCTAACATTACTTTAAGGAAATTCTCAGTCACTATTGTTTCAAATATTTCTTCTGTTCCTCTCTTTCTTCTTCTTCTTCTGTTATTCCCATAATGATTATGTTAGACTTTCTGTAGTTGTTCATAGTTCTTGGAAATTCTATTCCTATTTTTTTCAGTCTTTTTTTCTCTTAGTTTTTCCTATTTGGAAGTTTCTATTGAAATAGCCTTTAGCTCAAAGATTCTTTCCTCAGCCATGCCCCATCTAGCCATGAGTCCATCAAAGGCATTCTTCATGTCTGTTACAGTGTCTTTAATCTCTAACATTTCTTTTATGTTCTGTCTTAGGATTTCCATCTCTCTGCCTACATTGCCCATCTGTTCTTGCATGCTGTCTAGTTTACCCATTAGAGCCATTAGCATATTAATCATAGTTGTTTTATATTTCCAGTCTTATAATTCCAAATTCCCTGCCATATCTGACTCTGGTTCTGATGCTTGCTCTGTTTCTTTAAACTGTGCTTTTTGCCTTTTAGTGTGCCTTGTAATTTTTTTTAGAAACTAGTTATGATATATTTTATACTATTTCTTGCTGAGGTTTCTGTTCATAGATTCTGCTCCTGTAACTTGTAATTTTCTACATCTGCCTGTCTGTCTCTAACTTGGGGGTTGTAGTTTTCCCTGTGACCTCACTGCTCTGATGGATCTAAGAAGAGTTGTTTATTTTCAGTTCATTTAGCTTTTAACTTGTTGTTAGGATGGAGTGACAACTTCCAAAGTCATTACATGCTAGAGTAAAAACAAGAACCACATTTCCTTTGAAGTACATGGCTTATAAATAGTTCTTTTGTGACCTTATTCTTTATGTATCTACTATGAAACTCAAAAGGACAAAAACCATGATCCTTATACTCAGTAACTTATCCTTAGTATTGATCTCATTTCCTAGTACATAGTAGGAAATTTCAACATTTCAGATGTAATGAAAAAGAAATTGGATCTTAGATCTATTTAGTCACTACAACAGATAATATGGTACTACTTTTTTAAAATTATTTCTACTTGAAAATTCTCTACTGAACTGCAACTTTTAAAATAATACCAGCTAAAACTAAGTTAGTTTCATTTGTGCCTAGATACACTTTTATTACTGGTTTATACTCATGTGAATAATAAAGGTAAGTAGTTTTTGAGATGCATATGCAGAAGCTATTCTTTCATAGATGGTGTTTACTTGTAACAGCACCAGGCGATGTGTTGTGATCATTGCCTCAAGGTTTACAGTGAGTTTGACTTCTATTAAAATTAATGAGAATTGCTCGACTACGTCTGTGCATAAAGTACTAGAATCCTGTACATAGGCTATGTCCCCTTTGGGTTTTTATGCCTAATATATGTCATTAAACCATAATGGTAAACATAACTACTTGGAAGTTACATTTCACCTTTTCTGCCTGTGGATCTCAAACGAAATTCAAACAATTAATTGTGTTCATAGCACTTCTGCAAGGTACTTTTGAAAAGCAATATATGAAGATATCCTACACCATTTCTGAAGTTCAGTGTTGGCTAAAGAAAAGTGTATCCTTACAACTGCAATACTTACAAATCCACAGTATACAGTGGTAGGAAATATAAATATGATCTCCAATCTAATTGGGCAAATAATTGGCAGATATATTTAACTCTTAAAAGTTCTGCCAAGATACAAGGCTTAGTAACTGCAGAGTAAATTAAAGTATTCAAATATATTTTGGATTCTATTTTCATGACCTATCCTCAGCAGATATGCTTTCCCAAAATAAGTTAAGAAACAATATTTGTAGAGCATTAAAATATCATCTCCTTACCTCTGCTGGCTCTGGTGAAGTCTAGTAAGGCCCAAGCAGCACAGAAAAGACAGAGGAGATATGTAGGTGGTTTAAACCTGGCACAGAAAAATGACACACTAACAACTGGAAAGAAGCCTCAGGGCCTGTGGGCCAGTATTTAGCGAGATGTGGTGAATTAAAACTTGATTTGCAAGCATGGATAGTCAAGAAAATACTGTTAGCTGTTTGGCAATAGGAATACAAGCAGTGATAAAGTCAGGCAAGGGTCTCAGGAACCTCGCATTCTAGTAGGAAGAGACAGAAAACAAATAGGTACGTGAGCAGTGGTCAGACATTTTGGTCTGAGGACCCCTTTATACTTTTAAAAATTAAGAACCCTAAAAACTTTTGTCTATGTGAGTTATATCCACCAGTATTTACTATATTCGAAATTAACACAAATTTTTTAAAATACTTGCTTATTTATAAATAACAATAACAAAACCATTACATGTTAACTCAGTAAATGTTTTATGGTAAAAAATAACTGTTTTTCAAAGCAAACACAATGAGAAAAGTGGCATTGTTTTACATTTTTACAAATATCTGTAATGTCTGGTTTGATAGAACACAGCTGGATTCTCATATCTATGTCTGCTTTAAATGTTTGGATATGTTTTTTTGAATAAAGTATGTAAAGAAAATCTACCTTGGAAGTGACAGAAATGCTTTATAGATATTCTTCTTGATACTACACTAAAATTCTACAAGAGGTATTTGCACAAGGATTAATTGTAATGTGGAATCTGAAGTCATATCAATGAACTTTCCATATATTAAAATCTTTTATCTGTCTTTCTCTTTGAGTGGATCTTTTACTCATTCATGATCCTGTAAAATTATGTATTCAGAAGATGATTCATAGATTTATGCAGATCTTCCAAATGTTGACACATTTCATTACACTATATATATATACACACGCACTATATATATATACACACACACACATATATATATACATATATATATATCACTTTTTTTAAATCACATTTGTTAGTATCACCCTAAATACCATTGAAAAGACTTTAAGTATTTAAAGGGAAGCTGTCAATGGTGACAAACACAATTTTCTAAATTAGAAAATTTCTAAATTAGAAAAAATTCTAATTTTCACTTCAAAGCTTTAATTTTGTCACTGGTGACAAAATACCTTCAGTTGTGTGACAGACTCACTTTGTCCATTTTCAGGAAAGTACTGTGTCTTTAGCAATTTTTTTTAAAAATAAAGATGGTTCTGTATGAAGAGGTATCTAGTCTGGTTCACAACTCAAACAATTTCACAAGTGCTTTTCCTCGAGAACTCTGCCATTCTCTGGTATGCCACTGTCTTAGTCTGTTTAGGCTGCTATGACAAAAATGCTGTAAACTGGGTGGATTATAAACAACAGACAAGATCAAGGCACCAGCAGATTCATCGTCTGATGAGTCGCCACTTCTTTGTTCACTGATGTCACTTTCTTGCTGTGTCCCCACATGGTGGAAGGGATGAGCTAGCTCTCTGGTGTCTCTTTCATAAGGACATTAATCCAATCATGGGGGCTCCACCCTCAAGACCTAATAAACTCTCAAAGGCCCCACCTCCTAACATCGTCACTTTGGGGATTAAGATTTTAACCTATGAATTTGGAGGGGACATAAACACTCAGATCATAGTAGCCTTGGACATACTTAATAGAGACTTCCCATTTCATAACGCTGTATATTCCAAAAGCATGTACTAAAGGCTCAAAGAATAGTCATATTAATATTTTTTCTGCTTCATCAAGAGACATTCTTAAGTGAATCTGGCTTTATTTTTTTACTGTAAATGTGTGGCAATGAAGACTTCAATGATCAGTTTGTTTTTGCTGCCTTAGTTTATGCTAAAACGTCAATAGTTTTACTACAATTGCTTTTGTACCATTGGTGCAAATGAAACACATTTTCATTTTCAAATAACATCTTAATATTATTATAAAAATATTTTTTATCTCATAAACTCGCTGATAGGGTCATGGTGGGTCCAATGGACTGCACTTTGGGAACCATTGGAGTAAACAAATAAATTATCAAAGTAATTACAGATTATGGTAAAGGCTGTAATAATAATAAAATACATGAGGGGGGTGATTGATGACTGGTCTGTATTAGTTTCATATAGAACCTTTTACCTGTCTGTAAAGGTGACATTTGAGACCTAATCCAGCAATGCAAAATCTGTCAGAGCAATGCTGAGTACACAAGCTCTGCATTTGGCAATTATATTACTCATTCCAAGAAAAGAAAGAAGCCAGTGTGACTGGAACTTAAAAGAGGAGAGTGATGAAGCTGGAGAGCTAGGCAGTGGTGAGGTAAAGTAAAGGTTTGTAAGCTATGGGAACCAATTTGAATTATATTTTACCATCATAGGTGCTAATAGAAGATTTTAAAAAGAGAAGAAAGTAATCTAATGTGTGATTTTAAAAGAATACTTCAGAGGTCAGCCCCATGGTCTAGTGGTTAATTTTGATGTGCTCTGCTTCAGCAGCCCAGGTTTGGTTCCTGGGCAAGGGCCTACACGACTTGTTGGCAGCCATGCTGTGGCAGTGACCCACATACAAAATAAAGGAAGATTGGCACAAATGTTACCTCAGGGTGAATTTTCCTCAAGCAAAAAAAAAAAAAGAAAAAGAATACTTCATGTAGCATGGACTGTAATGGGCAAAGATGAAAATGGTGAAACCAGCTAAAGCATAAAAGATGAGGACTTAGACTAGCGTGGCCGTGGCAGGACTTAAGATGGAAATAGGTAAACAGATCTGAGATAGAGTTTGTGCATTTTGCTTCTAGAAGATGCACATGAATTTGACCTGGGAGGTGAGAACAAAAGGAAGACCGAGACCAAGGAAATTCATGGAGTTTGGCCCAGTTTATTAAAATGGGAGAAAGTGGTTTGATGGGTGTTGGGGGAAAGATGTTGAAGGATACCCTTGGGGAAAACCAGGGGGTCTGTTTTTAGCATGTTAAGTTTGAAATGTATACTAGACTTTGAAGTAGAGCTATCAAATGTAGTTGAATATTTGACTCTGAATAACAGGGGAGAGGTTAGAACTTAGAGAGATGTCTAAATTTTTATAGTTGGCATTTAGATGGTATTTAAAGCATGGACTGGAAGAAATCATGTAGGGAGACAGTATGTGAGCATCAAGACGGGAAGAGGGCCCAAGATGGAGCCCTGAGCCTGGCAAAACTTGGGTGGATTTTGTGTATCATGAGTTGTTTTCTTCATTGTGGATATCCTGTTGACCCAGCATTGTTTATTGATATAATTGCCCTTTTCCCACTGAACTGCACTGCCACCTTTATCATAAATCACATTTTTACATATATGGGACACAGTGTCTGGACTTGCTATTTTGTTACAGCTATTTTCTATTATTGTACCCTGTGTTAATTACCAAGTTTAATAAATCATGTGATCCAATAAACTAAGCTCTTTCATATTTTTCTTCTTCTGGATTGTCTTGGTTATTCATGGCTCTGGCTTTAGAATCAGCTCATCAAGGTCCATAAAACAAAATAAAACAGAAAACAAAACATATTCTGGAGTCTTACTTGAGATTGCATTGAATCAATATACAAACTTGGGGGAAAATGACATCTTTACAATACTGAGTATTCCAAACACAAACACGATATATCCCTGCACTAATTTAAGTCTTTTTAAAATTCTCTCAACTTTATTTGTAGTTTCGTGCTTAGAGATCTTGTAAATCTTTTGTTAAATTATTCCTAGGTATTTAAGTTTATGATGCTATAGTAAATGACATTATTTTAAATTTAATCTTCCATTTGTTGCAGGGTATACAAGTAAGTTGTATTTTTGTATGTTGACCTTTAACTCCACAAGTTTGCTAAACTCACTTATTGTCTCAAAATCCATCCAATAAATTTTTGGATTTCTATTTGTACAATCATATCATCTGTGAAAAATGACCTTTGTATTTCTTCCTTTCCAATCCTTAAATGTTTGTCTTATTGCAATGGGTAGGAATCTAGAACTATAACATTTATTTTCTGCTTGCTGCAATCCCTTAAATTTTTTGAAAAACTATGTGCAATTTTGTCTTTATCTAAATTGATACCTAGAATTTATCATCACAAATTTAAATAGTTACAAAGGATGTAATTCTTGGCATATGAGAACATACCAATTTAAAAGTAAAACTCTTTCACCTCTCCTTTAAATGTATCAAATATCATCTAAATACTATAGCACTTTGATATCTTGCATCTTTTATTAAAAATATACTCTTAAATGGCCAATTATTTCACATCATTTCTTGTTCTCTTTGAATTCATATTTCTGTTTCATATCCTTTACAAAATTTTATTTTTGCAAAATATATTTTTATTCTCAAAAGTCTTTCATTGGTCTTATTACAGTGTTCTAAAACAAAATTACACATATTAACTATTATGATCTTCAAATTTTTTCTCATATCCATAATGCAATAGAACTTAAAGTGCTTTTCTCAATTTTTTTTACATTTATTATTAGCATACAATTAAACAAGATAAATATATTACAAAATTTTAAGAGAGGGAGATAGTCTTAGGCCATTAGTAAGTGGTGATCCTCCAAAGGTATATTAATGACTTACCTAAAAATGTTAAGACAGAATAAAGAGTTGGAAAGAATGAGAGGAAAAACTAAAGTATAGAGAAGATAGAAGTGCCAGTGTCAACAGCCTTTTAATAAGAATACCACAAGGAGAGAAAAGAATAAATGATACCAAAACAAAAAATAAAAAATTTAAGAATACTGGCTAAGAATTTTCCAAAATTGAAAATGCTACATACAAGAACTTAGACTTAAATTTTTGTTACTATCATTACGTGCTAAAGAAGGCACAGTTGGGCATCATTAAAGCCGTACAGAATAAATGTAAGATACTGCTACTGGGAAATGTACAGTCAGAGAAGACAGCAGAGGACTTAGCCACCTTCCTTTCACCATCTTGGGAAAGCTATGCTTGGAGGTAAGAGGGGGCAGGGAGTACTACCTAAGTACACCACGGAAAGGAGTCCAATGGAAGAACTTGGCCCTTTAATCCCGCACAGATGTACAAGCATGAGGGGCTGGCTGGGATAGCCATACAACTAAAAAAATGGGAACTTTCTGTTCAATGTGGGCCTGATTGGAAAACTGAAGCCAATGGCTCTTCGGGCTGGAAATGGCCTGTTCTTCCATTGAATTAACCCAGACATGTGAATCAGTTCTTCTGTGAGCTACCAAAGGAAGAAGTAAATAAGCTTCATATTGTCCAGATTCATCTCTCCTCATTATGATTATGATTATCATTGTCATTATTGCTTCCAACTTAAATGCACTTTGGTCAGACAGTGTGATCTCTATTATACTGATTCTTTGAAATTTTTTAATGGATTAGAACATGGTGAGTTTTTGTAAATGTTTTATGAGCGCAAGTTTCTCAAATGTTTTGTTCACATCTTCAACCATACCCTTTTCCTACAACGCTCTTCACCTCACTCTCCTCCACCCAAATCTTATTTATCCTCTAGGTCTCAAACTGAATGTGACTTACTAAGGAGTTGCTTCCTCACTTCCCAGTCAAAACTTCTCCCCCATAATATTCCTGCTTAGTAAGCTGGACTATTACTTTTTGGCTTGATTAAGACTTGGTTAAAACTTTCTATAAATCAGGTCACTTATCAGAATAGTGATTGGTAATTTAATTGTGTGAGTGCAAATGTGTATAATAAATTTATAAGCTCCCTGAATGCAGTCAGTCTTGCTAGACTTTTATTCCTAATACCTTATTCTGTACCTGACTTAAGTTAGAGTTCAACATATAAATATAAATAATAAATGGATTATTGAGATCACAGATTTAAGAGGAAGGAATAGGGATGATGAGCTCTGTTTTTTGCACAGTAAACATGAAATGGTTCCAGGACATCCATTTGGGGGTTGGTTAGCAGAGGTGGGATATGTGGGGCTGGCCCTCAGAAGAGAAGTCTGGACTAGAAGTATAGATTTGGAGACTCTCAGCTAAAGTTGACAATTAAGACCATGGGACACAGTAATCTCACCCAAGACTTTATCATGGTCTGGAAAGGGAAAGCAGCCAGGGATAGAATCCTGGGGCACACTGACATTTGGAGAGTGAATGAGAAGCCCAGAGAAGAAATAGAAAAGTGTATTCTCACATCCCTGCCTTGAACAAGGATGGTCACGTTCCCCTCACAGTCTTTACTCTGTTTACATATCTGTGTCTTCAAAGAACTGCACTTTAATCATCTTTGTATCCCTAGCAACTTGTACCAGTACTCATCAAATTTAATCCATTGTATGAGTCACTGTTTCAATGAATATAAGCTTATCATTTAAATTTTGCTGTTTTAATTTACATTTTCTCTTTTATTCCTAGTTAGGAAACAGAAAGATAAGATTGTTGTTAAAGAATTTATCTCCAATGTTTTGATTGCTTGAATGTTCTCTAAGCTCTAATTTGCTGTTTCTTGACAAATATCCTTTCTTAAGTTTGACTTTTTGGTAAAGTACTGATCTCCAGTGGTGGGCAACAGGAGTAGAAGAAATCAAATACCTCTTTGGCTGACATTAATCAATAGGATTTTGCTGCCTTTTTTAAATACCCTTAAAACTTTAGTCCTCAAAATTAATAGGAGTGAGTCACTAAAGAAATCACTTAGAGCTGTGTACATCTGATCTTATAAAATGAATGCAACATTAGAAACTTATTCTTGGTAAAATCCACATATGCTCTTCAGAAATTACCTTTTGATCCCAAAAACCCAACTTTCTAAAGGTGTGTGGTCAATATTAGGATTCTCATTTGACATCAAAAAACATCAAAACACCTAATCCAAGATTGATAATAATGTGAAACATTACCTTAAGTCTTGTAACAGATTGCATGTTGAGTCAAGGTCAGTATCACGTCTCAGTACAAGCCAGCTGTTAATAAAGCACAGGATGGGATTTCTTGCCACTTTGAGTATATAGTGGGACTTGAGTAGCTTTATGCTCACCCCTATACCATTTCTTCTCCAGACATGTGTACCCAGGGATGGATCCAGGTTTAGGGGGACTGAAGCTTACACAATCCAGGCAACACATCTTAAAACTGGCTGGCAGAATTATGAACCACTTCTTAAAATTTGTAGATATTCAAAAACTAGCTTCTGGCTGCATGCATTTCCAGCCTCATTGCTCCTCCACACCCACATAATTATAGTGCCAGACCCTGTAGGACTCATCCTCACAGCCATGCCACCTTTGTTTCTTGGCCAGGTTTGCACTCACTTGCTCATTCTTGGGCCCTGGGTCTCCAACATTGCCTCAAATTTACACAGACACTTCTGAACTTCTAGCTATTTGAAATTTAGGCTTTTGCATACTATAGTGCATTTATGCCACCACACTGCTTTTTATTCACAATTACTGATTTCATGCTGCTTCCTGAGGATCATGCTTGCCAACCTCCCTCTCTGATGGAAAGAATCTGGCCTCAACAAACAGAGCGGAAATGTCTGCAGAGTGGAGTTGCAGAGCACTTGGCCCAGTGCACACCTTCTTCATAACGATATTTGTGGTCTGATTTATTTACTTGTTCCACACAAGTGCATATAGATTCCTCTTTCTCCAAACCTAATGGTTTTAATTCATAGTTGTGTCTTCACCTGGTTGGCTGCCTCCTCATTCACTACACATTATACTGGTCACAATAACACACTTAGGCCAGGACAAAGGCAAGGCCTTAAACCATTGGTCCATTTGCTAAATTCTGGGCAAGGCTTTCCCCAGAACCGACTAGAGGAGAACTGTAATGCTAAGCCTTCTCTTTTTAGGTTTGGAAGCATTCTTTTGACTTCTATTTTTACAACTATTTAATAAATACATTTCCACAAATCGATAGCAACTCATTTTTTGTTTGGTTTTGTTCTTGGTGTTTTTGGGGGGTTGTTATTAGTTTTCTTGTTTCCTCTAACAGCAAACACTTTTATTGTTGTATGAAACACAGAACATGAAATTACCATTTCAATCATTTTAAAGTGTAGAATTCAGTGGCATTTAGCGCATTCATGATTTTGTATAAACATTACCACTGTCTAGTCCCAAAACACTGAAGGGAAACTTCATACCCTTTAGCAGTCACTTCCCACTACCCACTATCTCCAGCCCCTGGCAATCACCAACCTGCTTTCTGTCTGCATGGGTTTTCCTATTTTGGACATTTCATATAAATGGAATCATAATATGTGGCCTTTTATGTCTAGCTTCTTTCACTTAGCATAATGTTTTCAAAGTTCATCCCCATTTTAGCATGTGTCAGTACTTCATTCCTTTCTATAGCTAAGTAATATTCCCTAGTATGGATAGACCACGGTTTGTTTATCCACCTTTTGGCTATTGTGAATAGTGATGCTATGAAAAATCTTGTACGAGTTTTTGTTTGAACACTTGTTTTCAATTCTTTTGAGTGGAAGTGTTGGGTCAAATTAAAAAATAAGCACATGTCATAGAGCATTATAAAAGGCACTAAACTAGTAGACCAGACTAAGCAACGCTACCTCTAGCATGTGTTTCATGAGCACAGCACTCACTAATTACAGCATAAAGCTAGATATCCCAGTTCTCTTGGTCTCTGTTGGCTCGTTTATAAAATCAGTACAGTATTAGCTTTGCTTCCCATCCTGTATTGTCGTGAAGTTCAAATAAATAATGATTGTCAAAGCATATGAAAAATCACAATGTACTTAACCCATAAGCATGATTCTAAACTAATAGGAATAATTATGATTATTATAACAGTGGGTCATGGGATGCCCAACTATGCATTGCTGTTGAAGTAGGGAGTCTCTTACATACATTAACTTAATGATTCCCTGAGGAAACATTCACGTGGTAGAAGTGGTACCCCAAACAATTTGGAGGTTCCTCAATAGGTTAAAAATAGCATTATCAAGAGCAACTAATTCTTAACCATCTGTTAGTACCAAAGACTGATATATATCTTTATGACATCCAAATAGAGTATTTTCATGTATTAGGCAATATCTGAAAGTGTGTATCTCAGTATAATCAAATACGTTCCTTAAAACATTTTAGAAAAGCTAGCAAAACACAAAGAAATGCTATTTTCAATAACATTTTCATGGAGAATTGCATAGTTTTACAGTTCCTTTTTTCTAAGAATGATTCTATCAATACCCTCCATCTGCCTCATCTTACTTTGTCTTCATCTCTACTCTGGGAGTCAGTAAAAGATGATAAAACTTCCAATATCATCATTTTCTTGACATTTCAGGAATAATATTTGGAGGCCTTACCAGTGTAGTTCAACAGCTTTAGCAAAGATTTACCTCTTTCATCAGATCAGAAATTTAGCTTGGAGAAAGGGAGGTGGTAGGGAATTGGTTTAGAAAACATTTGCCCTTTTCATTCTTCAGTTTGAGAAAGAATCACAGAACATGGAGCTGAATGAGTCACATAGTTTTGAATTTCATATGGTGCCCCAAACACCACAGGCTGTGTACCCTTCAATCAAAATGAAAATTATAGCCTTGAGCTGCATTTCTATCAGAGAAAAGCAAATGTTGTTATTTCTGCACTGAAATCAAATTTAACTGGAATGATTCAATAAAATTATGGTATCATTATAAATGTTGCACTTTTCCTTAAGGTTTGATTAGTCTAGACACCTGAGCTGAGAAATGACTGTTGCTTCAAAGCATACTTGGTAACTTTGATTAAATATTTATGTTAAATGTAGATCACTTAAAACAGAATGTGTTCCAATCAAGACACCAGCAAGTTGGATAGACATCCTGTCAGTTTTAGAGTACCGGTTGAGGCGGTACAACTTGGGGTTCAACCAACGTGAGTGCACAGCCCTTACTTACATTTCCACCACTTTGAGGGAGGTCATGACAGGACCTTGTTTCACGTGGCAGCATGTAAACAACTCACTATATAGCAATTTCCAAGGATTGTCCACAAGAATAAAGAGTGAGTGACATATAGTTTGTTGTTTCTCTCTTCAACCTCTTCTGTCTTACAGGACAGCCGCATATGTGCTCTCAATTGAAAATAAAATTCTAAAATACTTCTTAGGGTAACTCTCACTCATAATCTTTCCTTATTATAAATGTTCTTAGTTCTTATTTCCAGTTATTTTAGAATTAAAATGCATATCTTCAATTCAAAATATTCCTTTTTCATTTGCCTTTAAACTATGCTAAATCTATAGGGTATTTGCACATGCATTCTCAAACAAAACATTAATATATACCTAATAATTTTTAATGCAGGAACATGGAAATCATCTTTAGTTTTCCATTTTGATTCCTCCACACTCCGTCAGGTACTACATACTGTCAAATTTTCCCAACATGTTTTGTACCTACAGTCTTCCTGCATCCATCTCACCCAAACCCAATCCCTTCAGCCCCTGCATTGTGCCAGCCCTCAGCCTGCAGCCTAGACTATTGCCACTGACTCTAACTAGTACTCCTTCCCTTTATAGAATTTGTAATCTGATATAGTCTATCCACATGGTTCCAGAGAGATCTTAAGTAGACCAAATATGAAGTGTTTATTTGCGTTGGACTCACTTTTAGACCTTCATGCTTCTAAAGGTAGTTCTTACGTATTTATAATTCTATTATGTTTTGGATTTAAATTTTGTATCATGTGCTATGGAGATGTATAAAGGATTTTATTTTCATTTTATTTACAGGGGAAAGAAATACATGCTTGCTTTAAAAAGTTCAAACAATACATATTTTTAAGCGTGACGCTGAAAGACCCCTATGCTCACTCGCTCAAGAATAACCAATGTCAGCAGTGTGTTGTGTGCTTCCCAGGAATTTCAATTTCTTCCATGGCTTCCCATTGCTGATGGAATAAATTGCTGTCTCCTTAGAATTCCTTTTTTTTTTTTGGTCCTCCCTCTCTTGTTTCTCTCCTATTGGAACACAAACTCTGATGGGAGAAAAACACAGAATGCGTTTGAACATATACCCCTGTTTTGCTGCACCCCTCTATTTCTCAAACTTCAGATTAAGCAACTCTTCCCTTAGCAAAGTGTTCTTATTGGCTTTTCTTCTAGTTGGGGTTTTTTATTTAAAAAAAAAAACAGACGATCAAGCCAAATGAAGTTGAGGTTATTTAAAAATAAGATCTTCAGGGGCTGGCTCCATGGCCCAGTGGTTAAGCTCAGCATGCTCCACTTTGGCAGCCCAAGTTAGGTTCCCTGGCATGCATTTACATGACTCTTTGGCAGTCATGCTGTGGCAGTGACCCACATTCAAAATAGAAGAAAATTGGTGCAGATGTTAGCTCAGGTTGAATCTCCCTCAAGCAAAAAATAAAAAGGAGAAAGACTGGCAACAGATGTTAGCTCAGAGTGAATCTTCCTCAGCAATGATAATAATAATAATAATAATAAAATAAGATCTTCAATTATGACAGATTTTATAGAAACTGGAATTAGAACAGAGGTGTCAGCATTACATCCTTTCATCTTGTCTCCATGTTTATCTATGTCATTTCTTGTGTTCTCTGAAATCAAGACCTTCTTCTCAATAATTGAATTGAATAGTTTTATTTACTGTTTCCATATGATTTTAATTTATAAGTAATTTTGATTGCCTTGGCCCTGCTTAAAGTTACACAAACTTCCACCTTTTGCTTCTCTGGTTGTTTCTCCAGCTTTTACATTTTCCAATTGCAAATTCCTAGCATAAAAATCTTTTTGGTACAATATGCTTTCTCCTCCTACATCACAAGACATAAATTGCTTGCCAGGCCCCATGTGGATTCTCCCAGGTTCAGGTACCCACTCCTACCTAGGGGCAAGAGATCACAGTTTACTAAAGATGGCAATTGACCCTCAGTATGACCATGGGGAGTACGATAATCAATTGTATATGTCAACTTGGCTAGGTTAGTGTGTACAGTTGTTTAGTCAAAGACTAGTCTAGAAGTTGCTGGGAAGGTATTTTGTAGATGTGATTAACATTTATAAACCAGTTACCTTTAAGTAAAGGAGATTACCCTCAGTGTGGATGGGCCTCATCCAATCAGCTGAAGGCGTTAAGACCAAAAACAGATTTACCAAAGAAGAAAAAATTCCACCTCAAGACTGTAATGTAGAAATTGTGCCTGGGTTTCTGGCCCAATGATCTGCCCTACAGATTTCAAACTCAATACTCTAATATCAACTCTTACGTGAGTTTCCAGCCTGTCAGCCTGCCCTAGAAATTTTGACCTTTCAGCCCTCACATTCATGTGAGCCAATTCCTTAAAATAAATCCCCATAGCTATATCCTCTTTATCCATATCCATATTTATACCTATATATTATATATCCTATTGCTTTTACTGTTCTGGAGAATGTTGATGATACAGATTACTAAGTACCAAGAGTGCTTCTAGAGGAACAGATCTTAAGGATGACTTTTCTGAATTGGTTCTTGGTTTCTGGAATTGGTTCTACATTTTGATTGCATTTAAAAACACTAATGATTTTATTTCCACTAGTAGAGAGCCCTGATAGTCCATGACATGATATAGTAATAGACATTTGCAAAATATCACCATTGGACACTCTTAATCAAATACGTATAAGAGGCAAGTTTCTGGGTGACCACATATTTAATACTTTTGAATGTTTTTGTCAAGCTAAGGAAAATGACAAGATTGGCAGTTTGCTTCCAATTGTGTTGGACAAAATGGGGAAAGAAAAGGAGGAGCTTGGGGCTTGAAATTCCCAGCTCAAATTCTACATAAATGATTTGAAATTTTCTATGCCTGCCCTGAAGGAAACCCTTACCTGCTGTAGAGACAGAACTGAGATTGCTAAAAATGAAATGCAGAGTCGCATCCTGTGAGTTGCTGAATTACAGCACAAAGTGCAGGGTGTTTACTGTTGAAGTAAGAGCACTGATTGGGAAGAAACAGGATCCTAGAAATTGGAATAGTAACATATGGGCAGATGCTAATGAAGTTGGGGACACTGAGCTGAATACTGCTGAATCTTCTTTGATAGTAGAGGCAGCCCACTCCTCCCTGCCTGAGGAGGTTACTTCTGCTTTTCCTGAGGTAGTTGGTCTCCCATGAGGAACTTATCTTGCAAGGTAGTGCTGATTCTCTTCAGGACCCACACCCACCAACCACCCTTTTTTGCTCTTAGACTTATAACTAGGCTCATATCCTGACAGGCCCCAAAAGGTGAGTTACAAAGTGTGACCCATGAGTAGATGTGCTACACTCCCAAAGAACTGCATGATTTTTCCAATTTATACAGACAGAATTCCAGGGAACAGGCATGTGAACGGATATTAAGGTTTGGGATAGTGGTGGAAGGAACATAAAGTTGAATCAGGCCAAATTTATGGGGAATGAGCCCACTAAGCAGAGATTCTGGATTTAGTATATAGCTAGAGGGGTTGGAAAGAGATCTAACAGTTTGTCTGCTTGGTTAGCTAAAACGTGGACCAAAAGTTGTCCTATATTAAATGAAGTTGAAATGCCAGAACTGTCTTGGTGTACTT
This sequence comes from Equus caballus, assembly GCF_041296265.1. Classification (NCBI taxonomy): domain Eukaryota; kingdom Metazoa; phylum Chordata; class Mammalia; order Perissodactyla; family Equidae; genus Equus; species Equus caballus. Next base: position 23,899,877 of record NC_091687.1, read on the forward strand.
TAAAGGCCAGCAATACACCTTCACTCTCCAACCTCAGGACTATATCAACTCTCCAGCCCTATGGGATAACTTAGCATGTAGGGACCTTGATCACTTTCCCCTTCCATGGGATATCACACTGCTGCATTACATTCATGACATTATGCTGATTGGACCAGCAAGTAAGATGTAGCAATTACTCTAGACTTATTGGTAAGATATTTGTGTTTCAGAGGGTGGGCAACAAAAATTCAGATGCCTTCCACCTCAGTGAAATTTCTAGGGGTCCAGTGGTGTGGGGCATGACTGGATATCCTCTCTAAGGTGAAGGATAAGTTGTTCCATAGGCCCTTTGAACAACCAAGCCAGAGGCACAATACCTAGTGGGGCTCCTAAGATTTTGGAGGCAACATATTTCTCAGCAGAGTGTGCTACTCCAGCCCACTTACCAAGTGACCTAAAAAGCTGCTTGTCAGGGTGAGGCCTGGATCAAGAGATGGCTCTGCAACACTTCTAGGCTGCTGTGCAAACTGCTCTTCCAATTGGGCCATATGATCTGCCATATCCAATGAAGCTTAAAGTGTCAGTGGCAGATAAAGATGTTGTTTGGAGCCTTAGTCAGGCCCCAATAAGTGAATCACAGTGCAGACCCTTAGAATTTTGGAGCAAAGGCCTGCCATCCTCTGAAGATTACTTTTGAAACATAGCTTTTGGCCTGCTACTTGGCTTTAGCAGAGAATGAACACTTAACCATGGCCCACCAAGTTACCATGCAAACTTATCAGCCTTTCATGAACTAGATGTTGTCTGACCTACCAAGCCATAAAACTGGGCATGCATAGCAACACTTCATCATAAAATGGAAGTAATGTTTATGAAATTGGTCTCAGTAAGCCCTAAAGGCACAAGTAAGTTATATAAGGAGGCAGTCCAAATGCCCATGGCCCACATTCCTTTTTACCTTACCTTCTCTCTCCCAGCTCCTAGCTACGCTCTTATGGGAAATTCCCTATGATTAGCTGACTGAGGAAGAGAAAACTTAGACCTGGTTTATAGATTGTTCTGCACTATATGTAGGCACCGCCTGAAATTGGACAGCTTCAGCGCTGCAGCTTCTTTCTGGGACATTCCTATAAGATAGTAGTGAAGGGAAATCCTCCAAGTGGACAGAACTTTGAGCAATGTACCTGGTTTTTCATTGTGCTTGGCAAGAGAAAAGGTCAGACATGTGATTGTATACTGATTCATTGGCTATGGCCAATGATTTGGCTGGATGGTCAGGGACTTGGAAACAATATGATTGGAAAATTGATGACAAGAAGTTCTGAGGAAGACGTATGTGGGCAGTCTCTCTGCACAGGCAAAAAACATGAATATATTTATGTTCCATCTGAATGTTCACCAAAGGGTAAGCTCAGCAGTGGAGGATCTAATAACCAAGTGGATAAGATGACCCATCCTGTGGATACCAGTCAGCATCTTTCCCCAACCACTCCTGTCACTGTCCAATGGGCTCATGAACAAAGTGGCCATGATGGAAGGGATAGATGGACTCAGCAATATGGACTTCCACTCATCAAAGCTAAACCCAGCTAAAGGTATCACTCAGCACCCAATCTGCCAGCAGCAAACACTAAGTTTTCGATATGACGTCATCCTCCAGGAGAATCAATCAGGTGCCTGATGGCAATTTGATCACATCAGACCTCTTTCATCGTGATAGGGCAGTATTTTGTTCTTACTGGAACAAACATAGTCTGGATATGAATTTGCCTTCCCTGGGCACAATACTTTTGCCAAAACAATCATCTGTGGACTTACAGAATGGTTTATCCACTGTCATGATATTCCACATAACATTACCTTTATCAAAAACCCACTTCACAGCAAATTAAGGACAGCAATAATCCCATGCTTACGAAAGTCACTGATTTTATCTTGTCACCGCCCATCCTGAAGCAGCTGGCTTGATACAATGGTGCAACAAACTTTTGAAGACTCAATTATAGTACCAGCTATGTGGCAATATCTTACAGGACTGGGGCAAGTTTCTCCAGAAGGTTGCATATGCTCTGAATCAGTATCCAATATGCGGTGCTGTTTCTCCCCTAGCCATCATTCATGTATCCAGGATTTAAGGGGTAGAAATGAGAATAACACCACTCACCATTACTCTTAGTGACTCACTAGCAAAAATTTTAATTTCTGCCCCAGTGACCTTATTCTCTACTGATCTAAAGGTCTTAGTTCCAAAGGGAGGAGTGCTTCCACCAGGAAACACAAAATGATTCCCTTGAATTGTAAGTGAAGACTGCCCCCTGGTCACTATGGGCTCCTCATATCTCTGAACCAACAGGCAAATTGTTCCTGAAGTGATTAACCTTGACTACCAAGGGGAAATGGGACTGCTACTCAACCATGGAGGTATGGACGGGCATCTCTGGAATGCAGGAGATCCCTTAGTATTACTGTGTTGTGAGATTAAAGCCAACAGAAAACTACAACAACTGAATCCAAGCAGGACTATTAATGCCGAGATCCTTCAGGAATGAAGGCTTGGGTCACTTCACCAGGTAAAGAACCATGACCAGCTGAGGTGCTTGCTGAAGGCAACAGGAATATGGAATGGGTAATGTAAGAAGGTAGTTATAAAAATCAGCTACAACCATGAGACCTGTTGCAGAATTGAAGACTAAAATTACTGTGAAGAATTCTTCCTTATTTTGTTATGAATGTTTGTGCTTGTGTGTGTGTGTGTTTGTGTATGTGTATAATATCCTTGCTTTCTCCCCTCTCTTATTCCATTATCATTGTACCATATAATGTACTGACCTTACAGAATAGTGTTTAAGTATTGTTAACTTTACATCATAGTATTTAAGTTACAGGATATAAAGAAGAGGAGTAAACATCACCCAAGGAATTTGCATCCTATTCTGGGGAAAGGGTTAGTGTGCTTTCCATTGTACACAGGATAGTTGTATCATGTTAAATGAAAGCATTACTTTACTATTATCTTTATTTGCAGATTATGTGGTATGAGGAAATGTGTGTGGGTGCCAAGCTGACAAGGGGTGGGCTGTGCTGATTAACTGTATGTATCAACCTGGCTGGGCCATGGTGCCCATTGTTTGGTGAAACACTAATCCATATGTTACTAGAAAGGTATTTTGTGGATATAATTAACATTTACAATCTATTGACTTTAAGTAAAGGAGATTACCCTGGATAATGTGGGTGGGACTCATCCAATCAGTTGAAGGCCTTGAGAACAAAAATAGACTTCTCTGAGAAAAAGGAATTCTGCCTCAAGACAGTAATATAGCAATCCTGCCTAAGTTTCCAGCCTGCGGGCTGCCTTACAGATTTCAGACTTACCAGGCCCATAATTGCATGAGCTAATCCAATTTCTTAAAATAAACCTATTTATTTATCTATCTAGTATATATATGAAAGTCATATCTATCCTATTGGTTCTGTTTATCTGGAGAACCATGACTGATACAGAGTAATCTCCATTTCAAGATATCGGTTGACACTATGAAGTATTTCTTTGACAGGGCTATGCTGTATTTTTAGGGTAATGTTAATTGCCATTACAAACAAACTCCAACATATCAGCACTGAGAATAGAAATTCATGTCTTGCTCATACAGCATGTATTCCTGGTGAGCAGTTGGTCCCACACAGTGAAAGGCACTCAGGCCTCTCCTATCACATGACTTCACCTTCCCCAAAAGCCTCAATTCCCTTTCATCCAGATGCTGGATAAAGAAAGAAAGCGAAGTGCTTACCCTCTTCTGTTAGGCTCTTTGGTCCAGAAGGGACACACATCAGTTCCATTCACATTGCATTGGTAAGAACAAATAACAAGTCCTCACATTTTCAAGAGAAAGTGGAATTGGAATCCCTTACTGAGTTGCCACACCTCAGCAGCAGGTCTACAGTGTGTGAGAGAAAGAAAATATTCGTGTGCATTCACGTTATCACACCAACCATATACAATATTTTAACAAGAGCAACAATAACACTTTCACTTTCACTTTTATATATATATATAAATTCCTTTGCTAAGCAATATGGTTTTAAATGCCTGGAACAATAAATAATGACCTGAGGGTCTATAAATTTTAATATATTAAAGTACATATATTTTTTTAATTTCATGATTTTTTGGAGGCAAATTATAAACATAGTAGTTTGACCATTTAAAACAAGAAAAACTAATATAATTTTGAGATATAATAAGGATATTATGTCATGGAACAGGAAGGAACATTATACTCCATTTTAGGACACTAAAATGTTCTGCTGACCTGCACTTGGAATACTTTGTTCTGTGCTGATGACTCAGATGTAAGAATGATGAAGTGAATTGGTTAGAATTCAGAGAACAATGAAAAGGAGGACAGAATCGATGGGACTGATTAAGAGAAGGGCAGGAGGAACTAAATAATAGCTGCAAAGTACTAAAAATAGGAATATAGAACTACATTATTCAATCCTGACCACTACTTATGATGCAACTTCGTTTTATTTTTCAGTGCTTTCACTTAATACTATATCCTTCATTACATGTGAACAACACTCCAGTATAGTAAATCATGAAATGGGAGTAAAGCCTATAATTTTAATTAGCGTATTTTGAAATGTTTCTGATTTGTATGCATTTGATCAAATTTTCATTTACAATGAGCAATTTTTTCTTTTTCATGTAATGTTTGACATTGCCAATTCTTTCTTTAATGAAATGCCAATATTTAATAAAATGCATTTGATTCTTAATATGACTTGTCAGAAAGGTTTCTCCCTAAAATATTTGTATAATGGAAACTAAAAACATAGCCAGTTTCCACCTCAGTTGACAGGTAAAAGCAAGCAATTTTGCTATTGTCTTGTTTCCTGTGTCGGTATCCCCTTCCTGTTATATCCATGTGGTCAAAATACACACTCAGTGCTGCTCATCTCTACTCCTGATTCCTTTCGGTGTTTTATCCTTGCTCCAGATAAGCATGGATGCTCACAGATTCTCATCTGGGGTACAGGCATAGGGAACTTGCAATGCTAAAACTAGGATTAAAAAATATATTCATAACCAAAAGAGACATTATTTTAAAATCATTTTTTATTTTCCTTTGTCCAAATATATAACAATTTTATCTGTTTATTTCATAGCAAATAGAGATTCTAATTGATATTGACCCTGGTGCTCAAAGCACACAGAGCGATTCAGCATTGTTCTATTAGCCAAACTTACTATCCATTCCTGTATTCACTCATCCATTCATTCAGTCAACTAGATATGTAAGCAGAGAGCTAAGAAAACAAAGTACAATAAATCACCCCCACGGGGAGATCTCTGTGAGTAGGGATCATGTTTCTCTTTGTACTTCCTGGACTTAGTGGGCACTCAATAAATGCTTTTTGCCTTATATGGCAGTTAATAAATATGTTAAATTTAAATTGGGAGACCAAGCGTGCCACCACACCCTTCCTTCCATACTTAACGCTCATGAAGAGAGAAGGGCAAAACTGTAAGTCACGTAATATAAAAATAAGCAAAATTCTGATCCATTATTTTATTATATTACATGACACTGTATGTTCGATGCATAAACAAGAAAAACTCAAAAATTTAATCTCTAAATTTTAGTCTCTTCAGATTAACTTTTTAATCTCATCACAGCATATTTGCATATACACAAACAGTACACTCTCTATGTACCTGTATATGCTTTTGAAAAATAATATTACGACACAAATCTGTTTTGTATCTATTTTTAAAATTGCCATATGCTATGAATATTTTCTCCCATCAGTAAATATTACTGTCTGATGCATATTTTCATGACTTCATTGTGTGATGTTCTGAGTTCCACAGGGACCAAGTATGTAGGATGGGACGTGACAGTAAGGCCTGGGGTCTCATCTCCTTAAATGTTATCTCCATCTCTGGAGGAGGACCTTTACTGGCACTGAAAACTCATGGAAATACAAAACAACAAGTGATGATCAACACTTAAAATGGTATATTCTGCTCTCTGTATCTCTCTCTATATATATGTCATCTTATTTATGTATTATATATAAAGTTGTTAGCATCTTTTTGCTATTGCAACTAATGCTAGAACATATATTCTGTACACAAAATTATGGAAAATTACTGGGAGAGGAACTGTCTCATCCAAGCCTATACTAAATTTTAAGTTTTTTTCATATACATTCCCAAATATCTCTATAGAATGTTTTTACCATATTCGATACCCTCAGTAACCTTGCAGTCCAGCCAAGTCTGTGTCTCCAACTTTCAAGTAGCAGCTGGTTTTGTAGGGTAAAGTGAGCAGTCAAGGGAGTAGAGCTCATCTTTCACTTTTCAATGAAAATGTCTTTTTTTTCTTTGAGGAAGATTAGCCCTGAGCTAACATCACCTCAAATTCTCCTCTTTTTGCTGAGGAAGATTGGCCCTGAGCTAACATTCCTGCCCATGTTCCTCTACTTTATATGTGGGATGCCTGTCACAACATGGTTTGATAAGTAGTATGTAGGTCTGCACCTGGCATCTGAACCAGCAAAACCTGGGCCACCAAAGCAGAGCACAAAAACTTAACGGCTACACCATCAGGTTTGCCTCTAAAATGGCTTTAATTGCTACTGAACACAAATATTTTACATGCTATTTCATTTGACAGGGTGGTTAACTTCCTGCTAACCTCTGATGAGTTTTTAAAATTGTGGAGACTAATAATTTGTCTGCAGTGTATGTAACACATACACTGTATATATGTAGTGCTAATCAGAATAGTGAAGATATATTTACGTATTGTGATTTCAAAAGCATATATGTTTCCTCATTTTAAATTCATTATTCAATTTTAATTTCATTCTCAATAAGCTGTATCACTTCTTCATGTAGTATTTTTTTCAGGAATATTCTCTGGTATAAATGAAAAATCATGCTCTCAGACGTAATTTAAACACCTGTTCAAGTTATTCAGGGGTGAAGAGAAAAGGCGAAAGTTTACACTCATGTGCCTGATCACACAGTCAGAAAGGAGAGAGTTAAAACTAAAGGAAATTGCCACAGTGAGCATTATATTTGGCAGCAAATTGCATTTTCTGTGCTTGCTGTGGTAAATGGATTTAGCAGAAGTGCTGCCATTTTCTTCATTAACAACGCCCACTGTGCCACTTTACCTACTCTTCAAGCATTCTTCTCCCAGTAAATTACGTGGGGTCATTAGAAGGGATGTGATATTTCTCTTCATTTGCTTTCCAGTTGCCTGTATTCTCCTCCCGCCTCTCTTCTGTGCTGAGACAGGAGGATTTGGTACAGTTTTGGGGCATGTTCCTTTAAATCACACGGCCAACGCGATTCCCCTTTCAAGAAGTGAACTAGCATTTACTAGGCTCTTTCATAATCTGTTCCTCTATTTTGTCCATAAATTGACCAAAGTTTCAGTGCATAGATGCCACGCTTCCTGGTTCCTGCGTTGGAAGCCCTTGCCCTATCTGGAGACCACTGTTTGATCATTGTGCTATTTCTACCTTGTAGAAGCTTATGTTCTGCCCTTGACTACACTAATCTTCTGCCATTTCTTCTTACCAATATTTCTCCTCATTTTCCTCTTTGGTGTCGTTAAATTAATAAACAGAAACCTCATTAAATTGGAGTCTGAAGGCCAAAAGGGGAGGCTCTCAGACCCTAGGTCCATAGAGAGCCCACCAGGAAGAAGAAAGACTTCCCCTTCTTGACTGGCAAGAAGTTCAGCCAATGAGAGACGGTCACAACTCAGCCAGTGAAAAGCCACCACACCTCAAAGCTATTTGCAATAGCTCTCTCAACTTCCTTTTCCTCTCTATAACAGATTTTCTCCTCCTTTGCTGCTGGGAGACTTGCATGTAGCTGGCCTATGGTTGCAGACTGCGACCTGCACTTCTCTGCCGATCCTCTGTAAACCTGTTTGTGCTGAAGAAATAACTGGCTGTCTATTTGTTTAAAGTCAATAGTGTTGTTAGACTTACCTATTAGTTTTGAATCACTGGGTTGGTGGTCCATTAGACTGTGGAGAGGATAGTAGCAGGGGTCTAGCAATATTTCCAAGGAAATTTCTCTCTTCCTAGTTTCTCAGAAAAAGTAAGCATATTTTTAGTTAATCTACTATTGATCCACTGACATGTATTTGTTGAGCCCTGTTCTTGAAGCTGGAACATTAGTGATAATAAGACAGAGAAGGTCCTTTCCCTCCTGGATTTATCTTGAGGGGAAAGTAGAATAGAGACTATCAATAGAAGTTATTTAAGTTTTTTTAATTATAGAAGATAATTTTAGAAAAAGCAAGGACCATGAAGAAATAATTTCAGGGATACATGATGATAAAGTGAAGAGTAAAATGTGTTGAGAGAGTAAATATTTTTTTAAATAATATTTAAAAAAATATAATTCTACCTGCTGGATTACAGCTTATATTGAAAACTAGATGCAGAAAGCAGAAGACAACTCAAAGAACATCCGTAGAAAAAATAGGAAAGCTTTTGCATCCATTACACAAACATTGGGTGCTATATAAAGAAAAGAAAGAAGAAAAGAAGAAGAAGGGGAGGGGTGGAGGAAGATGAGAAGGAGATGAAAAGAGAAAAGAGAAAGAGTTAAGGGAACATTTTGAGAGCTTTTCAGTTCATGAATATTTAAAATATGAGCATATTTTAAATAAATAAATAAAATTTGAGGAAATACAATTGAAGAATTTCCCCCCAAACAGAAAAGGCAAAGAAATAGAAGATATGAGAAAAAATACAAGAAATATGGTTTATAAATCCAAATTTCAAATCAGAATAACCAGAGTACTAGAAAAGAGGAATTGAGAAAATCCTGGGGAAAAGAGCATTGAATAAATAATATGGAAAGTTTTCTCAGGATCTGAGTTATCAAATTGAAAGGGCTCACTAATGGCACAGTACAATTAAGAATAAAGAAATAAGATATTGACTCAATATAGTAAAATATTAGAATACCAGAAAGAAAGAGAAGATCCTAAAATTTCCTTCCAGAGAGAGCACTAAAAAATAGTGATAGCTTTTTAGAGTAAAAATATCATCATATTTGTCAGTTACAATATGGGGAGATAAATGGTGATTGAACAATGCTCCAAGGTTCAGAGGGAATATGGTTGCCATCTAGAATCTATATCTGGTATCATTTGATTTTGAAAGTGAAATAAAGAAATGTTTAGATGTGCAAGTTATCAAATAATTTGCCTCCCTTGAACTACTTTTTGGCAAACTAATGGAAAGTATGCTCTCCTAAAAAGGGGAAATAAACAAGAATAGAAATACGCAGGAGCGGAGGAGCAAGGGATACAGTCATCGTAGAAAGAAAGGGGATTCTCAGAATCATAAGGAAAATCTTAGGATAACAGCTGAAACAGAGTCCTAGAGAGCAATAGTCTAGATTTGAACCACAATTATGGAGGGTTCCAGTAGACAGGAATGCCTCTAAGGAAATAAAAAATTAAGAAAGATAGATGACCTTATTTGTTGAATTATGTTGAAGGAGATTTGCAGTGTTATGGGAGATTTTAGTTACATAGAAAACTAAGCAAATGAAAAAAGAAGGCAATTATTAAGTCAAGGGAAAAAATTAGAAAGGAAATAAAATGTAAGCTTACCAGTTAACCATAATCACATATTTATAGTGATGTAAATACAGGTAAATGAAAACCAATGTAGCCAAAAATTACCATAACTATATTGGAAAAATGAGGTGGGGAGGTGGATGTGTATGTGCATGAAGTAGTGTTACATAAGCATGCAAAAAAAGCTAACTATTCATTTTCCACAACAGGAAGTCAATAAATGTAGTCAAATTTAGGAAAAGTCTTAACTTTAAAAATCAAAAACACCATGGTAAGCTTGTCATTTAGAAATATAGAGATAAACAGCAGAAGAAACACAACAGCTAAAAGGATGAAAAATGGCAGCAACCAGGGACTTGACTCTACACCACGTCAGAGGATGTTTGGGTTTTTTAAAAGTATATACATGATGATTAGTGATCTTGAGCACTTTTTCATGTACCTATTGGCCATTTGTATGTCTTCTTTGGAAAAATTTCTATTCAGATCCTCTGCCCATTTTTCAATAGAATTTTTTGAGTTTTTTCTATTGAGTTGTATGAGTTCTTTTTATATTTTAGATGTTAATCGCTTATCAGACATATGATTTGCAAACATTTTCTTCCATTCCATAGGTCGTCTTTTCATTTGGTTGATAACTTCCTTTGCTGTGCAGAAAGTTTTTAGTTTGATGTAGTCCCACTTGTTTATTTTTGGTTTTGCTGCTTGTGCTTTTGGTGTCATATTTCCAAGATCAATGTCAAGGACCATTTTCCCTATTTTCTTCTAACAGTTTTATACTTTCAGATCTTAAGCATTTAGTCCACTTTGAGTTAATTTTTGTGGAAGATAGAAGTCCAAATAATCAGGGAAATGCAAATCAAAACCGCAAGGTATCACCTCACACCTGTTGGAATGACTATTGTCAAAAAGACAAGAGCTAAGTGTGATGACAATATAGAGAAAAAGCACGCTTTGGTCACTGGTGGTAGGAATATAACTTGGTACATCCCTTATGAAAAACAGCATGGAAGCTCCTCAAAAAATTAAAAATATACCTGCCATATGATCCAACAATCCCTCTTCTGAGTATAAATACGAAGGAACTGAAATCACTATCTTGAAGAGATATCTGCATCCATGTGTTCACTGCAGCATTATTAGATAGCTATCTATCTATCTAGATAGATTGATTGATTGATAGATAGATAGCCGGCAATGAAATTGCCTAAGCTTTTGCCCCATCACAGTCGTGCATTTGCCACCATCAAAAACCAGGAAACTGAAATGAACTTCAGAGTTTCCACGAAGAAAGAACGATCAAAAGGCAGGAACATTTGAAAGAATATATATATATATATAGTCACCATAGCATTATTCAATTTTTTAATCTGTTAACAGACATTAAGGTTGTTTCCATGTTTCATGAAGAATATTATTATTGTGAATAATATTCCATCATAAAATGAAGGAAATCCTGGCATTTGTGACAGCATGGATGAACTTTGAAGGCATTATGCTAAGCAAAATAAGTCTGATAGAGAAAGACATAGACTGCGTGATCTCACTTATACATGGAATCTAAAAAGTTGAACTCATAGAAACAGAAACTAGATTGGTGGTTACCGGGCTCTAAGGGGTAAGGAAAAAGGGGAGATTTTGTTCAGGGTGCGCAAATTTTCAGTCATAAAATGAATACATCCTTGGATCTAATGCACAGTGGTGACTATAGTTAAGAATATTGTTTTGTATATTTGAAATTTGTTAAGAGAGTAGATCTTAAATGTTCTCACCATACACAAAAAAATGGTAACTATGTGAGGTGATGGATGTGTTAGCTAACCTTACTGTGATAATCATTTCACAAAATATATGTGTATTAAACCATCATGTTGTATATTTTAAAGTTACACAGTATTACTTGGCAATTATATCTCAATAAAGCTGGGGGAAAAAAGAAATTGTTGAAGACACCAAATTTTGAAGACTTCATATGAAAAATAAGAATGCAAAGTATCTCAATAAATTTTATCTTGTACACATATAACAGATAAAATAGTGATTTAATTAAATACAAACAGGAAATTGTGTTGAACTTTGTGAGGTAAGTCCCCTTTCCTCCCTATGAGACTACCCTCAATTCTACCTCATCACTGATGTTTTCATGCAGGCTGAGTCTGCTTAGCAGAGAGCTGAGAAGAGAGCAATGGGGACATATGAGATACACACATAGAAAAAGAGATGTCGCTTATTTGGATAGAATATAGTCTCTTCCTGCCCCTGCTAGTGAAATATCAAACACATAGGTTTGAGAGAGCACTAAATCATTTGCCTCTTGGGACATTCATAGATCAGAGCCAACAGAGTTTCAAGGAAAGGAACCAAACTCCTTTACTTAACCATTTTAAACCAGATGTCCAAACACTTACTAATTAGTGAAAAAGGGAATTGACTGGGCTTATTTTTCATAAACCTACAAAAAGATTAACATTTTAGAATGAAACGGAATTTTATTTTAATGACTTATTTACGATGTATTACATGTACATGAAGTGATAACTACAGAAAAGCCATCCTTTCAGCCTCTACCCAAGGTGCTTTATTGCCCTTTCCCATTTTCTGCAGAATTGTGCTTCTTTGGCTGTCTGCATGTGTAGGAGACTCTCGTAATTCAGAAAATCCCCTCATCTCCCATTTCCTTCTTCCCTCTTTCTCTCCCTTTCTCCTTCTTTCTCTTTTTCTGCTTCTTTTACACTTAAGCAGCCTCTTGTACAAAGTATCAGTGTACATTTTGTAAATATGTGTTTCATTTGTTGCCACTTCAGAGGAAATGAAAGTTCTTGATCATCATGCTATGGCTGCATCTCAGCTTTATCATATTAACCAGTGAAGGGTGATTTGTTTTCAGGGCCATTTGATTTTGAGGAAAGGTAATGGCATGTTTTCATCTATTCTATGTTCAGGGCCACATTTATTTTATTTCTCTACTTTGCAATTGCTATGTTTGAAAAAGATTGATAATTTTACACTATTCCTTGCATTGGAGAAAGATCAGTAATATATAATCGTTCTATTCAGTAAACAGCATTTAAGTTGTCATAGAACCAGAAAAGCAAGAGATAGTCATATTAAAAATAAATAACTGAAAAAGATATGTTATTTCTATTGGTGATCCTAGGGAGAATATTCCATTCATTCAATGACTTTAGTAACTTACTGCATACAAAACACTATTAATCTTCATTAAAAATTGTGAAGCATGTGTCTAGCTGGAAGCACTATCAACCATCTTTTGAAATATCTTTTGGAACATATTAGCATTTTACAGTGTGTGATGTTTGATGTAAGGGACCAAACAGAACTTAAAATTTAAAGATACATTAATGTCTATGTTAGTATAAAGAAGGGGTCAAATAAAATAATTTACTCAATTCAGTTACTCTAAATGAAGTAGCCTTAAGGCAATTCAATAAATCCTAGGATTTACATATTCCTTACGTATTAAGGAGTGGACAAGTTCTGATATTTGAGGAACTTTAATATAATTATTAGCATTTGGGGATATCTGCATTTGGGTGATTAGAAAATAAAATGTATTTAGAATAATAGTAATCAAATAATAAAATATTTCTGCTTATGTCACAAATATTTCAGGACTTAAAATATTGGCTTGAGGATGCACATAAAAGACTAGCACAGTCTCTAAAATCCACAGTAAGACACTTAAATACTAATCATTTAATTACTAAGACATTTAAATACTAAATTATTTATTTATTCATTCATTCAGACCATGTTTACTAGGTACTAAAGAAGCTGTGGTAAACAAAACACAGGACTCAGATTTGTAATAGAGAGTAATCAACAAATAGTGTGCTATAAACAGTAAAGCTACAAAGAAGTATATGGTGCTACAAGAATGAATACTTAACCTCTTACTCGTGGGAATAAGGCTATCACACATCTTAAGCTTAGCTCAAGGAGTAAATTTTTAAGTTTCTTATTGGAAAAGCATATGCACATTGCAATATTTGTCATAAATACCTCCCAGTCAAGCCAACATAGTAACAATCCATATTCCATCAGGGGGAGCGGGAATATCGTCAGAAACCTTGCAAGAAGCTTGGAACTTGACTGGCAACTAAGAGGTAATTGTAACTGGAACTTCCAGCCACAGATCTTGCCATGATCTTCCAGCCTCTTGGTATCTTATGAGTTGTAGCATTTGTCCATTAATATTGGGCAAGTCTCAAGATGGATCCTATATATGACAGAGATCTAAATATATCTAACCTCAAATGCCACATGAGTACACAAATTTGAAGGATTCCAGCTGAGACTATAAAATTCTATGAAATGGATGCTACAAAATTATTTAAAACAGAAGAATTATAGTGTCTCTGGGAGATAAATATACTGCCTGTTATGAAGGCCCTTCCACAAGAAAAAGAGGACAGAAGAATGGCTGCCGAGGTAACTTTAAAACAGACTCTGGACCAGTGGTCCTTAATGGCACATAATGATGCTCACTTAAATTCCACTTAAGTGTCCTCCTTATCCAGCTTCCCCAGCAGAAAATGCTGTTCTGGGACACTAAGCCACAACCACTTTTATTCGTAGAAGACATTCCCTGGAGGTGGACCTTGTCAGAGGTTATATTCTGGAAAACAATTTAGATAAGGAGAGTTTCCTCCAGTTATATATAGATAGCAAGTGAAAAACTCCTGCTAAAATTTTTATCAGTTATTGATCTCTTCTCCTACCAAGTTAGACCATTAGTTTACCTGCTGTAGATACTTTTTTCACTTATCAGATAGCATGTATGTGCATGCATATGTGTGTGTATGTCTTAGTCAGCATACTCTGTCAATCAAGCAGTTTTACTCTTATCACAGGCGAATTCCAAACATTGTGTGGATTTACAGAGGGGCAAATTGGTCTCTTGCCCCAGAAGACCCCTGTGTCATGTTATTTAAGCAGGAAGAGTTAAATTCACGGAGATCTATCAGTTGGAGATTAAAGGGGCTTTTCTGTAGTGCAAACTAAGGCAAAGGCCTTCCTAGAAAAGCAGGGAGTTTGTGAATGAATCCATTTTCAGAAATTCCCCTGGATTAAAGTCATCACAGACCATAAATTCTCTGAACCAATTCAAATATGTGAATTTAATGTAAACCATTAGAAATGACCATTGGATCATTTGTGTTTACGGGTTACGTATTAATTAGAAAGACGAGCTTTGGGAGGAAAATGAAAGTATATTTTATCCTTGACTTCTGATGGTTCAACTTATTATTTTTCAACTTTACAATGGTGCGAAAGTGATATGCATTCAGCAGAAACCACAATTCGAATTTTAAATTTTCATCTTTTCCTGGGCTAGCAATATGTGGTACAGTCCTCTCTTATGATACTGGGCAGCGGCAGCAAGCCACAGCTCCCAGTCAGCCCTGTGATCCCAAGGGTAAACAACCAGTTCACTTACAACCATTCTATACCCATATAACCATCTGTTTTTCACTTTCAGTAAAGTATTCAATAAATTACGTGAGATATTCAAAAGTTGATTATAAAACAGGCTTTGTGTTAGATGATTTTGCCCAACCGTAGGTTAATATAAGTGTGCTGAGTGTGTTTAAAGTAGGTTAGCCTAAGCAACAATGTTCAGTAGGTTAGGTGTATTAAATGCAATTTTAACTTAATATTTTCAACTTAACAATGGGTTTATAAGGTCATAACCTTATTGTAAGTCAAGGAAGACCTGTACTACCAAAATGAGGTTTGCAGAAAAATCATACTACTTGGTATTAATTATTGAGTACCCCCAAAAAAAATTTGCAAAAAATATAATATTTGACACAAATTAAAACAGACAATTTACCAATGTAAGATGCATAAACTTTGTTTGTCTCTTACCTGAAAGTACCAAGTTTTAAAGAAAGTATTAAAAATGTTACATATTATACCTGTTTTCTCAAAGTTAAAGGCACTTGTAGGAAATACACCACTTATTAAGCATAACTCAAAGAAGAGAAGTAAAACAATCAATAATACAAAATTATCTTGGAAAATAAAGGGCACCAGCTAAAGATAATAACTAGGTGTTCTATTCAGTCTTGCTCAGACTAGTGAATAGATATTTCAGTTTTCAATAATTCAGTGATATCTTAAAAAAGTAGCTTTAATTATATGCTGTTTTAAAGACATTTTAAACAATGTAAACATTGACAGAGTTAATATACAAGTCTCTCTCAAGCTATGCTTACTAGAGATAGAGTACTAGGGGGAAAGTTCATTTATTACAATACCCATGAGATTAAATTCCTCGTGCCCTAAACCTGTTGCAAAAACCCCTTATGTTTTATTCTCTTGAATAGTTCAAATCAATTAAGCCAGTGGGTAAATAATTAATGTTTCCTGTAAATAATGTAAGGAATATATTTGGCTAGGAACACATTTCTTCTATGTGACTGATTCTTTATGTTGGCTACATAACCAATAATTTTATGTGTTAAAACCAGAAATATAGCCATTAAAAATAATTCGTATTTTTGCCAAATATGTATAAACTTGTATATTTTCCCTCATTAATGCATTAATAAAATGAACACCTCTCTCTCTCATATATATATAAATGAACAAATCTAAAGACAAATGCCTGCCTTTATGAATGTACTTGTAATTAATTGTTTTCAAAGAAAACTATAAATAATTCTCTAAAAGTCTGTATATCTATATTTTTATTTAATTTATGACCCAAATAATCCAACCTCATGGATCCCCCAAAAGCAACTCTTCTGCATGTTATTTTTTCATTTTAAAACTTGATAAAAGAAACAATTATTTGACAAACTGGATAAATAAAATATACACTTGGATTTAGGGAGGGGAGAATGGAAACAGCTGCAAAGGGAGAGGGAATTGTATAAACGCAGGAGAGTGATGCAGGTGGATGTACACAGGAATTATTAAGTGATAAGTATTATGGAGTCTTGGGCTGTCCATTGACTCTAAAGCCTCCAATAGTACAGGAATGGCTCAGCTGGCCCCCTCAAATGACTGCATGAGTGCTTTTTGCTCACTGGAAAGCACAAAGATGAGGATTATTTCTAGGACTGACCAATCATAAATAAGGTTTTACCTTGAAAAAGTGATACAGAAGGTAGAGTATATAAAAGAGACTTTGATCTTGGCCAAAGGGAGGCCAAAAAGTCACGAGTGGAGATAAGATTCAGATATTGCAAGCCCTAGTATATGAACATAATTTAAGAAAGAAATAGAGTATATATTATAAAGGCTTTTCCAGGGGTCAGTGTCACTGCACGCCATGCAATGTAATTGTGGTGATAAAAAATGCTTGATTCTTAGTCTTCATTTTAAAATGAACAGCTTAGTTGATGTGGAAGACATAGTTGGTTGTTTATACAATAGCCATTTCCTCCTTTCTTCGACATCTGAATCCTGAGTTTCTTCATCCTCCTCTGAGCAGTCATGCCTTTCATGGAAAGCTGGAACCTTCCCAGAAGCAGAAGCAGCATATTCATCAGCCTAGGCCAGTTCTGATGATCTCCTTTCCCAGACTAGGTGTGTGATTTCAACATGGGTGTGAAATAAACTCTGCCCAGCAGATGTTACAAAAAAAGAAAAGAAAGAAAGAAAGTTTGCTGGAAGGCCCTGGGAAGATTTTCCTTGTTCATGATAAGACATAAGATAGAGATTTTCTCTCTTCTGTCTCTTCGTGCATGTGTCAATTTGAATGGAAGCAGCCATCCTAGCACAATTAGGGCAATACCTCAGAACTGTAGAGGTGAACTGGTTCCATAATAATACCGGGGCTTTTAATTAAACAACCATTGCCCCTCACACTCATATTTCCTTTTTTATGATGTAACATCTTTGTTGTTTATGCCATTTTAATGTGCCATTCTATTGTTTGCAGGCAAAGCGTTCTTAGACATACGTTAGGAGGTTAGAGGTAAGATGGTAAGTTTGTAAAAGTAGGTCAAGGTAAGATTACCAAGGAGGCAGAAGTCAGACCAAAGAGGGTGGGCTTTACTTGGTAAACAGTGAGGGGTCATTGGTGATTTTTGAGCAGGGGAGAGACATGATGAGGGCTGCACTTCAAAGGATTAATTTAGAAATTATGTGTAGGAAGGATTTAAGAGAAGGCTCAGAACATTTCACCACTTGAAACACATTGTTGAATATTCATAAAAACTAGTTCATTGCTCTGCATAAATAATTTTTAAACACAAAGTAAAATACAGTATGTGTTGCCATGGAAGTAACAAAGCCTTGGCAAGAAAATGACAAGCACAAAAGATGATGCTATTGTAATTTAAATTAGTATAAGCTTTCTAGAGTTTAAGTATGCTCCCAGGCAGAATATTTCGAATACACAAGGAAAAGATTATGGTTATTTTGCAGTTCTTACTAAAAAAGAAAATAACAAAAGTGTTTTTTTTCACATGAGACCTATAAGACTAAACAAGATCAAGTTCACACAGTCAAAAAGCTGACTCAGGTTTGAAAGAGTGAATGAGTGGAGCAAATAATGCAGACCCAGTGCAGAGCTCAGCTCTGGTGTTGGTGTTAGCACTTGTAATGGTTGTAGTTATTCTGATAATGATTACAACAGCTAAAATTTATAAACCCCCAATTAAGTGCTAAGCCTTATACCTGATACACAGAGGCAAGCAGCATCTCTTTATCCCTTACTGTCATTCACATTCACCATCACTGCTGAATTCAGAGATAGAAGAAACACCACTAAGTGAGAAATAAAGCTATAAAACCTATAAATTGTTAAAGCGTGATTATGCCAAAATTTTCAAAAGTATGAATTAATAAAGAGCTTGAAAAGGATCATTGGTATAAGAATGTTAATCTAAAGGAGATAAGTATTTCAGAGTTTAAAGTTTGAAAGACGTTTTGAACACTTACTTAACAGGGAAATTACTGTATATAAAAAGGAAAGAGAGGTTATGAACGCTGAAAAAATTTTCCTTAAATAAACTGAGTGCATATAAATGTTACATTAAGTCAACACAGGGAGGGTTGAGAGTGGGTGGAGAAGAACAAACACCTTTGAACAATCAAACATCTTTGAATGTATAACTTAAGACACAACCTCACAAAACTTGGCCATGATATTCTGGCATGGCATTTCACGTGTCTCAGGTTCACTCATTATCATTTCTGCTACAGACAGCAGGGTGTGCACACATGCATATCTCCCCTCATTGGACAGTAATAAATGAACTAAAAGAATTAAAAATTCAGACAGAAACTCCACCAATCATGAGGGCTTTCTATGCCTGTAATCCATCTCCACAAAGCTTAACTAACCTTCTAAAAGCAGTGGTTCTCTGGGCCCTGCCCCCAGAATTCCTGAATCAGTAGGTTGGAGGGAGGGTGGCTGAGAATTTGCATTTTCCAAAGTTCCCAGCTGATGCTGGTGCTGCTGTTTCCCCACACTGAGAACCACTGTACATAGAGAAATCTACAATGCATCTCTCCAGATGGCCAGTGGTTCCCATTCAAACTCCCTCCAGGCTTCCACAGCCAAACTTCTCAAAGAGGCTATCTGAAGATACTGAATCCACTTCCTGACATGCGATTCCATCCTCAGGCCACTTCAACTTGATGTCCACTTCAGTCTCGCTTCAGAAGCTGCTAGTTAGGACTGCCAACTCCCTCTAACATCTAAGTAGACCTCTCAACCTCAAGGCACCTTGCTGACCACTTTATGCTCTGGCTTTTAGTAACAGTTCATCTTTCACGTTTTGCTCTGGGACACCAATGCATTTACTTATTTTTGCTCTCTTGTTGATCCAAGCATCTCACTGGTTTCCACATTGTAACTAGGTTTATCTCCTAAAAATTCCAATAAGATCATATGAATTCCTGTTTAAATTCCTTAAGTTTCTTCCCACTTCTCTTAGGGTTTCATCTACCTGAATTGCATTACTTACTACTTATTCTTCACATTGAGGCTTAAGCCCTCTCCCTGTGGAAAGTAGTCTTTGCTTGTTACACTTTCTAAGAGAACCTTGAACTTTGCGTTAGTTTACTAGGGCTACTATGACAAAATGCCACACACTAGATGGCTTAAGAATTTATAATAAGAATTTATCTTCTCACAGTTCTGGAGGCTGGAAGTCCAAACTCAAGGTTATTGGCCTGGTTGGTTTCTTCTGAGGTCTCCTTGGCTTGCAGATGGCCACCTCCTTACCATGTCACTGTGTCCTCACACGGCCTTTTCTCTGTGCAAGCACATCCTTGCTGTCTTTCTGTGTGTACTGATCTCCCCTTCCAATAAAAAACACCAGTCAGATTGGATTAGGGCCTACTGAAAAAAAAAACCCAAAACACCTCCTTTTAATTTAATCACCTCTTTAAAGGCCCTATCTCCAAATATAGTCACATTCTGAGGTTCTGGATATTAGGGCTTCCACAGATGAATTTTGGGGAACACAATCAGCCCATAACAAACTTCTACACTGCAGCTCTTATTAAAATTGTAATTAGATTATTATTTAATTTCCTTCCATGCTATGGTGCTCAATGCTGAATCTGAAACACCTGCCACCGTGTCTGCTCCATAGAATGGTCAAGGTTAGCTTGTTTCCTATGGAATGTCAGAATCATGGTCGGGAGAAACAAGGATACAACAAACTTGGATCCAGCTTTCCCTTCACTGGACTGGAGGTTCCCAAACGCAGACTCACCAAACAAAAGTTCTGATCCATGTGGCTTCATGATGACCTGGCCTTTCCTCATGGACTGGGGGTCAGTCCGTGGGACAGATGCAGTTCCAAGGCAGAACAGTCAAAGGATTGAAAGAAGAGATAAGAATCTAAAAATCCACGTAATGGTTGGGTGAAGTTGATAACCAAGAAGCAGTTCACTCCTCAGTTCACCTTCTTGAGCAGCTAAAAACAAAGAATACAAATAATCAATATTCAATCTCCTAGTTCAAGTTCTCATTATTGCATCTAATAATGCCAAAGCAAAGACGTGTGCAAGACTCAAGGCCAATCTATTCTTTCTGTTCTGTAGCACCCTTTGCTCTGCTGTTGGTCAGATTGAACAAGACACACTTCCTGATGCACAAGCTGTTGTCCAGACTCCTAGACCTTATATAGCAGGTAGGTCAAATAAACTTGACATACTGTTCCACCTTATTATAAAACACAATCGCTGCTTGTTGGAAAAAAACAGAAAGTTTATTGAAATCTATAACAGTAATGAATGTTGCCATTTAAGAAATAGCCACTGTTAACACATTTTTCCATGTGTCTAATTTTCTATGCATACTTTATGCAAATGTACATATTTAACAAAAATGTAAATATGCCATTTACTGATTTTTTCCCCAGCATTTTAGCCTTATAGTGATCCTTTAATTGTGAGAATCCCTTTAGATCCTCTAAGTTTCATTCTTATATCTATCTCTTTTATCCATGTAGAATTGGTTTTGATATATGTTGTAATGTGAGAATATAGTTATGCTTCTTTTCTTTTTCTCCCTTTTAAAGTAAAAAAAAATTTCTTCCTTTAAAATTCAAAAAAAGCATTGCTTATTAAAAACTTCAAATGATTCAATAAGCCTTTAAGTAAAATAAGATAGTGATCCATTATTATTTCTCTCTCCACACCCTAAACCCACACCTCAGAGGTTACCACAGTTTACATTTTTCATGTAGATTTCCAGACAGTCTTTCTTTTATGTATCATTATTGGGGTAGTTATGTCTTTTTTATCAATTCATTAATAAATTATACCACAACTTGCTTTTCATACTTAACATTTGCTTGGAGGCCATTTCATGTTACCAAAATAATTTATTTTTTTTCTATTTGTCTTTTTTCTTTTGCAAATAATACTGCAACAAATACTCCTGTACACATGTCATTTTACACAAGAGTTATGATGGTTGCAGGACCAAATTCTGAAATTTAAATTAGAAATTAAATTTTGACAGAGACTTCCAAACTGATTCCAGAAAGTTTGTATCAATCTACATTCCCACCAACATATAAGAGTAGCCTTTCGTCCCATGTCATCCCCAACTTAGCATATAAAATTATCTTCATTTTTTTCACAACTAATGGACAAGAATTAGTATCCAGGTTCATTAATTTGCATTCCCAAACTTTCCTGTGTATGAGATTTTTCCTCTTTTTATTTGTATTATTTATTGTGTTTATTTTCTTTAAACTGGGCATTCAATTTTAAATTGTGTTTTCAAATTATCAGAAGTTTTTATATTCACATTTTGTTGAAGATTAAAATCATTTCCTTGTTTTATTGATGGCAAATACTTTCACCAGTCTATTATTGCTTTTTAACCTTTATTTACAGTGATTTCACTTTTTCTGTTGTCCAACTTCTCAATTTCTTGCCTTGCTTAAGTATTCCCACGATAAGATATAAACCTATCCCTACACACTTTTATCTAGAATTTTAAAATTTGGTTATTTAAGTTTAGATCTTTCACCAAGTTGGACTTGAGTCTCTATTCTGTATATAGACCGAAGATCATATATGGACCTGTAATCAGGGAGGGTTTATACCTCTTGTCTCTGCAGTCTCTCTTCCCGTTTCTTCACAAAGCTGCCCCAGTCAGATTTTTGTCTTCACTCGCTTCTCCAATGATTTCCACATTACCAAATCCAAGAATTATACTTTGATCCTCCGCATTCAACCTAATAGCTTCATTCGCTATTGACATTCGTCCCCTTTTTCTTGGAACACGTTTTTCCCTTACTGTCTGGAACTCCCCTCTTGACTCTCTTAGTGTCTCCTTGGCCAAACCTCCAAATATTAGAACACCCAGGACTCAGTCCTTCGATTTTTTCTAAGTGTGTGCATTCTCTTCCTATGTGATTTCATCAAGGAAAATGTCTCAGTCTTGGACTGCCTAAAAATATATTTATTTTTCCCTAACATTTGGATAATGGCTTGCTCTACATAAACGCTTTTCCCATATCAGACCAAAGCATGGACTCTGAAGCCAAGCTGTCCATATTTGAATCTCTTTCCACCACTTACCAGCTGTGTGACCTTAGGCAAGTTAGTTATTTAATATTTTGTACCTAAACTACCTTCTCTGAAAAATGAGGGTGATCATAAGTACCCACGTCATCAGAGTGTTAAGAAAATTCAAAGAGAAAACATGAACAAAGAACTTAGACCAAAGTCAGTGCTAAATATGTTAGCTATCATTATTATTTGATGACATTATGTATTAGAATAGCTGATGCTAGCCTGTGTCTTGTTAGTTTGTAAGTAACTTTTTCAAGATTTTCCACTCTGAAAAGTTTTAGGATTTTCTCTTGGAGCACAGAAATTTCACTAGGATACCTTTAGAATCTTTTTTTCTCCAAAAATATATCACCCTATCACTTGGTAATCCTTTCAATCTGAAAGCCCATGTCTTCTCAGTTCTCGAAATGTTTCAACAATCAAGTCTTTGTTTTTTGCTCTTTTTCCAATCTTATGGCTCTTCCTACAGAACTCTTATTATGCAGATATGGAAACTTCATGATCAACGTTACATGTCATTTATCTCACTTTTCACATAGTTTCCATCTCTTTGTCTTTTTACACTATATTCTTGAAAGTCTTTCAGCTTAATCATCCAAATCACCAATTCTTCACTAAATGGTGCCTTTGAATTGTACCCTTTAGGTACTTTTACTTGCAATTTTCTAAATAATTTAGGTTGCTTCTTTGCATATCATCATGCTCATTTGTCATATAGAATAACACTCCTTAAAGGTATAAATTATATTTTTATTAAAGTCTTCTCTTTTCTGTTGTTAAAGGTAAAAAAAGATGTTTGTTAAAGATAAAAAGGTAAAAAACCTTTATTCAGGCTATTGCAATAAGGAGAATGTTCATTAATGAGGAATGTCTGAGAGAAAAAGAATGAAATCTTGGGTTTTATAAAGACAGGTAAAGAAGTGAGTCTTAAGGAAAGATGGAAACAAGTCTTATCTCCTAACATAAGGCTGTCCTTTGAGGTTAGCCATCTCTCAGAACCCAAAAAGGCAGGGATGTTTCTCAACCTTTGCTGCTTTCCAGAAGCAAGGTACGCAAATAATTTTCAACATTGTCACTGTAACTAAGTCTGTCGTTTGTTTGTTTGTTTCATCTTATGGTTGAATTTGGTAACTTGTTTTCACACTATTGAGTTACTATAAATGTATGATAATTCTCCATTGTGTGTCTGTGTGTATGAGTGTGAAATGAGAGAATGCCTATAACATTATATCCTTCAGCTATTTTTGTTAGTCACATAAATTTTCATAGATGCTGCCACACTTTTTAGTGCAAATGATCTGGCGAGTTAGGATGTAGGAGCAAATACACATATCAATATTATCATTGACTACATTACTTAACTTTGCTATGGTTCCTCTTGCTGAGCCATTTCAGTGTTTCTGTGACATGTGGTAGTGGTGAACTAGAATCTCAATAGATCATATAAACAATGAGAATCCTTCCCTTGCTGTTTCTTTTAATTTGAATGGCCACATTGCTAATGAAGTGGCACCAATGCCAGCAACATAAGTAGAACTTATCACAAATATATAAAGAACTTACATAACTTAATATAAAAAAAAACAATTAAAAAATTTCTGAGGACTTGAAGAGACATTTTTCCAAAGAAGACATACAGATGGTCAACAGGCACTTGAAAAGATGTTCAATATCACTAATCAGGAAAATACAAATCAAATCCACAATGAGATATCACCTCACACCTGCCAGAATGGCTATTATCAAAAAGACCAAAAATAATAAGTTTTGAGGAGGATGTGGAGAAAAGGGAACCTTCATATGCTGTTGGTGGGAATGTAAATTCGTGGAGCCACGGTGGAAAACAGTATGGAAGATCCTCAAAAAATTAAAAACAGAAGCACCGTACAACACAGCAATTCTACTTCTGGATATTTATTCAAAAGAAAAAAAACATTAATTTGAAAAAAATATACGCACTCCTATGTTCATTGCAGTATTATTTACAACGGCCAAGATGTAGAAGCAAACTAAGTGTCCATCAATAGATGAATGATTAAAGAAGATGTGTTATACATATATACAATGGAATATTACTTGACCATAAAAAAGAATGAAATCTTGCCATTTGCAACAACATGGATGGGCCTACAGTGTATTATGTTATTTCAAATACATGAGACAGAGAAAGACAAATACTGTATGATTTCACTTTGATGTGGAATCTAAAAAATAAAACAAATAAAAAAACAAAACAGAAATAGATTCATAGATACAGGAAACAAATTGCTGGTTACCAGAGGGAGAAGGAGTTGAGGGGGTGCAAAATAGGTAAAGGAGATTAAGT
The DNA here is from genome assembly GCF_041296265.1 of Equus caballus. Lineage (NCBI taxonomy): Eukaryota > Metazoa > Chordata > Mammalia > Perissodactyla > Equidae > Equus > Equus caballus. The sequence goes on from NC_091687.1 coordinate 23,924,840, forward strand.
AGTACAAAATTCCAGTTATAAAATAAATAAGTCTTGGGGATATAATGTATAGCATAAAGGATTTAGTCAATAATATTGTACTAACTTTGTATGGTGATAGATGGTAACTAGACTTATCATGGTGATCATTTTGTAGTGTATATAAACATCCAATTATATGATGTACGCCTGAAGCTAATAGGATATTATATTTTAATTACACTTTTAAAAATAGTAATAATTAAAAATAAATAAAATGCCATACAGGGTCTCATTAGTAGTCATTTACCAAACTAGTTGCAGGAATTCAGCTGTGTAAATACTGGTCCAATTTGTTTTCCAGATCATTTTAATAGTCAAATAAAGAGGATAAAAGATTTCAGGCAATCATCCTGCCCTATTCCCCCTCTGCCTCACCTATTATCTGCAAGATTAGAGATTCCAGAGATTTCCAAATGTGGCTAATCTCCCAGCAGTTTTAAGGGATAGGCGTCTAAACATGATGACCAGAAGCATAGTGTGTGAGGCACATGGGTGTCTCATAATCAGTCGTGGTAAGAAAGTTAGAGAAATTCGAGGGGGACCGAGTCCTGTAAAATCCAGAGTTAGCTCAGTCTTTATTTGCACTGTGGTAATTATCCCCACCCTCTCTGTTGTAAGAAAACAACATAAATCTCTACAATTTTTCTAACACAATGTGTAGCATTTAATGAAAAATTTACAAACCATTACAATAGGATCAAATGAACACAAAAGAAGTACAAAAAACAATTTCAGAGAAACAATTTCAGAGGCGGTCTAGTTATTGGAGTTTTCAAAGAAGAATTTTAAAAAGCTAGGTATGTACATTCAAAAAATAGAAAAAATATTTTAAAAATACATTAAAAAATATATGGCTTACAAGCTAATGGAGAGAAATTGAGCATAAAAAATCTTTTGATTAATCCAAAAGAAGGAAATAAAGCAAAAAAAAAGAAACATAAGACAAGTGGTTTGAATAGAAAATACATACAAGATAGAAAAAATATATATATCAGTAACCGCATTAAATGAAAATGTCTAAATATTTTAATTAAAAGGCTAAGACTGTCATACTAGAGTAAAAAGTGACAATATGCTGCTTACAAGAGACACATTTTTAATATAAAGATGTAATTTTAAGTAAAAGTAAATTTAAAGAAAAAGCTACCATGCAAAACTATTCAAAAGAAAGCTTATATTGCTCTACTAGTGCCTATATATATAAATGCACATAGTTTATAGCCTTTAATACAATGTTAAAAACCAAAGAAGGCTAAAATTTAATTACCATACAATTTAACAAAACTGAAACTAGAAGAAAAGGAAATTGTGAATAGGCCTACTTCTTTTAAAGCATTAAATCTGGAGTTGAAACCCTCTCCATCAAATGTAGAAATCTACAGGCTAGATGACCTCATTCTTAACTTCTTTCAAGCATTTAAAAAAAATTGCACAATATTTTATAAAAATGAAAATGGGGGACAGCTCTGCATTCTAGGAGGCTAGAATAAACTTGATACCAGAACTTAAAAAGGACATAAAAGGAAAGAAAAATTGCAACCTCAATCTCTGTTATGAACATAGAAGCAAAGCAAATATATATAAAATATCAGAAGTCAAATTCAGCAATATAAGTAAAGGTAACACATCATGACCAAGTTGGGTTTATTCCAAGAATGCAAGGTTGACCAACAATTGAAATTCAATCGGTTTAGTTCCACATTGACAATACAATACAATACATTATGAAACGCTTTTGGATTTACAATAAATGTTTCATTTGCTTTATAGTTTTCAAAAATTCTTCTTTATTATGGCTTTTTTAATGGTCCTCATACTAGCGTTTCAATTGTTATGTGTTCCTTTCCTTCAGAAAATTATTTTAAAAATTTTGCTGCTAATTAAAATCCTAAAATCATTTGCAGTATCTTTATATTTCAAAAAATATATCCTATATTAAATAGCATTTTACTGTTAACTTTTTTACATTATAACTCGGAATTCAAATAGAACAGTAAATGGTTAAGAACAGCCAAATAAGCTTTGGGAAAAAAAACAAAAGACAGTGTGAGTGGTAGGAAAGAAGAGTTGGTCTACCATATATCAAACTATGTCAACTAGTTATGTTAATAAAAACAATGTGATATTGGCACAGATATAGGCATGTGAATCAATTGAACAGAATAAGAGATCCTGATGAATCAAAGGCAAAAGGGGAAAAAGTTAATGTGTTAGGACAGCAGGCTTATTAACTTGAAAAGGCAACTTTTTCTTAAACATAATCCCAAAGACCAAAATACTAAACTAAACTTAAAAAATAAAAGTAGCTAAACTTACTAACACAAAAAGATACCATAGATAAGGTAAAAGACAATCAATAGATTGGAAAAACTATCCATGATATAAATATTCATAAACATACACATATTCACATAAATCATAGAAAAGACATCTGCTTAGAATATATAAAGAAATGTCCCCCCAAATCAAATTAAATACCATATTTCCTTTCCTCTCATATGCTAAAGTCTAAACCCCTTAAGACACTCATTTGTCTTATGTCCCCATTTCTGATCCCCCTCCCCTTCTCCTGAAACTATTCCAATGATTCCTATGGAATTTATGATTCCTTATTAGCAAAATCCCCTCTGTCCTCACACTATTCTCTGAATTCACCTTCTTGATCCAATAGAACATTGACTCGTTCCTACTTTGCTTCTCAAATATTGGCTGTCTCTTTTTTTTTCCTTTTTATAACCTCCATGCCACTAAGCCCTTCTCATGTTTGCTTTTATTTCAGACCACTTCCTCTTTCTGCTCTAAAAATAAGACAAAACAAAACAGAAATAGAACTGAGTATAATGTTATCATGTTACATCACTTGAAATCCTTCACTGTGGCTTTTCTCCACTAACACTAATGGCATCCCTATAATTTCTCTGAATCACTAATCCTATTTAATTCTTGTTGATTTCAATACCCAACACTCAGGCCTCTCAGTTCCTTGTCATGCTCCTCTCCTCAAATGAGTTTGCTTTCTTTCCTACCTCAGCCATCATTTCCCTGATCTTACCTGAGTTCTTTTCATTACTGCAACTCCTTCTTAACTTTAATTTCACGCATCCTACTCTATGAACTCCTCCTGTTTTTTCCAACTGCTTTCTCTACTACCCTGAAATCTACAATGTTTCACCCCATGGGAACCTCTACTGTACTACCAACAGTTTCCTCTGGCCATCGCTCTTTTGTTGGGCCCACTCACCTCCTCACTTGGCTTAAATTCCACAGTCAATCATTATAATCATTTTTTGTCATAATCACTTGGCGACACTACCACCTGGCTTAATCCAGCTTTACGACCACTCCTCCCTTCAGCCTCTGTGCTGAATGACTGGAGGAGAAGAGACAACCAAAACTAAGTATTCTTGCACTAAACTCATGGTCATCATCAACCTCAATTATCATGCCTTAATCCATTTCCTCTCCCATTGTGCTATATAGGCATTATATTAAACATATGTTGGATTTTGTCAAATGCTTTTTCAGCATCTATTGATATGATCATGTGTTTTTCTTTTTCAGCCTGTTGATGTGATGGATTACCTTAATTGATTTTCAAATGTCAAACCAGCCTTGCATACTTGGGATAGATCCCATTTGGACCCATTTAGAGCCCATTTGGTCATGGTGTATAATGCTTTTTATACAATGTTGGGTTCAGTTTTCTGATATTTTCTTAAGGACTTCTGTATCTATATCCATAAGAGATATCAGTCTGTAGTCTTTTCTTGTAATATCTTTATCTGGTTTTGCTATTAGACTAATGCTGGCTGTCACAGAATAAGTTAGGAAGTATTACCTCTGCTTCAAGCTTCTGGAAGAGATTATAAAGAATTGGTATAACTTCTTCCTTAAATGTTTGGTATAATTCACCAGTGAACTTATTTGTGGCTGGTGCTTTCTGTTTCGGAAGATAATTAATTATTGATTCAATTTATGAAATAGATGCAAGCCTATTCAGACTGTCTATTGCTTCTTGTGTGGGTTTGGTAAATTGTGTTTTTTAAGGAACTGGTCCATTTCATCCAGGTTATCAAATTTGTGGATATAGAGTTGTTCAAAGTATTCTGTATTACCATTTTATAATGATCTTAGGATCTGGAGTGATGCTCTCTCTTTCATTTCTGATATTATAATGGAATTTGTGTCCCCTCTTTTTTTTTCTTAGTTAGCTTGGCTAGAGGCTTATCAGTTTTGTTGATCTTTTCAAAGAAATAGTTTGGGGTTCTGTTGATTTTCTCTATTGATTTCCTGTTTTCAATTTAATTGATTTCTGCTCTAATTCTTATTTTTTATTTTCTTCTGCTTTGAACTTATTTGCTCCTCTTTTTCTAGTTTCCTAAGTGTAAACTTACATTATTGATTTTATATCTTTATTTTTTTCTGATATATGCATTCAATCCTATAAATTCCTCTCTAAGCACTGCTTTTATGCATTCCACAGATGTTAAGCTTTCGTTTTTATTTAGTTCAATATATATTTTAATTTCTCTTAAAATCTCCTCTTTGACGACTGCTATTTAAAAGCATGTTGTTTAATGTCCATGTAATTTTAGATTTTTTAAGTCATCTTTCTATTACGGATTTCTAGTTTAGTTCCACTGAGGTCTGAGAGCAGACATTGCATGATGCCTATTCTTATAAATATGTTAAGATTAGTTTTGTGGCCTAGAATGTGGTTTATCTTGGTGAATGTTCCATGTGAGCCTGAGAAGACTGTGTATACTGCTGTTGTTGGATGAAGTAGTCTATAGATGTCAATTATATCCATTTGATTGATGGAGTTGTTGAGTTAAACTATACCTTTACTGATTTTCTGCCTACCAGAGTTATCCATTTCTGACAGAGAAGTGTTGAAGTCTCTAACTATAATAGTGGTTTCATTTATTTCTCTTTGCAGTCCTATCAGTTTTTGCCTTACATATGTTGATTCTCTATTGTTAGGCACATTCATGTGAAGGATCATTATGTCTTTTGGGAGAATTTACTTCTTTATCATTATGCAAGATGCCTCTTTAACCCTGATTGTTTTTCTTGTTCTGAAGTAAGCTCTGCCTGAAATTAATATGATATCTCTCACTTTCTTTTGTTTAGTGTTAGCATGGTATGTCTTTTTCCATCCATTTACTTTTAATCTATATGTATCTTTATATTTAAAGTGGGTTTCTTGTAGACAACATATAGTTGGGTCTTAGTTTTTGATCCACTCAGATGATCTCTGTCTTTTGATTGGTGCATTTAGACCATTAATGTTCAAAGTGAGTAGTAATATAGTTAAATTAATATCTACCACATTTATAACTTTATTATTTATACCCTTGTTCTTTGTTCCTATTTTTGTCTTCTATAATTTTTCTACCTGTTGCAGTTCTAATTGAGCATTTTATAAGATTCTATTTTCTCTTCTTTCTTAGCATATCAGTTATACTTTTTTCAGCTTTATCGAGGAATAATTGACAAACAGGTGATATATTTAAGGTTTACAACTTGATGTTTTCGTAAACATACACATTCTGAAATCATCCCCACAATCAAGCTAATTAACATATCCATCACCTCATATAGTTACTATTTTCTTATGTGTGTGTGTGCATATGTGTATGTGTGTCTGTGAGTACTTGTGGTGAGAAAGCTTAAGATCTACCCTTTTGGCAAATTTCAAGTATATGATACAGTATTGTTAATTATAGTCAATGTGCTATACATTTGATCTCCAGAATTTATCCGTCTTGCATAACTAAATCTTTGTACCCGTTAGCCAACATCTCATTTCCTCCTCCACCCTAACCTTGGTAACTACCATCGTACTTTCTGCTTCTATGAGTCTGAGTATTTTAGATTCCACATATAAGTGATATTGTGTGGTATTTGTCTTTCCATGTCTAGCTTATTTCACTTAGCATACAGTCCTGAAAGTTCATCCATTTTTTCACAAATGGCAGGATTATCTTCTTTTATAAGGCCGAATAATATTCCATTGTGTGGGTGTGAGTGTGTGTGTATACCACATTTTCTCTATCAATTCACTTATTGACAGACATTCAGGTTGTTTCCATAGCTTGGTAGTTGTGAGTAATACAATGAACTTGGGGCTGCAGTTATATCTTTGAGATCCGGATTTCATTTCCCTTGTATATATAACCAGAAGTGGGACTCCTGGGTCATATAGTAATTCTATTTTTAATTTTTTAAGGCTCTTTTCCATAATGGCTGTACCAACTGACACTCCCACCAACGGAGTACAAGATTCCCCTTTCTTCACACACATGCCAACACATTTTCTTTTGTCTTTTTGAAAAACAGGCGTTACAATAGGTGTGAGGTGATATCTCATTGTGGTTTTGATTTGTATTTCCCAGATAATTAGTGACATTGAGCACGTTTTCATATACCTGTTAGCATTTGTATGTCTTCTTTGGAGAAATGTCAATTAAAGTCTGTAGTCCATTTATAAATCAAGAATTTTTGCTATTGGATTATAGGAATTCATTATTATCTATTTTGTAGATTAACGCCTTATCAGATATATGTCTTCCAAATATTTTCTTCCATTCTATAGCTTGTCTTTTCACTTTATTGTTTGTTTCTTTTGCTTTGCAGAAGATTTTAGTTGATATAATCCCACTTGTCTATTTTGTTTTTTTTCCTTGTGCTTTTGGTATCACGACCAAGAAATCATTGCCAAGACTAATGTCAAAAATGTTTTCCCCTATGTTTTCTCTGAGTAGTTTTGTAGATAAAGATTTTATGTTTAAGCCTTTGATACATTTAGAGTTGACTTTTGCTCATGGTGTGACATAAGGATCCAATTTCATTCTTGTGCGTGTGTATATCCATTTTTCCAAACATCATTTATTGAAAGACTGTCCTTTCCCTATTGTGTATTCTTGGCACTCTTGTCAAAGCTCAGTTGGCCATAAATATATGAAGTTATTTTGGGGATCTCTATTTTGTTCCATCAGTTTATATGCTTATTATTATGCCATTTACATACTATTTTGATGAAGGCTGCTTTGTAAAATATTTTGAGATCAGGACCTGTGATGTCTCCAGCTTGTCCTTCCTGCTCAAGGTTGCTTTGGCTACTAAAAGTTTTATTTGATTCCATAAGAATTTTAGGATTCTTATGTAAATGTATGCACATTCTTATATAAATGTAAAGAATGCATTGGGATTTTGATAGGGATTGCATTGAAATGATAGATCACATTGGGTAGTGAAGTATTTTAATATTAATTCTTCTAATCCCTGAACATGAGATGTCTTTCCATTTATCTGTCTTCTTTAATTTCCTTCATCAGTGTTTTATAGCTTTTAGTGTACAAGTCTTTCACTTAGATAAGTTTATTCTTTTTGTTTCTATTATAAATAGAATTGTTTTTTTAAATTCCTTTTTGGATAGTTCATGCTACTGTAGAGAAATGTCATTGATTTTTGTATTTTGATTTTGTATCCTTCAATTTTACTGAATTAACTTGTTATTTATAACAGTTTTTTGTTGAGTCTTTAGGGTTATCTACGTATGTAATCATGTCATCTGCAAATGGATAATTTAACTTCTTCCTTTTCAATCTGAATTCCTTTCCTTTCTTTTTCTTCTCTAATCTTCTGGCTAAGACTTCCAGTAATATGTATCCAGTAATATTGAGGTAAATTCTTTCTATATCTATTTTGTTGAGAGTTGTTTTTTATTATAAATGAATGTTGTTTTGTCAAATGCTTTTTCTGCATCTATTGAGATGATCTTATGCTTTTTAATCCTTTATTCTGTTAATTTGGTGTATCCCATTGACTGATATACATATGTTGAATCAACCTTACCTACCAGGCATGAATCCCACTTGATCATGGTGTACAAATCTTCTAATGTGTTGTTGAATGCAGTTTGACAGTATTTTATTGAGGATTTTTGTATCTATGCACATCAGGGATATTGGTCTGTAGTTTTCTTTTATTGTAGTCTTTGTCTAATTTGTTATCAGGGTGATGCTGACCTCAAAAGATGAGTTTGGAAGTGTTCCCTCTTGTTTAATTTTTGAGAATAGTTTGAGAAGGATTGGCATCAACTTTTCTTGAGATGGATTTGCACCAACGTGTTTGTTAAAGTTAACATGTGAAGCCATCTGATCCGAGGCTTTTCCTTGATGGGAGCTTTTTAATTATTTATTCAATTTCCTTATTTGCTATTTGTTTGCTCAGACTACTTCTTCTCCATTTATTCTCAGCAGGTTGTATGTTTATAGGAATTTACCCATTTCTTCTAGGTTATCCAATATCCAATTTGTTGGTGTGTAATTGTTCATAGTATTTCCCTATCATCCTTTTTATTTCTAAGGCATCCATTATAATGTCTCCTCTTTCATTTCTGACTTTATTTATTTGAATGATGTCTTTTTTTTCTTAGCCTTGCTAAGAGTTTATCAATTTTGTTTATCTTTTCAAAAAAACAATTCTTAATTTTGTTCATTTTTTCTTTTTTCTTTTTTTTGTTTGTAAAGATTGGTACCTGGGCTAACAACTGTTGCCAATCTTCCTTTATTTTTTCCCCAAAGATTGGCACCTGGGCTAAAAACTGTTGCCAATATTTTTTTTTTCTGCTTTATCTCCCCAAACCCCCCCTGTACACAGCTGTATATCTTAGTTGCACATCCTTCTAGTGGTGGGATGTGGGACACCGCCTCAACATGGCCTGACAAGTGGTGCCATGTCCGCGCCCAGGATCTGAACCCTGGGCCGCTGCAGTGGAGCGCGCTAACAACCACTCAGCCACGGAGCCGGCCCCTTGTTCATTTTCTGTATTGTTTTTCTATTGTCTACTTCATTTATTTCTGTTCTAATATTTATTATTTCCTTCATTCTTCTAACTCTGAGCTTAGTTTGTTCTTCTTTTTCTAGTTTCCTGATGTGTAAAGTTATGTTGATTATTTGAGGTTTTTCTTCTTTTCTAATGCAGGAATTATTGGTATAAACTTTCCTCTTGGTACTACTTTTGCTATACCCTGTAAGTGTTTGTATGTTATGTTTTCATTTTCGTTTGTCTCAAGATATTTTTTAAGTTTACTTTTGATTTCCTCTTTAACCCAATGGTTGTTCAAGAGTGTGTTGTTTGGTTTTCACGTATTGTGAATTTTCCCAATTTTTAAATTGTTATTTATTTCTAGTTTCAATTCATTGTGATCAGAAAGGATATTTGGTATGATTTTTATCTTTGTAATTTTTTTGACTTGTTTTATGAACTAAAATGTGATCTATCCTGAAGGATGTTTTCATGTGCACTTGTATTCTGTTGCTGCTGTGTGAAATGTTCTTTATATGTCTCTTAGGTCCATTTGGTCCATAGTGCAGGTCAAGTCTGCAGTTTTCTTTCAATTTTCTGAGGGGATGATTTGTCCATTATTGTAAGATGGGTATTAAAGTCTCCTACTATTTTCATATTGCTATCAATTTCTCCCTTCAGTTCTGTCAGTGTTTGCTTTACGTATTTAGGTGTTTTGATGTAGGGTGCATATATCTTTACAATTGTTATATTTTCCAACTGAATTGAAACTTTCATCATTACATAATGACCTTCTTTGTCTTTAAAGAAGTTTTTGATTTAAAGCCTATTTTTGTCTGATATAAATATAATCACCTCTGCTTTCTTTCAATTACCATTTTACAGGCAATATCTTTTTCCACCTCTTCACTTTTAGCCTATGTGTGACCTGAAATCTAAAATGAGTTTCCTATAGACAGCATACAGCTGGCCCTTGCTTTTTTTAATCAATTTAGCCACTCTTTGCTTTTTGATCGGAGGGTATAATCCATTTCCATTTAAAATAGTTACGGATAGATAAGGATTCACTATTGCCATTTTGTTAACTGTTTTCTTTCAGTCCTACAGTGTTTTTTGCCCTATTCTAATCTCTTTCTGTCTTCTTATGTGTTTAATCATTTGTTGCAATAATAAACTGATTCTTTTCTGTTTTTCTTTTGTGAAACTTCTATAGCTATTTTCTTTGTGATTACCCTAGAGCTTATATAAAACATCTTATAGTTATAAGAATCTTTTTTAAGTTGATAACAAGTTAAATTCACTTTCATACCAAAACTGCACTTTTACCTTTCTTGCTCCATATTATATGCTATTGATGTCACAATTTACATCTATTTATAGTGGGTATCCATTAACGCAATTTCAGTTATAGTTATTTTTAAAACTTTTGTCTTTTAACTTTTATACTAGAATTAAAGGTGATTTACCCACCACTATTATGGTAACAATATTCTGTATTTGTCTATATAGTTACCTTTACCAATGAGTTTCATACTTTCTTATATTATTATGTTGCTGCTTAGCTTCCTTTTCTTTCAACTTAAGGAATTCCCTTTAGCATTTCTTATAAGGTAGGTCTAGTGGTAAATGAACTCCTTCAGTTTTTGTTTGTTTGAGAAAGTCTTTGTCTCTCCTTCATTTTTGAAGGATGGTTTTGTCAGGTGTAGTATTCTTGCTTGGCAGTATTTTTCTTTCAACACTTCAAATACGTCATCTTGCTCCCTTCTGGTCTGCAAGGTTTCTGCTGAAATACTACTGATAGTCTTATGAGGGCTCCCTTCTGCATGGCAAGTTGCTTTTCTCTTACTGTTTTCGAAATTCTCTTTCTCTTTGAATTTTGATCATTTCATTATAGTGTCTCACTGTGGGTCTCACTGAATTCAGTTTTTGTGTGTTCTTTGAGTTTTCTGGATCTGAATGTTTATATCCTTGCCCAGATTTTGGGAGTTTTCAGCCGTTATTTCTTTGAATAAGCTTTCTGCTCCTTTCTTTATCTCTTCTTCTTCTGGAACTCCCATAATGCATGTGTTGGTTTACTTGAGATGATGTCCCTTAAGTCCCTTAACTCCTTTACACTATCTTCATTCTTTTTCTTTTCTTTTTTTTTTTTTTAATGCTCCTTTGACTGGATGACTTCCAATTACTTGACTATGAGTTTGCTGATCGTTTTTTCTACTTGATCTAGTCTGCTGTTAAACTCTTCTATTGAATTTTTCATTTAAGTCATTGTATTCTTCAGCTCTATGAATTCTGTTTAATACTTTTTTCCTATCTCTTTGTTGAAATTTTCATTTTGTTCTTTCATTGCTCTCCTGATCTTAAAGAGTATCTTTATGATCATTGTTTTGAAATCTCCATTGGGTCAATCACATTTTTACATTTTTTTAGGGTTGGTTTCTAAAAATTTATCTTGTTCTTTTATTTTTATTTGTAAGACTTTTACTTGTTCCTTCATTTTTATTAATTCTCTGTATTGGTCTCTGTGCATTAGATAAGTCAGCCATTTATCCCAGTCTTCGCAGGCTGGCCTTCTACATGAGAAGACCCTCACCAATCAGCCCAGTCAGACATTCTGGGTGTCTCTCAAAAGTTGGTGTTTATCCAAACATCTGTCACTTGAGTACAAGTCAATGCCTTGAGTAACAGCTGGAAAAGTTGGGGCACGAGTTGTGTGCCCCAATTACTTCTCTTCTCAGCAAGAAGCTGAGAGATAGAATTTATCTCCTGTTCCCTCTGCACTTATCCAAGCAGAGGAGCTGTGGCAAATGTCTTCATGATTTTTCAAACCTCATGCTCTTTGAAACATTGCTTTGCTCTCTGTAGCCTCCAGGAACGTAATGAATACAGATAGCATAAGTTCTCATAGACAAGTCAGAAGTCAGAATCTTTAGTAGCAGCCAAAAAGGTTGGGGGCTAGATGTGCAGATCAATTCCTTCCAGCGAGAACATGGAGACTTGGTTTTATTGCTGGAACAAACAAAAGAGAAGACACAGAAGGTGACAACACATCTGTTCAAAACCACTGCTTTATTCTCTATAACTCCCAGGTGATTGGTGAATGCTGGTATTGCCACCTCCAGAGACAGGGAACTTAGAATTCAGACCCTCAGGTAGTAGCCAAAGAAGTCAGGATGTTAGGCATATAGCTTTCCAGGGAAAAGCTAGGAGCTGGCCTTTATCACCTGATCATATGATCCTAAGCCAGGGAAATGAGCCATGGGAATTTCGTGCATGCCTGTTCAAAACTGCCACATTGTTTTCGGTAGTCACCAAGGGGCTAGCATGCTAGGCCCAGCAGCTTCCAGAGGCAAGTGAGTTAAGAACAAGTTCCTAGGGAAGCAGCTGGAAAAGTTGGGATGCTAGAAGCAAACTCTTTGTTCCTCAAGGAGAAGCTGAGAGTTGGGAGCTCCCTCCCAATTTTATGGTGCTGTGCAGGGAGTGGGATTTGTGGTAAACGTGTGTCTCAGCTATTCCTACATGTTTCAATGTGCATAGTTTCTCACTTGCCTGGTGTGTAGGGGTCTCTCAACCAATTTCTGTATTTTTCACGTAGGAAATTGATCTGTGTATAGCCATTGAATTGGTGTGTTGTGGGGGGAGGGAAAACCCAGAGCCTCCTATTCTGGCATCTTGCAGACATTACTTCTCTAAGTTATGCTCCTTTTTTTTTTCTTTTTTAGTGGTTTCCCTAGAGTTTGCAATATGCATTTACAACAAATCCAAGTTCACTTTCAAATAACGTTATACCACTTCACAGGAAGTGCAACTATATTATAATAAAATAATCCTAATTTCTCCCTCTTGTCCCTTTTATTATTGCTGTCATTCATTCCATGTATACATAAACATATATATACAATATGTACAATACATAATATGTAATATATACACATGTTTATATATATATACACAGACATATATACACATAACTATAAGTAATTTAAAACATTGTTGATATTATTTTCAGCAAACTTTTATTTGTTAAATCAATTATGAATAAGGAAAATAAATGCTAGCACTTCCACTTCCCAGAGACAGAGGAGTTCAAATCCAGACCCTTAGATTTTCATTTTATGTTCACTTATTCCTTCTCTGATGATCTTCTTTTCTTTATATAGGTCTACATTTGTGACTTCCTTCTCTTTGAAGAAATTCTTTTAAAACTTCCTTTAAGACAAGTCTACTGGTAGCAAATTCCATCAAATTTGTTTGTTCAAGAAAGTTTTTATTTCTCCTTTACTTTTGAAGCATAATTTCATAAGGTATAGAATTATAGGTTGGTGGATTTTTTTCTCTCAACAATTAAAATATTTCACTCCATTATTCTCTTGCTTGTATGGTTTTTAATGAGAAGTCAGATATAATTCTTATCTTTGTTTTTCTACAGGTAAGGTTTTTTTCAAACTAGCTTCTTTCAAGATTTTTATCTTTGATTTTCTACAGTTTGAAGACAATATGCCTATGTGTAGTATCTTTGTCATTTTTCTCTACTTGGTGTTCTCTGAGACTTGTAGATCTGTGGTTTCATGTCTGACATTAATTGGGGATGATTCTCTGGCATGGTTGCTTCAAATATTTTTTTTGTTTCTTTCCATCTTTTCCATCCAATATTTCCATTTTGAGTATGTTGTATCTTTTTTAATTGTCTCATTATCCTTGGATATTCTGTTCTTTTTGTTTGTTTGTTTAGGCTTTTTTCTTTTTAGTTTTGGAGTTCCTATTGAGATATCCTGAAGTTCAGAAATTCTTTCCTCAGCTGTGACCAGTCTACTAATAAGCCCATCAAAGGCATTCTTCAATTTCTGGGGGGGGGGGGGGGGCAAGAGAGGAGAAGTTTTCTGTATTTTATAATTAGATCTCATCTGTTGGCAAGCCTGTGCCTCTTGACTGTGACTGTGAACTTCACAAGTGATTCTCAGATTTCCCCTCTTTAGGTGGGATAGGATGGCTAAGGTGGGCTACAGTCAGCTATTTCCCTTCCCTCAGCTCAACTAGGCTCTGATAAAACCCTAGCAGGTTAGGCTCTGGTTAAATAGCTTCTTCTGAGGGCAGACTTTATTAAGAAGAACAGAACGATCTGGTGTCTTTCAAAATGACTCCTTATCCTATGCCCTGCCAGAAACCCTAGGGAATTTTTCTTTGATATTTCTTGTGAAAGCCTAGTTCAGTTGCTGGAGGTAACACTCACAAAAGAATGGGTTCTCCTTGAGTTATTAACTCTTTGACTTTTCCACACTGAGCCTCCAGCAATTTGTTAATAACAATTTAAGTTTTTCTACCTGGGACTAGTTCCCATGAAAGTTTCTGCTTGTGAGTTTCTGCTCTGGCAAGTTGTGATTCTCTGTATTTGCCTCTCTCCAATTTAGGGGGCATTGATCTGCCCTGTGACCTCACTTCTCTTACGGATCTAAGAAGAACAGTTGATTTTTCCATTCATTCAGCTTCTTTTCTGTTAGGACGGAGTGGTGACATCCAAACAGCTTACATTCTAGACAGGAGACTGGAAGTTCTACATTTTTTATTTTTAAGCTTACTCTACTTTACAGAGAAGGAAGAAAAATACAAGTTGAATACTATGCTTTTTCTTTTTATAGGGCATTATCATTCTTAATGCAAATTAAAACTAAAAGGAGATTTTATTCCCCTTAATTTTTTTCTCAAGCCTTAGTTCATTCTTAGACTTTATTTTCCTGGCAGTATTATTATAGGTCAGCCCCACTCTTTTAAAAATAGGAAAGGATGACTTGCACTATTCTATGTAGTTAATTATATTATACCTTTATTTTACTTCAAAATTTTACTAAGAAGACTAAATCAAGTATTCATGGGTACTCTATAATTATATCCAGACACCAATTGTTTGTTCATCAGATAAATGCACTTTTAATTAGATGTGGAGAACAGAAATCTGAAAATGCACACCAATCTTTTAGCATTTCCCCAAATTTTCTTATGTCTACTCAGAACACATCATTGTTCTGCAAATGAACATCCATCTGTTATAATAGGAAGAAAATGTGATCTTTTGCTCTTTAGTTCCTATTTTCCCATTAGGCTTTATAAGGACAGGAAATGAGGTCTAGGCTATACTTTTGATTTATTGCATAACTGAGCAAATTTATACAGAGAAAAGTGCTATTTTAATTTTACACACTTCAATAAACACACATACATATGTTCAACCTTTAACTGTAGTCATAAAAGTGATTAACTGTGAGGATTCTGGAAATAGAGTGAAAACACACATTAAACTTTCACTTTTAATAGTATTATTTAGAATTCTATTATCTAAAATTAAGGATAGGTTTCTAGTATTTTTTTAAAGTGCACATTCTTTAATTTAGCCTTCTCAAGCTATTTACCTATTACATTGCATTTTCTTTTCTCCATTACAATATGTTCATGCTTATCATCCTAGAATAATATGTTATGAATTTTTAAATTCTGTCAGTAGCCCTGCAACATCAAACGAATACCTAAACTTTTCCTTTTAGTCAGGTCTTTGATATCGTTATCACTAAGATTTCAAAATAGATCAAACAATTTTTTATGAATGCTTTTCTTCAGGAAATCCTTATTTTTACTATCACAGATTTTTTTTAAGTACATTATCACATAACTTATGTTTCGTGTTTATTATTTACTTATTATTTCAACTAAGGCATACATTTTGAGTGATAATTTCCTTACAAGTTTCCCGGCTCACCCCTCACCAAGGTACAAGATATATATCTAGGTCTGGGTCTCTTTACATGTACTAACTACCCCTTGGTGAAGTTTTTTTTTAATTTTGTAGTCTTAGCTCTTTCTTCTTTCTCTGACTTTCTCTGCTATTTTCTTCTATTTCCTCAATTAATTATTATCCTCTACCTAATATTATCTTTCTAACCCTGGAACATCTACCATGGCTATTGTGAAGCTCTTGTTTATTTTTTCAATGACTTCTTTATTTGTTCATCATATTTATTTCTTTATTTTTATATATGAATTTTCCAATCTAATATCTATTATGTTTTCCATTGTACCCAGCATGTTTTTAAAAACCTTCATTATATTTGGTATTTATTTATTTGGAAATAATATCTTCTAATCTCAGGTTGTTTCCTCTAAACTAACAAAAAATCTGCTTGGATATGACATTTGGAGAATTGTCTATACATTGAAAACTCCACTTATTTGCATTGGACTCTCAAAAACAATTAATGGAAACAACTTCTGAAATAGTATGTGTTAAACCAGTATATGTCACCTTTTATTTCTACTCATAAACTTGTAAAATAATCACTCTACTTCTGTGTAGAGAATGAACTGGAGGTGGGAGGCAACTGAGTTTGTTGTTATAGCCATTAAAATAGGAGAAGATGCAGACTTGTATTGTAGATGTGGGTGTAAAAATATGAATGACCTCATTAAAACAATGTAAATAAAATTGGCAGGACATGATGAAGTAAACTAGGGCTGAAGAAAAAAATATTGTGAGGAATCTCTCTGTTGGATTTTAACACTGATTGCCTTTTACTAAAATGTGGAAAAGTGAAAGGGAAGTACATGGGTGAGAGATCAGAGGTTCAATTCTGAATACCTTTTGCTTGAGGTGTGTGTTACAGAAACAATTGGAAATGTCCATTTGGGAATGAGACAGAAGATTCAAGGTTTTAAAAGATAAGTTCTGGTGGGAGTTATAAATCTGGAAGTTATTTGTATATAGATGACACAGGGTAATAAAAATAAGTGCTAAAATTTATTGAGTCTTAAGGCACTATGCTAAGTGTTTTACATGTATTATCTCCATTCGTACTGAAAACAATGTTTAACCTAAATATTGTTATAAATTCCATTTTACAGGTGATTACTCTGAGACCAAGGAAGTTAACCAACTTGCCAAACAAAAATCATAAAACCCATGACTGTCAAAATTCAAAATGTTGCTTTCTGCCTAAATACTTTGCACTCATAACCACTATATTTTACTCATGATAGACTACAGAAGGAAGAAAATATAGCACAAGATTTAATGCTAAGTATCTTGGCATTTAGAAGATAAGTAAAGAAAATTAGTGGATAAAGGCAACTAAGAATTCCTGATGAGAAACCTAAGCAGAAAACCAGAACAATGTACCATGTAAACCAAGTAAAAGAAACTTCAGGAAGGAAAGAACTGTCTAGATATTTCAAATAGCGTTGAGGTATGTGGTAAGATGAGAACTGAAAATGTGCATAAGACCCTACTGTTAGGAAAGCCATAATGTTCTTAGCAAGGAGAGTTTTGATATGCATACAAAAGCCAGGATAAAATGGACAAAAGTCAATACGGTTGAGGGTGTTCACGCAGTTGACATATCCTGTACTTCCCACAATAACAACAATAATAATAACAGAACAAAAAGATGTACTCATGCTCAGTAACAAGAATAGAACAGAAATGCAAACCACAGGGCTAAAGCTGTGAGCCTTCTTGTTTCTGAGCCCAGGGGAACAAATCTATCTACCTGGGATGGAGAAAATAGAAGCAAAGTATGAAACCAAAAATTGGACTGTATCACTCCACTGCCTATGTTCCTGCTCTCAAAGAGAGAGGAATAAAATCTTGTATCCAATCTAGACCAGGAGCTAAAGGTTTCAGAAATTGAGCCTAGGGAAGAGGGTATCTCCTCACCAGGAATTCAGTGGAGCTACCAGCTGGCTCTATGCCTGGATCTGCACAGCGCAAAACCTCTGACATGCCTTTTAAAGACACATGCCTTTTAGACTGGGACCTTGTGTACCAGGTGGAAGAGGCTGTGAAAAGACAATTAGGAAAAGATAAACATGGGTTGGAGTGAACCAAAAGAGAAGAAATTGAAGACACCTTAAAAACAGATACTGAAAATAAGTCTGTAAGCCACAAAAACAAAGTGTTTGATGAAATCTTATGCTAAGAAAGGCAACCAACAGAATGAATTACTGAAACATGAATGCATTTCAAATTAAATTAATTGTATGGAAACTTATGACTTTTGAATAGGTATATTTTGGATGAGATAAAGGAAGAAATAATGCCCATTAAAATAGGACAAAAATTTGTAATACAAAAATAGACATAAATAAAACTACATCAAGTTAACAAAAAAATCCTATCGTGCTTTCTATGGTATATATATATATATATATGATATATATATATATATATATATCATATATATTATATATAATATGTAATGATATATATAGTATATTGTATACTTGCTATTTTCCAGATAAAGAACATTACATCTATTAATTCATTTCATCTTTATAACAATTCGTAAAGAAGCTACTTTTTATCATTGTCATTTAAAAGACCAAGAGGGGCTGGCCCCATGGCCGAGTGGTTAAGTTCACGCATTCTGCTTTGACAGCCCAGGGATTCACTGGTTCAGATCCTGGGCACGGACCTAGCACTGCTCATCAAGCCATGCTGAGGTGGTGTCCCACATAGCACAACCAGAGGACCTATATCTAGAATACACAACTATGTACTGGGGGACTTTGGGGAGAAGGAAAAATAAAGGTTGGCAACTGATGTTAGCTCAAATGCCAATATTAAAAAAAAAAAAAAGACCACGAAACCAAGGAACAAACTTGGTCAATGACTTGCCCAAGGTTACACAGCTAATAAATGATGAGATTGAATTCCTACCCATGCAGTCTAATTGCATAATCCATGCTCTTAACAATTTCTCTTTTTCTCTTTTCTCATTTCTCTATGCTTTGCCTTCTCATTTTCCCTAACTACTTCATCCTCCTACTTATTAATTATTCACTCAAGTTTGCTTATTCATCACTGCCTAAATAATTTGTCAAGGAATGAAAGTAGTGTTAAAGAATTCCATATCTATTATTTTTCCCTGAAGTTCTTTGTATATTGTTACGTTTTCATTTATGTATTTTATAGTATTACACAAGCAAATTATTATTAATGATTTTGTAAAAGGTTAAAAATACCACCTCTTTGATCCAACCAATAGATGAAGGAGTTATAGGAGCTTTTAAGGCCTACTACCTGAGGAGGACTTTTGCCCAGGCTATTGCTGCAACTACGGAAGACACTGATAAGGCATATATGCAATTATGGAAGAATTACAACATCTATGATGACATCAAGAACATTGCTTGGGCTTGGAGTAATATCACCAAGGAGTGTATGAATGACATCTGGAAGAAGATATTCAAGAAGTCTGTTCCATGATTTCAAAGGATTTGTCAAGGATGAGGAGGTTACAAAAATCAACAAGGCTGTGGTTGAGATAGCAAACAACTTGAATCTGAGTGTGGATGAGGATGACATCGAGGAACCCCTAGAGGTGGTTCCTGAGAAATTGACTAATGAGGAGTTATTAGAACTGGAAGAGGGATGCATAGCTGAAGAAGAAGCAAAAGGAAAGAAAATTGGAAAAAGAGAAGAACTCTCAAGAAAATTCATAGTGAAGGGTTTAGCAGAATCTTTTACAGTCCTCAACAAGCTCCTTAAAAAGTTTGAAAATATGTACCCTAACACCAAAAGATTTTTATTAATAGAAATATTCCTGGTGCATTATCTGCTTACAATCAAATCTATGATAAAAAAAAAAAGAAGCAAATCATCATAGACATATTTCTGTAAAGAGTGAAACCTCCTCAAGAAGAGTGTCAGACAGGTCCTTCAAAAGATATTCTAAAAGAAAGCATTATTATCATAGGAGATGACTGCTCCATAAATGTTACTGTCCCTGAAGACCTTCCAATGAGACACGATGTGGTGGCACAAGATAGTGATATTGATGACCCTGACACTGTGTAGGTCTAGCTAATGTGTGTATTTGTGTTTTAGTTGCTAAAAATAAAGTTTAAAAAGTAAAAACAAAAAGGCAAATTTAAAATAGAAAAAAGCTTATAGAAAAAGAATATAAAGAAAGAAAATATTTTTGTACAGCTGTAAAGTGTTCGTGTTTTAAGCTATTATAAAAGAGAAAAAGATTAGTAAAACAAAATGTTTATAAAGTAAATATAAACCAAAACAATTAAGTAAATTTCCTGTAATCTTAAATTTGAGTCAAAATATTGATACATACTCAAATTTATTTTTCTTTTCAAAATAATACACTTATCTAGCTCTATGACTGGAAAGGATGTAGAAGAAATAACTTCATAGTAATAAACATCCTTAATACCCTGAGTGTGGTTTTCAATATCAACCCCAATAAAAAGAGATCTTGGGGTGATGTCAGCATCATGAGAGTATGAGTCATTTCTTTTTTCTCTACTCTTCAATTTACAACTAATTGGACATTAATGACCTAAAAAAAACTCAGCTTACCACAGCATACCAGATCCCTCAAGAGATTCTTACATCTATGCTCCTAAAATGGGCGGAGCGGATCACGGAAGAGGCAGTGGAGTGAAAACAGTGGCAGTAGGTCTGGAGGTGACAGATATGGTGGCAGAGAAGATGGCAGTAGAGAAGGCAGTAGCAGGTTGACAGCATAACAGCACACTATTTCTGGTAGAGGAGGTAAAGAGTGAAGGCAGTGAGTGGAGGTTTGCCCACTGTATGTTCTGCAGGTAGAGGGAATCATTGCTTTCTCTGAGGAGAGCACAGTGAGTGGGGAGAGGGAAAGGGGAGTAGGCAAAGACAGCTGAAGTAAAGGTTCTCCTGTTGTCTGCACTGGGATTCTAGTCTACAGATTTCTGGCATGCCTTACTCAAGGTTCCCTCTACTGGGAAATGGGCACACCAAAAGCTCCAACTGCTATCTACACACCTCCTTCCATTCTGCCACCACCATTTTTTATGACAGATTTTTTTTGACATGTGTTCCCACTTGCAAACTTTACTGATGAGTTAGCTCTGGTGGGAGAAAAACCCAAAAACTTGTGCTACAACACCACCTTCTGAAAAACAAAAGGAAGATCTCTAATTACCAATTTGAACTGTTATTATCAAAGTAAACAAGGCCTTGCCTACATAAAAAAGGTGTTTCCTACTTCAAATGCAAAAGCACTTTTCATCAAACACTGTGGAAAATCACCATAATACAGTATCACAAAACAATGATAACTTTCCAGCAACTGAACCCAAGCACACAGAATATTGTGATCTAACTGATAAGGAATTCAAAATAACTGTTATGAAGTAATTCAATGAACTCCAACAAACTCAGAAAAGCAATAAAGTGATCTCAGGAATAAAATTAATGAAAAGGAATACTCTACCAAAGAGACTGCAATTCTAAAAAGGGACCAAACAGAAGCTCTGGAGCAGAAGAACTCAACAGATGAGAGGAAGAATGCTTTGGAAATAGAGTAGATCAGATGGAAGAGAGAATTAGCGAGCTGGAAGATAGAAATCTAGAAATAATTCAGGTGGAATAGGAGAAAGAACTAACATTTTTTAAAAAGTGAAGAAACCCACGAGAGCTATCAGACTTCTTTGGAAAGGGCAAGATAAGAAGAGTGGGTGTTCCAAAAGAAGAAAAGAGGGAGAAACAAGAAGAGAACTTATTTGAAGAAATAATAACTTAGAATTTCTGAAACCTGGGGAAGAAACTAGATATACAAGACAGGGGAGCAAATAGAATACCTTATTATCTCAATGCAAAAATACCTTCTCCAAGACACCTTAAATTAAAATTGTCAAAAGTCATTGATAAGGAAAGAATTTTAAAGGTAGCCAGGGGAAAAAAAAGCAGTAACCTGCAAAAGACCCCCTAATTAGGTGATCAGCAGATTTCTCAGCAGAAACTCTACAAGCCAGGAGACAGCAGAATGATATATTCAAAATATTGAGGATAGAAACTGTCAGCCTGGAATATGCTATCTAGCAAGTTGTGCATCTTACATGAAGGAGAAATAAAGGCCTTCCTAGACAAACAAAAGCTTAGGAAGTTCACCACCACTAGACCTGTCCTACAAGAAATGTTGAAATAAATTCTTCAGATGAAACAAAAGCACACAATACTGTGATTAAGGTGATAAATAGTCAGTCAGAATTCGAAAGCTGTAATTCTTTTTTAGAATAGTATGTTAAACTCTAAATTATAACATAAAGCTTAAAGAAAAAGAGTATTAAAAAAAAACTATAGCTACTACAACATGGTAACAAAATCACAGCATAAAAAAAGATAATTTGTGACATCAAAAATATAAAAGGGGAAGAGTAAAAGGATGGAACATTAACAGCCAAATGCAGATAAATTACTATCAGCGGAAAAAAGACTATTTTATCTATTAAACGTATTTTGTAAAGCTTTGTGGCAACCACAAAGCAAAAGTCTTAAGCAGAGACATGAAACATAAAAAAAGAAGAGAAAGAGCAAATCACCATGGAAAATTACCAACTTATAAAGGTAGACAGAAACAGAAGAAAAAAGAAACAACGGAAAAACAAAACAGCCAGAGGGCAAAAGATAAAATAGAATTAGTAAGTCCTTACATATCAATAATCACCCTAAATGTAAATGGATTGAACTCAGCAATCAAAAGGCACAGAGAGGATGGATGGGTAAAAAAACAAACCCAACTATATTCCTTCTGGAGCCTCATCTCAGCTCTAAAGACACACATAGGCTCAAAGTGAAAGGATGGAAGATAATAAATGGAATAAATAAATGGAATCCAAATAGAGTTAGTACAACAAGAAGACATAAAAATTGTAAAAGTATATGCTGCCAACACCCAAGCACCAAACTATGTTAAGCAAATAATAACAGATCTTAAGGGAGAAATAGACAAGACAATAATAGTGGGAGACTTCAATACCCAATTATAATTAATGAATAGATCATCCAGACAGAAAATCAAAAAAAAAATTGGGATTGAACCACATTTTAGAACAAATGGAATTAATAGACATATAAAGAACTTTCCAACCAATAGCAGCAGAATACGCATTCTTCTCAAGTGTACATGGAAAATTCTTCAGGATAGATATAGGATAGGACACAAAATAAATTTTACCAAATTTAAGAAGATTGAAACCGTACCAACTATCTTCTCTGACCACAGTGGTATGAAACTAGAAATCAACAAGAGGAAACTGAGATCTTGTAGAATATGAAAACTAAATAATACACTTCTAAACAACTATTGAGTCAAAGAAGAAGCCAAAAGAGAAATGAAAAATTATCTCTAAACAAATGAAAATGGAAATATAATGTATCAAATATTTTGGTATTCAGAAAAAGCAAGTCTGAGAGGAAAGTTTATAGCAACAAATGCACATATTAAGAAGTTAGAAAGATTTCAACTAAGTAACCTAACTCTGTACTTCAAGGAACTAGAAAAAGAAGAACAAATTAATCTCAAAATTAGAAGAAGGAAGAAAATAATGAAGATCAAAGTGGAAATCAATGAAATAGAGACCAGAAAAAAAAATAAAAAGGATCAAAGAAACTAAGCGCTGGTTCTTCAAAAAAATAAACAAAATTGACTAACCTTCAGGTAGACTAGCTAAGAAAAAAAGACTCAAATAAATTAAATTAGAAATGAAAAAGGAAACATTACAACTGACACTACAGAAATACACAGAATCATAAGAGACTACTGTGAATAATTATATGCTAACAAATTACATAACTTAGAATAAATAAATATATTACTCTAAATAACCAACCTAGCAATACTGAATCAGCTAAAAATAGAAAATCTGAGGATACCAATAATGGATAAAGAGATTGAATCAGTAATCAAGAAGTTCCTAACACAGAAAATTCCAGAACCAGACAGCTTCAGTGGAGAATTATATCAAACATTTAAAGAAGAATTAATACCAATTCTCCTTTAAATGTTTCCAAAATAATAAGCAAACACTTCCAAATTCATTCTACAAAGCCAACATTATTTTGATACCAAAACCAAATAGGATATCACAAGAAGAGAAAACTATAGATCAATATCCCTGATGAATATACACGCAAAAATCCTCAACAAAATATTAGCAAACTGAATTCAAGAACACATTAAAAAGATTATATATCATGACCAGGTGGAATTTATCCCTGGGATGCAAGGATGGTTCAACATATGCAAATAAATAGATGTAATACAGCACCTCAATAAAATAAAAGATAAAAATCACATGATCATCTCAATAGATGCAGAAAAAGCATTTGTCAAAATACAACATCCTTTCATAGCAAAACCCCTTAACAGATTGGTATAGATGGAACATACCTCAACATAACGGAGGCCACATACAAAAAAACCACAGCTAACATTATATTCAATGGAGAAAAATTAAAAGTGTTTTCTCTAAGATCAAGAATAAGACAAAGATATCCATTCTCACCACTCCTAATCAATATAGTACTGAAAGTCCTAGATATAGCAATCAGGCAAGAAAAAGAAACAAAAGGCATCCAAATTGGAGAGTAAGAAGTAAAATTGTTGCTATTTACTGATGACATCATCTTATATAGAGAAAAATCCCAAAGAGTCAGTCAAAAAACTGTTGGCATTAATCAAGGATTTTAGCAGAGTGGCAGGATACAAAGTCAACATACAGAAATCAATTGTATTCCTTTACACTAATGGTGAAGCATCTGAAAAAGATCCCATTCACAAGAGCATCAAAAACAATAAAATACTTAGGGATAAATTTAACCAAGAAACTGAAAGATCTATACAATGAAAATTATAAGACTTTGATGAAAGAAATTGAAGTAAACACTAACAAATGGGAATATATCCTGTGATCATGGATTGGGACAACTAATATTGTTAAAATGGCCTTACTACTCATAGCCATCTCCAGATTCAATGCAATCCCCAACAAAATACCAAAGGCATTCTTCATAGAAATAGGAGAAACAATCCTAAAATTTGTGTGGAATCACAAAAGGCCCTGAATAGAGAAAGCAATCCTGAGAAAAAAGAACAAAGCTGGATGTACCACATTTCCAGATTTCAAACTATATTACAAAGCCACCATAATAAAAACAGTACATTACTGGCACAAAAATAGACACACTGGCCAATGGTACAGAATAGTGAGCCCAGAATTAAATCCGTGTATACAGTCAACTAATATTTGACAAGGGAGCCAAGAATACCAATGGAGAAAGGATGATCTCTTCGAAAAATTGTGCTGGGAAAATTGGAGAAACACATACAGAACAATAAAACGGGACCCCTATCTTACACCACTCACAAAAGTTAACTCAAAATGGATCAAAGACTTAAACATAAGACCTGATACCATAAAACTCCTAGAAGACAATGAGGGAAGAAGCTCATCAATATTAATCTTGGCAATGATATTTTGAATATGACACCAAAAGCACAAACAACAAAAGCAAAAAACAACAAATAGGACCACATCAAACTCAAAAGCTTCTGCACAGCAAAAGAAACAATTAACAAAATGAACAGATGACCTACAGAATGGGAGAAAATTTTTGCAAACTTTATGTCAGATAATGGGTTTCTATCAAAAATAAATAAAGAATTCAGTCAACTTAGTAGGAAAAAAGGCAAACAATGTAAGTGAAAAATGGGCAGAAGAACTAAACAGTTCTAAACTAAACTAAACAAAGAATATATCAAAATGGCCAACAGAAACATGAAAAGATGTTCAACATCACTAGTCATCAGGGAAATACAAATCAAAACTACAATGATATATCACCTCACACATGCTAGAATGGTTATCATCAAGAAGACAAGAGATATCAGGTTCTGCTGAGGATGTGGTGAAAAGGGAACCCTTATACATAGTTGTTGGGGGCGTAAATTGGTCCAACCACTACAAGAAACAGTATGGTGGTTCCTCAAAAAATTAAAAATAGATCTACCATGCCATCCATCAATTCCAATTCTGGGTACCTAAAGGAAATGAAAACAGGATTTCAATGAGATATATGCACTCCCATGTTTATTGCAGCATTATTCACAATAGCCAAGATATGGAAACAGCCCAACTGCCTGTCAATGGATGAATGGATAAAATGACGTGGTTTATATACACAAGGGAATATTATTAAGCTATGAGAAAGGAGCCATGAGATTGAGGACAACATGGATGGATCTTGAGCACATTATGCTAAGTGAAATAAGTCAGACAAAGACAAGTACAGTCATGCACCATATAATGCCATTTTAGTCAATGATGGACTGCATATATGACAAAGTCCTGTAAGATTGGTACCATATAGCTCAGGTGTGTGGTAGGCTATACCATCTAGGTTTGTATAACAGTCTATGAACATCATAATAGTCTATGATGTTTGCACAATGAGGAAATAGCCTAACGACGTGTTTCTCAGAACATATCCCTGTCATTAAGTGACTCATCACTGTACTGTATGATATCACTTATATGTGAAATATAAAAAAGCTAAACTTGTAAAAAAACAGAGAGTAAAATGGTGATTACCAGAGAATGGAGGGGGTAGGGAGGGATAAGAGTGATTGTGTTTAAAGGTACAAACTTGTAATGAGCAGTAAATAAGCCATAGAGATCTAATGCACAATATACTGAATATAGACAATGATATTGTACTATAATTATCAAATATGATAAACATTGCTACATCAGCAATCATATTACAAAATATAAATGTATCAAAGTAACATGCTTTACACCTAAAACTTATACAATGTTATATGTCAAACTTATTCAATAATAAAATAATTCATAGATCTTATAGTAAGAGAAACACTGAGTAGGTACCTTTTATGACATTATTTTTCATGACCTAGCCCAACTACTATACATTTGCTTGTAGTTATTTTAAGAGGAACAAAAATAAAAGACCCCTAAGGCAGAACATTTTCAAAAGAAAAGAGAGATCTTAGATAATGTTTGATGCTAAGACTGAGCAAGAAACATACAAGATAATGGGAAGGCAAGGGGATGGTCAAATAGAGTCATGTCAAAAAGATACAGCAGACTTCCATTGTCTGGTCCAATATGAAAAGAGGTTGAAAGTCATCATTCCTTTCCTCAAAACAAGAAAAAAACTAAACAAACTAAAAATCAACAATTCCTCTTAGATACATCACAGAATTGAAGTTACAGGATAAATCACTCTCTAAAAACTGGAGAGTCAGACAGACTGAGAATCACAGCTTACCAGGAGCATAAGCCTGCTGATGGTACCAGGACTGGTGGGAAACCTCTAATATGATTGAGGAATTGCTGGAGGCTCAGTGTGAGGTAGCTTGAGAGTCAAAAACACCAGGTTGGACCAGTCTTCAGGGCCCTCACACTTTTGCGAGTTTTAATACCAGGAGCCATACCAGCTTCTCAGGATGAAGATTACAGAAAAATCCCCTTATGTTTACACATATCTACAAATTCCCTTTTGCCGTGCAACCTAACGTATTCACAGGTTCCTGGGATTCAAATTTCGACATCTTGGGGGCCATTATTTTATTCTGCCTACGACAGTATTGTTAGGAAGCTTATAAGAGAAAATGTACACAAAATGTTTTAAATAATGTTATGACAAAATGATTCCATTTTTTTCGTATTGTCTCCTCCTCCCTCTTATTATGAGACTATATATATTTTACCTGATTTTTTGCATCTTTCGTTTGAGAATCTAATCTGAATTTTATTTACTACATTTTTCCTCCCTCATATTATTTTCTACCCTCACCTCTTCAATATTTATTTAAGCATCCTGAGTCTTAGAAAAAGTAATCCTGTTTGACAGTCAATCTCTGCCTTTTATTCCCTCATGATTGACTATTTATATCTCCTTGCTATATTCTCACATCATCCTCATACTCTCTATTTGCCTTCGCGCTGTCACATCTAAGGATGCATCACTTATGAACCATTTTCTCAAATGTTTTGACTATTATGTTACCTCTAGATGAGCACTTTTTCTCTTCAGATACTAAATACATTGACACTTCACACTTGTGCAAAACTCAGGATACCTCCTTGTTGCTCTGTTTTAAGGGAAATGTTTCTTGGTGGGTTTTCATATTCTAAAATTTTCCTCACATGTTCTCAGAACTGTTAACGGAGAAAGAATTTGATCACTCTATTTCTGAGCAGTACAGAAAAGTAGAACTTTATCAAGTATCTAGTGGGCAGGATCAACACAGACAACTAATATAAATAACCCAGTACACAAAGTGACATTAATGCAAACTTGGATTTTAGAAGTGCATGCAGTCTACAGTGAAACAAAGTGGAGATGGGCAATTGCTTAGAATGCCAGAAGCAATTGTTTAAAGTTGGAAATGATTGTTTTTGAGGCAAAAATTGTCCTGATGAATACTCTTTTTTATTCAATGCATTAAACAATATACTCTGAATCACTTTGGTTAATATTGCTTTCATGGATGAAAGGGAAGAGGGTTCTGTGGAAATAATTGACTGTGTCCCCTCTTGTTAATTAATGGTTTAATAGTAATAATAGAGGTAGGCTAGAGCTCAATATATTCTAGAGAGGTGTATTAATTACTAACAATGTTTAAAATTACCAAGAATATAATATTACGTTAATAATATAATATGATATAAACAAAGACTGTGTCTAAATAATGTCAAGTATCCAGAATAAACCAGAAAATGGCCAACAAATATTCAACAATTCATTGAATAAGTATTTGGAAATATCCAGTTAATATACTGAATTTTTCCCATTTTATCTCAATATTTGTCATTACAGAAACACACTTTCCAGAAAATTAATTGTTTTTGTCATTTTTCATATGTCATTTGCTACCTAGACAATATTTCACCAAGATAGAATACTATAGTTACCTTATGATAATGTATATTTTCTTAGTAGAGATGGGTCACTAAGCCTCCATTAGCAGTGCAGAGATATCAATGATAGTCAAAGTTACATATTGCTTCGTATAATATTATAAATGAATAAAATTAGGATAAAACTGATCTTGCATGACCAGACCCAAAAGCATCACTGCCATTCATTTGTAAGGCCCTGAATTAAACTGCAGCACCCTGGACCAAAAACGATTATATAGTATTAAAGCACAGATGTTATACTTGAAATTTGATTCTCACTGATTGGTGTTCCTTTCACTTGGACCAAGTCAAGCTAGCAAGACTGACTCATACAAAATATATTTGCCCGAGGAATCTGTGGTTTTAATATCTAGTTCACTGCAAAATATAATGAAATAGAAATTACAAAAATAAGATGACTTAGGTTAACACATTCAGTTGAACTTTAAGACATATGGCTCTCCAAAGTATGAGAAAATGTTGACTTGGGAGATGCTGAGGTCCAATAGGAGGAGCTAGAAAATATGAAGAAAATTAGCATGCTCTGAAATCACAGAAGAGGAGGGGTAGAAAGAATGAACTGACTCCCTTAGCTGGGGTGAGGTTTGTGGAAAGAATGGATATGAAAACACCTGGATGTTGCTTTGCCTGGTGTCCGGACCAAATAGATGACATCTGGAAGGAGTTTTGTCAATATGAGGAAAAAGTAGGGAGGAAATGTCAACTACATCTCATCCCTGGACTTAGATGACGGTATCCAAGCAACAACGTACAGATGCTTTGGAGGAATGTGGCAACGACCTCCACACGGTAGAGGTGACCTTGAATACCACCTGGGTTCAAGGCTGTAACAGTCACTCATGAATAGATAATGGACCAATGTTCTACAGAAACTGATGAGGGGGCAGGTTATACGCCAGTGTCCTATGAGACCAAGAAATCAAATAGAAAATACAGAAAAATGGCTCTCAGCAGGATGCATTAGAAATCCCCTTGACCTTAAAGAGACGAGAGGCACAGATAACAGTTCCAGTGAATCTTGCTGTGAGGCTGTTTATGGGATAATACAGATTTTTTTGCTGTCGGGATTCATAAGAGAATTATTGACTAGTTATGGCCTAGAGAACTACAATTGCAGATGTAGCAAGCACTATTCAAAACATATCTTTTATATCGTGCATATGACTTGACATTGTCTAATTTAATGCAACAATCATACAAAGAGTATGTTTTAACACCACAGATGAGAAAACTGAGGCATGGAGAGGTCAAGTCTTTTGTATAAACTTACTCACTAAACCAATAGCTAAGCAGGCATTCAAGCCAAGTATGTCTGATTTCATCATTTTTCTGTTAAACATTCCAATTCAAAAAACATTTAGATTAAGTTGAGAGGATAATACACAGCAACACTTCTTTAAAAGTCCTCCAGCCTTTGAGAATACATATCACTAATAAATAAATGTATTATTAGCTTCAACATTAACCACATAAAAGACTATGATTTCCATATCTAATAAAGGTTAATATTTTCTATAGCTCATTTAAAATTGAAGACAGTATAAGGTGTTCAGTTTGTTTTATCTGGTGTTGGCAAAACCTAACCCCCAATAAGACATAAGATGACATGTTACACAGGAATGAATTTTCACACAAATTCTTTTATATATGTAAAATCATGCAAAAGAAGATTTGAGTCATAAACAGTGTATATGTGTGTACGTATATGTGTGTGTATATATGTGTGTGTGTGTATATATATATATATACACTACTGGTATATGCACATATATACCAATAGATTGGGGTTGAAGAGAGAGATAGGTCTATAGGATAGAGGAGTATCCTACCCTTTTCTCTTTTTGTGTGTGAATTTATCCTTCTCCTGATTGGATATGAATCAGTCATACAGTTCCTTCCACCTTGTCTCTCACTCCTCTTTTTTCCCTAATTGCCTTAAATTTAACTTATCGGTCTTCATTATACTGTTTCCTTTCCTTTCTTTCCCCAAGAGAGGAAGGACACAGAGTTAGGAGAGCTGGAGGAGAATGTATATGTTGAAGTTCTTTATTTTTCCTCTTCAAGTCTTGACAGAGACAGTCATTTATTTGGATTGCTAATTACCATCTACAGTATAACATAATACTTTAAAATCTTGAGAAATTATTACTGTAATTTTTTCACTTCATTCTTTTATATATTTTGGATAAAAATACCCAAGAATTCTGGTGTTTGGCAATTTTATATCTTATATAAAGAATTTTTTATTCTAACCACTTAATTGACTTAATTGATTTAATTTCATGAAAGTAATAGTTGCAAGACATTCAAATAAATGTATTGACATAAAAAAGACACAAATTGAAGGACAATTGTCGAGTGACGTAAAATTAAGTAATTGGTTAATCTGTGGAAATTAACTAATTTAAGTTGATGAATTGTGAAACTGTGTTAGAGTTGTCTTAGTAATGAAAAATGAATTCTTCTGGTATCTGTTAAAGCTTAGGAAGAAAGTGTTATAGAACTCTTTCTAATCCTATTTAGTACACCAAGGATTGCTTTTCTTTTATAGCACACTTAATTTGTATGTTTAAGAAAACTATTTATAGAGAGGTTGAGTGCATTGGAAAGATCAATACTCTACTGAGGTTGGTATTTTTCAGCATTTTCTTTAGCTGATGCTTTATAAGGTGCCAGAAGCACTAATGAAATCTTTACTTTTTCTCGGATCTCTGATTTCTCTAATTATCTATATTTCAATTATGGGCCAATCTTATACAAATTAAATAATACTTCTGGAAATTTTATAGAAGTATTCTAAACTTAATTATGGTGTTAGGGAGTTCATTCTAGTCAGTCGAGAATGCAGTAGAGCTTGTGAAAAAATAATCACTAAATTTAAGGGCTATTCACATTTAAGTCATTATAAACATAATATCTCACAAAACTTATTGAAAACATAAGATGAAATTTCAAATTTAAAAATCTACTAAGCAGTGTTAAAGAATTCAAACACAATACTTAAACTGTTTTATAATTAACAAGAAAAATGCTGAAACAAGATAAAACTGTCATTTTTCACATCTGAACAAATACAAGTATTAATAATGCCAATATTTAAACTAACTAATAGGATACATAATTCTAAACACCATAGCAGCAACATAAAAGTGGGCATAATAGTATATTAAACTGTACAACTACACAAATTAAATGTGACATCATTCTTATATGTTTTATAATTATCAGGATGCATTCACAGTCAAAAAAAAAAATCTCTGGGTAAAAGCTGCATCTGAACTCCCTCAGTTCAATCAAACACTAAATAAAACAACATTTTGAACAATAAAAATATCCTTAGTCATCAAACTTTAGTATTTCATTGTAAGTAATTCTTGTGACACAATTAGATTAGATACAAAAGAAGGTGATGATTAAAATACATTACTGATTTACTCCAATGCAGTCCTATCTGTTTTCACAAATTGAGTGGGTAGTTATAGCTATGAGAAAGAAAAAAAAGATATTTTAGTTAAACAGAGAAAAGAGAAAGACATCCATGGGGATCCTGACTCTTGCTCTTGGCCCAAGTGTGAACATCTGTGTTCTGTAAGGAAAAAGGGAAGAGGTATGACATGCTTATATAATGTCCTTTGATAACTTTCATTCTATTCTTTATTTTTGCAATGTGACTGAAGAGTTTCAGATTGGTAATAAGAAAATATGGATGATAGTGTTGATTATGATAAAGATAATGTAAAATTCCCTAAACATTATCTTGTAAATTAGAGAGTACTTAACAGCTTTAAAAATATTCATACTAACAGACAATTGCACGATTGGTATGTCTTCATTTAACTATGAGTCACATATAGGCTCAATAAGGTTAAATAATTTATCCAAAGGCACACTGCCAGGGGGTGGCAAGACCTGGTAATATTCAACCATCAGATACCAATCCCAGTACAAATTTCAAGATCCCACAGCTCCTGTTAATTCTTGTGCTATTTCCACCACTAAGTAGCTTTCTGACCAACAGCTAGCCAGCAAGCTGGTGGTGGCCATTGCTCTGCCCCAGGGCTCTGGTTTCCCAATCTATGTGACATCTTTGTATTCAGTGGGTTCTTAATCCTGTCTTTGATCAGAATCACATAAACTTTTTTGGAATTAAAATCCCCATGTCTCATTTCCAGAGATTGTGATGCAGTAGATTCAGTATATTTTCTTTTAACTCTCAAAAATTCTAATGATAGTTAGATTTTTTTTACCTCTGGAATAAATGAGTAGGTATTTTCCAAACTAAAAATTCCATTATTTCATAGTACCTCCAAAGTACTTTATTTTCCATCTTTTTCTAATTTCCCTTATTCTTTCTCCTGTGCTCTTCTTGAATCGTGAGGAGAAAAACCCACCCTGCCATAAGAAGACAGGACTCATTTTATGTCAGTAGTTAGAGAACCTTAAAGTATCAAAAAAAGGCAGATTTTTTTCGCTTCACTGAATGAACGATGTGTCATCAGCAACTCTTTCAATTATTTTGTTTAAAGCTTGCCCACTTATGACTACATGGTCCATCTTCCTATTTTTTCTTCCTTCCTCCCATTATCTCACAGCAGCCTTTAGTTCTAGTTCTGAAGTTATTGGAGGTTTTATTAGATTCTTTTTTAAGGCAGCTTAGAAAACGATAGAGTAGCCACTGTTTCAAAGAAAAGATTTGCAAGAATGGCTAAGTCCTCAATGCCCGGGAATGAGTTAACTCTTAAAAATGGGTTATTATTGTCCAAATTACATTAAAGAATAGATTAAATAGATAATAGCACAAAGAATATTTGGTGGAAAACTGTAATCATCCTGTGTAATACACCCCAAATATTGGGAGATTTCCATTCCCCCCAAATTTAATGGCTTCATAAAATGACTTTAGGAAAACATTTCTAAAAATTTCCCTGGCAAATTTCACACCTAAATAAATAAATTTAAAGGTAACCACTGGAACAATTTAAAAATGGAGTAAATAACCCAAATAATTAGATTTTTTAAAATTTTTTTAAAATTTGCCTTCATAGGAAAAAAAGAGAAGCCAACAAAATGACAATTTGTTCTTAATCAAGAAGGAAAGAAATGACCTAAGCATTTCACTCAACAACTTGGAAAGATAACTTTGGACATGTAGACAGAAAGAATAGCAGAGACAAAAGAAGAAATTAACTAGAAAACAGATGTTAAAGATAGTCCTTAAAAAAAGCCTGGAGGCTCAATTTCCAAACAAAATATAATGATAAAATATACAATACCAAATCTCTAGCTAGTTTGATAAAGAAAAAAGAAGAAAAAAATCAGATGAGAAATGAGAGATGACTACAATTAGAAGTTAAACTTAAAAAGAACAATACATACATATATATATACATATACACATATATACATATACAGGGACATATAGAAAAATATATACTAAATAATAAATTAAATTATTAAATAAATTTAAAAATATCTATAAATTTCTGGTTTCCTTAGGAAATATAAAACACCAAAATTGAGTCAGTTAGAAGCAATTCTGAGCAAACCAATAACTATGTGAAAGACAAAGTTGTCAAGAATCATATCCTAGAAAGAAATTGATTACATGGGAAATTCGTTACATGTTCTCTCAAACAATCAAGAAAAAGATAATTTTTATTTCATGGAATCCATTCCAAAGTATGAAAACTGTAAATATTTCTAGTTTGTTTCATGAAAGTTTCATTTCTAAAACCTAGCAAATACTGAAGAAAAAACAATATCAATCTCAGGAATGGAGCGGGGAAAAAACACCTGAAACAAGTATTTGCTAACTAATACAAATTAATAAAAGCTAATGCATAGGATGTAATGCAGCGACATATTGTTAGGAAATATGCTCAGATGAGGCATCACATCACAGAGAATAACCAGGTGATTACCTTAAAAGCTGTCAAAGATGTGTGATAGGATTCAAATCCACCCTTGATTAAGAAAAGGGAAAATAATCTAGATAGAAGGATATTTCAATAACATAAGCAAATAACTGTCATAGAACCAGTCAAAACCATATTTAAAACAGAAACCATAATGAACGATTATATGCTAACACTCTCTGGGAAACCCTTGCCATTACAATAGACCACCTAAAGCTACCCATAAAGCTCAGAAGTGAGATAATAAACATCATTGTTGCAAGAGAACATTCAAGAGAATAAAATGAAAAATTACAAGCAGGCTAATAACACAGAGATCAGTTTGATGCATTTTTTACAAGACACAGAGATGAAGGTGCTAGCTAACATTGCAATGGCAATTACACTGCATTGTATAAACGTATCCAGTCCACATGTGGTACACCTTAAACTTACACAGTATTGTATGTCAAATATATTTCAATTAAAAAATACATTTTGGAGGAAAAAGATGAAGCAACATTTTCTCTATACCAAAAATAATAGAAATACAATTTAAAAATAGACAATAATAACAAAAGTCTAAAATACCTATGAATAAAAGTACTAAGAAGCACCTGATACATATATGAAGATATTATAATTCTTTATCGTCAAACCTAAAAAGAATTTCAATACATGTAAGTACACCACACTACCCAATGAGAAGATTCAATATCCTGGAAGTCAATTCTCCCCAAATGAATTTATTTATTTTATATGAAGCAATTAACATCCCAGAGACATTTTTAAGATCTTTTAAGGTAATTCTGAGGTAGATGTAGAGAACATAAGTGTGAGAATAGTCATGAAAATATTGAAAGAAAATAAGGAGAGTTTGTATTTTCACGTATAAAATTAGGCAAGAAAATACGTAATCGAAAGAGTACAAAAAAAAAATGTGACTAGAAATTAAACAGGATAGTGAGTGTAGAGAGACTAAAACTTTGAAAGACTTTTGTATATGAAAATGGAAATATTCTGTATTAGCGAAGAGAGAGCACAATATTCATCAGGGAAGGTTTAAAAATTTTAGAGATGAAAGGCAGGAGCTAGAGGAGAGAGGGGGAGGGGAGGGGGAGGAGCCTGAGGTGGAAGGGGAGAAAAGAAGAGGCATAAGGAGGAGGGATGAGAGAGAGAGGCAAGGAGAAAGTGGAGATGGAGAAAAGGACAGGCTGAGCTGATGTTAGGCACAGTGCTAGGAACCCACAAGACTTTTAAGACCCACAAAAATGCTTTAATTTCTTTTAATAATAAGGAGAAAAAAATTAACGTTTAGGCGGAGGATAATGTCCTAAAACATGTAATATGACTACATTCCCCTTTATACTAATGTAGTCGTTACATACATAGCAGACGTTTGTAGTATATACACGCCCGGGTTTGGGCGCGCGCGTTTCAGTGCAGGGGGGCGCCGGCCGGCGTCTCCATGCTGCTCACCCGGCCGCTTCTCCTCTCTGGGCGGCGGCTGCAGAGGAGGCTCCCCGCTCCCCTCTGACTCCCACCTCCCACCCTGCCCCGACACAGGCTCCCGTAGGCTCCTCCGGAGGGCCCCAGGCCACCGCCTTGCCCGGGGGAGAAGGGAACCGCGGGCGCAAGGGGACACGCCGCCTGTCCTTGCTGGTCCCTCTTCCGCGGGCGCTGTGGCCAGGACAGGGCCGCGCAGCGCACGCTAGTCCTCCAGCTCTTTTCTCTCTCCCACCGACCCCGAGTCCCTATCCTGCCCCGCCAGGCTTGCCCTGCCTCCTCAAACCTTGTCCCATCGCCTGTCTACCAGGCCCTGGATGGAGCGAGCACTGAGTCCCATGCTCCTGGAGTTTGCATTCTAGTGGGGCGACGATACAACCAAATCAGTAAGTATCTATCAAGTAATACCAGCAGCACCCCTTCTTCGAGGGGTAGACCACCTTTCACCTTTCTTCCTAACGGAGGGCAAGTGGCATTCTATCCAAGGAAGAAACCAGATTAATGAAATGTTTACATAACAATGTAGAACTTTTGTATCTCCAAAATGACCTGAATAAATGAAACTAGAAACAACAAACAAGAAAGTAAAATTCAGATAAATTAAAATTTCAGGATTGAGGAAGAAATCATTCAAGATTTAGAACACGTGAATATTGTCTTGCGGCAAGGATCATTTTGTTTTTTCTAAGTATGACATAAACAGTAGAAAATGTTAGATAAATGAATTCTATACCTCAAAAATATCACCTACAAAGTGCTCAATTGAGATAAAAATATTTGTAACAAATGTGAAAGATAAAATATTAACTCTGCAATGTAAAACTAAACTCAATAGGTAAAATGGTCAGTACCCCCCTATTCCAAAATGGCAAAAGAAATTAGCAAAGCAACTCATTCTCATAAACAGAATTGAATAAACAAGAAGAAGGCACAGTGGGCATAGGCAATCAAAGACATGCAAAATACAAAGGAGAAGGAGGTATGAGTAGCACAAGAGGGGAAAGTTTATGTACGGAATTGGCACTCAAAATATACCTGTGGGAAATTTGTGTACTGTCTCATAATTTAAATTTAGCATCATGTATAAAAAACCTTTAAAAGGGCTAGCCCAGTGGCGCAGTGGTTAACGTCACACGTTCTGCTTGGGACCTGGGGTTCGCAGGTTCGGATCTAGGGTGCGGACATGGCGCCGCTTGGCAAGCCATGCTGTGGCAGGTGTCCCACATATAAAGTAGAGGAAGACAGGCACAGATGTCAGCTCAGGGCCAGTCTTCCTCAGCAAAAAGAGGAGGATTGGCAGCAGATGTTATCTCAGGGCTAATCTTCAAAAAAAAGAAAAAAGAAACCTTTAAAACTGTACCCTTTGAACTAGCAATTGTTTTTCTATAAATGTATGTGAAGACATAGGCATGAAGGTCCGTGTGCAAACATGTTCACCCCCGGACCGCTTATACTCGTGTATGTCTAGACATGTGAAAGATTGCAAGTAAATCACAGAGCAGCCAAAGAACGAAATTCAAGACTGTGAGTAACAGGAAGATGGGTATTTATTGACATGGTAGGAGACTAAAAACATTCTTGAAGAATATTCACCAAAATATCTACAATGGGTATGTTTTGGTAAAAACTTCCTTCCTTCTCTTCTCCATTCGCTCACTCTTCTTCCTTTATCAATCCATTCCTCTCTTTTTTTTTTGATTATTAAATTTTTTTTACAATTAATAAATATCATTTGTATAAAGAAAAAATCAAAATTTAATCTGTCTGTTTACATAACTGGCCTTTTCTACTTTGTTTTTTATTTTTTTTTGTGTGGGGTTCTTTTTTGGTAAATGCAGACGTAGATAAATATATTAGTATGTGTGGATATAGATGAAGGCTTAGATTTAGCTGTAAATATAAAGTGTTTAAAACAGAACTATCTGGGGCCGCCCCGTGATGGAGTGGTTAAGTTCGGGAGCTCTGCCTCAGCAGCCTGGGTTTCGCTGGTTCGAATTCTGGGCGTGGACAGGGCGCTGGTCGGCAGGCCACACTGAGGCAGCATCCCACAAGCCACAACTAGAAGGACCCACAACTAAAATATACAGCTATGTGCCAGGAGGATTTGGGGAGAAAAAACAGAAAAAAAAAAAAGAAGATTGGCAACAATCGTTAACTCAGGTGCCAATACTATAACAAAAAACACAGAACTGTCTACTGAAATGTCAAATTTTTGCATAGATGGCCTATTTACATTTTTGTGTAATTGCTTACACATAGTTGTAACAATTGCTTACACATTATTTTATGTTCTGCTGTTTGCTTAAAACATATCCAAAGTGTTTTCATAACCTTCGCTTTTAATGACTGCACTATGATAACTATTAAAGAATTCCCCAATGCATATATTCAGACCTGGTGATACTCACTTTTCTGATTCATCTCATATGTCAAAGATAAATAAATGTTTTCTAATATATGATAAACATCTCATTTTATTTCTTCTAAATTTTTTGCTTATTTACATTTAACTCATAATATAAGTGATTTTATTTTGATGTTTAAGATGTAAACAAAACTTTTTCTCTATTTATTTCAATGTTCTCAGTCATTTTGTTCTTTAACCTCTCCTTATGAAAATATCGGTTTTCCTATAATGGGGTAACAAGTCTTACCTTTCAAAATCAGGGAAATATTATGCCACATAGTAAATCAAATTCTCCCAAATGTTAAAAAAATTTTATAATAATCTTAAATTTATAATTTGTTTTATCCTAAATTAGTATGTCTTTACTCTTTTTTTCTTACCTTTTCTATAAAACATGTATGTTTAACTTTGATTTTAGATATAATACCTATATTATGTACAGGAAATACCCCTTTTTTAACTATTTAAGTAGGTTTTATATTAAAATATATACTAAATGTTACCACATCAGGACAAAACTCTTTATATTTATGATATAATATTTATAATCTCCCTTATATTACCATTCTTTCATAGATAGGTTGAAAACTTTTCATTGTTATTATTATTGGTATTATTATTTAGTTATTTCTTTAGCTATTATTATTTGAATATATTGCCGAATTCTGTTTATTATGAGATTATGGTATTTGGTCCTGTAATTACTGAAGAAAAATACTATAAATTTCTTTTTACCAAAAAGCTTTATGATCTCATTGTGCATAGATGTCAAATCTGGGAAACCTGCCACCACCCTTTGCAAGGAAATTTTCTGCCCTCTACTAATAAAATGGACTTCTGGTTTTTGGCTCCACGTGTAAGGTGCTTGAAAATCTCCAGTACGTTCTGCCAATAAGTAAAAAGCTGAACAAACTGAACCATCAATGACTCTTCTTAAATCCATAAGAGACATGAGGTCACAGGGCAAACTGATGCTCCCAAGGTTGGAGAGACTGATAGGTGAAGAGAGAATCACAAATT
The DNA here is from genome assembly GCF_041296265.1 of Equus caballus. Classification (NCBI taxonomy): domain Eukaryota; kingdom Metazoa; phylum Chordata; class Mammalia; order Perissodactyla; family Equidae; genus Equus; species Equus caballus. The sequence continues at coordinate 23,964,267 of NC_091687.1, forward strand.
ACCAGAGCAGAAATTCGTAAACTGAAACTTCCAAAGGAACCAGGGCTCAGGTAGGAAAACCAGAACTTTAATCAACTAACTACTAGTATCTCAGAGTGGACAAGTCTAAGAGTTAAAAACTCCAGGAGAACCCAGTCATAGGGGAACCCCCAAACTTTTGTAAGTTTTACCTCCGGGAGCTGAATCAGGTTTTTATAGTGAAGGTCACATAAAAATTCCCTCCTGCTTCCAGCAGTGTGCGGGGGAAAGAACCATTTTGAAATAAGCCAGAGGACTCTGTTCTTCTTAAAAGGGTGCTCTCAGGAGAAAGTGTTTAACCTGCTGGGGTTTTATCAGAGCCTAACAGACCTAGGGGAAGAGAAATACCCAACTCCAGTCTGCTTTAACCTTCCATGTGGGAAAAGGGAAATAGCAAACCCTATCCCACTCCAGCCATACTGACCCACCTAAGTGGAGAGAAAAAAAGTGATAAACACTGCAGAAGTTCACAGTCCAGGGGCACAGTTTTACTAAAAGACTGAGAACTAAAAGAAACAATTACAGAAGCTTCCCTTCTCCAACACCTTGCCACCACATTACCAAACGCCTTTTATGGCACTTCATTTTACATAGTACATCATGTTTCGCAATCAAGAAAAAAATCACAAGGCATAATAAAAGATAAAAAGCACAGTTTGAAGAGACAGCAAGCATCAGAACGTGATATGGCAAGGACGTTGGAATTATCAGACTGAGAATTTAAAACAGCTATGATTATTATGCTAAGGGCTCTAATAGATAAAGTAGACAGCATACAAGAATAGATTGGCAATGTAAACAGAGAGATGGAAGTCCTAAGAAAGAACCAAAAAGAAATGCTATAGATCAAAAATAGTGTAACAGAAGTGGAAAATGTCGTCGATGGGCTTATTAGTAGATTGTACACAACTGTGGTAAGAATCTCTGAGCTTGATGATATCTCAATCAAGACTTCCAAAACAGAAAAGGAAAGAAAATAAAGATTGAAAAAAAATCCCAGAATATCCAAGAACTATGGGACAACTACAAAAAGTGTAACATACTCATAGTGGGAATACCGGAAGAAGAAAGAGGGAAGAGAACAGAAGAAATATTTGAAACAATAATGACTGAGAATTTCCCCAAATTAATGTCAGATACCAAACCACAGATCCAGAAAGCTCAGAAAACATCAAGCATAATAAATGCCAAAAAACTACACCGACACATATCATCTTCAAACTACAGAAAATCCAAGACAAAGAAAAAAATCCAGAAAGAAACCAGAGGGAAAAAACACCTTACCTATAGAGAAGCAAAGATAAAATTACATCTGACTTTTCCTCAAAACCACGCAAGCAAGAAGAGAGTAAAGCAAAATATTTAGTGTTGAGAGAAAAAGAAAACACCAACAGAGAATTCTGCACCCTGTGAAATAATCTTTCAAAAGTGAAGGAGAAATAGACTTTCTCAGACAAACAAAATTTGAGAACACATGTTGCCAGAAGTTCTTTAGAGAGAAATAAAATGATATATGTTGGAAACCCAGATCTACACAAAGAAAGGAGAAGCAAAGAAGGATATGTGAAGAGAAAATAAAAACATTTTTTTCTTATTCTTAATTGATCTAACAGATAACAGTTTGTTCAAAATAGTAATATCAAGAATATGCTTGATTATGTATATTTATGTATATAATATAATTATATATATAGCTTCTGTACACATATATGGGTGAAATGAATAACAACAATGATATAAGGGACAGGAAGGAGGAGTTGGGAATATTTCTTATTGTAACAAATGGCTATATGGGTACTCATAATACTCATGACGTAGTGTAATGTTATTTGAAAGTGAACTTGGATTAGTTGTAAATACATATTCCAAAATCTAGGGTAACCACTAACAAAGGTAGTATAACTGATATGTTAAGAAAGGAGAAACCATGATGGGACCGGCCTGGCGGCACAGAGAGTTTGCGTGCTCCACTCTCTGCTTCGGCTGCCCAGGGTTTGCCAGTTCAGATCCCCTACGCACTGCTTGTTGAGCCATGCTGTGGGACGTCTCCCACATGTAAGGTAGAGGAAGATGGGCACAGACGTTAGCTCAAGGTCAATCATCCATCAAAACTGCTAAAACACTATCAGTCTAATACACTTGTGTTTATATTCTTTTAAGTTTTCTTGTGGAAAATTGTATTATTTTGTAAATAGTTACCTTATTTCTTCCTTTTTATTCTTAATTTGCTTAATTTTTTTTATGGTCCTTTTTCTTTGCCTAGAAATTTCAATGATTCATGTATTTTTATATAGTCAGTTGATTACATAAATAACATGAAATAGATGAAATTTAAAAATCCTTAATAATAGCTTAAAAACCGAGTAAGGCCATTCAAGCCTCAACCCTTAATTGCCAGTTAGCTTGCTCCAGCTTCCCCCATTCATATAAGAAAATATGGCTGAGAGAGATTTTTTTCTACCTCATTAGATTAGCTAGTGATTTTGACTGATTTTTGTTTCCTCATGATGACAATATAACTGCAAATGTATATTTATTGTAAACAAATACTATTTATTTTTCACATTTTACCAGATTTTTGGGGGTCATATGTTGTTGTTTTTGGTGTTAGGTCTGACGTTAGAGTCTGTAATCCAATTCATATAGCAGACTGATTCACATATTCATTTGGATAAGCAGGTGCGTGGTCTCTCTACATGAAGAGAAGAATTAGTTCTAGAGTATTAAAAAGAAGAGCCTTTCTATTACATATAGATGGCATAAGGAACTATGCTAATAAAGTCCAGCAGAGCAGAGGACCTAATGCATCTTCAGTAATGTACAGATAAAAACTTTCTAAATTAACTCAGCAAATTGTGTTGTTAATTTGACTAAAAATTCCTTCTCTTAGAATAGTAAATAGTCCCTGTAAAATCTTATTTATACTTAACTTACTTGTGAAAATTGTTTTCCATATATTGCATAAATAGCACTTTTGCTTATCAAATTATCTCAAATACTGTATTAATTGACTCTAAATTAATGATTCTGCTGTATTTCAGCTATTCCATAATTAAATTAGCAATTTTTATCAGCTTAGAATTAAAGTTTTTCAATCTTAAAAGAGGAATTAAAAATAGCAAAAATTAATACAATTTAAACTATATTAGGGCATCACTTTCTTGATTTTAGCACTATGATAGAAACTGATCTAAAACATTTATATCTTTTTGTTATGTGTAAAATTTTCCATTTTAAGTTGTTTCTTAGCAGGAAAACATTTTCAATCGATGTGCAAGGAAATGGAACAAAGAAATTTAAAATCATTTTTTTTAAACTTAACCTTTCCCATGTTCTATAAATATGGACACTAATCATATGAAGTTGTATGAAGTAGTGGTGTTATAAGATCATTCAAGAAGAAAATGAAAAACTTAGGAATGGACTTAGGAATTAATAAAAATATTTTAAATTAATTATATTATCTCAGGGGCCGGCCTTGTGGCCGAGTAGTTAAGTTCCCCCACTCTGCTTTGGCAGCCAGGGGTTTGCCAGTTCAGATCCTGGGTGCAGACTTATTCCTCGCTTGCCAAGTCATGCTGTGGAGGCATCTCACATAGAAGAACTAGAATGATCTACAAGAAGGATAGACCACTATGCACTGGGGCTTTGGGAAGGAAAAAAACAAAAGAGGAAGATAGGCAACAGATGTTAGCTCAGAGCCAATCTTCCTCACACACATACAAAAAAATTATATTATTTCAGTTTTGAACATGTATGTGTGGTTTAAAAATACTTGTTACTAATCATAATCTTATAATAAAAATAGATACTCTTAGGCTTTTGTTTGGCCCATCTGTATGCCTTTTTTTGTTTATAACGGCAAATTTCTGAATAGCTAGTTTCAGATCATTTGGCTGGATTTACAGCAGTAAGGTGAAATAAATTGAAGCAATGCTTCTCAGTATATGAATATGTAGGGCATCTATGTACACATTCACAACTGGATGCTCATAATTAAGCAAAAGAAAATATTTGAAAAATTTGGATGAAAAAGGAATTTTTTCCCAGACTATTCAAACCAGGTCACGAATTTTTAACCTGTTGTCCATGAATAGGCCTTATCTTCTGAATCTCTAAAACTATACTCATATTTTGAGTTGTATATGGCTCTCTCTCTCTTTTTTTTTAAGAAAGAGTTCAATTTTCCTCAGAATCCGAGTGGAATACATGACAAAGAAAAATCACTCCTTAGCTAGGTGAAGGCAATAATATCAATCTGAGCAATGAGGTTTGAGTTGTCTGAGATAGTCCACTTTCATTATGGTCTGGGAAAACATAGGGAAGTTTTATTTAAATAGAAAATGGAAGCATCTTTCCACATCTCCTCAAACTCTGTGCCATCTTTAAAAAAATGTTAACGTTCAGGAGTGTTTTGCTTGTTTGTTCCGTATGTTTGGCAGATCTCAGGAATTGACCAATAGAAAAAAATTAAATCATGGCTTTTTATTTATTGACATGTTTAACCATGAAGATGACATACATCCTTCATTATACAAATGTCCAGAATGAAAATTCCCTATTATAAACCTATGCACATTTTAAATAGCTGAATAAAACATTTTTACATAATCGCATTTTAACTTTCAGATTACTCTTGTGTTAAAGATGACAGCAAAAGTTTTTTCAAAATGTAATGGAGGGAGATCTGCTACCAGTATTAGCAGACCAGGGAATTTGAACTGGCCTTCTCAAAAGATTAACTGGAAAAGCTAAAGAAAATATTTAAAACATGTATTAAAGTAAAGTAGAGTTAAAGAGATGATAAGGAATTACGTAGATGAGACTTCCAAGAAGAAGAAAGTCCAGAGAGATAAACCTTGGCCCTTAGGGTTTTTCTAAGGGGATCTATTTGTTATAGCAGAGGCTGCAGAGAGGCTGAGAAGATGAACAGTATGTTGTATAGGCTTATGGGGCTAATAAGAAAAACAATGAGAATTCAGAGCCCAAGAAGGGAGAGCTGTTGGGCTTGTCAAGGGTAGCACCACAGGAGATAAATTTTCAAAGTGTGATCCATGCATCCTGGATAATTTCTCCTCACTTGACTTCAAGAATGAAGCACAGAGGAAAAATGATGAAAAATACACAAAAGATCTAAAACACATAAGTTGGAGTCTTAGAGTCAGAAGAGTGAGCTTAGAGAAGAAGCAATACCTGAAAACATACCAAAGGATATCATAGCACAGATTTAACAACATGCAGGCTAAATAAAAAGAAAAGCACACTCACTGCTGAAAAACAAAGTCAAGGGTGCGGCCCCGCGGTGTAGTGGTTAAGCTTGCGTGCTGTGCTTCAGCAGCCCAGCATTCACAGGTTCAAATGCTGGGTGAAGACCCAGCACTGCTCATGAAGCCACACTGTGGTGGCATCCCACATAAAATAGAGGAAGGTTGGTACCGTTGTTAACTCAGCAACAATCTTCCTAAAGCAATAAGAGGAAGATTGGCAACAGGTGTTGGCTCAGGGCCAATCTTCCTCATCCCACAGAAAAACAAAAGAAAACAAAGTCAAAAGGAAAACTGAAAGCAAATGGAGAAAATATATGCTGCTTCAAAGGGGCAACTAAGACTGACAACCCAACTACTAAGCTAGAAAAGGGAGGAAATACAATGATAGAAAAATACTTAAAAATGCAAATGAAGGCAAGAAGGGAAAGAAATGAGAAGATAGAAGAGGTAATATAAATAGCAAACAAGTAATAAGATGGTAAATTGAAACTCAAATATATGAGTAAATATATTAACTGCAAATGAGTTCTACACTCCAATTAAAAGCCAAAGATTGTCAGAGAGAAAGCAAAGCTTAGGTTCATAGAAACACACCTGAAGTAAAAGAACGGGGAAATTAAAAGGGTAGAAGATATATCAAAAGGGCATTAATGGGAAAAAAAGCACTAGACAGAAAGAGGAGAAAGAGGACATAATAATGATAACATTTCAGTTTACCAATAGGCAGAGCTGGGACTAAGGTGGGATAAGTGAGGCATCAAGGCATAACATTTAAGGAAGGACGCACTCTCAAGTGCCAGACTTGCACTTGTGTGACTCAGAGTGTGAAGACCTCATTAAATTCTGTATCGTAGGTGCCTCAATTGACTCATCCTAGTCCCAGCCCTGTCAGAAGATGAACCAATTCTAAATTTCTATGAATCCAATAACTTAGCCCTAAAATAGTAAAGCAAAGCTTGATAGAATTAAAGGAGAAAATGACGTATTTAGAATCATAGTTGAAAATGTTAATATATGTCTTTCTATAATCAAATGAACAAGCAAAACTATTCAATACGAAAATAAAATATTTGAAAAATATGATCGACAAGCTTAACCTAACTGGTTTATATAGAAACCACACTAATTTTTCTATGTATTCATTCAAATATGTACAGAACATTTAAAAATCACCATATGCTGAATCAAAAAGCAATTCTCAACAATTTTAAAGCATGCATAGTATGTTCCCCTACTACAGTATAATTAAGCCGAGTCAATATCTAAAAATTAACTAAAACTCCTTACATGTTTGGAAAAAAAGAATTGTGCTTCAAATAACCAATGAATAGAATAAGAAATCAAAAGGAAATTATAGAATATTCTGTTCTGAATGATAATAAAAATAGTTCATATTTAAACATGTGGGACGCAATTAAAACAGTTAATTAGAGAAAAATTTTTAAGCACATTGCAAGTATCAAAAATATGTTAGAAATTATTGTAGAATTGTTTTGGAGGAATCTACCTTGAGGAAATAAATAGTCAAAGATTAACATAACACATTTTAAAGATAGTTCCCTAAGGTAAGGGAATAGTTAAAATATTATATTGAATCTATCATTTGCAATAGTATGCAGTCAACAAAAATGTTAATTTTTTATTATATTGGAGTATATATATGCACGATATAAAATTAATTGAAAAAACAGACTACAAAATTGTATAAAAGTGTAATCTCAACTACTTGTGTATGTCAGCAAAATGTTAATCATGTTTTCTCTCAAATGTCTGAATTAAAGGTTTTATTATTATTATTATTGTCATTATTATTATGTTTTCTTTATTTTACTAGTTTTTTTAAACATATTTTTTAAACAGAAAAACAAAAAGCTATTTCTAAATACTTGGACTTGGGTATTTCCAATGCTATCTAGTGGAAAATTACATGTCACAGCTCAGCTTTGGCGCTTACTGAGTAATGTGCTTGGGACAACAGTAGTTGTCACTTGTGGCTGTGGTCACAGCCAGGGCAACCCACAGGGTCCCAGGCCCTTTTTGGGGGCACTCAAATTCTCTAGTTCTAAAATGAAAATAACGCCTACCTTGCTTTCCTCCCACAGGTTACTAGAAAAAAACACACACACACACACACAACAACAACAGACAGGATGATACAGTGGAACGCATATTAGGAACTGTAATCATGGAAAGGTTTACACACATCTATAATCACCCGGCTAGTTCATGGCAGAACTGAGGGAGAACTATAGGGACAGGATTATGCAGGCTCTCTCTAACAGAGCAATGAGCTCGCAGGAACTCGGATTCTCCCTTCCAGCAGGAGGGGCTCTCCCTCAAAGTAACTCTCTGGGAGAAGCCCCCAAGGGAGAGCCTGGCAGACAGAGTGGCTTTGCTCAGCCTGGGCATCCTCTGGTATCTAGCACCACAACCTCCGTCATTTGTGGGTCGTCCCTTCCCTTAGGCAGAGGAATCGAGCCACCCATTACTTAGGATTTCTTTTCCACCCCAAACCGACTGCTTTGTGGTTTCCCAATGACTCTCCAGCTTTCAGAATTTGGCAGCCTGAGTACTAAATTCACATTAAAATGCTGGGCTTTGCTGGTCTCTGGCCACAGCAACTGCCCATCCACTTGACCACTGTTTATTGAGAACCCACGGGCGTGGATTTGGGCCCTGGGACAAAAAGAAAAAAATACCTGCCCTATGGAGTTTACAGTCTAGTGGGAAAGACAGAGAATCAACAATAAGCATAAAAGTAAGTAAATTATACAATGTTATAAGGAGATGTGGGGGAGGTATGGGGGAAATTATTGTTAGATGATCAGTGGAGCCAGTGGGAGGAGGAGTTGAGATAGAAATCATGTAAATGGCATTGTCAGGACAGAACTTAATTAGAAGATGATTGGAACCACTTGACTTTTCAAGGTCCTGAACATCTTAAGTGCCCTCCCTGACATTTAAAAAGGGTTTCTGCTTCTGAGAGGACACAAGGGCTTACACACTTCAAATTCCCTGGGAACCTGAAATCCCAGATTTGTTTAAGCTGTTATTTAAGCTATTTACTATGGGTGTTAGTGCAAGGTAACTTCATGGTTTCTGCTCTTTGAATGTCCTTTGAAACAGTCTTAAAGTGAATTAGACTAGGGGCTGGCCCCGTGGCCGAGTGGTTGGGTTCACGCTCTCCGCTGCAGGCGACCCAGTGTTTCGTTGGTTCGAATCCTGGGTGCGGACATGGCACTGCTCGTCAGGCCACGCTGAGGCAGCGTCCCACATGCCACAACTAGAAGAACCCACAACGAAGAGTACGCAACTGTGTACCGGGGGGCGTTGGGGAGAAAAAGGAAAAAATAAAATCTTTAAAAAAAAAAAAATAAAGTGAATTAGACTACCTGGAAATATTTTGCGTTAGTCAAACAAACCAGCTCCTTTATTTTCTGTCTTCTGACAACTTTGCATTGCCGTTTGTAAGAGGTTCATGCAAACTGCAATTACATCAACATGTAGCCCTGAAAGCCCATGAGAACTCCAGGAATTGATGAACCTGCACAAAATAAAGTTTCTGGATCTGAAAACAAATTTAGGTGAACGGAAAAGTACTTATCAGAAAATCTAGTCCACATTTTATCCCATCAGCTAAATTGTTCCAAAACTTAACAAAAGTGAGATGGTATCAGCTTTTAGCATCTCTAATACATTGCTTTATTGCATACAGGTTTTGAATCACACTGAAACCATAGGATTGTAGTTGCCATGAGTTGCATTTTATCAGAACAAATGAGGGTGTCTTTTTTTGCCATACGAATTAGAGTGATTATTTCAACTCAAGCTGCAATAGTTCTAGGGAGACTGATTGTACATATATCATTGAAAACAAAAGAAAGAAAAGATCACAGTAGGATTCTGCAATGCAATGTTTGGTTTTGTTTGTGTGTGTTTTTAATACAGCTACTTAGTAGTAATTTGTTGCCCTATTCCTTCCACATTTTGCTAAATTCAGAACCTCTATAATTGTCATGTTTACAGCTAAAGATGCTCATAATCCTTTTTCTGTACTGAAAACTTAAGAATGCTACAAACCAAGCTAGATATCAATTAAAAGCTACTGATTGTAAATTTAGAAGATATTAAATAAAAAATTTTTAAAAACTGTTCTCTAAGGTTTCATATAGTCCAACATCATATGTTTAATAGATCCTTCAATTAACGCTCTTCTACATTGCATAGCCTCATGCTCTGGGCTGAGGAGAGTCCAAAAGAAACGGACACAGAGCTTCTTGTAAAAATGCCTTTTCTCACCAACTTCGCTCAAATACCTTACAACACAAAACCAGAATAAAGAGAAGTTCAGGAGGACCTGTAGCTTTCATTGAAATATTTGAGTGTATGACAGAATATATAAAATGAAATTCCTTATTACTTTTATGTACAAAAGTAAATTTCAGTTTTTTATAAAACTCATTAGAAACAATTTTGCTTTCAAAATTTTGCTGTTTTGTTTTTATTTTCATTTTTTATTGTGGTAACATTGGTTTATAACATTATATAAATTTCAGGTATACGTGGTAATATATTTCGAATTCTGTGTACATCACATCATGTTTACCAGCCACAGACTAATTATAATCCATCACCACATATAATCCGGTCACCCCTTTCACCCTCTTTCCCTCCCCCCTTCCCCTATGGTAACCACCAATCCAATCTCTGTTGCCATGTGTTTGGCATTGTTTTTATCTTCTACTTATGAGTGAGATCGTACGGTATTTGAATTTCTTCCTCTGACTTATTTCACTTAGCATAATACCCTCAAGGTCCATCCATCTTGCCACAACTGGCCGGATTTAATCATTTCTTGTGGCTATGTAGTATTCCATTGTATATATAAACCACATCTTCTTTATCCATTGGTCCCTTTATGGGCACCTAGGTTGTTTTCAAGACTTAGCTATTGTAAATAATGCTGAATGAACATAAGGGTGCATATATCTTTATGTATTTGTGTTTTCAAGTTCTTTGGATAAATACCCAGAAGTGGAATACCTGGAACATATGGTAGATCTATTCTTAATTTTCTGAGGAAACTCCATACTGTTTCCCATAGTGGCTGCACCAATTTGCACTCCCACCAACAGTGTATGAGGGTTCCCTACTCTCCACATCCTCTCTAACACTTACTGTTTCCTGTCTTATTAATTATAACCATTTTGACCAGAGTGAGGTGATAGCTCATAGTTTTGATTCACATTTCCTTGATAGTTAGTGATGTTGCACATCTTTTCATGTACCTGTTGGCCATCTGTGTATCTTCTTTGGAGAAATCTCTGTTCAGATCTTTTGCCTGTTTTTTAATTGGGTTGTTAGTTTTTTCGTTGTTGAGATGTATGAATTCCCTGCATATTCTGGATATTAACTCCTTATCAGATACACGGTTTGCAAATATCTTCTCCCAATTGTTAGGTTGTCTTTTCATTCTGTTGATGGTTTCCTTTGCTGTGCAGAAGAATTTTTAGTTTGATGTTGTCCCATTTGTTTATTTCTTCTCTTGTTTCCCTTGCCAGGTCAGATATGATATTTTTAAAAATGCTGCTAAGACCAATGTTGAAGAGCGTACTGCCTATGTTTTCTTCTAGAAGTTTAATGGTTTCAGATCTTACATCCAAGTCTTTAATCTATTTTGAGTTGATTTTTGTGTATGGTGTCAGATAACAGTCTACTTTCATTCTTTTGCATGTGGCTGACCAGTTTTTCCAACACCATTTATTGAAAAGACTTTCCTTTCTCCGTTGTATGTTCTTGGCTCCCTAGTCGAAAATTAGTTGCCCGTATTTGTGTGGGTTTATTTCCAGGGTCTTGATTCTGTTCCATTGATCTGTGTGTCTGTTTTTGTGCCAGTACCATGCTGTTTTGGTTACTATGGCTTTGTAGTATATTCTGAAATCAGACAGTGTGATACCTCCAGGTTTTCTCTTTTTTTCTCAGAATTCCTTTAGCTATTCAAGGTCATTTGTTGTTCCATATAAATTGTAGGTTTCTTTGTTGTATTTCTGTGAAAAATGTTATTGGAACTTTTATAGGGATTGCATCAAATCCCTAGATTGCTTTAGGAAGTACAGACATTTTAACTATGTTAATTCTTCCAATCTCAGAATATGGAATATATTTCCATTTCTTTCAACAATGTTTTATAGTTTTCAGTGTGCAGAGCTTTCACCTCTTTGGTTAAGTTTATTCTTTGGTATTTTATTCTGTTTCTTGCAATTGTAAATGGGATTATATTCTTAATTTCTCTTTCTGCTACTTTGCTGTTAGCATTTAGAAAAACAACTGATTTTTGTATGTTGATTTTTGTATGCTGCAACTTGACTATATTCATTTATTATTTCTAAAAGATTTTAGTGAATTCTTTAGGGTTCTCTATATTTAAAATCATGTCATCTGCAAAAATGACAATTTCACTTCTTCCTTTCTAATTTGGCTCCCTTTTATTTCTTTTTCTTTCTTGATTTCTCTGGCTAAGACTTCTAATACTATGTTAAATAAGCGTGGTGAAAGTGGGCATCCTTTCTGGTTCCTATTCTTAGAGGGATAGCTTTCAGGTTTTCTCCATCGAGAATGATATTAGCTGTGGGTTTGTCATATATAGCCTTTATTATGTTAAGGTACTTTCCTTCTATACCCATTTTATTGAGAATTTTTTATCATGAACGGATGCTGTATCTTGTCAAATACTTTCTCTGCATCTATTGAGATGATCATGTGATTTTTATTCTTCACTTTGTTAGTGTGGTGTATCACATTGATTGATTTACAGGTGTTGAACCATGCCTGCATCCCTGGAATGAATCCTACTTGATCATGTTTTGATATCATATCTAACTTCTTGTTTTGTCTGTGTGTATCCATTACCCTCTTATCATTGAAATAGGTAATTTTAGTACTTTTGTCTTTTGATCTTCATATTATCTTCATAGGTGGTTGATCTTCTACCTTTATTGCATTTTTGCCTTTACCAGTTTACCAGTGATTTTATTGCCTTTTTTGATAATTTCTTTACTCCTGTTTGTGGTCTTCTCTTTTCTACTTAAATAAGGCCCTTTAGCATGTCTTGTAGAACTGGTTTCTTGGTGATAAACTCCATTAATTTTTGCCTGTATGGGAAACTCTTTCTCTCTTTCCATTCTGAATGATAACCTTGCCAGGTAGAGTATTCTTGGCTGTAGGCTTTTTCTTTAGAGCACTGTAAATATATCATATCACTATCTTCTAGCCTGTAGGGTTTCTGCTGAGAAGTCCGCTGATAGCCTTATTGGATTTCTTTTGTGTGTCACTTGTTGCCTTTTTGTTGCAGCTTTTAGGATTCTCTCTTTTTCTTTAATTTTGGACATTAATTATAATTTATCTTGGTGTGGGCCTCTTTGATTTTATCCTGTTTGGTGCTCTCTGTGCTTCCTGTACTTGGATGTCTGTTTCCTTCCTTAGGTTAGGAAGGTTTTCAACTATTATTTCTTCAAGTAGATTCTCTTCCCCCTTATCTCTCTCTTCTCCTTCTGGGACACCTATCATACGAATGCTAGTTTGCTTGATATTGTTCCAGAGTTCCCTTAGACTGTTCTCATTCTTTTAAATTCTTTTATCAGTTTAGCTTGGATGATTTCCTCTAGTCTTTGGTGCAGCTCGCTGATCTAGTCTTCTGTATCATCTCCTCTGCTATTGAGTCCCTCTAGTGAATTTTTCATTTCCAGTATTGTATTATTCATTTCTGATTGTTTCTTTTTTATATTTTCCAATTCTTTGCTGACATTCTCACTGTGCTCATTCAGTCTTCTCCCAAGATCAGTGATTATCCTTATAACTTTTTGTTTGAACTCTTTGTCAGGTAGATTGTTTATTTCTGCTTCATTTAGCTCTTTTTTCTGGGGTTTTGTCCTGTTCCTTTGCTTAGAATGTATTCCTTTGCCTCCTCATTTTAACTCTTTATCTTTGCTTATATCTATTATTAGATGGATCAGCAATATCTCCTGATCTTGGAGAAGTGGCTTTTTGTAAGAGATGCCTTTTGAGGCCCAGCAGTGTGCTTCCTTCTTGTCACCAGTCCAAATGTTCCATGAGTGACCCCTGTATGGGCTACATGTGTCCTCCTGCTATAGCAGGGTTGCTCTTACTGCAGGTTCCCAGAGAATCTAGTGTTACCCTCTCTGGCTGATTGTTTGTAAATCGCATTTGGGGAACCCCAGCACAGTTGACTGCAAGGTCTAATAGCACACTCTTGTTGCAGTATTTTTGTTAAGTGAGTGGGCCCCCAGTGTAGCTGGTTGCTAGGCTTAGGGGCTTACTATTGCTGTAGGCCTCAGGCCTGCAAGGCTGTTATCAGCTCCCTCAGGATTGCAGCAGAGTGGGGCTGACCCTACTCATGGGAGCACCCAATTGTTTTAGGCTTTGTAAGGTGGAGCCAATCCCCTATGTGCCTATTTGAGAAGTACAGGTCTTCTGTTACCAATAAGCCCCACCTTGCACAGGTCCACACACACCGTCAATGTAGTCCTGGCCCAGGCACACATCCAGACCCCCTGGAGTATACCCAGTAACCCCAATGCAGAGGCCCTCACAGTCTCCACCAATGCCCCCTGCACTCCACTCACCTGCTCCTCACACAGGCCCTGCCCCACAGAGTTGGACAGATTTGCCTGCCTGCAGAGGGTCCAGGCACCCAGTATATGCAGGCCAACAAGTAACCTGAGGGCTTGCTGTTGGGTGGGAGCAGTCCATAGGGCAGGCTGCCTGCCCTGGCTGAGCTGAATTAAATCTGTGCTCTAGTGTGTGTTGCAGGCTCTGGGCTAACAGGTGAGGGGAAGAACTCTAGTGGTGTCTGCCAGTGTCTGTGTCAGTGTGCCTGTACTAGGTCACAACAATGGCTGCCACCAATGTCTCAGTCCGTAGAGAGGTCTCACCTCCCACCAAGATGCACCCAGAGCCTACCATGTGATTCTCTTTTCACCAAAGGACTGTGCGCCTTTCTTTCTGGTGACTTTAGGTTGCTTTCTGAGATGGGTGAATTTGTGAGTGGGTCCATTAAGAGCTGAGTTTTTCTGCTTATGTCTGATAGCTTTTCTGGGATAGGAGTATTCCTTGTTTCAGTTAATAGCCAGTGAAGTCAGATATTATGACAGTCATCTCAGTTGTGCTGAGTCCAAAATATGCTTATAGTATTAATGTGCCCCCACTCAGGTCCCCCACTCTTCCAGGGAAGGCTGTGTACCTTAAGATTGCTCTCAGCTGGCCAACTGTGAAGCTCCACAGCTTGCAAAGTTGGTTTTTTTCTCTCCAGAAAGGAATTTCTGCCTTTTCCACCTCACTCAGGACTGTCTCTTATTGTGGGGTTCTTTTTATTCAGTTTTCAGGTCTCTCTCAGGGGTAATTTGGAAGGAATAGTTGTAACTGGTTGTGTTCATGGGAGGAGGTGAGTTCAGACTCTATCTACACTGCCATCGTGACATCTCTACTTTCAAAATTTTGAAATCCACTTTCTCCCTTATATTCATTTAATAAAAAATCAAATTAAAGTTGAAATGAAAATTATACTGATTCAGAAGCTATTTATACTTTTGCTTTGAATCTTATCACAAAATTGAGGCTGAACCAAACCCCTCCTCCAAGACCAAGGAATTAGGTGCAAAGCCTTTAGTAAATTCAGTAGGGGCTGCTTGGTGAGATAAGTGAGTCAAAGGGTTAGGTGGGACAAAACAAGATGGCAGCTTCCAGGGGAAGGAGTCAGCTCCTCTCCTTTTGGTTTCAGTGAGCAGGAGAAAAGTGGAGAGATGATAGTTAACTCAGGCAAAGCTGAAAGAGAATTCTTGATTCTTCCAAAAGCAGTGTTTTAGGGGACACTGCTGGAGGTTTACTTCAGAAGAAGTAAAGCCACACTTTTACATGTCCAAGGAAAAATAAATTCTAATTACTGTTGAAGTTAATAGAATTTGTACATAAATGTCATTTAGAAATCATTGATTTATCCATTTGTTGTTTGATGCATGTGGTTAAATACTAGTTGGTGCAAATTGATTGTAAATTGGCAGTTAAAGGATCCATTCTGTATTAATGGTGTGACCAGAAGTGATTAGAAAGGGAATTTGCTATCGATCAGTATCCCCTGAAAATAATTCCTGTAGAAATTAATGAAAATTTCTTAAATAAATTTTCCCTAAAATCCAAAATCAATTTTCCAGAGGCTTGTGGTTTTTCACTTGCAGTTTTTAAAACCACACCACATACTTGCAATGCTTGATCATGCTGCCATGTGGAAGAATTCCTTGAGCCTGATAGAAATATAAGTCAAGTTTAGGCATTAATAAAAAGAAAGTCTTTTTCAAAGTCATATGAGATCCTTTCATATTTGAGAAGAATGTCAGAGGTATAAATGCTTGACATTTTACTTTCTCTCCCATTCCAGTTTTCTCCATTTGATTTGGGTATATCAATGATTTTGGGGAAAAAATAGACTGAACCTGAAGAACAAAGCATTATATAAGTATTAGTGACATTGTAATGGTGCAGAAAGATATATCAAAATTATTAAAAGATACACCTCATTGAAATCTTTTATATGATACACTAAACTTAGTTATCTTTTTTTAAAAAAGTAATATATTTGACTTCAGACCTTTCTATTTGGTTATCATAAGATGTCCCAATTCAGTGGAAAAGTAGAAAACATCTACATTATTTTACCTGAGGCATAACTAGTGGAAAGTGCCCTCCAATCAGGTGCCATAAATTATATCTTGAGTGTCAGAAGGAAATTGCAATATGCATATATGTAAATCATTAAAAATACAATGTCTTTTCAAGCTGTGTATGAAATGGAATGAGAGAAACTATATGGCCGTATCTCAAGACTAAAAGGAAACCCAGAATAATTTCTACTGGATGGAGAACAGTGACATGCTGTGATGATAAAAATTTCCCCAAACTACCATTAATATCTAGAGAAAAGATGGCAATTATTATTATTAGACTAAATAACAGAAACAAAAAAATGACTGTGTGGTAGAGATAAGGAAATACATTTTAATTACAAGACAAATTAAGCAATGAAATAGTTGGCAAGGGAAAACATGGTAACACAGTGTATGTAAGATATTATGTGTAAGATCATGGTAAGAAAACATATGTAAGATATTATAGCTGAAGGCATAAAAGTCCTTTTCCACCAATCCAGGGTAATCATGTAATGACAAAATTTCCTATACAGGGAGAATTAATAGATGTGCTCACTTCAATTCATTGCTGAAATATAAAGGATTTCTTATGTGTAGAATAGCCTTATTTGAAGAAAAAGAGACATTTATTCATTATGTAAATGGAGAAGAAAATAATTACTGCTGGAGAAAAGAATGACTTAAGTGTATTTAAACAGTGTACGATCTGAGTCATTCCCTGTGAAGGTTTTGAAGATTTTTGCCTCTGTTTCAATTTCCTTCTGTCATTTCAAATCCTAATTATAAAAAGAGAACATCACTACTGGTTACCATAATGGGATATCATGATGCAATAATTATCAGAGGAATTTGAGGTCCTGAGATGGAAAGAAATTTAAGGCACAGTCTTTTAGTAATAAATGTCGTAACTTAGATTGGGCCCACACCAATTTAAAGTTTCAGTGACAATGGACACAAAAGCGGTATGTGACCTGCATTTATTGAATGCTTCCAGGTGGCAGCTACTCTGCTAATTGCTGCAAGTTAAAGATCAAGACAGATACAGTGCCTGTTCTTATCAAATGAGGGAGAAAAGCAGTACAAATAATTGGTTAATTATAATTAGGACCAATGCCTCAAAGGAAAAGTGTGAGGTGCAAAAAGAGAACATAACTAGAAGATCTAATGTTAAATACTAATGGAAGACTTTCCTCAAAATAGTGAAGTGTAAAGGAGTAAACCAAGAAAAATGCTGGAAGGGGAGATATTCCAGTCAGAGAAAATTGTGCATGCAAGGCCCTGCATTGAGCTTTCTTAGCACATGAGAAGGAAAGAAAGATGGTCACTGTGGTTGATGCATTAAAAGCTACAGAGAACATGGAGCCTGATGAGGTTGAAGATCCAGGCCAGACCTAGACCATGCAAGCTTTTAATGCTCCATTATGAATTTTGCAGTTTATCCTAGAACAATGCAGAATGATTCAAAAGTGTGAAGTAGGAAAGTGACGTGATGATTTTACGCTAACTCAATGAGTTGTTCACCACCCTGTTCATCGGGGAATTGACCAGATGTCTGAATTTTAGTGACAAGAGAAATCAGACAAATCCAGGCTCAATTTAATTAGAAGCTGATGATCAGGGTTGTCTTAATCCCAGAGATGAAATATTGTAACAGGAATATTTACATGTTTTGCTAATATTCAAATTGAGTCTGTGACAAGCATAGGGGTCCTGGATCTTGGACACTGAGAATAAAGATCCAAGGTAGTGAAGGGAACATGGAAAACATGATCTATCAAGTTCTGGGGATAAGGGTTTGCAAAGGGCAGCCTAGATTTGAAGAGCTTGGTCAAGGGGATGAGGGTTTGTACTAGGTTTGTGCAGTGCTCTTGGCCTGGTAGATAACTAGGGCACAAACTGTGAGGGTGGCATGTGAAGGGGGCAAAGCACTGCCACTCACTTGTGAAATTTCCCTTCCTTCATGAATGAAGCAGTTGAAAGTTTGTTTTCCTTAATCTTCTGATATTATTTACAAGTCTAGGTGATTGTTTTAGGTTTGTATAGCTGCTGTAACAAATTATCACAAATTTTGTGGCTTGAAACAACAGAAATTTATTCTTTTACAATTCTGGAAGTCAAAGGTCTGAAATGGGTTTCACTGGACTGAAATCAAGGCATTGGCAGGACTGCTTTCCCTCTGGAGGCTCTAGGAGAAAAGACATATCTTTGCTTTTCCCAGCTTCTAGAGGCTCCCCACATTCCTAGCCTCATGGCCCTGTGCTCACATCACTCCAACTCCTGCTTTTTCAGCTCCCACTCTCCTGCCCCGCTCTTTCCCTTATAAGGACCTTATGCTTATATTGGGCTCCACAACATAAACCAGAATAATTTCTCCTTCGCAAGATACTTAACTTGACCACATCTGTAAAATCCTTTTGTCATGTTGTGATAATAAAAAATAAATATTTGGGTTTTGTCTTCAGTTTTTAGCATACAGCCCGTAACACCCTTGGAATCTCCAGAGAGATAAGGGTGTCTTTTGTATGCTAATGAGAGGACTGGTGACTGGAGACCCCTAGAGACCTTCAAAATGAGGACTGATTACCAGAAAGAACTAGACATGTATATTAGTCAGAGTTCTCCAGAAAACCAAACCAATAACATATATATAGATCTGTATAAGGGAAATTTATTATAAGAACTGGCTCACACAGTTATGGAGGCTGAGAAGTACCACAATTTGCCATCTGCAAGCTCAGGACCTGAAAAGCTGATGGTATAATTCACCTCCAGTTAAAGGTCTGAGAACCAGGGTCTGCCGGTATAAGTTTCAGAATTTGATGGCCTGACAACCAGGAACTCTGATTGTCCCAGCTCAAGAGAGAGAGAATTTGCCCTTCCTTCATCTCTTTGTTATTCAGGTCCTCAGTAGATTGGATGAGGCCCACCCACACTGATGAGCGTGGGTCTTCTTTACTCAGTCTACTGAACCAAAAGATGATCTCTTCCAGAAACATCCTCACAGATACATCCAGAAATAATGTTTTACCAGCCACCTGGGCATCCCTCAGACCAGTCAAGTTGACACATAAAATGAACCATCATAGTGTGATTAGAGGATTGAAAGTTTCAGCCCTAACTGCAGACCTCCAGGGAGGGAAGTGGGGCTACAGATCTGGTTAATAACCAATGGCTAATGATTTAATCAATTGTGTGTGTGTGTGTGTGTGTGTGTGTGTAGCGAAACCTCCATTAAAACCCCTAAACAACAGAGTTCAGAGAACTTCTAAGTTGGTGAACACACTGAGGTCCTGGGAGGGCGACATACCTGGAGAGGTCATGGAAACTTCTGGCTCCTTCCCTCATACTTTACACTCTGCATCCCTTCCATTTGTCTGTTCCTGAGTTGTGTCCTTTATAATAAATTAGTAAACATAAATAAAGAGACTTCCTGAGTTCTGTGAGCTATTCTAGCAAGTTATCAAACATGAAATGGGGGAGTGTTGTGGGAACCTCTAACTTTGTAGCCAAGTCAGGCAAAAGTGTGGGTACCCAGGACACCCAATACTTGTGACTCATATCTGAAGTGAGAGCAATCTTGTGAGACTGAACCCTTAAACCTGTGGCATCTGATATTAACTCCACATAGTTAGTGTCAAAATTAAATTGAGGGACTGGCCCTGTCATCGAGTGGTTAAGTTTGTGCACTCCACTTTGGTGGCCCAAGGTTTGCCCGTTCAGATCCTGGGTGCAGACCTAGTACTGCTTATCAAGCCATGCTGAGGTGGTGTCCCACACAGAGGAACTAGAAGAACCTACAACTAGGATATACAACTATGTACTGGGGGAATTTGGGGAGAAAAGAAAAGGAAGATTGGCAATAGGTGTTAGCTCAGTGCCAATCTTCCTCAAAAAAAAAAATTGAATCAAATTGTAGGACACTGAGTTTGTGAATGGAGAGTTGGAGAATTGGTGATTGGTATGGAAAAAACCCCACATATTTGGTCTCAGAAGTGTTGTGAGTAAAAAAGTTCACATGTTAAGTCACATATTCACAAGTTCGGGCAATTAAAACAGAAACGTCTTTGGGAATCCATTATTCTACCTACCTCAGTCCTCCCTTTGATGCCCTAAAATCCATGCCCATCCTGTAAGTGAGCAAAAGTTAGGCCATCTTGTTTTGCTAAAAGACCCCAGCCCTTCCTCTGTGTGACTACTTGCTGCTTTGCACTTACTTTAAAAAAATTCACATGCTCTCCTGATTTATGGCCTCCACTTACGTATGTCCTCCCCAATACCTTGATAAATTAAAACTTTGTTCTATGAGTTTCTTTCCAGAAACAGGCTGACCATAGGCAGGAAACACACCTATGAGGTATCCATCACAGCTCACAGAAGAATAGAACAATGTGATGCCTGGAGACCAACATCTCTGGCTCCCCTCCCTACTGCCCATTTTCCATATATAACTGCTTCAAGATTCTGTAATTTTTGAAGATGGGTTTTTGAGACATAAGCCGCCCATCTTCTAATTAGGCAACTTGGAGGAGGCTGTTTTGGGATTTTTCCCTGCAGCTGCTGGGCAGCTTTGTCCGCCTGGGGAATTCCCCTTGTGGCTTCCTCACTTGCCGACTGCCTCTAACGCTTCAGTGATCGGGAAACGAAAAACTGGATCATAAGCTGAGGAGCTTATAACTGCAGCTAGGTGAGTTGTATGGAATGTACCATCCGGGTACTACATTCGTTTGTTCTGGTCTGGGGGTCTTAGGCCAAGGTCCATCTGGCTTAGTGCCATTGTTTAGGGATAAAGGAAAGTACAAACTGCCTGGTATATTATCTGGAAGACTAGTCTCTTCCTTTTCTGTGGTGCGTACCTGTATGTTCTGTTCTCCTGAGTGCGTGTGTCATTCCACTACTCTGTGTGGCAGTTTTTCTCTGTGTCAGAATCCCACAGCACACTTCCAGTGCTTGTTACATCATCTGTGGGGATGTGAAGTTTGTGACCTTTTCTGTCAAGTATCAAGACAGAACTATATACCTCAATTCGGGCTCTGCTGTTTGTATGTTAACCCTTAGGAAGAGGCCATGAGAGCATGGCCTGACCATCTTTCCTGCTCTTTGTCTGTCTTGCCCAGCATCTTCTTTGCTGCCATTGTGTAAAAGTTAGGTTTGGGTTTAAAGAAAGCTGGATTTGGACTTCCTGCAAAATAGAAGATCTAAAAAACTTTCTATCAGGCACCCAAGCCCCTACACGGATGTTGGGAAATTAGATCTTTACTCCACCTTAAGCCATTAACTCTTGTCTCTTTGACTTGTTCAGCACTGGTGCAAGAACTGTATGCCTGGGCAGAGTGGGGTTTGGATAAGGCCTAGAGTTATCTGGATGCCTGAAGTCAACCTCCACGCCCTTCTCCCGGTCCGTTATTTGTCAGACACAAACTTTACCACCATGGGCACTACCCTGTCTGTTCCAAGAAAGAAAAAGAGGCCCACTAGGGTGCATGCTGACCAATTGGGCTGATTTCATTTATGAGCCCATGACAAAGAAAAGGATGACCTTTTACTGTAATGTAGCCTGGCCCCAGTATATACTGGGCTCAGGAGAAAGTAGCCCAAAACAGGTCACTCAATTATGATACCATTTTACATCTAGAATTGTTCTACAAGAAGGAAGAAAAGGAAAGTAAAATCCCCTATGTTGGAGTCTTTATGCTGCTATATCTAGATCAGGGAAGAGGGGACAATGGACTGAGGAGTCCCCTGGCTCCTCCTCCTCCTATCCCTTTTCCAGGCCAACTGCTTGCCCAAGGAAAATGCCTGAAGGATTGCCAGGTCTAAGAGAGGGACTCTGTCTTTCTCAAACCTGCAAGGGACACAATTTTGGTTAAGGGGCTCTTCCTGGAGCGGGGCAATTTCCACTGTGACAATATCCCCTGGATATGAATGGACAAGGGCAACCGGCAAGCTTCGTTTCAATGCACTCTCCTTTCTCTACCTCAAATCTTTTAATTAGAAAAATTTTAGGGGCCAGCCCTGTAGCCGAATGGTTAGGTTTACACACTCTGCTCCCACAGCCCAGGGTTTCGCTGGTTCAGATCCTGGGCGCAGATAGAGCACCGCTTGTCAGATCACCCTGAGGTGGCATCCCACATGCCACAATTAAAATATACAACTATGTACTTGGGAGATTTAGGGGGAAAAAACAAATAAGATTGACAACAGTTGTTAGCTCAGGTGCCAATCTTTAAAAAAAAAAAAATTTATATGCCTGAATGCCCTGTTCTCCTCCTGGGATGAAACTTTCTGTGTAAATTGAATGCTCAAGTGAATTTTACTCCAGGCCACTTAGAGGTGCAAGTGCCACCAGAACTATTGGTTCCAGATGGCCCTGCTAGGTGTTCAAATACCACCACCGAACCAATTGCAACTGGAGATCTTCAAGGAGATAAGACTGGAAGTGTGGGCAGATAAGAAGCCTGGGAAAACAAAGCATGTCCAGCCAATACATATACCCTTGAAAACCCAAAAGATAAAGCCTAGCCTGAAACAATATCTGCTAAAACAGGAGGCTCAGAAGGGTATTCAGCCAGTACTGCAGAAATTCCTGCTGGCAGTATTAATCAGACCTTGCCAGTTGCCATATAATACTCCTATTCTCCTGGTCAAGAAACCCAATTCAGAGGAACATCAGTTTGTTCAGGAACTTCATGCCATAAATGAGGTGGTTCAGGACCTGCACCCTGTGCTGTCCAACACTTACACCTTGCTAACCAACATCCTGAGTGAATTCGGCTGGTTTTCAGTTTGGGGACTTAAAGGATGCATTCTTCTGCATACTGCTCACAGAAGAATCACAACAACTTTTTGCCTTTGAATGGTGTGACCCAGACACCCAGGCCACTCAATGATATTTTTGGACAGTGCTCCCCCAGGGCTTTAAAAACTCCCATATGCTATTTTTGGAGGGCCTGGCTAAAGACCTGAGCCACTTACAATTACAAGAAGGTCTGCTGTTACGGTATGCGAACAACTTACCAATAGCAGGCCCCCCTTGTGAGCAGTGTGTAGCCAACACAATAAAGGCCTTGAATCATTTGGCTGAATGTGGGTATAAGGTCTCACAAAAGAAAGCACAGACCACCAAACAAAAAGTTACATATTTAGGATTTATGTTATCAAAAAGCCAAAGGGAAGTGCTGCCAGACCAAAAGAAAGCTATAGCATGCCCGAGCCCTCCCACCACCCGGCAACAACTAAAGGGATTCTTGGGCATGATTGGTTTCTGTTGAATCTGGATTCCTAACTATGATCTCATAGTGAAGCCCCTCTGTGAGGCTCTAAAAGGACTAGAGGTGGAGCCACTAGAATGGACAAAGGAATGTCAGGAGGTCTTTGATACCATCAAGACAAAGTTAATTTCAGCCCCAGCCTTGGGACTTCCTAACTTGGACAAACTCTTCAGCCTATGTGTACATGAAAGGCAGAGAATAAGCTTGGGGGTATTAACTCAAAAATTAGATATGACTACCCAGCCAGTGGCTTATTTTTCCAAGCAATTAGATCAGACTGTTACAGGCTGGCTCCCCTGCCTCAGGACAGTGGCTGCTACTTGTGACATCCTGCAGGAAGCTGAAAATTCACCTTAAGCCACCCACCACAGTATATGTGTCACATCAAGTACTCACATTATTAGAACAAAATGGAGGCTATTGGCTCAATTCAGAAAGAATGGGCAAATACCAGACCATCCTTTTGGACAATCCAAATGTACGGATGCAAGTATCCCTAAACTCAGTCACCTTCCTCCCCAATTAAGACATCAGAAGCCTTAGAACATGACTGCTCACAAGTTATTGAGACAGTGTATTCTAGCTGCCTGATTTGTTGGACTGTGTGCTGGAAGAATCATACTTGTAACTCTTCACAGATGGCAACAGATTCATGGAGCAAGGTAAGAGACATGCAGGGTACCCGGTCAAAACTTTATAAGAGACTTTATAGGCAAAAACCCTACTCCCAGAGACATCGGCTCAAAAGGTGAAAATCATCGCCCTCACTTGGGCTCTACAGCCAGCTCAAAGGAAAAGAGTAAATATATACAGAGATTCCTGTTATGCCTTTGCTGTAGTTCATGCTCATGGGGCAATCTGGAAAGAAAAGGGACTCTTAACAGCAGGAAAAAAGGGAATTAGACATGGTCCTAAAACCTTAAACCTGCTAGGTGCCATTAATGAGCCTGCTCAGGTAGCTATCACACACTGCTCTGGCCACCAGAGGGAAAATCTAATGGGTCCAGAAGTACATCTCATAGGGCCCCATCAACAAAGGACTATATAACAGGTGACTAAAAATTACATAATCTGTGCAAAAATCAGCCACAAGACTGCTCTGGTCCCCAACATCTGAGCACCCAACGTAAAGGAAGTTAGCCTACTGAAGACTGACAAACAGACTTTACCCAGAGGCCCCAGGAAGTTGGAAATTTTAGGTTTTTGTTAGTATTTGTGGACACCTTCACTGGGCGCGGAAAAGCCTTCCCCACTCAGACTGAGAAAGCATCAGAAGTCACTCATATGTTGCTAAAAATATTCATCACTAAGTGTGGTCTGCCTAATACCTCGCTGAGTGATAATGGACCAGCTTTTGTCTCCCAAATAACCCAACAAGTGTCCAAAAGCTTAGACATCCAATGGATTGGATATATACTCAACTTGGAGGCCTCATTCAACTAAAAAGACAGAAAAAATAAATCACACCTTACAAAGACCATTACCAAAATCTGTCAGGAAACACAACTAACTTAGCATAAGGCACTGCCCCTTACCCTGCTACAGGTTAGAGTAACTCTCTGAAGTCGACTTAAATTAAGTCCTTTCAAAATTATATATGAAAAATCTCTCTGGACATTTTAAGGAATATTATGATTGCTAATTATGTTAAATCATTAAGCTCTGTATTAACTTCTGTCCATGAGTTTCCTTCTCATAGATGTGCATATCTGACGAACACGCCACTACATGCCTTCCAACCAGGTAATCATGTTTTGCTAAAAGCTTGGAGATACTAGGGACCCAAAAACCAGTTGTCACTCAAATTAACTGGCCCCTTTGAAGTTCTCACCACTCACTCATCTGTAAAACTTGTAGACATAAAGCCCTGGGTACATCACTCCTGGATTAAGGCAACCTCAAAACCACAGGAAAGTATCCCACCTGTATCGAGGGGGAAGTGAGTGGCCGAATCCCTTGGAGAACTAAAATATGTCTTTTAAAAAAAACACTTTGATCTAATCTATCTAATCCTTCTAATTCAAAAGAAAAGTAACAGTTTTCCATTCTATGGTCCCCGTATGAAGCCTTGATTCAGCAGGAAGCAGCTAGAGGAATTACAATGCCCCGTCTCCTCCTTGACCATAAGATTATGGGTTACTACGGACAGGGGGAAATTGTAAGTGAGCAAAAGTGCGGCCAACCTGTTTTGCTAAATGGCCCCAAGCCCTCCTCTATGTGACCTACCTGCTGCTCTGCACTTACTTTAAAACATTCACATGCTCTCCTGATTTATGACCTCCACTTATATATGTACTTCCCAATACCTTGATAAACTAAAACTTCGTTTTATGAGTTTCTCTCCAGGAAAGGGCTGACCATAGGCAGGAAACAGACCTAGAAGATATCCATCACAGCTGACAGAAGAATGGAATAATGTCATGCCTGGAGCCCAACATGCCTGGAGACCAACATCCCTGGTTCCCCTCCTTACTTCCCATTTTCCGTATATAACTACTTCAAGATTCTGTATTTTTTGAAGAAGAGTTTTTGAGACATTAGTCATTCATCTTCCGATTAGCCGGCTAATCTAACTAAACTTCCTTTTTCCATCTCTGACTCATTGTGATTAATTGGCTCAGATTGCCCCGGCAAGCAGAGTGAGCCCATTGCTCAGTATCAACCCCCTTTGCAAAATACATTCACCCCATTCCAACATCCCCAAACTTTTCAACATATTGCAGGCTCAACTCAAAGTCAACAGCTTAAAATTCCCCAATGTCATCATCTAAATCATTTAAATCAGGGATGAGAGGCTCTGGGTAAAAGACCATCACAAGGCACATTCCTTGCCATCTGTGACCCTGTGTAATCAAGAAATAAGTTACATGTTTTCAAAATAAAATTCTGAGGCAAGCATAGGATAACAGTTATAGACACTCTCATTCAAAAAGAGCACTGAAGGAAAAAGGGAATGACTAGTCTCAAGTAATTTTGAAATCCAGTTGGGCAAACAACAACAGGTTTCAAGGCCTGGGAATAATTCTCTGTAGCCTGTGGTTTCATGTGTTTGCAGTAGTTTTATCAAATATTTCCATCCTGTCGAATTTGGGGAGTCTAACAGTCCTCTTTCTTGCTGTCCTCTCTGCTGTCCCTTTCAGACTAAACAGGCTGTGTTTTAGCTGGTAGAAAATTCTCAATGCCTTGTGTATCTCCTGTGTGTGACATAGGGATTCACTTCATTAGATAAGAGGCTCCACCACAGATCTTTCATAGATAATTGTATCCCTATTTTTGGCTTCTGCAGAGATGATTGAAGGGACCCATAACCACATACTTAATTTCTTCAAGGGGCCCTCTCTGTTACTGAATACTACCATGCCCTTTAGTTCTTTCTGAGGCACTATCAAAAGAAAAGATACCAGCCACACCCTAGGTTTTCTCTCCAGATCATGCTTTCCTGACAGAAAATTGTTCAGTATTAGCATCTTTTGCAATCTAGATAGGCTGAGAATTTCCAAAATCATCACATCTTTGTTCTTTTTTGCTTAACAGATGTTGCCTCAATTTGTCTGTTTCCTCTTATGTTTTATTATAAGCAATAAGAAGAAAACAGGCCATACTTTCAACACACTGCTTGGAAATCTCCTAAGCAAAATGTCAACATACGTTGTTTACAAATTCTGCTTTCCACATATCTGTAAGATACTAACAACTAAGTTTTCTACTCCTATAAAACAAAGATCCCCGTTCCTCTAGTGTCTAATAACATCTTCCTCATTGCTTTCTGAGGTCTCATCAGCAACAACTTTAATGTCCATATTTCTACCAGTAGTCTACTTGTGATAATTTAAGTATTCTCTAAGACAATATAGGCTTTCTCTATAATGCTCCTCATTTCCTTCTTAGTCCTCACTAGCAGAGGTGTGGTTAAAATTCATATTTCTACTAATAGTCTGTTGAAGGCAATCTAGGCTATTCCCATTGTGCTTCTCAAAATTCTTCCAGCATCTACCCACAGCCACTTTCACATTTTTATTTATTTGTTACAACAGTACCCCATTTCTAATACAAAAGTCTCTATCAATTTCCTATTGGTGCTATAACAAATTATTACAAACTTAATAGATTGAAAGAATACAAAATTTATTCTCCTAAAGTTCTGGAGGCCAGGAGTTCAAAATGAGTTACACTAGGCTAAAATCAAGGTGTCGGCAGGATTGTGTTCCTTCTGGAGGTCCTAGGGAGAATCCATTGCCTTGCCTTTTTCAGCATCTAGAAGGTACATGTATTCCTAGGCTCATAGCCCCTTCCTTGCATCACGTCAACATCTCCTTCTATTGTCATATCTCCTTCACTGATTATCACTCTCCTGACTCCTCCTTTCACTTTATAAAGACTTTGTGACTACATTAGGCCTACCAGATAATAGAGGATAATCTCCCCATCTCAAGACCCTAATCAGATCTGTAAAATTATCTTTACCAGATAAAGTAATATAGTTATAGGTTCTGGGGATTAGAACATGGATATCTTTGGGGGACCATTATTCTGCCTATACAATGACATAGCCAAATTTCTGGGAATAATGGAAATATTTTCCTAAGCATCCAAATCTCCCTTTCCAGAAACTAACTGAAAGAAAAAACACCTTAGTAATAGTAGAAATCAAGAATATACATCAATTGTACTTTCTGTCAAATAGGATAAGAAGGAATAAATTGAAGAACTCTAAGAGTCAACTCAGATTTCAGCTTCTAGATAAAGCACAGATTTATTTCAAGGAGTCAATGGAAAGGTCTAGGCAGAATATGCTTCACACAGCCTGATTTAGAAGAGTGGAGATGGCAAGAAAGAGTTTACCTTGAGAGAGAAAGGAACTAATCCACATGGAATTTCACTTCCTGCTGTAGGTCAGTGTGTAGCCAGGTTAGGCTGCTGCCTAACCTGCTAACCTTCCTGAGGCAAACAGTCACACCAAACCGAAAGCTTCTCCCTAATTTATAATCAATCTAATGCAGTAGAATTCTTTTTCTGCTATTCATTCATACACTCATTCAACAAATTTTTAGTGAGTGCCTCCACATCTGTTAGAGGTTCCTGGGATAGTGCAGTCAATAAAATAAAGTCTCTCCTCTCATAAAACTCACGTTCTAGTTGGGAGAGAAAGACAATAGAAAACAAATAAATTGTAATAGGATCAAGTAGCACTAAGTTCTATGAAGGAAAATAGTGTAGGATGACGTAATAGGGAGGCGAAGAAGGGAATAAAGACATTTGAGCAGAAACCTAAAAGAGAGAAAATGAGTTATCTGAATGGATATTTAGGGGGTAGGCAGAGGGAAGAGCAAGAATCAAAAGCACTCCTTGGAATGTTCTAAAGACAGTGGGGAGCCAGGGTGGCTGGAGAGGAGAAAGCAAGGGGACATTTGAAAGATAATGAGGCTAGAAAGGTGATCTAGGTTCTGATCATGTAGGTCAAGCCTCTGAAGTTTATTCTAAGAATATTGGGACAGAGGAGTGCAGAGATCTAATTTACATTTTAAGAGGTAGGCAGCAGTTTACCAGCTACAAGAGAGGCCTAAGAGTCAGTAAGAATAACAAAGATAGTAGTTTGTTGTTGCAGAGAGTAAGTAGGGCAGCTTTAATTAGAACTCCACTTGAGCACTGTGATATGGAAAGGGAAAAGAAGGAGGGCATTGCGAGCTGCCAGAGAGAGGAAAGCATTCCCCGCTCACTCAGTCCACCACTGTCTATACATCCACAGTCAGTTTCCTGAATTGACCCAAAAGCATCAGTGATGACACATGCAGAGAATCAGGCTTCTCCACAGCAATGGTTCTCTGTGGAGTGGAGAGCTCTTCTTCAAAAAAGAGAGAGAGATTCAAACTGAAATGGAAACGGTGTGCTATGAATGAGGGACAGGCTAAGAAGCATGGCCAAGTAAAGATAGCTAGCTAATGTCAAGGTGACCACAGCAAATTCAGTGAAGAAAATGCCCAGGGCCAAGAACTCCTTCCCTGAGAGGTATTGATCCATGTGCTTCCTCACCTTCCTGGGGCACTTGGATAAACAAACCCATAACAGAAACTTACCCTTATCACAATCATGCTGAAAACTAAGAAAAGGACTCTGATAGTATCCAGACATACAGTATTGTATCCAGCTATGATTTACCCATATTTATCTGGGATAATTTTACAAGCAGAGGTAGATCTCTTCTCTTCCATAGGTGAGTTAAAAAAAAAAAAAAAGCACATAGGGCCTATGATTTAATTTGCATTAGGAAAGAACAAAAATAACACTTAAGAGTACTATTTGAAAAAGATGAATTTAAGGCAGCACCTTTGTGCTCAGAATCCTTTCAGAAGATGTGGATAGCTTCCCAGAAAACATGTACAGAAAAATTCAACTTACATGTCAAAGGACAATTTATTCTCATAGACAGATCTTAAGAGCAGTGGTATTCATATAATAAAGCAATAGCCCCTTATTTGAAAAGATCACAACAGCACTAAATATCAAACTTTACTGAGTTTTTCCATAGCTGCACTAAAATTGAAAAGATTTAAAAGTCTCTGACTAAATAGGAAAAAACAAAATGAATTAATACAATATCAACAATGATGACTGAAAAATAACAAATGTAAAACGTAAGATATGTAGAAGGAAGAAGTTGGTAAAGAAACCAGAAATTTAGAAATTAGAAACCTGAAAGTACAAACGTTTTCAAAATATGTATTTATCATGATGTTCTAAGCCTCCTGAAAACGTATTCTAGGAATATAACATAATAATAATGACCATTATACTTGAGAAGTGTCATTAGAGTTTATTTTTCCTCATATTTCTCATTTTGTACCTGTGTTTTGTTTTTTATAAAATGGATATTCAGTATATGTAGATTAGAACATTGCATGCAAGCTTCTGTTTAGGATTTAGACAGATGGAAAGAGGATCACTCCCACCGTTACACCACCAATAAAATAATGCTAGAAAATCTACAAATTCACAACTTTTCTTGAACATATCAGAAAGCTGAGGTCACTGGGTAACCAATTAACCTGAAATCTAAGGAAAGACAGGCTTTTCCAGATAGAGATAAGATATAAGCACCTGTTTGCCTGGGTTAGATGCTGGTGGGCACTGGTAAAAAGAAATCATCTACAATTTGTAGTGAATTACCAAAGACTGACTGTGGGATAGCAAGACAATGCAGAACCCCTGGGACCTACAGACACAAGGGAGATTCAACACTACCTGCAGGCTCTTCTCCATGTACGTCATTGGGTGCTCACAAAAATAAAAGACTGGCAAGATTCCTGAGAAAGTGTTCTTCCCAGTGTGAGCCTGGGGAGAGGGACTGCAGACACTGCTGCAAAGGCACAAAACTTCAACCAGACCCTTATCCCTTCACCCCTTGGAAAAAAACATCTTAGGCTGCTGGATAAAGGGCAAGAGCATTTCTTTGCCCCGGGGAAAACCTCCTGCAGATGAGGTGAGTTGGGGAGAACTCATTCCCTCTGGGAGAAAGAAAAGACTATATGCCAAGTTCACATCTACAGCTGGGAGTAGGGCAGGAAGACTGAGAAAGCCCCACTCAAACATGGTAGGAACCCATGTAGGGAAGAATCAGTGAACTTAAAGATAAATCAATACGAATTACCTGAAATAAACACAAAGAGAAAAATAAGAGCTGATAAAACAGAGATGTAGGGAAATATAAAATGTCAGCAAGTGTGTAATTACAACCCCAGGATCCCAGGAGGAGAAGGGAACAGAACACTGCAAAAGAAATATTTGAACAAATAAAGGCTGAGAACTTTGCAAAATTAATAGACATCAAAACACAGATCCAAGCTCACAGAACACCAAATAAAATAGATACCAAACACACATTCATATGATCAACTCAATAGATGCTGAAAGAACCTTAGAAAAAATCAATATCTATTTGTCATAAAAACTAGAAGAAAGGGACATCCTTATTCGATAAGAGACATCTATAAAGATCTTACAGTTAACATCAAACAAGTGGTGAGAGAGCCAATGTTTTCCTCCTAAAATCAGGAATTAGGCATGGGTATCTTCTCTCATCATCCTATTCAGCATAGTACTGGAGGTCTATGAGAATGGACTAAGCAAATGTAAAAGTAAAAGAGCTATACAGACTGGAAAGAAAACACTAAAATTAAAATAGTCTCTTTTCCCAGACTCTATGGGAGAGAATGAAACAAATTACTACAGTTAAAAATGCTACTAGAACTAACCTGTGTGTTTAATAGGGGACAGGATAAAAAGTCAATATATAACAATCAATATACAAAAATCAATTATGTTTCTACATACTATGAGTGATATCGACCCTGACATCAGTTTCCCCACATTAAACCTAGCATACATGGGGTTAAAATCAAAACACTCATTCCCTGCTTACTCTCTGGCTTCCTGGCTCCGGAATCCACTATCTTCCATGGAGACAGAGGCTGCCAAGGACAAGCACCTGGATTATCTCCTCCCGGCAAAGGGATACAGGCTGGTGGGAAAGGTGCTGACCAGCAAGTTCATGGGCTCCCTCCTCTCTGCAAGTAGTCTCAAGGCCAAAGACAGGCTGGTGGGGAAGCTCTGACCACCAAGGCCATATTCTCCCCCTCCCCTCCTAAAACCCCAAGTAAAAATCCTTCCTCTTAGCTTTTTGGGGAGTGTGGAATTTCAGCGTTAGCTACCCTCTCTCCTTGCTCAGCGTTATGCAAAAATAAAATTCCTACTTTCTTCCACCACACTAGGTGTCAGAGATTGGCTTGCTGTGCAACAGATGAGCAAACTCACTTCAGGTTCAGTATCAATTTGGCAACCCAGATGGGACAATGTTCCAGGTGGATGTCTCGCCTGTGGCACACCAGCCTCTGGCTAAAGGCCTCTCTTGGAAGCTGTCCTGCAGCTGCCTGAGCCCTTTATCTCAGGGACAGCCCCAAGTGATTGACTGCTAGCCAGACATCGTTGGCCCACGGTGCTTTTGCTTTGGTGTTAGAAGAAACTAGGTATAGGACTTAGGAAGACGTCTCTTGTAAGTAGCTGGTAGTTTTTGTTTTTGTCTTTGTGTTAACCTTTTCCAACAGGACCGGCCAGCAATAATGGGTACCTTGGCAGCCCCCTGGTCTCCCTTTGCTTTGAAGTCACCGGGACACCCTGGCCAAATTTTGGTAAGTCCCCCGGGTGTGCACAACTGAGATCCCTTGTCCTTGCTCATTTGGGAAGATCTGTGTAGCTGATCTTCATTTGTTGGGCGCCCACCGAGTGTAGGACACGGACTAAGCTGGGACTGGAAGCACTTTGGTTTTGGGTTTTGGTCTTTGTTTTGGCTTCCGTTTGTGGCCGAGGGTTTTTGGGAAAGCGCACTTGTTTGGTATTTGTTGTTGTTTGTCCATTTGTCTGTCCTTTTAAAAGTGTTAACATGGGAGGTGCTGCATCTATTTCACCTAAGAGCCCCTTGGGAAAAACTTTGGCTGATGGTTGACCTATAGCTATAAGCCAATTTCTAAAGAGAGGTGATTTTCTTTTGTAACACCATGTGGCCACAATATTCTTTAGACTCTGGAGAAAGAAAAAATGGCTAAACGATGGATCCTCAAGTTAGGAAACTTTCTAGAGCTCTTATGATAAACAACTGTTTTATTGGTACCAATGAAAAGACCAAATTAAAAGGAAACTATATTGACTAGTCTTAAGAACTTCATCAAACTTGGGGGTCTCAGCTTCTCGTAGTCTTACAGATGCTAATGAAAATGTTAGCTAACAAAGAGAAATCCGAAAAGGAAGAGTCACAGGACTTATCCCAATGGGATAAAAATCTTTAGCTAGTTATTAAAAGAAAAATGGGATAAATGGAACAGATATAAAGTTAAAACAAAGGTTTTAATAAAACACCGCCTAAGGTTGGATGGGCCAAAGTAGATGACCCACCTATTGGCTCCCCAACATTAAAGGACATTAGACAAACCTTTTCTATTTACCCCAGTTTGAAAAATTTAAAAGGTCAGGAGGCAAAAATCAGAGTGCGAAACCTGACCAACAATTGTTTGGGGAAACAGTTAGGCTACTAAGATTAATAAGACTGTAAAGATTAAAGTGTTTAAGCTAATATTATGTGAAGAGGTTATGTCAACTTTGCCTGGATGTTTTCTTTGGGAATAAATGTTATGTCTAACTGGGAATGCTTTCCCTGAACAATATTGTAATGCCAAAACTTGTTAATAGAATTCCAATGTAAGTTATAATTAAAAATATAAGGGTTAGTAAAACTAAGATAAAGTTTTGTAAAAATTGATATACTTAAACAGGCCAATTTCAGTTCACCCAACCTGATGTATGCAATTGGAAAAGCCAGCTGCAACAATGGGGAGCCTGTTTTAATCTTTTCAGGCTTCTAAATAAAATTAGAAATATTTTACTGCCTCTTTAAGAGAAAATAATTAAATAATTAAACATGCCAGCAGCCAACCCAAATCTGCTGCTTTTGCCTACTCTCTTGCTGAGCTTCCCAGCAAGCTGAGCTGAGCCTCAACTCCCCCAAAATTCCTGATCTAAAATTGAACAAGTAAAAATAAGTAAAACTTCTGAGATAATTTGGATTGTAATGGCCATTCTGAAAACCTGTTCCAGAAGAGGATTCAAGATCTCTCATAACGAAATACAGTCTTTAATTAATATGCAAAAACTTCTAAGAGACAAAGTTATTTAACATGATATCTTTGATGAATGAAACCCTGTTGAAGTTTGCTGGTTTCATTTAAAATAAACATGTCCTCAAAGTTATCAGCATTGGCTATAATGCAGACATACAGCCTGGGTTTACTGGTCAAATGAACTCATGCCATCTCTGTTACAAAATTTATCTGCAAAACTCATAACTCAGTATAATAGCTGATTTTGTTTAATGTCTCATGGAGTTTTTATAGATGATCTAAATATAATTGTTAAGAACAGGTAAACTAAATAAATGTAAAAAAATAAAAGTTTTTGGAAAAACTTTTTAACAGTAACTATATGTATAATAATTATATTATGATATATGTACTTAAAACAACTGAGGATGATAGTTAACTGCTGTAATGTCACATGAAGTTTTTAAGAGTAATTGTTAAAACTGGGTAAGAGTTTTAAGTACAATAATTATGTTTTATAGTCTGCATACTTAAAAAAAGCTTCCAAAATCTTTTTGGAAACTCAAATTTTATAGCTTTACTAAGTTAAGTTAAATAATAACAGTTTATTGGGTATCTAGGTCATTTCCACATAAGATAAAGTATTAAAGGTTAACGACTAAGCATGTATTTATCTGCCTTTGGTTTCTTATATCAAAGAGACTGAAAAGCGCTTAAATTTATTGATAAACGTTTTATGTATGCTTAGAAACTTTCTATGACAAAACGTATTTCTAAAAGGTCTGTATACAAGGAAAGTAAAATATATGTTTTCAGTAAAAAGATATAAAGAATGAAAATATTTTTGTTTCTTGAGTTGAGAAAGATAAATTTGCCCTAAAGTGCTGGGACAAAATCTGAATATAAAAAAATTACCAAAGACTTGTAAAAGTAAAGCCCTAAAGAAATTTATGTATGGTCAAGTTGGCCAGGATTAAAGTAAATCCAATTAAGTAAATAAACTTATATGTCAAAAGTAAACTGGTACAAAATTAAAACTTGCTTTCCTCTTTCTTAAAAGGTTAATTTTCCTAAATTTTTAATCTGTTCTTGATAAAAAAGATTATAAAAAGGCTTTTTTGACTATTTTAACTCTGTTTCCCCTTGACTGTATCTGTTGTCGCTTTGAATAGATACCTGAACATGTTTTCACAGTGAGATTTGTTTCCTATCTGAACAAATGTTTTAAAGCTTTTAAAATTTTTGGCAAGCTCCCCTGACACACAAATATTCAAGTCTTGAATAAAAGCTTTCTTTTGACCTGGAAGAGGAGGGAAATTTTCTCTGGGGATTTTCATAGGGCCCCTGGGACTTCTTGAAGAAATTTGCTCTCTTCCTCTAATAAAAAAATGCTAAACTAATAGGGCTTATTTTGCATGTTAAATTACATGAGAAGTATTGTCAAATAAGTAATGATAAACTTTCTTAAGTGGTATTATGTAAATAAGTGTTATTGATATAAGTATTTTAAAAATTATCTGATCTGTTCTGATTGTCAGGTATAATCCTGGTTATTATCTCAAAATGTTATATATCACAGACATGATCAAATGCCTTTGTCAATTACCATTTTTGAATGTTTTGTTATTTATAAACAGTGGCTGTTTTACTTTGATGTTTTTGCAAATATGTTTCATCTTCAGAGAAATTCATGGAAAGGACTCTGACACTCTAGCATACAGCTTTCCAATAAATGTTCAGATTGTAAAACTAAACTGGGTAAAAATCACAAAACTCCAACAGAGAAATTGATGACCTCACAAACTGCTGACAGAAGATTAAGATCAAGAGCCAATTACACAGGACAGAATAAACTGATAGGGATGATAATAAGCTTTATGACTTTTTCATTGAGATATTGCTGATTTTTGATGTTTTGGTTTTTTCAGATTTAAGAAAAACTTTTTCTCTATTCTCTTAAAGAACTATGACTTATAGCAATTTGTAAACAAAATTGAAATATTTGTCTTTTCCTCCCTATCTGAACCCTCCAAAAATTTAAAAACCTCTGATGAGTAAGTATTCTTATTCTTATGGCAATATAGTTGTTTGCATAAGTCCAATAAGAATCTGTTGTTCTTTTAACAGGACACAATTGGAAACACTGGTTATATTACCAAGGCTTTGACTGGAACATCATATTTGAAAAACATACAGGCTTGGATATAACAAGACAGCTTTTGAGGAACGAAGGTTGACATTCTGGAATAAAGCCACTTGGAAATATTGGCCTGGTACTGTGCTTATGGATTCTGTAACCTGGTAAGGTTAAGCAAAGAGTGTCACTCCCTCTGGTAGGTAAAAGGAACCTCAATATTTTGAGGAACCTCAGGAAGAGAGATATTCACCCAAATCTGTAGGTACTGCAGGTGGAATCTGATAACAGTTCCTTTGCTTGGCTTTCCTTCAGAGGCCTTTAAAGTTCAACCTGAGATTCCTTATAAGGTTCCAGCAAAGCAGATTTAAAAGAGCCTATATGATCAATTACTATTCTTGCTGTACTTATGTAAATAATTATGCCAAATTTATTAAAACTAGATTTATTTTGCAAAACAGTTAGTCTTAATTTGGCTATGTCTAGTGACACTGAGGGTGACTTTAGGGAGGAAGATTATGTTTCAATAGAAACTATAATACATATTTATAGATATTGAATTTTAGTTTTTTCAATTGTCTTTGAAATTTCTGTTTTACTTCTATTAACTGGACTGGATCTTGAATTCTTCATCTCCTGAAATATCTGGCTAAAAACATCCAAACTAACATATTCAGGGTTTTTTTTTTTTTCCCATCCTTTTCATTTGGAGTCATTAAAAACTAAATCTGCTCTTTTTCCTAAAGCCTTACAAACTGAAGCTGGAGGACCTAATATAAACTTAAAAAAGATTCATGTCTACTGCTGTGTAAGCCACTCAAAAATCTACCTGAGTGCCTGATAACACCATCAGAGACATTTCAAACTGCAAAAGATGCTTCGACCCTGACTTCTAGGAATCTTGGTTGGCTGCCCCCCAGGCCCAGAAACTGGTTTTTAATTTGCTCCAACCATTAACATTGGTTTTCTCTTTTTGTTTCTCTAGAAAATCTTCTCATTAAATACCTGGTTACTTACTCATATGATACAGGCCTAACTTCAAGAGCCCACCAGCATCACCACCTTATTAAAAGACTGGTTCAATGAGATGAAACAACCTGCGCCCCATTTCAGCAGGAAGAAGCTAGATTGGTCACTGCCCCAAATCCCTCAAGATTGAGGGATGGACATAAAATAGGAGGGAGTTGATATTGACCCTGATATCAGTTTCCCCACAGTAAACCTAGCATATATGGGGTTAAAACCAAAATGCTCATTCCCTGCTTACTCTCTGGCTTCCTGGCTCCAAAATCCACTATCCTCCATGTAGACAGACATTGCCAAGGACAAGCATCTGGATTATCTCCTCCCTGCAAAGAGATACAGGCTGGTGGGAAAGTTCCTGACCAGCAAGTTCACGGGCTCCCTCTTCTCTGCAAGTAGTCTCAAAGCCAATGACAGGTTGGTGGGAAAACTCTGACCAGCAAGGCCATATGCTCCCCCTCCCTTACCTAAGACCCCAAATAAAAACCCTTCCTTTTAGCTTTTTGGGGAGTTTGGAATTCCAGCATTAGCTGCCCTCTCTCCTTGCTCAGCACTGTGCAAAAATAAAATTCCTACTTTCCTCTACCACACCCAGTGTCAGAGATTGGCTTGCTGTGCAACGGGTGAGTGAACTCACTTCAGGTTCGGTATCATGAGAGAAAACTTGGAAATCATAGTTTTAAAAAGTACCATTTACAATAGGAAAAAAACCCACATAAAATGCTTAGCCAAGAATATTAGAAAATATGTGTAGCATCTGGGTGCTAAAAAGTGCAAAACTTTAACAAAAGAAATACATGGAGAGATATCATATCAGCATGGCCTAGAAAAGTAAATATTGTTAAAATGTCAATTCTCCTTAAACTGTTCCACATATTCAACACAATTGCAATGAACTTTCCAGTAGTATTTTTTAGAAAAAATTAAAGATTTTATTTTACATTATGGGAAAATTAAAAAGATACAACTTAGCCAACAATACATAAATGAATAAATAGAACAAATTTGGAGGATTCATACTACCTGCTTTCTAGACTCATAATAAACTACAGTAGTCAAGGTAATATTGTAATAGGCAATGAATAATCATGTAGCTGAATGGAACAGAAGAGGAAGGCTGGAAATATGCCTACATATATATGGTCAATTGTTTTTTAACTAAAATACACAGGGAATTAAACACAAAAAGTCTTTCCTATAACTCAATCCATACCTCTTGCCCTGTACAAAAATTAACTCAAAATGAATCATAACCTAAATATAAAACCTAAAATTCTAAAACATGTAGAAAAAAACTTGTGAAAATTTGTGATCTTGAGTTAGGAAAGATTTTTTTAGATACAATAACAAAAGTAGAATCCATAAAGAAAAACAATAATAAATTGAACATCATTAAAATTAAAATTCCTGTTCTTAGGAGGACAGTGTTAACAGAAGGAAAAGACAAGGCAAGCCTTAGACAGGGAAACAATATTTGCAAATCCTATATCTGATAAAGGGTGTGTAATCAGAATATATAAAGACTCTCAAAACTCAGGAATAAGAAAACAACCATTTTTTAAGAATGGGTAAAATGTCTGAACTGACAATTCATACAGAATATATATGAATAGTAAATAAACATATGAAAAGTTGTTCAACACCATTAATCATTAGGAAAACGCAAATTAAAAATGAAATGCAAACTGCTATACATCTATGGTAGTGGCTATAATTTTTAAACAGGCAATTCTAAGTGCTGACAAGGATGCTGAATTACTGGACTTGTGCATTGCTGGAGGTAATGAAAATGATACAGTCACTTTGTAAAAGAATTTAGCATTATCTCATAAAATTGAACACATGCTTACCATACCAACCACTTTTAGACATTTACCCTGGTGAAATAAAAACTTATGTTCACAAAAAAATACCTGTATGAAAATGATCATAGTGGTCCTATTTATGAATTGGAAACTACTCTTATGTTCCTCAACTACAAATTGGGGTACAAATACACAGCAGAATACAGCTCAGCAATAACAAGGAATGAACGACTGACTCATGCAGCAGTATAAATCACTCTCAAGCGGATTATGCCAAGACAAAGGAGATAGATTTGAAAGGTTACACACTACGTTATTCCATTTATATGTCATTCTGTCAAAAGCAAAATGATAGGGCAAATAGTAAACTAGTGGATGTCAGGGCTAGAAGCAGGGAGTTGGGGGTTGACACTGCCTACAAAGAGTTTATTGAAGTGATGGAGCTGTTCCAAATCGTAATTATTGTGGTGCTTACAGATGGTATACATTTGTCAAAACTCTCAGAACTATACATTAAAAAAAGCTGAATTGTACTCTATGTAAATATATCTTTATTAAACAGAAAAAATAAATACTAAAAAAATCAAATTAATTGTCCCAATATTATAATCAGAGATGTGATTAAAAATGCATGTGGAAGAGGTTTAAAATAATTTAATTTATTTCCAGTAAAGTTTAGTAATAATCTAAATATTCACCAGTCAGAAAATGTCAAAAGGTAAAGCATAAAACAATGGAAATTTTTTTAAAAAGGAAATTATAACAATTACCGGAAAAGATCTAAAAAGAACTATATTGAGAAACACACACACACACAGTCAATGGTATATCCAAAAACTTGGATATTTTGTACTACTTCAAGAATATCTTTATATACTGATTTTTGAAGGTTTATGGCAGCTTTAATGTTTTTATCTTTTCCCTGTGAAAAGACACCTAGAAGTTTCTAGTGAAGAAAACTTAAAATGAATTTGCAGTCTAACTTCATGGAGGATTGGTTGCATTATTGTTAAGAGATTGGATATTGCAATGATTTCACTATAAAACAAAATTCCTGCACTGAACTGCAACCAGTGAGGACTGCGGTTTACCTGAGAGATGTCTGTACTCAAAAGGCCCTTCTGAACCAAATAATACTTCTCAGTTTGTTCTACTGTGACTAATATGTTACAACAGCAACAGTTTTGTTGTTTGTTTTTAACCAAAATTAAATCAGACATGTAGATATATTGAAACAGAATATACCCAGCACATACTAGGGTTGGGGCTGGCAGGCAGATCTCAATTCAGTGGCCAGATTTACCACACGTTAACCACAAGATCGCAAAGAGATTTCTGACCTTTTTAAGTTTTTGTTTTCTGATTTAAGAAACAGAAATTAGAAAAAGAATGGAATGCAAATTCTCCATTTATTCCTTTATTTGACAATTATATTTCGAGTATCTACTGTGGCATGCACTGAGCTAG
Organism: Equus caballus; assembly: GCF_041296265.1. Lineage (NCBI taxonomy): Eukaryota > Metazoa > Chordata > Mammalia > Perissodactyla > Equidae > Equus > Equus caballus. The sequence continues at coordinate 24,004,610 of NC_091687.1, forward strand.
AAAAATCAGCAAGGCAATTCTCTGAAGCTTTCCACAGCTGTGCAGAAGACATATTAATCAAATAATTTTAATAAGCATACAAATGCTCTAAAGAAGCTCAAAATATTCTGTGAGAGTAATGGAAAAGGGGGACCTGACCTGGACTGGGTTTGAAGCTGTAGGATTAGGGGCAGGAAATGTTTTCTCTGAAGAAATATTTGAGCTGAGATTGTGAGCCAAAAGGAAGCCTATAGAATAGCCTGTTACCTGCCATTAGGTAAGTGCTCAATAAAAATGCCTATTTTTTCCAGGGGAAAAAAAAATCAATCAGCCTACAGCACTAATGAAATGCCCATGAAGTTCAGATCAACGTCAGGTAGGACTACAGGAGCTGACTCAAGAACTTCTGCTGCCTTTTATAGCTGTTGAATGCAGGCAGAACACAAGGCTCTAAAGAACAATTGTAGGCTCTTATTGCAAACGTCTTGTCCTGAATACTGACGCTTACGGCTTACTCGACTCTCTCTTCTTTCAAGCCATGCAAAGCTTTTAGTAAAATAAATTTCTCGACACCTACCTGGCTGCAATCAATATGATCCACATCACTCTCCACTGTGAGGGCTATAAAAATAGAATCTGAAATTTAGGCTTAGGACTCTAGGGAACAGAAACACACATAAGTAAGGGAAAGTGTTTCACTTTGAATTCTGATACCTGACATTTGGACCTGAAAAGTCATGGAAAATGACAGAAAAGTAAAGCAATGTAAGAAACAAGAGCCTCATAGGGAAATGATGTCACTAACATTTTTCCTATTTATTTTAAGCTTCTTTTTAAACTTTGACCTTAAGGTTATAAGAAGACTTCTCAGGGTTTCTTAATACAATTTTCTGTGGATGAAGAACTTACAGGAAATGTTTATCTTTGGAACCACTCATCCTTAAATGCTTTGAACAAACCACAGCTGGAAGAATCATTCCTTCTCTTTATCTTCCCAAGTTTGTTCTCTGTGGAAGGAGGCCATCACAGAAGACAGGGTAGGAGTACGAAACAGAAAGCCAGCACTTAGCAGTTTGGTGTATTTGTTTCATTTCCCAATGGTTTCCCTCAAAATGAGTAAAAGTGGCAAGTAACCCTCACTATCACTTTCTAACTGACCCTGATCCTTGGGTGTTTTTCATCTTTACAGAAAGGAGAAATTTGTCTCCTGGCAACTTAGCTATAAAAACATAAAGCTTTAGGGGGCCGACCCGTGGCCAAGTGGCTGAGTTCGTGTGCTCTGCTGTGGTGGCCCAGGGTTTCACCAGTTTGAAACCTGGGCATGAACATGGCACCTCTCATGAGCCATGCTGAGGCAACATCCCACATGCCACAACTAGAAGGACCCACAACTAAAATATACACAACTATGTACTGGAGGGCTTTGGGAGAAAAAGGAAAAATAAAATCTTTTAAACAAAAAGACATAAAGCTTTAGAGTTGTGATAACCTTAAATAAATTGACTGCCAATTATTTCTCCAGCAAAATGGGTTTATTCAGGATCAGCAAAGAATTGCACTTTGGGGTCTGCACCCATGGCGAGTTTCACACAAGTCTCCTGTAACAAGAGGAGAAGAATTCTTTTATTGAGGGGAGGAGGCAGTCAGAAGGGCTGCTGTCATCAGAGAGTTTCAGGTGTGCTGGCCTTTCATTGGCTGAGTTGTGACAGTCTCTCATTGGCTGAGCTTCTTGCTAGTCAAGAAGAGGAAGTCCTTCTTGTTGTTGGGTTCTGCTATGGAGGACTAGGGAGAACTCCCCCTTTTGGCCTTCAAGTTCATTTTAATGAGGTTTCTGTTTATTAATTTACACAGTTTGAAAAACTTACAACATACTCTTATACAGAGTCTAGCTCAGTATCCAATTTTTAAGGATGAGATAATAGGGCCTGCATGGATTCTATGTCTTGCTCAATACATTACTTTTAGTGTCATGGACTTAAAACTTAACCAATCCTGGAGGCAGGTGAGGGGCTGAATGGTTTATTTTAAAAATAACCCATACCACGTTAATCACTTCTTCAGAAGGTATTCTTCCAAATATCTTTAGTCCTTTCTACACTTTGGACCACTTTCTCTAAGCGTTCTTCGTACTCTCTGTTCTATCTCATTTGAGACACCAGGCAGATTGTGTTTCTCAAAGATGTCTGCATCAGTTCTTCCTATCCTACAATGTGAACTTGCCACCTTCCAATCCATGAGTGGGGTTGTGATCCTTCCCTTTCAATTTGGGCAGGCTTTTGATGGCTTCATTACAGATGTGACAGTGTATGACTTCCAAAGCTGGGTCATAGAGAGCAAAGCAGCCTCATCAAAGAAGATATACAGATAGCAAATAAGCATATGAAAAGATGCTCCACATCATTACATCATCACAGAAATGAAAATTAAAACAACGATGATCTAGGGACTGGCTCAGTGAAGTAGCAGTTAAGTTTACTCACTCTGCTTTGGCCACCTGGAGTTCACAGGTTTGGATCCAGGGAGGAGATCTAGCACCACGGGTCAAGACATGCTGTGGCAGCATCCCACATAAAATAGGGGAGGTTTGCCATGGATGTTAGTTCAGGGCCAATCTTCTTCACAAAATAAAAAATGACCTACCACAACACATCCATCTTACCATACAAGTCAGCAATGATGCTCCTTGGTATTTATCCAAGTTGAAAACTTATGTGCACACAAAAACTTCCACATAGATGTTTATAGTACCTTTATTCATAATTGCCAAAACTTGGAAGCAACCAAGATGTCCTTTAGTAGGTGAATAGATAAAGAAACTGTAGTCCCTCCAGACAATGGAATATTATTTAGTTTTAAAAAGAAATGAGTTATCAAGCCATGAAAAGATGTGAAAGAATCTTAAATGCATATTACTAAGTCAAAAAAGCCAATCTGAAAAGGCTACATATTGTATAATTTCAGCTCTATGACATTCTGGAAAAGGCAAAACTTTGGAGGCAATAAAATGATCAATGGTTGCTGGAGGTTCGGGGTGAAAAAGAGAGAGATGAATAGGTGAAGCACAGAGGATTTTTAGGGCAGTGAAACTATTATGAATGATACTACAATGGTAGATACATGTCATTATACTTTTGTCAAAGCCCACAGAATGTACAACACAAAGAGTCAAAGAGTCAACCCTAATGTAAACTATGGGCTTTGAGTGTCAATGTAGGTTCATCAGTGATAACAAATGTACAGCTCTGGTGGAGGATGTTGATAGTGGCGGGAGGAAAGCTATGAGTGTGTGAGGACAGAGAGTGTATGAGAACTCTCTGTACTTCCTTCTTAATTTTGCTGTGAATCTAAAGCTGCTCTTAAAAATAAAATCCATATTTTTTTTAAAAAAAGCAATACATCTTCCACTTGAGAATTCTTGTCTGAATGGGGCATTGTTTTTGGAGCTCTGAGCCACAGTGTGGGAAGATATGTCATACAGAAGCCTATGAAATAAGGAGAGGCCATCTGTATGTGCTCCAGGGAACAGCAAGAAACAACCTCCAGACTTCTGTGTGAAGATACCTCAGATAAAACCACCCTTCAGCTGTGGAGTTACTCTAGGCATTGAGTATTCCTGACAAAGCACCAGAAATTTTGAGGAGAGATGGATTTCCCCGCTGTGCCCTGCTTAAATTGCTGACCCACAGAGTCTAGTAGCACAATAAAATCATTGTTGGATGCCACCAAATCTTGAGATGTCTTGTTTTACAGAACGATGATTGGTTCAGGTACTGACAGGATGATGTGGGAGACACATGCTCAGAGGAAACCTGCTGCAGAGCTCAGTTTGTGGACCAGGCTTTCTGGAGTTCAGCCCTCCGCAGGCACCATGTGGGCTCGGGACCCTCTGAAGGCCTATCCATGTTGTGACCCATGATTTTCCACTTGTTAAATAACACAGGCAATCTAGAGAACAGCAGTACAAAGTGGTTCATTCTGAGACTGATCCCCTTTCCAAGAGAACAGAGGCTGAATGTGGGAGGAGAAGCATGAGGAAATTGCCAAAAACAGAATAGTCACTTCACAGAAGCCAAAGTGGATAAGCAGAAACTGAATTCACTCTCCCACTGAATACAACTAACTAGGCTTGACACAGGAACAGTGTACACAGGTAACCCAGGACAGTGGTCCCTAAAGAGTGGAAAGGAATAAGCTAAGTCCTATGATTGCCCCACCTCACTGCCTGGAGAGAGCCCAGGCCATAATATGGGAAAGGGCAACATAGGCAGAGCCTGAAAGTCTCCTTGAGTAGATGAGATGCCACTGAAAATACAGGGAGACCAAGGCAGGTAAATGGTAACTGGGAGGAGAGAGTTATCCAGAGAGAGCTCCAAAGAGTCTCCTTCTGGTCTTAAACTGAGTACTGATCAGCACATTTGTGCAAGGACACAACTGAGGCTGGGAAAGAAACACCAGAAAGTAGCAGAGAGGAGTGTCCTGGAAGCTCACACAGTGACAGGACTGGATTATGTTCACACTGGCCAGAGAGGACACAGGACACTGGGTGGAGCCCTCAGAAGGGTCTTGGGTTGTGGGCAAAACTAGCTCTAGACAAAAAGCTGCTCAAGTCCCACTATGTTTGTTAAGCTTACACTCAGAAGGATCAAACTATTCCAAGTCACTTGCCTGCATCCCAAAGCTAAACTCAAGAATATTTATGGTAATACAAAAGTACCCAGCACCCACATGGTAAAATATACAATATCTGGCATCAAGCTGAAATAAACAGACACGTAAAGATGCAGAAAATTATGACCCGTATGGAGGAAAAAACTTAGTCAATCAAAATAGACCTAAATATGACACAGATAATAGAATTAGTAGACAAAGACATTGAAAAGTTACTGTAAATATAATCCAAATATTCAGGAAATTGGGGAAATTCTTGTTAACCAGAGATTTGGAAGATATAAAAAGAGATCCAGTGTAAACTTCTAGAAACAAAAAATATGTCTGAGATGAAAAATATACTGGATAGGATTAACAGCAGATTGGACACTCCACAAGAAAACATGCATCAACTTGAAGATATAGCAGTAGAAACTATCCAAAGTGAAATGTACAGAAGAAAAAAGAGTAAAAAGAAAGAAGCAGCAGAGAAATCAGACCATTGTAAATACAAACTGGAAATGCTGGAGCAGATGAGAACTGAAAGATACCAAAAACTAATAAGCAGCAACCAAAGAGGCCGGTAAGATTCGATTTGACACTGTTAACTCAGCACAAATTGCATTGATGGCTGCTACCCACGTTGGCTCTGATATTACCTAAATGTGACACATTTCTGTGGGCTAGGAATAAGGAAGGTCTTAAAACAGCAAAGCCTAGCTAAGCCCAAGTGGTGCCATGAAGGAAGAAATTCAGAGATCATTGACTGTGCATAGACTTACTGTTTAAAATACATGAATTGCAACTTCATTGTTACCATTTCTAGTTATTTATACATTTAATCATATTTTTCTATGATAGATAAAGCCTTTATTCACAAAAACAGTAAATGATTTTTTAATTTTTTTATTTTGTAATAATTATAAATTTACAAGTTGTAAAGATGGTACTGAGAGGTGCTGTGTATCCGTCACCCAGCTTCCTCAATGGACACATCTAACATAACTGTAGTACAATATGCAAATCAGCAAAGTAACATTAGTATTGTATGTGTGTATAGTTTTAAGTCACTTAATCACTTGTGTACAACTGTAGACGTAGTCCCTCAATAAAGATATTGAACTATTCCATTACCACTAACAGATCCCTTGTGCTCTTTATAGTCACATTCCCACATCCCCCCACTCCATCCCTAACCTCTAGCAATTACTAATTTGTTTTCCATATCTATGATTTTGTCAATTCAAGAATGCCATAGAAATGGAATCTACAGTAGTTTGGCTTTTATCACTCAGAATGATGCCCTTGAGATCCACCCAAGTTATTGCATATGCCAATAGTTTATTCCTTTTTATTTCTGAGTAGTATTCCATGATATTAATGTATCACAATTGGTTTAACTATTCACCAGTTGTAAGACATCTGAGTTGTTTTCTAGTTTTTGGCTATTACAAATAAAGCTTTTCTGAACAATCCTATGAGGGTTTTTTATTAAGTGTAAGTCTTCATTTCTCTGGGGTAAATACCAGGGAGTACAGTAGCAAAAATTGCCAAACTATTTCCTTAGTGGTTGTACCATTTTACATTCCCATTGAGGAGTGTATGAGAGACCTCATTTCTTCAAATCCTCACCAATATTTGGCACTATCACTCTATTCTATTTTAGCTATTCTGATAGATGTGAAGTGATATCTCATTGTAGTCTTAATCTGCATTTCTCTGATGGCTAAAGATGCTGAACATCTTCTCATGTGCTTATTCGCCTTTCATATATAGTCATGGCAAAATGTCTCTTCACGTCTTTTTCTCATTTTCTAATTGAATCCTTTTTTTTTTTTTTGGTGAGGAAGACTATCCCTGAGCAAACATCTGTGCCAGTCTTCCTCTATTTTGTATGTAGGATGGCGCCACAGCATGGCTTGATGAGTAGTGTGTAGATCTGCACCCAGGATCTGAACCCTTGAACCCCAGGCTGCCAAAGTGGAATGCATAAACTTAACCACTCAACCATGGGGCTGGGCCCTAATTGGACTTTTTTTATATCTAAGTTTTGAGATTTCTTTCTATATCCTAGTAATGAGTCCTTTGTAAGATGTGAGGTTTGCAAATATTTTCTTCTGGTTTATAACTTGTCTTTATATCCTCTTAACAGGATTTTTCACAGAGAAAAATTTTTAGTTTTGATGAAGTTCAATTTATCGATTTCTCCTTTTATGGATCATGCTTTTGTGTCATGTCTAAGAACTCTTCATCAAGTTCCAGGTCCCAACATTTTCACATGTTCTCTTCTAAAAGTTGTACAGTTTTGTTTTACATTTAAATATATGATCCCTTTTGAATTAATTTTTGTATAAGGTGTGAGATTTAGTTCCAGGTTCACTGTTTTACATATACATATCCAATGGTTCTTACACCATTTTGTAAAAAAGACTATCCTTCCTCCATTAAATTATTTCTGCACCTTTGTCAAAAATCATTTGGCTGTATTTGTGTGGGTCTATTTTTGGGCTCTCTAATTCTGTTCTCTTAATGTATGTGTCTATTCCTCTACAGTCTTGATTACTGTAGCTACATTATAAATTTTAAAATCAAGTAGAGTGATTCTTCCCACTTTATTCTTTTTCAAAATTGTTTTAGCTATTTCAGTTCTTTTGTTTTTCCAGAAAAATCTTTGAATAATCTTATGTCTACAAAAAGTTCTTGATAGAATTTTGGTAGAGGGGCCAGCCCTGTGGCTGGGTGGTTAAGTTCACGTGCTTCACTGCAGGTGGCCCAGTGTTTTGTTAGTTTGAATCCTGGGTGTGGATATGGTACCACTCATCAAGCCACGCTGAGGCGGCATCCCACATGTCACAACTAGAAGGACCCACAACTAAGAATATACAACTATGTACCGGGGGCCCTTGGGGAGAAAAAGGAAAAAAATAAAATCTTAAAAAAAAAAAAGAATTTTGGTAGATAGTCCATTAAATCTGTACATCAATTTAGGAAGAATTAACATCTTTACTATGTTGAGCCTTCCAATCCATGTACATGGTATGTCGCTCCATTTATTTAGATCTTTTTTGAGTTCTTTCATTAACATTTACTAGTTTTCAGGATACAAGTCTGGTATATCTTTTGTTAGATTTACACCTAAGTGTTTCATTTCTAGAGTGATTGTAATGGTATTGTATTTTTGACTTTTGTTTCCATATATTTGTTGTCTAATATATAGATAGATTGATAAATAGAGATATATATAAACACACAATTGATTTTTGTATTTTTTTCTTATAATCTGTGATCCTACTGAATTTATTGCTTAGATCTAGATGTTGGGGTGGGGGGGGTTGGCATATTCCTTGGAAAATTTTATGTAAACAGCCATCTCATCTGCATAAATGTATTGTTTTGTTTTTTCCTTTTAAATCTGTGTGGTTTCATTTCCATTTTTTTTCTTTATTATATTGGCTAGAATTTCTAGCACAATGTTGAATAAAAGTGATAAGAGTAGACATCCCTGATTTGTTCTCTATCTTAGGAGAAAAGCATTCAGTCTTTCACTATTAAGTACAATGTTAGCTATAGGGTTTTAGTAGATGTTATTTATCAAGTTAAGGAAGTCTCCCTTAGTTCTAGTTTTCTGAGTTTTTACCACAAGTGGTTGTTGGATTGTGTCAAAGGATTTTTATGCATCAATTGATGTGAATATGTGATTTTTCTTCTTCAATCTGTAAATACAGTGGATTACATTGGTTTATCTTTGAATATTGGACCAGTCCTATATATTTTATCATAGTGTATAATTCTTTTTATATATTCCTTAATTCTATGTACTAAGAACTTCTTCGTCTATATACATGAGGAATATTTGTCTGTGGTTTCTTCCTTTGTACTACCTTTTTCTGGGTTTTATAGCAGAGAATAGTTTAAGTTATCTGAATTTGAACATCTTTCCTCCTTTTCTGTTTTCTGGAAGGCATTACATAGAATTGGTGGTGTTAATTCATCTTTAAATATTTGGTAGAATTCTCCAGTAAAACCATCTAAATTTGGAAGTTCTTTTGTGGGAGTTTTTAAATTGCAAATTCAATTCCTTTAATAGATATAGGGCTATTCAAATTATCTACTTCACAATGGACACATTGTGGTAGTTTGTGCTTTTAAAAGAAATAGTTCATTTATACTAAATCCCATGAAATTTATGTGTTTAGAGTTGTTCCTAGTAAACCTTTATTATCCTTTTGATTTTTGCAAGCTCTTCAGTGATATCTCTGTTTCACTCCTGATATTGATAATTTGGGTTTTTTTTTCTTTGTCAGTCTTCTAGAGATTTGTGGGTTTTATTGATTTTTTTTTCAAAAAATAACTCTTTGTTTCTTGGTTTTTTCTATTTTTCTGTTTTCAATTTTATTGAGTTCTGCTCTTATCTTTATTATCTTCTTCTTCCGTTTGCTTTTGAGTTTATTTTGCTCTTCTTTTTTTCTCATACCTTGAGGTGGGAGCTTAGACTATTGACTTAAGACTTTTTATATTTTATAATGTAAGCTTTTAGTTTCATAAGTTTCCCAGAACTGCTTTACCCGAATCCCACAAATTTTGGTATGTTGTAATTTCATTTTTATTCAGTTAAATTTATTTTGTTTTAATTTCTCCTGACACTTCCTTGTTTAGTTTTCAATTATTTGGAGATTTTCCTGTTATCTTTCTATTACTGATTTCTAGTTTGATTCCTTATGGTCAGAGAACACACTCTGTATTATTTCTAACCTTTTAAATTATTTAGGGTTTTTTTTCCCCCCCAAAGGTCTGGGATACGGTCTATGTAGGTATATGTTCTACAGGTACTTGAAATGAATATGTATTCTGCAGTTGTTGGTGGAGTATTCTATAAGCATCAATTATAGATGGTTCTTTAATGATGTCATTGAGTCCTTCTACATGTGGCACATGATTTTTATATAATTGTTTTGGAAAATAATGGACTAACAATATATTTCAAATCATCTGTACCCTATATCTGTCATGAAATTTCTATCAGATGTCATTTACTTTTAAAAAATTGTATTTTGGTTTTCTTAGTTCTTTTAATTTCTATCCCTCATGCCCTTTGTGGTACTTTGGTCATATCTACTCTACCTTGGGGTCTTTGCAATTCAGTTATTATTTCTGAAGTGATTTTGTCTGTCTTATTTCTCAATTCATGGTAAGAATTTGACTGGCTCACCTTTCACTTCTTCCTAGTTGTCTATTTCCATTCTGAGTTTTAGAGTTACAGATACATGATATTCTTTTTGATTTGCATTTGCTTTATTTAATTAAATTTGATTCTTTTTTTATCTTGTGTTACAATTTTTCTCTATTGGATGGTCCATCCCTTTTTAAAATCTTTTCAGTTATTTCATTTTTTAGTTACTTTGCACAGATGTCATGTTGATCTTTCATGATTCCTAAATTAGATATTCTTGGAGTAACAATAGCAAGCACTCCTGGGGTGGGAGTGGTAGTTATGTGGCTTCTGTTGTTTCTTAGTTCAAGAGTGCCCTCTTCTGCTGCTATGGTAAGTACTCTTTCTTTCATAAATGGAGCCTGATGTTGCTACTGTTATTAATTTGATATGCTTTTTTCTGATTTTTTAAACTAATTTGATTCAGTAGGTCCTGTTTCCTTCTTTCTCTTAATGACTAAACCTCCAAAAGTGTTTTCTCCTACTTCCAAGATATCTTCCTTTTGTAGAGAAATGTGCCTTTCCAACACTGTACCGTGACCTTTCAATTCTTCAGTGGCCAGTGCTCTGGACCACTGGGCCTCACGTGAGCTTTCAATATTTCCCAGTTCAGGAAGAGACCTCTTCCTACTGTGGATGAACTCTTGTTATTGTTATCTATGTTCATCGCCCCTGGGATCTGACCACATCCTCATCCTTCCACTCCTCACTCTCAGGTCTGGTGTAGGCTCAGATGTTCATTTCCCTACTTTCATGTAACTAAACTTTGCTTCATTCTCTTCTTCCTGGTTCTACACTCGCATGGGCTCTGGATAATTTATTTAGCCTCTCGTCTAATTTTTATGATTTTCCTTGGATACGTGGAAAGATCCTGCCCTTCTTTTACAAAATCCAGGTATTTTACTTATTTCAGGCTCAATTGCTCCATGTAACACAAATTTATCTGAAATTATCTGATCTATTAATTTCACTTCTATGAAATACAACTAAAGAAAAGTATGGAATTCAAATAAAAGTTTATGTACATTGACTAATGAAATTTAAAATTATAATATAAAATTGGAAATAATGTGCTCCAATAAATAAAAATAACTTTATTATAGCCATAGTCTAAAATATATTTTAGCCTTTGCAAATTATGTTTGTGAAGAATAACTAATAATGTGGGAAAATATTCTTATTAATTGGAAAATTAAGACAAAATTTTATGTTTAATGTAACTTCAATGTAACTTTTGGTATTTACGCATATATATACATAAATAAAAGTTAGAGGGAAATAGTCAATGCATAAACAATGGTGAGATGGTGGGTGATTATGTTTCTATGTTGATATGTTTCTATAAATTTAAAAATTCCCTCAAGGAGCATATATTTTTTTCTATTCTTCTTTTTGCACTTTAAAAAATATATAACGTTTGATCTTTTTAGGAAAGTTAGAAAAATTGAAAAGGGCAGCAACACAAACTAAACTAACAACAAAAACTAGGAAACCAACAACAAAATTTTCTCATACACCAAAAATAATCCATTGGAATGCAATAGACGAACGAACCTACATCACAGCAGCAAGTAAAAAGCTTTTAAAAAATCAAATAATACAGTTAATTAAACTCATCTATTACCAAAAATTCCAAAACTTTACTGTGGAACATAAAGGAATTTGTAAATTTTGAATAATTGGATTTATTTTTTACATTTATTGCTAAAATTTCAAAATTATAAACATGCATTTTTTCCCAAATTTACCCATAAACGTTATGAAATTACGTCTATTTGTGTGTTTACATCCATAAAGCTACAGTTACAAAGAGAAGACTCTGTAAAAGTATGAGATTTGGAAAAATAAGAACACTAAAAAAGAAACTGCCATTTCTGATAGTTAAATATATTCTGAAGCTTTAACAATTAAAGGTACTGCTGGTATAATAAATAAGTGCTGAAGTAAGGAAAGGTAAATAATACAAGAAGAATAAACGTGAAATTTCATAATTATAAAAATGGTATTCTAAATCAGTGGGGGAAATTGTGGACTATAATGCAAGTACTTTGGAAATGAATGGATATTTATTCAGAAAAGTACAAAAAAAGGTGGCTTTCAGGACCTCCGGTTTTTAAGTAGAGAAAGAGCTGATATTGCCCCTTTTTCCTTAGAAATTTCCACTGGAAAAAAAAAAAAAAGCAGAATGAAAGACAGAAACCAGACCTTAATTTTAATGATACATGCTGTATCTTTAATAATGCGGATCCGCAAACGTGAGGATGTGCTTCCAGATGCAGGAAAGGTCGAGCAGAGCATGGCAAGATTCAGAAAGAGAAGGCTTTTAACACAGATCTCAGAAAGAGGTGACCAGGTCAATAAGTTCATGTCTGGATCAGTGGGAAGAGACATCAAGAGTACAATGGCAGTAGGTGTTACCTGGGAGCTCATTCTCCTCAACGTTATCATATTTATTAAGAAAATTTCACTACAGATGACAGTAGGGTGTCTTCTAATTTGCATCAAGCCACCATGCTCGTTGTTGGGGTGGCTACCGGGCTTCCAAACCCACGACTATTCCCAGTAGCGTCAGCCCACTGCCAGTTGCTCCAACGTGGGAACAAGGGGCAGGGAGAAATCTCTCTCCCTAAGGAAGACTGAAAGATGCTGAATACTCAAGAAGTCCCTGAGACAGAGCCAGACCTTCTCTGGCAAGGGAGAAAGAGCCCAGGTTTCAGAAGTCCTGTAGCCTGCTGAGATTACGATCGCATCGACTGCCTGTCCTAGTTACTGCTGCCATGACGTCACCCGTAGACAGGAAGAGTCACTTTTTACCCCTCACTTTGGCGGGTAACTCGCCCTCTACCTCTCCACTGGATGGATGCCACCAAATATTTCTGGTGTGTTTTGTTACCACCCCACCCAGAGAGAAAGGGAGAGGGGGAGAGGAAAATAAGTTTAATGTCTTAAATTAAAAGGAAATTATTTTAAAATAAATATCATCAATACATATATCCAGTTAAGACGTTTTTCTCCTAAACTCGATTACATTAAATTTTTAAGCTCTACTTTAGAAACTGAAAAGAATGTGACATAAATCACTACACTGTGACACTTATTAAAATATATCTTTAGAAATGCATTATTTCTGGGACAGGATTAGCCAGCCTTCCTTCCCTCTGGCTTTGTGGTAGCAAGTCGGCCAGCACTAACTTCTGTAAACTAACCCTTCTTGTTGGCGAGTCAGAGCGTTAAGGTCCTTACTTCTCCAGCAGAGGTTTCCCTGAGTGTGACCCAGTTGAGTATGATATGCTGTTATCTGAATCATTTGGGCGTTTACTAGGGAAAAGAGGGAAAGTGCTCTCCGGGGAGAGCGGCCCAGTAAGTACCATCTCCTCTAACCTCAAAGCAGCTGGACAGTTCCCAGCATTTTGACTACTTTCAAGCTAACCTCTTGACACAAATATTCAATGATGCAAAGGTAAGACACCAATTCTTCCTGGTAAACTCCAGAAATGTGGTGCATTCAGTTTATACTTTTAGATTACTTTAAATTTGTTAACTATAAAATGCAACCTTGAAGATTTCAATCAACTTTCAAAAAAGTTAAAAATAAGACACCGTAGATATATAAGTACAGAAAAAGTATATACTTCAGAAAAATACAAATAACATGATATTAGACAAATGTGGCTAAGAAACTAAAGTACATGTATATATGCCAATAGCAAATATTCTATAAATGTTATTTTGAATGTTCAGCTAATCAATATAGAGACAACTATTATTTTGCTTAAATATGCAAGGATATATGTTATTTTTGTGGAATGATAAACAATTATTTTATAAATTAAGCAATATAGTAAAGTTCTTCATTACTCAATAAATAAATATATCAAAAATTATGCAACTTTAATTCTTTTTAGTATCCCTTTGTCACTCAAAAGTGTTCCATTTTAGACAATAAATTATATAATCATTTTATACATAGATAACCTTCTAATAAATATTTAACAAATATAATAATAGTAAATAATAACTATGAGTTGAGTTAATAGGTCAATAGTATGTCCCTCTCATACCAATTCTACTAAAATTTTGTGTTTTCTGCCTATTTTGCTCTTTCCTTTAACAGATGGTTTTGGTCCTTTCTAGAAGTAAACCTGGGTAGAAGGACATTCTTCTAGACAGATAAAGCATTCACTTCCTTGTAGAGTAGAGTCATTATGTTTAGAATAAGACTGACAGTTCTCCACAGTTATGTCTTAAAACCTCAAGACATTCTCAACCCATGCCCCGGAAGTAGAACAGATGACTTGCCAATATAAAGGTAATGAAATGTGATCGTCAAGAGCATGAATTCTGGGTCAGAGGTCATTCTAGGTAGATATCTGGATCTGGCTCTTTGTTAATTGTGTGGTTTAGTAAGCTGTTTAAATCCCTACACCTGGGATTTAAATCTCTTTTTCTCTAACAGAGATACTAATAATGTCTACCTCAAACTGTTGCTGAAGGATTAAATGAGATACTTGAGATTTTATAAACAGAATGTCTTTCAGTCAAAAATATTTAATAAGTATTGGCAGTTAATATTTGACAAAATGCAATCTCCTCTACTAAAAAAGCAAACACATTTTAATCTGCAATTAAAGAACAGAGAATAAAAGTCTAAGGCGATATCCTTGAAAGAGGTAATGAATTCATTTAAATTTATTCAAAGTGAAGAATAGTTGATTGGGATAAAGTTTTGGTAGGGAAGAAAAGGGATATTACAAGGGTGTTGAGCTCTTGGGGAGTCACCAAGAGAGTCACCATCTCAGTCTGCTCAGGCTGCGATAACAAAAGGCACAGACTGGGAGAAATGTATTTTCTCACAGTTCTGGAGTCCCAGATTAGGTGCCAACGGTCAGGTTCTCATGAAAGCTCCCTTCTGGCTTGTAGGACAGCAGCATTCTCACTGTGTGCTCATGTGACTAACAGTAACCATTGGGAAAATTTTCAAGATATGAGGTGAAATCAACTTTACATATTTAGTATTTGTCTAGATCTGACTAGTCAAGCACTGAGCAAATACCCTGAAACAGATATAATCTGTTTTCCCTATTGTAGTTTTAGAAAGACTAAAGATTTTACCACCAATTTGGAATACCAAGGTATACATCATTACAATATGCAGGAAACAAAATAATAAACATGGGAGTCAAAGCCCCAAGGAGAGGAGTGTGCATGTGGGTATGAACCTTTCTGAAGGTCTTGATACTCAAGGCATGGTCCACGGGTCAGCAACATGAGCACAGACCAGTAGCTAATTAGAAACACAGAGTCATAAAATTGGTCAATGGCACAGAAATCATGAGTGTCACTGGGAGAAAGAAAACCTGGTCAGAAATAATGGACAAAGTTCTTTAAGTTGATTGGTTTCCAGGACTGGAATTCAGGATATGTGACTTATAGTTCAGTGTTCTTTCCATTTTTCCTATGATTTTTACTAACAACCTCAATAGATTATGAAAATAAAAAGTCATTGGTCAAATGTCTTAAACCCCTATATCCAAAAATAGAGTTATATTTTAAAATACTAAGTATGCAGAACTCATTTTTAAGAACTTTTTTCCCCCTTCTCTGTATCTTTTTAGGTACTGAGATCGCTACTGATGAAGAAGCATTTGTTTAAAATTTAGCAGTTCCTTTAGTTTCACTTTAGTTCCTGTTTTAAAAAACTCTACTGAAGAATAAATGACAAATATAATTGTATATATTAAAAGTGTACAACATGATAATTTGATATAGGTATGCATTGTGGAATGATTACCAAGATCAAGATAATTAACACATCCATCCCCTCACGTAGTTAACCTTTTTTGTGAGAATGCTTAAGATCGACTCTCAGCAATGGTCATGTATGCAATGCCATTAACTATAGTCACCATGCTGTACATTAGATCCTCAGAACTTTTTTTTTTTCCTTGAGGAAGATTGGCAACAGATGTTAGCTCAAGGCCAATCTCTTTTTGCTTAAGGAGGATTGTCGCTGAACTAACATCTGTGCCAGTCTTCCTCTATTTTATGTGGTATGCCACCACAGTATGGCTTGATGTGGTGTGTAGGTCGGTGCCCAGGATCGAAATCCGTGAACCCCGAGCCCCTCAAGCAGAGCATGTGAACTTAATTACTATGCCACCGGGCTGACCCCTAGATCCTCAGAACTTTTTCTCTTATAATCAAAAGTTTGTACATTTTGGCCTACATTACCCGATTTCCCTCTCCCCCCAGCCTCTGGCAACCGCCATTCTATTCTCTGTTCTATCAAATAAGCTTTACTTTTTTTTTAGATTCTAAATATAAATGATATCATACAATATTTGTCTTTCTGCTCATCATAATGCCCTCCAGATTCATTCGTCTTGTTGCAAATGGGAAAATTTCTTTCTTTTTATGGCTGAACAATAATAATAATAATATTCCATTGTGTGTGGGTGTGTATGTCTGTATATACAGACACATATATATGTGTATATATATATATATATATATATATATATATATCACATTTTTTTAATCCATTCATCTGTCAAAGGACCTTTAGGTGATTTCCATATCTTAGCTACTGTGAATAATGCTGCAGTGAGCATGGATGTATAGATATCTCTTTGAGATACTGATTTTAATTTCTGTAGATATATATCCAGGAATGGGATTGTTGGATGATATGATAGTTCAATTTTTAATTTTTTCAGGAATCACCATACTGTTTTCTATAATGGCTGTATCAGTTTACATTCCCACCAATAGTATATAAGGGTTCCCTTTTCTCTACATTCTTGCCGACATGTTATCTGTTCTTTTGATAATAACCATCCTAACAGGTGTGAGGTGATATCTCTTTGTGTTTTTCATATACATTACTCTGATCATTAGTGATGTTGAACATCTTTACACATCCTCTAGTTTCTCTTCAGATCGTATAAATCTCTTGCTGTTTCTCTTTTTTCCCTTTTTTAAATCAATTCCTGTTAAAATTAAATGTATATTATTTTAAAAATAAAATGTAACATTAATTTATGTATTTATTGAGAAAGAGAAAACTGCCAATTAAATGATAACACAGTGCTTCCTAAAATCTCAGAATTTTTGTTTTATATTTGATATCATCATATTTCCGCACAATATTGTCCTTTGTGCCATCCAGAGAACTTGATATGCAACATTTCATAAAAGTGCTCTACTGTTATCTCCGGGAATTTTTTTCAAGACACCTACACCGTTCTGCAAGTTTTGATACTCTAATTTTCTTCATACTAACAAATAACAACCTGGGACATATATTTCTTCCACAAATGGTTCTTAAAAGTTTTGCTGACTGAAACACTGCAGCTGACTTCTCTTGTATGTCATCAGGAAAAAGGGCAAGCTCTGTGCATGCCCCGTCATTGTAGGTCTCATCAATTGCAAGGCACATACTGATTTCAGATATGCAAAAATATTAAAAAACTGAGTATCTTATCCAGCATCTTTCTCTCTCCTTTCCTTCCCTCTTCTCCTTCATTCTTCCCTCTCTTCCTTCCTTTTTCTTTCTTTATTATTTCATAAATCCTTTCCCCCTCTAAACTTAACTCTGCATGAAAACCAGCTCAATGAGAATAACACAAAAGTAGCTGGAGAGAAAATAGGCACAGACTTTTAAAATTTGCTTTACATTTTTGTAGAATAGTAGCTTTGAGGATTCAATAATACAGAAAACACAGCAAGCCTCCCACTCCAGGGGAATATTGCTGCACTTGGAAGTCTTTGGGAACACTTGTAAATTATACTATTTAGAATCTGTAGGGACAATGAATACATGAAAGGAGGTAGAAATGTTGTCTAAATAGCCATGCCCCCAGATAGAAGGTATCTGAGTCTATTTCCTCATTTTTACAATTGTAGGAAGTAGCACATAGTGGGCATATTATTGAACAAAGCTTGAGAAATTGTTTATGCATATGCAGTTTGACATAATGAGAAACTAGAGGATTTTACAATCTTAGCAATACAAGAAAGCAGAAACAATTTTTCATTTCTTTATTGCATAGTCTTAGCTCCTATCCTCTTGGTATACTAAAAGTCCCTGTCCTGGTAAATTTTCTGCATACGCAAATAGAATTGTGATACAAATAAATACAAGAAAAGGAGCTTAATATTTGACTTAATATGCAATTTGGTTTGTTTATGTTAAAAAAGGAATATTGGGGAGCCAGCCCAGTGGCGTAGCAGTTATGTTCGCATGCCCTGCTTCTGCGACCCAGGAGTTCGCAGGTTCAGATCCCAAGCATGGATTTATACACAACTCGTCAATGCTGTGGCAACATCCTGCATACAAAATGGAGGAAGATTGGCACAGACATTAGCTCAGGGACAATCTTCCTCACCAAAAAAAAAAAGAAAGAAAGAAAAGAAATATTGGTATCTTAGGAATTACAAAACCTATAGCAATTATAGGTTGGACAGTGATTAAGGTAAGGTTTCTAATTTGCCTTTTTAAAAATTTAATGCAAAAAGTAAAATTTGAATATTGGAAATTAAAGTTCTTTAAAATAGATACCAAGCTTATTATTTCACATATGTAATAAAAGTATATAAAATGCAAAATAAACTTCAGTTGTTTTTATTCATGAGTATGTTTGTGCCTTTCAATAGCTGAATATTTGTTAGTTTATGTGGCCATGAAAGATGACAATGGCTTCATGTTCTCTTCTATGACATGGGCAATCTCCTTCAATCATCAGTTAATTTAGGCTTTAGTGGTCATATTGACTCTCTTCTTTTAATAAAGAAATGTCATGCAAATTAAATAATGAAAACAATTTAATTCTTATGTACACAAAACGTTCTAAATTACAAGAAAAACCTCATTTGGAAAATAATAATACCTAATAACTAAGTCCACATATAATGAATCTAGAAATCCATTGCAGTGGTAGCTTTCATAGATATGTCACTAATATGTGTCACCACAGAAGATGTGTGCCTCATAAGCTGTGATTTTTTTAAATTATCCAGATACAAGTTCAAGGAGAAAAAAAAATTAGGAATTAGAAAAAAACTTTGGAGAGAGAATAATGATAGACCACAAGTCATAATTGTTTTCTAGGATTATTATGTATACTTGCACATGCCTTGCAGCATGTATTGGAAGTAATTGTGCACAAGAGCATGGGCAAACCTAGGTTCAAAGCCTGGTTACAGCACTAATAAGGCAGTTGTTTAGTCTCTTTCAACCTCAATTTCTTTCTTTATAAGATGGGAACATTAGTGCCTATTATTAAGAATGCTGTGAGGCTTGAGTGAGTCAGTAAATGTAAATCCACAGTACCTGGTATGTTCAGAAATGGTAGCTATTATTTGTAGTAGTAGCAGTAAAACTAATACTACTATTGAAATAAATATAATAATTTTATTTTAGGAAGTATGTAAGAGATGATTATTATGGGTCTAGCACATTCTTGTTATTGAAGCGAGAATTTCTTTTAGAGGTCCAAGTTAAGTCTTAGAAATCTGCCACATCATAGCAACAGGAACCGGTCTAATTCAAGACATCAGAGTTTTTCCAAAGATTTTTTTACTTTGAAAATATTAAAATATGATCTTCAATCTTCTTACCACCACCAAAGCCCATATTGCATAATGAAGGAAAAAAAGAAGAAAAAGGGGAAGACTGTGGTTGTGTTTCTTTTTCTAATGTATGTAGTCTACAGCATTGATAATTTATCGTATGTCATACTCCTCACATCTTACAGTGTTTTATTTCCAAAAGTACTCCCTCAAAATTGTAAATAATGGACCAAGAATGTCCAGATCCCTAAGAAGATGATGAAGGCGACCATAATGATGCAGAATGTGATGAAGGTATTCTAAAGTAATTAGCTGGGAATATAGTATAAACAAGAAAACTCATCATGCGAACAGATAGTCATTCACAGCTAGTCTTCTGGAAAAGTGCAAGATCTTTGGTTTGTATTCCGAAGAGGGCACTCTGTTAAAAATCTTCTCCCTTTCAAACTAACTTTTCATTTTTGTGTACCCATTTCTGAAATTTTCCCTTTAAGACACCACCACAAAAAAAGATGCTTAGTGCAGAAATATATTTTCTGCTTCAAAGGATCACACAGTCCATGAATTAGTCAGTTTTTGCTGCAGTACCAAACAATCCCAGCATCTCAGCCCTTAGCACAAACATTAATCTCTTGCTCATGTAACATGAAAGTAGTGGCTTGGTCTGAGAGGTCAACCATATTTCTTCTCATTCCAGCACCCAGGCTGAAGGAGCTGCCCTACCTGGAATATGTCATTTTCCTAGTAGAGGGCAAAGGCACAGAAACACTCAGCCGAACCCCACAGTGGCATTGAAAGCTCCTAGAAAGCTGTGGCATATGTCATATCCATTCACATTCCACTTTCTAAAGTGTACCACATGGCCAAGCCCAAATGGATTGGTTGGAATGTATACTCCTATTGCAGGAGGTGAGAATGAATATGTGTGAAAAATAAAGTAACACATCATAGCCACATTGATAATATGTAATATATAAGAAAACAATGTAAACCAAACAGCCAAAATTGATAGTAAAAACCAAACATGTCACTAGAAGTTCAAAATAAAGAACTAACAATATATAGGCTGAAATTATCTAGGAACATTTCACCAAAAAAAGAACTCAATATTTTGGAAATGAATGAATCATCTTAACCTCCAATCCTATCAATCCCTAAATTATGTCAATTCAATCTATGGAAAATCTTATAAGTCTGCCATTTCTCTCCTATCATTATCACCACTCTCATGGCTCAGGGTCACAGAACGTGTTGCCTGGACTATTTGAGTAGATTTCTTCATGTGTCTATTCAGGCCTCTCTCCAATTCATCATCCTTTTATTGCCCTATTGTCTTTCCATTGAATAATCTGAAATGCCACTCATCCACCCAAAAGTCTTCAATATATCATCATTGCTCACTGGATAAAATCTAAAATGTCTTCCATTAAAGTGCTTCATGTATTAGCCCCTGCCTACCAACATAGCCTTCCTTCTTTCCTTTGCTTCCCCTCCCATTTCCCATCCCAACGGGTCCTGAACTATTAGTAGTTCTTGACTATACTTCATGTTCCTCACCTCCTTAATCCTGCAAGGTTATCCATGATGCTTAATTGGAAAGATCTGTCCCTACTTTGAATATCTGAACTCTTGCTCATCTTTTAAGTCTTAACTCAAATAACACCTCTCCTCTGGAGTTTGTCCTGATTCTCTGAGACAAATTAGATTCTTCTTTTTCTATGTCCCCACTGAATTCTGTACTTATAATTTCAATATATTATTATAATGCACAATAAGTGTTTATTTGCATATCCTCTCCTTACTGCCCATTGGATTCCCTCACTTCTGTTTCTTTAACTTTTGATGATATAACCATATATTTTTCTACAGCATTATATCATTGTGACCACACTCGAAGTGGTACTGTTACATTAGCTTCATGTCTTTCTCTGAGAACTCTGATTTAAATTTGCCTGTAAAAGAAAAAAATGCTCCCACTTGTTCTCAAAAAAATCTTTGTGTGTGATATAATTGATAGCCATCTTTTGCAAAGAAATTAACACTTCTAACTAAATGCTCAAGTAATTTTTAACATTTCTATATCTTATTAAACTACTTTACATTTTAGTACCAGAACTGTGGAAGCAATAGTGAAATAGAGAGAAATTATAACTGGGACTGAAATAAGCATACTTGAAGTATGCAGAAAGAAGTTATCTCTAGTGAGAGGTAAAGAGTTTGCAAATGTTTACATATTGCCTATTAGAGTGTATCATAACAGTTTGATAGGACAAATGGAACGTTTACCCATATTGAAGGAGTGAGTTCATTGTAAAGAACATCCTTGTGGAATTTAGCTTAAATTTTTGAGTAAACTAAAAATTTTTTTAAATGTCTCCTACGTGACTACTACAATATTTTTTTCAGGACATAACAATACTCATATTCAAGTAAGAAATTCAGTAGTCTTCTAACTTAATGTACTATGGTTGAGAAAGACTGCCCTTGTAATGTACTTCTTTTTCCTTTGATGAAAGTCATAACAAAAGCTTCTGAGTGCTGAGATTCCCTCCATCTTCCCTTCACCATCCTCATTTCTAAGCTGCACAGGAACTCTGCAAATGACTTGACATCTTTCATGTATGGTACATGTGATGGGACGTCTCCTTGGATGGCATTGTTGGCCTTTCTCTCTTCCCTCCCAGTTCTTCTTACCCTGTTGGTGAAATATAAATGCTCATCTTTCCTTGTAAAAGCTAAAGAAAGACAGAAGGTTACCCTATACAGCTACTTGACTATCCTTGGTAACATGAAACCATCTATTTTGTTAATCCTCTGCTGTTTTTGGTTTTCTTCTTCACTTTTCTTACTCAGAAAATTACTTTTATCAGCGTCATCAAGTTGATAAGATTAACATATACTTACTCATGCTAACCAAGTCACAGGAGACTAATGGACAAAATCAATTTGTAATTTAAAATTCAAATTTTAACTGTTAGACAAACTGGACATTTATGTCAGTTCAACTAGTACATATTCTTCCCAAAATAAAATAAATTTTTATGAGGTTATACTTTAAACAGCTTCAACAGGAGGAATTAAATTATATGATTAAAAGTTCATATTATTAGTCTCAGAAAGCTTTGTACACCTCTCCAAGAGAGAGCTCCTTCAAGGCTAACTGAATAGTTCATTTAACATGGGAGGGCACTTTTTCCATGTAAAGAGTTTAGATGGCCATAATCAACTTTTGCCTCTGTAATTCTCTCTTTGTTGGTCTTCTGTGATTTAATGATTTCCATTTTTAGTGACATAGTCTTTCTTTAGATATGTCGTTAATGACTTCAGCTGACAGATGTGTTCTACTGACATTATATATGTAATATGTATAAATTTTTAAATTCACCATTCAGTGGCCAGTATTATTTCCAAGTACAGTACATACAGGAGAGAGTGAGTAACTTATCTCTTTCTGTAGTGTTAGCCTATTAGTCTTCTTCTAAGTCCTGAAGTTACATATAATAATTAAAATTTTCACTTGATACCCTTTTCAAGCACTTGAAGATGGTTCTGCTTATTTTATTTTGTTTTTCTTAAAGATTAGCTAACATCTGTTGAGCTAACCAGAGCTAACATCTGTTGCCAATCTTCTTTTTTTTCCTTCTTCTCCCTAAAGCCCCCCAGTACATAGCTGTATATACTAGTTGTAAGTTCTTCTGGTTCTTCTATGTGGGGCACCGCATCAGCATGGCTTGATGATTGGTAATAGGTCTGCACTCAGGATCCAAACCAGGAAAGCTCTGGGCCGCTTAAAAGTAGCATGCGAACTTAACCACTCAGCCACAGGGTGGGCCCTTCTGCCTATTTTCTTGAGCCAGTCTGAACACCCTTCTTGAATGTTTCTTGAATTGCAAGGTTTCAAGTCTTCTTACCATCCTCTATATGTTCTCCAGTTTGTCTGTATCCTTCTTAGAGGATAGTGTTAAGAATGAGTAACATAATCAAAGTGTGAAAAAAGAGCAGGATTACCTATGTCCATCTCCCTTCTCCCTTTATTCACTTAATCATTCATCCAGCTGGCCGGTCAATTTTTGTTGATCATCTGCTATGCACTGACAAAATAAAGTTAAATGAGAAAGACAGGGATTTACACATGTAAATACCTTGCATGTACTTGCTATAAAAGAGTTAGATTCAATTGGCTTGTCCCGGAGAAAGAGACGAGATAAGGCTGTAAAAGAAAGTGTTGGTTGGGTTGCTTATTAAAAGATGACAAGGAGTTTGCAAACTGGAGAAACTCCTTGAAAAGGAAAAAGCACATGAAAAGGTTTGAGGTGGCCAGGTATGACTGGGAAAAGCAGAGGATCCAAAGACAGGAGGGTAGGATGGATATAGAGAGCCCATAGGGTGTCAGAATAGAAAGGTACACCATAGAACAGGAGCTAATGATAAAGGATGCTATATGGTGTGCTAAGGAATTTGATCTTTATAATTGGAGGTAATAGGGAGACCTTACCGGAATTTAAGCAGGGGCGTATCAAGTCCTATTGGTACATAAACTATCAGGTGAATAAATCCAATGTGTGTGTGTGCAGGGAAGAAAATGAAAAACCCTAATGGCAAGTAGAGCCTCCTCAGAGGGATACAGAATAACTTCAGTTAGACACAGTGAGGGCAAAAATTCAGGCAGGGTTTGCAGGTAGTTTGTAGAGGAATTTATTGAACTCAGGGATTGAATTATTGTGGAGAATGAGAGGAAGTCTTCCACGAAAACTCTGTTTCTGTCTTGAGTAATTGAAAGACTGGAGAGGTTGTAAATGGAGACAGAAAACTTAGTAAGAAAAGCAGCCTGGAATAAAAGAAGTTGAGTTTTAGGCAAAAAGAGAGAAACCTTTCTTAAGAAATGAAGTACATTTTAGAAGATAACTTTAAAGGTAGTTTTAATAATTTATAATATAAAATATATTACTAGAAGTAAAATGTGAAAAGTACCTAGTGAATAAAGTCAGATAGCTTATGAAGACATAGATCTCATTGTTTAGACCTTATATATAGCATATAATAAATATCAAGGACTTTTAAGATATAAATTTAATTTCTATTCCTAGAAGTTAAAAGCCTTCTTATAAATGTTTACGTTTAAAAATTTTTATGCAGATTTTGCTCTAAGTAGGTTTCCCTCAATCATGACTAATTTGGGGAAAAATAATATTTGAACATATTAATAATTAAGAGCCCTGTGGGATTTTTTTCATATGAATGAACTGTATTAATGAGGTTCTAGCATATTTGATAAGTGGCCTTGAGTGTCCTGGTTTCAATTACCTCTTCTTTAATAAGTGTCACTTAATTTAGACTCTCCACTCAGTTTTCTGTAATTTCGATTACTAAACTCTGTGAAAGAATGTTTTATCTTGTCATTTCCAACTCAGGTTATACATGCAGATTGTTAATAGGGCTTCTTCAGAAAAAGATCCTGTCAGCTTTTGTTCTCAGATAATAATGTAAACAAAATAGTTGATTATTTTATATCTATTATTATCTTGACATTAATGGGGGGAAGATTGCCTCTAGGGATGAGAGAATAACAAAATAAGAGATGGTGAATATGACCGAGGGGGTGTTGGAGAAGTAGCTGGAGCAGGGTCCCGCGACGTGTGTCTGTGAGTTGACCTTCACAGATTGAAAAGCCATACTGCAGCCCAAATTCCCAGTTCCAGATCCTGAGGAAGAGGGTGATGGGAACCAAGATATATCCTTTTACAGAAGGCCAGTGTGTGTATGTTAATGAGAAACATTTGAACAGAGGAGCCAGTGACTCTTCCTATTATTTTTTCTTTCATTTTTCTATCATTATCGGGACATGTGGAAGCTCTCTAAGCAGTAGGTAAGTAGAAAACAAAACACCAATATTTAAGAAGCTTTCAAATAGTTTCCCCGATAGAGTCCCTGAGAGCTGTGGTTTCCACGTACCCAGCAGAACTAAACTGGGTGGCGAGTGCTTCCCCAGGGCAGCAAAAGTTCCATTTCCATCTGAGGCAGATTCCTCAACTTCCCTACTCAGGGACCACTTCTTCAGTGTAGATGTTTGTTCACCAAGAAAATTCTTTCCTTTTCCTTGATATGTGGTCTCCAGTTCTTCGCAAACCTCAGAGTGGGTTTGGCTCCTCAGGCCAGAGTTGGCATCCCACCTTCCTCCTCTGATTTACTGCTCATCCCTGTTACATGATCTGCAAGGTTGCAATTAGCACCTCTCTTTTTTTACTTCTGTCAAATTTCTTTCTAGTTCTGTTCCATTGGCTAAAGACGGGAAGAGTCTCGACATCCCTTTGAGGGCCAGAGTTCAAGCATGGGCCTGCCTTGCATCTGGAGCAACTGTGTTAGGCAGTGGTCCTTCTCCAACAGCAGAAGGCCCTAAGAGACCCTGTCTGTCAGTGAAATGGGTAATAACTCTTGGAGAAGGGTGCATTGAATGTCCATCCTGTATAGCCTTCCATATCAGGATACAATTCCATGAATGCAAAGCCCTTCATTGAAGGAACAACAAAGAGCCAGTTGCCCTGCACCTGCACACACTCCCTCCAGGCAACCACAATGAAGTCAGAATCTTAGCACAGGAGTATTTTCCCAAGAAAGTCCTAGGTACTCCTGCCCTCCTGCATCCCAAGGCATACCTCATGAGTACCCCCCTGTTAGAGCTCGGCACTTCCATTCCACACTAGGGTGACCACTGGCTATCCATAGCATCTTGCCCTAGGTCAGTGGTCCACATAGTGTGCTCCCCCATTCATCAGCATCAACATCATCTGGACACTTGGGCAAATTTTCAGACCTCAGCCCACACACTCTGTGGGTAGGGTCCAGCTCTGTGTTTAATGAACCCTGCAGGTGATACACACTGAAATGTGGGAACCACCACATGAAAGCAGAAGTTCTCAAAGTCCTGGGAGTCTGTAAGAAACACAAATGCAAAGACCTCACTCTCACTCACTGAATCAGACTCTCTAGGGGTAAAGCCCAGGAATGCGTCATAGCAAGCTCTCCAGGTGGTTCTTATGCCCTTTAAGTATGGGGATCACTGCTCTTTGTTGGCAACTCTCTCCACAATCATGTGCCTTGTCCCTGGTCTACCCCATGCAGACAAGTACAAGCCAGTGATATTTCCACTGCGGACTGTAATTCTGTGTGGCAACCTGCTACAAGATATAAAAAATGAGTGGGCCCATTGTCCTGCCAAAGCCTTGAAGCTCTCTGGAAGGCCAGATGGACAAGACTTGGACACTTTTATATCTCAACCAACTCCACTTGGTGCTGGCACATTCTGTGCTGTTGCTATTATCTATGAAAAACTAAACTTGCTGAAAACTTTCGGAAGTTTTCAGATTACCGTGTAGACAGAGCATATTTTTGTTTGTGTTTTGATAGGATTTCCTCTCCAGCCCAATTTCAGTGTAAATAGCACCATCATGCTTTGTTGTTGTCATTGAGCCCGGTCCCATCTCTGCCTTTGATAATACATTGCTCTATTTCCCCTTGCAAATGCCCATAGCATATTTTCAGGATCCTGTTTTCTGTTCAGTTATTGTCTACCCAAAAATTTGGCACTTGAGTTCCAGCTGTTCTTGTCAAATGCCTTGGGCATTGACCACAGACCTAAGAGCACCAGAAATGCTCAGACCCTGGATAACTCCACCTTTGTGCTTCCCTCTGGGTCTCTGGCTTGCAAATCTAAACATTTCAGCAACATCTTCCAGCTACCTCTCTAAAATATTTTCTCCAGTCTCAGGTCCTGCAGCTCTGAGGTAATCTCCAGGTTCACTTAGAGTGGATGTGGGGAATAGCACAGTATCCGTAGACAGCGAGAAAGGGACTTGAACCAATCCAGGCTTAGCTCTCCTGACCCTCATTTATCCTTGCAAAAGAGCTCATGAGTTTTAAGATACCAGTTGAGGTTGGCTTATACACCAATATCTAGCCCCCACTTTGTCTCTTTCAGCATTTCAATATTTGTTGCCTTACAGAATGATAAAGAGACCTTATAGGCAATGAAATGCAGCTCACCAAGCTCTGAACATGTTTATATTTTTATAATGTCTTCTAAGGAGTAGCTTATTCTCTTGCAACAAATCTTATTCTGTTTTTAGACAATTCTTGTGATAAAGCCAACTTTATCTGAAAATACGCCTGCTTTTCAGGACTTAAGACAGGGAAATCTACTACGAATTACACCTTTGGCTGAAGTGCCTGAAGCTAATGAGAAAAATAGGTGATTTTTTTCTTGAAAATTGAGGTTTTAACCATTTTCAATCAATAAGATTTGTGATTTTGCCCATTTATGACTCCTCTCTAGAATTAGCTAAGCATAACCACTTATATTTTCAAGTTTGAAAGTTTTATTTGGACAATACAATAAAGAAGCAATTTAAAAATAACCAAGGGGAAATATGGCTATTTAATGAAATATGGATTCTGGAAATATTTGCTGCCTAACATTGAGTTGAGATTTACTCCTTTCAGGGAAATATCAAATGAAGTGTATTTATTGCTGAATATGCACAGTTCTAAGTATTTTTATTATTCTACCTATACCCTGCTCATTTACTGTTTCTTGCAAAATGCGAATTTCCCCTTTTGCAGATGCTATATTATGATTATATTTATCTAGATATGGGTGGAACTTCCCAAGAAAATCTAAATAACTGCAAAGAACTATTTAGTGTTCTGTAGTAGAATAACATAAGTAGCATATTACTTTTGGGTTAATAAATGTTTATTTGAAAATCTTCTTGCATATTAGAGGAATAAGAATATCCTTTTTTGATTGACCCCACCACACAATAGTCCCAAAATAACTTGAAAGAGAAACATATGATAAAATAAATTTAGCACTGCACCTCATATGGTGTAAGTATTCAATGAACACTTGAATGGATAAATGAATGAATCAATTAAAATCTTTAATCAACAGTTCTCTCTTTTGTACTTAAAATGGGTGATGCTCAGCAATATTAAAATATTAATTTGATTTAACATTTCTCCACACTGGTTTGAGACTTACTTTCTGATTTCCTGGTTAGTAAGCTAATTATCAGTCCTGGTAAATCAGGTCTAAGAGCCAATCAAAGCACAGTATTTTTGTAGAGAAATTGAAACTGTGTCATAAAATGTGCACTTGCGCCATGCCTCTACACAACTCTGAGGCATTGGATTGCTGATCTCCCAGTGAGGTGAGAATTCAGGAAGGCAGGTCAAGAACAAAATATGTTTATAAGTAAGATAATGCTCCCACAAAATCAAATTTATCTTTTCTAGTCCCATTTCACTTTTGAATATTGTTTCATTAAAACCAAGAACATTTTTACAATCAGTATTACTCCAAATCAAATAAATTTGGGGAGCAATTAAAAGGATTACTGCTAATGGATATATGGAAGAGGATAACAATAGACATGAGGGGAGATGATAGAAAAATCACTTCCATCACTGAGATACCTGTAATCCAGGAAGATATTAAGTGAAAAAAAATCAATTAGAAGCATTATTTGGCCCTGGGTATAAAACTTAATTAGGAATTAAATTTACCTCAATTACATATTTTAAAACATTTTCATTGAATTGAGAATAAATGGTCATAAATAATATACAAATAATAAATATATTAAAATATATACATACATTTCCATAGTGGCAAATAAAATATTGGATTAAAAGGATTACTCAGATGATTTACAATAAAATCTACTTCATAACCCCTGTTCAACAGTATTAAGTGATTTCCCCACACCTATGAGATAAAGTTCAGACCATTCTGGGCCTCACTGAGCAAGCTTCAATAGTTTTATCAGTTGGCATTAGACTTTATCTAAGGCTTATTGATGAAATATTACTTTCTGACTCCTTTATCTTTTATATTACCCCAAATATTATTGAAATGCCTTGATTTGGAAACATTAAGAAGTAGACTTCGCTATTTTCTTATACTAATATTTAAAAGAAGCAGAATTACAACTCCGGAAACTTCCATCTAACTTTCTTAAGAACATCATCACACAATCACTGTGATTAAACCTGCATCTTGCCTTGTCTAGAATCATTCCCTTATAGCTTGATTAGGCTGCATCTTCATCGTTACCCATGATTAGGTCAAACATCCTTGATTGGATCCTACTCCACTCATATGGATCGACGCATGCCCCACCCTAAATGTCTTCTGCCATAAAAGGAATAACTTTCCTATAAGTAATTCATTTATTACTTGTTTTACTTATTTTTCCTTTTTAACACAAGTATGATATATGCTTATTGTAGAAAAATTTTAAATGTAGAAATGCACAGAGGAAAAAGTAAAGCTCTAAATGCATCTATACCAAGAGTCATTCATTCTAAATATATTTGCTCTAAATACGTTTCTGTCCAGTGTTCATATCAAGTTGAGATACCAGTGTATCCTATTCTTTGAATATATTCGTACATCAGAAGCATTTCCAATGTTGCTACACTCTTCCCATACTTTATAGCATGCCCCACACAAAATGGAAAAAGATATCATTTGTTTTGTAATTCTATTATCAAATTAATGAATATTTAGTGAGCTGCTACTTTGTACCAAGAACTGTTTTAGCTCTGGGCTTATTTCTGAGAGTGAAGGGACACATTTTTATGGAGCATATATCCTGAAGGTTGGTGGGGAGAATGAAAAGACAGATATTTAAATATTTAATATGACAAGTAGGCTGCTAAGTGCTACAGAAAGGACAAAGCAGAGTCAGGTGGTGTCAGTGATGTTGATTATAGTTGATTATATCTCATAATTGGATTATAAGTGATTACATCTTTCACCTTTTCCTTACATGCGTTTAATAATTATATATGTGTGTATGTATCTTTTTTAGTTTTCTTCAGCCAAACTTAATTTACTTTTTTTTTTTTTTTGAGATTTTATTTTTTCCTTTTTCTCCCCAAAGCCCCCCGGTACATAGTTGTGTATTCTTCGTTGTGGGTTCTTCTAGTTGTGGCATGTGGGACGCTGCCTCAGCGTGGTTTGATGAGCAGTGCCATGTCCGCGCCCAGGATTCGAACCAACGAAACACTGGGCCGCCTGCAGCGGAGCGCGGGAACTTAACCACTCGGCCACGGGGCCAGCCCCGAAACTTAGTTTACATTTTCTACTCCCATTCCGCTGACAGATGATCAAGTTGAGGTCTGTCCCCCACCCCCATCCCCCATCTCCTACACCCCATCATTTTTCCCAGCATTGAAACCACATTCTAGGGAGCTCATACAGTGTCAAGTCTTCAGTGCAATAATTTAATCATTTTTTACTGTAACCAGTTCATAGGCATACTTTGTTCTCATAAAACAAGTATTTGTTATAGTACTGTATGTCTTAGAAATATTTACATTAGCAACTGGTAATGTTCAATTTTTTTAACCTGAGTGGTGGTTTCACATTTTTGCTGCCTTTGATAACTGCCTGAGCCTTATTTAAGGATACAGGTGCACCTTGGATACTGGGTTTCAAGAGACA
This sequence comes from Equus caballus, assembly GCF_041296265.1. Classification (NCBI taxonomy): domain Eukaryota; kingdom Metazoa; phylum Chordata; class Mammalia; order Perissodactyla; family Equidae; genus Equus; species Equus caballus. The sequence goes on from NC_091687.1 coordinate 24,035,521, forward strand.
AATTCCTTGTATACTCTTAATGCAGTTAATGTTCCAGTCATGGTGTAGAGCTCATGAGGGAAGACAAAGGCACCTACAACACAGGTAACTTAGAGTCTATTTTCTCTCTCATCGGGAAAATCAGCTCAAGCACTGACAATGTCCAGGTTATTCAAATACACATGATATAATAGCTGCAGCTTAAGAGAAGAGCAATTTTCCTGAAACAAACATCCCGCCCTGCCCTCAAGTCAGGGCCTTCCTCCTGGATGCAGCAGCAATGACTGAACAGGTAGTGTTCTTCTAGTTAATGCCTCTGAACTGGTAGTTTTCCCCTGGCAATTGAGCTGTGCCTGCACTACCATCACCACTGCTTGTCTTGAGAAATGATGAAGAGAGGAACTCAGACACCTGGCATTTTCTGAACCAGAAACAGGTGTTTGAGGAGCCCCAATTATATCCCAACACCAGCCACCAGGGTGCGTGTAATTAACCCCTTCTTAGATAATGTTTGACATTTATTTTTTTTTCTTTTTGGTGAGGAAGATTGGCCCTGAGCTAAGATCTTTTGCCATTCTTCCTCTTCTTGCTTGAGGAAGATTGTCCCTGAGCTAACATCTGTGTCAATCTTACCTTATTTTGTAGAACCCCCGACCTCGGAAGCAGAGCTCACTAACTTAACCCATATGCTACCTGGCTGGCCCCTTGACATTTACTTTTTAATCATCATGGCCACTTTCTTGCAAGAAATTTCTCTTCTCTTGTGTCTACAAACACAGGAAAGTAGAAGAACAAGCTGAAAAGTTCTATGAAGTCAGGAACTTTGATTCTTGGATGCACCTCAAGTGCCTGGAATTGTTGCTGGCTCATAGAAGATACTTACCAAATATTTGTGAATTGAGTGAATAAATGATGATTACTATGTTTTGGCATAGAGAAATCCATTACACTAGTGTAATACAAAAGTCTTGGGCTTTGAATTCTGACTGCGAGTAGTTTTGGCCTTATCCTATATATGATGAAGTATTGTAATTGCCAATACTCTGTTAGTATTTCCATTTCAGTTACACAGGTGAAATATTAATTATAGAAAAAATGTGGAAGGATAACACTTTGATACGTTTTTCTTATGTTAATCAATGTGATCTATTTCCCCCACCTTCCATATTTTGAAAATTAATCACCATTGGCTTTTTATTCTATGTTGTCTTGGTCTTCTGAGTGACTTGGAAGACAGCTTAGTCTTTAGGGACGTTAATTCTGTATATGGCATTTATGTTGAAATTACTTCTAAAGATTATGGGTAGATAGTCTTTTAACTTTATTTGTGGTATTTTTGCCATTTTTAAAAATACGTATTCACATTTATCTTTTATTTAAAATATATATGGTTTTTCCCTTTGATGCCTTGCTTAAAAACCCTTGCCTAGCCAATGGTGATGCAAAAATTCAATTATAATTGTTTCTGGTTTTATAATAAAAGTGTTAGCTTTTATACGCAGGATTCAAGAATCTAATTTTGTCCTTCTACAGTTGGTTATTCACTTATCACGACACTCATTTAGGCTGTCATTCTAGCTTCACCCAATTTTATTTGTGCTTAGAATTATTTCTAAAAGTTCTATTCTGTTAAATTAATATTTCTGTTTATTCCTGCTTAAGAAACACATAATTTGAATTATTTTAGTTTTATTACGCACTTTAATATCTGTTTAGACTATAACACCCTCATACAACTTTAAAGGTATTCTTTCTTTTCTTTTGTGTTTATTCATTCAGATGAAATTTAGAATACTTTTTTTCAATTCCATAATCTATTCTATAAATTTTTGTGGCTGTATTTATTGCATAAACTTATTTGAACAAACATATTTTCTCATATAAGTAGAGGATATATTCCATTTGTTCACATCTTCCATTATCTCTCTCAGAAAACCCTGTAGTTTTTATTTTCTTGTTACGACATATTTTTTCAACAAACGTTAAGTACCCACTGTATGCTAGGCTTTGGACGAGCCATTGGTATACAGCTGTGGGCTTTGAACAAGAGCGACTTGACTTTTCGTGTTCCACGTATACAGATTACAGGGCAATAAAAACACTAAGAAATGTATTACAATAAAATGGCATGAGCATTATAGAGAGCATATAAGAGATGTTAAGAGAACAAATAATGAGAGAATCTAAGCTAACAGGTAGTGAAAGCCTGAAAGACGAGCAGGAACTGAGCCCACTGGGAGAAGCATGTACAGAGCGCAAGAGGAAAGGTGGAAGGTGAGGCTGTACGTGGGGCTGGAGGCCAAATGTCAAAGATCTATCTGCATCATGCTATCTTAAGGAGATTAGAGGTTATTTTAAGAGTAATGGAAGAGTATTAGGTCTTTAAATAGAGAAATGGCATGATTATATTTGCATTTTTGAAAAGTTTCTGCCCCTCCCATTTCCCATCCCAACGGGTCCTGAACTATTAGTAGTTCTTGACTATACTTCATGTTCCTCACCTCCTTAATCCTGCAAGGTTATCCATGATGCTTAATTGGAAAGATCTGTCCCTACTTGATAATTAATTGGAATGGAGTAGGAATAGAGATAAAAGATCATTTAAGAGACTGTTAAAAGATTCATGCAAGAGATGATGAACTGCAATAGAGCAGGGCCAGTGAGGATGGAGAAAGAGGCAGGGTTAGCCAAAACCTGATTCCTACTCATGGAATTGAAATCTGAGGATGTATCAGTAAAAACTAATGTTTATCGCCGCAAAGTAATAAGATAGCTAACGAGATAGCTGTACTAAAGCTACCTGTCCCCTGAACGTGATTAGCTTGCGAAGCCCAGATTTGCACTTTATCATAAAGAGCTTTGAAATGTTTTTAGACGGAGTTCCTTGTCACCTAATAGGTCTCTTTAATTGTGGGGACTAGAAAATGAGAAGAAATGTATTCTGACTCCAAATATAGGGGACCACACTCAGTGGATTGAGACAAGTCAGTACTAATCTTAGCACACCATTTGGAGTAATTTCTTAAGAGTCTGAGGTCAGAAGGTTGTACTTGACTACTTTGTTTAGCCTAAGTATTTGAATTGTCTTGACTTTCATGAAAATATAATAAAGAAACAAAGTTGGCCCAAGTAAGAAAAACCTTGAATGAACCAATAACTAGCAAATACATTTTTTTAAGTTTGTAATATTTCTATGGTTTTGTTACTACATTTGTCATTTAAAAAAATAATTAGCACACACAATTAAATCCAATAGAGATAGCTTACAAAAAGAAATATGTCACTTAAGATGCATAAATCCTAAGCAAAATATTAGCAAACTGCCTACACTATTACAGTAAAAAAAATTGCAGTGACCAAAAATGGTTTCAGAACGGATTAAAATTAGGAAATCTATTTCCATAGTTTACATGATCAACTAAGCCGACACGAGTAAAGTACTCAATCAAATCCAAACATAAGAGGCAGAATGGTAAACCCATGTGATCCCAGACACTAACACAGAACGTTTTATACAAAGATACAACATAGCATAACGAAAACAATAAAGTCATCATTAGAGACAGACTTTTCCCAAAGACGTTTGCCAACTTTATCCTCACATTTACCTCTCTTGAACTGATGTTGCCTGGCCAGCCCTGTGTAATCAAAAGTGTCCACTCAGTGATTTAGGACCAGTTTCCATACTGTCAATCTCCCTCAGCAAGACTTCTTTTTCTTTTTCTGGACAGGTGAGCAGTGGGAATGGGACACTCAGAAACTGCATGTTCAGCACTGAGCTGGCAGTTGCTCTCAGTCACTGCTGTCATTCTGAGGCTGCTTCAAGGCCATGGCTAAAGAGTTTCTGACACCTGAGAGTGACAAGTGAGTGGGCTCTGGGTGACAGTCCATCAGTAGTGAAAGGCAAGAGGAGTCAGAACTCTGACTTACAGAACTAGAGCATACAGCATCTCATTCGTACAACTCTTGTCTGTTTTATGGTTGCAAGAGGAGTAGCATTTCGAAGAGCAGAGAGAATCCTTCCACATACCGCTTACTCTGGAGGCACCCCTAGCAATCCTCCAACAAACCAGTTGCCTTCGGCTGGGTTGGGCAGCACCTGCAGTGTGGAACAGCCTTTCAGAAGACATTGGAGATTTTCCTTCAGTTTAATTTTGTATTAAAGTTAGATCCTACTTTGAAATATGAAGTAGCTGAAGTAACTAATTTCCAATGCTTCAGTGAAAAGTTTTCTGACCCTAATTAAATCCTCCAGTCTCGAAAGTTTTTTCAGTCTGCCCAAAGTTATGTCTATAAGAATTGTGAAAAGAAATTAAGCCCTATTAGTGTCACAGTTGGTTACAAAGAAGCAAGTAGAAAAATCAAATCTTTACTAAGAGTGAATGTTAACGAAGCGGCTGAAATAAAGGCTGTGTGCCCAGAACATCAGTCATTTGCAATTTATTAGCTCTTGCTGCATGTGTATGTTATTATTCTTTTACATCATATTTTGCTTTCTGAGTTTTCCAAAATGTTTGAAAATAAGATAACAATATATAATAAAACAGACTTTTTAGGATACTTCCCAGTCAAATATTTAAGCAGCATAGAGTAATGATTTTCTGTAGTGCTTTCCTCCCAAAGGGTGCTATTAAAATTGAAAAGAGAAAGAAGATAAAAGATTTAAGTAAGAAAAATAAAATCCTCTTTTTAGTCACAGATTGATACTTTTCCCCACCATTCAATTGCATGTGTTCCCCCAAAGCAGTAGATGTTCCATTTTTGTTTTCTCTACCAATGAATTGAAATTAATCATATTTGTCTTAACAGCTCTGAGAGATGCAGAAATATATTATTCTTTAGAAATAAATGTTTCATCCTATGTTCTTAAAGTCACTCACATTTCACTGTAAATCTCTTTTTTTCTTATAGTATTCCATACTCTATGAAATTCCCATTTCTAGTAGCAAACAATAATGCTATTTGCAATGCTCTTTTAATGAATCTGCCTTTACGAAATCATTGAAATGATGGAAAAAGCTGAGCAAAATTCAAACTGCTGGTGTTGGATCTGGAGGTAGAAGAATTTATCTTTCATCTGAGACACAACAATGACCGTAAATTTCTGGATGTGCCCACATTACTTGCTCTGGTTGAGCATCATCTGAGGGCTCAGGCCTGTTTGGAATATTCTCACTGTCCTGACACTGAGAAGCCCCGAGTTTGTGGAGGTATTTCATACTCTTATCCAAGTTGCATAGAAATCATCTTCTCTTTCAAGATCACTACAAGATCTGTGTTTGTCCTACTTTACATTTTGCTATATGTATTCTATTTTGTTTTATTTTAGAGTCTGAAATTGGTAGAAAGACACAGCTCTCATTTTCAATTGTACAAGTTGTTCCTAAATATATTTTACATGCATTTAATGTCAAAGTTAAAAAGTAACATTTCTGGGGCCAGCCCTGTGGCCGAGTGGTTAAGTTCTCGCACTCCGCTTCAGCAGCCCAGGGTTTCACCAGTTCGGATCCTGGCCACAGACATGGCACCGTGCCACTCATCAGGGCATGCTGAGGTGGCGTCCCACATGCCACAACTAGAAGGACCCACTACTTAAAAAAAAATACAACTATATACTGGGCAGATTTGGGGAGAAAAAACAGAAAAAAAAAAAAGAAGATTGGAAACAGTTGTTAGCTCAGGTGCCAATCTTCAAAAATAAAGAAAGAAATTTTTTTTAAAAAAATAGCATTTCTTAACTCCCTTTTATAAAAGATGAGGACTTTGTTTCCATTCACATACCTTCAACTTGTTTTGCTCTACCATACCTTAATATTCCTAACATACTCACTCTTTAAAAAGTATTCAGAGAACATCTATGTTTCTCAAAGGCCACAAATCCCTGCTCCCGATATTACGCCATGGATTTCTCCCCACTGGTTCTATGATGTGTTTCTCCGAAAAGATGGCAGCACATTAAAGGTGACAGCTCTCAGCCCTTCCAAAGTTCCAGCAACACACTAATAATGTGCAAAAACCGTGGAAAATGTATCAATACTGGAAAGGAGGAGGAGGAAGTCAATGGAACAAGGAACATGGAAAGCCAGCATCAGTGTCCTCATGATCCTCTACACAGATCCAGGGAAGAGAGGATGTCTCCACAAAGATCCAGGTCCGTGGATCTCTGTATCAGGCACAGCGCCCGGATAGATCATAAATATGCAGCCGTCTCCTCATTGCGTATTCACAGGCAACATTCTACCATGACGGCTTTGGTCATCTAGTAGACTCACTTAACAAATGCTCTAATCTGTCCACTCAGACATTCTGTTCCTCTTGACAGATGCACTTCTCATCATGAATTCACAAGTCGTGAATTTTACATATCACACCCTGTCAGCTAATGGACAAAACCAGGGTTCAGAGGGTAGAAGGTAAGGACCAGACCCACAAGGGTGATCTTTCTCAATATTTAAGACCTTGAGACTCTACTCGGTAGCCAACATCTTGGCATTTCATCGCCTGGCTATCGCTTTTTTGCCACCGAATCATGACATTTGGCTTGTGACGTATATCAGGAACCTAAAGGAATGTTTGCTACATACAGTGCCAATTGGATATGATTAGGAAAATATTTAAGAGTTTAATGATACTAGATGAAGTCTGAGTTAGGTCTTGTGCAAGAACCTTTTTACTGAGCTGTGATAACTGAACTGGGCTACCTCGCTTTGACAGACACATTTTTTTTTTCAGATGATAAGATTTTTTTTCACTTTTTTAATTGAAATATAATCAACATATAATATTGTATTAGTTTTAGATGTACTTTATGATTCAATATGTGTATATATTGCAAAATGATCACAACAGATCTAGTTAACATCCATCACCACACAGTTACAATATTTTTTTCTTGTGCTTACATCTTTTAAAATGTACTCTCAGCAACTTTCAAATATCTACTACAGTAGTGTTAACTATAATCACCATGATGTATGTTACAGCCCCGGGACGTGTTTATTTTATCTTGGCAAACACTTTTATTTGAGAGATGCTTTTGTGCTTCCTTCTCGTCTGATGTTTTCCATGGCCACCCTAGTCCTCCCCAGCAATCTCTCTAAATTCAAATCTTGAGCCAGTCTTGATCACTTCTCTCAAGGGCTCCTGATGGAAATATTTTTAAAAATAAATAAATAATTGATTCTCGTGACACACAAAGTAATTTTTATTTTTTTGGCATCTTTAACACATTCTTTGGTAATTTTGGCCCTGCTGAATTTTCCAAAATCGTCTCTTCCATTAGGTATGACTTTTCACGCTTTAACAAAATTGAGCTAAAAAATTCCCTGAGCATGTCAAGATGCTTCATAGTCCCTTCCCCTGCACGCTCTCCTCCCTCTGCATGAATATCGTCCCTTCGCTCCTTGTTCTCTTCCAGACAAATGCTTACCTGATTCCTGATACTCAGCTCAAGAGTCAGCTCTTCTCTGCTTCCTTTTAAACACCACTTTCTTTGCACTTACCCAACCATATTTGGTAGCATATCTGTACTACATTCAGACTGTGAAATCCTTGGACAAAAGTCCCAGATTTTATTCATTCTTGTTTCTTAGTACTTGTTACAGTGCCTGTATGAGAGCTCATTTCAGTAAATATTTGTGGAATTGAATTGGAAATCTAAAGTCTGCTCTTTATTACATTCCCACTGCCCACTCCCACCCAAAAGTGTGACTCTAAGGGCTCTCACTATTATTCATGTGCAGACACTTGATCGAAGCTCTGTTTAGATAATTGGCAAGACAAGTATATGATGATTCTTTAGCTTTGGTTGCTAATGATTTCAACTGGGTAGGATGTTTTTATGTGTTATAAAATGAGGCATGAAGAGGCAAGGTTACTGACACCACTTCTCAGTCTTACTTCAGTAAACCCTAGGCGTGACGGGCTAGCAGCTTTGAAAGGTGGGTTCCCTTACTTATCCACCATGACTAAGTTTTAGGACCTAAATACTTGTTGATCTTTCTGGGCTTTTTTGAATGTGTAAAATGTAAGGCTGGGGCAGAGTGTGGATTATATTTTATCTCCTATCCAGAGATACAATTGTCTAATTGAGTAATACTTACTGTAAGACTATCATGTAAAGGGTTATTTTATGTTCAAATCCAAGGTTTTCTTCTGTGACCTGTTGAAAATGTCACAATGCTTTAATGGCCTGATTTGCGAATTATCACTACAGCATTCTTCACATAAAAAGTAGATCACCTTCCAATAATCTTGAACAGAACTGAAGTAACTTGAAAGCAAAGCATACTTAAATCGTTTACAGAAAATTTTCTCTCCCAAAAATTTTAGGAAAGGTTTTTCAAACTTTAAATAGAAAACAGTCAAAATAGAAAAGCTTCTAGACAGCTTTATCTCCTTAGTTACCACGATAATTATGGCAAAATAAGACAGATGCCTCCCTGTTAATTATGTCTTGGTGAAATATATATGATCATCAAATATAAAGAATTTTCAACAAGAAAGGGAGACTTAGCAAGGTGGAGATTTTGGTTTTATTTTAATCAAATTAGAAAGTGCTAACAGAGCATGCTGTTTTACAAATTGTAACCAGATTAAACCAGTTGGTAAGACAGTAAACTACTTTGCTTCCCATGAAAATTAAGTCTAAGGAAAATTTAAAAGAATAAAAGTAGTTCCTCTTTCATCTGAAGTAATAATACAAACAGAAAGAAACTTCATAACTCTGGTCGCTTGGGGAGAGATTGACTGAGATAAGTACCAAGGTAATTTAAGTCAAAATCTACTTTACACAAGGTTTACAAGAGGAAAGAAGAAATCTTAAATAGTGTCTGAAGAAAATAGACAAAAGACGGTAACTTATGTAGTACTGAAGCATTTTAAAATATGTGTCATGAGTCTTAAAATACCTTTTGTCTAACTTAAAGTTTTAAAATAGTAGTTAACTATTTAAATATAAAATATTTTGCATCAAATTACTTCACATGTTGATTTATACTTGAAGGTTTTAATAAAAGCTTATAAAAGAAATGGCTTCCACCCATAAATTTATATGTGTCATGCAATCTTCGATAGCAAGAATCTCTGTGTTATTTGGGAAGATGCTTCACAAATCTAACTTATTTTTGGTCATGGATTATGTCCTGGTTTTGCATGATAAGACCTTTCAAGTGGAAAACCGAAATCCAAGAGCTAGCACTTATCTATAGCTCACTGGATTAGAAAGCTCTCATTCCTTACCAGTGTGATTATTGTCATATCACAAGGAGGAAACATTCTTAACATAAGTGAGTAAGGGTTTGAGCAGGTTGTCCTGGGAGAATATCTCTCCAGGTGGGGTCTGGGGACTAGCATCAGAATTTCCTGAAGGCTTGTTAAAAATGTATTTTTTTATTAGATCGTTATCAAATATAAGCATTAAAATGGAGAGAATTGGCAGATCTATAATATTGAGTTGTTCCATCTATTAGAATGGATATCTATTTATTCATATCTGCGTTTGTAGCCTTTAAAATTCTAAAAATCTTGTGTATACATTAAGCTACAGTAATTCCTAATTATTGTTTTTGTTATTGTAACTATTTTCTTTTTTCTTATAATTTGTAGGTTTTTACTGAGGTTAAGAGAAATGCAACTGATTTTCAAAATTAACCAATTGTCTACAGTAACTTTTACAAAATCTTTTAATAATTTTTGTCTATAGATTCTAACCTTTTCTTTCTAAATCTCAAATTTCTTATTCTTTTTTCTTGTTATATAGAATGGGCTTGGACTTCCGGTACAGTGTTAAGCAGCAGAAATAGGGGCATTGTTGTATCAAAAGAAATAACTAAATTTTCCCCATTAAATATGATTTCTAGGGGTTTTGTTATATAATCTTTATCGACTGTGGTAGACAGAATTCTAAGGTGACCCCGGAGACCCCTGCCCCCTGCTGTTCGGTCATGCTTCACTTAACAGTAGGGATGCTTTCTGAGAAATGAATCGTTAGGCAATTTCTTTGTTGTTGTACATCATAGAGTGTACTGAAGGGGAACAAAATTTGCCCCCCTCAAAATACATCTCTTTAACATGAGGATTATTTTGGACTGTTTATTTCTGGGAAACAAGAGACTCAGACAGCTTTTCTCATTACCTCATCCATAACTGCCTAAAAGAATTCAAGTAAGAAAACCTGGCTCAAGAAGCAGGTTATCAACTTAGCATAAGATGAACTATGTGGTAGACATGGAGGAACCTAGGAAAACCTGTTTGTTGAACTCCCTTCTGTGTTCTTCTGTTTCTGTGTGGCCAAATAAACATGTGTTTTCTAAACCTTTGCTCCTTTTCACCTATGTGTAAATTGCTTTCCTTCCCATTGAAGTCCCTGACCCTCCCCACCCCCAACACCTTCTTTTGTCTTTAGCTGAGGATGGTGTTTAAGGTGAGGGCTTTGACCATTTTGATGAGTCGCTCAATTTTCCTGTGTTTCTCCCATGTATACATGTTATTAAATGCTTGCTTATTTTTCTTCTGTTAATTTGCCTCATGTCAATGTCAATTTAATTCTTAGATCAGCCAGAAGAACCTAGAAAGTTAGAGGCAAATTTCTTCCTCTTTTATAGTACTTACACAAACCTAGATGGTATTGCCTACTACACACCTAGGTTATATGGTACTAATCTTATGGGACTACCATCATACAGAGAGTTCATCTTTTACCGAGACATCATTATGTGCTGCATGACTGTATATGCCCTGTGTAATCCCATCCCTTAATGTGTAAGAAAGACTTGTGAATATGTTGGAATTTTATTACCACAATTAGGTTACATCATGTGGCAAAAAATGAAGGGATTTTTGCAGATGTAATTACAATTCCTAATCACAAAAGGGAGGTTATCCTTGGTGAGTCTGAGCCAATTAAGTGAGGCATTGAGAGAGGCCGGGGCCTTTTCTGAAGGAAGAGATTTGTAGCGAGAAAGATTCTCCTGCAGACCTTGAAAAAGCAAATAGCCACATTGTGAACTATCTGTAAAGGAAGCCACATGGTAAGGACCTCTGTGAGCTGAGAGCAATCCCTGGCCATTAGACGGCAAGAAAACAGTGACTTCATTCCTATAGGTTGAAAGGTACTGAATTCTTCTAACAAACTAAAATGAACTTGGGGGACCAGCCTTGTGGACAAGTTGTTAATGTTCTGTGCACTCTGCTTCGGCAGCCTGGATTCACGTGTTTGGATCCCAGGCGTGGACCTACTCCACTCATCAGCCATGCTGTGGAGGCATCCCACATACAAAATAGAGGAAAACTGGCACAGATGTTAGCTCAGGGCTAATCTTTCTCAAGCAAAAACGAAAAGACACAAAACAGGAAGATTGGCAATGGATGTCAGCTCAGAACAAATGTTCCTCACCAAAAAGAAAAAAAAAACTAAAATGCGCTTGGAAACAGATTCCTCCCTAGTCAAGGCACCAAATGGAATGCAGCATGCCTAAAATATTGATTTCAGCTGGCAACACCTTGAATAGAAAATGTGCTAAGCTGTACCCAGAATCTTGTTCCATAGAAACTACAAGATACTAAATGGGTATTTTAAACCATTAAGTTTGTGGTAATTTTTTACGCAACAATACAAAACTAATACATCAAATTATCAAAATAGGGGGCTGGCCCCATGGCCAAGTGGTTAAGTTCATGTGCTCTGCTGCAGGTGGCCCAGTGTTTTGTTGGTTCGAATCCTGGGCGCGGACATGGCGCTGCTCATCAAACCACGCTGAGGCAGTGTCCCACATGCCACAACTAAAAGGACCCACAACGAAAAACATACAACTATGTACCAGGGGGCTTTGGGGAGAAAAAGGAAAAAAATAAACTCTTTAAAAAACAAACAAAAAAAAGAAAAACCAAAAAACTTATCAAAATAACTTTCATCAAAATTATTAAGATTCTTTTGTAAAATCATAGATTATCATTGAAAATTATCTAATACTCTTCTATATTTAGTGACAGATATCAAGTTTATTAATTTGGTGAACTGTCCTTAAAAAGTTTATTATTTTATTTATTCATTGTTTCTGGTGAGGAAGATTGGCCCTGAGCTAACATTTGTTGCCAATCTTCCTCTTTTTGCTTGAAGAGGATTGTCCCTGAGCTAATGTCTGTACCAGTTTTTCTCTACTTTATATGTGGGAGGCTGGCACAGCATGGCTTGATGAGTGGTGTGTAGGTCTACGCCCATGATCTGAACCTGTGAATCCCAGGCCAGTGAAGCAGAGCACATGAACTTAACCACTATGCCACTGAGCTGGCCCCTATTGTATTTGTTTTATTATTATTATTTATTTTTTGCTGAGGAAGATTCACCACCCTGAGCTAACATCTATTGCCAATCTTCGTATGCAAGCCACTGCCACAGCATAGCCACTAGCAGGTGAGTGGTGTAGGTCTATGGCTGGAAAATAAACCCTGGCCACCAAAGTGGAGCATGCCAAATTTAACTACTAGGCCACTAGGGCTGGCCTTAAAAAGTTTATTATTAAAAGCTCTATTGAATTCAGTCAATATTTTTTTAGGATTTGTGTATGTGTGCTTATTAAACAAATGGGCCTAATTTTTTATTCTTATCTTGTCCTTATCTGTAAAAATACTAGCTGGACCAGCCACACAAAATGAATTGGGAAGATTTTCCCTCTTTTCAACTTGACTACATTTACTTAATAATAATTTGTTCTATAAAAGCTTGATGAAAAATTACTTTAAAAACATATGAATATTTTCATATTATATATGTATATCAAAAAATCATATTGTATGCTTTAAATATATTACAATTTTATTTGTCAATTATACTTCAATAAAGCTGAAAAAACGTGATACACTGAATCCCCCTCAAGTTTGGGAAACATGGGAAAGTAAAAATAAGGAAATAAAAATCAGTCAACATGCCAACACTGAGAGTTAAGCACTGAAAGCATTTTAGTATATTTCTTTCAGATCTTTTATATAATTTGCCATTCACTCTTTCAAAAATATTCATTGAGAGTTTAATGCTGAGCACAGTGCTAGGCACAGAGACACAAGACAAATGCGGTCCCTCTCCTCGCAGAGCTCACTGTTTAGAGACAAGCACTGGATGAGGAATTATAGGTACAATGTGCGCGGTGATGGCAGGTCCATGTGAGCGTGAAATACAAGGACCTACCTGGCTGAAAGTCCAGTGAAAATTTGGAGGTTAAATATGTGACCTGAAGAGGAAGCGTTCGTTGGCTGGGGGAAGAGTGAAAAAAGAATACTCAAATGGAAGCAACTGTACGTGATGAAGGCGCTGAAGTGGGAAAGTAAGCACTTGTGATGAACAGAAAATCTTCAGATGTGGCTCGGGCAAATGGAGTAAGATAGAGATGACATGAGATGAGTTTGGAGACCTTGGTAGTGACCGGTTAAGTCAAGACTTTGAGGACCATTTAGGAAGAATGGGAAGCTGTGAAAACTCCTTCAGCAGCAGCAGAGTCACCTGGAGATCAGGGATGTTTACTATATCCCTCTGGATGACTCCAGCTTGAGGAGATGTGGGGAGACCTGACAGAGGTGACTGTATTCAGGTGAGTGATGACGACATTGGAGTAGATTGGAGTCAATGGTGTGTGTGTGTGTGTGTGTGTGTGTGTGGTGTGTGTTCCTAGAGGGTGAAAATAACTTTGATTACTAGTTCAATTTCTTCAGTATAGACTGAGCTAATCAATTTTTCTGTTTCTCCTTGTGCTACTTTTAATGTTTCACATTTTCCATAAATGTATCCATTTCTTCTGGGTTTTTTAATTTATTGCTGTAGTTTTCGTAATATTCTAATTGTTTTTCAAAAGAAGTTTTTCTTATTTATTTCCTATTTTTCATTCTACATTTTCCTTCTCTTGTCTCTTTTTTGTTGTTCTTGTCATTCTTTTTAGAGACCTTCCTTTATATTTTTAAACAACCAATTTTCACTTCTTATATCCTTACCAGATTTTGCTACAAAGTTTATAAAACCAGTTGAAAAGTATTCCATTTTTCTACTTTCTGGAAGAATTTGTGTAATATTGGTATTATTATTATTATTATTATGCTTAAAACAGTTCATTAGTGAAGTTATGTGGACCTATACCTTTATTTTGTGAAGGTTTAATAATAACAGATTTAATTTCTTTACTAGTTTATAGGATCAGATTGTTTATTTCTCTTTGTGTCAGTTTTGGCAACGTCTGTTTTTCTAAGAATTTGTCCATTTCATTTAAATTGAAAATTTATTAGCATAATGTTGTTTATAATATCCTCTGATGATCTTTTTAACATCTGTCTTTTATCATTTTAAAAAATATTTTTTATAATTTTCCACTTCTATCTAGAGATATTCTCGACCTGATTTTCAGTTCACTAAGTTTTTCTTCAATGATGTACGTTGTTATTTTTCCTAATATGTGTGTTCTTTATCTGAATTATTAAATTTCTATAACCACTTGTTTCCTCTTTGCAACACTTATTCTTGCTTCAAAACACAAAAATCTTCCTTTATTTTGAAGGTATATGTATAGTACTGACTTAAAATCCTAATCCTTTTTTTGTTTCATTTATTCTTCCCCATGTTACATTGGCTCTTCAGTGTGGTTTTTGCTGTTCTGGTGGTTGCCCTCTTTGGGTAGAAACACTCTTCCCTGGGAGATTTAGTAAATGTGCGCCAGGAAGAGGTGAGTTTTAAGAAGTGGTGAGGGATGTGCATCAAAGCCTAAACCAGAGGCACAAGTGTGCTGTGATCGCAGCTACCCCTCCTCTAACTGACAAGCCCTACATAGTATTCACTTGAAGCTCTAAAGAAAGCAGCTCTGGGGAAGCAACAATTTCCTTTTCTTGTAATCTATCAGTCCTGGAGCATTAAGCAGATGAGGAAAGGTAGGAGCAGGGGATCCTTGGAGCTGGTTGTTTTTGTTTATTCCTACCCCTGCAGGTCACTAGCACTGCCAGGAACTTCACATTAGTTAACTTGCCTCAAACGTCTAAGGGACAAAAAAATGAGCCTCTAAGGTCACATATGGTGGAGAGTAACAGAAAGCTTTCTCCAGGGTGATTCTTGAGTATGGGGACCTGCCCGTGCTTCCCCGGACAGCCACCCTAAGCCTCATTCCAAAGATCCGATGGAAACTGCCTCCCAAGTCCCAAACAGTGCTCACAGTTCCTAATCTACTTCTTCAGGTTCATACTGCTCATTTGTCTAGAGCTTCTCAGAAATGTGTTTCGGGGGAAAAAGTCAATGGTCTATTCTAGTTTTCTATATTGTCACAAACCAAGCCATTCTTAATCTATTTTTCTCTCTCTTCCTCCCTTCCTCTCCCTTATTTTCTTTTTTCATTTCCTAAATTCAGGAATTGAGCAAAACCCTAAGAAACATTCAGAAAGAAAAAAGTACATACAAAAGAAATGAGACTTTCCAATGCAAGACAATGAAGAAATATTGAATATTAAATTGAAATGTAAAAAATAATCATAACATAAAAATCCTACTCATAGCTAAGAATTCTTCGTAAGTACCACAGAAGAACATTCTTACAATGCAAGAAATTCTAGTACCCACGTATTTTTAAGAGTATGGAAATTGCTGAAAAAACCACTAAACAAAGCAACAAATAACTATACAATTTAATTAAGAAACTTAATTCAACAATAATCTATTTAACATTTTGCCTATTATACTCTTTTCAAATTTCTTCTAGTCTCTTTAGACCATTACAAAAAGTTGCTTATATCCTCAGCCATAGAGAAGAAACTTCATAGAATATCCAATGTAATAATATAGGAACGTGTTCTGGCAGGAACAAGTAAAACTATAAAGTAACAAAATTCCCCCAAATTGAAATTTCCTAGAACATGATTAATGTTCCTTATATAACTCCCAGTTCCAAGAAAAAAAGTACAATATAAACCCGAGAAAAGCAGAAAGAAACGAATACAAATGTAAAAAAAAGGGATACATTCAAAACCAGAAAGACAGTACAGTACATAAATTAATCCAATAACAAGTGCTTTAAAAAAAACTATAAATTAGTCAATCATCAGTCAGGGATCATTAGAAATGAGAAAAATACACAGAAATAAACTTTTGAGTCTTGAAGGGAGAGGAATAAAATACAATTGGAATCAAGCTATATAGAGTATCCTGCTAAAAGTATAAGGGTGTCTATCTAACGATCTGTGTATCTCCCAAACTTTCCCTGATTGCAGTCCGCTCCCTTTCTTTTCCAGGTTGAACAGAGTTTCATGTGCTGTTTTCTCCACAGGCGTTAAGCAGAGGCTCTGGTTGAATGCCTGTATCCTTGCTTGTCCTTTAGCATTCCTTGCTCTTATATGAAAAATGTTGAATCATTTATTAATTCTGGAAATAAAAAATTCTTAGCCATGACATAGACATCTTTTAATGTATCTTTGGATTTTATGTGCTATTATCATATTTGAATTTTACATCATTGGCCATAATCTTTAGTTTTAAAGTCTATATACTACAGGATTTTGTTTGGGGTTTTTTTTCTGTTTTTGTTTGTTTGTGGAGCTGATTAATCGTAGTTCTGGTTTTAGATATGTTCTTTATTTTTTATGCTCTAGAGCATTTAAAGTAGCACAAGAATGATTGGCTGTTGTGAGCTTTTAGGACTACATCCTCCGGCCCCAGATCTGTGGAGTTGAACTCTTAGATAATTCTTCAAATTCCACCATGTTTCTCAATGTCTAGTTTCTCAACTCTTGCTTAGGATGATTCCAGTTCTTATCCCCAAATCCATGAGCAGAATTGCATTCAATATTCTTTTTATTTTTCTGTTGTTTCTAGATTTCTTTCTTTTTAAAAAAATCTTTCTGCTGTTTGTTTTAAAAATTGCATGAGGCTTACTGAGATATAATTTATGTAAAATAAAATGCACCAATTATAAGTGTATAGTTCAAAATTTTGGCAGATACATACACATGTGTAATCAACAGCCAATCAAAACATTTCCATCGCCCAAAAAAGGATCCTTGTGACACTTGCAGTTAATCCCCACTGCCACCAGGCAAACACTGTCTAGTTTATACCACTATAGATGAGATTCATATGGGAGTATGCGTGTATGTGATTTTTCTCAATATAATGCTTTTATGCTTTATTCACGTTATTACATGTCATAACAGTTAGTTGCTTTAATTTCTGAGTAAGATGCCATTTTATGAATACACTGCAATTTGTTCATCTGTGCTCTTGTTAATAGATATTTGAGTTGTTTCTGGGTATAGCTATTATAAATAAAATGGTCATAAATATCCATGTATGCATCTTTTGGTGGACACAAATGTTCGATTTTCTTGGTAAATATGTAGGAGTAGAATTGTTGGATCATGGAGTAGATGAATGTTCCAAAAAACAACAAAGAAGCTTTTGGAGGAGATAGGTATGTCTACTACTTTGATTGTGGTAATGATTTCACAGGTGTTTGTTTATGGTCAAACTCATCAAATTGTATATATTAAATATGTTCAGTTTTTGTATATCAATTATACCTCAATAAAGCTGTTAAAAAAAAAAAGAAAGTGTCAACCAATTTCCCAAAGTGGTTCTGCCCTTTTACTTCAGACCAGTAATGTAGGCGTTCCAGTTCTCACAGGTCTTTTTCCAACACGTAGTATTGCCAGTCTTATGAATTTTACCATTCTAGTCATTATAAGGTAGTATCTCATTGTGGGTTTAATTTGCATTTCTTAATGTCTAATTACAGTAAACATTGTTTAATGTGCATTGTTCTTAGTGCCGACAAGTTGATTCCAACACCTAGTGACCCTGTGTATAGCAGAACAGAACTCTGCCCAGTTTTTTTGCTCCAGCCTGTCACCTTCCAGCATTGTATCAGACAATACTCACCGCTAGTCATAGAGTTGTAACGGCCAAGTGTTTTGGAAGTGGGTGATCAGGTCCTTCTTCCTAGTCTATCTTAGTCTGTAAGCTCTGCTGAAACCTGTCCACATGGGTGACCCTGCTCGCATTTGAAATACCCATGGCATAGCTTTCAGCATCACAGCAACACGCAGCTGACGCAGTATGAACCGACAGATGGGTGGTGTGGTTCCCCAACCAGGAAGTGAATCCAGGCCACAGCAGTGAGAGTGCCAAATCTTAACCACTAGACCACAAAGGCCAGTTATTTAATGTGCATACTGGATATTTTTCTTCCTTTTTGAAATGTCTGTCCAAGCAGCATGCCCACATATTTTTTAATTGGGTTATTTGTTTTTTCCGACGTTCATTTTTAAAAACTTTTCCTTAGTACCTGAAGTTACTGTGGGGACCTGGAATTGGACACCCCAAGATATGTCTCTTTGGCATCAGTATTATTTGAGGCTGATTGCTTTTGATAAACTGGGACAGGGAAGGAGGTTCTGAGGAATGGAACTTGCCCTTTGTTAGGACACATTTACATTTGTACGGTAAATCTCTATCTGTAAGAGGTGCCTCCCTCTCTGTACCAGGAAGAAGAAAGGAGATGACCTTCTCTCTAAAAACTCTTAATCAATACCAAAGGCAAGGACTTAATTCTGCATTTTATTGTGCTAGTCTGGTAACCTCCTGTAACTGACTTCCCTCCCCCTCCCAACGTTGGTGTCTC
This sequence comes from Equus caballus, assembly GCF_041296265.1. Lineage (NCBI taxonomy): Eukaryota > Metazoa > Chordata > Mammalia > Perissodactyla > Equidae > Equus > Equus caballus. Next base: position 24,054,135 of record NC_091687.1, read on the forward strand.
CTTAAAGATTAAGCATCTTTCTTTGGGCTGGGAACCGATTGCGGCGCTCATCTGTGACCCCCCCCCCCCAAGCCTGAGGCAACACACCTGCCACCCCGCGGCGTTCACTGGGACAGCAGACCTATCTGTCGTTTCCATCAAGCACTGTGCTGACAGAGCAGCCTCGTGACTATTATAAAAGGGACATTTCAACCACATGTGAAACACCCTGTTTGGGGGTATATAACCACTATGTGTACCCCACTTCTTCGGTGCCCTTTCTTCCTTTGGGAAGAAAGGCCCCGGGCCATGGCTCCTCATAAAGCTTTGTTTAATTTTCTCTTGCTATTCTGTCTCATGTGAATTTAATTCATTCTCCGGCCAGACGAACCCCCATTTGGGAAGAGGAAATGTCTTCCTCCCCTACATTACAAATTTATTCTTTAATGTAAATTAGTACGAATTCTAATAAGTCATTTACCATAGGAATTAATCTAATAAGAACTGTATCATCATTCAATAGACATCATAAAGATACTTGTTAAAATTCAAAACTCTATTTCTGTGTAAAATAAAACCTAACTATAGAAAATACGAAAAACGTTAGCCTCAATAAACAACCAACATCATACTTAAATGTGAAACTCAAAGAAACACATTTAAATCCTACTATATCATGAATTGTTGATGACAATGTGAACTAACAAGTTTTTAGAGATAATTTGGCTTTTTTTCACCCATGAACCTTTAAAATGATTATACTATTGATTCTGAAATTTTGCTTACAAAAGTTTATCTCTCCAAAAGTTGTATTTGCGTAAAGCTATAAGATAATTTCATTACAGTATTATTTGTAATAGTGAATATATTGAAACAACTTAAATGTCCAATATAGGAAAGAAGTTAAATGAACCATGCTAAAACAAAATATTAGGTAACATTTAAAAATCACATTTTAATGACATAGGAAAAGGTATAAATGGTATGTATAATGAGAAGGATCATTCTAGAAATACGAGAAATAAAAAAATTTCCAAAGAAAAAGGAAGAAATTATAGCGCATAGTTTTAAAACTAGAGATAAATATTGCTAACAAGAATTCTTTCCGACTGCAAAGATAGATTTGTGATATTTGTGACATACATATATTATTTGTATTATATGTTAATGTTTAATACACATATATGTGATATATATCTTATGTATCGTATTTAAATTTATCAGATATGAAGTGCAAGGGTCTTAAGTTTGGGTCCCTAAGTTAGTATCTTCACCTGCCACCTTGAGAACTAATTTTTGCCTTTAACTCTCAATTAAGAACTAAGCAGCTACCTAAGAGGTTTGTTGTAAGTATTGAAAGAGACAATGAATAAAGAGCAAACTACCTGGCAAAAAGTGAGAGATATCTTAGTAAGTATCAGTTAAAAAGTGCTGGCTTTCATCGTTGTAATATATATAATTTTGTTATTATTATTTTAGTTATTACTTTATATTACTGTTATTGCTACTTTATCAGTTATTTCCTATTGCTATTTAAAAGCACATTCATTATCATCATTCTGCATAAAGGAATCACACTCCATGTGGTGTACTTATTTAACACAATATTCTATTAGAAATTATTTGTAAATACATTTAATGATTGTGTGTTTCAACAAGGATTGTGTCACTATTTATGTAACCCTCCTGTGCAAGAGACATGATTTCATTAGATCAATATCTTAAAGGCAGAATTAGTGCAGTTTCCAGTTTGTCTCAGCTTCCAACTCACCTTGTCCACTCTGCTCTGCATGCCTGAGGCGAGGACTCCGTAAACCACATTTTAGTTTTGCTAACTAGCACTTGGCAAGGCTCTGCCAATAGAGGCGTTAGAGGGATTCTGGAGGGCTAAGAGAGGGGCAAGGACTTGCTCTGTCCTGTTCGCTTTCTGTTTCTACTTTGCTACATTTGCTCTGAGCCTCTCCCTGCTGTGGCTTCTTCCTCCAGGCAGTGGCTGTTGTGCGAGCAGCAGCTGATTACAGTTGGCCATGTTTGCAACACTCCAGAGCAGCTTCATTGCTACTTCTGTCTTCCCAGACCCTGCGTCAGTTCTAGAGAGCTCTGGTCCCAGCTGCGCTGGACCCTTCTCGGAGTTTCCGAGGCATCAGTGCTAGCCAAGCAGTGCCCCCGTTCAGAGACCTGAACCCCAGCTCCTCCAATTGAAAAGTAAATTATCTCAACCTCTTCCCTCTGTGCCCCATCCCTGCAGCTGTGCCTTCATAATACCTTAATGTCTTATTTGTTTTAGTCTCCAACACTCAATTAAAATTCTTTATAATAAATGTTGTCTTTTAAAATAATTAGCATAGTTTCTTTCTCTTGACTAGATCCTAGCAGGTGGAGTGGGTAAAAATGTGAATCCTCTAAGTCTTTTAGTACCTGTTTTCCCAAAAGCTTTGGAATTGCTCTACAGCCATTTCCACTGTCACCAGCAGTAAGTTTTCCTTCCTCTGGACTCTTGACCAAACTGGATACAATCTTACAAGTGAATCTGATATATTAATAGGATATTAATGCATTTATTTGATTTCTAGCTTGAAGAGTAAATCCTAAAATCATGGGTCATTTATTTTTCTTACTAAATATTTTCACGTCTTTTAACTCATTTTTTCATATTTTCTTCCTTTTTATTTTGGTTCTCTTCTAATTTTTATATTGAATTTTTGTCTTCTAGGGTATTTTTTAATACTCTGATTTTAATTTTTTTAAATCATTTTCTGAAAGATTTTTTTTTTTTACTCTTTTTAAAACAAATTGACCACTCTCTGGTAAATTCCTAATTGTGGTAAATACTGTCTTCTTTGTTATTCTAGTTTTCTGTTTCTCATCTTACATCCTAAGCTATGTATATCTCTATCTCTTTTGCCCTGTTCTTTTTTGGACATCAATTCCTTTAATTCTCATGTGAGAGTGATTTTGCCCCACATAGCTTGCCTACTCCCTTCAGCATTAAGTCACTGAACCCTGACACATGTGGTCTCAGCCGCCAACACCTGGGGACTTGGAATGCATGCTCACCCAGTGCTTCTGATGAAGGAGGGCTCTGCTCTGGGGTCTTTACTTCGATCATGCCATTGCAAAAGAGTTTTTCAGTAGAAAAATTTTTGTTAAGTACCTACTTTGTGCCAGATATGGTCCTTAGCACTAAAGACAACAGCAGTAAAGAAAGAGACAATGGACACACACACAAACACGTGTATACTCACTTTATCACACAGGATATTTTATGTATGTATCTATATTTGTTAGGTAGGTAGGTAGTTGAAAGTGCTATGATCAAACAATTTCATGTAGTTAATTAAAGAGTATTGGGACCTGTGATGTTGGATAAGCTCATCAGGGGAGGCCTATGTATGGAGATGACTTTGAGCAGAGATTTAAAGGAAATGAGAGCTTGAGCCAAGTGGCCATGGCAGAATAGCAGACAAAGCAGAGGAAATACCAAGTTCAAAGAGAGTATCAGGGGAACTTGCTTGGTGTGGTTGAGAAACAGCAGAGTGGCTAGTGTGTTTGGAGAAGATTGAGAAAGCAGCAATGTATTGAAAAACTAAGTTAACACAGCAGTTCTCAGACATTTTGGTCTCAATATTCACAACACTCTTAAAAATAATCGAGGACCACAAATAGCTTTTATTTATGTGGTTGTATCTGCTGATATATGCACTAAAAATTAAAACTGAGAAAATGTTTATTAATTCATTAAAAATAAAAGTATAAATGTATTATACGTGAACATGAATAATATATTTTATGAAAAACAGCCATATTCTCCAAAATAAAAAATAATGAATGAGAAGAGTAGTATTTTTCATTTTTTTGTAAATCTCTGTAATGTTTGGTTTACAAGAAGACAGCTAGATTCTCATCCTCATATCTCCTTCTGCATTCCATTTCTCATAACACATCATTTTAGTTGAAGTATATAAAGAAACTCTGGTCTCATACAGATATATAATTGGAAAACAGGGCAGCATTTTATAAATTTTTCAGATACTTGTGGGCATTCTTCTTTGTTGGTATACCAGAATTCAACAAGTGGTAGTATCTTAAAGGTTAGTTGCAATGTGGAATCTAAACCATATCAATGAACTGTTCATACTTTCTTGCATTAAAATCTATTGGTCTATCTTTTACTCCAAATGGATCCTTGACCCATGTATGGTATATAATAGCCCACATTGGCTATTGGTAAAATATTGATTCGTTGGGTTATTCAAATCTCCTAAGTATTGACACATTCTTTAATATCATCACCAATCTCGTCAGAAAAGTCTTTAATGGAAAACTGTCATTCCCACAATACAAGTTTTTTCAAAATTTTAATTTCCAGTAAAAAGCCAAAATTTTATCATTGGCAACAAAAGTGCTAGCTGTTTTCTCAAAGTGACAAGCTCACCTCATTTTTTCAAAAACGTTTGCCAAATATCATGAATGAGTAACTATAGTTTGTGTATCAGTTGTCCTTTGAAGTTAAAATGGTTCCATGAAAAATAGCTAGTTCAGCTCATAACAAATAATTACACAAAATGCTTTTTTTTTGAGAAATCTATTGTGTTTTCATTATGTGTACTTCCCATTTTGCCACATAGATGATTAAAAATACTTGTACTCAAGGATTGAAATTTAAAATAAAATAACATTAGCTGCCTTATCAAGGCCATCCTCAATGGGAAATTTTTTTAAAAATCTGAGGGTATGTGAAGTGAACAATATAATGACCACTAGTACAGTTTGTACTAGAGCCTTGATTTGTGCTAAGATGCCTGCATTTCTACCTACCGTTGTTTTTTCACCATCATTGAAAGTGTGAACACATTGAAAAGGCCAAATAATGTCTTACTACTGTTATGTTTTGACCTCACTTGACCCCCTGAAAGAGTCTTGAGATCTCTCAAGTGTTCATGGACTGCACTGTGAGAATTGCCGGATTAGAGAGATTGTCAGCTCCAGACTATGGAGTAGGGCCTTGAAGGCCAGGCAAAGAATAGTAATGGCCTGACTCACACTTTGAAAGAATCACTATGGCTGCTTTATAGGGTGTATTCAGATGAGAGTGGGCCTATAAAGTAGAAATAGGGATTTCAATTAGGAGGCTATTGTAAAAGTTCAGGAGAGAGATTGGTGACTTGAGCTAAGATGGTAGCAAAGGAGAAAGCAAGAGGTCAGATTTGGGATATATTTGAAGTAGAGCCAACATGTTTTCTTCATGGATTGAGCGTTGAGTATGAAAGCAAGAAAGAAGTCAAGGATGATGTCAAGGGTTTTAGCATGAAAAACTGTGTATATTAGTAACATTTGCTGAGATGGGGACAGCTGGGAGAGGAGGATGTTTAGAGGGGACAGCAAGAATTCAGTTTTGGTTTCATTGAGTTTGATATGCCAGGTAGACATTTAAATGGGGATAAGAGCATAGACTGAAGTTCAAAGTAGAGATGGGAGAGAGTTACAGGTATGGGAGTCGACACCATGTAGATGGTATTTGAAATGGTGGGGCTGCATAAACTCACTTAGTGAATGTACTTAGAGAAAGAAGGGGAAAAAATGAAGAAAAGATTACTCAGAACTGAAGCATGGGAAAGGTAACCATATACGTTATTGTCCTAACTACGGCACTTTTGATAGTGAAAGAAGGCACTAAATTATTCAAAATATGTATTTTTAGCATATTTATTTCTTAACTGACAAATTCATTTTATTGGTTGTTAAACAAAAAGTTATGTTCAAATTTTCAAAATAAAATTATTTCTAAAAACTTAAGATAACCTATAAAACAAAATTTTAAAAGTTTTCTATATTTGATCATCTGAAAATTAAAAATAACATTAGTAGAATAATTATCCTTGGTAATTTTCATGTATTTAAATAAACGTCTTGGCCTTATTCTGTAATAGCGTAGTGATGGCATTTTTCTGAAAAATCTTTATCTTCTACAAATGCATGTATTAAATCATTATCTTTGGCTACAGTCTTCTTAAAGTAACTTCTAATGAGATAACTTCAAAAGATTTGTGTCCTCTTGTTTTCATTAAATTGATATAACTATAGCACCTATGATTAGTAAATATCAGCATACATTTTATGCAAGTTCAAATTCAGTTTTCCTGAGACATGTTGATTCAGTATGTATTTTTCTTTGAACATGCACTTTTTTTTTTTGCTGAGGAAGATTCACCCTGAGCTAACATCTGTGCCAATCTTCCTCTATTTTGTATGTCACTGCCACAGCATGGCTTGATGAGTGGTATAGGTCCATGCCCAGGATCTGAACCTGAAAACCACAGCCACCAAAGTGGAGCATGCTGGACTTAACCACTACACCAAAGGGCAGGCCCCCTGAACATGCACATTTTAAAAGCCTTTTGCTGCTACCGGGGATTATTGCAAAGGATTGAAAAGTCATAACACAATAAAATTAAATAATTGTAGATTCATACCACGCAATTAATGACAATATTATGGTAGCAAGAATATCTATCTTGTTCTCTAAAGCTCTACAGAAAGACTGCCTAGCTTATATTTCTCCTACACAAATTTCAAAACCAATCATTCTTCAGAAGGATCCTGACTTCTGGTGGTCTGGCAGCGATGTGCATCCCTTGGGCTGAGGCATGGGTCCTAGATGGTACACCAAGTGCCCACCATGGGCAGCAACATGCAGTGGCTCTCCTAAATCACTGAAACCAGAGCGGATTGGCCACCTCTGGCCACTCGTGTCTGAAGGCACTTGGTTTTATTAGGGAGCACCCATCATGCTCTTGTTAAAAGGTAAGTATTAGTTGTGCTATATCTGTAGACAGTCAAGAGGAAAGAGATGGATCATCACTGATCATCTTTTAGGTTTTTTTCTTTTCCTTTTTTTTAGGAAGATTGGCCTTGAGCTAACGTCTGTTGCCAATTTCCCCCTTTTTCCTTTTATTTTCTCCCCAAAGCCCCAGTACATAGTTGTATATTCTAGTTGTAAGTCCTTCCAGCTCTGCTATGTGGGATGCCAACTCAGCATAGCCTGACATGCTAGGTCCACGCCCAAGATGCAAACTGGCAAACCCTGGGCCATGAAAGTGGAGTGCATGAGCTTAACCATTGTGCCACCAGACTGGCCTCTCTTTTAGTTTTAATTATACAATAAAATAAGAATTTTGTGCACTGCACATGCATCTCATACACAACTAGACAAGACCATGGCAGAAGGTAGAAGTACATGGTGAGATATACCAAACCTATGCAAACTTATTTTAATGAAACTATTAATAATGATGCTTTAAAAATTAAAAATCCTGGATATATGCTAAAACAGATAGAATACAAGAGCTGCATGCATAAACCAGGATTATGGTGTGGTGTCATAGAAGCCAAGTGAAGAAAGTCTTTCTAGAATGACATGGAGACCCACAGTAGATTCCAAGAACTCATGTAAGAGTCATCCTGAGGATTGATCCTTGAATTTAGGAATTTTAACTTATTTGTTACCTAAAAAAAAAAAACAGTTTTCAAAACTAATGGGCATAAAAGTTCAATAGAAACACATAGAAAAATCCAAAATACCCACTGACAGGAAAATGGATAATAAATTGTGGTCTATTCAATGAAACATTAGCAACAGTAAACATAAATAAACTGCTGCTACGCACAATGATATAAAGAAAAACTTCACAATATAAAAGTGAGTGGGAGAATTAAATCCCGAAAGACTACAGAGGGCACAATACCATTTTTATGAAGTTAAAATATATATTTCTATTGAACAAGGATCACAAGACTCAGTATGCCTGTTACCTCTAAGAGGGAGCTTCAGGGGAATAGAGTGCAGGAAAACCACATATTTAGATATAAGTTATTGTCAGTATTCTATTTATGTATTAGACGGTAATTTCAGGATGCTAAATAAGAGCGAGAAAGAGAGTGAGAAAGAGAAGAAGAAGAAATTACAGATGGAAAAATCTCCTTTCTTTTCTTCCCCCAAAAAACCAGTCCAAAATCCTACAGGCAGAGTTGGTCAAGGTAGATGTCCACAGAGGAGTGGAGTGATGGGAGAGGATTCAGAGGGGGATGAGGAGGACATATCCATGGTTGGGGGCGGGGGGGGGGGGTTGCTATGGACTGAATGTCTGCATCTTCCACCCTAAATTCATATGTTGAAACCCTAACCTCCAGTGTGCCTGCATTTGGAGTTGGGACCTTTAAGGTCATAAGGGTTTGACCCTGATCTAATAGGATTAGTGTCCTTCTAAGATTTGTCAAACTTGTCAAGATCATAAACTCAAGAGAAGAATGAAGAACCATTCCATGTGGAAGTAGGCTAAAGAAATGTGACAGTTTAATGCAACATATGATTCTGGATTTGATCCTTTTGCTGCAAAAGGCATATCTGGACAATTGGTGAAACCTGGTTGGGGTCTGAGGATCAGATGTAGTAGTTGTTTGTTTGTGATTAGATGGTTGTTTGTGATTATGTGGGAGAATATCTTTGCTTGTAGGAAATATACACTACTGTATTCAGGAGCTGTGGGCTTCAGGTCAGTAACCTACTCTCAAATTGTTCAGGAAAAATTACTTGTCCTGTACTTGAAATATTTTGGCAAATTTGAGATTCTTTCAAAGTAAACAAATTTTAAAAGAGAAAAGAGAGAAGGAATGAGAAGAAATAGTGACAGCAAACACAAACCACTCATTCAAGATATTCTTCTATAAAACAATACCAAAAAAAATTAAAAAGCCACAGCTGGAGGCAAATGTGGAATCAGAGGAAGATTTTTTAAGATGGGTATTGGGCATATCCAGTGTGTTTTAAGCTATTGGGAGTGATGCAATAGAGAATAAAAATGTATTATTGAGTAAAGAAGGGTAGAGTTGCAGTGGTAAAGCTCTTGAGTGAATGAGAAGGATGAGATTCAGGTGTGAAAGCAGGAATTTCCATTGCTCAGGAGCATAGAAAATTAATCTTACTGAAAGAAAAAGAAGACAAAATCTATCAGTCTAGAAGCAGATGTGTTAGCAGATTTAATCGTGGGAGCATAGGGAGGTTCTATGTTCTATTTTGTCAGTGACATAACTTGTCAACTTGTCAAGGGAGAAAGGACAAAAGAAGTTGATTATGATATGGATCATGGAATATAAGCTGGATAAGAAGAGAAATAAGGAGATAATTAGGATGACAGGCCATGAAAAGGTGATTGGGTTAATGGATTGGAGGTTTTGATGGGATAAAGTATCAGAGAGGATGTGCTGGAGAGCAGAAGCAGGAAATTTAGGGATAAGTATTCAGAGAATGGGATGTTTGAAAATAAGACACTCATCCTCTTCAGTTATGTTTCATAATAATATCAGAAATAACTTAGTTCAATTACCCTAGCACTGGAGATTTATTCGTGTCAGAGATGATGTGGATAGGTAACAACAAAAACATATTTTAGAACTGTATGAGATACAGAATTGTAAAAATAGTGATCCTTAAGAACATCATTCAGAAAGACGCTGGGATACAGGCAAATTAAGTCCCTCTCACTTTTTGTTGAGATTCGTGTTTTAATCAATGTATAAAGAAGGGATTTAGAAACTATAAAATGAGTACATTTAAAAGCACATCCAGTATATTTCAAAAGCCGTATACACTATGACAGAAATATATTCAACCATTTTATTGTACTTAATTTATCTGTCCCTATTCGGAATGGATTTGTCTTACTGAGAAAAGTCTATGTCCTTGCCTCATGGTTGCTGAAGAAAGATAAACAGAAATGAGGAAAAAACTTATTTTGATAATGCTTATTTTGAGCCATTAAAATATATATATTCTCGTCTGTTGTTGAAACCTAAGAATATTTTATCATTGCAGAAATATGTGGAGATCTTTATAACAATATGAGATATCAAAAATAACTTATCTTTTATTACAATAATGACAAGCAATATGTTTGATGGGATAACCTTGGTTCACTTTCTGCCATTGTTTTGCCTTCGTTAGAGAGAATACAGGTCATCAACTGGGTACTTTTCTGGTATGGGAAGTAAGTGAAAAGGGAAGGATGGATGATTATTTTTGAGGATAGCTGGGTCTATGTGTAAGTGCCCAAAGACATGAGTATTTCATTTATTGTTTCAAAATAATTGAGTCATAGAACATTGATGGTGAAATATGCACATTTTAAATGAATTTTAAAGTGCTTGTTTACTCCAGACTAACGCCTAATGTATTCTCACTTTCTCTTTTCCTTGCTTTTGGTCATGGTTCCATAAATGTACCTCACATTTTCCAGAGAACTATGCCTTTCTTTTTTTTTAAATAGATCTTAAATAAATTTTTACAATTTCCGTTTGTTATTGTGCTTTAGAATGTCAGCAAAAATAGATGTAAAAGCTGCTTTTATATATCGTTATTTTTCTAAATTAAATTTATAACTCTTGAGTCCAGAGTTTATGGAATTAGAGGGTAGAATCAGCTGTTAGAAAGACAAATAACATCCTGTGAACTTGGGTGTTGGTCTCCATGTTTAGGAGCTATCCCAATCATCTTGGAATCAAAGACTGAAAATAGGAAACTGAAAATCAACACTATGTTCTTTAAAACTGACAGATTTAACTAACGAAATTAAAGAATGGTGCAATCCAAGCAAGAAATTCCTAACTTCCTAAAATATAAATATATGCTACTTTTTAAAATAAATGCATGATGTATACATTACATATAGGAAAATATACAGTTTTAACTACAATTCATGAATTTTGACAAATGTACACACATTTAACCAACACCCAATCAAGATATAGCACATTTCCATCATCTCAAAAGATTCCTCCTGCTCTTTCCAGTCAATCCTCCCACTCACACCAGAGAAAACCCTTCTTGACTTCTCTCACCACAGAATAGTCTTTCTTGCACCTGAATTTCACATAAACAGAATCATTCATATTAAGCTATTATGTCTAATCCCTTTTGCTGAATATTACAGCAATGTGGTTCATTAATGTTGTTTTTTGCAGCAGCAGTTGGCTCTTTTTTATTGTACAGTATCCTAATATATAACTATGCTACAAATTATTTATCCCCAACTCTATATAAGGGATATTTGGATTGTTTCCTGTTTGGAGCTATGTGGGATAAAGCTGCTATGAGCATTCTAATTCAAGCCTTTTGACAGACATATTTATTCATTCATATTGGGTATATACCAAAGATTAAGGTTGCTGAGTCATCGGAGACATGTATCTTAAGCTTTAGTGATCCTGAAAACAGTTTTCTACTTGGTTAAACCATTTCAGACTCCTACCTATGGTGTATAAAAATTCCTGTCGCACCCCATCATAGCCAGCACTTGGTTTGTCACTGTTTAACTTAATCATTCTGGTGAGTGTGAAGTAATATCTCATGTGGCTTTAATTTGTATTTCCTTCATGGCAGGGCCAGAACTAAGATAAGACAAGTGAAATAGCACCATGGGCACAAAATTTAAGAGGCAGGAAACCTAAAAATTCAGTAATCAAGGTAAATGATATTTTAATGCAATAACTTTAAAAATGAAAATTAATGTGAAAACCCATGTGGAACAAAATATCAAAATTTTAAGCAAATATGTGCCATGCTGACAAGGCTAGAGGAAAGATTTCGTATTTTTGCCAGTTAGTATAATGTTAGCTGTAGTTCTTCGGTAGAAAGCCTGGTCATCAGACCAGATCAATTTCCTTCTATTTTTAGTTTTTGCACATCTATTGAGATGATCATATGGCTTGCGTCCTTTCTTGAATATTAATTGATTAAATTGGTTAAAATTTTAAACAAACTTATTCTCTATTAATAAACCCAATGTCATTGTAATATGCTAACCTATTCATATATTACTTGATCCACTTTGCTGAAATTTGTATAGAATTTTTGTCCCTATGTTTCTGAGATTCCTGCCTGTTATTTTCCTTTCTTGTCAGATTTTGGTATCAAGATTACTTTAGCTTCATAAAATGAGGTGGAAGTGTTCTCATTTTTTTCTATTTTCTGAAGGACTTTGTGTAAAATTGTTAATATTTCCTCCTGAAATTTCAGGAAAAATTCACTAGTGAAGACATCTGGACATGAAAATGTCTTCAGAATCAACCTATTTATAGATATAGCATATTCAAATTTTCTTTTTCTTCTTGTGTTGGTTTTGATAAAATGCGTTTTTAAGTAATTTTTCCATTTCATCTATGCTGTCAAATTTATTTGCACATAGGCATTTGTAATATTCACTTGTTATTGGTTTGATGTCTGTAGGATCAATAGTGATGTCTTTTATTCCTAATACTGATAATTAGTATGTTTTCCTATTTTTTTGTACCAATCTTGCTATGCGTTTATTAATTTTTTTCAAAAAAACGTGTTTTAGCTTCTTGGTTGATTTCTCTATTGCACGACTTTTTTATCTCATTGATTTTTTCTATTTTTTATTTTGTTACATTTTGATGATTTAATCTGCTGTCTTTTATGCTTCTTGAGATTAAAGTTTAGATCACTGGTTTTCAACATTTTTTTCTTTTTCCGTATATCCATTTAAAGCCGTAAACTTCCTTTCAAGCACTGATTCAGTGTATTCCACAGATTTGATGTGACTTGGGCTTTTTTCTAATCTTTCATTTTAAAATATTTCAAATTTCTATTGTGTTAATTTGGTAATGAAAGGTTATTTAAAAGTTTGTTGCTTAATTTTCCACCATCTAGAGATTTTTAAATTATCCTTCTTTTTTGATTTCTAGTTTAATTCCACTATAACCAGAGATTATAATATGTATTATTCCATTTCCTTGAAATTTGTTAGAACTTGCTTTATGCCTCTCCATACAGTCTATTTTAGTAAAGAATTAATATGTCTATGTGTATTTGAAAAGAATGTGAATGCTACAGTTATAGGAAGTAGTATTCAGTATGTGTTAATTAGGTCAAATTGTTTAATCATGCTACTCTAATTTTCTGTACTTTTTATTCATTTTGAGATTGCTTCTTCTGTTACTGAGGGAGTGTGCTGAAATCTTTAACTAAGATTAGGGTTTATCTATTTCTCATTTTTTTTGTTTCATATATTCTGATATCACATGCATATAAATTTATGATTTTATTTCTTCTTGTTAAATAGACACTTTCTCACTTTAAAATCAGATTTTTCTGGGGCTGACCCAATGGTGTAGTGGTTAAGGTCGCACACTCGGCCTTGGCCACCTGGAGTTCTCAGGTTCAGATCCCGGGCACGGACCTAGCACTGTTCCTCAAGCCACTCTGTGGTGGCATCCCGAATAAAGTAGAGGAAGATTGGTACAGATGTTAACTCAGTGACAATCTTTCTCAAGCAAAAAGAGGAAGATTGGCAACAGTTGTTGGCTTAGGGCCAATATTCCTCTCACACACACACGCACACACAAATATGATTTTTCTGATAGTAATATGACCAAATCATGGTTTATTGGTTACTGTTGTCTTCATACAGTTGATACTTATTCGCAGTATGTTATGTTTATAAAGTCACTGTGAACACTTACTGAATTAGCAAATACTAATTTACTGCCCTATAAGAAATACAGAGTTTGGTTCCTGTGAGCCTCTGGTCACATATATTCATCAACTGATCAATACATAACTTTGTTTCATGTGTGTTTCTGTTTAAAGATCTCTTATTCAATATATATTATTGATTCATTAAATTGAACTGTTGGGGCCCAGGGCAGGCAGCACCAAAATATCCCACGATGGCATATTGATTATTTTGAATTAAAGTTACCTCTTTGACTTAGACTTTGACCCTCTTCTCTCTGTTCCCATGAAAGCAGGAAATAAATCTCCCACATGAAAAGTACCCTCCCGGAACCAGAAGACAGAGACATCTTTACCACCAGAGTTAGGGAATTTAGGGTTGAGAAGCCTTTATGAAAAGACCTTGTTGCCTTTACGAAAAGACCTTGTTGCCTACCTCAAGCCTAAACTTTGCTCAAATTCTTCGCCAATTACGTACTGCAAATGTAAGTTTCTTTGTCCTGTCAAATCCTCTCAAATTTATTGTTTCTTTATGTAAAATGATATATAAACTGCTGGCTTTATTTACTCTCTAAGCTTCATTTTTATGATCTCCCATATGGGTGTATTAAAGTGGTTTTTCTCCTGTTAGTCTGGTCTCATGTCAGTTATTAGTCCAGCCATAAGAACTTGAGAAAGGTAAAGGGGAGAATTTCTCCTTCCCCTACAAAACTCATGGGCAACAGCAGTATAACTCATGCTTGAATGAAGCTTATCTAACACATCTAAATTTCTCCAAAAGACACATCTCAGCATTCTTGACCTTAGGAACACTAGATATCACTTCAGGACTACATTTTGGGGCCATTTAAACACAAAAATTCACAAGTGAAAAAAAGCATGAAAATGCAAATAATGTGGCGCTAAATAGACTGCAAAAAAGACATTTGTTTACAGTATGAGAGCTGAAACAAGAAGGCAGAGTGGCGCCCTGTTCAACCTCAGACGGAAACCTGTGTGTCAGGAGATTCAGATTTTTCACCACTCTGAATAGGTTCAGAAATGATTATGAAAGGCCTGGGAGTATCGATTTCAGGGTTATAAATAAATTTTAACAAGTAGATGAATTTGGAATCTGTGAGTAATGAGGATCAAGTGTCTATCTTATTTCTGTCTTTTCAATTTAAATCTATCTGTGTCTTTATATCTAAATTATGTCTCTTTTAAACAGCAATGGTTGATCATGTTCATTTTTTAATGTCTAGTCTGACAATCTTTATCTGTTAATTGGAATTTTAAGTCCATTTAAAGTTACAATTATGCACTGCATAATAACATTTTGGTGAAGAATGGACCAAATATTCGGTGGTGGTCCCATCAGGTTACAATGGGTCTGAAAAATTCCTATCATCTAGTGACGTCATAGCCATTGTTACATCATAGCACAAAGCATTACTCACATGTTTGTGGTGACGCTGGTGTAAAGAAACCTACTGTGCTGCCAGTCACATAAAAATATAGCACATACAGGGGCCGACCTGGTGGTACAGCAGTTAAGTTCACATGCTCAACTTCGGTAGCCCGAGGTTTGCCGGTTTGAATCCCAGGTGTGGACATACGCACTGCTTATCAAGCCATGCTGTGGCAGGATTCGTACATATAAAATAGAGGAAGATGGGCACAGATGTTAGCTTTGGGCCAATCTTCCTCAGCAAGAAAAGGAGGGTCAGTGGCAGATGTTAGCTCAGGGCTAATCTTCCTCAAAAAGAAAAATATATATATATAGCACATACAACTATGTACAGTACATAATACTTGATAATGATAATAAAAGACCATGTTATTAGTTTACATATTTACTATACTATACTATTTATCATTATTTTATAGTATAGTCTTTCTGATTATAAAAAAAGTTTACTGTAAAACTGAGTGCTATGTTACATCAGCAACTTCACACTTCTTGTGTTTACTGTGTCTCTTCATTGCATCATTTTCTCTTGTGCTTGATTTTTTCTCAAGTTGTTTTGTTCATCGTGGCAGGTAAGTGTACAAAATCCAATGCTAATGTTGCCAGTAAGAGACCACATTGTGTGATTAACCTGGAAACAAAATTAAAAGTGATTAAGGACTACAAAGGTAGAAAATCAGTGATGGTTATTGCTTGCCAGTCAGACATGTCTTATTCCACCATAGCTGCTACTTTTTGGAACAAAAACTGAGTGATGGAAGCTGTTAAACGATCTGCTTCACTGAAAGCAGCAAAACTAGCAAAGTTTGAGAAGTGCCTATAAGAGCCATTGAGAAACTTTGAATGACCTGAATTAAAGACCAGACACAGAGCATATTCCTCTCAGCATCATGACGATCATGACCAAAGCAAAATTTCAGTTGCAACATTGAAATAAAAGGTTGGACCTAACCATGATGTTGAATTTACTGCTAGCCTTGTTTAGTTTAAATGATTCAAGAACTGTTATTCATTACATAATGTGAAAGTGAGTGATGAGTCTGTAAGTGCTGATGTAAAGGCAGCTGAAGAATTTTTGGAAACACTAGATAAGTTGATTGTGGAGAAAAATTACTTGCCAGAGAAAATATCCAATATGAATGAATGCCCCCTTATTCTGGAAACAGGTGCCTAAAAGGACTTTCATCCATAAAGGAGGCCAAGTCAATGCCAGCTTTCAAGGCTTTTAAAGCAGGATAACAGTCTTGCTTAGGGGTAATGTTGAAGGCTGCAAATTGAAACCATTTGTGATCTAGCAAAGTGAGAACCCCAGGGGCTTCAAGCGTATCGATAAGCACACACTGCCAGTGTGCTACAGGAACAATAAGAAGTCATGGATGATCCAGTTCATTTTCCAAGCTGCCCTCCTGAATTGCTGTGTCAGCAAAATGGAAAAGTACTGTCAGGTATGTTTTGAACATACCTTTCAAAATTTTGCTTATTGTTGATAATGTTCCTGAACATCCTCCTTTTGTTGGTGATCTTCATCCCAATATCAAAGTGGTGTTTCTCCCTTCAAAGACCACCTCTTTGATTCAACCAATGGATCAAAGAGAGACAACAGCTCTTAAGGCCCATGGCCTGAGGAGGACCTTTGTCCAGGTTATTGATGCAACTGAGGAAGACACTGATGCAATTCTGGAAGAATTACAAAATCCAAAACTGCATCAAGAACTTTCTTGATCTTAGTATCATGTCATCAAGGAGTGTATGAATGGCACATGGAAGAAAGCACTCAAGAGGTTCATCTTGTGACTTCAGAGGATTTGCCGAGGATGAGGAGGTTTCAAAAATCAACAACATTGTGTTTGTGATGGCAAACAACTTTAACCTGGGTGCGGATGAGGATGACATTGAGGAGCTCCTAGAGGTGATCCCTGAGGAACTGATTAATGAGGAATTGTTGGAACGGAAACAGGAATGCATAGCTGAAGAAGAGGCAAGAGAAAAGGAAGCTACGGAAGAAAAAAAAGAAGAACCCTCAAGAAAATTCATAGTGAAGGCTTTAGCAGAGGCTTTTGCAGACCTCAACAAACTTCTTAAAAAATTTGAAAACATGGGGGCTGGCCCCGTGGCCAAGTAGTTAAGTTCGCGCGCTCCGCTGCAGGCAGCCCAGTGTTTCATTGGTTCGAATCCTGGGCGCAGACATGGCACTGCTCATCAAACCACGCTGAGGCAGCGTCCCACATGCCACAACTAGAAGAACCCACAACGAAGAATATACAACTATGTACCGGGGGGCTTTGGGGAGAAAAAGGAAAAAAATAAAATCTTTAATAAAAAAAAAATTTGAAAACATGGACCTCAGCACCAAAAGGTTTTCATTAATAGAGAGGAATGTTCATTGTGCACTATCAGCTTACAAGCAAATCTGTGATGAAAAAAATAAACAAACTAAGCAAACCCCTATGGACATATTTCTAAAAAGAGTGACAACTCCTCAAGAAGAGCCTCAGGTAGGTCCTTCAGGAGGTTTTCCAGAAGAAAACCTTATTATCATGGAAGATGACAGCTCCATGAATGTTAGTGAAGACCTTCCAGTGGGACAAGATGTAGAGGGGGAAGATAGTGACGTTGATGATCCTGAACCTGTGTAGGCCTAGGCTAATGTGTGTGTGTTTGCGTCGTAGCTTTTAACAAAATAGTTTAAAAAGTAAAAGAAAAAAATTTAAAAATGTTAAAAATAGAAAAAAGCTTAAGGAATAAGGATATAAAGAAAGAAATATGTTTTTACAACTATACAATGTGTTTGTGTTTTAAGCTAAGTGCAATTACAAAAGAGTCAAAAAGTTTTAAAAAGTCACAGTAAACTAAAGTTAATTTATTATTGAAGAAAGAACAATTTCTTTTATAACTTTAGCATGGCCTTGGTGTCCAGTGTTTATAAAGTCTACAGTAGTGTCCTAGGCCTTCACCTTCACTCCCCACTCTCTCACTCATCCAGAGCATCTTTCAGTTCTGCAAGCTCATTCATGGTAAGTAACCATACAGATGTACCATTTTTGATCTTTTATATAGTATTTTTACTGCACCTTTTTTGTGTTTAGATACACAAATACTTACCATTGTGTTACAATCGTCTACAGTATTCAGTACAGTAACATGCTGTACACATTTACAGCTTGGGAGCAACAGGCTATAGCATATAGCCTAGGTGTACATAGTAGGCTATGCCATCTAGGGTTGTGGAAGTACACTCTCTGATGTTCTCACGGTGATGAAATCGCCTAACAATGTGTTTCTCGGAACTTATCCCTGTTAAGCAACACATGACTGTGATGTAATTACTGATATAATTCGTTTTGAGTCCACCATCTTTCTATTCACGTTCTAATTGTTTCATATGTTCTGTGTTCCCTTATTTCATCTTTCCTGCCTTATTTTGGATTAATTATTTATATTACCTACTTTTTACTTACATATTTTTAAATTTTTATTTAGTGGTACCCTATGGAGTACAATATTAGTCCCCTTCTTGTTACATTCTACCTTAAATGAGTAGTTTAAAAAAAATTTCAAATAACGCAAGAACCTTACAACAGTTCACAAGAATAGGCTCTTGAAACTTTTCAATAGTACAAGCCCCCCTGAACACTGCAGTGTCATTTACATTCTTTTCACAACTCAGTTTACTGCCATCCCCATGCCAAACACGATCGGCTCCTTATGGACAAGCTGTGTTTTAGAGAGATCAACAAAGAGTTTTATTATATTTATATTGTATTCTATTATGCAGCTCTTACTGCAAGACACTCTCTTCAGACATCCTTTTCTTATTGTCCAAAATCTATACATCAAAGATGAGGTAAACGTTAATATTACCTACAAAACAATGTTGTGCAAAGCTTAAAAGTCCCCCTTAAACCATTCCTTAATTGCAGAAGTAAACTATAAAATGTTTGTATAATACTGAGTAGCTACTGTAATTAAATTTTCATAATTTTTAATGTAATTAAGTGATCAGATTAGATTGATACAAGATTAGAAAATCACTTGGATACTTTTCACCTTTCTCTATTCTCTGCAAAAGAATCTTTATACTTTAATAACAGACCTAAAACTACTGTGATGAGGTATCTCCAAAGAGTAGAATAGAAGAGAAGCAAAAGGTGTAACTAGTTAATCATTACTGATTTAAGTGTTTCTTCCGTGGTTATTCACACTTTCTTCTTTACTTTAAGTCCATTTTGTAATCTATAATTTTATAAAAACTGTTCTCTTTTTTTGCATAGATTTGTGCATATTATTCTCGAACATATATGTATATGCACTTTAATTGTGAAAGCAATAAATTCTATCATAGTAAATTTAAAAATGTGTTACAAAAATAAAAATGTCGCCATTAACTATAAACACCAAAGGGAATCGTTGTTAAACTTTGAGAGATACACTTTATCAAGCCAGTAATATCCATTTAATCTAGTCATCCCAAAAGAGTTAATATTTGTATTGGTTTTCTTTTCTGCTTTATACTGTTATGGGTTTGGATTGGAAAAGCAAGCTGTAAAAAGATACATTCAATATAATAATATTTAAGAATTAAAAAAACAAGAATGAATGTCTATTCTGGCTAGATACATATATTGGACATATTTAAAATAAATAAAAAGTATAGCTTTCAAATAGTAGTTAAATGAAAGGCAGAAAGAGAAACATCATAGGGATGGAGGGGCTTTTAACTCTGTAACATTTCTTGAAAAAAAAAAGAGGGAGAAATTTGAAGCAAATAAGATAAAATATGTCTGTGCTGGCTGACAAGAATGTTGTTGCTTTTATTATTATTTTCTGGAGTTTCATATTTTTGGAATATTTTATCATTCAAAATATAAATTTTGTAAATAAAAAAGAACAAGGTCTTGAACATACTTATCAATTTGACATTTTCTACTTTCTAATTCAATAATTTCTCCCTTTAAAATTCCATCCCTCCACCCACTTTCATGAAGTTTTATTTTTATGATAACTCTTTTACTTGAATGTTTAATTTATTAATTTTTAAAAATTTTCTTGACTAGTAAGAAAAGCATTTAAGTTGAGAAAATTCCACTCTCAGTACAGCTTTAGAAAATTCTGTGTATTTTGATATGAAGTATTCTTACTATCACATATATAGGGTGTGTGTATATGTTTTGTATTTAAACAAATACCTTACATCTTTTGAATCATTTAGTAAGCATTGATTATTTCCTAATCTCACTTAATTTGTCAGATTCTCTATCATATATTCATATATTTCATCTTACTTAATACTCTCCAAAGTCCTCGAAAATATTTTTAAAAAGTCAAAAAATAACAGAATTCAAAATGTCTCCCAAATAATGTGACCAATTCATGGAGAACTCTAATGTAAATGCTCAGGCTGTACAATTTTTGTAACCCCTAGTATTTTTTACAATATTTCCTACATTAAAAAACATCATAGTACAAAAGTCAGTGAAAGCTGACAAACACTAAAAATTCACTTATCCAAATAACAGTAAAATATAAGTGGGAATTTTTTCCTTTTTTTTTGTATTTAACTGTTGCCAATCTTCTTTGTTTTTTCTACTTTTTCTCCCCAAAACCCCCCAGTACATAGTTGTATATTTTAGTTATGGGTGCTTCTAGCTGTGGCATGTGAGATACCCCCTCATCATGGCCTGACAAGCGGTGCCGTGTCTGTGCCCAGGATCCAAACCAGTGAAACCCTGGGCCACTGAAGCAGAGTGCACAAACTTAACCACTGGGCCACAGGGCTTGCTCCACTTTTTTGCTATTTTTAAAATTTTTTCCCAATAGCACCACCATATTCTCATTACACTCGCACATTCTTCAACACAGTTATAAGTGTTTCTTGACCACCATTGGCAAGATTGCAGAAGTTTTTTCAAGCGAAACAAAGGAAGATCACAAAGAAACTTGCATAACGTCTTCTAGTTTGTGGTTAATACTCTATGAAAACCATTAAAGTACTTCTTTCAAGGTACTAAATTATTTACAAGTTTAAATTATCCTACAACTGTTAGTGTCAGTCCCAATATTGAATATTATAGTGCTATACATCCCTACCAAAGAAACAATAGGAAAAACCACACCGACTTTATTTCACACAAAAATCAAATTTTACATGACTTACTTCCAGCCCAGTGAAAGGAAAATAAACCTAAAAGTTAAAGAGAAGAGTCAAAGTGAATTATATTAATACTTATTTACTATATAAATTCATAAATGATGCAATATTATCAATAATATTTAATTTTTAAGAATCAAAAAAGTAAACATTTTAAATATGTCCAACAAAGATATCCCGTAAATAGTTGACTCTGTATGTGTGCTTTGGCTTTACCAACTCTGTGAGTCTATTCTTGGACTTTCCTTGGTCTTAGCTGCCCATCCATTCCTCACATCCACTCATTCAACAAATAATATTGAGATTCTAGTGTGGTCATTGAGATAGGTGCTTTGAATACAGAGGTGAACAAGACAGATGTGGTCAATGCCCTCTTGGGTCTTTTAGTTCAGTAGGAAAGAAAAACATTAAACTAATTAAATGAAGAAATACTTATCTAACATTATGATATACTCTAAAAATACATAAGGCCCAAGGGCTTATAACTAGAGGTCTAAACTTGGGTCCCAGACTGCTGGGTCACTTACATAGATCAGTCCCCGGTGCTGTGTAAAGAAAGCAATCACACAGTTGTGGGACAGCTATGTCTGAGTAGATTTTTCCAAAGACAAATTGAATAAACAGAAAAGTAGCAAAAAAAAATTAGGACATCTACAGAGAAACTTAGAAAAAACTATGGAGATACAAAAATTTTAGCTCATAAAAAATATATAGCTTGACAGATATACAACAGGAAATTTTTAGATAGTTATACTCTGTGTAATATATCAAATATGGATTATAATAAATAACCTGAGATGAAAAAGAGAGCAGGCTGTGAAAAGAATACCATAGTAATATCAAAGCAGAATTGAAGATTGCCCTTGGAACTGAAGACAGCCTACTAGGCATTTTGGAGAACTGAATTACTAACTCTAAGTGGAAATCTTAAGAAGCTATTTGAGAATGCAGCAGAAAAAATCAGAATAGAGTATAATGAGAGAAGAGATAATAACAATGGAAGATAGAGAATTGTGATAAACTGCATTAAGGGAACATATCAAACAGATCTGAATTAATAATCAAAATTATAAATGAAAAAGTAACTTTTAAGTTGAAGAAAAATGACAATATAGAGTAGAATGGCCCATCAAATTCAAGATGAGAAAATAGTAAAAAGATTCCTAGTTGGGACCCACAACTAAAATATATAACTATGTACTTGGGGCGTGTGGGGAGAAAAAGCAGGGAAAAGAAAGATTCCTAGTGGTATTATTCATTTTTGTGTCTGTCAATGATTCCCTAAATTTCTGCAATGGATATATAACTTTTTTAGATAACATCTTTTCATGTATTTTTAAATAAGTTTTTTTTTATTTTAGGATATATTTATTTATGAAAAAATTGAAAGATAGTACAGAGAATTCCTATACACTCCACACTTGGTTTCCCCTATAATTAACATCTTACATTAGTACGGCACTTTTTTTGTGTGTGTGAGGAAGATTGGCCCTGAGCTAATATCTGTTGCCAATCTTCTTCTTTTCACTTGAGACAGATTGTCACTGAGCTAACATCTGTGCCAGTCTTCCTCTGTTGTATGTGGGATGCCACCACAGCATGGCTAGACCGGCAGTGCCATGTCCATGCCCAGGATCTGAACCTGCAAACCCAAAGCCACAGAAGCAGAGCACATGAATTCAACGACTATGCCACCAGGCTGCCCCTAGTATGATACATTTTTTATAGTTAACAAACAAATGTTGATAAATTATTTTTACCTAAAGTTGATATTTTATTCAGGTTTTCTTAGTTTTTACCTAACGTCCTGTTTCTGTTCCAGGATTTCATTCAAGTTACCAGAATACATTTAGTCATCATATGTCCTTAGGTTCCTCTTGGCTGTGATAGTTTCTAGACTTCCCTTATTTTTCATGTCCTTGACAGTTTTAAGTAGCGCTGGTCAGATGTTTTATAAAATATCCCTCAATTGACGTTTATCTGATGATTTTTTTCATGATTAGACTTAGGTTATGGGTTTTGGGGAGGAAGACCTCAGAGGTAAAATGTCATTTTCATCATAATATCAGTGGTCTATGTAAGTTTTGCTGTTGTTGTTACCGCTATCAAATTAATTCTGACTCCTCGTGACCCAAGGTACAGCAGAATAGAACCCTGCCCTATCTTTTTTCACCATCCTCTCTCCTTCTGGCACTGTAGCAGACAGTGCTCTGCTGCTATTCATAGGGTTTCCATGGCCAATTTTTCAGAAGTAAATGGCCAGGTCCTTCTTCCTAATCTGTCTTGGTCTGGAAGCTCCACTGAAACCTATCCACCTTGGGGGGCCTCTGCTGGTGTTTGAAATACTGGCAGCATAGCTTTCAGCATCACAGCCACATGCAGTTGCCACAGTATGACGACTGACAGACAGGTGGTGTGTTCCCTGAGGGGGAAGTGAATCTGAGCTGTGACAGTGAGAGCTCTGAATCTTAACTACCAAACCACCAGTGCTGGTTCTGTGTAAGTATAGATTCATATATATTTATTTTATGCTTTGGTTTATAATACGATACTATTTCACTTAATTTTTATTCAAATTGTTCCCACTTTAACTATTGAGAATTCTTTCAGTTGGTTCCTGTGTCCTCTTGACCTGTCTTCATTATTGTTTATTGTTGTTTAGAACACTTCTTTACTTACTGGAACTACAAGATGCTTTAGGCTCATCTTGTATATTTCCTGCTACAGTCCTAGAATCAGCCATTTCTGCAGGGATCTTGTTACTTCTATAAGATAATAGTATTAGAAACCAAGTTCTGAAAGTTAAGTATGCTCATTGCTACTGGGGTAATTTTGCATCTAGGTATTCTCAGCTGAAGGAAATATAAGGATATAGTAACCCATACATATACACACATATATTTTTACTTCTATGTTTAGCCAACTGCGTCTATATGAGTTAAACATGAGTTCATCGAATGTCTCCGAATGAGTTTCCGTTACTATTTGGGTCATTCTAGATTTCTTCCCTTGCTTGTCTAAAAGTTCCCACTTCAGCAGTGAAAAACTTGGCTCCCAATCACATGTCATACATTTACTTAACTGCTTAATTCCAGTATACATGTACAATGGTTTGAGAATTGTTGAATGTACCCTAATGGAAAACAACTTTATCAACTAGTGAAAAGAGCTCATGCAAGTTTCCTTTTCCCTTTAGTCCTACAGACTCCAATCCTTTCCAAAGTTACTTAAGTCATCACCTTTTCCCCCACTCCATTCAGCAAGGTTGTTTCACACATTTGTAATAGAGGTAGATTCTTTTGCTACATTTTTTATTCCCTCCCGGAATCCTCAAACTCCTAATTGATTTTTTAAACATGAATATATTAAGGTTTAGTCTTTGCGCTGTAAAGTTCTATAAGTTTTCAAAAACACGTAATATTATGTATTTACTCTTGCAATATCATACAGAATTTGTTTTGTCGCTGTAAAAAAAAAAAACCCTATGTTCACCTGTTCAACCCTCTCACCTTCCTTGAGCCCCTGGAGACCACTGTTCTGTTTACTAAATGACTTATAACTGGAATCGTACTATATGTAGTCTTCTTGGATTGATTTTTTTTTCATTTAGTAATATGCATTTCGGATTCATCTATGGTCTATGGATTGACAGTTAATTCCTTTTTACTGCTGAAGAGTATTCCATTCACCTATTGCAAGATATCTTAGTTGCTTCTAGCTATTATGAATGAAGCTTCCAGTAGCCCTTTTGCATGCTTGCTTTTGTGTAGACATATGTTTTTGAATAAGTTGGATAAATATCTAGGAGCATGATTGCTGCATCATATAGTAAGACAAAAGTTTACTCTGTAAAAAGCTGTTAAATTGTCTCTAAAGTAGCTGTAGCACATTGCATTCCCACAAGCAATGAGTGAGCATTCTTGTTGCTCTACATTCTCATCACCAGTTGGTATTGTGATTTTTTTGGTTTTTAGCCATTCTAATAAGTATAGAGGTATCTCATTATAATTTTAGTTTGCATTTCCCTAATGACCAAGATGCTGAGTGTCTCTGCACAAGCTTATTTGCAATCTGCATATACTCTTTGCAGATATCCTCTTTGGATACCCTAACCTCTTTGGTGAAGTGTCTGGTCAGATCCTTTGCTGTATTTTAATTTGGTTGTTGCCTTACTATTGAGATTTAAGAGTTATTTGCATGTTCAGTATACAAGTCCTTTATAAAATATATGTTTTCAAATATTTTCTCCAAATCTTTAGTTTGTCTATTCATTCTCTCAACAATGTCTTTCACATAGTAGGCATTTTAAATTTTGCTAAAGTCCAACTTAACTATGTTTTTTTTCACAGATCGTGCTTTTGGCATTGTATCTAAAAACTTATCCAAAAACCTTGGGATAATTGATTTTCTCCTTGATTTTCTTCTGTGTTTCTTGTAGAAGTTTTATATTTTTGCATTTTACCTTTACGCCTAATATCCTTTTTGAGATAAATTTTGTGAAAGGTGTAATGTGTATGTCTAGGTTCATTTTTTTACATATGGGGTCTAATTATTAAAGTTGCATTTGTTGAAAATACTATCCTTTCTCCATTGACTTGTCTTTGTGCCTTTGTCTCTTCGTGTATTCTTAATCACCGATGTGAATACATATTCTAAAATCTCTTAAATTAAGAATCATAGATTTAATAATAGATTAAATTAAGTGAGGGTTAAAGGTCAGCTTCACTACTAAACAATTATTTATCTCAACAATAGTCCAGACATTGAACAAAAAATACACCCAGCTTCTAGGCATATATATTTTTTAATGTGTTATATTCACTATCCCCTCTCAGGGACAACTTTTTTTTATTGACAAACACTGAGCTAGGTACTGAGGAAAAAATATTGACCAAAAAACTCAAATTCTGCATACAGAATTAATAGTCTGTCAGGAAAGACAGAGGATTAGATAAGCATGATTGAATGGTATGACAATTTTATGAGAAATATGGGGTGATTTGGAATCATAGAACAATTGTATTCTAGTATAAAAGGATCAGGGAACGTTTCCTGAAAGGATGTTCAAGTATTATCTTTATGTTGATTTAGAGTCATGTGGTGGGGGGCGGGGACTAGAAAAGGGAGGATTGGGGGTAGGGAAGGTGTTCAGAGAGAGAACATCTTATGCTGACAAAGCATGGCTCTTTACCGTGTATAAAAAGGAACATAAAATTCAAATGTCTCAGTGGTAAGAGAAAAGGTTAAAGAAGTAGACAGGGATCTGGTCACAAAAGGCACCCAAAGCCATTGTAGCAATTATTCTGATAACAATGTTAAATAGTGACAATATCTGATTTGCAGTTTTGGAAAATCCTTATTACTACAGAGTGGAAAAGATGTGTAATAGTGCAAGAGAGAAGAGAGACAATCATATTCAAAAGTTATGTGGTAATCCAGGTAAGAGACAGCGACCTGGTGTGGAAGCTAAGAATTGAGATTAATGTAATTACAGCAGGTAAAATCAACAGTACTTGTTGACTCATTGGATGCAGGGAAGGAAAAAAGAAGGAAGAAAGATGACTCACAGCTTTCTTAGGTGCAGAATAATTTACAATATAATGCTATTGCTGAGTTAGAAAACAGCAAATAAGTACAAATTTTGGAAGAAGATCACAAGATAAGTCCTGGATCTGTTGAGTTTGGTGTACTTGGGAGATATTATAGTGGATATTTTCAGTAGTCAGATGGTCCTAGATCTCAGGAGAGAAGTTTAGATGAAATATATAGGCCTTGGAGTTATCACTCATGTAATTGATGTTGAAGTAGCCCCTGAGATTGTTAAGGATTGGGTAAAGAATGAACAGAAGTTGGCATAGGTCAGAGTTCTTAGCAGTACTAATAAGTAATGGAGGGTAGAAAAAGAGGGCCTCGCAAAAAAGATACTGAGGACAGCCAAGGAAATAGGATGGGAAAGATCAGGAGAAGATGATGTCCAGAAAACAAGGGAAAAGACTGTTTGAGAAGCATAGAGTGGCCATCAGGATTAAATGACGTTGAAAAGTGAAATTAGATAAGGCAAGAAAAATGTCCATAGTGAGGGCCGGCCTGGTGGCAGAGTGGTTAAGTCCGTGTGCTCTGCTTCAGTGGCCCAGGGTTTCGTCAGTTCGAATCCTGGGTGCAGACATGGCACTGCTCACCAAGCCATGCTAAGGCAGCATCCCACATGCCACAGCTAGAAGGA
Organism: Equus caballus; assembly: GCF_041296265.1. Taxonomy (NCBI): domain Eukaryota; kingdom Metazoa; phylum Chordata; class Mammalia; order Perissodactyla; family Equidae; genus Equus; species Equus caballus. The sequence continues at coordinate 24,081,463 of NC_091687.1, forward strand.
CCCATGACAAAAAATACACAACTATGTGCTGGGGGGCTTTGGGGGAAAAAGGAAAAATAAAATCTTTAAAAAACAAAAAAGTCCATAGGTTTTATTTTACAGGAGAGTTTTCAGTCATCTTGGTGAAACAAATTTCAGGGAATTTTTGCTGGCAAAATCCAGATTATACTGGATTAAGTAGTGAATTAAAATGAGTATAAACGATTTTTTGTTGTGCAATAAAAAGGGACCATAGAAATGAATGAGTTGGTTGCATTGGAGCTGGTTGCACTTTACAGAAGCTCTCGTGGAAAAAATGTATTACAATTGGGGGAGACAGCCAGCTTAGAACTCCTCTAAATTTGGCCATGAGTACAGTCTGGGGAATGACATAATTCCAACAAAGTCTGTGTGAAGTGAACTATAGAAAATCAGAAAAACTGAAAACCAGACCTGGAGAAATGTGCATGGTGTGTTACAAGTCCTTCTCCCATCTTCTTGTTTGTCCTGTGTCCTTTCCTTTCTCCCACGCTGCTGCCTGGAATGTAGATGTGGCCATATTGAGCCATGAGGACAAGGGCACACACACTACCTCTTGGAGGCTGCCAAGAGCAGAATGCCAGATGAGCCCTGAACCACTGGCCTCCAGATATGGTTTATGTGATGGACAGATGAAGTTCAGTCTTGCTTAAAGTATTGTTATTTGGGGGTTTTATCCCTCTAAGCAGAATTTAATTATTACTGACAAATCCATCCTCTCTAAATAATTAATTTCAATCCTGAAGGTAAGTTTGTGTCTTTGATGACAGAAAGGTGGATGAACTTTGCTTCTGATAGCTTCCATTTAATATCTGAAGTGAGAATAGAGCATCTTTGCACATCATAAAAGGAGAGCTCTGAGGTTGAAGGTTTGAAGAAGCTGGTAAAAGTTTGAAATAGTAACTATGAAGAATATGGAGTGAACCAACCAGGAAGATAATAGGGTTGTTATTATTACTATGAAAGTATTAGAGTTACAGGCATCATCAAGGGACCATCTGAGGCTGGTGAAAATGAATGTTTAATGATGTCACTTTAGTGGTAATGGTTTTGAATTTCTTGTTGTTGAACTTTTTATTAAAGAAAACTACAGAAAAGAAAAATGGACAAATAAATTATCACACAGAGAATGCCCATATAACCAGTTCCCAGGTCAAGAAATAGATATGACCAGCCCTCTTTGAGTCTCTTCATACAACATCCTTTATCTTTTTCCAGTATTGACTTCCAGCACTGTGGTATACTTATACCTGTTTTTTAATTTATTTTATTGAATGGCATGACAGTACATATTCTTCTGTGTCTGACATTTTGTGCTCAAAATGCTTATAAGATGTATCAATTTTGTGAATAGCTATATTTGTTAATTTTCTTTGATGTGTGATATATGAATATCCCACAATTTATTTATGTGTTCTACTGTAGATAGACATCTGGTTTATTTCCAGTTTTGAGTTATTAAAGGTAAAGTGACTGTGAATATACTTGCACAAGTTTCTTAGTGTACATATACACACATTTCTATTGCATTTATACATAGGAAAGGGGTTATAATTCATAGTGTAAGTACATCTTAGACTTTACAGATAGGTCAACCTGTGTTCTGAAGTGATAGTACCAATTTGGTACTACTCTCACCAAATTGCATGAGCTTTCCTATATTGCTTCACATCCAGGCCAACACTTGTGAATATCAGCTTTTCAATTTTAGGTATTCTACTCAAGGTGTACTGATATCTCATGGTGTTTTCATTTGCATTTATATGTCTATTAAGGAAATTTGACATCTCTTCATATCCTTATTGACCTTTATTTATTCTCTTGTAAAGTGAGTGTAAAGTCATTTGCCCATTGCTAAAAATAGTATGCCTTTTCTTATTGATCTGTGGAAATCCTTTATATATTCTGTATATGAGCTTCTTGTTGGTTATGCGCTATGTGTTCCAACTCTCTACTCAACTCTGTCTTTCATTCCTACTCAATTAATCATGTCATTTGGTGAACAAAACTTTTCATTTTTAATGAACTCCAATTTATCAATCTTGATGGTAGTGCTTTTTGTACCCTGTTTAAGCAATCTTTCTCTATACCAAAATCAAGAAGATTTTCTCCTATATTATCCTCTAGAAACTTTAATCTTTCAGTGTTCACATTTAGAGAATAACCAATCTGGATTTTTTCTGGCTTAATGGCATAAATTAGGGATTACATTTTCCTTTATTTCCATGTAGATATCCAATTAGCCAAGTATCATTAATAGAAGAGATCTTTCTTTGACCACTTATCTGAAATCTCATCCCTGTTACATACAAAAGTCTCTATATACACAGGGAGATTTGTAGATTCTCTATTTTAATTTCATTTATCCCCTTGTAATCATGCTAAAATGACTTTTTAAAAATTCTTTATATTGTCTTAACATATCTAGTAGACTAAGCCTTAATTTATCTCCTTTTTTCAGTCTTTGTTATTTTTTATGCTGAAAAATTTCCAAAAGAAATTTCAAATTAGCTTGTCAATTACCACAAATAATTTCTTGAGATCTTGATTGGAATTGCATAGATACAGAGATTCATTTGTCTTCCAACCAATAAAGATGGTAATACACTCATTTTATTTAGATCTTTTATTTCTTCCAACATGTTTATAGTTTACTGTAAAGAAATCCTGCACATTTTTCATTAAATTTATCCTGAACATTTGATAATTTTATTCTACTGTAAATTATCTCTCTCTATTTTTTATAATTTGACTAGTCTAACCTTTTTTTTTGCTATTATATGGAAATACAATTGATTTGATATATTGACCTCATGTCCAATAATTTCTTCAAAATTTATTTGCAAATTCTGATAGTTTAGATTTTATATTTTCTACATACATAATCATATCAACTGCAAATATTGACAGTTTTGTCTCAATATTTTTTTATCCTTACATATTTTATTTATTTTTATTGGCAATGCATTAGCAAGTACCTCTAGTACAATGTGGGATGGTAGTGAAGATTGTGGGCATCTTTTTCTAAGTCCCAAACTCAAAGGTACACATTAACATTTTGCTATTATGATATCTAATATTAGTATTTAATAGATGTCCTTTATAAGATTAAGGGAGTAATTCTCTTATATTCCTTGTGTGCTAAGAGATTTTTTTACAAGAATCATAAATGGATATTTAATTGTATCATACTTTTATCAATTCATCAAAATGGTTCACTAAATGTGATCCAGAAGTTAAGACGCTAGAGTTAGAAATTAAAAGTGATTTTAAGAATTTATTTGGCTAGGTGGCTAAAACTTGGATTTAAAGATGGCCTACATTCAATGAGGTCAAAATGATGAACTTCCATAGTGTGATGTGGAGGAAGCTATCCAACGTTTAGGAACATAGGAATGCTGTATGTATTTATTATGTGAAATACATTAACCTTCCTACTATCCCCTGGGAGGGGTCAGAAGACACCCCATTCACTAAGACATTGAAAAATACCTTAGTCCTTAGTGAAGTGTCGCCATCTTCCATGGTGTGGGTCTTTTGTAGGGCACCATTGCAATGAGCTCATTTGTTGATGGGAATGATTATGTAGTGGCAGCACTTAACCACAAAAGTACAATAATAAGCCAAAGGAATGCCATGGCAAGCAGAGGGCTTTGACCTCCAGGGAGCTCTGGTTGTGACCAATAGATCCTGATGCTCCTAAAAGTTAAATAAATGACTACAATTTCAAAGTATTACTCAATCTATACAACTAGGGAGGAGCAAAAAAAAAGAAAATCTTGTGTCTGTTGAACAGAAACATGACTTAAGTCATTACGAAAAACAAACAAACAAATCCTCTCACCAAGTTCCCAGACACAAGGTAGATCACAAGTGGGATTGCCATACATATTGGAGTCATGCCAAAGCCTTTTCCCTAATATAACTCTGTGCTAGATAGAACATAGCTAAACAAAATCAGAACTCTGAGCTGTTACATTGGCCCCCTTCCCATACATGTCTTATGAATACAGTTTCAAAGCTCTAGTGTATTTTTTATTTAGTTTTCTTGTTTCGAAATAACTCTAGTTTTTCTCCAAATATCAGTTCTTTATTCCTCCAGATTATACATCACCACTCAAACCACTTGATTGTAGGAGTCTCTGGGTCCCCTTGTGGAAGTCCACTGACTCCTCAATTCATGGGGACCTAAAATGCCACTAAAGTTCACCAGATTTAAGGCTTATGGAAATCAGGTCATAAATGGAATCCTGGATCTGGTGAGTCCATAGAACAATGCTGTGTTTTTTTCCCCTTGTTTCTAAATGAATGTTAGGATGGATATACCCAAAAACTTGCAGAATCCTTATATTGGCTCCCTGACATAACCAAATGAGGCCAAGGCTGGTTAAAGTGATAACACATTGAATTTAAGTTTGAGAGGAAAAGAAGTGAAGACAAGAGTAAGAGGATATATGTAGAAATGTCAGAAGAGAAACTGGCATGGATTTTGTGAAATAACTGGCCAACTAAGTGGGAGTAGAGTAATAAAATAACTGAAAGAATAAAAGAGTTTGGTAAGTGATAAGGTGTCTAAATTAATTATTTCCAAGGTGCAACAATTCTAGAAAATGTCAAAGTCCATAACAAGACAATGGAAGTGTGCGATTGAAGTAGAGTGAACAATATTTTTATTTTATATGAAACAACAGATCTGACATATCGGTATTTTGAAAGCATCATCCAAATGAAGGTTGAGGTAACTAAGGGATGAGGGCAGGTCATGCGTTAGAGATTAAGAGATGAAGTGCTGAATCCTCAATAAATTATGGAGACAGTCTGTAAATAAGAAGAAAAATATGTTCTAAGTTGAATGACATGAGCTTCAAAGGGACATGGTTAAGTTCAAGGTGGAGAAATCAGATTGGGAAGTTCTGATCTTTAGTTACCTTAAGTGTGAGAGGAAAAGTGGTCTTAGGCAAAGAAAGCTCCTGGGGTTGGGATGTCAATTGAGAGAACCAAGCTCTTATTAAACACTGAATGTGTGACAGAGAAAAAAATGAAGAGTGAAGAAGAGTGAATTCTAAGGCACAATGGAGAGAACCAATGGAGATTGTTGGTAATAAGACTTCCTTAGAGTAGAGAAAGCTGCCTACATCCTCTGCAGGGAACAAATGGACACAGCCTGTGTGATCTAGTAAAGTCATCCAGCTGAAAGATTACAAGAGAATGAGTGTCAGCTGCAATTTTCCCTTTAATCCTATATTTACTCAACTTTCCCCGGTTCCATCCCATCCCTGAATTTCACTGCTGTAGCACACCATGTATGCATACGCACACACATGCACACACATACACACACACACACATACACCTCTACTCTCAATATGAAGTAGTTAACACACCTTTCACAATTAGTATTCAAAGCCTCCAAATATAGAAGGAATCCCAGAAATTCTATAGACTTCCGTTATCTTTTCTCCTTTTTAGATTGCAAAGCATTTTCTAAAGTATAGTTTCCTGCACTCATGTTTCCTTAAATCTAAAGCCTTTTTGCTCCTTTATAACAATTATCAACATTAATTGATGATTCAGCCCAACCATCAGGGGCTACTCCCACAGAGCCAATGGCTCTCTCCAAAGAAAATGTGAGCTGACTCCTATTCTCTGAATTTAGAACACTGACTTGGGATCAAAATTTTCCATAATCTAACCTCAAATAAACTCACAATTAAATCCTGGCCATTTAAAGGAATCTTAGACAGTCTTCCATCTTATACTTTGCAAGTTATCCAGTCATGATCCTAAACTTGATACTGATCCAAGGGCTTCATATCCCTCTTTAACTAGGGTGATCATATCATATATCATACTTTGAAAGCAAAAGTATGTGCTATTAATAATTGTGGTGAGACAACTGACATGAATCAAGACCATTCCAGTGTGGTCAGTGTATTTTAACCAACTTAGGACTTGTGTGATGATCCCTTAAAAGGCCTAGGATTCTCAGTTGGGGGGATACACTAAGTTTTTATAATGATGGAGATCCCATATCTAAGACATTAAGCCCTTCATACTACAGTCTGACTAACTACAATTGAGCTTATTACCATACAGAATCACTTAATAGCCATTTATTGACATACTTGGCTTAGTTTACTTGGGGGTGGGTGGGATTTCCATGTATACTGGAGTCAGACCAAAGCTTTTTCTGCAGTATAACCCCATGCTAGAACACAGCTAAATCAATTATAGAACTCTGATGGTTGCCTTGGCCCCCTCCTCATAACATCTCATGATTACAGACTCAAGGCCCTTGTGTATTATTTTTATTTAGTCTCCTTGTTTTGAACTAACTCCAGTTCTTCTCTCAATTTTTTATTCCTGCACTACAAATGATTATAATTTACCACCATTTGCCTCTGGAGAAGCTCAGAATATTCCCATACATTCCTCCTAAAACATCACTATAAGGTTTAACAACATTTCCTTTCGCATTCAATCTTAATTTTATAAAATCTCAAGCTCATGAGTCAAAAATAGGAATAAATGACAATAAAATAATAGCTAGTTTTTTATTAAGCACTTACTGTATACCTGTCATTGTCCTCAGAGAGTATGAAAGAGGAGCGGTTATTTATGGAGAAATTGAGTGACATCTGGGGAGGACAAGTCACTTGCTTAAGGACATAGAGATAATAAATGCTGAAGAGAAACTTGAACTCAGGCTATAATATTTAATAACTGGGAAACGTATACTTAAAGGTGTTTTTAATTGGGAAACATATTTTAAAATGTAAGTCTGGTTATATATTTATAAATTGCTTTATTTCTTGAAAGATTTTCAACAGCATTATCATAATCTATTATTTACTTTCATTCAAATGGTAAATATAAGCAAAGAACCATAGACAAGCTTAAAAATTATATACTCTACCAAAAATTACTTCTTTTCTTGTATTTTGGTCTTCTTTTCCCAAATAATTATCTATTGCATAAAAATAAATATAAAATGTAGTTATTCATGTCTATTCTAACCCAAAGGATTTTTAATAAAAAAGCATATATTGAAATTACTAAAACCACAAATTCTGACTTACAACTGCAGCATAATTTTTTTTTTTTTTTTTTTTGAGGGAGATTAGCCCTGAGCTAACTACTTCCAGTCCTCCTCTTTTTGCTGAGGAAGCCCCGGCCCTGAGCTAACATCGTGCCCATCTTCCTTTACTTTATATGTGGGAGGACGTCTACCACAGCACAGCACGCCAAGCGGCACCATGTCCGCACCCGGGATCCGAACCGGCAAACCCAGGGCGCCGAGAAGCGGAACGTGTGAGCTTAACCGCTGCACCACGGGCCGACCCTGCTGCATAATTTTTAAGCAAGAAGAAAGGCTCTAGAGATAGATTCAGCTACAACATCCTCAGCTTTTCTTACTTTGTGGCTTCTAACTATAGGTTATTTACTAGGTGATGAACACATAATATTCATGTTAACTTTTTGCTAGTGGAGAAATTAACAGACACAACTTATGTTTGATCACAAGCCCATTTTAATCTCTCATAAGAGAAAAAAATGAATGTAAGGGCCCATGAGATTCGTAGAGGGCATCTAAGCAGATCGGAATATTAACTTTCATAGAAAATGTGAAGCTTCCCTTTGCCATTTCCAGAGGTCACCTCTAGGACACCTGTGATAGTTTTAAAATGACATAACATGACCTCATGAATAATTTGACTTCTAACTTTGTGAACTTCAGTTACAAAGTTACATAGAGTTCCACAGAATACGTGCTAGATCTAACTAATTTACAGTTTAGCCGTGTATAAAAGGAAACGATAAAGGGAGAAATGCCATCTGGAAGATTAAAATGAACAGTAGCCATGTAATGGGCAGTTAGAGTCCACATAGGCCACCTGGCTATTTAAAATGTTTGATCACTTCCAATGACCACCAGTTGTTCTCGCTCTCAGAATTGTTTTCTCTATAAGACACAAGATACGAGACAAGAAGAAGTTGTGTGGAGGAGATGCAAAAACTATTCTCCAAGTCTGGCATTTCAAGGGGCTTATTTACTAGTGTCTAGGAGAGCTTGGTTTCAATTAATTTTATTTTTAATGATCACTTTAAACAAGTTATGTTTGCTTGCCTTAAAATATTTACTCTTCTACTCTCCATTTTAAGCAGTTTAGATGTTAGGAATTTGAAGAAATAAAGTCTTGATTCTCTTTTGTGACACACATGACTTGCTGTCACTAGCAGCCTCTGGTCTCTCACACGTGGTATGAGTGGTTTGGATTAATTGCTTCCTAAGCTCTACTCCAGCTCTGAATTTCACTAATTTTACTGACATCAGATGTACATGTATGGAAAGAGATATTATTCATGTATTCATGTTGTTTCTTCTGTTATTACCACGTGTCCTTGTAATGTGACATGTAGAGAAGACTGGTAAACCCAGCACTACGAAGGCATTAAGTCCTATAATTCAGTGGAAAACAAATTTTTGAAGCTCACTCAGCTTTGCTTGATATGATTTAGTAGCTTTCTCCTAAACTCTTATTTTCTTCAGTTGAAATAGTTTCTCTGTGGATTTTTAACACTGTTTCCATATTTAAAGACTGTAATATTTCCTTTTATTTCCCCATGTGAGAAAAAATTAATAAACCAGGCATGAGGTTACAGGTGAAAATTTTCTTCAATACTCTGAAATAGTCTCTCTAATGCAATTTTGAGCTTCTCTAAAGAACATGTTCAACAACACAGTAGGATGCACTTCTGGTGCATGGATGGAAAAGCACGTGAAGCTCAACTAACCCAATGAGATGCCTTCAAAAGAGATAAAGAAATAAAGCTTATGCTTCCAGATCTATAAAGATGATTTTCCAAATCTTTAGACGGTTTTATTTTAAAGATTATTTCTTAATAAAATACCTAATTTTATGCCTTTCAATTATTCAGAAAATAAAAAATTTACATTGGGTATGTAAACCTCAATTTAGGACAGATTATGAAAGTGTAACATGGAAAGTCATTCTATCAGGAGCCTATGTGAGTGAAATATTGTGATCCCCATCAAACCCAAGATGCACAAATGTCCAAAGCCCTCTTAGAAGAAAGGGAGGATGGAGTCTATCATCACAGAACTTGGAGATTCCCCTCTCCAGATTGGTCTTGGTAGATCAATGATTCTGAAAGCTTATGTAAAAGTCTACAGACATCATAACGTAGCAGTGTTTGAAAGACAAAGTTAAACACATTTTCATGTACGAAAAAGAAGTAAAATGCAATCTGAATAAGATACTAAAGGAAGACAATGGAATAAATTCAAACAGATTGAATTATTCCTGAGGAAGGAGCATATTCAAGTAAGTATTCCTATTATAAATTTTAGAGGAAAGGTAGCTGTGGTGATACATATATTTAAATTTTTTAAAAGTAAACAAAAAATGACAAAAAGCTAATCAGAGAGCAAGAAAATAATAAGAAAAAATTAGATGGTAGTATTTTATTTTTGAAGGACTAATTCATAAGTTTTTTAAGAAGAAATTTGCAATTATTTTTATAGGATAAGGCACCAGCAATTATTTGGGGGAAGAAGAATTGAATAGGAAACATGGCTCCCATATCTGGATGCAGAAATGTTGTCTTTTCTGGTAAGTTAGCTACAACTTTATAGGAGAATACAGTGTTTTACAAGGCTTATTAAAAATAATGAGACTTAGGGGCTGGCCCCGTGGCCGAGTGGTTAAGTTCGCGTGCTCCGCTGCAGGCGGCCCAGTGTTTCATTGGTTCGAATCCTGGGCGCAGACATGGCACTGCTCATCAAACCACGCTGAGGCAGCGTCCCACATGCCACAACTAGAAGGACCCACAACGAAGAATATACAACTATGTACTGGGGGACTTTGGGGAGAAAAAGGAAAAAAAAAATCTTTAAAAAAAAATAATAATGAGACAGTCTCAGAACTACGTCATTTGATATATTGGATATATTTAATTTTTAATTAAATTCTCTTATCATTTTAGGGGCTGGTCCCATGGTCTAGGGGTTAAGTTCCATCTGCATTCTGCTTCAGTGGCCCAGTTAGTTTCCTGGGCATGGACCTACACCACACATCACCTGTCATGTTTTGGTGGAGACCCATATACAAAATAGAGGAAAATTAGCACAGACATTAGCTCAGGGTGAATCTTCCTCAGCCAAAAAAAAAAAAAAAGGGAAATAATGCAAATGTGTTTACTGGCACTATTTATAGTCCGTGAGATGATACAGCAGAAATTTAAGAAAAAATTTTTGGTCTACATTAGCAAAACTGAAAGTAAAATATCTATCAGGCTCTTTTCTTAAGAAAAAGAACATAAATTCTTTTGCAGTTTTATCTTCCTTCTTCATTTTTTATTTCTTCTTTTCTTTGTTTCTTTTCCTTTTCTTCTTTCCCTCCTTTCTCCTTCTTTCTTCTTTTTATTGATTAAATGCTTCTAACTTCTTATTTTAAAGTAGTTTGATGGTTTATCTGTCCTATAGAAGCTTTTCTCACACTCTACTTTTCACACTTCTAAGCTTATTTTTATTGTACTTCTGCAGTTATGGTGATCAAGTTCTCCTTAAAAGCAGTTGAAGTGCTTTGCTAAAATAACACAGAACTTCCCTTGCTTGAAATGGATGCCCTTTTCTTTATATCGGAAACTGTTCTAACAGCAGATAACCTTGAAGTCAGGTCATTTTCATGACATATTAATCTCATGTTTATGTTAAATGTTCAGATAAGACTAAGGCCTTGTGATAAACACTGAGCTATGCTTGTTAGGCACAATATTTAAAGCTGGAGATGACTAACTACTGAGGATCTAACACTGAAAAGTTTTCTTTGTTTTCTAAATAATGTTTAGTATGGGGAAGGTGCATAACTTGGATTTGTTTCTATATTCTGAACACATTCTCCGTGAGAGAGTGTTAGAGCATAAAGAGACTTATTTTCTTGGAATGACATACCTCAGAATCCTTTGCTCAATACGAAAAGGATACAGGATCTGGTTAGCCTAAACATGAACAAACATAAAATGTCCCCCTTGCTTTCTCCAAATCTTATGTTCTGTCTCTACCTGGAGTGGCAAATGAATACATCTTCAGAAAATAAATATTGGTCTGAAGTTATTGTGTCTTTGTTTCCTGATCTTTTAAGTTATTGATGCAGTCAGCAGTAGAGGGATAAGTGGTTTAAAAATTCAACATCCATGTTAAGGTTGATCTTTTCTAGTCAGAGAAAGAATTAGCCAACTACAAATCTTTTATCAGTAAAATGAAAATACGTATACTGCTTTGGTTTCCTGACAGCGTTATTAAGACTGAGTCATATTTCCAATTCATACTGAAGATTTATAGTATAGTTGCATAGAAATAATAATAGGAATAAAATATCTGGTAGTCTGCTTAGATGGCAAATGATTTTAATTTTGTTAAAAAGACAAATTCACTGACTAATGGTTGGGCTTCATAAGGGCAGAATCTTTAACGTGATATACTGTTTTCAGACTCTTACTAAGAAATAGTATGTACATCTCAAATCTTCTCCAGTGCAGATAACTAGATTTGTTCCAAATTCTAAATCTTGTGCTTTTTGGTCCCAAAACCATATTTCTTATTCTTATAATCCTAGGGAGCATTAATTATTGTTATGCAAAAGAAAAGCAAATTAACAAAACAGAAACAAATCATACAATGAAGACCATAATGGTATTTAAAACCCCTCCTCCACTCCTAAATACCTGTGAGATGGAGGTAGGGAAGGCAGAGGGATACATGAATAAAATAAAATAAAAGCAAATGTAGTATGGTGGGCTTTCCGTTCTGGAAAATTCTCTCAATACGTGACTTTTTGTACTTTTCGTCTTTTCTATTGCCAGCGAGAGTGGTATGGTGCCTGCTGCATGAGCTGCTTCTCTTCCACCGACTGTTCGGCAATAAATTCGTAGGGAATAATAGCATGTGATCATTCTAGTTAGAGCAGTTAATAACTGGTTAAGCGACATTTCTCTCAAATAGCTGTTTTCATCGCCCCAAGGCAGTCTCTTTCACCCTATTCCCATCGTGCCCCTCCTCTTCAACAATGCCCCAACTTCTTCCTCAAATCTCTAGCAACTAGCCCCCAGCAATCCTGCACGGCAATCCTACAAACGTGCTGTCCTCTTAAACACAGAGCAATCCGATCCGCCAAGGCAAGAAAGAGTCAATTGTTGGGGGGAAAAGGCAAACTGGAAAAAATAGATGCTCTTGCTCTCCAGAAGGAAAATGTAGACGGAGCCGCCGGGCCCGGGCCCTCTGCCGGCTGTGCGGCCGAGTTCCCGGCGGGTGGGGAGCTGTCCGGCGCGCAGAGAGTTAAAGGCATCATCGCAGCCATTAGAGGGAAAAGTTGCGGCGCGAAGCCCGGCGGAGTCCTCCTGCCCGCCCCCCTTGCCCACTCCCCACTTCCCGAGCCAGCTCGGCGTTTAGGGAGGGCAGTGATCACGCCAGCCGCAGCGGCAGGCTGACGTTGGACGAGTTGCCAGGTAGCTTAGAGCAAGCATCGAAGCAGCGAGGACACTTCCCAGCGTTGCAACCCGGGTCTGGACTCGCAGCCTGATCGAATCCGAGCCAGCTGGTTTTCACCTTCGCGAACTGCATTCCCCTCTCCCAAAGCCAATCCTCGCCCAGGAAGCAGCAGGATGTTTGCAGTGCCGCGACCAGGGCGCTGAGACGAAACCTCTGATACATTTGCATTCCTTTCTTTTAGGGCTTTTTGGCTGTTGGCAACACTGATGTGACCCCCCCCCCCTCACTTTTGGAATGATGGGGATCGTTTTGGCATACGTTGGATTTGTTTTCTTTTCCGTTTTATATGTACAGCAAGGTCTTTCTTCTCAAGGTAAGTCTGTGCTCACTGGCAAAATATATATGGGCTTGTGGTGTGTTGTGCGTGTGTGTGCAAATTCTCTACATTCAAAGAATGGCCAGGCAAATGTAGTGAGGTTCCAAGCAAGCAATAGTGAAATAACGTTTTGTTTGGAATTTTTCTTTAAAGTTTATTAAATAGTAGGCAAGCTAGATTTGAGAGCAAATCTGGTGCCTGACAATAAGGTGGGTTCCTCGGTGAGCACAACACAGGGTTGTGTGTGTGTGTGTGTGTGCCTTCTATGTGTGTGCATGCACAGGGTAACCACTCACGCATACATAATCATCGCAAACAAACACGGAGCTGGGAATGGGGGACTCTCCATTGCCAGTCTTCCTTCCCAGTGTCGGCAGGATCGGTTTAGAGTTTCCTTTTTCTGGGTCCGTGTGACTTCGTTTGCATATGTGTTTATCAAAGGACAGACTCCTCTGAGGATCCATAAAAAAAGCACGACTTGCATTACAAGCAGCAGGAGCCTGCTGAATCCAGTTTTTCAGGACTTTGCAGGCTGCAGTGAACATTTCAGCACCATGAACAGATCACATCTCTGCTGCCAGAAGACTGCATCACTTCTGCAAGCAGAAATGCCGTAAACCTCCTTCCAGCTTGAACAGAAAAGTCCTTTTCAGATCGGAATGTCTTTTTAAAATCTCCTGTTTTCTCTAAGTATAAGTACAGTTCCATTTCAATAGGTCATTTTGGGATTTTACAAAATTATGAAAAGAGACACTGATGGTGTCTCTCTCTAAAAATTGTAGGAAAGTGCACCCACCCTAAATCAGTCCCGCAGCCCCCTCAGTTCTGCGCTCCATGAGTGTACACTGTAGCTGTGCACTTCCATCAGCCAAAAATCTCTCTAAGACTCGTTTTAGGGAATCATCAGCTCTTTGCAAAGTGTTCCTTAGGCAAGACAAGAACAACCATCCAAAGCATTCTATGTTCAAGTGCTTTTGGGAGAAAGGGAATATCTTATTTTTGTGACTTTCACCGTGACTCCACGAATCCAGCAAACTAGCAGTGTCAAGGTTGGTAATGAAGAGGCTGAAAAAAAATCTGTCTAGAGACTTCAAAACAATCTTTAATCTGAACTAAACCCAGGTGTGTGATTCTTACATCCCATGATGTATGGCAATTTACAATACAATGGCTTGATGGGAATAAATGTGAAGATTAATTTCGAAAGAAAGAAATATTCACAGCTGAGAAAGTGTGCAACTTGTTTCATTGCTATAGCCATCAAATCACAATTGCTAATAATCCTTCTGATATGTCAAGAATGTACATTTTGACAAATAATCATGATCCATTCACTATTACATGAAAGTCATAGATTGTTTAGAAACTTGGAGGCAAGAGGCTATCCTCATATATCAACTGGACAGATTTGCCTAAAATGTACCTCACTGAATCCCTCTGTAAGTTTTGGGGAATACTGCAATCTGACACAAGGTACTTGGATCTAACTGGACAGCTTGGCTAACAGAGGGTAATAATTGGCAAGCTTGTTAACCTTTCCACTATCTGGGCTTGATCAACAACAAAGTGGTTTAGGCATGACACCAAAATTGAGATAGGAGAGAGGCAAAAGACAGGAGGTTGGGGAGCCAGGCAAAGTCCGGGATGTCACAGAAGGATTTTGTTTCTGTTTTTTTTTTTTTTTTTTTAAGTCCAAAAAAAGTGTAGCGAGCTCTCAGGGAAAGAGATGCTAGCAAGAATGGTGTGGATATTCCAAAAGGATGCGTTTCTATTTTGTAGCAAAATTTACCGAGTTCCCGCGGAACGTGACGGCGACCGAGGGGCAGAATGTGGAGATGTCCTGCGCTTTCCAGAGCGGCTCCGCGTCGGTGTACCTGGAAATCCAGTGGTGGTTCCTACGGGGACCCGAGGACCTGGAGCCCGGGGCCGAGGTGGCCGGTGCGCAGGTAGCGGAGTCGCGTAGCCCGCAACATTCCCTGCATATGTCCCACTCGCTCCCTTAGTCCTTTGGGTGTCCAGGCAGTGGGTCTAGGCCCGAGATGGTGCCTGGGCGCCGCTGAGGACCTGCCTTGCTCTCCTGGAGTGAGTGACGCCTAGAGATGCCAGGGAGTGAACTAGAACGCGTCCTGGTGCCACGACGTTAAAACCCAGGAGGAAGTCCATTGTTATCAAGTCTTTCTCGATTTAAACTGGGAATGGCCTCCTCCCTGTAGCGCTGGTTATTGTCAAGCCATCCGTGATGGCACCGCTGTGTTGGTACATCCCAGGACACGCGCTGTCCCCTTTCCAGGACCTTGGAGCAGGGGAGAGTAATTCTGTCGGCGTCTCCATCACCCCTCCCCCAAAGTCAGTTCCTCTTGTGTCTGAGGTTGGCAGAATAGAGATTGGTGAGAGGGAGCGGGGATGGGAGGGAAGGAGAAAGAGAGAGAGAAAGGAGGAGAGAGATAGAGCGGGGAGAGACCAGGGGGGAAGACTGAGAAAGAGGGAGGAGAAACAGGGAGCAGGGTAAGAAGGGAGAAGGGACTAGAGACTGAAGGCGGGGGGAGGGGGGAGGGCGACTTGAGAATAGACCGGAGAGGAGGGTGGAGGGGGACCGGAGAGGAGGAAGGGAAGGGGAGGAGGGGAGGAAAGGAGGAGGGGCCGAGAAACGGGGGGAAGAGGAAAATGGAAGTGGAGGCAGAAGAGGGACAGGATAAGAGGGTCAGAGGGGAGGTTGGACACAGAGTTCAGCAAAAGGCGGCGGACGCGTCAGAGCAAGAGAAAGAAAATCAGCCTAAGAGCCCGGGGGAGGGGACGCAGGCCGGGTAGAGACGCGGAATCCCGTCCCAGCAAAGTCGCCCCGCGCGCCAGCGCCCGCGCCCGCCTTCCCCGAGTCCCTGCCCTCCCGGGAACCGTGCGTCCGGGACCATCAGAGCGCGACCGGCAGCGCCCCCGCGCGGTCCCGTGCCGCTGCAGGGAGTCCCCGGCCACCGGACTGGGTCGGGCACGTTCCTCCTCCTCCGTCTCTTTTCTAAACCGCTCCAACTGAGATGTTTCCACAACAAGCACTTGGGTCGTGTCACGCAGGCTCTGCAGAGTGCGCCCGGGGCCGGACCGCGACCGGCCGGGCTCCAGTCTGAGGTTCGTCTCCTCCTCCTGCAGGTGGAGTTGGTGCCTGACCGAGACCCGGACAACGACGGAACCAAGATCAGTGTGAGTATCACAGCGACAGGCGACAGGGGGCGCGGGCCTCGTCAGCTGCCAGGCAGGCCCAGGTGAAAATCAGTTAACACGAATCTGAGGTTTTTAAAAGCCTTTTCATGTGGTCCCTAAAAAGGCAATTTCGCAAGTGCAGGCGAGGGCCGGTTTTCCTTTCTTCTTCACTGGTTACATGAAACTTGAGGCAGATTTGGAGTTGATAAAATAAAATTACTTATTTTAATCACGTAAATATTTAAACAGTTACTAGAGAATCATTTTGCCACCCAAAGCGGTGTGTGACACTTTTTTTTCTTGCTCTTTTTAACAGTTACATAACTGTAAAAGCAAGGGGCTGCAATATAGAAAGAATTATCCTTTAATAGGAAGTAAAACACTAACATATGAAAATCTTCCTAGGCAGATTAGGCAGAAAACATTTAAAGCATCCAACAGGATGTTGAAAATGTAATGAAAACAACTCAGTTTTCAACGTCATTCATAATGCATGCAATGTATTTCTAATACCAATGTTCAAAATCATATAAATATAAAACCAATAGCCAATATAAATATAAAAACATAATTGGAGGAGGTTAACCTATTGAAAATAAGAGAGGTGGGTTTCTACTCTACTGGTTATTACTTTTTACAATGTGTGTGAAATTAGAAAAAAGAAGAAAATCTTGCGTCTTTACTATACCTCAAAGGGAGCCACATAGAAGCACTTTATATTAATAGAACTGGTTGACTTGTTGATAAGTAGTAAACAAGTTTCCATTACTAGAAATGAAATAGTTATATAATAAGAAAGGAGAAGACCTACTAAGTATAAATGTATTATATATAATATAGAAACACACATGTATATGTCTTAGGAATCTAAAAATCCAGTGACGCATTTAAAAAGGAAATTTATTCTGAAGCTTTTAAAATAGGGTAAAGCGGTGTAAGATTGGAGTTACATCATAACTAAAAGTGTAAATATATATTGTAACTAATAGAATCAAATTCTGTAATCTAAATGTATAATCTCAACATGAAAGAAAATATCAAATGAAAGCAAGATATAAACCAGAAACTCAAATTTATATTCATAAACTCATTGACATTTTAGAACATTTCAATTCAATTATTCTTATGTCACAGAAACTTGCTTTCAGACAGGGTTAGAAAAGCTTGTTGGTAAGATCAATAGTTTACAATTTTTTCTTAAATATTTCACTTTTCATACACACATATAATTGGATAGATTGTTTATTGACTATTTGTCTTTGACCTTTCACCCATGCCCACATCCTCCAAAGACCAGCAGTGAAATAGCCTCACACATGCTGACCTAGAGAAGCAGTCAGGTAGATAATCATGCACACAGCTGCTGACAGTACTATCTAGGCCAATAGTTCATAAAATGTAGTGGATTGGAAAGAGTTCTAGATACAAACTGAGGTAGAAAGTCATTTGTTCCCAGTTTACCTACTGTGTGACCTTGAACATAAGTCCTAAACAGGCAGTTGTTGACTTAGAATTTCCAGGAGACCTTGTATAAAATACTGATATGGGCTTCATGCCCCAGAGATCTAGACTTAATGTCTCGGCTTTAACCAAGTGAGAACATTTTCTAAGAGCTCCTCAGATGATTCTAATATGCAGTGTTAAGAATCACCAGCCCAGGGGCCAGCTTGGTGACATAGTGGTTAAATTTGCATGCTCTGCTTCATTAGCCCGGGGTCCACAGGTTCAGTTCCCGGTGCAGACCTACACGCTATTCATCAAGCCATGCTTGTGGCAGCATCCCACATACGAAATAGAAGAAGATTGGCACAGATGTTGGCTCAGCAACAATCTTCCTCAAACAAAAAGAGGAAGATTGGCAACAGATGTTAGCTCAAGAGCAGTCTTCCTCACCAAAAAAAAAAAAAAAGAAAGAATCACCAACCCAAACCTCCTAGGCCTCAGTTTACTGTAAAATGGGATCATAATAATATAAGTACTCTGACTACCTCAAACTTTATTAGGAGACTCAACTAAGAATATATTTGAAATTATTAATTTCCATTATTTTTATACTATTAGTATATTTATATGTAATTTTTCATACACATAAATATATACTTATGGTTATGGTTAAAATGTTGGAATCTATTTGTATACATGGCTCTATATGTAAAAACAGATGAACACTTGCCACGTTTTCTTAATTATTTACCGCCATTTGAAAGTGTAATGGCCGGTAGCAGAGTAACTTTTGGCCTTCTTCACTTCTTTTCTCTATATTTCAAAATCACCCAGATCTTTAATTCCTGAATGACTTATGCAACCCATCATCCTGTCAATCATGGATAATATATAATATATATCAAATCTAGCTGTTCTGATAAAGATGCTTATGGATATGTATACAACATATTATATAAAATTTTATGTTATACATAATCTTATATGTTAAATATAAATATTATCCTGCTATTAATCTGGCATAAAAATTATTAGAAGAAATATAATTTCAGTTTTGAAAATCAAACCAGTGTTTAATTAACGGTGTCTCAAGTTCCAGTAGCATAAAGACCCTGGAATGTCAGGGGTGTGTACTCTGGGCTGTGCGACTTCAGGTGGTAGTGGTCTGTACCCTGAGCCATGGCCCCCATGACTGCAGGTCAGATCACACCAAGTCAATGCAGTCAGTACCTTAGGAGTCATCCCAATGTGGGGATAAAAGCACGTTCTCACCTAAGCTCTATCGTAGCCAACAAAATATTTTTGTGATTGCTCAGAGTCGTAGCTGCAACATAGAGAAGAAGCTATATAACTATACATTCGACCCCATTAGGTTCCTGTGTCATTCGGCTGAGCTAACCAGGAGAGGCCAGTCCCATGACTGGAAAGTGGCAGAGCTGCTGCCAGAACGTGGGAAACGGGGGTCACAGGCTAGGCTAATGGAATGGGCACTGGCTGGATTGAACCATGATCTTGGGAATCCAGTTATTCATAGACTAGAATACATAAGATCTTCAGATTTGACTGCTAAGAAAATAAAAAGCTCTCTCACTGTGGCTATGAGGCCATTAAGACCCTTTAATTTGCCAACATTAGCAAACACAAGACAATGTATGAGAACAAAATCATTTGATGTAGCCCTGTATTTTTTAACTGCAATTTTTCAGACAGTGAAAGTCCAAGGCAATGACATCTCTCACAAGCTTCAGATTTCCAAAGTGAGGAAAAAGGATGAAGGCTTATATGAGTGCAGGGTGACCGATGCCAATTACGGAGAGCTTCAGGAACACAAGGCCCAGGCCTACCTGAAAGTCAACGCCAACAGCCATGCTCGGAGGATGCAGGCCTTTGAAGCCTCGCCCATGTGGCTGCAAGATATGAAGCCTCGCAAGAATGTCTCTGTGGCCATTCCCAGCAGCATCCACAGCTCTGTCAACCAGCAGATGCGCCCCACCTCCAGCCCTCAAGCGGTAGCCAAAATACCCAAACAAAGTCCACAATCAGGTATGGAAACCCATTTTGAGCTTTTCATTTTACCACTCACAACCCCTCCACAGGAAGATCAGTCAAGTAGAGTAGACAGATGTATGTATGATGTTTTTTAAAAATGGAGACCTAGTTCAGTTGAAGTAAGAATAAGACAGGAGACATGGAGCCTGAGGCTGGCTTCACAGAGGATGTGAATTGGCCTGTTAGTGGCTGGCAGTGCTTCATGTCCAGAGGATCTAAGAGCTGGACTTTTTCTTTTTTCTTCTTCTGTATTTACACATTATAAGAACAGTAAATCATGTGACGTTGGTTGCATTATAAAATTCATGTTCATTTTCTCTGCAGATTTATGTATTGAGAATGACCCAAATTAAGCAACTTTCACTTAATCAAAATGTAAATGAAAGAGAAACACCACATTTTCAGCCACCCATAGCTTTAGGCAGGACTGTTCTCCAAGGGCTTTTGATTTAGAAGGAGAAACTTCAGCTGCCTGTGAGGAAAGTGATGATGATAATGGGAGGAAGTGAGGGGGGATAAAAGGCAATAAGTAGTGGAGAGATAAGGCAACTCCTGTAAATGTGCCTTTGATGCTGTTTCAGAAGCTTAGTCACACATTTCCTAAGTCAGCTGTGCAAGTTAAAGCTGTTCTGAATAACATTAATTTATGCAATCATTCAGCCAATGGAAACTCTGGAAGTTTTAACCTTGATGTGGGGTAGCGGCTTCTTGGAATGAGCAATACTCTGCATGACCCCAGGAATATTCTGTATTTTGCTCAGACACTTCTCATAATATTATAGGACAAAGGGAACATAAAAATATTTATCATTCTTTAACTTTTGTCTTTACATTTTATCATTGAAGAAGTATTGATACTACTATTGGTAATAGAAAATTATATGGCCAACATTCAAAGTATCTTTAGCTATTAGATTAAAAAGTCTGGTCACTTTATCAGGATGATTCATAAGGATCTTGGCTTAGGGTCCCTGCAACTTGGCACTGCTTTTAAATGCAGGTGAGCAACTATCCCAGCATGCCTTGGTCATGGCAGTTTCTGTCAGTCTGCTAAGTAGAGAGCTTACCCTCTGAAGCCCAGTTTGTTATGGCTATGTCTTATTTTTCTTTTTATCATCTCCCTGGTTTTACAAATTAAAGAACAAAAAAAGCATAGCTATAAAACGTGTATGTGTGTGTGTGTGCATGTATATAAACATATACCTATATAACAAACACATATATATGTATGTACCTAATGGTTATAATTTTTGTAACCATTATTTGATAAAGATTTAATGTCTTCGAAAGCGTTGCCCTCTCCACTTCAAGCTGTTAAAAGAAGAAACTAGACACTATATGCAAAATTACAGAGTAAACTCATCAGATAATTTACGACCTAATTAATGAGAACTCCAAATCATGGGAGTGAAATTATTAGCCTACATAGAATATTCCATTCTGTGGAATAAAATCCCACAGATTACATATTCTAAATGAAGATTCTAAGCATGGAATGAAATATTCTATTTCTAAACTATTTATCTTTTTGGATTAAATGTACTCTAAATGTACTCTAAAAATATCTTTTATTTTATTTTAATACCTCTTTCTTAGCACTGTGATGGGAACTAAATGGTAAGCTCTAGATATCTTCTAACAATTTTCAAATAAAAATCCCTGCTCATTTTCCACCCTGCCACCTGTCTCACTCATTGCCTTCTCTAAAGTGAAGGTAAAAGGAAGGAAGGGGTGCTGACTCATGGAAGCCTGTGTTCATTAAAAGCCCTTTCTACTAAAAGTTGTCTGCTTATAACAAAGATTAATCTGAAATATATCACGATTTTTAATTTCTATTTTTTTCTGCCAGTGAATTCTGGAAAATATTTCATATACTTTTCACAACATTTTCTAACTTTTAGTTCAGAAGCTGGGGTGCCACAGTCACCCTTTCTGTTCATGTGTAAGTGTCTGTGCTTGCACAATGATTGTATAAAACACAGTATCTGGGATGGATTTTTATATATTATATTTATATTATATATTATATTAAATATTATATATTACAGTAAATATTATATAATTATACACACATTCTGATTTATAATTTTGCTTTATAATTTCTCAGGTTATATTCAAATAAATAAAGCTGATTTCAATACCCATGCTTCATTTACTCACTCATTTATTCATTCTCCATCCTCTCAAGAGCTTATATACCAGGTATAGTGGTGCAAAAATGGAAGATACATTTCTTCTCTTCAGAGAGTTTATATTTTAATTTGTGAGAAAGCAAAATATCTATAAATCCCATTTATCATGCATCTTTTCTTACTCTATTAAAGGCAAGATATGTTGAAGACGCAGGGATTAAAATCTTGCTTATTTTCACTAATACAAGGTGGCATGCTTCATCCTTGGAATACATGACACTGTTATATCAACCTGTGTCACAAAAGACTGGTCTATCTGGCCTATTGTTTTCATCATAGCCTTTCACTTCGTTGACTAAATTATACTCAACTCTTAATTCATAGTATTTTCCTCTCAAGAAGTTCTGTGTCTCTGTAAAGTATTAGCTGAAAATAACTTTGTATACCCTTATATAATGTCCAAATTTTCATACAATTAACCAGTTTTACTAAAGCAAAAGTTTTCATGGAAAAAGGTAGTCTATTGCCATCTACATATCACAAGATAGAGAAAAGATTTAGCTATTATTTAATATAGCCAGTCCTATATCTTTTTCAAATATTTTTCCAAAAGTTAGTGAGCATGTGATGGTCCCCTCCTGCTTGAATCTGTTTTTCTTTATAACATCTATTTTTAAATTCCTTTAACTCTACCTCCATTTCTACCTCCAGTTAGAACCAAAATAATGAAGAAAAATTATAAAGCAAACAGATAAACAGAACTTGGCTTTTGCAATCCCTTAAGAGTTTCCCATGCCTGATTCTTTTGAATTCTCTCCAGTTTTGTGTACCCATAACTAACGTTGAAGATGTGAGGAGGAAGAATTCCTGATTCTAGCATGGAGTGGTTTAGTTCCATCTTCACAGAGAGCACAGAGACTTACTTGAGCTTCCTCACCTCCACCACATCCCCAAATACCTCCATGTACTACACCATTCTCTACTCATTTCTTCCTTTCTCATCAAGTATCTCTGCTCCTTTCAGAAGCCAGACATCCCCTCCATACACCACTTCTCCAGTCCTTCCTTTGTTCCTCTCTGTCTTCCTTCCCCTCTACTGGTCTCCTTCCTGTGCTCTTACAAATAGGCAATCAAAACTGTGCAAGGAGGCTCTTGCCCCTGCCCTCCCTCAGCCTGGCATTACACGCCTCCCCCGCCCCAAGGTGCACACCCTCCTGCAGAGGGCACCGTACATGTGCACTCATCTCTCTGTCCTTACTCTTTAGTCCCTGCATCTCTCCTTCCCTGTCAGCCCTGCTGGAAATGCTCTATGGCTGGTCATTGGTCTCCCAGTCTAGGCACCTCTCAGGTCTTGTCCTCTCAGTTTCTAGGCAGCATTTGCCCACTTGTCCTCTGGTTATTGGTGGTTAGTGTTTCCCTCTCTCTTTGTTGGCTTCTCCTCTTAAATTCCTCTCTTAAATGCAGTTCTTTTCTCATTCTTAACTCCCTAACCTTCTTATCCATTTCTGTGGTGTTTACTGCTAACTTTTCCTTAGAAAACTTCTCCGTTCACATTTCTAATTCTGATTTCTTTCTGGAGATGCAAACTAAGATTTGCTGTTGTCCCCCAAACATCTCCACATTCTTGTCTACAAGCACTGTGGCAGAGTAGAGATGGCTGCACATTTGTTACATTCCACTCATTGAACTGTGGTGCCTCTTTTCTGCCCTTGAAACTGGGCTGGCCTGTGTCCACTTTGACGGTAAGCTATAAAGAAGTAATGCCAGGCAAGTAATTATAGCCTTTAACAGGACTGGCAGCTTCTGGGGTGGCTTCTTAGAAGCCAACCACCATATAAGAAGTGCAGCTAGCTTGAGATCACCTTACGGGGAGCAAAGCCCACACATTGTTAACTTCAGCCGCAGCTGCTATTTCCTAGCAGCAGGAGAGATCCCAAGCAACACTGCCCAGCCAAGCCCAGCTGACACACAGACTCGTGAACGATAATAATACATTTTTGCTTTAAGGCGGTAAGTTTTAGGGTGGTTTGTTTCACAGCAATAGATACCCAAGTCAGGCACCTAAACTCAAATATTCAAAACTGAATTTATCTTAGTTCTCTCACAGAGAAGAAATGTTCTTCTCATGTTCCTGAACTCTTTTAATAACATCATCATAATAATAGATCTGATGGAAACCTTGAAAATGTTCCTATCTTCTCTTCCCTTGGCAGTTCCACACTGAATTAGTCATTGATTTCTACTAAATGTCTCTTTAAAATATCCTTGAACAGCTACATCTTTTGCATCCCACCAACGCTGGCATAGTTCTCAACATAGGCCCTCTGCACTATTCCAACATCCCCAATAGTTTCCTTGTTTTAACTCTAATACAAGGACCAGATCACAGCAGAGCAAGTATTAAATAATTACTATCTCCAAAGCACTATCACTAACTTTTATTGTCTAATTTCCAGCCCTGTTTCACAGAGTTCCTAATCTTCACACATAATCTTCCTAATTGGTATTTCCTGAATAGTTTCAGAGACTTCTTACCTCTATGACTTTGCAAATGCTGCTTTCTTTGTGTGGGTCTTTCCCTGTTTGGCGAGTTCCTACTCAAATGCAAATTATTTGATGAAGCTTTCTTCTGTTGTCTTAGAAGTGGTTGTTTCCTCCTTCAGATCACCACAGCAATTTGTTCACACTTACTTTGAAGCTATCGTCGTGCCTCATTATTACAGTAATTTTTCCCTGGGGCTTTCCTCCTTCTGGTGCTGGAGTCCCACATTCTTGGAAACCTCCTAGTCTCAGGCACAACATGATAGTTGGCCGCCCTACTGGAAACTTCTTGGCTACAAATATTAGAACTTGCATTTGCAATTCTCTAAGTGCCTAGAACAAGTGGAGCTCCTGTTTGGGGGAGAAAAGGAAAAGAGAGAGGGACAGGATGTCTCTGTTTTGATCTCCTTTTTTTTATAATTACGTTTGCATAAATATATAATATTGCCACTATTTCAAAATTGATCAAGACTCGTGAACGGTGTTTCTCAAAGTGTGTAGTGCAGATGACCTATGCCAGACTCACCCGGGAGCTTATTAAAAATTCATATTCTAGGACTCCACCCAGCACCTGTTGAATCCAAATCTCTGAGTCTAGAAACAGAAATAGATATTTTTATGTGAATTATGAGAATCATTAGCTCTAAAAAGTTCTTAAGAGTGAGAAAAGGTTTTTTTTTTCTCATTTACTATGAGATATATGTGCATGTGTGCATGTGTGCGTGATGTGACAAAATATGTTTACAGAAACTGGCCTTTTGCTGTTATTTCTTTTGCAGTATGGGGATGGACTTTTGCAAAGCTGTTCTCTTCACTCCTGTGATAGACAGCTGACACTTATGAGAAACTGGCCATGGTTAAGGTGTAGTTATGTTTCCACGTGTGGAGTCTCTAGTTGCTCAGCAGGAATGCTGATTCTCTGAACTCTGAAATATGATTGTTGTGTTTTCACCATGAGGTGAACCTGAGCGGTGAGAGGCAGCTGCTGCTACAGCTGCTGGAAGCCAAGAGCTCCAGAAGCTCCTCTGCTGCTGATCAACACGGCAGCTTTCCAAAAGTGGCCAGATTTAGCAGGAATGATCTTAAACAGAATTTGAAGCTGGTAGAGGGGAGGGAGATGACGAGCTGAGAGTCCTGTTTTCCTGACTCAAAATATGAGGAAATAGTGCACTGCACCTGGGTATGGAGCCAATCACCAATTGTACTATTTAGACCTTAATGTTGATTTTGGTTTAAATGATCCAACTTGGCTGCTTACACAGATTAAATGAATTTGATCATTGTAATTCTGTCAGTTAAAAGACTGCTATGGAAATCAAGTGTCTATGAATAAGATGAAAAACAGATTTGAGGCAATACTTTGGATAATACAGGCCAAGGAATCTGCTAGAGCTGTGTTTGAACCAGAATTATGTATATTAAGAGTCTATACTGGCTAAATTCTCCGGCAAACCATGTTTAACTTAACTTATTGAAATGCAGTAACTAGCTGGGTCTGTAAAAACAAGGCCCAGCTGTATGCTGGAAGAACTTTTCAATATGTGATTGGCCACATTAAGGTTCACTTGTGATTACCAGGAGCTCTGTAATTGAGGAGACATGAAGCGGAATTTGCCAGTGTTCTAAGTCTTTAATGATTTCATGATCCTTGAAATCTCAGGAAGCTGCCAGAGGAGCAGCTCTCTGGATAGATGACCAAAGGGTTGAGAAGTTGCTGGAAGGACTTCACTCTGTTGGTGAAAGTGACACACATCCTAAAAGAGAAAAGAAGGACAAGGGCTTATTCTCCCAAGGAGCACTGTAGCCACCTGTAGCCTGACACAGGTATATTCACCTCAGCTGCAAAAGGCAGAAATTAAACAGGAAGATGCTCCTTAGACCTGCCTCTTGCTCTGGCCATTCACAGGTAGAGGCAGTAGGCATAGCAGTTAAGGAGGAAAACTGTTCACATCTCATCTCCATCACTCATAGCTGTGTATGTCTCTGTTTTGTGTGTTTGTCTTATTTATCAAGCAGGAATTGTAGTACAATCCTCACAAAGATTTGAGAATTAAATGAAATTATATACATAGAGGGCTTGTCACTGAATAAGCCCTCGATAAATGGTGACTAGTTGTATAAATATTACTCTTATTGCATGAGCTTATGTGTTATTATTATCGGCAGCAATGAAATGATGAGAGTAAATGGTCTACACTATCGGCTCTACTGTAGCAAATATTTTCCTTGTTGAGTGCATGTAAGTGCTGAGTTAAGAAAGATTCAGTCTTCGTTCCTGGCCTATGTTTTATTGTTTATAATTTCAGAGCTGTCTTTTTTAATTCTGTCACAATGCCATTAATTGATGATAAGCTTCCTCTATATAACCATACCATATTAGCCACCAGCTGTCTTGCCCAAGGTTGAAAATAGATCCGTATTGTAAAACATATTAAGATTTCAAAGGATTTTTAAGAATTTGAACTGTGTGACCTGAATAAACAGGTATTTGGAAGCCACAATTATACAGACTAGCTGCTTTCTTAATTAAATTCAAGTTTTCAAAAAAACCCTCAGAATTTTTAACATCATAAAATAATTATAGATACATCTAAAAACATAAATGAGTGAGAATGTTGTTTAAAGCTTTCGAAAGAGAGAAAAATAAAATGGATTGGGACCCCTGTAATAAGATCAGCCCAGTTTGTGGTCGTCGATGGACACATGTGACTCCTATTCACTCTCTACCAGCTTGTGTGTTGAGTGAGCTGCGCACAACATCTCTGTGAACCTCAGAGTCCTTATTTATAAAATTGGGGTAGTAACAGCAACGCCCCAAAGGCCATTTTCAGCATTTCATGACATAATGTATTTTAAATACGTAGCAGAATAAACCTGGCTCAGGGTGAGCACAGCAGTCGTTGGTGCTTGTCCTCTTTACCTACCAGATGTTAAAGTATATTATTAAATAACCATCACTTAAGAGGATCGTAAAGGAACATAAATATGAGTAGAGATGAAAGAAAATAAGAATCCTGGAAAGCTCTAAAATTATATAAAATAAGGTAACATCTGATGGATTGAAAAATATAATATTTAAGGAAGGATTTATTTAATTAATAAATGACAAAATGAAATGCATTATCACAATTTATAATAAATACCCCAATGAGTTCCAATTAATTAAAGAACTAAGCAGAAAAGAAAATTAATATAAAGAAGATTAGCATAAAATCTAAAATCTTAAATTTACAAAATATACAAATGAAAATAACATTTTACTATAAATAATTGAAAATATTTGTTTAATTAAATGTAACTAAAAAGTGATACAACGGATGAGGAAATATTTGTGTCTAATACTTACCAAAAGAAGGAAAAAAATGTCAATTTTACAGATGCTAGGATTATGTAATCCACTTCAAATGACTTAGAGATATCAAAAGTGATCATGTAGTATGGATAAAGGAAAGATAGATATAAACTTAAGACCATTCTCTGCATGACAGCAACACCCAAAGAGAAAATATTTGGGGCATAATATACAATCCACAATAGTAACAACAAGCAAAAGGTATAAAATATCTAGGTTTTTTTTTTTTTTAAGACAATAACAAATAGTGGTATAAATATGAAGACCAGAGTTTAGGTCTGAATAAATGAGTAAACACGCTATGTTTTTGGATGGCCAATGTCAGTATTGGAAATATATCAGGTTTTTTGAAAGTATTTATAGACTTGATGCGGTCCCAGTCAAAACCCTAGTCACTTTTTTAAATTTGACACATATAATCTTGGCAAAGATTTTTAAAATCAACACGTGTCATCAAGGCGACAGTGACTCAGGCATTCTGCTGTATTAATACTTGCACAGTGAATTGGTACTTTCTTCTGGAAGAAAATTTGGTAGGAAAGATAAATCACAGAGCTTTGTCCTTGAAGTGAGCCTCTTGGGGGGCAATTCCATGGAGGTCAGTCCTGAGGCAGACCCAGACCCATGCGCAGGGATGCTGATCACAGAGGTCTTCCCATAACTGGAAGTACTCAAACGGCTGAGAGTAGGAAAGTTACCTAATGAATGTTCTAAAACTAGGCAGTGAATATCAAGCAGCTTCGTGTTTTTAAGCTAGAATCATGTTTTTAAATACTGTTTAATGAAGTTTAAAACGGCTCAATACATACTATATTGTGAAAAAATATAGAATACAAAACTTTAAATCAATCTGAGATATGTGCATAGAAAAATAACAAGAAGTAGTATATAATGTGTATCAAAAATCAAGATGTTATGACTTTTAATTATTTTGTTTGTATTGATAACATTTGTACAATGATAATTTTTTACTTTTGTGACCAGAAAAAAAAACATTATTTAAAATTTCCCAAATTTAAAAATAGACCAATAACAGGCCAGCTCATGAGAGACAAAGCAAACAAACAAATAAATTATAGTCCACAAATAAAGAAAAGCAAAGTAAAATAATGGTGTGTGATTGTGTAGCTTCTGACAAATTTAAAAAAATACACCCATGTACCTGTGTGTACATGTGCACATACGTATTCATGCATACATGTACACATGTGTACATAGGTAAAAAGCACTATTATGAAAGTGATGTACTCAGAAATTACTAGAGGCATTAAAATTAAGAACATTACACCTTATGTTCTGGGAGCTAGGGGGAGAATCTGACAAATTACTCTTGTTGTTTTTCTAAACATAATGGATATGATCTTGATAAATTTGTCTCGAATAAATAAATCAGACGCATTAAAGCCTATAAATAAAATATCATGCAATCATTTTTCTTCTCAATAGTATGACTCATTTGGCCCCCATTCGGAGGGAGAGCAAAAGTGATGAGCCATGGTACAGTCATTGAGAGTGTCCGGGAAAGTCAATACACTGGAAGATTTATAAATGATAGTTATGTTTTATTAAATATGACTGCTTCAAAAAAATCTGAGAGAGCATTTCTGCGTAATTCAGAATCCTATATGTATAAAATAGACCCAATATAGGTTAAATTCTTAGTGTTTAAATTAAAGCAAATTGTAGAAGCTAGGAGTTATGATTTTTTGTTCCATGAACAATGACTGCAAAGTTATCGAAAAAATAAAAAATAAGAAATTAGGTAATTTTATCTTCACAGACACAAGCAGTTTAATGAAGATTAAATAATGCGGTGAGATATTCCAAATTTGAGAATGTAAAGGTCTCAAGCGCTGTGCAATAGGGAGTCTATTCTGTGAGTGATTTTTTTCTTGTTTTATTTAGATGTCTTATAGTTACATCTTTGGCAACATCTCCAGTCATTTAGAAAATATTTTATTTTTCATTTTTCTGCTTAAACAAATTTATATATTCTGAAGGCAATTTTTTCACTTCTCTTAACAATGTAAATAGTTAATTGGGAAAATTACATTTAGGGAGCAAGCAGTAGAATCATAACCACTAAATAGAAAAAGAGTACTTTAGAATTTAAAAACTCACTCTATTTCCAATGATCTGAAAATATAAAGGTTGTGACGATGTAAACTGTGTCCTGACACTTCTGGTGTTATTGCAGTACCTAGCACTGTGCTAAGCACATAATTACACTTAAATAAATGTTTAGGGATTGAATGTTATGTTTTGGTTTATGTATAGTGGAAAACACTTATGAGGATAATACCGCTGCTAAGAAGATACTTGAATTTTTATGTAATTTGGTCAAGCTTTAAAAAAACAACCCCAGATCACTATGTATTAGTGGAGAAAGAGCACTGGAAAATAGCACTTGAACCATCCTCCATTACATGCCCAGAACAACAGTAATCTCCATTTATTTAAAATTATATTTAATAACAAATTATATCTAGGAAGTTTGATGAACAGTCCCTGGCAACTGCTTACTTTTATCATTTTATTTGCATTCCTTGATAAATAGGATGCAGATAAAACAACTATTGCTTTGGATATGTCTGTTAATTACTTAACTCTGATGGCTAAGAAGATAGTTTATTATGAAGATAATTTCTAAAACATTCTAATGTAGATAATTTTGAAATAGGTAGATTAAAGAAACGGGTAAGACCATTGGCTCATTGGGAAATAAATGGGTAGTCTTAAGACTTTTTTGATTTAAAACAAGTGCTTTTTCTGAAGCTATATAATTATCGCCTTTGTATATCCTGTTGGCATTAGGTCTTCAAATAATTTTATCCTCAAAAGCAAACATTACTGAACAATTAAAATTATTTTTTTAATTTAAGCAAATGACTATATTTATCAATTAATAGTGAAATCTTTACTTTTCAATTTACATAAGAAGATATGTGAAAATTGAGATCACATAAACAGCTATGTTTCTTTCCTCTTCCTTTTACTTGCATTTCTTGATTCCTCAGTTGCCATGTTTTTAAAAATATGAGATGTGCTTCCTCCTTTGATGAGGAATTTTTCTATGATTTTGGAGGTGAGATCTGTGACAATGCGCAGAAAGAGTGTGGGTAGGAGGAGGTATTCTTTATATACCAATCAGTGAGTGATTGCTCAAATACGGAAATACATCTTTCGTGCCTCTCCACTCATTAATCAACAATTCTAGCTGTGATGCACTTTTTATCAACTTCCTCCCTCAGGGCAAACTATCCCAGCCTGCTCTGGGGTAAGTGTTCTGGGATCACAGTCCCTGCAGCAAAGGCATCCCACATCGGTACCACTTGTCCTCATAATTTCCTTTATTCCATTCCCCAATTTGAATGTACTTTTTTAAGCCCTTAGTCAAATTCAGCATTATTCAACAATTTTGTCAGTGCAACAAAACCGCATGTGTGTGCTTAGCCTTAATATGGAATTTGTGATCATTCCAACAAGGCCTGAATTAATATCTAACTTCACATTAGGAATGAAGAGTTTGCTAATTAATGAAAACATACATGCAAGGGTATATTTAATCTCCTTGAGTAAACAGTTTCACGCCCTTTAGCACCATTGATTTATTTACCAGTAAATGTCATACTAATCCTAAATCATTCTTATTCATGCATTAAAGCAGTTGTTAGATATATGTGGTATTAAAACTTCATTCTTTACAAACATTTTATTTGCCTTTCTACTAATTTATATTGTTCTCCCTTGCATTTTGTCAAAGCCACTCATATTTCCATATATTTTTAATATTAGGCAGAATTGAGAAAGTATAGTTTTCAGGTATGAAGAATCACCAGATGAAGTTATGATGCAAATTAGTTTGTGGAGTCAAACAGAACTGGTTTTGAATCTAAGCTGCACCACCTACCAGCTGAGTAAACTTGAACACATTGCATAACACCTCTCAGCTTCAGGTTCTTAGTCGGCAAACTGATTATAATAATCTCCCACGATCATAGTCCGAGGTAAAGATATAACAAATGTTCTAAATAGCCGCTGCTGTCATTATTTGTTTGCAGGGGATCAATTCTTATTCGGATGAATGAATTACAACGAAAATATGTTGTTTTAAGATGTACTATGGCCTCAGCAGGTAGGGGGCATCAGTACTTTATGTGTCCGTTCTGGAATCACTGAGTCATAGAAACCCTGAAAGCCTGCAGGGGCTAGCTGTAAGCAGGAGAGTCTGGAACATTCTGTGGTCAATGGGATGTCACCCATGCTCCTTGTCCTTTAGACCTGCATACATGAGCAACTGCACTTTTTCCCTCAGCTACAGGAGGCCTCGTAACTGGAAGAGAGGTGTAAAATTGTTGACTAAAGGAAAGCAGGAAATTTAAACAGCTGCTACCAACATGCCAGGGCACGATAAAATAGACTATTTATGTATTATGTCAAAATGAAGCACATTTCTTTTAAAACAATGGATTTCTGGAAGAAATTGGCACTAGACCAATTAGAATTCTAATAAAAAGATATTCTTTTCAAAAAATTATAGGATAAAATCATCTTATTATTTGATCTTCCCCTTTAAATAGCGATTTAGTATGTGCAAACCTGAATAAAAATTGCATTAAAAGCTAGCTCAAATTTTCTCACAAAGGGCCAGCCCGATGGCACAGCAGTTAAGTTCGCACATTTGGCTTCTTGGCGGCCTGGGGTTCGCTGGTTCAGATCCCAGGTGTGGACATGGCACCACTTGGCAAAAAGCCATGCTGTGATAGGCATCCCACGTATAAAGTAGAGGAAGATGCACATGGATGTTAGCTCAGGACCAGTCTTCCTCAGCAAAAATAGGAGGATTGGTAATACGTAGCTCAGGGCTAATCTTCCTCAAAAAAAAAAAAAACATTTCTCACACAGCTATTTTCATTTCTTAAAGCTGGCATCTGTAATAAAAGAGAAGTGTGTCAAAGGAGGCCATCTGTTCCTAGAGCTGTAGTGGACACACCATTCTTTATAGGCTTAGCCTCTTCACAGACAAAATATTTATTTGACTGTTGCTTCTTTTATTATTGGAGGATATCCATTTTTAGGTTTTTTCATATGATAAACATCACTAATGCTCACTTTTACAAAATAAGTATTCTGGAGTCATACTGTAGAGCCAGAGCAGGAGAGAAATTGTTTTCTTTCTCTTTTCTTGCTAGTTTTGATTCTTCTAAATACTCAAACAAGAAAAAGAAAAGAAAAACCATTCAAACATCATACCTAAATCTACAGAGATTCCCCATATGGTGACCGTTCCCCAAATCTAACCAACAAAAAGTTTTACCATATAGAAATTAACCCATCAGAAAATATTCATAGCCAAAAGAAAGTGAATATTGAGGAGCTGGTAAACCTTAGAAGGGATAAATTGTCTAGATAGTTGTCTTAATCCTCTGAATTCAATCCCCATATCCTCCTTTGATGATCTTTTCTGGGAGCCAGGAAAGTGACTGAGAATGGTTATCCTTCTTTCCCTGTCACTAACTAATGGTGGCACTTTGAACAATCAACTTAAGCTTTCTTGGCCCCAGGCTATCAAATTTGAATCAAAAACTTGGAAAAGAGAAGTTCTTAGAAGAGGGACATGTAAGAACAATGGTAAAGCACCTCTCACTCAAATATTTCAGTGAATTTGGAGGAAACTTTGAGCTCTAAAGGTCTATAATATGCAAAGTTCAAAATATTTCTATATCATAAGACATTTGGTGTGCTGTATGGAGCAAAACATACTTTACCTATTATTAATGTTTAGGAAAAATATGAGGCTGATGATGTTTTCATATCCAATATTTATAAGTTCAGAGTTGAGGAAAACAAGTTTTATATCAAATAATTTTTTCTCTAAACTGTGCTATATCCAGTGCATTTTCTCTGAAAAGACTAGTGTACATTCGTATAATAGCCTCACATCTTGATTTACAGCTGTGAAGACACTGAGGCAAGGTTGCTTGCCATGGGGAGTTTCAGAAAGAAGTGCACCCATATTCTGAGTTGCCCTGACCACGTTACTGTTTCTGCATTTCTGTACCATTGCTTTCCTACCTGTTACCCATGTAACCTAGGCTGAGTTATTCCATGTCGCAGAGGTACATCTTCCTGAGCTGTGCGTTTCCTATGCAGGGTTGTTGAGAGGATGAACTAAGACAATGCATGCAAAGAGCTTACCGCATATTCCCTGATGCAGAGTACCTGCCCACCTCATTGTGGTTGTTTTGGAGATAGAGGTGAGCAAAGGGCGGCAGCATTATTAAATGCACCAGTGTCTTCCAGCCTCTTGATCATAGATACAGGGAAGAAATGGTAGTATAGATGGAACAGTCTAAAAAGGAAGGTGCTAAAAGGGAGCTACGTTCTTCTGTCTGGCAGACAGATGAGAAGGGCAAGGCAGACTTTATAGTCTGAAAAGTTATGTGCAGTTAAATGAGGTGGAAAAGATGGTGAACTGAGCTCTCCACAGCAGTACCTCTCTGATGATGTGGTGGTATGACTGCACACCATCTCTGCCTGCTTACTGAGGATGCCAAGGTCTCAACTACTGTATTGTGATTGTTTGTTATTTTGTCTTTTTTTTAAGAAATAGGTCAATTTTTCTATTATACTCTGAAATAATAATTAGAATGAAGATAAAATATTTGAGGCTATTATTTTTCATGTTTCTCCTTGGTCCAGCTCTCGTTGGTCACAGACACTCTCTTGAGAAATGCTTGCTTGTCCACCTCTCAGTGAAGGTGATATGACACTGACTCTAGCATGAGGTGTAAAAGGGGCTGAGAAATGAAAGCCCAGTTTCTGCACTGCTTAGACTTCTAAGAAGACTTCTTAGACTTTTCCATTTGCAAAATGGAGAAAATATCTTCTCTGCCTTCAAAGGCATGGGGAATTGCACCAGAAAGCACTATGAAAATCTTTAAGCATAAAAACAAATGAAAGCCATCATTATTAAGTAGAAATTGAAGGACATCATAAAATGGCATCCTGAGTGAGAGAGAAATCTCTAGGTTCTATTAGGCCACTCTTCACCTAGGCATGCTATCTGCACATTTTCTTCACATAATGTAGATAATAGCATCTCCCTTTCTTCACAGGGTAATTTGTTTTGGGGGCAAAAGTTTAAAAACTTTCAAGGCACAGTTTTAGACATTGAGACTAATAAAAAAAATTGCTAAACTTTTACCTCTTGCCTTTAATGAGCTTATAGTGTAATCAGTGAGATATGACATGAACATAATGAGTTACAAGTCAGTGTAGGCCAAGTTAAGGTCATAGGAGCAGCAAAGCCAAACAATGCTGAAGTTCAGAGGAGAGAGAGATTACGCTGTGTCTGCTGGGAACAGACACTATAGACAGCAGGCCATTTGAGGGCAAGAGTTACTTAAATGCATGGTTGTGATAGGTGGACCATAGGTTATCCTGTTGGGCCTGGGCACTGAGCAAGAGAAACCAAATAAAACAAAATAGGTAATTCTATTCCAACACAATGTCTGGCATACTGATGTGAAAAAAATCCAACTATAATACTCAAACAGTAATGCTCATTTTAGAAAACACAGAAGAAATGTCTTTACTTGGGATATTAGAAATGAGTGGCAGCAGAGGAAATTAGAACTTAGAGCTCCTGACTGCAATCCTGGATCTCATTATTTTACAAAAATAAAATGTTTCTATATGTAAAAATAAGAATAGAGCGTGATGAGTCGCCAAAGTTTACTTTTTACAAAATAATTTTTAAAAACTTTCTATAGGGGGCCAGCCCAGTGGCATAGTGGTTAAGTTGTCACACTCCACTTCAGCGGCCCGAGGTTCGCAGGTTCAGATCCCTGGCACAGACCTACACACCACTCATCAAGCCATGCTGTGATGGCATCCCATATACATAGTAGAGGAAGATTGATGCAGATGTTAGCTCAGGGACATCTTCCTCACAAAAAACACTTCCTGTAGAATAGACCATAGCATGTTTGATGAACAATAATGTTATATTCATTGAAAAAAAATGTTATATTCACAATGGTGTACATCTGAGTGAAAATGACTATGATAATTATTTGTTAAAATTACACAGGGCAAATTATAGCATTTTAGATTCTCGATTTCACTAATTCTTTGGTATGACAAAGGTAAGGAAGTACACATCTCACTTACTCAAGGCATAAATAAAACATAGAAAGAAGAGAAAAACAATCAGTGACTTGATGACAAAACAAATTTGCTTTAGAGTTTACCATACAGGAAAGAAAATTCTGTCTGGCCTGACAGAAATAAATTTCATTTAGTTAAAAATATGCTAGGAACTACATGCTCCTGGAGTGGATGAATGATTACAATCTGAAAAAATAAAGTACTTTGTTACAATGATATGTTGTATATCTGACGGCAGTTCAACATTTTAATAGCCTTTTTAAAAATACTCTTTACTGTATGTAATTGAGTTTCTTTCAAATTATACTGCTCATGTAAATTTTGTTTTAACTTGCACATGCTGGACATATTGTGATAGGAAATGATGAATCAAAACGAGTAGCTGTTCCCTTCATATTTTGTAGGAAGGATGGGGTCAGGCAACCCTTGAAGGGCTGCTTACTTGAGAAAGGGGCAGCGTAGTCCACGGTTGCACCAAGTTCGAGCCAATCTGCAGTGCCTGTGCA
This sequence comes from Equus caballus, assembly GCF_041296265.1. Lineage (NCBI taxonomy): Eukaryota > Metazoa > Chordata > Mammalia > Perissodactyla > Equidae > Equus > Equus caballus. The sequence continues at coordinate 24,117,755 of NC_091687.1, forward strand.
GAAAAAGAAACTATTATTTCACAAAATATCTTCTTTGAAGAGCAAATCACTTTACTTAGTTTTATTGCTTTAAGAATTTTTTTAAACCTTGATTCAATATAAGACATACTTTGTGTCAAGTCAAATGCCATTGGCTGTTTAAGGAGCCATGTAATCATTTCTTTCTTTCTTTTTTTTTTTAATTAAATGAATCCTTGTCAGAGAAACTCTCTTCAAAAGACAGCAGGAACATATATTTAATTTTGGAAACCTCTGATGCTAGTGGTTCTACATAGATTGTATACATTTTCCTTGCGTGACCTTTGTACTCAGAGCTGCACATGAGCTGTACTATCACTTTTGCATTTTTGAATCTTGTCACCCAGCTTGAATGAAGAAACACTCTCCAGGGACCCACCATTAACCTCTGGGTCTTCAGTCATTAGGTTTCTATAAGGAGATACTGTGTTAAATATATGGCTCTTCCACCAAAGAAAGGCAAATCAGTTGACAACACTAACAAAAAAACAGTAATGTGAGTCTACTCAATGGCCACTTTAGAACCCCCAAAGATTTAATCTGCAGTGACTTCTTGAGACCATATGGCTTTACCTCAATTTTTATTCTCACCACTGTGGACCTGAACATGAGTTAGCTGAAATATTCAAAAGATTGAATTTCCCTACCCTTACCCTGTTCAAATGCTTTTAACCTTTCTCCAATTAAAAGAGAAAATAAATGCTTTGAGCTTCATCACATTTTTATTTTCTTACTAATAAAGTACTAATTTAACGCATATTTGTAGCTAGAAACTTATTGGATAAAATATATGAAGAAAAAATATAAAACTACAATTGAATTCTCTCCCTTACATAGTCTTGATGTTCTTTCAAAAATTTCTATTTCTTGATAGAACTGACTTTTCTCAGATTTCAAGGATAAAAAACTTGAGAAAGATCTTCCTCTTAAAGAAAATGGCCAAATGTACCCAATCCAGAACATATTCTCCCCACCCTTGAGGAGCCTACTTCTTTCAGTGTTGGTTGTGTCTCCTGTGGTTTTACGCTTACACATTAGTAAGACAGGGGATGTGTTTCTAGCTACCAATATAGGAATGACACAGTGACTCTAGGCAATGATCCTCAAAGAATGACTTGAGGGAAATGTATTTGGATTTGTTCCTCTGAGTGTTCCCAACTATGCGATGGCATTGTTTGAAAACAGACAAAACAAACAAGACCAACTTCCTGGGACTGAAATACTTTGTATGTGTTGTTATTTGCAGTGCATGCCAAGACATTCATGAGCACCAGAGCCAAGCTGGCGAGCTAATTAAATATATATATGTATGTGTTTAAAACAGCCTAATAAGGAGCATTGGAAATCTTCAAGATGAGCGAATATCTTATAACTTCTTCCGCAGGTGCGAGGATAGCTACAAGCCATGGACTTTCTGTCCTGCTTCTTGTTTGTGGCTTTGTGAAGGGTGCTTTGCTTTAATCTAAAGTGCTGACTTTTTTCCAATATCACTTTCTCTTCTTAAAGCAAAGAGCAAATCGCCTGTAAAATCTACGGAGCGGACAGCAAAGTTGACCCTAAACTCCAAGCACCACTCTGCACCCACTGTACTCTAATTACCTACACAAGGAGCGCCTGCTTCCGGAAGCATAAACGAAGAGGCTATCACACGCTTTGCTCATAGTATTTTCTTTGGCAAATCACTGATCTTTTATTTCAAGAGAATTAATGTGAAGTAATAGGACATTTTCTAATAGCAAGATCTATTTTTTTCCTTTTCTTTTGGCTACTTAAAGCTCCATCTCACTGACTGCTCAGGGTTTGGCCTGAACATCATCAGTATAGTAAATATTTACCATGGTGACCACTCATTTCCTCCTAAAGGACCCATTATCTGCAGGAAGCAGAGATCGAAAGGCTACAGAAGATCAACTAGCATTAAACAAAATCCTCGTTTTGGAGCAAGAACAAAACTATCAACACTGAGAGTCAACAAGGAAAACATTATTTTAAATAAAAAATAGAAGAATTTTTAAATTTTCCCTTTTTTTCTTGAATTTTTCTCCTTTTTCTTGATTATAGTTCTTGTTCAATGGTGGCAATGCTGGTAACGGCCAATCTCTGTCAATCCTGGGAGGTTTATATAAGTACATTTTGAATGTTCTATATTTCAATGTATTTTAATTCATTTTGCAACTCCTGTATATACAAACTTGACAAATTCTGTAAATTGCTTATAGTATGTGTGATATAACTTCAAAGTAGATAGACTATGACCCACATGCAAGCTGATTTTTATCACTATATATATAAACATATCCATATAAATATCTATCTGTTGGGCTACCAACCAACCTTTTTTTGATAAAGCATTTGTTTTTCACTTATAATTCCTATCTTGTGTGAATTTCGTAAGGCATTGTTTCACTTCCACAGGTTTGACAACTGCAGATGGTCTCTGTTGCCCTCTGCTTCCTTATGGAAAATGCATTTTAAAATTGTATCAGTCTCTGATGAATGAATTAATTTTGTTGTGTGTATGCTGTGTTGGAAATTGCTATGTTCCTTTATATATGGTGTTTACTGAGGTTGGAAGGTCTCTTGACTCTGAAGAATGTACGCTGTCTGGTTTTGACAGCTATCCCTATATTATTATCATCATTATTATTGTCAAAAAGCAATGTTGCTTCTAGAAAATTTACCTTGGAGGTGAATGTGGGGACGGTGGAGTAGTCACCATGACTCCCTACATTTGTGGAAGAACTGTTCTTGCTGTGGCTAAAATTCTGCTTCCTTTGACCTTTATGAATTTTTGTAGCTTTGTCATTCTGTTATTTGCTGCTAATTATATTTTAATGTCTCCTAATTAAAAATTAAAATTTGGTTGTTGGCTAAACATAATATGCAAAATATGACTGTAAATCCCTTACTAAAGAAGACAATGTGTTCAGTTTTCACTAGTTAAGTGAATTATAATTTTAAATATTCCATTCTTATTTTTGTCTTTATGATAATCCAGATTATCTTTATTTAGAACCTGCTTTCTACTCTGGCAAAGAATGATAGGCAGGACTATTAATGTGTTCCATTTACACTATGGAATAGATACGGGTTGAGATAGAAATGACTTAAGTTTTCCTTCCAGAGAGATTGTTCCATTTTCTTTCATAACAAAACCAGAAGGTCATCTCTGTAGGACCATCAGCTCCCATCCTAAGGTCCTAAACTAAAGGTTGAAGATAAGGAATACCTTTGCTTTTTGAAGGTAAATGCATTGATTTTCTGCAATTTTCCTGATATTCTTGACGTTATCTTCTGAGAAATAATGTTTCATGCTAAATCTTTTATTGACATTTTTCTTGTTAATTTGGTTTATTATTTCAGTCTAATGAGAAAAATAAAAGATTTGATTCTGCTATTTTATTAACCTAGAAATTTATTTTCTTTCAAAGTTGAATACTTAAAATACCTAAAACAATGGTAAGATAAATATCATTTATTAAGTCTCTCTGGGCCTTAAAGATCACATACCTTCTAGCATAAGTTAGTATACTGATTCAAATTCAGTCAAGCTGGAAAAATCTACCATGTAGTTTACTTTTACCCAAAGTTCAGCTCATGAGATTGGTGAATTCTAAAGCAAGACAGATTTGTAGCTGTATCAACGGTGTTTACTGTGCTTACTCATAATAAAGGACATGTGCTAGTTTGCGGAGAACTCTCACTGTACTCACTGTGCCAGTGTCCAAAATAATGAAGACTTCTTTGTCAGTGTACTCCCAAGAGTCTGACTCACTGGCCTCTTGGAGAAAGAACGTGGCACATATTTATTTCTCCAAACTCGAAAGACTAATGTGGAGCCTTAACTATTGGGGCAGAAGCTATAACAAATTAAGGAGACTGTTTAGTGGTTTTCACCACATATTGCATCCCTCTGAGACTGTTACTTTGTGTGTAACCATGATTACAGACACAAATAAAGATCAAAAAATAAGTTATATCTGACTTTCTTAACCTTGACTTCCAAGGTTATGTAATGTTTTTCATAAAAGGAAATCATAAAAAATTGAAATTGCTTACCTGAATTCAAGTCAGATTCTTGAGTTCTTTCTTAAAGACTTGTAAATTGCTTACAAATGAAACAATACAAAGGGAAACACTTAAGGATAAAATAAGATAACAAAAATCATCTAAAGACAGAGTACTTAATCTGAGTTAGTAAGTAAACTTGCTGGAGTTCATGAATCCATTGAAATAATTTGCATATTGTATTTTTTTTTTTTTGAGGAAGATTAGCCCTTAGCTAACATCTGCCACCAATCCTCCTCTTTTTACAGAAGAAGACTGGCCCTGAGCTAACATCCATGCCCATCTTCCTCTATTTTATATGTGAGATGCCTGCCACAGCATGGCTTGCCAAGTGGTGCGTGGGTCCACACCCGAGATCTGAGTTGGTGAACCCTGGGCCAACTTAACTGCTGCACCACGGGGCCAGCCCCTGCATATTTTTGCATATGTGTATTTGTTTTATGGAGATGGTCCTTCACATTCATTGATTCTGAAAATGATTTGTTTATGATCTGTTGGCCTAAAAGAAGAATACTTAGATGCTTTTAAGCACCTAAGAGGACCTGATTATTATAATTTTGAAGTAGTTTACCTTAAAATTCTTGGGACATAATACTTATTTGGGGAAATAGGATATACATATTTGGCAAAGAAATCATATTAGTTTTAAGTCCAGAAAAATCTTTCCTTCAGATTTCTCATACATGGAATGGAATAACAGATATGGGATGATGTTTGTTGAATTTTTAGAACCAACACTAAGATCTTAAAATATAATTTTACAACATATACAGAAATACTATTCAAATAAGTGCTCCTGGTATTGATCCTATGTAAAAGAGAAAATATTAAATATAATTTAGTGGTAGTTCTATAAGAAAAAAACAATTGCAAAAGGTAAATATTTTTGGTATAAGTATATTAACTTATGCTAGAATGCATGTCTGAGTTACTACATAACCTCTGATGATTATATCTTGGAATTAAGACTATGAAGCTACAAAATATGTATGCACATAATTTCAAATAGTAAGCCTAAATAATCTTAATTTTAAAACTACTCATTATCTGGGGCCAGCTCAGTGGTGTAGTGGTTAAGTTTGGCAAGCTCTGCTTCAGCAGCCCGGGTTCAGATCCCAGACATGGACATATACCACTGGTCAAGCCATACTTTGGCAGTGACCATATACAAAATAAAGGAGGATTGGCAATAAATCTTAGCTCAGGGCCAATCCTCCTCACCAAAAAAAAAAAAAGATTCAAAAACAAAAAAAACTCTGCTCATTAATGAAGGGGTCAGTCTATCATTCAGGAAGTGTTATAGATGTCACAGTTTCAGCGATGGAATAGACAAGGTCCTTTCCTTTATCTGGAGAGAGACAGGCAGTAATCATTCAAAAAGAAGAAAATATGATAGTGATAAATTCTAAGAAGAAAACCTACCAAGATGATATATAGAGGTGTGACTAGGAGTGGTCAGGGGAGTCTGCTCTGAAGAAGTGACATTTAAGCGAAAACTTGAATGACAAGAAGAGAGGATCTGGGAGAAGAGGCTTCCAAGGAGAGGGAGCAACTTCTGCAAAACTCCTAACGTGAAGTCTGTAACCGAAAGTTCAGTCTCTGAACCCGATGCCAATCTAAATAACGAGAACAAAGTCTTGAGTGGAAGAGGAAAGTTTTTTTACTACGCCAGGCACAGGGAGCAAAGCAAGGGCTCACGCCTCAAAAATTGCTAGCTTCCCGATGAGGAATGGGTAGGGACTTTTATTTGGGGTTTTGGGGAGGGGAGGGGGTGCATGTAGCTTGTGCAGTTTGACATTTTCCCACCAGCCTGCGTTTGGCCTTGAGAGGCTGCTTGCAGCACGGCGGTGGCGGTGGGCGTGGGGGGGTGGCGGCAGGGAGGGGTGGATGGTGAGATAGGAGGATCGCAGGTGGGCAGGCAGGTGGGTGCCCTTCAACGTCGTCTCGTCTTTCTGTTTGAGGTGGGTTGGAGCACCGGGAGTCCGGGAGTTGAGATCTGGGAAGCCTCCGCTCCTTGATATTGTTGAGACAGCAGCTTTCCTGGCAAACTTCAAGGACACATGATTAGCTAAACTTTAGTGTCCCTCCAACTCCAGGCCACCTGGGCTTTTAACAATTTGTAACTCCCATTTAGCTGTAAAGCTCAAGGAGTCAAAGTTTAAAGAAACATATGAGTGGAGCGAGAGAAGCAGGAAAGGGGGTGGTGGGTTTTAGTTTTAACCCCATACGCGCTGGGTTCAATGTGGGGGAACTGATATCAGGGCTGATGTTAAGAGCCTGTAACAAGTCCAAATCTAGGACTAGAAAGAGGGCAAGGGTGCAGTAAGAGACGGGGAGGGCGGCATGAAGTTAAGATGAGGCAAGAGAAAGCTGGAGAAGACCAAGCCAAGGACAGAGGAGTAGAACAATTTGTGATAATTCCTGGGTGAGATCTTCTTCTGAGATCAGGACACAGGCTCTCTCCAGAGCTGACTTCTTTTCCTGTATAGTTTAGCTTCTCAGCAAGATGCCTTTGGGAACGCCACTGAATCTTTCAAATTGTCAGGTTATACTTTTGTATGGAAGCTGCAGGAGTATATTAAACATGAGGGAATTTAACTCAACATTTTAATGCAAATTTACAATGGATAAATTTGAGGAGCAAAGTGAAAGATTGAAAGATAATCAGGACTGCTTTTAGTGTAGCACTGAATTAGTTGCAATAGTTACAAATATAATTCGAAATAAAAACATGAGTATATAAATGGAAAGGACAGCCAGATTGAAAGAAAAGAGACTCACTCCTAGACACTTGTTGGCAAAACATTGTAATTAAAAAGGTAGAGGGAGAGGGCAAAAAACCTCTACATGTAAACAGAAAAAAGAGAATGATCAAAAAATCAGGAAATAGGATCTCAGAATTCTCCACAATACCAATCCCAGAAGACAAAGAAGAAGATTGTGATAAAATAATTTTTACTTAGTTAAGTTATATTTTCATTGTTAAAGAAATAAAATCATTCTGAGGTAGGCAAAGCTCATAGAAAAATAGCACATATCTACTCTTGAAAACTGTGCTTGCCTGTGTGCCCCAACTGAGATAGGAATCAAATATGATGTTAAAACTAAATAGGCATAATATAAACTGTCTTCCGTATGAGCTTTGAAATGGTGCTAAATCTAAAGAATCATTGAATATTCTATTGTATTTCACTTTATATGAAAAGAAACAAAAGTTTCACAAAACAATATTTACCTTTCTTTTGTGCATGCAATGCACTCTAATATTTTGTATTTTGGTCTGTTTCTTTCATTTTTATTAACTGTTTACACAAAACATTAAATTGATTTACGACTCAAATTTGAAAAAGTTGCAGGTACATTTTATCCCCAAATTTAATACAAATGGCAAACATAATTAAATAACAGTATATAATATAAAACAATAATTTGAGTTCTAAACTCTTACCATGTTTTTAAAAACCAGGAAGTCAGAGATGGTCCAAAGAAGGAAAAAATGTATCCATTGTCCTCTGTTGAAGTGACATGACTCATGTTGGGGGCAGGAACGTAATAAGGCTCTTTTACATGTCTGTGGTCTTTGCATTGTCTTAGGTTTCTATCTTTTTTCTTTTCTGCCTTTTCATTCTCTTAACCCCCTTCCTATGTGTGAGATGTCCCCAACTTCTAGTTACAACTGATGAGGTTCTCCAGAAGAAATTTCTTTCCTCAAAGATTTGAGGAATACATTGGAGAGTAGCACACTCTCCTTGGATCTCCCCAGATAGCAGAGAAGTGCTGGCAGACACTGAAGTAGCGATATTTAATCACTAGATGAAAGGCATGAGCAGTGACTTTAATACAAAGTAACCCCAAAAGGGTAATCAGAGCAGTCTGACCCAGTTTTGAAGAGTTGTTTGATCATGAGATCTCCAGGAAGAAAATAGAAGGGCCATCTTCTTGAAGTCACACTTGATTTGTGTGATAACCTTATAAGAAAAATCCTCCATTTCTTGAAAACAAAGTTTTGAGCCACCACACTAAAGTCCCACCCATGATCCAAACCCATCACCAGAGTCAGATTCACTGAAGGGATCACTGGTCCCAACAATAATATTTCATGTGTGTCTTGGGAATTTTACTCTCAGCCTCCCCCAAAGGGAACTGAGACATTTGGTGAATAACTGTGCATTGAAAAAAGAGAACTATCCAGACCTTGCTGTGTTACCAGGCAATGACTCAGAACTAATACTATATCATGGGGTCCTTGAGGTGCACTAGTCCAAGACTTCGGGAGAGGGTGATAAATAGGATATTTGTCATAATCATTCTTGGCCCATGGAGACCACTCTTCCCACCTGCAATTATTCCCCCAGTTCCTCAAAACACCATTGAAGTGTATACTTTTAGCAGTGGAAGAAAATTTCTACATTGGTTCCCCGTCCAGTAGGGTAATGGCTCTAAGTTTTTGAGGGAGCTTGGAGTTTGTTCTGTTTACCAAAATAGTAAATAAAAAACAGTAACAGAAGTGACACTATTAAAGTCATAGATAAAGCATTTACCTCTTTGGTAGTACAAAAGACAGCTGAATCTTAAGTCTGGGTTATTATAATATAGCATAATTAGATGCTGAGTGTGATTGTAGCTGCTAGCTGAGAGCAAATTAGCAGAGCTCCTAGGACGTGTCATGCAGTTAATAATTTGGGAATTTTCTAGTTTATTGCAATTAGAGTAAATAAAAGGAATGTTTTTTGTTTTTTTTTTTACCTTCCAGGGATGAAAGTACCCCTTCACCATCTTGCCTCAAAGTTACATTGACTCCCAAGCGTGAGCCAAAATTTAGTCTTCCTCATCAGCCCCTTGGACATCCTGCTGATCTGTTACATTGATAGCATTATGCTGATAAGATCTGGAGATAAGGAAGAAATAGTGACCTGGAGGCCTTAACAATATACATACTCTCTAAGGATAGAAGATAAAATCTATAAACAATATAGAGCCATGATGCTTCAAGCATACCTTAAAACATTCAAAGAAGAAATAATTCCAGTCTTTCACAAATTGTTCCAATGAATAGAAAACTATGACGTGCTCTCCAATTCGTTTTATGAGACTAGCACTACCTTGCTAGAAAACCTGACAATAACAGTAAGGGAAAAGGCAATTACAGACTAATCTAACTCAGGAATATAGGTGCAAAAATCACCCATAGAATAATAACAAATCCATATACATATACATATATATATATTATCTCACAGGGAATAAACATGGTTTATTTCAGGAATGCAAAGTTGGAAAAACCAACAAGATTCTCAGTGGTCTTAGATTGCAATCCTCAGAAGCAGACACTGAGACCAGGATTCAATTCTAATTGATTTATTTGTGAGGTTCCAGAACCACAAGGAGAGGAGGAAGAAGTAAGACAAAGAAGAAGAGACAGAGTATGTTGTCAATCCAGCTACCACTGCGGACGACTGGAATGCAATCCCATGGGGAAATTAAACAAATGGTATAAAACACACACCTCAGAGTTATCCTTATCAAAGGAGAAGCTGGAGGATTTAAATACCAGTTCCTGCCAGTCATTGGTTGAGGATGGCTGGCCCTGGGGGGAGGAGGAGAGTGGAGGTTCATTTCCATGCACTTCTAGCCTGCCTTGAGCATGAGCAGAACAGCTTTCTGCAGCTTCTAAGAAAATCTTCAGGAAAAGAACTGCAGATGTTGGCAGTGTTCAAAGTATTTTCTTAATTTCAGGACTCTCTATGGGGCCTGTAGAAAATCTTGCTGGAATAATTTCTATGGACATCACTAGACTTTTGTAGGAAAGGCATGTCTTCTGTAAGTTACTCATCTACTTTTAAAAAACCATTTACCCCTGTTCCCAGTGGAGATTAAATAGAGATGGGACACCAGGCAGTTATGCAACCTATCAGGACTTAGTATTATCTGTAAAGTCCAGCACACCACAACAATCTGCCTTCAAGTAGAAGAAAGTATCTGAGAAGGTCCTGAAAATACAACTAATTGCAAAAGAACATTGCGCTCTCAGTTTCCCTATTCCTGCCATACTATCCATCCTGAAGCAACCCACATTATGGTGTCATGAGAAATTAATTCCCTGTAAAGGAAAAAGTTTAAATTCAGCTTATAGATGATTTTGCAACCCGAAAATTCCCTTCTTTTAAGATATCTAAAGAACATAGAAGACTTGACTTGAAATATCCAACAGCAGATCCTTAACAATCAAAATTGTATACAGACATGTTTGTACATATATAATATGTATATCAGATAGCCTGTGATAAAGACAACATTCCAAATCACTGGGAAAAGAACTATTCTATAAGCAATTTGTAATAATTGATTAACTATTTGGGAAATAAATTCAAGCAAAATAAAGTGAGGAAAGAGTAAATTAAATGGAAGTACAAAACTTAAAATTTATGTAGGTAAAAATTCAAAATCAAAAGAAGAGCTAAGGAAAAAACATTTTGACATAGATGATATGCCCAAATTAATATCCTTCTACTCTTTTTAAAACTTAAATAAATCAGTAAGCAAAAGAAAAACATCTCAGTTTAAAACAAAATGGACAAATAATCAACATTTTTCAATAGGAGAAGTTTAAATAGCCAAGATACTTGAAAATATTCAGCCTCACTAAAAGTAAAAGAAAGCAATAACAAGACCAATGCTTTGTAAATATAAATATGAATTTGAGAAAAAAATGGATATTCTTAAATGTTGTATTATAAAACAAGAAGGAAATTGAATAAATTATATTATCAACCCAAGAAGATAAAATCACCTTTTAAAGGCACCAGAGGATAAAAAGAAAAAATAAACAGAAAAATAATGAACAATATAATAGGAAAACCTTAAAGAGCAGATATAAGAGAAAGTTGTCTGAACAAGTCACAAAATAGGCAAAATCCTGGGTGATAGACTCAAGAAAAAACTAGAAGAAAATAAAACGTTAAGACCTATACCAAGAGACGAGACACAAAAGTTACACAAGAATGTAATGTACATGTCTATGATAATCTATAGCAGGTTCAGTGACATGAAAAGCTGAAAATGGCAAATGGCAATCTCAACTTCCAGGTCAGTGAAGCCACTGTTTGTCACCTGATGAAGGCATGCCTCCCTTGAGAACCAAAATTTGTAAATCAGCAGAGTTTGAAAGAAACAGAAAGCAAAACTTCTGTGAGTGGGTAATTATGTTAATAGTCTAAGGAGCCACTGCCACTTCCAGCCTTAGTTCCTGGATCCATGTATACAGACTTTGGAAAAATCAGCACCACATATCAAGTGTTGATTCAAATCATATATTATCTTTCTGGGTATTGATACTAATTAGGGCATAACTGAGTCTTCCCAAGGCTATGTCTTTGTTTTATCAGGCCAGCTGCTTCTGGGTGATGAGGTATGTGGTAACATCAGTGAATTCTATGGGCATGCATCCTTTGGCACACTTCTGCTGTGGAATGATTCCTTAATCAGAGGCAATGTTGGGATGAGAGTGCTGGCAAAAACATTACGTAAGGGAAGAAAATCCATATGCAGAATGCATGTATGTTCCAGACAGGTCATCCCCTCCATGATGGAAGAATCCAGTGTAGTCAACTTACTACGTACCAGGTCTTCCTGGGAATGGTGCCGTGTCAGGGGCTTAGCACTGGTTCCTACCACGGGCAATTTGGGTGCTCAACAGTGCAGCAGCCAGAACAGCCTTTTTGTGGGGAATCCTCAGTCATTGAGCCCAAGCATGTGTATTAATATAAGATAAAGTAAGGTAATATAAGATTGCAATATGACTGAGAAAATAATGATCACCTCTATCGACAATAAATATTTAGTAAAGTTCAAAATTCTTTAAAAAAAACTCTTTGTAAACCTGAATTGAAAGATACTTTCTCAATAAAATAAATTAAATCCATCTTAAACTCACAACAAAACATATTATTAACATTTAAACACTGCAAACACTTTCATTAAGCTAAGAAACGTAACCAGCATCCCTGTTATTGTTGTTTGATATTTAACATTGATCTGATAATCTAGCCAATGCAAAATATGAAAATAGAAATAAAAGCTGGAAAGAACAAAAGAATTATCATAGTTTGGAGGTCAATAATTATCTGCTGAAAAGCACACGAGGGTAAAAGGACAGTTTTTAGGGCTAAGTAACTGACTATAATACTAGAAAAGATAAATATTAATGTACCAAAACAGCACTTTGATCTGTGCCAGTTAGAAAAATGAAGTAAGAAATGCATTCACATTGGGAACATATGCACACACAAATTAAATAAGAATAACGATGTCAAGAAAGATGCCATACCTAAATGAAGGAAACTAAAAATTGAAAAAAAAATCACTGAGGGCACAAAAGAAAATTAATCATTGGAAGATGTAGCATGTTCTAGAATGAGTCTTTATAAAGATGACAGTCCTTCTCGAAGCATTGCATTTCCAAACATATCCCAGCTAGGTTTTTTTTTTTTTTTTAATTTTGCCACATTACTTTAAACTTAATCTTGGAGAAGAGATAAGGCAAAATAGCCAAGGAAAATTTTTTAAGAGTAATGAATGGAGAGCTAACCTCCCAGATAATGGAAACACAATAATTAAAATAATGTGGTTTGGGTCCAAATATTGACAGGAAAAATGGAATACAATGAATGTTCCAGACAGTAGTCAAGTGTATATAGAAAGTAATACATGATAAAGGTAATATGAATAAACATCTGGGAAAGTAGAATTATTCAATCAGTAATTATGATTTGATCAAAAGATGGTTGCATAGTCACTATTCACCATGAATATATGAATATTCTAAGTGGATTAGGTCATTAAATGCAAAAAAGACAAGTAAAAAACTAAGAATAAAGCATTAGAAATAACCAATAATAAAAGAAAGTAATCAATAGATAAAATACACAAAAATATGAAATTTCTGTAGGATAATTTTTGAAAGGCAACTTGACAAGAACAACAAGGTGACAAAATCCCCAAATAAGTATATTATATCCTTAATATTTAAGGAGATCATAAATATGAAAGGACATTTAACACCCCAGCTAGAAAATTGACTAAAGGCAGGAACAGATGCAAGGCAAAAGAAAAAAGGATACTTAAATAGGAAGAAGAAGGGGATAAAGCAAGTGATATAGAGGACATTGAAATTATAAAAGAACACCTTATATAAACCTAAGCATCTGTATTTGAAAATGTAAACAAGGAAAAAATAAACACGTTACATGCTCTGTCTATCAACTCAATGCCATGTAGACACATATTTCCCAGGTCATTCTTGGCATTTATTATTGTGGAGAATATGTCTGCAGCCAGACTGGATTATACATCCAGGTCGGTCAAATGCTTTTTCTCCAGAAGCTTTAAGGACTTTTTTTTTTAATCCTTAATTTTAAATTTGTTGTGAAAATATTTTTCTCACCTGAACTATCTGTTCAACCTTAGTTCAAATATCACTACTCTCTGTCATTTTTTTGCTGGAAGTTATGATAGAAGTTTTGAAACCTTTTGGTTGGAAAAATGCTTTTAGCTTAAAGTCTGAGCTCAGGACATATCCCAAAGTGTGCAGGAACCTATTTAGCCATACTGCCAAACTACGAAGCACCTGTCTGACAACGCACAGTTTATAGAGAGCTCCATTTCACCTATTTTTACACAAAGTTCCAAAAGTGATTTTCCTAGGTCCTGTCACATAGTAGAAGAAAAATAAATATTTCTTTCCATTGTTACTTTTGATGGCAAGGTCACTTCATGCAATGGCCCAGATTTCTATTTCTGTGCCATCAACATGATGTTCATTTTCTGATATGGTGGTTAATCTACATATAGGGAAGCACAATATAAGTGATAAAAAGGATAATTCAAGTCAATAATTAAGACAAATATTGGCAAAAGAATAGGCTGAGAAATCAATGGAGCAGAGTAGAGAGCCCCAAAATAGACCCACACAAAGAGAATCAATCGTCTTTGACAAAGGAGCAAAGGCTATTCAATGGAGAAAAGATACTCTTTCAATAAATGGTAGTGGAACAACTAGCCATCCAGGTGAAAGACAATGAATCTAGGCACTGACTTAACACCTTTCACAAAAATTAACTCAAATTATATCTAAATATAAGTCCTAAAAGTAAAACATAAAATTATAAAGCTCCCAGAAGAAAAAATGAGAGAAAATCTAGATGGCCATAGATTTGGCAATGTTTTTATTTTTTTATTTACTTTATTGCAGTAACATGGGATTATAACATTATATAGTTTTCAGATGTACATCGCAATATATTTCAAATTTTGTGTAGATGACATCATGTTCACCACCCAAAAATGAATTATAGTCCATCACCTCACAGGTGAGCATAAGCACCCCTTTTGCCTTCCCCCCTTCCCCTTTCCCTTATGGTAACCACCATTCCAATCTCCGTTGCTATGTGTGTGTTTGTCATTGTTTTTATCTTCTACTTATGATTGAGATCATATGGTATTTGACTTTCTCCCTCTGATTTATTTCACTCGGCATAATACCCTCAAGGTCCATCCATGTTATCACAAATGGCTGGATTTCATCATTTCTTATGGTTGAGTAGTATTCCATTATGTATATATACCACATCTTTATCCATTTGTCCCTTGATGGGCACGTAGGTTGCTTCCAAGTCTTGGCTATTGTGAAAAATGCTGTGATAAACATAGGTGTGCATGTATCTTTATGCCTTTGTGTTTTCAAGTTCTTTGGATAAATAGCCAGCCTTGGGATAGGCTAGCTGGATCATATGGTAGATCTATTCTTAATTTTCTGAGGAATCTCCATACTGCTTTCCAAAGTGGCTGCACCAGTTTGCACTCCCATCAGCAGTGTAAGAGAGTTCCCTTCTCTCCACATCCTCTCCAACACTTGTTTCCTGTCTTGTTAATTACAGCCATTCTGACTGGAGTGAGGTGATACCTCATTGTAGTTTTGATTTGCATTTCGCTGATAGCTAATGATATTGAGTGTCTTTTCATATGCCTGTTGGCCATCTGTATATCTTCTTTGGAGAAATCTCTGTTCAGATCTTTTGCCCATTTTTTAACTGGGTTGTTGTTTTTTTTCTTGTTGAGATGTATGAGTTCTTTGTGTATTTTGGATATTAACCCCTTATCTGATATATGGCTTGCAAATATCTTGTCCCAATTGTTAGGTTGTCTTTGCGTTTTGTTGATGTTTTCCTTTGCTGTGCAGAAACTTTTTATTTTGATGTAGTCCCATTTGTTCATTTTTTCTTTTGTTTCCCTTGCCTGGTCACACATGGTACTTGAAAATATGCTGCTAAGACCAATGTCAAAGAGCGTGCTGCCTATGTTTTCTTCTAGAAGTTTCATGGTTTCAGGTCTTACATTCAAGACTTTAATCCATTTTGAGTTGATTTTTGTGCAAGGTGTAAGGTAATGGTCTGCTTTCATTCTTTTTCATGTGGCTGTCCAGTTTTCCCAACACCACTTATTGAAGAGACTCTCCTTTCTCCATTGTACGCTCTTGGCTCCCTTGTTGAAAATTAGCTGTACATAAATGTGTGGGTCTATTTCTGGACTCTTGATTCTGTTCCATTGATCTGTGTGTCTGTTTTTGTGCCAGTACCATGCTGTTTTAATTACTATGGCTTTGTAGTATATTTTGAAATCAGGGAGTGTGATACCTCCGGCTTTGTTCTTTTTTCTCAGGAATCCTTTGGCTATTCAGGGTCTTTTGTTGTTCCATATAAATTTTAGGATTCTTTGTTCTATTTCTGTGAAAAATGTTGTTGGAACTTTGATAGGGATTGTGTTGAATCTATAGATTGCTTTAGGAAGTATGGACATTTTAACTATGTTAATTCTTCCAATCCAAGAGCGTGGAATGTCTTTCCATTTCTTTGTGTCTTCTTCGATTTCTTTCAACAATGTTTTATGGTTTTCGGTGTACAGATCTTTCACTTCTTTGGTTAAGTTTATTCCTAGGTATTTTATTCTTTTTGTTGCAATTGTAAATGGGATTGCATTCTTAATTTCTATTTCTGTCACTTTGTTGTTAGTGTATAGAAACACAACCACTTTTTGTATGTTGATTTTATATCCTGCAACTTGACTGTATTCCTTTATTATTTCTAAAAATTTTTTACTGGATTTTTTAGGGTTTTTTAGATATAAAATCATGTTTTCTCCAAAGAGTGACAGTTTCACTTCTTCTTTTCCAATATCGATCCCTCATTTCTTTTTCTTGCCTGGTTGCTCTGGCTGGGACTTCCAAAACTAAGTTAAATAAGAGTGGTGAAAGTGGGCACCCTTGTCTGGTTCCTGTTCTGAGAGGGATAGCTTTCAGTTTTTCTCCATTAAGAATGATATTTCCTGTGGGTTTGTCATATATGGCCTTTATTATGTTGAGGTACTTTCCTTCTATACACATTTTATTTAGAGTTTTTATCATAAATAGATGCTATATCTTGTCAAATGCTTTCTCTGCATCTATTGAGATGATCATGCGATTTTTATTCTTCATTTTGTTAATGTGGTGTACCATTTTGATACATTTGTGGATGTTGAACCATCCCTGCATCCCTGCGATGAAACCCACTTGATCATGATGTATGATCTTTTTATTGTATTGTTGTATTTTGTATCTAGTATTTTTTATCTGGTATTTTGTTGAGGATTTTGGCATTGATGTTATCAGTGATATTGGCCTGTAATTTTCTTTTTTGTGTTGTCCTTGTCTGAATTTGGTATCAGGATAATGTTGGCTCTGTAGAATGAGTTTGGAAGCCCCCCCTTCTCTTCAATTTTTTGGGAGAGTTTAAGAAGGATAGATAGTAAATCTTCATTGAATGTTTCGTAGAATTCACCAGGGAAGCCATCTGGTCCTGGACTTTTATTTTTTAGGAGGTTTTTGATTTCTGTTTTGATCTCCTTACTGGTGATTGGTCTATTCAAATTCTCTATTTCTTCTTGGTCCAGTTTTGGAAGAGTGTATGTTTCTAAGAATTTATCCATTTCTTCTAGATTATCCACTTTGTTAGAGTATAGTTTTTCATAGTATTCTCTTATTATCTTTTGTATTTCTGAGATATCTGTTGTAATTTCTCCTCTTTCATTTCTGGTTTTATTTATTTGAGACTTCTCTCTTCTTTTCTTGTTGAGTCTAGGTAAGAGTTTGTCCATTTTCTTCATCTTTTCAAAGAACCGGCTCTTGGTTTCATTAATTTTTTCTATTTTTTTTTAGTCTCTATTTCGTTTATTTCTGTTCTGATTTTTATTTTTTCCTTCCATCTGCTGATTTTGGGCTTTGCTTGTTCTTCTTTTTCCAGTACTTTTAGGTGCACACTTAGATTGGATTGTTTATTTGGGATTTTTCTTCTGTCTTGAGGTAGGCCTGAATTGCTATAAACTTCCCTCTTAGAATCGCTTTTGCTGTATCCCATAGATTTTGGCCTGTCATATTTTCATTTTCATTTGTTTCCAGGAATTTTTTTATTTCTCCTATGATTTCTTCATTGACCCAATCATTGTTCAGTAGCATTTTGTTTAATCTCCACGTTTTGGGGGCTTTTCTGGTTTTCTTCCTGTAGTTGATTTCTAGTTCCATACCCTTGTGGTCAGAAAAGATGCTTGGTATTATTTCAATCTTCTTAAATTTCTTGAGACTTGTTTTGTGGCCTACTATGTGATCAATCCTGGAGAATGTTCCATGTGCATTTGCAAAGAATGTGTATTCTGTGGTTTTTAGATGGAATGTTCTTTATATATCCACTAAGTCCATCTGCTCAAATGTGTCCTTTAAGGCCAGTGTTTCCATACTGATCTTCTGGTTGGATGATCTATCCGTTGGTATAAGTAGAGTGTTAAAGTCCCCTGCTATTATTGTGTTACTGTCTATTTCTCCTTTTATGTCTGTTAATAATTGCTTTATATATTTAGGTGCTCCTATGTTGGGTGCATAGATATTTACAAGTGTTATATCTTCTTGTTGGATTGTTCTCTTCATCCTTATGTAGTGTCTTTCTTTGTCTCTTGTTACAGTTTTTGTTTTAAAGTCTACTTTATCTGATATAAGTAATGCTACCCTGCTTTCTTTTCTTTGCCATTTGCGTGGAATATCTTTTTCCATCCTTTCACTTTCAGTTTGTGGGTGTCTTTAGGTCTGAAGTGTGTCTCTTGGGTCTTGTATTTTTATCCAATTGACCACCCTATTCCTTTTGATTCGAGCATTTACTCCATTGACATTTAAAGTAGCTATTGATAAATGTGTATTTATTGCCATTTTGTTACTTTTTTCCTGGGTGTTTTAGTAGTTCTTCTCTGTTCCTTTCTTTTTCTCTTGCTCTCTTCCCTTGTGATCTGATGGCTTTCTTTAGTAATATGTTTGATTTCTTTTGTCTTACTTATTTGCTTACTTATTATAGGTTTCTGATTTGTGATTACCATCAGTATCTTATATAATATTCTATGTATATAACAGTCTATATTAAGTTGATAGGTTCTTTAGCTTGACTTCTTTCTAAAAGCTCTACTTTTTCACTTCCCTCCTCTCACATTTTATGTTTTTGAAATCAAATCTAATCTCTTGTTTCATATGTGTCTATCCATTACCTTCTTATTATTGAAATAGGTAATTTTAATACTTTTGTCTTAACATTCGTATCGTCTTCACAGGTGGTTAATCTGCAACCTTTACTATATTTTTACCGTTACTATTGATTTTATTGCCTTGGTTTTTTTAGGGATTTTTTTTGATAATTTTTTATCCCTATTTGTGGTCATCACTTTCCCACTTAAATAAGTCCCTTCAGCATTTCTTGTAGAACTGGTTCCTTGGTGATAAACTCCTACAATTTTTGTTTGTCTGGGAAGGTCTTTACCTCTCCTTCCATTCTGAATGACAATCTTGATGGATAGAGTATTCTTGGCTGCAGCTTTTTTCCTTTTAGCACTCTAAATATGTCATGCCATTCTCTTCTTGACTGTAAGGTTTCATTTAAGAAATATGCTGATAGCCTTGTGGGCTTTCCTTTGTGTGTCACTTGTTGCCTTTCTCTTGCTGCTTTTAGGATTCTCTCTTTATCTTTAATTTTGGACATTTTAATTATGATGTGTCTTGGTGTGGGCTTCTTTGGGCTTATCTTGTTTGGAGCTCTCTATGCTTCCTGTACTTGGATGTCTGTTTCCTTACTTAGATTAGGAAAATTTTCATCTATTATTTCTTCAAATAAATTTTCTGCCCCTTTGTCTCTCTCTTCTCCTTCTGGGACACTTATAATACAAATGTTAGTGAGCTTAATATTGTTCCAGAGTTACCTTAGACTGTTCTCATTCTGTCTAATTATTTTTTCTTTTTTTCTGTTCCACTTGGGTGATTTACTCTAGTCTTACATCTAGCTCGCTGATCCATTCTTCTGTATCCTCTACTCTGCTATTGAGTCCCTCTGGTGAACTTTTAATTTCCACTATTGTATTCCTCACTTCTGATTGGTTCTTCTTTATATTCTCCAGTTCTTTGTTGATGAGTTCACTGTGTTCATCCTGTCTTCTCCCAATATCTGTGAGCATCCTCATGAGTTTTTGTTTGAACTCTTTGTTGGGTAGGTCGCTTATTTCTGTTTCACTTGGTCCTTTTTCTAGGGTTTTGTCCTGTTCTCTTGCTTGGAATGTATTCCTTTGCCTCCTCATTATGCCACTTTCTCTGTCCTTATTTCTGTGTATTAAGTGAGTCAGCTATGTATCCTGATCTTGGAGAAGTGGCCTTATGTAAATGATACATTTTGAGGCCCAGCAGTGTACTTCCCTCTCATCACCAGTCCAAGTGATCCAGGAGTGACCCATTTGTGAGCTACTTGTGTCCTTCTGCTGTGGTAGGGTTGCTCTTACTGCAGTACATAGGGAGTCTAGTCTTTCCTTCCCTGGCCAGCAGTTTATTAATCCGGTTTGGAGAGCCTCAGCACCATTGGCTACAAGGTCTAACAGTGCACTCCTGTTACAGTTTTCCTCTTAATTGGGTAGGTGCCCAGTGTAACTGGTTGCTAGGCTCAGGGTCTTACAGTTGCTATAGGCCTCAGGCCTACAAAGCTGTTGTCAGTTCTCTTAGGAGTGCAGCTGAGTGGGGCTGGCCTTAGGCACAGGAGGGCTCAATTGTTTCAGGTTTTGGAAGGTGAGGGCTGATCCTTTTTATGGCTATTTGTGAAGCACAGGTCTTCTGCAGCTGATAAGCCTCACCCCCCCGACAGGACCACACGCACAATCAACAGTGCTGGTCCATGCACACTTCCCAATGTCCTGGAGTGTACCCCAATGCCCCACTGCCAAGGCCCCCACCTCTCCACCAATACCCCCCACAGTTCACCTGGTCCTCACACAGGCCTTGCCTCACAGAGGCAGACACACTTGCCTGCTTATAGAGGATCAAGGCACCCAGTCAATGCAGGCCAACAAGTAGCCTCAGGGCTTACTGTTGGGCAGGGCCAGTCCTTAGGGCCAGCTGCCTGCCCTGGCTGAACTGTATTAAATCTGCACTCTAGTAGGTGTGGCAGATACCTGGGCTAACAGGCCAGGGGAAGAACCTTAATGGCACCCACTGGGTTCCAGAGCAGCACACCTGGACCAGGTCAGAACAATGGCCCCCAGCAATGTCTCAGTCTCTAGAGAGGTCCCTCCTCTCACCGGGACGCACCCAGAGCCCACCAGTTGAGTGTCTTTTTACAAAAGGGCTGTCAGCCTTCTCTCTGGTGATTTTAGTTGCTGACATGGGTGAGTTTGGGTGTGGGCCCTTTAAGACTCGGGTCTTTTGGCTTTTGTCTGATACCTTTTCTGGGGGTGCTCCCTGCTACAGTTAATAGCCAGTGAAGCCAGATAATAAGACCCTTGTCTCAGTTGTGCTGGGTCTGAGGGATGCTTATAGCTGTATCAGCCCCCCCCGGACCTCAGTCCTCCAGAGACGGCTGCATACTTTAGGGTGGCTCTCGCTTGGCAAGCTGAGAAACTCTGCTGCTCCTGAGCATGGCTTTTTTTCTCTCCAGCAGGAATTTCTGCCTCTTCTGCCTTAGTCAGGACTGCCCCTTGTAGTGGGGGTTCTTTTTATCCAGTTTTCGGTTTTCTATTCAGGGTAATTTTTCCAAAAGTAGTTGTAACCTGGTTGTGCTTGTGGGAGGAGATGAGTTCAGAGTCTGCTTATGCTGCCATCTTGGCGAGATCTCTCCTTGTGATGAGTTTTTAGATACAACACCAAAAGCATACTCAATGAAAGAAAAAAAATGATAATCTGAACTTCACTAAAATTAAAAATTTCTAGCTACCATATGATCCAGGTGTTCCACTGCTGAGTATTTATCCAAAGAACATGAAAACACAAATACATAAAATACATGCACCCCATGTCCATTGCAGCATCATTCACAATAACCAAGACTTGGAAGAAACCTTGGTGCTCATCAAAAGACAAATGGATAAAGAAGATGTGGTATATATACACAATGGAATACTACTCAGCCATGAACAATGATGAAATGTCACCATTTGTGACAATGTGGATGGACCTTGAGGGTATTATGCTAAGTGATATAAGTCAGAGGAACAAAAATCAAATACCATATGATCTCACTTATAAATAGAAGGTAAAAATGACAAATAATCACATAGAGACAGAGATTGGATTGGTGGTTACCAGCAGGTAAGGGGGCAGGGAAGAGGGCAAAAGGCTTGGTTAGGCACATGTGTGTGGTGATGGATTGCAATTAGTCTCTGGGTGATGAACGTGATGTAATCTACACAGAAATCAAAATACAATGATGTATACCTGAAATTTATGTTACTGCAATCAAAAACGTCAAGGGGCTGGCACCATGGCATAGTGGTTAAGTTGATGTGCTCTGCTTCAGTGGCCCAGAATTTGCAAGTTCAGACCCCAGGCACAGACCTACACACCACTCATGCTGTGGCAGTGTCCCACATACAAAATAGAGGAAGAATGGCACAGATTTTATCTCAGGGCCAATCTTCTTCACCAAAAAAAAGTCAAAAAAGCCAATAAATAAATAATTTACCAATAAATAAGAACATCCCCCTAAAAAAAGTCTGTTCTGTGAAAGATATTGTTATAAAAGAACATAAGGACAAGCCACAGACTAGGAGAAATTACTTGTAAAGCACATATCTGACAAACAAGTAGTATCCAAAATATACAATGAACTCTTAAAACTTAGTACAGTCATGCGCTGTGTAACAATGTTTGGGTCAATGACACATCACATATACAACAGTAGTCCAATGAAATTAGTACCATATAGCCTAGGTGTGTAGTAGGCTGTACCATCTAGGTTTGTCTAAGTACACTCTATGATGTTCACAGAACCACAAAATCATCTAATGATGCATTTCTTGGAATTATCCCTGTCATTAAGCATGACTGTAATAAGAAAACAACATATTTTAAAAATGGGCAAAAGAGCAGACACCACAGCAAAGAAAAATATACTGATGACAACTAAGCATATGAAAAGATGTTCAACATCATAAGTCATTGGGGAATTCCAAATTAAAGCAATGAAATACCACTACATACCTTTTAGAATAGCTAAAATCCAAAACACTGACAACACCAAATGCTAGCAAGGATGTGGAGCAACAGAAATTCTCATTCACTGCTGGTGGGAATGCAAAATGATCCAGCCACTTTGGAAGACAGTTTGATAGTTTCTTACATAGCTAACTATAGTCTTACCATATGATTCAGCAATCACACTCCTAAGTATTATCCAAATGAGTTGAAAACTTGTGTCCACACAAAAACCCGCACATAAATGTTTATAGCAACTTTATCAATAATTGCCAAAAACTGGAAGTAACTAAGATGTCCTTCAACAAGAGAAGGGATAAATAACTGTAGTACATCCATGAAAAGGAATATAATTCAATGATTTAAAAAAATGAGTAATACAGCCATGAAAAGACATAGAGGAAACTTAAATGCATATTGTTAAGTGAAAGAAAAGGCTACATACTGTATGATTCCAACTATATAACATTCTAGAAGGGCAAACTATGGAGACAGTAAAATATCAGTGGTTGCCAATGTCAATGCAGATAATCCATAATCAATCTATAAATAAAAATTGGGGTGATTTTATTATGAGCCAAGTTTGAGGACTATAGCCCAGGACCTTCCTTCCCTATGGAAGGAAGGGCACCAAAGAAGTAGAGTGTACAGAGAGGTTGTATATGATCTTGGAACAAAGAGCATACATCGCATATGTTAGGAATATCTCTTTGACTACTGTCACAAGCTGCTCAGCTGGCACAGCAGGTCAGTGGTCACAAGGTGAGCATAGCAGGTTGGTAATTAATCCTTAGTTTCCAGGAAGAGATACTTATCCTTAAAGAAATGCAGATATGAGGGTAAGTTACATACCTATCTTTAAGGGCATCATTCTTGTCTTGGGGACATAGCAAATGTTTAAAGCAGATGTACTCTCAATAGGCCACATCAGGCCCTTTTGGAAAAATAAGGTCAGGCCAAATTAGCTTCAGACCAAGTGGCTTCTTCACATACCCCAATATATCCTATTGCTTTTCTTTTATTTATCACCAGGGTCTTAGGGGAAGAGGGAGAGATGAATGAGCAGAATGCAGGGTAATTTTAGTGAAGTGAAACTATTGTGTATGACACCCTAATAATAGTTAAATGACATTATACGTTTGTCAAAACCCACAGAACTGTATAATACACACAGTGATCTCTAATGTAAACTATGGACTTTAATTAATGATAATACATTAATATTAGTTCATCAATTATTACAAATATACCACAGTAATGGAAGATGTTAATAACAGGGGAAACTGAGTGGGAGAAATAAAAAGTACATCTTAGCTCTCTACCATCTGCTCCATTTTCTCCAAGTCTAAAATTTTCCTAAAACATAAAATCTATCAATTTAAAAGAAAAAGATGACTCAGGTGCTTTAAAATATGTCAACACACTTTACTGTGTTTCAAAGATAATTCAAGTTACTCTAACTACAGATTGACTAAGCTTGATTGAGGGCAAAGATTTTGACAGGGTTCTAACAATCACTCTGCTTTATTTATGTCTTTAAAATTGTATGCCAGTGTTAATAATTAAGTCATGAAGTCAGTATCTTTAACTAAAAATCAAGCCAAATAACGATTAAATCTTCACACACCAAGATGCAAAATATACATTAAAACCTTACACTACTAAAAAATTTATGATAATGATAATTATGCAAAGAAAACTATAATTCAAGCAATGAGCCCTTAAAGCACAATATAGTATGTATTGCTACATCATGCATAGTTAGGGATTTATTTGCTATAAGATTGCATTCTTCCTGCTTCTCATATTTAAATATTTGAAAATGTAAATCGCAGATCTTTGAGGAGAATCTAGCAGTACATTTCATAAGCCCCATGAGTTGTATCTCTGTATCCCCAATAGCAGTCTAGACTCTCGCTTAGAGTAGAAATGCAATGCTTGCACGTAAATAAAGAGAAAAGAAGGGAGGGAGGAAAGAAAGACAAGAAAGATGAGAAAAGAATGAAGATGCACTGATTTGGTTGTTTATGCAAATACCTGAATCTGTTGTCCAAACTTGATGGAGCTCTGATATTCTAACTCTTTGCACACATCACCAGACTTTTGACAGTCCAGGAACTTGGGGGAATCATAAAGATAGTCAAACTCTTCTATATTTGACTTATATTTCAAATTTCTGAGACTGTGCAGAAAGTGTTAGATCCGCCATTTGTTGCCTTGAAACTAATCTCATTTCTACCTATACGTCATGCAGATTTTACTTAAAATATCTATTTTGTGTACATATTGCTTCAGTGACAGTTATGGACAAGGCTGACATATCTAAAATGTTTTAATATACTAAGATAAGAATACCTAATTTTTTTTATGAGAGCTTCATTTCATTTTTAAATTGGCAGCAACAGTACATTTTCTCATATTCCTCAGCATGGACACATAACTCTTCCCAGCATGGCTGGAATGGTCAGCACTGGCACATCATTCAAATGTTTGTTGTGATGCTTCTTTGCATTTTATTATCTGTGGCTTGGGGGTCGTGAATGAAAGTAATTTGTACAAGCTTTTAAAATCATACCTAACTGTAGAGACATTAAATATGCTTTTAGATAAGAGTGACAAATCTTTCTGTTTCATATTAATTTGATGATCCTTCTTCTCCTTACACTTGCAGGGAGTGAGAGGGTGAAAAATAGAAACTCTCATAAATTTCAGAAGAATGTGTGTTTGGGCATTGGGAAATAAATTTATGGAAATAAAATTGCAAAGATAAGAATATGCTTTTGGCATTGGACGATAATAAAGATAGTCCCGGAAGACCAATCTTAAAGTACCTTAGGAAAAAATTCAGTCAAAAATCTCTAGAAACAAAACAATTACATTGATAGTATGAGAACTAGGAAAGATAACATTACTAATGCCAGCATTAAACTCTTGGCAAAATTAGGCTCTGAAATAGATACTGATGCACTGCTTATCCAGTGCACTCTAGATCCAGTGCTGCTCTCTTCACAATATACAGTAGGGAATGTGAAGATTGGACATGAACTATTGCCTTACAAGACATTGGCCTATATTTTATAATGTCTACATATTTATTGTAAATATCTAAGGAATGTACACACAATTATATTATATATAAACTATATATTGTAAATAGTTTGGAATTTTAAAAAGTCACTTAAATTGTTAAATCTAGTTGGAAATCAATGAATGCATCCAATGAATGCACAGTAAGACTTTGCTCAAAACTTTTCAATGTCTCTTATTTGCCAATAGAGCATAAATTACACAAACAGGCAGTCAGAAGTCGCTGAGACCTGGATTCACCCTACCATCTCAGCCCCATCCCATAATGATTCTTTCTAGACATCCTCTGGTCCAGTCAAAACTTTATTCATCGGACTCCAATACACTATAATAAAGAAACACATCACTCAAGTCTTGCAGCTACATATCTCAGGCTATTTCTAACGTTTCTCTCCCCAAGTGACACCTGCCCATCCTATTCTTTTCATGAAGTGGCAGGTGCTATAGCAAAGGGTCATAATGTCCAGGACTGTAACGTCCACACATTCCTCACCACTAAAAATGCCATAGGTCTGTGATTGATTGTGCACCCAAATGAGTGTTCCAACAAAGAAAATAAATATAAATAATAACAATAAATGTTGACTTTCCACTCCATTTTCATCATTTTTATCCCTTGTCTTGTTTCTTGTCTCTATTTGTTGGCTCCAACCCTTTCCTGCTCTCCCCACTCTCTGCTCATCACATTCATTATTTCAAGCTTCAAATTATCACTCTGGGTGTGTACATAGGTGTTATTGTTATTTGATGTATTTCACTTTAGGTGTTTCATTTAAAGACAGAGACTTCGGGGAATTTAAATGGCATGGCCAAGACAGTGCAGGAGATAGGAAAAGACAGGACTGTATGACATTCTGTTTTCTAAGCTGGTGTCTTTTCTCCAGTACCTTGCTCCTTTCTACAAAAATGATGCCTTTCACCAGAGAAGAAACATGCCTGTGGTGAGCCACTTAACCTCCCTGATCTCCAATTTCCTCATCTGTCAGTGGAAATTATGAGTGCTGCCCTGCCTATCTCACATGGAAGCTGCAAGAAGCAAATAAGGTAATGTATGTAAAGGAGTTTCTGAAGTGTTAATAAAAAATTTAAAGTGTCATTTTATTATCTTCACATGGAAGACAGCTGAAGAGTACTGGGATTAAAAATACCAGATTTAACTTCTTACTACCTGTGTTTTATTGTTAGTGCTGTTGACTCAATTCTGACTCCTAGCCACTCTGTGAACAGCAGAGGGGAACCCTGCCCAGTCTTTTTGCACCATCCTTTCTCCTTCTGGCGCTGTACTAGACAGTACTCTGCTGCTATTCACAGGGTTTTCATGGCCACTACCTGTATTACCGATGGCAAATAATGAAAGCTGTTTGGACCTAATGTTTTTCCCAACTATGAAACAAAAATGGTGAACTAAATGATCACACAGGTGCCTATTAGGAAACGAATCAAAATTTGGATTAAACTGATGTCTGATTCAAATTTTCTCAATTTCCAATTAACATAGCCTTTAAGATGTCAAAATAAGTATCAAACTTGCAAAAGACTGAGAGTGTTTAAGAATTCTTAGAAACATTTTTTCTTAGAGTACAATGCCTTAGGATTTTGAGTAAGGAAATCAATTGTGAAAGTTCCGAAATAATGTCTATGAAGACTGATGAAAACAAATTCCATTTTAAAGACTAAGATTGATGGTTAGTGTGTTGCCAGAATTTGCAAGGATTTTACATTAACTGTAACATCACTGAAGCTGGATTTAGAATTGCCCTCAGAGGTCTGCCACACTGACAGAGCAGCCATCCAACCCCCTTTGCTTCCTGTTGCAGCTTACAAATACAACAACTGGGCCTGTGAGGAAAGGAGCAAGGGGTCCTCCACTGAGCTGTGGCTGCTTGGGGGCTGGCTGAAGAACTTTGCTTCCTAAATCAGAAGAATTGGTTGGAGAAGATGGACCAAGTCCTGATGTGCTAGCAATCTAGGAACTGTGGGTTTTATCTCTGCCACCACCTCTTCAGTGTCAATAGACAAGCCAGGTGGCCGTGAAGGATGATCTCACTTCAATCTAGCAGAACCACTCTAGATCTATCCCTGGACATTTATGAAGGGGCTTTGCGCATCCAGCAGCTGCAGACTGGAGATGGGAATTCATAAAGGACCAAGGTGGATGTCAGAGGACTGAGACCAGTCCAAGCACCCTGAGAACAAACAGTAGGCCTTGATAGAGCTCTGTTAGTTCAAATTTTGCAAAAAGAGAAAACTCGTGTATATACAAATTAAAAACAAATGAACCAAAAACAATATAATTTACTAGAGAGGGTTCATGTTGATCACAAACATCAACCAGGTACATATGTTACTGGTATTTTTAAAATAAATGTTGTAATATGTAATGTTTTAAATTATTTGTAACCATTTCTAATAGTTTACTCTAAACAAATGACCTCAAATATGGGAAAAATAATCTATATATCAGTTCAATTGTTATATAATCAATCTACTATTTTGATGACAGCTAACATTATTAAGTAATCATAATGTGTCAAGCACATTTCTAACATATTTACATATATTAAGTTAAATCCTTCTCATAAGCATATGAAGGCAACACTGTCTTTTTCAATTTTCTTGGATGAGGAGACTTTGGTTCAAAGAGTTTAAGTGACTTGTGAATTATTCAGCATCATAGAGAGACAATGTGGCAGAATCAGGATCTAAAACAAGTCATTCTGGTTCCAGATTCTTCATTTATAATGACTATGCTATATTAACGATAACATATATATATATGCACATAATTAAGCCTGGAATGATATAAACCAAAATATTATTGGTCATTGTGTTGAACGATGAGATTCAGGATATTTATAGACCTTATAGAAATTTCTAATTTGAAAAGAACAAACTGCTGCTTCCAAAATGTGAAAGTAAAGTCATTTTATTAAAAAAAATTGTTACCTTACATCTGCACAGATGTAAGTGATAGAAAGAACATACACAATATAAAAAAAAAAACACACACAATCTGTATAATTGAGTAGCCAAATCAAAGTGATTTTATTTATCTTAAAGAAGTATGTTGGCTCAGCGATGAGCTGTCACCAAGCTGACTCAACTTAAGGGACTCATCTTCCCATTCTTTTTATTTAAGGCTTCTTTATTCTTCTGGTTGTATTTTTTAAGTGGTCTAAAATAAATATATATTTATATATATTTTAAATATCAGGAAGATAATGGTAAATAATGATTTTAAACCAGATAGGATAAAAGGGTAAAACCAGTAATAGTATTCAGATAAGTGGAACCAGTAAAACCTAGAAGAAAACTATGCAAAATTTATTCAAGATTGTGCAATTAATGTGAGTTTAAACTACTCATTTCTTAGGTAATTTTAACAAAGAACATACGTTATGAGCAGAGGTTCAGGCATCCACACTTTGGTGTCAGTCTGGAGCCCCCACTGACCACTTGGTCTGGGGAAGTTTCTTATCCCTGTGCCTCAATTTGCTCATCCACAAACTAAGGATATTAATAGCACCTACCTCATAAGCTTGTTGTGAAGATTAAATAAAATGCAGTGTTCATGTGAAGTTCTTAATTAAAATAGCACTTGCTATATACCAGGTGTTCAAGAGATGTTAGCTACTATTCTTATTAGAAAATAACGTAACACATAATTAAAATAGGCAGCACCATACCTTCCTAATAATGTTCTCCTTTAAAATAGTAACTCTTGTGGACAGAGGATAAGTCTATCTTAGATAAAAAGGAAAAGACTAGAGCCTTGTTACTCAAACTGTATTCCTTAGATTAGCAGCATCTTCATCACCTGCGACTTTGTTAGAAATGCAGAAGCTCCACCCCCAGTGTGAGTCAAAATCTGCATTTTAACAAGACCGCTCAGGAGACTGGAAGGCACTGTTCACAGAATAAGTGGCTTGCTTATTGTGTGCCTCATCCTAAACCCCTGAGGTCGGAGACTTAGATCACATGCCTCTCTTTCTTGCCTGTATTCTTTCCTCGGCCTCTGACTTCAGGAGCCCCAGCTTCCCTTGGTGAAACATTCTCTTGCCCTGTCTAAGACAATCATCTATCACTGATTTTTTTCATAGTTCAATTTCATTTCCAATGCTAAAGAAAATATCTACCTGACAGACAGTAGGCCAAAGAAACAAAATACAGAGACCAGAAATAAACCAACATACGTATGGTTAACTGACCTTGATCAGGGATGCCAAGACTACACAATGTGAGAAAAACATAGTTTTTTCAATAAACGGTGTTAGAAAACTGGATATTCACATGCAAAATAATGAAACTCTACTCATACCTTATACCATACACAAAGTCAACCTAAAATGGATTAAAGACTTAAACATAAGCCTTGAAGCTGTAAAACTCCTAGAAGAAAATGTAGGGGTAAATCTTCTCGACATTATTCTTGGCAATGATTTCTTGGATATGACACCAAAAGCACGAGCAATAAAAGCAAAAATAGATCAGTAGGATATCAAATTGAAAAAGTCCTGCACAATAAAAGAATTAACAGAATGAAAAGGGAACCTACAAAATGGGAGAAAATATTTGCAAATCATATATCTGATAAGGGGTTAATATCCAAAATATTTATGAAACTCATACAATTCAACAGTAAATAAATAACCTAATTAATAAATGAGCAAAGGACTTAAATCAACGTTTCTCAAACAAAGACATAAAAATGGCCTATAGGCATATGAAAAGACACTCAACATTACTAATCACCAAGGAAATATAAAAACTACAAGGAGATATCACCACACACCTATTAGGATGGCTATTAGGAAAAAAAAGTGTTGAGGTGGTTGTGGAGAAATTGGAACCCACTATTTGCAGAAATGTGAAACGGTGTCGCAGGTAGGGGAAACAGTATGGAGGTTTCTCAAAAAATTAAAAATGGGGGCCAGCCCAGTGGCGCAGCAGTTAAGTGTGCACCTTCTGCTTCAGCTGCCCCAGGGTTTGCCAGTTAGGATCCCAGTTGCGGACATGGCACCGCTTGGCAAGCCATGCTGTGGTAGGCGTCTCACGTATAAAGTAGAGGAAGATGGGCATGAGTGTTAGCTCAGGACTAGTCTTTCTCAGCATAAAGAGGAGGATTAGCAGCAGATGTTAGCTCAGGGCTAATCTTCCTCCAAAATAAGAAAAAAAGTTAAAAATGGAGCTACCACATGATCCAGCAATCCCACTTCTTGGTATATATCATGATCGTGAAGAGCTATCTGCATCCCATGTTCATTGCAGCATTATTCACAATAGCTAAGAAATAGAAATAACTCAAATATCCATGGACAGATAAATGGACAAAGACAATTTGATATATATATTTTTTCAAATATATATATTTAAAGTATATATACATTTGAGCTGTATATATAGTATATACAATGGAATATTATTCAGTCTTAAAATTGAAGGAATTGCTGCCATTTGCAATAACATTGATGAAGCTGGAGGACATTATGCTAAGTGACATAAGCAAGTAGCAGAAGGACAAATACTGCATGATTCCACTTATATGAGGAATCTATAATCATCAAATTTATACAATAAGAGAAAACAATAGTGGTTAGCAGAGATTGGGAATGTGGGAAATGGGGAGTTGCTGTTAAATGGGTATAAAGTTACAGTTATACAAGATGAATAAGTTTTAGAGATCTGCTGTGCAACACAGCACCTGTAGTTAACAGCACAGTATTGCTTACTTCAAAGTTTTTTAAAAGAGTATATCTCATGTTAAATGTTCTTACTGCTCACAAAGAAAACAAACAAACAAAAACCCATAAAGGGACACAAGGAAACTCTGGAAAGTGTTGGATATGTCTACCACCTTGACTGTGATGATGGTATTGTGGGTGTTTGCTTATGTCCAAACATCAAATTGTACACATTAAATATGCGCAGTTTTTTGTATATCAATTATACCTCAATAAAGCTGTTTAAGAAAAAAATCTGAAACTGGAGATATATGAAACTGATTCTATTTTATTTCTATGGCAAATTGCTTCCACCAGAACCTGACTAAAATAATCCCTGCTCTTTCTGAAAACGATCACTAGCCACCATAAGGGCATAGTGTGCCTTACTAAATTATGCTGTCAACTGGAAATTAGCAATTGATCTGTGGATGTCTTTTTAATAAGAACATCCCTGCTGGTATTGATTTATAGGGAACATTATTTCCTGTTGCAATATAAGTAATAATAATTTTTCCTCGGAGGCCCCTTATGCTTTTAAGAGTTCCTATAACAAATGAGATTTTAACAAGGCAGGAGTGATTTTATGTGATTGGAGGCTGTTTGTTATGCACTGGTGATTTGTTTAATTGAACACGATCTAGAAGACTCCAGTATTACAAATACACATCAGCAATAACTGCTTAGCACATGTCTGAAAACAGAAATGGAACCTGAGATGATGGAAATATCAGGGCACTTTTAAACTCAAGAATAGAAAAGGCCCATCGAAAACTCCCCAAAACATCTTCAATGTCCAATAATATTGGAATGAGGCACTCTCCTAGTCAATATTTAACTTGTCTATAGGTTGATTGTTCTGTGTGGACATGAACAGGTGTTAAACTCCTTGGCTGATACCTTGTGTCCTGATTTTCTGCTATTCCTCGATGAGCCAGCCTCTTAGATATCATTCTGGTTTCCTTGATCACTTCATTCACCTGTAAGAGATAGTCTCATTGAAATGGATGAAAGCTATTTCTGTTTAGACAAATGTTTTGTTAATCCCAAGCTTTCAAAAGAGAATATCAACTCTATCCACAAGTCATTATCAGTGAAGTCACAAGGGTTGGTCCTCATTAGGAAACATAGATTAGGTACACCCAAGCTACATGTCAGGGGCACACAACCTTGAGCTCATCACTACCCAGAATTTATCAAAAACTTTGTTGAGATAATTTACACTTCAGAGGAAGGAGTGCCATTTCCTCTGAAGATATTTACCTTTAATCTCTAAATCAAAGGAAATCTGAGAGCTGGATACCTGGACCATGTCACATTAGCCACAAGAACTCTTGCTTTTATTGTTTTTCGCTTTAGCGCCCTAGCATATACATCTAATGAGTGTCAGTATGAAAACTAAAGAAGCTATAAACACATTAATAGAGCTTATGTAAATGATGCTGTCAAGGATAATTTTATGTACAGCATGCAGTGATTATCCCTGAAAGGATGTCTCATTGGTGCTCATAAAAGACTGGTGGTGTGTCTTCTGAAAATTTAGTTTAACTTTCAAGAAACTGAATTATATAATTAACAGATTTTTCTTCTGCTTTGTCTGCTGAAAAGCTCATGGCTAATCCAGTTCATTCCATTTTGCCTCCTTCACAGCACCACTTTATGTTCCCATCTTTGGTTTGTTTTCTTTTTGTCACTTTCACTTTTAACATTTATCATTTACTGGGTTTTAGTTTTCTTTGAAGGCACCATAAGTCTTTTATGGAAAAAGATGCAGTATAAATAAATAGTAGGGCCCAACGACTGCCATCAGGGAGAGCACTCTGCCCTCCTGAAGCTATTCACACCTTAGAAACCACCATCCACGTCTGCTCTGTGCTTTAAATTCTCATTCAGCAAAATGACAAAATGAAATTGCATTAATCAAGTGAGAGGAAACTTTCCTGACCACAAAATGCCTTATTCCTGAGACAAATAAGCAAATGGGAGAAAACAAATTTTAAAGGAAGTAAAATAACTGATGCCTATTCATCTTCTCCATTTATACAAACAAAGATAATTTCTATTTATAAAAAATAGCCTCTCTTTGATAATTTCTTAGAGGTACCTGACTTCTAGGGAATTTTTCCTCAAGAGATTCTACACTGGTAGAAACACTTTCAGATAGGGATTAACTTAAACCATTCCAAGAAACCAAGTGAAGAAACTTTTTTTCTCCTGCTTTATTGAGATTTAATTGACATAAAATATTGTGTAAGTTTAAGGCCTACAATGTGATGATTTGATATACAGCTATGTTGCAAAATGGTTGCCACAATAAAGTGATAAAATAACATATCTATCACTTCACATAGTCCTTTTTTTTGTATGTGTGGTGAGAACATTTAAGTCTACTCTCTTAGTAACTTTAAAGTATACAATACAGTCTCATTGACTATAATCACCATGTGGTCTATTAGAGCCAAAGAAATTATCCCTCTTATAACTGGAAGTTTATACCCTTTAAACCAGAGAGCAAGTTGTGTTACACGATGCTGTCATATATAGAAAGATAAGGAATGAGAAATTATCATTGGAATGGGCAACTTGGAGATCACAGATGACCTTGTCAGTTGAGATTTTGGTGGAATAGTAGGAGTGCAAGCTTATTGGAGTGGGTTCAAGAGAGAATGAGAGAACATAAAATGGAGACTGGCAGTACAGGAAATGTTTTCAAAAAATTTTTCTAAATGAGTAAGCAGAGAAGTGAGACATTGCTGGAGGGAGGTATGGGGTCAAGGGAGTTATTTCTTTTAAGAGTTTTTTGAGCATAAATGTATGATGATAAAAATGGTTCAGTAGAGGGGAAATTTAATGATACAAAAGAGAGAATTTAAGTGTGTGCTTGAGTCAGAAAGCAGGAATGGAAGTAACTATAGAAATGGAGGAGCCAGTTTTAGGAGGATAGAGAGTTCATTCAATGTAATAAAAGGCAAGGCAGAATATGTATATACAAATGCAGGTAGATCAGTGTGGGAATTGTGAAAGTTTTCACTTAATGCTTATATTTTCTCATAGATATAGAAATACAAAAAAATATTATCACATGAGAGTGAATAAAGGGAAGGAGGTCTTGGAAATTAAAGAAGACTTCTGGGAGAGTGGGAGGTTGAAAAGATAAGGGAAATGTGATATGATTGGCAGGAAGCACCAAAAATTCTCTTAGGTGTACTGGTCACAAAATTAACTTGAAACCAGTCAGTATCACTGTATGTTTTTCTCTGGTTACTTTCACCTTCTTGGTCACAGGTGTAGAGTTTATGGAGAATTGGAATTAACTAGGAGTGAGATTTTGCCAGTAGTGAAGAGAAAGAGTAGCAAGGGATATAGAGATGCTTACAATCATGGACCAGGAACTCCAAGCTAGGAAATAAAGGAAGTGAACCATAAGTAGAATTTGAAGGACAATGGCAAGGTCATAGGTCAGTTTATTGGAGAGCCCATTGGGATAAAATTGTTTATATTGGAGTGTAGAAGGAGTGAGGTGGAATGATTTGCAGTGGTAGTCACAAAGTGGAATACTTAAAATTGAGGTTATGAAGGGGTTGCAATTACTGGTAATGACAACCTTGAGGGTAGGAACATCATTGCTTGACATTGATAATGGACAATTTTATTAGAAGTGGAAATCTCAAGGAAATGAGGGGTCCCAGGGTATTGGAAACATTTTCTATAAGAATATTGACATAACAAGAAATATGAATCTTGAGTTGTTAGAAAAGAAGGTGACAAATTAGTAGCTAAAATATCTGAGGGATGAGACATAAGGATAGCAAGAAATAAGAGTAATGTATGATATACCGAAAGTGCATGAGCTTCAAAGATTCTTGAGTTTTATGAGGAAGAAGATGGGATAATGACCTGGAAACAGTAGTGAAAAATGTTAAAGACCTTTATTAGTTATTTATTGTTGCATAAAAAATTAACTCAAAACTTAAAACAACAATAATCATTTACTATTTCTTGCAGTTTCTGTGAGTCAAGAATTCAGACAAGCCACAATGGGGACAGTTAATCTCTACTCCATGCTGTCTGGGGTCCCATCCAGAAAACATAAAGCCTGGGGGCTAGAATCATGTGAATTTTCATTCACTTCCTGATGTTGGCTATTAGCTGCAAGCCTAGCTAGGACAATCAGCTGCAGCATCCACACACGGCTCTCCAGGGGGCCTGGACTGTCTCACAGTATGGTGGCTGGGTTCCAAGGGCAAGCACCCACAAAGGGAGAGAAGGCTAGGCAGAAGTTGCATCACCTAGCCTTAAAAGTCATTTGGCAATACCTCTGCCACATTCTACAGATTGAAGTAGTTACGAAGGTCTAAGTTCAAGAGAAGAGAACATAGACCCTACATCCCAATGATAGAGCATCAATATAATTATTGGACAAAGAGCACATGGGATAGGATATATAATGCTGTGGCCACCTTTAGAAAATGTAGTCTGCCACAGCTACTTACTTTAACTCTAGGATCAACTGTAGGAGAAGTGTGGAAAGAAAACATACACCATTTAAGAGCGCTTAAGGGAAAACAGTAAATGTAATAACATCAAGAAGTTGAGTATATGGAACATTTTACCATCTCTAGACCATGGAAGAATTTGTAAGGATGAGGAAGATCAAAGTCTGAATCATGTTAGGAGATGTATAACCATATAGAAGAGCCTGGGTGCTAAAGACTGATTTAGAAGATTTAGGCTTCTTTTGATAATGGAGATAAACAGAAGTATAGGACAGAATGGAATTAATCCTGAGGGTGATGAGTGCTGACAAAGAGAAAGGAAGAGGTCTTGTTAGGGGCAATTGGAGCCCACTGGTGATTGATCCAAGGCATACAAAGGCAGTACTAAGTCCAGCAGAGGGATGGGAGTACCAAGAGCACTCAAGGTACACTACGACCAAGAAAGATTGATCCCAATATAGCCACGATGTACCAATGAATATAATCTACTCTATCAACATATACTATGAAGAAAAATTATATACTCATCATAACACATGCTGGAAAAGCATTGGATAATATGATACTTATTTATGATAAAAGCAAAACACTTAAGAATCAAAGTGAATTTTTTGAACCTAACAGTGTATCCACCTACCAAAGACTCCCAGCAATTAGCCTACTTAATGTTACAGTAGTTGAAGCATTCCCTTTAAAGTCAGGAACAATTCAAGGACACCTGCTAACACTGCCTAGTCATTAATGAAAAGGGATAAAAATGAATAAGAGGTTTATAATTATTAAGGAAGAAACAAAATTGATATTTGCAGATAATTACTGGTAATGTGATTGATTACGAAGAAAAATCAAAGAAACTCCATAAAATAATCATTAGAACTTAACAGTAACCAATAACTTTGGTAAGTCAAAGATCAATATATAAAATTCAATAGGTTTTGTGTGTATACTCAATAACCAATTATAAAATGTACTCTTAACAAGGTGCATTCCCAATAGGAAGAATAGGAATACCAAATACTTAAGAATATATCTAAAATAAATGTAAAGCTGCTCAAGAGGGAATGATAAAACATTTTACTGCACAACATAAAAGAAGATCTTAAAAATGGAGAGAGATTTATTCTGTGTTCATGGATGGAAAGACTAAATATTGAAAAGATAATGCATTCCAAATTAATCTATAAATTCAATGTAATTATCATAGAAGCTCACCAAAATTCTTCACAGAACATGGGCAGGTTGAAAATGAATGAAAACAGATCCACATGAAGGATCATAATTGTGGAATTTCAGAACATCGAGGTTAAAGAACAAATTTTAAAAGCCCCCGGAAAGAAAAACAGGTCACTTTGCAAAGGACTGACAAATGGTAGAGCACTTGACTTTTCAGCAGCATGTCAGAAGCCAGAAAACAATGTAGCAATGAGTTCAAAATTGAATATCTCAAAGAAGAAGAGGAAGAAGAAGAAAAAGAAAAGGAAGAGGAAGAGGAGGAGGAGGAGGAGGAGGAAGAAGATCTCTTATCCACTCTTTCTCAGGAAGTTACTGAGAATATTCTTCACTGGAGAGAAGTAAAAAATAGACAAAGAAATGGGAAGACATGGGATTTGTGAGAAGAGAAGGGAAGGAAAATCTCAGAGAGGCAGCTATGAGATTTGCCTGCCATAAGTTTTGCTGCCAAAAAAGAGCCTGGTAACCTTTGTGCCTAAATCAGTGGTTCTTGGAGTAGCCCCCAGTCACTTGAGAACTTGTTACAGACATAAATTCTCAGGGTGCTTCCCATACTACTGGATCAAAATCTCTGGGTTTGGGGGCCCAGAAATCTGTATTTTATCAAACTGTGTAAGTGCTTCTGGAGCAACACAAGTGTGAGAACCATTGGTCCAGTGTGCCCTGATACTCAGTTGTCTTTCAGATCACAACTATTTCCTTAAATTCTGCTAGAGGCATCAAACATGGATCTTTATTTTTTAATGAGTTTCATTCTTATTTTTAAACTAATACATGTTCTGTGTTGACATCTTAGAAAATATAGAAAAGGATAAATGAGAGAGAAAAATCATCTACCATTCCACAATACAGGAAAAAATGTAGTCAGTTTATATTTATTTATTATATTTATTATATATACATATACTATATATGTATGTTTAGAATATTGCTATGTACATTTTATATATTATTCTTTTTATTTAATATTATATAATGAGTATGTCTCATGTTATTGAAATATCTTCCGAACTCCTTTTTTACTGGCTGCGTATTTCATAATGTAGTGGTAGTATGACTTATAAAAATGTGCTTCTATCAACGGAAATTGAGGCTTTCTCTAATTCTTTGAAATAATAAATAATTCTCAAAGTATTTCTTCATAGTTCTTTCCTGCAGTTTTGCGTCATGGTTATAAGTACAGACCTTGAAGTTGGAGACCTTGGTGATACTCCCAGATGTGCTATTTACTACTGCATGGCTTTCTGCATGTTAATTCATCTCTCAGGGTTTTAGTTTCCCCGTTTATAAATGGAGATACTAACATGCTTCATATGGAATTGTTGTGACTATTGAGCAGAATAATATGTGTAAAGCACTTAGCACAGTATCCATCTAAAACTAATGCTAAAACTACCCCTTAATCACTGCTGGTAGAAAGAGTAGATTGTTACAGCCACTTTGGAAAGCAATGTGTCATTACCTTGTAAAGCTGAGCACTCTCCACACACTCTACATGTCAGCAATTCCACTTTTAGGTGTAGCCCCAAACTCTTACACATATGCACAATGAGACACAAGAACATTCATAGCAGCATTTTCCATAATAGCAGAAAAACTGGAAATAACCTGACAAATTGAAATGGCAAGCAATAGGATATATTAGAGTATATGAGGAAGCTATTTGCTATAAACCTAATTCGGCCTAACTTTGTTTTTTCCAAAAGGGTCTGACTGTGGCCATTGAGCATGCATTATATATCTACTTAGACATTTTTGAGATAAAGATGCAACTTCCCTCCCCCTCCCAACGTTGACATCTCCTTAAAGATTAAGCATCTTTCTTTAGGCTGGGAACTGATTGCAGCGCTCTTCTGTGACTGCCCAGCTTGAGGCAACAAACCTGCCACCCTGTGGGGTTCACTGAGACAGCAGACCTATCTGCTGTTTCCATCAATTGCTGTGCTGACAGAGCAGCCTCATGACTATTGTAAAAGGGACATTTCAATCATATGTGAAACATCCTCTTTGAGGGTATATAACCACCCTGTATACCCCCACTTCTTTCGAGTGCTCTGTTCCTTTGTGGAAAGACTCTCCAGGGTTATAATCCTCAGATTTCAGCTCAGAATAAACTCACCCAAATTTTCATTTATAGATTGGTTATGGATTATTTTCATCAACAAACCCAAATGTTCATCAGGTGGAGAAGAGATAAACTGTGCTACTTTTATATAATAGGATATTAAGTAGTAGTAGAAAGGAATAAATTATAACTACACATAACAACATGGATGAATATTAGAAACTGAAGAGAGGGGCTGGCCCCGTGGCCAAGTGGTTAAGTTCATGTGCTATACTTCGGTGGCCCAGGGTTTCACCAGTCCAGATCCTGGAGATAGACCTAGAACTGCTCATCAAGCCATTCTGAGGTGGCATCCCAGAAAGCAGAACTAGAAGGACCTGCAACTAGAATGTACAACTATGTACTGTGTAGGGGAGAAGAAGGAAAAAAAAAAAGGAACATTGACAACAGATGTTAGCTCAGGGCCAATTTTTAATTAAAAAAAAAGAGAGAAGCAGACTGGCCTGATTAATACCTCACTCCCTGGACATGGAGATTGGGTTGGAAAAAAAGAAACTGAAGAGAAATGAAAAACTTGTACTACGTACTATTAAAAAAAACTAATGCTAAAGGAAAGTGAAGCTACAGTAGTAGCAATAGTAATATCAGGAGTAATAATCATGTTTCTTATTACTGGGTCTTACAAATTCTGAAAACCGAACATATTGGGTCAACACTTGGATTGGTTAAGTTTTTTGTTTTCTCTTCTAAAAAAAAAAAGTTTTATTGCTTTATTATCCAGCCATTAATTATGAGAGTGGCCATCCTACCACATCCCTCCCAGCATGGTACATCTGCCATGACCATTTAATAGGCAAAAGACACCATGTTATTTTACTTAGATTTTTTGTATGTTAAAAGTGTTGAAGATTTTTAACCTGTATAATAATTCTCTTTCTTAGCACTAAAATCTGCTCAAATACTTTGGCTACATTTTCAGTGCAGATTGATAGTTGAGTTGACTTGTGAAAGTAAACTACTAATGTTTCCATAGGAAGCATGTGGGGTGGTTAGGTCCAGGTGGGAAGATTTCTTCTTGGTAGAATAAGCAGCACTCACAAGTACAGAGGTGCTAAGTGATGAGGATTCAAAATATGGTGATTTGTTTAAACATGTGCTTAGTATAACCCCAGGGATATGAGGGTAAGACTTTAGGAGAGAAGAATGGCCAGAAAGATTGCAGCCAGGCTCTTTACAAGCATAAACTTTGTTTACAGATAATAGAGAACACTGAAAATTATTTAATCAATTAATTTGCATTACCAGATTTTGTTTTAGAATAATAACCAGTGTGGGGACCTGGATTTGACCACCCCAAGATATGTTTCTTTGGCATGGTGATTATTTGAGGCTAGTTACTTTGCAGACAGGAAAGCAACTGAAAAGTAGAATCTACTTACCCTTTGCAAGAGACGTTTACATTGTAAGGGAACTTTCCATCTCTAAAGATAGCCTCTCCATACCAGGAATAAGGGGAGATGACCTTGTCTCTAGAAACTCTTAATCAATGGGGAAGGCAAGGACTTAAATCTGCATTTGTTTATTGTGCTTGTCTGGTAACCTCCTGTAACTGACTTCCCTCCCCATCCCAACATTGGCATTTCTTTAAAGATTAAGCATCTTTCCTTAGGCTAGGAACTGATTGCTGCCCTCACCTGTGACTTCCCAGCTCAAGACAATAGACTCGCCTCCTGCTACACCCTCCAAGATAGCAGACCCACTACCTGCTGTGTCTATCAAGCGCTGTGCCTGCCGACAGGGCAATCTTGTGACTATTGTGGGAGGGACATTTCAATCATATGTGAAACACTCTGTTTGGGGGTATATAACCACTCTGTGCACCCTACTTCTTTGGTGCCCTTTCTTCCTTCAGGAAGAAAGGCCCCAGGCCATGGTCCTCAT
The DNA here is from genome assembly GCF_041296265.1 of Equus caballus. Lineage (NCBI taxonomy): Eukaryota > Metazoa > Chordata > Mammalia > Perissodactyla > Equidae > Equus > Equus caballus. Next base: position 24,158,951 of record NC_091687.1, read on the forward strand.
AAAGCTTTGTTTAATTTTCTCTTGCTATTCTGTCTCATGTGAATTTAATTCGTTCTCCGGCCAGACGAACCCACATTAGGTAGAGGAAACGTCTTCCTCCCCTACTCCAGTGATAGAGAAAAAGACAAGTTGAAAAGGAGAAAGCCTAGACATGAAGTATCAGGCCTTTGAAATTGAGTAGGAAAAGAAGGCCTTGATTAAACAAAGCCAGTGGCAGTGGAGAAGTGAACGGAATGTATTCCAGGACCACCTTAGAGGCAGAATCAATAGGATGGTGAGTAATTAGATTTTAGGGCTAAGTGAATGTTTAACATTGAAGTTTTTACCTTAGTCAAACAAAGTGCGAGTTTTGCCCTGATGATTTAGAGAATATAAAGAAGAGAAGAGAAGCACACGTGTTTTTAGGAATAATCCCTTATTTGGGGGATTTTTGCTGCCATTTTCCAAGTTGTCCTACTACTCCTTACTCTTTCTTACAACCTGTAGTGCTGTTGACAATCTTCTCAAATGATGCTGTTTGTCTGAAATTGCCTTTCTTCACCCAAAAGGTGTTTCTTTTTCCAGTGCTGGAAATATAGCTCCTGTACTTAAGTCTTCCTTTTGCTCCTCTATGTCATCTTCATCTTTTTCCATCCTGTTGTGTGTCCCAAAAGTACATATCAATCAATATGATTTGATCAAAAGCACCTTCATCAAGAGGCTTCATCCAGGGCCTTCCTTGCTCCCTGTCTTATAGATGGGTTCTGCCAACATGGAGAGGCAGAGGGGAGAGAAACATCAGAGAGGATAGGAGAGTCAATTTCCCAGGCTCCCTCCCTCACTGCAGGAGACTACTGGAAGGAAATCCCAGCCACCAAGCCACCACATAGCGCTTGCTCACGTGTGCAAGTGTGCACTCTCCCTCTCTCTCTCTTTCTAGGTTGGTTCTGAGATTGTGGGAACTTCTCTTTCCCCTTCTTCCCTTGCTTCTTCAGGCCTAGAAGTTGGAATGGAGCCCCCTAGTACCCATTATAAGTTCAAGGTCCTGCACTTTCCCTTTAGGTTTCTCTACATTCTGCCCACATCTGTGTAAATAGCGCCTTGATTAAACTGTTGTCAAGTTGCTCAAATTGAGTGTAACATCTGTTTCCTGCTAGGATGTTAATGGAACCAGAAATTGGTACTGGAAATAGCTCCAGGAAACAGAATTTCAACGTGGGATCTGGGATTGGGTTACTCTCCTTGCCGTAGGAAGAGGGGACATGAGAAAGTAACTGCACCTGGAGGGTCATGGTTATGCAAATTAAAGTAGAATGCAGTACAATGAAGGACAAGTGGAGGACAAGTTGTCAGGAAGTCAATTCACTATAGCAATTAGTCTCTATTGTGATAATATGGATTGAAAGATTGTGGCATTAGGTGGCTTTTCTATGATAGCGCTAGAGCAGAGCCTCTCAATTAGTGGCGATTATGTCCCCCAGGAAACCTTTGGCAATATCTGGAGACAGTTTTGATTTTCACAACTTGGGAGTGGGGGTTACTACTGGTATCTAGAGAGTAGAAACCAGGGGTGATCCCACAATGCAGAGGGTAGCCCCCACAACAAGGAATGATCTGGTCCAAAATGTCGATGTGATGAGATTGAGAGACCTGCCCTAGAGAAAAGTGGAAAGCAGTGAATATCTAATTGTGAAAGTGAGTAGAAATCAGAAAGTCTCAGTGACAGATTAAAAGAGAACCTTATCTCCTGGAGTTTTTGGGAAGAGTGGGCTGAAGACCAAGGCAGAGGTCTGGTTATATGGGCTCCAGAGAAATAGTCAACCCTGCCAAGTCTCATACATACCAAGATAAGGGTCCTGCTGAAGAGGCATGGGCCCTGAGACATGGCATCAAGATATTTGTGCCAAAAGAGACAAGGCAGGGAACACCGAACTCTGAAATTTTTGTGAAACTCTTGTAAACGGAGAGAGCTCCTTGACTTTTCCATAAGAAGGAGCCACTTTCCTCTTGTATAAAAGCTTGTGAATGACTTTACCTAAGCCAGCAGGCCCATCAGCTAACGCCAATTATCCTCATAACACACTCTTTACATATGCCTACAGGCTCATAATTAGAGTTAGGTTCCAAAATAGACAAGACAAAGAAGTACTGGGTCTGCTCTGGAAGCAGATACATACCAAAAAAATTATAGGATTAAGCCAGTGTCTACTGGCAGGAGCCCAGGGAGCATGTGAAAGAGTAGATTTTAAGTGTATCAAACCAAGGAGAATTAAGCATAAGGTTTGAGCAGACCATTTTAGCAGATGACAATCAATAAAATGTCTGCACTCACTGCAGGATTTGGCTTAATGTGTTGCTTCAAGCATCTGGGGGTGGTATAAGTCATCCACTAGGTTGGCTAATTAAAGCTGTGTCGGCGAAAATAATCCACAACCAATCTGTAAATGAAAATTTGGGTGAGTTTATTCTGAGCTGAAATCTGAGGACCGTGGCCCATGGCCTTTCTTCCTGAGGGAAGAAAGGTCACCGAAGAAGTGGGGTGCACAGAGTGGTTATATACCCCCAAATAGGGTGTTTCACATATGATTGAAATGTCCTTCCCACAATAGTCACAAGATTGCCCTGTCGGCACAGCACTTGATAGACACAGCAGGTAGTGGGTCTGCTATCTTGGTGGGCGTAGCAGGAGGCAAGTCTATTGTCTTGAGCTGGGCGGTCACAGGTGAGGGCAGCAATCAGTTTCTAGCCTAAGGAAAGATGCTTAATCCTTAAGGAGACGCCAACGTTGGGAGGGGCAGGGAAGTTGCACCTTTACTTCAAGGGCCTTTGTTCTTGCCATAGGGAATATATAAAGCAGATATACAATGCATGCTCAACAGCCACGGTCAGGCCCTTTTGGAAAGACAAGGTCAGGCCAAATTAGGTTTATACCAAATGGCTTCCTCATATTCTCCTATATGTCCTATTGCTTGCCATTTTTATTTGTCAGCTGGAACTGACCAGTGTGAAGTGCAAATGCTGCAACTTCCCTGGCATGTTCTAGCAGAGATTTTCCAGTTCTAACAGAGTCACCTGGAGAACTTGGTAAAGTACAAGAGTCTACTCTACTACTATTCTTCTTACCACTCCAGAGCAGTGGTTCTCAAACCTCAGCTACATCAGAAGCACTTGGAAAACTTTCAAAATTCACAAAGCCTAGGTCACACCTCAGACCAAGCAATTGGAGTCTTGGGGTGAAACTCCGAAAAAGCACTGCTGCTTTTTCGGAGTTTCCCAGTGATTCTAATGTGCAGACAAGATTGACAGCCACTAGACCAAGGAGTCTAAAGGTCCAGAGAAGGAGGCCGGATCCTTTTGAGAAAGCACCTGCAGTGCAGTTCCAGGAGTATTTCCTGAATCTTCCCAACACTTTCCAGAGGAATCTATGGACTTTAACCAGTATAATTACGCAGTAAGAATAACGATATTCCAGGGTTTCTAAACACTAGCTCTGACCTGATTCTAACCCTTGGAGACCTGGAATGTCGCTATGGCCCACTGGCCAGATTGGTGCAGTGGAGGCCTGGTGACAAATGGAGCCCTGACCTGAGTTTTTCCTACAGTGAAGCTTGTGAGACTGCAGATTCATTCTCTGGTGTTTCTTCAGACCTAGAAAGCATAGTAAAAGTAAATATACTTAGTCACTGAGAGAATCTCCTTGTTTACTTCCTGACCAATGGAGTAAAGACTAGTAGTATAGTGGAAAATGCCAGAAGGAAGCCCCTAGAAATGCTCTCCCTCCCACTAACCTCAGTGAGAGAGTGAACCAAAATCACTTACCATCTCTCTAGGGAATTTAAGAGGCAAATGTCCCCACTGAATACTTGAAAGATGCTTGGGTCACCTATTACTTCTCTCTTCATCTTACCTGTTTGGTTTGTACAAAAGTGAGATGGGTCATGAATTCCCCACACCAAAAGTGGACACTGAGCCTCCAATATGATGTCATTACTAGGGTAACCAACCTGTTACCTGATTGCAAGTTGTTTTAGACCCCTTTCATCATGGAGCGAATTGTGACTTGTCTTCACAGGGACAGACACATAGTCTTGGTAAAAAATTACTCTTCCTTGGGGCCGGCCAGGTGGTGGAGCAGTTAAGTTCACAGGTTCTGCTTTGGCAGCCCAGGGTTTGCCAGTTCAGATCCCAGGTGCAGCCCTAAGCACTGCTTGGCAAGCCATGCTGTGGCAAGTATCCCACATACAGAGTAGAGGAAGATGGGCACATATGTTAGCTCAGGGCCAGTCCTCCTCAGCAAACAGAGGAGGATTGGTAGCAGATGTTAGCTCAGAGCTAATCTTCCTCAAAAAATAAAAAGAAAAAAAGGAAAAAAATTACTCTCCCTTGCCCCCATTTCTGCCAATGCCACTATTTATGGAGTTGTAGAATGCTTTATCCATCATCATATAATCCTGCACATGTTGCTTTTGTTCAAATAACTCATTTTGTGGTGAAGGATATGTGGCAACGCAATTCTCTTCTTACCACCTGTTCCTTATCCCAGTAGTTGAAAGCTCAGTTATTATACCAGTTCGGAGATAGTGTTCTCCTACACTAGGTACTGTCTAAGAGGAGGCAGTATATTCCTTAACCAGTGCCTAATACATGGTGCCATCTTACCTACAGTCAGGTTCAGGAACCAAGGAATGGAGGTAGAAGTAGCACTAGTTCCTCATAAAACCCTTGATGAATGTTTGCTTTTGGTCCCTACAATCTCAGCCTTGGTGGTTTTAGATTCCTTATGCCCAAGGTGGGGGGACTTTCACTGGGGAACATAGTCATTATTCCACTATTTGGAAGCTGAGACTCATCCTTAGCCATTTTGGACCACTTACATCACCAAACCAACAGATAGAGCAGGGAGTAACTCCATTATCAGATGTGGTTGATCTCATTGGGTTTATTACTACATTACAAGGGCAAGTAGGTTCTATATTGGAAACAAGAGATTATCACTAGAGAACTGTGGCCATTCAATAAAGGTAAGACCTCCAACTAAGTGAAAATCTGGGTCCTCCTACCAGGCAAAGAATCTTAGTTAGATGAGGTGCTAGTGGAGTGTAAAGACAATATAGACTAGGTAGAAGAAGAAGACAGCAGCGACTACCAACATAGACCTTGAGACGAGCTACATAATTGGGAGCAGAGCAGCTCTTCTTTAATTGTTTATTCCTTCCCTTTTATTCTCTTCTACTTTATGTACAGACACCTAGTTGTAGGTAACGTTTTAGGCTTCAGGTGGAGGTCTGTCTAGATGTCTCTCCATGATGTTATGTAAGCTGTTGGGATTTTCTGTGTTCTTTATGTTGAGGACATGAATTTCTCACCTTGGTGAAGTACAAGGGAAGAGGCTGAGGGACCAAAGGAATGTACTGTATTGATACCTTCCATTTGCCCCTCTAGATTGATGTCTACCCTTCCCCTCCTTGCTGTGTGCCTTGAAGGTAAACTAATAATAACTGAGCCTTTGACCTTTGGCCTCCAGTTGAACTCAGACAATAGGGAGCATTAACAAGATATAGGAGGGAGGGAGAGAAGAGAGGGAGGTTGGTATTTATTCCCCTGGTTTCTTCCCTGTGAGGTTACATGCACTAGCAACCTACTTCCTATAGTGACGTGCCTCTCCACACAGCCCTCTGCTTCTCCAGATTCTGGTTAATTGCTCCTTGCTTTTGCCCCATCAGGCCCAGGAGTTCTCCAAGGCATGGCACCAGCCTCTACCCTGCCTATACATTTGTAACAAGTGTCTTTATTAAACGCCTCAAATTACACAATTTGAGTGTGCCGTCTGTTTTTGCCAGGATACTAACTGATAATAGTCCTTCTTTTAATGAGAGTTTTCTTTCTATGCTTTTGCTATCTAAAAAGATTTGGGAATTTTTAATTAAAAGAAAAGTTTCCAAAAAGAAAAAGAAAACTCATGCTGAATTTTTTTTTACATTTTGGGATGATGAAATTCTAAACAACCCTGATTTTGGATTGCAGTCTGCCAAATTACACTGTAAATAGCTTTGATTGGAATTGTATGCCCCAGAACCAAGGTTATTTGCAAATTTATTTTGCCAAAATCAGAAACCAGGTTTGAGAGTCCCAATCTGTTTACTTAAGGAAAATATTGTAACAAACTGAGCATAATTGTAGAAGGAAAGTATAGAAACATTTTTCTTGCCTGTGTATATCTAATTTGCAAACCACAAACAATATTTAAGCCATTCATTTGAGCTCATTTGCTCGTTTATTGCAGTTACTTCAATCAGAACCATAGTTCTCTCAATATCTTACTGCCCAGCTGAGGCTGTTAATTCAGCACCCTCTGCTTGGTACACTGAGTCAGAATTTCTAAAGAATCTTTAACAAGCTAGCCAGAGAAATTAACACATTTTATTTCTCTTCAAAAATATTCAAAATTTGAATATAGACAAAAATAAACACATCAGGATGAGAGTTATAAAATACACACTCAAAATAATGTAATATTTAATAAGAACAGGCTAAAATTATTTCTACTATTTTTCTATGTAGCAATATACTTCAATAGTTTGGTCTTGTGATTACACATATGTAAAAACCATATAAAGACTGACTATATTTCTCCATACTCATAATTTAAAGAAAGGTTTTCAAACATCTGGATGTTAAAATGTGATTCTCTTAGACTCAGATTTAATAAAGCCTCTAAATTTTAGAACAATATGATAAATGCTAAGTATTTCCTCAACCCAAAGTGAGATGGACAGCAGGTCAATTCAGAGAAGTGGCTGGAGAGAGTTGTCAGTATTGGGATGAGGGTCACTATGCACACTTTAAGTCAGTTGGGGGGGGGTCACAAGATGACCACTCTAATATATTGCCATTCATCTCCTAGAGCATTGTCTAATGGACATACATAGAACGCCACACCAACACACTGGAGGATGTATATATGTTTTCATATATGATAAACAGATAATAGTAAGTAAAGCACCTTCCTGAGTTCTGTGAGTTGTTCTAGGGAATTATCAAATCTGAAGAGGGGGTTTTGGGAACTCAAATTTATAGCCAGTCAGTCAGAAGAACAAGTTGCCCATGGATTTGCACCTGAGGTAGGGGCAGTCTTGTGGAACTGAGCCTTTAACCTGTGGGGTGTGTCTGCACCAACTCCGGATAGTGTCAGAATTCAATAAGTTGGACATTCAGTTAGAGTTAGAGAATCGTAGGATTGGTTATTGGTATCAGAAAAAGACAACACAGTTATATGTATAGTTGTGTATCATGCATTCTCATTGCTGTAAAGCATTCCATTGTGAGAATATTCATTCTTTATTTATCTATTGTACTTGTGGTGGGCATTTGGGTAGTTTTCAGTCTGGGGCTAATATTAACAGTACTACTATGAACACTCCAGTACACATTTCTACGGGTGTATATCTCAGGCTGGGACTTCTGGTTATAGGGTATGCATGTATTTAGGTTTATTAGATATTATCAAACATTTTTCCAAAGTGGTTCTACAAATTTACATCTCTACTAGCAGTATATGAGAGTTCCAGTTGTTCCTCATTCTCACCAACTTTTTAAACCTGAAAGAATACATTGACCAAAACCTTATAAAAATCATCTTTCCTACTATGAAAGATTTTAAAGAGTCACTTTAAAATCAAGAGCAGTAGTTCATTTTTTATTGCTGAGCAGTGTTCCATTGTGTGGAGGTTCCACAATAGGTTAATCCATCCACTAACTGATAAACATTTGGGTTGTTTCCAGTTTGGGGCTATTATAAATAAAGCTGCTATGAACGTTTGCCTACAAATCTTTGAGTGAACATACATTTTTCCTTCTCTTGGATAAATGCCTAGGAGTGGGATTTCAGGATTGTATGGAAGGTGGATGTTTTCTAATTCATGTAACAATATGCATGAATCTCAAAAGCATTAGGCTGAATTTAAAAAAATAAAAACAGACATAACGATTACTTATATTATGATTCTATTTATATGCTATGCCATTCTGGATCAATGGACAGAATCAGGTTAGAGGTTGCTTAGAGATGAAAGAGAGGTTTGGGTAACTTTATGGGGTAATAGAAATATTCTACAAGCTTTTATATAATAGTGGAGTTTGCATAACTACGTATGTTTGTCAAAACTAATTGAACCGTACATCTGAAAAGGGTGAGTTTTACTACCTGAATAATATACCTCAATAAATCTGACTTTAAAACAAACAAACTATACATATATATGTATATTTATATATATATACACATACACAGATAGATAGAGAGAGAGAGAGAGAGAGATAGGTAGATAAACATGAGGGCCATCTTTCCAATGCTATTCTACAACATTTTGGAAGTTCTAGCCCATATAGTAAATTTAAAAGTGAAATAGTAGATATAAGGCTTAGAAAAAAAGGAAGTTCCATTCTTCGCACATGACATGATTATGTAAAAATCCCCAGACCATCTACATAAAAATTATTAGAATTGCTAGAAACGGTTAACAGCATTGTCAGATCTCAAATCAATGTAAAAATGTTGTGCATACTTTACATGCTGGAAACATACAGAAAATTAATTTTTAAAATATTCATAGTAACAAAAATTAAAGCTACTTAATAAAGGATGACTATGACCTGCCTATAGGGAATTTAAAAACATTATTCAAGTTTTTTATAAGAATCAAAGAAGAATTGCAGAGACATACCATGTACTAACATGGACATGGACAGGAAGATGTATCATAAAAATGTCAATTTTCCCCAAACTAGTTTTCCCATGAAATATGACAAACTGAATCTGAAATGTATATGGCAGACCAAAGAAATAGGGAAAGGTAAGACATTCCTGAATAGAAAAATTATGTGAGAGTCTGTGTTCCACTATTTTTCAAAACTTTTTATTAAAAAATCAGTTGTGATTAAGATAGTATGGAGTTGATACTGGGATAGATGAATTAAAAAAAGGAACAAACGACAAAGATTTCAGAAACAGCTCCTTGAAAAAACAGAAATTTAATATATGTCATAGACAGCATATCAACTTACACTACTTACATAAACTTCCACGCTTTACAGGAATTCCAAGTGAATTATGGACTTAAATATCAAAGTTAAACTTTAAACTTCCTAGAAGAATATTTAGCAGGATATCTTTAAGACATTAAAATTAAGCATTTCTTAAATAAGACACAAATAGGGCAACCCAGAAGTAGCAGACTGACAAATTTGACTACATTACAATTGAGAACTTCCGTTCACAAAAAAGACACCACAGAATGAAAAGAAAATCATAAGCTGGTATGTATTTATAACAAATATAACTGAAAGAGAATGAGGAGCTGGAGTACTATAATTTATCTCAGTCTTCTATTGATAAACTTTTTCTTTTCTTTTTTTCCTTTAATTTATGATGATATAATAAATATACTTTTTTCTTTTTGCTAAGAGTGGAATTACTATGTCAAAAATGACAGATTTTCATTTAGTTAGATATTGCCCTACGGAGATGATTTTCCAGTTCACACTCTGTGGTAATCTGATGATGGCTCCCAAGACATTTCCTCATATTAATCCCCGAATCCTGAATGTTACCATATTTGGGTCTTTGCAGATGTGATTAGGCTGAGGATTTGGGGATGAAATTACTTTAGATTATCTGGGAGGGCCCTAAATGCCATCACAAGTGTCCATGGCCAAAGGAGATCAGATACACATAACAAAGGAGGAGGTAAGGCAACCACTGAGGTAGCGAGTGAGGACTGAAGACACAGGCCAGGAATAATAGAAGCCACCAGGAGCCAAAGAAACAAGGAACTGATTCTCCTCTGGAGATTTATTAATATCTTCTTGTAGCTTTTTTCTACTTATACTTTATATATTTTGAAATCAAGTTATTTGTTACTTACCTGTTTACCTTATCATTAAGTAGTAAACATATTATTCTCTAGTAATGATTTTTTATTAAAAATCTATTTTATGTAATATTAAAATAACATCTAGTTTCTTTCATTAATATTTGCATGGTATACTATTCCTCAGTCTATAACTCAATTTTTCTCTTTTCTTATGCTTTTCAGATGTGTTATTTGGAATTATCACATGTGAAGATTTTTTAAAAATCACTTTAATAATCTTTGTATTTTAGCTGGGGCTTCTAGTTCACATATATTTAATGTCATTGCTGATATCTTTGGATTTACTTTGACCATTTTATTACATTCTTTATATTTGTCCCACTTTTTATACTCCCTCCCTTTTTTGCCTTCTTTCATCTTGATTGAGAATTTTTGTAATATTATTTATTTCGCTATCTCATTATACTTTTGCTTTCACTGTATGGTTTATCATTCTTCTCTGAATATTTTGGTGATTGCCTTAAAGTCAATTCTTTTATCTTCCTTTTCAAAATTCAAATATATAGGAGAGATTTAACTACAGTAATCTCCTTTCAACTTGTATGTTATTGCTGTCTAGTATATCAGTTATTCATTAATCTCTCATTCTATAAACTAGTTATTTTATTTTTGTCTACTTAATTTTACCAGTGTTTTTAACAATATCTTTGCTCGTTATTCTGCTTTGCATTTTAAACCGTCAGGGAGATTTTTCTCTCTGAGGTACATTCTTTAGAATTTCCTTTAATGATGGTCTGGTAGTGAATTCTCAGCTCTTTTAATGAAAATGTTTTAATTTTACCAAAGTTCCTGAAACATATTTTTATTCATTGCAGTAGTTTGGCACAGTCATTTTCTTTTACGTACTAAAAATATTATTTTACTCATTTCTTTATTTTTTTAGGAAGATTAGCCCTGAGCTAACTACTGCCAGTCCTCCTCTTTTTGCTGAGGAAGCCTGGCCCTGAGCTAACATCGTGCCCATCTTCCTCTACTTTATATGTGGGATGCCTACCACAGCATGGTGTGCCAAGCGGTGCCATGTCCGCACCTGGGATCCGAACTTGCAAACCCCAGGCCGCCGAGAAGCGGAACGTGTGAACTTAACCACTGTGCCACTGGGCTTACCCCTATTTTACTCATGTCTAATGTTGAGCTGTTTGCTGGAAGCGGTTCACTTTTGTAGATAATCTCCATTGCCTTTCCAGTTGCTTTTAAGAATTTTTTTTCCTTTGACATTCTGTAGTTTCAGTGTCATAACAGTGATGAGACGGCTTTTCACTATAAACCTCTTTTGAAGACTTATGAATTCATTACGTGTGCTATTGTTTTACTTTTAGAAAAAAAAGGAATGGCTTATAAATTTTATGAGATACCTTTTCAGAATGAATGGATATTATCATGTTTTTTTCTTATAATTTATTGATGTAAAGGATTATTTGATACATACTTTCATATTAAACTACTCTTTTATTCCTATATTAAAACCCACTTGGTCGTAGTGTATTACTATTTTGATGGAAGTCTGGGGCTTTTGCTAACTTTTCATTTTAAATGATCTGGTTCTTACTTATAATTGAGATTTTTCTATAATTTTACTTTAGATGCTATCATGATAACATTTTATTATTAAAATTTTACTAGCTTTGTAAAATGAAACAGGAAGATTTATATCTTGTTACGGGCAAGGATAGTTTCAGTAGCTCTGTCAATCTTTAATAATCTAAAATTCAGCTATGAAGAGATCTGCTCTGAGGGCCCTTTCCAATGGGATGTCTTTTATTAACTCCTGAATTTCTTCTATTCTAATTAGTCCATTAAAATTTTATACTTTCTCTTGGGTAGTTTTGGTTGTTTATATTTTTCCAGTAAATTGTGCTATTTATCTTGGTTTACAAAGCTGTTGCCTTTCACTTGTAAGTAGCAGTGTTTCAAGATTTTTAATAATCCTCTTTTATGTTACATTATCTTTCTCACTCCTCATGGAGTCTACATGTCTATTTTCCCTCCTTTTGCTTTCCCCAATAATACAAGTTGTGTAGCTTTGGTATCAGTCTTTTCAAAGAAAAATCTTGTGACCGTTTATTATAAATGAATTTTGTCGTTGTTTGCCATTTCATATTTGATTTTTCTACAATAATTCCAATATCCTGATTCTTTTGGTAAATAATGTCATTCCTTCAAAATTTCTTTTTTTACTTATTTACTTTTTTGTCTTTTTTTAATTTTATATTTACGTAGGTAACATGGATTTATAACATTGTATAAATTTCAGATGTACATCATTATATTTTGCCTTCTGTATAGATGACACCATGTTCCTCACCAAGAGTCTAATCGCCATCCATGGTCATACAAATGTGCCCCTTTATCCCTTTCACCCTCCCAGTACCCCCCTTCCTCTCTGGTAAACACAAACCTGTTCTTTGTATTTATGTATTTGTTTGTTTATTTAATACAAATGAGTGAAATCATATGGTATTTGTCTTTCTCTGACTTATTTTGCTTTGCATAATGCCCTCAAGGTCCATTCATGTTGTCATAAATGGCAAGATTTCATCTTCTTTTATGGCTGAGTAGTATTTCATTGTGTATATATATACACATACACACACACATACATACATACATGTATATCTGTGTATACATCTGTTTATATATATACATATATATGTGTGTATATATATATACCACATCTTCTTTATCCATTCATCTATCAATGGGCAATTATGTTCTTTTCAAGGCTTGGCTATTGTGAATATTGTGAATAACACTGCAATGAACATAGGAGTGTAAATACCTTTCTGAGTTGATGTTTTCATGGTATTTGGATAAATACCTAGAAATGGAATAGCTGGATCATATGGTAGTTCTCTTCTTAATTTTTTGAGGAATCTCCATATTGTTTTCCATAGTGTCTGCACCAGTTTACATTCCCACCAGCAGTATATGAGAGTTCATTTTTCTCCACATCCTCTCCAACACTTGTTACTTCTTGTTTTGTTAATTATAGCCATTCTGATAGGTGGGAGGTGATAGCTCATTGTAGTTTTGATTTGTTTGCATTTCCCTAATAATTAATCATGTTGAGCATCTTTTCATGTGCCTGTTGGTCATCTGTATATCTTCTTTAGAAAAATGTCATTCAGATCCTTTGCCTCTTTTTTAATTGGGTTGTTTCTTTTTTTGTTGTTGAGTTGTATGAGTTCTTTATATATTTTGGAATATTAACCCCTTATCAGATATATGGTTTACAAATATCTTCCCCAATAGGTAGGTTATCTTTTCATTTTGCTGATAGTTTCCTTTGCTGCTCCGAAGCTTTTTAGTTTGACGTAGTCTCATTTGTATGTTTATTCTTTTTTTTTTTTTTTTTTTTGCAGAGGAATATTCACCCTGAGCTAACATCTGTCCCAATCTCCTGCTATTTTATATGTGGGTCACTGCCACAGCATGGCTGCTGACAAATGGTGTAGGTCTGTGCCTGGGAACTAAACTCAGGCCACCAAAGTGGAGTGTGCTGAACTTAACCACCAGGCCACAGGGCTGACCCCTGTTTATTTATTCTGTTGTTTCCCTTACCAAAGGAGATATATTCCAAATGATACCACCCAGACTGATGTCAGAGTGCATACTGATTATGTTTTCTTCTAGGAGTTTTATGATTTCAGGTCTCATATTCAAGTCTTTAATCCCTTTTGAGTTAATTTTTCTGTATGGTATAAGATAGTGGTCTATTTTCATTCTTTGGCACATAGGTGTCCAATTCTACCAGCACCATTTTTTGGAGAGAATTTCCTTTCTCCATTGTATGTTCTTGGCTCCTTTGTTGAAAATTAACTGCCCATAAATGTGTGGGTTTATTTCTGGGATCTCAATTCTGTTCCATTGATCTACAAGTCTGTTTTTCTGTCAGTACCATGCTGTTTTGATTACTATAGCTTTGTGGTATTATTTTGAAATCAGGGAATATAATACTTCCAGCTTTCTTCTTTTTTCTCAGGATTCCTTTGGCTATTTAGGGTCTTTTCTTGTTCCATATAAATTTTAGGATTCTTTTTCATTTTTAAGAAAAATGTCATTGGGACTTTGATAGGGATTGCATTTAATCTGTAGATTACTTTAGGCAATGTGGACAGTCTAACTGTGTTAATTCTTTCAAACCATCACTATCGAATATCTTTACATTTCTTTATGTTTTCTTCCATCTCTTTCAACAATGTCTTACAGTTTTCAGTGTCCATGTCTTTTGTTTTCTTGGTTAAATTTATTCCTAGGTATTTTATTCTTTTTGTTGTGATTGCAAATGGGACTGTATTCCTGAGTTCTCTTTCTGTTAGTTCATTGTTAGTGTATGAAAATGCAACTGATTTTTGAATGTTGATTTTGTACACTGCAACTTTACTATATTCATTTACTATTTTTAATAGTTTTTTGTGGATTCTTCAGGGTTTTCTATATATAAAATTATGTCATTTGCAAATAGAGACAGTTTTACTTCTTTCTTTCCAATTTAGATACCTTTTTTTTTTTGTCTTGTCTAATTTTTCTGGCTAGGACATCCAATACTGTGTAGAATAAGAGTGGTAAGAGTGAGCATCCTTGTCTTATTTTTGTTCTTACAGGGACAGAATTCAGTTTTTCACCATTGAGTATAATGTTAGCTGTGGGTTTGTCATATATGGCCTTTACTATGTTGAAATATTTTTCTTTTATACCCATTTCATTGAGAGTTTTTATGATAAATGGATGTTGAATCTTGTCAAATGCTTGCTCTGCATCTATTGAGATTATCATGTAATTTTTATTCTCCATTTTATTAATGTAGTATATCACACTGATTTGTAAATGTTGAACCATTCGTGCATCCCTGGAATAAATCCCACTTGACCATGGTTTATGATCCTTTAAATGTAGCATTTTATTGAATTTGCTAATATTTTTTGAGGATTTTTGCATTTATGTTCATTTGCGGTTTTGGCCTGTGATTTTCTTTTTTGCTGTCATTCTTCTCTGGTTTTGGTATCAGGGTAATGTTGGCCTCATAAAGTGAGTTAGGAAGCATTCTCTCCTCATCAATTTTTCAGTAGAGTTTGAGAATAATAGTTATTAGATTTTCTTTGAATATTTAGTAGAATTCACCAAAGAAGCTGTCTGGTCCTGGACATTTGTTTAGGGAGGTTTTTGCTTATTGTGTTGGTCTCCTTACAAGTGATCAGTCTATTCAGATTCTTTATTTCTCCTTGATTCAGCTTTGGAAGGTTATATGATTCTAGGAATTTACCCATTTCTTCTAGATTATCCAGTTTGTTGGCATATAGCTTTTCATAGTATTCTCTGATAATCTTTTGTATTTCTGTTATATCTGTTTTAATTTGTCCTCTTTCATTTCTGAATTTATCTATTTGAGGCATCTCTCTTTTTTTTCTAGTCAATCTAGCTAAAAGTTTGTCAATTTTGTTTATCTTTTTAAAGAACCAGCTCTTACTTTCATTGATCCTTTCTATTGTCTTTTTAATCTCTATTTCATTTATTTCTGATCTGATTTTTATTATTTCCTTCCTTCTACTGAGTTTGGGCTTTGTTTGTTCTTTTTCGAGTTCTTTTATGTATAGGGTAAGCTTGCTTATTTGAAATTTTTCTTGTTTATTGATGCAGGCCTGTATTGCTATAAACTTACCTCTTAGTACCACTTTTGCTGCATCCCACAGGTTTTGGTATGTTGTGTTTTAATTTTTATTTTCTCCAGGTATTTCTTAATTTCTCCTTTGATTTCTTCATTGACCCAATAGTTGTTCAGTAGCATATTGTTTAGTCTCCACCTATTTGTGAGTTTTCCAGCTTTCTTCTTGTAGGTGATTTCTAGTTTCATACCATTGTGGTCAGAAAAATTGCTTAATAAGATTAAATTTATTGAGACTTGTTTTGTTTCCCAGGATTTGGTCTATCTTTGAGAATGTTCTCTGTGCACTTGAGAATAATGCATTAATAATTAATGAACTTAATACATATGTTAAGTTCAACTGATCTAATGTTTTATTTAAGGACAATGTTTCCTTATTGACTTTCTTTCTGGATGAAATATCCATTGATGTAAGGGGGATATTAAAGTCCCCTACTATTATTGTGTTGTTGTTAATTCCCCCTTTAGGTCTGTCAATAATTGTTTTATATACTTTAGTGTTCCTATGTTAGGTTCATATGTATTAATAAATTTTATGTATTCTTGATGGATTTTCTTCTTTATCACTATATAATGTCCATCTTTTCCTCTTGTTTTCTTTTTTTGGTTTGAAGGCTATTTTGTCTTATATAAGTATGGCTACATCTGCTTTCTTTTTGTTGTCGTTTGCTTGAAGTATCATCTTCTATCTCTTCACTTTGAGCCTATATTGAGCCTTTCTATAGACCTGAAATGGGTCTCCTGGAATTAGCATATTTTTGGGTCGTGTTTTTTAATCCACCCAGTCACTCTGTGTCTTTTGTTTCATGAATTCAATCCATTTACATTTACGGTAATTATTGACGTATGAAGACTTACTACTGCCGTTTTATCTTTGTTTACTGGTTGCTTTATATTTCCATTGTTTCTTTTTCCTTGCATTTCTGTCTGCAATTTCAGTTTGGTGGTTTTCTGTGATGTTTTTCTCAGTTTCCTCTTTATGTTTTGTAACTCTTTTCTAAATTTTTCTTTTGTGGTTTGTATAAAAGATCTCATAGATAAAATAGTCCTTAGTCTGCTGATAGCCTCTTATCTTCATTTGCCTGTGTATGTTCCATCCTTTTCCTCTTCCCTTTTTATCTTTTTGTTGTCAGAAATTATCCCATTTTGTATTGTGAATTAGTTACTAAATTGAAGTTGTTTTAGTTATTATTAATGCTTCCTTTCTCTTTAATCTTTATGTTAAAATTAAGTGTGCACTATACTATTTCTGATACACATTTGCAATTTTCTGATTCTGTCTATCTATCTACCTATCATCTTGCTCAAATCTTTGTAAAACTTTGCCTTTTCATTTCAGGTAGAAGGGCTTCTTTCAACGCTTCTTGTCAGGTAAGTCTAGTGGCAATGAACTCCATCAACTTTTGTTTGTCTGGGAAAGCTTTTTTTTCTCCTTCATATCTGAAAGATGATTTTTTTTAAAGATTGGCGCCTGAGTTAACATTTGTTACCAATCTTCTTAATTTTTTTCTTATCCCCAAAGCCCCCAGTACATAGTTGTATATTCTAGCTGTAGGTCCTTCTGGTTGTGCTATGGGATGCCACCTCAGCATGGCCTGTCGAGTGGTACCAAGTCCATGCCCAGGACCCAAACTGGCAAAACCCTGGGCTGCTGAAGCAGAGCACACAGAGTTAACTATTCAGCCACAGGGCTGACCCTCTGAAAAATGATTTTGCTGGATAGATTACTCTTGGCTGAAAGTTTTCAGTCTTTCAATATTTTTAATATATCTCGCTATCCTGGTTTGTAGGGCTTCTGCTGAGAAATCTGCTGATAGTCTAATGGGGGTTCCTTTGTATTTTATTTTTTTTCTCCCTGGCTACTTTTTTTTTCTTTTCCCCCAAAAGCCCCCTGGTACATAGTTTTTAGTTGTGGGTCCTTATAGTTGTGACAGGTGGGATGTTGCCTCAGCATGGCTTGATGAGTGTTGCCATGTCTGCACCCAGGATCTGAACCAGCAAAAGCCTGGGCCGCTGAAGTGGAATGTGTGAACTTAACCACTCTGCCATGGGGCCAGCCTCTCTCCCTGGCTACTTTTAATATCCTTTTTTGTCATTGATTTTCAACAGTTTTATTATCATGTGTCTTGGAGAAGGTCTTTTTGCACTGAGATAAGTAGGTGTTCTATTAGTTTCATGGGTTTGTATATCCAGGTCCTTCCCCAAGTTTGGGAAATTCATAGCTATTATTTCATTAAATAATCTCTCTATTCCCTTCTCCCTCTTTTCTCTTTCTGGGTTACCCATTAAACTTTTCATGCCCTTTCTTATGGAGTTGATTAATTCTAGTAGAATTTCTACAAGTGTTTTAAGTCTTAATTCTCTCCTCTTCTACCTGCATCATTGCTAGGTTTCTATCTTTGAGTTTGCTAATTCTCTTTTCCATATGATCTCTTCTATTACCAATGCTTTCTAATGCATTCATCATCTCATTTATTGAGTTCTTCAGCTCCAGAATTTCTGTTTGGTTCTTTTTCAGAGTTGCAGTCTCTTTGATAAACTGTTCCTTCAGTTCATTGATTTTATTCCTGCACTCATTGAACTGCCTTTTTGAATTTTCTGGTAGTTTTTTGAGTTTTTCATGACAGTTGTTTTGAAATCTTTATCAGTTAGATCACAATCTTCTGTGCCTTTATGTTTTATTTCTGGAGAATTGCTTTCTTTTTGAAGTGCCATGTGTTATGGCTTTTGTGGTGCTTGCTGAATTATTCCTCTGCCAGCACATTTGTTGTAGCAAACACATTTTTTTTCTTGGTATAGCTTTGTTTTGATTCAAACATTTCAACTGTTGGACATTAGAATTGATTACTTTGTTTCTTAGTAGGTGGTGCTATAGGGCTTATTTTTAGTATCTATTATCTGACATACCTCTGGCTATATTTGAGAATCTATGAGTTCCTCCCTCCACTGCCTCTACTTGGGGTGCTGCCAGTACTCTTTTTGTCACTGCCTATGCTTCTGAGTGTTACTGATGACTTCCTGTTGCTGTTGTCACTGCAGTCACTGGCTTTGCCACTGGGGATACAAGGATGGCTGTTGCTTCAGCCACATCTTGGATCACCTGGGTTTGAACCTCTGCCACAGTGGTGAGGGGAGGGTGAGAGTGGAGAGGGAGCCTGGTATATAGGGCACCATCTCAGCTATTGCCTGTTACTTTTGTGGTTATAACCACTCCTACATTTGGGATGTCTGAGTTCTGTGCACACCTCCTGCTGCTAGGCTCCAAGCTGAGGCTGGGGGCTTGGAATCATGGGGCTCAATCTTTGCTGCTGCTTCACTTCCCATGGCGACAGGTGCCACTGTGGTTGGCTGGCAGGAGTTGCACATGTGCCTTTGCTGCTACCCACCAAGTTATCTGGGGCTGGGAGTGGCTGACTCAGCTGCTGCAGCTGGGATCCAGGATGCTGAGCTCTGACTCTGCTCTTCCCCCATTTAGCCTTCTCTGTGTGCTCCAATTTACCCACCTTTCTCTATACATCAATGTGTGGATCTTTTTTGTGTCTTGGTGTGCTTTACAATGTAGCCTTTGTCAGGTTATGGATGTTTTATTCACTGTAGATTGAAGAGGAGAGACAAAAGGATCCTTGCACACCACCATGATGATCTCTTTTTTATTCTTTAATGATAGAGGCATTTAAGAACACAAATTTCTCTCTAACTACAAGTTTTACTGTGTTCCATATAGTTCTGTACAAAATATTCTCTTTTTTATTTGATTCTAAATAGCAATGCCCTTTAAGTAATTAGCATTGTTATCAATCTATCAACCATAATCTTAACTATTAAGAGGTCATGATTCAGGATAATTTACAAGTTAAAAACTTACTATAACAAAAGTAAAAGAAATTTAATTTTAAGTATGTTAATTAAAAACGTATATGCTTTAAAATCCTATTGGCTCTGGTTTTGGAAGAAACACAACATAGAAAAATAATATTGATCAAAATTAATTACTGGAGTAATAATTTCAGAGAAATTTGAATTCTCAAGAGCACATATCAGACAAGACAAAGTGTTTTTAACTGATAAACATTCACCCACCATTAAGAAGGAAGAGGCTTTACGCACTGAATATATTTCAATAATCACATTTAGATCCAGGGGTAGCAAATTTGTGTTATAAAATTTCAGGAAGTAGACAAGAATGCTACAGGACTGCATTACTAAAACAGAACTCTCAGTCTTTGTCATTGAATTGCAATAAAATAAAGAGACTCAAAACTCTAGATGAATAAAAAAGATCTTTAACATTGCCTGATTTCAGATTTTCCATTAATGCCAGTGTGTGGAAACTGAGTTAGAACTGATTTTATTTAGGAAAAGTGAAAGAATGTGCCATGTTTGTATTCATAGTGTAGTGGCTTAAATTTGTTTCACTTATGCTCTTTCTTCTCCATTACATGGTTTCATATTACCACGACATTTCCCACTCAAGAAAAAGATGATAATTGTATTTACTATTAAACGAAATATAATAATAAATTGATAAACCACCTCTGCAATTATGAAATGCAACTTCAAAGAAAATAGGTATGAGAAAATATATGAATAAAAATATAAGCAAAAACCTGTAATTTGTTAAAGAAAACAAAGTGAAAAAGGTTATATGACAAAGATATAAAGGCATATAAATGTTCAAATATTAGAAATAATAATATAATAGTCATATTAATGTCCATGGATGCCACATGTGATTGTCTTTAGAGATGGTAAGATGGTGTATGTGGAGATGAGGAATGTAGGGAAATTAAATCATCATCTCTCTTAGTAGGAAGGAAGCTGATAAAAATGTAAATTGATTATTTTGTAAGAGTAGTATAAACATGCTATTTAGAAATATAGAGTTAAATACCAGAATAAATAGCTACAAGTGTTGAATATAGTTGTCACTAAGGACCAGGAATCAGGAGTGGGAAGAAATAAATTAGGAGACAGCTTTCGTCTGTTATAAGGCTAGAATTCAATTTGACTTTTTAAAAATATCTGCAAGTATTGCAGTGAAAAAAATTAAATGAAAAGATTCTGAAGACATATGGAGCATAAATCCAATTATGTATTTAAGTATATCTATATATACACAAATATATTTACATATATATACACACATATGTACATTCATATGTTCTTAAAAATGTTATCAGACAAATGATGAAATGCTCACAGTGTTACCACAGAGCAGTGGGATTATGGTAAATAAAAAAAATTCTTTAATTGTCTGCTAAATACATGTAAGCAGTGTTTTAAGCACTGGGAATGCTAAGATGAATGCAATGCAGACAACCACCACCAAAGATGATGTCTAAAGTGATGTCTCCAAACAATTGAGAGGCAACTCAACTGCGTCACTTCTAGTCAGTTTTTTAATCAATTTATTGTTTTGTCTTTTCTTCCTCATCCTCTGTTACTCTGGGGGTGGGGTGGAGGAGGTAAAAAACTCTGTTGTTACTATTGGATTCAGGGAGTAAAGGCAAAAAATTCTTGATAATTGTCATGTACTACACACTTTCAGAGCATTCATATTTCTATCTGATATCCATAAAGCTATGTTGAATACTCATATATTTTGTAATGCAATAATATTGGATCTTTTACACCAATGCGTTAGTTATTTTGGAAGCTATTTTTGTGGTTTTCTCTGTGTGTTATTTTAATTTAACTTCCCATGTTTCAATCATTTTATTCTTAAACATATGTTCATCAAAGTAATTGCTTTAATGTGAAATGCTGATTGTATTTGCTGTTATTTCTTAATAAGTGTGAGATATTTTTAGATAAATGTCATGAAAATAAAATCCTTACATTATAAGAAAGATATATAACAGAGAAACAGATGAGTAATGGGCTGTGACTCATCACAAATGGGTTCTAAGTTTTACAACAAGAATCTATCAGCAGATAAGAAAATGTAACTGCACAAAGACCAATTGTCTGAGGTTAGTACACAAGCTAATATTAGACCATTTCACTTTTTTCTCCTGAGTGACGTGAACAATATGATTGATTCATTTTGTTGAAAACAAGTGAACAAGACTGGCAAATGCACACTGCTTCAGACCATGAAATCCCAATTGGTCCAATTGCAGATAAATTTATCATGCCTACAGAGATGTTATTATAGCTACAAGTCATGTTCTCTCCATCACAATAACTAGTGAATGAAAGGGGCCAGGGTTTCAGTGTAATCTACTCAAGCGTGTGTCTTCAGACAATTTTTTTTGAATCAGAGGATTCTTCTGTAATTTAATGTTTTTCCTTTTAACACTCTTGACAAATGCCATTACAAAGTCTCTTGACAAGAGGTTTTATGCATTATTTGGAAATGTTTCTTCCGTGATTGTGACCAGTTATATAGGATTAAGAAATACAACTTGTCCACCAAATGGGGCAGATCGAAGTGAGCTATAATCCGAGCTAGTAACTGTAGTAGTATTGTGCATCACATATGAGATAAATCCTGGAAGGCTGTGCTTTGAAAGATGGAAGTCAGACAGAGGATTTATACAAGGAGGCTGAGAAACACTTCAAGGCAGATTCAGAAGTCCAACATCCAAGTTGAGAAACTAAGCCAAGAAACAGGCTGTAGTTGGAAATCACAGATACGATCATAGAATCTACAGAAAAGTAAGTGAGTCCAGGTGAAAAATCAGCAACCTTCACTCTCCTCAGATGGTTTGTCTTCAGTTCAATGTATAGGTCTCATAGCTTCCTTTTCCCCCTAACAAAGCCAACTTGTTGCTGAAAATGGAACCTGGCCTCAAAGCTGATTCTTATCTTCAATCTTCTATCTTTCTCAAACAAACTTGTCCTTTGAGCAAAATGGGCTGGAAAACCTGTGAGATTTGCTGTCACTAATTCTGAGTGTGTGACAGGAAAGAAGCTAGGAGGAGTGTGGATTGGGCCCTTGCCAGGGAAAGCACATAGTGACAATAGATTTCTCAAGATGTACCTCCCAGGTGGCCAGGAACTCCTGGGTTTCAATGGCATGAATGGGGGTGGAGGGAGAGAGAAGGGATTTGTGAAAGGTCTCCAGGTTACACAAATCGAGTGTCCTAGAAAGCCAGCTGAGAAGGGATAGTTTGAAGAAATTCACACTTGGAAAGTTTCCTAGGTTTGTGATTTTATTATTATTGCTGTTAATTCATTTTTTTTCTTATAACAGTAACAGTTTAATAGTAGAAAACGTGGGATATATTTTTAAAGTATTTTTTAAAAAGTTATAGCCATTAATAAATCTCCAATCTAGATGTGATTTCTTCACTAATTTCACTGTTCATGAGAGAGTACACACTCTCAAGACACAAGGTCTGCAACCCAGCTTTGCAGAAATACACAACCAGCCCTACACACAGGTGCCCCCATCTCAAGCCTCAGGATCTGGCTGGAAGATACCATTCCCATCTCTGATACTCTTACTTTGAGACGAGTCAGAGTTGTGATCCCCTACTGAATAGCAGCATTTACGAGAAATGCATTCTTGAAAGAGTGATTTTGGAGGTGCATTATTTGTGTGAAGCCCGGAGCTGAGGTACTGGGAATGTAGATGGAACAATATAACCAAGAAAACTTTTTTCATCTGATCCTTTCTACTTCTTTCTGGTCTAGAGGTATGTATAAACTCCAGTCAAAATGAATTAAAGAAAATTCTAAAGCACAGGTCTTTTACTTTGGCAAACCCTGCATGCTTGTCTTACCTGTAAATGGAGGTTTCATTATAATCATAGTTATTAGTTATTGAGTATTTTGTATGGGTTAAGCACAGTTTCACAAAACATCTTTGTTTTGCATGTCTTGGAAGGTAAGTGGAAAAAATGACGGGCTCTGTTTGTAAAAGCTACAAGGTTACTAACATCCCATTGACGTCTGGTGCAAGAGGTATTGGGTGGAGATATGCAATAGGCCATCTCCTTAATCTTCACAACAGCCCTATGAGATAAAATTGTTGTTATCACTACTTCACAGATTGAGAAAAAAAAGAACAGAAGATTAACTTGTTCAAGGTCACACAGGTAGTATGTGATGGTGTAACTCAATTCTTTACAGTTTACTTTCAGAGCCCAAGCTTTTAACCAGTACGGTATATACCTTACTTTCTGTCAAAATGTTTTGAGCACCCTTGTACTTTAGTCTTGTTCACTCTTGTTTGTATGTGTTGTTTTTCTCCTATAATTAACAATTATATAATTATCTCTCAACACAAACCTGTGACCTAATCTCTAAATTACTAGGACAAAATTTTTTTATAACTTTATAGCCAAAAATTTTATCTGGGGTTTTTGTTTGTTTTGTTTTTATTTGTGAGGAAGATTGGCCCTGATCTAACATCTGTGACCAATCTTCCTCTTTTTGTATGAGAAAGATTGTTGCTGAGCTAACATCTGTGCCAATCTTCCTCTATTTTATGTGGGATGCTGTCACAGGGTGGTTTGACAAGTGGTGCTAGGTCTGTGCTCAGGACCCAAACCTGTGAACCTGGGCCACCAAAGCAGAGCATATAAACTTAACCACTACACCATGGGGCTGACCCCATATCTCAAGATTTATTGTGATTGATATCTTCTTCTCTTCCAAGAAAATATGTTTTCTGCTTTTATTACCAATTTCAGTTTTATAGTTTGTGCATATTTCTTTCTTCAATTAACTATTAGAAACTTACTGGTTACTTTTCTTTTTGTGTGAACTCTTTAAAAATTATTATGTAGTTATCAACTTTTCACAATATTTAAGGCAAATATTTTTCCAAATGATTCTCTATCTTCAATGTTTGGATGATTTCATGTACCATAATTTTATTATTTTATGTAGTCAAAATTATCTTTTCTTAGTAATTTCTTCCTTGCTCTTATGAGTCTTTCTAATTCAGAGGATAGATAATCATTAATTTAGATTATTCAAAGTGTAGTCTGATGACCAATATCTGGCTGAGAACTGGTGGTTACTGGTCAGTAACAGAAATTGAGAAGAGCCATTTGGAAACTTCTATAGCAATGTGACATAGAATTCTATGTCTATTGAGTCTAATAATTAAAAAATAGGTTTAATATTTTGCATCTTTTTCATTTCCATTTTTCTAATAATTCTTTTTAATGCATTTTTATAAAGAATTGCCCATGACATATTTGGAGAAGTTTGACAATCATCAATCTATATTTTTCCTCATCTTCATCACTTGGAGAAGGAGGCAGCATAAAAAAAGGAGTTTTGTGTTTATTTTTTTCTGTTTTATGCACATATGTAATTTAAATGCAAGAAAAAGTTATTTTGGTATATGCTATGTCATATGGTTAAACGTTATTTATAAAAACAATTTTCAGAGTAGCAAAATGGTGGACTAGGAAACTCCAAGTTCTCAATCCCCCATGGAAATGGCAAAAAGAAAAAACACAAGAAGTTGAAGAAGTTGTCTGAACCAACTATGTGGGATCCCTGGAAAATAGTCAAAGGTTCACTTCCAGCAAGCAAATACCAATAAAGAAAAAGTCATCTTCAAAAAGTAGGAAAGTTTTGTGTCATTTTTACTCATCCTTGTACCACCTCCTTCCCAGTCCATTGGTGATCTTGGTCTTGAGCAGATGGCAACTCTGTTCCAAGATCCTCCCCCTTGAACTAGAGGCAGCCGAGCAGACTTTATTTGCAAATTGTTGCATACATTTGTTCTAACTTGTCTGGGGGGATACCTGAAGGAATGACACAAGATACTCATCTTTGTTTTGCATGTCTTGGAAGGTAAGTGGAAAAAATGAAGGGCACTGTTTGTAAAAGCTACAAGGTGACTACAATCCCGTAGATACCTGTTGCAAGAGGTATTAGGTGGAGATGTACAATAGGCCATCAAAGACCCAGAAGAAAAGCTGGGGCAAGATGTTTTAGGAAATTTAGGACACTCAAAAGCAGCCAAATACAGAGGAATTTAGAAAACCACATGCATGCCTGGAGAAGACATATGCTCAGAAAACTACTGAGAAAACCTTAAGCTTTCAACTTGGGATGACCCCTAAGCCAGAACAAGCTTACCTAAGTGATTAAGGAGTGTCCCAGCATAGAGTCAGTCTTTAAAGACTGGAAAGGTGACTATTCTTTTTGTTACTTTTTGATTTTTTTGGCGGTTTTGTTTGCTTGCTTGTTTGTTTCTTTCAGCTCCTGGAACTCAAGAAAATGTCTGTCAAACATTAGCTGAACAGTAGCTAAAGGAATAGAGACTTCAATGATCACACATAAGAAATACTGTTTGTAAAACTAGTTTGGAAAAGTCTCAAATGGACTACTCCAGCCTTCAACATTCAACAATGATAACAACAACAAAGAAATCCTGGGGAGTGGGGAGAATCTGATTTCCAGAGTTCCCACATTATAATAATCAAATGTCCAATTTTCAACTAAAAGAATCACAAGACATACAAAGAAAAAGAAAAAGATGATTCATTCAAAACTTCCAAAAGTTGAAAGTAACCCTGACTGAGGAAGCCTAGATATCATACCTTCTAAACAAAAACTTTAAAACAAGTATCTGAAATATGTTCAAAGAACTAGGGTAAAATATGGACAGAGAAATAGAAGAAATTAAGAAAACAATATATGAACAAATTGAGAATATAAACAAAGAGATACAAATTATAAGGAGGAACCAAAGAGAAATTGTGGAGCTGAAAATTATAACTAAAATAAAAAATTTCCTGTAGGGGCTCAATAGCAGATTTGAGGATGCAGAAGAAGGACCAGTTAACTTGAAGAAAGGAGGATTGAAATTATCAATTCTGAGAAACAGAAAGAAAACAAATAGTCAACTATAACATTAGGATAAAGGGAAGGAAACCACCAAAGCAAAGACGATCTTATCACTCTAACCACAAACTTACAACACAAGTTGGAATAAGAGATGAAAATAACAATTTAGGAGGGGAAGAGGAAAGGGACTAAATCAGTCTAGGCCAAGTAAGAGACCACCAGAAAATGGACTATATTATACATGAGATTCTGAATACAAACTTCAGGGTAGCCACTAAACTAACAAACAGAAAAGAGACACAAAACATAAATAAGGAAAAATCTAAGAAACCCAGCATAAGAAATTGCAGAAGTCAATGGGTAGGCTAAAACACACAGGACAAGAAACAAAGGTAACACAGAAAAACAAGATAATGAGCGACAGAATTACAGCATTAAGCCCTCATGCATCAATAATCACCCTCAATGTAAACGGATTGAACTCTGCAATAAAAAGACATAGAGTGGCAAAATGGATTAAAGAACAAGATCCAACAATTTGTTGCCTCCAGGAAGCACACCTCAGCCCCAAGGACAAACACAGGCTCAGAGTGAAGCGGTGGAAGACAATACTCCAAGCTAATAGCTAACAAAAGAAAGCAGGTGTTGCAATACTTATATCAGACAAAACAGATTTCAAAATAAGGCATGTAAAGAAAGACACAGATAGACATTGTATAATGATCAAAGGGACACTTCATCAAGAAGGAATAATGCTTATAAATGTCTATGCACTCAACACGGGAGCACCAAAGTTCATAAAGCAACAATTAAAAGACCTAAAAGAAGATATTAAAAATAACACAATAATAGTAGGGGACCTCAACACCCCACTCAAATCAGTGGACAGATCATCCAGACAGAAAATCCACAAGGAAACAGTGGAGCTAAACAAAAAGATAAAACAATTGGACTTAAGAGACATATATAGAACACTTCATCCAAAAACAGCAGAGTACACATTCTTCTTAAGTGCGCATGAAACATTCTCAAGGATAGATCATATGTTAGGAAACAAGGCAAGCCTCTACAAATTTAAAAAATTGAAATAATAACAAGCATCTTCTCTGATCATAATGCTGTAAAGTTAGAAATTAATTACAAGAAAAAAGCTGAGAAAGGCACATGGATGTGGAGACTAAACAATACACTATTGAACAAGCAATGGATCATTGAAGAAATTAAAGAAGAAATCAAAAAATACATGGAGACAAATGAAAATGATAACATGCCATATCAACTCATATAGGATACAACAAAAGCTGTGTTAAGAGGTAAATTCATTGCAATACGGACACATATTAACAAATGAGAAAAATCCCAAATAAGCAATCTTAAACTACACCTAACTGAATTAGAGAAAGAAGAACAAACGAAGCCCAAATTCAGCAGAAGGAGAGAAATAATAAAAGTCAGAGAAGAAATAAATGCTATTGAAATGAAAAAGGCAGTAGAAAGCATCAATGGAACAAAGAGCTGGTTCTTTGAGAAGATAAATAAAATTGACAAAGCCCTACCCAGACTTACAAAGAAAAGAAGGGAGAAAGCTCAAATAAACAAAATCAGAAATGAAAGAGGAGAAATAACAACAGACTCTGCAGAAATACAATGGATTATAAGAGAATACTACAAAAAACTATATGCCAACAGAATGGATAACCTAGAGGAAATGGATAAACTCTTGGACTCCTACAATCTCCCAAAGCTCACTCAAGAAGAGGCAGACAATTTGAACGACCAATCACAAGGAAAGAGATTGAAACAGCAATCAAAAGCATCCCAAAGAATAAAACCCCAGGACCAGATGGCTCTCCTGGGGAATTCTACCAAACTTTCAGAGAGGATATAATACCTATCATTTTCAAGCTATTCCAAAAAATTAGGGAGTATGGAACACTCCCTAACACGTTCTATGAGGCCAACATCATGCTGATACCAAAGCCTGACAAGAACAGCATGAAAAAAGAGAACTACAGGCCAATATTGCTGATGAACATAGATGCAAAAATTCTCAACAAAATCTTGGCAACCCAAATTCAGCAATTCATAAAAAGGATCATACATCATGATTAGGTGGGATTCACACCAGGAACACAGGGATGCTTCAATATCTGCAAATCAATCAACATGAAACACCACATCAACAAACTGAGGAATAAAAACCACATGATAGATGCAGAGAAAGCATATGACAAGATCCAACAGCCATTTATGATAAAAACTCTGAACAAAATGGGGATAGAAGGGAACTACCTCAACATAATAAAGGCCCTATATGACAAACCCACAGCCAACATCATAGTGGGCAAAAACTGAGCGCCATCCCCCTGAAAACAGGAACGAGACAAGGATGCCCTCTATCACCACTCTTCTTTAACATAGTACTGTAGGTCCTGCCGAGAGCAAATAGGCAAGAAAAAGGAATAAAAGAAATCCAAATAGGGAGGAAAGAAGTGAAACTCTCACTGTTCCCAGATGACATGATCTTATATATAGAAAACCCCAAAGAATCCACTGGAAAACTTTTAGAAGTAAGCAACAACTACAGCAAAGTTGCAGGGTATAAAATCAATTTGCATAAATCAATAGCATTTCTATACTCTAATAACGAACTAAAAGGAAAAGAACCCAAGAACACAATACCATTCACAATCGCTACAAAAAGAATAAAATACCTCAGGGTGAATTTAACTAAGGAAGTGAAAGACCTATACAATGAAAATTACATGGCTTATCTGAAAGAAACTGATGACTACATAAAGAGATGGAAAGACATCCCATGTACATGGATTGGAAAAATAACCATAGTTAAGATGTCCATTGTACCTAAAGCAATCTACAGATTCAACGCTATCCCAATCAGAATCTCAATGACATTCTTTACAAAATTAGAACAAAGAATCCTAAAGTTCATATGGGGTAACAAAAGACCCCAAATTGCTAAAGCAATCCTGAGAAAAAAGAACAAAACGGGAGGCATCACAATCCCTGACTTCAAAACATACTACAAAGCTACAGTAGTCAAAACAGCATCGTACTGGTACAAAAACAGGTGTGCAGATCAATGGAACAGAATTGAAAGCCCAGAAATAAAACCACACAGCTATGGACAACTAATCTTTGACAAAGGAGCTGAGGGCCTACAATGGAGAAAAGAAAGCCTTTTCAACAAATGGTGCTGAAAACTGGAAAGCCACCTGTAAAAGAATGAAACCTGAACATTCTTTCTCACCATTCACCAAAATAAACTCAAAATGGATCAAAAACCTAAAGGTGAGACCTGAAACAATAAGGCTTCTAGAAGAAAATGTAGGCAGTACACTCTTTGACATCAGTATTAAAAGGATCTTTTTGGACACCATGTCTTCCCAGAGAAGGGAAACAATAGAAAGAATAAACAAATGAGACTTCATCAGACTAAAGAGTTTCTTCAAGGCAAATGACAACAGGATTGAAACAAAAAAACAACCCACTAACTGGGAAAAAATATTTGCAAGTTATACATTTGACAAAGGCTTAATATCCATAATACATAAAGAACTCACACAACTCAACCACAAAATATCAAACAACCTGATCAAAAAGCGGGCAGGAGACATGAACAGACATTTCTCCAAAGAAGATATAAGGATGGCCAATAGGCACATGAAAAGATGTTCATCATTGCTGATCATCAGGGAAATGCAAATCCAAACTACACTAAGATATCACCACAACTAGAAGGACCCACAAAGAATAATATACAACTATGTACTGGTGGGGGGGGGGGTGCTTTGGGGATAAAAAGGAAAAAAAATAAAATCTAAAAAAAGAAAAGCTACACTAAGATATCACCTTACACTTATTAGAATGACAAAAATATCTAAAACTAAAAGTAACAAATGTTGGAGAGGTTGTGGAGAAAAAGGAACCCTCATACACTGCTGGTGGGAATGCAAACTGGTGCAGCCACTGTGGAAAACAGTATGGAGATTCCTCAAAAAGTTAACAAATAGAACTACCATATGACCCAGCTATCCCACAACTGGGTATCTATCCAAAGAAATTGAAGTCAGCAATTCCAAAAGTCCCATGCACCCCAATGTTCATTGCAGCATTATTTACAATAGCCAAGATGTGGAAGCAACCTAAATGCCCATCAATAGATGATTGGATAAAGAAGATGTGGTATATATACAGAATGGAATACTACTCAGATGTAAAAAAGAACAAAATCCTCCCATTTGCAACAACGTGGATGGACCTTGAGGGAATTATGTTAAGTGAAATAGGCTAGATAGAGAAGGACAATCTCTGTATGACTCCACTCATATAAGGAATTTAAAAATGTAGACAAAGAGAACAGATTAGTTGCTACTGGGGAAAGGTGGGGTGGGGGGTGGGCACAAAGGGTGAAGGGGTGCACCTACAACACGACTGACAAACAATAACGTACAACTGAGATTTCACATGATTGTAACATCATTAACTGAATAAAATTTTTAAAAGACACATGCATAAAAATAATTATAAATCTATGGCTTTGTGCACACAATGTACAAAGATGTAATTTGTGATATCGATAACATAAAAGGAGAAGGATGGAGCTATATAAGAATAGAATTTTTATATGTGATTGAAGTTAAGTTGGTATGAATTCAACTTAGATTTGTATAATTTTAAGATGTTACATGCAATTCTCATATTAACCACAAGGAAAATATCCATAGAATATGCACAAAAGGAAATGAGAAGATAATCAAAAGATGCCATCATAAAAAATCAATTGAACAGAAAAGAAGGCAGGAATGGCAGTAATAATGGACAAAAAGACACATAGAAAACAATAAAATGGAAGAAGTCCTTCCTTAACAGTAATTACTCTAAATGTAAATGTATTAAATTCTCCAGTTAAAAGGCAGAGATTGGCAAAAGAAAAAGAACACTTTTTAACACACAATCCAACTATATGCTGTCTACAACAGAATCACTCTAGTTTTAGAGACACAAATTGGCTGAATGTGAAAGGATAGAAAAAGACATTCCATGAAAATAGTAACCAAAAGAGTACTGGAGTGACTATACATAGATCAGATAAATAGACTTTAAGTCAAAAACTGTTTCAACAGACAAATAGGACATTATATATGGATAAAAGGAGTAAATTCACCAAGAAGATATAACAAATATGAGCATATATGCACCAAACACTAGAGCCCCGAAATATATGAAGCAAACACTGACAGAATTGACAGTAGAAATAAACAGTTCTACAATACTGGTTGGAGTCTTTAATATTCCACTTACAGCAATGGATGGAACAACCAGACATAAGATCAATAAGGAAATACAAGACTTGAACAACACTATAAACCAAGTGGAGCCAACAGACAAATGCAAAACTCTCACTCAATGATAGTAGAACACACATTTTTGTCAGGTGCACATGAAACATTCTCTAAGATAGACCCATGTTAGGCCACAAAACAAATCTGAATAAATATAAAAAGACTGACATCATACAAAGTTATCTTTCCAAATCACAATGGAATTAAACTAGAAATCAATAAGGGGAGACAAATAGGAAAATTCACAAATATGTGGAAATTAAACAATATACTATTAAACAACTGATGGATGAAAAAAGAAATCACAAGAGAAATTAGAAAATACCTTTCATAAATGAATGTGAAAGCACAAACTACCAGAACTTATGGAATTCAGTGAAAGTAGTGCTAAGAAGGGAATTTATAGCTTAAACTTTTACATTACACAGAAGAAAGATCTGAGATCAATAACCTAATTTTACACCTTAAGGAACTGGAAAAAGAAGAGCAAACTAAAACCAAACCCAGCAGAAGGAAGGAAATAATAAAGATTAGAGTGGTGATAAATACAAGAGAATAGAAAAACAGCAGAGAAAATCAGTAAAACCAAAAGTTGGTTCTTTGAAAGGATCAAAAGAATTCACAAGCCTTTAGCTAGATCGACTAAGAAAAAAAATGAGAACACAAATTACTCAATTCAGAAATGAAAGGGGGAACATTACTACCAATTTTACAGAAATAAAAAAATTATAGGAGTACTATGAGGGCCAGCCCTGTGGCCAGGTGGTTAAATTTGTGAGCTCTCCTTCAGCAGCTCAGGGTTTCACCAGTTCAGATCCTGGGTGCAGACATGGCACCGCTTGTCAGGCCATGTTCAGGTGGTGTCCCACATAGCACAACCTCAGCCCCTCACAGAAGAATACACAACTATGTACCGGGGGCTTTGGGGAGAAGAAGAAGAACAAAAAAGAAGATTTGCAACAGATGTTAGCTCAAGTGTCAATCTTTAAGGGAAAAAAAGAGTGCTATGAAGAACTGTACACCAACAAATGGGATAACCTACATAAAATGGACACACAATCTACCAAAACTGAATTATGAAGAAACAGAAACTGTGAATATACCTATAACTAGCAATGAGATTGAATCAAAATAAAAAACCTCTTACAAAGAAAAGTCTTGGAACAGTTGGCTTCAATACTGAATTCTACCGAACATTTAAGGGAGAAATAAAACCAATCTTCTCAAACTCTTCCAAAAAGATTGAAGTGGATAAACACTTCCAAACTCAGTATATGAAGCCAGCATTATTCTGCTACCAAAGCCAGACAAAGCTACCACAAGAAAAGAAAACTACATATCAATATCCCTAATGAATATTGATTCAGCAATCCTGAACAAAATACTGACAAAGTTCAGCAACATATTAAAACAATTATAGACCATGACCAATGAGATTTATTACCAGTATGCAAGGATGGTTCAATATATGAAAATCATTCAGTGTAATATACCACATTAGTAGAATAAAGGGAAACTCACATGATCATCTCAATAGTTGCAGAAAAAGCATTTGACAAAATTTAACAGTCTTTCATTATTAAAACACTAAATAAACTGGGAATAGAAGATCTCCTTGACATACTAAAGGCCATATGTAAACAACTCACAGCTAACATCACACTCAGTGGTGAAAGACTGAAAGCTTTTCCCCTAGAACGGAAGCAAGGTGAAAATGCCTGCTTTCACTACTTCTATTCAACATAGTTTGGAAAGTTCTAGCCAAAACAATTAGCCAGGAAAAGGCTTCCCAATTGGAAAGGAAGAAGTAAAATTACTTGTTTGCAGATGAAATGACCTTAAATGTGGAAAACCCGAAAGCTTGTACACATACATACAAACCCTTGTTATAGCTAGTAGATGAATTCAGCAAAGTTGCAGGATAAAAAATCAACACAAAAAATTGGTTACATTTCTATATAACAATGAATGATCCAAAAAAGAAATTAAGAAAACAATTGCACTTACGGTGAAAAACCTTCATGACATTGGATCTGACAATAATTTCTTGGATAAGACACCAAAAGCGCAAGCAACAAAAAAAAAAGTAGATAAATTAGACTTCCTACAATTAAAAATGTTTGTGCAGCCAAAGACGCTATAAAGAGATTGAAAAGACAATCCACATAATGGAAGAGAATATTTGCAAATCATATATCTGATGATATTAGTATCCAGAACATATAAAGAATTTCTACAACTCAACTAAAATAACCTAATTAAAAAATGGGCAAAGGACTTGAATAGACATTTGTCTAAAGAAAGCGTACATAGGAAAAGATGGCTAACATCACTAGCCATTAGGGAAATGCAATTGAAAGCCACAATGAGATACCATTTCACATATAACACATTAGAATAGCTATTATTTTTTGAAATAGAAAATAAATGTTCATAAGGATGTGGAGAAAATGGAACACTGTGCATTGCTGGTGGGAATGTAAAATTGTGCAGCCACTGTGGAAAACAATTTGTTGATTCTTCAAAAATTAGGGGCTGGCCCCGTGGCGGAGTGGTTAAGTTCGTGCGCTCCGCTGCAGGCGGCCCAGTGTTTCGTTAGTTTGAATCCTGGGCGCGGACATGGCACTGCTCATCAGACCACGCTGAGGCAGCGTCCCACATGCCACAACTAGAAGAACCCACAACAAAGAATATACAACTATGTACCGGGGGGCTTTGGGGAGAAAAAGGAAAAAATAAAAAAATATTTAAAAAAAATATTAAACATAGAATTACCATATGATATAGTAATTCACTTCTAGGTATATACTAAAAAGAATTGAAGGCAGGGACTCAAACACATACAGCAATTTGTGTCCTCTCTTTTTTTTTTAGCCTGGCTGGAAGCTTATTGATTTTACTGATCTTTTCAAAGAACCATCCTTTGGTTTCATTGATTTTTCTCTGTTGATTTCCTGTTGTCAATTTCATTGATTTCTATTCTAATTCTTTACTATTATTTTTACTTCTGCTTACGTTGGTTTTAATTTCCTCTTCTTTTTCTAGTTTCTTAAGAAAAAACGGTAGAAACTTAGGTATTAATTTTAGATCTTTTTTCTTTTCTAGCATATGCATTCATCACAGAATTACTACTAACAATAGCCAAAAGGTAGAAACATCCCAAATATCCATCAATAGATGACTATATAAACAAAATGTGATATATATTCACAACGGAATATTATTCAACCTTAAAAAGAATGGAACAGAATTGAAAGCCGAGAAATAGAACCACACATCTATGGACAACTCATCTTTGACAAAGGTGTTAAGAACATACAATGGAGAAAGGAAAGTTTCTTCAATAAATGATGTTGGGAAAACTGGAGAGCCACATGCAAAAGAATGAAAGTAGACCACTATTTTTCACCTTACACAATAATTAACTCAAAATGGATTAAAAACTTGAAGGTAAGACGTGAAATCATAAAACTTCTGGAAAAAAATATAGGTAGTCTTTTATTGTTTTGTTGTAATTGTAAATGGGATTTTATTCTTGAGTTCTTTTTTTGTTAATTCATTCTTAGAGTATAGAAATGCAAATGATTTTTGCAAGTTGATTTTGTACCCAGCAACTTTGCTGTAGTTGTTGATTATTTCTAATAGTTTTCCAATGAATTCTTTAGTGTTTTCCATATATAAAATCATGTTGCATGCAAACAGGAAGAATTTCACTTCTTCCTTTCCAATTTAGATTCTTTTTACTTCTTTTTCTTGGCTAATTGTTCTGAACAAAATTTCCAGTACTGCATTGAATAAGAGTCTTGAGGGTGGGCTCGCTTGTTTTATTCCTGTTATCAGAGGGATAGCTTTCAGTTTTTCCCCATTTAGTATGATATTGTTTGTGGCTTTTTCATAATGGCCTTTCTTATGTTGAGGTACATTCCTTCTATACCCATTTTATTGATAGTTTTTGTAATAAATGGATGTTGGATCTTCTCAAATGCTTTCTCTGCATCTATTGAAGTGATTATGTGATTTTTATTCCTCATTTTGTTAATGTAATGTATCATATTGATTGATTTGAGGATGGTGAGTCATCCCTGTGTCCCTGGTATAAATCCCACTTGATCATAGTATATGATCTTTTTGATATATTGCTGTATTTTGTTTGACAATGTTTGTTGAGGATTTTTGCATCTGTGTTCATCAACGATATTGGCCTGTAATTTTCCTCCTTTGTGTTGTCCTTGACTGGCTTTGGGATCAAAGTGATGTTGACCTCATAGGATGTGTTAGTGAGTATTCTGTTTCCCTCAATTTTCTGGAATAGTTTGAGAAGGATATTTTATTAAATCTTTGAATGTCTGGTAGAATTCTCCAGGGAAGTCGTCTGATCCTGGACTTTCATCTTTTGGGAGTCTTTTGATTACTGTTTCAATCTCTTTACTTGTGATTTCTCCCATTAGATGATCTATTTCTTCTTGATTCAGCTTTGGGAGGTTGTAAGAGTCTAAGAATTTATCCACTTCTTCTAGGCTGTCCAATTCATTGGCATAGAGTTTTTCTTAATATTCTTTTATAATCTTTTGTATTTCTGTGGTATCCATAGCAATTTCTCCTCTTTCATTTCTAATTTTATTTATTTGAGCTTTCTCTCTTTTTTCCTTGAGTCTGGTTATGTGAGTCTGGCTAATGGTTTGTCAACTTGTTTATCTTCTCAAAGAACAACTTCCTTGTTTCACTGATCATTTCTACTGTCTTTTTTTTCAATTTCTGCTCTGATTTCCATTATTTCCCTCCTTCTGATTTTGAGCTTTGTTTTTTTTCTAGTTCTGTTAGGTGTCGTTTAAGATTTCTTCTTTGGAATTTTTCCTGGTTGTTAACGTGAGACTGTATTGCAATTAATTTCCCTCTTAAGACCCCTTTTGCCCCATCCCATATAAGTTGGTATGGTATGTTTTCATTTTCATTTATCTCAAGATTTTTTTTATTTCTCTTTTAATTTCTTCAATGACCCATTGGTTGTTCAGTAACATGTTGTGCAGTCTCCATATCTTTGTCTGTTTCTCTGCTTTTTCTTGTAGTTAATTTCTAGTTTTACAGTATTACAGTCAGAAAAGACGCTTGATATGATTTCAATTTTCTTAAATTTATTGAGGCTTGCCTTGTTTCCCAACATATGATCTAACCTTGAGAATGTTGGATGTGCAGTTGAGAAAAATTTGTATTCTGTTGTTTTGGAATATAGTGTTCTATATACATCTATTAAATCCATCTGGTCTAGTTTTTCATCAATTTCCACTGTTTCTTTGTTGATTTTCTGTCCAGATTACCTATCCATTGATGTGAGTGAGGTGTTGAGGTCCCCTACCATTATTGTGTTATTTTCTCCTTTTAGTTTTGTTAATACTTACTATATGTACTTTGGTGCTCCTGTGTTAAATGTTTATGTGTTATGTGTTATGTCTTTTTGGTAGAGTCCCTTTTATCATTATATACTGCCCTTCTTTGTTTCTCTTTACCTGTTTTATCTTGTAGTCTCCTTTGTCTGATATAAGTGTGGCAACACCTGCTTTCTTTTGTTTGCCATTAGCTTGGAGTATCATCTTCCATCCCTTCATTCTGAGCCAGTGTTTGTGTTTGGTGCAGAGGTGTGTTCCTGAAGGAAGCATATTTTGGGGTCTTGTTTTTTAATCCATCCTGTCATTCTGTGTCTTTTTATTAGAGAATTCAATCCTTTTACATTTAGAGTGATTATTGATATATGAGAAGTTAATGTTGCCATTTTATTGCTCATTTTCTGATTCTCCTACATTTCCTTTGTTTCGCATCCCCTGTATTTCAGGTTGACAATTCAGTTAGGTAGTTTTTTCTGCTGGTTTCCTTAGTTTTCTCCTTATTTATTATTTGTGTCTCTGTTCTACTTATTTTTTTGGTGGTTATCATGAGGTTTACATGAAACGTCTCATAGATGAGATCATTCATTTTCTGATAACATCTTATTTTCTTAGACTAAGCCAGTTCAATCCCTTTCCTCTTCTCCTCCTAAGTTGTTTTTCTCACAAGTTATTTCGTCTTGTGTTGTGAGTTTGTGGTTAAACTGACAAGATTATATTTATTTTTGGTGTTGTCCTTCCCTTTATCTTTAATGATATACTTGAGCATTTGCTAACCTGTCATGATGGATAACTAAGATTTTCTGATTTTGTCTACCTATTTATCTCCTTACTCTGAGCTTTGTCACTGCTCTCTTCTTTTTTTTTTTCAGGTATGAGGGCCTTCTTGAGAATTTCTTATAGAGAGTGTCTTGTGGTCATGAACTCCCTTAGCTTTTATCTGGAAAACTTTTTATTTCTCCATCATATCTGAAGGATATTTTTTTCTGGATAGAGTATTCTTGGTTGAAAGTTTTTGTCTTGCAAAGATTTGAATATATCATTTCACTCTCTCCTACTCTGTAAGGTTTCTGCTGAGAAATCCACTGAAAGCATTATAGGGGTTCCTTTGTAAATTATTTTCTTTGGGCTTGCTGCCCTTAGTATTTTTCCTTTGTCATTGACTTTTGCCAGCTTCACTACTATATGCCTTGCAGCAGTTTTGCATTGATATAATTAGGAGATCTGTTGATCTCTCTTACTTTTAATTCCAGCTCTTTCCCCAGGATTTGGAAGTAATCTGCTATTATTTCTTTGAACAAGCTCTCTGGTCCTTTCTCACTCTATTCTCACTCTGGTATACCTATAATATTTATGTTGCATTTCCTAATTCAGTTGGATATTTATCAAGAATTTCATCATTTCTTTTTTAGTGTTAGTTTTCTCTCCTCCTACATCTGAAGCATTTCTATATTTCTATCATCAATTTTTCTGACTCATTCCTCCACAATATCAGCTCCATTGTTCAGGGAATCCATATTCTTCTTTATCTCATCCATTATGTTTTTCATCTCTGATATTTCTGATTAGTTCTTCTTTATAGTTTCAATCTCTTTTGTCAAGTAGGTCCTGAATTCATTGAACTATCTATCTTCATTTTCCTGTGACTCATTGACTTTTTTATTGATAGCTATTTTGAAACCTTTGTCATTTAGATTATACATTTCTGTGCCTTCAGGATTGATTTCTGTATACTTGTCATTTTCCTTCACGTCTGTATATTTAACATTTTTTCATTCTGGTAGACAGCATAGATTTGTGCTTCTGCATTGTGATAGTATTTGATTGATGGTTCCACCTACTGTCACTGCATGGAGGTCAAGAGCTGCATATTCTGAGCCTGCCATGATCCATGGCACAGCTCCCAGGTGCTGAACAGGGACGTGGTGGATGGGGGGCTTTTGTTCTCCTGCACTATCTCAGGGACTTCTCACCGTGCCCTCACTATTTACTCTCCCAGGGTGTTAGCTTGATGGAAACCCCCCCCAGGATGGCTACTCACTTCTGTGTAAGGCTTTCTCCCCGGGCTGTGAGGGACTTTTGAGAGCAATGGTGTTCCTGTGGAGAGCCACCCACTCCCTTTTTCCTCTGCAAGCCACGTGCCATCTCTGGGTCACTGCCTTTAGGGTAGGAAGTAAAGAATTCTCTTACCTCATTGCACTTCCTTAGGGGTGGTTCTGGCACCTCCACCTTCACACATAAGTCTTCATGGGACTCTCAGACATCTTTTGTGTTGTGTGGGTGTCCTGTTGGAATAAGAATATCCTTATCTTGTACCTCAGAGGGGAGAGTTTATGGGGAGAGTCTACTCTGCCTTGATGCTGACATCACTCCTCTGTCTTGGCTGAAAGTTTTCCTATTTCAGAATTTTGAATATATCAAAATTCTCTCCTAGCATGTAAGGTTTCTGCTGAGAAAGTCTTATAGGGGTTCTTTTGTAGGTTGACATCTTCCCTCTTGCTGCCTTTAATATATTTTCTTTGTAATTGACCTTTGCCATTTTTGATATATTACTTGGAAAAGATCTTTTTACATTAATGTATTTAGGAGTTCTATTAGCTACTTTTATTTGTAGTTCTAGCCTCTTCAACAGATTTGGAAAGTTCTCTGCTGTTGCTTCTTTGAAAAAGCTCTCTGCTCCTTTCTCCTCCCTTCTCTCTCTGGATACCTATGATCCTTATGTTGCATTTTCTAATTGAGTAGGATATTTCTCAGAGAATTTCTTTATTTCTTTTTAGTCTTAGTTCTCTCTTTCCACCATCTGAAGCATTTCTATATTTTTGTCCTCAAAATGGCTAATTCTGTTCTCCATAATACCAGCTCTGTTATTTAAGGACTCT
Source organism: Equus caballus (assembly GCF_041296265.1). Lineage (NCBI taxonomy): Eukaryota > Metazoa > Chordata > Mammalia > Perissodactyla > Equidae > Equus > Equus caballus. The sequence continues at coordinate 24,198,908 of NC_091687.1, forward strand.
AGATTTTTCTTTATCTCATTCATTGTGGATTTCATCTCCAATATATCTGATTTTTTTATGGTTTCAATCTCTTTTGTGAAGAATTTCCTCTGTTCATTAATTTTATCCCTGATTTCATTGAATTGTCTTTCAGAGTTGTCTTGCAATTCATTGAGTAGTTTCATGATGACTATTTTGAATTCTCTGTCATTTAAATTGTAAATTTCAGGGCTGACCCTGTGGCCAAGTGGTTAAGTTTGCATGTTCTGCTTCGGCAGCCCAGCATCTCACCAGTTCGGATCCTGGACATGGACATGTCACTGCTAGTCAAGCCATGCTGAGGCAGTCTCCCACATGCCACAACTAGAAGGACCCACAACTAAAAATATGCAACTATATACTGTGGGGCTTTGGGGGTAAAAAGTAAAAATAAGACCTAAAAAAAAGAAATTTAAATTGGAAATTTCTGTGCCTTCAGATTTGATTTCTAGGTGCTTATTGTTTTCTTTCTGGTCTGGAGTGTTAATATACCTCTTCAAACTATTTGGTAGGGTGAATTTACCCCTTCACATAGTGGTAGCATCTGGTTGCAGAATTTACCTGCTGCCACACGTGGGGGCAGGAGCTTTGTATTCTGGGCCTGCTATAATCCTGGAAGCTATGCCTGTCCTTAAGAAGCTATACTGACAAGGGCTGTCTGTTTTGCACACTTGTCATCACTGCTTTACAAGCAGATGTGCAGGCACTCTGGTGGGAGTCCCTTGCTCTGGTTGACTGAGATGGGCTCCAGGTGGAGGGCAGGGTGGTTTGTTTCACATGCATGATAATGGGGTGCTTCAGATCTGTACTCACTCTCTGCCCTCCTGTGGTGATCCCCTTGGTGAAGACACACCCACAATTGCTTAGCCTTCCTGGTGTGGAGCTTTCCCACAGGCTGGGAGGCATCTCTGAGAGTGAAGATGTTCCCATGGACTGTAGCCTCTCCCCCTTCTCTTCTGAAAGCTGCACACAGACCAGTTCCCTTTGTTGCTGCCATTGGGGGAGGGAGAAGAGATCCCCTTTCCTCCTTCCACTGCCTCTTGGGAGATCCTGCACTGCCATATTCAGATGTATGGTTGCATGGATCTCTCAGACCTCTCTTGTGTTGTGTGAAAGTTCTGTGTTGGTTTATAAGTTTCCTTTTCATTGTATGTTAGGTGGGAGATTCTAAGAGTAAAGAACACTCTTCCATGATGCTGATGTCACTCTATGTGATGAAATTTTTAAAAATGCCTACTGAGCTTCTGCCAGATTTTGTACTGATTAACTATTTGTTGCTCTGTAGAATTTTGTCTGTATATATTCTGTATTTTAATGCTTTGCCAATTTTTATTAGTTGAAAAATCTCAATTTGGGGCTTAGCATTTAGTAATCATAAGGTCTTAATTTTTAACTTAAATTTTTTATTTTGAGATCATTGTAGATTTAAATGCAATTGTAAGAAATACCACAAGGAGATTCTGTTTATCTTTGATTCAGTTCCCCCCAATGGAAATAACTTGTGAAGCTGTAGTACAGTATCACAACCGCATCTCTTCACGATGGCAGCATAGGCAGACTCTGAACTCACCTCCTCCCATGAACACAACCAGGTTACAACTATTTTTGGAAAAATTACCCTGGAGAGAAAACTGATAACTGGATAAAAAGAACCCCCACAACAAGGGACAGTCCTGAATGAGGAAGAAGAAACAGAAATTCCTTCTAGAGAGAAAAAAGCCACCTTCATGAGCTGCAGAGATTCACAGCTGGCAGGGCAGAGGCCACCCTCAGGTACACAGCCCTCCCTGGAGTAGTGGGGTCTGAAAAAACCCGGCTCTTAATGGGCCTATGCACAAATCCACCCATCACAGAGAGCAACCTAAAATCACCAGAGCAAAGGCTGCACAGTCCTTTGGTGAAAAAGGACTCTCCTGGTAGGCTCTGAGGGCATCTCAGTGATAAGTGAGACCTCTCCAGAGACTGAGACATTGGTCACAGCTGTTGTTGTGACCTAGTACAGGCATACTGGCACAGATGCTGGCAGACACCATTGCAGCTCTTCCCCTGGCCTGTTAGTTCAGGGGTCTGTCACACCCACTTGAGTGCAGATTTAATACAGTTTAGTCAGGGCAAGCAGATTGTCCTAGGGTCAGGCCCCACCCAAAAACAAGCCCTCAGGCTCCTAGTTGGCATGCATAGGCTGGGTGCTATGATCCTCAACCAGCAAGTGAGTGTGTTCAACTCTGTGGGGCAGGGCCTGTGTGAGGAGCAGATGAACTGTGGGGAGACTTGGGGGAGAGATTGGGGCTTCTGCAGGGGGTCACCGGATATCCTCCAGGGGGTCAGGAGGCATGCATGGGCCAGGACAGTGTTGACAGTGAGTGTGAATCTGTGGGGGGTGGGGCTAATCAGTAGCAGAAGACCCTGCTTCACAAACAGCCACAAAGAGTATTAGCCCCACCTACCCAAGCCTAAAACAATTGGGTGCTCCCATGTCTAGGGCGAGCCCCATTCAGCTTCAATCCTAAGAAAGCTGACATCAGTCTGGCAGGCCAGAGGACTACAGCAACTGCAAGCCCCTGAGCCTAGCAACCAGCTACACTGGGTACCTACCCAATTAACAGGAAAACTGCAAAAGGAGTGTGCTATCAGACCTTGTAGCCAATGGTGCTGGGGCTGCCCAAATCCTGTTTACAAACAGCCAGCCAGGGAGGGAAAGACTAGACTCCCTGTGAATCTGCAGTAAGAGCACATTGCCACAGCAAAAGTATACAAGTAGCCCACACAGGGGCCACTCCTGGATCATTTGGACTGGTGATGAGAGGGAAGCACACTGCTGAGCCTCAAAAGGCACCTCTTACAAAGGCCACTTCTCCAAGATCAGGAGACATAACTGACTCACCTAATACAAAGATATAAGCACAGAGAAACAGGCATAATGAGGAGGCAAAGGAATACATTCCAAGCAAGGAAACAGGACAAAACCCCAGAGAAAGACCTAAGTGAAACAGAAATAAGCAATCTACCAGACAAAGAATTCAAAGAAAAATTCATAAGGTTGCTCTTTGACATTAGGAGAAGAATGGATAAATACAGTGAGAAGGTGAGCAAAGAAATGGAAAGTATAAAGAAGAACACATCAGAAATGAAGAATACACTACTGGAAATGAGAAATTCCTAGAGGGACTTAATAGCAGAGTGGATGATACAGAAGAATGGATCATAGAGCTGAACAAAAAACTAGATGAAATCACCCAAGCTGAATAGATAAAAGAAAAAAGAATTAGAAAGAATAAAAACAGTCTAAGGGAACTCTGGGATAATATCAAGCACACTAACATTCATATTATAGGTGTTCCAGAAGGAGAAGAGAGGGAGAAAGGAGCAGAGAATCAATTTGAAGAAATAATAGCTGAAAGCTTTTCTAAGCTAAGGAAGGCAACAGATAGCCAAGTACAGGAAAACAGAGAGCACCAAACAAGATAAGCCCAATGAGGTGCACACCAAGATACATTATAATTAAAATGTACAAAATTAAAGATAAATGGATAATCTTAAAAGCAACAAGAGGAAGGCAAGAAGTGATACTCACAGGAAAGCCCATAAGGCTATCAATGGACTTTTCAGCCAAAGCACTACAGGCTAAAAGAGAGTGGCATGACATGTTTAAAGTGCTGCAAGGAAAAAACCTACAGCCAAGAATTCTCTACCCAGCAAGGTGATCATTCAGAATGGAAGGAGAGATAAAGAGCTTCCCAGACAAGCAAAAACTAAAGGAGTTTATTACCAAGAAACCAATGCTACAAGAAATGCTGAAGGGACTTATTTAAGTGGGAGAGGGAAGAACACAAATAGGGATAAGGAAACTATCCAAAAAAAAAAAAACCAGGCAATAAAATCACTGGTAAAGTGATTGATATAGTAAAGGTAGTAGATCAATCACCTATGAAGGTTAAAAGACAAAAGTTCTAAAATTACCTATTTCGATAATGAAGGTAATGGATAGACACACACAAAACAAGAGATTAGATATGATCTCAAAAACAAAATGTAAGAGAAGGGCAGTAAAAGAGTAGAGCTTTCAGAAAGAGGTCAAGCTAAAGAGACTATCAACTTGATATAGATCACTATATACATAGAATATTATATAGGAACCTAAAGGTAATCACAAACCAAAAACCTATAATAAGTAAATAAATAAGAGGAAAGAAATCAAACATATTACAAAAGAATCCCATCAAACCACAAGGGAAGAGAGCAAGAGAAGAAGAAAGGAAGAGAGAAGAAATACTAAAATACTCAAAGAAAAACAAGTATCAAAAAGGCAATAAATACATATTTACCAATAGCTACTTTAAATGTCAATGGACTAAATGCTCCAGTCAAAAGGCATAGGGTGGATGATTGGATTAAAAAACAAGACCTATATATATGCTGCATACAAGAGACACACTTCAGACCTAAAGACATTCACAAAGTGAAAGTGAAAGGATGGAAAAAGATACTACATGTAAATAGCAAAGAAAAGAAAGCTGGGGTAGCAATACTTCTATCAGACAAAATAGACTTTAAAACAAAAACTGTAACAAGAGACAAAGAAGGACACTACATAATGATAAAGGGAACAATCCAACTAGAAAATATAACACTTATAAATATCTATGCACCCAACATAGGAGCACCTAAATATATAAAGCAATTATTAACAGACATAAAAGGAGAAATAGACAGTAAGACAATAATAGTAGGGGACTTTAACAGTCCATTTATAGCAATGAATAAATCATCCAACCAGAAGATCAATAAGGAAACACTGGCCTTAAATGACACATTAGACCAGATGGACTTAGCAGATATATATACAGAACATTTCATCCAAAATCAGCAGAATGCACATTCTTTTCAAATCACATGGAACATTCTCCAGGATTGATCACATATTAGGCCACAAAACCAGTCTCGATAAATTTAAAGATCAAAATAATACCATGCATCTTTTTGACCACAAAGGTATAAAACTAGAAATCAACTACAGGAAGAAAATCGGAACAGCCACAAAAATGTGGAGAGTAAATATAATGATAATGAACAATGGTTGGATCAATGAAGAAATTAAATGAGAAATAAAAAAATACCTGGAGGATAAGTGAAAATGAATATACAATAAGCCAAAAACTATGGGATACAGAAAAAGTAGTTCTAAGAGGGAAGTTTATAGCAATTCAGGCCTACATCAACAAACAAGAGAAATCCCAGATAAACAGTCTAACTGTAAACTAAAGGAACTGGAAAAAGAAGAACAAAGAGAGCCCCAAATCAGCAGAAGGAAGGAAATAATAAAAATTGAGCAGAAATAAATGAAATAGAGACTTAAAAAAGATAGAAAAAAATTAATGAACCCAGGAGCTTGTTCTCTGAAAAGATAAACAAAATTGACAAACCTTTAGCTAGTCTCACCTAGAAAAAGAGAAAGAAGGCTCAAATAAATAAAATCAGAACTGAAAGAGGAGAAAAAACAACAGACACACCAGAAATATAAAAGATTATAAGATAATACAATGAAAGCTATACTCCAACAAATTGGATTATCTAGAAGAAAGGGATAAATTCTTAGAATCATACAACCTTCCAACACTGGACCTTGAAGAAGGATAGAATTTGAATAGAGCAATCACCAGTAAGGAGATCCAAACAATAACTAAAAACCTCCCAAATAATAAAAGTCCAGTACCAGACTGTTTCCCTGGTGAATTCTACCAAACATTCAAAGAAGACTTGAGACCCATCCTTCTCAAACTCTCCCAAGAAATTGAAGAGGAGGGGAGGCTTCCTAACTCATTCTACAAAGCCAACATTATCCTGATACCAAAACCAGACAAGGACAACACACAGAAAAAATTACAGTCCGATATCACTGATGAACGTTGATGCAAAAATCCTCAACAAAATACTAGCAAACGGAATACAACAATACATTAAAAAGATCGTACATCATTATCAAGTGGGTTTTATTCCAGTGATGCAGGGATGGTTCAAGATCCGCAAATCAATCGGTGTGATACACCACATTAACAAAATGAAGAATAAAAATCACACGATCATCTCAATAGATGCAGACACAGCATTTGACAAGGTATAGCATTCATTTATGATAAAACTATAATTAGAATAGGTATAGAAGGAAAATACCTCAACATAATAAAGGCCATATATGACAAACCCACAGCTAATATCATTCTCAATGGAGAAAAACCGAAAGCTATCCCTCTAAGAAGAGGAACCAGACAAGGATGCACACTTTCACCACTCTTATTTAACTTAGTATTGAAAGTCCTAGCCAGAGCCATCAGGCAAGAAAATGAAATAAAAGGGATTCAAATTGGAAAAGGAACATTGAAGCTGCCATTATTCGCAGATGACATGATTTTATATATAGAAAACCCTAAAGAATCCACTAAAATCTTTTAGAAATAACAAATAAATACAGTCAATTAGCAGGATACAAACTCAACATACAAAAATCAGTTGTGCTTCTATATACTAACAACAAAGTAGAAGAAAGAGAAATTAAGGATACATTCCAATTTATAATTGCAACAAAAAGAATAAAATACCTAGGAATAAACTTAACCAAAGAGGTTAAAGATCTGTACACTGAAAACTATAAAACATTGTTGAAAGAAATCAAAGAAGACACAAAGAAAAGGAAAGAAATTCCATACTCTTGGATTGGAAGAATTAACATAGTTAAAATGTCCATACTTCCTAAAGCAATCTATAGATTCAATGCAATCCTTATCAAAGTTCCATCAACATTTTCCACAGAAATAGAACAAAGAATCCTAAAATTTATATGGAACAACAAAAGACACCGAATAGACAAAGGACCCTGAGAAAAAAGAACAAAGCTGGAGGCATGATACTCCCTGATTTCAAAATATGCTACAAACCTGTAATAACAAAAACAGCATGGTACTGGCTCAAAAACAGACACACAGATCATTGGAACAGAATCAAGAGTCCAGAAATAAACCCATACATTTATGGACAGCTAGTTTTCGACAAGGAAGCCAAGAGCATACAGTGGAGAAACGAGAGTCTCTTCAATAAACGGTATTGGGAAAACTAGACAGGCACATGCAAAAGAATGAAAGTAGACCATTGTCTTACACCATGCACAAAAATCAACTCAAAATGGATTAAAAACTTGAATATAAGACCCGAAACCATGATACTTCTAGAAGAAAACATAGGCAGCACGCTCTTTGACACTGGTCCCAGCAGCATATTTTCAAGTACCATGTACCACTGGGCAAGGGAAACAAAAGAAAAAATGAACAAATGGAACAACATCATACTAAAAACTTACGTACAGCAAAGGAAACAATCAACAAAACAAAAAGACAACCTAACAATTGGGAGAAAATATTTACAAACCATATATCAGATAAGGGGTTAATATCCAAAATATGCAAAGAGCTCATACGTCTCAACAACAAAAAAAACCCAACAACCCAACTAAGAAATAGGCAAAAGATCTGAAGAGAGATTTCTCCAGAGAAGATATGTGGATGGCCAACAGGTACATGAAAAGATGTTCAACATCATTAGCTATCAGTGAAATGCAAATCAAAACTACAATGAGATATCACCTCACTCTGGTCAGAATGGCTATAATTAACAAGACAGGAAACAACAAACGTTGGAGAGGATGTGGAGAGAAGGGAACCCTTGTATGCTGCTGGTGGGAGTGCAAATTGGTGCAGCCACTATGGAAAGCAGTATGGTGTTTCCTCAGAAAAGTAAGAATAGATCTACCATATGATTCAGCTATCCCATTGCTGGGTATTTATCCAAAGAACTTGAAAACACAAATGCATAAAGATACATGCACCCCTATGTTCATCACAGCATTATACACAATAGCCAAGACTTGGAGGTAACCTAGCTGCCCATCAAGGGACAATTACATACAGAAGATGTGGTATATATACACAATGGAATACTACATCAGCCATAAGAAACGATGAAATCTGGACATTTGTGACAACATGGATGGTCCTTGAGGGTATTATGCTAAGTGAAATAAGTCAGAGGGAGAAAGTCAAAGACCATATGATCTCACTCATAAGTAGAAGATAAAATCAACGACAAACAAACACATAGCAACTGCGATTGGATTGGTGGTTACCAGAGGGGAAGGGAAGAGGGATCAGGGGGAAAGGAGTAGCAGGGGGAAAGGGGTGACTAGGCACATATGTGTGGTGATAGAGTATAATTAGTCTTTGGGTGGTGAACATGATGTAATCTACACAGAATTCAAAATATATTACGATGTAAACCTGAAAGATAAAAACAAAAAATTGCAACCAAGACATTGACATTGATCCCCACTGTGATCTTTTATTTGGCCCTTATAGAGCATACCCACTTACCTTTAAGTTCTGGAAATTATTAATTTGTTTGACATTTCTAACATTTGTTATTTTGAGAATATTATATAAATGAAATCATATAGTATGTAAGTTTTTTGAATTAGCTTTTTTTTTCACTCAACATAATTCTCAGGGCCTTCATCCAGGTTTTTGCACATAACAATAGTTCATTCCATTTATACGTAGCAATACTACTTAGAGAATAGTATTAGATGGTATGGATGCATCTCAGTTTATTTAACCTTTTCCTTATTGAAGGATATCTGGGCTGTTTAGATATTTTGCCTATTACATGTAAAGCTGCTATAAACAGTGTACAAGTTTTTATTTATTATGAACATAGGTTTTTATTTCTCTAGGATAATTGCCCAGGAGTGCAATTAATTGGTTTTATAGTGGTTGCATATTTACTCCATTAAGAAATCGTCAAACTGTTTTCAGGAGTGGTTATACCATTTTAAATTCTCACCAGCAATGTATTAGTGATCCGATTTCTCCACATCCTCTACCATCATTTCGTGGTGTCGATATTTTTTATTTTAACCACCTGATAGGTGTGTAGTGATGTCTCATTGTGGTTTTAATTTAAATTTCTTAATGGTGTTAAACATCTTTCACATGCTTATCTTTCCATCTGTTTGTCTTCATGACATCTTCAGTAAAATGTCTCTTCATGTTTTTTGCCCATTTTCTACTTCACTTGCTTCTTTCATTACTGTTAATTTGTGAGAGTTGTTAAGAGTATAGATAATAATCTTTTGTTGGCTGAGTTGAAAATATTTTCTCCCATTCTTTAGCTTTTCATACTCTTAACATGGACTTTGACAGAGCAAACATTTTCAATTTTGATGAAATCCAATTTATCAATTTTCCCTCTTATGGATAATGCTTTCAGTGTCAAATCTAGCCCCAGATCTGATTTTCTGCTATTATTTTTTCTTTTTTAAATGTCTTACAGTTTTACGTTTAAGTTAATGATCCATACTAAGTTAATTTTTATAGAAAGTATTGCACTTGGGTTCTGGTTCATTTTTATTGCCTGCGGATGTCCACTTGCTCTAGCATCATTTGTTGAAGAAATATCTATCCTTTCTCCATTTAACTGCTTTTGCGCCTTTATCAAAAGTCAGTTGGGAATACTTGTGTGAGGTTATTTCTCGGTTCTCAATTCTGTTCCACTGCTCTGTGTATTTATCCCTCCACCAATACCACACAGATTACTGCAGCTACACAACAGGTTTTGAAATTGGGTACACTGATTCTTCCCACTTTATTCTTCTTTTTCAACATCGTTTAGCAATTCTAGTTATTTTCCTTTTTCATATAAATTTTAGAATAATCTTATCTATATGTACAAAAAGCCTTGCTGTGATTTTGATAGGAGTTGGATTAAAACATATCAATTTAGAAACAATTGACATCTTTATTATGTTGAGTTTTCTAAATCATGAAAATGATATGTTTCTCCCTTATTTAAGTCTACTTTCATTTATTTCAAAGGAGTTTATGTGTGAGGAGAGTGGATTAAAGCCCAAGTTCCCGACACAGACTTCTCTGACACCGCTCTGGAGGGAGGTTGGGCAGGTCACATTACAGCCTGGTTGCTCTTTTCCTGGTCCTGTAAACTAGAGAAAGCAGACTTTTGTTGGGGCTTTTTATGTCTGCACCTGTTGGCATTTCTGGGTTGCCTGCCTTTTCAGCTCTAATTTTCAAATACAGGAGGGAAAAAGAAAATCTAAGGAACTCAACACTGCATCATTTCTTGGGTCCCAACATCACTTGTCAATCTGCCTTGATCTGCTCACCTTTCAAAGTTTTCTTATGTTTCTTTTGTATAAAATGTCAAAGATTTTTTGTTGTACTAAGAAAGAGGAATCAGGAAAAGTACATCTACTCCATCTTCCCATAAGGGAAACATGAAATCTTAATTTAATATAAATTTTATTATTCTTTTATGCAACAGTAATCATTTTTATGTGTCATTTAACAATTCCCTCCCTTCTTAAGTTTCATAATAATAGTTTCCTGCATCAATTTTCTATTATTTCATAACAGGTTAACACAAGTTAATTGACTTAAAACAACACATATTTATTTTTTTCAGTTTCCATGGGCAGGAATCTTGGCACAGGTTAGCTGAATCCCTGCTCAGAGTTTCAGAAAGCTGAAATTAAGGAGTCAGTCATGTTGTGTCCCCATCTGGAGCCTGGGGTCCTCTTCCAGGCTCATTCAGGTTTTTGACAGAATTCAGTTCCTTGCAGTTGTGAGACTGAGCCCATTGGCTCCAAGAGGCTATGCCTCCGCATAGACAGTTCACACATGGCTGTTTGTCTCTTCAAGATCAGCAAGAAGGTGTCTCTATGTTTTGAATCTCTCCCTTCAGGAAAGACTTAGGCCTTCTTTTAAAGGGCTCATCTGATCAGGTGAGGCCTACCCAGGATAATCTTCCTTTTGATCAACTCAAGTCAACTGATTAAGGTACTTAAGCCTACAAAAACCTGTCACCTTTTGACATATAATGTGACCTAATCACAAGAGTAAAATTCCATCATATGTACAGGACCCACCCATAGTCAAGGATAGGCAGTTACGCAGGGTAGAAGGGCAGAAATCTTGGGGCCAAAGCAGAATTCTTCCTATCACATTTACTATATTTTCTTTAAAGTTCATACATTAGACTTCGATTAGAAAATAGTATGTAAAAGGAAGAAGTAAAACTGTCACTATTTGTGGATGACATGATTCTATATACAAAAAACCCTAAAGAATCCATGAAAAAAATGATATTTATATATGATATGATGTAGGGATCCAACTTAATTTTCCCTCATAGGAAAAATGTGCCCACCTATTTATTGAATAGTTCATTCTCTCTTCAGTTATCTGCAGTGCCACATCTGAGATATATCAAATGTAACTATATATGTATGTATCTTTTTCTGTGGTCTATTTATTCCATTGGTCAATGTGTCTATACCCACACCAATGCCACATTATCTTAATTTCTATATCCGTATATGCTCTGATAATCTGAAAAAACAGCTGCCTTGTTTTACTCAAGGAATACTTTTCCAATTTTCAGGCCTTTGATTTTTCAGATTAATTTTAGAATCAGGCTGTCATGTGATTTGAAAAACTCTTTGAGGAGGTGGAAGCATAGTTTATGTGCAGAGGTATCTGAGAAAAATTAAATCTTTACGTTAGTGCATCTTTCTATTTGATTAGGAGCAGGGGGCCTACTACCATGCATTCCTTTGGAAGACACATCTCATATAAGATGAAGCAGGCTATCTCAGGCCTCCTTTTCTTTCCTGTTTGGGGGATTTTGCAATTGAACTTTTGTGAGAAGAGATATAATGAAGGAGATGTTAGAGGAGAGAGAAGTCAACAGGCAGGGATGGCATCCTCAAAAAGCAACTGTTGCACAGTGGAGAGAGAGCTACCCAGCTTCCTCATTGGTACTAACCTTGAGTACATAACAGTAAGGTGTAGAGAGTCAGAAAAGGATAAAACATGAAAAGTACAAGAACAAATCCTTTTTTAAAAACTTACAAGTTTGTAGCAGGCAGAATAATGCCCCTATCCACTGCTCTCCCCCCCCCCCAAATCCACGTTCTTATATCTGGAATCTGTAAATATGTTACGTTACATGGCAAAGGGGAATTAAGGTTGCAGATGCAATTAAGGTTGCTAATCAGCTGACTTTAAATTGGGGAAGTTATCTTAGATTATCTGGGGGAGCCCACGGTAATCACAGGGTCCTTAAAAGTGGAAGAGAGAGGCAGGAGGGATTCAGAGGGAAATGTGACTACAGAAGATCAGAGTGAGGAAATGTGAGAAGAACTCAACAGGCCATTGCTGGCCTTGAAGATGGAGGCCACCAGCCATTGAATGTGGGTAGCCGGTAGAAACTCAAAAAGGCAGGAAAACAGATTCTGTCCTAGAACTTCTGGAAAGAAACACAGCCTAGCTGACATCTTGACTTTAGCCCAGTAGGAACTGTTTTGGACTTCTAACCTACAGAACTGTAGCATAATACATTTGTGTTATTTTAAGTCAATAAGTTTGTGGTAATTTGTTATGAGAGCATTGCAAAGTCCTCTATATATATCTCAAAATAAACTACTTTGCATTTAAATTTTGGCTTGTATTTCTGACTTATAAAAAATGTATCAATCTAAAACTATATCCATGTATGCTTAAGAAGTATATAGCATGAAAAGAGGAATTTTGGGCCTAATGCTAAGTTTTACTGTTATCAGTTTGAATCAAAGCTGAGCTTCCACATACTTAATACTAGGGAGGGAGCCTATCCAGAGTCTATTAACAGAAGGAGACCTCCTAGGACAGAATTCTAAAAAGAAAATTTGGTCAGAAAAGCCTACAAGTAAAACCATAGCAGGTAGTGAAGAAAGACAACTTTGAATACTGTGTAGAATCCATCGAGACAATTTACCCAGCTTGGCCTATCAAAGGCTCCTATCTGACTCCGAGTGAGAAAGGGAGATGTAATTTAAAATGTAAATACTTATTTTCCCTCTATATTATGCAAGGCATCAATGTTCAAGTCAATATCACTTTGTTACCCCTTGAGTTAAGGATAGCATAAAGGCAAGAGGAAATTCTTCCCACTTCAGCACAAAGCACATCGTGGCTTCATTTGCAAGTTCATTCAACTTCATTGAAAGTTCCAGAGATACAGTAACAATACTGACATTTTGGCAAATTTTGGCATATTGAGATATTCAGCACCTCAGCAGAGACATCAGAGGTTGCAGGTAGCAGGGCAGAGGTGCATGATGGAGGAATTGCCCTAGACAGAGGTGCCTGGCAATGATGGAAGTGCACAGGTATCACCAAGATTTGGAAATGGGCATTGACAGGATATGGACTTGGAAGATTTCCATCCATTGTGATACTTTGCCCTATGAATGGCTGTAGTGGAAAATGGGGCCCCCAGGAAGGAGAGTGATAAATTCTTTGCCTTGACTGAGCAATTAACACCCTGGAACTAATAAGAAATAACTGGATGATGTTTTGATGCTTATGGGCAATGTGCAGAGGAGGAGGGAAGCAAAGGTGAGGGAAGAATGTAGATATCATATTGCATCACATGGACACAAGAGTCAAATAGCATAGTTTAGTTCTATCAGAATGAACCTTTTTGTACTTCCTTGGTTCAAGCAGGATGAAGAAACAGGTTACACACAACATTTCTGGATTTATAATGAATTTTAGTAACTATGTCAGATGGCCAGATCTGTGACAAACTGTTAGCTTTGAGGACTTCAATCTCAATCCACCATTTTCTTTTATAAAGTCATGAAAAAATAAGTTTAAATGTCTAAAGACTTTCCTGTGAGCAGAGTCATAGTTTCTCTAAAGTGGAGGAGGGGGGAGAGCTGGTCAACGGCGTAAACACAAGGATGCAAATCAATCACAACAAAGATGGTTTTGTCTCCTACAGCTTTACCAATTGCTTTTTGCAAATCTTAATGCTCTATATAGTTTATCATTATTCAACTATTTCTTCTGTTCTCTGTAGGCAGAAAAATAAACTTCCAGATTAAATTCTACCATACAACTTTCAGTACATTATTAGTCTGTAGATATTGTACCCTCTGGCACTCAGAACGTTTTATTCTTACTTATTAATAGTTTTACTCTTGACTTAGCACAGACACGTCACATCAACTTTTCTGGATTAGTACTCTAAGTTAAGAGAACAAATTCAAAGACACAGAATCTGGGGATGTGTTCAGTCTTTTTCCTCCACATTTGCCAAATATTACACTTTGAAGAAAACTTAATGAAAGAGAAAGGTACTTGGTCAAATAAAAATCCAAAGATCCAGAAAAATCAGAATGCTAAATTAGATTTTCTTTAAAAATGTTATTTGCCTTGAACAATTTTGCACATTTAAATTATCCACCTTTTGTTTAAATTTTCTCATTGTAAATAAATGTATTTTCTTTAAGTTCAGATTTGAGCTATGCAAATAAAAATGGAAAGAAGAAAAACATTCAATTGCTATCACCCAAACCCAACCATTTTCAATATTTTGGTATATTTCTTTTAAACATTTTTCTACACTGTTTAAATAGCTAGACTCTATAGTTAATATATATGCATGTATGCTATTGGTTCTGATATTTTTTTAGTTAATATTATGAGAAGAATTTCTCCATGTTATTATAAACTCTTTCTAAGTATATTAACTGCAATAATATTCTTGTTAACTAGAATTTACTTCATTCTTATTTTTCAAATAGCTTATGTTTGCCCTCCCCAATATATGTCTGCTAAGTATTGATAAAATGAACATTTTTGTGCATCAAACTTTTTTCTTTATTTCACTTATTTTCTTAGAATACTTTGTAGGACGTGGAACTATAGAATAAAGGGATAGAAATATTTCTGAATCTCTTGCCAAAAGTCTCTAGCCAAATTGCTTTCTCGCAAATTGAAATAAATTGCGCTATTACATGGAAGGCATGTGAATGCCTTTTTTTTAATCATCCCTTACCATGACTCCATCATTTAAGGGAAAAAAATACTTTGTTAGTTTGATGGATTAAAAATAGTTTCCATGATTGTTTTATAACTTGATTGTTATCTATTTCATAAATTACCAATGAGGACAAGCATTTCCATAAAATTATTCATTAGTTAGCTTTGCCCGAGGCAAGGATGAAGGTGCTCACAGTTTATTTGGAAGATGCAGTCTCAGGGCAGTGAGAGTGAGCTGAGGGTGTGAGGAAAGGGAAGATGCAAAGCAATGCCACACCACGCATCACTCTCTGTGATGAGGAGCCATGAAGGGACACAACAGATTCCTCAGCACACGTCTTTGTTCGAAACACAGAAATTCCCCATTGTAAGAAAGAAATGCATCTTATAGTCCAGGGAAGAGAGAAAAGAGAGAGTTTATCAGTAAACCAGCTCCCATGGCCCACAGGGCATTTCATCCAAGTCTACAAGGTTTGGACTAGGAGCAGGGGAGTCAGCCAATCCAAGGGAGGCCCTTGAGGGCATCTAAAAAGACACACCAATAGGATGGTTAAATTTATGTCCTGGTAACTCTTTTTCTATCCTTTTCACACTTTATCTATTGGAATATTGAAGGGGAGATTGATGAAAAACGTGCAAAAATCAGACTTGCTTACATGTTGTCTTTCATACGTCTAAACTTAGAAGACAACAGGTAATATTACTTAGAGTTGTGAGGTGAAAATAACATACACCTGGAGCTCTTTACCTGCCCAAGATGGCATTATCATGTCAGAGTAACAGAAAGATATTTTGAGGTAGGAAAAAATAAAAAAATTTATCAAACTTAGGCCTTTCCTTAAAAATTTGTTCAATCACCAAAAAGAGAATAGTTTACAAATGTTAATTAAAAGAGAATTTTGACTATTTGCATCTATTTTCACTTTTGTGGACCTGTCTAGGCTCTCCTGTTTAGTGTCATTTTTTGTAACAACGTAAGGGCCAGATTTCTAATTCTACTAGAATTTACCTACCCAGTGCCTCAGTCATTTGTAAATGTTATTTTCAAAGATGAGTTATTAGACACTCTCTCTTCCACTATCCCAATTTTTAAACACTTAATCTGTACTTATTAACCCCATTTTTTAATTATTCAGATTTTTATTTCAAACAAAAAACATTTTACAATCAGTCCTGTAGCTGCATTTAGGATGATTTTTTGACATTTCTGCATTTTGACTCATTTCAATGCTCTTGGTTTTTCTTTACTGGTCATAATTTTCTCATTCTTTTATTGGCACATTGATTCATTTTTATTGTTGTGGAGAGAATACTTCAGCACTTGTTCACAAAGGGCATTTGTGTATTTGGTACTTGTTTAGCACCTGAAAATATTGTTGTAGTTTTCTCCATGAACAAATGTTTCTTGGCAACCATCTGGCTGACAGGTTCTCCTTCTAAGATGTGTGACTTTTTCCCCAAGGCCGTCTAATTGGTGTTTTGGGGAGTTATAAGAACAATCTGTTTTCTGTTCCTTTGTGTGTAACTTGATATTTTTTTCTGTTTTTTCGGGGATTTTCTTAAGTTTGTCCTTAATTTTTTCAGTGTACAATGTGATGCTTGTTGCTGCCATTGCAATTTTAAACTCCAAGAATCATATTCTTTAACTCTGTGAAGATAACAACCACACCCATCATTTGTTGGCCGCTCCTCACCAAACCTAGGCAATGTGCTGAGTGATATGTACCCAAGATCACACAGCCAGTGAGGAAAACTGAACCAGGATTTTGAAACCAATCTGTCCACTTCAGAAGCCAGTGACAAATGAATTTGGGTATTTGTGTCAATATTAGCTTATCTCAGATTGTGCTATGTTTATGACATCTTTTTCTAGATCAGAGGTTATGATGCTTAATTTTATGTGTCAACTGGACTGGACCACGGTTTGTCCAGATATTTGGTTAAAGATTATTTTGCAGTGTCTGTGAGGTTGTTTGTGGATGAGATTAACACTTGAATGGGCAGATTAAATAAAGCAGATGGCCCTCCCTTACATGGATGTGTCACATCCAATCAGATGAAGGTTTGAATAGAACAAAAAGACTGAGTAAGGGAGAATCCCTTCTCTCAGTCTGATTGTCTTCCAGCTGGGATATTGGTCTTCTCCTGCCTTTGAATTCAAACTCGGACTGGAACTCACTCTCTAGGTTCTCCTGAGTCTCCAGCTTGCCTACTACAAATCTTGGGACTTTTTAGACTCCATAATCATGTGAGCTAATTCATATATATATATATATATATATATATATATGAATTAGTTCTGTTTCTATTGATTCTGTTTCTCTGGAGAATTCAGACTAATACGGAGGTAATCTGGCATCAATAAGTGGATTTTAAGGAGGCTATAAAGCTCCTAAAATTTTATGTAAATATTTCTCTGTGTGAATGTTTTTCCAGGGGGATATCCATAATCTTCATAAGATTCTCAAAGGATTCTCTCATTCAATAAATGCTAAGAAAAAATGCTATAGATTTGTTTTCTTTTAAATCTTGTTGAGGACGTGAATCTTGTATATTCTAAATTTTACCTTTTCCTTTTAGTAATTCAAGGCTATCAAAGACCCTGATATTTCAGAGAAATGGCAGAGTCCTATTTTAAATTTGTTATGCTCCATGCTTTTTTCCTTTAATCTGTTGCCAAAAACATAGACTTATACTTATCCAGTTTGGGCTTACGTGTAGTAGGAATTTAAAAGTGTTCTGAAAAGATCATATTAATGTGTCCTGTACAGATTTTCACAGTGTTCATATTGTTTCTTTTTGATCTGGGTGGAAATATAGAAAATAAAATGGAGGTAGGTTACCATCTCAGTCCAGGTGTCTGAAGGGGCTATGAAAACATTTTTCTGGGAATTTTCCCTCCCTGACAACATGGGTGTGTTACAGATAATGGAACCAAACTCCTGGCTTTATTGTGCTATTTGTACTAGAGGCTTCTGTCAGAATCCTAATACTATCAGGCACACCTAGGGGGAGCCCAAAAGGCTGCCTCTCTTCAGCCCTCCAGCCTCCCAGCTAGGCCCTGCCAGAGACTTTCCTTTTCTTTCTACTTCCTCTTCAGGCTTATTATTTTCCTTGAGGAGGAACTTGTTCCTCAGTTCTGTGTGTCTTCAGTTTGATTCCATTGTCAGTAAAGGCAGCAGAAATTCTTTCATCTTCTTAAAATAAGATGATACCTATTCCTGATTTCCAAAATTCCTGAAGATTTTCCCCTGTATTAATAAAACTTGTCAGTCATTTTAATGCACATTTTGGAGGAGACAAAATAGCTGGCACTTAGTCACACATTCTGTCTTTAAGTTGGCCTCCTTCCCATTGTTATAAATCATGGAACCGATAGAATACAAATTGCATTTCTTCAATAGGATTCCACCTACATGGGAGAGAAAAGTATACAATCCCCTGTCACTGTGAAATACTACTAGACAGCTCTTTTTTTAAGTTCATATTTCTTCCCTAGAATTTGACCTCTAAGCAGGAGACTCTCGTAAAGCTGGTTTTTCTCACCTTTGCTGCAGAGTATAGCTGTCTGAGTTAGGATTTGTTCAAGTAATGGAATCTTGACTGTCTCTTATGTTATCTTTGGTACACAGGCTGAAGGCTTCATCTTTATCTGTGTCATGATTCTAACAACAAAATAGCTCTAGCTAACATATAGTGACAGGTAAATCATTTAAAAACAATTGTATGAAAGTTCTTTTCTGTGGCAATTACTTTTCTTAATAGTAATTCCTAAACCTGTCCATTTTAATGATTCATGAAATCACTCCCTAATAGTATATAAAACAGGTACCTTCAAGATTTTCAAATTTTATTGTGGTTATAAAACTGAAAAAAAATGTTCCCTTCTCTCCTCTCACCCAGTGAAGAAATAACAGTTCAAGTATGTGATTTCCATAAAATAAATAAAAACAGAAAACCTCACAAAATAGAAATAGATTCTTTTGTCATTTCAACAATAGCAACAGCACCTGAATTCAGGTGGGATGTCTAACAACAAAACTACTTGAGAGGATTCAGTCAGAACAAGAAAAAATATAAAAGATTCTCTCATCCTCACAATTGTGTTACATGATTTTGTAAATGTATCTGTACTATCATCTTATGCAAAACATGAACAGAAATGCATATTGGACCAACAGATGCTGAGTAAAATCATTCACAGTTATTGCTTAAGATAGAGAAGAATCAGAGGAGACAAAAATCTAAATGTTTGGCTAAAGAAGGTCTTTCTGTCTTTAAAAATTAAAGGTCACTGGCTCAACTAATCCTTATTCTGACTTTATTATATATCAGCTGCTCTTCCAGATTCTGTAGATTTAAAGACCAAGAAGATTCCTGGCTTGGATGCAGGGAGATTAAAGAAGAAAAGTAGTGACAAACATGTGGATAAATAATTGTAACAGAATATAGTAAGTAAAAGTATAGAAGTATGCAAATTCTATAGCAATAAAACACAGAAATGAGTAACTAGCTTATTAATTCTGTTGGAGAAACTACATATAAGTGATAATGAGGCAAAAGGAGAAGATATATCAGTTGAAGTGATTAGTCGATATGAATAAAATGAGGACAATGTTTAGATGGCTTCAAGAAGTGTGGAGTTCTTAGAATATTTCTAAGGGAGAGGGCAGGAATGACAGGCAATATTTAAAGGGAGATAGGCATGGCCAGTCACGAAAGTTATGTCAGGAGGAGTCTAACTGATGGAAGCCATCAACTGGCTTTGGAAGGCATTGATTTAGTCATAAATGCATTTTATTGTAGTTTGGAGATTGAATTAAAGGCCAAAGAAGTGAAACAAAAGGCAGAAGAATCAGTTAATAGGGCAAAGCTGTACGCTAAATATGAAAAGATGAGATTCTTCAATAAGATAATAACTATGAGAATTAAAGGACAAAATTCAATTCAGCAATGGAAAGACATTATAAACACAAGGAAGAAACTAAGAGATTTCTAGGAGTTTGGCTTGAGAAATTGTGTTAACAGCCTTACCATTCACAGAAACCAGTACTACAGAAAAAGATTCTTGTTTATTCAGAGAGATAACACATTAATTTGGGAATTATATTAAGCAATCTGTAGCACAGCCAGGTACAAAAGTGTTTTTCTTTGTTTTTATTTATAAGTCTGAATGAGTGTGTTTATTTTCTGCAAACTCAACACTCTGAGAAGAATAATAAAGATATATTGAAAGCATCTATTTATGAATCATGATAAGTACTTTTTTACCTTTTCTGTGGAAATGTATGACAACCCTTTCTGTAATAACAAAACACTAACCTAATTTTAACAGCATTAATTCAACTCAACAAACATTCATTATGAACTTCCTGTGTCATAAGTAGCATGCTAGTCCTTGTCCCCATAGAGCATGTTGTCTAGTGGTGAAAAAAACATAAAAGTAAGGAATAACGGCTGTGGAAACGTGCTAAGGAATCACAAAGGGACAGGGCCCAGGGAAGTTCATGGGAGACCAGGGGTCCCTCCGGCCATACAGAGATGAGGATGCAATTTTCTGAGCGATTCAGACTCCAAGTCTCTAAATCAGGAAGTAAGTAGTGGAGAAATTGTCACGCCTCTGGACCTTGATTCCGATGTTCTCTCTTTCATGAGGGAGCCTGGGTGGGAACTATGAGTAGCTTAGTTTAGGATGGATGTCCATCTGGGAGATATTTTCCTACATTCTGGCATCAAACTCCCCAGTAGTCTCATGCAGTAGAATTTGCATCTATTTTCCTGCTTTCACAGGTACTTTGGTGGAAAGTTTGTAAGAGATGCTTTAAAAATATTTTTCAGTCTGAATACATAACTTTCTTCCTAGCATTATTGAAGTACAATTGACAAATGAAGTCGTAATATAGGTAAAGTGAACATTCTGGTGATCTGATTGTGAAAGGAGTCCCATCATCTAGTTAATTAACACATCCATCACCTGATATACTTGTCTTTTTTTTTTCTTGTAAGAATATTTAAATTTTACCTCCTTAGCGAATTCAAATTATATAATACAGTGTTATCAACCTTAGTCACCATGTTTTACATTGGATGCTCAGACCTCAGTAATCTTATTATCAACCTCTCCCTATTCCTACCCCAACTTGCCTAACCCCTGGCAACCACTTTTCTACTCTCTGTTTCTATGAGTTTGACGTTTTTTTAAAATTCCATGTATAAGTGATACCATGCAGTATTTATCTTTGTCTGGATTATTTCACTTAGCATAATGCCCTCAAGGTCCATCCGTGTTATCGCAAATGGCACGATTTCCTTCTTTCTTGTGGCTGAATATTTACCACTGCAAACATAAACCAAATCTTCCTTATTCATTCTTCTGTTGATGGACATTTAGGTTTTTTCCATATCTTAGCTATTGTGAATAATGCTGCAATGAACATCAGAGTGCAGATATCTCTTTAATATCCTGTTTTCATTTGCTTTGGACATGTACCCAGAAGTAGGATTGCTGGATCATATGGCAGTCCTATTCTTAATTTTTCAGGAACCTCCATACTGTTTTCCAAAGTGGCTATACCAATTTACATTCCCACCAACAGAACACAAGGGTTCCTATTTCCCCACATCCTCACCAACACTTGTTATCTGTTGTCTTTTTGATGATAGACATTCTGACAGGTGGGAGGTGATACTTCATTGTGGTTTTGATTTACATTTCCCTGATGATTAGTGATGGTGAGCATGTTTTCATGTATCTGTTGGCTATGTGTATGTCTTCCTGAAAAAATATCTATTCAGTTCCTCTTCTCACTTTTTAATCAGATTGGTGTTTTTTTTTTTTTTTTTGCTGTTGAGTTGTATGAGTTCTTTATATATTTTGAATATCAATCTCTTAACAGATATATGATTTGCAAATATTTTTTACCATTCTCTAGGTTGCCTTTTCCTTTTGTTGATGGTTTCCTTTGCTGACCAGAAGCTTTTTGGCTCTATGTAGTCCCACTTGTGTATTTCTGCTTTTAGTGTCAAATCCAAAAAATTATTGCCAACACTAATGTCAAGGAGCTTATCCCCTGTGATTTCTTCTGCGAGTTTTACTGTATCAGGTCTTACATTTAATTCTTTAGTCTACTTTGAATTGATTTTTGTTTATGGCATAAGATAGTGGTCCAATTTTATTCTTTCGAATGTGAATGTCCAGTTTTCCCAACACCATTTGTTGAAGAAACTATCCTTTTCCCATTGATGTTCTTGGCTCCTTTGTTGTAAATTAATATACCATATATGTGTGGGTTTAATTCTGACTCTCTATTCTATTCCATTGATTTATGCGTTTGTTTTCATGTCAACATCATACTGTTTGTTTATTTTGCTTACCTTTTCAAGACACTACTTTTAGTTTCATTGATCTTTTCTATTGTCCTTTTAGTCTCTATTTCTTTTATTTCCATTCTGATCTTTGTTATTTTCTTCCTTCTATTAATTTTTGGCATTGTTTGTTCTTGTTTTTCTAATTCCTCAAGATATGAAGTGAGATTGTTTATTTGAGCTCTTTCCTTGTTTTTATTGTAGGTTCATATTGCTATGAACTTCCCTCTTAGAACTGCCTTTGCTGTACCTTATAATTTTTGGTATGTTATATTCCCATTGTCATTTGTCTCCAGATATTTTTTGATTTCCCTTTTGATTTTTTTGTTTGACTCATTGTTTGTTCAGGAGCATGTTGTTTAATCTTTACATTTTTGTGAATTTTTCCATTTTTTTTCTCATAATTGATTTCTAGTTTCATACATTTGTGGTTGGAAAAGATGCTTGATATGAGTTCAGTCTTGTTAAATTTATTAAGACTTGTTTTGTGATCTAACATATGATTTATCCTGAAGAATGTTCCATGTTCACTTGAGAAGAATGTGTATTCTGATGCTGTTGGATAGAATGTTCTATAAATGTCAAAGTTCATCTAGTCTACCATATAATGTAAGACCAATGTCTCCATATTGATTTTCTGTCTGGATGATCTATGCATTGTTGAAAATGGAGTATTGAAGTCCTATAATATTATTGTATTACTATCTATCTCTCCCTTCAGGTTTGTTAATGCTTGCTTTATGTATTTAAGTGCTACTATGTTGGGAGCATAAATGTTACAAATACTACATCCTCTTGATGAGTTGACTTCTTTATCATTACATAATGTCTTTTTTGGTCTATTGTTACAGTTTTTGGCTTGAAGTCTCTTTTTTCTGATATAGGTATAGCTACTCCTGATTTCTTTTGGTTTCCATTTTTTTTCATCCCTTCACTTTCAGCCTGTATGTGTCCTTAAAGCTGAAGTGAGCCTCTCATAGGCAGCATATAGTTGGGACTTGTTTTTTAATCCATTCAACCACTCTATGTCTTTCGATTGGAGAATACAATCCACTTATATCTAAAGTAATTATTGATAGGTATGGACTTTCTATTGTTATTTTGTTAATTATTTTCTAGCTGTTTTGTAATTTCTTTCTTCTTTCTTCTTTTCATTGTCTCTTCCTTTTCATTTTGTGATTATCCAACCTGCCTATTTGTTGTTGGTAGCTCCTGTAGTTGAGGGCATGGCAAGACCTGTCAGTGTCCCCAAATAAGAGGATTTCAGTCAGCACCTTATGCAGACTGTTGGAAGTTGGACCCTCAGACAGCAGCATGTAAAGTATGCAAATATATTTCCTTCAGGAGAAGATTGGGTGATGGGCATTTCTGTCTGCTCCCCCTGTGCTGAACCCTCAGGTGATAGCTGGCTAAGAAGTGTTTCTTTGTATGCCACAGCTCTCTGAGGCCAACAAGCAAGCCCCATTGGTGACCAGAACCAGGTGACTGAGGTGTGCACCCTCTGCATAGTGACTGCAAAAGCCAGGTGCCAGACATGTGTTCAATCTCTTTCCAGGGAGATACCAATGACCTGAGCTGGCCAGAGGGAGAACACGGAGATGGCACCCTCAGGTCTCGTGGTTGCCATAGAGGATCATAGTAGCCCCTAGATGTGAGTTAAAATTAGAAGCCTGACCTTCAGACTGCAGCTTTTAAGATATGCAAATAGCCTTCTTTCAGGGAAAGACTAGAAGATGGGCATTTCTGGTGGTTCTTTCTGCTCTGAGCCCGGGGAGGATAGCTGGTTAAGAACTGTTTCTTTGTTTGCTACAGACTCATGGGACCCATGAACACAAATCCCAGTGGCCACCAGAGCCAAGCAACCAAAATGTGTATCCCCTTGGCAGCAGCCACAAAAGCCAGAGTGCCAGATGTGTGCTCAAGCTCTTTCCACAGAGATACCAGCAACCTGAAGAGGCAGAGGGAGATCCTAGTGGAGGTGACTCCTGTCAGCCTCCTCACTCTCCAGGGTGAATCTCAACTGTCTCTTTGATGTGTACTAAATTAGGAGCCTGACACTTAGGCTGCAGTTTTAAGATATATAAATAAATCTCTTTCAGGGAAAGGCTGAGAGATGGACATTTTTGTCAGCTATCTCTGTGTTGAGCCTTTGGGGGACAGCTACAGTGAGCCCATTTAGAACTATTTCTTTGCTTGCTATAGACTTATGGGTCTCACAGACACAAGCCCCATTGGCTTTCAGAGCTAAGTGTTTTAGAGAAGCATCTGTCAGGTGGAAGTAATAAAAGTTAGGGCACTAGAGGTTGGGTCCAAACTCTTCACTCCTCAGAGAGAAGCTGGGAACTGTGAATTCCCTCTCAAACATATGTTACTGCACCAGAGATGGGGTTTGTTGCAAAGTATGTCTCAGTCTCTCCTATTCATTTTGATGTTGGTTTTTGTCTCATTCACCCGATGTGCAGGAGTCACTCAAGTAGTTTCTGGATTTCTTTCACAGGGGGTTGATCCATGTACAGCTGTAGATCTGGTGTTTTTTAGGGAGAAGGTGAGTTCAAGAGCCTCCTATGTCACCATCTTTGACCGGATCCCCACATAACTTGATTTTAAGACATTCCTACTCAGAAAAAAATTTTCTAAATGTTAAATTCAATGCAAGAAACCATAAAAGATTGGTGTGTATGGTTACATTATCATTAAACATTTTTACGCCATCAGTGAAAAAGAAAGAGTGTAGTTCAATATTTTTTAAATGTTAATATCATTTATAAATAATATTCTTTCAAATCAATAAGAAAGAGCTGAGTATTTTTGTGACAAAATGTCCCAAAGGAAAGGACTCATGCCCAAATTTCTTGTGTGGAAAGCTAGATAAATAATGGGGTCACATATTGAGACAGAGAATACAGGAGGGGAACAAAACTTGTAGGACGAGCCAGCCCCATGGCCCAGTGGTTAAGTTCCCATGTTCCACATTGGTGACCCAGGATTTCACTGGTTCAGATCCTGGGTGTGGACCTAGCACCACTCATCAAGCCATGCTGAGGTGGTGTCCCACATAGCAGAGCCAGAAGTACCCACAATTAGAGTATACAACTACGTATCCGGGGATTTGGGGAGAAGAACAAAAAAAAGAGGAAGATTGGCAACAGATGTTAGCTCAGGGCCAATCTTTAGAAGAAAAAAAAACTTGCGGGAGGGAATCATGAATTTAGTTTTGTTTTAGATTTAAGATACAAATGTGAGCTTCTTTGATTATATATGAATTCTTTTTTTTTCTTGTGAGGAAGATTCACCCTGAGCTAACATCTGTTGCCAATCTTCTTTTTTTTTTTTTTGCTTGAGGAAGATTAGCCCTGAGCTAACATCTGTACCAATATTCCATTACTTGGTATGTGAGATGCCTCCATAGCATGGCTGATGAGGGGAGTAGATCCATACCTGGGATCCAAACCTGCAAACCCAGGTTGCTGAAGCAGAGCACGTGGAACTTGAACCACTCAGCCATCGAGCCAGCCCCTAGGAATTCTTAACTTGGATCCACGAACCCTCAGAAAGGCTAAGAGCCATGGTAAGGATGAGGCAAATCAAGGAAACTTTGTAGACTTAGAGCAATAGAACAAGGACAAAATGCTGATATTTAAAAGGTCAGGAAGAATTTGAGACCTCTATAGACATAAGAAGGAAAAACAAGAGCCATTCAAGGAGAATCAGAAAGAGCAAAGTCATGGGAGCCAGACTCAAGGAAGGGTGACTGATGACAATGCATACATGAAAGAATTTGGGTAAAGAAGGCCCTGAAAATGTCCAAGAGATTTTTGAATGATAAAGTCATTGATGACCTCAGTGAATACAATTTCAATGAGAAGCTATTACTATGAAGTACTATATGTTGAAAGCCAACATAAACACGATGATATATACAGAGTGTGACTTCAAATAGATATGGAAAAATGGCTAGGAAAGATATATCAGGAAATATTAATGTCTGAAATTAAGAGAATTTTGCTCCTTTACGTTTTCTCTATTTTAAGAAACTCCATAAAACATATGAAATATTTTAAAAACCATAAATTATTATACAAAGAGAAAAAAATGAGTAACATTCTTATGAAGCAGCAATCACCAGTTCAAAATCATTGCTGATAACAGAAGACAATAAATAGGCAAGAATAAATCAAATAAAATGTGCACTGTCTACATGAAAAATTAATCATATCAAAAATAGATAAAATCACTTGAATAGGATAAAAATTAATAAATAATCAAACAACATTGGAACGAGGAATCAACAAAAATTAATTATAAAACTAGAGCATTTTTGATTATAATAACATCATATCCCACAAGGAAAAATAGTTAGAATACACAAGAGAAGATGGAAAAACATTGATAATTGTCACAACCAGGCTAGGGGGACACGAGATCTTAATTCACGATTCCTTTTATTACTATGTAAACTATGCATGAAATTCCCATCATAAAAAGTGAAATTAAAAATACGTATTAAGAGATCAGCCTGGTGGCATAGTGGTTAAGTCTGCACACTCTGCTTCAGGCCTGGGGAACCTTTTTGCTGGTTCAGATCCTGGGTGTGGACCTATGCACCACTTATCAAGCCATGCTGTGGCAGGCGTCCCACATATAAAAAATAGAGGAAGATGGGCACAGATGTTAGCTCAGGGCCAATATTCCTCAGCAAAAAGAGGAGGATTGGAAGCAGATGTTAGTTCAGGGCCAATCTTCCTTAAAAATAAATAAAATAAAATATGTATTAAGTTGCAGGAGGAAGAAACTGAGACTATGACAAATTGATCTCTCTGGGATACTCCAAGTGAATACATAATTTTAAATAAGCTTATTTAAACTAATAAAGTAATGAAATAAGCTATTCAACATAACAATTTATACAAACAGAAAATTCTGAGGTGATTGGGAAGAAGTAAATAATAAATAATAAATGTATAAGCCCAAAAAATGAAATAGATCACAGATCCAAACATTAAAATAAGTCAATAAGCCCAAGATTTGCTTATTTACAAAATAGAAAAACCTCTGGAACACGTATAAAAATAAAAAGAAAGCATTTAAACAATTCAGTTATTTTTTAACTAATTACTGCACGTTTGTATTTGGTTAACAGCGCAAGGAGAAAAAAGCAATAATCTAATGAAACTCAAGTAATCACTGATTCTTGCAGCAGAGTACTTTCATCAAGCAGTCATTATCTCCTTTCCTTTCATCTCTCTCAATAAACATGCAAAACGTATTAATAAGTCTGCCCATAGATTTCATAAAAAGTAGTTCATTATCTATTCTATTAACAGTTGCCAGGTTTATTTTTTGAATCAGGAATTGGGTGCTCAGAATGATTAATATTTAAATACATTGTTTTCTCCCAGTTGAAACCAAATTTGGAATAGCAAATGTGGAAAAAGTATACAGAAAAGCAAATGGAGATGACCATTTTTTTTGTCAGTAATGTCTAAGAATTTTTCTAGTCCTCACTTAAGCAATGCTATTCTGAATCATTTTAAATATGATA
Source organism: Equus caballus (assembly GCF_041296265.1). Lineage (NCBI taxonomy): Eukaryota > Metazoa > Chordata > Mammalia > Perissodactyla > Equidae > Equus > Equus caballus. The sequence goes on from NC_091687.1 coordinate 24,226,760, forward strand.
TTTCCCAGTAAATCAAGCTCTTGCTTCCCATTAACTCCCTCACATCTTCCCTTTAAAATTTTACAACCTAGTTTTTCTCAGGCTTCATTTAATTTTGCTACTGATACAGTGAATTCTGCAGTTTGCATAAGGCCTATTTTCTCTTGATTTTTCTCAAACTATTACTCCATCTCCCTGGATATTGCTGAAAGCATCATGCAATTATTATAAATGTAATAAAGTCCTTAATTTGACAATCATTAAATGCCCCCCCAACTGTGGATCCAGACTGACTACTGAATCTGTCAGCAGGGATGGCCTGCACTCCTTCTGTGGCCTAATCTCATTAATTAGCTGATAAAAATAAGTTAATATTTTAATGGGGGATTATTATAATGATTTTTATCACTTTACAGAAAGCCTTTAAATTTCTTTTAACAATGCTATTGCTGATAGGTGATAACATTAAAGAATTACAGGGAGTATCATTTTGTTTGTGCATAGCTCCTCTTTATCTGCTGGCAGATGAAAATAAACAGAACACATATATGCCAAGGTTGTGATATTTACCATTCTGAAACATCTCAACTCTTTCTAAGACTCTTACTGTCCTCTTCTACTGTGCCATCGACTAAAGAAGAATCAGAATCTGGAGTCATCCTCAATTGCTAGACTAAATCTAGAAACATCTTTGGGTATTTGAATCTCAAAGCCATGTGTCCAGTATTATGAAGTTAAGGGAATTACACAATTTCACATATTATTGGAACTTGTGGAAGAAGAAATATGTTGAGTGATATTGAGACTAGGCTTCTACTGTCTCACATATAATATGCCTTAACTAGCCCTGCTTAGGTACTTCTGGGGTCAGGATCAGGGTGAGAAGATGAAAAAGGATAACAGGAGACTGGTTTGGTCAGCTTCCATGACTTTCTTTCTTTCCTTTCTCCTCTTTCTACTCCTGCAGACACAGGAGCTGCGATTCCAGAAGCCGTTCTACCTGACACTCATCTATATCACCAACATAATTGGAGTTTTGTTCTCTTCTGCAGCAACGTGTCTCAACACTGAGACATTTGGTGCCAGACAGTCTTCATTTCAGGGCTGTCTTGTTTCATTGTAGGATACTTAGCAGCATCTCAGTAGAACCTCCAACCTCCCTCTCAACCCAATTGTGACACCAAAAATGTCTCAAGATATCCCCTTTGTCCCCTGGGGACAAAACTGTCACTGGTTGCAAACCCCTGCTCTACAGCATGGGGGAATAATGTCATACTTTTCTCTCCTCATTTTGATTATTCTACCATATCTTTAACCACTTTTGGTATGTCAACGACACCTGCAAATTTAGTCAAGACTAAGGAAAATCTAAAATATCTTCTCATGGATGCCTGGACTGATGAGCAATAGGAGCGTAGTATAATTGTCATTGTAAATCTAAACCATGGGGAAAGCCAAGAAGAATTTGAATAAAGAATTCCAATTATTGGAGAGTGAGGAGTCGATGTTTTGTCAACAAAAACAAAACTGTTTATTGAGTATCTACTAAGTATAAGGCATAGAACACTTTTACCCTCCCCCTAACACCTTCCCCTCTGATAACCACCAACCTGTTCTCCTTATACATGTGTTGTTTTTCTTCCAGATATGAGTGAAATCATACAATGTTTGTCTTACTCTCTCTGACTTATTTCGCTTAGCGTAATACCCTTAAGATCCATCCATGTTGTCATAAATGACACAATTTTGTCATTTTTATGGCCAAATAGTATTCCAAGTATTCCATAGTATATATATATATATGTATATATATATATATAGATATAGATATAGATACCACATCTTCTTCATCCATTCATCCATTGATGGGCACTTGGATTGCTTCCACCTCTTGGCTGTTGTGAATAATGCTGTGATGAACATACGTAAACAGGGAAGAAATATACACATTACATGCTCTTTGTATCAATTCAATACCCTGTAGACACACATTTCCCAGGTGATCCTTGGCATTTATTATTGTGGAGAAAATGTTGAGATACTTTCTTTATATACCCATTTTATTGAGTTTTTATCATAAATGGATGTTGGATCTTGTCAAATGCTTTTATTCCTCACTTTGTTAAAGTGGTGTATCACGTTGATTTGTGGATGTTGAACCATCTCTCTATCCCTGGAATAAATCCCACTTGATCATGGTGTATGATCCTTTTAATGTATTGCTGTATTTGATTTGCTAATATTTTGTTGAGGATTTTTGCATCTATTTTCATCAGTAATATTGGCCTATAACTTTCCTTCTTTGTGTTGTTGTTTTCTGGTTTTAGTATCAGGGTAATGTTGGCCTTGTAGAATGAGCTAGGAAGCATCCAGTGCTTTTCAATTTTTTGGAATAATTTGAGAAGGATAGGAATTAAATTTTCTTTGAATGTCTCATAGAATTCACCAGAGAACCAATCTGGTTCTGGACTTTCATTTTTTGGGAGATTTTTGATTAATGTTTCAATCTCTTTACTTGTGATTGTTCTATTCAGATTCTCTATTTCGTCTTGATTCAGTTTTGGGAGGCTGTATGATTCTAAGAATTTATCTATTTCTTCTAGATTATTAAGTTTGTTGTCATAGAGCTTTTCATAGTATTCTCTTATAATCCTTTGTATTTCTGTGGTGTCCATTATAATTTCTCCCCTTCATTTCTGATTTTACTTATTTAAGTCTTCTCTCTTTTTTTTCCAGTGAGTCTGGCTGAAAGTTTGTCAATTTTGTTTATCTTCTCAAGGAACCAATTCTTAGTTTCATTGATCCTTTCTGTTGTTTTCTTAGTCTCTATGTCATTTATTTCTGCTCTTATTTTTACTATTTCCTTCCTTCTATTGAGCTTGGGCTTTGTTTGTTCTTCTTTTTCTAGTTCTCTTAGCTATAGGGTAAGTTTGTTTATTTGAGATTTTTCTTGTTTCTTGATGTAGGCCTGTATTGCTATAAACTTCCCTCTTAGTATTGTTTTTGCTGCATCCCATAGGGTTTGGTATGTTGTGTTTTCATTTTCATTTGTCCGAAGGTATTTTTCAATTTCTTCTTTGATTTCTTCATTGATCCAATAGTTGTTTGGTAGCATATTGTTTAGTTTCCAGATATTTGTGACTTTCGCAGCTTTTGATTTGTAGTTAATTTCTAGTTTCGTAGCATTGTGGTCAAAAAAGATGCTTGATATGATTTCAATCTTCTTAAAGTTATTGAGGGTTGTTTTGTTTCCCAAAATATGGTCTATCTTTGAGAATATTCCATGTGCACTTGAGAAGAATGTGTATTTATTCTGCTGGCTTTGTATGGAATGTTCTATACATATGTATCTGTTAAGTTCATCTGATCTAATGTTCCATTTATGTCACTGTTTCCTTGTCAACTTTCTGTCTGGATGATCTACCCATTGACATAAGTGGGCTGTTCGGGTCCCCTATTTTTATTGTATTGCTGCCAATTTCTCTCTTTAGGTCTGTTAATAACTGCTTTACATGCTTTTGTGCTCCTGTGTTAGGTACGTATATATTAATAAGCGTTATGTCTTCTTTGTGGAATGCCTCTTTTATCATTATATAGTGCCCACCTTTGTCTCTTATTATCTTTTTTTCTCAAAATGTGTTTTGTCTGATATAAGTATGGCTACCTCCACTTTCTTTTGCTTGCTATTTGCTTGACATAGCATCTTCCATCCCTTCGCTTGGAGTCTATGTTTGTCTTTAGAGTTGAGACATGGTTCCTGGAGGCAGCATATTGTTGGGTCTTGTTTTTCAATCTGTCCAGCCACTTTGTGTCTTTTGATTGGTGAATTCAATCAATTTACATTCGGAGTGATTATTAATATATGAGGGATTAATACTACCATGTTTTCTTTTGTTTTCCAATTGTTCTATATTTCTATTGTTTCTTTTTCTTTGTATTTCTGTCTGCCATTTCAGTTTGATGATGGTCTGTGATGATTTTCTCAATTATCTCTTTATTTATGATTTGTGACTCTGCTCTGACTTTTTGTTTTGTGGTTACCATGAGGTTTGTATAAAAGATCTCATAGAGCCAACTGTGATGGCCTAGTGGTTAAAGTTTGGTGCTTCTACCACTTCAGCAGCCTGGGTTTGTTTCCTGGTTGTAGAACCACATCACCTGTCTGTGAGTTTCCATGCCATGGTGGTGGATCACACAGAAGAACTAGAAGGACTTGCACCTAGGATATACAAACATATTCTGGGGCTTTGAGGAGAAAAAAAGTGGAAGATTGGCAACATATGTTAGCTCAGGGTGAATCTTCCCTGCATTAAAAAAAAAAAAAAAAGACCTCATAAATAAGAGAGTCCTTCTTCTGATAGTCTTTTATCTCTGTTAGCCTATGCAGGTTCCATCCCCCCTCCTCTCTCCCTTCTATGTTTTTGTTGTCACAAATATTCTTTTCTGTGTTATGAGTTAGTGACCAAATTGGAGTGTTTATAGCTATTTTTGATGCTTTCTTTCCCTTTATCATTTATGTTATAATTAAGTGTTTTCTCATCTAGTCTTATATAGAGCAATTTTCTGATTTTGTCTGTCTATTTATCTCCTTGCTCAAAGCTTTGTAAACCTTTGCCTTCTTGTTTCAGTTAGGAGGGCTCTCTTTGACATTTCTCATATGGCAGGTGTAGTGGCAGTGAACTCCCTCAGCTTTTGTTTGTCTTGGAAAGCTTTAATTTCTCCATCATATCTGAAGTATAATTATGCTGGATAGAGTATTCTTAGCTGATAGTTTTTGTCTTTCAGTATTTAAGATATATAATTCCACTCTCTCCTAACCTGTAAGATTTCTGCTGAGAAATCCACTGAAAGCCTGATGGAGGTTTTGTTGTAGGTTATTTTCTTCTGTCTTGCTGCCCTTAATATTTTTTCTTCGTCATTGACTTTGACAGTTTTGTTATTGTATGGCTTGGAGAAGGTCTTTTTGGATTGATGTAACTAGGAGTTCTATTAGCTTCATGTAATTGCATGTCCAGTTCCTTCTCCAGGTTTGGAAAGTTCTTAACTATTATTTCTTTGAATACTCTCTGCTCCTTTCTCCCTCTCATCTCCCTCTGAGATATCTATAAACCTTATGTTAGTTTTCCTAGTTGAGTTGGATATTTCTTGAAAAATTTCCTCATTTTTTAAAAATCTTAGTTCTCTCTCCTCCCCCACCTGAATCATTTCTTTGTTTCTATCTTCAAGCTCACTAATTCTCTTCTCCAAAAGGTCTACTCTATTTTTAATGCTTTTTAAATTTGTTTTTTACCTCATTGATTGTGTTCTGTTTGATTGATTGATTGATTTCTGTTTGGTTTTTCCTTTGGAGCTTCAAGTTCTGGTTGCCTGGGCCTTGTGTTCCTCCACTGGCTCTCCATGGGCTCAGACACTGTTGTCCCATGCACCAGCTGTGCTGCTGCTCCCCAGTTGTCTGGGGGCACTTATTGGACCACTGCCAGGAGTTCTGGGTTCATGGGTGTTGCTGTCACTGGCCGGGGCCTGGGGACCCAGGGACTTGTATGCAGCCGCTGCTGCTGTTGGAGTTAGTATCAGGGCTGCTGCCACTAGGGGCTGGTGCCCTCACTCTCTCTGCTCATTGTTGTTTGGGTAGAGTGTTGCTGCTGTCACAGGCATTTATGGGCACACAGTGCCACCTCCAGTCACCACTGCTCTGCAGGCATTCATGCACATGGGTCTGGCCCACCCTTCCCTCAACTCAGTTGTGCGGGGCACTGTATGGAAATTTGAACTCTGGATCACTTCCAAACGTGGAGGGTGGGGCCACTCTCCTAGTTTTCCACTGTTTCCCAGGGGTCCAGTCCACACATCCTCAGATGTATATCTGCCTGGATCTCTTAGGTGTCCTGTTGTGCTATGTTGGGAATCCTCAGCTTTTCAAAGGATATCTGCTTGGTTGTAATTTAGAGGGGAGAGATAAAAGGAACCACTCACTCTACCATTGTGCTGACGTTACTCTAAAATAAAGTTTCAATATGAAGACAGTCAGTGAGGTGCGGCCACAGGGGAGGCTCAGGAATAAACAAAGTTTATTATAATCCCAGGTCCTAGAGGCAGGAAGCACAGCACACCTCACAGGGCCACATGGGAAAGATATCAGGGTGGTCAGGAGGCAGAAGACAGGAGCAAGGGGAAGGTTTAGGCATGGCCTTTATTGAGATTTCTGTAGGAAAGGCAAGGCAGGGTGAACAGCCTGGGACTGGCTAGTTTGAAAAATTTTGGTGGGCTTGAAGTTATAAGGGTGCTCCCTAGTTGTTTGGCACCAGGACCTGGGATGAATAAGATGGAGGAATGTGTCCTCCCAGGGTGAACAGCCCAGATGGGGAGGTCTGGCTCCACATTGTTAGCATATCAAAGACTGGATTCAGGCTGGGCCCTTTGCCATCTTTAAGAATTGGCTTACCCATGGAGAGGTAGTCTATCCTCAGCCAGAAAGGGTTTTTAAGACGTCAATACATCATAATATGCAGAAAATTTAAAATATTTACAGTGCAAATAACTACCTGGATTGTCCAACTCCTTCCTTACCTGTTAGAGACAAGAACTTGATGTTCAGAGTGGGCAGAACTTCCTAAAATCACCCTTTGAAGAAATTCGGTATTAATACAGCTCATTTTTTATTAAGAATCCTCAATGATACTTTCAACGCATTCTGAAAATACAGAAAAGAAATGTTTTTCCTAGATGTCCATATTCTATTTTTTCCTTTAGATTGTTATTTATTTGCATGTAGCAAAATAACTATTAATATAAAAAGATTAATTCTGGTGTCACTTTAATATCATTAGATAATAGTAGACAAATTTTTTCTTGCTTTTCTTACTTGCTTTTATATTTCTGCAGTTAGGGCTAGAGGAGTATGTGCAGTTGTGCAGGGACGAGGAAGCGTAGGAAGCAGGGCTGGAAAGATTGGAGGGAAGCATGTAGGATGTAGAATATGAGGGAATTCTGTAATCTGATGCGTTAAGTGGAAACAAATGTGGCTGATTTTCCTAAAGAAGGGTAGACAGGGTGGAAGAGGCTCCACCTCTGGTCCTGGGTTGTCACTTGCCTGAGCTTCCGTTCCCTTTTCTGTAAAATAAGGGTATTTGACAAGATTATTCCTAAAGTACTTCTCCATTCTATGATTCTACAGCTTTAATGCCTTTAATATTGAGAAAATGTACATTATAATGTGTCCTCTCAGCGCAACATGGAAAATAAGACATGATTAAATATAAAATGTCAGTTATCAAAAACATGGTGTAATTTTTTAAAACGTATTTTGAGACAGGAAGATTGTTCTAAGCTCTCATAGACATAAATGTTTTTTAAAATTATTCTTTTCTCATATGGCGCCAGATAACTTATTCCTGGACTTTTTCTGTCAGCATCTATCTGTGACCTTGTTCCAAAATATCACATCACCAGCACGTACAAAAAAAGTATCCTGAACACAGAAACCAAAAAATTAGTCAACAAATACTGAAAAGACAGATCAAGAAAACAACTTAAGTTCAAATTTCTATCAGGTTGTTTAAAAAAAATCCTAAAAATATATATGAATTGATTTTTGGAAACATAAACTATCCTTTCATTGATTTATTTTTAATCTTCTGTCATATTGTTGTTAATCAGAGGTTTGACCATAAAGCATTGGTAAAATGCATTATGTTATAAGATCAAACTCCAACTGTGCCTGCCTTACTAGGCCTACCCAAATTACACTGGACATTTTGGTGCACTTCCATCATTCTAAGTACATTGGATCATGCTGTTAACACTATAATGTACTATTCTGTACTCCAATTTTTCATTCACATGTTGTAAAATATCTGTATTATTGAGGAAAATGAATTGAGTTTTCATCAAGCTGTCATTACAGTAATATCCAATAGATAAAGACACACCAGTCTCTTATTCATCTTCTTCAATCTTCAGGGAAATTTATATCCACAAGGACCCAAACTTGTCAGGTATTTTATTGGAAAATAGCTCAGTCCTTCTCAAACCACTGACCTGCCCACTGAGAAAGTAAGCTCTCTGCAGTCTTGACTCTCCTCAACCAACCCTGGAGAAAGACCAGCTTCTCATCTAAACTGAGCTATTTCTCATAAGGGGACTCTTCTTTACAGCCACAGACTCAGTGAGATCCACATTTTAAAGTAAACTATTGGGAGTTTTATTTTTCCTTTCGTTGTAACCCTCCTGGGCCTCAGTCCATAGGCCTTCATAAAGCTCCTGAGTAAGGTAGATGGCTGGATTGAACTTTAATATAACTAGCATGCATTTTCAACATTGATGGATAAGTATTATATAATGGAGAATAAGAAGCAGAGGACAATAATGTAGACTTTTATGCTTACACAAATTTTATGGGAAATGGCTCATTCCAATGAGAATATTTCTGCTATCACCACAAACTCAATTTCTACTTCAAATATACAATTATATCAGGCTTGAGAATAACTGAAAACAATACTACTAAAAGTTGGCTTTAAGTCATCTTTTGTCTATCTAAATTACAGTGACTAGAGTGATTAACAATGGCGCTATAGATTATTAAATGTCAGAATGAATACTAATGAACTCATGCAGACAAATATCATATAAAGTTGATTATTGTGACTAGTTTGCCCAAAGTCCTGAGTTAAAATTCCAAAAGGCTCTAAAAATATAAAAGGAAGCATCCATGACTACATCCATCATAATAATAATTCATCAAAATATCGACTTTGTTCAAAATATGTTTCTATGATAATGTTATGGGCATAATATACAATTTATCATTTAAGAAACAGTCATTGGGAACCAGCATTTGCTAGCAGTAGTTGAATCCTGAGTACCCCTGGGTGAATAAAATACAGAAGTCTCCTTGCCTTCTATTTGGGAAATGAGGTAAAAAACAAGCAAATGAGCTAATAAAAAATTACAAAAGATGGTAACTGCTATGAGTGAAATACCAAGGGGGCTGTGATAGAAGGTTGGGTGAGGAGGGAGAACCTAGATACAGTCTAATCTAGCCAGTAAAGAGGCTAGGTAAAGAGCTCTTTCCAGGCAGAGATTTAAGATGGCAATCATGCGGAGCAAGAAGCACTTAGGTTGTTGCAAAAACTGAAATAAGGCCAGCTGAGCCAGAGCTTGGCCCCTCGGGGCATAGGGAGGTGGAGGGAAGCAGGAAAGCTGGTAAGCTGCAGATCAGCATCCTCTAGGGCCTTGGAAGCCATGGTATTGGGTTTATTTGGCAAATAATAGGAAGTGACAAAAACACTCAACCTGGAAGAGCAACCTAATTTAATTTAGGAATTTAAAAAATCCCTCTGACAGCTGGGTAGAAGTTACATTGCAAGTGGAGGAACTCAGGGATGGGCAGGGTGAGGGGGTGGAATAGTTGTGAAGAGAGGATAGTGTGGCCCCAAGCAGAGATGAGAGTAGTGATGCTAAAAACAAACATAAGTGGATGAATTTAATACTAGCATACAGGGTAATATTTTAAAAATATCAATTATTTTTTCTTCTCCCCCAGCCCCACTCCTGCCAATTTTAAGTGTATAATCCTTTCTGGATTCATCACTTTCTCTTTTTTTCCAAAAGTCTAAACTCAATAAGAAAATGATGTTAGATGTCCTTCCCCATCTCATTAATTTTCATTACTTTAAGGATCATCCCTATCAACATATAAATATTATTTTGTTTCTTCTACTAAAATAAAAGCCCTCCCTTGACACCCTCCCACCTTCATCTTCCGGCTATCGCCTTGTTTCTTAAGTCCCCAGTTACAGCAAAACTTTGTAAAAGTTTATATATAGTCATTGGCTCTTCTTTCTCATTTATTAATCTTGGCTTACCTCTCCTCATTCAGGCTTCTGTCTCCTTCTCTCCCACTGAGATTCCCCTTGCAAAGAGATACAGTAATTTCCCTGCTGCTAAACAATTTTTTTTTTCAGGAAGATTAGCCCTGAGCTAACAACCACCAATCCTCCTCTTTTTGCTGAGGAAGACTGGCCCTGAGCTAACCTCCATGCCCATCTTCCTCTACCTTATGCGTGGGATGCCTCCCACAGCATGGCTTTTGCCAAGCGGTGCCATGTCCACACCCGAGATCCAAACCACTGAACACCGGGCCACCAAGAAGCAGAACGTGTGAACTTAACTGCTGCGCCACCAGGTGGCCCCCTGCTAAACAAATTTTATGGAGAGTTTTATTTAGAAATACACTTTGGTCTCAGTTTCTATGATCCCACACTCTCTAAGGCTACCTCTGACCATGCACATCAATCCTTTTCAGTTTTCTTAGCTGGCTCCACTCCTTTGTTTGAACTCTATGCAGTGAAAGCCTACAGAAATTTATCCTAGGTCCCCTACCCTATCTACACACATTCCCTAAGGAAGCTCATTCAGTGCCAGAGTTTCAAGCATCGTCTCTTGACTCTCAATACTACATACGTATCCTTAACAAGTCTGTTCTCCAGTCACATGCCTGCTTGGATGTCAGTAGGCATTTCAATCCTCTCACCTCCAACAAAGTTACCTTTGTTTCCCTCTCAGTAACAACAACCTAGTAACCTCTCTCAGTTGTTCAAGGCAAAAATCTAGAAGATATTTTGACTTTTCCCTTTCTTTGACTTACCACATACATCTAACCTATCGGAAAATCCTGTCAACTCTACTTTGAAAGCACCTTCTAAGTCTCATCCCAAGTTTCCTTTACAATGACTGTAGTGTAAGTCTAGAATCATCTTTTAAAAATATAAATTACATGATTTCATTCTGCTTCAAACTGTTCAGTGACATCCTATACCACACAGAATGGAGGCTAAACCCTTTGACCTGGCTTAGGTGACTTTTGTCACCTGGAATATTCCTTCTCTTCCTCATCTCATCCCGCACCCTAAGCTCCAGCATCTCTAGAACTTACCAAGTTGGTCCTCCTTCAAGGCATTTCCTCTGGTTATTTCCTCTGTCTGAACTTCTTTCTCAGATCTTCTCACAACTGATTCATTCTTATTTCATTCAAATCTCAACTTAAGTCATCTTCTCAGGGACCCTCCGTGGCCATCCAGTCTAAACAGCCAAACAGTACAGTCCCTGTGTATCCATCAGTCATGCCACTTTAATCCTTCATACAGCACTTACAGTATCTGATACTTGTGTAGTACTTGTTGGTTTATTGTCATCTCCAAAGTACACCCTCCCCACACCATTCCAACTAGAATGTAGCTCTGTAAAAGTAGGAATAATGAATGTATTGTTCACTGATGTAACCCCAGCATGTGGAACGGTGCCTGAAATATGGTGGATTCTCAACAACATTTGCTGAATGAATCAGGAATGAATGACTGCCATGAATAAACTCATCATGATAGAGAAATGAGGAAGAAAGGGAAAGATGGAGAGGTGGTGATGAGAGCATGAAAGTAGCGAGGATACAGAGACTATCAAGCAGTCAAGCAGTTCCTGCACAGCAGGGCTACTGCCCCTGCTGGGTCAACTAGCCATACTTCCATATGATTAGTTGGTAAGGAGAAAAAGAGAACAAATGAATTTAGACAAGTTATTACCCCTGACACAGCAGGAAGCATGAGCCTCATGTTTGCATTGGGACCTCTCTCCCCCTAGTCCCATGAGTGTGATGTGGAGGCAGGCCCAGGTGAATGCTACACCCATAGTGGATCTGTATCACACTTGAGGAACTCCAAGACTAGGAGATCCCAGTCTTACATAGATAGGGGCTGCTGTCAAACTTAGCCCTCCTCCTGTCTGGAGAGAAACATCATCTTTATTACTCTGGAATTTCTACAAGGAAAGATGTTTCTAAATCTTTCCAGGAGTCACTGTCTTTCTACTGCCATGGCTGTCTGTTATATAAACATCCTTGAACAAAGCTCTCAATATCCTTTGCTCAGAAGATGTAAATAAACACCAGACCATGGAGAATTAGCTCCCAGCAGAGGGGTCCTAAGACTTGATTTGTGGCAGGCATAAAATTTCAAGACATATTTGGGACAACCGAGAGAAGATGGGATCTTCACCCTGTTTCCTAGGGACCAGTACCAGGAAGGCACAAAAAAATCCAGGGAGTTTAGAGCTGCACAGTGTATCAGAAACTATGGACTCAAAGACAGCCTTATAAAGGTTTCCCTGTAATGGCACCAGACTGACGTCACAACATTATTCCCAGGCTCTCATACATTTCCTGGAAGTAATAGAATACCAAACATTCTGGAAGACTCCAGGTGGACAGGAACAGATGATGCTTCAGTGGTGATTTAAAAGGACCTTAAAGAGCCAGCTGGAATGCTCACCCCATAGAACAGAAGAGTGAAGGTCAGATGCATCCCCTCAGTATCTTCATTCTGTCTATGATCCCAAGGAGATCCTAGAGGGGACAACTTTTCTTGGATCACTTTCACTACAAACAACGATTTCAATCTGATATTTTTCCAAAGTCTGTTATTGGGAAGTGTCAATCTCTGGATCCAGGCCTGGGGGCTGCTGTGGGGATACTGGCTCAGTAGCTTGTCAGCAGCAGTTCCACTTTAGTCACCAGCTCTAGGGCTGACATCTTGTTCTGTCACCTTAGCTACCACTGTTTACATATCTCTCTCAGTAATTTATTTTTATTATATTTTACAAAAGAGTCCATATGGAATGGATTGAAAAGAAAATTGAAAAGAAAAAGTAACAGGTTCTTCATTACAGATGGTTTCAGAAGTATTGGTGAGGTGCAGTGCTATCCAGCAAAACTTTCCGCAATAATGGAAATGTTCCCTTCCTGCAGTGACCAAACAGTAGCCACCAGCCACATGTAGCTATTGAGCACTTGGATTATGGCTATTTTAACTGAGGACCTCAATTTTTCATCTTACTTAATTTTAATTACATTTAAATAGCTAGATGTGACTAGCGGCTGCAGTATTGAACAGTACAGGTCCAGAGCATAGGCAATAACCTGAGACCTAGACTCCCCTGTTGGCTAGGTTTGTGACTTACTCTCTGAAAGAGTCTATTACCTTATCAACAAACGAAGATAAAAATAGAATCAGTCATGTAGAGGACTTACGAGGCTTAATGAAATAATCCTTGTTAGGTGCTTAGCACTTGCCTGGCATGCAGTTAGCACTTAGTAAGGATTAGATGAGAACGGTGGAGATAATTGTGATGATGATGATGATGTCAATGCAAATAGTCCATAATTAATCTATAAATCGAAATTGTGGTGTATTTATTATGAGCCAGGTCTGAGGACTATAGCCCAGGGCCTCCCTTCCCCAAGGAAGGAAGCAGGCCAAAGAAGTGGGGTGTATAGAGTGGTTATACATCATCTTGGAACAAAGAGTATACATCACATATGAAAGTAATATCCCTTTTACTACTGTCACAAGATGCTTAGCTGGCATAGCAGGTCAGTGGTCACAAGGTGAACACAGAAGTTTGGTAATTAATCTTTAGTTTCAAGGAAGAGAAGTTTATCCTAAAGAAATGCCGATATGGGGGAGGCCACATCCCTATCTTTAAGGGCATCATTCTTGTCTTTGGGACATTGTAAATGTTTTAAGGAGATGTACAATGCCTCACAACAGGCCATGTCAGGACTTTATGGAAAACAAGGTCAGGCTGAATTAGTTTTAAACCAAATGGCTTCCTCATATACTCTAATATATCCTATTGCTTTTCATTTATTCATCAATGATGATGATCAGAGATACAGTTCTAGAGGCCATGTGGAAGGGTTTGGCGAGATGGGTTAGGTGAGAAAAGAGATAAGCCAAGCAGCATGGGAACAAAGTTTGGGTGATCTAGAAAGGAGAAGCCTTGTATCTGGCAGTGTCTGGGAGCACAGGGCTGTGAAGGGGGATGCATCTGGTTCTGATGGCCTCTTGAGGGCATAGATGCTCAGACTGATGAGGGCCCTGAACTTCACAGGCTATTGGGCAGCTGCATACAGTGCACACCGCAGGGGCAATGCTCTCTGACTCTGTTTAGATCATTTACCCCAAGTCAAAACACATGCATTTTTGACATATTTATCAAATAACCTGAATCAAAGCACACATTTTCCTACATCATCTGGAAATTTATATCAAAATATGTTTTTGAGATATACGTATTTATCAGCCTGGGTCCAACCAGGAGACGTAAACTGAGAAAGTGGGAGTGCGCCCACTGGATGGTATTGAATTTTTCTGGGTTTCCCGGGCCAGAGCTGATCCACAGGCACTGGACCAATGAGAACATCCCTCTGGGACACAGGCAAACTGAGGCCAATGGGTGGGCAGAGAGAGTTGGGGTGTAGTATAGATGTGAGACCCAAAGTATACAGGGTCCACGTCAGGAGGGCCACAGGAAACAACCTTCAGGACAAAGGCAAGCCGAGGCTGACAGGGGCAGGCAGAGAGAGTTGGGGTCCATGTGGATACACTGGAAAGGCTACCTCTGCAGGTCCCCAGCACACCTCTGTCTACAACATGGGCCTGGCACTTCTGGGTTCCTCCAAGGGATGAAGGTCAGGCAGCCAGCCTCAGTGTGCCCATGTGTGGGGCTAAGGAGAGGATACAAGAAGCAGCAACCTGGACAGGGCCATCCTATTCTGTCTGCAGTTCCTGGCTGCACAGGCACTGCCTGTGTCAAGAGCTACAGAAAACACACTGTAGCAGAATGCTGGAGAGAGCTGCACCCTGCATGCACTGAACACTGAGAAACCACACTGCTGAGCAGGAAAGAAAAGAAGTTTGTTCTCCAGGGGCCTGGCAAATAAGCCATAAAAGCCAGAAAGGAAAGGCCCTTCTTTCTGCCAGGTCTCTCCAGCACCTCTACTGACATCGAACCAGCTGGCAAAGGAAAACTATGGAAGAGGCCTATCTCCATTTTCACAGATCAGTCAATGAAGGGTGATTTTGGAACTGAGTCAATTAATTGATAACTGGCAAAACAGCCTATGCCACCCACCCCACCAGCTCCACTCACCAAGATAGTCATAGAACATGTTCTTGGACCTTATCTGTGATCCATGAAAGGAATTATTTTCAATTGACAAATAGAAATGGCAAGCAATAGGATATATTGGAGTATATGAGGAAGCCATTTGGTGTAAACCTAATTTGGCCTGACTTTGTTTTTTTTTTCCCAAAAGGGCCTGACATGGCCATTGAGCATGAATTGCATATCTGCTTTAAACATTTCCTGTGGTAAGAACAAATGACCTTAAGATAAAGGTGCAACTTCCCCCAACATTGGCATTTCTTTAAGGATAAGCATCTTTCCTTAGGCTAGGAACTGATTGCTGTGCTCACCTGTGACCACCCAGCTCGACACAACAGACCTGCCATCCTGCTGTGTCCACTGAGACAGCAGACCTACCTGCTGTGCCCATCAATTGCTGTGCCGACAGAGCAGTCTCGTGACTATTGTAAAAGGGATGTTTCAATCCTATGTGAAACATCCTCTTTGGGGGTATATAACCATTCTGTATACCCCACTTCTTTAGTGCCCTTTCTTCCTTTGGGAAGAAAGGCCCCAGGCCATGGTCCTCACATTTTAACTCAGGATAAACTCTCCCAAATTTTCATTTATAGATTGGTTATGGATTATTTTTGTCGACACAATGATAGGAGGATTCCTTGGTAAATCATCCCTTCTACATGTGAAATGATTGTTTCAGTCATCATCTTGCCATTAGTAAGCTCTCAAGAGAGCAGATTGAGCTAAAGCCACACAAGCAAGAACACAGTCTTGTAAATGTTTCCCCTGCCCGACAGCCAGCTTCAGAAATTCAGTGGACTCAACTGACCCCAGAGTCAGAATTTACCCTGTAGTGGACCACAATGACCCAAGACTAAATGCCCTAGGACCTTAAAGTTAATTATTCTTTCTCTGTAATACATAGAAAGAATAACTACAAGGGTTAGTAGTAGTATGGAAAATACTGTAAAATCTTTGAAATCAATAAAGCTAAGCAATTTATAAAACATTACCCTTTATATTTGAGCTATTCTTCCATGTTTTCGTTTTCCTTAAATAAGTAAAGCAAATATCACATTTTCTGAAAAGTAAAGGGAATCCAATAAATAAATAGCATTGCCATCATAACTCACAAAAATTTTTTGGAATAAAATTGTACTATTGTTACCACGCAAGTGGGCTTGTCTGCCTGCCACAAGGCATGCCATTAGTCAGGAGGCAAGGTGGTAGGAGAGAAAGGACTTTATTACAGCTTGCTAGCATGAGAGAAGATGGCCGACTCATGTCCAAAAGAACTTTGGGGACCTGGAATTGGCCACCCCAAGATATGCCTCTTTGACATCAGGATTATTTGAGGCTGATTGCTTTTGATAAACTGGGACAGGGCAGGAGGCTCTGAGGAATGGAACTTGCCCTTCGTTAGGACACATTTACATTTGTAAAGTAAATCTCTATCTGTAAAGGTGCCTCCCTCTCTGTATCAGGAAGAAGAAAGGAGATGACCTTCTCTCTAGAAACTCTTAATCAATACCAAAGGCAAAGACTTAAAATCTGCATTTTATTGTGCTAGTCTGGTAACCTCCTGTAACGACTTCCCTCCCCCTCCCAACGTTGGCATTTCTTTAAGGATTAAGCATCTTTCCTTAGGCTAGGAACTGATTGCTGCGCTCACCTGTGACCGCCCAGCTCCAGACAATAGACTTGCCTCTGACTACGCCCTCTGAGACAGCAGACCACTACCTGCTGTGTCCATCAAGCACTGTGCCGACAGGGCAATCTTGTGACTATTGTGGGAGGGACATTTCAATCACATGTGAAACACCCTGTTTGGGGGTATATAACCACTATGTGCACCCCACTTCTTGGGTGCCCTTTCTTCCTTCAGGAAGAAAGGCCCTGGGCCATGGTTCCTCATAAAGCTTTGTTTAATTTTCTCTTGCTATTCTGTCTCATGTGAATTTAATTCGTACTCCAGCCAGACAAACCCACATTTGGGAAGAGGAAATGTCTTCCTCCCCTACAGAACCATCTTACAGAACAAAGACTACAGGCCAGTTATATACGGGCCAGGTCTCCTGGTGGAGGAGATGGCTGGTTTCTGGGTGAGACAGACATCTGGTCCCAGTTCTTGATAGTCCTTTGTTTTACTGGATATGCATCAGAGAATGGAGCAGCTGCCCTACACCCTGATCTTTCAGCTGTCCTTGATGATGGCCATCAGCATAGGCTCTCTGCCTGGGGGTCATCACATTCCTAAGGAACTCAAAAGAACAAAGTTATCATCTTAAAGCAGCTGGGAGGGGCCACAAAATCTACAGAGCTTGTCTGGGCTATTAGTCAGAGGTCATTTAAAGTTGCAATATGGTTTCTTTTCTACAATATGGCTTCCCTTATGTCAACCTTGTGTTGAGCTGGTATCACTATGAATATTCATAGAAATTGTTATTCTTGGATCGTTAGCAATATTAAATATGTGATATAATTATACCACTATTTCCCTTCCTAATACTTCTCCCTACTTCATTTCTAAATCATCAATTTTTCCACATTTTCCTCTTCAGTTATTTAATTAGTACAGTAAGCTTGTTTTCAGCTAGTTCTAATTAAAATATTATCTATGAGCACTTTCAAGCCAGACTGTCATCATCAAAGCAAAGGAAAGAACTGATGCAATTTTGGAGAAAACTGAGTGCCAAATAAAATTACTTAAATAAAGGTTTTAACTTTCCTATTTTTCTTCAACTAACTTTAAAATATGTGGGTGATTGTTTTATATAAGGACATAAAATCGCAGTAAAGACCTGAGAGGAGACAGACAAGGAGGCCCCAGGTCTACTGCATGCTCTCCTCATCTAGGCAGGTTTGTTCAGCACCTCCTGAGCCCAGCACTGCCCTAGTCACTCCAGAAACACACATACAGCACCCCTGCCTTACAAAGCCTGTTTTCTAGAGGGAGAGACATAATAAACATCTAAAGTTTCAGTGAATAACTTCAGGGAATCATGTGAAGGGTGAAGTGAGGCCACATGGGAGGGAAGGGTAGGGACTGGCCCTGGGATGTATAGGGCAGTGGAGAGTCTCTTGGTGACACCTATCCAGGGACCTGAATGACTGAACTCTGAGATGTCTCAAGACAACAGAAAATGCAGATGCCCCAGGGTGGGAGGGCTTAGGAGTCCAGACCGTGTGGCTGGCTCTCAACAGGGAGGAGAGAAGGTTTGGGGTGAAGTTGAGGAGGCGGACCGGGAGTCCTGCTCTGGTTAACTCCAGCTATACCCAACAGATGCCAAAGCAAGGTGCCCAACCCTGTGGCCATCCTTCTAGAACATGCTCTGGCCCCTGGATTTGGGAATTTCTGATCCAAACAGTCCAAGCTTGCTTCTAGAGGCTTTACAGATCTCTTCCCTTTTCTGTCCCAAACACCAAGTGGCGAGGGGGAGGGCAGGAGGGTGGCAATGTGGACGAGTCTGGACATGCAGACTGGCTGTGAGGCTGTCCATGCCCCTCTCTGAAAAGGGCAGATCTGGGGGTGGTGGGAGCCTTCTCTTCACTTCTGCCCTTCACCCCCTGCCAATGTGAGGTGCCAGCCTGGGAGGCCTGCTTTCTTAAGTCCTTGCAGGAGGGGCCAGGAATATTCCTGTACCCATAGGGCATTTGGAAGCCATCGTGTGTTTTCAGCAAGAAGCCATGTGCTTACCTTGACCTTGACCTTATAAATTCACTCTGTAAATAGGGATTGAGCACCTGGATGCAGGAAGCACTGGAGACACAGCAGTGAGTGAGGACAATCACAACCCTGGGCCCCCAAGGTTTACCACCCAGCAGGGAAGACAGACTCGAAAAAATAATGACAAGTAAGGTACTCGCTGCAGAGGAGAGAATTGAAACTGGCAAACAGCCATTGATGATTAAGTGTCTAGGTACTAAAGTTTTTTCCTTTTTGCAATTACTTATTATAGCTTTTAGCTGTTTAACCTGCCCATTGTTAACTGAGCTGTTTAGGCAATATGCTGTCTGACTCCCACTAGGCTCCTATAGATAACATCTCCCTTGAGCCTGGGTCTCCATGGTAATGGGTGTGTGACCTGTGTTTCAGGAATTAGAACTCCTTGTCCACTTCAGGCCGGTTGAGACCACCAACTCAACCCACACAGATGTCCCATAGGCAACCTTTTGACATCAAGAGGCTAAAAACTCCACCCTCAGATCATGGGAACGCCATCATTTTGTGAATATGGGGTCCTGTGAAGAGGCATGGAGTCTGACTACACTTGCACAGATCATCAATTACCTCACCTCTCCTCATCTCCAATCACCTACCTCCACATTTCAGACCACCTTGCTCCCTATCCCATAAATAGCCCCGAGTCCCTGTTTTCAGGGAAGTGAATTTGAGGCTCATGATCTCATTTCCTCATGTGGCTGCTGATGAGGACTTTTAGGCTGCTTAATTTTAAAACGGTTTATGATGAGGATTTTTAGGCTGGTTACTTTTAAAACTACAGATGAGAAGCAGGCTCCGAGGACTGGAATTTTGCTTGCCCTTTTGAGAGACATTTGCACTTGTGAAAGAAGAGGAGAGATGACCTTGTCCCTAGAAGCTCTTAATGGGGAAGGCAAGAACTTAAGTTGGTTGCTGTCTGGCAATCTCATGTAACTGGCTTAGGGTGGTGGCGTCTAACCTTTCTAACCTTTACTTAATCCGATTTGATTCTTGTCTAAAAGTCATGGGATCACCCAATGACCAGACCCCACCTGCACTGGTACCATTTTAACTTTTTTTCATGTTCTTTCTTTTGTCTTGTAAAGAGATGAATCATATACCTATGACTTAAATTTAGCCCTAACCCTCAACTCAGGGCAGCAGCAGGAGCTCTGACTGCCCATTGGCCCTGTCCCCATGCCAGCAGGGGCAGCAGAAGCGGCAGCAGCAGAAGCTCTGACTGCCCATGGGTCCTGTCCCCATGCTACACTATTCTCTAAATAAAAGAGCACTACTGCCAGATCTTAAGAGTCTAAGAAATCTTTCTTTCGACTCCTCAGCTCACCGACCCCGCATCAGCTGCCTTGTGAGTCAACTCTCTCTCTGCTGCAATCTCATTGCCTCAGTGTTCGACTTTCTGGGTGGCAGGCAAAAACAAACCTGGTTCACGAGCAGAATGGATTGCAGTGAAGCTCAGGGGTCTAACTTGGTTTGGATGCTCAGATGGGGTTAAGGGTGAGGGGAGGCCAAGTCAAGCTGGGACCTCACACTGAAATAGAGTTAATTATGAGGGCAAGACATTCTAAGTCTAGACATCGTCTTGAAGCAGGAAGAACCTGGAGATTTTCAGAAGCGGAAAAAAAAAATAACCCTCAGAAATGTAGAGAGTGAAATAAAGGAAGTGTGAGAATGTGACGTTGAAAATGCATGTTAGGACCAAATCATACGACCCCTGGAGAACTTTACTATATATTCCATTTTATTCTAACGGCAACCGGAAGATATTATAAAAGGGTTTAAACCCAAGAGTAACATAATCAATTTGCATTTTAAAAAGGTCACTGACTACAGTGTGGAAACAGGTTGGAAGGAGGTAAAAGCAGAAGCAGAGAGACTGGTTAGAAAGCTGTACAGAAGAGGTAAAGTTAGAGTGACTTAGATGGAGTCTTGGAAGGAGGGAGGGAGGGAAGTAAAGGTCTCAGGGCTGCATCTGGACCTAACAAACACTCCATAAATATGTGCTGAATGCTCAGACCCTCCCCGCCATGTGAGAGTGGGCATTATATTCCATTTTACAATCGAGGAAACAGATTTCAGGAGGCTCAGCACAGTGTCCAGGGCTGCAGAGCTGGTGACCCCAAAGGCCAGGGTCTGAGAACCTATAGAGAGCTTGCTCTACCAAGACTCTCTAGGGCTGTCCTCAAGTATGAATATGGAAAGGAGGATGAAAGAGAAGAGCTAAGCTTTCTGAGGGCTCTGTATTTGCCAGGGCAGGGCACTCAACATGTATGATGTGATTTTTCCCACAGCCAGTTTTCCACATGAGAATTCGGGCAAAGAGAATCTCTGCCCAAGAACACAGAGCTGGTGAGGGCTGCAAGCGGGAATTCATGACGGAGCTCCATCCTGGGACTCCTGTTCCAACCACTCTGCAATAGTGCCACCTGCTGTCCTCAACAAATTAAACATTAACCAACGGTGCTGGGCTGTAAGAGCTGCACATGTGATCTGCAGGTGGAGATGAGAGCCTTTTCCATGAAAAAGATTGTACCTGAACTGGATGGGAGGATAACTGTGATCAGCAGGTAGTGAGGAGGCAACTGAGGAAAGAAATCGAACACAAGACGTGTTCAATCTGCAGACTGCACAGGGCAGTGAGAGGTTTCACACTGTCCCAGTTATCAGCAGCCCTCCCACGCAAATGAGATCTGATGATCAGCTGTGCTGGGACTCTGGTCTATCTAAGCCTGTGACCAAGATTGTGACACATCTGCCACAATTGCCAACTAAACAGGTTAACAGGTCCACTGATCTGTTCACTTAGGCTAATTTCTGAAACAGAAAAGTTCAAAATTAGTGTCTTGAAACAACATGTTTATTTCTCACTCTCACTCATCCATAGCAGGTCATGAAACACTCCAAGAAATGATTTAGTGACCTAGGCTCCTTCCTTCTTTGTACCACCTCCAAAATGTGGCCTTCAAGTTCACCACCTATGGGAAAAAAGGAGTGATCAAGGCTGAGTGAGAGATTATGTGGGCTGTGCCATTAACCAGAAGTGACATTATCCCACTAGAGCAAAGATGTTGGGATGTGTGTTTAGCTGTGTACCCAGGAAGAAGACAAAAACAGTACTGCTGAACAACAGCTGCCTTGGCCAGACCCCTCAGGCTCCTGAACACTATTCTTCCCATGCATAGAAGACTCTCAGGTCCTCCCCAGGGAGATTGCCAGAGGTCCACCAGTTGCTGCAACCAATTCAAGGGCCGAGGCCTCCGGAGAGTTCCACTCCATCAGGCCTGCTGTGCCTGCTCTTGGTGCCAAAACCTAGAAACTAGAGAGACAAGTGATCCCTCTCCTCTCACTCAATATGCAAGGACAGGATAATTGCAATAAACACTGCCATTTGGAAAAAGAACAAAGACACCAGTCACTGATCCACAAGGACACTTGGACCTTGCAGAACAGGCATTGTCAAGCTCCTCTGCCTGGGTTTGGGGGGATCCCTGGTCAGACTCTGGTGCTTCTCTCTGAGAGTTCTTCCTTTTTTCACTAGGCTCCATCATCTGAATTGGGTATTGGGAGTATTCCTTCATAGAACCTACACAGTTTTGAATTTCACCTTCTGCTTATGACCCAGTCAAAGACTTTTTAGACTAGATTTGTAGTTTCTTTGGCAATATAATTTCTTCAAAAACTTAGAAGACTTCTGATCTATTTGCTTCCAAAGAGATGGCTGTTCCATATGGCTGTAACCACATCCCAAGCATTTTCATACACAAAGTTTGAAATCTCCTTTTTTTTTTTGCTTTCTCATGCCCTTGCCTATATTGGCTTAAATGAGAAGAACATTCCTTACCCTGATCACTGCCATTTGGCTGCGTCATAATATGGCTTTCTAGCTCAAAGGCTTTTATTTCAATATCTTATTTCCTATTGTTTCTGTTCCAGAAGGAGTTGAAATTTTCAACCCTTCACAGCCCCAAATTTCTGGATTTTCTCCTTGCAAACTAGCCAGTTTTCTCCTGAGTTTTTCTCTTTTGTTAATAGCATGCCAACACAGCCAATTGTAGCAAACATACGTTAACACTTTGATTTTTCCCCAACTGCTTTTGCTGGAGTTGCCAAATTATGAGGCTCACAATCTACCTCCAAAGATATTGCAGGTAAAAATTTTACTAAATACTTCCCCTGTAATACCTAAATCAGCAAATTCCTTGCCACCTGACTCTAAGTGGATGTCAGACATCATATTTTTGTTACTACAGTCTTTTGAAGTATTAATTTTTTATATTAGTCCTGACAGTTTAATTGCTGCACCAATTCTCAAATTTCAGTGTCTTACTACAGTAAATGTTTCTTTCTCCTTCACATGACAGTCCAATCAGAGTTGGCTGGTTTTCCTCCAAGCAGTGACACAAGGACCCAGGCTCCTTCTATCTATGGTATCTCTGTATGCCACATGCAGCCTCCAAGCTTGGCATTGGAGGAGAAAGAACTTGGTATGTGCAGCTTGGAAGTGCTGACATCACATCCTCCACATCCATTGGCCAGAATACAGTCAACACCCAATTCACTGCAAGAGCGCTGGGAAGTCATTTATCCGTGTTTCCTGGAAGATGAAAAAAACAGTAACAGAGAGCTCTGACAATCGTGGCCACACTGTTTATAATAATCACAAATGAGTTCCTCTAGTCTTGTCCTGCTAGAAACTTACAGGTGATATACAATAAAGCAAATAAAATTAAGATAGGAATGAGAATTTTGTAGTCTCAAGAAGTCATTTAGATATCAAGAAAGGTACTTTTCAACAGTACTGGTAGAATAAATATTGTCAATGCATTTGTGTGTTGCAAGGTAGGCAGAAGGAGGGGTGGTTACGCTGAGGAATCTTTCTGATGCTCATACATCACTAATAGTCATAGCATGTTGGTTATTCATACTACAAACATTTCCTGAGTGCCTGCTAAATGCTAGGTACTAAGAAAGGAAAGGGAGCTGAAAATGCAGTGGTGGAAAAATTGTTTCAGTCCCTGATCTTGTGGTATTTACATTCTAATATAGGAGAGACAGATACACAAATAATCGCCCACTTAAAGAATAATTGATTAACTTAATAAATGATATGGGTAAAAGTACAGGACAATGCAAGTAAGCAAAAGGACAGACATAACTTTGGAGTCAATACGGGATCTAAAGCATTAAGCTGGGACCTGAGAGATAAGGAGTTAGCCAGATGAAGAGATGGGGAAGATACATCAAGGTTTCTGGCTTTTATGATTGGGTAGGAGATGGTGCCACTCTGAGACAGGGAACACTGTGTTTGCATACAGTAGCCTTGGATGGGAAAATCATAGTTTCATTTTAGGATACACTGAGTCTAACCTTTGAGACTTCCAAGTGGAGATGTCAAACAGGAAATTAATATTCAAGCAAAGAGCTAATTCAAGAGGTATAGAGTGGTAGTATAACTTTAGAGATGTCTTATTGGTGCTCTGTTCTATCCTCAATGATGTGCCTCACCACCCATCCCTTGAATTCATCATCCATGGGGAAACTCCCAGTAGCCACCTACCCATCATTCAGCCCCTGTCATCATAGGGCTATATACCTCTGAGAGGATTAATTTTAAATGGGAGCATTCTCATTGGCAGCCCAAAGATTTTGTTAAATAGTAAATTATTAACATACAAGTAAGAAACGCTTCCTATTTTTAAGAATCACTTCTCAGAACTGGATGGAAGGTAGCAACCGCACTACAAGCAGCAGCTGCAACAAGCATTTGGCCATCCTAGGAGCCAGGATTCCATAGTAATAACAAAAAAAACATTCAGCAAGGGAAGAAGACAAGGCAAAAGGACTTATTTTTCTATTTTTCTTTTGCCTGGCTTATTCAGTGCCTAAGGCAGCAAGCACTGATCTAAAATTTAGCTCTGCATTGTTTTAAACACATATCTTTGCTTGAGAAATAAATGTTCTTTGTAGCTTCTGAGTACAAATACATCAGTAGGAGAACATTTATATTAACTCACTGGGTGATGACTTCACTAAAGTTTAGGATCTGGTGTCTCTGAAAACCTCAGAAAATGGTGTGCAATGACTCTTAAGATGAATGCAAATATACGAAAAGAAAACTTGTTGAAGGTCATCATACAAAGAGCCAGCACAAGCAGCAACAATTAAGAACAGGCATCTATTTTAATTTCTCAGGTGTGTGTTGATGAGGAGAGTTAGAACTATTTTAATTGCTAATCTCTCAAAGGAAGGAGCACACCATGTTAATTAAATTCTCTGATGATAGAAAAGGTGGGGGGAGATTAATCACTTCTAATAGTAGAGCAATTTTCTTTAAAAGCTGGCTGTACAAATAAGAACTGGAATTCACCAAAAGAGAACCCTGTTCTTACAGAATGCACATGCACGAGTGCACACACACACACACAGAGCCAAACTTTTCCAGTGCATAGATTACAAGTTGTACATTTTTAACTTGTTTAAAAAGGTGCAGTAACTATTGAAGAATGGCATCTCTGAACAAAGATGTACCAAGCATCTGCTGTACACATTTGGCTGTGGCTTGAATAATAAAAGAAATTAAATAAATGCACCTCTTCAACTATATTTTTGCACTGTGCGTGTTTCTGTACAGTCTGTATATCAATCATTAGAGACCAAATTAACTTTTCTGCAGCACCTCAATAAGGTAGCATCAAAAAAACCTTAAAGAGGATGAAGATTTGAGTGTATCATTTTATTCACTTAAAATGCTTTAGATGCCCTAGCATATAATAAAGTATACATCTCCAGGGAGATTCTGAGTTTTGTCCTTATAAATAAAGAAGATGGGAAGGTAAGTAAAATACAAGTTACAAGGATTATATAATTGAGCCTTTAATCAGGAAAGTGCCTGGTTCTCCAGACCCCACACTGGAAATATTACAATTATTAAAATCTAGAGCTGGACCAGGCAGGTATCCAGCAAGACTTGTAAGCAAAATGGCCACAGAGATGAAAGGAGGCTAAGAAGTGCAGTTCTCTTGCAATTAAGGGCTCCCACCACATTTCTTTGGGAGTACAGTGTCTCTGTAAGTGCTGTGTCCAAAATAGTGGCTGTTACAGAGGGCACAACTGGCCCCAAACAGAGAGCCCAGCGTGACCGTGAGACCCGACCACTACTCATGGCTTAAAATGAAAACCGTGCTTTGTTTGTGCTTAATTGGAAAGCAGCTTAATTGGAAAAAGCAACTATAAAAAAAAAAAGCAACATAGAACACTTCAACGGCCAAGATCCACAGATTAGTATCTTTTCTTCCTCTCCTCACTTATGAATGTTCTACCAACACTTTCTTCCATCATCTTGCTCATAAGGAAGAACTGAAGGAAGAGGAACTAGGGGTGTCCTATTTTTCCATTTGCTTCTATGTCACCATTTTCAGCATAAGTGGTTGGCTACTATTGGAAAGTAACACGAACAAGAAAGGTCTCCCTGGTTGTTCTTAGAATGCAAGTTCTAGTTCAGACAGAAAATGTGACCTCTCCAGACTGTCAGCACCCTGCTTACTTTGACATGGAGGTAACACCTTACCTTGTAACACACTATGAGTCCTGCTGAAGTCTCAGCATGGCGGGTCCACAGGAATTCTGTGCTCCCAGGGTATCTCTATGCTACATCTGATTGTGGGGGAAAGGAATGACAGACACACAAATTGTGCATATCTCCTCTTCTCACACACATCGGACTTCCCATCAGACTTCACTTACAAGTAATACAAATTCAGAAATATAATGTTTAACAATTTCAAGATGGCAGCAGCAGAGCATTCAAGACCCTTCTGAGAGTGGGATGCTTTTGAGGGTGTGGCCCTTTGCCTCACACAGGTTGCACACTCATGAAGCACCCCTGTGGGGGGAGGACTGAAAATGACACATTGTATCTTGGGAGATGTGGTCCCTATAAGCCAAGTGCTACCAGTCAGAACAGAATGATGTCTTCTAAGAATCTCCACCAGGCATTGGAGTTTTTCAAGGATTTTATCTGCCCAATATGTCAAAGAACCAGGCTGTAGAGTAGGAGAAGATTGCACCTCAGCAATAACAACAGCTACTCCTTATTTAGCTCTCATCAAATGTATGCTCCACGCTAAAATCTGTACTGAGGGAATGCTGCCTATTAACCTGCCTTGCAATCCAGACTTGTGAAGACAGTTCATCCAAGCCTTTTAGCAACTCTTCAGGCTGGATAGATCTACACATACAAGAACAACAAGGGTGAAAAAAAAAAAAATCAGGGCACAAAACTCTATCTGCAGAATCTAATTTTATAAAGCACTGAAATGAAAACCTCTATGACTTAGCAATGTCTATCTCTAGGTAGTAAATTTAAAACTATATTTTGTAAATTGCCCACATGGAGTTTGCAATAGTTATAACAAAGGGAAAATGTTGCTATTTTTTGAAGAGGCATAAAGCTTTCTGACATGTGAGCATTGTCGCTTCCCTCCTCTAGACCTCTCATTGCTCTTGCTATGAATCAGAACAGCAGCATTCAATAAAACAACAAAATTCAGGCCCACTTGGAGGGCACTGTCCCTTTTTTTTGGTCCCAGCAAGTCAGCTGGCAATAATAAAATATGTTCAAGTGCAAAGAAGATTAGAAAACAATACATTTCTTGTAAAGAGAAGCTGGAATTAAACCCAAAACATAAACTGGGGAAGGTTACAAAACACAAACAAATGAACAAGGAGCTCATTCAGCCTCCCCTGCTGATGGAGGAGGAGCTCAGCAAGCGTGTGTGAAATTGCATTAAAGGCTTTGTTGTTTTCTCTCTGTCTGCATTTGCTTAGTTACACAGGTTTTGCTTAACATTTTAGAATTGAAACACCAAGGAATTTTGTTTGCTTGTTTTCCTAGATCTGTACCTGTAAGGTTTATACTTTGTATATAACCTGGAGAATTTGAAATCTCTTTGAAATACATGTATGCACATCTTTAGCAAGCTATACCTGAGAATCAAAAATATGCAATTACATACAAAGTGAAGAAGTAGCCATGATTTTTTTACAAGCGATTGTCATTTTATTGCCCAAGATGGAGGCTCTATTCACCTCACTGATCCAGGAGTAGACTGAGTAATTAAAATGAGCACTGGAACTTTTAAATTTACCCTACCTGCTGCAATTCTCAAATCAGGTACTTGTTCTTGAATTTTTATGTATTTAATTTATTTATTTTTGCTGAGCTAACATCTGTGCCAATCTCCCTGTACTTTATATGTGGGGTGGCTGATGAGTGATGTAAGTCCAGGCCTGGGATCCGAATCCAGCGGCCACCAAAGTGGTGCCAAACGTAACCACTACACCACAGGCCAGGCTGTTGAATTTTTATTTTTAAATTAAGCTTCCTCCCTTTGGAAAACCAGCCAGCTATTCTGACCCAAAAGCCTACTGGAGGACAGATGTGACTAAGGGATCCAAAGGCTGGTGTCTCTCATGAGGTAGTTTACATTCATAAGTCTCTTGATCTTCAGACAGAATCCACCCTCAAGGAATAAAATCAAAAGGAGGAAGCCAACAGTCATACAGCATTTTTGGCAAGTGTATCAGGGAGCTAACTCAAAAACTTGAATTAAATTTAAAGCATATAAAACAGGTCTGTCTCACCATAAGCAATGACATTATGGTAGAGACTGCTGCGAACTGCTGCTCCAACTCCTTTCCTCTTCTTGAGCACACAGCTAGTCACAGCTGCCAGGCTCCCTTGCAGTGAAGAGTGGTGGTAGGGCAAAAGGTGGGATGTTTCTTCCAAGCTGGCCTGTGAAAGGTCTCCCCACACAATCTTCCAAGCCCGTACCCCCTCTAGCAGCTAGGTGAGCACACCCAGGTGACTGCACCAGGCGTGCTGAGGATGGCAGATGCTCTACCAGCTGACCCTCTGAATGGCTGTGCCACAGAGACCCGTCTTCGGCTCTTCTTGAAACAGAATGCCATTGCCTCTAAGCCTTTGGATATCTTTGAGACTATTTGGCATAATGATTAGCATTCCTTACTAATTGAGATATTTACCCAAAAAGAATAGCTTAGGTTTGTTTGGTTATTCAGAATGTTTAATACACCAAATTCACTCTTTAGAAAATCACAAAATGGAGGCAAGGGGTATGGAGATTTTATAGGGTCAGTAAAAATTTTAGCAATAAGTTATTGACACACTTTTTGACAGTATTTTATATCCCCAATTGTGGATTCAAGTTGAATGTACATACTGAGATGTTTACATTTGTGTAAATATACTTAAATACTATCACCTAAAATAGTCTTGTTGCGTTGGTGACGGTGATTTGACAAGAGGCCAGTTCAGTTTTAGACCTATTTGAAATAGGCTTTCCCTTAGATTTTGTATGCAGCAAGTTTACCCCATTTCATATTTGCTTTTAATGCTTTCTGCCTCTTCTGAGGTTTCTTTCATCCTTTCATTTGTGAAAGGAACAGGACTTTTTACCTGTGCATCTCCACTCCTTTCCTCTCCCATTTCCACTTGGCATATGCCTACTTTTCATCCACTGAAGAGGGGTAAGTGCCAGCTCATTTCCAGGATCTTTTGTGATGCGGATTTGGAAAGAACAAGAGGCAGTAGCCTGAGAGGCTAGAGGAGGGGAGAAGCATGTCTATGCATGTATATATATTTTAATGTCATCATTACTTTGATAATCCTACCCTGCACTTAAAGCCATGCCATTGAGTTGGATGGGAAAGCATATTATTACACTGACCTTTCTCCTTTAAATTCATTACCACTGCCCCAAGCGAGTCTTCAAACCACTCATTCTCACTCTCCTGGCTGACTACTCCTATTTTTTCTCTCTCTCTCTTCATGCCTCCCACTCCTTCCTCCTATCATCTTTCTAAGCTAATCACCTGATTTTGTTCTACTGAGATAACAGAAGCAATTAAGGAAAGATATCCATACCTCCCTTCTTCCCATTTACCCTCTACCTGAATCTGTGCCTGCAGAGTCCTTTCATCCTCTCTGATTACTATGGATGAAATGTTGAGGCCAGTATCTCAACTTGTTCATCAAATCTCATCCCCCTCCCCCTTTTTTTTTAACGATGATTAGCCCTGAGCTAACATCTGCTGCCAATCCTCCTCTTTTTGCTGAGGAAGACTGGCCCTGAGCCAACATCTGTGCCCACCTTCCTCTACTTTATATGTGGGACGCCTGCCACAGCATGGCTTGACAAGCAGTGCCATGTCTGCACCGGGGATCCAAACCGGCAAACCCTGGGCCACCAAAGTAGAAGGTGCGCACTCCACCGCTGCACCACCAGACCGGCCCCCTCATTCCCTTTTGTTTACTCTCTCTTGCTGTCTCTGGCTTCCTTGCATCAATTGTTTTTCCCACCCTGCTGGGTCACTCCTATCATTTGGCAAACATTTTGTTACTTCTCCCATCCAAATACATCCTTCTTTTGATGCCACTGTGCCCTCCAGGTGCTGGCTGTTTTCTCAGCTCTCCTTTACAGCAAATCTACTCAAGAGAGTTATCTCTATCAAACACTTGTCTTTTCCAATTTCTCTCTTCATATTATCTCCAAAATCCAGTGCAATAAGATTTATGTCCTCCTGTCTTTCACCAGTGACCTCCATGTTGCTATAGGTTTCATGTAAAGCATATAGAAATCGACTCTATAGATTTTATGCAGCTGAGATTCTTCCCAAGTTCTGAAAACAATCTTTCTGTTTCTTAATTTTTAGTGTGGTGAGTTTATGTATTTTAGTGGGAAATTAAGGGCGTTGGCCACAGGAGCTACACCTTAGGAGGGATTTTAAAACAAATCTTTTAAACTATATTTCTCTTTTTTTCTTAGCTCATATTTGAGTATTTCATTATTTGTTTTATCAAATTATAGAGACTGCTGCTTTAATTTTAAGCAGTCAAGTAAATTTTAAGATCTGCTCTTTAAAAATATTTAGACTAAGAATACAGAAATATTTACAAAACTTAATTATATTCAGAAAAAAATGGATAATAGCTCAATTGCTATTTAGGAAAATAATTATATCCTGTCAGAATTCACATCTTTATTGTCTTTTGTTTGTCTATGATGAATGTTAAGAAGCAGGGGCAAAAAAGAATAAACTTGACAATATAAATGCATACATTTCCTCTTCCCACTACTGATATTCTTAGAGAATATTATTCTGGAAATTCTAGGTAAATAGAAAATACTTGCTCAGTGTAAATATAATCACCATCAAAGAGAGGCACTTTACAATATTTTCAGGTAATTCATTCATTTAGTAGTTTTTGAGCCACTATTCCAGGTGCTATGATCATCTTTCTCATTATCCCAAAAGGATAAAGTAAAAACCGTTTTTTGTATGTAATATTATGGTTTAGATGGTGGCAAGACATAAAATAAATACACAGACATCAATTGATTTCCCATTAATATTCTAGCAAAATAGCCAGTAAGAAAATAGAATAGAAAAAGATGTCATTCACATTCTCCACAGCTCAGTGCAGTGTTTTTCAAGGTGTAGATCACACGTCACCCACACCAGCATGGGGTAGGAAATGTACAGTTTCCTGAGACCCCTTGTAGGGGAGGAAGACATTTCCTCTACCCACTCTGGGTTTTCCTGGCCAGACAATGAATTAAATTCACATGAGACAGAATAACAGGAGAAAATTAAACAAAGCTTTATAACATGTATACATGGGAGAGGCTCAGGCAAACTGAGCAACTCAGCCAACTGGCCGAGGCTAACTGTTTAAGTATCTCCAGCTACAGACAAGGAGGACATTTGGGGTAGTGGTTTGGATCTTCAAAGGGGAGGAAGGAAACCCACATGGAAATGGAAAAGCAATTGTTTGGTAAATAGAACACTGATAAGAGTGGGCTTAGCAAGGATCCTCCCAGTCTACTGGAACCCAAAGTTATCTATGGTGATGGCCTGTGCTGGGGACAGGCCTTTATTTTAAATCTTTTTTAAGGCAGTTGGGGGGAAAGGTCGAATGTTCTTGCTGAGTCTGAGCCTTTATTGTCTTCAGCTCGAAAGAGTCTGCCTACCAGAGTGACTCATCTTGGGGTAGCCTGCCCTGAACCCTCCAAGAATTCCTAACTCAAAATGTCAGAACATAGGCCAAGGAGTCTGAAATTTTAAACAATTTTAAACAGACCCTCAGGTAGTTCCTTTCCTCTTTAAAATTTCAGATTCTTTCATGTAGTAAAGAAGACATTGTGTGAATTTGAGAAAATTATTCAGATTATTTAGACTTCGATTTATTTGTCTGCAAAAAAGGGATAATGATAAGACCTACATCATAAGTCATTTTGAAAGAATGAATAAAATAATGTATGTGAGGGATTTGAGACTACCTAGTGCACAGTAAGTAGTCAATCGTATTTGATTTTAGTATTAAATATTGAAACAAGAATATAAAATGTTTATAAATAAGCTTAAGAATGAAGATTCAGTGAAGCTTCAGTGAAGATAAGCTTAAGTGAAGAAAATAACAAAGATGATTTAGAAATACTTTTTTAAATCATATAAATTAAGAGGCATACTATGTTTCTACTGTGGCAGAAGTGGAGAAGAGAGGGAGAATGCAATATTGTAAAGAAACCAATTTTTTCAAAATTTATTTTTAAATTTCAAGTAGGTCTATACAAAACGTCAAATAGACACTTTTTATAACTCAGCAAAATGAAGCTAAGGTTTATCTCGAAGAACATAATGTAGAAAAAATTATCAAATTGTCTCCTCACACACACACACAAATTGCAGAAGGAAGCATATTAAGAACCATTTTCTTTGCCAGATATCATAATATACAGTTACAATACATTTAACAGTATAATATCATTATCAAAATAGACTGAAACTTCAATGAATTTGAAGAGAAAATACAGAAAAATATCTAAGCACATGATAACATAGACAGCGTTGGTATTTCAGATCCATGGGAAAAATAGGAATTATTTAATACATGGTAATTGGATTATTGATTAAGTAATTAGAAAAAAAGAAGTTCATTTCAATATGTATTAAAGAGTAAAGTTAAACTATGAAAAAGAAAATTGGAATAGTCTATATTCTATAACATAGAATAATTATGTGTTTGGAAGCATTCTGTATATTGTGTTTACAGAAGCAATACATAAGATTAGTGAATTTAGGAAGCTATGCTTAATTAGTAAAATGCAAGAAGAATATACAAGATAGGCATGAAGAGGCAAATGGAATATTTACAATCTTTTTATGATGAGAAGATGAACCAGGAACATTCCATCAAGTGGAGAAAACGTTGGGGCTAAGACTAAACTGCCTCAGCACCACTCATGGTTGCCTGGGTTACTGGATACTCTCCCTGTGCTAATGGTATAATAATTAGCAAAATTGAAAACAAATGATTCAAGTGCAACAAATATTAATCAGGAATGAAAAGGCAAGTAGAACTCCAGAGATCTCTGTGGGTCAGACCATTATGATAGCCACACTGGCTCCACTGTCTACTGTAGTGTCCAAGTCTACTTTTCACATCTCCTGCCTCAGGTAGGTCAGTGACTTGGCCTCTGCCCTCCCAGCATGTTCCCATACATCCTGATGCCAGAGACCATTTTAATTTCACTAGAATCCATAGCCAACCAGGATAGCGTGAAAGCACTCCCCTCCCCAATCTAAGTTAGAGATATGCTCCACTCCAAACACTTTCATAATCATATCTATCTTTGTGAAGGTCACAGTGTTTTATGGGTCTCCAGGGAACATAATTAAAGAGTGGATAAGAAGAATCACATGAGAGAGGTACTCTAGTATATCAGTCATCTAAAGGACAAACAATCTTTCCAGTTAGTCGATAGATGCAAACTTTCTGGAAGTCAATCTGAAAATAAACATCACCAATTTGACAGCATGCATATGTTTTGACCCAGCAATTTCACTTTTTCCTCCAATTTTTTTATTGTGGTAAGATACGTATAACATAAAATTTCCCATCTTAACCATTTTTAAGTATACATTCAGTGGCCGTAAATAGATTAAATAATATTTTGCAACCATTGCTACCACCCATCTCCATAACTCTCTTCATCTTATAAAATTGAAATTCTATAATCATTACACAATAGCTCCTCATTCCTCTTCCTCCCAGCCCCTAGCAACTACCATTCTACTTTCTATCACTATGAATTTGATTACTCTAGGTACCTTATGCAAGTGGAATCATACACCATTTGTCTTTTTGTGGCTGGCTTATCTCACTTAGCATAATATTCTTAAGGTTCATCCATGTTGCAACATGTGTCAGAACTACCTTCCTTTTTAAGGCTAAATAATATTCTATTGTATGTACACACCACATTTTGCTTACCCATTCATCTGTCAGTGGACACTTGGGTTGCTTCTACATTTTAGCTATCGTGAATAATGCTACTATGAACAAATATCTCTTTGAGACCCTGCTTTCCATTCTTTTTGGTATATATCCAGAAAAGAAATTGCTACTTCATCCATAAGTTCCATTTTTAATATTTTTGGGAACTGCCATACTGTTTTCCACAGTAGCTATGCCATTTTACATACCCACAAATAATGCAAAAGGGTTCCAATTTCTCCATATCTTGTTTTGACACTTTTTTCTGGCTTTTTGATGGTAGCCATCCTAGTAGGCATGAGATTGCATTTCACTGTAGTTTTGACTTGCATTTCCCCAATGATTAATGATGTTGAGCATCTTTTCATGTTATTATTGGTTATTTGTATACTTCTTTGGAGAAACGTCTATTAAAGTCCTTTACCCAATTTTGAATCAGGTTGTTTCTTTTTTGGTGTTGAGTTTTAGAAGTTCTCTATATATTCTGGATATTAATCCCTCATCAAAATCATAATTTGCAAGTATTTTTTCCCATTCTGTGAGTTGCCTTTTTACTCTGTTGATAGTGTCTTTTGATGACAGCACTTTAAAATTTTCAATAAATTCAACTTGTGTATTTTTTCATTTGTTACCTGTGCCTTTGTTATCATATGCAAGAAATCATTGCCAAATCTAATGTCCTGAAGCTTTTATCTTATTCTGAGAGTTTTATTGTTCCAAATCTTACACTTAGGTCTTGATTCATTTTGAGTTCATTTTTGTAGATGGGGTTAGGTACGGGTCTCATTTTATTCTTTTGCATGTAGATATCCAATTGGAAAAACTGAAAATATTGATCTTTCCCCCATTGAATAGTCTTGTCACACTTGTCAAAAATCATTTGACCATCTATGTGAGGGTTTATTTCTGGACTCTTGATTCTATTCATTGTTCTATATGTCTGTCTTTATGCTAGTACCACACTTTTTTGATCGCTGTAGATTTGTAGTAAGTTTAGAAATCACGAAGTATGAGTCCTACAGTTTCATTCTTCATTTTCAAAATTTTTTTAGCTATTCAAGGTCTCTCGAGATTCCATATGAATTTTAGGATGGATTTTTCTATTTCTGCAAAAAGTTATAATAATAATAGCTTTTAGACTAATAATTTTTTTCTTTAAATGTCTTGGTCTCTTAAATCATGTAGAAAACAAAAAGTATAGTTACAAACCATTGTCACAATAATGCTGGCTTTTATAATTTCTCATATATTAAGCTTTTTGAAATCTTTATTTCTCCATATGGCTTTAAGTTACTGTCTAGTGTCCTTTCACTTCACCTTGCAGAACTCCCTTGAGCATTTCTTGCAGGGCAGGTCTAGTGGTCACAAACTCCCTCAGGTTTCATTTTTCTGGGAATGTCTTAATTTCTCTTTCAATTTTTTATTTTATTTTATTTTTTTTTGCTGAGGAAAATTGGCCCTGAGCTAACATCTGTTGCCAATCTTCCTCTTTCTGCTTGAGGAAGATTGTTGCTGAGATAACACCTGTGCCTATCTCCCTCTATTTTATGTGAGATGCTACCACAGCATGGCTTGATTAGCAGCACTAGGTCTGTGCCCAGGATCCAAACCTGTGAATCCTAAGCTGCAAAAGCATAGCATACCAATTTAACCAGTATACCACTGGGCCAGCCCCTCTTTCAATTTTTGAAAGACCGTTTTGTCAGATATAGGATAGGATTCTTAGTTGACAGTTCTTTGCTCTTTGAACTTTGAATATATTGGTCCAGTTGCTTCTTGCCTCAAAAGTTTCTGATGAAAAATCTGCTGGTAAACTTGTTGATGATCACTTGCATGTAATGATTCTCTTCTCTCTTTCTGCTTTCAAGTCTCTCTTTGTGCTTGTCTTTTGAAAGTTTGATTATAATGTGTCTGAGTATGGATCTCTTTGATTCACCTTGTTTAGAGTTTGTTGAGTTTCTTGGATGTTTATATTCATGTCTTTCATCAAATTCAGGACTTTTTCAGCTATTATTTCTTCAAATACTCTCTCTTCCCCTTTCTCTTTTCTTCTGAGACTCCCACAGTGTCTATGTTGGTCTCCTTGATGGTGCCCCACAGTTCTTTAGGCTCTATTCACTTTTCTTCAATCTTTTTTCTTTCTGTTCCTCAGACTCAATAAATTCTCTTATCTTCAAGTTCACTGACTCTTTCTTCTGCCTGCTCAAATCTTCCACTAAATCCCCCTATGAAATTTTCATGTTAGTTATTATACTTTTCAGTTGCAGATTTTGGTTTTGGTTTCTTCTAGGTTTCCTATCTCTTTATTGATATCCTCATTTTGTTCATACATCATTTTGATGACTTCTCCATATCTTCCTTTAGTTCTTTGAGCATCTTTAAGATGATTGTTATGAGGTCTTTGTCTAGTAGATGTACCATCAGGTCTTTTTCAAGGACCATTTCTGTTGATTTATATCTTCCTTTGAATGAGCCATACTTTTCTGTTTCTTTGTATACCTTGTGATTTTTTGAAAACTGGACATTTGAATCTAATAATTTGATAACTCTGGAAATCAGAATCTTCCCCTAACCCAGGTTTGCTGCTTTTTGCTATTGTCTTCATTTTTATGATTGCTGTTGGGTGTCTCTATGCTGAGAATCTGTCTGAGGTGTAAACTTAAGGCATTCTCAGTTCTTTTCTGAGCCTTTCTCTGGGCATGTGCAGTCACTTTCTAATTTTCCTCATATATACAGTTACTCTTGAAAGTCCTAGTCTTTAATGTGTGGCTCTCAAAAGGAAAGAAAAGAGAAAAATGATCAGGGGGAATGGTGCTGGCCCTTTAAATCTCCTGGAAGTCACTTTAGTAAGAGAAGAAGGTGCTTGGCACACTGGAGGGAGATGCAACAATAATGACTTCCTGCCCCTTTGTCTGCACCTCTGTGATCAGAAGCAGCAATCAGCAAGTAGAGCAATGATCTCTGACTTTTGGAGTAAAGGGTCCTGTTTGTGAACCCTGGCTCCTGCAAGTTGTGTGCAAGCTCCTTCAGGAACACGTGTACAGCTGCCTGCCACAAGGCTGGGAATGGAGAATGGGTAACTGCTACTCCGCTAAGAGCTGAAATTGACTAAAGTTAACTGCACTTTACCAGGCAAATCCTCCCCTGGAAGTTTTAAGCCTTCAATAGACTCCAGAATTCCAAAATAGTTACATCAGACAGATTCTGCCAGTGTAATTGCTCTGTAGATGGGGAGACAGACTCCTGGTGCTTCCTACTCCACCATCTTTCCAGAATCCTTTGTTACATTTTCACTTTTGTTAATGTTTTAAAGAAAATAATTGGAGATATTTTAAAAGATGTTTATAGAAGACTGATCATAGCAATACTATTTATCCTTGCAAAAAATAAAAATGAAACAAACTATGTTTCCAATAATAGAAAATAGCCCAAATAAATTATGATACATTCATTGACATTGAATACTATGATATTAAAAATTATGCTATAGATCAAGATTTTTCATATTGAGAAATACATTAAATACATTTATAATTTTACATGAACCAGGTTGACTTGTTCATGAAACATTAAAAATAGTAAATACATATATGTATGTGTATGTATGTGTGTCTGTGTGTGTCTAACACAGGCCCATTGAATTGTAAGTTTGTGCATGAGAAAAGTCAAATTCCACCTGAAATTGTGTGCCTGAGATATTAAATTGTATTAAGAAGAATCAATTGCATTTCACTTTTTATATAGATGTAACTCAGCTTCTTATTTTAGAGCAAGACCAGAATATTAGTTGTGTGTCTGGCTTGGCACAGGCTAAGAATTAAATAACTCAAAAATATTTTAGGAAGATCTCAATCATAACAACTCAAAAGTTATTAGAGAAGGATGAGCAAATTTGTAAAGGGGCCAAGATGGTTCTTGTGAAGAACAGAGAGAAGAAGAAAATCTCCTCCTTCTGTTTTGAAGCTCTACATTTTATGAGAAAATTCTCAATGTGCTGAAATAGCCATGAGGGCAGCCTACCAGAAGCCCTTTACTTCTAGAGCACGTACTGTGAAAGAGGTAGGAAAATGGTCTTGTAAATTGTGCTGAAGACGAGGGCATCCAGGCACAGCACACAACTGATGATAGAACTCCTGACCCACCTCCCCTTCTAACTCTTTTTCTTTGTTTGGAGAAGGCACTATTCTAAGTGCTGGGGAGACAGGAAAATCTGTGTGGGTCTGACTGTATGTGTGTGTGTGTGTGTGTGAGTACATGGGTGCATGCACACTCATGTTTTTGTTTATACACTGAAAGAGTGCTATGGTGAAGCAAGAGCAAAAGAGAAAAGAAATAAAAAATACTAACAGTAATTTTCTGAGTAGTTGAACTATTGATGACTTTACTTGCTTGTTTTTTTAGAATTTCTTTTTCTGTGTGTTTTGGAGAAAAGTTGGGAGTGATGCCAATTGCACTATGGATTACTCTCCCTCCTCCTAATTTATGCAACATATATAAGAAATAAAATTCAAGGCAATCTCTTCATCATCAGCTCACAAAATGGGTGAGGCAGCTTTAAGGCAAATGGTTTGTATTGTTTATTTGGCTGATTGGTTTATTTTCTCTCCTCTCAGTTCTGCATTTCAAGAATATTTATTCATTCTGCAGAACTGTTTTGGGGGAACAGTCATAATTTTTGCTGACTGCTTTTTAGAATTGAATCCTTTGGGAGCAATACCAGAGAGAGATAAGCCTCTGGGTTTCCAATTCAATAAATTATGCAGATTTTGTAAAGATAGAGTCAGGACACCCATCACCCCCGCTTTTGTGAATGTGGGGGAGCAATACAGGGAAAGGGTTTCCTGTGCAATGACGCATGCCCTGGTGTCTGCCTTGCTCCTTTAAGGAGCAGATCTAAGGAGAGCTGGGGGAACTCTCATCCTAGATACAGCAATAAAGGAAGGATTCCTACCTCTCCTAGTCATGTCAATTCTCATTTTCCTTCTGTTCATTTCTTTGTTTTGTTTTCACTTTTCATTGAGGATTTGGAAGTTACACAAACATGCCGAACAACAAAAAGACAGAGACAAAGTGAAATAAAATTTGATTGTGAAAGTGTTTATTCCCACTTGTATCAGCCCTGGGTCTTTATAATAAAAAAGAATCAGGAGAATTTTGGTTAATGGGGCAGAACACATACATTTCTCTTTTCTCTCTCCCGAAAGTCTGCTTAAACAACAATAAAGGATTTTTTACAAGACCTTAACCCACAAAGGCAAAAATTACAAGAGAAGAGAAGAACAGTAGGCAAGAGGTTTCAAATAATATTTTGAAAACCAAAAGTGGGTGGATCTGTGATAGCAACCGAGGTGATCCAGGAATGGTCCACAGCTAAGTCCCTGCTGAGGGGACTGTTTAAAAGAGTACAGCCACTCTCCTCCCACAGAAGCCCCAAGGTAGGCAACAGGAACACAAACATGGTGATGACAAGGAGACCGAGAAAGGAGCTGACTGGAGTCTGGGTAGAGAGCAACTGAAGACCAAGGTCCCTCCCTGTGCAGTAAGGTAGGGGTCCATCTGGAAACACTCCAAATCCATGAAAGTGGCAGGAATTAGGGGAAGTTCACAAATGGAACTATAGGAATCTCAACCAGCCAGGAGTTTGCCACCCTCTCCTGCCCACTCCATCTCTACCCCTCCCCACTCTAGGCACCAGATTGAGGCTTCTCTCTGAAGTTACCAAGG
Organism: Equus caballus; assembly: GCF_041296265.1. Taxonomy (NCBI): domain Eukaryota; kingdom Metazoa; phylum Chordata; class Mammalia; order Perissodactyla; family Equidae; genus Equus; species Equus caballus. Next base: position 24,266,521 of record NC_091687.1, read on the forward strand.
AGCCCCAGAGAAAATGCCTTCAGGCACTGAAAATTGAGGTCACTTCCAAAGAAAGCCAGGAGATGCTCTGGGAAAGATGGGGGGACAGGCTGAGGGAGAGGCTAGGTCTTTCTCTCCCTCTTTCTGTTTCAGGCAGCAACTTCTCTTTGGTGCCAGAACCCACTGTGCAGACCCCACATGATTCTAGAGTTTTCTGTACAACACTGGTTTTCAGAGTCTGAAATATCATCTCACTCAATTGTACCTCCAGCCCTCAGAATGTTTCCCCACAATCCCATTCACCTTCTCAGTTCCGCCATCATTATGTAAGTGATTTCCTGTATAAAAATCCCTCTATTTGAAATACGTAGAGTAGTTATGATTGTCCTGACTGGACCATGATTGATACAGAGGTGAGTGCCATAATCCAGGCAAGAAATGATTATGGTTTGAATTAGGATTTGATAGCTAGAGACCAAAACAGAAAAGCAGAAAAACAGAAACAACTCAGGGATTGAGGGGAAAATTTCTAAAAAGTGATAACAACCCTGAGAGATACAAAAATACGCAATAAGCATGGAAGAAGAATCAGATGCTATGATAAAAATAAAAAACAAGGTAAAGCTATTTAAAATTGAAAACATGATAGAACAAAAAATTCAATAAAAAGGGTGCTATGGACTATATGTTTGCACCCCGCTAAACTCATATGTTGAAGCCATAACCCCCCACTGTAATGGTACTAGGAGGTGCAGGGATAATTAGATTTAGATGAGGTCATGAGAGTGGAGTTCCTGTGATAAGATTAGTGCCCTTATAAGAAGAGAGAGGCCCCCTTCTCTCTCTCTGCCATGTGAGGATATAGCAAGAAGACTAATAAGATGGGTAGTCTGCCTTATTTACTCAACTTTCAGATCTGTAAGAAAATGGCAGCTGCCTGATTTCAAATCTTCCCACACACCCTCCCACACATGTGCAATTAAATGCACACAGGAGTTGTACCTTGGCCATTACCAGGAAGCAGAGACTGCCATACTTTTCGACCAAATTCCACATTCCAACAAAGCTTCTACCAACACCAAGACTTTGAGTGTGAAGAGCAGGGCAGGGGTGACGAGAGACTTTGTAAAAGCGTAGAGAAGCATGAGGGATGTAGAGAAGAGAACAAGTCACCCCATAAAAAGAAAGTCCTACGTTAAATGCCAAAATGCTGCACACTGGTCAGGACTTGATAAATCTACAGAGAAAAGCCTGAAAGTGGGTGGAGCTAGAATGGCAGCCATGAAGAAGCAGAGCTTCTGTGGGAGAACCAGCTACCCAGAAAAGGTGCAGTGCCTTTTGGAAGCATGGTAGTGAAGGCAAAGAGGAAACAGGAAGGGAAATTAAGTCTTCTAGGTAGAAGAATAGAATGTCAATATAATATGTCCTAACAGAGTAGAAAGAATGCCACTAAAAATGGGAGAGAGAGGGGAAAGTAGAATAAGATCATTAATTGTTACATACGTAATAAGACGGATGAAGGATACCTCCAAAAACTGATAGATGAGATAGTAAAATGTTAAGTAAGAAAAACGAATTAGGAGCACTGTAAAGGAAGCCTCTAGAATGATAATACAAGTTTGGCTAAAAACCAAATGAAATTATTTTTTAAAAGACATATCAAAGAGAGAATATCACAGTAAAACATACACTTACATAACTGAATTCTACCAACAGCCACATGAGCTTAGAAGAGCAGCCGTTGCTCTAGAAAGGAATACAGCCCAACCCCCACCTTGATTGCAACCTGGGAACCCCTAAAAGGAGGACCAGCCAAACCACAACTCTACTCCTGACCCACAGAAACTATGAGATAATAAACGTGGTGGTTTTAAGGCACAAAATTTGTGACGACTTGTTACACAGCAATAGAAAAAGAACACAGAAGTCTACAAGAAAAATAAAATAAAATAGAGCTGATATTATTAAGCACACAAAAAATACTACTAATATGCTAGAGCAAAGACATTGCTATATGTGGAAGAAAATTATATAGAAAGAAATAAATAGATAGAGAAATCAATCAGAAATGAGGGGTATTAATACCAAGACTATATTAAGAATTTTATAAGAAAAAAGAAATATTAACCACATGATTCAACAGTACATTTTTATATTATAAATACTTGTGTTGATTTAACCACAAATTATAATGTAACTATTAACAGTGATATGGATTGGAGGAGAATAATGCAGGAAGTCAATACACTATGTTCAATATGAATAAGTCAAGAAAGAGAATAAGGCCTTTTCTCTTTTTTTATGTAGAGATATACTAGTGGAATCAGCTTTAAGAGTTGAATCTGATCCCTCCTTGGGATCAGGTCTAAGTGGTGGTAACAGGTGAAATGAAGTCCTGCTGTTTTTTATGATAAGACATTAGCACTTTTACTTGAACTGTCTACAGATAAAGTTTTCATTGTATTTGGGGTTAAGCAGTGGTATGCCAGAGCTGCCTCATAATGGGTCATTTTTGTGGTTTACATTTTCAGGTTTACATTTACATTTTACATGATTTTACATTTTATATGGTTTAGATTTTCAGGAATATTGCATGCTAGTAGGTAAATGCAGCTTTTATTAAAAATTGAATTATATAAACTTACAATTAAATATATTATGCTTAAAAGATAATAAACACTCAAAATTCATCACTTCCTAATTATTACTACATTTTATTATTGTTATATTTCTGAGGTTATGTCTATTGTATTTTATGATAGAAACATGATACAACGGCGTGCTCCAGTGCATTTCTCTCCAGTTTCCCACTCACTGATATCACATTAGTAGTCTAAATTGGCTTTGGTGGAAGTATTTACAACATGGACATTAGCAAATGCTTCAATTAAGAGCTTGATTCATTGTATTTTTATTGTCTAACTTCATAAATTGATGAGCAAAATGTTAATAATGAAGATTAAGCTTAAAATTGTGCCATATCTGTAGCTGCTGTTTTGTGAATAGCATAAAAAGTATTAAGAAATGTTCTTCCAGTGTTTAAAAACTATTATTCAATTCAGCAAAGAAGCCCTCTGACAAAGGAGTGAAATTCAACATGTCTTCATGGTCTTACTTGTCAACACAAATGAAAACATCAACCAACATTCATGTCAGAGCTATACTCACTCGTCAATTGCAACCATAAATTGGTTTCAGATACAAAAGTTGGGCAATTATCAGTGAAAGCCTTATGTGAGAATCAATTGACTATTTGGAATTTACAATAAAGAATATTGTACAGTTTACTATTATTTGTAAGTTAATGCTACATATCCTTTATATCAGTAAAATATATAACAAATTACTTACATATATGACGCATATTGTTTTCTTATCCAGAAAGCCAGTTGTTAAAATGGACTAGCACATCAGTGGGTTAATGTAAATTCATGGAGCTCTATTCCAAGAACTCTACGTTCCCTCACTTTTTCCTTGTCTACAATTATGTATAATTTTAAATAAATAAACTTGTACCACCTTTTCCAGAATTAAAAAACATGAGATGCCGGATTGAAAGTGGCCCAGCAAAGACCAAACACAATAAATGAATGCTGACACAGACCAAGTCCTAAAAACAGCTTGCCTTATGTTTCAAAAGCCTTATAAATCTCAAAATTTTACCAAGTAATTACACGTTTAAATATATTTCACAATGGAAGTTATTAGAAATGTTACCAATAAAAAGATACTCATATCATTATTTGCAAAAGGAAAAATTGTGAGAAATTAAATATTTAAATCTCAATAAGGGTTAAAGTAATTATAATACATCTATGTGATAACATACTTGGTAACAAATAATGGGATTTACAAATAATTTTTGTGAAATTAAATACATTTGTACTATATTAACAATGCATAAAATAACAAAAATCTCAAGGATGCAAAGAGAAGCTGAACAGAAATTTTTTGAAAAAATCACCATATTTATTGTTATTATTGGAATATATGGTTATTTTTATTTTTGCATCTTGTCACATATCAGCTATTACCAGATTTCTGCAATAGCACTTTAATAATGAAGAAAATACAAGGATAGCATAGAAAAATTACAAACGGAAATTGAATAGAACCTTATTTGACACTTGGAGACAGAAGAACTTGCTATATTTAGAAACCACGAAATGATGAAAGAAATTAGATAAATAGATAAAGGACTTAAATTAGTGATTCATACTTTATAAGTTTTCTTTCTACTATTTCATAATATAATCAACAAGCACATGGGAAAATGCCCAGTCTCAGATAGTAGCAAAAAAGAAAAACAGTATAAAATTAGTAAAGTAAATATGCTCTATGGACAAAGTGAAATGAAACTGGGACTTTAAAATGTTTGAACTGGAGTATAATTCGGAATGAGGCCTTTTCAAAGTATAGATATGCATTATATATGTGTACATGTGTGTGCATATACACGTATACATATATACACACTTACTTATCATTCTTAATCACTGATTGAACAACTTTAGCTCTAGATTTCTATACTGAGCACCCAATTCTTAAACAGATAAAGCTTTCTCACAATGCAAACTACCAGAGAAAAACAAAATGCATGAGAGGAAAGTGGTAGATTGAATGACACACACAAACATACACATATGTGCATATTCACATACAGTAGGCATATTATACACTCAGTCAAAATTGTGTTTAAAATCTTTCCTTAAAAATATTTATAACTGAATAGGGAAATTCAATATCATATTAAGTGAATTGTATCATATTAAGTGAAACAAATTACAAAATTGCACGACCATATAAATAAAAAATAATTATTGATTAAATACTATATGTTGAATACAATGTTCAACGCTTCATAGATTTAATTTAATGTAATCCTTACAACTCTATGAGTAGACTCAAGTATTATCCCAATTTTATACATGATGGAACTTTATAAACTAAAAGTTATATACAATAAAAATTGAAATGAAATATAACAAATGTTAAAATGTCTAGATTATGAGTGAGTTTTATTTTTACTTTTCTTATTTTTTACACATCTTATAAATGAGAATCTATTGTTTTTATAATTGTGATAAAAAGCAATGAACTTAATTTTTTTAAATTAGTTATTTGACAAAAACATAGCTCAAATAAGTACAGTGAACCAACAATAAGTAAGTGTTCAATCTCAGTATCAACAACAAAAAAAGTGGAGAGAGCATAAATAGTGTAACTTTATATTAAAATGTATGATTTGATTAATAGGATGTAAAGACCAAGTATACATTGAAATATCATTTAATAAGATAGTATTTGTAGTGCCTAGCAATTTTGTAAAAATATTTAAGGTAAATCTAAACAAAATAACTTCCAGATGAAACAAAAAGTAAAACTTTAAAAATCTAAAAAGAAAATCTACAAGTAATATAGTAGAATATTTATCAGATCTGTATCATGAGAACAATCTCAGCTTTGAAGCAATACAAGAGATCACAGCAGGATAAACAAACATATTTGAATATAAAATATTTGCAACCTACAGAAGGAGAAAAAAATAAAAAGCAGCAAACTAGAAAAATATTTTTTAAAATATTACAATTGGGAAATAATCATATTTTTCAAAATTTAACTCTGCATTTTAGTTGATTTTTATATTAACATCTCATTAGATATCTGCAAAAAAACGATTAAAATATTTCACACACACAACTCTATAGAGGTTTACAAACAGTAAACAAAACATGAGAAAATATGATCCCAAATAATAACCACAACTGAAAATTAGAGCAACAGCTGAGTATCTTCACTTACTTAATAGCAAAAACTATAGCGTAAAAATGAAAAAACATCCAAGGGATGTGATTATCATGAAACAAGATTATCATGGCTAACTTTAAATTTTACAGCCTTTTAGGAAAATTTTTTGGCACAAGACAATCTCACATGATTTGACTCCCTACTTCCACATATGGGACTTTGATATTATCAATAAAGCCCGAGAATTTAGCATCTCATGCTGTTGTCACAGCCACTCTGAAAAATAGGTATTATAATCCCCACTTAGCAAAAGAGAGACTTAAGGCTCAGAGTGGTTTAGTAAGTCGTCCAACGTGCTTATCAGAACTGCTTCTGGAGATTATGTTTCTTCCACAGATACATGGTACTGCCAAGTAGTCAAGCAGTCCCCAAGCAGTCACAAGGGGAGAAGCAGAACAAGTATCACTACTTATATCTGATAGGTCTGCCTGCCATACTCCCATAGATTCAGTCTGTAAGGAGACACCAAACCCCAGTGGATTCACATGGCTTATGAGTTACAGCAAATGCCAAATAGTACAGTGTCATTTCCCCAGGTCCTAGTCCCACAGGGTGACACTGAGCCAGAAGGTCCAGATGACATGCAGCATGGGTGGTGGGTCGGTCGGCTTCTGAGAAGCCAATTCTAACTGTAGCCACGTAGTTTTATAGCCTGCAGCTGTACCCACTGTGGCATATAGAGGACGTCCAGTGCTTTACTGACACCGGAGAGACAGCCTCCTGGCAGCCTCCTGTGAGATAGCGAGGGAGATAAGCAACTACCTCTGGCAGCTGCTCACAAGGTTGTTCATCTCCCTGTGTTCCAGGGTGATCACAGGGTCTTTTATAGTCTTGGGTCAGATCACGGCTAACCCTTCCCTATGTGACCTATGTGGAAACATGCAAGATCATCACGGCACTGCAGCCAAACTAGTCCTCACATTGCTTTTTGTCTGTCTTTCTGCTTTCCTTTTCTTTATTGATCCATATTCTACTGTTGTTGTCTCCTGGATAGTTATCTTTCCAGTAGGCCTCCAAAATCAAGAGTGAGACCCATATCCACTTAGGACATCTGGGTCTGACTTTGTGCAGAGTATGAGTGCTGCAGGAATGGCATATAGGCGAGCCATGCTGCTGGCAAGGCTACCAGACATGTATGTATTTTATACCTCAAGACCAAAAAATGAATGTATTGAATCCCTATTACATGGTAAGAATTATTCTAGGCACAGGAGTAAAATAAAGTCTCTGCTCTTGCGGAACTTACATTCTAGGGAGAGAAGACATTTCATAACCTAATAAGCAAAAATAAATGAACAAAATAAGTGTGTGTATGTGTAGAGAGAGAGACAGAGATGGAGACAAGGGGACAGAGAGAGAATATTAGCAAGAGAGAGCATGACATGGTGATAGATACTGAATGAAAATGAAAGAGAGAAGAAAGAAAATGATTGGTGCCAAGTGAAGTGACCCTTTGCATATAGTGGTCATGAAAAGGCTGACTGATAAGGTGTGGGTTAAGCAGAGGGCCTGCAGGCAGGATGAAGGCAGCCAGGAAGCTATGCAGATGGAAGAAGTTTTCAGGCTAAGGGAACAGCAGAGACTAACGTGGGCTAGTGCAGGGAAGGCTTGAGGCACAGAAAAGAGGCTAGTGTGAGTGGACCAGAGTGAGAAAACCAGAGTGGAGGAGTGAGATCTGTGGGATGTGATGGTAATGGAGAGATTCTGGGAATATTTCAAGGATAGAGCCAACAGGATTTGCTGATGGATTTGCTGTAGAATTTTTTAAAGATAGCAGATTTTTATTTTGAGTCTGATCATCTGGTAGCCTGAAGTTTTCTTTTATAGATGTGAGGAATATGGGGCAAGATGCAAATTTAGAGAGAAAAGTCAAGAGTTCAGTTGTGACTCTATTAATGTAATAGATACCCAAGTACGATGCTCAAGTAGGCAGCTGGATATATATGCCTGGAGTTCAAGAAAATGGTCTACACTGGAAATTTTAATTTTTAAGTTCATAGAATATACTTTTTTTTTTTTTAATAATGAGACTGGATAAAATCAACAAGAGAGAGCCTGGGGGGTGGAGGGGATGGGAACTGTTGGGTTTTTAAAAACATGCTCTAGGGGTCCCCCAGTGGTGTATGGGTTAAGTTCATGCGCTCTGCTTCGGCAGCCTGGGGTTCGCCAGTTCAGATCTAGGCGTGGACCTATGCACCCCTTATCAAGCCATCCTGTGGCAGGTGTCCCACATATAAAGTAGAGAAAGATGGGCATGGATGTTAGCTCAGGGCCAGTATTCCTCAGCAAAAAGAGGAGGAGTGGTGGCAGAGGTTAGCTCAGGGTTGATCTTCCTCAAAAACATAAAAAATAAAATAAAAAACATGTTCTATAGAATTATTTGACTCCTTAAATTATGTGGCTGCATAACTTTGACAAAACAAAAAATAAAAATAAATGTAGTGGTTAATTAAATATACTTTCATAATTAATTTCTATGTATATTACATCTGTACTTTCCCTCCAAGTTCATTTTTCTATTTTTTCTTCTTGCTAAAAGACATATCAATATGTTTTGGCAGTTGTCAAGTCTCTTAGTCTTCTTATATCTAAAAATTTCTAAATTATTTCAAATGATAATTTTGTTGGTATAATAGGATATTCAGTAGGAAAATTCAAGGCACCAAGGTACAAAAATGAGTTCTAAGACTGACAACCCTCTAAGGTGTATACATTTTCACAGGAAATGGTTCAATAGTGGTTGAACAACCTTTTAGCTATCCTATGAAAAACAGTGGAGAGGAGTTATGCTGTGTCTGCTATCCTTACCCAGGGCAATGGTAGTAGGCAGGAGTGGTGCCAACTCCTACTATCGAGCTCCAATTGGATGATGTAGAGAGCTTAGTGTGTAGTCTGTGAAGTGCAGTGGACACACCAGGCTGGCTTCTGAATCCTGCCTGTGAAATCTGAAGGGCTAGAGACAGCAGGTTAACTGCTGACAGAAGAGCTGAGAGAGAGGTGACCAGAGTAGGATCAGCCAGCACCTCAGAGTTTGTCAGGGCAGAGGGAAGCATGAACATTATCCATGGGCCAAATGTGGGCTACACTCTGAGAGTGCTGGCATAAGTCCTCTGAGGTTCAGTGGGCAGTGGGGACTCAGCGCCAGAAGCTGAATGTGGACCATTGAGTTCTCAGAGGACAGAGGACAGAGGGTACAGGCAGCTGCAGGAAAGAGAACATCAGAAGGTATGAAGGTCAGTTCCGTGAGAATCAGAGCCAACTCCAAACATTACTCAGGCCCAGAAAGTGCAGAACCAGCTCTGAATAAGTGCAGTGAAATTTTCCTGTTTCCCTCCATGGTCTCCTCTTCAGAAACCTCAGCTGAAAGGAGGGAGAGTGGCATAATTTTGAATTAAATTAGGAGATTTTACTATGGAATTGGACTGGACAGTCTAGGTACTGACGTGAAAAAGTGTTTTGTATCTTAAAGTGTCAATAAAACCTTTTATTAACCCCAAAGTGCTCAGAAACATCATGGGCCTGCTCATTTTCAGTGGAGGAAATGTATTTCCTCCACTGAAAATATTTTAAAGGGAGAATGGGAGACCAATTAAGTTTGCAGTTATGTCATTCTTCCAGTTGGGCTTGTCCAGCATACAGGTTAAATTAGCTATATCAGCACTTTGAAAATATTATCCCTACTTACCAGTGCCTACTGTTGCTGTCAATATGTTCATCCCTTTGTAGATTATTGGTCTCTTCCCTTAGGATGCATTTAGATTTTCTTTATATCCTTAATATTCTGCAGTGTGTTTTTATTTATCCAGCCTGGACAACTTAGACTGTTCTCATTAACTCAGGTCTCAAATAGTTTTGTTTGTTTACACATTTCAATGACAAAAGTTCTCTCTTAAAATACTGTCTTCATCATGGCTTCTCTTCACTTATGGTAGAACTCTCATTAAATATATGTGGTAGAGTCTTTTTCCAGGCCCATTTTCCAGGTCCTGATACTATTTCTTATATTTATAATATATTTATATATTAATTTGTTTTTATATTTACACATTAATTATACATTATATAAATATATAAAATATATGTTTATATTTATAATATATTATACTACTACTTTCGATTTTTTGTTCTAGCTTTTTGAGTTGCACTCTCAGAAAATTTCTTAGTACTAGATTCTACTTCACTATTTCCCTATTCAATTGTGTCTAATCTAAAAGCCCTCCCATCTACCTTTTTTAAACAGTTTTGTTCCCAAGGTTTTAATTGATTCTTTATATCTTGCTCTTTTTAGATTTTCTGCTTTTTTAACATATTGTTCACATTTCTATAGATGCTTTCCTTTCTATATCTTTTCAGGTCAAATGTAATTATTGCAAATATTTGTCAAACTGCTCAATAATTTTATCTGCAGTAAATTTAACATCTCATTTTTGATTTTGTCTTATGTCTTTTTATCATTAAATATTTTATATGTTTTATATATGTTGCAAGCTTGTGTTTAGAGAAGCTTTTATGTTGTTCTTTTGGGTTTTGTTTTGTTTTCATTTTCTCTTTCTTGTTCTCTCTGTTTACCTCTTCCCTAAATGCAGAGATTTTTGTGCTGCCTCCACCTAATCTACCAAATACCAGCTGAGAAACAGGCAGTTTTAAGACTCATAGTCTGTATTCACACTGGGGACAATGCTGTTTGAACAATGATCTTAGGTCAATGCTGTTGAGCCAGTGGGCAGTTTGGTTCAGGTGTGGACATGAAGTCATGCCTGTGTCCAGTTGTTTGTTCTGGTCTGTTTTCCAAGCCAAAGCCTTCTATAAGGGAGACTTGATTTCTTTTCTTTTTTCCGTCTTCTTTCATGAGCAAGAAGGCTCAGCCCTCACTTCGCTTCAGTTGTCATCCTGGCTCCAGAATCTTTACCCAAGAGGTGCTCACTCCTCTTCCTCCACAGTGCTATACCCACAGCCACAGTCCAGCAACCTCTGCTATCAACATTGCTTCTTTGTCTTTTTTTAATATTTTATCTGTTTTTTTAGGGGAGGGGTAGAGGATTTGGAAGGCACCAAAGCATGAACTTAATATGCCATCTTAACCAGAATCTCCTTATCTATTCTAACTTATTGAATTGAATTGAATACTTGGTTCATTTATTTCATCTCTCTGTTTAAAAACAAAAGTATACTGATTGGGAAGGAAGAAATAAAACCTTCTTTGTCCACAGATAACATGATCATCTATGTAGAAAATCCAAAAGAATCAACAAAAACTCCTGGAACTAATAAGCAAGTATAGCAAGATTGCCATAAACAGGGTTAATATACAAAAGTCAATCACATACCGATATATCAGGAAATGAACAAGTGGAATTTGAAATTGAAAACATAATACCATTTACATTAGCACCCCCAAAATGAAATACTCAGGTATAAATCTAACAAAATATGCACAAGATCTATATGAGGAAAACTACAAAACTCTGATTAATGAAATCAAAGAACTAAATAAATGGAGAGATATATTAAGTTCACAGACAGGAAGATATAATACTGTCAAAATGTTAGTTCTTCCTACCTTGATCTGTAGATTTAACACAATCCCAATCAAAATCTCAGCAAGTTATCTTTGTGGAGATCAAAAAATTGATTCTAAAGCTTATATGGAGAGCAAAAGACCCAGAATAGCCACACAGTAATGAAGGAGAAGAACAAAGTCAGCAGACTGACATTACCCGGCTTCAAGACTTACTATAAGCTACAGTGATCAAGACAATGTGATATTGGCAAAAGAGTAGACAAATAGATCAATGGGATAGAATAGAGAGCCCGTAAATAGACCCACATAAATATAGTCAACTGGTATTTGACAATGGAGCAAAGGCAATGTAAGAGAGCAAAGATGGTCTTTTCAACAAATAGTTCTGGAAGAACTAGACATCCACATAAAGAAAAATGAATCTAGACATAGAGTTTACACCCTTCTGAAAAATTAACTCAAAATGAACTACATACCTAAATGTAAAATGCAAAACTATAAAACTCCTAGAAGATAACATAGAAAATCTACTTGATCTTGAGTTTGGTGATGATTTTTACATACAATACCAAAGGCATATTTATGAAAGAAATAATTGATAAGCAGGACTTCATTAAAATAAAAAAAAATTGGCTCTGCAAAAGACTCTGTCAAGAGAATAAAAAGAAAGTCACAGACTGGAAGAAAATATTTGCAAAGACACATCTGATAAAGGACTGTTATCTAAAATCTGCAAAGAATTCTTAAAATTCAACACTAAAAACAAAAAAATTAATTGAAAATAGGATAAAGTCATTAACAGATACCTCACCAGAGAAGATATACAAACGGCAAATAAGCATATGAAAAGGTGCTCCACCTCATATGCCATCAGGGAAATACAAATTAAAACAAGCAGCTACCATTATACACATATCAGAATGGCTAAAATCCAAAACACTGACAACATCAAGTCCTGACAAGGATATGGAGCTACAGGAACTCTCATTCATTGCTAGTGGGAATGCAAAATGGTGCTGCAACTTTGAAAGACAGTTTGGCAGTTTCTTACAAAACTAAACTTGATCTTACCATGTGATCCAATAGATCTTGGTATTTACCCAAGTAATTGAAAACTTATATCCTCAGAAAAACCTGCACAAGCCTGTTAATATCAGCTTTATTTATAATTGTGAAAACTGGAGGCAACCAACATGTCCTTCAGTAAGTGAATGGATAAACTGTGATATATCTAGACAATGGAATATTGTTTGGCACTAAAAACAAATGAGCTATCAAGCCATGAAAAGACATGGAGGAACACAAATGCATATTACTAAGTGAAAGAAGCCAATCTGAAAAGGCTACATACTGTATGATTCCAACTATCTGACATTCTGGAAAAGGCAAAACTATGGAGACAGTAAAAATATGAGTCGTTATCAGGGGTTGGTGGGAGAGAAAGATGAATAGTCAGAACACAGAAGCATTTTTGATACTATAATGGTGGATATACCTCATTATACATTTGTCAAAAGACATAGAATGTCCAACACCAAGAGTCAACCCTAATGTAAACTCTAGACTTTGGGTGATAATGACGTGTTGTTAGGTTGTATGTTTATCAATCGCGACAAATGTACCACCCTGGTGGGGGATGTTGATAATGGCGGAGACTATGCCGATATCCAGGAGAGGGTATATGGGAAATCTCTGTACCTTCTCAATTTTGCTGTGAATCTAAAACTGCTGTAAAAATAGACTTAAAATACAAAAACCAAACAAACAAAATGAAACATTTTAGGCTTCAGAGGTTGACCAAATCATGAATTTCATTTTCTCGGTAACCTACGATTATATTCTTTTATGTCTTCTTTGGCCTAAGAGCTATTTAGGAATTTTGGGGAGTTTGCATCAAAAATGTGATTCAGTGAATAAATCACCCTTTATCTAATTTTAAACCTTTTTTCATCTCTTCTATATATACATTTCCCACTATATGAACCATAAAAGAAAAGCCCCAAGTCATCAAATTCCCTATTTATCTGTCCTCAGGAAGAAACACAAGAAATTCTACCTCAGCAAGCTTCATTGCTATTTCCTGTCTTTGACTGCTGATGGGATCCTGACTAAAATTCCCCCTAGCTGACAATATAACCAATAAAATAATGAGATTTTGTTTTAGTAATGCATGCCTCCATTTCATAATGTTAGCTTTACACTACTTTTTTCTTTATCTCTTACATACTCTGATGACAATTCAAACTGAGAAGGGAAATAAAAAGAATTCAGAAGACTTATTTATATCCATTTTATTACCTTCAAACTCAACCCACTCAGGCAGTGAAGAGTGTGTAAGTAGCTGGAAGCTACTTGGGGCAAATTTCTACATTTTGTCCTACTTTACCTTGTTGGATTCAGTAAAAATGCATTGAGGAAACAGGCAGGAACATAGAATGAATTTAAATCTATTTCAGGTGCTGACTTAATCTGAAAAACCATGCACCCTTTTTAAAGAGTAAACTAAAGGTAAAATTTGAAATAGGCTCTATGATATGTGAAGTGAAAGGATATTATAAAAGGAGAGTGTCAGCATCAATGTCAGTTATTCCAGCCTTTCTGCAAAGTTTTATTTGAGCTGTGTGGTGTACCGGCACCTCACTGGCTAAAACGAGCTGAAGAGAAGGACAAGATGTGGGAACCAGGCTTGATAGAGGTTTGGAAGAAACCTAACCAGGCATCAGGGAGGTCTTCCCTCTAGATAGTGTTTGATTCAAAACACTGGTTCTCAAACTGCGTCCCTGAACCAAGAGCATCAGTTTTACTTGTGAGCTTGTTAGAAATGCAAATTCATGGGCCCTTCCATCACTTATTGAATCAGAATCTCTGGGGATGGAGCTCAGAAAACAGTGTGTTAAAGGCTCTCTAGGAGATTCTTATGTCCATTAAAGTTTGAGAACCACTGAGGTAGAGGAAGAGATTCAATTAGGCAAATTGGGTAGAAGAAGAAATTCAAGGAGTCAGAACTAATTGGGAAGACACACAGAAATAGTCACCTGGCTTCTAGGATTGGTGCACTCAGAGCAAGACCTTAGCCCACAGCTTGTAGAGGAGAGGTCCAGGGAGGAGGTATAGACTTTTGACTGGCAGGATTATTTGCAGGAATTATACAGATTTTAAAGCCTGCACAAGCTAAGTAGAGTTAACAGCTTTATTCTACTCCCTGCAGGGAACTAGCTTGTTAAGTAAGTAAACCAAAACTTAAGTCCAGTCATAAAGGTTAGAGTCAAATTAGAATCGAATATAGTCATTAGACAAATAGAGCAAAGGAAAACATGAACACTGCTGTGACACAAGCTATGTAGATATCTAGAGCTAATCCCCAGCACATAAACGCAGGTCTGTAGTCAGCAACATTAAGTTCAGGTCCCACTGGGTGAATGCATTGAGGACACTGATTTAGTCACCACTTTGGTCAGCACTGATTTGAGAACTAGTTCTGTCAAGACAATGCCCAGCAGGTGGGAGAAGACAATAGTGGAGGAAATGGCAAACTAACCATCCTGATTTTAGCATTGAAAATGCAAGATCCTAGCAAAACCCTCAGTTCCAGGAAAATCAAGAAGTTTGTCCACCCTACAGCCAAGAAAATTCTAATTTTCTAAGGTAAATTTACACTTATAATTTACTCTTTGTTATCTTGGCACCTTGTTAAGTCAATTAAAAATATTGCTTTATATGCCAGCCTGGTGGTGTAGTGGTTAAGTTCACGTGCTCCACTTCGGCAGCCCAGGGTTCACAGGTTCAGATCCCGGGCGCAGACCTGCACATCATTTGTCAAGCCATGCTGTGGCAGCATCTCAAAACGATAGAGGAAGATTGGCACAGATGTTAGCTCAGGGACAATCTTCCTCAGGCCAAAAAAGAAAAAGAGGAAGATTAGCAACAGATGTTAGCTTAGGGCCAATCTTCCTCACCAAAAAAATATATATTGCTTTAATAGTCATTTTTAAATAAATCAACAATTCATGTGATTTGGAAGTATATATTTACAGAAATTTGCATAACTGTTTATTCTTTATAGATTGTGGACCAAAAATAATTGTAGGCACACATTATGTGAAATTGTGTGCTATAGGTTTTTTTTGCAATACCACTATTCAAAAAATGAAAAGGTAATGTTTTTAGCTTTTAATCAATGTATATTAGGTGGGTGAATAGTTGAAGACCTATGGGACATCTGGAGTGATGATGCTTATTGAGACTCAAGGACAAAATCTTGGAGCAGATGTGTTGTGAATGAATTATGAAGTGGATGAGTGAATCTCTGAATCACAAAACTATTGGACACACAAAGAGATTTCAAACAGGTAAAGGATAAAGCAACCAACTCTGGACTGTTTTGTCAAATTTGAGGGCTTATGTCATGTTATTTAAAACACTTGTAAAGAAACCAATTCCCCTTAACTTGAAAAGAATATTTCAGCTCTTGTTTTATACTCTTTTTGGTGAGGAAGATTGGCCCTGAACTAACATCTGTGCCAATCTTCCTCTATTTTTTGTATGTGAGATGCTGCCACAGCATGGCTTGATGAGCTGTGTATAGATCTGCTCCCGGGATCCGAACCCTCAAACCCCGGGTCTCTGAAGCAGAGCAGGTAAACTTAACCACTATGCAATCAGGCCAGCCCCTGTTGTTTTATACTTTTGATATAAATCACTATGATTGGAATTTTCTCTGGAAAATTCTTCTGAAAATGACCATATCGTTTAAATAAAGCTAATTTTATAAAATCTATTGATACGTATAAGGGACTTGGGACCCATTCTTGTAAATTGTGAGTCTATAGTTATGCACTCTAGGTTCTAGCTTACATAAATAAAAACTAAAGGCTAACTGAACCTAAAAGATTATATTATCTCTTGCAGAGAAACAGCTGCATGGGAGTCAGGAATAAAATGGTTTGAGGCCCTCTCAAAGGCATACCTTTTTATACGAATGGTGTTCAAAAAGCAGCCTCTCACTGACTCAGCACTGAACAATCTGTGAGGAAGAAGGAGTGAATAAAGAAGACTTTTACAGGAGACAATTTTCCTGATAAATTGTAGTCTAATAGTTTGGATCATCTTAAGTTGTCTAAATTGTATTTGCTGTGGTCCAGAAGAGACTTCAGGAAAGAAATAAATGGGAAGTCAATAATTTATTCTATAATAGTTAGCCTGGAAAAAAGAACTAAAATAAAATCTATTTTTAATGTCTGGGTCAAGATATTTGACCTCAAAACAACTTCAATTCCTGGGGAGAGACAGAAA
This sequence comes from Equus caballus, assembly GCF_041296265.1. Taxonomy (NCBI): domain Eukaryota; kingdom Metazoa; phylum Chordata; class Mammalia; order Perissodactyla; family Equidae; genus Equus; species Equus caballus. Next base: position 24,283,121 of record NC_091687.1, read on the forward strand.
GACTGCCTGGGTTCTTCCACCCCTGTATCATTTATCTCTGGCCTCTGAATGCTTCTTAATAACTCACTTCAACAATGTTTCTTAGGACAGAGTAAAGAAATAACCAATAATTCAAACAAGTTTTTTCAATCATTTGTTTTTAACATAGTTCATCACATGACATAAGGACGTTTTCTAATATTACATAATTTTCAACGTGGGATTATTAAAGCTTCTTACTATTGATGACTTGTGGCCACTATATGTCATACATGTGAATCTCCAACAAATCATAAAAGTGTGGCTCTGCCCACATGCTGCATGTGTGCATGAGAACCACTTCGGACAAGAGAAGCAAGAGAGCATTTCTGGGGTGTGAGACACAAACTCTCCAGAATGCAAAAGTTTCCACAGTTCAGTCACAAGTAGTTTGAATTAAATGAGTATAAGATAAGGGTTCCAGTTCAAGACGGTGAGTAGCTAAGAAAGTCAAATTGGCCTTTCCTAGCTCTTTGTTAACCTGCTAATTAAGAAGAATGGATGGATGGATAGAGAGATAGACAAATAGACAGAAAGATGGACAGAGAGAGAGAGAGGGAGAGATAGAATGATCGAATAAACAAATAATTATCCATAGGGAACTTAGGATAAACTGTGGATGAGTATGGAGCAGGGAGTAGGTAATGTGTGTTTATAATGTTTATATTCACCGGTAGTGAATGGGTATGGAGTGGGGGTTGATAGTAAGTGGGTGTAGAGTGAGGAATAAGTACTGAGTGTGTGAGGTTGGGGGCTAGTGAGTGAGCATGGGGTGGGGAGTAGGTAGTAAATGGCTTGGTAATGAGTAGCTATGGGACAGAGGTTAGATAGTGAATGGATAGGTAGTAAGTGGGTATGGAGATAGCAAGTGGGTAGCAAGTGGGTGTGGGGCTGACAGTAAGGAGTGAGTAGGTGTGGAGTGGTGACAGGTAAAGTGGTATGGGCATAGATAGTGTGCCTGGGGAAGGGTAGTTAATAAGTGGGTATGGGGCAGGGATTAGGTGTGAAGGGATGTGGAGAGGGTGGTAGGTAGAGAGTGGGTATGGGGTGGGAAGTAGACAATGAGTGTGTATGGTTAGAAGGTAACTACCTCTAACTCTTTAACTCTTGGGTGAGTGGTTAAGGGGGTTAGAGGTGAGTAGGTAAGGAGTGGATGTGGAGTGCATTGTGGATAGTGAGCGGTTATGTTGTCAGTTTGTATGACATGAAGTGTAGTTTTTGAGTGCATTTGAGGCAGGGTGTTAATAGTAAGTAGATAAATATTGAGTGGGTTTGGGGCAGGATGCAGTTAGTGAGTAGATAGGTAGTGAGTGGATATGGACACTGGACCTAGTCCTTGTGACATGATTTGTCCAATTCACTGCACCTGACCTTGGCTATGGAACTTGGTTTTGGAACTGTACTTGGGACATGAATCTTAGACTAGGATTTTTGATCTAAAGCTTGAACCTCTGCCCTGGGCCTGGACTTTGATGCTGGATATTGGAATAAGCCCTCTTACCTCAGACCTGAACTTCAGTCTTATCATTAGACTTTTCATGGATGTTGGACCTGGACCAACATCCACTTTTTCATGGATGTTGGACCTGGACCTCTAGCTACGTCTTGGATGTAGACCTTAGAAGTCGAAATTGGCCCAAAGGGGATATGGCAGATGGCCCAGGTCTCTCTTTATCCTTAAAATATCCTTTTTATTTTAGCAAGGTTTCAGTGGTCATGCCAAACCTGCTGGCTGCTGCCTCCAAGACACAAAGCATAATGACAGCTATGGGTGGAGAGACTCCGTCTCCAGGAGGACCTAATATGCAGCCATCAATTTCATGCTACTAGTATGTAACACGGAGCCTAGGAGGGCAGAAGCCCATGGGCAACTTTTGGTCATCCTGGGTGGTTCACAGACTCCAGAAAGCAGAAAAGGAGATTACTGAAGACTTTACAATAAAAGAGTCTGTGGGAGCACTAATGGAAGTGCTATTATATTGCAATTTGGACAGATTCTAGGGCCTTTTATTGTAGGAGGCCTCATTCTAAGTGAGTCACTGAGCAAGTAACAGAGTAAATGGTCTTAAGTAAAATTGTAAATGAGGAAAATGTTGCCCCAAAAACTCAAAAAGTCCTAAAAAACGCCAAGTTTTTTAATGTTGTAGGTGCTTATAGAGTCAATAGTTGTTTCTTAACAGTGTCAGGGATGGAGTGGCCTCAACAGACCAAATAATGCCCAGAAATTTTGCTGAGGTGGTGGGGCCTTGTGCTATGTGTGGGACATTCCTTTCTCGTGATAGTTTTATGAATGTTTGTATGTTCTGAATGAATGTGCCAAATGAATCTCCTCAAGGAGAATGTCATCAATGCAATGTCATACCTATGTTTCTAGAGAAAGTTGGATGTGGTTAAGATTATTCCTGCAAGAACTGTGTGATGGCAGGGCTGTTGAGGTACCCCATGGGTGGCCAGGTTAAGGTGCATTGTGTCCCTTCAAAGGTAAAGGCAAATTAATTCTGAGAGACTGTTGAAATAGGCACTGAACAGAACATATCAGCCAAATCTATATCTGCAAAGAAATGCCAGTTGCTGATTGGATGGAGTCAATAATTTCAACAATACTGGATATTGGAGACCTTAATGAATGGGACCATGGCATTAAATAATTCATTGTGAGGTATCATTCACTCTTTCCAGGTTTAAGAACAGGCTAAATTGGGCCTCAATAGGCCTCATATAATAGGTTTTGATCCTTGGAAGTCCTGTTTTAATTCTTTTGGGGCTGTATTAGCAATTATAATAGATTGGGACAAATCCACAGGATCCCATTTTGTCAAGGCAATTTTAAGTGCCCAAGCCTTAATTTAATTTTAATTTATTATTCATTAGGTCAGAGCATCCATACATTCTAGGATATTTTAGGGCAAATGGAACTATGACCATGGGGAATTTAGCGAGGCAATAGTTCTAATTGTTAAGGTGAGGCATACATATGTTCCTTCTATTTTATGTTTGAAACTCCTTTAAGAGTACAGGGTATATCTTATTTAAATTTAGTGAGATCCCCAGTTATAGGATAACTTATTTAAATTTAGTGAGATCCCTCCAGGTATAACTGTAATTTGAGCCCAGTATAGATTAAGGCCAGGAAGGTTTACTGGTTGGAGCATTTCAGCTGATGTTAAAGTTAATTTAGAATCTACGTTGTAGAGACACAAAAGCCAATCAGCACCTTTTTAATCTTTTTATTATATAATATAGTTAGTAAATTTTTTCTTTCCTGTTGGCCAAGTTGTGGTGCAAAGGTCTAAAGTCCAGGTCCAAAGGCTAAGTCCAGGTCTAGTTTTAAGCCCAATGTCCAAATGCAAGGTATGGGTCCAGGTTTCAGGTTTCAGGTTTCAGGTTGTATACAAGAAACAGAAAAGTTTCAGGTCCAAGTTTTGTGTCTAACATCCATGGCCAAGATTAGGTCCAGTTCCAGGTCTAAGGTCCAGATCTGAGTCCCTGGTACAAAGTCTAGTTACAAAGTTCACCACCATGGTCCTAGGAATAGTTCCAAAGTCCAGGTCTTAGTCAAGATCCAAAGACCAGGTCAAATCAATTACAAATTCATGTTTAACATCTAGTGCTAATTCAAAGTTCAAGTCCACAGTATAGATCAAGGATAGAGGTCCAGGTGCAAGTTCTAGGTCCAAACTTATGCCCAGATCTAGGAAGATCCAACATAGACTTTAGAGGTCTAGGTCCAAGGTCCAAGTCCATGACCAATGACTATGTTAAAGATCAAGCCCAAAGTCCTGGACAAATCCAGGCCCAAGGTTGATGTCCTATATCCAGGTCCGAAGTCAAAGTCGTGGTCCATGGTCCAGATTGAAATCTGAGGCCAAAGTGTAAGTTCCATTGTCCAAGTCTTGGTCCATGTCAGAGACACAGGTCCAGGTATAAGGGATAATATTTATATGTGAGTTCAGTTCTAGATCTCTGAGATCTGTATCTAAGAACCATCTCTAGGTCTGAGGTCTAGGAATGCCATCTGAATTCCATTATCAAAGTCCAGGTGCAAAGTCCAAAATCCAGTCTAAGATCTACATTTGGGTCTGAAATCCAAATCCAAGATTCGTGTCCATAGTCATGTTTAGATCCAGGTCAGAAGTACAGATCTGAGGTCCAAATCTGAGTTCAGAGGTCCAGTTACAAGGTCCAGGTAGAGGGTCTAAAGTCTCCTTCTAATGTCCAGATCCAGATCTAGGTCCAAGGTCCTGGTCTAGATCTAAGATACAGGTTCAAAATCAATGCTCAAGGTCATATTTATATCCATATCCAGAACAGAGGTTAAGTTCAAAGGTTTAGGTCCAAGATTAGAAGCCCAAGTCAAATGTCCAAGTCCTGGTTTGACATCAAGTCCAAAGTTCAAGTATAAGCTTCAACATTGATGTTCAAGGTCCAAATATAGCTCCAGGTTCATAGGTCAGATCCAAAGGTAGGCCTAGTGCAGAGAATCCAAAGTTGAGGTCTAAGGTCCAGCTCCTAGTCTAAGTTTACGTCCAATAGCTAAGTCTAGTACAGGCCTAAGTTTCAGGCCTAAGGGAAGGTACAAGGAACTTGACAAATCAGGGTCTGAGGTTCAGTTCCAATGACCATATCAAAGATTATTTCACATCCAGACTTGAGTTCAAGGTCTGAGGTCTATATCTGAGTTTAGACATCTAGGTCCAAGGTACAAGTCCAATGTCCAAGGTCCAGACCAAATCCATGTCAGAGATCCAGGCTCAAATCTAGGACCAGGTCAAGGTCAAGGTCTAAGATCCTGGTCCAAGTTTGAGGCTCACAATCTTAGTTGAGGATCAAGAGCAAGATCCTAGTATCAGGGCCAAGATCATGTCCTGAACGAGGTCTAAGACATAAGATAAAGGTAGAGGTAAAGATCCAGGATTCTAGTTGAAAGTTTAGTTCCATGACCAAAGAAATGGTCCAAAGTCAGTTCCAAGTCTCTTGACATCTATGTTTTGGGTTGAGGTATTATGTCCAGGTCCATTGTCCAGATTCAAGGGCCAGATCCAGATCCAAATTCCAGGTTTAAGGTATAAGACCAAAGCCTGGATTCAAGATTCAGGTCCACAGGTTAGGTAAAAGGTCCAGGATGTAGTTCAAAAGTCAAGATTCATGTCCAGGTCCAAAGTCCAGTTCTAAGCTCAAGTCCAAGCAACTAGATAAATGCATGTTCAAGATCTATGTTTAATGTTCATTTCCATGCTCATTGTCTATGGCCAAGGTTAAAAGTTCAGATTAGAGTTTTGCAGGTCAACGAAAGTGCAGTTGAGGGCTGGGTCTGTGGCCTAGTGGTTAAGTTTAGTGCACTCAGCTTTGGCAGCCTGGGTTCAGCTCCCATTCATGGACCTACACCACTTGGCAGAGGCCATGCTGTAGTGGCAACCCGTATACAAAACAGAGGAAGATTGGCACAGATGTTAGCTCTGGGCTAATCTTCCTCAGCAAAAAAAAAGAAAGTTGACTAGAATATGTGATTCTCAGAATGTGTGGTCTTTGTTCAGATACAGCTTATTTTAACCTTAATGTATTCTAACATTCAATAAGAATCTATTTGAGAGGTCAATGTCTGATTCTAAGCCTGATTTCTTTTATAATGCTGATTTGTACACATGCACACTATTTCCTTCTAGATTTTCTCTAACTCACTATATGAAGGTAGTGGTGAGAACAATGTGTAAATCTAAGCTTATTTTCATGCATACTGCTCAGGTTCAGTTGAATTTGTTCTAACTCACAAGAAGAAAGTGTAATTGAGAAGCATGTGTGTTTCTGAGCTTTGTTTTTCTCATATGAATCTTGAGTTTATTCCAACAGACAGTAAGAAGTTACTTTAGAGAAGAGGGTCAGAGACTAAGCTTATTTACCATTATACTAGGTCTTTCCACCAAAGCTGCTCAGATTCATCTTACCTTGCTCTAACAGTTAAAAAAATGCTTTTGAGACAAAGGTGTGTTTCTGACTTTTCTGCCCATATAACGCCTTTCTAACAGGCACAAAGGAATTTTAGAGTCATGTCTGATTCTAAGCTTGTTTACCGACATCTTATTAATACCCACTAGATTTCATCTAATCCATAACAAGAACATACTTGGAAGAACAATGTATGATATTTAGTGTGTTTACACATATATTATTGTTTTCATAGATTTCATAGATACTGCTTTGATTCATCTTAAGTTACTCTAACCCACAGTAAAATAGTACAGTTGAGACGAATGTGTGTTTGTGAGCTATTTTTCTCACATAAATCCTACTTTCATCTCAGAGTCTTCTACTAGGCAGGAATTTTCTTTATAAAGGAATGTCTGATTCTGATTTTGATTTCTTCTTACAATGCTTCTTTATATACTCCAATTTCATCTAGATTTCCTCTAACTTCTACTAAGAACTTTAAAGAACAATGTATGCTATTGAACTTGTTTATACTTACATTGCTTGTTTTCACAAAAACTGCTTTGATATCTTAATTTGGCTGGACTAATATTAAGAAGGTATATTTGAGATTAATGTGTGATTATGGGCTCATTTACACAAATATGCTTTGGATTCATTATAACGTGCTCTGACGCAAAATAAGAAGGTATTTTTAAGAACAACATGTGACTCTGGGATCTTGTTCACAAATACTGTCTAGATTCATCATAATTTGCTCCAACTCTAAATAGGTAGTTTCTCTTGAGAGCAATGTGCAAATCTGAGTACCCTTTTACAAATACTGCTTTACACAAATACTAAACCTGGACATTATACCTAAACCTTTGACATATATTTAGGTTCTGGACTCAATTTCAATGTGTAAAGGGGTTTTTTTCTCCCACATCACCAAGCAATTCTCCAACAGGTGGGTGTCCTACAGTTCAACTCAATTCTAACAGAGATTGAATCAGAGATAGAATCAGATCCCACAGATTAAGAGTTCAGTTCCACAAGACGACCCTCTACTTCAGACACCAATTACAAACCCAGGTTGTTACCTGTGCTCCTGAATGAGTGGCTACAGACTGGAAATTCCAATGACCTCCTCCAACTCAGGATGCCAATCATAAGTCCAGGTTGTTACCTGTACTTATGACCAACTAGCTATAAATCAGAGGTTCCTCCAACCCCCTCCTTGGGTTCAGTTAATTTGCTGGAGTGGCTCACAGAACTTAGGGAACCCATTTACTCACTAGATTACTGGTTTATTTAAAAGGATGTTAAAGAATACAAATCAACAACAAGATGAAAAGATTCATAGGACAAGGTATGGGGAAAGAGTGCAGAGCCTCCATTCTCTCTCAGAGCACACCACTCTCCCTAAATCTCCACGTATTCACCAACCTGGAAGGTTTCCAAACCCCATCTTTTTGGGTTTTTACGGAGGCTTCATACATAGAGGTGATTGATTAAATTATTGGCCATTGGTGACTGAACTCAATCTCTAACCCCTCTTACCTCCCTGGAGGTTACAACTGAAAGTTCCAACCCTCTAATCACATTACTGTCTTCAGTGGCAACCAGCCTCCATCTTTAGGTTCTTTCCAATTGTCTCCTCATTAAAACAAAAAAGACACCTTTATTGCTCTCATCACTAGAAATTCCAAGAGTTTTAGGAGCTCTGTGCTAGAAACAGAGATGAAGATCACAACCTGGATCTAGACAGAGAACTTGTACCTGGCCCTCAATACTATACCTAGATCATGGAACAAGGATCTTGGCTCTTGACCTTGAACTTCTTGATCCTTGGCCCTTGACGTTGGACCTGGACCTGGGACCTGGACCTCAACCTGTACCTTTGAACTGGACCTTGGATATTAACCTCTAAACTCACACCTGGACCTCAGACCTGGAATTATGGCCCAGATACAGACCTGACCTTTGACAGGGACATTGGATCTGGTGATATGAGTTGAACATGCATCCTGAACCTGGACCTTGGTCCTGGGTTTTTCCAATTCCTTGCACTTGACATAGAATGTGTTCCTTGACTTATACCTTGGACATGAACCTTTGACCTGGACCTGGACATGGGCCTTACACACAAACCTTAGATCTTGTACTTGAACCTTGGAACTGAATCTCAAACTTGGACTATGGATTTAGACCTTGGACATGGACCTACAACTTAAAACTGGACATTGGCAATGGACCTGGACCTTACACCTAGAATTTAGACCTGGACATTGGACTTCAATGTTGTATCTAGATTTTTCCAGGTCCAGTGTCCAAGTCAAAACAAAGTCTGAGGTCTATTGAAAATATCCAATGCTGGTTGCAATATCAAGGTCCAAGTCAAGGCACAAGGTTCAAATTCTAGTTCCAAATCCAGGTCAAATCTAGGCCCTATATCCAATACGAAAATCAAAGGCTCAGATCCATGTCAAGGCACAAGATATAGATACTATTATATTATATTCCTTTTATTGATGAGGAAAATGAGTCTGAGAGAGGTTGAGCCACTTTTCTAAAGTCATATGGTTACCAAGTAGTAGTACTGGGACTGGAATATGGGACAATGTGAAGCCAAAACTTGGTCTATACTGCCTCCCAACACTGACAAGAACAATGAAACATAGGAGTAAGAGTAGTTAAGGACTACATCATGTGGGTCTCGTAGATTATCTAAGACACTTTGACTTTCTCTTGAAACTATGAGAAGTCTTTGAAGAATTTAATAGCAACATTTGTTAGGGGGTTTGTCCCTAATTATAAAAGTAATATTAATTATTATAAAAATGATACAGTAGGGCATCCCCAAAATGGCAGCATAGGAGGCTCCTGAATGTCCTTCCTCCCACAGATCCACCAAATATACAGCTACAACTGGAGCAGTTCTAGAGGAGAGAAATTCAGAAACTAGTTGAGTGACTCCCACACATTGAAAAACTGAGAAAATACATTGAAATAAGTAGGAAAGGCTGAGACACTCTCACCATAAACCCCAACACTGGCAAAGCACCATACAATTGGGAGGGAACCCCCAACTCCCAGCTTCTCTCTGAGGAGCAAAGGGTTTTGACCACACATCTAGTGCCCCAGGATTTAAGGCTGCCACCTTAGGGATGGGCCCCCAAATCACCAAGCTCTCATAGTCAATGGGCTTGCATTTATGAGTCCCACAGCACTATAGCAAAGAAGCAGTTGTTAAGAGGCACAGAGCACTCTCTGTGGCTCTCCTCCAGGGCTCAGTGCAGAGGGAGCAGGCAAAAATGCCCATCTCCCAGTCTTTCCCTGGAAGGGGTTTGACTACATACTTTACAAGCTGCTACCTGAGGATCCAGGTACTAATAAGCACAAATCTAGGTGCTGACTGCAATATTCCACAGATCCTGAAAGAGCCAGTGACCCTTCCCCTAACTTCTCCCTCTGACTAACCCCAACAATAAAACCAAGACACCAGCATCTCCCTAGAAGGAGCTTGTCCACACATCTAGTGCCTCAACTTTTATGAATTCCACCTGAGGGACAGGTCCTCAAATCACCTAGTTCTGATAGCTAAGGGACTCAGCATTCAAGAGTTCCACAGAAACATATTAAACAAGCAACAAACAAAGCAGTTTTCAAATGGACACCCAAGCACTTTCTGTACCTATCATCCTCAGGCTCAGGACAGAGGGAGCAGGCAAAAATGTCATCTCCAAGATTCTCCCTGCCAAGGGAGATTTGACTGCATACTGTCCCAACTGCTGCCCACCCTCCTATAAGAACATCAGCAGATATTTAAGCAGAATTCTTGCAGGCAGAGAACAGTGGGATAGTATATTGAAATTGCTGAAAGAAAAAATCACCAGCCAAGAATATTCCACCAGGCAAAGTTGTCCTTCAGAATGAAAGGAGAGATAAAGAGTTTCCCAGATAAACAGAAGATGAAGAAATTCATTACCACTAGACTGGCCTTACAAGAAGTATTAAAAGGAGTCCTTCAAGCTGAAACAAAAGGATGCTAATTTGTAACATGGAAACATAGGAAAGTATAAATTCACTGGTAAAAATAAGTATATAGTTAAATTTAGAATACCCAAATATTATATGGTAGTGGGTAATTCAATCATAACTCTAGTATAAAGGTTAAAACACAAAAGTATTAAAAACAACTATGAAAAAAATAACTTGTTAATGCATATATATGTATAAAACATGTAAGTTGTGACATCAAAAATGAAAAAGTCAGGAAAAGAGTGTAAAAATGTAGAGCGTTTGTATGTGTTTGAAATTGTTATTATCAGCTTAAAATAGACCGTTATAAGATATTTTATGTAAGCCTCATGGAAAGCACACAGCAAAAATCTAGAGTAGATACAGAAGACACAGAGAAAAGAATCTTACCATATCACTACAGAAAATCATCAAATCACAAAGGAAGAGAGAAACATAGAAACAAAGGAGTTATAAAACAGACAGAAAACAATAAACAAAATGGCAACTGTAAGTCCATACTTATCAATAAATATTTTACATATAAATGGACTAAATTCTTCAATCAAAAGACATAAAGGGGCTGAATGGGTTAAAAAACAAGACCCAATTCTATGGTGCATACAAGAGACTCACTTCAGCTTTAAGGTTACAGAGATTGAAAGCAAAGGGATGGAAGACGTTCCACACAAATGGAAGCCAAAAGAGAACAGGGTTAGTTATACTTACATCAGACAAAATAGACTTTAAGCCAAAAACTGTAACAATAGACAAAGAAGGACATTATATAATGATAAAGGGGTCAATTCATCAAGAGGATATAACAATTATAGATATTTATGATCCAACATCAGAGCACCTAAATATATAAAGCAAATATTAACAGATCCAAAGAGAGAAATAGACAATACTACAATAAAGGTAGGAGATTTCAATACCCCACTTTCAATAATGGACAGGTTATCAAGACAGAAAATCAGTAAAGAAGTATTGGACTTACTCTAAACATTAGATTAGATGGCCTAACAGGCATATAGAGAATATTCCATCCAATAGCAGCCGAATATACATTCTTCTCAAGTTCATGTAGAGCATCGTCCAGGATAGAAAATATATTAGACCACAAAACAAGTCCTAATAAATTTAAGAAGATTGAAATTATATCAAGCAGCTTTTCCAACTGCAATGATATGAAACTAACAAATCAATAACAAGAAGAAAACTGGAAAACTCAAAAATATGTGAGGATTAAGCAACATGCTCCTGAACAACCAATGGGTCAAAGAAGAAGTAAAAAAATATCTGAGGGGTCAGCCTGGTGGTGCTGCAGTTAAGTTTGAACATTCCACTTCAGCGGCCCGGGGTTCACCAGTTGGATTCTGGGTGCAGAACACATACCACTTGTCAAGTCATGCTGTGGCTGGTATCCCACATATAAAGTACAGGAAGATGGGCACAGATATTAGCTCAGGGCCAGTCTTCCTCAGCAAAAAGAGGAGGATTCATGGCAGATGTTAGCTCAGGGCTAATCTTCCTCAAAAAATGAATATTTGAGACAAATGAAAATGGAAACACAACATTCTGAAACTTACAGGATGCCAGCAAAAGCTGCTCTAAGAGGGAAGCTTGTAGCAATAAATACCTACATTAAGAAAAAAGAAAGAGCTCAAATAAACAACCCAACTTTACACTTCAAGGAATTATAAAAAGAACAAATGAAGCCCAAAGATAGCAGAAGGGAGGAAATAACAAAAATCACAGTGGAAACCAATGAAATAGAGACTAAAAAGATAGTAAAATAGATCAATGATACTAAGAGCTGTTTTTTTGAAAAGATAAACCAAATTGACAAACCTTTATCTAGAATAACTAAGAAAAAGATAGAAGACTCAAATAAAATCAGAAATGAAAAAGGAGACATTACACCTGATAACAGAGAAACACTAAGGATCATAAAAAACTACAATGAATAATTACAAAGCAATAAATTGGACAACCTATAAGAAATGGATAAATTCTTAGAAACATAGAATATGCCAAGATCAAATCATGAAGAAATAGAAAATCTAAACATGCTAATTACAAGTAAGAGGACTCAAATAGTAATTAAAAAAAAAAAAACCTCCCAACAAAGAAAAGTCCAGGAACAGATGGCTTCACTGGTGAATTCTATGAAACATTTAAAGAATACAAACCCTTCTCAAACTCTTCCAAAAAGTAGATGAGGAGGGACTACTTCTAAACTCATTTTACAAGGCCAGCATTACCCTGATACAAAAACCAGACAAGGTCACTACAAGAAAAGAAAATTACAGGCTAATGTCCAGGATGAACATAGGTGTAAAAATCTTCAAAAAATACTAGCAAACCATCATACACCATGATCAAATGGGATTTATTCCTGGGATGCAAGGATGGCATAACATTTACAAATCAATCAATTGATACACCACATTAATAGAATAAAAGCTAAAAATCATATGATCATCTAAATAGATGGAGAAAAAACATTTGGCAAGATTCAATATCCTTTCACATAAAAGCTCTCAATAAATTAGGTATAGATGAAATGTACCTCAATATAATAAAAGCCATATATGACAAGCCCACAGAAAACACTATACTCAACACTGAAAAGCTGAAAATTTCCTTTTAAGCTCAGAAGCAAGACAAGGAACCCCACTATTTCTACTTTTATTCAACATACTACTAGAAGTCCTAGCCAGAGCAATTACATCAGAAAAATAAAGAAAGAAAGAAAGAAAGAAAGAAAGAAAAGGCATCAATATTAGAAAAGAAGTAAAATTGTCTCTCTTTGCAGATGGCATGATAGAAAGCCCTAAAGATTCCACCAAAAAAACTGTTAGAACTGATCAATGAATTCAGTAATGTTGTAGGACACAAAATAAATACACAGGGCCAGCCCCATGGCTGAGTGGTTAAGTTCACATGCCCCACTTCAGTGTCCCAAGGTTTCACCAGTTCAGATCCTGGGACATACCAAGTCTCATCAAGCCATGCTGAGGTGGTGTCCCACATGTCACAACTAGAAGGACCCACAACTAAAATATACAACTAGGTACTGGGTGGTTTGGGGGAGAAGAAGGAAAAATAAAAAAATAATAATAATAAATTTAAAAAGAGACAAAATAAGTATACAAAAATCTGTTGTATTTCTATACACTTACAACAGACTATTGGAAAGAGAAATTAAGAAATCAATCCTATTTGCAATATAATCAAAAGAATAAAATATTTAGGAATAAATTTAACCAAGGAGCTGAAAGATCTGTACAGTGAAAACTACAAGACATTGATGAAAGAAATGGAGGAAGACATAACTAAGTTGAAAGATATTTTATGGTCATGGATTGGAAGAAATAATATTGTTAAAATGTCCATACTACCCAAAGCAATCTGCATATTCAATGCAATCCCTATGAAAATTCAAATGGCATTTTTCACATAAAAGAAAAACAATCCTAAAATTCGTATGGAACAGCAAAAGAGCCCGGATAGCCAAAGCAATGTTGAGAAAGAAGAACAAAGCTGAACAAACATCACATTTCCTGATTTCAAACTATATTACAAAGCTATTATAATCAAAACAGTATGGTATTGGCATAAAAACATACACATAGATCAATAGAACAGAATAGAGAGCCTAGAAATAAACCCACGCATATATGGTCAATTAATTTTCAACAAAGGAGCCAAGAGGTACAGTGGGGAAGTGATAGTCTCTTCAATAAATGGTTTGGGAAAACTGGACAGCCATGTGCAAAAGAATGAATCTGGATCCCTATTTTATACCATACACAAAAATCAACTCAAAATGGATTAAAGAGTTGAACATAAGACCTAAAACCATAAAACTCCTAGAAGAAAACATTGGGGTAGGCTCCTTGACGGTGGTGTTGGCAATGATTTTTTGGATTTGACACAAAAAGCAAAGGCAACAGCAGCAAAAATAAATAAGTGGGACTACATCACATTAAAAAGCTTCCTGCACAGCAAAGAAAACCATCAACAAAATAAAAACTATGGAATGGGAGAAAATATTTGCAAACCACATATCTGATAAGGGGTTAATATCCAAAATATACAAGTGACTCATAGAACTCAATAGTGAAAAACAAATAACCCGATTAAAAATTAGCAAAGGATTTGAATAGACGTTTTCCCAAAGAAGACATACAAATGGCAAACAGGTACATGCAAAGGTACTCAACATCACTAATCATCAGGGAAATGCAAATCAAAACCACAATGAGATCTCACCTCACACCTGTTAAGATGTCTATTACCAAAAAGACAAGTGATAACAAGTGTTGGTGAGGATGTGGAGAAAAGGGAACCCTTGTACCCTGTGACAGGAAAGTAAACTGATACAGCAACTTTGGAAAACAGCATGGAGATCCTCAAGAAATTAAAAATAGAACTACCATATGACTCAGCAATCCCCACTTCTGAGTATATAGCCAAAGGAAAAGAAATCATTATCTCAAAGAGATTACTGTACTCCCATGTTCATTGAAGCATTATTCACAACAGCCAAAGTATGGAAACAACTAAGTGTCCGTCAACAGTTGCTTGAATAAAGAAAATGTGGTCTATATATACAGAATGGAATAGAATTCAGCCTTAAAAATGAAGGAAACCCTGCCATTTGCAATGATATAGATGAATCAAGAGGGTATTATGCTAAGTGAAATAAGCCAGTCAGATAAAGACAATACTGCATGGTATCATTTGTATGTGGAATCTTAAAAAAAAGTCAAACTCATAGAAACAGAGAGTACAATGATGGTTTTCCAGGGGCTAGGGATCGGGGAAATAGAAGAGGTTGGTAAATGTACAAACTTTCACTTATAAGATGAATAAGTTCTGAGGATCTAATGTATAAAATGATGACCATGGTTGACAATGCCATATTATACAATTGGAATTTGCTGAGAGTAAAACTTGAGTTCTCATATAAAACAAATAAATAAATAAATATGAGAGCTGTTGGATGTTTAATTAACTCAATGGTGGGAATCCTTTCTTAATGTATACATACAGCAAATCATCAGATTGTACACTTTAAATATATTATGATTTTATTTGTCAATTATACTTCAATAAAGCTGAAAAACATGACAATATTTCCTCCTCAAGTTTGGGAAACATGGGAAAGTAAAAGTAAGAAAATACAAATCAGTCAACATGCCAACACTGAGAGTTAAGCACTGAAAGCATTTTAGTATATTTCCTTCAGATCTTTTATATAATTTGCCATTCACTCTTTAAAAAATATTCATTGAGAGTTTAATGCTGAGCACAGTGCTAGGCACAGAGACACAAGACAAATGCGGTCCCTCTCCTCACAGAGCTCACTGTTTAGAGACAAACACTGGATGAGGAATTGTAGGTACAATGTGCACGGTGATGGCAGGTCCATGTGAAATACAGGGACCTACCAGGCTGAAAGTCCAGTGAAAACTTGGAGGTTAAATATACGACCTGAAGAGGAAGCGTTCGTTGGCTGGGGGAAGAGTGAAAAAAGAATATTCAAATGGAAGCAACTGTACGTGATGAAGGCGCTGAAGTGGGAAAGTAAGCACTTGTGATGAACAGAAAAATATTCAGATGTGGCTCGGGCAAATGGAGTAAGATAAAGATGACATGAGATGAGTTTGGAGACCTTGGTAGTGACCGGTTAAGTCAGGACTTTGAGGACCATTTAGGAAGAATGGGAAGCTGTGAAAACTCCTTCAGCAGCAGCAGAGTCACCTGGAGATAAGGGATATTTACTATATCCCTCTGGATGACTCCAGCTTGAGGAGACGTGGGAAGACCTGACAGAGGTGACTGTATTCAGGTGAGTGATGATAAGATTGGAGCAGACTGGAGTCAACGGTGTGTGTGTGTGTGTGTGTGTGTGTGTGTGTGTGTGTAGTGACAGAGAAATATCTCAGTTCACAAATTCAAATAAAAAACACTTTCCTTAAAATAAATTCTCTTTAAATATTTCAACGATATAGTGATTTGTCATCCTCAGCTTCCATAGTCCTATTTGCCCTGGTATCTACTCCTCCTTCTGTCTGTCTGTCTGTATGTCTCTCTCTCTCTCTCTCTCACCCCCACACACACTTACTGCCTCTCTTCTTACGTAAGGCAGTTTTAACCCCTGAAGTCTTCTTCAATTTCACCATCAAATTCACCCATTACCCTTCTCTCTTTTGCATCCACTTCATTAGAAGGCAAAAGGTAGATTGTAAGTAAAATGTTTATTTATTATTTTTTACACTAAATTCTTTATTCCACCTTAAAATTATTTCATTGCCTGCTGTGAAATGAAGATCTATCTTTTTTTAATTCAACTACTTGGCCAGTTTTTCTAAAGCCATGTACTGAATAGCCTCTCTCATCCTCTTCAGTTTTATACATAGTACTCTTGTATATATATACCAGGCCCATCTGGGGTCTGTTCCTTACAGTAGTTTGTCAGTTGGTTCTTGCACTACCATCTTAAAGTTTAAATTTTTAATATTGTTTTGGTTAGTTTCATCTGTTTATTTTCCAAAGGCCTTTAGAACCATTAAATCACGGTTTAAAAAATGGGACTTAAGCTTCAAATTGCATTAAACCAATAAATCATTTAGATCCAATGATAGCGGTGTCTAATTTATAATGGTTGATATTTTCAGCCATAAACTATTTGTTTCTCTCAATTTATTCGTCTGTTCTTTTATGTTTTTAGTAATAATTTTACATGATTTATATAGCTCTCACATTTCTTATCTTTAGTTAGTATAGACTTGTGATGCCATTGTATTTTTCCAATACCATTTATTTCTGGTTATTCTATTCCTTAACCACTTAACAAATATTTATTAAGCGCACACCAAGTGACAGGTGCTGCATGTACAACGAACAACATAAATATTTTTTTAAGGGAGTTCAAATGTGCTTTATGTGATAATAGTATACTTAGTAATCTTGAGACATTTCTTAATGAAATGATGCTTAAACTAAGTGGTCTCAAACAGGACTCCTAGGTGGCATTTTGTAAATCTGTATGAGTAATTTTAGTTCTCACAATGAACGAGGTGCTTCTGACATTTTATGCACAGTGGATGTTACTGACATTTGTATTTAAGGAAAGCCCAGTCACTAAGTAAAATGATGACCAAACCAGACAGGAGGCAGCAAGACGGATACAGATAGAAAAACCCAAGGATTTATGGAATGAGTATATGGATATCTAATATCTATCTAGTATAGAATATCTGATCTTAAAACTCAGAACAAACTGTAGTACTTGTAACTGAGCATCACTAGCACAAGAATAGACAGGCAGTGAAACAGACCAAGTACATAATGGCTTCCTGTCAAGTAGGAAGGTGTCACTTTTAATCAGTGAGGGAACGATTGATCAACTGTGCTGAGATAATCATCTAACAGCATGGAAAAAATAAAATTTTATTTTTACCTTAGAACCAAATCATCCAAGTGAATTCTAGATACATTAGAAATGCAAATGAGAAAAAGATCACATAGGATAAAAATATACATAAGTATAACAAAGCATTTTTAGTTCTTGAAGTAGAGAAGTTATTTTAAAGCATATTATCAAGGAAAAAAGCTCAAAGGAAAAGATTGATAGCTTTGATGATTTAAGAATGTGAATATATATGTCAAAAACACATCATATTTGAACTGGATATTAGGTAATATAGGATTGTGAATTTTATGAATTGAAGCAATGGTATACAGGGTTATGTAGAAAATTCAATATTCTTACAGATACATATTGAAGGATTTAGGGGTGATATATTATGATAGCTGCAATTTACTTTCCAATGCTTTAGAGAAATATATAGAGAACATGCTAAATAGGAATAATGGTTTACAATTCACGAAGATACATAAAGACTATATAAATATTCATTGTATTAGTTCAATGTTTCTGGATGTTTGAAAATATTACCAATAAAGTTTTGGAAAAATATGCTGTAACCAAAATGAAAAGGCAAATATATACTAAGAAAATTTATTTGCAACTTACTGTGCCAGAGAACCTAGAGAAATCTTGCCTTAGCATGAAAAATTTTTGGCCATTTGCCATATGAAAAATATGTCCTTCCTTCATTCAGGAAAAACAACTTGGAAAACTGATATCAGGATAACATTGGGCCCCACAAGACTAGCATATAAATTGTAACAAACAGAAAGAACTAAAGTATGAGATAAAAACAATCATAGCTTGCTCTGATTTTCATATCATGAAAATGTTTTCATGCATGCTCCATTGTTTCTATTAGAATATAAAGAAAATGCAACTTTGTACCCCAGTGAAAAAGGAAAAGCTGTAATTGGATGCCATCACAGGGATTCATCTCACATACTAAAGGAGGTGAGTTCTTCACCCAGGAAAAAGCAGTGACTAGATTGTGTTCAGAAAGATTTACAACGGACCAACCTTATTTTTGTCCTCATCTCCTAAGGCAGATGTAGGGTCCTATTCTGCATGGATGTAGGAAACAAAACAAAGAAATACACCTTGTTAACACAAAACTGTAAATCCCATGCAGATTGCACCCAATCATTAATACTATTTGTCCAGAAAGTAAAGGGGACTTAAAACAAACCTTTCTGACTAATGTCACCCTCTTGAACCCTCTCTGCCTGTTACAGACAATCGATGCATAAATTAAAAGAAAGCAGTCTCCTCTAATCTTTGATTTAGAATCGCCTAAAAGACAGGACATAGAAAAGGTTAACATTCTTTTAATATATAAAGAACTCTTACAAACCAATAAGAAAAATACATTTTTAAGAATGGAAACATAGGGAAAAGTCAAAATCATGAAATTCATAAAATAAGAAATACAAGTGCAAATAAACACATGAAAACAAGTTCAATTTTATTATTAATCAACAAAAAGCAAATTACAGCAACCAAAAAATGTAATTTTTATGTATCAAAAAGTCATACATTGTTTAAAGGATAATAATATGCAACAGTAAGTATTTTTTACATACTACTCATATGTGACAGTTATGGACATAAATTTGGAGAAAGCAATTTGGAAAAATATCTTTAGCAGGCAAAAGTCTTAAATGTATGCATATATATATGCACATATGTGAAATAGCTGATTAATGAAATAAATTGTGGTACATTCCTAAGATGCAGTCAATAAAAAGGAGGTTGAATTAAAATATTTACAATTTAAGCAAGTAAATGCATACATATTCTGATTCTAATCTTAAAACAATTATATGTTTATATGTAGGCAAAGAAAAAATATTGAAAGTATGTACACCAAGCTTAACTGTATTTATCCCTCTCTAGTGGAATTCTGAGAGGGTTTTTTGCCCTTTTTGGTGTACTTATTCATTTTCCATGAGCATGAATAATTTTTGTAATTAAAAGTGCATCATTTTAGGAAGCAAAAAATTGATGTAAAAATAGTGTATCCTAAATTAACAAGAATCAAATTGGTGATAAACGGCAAAACCACAATTCAAATATGCATGTTTTCCTCTCCAAAGTCCATGTCTTTATTACTATGCCATATAACTTGCTAGTTGAAAAAATATATTAAATTAAAACATGGAGCACCTGTAAGACTCTTGAAAGCACGCAGGTGGCCTCCCTGAGTTGATGGATTAGAAAAGCTAGTACAGCTCCGTGCCAAGGCCCCCAAGGCTTGACCTGCTGAGCTCTGATCAGTGAGCACCTCAGCCTGACCACCTTTGTGCTCCACACAAACTGCTCCACTATCAATGGGGCCTAGGAATATGAATGACCTTCAAGGTCATTCACAGGGCATTGGATTTAAAATGTACAATCTCTTCAAGTTCCCCATGCTTTCACAAAACAGTAGCAGAAAATTATCGTCAGAACTTCCCTGCACCAAGTGAGACTCTCCTGAATTCTAGCGAAGAAACTCCTATATTATATAAAATGCTAATTATGTACTGCCAGCTGCACTAAGAAAGAGAAGTAAATCACATGGAACAAGCAGGAGAGCAGATATTCATCAAGCAAGGCAAAGATGATGGTGCATTATCCAATAAACATTAATAGACAGTTAATAAGACCTGTAAATCAATATTTTTTCCACAACGATGACAGAGCAATTCAGTTAAGATGAAAAAATATATGAATATGAGCTATTTTGACTAAAGACGTGTGCAGCTGCATTCAAAGTGAGAAAAATTTATAAGAGAAATTCTGTGAACTAACCACAAATATGGAGTTTTAATAACGCAATGTGGTCAACAAAAAATATGAAGAATGTAAGTTACTATGACTTAAATAAGGGATACACTTGATATCTATTTTAGAGAAATCTTTCCAACCTTATATTGGTTACACATTGTTCTGTTTCCAAAATCAAGCTCTAATCATTTCATTTCTATGCTTCTGGCATTATTTTAACAATATGGCCAGAATTATACCATGTGGTTTTGGCCTTCTCTTCAAATGCTGATTTTTTAATACATTTAAGGGGCTGAGTTATAACAGAAAAAGGTACATCCTCCCATAGCTCCCAGCCAGATTTCCACTGACCCTCTCATGTAGCTTGTCTTCATTAATTCCTAGGCCATGTTGTTTATGATGTGATGTTTGGGTTTGTATGCCCCATTGTCAGCCCACTCTGCCTGAAATTAGCTTAGGAAGGCCCCTAGACATCACCAGACAAAGGGTTGGTTTTATGGTCACCTCCCAAATTTTATCACTTATTCTATCTGTGTTCAATGATGATGTGATGGTTAATTTTATGTGTTAACTTGACCTGGCCAAGGGATGCCCAGATATTTGGTTAAACACTATTTCTGGGTGTGTCTGTGAGAGACTTTCTGGATGAGATTAACATTTGAATCAGTAGACTGAGTAAAGCATATTGCCCTCCCAATGTGAGTGGGCCTTACCCAATTCACTGAAGACTTGAATAGAAAAAAAGACTGAGTAAAGAAAGAGTTCTGGGTCCGTAACGTGGGGCGGGACCAAGATGGCAGAGTGAGTGGTCTTCTTTGTCTCTCCCCCGTTGAATCTACAACTAATTGGACATTCACTGATTAACAAAGGATATCCAGACAGCATCTCAAGACGCCTAAGAGACTCGTGCTACTATACATCAGAAGGCAGATGGACTTCACCCCCCGGGAGGAGGTGAAAATAGGTGAAAATTCTCTGACCCCCGACACCCAACCCCTGACCCCTGGACAGCCTAGTTCCTGCAAAAGGCTCTCTTCCAGCGGATTCCCCCATAGCATCACCACACACCAAGGGCGGGAGTGTGCACTCACCAGTGGAGTGACGGTGGAAACAGGTGACAACAGCCCTACCAAAGCCCCCTGCGATTAGACCTAAGCCCAGGGGGAATCCCCAGGGTCCCACACCCACTGGCAGGGAAGGCCTCCGCTCGCCATTAGCAGGGAGGCCTCACCCAGAAACCAGAATAAAAGAAAGCTCCCAGCGAGCGGATTCCCCAGCATGGCACCAGACCACCTGCTGCTGTTGGGCCCATGGTCTCCAGCACACAGGTCGGTGCAGGGGGCACCTGGACTTCCCATGGACGTGCTTGGGGAGAGGGTTGGAGCTCCAGTGCCTGGTTCTGCGGCCCAGGGGGAGGCTCCGGGGTCCCGCACCTCCCCAGCAGGGAAAGCCTCTGCTCGCCATTAGCAGGGAAGCCCTGCCCAGAATCTAGAACAAAGGGAAGCTCCCGGTGAGCGGATTCCCTGGCATGGCTCCAGACCACCAGCTGCTGCTGGGCACACGGTCTCCGGCACATGGGTCGGTGCAGGGGGCGACCAGACTTCCCATGGACGTGCTTGGGGACATGGTTGGAGCTCCAGCTCCCGGCTCTGCAGCCTGGGGGGATGCTCCAGGGTCCCGCAGCCCCCCAGCAGGGAGGGCCTCTGCTCGCCATTGGCAGGGAGGCCCCGCCCAGCATTCAGAACACTAGGAAGCTCCCTAGAGCAGAATTCCTCACAAGGCAGCAGCTTACCAGCCACCACCAGGCCCACAGACTCTGGCTGTGTCCCAGACGAGGCAAGGGGCTCCCAGAGATCCCGTGAGAGTGGAGTGGGGCAGAGTGGAGCTCCAGTGAAATGGCTATGTAGCCCAGGGGGGAACTCCAGGTTCCTACAGCAGCCTCAGCGAAAGCCTCTGCACAGCACTAGTGGAGAGGTCCCAACTGGCAATCACAAGGCAGGAAGGCCCTGGGGCAAAAGTAGCACAGCTAGGTGAGCTAACAACAGACTTCAGAAGATACCCATAGCTCTGTTAGGACCTATAGTGGACAAGTGTGATCTTGTGGGCTCTGTCAGGGACAAAGCTGCGATTATAGGTGATCCTGCTCCTGGCTGCTGGGAAAGCCCACAACACCACTGCAGAACACAAGGAGGGAGCGCGTCTAAGTGGGCTGCAACAGTAGGCACCAGCAGCCTGAGGCCCCCTTCTGAGTGCCCCCACAACCGATGAGGGACCTCACAAGACCACTGTGACTACGAGGAGGGGCCAAGGTCCAGTCAGTAACAGCTGACAGGGTTCCTGGTTGGTGCAGTCTAAACAGCTGTCCCCTCCCCCACATCAGTCACAACAAATGGAAGCGGCGACTAAACTCTATCTCTATGTGGAGGCACAAATCCACACCATCAAGCAGTATGAAAAAATATATTAAATTTCCAGAACACAAGGAAAATGATAAACACCCAGAAAACAATCCCAAAGACAATGAAATCTATAACCTAAATGACTATGATTTCAAAACTACCATTATTAAAAAACTCAATGAGTTAAAAGAGAATTCAGATGGACAACTCAATGAGTTCAGGAGCTATGTCACAAAAGAGCTTGACACTATAAAGAAGAACCAATTAGAAATACTGGAGATGAAGAACACAATGGAGGAGATTAAGAAAAATCTGGACTCTTTGAATAGTAGGGTTGATAATATGGAGGACAGAATTAGCAATTTGGAGGATAGGAATATAGAAATGCTGCAGACAGAGGAGGAGAGAGAACTAAGACTAAAAAGAAATGAAGAAACTCTCCAAGAATTATCCGACTCAATTAGGAGATGTGACATAAGGATTATAGGTATACCAGAGGGAGAAGAGAAGGAGAAGGGGGCAGAAGGCCTGTTCAAAGAAATAATAGCTGAGAACTTTCCAACTTGGGAAGAGAGATGGAACTTCATGTGACAGAAGCCAATAGATCTCCAAACTTTATTAACCCAAGAAGACCAACCCCAACGCATATAGTAGTGAAACTAGCAAAAGTCAACAAAAAGGGAAAATACTGGAGAAGTGGCAGAGCAAAATGGCGGGGTGAGCTGACCCGGGATTCTCTCCCCTCCAAAATACAACAAAAGATTGGAAGAACTGAATTTCAGAGAAAAAACATAATGCCAGCTAGTTAGAGATCTACAATACCAAGAAGGCGGAGATCATAAACCTTGCTTTACCCCTTCGGAGGCGCTGGAATGGTAGGAGAGAACATCGCTCCCTCCCCTAGAGTCTGCGATCGCTGCGGCACGGGTCGGGAACGAGCGGGGGAGGGGCCGCACCACCGGGGAATCATCCAGGACTCCTGCCGCTGATTCAGTGGAGACCCGCTGATGGGGGGAAAGCTTCCGTCCACAGGGACCCTATAAATCAAGGGCCTTGGGAGACCAGAGAACAGAACCGATCTGAACCCAGACTGACGCGTGTGAGTAACAGCCCCTCCCCCCTAACAAAGCCAGTGGACGCAGCCATCTTACCCTGAAGGCAGAGAGCTAACACGCCGCTCTCGACCCCCATCTAGTGGCAACAGGCTGTAACTGCAACTGAATTCTACCACCATGAGAAAAAAAACCGCTCCTCTACCATCCAGCAATTTATAAAAGCCCCAGACCAGAAGGAAAACAATAAAAACACAGAATTAAGTCCTGAGGACTTGGAATTAGGTAAACTAAGTGATAAAGAATTCAGAGCAGCTATAATAAAAAAACTCAATGAGGTAGAGAGAAAGATAGAGAAACAAGCCGAGTTCTGGAGTTACTTCACAAAAGAGATTGAAATCATAAAGAGGAATCAAACAGAATTACTTGAGATGAAAAACACAATGGACCAGATAAAACAGAATACGGATTCCCTGAATGCCCGTGTAGACAATCTAGAGGAGCAAATCAGCATAATCGAGGACAGACAGGCTGAATGACGCCAGAGGAAGAAAGAGAACTAAGAATTTAAAAAAATGAGGAAAATCTCCGAGAGATAATGGATTCAATGAGGAGTAAGAACATAAGGATCATAGGAATTCCTGAGAATATGGAAAAGGAAAATGGAGCAGAAAGTGTGTTTAATGAAATTATTGAAGAGAATTTCCCAAATCTAGGGATCAATGGAGAAATGTGTGTAGAGGAGGGTTTTAGATCTCCCAGATTTGTCAATGTAAAAAGACCCCCCACACGGCACATAATAGTAAAGTTGGCAAATAGGAATGATAAGGAAAGAATACTCAGGGAAGTAAGAAAAAAAAAGAGAATAACCTATAAAGGAGCCCCTATCAGACTGTCAGCGGATTTCTCTACAGAAACCCTACAAGCTAGGAGAGAATGGAGTGATATATTCAAAGCTTTAAAGGATAAAAACCTTCAGCCAAGAATACTCTATCCAGCAAGAATTTCCTTCAGATACGAGGGAGAAATTAAATCTTTTCCAGACAAACAAAAGTTAAGGGAATTTGTAACTGAAAGCCCTCCATTACACGAAATCCTCAAGAAGGCTCTCATACTCGAAAAAAGAAAAAAGGGAGAAAGGGGACACAAGCCACAGACTAGGGAGACCGATGGATAGAACCAGAACAGGATAGCAAATATTCAACTATAGCATTAGGGTAAAAATAAGGAAACTACCAAAACAAGGACAATCTTAGCACTCTAACTACAAATTAATAAGACGAGTTGGAATACAAGATGAAAATAATTATTTAGGAGGGGAAGAGCAAAGGGTCTAAATCAGTATTGGTCGAGTAAGTAAGAGACCACCAGAGAATAGACTATATTATACACGACATTCTAAATACAAACTTCAAGGTAGACACTAAAATAGAGTACAGAACAGAGTCACAAATCATAGATAAGGAAAAATCTAAGAAACCCAGCATAAGAAATTGCAGTATTAAATGGGTAGTCTAAAGCACACAGGAAAAGAAACAGGAAAACAAGATAATGAGCGACAGATTGACAGCATTAAGTCCACATACATCAATAATCACTCTCAATGTGAACGGATTGAACTCTCCAATAAAAAGACACAGAGTGGCAAAATGGATTAAAGAACAAGATCCAACAATTTGTTGCCTCCAGGAAACACACCTCAGCCCCAACGACAAACACAGACTCAGGGTGAAGGGTGGAGGACAATACTTCAAGCAAATAGCAAGGAAAAAAAGGCAGGTGTTGCAATTCTCATATCAGACCAAGTGGATTTCAAAATAAGACAGGTAAAGAGAGACACAGAGGGACAATATATAATGATCAAAGGGACACTTCATCAAGAAGAAATAACGCTTATAAATATCTATGCACCCAACACAGGAGCACCAAGATTCATAAAGCAACTATTAACAGACCTGAAGGAAGATGTTAAAAACAACACAATAATAGTAGGGGATCTCAACACCCCACTCACATCAATGGACAGATCATCCAGACAGAAAATCAACA
This sequence comes from Equus caballus, assembly GCF_041296265.1. NCBI lineage: Eukaryota > Metazoa > Chordata > Mammalia > Perissodactyla > Equidae > Equus > Equus caballus. Next base: position 24,308,782 of record NC_091687.1, read on the forward strand.
AGGAAATAGTGGAGCTGAATGAAAAACTAAAACAATTGGACTTAATAGACATATATAGATCACTCCACCCTGAAAGAGCTGAATACACATTCTTCTCAAGTGCACATGGAACATTCTCTAGGATAGACCATATGTTGGGAAACAAGGAAAGCCTCTACAAATTTAAAAAAATTGAAATAATAACAAGCATCTTCTCAGATCATAGTGCTATAAGGCTAGAAATTAATTACAAGAAAAAAGCTGAGAAAGGCACAAGGATGTGGAGACTAAACAACACACTACTGAACAAGCAATGGATCATTGAAGAAATTAAAGAAGAAACAAAAAAATACCTGGAAACAAATGAAAATGATAGCATGCCATACCAACTCATATGGGATACAGCAAAAGCTGTATTAAGAGGAAAATTCATCGCAATACAGGCACATCTTAACAAACAAGAAAAATCCCAAATAAGCAACCTTAAAGCACACCTAAATGAACTAGAGAAAAAAGAACAAATGAAGCCCAAAGTCAGCAGAAGGAGAGAAATAATAAAAATCAGAGCAGAAATAAACACTATTGAAACGAAAAAGGCAGTAGAAAGGATCAATGAGACAAAGAGCTGGTTTTTTGAGAAGATAAATAAAATTGACAAACCACTAGCCAGACTTACAAAGAAAAAAAGGGAGAAAGCTCAAATAAACAAAATCAGAAATGAGCGAGGAGAAATAACACCAGACTCTGCAGAAATACAACAGATTATAAGAGAATACTACAAAAAACTATATGCCAACAGAATGGATAACCTACAGGAAATGGATAAATTCTTGGACTCCTACAATCTCCCAAAGCTCACTCAAGAAGAGGCAGACAATTTGAACAGACCAATCACAAGGAAAGAGATTGAAACAGCAATCAAAAGCATCCCAAAGAATAAAACCCCAGGACCAGATGGCTTTCCTGGGGAATTCCACCAAACTTTCAGAGAGGATTTAATACCTGTCCTTTTCAAGCTATTCCAAAAAATTAGGGAAGATGGAACACTTCCTAACACATTCTATGAGGCCAACATCACGCTGATACCAAAACCTGACAAGGACACCACGAAAAAAGAGAACTACAGGCCAATATCACTGATGAACATAGATGTAAAAATTCTAAACAAAATTTTGGCAACCAGAATTCAGCAATTCATCAAAAGAACCATACATCAGGATCAGGTGGGATTCATACCAGGCACACAGGGATGGTTCAACATCCGCAAATCAATCAACGTGATACACCACATCAACAAACTGAGGAATAAAAACCACATGATCATCTCAATAGATGCAGAGAAGGCATTTGACAAGATCCAACAGCCATTTATGATAAAAACTCTGAACAAATTGGGCATAGAAGGAAACTACCTCAACATAATAAAGGCCATATACGACAAACCCATAGCCAACATCATACTCAATGGGCAAAAACTGAACCCCATCCCCCTGAAAACAGGAACAAGACAAGGATGCCCTCTATCACCACTCTTCTTTAACATACTACTGGAGGTCCTGGCCAGAGCAATCAGGCAAGAAAAAGGAATAAAAGGAATCCAAATAGGGAGGGAAGAAGTGAAACTCTCGCTGTTTGCAGACGACATGATCTTATATATAGAAAACCCCAAAGAATCCATTGGAAAACTGTTAGAAGTAATCAACAACTACAGCAAAGTTGAAGGGTATAAAATCAATTTGCATAAATCAGTAGCATTTCTATACTCCAGTAATGAACCAACAGAAAAAGAACTCAAGAATACAATACCATTCACAATCGCAACAAAAAGAATAAAATACCTTGGGGTAAATTTAGCTAAGGAAGTGAAGGAACTATATAATGAAAATTACAAGGCCTTTCTGAGAGAATTGGATGACGACATAAGGAGATGGAAAGACATTCCAAGTACATGGATTGGAAGAATAAACATACTTAAAATGTCCGTTCTACCTAAAGCAATCTAAAGATTCAACGCCATCCCAATCAGAATCCCAATGACATTCTTTACAGAATTAGAAGAAAGAATCCTAAAATTCATATGGGGCAACAAAAGACCCCGAATTTCTAAAGCAATCCTGAGGAAAAAAGAACAAAACGGGAGGCATCACAATCCCTGACTTCAAAACATACTACAAAGCTACAGTAATCAAAACAGCATGGTACTGGTACAAAAACAGGTGCACAGATAAATGGAACAGAATTGAAAGCCCAGAAATAAAACCACGCATCTATGGACAGCTTATCTTTGACAAAGGAGCTGAGGGCATACAATGGAGAAAAGAAAGTCTTTTCAACAAATGGTGCTGGGAAAACTGGAAAGCCACATGTAAAAGAATGAAAATTGACCATTCTTTTTCACCATTCACCAAAATAAACTCAAAATGGATTAAAGGCCTAAAGGTGAGACCTAAAACCATAAGGCTTCTGGAAGAAAACGTAGGCAGTACCCTCTTTGACATCAGTATTAAAAGGATCTTTTCTGACACCATGCCTTCTCAGAGAAGGGAAACAATAGAAAGAATAAACAAATGGGACTTCATCAGATTAAAGAGCTTCTTCAAGGCAAATGAAAACAGGATTGAAACAAAAACACAACCCACTAACTGGGAAAAAATATTTGCAAGTCATATATCTGACAAAGGCTTAATATCCTTAATATATAAAGAACTCTCACAACTCAATCACAAAACATCAAACAACCCAATCAAAAAATGGGCTGGAGACATGAACAGACATTTCTCCAAAGAAGATATACTGATGGCCAATAGTCACATGAAAAGATGCTCATCATCGCTGATCATCAGGGAAATGCAAATCAAAACTACACTAAGATTTCACCTTACACCCGTTAGAATGACAGAAATATCTAAAACTAATAGCAACAAATGTTGGAGAGGTTGCGGAGAAAAAGGAACCCTCATACATTGCTGGTGGGAATGCAAACTGGTGCAGCCACTATGGAAAACAGTATGGAGATTCCTCAAAAAACTAAAAATAGAACTACCATACGATCCAGCCATCCCACTACTGGGTATTTATCCAAAGAGCCTGAAGTCAGCAATCCCAAAAGTCCTGTGCACCCCAATGTTTATTGCAGCACTGTTTACAATAGCCAAGACATGGAAGCAACCTAAGTGCCCATCAACAGACGAATGGATAAAGAAGATGTGGTACATATATACAATGGAATACTACTCAGCTGCAAAACAGAACAAAATCATTCCATTTGCAATAACATGGATGGACCTTGAGAGAATTATGTTAAGTGAAATAAGCCAGCAAGAGAAAGATAATCTGTGTATGACTCCACTCATATGAGGAATTTAAAACTATGGACCAAGAACAGTTTAGTGGATACCAGGGGAAAGGTGGGGTGGGGGGTGGGCACAAAGGGTGAAGTGGTGCACCTACAACATGACTGACAAACATTAACGTACAATTGAAATTTCACAAGATTGTAACCTATCAATAACTCAATAAAAAAAAAAAAGAGAGAGAAAATACTAAGGGCAGCCAGGAAGAAGAAAATAACTTACAAAGGAAACCCCATAAAGCTATCAGCAGATTTCTCAGGAGAGACCTTACAAGCTAGAAGAGATTGGAATGAAATATTCAAAACTCTGAAGGACAAAAACCTGCAGCCAAGAATGCTCTACCCAGTGAAAATATCCTTCAAATACGATGGAGAAATGAAAACTTTCCCAGATAAACAAAAGTTAAGGGAGTTCATCACCACAAAACCTCCTCTTCAAGAAATGCTCAGGAAGAACCTCATTCCTGAAAAATCAAAAAAAAAGAAAGGGGTTACAAAATCCAGAACAAAGGAGAGAAGCAGAAGGACAATAGCACAAAGTAACAGCTCTCCATCAGGACAAAATGCAAAAGAACTGGAAAACAAGTGATAAAATTGCAACAGTAGGTCCCCACGTTTCAATAATCACTCTAAACGTGAATGGATTGAACTCTCCAATCAAAAGGCACAGAGTGGCAGGATGGATCAAAGAACAAGATCCAACAATATGCTGCCTCCAGGAAACACACCTCAGCCCCAAAGACAAACACAGACTCAAAGTGAAGGGATGGAAGACAATACTTCAAGTTAATAATGAACAAAAGAAAGCAGGTTTTGCCATACTTATATCAGACAAAGTAGACTTCAAAGAAAAACAGATAAAGAAAGACAAAGAGGGGCAGTATATAATGATAAAAGGGACACTCCACCAAGACGACATAACACTTATAAATGTATATGCACCTAACACAGGAGCACTAAAATACGTAAAGAAACTATTAACAAAACTAAAAGGAGACATCAACAGCAATACAATAATAGTAGGGGACCTCAACACCCATTAAGGCCAACGGACAGATCATCCAGACAGAAAATCAACAAGGAAATTATAGAATTAAATGAAAAATTAGACCAGATGGACCTAATAGATATATATAGGACACTTCATCCAAAAACAGCAGTTACACATTCTTTTCAAGCACTCATGGAACATTCTCAAGGATAGACCATATCTTGGGAAACAAAGCAAGCATCAATAAGTTCAAGAGGGTTGAAATAATATCAAGCATCTTTTCTTATCATAATGCTATGAAGCTAGAAATCAGCTACAAGAATAAAGCTGGGAAAGGGCCAAAAATGTGGAGACTAAACAACATGCTACTGAACAAACAATGGATTATTGAAGAAATTAAAGAAGAAATCAAATATTATCTGGAGACAAATGAAAATGAAAACACACCGTACCAAATTATTTGGGATGCAGCAAAGGCAGTCCTAAGAGGGAAATTCATTGCAATACAGGCTCACCTCAATAAGCAAGAAAAATCTAACATAAACAACCTCAAGCGACACCTAACGGAATTAGAAAAAGAAGAGCAAACAAAGCCCAAAGTCAGTAGAAGGAGGGAAATAATAAAAATTAGAGCAGAAATAAATGATATTGAAACAAAAAAGACGGTAGAAAGGATCAATGAAACAAAGAGTTGGTTCTTCGAAAAAATTAACAAAATCGACAAACCCTTAGCCAGACTCACTAAAAAAAAAAGAGAGAAGTCTCAAATAAATAAAATTAGAATTGAGAGAAGAGAAATCACAACAGATACCAAAGAAATACAAAGCATCATAAGAGAATACTATGAAAAACTATATGCCAACAAATTGAACAACCTAGAAGAAATGGATAAATTCCTAGACTCATACCACCTACCCAAACTGAATCAGGAAGAAATAGAGAATCTGAATAGACCAATCACAAGTAAAGAAATAGAAATGGTAATCAAAAACCTCCCCAAAAATAAGAGTCTAGGACCAGACGGCTTCTCTGGAGAATTCTACCAAACATTCAAAGAAGATTTAATACCTATCCTTGTCAAACTATTCCAGAAAAGAGAGGAAGATGGAGCACTCCCTAATACATTCTATGAAGCCAACATCATCCTGATCCCCAAACCTAACAAGGACAACACAAAGAAGGAAAACTACAAGCCAATATCACTGATGAACATAGATGCAAAAATCCTCAACAAAATTTTGGCAAACCGAATACAGCAATACATCAAAAAGATTATACACCATGATCAAGTGGGATTTATACCAGGGACACAGGGATGGTTCAACATCCGCAAGTCAATCAATGTGATTCACTACATTAACAAAATGAGAAACAAAAACCACATGATGATCTCAATAGATGCAGAGAAAGCATTCGACAAGATCCAACATCCATTTATGATAAAAACTCTCAATAAAATAGGTATAGAAGGAAAGTACCTCAACATAATAAAGGCCATATATGACAAACCCACAGCCAACATCATACTCAACGGACAAAAACTGAAACCCATCCCTCTCAGAACAGGAACAAGACAAGGGTGCCCACTTTCACCACTCTTATTCAACATAGTACTGGAGGTTTTGGCCAGAGCAATTTGGCAGGAAAAAGAAATAAAAGGAATCCAAATAGGCAATGAAGAAGTAAAACTCTCGCTGTTTGCAGACGACATGATCTTATATATAGAAAACTCCAAAGAATCCATAGAAAAACTATTAGAAACAATCAACAGCTACAGCAAAGTTGCAGGGTATAAAATCAACATACATAAATCAGTTGCATTTCTATATGCTCACAATGAACTAACAGAAAAAGATCTCAAGAACTCAATCCCATTCACAATCGCAACAAAAAGAATAAAATATCTTGGGATAAACTTAACCAAGGAAGTGAAAGATCTATACAACGAAAACTACAAGACCTTCTTGAAAGAAATCGACGACGACATAAAGAGATGGAAAGACATTCCATGCACATGGAATGGAAGAATAAACATAGTTAAAATGTCTATATTACCTAAAGCAATCTACAGATTCAACGCTATCCCAATCAGAATTCCAATGTCATTCTTTACAGAAATTGAACAAAGAATCCTAAAATTCATATGGGGCAGCAAAAGGCCCCGAATTGCTAAAGCAATCCTGAGAAAGAAGAACAAAGCTGGAGGGATCACAATCCCTGACTTCAAAACATACTACAAAGCTACAGTAATCAAAACAGCATGGTACTGGTACAAAAACAGATGCACAGATCAATGGAACAGAATTGAAAGCCCAGAAATAAAACCACATATCTACAGACAGCTAATCTTTGACAAAGGAGCTGAGGGCCTACAATGGAGGAAAGAAAGTTTCTTCAACAAATGGTGCTGGGAAAACTGGACAGCCACATGTAAAAGAATGAAAATTGACCATTCTTTTTCGCCATTTAGTAAAATAAACTCAACATGGATCAAAGACCTAAAGATTAGGCCTGAAACAATAAGTCTTCTAGAAGAGAATATCGGCAGTACACTCTTTGACATCAGCTTCAAAAGAATCTTTTCAGACACCATAACCCATCACGTGAGGGAAACAATAGAAAGAATAAACAAATGGGACTTCATCAGACTAAAGAGCTTCTTCAAGGCAAGGGAAAACAGGATTGAAACAAAAAAAAACAGCCCACTAATTGGGAAAAAATATTTACAAGTTATTTATCCGACAAAGGGTTAATCTCCATAATATACAAAGTACTTACACAACTCAACAATAAAAAATCAAACAACCCAATCACAAAATGGGCAGGGGACATGAACAGACATTTCTCCAAAGAAGATATACGGATGGCCAACAGACACATGAAAAGATGCTCATCATCACTGATCATTAGGGAAATGCAAATCAAAACTACACTAAGATATCACCTTACACCTGTTAGAATGGCAAAAATATCCAAAACCAAGAGTGACAAATGTTGGAGAGGCTGTGGAGAAAAAGGAACCCTCATACACTGTTGGTGGGAATGCAAACTGGTGCAGCCACTATGGAAAACAGTATGGAGATTCCTCAAAAAGTTAAGAATAGAAATACCTTATGACCCAGCCATCCCACTACTGGGTATCTATCCTAAGAACCTGAAATCAGCAATTCCAAAAGTCCCATGCACCCCTATGTTCATCGCAGCTTTATTCACAATAGCTAAGTCATGGAACCACCTAAGTTCCCAGCAACTGATGATTGGATAAAGAAGGTACGGTATATATAGACAATGGAATACTACTCGGCCATAAAAAAGGACAAAGTCATTCCATTCACAACAACATGGATAGACCTTGAGGGTATTATGTTGAGTGAAATAAGCCAGACAGAGAAAGACGAGCTCTGTCTGACTCCACTCATAGGTGGTAGTTTACATATGGACAAAGAGAACTGATCGGTGGTTACCAGGGTAAAGGGGGGTGGGGGGAGGGCACTAGGGGTGAAGTGGTGTACCTACAACATGACTAATAATGATGTACAACTGTAATTTCACAAGGTTGTTAACTATCATAACCTTAATAAAAAAAAAAAAAAAGAAAGTTCTGTTTCTGCCTGCCTGTCTTTGAGCTGGACATCTGTTTTCTCCTCCCTTTGGACTCAGACTCAGAGTGGAATTTACACCATCAGCTCTCCAGGTTCTCAGAGCTTTGGACTGGAACTGAAACTATTCCATCAGCTCCCCTGAGTCTCCCGCTTGCCAACTGAAGACCTTGGGACTTCTTAGCCTCCATAATTATCATGTAAGCCAATTCCTTATAGTAAATCTTTCTCTCTCCTTCTCTGGATAGATATATAGATGATAGATGGACAGACAGATAGATAGACAGATACATACATACATACATATATACATATATACATATGTCTGGCCGCAGGCCCAGTTGCACAGCAGTGCTGGATAGGCTGTGGAGAGACTGAAGAAAAGACCTGGAGATGGCATACAAGACATAAGGGATTATTGGGTCTTACTTATGGGGAGTGTACAGTGGTGGCTGGCTGGACAGAGTTATGCACCTGCACTTGCTACGTTGAACAGAGAGGGGGTTGCTTATATTGGCAGGGGAACAGAAGGCTACGTGCTTGTCAAGAGGAACCATCCTTGCAAGGCCAGCATTCCAAGGATCAGTAGCTCATGTGGAAGGGCTCTGTGTTCCAAGACGTGATGTTCTTTGAGAGAAACAGTTACAATACTAGATTGTTGACGTCCTGTCCAAGGAGGCCAGAAGGACACATGGTTGTTATAGGGCACATCGGTTAGTGCCCGGCAAGAGTGACCCTACACATAGATAGATAGGGATAAAGATATTAGAATATATGCACACCATTGGTTCTGTTTCTTTGGAGAACCCAGAGTAATACAGATGACTACAAAGAAAACACACACAAAATGCAGGTCAATTTTGTCACACATACCAAAAAACAGGCACAATATATATATACTTAGAATGCAGAGGAAAAGCTGTCTCTACAAGATACTATATCGGAAAAGTTCTATATCTTGATCTGGGTGTTGTTTACATGGGTGAATCCATGTGTAAAAATTCATCGAACTATATACTTAAGAAGAAAATACTTCGCTACATTTACGTTATACTTCTGTTTGTAAAACTGGGAGGTACACTAGGGAAAAAATTCAATGACAGATTGACGGGGAAACTGTAACCAATGAACCTCTATGTGTCAAAACTGAATTTAATGAAGAATGTGAGACTGCCCCCACAACTACCATTACCACTAATTAAAAAGATGGAAGAAAAGATAAGCAATTTGAGGGCATTTCATCTAGGCCCAAACTGGAAATGCTAGGTAAGAATCAGAAGCAATTATCAATGAAAACAAAAAGGAAAACTACTATTATGTTAATATTCTTAACTAAGAAGACTTGTCCTTTGCTTGTCACGTGTATCACAACTTTTTTGTGTCAATTATCTGTAAATATATCACCTCTCAGTCTTAGTGATTTAAAACAACACTATGTATTTCTTCCTAGCCCTATGGGTCAGGAATTCGGGTATGGAAGAGTGCTCAGCTAGAACTGGGCTCCCTCTGCTTTGTAGTCAGTTGAGGATTAGCTGAGGTCCCAAATGGCCTCACTCACATGAGGGCCTTAGCTAAGACGGCTGAAATGTCTGGGACAGCTGGACTTACAGTCTCCACGGGGTCTCTCATCCTCAAGGTGCTGACCTGGGCTTGTGTGTAAGGGGCAGTGCTGCAAGTATTCCAATATTGGAGTGAAAACTGCACAGCCTCTTGAGGTCCAGGCTCAGAAGTGACAAAACATCACTTTCACCACATTCTCTGTTCAAAGCAAGTCACAGAGCCACTCTAGATTCAAGGGGAGGGGAAATAGACTCCATCGTTTGATGGCAGGAGCAGCAAAGTCATGGAGGCATGAATATAGGATGGGAGGAATTCTTTTGACCATCTTTGCAACCAAGTTTGCCAGTTTTTCATTGACTTAGAACATTGTGTATTTGTTGAATAAATTAATAAGTCCAATATATACCACACTGCCTTTGTGGTTTCTTACTTAGCTGTTACACTGAGAAACTCCTACTCCAAATCAAATAAACATTCATCTACATTTCTTTCAATTATTTTAATTGTTTTAGTCCAGGGTTCAGCAAACTTTTTTAATAAAGAACCAGATAATACTTATTTTAGGCTTTGTGAGCCATAGGGTGTCTGTGACAATTCTGCCTGGGAAAGCAGCCCCGCAGGCATTACGTAAACAAATCGGGATGGCCATGAACCAATAAAACCTTATTTACAAAATCAGGTGATGAGCTGGATTTGGACCTTGGGTTGTAGATTGTTTTAAAGTATCTGGTTTTGTGTTTGTGTATATGGTAGGAAAAAATACACACTTTTTCAAACAATTATCATAAAATAATTATTAAATAATCTTTTTCTTACTCTTTGTTATGCCTTGTCTATCATCTAGTGATTAGAATAAGTTTTAATGCTATCCATATGGCTGCATTTATCCTTCTATTCCTGCATTATAAATACCTAGAAAACCATATAATGTTTAATTATATTTACCCCTATGCTACGTTTTTGGCCCAAAAGGTGAACTATACTCTCATTGTTCTTGCTTTTTACAAATATGTTGAGGCTGGCCCAATGGCATAGTGGTTAAGTTCACTTGTTCTGCTTCAGTGGCCCAAGGTTTGCCAGTTCAGATCCTGGGTATGGACCTGCACATTGCTTAGCAAGTCTTGCTGTGGCAGATGTACCACATATAAAGTAAAGGAAGATGGGCACGGATGTTAGCTCAGGGCCAATCTTCCTCAGCAAAAAGAAGAGGACTGGTGGCAGATGTTAGCTCAGGGCTAATCTTCCTCAAAAATAAATAAATAAATAAATAAATAAATAAATAAATAAATAAATAGAAAGTATCTCTGCTTACCTTTCCAAAACATTTTTGCAGGTGACGTTTAGGATAATTTTTTATATTTTGAAACAATTTCCCATTTGTATTCTTACTAGAACTGCACTGAAATTTTATATTAGTGAAGAAAAAATACATCTTTACAATACTGGGTCTTCTCATCCAAAATCACGACGCTTCTCATTAAATAACCTTTCTTGAATCTATGTATGTCCAGTTTCATAGTTTTCTTCTAACTTATCTTCTTCCTAGATATTTGTGGCAAAGAATACCGATGCTCACCATTATCCATATTTTTCCTCATCTTCCTGGTCGCAGAGTAAAGTATATTTCCCAATCCCTTATGTAAAGTGGGACCGTGAGACTGGATTCTGGTCAGTAGAATGTGAATGAAAGTAATCCACAGTCTTCCACTCTCCTTCTGTTGTCTCCTGGATGGAGGCAGAAGATCCCATGGAAGACTCCAAGGCCCTTGAAGATGGCAAAACTCCTAGAGGGAAGGAATTTGGACCACCATGAACCATTATGAGGAAGACTGTCTGACAAAACTCATTTGCATTATGATGGGAGAGATAAAACTTTCAGTTGTTCAACAACTGAGATACTATTTTTTTGTTATAACAGTTATTCTCTGATTAATCAGTATTCTATATTTCTATCCCTACTGTGAATGAGTTCTTGTTTTGTTTTATATTTCCTAGTTGATTATCTTATACATAGAAAAACTATTGATGTTCTTCATTTATAGACAATCTTGTAAATTTACTCATTTCTATTATTAGTATGGTTTTTCACCTGATTCTCTTGTGATTGCCATTTGGATATGAGCCAAATAATGTGATTTGTCTGTTCTTTTTGGAATAACACATATTTCTGTTTCTCAATTTATGGAATTCCAGAAATTCTACAATAATTATAAAATAATGGAAGAGATGAAGACTGTCTTTGACTTGTTCTTGACTCTGTTGAAAGTGTCATGATGTTTCCCACTATTAAATATGTTATCTTAAAAGAGACATATATTCTTTACCATGATAATTTTGTACCAATTTTTTTTCAAGAATGGGTATTGAATATGAGAAAATTATGCACATTGTTTTCTTTTGATCTAATAATAAACTGTATTCATTGGTTTTCTAATATTAAACTATTCTCCTATCCCTAGTTGGTCATAGTAATTCCATTCTTGGAAAACAATGCTGTCTTCAGTTTACTAGTTAAGGAATTTATGCATCTATATTTTAGTTAAAATTTGCAGCTTCACTTCTGGGTTGCATGTATTAAGTTTTACTGTCAATATTATTTTGAGTTTCATTGAATCCCATCTGTAATCTAGTTTGGAGTCAACTTGTTCCCTTCTTGTGGCCCACGGATAGTAAATAGTTGGATATTTTGAAGTAACATAAATAAAGGTGAACAGATTCTTCTCCTTTCTGCATAAGAATTTGACCTTCCCTGGAGACATGATAAAGGTAGAATGCCAACTAGTTCCTAGGTAACACTGCTTATGTTAAAACTTAGTTATTGAGATGCATCTGGACTAGAAGAATTAGAAATACTTAGGAAATCATCTATTTAGTTGAGTATTCCTAGTCACTACCACTGGGAGTAGTGATTCTTGTAATTGGGTATCTCTCTCACATACCCTAGAAGTATGCCTATGCAAATATTACAAAAGATTTTGGCTCCTGTGCACGATGAGGCTTTCAAGCCACAGGCTCACTCAGCTCAACCAATGAGTGTCTCATCTCTTTGCACCTGACAACAAAAACATACTTACCAGGTGACTTTATGGGCTATCGCAAGGAATACCACAGAAGAGAAACAGTCATTGCCATACTGATGAAATGCTGTTTCCTGTCCTATACCTTTCGAAGTGATTATATTGCCAGGAGTGGCCTATGGTAATCTTGTGAGTCTGAATGTTTAACTGAGCTTCAGAAGACCCTTTGATGTTCAAAGACTATCATGAACACAATGCCCTTCTTCACCAGGATCTTAATGTAGCTCACTACTGGAATAATTACAGATCACGTTGATGATTTTAGTTTGGTAAGTACAGCACTTAGATGTCTTAGAGCATGAGTCTGCTTGCTGCCTCCTTCCATGCTGTCAGTATACGGTGGAAGCTGATCTTTGTGTTGGTTAATAGTTGCTCCAACTCACATTTCTGCTTCTCGTGGGAAGGCTTTCACTTACTCCTGTCTGGAGTTCCTGTCGTAGCTGCCTTGAGAAATGCCCATCACTCCACACTGACAAGAAATTAACCATAGTTATTGTCAAGTCTTTATTTGATAAGCTTAATGTCTGAATCACTTGTGGTTTTATTTTTATTGTCTGACATACCTCTTGGTTGTCAGTCATTTGATCTTGTTTCCAGACACACCTGGTGATTTCGTTTGAATGTCTGAGTTTTCAATTTAAATAACTATATTTTTGCATTTATAGAAATTCTATTGGGTATTTTTCAAATCTGTCTTTTTTATGTTGTTTCTTTCTTTGATTATAATGTCTATTCCTTCTTTTACATTTACAATTATTTAAAAATAATTTATATATTTTATTTATTTTTTTTCAGATTGGCACCTGAGCTGACAACTGCTGCCAATCTTCTTTTTTCTTTCTGCTTTTTCTCCCCAAATCCCCCCAGTACATAGTTGTATATTTTAGTTGTGGGTCCTGCTAGCTGTGGCACGTGTGACGCCGCCTCAACCGGCCTGATGAGTGGTGCCATGTCCGCGCCCAGGATCTGAACCAGTGAAACCCTGGGCCACTGAAGCACAGTGCGCGAGCTTAACCACTCGGCCACGGGGTCGGCTCCCAATAATTTATATTTTAAAATTAATTAATATCACACTTAGTTGACTTGTTCAGATTGTCTTTTATTTGAAGTTCTTTAAGTACCATATTTTGGATTGTTTGTTAACACTCCTTTACAATGGATAATTTCTTTGTGTGGTTTATTAATTATGATATGCTAAGTTGTACCATGGAAACAAATAATGTCCAAATTTAAATGTTTTAAAAACTCATATCCATTAAGATGCAGATGTGCTCCATATGAGGGCTCAAGATTGCATCTTCCTTACCAACATATGCTTCCACAATCAATCACCATGGCAGAACAAGAGAATTAGAAAGAATAGCATACAAGTTCTTAAATCCTCCCAGCAAGAAATGACACATGCAATTTCCACTCACATTTCATCAGCCAAATCAAGTCACATGGCATTCAAGGAGATGGAGAAATGCATTAATACTGAGTACCTAAATGAGGAAAACCCAGAAATGTTGGTGAGCAGCCTTAGGAACGACCACCTATGATGTCTAATGTTTTAGTGTGAGGTCAAGTTTTGAGAACCGTTTTCATTGTGGACACACTCTACCCAATATATCTGAGGTGTCCTTACAGAGAAGATTTGTGTTAATTTCTGCCTGATGCCCCAAGGATTTTTATGGATATAACCAGTTTTTGTGTTAATTTTTCAGCTTTGGTTTCCTCTACTCACTAATTATTGACTCCATGCCCCTTGGTTGATCAGGTTTAGAGCTTCAATATTTCACTGGACTGTTTGCCTGGAAATTTTAGACCTATCACATGAAAGATGCAGCAGTCTCATTTTCCACCTCCACCTTTCCTATCTGTGTACATATTCAAACCCCAGCCTCTAGACTTTAAAGCGTATATCCTGTCTGATGTCTTCATAAGCCACTGTAGCATCACTTTGCACACTTAGCATGCTTTAAATGAATATCCTCTTTATGTCACTTGATAGTTCCTGGATACTTTCAAAAATTTATTAAAATATAGTTCACATTTTGCCTGTTATTTAATCTGCCATGTTCCCAGAAATGCAAGCGCTGTGTACTTGTTTAATTGTAAATCTTCTCTACAACACTGTAAGTATCACAAAGACAGGAACCTTGTCAATTTATGGACTCTATCTCCATCTTGTTTCCCGGGGCTCAGTAAATGTTTGACAACTGAGAAATAAATAAGTATTACCACTCTAGAGTAGTGGACAGTGTTAATGAAAGCAGCCATTCAGTTTTTCTATTCCTGTACAAGTATGACTCTCATCCTATTAACAAATATAATCTATTATTCCTCCCTTGTATCTAGGCTGGTCCTGTGACTTGCCTTGTCCAGTAGCAATCAGTGGAAGTGATGGACTTCCAAGGACTTTCAAGTCTATGCCTGAAGAGGATTGCAACTTTTACTCTTATCTTGAAGCTCAGCCATTTGGATGTAAGAAAGTCCAGACTACAGTACTAAATAATTGAGACCACAAGGAGAGAAGCCTTGTAGAAAGAGAAGACACCTTGGATTCCAGCCCCCACCAAGCTTTCAGCTGAATGCATATACATGAGACCTTAAACAAGATCAGCAGGATAATCGTCCAACTGAGTCCAGCCAACCCAAGAAACTGTGAGAAATAATAAATTGTTGCTGTTTAGGTGATCAAATTTGGGGATGGTTTATTACATAACAATAAATAATTGAGACACAGCTAAAAATCAGTAACTGAATATGCCATTGAAAGAGACAGTGGAGAACTGGACACATCTAAAAATTATAATTTTTAAGGAAAAATTCCAGAAAGCAAATTACTGTCTTTAAGATGACATGACTAAAAGAAAAAATTTTAATTGAATTAAGAAATTTTGACAGTTTTAAAAATTGCTTCTAAAACTCAGATATATTGGTATTTGGAGACTGGTCTCTTGGTTTGAAAGGTGAGCACTTAATCATTTTGACTTTGCCAACTGGTTTCAGAAAAGATTTGCTGAATTTGAGGTTAGTTTTATTACATGTACACCACCTCTCAGTTCTATACAGTGGAAGTAGAAGAATATAACCTATAGATTTCTGGCTGAGGAAACTTATCAAAGGCTTTCTTTCCACATTCAAATGAGTTCAGCTCTTTAGTGAAATCTAGCATTTTAAAATAAATGATACCATTCCAGAACTGATGTCAAACAAAGGCATCAGCAATAATCACCATGAAGATTCTAACTTTTCATGCTTTTGGCATTTCATAACTTCTGACTGTAAGTGTTAGAGAAAATGGAAATTCAAAATTGTTAACTTATTACAAACGTGAAATAATACATTTTGTATTATAGCACAGTAATTTTTATTTTATGAAGGTCCAGATAAGGGCAATAAAGCCATTTCCATGCATTTCAAAAGAACTGTCCAAAAGATGTGCCAGGTGTGGAAGAGAGCAACTTAGACAGAGGCTCAGCCTGAACATACAGCATGTCTCAGCTCTGCTCTTGGTGACTGCTGTATTTCTGCAAAGGTTGTAAAAAACAAGGAACTTTTTCTCTAACCTTAACATTCTTTATTTGATCTTGTGGAAATAGACTACATTTATCATCTGTATCATTTATGTTGGTGATTGCTTAAGCATGAAATAAGAGAAAAGAGGAGGAAATAGGGCTTCTACTCACTGTTAAGCACATGTTAATGATGTCCCTACATTCTGTGTGAACTTGTTTGCATAAAACTTTTAGTATTAAAATAGCTCTTCCAACAGTTCTTCTGACATTATTCTTTTATAAATCATCACCTAGGTAATTATAGCCTATTGATGAAAGAAATCTATTGATACTCTATTTCCTTTTTATCTAGTAAAGGTCACAATAAATGAAGCTGGTTATTAAGTAAATAGCAAATAAATGCTGTAATTAACGTCTTCATCTGCACATACTACAGAGGGGAGAAATAAAACTCTAAATATAGATTTAAAATGAGTTTAAGATAAATGTAAAAATATTGTAGTATCTTGAGAAAACATGACATAAATTAAATTCAGATGGCTCTTAAGTGATGGGTTTCAAAGTGTGGACAATTTTTCATTACTACTGAAAACTTTTACTATTAGTCCAATAGTACGCTGACACTTTTCTACTGGTTTGAATAGTAGACATGGAAGCTATATCTATGTAACACTAAATAACTGGAAGAACAATGAAGGATAGTACAAATGTTCTTTCCTTTATCCAGATAGTGTCACGGTACTGGATGCTCCTTTTCTCTCTGACTTAAAAACATTCCAATTCCCCACTACTCTATCATTGGACTTTTCTTCTCTTGCTACACCCAAAAAACTTTTTATCTTGACTTAATTATTAACCGAAAATCTGGCAGCTATACACTGTATGTGCGTGTGTATGCATGCGTGTGCGCACATGCACATACACACACAGCAATTCTGAAGCTCAAACTCAATTAAAGTTACACTACCAAATCATGAAAAGAAGCAATGTATTTTCCTTTAAAACAAAACTATATTCAGTAAATAGAAGCATGCAACCCACAAGAGTAGGCAAAGAACTATGCAACTTTTCTTCTAGAGCAGTTTGTGCTGTTTCCTCCAAAGGCAATGAAATGGTCTGCAGATATTGGTGGAGCTCTCCCTAGGTGGTTCCCTGGTGTGGGTCAAGAAGTGCTGGCCTCTGTCTGGTAGGGAGCCTCATTCCACCCCCTTCCTCCCACCAGGTCAGATCTCCTCCCTCCATGGCTCCCATCCAACTCCTCTAGGATTTACCTGCTGCTTCCCAAATCCAAGGCCAGGTGAAGATGTATAGTGATCTTCCTCTATGTTCCTACTCTCCCTCTGGTTTGATTGTAATGTCACATACTCTGTGCCTGCCTTTCCTCAAGATTTACCTTTGATTCTCAAAAAGCCTATTTTATAAGTTAAAAAAAAACCAACAAACTTGAACTTTGACTTTGTATAGCTCTTTTTAGTCTCTTCATATTAATTCCTTCTCCTACAGAGAATGTGCTGTCTCTGACTAGGACAAAAGTAACTTTCAAGTGATCAGGTATAGAAAGCATAGTGATAAATATTTCTAGATATTTTCTTGTTATAATACTTCACTCGAAGCAAAGTGCTAAATCCAGGAAATTTTGAACATCAAAACACTTATAAATCCTTTAAGACACCTACCGTACCTCTAGTCTCTGCTTTCCAAAATTTAATGCACCTTAAAAGGTTCATCCCCAATACAATGTTCTCAATGGAATCTCTCTCATTCCCACCACATATACACAAATAACCATAAAAATTTTATTATTAATACTCTAATAAATGCCTCTAACTGCAAGAGTCAATGGGCTCTTGATAAGATTACTCCTTCTCCATCCTCTATCCTTGCTCCTCAAAGTAGCATTAATGTCTTCTGCAATCTGTTAGAAATGCAAAATCTCCTCATCCCACACTTCCTGAATCAGAATCTGCATTTTAGCAAGATCCTCAGGTGATTCATCTTATACGAAAGTTTGAAAAGCTCTGCTCTGTAGCGCCCCCCCGCCCCCCACCCAGAAGAGTGAAGAGAAGTCTCAGAACTCTGCCTGCTCTTTGCAAAACCCCACCTCCTTCCCTATCCAATTCCTATTGCCTTGCCACCTCTCTCTAGAAAATAAGGGCAAAACTCATCAAGCTCTTTATCCCTACTTACTTACTTCCAAAGACCAAAACTCTCTGACCATCCCTTAAAAACTGCTCTCTAATCCCCATGAGGTTCTGTCTGTATTTCTCTTTTTCTGATCCCATCTCTCACCCTTCCTTAACTCTGAAACGCTTACATTCTGCCATCTGGAATCCATGGTCAGTTATCAGCAAATCCCCAACATTTTCTTATCTCACAATATTTCCTTCAACCTTACGCTGTTCCAACACTATTTAGCCTGCAGCCCTGTCCATGGCGATTTCTTTCCTTCTCCCATCCCACTCTTAACACTGGGACTGGAGATGGAGTAGGTATACTCCTGTTCCTCCATGCAGCTTTGAGATCAATCATCTCAAAATTCCACTCTTCAGCTTTCAAACTCATACCATCAATCAGTCCCACTCACTGCCCTTCTTAACAGTATCATCTACAAACTCTTGAGTCATTCTTCCCTCCCACCTCATTCCTGGAAGATTTTAGTTCCAGGCTTGCTGTCACTCTCTCCACTCCAATTTCTGCTGTAATTCTTAGTGATCTTAATACTCACAAAGGTAATCTTTCCAACATATTTACTGCCCAGTTGCTTGACTTTCTCATCTCCAAGGATCTGAGTCTTCACTCTACCTTTCTTACTGATTCCCATGGTCTTTCCAATGTTATAACTGGCCATTATGAATAACTACAACTCTGAGAATTTGAATTCAAGCAAATTACTATTCAATCACAAACTCCTATCTTTCTAGTTCATTCCCTCTAGCACCTCAATTTCAACAAACTTTCAACCACTGGGGGACACAATCCTTTGCCCCTCACCTAGCTCTTCTATTTCTTACCCAGCTTAAATTTCCGCGGTACATTACTACGTCACTCTCTGACATGTACCTTCTACTCATCTATTTTTTCCTTCATCTCTGCACTTGGAAAAACTTGAATTTTATACTCACTCTTTCCTTTTATTAGAAAGGATAAGCCACTGCCACTGCTTGGGCAGTAGATACCATCTCTTCTCACTCCTGTATTATAATTTTTTTCCCTTCTCTCCTGGACCATTCCTATCACCATAAAAACATTCTTGTTTCTCTCATCTTAAACAAACCCTCTCTTGACCCTACCACCATTACAACCACCACCCTTCACCGAAGTCTCAAAAGAGTAGTTGTCTGTAGTTTTCTTATATTCCTAGCCCCTCAGTGTTTTTGAACCCACTCTAGTCAGGCTTTTATCCCAACATTACTCTAAAACTACTCTTATCAAGGTCACAAATACTCCCCACATTGCTAAATTTGTCCAATCTTGGTCTTTATCTTATTTAACCTCCCATCAGAATTTGACTCAGTTGATCACTTACCCCTTGAGCACTTTTCTTCACTTGGTCCCACAACTCCACAATGCCCAAGTTTTCTTCCTATCTCACTGGATTTTCCTTTTCTGATTTCTTGGAACATTGCGGTTCCCCTGGACTCTATTGGTGGACTTTTCTTCTCTTGTCACACTCACTACTTTGATGATCTAATCCCTCCCAAGGCTTCAAAAACATCTTTACCCTGATGATTTCCAAATTTACATATGTCTAGCCTGAGCATCTCCTGGAAACATCAGACTAGTATATCCAACTGCCTACTCTGTATCTATACTTGACTCTCTAATAAGCATCTCAAACTAACATGCCCAAAACCAAACTCCTGATTATCCTTCAAAATCTACTCCTATCCTAATCATCTTCATTTTATTAACTGCAACCTCAGAGGCCTACATTCATCTGTGAGCGATTCTCCAGGATTTGTAATCGTCACAAAGGAGATATATTTTGACGTCTATTTGATCTTCAGGTCCTTTAGGATTGAAATACAAAGTAAAATAGATTTTTTTAAGTCGGCAGGGCATGACTTTCAGTTAGAATTAATTCCTCATAGACAGGAAAAATAGATAATGCATTGGTGGATGCCTTAAAAATGAACCTGAATTTCAAAGATTTTTATTTTACTGACCTCCACCACCCTCTACATGTTTACCTGAGCTGAGCATTTAATAAACTCAGTGTGATAATTGTACAGTCATAAGTACTTTAGAGGTGCCCCTATTTAGATGTGGCCGTCCATGTTATTGAGTAGTTACGTGAGAGTCATACCTACCCAGTCACACATTTTATCTACTACAGAAGTCATAATACAACTTGTACTGTATTGTAATACAACCTCCAGCTCTGGGTTTCAGCTGGAAGGATGAGCTGTGTGGGCTGGGCAGTGTTTCTCAATCTTGACCAATGTTAATACCATATAAGAGCATTGTCAAAAAGAACAGAATCCCAGGCCCAATACCTACAGATTCTGATTTAGTAGATGTAAGCTGGGGCCCCAGAATTCATATTTCTGACAAATACTAGGGTGAGTCTGGGAAAATTTGGAAAGAACTGATATGTGAAGATGAGACTGGAGAACCCTCTATGACTCCAACAATATTAATAATAACAATAAACAGACACAAAAGGTACAAATGTTAAGCGAAATTGTCAATATATTCAGAGATATTACCATTAAGAATTATGTCCTATCATTAAGAATACCCAAAGATACCATAAAAAAATGAAAATGTCTGCCACAGACAGAAGATATGCACGACACAATACCGGAGGATATGGAGCAGGAAAGTCTCTTGTCCATCTGGTGGGGGTAGGAGTCGGCACAATGTCTTCAGAAAATGACAGGCATTACTAAGGTTAAGCACGGACACACTTTAAGTCTCTAATTTTACTCATACTTAAGTATGAGACCAACAGAAACATTTGTACAGGTACACTGGAGGACTTGTACAACCACGTTCTTAGCAGTGTTATTCATAACAGCAAAAAAAACTTAGAAACAACCCAAATATCCATCAATAGTAAAAGGAGCAAGCAAGCTGTGGAATAATTTTACAATGGAATATTACACAGCAGTGAAAATGAATGGACTACAGCTATGTGTCAAGATTTACAAATCTCAAAAATTCCATTTTCAGTGAAATAGGCAAGTCACAGAAAAATACAAACAGCATGCTTCCATTTATATGAAGCTCAAAAACAAGCAAAATAATATATTGTTTATGCACTCATATATATAGTGTACAACCTAAACGGAACACCCAAGTGGGATGGTGTGATGACAGTGGAGGGATAAGAATTGAGGGTATATTTTGAAGACTACAATATCTACATTATTTATTTCAGAGTTATTCTGAGGATCAACAGAGAAGGAATAATTTTAAAACTATAAAACCTTATATATAAGTATCATCAATCCTATAAAGCACATGCTCCAATCTCTACTAGTCAGTCAACATTTGTGATACTATTCATTTAGAAATTCAACAAGTGTTTGGTGGAGGAGAATGCAAATATATTTTTATTAAATCGTAATTAGTGAATTGTCTGATGTTCTATTTTAATGGGCTTTACTAAGTCACGGAAGAAAGACTGCAGGAGTCTTTTCTAGGTGTCTTATTAAAAACCTACAAAATAGTGCTACAAGCAAGGTTGATTAAAAAAAACAAGGTTTACTGGGAGCTCAAAAATTGTGCGGGAGATCTGCACATACACGACTATAAGAGTGGTTATGCAGTGAGCAAGGTTAGAAGTAGAATAAGCCTTGGCAAATGAGACAACTGAATCCAAGGAATCTGGAAACCCACCCAGAAGAGACTTCTTCTAGAGCACAAAATTATGACCAGTGTGTACTTAAGAGGTAGAACTCAGCTCATTTTAAGCAGGAGCCTTCTGACATGAAGTGCTCACTTAAAACACAAAACACCATGGTGCCTCCTGCACTCAGATTAAATACCTCTCCCTCCAGGCAGAACTTTCCTAACAAATGGGAGACAAATGTCCCAAGAGGAGCAGATTTTGGAGTAAAGCATTGCTTTCCAGCAGTAACAAAGCAAGTGGAATAGGAACCAGGCTTTGTTTCCTACCCTTTCCCATCAAGACTCTGTCATCCTGTCTGTATCATTAGTATCTCCCTCCCTGAAGTGTCGTTCTGTTGATTTTTTTTGTTATTAGAGTAGATTTTAGTCTAGTGGACCAGGTGGCCAAGCCCTTGCTTAAAAGAAAGTATAGGGGTTCATGGAAATTGCAGAACTGCTATAAAAAGGGCATTAGTATTTTTTGTTACAGGCATTTAGACAACAGAAAAGTAATAATAACTTTAAAACCTTGCTGCTTCAAGTGTGGTCCATATATCAGCGGCCATCGGCAGGGAGACAGACATGCAAATTCTCAGGCCCACCCAGACCTCCTGAATCAGAATCTCTGGGGGTAGGACTCAAGGACGTTTTAAGGAACTCCCGCAGATGATTCTTATACTTGCTGAAGTTTAACAAGCACTGTTTTATGACACAAATACATTAGCTCTTAGATAGGGAGTATGGTTAATAAGAAAAATCTATTTTTTCCCATTTAAGAACTCAGTTGTTGAGTGTGAAGGTTATTCTGCTATCACCACAGTTGTTGGTCAGCCATCATTTTACATGTATAAATGCAAAATATTTGAAGAATACCTTACCTACCTGTGTGTCAAGTACCAGTAATTCAGTAAAATAAAAAATGAGCAGCCCAAATGTGCGCTATAAAGAGGGATTCATAATTATCTTCCACCAAGAAAATATTAATGCTCAGAATCGTTTTATCCTTACAAGAAAATATACACTTTACCAGAAGCAAAGCCAAGTCTACATTTTAGAATAATTTCTACAAGTACTTTATACATGCATATATATGCACGTGTGTACAAGTATGTATACGTACATGTTTTGTATATACATATACACGTACACATATGCACAAATTTCAGCCCATAAGGAGCTAAATATCTGTAAAATTTGGCTATATGGTCTGCTTAAGATTCGAGATGGCCAAAGCCATATTTCTATTTCCTCGAAGACACTACGTCATGCAAGACCGGAAAGCTATCAGCATTTCAAAAATAGGCAGAAAATGTTACCATCACTATGAAAATAGACTTTGCTCTCTGCACCATGGATCCCAAAACCAAGGAATATTGCCAACCATACCGTTTAGACATCTGCCTACCTTACTCACTAAGAATCAGAGGGCATTTACCAAATGTATGCTAAGTAATTTTCAGAAATATACTAGAACTTGGGAAATAAAGTTCAATAACTAAACTCTCAATGAACAGATTAATAAAATAGTTTTATTAAGGAGAATAAATTGACTCACCTGGCTATTACTACTTTTTTAAAAGGGGTAAGATGATAAGGCCCCTTTTTATCTCACATTCAATTACCAGTTAATTCTTTACAAAATTCAGAACTCCACTGTTCATGACAGTGGGACTAATCAGTTCATCTGAAGAAGACCTCTCACCTTGAAGTTTGAACCGTGGCTCTCAGGAAGCTATTTGCAGTAGCGCCTAAACTTCTCTAGGAGCTCTGACTACCTGTTTACAGTTTGAGAGCTTTAGGACAAAACTCCTATCCTCCCCTCAAACTCGATCTTTCACTGCCTTTACCATCCTTTACTTGCTCTGCTTCTTCTTCCATGACAGGAAAATGTTTAACTGATAAAGGTACTCAGAAAGTACAGTATCTCACCATGCTCTTTAACTTCTCCTATAAACCAAAATATGAAGGATGGAAGGAAGGAAGAAAATAAAGGAGGGAAAAGAACTCTATTTCCTATCATTAAACTTTGATAAATATCTGTGATAGAAAAAAGAGAAGTTCGTTTATTCTGAAATTATTTTAATTTAGAAACAGAAAACATCTTGGAAGAAAAAAATTAAAGAAAACCACAAAATATATAGGCAAATTTTCACTCCATGAGCTTCGCAAATCCTCACTTATTCACCAATCCCCAAGATGAAAAATGCTCTTCTAAAAAGGTATTCAGCCACCACTGTAAAAGAAAGAAAAATGGTCAATTTTAAGCGTATATAAGATTTTAATAATAATAATTTGAAATGAAATATGCTGTAATTTTATGGAACCAAAACCAGTTATTAGAGAACCACACCTACATTACCCCGAGACAGCATAAAAGAGAAGAAACTGAACTTTAAAATCTTGGAACTGAAAACATCCTTAGAGATGATCTGGCTGCTAGAACAGACTTATCTTAAAAACTCAGAATCCCCAGTTGGGAAACGTTTTTAACAGTCTAACATCATGTCTTTCTGAATAAGATGAAAAATATGAATTACATAATGGAATGGTTAGTTGAGAAGTTTTTCAATTTGATGTACAATCACCAGTTGAAAATAAAGAATACTAACTAGCATAATAGTTCTTAACCACTATATCTTACTGTAATCACTCAAAAACCTGGCTTAATCATAATGAAAACAAAAATCACCTTTTCTACAGAAGTTTCTAAGTTTCTAAAGCATAAACATTAAAATCGTATACTGAAATATACATTTAGAACTGTGATGTTAAAGAAAAGAATAATTCCATTACTAGAAGAAAGTAAAACTCCTGAACATATACTTTAATGCTAAGTATTTTAAGAACTTATGTTATTAAATTGCATTGCTGTAACTAAAATATCCACAACAATAAAACTCCTTTAATTTAAATACTATGGATATTAATTTTGACTACCATAATTGTATAGAAGAGGAAAAACTTTTATCACAAGGAAAAAAAGTGATAATTCAGCCTAATAATGGAGAAGTTTCTGGTTTTATTTCATTTGCTATCATCTCAAACTGATTTAAACAGTGATTTATCCTCTTTGAAGCAGGAAAAAAACATTTCTTTCAGTTTTACAGCTATCATGACATGTCATGAAAAGAGTAAGTTTTCTGATAGTTTTTCTCACAAAATGTTTTATTTGGCCTTCATTTTAATGTAAAAACTATCTAAAGATAGATTTTTAAATCCTTAAACATTGAAACAATTTTGGTACTGGAAGAAAAGTTTTCTAAGCAACTAGCTTCTAAAAGGCACAGTTGAACAATCTCTGCCGGTAAGGTTGGGTGTTTGCTATGGAAAGCAGAATTAACAGAAAGTGAATTCTTAATATTTGTTTCAAAAACCTGCTGGGAACAACTGGACTACTGGATCTCAATCCAAAAAGGATGTGCTAAGAGTGCCTTGTCCTAAACAGTACTTTAGGCCACAACTTAGATAATGAAATAAAAAATATTCTAATAAAAAATTAGGATAAATAATAATGTTGGATAGATTACAAACTCAAAAGCCTTCCATAAGGGAATCTAGCAAAAAGTAATTTAACAAGAATAATGTTCCATTCTTAGGCTAAAAACAAACCATCCCAACTGTTTAAACAAAGGCTAAAGGACATTTATTGTAGCAGTTATTTGTGAGAAACTGAGGATTTTAGCCGATAGCAATAAAACACCTGGAGTAGGCATTTGATTCTAAATACTGGGTTTTAGGAGGGCTAATGAAATGCAAACTGGACTGTGAAGTGAAGAATGTGACTCTGAATGGGGAGTGTTCTCAAACTGAGCCAGAATGAGAGATGGGTATACAACAGTTAAGAATATAGGCTCCTATGCCAGTCAGCCTGGGTTTTATATGCTGTTCTACCACTTACCGGCCAAGAAACTTGAGTAATTACTTACTCTCCATGTCTCAATTTCTTCATCTATAAAATGGAAATAGTCATGCACTGCATAAGGACGTTTCAGTCAATGATGGACTGTACATACAACAGTGGTCCCATAAGGTTAGTACACATAGCCTAGGTGTGGAGTAGGCTATACCATCTAGGTCTGTGTAAGTACACTCTATGATACTCACATAACGATGAAATCGCCTAACGATGCATTTCTCAGAATGTATCCCCATCATTAAGCGACACATGACTACAATAACAGTGCTAACTTCACAGAATGGTCATGAGGATTAAATGAGTCGACTCACATAAAGCAGGAACAGTCCAGGGCACACATTAAGTGCTCAACAAATGTTAGTGAGATTATTATTAGTATCAAGACCAGCACAAAAAGGTACAGAACTTGAAGTCATTCACTTAAGTCAACAAATACTTATTCAGTGATTTTAATGGGTACATTGGACTAGATTTTGTAGTGTGTGTGTAGTCTGTGCATATATAGAATATATACATATACACACACACACATAGAGAATATATATATAAAAACAGATTTGCCTCAGAACTCATAATTTAATGTGAAAGACAGATCACATCAATGAGCCAAGGCAGACAGTAACATCCGGTGAGAGAGAGTTAAAGATATAGTGCTAAGTGAAGGCTGAGGAAAAATGTGAAAAGCGGTCATACACCAAAATAATGTTCCCAAGAGTAAAACCAAGAACAATGAAGGGTGTTACAGGAAACAAGTTTCATATCAGTTAAACCTGTCTGACAATAGAATGGGAAGCAAGAAGAGCAGATGCACTGAGCTGTACAGAAAAGAAGGGACTTCACAGAAACTCCACCCCATCTCTCCTGTTTACTGATTAGGCAACTATAGCCCAGAGACAGAGAGTCTCAGGTTTCCTAATTCTACTTCAGGATTCTCTCTATAATTCCACGGTTCCAGAGTTGGTATTTCTCACTGATAATATAATAGAAATTTCTGACCTGACAGAGATTTAAGAGACTTGATCCTTTTTTATGATCCTAAGATATCCCTTTGTGGCACTTCTGCTTAACAACTATGATAACCAACTTAAGAAATCCATCAGACAGTACTCATTCAGTCATTTGTCATTTAAAAGACAACTTCCACCAGCATGCATAGTAAAAAACCTGGTGTTTAAGAGATTTATAGTTTACAAAGCATTTCTAAATAACTGCTTCAAACCGCCACATCTCATAAATTGAACCTAATAGATATTACTGTCTCCAAATGACAGGTAAGGCTCAGAGATTAAATGAACACAAAATCACAGAGCAAATGAGTACTGCAACTCATACTAAGTCTTTATATCAAACCAAACTGCTTAAGACTACTCTACTTGCTCATTGCCATAAGGTGTCCCAATAACATAATCAATCAAAAAGCAAAAGCATTTAGGAAAGCATAAAGTAATCCTAGAGTTTCTCAGTCTTTTCTCCTCCTCTCTAACATGCCTAAAGGTTAAGATATCCTCCCTTTAGTACAATAGCTCATTACAGTAACAACAACTTCAATTAAAGTTCTTACGCAAATTATTTTTTTAGTTTTTCATGCTTAAGTTATTAATCTTTACTATACCCCAAGTAAGAACTATTATTCTTACTGAATAAACTGGGCACAGAGAAGCTAAGCAAATTGCCCAAAGCTAAGACAGCTATTAAGTAGCAAGAAAAAAGATTTGAACCTAAGCGATCTGATCCAGAGTTTGAACTCTATCACTATAGTGGTTTTCAGATGGGGAGCATTTCCTCTGCACTTTAAAAATGAACATATTAATATACCGTATAAAGATAACTTGGATTTGAATATTGGTTCTGTCACTGATACTTGCTTTGTCACATACTGAATACCTTTAACTCACTTCCTTGACCCTTTAAAATTTTATTTATTAAAGAAAATAGTGCCTATCTCACAGAGTTGCTACAAAGATTGTGTAAAATATAAAATCACTTTGAATTATCAGTTATCAGAAATTATGAATAGACTTTAGCAGCATTAGAGTCAAGAGACATATCTGCATATTAACCAGATAGCAAGCTATCAACTCAAATGGTTTCAATTTTCATTCCATCCTAGATACTATTTCAAAAGGTTTACTTACACAATGATGTTATTAATAGGAATATGGATCAATTTCACAAAAAATCCAATGAATCCCATTATAGCAAATCCTATTGCTGTTGCCATGGCAATCTTCTGGAATTCTGAATTTAAAAACACAAAATTTACATTATTTTTGGCACTGTCATTGCAATCATAGGGGGAAAAACTAGCAGTGACATAAATAAACTTACTGGTTTACATTTCAAAAACAAAATATGACACTATAGATAGTAAGTAAATTGACAGATTTTTAAATTTTCCTATTTTACTGATATTTAAGGAGACACAGAAATAAAGTGCATGCTCATGCTAGTGAATCCATCAACAAGCAGCAAAATATTTTATCTTCTTAGAAAATGACCAGAATACCAAAAAGAAACGAAAATATAGATAGAAGAAATATACAGTATTTGTCTTAAAAATTTTGCTAAAAATATTGATCATAAAAGCACAAAACATAAGTTTCTTATAAACTATAGGTCTACTGTCTTTGGTATTATAATGAAGCCAAAACTAAGGCGTGAAAAATCAAATTGAGTTGAGCAGAATTTTCTGTAAATGTTTCAGTCTCTGGTAATGTTTCTGTTTCCTCAGGGAAGCTCTCCCTGCCCTCCTGACTTGGTGAGTCCTATTATGTGCTGTCAAACTCCTTCTATGTCTCTTTCATAATACTTACTACAGCAGTAAGTAAAACTGATAACTGATACTGCTTATGACAGTCTTCCCTGAAAGATTTTAAGCTCCATATGAGCAAGGACTATTCTCTGTTTTATATATATATATATATACACACACACACATATATATATACATTTTTTTTTTTTAAAGATTGGTACCTGAGTTAACAACTGTTGTCAATCTTTTTTTTTTCCTGCTTTATCTCCCCAAATTCCCCCATTGCATACCTTAGTTGCAGGTCCCTCTAGCTGTGGCATGCAAGACGCCGCCTCAATGTGGCCTGACAAGTGGTGCCATGTCTGCACCCAGGACCAGAATCGGCAAAACCCTGGTCCGCTGCAGCAGAGCACATGAACCCAACCACTCAGCCATGGTGCCAGCCCCCATTATATATTTTTATACATTACGCTATATACAAAACAATGTATCATATTATATTCTCTATTCTCTATTTCCAGCTCCTAACTCAGGCAGCAGTCAATGAATAAAAGTAGGCAAGTTCTGGTGCACCTTTTAACACACAAATCATGATAAATAAGAAATTAAATTTGGTCTGGCCTCAGTGGCCAAGTTCACCACACTTTGTTTCAGTGGCCAGGGTTTGGTTCCTGGGTGCGGACCCACACCATTTGTCTGTCAGTAGCCATGCTGTGGTGGCAGCTCACATACAAAAAAAAAGAGGAAGACTGGCAACAGATATTAACTCAGGGCAAATCTTCCAAAACAAAGAAGTTAAAATTCCTAGGTTGGCAACAACTATGATTTCACATTAAGGTTTTGTTTGGGGAAGGAGAAGGGGAGCAGTAGCAGAGGAGGAAGGACTCCAAAAGACTAGATAGTAAAAACTCTAAAGTCATTAAATATGACTAAAGCCAATGTAACATGGAAAAGGAGACTGTAATAAGTAATCTTATACCACTTAAAATACATAAACAAAAACATTTATAAAGTGTACAAAATTTAGAAAGAAGTGACTGTTTAAAAGCAATAAAGCAAAATAAACCAATAAAAATATTGATGAAAGTAATGCAATGGTTACTAAGCAGGAAAATATTAATCAAATAAAAGGCTCAGAAAATGCAGATTTAATTTTTTCTCTCATTTTAAAGGTATTACCTTTTCTATCAGGTTTGGTGCATCTTTTAACCAGCCGAATCGAGTCCTTCACAAACTGCCGACTTGGCTCAACAAACTGCATTACCTGATCCATGACACCTGTTCAAAAAAACAGAAATGGAAAAAGATACTCCTTAGTATTATTTATCATATAGTAAGAACTTGCTCAGTTACATCAAAATGTATTGAAACCAGTCATGAATTCATGCCCGATACAGGTAATTCCACATCATAAAAACAAAACAAAACAAAACAAATACAAGCTCTAAACCTAAATTGATATTATTTTTGTGAACTCCTGCAAAGCATCAGATCAAAGGCAGTAAGAAAAACACAGGTCTTAGCCATGTTGTCACCACTGACAAAGGACATATGCTCTTAAATATAAAAGAGCTATTGCTATTAAAAAGCTAAGCAATTAACAACACCTCCATTCCTTACCCACTCTACAGTTCTCTCATCGTTCTTGTTAAAGAACCAACAATGTTGGGATCCAACAAATATTTTCTATATTTTATTTTCAACTTCCCAGAAACCAGTGTCTAGTGCAGTGAGAGCCAACTATGGTGCTGCAAGAGTCTAAAGTAAAAGGGCCCGCCCGGTGGCATAGTGGTTAAGTTCACATGCTCTGCTTTGGCGGCCTGGGGTTTGCCAGTTCAAATCCCAGGCAGAGACCTATACACCGCTTGTAAGGCCACGCTGTGGTGGCACCATATATACCAAATAGAGGAAGACCGGCATGGATGTTAGCTCAGGGACAATCCTCGTCAAGCAAAAAGAGGAAGATTGGCAACAGATGTTAGCTCAGGGCCAATCTTCCTAACCAAAAAAAGAGTCTAGAGTAGAGGTAAATATGGATTTCAATTTGATTGTTCTAAACCATGGGTACACAACATTTTTATAAAAAGAGTGTATTTATGTGGGATAGATGTAACTATGAAATTTTCAAAACCACAAAGATTGACTAAACCAAGATCCAGAGTCTGAGAAGCTATTAGCTAAACTCCAAACTGTTAGGTTTGGACACACCTTTTAAGGAAACAGAACTATATATTTTATCATATAAGCTCTTTTGAGGAATCTATTACCCAAAAGAAATGTCATCCAATCTTAGCTTTGAGGGCCATTGGTATGAGAGTTAATGACGCCAGTTTATTACTTGTATTTTGCTGTATCTGTAGTGTTTCGACCGGTGGCCAGGCACATAGATACAATAAACTTTTGTTGAATCAACGAATGAATGCCATTGTGGTAGTCCAAATCTGTCTATGAACTGTAACCTCTCTAAGCCCCAGTTTCCTTACTTACATGGAAGTTGGAATAATCTATATGAAATACTTAAAGTATACTAGAAATTCTATAAACATTCTGGGCCAAGTATACTGGGTTCCTCGAAAAACATACTAATGCCTGTCTTCTCAATATTTCACTTAACTTTGTTCTTCAAATCCAGTGGGCTTAAATTTATAGAGGTCATGATTAAAGCTAAGGACCTTGTCTCCAGAAAAAAATGCACAATATACAAAACACCGCCCTCAGTGTCAGGGGAGGGGATCTGATAACCCACTATGATCTCTTATCTAGATTCTAGACCAATCATCCCACTTCACGTCACAGGAGTGGTAGCAGGGCCAGGGCTGAATACAGCTCTTCCAAGACAGGACTACATACCACCCCAGAGCGAACCCGAGGTGACCCTGGGCGGCAGGCCCCAGCTCTGATTACGGGACAGAAGAACCCGGAAGCCCCCGAGAAAGTAAGGGTTCACAGAGAGGTGGCCGATCCTTAGGCCAGAGATCTGGGCCCAGAAGGATCACAGGCCGTATAAGTCCTCTTCCTCGGGACCTCGAGGCAGCTGTCCCGGGTCTCTGCTTCCACACCAGGCTGTGCGGGAAGGTGGGCAGCCGGCCGGGACGGCCAGACCTGGTCTCAGACCCGAACGAGGGTCTCGCTCACTGGCCCCGCGGGAGCTGACCGGGAAGACTAGCTCGCCATTCCCGCCAACTCCTTAAGTCACAAAAGTTTCGCCCCATGTGCACCCGACCAAGCACCTCACCGGCTCGCCAACTCCGCGGACTCCAGAGACACGTAGCACAGGCGCAGACAGGCAGAGGTCCCCCGGAACCGGAAACCGAATCTCGGGCCTACCACCCACCCACTCCTCCATTCATTGGTCCTTACGCGGAGATCTCAGTGCGCAGGCGCAGCTCGACTTGCGTCTAGGGCGCGCTTCCCGGAAGAGGTGAGCTGAGATGGGAGGGGAGGCGCGACCTGTTGTGCGCTTAGCCTTTTACAGCTTGAGGGTTGCTTGTGCTGTGGTCCCTCGGCAGAGTGTCCAGTGACTCCCAGCCCGCCTCGCCTTGTTTACGTCCACAGTGAGAGGCCCTGGGGCCTTGCGGGACCTGCCCTCTTAAACCTAAGTAAATCTCCGCTACGGAGATTCCATTGGTGGGATGTTCTGTCTTGTAAAGTTTCTGTTTCCTGCGGTTCGCCTTGGGTCGTGTGCCTCCTGCCTGTCCACATTTTCTGTATGTCTTTAATTTTATTGGTCAAAATGGAGCTTATAGACGGTATAATGGTATTTTGACCGATCTAACGCGAAATAATATCCCCACCCCCAGACCTGGTCTTCCTCCGGCGTCACTCTTGAGGATATCGTGGAATTAAGGCCGTCATTTTGTGTATTATAGGTTTGGTTTGGGAAAGTGGGTATAACGTATATGTGTTATCTATGTATTTTGCTGAGAGTATTGTGAACCCAGACGTTTGATGATACCTGGCGAGCTTGTCAACGTGTGATGTTATGCTTTTAGAATGAACCATTCTTTCAAAAATCATTTATGGAATGCCTACTGCGTGTAACACTTTACTAGGTGCTGTGACTAGGTCAGACGTGTCAGACCCTCTTGGAGCTTATTATGGTCTAGTAAGGGAATTTACAGTGTAGGGCGGGGGACAGACAAGAAAAGAAAGTACAAGTTAATAAAAATGCTATATGGCAAATAGGGTGTTTTGAAGAGAGAAGGAAAAAAAGATGGTGGGATAAAGACAGAATTCTCTTAGATGGTCACTATAGGACTCTAAGCAGGTGACACATGGGCTGAAATCCTAGAGATGAAGAATTGTTCAAACGCACCCCAGTCTAGTTAGAATTTAAAAGTGACTCTTAAAACTAAGGCAAGGTATCTGTTATGAACACTGCTGTATATGTGGACGACCTGAAGTACAGTATATGGAGTATGTGTTAAAAACGTAGGTTCCTGCTTTCTAACCCACTGAATCAGAATATCTGGAGGTTTAGGAATTAGAAGTCTGCATTTTTAAAAAACTTAGGAGGAAGTTTTAGGTATTGAAATTTATACCTAAAAACTTTTCAGTCACCTTTGGAAAATATAAAGGAAGCATGTAATTATTTTGAAAACTGGCAAATAAAAAGGGTAAGAATCAAGCATTTATCCTGATTTTTCCTATCCTATCTGACCAAAGTCATTGATGAGGGGAAACTTCTTTTTATAAAATTATTCCAGTTAATAACAGCAATAAAATGATATTACCATTTTGCAATAGAATATTACAAAAAGTATGACTATTTTGTTAGAATATTACAATTTTGTAATAAATTAATGGGTTAGGCTACAAGTCAAGTGAACAAACATTTTCGGTAAAGGGCCAGAAAGTAAATATTTTAGGGTTGGAGTTCTTAAAGTCTTTGCTGTTGTAGCTCTGCTGTTGTCGTGCAAAAGCAGCCATAGGAAATATGTAAATCAGTGGATGTGACTGTGTTCCAGTAAAACATTATTTACAATAACAGAGGATCAGATTTGGCCCACAGGCCATAGTTTGCCAAGCCATGGTGTAGACAATGCTTATTAATGCCTGATGACATCACAAAAGAGAGATCAGACATGTACTTCTCATATAAGAACAACACAACACTGCCTGTGAAATGGCCTTGACAAGAACAAATGATGATGGAACCTAGTCTCTCATCAAAACTGTAGATCTACCAATGCAATATTGCTTGTTAATTATAACTCTTAGGTTAAGGAAATTGTGAAAAACATTGAGGTTGGAGTTATTGTAAGATATACGTTCTAAAAATTTTCATTTGAGACAGTAAAATTGGCACCCTACTATGATGAGAAAATTAACATGCTTCCTCCCTCCTTACTCCTCTCCCTACCAATTTCTGTTAGTGCTTTGGAATATTTCCTAAATGAGGGATGTTTCTCTTGATGAAGCCCACTTTAATTGTTTTAAAACAATAAAGTAAAAATTCTAAGAGCCCCCCACCCCACTGTTATTCACCATGATACTAGAAGTCTTAGCTAATGTCATAAAATAAGAAAAGGGTTGAGGGGAAGGCATATAAATTGAGACAAAAATAAAAACATTGTCGTTCTTTAGAGATGACATGATTCTCTATGTAGAAAATCCCAAAGAATCAACAAAAAAGTCTCCTGGAACTAATAACCAATTATAGCAAGATTGCAAGATACAAAATTAACATGTAAAAGTCAATTTTTTTCCTAGATACAAGCAATGAAAAATTGGAATAATAAATAAAATAAATAAAAATAAAAAATAAAAAATACAGTACCATCTTTATTAGGATCCAAAAAAGAGAAAGGGAGGAAAAGAGGGAATCAGGCTGACAGGTATAAATTTAACAAAATATGTACAAGATCTGTATTAGGAAAACTACAAGTTGATGAAAGAACCCAAAGAAGATCTAAATAAATGGAGAGATATTTCATGTTTGTAGATAGGAAGACTCAGTATTGTCAAGATATGAGTTATTCCCACCTTGATATTCAACACAATTCCTATTAAAATCCAAGCAACTTATTTTGGATA
The DNA here is from genome assembly GCF_041296265.1 of Equus caballus. NCBI lineage: Eukaryota > Metazoa > Chordata > Mammalia > Perissodactyla > Equidae > Equus > Equus caballus. The sequence goes on from NC_091687.1 coordinate 24,343,382, forward strand.
TCAACAAACTGGTTATAAAGTTGATGGGACAACAAAAGACTAGCCAACACAATATTGAAGAAAAATAAAGCTAGAGAACTGGCAATACTGGGCTTCAACACTTACTGCAAATCTGCAGTAAGACAAGGTGATAGGGTGAAAGAATAGACAAATAGATCAATTGAGCAGACTAGAGAACCCAGAAAATAGACTCGCACAAATATAGTCACCTGCTCTTTGACAAAGGAGCAGTGGCAATTCAATGGAGCACAGATAGTCTTTTCAACAAACGGTACTGGAACAACTGGACATCTGCATGTAAAAAATGAATCTGGACACAGACTTTACACCTTTTACAAAAATTAACTCACAATGGATCATAGACCTAAATGTAAAATGTAAAACTATAAAACTTCTAGGAAATAACAAGAGAAAACCAAGGTGACCTTGGATTAGGTGAGGGGTTTTTAGATACAAAACCAATAGCATGACTCGTGAAAGAAAAAATAAGTATGACTTCATTAAGATCAAAAATTTCTGTTCTACAAAAAACGTTGTTAAGAGAGTGAAAAGACAAGCCACAGACTGGGAGAGAATATTTGCAGAACACATCTCTGATAAAGGGCTTGTATCCAAAATATACCAGGAACTCTTAAGACTCAAAAAATGATTAAAAAATAGGCAAAAAAACTGAACAGATACCTCACCAAAGAAGATATACAAATAAGTGTATGAGAGGGTGCTCAATATTACATATCATCAGGAAATTGCAAGTTAAAACAGTGCGATACTGCTGGATACTGATTAGAATGGCTAAAATCCAAAGCACTGACAATACCAGGTGCTGAAGATGATGTGGAGCAACAGGAACTTTCATCCATTGCTAGTAGGAATGTAAAATGGTACAATCACTTTGGAGAACAGTTTGGCAATTTCTTACAAAGCTAAACATAATCTCACTATAATAGCCAGCAGTCATGTTCCTTGGTATTTACCCAAATGAGTTGAAAATTTGTGTTCACAGAAAAGCTCGCACAGAGATGTTTATAGCAGCTTTATTTATAATTGCCAAGATGTAGAGGCATCTAAGATGTCTTTTAATAGATGAATAGATAAACAAACTGATATATCCATACAGTGGAATATTATTTAATGATAAAAAGAAATGAGCTATCAAACCATGAAAAGACATGGAAGGAGCTTAAATGCGTATTGCTAAGTGAAAGAAGCCAATGTGAAAAGGCTACATGCTGTATGATTCCAACTATATGACATTTTGCAAAAGACGAAACTGTAGAGACTCTAAAATGATTAGTGGTTCCCAGGGACCTCATGGGAGGGAGGGAGGGACGAATAGGTAGAGCACAGAGGATTTTTAGTGCAATGAAACTATTCTGTATAATATTGCGATGGTGGATATATGACAATATACATTTGTCAAAACGTGTAGAACTATACAAAGAGTGAACCCTAATGTAAATTACGTAATTTAGTCAATAATGTGTTAATATTGGTTACAAATTAACATTTAGAAATATTGGTTACAAATTAATATTGGGCACAAATGTACACTAGTACAAAATCTTAATAATAGGGGAAACCGCAGAGGGAGTAAGGGGAAGGTATTTTAGTTTTCTATACTTTATATTCAATTTTTCTGTAAACCTAAAATTACTCACAAATAAAGCTTATTAGTAAAAATTAAAAATAAATGACAAGACTCCAGGAGATGGAAAGAAACTAATTAGTTGTTCCACTGTTTTCTTTATGCTCTATATAAAACAACATTAGGCAATATTGAGACTCCTTTAACTCTCCCTCTACTGACAGACAGCCATTTTTTGTAAGATTCTGAGAACTATAGCCCCTCTCCCAAGACAAAATGGACACAGATGAGTTTGACCACAAACCTAGTTATAACCAGTTGACTTATTTAAAGAAAGCAAGAAGTTCTGGCCCCTATATTACATTCCCTGGGGCTTAAATAATGGAACATGATGAGATCCAATCACACTTTCTTTACATTGAGGCCTGGAGAATGTTATCAGCTGAATTGTGTCTCCCCAAAATTCACATGTTAAAGTGCTAGCTCCTAGTACCTCAGAATGTGATTGAATTTGGAGATAGGGTCTTTAAAGAAGTAAATTAGTTAAAATGAGTTCATTAGGGTGGGCCCTATTTCAGTGTGACTGGTGTTCTTATAAGAAGAGGAAATCTGGACACAGATAAGTGCAGAAGGAAGATGATGTGAAGATGGTCATCTACAACTTAAGGAGAGAGGCCTCAGAAGAAACTAACCCTACTGACATCTTGATCTCACACTTCTAGCCTCCAGAATTGTGAGAAAATGAAATTTCTGTTTAAGTCATCCAGTCCGTGATACTTTCATTGGCAAGCTTTTATTGCCTTTTTTCTTCTTATTATTGTTTCTAAAAGAAAGAAAAGTTCAAGCAAGTATAATTTTTGGACATACAGTAATCTCATAGAAGTATAAAAATCATGAAATGTTGTTTTCCATTTTTGCAATATAGAATTAACCTTTTAGGAAGACAGGTATAGAGCTTTGTGAAAACTTAGATTAGAGAAAGAGATCACAGTTCCTAAACTTTGTCTTTAAAAGTATTTCTTGAATAATTTCATTATCAGGTAGTTTTCTTTTTTTAAAAGGTTCTTATGGACACTATATTTTCTGAGTTCATGCATGTTTGGGTATGCTGGTCTTTACAGGCATACCTTGTTTTGTTGTGCTTCGCAGATACATTGCATTTTTTACAAGACCCTCCACTAGCAAAAAGATTACAACTTGCTGAAGGTTAGCGGTTTTTAGCAATAAAATATTTTTAATTAATATATGTACTTTTTTTTAGGCATGATTCTATTGCACACTTAATAGACTACAGTGTAGTGTGAACATAACTTTTATATGCACTGGGAAACCAAAAGATTCATGTGACTAGCTTTATTGTGATATTCACCTTATTGTGGTGGTCTGGAACAGAACACACAGTATCTCCAAGGTATGCCTGTATATTCTAGTGATTTGGATGAGTATAGAATTGGGGGTTACCTTTTTCTTTAAAATTTGGCTGAAATAATTACTCCATTATATCCTAGCACTAAGTGTCCAGCTTGAAATTTTTCCATCTTATTTTGTCCCCTCTATGAGGTTAAAGAATTCCTTCTCTACCCCTGAAATTCAATGGCAAATACGATCTGCCTCAACAAAAACTGATATTCTGTATAATTTTTTACATAGGCTGATTGATTCTTCAGGGAAGTTTTGTGTTCTTACATCTTGTAATAAGTTTTCTGTTTGATCTGCTAACGTATCTCTTTAAGGAGATTCCTTTTGTTAGCTTCTCTTTGTTTTTACTCTATTATACATATATATATCTATTATATATTTTCAAGTTTTACCTTGCTTATTCTTCTATTCACTGGTATTAGCTCAAGCCTTTTTGTGCTTATTTATTTCAGTTTTTAACTCTGTCTATGCTGTTTCTTGCCATTTCTAATTCATTCTCTGATATTACTTCGGTCCTCAATTTTTTCTTCAGTAGTACAGTTTTCTTTTTTATTTAATTCTGTTTTTTAAATTATTTCACTGATGATAAATCATTTTATTGAGTTCATGTCCTTATTAAGGTTCTTCTGTCTCAGAAAGTACTTGTGGCATTTCCTTCTGTTTCTTTGAGATTCCTACTCTTAGGTTCTGTATCAGTCTTCTTTATGCTGTTGTCATCTCCCTATGTATTTATCTTTCAGTAGTATGTTTGCATAATTTAAATTTAAACAATCTTTTAAAAAGTATTATGAAAATTTTAAAACACAAAATGAGAATAGAATTACATCATTTCTTCTCATCTTGCATATGCAGAACATAGACTACGCTGCTGCACTTTCCCTTTGCTCTCTGTAGTGCAGCTGAGTTCTCAGTGTCCTTCATACTTCTTCAGGGTCCTATCTGTCTCCTTAGAACTGTGGCTTGGAAGCTGTGTTGCTTCTGTTCCCTTCTCTGTAGACTGAGGACATAGGAATGGCATAGGCCTAGCTCCAGCTGTGTGTGTCCTTCACTTAAGGATATGGATTCTGTTTTCTTCTCTGAAATCGAACCCAGTGCCCTATCCTAATATTTGCTTGGCCCAAGTGCACTGTCTCCTTGTGGGGAAAACCCTTAGTCTCAGACTATTCTCCCAGTTCCGCACAGGTCTGACATCTCTCCTGCCTCTGTTCAGCATCTTGCTGTAGAGGCTTCTACTCTTGAAGATTTCTTTTGGAATTTTATCTGAGCTTCCTGTTCAATCCCTCAGACTACTTTTCTTCCAAGTAAGAAATATTTATGGAAACTCAATATTTCATTCACTCTTTTTCTAGAGCTTAGAGTCAAGGTTAGGGAACTGTGCCAAGCCATGCCAGAATTTTTTTTTTTTTTCACTACTTATTGAAGTTTATGGCCTGAAGTTGTATGCTTTTCCTTATTTTGTTCTTGCTCTTGAAATTTTTGCTGCTGCTAATAATTATTGTTCATTACATTAGATGTTGGAAGAGGTAAATTCTGGGCTCCTATTTTACTTCACAATCATTGCTATTTTCTTTTTTTTTTTTCTTGGTGAGGAAGATTGGCCCTGAGCCAACATCTCTTGCCAATCTTCCTGTTTTTGCTTGAGGTAGATTGTCGCTGAGCTAACATCTGTGCCAGTCTTCCTCTATTTTGTATGTGGGATGCCGCCATAGCGTGGCTTGATGAGTGGTGCATAGGTTCTTACCTGGGATCTGAACCTGCAAACCCCCGGCCACCAAAGCAGAGTGCACAAACTTAACCACTATGCCACCAGGCTGGCCCCACAATCATTGCTATTTTAATAAGAATATAGGAGATTAAAATTTCTGGCCCTGCTATCATGTGCTCATTTTAACCCAGAAATTTTCTTTAACTAAAAATTCAGAGATCTCTACACTATTACAGGAAGCTCTTTGATATATCCTGTTTTATCTTCCACTGACTTTCCTTGCCCTGCTCTTAGCATCTGTTCTCTACTAATTGATGCAATAGGAGTAATTTCATCTTTAAGAAGATAACTCTTCTAGTCTACTGATATTACATCAATTAGTATGGGATAATGCTAAGAATAATAGAGAGAAAACCAAACAGTAGTAAAAATGGCCAAGCCAGAGGATTCTTACAGGGCAAAGAGTTCAGTTGCCTATTTTTGCACACAGGAATGGAAGCAAGTGAGGAAAATAAATGTAGAGTCTGAGCTTTTCAGCCAAGCTTCCTAACTCCTACAGCAGAATTCTTTTTCCATTTTATCTCTTTGTCTCTACCACCCTATAATGACACCCCAGATGGTTACTTTCTAGCTATTTTAAGAAATGGGAAATTTAATACCCAGCCCTCACTTTAGTTCATTCTAGCCTAAGAACCAAGGAAGGACATAATTTATTCACTCTACAAGAGGACCATCTAGTTGCAATATCCAGTTTCCTCAGTTATAGCTGGTGTTGATTCAGCGGATTTTAATATCTCCTCCCTTTCTCTTGTTCATAATTCATCTCACCTAAGACCGATATTGCTATCAAGATCTCTGTCAGAGGGGTTGGAATATCCTAGATGAAGGAAGATCATTGGTTTGATCAAGAGTGTACAAGGACTTCAGTTTCCAGCCATGATGGAGAAACTAGAAAAAGTCTTGTCCTCTCAATATTAAAAGACAAGAGAGAGAGAGAGACAGAAAACTGTACAAAATATATGAAATAACTTTTTCAGACACTGGAAGTGCAAGACTTTGGTCCTTAAGGTGAGGGTAAAAGAAGTAAAGCGAGTCTGAAAATCACCCCACCATTCTGCCTGAAAGGTATTTCTAAAGCAAAGCTACAAGATTGGGAGACGGATCCCATGCAGAAAATAGTTGTCTTGAGTTCAAGAAGAAATCCGGAAGTCTGAGATGGCTGGAATTTCTATGGCGGAATAGCATAGAGGTGGGAGCTAGATGGAGAAAGAGCTCTAGAGTTCTGCAGAGTTCTCCTTGAGTCTGTTGATGAAAACTAAGCTGTGCTGATGTAAGGTAAAAGTCCACAAGGCTGGGCTAACAATGACCAGGTGCTCTAAGATGAATAATTCCTAGAGCACACAAGACCTAGGAGACATACAAGTTCTGACCAGCCAAAATGGAGAATCTTTGTTGACTATATGGAACATTTAGTAGGAACCTCAGAAGGGTGATACCTTAATAATAGGTCTAAATTAGCCATAGAGTAAAGACTGGGAGAAAGGGAGGCAGAGAAGAATCAATCAAGGCTACATACTTGGAATTACTAAACATGCAGAAAAATGTGACTCATAACCAAGAGAAAAATCAGTCACTAGAAAGAGATGAAGAAATAACAGATATGAGGGAGTTAACAGTGAGTTACTTTAAAATAATCATTAAAAATATGGTCAAGGATTCAAAGAAATGTATCATGAAAAGATCAAGGGAAAATATTTTAACAAGAAATAAACAGAACTTCTGGAGCTGAAAAATACAGTGTCTTAAATAAGAATTCAGAGTATAGGGATAACATCCAATGAGAACTTTAGGATATCAATGCATTTGAACACAGCAACAGAAACTACCATAGTAGAACAGAGAGAACAAAAGATTGAACATAAATGAACCAAACTTTAGTGACCTATTGGCAGTAAATTTGAACAACTGGCTCCATGGGAAAGAGAGCATTGGCCAATTTTCATGATGTAAATACTCCCACTATTGCTGATTTCAAAGTACCAATGTAACATCACTGAGCACCAAATTTCCAAATTTGATTATAAACTAACATGCACATCTAATTAGCTTAAAAAAAAAGCTGAAGAAAAAATCACAGTGAGGTATATCATTATCATAATCAAATTCTTAAGAATCAGTAATAAAAAGATCACTTTAAAAATAGTCAAAGGAAAAAATAACACATGTACACAGGAACAAAGACCAAGAGCAAGCCTGTCTTCTGAAACAATAAAGGGTGGAATCACATCTTTAAACTACTGGTGTATTTATGTGAGAGTGAACATAGAATTCTATATGCATCGGAAATAGTCTTCAAAACCAGAGGATTAAGATTTCTACCTTAGAAACTAGAGAATAAGAGACTATTAACTCCAAAATAAGTAAAAGGAAGCAAAAAATAAATATGAATTGAAATTAATAGACCAAGTGTCAGCAAACGATAGCTCACAGGCAAAGTCTGGCTCAACACTTGTTTTTGTAAATAAAGTTTTATTAGAACATAGTCCCACTCTTTCGTTTACTTATTCTCTAGTACTGCCTTAGAGCTCGTATGGCCTGCAAACCTAAAATATATATTATCTGGCCCTTTATGGAAAATGTTGTTGCCCCTTGAAATAGATAATAGAGATAAATCAATGAAAGTAAAAGGATTCTTTGGAAAATCAATAAAATTGACAAATCTATAGCTAAACTGATAAGAAAAAAGAAAATACAGATTTCCAATATCAAGAATGAAAGAAAAGACATCACTACCAATCCAAACATTAAAAGGATAACAAGAGAATAGTATAAACAAATTTATGCCATTAAATTTGATAACTTAGAAGCAATGGACAAATTGTTTGCAAGATAAAAATTGATAGACAATCAAAATAGCCCTATATAAATTACAGAAATTGAATTCATAATTAAAAATCTTCCTACAAGGAAAATTCCAGGTCCAAATGTCTTCACTGGTGAATTTTAGCAAACATTTTAACAAAGACTATAATAATAATAATTTGCACAAACTGTTTCAGAAAATAGAGAAGACAGACCCTTTCCCATTCAATTTTTGAAGCTAACATCACTCTGATACCCAAACCAGAAAAATACTTTAAAGAAAATTGCACAGCAATATCTCTCATGAGCTTAGATGCAAAAGTCATTAATGAACTATTAGAAAATCAAATCTAACTGTGTTTAATAAGCATAGTATATTATGACAAAATGGAATTCTTTTCTCAGGAGTGCCAGGTTGGCTTTAAATAAAAATATCAATGTAATTCAACAGTAACAGAATAAAGGAGGAGAAAACATGTTTTGTGCTTCAGGAAAAGAAAAAGTGCATTTGAGAAAATTTAACCTGCATTCATTAAAAGAATCTTTCATCAAAGTAGGAATAACAGGGAACTGATAAAGGGCACTTTTTAAAAAAAAAATGTACAGCTAAAATCATACTTAATGAGAAAAGACTGAATTCATTTTCCCTAAGATCAAGAATATGGCTCCATTCCCATCAGCTTTGTACAAGTCCTTAGCAAACTAGCCAGTATAAAAAGCAAGACAGAAGTAAAAGGCATTTTTTGTTTTGGAAAGAAAAATGTTAATTTGTTTTATTTGCAAATGACGTGACTGTGTGTGTAGAAATTCCCAAGGAATATCCAAAAATTATGTTAGAGCTCATGAGAGAATTTGGAAGGCCACAGTATGCAAAGTCAATATACAAAATCATTTGTATTCCTATATAGTAATAATGAAAGATTAGAAAAATGAAAACTTTTAAGTACTATTATATTTATATATTAGCATCAGAATCATGAAATATTTAAGCATAAACTTAACAAAATATTTGCAAAACTTATACACTGAAAACTACAAAAAATTGTTGATAAAAATTAGACATAAAAAATATTATGTTCGTTGATTAGAAGACTCAAGATTGTTAAGATGTTAATTCTCCCCAAATTAATAGATGGAATGCCAACCCCAATTGAAATTCCAGCTAGCTATTTTGTAGAACTTGACAAGCTGATCCTAAAATTTGTAAGGAAATGCAGAGGTCCTAGAATAGCCAAAATAATTTAAAAATGAGGACAAACTTGGAAGACCTTAAGACTTACAGAGAGAGCAAGCAAGACAGTGTCATTTTGGTCTAAGGTTTTTTTTTTGGATATTTCACACATTGCTTATTCATTCATAAGCTAATGGGATCCCCCCACCCCGTCTGAGCTTTTGACTACTACAGATAAAGCTACAATGAACACTCATGAAGTAGACTTTGTGTGGACATGTGTTTTCATTTCCCTCAATTTCCTAGAAGTAGAATGGTTGGGTCATATAGTAAATATATATTTAGCTTTCTCTTTTTTCTTTTTTTTTTAATTGCAGTAACATTGGATTATAACATTATATAACTTTCAGGTGTCATCGCAATATATTTCGAATTCTGTGTAGATTACATCATGTTCACCACCCAAAGACTACTTACAATCCATCACCACACACATGTGCCTAATTACCCTTTTCGCCCTCCTCCCTCTGCCCTTACCCTCTGGTAACTACCAATCCAATCTTTGTTGCTATGTATGTTTGTTGTTATTTTTGTCTTCTATTTATGTGTGAGATCATATTGTATTTGACTTTTTCGCTCTGACTTATTTCACTTAGCATAGTACCCTCAAGGTCCATCCATTATGTCACAAATGGCCAGATTTCATCATTTCTTATGGCTAAGTAGTATTCCATTGTGTATATATACCACACTTTCTTTATCCAGTTGTCCTTTGATGGGCACCTAGGTTACTTCCAAGTCTTGTCTATTGTGAATAATGCTGCCATGAACATAGGTGTGCATGTGTCTTTATGCATTTGTGTTTTCAAGTTCTTTAGATAAATGCCCAGCAGTGGAATAGCTGGATCATATGGTAGATCTAGTCTTTATTTTCTGAGGAAACTCCATACTGTTTTCCATAGTAGCTGCACTAGTTTGCACTCCCATCAGCAGTGTTCCCTTCTCTCCACATCCTCTCCAACACTTGCTATTTCCTGTCTTGTTAATTATAGCCATTCTGACTGGAGTGAGGTGATATCTCATTGCAGTTTTTATTTGCATTTTCCTGATAGTTGATGATGTTGAACATGTTTTCATATACCTGTTGGCCATCCATATATCTTCTTTGGAGAAATCTCTCTTAGATCTTTTGCCCACTTTTTAATTGGGTTGTTGGTTGTTCTTGAGACGTATGAGTTCTTTGTATATTTTGGATATTAACCCCTTATCTGATATATGGTTTGCAAATATCCTGTCCCAATTGTTAGATTGTCTTTTCTTTTTGTTGATGGTTTCCTTTGCTGTGCAGAAGCTTTTTAGTCTGATGTAGTCCATTTGTTTATTTTTTCTTTTGTTTCCCTTGCCCGGTCAGACATGGTACTTGAAAGTATGCTGCTAAGACTGATGTCAAAGAGCATGCTGCGTATGTTTTCTTCTAGAAGTATCATGGTTTCAGGCCTTACATTCAAGTCTTTAATCCATTTTGAGTTGAGTTTTGTGCACAGTGTAAGATGATGGCCTATTTTCATTCTTTTGCATGTGGCTGTCCAGTTTTCACAACGCATTTATTGAAGAGATTTTCCTTTCTCCATTGTATGCTCTTGGCTTCCTTGTTGAAAATTAGCTGTCCATAGATGTGTGGGTTTATTTCTGGGCTCTCGATTCTGTTCCATTGCTCTGCGTGTCTGTTTTTGTGCCACTACCATGCTGTTTTTGTTACTATAGCTTTGTAGTATATTTTGAAATCAGGGAGTGTGATACCTCCAGCATTGTCCTTTTTCCTCAGGATTCCTTTGGGTACTTGAGGACTTTTATTGTTCCATATAAATTTTAGGATTCTTTGTTCTATTTCTGTGAAAAATGTTGGAACTTTGATAGGGATTGCACTAAATCAATAGATTGCTTTAGGAAATATGGACATTTTAAGTATTGTAAATGGGATTTTATTCTTAATTTCTCTTTCTGCTACTTTGTTGTTAGCATTAGAAACACAACTGATTTTTGTATGTTGATTTTGATCCTGCAACTTTACTGTATTCATTTATTATTTCTAAAAGTCTTTTAGTGGATTCTTTAGAGTGTTCTCTATATAAAATCATGTCGATTACAAATTGTGACAGTTTCACTTCTTTTACAATTTGGATCCCTTTTATTTCTTTTTCTTGTCTGATTTCTCTGGCTAGGACTTCCAATACTATGTTAAGTAAGAGTGGTGAAAGTGGGCATCCTTGTCTGGTTCCTGTTCTTAGAGTGATTACTTTCAGTTTTTCTCCATTGAGAATGATATTAGCTGTGAGTTTGTCACATATGGCCTTTATTATGTTGAGGTGTTTTCCCTTTCTCCCCATTTTATTTAGTTTTTCTCGTAAATGGATGCTATATCTGGTCAAATGCTTTCTCTGCAGCTATTGAACTGATTGTGTGATCTTTATTCTTCATTTTGTTGATTGATTTGCGCATGTTGAACCATCCCTGCATCCTTGGAATAAATCTCACTTGATCATGGTGTATGATCTTTTTAATGTATTGTATTCAATTTGCTAGTATTCTGTTGAGGATTTTTTTTTAAGGTTTTATTTCTTTCCTTTTTCTCGCCAAAGCCCCCCGGTACATAGTTGTATGTTCTTCATTGTGTGTCCTTCTAGTTGTGGCATGTGGGATGCTGCCTCAGCGTGGTTTGATGAGCAGTGCCATGTCCGCACCTAGGATTTGAACCAATGAAACACTGGGCTGCCTGCAGCGGAGCACACGAATTTAACCACTCGGCCACAGGGCCAGCCCCTCTGTTGAGGATTTTTGCATTGATGTTCATCAATGATATTGGTCTGAAATTTCCTTTTTTGCATGTTGTCCTTGTCTGGTTTTGGTATCAGGATAATATTGACTTTGTAAAATGAGTTAGGAAGCTTCCCCTCCTCTTCAATTTGCTGACTTCAAGCTCTTTGGATAAATACCCAGTAGTGGGATGGCTGGATCATATGGTAGTTCTAGTTTTAATTTTTTGAGGAATCTCCATACTGTTTTCAATAGTGGCTGCACCAGTTTGCATTCCCACCAGCAGTGTATGAGGGTTCCTTTTTCTCCTCAACCTCTCCAACATTTGTTGCTATTAGTTTTAGATATTTTTGTCATTCTAACGGGTGTAAGGTGAAATCTTAGTGTAGTTTTGATTTGCATTTCCCTGATGATCAGCGATGATGAGCATCTTTTCATGTGACTATTGGCCATCTGTATATCTTCTTTGGAGAAATGTCTGTTCATGTCTCCAGCCCATTTTTTGATCGGGTTGTTTGATGTTTTGTTGTTGAGTTGCGAGAGTTCTTAATATATTAAGGATATTAAGCCTTTGTCAGATATATGACTTGCAAATATTTTTTCCCAGTTAGTGGGTTGTTTTTTTGTTTCAATCCTGTTTTCATTTGACTTGAAGAAGCTCTTTAATCTGATGAAGTCCCATTTGTTTATTCTTTCTATTGTTTCCCTTCTCTGAGAAGGCATGGTGTCAGAAAAGATCCTTTTAATACTGATGTCAAAGAGGGTACTGCCTACGTTTTCTTCCAGAAGCCTTATGGTTTTAGGTCTCACCTTTAGGCCTTTAATCCATTTTGAGTTTATTTTGGTGAATGGTGAAAAAGAATGGTCAATTTTCATTCTTTTACATGTGGCTTTCCAGTTTTCCCAGCACCATTTGTTGAAAAGACTTTCTTTTCTCCATTGTATGCCCTCAGCTCCTTTGTCAAAGATAAGCTGTCCATAGATGCGTGGTTTTATTTCTGGGCTTTCAATTCTGTTCCATTTATCTGTGCACCTGTTTTTATACCAGTACCATGCTGTTTTGATTACTGTAGCTTTGTAGTATGTTTTGAAGTCAGGGATTGTGATGCCTCCCGTTTTGTTCTTTTTTTCTCAGGATTGCTTTAGAAATTCGGGGTCTTTTGTTGCCCCATATGAATTTTAGGATTCTTTCTTCTAATTCTGTAAAGAATGTCATTGGGATTCTGATTGGGATGGCGTTGAATCTTTAGATTGCTTTAGGTAGAACGGACATTTTAAGTATGTTTATTCTTCCAATCCATGTACTTGGAATGTCTTTCCATCTCCTTATGTCGTCATCCAATTCTCTCAGAAAGGCCTTGTAATTTTCATTATATAGTTCCTTCACTTCCTTAGCTAAATTTACCCCAAGGTATTTTATTCTTTTTGTTGCGATTGTGAATGGTATTGTATTCTTGAGTTCTTTTTCTGTTGGTTCATTACTGGAGTATAGAAATGCTACTGATTTATGCAAATTGATTTTATACCCTTCAACTTTGCTGTAGTTGTTGATTACTTCTAACAGTTTTCCAATGGATTCTTTGGGGTTTTCTATATATAAGATCATGTCATCTGCAAACAGCGAGAGTTTCACTTCTTCCCTCCCTATTTGGATTCCTTTTATTCCTTTTTCTTGCCTGATTGCTCTGGCCAGGACCTCCAGTAGTATGTTAAAGAAGAGTGGTGATAGAGGGCATCCTTGTCTTGTTCCTGTTTTCAGGGGGATGGGGTTCAGTTTTTGCCCATTGAGTATGATGTTGGCTATGGGTTTGTCGTATATGGCCTTTATTATGTTGAGGTAGTTTCCTTCTATGCCCAATTTGTTCAGAGTTTTTATCATAAATGGCTGTTGGATCTTGTCAAATGCCTTCTCTGCATCTATTGAGATGATCATGTGGTTTTTATTCCTCAGTTTGTTGATGTGGTGTATCACGTTGATTGATTTGCGGATGTTGAACCATCCCTGTGTGCCTGGTATGAATCCCACCTGATCCTGATGTATGGTTCTTTTGATGAATTGCTGAATTCTGGTTGCCAAAATTTTGTTTAGAATTTTTACATCTATGTTCATCAGTGATATTGGCCTGTAGTTCTCTTTTTTCGTGGTGTCCTTGTCAGGTTTTGGTATCAGCGTGATGTTGGCCTCATAGAATGTGTTAGGAAGTGTTCCATCTTCCCTAATTTTTTGGAATAGCTTGAAAAGGACAGGTATTAAATCCTCTCTGAAAGTTTGGTGGAATTCCCCAGGAAAGCCATCTGGTCCTGGGGTTTTATTCTTTGGGATGCTTTTGATTGCTGTTTCAATCTCTTTCCTTGTGATTGGTCTGTTCAAATTGTCTGCCTCTTCTTGAGTGAGCTTTGGGAGATTGTAGGAGTCCAAGAATTTATCCATTTCCTGTAGGTTATCCATTCTGTTGGCATATAGTTTTTTGTAGTATTCTCTTATAATCTGTTGTATTTCTGCAGAGTCTGGTGTTATTTCTCCTCGCTCATTTCTGATTTTGTTTATTTGAGCTTTCTCCCTTTTTTTCTTTGTAAGTCTGGCTAGTGGTTTGTCAATTTTATTTATCTTCTCAAAAAACCAGCTCTTTGTCTCATTGATCCTTTCTACTGCCTTTTTCGTTTCAATAGTGTTTATTTCTGCTCTGATTTTTATTATTTCTCTCCTTCTGCTGACTTTGGGCTTCATTTGTTCTTTTTTCTCTAGTTCATTTAGGTGTGCTTTAAGGTTGCTTATTTGGGATTTTTCTTGTTTGTTAAGATGTGCCTGTATTGCGATGAATTTTCCTCTTAATACAGCTTTTGCTGTATCCCATATGAGTTGGTATGGCATGCTATCATTTTCATTTGTTTCCAGGTATTTTTTTGTTTCTTCTTTAATTTCTTCAATGATCCATTGCTTGTTCAGTAGTGTGTTGTTTAGTCTCCACATCCTTGTGCCTTTCTCAGCTTTTTTCTTGTAATTAATTTCTAGCCTTATAGCACTATGATCTGAGAAGATGCTTGTTATTATTTCAATTTTTTTAAATTTGTAGAGGCTTTCCTTGTTTCCCAACATATGGTCTATCCTAGAGAATGTTCCATGTGCACTTGAGAAGAATGTGTATTCAGCTCTTTCAGGGTGGAGTGATCTATATATGTCTATTAAGTCCAATTGTTTTAGTTTTTCATTCAGCTCCACTATTTCCTTGTTGATTTTCTGTCTGGATGATCTGTCCATTGATGTGAGTGGGGTGTTGAGGTCCCCTACTATTATTGTGTTGTTTTTAACATCTTCGTTTAGGTCTGTTAATAGTTGCTTTATGAATCTTGGTGCTCCTGTGTTGGGTGCATAGATATTTATAAGCGTTATTTCTTCTTGATGAAGTATCTCTTTGATCATTATATATTGTCCCTCTGTGTCTCTCTTTACCTGTCTTATTTTGAAATCCACTTGGTCTGATTGAGAATTGCAACACCTGCTTTTTTTTCCTTGCTATTTGCTTGAAGTATTGTCCTCCACCCCTTCACCCTGAGTCTGTGTTTGTCGTTGGG
Source organism: Equus caballus (assembly GCF_041296265.1). NCBI lineage: Eukaryota > Metazoa > Chordata > Mammalia > Perissodactyla > Equidae > Equus > Equus caballus. Next base: position 24,358,511 of record NC_091687.1, read on the forward strand.
GCTGAGGTGTGTTTCCTGGAGGCAACAAATTGTTGGATCTTGTTCTTTAATCCATTTTGCCACTCTGTGTCTTTTTATTGGAGAGTTCAATCCGTTCACATTGAGAGTGATTATTGATGCATGTGGACTTAATGCTGTTAACCTGTCACTCATTATCTTGTTTTCCTGTGTTTCTTTTCCTGTGTGCTTTAGACTACCCATTTAATACTGCAATTTCTTATGCTGGGTTTCTTAGATTTTTCCTTATTTATGATTTGTGACTCTGTTCTGTACTTTATTTTAGTGTCTACCTTGAAGTTTGTATTTAGAATCTCGTGTATAATATAGTCTATTCTCTGGTGGTCTCTTAGCTACTTGACCAATACTGATTTAGACCCTTTGCTCTTCCCCTCCTAAATAATTATTTTCATTTTTTATTCCAACTCCTCTTATTCATTTGTAGTTAGAGTGCTAAGATTGTCCTTGTTTTGGTAGTTTCCTTATTTTTACCCTAATGCTATAGTTGAATATTTGCTATCCTGTTCTGGTTCTATCCATCGGTCTCCCTAGTCTGTGGCTTGTGTCCCCTTTCTCCCTTTTTTCTTTTTTCGAGTATGAGAGCCTTCTTGAGGATTTCGTGTAATGGAGGGCTTTCAGTTACAAATTCCCTTAACTTTTGTTTGTCTGGAAAAGATTTAATTTCTCCCTCGTATCTGAAGGAAATTCTTGCTGGATAGAGTATTCTTGGCTGAAGGTTTTTATCCTTTAAAGCTTTGAATATATCACTCCATTCTCTCCTAGCTTGTAGGGTTTCTGTAGAGAAATCTGCTGACAGTCTGATAGGGGCTCCTTTATAGGTTATTCTCTTTTTTTTCCTTACTTCCCTGAGTATTCTCTCCTTATCATTCCTATTTGCCAACTTTACTACTATGTGCCTTGCAGTAGGTCTTTTTACATTGACAAATCTAGATCTAAAACCCTCCTCTGCACACATTTCTCCATTGATCCCTAGATTTGGGAAGTTCTCTTCAATAATTTCATTAAGCACACTTTCTGCTCCATTTTCCTTTTCCATATTCTTGGGAATTCCTATGATCCTTATGTTCTTACTCCTCATTGAATCCATTATCTCTTGGAGATTTTCCTCATTTTTTTTAATTCTTAGTTCTCTTTCTTCCTCTGTCTGGCGCCATTCAGCCTGTCTGTCCTCGATTATGCTAATTTTCTCTTCTATGTTGTCTACACAGGCATTCAGGGAATCTGTATTCTGTTTTATCTGGTCCATTGTGTTTTTATCTCAAGTAATTATGTTTGATTCTTCTTTATGATTTCAATCTCTTTTGTGAAGTAACTCCAGAACTCGGCTTGTTTCTCTATCTTTCTCTCTACCTCATTGAGTTTTTTGATTATAGCTGCTCTGAATTCATTATCACTTAGTTTACCTAATTCCAAGTCCTCAGGACTTAATTCTGTGTTTTTATTGTTTTCCTTCTGGTCTGGGGCTTTTATAAATTGCTGGATGGTAGAGGAGCGGTTTTTTCTCATGGTGGTAGAATTCAGTTGCAGTTACAGCCTGTTGCCACTAGATGGGGGTCGAGAGCGGCATGTTATGAGCTCTCCGCCTTGGCGCAAGATGGCTGCGCCCACTGGCTTTGCTGGGGGGGTGGGGCTGTTACTCACACGCGCCAGTCTGGGTTCAGATCAGTTCTGTTCTCTGGTCTCCCAAGGCCCTTGATTTATGGGGTCCCCACGGATGGAAGCTTTCCCCCCGTCAGCGGGTCTCCACTGAATCAGCGGCAGGAGTCCTGGATGATCCCCTGGTCTCGCGGCCCCTCCCCCGCTCCTTCCTGACCCGCGCCGCAGCGATCGCAGACTCTAGGGAAGGGAGCGATGTTCTCTCCTACCGTTCCAGCGCCTCTGGGGGTGTAAGCAAGGTTTATGATCTCCGCCTTCTTGGTATTGTAGGTCTCTAACGAGCTGGCATTAGTTTTGTTCTCTGAAATTCAGTTCTTCCAATCTTTTGTTGTATTTTGGAGGGGAGAGAATCCTGGGTCAGCTCACCCCGCCATTTTGCTCCGCCCCCTCCTCGCTTATATACGGATTTTGTTTTTTTATCCAATCGGCCATACTATGCCTTTTGATTGGACATTTAGTCCATTGACATTTAAAGTAGCTATTGATAAAAATGTATTTATTTCTGTTTTGTTACTTTTTTTCTGGGTGTTTTAGTAGTCCTCCTCTGTACCTTTCTTCTTCTTTTGCTCTCTTCCCTTGTGGTCTGATGGCTTTCTTTAGTAATATGTTTGATTTCTTCCCTCTTACTTATTTGTTTATTTATAAGAAGTTTCTGGTTTGTGATTATCATGAGGTTCATGTATAATATTCTATGTATAGAGCAATCTATATTGAGTTGATAGTCTCTTTAGTTAGACCTCTTTCTAAAAGCTCTACTCTTTTACTCCCCTCCTCCCACATTATATGTTTTTCCAATCATATCTAATATATTATTTTGTGTGTGTCTATCCATTGCTCTCTTATCATTGAAGTAGGTAGTTTTAGTACTTTTGTCTTTTAATCTTTATAATAGCTTCATAGCTGATTGATCTGCTACCTTTACTATAATTTTCCCTTTACCAGTCATTTTATAGCCTGTTTTTGGTTGTTTTTTTCCCCATAATTTTCTTATCCCTATTTGTGGTCTTCTCTTTCCCACTTAAACAGTCCCTTCAGCATTTCTTGTAGAACTGGTGATAAACTCCTTTAATTTTTGCTTGTGTGGAGAACTGTATCTTTCCTTCCATTCTAAATGATAACTTTGCTGGATAGAGTATTCTTGGCTTTATGTTTTTTCCTTTCAGCAATTTAAATAAGTCATGCCACTCCCTTCTATTCTGTAGGGTTTCAACTGAGAAGTCTACTGATAGCCTTATGGGCTTTCCTTTGTATATCACTTATTTCCTTTCTCTTGCTGCTTTTAGGATTCTCTCTTTATCGTTAATTTTGGACATTTTAATTATAATGTGTCTTGCCATGGGCCTCTTTGGGCTTATCTTGTTTGCTGTTCTCTGTGCTTCCTGTATTTGGATGTCTATTTCCTTCCTTAAGAAAGTTTTCAGCTATTATTTCTTCAAGTAGATTCTCTGCCCCTTTGTCTCTCTCCTCTCCTTCTGGGACATCTATAATATGAATGTTAGTGTGCTTGATATTGTCCCAGAGTTCCCTTAGACTGTTCTCATTCTGTCTAATTCTTTTTTCTTTTTCTCTTCAGCTTGGGTGATTTCCTCTAGTCTTTCATCCAGTTCACTGATCCATTCTTCTGTATCATCTACTCTGCTATTGAGTCCCTCTAGTGAATTTTTCATTTCCAGTATTGTATTCTTCATTTCTGATTGGTTCTTTTTCATATTTTCCAATTCTTTGTTAACATTCTCACTGTGTTCATCCATTCTTCTCCCAATATCAATGAGCATCATTATGAGTTTTTGTTTGAACTCTTTTTAGGTAGATTGCTTCTGTCTGTTTCATTTAGTTCTTTTTCTGGTTTTTTTCCTGTTCCCTTGCTTGGAATGTATTTCTTTGCCTCCTCATTATGCCTCTTTCTCTGTGCTTATATCTATGTATTAGGTGACTCAACTATGTCTCCTGTTCTTGGAGAAGTAGCCTTATGTAAGACATGCCTTTTGAGGCCCAGCAGTGTGCTTCCCTCCATCACCAGTCCAAATGATCCAGGAGTGACCCCTGTGTGGGCTACTCTTGTCCTTCTGCTGCAGCAGGGTTGCTCTTACCGCAGGCACCCAGGGAGTCTAGGCTTTCCCTCCCTGGCCAGCTGTTTGTAAATCAGATTTGGGGAGCCCCAGCATGATTAGCTGCAAGGTCTAATAGCATACTCCTATTACAGTTTTCCTGTTAAATGAGTAGGCACCCAGTGTAGCTGGTTGCTAGTCTCATAGGCTTACAGTTGCTGTAGGCCTCAGGCCTGCAAGAGTACTGTCAGCTCTCTTAGGATTGCAGCTGAGTGGGGCTGGCCCCAGGCATAGGAATGCACAGTTGTTTCAGGCTTTGGAAGGTAGGGCCGATCTCCTTTTTGGCTGTTTCTGAAACACAGCTTTTCTGCCACAGATAAGCCCCACCCCCCACAGGTCCACACAGTCCTGGCCCATGCACACTTGCCAACCCCCTGAGCATACCCAGTCATCCCACTGCAGAGGCCCCCCACCTCTCCACCAACACACCCTCACAGTTCACCTGGTCTTCACACAGGCCCTGGCCCACAGAGATGGGCACACTTGCCTGCCTGTAGAGGATCCAGGCACTCAGTCTCTGCAGGCTGAAAAGTTTTCCAAGGGCTTGCTGTTGGGTGGAGCCAGTCCCTAGGGTGGGCTTCCTGCCCTGGATGAGCTGGATTAAATCTGTGCTCTAGTGTGTGTGACAGACTCCTGGGCTAACAGGCCAGGGGAAGAACTCCAATGATGTCTGTCGGCATCTGTGTCAGCACACCGGTACTAGGTCTCAACAATGGCTGCCACCAATGTCTCAGTCTCTGGAGAGGTCTCACCTCTCACCAAGATGCACTCAGAGCCTACCTGGTGAGTCTCTTTTCACCAAAGGCCTGTGCACCTTTCTGGTGATTTTTGGTTGCTCTCTGAGACTGGGGGATTTGTGCGTGGGCCTTTTAAGAGCTGGCTTTACTCTGCTTATGTCAATAGCTTTTCTGGGGGATATTCCCCACTGTATTAGTAGCCAGCAAAGCCAGATAGTATGACACTTGTCTCAGTTGTGTTGAGTCTGAAGGATGCTAATAGCAGTAACGTGCCCTAGCTCAGGTCACCACTTCTCCAGGGAAGGCTGCGTACCTTAGGGTGGCTCCCGCCTGGCTGGCTCTGAAGCTCCACCACTTGCGAAGGTGGCTTTTTTCTCTCCAGAAGTAATTTCTGCCTCTTCTGCCTCAGTCAGGACCTTCACTTGTTGTGGGGGTTCTTTTTATCCAGTTTTCAGTTCTCTCTCTGGGGTAATTTTTCCAAGAATAGTTGTAACCTGGTTGTGTTTGTGGGAGGAGGTGGGTTCAGATTCTGCCTATGACAGCATCTTGAAGAGATCCAGTCTAAGTTTTGATAAATAGATAAATGGAACAAAACCGGAAGGCCAGAAATAGGCCCACACAAATATGGTCAATTGATACTCAAGAAAGGCACCAAGGTAATTCAATGGGGAAAAGATGGTCTTTTTACCAAATGGTGCTGGTACAATTAGATATCTATATGGAAAAAAATAAACCTCAGTACTTCCCTCATATAATACACTAAAATTAACACAAAACGGACCATCGACTGAAAAGTAAAAATTAAAACCATAAAACTTCTAGGAGAAAACAGAAAATTTTTGTGATCTCACTATAGGCAAAAATTTGACAGGTAACATAAAGCTATACCTATAAAAAATATTGATGATTTAGACTTCATAAAAATTAAAAATGTTTACTCTTCACAGGACTCTTAAGAATAGGGAAAGGCAAGGCACAGTCTAGGAAAATATACTAATAATACATATATCTGGCAAAAGACCCACATAGAGCATATATAAAGAACCTTGTAACTCAGTAATTAGAAGACAGCCCAATTTTATAAAGGTAAGGAAGCAAGTTAAACATTCAACAAAAGAATATATACGATGACCAATAAACACATGAAAAGATGCTCAACATTATTAGTTAAGAGGAAAATGCAAGTTAAAATCATCATGAGCCCCTACTACACACCCACCAGAATTGATAAAATTAAAAAGAATGTCAACACCAAATATTAACAGATATGGCTCGACTAGAACTCTCATTGATTGCTGTGGGAATATAAAATGGTATGACCATTTTAGAAAATACTTAGGCTGCTTTTTATAAAGTTAAACATCTACTTACCCTAAGACCCACAGCAGTCTGCTTCTAGGTATTTACCAAGATAAATGAGAACGTTTGTACACACTTATACACATATGTTCATGGCAAACTTATTCATACTAATTAAAAACTGGAAACAATCCAAATGTCCATCAACAGGAGAATGGGTAAATAAATTGGGGTATATTCCTACAAAGGAATAGTACTCATGAGAAAAAATGATTGAACTACTAATAGATGCAACAACATGAATAGATCTCAAAAATGTTATGTTAAACAAAAAACACTTGAACATGGGCACAAAAGAGAACATTCTGTATAATTTCGTTTATATGAAATTCTAAGAAAGTCAAATTGACAATAGTGATAGCAGATCAGTGGTTGCCTGGGCCACAAGAGGCCCTTTGGGAGGTGATGGAAATGTTACACATCTTTGATTGTGATTGTGGCTGCCTGTGTGTATACATTTTCAAAACTCACTGAACTGATTAAACGGGTGCATTTTATTGAGTGTAAATCATACCTCAATACAGTTGTTTTTTAAAAATTCCTGTTTTCCTGTTTGAACCTTGAAACATGTTTTCGAATTTCTTTTATTAGAGAACATTTAGAAGTGCTAAAAGAAACAAGGGTTTGTGTATTATCAGAAATATCTAAAACAGACACAAGATGGCAATGGTACTTCAAAAAGCATATGTGTATTCCTCTCCCCCTCCCCCTCCCCCTCCCCCTCCCTCTCCCCCTCCCTCTCCCTCTCCCAGGTTCACCTGACAGCCTTTCATCCTTCAGGGCAGTTATTGTCCTTTTCCAGATGCTTTCAGGACTCTTGTCTAATATACTTGATTGTTGTCTACAGTCAGTAACTATGCCACAGATACTTTAAACATCTCAAAAGCTTTTTAAGTTTTTCTTTTTAAGCTTTTTTTTCCTATTGTTAGCAAAAGTCAAAATGGTAAATAGTTCACAATCAGTAAGATATTTTGTTATTAGGGAGATTAGGGAGATATGTCTATTAGAACTTGTTACTCGCCAATGGAGCTGAGAAATGTGCCTTACCTCTGGAAATCGTGTTTTACATTTCCATATAGTCCTTTGGTTTGTATTTCACAGTCACCGTTAGAGGGCAGTGCAGAAGCAGAAATGCGATCACAGGCGACTGCGACGTGGGAAATGCAGTGGGATTGTTTGGTTGTCGGTCCAGGAACACTTTTTAGTGTAGGAACCAACTAGGTTTTCCAAAAAGGAGACTATAAGCAGATTATTAGTGAACACCAAGAAGCATTCATTCTATCTAAAGTAAAGAATGAAAAGGAAAAGAATACATTTCTTGAAACTATCTGATTCAGAATTTTCTGTTTAGAACATTGTCAGTAATAAAGTAGTTCCTATCATGGAACTTTCCTGAAGCTAACTCTAACCTCTGGACTCCACATATAAAACAACCACGTGAGGACCCAGTGGAGAGAAGCGAGCAGGCCGATTCTGGAGGGCAGCGAAAGTCCTTTCCAGAGGGCAGTGAAGTCCATTCGGGAGGGCAGAGAAAGTCAGGGGAGAGAAGGGGCTGGGTGAGGGCCCTGGTGATGACTTTCACCCTGAGGGCAGACCGAAATCTGGGCCGCGGGGATGGGGAAAGCTCAGACAGGAACCTGACCGTACTGCTCGGAGGATCAGGGGAAAGAGTGGGGAGGCCGCAGTCCTTGGAACACGAGGGAGGTGACGAGGCTCCCGGCGCGGGCGTCCCTCGGCTTGGCGCCCGGTGCTGAAGGGGTGGCGCTGCGGGCCGGCGGGGGCTAGCGCCGACCCCCGGCGGTAGTCCACAGGCTCCTCGGTAACATGTGGAAGCTTTGGTCTGTTCTTCAGACGCCAGGGGAAACTGGCCATTCCCCGGCCCTCTTTCGGAGGCCTGGCAGAGAGCAGGTGAGGGAAGGCCCTCACACAGGGCTTGGGGGGCGGGGGGGGGGGGGGTTGCTGCTCCCATTTCTCCTGTGTGCTTTACGTGGAATCTGGTGATTATTTCCCACTTTCTGAGGGAAATTCTAGTGGCAGACCGTCCACTCAGCTGGAGACTCTGGCCCTGTGGGCTTGCTGCTCACAGCCTTTATTACGGGCCCCTTTGTTAAACCCGGTTTGAGAAGACTGCGGCCTGTTTGCAGTGAGCAGCAGCTCGCTGGACTCCCCAGGACGTCCCGGATGGCTGCTGCCTACAGCCAGCGCGGGGCGTCAGCAAGCCCCAGGACTATTTCAGCACCGCCTTCTGACTCCTGTTGACAGTGGACCCTCCAGTCTGTATTAATCTTCATTTCCTGTTGCCTCCTAGTTTACTCTGTGGTTCCTTTTACATGATTTTGAGTAATCATGTGTACCAGTTATTAAAATGACTACAATCTCTACCCCGGAATCATCTATTCTTCTTTTTCCTTCCTCTCCTATCCAGTCACCATTCACCCACAAGTCCTGTAAACTAACATCTGTGCCCCTCCGCCCTTCCCTTCTCACCTGGATCACTCCTGAGTGCTTTCCCTGCCTCCATCATGTCCGTGTGTGCCATTCTCCTCCACACCCACGAGTTAAACTTTTAAATATGCTTATCAGTTTATATTAATCTTTTGTTTGAACTTCTCCTGTGGCATCTTATTGTGGTTAGAACAAAATGGAATCTCCTTACAGGTCCCCTGATCACTTCTCTGAAGTCACCCCTAATGCTCCTCCCCTCAATCACTGTGGTCTGGATTTCTCACTGTCCCACAAATATTTCAAACTCTTCCTTTCATCCACCTGGCCACTCTTGCTGTTCCTGTGCTTGAATGTTCTTTCTTTGCTTTGCTGCCTCCTTTTTATCATTCTTGCTTTGATTCTATTTGTCTCCTCAGAAAGGTCCTTTCTGGCTGTCCTAACTAAAGTGGTCCTCACCCAGCCTCAGTCCCTCTCTATCCCATGGCACTGTTTGGTTTCTTTCATAGCACTTACCAGTATCAGAAATTGTCTTTATTTTTTGGTTTGTTGTAACACCATGCAGTTCAGATACAGAGTTGATTGGAGAAAAACATTCATTCAGAGAAGTAGTAGAGCGTGTACAATCTTCCTAATTCTTGTTTTGTTAGAGCTTGAGCGAGGTGTGGATAGTCTGCATGTCCTATGGCCAGGGTACAATAAAGAAGGGCAATCCCCCAGGATGTTCTGTATATTTATGGTGCGTATTTTGGGGACGGAGGCAGGGTCAAGAAGCATCCACCAGGCTACATAAGTTCCCTGGTTGGGGAAATGCCCTTGTTGGAAAGGAGGATACTCCAGAATATGACAACTAGTAATTAGCCTGTCCTGTTAAAGTAACTCAGATCTCCCTGACAAGCTCTGCTAAGCTACCAAAAGCAGGAGGACATAAGCACCCAGGGCCATTGGTTTTGTCTCCTCACTAAAATGTAAGCACCATAGAGGCAATGACATTTTCTGTCTTGTTTGCCACTAGAATAGTTCTGGGCACATAGAAAGATAATCCAAAAATGTTTGTTGAATGACTGAAAGAATAATATGAGTAATGATGAAGTAACTAACTAAAAAGGAACTGAAATTTAGAAGGAAAGGCCCTATTTACTTGAAATTGCATCTTATTTATATTATGTCTTGCTGGGTGGATAGGTGTCTAAATTTATTGCAGCAATGTAACTGACAGTAGAAGATACAGGGGCAAGGCATCACAAATGTGACTCCAGCTATTAGGGATTCTTCCATTGCTTTTAAATACATACTCATGCTAACTTAATGCTGTCTACAACTTCATTTATAAAATTCTAACCATCAGTTTCACTTGTGCTGTCTCTTAAATCAGTGGTGCAATCTTTGGTGTTGGAATCAAATTTTTTGATCATTTTTGTAAGAGGAACAGATTGGGATTCTTTGGGGACATGTTCCAAGTGTCTCTTTTTTATTCTCAGACTGTTTTGTTCATCTCAAACCAAGATCACAGTCTGTCCTGGATTGCTTTTGGCGCAAGAGTGATAATGAGGTCATTTCCACTATGATAAGGTCAATGTTGGTAATGCTTACTGCATCCTGATCAATTTTTGGAATGCTTCTAAATTAGCAAAGTAAGAAAAAAATTAAAAATTTTTTAATTTTAAAATTATTTAATTTATTATTTTTATTATAATTAATAATTAAATAATTAATTTAATAATTAAATAAGAAATAATTAAATAAATAATTATTAAAATTATTAATTATTAAAAAAATTTTAAAAAGTAAAGGAAAAGTTTGTGATGAGCTAAATCCTGAGGAGTGTGACTAGTTCTACAATGTAAAGTACTCACCACGTACTTGATCAAATTCATCTCTTGAGGATTACTCATTATAAGAAACTTCCCTGGGGTTTAAATTAGTGTTGTAGTTTTACTTATTTCATAATTATAAATCCTTGGAATAGATATTATTGACTTATAAAATTAATAGGATTTATTTTCATAATGTCAGTGAAAACTATAAAGTAGGCAAAACAAATCTTTAGCACTCTCTACCGTGACCCATTTCTGGAATCATTTTTCTCTACCAATGTAACATCTGTTATTCAGGGCTCTTAGGGACTAAACAATGACACATAATGGAGAAATTGCACAAATTAGCTCACTGTGTATTTCTACAAGTCAAGTAATCTGCTGCAATAATTTTAAAGCAATTTTCTTAACCTAATAATTAGTTTAAGACAATCTTAAACTCTCTTAAATTTTATATCCTTGGCTACTTTTTCCTTGAAATTCTCATCAACATCCTTTTTCCGCATTTTTTTCTATTTTCTTCCTGTGCCTTCTTGGGCTATTTAATGATTCTTTTACTTTCTTCAACAGCCTCCTAACCAGTAGTGAAATTCTGCAGTCAATCCACTACTCCTATTACCCTTCAAACTTTTTTTAACCTCATATAATCACATAGCCTCAACTTTCACTTTACTGTAGGCTTCCAGCCAAACTTTTGAATAACTTTTGTAGCCACATATGAAACTTGACATCTCCGTTTAACTGTCCTGCAAGTTCCTCACACTCAACTCATCCACATCTCCTCTGTCCCCACCACCAATCCTTTTGCGTTTTCTTGATTTCAAGGTTGTGATGAGCATCATCCACTTTTCCAAACTATAAGCATAGGGTCTTTCTTTGTTCGATCCGCTCACTTCCTACCACTTTCCATATCCAGTCATCAAGCTTAGTAGTATGTATTTTCTTAAAATCTTTCCTATCTTTTCCTTCCTCTCCATCTTCATTCTCACCAGAATAACTGCAACCTCATGTCTGGTCTCTCTAAAGCTCAGTAGTCACTCCACGTTCACAGATGCTGAGAGGTAGCAGTCCTGAATCCTCAAGTCTCTTCAGGAGCAACCTTAAGGCCACTCTAGGCCTCTTGTATGAAGTGTGACCTTCCCACTATTAATAAGGCTCTAAGTTGATTATATGGAAATTATGGGAAGTGTATTGAGATAAACTCAAATGATGCCAGCAAATATTTCTTGTATATAAAGAATGTATAAGAATTTGGAGAATAAAAACTACAGAAGTGGAAGATATGAACCTGACCTCCAAAAGGAAGGGGGAATGAGTAGAAAGCCAGTGTTGGAGTGACCTGGTTCAGATTTCAGCTCCACCACTAGTTTGACTCTGGGCAAGATACTTACATGATTTTAGCTTCAGTTTCCTTATCTGTAAAATGAAGATAATATCTCATTCAAAGGGGCATTTTGACAGTTAAATAATATTGTATATAAAGTTTCCATCTGGAAACTTGCACATGGTAGATTCTCATCGAATCATAACTGTTAATACTTAGGGTCACAGGACTTATAAACTTGAAAAGTAAAATATCAATAAAAGCTTTAAATAACTTTAAGGAAATAATAATAGAAGTGCCATGAAGAAATACACAGTATCTGCCATGGAATAGTGCTGACAGCCATTTTTGAAGGAGCCCAGAATGTCTGGAATAGAGAGAAATAATAGGCAAGTAACCCTTAGCTTAGATACAGCAGGACCATTTATTAAAATGCTGTTTGCATGAAAAAAAGATTTTGCCACATGGAGCATGAAAAATAAAGTTTGTAGATTTTGATGGTTTTTACATAAAAGTCTGAGACTCATCTCTCACCTCTGCCCAGTTACTTCTAGGTTTGAAAGCATTTTCCAGCCACTGTCAACTATTTAAGAGAAGCACTGGGAAAATATAGATGAATAAACCTTCCCTTCAGGTGCCACTCCCAAGACCACCAGACGCACCTGGGTGTGGGCTAGGTGAGGAGGGTAAAGATGTGTAGAAACTGCCATTTGTATTTACTGGAGACAACAGTGAGAGAGATTTTGACTTGGTTTAGGATCTTAGAGATCATTTAGTCCCACATTCCATTGACCAAAGAGGAAGCCCAAGCTCAGACCTGCTGAGTTGGACAAAGTCACCCAGCTACTGAATGGGAGAGCCAGGCCTGGAGCCCAGATCGCTCAGCTCCCAGTCCAAAACTTTTTTCCGCTGCTTCTTTACACTATTGAGGTTTTGGAATTTTACTCATTCAAATGCAAATGTTTTGTGTGCTTCTTTAATAGGACTTTTTTGGTCTTACTTTACTAAATAGGATTTGCTGTACTGAGTAAATGAGTGTAGATATGGAGGTGTTAAAATCATCAACCTCTTCTAAAGCATCATTATTTTCCATTTGTTTCTGTTTATGATGTGGAACACTTGCTTCTTTTTCCCTTACAGCTTTAATTGGAGACAGCAGTACGTAAACTTGATTTACATGTTCTAGTGGATGATACAAGCAGTGAGGATGAGATTAATAAAATCAATGTAGCCCATTCCTATTCCCACCCCTCCTTTGGGAATTCACCCAGGGGATTCGTTGAGGGAATTTGTTGCTATGAAATAGTGCTGCAGCTGGGCTCAGTGTGGGGTGTGAGTGGACTCACAAAAGCTAACAATATCTGCAGCTTAGAGAAGGTTAGAGATGTTATGGGTCATCCAATATTACACCACTGGAAAAAAATTATCAATGTGACCAACATATATCTTAATAAATTCTCATTCATCCATTCATCAGCTATTTATTGAAATCACACTATATTCCAGATATTCTCTTAGGTCCTGGGGATATACTGTCCTCATGCCTTTCTAGAGAGGTAGACAGACAAGTAAACAAGTACTTGTAATGCAATGTGATACGTGCCATGATAGGGGTAAAATGAAGTTCAGATGTTAGCACAGCAGAGCAGCATCTAACCCCATCTTCTAAGGTCAGTGAAGGCTTTTTTAGGAAGACATGATATTTAATCAGAGACCTAAAGAATAAAGGAGGTTATATAGGTGAAAAGGTAGAACAGAGGATGTTCCTGGCAAGGGAAACTGTGTGCAAAGGCTCTGTGGCCTTTCACCTGAACAGTGGGTCTGGAGCACCTGAACAGTGGGTCTGGAGCACAATCAGCAAGGGTAGGACCAGTGAAGGAGGAAGTGTGAGCGAATGGAGTGGGAGTAGCTTGAAGGGCCTTGAATACCATGCAAAGGCTCTTCCTGTCTTTGTTCCAAGACTTTGCATGCCATAGTTGCAGCTCCAGGAAAGCAATGTACTCATCCCCATAAGCCTGGCCTCATGATCTTTGAAGGATTGTGGTATGGAGATGATAAAGAGAGAATGGTACAGGTGAAGTCAGAGGATGTGGTATGTATATAGCCACTCAGAAAGAAGTCCTTGAGTGGAGGGGCATAGTTTTCTGATTGAGTCACACCCTGTGTCTTAGAGCTAGAGCAAGAGGGCAACAGAGGTAGGATTAGCTTCTGCTAATAGAAATAGAAAGATTTCAAGTAGCAATAGGTTAAACAAAATAGAAGTTTATTTTTCTGTCATGTGAAAGTAGCCTGCATTTGGTAGTCTGGGGCAGGTGTGGCAGTTCCACAATGTCATCTGGGTCCTCCTCCTTTTGCTTTGTTTCTGAAGCATAATTCTCAGCATGTGGCTCTTATATTATACCTACTGAAGCTACAGCCATCACATCTGCATTCTAGCCCGAAGTTGAGCCAAACAACTAGTAGTCCCTTGAATAAGTGTTAATGCTTCTTCCAAGTCAGTCAAGCTATTTGATTTTAGAGCACAAAGTTTCTGTGTGCTACTCATTGGATTTCTCAGCCTTGTTCCATAGCACTATAGTTGATGGAGATTTCTATCATCACCTTCATTAAGTAACTATTGTGTGTGTAGCAATAGCTAACTTTTATTTCCAGTGCTGTTTATGTTTTAGTCTTTTAAAAAAATTATTTTTTAACTTTTTATTTTTAAATAATTTCAGACTTACAAAATTTGCAAAAATACTACAGAGAGTTCCCATATACCCTTCTTTCAGCTTCCCAAAATCTCAACGTCCTACATAACCATACCATGCAATCAAGGACCGCATAATGACATTTTGGTCAATAATGGACCACATATACAATGGTGATCTCATAAGATTATAATGGAACTGAAAAATTCCTATCACTTAGAAATGTCGTAGCCATTGTGACATCGTAGCACAACACATTATTCACGTGTTTGTGGTGATGCTGCTGTAAACAACCTGCCGCACTGCCAGTCATATAAAGTATAGCACGTACAATTATGTACAATACATAATAATTGATAATGATAATAAACTACCATGTTACTGGTTTATGTATTTAGTATCCTATACTTTCATTGTTATTTTAGAGTATACACTTTCTGCTTATTTAAAAAAAAAACTATATGCTGTAAAACAGTGTGCTGTGTTATACCAACAATAGCCTCCTACATCTCATGTTTACCACATCTCTTGATTGCATCACCTTTCTCTTGTGCTTGATTTAATCTCTTGCTACTTTGTTCATCGTGGCTCCTAAGCGTACTAAATCCACTGCTAATGTAGCCAGTAAGAGTCCACACTGAGTGATTTATCTGGAAATGAAATTAAAAGTGATTAAGGACTACAAATGTGGAAAATCGGGATGCTTGTTGCTTGCCAGTGAGGCATGTCCCATTCCACCATAGCTATGATCTTGAAAAATAAGAGCAAAGTGACAAAAAGCTGTTAAAGCATCTGCTTCATTGAAGACAACAAGACTGTATCAGACATGGAGAAACTGTTAATGACCTGGATTGAAGACCAGACACAGAAGCGTATCCCTCTCAGCACCATGATGATTACAGCCAAAGCAAAAAGTTTATGATGTCAAAAGAAAAGGCTGGACTCTACTACAATGTTGAATTTCCTGCTAGTTCTGGGTGGTTGAAATGATTCAAGAATCATTATTCATTACAAAATGTGAAAGTGAGTGGTGAGTCTGCGAGTTCTGTTGTGAAGGCAGCTGAAAAATTTTTGGAAACTCTAGATAAGCTGATTGTGGAGAAAAATTATTTGCCAGAGCAAATATTCAATATGAATGAAACCGTCCTATTTTGGAAATGGACTTTCATCCATAACAAGGCCAAGTCAATGCTGGGTTTCAAGGCTTTTAAGGACAGGAAAACAGTCTTGCTTGGGGGTAAGGTTGTAGGCTATAAATTGAAACCCTTTGTGATCTGACACAGTGAAAATCCCAGGCCTTCAAGGATATCAGTAAACACACAGCCTGTGTACTACATGAGCAATGAGAAGTCATAGATAACCCAGCTCCTCTTCCAAGATGCCCTCCTGAATTGCTGTGCAAGCAAAATGGAGAAGTACTGTTTGGAAAATAACATACCTTTCAAAATTTTGCTTAGTGTTCATAATGCTCCTGGACCTCCTCCTTTTTTTGGTGGTCTTCATCCCAATATCAAAGCAGTGTTTCTCCCTCCAGACACCAACTCCAACCAATGGATCAAGGAGTTATAGCAGCTTTTAAGGCCTACTACCTGAGGAGGATCTTTGCCCAGGCTGTTGCTGCAACTGAGAAAACACTGCTGCAATTCTGGAAAGATTTTAACATCTATGACTGCATCAGGAACCTCACTTGGGCTTAGGGTGATGTCACCAAGGAATGTATGAATAGCATCTGGAAGAAGATACTCAAGAGGTTCATCAATGACTTCAAAGGATTTGCCAAGGATGAGGAGGTTGCAAAAATCAACAAGGCTGTGGTTGAGATGGCAAACAACTTAACCTGGGTGTGGATGAGGATGACATTGAGGAGCTTCTAGAGTTGGTTCCTGAGGAATTGAGTAATGAGGAGTTGTTGGAACTGGAACTGGAACACAGCTGAAGAAGAGGCAAGAGAAAAGCAAACTGCAGGAGAAAAAAAGAAGAACCCCCAAGAAAATTCACAGTGAAGGGTTTTGCAGATTTTGCAGACCTCAAGAAGCTCCTTAAAAAGTTTGGAAACGTGGACCTCAACACCAAAAAGTTTTCACTAATAGAGAGGAATGTTCATGGTGCATTATTTGTTTACAAGCAAATCTATGATGAGAAAAAGAAACAAACAAAGCAAACCACCATGAACATATTTCTTAAAAGAGTGACATTTCCTAAAGGAGAGCCTCAGGCAGGTGCTTTGGGAGATAATCCAGAAGAAGGCATTGTTATCATAGGAGATGACAGCTCCATGTGTGTTATTGCCCCTGAAGACCTTCCACTGGGACAAGATGTAGAGGTGGAAGACAGTGATATTGATGATTCTGACCCTGTGTAGGCCTAGGCTAATGTGCGTGTTTTTGTCTTAGTTTTTAATAAGAAATTTTAAAAAGTGAAATAAAAAATTTTAAAAATAGAAAAAGCTCATAAAATAAGGACATAAAGAAGGAAAATATTTTTGTACAATTGTACATTGTGTTTAAGCTAAGTTATACAAAAGAGTCAAAAAGTTAAAAAAAATAAAAAGTTTATAAAGTAAAAAAGTTACAGTAAACTAAGGTTAATTTATTGAACAAAGAAAAATTTTTTTATAAGTTTAGTGTAGCCTAAGTGTACAGTGTTTTTAAAGTCTACAGCAGTGTCCTAGGCTTTCAATTTCACTCACTACTCACTCACTGACTCACCCAGAGCAACTTCCAATCCTGCAGGCTCCATTCATGGTAAGTACCCTATACAGGTGTACCATTTTTTAAATCTTTTATATCATGTTTTTACTGTACCTTTCTATCTTTAGATATGTTTTGATACACAAATACTTACCATTGTGTTACAGTTGCCTAGAAATATTCAGAATAGTAACATGCTGTACAGATTTGATCCTACATGCTCCTGCAGCCTAGGAGTAATAGGCTATAGTGTATAGCCTAGGTGTGTAGTAGGCTACACCATCTAGGTTTGTGTAAGTCATTCCATAATGTTAGGACAATGATTAAATCACCTAATGATGCATTTCTCAGAACATATCCTTGTCGTTAAGCAACACATGGCTGTAATTATGAAAACAAAGAACTTATATTGACAGAATACTGTTAGTATATGTATATGCCTTATTCAAATTTGAAGTCCCACTAATGTTGTTCTTCTTGGTTCGAGATCCAGTCCAGGACTACAAGTTGCATTTAGTTGTCATGTCCCCTCAGTCTCCTCCAACAACATCACTTTTGTGCCTTCTAAATGCATTGTATCAGAAGGCATATGATATTTATATTTCCCAGTGCTCTTGATTTTAACTTTGATCTTTTGGTTAAGGTAGTGTCCACCAGGTTCCTCCACTATACAGTTACTATTTTTCCCTTTTGTATTAGATATCTTGTGGGGAGATAAACTGAACTGTGCAAATATCCTGTTTCTCATCATATTCCCCCACACACACTGATTTTACCACTTATAGATGACTTTTGCCTGCAACAATTGCTACTGTGTATTTTTCGAATGGTGGTTTTTGTTCTGATCTTTTGAAATGTCATCATAGCTGCACAATCTAATATTAGGCTTGAGAATATCAGGAGGTTAACTCTCCTCAAACCATTATTCTTATTAGTTGGTCCCTGATGCTTCACAATTATAGACCACTCCATGACGGTTATATGAGAGCCAACCATAGGGAATAAATAGCACCTGCTCCCGGTAGTCTCTCCTTGCTTATACTTAATCTTTTGTTTTTTTTCTCTTCTTTCTCTTTTGAATCTAGATTCCAGGCTTTATTCCTGGAATAAGGCTGGATCTGAGGTTCCAGGCTTTGCATCTTTTTGGTTCAGTACCCCATTGTCTCTCCCCTTTGCGTTATTAAACTTGACCTCCTTTTTGATTCTCAATTCTCTTCAGACCTCTAAATTTGGAGTCCCTACAACTTTAAGCCTTAATTCCCTCTTCTAAGCCCAGTTTTGCCAAACCTCATGCATTTGCTGAGGTGTTCCCTAGTATTTTCCTTCTAGAGGAGAAGAGCCAATAGTGGACAGATTGTTTAACAATTTAGGAATTTCGTGGGCATAATCAAATTGGATAAGTGATAATTTTTCATTAAAAAACTGTGCTATAGTGCATTGATTATCATCATGAGACATATGGGAGAAAGGAACAGGGAAGTAGAGGCAAGTCCTACTAAAGAGTATATCAAAGTCTTCTTGGAAAGTTGGGCATAATATGTTTATTAAAAGAATACGTGAGTCAAAAAAAAGGCTGAGAAACAGTGTCTTAGCACAAACTAAGCTATTTGCAAAATTTAGATATGACTGTGAATGAGAAAGAGGGTTGTAGTCAAGGAGTCAAGCTACTCTGAGCAACTGCACAGAGGAAAAGAAGGAAAAATAACAATAATAATTGTTTTATTGAGTGCTTACTGTGCACCAGGCCTCATGCTGAGTTCCTTACAAATGCTAACTCATCTACTGTCCACAACAGCCCTGTGAAATAGGAACAATTACTGTTCTTATTTTAGATTGTTGACTCAGAGCGGTGAAGTAATGAAAAGGCATGCAGGCAGTGAGTGAGAGAGCCAACACTCCACCCCAGACTTCTGACTCTATAGCCCACATCCAGATCATTGCCAACCATGCCAGGCCAGGTATGAAATCAGAAGGAGATATTCTTTGATACTTGGGCTTCCTGCCTAGGTTGAATCATGTTGGAAAAAGTGAGTGATAGGTTTCCTTGCTCAATATTGTTGGGCTAGAATTGATGATGACGACCCACTGCTGGTGATTCAAGTAGGCTGTGGTTATAAGGGATGACCTAAACTTGTACACTAATATAAAATGCTTCTTCCCATTTGAAATGTCCCCATTGACACTATTCTGCCACCATGGACACTCTCTGGCTTCCTGCCCATGACAGGGGCTGACCTTGGTTTATGTGGCAATGGAGGCTATCACATTGGTTATTGCACCACTGCGCACTTGGCCTCATTCTCATCTAACAAGTCTACCTACAGGATCTCAGTCACCACCACATACAAATTCACGCAAGATATAAAGCATATGAAGTAACTTATGAACAAAGAGAGAATCACATCCAACTAGAGAGCACCAAGAAAGAACCAAAAGGAGGCTGAAGCTACCAAGGGGAAAAATAGAAGAGAGAAAAGGAAGCACCAAGGCTGGTAATCAGCAAGTGCCAATATGGCCATACCTTTTGTTAAAATATTGTAATATTTCCAAATGTTGGTAGATGGTCACTGCTTTAAACTCACCCCTTTGCAGTGCCTCTGTCACCCTAGCCTCCTCATTTCCTCCTTCCAGCAACTGAAGGTTAATATCTGTTTAGTTTTAATGATTGGTGTCTATGCCCTAGGCAGTTGATAAATATTTAAATATTACCCCTTAAGAGAACTGGGAGTGAAAATGTGGCAAAAGTACCTTTTATCTACCTTTCATTGCCTTACTCCAGAGAGGAATTTCTATGAGGCACAATCTTTCTCTATATGGACATAATGTTCTAGTGGCATCTTCTATCATTTAACTCTGATATTGAAGAGTCTGCTTTCACTTTCTTTCTTTGGCAGAAACATCCAGCAGAGGGAAACTTCAACTCAAATTCCCTTGAGCCATTCAACAGAGCCTGCTCTTAAGAACTTTATCCTCTCAGGATGAGAGGCACTAGACAGCCTAGGCCTCTTCTCCAGAGTGGCATTAGGATGTTCCAGTATTTATCCATTGAGGAGGAGAGAGGCACTCAAATTCTTACGCCTTGTGTGTCTCCTTTTCTGAAATTAATAGCTCTTATATAAAAGTACAGTTCAGCCACTAAACTAATTAAAAAGGCATTCCAATCAATGCATGCATCTTGCAAAGGACATTAAGAGGTAGATTCAAAACCCATAGCAGCACTTCTCCAAAGTCCCTTCCTTCTGTCCCCAGTTCCTTTGCACCCTAGAGCTGCTCTCTGGTGACAGCCGCATCACCCCCGAAGCATCCCTCAAACCCCTATCCCCTCTTCCTCTTCTCATTCCAATGCGTTGTTATAGACCAATAGCCTCTCATAGTTTTCCCTACAGTTTCTCCTTCTACTCCAGTCTAGTTTCTCCTCATTTCTCGCTTTTTTCATGATTCGTCATCAAAAAGATCCACAAATTGTGTGGTGGAGGAAGCAGATTTAAATGAAGAACACGAACACAGAAATCTTGCTCTGTCTGGTGTCAGAGAAAGTGACGTACTGATAGAGTTGGTCCTCATGGGTCCATTTTGCTTTGGGAAGATTCAGGAAGTTTAAAAACAAAGCCAAAACTTTGAAAAGGTCAGTTTTCATGCATTTAAGAGGCTTAGAGTTGACTAAATTATCATTCCCTGTAAAATGCTGGTGGCATGTAGTTACTAGGAGGGGGAATGCATAAAGAAGGAGACACATCTGGTGTAATTAAGTCTATCATCTAAGTAAACCTACTTCCTATGAGTAATACAAATTAACTCTAGTGTTGGTTAGGAAACTAAGGTGTTAAGGAAATGGTCTTGTGGCCTCAGACCCAACCTAGAACTCTTGTAGTCTGTGCTTTTAGACTGGGTGACCTACCATCTGGTTTCAGCAAGGCCTGGAGTCCTTCCTCACATTTCCTTCCTAGTACATGTCTTCTGTTTGAATTTTCCATACAATACTTTAAGCTTTTAAATGAAATTAAAAAATAAAATCACCCATAATCCTAACTCACTAAAAGAATTGCGGTAAGTTTTCAGTGTACTATTTTAGTGTTTGTTCATAACCATATAAATAATTGTAACCATAGCCTTCAAATATTACTTAAAATACTTTTCATGTTATTACATTATATTCCAAATTACAATTTTAATAGCTAAATATGTCATTAAGCTACTCTGTCCTAATTTCCTTAACCATTCCCTTCTTGTTAGATATGTGGTTTGGTTTTATTATTTTACAGTTACAGATAATCATGCAATTTAGTACTTCCATGTACCTAGCTTTTTCTCCTTTCAACTATTTCCTTAGGATCAATTTCTAGGTGTTAGAATACTGGTCCAAATTATATGAATATTTTCACAGCCACTTAACTTTCCCTTAGGGCTATACCAGTTTATATTATTTGCTTTATTATATGTGTGCATTCTATTTGTATGTGTTACCAATTTTCTGTTGCATTTTTATTTTAACCCTTTGTTTGCTTACAAAAATTTTACATTTTTATGCAATTGTATCTGTTATTTTTTTCTATCTTATATTGCTTCAATTCTTAGAATGTTATTATCACTTTAAAGTTCTAACAAATTCTTCCTTCTTCCTAGCTCATCTATGATTTCCCTAATATTCTTTGATGTATTTGGAGATTATTTGAATACAGTTATATATTTAGTTTTTCTACAACACTGTCTAATTTGAATCCAATATCATGTATTAAGTTTTTGCTGTTTCCTACTCACTGTCCAGCATTGTTTCATAATCCCACACTAACTTTGTCAATTTCTGGGCTCTCCATGCTTTTTCACTCATGTTTCTCTGTTTTTCATCCATATTTCTTTGCTGTAAGCATGATATTTTATAGTATGTTTTGGTAGCTGGTAGAGATACTCATCTTTTATTATAAGTTTTCTTAAAATATTCTTCTTTTATATCCTGACAATCTTCACCTCTGTTCCACTTAGGCAGTTTCTTCTCTTGGTCACGCCCTAAGCCAAGCCAGCACTGTGATTATCTCACCTCTGAAGTAATAAACTCAAATCCCACTGAGTGCAGCATTGTTTCTCTTTGCCTTCTCTTTTATTCCAAGTAACACTGCTCTTTGTATCATTGGAAGTATTATCCTAGTTTCTCAGTCACTCTTTATCATCCCGGCTGAGCAAAATGATCATCCATTTCACAATAGTACCATCAATGTTTCACTTTTCTCACTTTCTTGTCTTTCCATCAAAGCTGAGTTGCCAATTCCCAACTGCCTAGTGCAGCTAGATTGAAATCAAGTGACTCTGATTTACATTATGACAAATTGCTATTATTGAGCATTTAGATTTTGTGTAAGGATAGTAGCAGATGGGAGCTGTCAGATGTGGGTAAAGGCTTGACCAAAGAAAACATGATGCATTCTTAAATCTACAACGTTCTTATAGTCAATGTTAAAAAATTCTTGAACAGATTCTTAGAGACATGTCAGTCATCAACTAGATCATATAGGTACACTAGGAACAAGTTATGTGAGAACAAATTTCCTTTTTTGAAAGTTATCTTAGTTAGAATAGGAAATTGTAGAAGGAAAAATAGAGAAGGGGGGGAGGGACAGAGACGGTGAGAGAGACTTGAGGATTCCTGTCTCCAAAAAACCAATCTGCTGGAGTTTTTATACATTATCTTTTTCAAGCCTGACAAAAATCCTTCAGAGAAGTAATGGCCTCAACTTACAGAAGAGGGAGCTAAAGCTCAGAGAAGTTAAATAAACTTCTCAAGAAAACTTCACTGGTGGTGGAAGCAGGATTCCAACTCAGGTCTGTGTGGCACAAAACCCTATTCCTTATCTGCTCTAACATGGCTTTGTGATAGTCCTATAGGCATGTAAAAAAAAAAAAGACTGAAATTCGTATCTTGTTGAATGAACGTATGTGACTGTACTTCCTCATGTCTGATTTGCAAATCCATAGATTTAACTACCTACGTGTCATTTCCACAGTCTGTGGATGTCATAGAGGCACCTCACACACAATAGGCTTGCCCCAGACTACTTCTCCTAGTTCAGGGTTTCCTGTCTCGCTGAGTGTTCCACCCATCTGCCTAATTGTTCAAGTCAGAAACCAGGAGTTATCCCTAATGTCGGTTCTTCCTCATAGTGCCCCACTGCTTTCCCCTTCTCTGCCACTCTTCTGCTCTAAGCCACCATGTGGCCCTTCTGGACTGTCAGTTCTTGCCTCACCACAACTCCTCTTACCTTCCTCCTGTCAATTCTCTTTTCAAAAGGCTCATTTCATCTCTGTTATTCGAAACAATGAAATGGCTTTCTGCTTTGAGGGAAAGTGGGTCACAAAGTTCAAAGCCTCCCCTCAGCCTGCACAGTCCAGCATGATCTGGGCCCCTGCTATCCCTGCAGCCTCATCTCTCACCACTGGCTACTTGCTCTGCATGTGCCCATCACAGACTAGTCTTTTTACACTAAATCAAATCTGCCATATTCCTTCCAATCTCAAATTCAGGGCATTCTATTTTTTCCCCATAGTATTTAGCATTTTCTAAGCTATTTTGTAATTCATTTATGATGTTATGCTTATTGTCTGTCTCCCTACACACAATAATATAAATTCCACAGAGGTTATTGTCCATTTCATTTACTGATACCCATAATAATACCTGTACATACCAGTTACTTAACAAATAGTTGTTGAATAAATTGTTTAATTCACTGTTATTTATGGCCAATAGGTGAATAAAGAACATATCCCCTAGATTTCTGGATAGCATACACTCGTGTACCTATATGAGAAAAGGGCATATGTTGGGTGATAACATCAGGGTCAGAAGCTATCAGACTAGTGAATGAACAGTGCAGTTTAATAGAGACTAAATAAAAAGCCTACCCTTGGATCCAAAAGCTGATAGAAAAACAGGATATTGGGATTAAGTGACACTGCAGAAGAGATTATGAAAAGTATGTTAGGAACAGCAACAACAAAAAACCAACAACCCAATTAAAAAATGGGCAAAAGATCTGGACAGAGATTTCTCCAAAGAAGATACACGGATGGCCAACAGGCATATGTAAAGATGTTCAACATCATTAGCTATCAGGGAAATGCAAGTGAAAACTACAATGAGGTATCACCTCACTCTGGTCAGAATGGCTATAGTTAACGAGACAGGAAACAAGTGTTGGAGAGGATGTGGAGAGAAGGGAACCCTTGTACACTGCTGGTGGGAGTACAAACTGGTGCAACCACTATGGAAAGCAGTATGGAGTGTCCTCAGAAAATTAAGAATAGAGCTACCATATGATCCAGCTATTCCACTGCTGGGTATTTATCCAAAGAACTTGAAAACACAAATGCATAAAGATACGTGCACCCTTATGTTCATTGAAGTGTTATTCACAGTAACGAAGACTTGGAAGCAACCTAGGTGCCCATCAAGGGACGAATGGATCAAGAAGATGTGGTATATATACATAATGGAATACTACTCAGCCATAAGAAATTATGAAATCCAGCAATTTGTGACAACATGGATGAACCTTGAGGGTATTATGGTAAGTGAAATAAGTCAGAGGGAGAAAGTCAAATACCATATGATCTCACTCATAAGTAGAAGATAAAAACAATGACAAACAAACACATAGCAACAGAGATTGGATTGGTGGTTACCATAGGGGAAGGGGGAGGGGGGAGGGCAAAAGGGGTGATTAGGTTCACATGTGAGGGGATGGACTATAATTAGTTTTCGGGGGCTGGCCCCGTGGCCGAGTGGTTAAGTTCGCGCGCTCCGCTGCAGGCGGCCCAGTGTTTCGTTGGTTCGAATCCTGGGCGCGGACATGGCACTGCTCATTAAACCACGCTGAGGCAGCGTCCCTCATGCCACAACTAGAAGGACCCACAACAAAGAATATACAACTATGTACTGGGGGGCTTTGGGGAGAAAAAGGAAAAAATAAAATCTTAAAAAAAAAAAATTAGTTTTCGGGTGGTAAACATGATGTAATCTACACAGAATTCAAAATATATTATGATGTACATCTGAAAGCTATATAATGTTATAACCAATGTTACTGCAATAAAAAAATAAAAATAATTAAAAATTTTAAAAAATTAAAATTAAAAACATGGATGTGAAAACGATGCTTGAAAATTGATAATTAAATTTCCTTTCTAATAAAAAAAGATAAGTACATTAGGTTTTGTTTGAGGATTGGTTTTTTGGGGTTTTTTGATGTTTTCTTATTGTTAACATCTAGAATTGGTTACAATCAATAAACGAAGATTGGTACATTATTATTAAGTAACATCTATAGTTTACATTAGGGTTCACTCTTTGTGTTGTATAGTTCTATGGTTTTGACAACTGCATTATGTCATGTATACACCATCATAGTATCACACACAATAGTTTCACTGCCCTAAAAACCCCTGTACTTCACCTGTTGAGCCCTCTTTCCACCCAATCTCTGGCAACCACCGATCTTGTTACTGTTTCTATAGTTTTACCTTTTTTAGAATGGCATATAGCCAGAATTGTATAGTGTGGAGTCTTTTTGGATGGGCTTCTTTTACTTAGCATTTGCATTTAAGGTTCCTCCATGTCTTTTCGTGGCTTGATAGCTCATTTTTTTAATTGCCGAATAATACTCCATTGTAGGAATGTACCACAGTTTGTTCACAATGTTCACCTATTGGAGGACATTTTTGTTGCTTCCAATTTTTGGTGATTATGAATTAGATTTTTACTTAATAGAAAACACATGAGCATCAATCACATGACTCTAACTGTTAGCCCATCACAGACTAGTAGTAGAGATACCACACAGTGGTTCTGCTCTTCTCTGCAGATGTCAGACCAGCTTTTTGATGCTTTTCATGTTTATTTATTGAGGAATATTGTATGAAATTCTGAGCCTAATATATCTTGATAAACTAGCATATTCAGGAAAAAAGCAGCCTTGACAATTGAAGGACTCAGAATCTTTTGAGGACATACTGAAATTACAACGGGTATTTTTATTGAAGAAGAGAAAGCTCAGAGACCCTGACAAGCATCTTTAACAATGTCGAAAGCAGTCACAGGCAAAAAAGAGATGGTTTTATTCTGTAGGGCCAGGAGAAATAGAGCTAGCAACAATAGTAAAAGTAGCATTGGGATGGATTCCAGGGATTGAGAGGTCCTGAGGATTCCCACCCATTTTGTTGTAGGCATTTCCCTATCTCTTATTATCAAGGAGTGGGAGAGAGTTGCCTTCTAACAATCTCAAAATATCACGTTTCTGATAAATCCTTAAATACACCCCACATGAACTTTATTCCAAAACTTGTCAATCAAGAAGTCTTCAGAGTAGAAACTTTCTAAAACAATCTTGAATTGAGTTCAATAACCCATATATTCTACATCTCAAATGTCACGTTACCCTAAAAAGGGATTGAAGTTGATTTTTTTTTAAGTTGATTTTTAAAACCCTTAAATGAGAACGACCACTGTAACATGGGATGTGATCTGACCTGAGAGAAGGCAAATATTGCTGTTCTCTGGCTTCATGTGTTTTTTTGTGTTCAATGCATTGTCTATGTCCTCTCAACTTCACTTCAAAATTCTTCTTGCAGTTTTCCTCTGAAGCATTTCCCCTGGGAGGCCCCCAGTGCTGTCGCTAAGTGATGTGAGGATGCATGCACTTCTCTTTGGGGCCAAAGGCACTCATGGTGTGCATGCTGTCTCACACAGCGGTTCTCCCTCTGCCAAGTGAGTCACTTCTTCAGTTGACTTTTAGTGCCAGATTGATTCTTGGCCAGGTCCCAGTGGTTACAACTCCTGAGAAAGATTCCTGGGTTCTTTCCTGAAACTAAGTTCCTTAGGGCCTTGATTTCATGCCTGACTCTCCCTTAATTTTCTGAGGCCCAAGTTATCTGGTAGTTTCCCTAACTGATATTTTTAAACTCATCTTAGTTTATTGCCCCCTCTCAGTTTCTCCATTATTTTTATAGAAACAAACATCCAGGCACTAAAAAAACTGCAGTACTATA
This sequence comes from Equus caballus, assembly GCF_041296265.1. NCBI lineage: Eukaryota > Metazoa > Chordata > Mammalia > Perissodactyla > Equidae > Equus > Equus caballus. The sequence goes on from NC_091687.1 coordinate 24,385,387, forward strand.
GATGGATATTCTCATTTGAAGATACCAGAGCCCCATTCTTCCTTTTACGATGCTCAGTATAATCTCATTGTGGCTGAAGCCTGACTCTGGATAAGGAGATAGTTTTCCATATTTAAGAACAGTGCCCCCGGGACACGCCTTGACTTGATGAACTCAGCCTGGGCTCCTCATATGAGAATCATAAGGCAATTTTGACTCAAACCTATATTTCTTTTGGCTTCAAGGGAGAACTAACATAAACTTTAATTTGGCTCTGCAGCTCAGGAAAGTAAATGTCATTGCAAGCCTCCATTTAAGATCAGACTTTATACTTGACACCCTCTCTGTCAGAGTAAAGCACATAGAAATAATGAGCCATGCTAATAATGCAATCAGTTTAATTAGTTTCTACATACTAATAAAGTATCAAACATTGGCAGAGTCCTCATCTTCTGACTTCTGTCCCATTAACGTTAATGTATTACAGTGTTAACCTCTAGTTTCATTTCATACTCCAAAGTGCTTTATTTGGTCAGTCAGTTATGCCAAATAATCGAGAGAGAGAAAAGCAGACTGTAAACACAAAGCTGACTTTTGTGATAATATGAGATTAGTGGCCATTTTAATCCTGTACCATTTCTGTATTTTCTTAAAATTACGCTAAGTAGTAGACTAGGGAGCCTGAGGAAAAATTACTGTGTGAAGAACTTAAAGAAATACAGGGAATTCCAGAATTTGTCCTGAATGTGACAAGTTGATCAGAAATCAAGGTGTTTTGTGTGTGGAAGAAGTGAGGGAAGAGGAGAGTAGTTGGATCAATTCAATTTGATCTGTATTATTTGGCCACGATTACAGAAACTATACCAAATGCTGGGGCACAAGAGAGGAATAAGAGGCTGGACCTGCCAGGGAAGCTTATGAACTGTTCAGGAACCCAGCATGCATGAATCCCACCACAAAATGGGTAAATCCTGTGATAGCTGAATGAGCACAATGCTGCATGAGCGTAGAAGAGAGAGTCTTTCATCTATCTTGTGGTGCTGGAGTATATTTTATGGGAAAGGTCACAATGGAGGGTTCTAGGAAGTTCTTCCAACCTCAGCAAAGACATACAGGTTTAAGAGCTAATGATGTTTGGGAAACCATCAAACAGTTAGAACACAATGTTTCTGACAAAATTCCCTAAAGCAGTGGGTTTAGAGTCATCTTTGAGACTGATCCTCTCCCCTGAAAATGTGCATATACAAAGACACTGCATTTTGTAAACAATTTCCATGTTTCAAGGTCTTTGAAAAGACCCTGTCCTAAGCCTCTAAGTTTATATTCACAGGACACCTATTGGGCACCTATTAAGGCAGTGTTCCTGCTCTCAAGGACCAGAGTCAGCGCTTTGCAGAGTAAGATATTTACTGTATGAGTGCTTATTCACAACTTGGGAAGGTGTGTGTTACCACTGAAAGCTACGCTAATAAAAATCCAATTAAAAAAGAACTAGGGTCATTTTAATACCAGAGGAACCCGAAGAGATTAACTCCTTTAACCTCTTTTCCTCCTCCAGCTGACTCTTCTTTTCAAACCGTCACAGATGGATGTGAATTTTCTTCTTGAAGATATTCTAAACCAGGAAAGCGATGCTCTAATATTTTTCTCAAGATACTTTTATTGAATGGAATATTTTCTGTTGTATTTGAAGCCACTTGTCCTTCCTCAATTCTGTGTAAGCACTGAAAAGTACTAATTAGGATATCCCTGTTCGATTTGTCCATTTGTTAATAGACTCTGATGTGTGTTTTGTGGATAAAGATGAGAGTAACATCAACAATAATAATTTTGTCAGTACTCTGTCATATGAGTGAATCATGTTCCCCAACAGTGGTGCGCACAGCAGGTCAGTGTATGATTGACTGGCCTCCATACCTTTTCTTCGTTAGCTTTGTTTAGTCATGCCGTCTCCACCTTGCATTGATATTTTTGAGATTTTGATTGTAAGGGGCATTTCCTTCTACATACCCTCTACAGATGTTATAGTACATTTTCTAGCACCTTTATTATGGTGGTCTAGTGGTTAAAATCTGGTGCTCTCACCGCCATGGCCCAGTTGTCATACTGTAGCAACTATGTTGCTGTGAGGCTGAAAGTTATGCCACTGGTGTTTCATATACCAGCAGGGTCATCTTTCAGCAGAGTGTCCAGACTAAGACAGACTAGGAAGAAGGAACTGGCAACCCATTTCTGAAAAAACTGCCCAAGAAAACCCTATGAATAGCAGCCAAGCATTGTGTGATATAGCATGGAATGGTGAGAGGATGGTGCAAAAAGACAGGCAGGATTCCACTCTGCTATACACAGTGTCACTAGGAGTCAGAATTGACTCCACGACACTAACAACAAAAACCTTTATTATAATTTTCCACGGCCGTAGAAACACTGATTTATATCTTTTAAAGCAGTGGCAAACCTACTTCTTGGATGTTTCTTTTTAAAATGTAAATTAAGAATTTGATTCAATAATCAATTAATATGCAAATGCTTATGGATATTCTGCTATATACAAGGCAACATGTTCTTGAAATAATAAAATATTGAAAAATGTTAAGTGCACCATATAAATTCAGTGTTTACATCATTGTGTAAATAATCTGGGTATAACATGATTAAACAGTAATTCCCAGAGCTACTTCTCTTTACTAGAGAAAGGAGGTTACTTAATGGTATAACCCAAGACTCCCTGAGAAACTCAAGGATCTGTTTTCAGCTTTTTCTCCAAACAGAAAATTACTTTTCACATCAGTATTGCATTAAGTAGCTTGTGATGCCATCCCTTTGAGTCAATAAGCCATTAGTGAGGAATAATGCATGACTGGAAAGCTGCAAAAGGCTTGTTTAGTGTGATTATCAGAAGCCTTTCAAGACAGTTATTATGTATTTGACAGAAATACTTTGGTAGGCCATTGTAGTGAATCCTCCAAGGGATGAGCTCAAGTAACAACAACTGGTCACTGATCTGCCTCTGAGAAGGTGGCTCTGGTCCCCTCGGGAGTTTCCACCCTTCTCTGTTCTTTCCCAAGCAGAACTCAGCCTTCTCCTCTAGAAAAGCACTGGACAAAGACAATAGCCATTTCAAAGGACACGAATGTATTACTCTGCCCAATTAGACATGTGCTGAGCACCAATGTTAAGTTTTTTTCATTGTCAGTGGCATCTGGACATGGTACTCCCCAGTGTCCATGGATGGCAGAACCAAGGAAGCTGTGTCCTTCGCAGAGTTCTGTCTCAATGAAGCTACCTGGCCTGAGTACCTGAGTGTATTACCTTACATTGACACATCTGGAAAAAGTCCTGTACTTGAACTGATAGAGGTAAAATTAAATTTTCCTATAGAAGCAGTGTTGTAGTATTAGGGTATATATTTGGCCAATGTCATCATACAAACTAGTTTTAGTAGTCATGCAGGTAATTAGGTTTATTCCTCCTTTTATTTGCTCTAGGCTCTAGGCCTTATCTCAAATACTCTTCATAAACAAGACTGTTATTAAGGAAACATGCCAGAACACTGTCCCAAAACTTTTTGTTTTGTTTTTTCAGAATTATGCAAGCCACAGTGGCATTCAAAAACCTCTATTTTTCCATTTTCCAACACTGATTATTAAAATAAGCTGCAATTCTACTCCCCTTCTCCCAACAGAAGTAGATGGCTGCCTTTTACTATTTCTACATGGTGTCTTGAGAACTGTAGGTGGAGTTTACAGCAATGTTGGAATATGCAGTCTTCCCTTTCTATTAACTTCCTTGCCTTAATCAGCACACCATCCCCCGCCCTCAACATCTGTGCGGGAGCATCAGGAAAGATGCCAGCTGCCTCCTCCAGAATCATCAGATTGCAGTGACTAACTAAATATGGGTTATTGTCACTACAATCTTCGCTGCCTTTATAAAAGGCTGTGATACCTTCCAAGATAGAGACCACTGTCTGTGTATCTTTCTATCCCTCAGCCTTGGCATAAAGCTGGTGTTCAATTAGAGTTTTCAAAATGAATGAATGAATGAGTGAGATATTTGCCCAGAAAGGATCTGGATGGTTTACCTCACCTAGGTTTGTATGTCCTTTCCAAGGGTGGCCAGGGCAAGAACCGAGCTTCAGGGAATAGCCAATCAGATGATTGCTAACAAATGGATGGCCAGCCCTGGATGAACAACATGGTACCAGGCAGGACGTGCTTTTGCATCTGATCCAGGTTGATACTAACTACTGAAATGTAGGTCAAAACACAGGAAGGTACTAGGCCAAAAGCTGCCTAGCTTGCCCGAGTGGCGAGGGAGGGAAGTATCAGGAATACAGAAGTAGTAAGGGCAGTGTTCCAGTATTTTGAATTTTTGCCTGGGGTCCTCTTGCCAGCAGGATGAAGGCTGATGTGCAGTGTCCCTAGTCCCATGTAAAGTCATAGATTCATGGGAGAGAGTTTGAGAATACTTCACAAGCCAGGCAGAACACTGAGACCATTGGACACTGACAGGTTCAATGCCATTTTAGCTTTTGATAATTCAGCTTTGTTCTCTCATAGGTTTTTGAACAATGGATTGTGGGGGCCAGTCCTGTGGCCAAATGGTTAAAGTTCCACATGCTCCACTTCTGTGGCCTGGATTCACAGGTTCAGATCCCAGGCATGGACGTACTCCACTCATCAGCCATGCTGTGGAGGCATCCCACATACAAAATAGAGGAGAGATTGGCAAAGATGTTAGCTCAGGGTGAATCTTCCTCACCAAAAAAACAACTACAACAAAAAGATGTATTGTGGGACTATACCAATAGAAAAATGACAAACTCATATTAGGTCACACCTGTCCTATGATATGTGACCAACTGGGCCCTTGGAGCAGGATTGCAAACTATAGAAAATTACATTCCCCTCCCCCAGCTTTCTGCACACTTCTCCCACTTCCCCATCACTCTCACCCTCCCCCTCAGGAGCTGAATGCTGCCCTTCCATGGCCTCAACCTTCCATCACCCATGTCTGTCCTCTTGGGGTGCCACAGAGGCTCCTCTTCTCTGATTTCATGGATCTCAACCAGTTGTTAGGCAGAAAGAAAGCTCGTACATATTTCTAATTGATTAATTCACATTGAGGTGGTAATATCTGACAGGGTTAAACTTACTGGCAAGATAATAACATTTAAAAAATATCTACCCTTCAGTGAATTCCTGAGTTAGTGTGAGTTGTTGAGGGGATGTTTTTAAAAGAGAACTTTTCCAAGGCCCCTGCCTTTTTCTCACAATTGCAAGGGCAGAAGTTGGCACCTTGGGATAGAAGTCTGAAAAGTTTTTAATTTATGGCCAGGAATCTGAAATCTATAGGATCTAGAATATTTCCTCAGTCATTCTTTGAACTCTGAACTTAGTTCACTCCCTTTGAATTATGAATTTGAATTATAGTGACTGCAGTCCTGAACTTTACTCAGACTTTGATTTAAGAACTGAAAGGCAAGAGGAGTTGCTGACCTCAAAAAATTTTTCTTGAATTTCTTTCATAGGAGGAGTTAGGCCAAGTAGACTCTTACATGTTGTGTAAGCATAGCTCATAAAATGTGAAATGGCTTGAATTAAATTATGATAACATAGGACAAATGGGGAGACGATGTTTTACGTTCTTAATTAGGCTCTATCTGGTTGAACACGTTCACCACTTCCACAAAACATTTTTGGTGGGCAAGATAAAATGGTATTGATGTTTATGTGTCAGGCAACTTAGTTGGGAGATAACCCAGATAAAAGAAAAATAATTGGAGGTAAAAGTAATGAAATAAATAAAGTTTTTAGCTATGAATCAAGTATGGAAATAATTGCATAAGTTGGAAAGGTGGAAGTTAAATAAGAAGGAAGGAAGGAAATATTTCCAATAAACTCAGCCCACTAAAAAGTATACCAGCAGTCAGCCTTGTGGCCTAGTGGTTAAGTTCAGCACACTCCACTTCGGCGGCCAGGGGTTAGTTCCTGGCTGTGGACCTACACTATTCATTGGTGGCCGTGCTCTGGCAGCTACCCACATACAAAATAGAGGAAGAGTGGCATAGGTGTTAGCTCAGGGTGAATCTTCCTCAAGCAAAAAAAGGAAGATTGGCAACAGATGTTAGCTCAGGGCAAATCTTCCTCAGCAAAAAAAAAAAATTAGTATACCAATATGGAGGCAAGAGTGCCTTAACTCTAATCCTTAACACATTCTATCATGCCTCTGCCTAGTTCCACCTAGTACATAAACACTGCTGACCAAATAGATTTAAGTAATTGAAGATATAAGATGTATCTTAACATTCAAACTTATTTTCTGTTTTTGCATGCTTTTTTTAAAAACAATTTTGTTTCCATATGTTGTTTTCCATTATTCTGAGGCAAAAGATTCAAAAGAACCCTTTGATTAATTGTAAGGATCTAGCTTTTGTCCTGGATTTTGCCATTTTCTATAGTCTCCTGTGAAATAACTACTCTAATTTTGTCTTCAATCTACTCACCTTGTATGACCATGACTCTTCTGATAGTAGTAGTGATGGAATTCTTTGCCAAGGTGAGTGTTTGGCCACTGAACCATTTCACCTACTTCCTATTAATTTCTTCAGTCTTTTCTGAACCACTTACCAACAAGAACTTCTGCCTCTGTATACCTATTTCCTAACCAGCACCCTCATTTTTCCTCTGGTCAAGGTCACTTAATATCTCTCTGCCCCAAATCCAGTGGAGTTTATCACTCAGGGATCTAAAGAATACCTGTGTTGCCCTTTCTCCATCTATCTTGCCACATCATAATTCAAATACAGCACACTAATTCACCTACCAAGAACACTTCATTCTCCACCAGCTCTGGTTTCAGCTCTCCTACTCAAAAAAAGTCTAGCACCGCCAATTACAGTCAACCCAGTGTGGTTTCCTTATATGTTTTCCTGGAAAAGGAGCAGCAGAGGCATTCTGCTGATTGGCCTCAGGTCCTCAGACATGCCATCTGGATCTTCTTGAGTAATTAACATAATGCCTGCTCATGCCCAAAATTGGACGACAACTTCTGGGGGCTCTTCAATGAGAATCTCACACTTCCGGGGCCTTGTCTAACTTTAGTAGCCTTCCTCCTTTCCTGCAACACATTTTTACTGTAGTATCAGAAGATAGTAGAGAGTAGAGTATTGTTTTCTAGAGATTATGGACTCTGACAATGTGAATCCCAGACCTAGGACTCAATCTACTGGGAAAGGGATGTTATGAGGGGACCAACAATTGCAGATACACTTGTCCTGTGTCTGAACTTGCTCAGCATCTTTAATAACTCTGTCCTCATCTACAGTCATTGTCATAGACCTCTAGAAAAGGGGTGCTAGTCAAGAGAGACTCTCCTGGCTCCCCAAACCACTGATTCCAATTTTGCTTTCCTTTACTTAAAATTCCTTTTTCAGTCTATCCTCCTTTGGACTTGGTGCCCTACATTGTGTTTGTAGATCCCCAGCCTCCCTTTGTCTGGGATGTGGTTTGTGATTCATCTTTGCTCCAAGTCCCTATTTACTGGCCGGCCCTTCCCCACTATGACTATGAGAACAGAGACTGAAGCTGGAACCCTGGGATTCTTCTTGCTTTCAAGGAAAGCTGGGGATTGTCAACCAACAAGAACTCTGCCTGTGCCTCAGCACCTGCAGAGAAAGTCTCCTTCCATGGACCTCCTCCTTACTCACACCAAAGCAGTTCTAAATTAATTCTGTTTAAAATATTGACCCAATTAATCTCCACCATGCTTCACATTTCTGATCTCCTTTCTTAATGTAAGCCTGTAGACATCTCTTCTATCCTGTAGTCTCATCTCCTTATTTCTTTTAATTCATAGATTCACCCATTCATTCATCCTGCAAATGTTCACTCACTGCCTACTATGTGTCTGGAACTCTATTCAGCAGTGGGAATACAATAAAAATTCATATCTCTACTCTCAAGAATGTAAAGATGGAGAGAAAGTTTGTTAAACAGGCAATTAGAAATTTTCACTATTCCCTCTAGAAGCACAATTGTGGTAAACAAACTCCTCTGCATCATAAAACTCTTTGTGTAACTGACATACTCTGGCCTTAACTGAAACCCACCTCTCTCCAAGGACAATGAGTCCCTAGCAGCCAACTTAAGTAGAGGTTATGCCTCCCATACTCAGAGCCAAAAAATGAGGTCAACCTTCTTCTTTATCCTCAGTGTCACCTTCAGGTCATTTATTGCCCATTCTCATAGACATTTCTGCTCCTTTGAGAATCTTGACCCTCATGACCAACATTTTCACCCCTCTTTACCTCTACAATTTATCAAATTCCTAGTAATTCTGCTGCATTTATGGAAAATTTGGTATCTGGCTCAAAGCCTTTTTTTCCTCCTGAAGTCCTAACATCGTTCTGGGTGTCAGGATCCACCAGCTCGCAGATGGATAATCTATCTAAATCCTAGCGTCAGAGTGCTTTCACCTCCTTACTGACACATAAGGAAGACAGAGCATTCACCCCTTCTCTGCAGTGGTTTCTAAACAACAAGTATCCAAAATAAGTAGGCTCCATTACATATTGATTCATATATATATAGTCCTAGACAATTCAGCAGCTTCCAAAGTAATCTCTAGGTCTCAAGTCTTGTCCCATTTAAGTCTGCTCTTCACATTGGTGTCTGAGAACTCACCTTAAAATGAAAATGTGACTGGCTCAGAACCTTTTATGCCATGCCATTGCCTACAGAAGAGAGTCCAAGCTTCACCAGAGCATCCAGGGCTCTCACTGCTACCCCTTTCCTGCCTGTCATTGCCACCTATGCCTTTCATTTTGTGAGCCAGCAACACAGAACTGCTTGTGGTCCCCAACTTGCCACACTATTTCTAACCACTTCACATTTTTTTAATCTTTCCCCTCTGACCATTTTCCCCCTCACTTCTCCAGCCAACTCCTACTTTAAACTCAACAAAAATATCACTTCTCTCAGGACCTTCTCCCGAGGTGTAGACTGTGTAGGGTTGTATTCCATAGTCCCATGAGGCTTTTGGTAGTATATGAAATTTTTGAAGTTAAGTCTATTATTTTCTTTCTAAATCTATACAGAGTTACAGTAATTAAATAATTGATTTTCTCCATGTCTAATTACTTGACTACTAGACTACTCTACAGCAGAGTAGATAGCCTCCTATTATGTGTACATGTTTATCATTGCTCCCACTAAGCTGTATTGTAATAACACAGACTATATTGTAATAATCCTTTTAAGTGTCTCCCTCACCAGTCTCTCAGCCCCTTGAAGGAGATAAATATGTTTCTTTCATTTAAGTAACTGGCATCTGGCAGAATTACTGTCACAAAACAGGTACTTGACAATAATTTGTTGAATTAACACTTTCTTCTCCACCTCAAGGCGATATCCTTCAGTCTCTATTATAGAGATTGCAAATTTTGAGCTTTTGGTCAGTTTTTTGGCAGTCAAGATACAGAAAAGTAAGTTTCTTCATGGATTGGAAATGATCAGTAACATTAGCAAAACCTCCTTCTCCCTTCAACCGCCTGTATATGAGCCTAACACCATCTGAAAGTTAGGATAGTGTGACTTGAGAGGTCCTCACTTCAAACTGGGACTCAACTTCAGTTTGATTTACTCTGTGACACTGTATGCTGAACATAAGTACACTCCCAAGCCATCCTGAATCAGGTTATTATTTCTTAACAAATAAAATTTATAGTGGGCTTCCAGGAAATACTAGAGCAGGAAATAATATCTTTTTTGTTCTTTCTAACTTTCCCTTTAAAATAGCCAAAAAAATGTAAAAAGCAGAGAGATAAAACCCAAAGCAGCTCTAGCATTAAAGATAAAACCTGTCATAGGTCAGAATTTGGGATTAGTTTGAACTAATTACAGAACCCTTGAGATCAAAGTAGAATTCTTCATCAGCCGCAGAGCACAGTAACCTACGCAGGTGATAGCCAATGCAGGGGAATGCGCCCAGCAGGAGGTTTTCTGAACAACCCTTTTACCTCTGTGTTTGCTCTTTTGGGCGTCAGTAACTTACTGCATCTCTCCTTTGCAATGTGAAAAAGAAAAACCCTTTTCTTCCCCAGAATAAATTTGGACCATTCTGTCAGATGTTACTTGATATATAGAGATTTCTGCCAGGAATAAAATTACTTGAATAATTAACCTAATTCTGCTTGCAGTTGCCCTTGGATTATAACTGTGTCCCTATGCCCTTCACTCAGTCTAAGATGTGTGCCTTTCTTGCTCAGATAATTGTTCAACATCTTCATCTGGGTCTTCAGGCCTAAAGTCTGTAAACCCACTTTGTTTCCTCTCTTATGTTACTGGCTGCATCTTTCTTCTGAGTATTGGTTTTTTGAAGCCCAGGTCTATCTGACTAGGATAATTTGTTAGATAAGTGGGAAAACTCCTGTATTTGCTCTTGTGTCCACATTTTCTGTTCATCTTAAATCCAACCTAGTGTTTAGCAGTGTGCATACTGCAGGTGAGTCAAAGACAGCATATTCCTTTCTTTCACTGACTCACATGTCAGCTGAGAAGCTACTAACTGGGCTCATTTTTTTCCCTAATTACCTAACCTGGCCTTCCAGTATATTCTATCAGTGCCCTCCTGCTCCTTGTTGAGTCTGGACTGGTAGGAAGGTGACTAGTACTTCCTGCAAGTTTGCTGACAGACTTTCTCTTCTAATAAAAATCAGCAATTTTCTGGCCTACTGCTTTTCTGCTCCTTCTCCATTAGATGTACTTTGAAAGCACATCAAGGATTCATGGAAAGGTTTTTTTTGTTTTGTTTTGTTTTTGAGGAAGATTAGCCCTGAGCTAACATCCACTGCCAATCCTCCTCTTTTTGCTGAGGAAGACTGGCCCTGAGCTAACATCTGTGCCCATTTTCCTCTACTTTTATGTGGGATGCTGTCACAGCATGACTTGATAAACAGTACATAGGTCCACACCCAGGATCTGAACCAGGAACCCCAGGCCACTGAAGCAGAGCATGTGAACTTAACTGCTTCGCGACCAGGCCAGCCCTGAATGGAAAGGTTTTTGAGATAATAGGAAACCAAACTTTGGCTAGTTAATCCTTATGTTGAAATTATTACCATAATTTTGAAATAATCTATAAAAATATGCATAATGTGGATCTGTTGTAGTCCAATTAATAATCCAGTTCAACAATAAAATTTGAATTCTCAGATCCATAGACTGGAACACATAACCAGGCACCTTTCCAAAATTCTCCTGATATTTTGTTGTGTGCTGGATAGACTGAGTAAACTGAGGGTGACAGGCTGGATGGATTCCCTTTCTCTTATCCTTTGAGAAGTGCAGTCATGATGTAACAATTCTCTTAACTTTTGCATTTCTTCTCCCAGAATCTGGTACAGCAGTGTAGCAGTGTAAACAGGCTATATATATATATATATGAATTATTAAATGAAAATTCACTATTTTTAAATATGATTTGTAGATCTGTTTCATCATAAAGTGTTGTGGATATAAAGACTACTGGAATTAATTAAAATGCATAGATAAATCTAGTCTTAGTGAGTGAAAAAATATCAAACTGTGTACTTTTAGTTCTTGAAACAAGATGAAAGGCAAACTGTCTTCCCCATATCCAAATTGTTTCCAATTGTTCACTTAAATTCATTACAGTTCATTTCTTTCTAAGAGAGAAAGATTGTGGAAGCATTGCTAAGATACTGGTTCATGTGAAAACATGGGCCTTTTCAATTTAAAAAATAGGAAGCTTTGATTTGTAGCATTTGCTGATTTCTATATGTAAATGTTTCAACCATGGCTGATTTCAAGCTGTAAAGAGTTTAACGACTGACTTACAAAATTCCTGCATATTTAACAGTTGGCGCTTGCCAGCCAGTATGAGCTGGCTCCAGCATAACCCTGGATCTGGTGTCTGACCCCAGGTGCCCATTATCTCTCTGTTAACTGTACCCAGATGAGAGTCCTCAATGTACACCGTCACTCCAGAGACAAACTGGTCTCAGCAGTGACCATTTCTAATAACTTTTTTCTGTGATTTGAATATCACAGCATATCACAACGTAAGCAGGCTTTCTCATTTATGCAGTAGACTTTGTTTCCTATGTTATTTTTCTACATCCTTACAATTGACAAAGAGACAAGTACATACCTTCTACAAACTTCCACAATAAAGAGCTATTTTGCTCATCTCAGCACCTTTTGTTTTGATGCTGCATGGCATATCCACTTTAATTAATGCTTGTTTTTGGCACTGTGTGTATGATGTGCGGCACACCCAGCCTAAGTAACTTTGTAAAGACAGCATTCTTTAAGAGGTGCTGCTTATCTGGCAATGCCTGCTGGGATCTCCCAATCTGTAGCTCCAGGAGTTGGAAGGATCCTGCCAGTCCAGACGGATGTATAACCTGGGAGGTTTGTTTCAACTCTTGACTTAGGAAAACTGAAAAATTTTGTGAATATTTGTAGGACGTCCTTAGTCTTTGCATTGCCCTTCCTCAAAGATCCATTTAGAGTAGGCTTTGTCAGCGACATTACCAGGAAGGCTTTGTATTCCTGCAAAATTTGGCTGTCTGTGTTCGTCACTGACTAGATGGGTCTGTGTTGCTGTGGTGATGTCGGTGTCTGTAATCCAAGGGCATTTGTTCAATGTATCTTCTCCATCTTACTGACGGCGGGAGGAGTGGACATTTTAATCTCCTTTGAGTAAATCTGATTTTGAAATAGCATTCTCAAAACAAGATTGTCATAATACTTCCTGGATAGTGACATTAAATTCTCCCCACTGACAGTAGGTGTTTGGAGGTGTTACTGTTTAACAGTTCCATTCCCAATACCCTTTGGGCCACAGCCTTTAATATATAGAATGTTTGTGTGGAAGAGATATAAAAGGAATGTAGCCACTTCTTTCCCCTCAACCCAACTCTGGCGATCCCAGGAGAGACACATAGCAGTTCATGAATTCAGAGCAAAGCTCTTTTCCTAAAATAAGCTAATAAAATTAGGTGGAAGACAGAAGATGGCTGGATCCCAATTTGGGGGGTGGATGTGGGAATACGGTGGGTCCCCTCTAGGGAATAGACTTGAGTATTTTGTCACAGTGCCAGCTGGGGGCCTCTTCCAGGTGCTGCTTCCTGGGTATGGAAGGTTGGGGCCCAGTCAGAGTTGGGCAGAACCCCATCCTATGCACTGACAAGTTTTCCCTGGAGCTTAGAGGCTGTCATGGCACTTGGGGTGTTCATACCCACAGTGTAGGCTTCTTGGTACACACATTCCAAAGGTTAGGAACACAAATCTATCACCCAAAACCCAAATCCCTGAACTCACACACAACATGAGAGAATGCTAAGGTTCTTCAGTTCTAAGAAAAGGCATAAATAGTGATAATCTTGAAACAGTGGTAGGGAAATCAAAGCCTAAGTGTAAGTCTGAGAAAATCAGATGTAAATATAAAAAGAATAAAATAAGAATGTATAGGGGCTGGCCCCATGACCTAGTAGTTAAGTTCACATGCTCCGCTTCAGCAGCCCAGGGTTTCACTGGTTCGGATCCTGGGCATGGACCTAGCACTGCTCATCAAGCCATGCTGAGGTGGCATCCCACATATCCGATCAAAAGGACCTACAACTAGAATATACAACTATGTACTGGGGGGCTTTGGGGAGAAGAAGAAGAAGAAAGGAAGACTGGCAACAGATGTTAGCTCAAGTGCCAATCTTTAAAAAAAAAAATGTTAAAGAACATATAGCTATATAACTTTCAGAAGTAGCAGAGAAATTTTGATCTATTCAAAGACGACTAAAAAGAAGGAAAAAAGAAACAAAGTATAGCAAACAACATATGAAATAAAATGAGAGAAACAAATGTTTACATATCAACAATTATAATGCAGGGAAGATCATGCAGTGTTCATTCCCTGAGACTGCTGGTGGCCAGGGGCAGCTGTTTGGACAATGTGTGGGTGGATCTTGCTGTGTAGGCTGGGATGTCCACGTGGTGCACACGCAGCCAGGGTGGAAGGGGAGCTGGTCATGGCCCAGGGCCGCCTCTGTCATACTCACACCCAACGACACGTTCTATCACGGAGATTCCGGGAGTCCCAGAATTCTATAGAATCTGGACTTCCATATCATTTGGAAGACATATTTGTCAAGAAAGGAGGAGAGAATTTTTTTTATTTAATGATTTTTTAGTTTGATTTATCACTTTTAAATATTTAGATATGTGTGTATGAGCCTCTCTCTGAACATTGTGAGTGGGCCTGGCAGTGGAGGCACTAAGAAGTGGGGAGAATCTGGACATGTTGGAAGCAGAACCAACAGGCCCTACTGGTGGATTGGATGTGGGGTGTGAAGAACAAGAGGATTTCATAGACTCTGCGATGGATGGGGTTGCTGTCACCTGAGATGAGGAAGGCTGTGGGTAGAGTGGGTTTGGGGAGGGCTGTTCAGGATTTCAGTTTTAGAAATACTTATTATTTGACATCCAAATGGAACTATTAAATAGGCAGTTAGTATATGTATCTCAAGGTCAGGAGAGAGGTCTGGGCAGGCTTTATTTTGTGGATAGTAGCAGGCAGAGTAATGGTGTTTACTGCCATCACAGGAGAGATTTCACCAATTGTCTAAGTGTAGACAGAGACAAGAAGCAGGCAAGGTCTGAGACCCAGCATCTTCCATCATTAAACAGCAACTAACTTATCCAAAGTATCAGCACATTCAAGTATTTTAGGTATATTTTTTAAGAGTTTTATACTGAGATGTTGGAGAAAATCTAGTTCTATTCAAAGCTAACAGGAGCCTACTGAAATTCTTTGAAACCTTTGAAAGTCATGTTTTTTCTTCTATGTTCTGTGACGTAGAAGCTTGACCTCAACAAAGTATTCCTTTTAATTTTTACCCCCTGGGGTCCATGGATTTATTCTCAGGGGTCTTCAACTTCCACACAATAACATTTTTATGAGTAGATTCATTAAAAGTTCTAAGTTATTTTGAAATAATTTCAATCTTAAAGCACACTTGAAAGAATAATACAAAAAACATTCTCACATGTACCCTTCACCCAAATTCACCACTAGTAACATTTCACCAAATTTTAATCACAAAAACATTTTTTCCCCCAGAACTATTTGAGAGGTCATTGCAAACATGCAATATGATGACTTCTACTCCTGAATAATACTTCAGCATATATTTCCTAAGAGCAAGGACATTCTCTTATAATACCATGGTCCAAAAGCCAAATGCAGAAAATTTTAGCTTTGACAGGATATTAGGATCTAATATACGATTTATAGTCATATTTCACCTATTGTCCCCATAATGTTCTTTATGTCAAGTTTTTACCCAATCTAGGACCTTGCATTGCACTTAGTCATCATGTGTTTTCTTGAAGCTTTATCAACATATAATTTACGTACCATATAATTCACTCATTTTAAGTGTACAATTTCACAATTATTGGTATATTTACAGAGTTGTGTAACCGTCACAATTTTATTTTAAATCATTTCCATCACTGTGAAAAGAAACTTCCTGTCTATTTTCCTTCACTCTTTTGTCCCACCTTAGCCCCAACAACCACTGATCTACTTTCTATCTCTATAGATTTGCCTTTCTGAGCATTTCAAATAAGTGGGATCATACAGTACATGACCTTTGGTGTCTGGCTTCTTTCACTTAGCTTTCAAGGCACATACATGTTGTAGAATGTATCAGTACTTCATTCCTTTTTATCGTGGAATAATATTCTATTGCAACATTTATTCTATGCCACATTTAGTTTATCTGTTGTCTCTAGTTGATGGACATTTGGGTTTTTTCCACTTTTTGGCTATTATGAATAATACTGCTATGGATATTCACATACAAGTTTTTATGTGTATGTATGTTTTCATTTCTCTTGAGTAGATACCTAGGAGTGGAAGTGGAGTCATATAGGTAGCTCTATGTTTAACTTTTTAAGAAACACCCAACTGTTTTCCAATGTAACTGCATTATTTTACATTTCCACTGGCAGTGTATGAGGCTTCTGATTTCTCCACATTCTCACCAACACCTGATATTGTCTGTCTCTTTAAGCCTTTCTAGCCATCCTAGTGAATATGAAATGGAATTTTATTGTGGTTTTGACTTGCATTTCCCTGATGACTAATGATGTTGAGCCTCTTTTCATGTGCCATATACCATTCATTTATCTCCTTTGGTGAAATGTCTATTCAAACCTTTTGCCCATTTTAAAAATTGTATGTTTTCTTATTATTGAGTCATAAGAGTTCTTTTTGTATTCTAAATATAAGTCTCTTTTTGGTTAAATGATTTGCAAATATCATCTCCCAGTCTGTGGCTTATATTTTTACTTTCTTGATGGTGTCTTTCGAAGTGCACAAGTTTTGAATTATTTTTTGATTAGTTTATTGAGGTCATATTGGTTTATAACATTGTGTGATTTCAAGTGTACATTATTATATATCAGTTTCTATGCAGACTACATTGTACTCACCATCAATAGTCTAGTTTTTTATCAGTCACCATACATATGTGCCCCTTTACTCCTTTTGCCCTCTCCCCCATCCCCTGTCTCTCTGGTAACTACTAATCTGTTCTCTTTGTCCATGTGTTTGTTTATCTTCCACATATGAGTGAAATCATATGGCATTTGTCTTTCTCTGTCTGGCTTATTTCGCTTAACATAATCCCCCCGAGGTCCATCCATGTTGTTGCAAATGGCATGATTTTGTATTTTTTATGGCTGAGTAGTATTGCATTGTATATATATATACCAGATCTTCTTTATCCATTCATCAGTTGATGGGCACTTGGGATGCTTCCACATCTTGGCTATTGTGAATAATGCTGCAATGAACATAAGGATGCATAAATCTCTTTGTATTGTTGATTTCAAGTTCTTTGGATAAATACCCAGTAGTGGAACAGCTGGATTATATGGTATTTCTATTTTTAATATTTTGAGAAGTCTACATACTATTTTTCATAGTGGCTGCATCAGTTTGCATTCCCACTAGCAGTGTATGACAGTTCCTTTTCTCCACATCCTCACCAACACTTTTTATTTCCTGTCTTGTTAATTATAGCTATTCTGATGGGTGTAAGGTGATATGTCATTGTAGTTTTGATTTGCATTTCCCTAATAGTTAGTGATGTTAAACATCTTAATGTGCCTGTTTGTCATCTGTATATCTTCTTTGGGAAAATGTCTGTTCATATCCTCTGCCCACTTTTTGATCAGATTGTTTGTTTTTTTGTTGTTGAGTTGTGTGAATGCTTTATGTATTTTAGAAATTAACCCCTTGCTGGATATATGATTTGCTAATATTTTCTCCAAGTTGGTGTGTTGTCTTTACATTTTGTTCATGTTTTCCTTTGCTTTGCAGAAGGTTCCTAGTCTGATAGAGTCACATTTGTTTACTTTTTCTTTTGTTTCCCTTGCTTGAGTAGACATGTATTCCAAAAGATACTGCTAAGATCAATGTCAAAGAGTGTACCGTGTATATTTTCCTCTAGAAGTTTTATGGTTTCAGGTCTTACATTCAAGTCTTTAATCTATTTTGAGTTAATTTTTGTGTACAGGGTAAGATAATGGTCTACTTTTACTCTTTTTCATGTGGCTGTCCAGTTTTCCGAACACCACTTATAGAAGAGACTTTCCTTTCTCCATTGTATGTTCTTGGCTCCTTTGTCAAAGATTAGCTGTCCATAGATGTGTGGTTTTATTTCTGGGCTTTCAGTTATTTTCCATTGATCTGTGTGTCTGTTTCTCTGCCAGTGCCATGCTGTTTTGATTGCTATAGCTTTGTAGTATACTTTGAAGTCAGGGAGTGTGATCCCTCCAGCTTTCTTCTTTTTTCTTAGGATTCCTTTGGCTATTTGGCGTCATTTGTTGTCCCATATAAATTTTAGGATACTTTGTTCTATTTCCATGAAGAACATCATTGGGATTCTGATTGGGATTGCATTGAATTAGTAGCTTGCCTTAGGTAGTATGGACATTTTAACTATGTTTATTCTTCCAACCCATGAGTATGGAATATCTTTCCATTTCTTTATGTCTTCTTTGATGTCTTTCAATAGTGTCTTACAGTTTTTAGCGTATAGGTCTTTCATCTCATTGGTTAAATTTATTGGAAGGTATTTTTATTCTTTTTGTTGCAGTTGTAAATGGGACTGTATTCTTGACTTCTCTTTCTGCTAGTTTATTATTAGCATATAGAAATGCAACCGATTTTTGTAAGTTGATTTTGTACCCTGCAACATTGCTTAGTTGTTGATTATTTCTAGTAGTTTTCCAATGGATTCTTTAGGGTTTTCTATATGTAAAGTCATGTTGTATGCAAACAGTGAGAGTTTCACTTCTCCATAGTCTGCTTGGATTCCTTTTATTTCTTTTTCTTGCCTAATTGCTCTGGCTGAAATGTTTAGTACTATGTTGAATAAGAGTGGCAAGAGTGGGCACCCTTGTTTTGTTCCTGTTCTTAGAGGGATGGCTTTCAGTTTTTCATCATTAAGTATGATGTTGGCTGTGGGTTTGTCATATGTGGCCTTTATTATGTTGGGGTACTTTCCTTCTATATCCATTTAATTGAGACTTTTTATCATAAATAGACATTGTATCTTGTCAAATGCTTTCTCTGCATCTATTGAGATGATCGTGTGATTTTTATTCCTCATTTTGTTAATGTGTTGTATCACATTGATTGATTTGCAGATGTTGAACCATCCTGCATCCCTGGAATAAATCCCACTTGATCATGGTGTATGATTCTTTTACTATATTGTTGTATTCGATTTGCTAATATTTTGTTGAGGATTTTTGCATCTATGTTCATTAGTGACGTTGGCCTATAACTTGCCCTTTTTATGTCATCCTTGTCTGGTTTGAATATCAGGGTAATGTTGGCCTCATAGAATGAGTTAGGAAGCCTCCCATCTTCAATTTTTCAGTAGAGTTTGAGAAGGATAGGTATTAAATCTTCTTGTATGTTTGATAAAATTCTCCAGAGAAGCCATATGATCCTGGACTTTTGTTTTTGGGGAGGTGTTTTTATTAATGTTTGAACCTCTTTACTTGTGGTTGGTCCATTTGGATTCTCTATTTCTTCTTGATTCAGTTTTGGGAGGCTGAATGATTCTAAGAATGCATCCATTTCTTCTAGGCTATACAATTTGTTGGCATGTAGTTTTCCATAGTATTCTTTTATAATCCTTTGCATTTCTGTGGTATCCATTGTAATTTCTCCTCTTTCATTTTTAATTTTATTTATTTAAGTCTTCTCTCTTTTTTTCATAGTGAATCTGGCTAAGGGTTTGTCAATTTTGTTTCTCTTCTCAAAGAACAAGCTCTTAGTTTCATTGATCCTTTCTACTGTTTTTTGTTTGTTTGCTTTTAGTCTCTGTTTCATTTTTTTCTTCTTGAATTTTTTTATTTCCCTTTCTGCTGACTTTAGGCTATGTTTGTTCATCGTTTTCTAGATCTGTTAGGTGTAGTTTGAGGTTACTTGTTTCAAGAAGGTATTCTTGGGCCAGTCAGGTTGCACAGTGGTTAAGTGCACACATTCCACTTCTCAGCAGCCCGGAGTTCACCACTTCGGATCCCGGGTGTGGATATGGCACTGCTTGGCAAAAGCCGTGCTGTGGTAGGTGTCCCACATATAAAGTAGAGGAAGGTGGGCATGGATGTTAGCTCCGGGCCAGTCTTCCTTTGCAAAAAGAGGAGGATTGGCAGTAGTTAGCTAAGGGCTAATCTTCCTCAAAATAAAAAAGGATATTCTTGACTTTTAAACAAATTCCAAATTTCTTTGCACAAAATTAAAATAAAATGGCCTTGCCTGTGGGTGCCCTTTCATGTGGCTTTAAATGGCTTATTCTCCAGGCTCCTGAATTGTTCTAATACACCTACAGTCAACTCTACCGTCACATTGTCTGTTTTGTTGTTGTTATTGCCATTTGTTTGTTAAAAATTGAGCTGGCCGGAAAGTTCCAACTCTTCTCTTCTGAGACAGATGCCTACATCACATCCCCTCAGGCCACCAGTCTCTCTCTGCCTGCTTCCTCCAGCTTTTTCTGAAGCTTCAAGTCCTGCTCACAAAGCTCCAGAGGTAGAGGGTGCAGTGCCCAGATAGTCCTAGCTAGTGGGGAGAAGTCGGTGGATGAATACCCCAGCCTGTGTCTAGTGAGACATGCTTTGTGTGGACGGGGTTGCCAGTAGGACTGAGCCCCAGTTGTGCAGCCCAGTAACCGGCTCAATGATGCATGCTGTACTGACGTGTCTCCCTTCTCTGTCTTGCTTTTCCAGCCACCTTCTGCATCCTTGGTACCACTCCCAAGGAAATTATCTGCTCATAAAACTGAGGAAATACCTTCCTTTTAAATGCCATAGGCTCAATTTTATTTTACTCTATAAGGAATTTGCATATACATAGTGTGGAAGGTTATCAAATGAAATTATCTGTTATTGTGATACTTGCCTCAGGGATTTGCAGTTGCCGCTTTCTTTGCCCTAAATGCTATTCCTCTGGACATGGCTTAGTTCACTCCTTCACATCCTTCAAATTTTATTCAAATGTCACTTCCCTGATGATGAGGAGAAGGACTTACTGGACCAACGGAAACCAATACCCCTCACCTGTGCCACTTCTCTTGTAACTTTCTCCATAGCACTAATCATCACCTGACATCCCCTATATTTTATTTATTTGTTGTCATCTCTCTCCCTTTGCAAAAATCCAAGAAGACTAGAGTGTTACCTGTTTTGTACATTGATATGAGCTTCTTTGCCCACAATAGCACTTGGTACAAATAGTCACTCAAATATTTGTTGAATGCATAATTTGTATGGCAATATTTTTCTAAATGATTTGGCCGGGAAAATGCCTTTTCTCTTCAAGATATTTTTTAGCCTTTCATTGAGCATTATAGATTTATTGTGGTGTCTTTTTTGCCTTAGCTATATTTAGTACTCAATTCAAGTAATTTTGTTATCCTTTGGTTAAGCATCCAATAAATGCTAGTTAATATTTCCACTGACAAAGATTTTCAGAGAATTAGCTGATATCTAAACAGAGAAGAAATCAGTCCAAGTAAAACAGATAACATTGTGATCACTAATACTTACTATTCTATTACCCTCAGAGAGGCTAAAAAAAGAATTTAATTAGCTCAGTGGCTCTTAAAGCCTGCTGCCCAGATAAGCACCTCCGGCGTGCCCTGGCAATTGGTTAGAAATGCAGATTCTTGGCCCCACCTCACTGCCACTGAATCAGAAACTCTAAAGAGTGGAGCGCAGCCACCTATGTTTTACCAAACCCTCTAAGTAATTCTGATGTTTGAGAACCATAAAGTTAGATAAAATGCTAAGATTTAATGAAAGAGGCTATATCAAAATCATTTTTCTCTTGCATATCAGAGTAAATTTTTGTCTGTTTTAATGGTCTTTGGTGAAAGACCAGGGACAGATGTGGAAACTTCGTAAAGTAAAATCACTGCTTGATACGATTTCTCTGAACTTACTAGTGAACTCTAAAATCCCAGCAATTGTGAGGAGCAAACCCATTCACATTGTTGCTATACTGTCTGAATCTTAGAATAAAGACATTCTTAAGGGCACAATAAAATTACACCATCCTCTAAAGTTAGATTATTGTGTATATGATTAGTACCAGGTAATATTCTTACTGTTGAATATTGTATTGAGGAAGACAGATGGTTTAGAGGGTGAGGTATTTCCTTAGAAGTGAGGTAGGAATCCCTCCTTCCACCTTTTACTAAGAACTGTCATTTTGTCTCTTACTGGGATACACGTGTGGTAAAAGCTTATTTCACTTCCTTACACATGCCTAATGGGCATTTCCAAGTTTGGGGAAATGTTTCCTTCTTCCTAAGAAAATGAGTTCTTATCTATCTTAAATATTTTCTTACCAATTCAAAGTGAGGCTACCAAAACAACAGAATGAATCATTGAAGAAATACTCCTCCACAGACAGGAAAATGCCTATAATTCTTGTTGATCGGAGTTCTTTTTCAGAGGAAGTCCCAGAACACATGTTAGTCTTCAGAGTATTCCTAAGGTCTTCTAAAGAGCTATTAATTTAAAAAAATATGCAAAATTAAGTTAATAAAATTTGTGTCAGTATCTCTTACAGGTCTCTTGGCCCGTTTGTTTATCAGTATGTTTTCACTCATGTACTTATGTTAATATATTTTATTGTTTATTATTATTAATATCACTTTATGATTTCTCCTTATTTTTTACCTCTTCCCACACACACACACACAAGTACAAATGGTTTTGCTGCACTGCTAATTTTTTTTGTCACCCAAAGCATTTCACAGAAAGGAAATACACACACACAGAAATGGTACCTTCTATCATAAATCTGCAGAATGACTAGAAATCACACTTTCTACATACACAGAAATTTACAGAAACATAATGAAAGTTGAAAACAGGAAGCACTTATTTGCTTCAAAGAGGACGTTCCCATCCTATGAGGTCTTGACACAGTTCTTCTATTTTCTTTAAAATAAAAAATGTGTGTGTTTAATTCCATTCTAGAGTTTTCCTATTTCTCTTTGTAGAGTTTCTCTACTATCATCAGATATGGCTTTTCATAGATTTTGACTTTGACTATGATTTTGTAGGAATAAGATTCTTAACCACGTATGTAAAGACAGTTTCCTGGGAATTTCAGGACTCCATGCAGTTGTACACATGTGTATCAGTTGATAAGTCTGCCATGAGAAACTGCAGGGCCTGTCATCCTCACTGCACCCGAGACTCATTTCCTGCTAGGCAAAACTTTTGAAATATTTCAAGCAAAATAACTCTAAGAATACAACAAATTATGTGCTGATCTCATAAGGGAGCATTAAGCTCATGGTTTGCCAAGAGTTCATTTCTGAGTGATGCTGATACACCACTTGCCAAAAAAATTGCCATTTAGTGTTCACTTAAGAAGTGATTTATTTTCAAAACTATTTCCAGATGTTCAAATTCACCTTCACTTTAAAAAACCACATTTTTAAAAGTGAGTGATCTTGACTTGAAGCTACCGCATCAAATTATTCATTTTTGTTTAATAAGTTGAAAGAAAGATTCCTATTTATTTTGCCTCACTGTCTTCTTAGATCAGAAAATCCTCACTGTAGATGTACCTCGAGTCACTAGTGAAACAGGCTCACAGAAGCTGCATGGGGAAGCTTGTGCTACATCTGCTTCTAGTCTGTCTAACTCCAGTGAGGATTGCCATACTCCTGAGAACTTCAGCTCTCACTGCCTCCCATTACGAAAGAAAGGAAAAGGCGAATTGCTGAGTGACCTCTATCACTCCGTGAAATTCTCTATGTAAATATGTTTCTGGGGACGTGGCTTGTAGTCAGAGTGGTATACCTTTACTGCATCACACTGAGAGAATGAGAGCATGCATACGTTACATGGACTGGATTTTTAAATCTTGGCTCTTGCTAATACATGAAGTGGCTATAAGCGGTATGTTAAACAGTTATCCATTTTCCATGCAGAGTTTGAAAACTGTATTTAGTTTATTTACGCTGAATACAAAGAAAGTTCTACTCTCCCTCAAAATTAGTGGTTTATTCAACCTACTGCGTGGCAGCTGCTTAAAAATATTTTAACATTAGATGTAAACTCCTAGAAACAAAATGTGTATTTATGAAAACATAAAACCTTATGAAATGATCTTTCTCTGCAGAAGTCCAGCTAGCAATGGATATGTACTGGGTTAATCACTGTAAATAGTATTCTAATTTATTGACATAAAGTACACATTGCTTTTGGAGTTATATCCCAACAGGGATAATTTCCCAATTAGCAGTCCCCCTCACAGTGCACCGTGATGCCTGCTGCACAGATCACAGGAATTCTCCATGCAGACTTACACATTCAGTACATGAGTGGTGGGCTTCTTCAGATTGTGGACTCTAAGAAGTATTCTGTTTAGATGCTGTTCTGAGCTAAGAACTCTTTGGCCATTTGCCATGATGGTTAACACCATGGCCTTCGGACATGGATTCAAACCAGCTCTGTGGGAACTTGGGCAGGTGACTTAATGTCAACTCATTTGTAAAATAGAGATATTCTGTCATCTCACTATTGTTGTGAGCAATGAGGCATCAAAACAGAGCACTTAATACATATTTGTCACAGAATAAGTGCTCTATATAGTATTTTATTATTAATATTGTGATTATTTCTATCATTGTTATTACCAACTAGATGCCATCTTAATTATCTCTTGTGGTATTCTAAAGTGGGGCTCCTTGAATGAGAGTTAATGATTCACAGAAAAAATCAAAGCCAGTATTCTTTTCTCAAGTTATAGCTTTACTCAGTCATTTTTGAAATGTCATCTTCACCTTAATTATCTTAAGAACATAATTTTTATGTTTTGTTTATGGGCCATTTTCATCAGAGAACTTCCTCCAGGGAGAGGATTTTTCCCCTTTTTATGGAGCTGGAAAAGTTAGAAAGTCTGAGCACGGCGCCTGCAGGAGGCAGCTGAACAGTGCGCTCCCTCCAAGGTGGACGTGCTTTCCTTACAACCTTGCTTTGTTGTTTGTCCCTGTTTGGGCCCTAAATTTCACCTATTCCAGTGACTGTGTAAACCACAGAATATTGGATATGAAATTGGAAAGCTCACACCTGAAAATCTGTTGCCAAGGGATGTGTGGCTGTGTTTATAGGAAGTAAAATGGTGCTAAACAATGGAGTATCCACTTTCAGCTCTGATGCCAAGCAGGAAGCTGTTCTTCCTGCCAAAGAGGCCTAAGACATCCAACTCCCTTTTCATATCTGCTTTAGTTTGGCCTGTGTGCTCCTATTCTGTATTCATTTCATGGAAGTTATGTTTTCCTGAATCTTTTTGAAGACTCCAAGCAGGTAGCTCCAGAATTTTCTTCCTCTTCCTCAGAGGAGTTTTCCTAGATCAGTTCATCATTTGTAACTCCTCCCTTTCCTTTGATTTCCTGCTTTTTTTCAATGGGTCTAGATTGGCTTATTTCTATTATGGATTTTGGACTGAGGGAGATCCATCAGGTGTAGTCTCAGTAGAGTGACCATTTGTCTCAGTGCGCCAGACCGAACCCTTTGCTCCCACATAGCTAATGAGTACCCCCTTTTACCTGCAAAAGTGGTCCAGTTTAGAAAAAGGTCACCCTTAAGTCTTGGCTCTGAGTCTCAGACAGGGTGGGCATACTCTTTACTGCTGCTTGTGGCCTCTCTCCCTCTTAATGAATTAGATGAGCAAAGACAGGTGGGTTTGCCTCTCCCTGGCTCTGTTTGTGTATCTTTTTGTTTGTTTCCCCAACTGGAGTGTGCTGTGGTGCAATGGGATCTTTGCCATCCCTCTTTGCCAGGTTGCCTAACTCTGCTACTGATTCAAGGGCAGCCTGCAATTCTTCGTCAGGGGTTGGACGTGAAAGCCTGCACTGCCCAGCAGCAGTTTCCTGCCCCATCCACCAGTGCCACTCATGACTGTGCATTCTTGGGCAGGAATACACCCCACCCCATTCTCTGCCAGCCTGTCATCCTGAATACTGGCAGTCACTGCCTCAGACAGATCGAAGCCCATGGAGGTGCCATGAGTGGAGGAAGTCACAACTATGACCAACTCCGAGGACTGCTCTGAGCAGGAGGGGGTGCCTGCCTAGTCTTCTGTTCAGTAAATCCTGGATATTTTGGCCTGCAGGGACATACTAGCATTTTTTCCTACCACCTTTGCCACCTTCCACATTGTACTGGTTCAGAGAGTCCAGTGTGTAATTCCAAAAATGTATCTTTTCTATATATCACCATTGATGATACAGGTATTAAGATTTTTCTGATTTTAGCCCATGATAGTCTGCCTTGTCTAGTAATATTGCTGATTTTTCTCTTGTATATGTTCATGGCCATACATCTTTTCATGGGACTTCAGTAGAGGATAAATCAGGCACCAATAAATTGACACCAAGCTAACCTCAAATTCTCAATTCAATTAATATCTGGTTGAATTACTTTCTCTAATATTTCATTTAACAATTTTTTATTCTGCCTTCAGATGTCAGGTTATGATATGATTTTTTGTTAATGCTATTTAAATGTCAAGTGATAGAAATTGATACCAGCTTAAGCAAAAGGGGAATTTATTGGAAAAATATTACAATGTCTCACAGAACCCAGGGAGGAGGTCAATAACCAAGGCTTGGGGAAGGGAGCCAAGAAAGCTCTGTGGTCTTCAGCAGCACGGACTCAAGGCCTTCTCTCTAGAGTGTGTCCATTGATGCGGCATGTGGCCAACAGTGTTCACTTTGCTCATTAAGTTTCTAGATTCTCTGCCCAAATTTACACATTCTTGACACAAAATCTGACTGGCCTAGTTTGAGTCAAATATCTACTGACTATGGCATGGGAATAGGGTCATTTAACACAGACATGACTGTTGGCAGCAGCCACTGTGTACTGGGACAGTTTTCAGAGAAGGGAAAATTGGAGTGGGGCAGCCACCTTAAGTGGTGTCTCCTCCAGTTTTCTATGTGTGCTATCTTGGTTACATTTTTTGTATCAGAAATATCTTTCAAATATGAAAGATTTATTCTCTCAGTATTTTCCTTGGCTGCCTCCCACATACAGCCATCCAGGCTATCTGTGCTCTTTGCCTAAGGAAAGGCATGTGATCACCAAAAAGAGAAAAATTGGATTATTTCAGAATTAGAGTTCTTGTGAGATGGTAAGGAAATTATTAACAGCAAGCCTTCTCTACCAAGATTATAAAAATGATTCTCCCTGAGTTGGGGAAAGGTATAGTGTTAGAAGGGAAACTGTAAGAATGAAAATATCAATAGATCTCAGAAAGAGTGACCCAGCACACTGTTCTCCAGACCATGCCCTGGGGGAGACAGAAACCCAGTCTGATTCGGGGAGCTGAGACATTCAGGATTTCCTGGAGAGACAGGGAGACACCAGAAGAACAGAATGATTCCCAAGCACATAGGAGCAACATGGAGTGGCAGAGAGAGCCACCAAACCCAAAGAGACCAAGAAGATGAGGAAGATGGACAGCCCCACATGCAACCTAACTGCCTGAATCACCAGTCAGGTGGAGTGATGGGCATGCCAACAGATGCCTGGGATGCAGCAGAGGATGCACAAATGAATGAATGAATGTCACTGAGGATCAAATGGTCACCGTGCCACTGTAGCACTTAGTAAACTCCCTAGAATTTAGTCACAATTCTGGTGAAACTGGGATTAAAATTCTGCCATATTGAATTGAAAAACAACAACAAAGAAAATTTACATTTCTGGCATGGTTGAGGTTGTGAACTGAGATTTATATCTGTCACGTCTACTTGTTAAAACTGAATAGCATGCTATTGTAACTTGTACTGTGCGACTGTTTATATGGAATTGGATTCATTTAAATCTTGAAAGTTTGAGGGCCTCCACCATCAATACTAGCTGTATATACATACAAATGTAGCTTTTGTGGAAATGGACAAAATTTTGACAATATTGACAGTTTTTTTTTAAAAGGAATAAAATTATTTACCCTTTCCTCTTGTTGAGTCAGTACCTTAAAAGACCATTTTCCTTTATTAAAAACTGATATATATCCATTGTAAAAAATTTAGAAAATTCAAGTCAAGCAAAGGGGAGACATGTTAAATTATCCATAATTTCACTACTCAGAGAAAAAATATTATTAAGAAGTTGGCATCTTTTATGTATAATTCTTAATGTATAATACTTAACATTTTGATGATCTATGTTTTTCATTTCATTTAGATATTTAAATTCACTCTTTTATAATTATGTGCAGTATTATATTTTGTATTCTATAATGTTATTATTCTTTTTATAATTTTAACACTTGCTCTTTGTAAAAAGTTTGGGAAATATGCAAAAATATAAATAATATGATAAAATCACTTATAAAAACCATCACTCAGAAAACTGTTAACATTTTGGTGTTTTTTTCCTTTCAAGTCTTTGTATGTACACACACACACACACACACTTTTGATTATATAGTATATTGTTTTATAATTTATAAATTTAAAAGTTCTCTTCATATATATACTTTCATTTTTTCCTGATTAAATTTGCCTCAAATGTTTCTACTTCAGTTATCTTCTAAAATAGCTTTTTCTTAATTGTTACATATATATATTTTTAAATTATTTCTAGTTTAGGTTTATTACTCCTGTTTATTATTCCTGTTACCTTAAGAAATTTTTGTTGTCATTCTTTTCTTGATTGGGTACTTTATTTATTATCTCCCCTTTATTTGGAATAATAAAAACATCTATGGCTATGGCAAAGTTGAGGCTAAAAGTAAGTGATTTTTCTTGCTATTTTCTAAATATGTATTCTCGTGTCTTTATTTTTTCTCCTTAACTTAATAGTTATTTGAGGGATTGGTTTAAAAAAAATAGATATACAAATTTATTTTTTTTAATTTTTTAAATTTTTTTATTGTGGTAACATTAGTTTTTAAATTTCAGGTGTACATGATTATATTTCGATTTCTGTATAGATTATATTGTATTCACCACCCAAAAACTAACTGCAATCCATCACCACACACATGTGCCTAGTCACCCTTTTTGCCCTTCTTCCTCCCCGCTTCCCTTCTGGTAACCACCAATCCAATCTCTGTCTCTATGTGATTGTTTGCTGTTGTTTTTACCTTCTATTTATGAGTGAGATTGTACGGTATTTGATTTTCTCCCTCTGACTTATTTCACTTAGCATAATACCCTCAAGGTCCATCCATGTTGTCAGAAATGGCCAGATTTCATCATTTTTTATGGCAGAGTAGTATTCTATTGTATATATATATATACCACATCTTCTTTATCCATTTATCCCTTAATGGGCACCTAGGTTGCTTCCAAGTCTTGGTGGTTGTAGATAATGCTGCAATGAATATAGGGGTGCATGTATCTTCATGCATTTGTATTTTCACATTCTTTGCATAAATACCCAACAGTAGAAAAGCTGGATGGTATGGTAATTCTATTCTGAATTTTCTGAGGAATCTCCGTACTGGTTTCCGTAGTGGCTGCACCAGTTTGCACTCCCACCAGCAGTGTATGAGGGTTCCTTTTTCTCCACATCCTCTCCAAAACTTTTTACTTCCTGTCTTGTTAATGATTTACTTTTAAAGCAGCATTGTATATGACTGCCACACTTTAGAGAAAATTTGAAAAGCACAATAAAGTAAAAATGTGCTGTATTCCATGATACCAAGATAACAATTATCAATATTTAGTTGTATACCCTTTTGATTTTTATTCTAAGCATGTGCAAAATACATTAAGATAATATTGAATATATTGCTTTGTGAAATGCCTTCTTCCAATTCCTAATATAGCATGATATTTTATCACCATATAGTTTTATAATGACCTTGTAGAATCACACTGTATTAATACAAGATAATTTACATAACTGATACTATTTTATTGACTGTTTGGAGTATTTACTCCCGTTTTTCCTGTAGGAGATACCGTGTCCATAAAATCATTATGGATATCTCTATTTCTCCAGGGAAAATTCTAGAAGTCAAATTATTGGATCAGTTTTTAATAGCATTTGAACGCTTTTGATTCATGTTAGCAATCAGTCCTGCAGTAAAGTCACACAAAATTATGCTCTCATCAGCAGTAGATGAGAATGCCTGTTTCCCCTACTCTTGTCCACAATGAAGATTATTAAAAAGTTGTCCATTCTATATTTCATTTTATCATATTTCTTTGACTACCAGTATTTTTTGTATTTTTATTCCTGTTCATATTTCTTTTTTGTGTGTGTATGAGGAAGATTGGCCCTGAGCTAACATCTGTTGTCAATCTTCCTCCTTTTGCTTGAGGATGATTGTTGCTGAGCTAACATCTGTGCCAAGCCACAGTGTGGCTTGATGAGCAATACTAGGTCCACGCCCAGGATCCAAACTGGCAAACTCCAGGCCACTAAAGCGGAGTATACCAATTTAACCACTACACCACCGGGCTGGCCCCTCATATTTCTTTTTTTAATGAATAACTTCACATTTTTATGCATTAAAAATTGTATGTTCCATTTCTTCTTGTTTATTTATTATGGCTTTTATGATCCCTTTGTGGACCATATGCTTTCTCTAGTTTGTCATTTTGTCTTTTAAATTTGCTTTTGCTTGCTTTTTCTATTTTAAGTGTTTAATTATTAATTTCCAATTTTGTTGCATTTTGGGCATACAATATTACACAAGTGACAATTGTTATACACGAGTGTGATTGCCTCCTTGTTTTAATCTTATCTTTTTGTGGTTATCTATCAGTTGCCTTGAGAAATGCATTCTCTGCTTCATTCACTAGTCATATTCTTCCCTATTTCTTGTTAATTCCATAAAAGCTCTCACATTTAATTCATTTTCTGACTCTCTTGCTCTCTTACTTGTTCTCAAGTAAACAGTTTGATAACAGTTTGACATTTCTTAATATAATATTCAAAGTCTCTTATAGATAAGATATTATAGTTACCTAGAATGTCATGGTCTTTAGAGTTGAGGACATTTTAATCTTAGTTTTGTGTGGATCTCTTATCTGGTGTTGGATATTCATATAATATTCATATATATTCATATATGTATTTTCATATATATTCATATATATTTTTTCATATATATATATACACACACCAGAAAAAGTATGCCAGGCTATAAACTATGAATGTCCCAGTAAGTAAAATAAAATTGGTGTTTATGGAATAAATACACCAAGAGTACCTGAGATCTCAGTTTCCTGGTAGATGAGTGATAAAGGGATTCTTGGTGCAATACTTTTGTTAAAAAGTAAATAGTTGGCAATCAATAAATCAAAGGGAAAAATATGTTTTTAAATAACTTCAAATTGTTGCAATACCATTCCATTCTCTCTTCTGAGTCATCTACTTCTTTCTTTCTCTCTCTCTCATTCTCTCTCTACTAGATCATCCAAGTCTACAGGCTGGTATCTCTGATCCTAAAATGCACAAACAAACAAAACACAAGCAAATAAAAAAGAAATTAACCTCCATTGATTCTGCATCAGCTTTGCTCCATTTCTGTGCCATCCTTCAAAGCAAATGCCTTGCTGGAGTCATTGAGAACTGACATTTCCACTTCTTCCTCTGGTATATCCTCTGCAAGTATCCCCAGTCAAGCTTCTGTCCCCATTTCCCCACTGCAGCAGCTCTTGTTGAGGTCACCAATCACCCCATTTTGTTACGTACAGTGGTCACTTTGGTATTCTTGTTCACTTGCTCATTCAGCAGCAGTAGACACAAGTGACCACTGCTTCCTTCTCCAAACATGCTCTTCTCTTGGTTTCAGTGATACCCCTCTCTCCTAGTTTTCCTCTTCCCCATCTTGCTGCTCCTCCTCAGACTCCTTTTTTGGATCTTTTTCTCCTTGACCTGAAAATACTGTAGGACTCTCGACTTAATATTGGGCTCATTCTTCTCTATCTACGTAATCTCCCTTCAGGATTTAATATTGTCCTGTGGATTAAAGTTCCATCTAAAGGCTTTTTTATGTCTTCCTTCTTTTACTTAGCAAAATGTTTTTGAAATTCACCCATGGGGTTGCACGTATTAATATTTTTTTCATTTTTATTGCTAGTTAGTATTACATTCTCTGACTGTACCCAATTTGTTTATTTATTCCCCTGTTGGTGGTCATTTGGGTTGTGTTCAGCTGGCGCTATTATAAGTAAAGTACTATGAACATGTAGGTTAAGTCTTTGTGTGAACACTTTTCATTTTGGGGTATGGATAGCAAACACTTTGGAGAGAAATTGCTGGGCCTTTTGGCAAGTGTAAGTTTAACTTTATAAGAAACTGACAAACTGCTTTCCAAAGCGCTTGTGCCATTTTACACTTCCACCAGCCAGTGTGAGTTTCCACTTGCCCCACATCCTTACTATCAGTTGTTATTGTCAGATGTTTTCTAAATTTTCCCATTCTAGTGGGCAAATAGTGTTTTAATTTGCATTTGTTTGATGAATACTGATATTGAACATCTTTTCACATACTTATTAACTAAACTTTTATCCATTTTTATTAGATTACTTGTTTTCTTATTACTGAGTTGTAAGAGTTCTTTGTATATTCTAGACTCACATCCTTGTCAGATATATGTGCTGAGAATATTCTTCCCAGTTCATATCTGGCTGTGCCCCTCTACCTAAAGTAACTGTTTGAAAGTGACCAACTGTAAAGGACCCTGTTTCTTTCTGGATTCAAGTAACCATGCTCTCCCTTCATCTCTACAGGCCTACATGTGCCAAGAGCTGGACTACCTCCAGCTCTGAGATTCTCCACTAACACTTAGAGTTCTCTCTCACACACACTTTTGTAAACATTTCCTTAGAAATAAATCTCCCTTGAGTCATATATCTTTGTTAGGGTCATTTCTTCTTTCTGTTTTCCCTTTCACTCTCTCTCTCTGTCTTTCTTTCTCTCTCTGTTTTTCTGTCTGATTATCTTCTCCCACTAGAATGTAAACTTCATGAAAGAAGTGACCTGTATGTCTTAGTTGCCATTGTATCTTTAAAAACTACCTTGCTAAATAAATATTTGTTGAATGAATAAATACTTGAATAAAGAGCAAAATTTTGCCTAGGCAGAAAGCTGGTTTGATTCTAGACTAATAAATGGTTTTAACAAAGCTAAAGAAAAGTATGAAAGGAGATTTTCTTGATCTTAAATTCAAGAACAGGCTCTCAGGACACCTTTTCCAGCAGGGTATTGTTAACATGAGACTCTGGGTAGCTTGGCAGCCCTCCTTTAGGAGAATATCAGCACGCCAGAATCACCTAGAAAGCTTTTATAATGACAGATTCCCAGAATCCAACCAAGACAGGATCCCTGTGAATTTCTGTTTTATAAACTCTCCAGGTAGGGGCCGGCTCCATGGCCGAGTGGTTAGGTCCGCGCCCTCTGCTGCAGCAGCCCAGGGTTCGGATCCTGGGCGCGAACATGGCACCGCTGATCAGGCCGCGTTGCGGTGGCATCCCACATCCCACAACTAGAAGGACGTGCAACTAAGATATACAACTGTGTACGGGGGGAGGTTGGGGAGATAAAGCAGAAAAAAAAAAGAAAAGATTGACAACAGTTGTTAGCCCAGGTGCCAATCTTTAAAAAAAAAAACTCTCCAGGTGATTTAACACGGCTGTTCGCCACAAGCCAGCATTTTCAAGTTGCTTCCCTAGGGTCTCTTTCTCCCAACCGTCTCCCTGCTGTGTCCCCCACTCACGTCCTGCCACCATATACTACACACTTTGCAGCAGGTCCAAAACGAAGGGCAGGATGAGCATGATGGGGCACAGTTTTAAAATAAAAGAAAAACCACATTGTATGTTTATTAGAAAAAGATATCCATAGTGTTTGGATAAGGGTTCTTTCAGTCTTGGTCCTTGAAAAACAAATAACAGTCTATCATTATATTCAAAGATAGAATTCAATCTTAAATTTTGGCAAGAATTTCAAAACTTAGTAACAGTTGTAATCTAAACAATGAATTCACAGTGTTCCTGAAGCAAAATGATTTTTTCTTTTTTATCATCATCCTGCTTAAAAAATATTATAAAGCATTCTGTTATGGTACAAAATGCTCCTTTAAAGTAAAAGATAAAATCCTCATAAAAATGAGCCTGTTTTGAAGGAACAAGTTCCAGTCTCACCATAAAGCACGAGTCAACATAGCTTTTCCTTAAAGAAAAACTGAGAGCCAAGAGGTAGCATGGTTAATGAGCTTCTCAATTCATTTCTACATGACCATAGAAGGCCTCTCTGATTTGTTCTTTCTTTTCCCACCCTTATTTATAATCTATCTACCTGGATTGCTCCAGGAACCTTCTTATACCTTTAAGTGATTTCAGTCTGTATTACATCCCAAACTTTCCCTACTGTAAACAGAATCTTCCCAAAGCACAGCTCTGCTCACGTCCCTTTCAAAGTTTGATGCTCTCAACCTAATTTACCCATGTCATCAGCCTCACCATCTTCCAAATGCACGATTCAAATTCGAACCTCCATACCTTTGTTTTCAAGTATTCCTTTTTGTTCAATAATAGCCCCAAAATTTCTATAAAGGAGGGACTCTGGGACAGATTGGAAGGGCCTAGGGCTGCTATCAGGGGACTCTTTTTGAAGCTACAATTGCAAAAGTAGCACATTGGTTTTATTTGGATTGTTGCTTCATTTGTCGGGGCCTGGTGTGTGTGTGGGGGTAACTTACAGATATGATGATTATGGAATATGGAGTAGGGGTGCTAAGTTCCCTTACACACTGTCCCATGGTGTGGCTACTGAATTTTTATCTCCCCAAATGTACTCTGTCTCATTATCTGTCTAATATCTACTCATCGTACAAAGCCTATCTCAAGTCCCAACTCCTTACAAATTAGTCTTGAAAATCTTTAGTAACTCCCTAATGCTCTTTGTTTTAGCCTCACATTGTTAATTATGTTTGGAAATATAGCTGGTCTCTCAGCTAGACAAGAAGTAGATTGAGAATGAGGAATACATCTTACACCAAAGTATCTATCTAGTATATAACATGGTTCTGTTAAGGTAGCAGACATTTGATTTACATTTTCTGTCCAGCCACTTAAATAACTAAAATTTTAAGAGAAAGAAAAAAATTGTGTGTGTGTAAGAAAGTAATGACCAATCCAAGAGTTTCTGGAAGCTTAGAACTTTTATCGGAAGACTTGGTTTCGATTCCACCACTGTGACATTTGCTGAGTCAGTCAGCCACATTTATTCTCAGTTCCCTGAAGCCTAAGAGGGAATGAGGAGATTGCATTGTTTCACAGTCAAGAGTAAGGATCAACTAAGAAAATGAACATGAAGATACTTCATAGACCATGAAACATTACACAAATGATAATCCACAAAACAGCCAGGACCATCTTTTAAAATATAGTAATCATGTTGTATCATTCTTTAGCTTAAAACTCTTCAATCATGATACTTTACCTAGAATAATAGGCTCTCTCTAGCCCCATCTGTTTCTACAGTCATCCCCCCCACCCTGACACACACACACACACACACACTCCAGTCACTCCAGCCCACTCTGGCCTCCCTTCCGTTCTTGTAACATTTCAAGTCTCTTCTGTGGCTGAGTCTTTCTTATCATTCAGCTCTTAGTACAAATGCCACCTCTGCAGAGATCTTTGTGGAACATCCTATTTAAATTACCTTCTCCCATCCCTTGCTAAGTTATTCTTCATCCCACTTCTTGTTCATTTACCTCCTGATACTCACCAAGTTTGAAATCATCTTGTTCATTTCTTTGTTTACTTTTTCATGATGTCTCCCCGCTCCAAGGGGTTGAAGACTTGTTCTCTGCTCTGTCCTCAGTACCAGACAGGATTTGGTACAGAGTAGACACTCAACAAATAACCATTGTGAAAGTTGAAGAAATGAATGAATGACTTAAATAATGATCAAAAACTAGAAATAACAGAGCCAAGAGGATAATCAGAAGAAAGTTCAGGAGGTATTAGCCATTATAGACATGAAGCTGACAGATAAAAGCCAGTAAGCAAACCAAAAATAAAGTAAAAATTTGGGTAAAATAGGAGAAAATATAAAATAAAAAGATTAATAAAGAAATGACATTCTTCTGGTAAGTCAGAAAGTTATTAATTTTAGGAAGTAGTATGTTAGGTAGAAAAGTAACTTTCAGTATGTCATATTAGAGAATATTGTATTCCCTACATGTTTGAACTTCTTGTATTTATGAGCAAAACATTTCCAATCTAGTTGAAACCTACTGAATATGGGAAAGACCAGAATTTATTTTAGATGCTAAACTTGTGGGAAGGAGCAGAGTGACCCTTTGAGCACACAAATCCAGTGGGACATATTCAGGGCAGCTTCTAAAGACACTCATAATCTCTTGTTGTAAATTTTCTCCCTTAAAGGCCAAATTTCTTTCCAAATTACAGTTTTGTGAGAGAAAGTCCCATTGCTCATGAAATGGCATGCCTTGAAGTTCTTAGAAAAGTCTTTCTTATTTTGTCAGAAGAAAGAAATCAACTTTGGAAATAACTTAGATGTTGTGTCTAGTGCCAACATTTAGCCATTGGAGGAACAGCTAAGTAGCAATCTGAAACACTTTGAATATTGCATCCACTGAATCTCTGTCTCTCCTTTCATTTTACATTATGTATTTCTTGTCTTCTTACTGTTTTCTCTCGCATAATCGCTCATGCATGGAATAGAACTAGCCCAAGGTGAAATTATCAAATAACGAGATAATCAAAGTTCCTTTTTCACCCATTCCCAGGCTTGCTGTATTCAACCTCTCCTAAAGAGAGGCAAGCCTTTGCTTTCCACTCCCTGGTCCCCAACCTGCATTCCCCCATACCCCTGGAATTGTGTTTTCTCTTCCAACTTACTCAGCACAGCCCACATTCAAAGCAAGATTTTGACTTTTATTTCTACTTCTGTGTGAATTTAAACCTGTAGTGTCTAGGTTCGAGGTTTAACTCAAAGTAGGTCTCAACTCTGGTTGTTCATTGGAATCATATAAGGGTCATATTTAAAGTATAGCTACATCTGAGCCTCTAACCCCTAAATATTCTGATTTATTTTGTCTGGGATGAGGCCAACATCAGTATTTTTTAAAACATTCTAGGTGATTTTTATGGACAGGATAGAGAGTCGTTGACCTACAGCCTTATCTTTAACCCTGTAAAGACAGAATTTTGTCTCTTATCA
Source organism: Equus caballus (assembly GCF_041296265.1). NCBI lineage: Eukaryota > Metazoa > Chordata > Mammalia > Perissodactyla > Equidae > Equus > Equus caballus. Next base: position 24,422,160 of record NC_091687.1, read on the forward strand.
AGTTAATTTCTAGCAAAACTAAGAAGGAGGTATTATATCAGTCAGAGTTCTATTAAAGGAAGTAGAGCCACTATGAATATTTTGGAGAAGAGATTTGTCATAGATTATTAGACTTTACACAGTGTAGGAGAAGCCCGGGAAGCAAAGTTCAGAAATGGAAGCTGTTGGGTCAGAAAAAAGTAACTAAACCCCTCCTGAAGCCATGGTGGGAGCGGTCAAGTTGGAAGTTGCTGGGAAATCTGGGAAGCTGGGCCCTCCCCGCTGTGGAGTTGGGCTGCCAAGGAGAGCTACTGGAGAAGTCTGCAGCTGGTGGTGGGTCTGGCCATTGCTGCTCAGCAGGGCCCACCTGGGGACAAGAGAGGGTGCAAGCTGAGCTGGGGAGAGGGTGGCCAAGCTGGAGCCACTGCCCTCTGCCTGTGTCTTTCAGGAAGCTAACCATGTTCATTTCTGCTTTCCAGATCTTACACAGATTTCTCTTTTGACCAATTCTAACCTGGAACAAAACAGAGAAGGGGATGCTGCAAAGTCAGTTTCAGTTGAGCCAAGTTGATACCTATAGGTGTCAGGAGGAAGACACAGCAGGTTTTAGGACTTAAACTAACATCAGCCTCTAGATAGCTATCTATATTCTGCTCACTTCATCAACAAATAAGGCTAGCCTTTCTCAAAAACCTCCTCTAGCCACCTCATACCCGTTAGGATGGCAATTATTTAAAATAAAAAAAAAACAGAAAAGAAAAGAACAACATTTGGCAAGAACATAGAGAAATTGGAACCTTTGTGCACTGTTGGTGAGAATGTAAAATGGATTAGCTGCTGTAGAAAACAGTATGGCAGTTCTTCAAAAAATTAAACAGAATTATCATATGACCCAGCAATTTCACTTCTGGGTATATACCCAAAAGGAGTGCAAGCAGGTACTCAAACAGATATTTGTACAACCCATGTTGCTCATGACAGCATTATTCACAATAGCCAAAAGGTGCAAGCAACATAAGTGTCCATCGATGGATTAATGGATTAATGAAATGTTGTATATACAAACAATGGAATACTGTTCAGCCTTAAAAAGGAAGGAAATTCTGACACATGCTACAACAAAGATGAACATTGAAGACATTATGCTAAATGAAATAAACCAGTCAGAAAAGGACAGATACTGGATGATTCCACTTATATGAGGTATCTAGAGTAGTCATATAAATAGAGACAGAAAGTGGAATGGTGGGTGCCAGAAGACAGGAGAGGGAAGAAACGGGGAGTTGTTTTTTTATGGGTGCAAAGTTTGTTTTGCAAGATGAAAAGAGTTCTGGAGATGGATGATGGTGATAGCTACACAGCAATGTGAATGTACTTAATGCCACTCAACTGTACACTTAAAAATGGCTAAGATGGTAAATTTTATATTACATATATTTACCACAATAAAAAAAAAAGAAAAAGAAAAAATTGTGGAAGAGAGGACCTAGGTGTTGTTTAAAAGGCTGAAGTGACTGGTGCCCTAGTAACTCTCTCTGCTCTTCCCATTGACGGCAGTAAAAGTCACAGGTAACTCAGAAAACTAGCATGGGAAGAATGAGCTCTCAAGAAGTGCAGGAGGAGTGGGCAGACACAAAAGGATAGCCTCCAGATTACTAATTTGGAGAAAAGATTGTCTCAATGGCCTCAACTCAACTGATTCATGGAGAAGGCAGAATGGATAAAGAGAAGAAAAAAGGGAAACCATTTGACCAGGAAACAGTCCAAGAGGAAAAAGAAGTAAACTATTTGCAGGAGCTATTTGATTAAGTACATATCCTAAAGAAAAAAAAAATTCCTCTCTACATCCATCGAAATACATCAGACAACTTTCAAAGACTGAAAAGAAGATATAAAGCAGAAAAGATGTTAGGAGTTATTGTATTTTTACAAAACAGTATTTAAAAGATTATAGCAAATGTAATCACTTATAGCAATTAAATGCCATGAAAAAAAGATTATACCATTATTGTTTTAAAAATAGATCTGCGAGTGTGTATATAATATATATATACACATTTATATATCTGCAAGGAAATACAACAAAGTATTATCAGAATAAGGAGTTGAGTTTACATATATTATCTTCCTCTTTATATACACTTTGTATTGAGTTTTTAGCAATGATAATGTGTCACTTTTATCATCGGAAAAGCTTTAATGCTATCTCAAACGAAATAGAAAAAGCTCCCCACTTCTACCGCAGTCTTTCCTAGGAAAGCTGTGGAAGAAGATGACCATTACGCCTGTCCCCTTGGAAGGGTAAGGATCCCCCTCCCTGGACTTGGAGATTAGGATAACACCTGGAAACATCCAGGGAGCCTCCTGTCCCTTTGCTGCTGCGCTTGGCGAGGACAGCCAGGTCTAGGCGCGGGTCACAAATAGGGACAGTGGGGCGCGTTGACCAGCCACAGTGGAGGAGTGAGTCAACCGCCGACCAGGGTGAGGATGCGCTCAAGCCAGGCAGTGTCCCTGACCCAGACAGCTGGCGGGAGGAGGGAGGACAGCGTTGGTACTGCGCGACTGCGGGCGGGGGCGGGGTAGAGCTGGGCCGCGGCCGGGAAGGGACCCCGTGCGCGGGGGAGTGTGCGCGGCCCGCGGAGCGCGCGGCGGGGCCTGGGTGTTTCCAGCGGGGAACCCGCGCGCAGCCAGGGCGGGCGCGGTGACTGCGGGGGGCTGCTCTTCTTTGCTTTCTCAACTCGGATGAGCAGATGAGCGAGGGGCGCTTTGTCAGCCACTGACAGCATCATCGGTAATGGTTGTTTCAGGAAGCGCCTGGCGCAGCGATGTTTGCTGACCCTCAAAACCTCTTTTGCTGGGTGGGAGGGCTCTTGATTTCTCCCACGCAGGGTTCGAGCTCGCGTACATTTCTGGACACTCAGGCCTAAACGAGGGAGAATTGGGCAGATGCTTCTAAGCAATCGGTTCAAAATACGTCCAGGAAAACCCTCCCAATAGCGCCATTTGTTGTGGCTCAAGCAGAGGGCTGTCCCGGATCCTGTCCACCGGTGGTTCTCAACCTGGGCTGCACACAGAACACCGGGGGCTGCGGAACTTGGAGATGTCCCGCCTCCGACCATCTAGTTCTGGGCTGTGGGACTTCAGGGCACTGGTATGTCAGGCTCCCAGGATTCTAACGTGCAACCAAAGCTGAGAACCTTGGTTTGGCTTGTGCCCTTCAGCCTCGCCAATTTGTCCCTTATGAACTTCACCCACCTCCAAAGTTTGGATTAAATGCAAAACTTCCACTGTGCTCTCTGCTCCTGTGCTCCCTGGCTCACCTGTGTGCACGGCACAGGGGCCTTTCTTTCAGTCCTCATGCTCACTGTGCTACCTTCAGCCAATAAGGCTTTGCATCCACCTCTCTGCATCTCCTCTCATGTCTGCTCCGAGTTATCACCTCCTCCCGGTTCACATCCCGTTTCGTTTCTCACTTCCCGGAGAAAGGTCCTCCTGACCTCTCTAAGACAGATCTCTCCATTATAAAGTCTCATAATACCATGCAGCAATTATGCATAATGTTTATCACAGATGGAAACTATGGAAGTTTCCATTGTATTTGTTAGATTTCTTTGGTTTCCGTCTATACTAGACTATAAGCTCCAAGGGCCCAGGACTGTGTCTCCTTGCTTGCCTCTTATTCCCAATATCTAACACCTTGTCTGGCACAAAGCGGGCCCTGAAAAAGGTGTTGAGTGAAACTTTCACAAAGCACTAAGCCAGACTCCTTGCCTAAAAGTATTTTTTTTTAAAAAGTCAGAGTTTCTAGTCCACTAGAACCCAACCTCTGTGAGGGTGAGGATTTTCACCCTTTTGTTCACTGATGAAACCCAAGTGCCTGTGTCAGTAGCTCACACAAAGTTGATGTGCCCAGGCACATGCTTTTTAATTGGGAGTAGCTGACTTCCTAAAACTGCCTGGGAATGGTGCTTTGGCATAGGAAACTGTATTAGAGAAAACCCAGAATGCCTTTACGGCAATCCATCCGAGGAACATCTCAATAAGGGACTTTACCGTAGTAATGAGCAATGGAAATTTTGAACGTATTTCTCAAGAAACAGCCCCTGGCAAGGGAAACCTAATTTAGGAATCTTGCACAACTTTTCTCAGCACATGATGGATTTTGAGTTTCTGATGTCATGTGTGCCAGCAGGTTCAGAATGATGAGGCCTGTCTTGCTTTAGTTGTTTTCTTTGCCTTTTTATAATGCTAAAGATTACAGCCAGCCATATATTTTGGGATATTTCAATTAAACAAATCTCTACATTTCAAAGCAAAAGCAAAATACACTTATTTTGTACTAGTAGAAGGTGAACTTATCCATCCTTGTTGCCTGAAGTCTGTGCTTCTTAGCAGAGCAGACCCACACTACCCTCCCCTTGGTGTAGTAGGTGTTTTAGATCCTGAGGGAGTAGAACAGGCATCCAGGCCAAGTCGAAGCTGAAGTTTTTAACAACAAATTAAATGGTGGGTGTCGAGTAAAGCGTCATGAGTTATAAGAAGGATCATAGTGAGGATTCTCCTGAACTTCCTCAGTCTTCATTGTGTTCCTGATGTTGCACTGATGTTGCTACAGAGCTAGGGATTTGGAATAAGGCTAACTAAACCCACCCTCAAGTGAATTCAGGTTCCCAAATCCATCGTAAATCAACACTGACATCCCAGTGGGCCACTGACCTATTCTGCAGTATAAGCTAAGACATCAAGAGCCAGTGCAAAATATCCCTGAACATTCAAACATGTTCTTCCCGTCAAAATAACCACTATAATGCCATGCATCACTAGAAAGTTTTTTGGGAAAAAAATGTAAGCTAAATTAGCCCACAATTATACAAAAATCATTGCACTTCTGCCCTAGATAAAACAAGATAATGCATGTAAAACACTTGTCAATGCAAAGAACTATATACATCTTAGTTATTATTACACTCAGGAGAGCTCTAGTCTTGAGTCATAAGAACTGCATTTCATTCTTTCATTCAACAAAGTAAGTGCCTACCACGTGCCAAGCAGCATTGGGCCTGGGGATAGAACAGTGAGCAGAAGAGACAAAGTTACTAACCTTACAGAACTAATGAGGGGAGCAGGAAAATAAGCAAGAAGAATAAGAAAGATAAACTGCACATTAGATAATAAGTTCACGGAGAAAGATACAGCAAGAAAGAGGGGTAGACATGGGGGGGAGTGAAATTTTAGACAAAGTGGCAAGAAGGCCTTCCAGAGAGGGTGACACTTGAGTGAAGTCGAGGGGCCAATGTAGCTGCAGACAGGGCTAACAGAGGCCAAATTATATAAGGATGTGGCTTTAGAGGATATTTTAAGGACTTCAGCTTTTACTCTGACTGAGATGGGAAGTCACTGGAGTATTCTGAACAGAGGAATAGGACAGATTTTAACTCCATCACTTTGTCTGCTTCTCTGAGCCCTTTCCTGACCTCAGCTGTCTTGTCTTTAAGAGAGAGTATAGGCTGATGTGGTTGTGTGCCTGTCATGTGCCTGACCTGTTATGAACATCATGCTACTTAATCTTGGTGATGGATTTTATGATCTCAATTTTATTCTAGAGGCTAACAGGGATAAATAATGAGCCCAGAGTCATGTAGCTGGTAGTAATTAACTGGCCTAGGATTGAACCCACCTATTATATTCCAAAGGCCAGGTCCACTCTAATAACCAAACTACTTTTCCCAAAATAAATGAATCTTTCAGAAGAACCGATAGTCCAATCTTGGGGACACAGGTACACAAAATCTAGTCACTGAAAGCCTTAGTAAAAATAGTAGATTACATTTGTACAGTGCACACAGTTTACAAAGGACATTCACATCCATTACATCATTTGATAAGCACGACAGTAACAAAAGCAGTAGGGTCTTGACTTAGACAAGTGGCTTGTTAAGGTGTAGAAGGCAGAATTTCGTATTACCAGTACTCTTTATTCTTCAATCTTCACAGTTCTTAGTGCTAAAGAACTAAGTGACAAGTAAAGGACTCAGTGACAGAGAACAGGAGACAGAACATTACTGCAAAACCCTGCTCCAATATTAACTATAAATTTAAGAATTAGAAATACAAGTCCTACAGCTAGGCTGATGAGCCTCCTCAGGGGATCCCTGAGGAGAAAACTCTGGCAGATCTGACCTGGGTCCCAAGGGTATCCTTCACTCATTCCCGTACTTTGATTGATTCACTGACGTCTCTATCAAATTTGGTCTCCTCTTCACCTCTTCATCCTTTCTTCAGAGCTCTCCTTCCACTGATCCACCCTCAGCCTGCGTCCCCAGCTTGACCCAGCACCCGTGAATAACTCCACCCTGGGGATCACCTCTCCTCCATAAGCTGCATCTGCACTTGGCCTGGGACATCTTGGCCAGAGCCTGCTGGGCATTCCCCTTTCCCGCTCCACCTGCCTCTGCTCTGCTGCCCTTTGCTTCCCTCTGGTGGGCACAGTGGTCCATCCCTGGCAGCTGGGCTCAGTTAGGGCCCCAGGAAGACCTGCTGAATCAGATTCTTTAAAGCCTACGGTGGATCAGAATCACCAGCGGCGTTTGTTAAAATTCAGACTGCCATGGTGCCAGCCCAGTGGCATAGTGGGTAAGTTCACGTGCTCCACTCTGGCAGCCCAGGGTTCACTGGTTAGGATCCTGGGCACAGACCTACATAACGCTCATCAAGCCACACTGTGGCAGCATCCCAAATAGAAGAACTAGGAGGACTTACAACTAGGATATGCAACTATTAACTGGGGCTTTGGGGAGGAAGAAAAAAAAAGGAGGAAGATTGTCAATAGATATTAGTTCAGGAACAATCTTCCTCACCCCCAAAAAAACATGCCTTAAACAAATGCAGACTGCCGGGCCCCTCCCCTAGAGTTTTTGATTTAGTCAAGCTGGGGTGCAGTCTGAAAATCTGCATTTCTAACAAGTTCTCAGGTGATGCCGATGCTGCTGGGTGGGGATGGCAATGTGAAAACCATTGCTCTAGACCCACTAGTTAACAGAAAGGGGCTGCGGCATGTGAATATTTAATAACTACTAGGGCAGAGACAAAACCCTCTGCTCCCTGAAAAATTGATTAAGAAGCCTAGGGTTCTCTAAAGATAAAGCTAGAGGCATTCATTTATTTAACAAATATATATTGTATACACAATGCTAGGTGCAGCCCAGTGGGGAACAAGAATCATTACTAGCTCTTTAGGACCTTACAGTCAGAGAGCAGTCCAGGTCACTAAGTAGGCAATTACAATCAGCTGGATTGTCCTCCTATCAGCAAAACTATGGGGCCACAGAGAATAGGACCTGCCTCATCTGAACCTGGGGAGTCAGGGATGGTTTTCTGCAGGAAGTAATTTCTAAGTGAAGATCTGAAGCAAGGAATTTTCCAAATGCTGTCATGAGGTTGGGATTGTGGTAACTAGAAGTTTTGATAGTTGTTATTAATATATATATTTTTTCAGACAGTATGCAAGTTAATACATATAGAGTAGATGAGTAAAGAAAGAATTTTGTCTTATAAAAACACTTTTAAAGGAAGTATTTGTTTTACAAAAAAAGACAAAATAGCTAAATTTAAGCAGAATTAGAACTCCAAGCCCCAGTGCAGGATTCCTGAGGGGTTAGGCCCCTCCAGGATTAAATTGTGCTTACTTTGGAGAAGCCTTCCCAGCAGTAGTATGCTTCCAATTCCACCACAAAAACACTTCGGCAATTTAAAGATTATAATCCTTGTCATAGTGAACATTTTTGGACTACTGACCATGTGCCAGGTGGTTTCAACATATTGATTCATTTATCCTGCACACCAGCCTATAGCAGTAGATTCCTTTATGTTACCCCATTTTACAGATGTTAAAACTGAGATACAAAGGGACGTGACTTGCCCAAGGTCACAGACAAAGGACATAGAGAAACCAGGGTTCAAACCCTTGAAATCTGGTCTTCACAGCCCATCCACACAATAATTGTGACATACTCAAAAACCAAAATATGTTTTCCTGTTAAAAAGTTAATATAAACAAATGTATAAAATGTGAAAAAAAAGAATGACAAAAATATATTTTTTAAATTCAGCCATATCCCCACCACACAGAGAGTTACTATTTACCTCTTGGTATATTATACGGAACCTAATTGATATATATAAAATGTTATAATGCACGTTTTATATAATTATGCCTAGAAATACAATCCACCTATGATTATACAAATTCATGTTCATTGAAAAAAATTGAAATAAAGAAAAATAAGAAGAAAATAAAAATCCTTCAGTACTTCTAGATTATGAACTCATACTCCAAGAGATTATGAGAATTAAATTTATGAACATTTGAATAGACACAAGATAAGGGGAGAGGAACATGTCTCCACACTGACATTCTCTGCTTTCTTGATCTGCTTCTCCACGTCGACATTTTCATTTTGTGCTTTCACGTCATCATTGAAGATGTGCCTTCAGATATTTTACTAAGTACTTTAATGGATTTAGTGTGGCGGAGACACCTTGAAAAGCTGCTCCATCTTTCATCAGCCAATAATATTCCAGTTTTCATCTTAACTCAGGACAAAAAGATACCAAAAGTTTGTGATATGAGAGGAGGGATTTAACATAAAATTGTTTGACATGTGGATTGTTCTCTGGAGGATCACAAGGGAAAGAGAGATTTTTTTTTTTTTTAAAGATTTTATTTTTTCCTTTTTCTCCCCAAAGCCCCCCGGTACATAATTGTGTATTCTTCGTTGTGGGTTCTTCTAGTTGTGGCATGTGGGACGCCGCCTCACCGTGGTTTGATGAGCAGTGCCATGTCCGCGCCCAGGACCCGAACCAACGAAACACTGGGCCGCCTGCAGCGGAGCGCGCGAACCCAACCACTCGGCCACAGGGCCAGCCCCAGGAAAGAGAGATTTTAAGTGAGTTTTTTACAGTTTCCCCAATGCTTTGTTAAACGTCTTGCTTTGACTCTCACACTTGGAGATTTTCTCTAATTTCTTAAAAGATTAAGTTAGAAAAACATTTTTGCATTGGTATTCATTTATGTTTAAGGTTATGTGCTCTGATAACAGTGTCTCCCAAGGAATATCCCTTGGACGTTAGTCCTTCACGATGTTCCACGAAAGGACTCTCTGGTTTTGGAGAAATACTACGTCTTCTCTGGATATTTGCAATATCTAAGAACTTCTACAGAGGAAAAGTAGTTAGAGTCATCAGTATAATAATTTATGATCATTTTGAATATCTGAATTAGTTTTCACTCCATTTAAAGATTTTTTTTTTATATCTGTCACATGCATGCTATGTATTTTGAGGATTTTAAATTATATCCATTGTAAATCAGTCATTAATACTGAAATTTGTACTTCACACCCACTGGAGGGCTGCAGGACCAAGTCTAATGAGTCCTTGGCCTTGGTTTGCCATGGCCTTAGCAGAAACACTTTAGTCTCTCTTTTCTCCATTTCGTAGATATTCTGGGAACTTGAGGAAAACCAGGATGTTTGCCAAAATTTAAAGAAAGGCAGCGGGGTCTCAGAAACTACAGGTTTCCCTGCACCCAGGTGGAGGAAATGGTTAAGCTTGGAAGTACGACTTTCTTTTTCAAAGGATAACTACCTCAGCAGAAGAAAATACTGTTTGCACTTGCCTGTATTAGATAGCTAGCCTTTCACAATCAGAAGAGCTTGGCTGCAACAAATGAACAAGGGACCAAGGCTGACTGCAAGGCTCAGACAGACACAAAAGTCTGGTTGTTGCAACCGAGTTGACTTAGATTTTACTACATTTTAAAACTCAAATCCATTTAGTAGGGGGGGCCTAATTATCTTAGAGAAACAGTTATGTGAAGAAACAGGATGCTGTATATGATTGATTTATAAAAGCATCAGATTACTGAAGTTTTAGCTGGTGCATAGGAAAAATACTTTCCCTTTACTCCCCATTTCCTTCATGTCAGTATAAAATCATTCCCACACTACAAAATATGCCTTCAAAATCCCACACCCTGCATGAGACCAAATTTTTTGGCTTTTGAAGGGCTTTCTCCAGAGCCTGAAATTGATTCCCAGCAGCAGTTCCGCTGTGGCTTTGTTCAAACAAACTTGGAATCTTTTGGCTCAAGGCACCAATGGTAATTGAAAGAAGATATCCACCCGTGATGTTCTGCATTAGCGGGTCTCCTCAAGATGGATGTGTTTTTGTTCACAATTTTACTATGCTGCAATTTTCTTTGGCCCCATATGAGTGTGCTAGTCATTCATAATCGTCATTTTTGGTTTTGTTTAGCTATTTCACTTTTTTATTTTTCAAGAATAATTTCAATAATATGGCTACATATAATGACATATTATATATAAACATGTCAACATAATGTATATGTTATGTTATATCTAGGTATTTATAGCAGAAACATACACACAGTCATAAATATATACATTGGAAGTTCCAGGAAATTAAAAATTTTCAAACATATGTAAATACATGGTTCTCATTAAGAGTTTTCTCTGTTGTTTTGGGTGAACAATATTTATGCAACCATAAAAAAAACTTTTAGAAAATAACAACTAATGCTAATATGAAGAAAAATCTGTTTTTGCTTTGTAAAGATATATTTTTTCTAGAAATATTACTCTGAGATGACAAGGTTTGAGGGAAGAATATTTTAAAAGAAAAGACAAATGTAGAACTAGGTAGAAAAGAATGACTTAGGAAATTATGTGGCATCTAAAAGTTTTCCTGTATTTTTTTCCTATTAACTAGGGTCCATAAAAAGTTTTGTTTTTTTCCCTATGGAAGAAATACTTTCTGTGACATTCACTATAGTTATGACTGGAATAGTGCTTTTTCTCCAATATGTGTATAAATAGTCTCAGTGATAGGGAAATTTTTCATATATCAATAAATGAATTTTAAGTACCAAAATGTTCTGTTCTTTGCCTTAGACAAAATACTGCTGGATCACTTAGCCATAAGTCTTTTGGCTCATGGCACTAATAGTAATTGAAAGAAGAAGCAATCGAACCCATTACTACATTAATGTTTTGTCGTGCATTAATGAGGTTACTTTCCTTGAAATTTTCAGTGTGGCCTTATAATAACAATAGCACTTATTGTGCATTTACTATGCACCCTACTCTATACCAAACATGGTACAAGGATAAGCTCACTCAACCTCAATGAATTACAGTTATTTTTATTAGTAGCATCTCCCTTTCTAAGGAGAGGAAATCAAGTAATTTGCTGGAGGTCACAACCAGTGAGAATGGTGTAATGATTCAAACTCTGATGGTTTAACTCCTGGAACTCTAAACACCACCTTTAACCCTATAGGTCCTCTCTCCAAGTGAAAATGCTCATTAAATTAATCCAAATGTATATGAGGCTCTCCTTTAAAAACATTCAGAGCAAAGATGAGCAATTAAATTATGTATTTACTTGCCTTTGACATTGAGCAATCGATCGACCTTTCTCTAGACAGGGCTAATAATTGTATTTTGAATTGAGTAGATGTAAAAATTGCTGACAGCTCCAATATAAAGTTCTAGGAAAGTTGCTTTATCAGATTGAAGTGTTTCCTAAATCAGTTGGTAATCACATGCATATAGTCATTTAGTCATTTGCCATCTAACTCTGTTGCCTTAAACCACATATTCATTTTAATCTATGAATAATATAGTGATTACTCATTGACAGCTATTTACCAGTTCCCATTATTTTCAGACCTGCTACTTTTAGGTGATTCTAAGTAGAGCTCTTCTGAAAGCAAAACAATGCAAATAAAAAGGAGACATTTCACTTCTACTTTAGGGTAGGTGACATAATGCAATAATAACTTTAATCATAATTACTCTAGGATACCTGGATTGTCCCTTGATGAAACTTGGTGCCATGGCTTCTACTTTTAATACATATCCAGTATTCAACCACTTCTCAGCACTTCTGGAATCAAACCCCTGGCTCTGAAATAGAATCCTGGTCCAAGCCACCATCATGCCTCACCTGGATTTTGGCAAAAACCTCCCAAACTGTCTCCTAGGTTGCTACTCCCGTCCATGTTATTCTCAACATGGCAGCCAGAGTCATCCTTAGAAAATGTAATTCATTCTCTTTGGAAAATGTAATTCGTATCATTCCTTTTGTCAAAAACTTATTCTTACCTCAGTCAAAGGACTTATTATGGGCTGTAGGGAAGTAGGTTATTTGTTTCACTGTGACATCGCTGACTTTATCTCCTCCATGCTCCTTCTTGCTCACTCCACTCCAACCCCACAGGCTTCTTGTTGCTAAACATGCCAGGGCTACCTTACCACCCCCTGCTCCCACACATGAAAGAACCTTTTTGCCTGCTATGTTTATAATTAGTGCCATCGAGTAGACTATGACTCCTAGTGACCCTGTGTACAACAGAGCAGAGTCCTGCCCAAACTTTTTTGCACCGTTCTCTCATCTTCTAATGCTGTATAAGACAATGTTCCACTGCTATTCATAGGGTTTCCATAGCCAATTTTTTTGGAATTGGGTGGCCCGGTCCTTCTTCCTAGTCTTTCTTAGTCTAGAAGCTCCATTGAAATCTGTCCACCATAGGTGACCCTGCTGGTATTTGAAATACCAGTGGCATAGCTTTCAGCATCAAAGCAACATGCAACTGCCACAGTATGACAACCGACAGATGGGTGGTGTGGTTCGCTGATCAGGAAACAAGCCCAGGCCGTGTTGGTGAGAGTGCTGAATCTTAATCACTAGACCACCAGGGCTGGCCTGCTATGTTATTTCCTTAGAATTTATAACCTCCAACATCCTATATAATTTACCTATTTTATTATTTCTTGTTTGTTGTTTATTATCTATTTCACCTGATTAGAATGCCAGCTCTAAGCAAGCAGAAATTATTGTCTCCTTTTTTTGGACAAATCAAAACAATACCTGGCAAATTGTAGGCACTCAATAAATGTTTATTGACTCTCTCTCTCTCTTTCTGCTCTGTGAGGACACAGCAAGGGCTACCATCTGCAAGCCAGGAAGACAGCGCTCACCAGGATCCAAATCAGCCAGCACCTTGATCTTGGACTTTCTAGCCTCCAGAACGGACCCTGAGATAAATCTGAATACAAATTTTAAAGGCTACAAATTGAAATGAGAATTCTTTTTACTGGTGGATTTACTTGCTGTTCAAGGCTTGGGCACATTTTGTGCACCTGGGGCTCCAAGGTCTATGTGGCCAACTTCAGTGAAATGCAAGGAAGTAGATAAAAGAGAAAAAGACTGCGACAACGAATAGCTGAAAGAGAAGTTTCCCAAGTTCCATCAGGAATTAAAACAACCCCCACAACGGCTCCTGAAAGTTCTAGCCCACGGCCAGTAACCACAGCAACTCTGGGGACCACCGAAAGCTCTAACTGATTCGAAGCATGGATTGGATGAGAGTGCATTTTCATTTTGTGTAGTCTTACCATGCAGTATACGTCAGGTCAAACCACGTGAAATTGACAATATTCAACCAGTTTTGGCCATCATATATTTCAACCTAATATCAAGACTGCTTCCCAAGGCCACCTCATTTCGAACCCTGCCCCTAGTACAAATCAAGAACATTATTCAATAAACATAATTAAAAGTGCAAATCTGATATGAAAAGTCTATTATAATACATGCTAAAGCATGTAAAAAATTGAGTCTACTGTGGCTGCCACCAGCATCCACAATTCTGAGTTAACTAGTCCAGATAAATAAACTGCCTTGGCATTATTTTTCTGAGAAATAGAAGAAGGCCAAGCCCTATTTGGAAATATATCAGTAGACTTAAAGGGATTAAAAATATATAATTTCCCTGGATTTATACTATCTTAGAGGAGTGATTCTTTAAGACAAGGTTTCTCAACCTTGGTACTATTGGCATTTTGGACCAGATAATCCTTTGTCCTGTGCATTGTAGGATGCTTAACAGCATCCCTGGACTCTATCCGCTCGATGCCAATAGCAAGCCCTCCCCCAGAAGGACAACCAAAAATGTCTACACATATTGCCAAATGTCGGGGGTAGGGGGCAAAATTGTCCCCAGTATTTTCTCCAAGGTTTTTGGTTAGGGTTGCCAGATTTAGCAAATTAAAAATAGAGGATGCCCATTTAAATGTGAATTTCAGACAAACAACAAAATAATTTTTTAGTATAAACACGTCCCAAATATTGCACAGTGTTTAATCTGTCAACCTTATTTCCAGTGAAGTACTAACATCATAAATAAATAAATTCCTATTTCATGACAGGGGATTAAATAGTTAGAACGACAAAGATAACCGAGCTCACAGTCAGCAGCTTATAGTGAAAACAGTACATACTTTGGAGCCAGGCAGCTCAGAGTTGGAACCTGACAATGTCATTTTTGAAGGTGTGACCTTGGGCAAGTTAACTTCTCTGAGCCTCCACGTCCCCTTTTATTAAAAAAAAAAAGTCACGGGTGGCAGAGAGGATTATAATTCTGTTACTGAGTAGTTATGTGAGTCGTATGATAAAGCGAGGTAGCTCTTTAAAGATGAAGTGAATAATACATAAGGTTTCGAGCACTCAGCACTCTCTGGATGTGCTGCACCGATGACCCAGGAGTCTAAGAGCACCAGGACAGGATGTTCGGTTGGCACTGCCACTACCCCAGATATAATCTAATAGGTCCCAGGCAGCACCTGCCTCTGGCAGGAGGGGAAGCCGAGAAGACAGACGTTGCCTGTCCACTAGTATCTGCTTGTCACGTCTGACCAATAATAGCTGAACAACCACTCAGGGCCCCTTGAGTAGGAATGGGAGTATATACTTGTCAGAGAAGCGTGCAAAGACTGAGAAAAAGAGAATTGCAACCTGACATTCGTAGGGCTATGGTGTTCAACTCCTACAATGCTCTTCTCAAAGAGTTTTTCACTCAAATTTTCCACCTTGCAATTGGTCTGACAATGTGGAAAATATATTTTTAAGCCTTTTTTTTTTTTTTTTTTAAAAAAGGTACTTCCCTATATGTCTATTTCTTCATCTGCAAAAGGAAGGGGCTGGGATCCCATTACTGGGTATCTATCCTAAGAACCTGATATCAGATATCTCAAGAGTCTGTTGCACCCCTATGTTCATCACAGCATTATTTACAATAGCCAAGACGTGGAACCAGCCTACATGCCCAGAAACTGATGATTGGATAAAGAAGATGTGGTATATATACACAATGGAATACTACTCAGCCATAAAAAAAGACGAAATTGGCCCATTCACAACAACGTGGATGGACCTCGAGGGCATTATGTTAAGCGAAATAAGTCAGTCAGAGAAAGACGAACTCTATATGACTCCACTCATAGGTGGAAATTAGTATATTGAGAAGGAGATCTGATCGGTGGTTACCAGGGAAAAGGGGGGGTGGGGGGAGGGTACAGAGGGGGAAGTGGTGTACCCACAACATGACTAACAATAATGTACAACTGAAATCTCACAAGGTTGTAATCTATCATAACATTAATAAATAAATAAATAAATAAATAAATAAAAAATAAATGTTTATTGAATGAACAAATGGATGAATAAGTACCTGGACTGTGCTTCTGTGGTTGAACATGAACATTCAGTTTAATCAGTATTTGTGCAAGGCATTGGCCGAAAGGCAAATGATGACCCTATATAATGAACTAGCATTAAGAATCAGCATTTTTGGAGCCAACCCTGATGACCTAGCAGTTAAAGTTCAGAACACTCTACTTTGGCAGCCTGGGTTCGATTCCTGGGTGCAGAGCCACACCACTCATCTGTCAGTAGCCATGCTGTGGCAGTGGCTCACACAGAAGAACTAGAAGGACTTACAACTAGAATAGGCAACTATGTACTAGGGCTTTGGGAAGAAAAAAAAGAGAGGATGATTGGCAACAAATGTTAGCTCAGAGCAAATCTTTCCCAGCAAAAAAAAAAGAATCAGCATTTTTGGCTTTAAAGAAGGTAAGACACAATGGTAGAAATGGGCCCTGGTTGTGAAGTTGACTAAACCTTAGCTAGAATCCTGTTCCACTTACCAGGTGGCCTTGGTAAAGTCAGTTTAGCATTCTGACCCTCAGTTCTCTCACGTGTAAAGTAGTGAATGCTGTGGTGCCTGCTTCACACAGTTTTCGTGAAGATTAAATGAGTCCATACCAGTAAAATGCTTAGTATAAAGTAGTTGCTCAATAAATAATAACTATTAGTGGCAGTAATAATAAACATAATATTTTTTAAAAATGTATAAAATGCCTCAGAGCTATCTGAGAGAAAACATCCCCCTCTTACTTATTTTTTTTTTATTTTTTATTTTCTCAATTTTTATTTTTTTCGGAGGTACATCATATTTCAAATTCTGGATACATTACATCATGTTCACCACCTGAACACTAATTATAGTGCATCCCCTCACATGTGACCCTAATTACCCCTTTTGCCCTCCCCCCTCCCCCAATGGTAACCACCAGTCCAATCTCCAATGCTATGCCGGTTTTTTTTGTCGTTTTTATCTTCTACTTATGAGTGAGATCATATGGTATTTGACTTTCTCCCTCTGACTTATTTCACTCAGCATAATACCCTCAATGTCCATCCATGTTGTCACAAATGGCTGGATTTCGTCATTTCTTATGGCTGAGTAGTAGTCCATCGTGTATAAATACCACATCTTCTTTATCCATTCATCCCTTGATGGGCACCTAGGTTGCTTCCAAGTCTTCGTTACTGTGAATAACACTTCGATGAACATAGGGGTGCAAGTATCTTTATGCCTTTGTGTTTTCAAGTTCTTTGGATAAATACCCAGCAGTGGAATAGCTGGATCATATGGTAGATCTATCCTTAACTTTCTGAGGATATTCCAAACTGCTTTCCATAGTGGCTGCACCAGTTTGCACTTCCACCAGCAGTGAACAAGAATTAGTTTTGAATGAGTGATACCTGATAAATATTGATTTTAAAAACACGGACAAGAAATGGCCTTTGGTCTTTTAGAATCTCAGGGATGGTAGTTGCCTAAGTGTTTGTTATTTAGTTAATACTAAGCCAGATACAGTGGTCTAGTGGTTAAGATTCGTGCTCTCATCAATGCAGCTCAGATTTGTTCCCATCTGTGAACCACACCACCTGTCTGTCAGTTGTCACACTGTGGCAGCTGTATGTTGCTGTGATGCTGAAAGTTATGCCACTGGTATTTCAAATGCCAGCAGGGTCACCCATGGTGGACAGGTTTCAGCAGAGCTTCCAGACTAAGACAGATTAGGAAGAGGACCTGGCCACCCACTTCTGAAAAAATTGGCTGTGAAAGTCATGTGACTAGCAGCAGAGCATTGTCTGATACTGTGCCAGAAGGTGAGAGGATGGCGCATAAAAACTGGACAGGACTCCACTCTGCTCTACACAGAGGCGCTAAGAGTCATAATGGATTCCACAGCACTAACAACAATAAAAGCCTAATAGCCTTGGTGAGTGGTCCTCACACCTTTTGGTCTCAGGACTCCTTTACACTCTTAAAAATTATTAAGGACCTCACAGAGCCTATATTTATGTGAGTTATATCTATCGGTATTTTCTGTATTCAAAGTAAAAACAGAACTTTATAAAATTAATCCATTAAAAATATCAATAACAAATCTATTACAAGTTAAAATAAAAACATTTTTATTTAAAAACTATATTTTTAACAAAGGAAATTAGTAAGAAGAGTAGTATTGTTTCACAATTTTGCAAGTCTCTTTAATGTCTTCCTTAACAGAAGACAGTTGGACTTTGTCTGCTTTTGCATTCATCTTTTGTGATATCACACATCACACAGACTGAAAAACTCCATTATACACTCATCATAAAATGAGAGTAAAAAAGACAAACAACGTTTAGTGTTACTATGAAAATTATTTTCACCTTGTGGACTCTCTAAAGAGGTTTCAGAGGACACCCCGCCCCACACTACTTTTTCTGGAACACTCTTTGAGAACCACTAGACTGGATTATGTTCTTTTTCTTCTTGAAGGTTAATAAAAATAGAACATTACATAAGCTTCATTCAAGTATCTCTTCTAACTTTTCGTTGGACAGACAGTCTTACAGAAAGGCTTAAAAGATGGAATTTAGGCGCTTCATGGCATTTCTTTTACTCTTCACTTGAGGAAACTGAAGTTTTACAACAAGGGATAAAATTCAGTCTCCTAACATAATGAGCAGAAGTCTGTTCAACAGACATCAGCTGTCCAAGATTCGACCCTTGCTTTCAAACAGTTTGTAATATGATTGTACAAAGCACTGAAAGTTCTTTGGAAAACATTTGGAAAAAAAAATCAAAGCAGTAGATTTTTTTCTTAGTTGTCATTAAGAAAAATTCTAAGAAACAAAAGTAAAAGGCATCACTCTATTTCCATTAAAATGCCCATGAAAACAAATAGAAAAGATCTGCATCAGCATTGGAAATTAAGGATAATAGTCAATATAAAACCAAAAATTGGAGGCTGTTTTACTAAATAAATCACCAGTTGGACCAGATTTAAAAACATAATTAATGGACAACACGTGCTTTGCTTCCTGAGCCAAAGCAGTGCAATCGGAAGTAAGAGGAGCCCTGACTAAGCCCAAGGCTCCTGGCCTCAGCCCCTGCCTGGGGAGCAGAACAATGGGCCTGCAAAAGGCCTATTCCACAGCCCTTGGGCTTCTTTTCGTCTCTGCAAACTAGTGTCATAACAACCCAGCCCTCAATATAGAAGTAGCAAATTTTTTAGAAAGCAAAATTGTTGGAGCTCCCTTAAAACAGAAAGAGCTAAAGCAATCTGAGAACTAGGCAGTGGTTCTAAAAAAAAACCCAAGTTTAGATTATTGGAGCTGAACTAAAACTAGTGGTGGCAGCTCGGGGTGGGAGGTCAGTGGGGAGATGACCCAGGGAAATCCTATAGAGCTCACCTTTGCCTTAGTGCATCTGGGGGTGGGGGGTGGGAGTAGCTGAGGTTTGCTTCTTGTTATCTAACCTGGATACAGCCTAGATAACATGTCCCCTGCCTTCTCTCCCTCTGAACTATAGCCCAACTGTGGTGAGCTCCCTCCCTTCTCTGCTTAGATCTGAGTGGACCTGTCTGCATGCCTTAAAGAATTCTCTGACATTTGGTTAATACTTGCTAGGGGCTCAGCCACACACAAGTGGTCTGTGAGGGAGCTAAGGAAACAGTGTATGATGATTGTTTAAAAAAAAAAAGTCTAGAAGAGTTTCTCTTCATTCTAGAATAAATAAACCTAAAAAAATCAACATGCATGACTAGACCAAACTGGTATTCCTGATAGCTTCCTTCCTGCCCATTCCAAGTCTGCCAGCACTCTATGAAAATTCACTGTTGACAAACTCTTTGGTTCAGGAGAACTCTCCAGGCTTTGCCTCCCACTTTTTGTTGCTCTTTCATCTGGTTTCTCTGGTTTCTGTCCCATAGGCTCATAATCAGATACTCCTCCTTCCTAACGCGTGGTATGAGAGACCCATTTCATCGTTTGATTTCTCACGTTTCTTCCCTGATGGCTTCCTTTGGCTTCATGCACTACAGTCTGTGAACAAAAGGGGCTTCATCCTAAGGATTCTCACAGACTCCCGTCTGCATTCAGCCCAGGTCCAGAGATCCAGACCCCAATTACTGGGAAGGCAAAGGTAGGATAATGCAGAGCAGGCCAATAAAGAAAGATCTGGAACACAGGGGAAGGCGGACAATGCTTAAGGACTTTAAGGGAAAACTTAGCCTTAAATAGATTTGCTGCAGGAAACAGAAGAAAATTTTAAAATATATTTGTTCCATACTCTTAAAAAAGACCAATTTGAGGTGATGCAAGAAGAGACTAAGTGGAAACCAAAATCACAAGAGCCAAGTTGAAATGTCTGGTGGAGAGAGAGAATGAGAAAATTTGATACTGCAAGTTGTCGTGTTGTTGATATAGGGAAGAAACCTGAGAAGTAATCGCAGACTATGGAGTGAACAAAAGAAAATGATGACAAAGATATTAGAGAGGGAGTAAAGTTCGTAGAAACCCAAATCGTGAGCAATCAGTTTTCCCAAAGGAAAAAGCTGAGCAAACGGAACAGAATAAATAATTCAAGGGAAAAGAAAGAAAAGAAAAAAAAGCTAGTGTGTACAAGAAGAATCTTTCCCCAATACTAAAAACAAATCTGAGTCTGGAGGTTTAGAAAGTGAAATTACACGTATGCGTAGATGAAAGAAGACATCAATCTAGAAGATTCCCCTACCCCCCCTCTTCCTCCTTTCAACATACTTCCCACCAACACCACTGACAAGCCTCTCATGTTACAAAGCCTAATTCACATCAACCTCTGCCGAAGCAACTTCCTGATTTCCTTGTTACCTCTCTCTTTTTTAAACTCACAAAGAAATTTTACCATATTCTGCCAGTATTGATTATAATAATGAAGGCTCCTTATGTTAATCTGTGTCCTCTAAGTAGCAGATGCCAAAAAGGGACTAAATGTGCGAGAATTTTATTATGGGGAAACACCTGTGCGAGAAATTGTGGAGGGAGCCAGGGAGGCTGGGAGTATGAGTAGACCATGATATAAGTCTTACTCCAGGTGAAGGAGGGAGGGAAGGAGGGGTTGGAAGCATCCTAGAATGTGTGCAGTACTTGCAAGTTGTTGTAAAGCTGTTGGGGACTCCTAGAGCCAGCGCTGGCCAGTAGAGGAGTCCAGCATCTCCCAGGAACCAGCCTGCCTTAGAACTCTTGCTGCACTAAGTCATTGGCTGGGAGCAGCACATGGGGGTATGCCTCCAAGTAAACTCAACAATGAATTTTAGAGCAGGCAGCTAAAGCCCCTGGGTCAATTGCATGCTCTGGAGTTGGTCTGCTAGATACATTCTTATAGCCACCACAGTGTTCAATAAATATCAATTCAACAATCAATTATTGAGCCCCTATCAAGTTCCATGCTCAACACACAAAAAAGTACACTTGCTTCAAACACAAAAATGCTAAAGACTACATTTGCAGAGTTCAAAATCTAATGGGGAAGACTAACATGGAAATATGCAATTACCACACAACATGCAAGTGTTAGTGTAAAAACATATCCCAAATGCTACGGGAACAGGGAGGAGTAAAACAGTGAGCTCTACCTGCAGAGTCAGAGACATAACCACAGAGGAAGTAAGGTTAGCGTGTGCCTTAAAGAATGCCTAGGAATACTACTCAGCCATAAAATAGATGAAATTGTGCCATTTGCAACAACATGGATGGACCTTGAGGGTATTATGCTAAGCAAAATAAGTCAGATGGAGAAAGACAATTACCATATGAATTCACTCATATGTGGAAGATGAACAAACACATAGATATGGAAAATAGATTGGTAGTTACCAAAGGGGAAGCAGGTGGAGAGAGGGTGAAAGGGATAAAGGGGCACATGTGTATGGTAATGGATGGAAACTAGACTTTTGGTCGTGAACACAATGCAGTCTATACAGAAATCAAATATAATGATGTACACCTAAAATTTACATAATGTTATAAACCAATGTGACCTCAATTAAAAAGAAAAGAATGCCTAGTTATTCACCAGGCAGAGATTCCAATCCAAAGGAAATCATCTATGTGTAGATCTAGGCTGTTATCGTTTATCTCAAATATTTGCTGCCCCTCCCTGGGGGATGGGCATAATTCCCTATTGATTAATGTTATACGTGACCACATGGAATGTGAACAGAAATGACAAAGCAGTACTTCTGGGGAAAGCTTTAGTAGCCATCCTGTTGTTTGCATGCTCTCTATTTTCCCTGACCAGATAAGGTCCAGAGAAGTGCCCTCATCAGCTTGCATCCCAGAGTGAAGATGACGTGAATCAGAGTAGCAGCTGTCCCATGAGGGACACATAGCATGAGTGAGAAATAAACATCTTTTTTTATAACCCATTAAGATTTGTGACCACAGCAGAACCAGCACCCCTGCCTGCTCTGACTGATACACCATGCAGACAGAAGGCACAGAGACTGAAAGAGTATCATGTTTGCAGGGAATTCCTCCACCCCTACCCCTGTGGCTGGAGTGTAAGCTATACGATGGGATAGAATCATGTAATAGAGTCTTTTTTGACATGTTAAAGGTATGGTGAATAATCACAGGCAATGGAGTCCCATTGAGGGTTTTTAACTAGGGAAGAGACATGAGCAAATCTAGTTTGTAAAGTATGGTTAGGAAGTCTGTATGGCTGGTCTTGTAATTATCCGGAGAAGAGTCTCTGAGGGCTAATTCAGTGAGGGCAGTGAGCAGAGAGGGAGGGGCTGGATCTCAGTGACCTCCAGCAGATAGATGAGATTGCATGTGGGAAAGGAAGAGTTGCAAATGAAAGAGAGCAGCATACCAACACACACGAGGAAGAGCAGCTTTCAGAAGAGCTGATGACAGGTTTGAGTTTTGGAATGTTGAATCTGAAGTTCCCTCAGAACATCTGTGTGACAACATCCAGTAGGTTCTTGGAAATATATGTTTGGAGTTCAGGTAGCACTGAATTGAATCAATTTAACAGCTGAATTTTAGAAACTTTTAATCTTTTCCTATTCCCAATATGGCCAGTGTGAGTAAGTTTGGCTCATTAAAAAAAAAAATGAGGAAGGGAATGAATTGATACACACGTGGTTGGGCCCCAGCTCCCTTCCAGACTGTAAGGCCTAGTAATTTGCACAGGCTTTCCTACACTCATTGGCCTTGATTATGAACTTTTTGTTAGCTTTTTTCCCCCTTTAACACAGATGCAAAGGGATGAGAGTTAACCTCAGTCCACATTATTATCATGATCCTTGAAAGTCTTCTTCTGTTGTGTATTTTAAAATTTTCTTTTATCTCCATTCTTCACTGCCAGCTCTCACTTCCCCATGATCAACCATTCTAATTTATTTAATGTGTACATTTTTATTTATGTGTTCTTACAAAATGTGTGTTTTGAGGAAGCTTGTGTACCATGTCATATTTCATCGTGTTTCAGTTCAACTCTCCTTGGCATGTAGACAACACTTTTCCCATCTACTTTTCACTGACTTCACCCAGGTTGACTCCTACTTGTTACCATCATGGTGATGCTGCAGTGAACATCTGCACACATTTACCTTACACCCTTTTACAGTAGTTTCTTTGGAATGTAAAAGTAAAAGCACGTTATACGTAGTATACATATTCTTCATCTGACTTAACAGATGGCCCCCAAATGGCTGCCCCAGTCTGCCCTCCATTCAGTCATGTGTGAATGTTCCTAAGTCCCCACATTCCTGCCAACACTTGGCATTATGCAGCTTTCTAATTTTTGCCAATCTAGAAGTACTAAGTGCTATCTCATCTTTAAAATTTCTATTTTAATGATTACTAATTAGTTTGAGCACCTCTTCATATTCTTGGTTGGCTTTGTTTTCCTCTTCCTCCATTTCTAGTTCCTAGAATTTACTGATTTCTTGAAAATATAGATTAATGTTTTATTATTGTTGTGGTTTTTACTGTTTGGCAGGATTTTCTCTTGTATTCTAGATAGCAATTGTGTATCACTTCTACACATTTTGTAGTTGTGCCACAGTCCTTGGATATTCTGTTCTTTTTTTTTTTCTTTGTTTTCAGTTTGGGAAGTTACTATGGCAGAGATTCTTTGCTCAGGTATGTCCAGTCTATGGATGAGCCCATCAAAGACATTCTTCATTTCTGCTACAGTGTTTTTGATTCTAATATTTCCTTTTGATTTTTTCTAAAAGTTCACATCTCTCTGTTTACATTACTCATCTGTTCTTGTATGTAAACCATTTTTCCATTAGAGCTCTTAGCATGTTACCCATAATTACTCTAAATTCTCCATCTGATAATTCTGTAATGCCTGCTGTATCTGAATCTGGTTATGATGCTTCCTTTCTCTCTTTGGACTGTGTTTTCTGCCTTTTAGCATGCTGTGTAGTTTTTTTTTTCACAGCATAGACATTTTTATTAATGGGAACATTTTTTTGTCATTTTTTAAATTAAGATTATGATAGTTAACAACCTTGTGAAATTACAGTTGTACATCATTATTAGTCATGTTGTAGGTACACCACTTCACCCCTAGTGCCCTCCCCCCACCCCCCCTTTCCCCTGGTAACCAGTGATCAGTTCTCTTTGTCTATATGTTAATTACCACCTATGAGTGGAGTCATACAGAGTTCGTCTTTCTCTGTCTGGCTTATTTCACTCGACATAATACCCTCAAGGCCTATCCATGTTGTTGTGAATGGGACGACTTTGTCCTTTTTTATGGCTGAGTAGTATTCCATTGTGTATATATATACCATATCTTCTTTATCCAATCATCAGTTGCTGGGCACTTAGGTTGGTTCCATGATTGACTATTGTGAATAACGCTGTGATGAAGATAGGGGTGCATGGGACTTTTGGAATTGCTGATTTCAGGTTCTTAGGATAGATACCCAGTAGTGGGATGGCTGGGTCATAAGGTATTTCTATTCTTAACTTTTTGAGAAATCTCCATACTGTTTTCCATAGTGGCTGCACCAGTTTGCATTCCCACCAACAGTGTATGAGGGTTCCTTTTTCTCCACAGCCTCTCCAACATTTGTCACTCTTGGTTTTGGATATTTTTGCCATTCTAACAGGTGTAAGGTGATATCTTAGTGTAGTTTTGATTTGCATTTCCCTGATGATTAGTGATGATGAACATCTTTTCATGTGTCTGGTGGCCATCTGTATATCTTCTCTGGAGAAATGTCTGTTCATGTCCCCTGCCCATTTTGTGATTGGGTTGTTTGATTTTTTGTTATTGAGCTGTGTGAGTTCTTTATATCGTATGGAGATTAACCCTTTGTCGGATAAATAACTTGTAAATATTTTTTCCCAATTAGTGGGATGATTTTTGGTTCAATCCTGTTTTCCCTTGCCTTGAAGAAGCTCTTTAGTCTGATGAAGTCCCATTTGCTTATTCTTTCTATTGTTTCCCTCATGTGAGGGGTTATGGTGTCCGAAAAGATTCTTTTGAAGCTGATGTCAAAGAGTGTACTGCCTATATTCTCTCCTAGAAGACATTGTTTTAGGCCTAATCTTTAGGTCTTTGATCCATTTTGAGTTTATTTTAGTGAATGGTGAAAAAGAATGGTTGATTTTCATTCTTTTACATGTGGCTGTCCAGTTTTCCCAGCACCATTTGTTGAAGAGACTTTCTTTTCTCCATCGTAGGCCCTCAGCTCCTTTGTCGAAGATTAGCTGTCCATAGATGTGTGTTTTCATTACTGGGCTTTCAGTTCTGTTCCATTGATCTGTGCATCTGTTTTTGTATCAGTACCATGCTGTTTTGATTACTGTAGCTTTGTAGTATGTTTTGAAGTCAGGGATTGTGATGCCTCCAGCTTTGTTCTTCTTTCTCAGGATTGCTTTAGCAATTTGGGGTCTTTTGTTACCCCATATGAATTTTAGGATTCTTTGTTCAATTTCTGTAAAGAATGTCATTGGGATTCTGATTGGGATAGTGTTGAATCTGCAGATTGCTTTAGGTAGTATGGACATTTTAACTATGTTTATTCTTCCAATCCATGTTCATGGAATGTCTTTCCATCTCTTTATGTCATCATCGATTTCTTTCAAGAAAGTCTTGTAGTTTTCGTTGTATAGATCTTTCACTTCCTTGGTTAAATTTATCCCAAGGTATTTTATTCTTTTTGTTGTGATTGTGAATGGGATTGAGTCCTTGAGATCTTTTTCTGTTAGTTCATTGTTAACGTATAGAAATGCTACTGATTTATGTATGTTGATTTTATACCCTGCAACTTTGCTGCAGCTGTTGATTGTTTCTATGCTGTGTAATTTTTTGTTAAAAACTGGACATGAAAAAATATGGGTAAAAGGAACTGAGGTAAATAGGCCCTTGGTCTGAGGTTTTATATTTATCTGGCTAGGAGGTAGACTATGTTTAATGTTTGCTGTAACTACAGAGATCAGAGGCTACAATTTCCTCTAGAGTTTTTGCTTTTGTCTTTCCTGTTGCCTTTGGGTTTCCCTAGAGACTCATTCTTAAATAGAGTCTGAGCCTTTTCTGTTGTTTCTGTTATAATCCCCTGTTATTAGAAAGAAACCCTACTTGTGTAGTAGCAAGGTGTGGAGGGAGGAGGGCATTCTGTAATTCTGTTCTTACATCTCAGTCTTTAGTGAACCTGTGCTTCTGGGCTATGACCTTAATGTACTTCTCAATTTCCCTCTCCTGCCCCACCTTTAAGCCCTTAAGTAAGCAGGAAGGCTAGAAGGTTATAGAATTGTGTGTTTTCCTTCCCCTATGTTGAAGGTTAGAGAGAGCTGGAGTTGGTTATTTCCTCCCCCTCATATTGGTTAGGCTGTGGTAAAACCCAAGTTGTTTAAGCTGTGTCAAAGAATTTTCCTTGAGGGCAGGTCTTTGTTAAGCAGGACAGAATATTCTTGGTGTGTTTCAAAATCTTAACTTTTCCTCTCCCCTGTCAGAAGCATAAGGAGAACTTTTCTCCTCTCTTTGCTGTAAGAACCTGGTTGGGCTTCTGTATGTAAAATTAAGGGTAGATCTCCAGGAATTCTTATCACTCTAGCTGGCCATGCTTCAGATCCTGTCCATCAGTTGCTCTTTCCAGCAGCAGCTTCTGCTCAGAGTAACCTGTGATTCTCTGTATCTACCTAGCTGTCTCTCCAATTTGGGGGATGCTAGTTTGTCCTGTGACCTTAATTCTCTGATAGGGCTAAGAAAAGTTGTTGATTTTTAGTTTGTTCAGCTCTTTTTCTTGTTCTGAAGATAGGAGTTATGACTTCCAACATCCTTATTTGTTGGACCAGAAATCAGAAGTTGCATGTCACTTTTACATATCATAAATATCTTTTCTCATTCCGTCATGTTTTAATTACCAATAGTTACCTTGCACTGAACAGAAATCCTTAATTTATCTGTCAGAACATCACCACTATTTTTTCATTTGGGTTTGTCCTTTTAAAATTTTCTTCAACAAGACTTTTCCCATTCCTAGTTGAAAAGATCTTCTTCTTTATTTTTTCTATTGACTTTGTAATTGTATCTTTAATACTTAGGTCTTTAATTAATCTAATTCCACCTTTTCCTATTGTGTTAAGGAGTGATTCAGTTTTGTTTTTATCCATATAATCATCCAGTTTTCCCAGTGGAATCTATGAAACAATCCATTCTTTTCCATTTGATTTATGGTATATTAAGTTCCTATTTATACAGCCTCTTTCCTTCTAGGTCTCTATTCAATTTCATTGGTCTGCTCATCTATTCTTGTGCCAATACTGCAGTGTTTTAATACTATGCCAATATCTGGTAGGACAAATTCCCCTTCTTTCTTTTTTTTAAGTTAAATGTGTTGTTCAAAAATGTACTCTTCAAGGGGGCTGGCCCCGTGGCCGAGTGGTTAAGTTCGCGCGCTCCACTGCAGGCGTCCCAGTGTTTCGTTGGTTCGAATCCTGGGCGTGGACATGGCACTGCTCGTCAGACCACGCTGAGGCAGCGTCCCACATACCACAACTAGAAGAACCCACAACGAGAAATATACAACTATGTACTGGGGGGCTTTGGGGAGAAAAAGGAAAAAATAAAATCTTAAAAAAAAATGTACTCTTGAAGTAAATTTCTTCTGGGTTTGTCTTTGTACCTTGTTTTTCCATCTTAAATTCAAGAGGAACACAGAGATTCCATTAAGGCGGTGCTTCAGACAAACCCTTTTCTTTGTATGTAAGGACATAGCTATTAATCCAGTGTTGTTAGAACCTTTATTCTGAGCTGTTGTTGCAGCAGTTCCATTATAAGCCTGTCACTTCCTCTCCTCTGGCTCACCTCATAGCTGGGGGTATATGCTTTTGACAGATCTGACTGAGCTGACTGATGGTATGAAGAGGGATCTTCTGTTGGGGACCACATCTTAGACTCGTTGGCATCATTCTTTGCAAAAAGCTAGCCAGCCGTAAGAGACTACTCTTAGAAGACATTAGGTTAACTAGCTTGTTTCCTAGGTGAAAGTCCTGAGGGGCAACGAAATGAGGTTATTCACCAAGCTCTCGCAGCTTTCTCTTCACAGACCAAGAATCAGATCTTCTCCTTGATTCTTAGTTTATTGCTTCAATCATTCACTACACCACATGGCTTCTTTCAGTGAACAGAGAAGATAGAGACTCAAAGTGGTAAATTGTGAGAGAGATTCAAAAATAACTGTGCTATGCATTTTATATACATCTGGTGGATGAATGGGAATGCAACACGTTCTACAAGTGAGTCATCAAACATGAATCAGGACCTTACTTCCAGTCACAAGCTGGAATTTCTTGTTTACTGACAACCTCAGGCATCTACGGTTTCAGTATTTTAGTAAAATAAGTTATATTTCAAGGTCTACTGCAAATATTTTGAGGACAGCAAAGCTCTGACAGGAGGAAAGGGACTGAATTGGAAGCTGCAGTGACCTAATTACCCTGCATTGACAAATGACTAATTGATTCTGTACACACAGCTGCTGGAACCAAAGCATGGAGAGGAGGGTTGCCTGTATTGTTAATATAAACCATGTATCATTAAAAGTTAATATGTGGTTTCCTTTAAACTAAGAGTCTACTCTTGGGTGACAGAGATATTCAACAACTGGTAGTTGCGACAGACAAAAGAGATTATGATATTGCTTTCTATTAATAAAGAAAATTAATTTACCAAGAAATAACAGCACATAGGGTAATGTATATTGTATTTATTGTAAGTAATGTTATTATACTATTTCTAATGTCTATGATTCCTCCACCTAAGAAAACAGCCATTTGTATTTTTCAGTTTTTCCTTATTTATAGGAATACTTATTTTACACAGTATCAAATAATATTGTTAGTAAATACATTGCTATATGATTTAATCTTAGAATTGTTTTTGTGTTTGAATGTTACTTGCAGTTTGGTGAGATAATTCTTTTGCACCTGTATTACAACTGATCAGTACCACAGCCTGGACTGCAGAGCTGACTTTGGCCTGGATAAAGAAGTCTCATTCTTGGACAACCTTCCCTCTTAGGCAGACAGCTTTCAAAGCCAGCATGAAATCAGTGCATTTCACTTTCTTTGTTCAGGTGAAGTGAAGCTAGCAGAAAAGCTACTTTGTAAGGTAGTATGTATTGTGGTCCCATAGATAGCAGGTTGATGCTTCTTCCCCAGTCTAAAGCTGTTAGATGAGAAAAGTCTTCAAATTTAAATCCTGGTATTAAGGATGTGGGAAAATCTATGTACCAAGATCTTCATTACAGCATTATTTACAACAATGAATAATGGAAACAACTTAAATATCCAGCCGTACAGAACATATTGTTCATTAACATTGATAAATAAATGAAAAGCAATAAGATATATTGGAGTATATGAGGAAGCCATTTGGTTTAAAACTAATTCAGCCTGACCTTGTTTTTCAGACAGGGCCTGACATTGCCTGTTGAGCATGCATTGTACATCTGCTTTAAACATTTAACTATGTCCAAAGACGAGAATGATGCCCTTAAAGACATAAAGAGACGTAGCTTCCCCCCATTTTGGCATTTCTTTAAGAATAAGCATCTCTTCCTGAAAAGTAAGGATTAATTACTGACCTGCTCTGCTCACCTTGTGACCACTGATGTGCTGACCACTGACTGCTGTGTCAGCTAAGCATTTCATGACAGTAGTAAAAGAGATATTCCAGTCATAGTTGATGTATGCTCTTTGTTCCAAGGCAGTATAACCCTCTCTACACCCCATTTCTTTGATGTCCTTCCTTCTTTGGAGAAAGAAGACCCCAGGCTATAGTCCTCAAATCTGGCTCATAATAAACTCATCCCAATTTTGATTTATAAAATCATAATGGATTATTTTCATTGACAATATATTTTAAGCAGCTGCATAAAAGGTTGCTTTTAAATACAGGTAAGGACATAAGGAAATATTTATGTTGAATAAAGACATTTGAATGCAAAACTCCATCTAAAAAATTATTCAACTTCCATAACAGATTCAATATCTAACAAATTTTTATTGAGGAAGAGGTGGCCAATGTGTTTATGTTTTGTGTGTATGTGTGTATAAGTACATAAAAATAATCCCCAGAAGAAAATATATGAATTTTCACATCATTTGGATTGTGAATTTATGGGCTATTTTTAACTTGTTTCTCTCTGTATATTTCTGAAATTCAAGGTTGACTCCAATTGGTATGAATTACTTTTATAACCAGGAAAAAAAAGATATTTAAGAAATGTCTTTTTCCATACTTTGCTGCTGAAGGTGAATAAGGAAAGTAAGATCCAGTGAACTGGTTTCTGTATTAAGTAGAATCCACTTCAGTGGAGAGCCCCACAGTAGAGGCAAGTCCCGTTGAACCTGGCTGCTACTCAGTGCAATGAGTACAGACAAACTAACAGAATACCATTTCATGTACCTAGTTACTCAGTCCTACAGGATTGTGGGATCACATATAAGCAGACCCAGGGCAAGAGTACAAATAATGACCCCTAGACTAGGGCATATATCTACATGTTTTAAAGTGATAAATCAAGCTAACTATTAAATAGAATATGTCGTATTCTCCTTTCTTGATGAGTATACCTCCATAATTGTCTGAAAGCCAGGATAAAATTTGGAATTTGAGAATTTCTCAGGATTTTGAGACTGCATGGGAATTGGCAGCACAGGGAAAAGCAGACCCTGGTCCGTGGCCTGCCCCCTTCCTCCAGCCCCCAGCCCAGACTCTCGTAAGCAGGCCTTCATGCGCCTAGGGGATGACGAACCTGCAGTTCCAAACTCTGTGCCTGCCCCATATTTGGCCACTCCGGCCGGCAATCCCTGGTCCTAAGCTTGCACATACTGTTGGGGGAAGGGCCTGTGATAGACTATTCAGACCTTGGAATTGGTATCCTGGTACTCAGGGCCCTAGATTCTCAAGAATAATCTCGAAGGTGGGCATGTCCCGTTAGTCCTGCAGACCTCTTATCCCAATGTGGAAAATGCTGTTGGAGGAGGGCCAGAGCTAGGAAAAGTATGTCTGATATTGTTAAAAATGACTAAGGAAGATGATCTGGGTGATTAAATAAATTTTATTTAACACTTGGTGAAGTGGGCAGCCTCCATTCCCATGTGTTCAGAGAACTGCAAAATGGAGTGAAAGCCAGGAAGCTTTTATAAGATAAAGAATAAGGAACAAGGAAGAGAAAAATAGGAAAAGACTAAGGAACAAGGAAATAAGTATAGAGCCCAGAGCTGGCCTGGCATTTTGGGATTGCCTGACTGGATATACTACTGTGTTTCTGGTCAAATGGAGCATTTACAGGGACACAAAAGTTAGATCTAAGTTTCAGTTTGCTGCCGTGGCACCCCCAGGACAGGAGTGGCTCCATCTTGGGCCTAGAAATTTCATTTGTAATATCAAGTCAGAATTTTTATACCTCAGGCTCCCATCCTTCCTAACAGAAATTCTATCCCTCTCTAACTAGCCAATATAACGATAGATAATGTCTCAAAATTATCCTCCAACAAACATTACACTGCTCAGAGACTTCCACATGCTCTAAAAGGTTTGTCTCCTGCCTTCTTTCATGGCAACTCCTCTGCCTTTTGTTTTATCTTCCTCTCCCCACACCAAACGTGGCTTGATGAGGTGACACCGCTCCCATAACACATTCTCCAAAAGTGATTCCTTTACAACAAACAGATTTATCTTTTCATGACTTTAGTAAATTTATTTATTATCTCCCAAAACAAAAGATTAGTTATAGGCCAGTGCATGGTTTGGGGCAGCTAATCAGTGATGATGGACCCAAGTACTTTCCATCTTCTCCCCCCTCTGTTTTGACCCTATATTCCCTCATGGTTACAAGCCAACTATGGCAGCTGAAGGCATCTTATCCAGACATGACTATACCCAGAGAAGAAGAGGGGATTTCTTCCTTGTATTTTTAAGATTATGCTTCTTTTATTTATTATTCACTTTTCAAAATTTACGTGCACTAAAAATCACTCTTCTTGGTATACAGTTCCATGAGTTTATGTAAATACATAGTCATGTGATCGCCATCAAAATCAAGATACAGAAATAGTTCCATTATCCCAAAAACTTCCTTCAAACTGCCTCTTTGTAAATGACCCCTCCCTCCAGCCAACTCCTAGCAACCCACCAAACTGCTTGTTGTTCCTATATTTTGCTTTTTCCAAAATGTCATATGAATGGAGTCCTACTCGGTGGCCTTTTAAGTCTGGCTTCTTTCACTTTGCATAAATCATTTGACACTCATCCATATTGTTGTGTGTAGCAGTGATTCGTTCCTTTCTGTCTTTTGTTTTTTTGCTGAACAGTATTCTATTCTAAGCCTACAACAGTTTATTTATCGAGTCAACTGTTTTAGTTTAATTCTATGATCTATTTTAAGTTCATTTTTAAATGAGTGAAGTCATTTTTTTTAACATGTGGATTGTTCCAACATAATTTGTTAAAAGAACATGATTTTTCCATTGAGTTCTCTTTGTATCTTTGTCAACAGTCAATTGATTCTGTCCCATTGTTCCATCTGTCTATCCTCTGTCGACATCACATTATCTTGATTATTGTGGGTTTGTAGTAATCCCTGAAATCAGATACAGTGAGTCCTCAAACTTTGTTTTTATTTTTCAATGTTATTTTGGTTATTCTGGTTCCTTTGCCTTGGCAAATAAAGTTCACAATCAGCTTGTCAATAGCTAAAAAAATGTTCCTGCAATGATTTTGATTGAGATTGAGTTGAATCTATAGATCATTTTGAGGACAATGGTCATCATAACAATATTGATTCTTCCACACCATAACCATGGTATGTCTCTCCATTTCTTTAGATTTTTTTTATTTCTTTCATCAGTGTTTTATAGTATTTATCATACACATCCTGCACATGTTTTGTTGTATTTACAACTAAGTATTTCAACATTTCTGCTACTATTTTAAATAGCACCTTCTAAAATTTCAATTTTTAATTGTTCCTTGTTAGTTGTGGTGGCTTTAAAATAGTCCCACAAATTATCTGATACTCATCACTTCAAGAGGTGAAGCTTAATTTTCCTCCCATTGAATATGAACTGGACTTAATGATTCATTTCTAATGAATAGAA
This sequence comes from Equus caballus, assembly GCF_041296265.1. NCBI lineage: Eukaryota > Metazoa > Chordata > Mammalia > Perissodactyla > Equidae > Equus > Equus caballus. Next base: position 24,455,298 of record NC_091687.1, read on the forward strand.
TAAAGTGGAAGTGATAGTATGTGACTTCAGAGACCAGATCATACAAGGTAATATGGTGCTCTCTCATTCTGTCTCTCTCATGTTGCTCATTGTAGGATAACTGAGCTGCTATGTCATGAGGACACTCAAGTTACCTTATGAATAAATGCACATGACAGGAACAGAGAATGAGGAATTGGAGCTAGTGGCCAATAGCCAAGGAGGAACTGAGGCCTCCTGCCAAAAGCTACATAAATGAGCTTAGAAGTGGATCTTCAAGTCCCCATCAAGCCTTCAGATAACTGAAGCTCTGGCCAACATCTTGACTGCAACCACACAGAGACTCTGAGCCAGACCCAATAAACTATGTACCTTCCTAACCTATAGAAGTGTAAGTTAATAAAATTTTGTTATTTTAAGCCACTACGCTTTGGATAATTTGTTATCCAACAGTAGATAACTAATACATAAATATATAGAAATGCAACTGATTTTTGAATATTGATCCTACAACTTTGCTAAACTCACTAATTAGTTGTAGGAGGGTTTTTTTGTAGATTTCTTGAGACTTTCTTCATAGACAATTATGCCATCTATGAATAGAGACAGTTTTGATTCTTTTTTCCAGTTGCCAATATGCCTTCTATTTCTTTTTCTTGCCTTATCGCCTTGACTAGAATCCCCAGTACAATGTTGAGTTAGAGTGTTGAAAGTGGACAACTCTACCTTGTTCTCAATCTTAGGGAGAAACATTCAGTATTTGTCCATGCCCTTTATCAGATTCCCTTTTAATCCTAGTTATCTGACTTTTATCATGGATGAATGTTGAATTTTGTCAGATAATTTTTTCTGCATCTGTGAAATAATCATATTTTTTTCTTTCTTAGTCTGATGATATGATACATTGCATTAGTTGATTTTTTAATGTTAAACCAGCCTCGTATTCCTGGGATAAACTTCACTTGTTCAAGATGTATTATCCTTTTTATATATTGCTAAAGTTGATTTGTTAATGTTATTCCTAGGAATTTTGCACTTATGTTAATGAGGAATACTGGAATCCTCGTATTCCTTTCTAGTAATATTTTTGTCAGATTTTGGTTTTAGGATAATACTTTCCTCATATAATAAGGGAAGTGTCCCCTCCCCTTTTATTTTCTGAAAGAGATTACTTTAAATTGTTATTATTCCTTAAATGTTTGGTAGAATTTACCAGTGAAGCCACTGAGGCTAGAGTTCTCTTTGTTGGAAAGTTTTTAACTAGTAATTCAATTTCTTTCATTGATATACACTATTTAGATTATCTGTTTCTTTTTAAGGGAGTTTTGAAAGATTGTGTCTTAAAAAGAATTTGTCCATTTCATCTAAGTTGTTGAATTTATAATCATCATGTTGTTTGTCATTTTCCCTTACAATTCTTTTAAATTCTGTATGGTCTGTAGTGATGACTATACATTAACAGATTGTATTAATCATTTCAAAGAACCAGCTTTTAGCTTCATTGAGTTTACCTGATAGTCTTTTTTTCTATTTAAATGTCATTGATTTCTACTCTTATCTTTATTAATTCTTTTCTTATATTTACTTTGGATTTAATTTGTCTTAGAACTTCTTAAGGTGAAAGCTGAGGTCATTAGTTTAAGACCTTTGTTCTTTTCTAACACAAACATTTAGTGCTATACATTTCCCCTAAGTACTGCTTTAATAGCACCCCAAAATTTTTTATGTTTTCATTCAGTTCAAAGTACTTCGTAATTTCCCTGTGACTTCTTCTTTGACCAAAAGGACATTTAAAGGTGTGTTTTTTAACTTTCAAATATGTGGACAATATTCAGCTATCTTTCTGTTATTGAATGCTGGCTTAATTACATTATGGTCTGAGTACATATTTTCTATTATTTTATTTCTTTTATGTTTGTTAAAGTATTTTAAATGGCTCAGTATATCATCTACCTTGGTAAATGTTTCATGCGGACTTAACAAGAATGTATATTTGACTGTTGTTGAGAAGAATGCTCTGTTTATATCAGATAGGTCAAATTGGTTGATGGTACTATTCAGGTCTTCTCTACTCTCATTCATTTTCTGTCTGCTTGATGCAGTAATTACTGAAAGGGGAATCTGCACATATAATTATGGGTTTTGTTATTTTCCTTTCAGTTATATCTGGGTTTTTTTCATATATTTGGAAGATTGTTAGAAGCATACATATTTAAGATTGTTATATCTTCTTGGTGAGTTAACCCTTTTATCATTACACAATATCCCCCTTTATTACTGGTAACAGTCCTTGCTCTGAAATCTGCTTTGTCTGATATTATATAGCCACTCCAACTTCTTTTCATTATTATTTGTCTAGAATATCTTTTCTATCCTTTTAATATTATCCTAACTTTATGTTTCCATTTAAAGTGGCTTTCTTGTGTACAGCATACAGTTGGGTCTCACTTTTTAAATCAGATTTGACAACCTAACTTTGATATGTTTAGACCATTTATATTTAAAGTAATTTTTGATATGTTTGGATTTAAGTGTACTATTTATTATTTGTTTTCTGGTTTTGCTTCTCTGTCAGTCCTTTTCTGATTTTTTTTTCACTATTTGAACATTTTTTAGTATTTCATTTTAATTTATATATTGAATTTTTGGCTATATGTCTTTTTATTTTAGTTGTTACTCTGGGGATTACAATATATACGCCTGACATTTCACAATCTACTTCATGTCTGGGCTTGGTTTTCTTTAAGTTTATTCTGCTTGGAGTATGCTGAGCTTCTTGTCTGTAAATTTATATATTTCCCTAAATTTTAGAAATTTACAACCATATTTCTTTAAATATTTTCTTGTACAAATCTTTTTCTCCATTCATTTAAGACTGCAGTGATGTAAATATTAGCTCTTTCAGTATTATACCATAGGTTCCTGGAGCTCATTTCATTTTTTAAAAATCTTTTCTCTCTGTGTTCTTCAGATTGGCTAATTTCTATTGTTCTAACTTCAAGTTCACTGATTATTTTTCCTATTTTAATTCCATTCTCCTAATAAGTGAGTCCATTCAATTTGTTTTTTATTTCAGATACTATATTTTTCAGTTCTAAAATTTTTACTTTGTTGCTTTCCATAATTTCTATCTTTTTTCTGGTTAAGTAATACTAGATTATATCCTAAACATTTTCAATATTATGTTGTTTAGACTCTGGGTCAAGTTAATATTCTCTAGAGAATGTTAATTATTTGTTTTCACAGACAATCCGCGTAGCTAGGTTTAGACTGAAAGTTCTCTCTCTGCTGTGGGTGATTGCTGTGATGCCTGTTCATTTCTCAAAGCCATTGCCACACTGCTTTGGCTATCTCACACAGGTCAGGGGTGATTCTGGGCTTCGTGCCTGTTAACACACAGAATTAGAGTATCCCTTTCTCCAGTTCTTTCCTCTCTGGGATTTGCACACAAGGACCCCTTTTCCTGGTCCTCTGGACAGAAAGTTGTTGTTTCCCTCAGACATTTTGCTACTAAATGCACTAGAGGATGCAGTGGGGAAGCAAGACAATAAATCACTGGTAGAAAGTTTCCAGTGGGTGGCTATTTAAAAAAATACTTTTCTCCTCTTCCAAGTCTTTGCATAAATTTCTTGCCTGACAAGGGCCTCTTTTCAAGTATTATAATTTAATTTTTTCTTCCCTCTATAACCTAAACACTATCTCTTACTTAACTTTGAAGATAAGCCAGGCATAACCTTCTGGAGAATGACCTTCAGGTGGTATTATCTTCTCTGGAGCATCTTTCCCAACCACCTAAACAGGATGCCTGGATACACTTGGCTGTGACACATATTCTTTTGTTTTAATTGAATTGCACCTTTTTGCAATACAGATATGCTCCATTTGATGGATTTATGGGTTTTTAAATTTGGTTCTAGCTAAATTATCACTCTCAAAATGGGCAAGTGACTTAACAACATTTCTACAAAGAAAATGAATATTGAGGAGAATACTAATTAAGAATACAAGCAGCTAGAAAATGACCAGTCTTTTATTCCTATGACAAATCTCCACCACCCACACTAGCAAGGAAACACATCCTTAGTGGTTTCACCCTAAGTGGTTTCAAAATATTGGCCATCGCCTTTTACAAGACACTTTAAAACTAGACATCTAGAATGAAGATAAATCTATTTGTCATCAACAAAGTTTCATTCAAAGTTAATTCAATGAAGTGCTTACAAAGTTTCACTAAACTCTGGTAAAGTTTTGACATCTTTAGGGGTTTTAATTTAATAATGAAAGAAAAAATGCCACATATTCTTGGGTTATTGTTTATTCTTACTACTGCAGTAAAATAGTTAAAACAATAAATGGCAATAAGGCAACAAGTGAAAAGCTCATCTTTGTCAGCAAATATATGTAGAAGACGAAGTATGAAGTAACAAGTGTTAGGAAAAATGAGTTGTAAGAATTGCAATGTACAATTAGATGACAATATAGATGTCTTAACATATGCCAGATTATGTTACTGGATTTTTTTTTCAATAATGCAATACATGAAGAACTACTTTTTTGTGAGTCATAAAGAAAAATGACTAGGAAAAAAGATGCATTCTGAATAATAATTATTTTTTAAATAAAAGCAATATTTTATAGAAAAACTGTGTAGGTATAAACTAGTAATAATGGCTCTTCTTACTGGAAATAAATAATGATCAGAGTATAGGGTTATAAAATTAATATCATTCATGAAATTTATTTATTGCATGTCTTAAAAGCAAGGTATTGCAGTAAAGAAACTGAATCCAGAGATACATAAAGTTTAATATAGTGTGAGCAAGATAATTACTTTTACAAAAATGACCTTTAAGATATAGAATAATCTTTACAATAATTTATAATGACAGAAAGAGAGACAATGAAAATGTTTACACAGCACACATATGAGCTATGCTACAAATATTTCATGCCAAAATATTTTTAAAACTTTTAAAATTGAAAATAAGTTACTCATTTGCTGACATTTTAAAATAAATGATTGTGAATAGTATGCTGTCTAGCAGATAATTAAATATATATATATATACAAAACCAGCTCATTCAAAAAATAAAAATTATATTTTTTAGTTGTTAAGATGTCATGATTTTATAATGTTATATTTTGTTATTCATTATTATTTTTTTCTGACAATGTAGGCTATTAAAACAAATCATGTCCCCAAAGTTTTGAAACTTGGAAACAAAATTGTAAACTGTTTATAAAACTTCTATAACTATCAGAGGGAAGAGGAACCTAAGAAGACATGACAATTAAATGTAATGTGGTATATTGTATAAGATTCTGGGAGAGAAAAAGACATTGGGTGAAAACAAAGGAAATATGAAGAAAGTGTAGACTTTGTTTATTAGTAATGTATCAATATCAGTTCATTAATTATAAAAAAATGTACCATACTAATGTAAGATGTTAATAGAGAAACTGGATGCAGGGTATATGGGAACTCTCTATACTATGTTTGCAATTGTTCTGTAAATTTAAAATTGTTCTAAAAAATTTTATTTAAAATAATTTCTAAATGAAGTTTTAGTCATATAAGAACCCTCATAATTAATATATAGAATATTTCCACTGCATCTACAAACTTCCTCATGCCCCTTTTGCAGTCAGTCCTCTCCCCTTATCCCAGCCCCTAGAAAGCTGTGATTTCATTTATGTCCCTTATAATTGTACCTTTTCTAGAATGTCATATAAATGTGATCATACAGTATCAATCATAGAATATGTAGCCTTTTGTGTCTTGCTCCTTTCCATTAGCATAATGTTTTAAAATTTATTCTTCTTGTTATTAAATCAGTAGTCTCTTCATTGTTATTACTGAGTACTTTGATGGTTGTGCCTCATATAGTTTATACATTCATCACTTGATAAATAGTTGGGTTCTTTCCAGTTTTGGGCTATTATGAATAGAGCTAAAGCAAACATTCACATACAAGTCTTTGTGTGGACATGTGTTTTCATTTCTCTTGGATTAATAGCTAGGATAGGGATTGATTAGGTATAAGTTAACTGTATGTTTAACTTTATAAGAAACTGCCAAAATATTTTCCAAAGTATTTGTACTATTTTAACTTTTCACAATGTATGGGAGTTCCAGTTGCTCCACATTCTTGCCAGCAATTAGTGTTGAAAATATTTTTCATTTTAGACAGTCTAGTAGGTATGTAGTAGTTGTGGCTTTAATTTGCCTTTCCCTAATGACTAATGATATTCAGCATCTTTCTATGTGCTTACTTGCTGTCATATACATTCTTTTGTGAAAAGTCCAAATATTTTGCCCATTCTTAAATTGTGTTGTTTTTCTCTTATTATAATTTTTTATATAGAGCAGGGTAAGAGTTGAGTTGCTTTTTCTATTCTTTCTTTCCTCCCGTTTTTTTGCATATTGATGTCCAATTATTCCAGTACCATTGTTTTAATGCTATTCTTACCCCTCATTGAATTAGGTTGGCATCTTTCTTTAAAATGATTTGTATGGGACTAATGACCTACATAATAGGTAATCCATTTGAGGAGTAAATACTATTTACTTTTGTGTTTACTGATCAAGACACAACGTTAAGCATCCACTCAATAAGTACAAGGTACACCAAACACAATTAAAATCAACCCATTCTTAAGAAAAAAAAGAACCAACAGAATTGGAACCAGTCAACTCAGATGTTGAAATGATCAGATGGAACTTTCAAATAACTATGACTTATGTGCTAAAGGATCTAACATAAACGATAATGCAGAGAAGATGGGGGAATTTTAACAAATAAATAGAAACTATAAAAAGATTCAAATGTAAATGGTAGCAAAAATACAGACACAATATCAAAAATGAAGAATTTCTTTAGCGGGTTTATTAGCAGACAGAATACAGTTGAAGAAAGAATCAGTGAACAAATGAGGTCAACGTAAACTATCCAAACTGAAACACAAAAGACAAAAGGGTGAAAGAACAGAACAGAGTGTCCAAGAGCTATGAGACAATACCAAACTGTCTAACCTCAAATTAATGTGTCCAAAGAAGAAGAAAGAGAAAACATGGCAAAAGAGATATTTCAGGAAATAATAGCCAGAATTTTCCAAAATTAATTAAAGAAAAAAACATAAATCCAAGAAACTCAGAGAACACAAGTTAGGATACATACACACACACACAAATACATCTTAGTCAAATTACTGAAAAGCAAAGATAAAGAGTAAATCTTGAAAATACCAGAAAAAGAGACACATTACATACAGAAAAATAAATATGAGGATGACAAGAGACTTCCCAAAAATATGCAATCCATAAGACAATGGACTGACAACATTTTTTTGAAGAAGTGCTTTTTTATTTTGAAAGCATGCAGGGTTTCCTACAAATGGTCTACTAATTTTTTAAGACTTAATTTTTTAAAAGCAGTTTTAGGTTTGCAATGAAATTGAGAAGAAGATGTGGAGATTTCCCATATGCGCCCCTGCTCTCACACATGCATATCCTCCCCAATCATCAGCAGCACTCACCAGAATGGTATATTTTTTTCACCAAGGAGGAACCTACATTGACACACTATAATCACCCAAAGTCCATGGTTTACCTAAAGGTTTACTCTTGGTTTTGTACATTCAGTGGGTTTAGACAAATGTATAGTGACATAGATCCATCATTTTAATATCATACAGAGAACTTTCACTGCCCTAAAAATCCTTTGTGTTCTGCCCATTCATCTCCCACTCCACCCAAGAATTGACATCTTTAAAGTACTAAATTTTTTAAAAAATTCATCAATCCAGAATTCTATATTCAGTGAAAATATATTTCAAAAATGAAGGACTAATAAAAAATTTTTCAGCAAAACAACATACACTAAAGAAATGTTAAAGGAAGTTTTTTGGGCCAAATAAGAATGATAACAAATGAAAACATGATTAAATAGAAATGAATGAAAAGTGCTTTAATGGTAAAAGCAAGTAAATATAAAGTATAGTTTTCTTTATTTTAAATCACTTTAAAGGATAATTGACTGTCTAAAGCAAAAATAATAAGAATGCATTGTGGGTTTACTGCATATGTAGAGTTAAAATGTATGACAAATACAGCACAAAGAATGTAAGAAAGGAACACTTATGGTTGTAAAGTTTGTACACTATATGTAAAGTTGCATAAAATCATTTCCAAGCAGGCTATGATGAGTTAAAGAGGTACATTTAAACTCTAGAACAACCACTAAAAGGTTCAAATAGATGTGGCAAGTGAAGTCAGCAGCAAATGGTGGAATAGGAGTCTTTTAACATCCTCCTTCCTCAGAAGCAGCAATTTTGACAACTACCCAAGGACAAAAGTACTCTGTGGGAGTCCTGGAGTCCAGCAGGGAAATTCCAGCACACCATTGGAGAAAAAAAATCTGAGAATAGATACATTGAAGAAGGAAAGAAGATACTTTAACTTTACCAGTGTAATCTCTCTCCCAAGGTGACATAGTTCAGTGCCAAGAGAAACCCCCTTGGCCTACAATGTCTCCCTTGGACAAAAGTGAAAGCATAGTGATTGAGTACCCAGCTCTCCAAGTCAGGCAGGATGCTGTCCAAAAGGCCCGCTTCTTTACTGCCTCACCCAGATTACTGAGGTGATTGGAACAGCTGAGAGTTTGGAAGACGTTGGAAGCAGGGAAGAGGGGCCCATATCCTACTAACTGCTCCCCAGATTCCATCAGGAAGACCACCATGAGCTATTTGTGATCCCTCTCCTGTGCATCTCCAAATGGCCCACAGGCACCCCAAACACTCCACATGCCTCACCCTTCCTCCCCCAGCTGGCTCCCCAAATACACCTGTGTGGACAGCAAGTGCAAGTGTCTCATGCAGATAGCCAGCTCTGCACTACAAAATTGGAGGAAGGCACACAAACTTAAGCATTTCAGCATTTGTTTAGGCTCTCAGCACCTAGCCTGGCATCCCAAGATCAAGAGAAGGTATACAATCTTAAGAATTCTTCCTCAGAGAGAACAAGAGGTGAGGAGTAGATGAATCCATAGAAAAGTCTGAGAAATTCTCAGAATCCATAGATGGGCTGACTGGTGAAGGCAATCCTTTCTGGAAGCTAGTCAGTAAAGACTGAAGCAGGTGACTACTTCTTCAAATATGAAGACAAAACTTCAAGGAAACACACCACCACCAAATGAAAACAATAGTATTCCAATAGCCAACCCAATGAAGTGGAGATCTATGAATGGCTTGACAAGAATTCCAAATAATTGTTTTAAGGAAGCTTAGCAAGCTACAAGAGAACAGAGACAACTCAACAAAATCAGAAAAACAATACATGAACAGAACAGAAAAATGATACATGAGAAGTTCAATAAAGAGAGAGAAATCATAACAACCAAAGAGAAATTAAGGAGCTGAAGAATATAGTGAATGAAAAGAAAAATACCAAGAGAGTGTCAACATTAGACTTGATCAAGTAGAAGAAAGAATCTTTGAACCTGAAGACAAGTCATGTAAGATTATGCAGTTATCAGAGAAAAAAGACAAAGGAATGGAAAAAAAGTGGAGAAAACCTATGGGATTTATGGGCCACCATCTAGAGAGCTAATATTCACATTATGGGAGCCCCTGAAGGAGAGGAGAGAAAGAGAAGCAGAAAGTTTATTTAAAGAAATAATGGCTGAAAACTTCCCAAATCTGGGGAGAGATATGGGTAGTACACACATGAAGTTCAAAGATCCCCAGACAGTTTCAACCCAAGGAAGACTTCACTGAGAGAGATAATAATCAAACTATCAAATATCAAAGAGAGAATTTTGAAAGCAGCAGGAGAAAAGAGACTCATCACATACAAGGGAATCCCCATAAGGCTATCAGCAGAAAACTTTCAGGCTAGGACAGAATGGGATGATATATTCAAAGTACTGAAAGAAAAAATAAACTGCCAACCAAGAAAATTTTACGCAGCAAAGCTTTCATGAAGAAAAAAAGGAGAGATAAAGACATTCCCAGATCAAAAAAAAGCTGGGGGAGTTTATCACCACTAGACCTGCCTTACAAGAAATGTTTAAAAAAATATATGCTAAATTACACTAATCAGCAACATGACAACATAAAAAAATATAAAACTCACTTTTCCTATATAGTCAAATTCTGAATACTCTGATACTGTAAATGTGCTGTATAAATCACATATAAATCTAGTATAAAAGTTAAAAGAAAAAAGTATTAAAAATAGCTATAGCTATAATAATTTGTTAATGGATATACAAATTAAAAATGTATATTGTGACATCAAAAACATAAAACGTAAGAGGTCAAGAAAAGTGCAGTTTTTGTATGTGATCAAAGTTAAGTTATCAACTTAAAATAGACTATTACAAGATGTTTTATGTAAGCCTCATGATAACCACAAAGCAAAAACTTATAGTAAATACACAAAAATTAAAGAGAAAGAAATGAAAGCATACCACTACAGAAAATCACAAAGGAAGCCAGAAAGAGTGGAAGAATGGAATTACAAAACAGCCAGAAAACAATTAAGAAAATGGCAATGGTAAGTCCATACCTGTAAATAATTACTTAAAATGTAAATGATTAAATTCTCCAGTCAAATGACATAGACTGTCTGACAGGATACAACTATACACTGCCCACAAGAGACTCGCTTCAGCTTGAAGGACACACACATACTGAAAGTAAACATATGGAGAAAGATTTCATACAAATGGAAACCAAAAGAGTTCCGAGACAGCTATATTTATGTAGGATAAAATAGACTTTAAGTGAAAAAATGTCACAGTTGTTCATAATATTGTCTTATAATCTTTTTTCTTTCTGTAGGGTTGATAGTACAGTAGTCCCCCCACCCTTATCCATGGGGTGGACTCCCAGTTGATGCCAGAAATCATGAATAGTACTGAACTCAATATACTATGTTTTTTTCCTATGCGTACCTACCTATGATAAAGTTTAACTTATAAAATCAGGCATAGTAAGAGATTAATTAACAATAATAATGAAATAGAACAATTATAACAATCTACAGTGATAAAAGTTAACATAAATCTTAGCAACCTCAGCATACAATTTTTTTTCTTTCCTTATTAAGTTGAGAACTTTCACCTTTTCACTTAAAGAAAGCACTTTGTGGCTTCTCTTTGGCATATCTGAATTACCAGCATTACTATTCTTCCACTTTGCGGCCATTATTAAGTAAAATAAGGGTTACTTGAACACAAGCCGTACACTATCAGGACAGTCAATCTCATAACAGACATGGCTACTAAGTGACTAATGGGCAGGTAGTCTATACAGTGTGGGTTTGCTAGACAAAGGGATGATTCACGTCCTGGGCAGGACAAAGCAAAATGACGCAAGATTTAATCATGCTTCTCAAAACAGCATGCAATTTAAAACTTATGAATTATTTCTGAAATTTCCATTTAATATTTTTGAACTGGAGTTGACCATGGGTAACTGAAACTACAGAAAGCAAAATCATGGATAAGAGGAGACCACTGTAATGTCCTCTCTATCATCCCTGATTTTAGTAACTTGAGCTTTCTCTCCTTTTTTTTCTTAGCAAGTCTAGCTAAATGTTTGTCATTAGTGTTGATCTTTTCCGTGAACCAACTTTGGATTTTTAAAGTTTTCTCTATTGTTTTCTATTTTCTAAATAATGGATTTCAATATTTTTTTTTCCTTTTTCTCCAAAAATCCCCCCTGTACATAGTTGTATATTTTAGTTATGGGTCTTTCTAGTTGTGGCATGTGGGATGCCACCTCAACATGGCCTGATGAGCAGTGCCATGTCTGCACCTAGGATCCAAACCAGTGAAACCCTGGGCCCCTGAAGTGGAGCGTGTGAACTCAACCACTCGGCCATGGGGCCAGCCCTGAATTTCAATTTTAGTCTTTGCTATTTCCTTTTCTTCTGTTTGCATTGGGTTTAGATTGTTACTCTTTTTCCAGTGTTTTAAGGTGGAAGATTAGTTTATTGAATTGAGATCTTTCTTTTTGATATAGGCATTTACAGCTATAAATTTTGCTCCAAGCACTGTTTTAGCTACATTCCATAGTTTTTGTATTTTGCATCTTCATTTTCAATAATCTAAAAGTATTTTTTAATTTCCTTTGTGACCTCTTCTTTGATTGGTTATCTAGGAGTATGTTGTTTAATGTCCACATATTTGTGAATTTTCCAAAGTTCCTTCTGTTCTTGATTTCTAATTGCATTTTATTATGGTCAGAAAACATACTTTGGTTTATTTCAGTCCTTTTAATTTTATTGAAGCTTGTTTTATGCCCTAGCATATGAGGAAGAACATTCCATTCCAAGAACATTGAGAAAAATGTGTATTCAACTTTTGTTGAGTTAAGTGTTCTACAGATGTCTGTTTGGTCTAGTTAACTACATTTGAAGTCTTCTATTTTCTTGTTGTTCTGCCTAGTTATTCTAGCCATTAATAAAAGTGGGGTATTAAAATCCTCAGCCATTATTATTGAATTGTTGATTTCTCCTATCAATTCTGTTATCAATTTTAGGTTTTATTTATTTGGGGACTCTATTGTTAGGTGCATGTATGTTTACAATTGTTTTATCTTCCTGATTGATTGGCCTTTAATAAAATTTTAATATATATAAAATGTCTCTCTTTATGTCTAGTAACATTTTTTGTTTTAAAGTATAGCTTTCTAATATTGGTATAACCACCCCAGCTTTCTTATGGTTACTGTTTGTATTTTTCCATCCTTTTACTTTCAACCAAATTGCATCTTTGAATCTAAAGTGTGTTTCCTGTAGACAGCATTAAAGTTGGATCTTGTTTCTTTATCCAGGCTGCCAATCTCTGCCTTTTGACTGTATTGTTTAATCTATTTGCATTTAATGTTATTATTGATATGGTTGGAATTATGTCTGATATTTTACTTTTTATTTTGTATATATATCTTGTCATTTTTCTTCCACCGTTCCTCATTTACTGCTTTCCTTTGCATTAAGCAAACATAACTCTTAATTCTTTTAATGAATGTATGTAACTTTTAATTCATTTTATAATATTTTTATTTATTTTGTTATTTTACATATGTTGAGCTTACCGTATATGTATATCAAGTTGTCAGAATGTACTTCAGATTTATATTAACTTAATTCCAGTGAGATATATAAATGATATTTCTGTTTACCTCTTTTCCCTCTCCCTCTTTTAATACCTCTATATATGCTATAAAATTTGCAATACATTCTTATAATTATTAATTTATGTAACCTTATGTCTTTTAAAAGCTGACAATAAAGGAATGAAAACATCAATTTCTAGTGTTTGTTGTATTAACCTTCTTTTTTGCCATTTCTGGTTCTCTTCATGTTCCTGTAGATTTGAGTTGTTCTTTATTGTCATTCCTTACTCCAATATAGCTTTGCTCCCAGTCACCTCTTTTGTGCTGGTATTGTCAAATATATTACGTTTCTATATGTTAAAGAATCAACAATTCAAATATGTGTGTATTCTTTTATACAGTTGATTTAAATTAAATGGAGAAAAGGAATTAAATATGTATTTATACTGTTTTTCACAATTACATAATTATCTTTACTGGTGTCCTTTGTTTCTTTGGGTAGATTTGAGTTGCCCTATGGGGTCACTTGCTCCAGATCTGAAAAACTTCTTTTAGGATTTCTTATAAGGTGGATCTGCTAGCAATGAATTTTATAAATTTTTGTGCATCTTGGAATGTCTTTATTCATCCTCCTTTTTGAAATATGGTTTTAGTGGATATAAGATCCTTGCTTGATGGTTTTCTTTTGAATAGATCATGCCATTGCCTTTTGGTCTCCATTGTTTGTAATGAGCAGTCAGCTATTAATCTTATTGGAGTCCCCAAAAACACGAATCTTGCTGCTTTTAAGAGCTTGTCTTTGCCTTTAACACTGTGATGTGTCTGAATGTGGCCCTCTTTGGGTTTGTACTACTTGCAGTTAGTTGGATTTGTAGATTAATGTTTTTCATCAAATTTTGAGTTTTCAGCCATTATTTCTTTGAACACTTTTTCGGTTCCTTTCTATCTTTCCTCTACTTCTTGTGCTCCCATTACACATATGCTGCTTTGATTAATGGTATTCCACTTTCTCTGAAGCTCTATACATTTTTTATTCCCTTTCTCCCTTTTGTTCACATTGCATAATCTCTATCACTCTTCAGATTGCCTTCAAATTCAATGATCCTTTATTCTGCCTACTCAAATCTACTGTTTAGCCCATTTAGTGAAATTTTCATTTTAGTGAATATATTTTTCAAGTTCAGAATTTCCATTTGGTTCTCATTTATAATCTGTGTCTCTTAATTGGTATTCTTTATTTGATGAAACATTGTTATTATACCTTCCCTTACCTCTTTAAGCATTGTTTACTTTAGTTGTAGGAACATATTTATAAGATGCTTCTTTGAAGTCTTTCTTAAGTTTGAAATCAATACTCTCTCAAAGGTGATTTCTGTTGCTTAATTTTTCTTGTGTATGGTTTATATTTTCCTTTTTCTTTGCAAATCTTTCATTTATTTTTTGAAAACTGGTCATTTTAGACACATCATTGTAGCAACAGAGGATATTGACACTTGCCTCCCCTCAACTCCCACATTCTTTGTTGGGCTTGTTGTTGCTTTGTTAATGTTTGCTTTTTTATTTGTTTAGTGACTTTGCTGAACTACTAAAGGAAATCTATTTCCCTGCAGTGTACAATTTCTGATGCTGCTCCTCAGAGAGTGCAGCCTTGGGCATATGCAGTTACTGTGGAATGGTAGCAGTTTTAACAGGGCTTTCTTTGATTTTCTCTTTCCCTGTCATTATGTTAAGCTGTCTGCCTACTTAGGTGTCACATCCAACTGTTAGCCTCCATTAATTGCTGGCTGATTGTTCTATTTTTTCAATAATGCCCTTGGGCATAAATTGTTACCTAGTCTAATCTAAATCTTTGAGGCCACTTGTTAAGGTTATTCTGGCCACACGAGGGCTCTTTTTAGCTGTCTCTTTCCAGTTCTCTCTGATAAATTTCTAGCTTTCCTGCTCTGGAGGTGGGGACTAGGTCAGTGGCCACTTCTCCCCGAGTGACATTTCTGCTTTATAAACAAGGCACTGGGTTGGTGCAGCAGCCTCTGGTCTTCTGGGCTTGCCTCTCTTGGTGTGAACCTCTGGCTTATGAGCTGAAGTGAGTGCAATTGGGGACCCAGTATTCTTGGCCTGCCAGGCCTGGGGTATAGTTTCTGCCCTATGAGTAGGGGTTAGGTGGAGGACGAGATCCCTAGCTCCTTCATTCCTAGTTCTTGCTTTGAATAGAGCCTCTACAACACTGAGCTGATGGCATGCCCCTCCCACAGAGATACCATAGCAGCTAATGGGCAAGGGAGCCCTATGTTCTTGGCTGCACTTATGAAGAGTGGAGCTTCCATTTTGCTGAGCTAGAGTAAGGAAAGAAAGAGTGAGTCATAGCTCAAATGTCACTGACTTTCACTGTTCTTACCAAGATTTACTCCATTTTCTTAAACAAATGCTTCTGCCTTTGGTACAGGTGCTTAGAGTGATTTCCAGAGATTTAAAATGATTAGATTTATTTTCTAATTTTTACCAGTTAAATTATTTCACTGGGGTGAGGAACCACAGAAGTCCTATGCCACTATTTTGGAAATTGTCTCCCAATATCATACAATTTCAAATCAAGAGTTTCAAAATTAATGAAGCATATTCAGTGCTCTCAATAAAAAACATATATATGCAAGAGTAGTTTTGGAGGATTGTATTAGTTATCTATTGGTACATTAAAAATCACAACAAAACTTAGTATTTTATAACAGTGTTCATTCTCTCATGAATCTGCAATTTGACAGGGCTCCACAGGGACTCAGCTTTGCATTATTCCTTATCAGTTGGGTTACTCAAAGGTTGGAACTTGGAATAGTCCAAAAGCTCACTCATTCATATTTCTGATGGATGAAGTTGGGTATCTCTCTATGTCTTTATGTGGCCTGTCCATGCATGCTTAGTACGATTCAGGGTAGCTGACCTTTTAAATGTCACCTAAGGGCTTCCAAGACATATGTCTTTGAGAGAGTAAGGTGGGCGCTCTATGACCTTTTATGACCTAGTCTTGGAAGTCATACAATATCATTTATGCTATAATCAGAGTCCCACCAGATTCAATAGGAGGAAACAGAGACAACATTTCTCATGAAAGGAGTGTTAGCAATACAGTTGAAGAAGAATGCATGGAATGAGATGTATTGGTGTGGCTATTTTTGGAAAATACCACCTGCAACAGGGATGAAAGCTAAAATGTTGCTATTTATTGTTACAAAATACAAAATTTTAAAATAGTTTAAAATATAATTTAGTCTTTACCTCATTTTTAAATTCTACTTTGTTTATGTTTTATAATGTATGTAATTCAGTAAAATGTGCATGTAGTGTATAAATGAGCCATCATACATTGGGATTGTGTCCAAACTGTTTTTAATTATAGGTTGTATAATCAAAAAATGTGGAAAGTTCTAGTATGGGAATTCAAAATCAAGTTGAACTATTTCCTCAACATTACATCAATATATGTATTTTGATAAAATTATTTTGTGATAGCTTCCAAATAAGTATAAAACACAAACCATTAGAACAGAATTTTAATAATAATTAGCATCTGCTAAGCACATCCTATGTGTCAGGCATAGGTCTATGAATTTTACATATACTACATATACATACATAAATGTCTACATTTAATCCTCACAATAACTATACAAACTAAGAATTTACTATCCCTGTTTTGCAGATGAGGAAACCGAAGCTCAGGGCAGATAAGTCACCCAGCTTCTACAGGAGAGCTGAACTCCAGAGCTCATACTCTTAGCTACCAAACAGAGAGAGGAGGCTCTTAAAAGTAACATATTGTAGTGTGTGTTTTTGGAGAAGTCTGTTTAGGTCCCAAAGCAGTGGTGTGCTTGGAAATGTTTAACAAACAGCTCTCCAAAAAGAAAATGTAGGCAAGTATATACGAACATATGTTTATTATAACTTTTACTGATTCAAAGGAAATGACACACAATTTATGAATAATAATAAAAGATATATATCTTTATCTTAATTCCATACACCTATAACTTTAGTGTGACTTGCTATTTCTTGCAAAATCTAATGTAATACTTCTATTGCTAAAAAAGGGTAACAAAATCAGATGATAAATAGATTACTTTCTAATTCAGCAAAGAAATTACTCATATGGACAAAAAAATGTGGTTTCAACATGAACATTGGTTGATAATTGGTTTGTGTTAGTGAGTCAGATGAAAGTAAAACAATGAAGATGTATGTCAATGAAAATAAAGTGAAGGAAACTAGCAACTTTTAAGAGACTACTGATATTTGGCAGAGGCATAAGTATATTAAATACTGTAGGTTCCTAGGATACGCTCCCAGACATTGGAAAAACCCCTTTAATGTTTTTTATTGTGGTAAAGTAAAATATATATAGCATAAAATTTATCATTATAACCAGTTGTAAGTGTACAATTCAGCAGCATTAAGTATATTCACCTTGTAGTGTAACGATTACCACTATTCATCTTCAGAATTTTTTCATCATCCCAAGGTGAAACTCTGTACTCTATTAAATGATAACACCCCATTCCTCCCTCTCTCAGCCCCTGGTAATCACAATTCTGCTTTATTTCTCTATGAATTTGCCTATTCTAGGTACCTCACATAAGTGAAATTATGCAATAGTTGTCCTTTTGTGTCTGGCTTATCTCACTTAGCAAGATGTGTTCAGGGTTCATCCATGTTGTAACATGTGTCAGAATTACATTCTTTTTAAAGGCTATATAATATTCCTTTCTATGTATGTAACACATTTTCTTCATCATTTATCCAGCAATGGATATTTGGGTTGTTTCCACTTTTTGGCTATTGTGAATAATGTGCTATAAACATTGGTGTATAAATATGTGTTTGAGTCACTGCTTTCACTTTTTGAGGGCATGCACCCAAAAGTTGAACTGCTAGATCATATGGTAATTCTATGCTTAATATTTTGGAGGAACCACCTTACTGTTTTTCACAGTGTCATCCTTTAATTTTTATTTATTTGTTTTAGTTTTCTCTCACTTTGTGTTCTGCCATTATCCTGGGAAACTTTAGGTTTCTAACATTTCCTTTGCTTCCACTCATGATCTGATTACATTTTATATCTCATTCATCAATGTCTCAAACTCTTACAATTCTCTCTGTGACTACAAACTTGGATTCTAACACGTATTCTATGGCTTAGTTTGATTTACCAAGCACAGTACTGACAGAACAATAATTGAATAATAACTTTATCTGGTAATATTAAACAAATACCATTATGATAACTTATTGAAATTGTTATATAAAAACAAATTTATAGCTTGCAAACAAGTAACAAAAATTTCTTCTAGGAGACAGACTATGAGCCAGCAGGAAACACAACTCACAGTACAGACAAATGGCAAATTAGTGCTATGTGATGTGTACACTTCACTAGTAGAAAATGCAAAGTTTCAAAGGAAGTTAAAAAAAGGTGGAGCAATTTACTCTTCCTTGAAAACCTGAGAGGTAACATTTAAGTTTTGCCTTAATAGAGCTTCAGTGTGTCAATGCAAATAATCCATAGTCAATCTATAAATCAAAATTGGGATAAATTTATTATGAGACATATTTGAGGACTATAACCCAGGCTTTCCTTCCCAAAGGAAGGAAGGGCACCACAGAAGTGGGGTGTTCAGAGTGGTTATGTACCATCTTGGAACAAAGAGCATACATCTCATATGACAGGAATATCTCTTTTACTACTGTCACAGGATGGTTAGCTGGCACAGCAGGTCAGTGGTCAGCAGGTCACTTGTCACAAGGTGTGCACAACTGGTCAGTAACTAATCCTTAGGTGCCAGGAAAAGATGCTTGTCCTTAAAGAAATGCCAATATAGGAAGAAGTTACATCCCTATCTTTAAAGGTGTCATTCTTGTCTTTGAGACATAGTTAAATGTTTAAAGCAGTTGTACAATGCATGTTCAACATGCCACATCAAGCCCTTTTGGGAAAACAAGGTCAGGCTGAATTAGTTTTAAACTAAATGGCTTCCCCATACACTCTAATATATCCTGTTATTTTTCATTTATTTATCAAGTGACAGTTCATAATTGAAGAAAGGGGATAAGAGCAATCCATGTCAACAGAACAAAGCCACAGAGGCTGGAATTAGCCCATGATGTGGGTAGTTCAGGGAAGGCTGGGCACTAATACATAACTGTGGAGTACAATTAAGTAGGGGCGGGGGGACGAAGATGGCACCAGGAGATGAGGCTGAAAATAGATTGGGCCTAGATCATAAATGATTTTGCTCTTTAACTTACTACTGATGAACAGTCACAGCACTTGGTAACTAGAGGAGTGATACTAAACTCTGCATTTAGAAAGCCCACTTCAGTGATCATACAGAGACAGAACTGAAGGGATTTAAAACTGGGGAATAATAGACCATAGGAAACAATATAATAGACATTCCGTATTCTGGTGTTGAGAATGACACTGAAGGGATATCTTTTGTATTTTCATTCCAATCTCATTGCTGTAAACTTCTTATCCTGAAGACCAATAGAGAAAATTCCATGCAGCAAAAAATATCTGTTTAGATTGAGGTATCAACTTTTATTAAATGACATTTTAGCAAAAGTTTTAGAGTGGTATTAGGTATTTCTGGTATTAGGAAGGAGGGGAATCACCATTTAGAATTTGCTTGGCTTTTACTCACTTTTCCTGTGTTTGGAGTTTCCCCCTGAAGAGTGAAGTACAAGTTACTGACCTAGGGTGTCTCCAGACTCTTCTGTTTTATCGCCTTTATGCTGAGGCGAGAACACCTTAGTATGATATTTTTTATATTCACAATATATTGTTTGTAGGATCTTTTTTTAAAATCAAAACCAAAGGCAGTGTCTATTGGCAAGCATTGGTAAAGGCAAAGTTCAAACAGCTCTCCTAGCTATAGTAGATTGATCATGTTAAAAACAATAATTCACAGCAGACTGTAAATCAATGCAGACATTTCCTTAATATATTTTGGGGGATGGAATTTCCTTTCTTTCTTTTTTTTTTTTTTTGAGGAAGTTTGGCCCTGAGTTAACATCTGCTGCCAATCCTCCTCTTTTTGCTGAGGAAGACTGGCCCTGAGCTAACATCTGTGCCCATCTTCCTCTACTTCATATGTGAGACGCCTACCACAGCATGGCATGCCAAGCAGCACCATGTCCGCACCCAGAATCCAAACCGGCGAATCCCGGGCCTCTGAAGCGGAACAAGTGCACTTTAACCATTGGGCCACTGGGCCGACCCCATGGGATGGAATTTCTAATAGGGTATACTTCTTGACTGAAATCTGAAAATACATGCTGCTTTTAATGTTATCAATGGCATGAATTATAAGTAGAGATAAGTAGTGATGAACACAGTCTTTCTTAGGGCAAATCTTTTCCCTTTTTTTGCTTCTGAAAATCAAAATAGCCTCATACTATAATCCTGTCGGTAGTCACTGAGGAGAGTTACAGAGAGTATCATTAGTACTATTAGTTGCAACTTGAGATAAGTAAAATATGCGTAAATCCTCTCAAGTGGAAAAATATTCTCTGTGTGTCTTTCATTTTCAGTATTAAAAACAAAGTTTTGGGCATCAAGTACTACATTTGTTGTTTAGTTCCCTTTTGCACTCAGAAGATTCAAAGAGAACTTGACATTAGCATTCTAATCACCTTCTTTCAATAAGAGCTGACACACAATCTACTTTGAATGGGCCTAAATGTCAATCACTGGGACAGAGACCACAAAGGGAGAAAACAATGAGCTGCATTTCCAACATGTTGAGCTTTAGATTCCTGTAGGGCATTCAAGTGAAGATGCACTTTATACAGTTGAATAAGTGGCTCTAAGGGTCAGAGAAAATTCTGGATTGGAAATGCAAATGTGACTGGAAAATGCACCTAAAAATTAATGTGTATCCTCCATCTTTACACAAATACATTACGTTTTTTCAAATGTACCTGAGAGTCTCCTCTCTCTATCACTCACTCACCATCACGTGCCCAAGAAGTGAGTCTACTAAGTAAAAATAGAAACAAAACGTTCTTCCTGGGGTGCATACTTGGAGGAGAAAGTTTCTTCTTTGTGTCAAAGATTAGATCAAAGCCTAAGGTGAAAAATAAAAAACAAAAAAGAGGGGGCAGAGACTATGAGGATTATGGGAGGAAGAAATGGAAATACCTCATTCTTCAATGTTGGAGGTTGATCAAGAACATTTCTTAGAAGTGCACACAAGAGAACTCAGTGCTGAGTTATCATTCTTCTGGCCGTCTCTGGAGGACTATCAGCAACCCATTCAACACCCATTGTGCATCTCATCTAGAGTTACTCTGGTTCGTGTTTGGTAGGCAGAACAACCTCCTCTCCTGTAAACAAGCACAGACCAAGAGTACGGCTCTTAGTCCCAAATAGAAGATGGGGCTCCTGGACTACTTGGGAGGTGATAGAGTTAAGTCCACGCCCCTGGCCGGCCAAAAGATGAATAAATGGAATTATTTTGTCACTGTCTAACGTGCATTTATGCCTACTATATTTGAGAACTTATCTTATTGTTAAACTCAGAATATCAGTTTTGGATTGTGGTGCAACATAGTAGCAGCATTAGATGAAACCAAGTTTATCTCTTTCAAGAATTACAAAAGGTCTGAGAGTTTATTCTACTTTCAAGCTAGTAAATTAGCCAGCCATAGTTTCATGGATGCTGGCAGAAGACATGAGACTCCTGGGTCAGAGACAAAGAACTTCATTACTCAGGGCACAGCAGACAGCATGAGCTTCATGTTTCATCAGTGCCTCTTGCTCCATAGGGTAATGAGGGGGCAACCAAGTGGATGTTGTTCTTGCCATGGATTTTATTGATGCAAATATTCCATAACAAATCTGTAAATCAAAATTGGAGTGAGTTTATTGTGAGCCAGATTTGAGAACTAGCCTTCCTTGGAAGGAAGGGCACCAAGGAAGTGAGGTGTATAGACTTGTTACATACAATGAAAGAGCATGTATCACATATGATTGGAATGTTCCTTTTACAACAGTCATGAGATTGCCTAGCTAGCACAAGTGATTCACACAGCAGGTAGCAGGTGTGCTGTCTTGATGGACACAGCAGGTTGCAGGTCTCTTGTCTCAAGCTGGGTGGTCACAGGGTGGGCACAGCAATCAATTTATAGCCTGGGGAGAGATGCTTATCCTTAAGGAAATGCCAGTGTGGGGGAAGTTGCATCCTTATCTTAAGGACATTTGTTCTTGTCTCTGGGACATAGCAGATGCTTAAAGCAGATACACAATGCATGCTTAACAGCCATATCAGGCCCTTTTGGAAAAACAAGGTCAGGCCGAATTAGTTTTATGCCAAATGGCTTCCTCATATACTCCAATATTCCTATTGCTTGCCATTTGTTTGTCATTTTTCCCCTTTTGATCCATAATCTTTTGATAGAAAGCATTGATTATCAAAATACTGTCCCTGGCACCAGGGTGGTTGCTGCCTGCCCTGAGTCCATCATGTCCCTTGGTGCTAGGCTTTTATCTCATTTATTTTCCCAGTGGTCCATGTTTGGGATAAATAGTCAGACAAGCACAGAAGTATATATTAACAGGGGAAGGATTTCATAGGTTATATAATTTTCAATTAATTTTAGATTGTTGCACAAACATTGTACATGTGCTTTTCTATGACTCTTTATGTTTACATTGTTCACACTTATAGAACAAGTATGGTAACAATGATAATAATTCAACATATTTGAAAACACTAGTTTAAAATGAGTTCTTAGGCATAGTCCTTATCAGAAAAGAAAATTCATCCAGGGTCATAAGATCAGTCAACCATCTCAAGTCACTAAGCAAACATTACTCTAACTTGTATGCCAATCTTAGAACAGTCACTAAAGAAAACAGCAATTAGTTTGAATATTAGAACTAGTACAAGAATTCCAAGAAGTAATGCAAGTAGGAATTTCAATCTGGATCAAAAAAGGAAACTGATACTGGAAGGGAGCCAAACAAATAAATCAAGACGGTATAGGATCACTTAAGGCATTCACCTGCTTTTTTCTTTTCATTTGCTTTAGCAGAGATGACACATTGGAAGATTCATCATGTATAAAAGCACAGCATTCAGTTTGAGTGATTGCATATGTACCACATTGGGATGCAGTTAAAATATCTAAAGCCATTCTATTTTGAAGGACAGCCTTTTTCATTAAAGACATTTTAGTATTTAATAAGGCTAGTCCTGCTTGAATATCATTAATGGCTTGCTGAGTAAATTTAGTCAGGGCTTCCATATGTGATAATGACATCTTCTAGCCCCAAAGAAGGAACACATATAGCTGCTTGGTGGCCATACCAGTGGAACACTGAATGAGCCCATCTGGCCTTAAAGAGAGGAAGATTGGCAATAGGTGTTAGCTCAGTTCAAATCCTTTCCTGCTTCCAAGGGAAATTCAGGGTGCAGTGTTTTAGCCATCCAGGCAGAAGCCAAGGCCAGAGATTTGTTCCACATAACCACTGAGTTCCATTAGGAACCACCTGATAAATGGCTGGCCTTCAAAACCAGTCTGTTCCAAATCAATAACTTTAAGTATGATACTATTTTAAAACCTTAAATGGAACAATTATAAAACAGGGATACAGTTTAAGCATAACAAAGGTTCAAATGAGGGGATATAAGGTTGGGAACAGGCCTGGTCCAGAGTATTGGGACAGCTGTCTACCACAGATGCTGTCTTCTTCTCATCCCGGTATGATACTTTACAACAGGGCTACAAAGACTCTTTTATTTGATGCCGCTTCTGATAAATAAATTCTCCAGGTTATAGTCCTGTGATCGTTAAGGTCTGGGAGCTGTCTGTGAAAAGAATCAGCTACCAGCCTTTCATTTCTTTTAAGCATCTCAATGAGACCCTGACAACAATGTAATATATCTCTCTTAGGCAAAGTTCGTTCACATATTTCCTCATCTAATTGCCTAGGCTGTCTTATTATTTCAAAAGGGGACAGCTGATGTTTACCAAGAGTGTAGATCTAAGATTAAGGAACACTAACAGAAGAGCTCTTGGCTATGACAGAGTGAATGCTTCTGAAAGCTTTGCCAATTGAGTTTTGATTATGCCATTAGTTCTTTCCACCCATCCTGAGTTTTGGGGATGGTAAGTGCAGTGGAAATGCTGCATTATTGGCCAAAAGTTACAAATAGATTTAATTATTTGTTCAGTGAGATGAGTTCCCTGGTCACTGTGTAACTCAGTAAGTATTCCTCAAACAGGAATTATCCTTTTCGATAACAGTTTATCTAAAGCCATCGCTCTTCTGAAGGAAAGGCCTCAACCCAATGTGAGGATATACAGATCACTACAAGATATATTTATCCTTGAAATAGCAGCATTTGGACAAAGGCCAATTGCCATACCTCAAAGGGTCCCATAGGAAGGGGAAAATGGCCTTGCAATTCTTTTTCCTAGATTATATTTTGGGCATTTAGCACAATGAGTATAGGCTTTATGAGCCACTGTGGGAGAAAGTTTCCAAAAGTATTATTTTTCCCCTTTTGTTGCCACCTTTATGTCTTTTATTCCATGGCAATTTCTTGAGCCTATAGAAGGAAATCCTTTACTAGGTTAGCTGAGTTAATAGAAAGTAGCAGGCATTCTTGAGGCTGGACAGCTTATCCAGCTTGATAACATCCTTTCTTATAATTTAATTAAGACCTGTCTGTAAACCAATTAAATAATAGAATGCAGTTGTGGTCTTTTCCTCTTGTGATGTTGGAAGCACCGTAGAAGGATTAAAATAATGAATAATATTTACCTACACAATATAACCTAAAAAGTTTTATCATGATTTACTTGAAAATGCTTCCCATGCAATTTAGCATACCAAACAAGCCTAATTAGTATCTTCCCCTTTATAGGAAGGGAGAACAAATTTCTTTAGAAGTCCCAGAGGCCCTCTGAAAGTTCTCAAGGAAGAAAGTCAAAATAAAGACTTCATTTAGGATATGAATAATGGAAAGCTTGTCAAAAATATCAACAGATTTTAAAACACTTTTTCAAACAAGATTAAGGGGTTGCTGATCTTGTCACCATGAAACAAGGGTTGCTGTGAAACAATGCTTAGTTATCCATTTAACCAAAGTGACAACAGAAAGAGTCAAGGCAAACAGAGAGTTAAAACAGCCAAAAAATCTTAATAGAGAGACCTCAGTCTTTTTGAACATAGGAAATTATTTTAACAAAACAGATCTTCTGTCTTTTAGGTAGATCTACTCAAAGAAAGAAAAACCTTTTAGAAGCTCTTTATCAAGAGCAGACTGAGAGTTTAAGAAAATTATCCCTTTTAAAAGAGAAAGCCAAATTCTTCAGGTTTTTCTTTTTATTGCAGTAACATTGGTTTATAACATTATATAAATGTCAGGTGTACATGATTATATTTCATTTTCTGTGTAGATTACATCATGTTCACCACCCAAAGACTAATTACAATCCATCACCACACAAGTGCCTAATGACCCCTTTCGCCCTCCTCCCTCCCCGCTTCCCCTCTGGTAACCACCAATCCAATCTCTGTTTCTCTGTGTTTGCTTGTTGTTGTTTTTATCTTCTATTTATGAGTGAGATCATATGGTATTTGACTTTCTCGCTCTGACTTATTTCACTTAGCATAATACCCTCAAGATCCATCCAGGTTGTCACAAATGGCTGGATTTCATCATTTCTTATAGCTGAGTAGTATTCCATTGTGTACATATACCACATCTTTATCCATTTGACCCTTGATAGGCATCTAGGTTTCTTCCAAGTCTTGCCTATTGTGAATAATGCTGTGATGAACATAGGGGTGCATATATCTTTATGCATTCGTGTTTTCATGTTCTTTGGATAAATACTCAGCAGTGGAATAGCTGGGTCATGTAGTAGTTCTATTCTTAATTTTTTGAGGAATCTTGATACTGCTTTCCATAGTGGCTGGACCAGTTTGCACTCCCACCAGCACTATATGAGAGTTCCCCTCTCTCCACATCCCCTCCAACACTTGTTTCCTGTCTTTTTAATTATGGCCATTCTGATGGGAGTAAGGTGATATCTCATTGTAGTTTTGATTTGCATTTCCCTGATAGTTAATGATGCTGAACATCTTTTCATGTGCCTGTTGGCCATCTGTGTATCTTCTTTGGAGAAATGTCTGTTCAGATCTTTTGCCCATTTTTTAATTGGGTCATTAGTCTTTTTTGTTGTTATGTATGAGTTCTTTGTATATTTTGGCTATTAACCCCTTATCAGATATATGGTTTGCAAATATCTCCTCCCATTTCTTTGGTCGTATTTTCATTTTGTTAATGGGTTCCTTTGCTGTGCAGAAGCTTTTTAGTTTGATGTAGTCCCATTTGTTTATCTTTTCTATTGTTTCCCTTGCCCAGTCAGACATGGTACTTGAAAAACTGCTGGTAAGACCGATGTTGAAGAGAGTACTGCCTATGTTTTCTTCTAGAAGTTTAGTGGTTTCAGGTCTCACATTCAAGTCTTTAATCCATGTTGAGTTAATTTTTGCGTATGGTGTAAGATAATGGTCTACTTTCATTCTTTTGCATGTGGCTGTCCAGTTTTCCCAGTTTCATTTATTGAAGAGTCTTTCCTTTCTCCATTACATGTTCTTGGCTCCTTTGTTGAAAATTAGCTGTCCATGGATGGACAGCTCGATTCCATTCCATTGCTCTGCATGTATGTTTTTGTGCCATTACCATGTTGTTTTGGTTACTATAGCTTTGTAGCATACTTTGTAATCAGGGAGTGCAATGCCTCCAGCTTTGCTCTTTTTTCTCAGGATTCTCTTGGCTATTTGGGGCCTTTTATTGTTTAATATAACTTTTAGGATTCTTTGTTCTATTTCTGTGAAACATGTCATTGGAACTTTGATAAGGATTGCATTCAATCTGTAGATTTTTTGAGGAAGTATTGACATTTTAACTATGTTAATTCTTCCAGTCCATGAGCATGGAATACCTTTCCATTTCTTTGTGTCTTCTTCAATTTCTTTCAATAATGTTTTATAGTTTTCTGTGTGCAGGTCTTTCACCTCTTTGGTTAAGCTTATTCCTAGGTATTTATTCTTTTGTTGCAATTGTAAATGAGATTGTATTCTTAATTTCTCTTTCTGCTACTTTGTTGTTAGTGTATAGAAACACAACTGATTTTTGTATGTTGATTTTCTATCCTGCAACTTTACTGTATTCATTTATTATTTCTAAAAATTTTTTAGTGGATTATTTAGGGTTTTCTATATATAAAATCATGTCATCTGCAAATAATGACAGTTTCATTTCTTCTTTTCCAAGTTAGATCCCTTTTTTTTCCTGGTTGCACTGGCTCAGATTTCCAATACTATGTCAAACAAGACTAATGAAAGTTGGAATCTTTGTCTGATTCCTGTTCTTAGAGGGATAGCTTTCAGTTTTTCTCCATTGAGAATGATGTTGGCTGTGGGTTTGTCATATATGGCTTGTATTATGTTGAGGTACTTTCCTTCTATACCCATTTTATTCAGAGTTTTTATAATAAATGGATGCTTTATCTTGTCAAATGCTTTCTATGCATCTATTGTGATGATTATGTGATTTTTATTCTTCATTTTGTTAATGCGGTGTATCACGTTGATTGATTTGCAGATGTTGAACCATCCCTGCATCCCTGGAATGAATCCCACTTGATCATGGTGTATGGTCTCTTAAATGTATTGTTGTATTCAATTTGCTAGCATTTTGTTGAGGAATTTTGCATTGATGTTTATCAGTGATGTTGGCCTGTAATTTTCTTTTTTGGGGATGTCCTTGTCTGGCTTTGGAATCAGGGTAATGTTGGCTTATAGAATGAGTTATGAAGCTTCTCCTCCTCTTCAGTTTTTTGGAAGAGTTTGAGAAGGATAGGTATTAAATGTTCTTTGAATGTTTGGTAGAATTCACCAGGGAAGTTGTCTGGCCCTGCACTTTTATTTTTGGGGAGGTTTTTGATTACTGTTTTGATCTCCTTACTAGTGATTGGTCTATTCAAACTCTCTATTTCTTCCTGATTCAGTTTTGGAAGGTTGTATGATTCTAAGAATTTATCCATTTCTTTTAGATTATCCAATTTGTTGGCATAGCTTTTCATAGTATTCTCTTATGACCTTTTGTATTTCTGGGGTGTCCATTGTAATTTCTTCTCTTTCATTTCTGATTTTATTTATTTGAGCCTTAACTCTTTTTTCTTGTTGAGTCTAGTTAAACGTTTGTCAATTTTGTTTATCTTTTCAGAGAACCAGCTCTTGGCTTCATTGATTTTTAAATTTTTTTCATCTCTATTTCATTTATTCCTGCTTTGACTTTTATTATTTCCTCCCTTCTACTGATTTTGGACTTTGTTTGTTCTTCTTTTTCCAGTTCCTTTAGGTGAACTGTTAGATTTTCTATGGAAAGGCAAATTCTAATTTTTGTATCAGCTTACTTCTGATATTAAAACTTCTTCACTTAATTAAATTTATTTTAATCTTAGCTGACTTTACCATGCATACAACTCCTTGGGGTTTTACTTCCTTCCACCTTCTGTCACTTTCTTTGTACATTTAGAATTTGTCTCATGCCTTTCTTTTTTTCTCCTAGTACTTTGGGACAAATTTATCTTTCTTAACCAAACAAACAAAAATAATTCTGTTACCACACCAGGTTCGTTTTTGCCCACCACCCAGAAAACCAAACACTGAGATGATGAGATTGCAGCAAAGAGAGGATTTTTATCATAAGGTAGCCAGGTGAGGAAGTGAGAGAATGAGTCTCAAATCCGCTTCCCTGAAAATGGGGACTCAGGGACATATATGGGGTAGGGAAGAAAGGTGGTCTGAAATGTGGAGATAGATGATTGGAGGTGAGATAATTGATGATCTGAGCAAGTATAGTCAGACCTCCTGCCTCTTCAATGATGCATCTTCACAAAATGGCAGCATGAGCATGATCTTAGGGTGGAGATTTTTTTAGCCTCTTGACATCAAAAGGTCATTTATCAGACATTTACATTGGCCAAGTTGATGAATTGGTCGTGTCAACTGGCCTGAAGTGTACAAAGTGTTCTAATTCCTGAAAAACAGCTCAACCACCCATTACCATGGTGACATAGGCTTCTGGGAGATGATATCTATAGGAACTTAGTGGGAGTCAGATAGCACATTGCTTAAACAGCACAGTTAACAATGGGTGGGTAAACAGCTCAAGGCTATAATCATTAATTGCAAAAAGGAAAAAAAACGAGTTCTCAGCTACTTAATCATCAATGGCTAACTGTCAGTTTCATTTCCATTCTTTACACCTTCTTTACTGAAAACATGCATCTTTCCTTGAATATAAATATATTTTCCTTAATTTTTAGTAGCTTTAATGACATATATTAGACTTTGTTAACCCTTAGAAACCTTAATTTTTAGTGAAAACTAAGAAGTAAGCAATTATAAACTTTACATTAGCATTTTGTGGCTTGGCAAATTTATAAATAGTTTTTATAATTCCTAAAAACATGTTACTTTATAGTACAATCTTTTTTTTTTTAAAGATTTTATTTTTTTCCTTTTTCTCCCCAAAGCCCCTGGTACATAGTTGTATATTCTTCGTTGTGGGTCCTTCTAGTTGTGGCGTGTGGGACGCTGCCTCAGCGTGGTTTGATGAGAGGTGCCATGTCCGCGCCCAGGGTTTGAACCGCTGAAACACTGGGCCGCCTGCAGCGGAGCGCGTGAACTTAACCACTCGGCCACGGGGCCAGCCCCCATAGTACAATCTTTTAATAAAATACAAGACATGGTTACTCATGACCTAAACACCTTTTAGTTACTCTGTAATAAGAAGCCAAGAGTAAATAAACTTATATTTAATAATTAATGTCTAATATTATATCTTATTTAGAGATGATCTAGATATTTAATGAAATTTTATCATTTAAATTAACCTAACAAAACTTCAAAGTTTCAAGTTACCAAAGAGGTTTCGGAAGCTATTTTAAGTACATACACCATAACACACAATCATTGTTAAAAGTTCACCCAACTCTCACCTTTTTCACATCCATTTAGTTACATGTTCTCAATAATTATTTAGAGTGCCTACAAGACTTCATGAGACATTAGACAAAATTAGCCATCATTTTGTTATTATTTTTGTTAACCAGTTTTGTAATAGAGATAAAATTAGCTTGTTTGACCAAGTAAATATGTAGAATAAAGGCTGCACATCTGCATCATATCCAATGCTGATAACTTTAAGGAAATGCTTATTTTAATCAAACCAACAAACTTAAACAAGCTTTTATTTACCAAAGATTATTTCATATCATGCTAATTTGAAGACATTTGGGTTAGTCTCATTTAGAAAAAAAGTTTGTAAGTGTTTACTTTAGGTCAATTGAATAGAGCTCTTTAGAAATTATACCATCCAGAGGTAAAATACTACACATTTATAACATGCACATACAAACACACATATAAACAGACAGATACAACAAACATTTTCCTTAGATTTCTGGGCAAGGGTGCTTTCATAGCAGACTGCCTCTGCAAAAACTTCTTTTCTCGTTTTTTTTTCTTTCTTTCTTTCAGTCTTAGGAATCTGGGATGGGAATATTCCTCTTTAGTTAAGCAATTGCAAGTCTCAGCATGAAGCCAGCTGAAGTCCAGAGGATAGGCTGCCCATTCAGGAACTGATTGGGCTTTTTTTAGATGCTCAATTTCCCACTTTTAGTTTAGTTTTGTTTTGCTATAAGTTTGAATAATTCCTAGAGACAGTGTAGTAAGTCCAAAGTGTGCTGCTTGTGAGTGTTACTCCCTAAAGAAAGGTCATAAACACTCTCTTAAGTACCTTGGTTTCTTCCACTGGCAGGCTAAAACCACTGTGGGGGCTTGGAGCTCAGGTGACCAAACCTCATATAAGCTTCCCCAGACAAGCTTTTAATTAATTGACATGAATGATAGTGGAGTTCCCTATGGGACCACTACATATCATGACGAATTTCACCCTCCAAAACTCCCACTAAGGTTCTCAGTCACCTGAGAACACCTTTCAGACAGGTGGAGCAATGGCCCTTTTCTTCTGAGCTGAACATGTTCAGTCTCTCATTTCTCTATCAAGTAGTTTGTTCAGACTTTATATAAACACAATTCTTTGCAATTTAAAGCCAAATTAAAAAGGCCAGCCTCCCCTATTCACTCCAAAATTCTCCCTAGGCTCCCCTGGCCTAGGAAATGCCCCCTGGGTTTCTCTTTCCTGGGAATTTCTCCCTACTTTCCTCTTACCTAGGGTATATACCAGTACCCCCTTAAGACACCTAGTCTCAAGCTTTAAAACAGCTCATATAGACTCTGGACCATTGACTTAAGATAAAGAGGTCTGGGTTTCAGGAGAACTCACCATGGTCAGCTGAAGAATGCAATGATCCAGGGGGGCTCAATGGGCCCTTATTGGTACTGAATGCCAGTTCAGTATATATTCCAGGTGGTCTCCAGTGGGTTTCTCTGAAATCTTGCCACAACTATGCCAAGAAATGTCTATGCAAATAATCCATAACCAATCTATAAATCAAAATTGGGGTGAGTTTACTATGAGGCAGATCTGAGGACTAGCCCAGGCCTTCCTACCCCAAGGAAGGAAGAGCACCAAGGAAGTGGGGTGTACAGAGTAGTTATATACCATCAAAGAGCATGTATCACATATGATAAGAATCTCCCTTTTACAACAGTCATGAGATTGCCTAGCCGGCACCACAATTCACACAGCAAGTATCAGGTCGGCTGTCTTGATGGTCACAGCAGGTAGTAGGTCTGTTGTCTCAATCTGTGTGATCACAGGATGAGCCCAGCAATCAATTCCTAGCCTAGGGAGAGATGCTTATCCTTAAGGAAATGCCAGTGTGGGGGAAGTTGCAACCTTATCTTAAGGACATTTGTTCCTGTCCTTTGATATAGCAAATGCTTAAAGCAGATATACAATCCATGCTTAACAGCCATGTCAGGCCCTTTTGGAAAAACCAGGTCAGGCTAAGTTAGTTTTACACAAAATGGCTTCCTCATATACTCCAATATATCCTATTGCTTGCCATTTGTTTATCAGTTTGCATCATAGACAAAGAACCCGAAGCTTGGGAAACCCCTATCTTTAATAAGGAAACTGAAAGCAAACCTGCCTGCCCTTTTCCCCAAAGGAGACATTATCTGTATTATGCTGGATAGTAAACAAATCTGCCCTCTGCTCCCAAGAAAGATACTATCTCTACCCAGCCTGGCTGCTTGCCATACAAACATCCTTGAGAAGATAGTTTGGGCACTATACTACTTTGAAGAATCCTCAAAGGATGAAAGGAATAGCTGTGGTCCATACTGGGAGAAGATGGTATAGCTCATTACTAACTATTGTAACCAAATTACAATCCATAGGCCCGCTCATCAAACAAACAATACTTGGCATGCAATTTTATGTGAACTACAATAAATTACTTGCCACAAAAGTTAAGTGTTACACTTTACTAAATAGGACTAAAGAATTGTTCTAACTGCTTAATTTATACCTGTTTCACAGATTTAGACCTGTAGGCAGTAGTTAACATCATAGGTTTGGATGAAATTACCCATGGGGTGTGAGAAAAGGTAGAAGCAAGGAAGGCTAAGATGGAAGACCAATTTCATAAATATAAGGCACTTAGCCATATCCTGGTTCAACATCCTAGCATGCTGCCAATATTACACTTGCACACTTAATAAAGATTTCTTAGCAACAAGATCTGACTGCTCTTGAAGCTAGTTCTACTCTTGAATGTTTACATTTTATATATCAGTAAATTACTTTTCTTTCCTGTCTTAGGAACACATTTATTGAAGAATAACATACATTCAGAAAAGTGAATAATGTAAGTGCGGAGCATGATGAATTATCACGAAAGAGCTATCATGAAATCAGAATGAGGTCAAGAGCTCGGACATGCCAGCACCTCAAGGGCCTCTTTAGCCCCCTTGCAATCAGTCTTCCTATACTCATTTCCAAAGGCAACTACCATCCTGACTTCTAACACCACAGATTAGATTGATCTGTATTTGAACTTTACATAATAGCATCATACAGTATACATTTCTTGTGTCTGGTTTCTTTCTCTCAACATCATGTTTGCAAGATTTATAGTGTTATATTGTGTGCAGCTGTAATTAATTCATCCTAATTACTGGATAGCATTCCATTGTATGATATATTGCAACTTATTCATTCATTATAACATTGATGGAATTTTTATTTGTTTTCAATTTTTGGCCATAAAAGATAATGCTGCAATAGACATTCTCTTTTTTTGTTGTTTTGTTTTTGTTTTGTTTGATGAGGAAAATTGACCCTGAGCTAACATGTGTTGCAAATCTTCCTCTCTTTACTTGAGGAAGATTGTCCCTGAGCTAACATCCATGCCAATATTCCTCTATTTTATATGTGGGATGCCACCACAGCATGGCTTGATGAGCAATGTGTGGGTCCATGCCCAGGATCTGAACCCATGAACCCCAAACTGCCAAAGCAGAGCATGTGAACTTAACCACTATGCCACTGGGCCAGCCCCATGCAATAGACATTCTTGTACACATATTTTGACATATGTATGCATTTCTGTTGAGTTTAAACCTAAGAGTAGAATTACAGGGATCCAGTGTATGCACAAGTTCAGCTTTAAGAGATAACGGAAAACAGTTTTCCAAAGTGACTGCACCCTTTTATACACCTACCAGCAGGGTATGAGAGTCCCACATCCTTACAATCACTTGCTATTGTCAGCCTATTTATTTTTAGCCATTCTAGTGGGTGTGTGGCAGAATTTCCTTGTGGTTTTAATTTGCATTTCCCTAATGACTAATGAATGTGAGTACTTTTTCATATGTTTTCTGGTCATTTGTATATCCTCTTGATGAAGTTGCTGTTAAAATATCTTGCCCATTTTTCTATTGAGTTGTCCATCATTTTCTTATTGATTTTTAGGAATTTTTTGTTTTTGATACAAGTCCTTTTCAGTTATATGTGTTGCAAATATCTTCTCTGATTCAGTGGCTTGTATTTCACTCTCAATATGTCTTAGTTTTAATGTATTCTTTCTATAATCTTTTTTCTTATTATTTAATGCTTTTTATATTTAAGGAAATTTTCCCTACCCCTGAAGTCAGACACATTTTCTTGTTACCTCCTTAGAAATCTTGTTGATTTACTTTTCACAATTAGGTCCATAATCCACTTGGATATTATATTTTGTGTAGAGTGTATGTCTAAGAAAACAACTCATTGTGTTTTCCTTTACTCTCACACTCACAATCCTTCTGACACCAGCTAAGTGTTCTACATTTCAATTCAGTTTTGACACTAACCAGAGTTAGTGCAGACTCCATAGGTTAGGGCTCAGCCGCACAAGACCACCCCTCACTTCAGACACCAATTGCAAGCAGTAGGTCCCCAGGTTACCCACAAATTTTGTCCAACTTGGCTACAAATTGGAGGATCCCACAACTCCCTGCTCAGATTTGATCATTTGCTGGAATAGCTCACAGAACACAGGGAAAACTTACTTATCTTTACTAGTTTATTATATAATAAAGAATATGATTAAGGATACAGATGAACAGCCAGATGAAGAGATACATAGGGTGAGATCTGGAAGGGTCCCAAGCATAAGAGCTTCTGTCCCCATAGAGTTGGGATGCACCACCCTCTTGGCATATAGATGTGTTCATGTTTCTGGCAGCTCCCTGAACCTCCTATTTTGGGGATTTTGGAAGAGGCTTCATCACATAGGCATGATCAATTATTAAGCCCATTTCCAGCCTCTCTCCTCTTCCTGGAGGATGGAAGTGGGGCTAAATGTTCCAAACTTCTAATCATGGCTTGCTCTTTCTGGTGACCAGCTCCCATCCAGGAGCACACCAAAAGTCATCTTATTTATAACAAAAGATGCTCTGTCACCCAGGAAAATCCAAGAGATTTAGGAGTTCTGTGTCAGGAACCAGGGTCAAAGACCAAATATTAGAAGACACGCCTGGTGCCCTTATCATGTAGAAAATTAGAAGAGTTTTAGGGAGCTCTGTGCCAGGAACTGGAGGCAGAGGCCAATATGTGTATTTCCCATTACTTCACAGTGTGAGATTAAGCTTAAATCTTTTTCTTAAGGATATGCAGTTATTCCAGCACCATTTATTTTCCTTTCCCCACTGCTCTCCAGTAATATCTTTTATATGAATCCAGTAACTGTATATATTAGGTTTATTTCTGTACTCTCTATTCTGTTCACTTGGTTTAGCTTTGAACAAATGGCACATCCTTTTAATTACTCTCACTTAATCATTTTCTTGATATCCAGAGTATAAATTTTTCAGTTTTTGTTTTTTGAGGAAGAATAGCCCTGAGCTAACATCTGCTGCCAAGCCTCCTCTTTTTGCTGAGGAAGACTGGCCCTGAGCTAACATCTGTGCCCATACTTCCTCTACTTTATATGTGGGACACCTGCCACAACATGGCTTGACAAGGGGTGCACAGGTCCATACCCGGAATCCGAACCGGCAAACCCTGGGCTGCAGATACGGAATGTGCGAACTTAACTGCAGCGCCACTGGGCTAGCCCCCTTTCAACTTTTTAAATGCTTCTTCCAGTTTGTCTTGGGACTAAAATTCTTTATTAATTTTGGAATTAACCTATCAGTTTGCATATATGCATACACACACCTATTGGCTTTTTAAAATAAAGATTGAATCAATTTAATCAATTCACAGAAAATTGACATTGTAATAACATCCAATCTTTCAAACCAAGGACAAAATATTTAGCTTTACTTATTTATGTCTTCTTTAACTTCTCTCAATGCCGTTTTAAAGTTTCCAGTGTAGAAGGCTTGTTCATTTTATGTTAGATTTATTCCTAGATATTTGATGTTTTATGATGTTATCATAAATAATATCACTTTTAATTTCATTTTCTAATTGTTAATGGTATACAGGAGTAAAATTGTGTTTTTCATATTTAATTGTATCTAGCAATTGTGCTAAATTTACTCCTTAATTCTAATAGTTCATCTATAGTATTTTTAGATTTTTTACATACACTATCATGTTGTCAGCAAATAATGACAGTTTTACGTCTTCCCTTCCAATCTTTATATATTTTATTTATTTATCTTGCCTTATTTTACTGGCTAGGGACTTCTAGTAGTGGTAATCCAATTTAAAGAAAAAACTTTCAATATTTCACTACTAAATATGCTCGTTGCTATAGGTTGCATTTTATTCCTATCTTGCTAAGAAATGTTGAAATTTATTATCTGATTTTTCTGCATCTATTGAGACGATCATATGATTTCTCTCCTTTATTTTGTCATAATTTAGATTTGCTTGCTTTTTGAACTTCATCTAAATGGGACCATTTAATATTTATTCTTTGTGTCTGGCTTCTTCTGCTCAATATTGTCTGTTCATTCATGTTATTGCATGTAGCTAGGGTTGTTCATTTTCATTGCTGAAGAGAATTCCATTATAAGATTATACAACAGCCATTCATTCATTTGATATTTGATGGATATCTGGTGTTTTTCCACTTTGAAGAAAATCAAGCAACATCCTAGAAACCTATCTCACTCCTCAGAACAGATCCTTGCAGGCAAGGCACCCTAAATTGCGCTCCAACATTGCTGCTAATTGCTGTAATTATTGTAGTTATAGCCACTGTGCCTCTGATAACTAAGTGCCACCACTTGACCCTGCCATTCGACAATACCATCATCCCCATCAATACTATGAGCCTCTGTCTATGGCAGTATGTCCTACCACCAATTCCAGAGAACAATCATCACAGAAATTCCTGAAGATGCTGTAACCTCCTTGCCTCCCCCTCACAGTATATTCCTCACTGCCTCAGTGATGCGAGCAACCTCAGGACACCCGTGGGAAGCCTAGTGAGATCCTATGTCTTCTGGTCCTACACCATAAATACATTTTATCATTTCCATCTTCCTGAGTCTTTTGTTCCCTTTTCCAATACTATGCTGAAGCAGTGCAGCAGCTCCATCTCATTTGCCATATCCAAGCTTCAAGAAGCCATCCCAAGAGTGTATTAGGATTCACTCTAGTTGTCCTTGGAAGGTTGTTGAACGCAAGCCATGAATAAGTGCTGCCATGCAAGTGAATTTTCCCCATTGAGTCTTAAATTCCTGTTTTACTCTCTCAAGATTCATTCCAACATGCGTTCTCCCAGCTCCAGCCTCCATATGTATCTCAGGGACAATTATTTTTGAGTACAAGTAATTTCTTCCTAGGGCAGAGACTGGATTTTCCTGTTCAGACTGTGCTGTGATTTGATTGTAATTGTTAGAGAGAACGAAGGGTGTTGAGGGTAGATCTAAAAGAGGACAAACGTCATCTTGCAAAGCACCTCTCAGGTGAGGTCTTCACAGGGTCTGCAAGCAAAGGGTGTCCCTGCTCCTCTACAAAGAGAGAGTGAGCTTCTCTGTTGGCCCAGAGAGTTCAAGGAACCTAGGTGTCAGGGTTCTGAGCTCATCCACATCCACATCCTCATCCCAGGTCTCAGATTCCATTATGTCCTATCCTTCCTCACTGAGGGAGACCTATTAAGGCTGTGTGTCCTTTGATTCTCCTTTGCAGCTCTGCAACCCTAACAGTCAGATGCTGTACCCTTGTGCTATAGGAGATGAGGGGCTGCCCAAACACTGCCTTAGAGATCTCTGAATTTCACATTGCTTAGAACTGAGATTTGGTACAAGCATGCCACTTTATTGTTTTCAAGGCTTTCAAAGCAGTTTTTAAAAGCCAGATTTTAATTACCATTTTTCTATACCATTCAAAAGCCACAGCAAGCACATAACACACTGCTTCCCTTTCCAATTGTACCTCTATCCAACCTTCCATAAATGACGGTACTAATTGTAATGCCACTACATGCCAGGGGCAATCACATTCTATTCACAACCAGAAATGGTGTATTTATTTCCCTCTGACCAGTGAGTGATCCAGCTGTAAAATCCCATCCTAACGATCTGTTTTCTGAGGTTCATTTTGATACCAGCTGTATTCGCTTGGGTTCCCTCCAAAGCGAAAGCTTGCATGCTAGTGCTTTATTTGGAAAGTGATCCCAGGAAGCAGGAGTGAGGGATAGGAAGAGCAAAACAAGGAAAGAGGGAAAGCCAATACAAGGAAGCTGTGTGTAGTTGGCACCTGGTGGACTTCTGCTGCTCAGACCCATCAGTCCTCCTGAGAAGCTTTATGAAATGTGTTTCCAAGGGAAGAAAGTGGGGCACATGTATCCATCTCCTCCATCAGCCAAGTTCAATGGAGGCTCCCACAGGCATTAACTCCCTACAGTTCTGGGTTGTGCATGGTAAGTACAGAGTGGGTTGGCTTGGGCATCCCATGCCACAGCCCAGGTAGGAAGTGAGAGGGATCTGGTGTGGCCCAAGGTGAGGTACTGTTAGGTTGCACCTGCACAAAGCTGGTAGAAGCCTGTGTGGAACTGACTGTTCTAACTGTGGCTCAAGTAAGAGGTGGCCCTGGGAAAATTTGAGTGACATAATAGAAGTGTCCAATACTGACATTGCATTTGGACAATTGTCTTTAGAAATAAGGTCAGACATAGGATGATTTACACTTGTTTTTGCAGATGGCTGGGAGCACTAGCACTTGATAACCTTAATCCAATGTTAATAATTGACGTGATTCCCAGCTGAGCTGCGGTCTCTGGTGAATCCTACTGCCTTTTAGTTCACAATTGGGAGAAGTTTTTCAGGGTCCCAATCAAAAGTGATTGAGGTTCATTCTTCCTCTTGGTAGGTCTTGGAGCCTCTGTCCTCACAAGACTGCCCAAATTGCAGCCTGACCTCTCAGCTGTTTCCTCTGAAACCAGCAAGAGACTTCTGAAATAAAGACCCCTAAATCCCAGGGTCACCTCCCTCAACTCATGCCTCGCCTGCCTCCTTGCTCAGTGTTTTACTGAGTTATTAGCTCTCTGAAGCAATCTAGCAGATATTTCCCATATTTTCTAGTTGCTTTTAGAGGATGAATTGGTCCAAATTACTTGCCTGTCCATTTCACATAAACAAAGTCATCTTTTAAACAAAAATCATGAACCAATAAACCACAACATAAAATAAATTACAAATGGTTAGCAAGCATTTGAAAGATGTCAGCTTCCTAATGACAGAAAAAAAATCCAGTTAAAAATGAGATGATTTCAAACGTTAAATTAAAAAGATTAAAGAAGCGAGGATAACAGAGGTGATTGGGTGCCCTCAGATACTGCTATGAGAGTCAAGCAGAGATTTTTCTGAAAAGAATTTTGGTGATTTTAACAAGAATGATGTTATTTGTCATAGTTATCTACACAGTAATTCCACTTCTGAAGAATCTAGTTATTCTAAGGAAATAATCTGAAATGTGGACAAGTATTTAAGACAAATATATTCAACCTAACGTTATTTTTAATAAAGAAAACATTAAAAATTCTCTACAATATAGTCAGAAGCAATTAAATCATAATATATCAATGAAATAGAATATTATGCAATTTTTAAAATTACATTTATCAAGCATCCCCCTGCCGGGGGAAAATTCTTTGAAATAACACTAAGTCTCAAAAGCAAAATTTAAGTATGTACAGCATGAATTCAACTACTCTAAAAAATGCATAGGGAAAACTTAAAAAAATATTCCAGATGTTAATATTGGTTTCCTGGGTGTGGAGCTATAGATATTTTTCTCTCTGCATTTATATACTTTCAACTGCTTCCCAAATTTTCTGAGTATGCAATTCTTTTATAATCAGAAATAATAACTGGGGGAAAAGGATGTGGCTTTTATATTACAATTAATAATAGTGAATTTTTATCCAGAATAAGATAGAGAATGCTGATTAGTTAATTTTCAGATAATTAAATATTTATGATAAGATGTGTACCTCAAATACAGTGCCTTTTAGGAATACACCATAAAATAAAACTTAATATAAAACTACACAAACAGGAATCTTTTCTTATAATTCATAAGGCACTTCAACTGTTACACTTTTTGAGGGTCACAATTACAAATATCGATTTCCATTTTATCAAAATGTTTTAGTCTCTTAATTAACTTTCTCTTGTTTCCCTAAGGGAGTGCTGGCTTGTTCTTTATGCCTCTAGCACTTTACACCTGAGTTTTTCATTAATTTTCTCCACACTTAATTTAAGGTAAACATTATTTTATATACTTTACAAATGTGTCAGATTCACAGAAAAGCATGTGCTTTGGCAAATTTTGTATCAAACCTTAGAGCTGGGACTTCAAACCCCCGTATGCTCAGCTTCCTTCCTAGCTCTCTCCCCGCGGTTCTCTGGCTCGAGCACAGTGTGCGGAAATCTGGGGACTGGCGATTATTGGTTGGTTTAATATAATTTGTTTAGTCGCTGGAGGACGACTGGTCTGCATTTTCTCTTTTCATACTGATCCGTAACACACTCTGCTACCTAATGGGTATTTGGGCACGGACGTGTTAGTGTCCCTTTCCTGTCGTTTTAGGCAGGATTTCACCCCGCAGGGTTCTCTGGCAGCCACCTCCCATCACTATGGTGTCCTCGCTTCAGTTTTGACACGACATCATTAGCAGCTGCACCGCAGTCCTTGTTCAGGCTCAAAGAGAGCACAGAGGGACTTGGCAATGAGAGCTTGCCCGAGAGACTTGCAGTGGAGCCGCTACGGAGCCTGCTCTCTACAGCTGCGCACAGGGCCCTCTGTCCCTCACCAGCCGGGAGCCACCTCCAAAGACAGGCGAGCCTGGCTGTATACCAAGCCATGAATGCCTTGAACCTGGCCCGGAACTTGATTTCTTATTTCACTAAGAGAGAGAAATCAAACAAAACAAAACACCCATCAGCACACACTGGTGTAGTGTCTCCTAATATCTTGGAAACATTTCAGCAGAATTTATAATCTTTCCTTTCCAAGGCGCAGAGGATGTACAACGATCAAAATCCGGGAGAGCTTCCCACAACCCTGTCTAATCAATGTAACATGGGAGGCAGCACTGCTATGTTATAGTTTTAAAAATCATATAGGAACATGTAGATATGGGCTTATAATGTACTGTTAAGTTTAAAAACTAACATATAAAATTATACGCACACTCTGAATACCACTAAATGAAAATATTCATATGCAAGTAAAGATAAAAATATGTAATAGTCCCGCTTATCCGTGGTTTCGCTTTCCACAGTCAACCACAGTCCAAATATATTAATGGAAATTAATGGAAAATTCCAGAACTAAACAATTCATGGGTTTTAAGTTGCATATCGCTATGAGGAGCATGATGAAATCTCCCGCTGTTCTGCTCCATCCCGCCTGGGATGTGAACCATCCCTTTGTCCAGAGTATCCAAGCTGTATTCACCACCCTCCCATTAGTCACTTAGTAGCCATTTGGATTATCAGATCAACTGCCGCGTTATCACAGTGCTTGTGTTCAACTAACCCTTATTTTACTTAATAACAGCCCCAAAGAGCAAGAGTAATGACGCTGACTATTCAGATATGCCAAAGTGAAGCCTTAAAGTGCTTCCTTTAAGTAAAAAGGTGAAAGTTCTCAACTTAATAAGAAAAAAAAATCGTATGCTGAGATTGCCAAGATCTACAGTAGCTTTTATTACAGTATATTGTTATAATTCTTCTATTTTATTATTAATTATTGTTAATTATCATAGGCATGTACATATAGGACAAAACATAGTATATACGGGGTTCAGTGCTATCTGCGGTTTCAGGCATCCATTGGGGGTCTGTGTCCCCCACTGATAAGGGGGGACTACTGTACCCCAACAGGATTCATAGAGGCTGTGTATTAGGTGATGGAAAGTGGCAGATAGATTGATAGTACACTTGAACTGAATGCAATTTTTAAAAATATGTTCTATAACATTTTATCCAGTTGTAGTGGGCTCTCTATAAGCAAGATAGAATATTTCTTTCAAGGCAATAAACAAATGTTAAGAAAAATTCCCATTCTACTGCATTATGAAGCACAAAATCACATTTCAAGAGAGAAGTACTTTTACATTTATTTTTAGGAGAAAAGCATTAGCCATTTTCTTTAAAGAATATCTTGAAAGAAGCTGTAAGACAAGAGAGTGAATGCCGCTTGCGAGGCACCCCCTCCTCCCTCTCACGCCATGAGCCTCAGCCCATAGATAACACACTCGACCCAACCCAGTCGTTGAACATTCTAGCTCCATAACAAAGGTTGGTACTGTTGCTTCCCCCTTGGAACCCTACTTTCCATTTATTTTATCTTATAAAAGTAATAAATCTTTCAACTAAAAATTTATATATAATTACATAGAGAAAGGACAATAACAATATACCTTTACATAGCATGTAACATCAACTGCGTTCTGTTCAATGAACTTTATCTGTATTCTTTCATTTAATCCTCACAGCAATCCTGTGAAATAGATACTATTATCCTCATTTTACAGATAAAGGCCCTGAGGCCAGAGAAGTTAA
This sequence comes from Equus caballus, assembly GCF_041296265.1. NCBI lineage: Eukaryota > Metazoa > Chordata > Mammalia > Perissodactyla > Equidae > Equus > Equus caballus. Next base: position 24,497,966 of record NC_091687.1, read on the forward strand.
ATAACTTGCCCAAGGTCACACAGTCACTGTGGGTTGGGTCCATGTCCTTGACAGGACTGTGGCTCCCTTTTCTTCATCCTCTTCCATCCTTTTCCCCTCCTAACACATAAACAGTCACATACAGACATACGTGCATTCATACAAGTGTTGTTTTTTCTATATAAACACGCTTCTACAATTCTTACCATTTTTATTGTTTTGCAGGTTTTTTATTCTTTTTTTTTTTCACTTAAGAGATATATCCAGGTCTAGAAGAACCCTGACTTTTTCCAAGTGGCCACCCAATCCCCAGATGCAATCAGATCTGAAGAAACTGAACCATCAGAGAATACCTTTCCCTGGTGACTGTCTTGATCCTGAGGTACACACATGACCCTCGTGGGCACAGGCATACTGAAGGGAAAAACTAGGTTCTGTGGTCAAGGGAGAGGTTGATCTCTTCCTCACACTGGACAGCCCATCTTAGAAATCAAGAGAAACCAGCCTTAAGATGAAGCACATTCTATGAACAACAGAGCAGAGCAGTGGAAAGAACCTAGGTCATTGATGATACCATTGACCCACTGAGTCAATCAACTCATGCTTGGCTTCTGAACTCCCATTGTGTGAAATAACAAATGTCCTTATAATGTAATTCAGTTTAATTTGTGCATTCTTTTACTTTCAGCTGAACTGATCCAACATGGGTGATAATTTATAGGATGTATTGTTATAAGTAGAATTGTTTATTCAAAGGGTATATGCAGTAGTGCACTAAAAGCTATTTAACTGGTTCATGGAGGTAGAAGTAGGGCGCAGGGAAAAGTATTGAGGAAAAATTCCTGAGTTGTAGCATTTGTTAATGTCTGTAGTGTAAATACTCCCACCACAGCTGATTTCAAGCTACCAACATGCTGTCACTGAAGACAGTTGGAAGAGATGATCGCTATTGGCTCTTGCCCTCCTATAAGACTATGCTGATTTATCTTTCAATTGCCAATGTAGGATAGTATCCACTTGTGGGGTAAAATGCTGCTTTTATCAAATGCAACAAATTCCATTCACAGGAGTATATGCTACTGATCTTTTTTTCAGTTTTTATACAATATCATCAAGCTTTAATTTCCTTAGCTGCATTGTACGTTTTGATTTCTGGTGGAATAAACTGGGATGAGGGAATCTTACTCCGATTATTAATCTTTTTCAAACTTCCCTTGACTAATTCTGCATATCACTATTCCAGATTTACTTCAAAATCAGTTTTTTCAATTTCCACAAAAGCTATCTCAAAGATTTTGGTTTTACAGCGCAATCCAGATTAATCAACATGTTTAGTATAATAAATCTTCCTTTCCATGAACATTGTTTTTTACTTGTTTTTTTAAATTTTTTTCCATAAATTGTGCAGTTTACACAGACATCTTACATACTTCTTATTATGTGTATTTCTAGAAAATTGATAGTTTGACTTATGGTAAATTGAATTAATTTGTATTATATTTTTATAATTGTTTATTGTTACTATATGGGAGAACAATTGATATTTATATGCTGATTTTGCTTCACTCTCTCTGGTTTTTTTAGTTGTATCTTGAGAGTTTCTATATAAACACAGCATCTGCCAAAAATTTTAGCCTTTTTCTTCCTTTTTTTTTCCCACCTCATATGTTTCTTATTGTATTGCATTGTCTTGGGCCTCCAGAATAGAAATGAATAGCAGCATTAAGAGTTTGCTTTTCTGCATTCTCTGACTTTGTGGAATCAGGTCTAAAGTTTCACCATTAAGAGTGATGCTTGCAAAAAATAAACAAATTGATGCTTGCTGTAATTTTCCAGTAGGTATACTTCCTTTTTAGGTATGGATTTTCTTTCTATTAAAAACCTATTTATAATTTTGTTAGAAGTAAATATTACAGTTTTAAATGCTATTTTGGCATCTGACAACATTTGATCATTGGTTTTCATCCTTTAGTCTAATAATTTTAAAGCTCCATTTTTAGGACATTTTCATATGCCAAGCAATGTTCTAAACTCTCCACATATATTAACTCATTTACCTCAATTAATGAGGTAGCTACGATTATAACAACTACTTTACAGAAGAAGACCCAGAAGAACAGAGAGTTTAAGTAACTTGTTCAAGGTCATAAAGCTAGAAATTGGCTGACTCAAAATTCACATCCAGACAGTCTGGTTCCAGAGTCCATAATCTTAACCATACTGAGTAACTTCTTATTAATGCGATGAATTACGTAAGTATATTTCTTAATATTGAACCATCCTTGCTTTTTTGAGATATCCTTCTTGGTCTTGATATGTTCCCACAGAAGTGAAAATTTTGGTAATATATTTAGGATTTATATATTGTTCATTACTGAAATTGATTACAATTTTTTATTATTCTTATTACTTTCATGAATATTCTTATCCCATAAATTAAATTTAAAACTTTCCATTTTCCTTAAACATAGGAGACTTTAAATAAGGTATAATCTTTTTTCAGGCTTTGATAAACTTCATCCATAAAACTATTTAGGCCCAATACATTTCTGTCTCTGTCTCTTTCTTTCAATCCTTGCCACATTGTGTTTGTGAAGTATGTGTGTGTGTGTGTAGATCTTTGGCTATATTTTCCATTTTTTTTTTGGCTATTGGTTTTCTTTGATTTTCAATTTCCTCACAGGTTAAATTTGGAAATCTATATTTGTCTAGAAAAATAAAATATTTTATCTAGATTTTCATATGTATTGTGCTTCATATCTTTTTGTTCAATCTTGTTAAATTTATGTTGTTATGCGTAATTATATTATACATAACAATATACATAGTTATATCTTTTATTTCTAATATTTTTGTTAACGCTTTCCTCTAATTTTCTCCATCAAAACTTCCAAATATTTCATCTTTATCAAGAAACTGTTTCTGATGAGACTGGTCAAGGTAACAGTTTGGTTTGGGGGTTTCTTTTTGTTTTCTATTGAATTAGTTTCTCTTTTTAATTTAATTGTCATGTTACTTCCCGTTTGTTTACTTTTGTTGTTCCTTTTCTAGTTACTTATTTTCTAAACTACTGTCTTCTGGAAAATGCATATATGGCTGTAAATTTTCCTCTGAGTACAGTTTGATATATATTCTGGGTTTTGGTTATAAAACTTCCATTTTTGTTTATTCTTAGTTTTCAATTTGTATTTAATTTCCTCTTTAAACTGAGTTATTTAATATACTCAATATTAATCTCCAATTGGGTAGATTTTTGTTTCTATTCTCTTCTTAACATATATATTTTGTTCAATTTAGACAATATAGTTGTATTATTTATATATCTTCTCTAAATACATATGGACATTATTTATAGCCTAGTACAGGATCAATGTTATTAAGTGATCCATTGGCATTTGAAAAAAAAATTGTTGTTTTTAGAGAGAAAGTTTGTTATAAATCTATAAAAATTAATTAATGATGTTGCTGAAATCCATCGTAAATTTTGTTTTCAATGTGAGCTGTCATCCTCTGCGTTTTGTTAATAATTCCTTGTGTTACTAACAGTATTTCTTTATAAATATTAATCTTATTTAGGTTGATTACTGTTATCTTTTTGATGAGTTGCTTTTTATTAATAAATAATGTCTCACATTTTCATATTTTATGCTTTTAGTCTTGATCCACTTATCTTGTTAATATTGGCACTTATTTTATTTCTGTTACATTTTACTTGGTATATCATTCATCCTTTCTAGGTCTTTTTATTTTTTTAAGCTGCACGTCTCGTAACAGCGTTTTTCTGACTTTAGCTTTCTTAATTTTGGGGGCTCAATCTGAGAGTCTCTATATTTTAAGTTGGAAATTTAACCCATTCACATATCTTGTGTTTATTTATTTATGTGTTTGAAATTATTCCTGGCAATTTGTATCCCACTGTTTCTTTTCTCTTCTCTGTATCATGTCTCTGACTATTTTCAGTCATTTTTCTGTTTATTCTATCTCAGCTTTCAACCTAGTGTCCTTTTTAAAATTTTCCTCTTGTATTCTCTTCTGAGTTTGAGTTCATTTTTCAAATTTCATAAAATATTTCAGATACACAAAAAATGTATTTAAAAGACTATGAAGTAGAACTATACACCCACCACCTAAGTTGAGAAATAAAAATCACTTAAGAAATAATAAAAAGCAATGCCCCTTCCACCCTGTCCAGCCTCAAGAGTCTTTCTCTGCACTATAAGGAACCACTATCTTGAATTTGGTAACAAGCTCTATCTCTTTGAAATTCTTTGATCCATTGCTCCCAAGACACTACACTTTCTTAGTGTCTTCCTGTCTTAGTCAGCTCAGGTAGTCATATCAAAAAGACCACAGGTTGGGCATCTAAAACAACAGAAGTTTATTTTCTCACAGTTCTGGAGGCTGGAAGTCCAGAATCAAGGTGCCAACATGGTTCTGTTCTGGTGAGAGCTCTCTTCTTGGCTTGCAGACAGCAGCCTTCTTGCTATGTCCTCCTCTCATGGCCTTTCCTCACTGTGTGTGTTGAGAAAGAGAGATTTCTCCTCCTCTTTTTACTATACCGCCAATCCTGTCAAATCAGGTCCTCACCCTTATGACCTCATTTAGCCTTGATTACCTCTTAAAAGCCCTATCTCCAAATGGGGAGTAAGGGCTTCAACTTATAATTTTGTGGGGGACACAATTCAGTCCATAGCACCTACTCGATTATCTTCTCTTTTGTTTGTCCCTCTTTATGTCACCAAACTCTAAATATTGGGGTCAATCTTTAAACCTGCTTGTTCTTTACCTACATTCATCCCTTGGTCATTCTATCCTTACTCTTGCCTCTATTACACTGATGACCTCACTGCAGATTTCTGGTCTTCCTCCCACAATCTAATTCACCCACTGCCTTCTCTATTATAGGTCATGGCAACTCTAGTCCTCCAGTTCCTCCGGCCAAACTTTTGAGTTACTCTTGACTCCTCTTTCTTTTTTTTTAAACACGCTACATCCAAACATTCAAACTTCAAAGCTTTGAATCTACATCCAAAATCTCTCTCCTCAATTAGTTCAATAGCTCCTAAAGTTTCTCTTTGCCATTCTTGTCACTTATGATTTGCTCTTGGCACAGCAGCCCACAGTGATCCTATAAAACCTAAGACAGTTGAATATACCTACGTTATAAAAGACAAAGAAAAGCTGTGGAAGTGTTCTAGATTAAATGAGACTAAAGATACATAACGAGTAAGTGCAACAGCTGATCCTAGAGTAAGTCCTGTACTGGGAGGAAATAAATGCTATATAGAACATTACTGGGTCAATTGACAAGTTATAATATGTACAGAAGGTTAAGTTATTGGATCAATGTTAAATTTACTGAAATTAATAAATGTATCATGGTTGTGTAAAAGAATATCTCTATTCTTAAGGTAAAGGACCATGATGTATATAACACATTCTCAATGATCAGGAAAAAAAATTGTGTAAGTATACGAATTTCCTTTACTCTACATCATCAATAACACTTGCTATTGTCAAAGATAATTTTTTCCAAATCTGATAGTAGTTAAATGATATCTCATTTTTGTTTAGCTTGAATTTCATTCATTACTAGAGAAGTTGACTATTTCAACTCAAGTTTATCTTGTTGTTTTATAAGAGCCATTTTAAAAAATTTTTTTATTATTTTAATTGCAGTAACATTGGATTATAACATTACATAGCTTTCAGATGTACATTGTGATATATTTCGAATTCTGTGTAGATTACATCATGTTCACCACCTAAAAACTAATTATAGTCCATCCCCTCACATGTGAACCTAATCACCCCTTTTGGCTTCTCCCCCTTCCTCTATGGTAACCACCAATCCAATCTCCATTGCATGCGTTTGTTTTTCATTGTTTTTATCTTCTACTAATGAGTGAGATCATACAGCATTTGACTTTCTCCCTCTGACTAATTGCACTCAGCTAATACCCTCAAGGTCCATCCATGTTGTCACAAATGGCCAGATTTCATCATTTCTTATGGCTGAGTAGTATTCCATTGTGTATAAATACCACATCTTCTATAAGAGCCATTTTAAACAGACTTCTCTTTTGCCTCTATTGTTTAGGAAGTGTGTGTGTGTGTGTGTGATCGCACAAATGCTAAAGTTAATGAGGTAAAATGTCAACAATAGATGAAGCTGGCTGAGAACATAGTGATGTTTTTTATACCAGTCTTATTCTTGCATCTATTCTGTAAGGTTGAAATTATCTCCAAACAGAATTTTTTATAAAATATGTCATTCCTTTGCACATAACCTTCCAATGCTCCCATCTCATGGAAGCCAAGGTCTCTACAAGGCCTACAATGGCCAACAATGACTGCCTACTCTGCCCCTTCCTCCCCAGCACCTGTCCTTCCCTTTCTCCCAGGAGATTACCCACCATTTGTGTCCCCCTACTGCCCTGAGCACCTCGTTATTTCCTGGTTCATTCCTGGTTTACCCCTGCCTCTACAGTTTTGCGCTTGCTCCTCCTTTTGCCTGGAACACTCTTCCCTCAGGCATCTGCTCAAACAGCTCTCTCACTTCCTTGAAGTCTTCACTCAGTGTCCCTTCTCAGTGAGGCCTACCCTGACCACCCTATTTATAACTGCAACACTCCGCTCTCCCTATCCGCCTGCCCTACTTGTTCTTTCTCAATAACTGTCTCCAAATAGACTATATCAGCCACTTATATGTTTTGTTATTGTCTGTCATCCTCTTCTAGAATGGAAGCTCTGTGAGGGAAGATATTTTCATGTGTCTTGTTCACTCTTGTAACTCCAGGGCCTAGAACTCTCTTTTTGCTAAATAAGTAAACAAATATATCATGTTTTTGCAAGTGTCCAAATCTATATGAAACTTTATAAACTCTACATTGTTTGTGATATTTACATTGATACATATACCTCTAGTTTATTTCATTTTTCATTTTAAGAAAACACGAAAATTTATTTTTCCCTTCTCAGCCATGAACATTTAGGTTATTTCTAATTTTTCACTATTACAATGTTGTCATTAACATTCATACACACACATATATACATATGAATACATAGCTTTGCACACCTCAGTGAGAGTTTCTCCAGGGTATATATCTGGGAAGGGAGTTGTTGGATCTTGAGGTTGTGCATTTTAATCTTGACTATGTGCTGCTCCCTGAACTGGTTGCACCAATTTCCCCTTTCATTAGGAGAGTGATACAACTTTTCTTTGCTCTCAATGAGAACACTTAATGCTTTTTTTAAATTTTATTTTAATTAATTAATTAATTTTTTGAGGAAGATTAGCCCTGAGCTAACATCTGCTGCCAATCCTCCTCCTTTTGCTGAGGAAGACTGGTCCTGAGCTAACGTCTGTGCCCATCTTCTTCTACTTTATATGTGGGACGCCTACCACAGCATGGCTTGCCAAGCGGTGCTGTGTCCGCACCCAGGATATGAACAGGTGAACCCCCAGCCGCCGAAGCGGAACGTATGCACTTAACTGCTGTGCCACCAGGCCGGCCCTAACGCTTTTAATTCTTACCAAATCTGGTGTGAAATGCTGTCTCATCTGTGTTTTACTTCGCATTTTCCTAATTACTAGCAAAGTTAAGCATCAACTCATTTCATCTCCCCTCACTGTTTTATAACTTTACTTTCAATATGTGCTTCTCTTTTTTTTTTCCTTCTTCTTCTTCTTCCTTTAGTTTTGGGAGTTCATACATTAATTTGTTTAGACTCTGGAGAACTTTTTCCCTTTTCCACAGGGTAACTTCTCATGTAATGTATGATCTTTGTATGCCTTTTGATTATGTCCCTGCTTGCCTCCTTTTCTTTGCAGCATCTCTGCACAGGTCCTGTGTCCATTTCTTTTTCATTGTGGTCCTCTTCTTCAAAGGCGGTAGCTCAGTGTTGATAATTATCTATGGCGGTAAGTGGAGAGAGACGGAACTGGGACTAGAGCTTTGATTTGGGTATTTTCTTCTGAAACTCATTCTCATTAAGTCTGTTATTTCCTCTCGCTTTTGAGTGCATCTCCTTCAAGTCTGGGTGTTTACATCACCAGTAGCTCAAAATAGAGCAAATGTCTTTCTCTCTTCATCCACTTCAGCCAGCTGCACCTGCTGTGGGCTATGACAACAGATCATAAACAATTGAGATACTATGTCAGTTTGGTTTCTCCTTCAGCATCAGGACTACTGCTATTTCTATAGGATGGTTCTCCACCTTGCGTGGCCTGCTCATGCCCTCAAATCTCTGTCTAATCAAAAGGTTGTTGGATGAGACTTTCTAGATAACGCTCTTAAAGAAACTACCTCCTGCTTCAGACTGAATCTGTAGGTGCCAGCTTTCAGCTCCCTCTGCTCTCTGGATGTTGATTTCATGTTCTTTGGCTTCATGATTTGTGTTTACGCTCGTACTTATAGCTACTTCTTTGTTTCATTAAAGATGATGAGTTTTTTCCCTCTGTTTTCATTCTTTGTCATTTTAATTGGATTTTATGAATGAGAGAGAGAAAAAATGCCTTAATTGTACCATATGGGTATTTAAATAGTCTTTAAATATATTTCTAAGGTAAGGGATTTTAAAATGTATCTTAATACATTTTAAGCAAAGGGATAATAGAAACAAAATGCTGGGTAGAGCATGCCCCCAGGTGGTATCAGGGGAAAGGGATTGAGAAAGACTATGAGAGTTGATGCAACAGTGTAAGTAATATTCTATGTTTTAAGTTAGCAGCTGGGTTCCCAGGTTTTCATCCTGTTGTTATGCTTCATTGCTTACTTTATTTTATGTAGTTTTTCTCCTTATCAACTATCATATAGTGAATCATTATGCATGATGTGCCCCTTCAAGATTCACTGCTGAACAAGGAGAAAGAGCCATTACCAACTGACAGTAAGCAGGACGAAACAATTAAAAGTCTGATGATAAAAGAGACCAGAAGACCAATGGATGCAGATACAAGAAGGGATAGGGAAAGATGACAGCCACTGTCCTTTCCAGGGTGACTTTTATGGAACTCAGGCTTATGGTTAATTCAGGATAGTCTTAGAAATTGTGCAAAGACACAATGAGATAGACCAGTTGCAACCAAAGAACTAGGAAACAATAAGAAATATCAAGTATTCCATAAAGACAAATGGGAATTATAGACTCAAGTATTGCTGTTGCAACTAAAATAAAAAAATTTTGTGACTGACCATTAATCCTTTTTCAAGAGCTAAAAAAATATTTCTTTTTTTCTTTCATTTTTTTCTCTTTGCTGAATGGAGTTTTTTTTCCTCTGTGACTTTTTTTTCCCTCCAAAGAGTTTTGTAGTTATAAATCCAATTTGCCTTTTAATAGTTGACCTTAAATTGTCAGTAAATATATCTCTTTCAGTCAGTTTGGAATTAACCAATAGTTAAACAACCGCAATAAACCAGGTGAGGAGTTTTGCACAGTTTTACTCTCTAGTTCTCCTCACACCAATTATAACTCCTTAAAGTCATGTGGAATTTATCATTTCATAATGTATATAAATTTCAAATCACTATGTTGTTACACCTGAGACTAATATAATATTGTATGTCAACTGTACTTCCATGGAAAAAAATTTTTTAAATCATGTGGAATTTTAGCTTCAATTTTTTTACATAATATATTTTTCATTTGTAAAAATCCATTCTAGACCACTATATCAAAAGTCCCAGCCTAGGGGGCTGGCCCCGTGGCCAAGTGGTTAAGTTCGCGCGCTCCACAGCAGGCGGCCCAGTGTTTCATTTGTTCCAATCCTGGGCGCAGACATGGCACTACTCATCAAACCAAGCTGAGGTGGCGTCCCACATACCGCAACTAGAAGGACCCACAACGAAGAAGATACAACTATGTACTGGGGGGCTTTGGGGAGAAAAAGGAAAAAAATAAAATCTTAAAAAATAAAGTTCCAGCCTAAATATCTGCAATCACTTAAACTTACTCTCAATTTTATTGATTTCTTCTCTCACCAGTCTTTCTTGTATTACATATCTGCTTTCTCAGTTTAGTTTACTTTTTATTTTGCTAAAATACATCCATAAAGAGAATTTTTTTTCTTTATCCAAGAGGGATAGCTGAGTGTTTCATGCTTGAAATAACTGTGGTTGCAAACATTACAAATGAGTAAAAATCTCTTATTTGAAAACTTTGAAAGCACTGCTACACTGTCATCCTACAATGTCTCCGACAACAATCTAATCCTAGTTCTTTAGTAGGTTTTTCTTTTTAATAAGCCCCAGGTCTTGTTCTAAGTTCTTTTCTTTTCCTTCTATCTTTTTTTTAAGGAAGATTGGCTCTGAGCTAACATCTGTTGCCAATCTTCCTCCTTTTTTTTTCTCCCCAAAGCCCCAGTACATAGTTGTATATCCTAGTTGTAGCTCATTCTAGCTCTTCTATGTGGGATGCTGCTACAGCATGGTTTGATGAGTGGTGGGTAGGTCCAATCCCAGGATCCAAACTGGCAAACCCCAGGCCACCAAAGTGGAGTGCACCAACTTAATCACTCGGCCACAGGCTGGCTCTGTAGGTTTTTTTGGTCACTGACAGCTATTAGATTTTCTCTTTATTGTTGAAGATCAGAAATATCATCAGGATTTGCCTGGATTCAAGCATTGTTCCTCAGCATTTCATGGCAACTTCCAAGTTGAAGACATATCTTCTTTGGTCCAAGAAATTTTTATTTTACTATTTCTTGGCTTAGTTCTGTCTATTCTATTTCAGACTCCTAACTAACAGATATTGGGTTTCTTGAAACTCTCCTGCAATCCCTTAAGACTTCTCTAATCTTTTTAACGTGACTGTTTAGTCCACATTTAGGGAGATTTCTTCTATTTTAACTTCCAGTTTACTAATCTGGCTGTCAATTACTCACTCCTATCACTGAATATTTTATTTTGACCATCATGTAGGGTTTTTGAATTTTTTTTTTTATTACCAAGAATTCTCCATTTTCATTGCAACCTATTTTCATGTTAGAAGTTAAGTTCAGTAAGCCTAAAAATATTTCTATGGATATTATTGGAACCTGTTTTTAAGTTCTTGTTCCTTTCTTCCATTATATCTGTTTCCTCTAGGCTAATCTTCTCTTCTTCCTTTTTCTGATTAATCTTGTTCCTTTTCTCTCTTGCTGTTTTAATTTTTTAATGAAATACATGTACACATATTTAAAGAGTCAAATACTTACACAATCCTTGTTAGAAAAAACAGTATACTCCAATATCTTACTCCCCAGATACACTACTTTAAATTCTTTAATGGATTATTTTAGCTTTTACTTTCATATTGCTAAATAACATACCCATATTTTGGATTTTATTTTTTTTTATTTTTAGTTTTGGGCATATTTATTGACATCCTATAATGGAAGAGTAAGATATAGCTCTTTGTACACACCTGCACCCACAATTTACTCACATTGCCTGTCCTCTACTCCCCAATACAGCTATACCATAGTTTACATTTGGCCAATAGTCAGCATTTATATTGCTATTATTATGTAAATGCTATCAACAGCTAAGTCTTATAATTTGATTTCTTTTTCTTTGGTACACAACTTCTGTTTTCCTTGAAGTTAATGTTATCTTTCCTATTTTTGCTCAGTTTTCTATATAATTCTCATTAATTTGTCCCCAAAACCTAGCCCCTGATATATAATGTTCTTTCTACTATCTATCTATCTATTCTTAAGGTGACATAAGTATTGCCCTTACTATGTATGTGTCAGGCACTATTCTAAGCACTTATGGATTCATTTAAAGCTCACAACAGCACTAACAGGTAGGTATGTTATTATCCCCCATTTAATGGGAGGCATGAAGACAAGTTCACAGCCCGTAAGTGAAAGAGCCCATATGATCTGATCCCAGAGTTTGTGCTAACCCCTCACACATTACAGGACCTCTTGGTAGTTCTTCCATCCATCCCACCACTCTGAAGAGCCTCTATATGAGCTCCTCCTGCCTATTCTAGCTGGCCTGATTGAGTTCTAGCCTTATTACTCAGCAGTCACCTCAGGCTTTCCTTTCATCACCATCATGAGGACTTCTTTTGCCTTTCTTTAATATTGATTTTCTTGCTTCCTAGGTCCCATGACTTCATCTTCCTTGGAAATCTCCTTGTTTTGGCAGAGCACATCCTCTGCTCACTTCCTAAAAAAAAATGCGTGAGACCAATTTTTTAAGACCTTCTATGTCTGAAGATGTCTTTATTCTACGTTCACTCTAGTTGAGAGTCTGGCTGTACAAAATCCACGTTGGAAAACGTTGCACTCAGGATGTCAATGTTCCCTGCAGACATTGTTCCATTATCTTCTATCATCTAGTGTTATTTTTGACAAGTTCAATGATATTCTGATTCTTGATTCTTGATTCTTTGTTTGGAACCTGTTTCTTCCCTTCCTTGAAAGGAATTAGCATCTTTCTCTTTGTTTTTAGCATTTTCGATTTTTGCACCAATGCATGTTAGTGCCTAGAAAATTATGTCCTTCATTCAGAGAAATTTATTGAATTACTGCTTTCATTATTTCCTCTCTGCTCTTTACTAGATTTCTCCTCTTTTTGGAATTTCTATTATTGAGCTATTGGGTGTCTTAGAAAAGTCTTCCAATTTCTGGTCTCTTATGTTTTCTCTTCTCTTTATGTTCTGCTGTTTTGGAGAGTTCCTCTGCTCTATCTTTCAATCTTTCTAGCTTTTGTTTTCGTTGTCACATTTTTAACTTCTAAGAGCTCTGGTTCTTTGAATATCCTCTGACTTTCTTCTCTTTATTTTCTAACAGCATCTCTTTTTATGAGTTTCATGCAGTCAGTAACTTTCTTATCTCTCAGAGGATATTAATGGTAACTGCCTTTAAGGTTTCCTTCTTTCTGACTAGAAGCCCTGTGGCATGTATAAGCTGATTGACTGTGGGTTCACTCTAGGCTGTCCAGGCCAGGTCACTGCCTTAGGGCAGCAGTTCTCCAATTTTTGTGGTATTAGGATCTCTTTATACTTGTATAAAATTATTGAGGATTCCAAAGAGATTTTCAGAAACATAAGGAGTGGAGGAGAAAAGATAAATTGTTTCAGCAGAAGACTTGAGTCAGGAAGAGTCCCAGCTCAGGATAAGAACTGAAAGTGTGCATGAAGTATAGAGGATAAGGTTGGGAATGACAGAATATTGGAGACACAGGCTCAGGCCACATATTGCCAGATTATGTAGTACAAGTTAAGGACCTAAGATCTCAGGAAGAACCATGGAAGGGTTTTCATCTGGAGAGTGATATAATCAAATATAGCCTTTTTAGAAGCCCATTTTGGCTGCAGTCTAAAAATGGAATAGAAAAGGAGCAACTCTGGAAGCAGCAATATTAGATTAGGGGCTCCAGAAACATCCAGAGAAGACATAACATGGCCTTGAATAGAGCAGCTGGCAAGGGAGTTGGAGAGAAGTGAATAGACTTGAGAGATATTTTGAAGATGGAATCATCACAACTGGGTGACAGACTGGATTGGGGAGGGGGCAGGTGAGACACTGAAATGAGTCATGGATATTCCATGGACTTTTGCCTTGAGCAAATGAGTCAGTTATGACTTTTTCATTGAAATATGGAAGTTACAAGTTTAAGAGCAGCTATTTATTTATTTAGTCATTAATTTGTTAATTATGTTGAATTATCTGAGCCAAATTATTCTAGATTCCAAATCTCTATCATTACTTAATAAATAATAATTAATATTTGTTAAACACATTCAAGATCTGTTTCAAATGTCGTATATAAAAACTCATTTATTCCTCATAAGAACCTTATGAATTGGGGATTATTATTATTCTTATTTTATATTTAAGAAATGGAGGCACAGACTGGTTAAGTAAACTATCCAAGGACCCTAGTAAGCAAGCAACACTACTAAATGTTGGTGCAGGGATGTGAAGAATCTGAGTCTATAGACCATGCTGATAACCACTAGGCACGCTGTTCAGTTGTGTATGTGTGTGTGTGTGTGTGTGTGTCTCCTAGCAAGTCTTAGGTTTACATGCAAATAAATTGATTGTGGAATCCATTTTCTTTACTGATAATTCAATATCTTCTATTTCCATCTATTTAATCATCAACTGTTTATTGAGTAACCTTATATTTATCAGGCCTTGAGTTAGATAAAATTTCAGCTATGAAAAACCTAATCCATGCCCTTAATTTTATGTCTAGTAGGGATCGGAAACAGGTAAAAAGACAATGACAACACAATGTGACAAGATATGTTCAGCCGCAATGGAGGCACAGAGGAAGAACACCTAAACAGACTACATTAGAGGTCTCAGGACAGGCTTCTTGTAGGAGTCAAGCAGGAGCTGCATTTTAGTGGACAAGTCAGAGTCATATATGTGAAGAAAGGAGGTAGGAGAGGCTTTAAGACAGAGAGCTCTGTGTATAGAGAAAGAGAAGCAACTGAAAATCAAATAGATTTGGAAAACTAAAGCCTGTACTGTTTAGACCTTCCCAACCTCCTTCATGTCATAGCACTTATAAAAAAAACTGAAGATATTAATATGTCACCCGAGGATATGAGGGTGCTTGCAGGTCAGTATATATATATATAGGCCAGAGCTCAAGTTGATTCTGACACGCACAGTAATCTTGAGGGTCATGACTTCCACCTTTTCAAAAGCATCAATATGCACACTGCCAAAGACTCAGAACAAATGATGATATTTGGGCAAAAAGTTGGAGAAATAGATATTTGTATATAAAAATATAAGATATTTTTATCTAAGGCAAAACTAAACATTAGTTTTATTTGGAAGGAGAAAATAGTTAGCTGGAGGGATGAAATAGGAAGGACACTTATCACTGTCTTCCATTTCATCTATTTTCAATTTTGGTCCATGGGAAATATTACTTCCTCACATAAATACAAATTCACACTTTGCCAGGTTCATGGATTTAAAAAGGGGTAGAGAATAAGTATCTGTTTAATTATATTAAAAACAAGGGCTCTTTTACCATTTTATGTCCTCTGACCATATTATCAAGCATAATTGCTTACTTTGAGCAATTTAAATCAGTCACATTTTAAACATTTTAAACAATTGGCTGAACTGTCTAGTGCTATTTCTTATAATGTTCATTTGGCTTGTTCATATGTATATGTTAATCATAATAATCAGGATTTAACAACTTCAAAGTTTCCAAAAATTGGATTGTCATGTAGAAAAACCTTATCACCTGGAGAAGAATTTTGACCTTGACAGTTTTGTTCCAAACTTATGGGCAAAATTTTATGACCAAGCCAGTAGTAGACAGCTTCACCTGCTTCTCCAGGGAAATAAGGCCAGGATGGAAGGCAGATTCAGGGGTTAAATGTCAGGATATAAATGACATGTGCAGAGAGGAAGAAGAACTGTAAAGGCCTGGAAATGGTTCTCTGAGGAAGTTGCAACATCCCATATCTGAGATCATCTTGCCCTTGGATCTCAAGGAGATTTTTCTCACTGAGCTGAAGTCTAGCCTTCCCAACGGAATAGCTGAGCACAAAATTATAGAAATTAAAGATGGTTTCATGCAATCTCTTCATTTTACAACTGCAAAAAATATGCTCATGGAAGTTAAATAAATAGCCTGAATTAGTTGCAAAGCTAGACTAGAACGCAAGTCTCTGCATTAAACCCTGCATTTATGAACTTACCATTGGATAGAATGGACAGAATGGGCAATGCCATGCCACGATTCAAATCTCCACAGATTCCAGTTACCTGAGATAAACTGGGCTCAGTAGAGTATTCAATCCACAAATTAAAAGACAGCCCTTGAGAAAAAGATTCCATAGTCAAGTTCAAGGATCAATAACATTACCTTGAGGTTAAAAAGAGATTTTTTGTGTGTGGTTGGTTGGTAATTTGATTAGTTGGTTTTATGGCAGCAGTCCTTAGGACCTTTACATCTGCATTGATCTCTAAGAGGGGAATTAAAAACAATTCATTCCAAGTTTATATGCTACAGAGCATCATTTTCATGGAACACCTATTATCTTACTTCCATTGAGCACAGCATAAGAAATGTTAACTTACAGAATAAGGTTCAAAATGCTTCATGATGACCTTCAAGTTTTTCTACAATACGAATCCAAACTTCTTTTAAATCTCTATACTCCAGTTATCACCTTAGTCTATTTTCAGACTTTCCATAGAATTCATGACTTCTCTATTTGTTTTATACTCTTCTCCTGAGACTGAACCAACCATGCTTCCATCTCCACTATGCAGAACGTCATAACCCTTATTTATGGAATTATCTCTAATCCTTTCTATTTGAATTCTTCTATGTTATTGTTTTTATCATTCCATAATCCTTTCTTCTACTTGATAAACATTTGGAAATTGCCTCTGTATGCCAGATACTATTCTGGGTACTGGGGATATAACCATGAACAAAACAAAAGTTACTGCCCCATGGAGCTTACACTCTTGTGAGTATGTAGAGGTGGGCAGAGAGAAAATTCAGAAAATTGATAAATACACTTATATACAACATTTTATCTCTTATATGGCATTTTTTACAATACCTTAGGGTATTTACACATTTGACTCCTTTTAAAGTTGCTGAGGATAATACCGTATTAGTCTGCTCAGGCTGCCACAAAAAAATACCATGGACTGGCTGGCTTAAACAACAGAAATTTACTTCTCACAGTTCTGGAAGCTAGAAGCCCAAAAATCAAGGTGCTGGCAAGGTAGGTTTCATTCTGAAGCCTCTTCTCTTGGCTTGCAGGTGGCCATCATCTCTCTTCAGAAATTTACTTCTCACAGTTCTGGAAGCTAGAAGCCCAAAAATCAAGGTGCTGGCAAGGTAGGTTTCATTCTGAAGCCTCTTCTCTTGGCTTGCAGGTGGCCATCATCTGTCTTCGTTCACATGACCTGTTCTTTGTGTGCACCAGGAGAGAGAAAGCCCTGGTCTCTCTTCCTCTTCCTATAAGGACACTAACTCCATTATGGGGGCCCACCATCATGACCTGTCTAAACCTAATTACCTCCCAGAGGCCCCACCTCCAAACACCAGCACGTTAGAGGATAGCCCTTCAATATACAAATTTGAGGGGCAACACAAACATTTAGTCCATAGCAACACTATTTCTCAATCATTTTCCTATCTCTCAGAGCTCAGCAGGTACTTCCCATATAGTAAGCTTTCAATAAATATAAATTAATTTAATGTTTCAGAAATAATCATTTTGAGTATGTAGGGTAAGCATGAGTAGGGCATGCCCCAGTGCTTGGTAGAAGTAGAGTCAGTGAGGGACCATCTGGTGGTATTCTGTACATGAGGCATTTTTCTGTAGGGGAGGGCTGGAGGAGGATGGCAAGTTTGTAAATTTCTCTTGCATCCTGTATTAACTTAATCAGGATGCCCTAAATGTCCTGCATTCAGCTTCTGTCAATAAATTACAAAAATTTGGCAACTGGAGCTATTTTTCAAATTTAACTGGGCATCTCATATTTTTATTTGCTAAAAATGGCAACTTTACCATTTAGATATATGAAAAGAGCTAAAACCTTCATTTCTGTAAGACTCTTCTAGGTAGGAACAGAATTCCCAGGAAAAGCCCACAAAATCTTATTCTATTCAGCCACTTGCACACAAACAATACTGGACAAAAGGTGCCTCTTGCCTTTGTATATGAAAAGTGGGTGTTCTTTGGCTAGATGGGAAGAATGAAGATAACTTTAACTGCCTGCTTGGCGTAGAGTACCACTCAATAGAAGTTTCTTCCCTAAGCTGTAAGAACAGAAAGGAGATCCTCTATAAACCTTGTAGTTCATTATGACTCATCGGCAGCCATTGGCTCAACCACTGAGCTTCAGAGACATGCCTGGCTCTCCTATCAGAGCCCAAGAATGTAAAAATAAATATGGCGTCTGGGATACCAACTATTTTTTTTCTTTTTTTCTTGAAGTATAATTGGCATACAATATCCTGTTAGTTTTGGGTATATATCATAGTGATTGGATATTTATGTACATTACTAAATTATCACCACAATAAGTCTAGTTACCATCCATCACCCCACAAAGTTATTACAATATTATTGACTATATTTCCTATGCTGTACATACACCCCCCTGACTGGAAGTTTGTACTTCTTAATCCACTTTACCTGTTTTGGCCGCCCCCATTCCCTCCTCTCTGGCAATCACTAGTTTGTTCTCTGTATCTATGAGGCTGTTTCTGTTTTGTTTTGTTTGTTGATTTATTCTGTTTTTTAGATTTTATTTGATTCTGTATTCATTTACTTAATTATACATACATGGTTTTCAGACTTGTTCCCAAACGTAGTTAAAGCAGCATTTCACATACATGATAAAATGCATTCAAAAATAAGTGAGGAATGTATAACTATAAACTAATGTCTAAATAGACTGAAATTTTCTAAGAAAAAACAAGAATAAATATGCTAGAAGAAACTGTAAAGTTTATTATAAACTTTAATTTATTATAATTTTATAATTTATAATGTTATAATTTATTATAAACTTTAATTTTATATTATAAAATAAAGTTCATTATATATAATCTAAATCTTATGTACATTATAAAAATCCATCCACAAAATTAAGAGAAATAAACAGGGGAAACATATGCAATCCATATAAAATGCAAGTGGTTAATATTAAAAGACTTTGATAAATAGTAAAAAAAAAAAAAAGGAGAAACACTCTCATTCAGTTGCTGCTGAAGGGCATGAAGAGACAACTGTAGCAAGAATATAAAAGGAACTACCAGAAGTAGTCTTTGGTGAAACCTCAAACCCTGGTGCCAGCTTTAGCATTATATAATTTCCTGCTCTGATTTCTGTTTGCCTGCCAGGCTTGTCTTACATAATCATCTAATATTGATGACTGATTTGTGATTATGTACCCATATGATGAGGAACCTCCATTCATGTCCAAGGCCATCTCTTCCAGACAATGGGTCATTTAGCTGGCCATGACCTTTATGTAATCTCACAGGGTGATTGTGAGGCTCACGCCCTCACACACACATGCACACACAATAAATCTACTAGCACAATACCTGGCATACACTAAGAGCTCAAAATAAGTTTCCTCCTTCTTTTGAGCTTTGTCTTAAACAAAAGTAATGCTATTTCAGAAAGGAGAAATCCACAAGAGCAAGTTTAAGGATGAGTCATCACAAAGAAGTGGGGATATCTCAAAGAATTTAAGGGCAGAAAATATAGCCAGTCTCACAGACAACTGGAACTGAAAACAGGAAAACAAGAAAACTCTAAGGAGCAGAAAAGAAAGTCTCTAACAAGGGGTGTGGAGGCAGGGCCATTCCAGGTACCTCTTTCAGGGACGCTGCTGGTGCCATGGCAGGTATATCACAGTCATGAGGACAGATGTCATGGAAAGGTCCAAATTTTAAACTTGATGAAATCAGTAAAATAAATTTGGACATTGGAACCAGGTGAACCTGAATCAGACTCTTGTCCCCCCACACACATTAACTGTGCTAACATTGAAAATCTCCTTTTATTATTTTTATGTCCCATACTAAAGTAATCTGTTTAATTTTGCTTAATCCAGCAACTTCCAATTCTCCAAATTGCTTTAATAATGAAACAAGAGGAGTTTTTTGTTTTGCTAATTGTTAAAATCTCACAGAACTAATTTTCTGTAGAATTATTTTCAGAAATGCCACACTCCAATGATTCAAGCTTACTCTTAGATGGAAGATAAAATTCTTATTTTTTTCACATGTAAAACATACGTAACATTATGATGATGAATTTAGTAAGTCTTATTCAATAATCATTCATATATGTAGTAGATATATTTGAGACATTCACTAATGGCTGGAAACTGGGGATATGAGAGCCAGGTCCTGACCTCACAGAAATTGTAGACTAAGCAGAGAGTTAACAACAAACCCATGCGTTATAATGAAGATGTACAGCATCCTGCAAGAGGATGTTCAAAGGATGGAAGGCAAGTGCTGATGCTAAGATAAATAAAAAGTTGTCAAGATCATTTACTGAAAATAACATACATTCTATAGAGTTTAAAAAATATCTGTGTATTTGTATCAGGGCCCATACAAACACCCCATTTCTCTAAAACTGTTCTACTTAAGGTCCCAAGGTAATGAAGTAAGGAAAAAGACCAATTTGGCTTGTGGAATTTGGAAGATTTTCTTTTTTTATTTTTTGAATCCAGCAAGAGTATCCTCAGACTACTTCTAAATCATCACAAGTCAAGTAACACCTCTCACTCACGATAAATGGAGGCTTTCGCAAGAAAAGCCGGAGGAAGGTTCAAATGAATCTCTTTTCAGAGATATCATTCAAATAGTCATCTTTTTCTTGGAACTTTTGCAATTTCCTGATCCCTTAGCCCCCCTGCTAAGCTATACTTCCTTAATATAGAAATGTCACAACAATGAAAATGTTAGATACAGTGTTCTCTTCATGCCTGGGAAGATAGAAAAGCTGTGGGAAGTCTAGGGCAAAACCACTCATCAACCTCCTTAGCAAGTGAGACATTCCCAAACTTAATTCAGCTGATTTGTCAGTAAACACATGCTATTGACCTAGATCTCAAGAGACCAATTTTCAGTATTAGGGAGATACTTCTGAACCTGTTTCATTTCTGAATAATGGAATATTGTTTCCTTACTCAATGACATAGGACAGGACACTAGAACAGGAATTGCATATGTGCAGTAACTTGGGAAATAAAAGATTTACATGACACAGTCTTGGCTTCCTATTTGTACAAAATTAAAATGAATTCCACATGCAAAACACCCACAAAGCTATCTCATGAGGATTGAGTTCAGGAAAGACTGTCAGAGAATGGAATGATGAGCACATAGAGTATTTCACAACTTCGGTTAATGGCCATTTTGTCTTATCATGTATAAATTGGAACTTTCTAAATAATTAATTCAATGTGTTCCATTACTTTTGGTGTGTTTCTCCATATAGACGTGTCCATTAATTAGGTCAAGTTTCCTATACTCTGTAATTAGATAACTAGCATTGGTTTTGTCATCTGTATTATTTTTTTCTTTGAAAGAAATTTCTCTTTGCTTCCATCCACTAGGAAAAAAATGGATTTTGATCAAATTGAAGCAGACCCTTATGTGGAGGAAACTACTACAGTGAGCAAGCAGCCATAAAACCAGCAAAGAAAACGAAAGAAAATATGGACTAGGTCCCTGATGGAAAGAGCTACTCTTATGTGTTCTTAGTATGAGACCAATGACCTGATTTGTTATGAAACTAAATGTCCCTTTTCAAATTCTGACCTGATTTTTCTTGTACTTTATGTTAACATATATACTTTTTGAATATAGAAGCTCTATGTTTAAAAATAAGAGGTCAATTTCAGTGAAAGTACTACAATAACAATTGAACAAAATTTTCTTTGGTGGAGCCAAAAAATGCCACCTACAGCAAGCCTTGGGAGAGTCTAGAGACATCTACTATAGCTTCTCAAATGTTCTATTTGGGAATTTTAAAAAGACTAATTTTTTAAAGTGTTTGCTTGTGTATTTGTGTATATGCCCATGTGTAGCTTGAAGAATAGCAATAAAACAAGGATAAGATAGGCTGATCCGCAGCTCTCCCAGGATCATAGTGTGGCTTCAGTTTACCTGAGACATTACAAAACCCCTTTTGGGAAAATCAGTGGTCAAGATCAGAAGCGAAGCCAGTGAAAAAGCTGAAACTTCTAGAAATACTGTAGTGTGGTCCCATAGGAATGTGGATTGAGGATGGAGGGTGAGCAGGGTATGTTTTCTTCTCCTAAGATCCAATAACTAATCACCAGCTCTCAGGGGTAGTTCAGAGAAAAACACTTCTGTGGGGTGACATGAGTGACCTCAGCTGATTCGGACATGAAAGGTACAACAGGAACAATCTGGATTTCTTTGCTTTCAACTCTGGTTAGAATTCAAAATCATCCTAAAAATCACCCTGGAATTCTCACTGCTTCTCTAAGAGATTTCAGCTCCTCATTTCTATTTCCTATCTCTTCCTTTTATTTGGTGTTTTCCACTGGTTTTGGTGTAACTCATCTTCCTGAGAAAAGGTTGCCTGGGAGCACACATGTCTGAAAACAGTCGATTCTTCTTACTTACAGTAGCTCTGTTCTATAAAGTCACCACAAACACTGAATTATCAAATACTGAACCATTGCTCCCAGGGGAAATAGAGGGTACTATTCCTGCAAGGCTCTGTTCATAGCGCGTTCATCTACCAATCAATACCTTACCGTATTTTTTGTGTGTTTCTGTTTAAAGACGTCTTATTTAATATACAGTTAATTCATTGACACTTATTCATGGCCAAGAGCTCTATAATTCATGCTTGAGCAAAGCTTATCTAACACATGTATTTTCTCTATTAGGCACATCACAGCCTTCTTGCCCTTAGGAACACTAGACAGCTTTACACATGGGACCATTTTAAACAGTGAAATCACCAACAAAAAGCACAAAAATGTGAAAAATATGGCACTAAATAGACCAAGAAAAGGACACGTTTACAGAATGAGAGCTAAAACAAGAAAACAGTGTCACCTTGTTCATCCTCAATTGGGAATGTGGTCATCAAGCAATTGAAATTTTTCACCACCCTGCACATGTCTGAGAGAGTGCTGTGAGCATTGATTTGGGGATCACAAATAAATTTTAGTGAGTAGGCAAATTTGCAAATATGGAATCCACAAATGATGAGCATTGACTGTATTCCACTCTCAAACTTGATTGTCCAAGTATTGATTTCCAGGTTGAAACTACTTTTCCTTCAGAATACTGAAGGCGTTCTTCCATTATTTTCAAAGTTCTACTATTATTATTTAGAAGTGTGAAACATTATTGTTCCCTATTGTTTAATCATTGCCTTATTTCTCTCTGAAAGATAATGTAACAATCTCTTTGGCTCAGTATTCTGAAATATGACTACAATGGGCATGATTTTCATTTTCTCTTTTATTTTTTTGGTTTTTTTGGAGGCTTTCTGGGACTTTCCAGTTTAGCTACTCAAATTCTTTGATTCTGGAAAATTTTTAGATTTATTTAATTGATGAGCTCCTCCCCTCTATGGTCTTTGTTCTCTCTTAATGAAATGCTTACCACTCAGATGATGACCATCTTGTCCTGGTCCTCGAATTGACTTATCTTTTCTGCCTTATTTTCCATCTCTTTTTCTTTCTGTTCCACTTTTTAGGTTATTTCCTCAACTTTAAATTCCAAACTTTCTCTTGACTTTTTCATTTCTGCTATCATGGTTTTAATTTCCCAGAGTTATGTTGGTTTCCTGTTTCTTTTTTATAGTATCTTGTTCTTATTTCTTAAGTGCTTTTCTCTCTTCAAAGATCCTAATGACTAAAGATGACTCTTCAAGAGATTCATTTTCTGGTATGGCAAACTAACTTGAGATAGGCCAAATCTCCTACTGAGAACTAGGAAAATGACAAAATTAAAAAGTTTATTTGAAATAATCAGAGAGCCATCAGAAGTAACCAGGACTTGAGGGCCCAAGATTCCTAAGAGAATTGAAAGTCATATTGAAACCATTCTTAAATTCATAAGCAGCATAGGTGGAGAGACTGAATAGCCAAGAAGAAAATGATTGCTAAGGTGCAGAGATATTAATATTTCAGCAGTCTTGAGATGTTTGGGAGACAAAAATTGTCCTTCATGGCTACTTAGTCAAAATTTAAAGGCATAAATCCCACCAAGAGAAAAAGTGCAGAGAATTGAGCCTCATAGTCTTAGCTGATCATCTTCTTGAGAAATTCAATAGTTCTTAAGCAATGGAGAGCAAAATAATTGAGTGTCAAAACCAAAAGTAGTTGCAATGCATCGTGTGTTCACAACTTGAGTAAAACAGTTATGAAAACAATAGTACAAAGAATTTTGTTAGCACCATCAAGTGCACTCCAACTTCTAGTGATCCTGTGGACAGCAGAGTGAAACCACGCCCAGTCTTTTTGCGTCATCCTCTCACCTTCCTGCACGTCTCAGACAATGCTCTGCTGCTATTCATAACATTTCCATGGCCAGGTTTTTCAGAAGTGGGTGACTAGGTCCTTCTTTCTAGTCTGCTTTAGCCTGGAAGCCCCAGTGAAATCTGGGGTGATCATGCTGGTATTTGAAACACTGATGGCAGAGCTTTCAGCATTAGAGCCACATGCAGCTGCCACAGTATGACAATCGACAGACAGGTGATGCTGTTCCCTGATGGGAAACAAATGCAGGCCAAGATAGAGAATGCTGAATCTTAACCACTAGACCACCAGCACAAAGGAAAGGGAAAAAGAATTGGAAATAACACTGTAGAATGGTTCTTATGGTACACATAAGGCAGTACAATATCACTTGAAGATAGACCCTGATTAACTACGTATACTGTAAATTCTATAGAATCCAATAAAAAAATTTTTAAGACATTACAGAATATACGTCAAAAGTTGAGATAAAATAGAATCACAAACTAAGTTCAATCAACCCAAAGAAGGCAAAAAAAAAAGAAACAAAGAATAGATGGGATAAATGGGAAGCTCTAACAAGATGGTAGATATTAATCCAAACATACCAAATATCACTCCAACAGTGTAAACACATCAAGTAGAAGACAAAGATTGTCAAATTGTGTAAAAAAGCAAGACCCAACTATATGTTGTCTATAAGACATCCGCCTAGAATATAGATATACACATGAGTTAAAACTAAACGAATGAGGGAAGAGCTACCATGCAACACACTACACAAAAGAATGCTGAAGTGGCTATAGCAATGACACTAAGTAGATTTAGAACAAATATTACCGGGGTTAAAGAAGAACATTATATAGTGATAAATAACTCAATTATTCGAGAAGACATAAAAATCCTTACTGTATGTGCACCTAACAACTAACCAAAGACTTTAAAATATGTGAAGGAAATCTGATAGAAATGAATGGTAAAATAAACAAAACCACAATTATGGTTTGAGACTTCATCATCCCTTTGTCAGCAATTCATAGAACGAGCAGACAGCAAGTTAGGAAATCGAAAAGCCGACCAACACTGTGAACCAACTCTACCTAATTGACACTTATGAACAGTCCACTCAACAGCAGAAAAATACATATTGTCTTCACGTATGTATGGAACAATCACTAAGACAGACCATATTCTGAGTCAGGCATAAATCCAACAAAATATGTGCATGATCTGCATGGTGAAAATTACAAAATGCTGATGCAAGAAATCAAGGAAGGGGCTGGCCCCGTGGCCGAGTGGTTAAGTTTGCGCGCTCCGCTGCAGGCAGCCCAGTGTTTCGTTGGTTCGAATCCTGGGCACGGACATGGCACTGCTCATCAAACCACGCTGAGACAGCATCCCACAAGCCACAACTAGAAGGACCCACAACAAAGAATATACAACTATGTACTGGGGGGCTTTGGGGAGAAAAAGGAAAAAAATAAAATCTTTGAAAAAAAAGAAATCAGGAAGAACTAAATAACGGAAGGAAATTAAAATCAATTGAAAGGCTCAATATTGTGAAGATGTCAGTTTTCCCCAAATTGATCTATGCAGTGGTTATTAATATTCCAGCATAGCTTTTCATAGATATTGATGAATTGGTTCTAAAATTTGAAGAAAACTTCAGAGGAGTAAGAACCAAGACAATTTTTAAATTAGACAACGCATACTACCTTATTTTCTCACTTAATATAAAAGTATAGTAATCAAAACTGTACAATAATAGCAAAGGGATAGACACATAGGTCAAAGGTACGAAACACAGCAATGTACTCAAATGATTTTTGTCAAAGTTATCAGGCAATTCGTTGAAGAACAGGTAGTCTTTTCAACAGATGATGCTGTAATAATTGGATGTCTATAGCAAAAGATTTGTATTTCACATCTTATATAGAATCTTACCTCAAAATGAATCATATACCTAAATGTAAAACGTAGAACTACAAAAAAAATACAAGATAAAAATCTTTGTGACCTTGAATTAGACAGAATTCTTAGATATAACACCAAAAGCCCTACCCATCCAAAAAAATTCATTAAATTCATCAAAATTTAAATCTTTTGCTCTTCAAAAGACACTGATAAGATAACCAAACTGCACAAGCCACAGAAATAGATAAAATATTTACAAATCACATTTCTGACAAAAAACTTGTATCCAGAATGCATATAAAACTCAAATCTAAATAAAGTTTGTAGTTTAATTAGGATTAACATGCTAATGTCAGCAGACCTGCACCAAAGAACTACTAAAAGGAGTTCTTGGTGCAGAAGAAATGTGATTCCAATCAGAACAGAAACGCATGAATAAATAAAAAGTAAAGGGAAGGATAAATACATACGTAATACTTAGATAAATCTAAATGAATATTAGCTTTACAAAACAGCAATAATAATATCTCATGTGGTATAAAATACTTGTAAGTTAAAATATATGAAAATAACACAAAAGATGGGGTGTTAAACGTAGTAAATGTGTTCTAAAGTCCTTACATTGTCTGAGAAGTGATAAAAGAACTACTTCTTTTAGACTCTTATAAGACATAAGTATGTATTGTAATCTGTAGGGGGAGCCACCAAAAGAATCCTAAAAGATGATGTAACTAACAAGTTATTGTTAGAGAGATGAAATAATGAAAAGTGCTTAATCACCCCAAAGAGGCAAATGGGTAAAGAAAAGGAAACATAGCAAATTGTTTTCAGCCATTTATATCCATAAGAAAATGGATTTCAACCTTAATATATCTATAATCATATTCAATGGAACTGAATAATTACTTCAATTACAATACAAAGATTGTCAACCTACACTAAAAAAATGACATATTCTTAAGAACAATTTTATTACATTTTTTAAAATCCCAACATTTTCTTCGTTAATTTTCTTCATTGTACATTAATTTGCTATTTCATTAATTTCAGTCTTTATCTTCATATTTTCCTTCTTTTGGGGGAGAAGGATTTAACTGGCTGCTCTTTTTATAAGTTTTTGAGATGTTACCTTACAGATCACTTCTCACAGTGTGTTTTGATAAGAATTAGACAATTTAAGCTATGTCCTCTCTCCTCCTATGCCGTGACGATACAAGTGAGGACAAACCCTTCCACAGAAAGTGAAAGAGCAAGGACTATTCCTGAAGAGACTAACCAGCTTTCATACATGTGCACTGACTCCCAAAGCAAATTAGATCTCTTTTTGTCTTGACTGTCATATGTTTGTGATAGAAATGTTTACGTGTGCTGAATTTGAGGTTGGGTTGGTTGGGCGAACTTGCTTTCAGTTGATTGACTTGTTGAGCAAAGCATTTTGTAGTAACATCTATTTTTCATTAAATGTATAATAATTAATTGATACAATATGGTGATTTAAGTCTGAAAAAATAAAATATGTCTTTTCATGTGAGCTGGTGGTGCTGTTTTTCTATGGTCCCTATTAAAAGAAAATTATAACCAGGTAGTAGCACTGACATTTTTCTTCGACCCTTGAGAAGACAGACAAGAAATTCTAGCTGGATAAAAGCCAGTTCCTGTGTGGTTAGGAGTGGGTGCAAGGTAGGACCAGGATTTTTTTTTAGAAATCACTTTGGATTCACTACAGCACTTGAAGAAATTATCAGATAAAGAATACCAAAAGTACAAAAGTATAGAATATTTCTCATCAAGAGTAGGAAATTATACAGGTTATAACCTAGATAATGTTGCCCTCAAAATGTTTTAAACTATGCTACCAGTTCCCTGCCTTCCCAGAGGCATCATGTCGGCCTTACCACAGTGTTTATTTGTGTATGTGCTTTTCTCCTCTTACCTGACCTCTCCTTGTTCTTATCTGATCAGTCTTTCTCCTATCACCCGTAGAACATGGAACTAGACCTGGTACATAACAGAAACTCAATTTTTTGTTGACTAATTGACCAACTCCTTATTACAGGTTTGAGAAAATGGCAGTAGGAAAAGGGACTCATGCAAAGTGGAGTGAGATGGGGCTTTCATTTTAGCAAGTGGAGGTGGAAGGCTGAATATGCTGTTAGACCAAGAACCAGAAGATGTCTGAAACTTGAATGTTGGGCTGCACTTGAGCCCAGAAAGAGATAGTGGGCCCAAGAATTTCTATTATTATTGTCTATGCCAATCCAGACGTCCAAGTGAGCAGTGTTTCTCAGATTGTTCTGCAGACCATTGGATGTTAATAGACAAGCCCTTGAGGGTCCATGAGTTTTCTGTGATTTTCTTATGTTGATTATATTGTTAGTGCCAAAAGCAATAATGTTGGTGTATCCTAGATCATCTTACAAGCAAGAACTGCCTTGTAATTCAACATCTAAATGTATAGTTGTGTTTACAATTGTTTGTCAGTAAGAGATAATGTAAAGATGCATTACTGAAGATTAATATCTTGGGGCCGCCCCATGGCCTAGTGGTTAAGTTCAGTGCACTCTGCTTTGGCAGCCCAGGTTCACGGGTTTGGCTCCCAGACACCACTCATCAGCCATGCTATGGTGGAGACCACATGTGAAATAGAGGAAGATTGGCACAGATGTTAATTCAGAGCTAATATTCCTCAAGCAAAAAAAGAAGATAGGCAAAAAATGTTAGCCTACTTCCTCAGCAAAAAAAAAAGATTAATATCTTGATAAATAATTATGTATCGATTCCATTAAGTGGACAAAGGCTTAATGTTCAAATGCCAATAATTAACCGCATTCCTGATGTACTCAGGTTACCAATTGTGAAGACTGACTCCTGCTACTGAAAAGCCTTGTCATAGGGTAAGACTTTGACTTCCTCAGTTGAGATCCTGACTTATTATCAGACCCCTGACTGCAGTCGTAGAATGTGTTACTTTAATTGTTGTGCTAATGGTAAAAAAGAACAGAGGTGAACTTAATGCAGAACAGTGCCCTTGGGCCCAGTGCAGGCTGAGCGATATTACAGTACATTGGGATAATGAAAGTTTCAAAATTGCTGGAATATAACAATGCAGCGGGAGAACTGAGTTAGCATGCAGAGTGAGTCAGGGTAATCAGGCCAGAGAAACTCAGAAGTTGTGCTGATGCAGAATTTATTCATCTTTGTGCCAGTTTGGATCATGCTATTAGCAGCACAGATACCAGTTAATAAGCGATGATTTTTATAAATGCTATTTTTTAAATTAATAATGCATTTTGAAGGGCACTACTAAGTTGATCACATCTAAATTATGTAACAGTGGTTTAAGTGATAATGATGATGACTTCTATATGGTCCTGCATGCTCAAAATTAAAAAGAGAGGAAAATATAAAATACAAAATGTCAACTTCCAACTCTGAGTTCCAACAACAACATTTTAGCTTCAGCAAACATCACCAGTCACTATGAATTAACATCATTTTGGGTTGTTAGGGCATTTACTTAGTAAATGTGTTTGGTTTTACAGATACATAACAACTATAAACATAAAGAATTTATACATATGAAAAAATATATCGACCTAGAATACATTAAGGTTTTTTTTTCCTTTTAAAGCAGGTCCACAGTTACTGGTTTTTGAGAAACACATCAACATCAGCTCTGGAGCTTTATTAAAAATAACAGACATTACAGCTCTGATTGCATAACGCAGGAGCTCCTAGGCTGGGAACCTGGACGTATCGTAAAGAAGAGTGGTGAGCCTGTGGTTTAGATGTACACCACCACCCGCACCCTGGGCCAAAGTTTATGAATTCAATTTATTTTATTCAGTTTTCCTTTGCAAATTAATTACTTCCTGTCTTGTAACTTATTTCCTTTCATCTACTTTCCTTACATTGATTTTCTTTTTTCTCGATTCTTGAGATGAATAGTTAATTAATTTATATTCATTTCTTAAAAAAAACAAGAAGATTCCCTAAAACATGCCTTTTATATACAATGTTGAATATTTAGAATTTTTACAGCACTTATTTCCTAAATAATCTGTAATTGTAGTTTTAATTTTGTCTTTGACAATATTTACATATGACAGCTGCTAGTCTTGATGTTGTTTTTATTTTAAAATTTCCGATGGTTTGGATCTTGTTTTCAGTTAGCTAAACTTTTGTTAATATCTAGATTTTTTCATTGTTATTGATGTTTCTATATTTTTTAAGTTCATTAAAAGTTTTGATTTGTTTTTATAAAGATTCGCTATATATTTGCAACGTAAATATACTTTCTGCTCATCAGATACAAAACTCTAAATTGACCTATAAAGCAAGCTTATTGATTGTATTTTTCAAATCTGCTCTATCCTTACTTATTATTGCCTACTTACATATTAAAGGAATAAAA
Source organism: Equus caballus (assembly GCF_041296265.1). Classification (NCBI taxonomy): domain Eukaryota; kingdom Metazoa; phylum Chordata; class Mammalia; order Perissodactyla; family Equidae; genus Equus; species Equus caballus. The sequence continues at coordinate 24,528,259 of NC_091687.1, forward strand.
TTTTTTCTTAAATGTGTAAGAATTTTAGCTTTATTTTGATGCTGTATCATTTCACATGAAAGTTTGTCCGTGTCGTAATCTGTTGTAGAATCTACCAGCTTTTTTTCATATAACCTAATCCTCTGTGCTGGTTCCATTGAATTCTCTGTGCTTTGTCTAAGCTCTACTTTGCCTGGTTTTAAAATTACGTTCATAACCAGCAAAACTCCCCACCCTTCTCTCTCCAGGTTGCATTCTTCTGGTATATTATTGCATGTTTCCTCTGTTATTAAACTGTTTCTCTATTATTTTGCTTAAGTGCTTCTCTTATGTATAGTCAAATTTTGTTGTTTTTAAACATGTGGCTTTAATATGAATTTATTCAGTAATGTGTTATATACATTAATATGTGTTTATATGTATATTGGTATGTTTACTTTTCTGACTTATGCTTACTTTTTTTATGCTTTTCCTCATTTTGCTTTTCTTTATCTGTGATTATACTAAGCATGTGTTCTTTGCACTGTTGTATTCCTTTTGTGTTTTGAAAGTTAAAAATTCTTATCTTTATTCTGCTGTACTTTACTTTAAATATTAAAAAATGAATTTGAAAAATGATGTCAATGTAAGGAAGGTAACATTCAATATCCCCAACTGTGAAAGATGAGAAATTCAGGATGTTTTATATCTTCTGTTTTCTAACACACTTTCCAATATTTTACAGGTGTTTTAACCAATTTCATGTATGGGATTTTTGTTTTTTATATTATGCATCTTTTTAAAGAATTATTTTAATGTGTGCATTGCTTTACAACAACATTGACAATTATTTAGCTGTACTGTGCTTACTCATTTAACATCACTTCCTTTAAATTGTTCCTTTTCTTGTAATTAATTACTGTGATTAATTTCTCTCTTTGCAAGGCAAATTTTTCAGGGATTTTTTTCCAAGAACACATGGGTATTCTGGATTGAATTGTGTCCCTCCTTGTCCCCCACCAAAAGATACGTTGAAGTCCTAACCTCCAGAACCTCAAAATGTGACTTATTTGGAAACAGGAGTTGAAGACATAATTATTTATGATCAGTTCATATTGGAGTAGAATGGGCTTATAATCCAACATGACTGCTGTCCTTATATAAAAGGAAAGACACAGGCACAGACACGTGAGGGGAAAATGCCATCTGACAACAGAAGCAGAGACTAAAGTGCTGCTGCAGCAAGCCAAAGTATACCAAGGACTGCCAACAAACCACCAGAAGTTAGAAAGAAGCAAAGACGGATTTACCGAGTCTCAGAGGAAGCATGGCCCTGCTGACACCTTCATGTCGAATGTGTTGCCTCCAGAACTGATTCGATAAATTTCTATTGTTTTAAACCACCCAGTTTATGGTAGTTACCCCCCAGGGCACTTAGATCCCACTTACGGCAGCTCTAGGAAACTAATACAGTGGATACTATCATTTCTGATTTTTGGTGCTCCTGAACATGTATTCCAACTAGTTAGCACATGAGTTTATTTCATGCCCCCATATGAAAATCTTGGAACATAGAATTTTTTTCTCAATTCTCGAATCATTGCTTTGTTGTCTTGAAGACTCCTTGTTCTTTGTGGTCTCTAGCACCTGTAGTGCTTCTCATAAATTTTGATCAAGATTTACTCTGCAAAAATTGATCCGCGGCTGCTGTATGTCCTCCTTCTGAAGTTCAGTGCTGGAAGTCCTAAGGAGATCTATTAGGGGTATTTTCCATTTACTTTCTGAGCAACATTTTTTTTAATAGTTACTAGGTCCTTGGCTCAATTTGCTTGAGCTGTTCTATCTTTACAGAGTTTCCTTGTATTTCCTGAAATGTTTCCAGTGCTGATATGGATTTTCCCACATTATCATATACATTGTTCACTTTAATAGATGTTTGGTGAGGGTGGGCTTTTCTCAGGCACAGTTATGCCAGGAAGGAAAGCCTTTAAGGCAAGTGTTTAGAAAGCATTATAAATATCATCTGCCTTTTGTCATGTCTCTCTACCTATGGGGATGGTTTTATGGGTCACTGGCCACTTAAACAGGGCGTGAGTTTACTTCAAAGCAAAACGCTTTGGGTCTGTGATAGAGTTGTTAACTGTCAGAAAAAGTGCTTGGTCCAGCAAACAGTCCATCATTTCTTACTCTAAATTTGTACCATTCTGGAGCAAGAACCCTCATTCTAAGTTTTACAAAATCTCTCTTCCTTCAACCAGCTCCACGGCCTCACCTGACAGAGATAGAGTGGGCTCTCGATTATTTTACAGCCCCTCTGGATATGAGACGTATATACAATGGCTTCGTCTGATGCAGAAGAATTCTAGCTCCTGAACCTGACAGTGCACCTGTTCCATGAGCATGAGCCATGGTGAGTGTGGATCGCCAGCAACACAGGCTTCCCCATCTGGTCTTGGCAGGAGAAGTTTATAGTAGATGCAGGAAATTTTTGGAGGAACCTCAAATATGTCTCTATTGCTGGGGAGGTTTCTTTACAATTAGAAAGATGAAGAGAGTTCAGGATCACTTTAACATGTGATGACATTTAGTCACCTTCCTAACACTAAATCCACAAACCTGAGTCTTAGTCATGAAGCTTCACCCAGCAATTCCTACTCTCCTACAAACCTTCCAACGATATCAGCTGGAAGGGACAGATCGTTGTTGCCAACTGAAGCCAGAAGGTCTAAGAAGCGTTTGAACAGTGGACTGCACAGCACACTCCATGCCTTCTGGACGGAGACCAAAAAACCAGCAATAGTGCCGAGTGAAGCTCCCTACAGCTATCGGTGAAGAATTACCAAGTCAAAATGTACAGAGAAAAAAAAAACACATTAGTTAATTCTGGGTAGCTGATGTAGAAAGAGTTTAAGGTTAACAAAAGATGATGAAACAGGAGTGATTCTCTTGAGTCACGCACAAACGCTTGAAAGGACTTTTAATGCAAATATTTCATGATGGCAGGAAAGGGTCTGTGCCCACCAGATAAAGTTGGAAATGTCCTTCTTCTGTTTGAGGTCAATTACATTTTTGTGGATTTGAAGTGTTAATTTTGAAAGTTATAATTTATCGGAAAATTATCTTTTTGTTGAAATTTTCAAATTTATTTACATGTATTTGCACAAGGTAATCTCACGACTATTTTCAACATGATATAGATTATATTCACTTCCTCTTTTGTAATTTTTCTGTGTTCTTATTCAAATTATATTTTCTAATTTGCATGCTTTTCCTTCTAAATTTATTTTCCAGAAAATTGTCTATTATACATATTTTAGACGCAACTTTTGGAATTACTAAGGCTATGTTGTCTTTGTCTAATTGTTTCTGATTTAATCATTTGTATTTCAATTCTCTGTTTCTTACGACTATTGTGTTTTGTACGTTACGCCACCTAATGAAATACGTTAGGGTTTTTTTTTAATAAATTACTTCTACTGTAAAATCATTGAGGCTTTGAGCAGATATTTCAGAAAAGAAGATATACAAATGGCCAATAAGGACATCAGAAAGTGTTCAACAGCATTAGTCATCAAGTAAATGCCAATGAAAACCACATTCAGATGTCACAGTGCACCCATCAGAATGGCTAAGATAGAAAAATGATGTTGGAACTCTCTGACATTGTTGATGGCAGTGAAAATGGAACAACTGCTTTGGAAAAAGCCTTACAGTTTCTCATTAGACACATATCTCCTGCGTGGCCCAACAATTCCACTCCTAGAAATGAAATCATATAACCACAAAAAGACTTGTACATAACTATTCATAGCAATTTTATTCATAATAGGCAAAAAAATAGAAGCAGCCCAGATGTCCATCAACAGGAGAATGGATAGACAAACTTCGAGATAGTCAAAGATTGGGACACTCGCTACTCAGCATTAAAAAAGAAATGAAAATAACGGTAACATAAACGAATCTCAAAAGCACATTGCTGAATGAAAGTAGCCTTACACAAAAGGGCACATACTCTCTGATTCCCTTTATAGGAAGTTCTAAAGTAGGCAAATTAATCTGAGGGAAAAAAGAAAAAGTCAGAACCATGACTGCCTTTAAAGCAGGGGAGTAGGTAGGGTTGAAATTGATGGGGTTATGGCCCAAAGGGATTTTCTGGAGTTCTAGCTAATATTCTACATGTTGATAGGGGTTTTCAAAATTTCAAATGATACATGTAAGATTTAAAAGTCTGTTGTCAGTAGTGACATGGTACAACCTGGCACAACCTTTGATAGAATGTCCTAGTATCTCATCATTTAACACTCATCTATCTTTGGCTGGTTCATGTCGTGCAATTCTTAAAACCCCTAGTCCAAGTAGAAAATGTTTTTTTACATTTAAAAATCATTCTTCAGCTTAAATTCTTCTCTAATAATTCTGCATGTGAATACTTCATCTCCATCTGATTCACAGGCATTTTCCTCTCTAACCAGCCTTATCATCCAACTACCCTGGCATCAACGTTAGCAGACATAGCAACCATTCCCTCACATCCCGTGAACTCTTTTCCAAAATTTTTCCATATCATCCATCTATTTCTAAAAATATATTTCTTATTATAGGAATTGTTACAACTACGATTGTTACATTAACTCATGACGAATTCATGATAAAAATTATTCTTCATGGCGTATCACATTACAGTGTTCGTTAATTATGTTTTCTGTTGTCTATAAATGTTGCTCGCAATCCATATCTATGGCAATTATTATTAATCAAATTGTTATTAACTTTACAAAGACATACTATGGCCAAATAGTGGGAATGTCTTGAATGCCATGCTGAAGATTCTGGATATCTTTATCAAGTAAGAAAACTTGAGATAGGAAAAGTTTTGAACAAGCCAAAGAAAGAGATTTAATCCATGATCTGGTTTCATTATAAAGGAAGAAAGGGAGCAGAGAAATTAGAGGCTTGTAGATTAAGTAACTTTTAAACCAAGTCAAGTAAGAGATAATAAAAACCTGAACTAATGGAGGAAGAGGAAGAGGGTTTATTTTCTATTAGTATATAACAAGTTTGATGATGGAGTAATAAAAACTTCATGAGTGAGGAAAGGTAAATGGTAAAATCTGATAACCTTCCACTGTAAAGCAATACTGGGTAAAAACATAATAAGCAACACCTCAAATGCATTGTTCAGACCCTAAAAAATGAAAATCCCCAGCACCTAAAAATATAAAGGCAGCTGAAAATAGAATGATGAATGGCTGCTGAAGCCACAGCTGCCCTAGGCCTCCACTGATGTTAGAACTAAGAGAGTTGGCTTAATAACAGCAGACATCAGGAAACATAGGTTTTGGCCATGAAAATGAGGCAATAACCCTGGGAATCTCCTGAAAAGTTGTATCCTTCCACTCAGTGAAACAGTGAACCTGAAAATATCTTCCCAAGAGGTACACAGATGTTGAGAAAATTTGTCTGCTGGAAAGCTATACTCTGAAAAACAAAAACTCTCCTCTGAAACTTTCTCATCACAGACTTGCCCCACAACGACTTGAAATTCAAATTTATATTCCCTGTGTGATCTAGGAAACGCCAAGCTGCAAAATTAGCCTGACATGGTGCTGGGTTTTTAATGGCCCAGAACACTTGGCAAAAACAAAATCAAATCTTCTTCACAGTACATGATTGCACACTGCCAGTGTAGGCTACCCAGAGAGCCACAGATAAAATCCTGCTCAATGTAACTTCACAATCTAAAATTACCAACTACAGGAAGAATAAAGCCACAATGACTGAGCATCTGGAGCAACAGCAAACATCAGACTTACACCACCAAGATCTTTAGATAATGGAATGTTCTGATGGGAAATATAAATGCTGCATGTTTGAAGTCTTAAACAATGAAATTGAAAAGTTAAGTGAGAAAGGCAAATTTTTTAAAAAACAAATAGAAGTTCCAGAAATAAAAAATATAATTAATCACTGGAATTGCTTACTTAATGGCGTTACATAGAAATTAAAAATAGCTGAAAGTTTTTTATGAATTCAAATATATATAAATAGCCAGAATTCCACACATAGAAACAACTAATCTGAAAATATTATAGAGAGGTTAAGAGGCAAGTTGTTTAGAACTAGACATATGGGGGCTGGCCTGGTGGCACAGCAGTTAGGTTCACACGTTCCGCTTAGGCAGCTCGGGGATTTCTGGTTCGGATCCCAGGTGCAGACATGGCACTGCTTGTCAAGCCATACTGTGGCAGGCGTCCCACATATAAAAAGTAGAGGAAGATGGGCACAGATGTTAGCTCAGGGCCAGTCTTCCTCAGCAAAAAGAGGAGGATTGGCAGCAGTTAGCTCAGGGCTAATCTTCCTCAAAAAAAAAAAAGAACTAGACATATGAACATATATCTAATCAAAATGCCAGAAAGAAAAGATAGTATGAATGGCAGAGACATGTTATTCTAAGACTTATGGTTGAAAACTTCAGAACTGATAAAGAACAATCCTCCCATTGAGGAAGCATATTAAAAAACAAATCGATTAGATAAAATTAAGTGCAATACTTTGCACATTTCAAATTATACTAAAGAATACCAAAGTAAAAATGATCTCTAAAAGATCAAGTGAAAGCAGAAAGATTTCTTGCAGGGCATAATAACTAGACTGACAGATATCTGAAGGGAAACATGAGGTTCTAAGAGACAGTGGAGAAATAGCTTCAGATATCTGAGAGAAAATAACTGACACTGTGGAATTTGAGGCAGAGCCATGCTATGAATCAAAAGGGAGGGCAAAGTAAATGTATTTTCAGGCAAAACTTGAGTTTACCACCAATAGACCTTGTTAAAGGCATTTCCAAAACATTTAGACTATAACAAGTGATCTCAATTCTTAGGAAGAACTGGGATACAAGAGTAATGGTGAGTAAACAAATTAGAAATCATGCAAGTAAATCTAAACAAATATTAATGTATAAAACTTTACTAATAATAATTATCTGCAAGAAAGATACAGGTAGATATAGAGTAACTTTAGACTATGCTAAGTGCACATGCTACATTTAAAAATAACCAGTAAAACCAATAGTGGTGGAATATATAAATTCCAAACTAGTAGGATAAAAATTGGAATTTAAATCCATTAATTCAAAATAAGAAAGAAGGAAAAATAAGAAAAAAAGAAAGAAAAAAGAAGAAAGGGCAAATAGAAAGTCTAAAATAAGATAGAAGAAAAAATGAACTATAGTATTAATCACAATAAATGTAAATGGAATAAACTCAAATTAAAACATAGAGTTTGTAGGATTGGAGTTTTATAAAGTCTGACTAAATACTACTTAAAAGAGTTAATTGAAATTACTACATAGAAAGATTGAAAGTAAAAGAATGGAGAAAAGATATACTAGGCAGATACTAATGGAAATAAACTTGGTTAAAAAGTAAGAATGTCAGACAAATTAAATTTTAAGGCAAAAGATTGTAATTTTATAATCATGAAACATTAAATTCACCAAGAAGACACAAAAATTTAACCTTGTATGCAACTAATATGTCATCTCAAAAATATAAAGAAAAATTTGCAGAATCATATAAAAGTAGATTGAGAAATCTATTACCATATGGGAGATTAATCAGAAAAAAAGACGTAAACGTTTAGAAAAATGTAGGGATCTAATGGAGAAATGCATGTGTGTGTGTATGTGTGTGTGTTCGTATGCGCCTGCACTAAACAATTAGAATATATGCATTTAATCAATTAATTAAACATATATTTACAGACTGCTCATTCTGTGCCAGGCACTGTTTGAGTTGCAGGGGATGCTACAATGATGACATACATATAGTATGTCAGAGGTGATGAGTACTATGGAAAAACAAAATGTTAGGAATGAGCATAGGAAGTACCTGATAAAGGGACTTGATCTGTTTTAAAGAGTGTTTGGAAAAGGCCTCACTGAAAATGTAATAGTTGAGCAAAAAGTTAAAGGGGATGAGAAAGCAAATAGAGACATACGGATTTCTAGGGGAGGAGTATTTCAAAAGAAGGAAACAGCAACTTCTCAGTCCTTAAAGGGAGCATATTCCTGGAATATTCAGGACACATAAATGGGCTGGTATTTTTAGAATGGGTTGATGAAGAAGATAACCAAGTGGTAGGAGAGTAAAGGCCAAAGAGTAAATGTTGGGGCTGAGGTACATCCTGTAGTGCCTTACAGGCTACTGTTCAGATTTTGGCTTCTGTTCAGAACAATGCTAGCCTGTGGGGAAGACATAGAGGAAGCAGCATGACTATGTGGGAGGTTGTCTCAGTAATCTTGATAGGAGAAGACAGCGACTTCGAATAGCGTGGTAGTAAGGAAAGTGTGAAAAAGAGTTCACATCTTGGGTGTATTCTGAAGATTCAGCTGACAAGAATTATTGATGGATAAGATATGGCATGGGAGCAAAAGGAAAGTCAGCTATCAACAAGCATCACAGTGACCATATTTTGTGACAATGAAGTGAAGTTAGAAATCAGTGATAGAAGGATAACTTTTAAAGCCCATACATCTGGACATTTAAAAACACACTTCTTAGTAATTCATAGGTCAAAGATTACACATAATAATCATTTTTAAATACTTAGATATGAGCAAAACATAAATATAGTGCATCAAAATTTATGGGACATAGTCAAAGCTGTATTATAAGGAAAATTTATATTTATAAATAGTTATTCATAAAAGCTCAAAGGCCAGCTTAATAAGTTAGAAAAGCAACAGAAGTGTATTCTTAGAGAAAGACGAAAGAGGGGAATAAAACATAAAAGCATATCAACAAAAGAGGTAAAATGAATACAAAAGAGATCAGGTAAGCTGAAAGTTAGTTCTTATAGAAGACTAATAAAATTCTGAAGTCTATTGCATGATTGATGAAGAAAAAAGACAAAAAGTAAAGAAATAATAATAGCATGGGAATATAACTAGGTATGTATGCAGAATTAAAATGTTCAATATTATACCAAAAAAATTGAAAACTTAGGTGAAACGCACAATTTCTAATAAAAATGTACTTAATAAAAAATAGACTCACCAAAAAATTAGAGTTATAAAAATAGAAAGAAAAATGTAGGAAGAATAAGGAAGGAAGGAAGGAAGGGAGGGAGGGAGGGAGGAAAGAAGGGAGGAAGAAAGCAAGAAAGGAGTCTTAAGAAACTGAAACAGGACAAAGATGCTTATTATATATATTCCTACTTATGTGTCCATTGTCACAGACAGGAAAAAGAATACAAGATATAAATACAAAATGAAAAGATTGGAAGAAAGAAGCTATTTAATTTATTAATTATTAAATTAATAATAATCAATTACCTATTCATTACAAAAGGAAAAATAATAAGTAGTGGAGAAGTCAGGCAAAACGTTACACAAGTACACCTTTATTAAAGACATTAGATAAAACTTAGAAAATGGAGGTATATACCATGTCCACAGATAGAAAGGTTTAATATCAAAAAGATACACAGCACAAGGAGAGAGAACCCAAACAGAACACCATAACCCTGCTGAGTTGAAGAGACAGAGAGAGGAGTTCAGCAAGTCTGAGGCATCAGGAATTGGCAAAGTACATGGGAAAAGAGGAGTAATGTAGAGAAACAGCTCCAGGAGTCTGTATATGGAGTCCTCTTACGGGGACTTTGGATGAATACTAAGCTGTGCACTTGTTTACTCTCATGGAACTATATTCATCTGTGCAGAGAGTATAGTTTTATGAGAGTAAACGGAAAACTACTGGAGATGAAACAACTACTAGAAATCTAAAACTGAGCAACCACTGGAGCTTGCACAGGGCAGATCTGCCAGGGAGTAGAAAGCTCACTAAATACCAAAGGCATCCAATAGAGAGTCCAGAAATGTGAAACTTTAATAATAGAACAAAACTACCCCTAGTGTGGGGTTACTCTAAACTAGCTTAATAGAGCATTTTTAAAAGCTTTAAAAGGCTCTAGCTGATCCCAAAGAAAGTTAGCTGCCTGTCAAAATGAAACTCAGTTCTCTTTTAAAAAGACAAAGAAATTCAAATATCAACAATGTGACACATTGTACAGTATTTAATTAAAAAGCATTAAGAATGTGAAGAAGTAGGAAACAATGACGCATAACCAGCAGAAAATAAGAGAATAAAAATAGACCCAGAAGTGACAGAGATAATGCAATTGACAGATAAGGACTTAAAACAACCATTGTATCAAGGTTTTAAAGGAAAGCATACACATAATCAGGAGCAAAAGAGAATGAGAATTAATCTCAAGGCATCCAAGGAGGTTGATGCATGTAAGAATGAAGGTATTAAGATCCTTCAGGAAATGTGAATGTACCACATCAGGGGGTAGATGTTAATACTGGAAATGAAGACATTTTATTTCTCTAAATCTGAAGGAAGGGAGGATAGAATCAATGATAATGGGGGAAAAAATGTAATTGTATCCAAGAAACAGAAAGAGAATTCATGTCAGATAGCCTTGTTCTGAGTATGAGGAGTTTCACTGTAAAATCAAAAAAAACAAACTGCCTGAATTAAGAGGAATAAAGTGGATGTGCGGGTTTGGAAGCAAATGATAAGACATAAGTTAAGTACATGTAGGATGATATTAAAGCTACAAACTATGTCAGACGTTGTTAATTTCTAGTAGAAAAATCCAATATATAATATGACTTTCTGCATCAGTTTTAAGATTGGAACGCCAATATGGTGCAAGTTTCATCAACAGGCAAAAAAATTTAGAATGTTAGTTGAACCAAGTCATGTAGAAAGAACTCAGGATATAAATGATGTAATGGGGTAACAGAAAGAGATCAAGTTCCTAGAGACTATAAAAATGGCAGAGTGGATTTAGGAAACTGGGGGAATGGCAACAACAGGAGAGATGGTTGTGTCAGTAGGAGCAAACCACTTCAGAAAGAGTCAGTGGCTGGTCTTGCATACAGGTTATTGATTAGAACTGAAATAAGGTTAAATTAAAGTACGAAAACAATGGAGCTGATCAAAAAAGTGGTGGAAATATATAGGGTAGAGACAAGTAGAGAAACCCAAGTATTAAAGTCCTTAGGGAATTTTGAGGATCTTTCTGTTGAAAGATAGAGTGAAGAGGGTGTGTCATAAATTAAATCAAATGTTGCTGTTTTGGAAGGAGAGGGTAGGAGAAGGCCCTCACTATGGCATGAGATGTACAACCACTCACATTTGCCTTAGAAAGGTATCCAGGTGTCAGGATAACAGAAAGGATACGCTAGTCCAAACCATATTGCTCTAGCCTGTCGTACTTGTACACCAAATCTATTAGCAGACTCTCATCCTTTAGCTTAAGGTTTTATTTCCTCTTAAAATTTAAAATGCTTGTGAAAGGAATATTCATTCAACCTGATCCTTCATCTTTTGTGGAGCTGATGAATTTCTCAAATCTTTTTACTGGAGTAGTTTTAATAAAAAGAGAGGGGAAAATGCTGGATAGTAGAGAAGTCCCAATAAGAAGAAAATAATGCACCAAACAGGAGGCTGGGAACGTGTCATTTATGATTTCAACTGAGATCAATCTTACATGCCACACCCTGTGCATACCTGGGTTGTGCAACTCTGAAATAGGTGTGGCACACCTGTAAGTGTTCCAGGATGAGTCTAGGCAAAGACTTTTCCTGAACCCCTGTCAAATATACTGCTCAAAAAACTTGGGCTTAAGACAAATCCCCTAAAAGGAAAGATTTTGCTCACCAGATGGTAAACTCAGTTTCCTCCCTTTATTACCAATTGCCTGCAGAAGACTGAATGGGAGAAAAAAATTAATATATAATCTCTGGGTGTATATAGGAAAGAGGCTGGGGACAGAGTGGGAAGGTGAAGCGGAAGGATGTATACTATTATGCATACTATTTGGTTGTCTGTATCCAGGGAGTTAATCCCTTTCTTTGAACAAATCAAAATGACTTGACAGCTATAATTAAAAATCCAGTCTGTCTTAGAACTAAAACCCAGATAAAAGTAAATTTCTTATTTTCCTGAATACATACATAGCTATCTACTCTTTATCCTTTATTTTCATCTATGTGTGTGTATGTGTGTTTTTATTTACAAAGGAAGCAACAAAATTTTTAAAACTCTCCCTCTTATCCAGAGTCACATAACAATGGGAGGAAGTAACCAGGTCACAGAAGAATCTTGACCTTCAGTGGTTGCTCAGGATTCTAAAGCTCATCCTGTACTTCTAGGGGCAGGATAATAGCGTCCTCATTGCAGCCTAAACCGTATCTTTGCAATGCACCCATTCTGGGGAGGTTAAAAGAGGAGCATATAAAAATGTGTGTATTAAGCATGGGGAGTATGAAGTACATAGTTTCTAGCTCACTGATTTTGACAAAGCATTTCGATTATCCACATCAATTGTCTTCAAAATCACCATTCATTATGTTACTGTAATGCTTCAAACACCAAGACTTCATGAACACAAACACAGTCTCTAAACTATGTGGCTTCATACAAATAATAGTCTAATCATGTAGTAAACTGTAGCATTAAAGATTTGTGATTAAATGTATATTTTTGTAATAAAAAATAAATTTAGTGAGTGATGTCAGTGAAAATGGCACAGTAAGAAAATCCAAAATCCTCTTCTCCATAAAAGCAATGAGAACACCTGCAAAAATTGCTAGAACTAACATTTTCAGAACTTTGGAAATTAACCAAAATCTCTCAGTTATCTAGGGAACATTTATTCAAGACAAACTCCTGAATCTCAGTAAGAACAGCAGGATATATGATGTTTTAACATGCCCCATTCCCATCCCACTTCCCCAACTCTGCAGTGGCCTTGAAAACCAGCAGCCTGCAATCATGGTGGAAACTAGCAGTCTGGCAGCCAATGGAGGGAAAGGAACAGGTTTGTATCTCCTTCAGAGCCACATTTCCAGATTATTCTCATTATTTGACCTGCCTACTGGCTCCTTGGAAGACCTTACTCACAAGGCTGTTGTTATTTCATTTGACTTCAATATTGCCCGGTACCAAGAGGCTTTTCTCTAGGGCTGTTTGTCAAAATAATCAGTCAATCCTTTAACACTGGTGATGCCCAATTCAGGAGCTAATAACTGAGGTAAATATTAGCATAATTAAAGAGCTTAAAAGATAAAGCTGAGGAAAGAGATGTCCATAGGGGCTTTGAAAAGCTCCAACAAATTCCAGGGAAGCTAAATGGTCATGCACACACCCAGGACTGTGCCAATGCCCAGGAAAGATTCGTGAAGACCCTAAGCTCTCACCTCTAGCTAATTCTGAAGCTCCACCAAGCAGGAAGTAAAGGCTAATGCAGAGTTGTAAGGTACCTGGCTGAGTGTTAAATATTCCAACACACACACACAGAGAACCCCTTGGAAAAGATTGGGTGATGTGTAAGTTCCAGGCATTTAGGGAAATCTCCATCTAATCATTAGCTGACCACTAAGCTAACCAGGCAGAGAATTAAGTGGCCATATGTGACAAAGAATACAGATTTTACAGAATTAGTTCATATACATAACTAAAAAAACAGTAGCAACAAACAGCAACAATAATAGGCCCTAGGGAGGAGAGAGAATCTGATTTCTAAAATTCCCACATTGTATCATTTAAAATGTCCGATTTTGAATAAAAAATCATGAGATATGCAAAGAAACAATAAAGTATGGCCTAAACACAAAGAAAAAAGTAGTCAACAGAAACTTCTCTGAAGAAACCTATACGTTGTACCTACTAGAAGAAAACATTAATCAGCTATTTTAAAAATGCTCAAGAACTAAAGGAAACCATGTCTAAAGAACTAAAGGAAAGTATGAAAATAACATCTTAGCAAGTAGAGAATATCATTAAAGATATAGAAATTATCAAAAATGACCAAATAAAAAATCTAGAGTTGACAACTACAATAACTGAAATGAAAAATTTATTAGATGGGCTCAACAGCAGATTTATGCAGGCAGAGGATATAACCAGCAAACTTGAAGATAGCTCAAATGAATTTGCCCAGTGTGAAGAACAGAAACAAAAAATAATGAAAAATTAACAGAGCCTCAGAGAACTGTGGGACACCATCAAGCATACACACGTAGAGAGAATTCCAGAGAAAAAGAAGAAAAAGGAAAAGAAAGAATTGACAAAGTAATGGCCAAAAATTCCCAATATTGATTTTAAAAAACATTGCACATCTAAGGAGCTCAATAAGCTCCAACTAGAATAATTTAAAGAGATCCATACCTACACACATCATAATTAAACATCAAATCAAAAACAGATATCAAAAGGGAAATTAGAAATTACTTTGAGATGAACACATCTCAAATAAAAACATATCATCCAAAAACTAGTGGGATGAATCCAAAGCAGTGCTCACAGAGAAATGTATAGCTTTAAATTGCTAGATTAAAAAGGATGAAGAATCTCAAATCAAATAACAAACCTTCCACGTCCAACACTGAGAAAAGAGAAGCAAACTAAACTTAAAACAAATGGAAGGAAGGAATGGAAATTAATGAAATATAGAATAGAAAAATAATGAATAAAATCAATGAAACTAAAGACTGGTTCATTAAAAAGATGGAAATTAACAAACCTTTAGATAGATTAACTAAGAAAAAGAGCAAAGACTCAAATTACTTGAAAGAAAATGATAGGACATTACTACCTAACTTACATGGGCAAAAAAGGATTGTAAAAGAATACTATAAACAACTGCATGCCAATAAATGAGATAACTTAGATGAAATGAAAAAATTCATAGAAAAACACAAACTACTAAGGCTGTTTCTAAAAGAAACAGACGATCTGAGTAGATCTATAGCAAGTAAAGAGGTTGAGTGAATAATAAAAAAAACTACCCACAAAGAAAAGCCCAGATCCAGATGGCTTCACTCCTGAATTCTACCAAACATTGAAAGAAAATTTAATACCAATTCTTCAAAACTTCTTACACAAAATAGAAGAAGAGGGAATACTCGTTTGATCCTGAGGTCAGCATTAGCCTCCTACCAAAATCAGGCAAAGATATCACAAGAAAAGAAAAGTATAGACCAACACCTTTTATGAATATGGACACAAAAATCTTCAACAAAACAGAAGCAAACCAAATCCATTACCATATGAAAGGCATTATATACCATAACCAAATGTGATTTATCCCAGGTATGCAAGGTTGGTTTAATATCTGGACAGCAACTCATGTAATAAACTATATCAGTATTTTTTTAATGACAAAATCATTTGAATACATGCAAAAAAATTTGACAAAAGTCAACATCTTTTCATAACAAAAGCACAGCAAATTATGGATAGAAAGGAACATTCTTAACCTGACAAAGGGCATCTACACAGCTGACATCATACTTCATGGTAAAGATTGGAT
This sequence comes from Equus caballus, assembly GCF_041296265.1. NCBI lineage: Eukaryota > Metazoa > Chordata > Mammalia > Perissodactyla > Equidae > Equus > Equus caballus. The sequence continues at coordinate 24,543,607 of NC_091687.1, forward strand.
GCTTTTCTCTTAATATCAGGAAAAATCAAGGATGTCCTCTCTTGCCACTTCTGTTTAACATTATCCTAGAGATTATAGTCAGTGGATTTGAGAAAGAAAAAAAAGGTATCAAGACTGGGACAAAAGAAGTAAAATTATCTCTATTCATAGGTGGCATAATTTTGTATATAGAAAATCCTAAATAATCCACTAAAAAACAATTAGAACTAATATGTGAATTTAGCAAAATTGCAGGATATAAAATCAATATACAAAAATCAATTGTATTTCTATACACTTGTAATGAACAATTAAAAATGAAATTAAAGAAGCAATTCCATTCATAATAGCATCAAAAAGAATAAAATACTTAGAAATAAATTTAACAAAAGAAGTGCCAAGCTTATACACTGAAAACTACAAAACATTGCTGAAAGAAATTAAAGAAGATCAAAACAAATGGGGAAACGTTGTATGTTCATGGATCAGTAGACTTAGCATGGTTGAGGCACTCCTCAAATGATCTACAGATTCAATGCAATCCCTATCAGAATTCCAGCTGACTTCTTCATAGAAGTTGACAAGCTGATTCTAAAATTCACATGGAATTGCAAGTGATCCAGAATAGCCAAAACAATCTTGGAAAAGGAGAACGAAGTAGGAGAACTCGCACTTCACAATTTCAAAACTTACTCCAAAGCAATGATAATCAAGACAGCGTGTTACTGGCACAAGGATACACTTATAGACCAATGTTATAGAACTGAGAGTTCACAAATGAACTTATGTGCCTTTGGTCAATTGATTTTTGACAAGAATGCCAACACCATTCATTAGGGGAAAGAATAGTCTCTTAAACAAAGGGATATCTGCATGATAAAAAAATGAAATTGGACTCATCTCACATTATATATAAGAATTATCACAAAATGTATAGAAGGTCTAAATGTAAAAGCTAAAACTATAAAACTCTTAGAAGAAAACATAGGAGTAAATCTTCATTACCTCGGATCTAACATTGGTTTCTTAGCTGTGACACCAAAAGGCACAAGCAACAAAAGAAAAATAGAGAATTTGGACCATTAAAATGAAAAACTTTTGTGCACCAAAGACATGATCAAGACAGTGAAAAGCAACCCAGACGGTGATAAAAAATATGTGCAAATCATGCATCAGATAAGTATCTAGCATCCAGAACATAGAAAGAATTCCTACAACTCAACAACAAAAAGACAAACAACCCAATTGAAATAGGCGAAAGTCTTAAATAGACATTTCTCCAAAGAAGATATACAAATGGCCAACATACACACGAAAAAATGATCAACATTAGTCATTAAGGAAATGTAAACCACAACCACAATGAGATACCACTTCACACTCATTAGGATGACTATCACAAAAAGAAAAATGAAAAATAACAAGCATTGGCAAGGATGTGGAGAAAATGAATTCTCATACATTGCTAGTTGGAATGTAAAATGGCACAGTCTCTTTGGAAAACAGTTTGTCATTTACTCAAAAGTTTAAACTCTGTGTTAAACAAATGTTATATGATTCAGCAATTCCACTTCTAAGTATATACTCCCCAAAATTAAAACATGTTTACACGAAACTTGAACACAAATGTGCAGCAGCGTTGTTCATAACAGCTCAAAAGTGGAAACAACCCAAATATCCATCAGTGGAGGAATGGATGAACAAAATGTGGTATATCCATCCAATATATTATTACTCAGCCGTGAAAAGGAATAAACTCCTGATTCATGCAACAACATGCATGACCTCTAAAAACATTGTGCTGAAAAAGAAGCCAGACACAAAAGGACACATACTGTATGATTACATACATGAATTCATACACATATGAAATGTCCAGATTAGGCAAATCCATACAGATAGAAAGTAGATTAGTGGTTGCTATGGGCTAGGGATAGGAGAGGAATGAGGAGAGACTGCCAATGGATAATGGGTTTCGTATGGGGATGGCTAAAATGTCTGGAATTAGTGGTGATGGCTCTCAACTTTGTGAATATACTAAAAACCCCTGAATTGTACATTTTAATAGATTTAATTTTATGGTTATATGACATATCTCCATTTAAAAGTGAGTTTAGCTTTTAAAATGTGTCAAACGATGATAAAAATGTTTCCAAAAAAGTACCATACTCTCATTTGCTCTTTAAATTATAGTCACCTTTTGCCAAAACCAATTCCCAAGCAAAATCTTTATCCCTGGACAGGCAACTTCCTTTCACCAATCTTGGGGTCTCAAACTCTATTTTGATACTGAAAAGCAAACTTACCAGCTGGGTAAGTAAAGGCATCCAAGTAAAATTCTCTGGGGTTAAATAATTTAAGCTATCTGAAACCGTGACTAAAATTACTATGGCATATTTGAGTATATGTTTTAAAGTCAGTATTCCCTTTATACTATTTGTTTCCTGTCTTTTTTTTATTTATTTATTTTTTCCTTTTTCTCCCCAAAGCCCCCCAGTACATAGTTGTATATTCTTCGTTGTCGGTCCTTCTGGTTGTGGTATGTGGGACGCTGCCTCAGCGTGGTTTGATGAGCTGTGCCATGTCCGCACCCAGGATTCCAAACGGTGGGCCGCCTGCAGCGGAGCGCGCAAACTTAACTGCTCGGCCACGGGGCCAGTCCTTGTTTTCTTTCTTCTGAAGAGGTTAATAAAAAGAGGCAGCTCCTAAAATCCACTTACTTACATTTTTCTCATCCATTTGTTAGGTCTCCTTAACAGTATAGATTTGTTCCCTGCATCTGTGAGTTTGTCAGGAGACTTCAGGCAGGGACCTCAGGGTGGGTGGCGGGGTGGGGGGAGTGGGGGTGATTTGAAGTATTTTATAAAAACTTTGCTCAAGCTCTCCCATGGATTTTATTTATCATCCCTTTAATATATGACAGAGTCTAATTCACTGATGTATGACATACAAAAATCATGCTAACAGTTCTTTAGTTCATTTGTAGCATAATATTTTTGCAAGCAACCTAAATTTTCTAACAAGACAGGATAAAAATAACTACATAAAATGTAAGTTATATATACAATGTATCCCTTAAATTATTTGCCATATTTTGCAGGCCAGTAACATTTTAGTAACATTTCAAAATTAAAATTGCTTTAAAAATAATTTACATACATGGATTAACATTTTTTTTTTTAGTCATTACAAGAGGGTATAAAATTGAAAGGAAAGGCCTCTTTAACCCCAATTCTATTTCCTGGGATCATCATTGTTAAGATTTTGCTTTAACTTCTTCTGGTGAGTGACATTATGAGTATTAATAACAATTTTCTAGTACCGTTTCTTGATTTATCAACTTTTTAAAAACTTTTAATATTGAGATAATCTAAACTTAGAGAAGAATTGTCCCCCAAAAAGAGAATTCCCACATACCTTTCACTCAGCTTTCATTTATGTTAACGTCTTACTTAACCATAGAACACTTATCAAAACTAAGAAATTAGGGACTGGCCCCGTGGCCGAGTGGTTAAGTTCGCGCGCTCCGCTGCAGGCGGCCCAGTGTTTCGTTGGTTCAAATCCTGGGCGCGGACATGACACTGCTCGTCAAACCACGCTGAGGCGGCGTCCCACATACCACAACTAGAAGGACCCACAACGAAGAATATACAACTATGTACCGGGGGGGCTTTGGGGAGAAAAAGGAAAAAATAAAATCTTAAAAAAAAAAAACTAAGAAATTAACATCAGTATGAGATTATTAACTAAACTACAGAACTTATTCAGATTTCACTGGATCTTCCACTAACAACATTTTCTGCACCAAGATCTCATTCAGGATTTATTAACTTCTAACAAAACCAATTGATCCTTCTCACAGAAAAATGAGATTAGCACACTTACACAACCTCCCATTTTCTTTCCCTCTTGGCCTTCCTATAATTACTACTTACATATTTTTGTTCTTTTAATGGTGTGATTATAACTCCCATGGTTTGATTATCAACTTTGAAAAGTATCTATTGATTTCCCACTTCCAACAGGAGATTAGCATACTTACACTTCCTTTCACTTCTCTTTCCCTACTTCTTAATTTTTGTTAAATTATTACTTTTATATTATTAAGGTTTATCACTTTATTTTTGTATTATAGTACCCTTGTCTTAATTCTTGATGTATTACTATCTACCAAAAATATCCATTTAACACTTTGGCTTTTCAGTTCCTTGAAGGTCATTTCTCCAATGACCTTCTCCTCTGCCTTACGTCAGCCTCTCATTCTCTTTAACATACTTCAGAACTTGTCACTACCAATATCCTCTTCAGCAAAATCTCAAGCATTTTTCTCTCTTCCTACTACCTCTGTCTTTCTAGCTCACTTCCTCCAAAAATTCTTTGCCTTCCAAAAGTTTGCTCATGCCCTTCTGTAATTCCTCCCTCTCACCACTCACTACCCCATCCTTAAGCAACCCTTGGTATGATTTCTGTCACTATATATTAGTTAGTTTCCTAGAATTTTATATGTATGAACAATTATGTATGAACAATTTTTGGCTGGTTTCTTTTACTCAGCAAAATAATTTTGAGTTTCATCCGTGTTGTCCACCTCCCATTTCTTTCTCTTGCTGAATCATATTTCATTGTATGGCTATAACCATTCACCTGTTGATGAACATTTGGGTTGTTTGTAGTTTGGGGCTATACAGATAAAGCTACTATTAACATTTGTTTAGAAATCTTTGTGTGAACACACATTTCCTTTTCTCTTAGGCCATTCCTAGATATAGAATGGCTAGATCACACAGCAGGTTTATGTTTAACTTTTTTATTTCACTTATTTTGTTGAGATCATGATGGTTATAACATTGTGTAATTTCGGGTGTACCTTATTATTTATCAATTTCTGTATAGACTTCATCGTACTCACCACCAGTAGTCTAAATTTTGTCCATCACCGTGTATATGTGCCCCTTTACCCCTTTTGCTCACCACCAGCCCCTTCCCCTCTGGTACCCACTAATCTATTCTCTTTATCGATGTATTTGTTTCTTTTCCACATATGAGTGAAATCATACAGTATTTGTGTATCTCTGTCTGGCTTATTTTGCTTAACATAATATCCTCAAGGACCATCTACATTGTTGTCTTTTTTTATGGCTGAGTAGTGTTCCGCTGTATATATACCACATTTTCCTTATCCACTCATCAGTTAATGGCCACTTGGGTTGCTTTCACATCCTGGCTATTGTGAATAATGCTGCAGTGAACATAGCAGTGCATAAACCTCTTTGAATTGTTGATTTCAAGTTCTTTGGATAAATACCCAGTAGTGGGATAGCTGAACTGTATGGTATTTCTATTTTTAATTTTTTGAGAAATCTCCATATTATTCTCCAAAGTGGCTGCACCAATTTGCATTCCCACCAGCAGTGCATGATGGTTCCCTTTTCTCCACATCCTCTCCAACATTTGTTGTTTTTTTGTCTTGTTAATTATAGCCATTCTGACTGGTGTAAGGTGACATCTCATTGTAGTTTTGATTTGCATTTCCCTAATAATTAGTGATGTTGAACATCTTTTCATGTGTCTGTTGGCCATCTGTATATATTCTTTGGAAAAAGTCTGTTCATATCCTCTGCCCATTTCCTTTTTGTTGTTGTTTTGTTGTATAAGTTCTTTACATATTTTGGAAATTATCCCCTTGTCAGATATATGATTTGCAAATATTTTCTCCCAGTTGGTGAGTTGTCTTTTCATTTTGTTCATGGTTTCCTTTGCCTTGTAGAAGCTTTTTAGTCTGATGTAGTCTCATTTGTTAATTTTTCTTTTGTTTCCCTTGCCTTAGTAGACACGGTGTTTGAAAAGATGCTGCTAAGACCCATGTCAAATAATGTACTGGCTATATTTACTTCTAGGAGTTCTATGTCTTAAGTTCAAGTCTTTAATCCATTTTGAGTTAATTTCTGTATATGGTGCAAGATAATGGTCTACTTTTATTCTTTTGCATGTGGCTGTCCAGTTTTCCCAATACCATTTGTTGCATAGACTTTCCTTTCTCCATTGTATGTTCTAGGCTTCTTTGTCAAAGATTAGCTGTCCGTATACGTGTGGATTTATTTCTGGGCTTTCAATTCTGTTCCATTGATCTGTGTGTCTGTTTTTGTGCCAGTATCCTGCTTTTTTGATTACTATAGCTTTGTAGTGTATTTTGAAGTCAGGAATTGTGATGCCTCCAGCTTTGCTCTTTTTTCTCAGGATTTCTTTGGCTATTCTTTTTTGTTCCATATAAATTTTAGGATTCTTTGTTCTATTTCCATGAAGAATGTCATTGGGATTCTGATTGAATCTGTAGATCATTTCAGGTAGTATGGACATTTTAACTATGTTTATTCTTCCATCCCATCATCATGAAATATCTTTCAATTTCTTTATGTCTTCATCAATTCCTTTCAATAATGCCTTATAGTTTTCAGTGTATAGGTATTTCACCTCTTTGGTTAAGTTTATTCTTAGATATTGTATTCTTTTTGTTGTGATTGTAAATGGGATTATATTCTTGACTTCTCTTTCTGCTAGTTCGTTGTTAATGTATAGAAATGCAACTGATTTTTTAAATTGATTTTGTACCCTGCAACTTTGCTGTAGTTGTTGAATATTTCTAATCGTTTCTGATGGATTCTTTGGGGTTTTCTGTGTATAGAATCATGTCATCTTCAAACAGTTAGAGGTTCATTTCTTCCTTTCCAATTTGAACTCCTTTTATTTATTTATTTATTTTTGCCTAATTATTCTGGCTAAAACCTCCAGTACTATGTTGAATAGGAGTGGCAAGAGTGGGAACCCTTGGTTTGTTGCTGTTCTCAGAGGGATGGCTTTCAGTTTTTCACTGTTGAGTATGATGTTGGCTTTGGGTTTGTCATATATGGCCTTTATTATGTTGAGGTAGTTTCTTTCTGTACCCATTTTATTGAGAGTTTTTTAATCATAAATGGATTTTGGATCCTGTCAAATACTTTCTCTGCATCTGTGGAGATGATCATGTGATTTTTATTCCTCATTTTGTTAACATGGTATATCACATTCATTGATTTTCAGATATTGAACCATCCCTGAATCCCTGGAAGAAATCCCACTTGATCATTGTGTATCCTTTTAATGTATTGCTGTATTTGATTTGCCAGTATTTTGTTGAGGATTTTTGCGTCTATGTTCATCAGCAATATTGGCCTATAATTTTCCTTTTTTGTGTTGTCCTTGACTAGTTTTGGTATTAGGGTAATGTTGGCTTCATAGAATGAGTTAGGAAGCATTCTGCCTTCTTCAATTTTTGGAATAGTTTGAGGAGGATAGGTATTAAATCTTCTTTGAATTTTGGTAGAATTCTCCAGAGAAGTCATCTGGTCCTGGACTTTTGCTCTTTGAGAGGTTTTTGATTACTGTTTCAATCTCTTTACTTGTGATTGGTCTATTCAGATTCTCTATTTCTTCTTAATTCAGTTTTGGGAGATTGGGCGAGTCTAAGAATTTATCTATTTCTTATAGGTTATCCAGTTTGTGGGCATATAGTTTTTCATAGTATTCTCTCATAATGCATTGTATTTCTGCAGTATCCATTGTAATTTCTCCTCTTTCATTCTAATTTTATTTGTTTGAGTCTTCTCTCTTTTTTTCTAAGTAAGTCTGGCTAAGAGTTTGTCAATTTTGTTTGTATTCTCAGAGAACCAGCTCTTAGTTTCACTGATCCTTTCTACTGTTTTTTCAGTCTCTATTTCATTTATTTCTGCTCTAATTTTTATGATTTTCCTCTTTCTGATGCCTTTGGGCTTTGTTTGTTATTCTTTTTCTAATTCTGGTAGGTGATGTTTAAGATTACTTATTTGAGATTTTTCTTGTTTGTTGATGTGGACCTGTATTGTTCTGAATTTCCTCCTTATAACCACTTTTGCTACTTCCCATAAGAGTTGGTATGTTGTAGTTTCATTTTCATTTGTCTCCAGGTATTTTTTAATTTATCCTTTTATTTCTTCATTGATCCAATGGTTGTTCAGTAGCATGTATTTAGTCTCAACATATTTGTCACTTTCCCAGGTTTTTTCTTGAGCTTGATTTCTAGTTTCATAGCATTGTGGTTGGAAAAGATGCTTGGGATGATTTCAATCTTCTTAAATTTAGTGAGGCTTGCCTTATTTCCCAGCATATGGTCTATCTTTGAGAATGATACACGTACACCTGAGAAGAATGTGTATTCTGCTGTATTTGGATGGAATACGCTCCTTATATCTGTTAAGTCCATCTGATCAAGTGTCTCACTGAAATCAAATATTTCCTTGTTTACTTTCTGTCTGGATGATCTGTCCATTGATGTAAGTGGGGTGTTGAGGTTCCCTACTATTATTATGTTCCTATTTATTTCTCCCCAGAGGTCTGTTAATATTTGCTTTATGAACATTGGTGCCCATGTGTTAGGTGCATATATATTCATAAGTGTTAAGTGTTCTTGGTGGCATGACTCTTTTATCACTATATCCTGCCCCTCTTGTCTCTCATTGTCTCTTTTATCTTGAAGTCTGCTTTGCCTGATATAAGTATGGCAACAATTGCTTTCTTTTGTTTGCCACTTGCTTGGAGTATTGTATTCCATCTCTTCACTCTGAGCCTATCTTTGTCTTTAGAGCTGTGATGTATTGCCTGTAGGCAGCATATTGTTGGGTTTTGTTTTTTAATCCATCCAGCTACTCTATGTCTTTTGATTGGAGAATTCAATCTATTTACATTTAGAGTGATTATATATATATGAGGATTTAATACTGCCATTTTATCTCTTGTTTTTCCATTGTTCTATGTTTCTATTGTTTCTCTTCCTTTGCATTTCTGACTGACATTTCATTTTGGTGGTTTTCTGTAGAGGTTTTCTCAGTTTTCTCTTTTTTTATGAATGGTGGCTCTGCTCTGATTTTTTGTTTAGTGATTACCATGAGGTTGGTATAAAAGTTCTCATAGATGAGATAGTCCATTTTCTCACAGCCTCTTATCTCTATTAGCCTGAGCAGGTTCCACTGCTTTCCTCTTCCCCTTCTGAGTTATTGTTGTCAAAAATTATTCTGTTTTCTTTTGTGTTTGTGATTAAGTTGAAGTTTTTATAGTTACTTTTGATGGTTTCCTTCCTTTTATCTTTTAAGTTATAATTTAGTATTTGCTTTCCTGTTCTGATAGAGAGCTGCAGTTTTCTGATTTTGAGTATTTATCTCCTTGCTCAAAGGTTCATAGATCTTTGCCTTTTTGTTTCCAGTATGAAGGCATCTTTAATCATTCCTTGTAGGGGATGTCTAGTGGTAATGAACTCCCTCAGGTTTTGTTTATCCAGGAAAGCTTTTATTTCTCCATTGTATCTGAAGGATAGTTTTGCTGGGTAGAGTATTCTTGGCTGAAATTTCTATCTTTCAGTGTTTTGAATATATCCTTTCACTCTCTGATAGCCTGTAAGGTTTCTGCTGAGAAATCCACTGGAAGCCAGATGGGGTTCCTTTGGAGGTTATTTTCTTCTACCTTGCTGCCCTTAATATTTTTTCTTGATCATTGACTTTTGTCAGTTTAGTATACTATTCTATACCTTGGAGAAGGTCTTTTAGCATTGAGGTAATTAGCCATTCTATTAGCTTTATGCATTTGTAAATCTGGTTCCTTCCCCAGGTTTGGGAATTTCTCAGCTATTATTGCTATGGACAAGCTCTCTGCTCCTTTCTTCCTCACTTCTCCCTCTGGAATACCTGTAATCCTTATGTTGCTTGTCCTAGTTGAGTCAGATATTTCTCAACGAATTCCTTCATTTTTTTAAAATCTTAGTCATCTCTCCTTCTCTACCTGTAGCAGTTCTATATGTCTATTCTCTAAATTACTAATTCGTTCCTCTATAAAATCAGCTCTATTTTTTAAGGATTCTAGATTTTTATTTCATTAATTGTTTCCTTCATATCCAGAATTTCTGCTTGTTTTTTTTTTATATAGTTTCAATCTCTTTGGAGAAGTATTCCATCTTCTCATTTAATTTTATTCCTGACCTCATTGAATCGTTTTACCAATTTTTCTTGTAACTCATGGAGTTTCTTTACAACAGCTATTTTGAATTCTCTGTTATTTAGATTGTAAATTTCTGTGATTTTATGGTTGGTTTCTGGAGAATTGTCATTTTTCTTATGATTTGAATTATTGCTGTAGTTTCTCATGGTGTTTGATGAACTAATCTTTTGTTGGTGCATTTGTGGTAGGTGGTAGTATTGGGTTTTAGATTCCACTTGCTACCACTAGGGTGAAGGAGGAGCTGAGTTTCTGAACCCACCCATCTGCTGGAAGTTGTGGGGATATTATGGGTGCTTGCACCAGCCTGGAGAGCATTCAGCACCTGTGTGGTCTGTTGTTGGTGCGCAGGACTTTCTCACAGGGACCAAGCCAGGGCCACTCCTTGGGGCACAGCGGTATTGTGGGCTTCCCCACCACTGGCAAAGTGATCATGAGCAGACTAAGGACTGCTGCTGCCTCTTCCTACAGTCACTCAGGGGCACGTTCCCACTTTCAGGGTGCAGTGGTACTGTGGGTGCTCTTGCCAAGCTGGCAAGCACTTGTGCAAGTGCACAGGGCTGCTGAGGAAGGGCAGGGAGTGCTCACCTATCTCCACCTCCTCCTGGAGGGCCAATCAATCCACCTTCAGGTGTATAACTTCATGGGTCTCTCAGGCTGTCTGTTGTGCTATGTGGGTTTTCTCCATTGGTCAGTGAATGTCCATTTAGTTGTAGTTTGAAGGGGGAAAGATAAAGGAACAGCTCACTCTACCATGTTGCTGACATCACTTCTGTTTAACTTTTTAAGGAACTCCCAAACCATTACCAGAGTGATTGTATCATTTTACATTCCCATCAGCAGTGTATGAGAATTTCAGGTTCTCCATATTTTTACCAATACTTTGTGTAGCTAGTCTTCTCAATTGCAGCCACTCAAATAAATAAGTATGCAGGGTTATCTCATTGTGGTTTAAATTTGCATTTCCCTAATGATTAGTAATGTTAAACATCTTGTAACTATTTGCCATCTGTATGCTTTCTTTGGTGAAGTATCTATTCATATTTTTTGCCAATATTTAAATGGGTTGTTTTAATTGGGTTGTTTTGAGATTTCTTGAATATTCTGGATACAAGTCCTTTATCTGATATATAATTTGCAAATGATTTCTCCCAAGATATCCTTGTCTTTTATTCTCTTAACAGTGTCTTCTGAAGAGCAGAAATTTTATTTTATTTTATTTTATTTTTGAGATAACACTGGTTTATAACATTAGATAAATTTCAGGTGTACATCATTATATTTTGATTTCTGTGTAGATTACATACTGTTCACCACCCAAAGACTAATTACCATCCAATACCATACACATGTGCCCAGTCATGCCTTTTGGCCTCCTCCCTCCCCTTTCCCCCCAATAACCACCAATCAATTCTCTGTACCTATGTGTGTGTTTGTTTGTTGTTGTTGTTTTTATCTTCTATTTATGAATGAGATCATATGGTATTTGACTTTCTCTCTCTGACTTATTTTGCTTAGCATAATACCCTCAAGGTTCATCCATGTTGTCACAAATGACAAGATTCCATCTTTTTTTATGGCTAAGTGGTATTCCATTGTGTATAAATACCACATCTTCTTTATCCAGTCATCCCTTAATGGGTGCTAAGGTTGTTTCCAAGACTTGGATATTGTGAATAATGCCACAATGAACATAGTGGTGCATATATCTTTACACATTCGTGTATTCATGTCCTTTGGATAAATATCCAGCAGTGGAACAGCTGGATCATATGGTACTTCTATTCTTAACTTTTTGAGGAATCCACATACTGTTTTCCATATTGGCTGCACCAGTTTGCATTCCCACTAGCAGTGTATGAGAGCTCTGTTTTCCCCACATCCTCTCCAACATGTGTTATTTCTTGTCTTGTTAATTACACCCATTCTGACAGGCATGAGGTGATATCTCATTGTAGTTTTGACTTGCACTTCCCTAATAATGAGTGATGTTGAACATCTTTTCATGTGCTTGTAGGCCATCTGTGTATCTTCTTTGGAAAAATGTCTGTTCTGATCTTTTGCCCATTTTTTAATTGGGTTGTTAGTTTTTTGTTGTTGAGATGTATGAGTTCTTTATATATGTTGGATATTAATGACTTATCTGATATACAATTTGCAAATATCTTCTCCCAATCATTAGGTTGTCTTTTAATTTTGTTGATGGTTTCCTTTGCTGTGCAGAAGCTTTTTAGTTTGATGTAGTCCCATTTGTTTATTTTTTCTATTGTTTCCCTTGCCCAGTCAGACATGGTATTTGAAAATATGCTGCTAAGACCAATGTTGAAGAGCGTACTGCTTATCTTTTCTTCTATAAGTTTAATGGTTTCAGGTCTTACATTCAAGTCTTTAATCATGTTGAGTTAATTTTTGTGTATGGTGTAAAACAATCGTCTACTTTCATTCTTTTGCATGTGACTGTCCAGTTTTCCGAATACCATTTATTGAAGAGATATTCCTTTCTCCATTGTATGTTCTTGGCTCTCTTGTTGAAAATTAGCTGTCCATAGATGCATGGGTTTATTTCTGGGCTTTTAATTCTGTTCCGTTGATCTTTGTGTCTGTTTTTATGCCATTACCATGCTGTTTTGATTACTATTACTTTTGCAGTATATTTTGAAACCAGGGAGTGCAATGCCTCCAACTTTGTTCTTTTTTCTCAGGATTCCATTGGCTATTTGGGGTCTTTTGTTGTTCCATAGAAATTTTAGGATTCTTTATTCTATTTCTGTGAAAAGTGTTTATGGAACTTTGCTAGGGATTGCTTTGAATCTGTGGATTGCCTTAGGAAGTATGGACATTTTAACTATGTTAATTCTTCCAATCCAAGAGCACAGAATACCTTTCCCTTTCTTTGTGTCTTCTTCAATTTCTTTCAACAATGTTTTATAGTTTTGGGGATTTAGGTCTTTCACCTCTTTGGTTAAGTTTATTCCTAGGTATTTTATTCTTTTTGTTGCAAATGTAAATGGGATTGTATTCTTAATTTCTCTTTCTGCTACTTTTATTGTTAATGCATTGAAGCGCAAGTGATATTTGTATTTTGATTTTATTTCCTGCAACTTTACTGTCTTCATTTATTATTTCTAAAAGTTTTCTGGTGGATTCTTTAGTGTTTTCTGTAAAGAAAATCATATCTACAAATAGTGACAGTTTCACTTCTTCCTTTCCACTTTGGATCCCTTTTATTTCTTTTCTTGCCTGATTGCTGAAGAGCAGAAATCTTAAATTTTGATTAAGGTCCATTTGTCACTTTTCTTTTATATATAAGAATTTTAGAAATCCATTCAGAAACTGGATTAACATCTTTGCTTTAGGTGTATCCACCCTTATTCAAAGCTGTTCTTTCCCTTTGGGGGAAATTCCTCTGCCTGTTGTGGAACTCCAGAAGTAATTTGAAGCTCTGCTTTGCTCATTATTTAGGCCTCGCTCCCTCATTAGCAGCCCCTCCTACAGCCCCACTTCTTCATGGTACAATAACATGCTCTAGCCTAATGACCGCTAAAGCCTAAGACCACTGTGGCTGATCTCCCTGTGTGCAAGAACTGCTCCATCTATTCCCAACGCAGTTTTGTGGTGATCCCCGGATCACCCCAGCTGTCTGCATTTGTTGGCTCTCAGTTTCTCCAGGGCCCTCTCAGGATGATCCAGGCAGCCTCTGGTATCTTAAGCAGTGCCTCTGCTTTGATTTCTCTACTATTATTACCCTATCTTCTTTCTATCTTTCTGGGATTTCTCAAAAGTTCTGATGTGCTCATGGCATTTTCCTTATTTTCCAGAATGGTTACAGTTTCATTTAATTTACATTTTTATTTCATTTATGGGAGCTTGAGAAGCAGGTAAGACAGCCACATGTGCCATGGTTACTATCTCCAAGTTACACATTCCCAGCCTTTCACACAGACTCCTTATATTGGACAAGATTCCTTCAGCTGAAAGAGACAGACATAAACTAGTTTCAGAAAAAAAGGCAGAGGTGGAGGCAGAAGAGAGATTTACTCGAGTGACTGGGAAATCAAGGCACAGTGGATCTAAGGGTCCAACAATCTCATCTGATTTCTGTCTCCTTTCTTCCTCTGCTTGTCGTCATTCTCAGACAGGCTCTCACCACATGGCAATAAGATGGCTTCTGGTAGCTCCAAACCTACACCATCCTCATAGGTCATGATCCCAAAGACAGACTCTTTCTCTAGTGACATCCATATTTCACATCTCCTGAGGGAACTCTGGCTGGCCCGTATTGAGACATGTGACTAATTTTGAATCACATGGCCAAGGGGATGGATATCGTGGTTGTGTCCACAGCTATAGGCAGTATTTGGAGGTTGGGAAAGTTAAAGAAGGGTCAAGCCTATCCAGAAACACAGAATGGATTCTCCCATTGTAATTATGGGTTCTAAATCTAGGAAAAGAGGAATGGGATTTTGGGCAAATATCCACTCAGAATTAACAAAGCCATGAATTGGATCATGATACCTAGAGTCTAGAATAGACTATCAATGAAAGATTCTAGAAACAAACCAGCTGCATATAAGCATTGAGAATATCATAAAACCATTATTCCTGACAAATGAGGAATGGTTAGCTTGTTAAATGAATGGTGCTCGTAAGAATGGATAACTGTGTAAAAGAAAAAAAAGTTGGAAATTGCTTTTCATTCCTTAAGCCAAATACACCATGTGAAACCAAAATTGTAATGAAAAACACATGAAATTGTAGCCTTAGCATGGAGGATTTTCTAAGGGTTTAGTGAGTCAATACATATTTACTGAACATCTTCTACATGCCAGGGAGTTTTCTAATTATTTGGGACACATCTGTAAACAAAGCAAACATCCTGCCCTGATGGAGTTTGCACTCTCCAGGGCAAATACATAATTAAAAAGCTAGATAAAATAAATAAGCTGTACAGTGTGTTAGGGGTGAGACATGCTATTCAAAGTAGAACTAGAGTAGGATAAGGGGTGATAACTGAGCAGAGTTGAAGGAGGAGAGGGTCAGCTATTGGAAAATGCAGGGGACAGGGCCTTCTGGCCAGAGAATCTGCTAGAGCACAGTCCCTGAAGCAAGGATGTCCCTGGTGTGTTGAGAAGCAAAAAACAGGCCCAGATGTCTGCAAGGGAGGGGACTAGGAGGGGACAGCAGGAGGTGGGGCATATCCCAGGCCCTGTAGGCCACTAGAGGACTTTGGCCTTTACTCTGAACAAACAGGATTTGCTCTAAGCAGATCCAAAAGGATCGCTGGGGCCACTGCTTTAGAGATGGACCTTGATACGAAGAGGGTAGCAGTGGGAACAGGGAGCCCAGTTAGGGGGCTAGCGGAGTGTCCTAGTGAGAGAGGATGGGCTCAGAAAGGAATGTAACTGCAGTGGAGATGGTGACGGGGAAGATCAGGAGTTTAGTGTGCACGATATCTTGCTTTTTAAGTATAAACTGCCTACTCCATATCCCAGAGGGGCGATCACATAAGCAGTTGGTCATACAGCCTGGAGTGTGGGCGAAAGGTCTGACTCAAGTCGAGAAATAGGAAGATGTGACCCACACCTGTGTCATAGAGCTTGAAGCTGAATGAATGAATAGGACCACTGTGGGAGTGAGTGTCAATAGAGGAGTGCAGACAAAGGGTGATACAAAACAACAAATACAAAGGAAAATTTGGAATTTACCCATTGAATCATTTTAAGCTTCTTTGCATTAAAAAAGGAAAATATAAAACAAAAATAGAAAATAGATTTAAACCACATATGACAGATAGAGGGTTACTTACCTTAACAATATGTAAATATCTTGAAAATCAGTAAGAGAAATTCAACTACATCAATAGCAAAGTGGGCAAAAGACACCAAAGAAAATGATCAATAATAAAGATTTGACAATGTCATCCTAAATAATAAACACAAGTGGAAATAGTAATAAATACCATGCTTGTATTATAAAATTAGAGAATGATTTTAATAATAAAGGACTTGGAGAAGACAAGATGATCTCCATACTTTGTAAAACCAAAAACGCATGTTGCAAAGCTATACATACCAAATATATCATTTTAATAAAAAATAAACCTAGGGGCTGGCCCAGTGGTGCAGAGTTTAAGTTCACACACTTTGCTTCAGTGGCCTGGGGTTTGCCGGTCTTGATCAAGCCATGCTGTGGCAGGCGTCCCACATGTAAAATAGAAGAAGTTGGGCACAGATGTTAGCTCAGGGCCAATCTCACTCAGCAAAAACAAGAGGAGGATTGGTGGCAGATGTTAGCCCAGGGCTAACTTTCCAGTAAAAATAAAAATAAACCTATATTTATATAATGTTAATCTACTGTAGGACGTGATGCTACTTATACAATAGGATATAAATTGTAAAGGGAAAGTGTGTACATGCGCAGAGACACTTTTACACATGGAAGAAAATGTGCCAAAATGTGGATAATGATTGGTCCTTGGTGATGGGATGATGGATTTTTTTCTTATATCTTTATTTTCTCAAAATGTCAACTATTATCATGCATGTTTTTGGTAAGCAGGGAAACAGTTCAATTAAAAAATAAAACATTGAGAACAAGAATTCCGAATAAATACACAGCTTACAAAAGCATTGGTAAAGTGTTAGCTAAACATAAGAATACATAGCAGTGAACAAGGAAACCACTGTTTACATGTTCTCATCCAGCTACAAATAAGGCACTTCACACACAGATTTGCAAGGCTGTGTCACTGCTATATTGCTAAACTAAATTTGTTTAGTTCTATAATACTGTAGGGACTGCATGAACAATACCCTTCTATAGAGAAACGTTCAAATAAGCAGACAGCGACCTAGACAATGTGGCTTATACAGCCCCCTAAATCACTTGTTCAAATTTACTGGTCTCCCTTTCCTAAAAATCCTATTATTTGGGTTGCTTCTTTCAATTACACAAAGCGGAAGCATATGCTATTTGGAGGAGGAGGAAGGGCCCAGGATCTCTCGTTTGTGCGGTAATGTGGATTAATCTCTGAGCTTGTCTAACCAAACTACAGAAGGAAAAAAAGAATCTGACCTGAAGATAAACTTCAGCACACGCACTCTGGTTAAGCATGGTAGATTGAAACCACAAATCTACCTCCAAGACTTCTTGAAGTCCCAATAAATTTTTAAAGGAATTGAAAAATTTGTATCTCTATCCAAATCTCTCAAAAAGGAAAAAGAAAATGAGAGAGAGAAGAAAGTAAATAAGAGATAACTGCCACTTCTTAGAAGGAGGAAGGCCTGCGGACAATGGTAAATGGCCTAGCAGAATGGAGATAGCTGAGACCACCCTGCAGTGGGTAGCAGGGTGGTAACCATCTGCAAAGAACAAGCTGGTCTATGCTACAGAACCCTGAAAGGCTTAGCAACTGACAGCAGAGCTACCTTAAATGCTGAGTTTGAAATGTAAATGAAAATAAGGAATTGATTAAAGGTCCACACAAAAAGCAGTCAAATTCCCAGATTTCCAATCCCAGACCCAACAGCAAAAGGCTCCTCCCTCTCTGTCCTCGAGAGTGGATGTGCTGTATGCACACACAGGTTACCGAAGCAGCAAAGAATGAATTGAGAGGTTTATCTTATATAGTTTACCTCTTATAAAGCATAACGGGTCCAACGAATAAAGGTACACAATCCTGGTATTGAAGTTACTGAAACATGTGGCGTCTGAGTGAACACTTGGAGCTCTGACAGAGCTGGTCTCGTAGACATCATAAGGTTACATGAAGGAAGCAAGAGGACAAGAATGCTTCATGGCTCCGTTCATTCCCAGAAGGCTTTTATTTGACGCTTTGATTAGGTTTAGTGTTAATCCGCATTTTAGAGGACATCATTACATATCGGTCAACAAATCTCTAAGCTTTATGATTTTGATGTGTCAAAATGAAATAACCAACCAAACGAACTATGAAGAAAATATGACATAGAACTGACTTAAAATTTATTCAAAAACCCTTTAATTTATTAGTTGCATTTTGTAAAAAAGGTTACCATGTACCAACTTTGTTTTCATTTATTTCCTTAATACAAAATTAATTTTAGCAAAGAGGAATGAAATTCCCAATACGTATCTGGTACTTAGTGTATCTGAGCTGAATTATTAAATCTTCCTGGACCTACTGAATTAGTTGCATTTTTTCACTGGTGACTTGTTATTCACAGTCCTAGTTATTTATTCATCTAACTAAACTAAATGCACTGAAAATAGCTTCAAATTTTGTGTAATATTATAATAAGAGATTGTGTGCACGTGTTTAATCTTGTATCTACATTAAATATATAGATATGGCTCAGAGAGAGATTTCACAAGTGAATTTTGGTTTTGATTTGGTGTCTGCTACAGTCATATGTTACCACATAGTTGGCACATAATATATAAAGTACTTTTCTCCCACCTATTCTGTCATGCCACCAAATTTAGCCCTTTTATTAGTAATATTTATACTGTCTGCTGGTTTATTTTGGTGTGGATAAAAGAAAATGTTTATTTTATTTTATTTCCTGAGACTTGAAAGTAGCCACACCAGGCTCAACTTGTAAGAGCTAACTCGGGGGTAACTTTGTAAAGTCAGTTAACAGGGAGTTTTCAAGAAACTGTATTTGCCATAGTGCAGAGAAACAAAAAGCAGCAGGGAAATCGCAAGTCTTGCCAATCGTGGGTTCTGTCATTCTGGGATGCAGAAATACAAAATTAAAAAGGCCAGTCCTGGCCCCTGTGATTTCCTTTTCTCTGGGTCCAACGCTTTGGACTCCAGTCAACCCCAGCAGCTGGCATCCAAGACTAGTCTTAGTAGGTCAGGTTGGAATCCTGACCATTCCCACTCAGCCCTTCATCTGTACCCACCACACACAAGGGGCCATTTGAATGAGACCTTAAGAACCAGAGCTCTGCCTATTCTTCATTTTGGGCAAGATTCATCTTTGTTCCTCAAAAGACAATGACTGTGCTCCTTTCCTCTCAGTTGAACTCTTGGCAACCTACAAAAAGCAGGGCATCTGCTTCTGTGGTCTTAATTTCCCACTGAACTCACTTTGTGTTTATTGAAATATATTCGTAGCTCTTGAATGAATATTATGAGCTTTGGAGTTAGGGAACTGGTGATAATGGCTTAGAGGCAGTCATGAAGGGCCTGGCAGGGCCAGAAGCAGGAACTCCAATCAGCAGACAGTCCACGTCTGCCAGTCACTCCTGAAGCAATTTTCCTCTCCACTCAATCTGGATAAAGTGAACATTCGATTACGGAGGAAACATTTGGTGGGCTCCTAGTATGAATCAGGACTATGCAAGGTATTGCTGGTGTAAAGTCGAGTAAGATGTGATCCCAGTCCTCATGGCTGTTTCAATTTAGTGAAGAAGAATATATCACAACGTGATATTCACTCACTCATTGAACAAGATATTATTGTGCCTTAGGTGCCAGGTCTACAATAGGTCATCTCGTCCTCAACTCCTATTTTTCTCTCACACCCACATCCTATCTATTTTAAATCCTGTCAGCTCTACCTTCAATATATATGCAGAATTCACTGCCACCACCCTACCTTGAGTCGTCAGTGTCTCCTACATGAATTATTGGAAGAATGCCCCAATTGATCATCTCACTTCTACAGTACCTCTATCTGTTCTCCACACAGTGCCCAGAGCGGTTCTTTTAATATGTGAGCCATTAATGAGATGCCCTGGTAGAAAACACTTCAATGGCTCACAAATAGATGAGAAGTTAAAGCCAAATCTCGTAAATGGGGCACAAGGTCTTACAAGGTTGAAGTCACTGTCACCTCTCTAAGTTCATTTCCCGTCGCTCTCACCTCCCTCCCCTCCTGTCACCTTCCTTCCTTGCTGTCCTTCAATATGTTCTTCACCAGGGGCTCAGGGCCTCTGCTCTTGCCATCTCCACCTGGAACTTTCTTCCCTAAGATGGCACACAAGTCACCACATGAACTCGTTCAAGTTTGTGCTTAAATATCACTTTCACAGGGAGGCCTCTCTGACAGCTTCAAAAATTCTCATATTACTGTCAATCTTTTTTTATCCATAGCCCCACCAATGCCCCAACCTGGATTATTTTGAACTAAATATCAGACATTATATCTTTTCACCCATAAATGTTTTAAAAATAAAAGTTTTTGTTTAAAAAAAAAAAAGACCACAGGCTGCCCAGTGGCATAGTGGTTAATTTCACGTGCTCCATTTTGTTGGCCCAAGCCTCGCGGGTTCGGGTCTAGGGTGCAGACCTAACACTAATTGTCAAGCCATGCTGTGGTGGCATCTCACAAAATAGAGGAAGATTGGCACAGATGTTAGCTCAGCGACTGTCTTCCTCACAAAAAAAACCAAAAAGACTACAATACCTTTATTGCATTTAAAAAATTAACAATAATTTTTTAATGCTATCCAATATCCAGTTAGTGCACAAGTTTCCCCCAATGATCAATACATGTTTTTTAAGTTTTTTTGAATCAGAATTCAAATAAGAACCCCTCTTAAGGCTTTTGTTTTTTAATTGCTTCTCTCTCTCTCTCTCTCCCTCTGTCTCTCTGTTTCTTCCTCCCTTGCTGCTTCTCTGCCTCTTTTCCTATTTATTTGTTGAAGAAAGTAAGTAGATTGTCCTGTAGAATTTCACATATTCTAGATTTTGCTGACTGTACACTATCCTCTGTATTTCCTCTAAACTGGTAATTAAATCTAGATGTTTGATCAGGTTTAAGTTCATACTTTTAGCAAGAATATACGTAGGTGATGTTATATATTTCCATCACTAGGTACATAATGTCTGCTTGTCTCCCTTTTTTTTTAATATTGGTAGCCATTAATGGATCCAATAGCACCTGGATCTATTATTTCACTGGAGGTGAAAAGATGTTGACATTCAGCTCTATCAATTCCTCAAGCTTTGTTAGCTGGAAGAGATAATAATAAGTCGAGAAGTAGCTGTGCCAGTTTTGGATGAGGTCATCCAGGAAGTGGATACAGAGAGAGCCCTGGGGACTCTTAACATTTCAGGACAAATGAGAAGAAGAGCTGAAAAAGGAAGCTTAAAAATAAAAGTCCTGGAAAAGAAGAGAATGCCATCAAAGAAACCAATAGAGAAGAAATATTTCAAGAAATAGAGAGTAGTCCACAATGCCAGATATCACAAAGATATCAAATGTGATAAAGGATAGAAAAAAAAATCACTTAGAAACAACAACATGAAATTATGCTCCTTCCCACAATTCCCATTATTGTATTTGAAGGAATGAAAGGAGATTCACATTTACTTAGCACCTGATATGACACCTCCCAACTCCAAAACTGTCTTCCATGTAAGGGTCTCTACCATGAAGGGAAGTTGACTTATCAGGCATTCAGTCCCAGAGGGTTGACTTATCCAAGCTTAAAAGGGCATTGGAAAGTGAACTCTATTTCTTCTGTGATGAATCCACGTCTAGGATTATGGTAACCAGGATCAATTGTGAATATAGCTTAACCACCTGAAAATGGCCAAGTGGAGAATACATGGGGAGGGAAGTAGAATCATCCAAAATGATTGGATATTGAAAGGTAAAATCCAGTTAAGAGAAGTGTCAGCCAGCAAGACAACAGCAAGTAGCCCAGTAGGTGGCTGGGCAGGTTGAGGTTGAGACAGGACCGCCATGAAGAGGGGGTCCTGCTGAGAACCAGGTTCTAAGTGTCCATAAATGGGCTACTCTGGCACAGGCTCCAGCACATGCTGCAGGGAGAGCAGGTGGGTTGTAGGCGTTATGCCAGGTGATTTGGAAACCACCTGTTGAAAAGTTGTTCTGTGGTAGGAAAGATCAGAAGAAGTCAGAAAAATCTCATTACGATTCTAGTAAGTTCAAAGCAATGGTATGAATATTTTCCTACACATAACAAGGACTGGAAAAAGACACAGGTTTTGGGCCCAACTCTGCTCCCTACCAAAAGGATGAACTAAGGCAAATTACATTAAGACTCTGAGCTTTTTTTTTTTTTCATAAGACCTGTACAATAGAGATGGCATTTCTCATCTTATAATTTGTGTTTGGAATAAGTAAGTATATTTTTTAAACTATCAAAGAACCACATCCAAAATAAAAACTCTAATCCTAGAGTTTTAAAAAGTTTAAAGAATCAGCCCTCAGGTCATACAACCAGGTAATGCCTGGGCAGGGAGTAGGCTCTGGATACCTGGGCCTGGCGCTGAGTTCCCCCTGCCCCACCGTGCTGCCTCTCTTTCCTGGGCTCAGTGTTAAGGGCAAAAACAACACACAGACAAATTGCCCACCTTCTGGCAAATACCTGAGGCCATGGCTGTGCCAGCTTGAAAGTGAGCTGCAAAAAAAATAGCATTTACCAGACTCAAGTCCTAAGAAGACTCATTGTCAAAGGATCGAAAGAAACAAAGAAAAATCATTTATTCTCTTCCCGAAAGCCTGCCTACTGCCTAATGAGCAACAAGGGCTTGTACAAACCTCAAATTAGAAAGTGACCTTAAAAGACTTTGGGCAGCAGTTTGATCAGTCTTCCTATTGTTTTTGGAAGCCGTATGCTAATCTGGAAACTATCCCCATGGTATTTACCAGGAAGTAGGTAAAGAGTTAGCCAAAGAAATTTCCGAAGGGATGGGACCTGGTATGTCCAAAGAAGTAATAAATTTCTCCCAAAGATCTTGAACTTTGTCAGAATTCTTCGAGAAACAGGGCTCCTGGTATGAAAGTATGAAAGGAACACCAGTGACTAACATCACAGGATGAGAGCTAAAGCCCAACAAATATGAATATGGGTAAGATTTTTAATAAAAATTTATCTGTAAAGCAAATAAGGGTAACTATTAAGGTCTCACAGCTAATAAATGGTAGAGCAGGAATTTGAATCCTATTCACTTCATTTCCAGAGCTTGTGTTCTTATCATTTACGATGGTTAATTTTATGTGTCAACTTGACTGGGCCACAAGGTGCCCAGATATTTGGGTAAACATTATTTCTGGGCGTGTCTCTGAGGGTGTTTCTAAATGAGATGAACACTTGAATTGGTAGATTGAGTAAAGCTGACTGCCCTTCTCAATGTGGGTGGATCTCATCCAACACATTGAAGACTTGAATAGAAGAAAAAGGCCAAGTAAGGGAGAATTCCTCTCTCTGCCCAAATGTCTTTGAGCTGAAACATTGGTCTCCTGTCTTCAGACTCAGACTCGAAAATGGAACTTATACCATCAATTCTCCTTCCTAGATCTCCAGCTTTCAGACTGCAGCTCTGGGGACTTTTCACTTGGTATAATCCTCTCTCTCTCTCATATATGTATAGATAGTTTCTATTTCTCTGGAAAACCATGATTAATATATCACTACTCAATATGGAAATCTTAATTTAAAATAACAATGATATTTTGAGCATCAATTTGTTAAAATGGTTCTGAAGTTCATTGGGAAGCATAAATAGAAGAGTTAGAAAAGAGTGGAGAACTATATTAGATATTTATTGCTGCATAAGATATTAACCAAAAATTTAGCCATTTGAAACAACAAACACTTATCATCTCATAATTTCTGTGGTTCAGGAATTTGGGAGTTACTTAGTTTGGTTGTTTGGGTTCAAGGTCATTCATGAGACTGCAGAAAAAAAGTCAACCAGGACTATCAGAATATTGAAGAATAATGGATGTTTGGTTAATGTCTTAAAACTGGGTTGTGAAGTTGGTAAAATTTACTAAAAGTCGTTGGCTGGTATACTTGCTAGGGGTGAATTTTATGATATGTAAATTATACCCCAGTAAGGCTGTTTAAAAAAAGAAAAACAACCCAAAGTTATTTCTTTAAAAAGATTAGTTAAATCAATAAATTTTAGCAAGACTGATCAAGGAAAAGAAGTGGAGAAAACACAAATTACCAATATCGGGAATGAAAAAGGAAACATCACTACATATCCTACAGATATTAAAAAGATAATGAGTACAATACAAACAACTTTACAGCTCTAAATTTGACAATATATACAAAACAGACAAATTCCTTAAAAAATACTACTTACCAGAAGTAACACAAGAAGAAATTAAGAATCTTAGATATTTTATGAGGCCAGAATAACTTAGACACCAAAACTTCACAAGCACGTTACAAAATACATACATACAAAAATATTAAACAAATAAAAATTAGCAACCAAATATAACAATATACAAAAGAATAATATATTATGACCATGTAAATCTATTCCAGGAAAGTAAGGGTAACCTAATATTGGAAAGATATTCAAAATAATTCACCATGTGAGGTGGTTTTAAAACATGTCCATAAATGCTTTAACACTCCTCCCTTCAACAGTAGAACATAATTCCTCTCTCCCATAGCATAGGCTGGACTTAATGACTCCCTTTTAACTAATAGAATAAAACAAAATGATGGTATCTGACTTTGGAGACTAGGTCATAAAAAGCACTGTGCAAACAGCTTTGTATTGATGTTACTCAAGCAGCCCTGTGAAAATGCCCACTTGGTAGGAAACTGAAGCCTTTGCCAAAAGCTAGAGAGGAACTGAGGCCTCCTGCCAACAGCCATGTGAGTCAGCCATCTTGGAAGTACACCTTCTAGCCCCCGTCAGACTACAGATGACTGTAACTCTGGCCACCATGTTTTCTGCAACCTCATGGGAGATCCTGAGCCAGGATCACCAAGCTAAGCTGCTACTGGATTTCTAACTCTCAGAAATTGTGTGAGAAAATAAATATGTGTTATCTAAGCTGCTAAATTTGGGGGTAATTTGTTACATGGCAATAGATAATTTATATACCATAATTACTTACAAAGGAGAAAAGAGATACATATATAAAATCATCACAATAAACATAGAAAAAATGTTTAATAAAATCAACGTCAATTAATAAACTTTTAAAAATCTTAGCAGACATGAAATAGAAGGGAATAACCATCATACTTTTTTTTTGGAGGAAGATTAGCCCTGAGTTAACATCTGCTGCCAATACTCCTCTTTTTTGCTGAGGAAGACTGGCCCTGAGCTAACATCTGTGCCCGTCTTCCTCTATTTTATATGTGGGACGCCTGCCACAGCATGGTTTGACAAGTGGTGCATAGGTCCACACCCAGGATCTGAACCAGCAAACCCTGGGCCGCCAAAGCAGAACATGTAAACTTAACCCACTGTGCCACAGGGCCAGCCCCCACCATCCTTTTTCTTAACTCAGGATGAATTATTTTTTCCACCTTTACTGAGATATAATTGACATATGGCTTGTGTGAGGTCAAGGTGTACAACATGATGATTTGATATACACATATATAGTGTGAAATGATTGCTACAATAAGGTTAGTTAACACATCCATCACTTCACATAGGTACCTTTTGTGTATGTGTGAAAACTTAAGATCCACTCTAAGTTGCTAAGGCAACTTTCAAGCATACAATACAATATTGTTAACTATAGTCACCATGCTATACATTGGATCCCAGGAACTTACTCATCTTATAACTGGAAGTTTGACCACCTTCGTCCATCATGCTTAATAAATTATTGAAAGTCTTCCCTGAAATCAGAAATGAGACAGAGATTTCCACAATCACTTCTTCTATTAAACATTGAATTAGAGATTGTAGCCAGACAAGATAAATAAATAAAAGGTAAAAAGATAAGAAAAGAAGAAATAAAATGCCATTATTTACGAACAGGATAATTGTGTACATAAAAACCCAAACTACTATATTTAATGTCATATTATCGAGGTCTCTGACTACAATGTCAATATACAAAAATCAGTCATTTGGAGCAACCAAAACACTTTCATTGTTGGTGGGAGTGTAAAATAGCATAAGCACTGTGAGGAAACGTCTGGCAGTTTTTGTAAAGCTAAGCCTACAACTACCCTTGATGCAGCAATTCCAATTCTAAGTATTTATACAAAACAAATGAAAATTAATGTCCACAAAAAAACTCATACAACAATGTTTGTAATAGCTCCAAACTGGAAGCAGCCCATGTGTCAATTGTGGAAGAATCAATACATAAATTGTGGCATATTTATAAAATAGAATACTACACAGGAATAAGAAAGAGCAAATTACTCACAGACACAGTAATTGTCTGATTCCACTTATAGGAATGTTTAACGGCCCGAAACTAAACTACATTGAAAAATTCAGAGGAGTGGTTGCCTCTGGAAGTGTGGGGGTGGCAACTGGCTGAGATGAGACATAAGGAAACATGGCGATGGTAATGTTCTTTATGATATGGATTTGGGTTGCACAAGTGTATGCATTTGTCAACCTTGAATCATATACTTCAGATTTATTCATTTCATTGTATGAAAATTTAACCTCTAAGGAAATAAAGGAACCACAAACAAATACTAAACTCTAGTTGACGAAAATTCATGCTAAAGTAATTAGGAAGAAAGTACTAATGTCTGCAACTTATTTCAAAATGCGTCAAAAAATAAGATAGATTGATGGATGGATAGAGGAATTCATAGATGAATAAATAGTTGAAAAAACAAGTAAGGCAAAATGTTAATATAGGACATACGTGGTGGTATATAAGTGTTACTGTAAACTTGTTCAAAGTTTCCATGTTTAAATGTTTTCATAATAAAATGTCAGAAAAAATTGTTTCTATGTAACAGCAAAAAGACGAAAATTTAGGGGCTGGCCCCGTGGCCGCTGCAGGCGGCCCAGTGTTTCGTTGGTTCGAATCCTGGGCTCGGACATGGCACTGCTCATCAAACCACGCTGGGGCAGCATCCCACATGCCACAGCTAGAAGGACCCACAACGAAGAATATACAACTATGTACTGGGGGGCTTTGGGGAGAAAAAGGAACCAAAAATAAAATCTTTAAAAAAATTTTTAAAAAAGATGAAAATTTTAACAAGACATCATTAACAAAAGCATTGAAAACATCAAATACCTAAGAATGACTCTAACA
This sequence comes from Equus caballus, assembly GCF_041296265.1. NCBI lineage: Eukaryota > Metazoa > Chordata > Mammalia > Perissodactyla > Equidae > Equus > Equus caballus. The sequence goes on from NC_091687.1 coordinate 24,570,600, forward strand.
AAATATGTATAATATCTCTACAGAAAAAAACCAAAACATTATTTCATAAAATAAAGAACACCTTAATAAACAGAAGAATTTATTATAGTCGGGATCTGGAAGATACAATGTTGTAAATATGTCAGTTTTCCTCCAGGACTTATAGATTTCAATGAAATCCCACTCAGTACCTAGCAAGTTTTTGTTGTTGTGTTGAAGTTGACAAGCTCATTCTAAAAATTTACTTGGAAATACAAAAGATCAGAAATAGATAAGGCAATCTCAAAAAATAAAAATTAATCTGGAGGACTTACACTGCCTGTTGTCAAGACCTATTATAAAGCTATAATAATTAAAATAACATGGAATTGGTGTGAGGCTAGACAAATTGGCCAACTGAATGAACAGAGAATCCAGAAACAGACCCACGCAGATACAGTCCCCAGGTTTAGTACATGCGGCAGGGTCAATAGGAGGTTCTCTTAGGAAAAAATTTAATCTTGGCTCCTACCTCACATCATATACAAAAAAAGATCAATTCCAGATGTATTAGAGATAAATATAGAAGGCAAAACAATAAGTCTTTTGGAAGAAAACAAAGTAGAGCATCTTCAAGACCTTATAGAAGGCAAAGATTTCTTAAACAGGGCACAAAAATACTAACCATATAGAAGAGCAAAATAATAAATTGGACTATGTTAATTTAAGAAAATCTATTCACCAAAAGACGCCATTAAAGGAACAGAAATTAAAGCTACAGAGAGGGGGAAGTTGTTTGTGTTACATATTTCCAACAAAAGACTATCCACAATGTGTAAAGAACTACAGGTCAATAAGAAAAGGCATAAATCCAATTTTTCAAAATAGAGGTAAAACCTGTGCAGGCACAATATCACAGGAGTTGATTTGACTACCTCTCCTCCTCCAGGTCTTTTTTTTTCTCCAGTTTTACTAAGATATAATTGACATACAACATTGTACAAGTATAAAGTGTACAACATCCTGATTTGACTAACAAATATTGTGAAATGACTACCGCAGTAAGTTTAGTTAACATCCATCATCATAGATGCAATAAAAAGAAAAGAAAAAAAGTTTTCTCCTTATGATGAGAACTCCAGATTTACTCTTTTAACAACTTTCCTGTGTGTCCTACAGCAGTGTTAGCTATGGTCATCAAGGTATACATTACATCCCCAGTATTTATTTATCACAGAAGCCTTTCGGGTAACACACTATAGAAATGATCCCTGAAAGTATTGTCTTTCCAGGACTTCTTATACCCACTCATTCTCCTAGGCTATTTGAAATTTTCCTGGGGATCTATCTGAGATGTTACTATTTAAGTTCTCTTCTGTCTCTTCCATTAGTCTTATTCGGTAGAACCCTTCTGTTCAGAAATTCCTCAAATGAGCTGTAATTCTTTTTTCTTGCCTATCCACTCACATGGGTTTTCTGTCTCCCTGTATAGGTCAGGCCTTTGGTATCTCTTGAGGGGCGATAAACCAGCAAGCAGTTCGAGAACTTGGACCCCTTAGATAAAGTGTAGGGAATGTTAGAAGTGGAGGAACCTCTCTGTTCTCAGGCTCTCTGGGAACAAAAAAGAGAGGGGCAATCCTCTGATGGTTATCTGGTCAAACAGGCGTTCAGCTCAGGGCTGTAGTTCCTTTTAACCATCTGGTGTCAGCATGATAAAGGGACCACCCTCCTTAAAGAATTCCATACACAAACCTCTTTCCCCAGCTGGTATCTCTTGGGTATCCTTAAAATATGAGCCTTCCCAGGGTCTCCCCCTGAGAGACAAGCTTTCTGTCTGACTCCTGGACCACGCTCGCATTTTGAGACCACAGAGCCACTGCAGCTCTCGGCCGCAGGTTTGTCTGCATACCCTCCAGGTATGTTTCCTGCACAAGCATGAAGTCTGGAAGAAGATGATGTTAACATATGTGTTTGGGCTACCATCTCTCCAGATATCTTCCACAACAGAGGCCGACCTTTAAGTGCAGATTGATGCTACCCACCAGCTATGTTCACCAAACTGAGCTTTTGTCTCAGTTTCCCCATAGGTGTTTCATCCATCCACATGAACTTCTTGCTGATGTCTGTTTTGCCCTTTGGTGTCTGCTGAATATTCTACTCTGTCTTGTGCCTCACACTGTTCATAGCCTTGATTCTTTAACTAACCCTGCCACAATTACCCCCACCTACTATCTAGAGTCCTGCTTCAACCTCAATTGACACCAAAGCCAAGCTCTTGCTGCCTGCCCCCAGAATGAAGAGACGCCTCCCCTTTATGTTAGTATGAAGACTTAATGCAAGTTGACCTTAAATGCTTTGGGCAGTTGGGTCCTCCTCTTGGGGTGCAGCCCATCCTACACCTCACTCTCTCACCTTACTGCTCTATTCCTCTAGTTTTTGAGATGCCCTTGAGCAAAGCCAAAGCACATTGTAGTATCTATCTCTTTTTGCTTTCAACTGAGAACCTGAGGAGGTCACTATCACTGATTTTCTTTATTGTGGTAGAAAATATATATATCATGAAATTTGCCATTTCAACTACTTTTATGGGTATAATTCAGTGGCATTGATTGTATTCACAAATGTTGTGAAACCATCACCACTATCTATTTCCAACACTTTTTCATCACCCCAGCGGGAACTCTGTACTCATTGATCTACTACTGATTTTAAATGACAAAAGTTTCCATTTGCTAGATTACTGATTTGAGATAAGGGAGATTCAGTAATCACATAGTTAAAGCCTTTTCTTATGTTTAAAGTTTCATGATAGGATACTTCTCTTGGGAAGGGAAGAATGGCAATTAATTCTAAACCTGGTCTGGTGACATCACTGTTCTGGAGCTAATCGTACTGTCTTAAGAAGGCTTAGATCTCCTCCTGAGCCATGGCATTAACTGCATCCTCCATTTCCTGATCAGGCTTTTTGGACACAAGAGTTACATTCCAGCCATTGGGACAGGTACAAAACAGTTTCAGAAGATGTATCCAGGAAAACTATCCCACAGCATCTCAGCAATACCACTCTGCCACTGACACACACATACTGCCTATTCCTTTAGTAACGTCTTCACTACCCAAGGTGGTGTGAGGTAAGTCAGAGGACAGAGTGGACTGTAGACACAGGATCACTCTGGTGAGATAAGGGTATGAACTTTAGCTCTATGACGCCAGAACATCTGTTTTGACTTTTCAAAGTTTTGTTTGTTTGTGTTGGTCATACATCACACAGTGTAGTGGTTAAGTACATGAGTGGACTCTGGAATTAAGCTATCTGGGTTCAAATTAGAGCCATGGAACTTACTAAGCCTTAGAACTTTGTAAGGCTTTTACTTATTAAGGCAAGTTGACAAGTCTCTGTAAGTCTCAATTCCCCAAGCTGTATAGTGCACATTAAAATCATAACTATGAGGAGCTGGCCTGGTGGCGTAGCAGTTAAGTTCATGCACTACACTTTGGAGGCCCAGGGTTTGCAGCTTCGGATCCTTGGTGTGGACCTATACACCATTCATCAAGCCATGCTGTGGCGGGTGTCTCACATACAAAATAGAGGAAGATTGGCACAGACATGAGCTCAGGGACACTCTTCCTCTAGCAAAAAGAGGAAGATTGGCAATAGATGTTAGCTCAGGGCCAATTCTCCTCACACACACACAAAAAATTTCTAAGTATGAGATAAGGCTGTCATGAGGATTAAATGAGGTAAACCTTCTAACCTGCTCAGCTCAGTGTCTGGCCCATACTTAGAACAGTTGTTAAATATTAAACGTATAAGTGAAACAGAACAATAAGTAATTTTCAATAAATGAAGTGTTTAGGTGCTGCTTTTGAGATGCAAAAGCCTGGCTGAAAAGACATAAGGGTTTCAATTAACAAGACTGTTCAAAATGTCAAGTTTACAGATTACTAAAACTGTTTCTTTAAACAGTGCTAGGATGTCAAGTCCCTGCATGGAGCGACTTAAACATTCTTTTCATAGTCTTTCCCTTCCAGTTATAAGATGCCAAGTTTCAGTCAAGCACCTGATTCCAATGATATTCTAATAGGCCCAAGTGTAAGGTGCTTTCATGAGTATTCATCCATAACCTTGATTTCGTCCACTTGTTTTTTTGGGGAAGGTGTTTGGCATTCAATAGCTATGTGGGGAGTCCAGAGAAAACTTCAAGCTCTTGAGAAGTTTGTACTTTGTACTGTTGAGATTATTCTAATTCCAGCAAAACATCCCATTTCAGTCTGTTGTAACAACCTGCGTGATTACACACCTGAACGTGTCCTTGGAATGTGCCAAGCCACAAGCAAAGGCCAACTATTCCAGCTATGTCTCCATAGTTCAGCACCCGTATCTTTTCACAAACAAGAACCAAAACAGCCCCTGGTCTCATTGCTTGAACATGGTTGGGAAACTCATGCCCTCAGGTCATCATCTCCCATCTCAGGTCATGTGATAAACATCCATAAATAAGGATAATTCAGGCTGAAGGCTAAAAAATAAATAAGTGACCCAGAAGAAACCACAATATCTATTTTAGAGTTTTTTAGAGATAGTAGACAGAACAGGAATTGGGTCTGTTCATAACCAGGTCAATGATTTCCAAAAGCCTAAGTAATATCCACCAAATGTGACAAACTAGATGACGGTAGACTCAGCAGCCAAGAAATCTGATCACAAGTGGAAGAGAAGGGAGCAGGACAATTCTTGATATCTGCTGGGCATTCACCACCGAGAAAGGGGAAGTTCATCTGAACTCTCTGTGAAATAATAGTTGATTCCAGACACAAGGAGAATCTCTTGAAGAACTTGTACAGGGAGAGAACTGGAAAAAAAACCCCACAAAGTTCCAAGGTGACCTGGAGTGTAAAACCAAGACCCAGTAGCTGACAGGTTGGTCGTATACGCTGACCACATGTGATGGTGGGGAGAGGCAAGGCTGACCCAGTGTTCCTATAGGCACTGCCCAACCCTATCCACAGGCATACGACAGCAAACCATTTGCAGACTTAATTTTGCACTCGAAGGGAAGCTGCCCATATAGCCAGGTGTGTATATTGTAGGCTCAGAAGGGTTGAGATTGCAGGTGGCAGTTTGGGGTAAGGAGAGATAGGGGTTGACATTTGCAAAGCCTTTTAATACCACCAATACCAATCATAAGGAATGAAAGTATCTTTAATATTATATATGCAATGTTTAATAACTACATTTTTAAATTAATATTTGCTTAATTTTTAAATTAAATTGGCACTGCTATCCCAATATGCCAAACTCATTCCATTTTTCTGTTGCAGAAAAAAATGTGACTTCTACAGAGTTATATTCTTAACATAGAAATGAGTGTATATTTTGTTTTATGTCAAGCATTTTCATGTTGCATAAACATTGCAATTATTATTTTAAGTTCTGCATCCTGTATTTACCTCCATTTTAATTTTTTCATGGAATATTGAAGTTGATGCCCATGTTTTGCTTTTATGTATAAATATTACAATAATTACCTTCTTCCTTTTAGATAAAAAGTCCCTTGTTTAAGTTCCAAGAGGCAGGATTCTGATCAAAAAATATTTTTGCAGGGGCCGGCCCTATGGCGTAGTGGTTAACTTTGGCGTGCTCCACTTTGGGGGCATGGGTTCACAGGTTCTAATCCCAGATACAGACCTACACCACTTGTCAGCCATGCTGTGACAATAAATATAAAGTGGAGGAAGATTGGCACAGATGTTAGCTCGGGGCTAATTGTCCTCAGCAAAAAAAAAAAAAAAAAAAAAAAAAAAAAAAGTCTATATGCATGTCTGTTTGTTATTTTTCTCATTATAGATGCTGCCAAATTAATAGCAAGAAACACTGTATTAATTTACATCACACATGTTATGGGTGAGTGCACCACTTTCATGTCTAACACACTAGCTATTTTGCCATTCCAACTAAGCATAAAAGACATCTCACTGGTCTTTTAAATACACATAATTTCATTCATAAATAACAGTGTTGACCATCCTTCAATGCTTGCGTGCTAAAAATATATCCTACTAGGTAAATTTTCTATACTTAAAGACCTCATTTGGTGCTCATTAGTTTGAAAAATAAATATATTTTCTCATACAAGTTGAAAATATTTTCCCACTTATTTATTTTTACTTTTGATCAGTATTTTGCTCGTATGTTTAATTACTTTTTATATTCTCATGATTTGGGAGTCAGCTGGAGATATCTTGCAGTGCCTGTGCTCTGGAAAGATCACACTGGAAAGATCCCTATAAAACTAATAAGAAATGAATAATGTGACAGATAATTTGAGGAATATCATTGAAAAGAATTGAGACTATCAAACTGAAGAAGGATGAACCTACAATCTCTCCTGAGAAAGAATAGTATCTAAAGGAAGTTAGCGGAGGATGGAGCCCTGTCAGTGCCTGCAAAGGTTACACTTGGAACAAGGTGCTCTTGTAAGCAGAAAGCCAAATGCCACAGTGGCTAGTTTTGAAAGAACACCAAAAAGAGACCGCAGAAATAAGCCTCACTAGCGGGTCTGCCAGAGGCTCTGATTCTCCCCTCCAGGAGGGTTTGTCAGCTCAAAATCCCACCCTGACACGGCCGATTGGTGAGGGATATGGAAGTTTGAAGTTCAAATTTGTGCAAGAAGTTACATCCAAAAATAGCTTGTTTTTGTTCTCTTTTCTATAATTGTTTTATGTTTTCAGATTTTTGTTTCCAAAATGGTGAATCATTGACTTGGTTGTGTAAATTCAGAGTAAATGTGAATTTGTCTTCTAAGCGAATCTCTAACTTAATATTATGTGAAAAGTGGACATCTTATAAACTACCTGGATGGAAAATGAACCTGACGTGCTCTGGAAAGTGATGTTAGAAGGCATATAAACTGGTTCTGATAGTGAAGAAGCAGCTGAGGTTGAAGATGCAAATGAAAATATTGAATAAAATTGTTTTATGAAAAAAATGAAAGGTGCAAGATATCCTGCAGCAGAGTTTTATTTGTGAGAAAAAATTAATATATTTTATAAATAAAAAATACTGAAGTTCAAGAGCAGCAGACTGTTGGAAAGAGTAAATGCTTTTTCAAAACTTAAACAGATTTACTATGAATTATAAGAGAGAACTTTTAAATATTTTCAATGTTTATTCTCAATAGCATTAAGGGAGATAGAACAGCCATGAGACATGTAAGCAATATTGAAGAAGAAACTATCTAGAATACATAGCTCCATTAGTATGGTTAACAAGATACTCTATGCCTGCTATGAAACACCTAACTTCTGGACAAGAGCAATCTAGTTCATTTCTAGGCTCTTTAGAGAGAAGGAAACCTCCCACTCACCGCTACACCCCCCAAAAAAGAAAACTTATCATTGGGGAGTGATTATTGATGCACAAAGGAAATAGGCAGGATTTCCCTGAAGATCGATACCAATCATCACAAGACAATCAAGACACTGAACTTCGAGTAGGAAAGGTGAGCTGAGCTCCTGATAAAGTCAAGCCTCTCTGGAATCACTTCTGAGGCCTTGTATTAGTATCCTATTGTTGCTATAACAAATAATCACAAACTTAGTGGCTCAAAACAACACAAAAATTTAGTATCCTATACTTCTACAGTTCAGAAATTCAAAACGGGTCTGTCTCTATTGCTAGGGCTGTCTTCCTTCTGGAGTCTTTATGGAAGAATCCATTTCCTTGTGTTGCCAGCTTCTGGATACTGCCTGCATTCCTTGACTCATGACCCCTTCCTCCAGCTTCAAAGTCAGCAATGTCAATCCAAGTCCTTTTCACGCTGCCATCATTTCATCCTTCTGCCTCCCATGTTCACTTTTAAGGATCTTTGTGATTATATTGGGCCCACCTGGATAATCTCCCTATCTTGGCATCTGTAAATTAATCAAATCTGCAGTGTTCCTTTTACCATATAAGATTAACACATAAATAGATTGCAGGGATTAGAATGTGGAAAATATCTGTGGGGCCGTTATTATGTCTACCATAGGCCCTAAATCTGAGTCCCTAAATCCCTCCCTAGGGCCTGACCAAAGCAGATGCACATCCTCTCTGGATAAACATATCCCCAATTTAAGTCCACAGGATTTACATAGAGGAAGACCAAGCATTAAGCCCATGATCAATGATCAGCAAACGCATGAGGAAGCAAGTTACCACAAGTAAGAGACACCAGAAACAACAGATAGCAGAGTTAAGCCCCAAGGAACTGACATAAAGAGTTTATCAAGACTAACCATGAAAATAATAATAAGACTCAAAGAAAGGAAAAAACACAGGGCCAGTCTGGTGGCGTAGCAGTTAAGTTTGTGTGTTCCACTTCAGGGGCCCCAGGTTTGCTGGCCCAGATCCCGGGCGTGGACCTACACACCACTTATCAAGCCGTGCTGTGTCAGGCATCCCACATATAAAAAGTAGAGGAAGATGGGCACGGATGCTAGCTCAGGGTCAATCTTCCCTACAAAAACAGGAGGATTGGTGGTCAAGATTATCTCAGGGCTAATCTCCCTCAAAAAAAAAAAAAAAAAGACGAAGAAAGGAAAAAACATAACTGTTGAAATGAAACACATATATGAACATGAACATAAGATGTGTTGAACCGGAAGATACGACAGGAGATATTACCCAGGATGCAGCAAAGAGATACAAGGCTATGGAGAAAATATATTTTTTTAATTTGAAGCTACATACAGAAGAAACTTCGAATGTCTAAATCTCAGCTAATCAGAGTCCTGGAGATAAAGAAGATAAAGGAGAGAGACAGAGAGAGAGAGAGAATGGAGGAGAGGCAATATTTGAAAAGATAATACCTCAGAAATTTCCAGAAACTATGAAAAACAAAATCCATAGATTCAGGATGCACAACATACATAAAACTCTAAGAACAAAAGTAAAATGTATAGGACACTTCTTGTGCCCTATCTCACACCTTCCTGGCCACTTTTTACTCCAGTCATAACTGCAGCAACCACCTTTCTGCGGGTGTAACTGACAGCATCTTGCTTCAGCTGCAACTCATAGCCTTTGCTCTCTGTCTCGGCACTTCTTTGGTGCATGTGGGAACCTGATAGACACCCACATATGTACGAGTTCTGAAATTTTAAGGGACTTAACACTTCACAGAATAATCCTTGACCAGTGGGAAAGAGGAACTGGTGGACAAATGGTCCCCTAGTGCATCTCCATTCAGCCAATTCGGAGGTACATTCAAAAAAGCACCTCAGAAGGTCTCAGAGGGCTTGAGCTCCAATTTCGCACAGCGGTGACCAGGTGCAAGGTTACCTTTTTAAAAAGGCCTAACAAATTAAAACAAGAGTCCAACTCTATGTTGCATGCAAAAGCCTTAACCAAATCATAAGAGCATAGAAAATTTGAAACTAAAAGGATTGAAAATTTTACCAAGCACATACTACCAAAGTGTATATTTCTAAATGTTTACAATAGAAAAGAATAAATCCAAAAAAAATTAGAAAGGAAGAGATGGAAAATAAGAAATCACCTAAATAGAAAACAAAGATAAAATGAAGAGGATAAGCAAAGCCAAAAACGTAGACTTTAGAAAACATCAATAAAAAAGATAAACTTTTGCTGAGATTCACCAAGAAAACAGGCTCAAATATAATATTAGGACTGAAAAAGTAGACATAACTACAGATCGGAGACTAAATTAAGGAAAGTGCTAAAACAACCTTATTCCAATACATCTGAAAACTTTAATAAAATGAACAAATTTCTACAAAAACATAACTAACGAAAATTATTTCAAGATGAAATAGGAAATCTTAATATTCCTATAATTATAAAGAAATTAAATTAACATTTTAAAATATTTCAACAAATAAAACAGCAGGTCCAAAATATCTTGCAAATGAGTTCTACAAACTTTCAAGGAGAGGATTATTTCAATCTTATAAAACTTTTTCCAAAAAATAGAGACAGAAGAAATACTCAACACATGCTATGAACTTAATATAACTTTATAACAAAACTAGATAGGACAGTATAAAAATGAAAATTTCAAAATTAGTCTATGAACAGAGATAAAAATAAATCAGCTAAAATTTATGAATCTTGAGTAAAATCATAACTAAAATATTAGCAAGTAAAGCCAATAGTATAGAGCAAAGATAATAAATATATCATACTCAAGATGAAATAATCAGGAGTACAAAGTGACTTTAACATTTAAAAAAACCCATAGTGGGCCAGCCCAGTGGCGCAGGGGTTAAGTTCGCACGTTTTGCTTCTCGGCGACCCGGGGTTCGCTGGTTCCGATCCTGGGCTCAGACATGGCACCGCATGGCAAAAGCCATGCTGTGGTAGGCATCCCACGTATAAAGCAGAGGAAGATGGGCATGGATGTTAGCTCAGGGCCAGTCTTCCTCAACAAAAAGAGGAGGATTGGCAGTAGTTAGCTCAGGGCTGATCTTCCTCAAAAAAAAAATCCATAAATGTAATTCAGCAGATAGAGGAAAAATTATATAGCCACCAACAGATGCAGAATAAATATTTAATAATTCATCCAGCAGGTACATGAAAAGATGCTGAACATCAATAATCATTAGGGAAATGCAAATCAAAACCACAATGAGATATCACTTTACACCGGTTAGAATGTTTATTATTAAAAAGACAAGAGATAACAAGTGTTGGTTAGGATGTAGTGAAAAGGGAACCCTTATGCAATGTTGGTGGGAATGTAAATTGGTGCAGCCATTATGAAAAACAGTATAGAGGTTCCTCCAAAAATTTAAAATAGAACTACCTCATGATTCATCAATTCCACTTTTGGGTGTTTAGCTGAAGAAAATGAAAACACTAACTCAAAAAGACATCTACACCCACAGTTCATTGCAGCATTGTTTACAATAGCTAAGATATGGAAACAACCTAAGTGTCCACTGATGGATGAAAGCACAAAGAAAATGTGCTATATGAATATTATTCAGCCATAAAAAAGAAATGAAATTTTGCTATTTGCAACAACATTGAGGGCATTATGCTAAGTGAAATAAGTCAGACAGAGAAGGACAAATACCATATGATCTCACTTATGTGTGGAATCTAAAAACCAAAAAACAAAAGAACAAGCTCATAGATACAGAGAACAGATTGGTGGCTGCCAGAGGTAGTGGTGGGGATGTAGGAGAAATAGGGGAAGGGGTTCAAAGGCTACAAACTTCCAGGTATAAAATAAATAAGTCATGGGAATGTAATGTACAGCATGGTGACTGTAGTTAACAATACTGTATTGCATATTTGAAAGTTGCTAAGAGAGTAGATCTTAAAAGTTATTACAAGAAAAAAACTTTCTGTTACTATGTAAGGTGATGGGTCACTTATTGTGGTGATCATTTCATAATGCACAGATATCAGATCGTTATGCTGTATACCTGACTAATATGTTGTATGTCAATTATACCTCAGCTAAAAAAATATTTTATAATTCATCACTATTCATAATTTTTAGACACTCTTAGCAAACTCAGACTGTAATGGAACTTCTTTAACCTGGAGGGTTATTTACAAAAAAAATTATACAGAAAACATTAGTCTTTGATGGTGACATGGTTGAGAAAATCTCTTATTGTCAGGAGCAAGATAGAGCACCCATTATCACAATCCTATTCAACAGGGTACTGTGGATCTTACCTAGAACATTAATGCAAGACATAGTTCTAGGCATAAAGAGGGGAAAGAAAGAAAACTGTCATCATTTGCTGATGATTTTCTACATATAAAACTCAAAAGAATGCATGGAAAAATTATTATAAATAATGAGAGAGTTTACTAAGTAGCTGGCCAGTAATGGCATTATATGTGCCATCAATAAACAATTAAAAAATACATTGCTTAGGGGCTGGCCCTATGGTGTGGTGGTTAATTTCGGCATGCTCCACTTTGGCAGCCCAGATTTGCAGGTTTGGATCCTGGGTGCAGACCTACACCATTCATCAGCCATGCTGTGGCAGCACCCCACGTATTAAGTGTAGGAAGATTGGCACAGATGTTAGCTCAGGGCGAATCTTCCTCAGCAAAATATGTCTGTGTATATATATATATATATATATATATATTGCTTAAAAGATACAGTGCTTAAAAATATTATGTATATATGTATAGCTATATACATAATGTTATATACATGTATATGTTATATATGTATAGCTACATACATATATATTACTATATATTTAAAATAATAAGATCAATAAGTTACATAGGAAAAAATCTAATACAAAATAGCACAATAAAAATGAAAAATGACTCAAACTTTAAAAGGCAGAGAAGAGAGTGCACAACAGACTGGGTCCTGTGGAAAGCTAGATCAATTATTTGAAAAACAAACTAAGAATCATCAGCGGACTTCGAGAAAAAGCGTAAAAGATGTGACATGAAAATCAGAAGTGATAGTGAGAGAATTATGATATACACTCCATAGACTACATAACAACACCAGGAATGAAGAGCAAAAACAAATGGGAAGAACACTAGTTTGACTACAAATAAGAAGAATTAGTCAAATAGCAAGAAGAAATAGTCAAATCATTTATAAAAGTAGGCTTTCTTTTTCAGAAGCTAAATGTGGCAGGCCAGCCCTGGTGTTCCAGTAGTTAAGATTTGGCAGTCTTACTGCCACAGCCCAAGTTTGTTTCCCACCAGGAAATCACACCACCATCTGTCATATTGTGGTGGCTGCATGTTGCTGTGAAGCTAAAAGCTTGTCATCAGTATTTCAAATACCAGTGGGGTCAAGCTAGGTTTCAGCAGAGCTTCCAGACTCATATATACTAGGAAGAAGGACTTGGCCACCCACTTATGAAAAAATTGGCCATGAAAACCCTATGAATAGGAGCGGAGAATTGTCTGCTATAGCATTGGAAGGTGAGAGGATGGAGCAAAAAGACCAAGCAGGGTTCTGCTCTGCTGTACACAGTGTCACTAGGAGTTGGAATCAACTTGATGGCACTAACAACAACAAAAATGTTCTCCCTACCTCTTCACCATTCTCTTTTGTTTTCTTTGCAAAATTCTCTTCCTCTCCCAGCCAGCCACTCAGTGTTAGCATAGTTCAAGCAACCAGCCCTCTTCTCTGTTTTACCTATAATTTCTTCTTCAGGGATCTCTTTGAGGCCTGCATCGTCACTTTTAACTTCTTTATGGTGTATGTTGCAACATAGAATTCATGTATTTTTTATGTAGCTAAAACTGCCATTTTTTTCTTTTCTTTACTGGCCTATTTAGGAAGGCCCTCTATACCCAAATCATAGGAATCACCTCTTATTTATTTTTTACTACTTTAGTTGCTTTTAATTCTTTTTTATTTTGTTTTTTTAACAATTTGAATATTATTTCAACAGATTTGTTTTACATATGGTATCTAATATTTTAAATAAATTACATATGGGTTCCAACATCATCTCCTTAGTAATTTGAAATCTCACTTTATCATTTTTATACAATAAACATACATTGTTTTTATAATTAGATCAAGTAACAAATTTAAGAAAACAATATTGTATATAGTCAAGTCAAATCTGTTTTTCCTTTACAATTTATTTTTTTACTTAGAGTAAGAAAAGGTAGAAACTGGTTAATTCTTAATCATAATTTCTGATAGTTTTTCAATCAATTTATTTTCTATTTAACTCAAATAAATTTTTCTAAACTTTTCCTCCCTTCAGAATACAAACTCTCCGAAAGCAGGAATTTGGTACCTTTTTTCAATGTTGTATCCATATTCCAGGGCTTGGAACAGACCAGGAAGAAGAATTTAATACATATTTGTTGAGTTAATAAATAAGTAATTGAATGAATTAATTATTTGCTGACAAGTTCCTCCAAACTGGTATTTCTTTACTTTTCCGAAGGGTTTCAAATTGTCTTTTAAAAATCAATTATCAAATTTTAAAAAGTCAATTGTCTATAATTATAATCACTATTGGTCCCACTAATTTAAACGTCTAGGAGCATGCCAGTGTGACTGCATTCCAATTATTGTGCCCATATATTATGTTTTCACATGTTTGGGCTAAGATCTATCTAAACTAATCTTTTCAGAAAAGTTTTTGATAGTCTTATAATTAGATAAATGTGATAATTATTTGACTGTGTTGGACAAATTATTTTGTGACTTTTATTTGACTCAAATCTATTATTAATCTGTGAGAATCACTTTTTTTTAGCCAATCCATCTGTACAGCTTGCATTCAGGGAGTCCAGGTTTCTGCCCGGGGTGTAACTAGTGTTGGAGAGGAACAAATGACAATATAGAAAAGAGCAGAGCCCAGTCAGCCAGGAGGGTCATTTACCCAAGACCCTCTCACCTGGAACTGGTACATTACAATTAGAAATGGCTGTTGAAAACAGAGCCTCAGCACAAGTCAGTAAGAGAGAGTCAAACCGAATGTCTAAAGGGCAAAGGGCAGACAGAAACAGGAGGAAGGGCAAGGGATTCAAAAGGCTGAAAGCCAGAAATAATAGGCATCAAAATAAAAGGGTGTGAAGAGGAACTTAGCACGCAGGCTTTGAAAGGATCTCAACCCTCAGACAAGAAGGGAGGTAGGAAGGAAGAATAAAGACTTTTCATTTCTTTGAATCTTCTGATCAGAAATATTATGTTCACTATAGGAAATTAGAAAACAAAAAATTGTGAAGAAAACAAAATTCACCCATAACTTGTCAAATGAGGTAAAAAATCTTTTAGTTTCTGACACATTACTTTGTAGCCAATAAAGTCAAATATATTTACGTTTATATTTTCATAAATAGGTTTTCTCCTTCCCCATCCATTTCCTGGATGTGATACCTTCATCCTTTTTTTCCACCTTTATTTATCATGTTTTGGGTCTTTCTTTTCAAACAGAATATAGATGGATTTCATCTTTTTAACCCAATCAGATAGTCTTTTATGGGTGTTAAGTTCTTTTACACTTACTTATGACAGATGTACGGCTGCTCAACAAATTACCCAAAAACACAGCGGCTTATTATCCCACAGTTTCTCTGGCTCAGAAATTTGGGAATGGCTTACCTGGGTGCTTCTGGCTGAGGGTTTTTGATGGGGGTGCAATCAAGATGTTGGCCAGGGGTTCTGCCATTTCATTGCTCAACTGAGGAAGACTCACAACCAAGCCCCCGGTTGTTGGGAGGAGTTGAGTCCTTTCTGGCTCTTGGTGGTGAGAGATTGAATATACAAATGGACAATTGCCAGACTATGTATAAAAATAAAGCTCTTACTGACTCACGACCTGCAGCAAGCTACCCAGGAAACCAACCTCTTATCTACAGTAACCCTCCCAGGAAGCCAGCCTGCTGTAAGTCAGACTTGGAGGAAGTCAGATTGCTATCTCTAGTAACAATCCAGGAAGCCAAACAGTAACCACTGTAACAATCAGCCCCAAATGGCCAGGACTTCATTAATAACTGACAGCTTCCTGAATTTGACCCTGCTTCCAACTTAGCACCAACTTAGGACCAACCAAAGAAAGTCAAATATGCTCCTCTAACCAATCACATAGGATGCCCCCCTTCTAATAGCTGCCTCCAGCTTCCCCAGGCCAATGGCCTCCCACCAGGGCATACCTGAAGCCTAGTAAATGCTCCCATCCTCGTCTTCCAGTTGCATCCTATTTCCAGCTGTCCTCCTCCCCTCTATCCTTCCGATCTCTCTTCTCTGCACCTGCTCCCTCCTCTTCTTGCCTAGACCCCCTTCCTTTTCCCAACAACTCTCCTAAAACCCCAAAATGCCCATTGCCTCTAAGGATCCACCCCTCCTATAAGCCAAGTATGCAGACAACTATAGAAGCTAAACCTTGGACATAAGCTGAACTAAGAGCTATAATTAAAGATTTCCATAAACCAAAATAAGACCAGTACATATTCATGGAAGAATTTAGAATTTGGGGGGATGCATATAACTCATGGTTACCTGACATATATCAACTTATATATATGTTGGTCATAGCCTCAGATGAGATATCCTAGAGGGCAAAAGCTGATTGAACTTATCCAGAAAGGGACCCACAAGATTCTTCTTTCCACAAAAAAACCTGAGGGTCAAAAAAAAAAGGCTTGAAAAGTAGGCCAAAGTATCCTAAAAGCCACACTGGAAAATTTTCCAGTAAAAATTAATTGGACCATGATCTAATGATACAAAACAAAAAACGAAAAAAGGTGAAAAAATAGATTTTCAGGATAAATTAGAAAATATCTTCCTCCTGACAGTATCCAGGAATTAAAGAAGGAACTGATGTAACAACAACCCTCTCACTTCGTTTTGTCAATGAAGTTAAACCTGAAAGTGGAGACAATTTGAAAACAGAAAATAAGAATAACAAATAATCTCTTTAGCTGAACTACACCTGGTAGAACATTTTGAAAGGGCTTTAGTACAAAAAATGAGACAGGATCCAAAGTAAACTTTGGCCCTGCAGTATTCTGAGACTTTGCTTTACAAAGAGACTCTAAGTCTATTAATCAATGGGCTTGGAAATTTGTACTCACATCTGAGTTCCAAAATGAGGTCACTGTTGATTATTTTAGGTACGCTATCTAAGAGAATTACCAACTCATTGTTTATATGAATAATTAGAGCAGTGCTCCTACCAGTGGCATCATACAAATAGAAAAGACTACAAAGAAACACATCACTAAGTTTGGCAGAAGTTAAAGACACTATCTCTGACCTAGATGGAACATAGATCCATCTCAACTCATTGGCATAAGTAGCAATGGACAATTGCATTGTTCTAGGTTTCTTGTTAGCCATGGTGGTTCTATGCCATTTGCTAACGCCTTTTGTTGCTCTTGGGGCAATGAAACAAGCAAGTTGGAATAAGCTATACATTGCCTTAAGGAAAAAGTTATTTGGCTCACTAAGATTGATCCTTGTTGCCTATGGGATTTCTTCTCTTGGCCTAGGTTGGGCAATTGGGGTTTCTGGTTTCAGAGAATCTTACAAGGACTATTAATTATTCTTGTTTTTGTCACAATGGTTATGATAGTAGTCTGCTGCATCTTATCTAGAGTCTTAAATGCTCCTACATAGCAGCTTTCTCATCAGAAGATCACCATGATAATACATCAAAAAGTTCAGGAATATCTTGCAATACAGGTGACCAAGAAGATAGCTGAACAATTTCCAAGTGGCAAAGATCTGGATCTCTAGTGTTTCCTGAATTGGTCATCCTCATGCAAGAGAGAGAATGACCAAAAGGGGAGACTGAGAAATTAAATATACAAATGACAGTGCCCAAACCATATATAAAAACAGAACTCTGATCCACAACCTGCAGCAACCTGCCCAGGAAACCAACCCCTATCCACAGTAACCAGCTAAGGAAGCCAACCTACTGTAAGTCAGACTTAGAGGAAGTCAGACAGCTATCTCTAGCAACAACCCAGGAAGCCAAACAGTACCACTGTAACAATTGGCCTCACATGGCCAAGACTTGCTTAATAACTGACAGATTCCCAAATTTTTAACCCCTTCCCAACTTAGGACCAACCAGAGAAAACAAAATATGTACACCTAACAAATTACAGAGGATGCCCCCTTCTAGTAGCTGCCTCAAGCTTCCCCAGGTCAAGAGCCTCCACTCAGGGCACATCTGGAGCTTTCTTTTTTTCCCACCATTAAGCTTTCCTGCACCTCTGCCTGCTTTTGAGTCTCTGTCAAAACGTAAATGACAATGGCTGACTCTCTTGCTACAACAAGCCCTGAATAGCCTTTGTCTGCTCTCATTTGGTTGGTCTTCATTTATTTCCACAGTGTGAGACATCAATTCCTTGACACATGGCCCTCTATACAGGCAGCTCACAAGATGGTAGCTGGCTTCCCTCAGAGCAAGTGACTAAGAGAGCAAGAGAAGGCAGTCCAAGACAGAAATCATAGTCTTTTTGTAACCTAATCTCATAAGTGACATCCAACCACTTTTGCTGCGTTCTATTATTAGAAACGAGTCTTTTGGTCCATCCCACATTCAGGGGAAGAGATTATACAACAGTGTGAATACCAAGATGTGAGGATCATTGGGGTCCATCTTAGAGGCTGCCCACCACACTTAGTGTAGTGACTGATGTACTTAATACCATCTGGTAACTTATTTTATATTGTTTTTCCTTCCTTTTGTTTTTGTCATTATTTTTTGATATTTTTAATACCATTTTCCACATGATTGTTTTGAATTTCCACAGTACTCTTCCACTTCATTAATTTGTAATTTTCCTTTTCTATGCTTTCAGAGATAAATACATATGATGTTATTTTTTTAAACAAAGGACCAACTATTTCCCTCCATGAAACTCTATTTCATCACTATCTTATCATACAACAACAAGAGGGTTCCCTAGAAATATTCACTTAAGATTGTGGGGAAGTTGGTGGTGTAGGAGGACCCTGAACTCATCTGCTCCCATAGACACAACAAATTGACAACTACCCTTGGAACAATTACTCCTGAGAGAGAACTGAAAACTGGATAAAAAGAATCCCCACCACAAGGGACAGTGCTGACTGAAGTGGAAGAGGCAGAAACAACCTTCTGGAAGGGAAAAAGCTACATTCCAGCCACAGCACTTCATGGCCAGGAGCAATCTCAAGGTAATGAAGCTCTTCTTGGAGGAGTGGGGAATCTGAGTGGGAGAGCTCTGCAAAAATAAGCAGCTTTTGGACTCAGCACAATTGAGACAAGTGTCATAGTATCTGGCTTTGCTGGCTATTAACAATGGGAAATACCCCTAGGAAAGCTATTGGATATAAAGGAAAGAAAAGTCTGATTTAAAGGTCCCACCCACAAAGTCACCTGTTTTGGAAAGCAACCTAAAATCACCGAAAAGAAAGGTACACAGTCCTTTGGTGAAAAGAGACTCACTTAATAGGTTCTGGGAGCATCTTGGTGAGAGGTGAGACCTCCCCAGGCTGGGACTACCTCCCCATGGACTGAGACATTGGCGGCAGCCATTATTGTGACCTAGTATAGGCATGTTGACCCAGATGCTAGCAGAAGCCATTGGATTTCTTCCACTGGCCTGGTAGCACAGGGGTCTGCCCCACCTACTAGAGCATCAATTTAATCCAGTTCATTCATGGCAGGCAGTCCATCAGAGGGACTGGCCCCACCCAACAGCAAGCCCTAGGGCAACTTGTGGGGCCTCTCCAGCAGTGCGAGTGGGTCTGCTTCAGTGGGTCTGTGTGTGCACACAGGGAAGGACTGTGTTGATGGGGTGTGTGCGCCTGTGGGTTGTGGTGCTTGTCAGCTGCAGCAGACCTGTGCTTCTCAAACAGCCACATAGGGGATCAGCCTTACCTTCCAAAGCCTGAAACAATTGTTCACCATGCCTGTGGCCAGCTCCACCCAGCTGCACTACAGAGAAAGCTGACAGCAGACTTACAGGCCAGAGGCCTACAGAAATATAAGCCCCTGAGCCTAGCAACTAGCCACGCCTGGGGCCTACTCACTTAACAGAAAAGCTGCAGCAGGAATGTGCTATTAGACCTTGCAGCCAACTGTGCTGGGGTTCCCCACATCCAATAAAGTGACTGAAGGGACCACAGCAGCTGCACACAGCTGAGAATTACAATCAGGCAGTCAGGAGGACAGCCTAGTTTCCCCATGCACCTGCAGCAAGAGCAACCCTGCCACAACAGAAGGACACAAGTAGCCCACATAGGGGACACTCCTGGAACATTTGGAACTAGTAATGAGAGGAAAGCACACTGCTGGGCCTCACAGGCATCTCTTACATAAGGCCACTTCTCCAAGATCGGGAGACATGGATGACCCACCTAATACAAAAATATAAGCACAGCAAAAGAGTAAAAATGAGGAGACAAAGGAATATGTTCCAAATAAGGGAATAGGACAAATCCTCAGAAAAAGAGCTAAATGAAACAAACAGTCTACCTGATAAAGAGTAAAAACAAATGATCATAAGGATGCTCACTGATCTTGGGACAAGAATGGATGAATTCAGTGAGAACTTCAACAAAGAATTGTAAAATATTAAAAAAATCAGAAATGAAGAATACAATAATGGAAATGAAAAATTCATTCGAGGGACTCAATAGCAGAATAGAAGATACAGAAGAACAGATCAGTGAGCTGGACAAAAGACTAGAGGAAATCACCCAAGCTGAACAGATAAAAGAAAAAAGAATTAAAAAGAATGAGGACAGTCTAAGGGAACTCTGGGACAACATCAAGTGCACTAACATCTGTATCCTAGGTGTCCTAGAAGGAGAATAGAGAGACAAAGGAGCAGAGAGTCTACATGAAGGAACACTAGCTAAAAACTTTCATAACCTAAGGAAGGAAACAGACATCCTGGTACAGGAAGCACAGAGAGCATCAAATAATACAAACTCAAAGAGACTCACACTAAGACACATTACAATTCAAATGTCAAGAATTAAAGATAAAGAGAGAATCCTAAAAGCTGCAACAGAAAAGCTACAAGTTACACACAAAAGAAATCTCATAAGGCTATCAGCTGACTTCTCGCCAGAAACCTTACAGGTTAGATGAGAGTGGCACAATATATTCAAGGTACCAAAAGGAAAAAACTTATGGCCAAGACTACTCCACCTGGCAAGGTTATCATTCAGAATGGAAGGAGAGATAAAGAGTATTCCAGACAAACAAAAACTAATGGAGTATACCACCAATAAACTAGCCTTAACAAGAAATGCTAACAGGACTTATTTAAGTGGGGGGAAAAAAAGACCACAAATAGGAATAAGAAAATTATCAAAAGAAAAAAACTATAAAATCACTGTTAAAAGTAAATACACAGTAAGGTAGCAGATCAACTGCCTATAAAGCTAATATGAAGGTCAAAAGACAAAAGTACTAAAATTATCTATTTCCATGATGAGAGGGGTAATGGATACACACACACAAAAAGGAGATTAAACATGATATCAAAAACATAAAATGTAGGAGGAGGGGAGTAAAAGAGTAGAGCTTTTAGCAAGAGCCCAAACTTAAGAGATCATCACCTCAATATAGATTGCTATATACATAGGTTATTACATATGAACTTCATGGTAATCACAAACAAGAAACCTATGATAAATACACAAAAAAGAGAAAGGAACCCAAAAATAATACTAAAGAAAGCCATCAAGCCACAAGGGACAAAAGCAAGAGAAGAAGAAAGGAACAGAGAAGAACTACTAAAACACTCAGAAAAAAGTAACAAATTGGCAATAAGAATATATTCATCAGTAGCTACTTTAAATGTCAATGGACTAAATGCTCCAATCAAAAGGCATGGGGTGGTTGATTAGATGAAAAAACAAAACCCGTATACATGCTGCATACAAGAGACACACTTCAGACCTAAAGACACACAAACTGAAAGTGAAGGGATGGAAAAAGATACTCCATGCAAATGGCAAAGAAAAGAAAGCTGGCATAGCAATACTTATATCAGACAAAATAGACTTTAAAACTGAAACGAGACAAAGAAGGGCACTACATAATGATAAAGGGAACAATTCAACAAGAGAATATAACACTTGTAAATATCTATGCACCCAACATAGGAGCACCTAAATATATAAAGCAATTGCTAACAGACAGAAAGGGAGAAATATATGGTAATCCAAGAGATTTCAATAGTAATTACAATAGTTATAATCTGGCAGACCCTAGAAGCTTAATGAAGATAGCTTTGTTCTTACAACCAAAATTACTAGACTATAATGATACTTTTATTTCTTCAATTTTCACTATGGGAACAGATTATTAATGATTCATTTACTTGACTTGTATATGGGCAATTCAGGAAGTGATGAAAAATATCAAATGTGTTCTTTAATGGGTCACTCAATCATGGTTGTCAGAGCCAGTCTTATTACTTCTTTTTGTTGATTGCAGCTACTATCATTTTCTATGACTTCTGCTTAGTAAAGAACATAATTTATTTGTTAATTTACTCATCTGTTCAGTTATTCAATAAGTATTATCCAACTCTGTGTCAACACTCTACCAGGAGCCAGAGGAAAGCAAGGTGAAGACGAGGTCGTGGACACTCTCTATTAAAGATGGATGTTCTAGGCATTTTGCTTTCTTCTTCTTCCTCAAATCCTTCAAAAACAACCAAAACAAGATGCAAGATAAAGGAAAAAAACACCATTTTTATGAATCAAAGTAATTTCCAAACCCCATACAACAGTGAGGCATACCTGCTGACTGCTACACAGCCTGGACTCCAGTGCAGTGGAGCAAGACTGAAGATTCCCTCCAAAAGCCCCAATGAGGAGACACATCAGCCACATCACTGAGACCACAGTTGGAAGATTCAGCAAGACCATGGGGATAGTAGAATGTCCCCATGAAAACCCACTTCAGCACCACAAAATGTTGGAAGATGGGCAGCTGTATCAACTGGCCATTTCTATTGCCTCCCAGCAGAGAGATCCTGCCAGAGGTAAAACGAATTGTTGTTTCTTAAGAACAAAACAGGAAAAGGTAAACAGAAAATACTCAAGGGTACAAGAAATCTTTTCTGAAAGAAAGAAGTATTGGACTATCTAGATTAACCCAGAATAAACACATTCAGGAAAATCCACAGCAAGATACAGCCAGTGAAATTACTGTATTTCAAAGACAAAGAATTATGAAAGCATCCAGGTAGGAAAAACAAGTTGTATTTTGGGGCGGGGGGAGGGTGGTGGATTCAGGTTCTCTATAATAACCAGAAATGCCAGGAGACAATGGAGCAATGTCCATCAGAATTGTTACACCCTTAAATTGTAAGTATAAAGATCAAAAATATTCTCAACCATGTAAGAATGAAGGGACTACTACACCAGTAAATTGTTTTTTAATAAGATTTTTAAACACAAATCACAATAACAAAAGTGCTCAATAAAATCCATCCACCAATCCAAATACAACATTCATTGATGGTGAATTTTCAATCTATTTAAGTATAGAACTATGGGAAGAAGTAATTGTGGTAAATAGAGAATATAAGAAAGGATATAAATGTTATTGCATGGACATTTAAAAGTAATATATGATAATACCAAATGCTTGCAAGGATACAAAGAAACGGAATCGCTCATACATTGTAAGTAGGAACGTAAAATGGTACAGCCACTCTGGAGTATGGCAGTTTCTTACAAAACTAAATATGTGCTTCCCATACAACCCAGTAAATGCATTCTCAAGTATTTATCCAAAAGAAATGAAAACTCATGTTCACTGAAAAACATGTATAGAAATGTGTATAGAAACTTTATTTGCAATAACCCAAAACAGGAAACAACCCAAATATCCTTCAGTGGGTGACAGGTTGAACAAACTGGGGTCCATTCTTACCATGGAATACTACTCAGTGATAAAAAAGAATAAACTGCAGATACATGCAACAACTTGAGTGGATGTCAAGGGGATTATGCCAGGTGAAAAACGATGAATCCATTTATGCAATATTCTTGAAATGACAAAATTGCAAAGATAGAGAACAGATTTTGGGTGTAAGGGTTTGTGGGATACTTGTGATAGAGCTATTCTATATCTTGGGTGTTGTGGTAGTCACGTAAATCTACACCTGTGATAAAATTGCATAAAACTAAGCATACACACACATATACATGCAAACACAAGTGCATGTAAAACTAGTGAAATATGAATAAGATTGATGATTGTATCTGTGTCAATTTCCTGGTTGTGATATTGTACACATGCGAGATGTTATCTTTGATAGAAACTGGGTGAAAGGTAGACAGGATCTCTCTGTATTATTTTTTAAATTTCTTTGTAGATGTGAATCTGCAATTATCTCAAAATAAAAAATTTTTAATTTAAATAATAATGTAAATAAAAAATGGAAATTATGAGAGAATAAATAACTAAAACCTAATGTTGAAACATTTAGTTAAATCAAATAATCACTTTGGTCTTTTAAAGTTTTGTACAATCTTTTTTTGAACGTAAAGAGATTATTTAGAATTGTGATAAAAATTAATTTCAGTTGTTCTTTAAATTCCACTTAGTTTAAATTCAAATAAAATTAAATGTAATTTATTTTGAAATAGAATATGTAATTTTATTCTATTTTTCTAAAACTATTTATGTCCACTTTTTCTATCTTTATATCTGGAAGTACACATTAACAGATTTTTATAAAAATGTATGCCAATGCCAAGGAAGGCTACTTCCCATTAATGAGACTTGAGGTAAGTTTTTTAACGTTGTTTTTTGTATTTTTATATAATTTATATTGTGGATATGTGTCATTTTTAATCCTAAACAAATATCAACCATAAAAAAAAGCAATGAAAGAGTCCCTGAACTTGAAGGGGTTATTGTCTGTAGGATGACAACCGGGTAAACAAAAGATTGAAAAGGAGGGTCAAAGTTTCAATGACAGCAGACAGATGGAAGAAACTAAAACGCCTGAGATCTAGAATGAAAGAAGACCACAGGAATGATGAAGCATTTCACAATATTGTTTTTTAAAACATTCGTTTCTCAGTAACTTTACAAGTTCTGTCTGGAAAAAGCACACCATGGTAAAAATTGTTTCAAGTCAGACTTTCCACTGTAAAGTCCACCTTGGTTAGTTTTGACAACTTATTGACATGACTTTGTAAAAGGTGAAAAACTGCAAATGGAATAGCATGGACTTGGAGGCCAAGAGGTTGTTTATTTATTTTAATGAAGAATAGTTTTAATAAGTAGAAACTTACTTGAATAAGACACTTTTCAAAATTCATTTTCACCATTTCAACAATCATTTTATTTTTATGTTTGTAAAAGATGCTATTAAAGCAAAACACTGTGTGCTGGTAACCTACTTTTTTCATTTATATGTAAAATTAAAAAGAGCATTCAGATATTTAATTTTCATAATTAGTTGGAAGTTTTCCCAGTCATTAAGAAGCAGGTATTAATTTATCACTTTATCTTAATCTCTGAACACACAACTCATATATTTTTATTCTGGACTTGGTGCCACACCAAAAACTCTTGTACTAGCAGGGATACATAATCTAAATCTTTCATTGAATCTATGTCTAATATTTGTACAGTTGTCTGTGCCTGTCACCATCTATTTACATGGTTTAATTATGTAATAACATAATTAGCCATCATAAAATCAAGGAGTTGGGCATTCATCAGTCCAATCTTGCCCGCAATCCTAGCTATCCTGACACACGGTCACTCAACTCCCACTTAAGCATCTCCAGTTTCAGGAAAAAACGCACCGCTTGCCAGGTGGTCAATTTCCATGATTGCAAGGTTCTTCACAATCTAAACAGATGTTTGTGGGATTGATCTCGTTACTCGGTAGGCATACGTTGTAGATTTTAAACAATCATTATTTGTGTTCAAGATAGCTTTTTAGGTTGCAAATGACAAAATCCATCTTAATCGTGTCTCAGGAGTAGAAAGGGAGTTCTTCTCTGGAGAGACCCTGAAATAAATGATAGGATCCAAGAAATACCAGCGCCAACAAGAACAAACACAAAACAGTGCTTGGGATTTTCCTTGCTCCAGGAACCACGACCTTGGGAATTTGTGGATCTTCCCTCTGCAGTACAACCATTGACACCTGACTATACACCTGTCTCTCTCTAGTTCAAATGAAACAGTGAGATTTAGAGTTCACTAGCTGCTAGGGAGCTGGTAGTTGCACAGGGAATACGCAATGAGGTGTGTGAATTCTGAGGTAGGAGAAGTGGGAAGAATACATCAATATATTCCTACTGGACTATCTATCTACCTTTACTCTTGCTAATTCAATTGATTTTCCCTTTTCACTGTTGCCTAGTGGAACACTGGCTAGACACAGCCAAGCTTATAAGCTGCTCACTGGTAACAACTGTATTAGATTCACAACTCTTCTCCAGGGCATGAAACAACACAGTGCACATGTGGGGACTTAATGCCATTTTTCATAAAAATGAAAATATGGTTTGAACCACTTTCACAAGTTAATAACACACAAGTAATATATAATTGCAAAATTGTCCACATACCACATTAAAAAACGTCATTTTTGAAGACCAGATGTGATGATGTTTGTGGGGTACTTAACTCAGAATACATATCACATGGACGAATACTGTTTATGAAAACCTCATGTTGTATTTCCTGATGTGTGTATGTAAATATGTCAGTGATTTTGGAACTTATATGCTTTCATTTCTTTTATGGTTTTGAAAAATAAATAGAGTGGGGTGGAGACAGAAACAGGGATCTATCTCATCCTATAGTGACTGGTTGCTGAAAACCACATTTTTATACAAATAGTGTTATAGAAACTTATTGTGTTTGTTCATTAAGAAACAATATTTGAATTTCATCATCACAAGTGACTACTGTCCTCCCAGCAGAAATGCAACAATAACTTCTCATTTAGGAAAGAGAATCGAAAATTAAGCCAAGATGCTGAGATTTTCCCTTAGACAAATAGCAAGGGTGCTACCCTGCGATCTGCAGCAAATTACTCAACCTGTCTGAGTTTTACTTTCTTTGTCGGAAAGAAATAAAATCTCACTTTAAAGAGTTACATACTCTACTGTGTGACAAATACTTCACTTATATGATGTCTAGGCCTCAGGACAAAAATCCAACTGTCCTCCAAATGTTTACCAACTTGCAGATAGAATTTAAGACCAAAGTCTAATGGCCCATTACTTATGTGGGATCCCAGCTACTTACACACTCCGCTCACCTTTACTTAGTTAATTCAGGAAGGTCCCAAGGGGCATCCAGCTCAAGAACAAGCACGTGTCACCTGAATGTCAACCTTTAAACGCCCCTGGCAATCCCCACTGCTGCTTCCTGGCTACTCACTTACTCTGCCATCTCCTGCCAGTCCTCAGGCCCTGATCCTCTGAAAGAATGTAGCCCTACCCTGTGCAATTCCCAGGAATTCCAAAGCTGCAAACTATTTCAATACACCAACCATTGTACACTCACTTCAGGCATATCCTTCTGCCTGCCCACCCTCCACACTGTCAAGGAATTATCTTTTAGAGCTCTCTTTCTTTCTAGCAGTGACAGGATTCATAGAATATATACAAATTTCTTAGCAAAGGACACGTAACTCCCATCACGACATGCCCTTGTCTTCCTCTAAAGCTTTATCCCCTGCAACTTCCTTGGTCCTAGAAACTTATGTTCTAACAATACTGAAAATCTTGCAGGTGGCTCCATATCTCTTTGCCTTTGTGTGTGGTATTCTTGCTTTCTCTCCAACCCCAATCCAAAAGAAGGGCTGAACATTCACCTCCTCCAGGAAGACTGAGAGATCTTGGAGAAAGAATTAATCTTTGTTTCCTCTGTACTCTATGGTTTGTCTAAACACATTTCTGATGTTGCCTAATCAATTTTATTGTTTGTTTTTAATTTGGTTCTTTCATACTAGTCTTCTGTTCAGAGGCTCAGTCAATGCTTAAATTCCTTTGGAAATTCCTACCACTTAGCAGAGTGTCTGGCAGTTAACCGACATTCAGTGAACAATTGTTGAATGAATGAAAGAACAAGTGATATTCATCAAAAGAGCCTGGTGTCAAGGTACCTGTCACCATAGAGTTTTGCACAGATTGAGCCACAGCTGCCCTTTAGAGCAGCACTAAGGTCTCTAGGCATCATGGATGTAACAAATGACATAGGAGGTAAGAGTGCCTGGAGCAACACAGAGAACACCATCAAATTCCAGATGAGGGTAGCTGCCGGATTTCTCCTTGGAGCATTTGGAGTAAGAGATGATTTGGGGGATCACTCCTGCTAGGAGCCATTGGGAACCACTGTTGGCAGAGGCATAAAGGATATGAGTTCGTGAACAGCTGTAGCTACAAGGAGTAAGTTCTGAGGCCCTGATGGATAGAAGCTGACAACAGGTTTCCTGCTGCCAGCTCACATCATACAAGCTCCCAGAGAAGCATGGAATGGAGACCAGCAGGCGGCCATCATTGCTCAGAGAGCAGGAGCCCTCTTCTTCCCCAAAGGTATCATCTCTGATAGCCTTGTGGGAAAGGTAGAGAACGTTTTCAATATATTCCCCCTTAGAGAGAGAGAAAAAACATTTTCCCACCAGAAAACCAGGAATCAGGAAGATCTCAGTGGGACTTTCAGCCAGCAGTAGAAAACTTGAAATGAAACCCAATCTTCCAATCTTGGTGGAAGGCAGAGAAAGGAAAAAGGGTTAGAACTAAAAGTAGAATAATAAGAACTGACTTTATGTGAAATATAGAGTGAGAGAAGTGCTGAAGAAGAACGAACGTAGAGATCTCGTCAAGATGGCGATGTGAGCAGACGTTGAACATGTCTCCTCCCACAAACACAACCACGTTACAACAATTTTTGGAAGAATTACTCCAGATTGAAAACTGAAAACTGGATAAAAAGAACCCCCACGACAAGGGACAGTCCTGTCGAAGGCAGAAGAGGCAGAAATTCCTGCTGGAGAGGGAAAAAGCCACCTTTGGGAGCAGCAGAGCTCCTCAGCTGGCCAGGCGGGAGCCACCCTAAAGTACGAGCCCTCCCTGGAGGAGTGAGGTCCAGAGCAGGGGCGATACTGCTATAAGCATCCTGCAGACTCAGCCCAACTGAGATGGGGGGTCTTACTGTCTGGCTTTGCAGGCTATTAACTGCAGCAAGGATACCCCCATAAAGCTATCGGCTGAAAGCCGAAAAGACCCGGTTCTTAAAGGCCCCATGCACAAACTCACTCATTGCAGCAACCTAAAATCACCAGACAGAAGGCTGACAGTCATTTGGTGAAACGAGACTCACCTGGTAGGCTCTGGGGGCATCTTGGTGAGAGGAGGGACCTCTCTGGAGACTGAGACATTGGTGGGGACCATTGTCCTGAGCTGGTCCAGGCATGCTGGTACGGACGCCCACGGGTACCATTGAGGTTCATCCCTTGGCCTGTTGGCCCAGGGGTCTGCCACACCCATTAGAGCACAGATTTGGTCCAGTTCAGCCAGGGCAGGCAGCCCGACCTGGGGACTGGCCCCACCTAACAGCAGGTCCTCAGGCTACTTTTCAGCCTGCATTGACTGGGTCCCTTGATCCTCTATAGGTGAGTGAGGGTGTCTGCCTCTGTGGGGCAGGGCCTGTGTGAGGACCAGGTGAACTGTGGGGGGCATTGGTGGAGAGGTGGGGGCCTCTGCAGTGTGGCATCGGGGTGCGCTTCAGGGGGTTGAGAGGTGTTCATGGGCCAGGTCTGTGTTGACAGTGTGTGTGGTCCTGTGGGGGGTGAGGCTTATCAGTGGCAGAAGACCTGTGCTTCACAAATAGCCATAAAAAGGATCAGCCCACCTTCTAAAGCCTGATACAATTGAGTGCCCCCATGCCAAGGGCCAGCCCCACTCAGCTGCACTCCTAAGAGAACTCACAACAGCCTTGTAGGCCTGAGGCCTATCACAACTGTACACCGCTGAGCCTAGCAACCAGCTACACTGGGTACCAACCCAATTAAGAGGAAAACTGCAATAGGAGTGTTCTGATAGACTTTGTAGCCAACAGTATTGAGGTTACCCAAGCCGGATTTACAAACAGCTGGCCAGGGAAGGAAAGATCAGACTCCCTGGGTCCCTGCAGTGGGAGCAACCCTGCCACAGCAGAAGGACACAAGTAGCCCACAAAGGGGTCACTCCTGGTTCTCATGGACTGGTGACAAGAGGGAAGCACACTGCTGGGCCTCATAAGGCATCTCATACATAAGGCCACTTCTCCAAGATCAGGAGACATAGTCAACTCACCTAATACAAAGAAAATAGCACAGAGAAAGAGGCATAATGAGGAGGCAAAGGAGTACTTTCCAAGCAAGGGAACAGTACAAAACCCCAGAAAAAGGAGTAGTTGAAACAGAAATTAGCCACCCAGTCGACAAAGAGTTCAAACAAAATATCAGGAGGATGCTGACAGATATGCAGAGAAGAACAGATGAACACAGTGAGCACATCAGCAAAGAACTGGAAGATATGTTGAAAAACCAATCAGAAATGAAGAATACTATACTCGAAATGAGAAATTCACTACAGTAGAGGAAGCAGAAGAACGGATCAGCAAGCTAGACGAAAGACTAGAGGAAATCACCCAAACAGAACAGAAAAGAGAAAAAAGAATTAGAATGAAAACAGTGTAAGGGAACTCTGGGACAATATCAAGTGTGCTAACATTTGGATTATAGGGGTTGCAGAAGGAGAAGAGAGAGACAAAGGGGCAGAAAATTTATTGGTAGAAATAATAGAGGAAAATCTTCCTAACCTGAGGAAGAAAACAGACATCCAAGTTCAGGAAGCACAGAGAGCTCCAAACAAGATAAGTCCAAAGAGGCCCACACCAAGACATGTTATAATCAAAATATCCAAAATTAAAGACAAAGAGAGAATCCTAAAAGCAGCAAGAGAAAGGCCACAAGTGACATATAAAGGGAAGCCCATCAGGCTATCAGTGGACTTCTCAGTCGAGACCCTACAGGCGAGAAGAGAATGGCACAACATATTTAAAGTACTAAAAGGAAAAACCTACAGCCAAGAAGACTCTATCCATTAAGGTTGTCATTCAGAATGGAAGGAGAGATAAAGAACTTCCTAGACAAGCAAAAATTAAAGGAGTTTGTCACCAAGAAACCAGTTCTGAAAGAAATGTTGAAGGGACTTATTTAAGTGGGAAAGCAATGACGACAAATAGAGGTAAAAAACAATTTTCAAAAACACAAAACAACAACAACAAAAAACCAGGCAATAAAATCACTTGTAAGGTAAAAATATAGTAAAGGCAGCAGATCAACTACCTGTGAAGATAATATGAAGGTTAAAAAAAAAATGTACTAAAATCACCTATTTCAATGATAAGAGGGTAATGGATAGACACACACTAAACAAGAGACTATATATGATTTGAAAAACATATAATGTGGGAGGAGGGGAGTGAAAAAGTAGAGCTTTCAGAAAGAGGTCAAGCTAAAGAGTCCATCTACTCAATATAGACTGTTCTATGCATAGTATATTAAATAGGATCCTCATGGTAATCAATCACAAATCAGAAACCTATAACAAGCAAGAAAAAAAGTAAGACAAAAGAAATCAAACATATTACTAAAGATAGCCATCAAACCACAAAGGAAGAGAGCAAGAGAAAAAGAAAGGAACAGAGAACAAGTACTAAAACACCCAGACAAAAAAGTGACAAAATAGCAATAAATACATATTTATCAATAGCTACTTTAAATGTCAATAGACTAAATGCTCCAATCAAATGCCATAGGGTGGCCAATTGGATAAAAAGATAAGACCCATGTATATGCTGCATACAAGAGACACACTTCAGAGCTAAAGACATTCACCAACTGAAAGTGAAAGGATGGAAAAAGATATTCCATGAAAGTGGCAAAGAAAAGAAAGCAGGGGTAGCAATATTTAAATCAGACAAAATAGACTTTAAAACAAAAACTATAACAAGGGACAAAGAAGGGCACTACATAATGATAAAGGGAACAATCAAACAAGAAAATGACACTTGTAAGTATCTATGCACCCAACATAGGAGAATCTAAACATATAAAGCAATTATTAACAGAAATAAAAGGAGAAATAGACAGCAACACAATAATAGTAGGGGACTTTAACACTCCACTTACACCAATGGATACATCATCCAAACAGAAGATCAATAAGGAAACACTGGCTTTAAAGGACACATTAGACCAGATGGACTTAGTAGATATATACAGAACGTTCTATCCAAAAACCACAGAATACACATTCTTTTCAAATGCCCATGGAACATTCTCCAGGATTGATCACATATTAGGCCACAAAACAAGTCTCAATAAATTTAAGAAGATTGAAATAATACCATGCATCTTTTCTGACCACAAACGTATGAAACTGGAAATCAACTACAGGAAGAAAACCAGGAAAACCACAAAAATGTGGAGATTAAACAAAATGCTACTGAACAACGATTGGGTCAATGAAGAAATCAAAGAAGAAATCAAAAAATTTCTGGAGACAAATAAAGATGAAAACGCGACATGCCAAAATCTGTGGGATACAGCAGAAGCGATTCTACGAGTGAAGTTTATAGCAATTCAGGCCTACCTCAACAAAGAAGAAAAATCCCAAATAAACAATCTAAAAGCTCACCTAAAGGTGCTGGCAAAAGAACAACAAGCAAAGCCCAAAATCAGCAGAAGGAAGGAAATAATAAAAATCAGAGGAGAAATAAACAAAATAGAGACTAATAAAACAATAGAAAAAAATTAATGAAACCAAGAGCTGGTTCTTTGAAAAGATAAACAAAATTGACAAACCCTGAGCTAGACTCACCAAGAAAAAAAGAGAGAAGGCTCAAATAAATAAAATCAGAAGTGAAAGAGGACAGATTACAACGGACACCTCAGAAATACAAAAGATAATAAGAGAATACTATGAAAAGCTATACGCCAACAAATTGGATAATCTAGAAGAAATGGATAAATTCATAGAAACATACAACCTTCCAAAACTGGACCAAGAAGAAGTAGAAAATTTGAATAGACCAGTCATCAGTAAGGAGATCAAAACAGCAATCAAAAACCTCCCAAAAAATAAAAGTCCAGGACCAGATGGCTTCCCTGGTGAACTATACCAAACATTCAAAGGAGACTTAATACCTGTCCTTCTCAAACTCTTCCAAAAAATTGAAGAGGAGGGGAGCCTTCCTAACTCCTTCTACGAAGCAAACATTATCCTGATACCAAAACCAGACAAGGACAACACAAAAAAAGAAAGTTACAGGCCAATATCACTGATGAACATCGATGCAAAAATCCTCAACAAAATACTAGCAAGTCGAATACAACAATAAACTAAAAAGATCATACATCATGATCAAGTGGGTTTCATTCCAGAGATGCAGGGATGGTTCAACATCCGCAAATCTATCAACGTGATACACCACATTAACAAAATGAAGAATAAAAATCACATGATCATCTCAATAGATGCAGAGAAAGCATTTGACAAGATACACCATCCATTTATGATAAAAACTCTAAATAAAATGGGACTAGAAGGAAAATAGCTCAACATAATAAAGCCCATATATGACAAACTCACAGCAAATATCATTCTCAATGGAGAAAAACTGAAAGCTATCCCTCTAAGAACAAGAACCAGACAAGGATGCCCACTGTCACCACTCTTATTTAACATAGTATTGGAAGTCCTAGCCAGAGCAATCAGGCAAGAAAAAGAAATGAAAGGGATCCACATTGGAAAAGAAGAAGTGAAACTGTCACTCTTTGCAGATGACATGATTTTATATCTAGAAAACCCTAAAGATTCCACTAAAAAACTTTCAGAAACAATAAAGGAATACAGTCAAGTCACGGGATACAAAATCAACATACAAAAATCGGTTGCGTTTCTATACACTAACAACGAAGTAGCAGAAAGAGAAATTAAGAATACGATCCCATTTACAATTGCAATAAAAATAATAAAATACCTAGGAATAAACTTAATCCAAGAGGTGAAAGATCTGTACACAGAAAACTATAAAACATCGTTTAAAGAAATCGAAGAAGACACAAAGAAATGGAAAGATATTCTGTGCTCTTGGATTGGAAGAATTAACATTGTTAAAATGTCCATACTTCCTAAAGCAATCTATAGATTCAATGCAATCCCTATCAAAGTTCCAACAACATCTTTTACAGAAATAGAACAAAGAATCCTAAAATTTATATGGAACAACAAAAGACCCCGAATAGCTAAAGGATTCCTGAGAAAAAAGAACAAAGCTGGAAGTATCACACTCCCTGATTTCAAAATGTACTATAAAGCCATAGTAACCAAAACAGCATGGTACTGGCACAAAAACAGACACACAGATCAATGGAACAGAATTGAGAGCCCAGAAGTAAACCCACACATTTATGGACAGCTAATATTCGACAAGGGAGCCAAGAGCATACGATGGAGAAAGGAGAGTCTCTTCAATAAATGGTGCTGGGAAAACTGGACAGCCACATGCAAAAGAATGAAACTAGACGATTCCCTTACACCATGCACAAAAATCAATTCAAAATGGATTAAAGACTTGAATGTAAGACCCGAAACTATGAGACTTCTCGAAGAAAACATAGGCAGTACGCTCTTTGACATCGGTCTGAGCAGCATATTTTCAAGTCCCACGTCTGACCGGGCAAGGGAAACAAAAGAAAAATGAACGACTGGGACAACATCAAACTAAAAAGCCTCTGCACAGCAAGGGAAACCATCAACAAAATGAAAAGACAACCCAACAATTGGGAGAGGATATTTGTAAACCGTATATTCGATAAGGGGTTAATATCCAAAATATACAAAGAACTAATACAGCTCAACAACAAATAAACCAACAACCCAGTTAAAAAATGGGCAAAAGATCTGAACAGAGATTTCTCCAAAGAAGATCTATGGATGGCCAACAGGCATATGAAAAGATGCTCAACATCAGTAGCTATCAGGGAAAACGCAAATCAAAACTATAATGAGGTATCACCTCACTCCGGTCAGAATGGCTATAATTAACAAGACAGAAAACAGCAAATGTTGGAGAGGATGTGGAGAGAAGGAAGCACTTGTTCACTGCTGGTGGGAGTGCAAACTGGTGCAACCACTATGGAAAGCAGTATGGAGTATCCTCAGAAAATTAAGGATAGATCTCCCATATGATCCAGCTACTCCACTGCTGGGTATTTATCCAAAGAACTTGAAAACACAAAGGCATAAAGATACTTGCACCCCTATGTTCATTGCAGCATTATACACAATAGCCAAGACATGGGAGCAACGTTGGTGCCCATCAAGGGACAAATGGATAAAGCAGATGTGGTATTTATACACGATGGACTACTACTCAGCCATAAGAAATGATGAAATCCAGCTATTTGTGACAACATGGATGGACATTGAGGGTATTATGCTGAGTGAAATAAGTCAGAGGGAGAAAGTCAAATACCGTATGATCTCAATCATAAATAGAAGATAAAAACAACGACAAAAAAACACATAGCACTGGAGATTGGATTGGTGGTTACCATAGGGGAAGGGGGGAGGGAGGAGGGCAAAAGGGGTGATTAGGTTCACATGTGAGGGGATGGACTATAATTAGTTTTCTGGTGGTGAACATGATGTAATCTACACAGAATTCAAAATATGATGTACATCTGAAAATTACTTAATTAATTAATTAAAAAAGAAAAAAAAAAAAGAACCCAGTTATGCTGGAACCCTAATCTCAGACTTCCAGCCTCCAGAACTGTGAGAAAATAAACTTGTACTGTTCAAAAAAAAAAGAAAAAGAACGAACATAATGAAAACGAGGAATTTCACACCAAGATGAGGGCTTAATGACCCTTTTATTACTAGAAAGAACTGAGCCCTTTTCCCAATTTCTCATCCTGCAAAAGAAACTAATATGGGGAATGTCTGATGCCAAAATTCCAGCAAATCATTCGAACCGTTGAGTTTTCTAAGTATAGAGGATTTCTTTTACAAAAAGACTGATATTTTCTAACTTCTGCTAAATAGAAAGTTTTCCTATTTTCTCTCTGTTACCACTGTGCCCTATGAAATTCAAACATGTCATCTAAATTAAAATATTTATGAGAAGACTACAAAACTGAGTACTGTCTTTGCCTCAGATTTTTCTATTAAAAGTAAGTTTTTGCACAGAAATTAAATATCTAATGCAAATTTTTAGGGATAAATGTGAAGCATTTTTCAAGATTCATTAATTTGGCCAGAGCACCATAATAATTCTGCTATTATTGTAGTTAGGCATAAAAGAAATTCACCTTGTGCTTAGGTACGAAATATTACAAAATAAAATTGTGTTTACATTATTGATCACAAAATAGTTAATACTCAAAGAGAAACATTAAAATGCAGAGAAGTAGAAAAAAGCACTTCTTAGTTTCATCATTCAAATACAACTGTTTTCAAAAGAGTTTATGTCATTTCTTTCCGGCCTTTTTCCCTACGTGTAAAGGGCTTGTTTTCATAGTTATCATCAACTCTATGTATGATCTATGCTAAGATCTTATATGAAATATTGCCATTTCAGTTATAAACATGACAATAGCAATAACAATGACTACCAGTTGGGGAACGTTTTCAATGCAGTAGCCACTTTGTACACACCACCTCTAATCAACCTAACCCTCGAATCTACTTAATGCTGTATTACTTTGACACACCTGTATAAAATATCTAATGGATTTTTAGGACTCCCACAGGTTCCCTGTAGATTTAGACTGGTCCTAGCAATGCATTATTTATCCACAAACACAGCATTTCCAAGCTGGAAGAGTACATAACAATAGTTAGAGGGCAATCTCATTTTTAAAATGAGGAAATTAGGACCAAAATAAATTATACAATTTGCTCAAAGTTACACAGTGAATTAGTCTCAAGGTAACCATAGCCACTGGGCCTCTTGATTGCTCTCTAGTGCTTTCCACAACACGCACTGCCTGTCAATCATTTGTCACCAAAATTAGCATCCAGTTGGGGAGGCTCTCTGGAGCTCTCCCAGCCCCTCACACCTCTCTCTCAGATCTTGAGCTTAGTTGGTTTTTGGAAAGCTCTAACAGAAAGATTGTGTAAATACTACATTTCTGTCTTGAATTCATAGACAGTTCCTGCAAACTTGTCCTGGAACTCTTTAGCCCTCTCTGGGGGTGAACTCTGTTTTCTGAGGAGGGAGACATATTCTGTAATTCAACTACACCACTGAGAAGAGCATTTTAATAGCAAGAATAAAATCTCAAAATCTAATCTGTCCTTTGCTCCCCTGTCTCTCTAATTGTCCCTGACTTGGACTTATCTGAAGAAGGGCTGGTATTCTTGAAGTAGGGGAGACAATCTAGAAATAAGAAAAAATTATCCTGCAAGAGAGATATTGTAACAAAGGGGAAAAGAACACAATAATTCCCATTTCTCTTGAAGGGTAGAAAATCATTTTAGGACTTGCTTCCCTTTTACTCAGTTCCCCATTGTCAAGCTCTCTTGTAGGAGGGGAAAGTTAATTTCAGATGAAACTGTGTAGACCCTGGAAAAGGGTGCTATAAAAACACTCCTATTCTGTTTTCTATGCGCCTGGTCAGACTCAAGTTCAAATACACAAAGGGCATCTGTATATATATCAGTGAAGAGATGTTTTAGAAGCCATGAACTTGACTCGCGATGAGGCACTTAGGCATTTCTCTCACCCTATTTCCTCTTGCTCCAAACACAGTTGTCCTAAACTAAGCTGTCTGTCCAGAGGAATGCAATGATAGAGGTCCTAAGGAGGAAACACCTTATCATGTGGCAGAAGTGACAGTCACCAGTGGAGAGGCAGAAAACCACAACATCAGAGAGCGAACTAGTGATTCTGTTTGTCCAGGGCCCTTCCAGGTTTACAGTTAATCCTTTGCACACTAGGGCTCTACCCAGATTCAATTGGTCACCTAATTTATAAAGACAATGTGTCATAATTGCTTAGGATTGCACAGCATTGCATCACTTACCTAGAGGTCACTTACCCTGACCCCTACTTGTCAGAACTTAGCCAAGAATTCAGGAGCAAAACTGGCCTCCAAGAAACTTGATGAGCCAGTGCAAAGCATGTACCTAAGTACTTTACTTGTGGGAGACACCTCATCCAAAACCAATTTCATTGTCATCTTTATGTATTTCTAACCAGCATGATTGTAAGATTTCTTAGCCCACAAATAGATTAGAAATAACAAGTATTTAAAAGTGATTGAGGGCTGGCCCTGTGGCCAAGTGGTTAAGTTTGAGCGCTCCGCTTTGTCAGCCTAGGGTTTCCCTGTTTCAGATGCTGGGCGTGGACATGGCACCACTCATCAGGCCATGCTGAGGCAGCGTCCCACATAGCACAACCAGAGCCACTCACAACTAGGCTATACAACTATGTACTGGGAGGCTTTGGGGAAAACAAGAAGAAAAGGAGAAAAAAAGGAGAAGAGTGGCAACAGATGCTAGCTCAGGTGTCAATCTTTAAAAAAATAAATAAAATAAAAGTGATTGACTTTATCAACTGACAGATAGTGAAGGAGAAAGAAAAATACTAAAAGTTAATAAATGCATAGCCACCTAGATGTGGATTCAGTTTAGAGGCTAATACACCAACACACCTCATTAGTTCCTCAGGGATTACCCTATTATTGCCCAGTCAATCAACAGATGTCAAGAATGATGAATGTCCTAGGTTCCTTCATGACCTTCTGATGGCAGCTTACACATCAAATTCTCAGAAAAACCTTCCTCCAATGAGTCTACTTGACGCAGCCCTAACCCATCATTCTGTTTCCCAGCAGGCTTTATATCTCCTTCCCAGCACCTATCAAAATGTATAATCATGTTATTTATGACTTTATTTTTTCATTACATTTGTCTACTTGCTGCGATAGATTATGAACTCCACGTAACAAAAGCCATATCCTTCTTGTTCATCATTGACTCCCCAAATCCTGGTGCAATGCTTGTCACATGAAAGGTGCTTGATAAACAAATGTTGGATGAATAAAAAAATGTCACCAGGGAAGCATCCACATTCCTTGATTACAATATATCACTTTATCACTTTATAATAATCACTTTATAAAGATTTAGAAACATTTCTTTAAATTTAGGAATGCTCCTTAAAAAAATGGCTAAAGGGATGTTATTTTCATGAAAGGACAGGAAATTTGGGAGAAGGCAACCACCATTTATTGAGCAAGCATCATGTACCAGGACCGTTAATCCTCACAATGACACAGTAAAATAGGCATGATTAGTCCTCACTTCACTGATGAGGAAACTGAAGTTAAGCTACTTTCCAATTTTATGTAATTAATGATAAAGCCTGGATTCAAGCCTAAGGTCCACATCTCATTACTTAAGATTGGTAAAGCTTGAATTATCTTCACTTACAGAATAGCTCATGCATTGTCTGCGATGCTGGATGGGCCAGAACCAAGAACTGGGTTCCAAAGGGACTAATTAGGAAGGGAAGAAAGTCTTGTAGATTGGGGCTCAATCAAGTCTGAGAGTCAAGACAGGGAGAGCAGGTTCAAAGGACAGACAGGGTATTATAAAAGGACAGAATCAAAAGTCAGGAGTCCTGTGAAAACAGGATCTGAGTCACTCTTCAGCCCACTTAACTCTGGCTTCCATCCCCAAAACTTTCCCAAAACAGCTCTCACTAATGTCACCAATGACTTTGACATCACCAAATCCAATGGGTAATATTTATTCTTCATCAAGCATGGCTTTTCAACAGCATTTGGCATTCTAACCATTTCCTCCTTTGTGAATCATTGTTTACCCTTGGCTTCCCTACCACACTCTCCCCTGCTCTTCCTCTTACCTATCTGTCTGCTCCATCTCAGACTCATTTGCCACTTCATCCTCCTCCACCTCAGCAATAAATGTGGGGGTTTTTCAAGATCAAGGTGAGGCTTCTTTCTCTTCTGCCTCTCAGTCTTTACTCTCTCTCTCTCTCTCTCTCTCTCTCTCATTCTCTCTCGGTAAACTCATCCATTCCCATGGCTTTAAATATTATTGACAGGTTGATGGCTCTTTAAAATGTTATTTCCCATCTTATACTACACTTCTGGACTTCAGACTTGATTTGTCAATTGCCTACTTGGCATTGCTGTTTGGATGTTTTAAAGGCAGTTCAAAGTGAGTATTTTCAAATACAAAGTCACCATCCCAATACTGATTTTCTTTAGTACTCTCAATCTTGAAGAATGAGCATATCTACCCACCTGAGGAAGGCAGAAACTTAGTATGATCCTTATTATCTCCCTCTCCCTCATCCTCACATGCTTCTGCCTGGAATGTTCTCACCCCTACCACCACCCCTCACTTGATTACTCCTTAGATCTCAACTCAAACGTTACTTTCTTAGGAATCCCTGAATTTGCACCCCCATCTCACACACACACACACTGGATCAAGTGCCCCCAATACCTACTATGTTGTTCATAGGTCCCTATGTATTGTATAATTTGATCAATGTCTGTCTTTCTCAATGAACTCTAAGCTCTGGGAGGGTGGGGCCATGAATATTGCTCATCATTGAATCTCAGGGGCCAGAACAGTGTTTTGCAGAAAGATAATATGTGAGTATTTGTCAAACAAAGGAAGGAAGGAAAGATGAAAGGAAAGAGGGAGAAGGAGGGAGGCAGTCCTGAGGGGGCCTGGGAGTGTCTGTAGCTCAGATAGATCAGGCAGCGGGTTGGCAATGCCCAGTTATGTCTGGCTTGCAGGAGGGTGATTTGGTGTTATCAGTGGAGAATATGTGTCATTTTTTATAAGGCAATAAATGTTTGACTTCATCTTTAGATTTCTTTGACTTTACAAAGCTGAGTTATTGTTAAAGAATTTTTATTGTTGTGATTGCTGCTGTTTTGTTAAATCATCTTTCCCCACTAATTTTCAACTCAGAATCTAATATATTTCAATTATAGAAATTTGCAATAAACTTTTTAATTTTTTTAATTAGGGCAAGAGTGGAGTTAAAATGGCAGACAAGTTTGTGCTAGAGATTATAGTATTGAAAGCAATTTTGCATAGATCTAAGGTAACTTGATCAACTCCAGACTGTCTTTCCTATTCTTGCCTCCAACTTTTCCTTCTCCAAAAAGAGAAGTTTCTTCAAGGCCTGAAGACCATCCCCAGTGGATTTCCATTGCTTGGGTTGGTCCAGGATCCATCAGTCCGTCTGATAACAGCATCTGAGTGTACTACCTTAGCATACAATCTCCACTCAATCTATGTGGTTCAAGAATGGGCAACTGACCCAAGTCTGGGCAATCAGAGAACAACATCCCCTGGCCCAAGTGACCACCACACAAATGGACACAGTTAGGCCAATGGAGACTCAATTCTGGTTCTTTGGACTGAGTGGAAAAGAGAAACTCTCCTTCCTCTTTCCTTGGCTGAGAGGATAGAAAGTAAGTATGCCATAACTTCCTGCCGTCTTTTCCTCACAGGATGAAAATAGAGTCAATACACAGAAAAGCAGTAGTGAGAAACAATGAGATAATGTCAATGGACATAATTTGAATGCTGGCGCCATCATGCCTCTAGGGTAGGGATGAAAACTTTTTCTGTAAAGGGTCAATTAGTAAATATGTTAGGCTCTGTGAGCCTGTGGTCTCTGTTGTGACTACTCAACTACCTTCATTGCACAAGAGCAGCCATAGACAATATGTAAACTAATGAGAATAGTTATGTTCCAATAAAATTTTTTTACGGATGCTGAAATTTGAATTTCACATAATTTTTATGTACCCTGAAATGTTATTCTTCTGTTGAATTTTTTTCAAGCCATTTAAAAAGTGCAAAAACTATTCTTAGCTTGCTAGTTGTACAACAGGCCATTGGCCAGCTTTGGCCCACAGGCTGTACTTGCCAACCCTCACTCTAGGCTTTTCAGCAACTGAGCCTGTAAATTCTCTTTTTTGCCTAAAATCAGTTGGAGTTTGGGTTTTTTTCTTTCTGTCATTTGCAGATGAAAGAGCCCTGACCTTCTTATCCCACATGTTTAGCACTTGGGATTTAGTTTCTCTCTTCTTAGCCTAAACAGCTAAGCGATCTAAAAGAGCTAATAGAAATGAATGGCTAGGAAATTCTTTTCACATTTGCTAAGGTGGAAAAAAATGTTTGATAATATCTTAGCTGATAAGTTGTAGGAAAACTGGGAATGAATGCATTGCTTCAACATAAATATGAAAAATTCATTAATAAAAATAATAAAAACGTTAGTTATAAATTAACCAACTTAAAAGTCTGAAATTTGATGAAAAGAACTTGAGAATGGCATATTTGTGTTTGACTCTTACAGATTGATCTCCCATAACTAGAAAATATCATATTAGACTTTAATTTTAATATTTTTGTCATTGCCTCAAGTGGAATTTATTACCAACCCAGAAGATTTTGCTGACAGTGTTTTTAACAACCTGCTCATCCATTTACTCCAAATCCAAGTCATCTGTGTCAGTCCTCCAGTTATCTTTCTTCTCAACATTACTTCTTTATTATTCATTAAATTGGTGTTTTAAAATCTGATCTTTTAATTTAAAGCAAAGGGCAACAAAGATGAATAAACAAATAATTATAATAAATTGATCACTAGGCCAATAACTAAACCCAACATACTCTACAAGCTTGAAATGCAAGCTTAAAATTACTTTTGAGGAGAGGAAATTGATTTTGTTGCCAGAATGTACATCCTAAAGTTGACACTTTCCTGACTCAGATGCGCAAGTTAACGATGAAAGGAGATTTAAATCATGTATTGAAACACTAACAAAGCCTTCACTTAAAGAGAAATCTAATGATGATCGGCTACTCCTTACATGTCTATGCGTCACCTCCCAGGAAGACAGCTTTTACACTTACGTTGTTGTAAGCACTGCATCCATATCACTGCGCATGTTTCTATTATAACTTGCCAACGAAATTTTGTATTGCCTCATATTTCTACACTATCTTCATAGTGACCATTTTATTAGCAAAATTATATTACAAAATATCACAGCTCCTTTATATAACAAGCAGAAAGAGGGTATTTCCTTGATGTTATAGAAAATGCTGCACTGAATATTCATATGTGTGTATTTCTTGGAGTCTCTGAATCTATTCTGGGTCTCTGACCACTGTTAAAGAGGTCCTTTACCATTTTCTTCCTAGATATTAAGAAGGATCTTGATTTAGTAACTGTCTTATTATTTCCCTTCCAGATCATACAGGTCTGTTGATCCATTTTATGGGTTTACCAAAAACGAAAGTAGTAATTCCAATACAAATCCTTTAGCTAAACATAGATTTCTTACTTTTAACTTAAGGTGTATGTTACAGACAGAGCTGCATGCACATCAGTGAAGATGGCCTCCAGTTGTGGTGGCCTGAAAGCCGCCTCTCCTTCTGCCTT
Source organism: Equus caballus (assembly GCF_041296265.1). Classification (NCBI taxonomy): domain Eukaryota; kingdom Metazoa; phylum Chordata; class Mammalia; order Perissodactyla; family Equidae; genus Equus; species Equus caballus. The sequence continues at coordinate 24,613,548 of NC_091687.1, forward strand.
CTACCCTCTACCCTGCAGCAGAGAATGGTCAGACCTCCAGCCAGAGGGCAGCCAGCAAAGACAGCAGCAGCCTTGGTGAGCTGATGTTTGGAGCCACAGTGCCTGAACCTTGTAGATACTGCAGTTTCTTTCACAGGGTCACTTTTATAGTTTCTGCAGAACTTGAGGATTATTCAAGCTCCTCTAGTCTCTAAACAGTCAGAAAAGCATTGTGAACCAGCGCTAAGCAGCAAGGAAATCTGGGAGACAGAGACCTCATCCCACACCAGGAAGGCCCAGGAGAGCAACCAAGCCTCTCCCATGTTTGTGGCTGAAGTGTCTCCCTGTGTCTTTTTTGGACCAGAACTGGTTCATTTCTCTGCATAAAGGCCAGCGTACAAGAAAAGCAGGTTGATGCGCCTCCCTAAGAGGATAGATGGTAGATAGGCTCTGGGGTGTTTGTCTGTTTGTCCCATACCCTGGAAGGTGGCTTTTGGACAAGTGCTACATAAGGAATTATTGCTTTAAGAGTAAACTAGTGGCTCCAAGGGTATAAACATTTTTAAAGATCCTGAAGTTTTTCTCATATTGTTCTCAAAGTTTTAGAATAATATCAGTAAGGAATAAATGTCCAGTTTCACCCTGAACTCACTATATATACAATCACTGAAAAGTGATGAAGTTTTTTCTTCTTTGATTCTAAGAAAAATATTTTTCAGAAGTACACAAAAAGGAAAACAAATTTTTCTGTTTGTTTCATTCCTGTTTGAGTTGTACATTCACACTTTATGTCCATTTACTTCGACGGGTTTTGTTTTGCTCGTCACTGTCATTTATAATTCTGTTTTAATCATTCTCTGGGTATCTTTGTCTGCTGTCTTTTCCCATTACAGATTTTTATGTATGGACTGTGCTCCATTTCCCTTTACATTTTCACCTTTGATGGGTGGTAAATATCCTAGTTTTTAATACTACATATGTTTAAGCTCTTACAAAAATTTTAATTTATATAGCTAATTAATCAAAGGTGTTGGAGATACTAATTAGGTTGGTAACTAGTGTTGGATTTTGTGTGCACTTTTTCTAATTTTTATTAGGTTAATTGGAAATTCTGACATTGCTATGGTTTTCATTTCAGCTACAGCTAAACATATTTCAAAGTGATTTGATTAGTATTTTTATGAGAAATAGAGGGTGCAATTTAATTAATATTTAGTCTCCCAATGATTTCTGCAGAAGTCTCAAAAAGTTCACCTCCCCAGAAAGAGAAATTGGTCTTTGACTGTAATTTACTAATTAACACTACATACTCAATGTTGAAATGGAGTGTAAGCAAGAGATTCACTCTTCCAGTAAATTCCAGGTGATTTGTGCTATTTGAGTCAAATCTATTTGATTACACAGACATCCACTAGGAACTCACATTCTATTGTTTCCTTTCATGCAAATTGAGTCATGGTGAGGAAACAGCACAGCACAACCCTACAGAGCTTTTTTTTTTTTTTTTTTTTTTTGCTGAGGAAGATTTGCCCTGAGCTAACAGCTGTTGCTAATCTTCCTCTTTTTGCTTGAGGAAGGGTGAGGAAGATTCACCCTGAGCTACCATTGGTGCCAATCTTCCCCTATTTTGTATGTGGGTTGCCACCACAGCATGGCCACCCAACAAGTGGTGCAGATCCATATCCAGGAACTGAAGCCGGGCTGCTAAAATGGAGCTCACTGAACTTAACCACTAGGCCATGGGGCCAGCCCCCAGAGCTGTCTTACTGATGCCAATTACTATTATTATGTCCAATCCCACCTCTAGATCCTGCCCAAAGAGACATTATCGACAGTCTGCGACACTAATAAAAATTACTGCCATGCTAAGCTTTTAGAGTTTGCTAAAATAAAACACTGTTTAGAGAAATGGTCACTAACTTCTTCCCTTTCCTAGCTCTAGGTACATCATACCTTACTGTAGAAAAGAGAGTTAAGGATGACCGCAATGTTTGAATGTTTTCAATTACACTAGCTCTCCAGGCAACTGTCTAAACGACATCTGATTTACCGTAAAATCCTTAACTACTCCTTTGGCAATTATGGCAGAAATGTTTTGGCAGAACTACCAAAATACAGCAGTTTTAAGGTGGACATGATACAGCAGCAGCAGAAGAATAAGGAATAGTGAAACATGCATTTGCCTTTCAACTCAGCAATTCTCCTAGGTTCTTACCCAAGTGAAATAAAAACATATGTCCACACAAAGACTTGTACATGAGTATTCATAGCAATTTTATTGCTATTGATAATAGTCAAGAATTGGAAACAACCCAATGTCCAACAACTGGTAAATGATAAAATGTGGCATATCCACACGATAGAGTACTAACTCAACAACGGAAAGGAAGAAGCTACTGATAAATGCAACAATAGGGATGAACCTCAGAATATTAAGGTGAGTGAAAAAAGTCAGAAACAAAATACTTCATACTATATCATTCTTTTTGAAATCTAGATTCCTTTTCAAATTCTCCAAAATGCAAATTAGTCTATGGTGACATAAAATAGATCAGCAGTTGCCTGGGGCAAGGGACAGAGGAAGGAGATTGCAAAGGAGCATGAGAAGGCTTTTGGGGTGATGAAAATGTCCCATATCTTGATTATGGTAGTGATCTCAGGGGACTTGCAATGTCAACACTCACTCAATTGTACACTATCAGCAAAAGCAGTTTATTACATGTAAACTGTACCTGCATCAAGTTGATGATGATTTTTTTTAATAGGCAAAAGATTTAAAATAGATACTTCACAAATGGCCAACAAATACATGAAAAAAGCTCAACACCACTAGACAACAGAGAAATACAAATTTAAGCCACATAAAACTATTTAATATTCATTTTATTGCATGTAAATTAAACCTTAATTTTTAAAGTTTTTAAAAAAGAGGATAAAAATAAAATTTATTTTTAAATCTGAAACAAAACATTCAGAAATTCCACTTGGAAATGTGTGAAATCAGACTACAGTTTATTCATTCAGCAGTGTTTGGAAACCCTCTAAATGTCTTTCCGTAAGGAACGAGGTAAATAAATTATAGTACATACATAAAAGGAAATACTCTACTGTGGCAAGAAAGAATGAGGAACTGTTAAATACTGATATGAACTGAGATCCGCCATGTATTATTATGTACTTTTTAAAGTGTAGAGAGAACACTGTGTATACAGAAAGCATGTCTAGAAGAACTCCCAGGGTACAGATGAACCTGATCACCTCCACTGTCTGGCTACAAGGACAGGGGTGGGACAGAAGCTTTTCCCTCCACACATTTTTAAATCTATTTCGTTTTGAACCATGTAAATTTATTAAGTTTAAATTAATAAAATAAGTGGACACAAACAGCCTACCATATCTCTTAATACTTAAACGTATCAAAAGCTGGTGCCTTCTCTCAAGGGTCCCTTGATCTCTCACCTCATTCCAAACCAAGTCTTGCCCTTTCCCCTTCGTTCTCCTTCCCAGCTCCTCCTGTTCTCTGCTTTGAGGCTTACTTGTTCTCTCCCAGTCCTTGGGCATTTGCATTCCCTATTGCAGTTGTCTGAAGGAGTAGCAGTGCCCCTCCACCGTCCCTCCACAGATACCTTTCACATCCCTGCACAGCAGAACTGTCACTTGATGTCTGCCTATGAAATATATGAAAAAAAAAGGAAGACATATAAATGGGAAAACATTATTTATTTTTCTGAATGCGAAGATTTAATATTATAAGGAGCTGGAGATGCTATTTTAAAAGATATCAATACTTCCCAAATATTCCTATAAATTTAATAAAATTCCAACCAGAACTCCACTCCAATCAGACTCTTGCCCAGCACTCCAGTGAAACTTTCTCTTAATAAGGATATAAGCGACATTCCAGTGCCAGATTCCACTGATATATGGGCAGCTTTTGATGGAGTTGATTAACCCCTCCTCTTTGAAACCTGTTCTCACTTGCCTGCAGGACAGTAGATCTGGCCACTCCTTTTCAAGCTCCTTTGCTTTTTCCTCCTTATCTCCTGGGTCTCTTCACATTACAGGGCCCCAGGGCTCAGGACTCTAATCACTTCTCCTTGCCATTTGTATTCTTTTCTAACCCCTTTATGATCTCATTCAATCTCAAGACTTTAAGTAGCATCCGTATATTATATTGATGATCCCAATTGTTATCTCTTGCTTGGACCTCTCTCCTGAAGCTCAAATTCATATATCCAACTATTTCTCCAATCTCCCCATTTGAAAGTCTAAAAGTATCTCAACCAGAGGAAGTCCAAAACCAGACTTGAATTTTCCCCTTCCAAAACTCTCCTCTCCCTCGACTTTCCATCTCAGTGAAGACTACCATCCCCTACTTGTCTACCAAGACCTTGAGGTCATCCTTGGCTCTTGTCTTTCTCTCATGCCCCGGATTCAATGCATCAGTAATTTGCGTCAGCTCTTTCTTTGGAGTACATCCAGAATCTAATCACATCTCACTACCTCCACAGCTCCAAGCCAGACCCAAATCTCATCTGGATTACTGCAATAGCCTCTTACTTGCCTTCATTCCTTTCTGGACACAGTCTCAAGAGGGATCCAGTTAACACCTAAGTCCATCATGTGTGTCAATACTCTGTTCAGTCCTCCAACTTCTTCCCCACGTATTTTTTAGTAAAAAGTTGAAAATATAATGCCTACCAGGGACCTGCAGCACCCCTCCACCTCTGACCTCAGCCCCTGCTCCTCTCCCACTCTCCACTGCATTCCAGTCACACTGGTTTCCTTGCTGTCTCCTGTATAAACAGGCTTACTCCCAGGAACTGAAGCTTCCTTCTCCCAGACCCTGCCTTACTCACTCCCTCTCTTCCATGCACTCAAATGCCTCCTTCTCAGTGAGGTCCCCTCTTCATACTCCTTCCTTTCTTCATTATCCTGCATAGCACTTATCCGGTAAGATCTATGGCTACTGACAGTCTTCTACCCATTAGAATATGTCCTGGGCACTGTTCTAATGTCCTGGGATTGAACAGCAAGCAGTGCCCAGTGCACAGAAGTCTCTCAACAAAGTACATACATGCAGATGTGATGACCAAGGAGTTTACTGCACAAATGAGACACCTTCACACTTAACTGGAACTAGCTGAAGGCCATCTTCCACTCACTTTTCTGCTTAACCCCAAACAACATGTGGAAATAAGGGCAAAGGTCTAGTCTCCATAGCTTCATGTCCCACAGCTGGTGTAAGAGGTGATAGATCAATGAGCTGTCCTGGGAGGTGACCAGAAGAGCATGCCAGCTGCTGCTGGAGAGAAAACACTTGGTGATTCTGCATATAAACTGCCTTCAAGAGTGCACAGCCTCCTGGAGCTGGTCCTGGGTTAACCCAACAGTCTGTTCATAGCGGAGGCATAATTCCCTGTCTTGGGGTCAGGTAACATTTCCTAGCCAGAATCCTAGACCCGGGGATGCCGTCTGGAAGGAGGCCCTGCAGGGGCTACAAGCAGCTGGAACTTGACATGAAGCAGAGGATCCACGTTTTCCAGAATATAGCTTCCTTCTATCTTCTATACCCCAGACGGAAGCCTTAGATTCAGGGGAAGACATATCACTGACCAGATTGGTCCATGAAGCTGTCTGACACCACAGAATCTATCTCCATCTTTATCTAGAACTCCTGGTTATAGGCCTCCTAAGGTTGGGTAAAGGTGCCCCACCCCAGGAAAAACACAGCCAGGTGACCTGTCCTTGGGCCTACAGTGTGGGGACCGAGGGGATGAAGTGACAAGGAGCAGAGGAGAGCTTCATTCTCACCAGTTTCAGCACAGCGGGCTGTTTCCTTCAGAAGATGTGGACCTCTTCAAGGTGGTTCCAGCCTCAGTCAAATAGCAATCAGTTCAGAGGGACTGTGGGGTTGGGGTGACCAGGTTACCACGTGGCACTTCCTTGAAGACTTCGTAGGATTATGTCCAAAGGGTCAGGTCTGTCCAGTCACAGTTCTCAGAGAATGAGTTGCCCTTCCTGGCCACCGATGTTGCCGGGAAAGCCCAGTGAGGGCATTTACACAGCACACTTGAGAGCTGGGCCTGGAGCTGGAGGAGGGCCGGGGCTAGGGTGAGACCAGCGGCGCCAGAGGAAAGGCCTGCCCTGCGCCTAGAGCAGGCTGACCAGGGCGCCCTGACTCGGTCTCCGGTAAACCTAGAGAAAAACGACACGTTGAGAGGCGAGGTCTCTCAGGGCGTGCGTGGTTGAGGAGCCACGCATCTCAGGCCATGACCCTGACGGTGCAGGGTCAGGCCCTCCGCGGTGGGTCTGGGAGCTCAATCCGATGCTCCTTCTGCTGGGCCCAGAGGACCACGGCGATACGCTAGTCTCCTGGCTGCCAGCTGAATGAGAACACCCCCGCCCCATTCAGTTTCCCTGGAGACTTTCGGGACCTCCCTCTTCTGCAGCAGGTGCTGGACAAAAGACACTGCGGGAAATCTAACCAACGATTTGAAAAACAAACTCGAGAAACAGCCCCAATTCTCAGAAAAGGAGGAATAAGAAAAGCAACCAATATTCCCCTCCCTCGTCCTGCGGAAATCAGGGAAAAACGCAATCCTCTCCGGCTAGTCCTGCTTTCAATTCCTCGTTTAAAAGTGAAAGACTGAAAAAGAAACAAACAAAAGAATTCCTGAGGGGAGGGCAAAAATAGCGAAAAGAAGCGGCTACAAACAAATTCTTACTAGCAAAATCACCATAAAGGGTCAGGCAATCAACTCTGGCCGACCCAGAGATAACCACCTTTCCAAGCACCGTACCCCAAGGGGTAGTTCAGATGCAAGCCCGGCTTCCCTCACGTCTCAGGTGAAATTCTACAACGTCAAATCCCGCAACTCCCCGCCACGCGCCCAAGGGCAGGAGGCCGCGGCGTGTCCCGGCGCCTCTGCCTCCAGTCTTTGCCAAGGCCCTGGGAGCGCTAACGCCTGCGCTACCACGTTTCTGCCCCCGGGCTCCATAGCCCTCCGCCCCGAATGCAGCCAACGTTCACCTTCCCACTGAGATCCCAGAATCAGTCTGGAATCAGAGACTTCTCCCTACCCCCACCTCACACGAAGGGAACAGAATTCAAAGCGACCTTTGAAGAAAGGCGATCGGGGAGCTATTGTGCGGAGTCGCTGGCCGAGCGAGCCCCTCCAGCGGAAGGGGGGACCCGAAGTGCCAATTGATGGCGTCCATCACAGTCCCATTAGCGTGTCCATCTGCCCACGGCTGAGCCCGGACTGCGGTGCCAGCCCGCTTTGGGACATTCATTGCCCTTGTTTCCTTAGCAGCTGTTACAACAAATAGCAGTTCTTTTGAAGGCAAGGAACAGCACTGGTTCTCAAAATTCATAATTAAAAATCTCAGGAAAAAAATCATTGTAGCTAACTTGTGCCATGAGGAAGCTCAAGGATTTTTAAATGATTAATTCTATGTTTAGATTGTTCATGTGACCATGAAGACTAACTGATGGAGAAATATAAGCGGTTGCACTCTGAGCTGTGTTTATTGCTCTGTCTGCACATAGGGAAGGCTTAGAGAACAACTAGGGAGAGAAAAGACTGTGTATACACACCCCACAGCTCCAAGAGCACACACACACAATAGTTTTGTCAAGTGTTATGTGCTAGGTGCTTCCACATTATTTCAAGTCATAACAATGCTGTGTGGCAAGAATTTATGATAATTTACAGAGAATAAAACTAAGGCTTTGGGTTGGAAAGATTGAAAACATAAAACACGCTCAAAGTCACATTTAGTTAATGGCAATATTAGATCCCTGTTAATTTGGTTACTCCCTGGTCTCCCCTCCAAATATGTATATATATACGTGTGTGGTATTTAATATATACATAATATAAATATGTATATATTATAGAAATATATAAGGTATGAATGCTTATATATCAAACATAAAATAAATAATATAAAGTATATATAAAATATATAATGTAAATATTTAAGTAGGAGTTGAATACCTTCTTGTATAGATTAAGGTATGCTAGGGTATAATGGAGTAAGAAACAGCCTGAAAACTCTGGTAGCCTAACAAAGGTGTGTTTCTCTCTAACTCTTCGCATCCATCATGTAGATGTCACCTATGTGTCCAGCTGAAGGGTCTGCTTCCTGTCATCATTCTCACTTCAGGCCCTGGCTGAGGAGGAAGCCACTCTCTGGAGCATTACCAGCCAACAAGATAGAGGGAAAGGTGTGGAGAAGCGTGTCCGCTTCTGAGAGTTTCTGCCCAGAAGTGACACAGATCCCTCCATTATGTTACAGAAGTCCAAGGCAGGCTTCCAGGGGACTAGAAAGTACCATCCTCCCATGGGGATGGGGGAGCCAGATCCTGAGGGACACACTCCACACTTCTCCATTGGGCAACTGGTCTCAAGCAAGGCTACTAAGAAGGAAAGGCAGCATGCACTTGCCAAATAAATGATCCTACCAGGTGACAAAACTAAATGCCACAGTCAGAAAAACTCGCTAATCTCCAATGACACAGTAATTTCTGTAAATGCAGGCATTGAGAAGTCTAGTTATGTTTGACATTTATTTTTGTAGAGGGCTAGTAAAACATCCTATTTTTTTGTTGGTGTTGAGAAATCAGTGACATTGATTAAGGAAGAATAGGAAGGTTCCTATTCGTACACACACACACACACACACACACATACACACACATCTGATTAGTCTGGGTGATCTTTAACAGGGTGACTAGAAGTTCTATGAGGCCAGGAACTGGTAACTGACCTCTGTCTCCCAGCCACTTTAGACACAGTAAGTAAGAGTTGAGTAAATGCCATTTATTCCAACTTGAATTTTAATAAAATAACTAACAACCCTGAAAACTCCTATGTTTTATTTAATTAATAAAACATTATTCATTAATTCGCTCTCTTCCTGAAACAATTCATTTGGACAAGGTTCTTACGCCGTCTCCTGTAAAATAGCAGGGCCTATCTCTGAGGACACTCTCTGATGGAAGTTTCAATGACTCAGGCTTTCTTGTGGCTCAGTTCTTCAAAATCATCAACTGCAAGAATTTCTAACTTTTTTCAATTGCAGAAACAGAAAACCAATTTACTTTGGATTTCTCTAGCCCTGTTGGTCATTTTAAGCTGCAATATTCTCCCCCTTGCAGGTCCTCCAGGGCTGCCACCATCTAAAAATGCACTTGGAATCTAACTTCTGGCGACTTCCTCAAAAGGGATTTCTTTCCTTCTATGGTACAGATGAAACGTTTATTCTCTGCATCTATAGTCCTTATGAGGAAAAATAAAGTGACATAACTATCTCTCAATTTAAGAAGTTCCTGAATTCCTGTTTAGAAGAATATAAGCTTGACAGTAGGTCTTTGCCATATCACCTTTATTACATGAGGTGAGACATAATTATAACAACTAAATTACAAACAGCTAAAATACCTAAACATGTCTCTTTAGTTATTTCCTAATAAAACACACATTCTATCATGTATTAGTTTATTATAGCAAAACAAGCCAGACAAAACTTGATGATTTGCAAGATAAGCAATGATATTTAGTCCAGCCAACTTCCTAATCCTCCACCTCCCATCCTGATTCCCTCCAATGCAAGCTCGTGGGCAGCTAACAGTGAACGATCACTGCACGTGCACCAGACATTGACAGGTAGCCTCTTCTTTCTCTGTTCTTCAACAGAACTGCATTTGTCCCCAGTAATTTTTAATTGGTTTTGTGTGTGTGTATATATATATGTCTATACATATGTATATATATATACATATGTGTATATATATGCCTATAGAATGTTAACCATAATAATGATAAAGTATAATCATGAGCTGTGGTAAACATTTGTGCTTTTCTATTATTCTATATTTGAAATATGCTAATTTGAAGTGAGGTCTATCATGATACATAATGTATTATGATCTCTGGACCATAATCTATCAACAAATACATATGAAATGAGCAAGAATGAGTTGGATAGAGAAAGGAAGATAAGGGCCAGAGGAAAACCAGAGATGAGAATCATATCTATAAAGTGGCAGTAGCATTATTTAACCAGGAAGGGTGAGGCTGCAAACTTTAATGCCTACAGTAACCATGCAGGCCCCATGAACTGGTGAATCAGGCTTGGTCATGTCAGTGAGAGCTGGAGACTTAATGTCCTTTCTAAAGGGGACACTTATCACCCAGCCAACTGCCATTTTGCATGAAAGCAAGCCCAGTTGGCCAGCACTTCCCATTTTTCAAGAGAAATACAAAATTTAAAATCATATTTTAAATATGAAATCTCCTGATTTTTAAATGATGCCATTAATTCAATTAAAAGAAATATTGAATGGGCCCCACAAAACCACATCTTTATACTAAACTTGATCTGCAAGCCACCAGTTGCAAGCTTAAGGCTAATATTTCTAGTTATAACTACCCCTGAGACAAGCAGTGACACCTTGGACAAAATTATTTAATCTGTTTTAAATCTTTAACATAGGCAAAGATTTGTGCAGTGCCCAGAAATTTCCTACAAGATCCCTGTATGAAGGAAATTAACAATGCCAGAAACTAGTGTTCAAAAATGAGATCCTGTTTTTTAAGCATTACATAACCCTTAGCCCTAGAGATAATGAAAAATACAAATGACATATAATACTAATAAGAATACTAATGACAAATGAATGTCTCAAGCAGTTGTGTGTCAGCATATTATCCCTGAAAAAGAAGTTGTTTCTTCCATACTCTGCCAGAGATAGGTCTCAACTCAGAGTCTAATGCAAATAACTCAACTTGACTCAAAGGGAGAGAGCAAATGGCCAAGGAAACCAAGAAAGTCTGCTACCAGGAGTGCCCAGGAACCTCAGCAGGGGCACCTTCTGAGGTCACTGACCCTCACCTTACAGAAATAGGTCATGCCTGTTCACAATGCAAGATTGCAAGTATAAAAGGACAGACAGTTGAAAAAAGTCTCCCTCCAACCCCTAGCTACCTAATTACCCTCCGTCCCCAGTGGCAATCCTGTTACCACAGTCTTGTGTCTTCTTAAAATGTATCTTTAGAAGAGCTGTGAGTGCATGTATGTTGAAATGGAAGGCTGTTTTAGAAATGCATGTTCTCATGGAATTTTAGGATTGGAAGGGATCTGGTTCAGTCCTTAATTCACAGCCCCCTTTAGCACTGCTCCTGCGTACAAATCTTTCCAACGATGGAGAAACCCATTCCGTTCAGAGGCAGCTCATTCCACTTTTAGATAGCTCCAATAGTTTATGAAAGATAATTTTTTTAATTCTGAAATCTGCCACTCTCATGTTTTTCCTCTTTAATCCTTGCTTTGACCTCAGGCGAGAGAAAACAGGTGGTCAAATGCCTCTTGCCTAAGATGGAACTCAAAATATTTGAAGCCTTCCTATCTTCACCCTGCAAAATAACCCGTCTCTCCTCCCTTTCCACAGGATATGTGATTTCTGGAAATTCACTGCCGTGTTCCTTCTAGAAAAGATTAAACTCATTTAAAATACTCAGAAGCCTCTTAAAGAGGAAAACTTCTCATCAGAGGAGGAAAAAAAGTTTCCCATTTGTAGCTGGCAAAGAGAATGCACAGCTTGTGTTATGAAAATTGATAAACCACGTGAGAGTTAATGTGGGAAATACTACAGTCTCAGTATATACTTGCTAATATGGTGTACATTGAAGCCTTATCCAGGAACCTTTTGGCCAAGTAGAAATTTTGGTTGTACCTACTGCAAAAAGTTTCCAAGATATTCTGAAATAGAATTTGAGGTCCTGAAGTCTCTATTGGTCTCAGGTTTAGAAAAGTTGCAGAATGAGAGTGATGTAGAACATGGCTTAGATGTGGGTTCAAGGAAGGCCTCATGCTAGCAAGCATGCTTTGGGACTTTGGGCAAGTGATTTATTTAACTCTTCCAAGCCATAGCATCATCTTATTATAAAAGGCAAACGAAAGTGTAACCTGGCTCTGGGTGGTCAGACAAGCTCATTTCTGATCAGTACCTAGTAGCATGCAGTCAGGGCTCCTTGAGCTGTTCCTGTGGTGGGAGCCTTTGCCTGAGATGTGGCCTGGGATGTGACTTGGGATCACTCTCTGCAGAGACTGGGTGCCCAAGCACCCTCTTTGCAGGGCTCAGTCTAGAAAAGTCTCTGTTTTCTCAAGAGGATGTCATTTCTGCCGGCTGGGCCATAGGTTTTTACTTAGCAAGCAACAGCTATCAGTACACTCCGTGTACCTGCCAAAGAGTACAAAATCATCCTGAATGCCATCCCCCACATCACAAGCTCAGAGCAGAAACTCAAACTTTACACAGCTGTCTCAGGAGGATCTTGAGTTCACCCATTCCTCTCCCTTCACTGGGATCAACCACGTATTGGGTTGTGTGCCTGAAGTGTCACACTGCCTCCTTGGTTTTCACAAAACTCTGCTTCTTGAGATGCCATCAGATAATATGGAAGGATGTTATAACATGACAGCACTATGAAGGTTGGTGCTGTCTATTACTAAAAAGTAGTTAGGGGGCCGGCTCGGTGGCACAGCAACTGAGTTTGCGTGCTCCAGTATGGCAGCCCAGTTTCACCAGTTCGGATCCTGGGCATGGACATACGTACTGCTTATCAAGCCATGCTGTGGCAGGCATCCCACATGCAAAATAGAGGAAGATGAACACAGATGTTAGCTCAGGGCCAATCTTCCTCAGCAAACAGAGGAGGATTGGTGGCAGATGTTAGCTCAGAGCTAACCTTCCTAAAAACAAAAGAAAAAAAGCCGTTAGTGAGAACTCTGAAGTCTTTGCACATTGTTTTCTTTTGGGGGATTCATGGGAGAAATTCCTACGCAGTCTTAAAAATTAGTTGTAGCTTCAGTGGATTGGTGTTTTAACGTATGGACAATAGATTTGTGCCACCCCTCATATTTCCTTGACAGATGGCTTAGAGTCAAACCTGGGGCCCTTGCTGAGTAAATGCGAGGGACTTGGGTATGCACAGGTCTTCTCTAAGATTCTCTCCTGGCTTCATTCTACCTTCCACTGCTGTGTTTCCAGTTTGACCTTCTCTAATTTGTGTAATTTGTCTCTAGTTGTGTGTCTTTACATTCTGCTTGAAGTTCTTGTTTGCAACATGCAGAGGGAACTAAACCCATGGCCTGCAGAATCTTCATAGCCTTCTCCACCCAGGGGCTAAATGAATTCAGAGGGCTCAGCGGTCTTCCTGATTTGTTATAACAAATAAATGAACACAAATGGCTCTAAATTCAGAGGAATAGTTACCGGTTCTGTGGATGGTGAGGAGCCCTGTGCCCTGCACTTGCTGGATGGGAAGGAAGGATGCAGTTTCTTTCCTCCATGGACAGGAAAGGTCCCAGCCTTAACTCCACTTCCTGCAGGTTTGTGATCCTTGTTTCAGCAGCCGAGAGACCAGCGCTGCTGAACCTGCCTGAATGCCACTAGTGGATCTTGGGAGAAGAGGGTATTTAGTTGTAAAATGGGGCCCGAGGACATTTGTCCTGGAGGCAGAGGAGCCATAGGGGTAGGGCAGACTTTGCTGAGGGAATTTAGCTAAAGTTCCTGCAGCCCAAAAAAGCATACATTCTTCTGGCCAATACTTAGTGAATTTCCCTGGCCTTTCTCCTACTTATCTGTGGCTGTCTCAGGGCAGAGGGGCACCTGGCTTCTCTAAAAGGGTCTCCACTACTGTTTGTGTCAAGCCTTTATTCTAAGTGCTTGACTTTTGCAAGGTAATTTACCCCCACGTACTTGCTTTTCAAGTACCCCTGGATGATTCCTGGCATGTGAAACGCTGTGGCTTCCCTCGGTACTCATGCATTCATTCAACAAACATTTCCCAAGGCTAGTCTCTGTGCCAGGAGTTGGGTGTCCTCATTTCAGACGATTTCTTCGAGGGTACTTGACGGGATCTGAAGGACCCTCGTACCTGAGAGCACCATCTCAGACGCCTGGCATGGCGAGGAACGACTTGGCTGCCAGGCCAGCCTCTGACCCCCACTTAGGATCCCGGGGTGCTGCAGAGAAGTTTGGGGCCAGAATAAACGGGTGGTTTCCTCTTCCTTGCCATTTTCCGGCTGTGGGCCTAAGGCTCAGCTAGTTTCCCCAGAGCTGGTACAAGTTTGCTCTAAAAGTTGAAGGGAGGAAGCGGGGAAATGGGAACCCTGTATAAATGAGGCTCGACGGAGGCTGGGTCTCCGCGAGAGCAGGGCAAGTTCTTGAGGACCAGGTCCTGAGGAACAGCGCAGGGAACGCCTCACACGGAAATGAACTCTTAAAGGCACCCTCAGCTCCGGCACGCCCCCCTGCACCGGCCCTCACCGAGCGCTCGGGCCCACGGGGGCCACCGCTGTCCCCACCGCCTAGTCACTGCCTGCCTGCGGTCCTAGCTGCTGGCTCTTCCTCCCTCCTCCTAGCATTCTGCTCCTCCTTTGCTCCTCCCGATTCCTCCTCCTCCTCCTCCTGGTCCCTCCTCCTTCCAGCCCAGCCTTCCCGCGCCCGCGCCCGCGCCCCCGCCCCCGCGAGCTAGACGTCTGGGCAGCCCCCGGCGCAGCGCGGCGGCCGCAGCCTCCGCCCCCAGCACCCTGTGTCCGCCCGCAGCCAGGGCGGCCGGATCCCGCGCGCGCCCGGAGCGAGCCACCGCGGCCGCCGCCTCCCGGACCAGACGGCAGGCTACCTTTGCGTCCGCCGGCGTCCCCGCCTCGGCGCTGCCGCCGCCGCCGCGCACGGCGCCCGACTCCGTCCCAGGCTAACTGCGGAGACCCGGAGCGAGCGCCTCGGAGGCAGGATGCGACATTCAGGGACCGTCGGCGCCGCGCTCCTGGTGCTGCTGGCTGCGTACTTCCAGGCGAGTCCGGCGCTGGAGGAGAAGAAAGGTAAGGGCGTGCCCGCCGGCCCCGCGCCGCCCCTGCGGCGCGCCCGACCCCGCAGTCGGCCCGGCCCAGCCCGCGCTCGGCGCACCGGCTCCCCGTCCCGCGCCGCCCGCCCCTCCTTTCCTGTTTCCTTGAGGATCGGCTGCGCTTCTAGTCGGGATCGTGGGAGGAATTGGACGTTTCGTTTCTGAGCTGGGCGAGTCCGCGGCGGCCCGAGGAGGGGACGCTACGAACGCGGGGCCGCGGGGCTGCAGGCGGGTGTGGGAACGGCCGCCTGGAGCTCGGGGCCCCGCAGCGCTCTCAACTTTCTGGCTTCACTTTCCTGCCCTCCTGCGCGCGGTCGACGTCCGAGGGCGAAAACTTGCTGCGAGGCGGGCGCGGGGCAGCGCTGGTCCCCGCGGAGTCGGCTCGTGTTTCCGCACGTGCGCCCGGCGCTGTCACCCAGGGGGCCCAACCGGGCCAGGGGGCGCCCCCGAGGGGCCTAGGGACGCTGAGGAAGGACCGGCGGGAATCCACCCTAGTCCTCTCGGACCTCCTGGGACCGGAGCGGACGCTCCGCGTCTCTCTCTTAAGGTGATTCGCTGCACCCGGCCTTGCCAGCCTGGGTGCCGGCCCCGCTCTCAGGTCCTTGCAAGCCCTTTTCCCGGGTGTTGAGCTGCAGCCTTGAACTGGGAGGCCCGAGAACTCGCCTCTGTCACTAACTACCTGTGGCTACCGGGAAAAGTGGACTTAGTTTCTTCTTTGGCAAAAAAGAGGGTGCGGTCGGACCCCGCTTTGGGCGCAGATCTCTCGCCCCGCGCGGTCCTCCTGCCGCCCCGGGACCTAGGCTCTCTGCCAGTCCGGAGCTCCCTCCCGGGCGCCTGCGACCCTTGAACCCGTGGGGTCTCGTGAAGTGGTGGGTTCCTGGGAACTCTAGAGATTTGCCCCCACCTGCTGCCCTTTGGTCACCTCTCGAGGCTTTGCGGTGGAACTGGACAGAGCGGTAGGACCTGCCGCGGCAGGACTGCTGGGTCCTGGTGCACAGCTCCCTGTGGGCGGAACCCATCTGGCCAGGTCCCCAATGGTTTTTAAAAATAGTGCTCACAGCAAACTTTCCTCCTCAAAATCCCCAGATTTTCTCTTTGGGATGTGCCTTTTAGCTTTTGGAAGAATTAGGCCAACCAAAATATTAAACTTAATTAAAAAAATCCACAACGACCTGATGTACGTGGTTCACGTGTGCCAAATGTCCAGACCCAACATGAGCGAGTCTGGCTTCGTGACTACCGACCATAAACGCACTTGACATGAGAAATATGCCTCAGAAGGTTTAATTGCACAATTTCAAAATCGAGCGGCCCGGGTTCCAAGAGTCAGGTCTGTACTTGCTGGTGATGTCATTGGCAGAGAGTTGGGGTTTGAGGCTGAGTGCGTTAGTTGGGGGAGCGTTAAGGCGTAAAGCAGTGGTTCCCAAACTGTGTTGCAAATTAGAATCAGTTGGGATTTAAAACGAAACAAAACAAAATAAAACAAAGATCGATGTCTCGTTCCCACCTCCGGACCTTCTGATTTCTTTGGTCTAGGGTGAGACCCGGGCATTAGGATTTTTAGAAGCTCCTCAGGTGATTCTGTTGGGCAGCTGGGTTTCGGAATCCCTGGCATAGAGGAGAGATTGGTAAAGTCTTGGGAAAGGTTACCTGCCAATGTAAAGAGCTCTTTTGGAACATCTGGAGTTTTAACAATCTTGAAAAATGTGGGAAAGAGGAAGTGGGGGTGATCTCAGTACTAAGGGATTAGTCTTTCCCTGAAAGCTTTGCCTCCTCTACTGAGTCTGAAGGGCTCCCTGTCCTCCGTGCTGTGAGCCTGCGCCTTGCTTAGCTGACAATAGGGTCCTCTTAGGCGGGTGGTGTATCTCCCTTTCTGCTGCAGGGGCCCCCATCCTTATTTTAAATTAAACTCTTAGAGTGCCTCCAAAGCATCACTTCTCACTCCAGAAATGATCCCAGTTCATTGCTGTTACCCCTTTGAACACTACTATTGCTGCTTGGAGATTTGTTTCTGAGGAAAGCATAAAGACCACTTAATTTGCCTGTTAGTCCCATATTTGCTTAAAACAGAATGCTCCTGAATAAAATAGGGAGCGTGGACAAACACATGTCATTCAGTTAAAGTAAAATGAAAAGACAAAATTTAAGGGGAAAATTTTTAAAAATATGAGATCTTTTTACAAAAAGTGTCAAATTTGGTCAGTTTTGTTCAAGAAAATTTACTCAGTTTAGAGAGATTTATTTGGTTCTGGGGTATGGTATCTTCTGTTCTTATTGCACTCAGTACTGTCAGGCACTATTTTGTGTCCTTTTAATCCTTATATCAAGCATATGAGGTGAGAACCCTCATTATATACGAGGAAACTGAGGTACATAGAAGTAAAGTGACTTTCCCACAGTTAGTAAGAGGCAGAACTAGGATTCAAACTCAGGCCTTCTAACCCAGAGCCCTTGCTCACCCACCTGCCTCCACTGTGTTGTGTGAGTTCTGGTTTTAGGAGAGCCAGAGTAGGTGTGTGTAAGCATCTAATGACAGGTGCTGGGACGGGCAGGAAAGGACCAGGGAACCGGCTCGTTAGAAAGGCCACTTGTATGAGACTGGGGAGAAACATCTGTCTGTTCACTGGTCTAAACTCCTGCTCACAGTTACTTGGTGGTCGCTCTGGCCACCTTTTGTGAAGGCAGCTCACTCACCAACTGTGAACATGGGGATTGCTTGAGGGATGTTGAGCAAGCCCCTTACTCTTGCAAAATAGAGGTAAAGGTCTTGCTCTAGAAACAATCCTGGGTGGTATTCCAAGGAGTTAAGAATTCCCAGCGGCCGGCCCAGTGGCGCAGCTGTTAAGTTCGAGTGTTCTGCTTCTCGGTGGCCTGGGGTTCCCCGGTTCAGATCCCGGGTGCGGACACGGCACTGTTTGGCAAAAAGCCATGCTGTGGTAGGCGTCCCACATATAAAGTGGAGGAAGATGGGCATGGATTTTAGCTCAGGGCCAGTCTTCCTGAGCAAAAAGAGGAGGATTGGAAGTAGTTAGCTCAGGGCTAATCTTCCTCAAAAAAATAAAAAGAATTCGCAACCAGGCAAACCTGCCCTGGCCCCTCCTCTGAAGACATTCTTGATTGTTAGGTCTGGGCTGTACTGAAGAGGAGCAGATGCAGAAACTCTGAACCACTATCCAAAGTGAACCCTCCTTTCTTTAAGGAGATCAGATTTGAGGAAGCCCAGTTCAGTCCTGGCCTGGAAGCCAGGAGGCCTGTCTTCTCAATCCAGCTCTCTGTGAAGGTGGATACATCACTTAAGCTCCAGGCTTCTGAATCCTCATTTCTGAATTCAGTGAATATTTACTGAGTGCATAGAATGTGCCAGATATTATGAGTTAAAAGAGGAGGGATAATCTTAAGGGTTTCTATTATTGCTTTCAGAGTGTGATTCTTTAAGCCACTAATTAAGTATTAGTAAATTGCTTTTCAAATCTGAAAAGGAGACCAGTGGTCTGTGTGTCTATCCTATATTTACACCCATGTAGTTCTGTCTAGAAGTAACTGGCTGATAGCTCTCATTGGCTTTTGATTATCATTTCTGGATTTATATATTTAGTTTCATAGTCCATAATTTTTTAGAAACTTATTCTGAATTTTGAAAAAGCCGATTGCCCAAATCCATTGTGCTACATTTAGACTTGGTCCACATGACGGCACTAACTTGTTTTGAAATGTTTTTAGAGTTAGTGTCAATAAAGATAAAGGATTCCACCCTGTTTAAAAAGAAAATACTCTGTTTTTCCTTTGATCTAAGCTCCAGGACCTAAGCTCCAGGATCTAACCTACTGTCTGAACCTTTTTTTTTTTTGAGGAAGATTAGCCCTGAGCTAACATACACGGCCAGTCCTCTTCTTTTTGTTGAGGAAGACTGGCCCTGAGCTAACATCTGTGCCCATCTTCCTCTACATTATATGTGGGACGCCTACCACAGCATGGCTTGCCAAGCGGTGCCATGTCTGCACCTGGGATCTGAACCGACGAACCCCGGGCCACCGAAGCAGAACATGTGAACTTAACCGCTGCGCCACCAGCCCGGCCCCTGAACCAATTTTTTTTTTTTATTGAGTTAATGATAGGTTACAATCTTGTGAAATTTCAGTTGTACATTAATGTTTGTCATTCGTGTTGTAGGTGCACTACTTCACCCTTTGTGCCCACCCCCCACCCCACCTTTCCCCTGGTAGCCACTAATCTGTTCTCTTTGTGCACATTTTTAAATTCCTCATATGAGTGGAGTCATACAGAGGTTATCCTTCTCTAACTGCCTCATTTCACTTAACATAATTCCCTCAAGGTCCATCCATGTTATTGCAAATGGAATGATTTTGTTCTGTTTTACAGCTGAGTAGTATTCCATTGTATATATATACCACATCTTCTTTATACATTTATCTGTTGATGGGCACTTAGGTTGCTTCCATGTCTTAGCTATTGTAAATAATGCTGCAGTGAACATTGGGGTGCATAGGACTTTTGGGATGGCTGACTTCAAGCTCTTTGGATAGATGCCCAGTAGTGGAATGGCTAGATTGTATGGTAGTTCTATTTTTAATTTTTTGAGGAATCTCCATACTGTTTTCCAAAGTGGCTGCACCAGTTTGCATTCCCACCAGCAGTGTATGAGGGTTCCTTTTTCTCCACAACCTCTCCAACATTTGTTACTATTAGTTTTAGATATTTTTGTCATTCTAATGGGTGTAAGGTGATATCTTAGTGTAGTTTTGATTTGCATTTCCCTGATGATCAGCGATGATGAGCATCTTTTCATGTGCCTATTGGCCATCTGTATATCTTCTTTGGAGAAATGTCTGTTCATGTCTCCAGCCCATTTTTTGATCGGGTTGTTTGATTTTTTGTTGTTGAGTTGTGAGAATTCTTTATATATTATGGATATTAAGCCCTGAACCTTTTATGACAGGAGTTGCAAGTCAACTCTAATATTAAATTGATGATTATGAGTGTTTAAGGGAAGATAGCCCCACGCTGGTGCCTCAGGCCCTGGAATGGGGATGGGATCAGAATGGTGGGGACACTTAGTTTGTTGAAGGACCCACCTGAGAAATCATTTAACCTTTGCCATGTGGCTCACTGTGAAAAGTGGTGTTTGTGTGTATGTGTTTTAGTTTGGACTTAGTAAGTAGAGTAGAAACGGGCTTATTTAAAGTTAGGTTTTCCTAGTAGGGGTGTGTTTTGGGAAAAGATCAAAGTTCGAGAATATGGCTCACCTATGCACTGTTTTCATGTAAATATAATTTAAAAACTAGATTCTGCTCCTCAGATCTGTACTGAATGAATTCTTTTTGTTTTCTTCTGTCACTTATGGACATTTGAAATTATGATCAGAAACACTTTTGGTCTCTGTTGATTACTACTGGCTTATTCTTGAGCCATTAACACATAAGGAATAGAGTATAAATCTTAGCTTATCCTCGTATAGATCATTCGCATTTGACATCATAGCTTCTGCTCATACCTTCTTTTTCATTTTCCTCCTAAAACATTGTCTTCTCTAAGAAAATTCCATTGGTTGGCTCTTTGCCCATCGTCTGAGGATGACCTGCCATCTGGACCATGGGCATAAGCAGGTTAGTTTGAATTTGGGCAAGGATCCAGGCTTTGAGACTTACGTCAGATAACCGGTTTGACTGAAATTTTCATTTTTTCAGAGTCATTAGGTACAGCTTTCTTCTTACACATTTAGATAGACACACTCAATTCAGTTGTCTAGAAAGTTTCCTGAACTAGCTGGGAGCGGGAGGGGTGGTTGGGGCCAGTGAGCAGTGGTGGCTTGTTTACTTAGCCCTGTTAGAAGCTAAGTGCTGGATTTGACGTTTTAATCTCTGAAGTATAATATCAAATGCCTGACCCTGTTGACTAAGCATCCGTGAACTACATATGCTTAAAATAAATTTTACTCCTACCAAACAAATTTTAGTAGCTTGCTTAAGAAAGTAGTATGTGAAATCTAGCATGAGGGGATTGCTAAGCTATAGGAATTTCCTTTTTGCTCCACATTATAACCTATTCTGGTGAGTTCTTACAAAAAGACCCAGAGTCCAAGTGTCTTTTCTGAATATATCTGGAATTCTCATTAACAAGAGCCTTAAGTTGCGATTTAGGGGACTAGTGGTTGATGAGAATGCCTGTACACAGTCCTAAATACACCCGTAGTTGCACCCTGTTACTAGTAGGCCAGTGCACATGGCCCTGACTTGGTATAAATACTTACACAAATTAACCACTATTGTTTGTACTTTGAGTATAAGGACAAGTATTGCCACCTATTATAGTGTGGGCTTTTATTTGCATTTTTTTCTTTATGCTTGAGCCAAGGTGACTAGTTTTCACTGTTCCATCCACATTTTGAGCTGTAGGAATGAATCAGACTTGGTACTTGCCGTAAGTGTCTGTAAGTCAATTAGGGAAAGAGATCTGTAGATAACAAGTGTGAAAATGTCACAGAACCAATGATAGAATTCTGTACAGGATAAGGAAGTCTTCTAGTATTAGTTTTTACTTTTAATTCTACCTGGAAAGAGGGCCAGAGATAGCCCTAAATGGAAAGGATTACTCATTTGAGCTTGCAAAGAGCTATGGATGTTTCCCCAGAGAATACCATGAGATGTGCATTCCAAGAGATGTGTCAGTGGTAGCTATGTTCTGAAGAGCACCGATTATTCAGTGTGATGGGTGGAGAAGGGTAGATGGTGATGCTACAGTTCATAGAGAGCTTTGCTATATTCCTATTTGAAAAGGGGGTCTCTTGGAGTTGTAAGCTAGGAACAGGCATAATGTGTTTGGTGTTTCGGAAAGATAACTCTAGCAGCAACGCGGGGAATAGATTGTGGAGGCAATTGTGGAAGTAGGGAGATCAGTGAGGAATGAGACATGGAGAGACAATGAAGCAGGAGCAATGAAGGTGCAGAACAGGTGACTCGGACTGATTGGAAGGGAAAACTGATTGGTTATTATGTGTAATGAGTGTAAGAAATGGAGAATCCCAGGATGACACACGGCCTCTGACTGGGATGCCCCGATAAGTATGGAATCCACTCACGGAGCTTGTGATTGCTCCAGGAGGAGGACGGTCAATTGGGGGGATGTGAAGTGCTCTCAGGTAGAAAAGTCCGGGAGACAGTAGAATATACTGGTCTGGAGCCCAAGAGAACACTGTGCCCTTGAATTGTCATTTTATTGGATATTTCCATTGCAGGTATTACCTTTAGCTGAAGAATAACCTGGCCCGGTCTGTCTCATGCTCACTATCACCATCCATATCGAGCCAGGCCAGGTTGTGGGTTACCAGCTGCTTTCCAGACAAGGCTGCTGTGGTTAGCAGCCTGATTAGTTGCAGTTATCAGCAACTGATAAATAAAATATTGTGCATATAAGTACATTGGGAATCATATTTGTATATCACTGCAAATCCTCAGATAGGAATCCCTCATTTCTTATTTAAGACAGCATCAGACTGCTTGGTTTTGTACATTAGTGACTGGACCAAAAAGACTAGGAGGTGACTGTTTTTTTTAAAGCAGTAGTTTTTGAATCTGCAACCTACCTTAGAGTCACCCAAGGAGCTTTTGAAAAAGAAGATGTCTTGCTCCACGCCAAACCAATTGAGTCAAAATTTCTGGTGGATGGAGCAGCGCACAGATTTTTAAAAACTCCCTGGGCCATTCTGGTGAGTGGATTAAGTGGTGTATGTCGCTTGTGGCAGAGAAGGAATTTTGAATTTGTTCTCCAACTCCCATTTCTTACTCATTGCATGAACTTCCTCAAGATCCAGAAACAGTTTTATATTCATTAGTAAATCAGTCTCAAAGTTACATTTTTTTCATGACTTAATTGATGAAAATTCTGTTACAGTGGCTCTCAGAGTATGTTTCCTAAGACAACAGCAGCACCTTGAACTTGATAGAAATGCACGTTCTTGGATCCTCAACCCAGGCCTCGGAATAAGATACTATGGGGTGGGGCCCAAATTTGTGAGTACAAGTCCTCCAGGAGATTCTGATGCATGTCAGAGTTCGAGAACCACTGATACACTCATGCACACCTCATGCTGGGTTCTGGATTTACTAAAGGAACAAGGTAACTGTGCTTGTCCATAAAGGACTCACATTTTGAAGGGCTGAGCAGGGAGAGAGACACATGAACAACTCACTGTAATGCAACGTCTTATCATAGAGATGATTTGGGATTTCAGTGGGAGCCGAGAAAAGGGGGTAATTCTACCTCTGTGATAGGGGCAGTTTCTCAAAAACAACTTTATCTGGACTTCGAAGAATGAGATTTTTGCCTGGTCTCCAGACAAAGGGAAGAGAATGAGAGCATGCTGTGGGCCTAATGCTAGGGTTTCAGAATTTCCTGCTTTATTTTTCTAAGTGACCATAGGGAAACTTACAATGTCAATAGTAAAGTGCCTGAGAGGCGACACATTGTACATTTAAAAATGGAGGTGGTCATTTGGTCATTTTTATTTTTTTAAAGTAACAACTAGATGTCAAGAATTGAACTAGAGTCTGGAATGTGGTTGATCATTTTAACGTTCTCCCAGTAGCATGATTTTTCCCTAAGAGTTGTTCGAATAAGAAAAATGACTACTTCACATCCTTTAGTGAACTTTTACTATAGAAAGCAAAGAAAGGAAGCGAAAGTCTGCATTTCTAGACACAGTAAATACATGTTGAATCACACTGACTCAGAAAGTCTCTCAGATTAATTGAGCCACTGCCACTTGTGAGTTAAAAGATGTCCATTTTGTGACTCACTCTTGAAAATTGCACACATTCACCTGTTTGCTTGGAGAGATCACTTGGAAGCAAACAGGTAAGTTTGTACCAAGTAGAGGATAAACTCGGGCTGTGGGTGCAGCCTGTCTATTTGTGCCTTTATGTCAAAGGAAAGAGAGCAGGGATTCTAGACCACTGTTTACTTAGCAGCTATTTTAATAGCATTTACGAAGGATTTTATTTAAGAGCAGAAATGTGATACCTGAAGGTTCTCCTGCTATTGGTGTGTGGGCCTGCACATGGTGGTGACGTCATGATGGCTTTACCAGTTGTGCTTCCTTGCACATGACATCATTGTGATCATTTGTTAAATTTTTTTCTCTTATTCCAGGTTTTGGAGAGAATTGATGCATATAGTCTCTCCAGATGATAAACTGACGTTTGTATCTGAAAAACTGTGCATTTTTAGTTTCTTTGCCCATACTCGTAAATTTGTCACTATTTTAGAGTCTGGAATAAAAATAAATCATTTATTGAATCTAGTACTAACTTGCACGATCCTTTTTTTCAGTCAAGTATATTTTAATATGGTACTAGAAAGTTAAACAATTATCTCTTTTACAAGAAAATAAAAAAACCCAGAACCCCCAATTTCATCCGCTTTTTTTTTTTTTGATTTTATTTTTTTCCTTTTTCTCTCCGAAGCCCCCCGGTACATAGTTGCATATTCTTCATTGTGGGTCCTTCTAGTTGTTGCATGTGGGACGCTGCCTCAGCGTGGTTTGATGAGCAGTGCCATGTCCGCACCCAGGATTACGAACCAACGAAACACTGGGCCGCCTGCAGCGGAGCGCGCAAACTTAACCACTCAGCCATGGGGCCAGCCCCTCATCCACTTTTGATGAAGTCCAGATGAATGACAGAAAAACAAAAGGTGGTTCTTGAAGAATCATTATGTGACCTATGGTTTTTAAAGTATTGATTTTAAGGAGCTTTCAAGAATGATGAATTTCAGAACTTTTTCTTAGTTTTGATTTGCTGCAAAGTTAATAGAGAATCAGAAACATTATCCGTAGAGTTACTTCTTGATTTCTTTGTCTCTGATGCCTTTTCCTGGTACTTTATGCATGTGACATACATACGAGTGAGAATCATGTATTGCCTTAATCTACCCCTCCTCCTTTCCTCCCTTCCTCCCTTCCTTCCTTCCTTCTTCCTCCCTTCCTTCCTTCCTTCATTCCTTCCTTCCTTTCTTTCTTTTTTTTAAGCTGTTATGAATAAGCCTTCACAGAGAAAGAAAATTTTGGCAAATGACTGCAAAAATATACTGTATCATTTCTTAAAGTTAGAAAATGTCAAAGATCTTCAGTGTTCGGGGCCGGGCCCCATGGCCGAGTGGTTAAGTTTGTGTGCTTCGCTGCGGCGGCCCGGGGTCTCACCAGTTTGGATCCTGGGTGCGGACATGGCACCACCCATCAGACCACACTGAGGTGGCGTCCCACATGCCACAACTAGAAGGACCCACAACTAAAAAAAATATACAACTATATGCTTGGGGGCTTTGGGGAGAAAAAGCAGAAAAAAAAAGATTGGCAACAGTTGTTAGCTCAGGTGCCAATCTTAAGAAAAAAAAAGATATTCAGTGTTTATGATTATTTTTAGTACAAATATGCATACACATCTTTCATTCCTTGAAAAGTAGTGTTGACTTAGGAGTTTTGCTCAGGACATAGCTTGTTGTATTTTTTTCCCTGCAATCTGTTGTTAGTTACAGTAGGAAGAGAAAACAGGTTAGAATCTACCTAAGCCAGTTGCAGTTTTCATAAAATAAACTAGGTGGTTCCAAGCCTCCTTCCAGCCTGATACATCTATGAAATTAAAAGCAAATCTGAATGCGTGAAAGATATGTATTTAAACATGTTGATAATAAGTGTGTTATCCCTATAATTTAGATGCTAATACATTGATGTCATAATAATAATACCTTGCATTTGTACAGCACTTTACAGTTTACACAATGCCTTAACACCCATCTCTCTGAGCCTCCTAACAACCCCACAGGGTGGGGATAAGTATACCCACATTTGAGGATAGGCCCAGGCTCACAGATCCTGCACTGTGACTGTGATCCCTGGGCTGGTCAACATGCAGGTGTCAGGAGCTGTTCCTGCTGTACAACAGACGCTGTTTCCTAACACCATGCCAGATGTCGTAAAAGTTCACCCTATTCCTCGTTTGAGACACTATTGGTTTTTAGCTATTGAGGCCTCCTAGTCACTTTTAGTCCTATTGGTGAATCAGAAGACTAATATAAAGTGTCCTTCGAGGTTTCTGTTATACTTCCATTATTATACCTAATGCTCCACACAATCTCTGTGTGTTCCACTCCATTTTGTTCCTTCCTCAGTTTTTCTCGTTTTGAAGTACTTTTTCAGACTCTCTTTATATGTATTATAATTGCCCATTTCATAAAATATAGGGCAATGAATTTATGAGCCTTGAAAACATTTACTTTAGAAATTAGAATTATGACTTTTTAAAGTTGTGTCATAAACTTCTGTAAATTTGCCAGACCGATAAATACTTGAAGAGAAAATGAGGGGAGAAAGTAACTTGGTGTAGCAGTTGGGTCGGTTAGCAATGCCGATGGCTACCTGTGGTAATTCCCTCACACAGATGTGTAAAGAGTCCTTGCTGTGACTTAAATGGAGCACACACTTAAACTCATTAGGGTGTGTAAGCAGCTATTACGAGAAGAGACAAACTTCACAAGTAGTGTGGCACTACAGGATTGCTCATTTCCTAGCATTCTCTTTCTAAGAAGCCATTCTGGCTGGGAATACACTTTGAAGCATTGACTTTACGGAGAAATTAGTATGAAATTCAAACTTATTCACTTTGAGGAGCTTTGTTGGTTGAACAAATGGAGTGTGAATGACAGTAGATCTCTCACTGTTGGTGATACACCTTTTCTAAGAGAAATTTCAAAATACAGTGCAGTGCCTGTTTTCCTCCATTTGGAAAGAAAGAACTTTATTTTGTTATTGTTTATTCTTAACCTACTGGAAACTTTTCAGTACTCCTGCAGAAATTCGCCAACAGCATGTTTATATTTCATAATTATCAAGTGAACTAGGAAAAAGTCTCGTATGTGATCTGAACCATTGATCTCCAGCTGCTGTCGGTGAACTGCAGTTTAGAGAATATCACTAAGTGGACACATTGATTTTTTGAGCCTGAGATGATGCATCTCATTTTGAAAAGAAAAGAAAACTTTTCCATTAAGCAGGCAGTTAGTGTATTCATTTCAGAATGGTTTTAGGAAGTGCGCCTCTCCGTCTTTCAAAAGTTACTTGGGCAAAAGCTATGCCATTTCACCGTCAACCAACAAAGTCTGCCCAGCCAAGGCAGAGTAGAAAGTTGAGCAATTTGGTGAAACAGGAAAACATTGTCAGACAAGTTGCTCGGTTTTTCACTTCACTTTTGGCTTCTAGAGACTCGTTCTTGTTTAATTGCAAACTTAGTGATGTGCCTGGTTTGGAGGAGAGATATTGAGTGAGAAAAGTCCTAGGTGGATGGAAGACTCGGGTGGTTATCTGAGTTCATCTTCTCTCATGACTCAGTATTGTTCTTAAAGTCTCGACTAGAAAAGCTAGGCTTTTACATTGTTGGGCAATGGCTACTAAATAGTCATAATGTTGCCCGGTTGCAAAAACAAAACATTCAAACTATAGCCAGGGAAATAAGTAGTCATGAATTCAAGGCCTGAACTATGCTAATGAAACCAATGAAAACGGGGTGCCAAGGTGAGGAAAGTTGCCAATAGTTTGTTCTTCTCTTGCAATTTTGGGGATTTCTTTTTCTTTCTTCTTGGACTTCATTTCCCTCCTAGGCTGCTTTCTCTCATTAGGGTGATAAGGGAAGAGTAGAATGGGATAGAAACCATAGGTGAAATGCAATGGTGGTGAGCTCAGGGATGCTGAATGTACTTTGTAGTCTAGTAGAAGTTTTACAGGCTGGGTGACTTCTGAACACTATTTACAAGGTTGATTTTTAATTAAAAGAGAAGCACTAGGTACCACATAATGTAATCACAGTAGTACTGATCTTGTGACCGTCACATGTCCTGTTCACAAGATGTTCTCCAAGCGAAAAAAGGCCCAGGCTAAGTGTAAGAGTAGTTTTAAAAGTAGCAGATAGTAATTAATTAATACCCAGTGATTTTGAAATGAGCCACCAAACATGCCAACTCAGTAGCATCATCTTAGAGATGGAGAGAGAGTGATGAGATTGAGTCTGTCTCTGAGGAAGCAGTTTAGTGCAGTGGGGCAGAGGTTCAGTGTGCCTCTCAGGGAAAAAAGTACGTCTGCAGATGAATTTCCTTTCAAAGAGAAGTGAAGTTTCACTCCCTGAGCAGAGCTCCATTTGTACATACTTCTGTTCTGTAGCAAGCAGAATCCTGGCCTGATCTGGATTGGCCCTAACATTTTGGGGGGATGTGTCTCATGACATAGGAACCAGGATATGTTTACAGGTTTACTTTCGTTTAGAAGACCGTTGGTTTTGTTGTTGTTTTTTTTCCTGTATAGCGCTGGGCCAGTTTTTAAACTGCTTTTGATTTCGTTGTACAGCCTGATGATTTATCCCTGTGCTATTTTCACATTAGAGCTTTTATTGTGGTTCCTATGAAGGCCCCATTTCTGGTCTATTTTTCCCTGCTCAACCTTTCTTCCCTTTCATCACTAAAGCACACGTGACAGTGATGGCCATGCACATTTCCTCGAAATCCAGCCTTTGTATCTTCATGGTCCCTAGACACCTGGACCATCTCATGAAGAGAAGGACAAACACCCTGCCTGGAGCACTTGGCCCTTTGACCAATAGTTAAGTTCCCTAAAGAGAGAAAAGAATGGATCTCTATTCCCCCTTTCAATTGTTATTGGATCTGAAGTTAATTGAGCTGTTTCAGGTAATGCTTAGGACATTTGTGGTGGATTCTGAGCTGCTGCGCGCCCACACCCGGTGGCCTCCATTTCTATCTGGGACTCTATCCTCAGAACTTCCTTAGGCTTCCCGTCCTTCATTGAGTCTGTAAGAAGAAGACCTGCAGGTGCTTACATGGAACTATGAAACTGCACCATTTATCTGTCCATCTTTTTACCTATCTATCTATCATTGGTTTTGAATTTGCCAGGTAACAGACTGGTCATGAATTAACATATGCTAGAGATTTGCTCTTTCCTACCAGCAGCATATAAAAGTTATTTTTAAAGTTGTTTTAAATCTGTGAGTAAAAATAAATTGCTTTTGCTGCAAGAAACACCAAAAATGGAAAAATGAACAGTTCAGAGATGATAATTTATTTCCTAGGCATTGCTAGAAGCATAGTTACTTTAAACAGTGAGAGGATTTATGAGATGTTTGACTTACAAATGGGTTGAAGGGTGGTCTAACCTTTGTGCCGGTTTCACCATCATAAGCTTTTTGGAGTCATACTGATGCAGTCATGGGGATGTGACATGCTTGGGAGCGGTACCTTTGAAAACATCAAAGACACAGGGGAAACGACTGTTGCCCCTGGCACAGAAGAATTTGGGAGGCAAACTTTTATTTTCTTTGAATATTAACTTTATGGTTAGCATATTTTTTTTAAATATTAAGAAGCCGGGACAAAAATGTGTGGTTAGGAAGATTTGGATGAGGGAAGTTAACTGTTGTTTGTCCTGTAGATAATATATGTATATTTTTTTCCCTGAGGAAGATTAGCCCTGAACTAAAATCTGCTGCCAATTTTCCTCTTTTTGCTGAGAAAGACTGGCCCTGAGCTAACATCCGTGCCCATCTTCCTCTACTTTATATGTGGGACACCTACCACAGTGTGGCTTGCCAAGCGGTACCATGTCCGCACCCAGGATCTATACTGGCAAACCCTGGGCCATTGAAGCAGAACGTGTGCACTTACCCACTGTGCCACCAGGCTGGCCCCCTGTAGATAATATTTTTAGGCAGTAAGTTCTTCACTTTCAAAACATATTTTAGAGTAGGTATTTTTTTGAACTTAATGATTTGATCTTATTTTTTCTCAGTAATTTTTTTTACTTAATAGAGAAGTTAAAAAGACTTTTTTTCCTTTTCTTTTCGTTTTTTTTTTTTTTTTTGAGGAAGGTTAGCCCTGAGCTGACATCCGTGCCCATCTTCCTCTGTTGTGTATGTGGGATGCTGCCACAGCATGGCTTGATAAGTGGTGGGGAGGTCTGCGCCTGGACCACTGGGTCACTGCCGGCCCTGAGAAGAGTTTTTTTAATTGTTGTAATTCTTTGAAAAATCCTACTGAAAACAAAACCCTGACTACCTTATATAAATATAAATAGTGGCTTGCTGCAAAAGCAAAGCTTTTTCTTATTAGCTTTTTATTTTTAAAGAATTACAGAGTCACAGGAAGTTGCAAAATAGACACAGAGAGGTCCCGTGTACTCCCCCAGCCTCCCTCAATGGGACATCTTAGTAGTGAAGTTTTAAATATTTAGTTTGACATGTTTCTCTAATATTAACCTAGGGTAAACATTCACTGTTTTAATTAGCTAGTGAGGTGATAATTATAGAAATCATAACCTTCACAATACTGTTTAGAAGTTAATTGTTTTTAAATGAAATTTTTTGGTCTTTAACATTTGGGGGCCATCAAGGCATGAGGAGGAAAAGGGAATGAGGGAATGAAGGAGAAGATTGGTAAACAGGCAGAGAAATAGAAAGAGAGAGCGAGAGATTGATCAATTGGACAAACCAAACACTCTCTTGTAGTTTTCAGATGAATTTGCATGTGCTGAGTTTGTATTCCGTTCAAATCACAAGAGGTTGGATTTTTCTATGTGTGCCATACAGGCTGGAGCTGGAGGGAGCTCCAGCCTTTGTTTATTTTCATCTATTTGGTCTATTTTGCTTTCTTTATTTTAAGTATAGGTGCCCTGGGTGAGGGTCTTCGGGAATGCTGGTGATGTCGTGTTTCTTGATTTAGATGCTGGTTACACAGATGCAGTCATTTGGTGAAACATTCATGGAGCTGCACATTTTTGATTTGCACATTTTTCTACATGTATGTTGTACTATAGTAAAAAGTTGTAAATACTGGGCTCGGTCACTTAATAGAGGAGATAAAAAATCTCCAGGGAAAGCCACGATTTTATCAGAAAATTCAGGATCTCAAAGAAGGTATTGGACTTAAAATCAAGGCAATGCGTCTCTTCTTTGTTCTGGTATAAATAGTAAAAAGCTCTCTTCAACTCAAAGTGATGCTCCTCTTACTGTTACTTTAATTTTCTCTAAGTCAATTACAAATTATTTTAAAAATAGGTTTGAAGAGGATGGCAGCAAAGTGGCAAACTCCTGCTCCTTTACGCATATATAAATTCTTCTAAGGAAAGCATCTTTTAACAGGTATTAACCAACTGCAGAATCCTTGCAGAAAGACAGTGTCATTTGGCAGTAACCACAGTTTCCTTCTGTTTCTGTCACCTCCTAGGGTCAGGCTCTTGTGCAGCTGTTGTCAGACCAATACAGGGAAGGAGGAGAGAAAGCAGTCCCATGGTAAAGGAAAGTTGTTTTTTGTTGACCCCCCCATTTACCTTGTACTTCCCTTCTCTTCGGTTGTTCAGTCCCGCACTGCACGTTGTCAGGTACCTGAAAGCAGTTACTTCAAACATTTGGCTTGGCTTTCTGCTTGTTCACAGCAAGTCTGGTACCAGTTACTCAGCAGTGGCCTGAATCAGAAGCGTGTGGATGAAATTTTTATAACTTAAAAACTTCATTCCACAGTCGGTGCTTTTCCAATTGGGGTCCATGGAAACTGTTTTTCTGTAAAGAGGGCCCATGTATAATTAAATTCGAGAACTGTCACTGTAAGTGAATGTATGTCCTAGATGTAATGGAACTCAGAGGAACAGAGAGAGAGGCTGTCTTGTTCAACGCACTGTATTAGGGACCTGATCATTAAGTGCTTGGTTGACATTTGGATAGCAAAAATAAACAAAGGCTCGGCAGTCCTGTTGTACATGTCACGCTGTAAGAAGACCTAGAAGACAGGTGTGAGAAACAGTGGAGATGGTGAAGTTTGGAAGCCTGGAGAACAGTTTGAACAGCTGAGGATGTTTAATGGGAAGGAGAGGAACTTTTAGGGACTATATCTGCCTCTCTTGGCTGGCAGGGAAAAGAGGATGTGGGGATCAGCAAAGGTAGTAAAACGCACTGGAGGCACAAATCATTTCAGCTCATAATCCAGAGAGGAATGTGCTTCATTGAGGGAGAGCCACTCTGAACCTGGAGGTTTTTGGGGACTGAGCAGTCACTCATGGGGTTATTACTGAGGTGTGAGTTCGTTTATAGAGAGGGTGAGAATAGGAGGTCTAGGAATACTTGAGTATGTAGGTATTTAAGAAATAAACTCTGTGCATCCTGTTACTTTTCATATTTTCTTGTGCTGACA
Organism: Equus caballus; assembly: GCF_041296265.1. Taxonomy (NCBI): domain Eukaryota; kingdom Metazoa; phylum Chordata; class Mammalia; order Perissodactyla; family Equidae; genus Equus; species Equus caballus. The sequence goes on from NC_091687.1 coordinate 24,645,698, forward strand.
CAGTGGTTGCAAAGGAAGCAGTCCTTGAACTGTGACCCCAACAGGCGGGGAGCAAGAAGCTAACTCTTCCTGAGGGGTTGACACTGAAGGATGCCGGGGAGAGATGGGGGTTTGCTCTTGGCTGATAGCCTTCTCTTTCTTAGACCAACTAATGAAGCTCTGATACATGGCTGTCCTCTTAACTCACACACTCATGGTGAAGCAGAAATTCAGAATTCCCTGAATGTGTCACAGTTTGTAAGCAAGTGTTCTGAAACAGGTTTTTGTATAGGTTAGAATCAGCGTTGTCTCCACTGAGTCAGGTTCCAACAGTGAAATTTGCTTGTTGGAGACTCTTGTTGCAGGGACATATGAGTTTTCTGCATCAAGCTTGGAATCTGGCCATGTGGAGGTCAGAAGAATGATTTTTTTCCCCAGGAAAATATAAAAAGTGGATTATACCTCTGTAGCTATGTTGCCTATGAACTTTCTGTAGAACTACTGTACATATGTGTCCTGCATTTCTTCCAAGAGCTGTTAATCCTGATACCGACAGTTGACATCAAGTAGAATTCAGGAATAATGAAGAAAAAGGTGGGCTTAGAAAATTTACATAATTATGTAAGTCCTCTGTTTGATATAATTGGAACATTTTTCCATTGAGAGAAGCTTTGGTAAATAAAAAAAGGAGTGGATTAGACCTTTGCAATGTATTTTATCCATTACTATTTTTATTTCAGAACTGATTTGAAATATTGCAAAGTAATATTTAATAGTACTTTCCTAAACTCTTCTTTACTCTGCATTTCATCATTGGATTACTAAATAATTGGAGAGAGACTTTGTTTTTGTTTTTCGGTGTCTACTTATAAACCATGTTTTTTGAATTACCATGTTTTGGGGACAGCATGCTTTTTCCCAGAAAATCTCAGGTTAACATTAAATAAGCACTGTATGTTTATCTGATCTTGTTTATAGGAGCATGAAAAATTCAGTAACCTTTGTATATACTTTACTACTAACTAGCTAAGAGGTCATTGGAACATTTAGAATTCCACTATAAACTTCTAAAATTGTCAGGTGAAGTCTACTGCATCTATATCAGAGGATGTTTGTTATTCATGTAGGAATAAAATTAGCTATGTGAGAAAGAATATGTATGGTTCTATTTGGAAATCTCTACATTCAGGGACAGAAACCCAGCCAACTTCGTGTCTTTCCTGAGTTAACCAGGCCACTCTGGACTGTTCACAATGGTGGACGACCTTAGTAAATTCTGTCTGGGCTTCTATTCTGGTCAAGGTCGTGACTACACACATGATGTTAGAGTCATTGATTATGGTAGAAGTTATCCATAAAGACAGGAAGTGAGCCTGAGGTACTCTGCACTTCTTTTCTGACATTCTAAACTCATGATCATTATTTGTCTCCTGGTAGAGCTTTCTTACTAGATTGGAAGCTCCATGCAAAAAGCAGCTCTTATGATTCCTTCAGCCCATAACTCCCAGCACCATGCCGTGTACACAGTGGGCACTAAATAAATACCAACTGTGTGAATTGAACATATCTAAGGTATGATTGCATTTCAAATAAACTTCTGAAATCCTAACACATCTTTATTCACTGACAAGCATGTGTTGAAAAAACAAAGAAAAAAGAGACTTTGTTTGAACCCGCAAATGATTAGGTTATAATGATGTTAGTTAATGAATTTCCTCATTGGCCTTCTTTATACTTAATTAGGAGTACATAGAAAAACAAACATGTCTAAAGGAGTGTGACAAGTGTTTTCTTACATATTTTACTTTTCAGAGAATTCATCTCTAAAGGAAAGAACATACATTGGTTTAAAAGTATTTTTAAGGAATTAGTAGTTGGATTAAAATAGAATTATCAAGAAAAAGTGAATCTTTACTTCATGCAATCGGGATTAGACCTCTTCATATAGAAGGATCTGAGAATTATCTGTAGTGTTCACCATCATGCAAACAACTCAGGGGTATAGATATCTGTTTTTTTAAAAATTCAACTTAGTAGAAATTGGCAGGCAGTTTAGAGTAATACATGATCTTCAGAGTCCGCTTACTAATTACAAAAACTAATTATTTTGCATGGAATATGATAAAGTGATTTTAAGTGTATAATAAAAGGTCATAACCATGACAACTCTTAAATATTACGTCAAAGAAAAATAAGTTTGACTTTCATTTACCTTGGAAATAACTGTTAACTGTAACTTCAAGAAACACTATAAACAATGAGCTTGCTCCATGCCAGAGTGTTGTGAAAGTCAAATAGCTGGTGGTTATTTATTAATGACAAGAGGCAGAAGTCATGTCCTATATGTCTGTGTGTCTTGATCTGCCCAGAGTTGGCACAGTGATGAAAAGACCACAGGTACTAAATGGGAAGTTATTAATAAAATAAAATGGAATTTCAAGGACAGGGAAAGCAAAGTTTGTTTAATTCTGTGACTCATATCCCAGGTATCATATGTTTTTTTTACACTCAGTGCAAGATTTCCCCTGTTTTGATTTCTATTTCTGTGTGGCATGGATGTGGGTGAGAATCTTCTTTACAAAGGAAGTTAAAGCAGTTTACTCTATGTCAGTGTGTGGGAAAGTTATGAAGATAGAAAATTTTGAAACAGCAACCAGATGATTTTTTGAATCTTCAAACCAGAAGACCTAAAATAGGGGGAATCAAAAGAAATATCGACACAAAATAATCATAGCAGGTCAGACTTTGCTGCCATACATGAGTCTGAAGAGCAGTGTTGGTCTTGACTTTGCACATAGAAGTTTAACTAATGGTTCTTTCTCATTTTACCTCTAGAAATGGAAATTAGCATTGCAGGTGACTTTATTGGAATGTAGAGGCTGTCTGTGAACTTCCTTTTGTTGTTTTTAAAATAGACTATTACATTTAAATGTCAAATATTATGATAAACTGGCGTCTTTTAGAAGTATAAAGCATATCCCTCTATTAGTATATGTTCTGCCTATTTCAGGTTTATACTGCCGTTTAATGACTATCTACTATATGCAAGGTGTTACCCTCAAAGGTAGGACCTAAAATACTGCCTAGGACTTGAGTTGCAGATCAAGTTAATAGATTTCAAGAATATGGAGGTCTAGACCAGTCGTTCTCAACTGAAGACAATTTTGCCCCTCCCAGACCCCCTCCCCTCTGCGCCCCCAGAGACATTTGGCAGTGTCTGGAGCAATTTTTGGTTTTCACACTGGACTATGTAACTGGGATCTAGTGGGTGGAGGCCAGGGATGCTGTGAAGCCTTCTTGAATGCCTAGGACAGCAGCCACCATGAGAAATGATCCCAGCCCTGAATGTGAATAGTGCCGAGGCTGAGAAACCCTGGGCTAGGCCAAGCCAGCCATAATCAGCTCTTACTTACCCATCTTCTTTAATATTGCACCAGAATACACTTGTATTCTTTATTCCTCTTGCTTTGGAGTTAACTATCCCTGTGCCTGAATTTCTTATGTGCCCAGAAGTACAGCAGCCAGCATGGAGTTTGGCATTCCTATCAGGTGGCACTTGGACCAGCATGCCAACTTCACCTGCACCAGCTTGCCCAACCTGAAAACTCACCGAGGGAAAGCAATTAAGGCATCGTGTGAAGACGCTTTAATTATACCCACCAGTGAACTCACTTAAATAGGAATCCAGGAGGCTCTGGCATTAGAAGTTGGCTCCTTCACTGCTGTAGAAACAACGTAAATTTAACATAAAACTTGTGCTTTTCCTTTTCATTCTTTTTCCCCCTCTCCTGGCACTACAAGAGCACCATTAGGTAAAGAAATCTTTCACACGCCACTCCCTCAGAACCAGAAGAACAACCAGCTTGTTCCAGCCCAGCTCTGTTGTGGAGAGAAGGCAGCTAGCTACTCCCTTCTGAAATATCCTTTCTCTGAGAGCAGCCTACCCTAGCTTGAAAATGTGTTTAATAGTTTGAATTACACAAGTAAATGGTAAATATATATGTGTTTCTGCTTTCTGGTACTCTAAAACAATCCTAAGGTTTTAGATTACTCCACCTAATGGCCTAGCAGAAGGAAAGGAAGCCTTCTGCTGGGCAGAGGTCACCGTGTTAGTGTTGGGGCCCTGACCTGCCAGCTGCCCAAAAGAGCTGAGAAGTCACCAAGCGTTTGGCTATGCCTGAAAGGAGTTACCAGCATCTTGGAATAGGGCATCGCCTCTGTGGGGTGTTCTCTTGGCATTAGGGCATGGCAGGTGACCAAGGGTCCTGTTGGAATTGGAGGCCAACTTGAAAAACAAATCTAGTTATGAGCTTGAGTTCAATAACACTTGTGTTTCCCCATAACCCATGTGTATCATAAAACAATAATTTCTTGGACTTCAGAGCCACACCTGTAATGGTGCCTGGCATACAACAGGTGCTCAATAAATATTTGTTGAGTGAATGAAAGAGTTCAGAAGTGGATGGGATCTTGGTCCAACTCTCATTTGACAGAGAAAGAAACTCGAAGTCCACAGAGGTTCTACAGTTACCAAAGGAAAAAGGTTGCTTTCATGGCCCATGGTTTTCATGGTCCTGTGAATCATGTGCTAGCACAGACACCCAGGCGTGTGACCAGCCACCTTGCTGGCACGGGTGCCTTCCACGTCCTGAACCCAGCTTTCTTCAGAACAACCTCCAAAATTACTTAGGCTGTAAGCTCCTCCAAATTTGTGTCACCCCTAGGTGAGAAAATCAAAAGAATGAATCCTATGGGGTTGAAGATCTCAACATAATTGTTGGTTTTAAAACGATGAAAAAGATATTTTCAAATGTTTGACTCCATTAAGTAAGATTTTTAAAAATTTTACTTTATCATATTTATTAGTTATTGCTCTACCTATATTAATATAATGCAAGTGTTCCTCTCTGTATAATGTTTTAGAGAACCAAATTGAGATTTTTTTTGTAAATTAGACACATTTTAATCAAATTTAGTGTGACTACACCCAACTACAAAACTGATTGAGCTTAATTTGAATTTGTATATGTTTTTTCCAATAAAAGACCCGTTTTCCCATCTGTAAAAAGGAGTTAGATGTCGTGATAGCTAAGGTACCATCCAAGTCTAAGAAAAATGCCCTAAAGAGAAGCTTCTGGACAGTTCCCCAGTGGTCCTGGAGCCCCCGAGTCAACATCACACTTAGTGGCTCTGCGATCTCGTAGAGGCACCTCATTGTGCCTCAGTTTTCTCACCTATCAAATGCCAACATAATGGCACCTAAGGCAGGGGGCCGTAGTGAGGATTCTGAGAGGTAATGTATGGAAAGTGTTCGGTACATATTAACTATTTTATTGCTGCTGCTACTGTTATTGATGTTGTAGTTTCTAGATTCGCTGCCATCCAACAAGGTAACCATGAGCCACCTTGATGGCTATGGGGCGTTTGAAATGTGACTTGTCCAAACTAAGATGTACTGTGAGTGTAAAATATGTCCTGGATTTTGAAGACTTAGAATAAGTATGTAAAAAAATCTCAATACTTTTTTGAATTAATTACACGTTGAAATGAAAATATTTTCGGTATATTGCATTAAATAAAATATATTATTAATGTTAACTTCAGCTGTGTCTTTTTACTTTTTTTTATTAATGTGGCTACTAGAAAATTTTAAATGACGCATGTGGCTCGCATTACATTCCTAGACTGGACTGTGGGCAATATGTGCGGTGAGGATCCGAGAAATGGGCTGCATGTTTGTTACAACCTTAAAGTATCTCCTAGTCTCCTCCACTTCCAAACTTTGGATCTTGAGCCTGAATTTCTGCTTCTGTAGGCTTTATTTTAACTCTGAAGAGTTAGCATTAATAGGTTAAAAAGAATAAGCGTCTAGGCAAATATGAATTTAATTTCCCTTTTAAACTGTTCTGCTCTGGCCAAAGGGAGATACTATTTAAGCATAAATCTGCTTCCAGTAAATGGAGTGAGATCCAATTCCTTACTCTTCAGAGAGCCCGCTGAGAAGGTGTCACTAAACTTGCGAATGGGTCATCCTGTACAGCATAGGTGTCCTTATAAAGAGCAGCACTTGGCTTGGTGCTTCTTCCATCAGTGGTTCCCAAGCTGTTCCTTAGACATATGTTAGTGTTAATAAATGTTCTTGAAAAAAAGCATTCTCTGGTCAATTAAGCTTGGAAAGCACTGCGTCTACAAGACCTCTTCTTGTGCACATTTCATGTTAAAGATTCTTAAAAGTCCTGTCATAAAAAAAAGCCTGTCTAACGTTGTTACAACCCACAATTTCTCAAATTTATTTGACCACAGAATCATTTTTTTCAAAAAACATCTATAAGACACACCCCCCTGTCTGCATGGAACAGTTTCAGAAACACTCTCTTAAATAATGAAAAGTGTCCACTCACCTGAACAATGATTTTAGGGAGGGGCAGTTTGAAACAGACCCTCTGAAATGTTTGAGACTAGTCTTTACTTATTGCTTTTGTTGGAAGAAATCCCTGATAAATGTGCTTCTCTAAAAAGAGTGAAGGGGAAAAAACAGAGTAATTGCAGTTTTGTCAGCATGTCAACCTCTAATTAATAATACCATTCTTGTTCTTGGTTTGTCAAATGATATTAAAAATGAATATCTTGTTTAGATAAGTAACATAAGGAAAAAAATAAAAAGTTTATATTTATTTATAATTAGTATATTTCCTGAAAATAGTTGAAACATCCTATGAGAGTTACAAATATGATAGGGCCATTCCAGCAAAATGTAGAGGAGCAAGAACACAGTTGTAAAGGAGAGAAGAAGGCTCTGCTAGAAACTGAGGGCTGACGGTGGTTGCTGCAGATGAGTGTGAAAACCAGCTCTGAGTTCCCTGGTTGCAGGGAGGCCTTTCAGGTGCCTGATCCCAACTCCAGGCCTGGTTTGATTGCTGCCTAAGTCATAATATGCAAGGCCAGCTCTAAGGGTATCTCCTAGAACATCTAGTTACTGCAGATTTCAATTTAGAGGATTATGTATTATTGGAGTATTATTATTCAGAAAAACTTTATTTAAAAAGCCTGAAAAGAAAGAAACTTAATGCATTCAATCAAAATGTTTCCTAAATGGAAAATATGTTGTATACGTACTTGATCTGGCCTGCTGCTTATTTTATTTTATTTTTTTTAATCTATTTATTTTTGGTGAGGAAGAGTGGCCCTGAGCTAACATCTGTTGCCAGTCTTCCTCTTTTTGCTTGAGGAAGATTGTCCCTGAGCTAACCTCCATGCCAGTCTTCCTCTAGCATGTATGTGGGACACTGCCACAGCATGGCTTGATGAACAGTGAATAGATCTATGCCCGGGATCCAAACCCATGAACCCCGGGCCACCAAAGTGGAGCATGTGAACTTAACCACTATGCCACTGGACCAGCTCCAGGCCTGCTGCTTATTTTAAAAGATTAAAATTGAGGTCAAAGAAATCTATGTCTGATAAAGGGTTAATTACCAAAATATGTAAGGAATTTGTATAACTCAATAGCAAAAAAACAAATAATCCAATTGAAAAATGGACAAAAGGCCTGAGTAGACATTTTTCCAAATAAGATGTACAAATGGGCAACAGGTACGTGAAAAGGTGCTCAGTATCGCTAGTCGTCAAGGAAATGCAAATCAAAACCACAATGAGATATCACCTCACACCTGTTAGAATGGCTATTATAAAAAGACAAGAAGTAACAAGTGTTGGTGAGGATGTGGAGAAAAGGGAACCCCTATGCACTGTTCTTAGAAATGTAAACTGATGCGGCCACTGTGGAAAATAGTATAAAGGTTCCTCAAGAAATTAAAAACAGAACTACCGAATTATCCAGCAACCCCACTTCTGGGTATTTATCCAAAGGAAACTAAATCAGTCTCTCAAAGAGATATCTGTACTCCCATGTTCATTGCAGCATTGTTTACAGTAGCCAAGATATGGAAACAGTGTAAGTGTCTGCCTCCAGATGAATGGATAAAGAAAAATGTGATGCAATGAAATGTTGCTCAGCCATCAAGAAGAAGGAAATCCTGCCATTTGTGACAACATGGATGAACCTGGAGAACATTATTCTAAGTGACACAAGCCAGACAGAGAAAGACAAATATTGTCTACGAATATTGTATTATCTCATTTACGTGTGGAATTTAAAAATGTTGAACTCATAGAATGGTGGTTGCCAGAGGCTGAAGGGTGGGGGAAACAAGGAGATGCTGGTCAAAGGGTAAGATTTTCAGTTAGAAGATGAATGATTTTTGATGATCTAATGTATGACATGTGAATATAGTTAATAATGCTCTAGTGCATACTTGAACTTTGCTGAGAGAGAAGATCTTAAGCATTCCCACCACACATACACACACCCAGGAAAAGGTGACTCTGTAACAGTCAGTCAAATAACAATCCCCGGCATATTTGTTAACTAAGAAAATATTCCATTGGGGAGCAGAAACTTCTGTTTCATTTTTATCTCATCAATTTCTATTCCTTAATGTACAACATGTATTATTACACTATATATGTACATTATAATTAAATAACTAATCATTTATTAGGGGGATGTTCTCAAAATGTTTTTTGCTGACAGGGATGATATTAAAAATCCTCAGACCTTCCTGCTCTAGTTTAGTCCAGCGTTTTTCAATCAGTAAGGAGGGGTATTCATAAGAGCTTTTTAAAATGACACATGCCCAACTCCGGGGCCAGGTGTAGACGGTAGGTGACAAACGTGTGTGTTGTGTAAAGCTGCATAAGCTGGTTCCGGGGCCCCGTGGAATGTGAATTATAAGTGCTGATGAAGTTAACAAAGCTTAGGGAAACACAGCTTGGACTGCCTGATGGCCTCTGGATGACCTTGGACGTCACTGTAATTTACCTTTGGAGAGACATCTTTTTTAGTATGGTGGGACCTTCCATGATGCTTCTGAAGTGGTTTTGTCTGTTTTTTTTGGTTAACAGACTTTCATGTGAGCCAATAGAATACAGTGGTTAAAGGCACCTCTTAATACACAGACTGGGTTCAGACTGGGGCTGTGTCTCTCCCTGGCTGTGTGACCTTGGGCGTGATCCAAGCATCAGATTCCTCAGCTTAAGAATGAGGTAAAACCCTCCGCTTCTCGTGGAGCACTGAGTGGGACAGTACATGCAGCTTAGTGCAGAAGTTCACGGCGACCGTCCATGGCACAGTTCCATAAAATACAGTAGCCGCTAATTCAGAATTCAAGCAAGGAGAAAAATAAACTAAATGACCTAGGACAAATTTTCTTCTTTTGAATGACTCTAAGAATTAAAACAGCATAAAATGCTGTTGACAGGAAGGAGCTGCACATCAAATAAGAGCTGTCTCTTAATTAAAGGAAATCTAAACTATTAACACAAACAATATGAACAAGCCATTTATACACATCAAACCAAGGCTGAGCAAGGCTCTTCTTTTCCTGTTAATAAATATTTCCCAGCATTTCCACTCTGATTTTTAGGGCAGACACTAAGTAAACCTGGTTCCCCAAGAGGGGAATCTTTGGTTTTATCGGCTGGGTGTTTGAATTGTAGCATAAAGCAGACATAAAGTCATCAGATCATTTTTGCCTGAACTTAGAGCCACTAAAATTAAATCTTTTCCTCAAGTGTATGCTGATGTTTGTTATGGCCTGGCTAATCTATATTTAATGTTTTTTTATAAAAGAAAACACTCTGTTATGAGTATGTGTTGTGTCTAAGACTTATTTACCTCACTCCCCATGATTTTAAAAGTAAGCAAGCTTGGTAATATGACATGCGAGGTATTTAACAAATCGCAACTGTTATGCACACATACACTCACAATTTAACAAAAATAATAGGTCTGAAAAGCAGTTTGAAATTCTTTTATTCATCAGAAAAAAAGTGCTGTGTCAGTATTTTTATTAGCTGTGAATGACTTGTGAGAATGTGTAACGGGAATTGGTTCCTGCATTCAGTGGCTTTTATGAACTGGGTGCTGTATTAGGCACTGGTGTCCCAAAGGTAACATAGTCAGAAGACCTCGTGACTAGTTACTGGAGAGTTAGGACCGTAACCTAGATCCTTAGACCTCAGTTGCTTCTGTAAACACCAGAAGGAGGAAAGCCATTTTGGAACACCCCAGGCTATTAGGATAACAGATACCAGCTAGCTTAATTTTTGCTAAGAAGACATTCGAATGGCATAGACCCATGGAGTGGCTGTGCTTTGATAATTTGGTACAAATATTCTACAGTTATATCAAAGATGGAACTAGAAACTCAAAGTGCTATTTTAAAATGATGTTTTCAACCTTTAAAATAAATGGAAGTGTTATTTACTTTTAGTATGTATACTTAACACATGAAGCACTTCAATCTTGCTAATGCAATACAGTATTACTGAACGTTTATACTCAAATTAGTAGAAGTATGAATTCCATCCACATTATGAATTATAAGGTGATCTTTATAGATTGGACGTGGGAATAATGATCACTGATATCTCCATGGAAAGTTCTAGACCGGGTTTATAACCTCCTTGAGGAGGCACGAAGAGAATAGAATTTTAATGTATCTTCACTATGGGGAAAGCTTGAAACTACTGCACTCTCCTGCCCCAGTGGATTTCATTACCAGACCACTTTCCTCTTCATCATTTCACTTGAGGCACAAATCCACAGAGAACTCAGCTACCAGGCCTTCCTCACACTGCCCTGCCCTGGAGGGTTAGACCTAGAGTGCTTGTATCAGTCTTTAAACATCCCTAGAGAAGGAAATTTGATACTTGCTCCTAATTCTTTTTTGACAATTGGGGATTAGGTGTCCCTTGGCATTGGACTCTCATTTTCTCCTCTCCTCCTCCAGGCCCTTCCCTCCTCAGTGCCTACCAGAGGCTACATTGCTTCATGCGGCTCCCACCCCTGGTCATCCAAACTCACCCCTCCAGGGGCTGCAGCAGCAAGGCCTCTGAGCAGCAGGAAACGAGCAGGACAGGGCCCAGCAGGGCCTGTCTCAGTAACAGGCTAATAGGGAACAGGTGGGGCTCTTTTATTTACAAAATGGTAAACTCAAACAGAATTTGGACTGTGTGTTCACCAGATCAGAGGAGCGCAAATCCCTTGCTTACATGCAGCCTAGAGGGCAGCCTTTAAAATTAGAATCTAGCTATTATTCTTAACGGCAGAATCTCCACTCGCATCCTCACCTCCTTAGACTCCCACGTTCTCTCCAAAAATGCTACTTGAATCTGTCCCTTCATCCCCTCCACCACCCCTAGAACCTGGTCTCACTTCAAGCAGAGCATTGTGACAACCTCCCCACTCCTCTGCTAAGCTTTCTCTGCTCAGCTCCACCCTTCTCTCTCAAACTATTTTTAATTATAGTAAAATATATATAACACAAAGTTTACCATCTTAACCATTTTTCATTGTGCAGTTCAGTGGCATTAAGTACATTCACATTGTTGTGCAGCCATCACCACCGTCCATCCACAGAACACTTTTCACCTTGCAAAACTGAAACTCTGCTCCCATTAAATACTAACTCGCCATTTCCCTTCCCCGAGCTCCTGGCACCCACCATTCTGCTTTCAGTCTGTATGATTTTGACTACTCTAGGGACCTCATAAGAATGGAATCATACAGTATTTGTCCTTTTGTGATGACGTATTTCATTTGCCATAGTATCCTCAAAGTTCATCCATGTTGTAGCATATTGCAGAATTCTCTTTCTTTTTAAGGCTGAATAACATTCCCATTGCACACATTTACCACATTTTGGTTGTCCATTCATCAGTCAGTGGACACTTGGGTTGCTTCCACCTTTTGGCTATTGTGAATAATGCTATTATGACCATGGGTGTCCACTGTCCCCTTTATAGCCCAAATCTGATCAAGTCACTCCCCACCTTAAAATCTTCAACAGCTCCTCCTCCCTGAAGGACAAAGACTAGAACTCCTGTAGTTTTCTCCTGCCAGCCATCCCCTGGGTCTTCTTTGCCCATCGTCTTTGGGCAAGGCCTTGCATTTCCATAACCTTCTGCCTGTGTCCATGCTCTGTCCTCCATGTAGAGTGCAATTTCAGTATCTCTACCTGGTGAAATCTTGCTGCTTCTTTCAAAAAAAAAAATCAAAAACCAAAACCCGCAGAGTTCCAGTGTCCTGGCCTCTGCGTAGCCTTCGGCTCATGCCTCTACCCCATCCCCTCCTTCACTGTAGCACCTCATATGTGCCTCTGCCACGGTCCTGGAATGGGCACACTCACATTTGTATGTCTGTGTCACCTCTAGGGTCTGAGCTCCGGGAAGGTGGGCACAGTGTCTAGTTCATTTTGGAAATCCTGGTCTGATTTGTCCTGTCTTTTCTGATTAAGTGCCCAACTTACTGGAAAGGTCCCTTTAGTGGTGTGACAGCCCCTGAGCAACAGGAGAGTCCTTGTTAAGTCATTTTTTGCAGACTCCAGTTGCTGCCACATGAGTTTATCTGGTCACCAGAGTCATGAATTGTGTGGCAGGCATAGCCCAGGAATCCTTTATACAAAGATGGGGTTCGGCTGGTCAAGTTCAGGTCACAGACCTCTGAAGTCTTTTGTCCAAGGTTAAAGAGAACTTTTCAAGAGCCAGACACAATGTGGTCTGGCCCCACCTACTCTCCAAGGTCATGTCACCCAGCTGTCCCCTGGCTCACCTGGCTCCGGCCCCACTGGCCACAGCTTAGTTTCTCAAACAGAAGTTCTTACTCCCTTGGGGCCTCTGCACAAGCTGTTCCCTCTGCCTGGAAAGCTTGTCCCCCAGATCTTCAGTTGTAGGCTCCTCCTCCCCTTGCAGGGGTGTGTGTTTGCTTTTTAAATGTCTCACCTCCATGAGGGTGGAGCTCTTACCTGCTTCCTTCACCTTTGCACTCACAGAGCCCAGCCCTGTAAGGCAGCTTGAGTGACACAATGTGTACTGGGTCGAGAGTGAGAGAGACCCTAGAGCCCAGTCTGCAGTGTCTTCTTTCAGTTGTGTGACTTTGGTCGAGTCCCTTATTCTCCCTGGGCCTTAGCTTCCTCTTCCATAAAATGTGATGAAAATTCTGCTTTCTGGGGTGTCTTGGAGGATTCACGTGGAAGGCCCTGAACCAGCGCCTGCCGTCAGCTCCAAGCCTTGCAGTAGCCTTACACAGAATTCCTTCCTCGTACACAATTTATTCATTAATTAAATCTGTATTGAGAAATGAGTTCTCAAGAAGTGATTGTGCACCTTGGTCTTTGATGTCTTTGCCTGAGTCCTCCATGTTTTAACCCTTCTTATTCTTTAAAAATCACTAGTTTCAGTAATCAATCAATCATTATACTAATAATCATAATGAGTGTGATCCTGCCCCACCATGGCTGTGTTCTGCTGGAAGCACACTCAATGCTGTTCTCCCCAGAAACTTCGGGGAAATTCATGCTCAGTTGTGTGGACCCCACTGGAACAAGGACAGAGAACCAGGCCAAGACTTGTTGTGTGTTCGAGGTGTGATGTGCTGGCCAGGCTTTTGCACACGATAGGTGCAGCACGTGGCTGAGGAGCAAATGCCAGGCAGGACCCTGTGGAAAGGGAAGGCCGGAGAGGGTGTGCACTGCTCCCAGTGGGGGTGAGGTGGGGCCCTTGGCCAAGGCATTAAAAGTGACTGACAAAGGTGGAGGAGCTGCTCAGGAAAAACAGCGAGTGAGAGGTTGCACAGCCCTTGATTCTTCCTGACTTCTCGTTCCTGCTTCACCCAAGCAGATCAGCTCTCCAGTGATCCTGGAGACAGAGTGAAGTTGTGACTGGGAGAGGACATAAGAAAGAAAACCCAGATTCCCAGTATTGAGAGATTCCTCTCCCCCCATCTCTGAAAATAGAGCCCTTCAAACATTTTAGGGACAGTTTTGTTATTGTTGTTGTTTTGCTGTTTGTGTGAGGAAGATTCTCCCTGAGCTAACATCTGTGCCAGTCTTCTGTTTTGTATGTGGGACACCATCACAGCATGGCTTGATAGCTGTGTGTAGGTCTATGTCTGGGATATGAACCTACCAACCCTGGGCTGCTGAAGTGGAGCCCACAAACTTAACCACTATGCCACCAGGCTAGCCCCTAGGGACACATTTTGTTTTTAAAGATTGGCACCTGACCTAATTTCTTCTTCTTCTCCCCAAAGCCCCCCAGTACTTAGTTGTGTTTTCTAGTTGTAGGTCCTTCCTGTTCTGCTGTGTGGGACGCTGACTCAGCATGGCTTAGATGAGTGGTACTGTGTCTGCGCCCAGGATCCAAACCGGCAAAACCCTGGGCTGCTGAAGCGGAGCTGGCGAACTTAACAACTCGGCCACGGGGCTGGCCCTGGGATATAGTTTTGATGAGAAAGATGTTATTTTAGCTTTCTAACTATGAGAGGATATTTGTCTTTCTTAGGTCAGGGGAAAAAATGCAACCCATTGCACATTCTTCAGTGCAGACTATTTTAATTATTACCAGTTTAATGTGTGTTTTGCTTATTTAAGGAAAATCCCTGTGGTTCCCTGACGTGCTTCAAATGTCATAACTTTGTGTTTGAGTAAATAAGACTTCACGGTCCAATTCCTGCAGGAGCTCAGTCCTCAGTGTCAGGGGCTAGGGACATCTCCTTGACCACTGAAAAGAATGGACGCGTCTCTAGAAATGAGACCAACCACACAGCCGAAGTCACTGTGGCAAAAACAATGCGTGCCTCAGCGCCAAAGGCTGGTGCCTGATCTGCAAGTGTGTATATGCGTGGAATTTCGTTTGCCTGTGGCAAGTTTTCAAGACCACTCTGCAACTTGAGTGTCTCTTGGTCTTCTCTGAAATTTTCCAGTTTTGGTAGTCATTGGAGCCCCCTCGCTCCTGTGCATGTTTTCTACTCCCAGGAGTTTCACAAAGCGATTATAAAACACCACCATTTCATCAGAGCTCAATTTACCCTGCTTTCCATTTAGAAACAGCACTGTCTGCCTCAGGCGCAGTGGACAGGAGCATGGCATCAGCTGCCTGCTGGAAGGCTCACATGCTCTGAGCCCTGAGGTGTCCTCAGTCTGTCCCTGTCCCAGGGCTGGTAGACCTGGGAGAAATGTTGATTATGTAATTATTGCTAGCTGCCCAGGGCCAAAAAGCAAAGGTTACAATTAAAATATGAAGGTTGGCAAATCCGAGAATTCTGACCTTCCTTGGAGGGGCAGGCCTGCACTGCTCCTCTCCCCAACGCGGCTGCCCCTGTGTCCCCAGGTAACCTCAGTGGGGTGGCACATTTTCTAGGAGGACATTTGATTCCCAGCTGTTCCCTTCAGGTGATTCACGTAAGCTCACACTCATTTTTTTTAGCTCTTAACTGTTCTGCTTTACAATGGACTAGTTTTGTTTTAAGCAGACAAACTCGATTGCCAAGGGACAGTGATAACTTCTTCAGTTTCTAAAGAAGAGTTTTCATTTTCCCCAACTTGCTAAAAGACAGGTTCCCTCTGTACCTCTCAGTGGAATATTTTCCGTGCATATTAACAATGTGAGTGCCGTTCATATCTGGGACTTCTGTCAACCTTGGAACAAGGAAAGCGTTGCCTACCAGGCTGCTTGTTCTTGTACATTCTTTGCCCTGGATTCCTCACCCACCCCCTTTCTGGAAGACCTAAACATTCCTACTTAACATCTGGCACTTCACACTTCATTCCCTCAGACCACCTAACCTGCGTTTCTCAGGTCTTCCAGGGCCAAGCTCTCTGTTTAGGAAAGTATGGAGTGCTCCAACAAGAACCTAGCCATTCTAGTTCAACCTCCAATTTGACCTTGGGTGACCTTGACAAATTTCTCAGTATTTCACCCCCAAGTCATCCTCCCTTTGGTGTGTGAAGGACTAAGTGAACTCTGCATGGAAAACACCACTTGAGGATTGAAAACCATTTTGAAGACAGCAGGAAAAGCCATGTTTGTCCAGACAGGGGTGATGTGGATCTGGGCACAGCATGGCTCTATTTTAGCCATTCCAGGAATTCTTTTAATGCTGATTTTTCCTGGCTCCCCAGTGGGGACTGGGGCTCGAGAAGAGGGAAGAGTTCTCTCTTCTCTCAACAATTACTCTAGATGAATCAGCGACTTTGGTGCTGCAAGCCGTTAAACACTGACTGTGTCTTTTGTTCCAAAAATTGGGATGCCTAATCTGAAGTGTAGCTTGACAGCAAGCCCGAATGTGTGAAACCTGCTCAAAGATCTGGACCACCAGGCGACCAAAACCCTGGACGCAGAGCAAGGGCAGTGGTGTCTCTGGGTTCACATTCCTCACGTGGTTGTGGGTCCTTATGGTTTCCTCATGGCATTACTGCTTTTATTTTATTTTACTTTTCAGGTGTACATCATTATATTTCAATTTCTCTGTAGACTGCATCATGTTCACGACCCAAAGACAAATTACAATCCATTACCACACTCATGTGCCTAATCATCCCTTTTGCCCCTGCTCTCTCCCTGCTTCCCCTCTGGTAACCATCAATCTAATCTCTGTCTCTACGTGATTGTTGTTGTTTTTATCTTCTACTTATGAGTGAAATCATACAGTATTTGACTTTCTCCCTTTGGCTTATTTCACTTAGCATAAGACCCTCAAGTTTCATCCATGTTGTCACAAATGGCTGGATTTCATCATTTCTTATGGCTGAGTAGTATTCCATTGTGTATATATACCACATCTTCTTTATCCATCCATCCCTTGATGGGCACCTAGGTTGCTTCCAAGTCTTGGCTATTGTGAATAATACTGCAATGAACATCGGGGTGTATGTATCTTTACACATTTGTGTTTTCATGTTCTTTGGATAAATACCCAGCAGTAGAATAGCTGCATTGTATGGTAGATCTATTCTTAATTTTTTGAGGAGTCTCCATGCTGTCTTCCATATTGGCTGCACCAGTTTGCACTCCCACCAGTGGTGTATGAGGGTTCCCTTCTCTGCACATCCTCTCCAACAATTGTTGTTTCCTGTCCTGTTAATTATAGCCATTCTGATGAGAGTGAGGTGATATCTCATTGTAGTTTTGATTTGCATTTCCCTGATAGTTAATGATGTTGACCATCTTTTCATATGCGTGTTGGCCATCTGTGTATCTTCTTTGGAGAAATGTCTATTCAGATCTTTTGCCCATTTTTTAACTGGGTTGTTAGTTCTTTTTGTTGTTGAGATGTATGAGTTCTTTGTATATTTTGGATATTTACCCCTTATCTGAAATATGGTTTGGAAATATCTTCTCCCAATTGTTGGGTTGTCTTTTCATTTTCTTGATGGTTTCCTTTGCTGTGCAGAAGCTTTTTAGTTTGATGTAGTCCCATTTGTTTATTTTTTCTTTTGTTTCCCTTGCCCGGTCAGACATGGTACTTGGAAATATGCTGCTAAGACTGATGTCGAAGAATGTACTGCCTATGTTTTCTTCTAGAAGTTTAATGGTTTCAGGTCTTACATTCAAGTCTTTAGTCCGTGTTGAGTTAATTTTTGTGTAGGGTGTAAGATAACGGTTTACTTTCATTCTTCTGTATGTGGCTGTCCATTTTTCCCAGCACCATTTATTGAAGAGACTTTCCTTTCTCCATTGTATGTTCTTGGCTCCCTTGTCTAAAATTAGCTGTTACTGCTTTTATTTTCACTTCAGGATCTCCCAGCTCCATCCCCGGCCCTCGTCTCTTTCTCTGTCTAAATGGTCTTCTTCAGGCTCATGATTAAAGTCTGCCTCTGATCTATGATGCAGAGCCCTCACCACCAGCCCAGGCCTCATGTTTGCACCTTGTTTATAGAAGTCCTGGAGGTTGCATTGGCAGCCCTGTAACCACTTTAAGTTCAGCTTTTGCAGGTGCACCTCCTTCTGCGGTGCCCTGGGGAATCACACTCATATTTTCAAATGTACCTGAGTCACACTCTGGAGCCATCCCAGACATCCCCCACTTCATCCATCCTGCCCTTTGGGTCCCCATGACTATCTTGGGTTCAGCTCTCACTGTCTCCCATGAGAATGTCTATAATTGTCTCCTCTTCCTCTCCCTTGTTCTGTCTCAGATCTTCTTTACATTGCTGCCAGAGCAATCTCTGAAACAGTGGTTCACAACCTTAGCAGTGGTTCTAAGCCAGAGGAACCTTAAAAAATCCTAACCTTGGCCCCAACCCCTGAGATTCTGCTGTAGTCAGTCTGGAGTGGGGCCTTATAGGTATTTTTTGAAAACTCTCTAGGTGGTAATGTGTAAGTAGGATTGTTCTAAAATGTTCTAAAATGCCAATCTGATCATGTTATTAGCTACTTAAACCTTTTAGGTAGCTCTCTTTATCTAAAGTTGAAAATTTAACATATCTGGAATCCGTATACAAATTTACATTTGTGCATTAATTTAGCCCACAGGCATTATTTAGGAACTGTTTACTAGTTGTGTATAACACATTATGTGCATAATAGTACACGTGATTATTTTCTTCAAATGCATGACATGTGGGTTCTTCCTTGAACTGACCCACATCTAGTCATCCAACTTCCCCTCTCACCTTTCCCTCTCCTTCCCCCAACACCACGCCCCCCACATACACACACTAGAATCAGTGTCATCTACACTGCACTTAGTCTTGAATTCC
Organism: Equus caballus; assembly: GCF_041296265.1. Classification (NCBI taxonomy): domain Eukaryota; kingdom Metazoa; phylum Chordata; class Mammalia; order Perissodactyla; family Equidae; genus Equus; species Equus caballus. The sequence goes on from NC_091687.1 coordinate 24,664,279, forward strand.
TTCGAGATTGTCATTTAGTCTTTTTTTTCACCTGTGCTTTCTCTTCTCAAGTATACTTACACCTATTTGAGGTCATTTTCATGAGCTTCATGCATTCGTGGTGCTCAGTACAGTGTTCAACATGTCTGAAGGAATGAAGGGCGATTTCTGTGAGCCTCAGTGTCCTCACTGTACAGTAAGCACTGAGCTGGCTGATTCACTAGGCTCCTCCAGCTCTGAGCTTGCGTTTGCTCTTGATAATAATTGATCCTACAACACTTTACCCATTAAAAAGAGAATACAAAAGGTGAGTGAGATCCTTGGCTACTAACAAATGAGTCATGAAACGTGGAAAATCAGATAGGTGAGGACAGATTGAATAAAGACATTGTGTAATTCTATAGCAATTTTGGTAGCTTAAGAGTTTTATGGAAAATTCATACGTATTTTCAATGTTTAAGTAAAATAAATGGTCGTTCTGTGTTTATGTGTAGAGTAGCATCTGGAAAATTAAGGAACTTGTCTGATATGTCATAGTCAGTAAAGCAGCTACCAGTGCTATTTATGTACTTTCTAAGAATAATACTTTTGATCTAAAAATTTGATTTCCACTGATTTTCAAATTGGTGATAGTCAGGATCTGACTTTTTCTCAGAAATATACTTTGTGCCCTCTAAACAAATCCATTTGAACATCACGTGGACTGCAATGGAATTTTACCTTGTTTGTTGTGGTTCCCATTTCACATGTCATTGGAATTCCGTGTGGTTGCTTTGCCTGTAACAACCAACTGATAAATAATATAGTTAGCTTTTAAATTAACATGGAAAAGTTTAATTTCAGGTTCAATTGTAGGTCAAAAGTCCATGTGTTTCCTTGGTCTGTTTCTCACCCAGTCGTCTTATGGAAAATTGTCAGCCTTTGGTGTGGAAATAATTTTCTTGAGGGCAATATTTGTTGAGTGACTGATGGAATGAAAAAACACCAATTGCATAAGTGTGAAAAAGATCTGGGTGTTTTAGTTGGCTACAAGTTCAGTATGAGCCAACAACAGTGTGCCATGGATGTTAGAGTACATTAATAGAAGTACAGTGTCCTGAAGTCAGGAGGTAATAATCTGGCCATGCCCTGTGCTGGTCAGAACGTGTCTGGAGTGTAGTAGGTAATTCAAAGCACATTTTAAAGGGATCAAGGTAAGTTGGAGTTTGTGGAGTGGAGTGTAGCCAAGAAGGTAGAGAGTTAGAATCCACACAAAGAGTAGTTGAAGGCACAAGGGACATTCAGCACAGTGGACAGACTTGTGGGTGCTATGACAGCTGTCCTCATATATTTAAGGTGCTGTGATGTGGAAAGGGAAGTGGACTTTACTCTCCTGGCTCCAGAGTACAGAACTAAGACAAACGTTGTGAAGTTAGAGGGAGGCAAATTTTGGATCAACATAAAGAATTTCATAAACAGCTAGAGCGATCCTAAAATGGAATTTGCTGTTCATAAATTTGTAAATACCTCACTCTGGAAGCATTTAAGCGCAGTTGGGATGGGCAGTTGTTAGTAATCTCTCTGTAGAGGAGATGCTGGCGTTCACCAGGAATTTGGGCTTCCTGGCCACTAAGCATCTCTTAATACAAGCATCTCATAAATTAACAAAGCTCAAGATTTCAAAGAAGCCATTTTATTTATGTTAAGTCTGCAGCTTCAATTTCTTGGTAACACTGTTAAACAAACCCTCCTCTCCTGCAGACATTTATAGAAAATCTGAGAGTTTTGGTTAAAATAAAACTGAAGTTTAAGAGAGAGTGTATGTATGTGGCGGGTGGGGTTACATTTTAGCATTTTATTGAACTTCACTCGAACTGACATTTTTGTATAAATGCAGTTTCACTAGCCCTCCTCCGTGTATGAATCAAGTCGTTTAATTTAACATCTCAGGCACTTGATTTTCTGATTTAAATGAGGGTGGAGCTGGAAATTTGAAGTTCCTGTGGTCTGCACTGTGCATTCTGCTAGTTCGTAGCTGTGTGGTACTGTTCATGTCCCAGCAAAGCCAGGAGGAGATACTCTCCTGCCTTAGACTGTGATGGAGCCTCTGTTTTGTGGGAATCACTACCTGGTGCAGAATGTGTAGAGATCAATGACATTGAAGCACTAAAGTCCATTTCACTAAAGAAATGTAGTTTTTAAAACTAGTTGATCAAAGTTGCTTAAAAGCAAGTGGTGGTTTTGTTACTAACCAAGTCAAGAGCTGCAGTATATTAAACATGACACCTCAATTAAAATTTTAACTTGGTAAATGTTGATTTAATAATCTAAAAAATATGTGTCTGGAGGGCTATAGCAAAAAAAAAAAGAAAGAATAAGGTGTTCAGTGATGATAAAGCTGAAATAACGCAGGAAGAATCAGAATTTTAAGTCTTCCTTTTCTTGTTGGGCTTCGTGCTGCCTTCTGAGGTTTCGGATTTTTGGGTAGGCATGGGCGTCACAAGAGCAGTAATAAGAGAGAGCGCATTAAACAAAGGATTAAATGTCAGCGGTGAAATTCTGAGGAACCAGGCTGCGAGGCACAGAACGTGCAACTAAGATGCCCAAGGCCAGCAGGACCGGGAAGCAAGTCCTCACTGGTTGTCTTCTGTCTCCTTTGGGCCAGGCAGTTGCGTCCTCGAGGGTATTTGTTAAGGTGAAGAATAAAAGAACCTTTTCTTTTATTAATTAGTAGACAATTTTTTGAGCAGTTTTAAGCTTACTGAAAAATTGAGCAGAAAGTGCAGAGTTCTCATATACCCCTCTTTCATCCTTGGCTCCTCCCAGATTTCCCCTGTAATTAACGTCCTGCATTAGTTTGGTGCATTTGTTACAATTGATGAGCCAATTTTGATACACCATTATTAACTAAAGTTCACAGTCTGCTGTTGGTGTTGAACATTCTGTAGGTTTTGACAGATGTACAAGACATGTATCCACCATTACAGTATAACACAGAATGGTTTCACTGCTCTAAAAGACCCCTGTGCTCCCCCTGTTCATCCCTGCCTTCCCCAAATTGCTAGCTTCCACTCCACCTTTTATTAATGCGTTTATTCATATCCTTTGTATTACTGTATGCTTACCATATTTTGTATACAAAAAACCCTACTTAGTCTACAGTAGGTGCTCCATAAATATTTATTGAACAAGTATTTGCGTTAATGCATGAATAATCAAAGTTTTGCAAGATTTCTTATCCATTATGTCATTCTGAGGAAACAGAGATGTGCTGAGGGGACACTGGACTTATTCTTGACTCACATGATGTCTGGGTGAAGCTTGAGCTGGAAACACAGAAGCCAGTGCTCACTCCAAGACTGCTGGACCTCAGGAGAACAGGAGGGCCTCGGAGCACACGTTGGCTACCTGCTGGCGGCTTCCAGGGGTTACAGGCTAGTCTATATTTGAGCTACCTGGGGAAAACACACAGGTGATTCTGGGAAAGACTTACAGGGATTCCTTCCACTCCACAAAGAACAGCTTAATTCTAATTTATTTCTGTTGCTCTAAGTTTTCTTACCTTTCTCAGAGCATGGTTTTATGTACTTTTAATCTCAGAATTATCATTTACAGTTATATGATTTTACTTCATTAAATTAATATATTCTGGTTTGCTCGACCATTCTTTTATTGGGCCACTTTATGTGGTTTCCTGATATTTCTGTTTTCGATAGTGTTTCAGTGGTTTTACACAAAATTATTTTTCTCTTTTGGATTATTTCATTGGGGTATTGTTCAAGAAGTGAAATTACTGCAGTCTCATGGTAGTTTTTGAATTTCACAGTGTATTGCTGATTTTTCAAAGTCTCACATTCTACAAGGAAAATATAACGAGGCACAAAAATACTTTTGAAGTTGACGTTTTCTTAGTATCTTTTTCATCCAGCTTTGTTTGTGGAATACCAGGCTATTTCAGGGACCCAAGTTCTAATAAATATTGTTCCATAAGTATGGCCACAGGGTATCTCTCATTATTTTGCCTCTGTTTCATGAAAACATTTTATAACTTTTTGTCTTGTGTTTATAGGCTGCCATGGCGGGAGGCTGGCTGTATGATAGACACCATAGTTCAGAAAATTACTTGGGCTTGTTCCCAGTGTAAAAATGCAGTTCCCTCTGAAAAGTAGATGAACAGATTTTTGGAACTCTGGATGCCGTGTGGTCTGGAGAAAGCCTGGGCTTTGGAGCCAGAGAGACCTGGGCTCCGTCCTAACTCTGCCTGTTACCAACTGCATAACCATGTGAGCCTTAAAAATGATGTGCGTGCTTTGGTTAGCATAGAGCGGGAGCTCAGCAAATTAATGTTATTTTCAATTATCTTACACAGACTTGACCAAATCTATTATGCTTTAACTTCTGCCACCTATGGGTCTTTTAAAGTGACCCTAAAGAAGGTGAACTATGTCTTGAGAGATGCTCCTTGTGCTGTTTAAACAAAGGGCAAACTATAGCCCAAGCACCCATGCAGGTTGCTCTTGACCACCAGCAATATTTGAGTTGAAAAACAGCATGTCCTACTGTGAATCACATAAAGTAAATTGAGCTGGATTTTCTTCGTTGTATTTAATAGGCCACTTGGTAATGGTTGTGTAAGTCTCTCACGTGGATGAGGATTCTTGCCTCTTATGTAGCATGGGTGTTGCAGCTTTCAGGTCCCAGCCCTGGGAAGGCTACTGGGCCTTTACAAACTGGGCCACCCACGCTAAGGAAAGCAATTGTCCAAATCTGGATAGCTGTTTTTCCCACTGTTCTCAGCTGCTTCCAATTAGCCCCAATATACATAACCTTGGGTTGTGTTTTTATCAGTACAATTATCCCATGTCGATGCAAATTTTAAACCACAGAGGGAGAGGAGACAGCAATGGATATGCTTTTATAACACAGCTCTCCCCTTTATGGCAGCTCTTGCACTGCATATATCTCTTTGGTCTGATTAGATGAGTACTTCATAAGCCAGATTTGCTGTATGTGAGGCAAAATTTTCCCCACCGTGGATGAGGGTCTCAAAGGATATCATATATATAAATCACTGTATAAATATAAACATCTCAGTGTGAAACTTCATTTTCCATATGTGGATTTTTGGAACCAAGACAGATGGACTTTAGCCAAGAGACTGAAAAAGGTAGACCAAATATGATCTAATCTCCTTAACCTACTAGGCAGTTTATAACTTGATTGACATAATTTATGTGGCACCCAAGAAATGAATCTATTCAAGCATAGTGAAAACCAAAGTCACTAAATGGGTACGTTGTTGATGAGTGACTTGGACTGCAGCTGGAATTTGTGCGGGGGGGGGGGGGGTTTGGGGGGCGGGGGATCTAGTTGCTCAGGGTTAGATCTCTAATCTCAGTTCCTGGGGAGTTTAGGACCCTGGAGGAAGAACTGAAAGACTCCATGAACCAGAAGAATTCCATGCTGGAGAGATAAAGTGAAAAGTAAGAAATCTAGCCTTTAGGAACAAGAAAGCCCTGAGGCCAGAAGCTCCAGGTGGAACATGTGGAAGGGAGGGAGGGACTGTTCTAGAAGTGGGTATCAGCCACAGCACCAGCAGCTCCCAAGACTTGGTAGATAAGGAAACTTCATTTCTGAATTAAGATCAGTCTTCAAAGACGTGCTGGGGGATTTGGGCACATTATCTCTTGCATTTGTGGTCCACTGCATAAGAGGCAGGAGTTCTGGCTTAAAAAGCAAATAAGTTAAAATTGGAGTAAGACATGGACATGAAAGGGTGAACAGCAGAGAAATAGAGGACTCCACACTCCAGAACTCCTTTCTTATCCCTTTAATCAAGATCGTAACCCTAGAAATAATTTACAAATAATTAACTGTTGATCATTTATACGTTATTGCTTGAATGAAGATATATTTTCTCTTTCATCACTGCTCATTTGCATGGAGAAGTGTTACGTGGGTTTCTAAGCATAATTTTGTGGTGTGCCTTTCCATTGTATCTGTGCCATGTGGATCATATTTGATAGGTAGGCACACAGCCATGCATTACTGCACGTCCACATTATTGTTTCACAGAGTGGTGGTGGGTTGTTCTGGATTCCCAGTTGCCTTCTTTCCTTCCCACTTCTTTGGAATATCAGAGACTGATCTTTGAAAGCTACTTAAAATGTAATGCTGTGCTCTGCACTTGGAAATGTGCTTTTAATATAAAGTTTATGGAGCTCTTGCTGCTCAGCAGAGATGACTCTTACGTGTTGTGGATGCTTGTCCCATACTGGGCAGTATGCTTTAAGCCCATTAGTTCCTCATTTTATCGCTTAAAATTAGCTTGTGAGAGAGACATCATGGTTCTTTTTTGCCAATGAGGAAACAGAGGACTAGAGAGGTGGAGTGATTTCTTCAAACTCACAGAGCCAAAACCTGAGCCCAGAGCTGTATGCTGCCAGAGTCTGTTTGCTCCTCTACACCACATTGCATCTCCATCCTCTTCATTTAGAGTCAAATGGAAAGAACAGATGGGGTCAAGTTTCAAACAATGAGAGTAATTAAGGAATCTATGCCCGGAAGCAAGAAGGACTGGCCTCATTAAACTGGCTCCATTCACCTCCGCTCATTTCTGTCCTTTTCTGCCTTTTGGCAGATTTTCTCTCCTCCACTTTCCTCCTTGATCTTGTTTGAAACCTCTTTCCTGATGAAGTCATTAAGGTCTAGGCCTCTATTTTACTTTGGTCCGTAATTTAGGTAGAACCACATGTGCTGATGTGATTGGAACGTTGTGGAATTCTCTGGACAGCAGTAGGATTGTGGAGGGGTTGAGTGTGTGTATTTAAGATTAAAAGACCAGGTGTGGAGGAGGAAATATGATGAACAAAAAATAGATTTTTTTTTAAGTGAATACTTAAACCTACACTTACGGAAAAAGTTTTCTTCCCATGAGATCCTCTCAAAGTGTTTTACCATCAGCACACGCAGAGGTTATTCCCAGTCCTCTGAGCTGGAGCCATCTTGGAATCAACTAGACTACACACAGCATCAGCCAGGCCAACAAAAGTACATCACAAGCACAGCAGTAGGTACTGATTTCAGTGCTGGGGCTGTGCAGCAAGAGGAACAAAAAGAATGATTCATGAAGATAAGCTGTTCATAAAGGAGACGAAAGAACGAGGCAGACCTATGCACCTCAAGACTGGAGGCGTTCTTAACTTGTCCTGGATTGTAAATTCCAACTGCTCCCTTCTTAAACTAAAAATAGAGCTAACTTAGCCAGTAGTTCTTGGGATTATTTGCCTGGTGCTGAACGCTTTTCTTGTTTTCCTTGGCTTTTCACCTCCACATGCAACCCTCAGGGAGTAAAAATCTAATAGGAAAAATAGAGGTTTTAGTAAATTTTTGTCATTTGAACGCCACTGTCCTTCATTACTAATGGAAAGGTAGTTCGTTTCAACATTCTTATCTCAGCAATACCTCATTATGTATGATGTGCAAGAGGCAGGAAAATTGTAGCCAGCGTTTTAGTTTTATTTGCCTGAACTTAATAGGAGATGGTTTTACTTTTTTAAAAAAGAACGATGAGTCTTCCGTGGACTAAAGGAAAACTTCTAAGCCCAAGTGAACATCAGTTTTTGATATACAACAGAATATATTTCTTTGAACTTTGTCCCTAATATTTGGATTTAATTTAAAAATGCATGCAAGTTTATATACAAACCTATAAGATATAGAGTGAATGTTTAATAATAGATTATATATATAATTCATAGGCCGTATTTGACTGTCAAATAGAAGTATTTTAATTCATATTAATTGTGTCATATTCTTCCCCACCAGAAAGTCAATTATGCAGACTTTGCCATCCACACATGGAGAATAATTTAGTGGAGTGCTCCTTGCTATTTCACAAATCCAGAATTGGGTATTTTTCACAGAGCAGCTTGTATTGCTTTGTTAAGGAGGATATGTTAATATCCAGACATCCAGAAATGGCCCCTCTCCTTTTCAGAGTCCATGTTCCCACTTTTGAGGTACAGACAAAAACACATAGATGCAAACCAGAGATTTTAAAGTGATTCCACTGATGTTTATTCACTTTTTTTTCTCACTGGGTCCTTCAAACTCTCATTCAGTGCTCATTTGCTCTTGTTTTAGGTACAATTTAAATCTAATTAGAAACCAGAAGCTCTTACTTGTCCACAAGGGATTTAAAAAGCTAGACAGCAGGAGAAAGAGATAGTGAAGCAATTATATCGCAAAGTAGAGGCTGCTTAACAAGGGTGTATTTTCTCATTGATCTTAGACTTCTGAATTTTAGAAATTCTCCTATCAAATTCTAAAAAAAACAAAAGGTCAGGGGATAAAGGACATGAAAAGCAGACACAAACCTTGTCGGCTAGGTCATTTGTATAACAGCAAACAACCCACACATTCCAGTAGCCCAAGAGAGCGGTGTGTCCCAGCATCACCTGGTCAGTGTGACCACCCTGCACCTCCATGGAAAGGCTTACCTACACTCCCTACCCTATACAAACCAAATCTAGTAACATCGGAAGGCATATAGCGAACATTTTAGAGATATTTATCCAATAGCATTTAAATAAGTGTTCTTGGGACTTATAGAAGTCAACCTGAATTATCTGGAAGGTGAAATATTTTGGTGATTGCTTGATCCTTAATAAATGGAAGGGCCGGATGAGGATTTTCCCCTCTTCCTTCTCAGAAATGTAATTTGGAATTCCTTAGTTTTTCTGGAGATTCTTGCTGCATTCTGGGTTTTTCCTGTATAAACACTTCCATGTTCTAAGTCAGTAACTCCCTAGGGAGGAGGGGGTGGATGAGGATGAACCTTTGCTGGTGACTCATGTGCTGTGTGGAAATTCCCTGTGCAGATCATCTGCAGTGGGTGAGTCTAAAGAGTTAATGCACTTTCAAAAGCCTCTAATTTATTATTCCGGAAGAGTAATTTACTCACTAGAAGTATCTTGGTGAGTACTAACACATTTGTAGCCTTAAAAAGATCAGTTCTATTTTAAGATTAAAAGTACAAGACAAGAGCTGGAAAGTCATTAAAAACTGACAGCCAGTTTCCCATTTTTGAGAGTATTCATTAAAAGGTTCCTGTTGCAGAAGGAATAAGAAATAGCTTGGGATCATGGCACCATGAATCATATTGTAAACACGTTAACTCTGACTGGTGGGAGGTCTGTGAACAAAACCAGAGGTGAGATGAAGCATCACCAGAGGCTGTTGGGGAGTTAGGGGACAGGAACTGTATTCCCTACGTCTCTCCACTAACATGTTTTCCACATACATGGCAGAGCTGAAGACACTGGGGGACAACAGAGTAAGTGAACTGGTTTTTGTGCCAAATGAAGTTGTCATGTAGCCTCTGTCATTCCCAAACTATCCTCTGCTACTACCTTCCTTCCTCTCTTGCCTCCCTGTATAACTCTGGAGAGGGGTTCCTGAAGTATCTCCCTGTTATATATTATGAAAAAGACAAACTATTCCAAAAAGCTGCAGGTTGTTACTAGCATCTTTTTTTGCAGCTGTGACTACATGACTAAAGTGCAGTGCACGTGTGATGTCTGTGTAAGGTCCTACAAATGTCTCTGTGGCATTCGGAGAAGCTATCCTGTGGAGTTGGCTGCATTCCTTTCTCCTTTTTGCAGGTTAATGTTTTCCATCTATTTGGAAAGACTCTTTTACCTTTCAGCAGGTGTCATTCTCATCTTCAGAAATATGAAGTAGCATTTGCAAATCACCGTAATCTAGTTTGGAGAATTACAGCCCATGTTTTAAAAGATCACAGAATTGATAACTGAAGAATTAATACAGTGGTCATAATATTGTGACATTTGATAGAAGACAAATCACTGCCATGCCAACTGTTATTTTCAGACTTTTGCAGTTCTTTTTTTAAATACAAAGAAATGTTCTGTGTGAAACGTGCCTTGGCAAGTTGGTGTAGCAGAAGAGACAGGACAGGTGCTCAGGTCGTAGTATTGAATGCACACTGGCTGAGGATTACCATCTTTAGAACCAGACAAATCTTGGTTCTAAATAAATAAAATACAAAACCAAGATTTCCACAAGCAAATTAGTTCAAAACTCACTCTAACAAATTATCAGAGGCATCTCTTTTCAATGTCAAGCTGGGTTTGCTGAGTTACAAAAAAAGTAGTTCAAAAACTTTGATTCTTAGATTGAGATTAGGAAAAAATAAATTCTTCCTCCCTGCTCGATTGGAGGCAGAGCTCACATTGATTGTCTTTTAATTACACACGATGCTGTGGATTTGCATAGGAGAGGGTGCCTCCTCAGGACAAGTGTCTTGGCGCATAAACATCCAATTGCTCTGGCTGTTCCCTGGGGTCAGTTGCACAAGTCAGAGTCATATTCCTCTGAAATAGACTGCAACAAAGACTAATGATGTGTGCAGTTCTTAAGCTTGAAAAATGATACAGCAAGAAAAATATCTTGTATCTAGCTTTATTAATGAACTTCTAGGACCCATTGGGGACAGTATTCACTACTTTTTGCTACTATTTCTGCAGAGAAAAGTCATGAGACTCAAGTCTTCTTATAAAGCAGTTTGAGGCATTCAGTTTCAGATTGATTACAGAGATGAGTATGAAGCTTTATTTTTATTGTATTTTTTGAATGAAATTCTGATTTCAGGAAAGGCAAAGAAACTTAGTGAAAGCTCTACAGTTAATTTTTCTTCTAAAATTCAGATAATTAAGACAATTGATTCTCCTGCAATTGCTATGCATGTAAAGAGAAAAATTTTACACAGATGGTCTTTGACTTCCATGTGCTCAGCTGTAAAATGAAGTCGTTTGTGACCACCTAGCAGTAGACAATTTTTAGCCCTATGGTGACTCTGCTGCACACATAGGTCCAATAAGTATTTGAATAATCCGTATTGTATTATTCAGTGGATGAATAATAAACAGGCTCAGAAAAGAGGCAGTCAGTGTTTGCCAGGGATTATGTTCTTTGCCATCCCTAGAAGCACTCCCAGCCCCACCCCGTCCTGACTTCCCTCCGTGGTATCTCATGGGTCTTAGTGAGCAGGCACATCAGACCTGGGACTTTCTCAGTCCTGGGGGCCACAGAACCCAACAGGTACTTTACCTGCCAAGACCAGACTCCCTACTCAACTCTGCCCTCCTCTCAAGGATTGGAGACCTTTTAGGTCATGATACCATCATGGGCAGAGACCCAGCCCTTTCCCTTTTCCCTCTTACAGCTACCTATGACATTGCCAATGGGAATTTAAATATTAAAATCACATTAGGGTTTAGGTAAATGTGGTGAACCCAAGAGGATGCCGTTACCTACCTGCTATCTCCACCAACCACAAAGGTTTGATTACACACACAACCACACATTCTCTTTCTCCCTCTCTCTCTCTCTCACTAAAACACACACACACACACACACACACACAATCTTGTTACTTAACTTTCAGATAGTCTACTTTTAGAAGTTTCCAGGAATACATCATGTACCAAAACAAGATACTACCTGAAGTTTCTTTAGATCTAATAGAGACCAATGCATACTGTGTCATTTTTCAAACATCACGCTTGGAAAGCACATGAACAAAAATATACTTAGAAAAACATGTTTCAAATTATTTAAAAAGGAGAATAATGCTACATGCCTTATCCCATTTTTCTCTGAAGGTTTCATTTTCTCCCCTGTCCCAGGCTGCATCTGAGAAAAATAAAAGGGAATATTCTATGTTTTTCTTGAATAAAGAAGCTCCAGTTTTCCCTGCTTTTTCAGTTCAGTTTCAGTTCAGTCCTCCGCCGAGACAGGCGATTTTATAACTGAAATTGTGCTCTTCTGAGTCCCCTAATGTCATCAACTTACTTATCTTTTAAGTGTTGATAAGAATCACCAACTTTCCTCCCTCAGCAAAACCTCCACTATCTGAAATATAGCGAGTATCCATTTTCAAAAGGATTGCCATAATGATAGTGGTAAAAGAACTAGTGTCAAATTTCTGATCTACTATCCATTTAGAGTTCTGGGATTTCAGTACATACACAGGCATACGTAAATACACAAACAAATAAAAGTAGCAACAGCCTTTAAAAAAATGCTGAGGTGCTGGCGTTGGAATGGAACTTTGCCACCTCCAGTTCAGTGGTCTCCTTTACAGATGAGAGAATCGAGACATATGCAGATGTCATTTGCAGATGATCCTCTAGTCCTCCAATTTATGTTGTAATTCACAGCTAGTGCTGATTTTAGAAGCAAATATACCAACAGGTGCAAGAAAAATCACACGTACTAGAGCTTGGAATTCTCCTATGTTGCTTTCCTTTCCATAGATAGAATAATTGATTGACTCTTGCATTTCTCTAGTTCCCCTACACTAGTCTTGCAGAAAGGAAAGGACATGGAGAAAAGACAAAGAAATGAACAAAGCTGGTGGGCTTTCTTCCCAGAAGAATCTTATTTAATCCCAGCTTTATGAAGTTTTGTTTTATTCCATGGCAACAGGGGTATACACGTCCCGCTGGATGTTTCAGTAGCTTGGAGCAGGTAAAGTCTGGGCCAAATTCTTCAAGCCAAGGTGGAGAAGAGCCCCAGAGTTACAATGCTACCCCCTTCTGTTATTCCATCAGTGTCTTGACCTTTGCTTTGATACTGAGAAGAACCTCCCTAATACTAACCACTGAAGCAAATACTGTTTTGGCAGCTTCCAACACTGTTAGGAAGAAGCAGAAAGGAATTTGGAGAATTTGTGTGACTGTTCAAAAGCAGGAGGAACTATGTGGGTAGAAGAAGGACCTATCATCCCCATTCCGTTAATCGTATGCGATAGTGGAAAACTCCTAAAAGATATAAATGCGTGTGCTGATTTCCAAATTGACTTTCTATGTTTTTGTATTAAGGCTTTAGGGGCAAGAGGAGAGAAATATTTTAAATATATGCTTCAGTTTGCCTTCTGCTACTTATAATTGTGTTTTACCTATTCCTTTTTTTTAAATTCAGAATCTTCAAGAACTAATGAGATGTTCTCTCACATTCTTTTTTTGAAAAGAGAATTGAAAACAGCCTGAGTATGTTAAAATACAGGACCCAGCTTAGTCTGTCCCTCACACCATGCTGTGTGTATTGGCAGAGTCACGATCGTTTGTCTGCTTCGTTCCATCTCATCATCTCTGAGAACAGTCTTCTTTCCAAACAGTCTTAGCAGTACGCGTGTGTGTTTCTGTGTGTATGCATGTGTATAGCTCACAAGAACTCTAAATAGATACATCTCTGCTCAGATACTAATATGTTTGGAATCTTCATTTCAAGTCAATGCAGAATCACATGAGTCTCTCCAAATTGTATATGAAAGAGAAAGAAAAAACAAAATTTATTTTACAAAAAGACTCTCAGCACATTTAGGTCACATATACAAAGATGTTCCAGAATGTAGCTTATCTCTTTAAAGACAACACAGTTTTCTGGGCAAGGCAAGGCAAAATATTCGGTAACTTAGCAACATAAACAGAATCGAGCCAATATTGCAGCACATTTTTCTCTTGGATTGGATCAGAAAATACTACAGAGAAGACCGTGGAGAGAAACTTGAAATAGTTCCGTGGTCACCGTGATTAGAGCTGTTCCCAGTAGGTATACAACAAAAATGTATACGTTACTAGAAAATCCTTGACCAGGACTTTAAATGCAGCTCTCATTTTGTATGTGACCTACAGCAAAGTGAAATGTGTGCACTTATAATGTTCCAGTGCAGACTTAACTTTTAAATTATATAATCTCAATTTGTGTCATAGCTATGACTAGCAAAGTAATTTGGGACTTTCTTCTTCAAGGAACTTTGTGCAGACTTTGGCACATACAACTTACTCTCAGTGGGTTTTATAGCTTTATTTGTAGTGTTGTATCAACGTGGAAAAAGCACGTACGTTGGAGTCAGACAAAGGAGGTGAAAATCCCAGCTCTCCTATTTACCACCTGTGGGACTGTAGTAGGTTTCTTAGGCCATCTGTGCCTGCATTTTCTTATGGGGACTGTGGAGCTAATGATAGTACTTACCTCAGAGGGCTGTGGCATGGATCAGGTTTGCTGGTGCGTGTGAAGTGGAGCAGTGCCCGGCACATGGTGTGTTGGCTGCTTTCATTACTGAGGCTGGTGATCGTTTCCCTTTTTAAGGAAGTGACTTTTCCTTGAAAGGCAGCAACCACATAAGGATAGTTTCACGTCCGCTTATTTATCCATCGCTTGTTTCCACTATATGACCAGGAATGGTTGTTCAGTCATTTTATGACTGCTGGCTGTGCCACAATCAATTGTGTAGTTGTGTTTAGATAAATAGTGACAAATGCTTTTTAACAATCTGCTGTTTGTCTCTTTTTGTGGTCCTTAAAGAGATCTCTGAGAAATGACAGCGCTGATGAAAAGAAGAGACATCAGGAGTCTTCTAACATCTCCCAGTGAACCTGTTTTTTCTACCATGTGTAGTTGCCAGATTTTAAAATGTTATATACAAAAGACTTTCGTTATTATTATTATTTTAGGTGTATGGCTACAGTTCAGTTCATTTCATCATCTGGAAATTTTCCTGACAATCAGACTAAAACTTCTCATGTTAATGTCTCATTACTTTTAGATAAGAAATAGTCAGACTTTGCCAAATCTGGTCACCCTTGGAGCTAAGCTCTCAGCTAACTACCTGACCAGTTTTGTCATCATTTCTCCTTCCTTGGGATGATGCAAATATCTAACTTCTCAGTGTTTTTTCTGTTATTTAGCCATTTAATTATGATTTTTCCAAATACTGAAAGTCTGCCTCAATTCATATGTGTCCAGATTCAGAGGGGTGATTCGATTTTGTGGGGCAGCATAAAGCGATGGTTGAGTACCATGGTCCACTTGAGACTAGTGGATTCTGCCTACCAGCTGTGTGGCCTTCTCCACTGTCTCACCTCTCAGCCTATTTCCTCATCTGTGAAATAGGTGTAAGTACCTTCCTAGTAGGATTTTTGGTGAAAATAAATCAAATACTCGTTGAAAGACTTTAGCACAGTATGTGGATGAGGCATGTCCTGGGAATACTTCTGCAATCACTATGATCGATGCAGTGCCCAGTGTGGATATCAAAATGGTATATACTTATTACCCCAAACCTCCTGACCCTGGCTTTGAATGCAGCTCATGTTTTGTATGTGGCCCATAGGGAAATGAAATATGTATTATTTTATAAAGTTCAGGTGTGAACTCAGTTTTGAATTTATGTAACATTATTGGCTCTTGGCTGCTGTTAAGAGCATTTATATCTACTTTGTCCCATTTTTCCCATGAGGAAACCAAGGAACAGAAATTAAAGTACTTTCTCAAGTCTTTTGAATCCTATTCCTGCTCTTCTGCCACTCTGTTAATTACATAGAGACATCCACAGCCACATCAGGTTGGTTTTCCCCACCTCTTAAGATATTATCAGCTTCATATAAAAAAAAGCAAATATGCCATTTACTCTGTCATTTAGTCAATTATAACATTTATTTTTCTTTCAAGACTTTGCATACTTACAGAAATGTGTGTCCTCTACAAGGAATAAATTTTAGGTGAATTATAATTAAAGTACTATTTGCGTCTCTTTCCCTTCAGAATTGAAATAATCATTTCTTAAACTGAGTTAAAATCTCTCTTTCTGAGCAAAAGTGAGTGTAAGCCACACCCTTCACCTGTGTGAGAGGCATTCCTGGGGCACCAAACAATCCGAGGTGGATAGGGTTTATTGGGACAGCACCTCGAGCAGTGGCCCGGTGGCCCTTGATGGCTCTCTAGTTCACTCCTTGTGTTCTCTGGGAGTATGCAGCCACATTCTGTTATTCCTGCCGTGCTGTGGCTCGTTCTAAGGTACATACTATTAACCCCAAAAGAAAACAAAGAGACTGGCTCCTGCCCTTCCCTCTTGCTCTGAGTCATGCTGAAAATGTTTCAGAATATCTGTTTTGACAATGAGTCCCCATCTAGATCTACGAAAAACTTCTGGAGGACCACATGTCCACCGTGCAGTTCCATTTTGGTTCCCCTCCTGGCTGATCCATTACTTCAGACTTTAATACTCTTGCTATATTTACATTCTGGCTGACTTGAGTTAGAACTGAAAGTCAGCATGATGTGATCAAAATAGAGCACTGGTTTACAGCTGCTTCCCTTTGTCTGGTTTGTGTATATGAAACAGAAACAGAAAGTGTAAGTAGTGACATCATATTCTTTCACTCAGTGTGAAAGGCCACTAATAGTCTTTTCAGAATTATTTTTGAGGTTAATATGGGTTTTAAAAAACAACTAATTATTTTAAACATCTTCTTACCGGTTCCACAAACACCTCTTGCTTTTACCTAGATGTATAATATTATTAAAGAATATCTAATATTTAGGAATACATATTTTCATATTATAAACTAGTACAAATTGACCTATTCATTGAAGTCAAAAGAAATTTGTAATCAATTAGTAAGCTGATTTGCTGGCAAAATCAGGATTATTTTTTCTTAAAGTAGCTGAGGAGTAATAGCTAACCAATGGTTCTAATTACTAAATAAAGAGTTCTCTGGGGCTGGCCTGGTGGTGCAGCGGTTAAGTTCGCACATTCCGCTTCTCGGTGGCCTGGGGTTCGCCGGTTTGTATTCTGGGTGTGGACATGGCACCACTTGTCAAGCCATGCTGTGGCAGGCGTCCCACATATAAAGTAGAGGAAGATGGGCACGGATGCTAGCTCAGGGCCAGTCCTCCTCAGAAAAAGAGGAGGATTGGCAGCAGATGTTAGCTCAGGGCTAATCTTCCCCACAAAAAAAAAAAGAAAAGAAAAAAGAGTGCTTTTCAAAGGGTATTTCAGCAAAACCTTTTCATATGGAATTTGAACCTTGAGATTGTAAGATGTTTTAGACATCTTTGGTGAAGGTTCTTACTCAAACAGTTACATTAATGGAAAATCAATATAAGAATAACTCAAGAAAACATCTCACAATACTAGTAAAATAACTTTGTCACTCCCTTAAAACTTTTAAAGAACATTTGTGAGTAACTAAATAGAAGGTCAAGGGTATATGATGGTGGAGCAGGGTCAGGCAGTTCTAGTCTGCATTCTTCTAAAGGGAGGAGAAAATTGACACAGTAGAAGGTAAAGCTAAAAGAAACAAATGTTTTGAATAATTTTACCAACCAGAGGACACCGTCTATGACAATCTGGGCTCTCTTGTCTTTGTATTGCCTTACCCTTGTCTTAGCATGAGTGAAGCCTCCAGCTCCCTCGGCACCTGCAGCCATGTTCATTTTGCTCTGAGCCCTTATGGAGGTCATTTTATCAATTAAGATGTAAACACAATGACAGGAGTTCTTGTTGTAGGACTTTTATAATAGAAACCGTTTATATTGAATTTCGAATGTGCTCACTGGGGAGAGTGGACTTAGCAACAATGATAACACAAACAAACAAAAAACCCAATGTATTTTGGAACAAATTTGTCAATCTGAATTTTTCCCCAGATTTGGTCACACAAACATCACAGCTGATACTTAGTTGTATCTCTCCCAAATCTTGGGAACTTGATTACAATGGGCTGCCTGAAGCTCAGGTTCTTGACATGGATGCCTCAGGAGGCAGAGCCAGCTACAGCCTTGGGGATGGATGCTCAAGGGCTATCACAAGTGCAGCAGCTGCCTTCTCTGGCAAGTGCCAAGCTACATGCTGTACTCTGGGATCAGAACACTTTATTTTTTTCAGTTGGTTTGTAAATAGGATTGTACAAAAATCCATGTAAATCAACTCTCCAAATCAGAACTTGCTGAGCTAAAAAGACCATTAAATTAGATGAGCCAGCCTTCAATTGGTGGGGTTGCAATAATATAATTCTGCATAACAGTTCTTTAGGGAAAAAAAGGCAAACAAGCACATTACATGATAATTTCCATTCAACTGGAAATGTCCAAGTCTGTTTACCTCGATTAATTTTCCTTGTCCACTTGTCCAGTCTAGGAATTATCTGTTAGTAATTATGAGTGGGACCTTTGATATGGTATTGCTGCTGTTGATTAAGACATTCTATTAGCATTGTTTTACCAGCTGAAAATGTATTAAAATCCAAACTATACGTGAGCTTTATTAGTTTCTCAAGTGGCATACCTTGCTGAAATTCTGAATTGAAATATGATTCTCATAATTGAATAGATCAACAGAAATGGTAACAAATGTTAAATATCCTTGAAACCCACGAAAGCCTTGTAAATTCTTGCTATCTAAGGGGAATACAAGATAGTTTTGTTAAGATTCAGGGATCCCAGTGAAAGCTGGTTGCATTGGTTAGACAGAATCCTAAGAACCACTGTGTTTGTTCACTTTGATGATTAAAAGTTTCAGAATAGTGTGTGACCTGGACTTAAGAACACAATTAATGTCAAGAAAATAATTCTGCTTTTTATTTCTATCATCGGTGCACCTATTTTCACACACATACCAGCCCCAAACAGCCAGGCAAACACACACACGCGCACACACCCCACTATGTCTGATTCATCTATATGAATTTTTCAAAGCTCTTCTCAATAAGACCTACTTAATACTTGATCCCTGCTTCTCCTGCTTCTTCCAACAGTTTCTCCCAACTCCAGGGAAATAATTTTCTCTCTTTTGAATTTCATTCGTAGAGTATACAACCCATCCACTCTTGAAGAAGAATTATTTGTGTAGATAGTGTCCTTCCCTTACTAGCATATAATGCCCACCAGAGCTCTGAGCACCCCCTTGTCTATTTTGGAGCTTTGGAATGCCTGCCACCCCCTCATTGGCATTGTCATGCAGGCTGTCAACATATGTGTTGAATAAAACAGTGAGAGAATGAGGGAAATTGACTAGCAACCAGGGATCTGAACCTTCTCTGCTTTGGCATTTGAAAATCGAGTTCACTACCATTGTAGGACTTATGAAGGCAGAATGAATATTGTACAGAAATCCATGTTAATACCAATATGTCAGTATAATTGTTGAACAACACCCATGTAGTAATGGAGGAATTGATAAATCATTTGATGTCTTTCTGAGATCAATTATAGATGATTATTTAGACTCAGAAGATTCCAAAGAAGATATTTGGATCAGATCTTCATCCTTTGTAAATCTAGGTGAAAATGGAAGTTTAACTAATATTCTGTGCTAGATATGGTATTTTTAAAAAAGATGCATCAGTGTGCCTACCATAGGGCCTCGGGCAAACAGAAGTTCCTTGATAATTGCTGAATAAAATTTCAGTGCAAAAGATCATATTAAGACTGTGAAATTATTTTCCTGCGTGGTTAAAATAGTAAATAACTGAATATTTAGCACAACATAAATTGTAGTACAATTTCATTGCTACATTTTCTGATCTTGTTCTTGTCATTTACATAGAAGGTAAAAATTTATCGTTTGTCTTTTTTTCTCTGAAGTGAAAAGTGTGTATGTATGTATGTGTGCCCTTTTGCAGCCCTCATCATACATTTTATGTTTTTATTTTATCGAAGTCATATTGGTTTATAATATTGTGTAATTTCAGGTGTACATTGTTATATGTCAGTTTCTTTATAGACTGCATTATGCAGTCTATACCAATAGCGTAGTTTTTATCCATCACCATACATATGTGCCCCTTTACCCCTTTTGCCCACCCCCCAACCCCCTTCCCCTCTGGTAACCCCTGATCTGTTCTCTTTATCCATGTGTTTCTTTATTTTCCACATATGAGTGAAATCATGCAGTGTTTGGCTTTCCCTGTCTGGCTTATTTTGCTTAACATAATACCCTTGAGGTCCATCCATGTTCTTGCAAATAGGATGATTTTTGCCTTTTGCATGGCTGAGTGGTATTCCGTTGTGTATATATACCACATCTTCTTTATCCATTCATCAGTTGATGGGTACTTGGGTTGCTTCCATGCCTTGGCTATTGCGAATAATGCTGCAGTGAACACAGAGGTACATAGCTCTCTTTGTATCGTTGATTTCATGTTCTTTGGATAAATACCCAGTAGTGGAATCGCTGGGTCATACAGTATTTCTGTTTTTAACTTTGAGAAATCTCCACTGTTTTCCACAGTAGCTACACCAATTTGCATTCCCACAACAGTGTATGAGAGGGTTCCCTTTTCTCCACATCCTCTCCAACACTTATTATTTCTCATCTTGTTAATTATAGCCACTCTGACAGGTGTGAGGTGATATCTCATTGTAGTTTTGATTTGCATTTCCCTAATAATTAGTGACATTGAACATCTTTTCATGTGCCTGTTGGCCATCTGTATATCTTCTTTGGAAAAATGTCTGTTCATATCCTCTGCCCGTTTTTTGATTGGGTTGTTTGTGTTTTTGTTGTTAAGTTGTATGAGTTCTTTATATATTTTGACAATTAACCCCTTGTTGGATATATGATGTGCAAATATTTTCTCCCAGTTGGTGAGTTGTCTTTTTGTTTTGTTTATGATTTCCTCTGCCTTGCAGAAGCTTTTTAGTCTGATGTAGTCCCATTTGCTTGTTTTTTCTTTTGTTTCCCTTGCCTGAGTAGACACAGTATTTGAAAAGATGCTGCTAAGACTAATGTCAAAGAGTATACTGCCTGTATTTTCTTCTAGGAGTTTTATGGTTTCAGGTCTTACAATGAAGTCTTTAATCCATTTTGAGTTAATTTTTGCCTACCACACATTTTCTAGTCTAATATCTTCCAGCATGATTATGGTGTAATTAGATGACAGACATGTTGACTTCCTAGTAGAACTAACCCAGAGTAACCCAGGCTGGGGCTGTGTTCAGACTAACAGCTTGAGGCCTGCTACAGAGCTGGAAACAGGCAAGAGCAGGAACGTCAGGTTCCTCCGGAAGGATGGAAAGCTTCTGGGAGGCCACAGAAACTCTTTGGTACTAGGGTTGGTTAAATGCTCATAAAAAAGAAACCTTGGGGAGGTGCTTTTCCAGATGCAGCCTGACTTTTCTTTTAAACTAAGGCAGCAATAGGGAGCTGGACATTGTTCCCTGGGCTGGGACTGGAGTGGGCTTTGACGCCATCAGGCTCTGTTTTGTTTGGCTAGCAAAGGTCCACACAATTGTAATGTTCCACCAGTTAAACACTATCGGTAGTGAGCCAATGACACTGTGGGTGTGGAGGGGAGGAGGAGGGGCGGGCATCTGAGCTGGCTTTCTTGGGGTAAAGTACACAGTGGGCCTGGCTTTCCTCTCTGTGCAGATGAACAGTCTAGAATAGGCTGCATAGATTCCTCATAGCTTCCTAGAAGCTCTAGAATGTTTACTCTCTTCCCCTTGTGATATATTCCAGTATCTGAATGTTCTTTCCCTTGTGGGCATGTGGGAAGGGGAAGAGAGGAGAGCAGGGTGACAACTGTGGGGGCCAAGGGTGGGGAGGACACGTAAGGACCCTGTCCTCCATGTCCCCATATCTTCCCTAAAGCCAGCAGTGCCAGAAAGGTCCCTCTTTACAGCCATACCTTTAGGTACCCCACTTCTCCAGTGGTACCACACACATTTAGAAAGCTATTTTTTTACTTTATTTTGCTTGTTACTAAAGAATATGTGCTAGTTATACTGAGCCAAATAATACTAAGTGTACAGAGTTTATAAGCTTCCTCCTTCCTTCTGATTCCAACACCCTACATGTCTTCCACATGTTTTTCCAACATGTCTTTCCACACCTGCAGAAAACGTTTATATATACTTGTCAGTTTGTGGATCACATCTGTCAAGTTTAACTGCCCATGTGGGCCACCAGGGTAAGGGCTTGGATGCCATGATAGGTCCATGATGTAGGGCTCTGCTTGAAAGCAGAGATTTGTGCAGCCCATGGGCAATACTAGATCTCTGGGCCCCAGGGTATCTTCTCCATCACCTGTGCCTTCTTCACAGAGATGTGGGGCAAGAAATGAAAAGAGAAAGGTTCAGGAGTTCCACTATTCTGTATAGCCCCACATCCTTGTGTGGTGTAGAACCTGGTACAGACACAGGGCACCAGACTCTCCCTCCCTCTGGCCACCTGCCCATAAAGCAGGGTGCATCTGTTCAGTTTTTGTTTCAAAAAGGAGAAGAGAAGGGGGTCAGCCCAGTGGTGCAGCAGTTAAGTTTGGCGGCCCGGGGTTTGCTGGTTCAGATCCCAGGTGCGGACCTATGCACTGCTTGACAAGCCATGCTGTGGCAGGTGTCCTACATATAAAGTAGAGTAAAATGGGCATGGATGTTAGCTCAAGGCCAGTCTTCCTCAGCAAAAAGAGGAGGATTGGCAGCAGTTGTTAGCTTAGGGCTAATCGTCCTCAAAAAAAAAAAAAAAGGAGAAGAGAAAATAAGTTCAGCATGCAGGAATTATCCACTCTTTCCTGCCCTGAGTGACAGGCACTCTTGATGCTGCAGCTCACAGGCCTGACAGCAGGAGAGAGCATGGCACTGCAGGAAACTGAGAGGAAGTTAGCTGAGCTGGGAGACTGTGCAGAATGAGACAGGCCAGTCTGAGGTGGAAGACCGGGACACCACATCCAGGGACAGACTGAGGTGGAAGATGGGGATGCCGCATCCAGGGCCAGACTGAGGTGGAGGATGGGGATGTTGCATCCAGGGACAGACTGAGGTGGAACTCAGGGATACCACATCCAGGGCCGGGTGGAGATGGGGCACCCAGAGCGATGAAAAGAGAACAGGCAGTGTCTGCAAGGGGACAGAGCAGGGACCACTGTGTTGAGTGACAGACAGGTGAGGAAGTGGACGCTGCCCGGGAGAAGCTGGGCTGTTCAGGGAAGAAGATGCAGGTGGTTCACGAGGAGTGGGTCTCACGTTAAAGATGGAACGAGCTTGAGTGGTACTATTTACGTGCTGAAAATTATTTAAGAGAATAAATTGAAGATGTTAGGATTGTATATTTCACTTTTCTTCCCCAGAAGCTGTGTTCTTTCTGTTGTTCTTCCTTCCAGGGCCAGGATTAGGGCTACCAGTGAGGCAGGCATTGGATCCTGTCTGCATTTAAATTTTGGTATTTGGTTCATCATGGATTTTATTACATTAATTTGGATTTTAAACAATATTGCAATAAATATTATTTACCTGATTATGGAGTCTCTTGATGCTCCCTTATTTATTTGGTCCTCTTTTTTGCGCCCAAGGAGCAGGCCCTGCTTGCTTTTTACCTTTTATCATTGACAAAGCACCTTAAAAACTTGAGGGGAGAAAGGAGAGAAGCCCAGTGGTTTGTGAGAAAGTATCCTCCCCCTATGGCACTCCAGGTATCTTCATGGGGCTGTTGCTGGAAGTCAACATTTGTATTTGTTGAGAGTTCTTTATATATTTTATATGTGTCCTTTGTCAGAGGTGTGGTCTGCAAATATTTACTCCCAGTCTGTTGCTTGTCTTTTCAGCCCCTTAAATAGGGTCTTTTGCTCAGCTTTTAATTACAAAGTCCAGTTTATCAAACTTTTTTTCTTTTTATGCATCTTGCTTTAGGTGTCATGTCTAAGAACTCTACACCAAACTCTAAATCCTGAAGGTTTTCTCATTTATTATCTTCTATAAGTATCATCGTTTTGTATTTTAGACTTAAATCTATGATCCGTTTTGAGTTAATATTTGTACAACATGTGAGGTTTAGGTCGAGGTTCGCTTTTCTCTCAGATGTCCGATTGCTCCAGTGTCATTTGTAGAAAAGACTCTAACCGATTTCAAGACTTATTACATAGCTGTAATAATCAGGAGCTTTTGTTTCTTTTTGTTTTGTTTTTAGTAAATATCAGTCTCTGCAACATGGCTATGGTGGGGACAGATGTGGGACATTCCTCCCTGTTGAACTGTGACCTAAGGGTGACCCAGTGACACGAATCATTGGTCAGGAAGTTGGGGTGCCGTTGATGATAGTAAACCTCCCTCTGAGCCGCTGCACAGTTAGAAAAATTACCTGCAAAAAGTGCAAAAAATGAAAACTGAATCTTGGATGCTTAAAAAGTACCCCTGGTTGCCATGTTTATGTGAAGTAGTTTTACAGGTAGAATTTTTCCTCATGTAAAGTAACAGCAATTTAATTTGAACAAAAAGCGTTTTGAAACGTGCTTTTGGCAGGGCTCCTTGCAGATAGGGAGTGGAAATGATTAACAGGGCGCTTATCAATTGTGGACTTTTGGCAGCAGAGGGAATGTTATCTTTTGATGTGGTGTGGGCCTGGGACACATATCTTAGATAATTCGATTCTGAGGACAGTTCCCTTCCTCATCCACTGCAAGGAGCAGGAGAATGCAGTGCTGAGCAGAGGGGTGGGCGTCTTTTTCTTGGTCATTCCTGCTGCTTGTAGGCAGCACAAATCTTGTTTTGACTGGATCCCTCTTTCTTCTTGGCAGTGTGTTGCAGACTCTTGACAAGGGTCAGGACCTCAGGAACCTGCGGTGTGGGTGGACTCGAGCCTCAATATCCGAGCTTACCTGTCCTCAGCCACCTATTGTTGTATAGAGGTGGGAGCAGCCTGTGAATTCTGGGCCCCTCAGTGTCCCCAAAGCAAAGCAACACTTCCCCTTGGCAAGCAAGCAGTTACCAAATTACCCACCCACCTGGAGTACACACCTCCTGGGTTCCTGCAGGAGGGAGAGCAGATGAAGAGATCATTTTGGAGTAGTGAAGTTTTTTTTAATCTGCAAACTATTTTCCTCTCCCCAGAACATGTTGTTGGTGTTGTTTATTCTGTAAGGGATTTTGAAGCCTATCATAGACTCACAAAAAGTTGGCACAGGAAAGCTTCCAAGATAACATTGAGTTCAGTGGCTTTCAAATATTTTTGACCTTACCAAACTAAGAAGTGCATTTTGAAATCATGACATATACGTATAGCTATACATAAAGTTTTGTGAAATAATATTGCCTTTACAGTATCACTCTGATATTGTCCATTTTATTTTCTTCTTGTTATCCTATTTACTTTCTTTTTATTCTTTGTTATGCTAGTCTCAACCCCCTATAATGACTTCACAACACACTGCTGGGTTGAGACCCACTTTGAAACAACAATCTAGTGCGTGCCTCTCACTGTACAGAATAGGAAACTGAGGGCATCAGCCGATAAGTGATTAACCCAAAGTTGTTTAAAGCTAGTTACAAAGTGGCAGAGTCCAGATTGGAAAACCGTTACATCAGCTATATGAGGGAACTTGGGCCATCCTTGGTTCTTCAATGAGTAGGAAGATAGTCTTTGAACCTCACGCATCTGTAGATGATGCATTATCTTACGTTATTCCCCATTTTCCGTTCCTCCCTGACACCAGTCATTGATTAGGCCCACCCTAATCCAGTATGATCTCATTTTAGCTTGATTACATCTTCAAAAACCTGATTTCCAAATAAGGTCAAAGTCACAGGTACCTGAGATTAGGACTTGAACATATCGTACTGAACCATTCAACTCACAACATGCACTCATTTATACACTCCTCCTTGGAGACTCCGATTTTGGTGGTCTTAACCACTGCAGTATCACCAGTGTCACAGACAGCTGAAGCATATGATCTCTGAAATGCACTTAAGACATTGTGTTCACTTCCTTAGTCTGCAGACAGTCAGCCTTGAACTCCAGTGAGGGGCTTCCTTTGGATTTTCTTCCTGACTCACTCCACTTAGCTCTCACCACAGTCCGGAAGGTCTATAGCAGATGCCTATGCCAGTGGTCTAGAGCCCTCTACTGAATACTGTCTTTGGTGAATGTATTATGAAAATGACACACAGTAGGTCACTCTTACAGGGATGTGAAAACCTGTCTGCAGTATAACAAAAGGAGCGATATGGTGAGGTAGTATATATATCCCGAGTTTTATATTTCTTCTAGGCTGAGTAGAGATCTCTGATGGGTCTACTAATGACAATTGAAGACTGAGAAGAGAGAATCCTGTTCTTCCCGAAAAAAATTGCTACTCGTTAATCGTATTTGTGATTTAAAAAAATGTGAATTTATATAATGCATTCAGTCAATCATACTATTTAAATATACCGAGAAGTCTTTGGTGGAGTGAAATCCACTGTCTCTGTGTGTTACTTACATGGGTCCATGTGCATCGTGCTGGAATGATCGTCCAGGTTCAGTGAGTACCCACGAGTTTTGAATACGAAAGATGAGAAGAGATTAGAATATATAGGTTGGAAAGATCAGAATCCTAAAACACAGACCATGGTGAATGGAACAGAATTAGGGAATTTATTAATAACAAGGTCAAGGCAAAGCCAACCGCCCAGATACAGAGTGGAGGAAGGCTGGCTTGACCAACGCACCTATGAATAATAGTTGGTTTACTTTACCATAATGAAATAAAAGCCCAAACTATGATGTTGTA
This sequence comes from Equus caballus, assembly GCF_041296265.1. Taxonomy (NCBI): domain Eukaryota; kingdom Metazoa; phylum Chordata; class Mammalia; order Perissodactyla; family Equidae; genus Equus; species Equus caballus. The sequence continues at coordinate 24,690,588 of NC_091687.1, forward strand.
ACGAATTACCACAAATGTCATGTCTTAAAACAGCACACAAGTCTCATGGCATTGTTTCCATGTCTGGGTCCTTGGGAACTCTCAAGGCTGTGATTGAGCTGGGTTCTCACCTGAAGCTCGCAGTCCTCCAAGCTCATCTGGGTTGTTGGCAGAATCCAATTTCTTGAGGTTGTGGGACTGAGGCCCATGGCTCCTCGAGGCTGCCCCTCCCTGTAGCCAGTTCACAGCAGGCCTGTTTGCTACTTCATGGCCAAAGTGTCTCCCTCAAGGAAAGGCGCAGCCATTTGTTAAAAGCTTTCACCTGTTCAAGTGAGGCCCACCCAAAGTATCTCCCTTTTGATTTGGGACTTTCATGACATCTGCAAAATTCCTTTACCTTTTCTATATTACCTAACCACAAGAGTGTTTTCCATTATTCATTTGAGTCAAGTTGCATTAAGGGATAAGCAAGAGATATAAAACTGGACAAGCTTATGTTGATAGAAGTGCTCAGTGCCAGGGCTGCTCTTGGGAGCAGTGTTTGCAAGCTGGAACGGGCCAAGGGCTGGGGAAGGCACATGGAAAAAGCCACAACAACGGATGAAGATGGACTGGGGATGCTGTTCTGGGAGAAAACTGAGGGAGGATAGACTAGTTGTCATTAAATATTGGGAGGGCTATTATCGGGAAGAGGCATTTAGCATACTGGTTTTCTGGCCTTCAGAAAGGAGTGCTAGAGTTCTGGGGCGTTCATTCCAGCCCTGGCACTTGCGTGCTACATTCTTTCCTGGCTCTTCCAGTTCAGTCTCTTGGCTGAATTCCAGAGGAGTACAGCCTGTCCATAATTTGTAGCAATCAGGCGTATTGTGGGCATGCAATAAGGAGAGAAATAACTGTGACAAAGGCACACTTTCATTGGAATGATCTACTGAAGGGTACGCTCAAATCCAGGGAAGGGATCTCCTGCCCTTCTCCATTTCTCTAGACACTCAAATGGTCATTTAGCAGCAGAAGGTCAGGACACCAGGAGCCTTCAAAAGTTTGTGGCACCTAAGTGGACAATAGTTAGCCTGCCTAGAAAAAACATCCTCATAGGCATTTTGTATTTCTTCATGTAAAGGATACATATCAGATTGAAAAAATGCTAAAGACCACATCATCAATTGATCAATACCTCAATCAATACCTCAGTCTTGCCTGAGGTATCAGAGTTAAGATTCACTTGTCCTTTTTCCACTGCCTTCATGCAAATCTTTTTAATATTACAAAACCTCAGGTCGTTCCTGTCTTCTTTAAGTCTTTTGTGTGCATCTGTTTTTCCAGTGTGCTGGAATGGAAAGCTCATGGGCTCCGGGGTCAGATAGGTACTTGTTTCAAATCCCAGGTCTGCCGTGTGCTCCTTGACCCCTGGACATTTGCTTCATCTTACTAAGCACATTTTCTTCTGTATAAAATTGGGATGATTCTTATCCCTAAGGGAACAAGAGAATAAAGTACATAGTTGGTGCTTCATAAATAACATTTCTCCTACTTTTTGCAAATCACCTTTGAAGTAGCTGAACAAGAATTCTTGAGCATTTAGAAATTTAGTTTTAGCCACACCATAAAAGTCAAAGTGTGAAATTCTGCTAAATAAGATTTGCTAAGAATCAGGGCGGAGAAGAGAATTGACATTTAGGGGGTACTTCTGTCTACTCGCACAATAGTAGGTTCTTTCCACGTCATCTCTCTCCATTCTCACGTTAACTTTCTATTTTAAAATAAGGAAATAGGGATTCATTATGGCCCTGGTAGACACAGTGGCAGACGGAGAATTGGAGCTCATGTATATTTATCTCCATGTTTCATCCACTAAACCTGTTGCCCTAAGTTTGACAATACTCATGATCATCCCTGCCACAGAAGCAGATGACCGACCCTCTTCCACTTATAACTTCCTTTACATCTATTACACAGTTTAAAACCATTATTAATAGTATTATAATAGCTGCTGTTTGTCAAATGCTTACCATATACCAGGCACTGTACTAAATTATTGTTATGAATGATCTAACTTCTATGTTGTCTCACAATTTCCCTGCTTCATATCTTCATATCACAATTAAGGACATGAAGCTCAGAAAGACCAATAATTTGCTCCGGTTCACACAGCTGGTCAGTATAGAGTCAGGGGTTTCTAACCCAGAATGCTCTTAATATTTCAAAACCAGTGATTACAGTTTGTAAGATTTACCCCAAAAAAAGGCAGTCTGTGGTAATCCCAAAAAGTCAGATTATTTTGCTCCCTTGGAAGAAAAAAAGAGCACTGGAAAGCATATCACTGGAGTATGGGAAAAAATGAAGCTGTGGCTTTTCTGTGAGCCAGTTCTTTCCTGGCAGCATCTTGGACTAAAACCAACTATAGCAGAGTTTTCTGTGTTAATATGAGCTGCAGGGTGACTGTTTTTTCTTGAATGCTTTCATCTCTCTCCCCTTTCTTTTGCCTCGTTAGTTTTATGCCCTTGCCTCCCCACCGCCTCACAGTCACCCCATCACCCTCCCTCTCTGAGGCCCAGGCAGGCTCCTGCTCCTGCTCCTGCTCCTGCTCCTGCTGAGGGAGGCGGGAACCGAGGGGGCAGGCAGCTGTGGAGGCGGCTGCAGCTGGCAGGCCAAGCGGGAAGGACGTGTGCGATGTGGGGGTTTGATGGCCCCTGAGAAAACAGAATTTTTTCTTTTCTTTTTGTTTTTCCTTCTAAGTCATGAATCAATCTCCATCTCTCTCTCCCTCCTCTGCTCCCCTCTCCCTTGCTCTATCCCTGTCCTGTTGCATGTTCTCATTCTTTGTACACAATACTATCCTAATATTTCTCTTTTCTCCAGGCAGGAAATGAGAAACCCATGTATTTAGAGCCATTCAGGAAGTCATCCAGAGTTATAATGGCCCATTATCTAATGGCCAGAGTTTACTTAGGCTTTCACTGCTTCCACTGCCCACTTGAAACAGGGAAAAAATATGTTCCCCGCCACCATGAGTGTGCTATTTAGATCTGACCACAAATGCTCAGACCTGCACGTGTTTCCATCGAGAACTCAGTCAGCAAAGCTGTGTCGTGTTGCCCAGCACAACACTTCATGCTAACATTGCTTTTTATTCATTTTAAGAAGTTTCTCAATTATTTTTTTAAAATCTGTGCTATGTGAATGCACTGACAATCCCTTTATTTAAAACCCGGCATTTCTTAGTTGATCAGCACCGTCAAAGACGCTTATTAAAATGCATATTCTTAGGCTCTGCCTGGTGCCTCCTGAATGGCACTGGTGGAGGGTGGGTCTCAGGAATTCTAAGAGTCTGATTCTCTGCACCCAAAAAAGAGAAGCCATTGCTTGCACCTGAAGAATGAAAATATTTAAAAGGAATGGCAAAATATGTGTTATTTGCACTCAGGATTTATAATTTTTATTAGGAGCATTAATAGCAAAATCAAACTTTGAAGGAGGAATGAGAGTGGCATTTTTTCATACACTCTTTTTGATGTTATGACAAGTTGGAAGCTCCCCTATTGGGTTAATTGCTGCATGAACACCCATGCACCCAGTTTAGACCCAGCCCTTGGTTAGACCCAGCCCTTAGCCATCCTTTCATCAAGCATGTGGAAAGGGCTGACCCTGAGTCAAGGCCTACAGGAATTTGTGCAGGTGAGCTAGGGAACATTCCAGTGCTAGGTGGGCAATGTCATTGTCTCCTTCCTCAACTCCTCCATCCCTGTGTCACAGGCCATAGAAAGGAACCAATACTAGCAGCTTTGGGTCTTCTTAATCCTTTAATCAAAAGGGGAAAAGGTATGTGGGTTGGTAACTGATTGAGATGGCCCACAGGGGAGGTGATGGATGGAGACAGTGGTCTTCTTCCTCAAACCTTGATATAATGCAGGGGAGTAAAATCGCCTCTCCCCGACATCCTTGGCATCTGCCACGCCTGCCCAGTGCCTATCCGTCTCCCATCTGGATAAACAGCCGCAGAAAACCCAAGGTACCTAGAAAGGAACAGAGTGATCATCTCCAAGGAGAAGAAAACCCTTTTTCAGACTCTGCACTGCACTTCCTACTCAGAAGGTGCAGTCAACTCGGGGGGGGGGGGCCCTTGGCACAAAGGACCCTGTGTAAGAGCCTGAAATCCAGTGTGTAAAACTGCAAAGCATATGCAGGAAGTGTTCCTGGGACGTCTCTGTGAGTCAGAACACAGGTGTATCTAACACCTTCAGTAGAAATCTAGCTTGCCAACCTGTAGTTTTCCCCCATGCTCAACTCTCACTGAGTCAAGCCCTGGGCATATTACATAGGGGTGATTTTAGAGTGATTTTAAAGTCAACTGTCAGGCATCTGCACTTGCAAATTAAATGCCTGGCTCATCATTTTGTGAAGGTAATAGTTCATTACAATACAAATTACAGGGGCACACCTGGGGCATGCACAGTTTACAGTCATTTGGACTTTCCCTGGAGTTACCAGGGGAGCCGTCATCCTCCCTCTCAGCCCTGAGGAAAGCATCCTTCATTCTGCTAATGGGGATATAGCCACGTTATTTACACCATTTCTTCCTTTCTTCCTTCGTTCCTTCCTTCCTCTCTCCCTCCCTCCCGCCCTTCTTTCCTTCCTTCCTTTTTTGCTGAGGAAGATTCGCCTTGAGCTAACAGCTGTTGCCAGTCTTCCTCTATTTTGTATGTAAGCCGCCATCACGGCATGGCCACTGATAGATGGGTGGTGTAGATCCATGTCCGGGAACTGAACCCGGGCTGCCGAAGTGGAGCATGCCAAACTTAACTACTAGACCACCGGGGATGGCCGAACCACATTTCTTTAACGCTGACACTGTTTTCTTTTTGGAATGAATGGCCTTTGCTGATTAAACTCAAGTGTTGTGTGTCTCACTCCTGTTCCTTTGAATATGAAAACATGCTCTGGAAATTTGCCAGCCTTCATCTGTTCCTTCAGTCTTCCCTTCATCTTTCACTCCCTTCATCATTTTTTTTCTGACTCTATTTATCTGTTTGGCTTGCATTTTAATTATATGATACAGAGATACTTCCTCTTTGTAAAAAGTTCAGTGTTTGCAGAAAGTTTGAGAGTAGAAAGCAAGAGCTATGCTTTTAGCCTTCCTCAGATCCCACTTCCACTGTCAAGAGTTTGGGAGGTCTTCCAGAATTTGTTCTCTGTAGTTTACATACAGATATATATACAAATAAGGATAGTTTAGGTTTTGTTTATATTGTTTTGCCGTCTACTTTCTTTTTAACCTAATTTCACTTTACTTGGGAGCTTTCCAAATTGCAGTATGTACAAAAGAGCCTCATTTGTGTAATTATCACCTCATCTTCCATGTGGCTGCCACCACTGATGGCATTTAGATTGCTTTGGGTTTGTTAGCCAGCACCCTGAGTGCTGCAGTGAACATGTTTGTACAAGCTTCTCTGTGCACACCGGAAGCAGTTTTCCAGAAGAGATCTGGAAAGGGAGGTACTGTTAAATGGATTTTTCAGTAAAAATTTTTTTAAATTTCAGTTATACACAGAAGTTGTAATACACATGCAGAGCCCCAAATCATCAAGAATATTTCTTCTTTCACCGCTTGTCCTTCCATTTCTGAAACATTTTAAAGTCAACCATGTCACATCCAAGAAATCATGTCATTTCACCATTCCATACTTCGTTATGCATCTCTAAAAATATGTTTTCCTTATGTAATCACAATGCCATCATCACACCTAAAAAATTAACCACCAGTCTTTTATGTCATGTGACAACCAGTCTCTGACACTTTTCCAATTGCCTTGAAAATACCTTTTAACTGGGAGTTTGTTGGAATCATGATCCCAAATTAGGCCGACACCTCGCCTTTCATTATCATCTCTAATTCTCAGCCTAGAGCGGCCCCCTTTCTATGGTGTGTGTGTGCCTGATTGGCTTGTGGAAAAGCCACTGCATTTCTTTACATCTGTCCTGGGAAATATCCCGCCTGTTGGGTTTGCTTCATTGTGCTTTCCTCCACCTTCCTACGCTATCTTTTCTACTTTCTGTCCCTGGAAGTTTCTCAAAAGATTAATTATATTCAAATTAACCTCGGAGCCTGACTTCTGCCTGGGTGATGCTCTCTACTTCATATTGCATCAGGGGTTATTATGTGCATTTTTAGTTTTTTTGTTTCTTTTCTTGTATTTTTTTGGTGAGGAAGATTGGCTCTGAGCTAAGGTCTTTTGCCAGTCTTCCTCTGTTTTCTATGTGGGATACCACCACTGCATGGCTTGATGAGTGGTGTGTAGGTCCAAGCCCAGCATCCGAACCTGAGAATCCCAGGCCACCGAAGCAAAGCATGTGAACTTGACCACTACGCAACTGGGCTGGCCCCACATTTTTAGTTTCAATAATAATCTTTTCAGAAAAGACTTCAGATGATCTGTAAGGTCCATAGCCATTGTTTGCAGATGGGAAAACTGGTAGTACAAAGGAGTGAGATGACTGGCTAAAGACGCACCACCAAGAAGCCCCAAGCCAGGGCCACAGCCCACCCCCAGACCTGCTCCATCCACTGCCGCACAAGTCTTCCTTTCTTCAATGTTGCGTGTCCAGTTTACCTTGAATTGGCCATATGATTTAGGATTAAGATATAATGATCAAATCGAGGATAAAACATAACATAGAGGAATTAAAAAGAGTGCAAAGCATATGATTTACTAAAACCACCAGTCTTACAGATTGAAAGATTCTCCAAATTTTTGAAAAATGTACATGTTAAGCTCTGATTAAAAGTCAAAGCTTAACCCAGATATATGGCCAGAGATACCAAGGAATGAATGACAAGCCATGTGTGTTCAAAGAGTAATATGTGACTATTTGAAGTTTTTGTTTAGCACTAGAGAAATAGAAAACTTTATGTATATAAAAGGGTAATTTAGTTGTCAGCGCTGTTTTTAAATATATATCTAATCTTTTTTTATATTCTTTTAAAGACGACCATCCTGACTTAAATGAACGAGGCCAGCAAGATGTGGAAGTTTATCTGCAGGCAGCAATATCTCCTGTTTGTGCAATAAATCTTATTTTAACTCTGAAGAACTGAAAAGTACATTCTGATTTTCGACGACCTAACCTATAGTTGTGTATTTTATAAAAGACAAACTATACTTTTATATATAAGGTTTTTTTTAATGTGGATTTTGTGTTTTCAAGATATATGGTGTTATTCCAGATGTCAGGCACTGTGTGTCGCACTTTACGTGATTTCATTTGACCTTGGCAACGTAGCGTGAGAGATACTGATCCAAAGAGGTAGTATTGCCCAAGGTCGCCAGGTTGATAAACAATAGAGCCAATATTTTAACCCCAATTTCTAATTTAAAGATCAATGTTCTTTCCACAATATCATGTTCTAAAGGAGGATGTCCTCAACTTTGCAAAACGTGCCTTTTGAGTTACAGGAATTAGCAATATCTGAAAAAGAACTATGATGATAGAATATGCTAAACGAGTCTTTACCTGTCATTATCTGTTATGCGGTAAAAAGTGATGAAAGCTTCCATCTCAAAAGGGTCTGGTAATAGTGGTTCCTAATGCAGAGAAAGATATGTGGGTTGAGAAACTAGTACCACTTGGGCTGTCATGCCCTCCAACCTCCTTCTAACACTCACACCCCTTTATTGTCACCTGCCAGAGAGCAGAGCCAGGGGGAGTGGAATGATTCAAGAAATGCCCAAGCCGTTTGTCAAAACAGCTGCTACCATGTTCTAAAATCTGGCCCTGAGTGGCAGACAGAGTCCACGAGTAGTACTTGAACTATGGCAGAGCTTACCTCAAACAAGGCTCTTTGGCCTCCTGAAGAGCTACACGCAGGTACAAGATCCAGTCCTAGCTTGGTGTGCACACACACATTACTGAAGTTGGCCAAACAATACATACCCTAATGAAGACTTACCCATGGCTAAGCTGCTTCTGTTCTCCCATTGTGCCTGTGATTCCTGCTATGCTGAGAACAGAATGGCCTGTAACACAGTATTGTGGGTGAAATTTTGTAAACTACCCCTTGCTTCCCTTTGCGTTTGGCCTGACAATTCAATTAGATGCTGAGTCCTGCAAATTTCGTTGAGGAGGCTGGGAAATGCCCTAGAGGATGAGATTAGGTGGCTCCCTGTCAGGTTGAGCATTCCCTTTAATTACTGCAGCAAGATCTGCAATGGTAGGATTAGCGCCAGCCTCACTTGGAGCCCTGCAGTGAAGTGTGCCACATTCAGGCTCCGATTTCCTTGTTATTCTGTAGTGTAGGGCACTTGCAGATCCACGCCAGACCTACAGCCCAACATTCTTAAATTTTACCCTCCCCACAAATGCAGCAAATACAATGATTCTGTTTTTCATTCCCTAGAACTGCGTTTTCTATATTTATTACAGAAGAATTAGTTTTGAAGAAAGCGTTCAAATATTGTATCACATGAAATATCGTTATGGAATCAAGTTCATATACTTTTTTCACCACTTCAAAGCAAGCTGTCCTATCAAATGTCACCAAGCACAGGGACGAGCAGATGAACATCATTCGTGTGCCAGGCTAATTACAGCTGCCTGCCCTGGCATCAGCCACTGGACAGGGCCAGCTGCTGGTGCATCTCCAGCAATTTGCAGATAATAAATGTGATTTTGATGACATTGCTAAAGATCTGTCAATTTAGAGATTGGATTAGAGATTAGGAATTTGGAGGGCTTCTGTTGCTAGCATTTCTATACATAACCAGTTAGAGCATTGAGGTCTAGCCTGAAAACCTGTGTGGATAAGTTCACTTAATTGGTTATCTTATGTGTTCCATCCTTCTAACTTGCCCAACACTTTTGCATGGGCCTTTTAATTTTAATTGAAAGAATCCAAACTTAAATGAGACTTTGAAAAATCATTTAGCCTGTGTGTGTCTTGATTTCCTCAACTGACATCCAGAGAAGAGAAGATGATCTAGGTGGTCTAATGGGTCCCTTCCAACATACGTGCCCATAAGTGCTCATGCTGAAATCAAGCCTGTAACATACGTTCGTCAGGATGTTTGTCCCATTATATCAGCTTTTGCCCTCTCTTTTAGTTCTACTTTCCGTGTTTGAAATCACAGAAACCATATTCCTGTGATTTTTAAAAAAGCATTTTAAATGAAATTGCTTTTTTCTTGATAGTTGTCTTGATCATTTTTACTCCACTTCATTTTGGAATCACTAGCCTGACCAATTTAAACCCAAAAATTGGTAACATACCATTAGTAATAAATCAATAGGTGAACACAGTAGCCCAATTCATACCCTCTTTCCACTGCTTATTTCCAAGGTTTGGTCCTAGTTAATGATTAACAAAACTGGAGCATTTCTCATTTCACTTGTGCAGCACCTCTGCACTACTTCTCCTTGTGTTTTCATGATATTACACAATTTTCTATTCTGGAAACAGTAATTTCTATTCATATCTGTGGACAATCAATAGTGAAGAAGTGATTTTTTTGAGGAGGAAACTGCATTTATACCCATTCTAATTTTAATGGAAACTTTTTGCTAGAGTCTAGGGTTTGTTTGTTTAGTTTTTTTGGTAAACATATGACAGTTTTCTTAATATAGGGGCATGAAGAAATTTGCATCTGTTGTCCAAGGACTAACTTCTCTAAGTTTCTCTTAGGTAGTGTAGGATAAGACTTAATGTTTGAGTTCAATCTGCTCTTGGCGGCAGTGTAGCATTTTCCCAGTCATGTAAGTGTTCCTGGAAGCCCAGGGAGTTGCTGAGGAAGATGGGAGTGTGGAGGTGCCGACGGACACAGAGCAGTTGACTTCATAAAACATCAATTATACTGCAGATGATGGTAAAACCATACGCAGGACAAGGAAGTGCATCCACCAGGAAACTTAGGATACAGCTAATGTGAGGTGCACATAACATGAAAAGTGAAATTTATTGTACAGAACTTTGCATAGGCTCATTGAAGTTGTGTTTTCCCCATTACACAGGAAAAGTTTGTCCTCTAGAGGGCTGCTCGTAAGGATGACTGACATCTGGTGATAACATTTATTCATTTGGAAATTAATCTTAGAAGTGAGTTTCCATTGACTGGTGAGGAGAAAAATGAATTGGCCTAAGCCAGCATCCCGCTCCTTATCCTCAGGAGAGAGATCTCCTGGTTGGTCATGAGAGGCAGCTGCCTTGTACGAGTGCCAGGCCTGAGAGGTTTCACAATGTTCTTCCTGAGCACAGCAGCGGCCTTGGTGTGGGCCCTCCTGCTGTTGAGAGGATCTTTTGGGGACAGGCTGGCCTGTCACGCCAGGAGGTCCAGTCAGAGAGAGGTTTTCGAGGATCTAGGTTTTGGGCAGTCAATAGACCAGTGCTTGGAGAAACCTTACTTTGGAGACCAGTATCTAGGTCATGGTTTTCTAAGAGTCCATAATGAAAACAGGAAGGGGAATTTACTACAGAACATTCTAACAGTTTCTTTTGTAGTTTCATCTTTCACTTGTGCTGATACTCCAGGACTTTGTATCCATGCAGTCGTCTCAGGCCCATTTTGGAAACAGGGTAAAAAGAAGTCACTATCTCATACTCTAGGGATGTTAGTGGGCACCATAATTGCTGTGGGATTTCATTTCATACTCTGGACAGACCCTGCCCTTTGGCAGATGAAGCAGATATCTTTGAAATCTTAGAAAAGCCCAGACAAATTTAGCAAAAGCATTTTGGACCATTCAAAACCATAACTTGTAGTAATGCAATTCATCAACTCTAACTTTAGTTAAGCAAAAGAAACTGAGTTTCTGGGGACATCCAGACTTGGGAAATTCTCTGAAGACTTTGGAAGACTTGCAGAGGGAAGCTCCTCCTTCAGTCGTTTGTTGTTCACCTTTCTCAAATTAAGGCTCAAGGTCTCAGTAATTCTGAATGGCCCTATTCCTTTTCCGGTTGAAATGCCTTGCAAGTATGGATTAAAAGATGGTCATTTCCCTCAGGACACTAGCTTGATCTTCCTGTTCTTTTGTAACTCTCCTTGGTGCCCAGACTCTTAGCGCTGATGGGCGTGGTCTCTCCAGGCCATCCCTGTGCTCTTGAGCACTCACCACGGTTCATGGGTACACACACTTGGGAAATTAACTGGTGACATTGGAAATTAGAGTCATCTGCAGGTAAACAGGAAACCCAGGAGTGAATGCAGGTTGATCTTGGAGCTTCATTCATTCTTAATACTGGTAAGCGAAGAATTTCTGGAAGATTTGGTTCAATACATGTCACAGGGAAAGGAGAAAATGGTATTTTAAAACTAAAGTTTATATTTTATTTTATCTATGATTCAGTAAAAACTATTCAATAACCTTGTTAGAAATAATTTTGTGAGAACTGAGCGTATTAATTTTTGGTTCCTGGTGGCACTTACAGAGCCAACCACCACTTTTGAGAAAAGGATCTTAGTGAGTCCTCTGAGCCTCCCCTCCTTGTACTCTGTTCCCTGCCAGCTTCTGCAAGGTGCCTTCTGTTTCTCTGCCTGAAATCACTGACATTCCAGTTGCCTTGACAAATACAAGGCAGATGTCCTAACAAAGGAGCCCTTTATCCAACGAATCACCTCGGAGAACTCACTGGGGTCCCAGAGAGTGCATCAGGGTTCACAGCCTGCACCTAGCATTTCTGCTGGGCACCCCGAGTCAGCGTTTCAAGTGTTAAGTGCTTGAGGTGGAGAAACAAAGTGAGGTGGGTGAGCGTTAGATCTCCTAGGAGACAGCAGGCTGGCAACACAAGAAATCTTTCCCCACGTGCTAAACCCGGGTGCAAACTAGCACCAGCAGTCTTATCTCTGGCTTTTATTTCTCCTAATGAAAGAGAAAAACGATTTATCTTTTAAATAAAGCAGTGACACAGAGGTAGATTCCTTACGAAGTTAATGATGCTCACGCTTCTCTGGTACGGGCACCACCCAAGGCCCTGCCCTGGTTATGTATTCATAATCCAGTATCCCCTTCTCAAGCCCCCAACCCCACACTTATAAGTTTCAGGCCCCACAAAACATGGATCCACCCCTACAGGAGTCTTATCTTTGTCTTATCTGTTTGTTCGGTTTTTCCTCCACCATGCAAAATTCAAAAGGTCATATCACTTAACCTTTCTTTCTTTTTTCTTTTTAAAGATTGGCACCTGAGCCAACAACTGTTGCCAATCTTTTTTTTTTTTCTGTTTTATCTTCCTAAATCCCCCCAGTACTTAGTTGTATATCTTAGTTGCAGGGCCTTCCAGTTGTGGCATGTGGGACGCCACCCCACCATGGCCTGATGAGCAGTGCCATGTCCGAGCCCAGGATCTGAACCAGTGAAACCCTGGGCCGCTGTAGCGGAGAGCACGAACTCAACCACTTAGCCACGGAGCCAGCCCCTCACTTAACCTTTCTAAAACTCAATTTCCTTTTCTCTAAAGTGGGAGAAATACTGGGAATATTGTAAGGATGAAGCAAAGAGAGCTGCCCAGTAGCGTTAGTGGCTACTAGTACTAGTCTCTCCTCTCTTGCAGGCAGGCATGACACAGAGGGTCATTTCCCTGAAGCTGTGCTCGTGGGTGCTCTGTCTGGCCCTGTCCTCTGGGGGAGACAGCTCTGATTCCCATGGCTGCTCCATGCTCTGTGCTGTTGTAGTCGTTGGGGCTATCTTAGCCTCGTGCCTCAGTTTCCTGATTTGTGTAATGAGAGAATTAATACCTGATTCACAGGATCACATACAGAGACACACATAGACACAACATAGAGACACACACACACACACGCACACACACACACAGAAAGGTAAAGTAATATTCCCTAGTCAAGGAGGAGAAAGTGAAGCTCATTTCTCTGTACTTATTACTGAAGGGAAAATGGAGACTGAGTTTGAGGAGAGTGGAGCACAAAAGTGAATCCCAGCCCCCACCTATGCATTTTCTCTGAGAAATTTTCTCTCTCCCACTGATACACACACTCAAATATTTTTTAGTGTCTTTTTTTGAATTCTTAGTCTTATGTGGTCTGACAGCAAGAAACAATTATAGTTATGCTGTTTACCTCAAAGGGACTGAGGATAAATGTGATAAAAACATAGCAAAGTCTGAGAAACAGAACCTGCAAATGGGAAGAAAAGTCACAACGGCAATGACAGGAACACAGAGGACTAGGTTTATGGTAGGGCACTGTGGGAACAAAGTAATTACGTTATGTGCACCTCCATCATCCTAATTAAAATGCGTACACACACACAAAGACGAGCTTGTTTAAATCCGAGCCTGTATTAATATCTGGCAGATGGGAGTATGCAGGATCGGCTACCCAACGGAAGCCAAGTAGAATGCAGACAGAAGTCCAGCAACTGCTTCTACCAGAAATCACTCCTCCCTTCGCCAGCCCTTAGTTCATTGGTTGTCAGCTCTGGCTGCTCATTGGAATCATCTGAAGATGCCTCCCAGAAGATCTTCGTCATCTCAGATGATGAAGATCATCCCAGAATGATTAATTCAGACTCTTTGCAAATAATATTTTTTAAAAGCCCTCCAGTGCCTTAGCATGACTTGCTGAATATCTAGCCCAATTTATCAGTTGACAAGTTTTTTCCCTTTAATTTTATTGTTTGTAAACTCTCTACATTGTATCTTCTAGTTTTTACAACTCTTGGTTCTGTGTCATAGCAGTGCTGGCTCTGTCTATCAGAATTCAACTTGTGGCACCCTTCTAGAAAAGCGTAGGGGATTCCTCTCCCCAGGAAGTGTTGAAGGGTGTGTTTGTACATCAGTAAGTTTCTTCTTATTAACCGAGATTGTCTGATTATTGTGCAGCATTCTCTTTCTAAACAGTTCATAATTACATTTGGTTAAGAAAATGTGTCATGAGTTACCATCAGTGATGGCTCCTAAAGGATTTATTCGCTCACTCTCTCACTCATTTATTCAACAAGTATCTTATCAAGTGCCTGTTGAGTGTTTTCTGATTGTTGGGCACATCTGGGCATATAGCCATAAAGGAGGTAAAGCCCTACCTTCTCCTTTTACCCCATTGGTACAGATCTATTAGGACAGATCCAGTCAGTGTTTAGTGTATTGAGTACACCTCTTGGTATCATGACAAGCCCTATTCTTAGTTTCCTTGCTTGTTGTTGACCTGAACCTTACCTTTTGGGCTCACTTCCTCCTATGTGAAATTTAAATACCAATAGAGGCTACTGGCTGGGTCCTTAACCTGTTCTGTAACAAATAACTTATGTTCCCCTAGTCTATGTCCCTCCAAATTTCTGTACTCTCACCCTCCCCTGCGTTATGCTTCCACACCTCTGACTCCTTCTAAAGGCAGCTTCTCTCCTAACCCTGTGTCCAGGGAACCTAGTTCCATATTAAATCTTGAACATCGAACATCTTCGCTGACCACTTCCTTGGGATCTTCTGAAGGGCTCCATAGTAGCTGTACCACAACTTATATTTCAGGTCCTGAGGTACACAGAGGGGTGGACGGCATTTTGTAGTTCTCACCTGCTCCCTCCAGATGATTAGATGCACACTTCCTCATCCTTGAGGCTCGTCACTCAGTGCTTATGAGGATGACATTCAGAATCCCAAAGATGTTTGACTCCACATCACTTTTTCTATCTACTCCCAGGGCCTTGGAGCTATTTACATCATAAATCTTAAAGCCTAATATCACAAACCCAAACCTTATACTCTGTTTAAAAAAAAACTTGCATAGCTATGATTGCACAAACACCTTGTACTATTTCATTCTTTCATAATGAAGCCTTGTCCCCTCATATAAGAATGACTCCCCTTTTCCCCTCCTGGTTAAATTCTCTTGTTCATTTAAATCATCATTCTCCCAATCATCACCTTTTCATATGTCTTGTAGTGCAACTGTCTGACATGGTTTTGGTGAGGACTGAAACCTATATGTAAGTAACTTCCCATGACAGTGGTTTTGAAATCTGCTGTCTACCTGAAGGTCCAGAATTCCTCTGAGTATTCTCAGGGCACTGGTTCCTTATCAATAGATACACAGCTTATTGGCTGTGTTAAAAGTGCTCCAGGTAGCTTCCTGAGTGCTGCCCTGTGGCATTGTGTTAGAGAGATTTGGACAAGGCTGATGAGACATGCTCAACCTTCCAAGCATCCTTATAATTACTGTCATTCCTCCTGCAGTTAGAAGCCCTTTTTCTTTCTGCTAATTTAGATAATATTCCCTTTGCAAATCCTTGATAAAATGAAGACTTTAAACTTACAGTTGAGATGATTTTCCAATTATATTGACCAAAGTACTTGGTAGCAACTGAGAATCCTGTAGCATATACCCATGTGTATTGAAATTTGTTGTAGGGTTAACCCTGGGGCACCTACAGCCTGAGTGCATATAATGGGGAGAAACTACCTTTGCAATCCGTTCTTCGTTTTTCTGCTCCTTTATAGAAATTATATCAAGCAATGGAATTAGATGATAGAGATCACCTGTTATTTAAAAACAACAGATTTCATTTATGGCTATTTTACTTCCAGGAAAATAGGAAGCATCATGATCTCAGAGACCAGGAAACCAAAATATTTTTTCCACTTGGACATCAATTGATTGATCAGGTCTTCCAGGCCAAGCTGCTCCTTATTAAACTTCCACTTTCACATTTCTAAGGTAGAAATGTATTAGTTTCCTGGAAAAATAAATCTCTCCTGTCTCTTCACTGGTGACAGAGTCTGTGCCATGTTATCATCTCCTAGCTCCAGGTTGCTGGTGAGTGGGTGTGTCCTTGCAGGAGGCAGGGCAGAGCATGGTCCTGGCGGCCTTTCTTGACTGCTCCCTACTGAAGTTACTGGAGGTTCTGCCTAGATTAGCTATTAGTAAAAGCTGCCTTACGCCATGCTTGTGGAAAAGAGTGAATGGAATGAGTGTAATGTTACCCCCAACTCCTCACCAACCCTCTAGATGCATTTTAATGGCCTCCTTTGACTAATCAGGAAATTGAGCAAGGGAAATTGACTTACCCAAGGTCATGTACCCTGCTGTTTCTGAAGCCTGGATCACTGGTTGTAAAACTTTCGTATGCAAAGAAACTCCTGAGGATGTTTGTCAAAATGCAATTTCTGTGCCCCTCCCCAGATCCACAGGATCAGAATCTCTAGAGTGGGGCCCAGGAACTGGTGTTTTTCACAAGCACCCCAGAGGAGTCTCATGACACTTTGATAACCACTTCCCTAAGGTGCTGCTGCCTGGAATGCAGAACTCCAGCCTCCTTGCTCTTTGCCTGATGGCCTGAATGCTCAGATCTAGAGAGGAAAGGAAGAGAACACAACCTGTGAGAATGGCCTCAGCCAGCAAAGCCTCCCCCTCAAACTTGTTCCCCAGTATTGTTTTAATAAAACAACAAAACAGAATAAAACTATAAACAACTCAACTATCCATCGCAATGAAAATGGGTAAGTGAATCACCCCACATTCACCTAGAGGGGACTTATTGTAAAGGTAATGAAACTTAAGCCCCTTCCCAGGCCCTTGGTCCTCCTAGCAGTATGCTGGCAGGGTCTTATATTTTAGGTAATTTGCATAAGGAAAAAACCCGTTTTGTCCAATTTTTGTGATTTCTCATTCCAATTATTCACTTTCACTTTGTACCTAATTTTGTACACTTAAGCTTCAGGGCCCACAAACCTCGTATGCCCCTTTGCAGTCACCCAGGGAGCACCGCACAGCAGTAAACAGACAGCAGTAGATTACAATGTGCCCAGTGAGTGATGTCCAAGATGGATTTTGTACTTTGCCTAACAATCCATAGGACAATACTATTTATGAAAAAAGGAAGTAAGATATATTTGTGTGCATCTATGTGCCTTTAAAAATTACAATATTTTGCCCCATGCCCTTCTCTGCTCTTGATCTTTTCCCAAACTTTAAAAAAAATAGCATTAATTCTATTATTTTCCTAATTAGAAAAGTATAGTTTTTTTTCATAGGAAGTTTGGAAAATAATTAAAAATATAGTGAGAAAAAAATTCTCAAATCATGCCTCACAGCAGTAACTACTGCTAACATATGTAAAACTGGTGTTTCTTCCAATACAGACCTTGGAGTTGCCCTTGATGGTGTAGTTGCTGGAAAAAGTCTCCTTTAGGATCCGTTTGGTTGCAGACCATGAAGAGAGGGGAAAAATGAAGGTAGTGATAGCCTTATTAGAAATTGAAACCTCATTGATTTTTCAATACCTAAATAGCCTGTGTTTCTCTCAATAATTAACTTGTGGCCTGGCTGGGACCAGAGAGAGGGCAGCTCTCCTGCTCGCCTACCATGAGCATGCTGGCTTGACAACATGTTTCTAAAGACTTAAAACATGCAGTAGCTTCCAACAGCCAGGGACTGGTTAAGTATATAGTCATGCGTCACTTAACAACGGGGACATGTTCTGAGAAATGCATTGTTAGGTGATGTCACCGTTGTGCGAACATCATGAAGTGTACTTATACAAACCTAGTTGGTACAGCCTGCTACACACCTAGGCTCTATGGTGCTAATCTTGTGGAACCACTGTTATATATGTGGTTGGTTGTTGACTGAAACTTCATTATGTGGTGCATGACTATATAATGGTAACTCTATATGTTGAAATACTTCTCAGCCAGTAAAAAATATTTTGTAGATAAATATTTATTAGGATGAAAAATTTGGCAATATGTTAAATGAAAAAAGGTCAAGTGTCAAAAATTATGTGTAGTAAAAATATTTTTTTTTGTAAATAAATTTACCTATTAAGCATGAATGCGTAGAAAGAATTCTGAAAATATGAATACTATATGACTATCATTGGCTATTTTGTCTGTTTTTTTGTGTTTGCTTATCTATAATCCCAATTTTGCTTTGCGGAACGTGTTCCTCCAGCAATATAAAAATAAAATAATTAAATTATGTTACAGTAAAAAAGACAGCAAGAAGAGGCAGACCTGGCCCCCACGCTGTCATCCTTTTCTGATGGGAAGCTTCAGCTTTGTCACTTGTTAAAGAAGTTCAACAAAGTGGTGACAATATGTGGACAAGTAAACACAAAAGGTGTTCAAGTGTTACCTGTAAGCCAATTTAGAAAGTGGTTTGACTTTTGACTCCTGAAGTCTGACTTCCAGGCAGTGCCAGGTGCTACAGGAGCCTCTTACCCGCCTCCTGTCCCCAGGAGGAACTGATGACAGAGCCCACGAAGGTGCCTCTGACAGCACTCAGCCATTAGCAGGCTCTTAATAAGTGTCCATGTTTCCCCTCCTCTTTCACTCTTCTTTCTCATGGTCTCAAAGAAGAAATAAAAATCAATTTCTAAAATATTCTTGTGTTCTCTTCCTTACCTGTTCTTTTCACATGTGCCGATGTGTGGTTTTCCTTGTACTCACTTTGATTTATTCTCTGGAACCAAGTGGATCATGAGTCCATGCCCAGAATGCTATGGAGCCTGTGCTTGATCATCCCCCACATCTCATCAGTTACACAGACATTTCGGATGCTATAACAGATGCGCGTCCTGGGGCAGGGCAGCCCCATCTGACTGCTTCGGTTTTAGGCCATGGGATGGGTGATTTTTGTTAATACTGCATTCTTTTAAGAATTAAAAGCTACCATGTGGCTGTCAGAATTGGAAGTCAGTGTGATGGTACAAGCCATGAGAGTGAGGGCACTGTTCCTTTCTATAAAAAGGTGAAATAATTGCTTGAACTGGCTGAGCAGGAGACTTTCTCCCAGAGACACAGAAGGAACTCAGGCACTAGCTAGGAAAAGAGCACTTTGCTCTTTGTAGCTTTGATAGCTACACTCAGACACTGCAGAACCCCCTACTGCCAAAGCCACCTTCTCGAGGGGTGCCTGCTGTCACCAGAGGCGGCTTCCCTTTGAGAGCAGTCTCACGGGGCCGCAACTGCATGGACCAACCCCTCGTGTCGGGAAGTGGGAGGCCTCCTCCTGCTCACAGTTCTGGGCACCCTCTCCCAGGATCTGATTCATGTGAAGGCACAGTATGGATTTCACAATCGCTCCCAGTGTCTTCTGCCAACTTCTATGAACAGATGTGGAATTAAAACAAAAAAAGAAAAAGACAAAGGACATCCATTCTCAACTTAATATGGTAACTGGAACATTTTTGATAGAGGAGGATAGGCTGATGATGTTTAAAATCTCAGAGATAGAACCGATGCATTAAATGATCTGGTGTTTACAGATACTATAAAGTGGGCTGCATCTTATGGTTTCTATCTTTTCTTTTTTAATTTTTCTAGAAGACACTGGGTCTAGGAGCACTCCATGCAACCCAAAAGGCTGCCAGTTTTGTCAAAAAGAGGTCTGTTTTCATTGTGGGCTTGGTGGCCAATCTGAGTGGCAAACCAACATCTCCAAGGCCTCCCCAGGGCAGCCTGCTACTTCAGCGGAGCCTGTGAGCAAGTTCAGGAGCCAGCACACATCCCTCCTCTGACACCTGACCATGCTTGTTGAGAAAGGGAAGTGCTGGAAGATCACAAAGCCCTCCACCTAAGCTGCCCTGGGCCGCCTGACCTAGTTTTCTAATTTTATTATGTCAAGTGGGTTCACAAAGACAGTAGCTGCCTTGGGCACATCATGAGCTCACCGTCATAAGATTGCTCCAATCACAGCTGTGTCGTGCACACAGTGATCCTCTAGGACCCAACAGATGTTCTGTGTAAACAGTTGTATTAATTACATCTTGAAAACATCACCCTCGCCAGATCCTCCGGGTTTGGGTGAAGTCTGAGGTGGGCGGGAAGGCCCTCAAGAGAGAAATGTCTGCAGGAAATTCTCTCCCTCCTATAGCTGTCTGATTTCTAAATTGTTTTAGAGCCACCACAGCTGTTTACTGCAGAGTGACCCTGCTCACAGCTGTGGTTACTGGTGGCTTTGAAGGGGGATCTCAGCTTCTGCCCTCTTAGAGCATGATGCAGGGATCTCATTGTCATCTCCGCACGCACACGTCCTCGGGGTCCTGCACTCACTAGGATTCACAACAGGAAGCCGGCCACCTGAGCCCACTGCAGATGCTCTGCTCCTGTCTTGGAGTCAGTGTGAGCCTTGGAGAACACCCTGATCATTGTTAGCACCCAAGGGCTGGGGGGCCCTAAAGTCCATTTGAACACTTCCAAGGACAGGGAACTTACCACCGTCAGAGACAATCTATGTTCAGTGTTTTTTGACAGCTCTAATAATTTTTTTAAAAGTTGTTAACACAAGTATCTGTGTCCCTGCCTCACCTTTATTCTGGCCCTCTGACACCACGTTTTAGGATGTTTTTCTTCTTGCCAGCCCCCTAGTTTAAAGAGAGCTGATTTTCCTCTTTCCAAGGCTGAGCAGCCCCCTCTCTGCCACCAGCTGACAGCGCTCGTCACTTTGACATGTCTGCGTGGGCTGCCCAGAAAGAGACTCGGTGCTTCCTGAGCAGCCCAGAGTGGAAGGCAGCAGCCAAGGCCAGTAACTCTTACTACGCCTGCCCTCTCCCTCTGTTACACTCTACCCTGGTATAATCGGGGTTTGGGACCCAAGTAAAGCACTTGCCATTTGTCCCTTTTAAAATTAATACAGTTATCAACACTTCTTCATTCTAGCTTCTTGAGGTTACCTCAGATCCAATTCTGTCATCCAGCATACGCAGTTCTGCTTGACCTTGTTTCATCATGCTTTCTATGGCTTTATTTACCCAATCATAGTGAAAATGTTGAACAAGGCTGAGCTCTACATTATTAACTCCAGTACCCTCATCTGCTTAGAAATCAATCCACTTATCAACAGGCTTTGTTTACCCTACAGGGATCCATGAAATTCTATCAGCCACCACATCTTTCCTTTTACTTGGCAGTTGTATTAGCAGTGACTTGCCAAATACATTGTATTTATGTAGCTGGTTGGCTTCAGCTACTGCCTGATCCGTCAGCTTTGTAATGCTGCCCCCAAATGAAACAAGTTAACCACATATGACCTGCATTTGCTGCACTCCCTCTATGTACAAGTAACAAATTCTCTGTCTTTAGTCATGCATACATCCAATTTTCATAACTGTCTGTATTTTTTCCTGAGATGAGTATTCATCTTCGTCTTCTTTTCCTTTTTGAAAATTAGCACAGGTTTGCCTGTCAACAGCTTTCCGCAGCATGCTGTATGTTCTAGGATTCCCTAAGATTGAGCAGCAGTAGTTCAGCAGTTTTGGCTAGTGTTCTTCCCATCGCATTTCCTTTCCTTTATATATCTTAAATTAACATTTAAAATTTATTCAAGAAATTCCTTCGTACTCCTTGGTATTTACTCAAAGAAGTTGAAAACTTATGTCCACACAAAAACCTGCACGTGGATGTTTATAGCAGCTTTATTTATAATTGCCCAAACTTGCGAGACACTAAGATGTCCTTCAGTAGGGGAGTGAATAAAGAAACTATGGTCTATCCAGACAATGGAATATTATTCAGCACTAAAAAGAAATGAGTTATCAGGCCATGGAAGGACATGGAGGAAACTCAAATGCATATTACTAGTTGACAGAATCCAGTGTGAAAAGGCTGTGTACTGTATGATTCCATGTGATTCTAACTATATATGACATTCTGTAAAAGGTAGAACTACAGAGACAGTAAAAAGATCACTGGGGGTGAATAGGTGGAGCACAGGGGAATTCTAGGGCAGTGAAACTATTCTGTAGAGATACCATAATGATAGATACATGTCATTATCCATTTGTCCAAACCCATAGAATATTCAACACAAAGAGTGAACTGTCATGTAAACTGTGGACTTTGGGTGATAAGGATGTATTGATGTAGGTTCATCAACTGGTAGGTTCATCGAGTGGTGACAGATATACCACTCCAGTGGGGAATGTTGGTAATGAGAGAGGCTATGCCTGTGAAGGGGCAGGCGATATATGGGAAATTCCTGTACCTTCCCCTCAATTTTGCTGTGGCCCTTAAACTGCTCTTTAAAGAAAAAAAACCCTTAATAGTAATCAAAAGACTCCTGACAAAATTTTTGTAAGATGCACTATTTAGCTATTGGTTGATATACTTAGCTGGAATAAACTGTAAAATTACATTTTGTTTAATTTTGTTCATTGAGATGGTGAACTGCTTCAAGACATCTTAAACTTCTTGGAGGCTTCTTCTGTTCACAGGCGTTGAGTGCATTCCTGGACAGCCTAGTCCTACAAACACTTCTCACTAAAGAACTCTCAGCATCCAGTATCTCCACAGACTCAATGGCTAAATAACAACCTGAAAGAAACAGCTAAGACTTTGCTTCCTTTTGAAACTTTCTATAGGAGAGCCAGAGAGTTTCATCAGTTGATAATCATTGTCAGGTCTAGACAAGCCCTTAAATACATATATTCTCTAAGCGTTATCTGAATCATGTGCTTAATATATGGAAAGGGATTTTTTTAGAGGGGCTTGACTTTGTAAAAAACTAATTTACTAATGTTATGCCTTATTTAACTGGATGGGTTCATTGCAGAAGTACATAATTGTAATATGCCTTAAAATAGCTCCACTTTCCTACCACTCTTCAATGCATTTTTGTAAGGATACTCGTACAAAATTAATCCAAAATTCATGAAACTGTAGTGTCACATTAAGAGACTGAGTTGAAAGCTGCCATATTTCATTTGAAGCTCAACATAGGAATAAGGTTCGTATAGTCAGAGCTATGCAGATGGAGTGCTTTGGGAAGGAATGAGGTGCCAGTGATGGTGGTGTTCAAATCTGAGCAAGGAATATTATCAAGGGAACTTAGACACCAGACTACATTCTTCTAAACACAAGAGTCTATAGAATAATGTCTTGTAGAAGACCTCTAAATGTTGTGGAACCTGTCTCTTCAGTTAGCATGTGAATTGAACCTAAACTTGCTAAATGTGATTTAGGAATATTCATACAGATTTTGTCATCTCTGGTTGCACGAATAAAGGATGATGTATGGGAAGTTCACGTCTTTTAATTTATGAGAATTAATTTTTCTTGAGTGATATGGTTTCTAAATATTCACTACTTGCATTACATTATTTTTATTTTTCTGTGCCAGAGGGTAGAAGCACCTGTGCTCATGTTAAAAAACAGCAACGTTGATCTCTGAATAAATCAAAACTCCTTTTATAGGATATATAATACGCTATACATAGGTGCCTGTCTAAAAGCACCCATGGACATGCTGAGTACAAAAGAGCACTTGTTGCTGATAATAATAGGAGATGCTTATTGAATGCTTACACTCCTGTGGGCTTTAGTCTCATTAACAACCCTATGTGGCAAGAATCATCGTATGCAATTCAGCATGAGGAAACTGAAGCATAGAGGTTCTAAGCAAACTTCCTGAGGCCACATAGCTAACAAGTTGCCAAGCTGGACTGAAGCCCTAGTCCACTGGTTCCCAGCTGCCCTGCCACAGCTGCCGTAGATGAGTGATGTCTGCATAGATGGAGGTTTGAAGTCTCACTGGATGCTGAGACAGGCTGCGTTTAAATCCCCAGTTGCCTACAGGCTGTATGAGCTTGGCAAGATCATGTTCTTGGGCTTCATTTTTCTTATCTATAAATTAAGAAAAACCATGTCTATTTTAAGGATTCCAAGCATGTGCCTGGCACTCAGTACCCAGTTTCTCCTGGGTAGTCCACAATGTTAGCAGTGATTGATATTCTCAGTGGAGAGGTGCTCAGTGTGCTGTGTCCTGCAGCCGCCTTTGCCTGGCCTCGCTGGGCTTCATGATTAGCCACCTGCCGCACTTCAGCCAGGTTCCCACCCCTGTAGTGAGGCAGGCAAATTAATTATTTCATGCACAAGTCTAGATCTGAGTAATACAAAGTGACTTTTTAAACTTTTTAATTCAAAGACTTTTTTCCTAAACTCTGGAATTTTGTTGGATCCTATCAACATGTATCCTTAATGCAATGGTTATTGCTTTTTAAAATTTTTTTTTATTGAGGTAACATTGGTTTATAACATTATATAAATTTCAGGTGTACATCATTATATTTTGACTTCTGTATAGACTGCATCATGTTCACTACCAAAAGTCTAGTTGCCATCTGTCACCATACATATGTCCCCCATTATCCCTTTCACCACCCCGCCCCCGCCCCGGTAATCATCAATCTGTTCTTTATATCTATGTGTTTGTTTGTTGGTGGTGGTTTTTTATCATCTACACATAAGTGAAATCATACAGTATTTTTCTTTCTCTGTCAGTCTTATTTCGCTTAGTATTATGCCCTCAAGGTCCATCTATGTTGTTACAAATGGCAAGAGTTCATCTTTTTATGGCTGAGTAGTATTCCATTGTATATATGTACCACATCTTCTTTATCCATTCATCTGTCAGTGGGCACTTAGGTGGTTTTCAAGTCTTTGCTATTGTGAATAATGTGGCAGTGAACATAGGGGTGCATATATCTTTTTGAATCAGTGTTTTTGTGTTCTTGGGATGAATACTCAGAAATGGAATAGCTGGATCACATGCTATTTCTATTTTTAATTTTTTGAGGAATCTCCATACTATTTTCCATAGTGGCTGTAGCAGTTTGCATTCCCAACAGCAATGTATGAGGGGTCCCTTTTCTCCACATTCCTCTCCAATACTTGTTATTTCTTGTCTTTTTAATAATAGCCATTCTGATGAGTGTGCGGTGATATCTCATTGTAGTTTTGATTTGCCTTTCCCTAATAACTAGTGATGTTGAACATCTTTCCATGTGCTTGTTGGCCATCTGTGTATCTTCTTTGGAGAAAATGTCTGTTCATATCCTCTGCCCATTTTTTGTTTGGGTTGTTTGTTTTTTTGTTGTTGAGATGTATGAGTTCTTTATGTGGAAAATTTTGGAAATTAACCCCTTATTAGATATATGATTTGCAAATATCTTCTCCCAGTAGGTAGGTTGTCTTTTCATTTTGTTGATGGTTTCCTTCGCTGAGCAGAAGCTTTTTGGTTTGATGTAGTCCCACTTGTTTATTTTTTCTTTTGTTTCCCTTCCAGTAGCTTATTCCCCAAAACCTGAATTGTAAAATGTGCATTTTAAGATCAATTTTTAAGAAGTGATACTTGGAGAGTTTGTTGAAAACCTAGGAGTCAAGGCATTACATATCAACCATGGAATTGTCTTCAACTCTCAGAAATCATATGTTCTTGAATTAGTTTTCAAAATAAACATTTTAAATATATAAGTAGATGCATATATGTATTTCCAACTTTGTGCCTTTCCAAGCAAAATTACAATACAAAGAAAGTCAATCTGTTTTGTCAGAAAAAAACACATATTAAGCATAATTTGACAGCATCTGGTTTACTAAAACTCAAACATTCTCATTGTTTACACAAAATGGTTCCTGTTGTTCAACAGATGTTTTTATTTCCTCTCCATTACCTCCTCTTCCTCCTCACTTTCTTTCTGGTACTAGGCGCATGTTTTTCTCCCGTTTCCACTGGCAAGCCATGTGTCAAGCAAATTACCCTAGAGGAATAGTATTCCCTCGATGAAGAAAAATGCCCGGTAGCTTCTGTTATTCAGTGATATAGAGCGCTTTTTTCCAGCTGTTTTGTTTTGTTTTCTATAGCACCTATGGAGTTAAGTGATATAAAAAACCTACTATTTCAAGTGTTCTTGTTTAATTAATTTCATGTGCACTATTGGTGGGATAACCCAAAACAAAAGAAACATGCAAGGAGTGGATGCTGCAGGGAGTGAGAAATGAGCACAGAGTTCCTGTCTTCTGGTCTCTTGTAATGTCCTAGCAATCCTGCTAGACAGAGCACGTGAGAGAGCTCAGGAGTGAATTCTGTTTGTCCAGAGTCTGTTTGCCCTCCGCCTTCCTGAGGCTGTGCATGTGAAGAAACAAGTATTTGTGTATGAAACTGGAGGATGATTTTTGCACGAGTGCCTATGCTTTATCTAGAGAGAGTTTGCCCACCCACTCTACATTTTTCCCCCTCTGGTATCTGACACACATTACTAAAAAGATAGGCCTACTTGTAAAATAAATGGTTTGCAAACTAAGAAAAATATTTAAAATCCATGTAAATGGTTATACTATGCATAAAAATGTCAATAAACAGGGAACACCTTGTAAACGACTCCACCACTGTGTAAGTGAAACATCTTTTTACTGGATCCCACTGGATCTCTTAGAAAGATCTATATTTCCTCTTCACTAATTATCCTTGAAAGATGAAACTGAAACAAAAGTTCTATTCTTTTTAAGTTGGCAGAATTTCTGAAAGGTGATCCTTAGCTGCACTGTGATTCATTCCAAATGCAGAATTCTCTGATCCTGACCTAGTCTGTTTTTCTTGTAGGAGCCTAGAAAAGCCATGGCTTTCTGTAGACTCTGCTGTGAAGTGTGGGTCTGGAGACCAGGGCAGAGACCAGCAGTTGTGGTTGACATGAGCTTCATGAGAGGCCGTACGTGGCTGCTCCCATCCCCACCCCTCAAAAATTAATACACGCTTACACAGTGCATTCCAAACCACTCCTGGAGCACCTCTTATGAGTTAATGGAAAGATGGCGGGTATCCAAGCAAAGGAGAGAGTAGTCCTCTGCTTTTCCCTAGCCAGTCCACTTCTGGAGTAATATTTTGTTTTTCTGTTATTCAAAGTACCATTATACTTATATATATTTTAAAAAGAAACTTCAAAAATATATGACAAAAAATAAAAATCTCCATAAATCTCCGTCACGCCTGAGAAATAACAAATTCACAGCTTTCCCCCAGTTTTTTGCCTACAATATAGCAATATGTGTGTATATGGATATAGATAACGAATTTTCAACAAGAATAGAATCATTCATAATTTAAAGCTCATAACTCACGTTCATAATCATGCTCTAAAAGTTCCTTTTTTCTTTTTAACTTCATACTACAACTCAAGCAGATTTCCATGTCCACACATCAAGGCTCACCTCCTTTTAATAGCCACCCTGAATTTCAGTGTATGAATGAGTCTTGATTCGTTTGTCCAATCCTTTATTGTTGAATATTTGAGTTGTTTCTATAAAAGGTTGTCATGAGCATCCTTGTTCATACATTTTTATACACTTAGGCAAGTCTCCATTGTGTAATTCCTGGAAGTAAAATCTCTGGTCAGAGGTTTGTGAGAGTTTTAAGTGCTACATTTTAAGAAGGTGGGAAATTGCAGTAAGACTGAAGAAAAGTAGCCAGCCTGGGGTTTGTGAATAACAGTTGAAAGAGCTGAGGTGATTTAGTCATGACAGGAGGGATGGGGAGGCAGTTGCACGAATGACAGCCATCCTCAAGTTTTCGAGGAGCTGTCATTCAAAAGCAGGATTAGAATTGATAATCTGTAGGACTCCGGGTGGCAGAATATGAGACAATGAATGGGTGGAAGTGAAATGGTACCGAAGTTTGACTTAAAGTTCAGCTTTCTTAGGCTTAGAATTATTTGAACTCAACAAGGACTGGGTGCCTGAATGTTCTCAGCCCCACCCTTGAAATCAGGAACACAGGTGGGGAAGATGCCTGCTCTCGTGGAGCTTGCATTTTAGTGGAAAAGTACAGAAAATCCAGAGGTAAACATTTAAAAAAACAAAGTCAAACTCATTGGAAAAAAATAGGATAATGTGATAGAAAGTGACTGGAAGAGAGAGTGGGAGGAGCAGCGTTTAATAGGATAAACAGCAAAGGCCCAAATGAAGAATAGGCTGCCTTGTTAGGCAGTAAACCACAGCCTTGAAGTTAGAAAGGAAATATACTAACGTGCGTAGAAGATTAAATTACGGGATCTGCAAAGTCACTTAAAGTCTCTTTCTACATAAAATATATTAATGTAATCCAAACAAAAGATATTAACAAGGGCTTATATTCTTCCCAGGTATTAAATGCTACTGTAGTTAGTCCAGGATGCTTATATTCTTGTCAGAAAAATTGTAAGGTGTATCTAGAGGAGCCAAAGATAGGCATTGGGTTATGTTCCCAGGTGGCAGTGAGTCCAGGCTGACTTTGCCCTGAGGTGCAGTCTCCTGGCCCTCTTCACAAGATACCAGGGTCTACTGCAAGGCATGAGCACAGTGCTTGCTGCTTACTGGTTGCCAGTGATCAGATTGCCAGAGACCAAGCAGAAAACAAGACAAGACAGGTCCTGAAGCAGTAATTCAAAGGCTTGCTCTTTCCCAGATGAGTCACTGTTAGAGTATTACCTTTGCAAAGGCTTAATTCCATTTCAGACCTTAAAGTGATACTTCCTTCTGGTTTAGGTTAAACTTTTGTCTCAAAGGACAGTTTCTGTCAATCCTTTGGGCCTAGGACTGTGGGCATGTGTTTACTTGCAGGACAAAGAGGCCTCTTTGGTATTTCAACAAACAACAACAGACATATAAAACCATTCTCTTTTTGAATAAGTACCAAAATAGTTCTCCAGTGAACTTCAGAAGGAAGAGGAAACCCACGCTAGTCAAGGTCGGTTGTGTATTTGCAATGCATGACCTTGGCTAGCTACCTCTCAATTATCAAGATAACCAGATGTGAAAGTCCTTGAGGGAGCATAAAAGGTAGAAAAATTTGAGATGTAATAATACAAACCCATAGTATTAAGAGTGTGATTACAAGATTCTGTTGGAGAAAAGGGTGGGGAGAAGATCCAAATGAATCTTATGAGAATGTCACAAGAGAGAGATGTTTTTAACTTTCAAAGGAATATAGCCAAAGCGAGAGCAAAGGGGTCTCTATAGGGACAGATGTCTCTGTGAATTGATCACTGCTAATCCCAGTAGATAATGAGACAGAAGTGTGCCTCTGGGTGGTTGCAGCCCAGCCTGCCCAGCCTTCTGGGGACAGTCCCTCAGTGTGATGCAGCCCTCCCCTGCCCTCCGTCCCCAGGAAAGGCAGGCAGAGATTGGGCACAACTCAAGGTTTTCATTGGCACCAACCTTAATGATTTACAGGCCTTTGTTTTAAGTCTTAAATGTCTTAAGATTATGAAATTATTTATAGCTCAATTAACATGTATCCATAACGAAGAAATTAATGAGAGACTATTTCTGCATGAACAGAATCAAGGACCCAGGCATCTCCCTCTCCTGTAATTTCTGGGCTTCCACGCTGCTTCCCTTTCATATCCAGAAGTCAAACTTCAAATATTGCTTTTCAGACTTTTGGGAACCAATTTTAGCCCCACTTTCCTTTCTCTTGCCTCTCATTGGCCGTCAGCCACCACACTTTGCACAATGACCAGCTGGCCCCTGGCAGATCTTGGGCCCAGGTGTGAAGTAGCTGGAGAAGCATTTCAAAGCCAGGAAGGGAGTGATTTCATTTTCCATTGACACTGTGCAGAAATGAAGGGGATTCAAGTGCCTTCAGAAAAGCTTCCTTCTAGCGAGTGGAGTTTTGGGGGGTTTCCAGACTTACACTGCTTTTATTCTTGGAAGCATCATTGTTGCTTTTCCCTCTCCCATTTATATCCCAGGAACTGATTCAGAAACCATAGAAATTGGATTTGGAATCGCTGAATGCTAGCAAACAGCTGACTGCACTCTTCCCAAGAAATCCTGCCAGCTGAGTTAGGATATTAAGTGGTGTATGCTCTCCTGGGCTGCCCGGTTGAGTCCTCCAGCTCCAGTCGACTCACATCTTAAAGCAAAGTGCACTAGAACTAAAGTGTTTTGCTTCATTCTTTAGACATTTTGTGGTTTGGGGCTCAATCAACCAGGGTATAATTTGCAATCCACAGTAACCGGTTTCAGAGCAGCTGCCCCACTAGGCAGGTTTCATCTTGCTTGCTTGCTGGGTTTTTTTTTCCCTCACACTTTTTTTCCTTAGAGTTGGATTTTGGTTTCCTGAGCCTGTTGTTACGACCAATTCAGACAGGCTCCGAGCAGGACCTGCCAGCCTCCTTGAAAAAATGCAGCAATAAATGTATTCGTAGGTTTAAAATTTCCCAAAATGTGGTCTATAACACCATTAAAAAAAAAAAAGTGTTGCTACTAGATAGGTAGAATAAAATCCCGTAGAAATGAATTCCTTGACTTGAAGTGTAAGTGAGCTGACTTTACCTCTGGAGTGAATGAGTTCAGTTAAATAAGTTTAATTAAGATAAGATCAGAAAGACCAGTGTGAACCTGAGAAGCGTTTTGTACTCCTTGGTATTAGAGAGCTTTTCTGTAGAAGCTCTGGCCTTTTATGTTAGCAGCCCACCAATGAATACCATATAAATACCACACTTACGAGGGCTTGAGATGATGCTAATAAAAGGAAACATTTTAAAAACAGGAAGGAGGTGAAACACATACCCTTGATTATATGTTACTCTGTGCCAGGCATTATGCTAAATACTTTTATCGACATTATCTCATTTAATCCAAGAGTCACCCACGGCTGATGTTCAGGCAGGGACACAGGAGCCAGGAGAGGCTGAGAGATGGGCTTGAGATCTCCAGCAAATGTACAACAGCTAGAACTGGAACTCAAGGCGGGACTGACGCCAACCCCTGGGCTCTCCAGCCTCACACAAAACACCCTTAGGTGATCAGTGCACAAGATTCATAGGGAACAGGGCAGCAAAGGCCATTCTGCCTGATGCACAGAAGCCGCCTTTTACATACTCTTTCTCAGGTTGAAAAAACCCAATAATGACAAGAATTTAACCTGTGCTCTACAGCTTACTCCCCTATAATATGTGAAAAAACCTTCGTAAAGTGACAGTTTTCAAGCCTCTGTGTCTCGTGGATGTATGGATATTCACATTGATATCAACATTGTTTTAAGGGTGGTTTTGTCATGATATTTTGGCTGCTGCAGCTCAGTGTTCTTCCCTCGTCCCAGTTCCGAGTGCAGCAATAAAAGGCATCAGTGCCCTGCACAGCCGGTGACAGAATCTCCGGCCAACCCTGAGAGCACAGCAACCAGGCGGCTGAGGCAGCTGGTGGGAGGGGTCTACTGTCAAACCTGTAATTTGGGATCAAAACAAACAGATGATTAGTTGGGGGTTGTCACTTTCAATCAAAGGCTTTAGCATCGTCTAGACGTGGCCTCAGAATGAGGCCTGGGGGCTCCCTGGCAGGCTCCTTGGCAGACTGGTAAGCGTGGAGGAAGGGCAGGTCCAAATCAGAAAGCCGACTCAGAGCTGGGCGACCCATCTATGCATCAACAGCCTCACATGAAAACCAAGGGTGGTTGTCCTACATGCTTCTCAGGCTTTTGCTATTAGAATTGAAAAATAAACAATGCATGTGAACACTGTTTGAAATGTGATATCTTGACAATCCTTGTATAGACTATGAAATTGCTGTCCAGAGGGTTTCTGTAACTGGCCAAGGTCACAAGGCACTTAGTGGCATTGTGCCTAGCACTGGAATCTGTCTCCTAACCTCCAGCCTGTGCACTTTTCATTACGCCACACAGCCTTGCAGTCACACTGGAGCTGCAGAGCCGTCTCTGGGGGCAGCCTTGGTCTGCTGCCATACTGATTTTAGCATGCTCATCCTGAGATAGTCATGGAAGGAAGATAAAATTATGCCCTGGAGACTCAGGGTGTCCATATAATTTCCCCTCCAAACTAGGACACTTTTGAGTGAAAAGATGGAACTAACTGGACCAGACCCTGGAACCAGCATTAAGAAGACTGTGTGGGCAGCAGAACAATGATTCCCGTACTCTTCAGAAAGGTTTTCAAAAGTCAAGTTGGAGAGAGGCTTTGTCACTCAGCTTTCAGTTAAATAGGAAGTTCAGTGAATTAGAACAACTCATTCTCTAAACAGTCTGACGAATAATGACACCATGCTGATAATACTGCCAACTCTGTCTCATGGTGTAGTGACTAAGTGAGATAATATATGTTCCTAGTGTATAGTGAGCATTCAGTAAACTTGTTAATCCATACAAAAATTTCCTGGTCAAATCACCTCGCATTCAGGCAATTTCCTTCTTGTTTTCCAAGTGAATGTACAGTGAATTTCCAGGTGAATTGAAAACCTGATAGCTCCCATTCTCCCATGTGTTTGCAGGACAGTGGTTTTGATTTCATTTTTCCTCTAAAAGTGTGAAAAGTCTTCCATGTGTATAAACATTATGTTTTGCCCTGTAGACAAGTAAATCATCTTCTTTCTACCTTCTCACTATTTTTTCAATGGACCTCCTCCAAAAAGGAATCACTAAGGGTAAATCCATTGAAAGCTTCAGTTAGGTTCACTATTGACCCAAAACGTAGCTCAGAAATCTGGCTTTTGTTCTGCAATCTTGCCCTTCAGTTCTGATGCAGACATCCCTGAATATTTAGCTTTGACCGAGACTGTTTTGATAAGAAGGACTACTGCTTTTGGGCCCTGGGATTTTTTGATAGGAGTTGAAGTCCCACCCAATTACCTACAAAGCTGTAGAAAGCAGGACACATACTTTCCTGCAGGCACCCTGGGGCCACCTGGAGAGGTTGCACAAACACTGAGGCCCCGGCCCCGCCCAGCGTCCTGATCTCCTGGGTCTAGGCGCTGCCTTGTGGGAGGGACTCTGATGTGTAGCCAGGGCAGGAAACACTGCTCCAGAAAGATACTACTAATGGCTTCTTTCCTTTTTTCTCTACACTTATTACCAGCTCTTTGATTTAAAAAGTAAGGCATGGCCATTCTGGACTATTAGAAAAATATAGAAAAGCATGATATAGTAAGTAAAAACCTCACATAATCTTATGCAGAGACAACCATTATTAATATATTAGTATCATGTTTTTTACTGTTTAACAGCATATCCTGAGATTTTTCCGTGCAATTTAACATTTTAAAAAGATGTTTGTTGGAGCACTCAATTTTATACCTATATGCAATAATTTATTTAATAGTTCCTTAATATTGGAAATTTAGCAATTTTTTTTTTCAAGGAAGATTAGCCCTGAGCTAACTGATGCCAATCCTCCTCCCTTCACTGAGGAAGACTGGCCCTGAGCTAACATCTGTGCCCATATTGCTCTACTTTATATGTAGGACGCCTACCACAGCATGGCATG
Source organism: Equus caballus (assembly GCF_041296265.1). Classification (NCBI taxonomy): domain Eukaryota; kingdom Metazoa; phylum Chordata; class Mammalia; order Perissodactyla; family Equidae; genus Equus; species Equus caballus. The sequence continues at coordinate 24,723,531 of NC_091687.1, forward strand.
CCAGTCGGTGCCATGTCCACACCCAGGATCCAAACTGGCAAACCCCGGGCCGCCGAAGCAGAACGTGCACACTTAGCCACTGCGCCACCGGGCCGGCCCCAGAAATTTAGCAATTTTTTGAAAAATACTATTAAAAATCTACTTTTTTAATTTTTATAAGAATCATTGGCTTTGATGTAATTGGAAAATTCATTCTTTTCTATAGTATCCATGTCCAATAGATTTAAAGTATTAATATATGTGTTTGTGCTTTTTTTTGGCATTACAAAAAAATTAAATATCTTGTTACAACCTATGTAAATATTAGCTTTTGAGAGAAGTAAGTTGCATAGAAATAATGAAACATTGAAGCCTTTTAATTTTTATTCAAGTTCACATGAAAAGTTAAGATGATTTCGAAAAATACTCTAAGTTAGGATATCACCAAGACTCTACTTAGACAAAAGTACGTGTCAGACACTTTACAGGCATGATCGCTTTTTAAAGGCTTGTGAATAAGGATCTTACCTGCTAGGATTACTGCAGAAACACCATGCACATTGCCTGCATAAGTAAATATTCAATCAGTGGTTGATGTTTCTATGAATTCTGTTTAACAAATATATATTGTCCTGTATCACATTTAAGAAGTTATATTTATCATTACCTAAGATTTTAGCTATTCTACCTTTTAAAAGTAGATTCCATAATCAATCATAGGTTAGCAGAGTGACTCACAGATCTCTAAATCTCAAGGGTTTTCTGGAAGCCTTCTTGAAGGTGGAGACTGTTGGGAGTCCATCAGCCCCCCGGCATGGGGGACACTGAAACAGCAGGGACATGGCTGCGACAGGTTTCACTTCCCATTCACAAGTCCCCTTCCTACGTGCAGGCTGCTGCTATTAAGACCTGGTTGTTTATTACATCGTCTATCAATTACAAGGAGAACTTCCTGTGTGCCCTTCCCTCTCTGTCTAATTCCATTCCTACAACAATATGTCAGTGTCTCTGGGTAGTTGGACTCGTTGGCCCCTGGATTGCATAACTGGAATGGAGAGTGACATCAATAAACTTTATAATCCTCAGGGCAATCGTGAATTGTTATATTTTTGCATTTTAAATGACAGCAGGTTATGTGTAGGAAGATGCATACACTGGCACAGCACTTCACAAGTAACGTGGATAAGCATCTGAAGTTAGAAATAAAAGTATTCATGAGCAAGAGTTAGGTGTTTTCTATTAGCTTACTCAGTTTGGATTGGGGGCAAAACATGTGGGGTCATGGTTATTGTTTTAACTTTACTTGGTTGACACCTGTAAATTTGTCTTAATCATTCTAGAAAAAAAAAGATTACCCGGGAAAAGAAAGACTTGGCAGCATGAATTCAAGAAAGTAATGCATGTTCTTCATTTAAATAACTGTGTATGCAGGTCAATGCCCTGATCTCAAACTCAGGGAGAGTCCAGGCCTTCTGCTCTAGGACAGGTGATTGAGAGTTTTGTGCCCACGCTATGGTCAAAACTCCACTCCTGCCGGCTCTCCACAAGGAATCCAGTTACACCAAGAACCCCGCCTTTTGCCTGTAGCTTAGTGAGAGGCTGTGAAGGGTCCTGAACTGGATCACGTCATTCTGGCCTCCTCAGTGCTCTCCCATCCGTATACTCTGCTAGCCCCAGGCACTCTGCTGGCTCCCTGCTGAAAATCTGAGTTCCTTTTGGGGGATTCTGTTCCACTCAGGCAGATTTTCTCATAGGGAACAGCTTTCCTAGAATTTTTTCAAGTAAATTTTCACTTCAAATATAGCATAAAGTCAGAAAAGTGCACAGATCAAAGGTGTGCAATTTGACAAATTTCACGAACCAAACCCCCCTTTGTGACCAGTGCCCAGATCAGGACAACAGGCCTCTTGTGCTTCCTTCTGGGATACGATAACCACAGTCAGCCGTGACCAAGGATGATGAACTGACATGTGGTCTCTTCTGCTTTGTTCTCTTCCTAGGCAACATGAATTGTCATAGTTTTCCCGTAGCCATTCCTGAAATCATAGTCTGACCCTTAAAAAAGAGCTTGGAAATCATCAGCCCAACAATTCCACTAAAACCGTAACTGAGCCTCAGAGAGGTTGAATGACTCTCCCAAGACCCCACAGGTACCTGTGGCCTACAGGCAGCTAGAACACAGACCATCTGATTCTGTTGCTAGTGCTAGTTCCACAGTGTTTGGTGCCACTTATAATTAAGGTATAAATCTGTTTTTAAGCAATAATGAAAGTGCAAATAACTTCTGACATATGTAGTTACTGTAATTTCCAAACTGTTAACCATAAACCCCAAGAGCTTGCTGTTCGTCTCGCAGACCAGTGACTTCACTATTCAGCAAATTCAAACGGAAATTGCTTTTCTTTTTTTTGATTCAAATGGTTTATAAAGCAGGATATGGATGTGGTTAAAGGTTTCCTTGCCACCTTTTTAGATCAGTAAATGTTTGTTGAATGAATGTGTGAATGGATGAGATATCATAGTGCCCAATGAAGGATGTAACAGTCTAAAAGGGAGGGGCATTTCCTCTGGGAAAACTCATACTTTCTAACTCCCACATTTAGAAAGCATGTTACAGTTAAGCTGCAAAAAATAAACAAGGCAATTTGTCAAAAGGGAAGGACTTTTGGCCATGGCTTCTGCAGCGGGACGGTGGGAGACACACATTTGATCCAAGGAAAGTGACAGCAACCCTGGAGAAGCATCTCTGAGTGAGGGTGACACTCCTCCAGAATATGATCTGCCCTGACTAAAAGAACTCTGTGGAATAATGCAGAGACAGCCGCACGGGTGTCTTGCTGAGAGCACCTGGTAGCCCGCTTTCTGAGACTCCTCCACAGGCAGTCTGCAGAACGCCCTCAGGAGAGCAGGAAAGGAAACCAGGTCTCTCCAGGTTTCCGTGCTGGTGCGTTTGTGCAATGGCAAGTGTGAGTGATGTAGTCAGGCTGTGGAAAACCACTGGTAAACTGTATGTGAGGCCTCAGATATTCGAAAAGATTGGATTTTGCGGACAAACTGATAATGTTTTGCAGGTAGGAGCTGAGCGCTGATCCTCAGGAGACTGAGGTTAGTTAGAGACCTGGGCCTGTGCAGAACTGGGCCTCCAGGGAGGAGAAAGAAGAAGAAAATCAGGACCTGGATGTGGACTGACACCACCTAGACTTGGTGTGTCGATCCCGCCTTAGAATTGCGTTATAATTCTACTTCTACATTATTAGTAACTTTTCAAATCTCTAGCACAAGTTAAGTTTTTACTAACAAATCCTTTGTTTGTCTTTCTAAAATGCTTAGAAGGAAATGACCTCTCTGGGTTTTAAGCAGAAATGCAGGGAGGCCCAGTGGGTGATAGAGGATCCATCGTAATGTTAGCCCAGAGTGTCCCCACTCTTGTCCCGGCGGCTCAGCCACCCCAGCGCACACCCAAACTGTGGTGCTTGAAGGGCTCAACACCTTTTAGTCATCAGCAAACATACGTCAGCCTCCCATGCATGTTGGCAACCAGTGAGGCATGGCTGAAGCAAATCCAACTGACGCTGTGCTTGCCCTCCAAAATGTCACATCCACCAGGCATGGGGCAAGTTAGTCCGTCCTTCTGAGCCATGGGACAAGTGCTACAGGGCGGCAACGAGGGCTGAAATCTGGCTGGTCCATCGGAGGCTCCTGGGCAGGTGACCCCAGGGCTGAGTATTGAAGTGGCAGGTTAGAAGGCAGCCCAACAGTTTGAAATGCTACCGAGAATCTTCCCATCACTGTTTTCTCAGTACCAAACTAGCAGGAAAATTGGTTAATCTGTTCCATTTAAAAAATTCAAACTGGAAAGCTAGAGCTTAACTTTAATAATAAATTTGTTAAAAGTTTTTATTTATCTATTTTTTAACAAATCCTACCTTTCCTCCAAAGTCAGGGAGAAAAACATAAGGGTCCATGGCGGGATCAAGTAAGCCTGAAACCATTGCCCCTTTCCCCACTGGTCATTGTTCAATTAGAGCATTACTATGTTTCTCATTCAAGAAAAGAAATGTATTCCAGACAAGAAATTATTAAGACCTTAATTTTATAATATGTCTAATCTGATAAGAATATGAATGCTATGAAATTTTGTGTGTGTGTGAGGAAGAGTGGCCCTGAGCTCACATCCGTGCCCATCTTCTGCTTTGTCCATGGGACACTGCCACAGCATGGCTTGATGGGTGGTGTATAGGTCCACGTCCAGATCCGAACCACAAACCCCATTCCGCCAAAGTGGAGCCTGTACGCTTGACCACTACGCCACCAGGCCGGCCCCTGAAATTCATTTTTAATTAATAACTACAGGCCTTTTGAAAGAGTTCTCTAGTAACACATTGAGTACTCTTTTTTCCCTATATGCATGGTCTTCAAATCCTTTTCCTGTGAAATGTAACAGAATGAGATTACTGACTCAGAATGGAGAGTTAGGCTCTCCCTTTCTTTGATACAATAGGATATGACGTAAGTGCCTGATACCAATGCAGCCTTTGGAGTGTTGAAAAAATCCATGGTGACTATAGTTAATAATATTATATTGTATACCTGAAATTTGCTAAGAGAGTAGATCTGAAGTGTTCTCACCACACGAAAAAAATGGTAACTGTGAGGTGATGGATGTATTAATGCCTTGTTTGTGGCAATCAGTTCACGATGTATACAGATATTAAATCATCACAATGTACGTACACATATATACAATTTTTATTTGTCAATTGTACCTCAGTAAGTCTGGGAAAAATATATGAAAATAGTGTTGGCACTGAATTGTACATCTCCAACAATGTTTAACATTTGGAAACTAGAATTTCAGTGTATTCAGAGATGGTCTTATCCCAGCAAATGTTGTGAGAAGAGAATATCTCTGTGCATTTTCTCCTCCTATTCAATGTCTGAATTTTTTCAGAATATAATCTCTCTGTTCTACCCACTTCACTGAAACTCATCTGGGAAAGGTTCAAAGGATATACCACTGCTATCTTTCTGTAGCTAAATTAGTATCTGCCTTTCCCTCTCATCTGCTGCACCCTTGTGCAGCATTTGAAACATGGTGTCTGCTTTTGTTTCCTGGCTCAGAGACCCAGCCCTGTCCTGGTTCTGTCTCCTTGATCTCTCTTCGTTAGTGTCTTTGATGGCCTCTCCTGTTGGGAGGACACACTCTGTTGCAGTCCGTGACTGCTCTGAGGCTATATCGCGTCCCTAATGCCTCCTGCATCACCTTCACCTGGAGCTGGTTAGAAATGCAGAATCTCAGGTCCCCCAGGAATCTCTGAATCTGCGTTTTAACAAAATCCTGGGTAATTCATATGCCCATTAGGATTTGAGAAGTGGTCTGGTAAGCTCCTGAAGTACAAATATTGCTGAGGTCAGTGTTCTAATAGGGTGACTAGATACAAGTGGGGAATCTTTTTGTTTCTTTTGAGTCTGGATGGATCCAAGGTCATCCACCTGGGCTGCCAGGGGCTGTTCTTTCTTGCTTTTTTCTCACATTGCTGTGTGTCTCTCTGAGTTCTGGTGCCATCCTCCCTGGCAGGAGGACCACGGACAGGATGAGCTCCAGTACTCTCTGATGGCACACGACAGAGGCTGCTCTCCAAGGCTGGAGGCCCCCACCCTCCTGCTTGGCTTGTCTCTCTACCATGTATGGCCAAAGAGGGCCTGTTTGTGACTAGTCTACTTCCTGGTATTCTGTATGAATAACTTAGCTCTCTACATAGGTGTTGAGCAACTTTATTAATGGCAAAAGGAAGTACTTTCTTGGTTTGACAAAAAATTGCTTCCATTCTTTCATTTGACATTTACTCACTTTAGTAGAGAACACGTATGACAACAGTGAGGACATTTATGTGGGAATGAGCCATCTGAAAAGGCATCCACTCATTTTCCCTTCCAGTCAGCTCATCAGTGGTGGTGGGAGAAATACTCATCTGCAGTATTCAAGGTCTGTCTTCCTTCCCAGACTGTCAGCTCCATGAAGGCAAAAGACTGTTCATGTCTCCAGCAACAAGCTCAGGGCCTGATATGTTTTCAGGCCTAATAAACGTTTGATGAATGGTGCGTGAACTCATTTGTTCTCCTTGGAACATTGTTGGCACATCTTCAAACGCTCATTGGAGTGGTGGCTGCTCGTCAGGCTGCATATTATTATTTTATTTTCCACTGGTTACAGTGCCTTCAGACTTAAAAGGCATTATTGATATTGCTTGTAAGAAGAAATGTTTATGGAAGTAAGTCAAATGCATTATGGTTAGAAACTTGCCAGGTGTCATTTTTGGGAGATTAGATAACTGTGTTTTCTGGTAGAGTGAATTGCCTGTTTGTTGCAAGTTAGGACTTTGCTGGACTGGTTTACAGGGCCAGGGGGAAGGAGATAAGTGAATCTTCTAGTGAGAGGTCATCTGTTTTGAAAGTGGGGAAGATTCCATGAACCAGATCCAAGTGTTACAACATAGGAAAATGTCTCAGTCTGCACAGAGTAGTGAAGCCCCCAAATGAACATTAAATCTAAATCCTTCACGCTGTTCTCTTTGGAAAGCCTTTATGATCCAAACCTCTGAGTGCTTTGATATTTACAGCCATGAGTAGATTTGGGGATAAAACTCTGATACCAAAGAAAAAGTGAACTTTTTCTGCAGACGCTCTCAGGAAAAGTCTGCTTCTTCTCCTTTGCTTGCCTCTGCTCTTTCAGAAGCCATTTTAACAGAGGAGGTGCAAAATGCTACCACTGCTCCTCCGGGAACTGAAGCATGACAAGTACAGCGTGTTTCAGTGGCATTATGCGTTCCCCTTCTTCAGGTAGTGGGTTGCCCATTAGAATAATGTCTTAGGCATCCTTGTGTTTTCCTTGATGGGAAGAACCAAAAGGTGCTGCCTTCTAGAGATTCCATTTGTCCTCATAAGCAGCTGCCTGGAGCCATGCTTTCTATCAGTCTTCCTCTCCATCCCCTTGCCCAACCACCATTACTGACCTTATCCTTTCTCTCTAGGAACATCTGGTTCAGAGAATTACCTTTAAAAACAGACTAGTTATAATCATCATTAAAAATACTCTGCAGCATAATGGGTGGGTTTTGTCTTTTGTTTTAGATTACCAAGCTTTCCTGGATAACTTCAACTAATTGAACTTATTAGAAGAATTTCCCCTTACCAGAATAAAAAGGCGTTTAAGGGATGCAATCAAGTGTGGGCAGTGATTAATTCAGTCATCTAACAAGTATATTTGACATCCTGGTGCAACTGGGAATGGGGAACATCCTATCAAGGTCTATACTGTGCAGGTGGCTCCTTGCTATCCAATCCCGTCAAGTCATACTTATTATGTACTTAAAATTTGTTACAAGGATAGATCTCATGTTAAGTGTCTTACTGATGTAAAATTTTAAAAAATTAAAGTAGACACGCTGCCTATTTGATTTTAAAAAGGCAATGCATTCCATTAGAATCGCTTTAATCCATATTAGGGGTTCTTTACTATCCAAAAGAGATTTAGAGGGTGGATCTGAGCCCACTTTCTGGAAGAAATGATAAGCATTTACTTAAATAGACTGTGAAATAAGCATATAACTCACCAAAGGAATCTCTTCCTAAGAGTTCTCTGAGACCTTACCATAACCCAGAAGTCTCCACCCCTAAAACCTTAAACACCTGCATTTCTCTTGCAATTCCTTTCTTCCCAGCTCTCAGCCTCCCTCCTGGAGTGCACCAGACCTCAGTCATTCCGTGCTTTGATAATGTGAGTTTTCATCTAGCAGCTCCTGTCCACTCTCACGCCCATTTTTAACCAGCCCACATGCTGCAATCTTTCCCATCACTCCTCCTTCCCACTCACTGCACCAGCTGGAGGCAGCTGCCAGTCCTTTTTGCGTGTCCCCTTCCTTCTAATTAGTGCCTGGCCCACTTTTAGAGGTGCTCTTCCCACTGGCCTCGAGATCCTCACTTGCTCAGCAGATGTCCTTGTGTCTCTTCACTGCCTCCCACTCCTCCATTTTCTCATATTCTGTTCCTTTGCTCTTTCCCCCCTTTTCTCCTCTACACAACTGCAAATTATTCTTCACCATACAGCTCAAGCATCAAATCCTTTAGGAAGCTTTTTTTTTTTTTTTTAAGATGCCCTCTATCCTTTCTTAGCTGGAAATCAGCAGTTTGAGCAGTTGCTTTAACTTCTTTTCCAGCAGGTCACATTCTTTCTCTGCTGCTGGCTGAGTTTCTTCAGGGCAGGGGCCAGAGCACAGTGTAGCATTCAGTAAGTGGTAATGAATGGATGAATTGATTGGTTAATTAATTAACAGTTTACAATAGTACACCTTTGATGCAAAGACCACATTAAAATAATTCACATGCTGGGTTATTTTAGAATGTTGTCTAGGCTGATCTATGATCAGCAAAAAATCACAAACCTAGGTCACAAATTCCTTTTTAGTCTACTGGCTTGCTATAGAAGATATTGAAAATGACCCACCTGGTTCCTTCATTTTACCAAGTTCTGTCTTAAAGTTATTATCTGGAAAAAACTGTGATATATGGCTATAGACTCTTCCTGCTGTGACCTAGTCAGTTTCAGGTTAATTCTCGGAATGGTGGTAACATTGTGGTGAAAGCCAAGGAGTCAAAGGAGCATTCTTTGGCTTATGAGTGTCTGTTCCAGCAATTAAGAAATTGATTTTCAAAATGTACTTATAGTAATTAGTATAATCATTCCTTTTATAAACAAATATAAAGAAAACTTAACTAAAAATACCTCCTATTTCTGCTCCAGATTAAATGTCCTGGAAAGAATGTATTCTCCTTATAAGCTTTTTGCTCTTTACTTCCATTTTGGTATAGAGCCAGTGGGAAAACGGATTTCTTCATACTTGAAGTGCACCTCCTTATAAAATGTTTTCAGAGCCTGCTTGTGGACACAAACAATCGTGGGCAACATCCTGAGGAGCTTCGTCTCATATTTATCATGTGCTTCATTTCATGAAGCTTTTAAGAGAAGCTTTAGAGCTGTAATGTCTCCCTAACAAGAATGTCTGTTCAAATCCAAGATGCAGTTTTTGAGAAGGGAATCCTGCAGGAGACAAAAGAATGGGATCAAATTGTGGGGGAAATGTAATGAAAGACTAGAGTAGCTGACCTTTCCCAGCTCAAATACAGAATTAAAGCTGTGTGTGTTTGTGCACATGGATGTGCATGTGTGCTTGTGCGTATGTGTGTGTGTGGTTCTAAAGTCTAATTAGGGAGAGTACATAAAGGAATGGGGATACGGAAAAAAGCTATGGCTTGGGCCCACCCCCATGGCCCAGTGGTTAAAGTTCCACGTGGTCTGCTTTGGCGGTTCATATCCTGGGCGCAGACCTGCTCCACTCACCAACCACACTGTGTAGGTATCCTACAAACAAAAAAAATAGAGGAAGATTGGCACAGATGTTAGCTCAGAGCTAATCTTCCTCAAGCAAAAAGGAAAAAAAAGAGGAGGATTGGCAATGGATGTTAGCTCAGGGCAAATCTTCCACAGGAAAAAAGAAAGAAAGCAAGCTATGGCTTAAGTTACAGGAAAAGACTTTGCTTTAGATCAGTCATGGTTTTACAATGTCCAGACTTGTTGATATTTTTTCCCTGTGCTATTGGCACAAAATGTCCCCATGACATTCCATGCTACTTCAATCAAATCTAAAAGCTTTGTTTCAGCATGTTATTTTATGCTTCAAATCTCTACCAGCTTGCTGTATAGGCACCGTAAGCATGAAATTGACTAAATCATTCAAAATGGAGGCTGAATACGACATAGGAATGGACCAAGGCTCTGGAGACTTGTTTGACTCTTGTTAAGTTTTCAGATTTTCAAAATTGCCAACTTAAACTCTACAGTTATGATGCTGTTCATGATATTCTTTGGTTGAAACCTATGGTTGGAAAACTATAGGGGACCCTCTGTGAATACCATGGATTTTGGGATTTTTGTGATCTTCATTGTCATCATACATAGGTTTGGACCAGGCGTGACTAACTCAAAGAATGGACCCCTGTGGGCAATGCACTTGGCTGACTTGAGCCCAGAGGAGAACAGTCAGGAGCCATTACCACCTGGCTATCCCTTCAGTGCACTGCTCTCATCTACAGCCCTAGCAGGGAGACCGAGCACTGTCTAGACTGGCAGCCCCTCTTGCCCTGTCTGGACTGAACTCAAAGTCTTCCCCTATGATCTAGGCCTTTGATGTTCTCTACTGCCATGACTAGCTTGAACATTCCAGATTTCTACCTGGAAAGGTCAATGGCTCCTGACACCACCCTCTTCTATATTTCTGTAATTAAACCATCCCCAGTTCTGTTGATTTATTCTCCTTAATACCTGTCGGGGTTGTCTGTGACCCTGCCATCATTCTGGTGCTGTGCTTGGAAAGCTCAGTATGGGGGCATCTCCTGGAGATCTTGTTACAATGCAGATTCTGATCCTGCGAGTCTGTGATGGGTCCCAGGCCTCCTCATTTCTAACAGACTCTCCCAAGCAAGGCTGATGCTGCCAATCTGCAGACCACCCTCTGAGGCATGAGACTAGACTTCTGCTGCAGCCTAATGGGTCTCTCCACAGTTCCCCTGGAGGCCTGCTAGGCCCTTCTCCATAGCAAGGCCTTTTTTTTTATTTAGAAGAGGGAGGTGATTTAATTTTACGAAGGTGCAACATGGCATAGAGAAAAATAATTCTTAGTCATAAATCAAGTATGCACCCTTGAAACCATATGCTTTAAAAACTATAGGGGACCCTCTGTGAATACCATGGATTTCCACAAAGCTAACACTTACCTACAGATGATAGTCCTTTGCAAGACCTCTGCCTTACAGCTTGTGCTTCTAAATAAGTTATGTGATTAAACTTTTTATTTTGAGAAAGGTGTCGATTCACATGTTGCTGTAAGAAATGATACGGAGAAGTTCCGTGTACCTTTGACTCAGTTTTTCCCAAGGGGAGCATCTTGCAGTATCACAACCAGGACATTTCCATCACCGCAGGATCCTCGTGTTTCCCTCTTACAGACACACCTACTTCTGGGTGCCATCTAAGGCCTTGTCCAAAATTCAGCAGGTATTATTAAAACACAAATCTGAGCATGTTCCTCCTTGTTTGAAACCTGTCAGAGGCTTCTGATTGCCTTTAAAATGGAATCTAAAATCCTTAGCAACAAGCACTTCAGCTGGCCCCTCTGCCTCGCACTTCCTTTTGCTCTCTCAGCTTCATCTCTACTAGACTTCTCTCCAGCCACGGAGCTCCGTCTGTTGCAGAAAAGCCCCCCAGGCTCCTCCCCCCACTTGGCCAAGCTCAGCTGACAGGCCGTTCCTCAAGGGGTTCTGCCACAACATCTCAGAGGTCAGGTCAGGTTTCTACACTCTCAAAGCATCCCACAGCCATGGTCAGAGCTGCAATTCAGTACTGAATTTTTCGATGATTTGGTGAATGTCTGTCTCCTCACTGGACTGAAAGCTTCATGAGGCAGGAACAGCGCCAGTCCCATCTATGCCATGTCCCTGGACCTCACGTGTTGTCTGGCATGCTAACACTAAAATGACCACGATGATGATGATGATAATAGCGATAGCTTACAGGAGCCAGATGCTGTTTTACAGGTATTGACAATTTAATCCTTATGACAACCTCATGAGGGATGCACTTTTTACCCTCATTTTACAATGAGGAAAGCAAGGCTCAGCAAGAAGTAATTTGCCCAAGGTGACACCACTAGTACCCTCAGAGCTGGTTCAAAGGCAGGTTCCTGGAGCTGGAATCCACGTACTTAAACACAACCAAATTCTGCATCCATGGCCGTCTGCGCACTTGGCCACCACACACACTGGTAAGATGTTTGGTGGACATCTGCTGGACAAATGAAGGGAAATGTTTGCTGAGCTCCTTCTGGTTAACTACTGCATAGAAATGACACATCTACAAAGATTACAAGGGGCTTTCATTCTAGCGGGCTTGCTTCTCAGTACATAGTTTTCTTATTAGGTTGATTTGTGTGTATATGTGTGTGAGAGAGAAAGAGAGGAAGATTGGTTCACTAACACCTGTGCCAATCTTCCTCCATTTTGTGTATGGGATGCCACCACAGGATGGCTTGATGAGCGGTGTGCAGGTCCACACCTGGGACCCAAATCTGCAAACCCCAGGCCACTGAAGCAGAGTGCATGAACTTAAGCGCTATGCCACCAGGCTAGCCCGTAGGTTGATTTTTTCTTTTTTTAATAGCGTAAATATTAGGTAGACCTGAATTAGAAAGTCTAAATTATTTGCAAGTGTAAATTATAAAGCATATTGTAAATGTTGATTTACTTATAAGCAGATGAGTGTATAATGAATATAACATTCATTATATGTAAAGTGTTATGGGATTTGAGGTATAAAATTAACTTAGGAATTATCATATGAAATAGCCACAAACATCCAGCAAAACCCAAACACCCCCATTTAACCTCAAGTCAACAGTAAATAATAAATGAATAGACTAGGGGGAAAGTGCAAGTGTGTTTCTAATGGTAAAAACTACTCCCCAGTGAAAATTAATTTGTTGTCTAGTTAATAAGAGCTCCTCTATCCCTTGACACATAAATACTTACTCCTAATTATTATTTAATATTTTTGGTTTTGTATTTCTTTTGCAAATTGAGCTAGCATTTGATGAAAGACTGAGTTCTACTACCCAACTTTTGGACAGTTTCCAAGCATAAAATTACAATTCCAGATAATCCTGTCACAAAGATCTGGGTCTCGTTAGGAGGAAGGGAAGCTGGGAGATGGTCCAGTCGGGCCTCCCCCAAACCAAACAACCATGGCTTTCTCTAGTTGTTCTATGAATGATTTAAATCAATTCTAAAAATTGATGTGCTTTTTCCATGAAAGGAAATGTTACCACATTTTCCTAAGGGGGAAGCATGTATATCCTTACTCCTTCATCCTTTCATTCCCACCCCTCACCCTTGCCACCACCCACACAACATCTGTAGTTCTTAAATTAAAAGCACAAATTATTGTAAAAGTTAATTGAGCTTACAAAGAAATGCTTGTGTAGAAAACTTTCTCAGATTCAAGGGAAAAAACCTGGTTTGAGTGGCCATTCAACAGAGTAGAAGTTAGTTCACTGGGAGGCACTCCTACAGCCCCTTAGAGTAGCTCCTTCTGCTGCCACCTCCCCCTTCTAAAGACTTGACAATATGCCAGAGTAAACAGTTAAGGGTGAGTTCAGTTAAAACGTATAGCACACACTTAGAATTTTACTTCTTTGGTTACTGGTCTCAGTAACCAGATAGTCAGCTTAAAAAGAAAAAAACAAACAAAAAAATTGCTTTAGATTGCAGTTTACCAACTTATTGAATATGTCCATTGCAGTAGTCCTAGGCCTCCCAGCCATTCAAAAGGCCGTTGGGCACCATCCTCACACAGCGCTGGCCTTGCAGGAACATGCAGAGCCCCAGGTTGCCAGGAATGACTTTATCTCCATCAACATGTTCTGCCAGATTGAATGGGACAGCCAAAGAAGCCAGGGCTGGCACAAGAACAAATAAAAAGGTTTCCCAACACTGGCATGAATTGTTGAGCCTGGATTTGGTACTTAAACATACCATGGAGGTAAGCAGCTTTCACTTGTAGTGGTTTTCTAGACCCAGGGACTTGGCTCCAGCCCCATCACTCCTCTCCTTTCCTTTAATTACCAGGAGTCTCCTAGATTTAGGATTACAAGCAAACGGATGAGGTTCCTTTCATTGTGGAGCATCGTGGTGAATGCCTTGTAACTTCACTCAACGGTAGCTGCATTTTGAAAGACACTTCTGATGATCAAAAGCAGCATATGTGGCTCCTGGAGATTAGTCTCTAATTGTCCCCAAGGGAAAAAAATTCAAAGAGTTTCTTACTAAGAGATAAGGAAATCCACTCCAGTATTCTTTGGCCTGGACTTATTGTCACGGTGGGCAGTTTCACCTTAGTCATTGCACTTAAATGTGAAGGCTATTTAAGAAAGCTTAACAGAGAAGAGAGTTACAAAATGTTTTCTGTAAGCAAGATAAAAACATGACAGTTGAAGGTAGGAATTTTTTTAAAAGAAGATATGAAATATGTTTTGTGGATCCCCTGTGTGAATTATTTTTATGTATTCTCTTGGATAATAATAATGAAGCAAGGACGGCAATGATGTTTTCTTATCTGTTATTCATACAGACTCATGTTTTTGGAAGACATCACGCTGGTTAAATCTCAAATACATTCGCCTAGAAAATGGGCTTTCAACAGCAGAATGCTATATCTGCCATTAGCAGCAAATCTAATTCTATTAGGCTGGTAGGATGTGATAGAAACCAAAATCTAAGAGAGACCGAAGCAAGGAAAAATACTTTCTCATCCAAGCTTGAGAAGAATTTACCACCAGCCCTACTATTAATAGATGCAGTGGAGATTCCATTTTCATTGCTCAACTGCCATATTAGTTATTAAATTTTAAAAAAATGAATCAAGTCTGCTCAAAACTTACATATGATGTTAACGCAGATATTTCAGTGATTCAGCAGTATTTATTCATCTTTTATGCTTGGTAAAATCTCAATTTAATAAACTAAAGGGAGGCCAAAGGGAACGAAATGTTTGCTTCTGTTCTCAGCTGACGTATTCTTCTTTAAAGAGAAAAAATGTGCTATGAAACAGCAGAATGCTTTCACCACCCAAGTATGAACAAGTGCAAATCCATAAGATCAGCCATAGGGCTGAGGAACCCAGAAAGAGGAGCTGGAGCGGGAATCTTTCTGGAGGATGTCACTTTGAAAGCAGGCCACACACGTGGAATTGCCAAGAGCACTAAGGAGGAGGGGAATCTGGAGGAAAGCACCCAGGTGGCAAAAGCAGTGAGAAACAATCACTGTTTTCAAATACCTGCAGGGCTGTAAGGTAGAGGAGAAATAAATTGCATCTGTGTTAAGCCAGAGGAAATTTTCAGGGGACTAGCTTCAGATCAACATAAGGAATAATTATGTAACAGAGTTGTAAATGCAAGAGTGGACTGCTTCACAAACTCTTAGCAAGATTAAAACTCTTTCTCAGAGCAGACAAGCAGGGCTTGACAACCGTTTGTCAGGAATATGGAAAGCCAGGATTCCTGGACATAGGGGGGATATATGGAGTTGGATATCCAAATCTCAAAGTAAATGATGCCTAGCAGAGAGCTGCAACACCCCCCTACACAAACACACAAACAATTCCCAGCTCCTGTGCTTCCCTATCAGTCTTCAGTACCTTGTATCTTTAATTCCTCTTTTTAGCTGATGATGAAATAGGAAAATCTTGACCCTAAGAAAACTCTTTTGGAGTTTGGCCTTAGAAGAAAATGAATCACTTTAACCAGGTTTATCTTCTGGAAAGCACAAGATAAAGGGAATTCTAATCAGATACTTCCTGACCTGTTAGGCCTTCCGCTAAAACAGAGGTTGACAAAGTACAGTCCATGGGTCAAATTCAGCTGCTGCCTGTTTTCGCAAATAAAGTTTTATTGGCACATGATATCACTGTGCTCATTCATTGCTTATTGTCTGTGGCTGTTTTTGCACTATAGTAGCAGAGTTGAATGGTTGGGACAGAAACCATATGATCTGCAAACCTGGGAATATTTCCTCTCTGGCTCTTTGCAGAGAAAGTTTGCCAGCCTCTGCTCTGGAACATCCGTAATAAAGGATGCAGCAGACTCTGTTTTCTAGACTTGGACCTGCTGCAATGGACGGCCAGCTCTGGTTGGCATTACCCATTCCCTTTTCAGGCAGGGACCTATCTAATGTCAAACGGTTAGGTATGAGAACTATTCCTTTTAACTGATAGCTCTCCTCATGAAGGGGTTAATATGTTCTAGAAACAATAGTATCTGAGCCAAAATTAAGATTCTTCTGTGGCAGAAACTTGGCTTGGGCTTCTCCTGAGTTAACTTAGAAGTTGTTAGTGATTTTCGAGTTCAATCTTTCCTAGTCAATAAACCCGGGAAGTGGGCTTTGGGTCACAGAGCTAACCAGGAAGAGAGGCTTCAGGGCTCCCCAACTGGGACGAAGTCTGTCCTCCTGACTAGGCTCTTTGCAGTGCTATTTCCTCTTCCTGTTTTAAAGTGAAACTTAAAAGGAATATTTAAATTAAGTAGGAGTAAGCGAAAACATTGTTCATTTTAAAACAAGCATTAAATAAAAACGTGTATACACACAGCACACAAATCCAACTATACTTACAAAACTACCACAAGGGATCAGATGACGCCTTATTCTAAATGAAAAATAACAGCCGTAGAGAATGTTCTGAGCAGCAAGCTAGGAGTTCTCTTAGGAGAATTCTTCTAAAAGGCACGCAATAGGTGTGGCTTCCTCAGCTTTCAGTACTCGGCGTGGCTCCTTGGTCAGGTATGGGTCCAGATACCTCCCTTTGAAGCCATAGGTTCATCCCTGTGACCAAGGCAGGCTGGTGAGCTGTGGTCAGCATCAGCTGTTCCTTTCTCGGCAGCAAGAGCTCATGGCTGCTTGCCAGGCCACATACAACATGTGAGCAGAAGGGCAGAAGAGGTCAACCTCTGAGAGCGCTTGGAAGGAAGGAAGCAATTCATTCGACTGGGACCCAGTCCAGATTTAATTCAGATTCAAGTCATAGTAATATTTATTAAGGGTCTACCACGTGTCAGGTGCTTTGACCAGGGATTCTCCCATCTCACTGGATCCTCCCAAGAGTCATAAGTCCCTGTTTGATAGATGAAGAAAAGGAGACTCAACATGATCGAGAAGTTGCCTCAGCAGTGGTGGAACCAGAGTTCTAATCCAGACCTGTGACTCCAAGGCCACTGGTCATTGACAGGTGCCAATAAAAGCTTGATTGCTTATTGTTCTGTAGTCGAAGTGGCTGGGGGTTAGCTTTCCAGTTTTTTTCCTTTTCAAATCGTTTATGACATAAACTTGAAGTATTGGTTCAAATAGTTCTGCCGAGGACCTGACACGTTTCTGTAACTTGAGAAAAAACAAGTAGACCGTGCTCCTGGTGAAATCAAGCAACTAATCTTTTTAGGAAGGTTATTTTTCTTCCTTTCACTGCTTCTTATTTGTTCCCAGCAGCAAAAAGGATATGATGACTACCACACAGAGAACACTTCCAGCCTGAAGGAGCACAGTGCAAGCTCAGACTTGAGAAGTGGCTTAGAAATCTCAGCCGTGTTGGCTCTGTCCCCTCCACACACCTGCACTGCATCTCCCACATCCATTTCTTTCCCAAGTCCCCCCTGTAGAGTGACTAAGCTTCCTTCTGCCTCCCAACATCTTTGCTTCATTTTTCCCTCCTCCTTTAGGTACTGGTAGTTCCACATTTGATGCTCATGGGTAGATTCCAGATCTGCCCTTGCTCTTATAGGTTCCCCGTAGGAAGTCCTCTGTGATTTTCCTGCACATCATGTCTGGACTTTCCTGTGGTTCTGCAAGAGCCACCCTCGGAAGTCTTCACATAGCAAAGGGTGGGCGGGATCCTGAACGTCATGGGCTAGCTAAAGAACTAGACATGGCTTTACCATGGCAGGTGCTACTGAGGGGAGGGGTGCTGGGAGCATCTTTGTCTTCAGAAGAAAACACTGGTGTAATGACCTTATCCTAGCGTCTTAGTGATTGCTCCCTTGTTTAGATTTTTGTTGTTGTCATTTGCTTTGGGGTTTTTTGGGGAAAAGGGGTAGCTATTTATGTGTTTGGTTCTTCTTTCTAGTGTTCATTTAAGTTGGTAAGCCACCTTAAATGTGTGTATATTTAGAGAAATGACCTTAAAACATAATTGTGCGTTGGAGACTGATTTTTTTAAAAACATGGGTAATAATAGAAGGAAAAATTTAAAGAACATTGAAACTATCTTGGGGCAGGGGATAGACATGCTCTGCCACATAGAACCCAAACAGAGTCTCTCCGCAGAGAAACACTCACAAGAAAGGTCCTTATTCCCCATTCTGGATTGGAAATCTTTTCTTTCCTTGCAAACTACAAGTCTTTTCCAGAATTTTTTCAATAAGAAGACTGGATGGAGAAATGATTCTTTTAAATAACTCTAAACAAACCCAGAAAGGATTACTTATACCCCCAAATAAGAATATGGGCAATGACCCAGACGAGGGGAAGGCAGGAAAAAAATAGAAATGGAAGAAACCTTGTTTTCTTAGTGTGGTAGATTGTGGAGCTGTGTGTGGTGAGGTCACCAAGGCCCACTCTGGGCAGCTGTAGGCCGCTTACTCTTTTACTCTGAATGTGAAATATCGTGTTTTAATTTGCTTGGTAATGAGTATTGGAATCCCCTTCCCAGACAACTCAAGATTGGTGATTTCTCTCCTTTCTGACTTGTGCTCCTTTAGCACATCTCTACATTGCATGGCTTTGGGATGTGCTAGGATGACTTCATGTATAAAGTCATCTCCCCAAAGGGCTAATATATTCCTCCAGGGCTGGGAGTACTTCTGATTTATTCTTGGCAAGTGTCGTTGTACTGTTTTATTAAATATGTTTTAGTTTAATAAGTGAAGGAACAAAAGAACACACAACTCTTCATGGTCCTGGTGCATATCACGGAGCACTAGTGGAATGACCCTTACTGAGTGACCTAGCAACACCTAAGGCTAAGGACTCCACACTGCCATGGTGCTTCACAGCCATGCATGGCATTCACATGAATTCTAGAGGGACAACTCAACCAGCAAGTCAACAACCCCATGTGGGGAATATTACTCAGCTTTTGTTGTTAGAGAATGAGTCATGTGGGCCTAACAGAATATAAAACAGAAAGTATGTGAGTTGGGTGGGGACTGGCCCAGGGGAGTGAAATCTTGTCGGCCCTGCCTCACTTTACCTCCACGTCACCTCACTGGGAATGACATAGATTGTGAGGGTGTACCTTGGAAGAGAAAAGTTGCACCTTGATTTTAGCATTAAACTGTCCTGTGAGAAACTGTTGAAGAAACAGCAAGTTGGCAGCCCAGCTGGCCAAGGGCTGTGGGAATGTTGACCAGTGGGATTGTGCTCCTGCACGCCGGCGAACTTTCAAACCATTTCTGCTCACCACTTCTCTATTGAACAGTCACCTCAAGTCAGAGGTGAAAGGTGGTAAACAGAGGGCAGTCTTGAGTCAGGTTTTGAATCGGTTTTTAAGCAGCGGTCTTTGACACCAACTCATTTTGGAATTTTATATTTCCCAATTCACCCCATCCCCCACCTCATGCTGCCCCATTTTTTCAAGTCTCTTAGCTTTCTATGGTGGCATCCAAGTGAATCAGATGGGCAAACCCATCCTATGTCTGTGGGTTCTTCTGTGGTAAGAGTAACTAGCTCTTCACCATCTTTTCCACATCCAGGTAACAGGCAGGTTTCAGCAGTAGCCTTCTTGAGGAAGAGCTTTGAAACCTGGGAATGACTGTGTAAATGTCAGGTACTGATGTGATTCTTGGCTCTACACTGCCCTGCACTGGTAGACCTGAAGTACTAATCTGAGAAAGCAACAAAACTCTGAAGAAAGTCAGAAGTACTGAAATCACAGTGGAGGCAAAGGATATGAGCGGTGGTTTGGTTAACAGACTTTTGGAAGGGAAGTGGTATTATTCACTTCAAAAGTATGCCTGTATGTGAAGAGAGAGCCCCTGAACATGAATAAGCAGTAGTCTCCAGCTAAGAGATTAGAAAAAGAGAACCCAGGCCAGAGAGGAGGAGCTTTCTCATGACATCTCTTGAAAGAAAAACCAGGCACACCAAATTCACTGTTGTTTATATTTTCTCATAGAAACATTTTAAACCACATCTAGTATTCTGTCCTTTCTTCGCTGTGCCCCACTCAGCATTCAATATTCAGGCAAGGAATACTCCAGCCACATACAGATCTAGTTCTGTATAACCTGATGTAGATTCTGTCGTATATCTGATATATATAATTCCTCCATCCATGAAGTTTTGTTTAGTACACGTCCATGCGTTTAAAATACAGATTTTCAGAGACATTGGCCACCAAGACAAAGTGTGTTGCCAGGCATATAGTAGGTCCTCAGAAGAAATTTATTGGATTGAATGAATAAAAGATTGGTGGATATTGCTTTCTGAAGTCTTTTTTTAGTCTGAATTAGTTTCTGATAGTCCAATAATAGGTCAAATTTATTTTTGATTTACTAGCCCTTCAACTACCTATAAAAAATGGAATGGATTGCCAACCCTATGACTTGAGACTTTTAATTTCCATTGTTAAGACCATTCTTTGGACAACATCCTATAATAATGAAAAGTGAGGTTTTTTATTTTAGAATTTTAAAGAATCTCAAATTTCAGCACAACTCATCAACTGAGCTCAGTCTGTTTAAAATAAAAAAATTCCTAGGGGGAAAAAAATAGTTTGCTGGTATCATTGAAGACACATAGGCAGAAATAGATTGCAACGGTTTGGTTGCTGTTAATACTGCTATGGTAAAGCTCGATATCAGATATTATTTATATTTAGAGAGGTTTGTGATTTATTAAGCACTTCCATGTCTGCACTTTCATTACTGCTCATAACCACCCTGTCAGGTACATCAAGCTGCTCCCATTTTAACCAGTGAGAACGTTGAGACCCAGACAGTTGAGGTAACTGGCTGGAGGTCATCCCATAATGATACTATCATAGTCTTCACAGTGATAAAGAGATGTTTGATGATGTCACTGGAAACATATTCCACAATCCCTCATAGAACTGGCCTTGCTGGGGTTCAGAAACATCAGTTAACTCCCAAGAGAGTGGACACAATATGCGAAGACAATCCTAACTCTACTTAATATATTTTTTAAAACTCATAAACTTGACTTGGGATCATTTTAAGGGCTAGGAAGAGAATCACAGGGATGGAAATCAACCAGTTTTGGTGTTCTATTCCCCAACTTAAAAATAAAAGAGATGTTGAAGTCTTCTTAATTAGGGTTACTTAATGAAGGTTACTTTAATTTGCAGCTGTGTTGCACGTGCCAAAGCTCGGCATGTTTAGTCCAGCAGGCATACTGTAATGCACATGGCAAATTATCCAGTATTTAAGAGGACTTTTTGAGTATTACATGTGCATTTCCAAGTTTCAGTGTAGATTCGAATTCAGTTTGATGACTATCTTTGGATGCCTACAAACTGAGAACAATTATTTATTAGTTATGAAATCAAATACAATAAAATAAGGAACAAGTGATAAAATATAAAGTTTTGGAAAACAAAGAAAAATCTTCTTCACAATTATAATGAGACTTTTTCCATTCCACAGAACCTTTAAATCCACAATTCAAATTTAAATGCCACTTTTTATTTACTTTTATTGTTTCCCCAATATTTCCTTATGACTCAACCATAGATTTTCTACTTTCCTATTATTACAAACTGTTGTGTGGGTTAAATAAGTTTCATAGGCTAGTCTGATACTGTAATCATAATTTGTAACATTTTTCTATGGGATAAATTTACTCTATGCTCCCCAAAACCAAGGTAAGGAAATGTATTTATAGATCAGGAAAAATATGCCACTTGAGGACTCTTCAAGTCCATCACTATTTGAAGCAAAATCATTTCTGCAATGAATGGTCTTTTCCAAGAGCTGCCATATGCAACTATTCTGAACAATAATGAGGTGAGTAAACTGCAACTTACTTGCCCTCCTAACACTTTCTGTATATAATACTTCATTGTTCATCATTATTTCTAATTTTTTAAAGTACTTTCACAAAACCATTTAACATGACTAATGCAAAACTTTGAGGATCTTAATTAGTTATGCATGATCATTTCTCCATTTAAAAAATATATTTTATTAAAATATTCTTCCAATTTTGGCCTTGTTCAACCCAGATTTTTGTAAATTTTCTCCTCAGTAATTTTTTTATTATAAAGTATTATGGCCACTAAAGAAAATTTGTACAATGCAGAAACTGTAAGGAAGAAATAGAATCCCACTATTCATAAAAGACCATTGTTAACAACTTGGTGTATTTTCTTCCTGTCATATTTCCGTGCATTTTAGCATAGTTGAGGTGTATATACAAACACATTTTGAAATTACCACCATAATACAATTTCAGTAAGGCAAAAGAAATGGTAAATCCTGATACGATGAAACCTCTGGCAAACTTTCTGAGTATCTTTTCCTTATATATTTTTAAATCTATCGTGTAAAGATTATCTTATTTGAGATTTCCTTAAACCTTTTCAGCAGGAAGGTGGGAAAAAAAATCCCCTGGCTTTTAAAGCTTAATCAAATATGTTACCTAGACTGGAAAGATTTTACAATGACCAACCAGAAAGCTGTGAAGACTGACACTCTTCTAAGACATCCTGCCTCCTCCTCCTCCATCAGACATGTGCAAAGAAAGGCAGAGAGATGCATGTCAAGTCATCCAAGACTTTGGTCGCATGGCCACCATTGCTTTCACATCTAAAATATAAATGCAACAACATGTGTGTACACATCATAGCAGCCCAACAAGATGTATATGTATGTAGATAATCCACCTCTCCCTACCATGTATATGTGAATAAACAAATAATGTATATAATTGCATAAACAAATAGTAATTTTAAGTAGTGATAAATACTAAGAAAAAAAGAAAGCAGGCTAATATGATAGAATGTAATGGTGAGGACTTAAGCTAATTTGTTTCCTGAAGGGATGACCACTGAGTTGGAATCTCAAGGATAAAAGGTAGACAAAGACGCAAAGATCTGGGGAGAAATAGAAGGGCATTCCAAGCAGATGGAGCACCTCTGAAGTGGGCAAGAGCTGGGCCAGCTGGAGAGAAACAGGGGGTGTGGCTGAGACAGTGAGCAGGGAGAATGGCTGAGAGGAGACCGCTGACGAGGCCTTGCAGACCACAGAGAAGAGCTTGTGCTGTGTTCTAGTTATACTGGGAAACCTTGGGATAGTTTAAACCAAGAAGCAGTGTGATGTGATTCTGCTGCAAAATGAGGTGCTCGGTGGAAAATGGGGCAAGGATAAAAGCAGAGACAACTGAGGAGGCCAAGGGGAGGGATTTACAAAAACCCAACTATTTTGGCAGCCATTAATGTGTAGTTGAGAAAACAACAAATTCAAACAATTATAAATTTGCTTAGGCAATTCCAAAAGTGTCTCAGTGGATTTGGGAAAATCTGGAGAAACTTGTTTTAATGTTGTGTCTTCATCAGCAATACAGACTTGCCCAGGCTCGTGGGCAAAGAGAGGTATACACCCCCACACAGGCACAGAAAGCCAAGGCCTTACCCCATAAAATCGGGGGCATTTCAAGATTTAGAGGAGGCAGACTATTTTTATTTTAGTTAAGATAAATTGGAGGGTTCTTGAGAAAAAGAGTAACCAGACTGTAGATCAGCCCTGGATGTCCAGGGATGATAAAACACTTCCTTGAATCTGTCACTAACAGCTAAGTGCAATGCGGCAACGTGGATGAATCTCAGAAATAGAATGCTGTGAAAAAAGCCTTACACAAAAGGGCAATACTGTGTAATTCCACTAATATGAAGTTCAAAAATAGGCAAAACTATTCTAAGTGAAAACCAATCAGAGTAGAGGTCTGTGGTGTGTGGGGCAGGGGTTGTCTGGGAAGGGCGTGAGACGGGGAGCTCACTAGGGGGACGGTGATGTTCTGTATTGTGACGGGAGTGTGGGTTACACAATGTGTATGTTTGTTGAAACTCATCAAATGCTACACTTCAGACGGATTATCTCACAGTTGGTGGATGTTACCTCAACAACAACAACTATAAACTAATATTGACTTGTAATCAATGGCATGCCAGGGCAACGTTTACTGATATCTGTACCTTACTTTGAAATGCATAAAAAAAAATAAGATGGATAGATACATGATAAGGTGAACATAGTAAAATGCTAATCAAGGACGTTCATGGTACAGTTCTTTCCACTTTTCTATACATTTATGAATCTTCATAATAAAATTTGAGGATGAAAAGCTAAGCGCTTTGTAGGGCCTGCATCCTGGGGCCTGCTGCTCTTGATTCAGTAGAAATTGTCTTCAGATTTACAAGGGGTAGAGCAAGTCATTAGCATTTGTGTGGAGCTTGAGACAAACACTTTCAGTTATCTGGTTTTCAAATATATAGCCCTAAAGTAATGTTCAATTTCTCTTTGAATAAATTGCTTAAACACCTGAATCCATTTTTTAATAAAATTCTTAAAGTAAAATATATCCCTTTTTCTTTCTTTCTTTTTCTGATTTGATAAATATTCTACAGACAAAGTAACTCTGTTTAATGCCCAATCTTTGAGTAAGCCTATCTGCAGACCCAAACGCTGCCCGTTCAGACAGTACCTTAGGGCACGTCCATGGAGGTCCCTAACATCTGTCCATGTGCACCTGATGTTACATTACTGTCACATTTCTCAGTAGTTAGCTTTAACAAAAGAAAGTTGAAAGGCTTTGTATTCATTCAATCTTCAAAATAATCTAGGAGGCTAATATTATTTTCACCATGTCTGTATTTGAGGAAAGGCTTGGAGAGCTTGGAGAAGTCATTCAAGGTCACATAAGGAGGATGTGGCTAAACACAAACTGTCTCCTGGGTGAATTAAAACTCCTGCTCTTTGCAGTTTTGTCTCAAATCTGCCTAACTAGTTTGTGACTTTTAGGTTTTAATAATTTTACCAATTCAGTGGTCTCACATTTAAATTTTCTCATTGTTTTATCTTCATCACATGAGATATTTGGTATAAAGATGGAACCAAGATCATACTTTGTTCAATCAAGAAACCTAAGCCAAGTCGTTCTGATTCTCACCTAGATTTTTCTTCGACACTCTTGTCTCCTTTGGGGCATAAGACAGGAGAAAGCCTCAGAAGAATCAGCCTTATAATAATTTCTTTTGATGCTTTAGTAATTAACCCTGGATTCAAGGTAGACTTGTCTTAAATGGAATCAAATACTATATCAACTGTTTTCTTCTTCTCAAGAATACACATGTTGGACAGTTGGGCATTTAGGGTTCTTTGTAATATTTTGCCATTATTAAAAAATAAACAATGGACAACATTTTGCATGAAGCTTTTTCTATGTTTAGGTCTGTTTCCTCAGAATAGGTTTTCCAAAGTGGAATCATCATGATCTAGAATTTAAGCATGTATATTTGTTTACAAAAGTTGTGCAGTTGCTTCCCAAAATGTTTTATGAATTAACGTTTACATCAGTAATGTGTAATGTTGCTATTATCTTCCAAACTAGGATCTTTTTCTGAATATAGACATAATTCATACTAATTGTAAACAATAAGGGTCAAGATAGGTATTCATTAAATAAATGCTTAGGTGCTCTTTTAGCACTTTTTGAATGAATGAATGAAAGCACAATACAGTCTTTTTGAAATTATTTTTTTTATAACAGGCTAAACTTAAATGGCATGTTTTCCTTTTTTACTGACAAAAGTTACTTTTTCGTTGATTTAATAATAAAAATTATTTAGTTCAGCTGAGAGAAACTTACAAGCTGATCTCCTTGATCATGTAAAATGAAAGCAGCTGTTATTGTTTTCATCTCTTGTGTACTGAAGACACTGAAATGTGCTCCAAGCCTGTTCACCTGGCTGCCATGAAGGGTGTGACCAATACTGGTGGTTATCTAGACCACAGCCAATCAGTTAGGCTGAAATTGAGAGACCACAGTCTTTCAGCTGGGAAAGCAGCTTTTGTTCCATGGTGTGCCAACTAAAAGGTCATGCGTTATTGTCAAAACCCTGTACTTGCATCGGTGGTGGCATCTTTAAGGACCTTAGAATTGGGAAGTCAGTCTTGCCCCTTCTGCATGCATTGCAGCCAACTGTGTACAACTGCTCTAACCTGAGGTTGCAGTCACAGCGGCCCATACTCCTACATGAAAGCAAGCCGGAGATGTTGGTCAATCCAGTGTTATGATTGGAAGAATTATGAATCATTCTACCCTGGAGCCAGTAGATAGGGGCTCTGTCTTGTTGTCGTCTGCCATAGTTCCCATGTGAGAGTTCTCTCCAGCGCTGAATTTGAATGGGACCACAGAGGGGAGGAAGAGGGAAATCTCCATGGAGTTAAAGAGGATGTGAAGATTACTTCATATTTAATGTTGGTGTAGGTGTCTGAACATGTGCTCGCTGTCGTGGCATGGAAATGCAAGGGCAGACAGTCAGGTGATGCTCTTCAGAGCACTTTCCATGGGGAGGAAACAAAGAAGCCTATAAAACAAATATTAATTTGGAAAGAGTTCCTGAAGAATACCTGCATATTGACTTTGGCCTTGTTTTTGAGCTCAACGACCTGGTTCCTGATTGCAGCTGTGACTTTGCAGACGTGAAGAACCTGGCCAGTTCTGAATCTAACCTCCAAAGCCAGAGGCCATATTTCTTCACTGTTATGATAATTTTGGTTCAAAGTATAGTCCCTTAACAAGCTGCCGCTTCAAAAGCCCCATACCTCTTTGTTTTGTTATGCTTGCCTAAACATGTCTTTCAAAGAGCTGGGTTTGGAAATAGGACTTTATTATAATCCTCTCCTTTGCTTTTAAATATAGACGATGAAGTGTATTTCTGTAGTCTAAGTTTGTCTCCTAATTTAAAATGTTTTCTGGTATTAAGTTTGATACCTTAAACCATTAGAGAGTGAAGTGTGCCAAAGTTGTGTATTAGCAGGAGATGCAAAGCAGTTGCACCTTTACCTGTGCTGTTGGATTCACACTGAGTGTGGACAAAAGCAAGGATGTGTTGGTTTCTTAGTAGTTGAGTGTGTTTTTCTGTTTGTTTGTTTTTAAGGAAGATTAGCCCTGAGCTAACATCTGCCGCCAATCCTCC
Organism: Equus caballus; assembly: GCF_041296265.1. NCBI lineage: Eukaryota > Metazoa > Chordata > Mammalia > Perissodactyla > Equidae > Equus > Equus caballus. The sequence goes on from NC_091687.1 coordinate 24,750,373, forward strand.
TCTTTTTGCTGAGCAAGACTGGCGCTGAGCTAACATCCATGCCCATCTTCCTCTACTCTATATGTGAGATGCCTGCCACAGCATGGCTTGACAACTGGTGCACAGGTCCGCACCTGGGATCCGAACCAGCGAACCCTGGGCTGCCGAAGCGGACCATGCAAATTTAACTGCTGTGCCACCGGGCCAGCCCCTTGAGTGTATTTTTAAATGTATATTTTCACTCCTAGAAGAAAACAAAGGCAGTAAGCTCTTGGACATCAGTCTTAGCAATATTTTTTTTCATCTGTCTCCTCAGGCAAAGGCAGCAACAGCAAAAATAAACAAACGGGACTACTTCAAACTAAAAAGTTTTGAAACCATCAACAAAACAAAAAGGCAACCTACCGAATGGGAGAAGATATTTGCAAGTGATATATTTGACAAAGGGTTAATATCCAAAATATATAAAGAACTCATGCAACTCAATATCAAAAAAACTATCTGGGGCCAACCCAGTGGTGTAGTGATTAAGTTCACATGCTCCACTTCGGCAGCCCAAGGTTCACAGGTTCAGATCCCGGGCATGGACCTACACAATGCTCATTAGGTCATGTGGTGGCAGTGTCCCACATATAAAATAGAGTAAGATTGGCACAGACGCCAGCTCAGAGACAATCTTCCTCAAGCAAAAAGAGGAGGATTGGCAATGGATGTTAGCTTAGGGCCAGTCTTCCTCTCCAAAAAGAAAAAAAAGGAAAGAAAGGAAAAAATAGTCTGATTAAAAAATGGGCAGAGGACCTGAGTAGGCATTTTTCCAAAGAAGATATACAGAAGGCCAGCAGACACATAAAAAGATCAACATGAGTAATCATCAGGAGAATGCAAATCAAAACCACAATAGCATATCACTTCACACCTGTCAGAATGGCTATTCTCAAAAAGACAAGAAATAACAAGTCTTGGTGAGGATGTAGAGAAAAGGGAACCCTAGTCATTGGTAGGAATGCAAATTGGTGCAGCCACTGTGGAAAACAGTATGGAGGTTTCTCAAAATTAAAAATCAAACTACCATATGATCTAGCAATTCTGCTTCTGAGTATGCATCTGAAAAAAACAGAACCACTAATTCAAAAAGATATATACCCCCCTATATTCATTGCAGCATTGTTTACAATCTACAAGATATGGAAGCAACCTAAGTGTCCATTGATGGATGAATGGATAAAGAAGATGTAATGTGTGTTTATATATATTTCTGTGTGTATATATTATATATATATATTTGTGTATGTGTGTATATATATATGTATGTGTATATATGTATGTATATATATACACAAACATACACACACACACACACACACACACAATGGAATACTACTCAGCCATAAGAAGGAACAAAATCTTGGCATTTGTGACAACGTAGATGGACCTAGAGGGTATAATGCTAAGTGAAAGAAGTCAGACAAAGAAAGACAAATACTATATGATTTCACTTATATGTAAAATCTAAAAAGCAAAAATAAATGAACAAACAAAATGAGACAGAAAGAGACTCATAGATACAGAGAACAAACTAGTGGTCACCAGAAGGGGTTGGGTGAAATAGGTGAAGGGGATTAAGAGGTACATACTTCCAGTCATAATAAGTAAGTCACGGGGATGTAATATACAGTATAGGGAATAGAGTCAATCATATTATAATAACTTTGCACAGTGACAGATTGTTACTACACTTGTAGTGGTGATCATTTTGTAATGTATATAAATCTTGAATCATTATGACATACACTTGAAACTAACATAATATTGTATGTCAACTGTACCTAATAAAAAAGAAAATAAATATTTTTTCATTGTATTTTCTATATATTATATAATTAGACCTTTGATTTATTCTTTGATGCATTAGTTTAGAAAAATATTTTTAATCTCTAGCCAGTTGAGATTCATTTAAACTCTCATTATTGATTTTAGGTTGTACAATGTTGTGGTCAGAAAATATTGCCTAGTATATGTTATGTTTGTTAATATTCTTTGGACACACAATAATGTATAGGATATCTCTTTGTGAGGTAAAAAGTTCATTATATGGTTATTAACTCAACATTGTAATTATATTATTTAAATGTCTAATGATATGTATTTTTTATGTACTGAAGCTCTTAACAGAATATTTTCCCTTAAAGATTTTCATCTATTTGCCCTTGAATTTTTAATATTTTTAAACAATTTTATGCATTATAGGGTTGAGCTATCCCTTGTCATGAACTGCACTTTATGTGAACTTAAACTTTTTTTGTCACATTTGCCTTGAGTGACCTTTGATAGGCATTAATAGTGCAAAGTCACTGAAGTGCACAAGGTTAAAATTTGTGAATATTTTTTTACTTTAGTTTTGCTACTTTACTTGGCATTTCATGTAATGTCTTTTTTCCTTTTCTCCAGTTTGCCAAGGCACAAGTAACAGGCTCACGCAGTTGGGCACTTTTGAGGACCACTTTCTGAGCCTCCAGAGAATGTTCAATAACTGTGAGGTGGTCCTCGGGAATTTGGAAATTACCTACATGCAAAAGAATTATGACCTTTCCTTCTTAAAGGTTAGTTCAATGAATTTGATTGTCTTACACAAATATAATAGAAGTAAAGATAAGTAGACAAAGGCCTTGGCAGAATTTAACTGGAAGTGTGTATTTGCTTTTGCTATGACAGTTACAAGTCCCAAGGAATACAGAGGTGAGTTTTACGGGAAGGCCACTATACCAACTGGTGTCAAGTTATAGCTATAAAAGAATATCAAAGAGAAACAGACTAGTCTGGCATCCCACTATCATCAAAGACGCTGATATTCATCTTTTAACTGTTGCTTCAGCCGCCCTATTCTGGCTCGTATTTAAAAAAAAAGGTCCTGCTCTGTAGCATTTGCCTGTTTTCTTGGTGTAAATATTCTCAGCATGGTTGATTTCCAGCTACCAAGAGTTTTAACAGCCTGTTCACAAAATTTCCGAATATTTCACAGTAGAGGCTCTAGTGAGCCAATAGGAGCAGCTCTGAAGGCTTCCAGGGTTTGGTGGTAGTTGAACTTTGGATTTGATTGGCCTTCTTCTGGGTTTATTTGTTTTTTATCTATTTAATTAACTAATTAATTAATTTGGTGAGGAAGAGTAGCCTTGAGCTAACATCTGACACCCATCTTCCTCTTTTTGCTTGAGCAAGATTGTCCCTGAGCTAATATCTGTCCCAGCCTTCCTCCATTTTGTATGTAGGATGCTGCCACAGTGTGGCTTGATGAATGGTGTGTAGGTCCACACCTGGGATCCAAACCTGAGAACCCCAGGCCACCAAAGCAGGGTGTGTGAACTTAACCACTATGCCACTGAGTCAGCCCCATTTTTTTTCTAAATAAGAAAGCATGCAAGATACAAAATAAATTAATAAAACATTTCCATTTTCATTTGAGTGTGTTGAACACCAAGTAAAATGAGAGTCACAGCATTCCTAAATAATGCACATTGCCCTTTATTATTGCCAGCAGGCTCAAGAGGCAAAAGTACAGGAGTCATCGTAAATCCTGTCACCCGCCATATCCCCAGTTGTAATCATCTACGTGCTTTATATCTGTCAGTCACTCATGTGCATCATTCATTTGGTGTTCTGGGCTCTCTGGACCCACTTTAGACCTTGCATTCTTGAGTTCCTCAAAAGAGAAATAACATGTTCACATTTTATCTCTTTAGACCATACAGGAGGTTGCTGGCTATGTACTCATTGCCCTCAACACAGTGGAGAAGATTCCTTTGGAAAATCTGCAGATCATCAGAGGAAATGTGCTGTATGAAAACACCCATGCCTTATCAGTCTTATCCAACTATGGTGCAAATAAAGTCGGACTGAGGGAGCTTCCTATGAGGAACTTACAGGGTGAGAGGCCAGGGCACAGGGAGGCTGTCAATGCAAAAAACAACTTGGGTGGTGCTCCGCGAACCTGTCACTTTTCTTAATTCCACTCAGAGAAGACATTCATTCATCAAACATAAATGTAGTGAGTGCCAACTGTGTGCAGGATACAGCAGGTAGAAGTTACTGAGAAGATGGTGGGTGATGGGATAAGAAGGGAAGATTTAAGCCAGGTACCATTTCTCCTCTGTTCATGGAAAAATATCCAGAGAGTTAGTAAGAAATGGTAAAGGTTTCGGGGAAAAGAGAGTATGACCAGATAACCTGGACTGGAATGCAGACTTTTTGTGCCTAGGGAGTGAATAAATTGTCAATCTTCTAACCTGGACCACAGATATAAGGAACATACATTAAAAATCAACCCCTATTTGAGCCAGTTTCCAGAGTAATACTGTTATACAGAAGCACTGTTAAAGATAGGGAATGAAGGTATTACAGGAGAAGTCTGAATTCTTGTGAGTAGGACACTGTGAGGGTCCCCAGAGGGAAAACTATGAAAGATGGTAAAAGAGGCAGGAAGCTGATGTGAAATGACTGAAGATAACAATGCTTGTGCCCTCCCTATGTGGCAGGTGCTGTGCCAGGCGTGTTAAATTGGTAACTTCATTGAATGCTCACAACCTTCCTTCAGAGTGGGTGTTACACTATGCCATTTTACGAATAAAGAAATGGGGGCAAAGGAACCCTCTTAAGGTTCCAAACTAGTGAAAAAATGGCCAAGGATGGCCACCAAATCCCTGCCCCAGAGCCCTCACCCTTCCTGTAGTTTTGATGGGAAGGAGCTGACGAGGAAGGGGGATGAAAGCAGAGGATGCCTAACAGAGGGAGTCATCCTGGCAATTGTGGGAGCCCGAGAGGCAGCAATGCTAGAGCCAGGTGGTAAGTCCAAACGCAGGATGGAACCCACCAGGCATGGCCCTCTGATTTGGCTTCTGGGTTTTGCCATTCTATAAAACTGTCTTAAGAACTCCCACCCACCACTTTAACTGCACAGAGCACCCACGCACAGGTTTCTGTGTTGATGCTAATACTAATTTGTGCTATTCACACTTTTTGTGAAATGGACTATTATGGGCATTGGCATGCCTCTGTCTGCCTATCTTGCCTCTCACTGTCTCATGGTGACAAGTAGATGTGGTTAAGAGCATGGACCCCAGAGCCGGACTGTCTGGGTTCCAGCCTGGCTCCATTACTCACCAGCCAGACACCCCGGGAGCATGTTCTCTCTGTGTCTCAGTTTGCTCATCTTCAAAAATGTCGGTAACAATGGTAACATACTTCCTGGGGTTGTTGAGAAAATTGAGTGAATTTCTATAGGTAAAGCACTTAGGAGCTATTTCTATTGATGGTATTACTTCTGCTGCTGGTATTGGGGTTGTATAAATCCAGTTTATTTACTGTTATTAAATAATTATTTAATTTGAATTATTTAATACTAATTAAATGCTGTTATTAATAATTAACCTAGTGCCTGCCATAAAGGGAGCAGTCATTAAATGTTGAAAGTAAAAATAAAAGAATGACTGCCTCCAGATTACTGCCTCTTTCTCTTCTAAGATACCAGGCAGGGCACCTCAATCCTTCAGCACGTTTACTTCCTCCCTTTATTCTCATAGTTGCTGTTTGCAAGTGTTCTTTGAGATCCCACTTTGACCTTCCATCTTACATGCTCTTTCTTGGCATCCTGGTCTGTTGTCCTAATTGTCATGACAGCCTTGACATCCCTATTCTGTGTTTCCAGTTCTGACTTCGCATCAGTTTCATCCACTTGACTCTGGCTCCCTCTATAGTGTGTGTTTTCACTTGACTGTCCTGCTGTCATCTCTGACTTTATATCCAAAGCTCCACAATTTGGCCCTTTCCAACTTCCCAGCCTGTCTTCTGTGATTCCTTTGTTCTCCACCGTTCGCTGAAGAAACTGCCCTCTATGTCTTTGCCCCAGTCTTCTGTCTACCCGAAGCCTGTGGCGCCCTCCCTCCATGTTCCTTCACAGGATGCTCCTGTCAGCATGCTAGGACATGTCATTCTTTCCAACAAGCCTCAGAGATCTTCCCCAGGAGCATCCTTCCTTCTTCCATGCTGGTATCTTGTGCACATGGTATATCCATTCCCTGCCTGTGGGATGTGGGGCATTCTTTACATATCTATATTTAAACTACAGAGAGTCATAGGACCATTGTGAGGATTAACTAAAATAATGCCTATAAATCAACTCGCACAGTACCCAGACCTGCTGTGTGTCATGATCTTCCGTGGGCATGTGGTCATTAACTGCGTGACCTGTCTGTCTCCCCATGCGTGTCAGTTCTTAGAGAGAAGCCCACTGATCCAATTCATCTTTGCAGCCCCTAACACACTTGCTACTATGTTTTGTGCATATAAGTCGTTCAGTAAATGTTTACATTTAATGTCACTGATGCAACACTCTCCCTTTGCTCAGGCTCGAGTTTTTTTTTATCACCCCAATTTTCCATGTCCTATCAGTTCTTCCTTTGAAACAATTGTACAGTCTGTTACATCCTTTGCATTCCTGGTGTCTTCCCTGTCTGTTCATCCTACATACAAATTCTTCTTGCTCCACATCATTCTTCACACCCTTTTCTCCAATGAAATGCTCCAAAAGCACCTCACAGCATTGCCACCTTCTCCTGACAATCCTGGTAAGCCTGCGATGCTGGTTATTGCCACTTGCCCTTCCTGTCCCATCTGCCTCTTCATGTCATCAAACGGTCATCCAATCCAGTCCAGATCAGCCTCCTCGGGAACCTCCAATTCCCCATCAACTCGTCGTTTATGCTATAACCACTGACTAAAAGCGATCTCTCCTTCCTCCCCGTGTTTCTAAATTCTGATCACTCATTGTTCAAAGGCCCAATTCAGGGGAAATCCTAACTCCTCCATGGCACTATCATCAACTCATTTTTCATCTGCCCTTGCTGAAGTTCTATGAGGAGTCTCTTTTGCACACTGACATCATTTTAGCAGAGCACAAAATGTCAAGAAATGCATGCTTGTTTTATGAGAGTTTAGAAGAGATGACAAGTTTGCTTACTGAGGTTCCTTTCTCACACAGAAATCCTGCAGGGTGCTGTACGATTCAGCAACAACCCTATCCTCTGCAACATGGAGACTATCCAGTGGCGGGACATTGTCAACAGTGATTTTCTAAGCAATATGTCAGTGGACTTTCAGAATCAACTGGGCAGTTGTAAGTGTTCCACAAAAGTTCCCTCTGCCCCCTGCTCCTATGGTCGGGCAATGCTGTAGAGTGTTGGGGTGGTGAGAGAAGGTAGAGTTAATGTTAAGTCACATTAATCTAAAAAATAAGTACAGTCATGTGTCACTTAATGACGGATATATTCAGAGAAATGCGTCAGTGGGTGATTTTGTCATTGCGCAAACATCGTAGAGTGTACTTAGACACACCTAGGTCATACAGCCTACTAAACCTACATAGAATATAGCTACATAGAGTACCCAGTCTCTATAGTACTAATCTTATGGGACCACCGTGTATATGTGGTCTGTCATGGACCGAAACATCGTTTCGGTGGTACATGACTGTAGTAAGCAAATTATCTGCCCACTAGAAAAGCACTGGTTTAAGACAGAGAGAAAAGTCTGTTTTTCATGGTGACAGTTAGGACCCTTGCTGGCAAGGCAGATCACCCCCTAGGACAGCTTAGCCCTCCTGTGGCCATTGAAAAGAGCCCATCAGTCGTGGCATAAGGGCTCCTCCCATCCTGCCATGAGGAAACTGGCCAAACTTTTGTGTGCTTGTGACTTGCTGCTGAGTCTCGAAGTGGCCCCAGGCCCTCTAGTAGCATTGGGCCTGAACTCTCCCCTCCTGCTGACCAGCCTAGGCACTCCCACATGGTCCCCCAGCAAAACTGGGTGAGCACTGGGGAGGGAGTTTGTCTATATTTCCTACGCCCATGACCTAGTCCCTGCCCGTTCAACAGTAAAGCAGCCCGCACAAGGGACAGGATGGCAGGGGGCCAGCTGGAGGTCAGGGCTGTACCACTTGCCCGGTTGGCAGCACAGTGTGGGAAACTCTGAAGACACATGCTTACATTTACCGAGCTCCACTTAGCTTATCCCCTCCTGGTCTCCCTGGTCTTTCAATCCTTTAAAATAAGGAGCTGTCACCATGTCCTGCTTCTGTTTCCCTACAGCTGTGCAGTGACTGCATGGGGTTTTTGGTCTTAATTTGGAGCTGACATGGATCTTCATAATCAGCTAGAGCCCTTTTGTTTTCTGTTTGTTTTTTATTTGATTTGATTGATGGTTGTGTAGAAATACCCTTAACATAAAATTTGCCATCTTAAGCCATTTTTAAGCATATAATTCAGTGATATTAAGTACATTCACATCGTTGTGCAGCCATTGCCACCATCCATCTCCAGAACTCTTTTCACCTTGCAAAACTGAAACTCTGCACCCATTAGACACTAATTCCCCATTTCCCCTCCCCCAGCCCCTGGCACCCACCATTCTACTTTCTGTGTGTGTGAATTTGACTTCTCTAGCTGCCCCATATGATTGGAATCATTTGTCCTTTTGTGACTGGTTTCTTTCACTTACCACATGTTTTCAAGAATCATCCATGTTGTAGTGTGTGTCAGAATTTCCTTCCTTTATGTGGCTGAATAATATTCCATGTGTATGTATACACATTTTGTATATCCATTCATCCATCGATGAGTGCTTCCGTTGCTTTCACCTTTTGACGATTGTGAATCGTCAAAGTGATGGACGTCAAAATGAACCATGTAAATCGTTAAAATGAACACGGCTCTTGAGCTCCTTTGTTTTACAAATATATTATTCCAGCAGATACCCAGGATGGCACCTGCTGTGTTTGCAAGAAGCTGAAAACTTTATTTTACAATGCAAAATTCTGTATTGTCCATGAGATCATGGTTAGCCTTTCCTCAGCCATCTGATGAATAATGGGGAAGTTAAATTGTGCACATCTATAACAAAAGAAGTGACATGGAAAGGCTGTGAGGCTTGTATGGGTTTGCCACGGACTAGATCAGGCAGCCTAAATAGGCATACCAGCCCTCATGACACTGCAACTGTGAGAAAGATCTGGCAAGAAAGTATTGGGAGAGAAGAATGGTGGACAGGTTAATACAACAACAAAATTCAAATATTACAAAGCTATGAACTATAAACCAATATGATATTCGTTTGAGAATAGACATATAAGAATAAGCCGTAGACATGTAAGAATAAGACAATAAGAATAAGCCTAACTAAATCAAATGTCCATAAAGAAATGACGTTTCAGACAAATAAGGGAAGAATTCATTATTCAATAAATTGTTCTGGAATGATTTAACTATTAGGGGAAAAATATCAAAGTGACAGAACTCTAAAGGATTTTTTTTTAAAAAGGAACTAAGGATATTAGGTAGTCACACTGGAAATTCCCAAATCACCGTTCACCTGCCACCTGCATTTTCCGTATTCGTTACGTGACCAGTGACAAGTTCAGAAGCCTGACACTCTCCTTGTGGAAAGAGAAGCCCCGCACATGCCTCAGGCTTTTCAGGCCACAAATGACTTCTGAGAACCTGTCTCATTTACTCTTTACCCAAAAAATCTCACAAGGTGATTTAAGTGTTTTATGGACGAGGGGTTTGAGATTCAGAAAGGTTATCCCGTGTAGCCCAACATTACATTATTGTTGATGTAGCTTGGAATTTGAAGTTAGAATGGGTATGTTTACTTGAGAGGAAATTAAAATAAATCCACAGTCCTCTTCATACACCAATATTAATTCAAAATGCATATTATATACAATAAAATACTGCATATATATATGTAAGTGCTAGAAGGAAACATACAGATGAATATTTGTAATATCAGGTTGAAGAAAAGCCAAAGTCACATCCCATAAAAGAAAATTCCCTTGTGAAAAAATGTTAGTAACAAACAGGAAAATACTGTACAACATCTGATTGCCTTGAAAAGAGTTAATATTCTTGCTGTATGACTGTAAAAGTAGTCTTAGAAATCCTAAGAAAAAGGTGAACCTTTCAATAAAAAAAATGGGCCAAGGACATGAGCGCACACACACACACACTAAGATGGCCAAGAAATAAAGTAAAATGTTATTTGTTACTGTAATTGAAAAATTCAAAGTAAAATAAAGTATTATTTTTGCCTTTGCTAAAGTTTGGGTTCATTTTGATTCCTAGATACCTGGATCAGCAAGGGTGTGGAGAAACAAAAATTCACATATTCTGTTTGTGGGAATATAAATTAATAAAACCTGGGCAGGGAGAGAATTTTGGCAATATATATTGAAACTTTAAAGTGAACACACCTCACCCTTGAATTTCATATCTAGAAATAATAAGAAAATATTTTCATTCCTTTAGGGAGTGAAAATCATAAGGAATGTAAAAAAATATTTTTGTACAAAAATATTCCTTGTAGTCTTGTTTATAATAAGTTTTGGAAAAAACGTATACCTGAAAATAAGAGATTGGTTAAATAAATTATGGTACAGCCTTGCCATTAAAAATCATGTTAGGTAGAAGGATACTTAAAGACATGGGAAAATTGTCATAATGTTTTATTAGGTTTTTATTTAAGTTATGATACAATGTACAGTGTGATATCAATTCTTAATTATACATACACTTATATGTCTGTATTGATTACCTCTGGATCCTTTCTTCTTTTTTGCTTTTTTCTATTACCCATATTTTATATAATGTGTCTGCATTTCTTTTTTGTCGCAGAGGGTTAAGAATAAAATTATAAGCAGACCTTGAGTTCCTCGGTTGGCAAATGTTTTCCTCTTTACAGAAAGATTCCATTAAACATTTTTATTTCAAATATGTTTTTTATAAACCTATTACATGCTTATAATAGAAATTTGAAAAATATGGGGAAGTAGAAGGTAAAAAGTGAAAATAACATATCGCTACACAGACACAACCACTAACATTTCTATGTGTTACTATTGCTCTCTGTTTCTCTCTCTGTGTGTCTCTCTGTCTTTGTCTCTCTGTCTTCACAGCGTACAGCCCACACTGTTCATCTAGGGTTCAGCCTCATGGTCTTTCATGATTCTAAGGATCACCAGCCTTGCATTAATGCCCTCCTCCCTGGGGGGCTATTGTAAGAATTGTCAGTCCTGTTAAAGGTGTGTCCTGCTTCAGCAATCACGTGACAAATTATCAGCTCTTCTGTTTGAAATCTAAATTCTCCCAGAGAATAAATTCTTCCTGACTGTGGGAGACTTTGGGACACATATTAACTCCTTTGAGTTATTGTGTCTTTGCAATGAAAGACATGTCTTTGCATGGCTGATCTCTTTGTAACAAATTTGGTGGTCAACCTGTTCTCTACATATAAATAGAACACTTTGGTCTTCATATTTTTCAATGCTGATAAAAACAAAACACAACTAATGAGATTAAAAACCTTTGTAGCCGTAATTTGTAGTTGCTCATTTCTAAAAACTGCAAACATTGATCTACCAATTGCAAATATTTTCAGACAGTAGCTTGCAAATTAATAGCTGAGGTTTTAGATAATCAATAAATTGGCACACACTGTGAACATTTCACTTTTTGTGCAGCATCCTGTGCCTGTCTCTGACTTGAAGCCCAGGGCTTTTTATTTACAGGACCCCAACTCTCCCAGAGTGACTGACCACCCAGTCACTCAAGACCGGACATAGCAAGAATGTAGTGGGTGCACCAGATTAGACACTCTTAACATTATTGTGGGAGATGGCTGGTGTGCCAACACTCTTAACATTGTTGTGGGAGACGCTAGGCTTTCAAGCCTAAGCAAATTTGGTGTTTGGACCCTTGCGTTCACCTAAATCCCAGTTTTCGTGGCCTGTGAGAAGTCAAGTAATTACTCTCTGCCTCAGTTTGCACAGCTGAAATGTAAATAGAAGCAGTACGTGGTTCATCTTTTTTTCCTACAAGAGTCTTTTAAGTTGTCTTACAAACCAACCAGCCAAATAAACAGGGAATGAGAAATTTGAAAGCTATTTCTCGTTTCTAGAACGTCACTTTGCTCAGAGACTTAGGAAGGGTGTGAGTTTCTTGTCACTCATTGTCTTTCCCTGTGATATGAATTTAACTATTACTTTTATATTTTAGGCCAAAAGTGTGATCCAGCCTGCCCCAATGGAAGCTGTTGGGGTGTGGGAAAGGAGAACTGCCAGAAATGTAAGTCAGTGAGCAAAATTTCAGATAAATATGTGGCAACTTCCTCCCACTTATACTCAGCTGATTGTATTTTGTTTTCCCTTTGAAGACTCCAAAAAGTATCCTTGATCATGAGGCCAGATGTTAGCAGTGATGTGAATGACAGTCTTGCAAATCTCCCTCCGTGTGGTTAATCCAGTGTGGGCTATTTTTGACATTTCAGCCTGTCATAAATAAGTGAAAGTCAGTCACCCATCTATGAGCCATTCTCTCTGACCAATATGTTTGGCAGATTTTTCTGAGAACGGAAGACTTGTCTGTGTTACCTGAGTCCATATTCTTCTTGTTTTCTCTCCCTTTTCCCCCCTCTCTTTGGTACTCAGCTGCATAGAAGCACAAGCAACTTTTTTCAAGAGGGTTTTTCTGCGGGAATCCTAGTTTAGGAGCATGAATGGCCAAGGAATCTGGGGACATGTCAGCTTAACACCTGGCTATCTGTCCTCAGATTAGGTATGACATGACTGTTATGTCCTTTTAAACACTACTTGCTGGCAGGCATTTTTGTTATTTGTGTGTGCTTTCTATATTACCCAAAAACTCAGTTCTAACTAGTATTTAGTTATTTAGCAGGCCTAAAAGTCTAGACTTTATCTGGTTAGTTCTCCTAAGTAATTCAAAATAAATCAGAGAAAAAAAAGGTGGTGCAATAAAGAAAGGCCATGGTTCAGTGTAATTTGGCAGAATGAGAACATTTGGGGACTTTAACAAGCCACAGAATCACTAAATTCATCCTTTCCTTCACTTTTCATCCACTGTTTGCAAGTGCTCTGCAAGGTCCCTGGGAAATGACCTTTCTATCCTCCCTGTCTCTTCAGCTCACTGGTGACCTTTGCTCTTTTCAGTGACCAAGACCATCTGTGCCCAGCAGTGTTCAGGGCGCTGCCGTGGCAGGTCCCCCAGCGACTGCTGCCACAACCAGTGTGCCGCCGGCTGCACAGGGCCCCGGGAGAGTGACTGCCTGGTAAGACCACCCCAGCTCAACACGGTGGGGCTTCTCTGGCCCAGGATTTAGAGGGGCTTCCTGTGGGAGAAGTGTGCCGATTAACATTGGTAGTAGCAGACATGGATTTTGCCCTTTGCCAAGTTACAAACCATCTTTTATTGTCCTGCCTTCACCACTTACTTTATGACCTCGGGCAAATTACATGACATCTCCATGCCTCAGTTTCCTCATCTGACAATGGTGGATAATAAAGTACCTAAGTGTCAAGTGGTCTAAATGACACAGTGCATGTGGCATCCATAACCAGGATCTGGGCATAGAATAAGCATAACTCATTATGAAATATGTGTTATTTGTCATTAATGTTTATTGTGGCCAGCAGCAGTATTGTCATTCTCCTTCTTGTTTCACTTAATTTTCATTACAAACCTAGGGAGTTGATACTGTAAAAGCCCCTACAGTATATGTTTAGAGATGTTAAGAGACCCATCCAGAGCCGCACAGATCTTGAGTGTCATGGCTAGGACTACATTTGGATCTCCTGACCTAGTCCCTCTGCTCTTTCCACCATGGCTCAGATGCCTCCTGCCCACCCCCTAAGGAGTCTTGAAGCACTCACTTTTGTCCCTGTTCCTGGACTGGCAGATGACAGTCCTGGAGACACCAGAACTCGGAGACCTGAGTCCTGGAGACACCAGGACTGGCAGATGAAAGTCCAAGAGATACCAGGACTGGCAGACCTGAGTCCTAGAGTTACCAAGTCTGGCAGACGTGACTCCTGGAGTCACCAGGACTGGCAGACGTCAGTCAGCACCAAGTATGATAAGACCTTCATGGGCTCCAGACACGGAGTCCCACCTAAGGTGGAATCCAAAAGACTGATTTCAAGGAAAGGAAGATTTTTAAAGTCCAGAGGCTGGAGCCGGCCCCAAGGATTTTGCCTTGTGTGGTCTGGGCTGATTCTAATGTGTAGCTGGAGAGGAAAGATGACGTGCAATTCTTAGGGCCACCACTGTATTTGATCTGGTCCCCTTTGCATGGCACCCTTCCTAGTCAAAGTTTTCTGCAGTTTGGCAGTAAGTTCTAAAATGTATCCTCAAGTGTTCTTTATGAGGGAGACCCAATGTAAATTGAATTAAAAACAATTTCACTATATAGTTACCACTCTGGTGTGTGAATTCCTTAGTCATTTTGTAATTTAATAAAGAAATGTATTTTTCTCTCATCATAATCCAGAAATCATCACAGCTATGACAGTATATTTAAGAAAAAACATGCTTTTAAGAGAAAGCTCTTTCTGACTCTACTGAAAGTACTTTGCTAGATTTTTCTGCCATAATCGAACTTCTGAACAGTAAAAACTGTAACTCGAGCTTTCTGCACGAAATCAAAACAGTGCTGAGTGTCCTTGCCCGGCCTGACCAGCACGTGTGGTCCCTCCTGTGACAGGTCTGCCGAAAATTCCGGGATGAAGCCACGTGCAAGGACACCTGCCCACCACTCATGCTTTACAACCCCACCACGTACCAGATGGACGTCAACCCAGATGGAAAATACAGCTTCGGTGCCACCTGTGTGAAGAAATGCCCCCGTGAGTTCATCACATGGGAAACACTTTCATTTGTCAGGCATCCATTTCCTGTTTTGGCTTCTACTGGAATTGTGAGTCCCCTGTCTCGGGTAGTCTTTGAGTGCCTGTGTCTGCCTCATTGTCAGGCAGGTGACCCTGGGCCTGTCCAGGTGCACAGGTGAGGAGCCAGGCTGCTGCGGCAGGCAAGAGATGACAGCTGCCCCTCTATTTCCCGGTGGGGTTTCTCGTGTCGTGGTGGCCAGGACAAGAGACTCGCCTGTTGTGCATCCCTCTTAACTGAGGTCCAGTGTAGCAGTCCAGAATATTCTATTGTCTGATTGGCACAAACCCATGGCCATTGAGCTGTTTCACAAGCAATTAGCAATGGTCCTAAATTAGAGAACACGTTGGAGGACCTGCCTTCTTTGGCCGTTACAATTCTGGTGAAAGCCGTGCCTCTTGGGAGTACCGCAGAAGGTTTGTTCTTGGTTTGGTTTCAGTGGTTTGGGTTTTGCTTATTTGTGTTTGCGTTCTACAGGTGGCTGTAGTGTTTAGGGAAATAGTGACATGAATTATTTCCTGATTGAGAAAGTGTAGAGTTGTCTAATTGAAGAGCTTTAGAAACCATCTTGATTTCTAGGAGGGTAATTAAGAAAAAAAATTTAAGAACAATTATGAAGGAGAGATTTGCCCTACCAGATTTTTGGACATGGAAATTTTTTAATTCTGTGCAGAAAAAATAGCACATAAATGGAATAATAAGCCATTGTAAGGTATATGAAAACTAAGATAAAGAAAAACTTGCCATGATTATGACATGTATAATCTTTGAAAGAGGTAGAGTTTTAAAATTCACAAGAAAACACTTAGGGCCTAAGACAACAAAAGCAGACGACTCGGAAGAAAATGACCCGTGTCCAGTAAATGTGTCTGAGGGTCTGCTTGGGGAAGCCGAAACAGGAGCGCACAGAGCTTTTGAAGAAGCATTAACAGTAACACAAACAAATTACTTCAAGGGGCAGGGGAGGCCGAGAAAATGACCCATGTGCCTGGCTTCATGCAGAACCAGTTGGTTCTACCACCCCCAGCAAAGGGAAGATTGTCAGAACGAGAGGACCATGGAAGGGCAAGATGCCAGCCGCGAGAATTAAATGCAGCCTCAAATGTAGCAGCTTCGGTGGAAGAGTAGTCTTTGTTTAGGTTCACATATTTTTAATAAGCTTTCCAGCTTTAACCGTAAGTCCTGAAGTAGAACCGATAGAAAAAAAAAATGAGCTGTGGAGGTGTTTTAAACTTGTGTGCGTGTACGATGTTTTCCTCTTCAACACATCTGTTTCCTGCCTGTGATAAAATATCTTTATTTCTCCATATCATGGTTTGGCAAACTACTAAAACTCTTGAACTCTATTCCTTTTCTGTTTGCAGCCTTTTACTCTTTGTCCTTAAAATAAATAAAAGCAGAGGACTATGGGCCCTTTTCATTAGCCCTGTTATAGAAGGACACGAGATGATTGTGGGAAACCCAGAAACACCTGGTGCCACTTTCGCCACCTTCCTTTTATTGTCACTCCCCCAGGTAACTATGTGGTGACAGACCACGGTTCCTGTGTCCGCGCCTGCAGTTCTGACAGCTACGAGGTGGAGGAAGACGGAGTCCGCAAATGTAAAAAGTGTGAAGGGCCTTGTCGCAAAGGTAGGGGAGCCTGCTCGGTGTGGGGATAGGCTCTTCCTCTGGTCCTGAAGCTCCCCCGCAGGGCCCCATCAGCATCACACTTAGAAGAGATTTGAGTAAATGTCTTTCAGCTCGAAATTTGTTCCTGCCTTTGTGCTTGGTGTATCCTGAATGCCAATTTATTCCTACTTGGCCTTGACTGTATCTTTTATTATGAAATCTTTCAAACACCCAGAAATGTTGCCAGAATAGTACAATGAACACCCATATTCCTTTCACATAAATTCATCAGTTTTTAATATTCTTCCACACTGCTTTCAGGCTCTCCATGTTTGTGTTTATATATGCCTGCATACGTGTATGTGTGCATACGTGTGTGTATTTTTTTCTGAACTTCGTGATGGTTACAGATATTATAACACTTTACCCCTGCATATGTCGGCATACTTTTCCTACAAATGGGGACATTCTCCTAAGTAATGAAAGACAGTTTCACACTCATCTCAAGTTTCACGTCACTCACTACTATTTTCTGGTATTAAGTTTAAGTTAAACTTCCTCCTACTATCCCAATAAGTCATTTTTAGCCAGTTTTTAGTCTAGAAGCCAATCAAGAATCGTGGGATTTGTTTAGATGTCCTGTCTCCTTACTCTTCGTTAATCACGAACGTTTCTCAGTTCCCCACCCCTACGTTCTTTCTTTTCTCTCCCATCACCTGATGTTGTGAAGAGTACAGGGCAGATGTTTTGCAGAATATTCCTCAATTTGCCTTTGCTGGTTGTTTTTCCTCAGGGTTGGATTTGGGTTGAGTGTTTTGGGCAGGAGTGCTGCGTAGGCCATGTTGATTTCCTCTCGTATCACATCAGGTAGCACATGATGCCTGTATATCCCATTACTGATGATGGCAAATCTGATAATATACTTCAGGTAGTGTCCCTCAGATTTCTTGGTGGTTATAAAAAAGTGATTTTCTGTTTCTATCATTTCTTCTACATTTTATTAGTTGACATTCTTTAAAAAAAAGGTTTTTTAGTACACGTGTGAAATCATAGAATCCTTTTATATTCAATTTATTGTAATCCATTCCTGCCATTATTCATTTTGGTATCTCACATATGGCTGGTGGGAAGAGCCTCTCCAGCTGGCTCCTGTCCCTTTGGCATGTCCTGTGTCCAGATTACGTCTTCTACTCAAAACATACTATCTACACTCTTTGTACCTTGCTACTTAAACTTAGTATATCCTGGAAGTCATTCCAGATAAGTCCATATGAATCTTCCTTATTCTTCTTTGTAAGTGACTCCCCTGTGTGACTGAACCAAAATTCATTTAACCTGTCTCCCTTTATATGGTCATTTAGATTGCTTCCACCATGCTGCTGTTATAAATAACGCCTCAATGAATAGCTGCTTACCTGGAACATCCGCTTCAGATGCCACCTTCCCTATGAAGCCGTCCGTGATCAATGAAAACTGATTTCTCCCATAGACACTTCATGTGCATTCTTTCATGGGCAGGCTCAGCCTTTGTGTTCCATGTCATTGAATCCTCCCAAACCCTCTGGGAGGTCTGTGCTATTATGATCTCCATTCTACAGATGGGGACTCTAAGACACAGAGAATCTAAATGACTTGCCCAAGGTCCAGCAGTTGGGAATGGCAGAGTTGAGATTTGAAGCTCTTGCAGTCTCCTTCCCAGGCCAGACCTGGCCACCTCTGCATCTTCCTGGTCTTGTAACTCCTGTGGGGAGGTGGGTTAGTGCCCTGAGAGCTGAGTATCCTTAGGCTTCAGGAAGCCTCTTGGCAGAGGAGACATGGAAGAAAGGAAATAAGAACTTGGGACTGGTGCCCGGCCCAGAGGAAGTTAAAAAGAAGAGTTAAGCCACTGAATAGAGAGAAGCGTACTATTAGCATCCTCAAATGGATCTACAAAATCAGAGATTGTTTTTGTTTTATATATTTTTTTTGTTCAACAAACATTTTGATTCTGCCATAATCCTTACGCTCTATTTTTCTATATGTCCCAGTTCATATCCTGGGAGTAGTGGCCAGCTCAGATCCCTTTGGGTATAGGGCGATGCCACTGGGTAAGGGAGGAGGTGCTAGGAAAACAAAGGGCTGAAAATGTGTGTGCTGATGGCCCACACCTTCTCCAAATCTGATGTCTCTAAGGGTGAATGTATAATTTATTTCCGAATTTAGGAATTAAAGTAATCCCACCATCACACACAAGCATAGAGAGAATGAATATTCCGTCAAACACATGGAATTCTCTTCCAGACCCATAATTAAATGGCGAGTCCCCATATAGCAGGTGAATGCCTCAGGGCTTGTCTTGCTGAAGCCATCTCATTCTCTATTGTCAGCCAGATCCTTGGAATCCCAAACAAGCCTGGCCATTGAATTCCACAACCCACATGGGTTAGATGTGGCCCAGGGAAGCATGGGGATCCAGTGGTTGGTGGGATGGGCTCAGCAGCCAGTTGGCAGCCAGAGGTTTCTTTGCAAGCAACAAGGGACTCCTAACAGAGCGGAGCACAGAGGGGATGATGGAGTAGCAAGGTGTAACTGTGTCACCAGGAAGTCTTGTGGAGATCAGCATAGGACCTATACCTGAACAATGAAATTTTCAGTGACTATCCTTCAAAGTAAAGATAAGTCTGGAAGATAGGTACCAAAAATTGCACTGTGAATTTTAGAGGGAGAGCTGCAACAGATAAATGGGCTTTAGGGTAGCGATGGCATTTGAGATGGAGATTCGGGAGTGGATGTAAATTACTAAATGGGCTCAGAGTGTGGAAAAAGGCATTTTAGATTGGTGTAGCAATAAGACACAGGTCAAAGCGTTTGGTTCAACTAAACACTGAAATAAAAGCAGTTTATCTGATAAAAGTTATTACAGTATTTCCTATGATCAGCCAGCCTTTAGAAATCATGTTTGTGAATAGTTTCAATGATATGATGAATGTTCACAGCATAATAAGTGAAAAAAACAAAATACCAACTGCATAGCTTATGTGACATAACCATGGAGGATAGCCGGAAGGAAATTTTCTGAAGTATTAAAGGTAGATAGTGGAATTGCTGGTCATTGTGTTCTTTGTTCTGTGTTTTCAACATTTTCTTAAATGAATTCATCTCACTCTTTCAAAAAGAAAAAATCTATGTGTATTGTTTCTTTAAGATAGAAGACAAAGCTGCCATTCAGGTTAGGGCAATGGAAAGGCATTGAAGGTTTAGTCAGGGGGATACCTGATGAGCCCGTGCATAGAAGCAGTACTGACAGCAGCAAGTGGACTGCACTGCTGTGGAGAGGAAGTAAGAGTTGTTAAGAACAATTAGATTCTGGTCCAAGTGGGAAATAATGAGGAGGAGAATGCCAGCCCAGGGAGGGGAAAAACAGCAACAGCGTCTCCTTCTCTAACCACTGTAACTCCAAACCCCACCATGGTCCCTGGTACCTAGCAGCCCCTCCATTGATGTTTGTTGAGTGAATGAATGATGGCATGGCAGTGATGGTTCTCATGGCTACAGTTCACTTCCTGCTCCCCTCTGCTTGTGAAACCCTAGCTATTCCTAATTCAGCAAATGTGAATTGAATAAACATTTCCCTTATTTTTACAGTTTGTAATGGAATAGGAATTGGTGAATTTAAAGACACACTTTCCATAAATGCTACCAATATTAAACACTTCAAAAATTGTACCTCGATCAGTGGAGATCTTCATATCCTGCCGGTAGCATTTAGGGGGTAAGTAATAGATTAAGTTACTGGTGTAGAGAAAAATAAAATCTGCCTTGTTCAGTGGTAGAGACTGTGAATCAATAATCATCCTGTACTTGTTTCAGTGACTCCTTCACACGGACCCCGCCTCTGGATCCCAAGGAGCTGGATATTCTACAAACGGTGAAGGAGATAACAGGTGTGTGCTGCAACGTTTTATATGAACATAAAGGAGAAATCGGAGTTTTATAGAGAGAACTTTTAGATGTATTTCCTTCTCCCTCAGGATAAAAACCTTTATTCTGAAATTCTACCATTAATGACTAATTAATTCCTTGATATTTTTCAAAAATGCAATTTCCACCGCATGCAAGGGGTGAACACTCTAAGAAAAGACTCTGGTCATCCATGACTTCACGTGAACATGTTTAATCCCTCGTCTCTCAGCTGAGGGCAATGTCTTGATGGCCCAGCGACTTTGGTGGGTAGAGAAAGAAGGGCAGAATGGTAAGGGAACAGCATGGGCTCTCAAGCCTTGTAGACTAGATTTCACATCCCTGCTCAGCCACCAGCGGGCCTTGGGTCCTTCCTTCCATCAGAGCTCCACTTCCCTCATCCCTAAAAAGGGCATAATGAGACCTAAATAACAATATTGTTTTGAGGATTGAAATTAAATAAGGAAAATGCATAAATTTCCTTGTATATAATAACAGCTCAATACATGGCCATTATCATCAAGAGCAGGAGCTCTTGGGGTCGTCAGATACGTAGCCCAGCAAGGCTCTCAGGGCCGCAGCACCACGGGGACAGCCTGTTGGGTGAGAGTTGGGCAGTGGGAGAGACGCAGCAGGGAATAGGAATTCCAGGGGAGAGACGGAATGCCCAGGGTAGAATCGTGCCTTGGCTTGCATCTGCACACATGTATACACTCAGTGAAGGTGATAACAAGTCAAACCAAACGTTCACCTTTTCTTCTCCTACTATAGTCTCTTGAGAATCCTTTAATAATGTCTCATACAAAAAAGGAATTTCTAAGCGGTATGTGTCTGAACCTTCCTTCTGCTTTGTAGGGTTTTTGCTGATTCAGGCCTGGCCAGAAAACAGGACTGACCTCCATGCTTTCGAGAACCTGGAAATCATACGTGGCAGAACCAAGCAACAGTAAGTTGACCCCAGCCCCAGCCTGGTAGATCCTTTCTTATTTTTTTATTTTGAAATAAGACTTAACGAGAGTTTGAAATTAGACTTACGGAAATGTTGCAAAGACATTGCAGAGAATTCCCTATATCCTTCACACAGCTTCACCTAATGTTAACGTCTTACATGAGCCTGGAGCAAGTATCAAAATGAGGAAATTAACGTCAGCACAGACTTGGTTCTGGTTTCACCCGTTTTTCCATGAATGCCTTTGTGCTGTTTCAATGTCCAGTCCAGTATCCCACATTGCATTCCGTTTTACGTCTCTGTAGTCCCTTGCATATAGTTTCTCTGTCTTTCCTTCTCTTCCGCCGTCAGGCATTTTGTAGCATGTTTTCTCCTGATGTGACTGAAGTTATGCGTTTTGGGCAAGAAGAGCACTGAGGTGACGTATTCTTCTCAGCACGTTATATCAGGATGACCTAAGAGGCTTTTTGGCATTCAATGTTTCTTTCAGGATTTCCACTTTTCCAATTCCAACAGTGAAATACACACAGACACACACACACGCATCTTTAACATAATAAGTATAATAATTAGTTTTATGGTGAGGAGGAATTTGAGAATCTCTTGGTCAAGTGTGACTTGGAAACAGTCTGGTTCCCAGAACTGTTTCCTAAAATTGACTTCTAAAAGGACTACGTAGTATTGTGCAATATTAAAGAAAATCAGGATATGGTACATATAAAATAAGCATTGCTTTCCAAAAGTTGCCTTGGCTATGCGTCTCTGATGCTAAACATGTAGCTAACATTGCTTCCCAGAAATGCCCCTCTGCTCTGAGTTCTGAGGAATATTTCCTCTACCCAAGGTTCATACAGAGACGAGAGATTTAGATCACTTTTCTTAGGTGACTGGCATGTACTTCTTGGCTTAGTTTTAGGGGTTTAAAGAAGATAAGGATTGCTTTTTTCTTTTTACTGAGAACTCCAGTGA
Source organism: Equus caballus (assembly GCF_041296265.1). Lineage (NCBI taxonomy): Eukaryota > Metazoa > Chordata > Mammalia > Perissodactyla > Equidae > Equus > Equus caballus. The sequence goes on from NC_091687.1 coordinate 24,772,597, forward strand.
CACACAGTCCCTACTGGGGCAGGGTGACCACTGATTCCAGGGTGTGGCTCACCAAAGCCAGGCCTTCCCGCAAGGAAGACCCCAGCTTTGTCTCTGGTGTCTTGGCTCCCCTGGGTGCATGTTGGGGAGAATGCCTAACAGTAGTGGTGCAGGCCTCCCACCTAAGGCCCTTTGCTTTCCCCAGGGGCCAGATTGTGGGAAGAGAGAGGGAGAAAGGGTGAGGAGAGAAAGAGAAACAAGGAGAGAAGGAGTCTCCAAATTACACTTAAAGCTTTTGTCATCTCATGCCTTAATTATCAGTCTCTTCATTCAATACTGTCTCAACTGGCCCATTCTCCATCCTGGTGTCCAGTGAGCTTCCTAAAAATGCAGATCTCTTTCCTGTGTTTTCCCATCATCTGCAAACAACAACTCAAGCTCTTCCACATGGTGTCCGAGGTCTTCTGGCCTCTTGTATTTGGATGTTTGAGAGATTAGAACATGTTCTCAATTCACAGGCAAAATAAAACTTCAGTAAATAAAATAATAACATAAAAACATTTATTCAGCCCCCAGTCTGCCACTGGGATTAAAGATACTAAATGAACAAGGAACTAGCTTTTCCTTGGAAAAGCTTAAAAAACACTTGCAATTTTCAAAAGTTGCAGTACATCCCTTCCACAGTGTGACTTCCGATCGCTGAAAGGCAGGCTGTAGTAGGTCTAAAGTGGTCCAGAAGAAGAAAATAAAGTTTTTAGTGATATTATGTTTTCATAATTTTTCACAATGTTATTTTTCTTCTTTCCAAATTAGTGGTCAGTTTTCTCTTGCGGTCGTCGGCCTGGACATTACATCTTTGGGATTACGCTCCCTCAAGGAGATAAGTGATGGAGATGTGATCATTTCAGGGAACCGAAACTTATGTTATGCAAATACAATAAAATGGAAAAAACTGTTTGGGACCTCAAGTCAGAAAACCAAAATTATAAACAACAGAAGTGAAAAAGACTGCAGTAAGTAATCACTTTGGTTTGGCTGTGGAAATGGTTCCAATGGGTCACTTATTTTGATTTAAAATATTGAAAAGCCATTCTCAAACATTTAAATTACTTTTTTCATTCCTGAGGAACAAATTAAAAGAAATCTGTATATTCTTAATTATAAAGTTATCATGTGAAGTTCATCAGAATTGTTTCTAGATCATTCTCATTTCACAGGATGAATTTGCCTTGAGGTTTATTCTATCAGTTATTTGTAATTTACTAAGCTAAATTTAGTATTGGTTTTATTACATTTTAGCTGTAGGTTCCTCCCTGCTCATTTCAGCCTCTAATGACTATAGCTACACACACATAAACACACACATGAATGGGATGAACATTTCACATTGGCATTTCCTATGCTGAGTTTAGAGCCACAGACAGCTTTCGAAGCTGGGCATGCACCAACGAACGCCCTGTGCTGAGACCCTGGCCCCTGGCAGAAACAGATCTGAGTTCAAATCCTAGCTCTAACCCTTCCAAGCTTTGAGACCTTCGTCCATTTACTTCATATCTTTAGGCTTTGGCTTTCTCATCCATTAAATGGAGATAATAATGATTCCCAGTGCTACTGAGAGAATTAAATGAAATTCTGTATGTAAAGCTCTTGGCCTGGCACATGGCAGGCGACCACAAACCTTCCTTATTGTTACCATCAGCTATGATATTCATCAGCAAAATACCACCCAGGCCATCCAGGTCCCGTCGGCCCCCACTAGGGAAAAGGGAACTTGCAGTCGGCCTCTGGAAGCCCCTTTTGTGTCACTGCTTCTTCCAGGGCCGCCGGCGTATCTGTGCAACTCAAGATCTCAGAGAACCCAGCTCCTCACTTACTGGTGTTGTCTCAACTGGCCCCTCTGGTCACTTTTCCATAACTGATTCCTTGCGCTCACTCTGTCTTCTCAGAGACCGTTGGCCATGTCTGTAATCTGTTATGCTCGTCAGAGGGCTGCTGGGGCCCAGAGCCCAGAGACTGCGTGTCCTGCCAGAACGTCAGCCGTGGCAAAGAATGTGTAGAGAAGTGCAACATTCTGGAAGGGTAAGACATTATCTTTTAATCCATTTGTTTTGATTAAAAAATAAGACTTCGGATTGTTTTTATAGGTTTATAGTTATTCAGTTTGATTCTTTTCTTTTCTTTTTCTTGGCAACTATTAATCACAACAGGAAATGAACAAACTTTTTTCATTACTTAATTTAATCCAATAATTTATAGAATCTCTTTTTCTGGAAATATCTTATATTTTTCTAACCTGCAAAGTTCCCAAGACAAATAGAACAGCCGTCAGTGGCTCATATGGCCAAGACCATGGCCGTTTGTTCTCTTCTTTGCAGTACATTCATCCTGCTGTGTCAAAATATGTTAATACAAATTACATTTCCTGGTTAACTTTTGTTTTATGTTCAAGAAACACTTAACAGTGCTAATAACTTTAAAGGTAACCATGGGCAAAGACATAATCATATAACGTTTGTTGAATTTACTTGCGATGATTAAAAAGTATATAGTCTGTTGATTCTATGAGAATCTTGATATTGATATAAAGCTTTGAATAATCACAAATAACGACTAAAAACAAATTAATAGGAAAGTAAAATTGAAAGATAGGGAGAAATTTTTAAAAAATTTTTTAAAAAGGGAAATTTTGCGGTAGGGAAGAGCCGTAGAAATTACAGAGGGCTACAGAAAATCTTACTTCCTGTTCTGCTGTCAGGCCTTAGGGTACAGCTGGGATCCAGAAACATTCAGGAGCAGAATGAAGACCAAGTTCAATTCCATAGGAAGGAATTCTTTAGCTGATAGGCTTATTAACCTAGCAGTAATTTGCATAATTAATGGTACTGTTTCAACAAGTGGGAAATACTGGTGTAATCCTGATGGCTACAAATAGACACTAATCTCATGTTTTCAGTTTTCATATCTCTTTAAAGAGACAAAGTAACTAAAATAACCATGTCGGTAGTGCCCCATGCCTTTCCCGTAGAGAACTTTGGTGTCCAGCAGCACCTGCTCCCTTTTCAAGACAGGTCCTTCAGCAGGCGTGATAACCCAGAGAAGAAGCACAGAAAAAAACAGTTCCAAGTCTTTGGTTTCACTGATGCCATTTGCCTGGAAAGGAGGACTTAGGGAACATATTTTCGGGTATGACCATCCCTTGTTCACTGCATGGAGTGAAGACTCATGGTTAACTACCAGGCAGATTTCAGTGTTCTTAACAGCTGTCACAACAATTTTGTCCTTTCAACTGAACATCAGCTTCTTGCTTAGCATTGATCTACGTCTTTGAAGAGTCATGGAAATATTACAACCAAATTTTTTCACACCTGTGTTCCGTACTTACTGTTTTTAGTAATAACAATTGAGCAAGTTTTAATCTCTCTCCCTCCTTTTCCGGTGCATTAGTCTAGTTACCATTTCTGTGCTGTTTAATTTAAATATCCATGAATCTGATACAGGAGAGAGGAGGTACCTCCTAAGGACTATTTTCTTTTTTGTTATTTGTTGCCATGGTTTCCTAGTATACAAAAATTGTGCCTATAGAAAAATGTAGGGAGGATGCTTTGATTATAAATGAAGCTTATGTGTTTATTCAGGGAGAAGATGAGCAAGGATTCAGTTAATAGAATCAATTTATTATATTTAGTCCTAGAGTCCCAATCGTTTGACCTTCACCTAAATTATTGTGGATTTCTGAGAGAGATGATTCGTGTCATCTGAAATTTCAGACCCGTCAACTCAGGCAGTTGTAACCACCCAGCATTTTGAAGCAGGATCTCTTGGAATGGCACTGATCGGTTTCCTTTCTTCCTCCTCTCAGCGAGCCAAGGGAGTTTGTGGAGAATTCCGAGTGCATACAGTGCCATCCAGAATGCCTGCCCCAGGCCATGAATATAACCTGCACAGGACGTGTAAGAACATGTTTGATGTTATTCCCTCAAATGTCACAGGGAAAAGCACCTGTAGAACCACAACTATGACCCAACATCCCCCTGGAGCTGTTAAGGACAGTCCAAGTCCACTTCCCAGACAAGAGGCTCTGCGATCTCACACTTGGGTCAGAGGGGCTGTGATTGAGTTGAAGTCATCACACAACTCGCCTGGCAGGAGCTTTCTCCTTTTCTGTCCAATATCCCCAAACACATTTGATGATGACTGCTCTTTCAATACAAAACAGGGAAGCCTTGTGGACTGGGTATATTGTCAGCCAGTTTTCACTATTTCTGACATCTGTCATCTTTGCTTTATCATTTTAATCAAACATTGTTAAATTCTTGTTTGACATTAGTTAATAATTATTTGAAGAATTTTTAAAGAAATACGTAGGAAAACTTTTCAAAATTCAGTTTCTGGGGTTGGCCTGGTGGCATAGTGGTTAGGTTCACCTTGCTCTGCTTCAGCGGCCCAGGGTTTGTGGGTTCAGATCCCAGGCACAGACCTACACACCACTCATCAAGCCATGCTATGGCGGTGCCCCACAGACAAAATGGAGGAAGATTGGCACAGATGTTAGCTCAGGGACAATCTTCCTCAAGCAAAAAGAGTAAGGTTGGCAACAGATATTAGCTCAGGGCCAATCTTCTTCACCAAGAAAAAAAAAAATCGGTTTCATATCTATATGTTCAGTAATAATCTTTTAAAGAATATAAATAAGAATTCAGGTCCCTCTCACACCAGTGTCCTAATGTTGTTAATGCTCACTATTATTTATATAAGGAGCTCTGTTTGGATTTGATCTTCAACAACCATATCTAAATCTACTAATTGAAAACAATTTGCAGAAATTTTCTCTAAATCAGGCAGAAGATGACAAGACTGTTTTAAGGTATAGGTTGCCAACATGGCTAGTTACAAAGTAAACCCCTGATGTACAAGTTTCCATGGTGTTGGGTTAAATTTTCATCATTGACATAAAATAATTGATGATACTGACTTTGTCATCTGGTTGTTCTGGGTCTGGGAACACTCAGTCTTTGCGTGGACAAAACTGAGACGTCAGAAAACTTAGCCAACAGGCAAGTCCTTCCCTATTAGTCTTATTTCAGTCCCTTGATGAAGTGTGTGCGACATGACCCAAGCAGTCCCAGAGCTTGCATTTCTGTGAGTTTTGCAAGGGCATTCCAAGTTTGATAAACAGAATCACATTTCGCATGTGACACAGTTAATTCTACAGCCACCATTGCGCTTGCCACTTGCTACCTTCTCATCACTGGAGAGACGTAGCTGTGGGTTGTCTTAAGTTTTCTTTGGCAAGTCTGGCTTCCCTTTAACTTCAAATCTGACATGCAGGAAAGTCCATCTGACGATAAGGATATAAATATACATGAAGGCCAATGAAGATTGCTTTGACAAGAAACAATCTCACAATGTATTAATAAAATGTAATAGAATATACAGTGTAGCTTCTTTTATGTTTTTATACATTATATGCATTTAAAGTCAGGAAAACTTAACACTGAGCTGTTAACAGTGGTCCCCTCAAGCAGAATCACAGACAGACTTGCTGTGTACTCCTTTAAGAACTTCTATATTATTTGACTTTTTTCACAGTAAGTATTTTAAGTAAAAAGTTACTTCCATTTTGAAAAAGAAAGAGACATACATAAATGTATTTTTCCGCCTTGGTGCAGGGCCCAGACAACTGCATAAAGTGTGCTCACTACATCGATGGCCCTCACTGTGTCAAGACCTGCCCGTCTGGAATCATGGGAGAAAACAATACCCTGGTCTGGAAGTTTGCGGATGCCAATCACGTGTGTCACCTGTGCCATCCAAACTGTACCTACGGGTGAGTGGAAGCTCAGCCCTAGAAAAGAAAATACAGAGCAACAAAATGGACCCTATCTTTCAAATTTGTAGACTGAAAATGTCTCCAGAATTTCCAGGCAATAAATTACAGGCATTTGTATTTGAGTCATTCACTTCTGGTGTTTAGCTCCATGGCCGTGGCAGCAGCAAGGACATGCTTGTGGGCAGATCATGGTGCAGGTAGGAATGCCTCTCAGCCTCTCACTATGTTTGTCATGCCAGGGCTCTGTTCTGCAATGCCATCATGTCCCAACAAGAAAGAGTAAGTGACAGATGAGGTGAGAGCATAGGTCCTGCCAGGTCTCTAAGTTTTCTACATATCTTTCCCGATGACTGGAATTCATATTGGAATCTTTTATTGTTGTTTTTTAATTAATGTAAGAAAACATGGCCTAAAATGTTGCTTGAAGACACTTTTTCTTTTAGCTAGTTGATTGCTAAGCTTTTACTAAGTAAATTAAAACTATTTTGACTGCAATTAACAGAAGCACTCAAAATGTATGTATCCTGTTTACTGAAATGATAAATTTGGCAATCAAACTGGACTGTTCCCAGCAATCAGAAAGAAAAGTTGAGTTGTCATATATAATATTTCACATTTCCTTATATTTCTCATAATCCTCAACCTTACTTGGAACTGTTACTCTTTTTCCTCTGGATCCATCTCTTACTAGCTATGTGGCCTTGGACAAGTGTCTTAAGCTCTCTGTGCCTCTTTCCTCATCTATAAATTAGTGTACTAATACTGCATAGCTCACAGGATTTTTGTGGACTTGAGTTAATATGTATAAGCTACTTAAAATAATAGTGCTCTAGTGGTTAAGATTCATAGCTCTCACCACCATGGCCCGGGTTCGTCTCCTGGTCAGGGAACCACACCACCCGTCTGTCGGTTATCACGCTGGCAGCTGTTGTGTTGTGGTGATACTGAAAGCTACACCACCAGTATTTCAGATACCAGCAGGGTCACCCATGGTGGACAGCTTTTAGCAGAGCTTCCAGGCTAAGACAGACTAGGAGGAAGACCTGGCCACCCAGTTCTGAAAAAATTGGCCATGAAAACCGTAGGAATAGCCACGGAGCATTGTCCAATACATTATGCGCTGAAAGGTGAGAGGATAGCACAAAAGGCAAGGCAGGTTCTGCTCTGCTGTACACAGGGTCACTAGGAGTTGGAATTAACTCGATAGTACTAACAACAAAAACTTAAAATAGTGCCCGAGCACCTGAGCACTGATGGTGGTGATGGAGCTGGAGATGAGGTGGTAATAATGCTGGTGACTGTGTTGCTATTAATGATACTGGTGAAAGGAGGTGGTCTTGGTGCCAGTGCTGGTGGTAGTGATAGTGGTGGTGATTATGACTGTGACGATGATGATTACTGTCCTTTTTCTTTTCTTTCTTTCTTTTTTTTTTTTTTGCTGAGGAAGATTCGCCCTGAGCTAACATCCATGTTAATCTTCCTCTATTTTGTATGTGAGCCACTGCCATGGCATGGCCACTGTTGAGTGGTGCAGGTCCATGCCCAGGAGCTGAACCAGGCCACTGAAGCAGAGTGTGCCAAACTTAACCACAAGGCCACCATGGCTGGCCTATGATTAGTGTTTTTTGTCCTTTTTTAAAAGATTGGCACCTGAGCTAACATCTGTTGCCAATCTTCTTCTTTTCTTTTTTTTTTTTCCTTCTTCTTCTCCCCAAAGCCCCCTGGTATATAGTTGTATATCCTAGTTGTGAGTGCCTTTGGTTGTGCCATGTGGGATGCCACCTCAGCATGGCATGATGAGTGATGCCATGTCCACGCCCAGGATCCAAACCAGCAAAACCCTGGGCCACCGAAGCAGAGCGCACGAACTTAACCACTCGGCCACGGGACCGGAACCCCCACTCCCACACTGATTAGTATTCTTAAGGGATGAAGAACCTTCCAGTTAGACTTCTAAAAATCAGGAGTCTTGAAAAATTTTCCAAATGTGTCCTAAGTTTACCAAGAAATATTTTAATTGCATTTGTATGGAAGAGCCTAGGCCTGGAGACAAGTGACCTGGATTCAAGAATGACTAGTACCCTTGTCACTTTGGTCATTTCACCTTCCTGAGTCTCAGCCGCTGTGGGAGTAAATGGAAGGGCTGCATCCTTCTATGACCCTGTGGTACAGAAGTTTCAGTCCTAGGTGACTGAAAGGTAAATCCTCAGCTAACATATAAGAAACCTTGTCGTTTCTTCTGTGGTTTGCAAATGATTGACTTTACCTGCTAATCTTAATCTAATCCATTGCTTTTTTCCAAACGGTCTGGCAATATTTTGCCAAGTTTCCCACCAAGAGAAACAAAAATAAAAAAATTAAAGCCAATAAATTAATTTGAGTAGGGCTGGCATTTTTACAATATTTCGTATTCTCATATTCGGGAAATGATATATTTTTCCATGTATTTAAGTCATCTTTTTTCACATTTCAGTGAAGTTTTGCAGTTTTTTCTTTCATGTCCCACCTAAGTATTTTGTATTTATTTTTGCTATTGTGAAATGGATCTTCTTTTCTAGATATCTTCTAGTTTATTATTGCTAATTTATAAGATAGCTTTTGACTTTTTGGTGGGGGGGACATACTCATCTTGCTTTGATTGGCTTTACTGAACTTCCTTTGAAATTAGTGTTTTAATTCATGATCTTGAATTTTCCAGGAAAACAATCCTATCATCTCCAGTAATGATATCTTCCTCTCTTTTTCAAAAGTTTCAGATCATATTACAAGGACGAGAATTTCCAGAATAACATCAGACACAGTGGTAGTGGACATCAGAATTTTATATCTCATGGTGATGGGAATGGCTGTAATGAATCACCATTAAGAACAATATTCACTATTAGTTTAAGACACTTATCTTGTTAAAGAAATAGTCATCTATCCTACTTTTAAACTATTTTTTAAAACCTGGAATGAATTTTGAATTTCACCAAATACTTCCTTGGTAGTGATTTAAGATTTTTCATATTTTTCCCTTTGAGTATATCAGCATGCTGGTCATATTGACCAATTGCAAACTCTACAAAGCATAGTATAAACTACACTTTGCTAGTTTTTCACTTAATCTGTTTTTTCATTTTCCTAAAAAGTAAGCAATTTGGAGCAGATTCTCTAAAACAGAATTATATTAGCTGTATAAAACAAATGTGTCTTTCCTCCTTTTTGTATCTTTTAGAAATAACTGTGTATATATATTTGTGTGTCTGTGAGTATGTCATTGGGCTTACAAGGGCATCTAGAAAGTCTTTGGGCAGTTGAAATTTTCCATGAATTTAAACTCTATGAGATACAGCTTGCCAAACATAGAAAGAGGGAATTTACTCAAGGTTTAAATAAAGAATGTTAAAAAATATTAATGGTAATTTTTTTCTTCTATTTCCTTCTATAATTTCTCTCTTTCTCCCTGTTTCAAATAAAATCCTGATGCTATGCCTTTGACATACAGAGTTTCATCAATGTTTTATCTTTCGTATATTTCATTACCTTCCTTATTCTGAGTCTTTTTGTTGACAGAAGAACATATAGTTTTATATAATCTTGTTATTACTATTTGTATCTTCTCCCAAAGTCATTGATTACATAAGAATTACATGATATAAATGGGTTTAATTTTTAAAATATGGAGAAATGTTCATGGCAATATAAGGGAAAATAAGAAAACATTTCTTTGTGTATTTGTTATGTACACATTATCAAATACCGTGTCTCACTGTTTTCTCAGATGTATGTGTATGGATTAGGTGTATGGATTTTTCCTTTTGTATTGTTGAAGGAATGCTTAAAAAGTTTTAGTCATCACCACAACTCATTAGCCAGTTGTGACAGAGCCCAGAGTATGACATGGGAGCTGCCTGCTTCCCAAATGCCTGCCCGGTATGGCAGGTCTGGTGGCCCAAGAGAATGATAAGGAAACTGGAAGCAAATCCATTTTTAGGTAGAACCACATTTCCATAGGAAGTCATAAGGGGAAATTTTCTTTGAAATTTTTATCCGAAAAATTAAACAATAAGAAATTTTGTCTATTTTAATTACATGTAACATAAAAGAATAAATCAAGTGGGTGACAGAGAATAATTTCCTGACAAAATTAAATGATGGCATGATATGGCCTCTTTCACTTGACACATGACAGTCATTTCTGCAGAGTTACCAAGGGCACCATCAGCTGTCCCGAGGACCTCAGATCATTCTTCCTTACAGCACCTGTCCTATCACTGTCCTTGTCAGTCATCTCTTCAAATGTAAACTGGCCTATATTTCCCTATGGGCTTCTTATTTGTCAGTAGCTTCTTGCTAGCAATCCCTGCAGCACTGTCAGAGGCTGCATAAAACCCTGTATCGTGTCCAAAATTCACAATTTCTGTTTGCACCCACTTTGCACAGTATTCCCATCCTATTATAGTCTGGACACTGACAGGCAATGTGGGAAAAAACACTAGTGAAGGGGGATTTTGTGAGTAGGCCCAGATTTTATCAGTGGTCATCCAGTAGTGAATGTTTTTTGTCTTTGGTGATCTTGGTTTTCCTAGGACATAATAGACTATGAAATAATAAGACCTCCCTGCATATTCCACTGCCTGAAGAAGCGTGCATGTCCGGTGTAGGAATGAAGGCCCAAATCTATTGCAGGGGCAAGATTGCACTGACACCTTGGAAAAGGGGGATGGCTTAGACCCTCAAAACCAAGGAGAGTGGAGTGTAGAGATCAGAGCCCTCAAGAGATAGAAAATGTTAAGGACCAGACGACAGTGTCAAACAAGCATCCCCAGTCCTCTTCATGTATTTGAAATGTAGTTCTTTTTCTTTCCCCAGGCCATGATATGTCAGTCATTCCATTTAATGGAATATTTTGTTTTCCTGTTGACGTTTGTGTTGGCAAATGTTGCTGTACTTCAAAGCCAACTTACTCTGCCCTTTTAACCATCATTCTGTAATCACCTAATGGTGGTCTCCTCTGCTGGAATGGGAACCCAGCTGTTCAAGAGTCGCATTAAGACAAATCCTGTCTGCTTCACGTAAGACATTTCAGTTGGGTGGAAGTGGATCAAGCCAGCTCTTGCTCCTGGCTTTCTGGACCTGAAATCATCATCACCACTTCTCTGCCACTGAAATTCATGTCTTCACTTACCTGTTCCTCTCCGCCTGCTCCTTGATCAGTCTGGCCCAGGAAGTTGTTCCAGTCTCAACTCCCTCTCCTCCCCTGCTCGTATTGGCATTCAAGCCAGCTATGAGACAACTATGCTGTCAATAATAATACATGAAAACATTTCAGTTATGAAGACCAGGAACTGTCTACTTTGTTCAATGCTAGAACAATCCCCGTCACAGAGTAGACATTCAAAATATTTGCTGAGTGAATGAACAGATGAATAAATGCATAATAAACAAATGATTAACCACCAGCCCAAAATTGAGACACATTGGGATTTTAATGATTTGAGAGTAATTTAACACACATTACCTTAGGATTTAATAAAAACTCCAAGAAGAAATGCTAAAGAAGTAGAACGATCAAAATGTGTATTTCTCTTTCAACTCCTACAGCTGTGCTGGGCCAGGCCTCGAAGGCTGTGCAAGAAATGGGTAAGTGTTACAGCTTTGTGTGTAATTGACCCTGTCAGCAGTGACCCAACATGCTCTGGGCAAAGATAATGCTTTCCCGCTGTTCTGGTTGCCTCTACCTTGTCAGTTCTCACTTCTCCTCTGGGCCAGCGTAGGCATCCCTGGCAGAGATTCCACCGCTGGTTCCACCGCACTCCTCCTGCCTGCCTTGTTGGGTATGCCTCAGTGGGGCCTGCTGCATGTGGAGAAGTTGTCCAGTACGGCTCTTTCTGTGGGGCCAACCTCTGCCTTCTTTGTTACACCAGGTTGGTTGGATCCTTCTCTTCCAGCTTCTCGTCTTTTTTTTCCTCACTGACCCAGTTGGCCTTATCACAATCCCAAGTTTGAATGACCTTTCTGTTCGATGACAGATGTCCAATATGGGGGAATTTTCTCCCCTTCCTTCCCTTTCTAAACATGACTTCCTTCAGCATTTCAGTTCTGATCAATTTGCCATCATTGCTGGAAGTGCTAAACTGAGAAAAGCAGTATTGGGAATTCCTGTTCAGACTCATCAGGAAAGAGTGGTATTATCAATTAATAATATCTAGTGAGGAATCACAATTCTATACAAGGCACCTGTTTGCTCTTCTTGATATCCCTAACACCAGCCAAACCTCCAGGCACCTCTTCCATTTCTACAAAATCCCTTCCCTGCCTCAACATCAGCTCGCACCTCTGCCTCAGAATTAGCCGTGATAACAGATCCCTCCTACTATCAAGTGAGACATTAAAGACAAATAAGGCAGTTTCTCAGATTTTCTGTCATGCCACCTCTTCACTTAGCAAAGACCCTTGCAAAATTTTTCCTATTTTTCATACTACAGTAAGTATCTTAGTAATGATATTTTTCTGTCACATACCAACCTTGAAACCAATGGACATTCCTTATTTTCTTTACTCTTGTAAACTTTTTCTCTTCTCTTGTCACTCATCCACCCTTACTGTGGCTCCCCATGGAACACATACTCTGTAACAAATTATTCCTTATATCTTCCCTTCAAAATAGTAAAAGCCCATTAATTCAAACTGCATTAACTGGGGAGATAGTGTAAAGCAGGAGATGACTTTTGCACTCGGTAAGAAGAAAGTGTTGTAAATGCTGTTTTCATGAAGTATGTTCAACCCACTTACAAGAAATTTGTAAGGATGCTGGTACCTTTTTTGGATGCAAATAATGCTTCTAATTGATCATTGATAGTCATTAACATTTCTACCTGAAAATATGCCATTTGCCAGAAGCCTAAATGGCATAGATATTTGATAATAATAACTTTATAAAGATTCTAAATTCAGAATCTCCTAATTCAGATGGTTCTTCCCCAGTGAGCTTTAGAGCCTGAGTTTTGCATTTTTGCTGTCCCTGAAATCAGACACAACCTTGTGGGAGGAGGAGTGCGTTAAAGTGGTTTGAGGCCACATGATGACATCACTCATCTATGACAGTGATGTTTTCTATGTCAGAATCCTATTACTTTATAACCTCCTCCAAGCTCATTCATAAAGCATTTCACATGGCTGTTGTCCCATCTTGAAAGCCAAGGACATTATTGAGAGAGTCCCTTCACCCAGCCTGGCCAGTAGACAATACACATCTCCTCTGTGTGGAATGCCATGCTTCAAATATATGGAGACACTCTGGGGATACATCCACATCCATATAAAAAGCATTATTGAAGTCTGAGTTACTTTTTGAATGATGTGTTTTCATAATCAGCAGATTAAAATATAACCATCATATGGAGAGGTCCGGATGATACCTCAATTTAACAAATGAAAAGAGCAGGACAGAGGCAGTGGGTGGAAAGAAGTTAGAAACGCTGCCCGAGAACTCTTAGTCAGTTTTCTTTTCTCCCTTTGGAAGCTGCTCAGCATTCCACTTTCTGAGATAGTTTTAAATGATGTGACTGTATCAAAATATGCTGGAAGTATGTAAAATGCCAGGGTGATAAAATCTGCCAGCAAACCTTACCTTGCCATGTGTCTCCACCTCGTTGCAGGCCCAAGATCCCATCCATCGCTACTGGGATTGTGGGCGGCCTCCTCCTGGTGGTGGTGGTAGCCCTTGGGATTGGCCTCTTTTTGCGCAGGCGGCACATCGTCCGGAAGCGCACTCTGCGCAGACTCCTGCAGGAAAGAGAGGTGAGTGTGCACCCCGGCCTGTGCACCCCGTCAGCACCCCATCAGAGTCCTCACTGCCCCAGATAAGAGCAAGGGCTGTGCAGACTTGCTATTTGAAATTTTGTATTTTAAGTATGTAATTGTAATATTATGCTTTATTTCTTGGGATGGAAAAACCAGGAAGAATCTCTGAATGTCTAATTATAAGCAATTAGTTACATTTTGGTGCATCTATCCAATGAAATGCAAATGTTTCTAGAGTAAGTCACACAACATGGTTGCAAAGCCGTGCAGAGTGCTTTTTACAGTATAGCACCAGTGTACATGCCCAGGAGAAAGTCTTGTGAATAGGTATGTAATTGAGCTCCTGTAAAGGCACTGTGGTTGAGGAGATGCTACTTTGGGAAATGCCATTGTCCACACCAGTGCTGTTCCTTTTTGAGCTCTGTGTGTGACTGATGTTATCCCTGACACTTATCAAGTGTCCAGCAGTGTGTCAGATGCCAGAGTCCCTGGGAGGAGAGACCCATAGCAGCTCGTAGCATAGTGACACCTGTGGGTTATGAGCTCCTACAGGCTACCAAAATGACCACTGTATAAAAATTTTCCTCACCAAAATTTTCTCAATTCCAGCTAATTAGCCTGGAAACAGAAATTGCATTTGTTGAAATGGAGCCATTCTGTTCAAGGACACTAGTATCAGGGAGTCCCTGTTCCTACCATCTTTTATGAAGTTCTTTAGAGAAGGTGTCCATTTTTCCTTTTGAGGGAGCATGGCAAGTTGTTTGTGCTAAAGCGCAACCGCACACTGCTGTGTCTGCACCTGCATAACACCCTCCTCCCCCGGGGGCACTGAGTGTTGATGCCGAGCAGCACTGGCTCTAGTTCCTTGTCTCTCACAGCTCGTCGAGCCTCTTACACCCAGCGGAGAAGCTCCGAACCAAGCTCTCTTGAGGATCTTAAAGGAAACCGAATTCAAAAAGATCAAGGTGCTAGGTTCTGGAGCATTCGGCACAGTGTACAAGGTGAGGCCACTAGAGGTGTGATACTGAGGCTTCTGGGGACTCGGGTTGGCAGCCCCCTCACATTCTAGGTGGGCAAATGCAGAGTCCTTGGCTGTGGTCTGTTTAGCATCGTGGTCTGTTCTTTGTGTCACTGAAGCTTTGGGAAATTACACCATTTTCTCAAGTTATTGAGAGGAAATCTTTTATAATCACAATAACAAATAAGTGGTCCTGTGAGACCTGTACACAGGCAAAAACATTTTTATGGATGACACATTGACCTTTTAGAGGGGTGGGTGGCACAGATGGATTCTGAAGGAGGATTGTCTATCACTGAGTGACAGCATCCAAATAAAGCCCAGGTTAAAACAGCTTCTTTTTAATTTGTTTTTCTACATCCTCTTTGCATTAAGTCTGATTGCAGTTAGGTCTAGACCTGGCGTCTTAGAATTCTGCGTGAAATGATCCACACTGGTTTTATAACTAGCACAAGTTTAGGGTTTTTGAAATCTAACTAATTCATGGAACATGATAGCTAAAGAGCTACTGAGGGGGCCGGCCTGGTGGTGCAGCGGTTAAGTGCGCACGTTCTGCTTCTCAGCGGCCCAGGGTTCGCCGGTTCGGATCCTGGGTGAGGACATGGCACCGCTTGGCACGCCATGCTGTGGTAGGCATCCCACATATAAAGTAGAGGAAGATGGGTACGGATCTTAGCTCAGGGCCAGGCTTCCTCAGCAAAAAGAGGAGGACTGGCAGTAGTTAGCTCAGGGCTAATCTTCCTCAAAAAAAAAAAGAGCTGCTGGGATGTCATCACTCCCAGACCTGATGGCCTTGCAATGCAGAGTTTGCTCGATGTCCCTTACCCTTTGGGATAGTGTCACTAATAAAGTCCATCCAGCTCACAAGTTACGTATTGCATGGTAAGACAATTGCCAGTTAATGTCTTCCCTCTGTCTTTGTCATAGGGGCTCTGGATCCCAGAAGGTGAGAAGGTTAAAATTCCTGTGGCTATCAAGGAATTAAGAGAAGCCACGTCTCCAAAAGCTAACAAGGAAATTCTTGATGTGAGTGTCTGCTTTGTTTTCTGGTTGTCCACAGGCCTGGACGTCAGAAGCCACCTTTTCTGGTGTCTGGCAGCACATTGCTCTGTTTTAGACTTTTTTTCATCACCATATTCTAAATGTTCACTTTTTATATCTTTTTTCCCTTCTAGCTGTAGTTGGTATAATTCCCTCTCAGGCCTTGTCTTACAGAGAAAACTCACCTCGTCCATTCTATTATCTCCCCCAAAAGGATAGAAACTTACAGGTGCTGGGCATTTACCAAAGGCTCCTGATGAACCTATGGTGCAGGTATTGTGCTCAATATTTTTTGGATGAGGAAATGGAGGCATGAAGAAATGTGCTCAGGTTCACACGGCTGGGGTAGAATTCAAGCCCTTTGTTACTCCTGACTCTGAAACTCATGTTCATTTTGCTGTTATCTTATCTTTGAAATGGCTTTTTAAAGGTGCCTAGGGTTAATAATATGATGCCCACTCTATAAACTCTTGCCCACTTGCTGTACTTTCTCCCCAAATAATTTAAATTTATTCTCCAGTGTCTGCTGATTGTTTTTATGGAGTAAGTCTTTAGAATGTCCCACAAGATGATTGTTATGTGTTTGGTTTCGATTCTACTGAACTTTCTCCACCTTGTCTTGACCTTCACTAGCCAATGAGGGGGCTGCACACTCTTAGAAAGAGGCTGGGCCATCCTGGAATTTGGCGGAGGCCACTTTAAGGAGATGCTCTGGAACATGCAGTCGGCAAACCCTCCAGGGTCTTGTGTTAACAACATTGGCCTCTGCTTGCTGTGGGTTGATGAAAATTCTTGCCCTTGTCCCAAGACAGAGTCAGTGAAAGGGGAGGTAGAGGGCTTAGTAGTGGGTTGGAGAAATAGTCAAAGAAAAAGGAAAACGACAGCCTTTTTTGCCTCAAAAATCTAGAGAATTTAGCCAAGAAGGACAAAAGTCAGATGTAATATTCCCCACTCTTGTATTTAACCCACAGAATAGTTAGTAAGCAAAACAAACATGAGCCTTTTTATAAATACGTTTAGATTCAATGAACTTCCCAGTGGCAGAACACTCTCCACTTCAATTTTCTCCGGGCAGCCTTCCCTCCTTTTATTATAATGAGGAAATTCCCACTGTGGTACACTTCTAAATGAAAGATGATGTATTAATACAGTGCAGTAGAAAATCTCACATATCAATGATATACTTATCAAGCAAAATTTTCTTTCATTTTAATGGCTTGCAAATTCATGTGAAGTTCCATTACACAATGTCAGTATCTATTAACATAACCATAGGAAATATAGTGGACGAGCCATTTGTGAAGTCTCTTCACTTAACAACCTCTGGCTCCCTCACCTATACTGTTAAAAAAGAAAATATATTTGCAGAACTGGCTTTCTTAGTTCATTTTTTACTCATTTAAGAAATTCTAATAAATTTCACAAAGTGATGTTGAAATGTGAATTTCAACAATATTTACAATGCAGAGTAAGGGTGATTTTTAAGACAATAGCTATGCTTTTGGGAAGGAAGTAGTTTTCACTGAACAGGGCTCCCCGGGACTTCTAAAACTGGAGGAAATCTGCTTTTGTGTGGCAGAGGAGGGATGGAAGACAGAAAAGGTAAAGACTTACAAGTTTAAAAAGTTAAAAAAGTCCCTTTTTTGCCTCTTGCTCTGCATCTCTCCTGCTCTCCCTCCATTGTTTTTGTTTCCTCTCCTTCCCCACGTCCTGTTTCTTCTTTCTATTCGTCTTTGTCTTCTCCTCTCATATCAAATGTTATGACTCAGTTAGGGGCAACGTACTTGAAGCAGGCGTTCTCATTTGCTTTTCCCGCAGCTCCGTCTGCCCAGTGCTCACGGGTACCTGTTGGTGCAGGGTGTTGTGTGGGTGACTGAGAGCCCCCTGAAGGCAGAGGCGAAGCTGAAGCAGGCTGTTTCTGCTAAAGGAAGCAAAAGCTGGCGCTTCTAAGGCCAGTTTCCACAGTGAGCTGAAGAGAAAGTTAATTCTTTGACAGGGCAGCCCACGGGGTAGGGCGTGCTCTTTGAAATGCTCACAAGCATGTGTCAAGGCTTCCACTCAGACACTTCTTCCCCTACTGAGGCCAGACACTGAGACCCAGCACACACACACTGTAGCCCCTGGTTTAAGTTGCTACCAGCATAGTAGTTCCAAAAATGTAGGGCCACCTACTCTTCATTCTTCAGATCAGGCATATGCCTCTCCTGAAGGAGTTTAAAATCTGGTGGAATCCTTTTTCTCGTTCTTAAAATAGTTCACAAATGAGGGAGACAAGCAGGAAGGAAGGTACGAAGTTATTTGGACAATTGGGACAAAAAATAATAAACTTTCAAGGTCACCAAGCCTCAGAGACACCCCTGCCATGTGACTCAGGCGTCAGCCTTTGGGGTCTCTGAGTGTGAGCTCCGCCTACCAGCCTGTGGGCCTGGCTGGGCAGCTAATTCAGAGATTGTTGTGGAATACCAAGCATGCTTGCTGTAGGTCACAGTGCACCTTTGAGATTCCAAGATAAACAGTGAAGAACAAAGCTCACTTTAACTTCTGCACACACTGAACAGGGCACACGACCAAACAGTGTCCCCATAGTGCCTGGGGGTGGGGCGGAAATGATGACCTGGTTCTGTTGCTCTATCAGATTTTAATGGGATCAGGACTTGGCAGGGCTCCAGGCCCTGTGTGGCCTGACACCCACGCCCCATGCTCTGTTCTCAAACTTCCGGGTCCAGGTCTCTCCTTGCCAGCCCCACAACAGATGGGAGTTTGAACTGCTCCAGTTTGCAGATTTTTCTCCCCTCTAAAATGAATACAATATGTTTCCAAATCTCAACCAGATCTTGAGAAAATAGGAATAGCTAGAGGATTTCTTTGGTATTATGTTTGTACAGTTTCCCAGAATTGGGAGAGAAACGTGATTTGTGCTTTTCTGGCAATTGCATGGCCTGTTAATCTTTCCATAGACTTCCCAGTTTAAATTTAGGACAGGCAGTGGAAAGAAAATGCAAAACAGATTTGTATATGTGCTGTGTGTCTCTTAGCATCTAGAGTTTCCTGGTAGACCTTTATCCAGAACGCTCAACAAGGCAGCACAGGAGGCCACCAGGCGACATGGTAGGCAGGGTGAGCAGGGTGTCAGGGAGGGCCCAGCCCAGGACACCACATGCGGGGCCAGTGCTGACACTCAGAACGTGGTTTCGGGTGGGTCATTCGCCTCCCTGGGCTTCAGCTTCCTCTTCAGACTTCAGATAATGGCCCCAGAAGAAATGCACTTGCAGGCCTTTCCACTTCGAACTGTTTATAAACTGCCCTTCTCAAAGACGAACGGATGTTCAAATGTCCATAAGTATTGAATATCTACTCTTTACTATTGTGATACTAAGGTATCAATGTAAAAGAAAATAACAGACTCTACTTGAAAGCAGAGTGCCTACCACTCACGAAAGTGTCCCAGAGTCTGCAACGAATATTAAAAGCGACAAGGATTTCTTTTGTTAATGGAAGTGGCATGGTCTCTGCTTTGCTTTGAATTTCTGGCTTGGTATGGTTTCCATGTGGTTCAACCCTGATGTTCTCGAGGCGCTTATGTGCCTCGATGTGTGGTAGGTGCCCCTGGATGACAAAAGAAGAAAAGGTCTAGCCCTCTCACCTAAGCACTTACCACACTTGCAGGAACATATGTGGGGGAAACTGAGGCAACAGATGCGTAGCGTTTGCCCAGAGGGTTCAGTGGTAAAGAGCACTGGGCATGTTCTGGGAGCTGGATGCAGGCCTCTCAGACAGCATGGCATGCAATGATACTTTTTTAAATCACACAAATATTTAAGTGCAGATTATGAGGAGTGCTCCAAAGTACTCAGAATCCCCAGAGGTCTGTTCAAACAGATCAGATCCTGGGCCCTGCCTCCCTACACTCACACAGGGCCTGGGTGGGGCCTAGGAATTTGCAGCTCTAGCAAGTTCCTCAGCCATGTAGAGCCTGTTCCCCCAAAGAGAAACTGCAAGGTGCCAGGAAAGTTTCACTAGGTTGGGGGTCGGAGAGGCCTGTCTAAGGAGGAGTCCTCCAGGGAAAGGGGAGGTAGAAGGGCATTCCAGACAAAGGACCTTGTGGGCCAGGGCCTAAGGGAGGATTCAGAGAGCAGAGAGCAGAGGGGGAGGGGGCTACACGAGGAAAGTCTGGACCGGCAGGGCCTGATGCTTCTCAGGAACAGCAAGGGCCAGGAGAGGGTGAAGGCCAGAAGCTGCGGCGGTATGTTCGTATTTAGGAATATGTATGTGTGCTGTCTCAGCCCCACTACCCATCTCCTCCTTCATCTCTGGCTCCTGCGGTGCTCTCTGCTCTTGAGCATCCTGGAGCACACCCTCCTGGTACCTTCACCTGGCCCAGGCTGTGCTCACTTCTTCAAGGAGAGCCTAGCTCACCCAAGTCCGTGCTTCAACCACTTGAGATGTGAAAAGGAACCTCTGAACTTTCTCTTGCAGCCATGTGGTCTCTTTCACACCTGAATAAAAGGTCACCACCCTCTGTATTTTAAAGGGAAAGAGACAATTTATGGGTGGAAATCGAGGATTCCCTAATTCTCAGTCAGATTTGAGGTTTGTGTACACTGTCCTAAATAAAATCAACTTCCTGTACCCCAAAATAGCAGAAGGATTTAAATAAAGTCCATAGTCATGGATCTGTGTGAAACAAAGGCCCCTGCCTTGGCAGCCGGACGAATTGGTTGTGGGGGATGGTGCATTTTACAGAGCAGCTTGGTTTTCCCATTGTGCAACTGAGGCAGGGGGCAACACAGACCACCTCTTTTTAGAAATGATGCCTGGGAAGCCAACTGAGTCTACAGTCATTGTAGATTTAATGCCCTCTGTCTGTTTCAAAGCCTGAAACAGGTACAGTGACAGGGTTTCTCCAGCTCCACTTTGCAGAGGTGGCTCCAGGAGCATACTAGTGCTGTAGGTGCGCTCCCCCCACCCCATTGCCCACTGCACAGTCAGGAACAAGCACTACTCTGATGAGAAGTGCAGTGTCCCTCCATGGCTGCCTGCTGGCTCACGTGACCTCCATTGAGCACTCTCACCACCACATCTCTGCAGTACCTAGAGCGAGGGTTCTGGATTCAGTGGGCAAGTCTTTATCCAGGGTGTAGGAACCCAAATGTGGATTTCTACACTCCCTGACAACATTTTAAACTGCGGCATCTTTAGCCTTGAGGTGGAGGTGTTCATAATGAAGACATCAGCAATACCCAAACTTGAGACATCGAGTCTCATTTTCATCCAACATTTTACCAAAGGCGAATGTTGCCTGGGTCTCTCTGTGGAGAGGAATCCCTACATGCACCCAGGAGGCCACTGTCTTCCACAAAGTGCCTGGTCATTTCACAGCCTCTCATGTCACAGGCCCTGCGTGAATGTCTACTACACTAGATGTTTCCTGGGCTAGGTTGTCCTCCACAAGTACACATTTTGAAACTCAAAATCATGTTTGTCCTTTTTTACCTGGAAAGGGGTCTGTCTGCCTCTCCCTTTACCACTGTGGGGAGCCTTTCTGATGCTGTCCTCTCCTCTTCTCCATGCAGGAAGCCTATGTGATGGCCAGTGTGGACAACCCTCACGTGTGTCGCCTTCTGGGCATCTGCCTGACCTCCACAGTCCAGCTCATCACGCAGCTCATGCCTTTCGGCTGCCTCCTGGACTATGTCCGTGAGCACAAGGACAACATTGGCTCCCAGTACCTGCTCAACTGGTGTGTGCAGATTGCAAAGGTAAACCGAGAGCACTGCCCAGAGGAGTGCACACAGAGCAGGCAGCTGGCTCTGAAAGTAGGGCAGATGTTCCTACTCAGCCGGATGTGCAGCTGCCTTAGCTTGCTGCTCCCGCCCCACGTCTCCTGGGATGCTACTGTCATTAGTGAGAGCCCCGAGATCACCAAAGGAAGGTGGCAAGGAGAAAAACAAAGACAACTGGAAAATCGACAATTAGGGTCTCCATCCTGGGATGGCTAAGAGATTGCCAAGAGGGTATGTGTACATGAGTATGCAGACATGCACACAACATACACTTTATTTTGGGCAAAATTGAACTCATGGTCTCTTGCATCAAATCAGTGCCTGTCCCACTACGTGTTGAAAATGTAATAATCAGCTAAATTTGAACAATTTTCTCTTTTTTGAGTGCTCAGTATGGTTTGATGTTAGTATTCTTATTTCTCTGGCGTTCTTTTTGTTGAGTACTGTGGTAATTTGTGGTAGAGGGAGAGTTGTGGCTTCACCCAGTCAGCACTTGATAACAAGGCAAGCAAGCCAGGCTGAGGCTAGATGGAGGACGCAGGTGACAGTGTGGTTGAGTAGACAGCGGGGGTGGGGGCGGGAGGTACTGGGTTCAGTCCTGGTGTGCAGGTTGAACGAGGACTGACAGAGGTGAATAAATGCTTCTGTTGCTCCACTGTGGCTCCTTACATGTCCCCCTGTTGACAGGCTTAATCCAGAGTGAGGGAAGGACTGAGTATGCAGACGGTGGCCGGGCAGCCCTACCCGTGTGCTAGGACAGGAACAGAGCAGTGAGCCGAGTATTTGGCTGCTCATACTGCCTCAGAAGGACTTTTACTTTCATCTTAAACTTCTCCCTCTTTATCCCAGCACTGCATCAGTTATTTGCAACCCAACTTGCTAAATCCTATTTTCTTCTGACAGTGGATGTACATTTTACTCAGTTGAATTTAAGGAATTTGTGGGCAGGCCCCCTCTCTGCGCCTACGTCAGTCATTCTCTCATTCCCTCATTTCTCTCAGACAATGGGCAGGATGTTGAGCAGTGTGCCAGGGACCAAAAGGCAGGGAGCAAATCATCTACCAGGTCTTATCCAGTTCCTCACTGTTCATCTCACCCGTGGTTCATAGTGGCATTTGTTGGTCCTGCAGAATTACTCCTGAGGATGTTCTGAACTTGCTCATTCAACTCCCAGCAGATGTAGAAAGTGACTTATAAGACACACAAAAATATTTTGGGTACCACTCAGCCAGTGACTGCCCATTACTACACAAGTCAGGCTCTTGTTAGGAGCAGTGGCACTGGGGGAAAGCAGGCCCCCTCCTGACACTGAGGTTCTAGGCCAGGTTGGCTAAGCAGGAGACCACCTCCCTGGATAACTAGACAGCAGCACATTGCTATTTATTCTAGTGCCATCTGGTGTTGATTTCTACAGCTCCTGGAGGCTCCCAGCACCCTGGGAAGTGGGGAGCGCTCCCTCTCTGACCACCACCATTCACCTGGTGTTCTTGTCATTCCCACAGCCATAACCCTGGTCACAGAAAAGAGAAGTTACATTGCCATTATTAGATAATGGTCCTGGAAGAGAGTGTGTGTGCCTCAGATGCTGTGGCTTCGTGAAGATGCTTATTATTTCTGTGTGTCACTGTACTCGTTTCCTAGGATTGCCGTAAGAAATTACTGCAAACTGGGCAGCTTACCACAAGAGAAACTTCCTCTCTCACAGTCGTGGAGATCAGAAGTCCAAAATCAAGGTGTCAGAAGGGCCATGCTGCCTCTGAAGGCTCTAGGGGAGGATCCTTCCTTGTCTTTCTCAGTTCTGGTGGCTCCAGTCATTCCCTGGCTTGTGGCAGCAGCATCATTCCAGTCTCTACCTCCATCTTCACATGGCCTTCTTCCCTGTGTCTGACTCCAAATCTCCCTCTCCTTTCTCTTAAAATACACCAGTCATCCCTAAATCAAGGATGCTTTCATCTCAAGATCTTGAACTACTAGATCTGCAAAACACCATGTCCAAATAAGGTCACATTCTGAGGTTCTGGGTAGACAGGAAATTTTGAGGGATACTATTCAACTCAGTACAGTGGCTGACCTAGGGGAGATGTTTAACCCCAAGTAGTTTTTACTGAATATAGAATTATTCCTGACTCCTGAACTCAGAAATTCTTCTTAGCTTTCTTCCTTGATTATCTAAGGCAGGAAACCGGAAGTCTTGCCCTGCCTCCCCAGCAAGTCTCTATTACCTGCTTTATTTGTTTAATTTTTTTTTAACACATATTGCTACCTGGGAAGATCTAGTTTATTTACTTCTTTACTTGAGTTTCTGCCCACCTGCCCCCACAGGGAGGTGAGCTCTGTAAGAGTGGTGTCCTGGCTGCATGTCCACCACGGGCAGGGCTTCCAGAACTCTGCACACCCCTGGCAGCTTCTCTTGACTGCTTCATGAGGCCCAGTTCACCAGAGGGTGCCCAGGCATTTAGCACATCTTCTCTAATTATCTCGGGTCAATTTGCAGCCCCACAAAAGTGACTTTTCGTGTAAAGGGGCACATAGCCTCAGTAAGTTTTGCCCAGAACAGAACTGGGCTTATGACTCCAGTGGACTATAGATTGAAATCTCGATTCTGGCATTAATTAGCCATGTGACCTCAGGCAAGTTGCTAAATCGTTTTGCACCTAGTCTCTTTGGCTATAAAGGGGATTCTGCCATCTGTCTTCCCAGGTAGTGAGGACGACACCAGTCAGCCTTCATGAAGCTCCCTACCAGAGGTCCCAGCACACAGCCGGTGCTCACTAAATGTTTCCTTCCTCTGCTTCTTTCCGCACATTTTGGCTGAATTACGTTAGATTAATGACTAAAATCTAAGCCTCTCCTGTTTCTGGCTCTTCTCTTGTTCCTGAGCTTTTTCTCTCTCTCTCTTGCAATCTTACATTCAAGTCTGCCTGACCACTGGTGTCTGCACTGTGGAAGTTTATTTGACCCCCAAAATCAGCCTTCTACAAGCATGATAAAAAAATACACAAACCTAAAAGAGACAGTTCCCACCGCAAGAATTCAGCTTCACCTGCGCCCTGTTTAAGTATGAGTTACCAAAGTTTCTGAATTGAGTTTCCAGGACCTGAAAGTCTTCCAGGATAGTCTCTATCTAATATTACTCCCAGTTTCAACCTGTTACTTAAATCTACTGTCCTGCCTGTTGTACTTGGTTTAGCCTTACTTTGATTTGAAGTCCTTCTACATTGTGGCTGTGAGCTTGTCTGTGATAGCTTTGCTTTCTAATTCACAAAAGAAACCTTGTTCCACTGTAGTTGAATAGCTGCTTTTGAATAGCTGTAGTGATGGAGTGTCTATCCCTAGAGGGAAAGGAAAATAATGGTTTTCTCAATTGTAAAGAGAGAAATTTGTTCTTGGGCTAGTGACTATTTATCTAAGAATTAAACAATTTCCTTTTTAAAAGTTAGAAATGAAACTATGCAGAAACACTTAGTGGCTGACCAGACACTAAACTCCTGGCATTTTCAAAGTGAGATTTATTGATTTATGAATGTCCTGCGTTGTTCACAAATGCATGGACTCTCTTGGGAAGTTTGCTAAATATTGATGGAAAGCTGGCCACTGTTATGCAAGTTTATTGTCCTGGCTAAAGTGCTAAGATGGCAAACAAAATTATATCACCCAAGCAAAAGGAAAAAGAAAAAAACATATATAGGTAGCCTAGGAAAGAAATCAGGCTGGGATGGGGAGAACAGAAGAGAGCCACACCACCGCCTTAACATACGCTGTGAAAATGGATTCTGTTCTCAGGACTCAGGAGCTGTGGAGACGTCATCTACGTACCAATCAGAAAGATCAAGATCATCACTTCCTAAATTCCTGCTTTGCAGGGTCAGAGATGGGTCTCACTCCCTGGGCATAATTTAGTTGCTTCAGATAGCATATCCACTCTTTCTGGCTACATAAGCCAGCTAGTGAACCCTCAAATATATTAGATGGCACAATAATGTCATAAAATGTTCGAATCCAAAAGATGCTATCATCAATTCAGTTTGGAAAACATTGCTACTGTGTCACGCTCCTCCCCTCAGCGCTCACAGTGCACGTTATTGCAAAGTCCTACAATAAATGAAGCTGTCTAGACTGTGATTAATCTAACATTTTCCCAAACTTTTTTGGACAACAGAGCTTTCTTATCACCTAACCCAGATTAAGATCTCACAGAATTGAGTTTTTAGGTAAATAATATAAGTTTAAAGTCCTTGAGACCAGGCCCTGGTGAGATTTAAAGATAGCTGGCAAGAGGAGGGAGAGGATCCCAGAAAGAAACTGATTTATGGGCATCATTCTCTGACCACAAATTTATAAGCACCAAACTGTGCTTAGTTCAATCTGTAAGAGAAAAATAATGACAAACTTCAAAAAAATTTTGGTTCAAAAGATCCATTTTTCAAGTACGCAGGATACATAGTTTAGTCTAAGTTCATTTGAAAAAGCCCCAGGTGTTTTCATTATTGACGCACTAATAAGAATTATCAGTGCACGTGAGCAGCTAAAAGGAGAGGAGATGAGACCAGCTGAGCCGTCCTTGGGTTATCATGTCCAGGTGAGGGATAGGGAACCTATCACTCCACTGTGATGTAGAACATTCCAGGCCACTTGTATTAGTTCTTGGTGCCATGTCATGAGACCCATGTTGACAAATGTTCATGTACTCATAATAGATGAGCAGGCATGTGAGAGAGTGAAAATCATGCTGGATGAGGAACTAGAAAAGGAGCTGCGGTGCATTAGTCTAAGTAGGCTGCTGCGGAGAGAAGACACTGGCTCTTCTGTGAGCTTCAAGTGCATAACTTCCTGTGTAGGTCCCAGCTGGCCTCCAGCCTTCACTGCCCAAGTCAGTTCTCTCATCCCCATGGCTTTTCTGTTCCAGGTCAGGATTCATGAAGGTGAGGTCCGAGGGACAGCCACCACCCCACTAACTGTGCTGCCCCAGGGTAGTGATTCAGCTCCGGCCCCCAACTCCCATCCACAGGGGCCAGAGAGGATGACTTCTGAGAGCTACTCACCTTCAAAGCAGACACTTCTGTAAATACCAAGGCAACAAGACAGTGGACAGGTGACAGAGCCAACGGCAGATCCAATTACCAGATATTTTAGCAATTTGGATTATTTTTTTATTTTATTCTTGCATTGTTCCACTAAAGATCACCATTGAACTTTATCAGCCTAAATGATCATTTTACAGTATGTCATTAAAAAGCCAAAATTTGCTATGCTTTTATAGCATATTCATCAACTTTTAGACATTTCATGGGTTATTTCTTGAGTGTTTATCTGCCAGTGTTATGTATCCTGTGAAATATAAGACAACATTTCTTGTATTCCCAAACTTACAAAACTAGTAGGGGAAACAGATCCATACCTAGCTAACAGTGCAGCAGGAAATGAGTGGGTCAGAGCAGGAGAGCTACAGGCGAGGAGGACCAGGCTCCCGAAGGCTGCAGGGAAAGTCACACGGGGACCAGCAAAGTGGGCTAAGTCTGTCAGTCAAGTGCAGGGTACTGGGAAGACAGCAGTGGGCAAGCCAGCCTGTCCCTTACCTTCAGGAACCCTGGGCTGTGGCTGTGAGTGACAGGCCCAACCCTGTCCTAGTGGGCCATCTGAGGGGTGACACAAAGTAAGAGGTGGCCAACGCACTGGAGTGAGAGCCCAGAGTAGGCTGTGGCCAAGAAATGCCTAAGGGCCACCGAAGAGTGAGGGCAGCAGCAAGGAGCCTAGGCCGGGGAGGTAGAGGGGAGACCCCGCAGGGCTCTGCAAGCCCAGCCAAGGAGATGGCTGCATCTCAAAAGCAAAGGGCACCACTTAGAAATTTATTCATGATCAGACTTTTTTGGGAAGTGTTAACAGTAGTCTAAACAAGGCATGGGATGGCCTGATTCAAGGTCATGGCAAAAGGGACAGAGAAGAAAGGAGGGATTTAGCATTTAGGAGGAAATGATGACAATCACCGGCACCTACGGAGGACTCTTTTTTTTTTTTTTGGTGATTGCCACGGCAAGGTTACTTTTTAGTCTTTTCTTTTTTTTCTTTTTTTTCTTTTTATTTTTTTAATTGCAGTAACGTTAGATATAACATTATATAGCTTTTAGATGTACATCATAATAATTTCGAATTCTATGTAGATTACATCATGTTTACCACCCAAAAACTAATTATAGTCCATCCCCTCACATGTGAGCCTAATCACCCCCTTTGCCCTCCCCGCCCCTTCCCCTATGGTAACCACAAATCCAATCTCCATTCTATGTGTTTGTTTCTCGTTGTTTTTATCTTCTACTTAGGAGTGAAATCATACAGTATTTGACTTTCTCCCTCTGACTAATTTCACTCAGCTAATACCCTCAAGGTCCATCCATGTTGTCACAAATGGCCGGATTTCATAATTTCTTATAGCTGAGTATTATTCCATTGTGTATAAACACCACATCTTCTTTATCCATTTGTCCGTTGATGGGCACCTAGGTTGCTTCCAAGTCTTGGCTATTGTGAATAATGCTGCGATGAACATAGGTGTACATGTGTCTTTATGCCTTTGCGTTTTCAAGTTCTTTGGATAAATACCCAGCAGTGGGATAGCTGGATCATATGGTAGATCTATTCCTAATTTTCTGAGGACACTCCATACTGCTTTCCGAAGTGGCTGCACCAGTTTGCACTCCCACCGGCAGTGTACAAGGGTTCCCTTCTCTCCACATCCTCTCCAACACTTGTTCTTTCCTGTCTTGTTAATTATAGCCATTCTGACCAGAGTGAGGTGATACCTCATTGTAGTTTTGATTTGCATTTCCCTGATAGCTAATGATGTTGAGCATCATATGCGTGTTGGCCATCCGTATATCTTCTTTCGAGAAATCTCTGTTCAGATCTTTTGCCCATTTTTTAACTGGGTTGTTGGTTTTTTTCTTGTTGAAATGTATGAGTTCTTTGTATATTTTGGATATTAACCCCTCATCTCATATATGGTTTGAAAATATCTTCTCCCAATTATTAGGTTGTCTTCGATTTGGTGATGGTTTCCTTTGCTGTGCAGAAGCTTTTTAGTTTGATCTAGTCCCATTTGTTCGTTTTTTTTGTTTCCCTTGCCCGGTCAGACATGGGACTTGAAAATATGCTGCTAAGACCAATGTCAAAGAGCGTACTGTTTTCTTCTAGAAGTCTCATAGTTTCGGGTCTTACATTCAAGTCTTTAATCCATTTTGAGTTGATTTTTGTGCATGGTGTAAGGGAATGGTCTAGTTTCATGCTTTTGCATGTGGCTGTCCAGTTTTCCCAACACCAGTTATTGAAGAGACTCTCCTTTCTCCATCATATGCTCTTGGCTCCCTTGTCGAATATTAGCTCTCCATATGTGTGGACTTATTTCTGGGCTCTCTATTCTGTTCCATTGATCTGTCTGTTTTTGTGCCAGTACTATGCTGTTTTGGTTACTGTGGCTTTGTAGCATATTTTGAAATCAGGGAATGTGATACCTCCAGCTTTGTTCTTTTTTCTCAGGAATCCTTTGGTTATTCAGGGTCTTTTGTTGTTCCATATAAATTTTAGGATTCTTTGTTCTATTTCTGTGAAAAATATTATTGGAACTTTGATAGGGATTGCGTTGAATCTATAGATTGCTTTAGGAAGTATGGACATTTTAACGATGTTAATTCTTCCAATCCAAGAGCACAGAATATCTTTCCATTTCTTTGTGTCTTCTTCGATTTCTTTCAACAGTGTTTTATAGTGTGTGGTGTACAGATCTTTCACCTCTTGGGTTAAGTTTATTCTTAGGTATTTTATTCTTTTTATTGCAATTGTAAATGGGATTGTATTCTTAATTTCTCTTTCTGCTACTTGGTTGTTAGTATATAGAAACGCAACTGATTTTTGTACGTTGATTTGTATCCCGTGACTTAACTGTATTCCTTTATTGTTTCTAAAAGTTTTTTAGTGGATTCTTTAGGGTTTTCTAGTTATAAAATCATGTTGTCTGCAGAGAATGACAGTTTCACTTCTTCTTTTCCAATGTGGATCATTTTTATTTCTTTTTCTTTCCTGATTGCTCTGGCTAGAACTTCTAATACTATGTTAAATAAGAGTGGTGACAGTGGGCATCCTTGTCTGATTCCTGTTCTTAGAGGGATAGCTTTCAGTTTTCCTCTGTTGAGAATGATATTTACTGTGGGTTTGTCATATATGGCATTTATTATGTTGAGGTATTTTCCTTCTATTCCCATTTTATTTAGAGTTTTTATCATAAATGGATGCTGTATCTTGTCAAATGCTTTCTCTGCATCTATTGAGATGATCATGTGATTTTTGTTCTTTTTTTTTTAAGATTTTATTTTTCCTTTTTATCCCCAAAGCCCCCCGGTACATAGTTGTGTATTCTTCGTTGTGGGTTCTTCTAGTTGTGGCATGTGGGACGCTGCCTCAGCGTGGTCTGATGAGCAGTGCCATGTCCGCGCCCAGGATTCGAACTAACGAAACACTGGGCCGCCTGCAGCGGAGCACGCAAACTTAACCACTCGGCCACGGGGCCAGCCCCTGTGATTTTTATTCTTCATTTTATTAATGTGGTGTATCACGTTGATAGATTTGTGCATGTTGAACCATCCCTCCATCCCTGGAATGAAACCCACTTGATGATGAGGTATGATCTTTTTAATGTATTGTATTCGATTTGCTAGTATTTTGTTGAGGATTTTTGCATCGATATTCATCAGTGATATTGGCCTGTAATTTTCTTTTTTGTGTTGTCCTTGTCTGGTTTTGGTATCAGGATAATGTTGGCTTCATAGAATGAGTTAGGAAGCCTCCCCTCCTCTTCAATCTTTTGGAAGAGTTTGAGAAGGATGGGTATTAAGTCTTCTTTGAATGTTTTGTAGAATTCACCAGGCAAGCCATCTGGTCCTGGACTTTTATTTTTTGGGAGGTATTTGATTGCTGTTTTGATCTCCTTACTTCCCTTGTAGAACCACTTTTGCTGTATCCCACAGATTTTGGTGTGTCGTATTTTCATTTTCATTTGTCTCCAGGAATTTTTTTATTTCTCCTTTGATCATTGACCCAATCATTATTCAATAGCATTTTGTTTAATCTTGACATTTTTGTGGCTTTTCTTGTTTTCTTCCTGTAGTTGACTTCTACTCTCGTACCTTTGTGGTCAGAAAAGATGTGTGGTATTATTTTGATCTTCTCAAATTTATTGAGACTTGTTTTGTGGCCCAGTATGTGATCAATCCTGGAGAATGTTCCATGTGCATTTGAAAAGAATGCATATTGTGTGGTTTTTGGATGACGTGTTCTATATTTATCTGCTAAGTCCATCTGGTCAAATGTGTCATTTAAGGTCAGTGTCTCCTTATTGATGTTCTGTTTGGATGATGTATCCATTGGTGTAAGTTGAATGTTAAAGTCCCCTACTATTATTGTTACTGTCTATTTCTCCTTTTATGTCTGTTAATAGTTGCTTTATATATTTAGGTGCTCCTATATTGGGTGCATAGATATTTACAAGTGTTATATTTTCTCGTAGGATTGTCCCTTTATCATTATGTAGTACCCTTCTTTGTCTCTTGTTACAGTTTTTGTTTTAAAGTCTATTTTGTCTGATTTAAGTACTGCTACCCCTGCCTTCTTTTCTTTGCCGTTTTCATGGAATATCTTTTTCCATCCTTTCACTTTCAGTTGGTGAATGTCTTTAGGTCTGAAGTGTGTCTCTTGTATGCAGCATATACATGGGTCTTGTTTTTTTATCCAATTGGCCACCCTATGGCGTTTGATTGGAGCATTTAGTCCATTGACGTTTAAAGTAGCTAGTGATAAATATGTATTTGTTGCCATGTTGTTACTTTTTTTTTCTGGGTGTTTTAGTACTTGTTCTCTGTTCCTTTCTTTTTCTCTTGCTCTCTTCCCTTGTGGTTTGATGACTTTGTTTAGTAATATGTTTGGTTTCTTTTGTCTTACTTTTTTGCTTACTTACAGGTTTCTGATTTGTGATTACCGTGAGGATTCTATTTAATATTCTGTGTATATAACAGTCTATATCGAGTTGATAAACTCTTTAGCTTGACCTTTTTCTAAAAGCTCCACTTTTTCACTCCCCTCCTCCCACATTTTATGTTTTTGAAATCGTATATTGTCTGTTGTTTAGTGTGTGTCTATCCATTACCCTCTTCTCATTGAAATAGGTGATTTTAGTATATTTGTCTTTTAACCTTCATATTCTCTTCATAGGTAGTTGATCTGCTACCTTTACTATATTTTTACCTTTGCAAGAGATTTTATTGCCTGGTTTTTTTATAATTTTTTTTATCTCTATTTGTGGTCATTGCTCTCCCACTTAAATAAGTCCCTTCAGCATTTCTTGTAGAACTGGTTTCTTGGTGATAAACTCCTTTATTTTTTGCTTGTCTGGGAAGCTCTTTATTTCTCCTTCCATTCTGAATGACAGCCTTGATGGATAGAGTCTTCTTGGCTGTAGGTTTTTTCCTTTGAGTACTTTAAATATGTTGTGCCCGTCTCTTCTCACCTGTAGGGTCTCGGCTGTGAAGTCTGCTGATAGCCTGATGGGCTTCCCTTTATATGTCACTTGTGGCCTTTCTCTTGCTGCTTTTAGGATTCTCACTTTATCTTTTATTTTGGACATTTTAATTATAATATGTCTTGGTGTGGACCTCTTTGGGCTTATCTTGTTTGGAGCTCTCTGTGCTTCCTGTACTTGGATATCTGTTTCCTTCCTTAGGTTAGGAAAATTTTCATCTATTATTTCCTCAAATAAATTTTCTGCCCCTTTGTCTCTCTCTTCTCCTTTTGGGACACCTATAATCTGAATGTTAGCATGCTTGATATTGTCCCAGAGTTCCCTTAGACTGTTCTCATTCTGTCTAATTCTTTTTTTCTTTTTTCTGTTGAGCTTGGGTGATTTCCTGTATTCTTTCATCTAGCTCACTGATCCATTCTTCTGCATCCTCTACTCTGCTATTGAGTCCCTCTAGTGAATTTTTCATTTCCAGTATTGTATTCTTTATTTCTGATTGGTTCCTTTTTCTATTTTCCAGTTCTTTGCTGATGAGCTGACTGTGGTCATCCAGTCTTCTCCCAATATCTGTGAACATCCTTATGATATTTTGTTTGAACTCTTTGTTGAGTACGTTACTTCTTTCTGTTTCATTTAGTCCTTTTTCTGGGGTTTTGTCCTGTTCCCTTGCTTGGAAATTGTTC
The DNA here is from genome assembly GCF_041296265.1 of Equus caballus. Taxonomy (NCBI): domain Eukaryota; kingdom Metazoa; phylum Chordata; class Mammalia; order Perissodactyla; family Equidae; genus Equus; species Equus caballus. The sequence continues at coordinate 24,805,277 of NC_091687.1, forward strand.
CTTTGTCTCCTCATTATACCTCTTTCTCTGTGCTTATTTCTATGTATTAGGTGAGTCTGCTATGTCTCCTGATCCTGGAGAAGTGGCCTTATGTATGAGATGCCTTATGAGGCCCAGCAGTATGCTTCCCTCTTATCACCAGACCAAATGATCCAGGATTGACCCCTTTGTAGGCTACTTGTGTCCCTTCTGCTGTGGCAGGGTTGCTCTTCCTGCAGGGACCCAGGGAGTCTAGTCTTTCCTTCCCTGGCCAGCTGTTTGTAAATCTGGTTTGGGCAGCCTCAGCACTGTTGGCTACAAAGTCTATCAGCACACTCCTATTGCAGTTTTCCTCTTTACTGGGTGGTACCCAGTGTAGCTGGTTGCTAGGCTTAGGGGCCTAGAGTTGTGATAGGCCTCAGGCCTACAAGGCTATGGTCACCTCTCTTAGGAGTGCAGCTGAATGGCACTGGCCGCAGGCACGGGAGCACTCAATTGTTTCAGGCTTTGGAAGGTGGGGCTGATCCTTTTTACGGCTATTGTGAAGCACAGGTCTTCTGCCACTGATAAGCCTCACTCCCCACAGGGCCACACACACTGTCAACATTGTCCTGGTCCATGCACACTTCTCAACCCCCTGGAGCGTACCCTGATGCCACACTGCAGAGGCCCCCACCTCTCCACCAATGCCCCCCACAGTTCACCTGGTCCTCACACAGGCCCTGCCCCACAGAGGTGGACACACTCTCCTGCCTGTAGAGGATCAAGGCACCCAGTCATTGCAGGCTGAAAAGTATCCTGAGGGCTTGCTATTGGGTGGGGCTGGTCCCTAGGATGGGCTGCCTGCCCTGGCTGAACTGGATTAAATCTGTGCTCTTGTGGGTATGGCAGACCCCTGGGAAAACAGGCCAAGGGAAGAACTTCAGTGGCGCCCACTGGGGTCTGTGTCAGCACACCTGGACCAGGTCAGAACAATGGCCCCCACCAATGTCTCAGTCCCTAGGCAGGACTCTTGCTGGGCACCATCTAAGTGCTCTGTGTGGGTTAACTCATTTAACCTCTGGTTAGCCCATTTTACACATAGGGAAACTGAGGCACGGGTGTTTAAGTAACAAGGTCTCAAGCTAGTAAGTAGCAAAATCAGGATTTGACCCCAGGCAACTGTGCTCCAAAGTGCGTGCTCTTCACCAGGACTCAATATCACAGCTCAGGGTGGAACCCATAGCCAGTGAGCCTAGCTGTCCTCTGCCCCTGCACAGTAGGATGTTGGTGCTACACAATCTCTGTCTGCAAATAGGAAATCCAGATAATTTCTTGCCTCTTCTGAGGGCAGGGCCTTAATAGTGGGTAACCCATGCCATTGACTTTACTCTGTCAAAACCATCTGCCAATCTGTCCACTTCCTACTTTCTGCCACTTCTGTGTTCACTAAGTCAGCACTCACCCGGACTTCTCCATATGGTGGTTTATAAAATAGAATAGAAATGGAGCCCATTGCCGCCTCTCACTCTGGACTCCTCCCAAGAGTTGTAGCATGTTGCAGCCCCTGGGAAAACAGAGCCCGTAAATGTCAACCCGACCACCCTCAGTCCTTTCTTCTTCCGTCGGTGTTGTGCCAGAAAAATCTTTACAATCCCTGGGAAGCATATCCCCTGTTCTCCTTTTGTACACTGAGGTTCCAGATTGGCTCTTCAAACTCCCATTTAACCTCAGTATTTCAAAAATTCATCCTAGCTGTCCTGTAGTAATTAGCAAAAGTAAATACATTAAATTAATTTAAAGTGAGGATCTCAGAGAAGAATCAGGAAATGAGTTTTCCAAGAGGCTACACTGAGGCTTATGCTGATATTGCTCCCTGTGGTGTCTCTATTTAGATTCTGAGAGTTCATGAGCAAAATCACTGCTCTTATCTTTGGTGACTGGTTAAAATATAACTCTGCTGGGCACTGAGATGGCCTTTCAAACTGCGTCTATAGTGTGGGACAGAGACTGATGAATAGAGTCTTATCTAAATTCAAATGGTCTAATCTCTTTGTCCCCAAATTATCTCTGATTTAAACCCCTCTGGCTGATTAGCTGTGTGTTCCGGAATATGTAAACCGCTCTTTCCTCTGCTTTCCCAAGCCATCTCTGAAGACTGATGTTCTGAGAAAACATCTCAGTTTATTCCAGTTGCTTTGATCCTTTAAAGATCCTAGGGGTATGGGAAGTGGGTTGCGGGTTGAGTTCAGTTCAATTTATTAGATTTACACGACAACATGAACTTAGCAGCACAGGGCCAAGGTGCTGGGGTGTTGGGTTTTTGGGGGGTTTTTTGGCATCCCAAGCAGCCTTTGGGCCAACAGGCGAGTTTCACTTGGAGGTCCCAGCAGGAAATTAAGGACAGAGTCCCGATGGCACTCGGAGGACTTGGTCTGTGAAGCATCATCCCAGACTCTGGACCCTCAGGGTTGGCTCTCAAGGCAGTCTTGTGGCTGCCAGGACTGCCAGCACCAAAAGAGGCTTCTAAACAGATGCGTTTGAAATGCCTGGCACATCATCAGTGCTCAGAACTGTCAGTTGCTACTGTCATTCATTCATTCCTTCATTCATTCTTCAACAAACTTTTGTAAAAATGGGTTCAGTGTACCAGATTCTCTTTTAGGCATTTATAGAGGCAAAATGAAAGTTAGTGATGGTGGTTAAATGAAGCTGGAAATGCCCTCTGAAGTCCTCCTTGTGGGTTTAATGAACTCACAAACAACAGGAATTTTAAATAAAGGGAGAGGTTGACTAGTTCCTGTGTGTAGGGACTTAAGTGTATTACTCTATGTATGTGAAACACCTACACAACACCTATCAGAGAGGCAGTCTTTAGGAAATGTGTGATGAAGCAATGAATGAAAGAGATAGAGGGTGGCAGGAAAGAGAGAAAGCAAGGGTAAGAGAGAAATACAGAGAGAGAGAGAGGGAGAGAGAAGGATGGAGAGAGAAAGAAAGGAGAGAACAATGAGCTAATACAGCCTGGAATGCAGATGGTGGATCCAACCAGGCAAGAGGCCAAGCATAATTAACCCTTTCTGAAGGGATGAGAGTACATCATAGTCAATAAATCGAGGTCTTGATCTTTTATAAGAGACGGGGGACCAAGCACAGAAAAGTCATGGTCCCAGGAATCACAGGGAGACTGACATTGATGAAAGGAGCCCCCTGTGAAAAACAGACCTTGAAGGCTAATTCTTGTCAGTGTCTTTATAAGATCTTACTTTCCTATGCTGGCTAGTTTTGCTCCAGAAAGAAAAATTTTAAAATTTTACTCTGATATGACAAGCCAACTAATAATTTTCAGCTAATATCTATGCAAAAGGAAGCAAAGAATTTGCCAGAAAATTTGGGATCCATCATTTTCTACAGCTCCTTCCTGCAGTTGCACAGAACAGAGATCTCTGCACAACTACAAAAAAGCTAGAGGGTAAAGCCGGGTGGGTTAAACCCATTTGTTTCCATTTTGTGCATTTCAATAAGCACTTCCCTGGTGCCTGCTCTTTGCTGGAGAGCTCATGAGTGTCAGCTGTGAAGGAAACTGGAAATATGGTTACCTCTCCTGGCTTGAGAGAGGAGGGGTGCATTTGTGAGTAGGTGGGAGAGGATGTGGTACAAACAGTATCAGATGTCTGCAGAATCTGATGCCCTTCTCCCGCCCCCCAGCTTCTCCTGCCTGCCAGTCTGGCCCTGCACAGAGGTGAGGACTGCCAAGCTCACGTCAATAGGTTGAAGCTTGATGGGGTCCAAGGGAGCTTGGCTCAGCTAGGCAGACATCAAATGAGGAGGAGTAGAGGCCAGAAGTGACCCTTGCCTGCCAGCAGGGAGGAAGTGCACATGACAAAGACACCAAGAAGGCTTTGGGCAAGGACTGGAGTTGGGGATAATATTTCTGGAAATTCACTATGAGTCTGGCACTGTGCTAGGTGCTTTTCAAATATCGTTTCTTTCTTTCTCTTAGAGTAGTGATTCTGATTACAACAGAATTATGGAGACAGCCAGAGAGATCATGTGGAGTGGCTCCTTGTAAAAACAAATTCAGTACCCACATGATTTCAATTAAAAAGAAAGCAAGAGAAAATAAAAATGGACAATTACCATCTTCATTGCAAGTGAATCCTGTAAGATAGTCCAGGAAAGCATGAGAGTGTGGCTTCACAACACTGAGAAGCATTGCTCTGCTCCAGCCTGGGGAGGCAAGTAACCCTCCCCACTTTACCCATTAACTAAGTGCAGAGAAGGAAAGACCCAGCAGGGGGCACAGTGGACAAGTTCCAGAGTAAAGTTTGGGCCAGGCCTCAGCCTTAGGGCAGAGCTCTTGCTCTGTCACTCTCTTCTGCTTAGTTCATCTGGGTTTGAAACTTGAGTAACTGGATGGAGAAAATTTAATAAATCAGCAGCTGGTTCTGTCTTCATTTATTTGCCTTTCATCCGTTCAGTAGATAGTTAACTAATGTTTACAAGGTGCAAGTTACTGTGTCCATCAAGGCAGGTACACAGGTGGGCTCATAGTCCCTGACAAGGAGAAGCTCAGAGTCTGGTGGGAACATGACATCAAATCCCTGCACGTGGGCACAAGCTTCCCTGGCGCACCGTAGGGCTTGCCCTCTCCATTGAGCTCTCCAGGGGCTTCTGCCAACCATCCCATTCCCTCACTGCATGGCCTCACGTTTCAGGGCATGAACTACCTGGAAGACCGGCGCTTGGTGCACCGTGACCTGGCAGCCAGGAACGTCCTGGTGAAAACACCACAGCATGTCAAGATCACAGATTTTGGGCTGGCCAAACTGCTTGGTGCGGAGGAAAAAGAATACCACGCAGAAGGAGGCAAAGTAAGGAGTTGGCTTGTAGACAGGAAAACATTTTCCTGCCAGCAGACTAACTGATGTGGGGGCAATCTCAGGACATTTTGAGTGAAGTCACAGCAGCTGCCACCAACACCTGGTTCTAGCCAGTGTCTTCCTCTGGCAGTGCAAGCTGAAACTGCTTTGGGAGCAGGATTTGCTGGGAGAGTGAGTAAAGATGTTTCTGATGTGTCCAGAGGCCAAAGGCAGTAAATATGAGTTCAGCTCCATCTCCAGGTGACAGTGATGGTTAGCCAAGGTTAGGTTTCAACCTCCCCCTCCAGGATAAAGCACCCTTCAGAAGAACAGCTGGGAAATGCCACAGCTAATTTGGTGGCACACTGCTGTTGAGGACATCTCAGAAATAGGGATAGCTCCCCATGTTGTTTCAAGAGCTCCCAAGGGTCTGGAACTCATGCTTGGCACTGGCTCCCTCCTCTCAGGCAGGCTTGGGGCTTCTCCAGGGGACTCTCTCCCAGCAGTGAGGAGGGCAGGTCTCCTGTTAGGTGCTCCGGAATGGTCTGGATCTGCTACACCCCACTTAAGTTTCACTGTGGCCTGCATGGCTCCAAGCAGTGGCCCCTGCAAACACCCACAGACACAGGGTGGATAGGACCACAGGGCACCCAGCTCACCAGAACAGCCCACAGACCAGAGGTCCTCAGCTGTGATGTAAATGAAACCAGCCCTGGGGCCTAAGAGAACAGTGCTGTTCTTTGCCAGATTTAAAACCTGCTCCTCCTGCTGGGGAGGAGCACTGGGCTTGGGGGATCTGGTGGGAGGGCTTGGCTTCCCCACGTTTGTCACTTGTAATTTGTACCAACATGATTTAATTTTGTCAACAGAGGGAAGCTAATAGTTGTCTTATTACTTTATCTCTCATTATCCTAAGGTACCTATCAAGTGGATGGCTTTAGAATCAATTTTGCACCGAATTTATACCCACCAAAGTGATGTCTGGAGCTATGGTGAGTCAAAATCCTGATGCAAATGAATTTGTACTGAGGCTAAATTGGCTTGTATTGTTTGTTGATTTACATTATATGCTCTGTCATTCTAGTATTTTTCTTCTGAGACAGTGATAATGTAATAGTTGCTATCTATTATGCTAAAAAAACATGACGAAGGAAATTTAGTCTACCATATAAATGTCGCTGGAGATATCAGTGAACTTGTCAAGAGAAGGTAACAGGAGGGAGAGGGAACTTGAACTTAGGAAATGTCTTTAGCTGTGAAATCAAACCAGGATTGACCTCTTGCCATGAATTTAAAGTGACCCAAAGGGAGATGACAAATCAGGCTTCATGGGGAAGAGTTTCGTGGTAGAGAAATGAGGTTTTATGATGGACTGATTCAGTGGCTATTATTTCATGTAGTGAATGGTGGTCTTTGTGTGTCGGAGAGAATGGCTTGACAAAAATGCGCTGTGAGGATGTGTCTGTGGGAAGAAAATAAGAATAGGGAAATAGTTATTGCTTCCAGTTCTAGTGAGGACCATTTCATCAGGATCCGATTGTCCATTTCGCCCTCACTGCACAGGCCTGTCCTCCGTCCTCAGGTATTTCCGTCTTCTCAAACATGCCTTTCACATTTTTGCTTCATTGCCTTTATACAAAGGATTTCCTGAGCCTACAAGGGCTTCACTGTTTGAGAAAGTGTCACTAACACATTATCAATGACTGCCATGCTAGGCAGTTTCACCTGTATTATCACCCTCAGTCTTCACATGTCACTCAGCAATCTGCTGAAAGCCTGCAGAACACCTTATCTGCTACATTTATTTGTGAATTATCAGCCTATCCCCACCTCCATAGAAATGTGTATTTGGGGAGAGCAATATTGACGGGAATTTCCTAGAGGAATTTAGTCATTATCACAAAACAAAATCATTCAGGATATCATCCATTTAATTTTCTTTTATAGCATTATTAACTTCCTAATATTCCAGAGGTATTGTTTTTAACTTCATGGGTCTTTGTCTGTCTCTTCTATTAGAGTGAAAGCTGTACAGAGAGATCTTTCTGAATAAGGGAAGTTTTGTATGTACCTCTGAGTGGAGCTGCCTGCAAATGATGAACTAGATAAGGAAATAAAGCTATTCTGATGCCTTTTTATTTTCAGTCATTTTCAAGCTATGTCTGCTCCCCATGAGGGATGGAAAGAAATGCATCTTTTCCCACTTCTGGATCCTGCCCAGTGTCATCTCCATTGTCACCACCCTAGCCCAAGCCACCTCTCTCCCTCATTGACCCACAGCAAGAGCTCCTAATAGGTCTTTCTTCCTGTTTTGCACACTCTCATCTATTCTCCAGACACAGATGAAATATATTTTTTTACTCTATTAGACTTTTACTTCTCTGCTTAACATCCTTCTTTGGTTTTCCAAATATGTTCCAAATGAAATCTGAACTCCTAACTATGATCAATAAGGTCATGAACGGTCTGACTCCTCCTGTCTTTCCAGTATCATGTGGCTCCCTTGTCCTGTGTGCTCCAGCCAGTGTGTGCCAACTCACAGCCCAGACTTGGTCCACATTTGCTGAATAAATGAAAACTTTCTTAAATTCAGTTACTTGATACCTTTGACAACCAGTCTCAGAAAGTCAGCATCACTCTAGTGGTCGTGTGTTCTTCATTTCAGTGGAGATTGTGTTGTCAGTGATTATAATCTGCTATCCCTGGTAGTACACTGGAATTTTAGACCATGAACCTGAATTTTTTTTTTAACTTTTCGTTAAGATTATGATAGTTTACAACCATGTGAAATTTCAGTTGTACATTATTGTTAGTCATGTTGTAGGTGCACCCCTTCACCCTTTGTGCGCACCCCTCACCCCCCCGTTCCCCTGGTAACCACCAATCAGTTCTCTTTGTCTATGTTTAACTTCCACCTATGAGTGGAGGCATACAGAGTTCGTCTTTCTCTATCTGGCTTATTTCATTTAACATAATACCCTCAAGGTCCATCCATGCATGAACCTGAATTTTTAGTTTAAAAAACATATCCTCTTACTCCACTTTCTAGTCTCCAGTCAAGGCAAAATATTTTAATAAATTGGGTACCTATGTATTCCATTTAGGAGTTGAAAAGAGACAGAATTCATACCACCTTCCAGTCCCACTCATAACCCACAACCAGGGACACACACTCCCCTCTCTTTGGCCATTTGTTCCCAGACCTGAAAAGCTTTCTTTCCCATGGAAATTCATTCTGCTTGTTTAAACCTAGTTAGGTGAGACTTAATTGACCTCATAGATCTGGAAATGATATTTTCTTTCTTTCACCAAATCCATATTGATTATATGGTGGGAAAGGATAGAAGAATCTATTTTCTTGCCCCTGGACCGTTGCTTTCCTTCATTTTCCAACCTTGCATTCTATATATTAATTCAGGTCATTCAGTTTTGGAATGGTCCTAGAAAATCCGAGCAGATCTGTGGTGATATGTATCTAGAGGCCAACTCTAAAGAAAATGGGTCATCAGACCAGTTGGAGAACAGGAAACTGCTGGGTTCCTGTTTCTGATCTCTCCCTGTGTAGTGTGGGGAGCCAGGCTCTGTTCCACTGAGGTCGTCTCTAGTGGCACCACAGGGCACCTTCGCTGTCCAGGTGGGAACAAGATCCCTAAGGCGTTTGCATGTTTCTAGAGCAGAGAATTCTATCAAAGGAGGCATGGAGATGGAAGGACCATCAGAGCTTGGAAATAGTCTGAAAAAACACCAATTCTAAAATTACTGCTGCTTTGATTTTTTTAATCATGATGATTGCTTGATTTTGAAACAAAAAGTATGGAGTTTTTATGTTTATCAAAAAGAAGATAGGGCTTTTTCTGTCTCTAATTGTTTTTATTATTTAAAAACACACAGTTTATAAGCTTGATGTGTAATCTCCATCCTTCCACTTCCATAGACACAAGTTCACTTACATTAGATGTCTGAGTGTTTAACTCCTGCTCTGTAGCATAATAATACTTAGATTATTTGAGTGGTTGTGCTGTCTTTGTTGTTATTACTAAAGTCTGCCATTTACTGGCCACTTATTATTTGCCTGGCATTGTCTGGACATTTCAGTTGTATTATCTTATTTGATCCTCACAACCATCCTATGAGACAGATACTGACATAATCCCATTTTACAGAGAGGTAAACTGAGGCTTCCAGCAATCAAGCAAATTGCCCAATAGGTTTTTAAACATTAGAAACAGTATCAACAATGATGACTAATAACAATTTGTCATGATTATTATCAGCTCATAAAGTGACTACTTCATCCTCTCAGGAGTCACCGTTTGGGAACTGATGACCTTTGGGTCCAAGCCTTATGACGGAATTCCCGCAAGTGAGATCTCAACCATCCTGGAGAAAGGGGAGCGCCTCCCGCAGCCGCCCATATGTACCATCGATGTCTACATGATCATGGTCAAGTGTGAGTGACTGTTGTGGCCATCCACACTCACACTTGCTGTGCCTGGGAAGGCACTGTTGCCCTAGCCAAACAATCGAGACTTTCCCTTCCCTAAAGAAATACTGTCACATTCTTTACGGCAAGCACTCAAGTCCAGAAACATCCGTAAATAACCCCGCTCAGACGTTCTTCAGGAAGCACTTGCTTGACTCATAGAGCATGGACCTGACATTTGCCCATGTTAGCAAGCAAATAAATAAAATCGAAGTCCTTCATAAGCCATTACACCAAAATATTCTATTCTCTGAGTTTCTCAGTGAAAAAGCCACCCCACATTTTAAAGCCTCTTACCAGAAAGACTGAATGTCTTTAAATGCCTAACAATGAGTAACCACGTGAGGCTAATAGAATCAACCTTTCTGCTTTAACTTAAACCTCTTAAATAGTGGAGTTATATGAGGTCTTCTGCAGTGTAGCAAGTAAACATTTCAATCCAAGAGTGTGTCACTTGATTGACGGTACTATTCCGTAAGAATCACAAATTCAGTAGGCTCTGAAGGTGACATTACCTGTGTGTTGAGAGTTTACACAAGAAAGTAGCATAGGGAGTACGCTTGAGCCAAGTTAATGTAAATATTTAATGCCTTTCTGAACTTTAGACCACAGAGTTCATCTATTTTAACTTCCTTGCTCTGGGCTGAGGAAGCTGGAATCCAGAAAGGTTACATGATTTGTCTAAGGTCACATAGCAGTCTGGCCTAAAATAGCTTGACATCCGGCTGGATAGAAAATAAATGGGAACCCTCATGAGGCATGAGGATTTCCAGTCAATAGTTGTTCCTCCAGTTTGTTTCATCCACACCCACATCACTGCATAATCAAATGCACTAGCATGGTTAGCAAAAGCATTCTCCTAAGGAAGGCTCTGAAATATCCCCCTCACACTTGATGCATGAATACTGAGCATGTAGTACGATGCAAGCAACAGGGTGTTTGAGTGGAGTTCTCAGACCCCAAGGTTCTTAAAGTCTTTCTATTTCCCTAAATTAAATCTAGTTTCCATCTTCCAAGACTGCTGAGTGAATATGCATGAGACTGAATGTCAAGTGTGGGCTTTGAGAGCCTGGGCACAAGGGCACGCTACAGTCAGCACAGTTCACAAATAGCGACACATAGAGTAAAACAGTTACATCACCCAAGGTGACAGCACCAGATTGCTGACCCTAGGAAGAGTAGGTGCATAAAATTCCAGGATGTTATTGTCATTCTGATTAAGTAATCAGTGCTAGTTTACCAAGACTGAAAATTCTATCCCAAAGATTAGGTTTCTTCATCAATTGTTTGTCTAAAAGGATCTCACCATAAATGCTTTCTTTAAGCAATGCCATCTTTGTCATTTCTTTCAAGGTTCTAATTGTACCGGTTTTCCTCATTCCTTCCCCAGGCTGGATGATAGATGCAGATAGTCGCCCAAAGTTCCGTGAGTTGATCATTGAATTCTCCAAAATGGCCAGAGACCCCCAGCGCTACCTTGTCATCCAGGTACCAGATCATAGTCTGCACTTCCAATGGGAAAAGTCCTTCTAGTGAGCATCAAATGTCACTGTGCTCTATCATGTACCAACACAGCCTCCTGCCTCTCGAGTCACGTCATTAAATCCTCAGTGCATCAGAGCAAGCCTTGGTTAAGGCACAGGCCAAATTGTGAACCAAGTGGAATTCATTTGTGGTGCCCCCCAACTCCATTCACCATCCCCATCTGAACTCTAGTGCTGAACTCAGCCTCCCACACACACAACTCCATGTATCATATTCATATTTCAGCTAGCCAAACCCTTAGCTAGGTATGATAGAAAAGCAGGGCTTGGGCGTCAGGCAAAGTAGGCCTCAAATCCTAACTCTCCACTTACCACGTTAGATTAACAAAACCAGGCCCATGGGGCTGTCTTAAAGATTCAATAAAATACTATATGTAAAATACATTGCATAGCACCTAAAGGTCTGCTTAGCAAATCCAGTGTGTGTGCATGCATGCATGTGTAGTTGGGTGGGCGGATGGCCCCACATCACCAAGCAATCGCTTCTTTGACACCAGCTGGGTATTCTAAAATTCAACTCAGTTCTGACGCTATCTACCTGGAGATAGCGTCAGATCCCACAGGTTAAGAGCTCAGTCCCACAAGACTGTCCCCTCAACTTCAGATGCCAATCCCAAGTCCAAGTTGTTACCTGTGCTTCTGACCTACTGGCAGTGGATTGAAGGCTCCCATGAACCCCTCCTTGAATTCAATTAATTTGCTAGAGCAGCTCTCAGAACTCAGAAAACCTGTTTGCTCACTAGACTACTGGTTTATTATAAAAGGATATAATTCAGGAACAGCCAGATGGAAGAGATGCATAGGGCAAGATAAGGGGAAAAGATGCAGAGCTTCTGTCCAGGCGCCACTCTCCCCGAATCTCCACCTGTTCACCAAGCCAGAAGCTCTCCGAACCCCGTCCTTTTGGGTTTTTATGGAGGCTTCGTTACATAGTCATGATTGAGTAAACCATTGGCCATTGCCAATTGATTCAACTTCCAGCTCCTCTTCCCTCCCCAGAGGTCAGGGGGGCGGGACTGAAAGTTCCAGCCCTCTACTCACATGGTTGGCTCCCCTGGCAGCCAGCCCTCTTCTTTAGGTGTGATCCTAAAGTTACGTCGTTAACATAACAAAAGACACCTTTATAGCTCTCATTACTTAGGAAATTCCATGGGTATTAGGATCTCCGTGGTCAGAACAGTGGATGAAGACCACATATATATTTCTCATTATAAAGCACAATATCCCAGCACCTAACAGCACAGTACACACTCAGTAAATGCTGCTGCTTCATCCCTTTCTTTTCTCTTGTAAGCTATTTGCAGTCATTCTGGGGCTTTTAGACATCAAGAAATTTTTAATATTTTAGTTTCAGGTAGGAGGAGGGGAGGAAGCAGCTATATATCAGAGAATCAGGGATATTTTATTATAAACTGGCAAACATACAGGCACCTGCTGACAATAGACCCCTAGCCTTATAGCCAGGAAGTGGAGTAGCATCCCACTGGATCTTTCTAATGGTCTCAAAAATCTCTGCACCAGGGGGATGAGAGAATGCATTTGCCAAGCCCTACAGACTCCAACTTTTATCGCACCCTGATGGATGAAGAGGACATGGAAGATGTCGTTGATGCCGATGAGTACCTCATCCCACAGCAGGGCTTCTTCCACAGTCCCTCCACATCCCGGACACCCCTCATAAGTTCTCTGGTATGAAATTTCACTCTCTCTCAAGCTCTGTCTACTGGTTTGAACAAATTGAGCTTTTGGAGAAAAACCCATCTAGTAGAATTCACATAGGTACAAAGAAGTAAATTTTAACCAAATGGTAAAGCCAAAATCAGTATGAATCAATTACGTGTATTAATTACTTTATTGCATTTCAACAACTGGATTGCAATCTTTTTAGGTCCACTAAGAAACAGAATTAAATCAGAACTAAACCTGGTTTTTCTAAAGCTAATGAGTCAAGACGAAATTAAGCACCTTTAAATATATCCACTCTATGAGACCCACCTCCTGCATTCAGTGGAAATGGGTGAGAAGGTCCAAGCATGTCACAAACAACTTCAATTCTTTTCCAGAGTGCCACCAGCAATAATTCCACTGTGGCTTGCATTGATAGAAACGGGGTATGTATGAACACCTAATGAACCGGAATTAAGTAATTAAATAACAACTCCGTATCATGGCTCTATTGGACATAGAAAATGCCCCTCCTAACCCAAATAATCTTGATTTTCCTTCCTGTATTGTTTCTTCCCTGCATGGTTTCCTTGACTCCCTACCCTAAGGCCTCCAGTTAGCTATCATTTATCACAGTGTTATTCAAAATGTGATTCTTGGATCAGGAGCATCAGCATCACCTGAAAGTTTGTTAGAAATGCAAATTGTTGGGCCACTGGCCCAGACCTGGTGAGGCAGGATCTGGAGCGGTGGAGCCCAGCATCTGCATTTGAGCCAGCCTTCCAGGTGGTGCTGATGCTTGATTGCTTGAAGCCTTGATCTAGACCCACACCCACCAATGTAGAAGCCACTAGCCACATGTGGCTACTTAAAATTAAATTTTCATTAACTAAAATGAAATAAAATTTAAAATTCAGTTCCTCACACATGTGGCTAGTGGCTACTGTCTTGAAGAGCACAGATTATAGAACATTTCTGTGGTTGCAGAAAGCTCTGCTGGACAGCCCTGACCAGGGCCTGACCACTTACCCTGTGGTCTGTGGGCCAGCACTATGGGCGTCACCCAGGGGCTTGTGCAGAAACTCAGGCCCTTCCTTAGACCCACAGTGAATCAGAATCTGCGTTTTAACGAGATCTCAGGTGATTTTTATATACGTTGAAGTCTAAGCAGCACTGACTAGAGTAACCTTTCCTCCCCAGCAGAGCTGTCCCCTCAAGGAAGACAGCTTCTTGCAGCGGTACAGCTCAGACCCCACTGGCACCGTGACTGAGGACAACATAGATGACACTTTCCTCCCGGCGCCTGGTGAGTGGCTTGCTGTAAAACAGTCATGCTCCTTAGCCTCCCCATCTGGCAGCAGCTGCCTCCATCCCCTGGCACCCAGGCTAATTGCTTCCTTCAAGTTGATCCAGAGATAGAGACTATGGCAAATTTGCAGCCATAATAAAAGGAGTAAGAGGCAGATCAATACCACACAACTGAACCTACACCACAGGTCTTTGTGTTGAGCTCAAGTCGTGTCCAGGTTGTTTGTTAGAGGTTTGTTTTTAGAATGAATCTGTAGATTTTCTAGAATTTGAAGCAAATAGCAAAGACATACTTTGTGTGTGTGTATTGAGTATATGAGCATTATGTGAATGCATGATTATGTGTGAGCATTCTATGAATGTGTGTGTGAGATTATGTGAGTGTGTGTGTGAGCATTGTGTGAGAGTGAGTGTATGTGTGAGTGTGTGAATGTATATGAGCATTGTGTGAATGTGTGAGAGAGCATGTGTGTGTGAGTTTGTGTGTGTGTATGTGTACAACAGACTGGATCCCTGGTCTCTCTCCTGGCTCCATTCTTGGCCTGTGAAAGATGTGTTTCCCTAATCTAAGCTTTATCCCCAGTCACTCCCCACCTGCATGCACACACACGCACCTCTCAAGGCAGGCTGTCCTCTGAAAACTTTAAATTGGCAAAAAATAAATGTTCCCATTGCTTTGAGAAGTACAGAAAAGATCACAGTTTATTTTGCAGCAATAGCAAGATAGTCATCTCCCCAGGCTTCCCTTCATCAGTTGCCTCATTGAAGAATATCCACAGGCTTCACAATGAGCTATGGAATCCTGCTTAGGATGATCCTGCTTTGTTTATTAACTCTGATTTCTGTTCAATTTCAGAGTACGTAAACCAATCCGTTCCCAAAAGGCCCGCAGGTTCTGTCCAGAACCCTGTCTATCACAATCAGCCTCTAAATCCAGCTCCTGGCAGAGATCCTCACTATCAAAATCCCCACAGCAATGCGATGGACAACCCTGAGTACCTCAACACCACCCATCCTGACTGCGTCAACAGTGTGCTCGATGGTACTGCCCTCTGGGCACAGAAAGGCAATCACCAAATTAGCCTGGACAACCCTGACTACCAGCAGGACTTCTTTCCCAAGGAAGCCAAGTCAAATGGCATCTTTAAGGGTCCTGCAGCTGAAAATGCAGAATACCTAAGGGTAGCACCACCAAGCAGTGAATTTATTGGAGCATGACCATGGAGGATAGCAAAAGCCATAACAATTCTAGACTCTTCAGCCCCACGGGACCAAGCCACAGCAGCTACTCCTGTCCTAAGGGCCATGCTCACATTAACTGTTGGACTCATGGACTGGTTTGGCCATATTTGCTCTGATCAGCCCTTCTTTCAACCAGGAAGTGCCCTCTACTCAGATGCACTTTGGGAAGTTTCAGGGACATTCCTGGGACATTTCTTTCTCTTCAAACTGTGAGGCTTCCACAAAAGGCATCCAGAAAGAATGTTGTCCATTTGAGCGGAAGTTCGCCCTTCAATGAGGTATATTTGAAAAAAAACTAAATATATATAAAGAGTTTTATTGCTTGGGGACCTTTGGAGTTTTTGACTGTCATTACTGATTTTTGTTTTCAATGGGCTTTTCCAATGAGGAAGAAGCTCGCTCGTAGCACTTGCTGCACTGAGTTGATCCAGGGCCAACTGAGACTAAGAAGCTAGGACCAGTCTTCCAGTTAACACTTGATTCCATTGGCTCTGCTTCAAGACTCCTCCACTGCAAGACAATTAAACAAACAAGAAGTCCTCCAAGTCCTGAGCAGGCCTGCTTGGTACTGTATCAAATCACGGCAGGTACAAGAGGATAAGCCACTTTGAACACTTCCTGGCAACGAAGTAACAGAGGGGGTAGAATTCTTCCTCAGACTGACTTTTATATAAATGTCTCCATGGTACTTAACTCTCCATTCGTTGAGCAGTGTTTTCTAATTATGAGACTTGTTTATTTTGCATTGTTTTAAAATTCAATATGCTTTCCCTGTCAGCAGGAGAAGATGGTACATCAACCAGTAACCAAGATCAGCTCACATTTGATTCATCAGCATTCAGACCAATAGCCTTTAATTAAGATGGAACAACAATGCAAAAGTTCACACAAGGACATAGTCCCCAAATTTGAGTCTCAGAGGAAATACGTCGAGTCCTCTTGGGGTCAGGGAGCAGACATGTAGGGGACTGCAAAAAAAAAAAAGCTGCTCTTAAAACTCATTTAGCCTTCCCCGCCAAAAAGAAAATAGTTTAGGCTACTCATGGAAGATAACTTTCTTTTTAATTCACTTTAAAAGTTTTTTACTCACGGGGTGCTTTGTTCCTCCCTGGTAAGCTGCCCCCAAAGCTCCTCCGTGCCCTTTGTGAATAACAGGATCCAGGCTCTGGGGTATCTATGCAAGAACTTACAGCCCTCCCCACTGTGGGCACTTTTTACAGGGGGATATAAAGATAGCATTATGTATAGTGTGGAATTCAAGTGGTAAATATGAAATGCAAGTTGGAAATTGATGATAATGCCTTCACAACATCTGCAGGTATATTAGAAGAAAAAAATTTTTCCCTCTTAAAATAACTTCCCTATGATTGGAGGATCCAGCTAGTTAGGACAGCAACATTTTTTCTTTTGTTTTTTTTAATTTTATTGAGGTAACATTGGTTTATAACATTGTATAAATTTCAAATGTACATCATTATATTTTGACTTCTGTATAGACTATATCGTGTTCACCACCAAAAGTCTATTTTCCGGCCATCACCATACACATGTGCTCCTTTACCCGTTTCTTCCTCCCTCTACCCCTGTCCCCTCTGGGAACCACCAATCTGTTCTCCTGTTTGTTTCTTTGTTTTATCTTCCGCATGTGAGTGAAATTGTAGGGTATTTGTCTTTCTCAGTCTGACTTATTTTGCTTAGGAGAATACCCTCAAGGTAGGACACCAAAAAGAGGACACTTTTTCTAATCTGTGTGTTCCCACAACCTGACGGATTAATGGCAGTCCTTTGCAAACAGTGTTTTCAATACTCTTAGTCAACATCCACCTCATCCAGTTTATCAAGGAAGAAATGTTTCAGACAATATTTTCGGCCAATGGATGCATTCAACCACACACACATATACAAAATTTTCCTCTCACTTTTAAATTATTTATTGACTCACGGATAGATCAGGGCCTCACAGTTTTGTTACCAAAATATTTCGTTTTGTCTCAATGGGAATATAAACTATATTCAATTCAATTCCATCACATTCTCAAATACTCTTTAGCACCTGTACTAGCCTGGCATAGGTACTAAAAACTAAATAGAACATAATTCCTGATTCCGAGAAATTCACAATTTAACAAAGGAAGTGGGCTCACAAATGCTAACCTTATGTCAGCCAAGCACTGTGACAGCGCAAAGCAGGGAGTCATAGTTCTGCCTGGGGAGACCTGGAAGTCTCGTCAAGGAGGCAGTAGTGGAATTGGGCCAAAAGATGAAGGTCTTAGCCACGGGAGAACTGGAAAGTGTATTTCCAGCAGAGGGAACTCCAACCAAGAAAGCATCTGCCAGAGGAACCACTAATAAAGTAGGTTTAGAGGCTGAGCTGTCATTTTAACAAGCTGCTCCTTCAGCCTGGGGATTCAGGCTAGTGGCATCCCCCAAGTTCACTGCATGTTGCAACCCCGCTGGGGACTTGAAAATAATAAGTGAGAAGATTAAACAACATTTCTAAGATTATGAAATTTTATGCTATTGTAGTAAACCACTTTCATTATTTATTCACCTGAGAACATAAAAAAATATTTTCATCAGATGTTTATTCAGCACTGGAAACAGAATGATTCACATTCTGCTATCACTTATTTGCAAGAAAGAGATGAGTGATGAGGGAGGGCAAGTGTACCCCAGTCAAACTGTAGCAGTTAAATCCTAGTATTTTTGTAATTTGAAATATTTTACTATAACATAATAAAACAGCAAAAAAAACTATTCAAGTTATTTCTTCTTCTTTGTATTTCAATTTTCCTGGCTAAAATCTAGTTTCTAAATTCTCTTAATTTTAAGATTATGTTTCCCAAAATGTCTTCACTGTGTCTGCCCACCGCGGTGCAGGGAGCTTGTAGATGCTGCACAGCCTGAGAGAGCAGAGTCTAGTCAAGAGTCCCAGCAGTCACCAAGGGGCAGGTCTGGAGAGGGGCTCCCCAGAGTGCCAGTATTTCTATATCATGGCCCTGATTACACAGATTTCAAAGCTTATGTTGTGTCCCTTTGGTTCTTCCTCATTGACACCAGTCCCTAAGACCATCCAGAAAGCCTGTCTGCGTTTCTTCCTCAGTCAGTTCCTGGAACCTTTCCCCATGGCCCCAGCCTCAAATCTGGCCTTTGGAACAGAGTTAGGGAAAAGTAAGGGTTGGCAGCTAACATTTACAGTCCACCACCATCCTTACTTAAATCTTCTCGTGTAATCTCTAAGGAGTCCCTGCAATCATGCTCAGAAGAAAAATACTTCTGTCACCTCATGAAGTAAAACAGAGGTGAATCATCCAAACTCTAAATTTGCACTGATTTTATAACTGGGAGCACTGTGGAGGCGTCATATCGCATCCCCATTGATGACAAAGCTTCGGGTATTTGTTGAAAGTTCTTGACTCTGAGCTTTAGCCCTGCCCCAAAACTGCAGACAGCAGTGAACCATGAATTGCTCAGGCCAAAGGCACTGGTTCCTAAGCATGGCTGCCCTTGGGAATTTCCTGGGTCCCAATCAAAAAGACTTGGAATTTGTCTCAGTTGAAGCCTGGGCCCAGGGACATCTCAGAGCTCCATCAGGTGATTCTGATGAGCACTAAAGTTTGGGGACCACTGGTGTGAAGGCAAGGCTCCACACGAGACCTTGGCCCTTGGCTGACAGCCTCCAGCTCATAACTCACCCCGCAGGCCTTGGGTAGCACAAGCGTAGGATGAGGCTCTTGGATTATGGTGACACAGTTCTCACCCTTGCTGGCCGCTAGAATCACGAGGGGAGCTTAAAAAGAAAGGGGCTGGGGTCCCTTTGGACCAGTTTAATGGGAATCTCAGGCTCTGCATGTGATTCTAATGGGCAATCAGGGATGAAACACTCATCTCTCAGGTCACCTTCAATGGTACATGCCTCTTCATCTCTACCAGGCCCCCAAGTCAGAGCAGAATAAGAGGCTGTGTGTGGTAGAGATTCCCAGACACAGCAGACAGAACAATTTGCAGTTCCTAATACGCCCAAGACTTGGCCACTAGTGGCCATTCCAGAAGCCTCTAATGCCTTGTCACCAGCAGCTAATTTTTCCTGAGAGTGACACATCCCCAAATCTGAGCTTTGATAAAACCCTGGGGTGGTTTGCTTTTTCTAAGTAACTTAGGAAAATCAGTCTCCTCCCCTGAATGAGCTGCTTGCTCAAGGTGATAGCTGTTGAAATTGCCCTTAATGTCTACTTTGTATTTCTTTCTTTAATAAGCACACTATTACAACATAATGCTCTGTTCATTTCCTTGCCTGGGGGCTGTTAAATCTTACTGAATGGATATCTCAGCCTCTACTACCAGCCACGTCTGCCATGTCAGGGGCATTCATTTTTGTACTATTAAAGGCACATTCAGACAGGATTTTTAAATGTAAATCTATTTTTGTGACTTTTTTGAAGAGTATTATCCTCTTACATAGCACTAACTTTGTAAGGTATATTTTTAGGAAAACTCATTTTTCTACTAAAAGAATCAGTTTACTTTAGAAAGACTGCTCTCTTGCAGTCAAAATTTGCAACCGAAATCTTTGTTTAAAGGGATTTAATTGAAGCAAGAGAAATGGCTCTTCTCTCTCCTATGAAAAGGCACAATCTCACAGCAGAACCGAGCTAGGTCATTATCCTGATGAAGAAGAGAATTGAAATTTTATATTTGTAAAATGAGAAAAGGTAGAAAGCACTTTTAGCTTAGTCTTGGTCTGAAGCAGGTTCTGTTGAGTGTGTTTGGGGCAGTTTTAGTAGAAAAGAATTACTGTCTGTTCTCACTAGCACACGAGTCCAACTGCGTGCCATACTCTACTCCTCTGCTAGTATGACCCTGTAAATGTAGGAAAAGCAATAATGTCGCACTTTGTTGGTTTAGTATACTAACCTGACTTTGATGCAAATTTTATTTTTATATTTACAACTGATATGCATTTACCAGTGTAGACTAGAAATATCTGAGAGGCCTAATAATGTTTAGCATGTTCTGATTACTCAACATTTTGATGAAGTCCACCAACAGTCTTACCAAACCTAAGCATGACTACCCTAGAGGCAGGGTTCTCAGCCCTAGCTGCACAGTGAAATCACCTGGGGAGCTTTTGAAGCTCTTGAGGCTCAGCTGCACAGGAAAGTACAAATTTCTAGGGATGAAACCCAGGATTTGTACTTTTTAAAGTTCCTGAAGACATTCTGATGTACAGCCATGGTTGAGAACCGCCAGCCCAGGAATTAAGACAGGTGAGGGGACTTGCCGGCAAATTCGGCTGATGGAGGTACCTTTGGATTGAGAGATCTCTAAGCCACAAAGACCTCCACATCCATCCATCAGTGAGCATCAGGAACTTGCATGGATGGAGGTTGCAGGACATTTGCCCAAGTACTAGAAGGGAGAGGACTAACCAATCCATGAAAAGGAAAGGACATATAGAACAGATACCTTTTTTCCATTTCCTCTATTAAAGGTGAACTGGTAGTAAAATAAAGATAGCATTCTTACTGCTTGTTCAACCAACTTATTGTCCTCCCTCTAGCAACCAAGTAACCTTCATTTCCTAGAGTGAAAGGAAACATTGACTTATCAGTTACATTATGAAGGGTAGACATCAAGAGGATTGCATAAGTAGTTGGTTGGCCTTTATAAAAACAAGAGTCCAACAAGAGGATTCTTGCTGTAAGAAACATTTTATATGTATATATATTTTTTAATTAAATCTGGGATGAAAACTGAAGCAATTAGTATTGTTTTCTCTTCCATATGTAACTTCACAACCACAATATCCCCTCCAAAGTCACAAGTCTGTCCTGTCTAAATTGCCAGAGAAGTACTAAAAGTCCCTACCCTATCATCTAGAAGATCAAACTACAAGGAAAAACTTAAATATGTACATTTTCAGGTGCGTTTACTCATTTCAAGAAAAGAAACACTTTTGACCCAATTTGGCTACAAAATAGTCTTGCTTTATAATATAATTTCTTGGAAATGAAGAGAGCCTATTGATCTGATGACTGATAATAGAGGTGATGATGTAACTGATAAGCAACAGACAGCAATAACTTCATTTTGAAACAAGCAAGCAATAGCTTTATAGCTTCTGTATACTGTATGTTGTTAACAGTGTAAAGTTTTGCTATGGTGAAAGCAATATTTGTACAAATGAAAGCAAGATTCTCTTTTATACAGTTTACATTGTTGATCAGAACATGTTGATTGTATATTGAGTACTAAAAAATTAGATGTATTTAAGCCATTGTTCTTTACTAATAAGTACCTTATAAAAATAATGTTGTATTCTTGGTTAACAATGCAGTGTTGATATCAGTTATTAATCATATCTGATCTACCATAGATGTTCTTTCCTGATAACTTTTTAAAATTAATAAGCTTTATTTTTAGAGCACTATTAGGTTCAAAAACTGCAAGATTGAGCAAAATTAAGGAGAGTTCTCATATTCCCCTGCCCTCCCCCAGCCTCTCCCACTATGGCTGTCCACACCCAAGTGGCCTGATAATGTTTTAATGTTTGGAAGTTTCCTATGTGTGAGTTGGATTAGGACACACTTTCAGCTCTTTAGGCTCTATTTAGTGCAGTACCATGCACCATACATTCGGACTTAGAACACTTCAGATCCTAGTCCTTTCACACCTTTCACACTCCCTTCTGAGGGCTCTCCTTCCCAGATTTCTTTCATAGTTTCTCCTCCTTCACAGAGCAGATAGGGACTTCCTTGGTGGAAGAGATGCTTCTATGGCAAGCAAAGTTTTACTTCCTCAGAACACCAAAGCAAACAGAAATTTTGTTGTGATTCTGTTAAATCATGAATGCTCAAATTCAGAGGAATTAAATGAACCACAACCATGTGCAAAGGGGCCTCAGCCTCAGCTGCTCGCACTCTCACCATTGTAGGAGAGCAGGATTTGACACCCCAAAATGTGTCTCTGACTTGAGGATTATTTTGGGCAGATTATTTTTAAGAACAAAAGACCCTGGAAGAAACTTTCACCTTCCCGATGTCTAAAAGAATTTAAGATGGAAGGCCTGTTCCAGGAAGGAGGTATCACCACAGATGACTATAGTATAATATGAACTAGCTGTGGCAGACGGAGGAATCTAGCAAGGGCCATTTGTTCAGAGTCCTCCCTGTGTTCCATCGTCTCTGCAGGCATAGCAAACATTTGTTTACCAAACATTTGCTTTTCCATCTCTGTGTGAATTGCCTTCCTACCCTTTGAAGTTCTAAACCACTACCCCCAACATCCTTTTTTGTCTTTAGCTGAAGATGGTATTTAAGGTGGTGGCTTTAGCCATTTTGGTGAGTTAGTTTTCCTGGGTTTCTCGTATGTATACATCATTAAATTTGTTTGATTTTCTCCCATTATCCTGTCTTGTGTCAGTTTAATTCTTAGACCAGCCAGAAGAACCTACAGAGTAGAGGAAAATTTCTTCTTCCCCTGAAATATCAACCTCCTCTACATTTGGGAAGACTTTCCCACTCCACCAAGGACTTAAGCTTGGTGGGAACTCTTACATAGCATGTTTCATTTAAGTGAGCCTTTATTCACTCATCATGGAAACCACTAGTGATGAAGGAAATTGTTCTGTTGAGATTAAGGTGAAAGTGTTATAAAAACCTAGATTCTACGTTTAAATGCTTGAACAGATAAATGAATAAGAAGAGTTTTCTCATTTGTACAAGCCATAAGAGTGAGAGTTAGTGGATGTAAACTCATGTCAATGACTGAGAAAAAGCAAACTTACTGATGAAGCAAATGACACCACTGAGGAAGAGAGAACAACTCCCAGCACCCAAGCATCAGTGACTGAGCAGCTGGGATGGTGGGAGATGGAAAGCCCAGGGCAGGAAGAGGCGGGCATGCACTTAATTTAGCTGCTTCAGAGAGTGGAACTACCTCCTGGAATCGGTTCCCCTGACCTAATGGAATAGTCCATGAGGCTTTTGGTTTCTTTGACTTTCCAATAGACTCTGACTCCAGAATAAGGCCCTGACCTTCCCTGCTCTGCTTGTCCTTGGACCAGCTGGTCACCACACCGTGTTCCACCTTGTTTATTTATACAGGAGAACTGAGAGTGGGATGTTGGGCTCAGCTGGTTCACAACCACCCCTAATGTTTGCATTGTTGACTCTCATCATTTCCAGGAAAACCACAGCTTTGTTTTCGTGTTGTTCATTCTGAAGATCATCAGTTGCCTACGTACAAACATCAAGCTGAAAGTAAACTGTACTTCATGTGGAACCAGGACTTAGGGGTAACTAGATCCTTGGAGAATAAGCAAATCAGGAATCTGTCAGTGTCCCCCTTCATCCCCCAGGTCTCCCTGGCTTCCTGGCATCCTCAGCCTCCACACCCTGGCATTGGAAGGCACCCTGAGAAGAATCTTAGACTTCAAAGCCTTAGATTTGAGAGTTTAGCCCCATATACAGAAAAGGGAAGTTTCAGCAAACAAGACAGACATGGAGAGTATTCTGGGGCACTGGCTGCCTTGAACCTGAATGTCACCCCAGGGGAAGGCCATGGCTTATTATCCCAACAGAGAACCTTATCTCAGGGCACACTCACTGGCACCATAGTCTTCCCCCCATCTACCTCCATAATTCTGACTGAAGCTCAGTGCAGATGGGGTTCCAGCTTGAGGAGATTTTGCCTTTGGGCAACAACCTTGTAAAAGTAATTGTAACTTTCTGGGGAGAGAAAAGATTTCCCAAGAATGAGAGTAGGACTGAATTGTTCTTACTGCTTTTGCTCTGGGTTTTCCCCTCATTCAGGGCTTGGGCAAGTTCTCTAGGCTTTGCGGTGTCCGAGCTCCTCCTCCAGGCCATCAAGGTCCTTCCAACACACCCAGAAAAGGACATTTAAAAACTTGGGTAGAAAAGCTGTAAGATTATATCTGATTTTTGCCCTAGTTTCATAAACAGTAAACAAAATACGATAAAGAGCCTGTGGACATACATTTGTAATTTATGTGTATATTGAAGAAGCCTCACCCTCTTCCCCCATCTGACACACTCAGAGCCCTGAGACATACAAACTGTGGGAGGACAGCCAAGGCCACACTCTGAACTCCTCCCCCAGGGCTGCCTGGAATCTCTTTCTCCCTGCCCCGGACCTGAGCTAGAAAACCTGAATACTAGGTTCTAAAGGAAACAAAAATACATCCTTTACTCCATTTCTGGAAGTTAACCCTTCTGAGCCCAAGCAAAGAGCATTCCCAGTCCTAGATCCATTATACATGTAGGTCAAGAGCAAGAGTGAAGATGGAATCACAGCCTCCACCCCTCTGTTCTCACCTGTGGCTCAATCCCACATCACAGTAGGCCACCCCGGGCCACTCCTTGGGTGTAGAAGTCTGCACAGTGAAGATGCTGAACAGGCCTCCAGCCCAGGGCCACTTGGGCAAGGAAGCTTTAGGTTCCCAGCACCTGAGGAGGGTGTAGAAGAGGGAGGGCAGGCTCCAGGTAGGTGGCTCTGTGTACTTCCTACTCCACCCCTGGGAAAGCTTAACGTCCATGGATGGGGCTAGGTGAGGGACACCTGGGGACACTAGGGAGCTACATAGCTCTGGGTCCCCAACACCTGGAACTGAAGGTGGTACTGCTCAAGCAAATGGGACCTGACAACTCAGCAGAAAGTGGGAGACCTCAAGTTTCCAGGAGCCTAAAGGTCCATTCAGTTTCCTAAAGTGCATAATCCCTTCTTCCCTTGAACTAGTGATGCCATTAAAAAGTCCAGTGTTGCTCCATCTAGGTGGAAGTGGAGGTTCGAGGAGAGGGCTTGGGGATCCTTACCAACTATTTTTACTACTAAAGAAATTGCTTCTTTCACCTTTTCTACTTCTCGAGAGCCCTCACCTTCTGTCTTTCGCCATTGTGTAATTTAACCTTTCCTGAACCCAAGTAGAAATGGAAGGACAAACTAACAAGGATATTTTAACCTATGGCCAGTTTTCCTCTGCTCTTACATTTACGCTTGGCTGACCAGTTTCCACCAGGGCAAGTCTCTGTGAAATTGACCAAATACAGCTCACAGGCTTTAACCATCAAAGACAAAGAGGAATTCAGAGAAGGACACTCTTTTTGGTATAGATCAATAACATAGAAAAAATTGAAATGGCAAAGGTCCACCACTAAAAAAGTTCACTAGACCCAAAGAGTTTTTGGGTGTTCTGGCAAATCTGCAAAGAATAGTTAATTTCTATATATTTTAAAGTGCTTCAGAACACAGAAAAAGATGGGAAGTTTCCTAATTCATCCTTTAAGGTTAGAATAGTAATAAAAATCAAAGAAATACCACAAAAAGAAAACTATAACTTCATTTATGAATATAAATGTAGAAATCCTAAATGAAATATAAGAATGGAATCATTTACTCCAGTAATTCAAGGACAGTTCAATATAAGATATTTTGCTTATATGCATGAAGCAAATAATAGGAAAAATATAAATATTAAGAGATGTTCACAAAGCACTTGATAAAATTCAATCACATTACTGTTAAAATCTCTTAGTAATCTAGGAATAGATAACATCTTTAACTGAGTGAAAATATCTATCAAAAATTTAATAATAAGAAACATTGAACTTAATGATGAAATCTAACTGTTAGTGCCATGAAGTAGATTCCAACTCCTAGCAACCCTGTGTACAGCAGAGAGGAACCCTTCCCAGTCTTTTGCTCTATCCTCTCACTTTCTGGTGCTCTATCAGATGATGCTCTGCTGCTATTCATAGGGTTTTCATGGCCAGTTTTTGCTGCAGTGGGTGGCCAGGTCCTTCTTCCTAGTCTGTCTTAGTCTAGTAGTGCCACTGAAACCTTTCCACCGTGGGTGATCCTGCTGGTATTTGAAATATTAGGCTAGCCAATGGCAAAATACCAACACCTTAAATAAGAACAAAACAAGAGAGACTACTATCACTTCTATTATTCAATACCCTTCTGAATTCCACTGTTTTGGAGACAAGGAAAAACATTATTTATATATGATATATTTTCATCTTTAGAACATAGGCAGCAACCCCTGTCCCATGCCTGAGTCAAATCCAGCCAGCAGCCTGTCTGGTAAATGAAGTTTCGTAGGAACAGTCACGCCTATTTCTTTATATGTTGTCTGTGACTTCTTTCATTCCACAATGGCAGAGTTGAGTAGTTGCAACAGGGATCCTATGACCTTCAAAGGCAAAAATATTTCCTATCTGCCCCTTTACAGAAGTTCGCTGACCCCAAAACAGCTAACGGGAAAAAATTATTAAAACAAATAAGAAAATTCAGTAGGTTGGCCATATATAAATATAATCAATAGCTCCTATATACCATTAATCATTAATTAGACAATGTAATGGAAAAGAATCCCATTTAAAATAGTAACTAAAACTGCAAAATAGCTAGATATAAACTTAAATGTGCAAGAACAGTATGAAAGCAAAAGTATAAAAGAAGACATACGTTATATTACATTCATGGATATGAGTACTTAACCTTGTAAAACTACCAATTCTCCTTTAACTATTATAAATTCAGTGCAGTTCAAATGAAAATTGAAATCATTGTTTTGGGAAGCGAAAGTTTTAGGACTTGGGATCTAGAAAAAAAAAATGCACAACAATAGCAAGAACATTTGGGAAACAATTGAGTAGTGACATCAGTGATACAAAAATATGCTATATAAAACCAAAATAATTAAAACTACATGGTACCAATGTAGTCACAGAAAATAACTCATGGAAAAAACTTAGAAGTTTGGAAACAGACACATGTGCACATGAAAACATAGCATATGATAACTTTTCTAAATAGTGGAAGGATGGAAGACTCTCCAATAAATGATTTGGGAGAAAACTTGTATACATTTGAAAATCAAATAGAAGTCTGTATGACATCTAGTCCCAAAACAAATTCCAGATGGACTAAACATCTAAACATAAAAACTAAAACAATCAAAGTATTGGGCAAAATACATGTGAATTTTTTTTTTCTGAGGAAGATTTGCCCTGAGCTAACATCTGTTGCCAATCTTCCTCCATTTTATATGTAGTAGCCACCACAGCATGACTGCTGATGAGTGGCGTAGGTCTGTGCCTGGGAACTGAACCCAGGCTGCTGAAGCAGAGTGCACCAAACTTAGCCACTAGGCCACGGGGCTGGGCCCCTAAATATATATGAATATTTTTGAATCTTAGGATGGGAATGTGATGCTAATGAATAACCATAAACATCCAAAGACATAAAGAAAAAGATTGGCATAATGGCCACCTAAATTTTTCTTTTTATTTTTTAAAGAAAAAATAAACACAGTCAAAATTTATATGAGGAGAAAAAAACTGAGATATATAAAGGATTACTGTCCTAAAATATGAAGAATTCCAAAGGATCCATTAAAAAAGTTAAACACTCCACTAAAACTTTGACAGTATATAAATGAACAATTCATGGAAAAATTATAAATGACTAATAACACTTATGAAAACATATTTTCAACCTCACTAACAATCAAGAAAATGCCAGTTAGGGGCTGGCCCTGTGGCCAAGTGGTTAAGTTCACACGCTCCGCTTTGGCGACCGAGGGTTTCACTGGTTCGGATCCTGGGTGAGGACATGGCACCGCTCATCAGGCCACGTTGATGTGGCATCCCACATGCCACGACTAGAAGGTCCCACAGCTAAAATATACAACTATGTACTGGGGAGATTTGGGGAGAAAATGCAGGAAAAAAAAAAAGATTGGCAACAGTTATTAGCTCAGGTGCCAATCTTTAAGGAAAAAGAAAATACCAATTAAAATGAAATGATAATCTCTTTTAGCCACACATTTTGGTGGGAATACAAAGTGTCATAAACTTTTTGGAGGACAATCAAAATTTTAAACGTGTGTAAACCTTGATATGGCAATTTCACTTGTAGAAATAAACTTTACTAAAATATTGCTATTGACTGAATGTGTCTCCCCCAAAGTTCATATGTTGAAGCCTTCACCACCAACGTGATGGTATTTGGAGGTGGGGCCTTTGGCAAGTGATTACAGGGTTAGATGACGTCATGAGGCTGGGGCCCCTTAATGGGATTAGTGTCCTTATAAGAAGAGAAAAAGACCAGAGCTCACTCGCTCTCTGCTATATGAGAACACAGTGAGAAAGCAGCCATCTGCAAGGCAAGAAGAGAGTTCTCACCAGAACTTGATGGTGCTGGCACTCTGCTCTCAGAATTCCAGCCTTCAGAACTGTGAGAAACAAATGTTGTTTAAGCAAAATACCAGTCTATGGTATTTTGTTTGAGCAGCCTGCGCTAAGACAAAAATTCAAACTATACAAAGATATATGAATGAAAATGTTCACTAAAACATTATTTGTAATATAGAAAAAATGGAAGGTTTTTGATGTCTATCAAAAGGGAAATTATTAAATAAATCATGGAGCATTATAGTATGGAATTCTGTGCAGTTTTTAGAAAGAACAGGATAAACACAGGTGCAGTAACATGGAGATATATCCCCATGGTATAGTTTTAAATGAAATAAAGCAAGTTCCTGAATAATACTTTTGTTTTTTAAAAAGGCTTATATCTGTGTATATACCTACCTCTGTGTGAAAACCATCTGGAAATATTAATGTCAGCCCATTAATGGTGGAGACCTGTGGTGAGTAGGGGGTGAAATGTGAAATAATAAAATGGTAAGGAAGGAATTTCACTTTTTATTTCTATATTTCTATATTGTTTGGATTTTTACAATGAATACATATAACTTTAGTAATTGTGTTGGGACAACATTTAATGTATGTCCGTTCATAGCCTTTCCCTTCCCTCTGCATACAACAAAGCGTTTAACAATTTCTTGTTTAGTTTTCTCTTCTTCCTGATCTCTCTCCCCAGAACAGAATCCTTCCGGCAGTGTCTCTTGAGAAAGCGATCAATGGAAGGAGAATGCAGCCCAGGCGCCGTGGGTGGCAGGGAGGATGTGGTGTGCAGGGAGCACCTTGAGCTGAGTGCACAGGTTCTTGGGGTGACTAAGGATGGACCCACAGGCGTAGGATGACAGAGTCTCTCTAGAGCGAGAGTGTCTTAGTCAGCTTGGGCTGCCATAAAAAAACACCACAGACTGAGTGGTTTAAACAACAGACACTTATTTCTCACAGTTCTGGGGGCCAAGAAATCCAAGATCTAAGTGCTGACTGATTTGGTTCCTGGGAAAAGCCCGCTTCCTGGCTTGCAAAGAGCTGCCTTCTTGATGTGTCCTCTCATGGCAGAGAGAGGAGAGAGAGGAAGCTCTCTGGGATCTCTTCTTATAAGGACACTAATCCCATCATTGGGCCCCACCCTAATGACCTCACCTAACTCTATCTCCCAAAGGCCCCATCTCCAAATACCATCACATTGGAGGTTAGGGCTTCAACACATGCATTTGAGGGACACGAACATTCAGTCTATAATAGAAAGACTTTTATTTTAGGATGCAAGAGACTAGGGAAAGATAGAGGACCTTAATGAGAATACGTGTTCTCTACAGTTTAAGTGAGATCCAAGTATGACCTGGAATTTCTGTTTGGATCTCACTTCTTTAAATGAGACACTGATCCAAGTATCCAAGTCTTGGCCATTATAGGTCAAAGTTTCAATACATAACATTTTAAAGCTTAAGAAACAAAGAACATTTTTAAGTTTATTAGCTAGGGGCACCAGCAACAGAAAGATTTGAAATGTGCTTTTAAAGGAGAGTTGGAACAGGTAGGAGTTAGGAAGAGTTTCCTTAAATATATTCACTTTAATCAGCCCACACCAAAGCCAGTCCACAAGAGAATTTAGTCCTAGAGTATGCAAGAACCTACTGTATATAATTGATAATTTCTCCCCTACCCTTCTAGAATTGTGCTAGTTACATACCATACTTGGGAGAATCAAGACAACAGTCACTTCAATTATTTTCTATAAAGGTTAATTCTCTCCAGGTGGTCTAGTTGAAAAGGCCTGCTGGCATCCAAGAATAAAGGATGATTCCAGACTTCATCCATTACATTAACCAAAAGGAATACACTCAATGATTCAGTAAAGTGCTAATTAATTCTCGGAACAATGAAAGAATCAAATAAAGAAGCAATAAGAATTGATATTCCATATCGATTTTTTAATGCAGACCAGATGCTGTGCTGAGTGCTCATCTACACTATGAAGAGAGATGACTTTCCCATCTTACAGATGAAGAAACATTTGAAATGCAATTATACTACTACTTTGGACGTAGGAGAAATCATGTCAACCTTAATAGGAACCAGAGCCCACATAGCTGGGGTATTTTGTGGGGGTCAGCTACCACACTGCTTGGGCCCCAGACGCAGAATAAAACCAGTCAGCTCTGGGATAGGGTTGGTTCCGGCCCCCTGAGTGTGCACAGACCCACAAAGTGTTAACCAGCAGGCAGTGAAGAACCTCAGCTTCCCGCAACTGTCATTGACCTACTCTGTGCCAAGACAGGTGTTGAGCACTGTGAGAATACCGAGGCTAGTGTTCCAAAACAAATAAAGCTGTATACATGCACACCCAAATGCATGCACATGCACACACAATGGAAAGTTGACTAGGAGCTATGTGTGTGGACCCCCTGCTCCCCAGCTGCCAGAGGAGGATTCTGACAACCAGAATGGTTACAGCCCAACTGAAACCATACAACCTGGTAAAGGGCAAGCAAATAAACAAAGATAAGATAATATTCTTTAGTATAAAAAGTACAGACCATAACACAGAAAATACAGAAACAGAGCATATTTTGAAAAAAACAAAAAGATCTCCTTAAAGGAAAAAGAAGTGCATTTTAAATAAATTATCATTTGTACCTCTGGCAGAACTTCTAAGAGACAGCCTTGCCTAGCATGCCTCCTCTTCTTGGCACATGGGAGATTTCGCTTCCCTACCCTGAGTGGGCCAGGTGACTTGCTCTGACCCTCGGCTGTGAAGGAAGGCGGTCATGACACTTCCAGGACAAAGGTTTACCATTCAGTGGGGAACCCTCCTGTACTCTCTACTCATGCACAGTGATGGATAAAATGTGTGTGGAAACTAGCTGAGGGAGGCCATTACCCAGGGATGTATTGACTGGTGCTCTGCAGGCTCTCCTCCTTTAGACCTGTGACTTGTTAGCTATAATCCCATCACTCTGCCCACTGCAGTTCCATCTCACTTCCTCACAGTCTCTTATTTTCAGTCCAAAACCAGTGTTTGTTAAGTCCAGGGTTGTTATCTTTCAGCACCTATCCACAAACGGCAGTTCCTTGTTTTCCAAAAGTAGCCTTACATGTCCATTTTGTTCCTTTTCAGCATTTTCTGCAATATTCCCATAGGATATTAACCAGGCAGAGACTACTTATTCAGATCTTACCACTAGGGAGTTTTCATTCATTAATTCATTCATTATTAGTCCATTTTCTCCACAGATATTATGTTCCAGGAACTGTGCCAGACACAGGGAATTTGCTAGGAACAAACTGATATGGCCCTGCCCTCCCCCAGAAGCCTACAACTTGTTTCTTACATCCTCCTTTCTCTTGTGATGACACACACAATTTTACATATCTGAATCCGAAGGCACCAAGAAGTCCCCAGCCAGCCAAATTGGATTCTTCAGTTGGTCCGTTTTCATAATTCTGTAGCTTGCTCTTTCTCTCAGCAATATGTTTTGGAGACCTCTCTCTATTATGACGTAGAAATCAAGCTTATTCTATCTAAATACTGCATAGTATTCCATAGTATGACCATAGTGTTTTTTTTAAGCTGCTCTCTCCCTAGAGAGAGGGTCTCTGCTAGACCTTCGGTAGCTTGTTTACAGTCTTTCACTGTTATAAACAATTTTGCAATGGATGTTATATCATATGCTTTCCTGTATACCTCTGGAAGTTTCCCTCAGGGGCACAGCAACAGGGAACTGCTTTGTCAAGTGGTGGGATATTTCAATTTAAATACTGTCAAATTACCAGAGGAATATGAGGGAACTGTTTTTCACATCCTTGTCAATTCTTAATATTATCCAATTCTACAGTTTGTGTCAGTTCAATGGAGGTTAAATAGCTGGTTTGCTTTTGTTTTTGCTTTCTTTGTTTTTGGGTTTTGCATTTTTCTAATAAAGATAGGCAACTTTTTAATTTCTATATTTGCAAATGAAAATATGCTTATTTTAAATAAAACACACAATAAATATGAATAAATATGAAAGTATATAAAACATATTTATTTTTCTTATTTTATTACCCATTCAAATTTTGTTTGTGACCTTTTTCTGTTGGGGTGTATGTCTCCTTTTTATTGACTTATAGGAGTTTTATTATGTAGCCTTAATTCTCATTTTCAATTTTCTAATCACATACACTATATACTGTAAATATTAGCACTGATGAAACATAATTTTAATTTTTTTAGATCAAATTTATTTTTTCCTTTATAGTATTTTCTTTGTGTATCTTGTTTCAGAAGGCCTTCCTTTGCTCCAAGGACACAACAGTGTTTTTCTATTTTTGTCTGTCTTCAGGGTACTTTTACCCTCAGCTTTATAAGTTTCAACACAATGTCTACCGTTCTGGTGCCTGACCACACGTCCTCCCAATGAGGCTGTTTTCCTTTATCCTGGGAGAGCTCCTCAGTTGGCACTCCCACAGCTAAGTCTCCATCTCCCAAGATCTGCTGCCCTCATCACCATCTGCTCACATCTGCCCTCACAGCCTCCTAGCACTCACTCCCAAAGTCCCAGCTCTTGGTAAGAAAAGTTGAGGGAAACATTCTGAGTGCCCCTGCTACTTTCAGTTTCCAGGTCCTGATTTCAAAGCCCTCAGGAAGAAACATCTCCCATGTCACCCCCGGAGCCTGAAAACCGAGGAGCAGCCCTGGGACTTAACTGGTAGGAGGTTCATGTGATTCTTGGACAACCCTTAAAAATGTTCCACTGGTGTTTCCTGGCAGAGTAATCCATCCCCACATAAATTAGCAGGAGTGGGTGGCAGTGAGAGGACCTGAAAAATCTTGGCAGTGATACCAGCTCAACACAAGAGAAGCCATATTATAGAAAAGAAATCATGTTGTAACTTTGAATGGCCTCTGACTAACTAACCCAGCTGGATGTGAATCCTCCAGGAGATCTACTTGCTTGTAGATTTTATGACCCCTGCTTGTGTATGTACCTCCCAGCTGCGATAAGACAATAAGTTCGTTAATTTGAGTTCCTTAGGAAAGTGATGACTCCCAGACGGACAGTCTATGCTGACAGCCATTATCAATGACAACTGAAAGATCTGATGTGGCAAATCCCAGTCTGGCACCAGAGAGTCCACGTTCCTAACTCCCTCCCCTCAAACCCACTGGCCTATAAAACTGCTTCAAGATCCTGTGCCGCCCTTAAGATGGTTCTTTAGGACACATGTCCACCATCATCCAATTTGCTAGCTTATTCCTTATTGCTTAATAAAATGCCCTTTCTCTGCCATCATCTTGCCTCTTGATGACTAGCTTTTGTCTTGCAGTGAGTGGATCATGCCCATTTGCGTAGTAACAGCAGGTTCTGTCACAGCCTGGGCAATCTTTCCAAGAAGAACTCTTGGACGCTGTGGCTGCCAGGGTAGTTTTCAACTACCTCCATAGTAAAGAATCAACCCACATGACCAAGCCCATTTTCCTCCCAGGGCCAGAAAAAAGCTTCCTCACACCCCAGTGCCTGTGAATTCCTTTAGGATTCCCCACTTCTCTGGAGCTGGGCAAGCTCCAGACTACTGTACTTTCTCAGCAGGAGAGATCTTCCCCTCTGTCAAAGACCTTCCTCTTTCTGAATTCAAAGAATTGCAAGGCTTAAACAAAAAGGAATGTAATTTCCTTACTTATGGCAAGCCTGGAGGCAGGCAACCCAGGGCTGATGCAGCTGCTCAACATTGCCTTCGGGCTCCAGACTCTTTCTTCCTACACTGCCGTCTTTGTTGTGCTTGCTTTCATCATCACACTAGTTTGCAGGATGGCTACTCTACCTCCAGATAACAAGTTAGAATTCTAGGCAAGAAGATGGAGGAAGGATAGAGGTAAAAAGGAATGCCAAGTGAGTCTAGTGCCTTTGAATCAGGAAATGTAGCATATTGGTTGTATAACGTCTGCCAGAACACAGGTCAATGGCAGCAAGAATACAAGACCCTTGTAGGGCAGTCAGGTTTCATCCATTTGTGTTGGAGTAGTTGCTCACCCACCCAGGATCAAGGAATCTCTGCCAGCCACTTAAACAATTGGGGCTACTATAGCAGAAAATAAGAGCAAAGAAACACTGTTGGATAGATAATAGCCAGTCCACACAACAAGGAGAAACCTGTGGGAAAACAGGGCTATGATAAAGGGTGTAAATTTGCCAGGGTGGTGATCAGTGGTCCCATCACACCTTCTGTCAGACAGGGTGGCAAAACTGTTAAGAAGTCAGAAGTTCTGTCCAGATGCTGGCTTAATATCTGACCCCTCTCCTGCTTTATTGACCCATCATTCAATTTATAAATAAAAACGTCACCCATTTTTTGCATCTCTCCCGTCACCTCTACTTGCAGCCTTCTTGGGTATAACCATTGTCCTCACAGGTGTGTTTAATCACTGTCTTACTTTTTTAATAGGCAGTTTTATCACAAAGAATGCATTTCTAAACAGTTTTGCTTGATTCTTATTGCTCTAAAATGAATCCCCAGTTTAGGAGGTCTCCTGGGGTTGCTTTTTCCACTCTGCATTATGTTGGTCAGATTACTCATGTTTTGCCAAGCTGTAGTTAGTTCATTTTCAGCCCTGCAGTTTCTTTTACATTCAGGCAAGATGTGATAATAGTCACAGGCCCTGTTCCTCCTGCTTTGGCCTGGGTGGCATCTGTCCTCCACAGTGAATTTTGCGATGGCACACCTCTTCATGGTGCATGGTGTCAGGGTATTTGCCCTGCCAGTTAAGTGAGGCTGCTGCAGCTGTGAGGATTACTAAGTCAGACAGGAGTTCATAAACGATGTTATTCCTCCTCTGGTTTGGAATAGCTCTGCAGAAACAGAAATAGTCATGTTATTTCTCAAGAATTCATTTAGTGGGTTCCAAGATAACATCGTCGCAGCCTATACTATTAAGAAAGAGGGTGACCCCATGATTTGCTCAAGCCCCTTACACAGAAAGATCTCATGATGACACATTTCTCTTGGTCTTGAATGCATGTAACTTCAGCCTCAAATTGCTTTCCATATGGTCTTTATAAACAGACTTCAATAATATGTGAGTGTCTGCAGCATTGTGGGCAAGGAGCGTTGACGAGAACAGGAACTACAAGATCTGTCTGGTCCCAGGTCTGTGAACCATTCACTGCATGCTCTTGAGTGCACTTGCCTCTCTGGCCTCAGCCTGCTCCTCTCTGAAATGAGGAGACTGGACCAGATAGTCTTCCTTAAGATCCCTTCAGGCTCCACAGTTCTAGCGTCTTTTAACTTAGAAAAAAAAACAAGAAAGGAGAAATGTTACTGGCAAACTCCAGGGTGAAAAAAAGGTTTAAGTCATGCTGCCTGTTCTGCATGCATATTCATCAAAGTGTTCTCAGCAGCCAGAGATGCCCCATTGTTTTATTCATCTACTTCACTGAGCTCAAGTTTGGGTTGGATGTCGACCAAGACTTATTGGCAGGTGATGGGAGCTTCAGTTTGTCTTTCTTCCCAGCAAAACAGTGAAATCCATTGTCTGGGTCCAGCCCATCCATATGCATTTTCCAGTAACAAAAGCACTTTGAGGCGGCTTCAAAAGCATGAGTTCATGCAGACTCTACAGATTCCAAAATTAGAAGGTAAGAAAAAGACCTGCACCTATTCCATAAGTAAGTGTGCTTTCATCTCATAGATGGACACGGAACATACTTCTCCTCCTCATCCAAGGAGCTCACCTGCGCTCTGCCACTCACTGCTGGCTATGACCTTGGGTAAACCCCGCATCCTCCACACGATGAGGAGGCAGGACCAGAGAGTCCCTAAGGTCTGCCACCTCTAAAGTCCCAAGATCAGACAATCTGTCCATAATAAAAGAAACACATGCAGATATCTATTTGGAGAGAATTCAGTGTACAGAAAAAGAAATTTGGATCCAGATGTTACCTTCCTCCATGTCTTGGGTATTCACTGAGCACTGTTCTGTGCTGGACATCCTGACAAGGTTAGGATGAGTAACATTGTTCCCATTTAACGGATTAGGAAATTGTCCTTAAAATAAATACTGAATGTCAGTGCTAGGATTTGAACAGAGGCCTGCCTCAAAGTACATGCTGTTCAAACAATAGATCCTGAACATTGTTGCTTGATGGGAAACAAAGTACAGAAGCTGCTTGTGCCTTCATGGTGGGGCACTGCTGAACTGTCTAAGCACAGTGTTCCCTTTGGACATGTGCACTTCCCAGCATGCTAGTTTCTCTCCCGTTATCCCTGCTTTAAAAAAGAGAACTGGGAGAAAAGCAGACTGAAGAGAGACTCAGTTACAGGCTACATGTCTGTAATGAGATTCACACAGAGGTGGGAACATGCTTTTTGCCTAATTTGTTTTATGTTCTTTGAAAAAACAAGGAAGCTGACTTGGTTATACCTGAGGAAGCACTTCTTTGGCAGTGAGTGTTTCAAATTAGCCATTGGTGTGATTTTTAGAAGCTTATATGAAATAAACACCAGGCAGTCTGTGGTGCTTCTAGTTCTATATTAAAATGTGCAATGTGTCCATGGAAATATGCCTTATGATTTTTAAAGGACTCAGCTTGAGGAAAATCAGACTTATGTTTTTGAGGAAGATTAGCCCTGAGCTAACATCTGCAACCAATCCTCCCCTCTTTTTGCTGAGAAAGACGGGCCCTGAGCTAACATCCATGCCCATCTTCCTCTACTTTATACATGGGATGCCTGCCACAGCATGACTTGACAAGCGGTGTGCAGGTCCCCACCAGGGATCTGAACCAGCGAGCCCCGGGCTGCCGACGTGGAACATGCAAACTTAACCACTGCACCACTGGGCCAGCCCCCAGACTTCTTAATATACAAGAACAATTATTTTCTCATCAAGTCTAAGTAATTTTTTCTTTTTTGGCTGAGGCAGATTCACCCTGAGCTAATACCTGTGCCAATCTTCCTCTATTTTGTATGTGGGTCACCACCACAGCTTGGCTGCTGATGAGTGGTGTAGATCCATGCCTAGGAACTGAACCCAGACCACTGAAGCAGAACTGCTGAACTTAACCACTAGGCCACAGGGCAGCCTCTTAAGTAAATATTTTATAGAATGCCTACATGCCCCCAGCTGTTCCCAAACGTTAGGAAGACATAAACCATAAAGGGACTCCAATATTATATACATGATTATGTAAAATGAGATTCTCTTCCTAGAAGTGGGGAAAAATACGAGTTGAAAGAACGTATACCTATTTGAATTTCAATTTTGGAAAATGAATGTACCAGTCCTATAGGAAAACTCAAATTCTGGTGAAAAGTGATAAACAAGTTATGACAGCAGAACAGTGACCCAGAATTGAGAACAATAAAATGCAATGGCTGCCTCCACCTGCCCTCCATTCCTTCTCCTTCACTCCAATTTTGTCTGGCCCATAAAAGACAAATAGGAGTGGAACAGAGGAGAAAAGGCAGACACAGAGGAAGCTTTAGGCCAAGTATCTTCCCAGGACGGCACTAAGCCATTGGCTTCCAGGGTGGTGATAGACCAAAATCCCAGAGTTCCACCTGGGATTCTGGAACAAGGCTGAGTTTCATTAGCTGATTTTCTGAAGGCAGAAGTGTCTTGACAATGTGACAGGAGAGCCAGGTGGCTCTGTCCATAGAGACAAGGGGAGCTGGAAAGGCTGCAGCCACCGGACTCCCGCCAAGGCTGTGTCTGCAGTGCCACGAGGAACTGAGAGCCTGAAACCCAGGAGATAATGAACTGCCATGCAGGAGACTGGTGCTGACATGCCTTGCAGCAGTATACCCTTATCTGTGAGGGAAGAAAATCTTTTTCACTAAGAGAAGAGAAAGAACTTATGGCAATTTTTTGCCGCTCACCTGGGCTCCCTAATTTTAATCTTTTCCCACTTTCTCCTCTTAATCCTTTGCCACACATGTACAGCATCTGTCCTTCCAACCACTCTTCTCAGTTTTTCCATCCTTTAAAGATTTTATTTTTTTCCTTTTTCTCCCTAAAGCCCCCTGGTACACAGTTGTATATTCTTCATTGTGGGTCCTTCTAGTTGTGGCATGTGGGACGCTGCCTCAGCATGGCCTGATGAGTGGTGCCATGTCCGCGCCCAGGATTCAAACCAACGAAACACTGGGCCGCCTGCAGCGGAGCACATGAACTTAACCACTCAGCCACGGGGCCAGCCCCTTTCCATACTTTAAAAGCTCCTTAATTGGTGTGATTCAGTGAGAACATTGGCTGTGGACACATACAGATTGGAATCCTGACTCATCCCTGTGGTGGTCTTGTGATTACGGACAATTAATTTAACCAAGCTGTGCCTCATTTTCTTCATTTATAAAAAGAAGATAATAATGCACTGATGGCACATGACAGAACTGTAGGATGTTCTGTGAGAAGTTTACTGGCTGCTTCATCATAAGTCCAGAACTTATGCCTCTCCCAACCATTGATCCTACGGGAGCCAGATCTCTTTCTGAAGCAGTTGCACTATTCTTTGCTCCCACTGATCACTCTGTGATGTCTCATACCAGTCCTTGAGCATGCAGAAGAGACAGTTTCTCAGCTAAATGTTGCCAGGTTTGGAGACATATGGAGTTACCACCTCTGTTCATGCTCTGCTCATCCACCCATGAAAGCAGAGGGTTTTTACCTCATGACTCCACCAACTGTGTTTCCTGTCATTGTAGACTGAATTGGCCTAATGCCAATCAACTATACAGACGTTGCACCCAGGCCAGTTTTAGTCCCTGTAGCTGTCGTAAATACAAGCTTTACTCAGCACTGTGTGGACTCTTATTTGTGATATGAAAAATCATATGAGCAAGGGGTTAGACTCCAAACTATTGGGAGGGGTCACCAGTATATACCTCACAGGTTTGTCAGGAACATTACAAGAGACAGTGTCTGTGAAGAGCCCAGTTCAGGACTCAGTACTAGTAAGTACCAGGAAATGTTACTTTCCTCTTCCTATTTTGCCATTACTTCTTTATCCTTGTTATGTTCAGATGTCAATGAAGAATAATGCATAAAAATAAACAAATAGGTAAAATAAGAACAAAATATTTTAACCAAAAGTTTTCCTCTTTATGTGCATCTGCCAAGATTCCTCTACGACTTAGACTCCAGGAAGACAGGGGCTGTTTCATTGGGTTTGGCAAATATAGCCGTTAATATATTACAGATAACTGGTCTAATGTCAGTATCAAGGAGAGTTTAGAAAGGTCACCTCTGCAAAGGAAACTCTTCTAGGTATGCACTCAGATCTTTTGTTGAGTCAAAAATCTGTGGAAACAAACTTTTCAGTAGTACATGGGCTAAAATTCTAAAATAACATAAATACTGTTGAATCTCCTGAAATGAAAAGACTGGACTACAAACTAATTCCATTCCAGACAAAGGCAAAATGAAGCTGAAGGCTGGAAAAATGCTGTAAGTGAGAAAGAAAAAGATATTACTGTATAACATTGCCCTTCAAGGCTGAAATGTGGGGCGAGCACGTCATAGGCCGAGAGTCCACACGGCCTCGCAGTTTTAGGGCCAGCTGGTGACAGGCAGAAGAAGTCAAGATCATCTTCGTGATGCAAAGAAGCAGATGAGAACCAGCTCTAAGAGGTTTCCAAATCTATAACAATTTGAACAAAATAAGTTATGATCATAACAGGTTATAACCCATTGAATCAAATAGGAGTTCATGAGTCCATATCAAATAAATAAAATAGAAGTAGAATAAAATAGAAATAAAATAAAAAGACAAATAGAAGAGAAGTGAAAGCTCTTCCTTAAAATAGAATCCCAACTAATAAATATGGAATAAAGATGGAGATTTCAGTGTTGGCACTTATACTGATGGTACAAAAGCAGTGATGGCCAAAACTGCTGGTGCCTTTGCATGAGTACGCACAATGGCACCAAACTGTGCTGGGAGCCACTGCTTTCTTCACCACCATGTACTCACAGTCATGAAAAAATATATAATAACAGCGACAATAAATAAGGTAAATTTCTCGTAAGAATGTTCTTCATAAATTGGTAAAAACTACTAATTTCATTAAATCTTGGCCCTTAGTATATGTCCTTTTAGTAGTGTTGTGTGAGATGAAATGAGAAGTATGCCTAAAGCACTTCAGCTGCCTGCTGATGATGGTGGTCATCTCAAGGAAGAGAGAACCTTTCCTGAGGTTACATTTGATTTGCAAGCTAAGCTAGCCAGTTTTTTCATGGAATGCCAATTTTACTTGAATGAACAACTGACAGACAAATGTGTTATTCACATTTGGGTATTAGGCATTTCCTCAAAATGAACAAACCAAGCCCGATGAGTCAAGAAAAATATGTGAGAGCATTTCTTGCCAACGAGAAAATTCAAGCTTTTTAACAAAAAACTAGAGTTTTGGAAAACTTATATCTGCCACCATGTGCTTGACAGTTTCCCAATACCTAGTAACTTCTGTGATAAGATCAGCAGTGATATTAACAGATGTGATTTTTTGATATCATATTACATTATATATTATATTATATATATTATATTATATATATTATGTAATATGAAAATTTAATCAACATGGTTTCAAATTCCACATTGTAGCTAACCTTTAAGAAATGACTGTTGTTGAGTTTTGATGTAGTATCAACAAAGAAGATCCAGAATCATCCAGAGTGGCTATTTAAATATTCCTCTTGGATCTTATGCAAACATTTCAATCATAATAGCATAGCTCAACAGACCAAAGAGATGCATAAAGCTACAAAACAGTGCCACTCTTCTCACTAAATTTTCTTTTGAAAATACAATCATTTGTTTTTAAATTGTTCATTTTTTATTGTTCATTACTGTTTACTATTGGTTTATTATTGTTATTACTATTATTTTTAAATGAGTCAATAAACACTTTAAAAGTTTCTTTCCTTTCATTTCCACTTCAGTAAATATAGGTAGATATAAAGCATATTAACAAAAGCTCTTTGGAGTCCTTAATAATTTTTAAGAATGAAAATGAGTCTTGATAAAAAGGTTTAAGAATTGCTTCCTTGGGAAAAGATATGCTTGGGAAAAAAATGTTTTTTCTTTCCTTCCAGATTCCTCAAAAACATTAAATTACTAATGAATTGAGATGCTGCAAGGGACTGGGAGGGAGATATGTGCTACTTATCATTGCTCAGATTTATTTGGCCTCACAGACACCACTGGACACCACTGTGAAGTGATGGTTCATAACTCCACAAATAAGATGGCCCTGGAGGAGAGAGCCCTGGCTCTGCCCCAGACTTGCCATGTGACCTCAGTCAAGTCTAAATGCTTTCTAAATCTAAACCTAACATCCTGTAACAATAGTACATCGACATTCCTACTTGCATAATGGTATGGACTGAATTGTGTCTCCCTGAAATTCATATGTTGAAGCCCTAACCCTGAACGTGATGGTATTTGGAGGTGGTGCCTTTGGGAGATGATGAAATTTAGATGAGGTCATGAGGGTGGGGCCCTCATGATGGGCTTAGTGCCCTTATTAGAAGAGACGTCAGAGAGCTTGCTCTCTCTCTCTCCCACGTGTGGGGACACAGTGAGAAATTTGTCTTCTGTAAGCCAGGAAGAGAGCCCTCACTAAGAACCGAATCTGCCAGCACCTTGATTTTGGTCATCCCAGGCTCCAGAACTGTGAGAGATAAATTTCTGTTGTTTAAGCTACCTAGTCTGTGGTATTTTGTTATTGCAGCCTGAGCTGACTAAAACACAGACACATGTATGACAAGGTAGCAAAACAAAGTTAACTAATGAAACCTGACAATGATGTGCTGTTACCTACATGAATCCCATGGTCCCAACTCTGAGTGAGGCTTGTAACCTGAGCTGTTTTTCAAATGTTGTAAATTTCTTTTTAATCAGAATATCATGTACATGTTTTCTCAAAATCAAAATAGTGTAAAGACACCAATAAAGAAAAACAGTTGTCCCCTGCCTGCCACCCAGCCTCAATGCTGCTCTCCACAGGCAAGCACATTTACTCACTTCTGATTTAGCTCTTCGTGCTATAAATTATATCCTTACATATCTATTTATTTTTCCATTAATTATAGACAAGATGAATTTCTCTCTTTTGAAAATACAATCACCAATGTTCACTTATTAATCAAAGCCAAATGGGAAATAAAAATATTTAGCAAATTACTGAACCAATTCCTCTTCTGATCTGATTTATAATTTAGGATTCCTAGTTGTCAGAGATAGTAAGCAGTCAGCTGGACATCAAGTTTTCTTTCCATCTTAGCATTTTTTAAGTCTATTGCAAAAAGTAGATCATCTTTGTGGTGTGAGCTTTTGATGATGCACAGACTGGAGATTTATGGCTGAATTACTTTATGAGATCCTTGGGCCATCTTCGAAGTATCTGTGGCCTGTATTTCTGGGAAACTGCAAGTGCATTGCAGGTGCCCTCCTCTTCCTGCATCAAGGAAAATGTGCTGCTTTCCAGGACTGGGAATCAGTCTTCCAGGAACTCTCTTCAGAGCTCTTGAATTGGACCCACTATTTCTTTGATCCCATAGCTTCTTCCTTTTTACTTGCTCCTTGTTTTTGCTAGATTACAGCCTTGAAGGAGTTTCCCAGGACAGACACAGAGCAGTAAAGGTGGATTTACTTTGATGTTAATGAAGCATAAAAGCTTCAAGGCCACCCACTAGCCTGTGCCGGGGTCCGGCTCCGGCTGAGTCCAGGTTCCTGAGGGATGGACGGCTTCGGCACAATGAGGGAAGTGAAGAGGACGTGAGACTTGGGTTGGTGTTAGCAAGTCCAACTTTACTGTGCTCAAGTGTCATTTTTATATTTTTCAGGATTAGTACAGAAATAGCTCTACCAATATTCTCAGAGAGATGAGGAAGTACAAAGCAAGTCTGTCTTAACTGGTTTATACAGTGTTTTTATATCTTTTTTAGCAGGGGATAAATATAGCAGTACAGATGTTCTTGCAGAGTAAACCACAAAGCATTCATAGATTAAGTATATACTTACAGGGAACAGAGTTAACTTTTAGGGAGGCAGAGGTTAACTATCTTTTCCAGCACAAAAGCGACTTCAGCAATTAAGAAAAGACTTCTATAATATTTTGCCAAACACATGCAGGGGAATAATATATTTTTCAATAACTAACACATGGAAGAAAATTCTACTTAACTACAAAGGAGGAAGTATATCTATGCTTACCAGGAAAACTGGAGGAAGAGCAAAACATCAACCAGAAGGAGGCAGCTGCTTTGATCCAAATACTCTCTTCAGTACGAACCCCTCATTAGGGAGAAAAGTTCTCCCACTATCTATGTGTGTCAGGGGGAGCCTGCCCCTTGCGATATTCTGAAGGCTTATGCAGGTGGTCACAGTCTCTTACTATATTTAATTCTCCTGAGAGGTAGTGCCTCCCAAGCAGCCACCCAAAGGAGTGAAAACTAGGGGTTAAGAAAGGAAGAAAGGGTACCAAAGAAGTGGGGTGTACAGAGTGGTTATATACCCCCTAAAGAAGATGTTTCACATATGATTGAAATGCCCCTTTTACAATAGTTACGAGACTGCTCTGTCGGCACAGCGATTGATGGACACAGCAGGTAGGTCTGCTGTCTCCAGCTGGGTGGTCACAGGTGAGCTGGGTGGTCAAAGGTGAGCACAGCAATCAGTTCCTAGCCTAAGGAAAGGTGCTTATCCTTAAGGAAATGCCAATGTTGGGGGAAGTTGTACTTTTAAGGGCATTTGTTCTTGCCATAGTAAATGTTTAAAGCAGATATACAATGCATGCTCAATGGCCATGTCAGGCCCTTTTGGGAAAACAAAGTCAGGCCAAATTAGGTTTACACCAAATGGCTTCCTCGTATA
The DNA here is from genome assembly GCF_041296265.1 of Equus caballus. Lineage (NCBI taxonomy): Eukaryota > Metazoa > Chordata > Mammalia > Perissodactyla > Equidae > Equus > Equus caballus. The sequence goes on from NC_091687.1 coordinate 24,849,419, forward strand.
CTCCAATGTATCCTATTGCTTGCCATTTCTATTTGTCATTTCCCCTTCTGATCTACAATCTTTCAATAGAAAGCATTGATGATCAAAATATTGTCCTTCGGTGCCAGGGTGGTTGGTTGCCCACCCTGGGTCCATCATGTCCCTCGGTGGTAGGCTTTTATTTCATTTATTTGCCCAGTTGTCCACGTTGGGGGGAAATAGTGGACAAAAATAGAAGTATATATTAACAGAGGAAGCATCTCATAGGTTACGTAACTTTCAATTAATTTTAGATTGTTGCACAAACATTGTGTATGTGCTTTTCTATGACTTTGCATTTACATAGCATATGATCATAGAAAAGTACAGTAATAATAATAATTCAACATATTTGAAAACATTAGTTTCAAATGAATTCTTAGGTAAAGTCTATCAGAAAAGGAAATTTGTCCAGGGTTATAAGATAGATCAACCATTTTAAGCCGTCTAGCAATCATTACTCTAGTTTGTATGCTATTTTTACAGCACTGATCAAAGAAAACAACAATTAGTTTGAATATTATGACTAGTACAAGAATTCCAATAAGTAATAGAAATAAGAATTGCAATCCAGATTGGTAAAAGGAACAGATACTGAAAGTGAGCCAACCAAACAAATCAAACTAGGTATAGGATCGAATAAGGCGTCCACCTGCTTCTTCATGTGCTTTAGCAGAGATGACATATTGGAAGACACATCAGGTATAAAAACATAGCATTCAGTCTGAATGATTGTATATGTACCACCTTGGGATGCAATAAGAATATCTAAAGCCATTCTGTTTTGAAAGACAACTCTTCTCATTAAAGACATTTCAGCATTTAAATAAGGTTATTCCTGCTTGACTATCATTAAGGGCTTCTGGAGTAAATTTAGTCAGAGCTTCCATATGCAGTAATGACATCTTTTAGCTCCCCAAAAGAAGCACATATAGCCACTCAGTGGCCATACCAGTGGAACACTGAACAAGCCCATCTGGCCTTAAGGAGAGGGAGACTGGCAACAGGTTTTAACTCAGCCTGACTCCTTCTCTGCTTTTAAAGGAAACTCAGGGTGCAGTGTCTTAGCCATCCAGGCTGTAGCCAAGGCCAAAGATTTGTTCCACGTAACCATTGAGTTCTATTAGGAGTCAGTCGATAAATGCCTGGACTTCAAGTCCAGTCTGTTCCAAATTAATCCCTTTAAGTATGATAGTATTCCAAACAAATTATAAAATAGGTATACAGTTTAAGCATAGTAAATGTTTAAATGAGGAGATAGAAGGTCAGGAATACAGGCCTGGTCTGGAGTCTTGAGACAGCTGTCTACAACAGATGACATCTTTTTCTTCTCCTGGTATGGTCCTTTTCAACAGGGCTGCATAGAGTCTTTTATTTGATGTCTCTTTTAATAAATAAATCCTGCAGGTTATAGTCCAAGATCCTTAAGTTCTGGGAGCTTTGTGAAAGAATCAGCTACCAATCTTTCCTTTCATTTTTTTAAGCACCTCAATAAGACCAGGACAACAATTTAATATATCCCTTAAGCAGAGTTGGTTCATATATTTGTTCATCTAATTGTATGGCCTGTTTTATTATTATTTCAAAAGGAGACAGCCAATGGTTACAAAAAGTATAGATCTAAGATTAAGGAGGACTAGCACAAGAGCTTTTGGCCGTGAGAGAGTAAATGCTTCTGAAAGCTTTGCCAATTAAGTTTTGGTTGTGCCGTTAGTTCTTTTTACTAATCCTGAGGATCGAGGATGGTAAGTGCAGTGAAAATGCTGCAATATTTGGCAAACGTTACAAATAGATTTGAGTTCCCCAGTCACTGTGTAACTCGGAAGGAATTCCTCAAACAGGAATTATCTTTCTCAATAATCATTTACCTAAAGCCGTCACTCTTCTGCAAGGAAAAGCCTCACAACAATGTGAGAACATACAGATCATTACAAGATATATTTATCCTTGAGATGGTGGCATTTGGACAAAGCCCAATTGTTGTACCTCAAAGGTCCCTTAGGAAGGGAAAGTGGCCTTATGACTCATGAAGTGGCTTCTCTGGATTATACTTTGAGCATATAGCACAAGAAGTAGAGGCCATATGAGCCACTGGGAGAAAGTTTCCAAAAGTATTGTTTTTCCCTTCTGTTGCAACCTTTATGTATGTATATATATATATATATATATATATATATTTTTTTTTTTTTTCTGTGGAGATTTCTTAAGCCTGTAGGAGGAAATCTTTTTAGTGGATTAGCAGAGTTAACAGAAAGTAGCAGGCATTTGAGGCTGGACAGTATATCCAGCTTGAAAACATCCTTGCTTATCATTTAAGTAAGACACATTTGTAAATCAAATTAAATAATAGAATGCAGTCATGGTCTTCTCCCCTTGTGATGTTGGAAACAAGGTAGCAGGGTTAAAATAATGAATAATATTTACCTACACAATATAACCTAAGGTTTATCATCCTTTACTTGACAATGCTTCTCATGCAATTTAACATTCCAAACACGCCTAATTAGTATCCCTCCTTTATAGGAAGAGAGAACAAATTTCCCTGAGAAGTCTTAGGGGCCCTCTGAAAATCCTCAGAGAAATTCTCTTCCTTCATCCAGGTCAAAGGAAAGCCTTTATTTAGGACTTGAATATTTTTTTGAGGGAGAAGCTTGTCAAAAATATCAAAAGATTTTTAAAATACTTACTTAAACAAGATCAAGAGGTTGCTGATCTTGGCGTCTGAGACAACGGTCACTGAAACAATGCTTCATAATAATATTTAACCAAAGTGACAACAGAAACAGAAAAAAAAACCTTACTAGTGAGACCTTTGTCTTTTTGCACATAGGAAATCATCATAACAAAACATAGATCTTCTGTCATTTAGGTAAACTTACTCAGAAGGAAAAAGCCTTTTATAACCTCTTTATCAAGAGCAGACTAAGAATTTAAGAAAATTATGCTTTTTAAAGAGAAAGCCAAATTCTAATTTTTGCACCAGTCTACTTTTTCATATTAAAACCCATTTACTTAATTAGATTCATTTTAATCTTAACCAACTTGACCATGTACAAAACTCTTTTCAGAATTTCTTTCACAAACTTTCTATAACTTTCTTTTGCATTCAGAATTTGTCCAAAGTCTTTCTTTTCTTTTTTCCTCCCAGTACTTTAGGACAAATTTGTCTTTCTTAACCAATGAAACAAAATTTTTCTATTCTTTTTTAACTTCTTTACTGAAAACTTACACCTTACTTTTCTTGAATACAAACACATTTTTCTTATTAACTTCTAGTAGCTCTAATCATATATATTAGGACTCCTTAACCTTTAACAGACTCTAGTAGACACTAAAAAGGTAAGCAATTATGAATTGTCTTTTATATCAGCATTCTAAACACTTTTCATAATTTCTAGAAATGTGCCACACTTTACAGTAAAAGACCCAAACGCTTTTAGCCTCTCTGAAATAAGAAGCCAAAAGTAGATAAACTTAGATTTAATAATTAATGTCTAATACCTTATTTGGAAATGATCTACATACTTAATGAATTTTATCATTTATATAAATTAACATAGCACAACTTCAAAGTTTCAAGTTACTAAAATGATTTTGGAAGTTATTTTAAATACACATGCCATAAACTACAATTATTGCTGAAGGTTTGTCTATAAACTCTTATTTCATTTATATCTAAATCATTTGTTCCCAATAATGATGTTTAGATTATCCACAAAAACTTCATGAGACATTAGGCAAAATTAGTTATCATTTGAAGCTATTATTTTGATGAGAAATTTCTAATACACAGCGTGAGCTTATTTGACTAGTAAACCCAGGCTGCATGTTTGGATTGTATTCAAATACCAGCAACTCTTAAGGACATGTCTTTTCAATCAAACCAACAAACTTAAAGTTTCATTAACCAAAGATTAATCTATATCATGTTAACTTGAAAGACATTTGGGTTAGCTCTATTTAGAAAAACTTTTTGTAAGCTCTTACTTTAAGTCAATGGAATACAGCTCTTTAGAAATTGTACCATCCGGAGGTAAAATACCACACATTTGTAACATACATAGACACAAACAAAACAGACAGATACAACAAAGATTTTCCTGAGATTTCTGAGTTAGGTGTTCTCATAACAGACAGAGGTGGAAAACCTTGCTTTCCCAGTTTTTTTCCTCTTTCTCTCTTTCTTGCTTTTGGCTTTAGCAATCTGGGTTGGGATCCCCCTTTGTTAAGCCATTGCAGTCACAGCGTGAAGCCAACTGGAGTCCGGAGGAGAGGCTGCCCATTTGGGAACTGATTGGGCTGTTTTAGAAGCTTGATTTCCCACTTCTCTTTTAATTTTGTTTTGTTATAAAGTCCGAACAACTTCTAAGGACAGTGTAATGGGTCAGAAAGTGTGCTGCTTGTGAACATTACTCCCTATAGAAAGGTCATAAACACTCTCTTATGTGCCTCAGTTTCTCCCTCTGGCAGTCTAACACCGCTGTGGGGGCTCGGAGCGTCAGGTGACCAGCCCTTATGTGCACATCCCTGGCCGAGCCTGTAATTAATTTCCATGAATGAGAGTGGAGTTCCCTAAGGGACTGCTACACGTCACAAGGATTGATCCTCTGACACTCCCGCTGAGGTCCTTAGTCACCTAAGGATGCCTTTTGGTAAAGGCCAGGAGGAGCTAGTGCCCCCTTTCTTCAGAGCTGAACACATTCAGTCTCTCATTTCTCTATAAAGCAGTTTGTTCAGACTTTATAAACACAATTCTTTCCAATTTTAAAGCCAAATTAAAAAACGTCAGCCTTCCCCATTCATTCTAACGTTCCTCTAGGTTCCTCTGGCCTAGGAAATTCCCTCTAGTCTCCTCTGGCCTAGGAAATTCCTCCTAGGTTCCTCTTACCTAGGGTATGTACAAGTACCCCTTAAGACACCTAGTCTTAAGACCTTAACCAGCTTATATAAACTCTTGGACCATCAACTTAAAATAAGGAGGTCTGGGTTTCAGGAGAACTCACCAGGGTCACCTGAAGAATGCAGTGATCCAGGGTGGGGGGGAGGCACTTAATGGGCCCCTATTGGTACTAAATGCTGGTTCAGTGTAGATTCCAGGTGGTCTCTGGTGGGTTTCTCTGAAATCCTGCCACTACTATGCCAAGAAATGTCGATGAAAATAACCCATAACCAATCTATAAATGAAAATTTGGGTGAGTTTATTCTGAGCTAAAATGTGAGGACCATGGCCCAGGGCCTTTCTTCCCAAAGGAAGAAAGGGCACCAAAGAAGTGGGGTGTACAGAGTGGTTATATACCCCCTAAAGAAGATGTTTCACATATGATTGAAATGCCCCTTTTACAACAGTCATGAGACTGCTCTGTCGGCACAGCGATTGATGGGCACAGCAGGTAAGTCTGCTGTCTCGGTGGACACAGCAAGGTGGCAGGTCTGCTGTCTCCAGCTGGGTGGTCCACAGGTGAGCTGGGTGGTCAAAGGTGAGCACAGCAATCAGTTCCTAGCCTAAGGAAAGGTGCTTATCCTTAAGGAAATGCCAATGTTGGGGGAAGTTGCACCTTTATCTTAAGGGCATTTTTTCTTGCCATAGTAAATGTTTAAAGCAGATATACAATGCGTGCTCAATGGCCATGTCAGGCCCTTTTGGGAAAACAAAGTCAGGCCAAATTAGGTTTACACCAAATGGCTTCCTCATATACTCCAATATATCCTATTGTTTGCCATTTCTATTTGTCAGAAGTAGCATTAAAGCCAGCATTAGACCTTCAGCTGTTTGGATTGTGGAAAGGTCTAGGAGATCCAAGGAGAGTCCTCAGTGGCCAGGACTTTGGAGATTTTGGTGGGGGCTAAGGGGATCATATGACACTGGCCATGTACCAACTGATAGAAAAGAACTTCTGTATTTTAACAATGAATGTGGCTATTTTTAGTGTGAACCAGGTGACTCTCTCCCCTGCCTGCTCCCCATTCCCCTCCACTAAACCAGAGAACTGAATCAAAATGTTATTCCCAACACTGGCTCAATGCCTTTAGGTATCTGAGAAACAAAAATTCAAACTAGAATTGTTTACTTAGCCACATTATCTATCAAATATAAGTTATTTTCAGACTTGCAAGGCCTCAGGAAGAGAACCTCCAATGCAATAACGGGTTCAGGTTTGGTAGGGCCTAAAGTCTGCACAATTTGGGGGGCTAGCTGTAAGAAAAACATTGGAAATTACTACCACATAATTAGATACAAAAATGAATATTTATTTAGAATCATAAAATAAATCACAACTAAATGCAAATATTGGCTTTAAATATTAAAACATAAAATCCAGAAAATTTTGATTCACTGACTGATTTCTATTATACTTTTAGCCCACATTTTTCCTATACTTTTTGGTTACTTCTTCATATGACAGCAGTTTGACAAATAGAAATGGCAAACAATAGGATATATTGGAGTATATGAGGAAGCCATTTGGTGTAAACCTAATTTGGCCTGACTTTGTTTTCCCAAAAGGGCCTGACATGGCCATTGAGCACGCATTGTATATCTGCTTTAAACATTTACTATGGCAAGAAAAAATGCCCTTAAGATAAAGGTGCAACTTCCCCCAACATTGGCATTTCCTTAAGGATAAGCACCTTTCCTTAGGCTAGGAACTGATTGCTGTGCTCACCTTTGACCACCCAGCTTACCTGTGGACCACCCAGCTGGAGACAGCAGACCTGCCACCTTGCTGTGTCCACCGAGACAGCAGACTTACCTGCTGTGCCCATCAATCGCTGTGCCGACAGAGCAGTCTCATGACTGTTGTAAAAGGGGCATTTCAATCATATGTGAAACATCTTCTTTAGGGGGTATATAACCACTCTGTACACCCCACTTCTTTGGTGCCCTTTCTTCCTTTGGGAAGAAAGGCCCTGGGCCATGGTCCTCACATTTTAGCTCAGAATAAACTCACCCAAATTTTCATTTATAGATTGGTTATGGATTATTTTCATAGACATTTCTGATAGCATCCATTCTGATGGGTCAGTGCCCAGGCCATACCAAGTGTTAGATATTTTGAATACTGCCTCTAGGTGGTGAGATTTTTGCTATTATAGTTGTTTTTTGTTTATTTTTCTCTAGAAGCCATTAGTAGTGTCTCTTGTCCTATGTGCTCTGAAATTTCATAATAATGTGACTTATATGAGCATCTTTCCTTTCATTGTCTGGGTCCTCCACCTTGGAGATCTCTCTTGTGAATCTGGGAAATTACCCTGAGCCAGCTCTTGCAGGAAGGCTTGTTCTGATTTTGATAGTGTCCACCCTGTGATGGGATTATAAATTCTTTCCTTAGGGAATTACCCCAAGAGTGTCAAGTCAATGACTCACTCCCAGAAGGCACTGCACACAATTAAGCAGAAAGCTGGTTCCTCCCATAGGACTACCTCACCCCAGGCCCCCTTCATGGGTCAACACATGCTACCCTGCTCCCCCTCTCATCTCACATCCAGACTTTTCCTTCCTTCAACATGTCTCTTGCTTGTGTTCTCTTGTTCACGTCACTGACATGAGGTGAGTACTTTCACCCCTAAAAGGCCTTGTGTTTTACTCTTTCTCCTGATACAGAGGCTCACCTATCACTCCTGTCTTCCAAAACTATACAGAACTGTCCTTTGCATACAGAATATTGTCTGTGGTGTTCAAAGTCATAGGACAGAAAGTAGCCCCTTTCTGGTTTCTAGATTGTGTGACAATGTCTACCACCACCACCCCTCACCACCTCATACTCCAGTCCACACTTGGCTTATTGTCTCCAGAGCTATTTGCTCTGCCTGAATGACATTTATCCCCATCCATCCTGCAGGGTTTGGCACACACTCTACCTCCTCTGTAAAGTTTTCACAGATCCAAACCACTCCTCCCCAGCCATACTACCTCTCCCTCAGCCATACTCCCACTGAGTTCTGCATGTGAGGCTCTTACCTTTAGGTCCCTTATGTGACTGTCTCTCCCTAGGTTGTGAGCTTCTGCAGGCAACAAGCTCTTTACTCAACTGCTAGCACAACAGTTTGTACATTGCTTAGTATTTATCATTTAACTTGAGAGAATGGGAAGAGAGATGGTTGTATGAATAGAACCTCCTTGCATAAAAAGGTGGTTCTTTTTGTCTAAGAAGAACCAGAGAACCAGAACCCTGCATATTTTTTATAACGGAGGCTTCATGAGATTTTGGGTCTGCTGAGGCTTTGCATCTCTAAATTTCAGAATGCTACAAAAGGAAAAATGAGAATAATAAGAGCCTCTTTATTCTGTTTTTACCATTAAGTGTGATTGCAGAGCTGCTTCCTCTCAGTCCATGACCCAAGTTTAAGGTTAAGAGAGTAAGATCAGGCAAAAGGACCTCTCCATGTCCCACTAGGCAAAAGGATCCTGCAGATTGTAAAAACAGAAGGATGGCCTGCACATATGAGAATCATGGCCATTGTTCCCTCCAGATGATTTCAAATGATTTAGGCCTTGGAAGTTGGCAGCTGGCCTATGGTCTGTCTCCCGACTCCACTCCCACCCCTGCAGACAAGGAGCTCTTGGCCCAGGCTCTGAGCTGCGCCCACGGGCCTAGGCCTGGATGAGAAGGAGGAGCTTTATGTGCCCTTTTTTTTTTTTGGTCTGAGTTTGATCAGGAATGAGTACAAGGCTCAGAAACCACTTTCTCCCTAGATGAAAATATTTTCTCACATTCCCCAAAAGCAGAAGAATGGAAAAGAATTGACTATTTCTTTTCCCTCTACTAGCATCACCCTTTCCATGCCCCCTAATCTTTGCCTCCTTTGCTCCTCATCTGTTGCTGTCAATGGCAGTCTCAGAGTTCAGACATTTTTATAGGAGAGCAGGGCCAGTTAAAATCTGAAGGTCAGTTAAAGATCTGAATATCTAGAGAGAAAAAATTAGGCATCCAAATCCAACCACTGCTACCAGTATTCCAATATCCTTTTGTACCAAAACAGTGGAATATTTTAATAATTGAATTATCAATTATTTTTTTATTTGCTTTGATATGATAAAATTATGGAAGTCTTAATAAGGTAAAATTTAAAATAGGCTTCAAATGGGGAATTTTTTTCTGATTATAACAATAATGCTTGTAGAAAAAATACAATAAACAAAACAGCAATTTTAAAAAATTTATATCTACATTTTAATAGTCAGAGGTCTATGTTTTTTATCTTTGGTTGTATCTGTCATCCTCAGCAGACAGCTTCCACCTCTTAATCCAAGATGGCTATTATAATTCCAGCCATAATAGCTGCATTCCAGGCAAAAAGGAGACAAAGACAGGAAAGGAGTGTGCCTCCTGCTCTTAAGAACACTTCTCAGAATTGTGTCCATGCCCACTCAGATCCCATGGTGCAATGCACTCATATGACCACACTCGCTGTAATGGGGGTTCTGGGAAATGGAGTCTATTCTGAGTGGCCATGTGCCCAGCTAAAAATGCTAAGTTCATCTCTTGCAGAAAAGAGGGAAAACAGACATTGGATGTTACCAATAGCCTTTGGTACAGAGAGTAAATTCCAAGGAGAATTCTTGTTAGCTCAGCAAAAGGACGAATGAGAAGACACAAATGGAAGATTGTTCTATATAAGAAAAGAGATGGGGAGGGGGGGGTGCATCTAGAAGACATGGTTGAAGCCAGCCTAGCCAGAGAGGTCCAGACACACTGACTTTTAGGTGGAAAGATGAGGCTGCTGACTCCAGGAAAGAATTTAGGGAAAAAGAAAACAAAAGTTAGAGGATTTTGTAATGAAGGATTTGTAACATAAACCCTCTACACTGAATACATTCAAAATCCTCCATAAGTATCCATGTCTTGTGGTGTGGAGCTGAACCTGTTTGTGGGGAGAGCTGGTGGTGCTACACCTTGCCTTTTGGGAGGCATGCAGTCAGGGTGTTCAGAGTGATGCACAACTACTGGAAACATCCAGACTTTGTATGTTTTCTTACAGGAGGTAACTGGCATGTGCCGGGAAAATTCTCGCTAGGCCAGAGCGTGAAGAATGTCTGCAGCCCACACTGTTCACACGTGTGTTGAGGGAATAATTTCTGGTTGGGCAGAGAGTCCTCATGGGTCTTAGGAGATAGCTGCTGTAACTCGGTGAGTGCAGCCACACCACCCAGAGCTGCAGGCAGAGGGCAATGTAAGTTTCCATCCTCTGCCTCCTACCTCCTGTGTTGATTAAGAAGTCAAGTGTGCACAATGCAGGACTGCACTCTCAATCGGTTGCCATGACAGTGACGTTAGTGAAAGTTTCCCTGGAGATCAGGGTATGGTCCTCCTTTGTTGTCACCCTACAAAGCCATTGTCCCTTTTTGTCCTTCAGCAATTCTCCCTGGTTTTCTATTGGAAGTAAGGGAAGCAAGGTTTTGTGTTGCTCATCCAGAATCACTGCACCCTGAGGTCTGAATAGATAGTCTTAACTTGAGGAATTGTTGGGTGGTGGGAAGAACATTCTAGGTAGAAATCACTACCTGAGAAGAGACATGGGGTTAGGAAGGAGAAGCCCCAAATTAGGAATTAAGAGCAAAGTGAGGCCACAAGCTGCAGTAAAAGGCAAGGTTAGAAAGATCCAGGGCTCAGCAGATAAAAAAAAAAAAATTGAGTAGAGCTCAATTGGGGCTCCAGCTCCCATCAGCTGAGGACAGCTGGCCACAGTGGGTCTGAGGCACTGTGGAAAGGAACATCTTGGTTAGTGAATGATGCTTGCTGCAAGGGTGTGGAGAGAGAAGGGGCATGAAAGGAGCCATGGAAACCTCATCATAAATCCAAGACAAAGTATAAGGGCCTTGGAGCCCCACTAGGAAGTCTGAAGTCTGTCTGCAGGGACTCACTATGTAAGCATGTGTCAAAACACATCTAATGATTTCAGGGTCCTGGGGCTGTTATTGCCTGAAATTAAAACTGAAACACCCCTCTCTTAAGAGTTGGCCAGAGGAGGTAGAGGGGTAGAATATAACCTTTGGGATTGTATTTGCCTCAGGAATAGCAATGAAGAGCAGGGGCAGGTGCTGGAGAAATGACAGGGATGCAGTGGCTGGAAAGAGAGGTCCTGTGGCTTCTTACCTGGATAATTATAAAAATAGTGAAGAACCAGGCTGCTCTGAGAACCTGGCAGGAAGGAGCAGAAGGAGACACAGAGAAGTTATCACAGTTTCAGGATTCCCTCTAGCATGTTTCTCCATTGTGCCACTGTGGTTACCAGGGAGGTTTCCAACTCCAGCTTCAAATCTTCACGTGGCCTCAAGCATTTGAAAGGTAGCTTTGCTCTTATAGTTTTCTGTCCTTTCTACGCAAGAATTTAAGTCTTACTGGGGTTGCCCTGATGGCATGTAAGTGTTACCGCCACAGTTCCGAAGTATTCTTTTCATGGATGGGATCCATGAAATTGCATGTATTCCTAGAGATTCTCTCGCATACCCCAAGGTAAAGCAACTTTCATGGCTCCACCTGTATCCATGAATCTGATCTCCAGTGCCTAAGAATCATGACCGTTGGTCCTCAAACTCTCTGGGCCATTTCTCAAAGAGCTCAGGAACTCCCACAGAAAATGTTCTTCTGGTGGCCACCCTGACATCTCAGGATTCTTGAAGTGTGTATCCAAAAAAGACCCCTCACTTAACAGCATGACTGTGGAAATATAACAGTGTGAAGTTTTGACATTTCAGCTTTCCCCATCCGTATAAAAAATTTTTTAAAGATGCAACAGTGACTTCAAAAGTCCAGCTGGCAGTCATCAGACTTTAATCCAACCACCTGATACCAGCAGAATACCTAGTAAAGACAATGAACACTTCTTAAAACTAAACTTTTTTCAAATAAGAAAATGGATAGAACTCCTTGTTTTTTAGTGGAAGCCACTTCTTTGCCAATAATACCCTTTGGTGCCCTTTCAGTGGTCCCTGTCCTAGTGACCCATCTCCACTGTGACACAGTCCCAACCTTGGTTCACATCTCCTGCTTTGCTGCCAATTCTAACGTTGACCTCAAAAATATCAGGGGTGTTCTGGAGATGGCTGTTGTGAATGTAGCCTGCTTGCTTATTTATTTACTTATTATAAATAAATCTCAGAGCTTTTGTTCAAGGGCATGATGAAAAAAGTGATCTCCCGGCCTCTGATATCTAATTGGCCTAACTAGTCATACATTTTTGAGCTCCTTTATTCCCAAACTTCCCACCAATTTCCTCAAGGCTAATTTTCTTCTGGCCCTACATTCTCCCAGTCTCTTGCTGCCTAAGCTCCTTTTAGACACTGCTTGGTTAATTTCTCACACACTGTCCACCCTCCTCTCTACATCTCACTTAGACTGCAAGTCTCTATACCATCTTTCTGAACCTAGTAGCAGCTGGTCGTGTCACTGTTATCTTACATTAACTGGCTGTTCACATTCATGTTCCCTCTTTGGTGCCTAAAGTCATTTTAGTTTGTGTTTCCTGACTTAAAGTTAAAAGAGAAGATCTCCAAGAACATAATTCTGGATATCACTAGCAATTAAGGGAGTGGACTGTGAAGGAGAACTTAATGAAGTAGAATGAGAATGTTACCAATCAAGGGGTGTCATCTGCCCACTGCAAGACATGCTAATAGTCGAGAAGCAAGGTGGTAGGAGAGAAAGGGTTTTATTACAACTTGCTAGCAAAGGGAAAGATGGCCGATTAATGTTGGAAAGAACCATCTTACAAAACAAAGACTATGGGCTAGTTATATAGGGGGATGGTCTCCTGGTGTGGTGGAGGCATTTGATCTTTGGGTGGGACAGACATCTGGTCTTAGTTCCTGATAATCTTTTTTTTTTTTTTTTACTGGATAGGCATCAGAGACCTGGGGCAATGCCTTATACTCAAATCTTTCAGTTGTCATTGATGATGGCTATCAGCATAGACTCTCTGCCCAAGGGTCATCACATTCCTAAGGAACTCAAAAGAAGAAAGTTATCAACTTATCACAGCTGGGAGAGGCCATGTATCTGCAGAGCATGTGTATCTCCTAGAGGGTGCATATCTAACTGGGCTAATCAGAGGTCATTCAAAGTTGCAATATGATTTCTTTTCTACAATATGGCTTTCCTTATGTCAACCTTGTGCTGAGTTGGTGTCAAAAGAAATGGTCAAGTGGATTTGCAGAAATCAAGGGAGAGGAGAATTTCAAGGAGGACATAGTCTGTGTCAAATACCAGAGGAACATCACAGGAGATAAGGACTGAAAATTGTCTATTGAATAATTTTATTAAGTGAGTAGCTGGGCATGACCACAGAGGAACTGGCTCAATGGAAAAATGATAGGCCAGACCAGTAGGCAGGTAGCATCTAGAAGGCTGTTTGACATCATAGAAGAAACTTAGATTTTAGAGTCACTCAACTTGGCTAAAAGTGGTTCTACCATTTACAAGCTCTGTGATCTTGGATAAATAGCTTTGCTGAACCTCAGTCTACTCCTCTATAAAATGGACACGATAATACCTTCCTCGGAGGGTAAGTGTGAGAATGAAATAAGTTGGCTCTCAATGAACACTGGTTTCTCCCCCATCCTTTCCATCTTGTTTCTTTAGTTGTATTAGTTCAGTGTTACATTCCGTTTCACTTGTTGACAATGTCCTCATGTGGTGACTTCTGTTGGTAATTTTAGCAGAGAAGAGGCTGCCTTTTGCCTCATTGTTCAGCCTACCCAGTAAAGTGGTTTCAACTGCGAATCCCTGTACCTGCCAATGATGGCAACTAATCAACTCTTAGCACCTGAAGTCCCAAGAGGGGAAGCCCTGCCAATCTCTGGCCATGCTTTCCTCACATCTTCTTTCTGCCCTCCTCTACTGTGTCATAGTTCCCACCCACACCTCTCACCACCCCTTTGCCAGCCCCTTTGCCATCTTCTCCTCAGGCTCCTCTGCCCCTTCCTGGGCCCTAGAGAGGAACTCATCTCAATTTTCAATCCAAGCCCCTCTCAGCTTCTCCTTTTACACCTTAGGGATTTTATCCACATTAGTGGCTTCATTTACAACTTCCATGTGGAAAATATCGAAATTTATGTCCTTTTTCCTCTCCCAAGGGCCATATGCACATTTGCTGCACACATAAACCAAACATAGTAACTCCCTTCTACCACCCTTCCCCCTGAAAAGAGAATAAAAACAGCAGCAGGCTCTACACTTAACCGAATTTGCGATTAAACTCAGCTCACCACCAACTTGGCCTTACTTCATTGCCCGTATTTTTATGCGTATATACCTACCAAGTCTAGTTCATTCTGTCGTTGCTGCTTCCACATGGGTACCTGTCGGGATTGTCATCTTACTCACACCCTTTCTAACTTGTGGAGATGTGAAGGGAAGAGGAGGGGAGGAAAGAGAAGGGGAAGAGAAGAAGGAAAAGGATGGGAAGAGATCTGGGGGAAAGAAAGGAGGGAAGGTAATTTTAACGAGAACCCACTTCGGGGGCGGGGTAGATGTCTCCTTAGGGAATTCCTAATATCTCATTGGGAACACAAAACCGTGGTTTGACTGATAGCGCCACCTGCAGGCTCAGTGCTCTAGTCCTAAGACCCACTGCAAACAGAAGATGAGCCATTAAAAAAATAGCTCTTCTCATCCCAGACCGATTCACACACGGACGCGCACACTCACATGTGTGCACTTGGCGCCAGCACGCACCAGCACACATATATACACATTGTTCATGTTGCAGTCCCACCCCTCCTTTGACAGTGGTCCTCCTGCCTCACAGCTTGTCCGCTTTCAAGGCGCAGGCCTCTGCTTGCATTCTGATCCGAGCCCACGTTCCCAGCATCTGTCAGACATCCCAGAGGACCTGCTGCCGCGAGCCCAGCTTAACTGCCAAGGCCCCTCACCTTCAGACAGATCCTCTCTTCTGTTTATCAGGCATCAGCTGCCCTAGTGGATGGCTTTCATACGTTTAGAATCCACAACATTCCTGCAAGGTGGTCTGTTGTCACTAAGTCAAACAGCTGGATTGTGCAGAGCAGAGGGTCCCCCAGATCTGTTTTCCGCATTGTGGGGAACTATGTACTATGAGAAGCACGGGTTTTTTTTTTTTAATGTGATAATGTTGGAATGACGAATTGTTCTAGAAGAGGGAATAAGTCCAATTTTTTCCACCTGTTTTATCTCAGGACAAAGGGCAGTGTGTTTCTCTGCCTGGGTAACACAGGGACAGAAATATCAGCGACTTCTGAGGTGAGCGGTAAATGCTGCAATTTCTCTAAACCTAGTTTTCCAATGAGATTCCACTTGCCACAGATGGATCTATCTCCATGTCAGAGTACCTCGTGATGTTTTCTATCCTTTTATAAAGACCAGCGGTTCAAATACTCAGAGACTATTCTTACAAGCTATGAATGCAATATCCCCGTATTATAGTTCATCAAATATTAGTACACTCCTAAAAATGCCTGTGAACTAGATGCCGAAGTTCTTCAAACCACCGGCAGGTTAATGGCGCCCTCTGTCGGTGGAGCGCAGCACGTACAATACAAAGGGATTCATGGTAAAATACAGAAATGGCAATGAGACAAGTTAGAGCACTGCCTCGAAAGTGAAACGGCTGAATTCCAGCCCCAATTCCCTGCCAACTGACTTACTGATATCATATTTGTGATGTGATTCCCCTCCTGGGCTTCAGTGGTCTGTTCCAAAATGAAGAGTTTGAGCCAGGTGGTCTGCGGTGCTTCAGCACCCAACGATCCTGGAGAGTGTGGGAATCAATCACAGGGTCTTGTTAAGGTTTCGGGACCAGACCCTTTCATAGCCTGTTGCAGAAGCATGAAAATTCCATGAACCACCACACCTTTCAGGTTCATAAAATAGCACTGACTTCATCTTGACTTTTCAACTTCATAGAGTCTGGGAGAATCTGGGACAAAGGAGACAGAGCCCATGGAAGTTTCCGAGCATCTTTCCTGTGATCTGAATCCTGATAGGCAATGAGCCGTGAGACAGCAGCACTTGCTCCTCTGCCCACTGCCGGGGCTGTGCTCTCATTAACCTTTTACTTTTAGGTGTGCAGGTGTGTGTTATATAAAACACAAGAATTTTGCTGCTGGTGAGGGTCATTGACAAACTGTCCTGAAGACAGCACTTTGGTTAGTCCCTGATGGGTGCTGGGCCTAACAAGACTGGGGCAAGCCAGAGGCCAGAGCCAGTCCCCAAGTCTGCTTCCCCATGTAACAGCTGTGTCCTGAGTCTCCCTTTCCTTGTTGCTGGAAAAATAGGGGTTTTAATGAGGTTTTAATGAGGACAAAATGAGATCATGAACACAAAACTGCTTTATGAACTCTGAAGAATTATGCATATAGATATGACTATTAGGATAGAAGCCATCAAATAACCACCTGGCATATTTAGGCAGTAAAGACTGAATCAAAGCAAACTGAGATCTTGTCAAGATGGTGGTATAGGCAGACTCTGAACTCACCTGCTTCCACAAACACAACCAGGTAACAACTATTTTGGAAAAATTACCCTGGAGAGAAAATGGAAAACTCCATAAAAAGAACCCCCACAACAAGGGATAGTCCTGACTGAGGTGGAAGAGGCAGAAGTTCCTTCTGGAGAGAAAAAAGCCACCTTTGTGAGCAGTGGAGCTTCACAGTCTGCTGGGCGGGAGCCACCCTACAGTACACAGCCCTCCCTGGAGAAGTGGGGATCTTAGCACATTACCACTATAAGCATCCTTCAGACTCAGCACAACTGAGACGAGTGTCCTACTACCTGGCTTCCCTGACTATAAACTGCAACGGGGAATACCCTGAGAAAAGTTATGGGACAAAAGCCGAGAAAACCTGGCTCTTAAAGGGCCCATGCACAAATTTGTCCTTCTCAGAGAGCAATCTAAAATCACCAAAAAGACAACTGCACCGTCCTTTGGTGAAAAGAGACTCACCTGGTAGGCTCTGGGTGCATCTTGGTGAGAAGTGAGACCTCTCCAGAGACAGACTTTGGTGGCAGCCATTGTTGTGACCTAATACAGGTGTGCTGACACACATGCTGGCAGATGCAATTAAAGTTCTTCCCCTGGCCTGTTAGCCCATGGGTCTGCCGCATCCACTAGAGTGCAGATTTAATCCAGTTCAGCCAGGGCAGGAAGCCCACCCTAGAGACTAGCCCCACCCAACAGCAAGCCCTCAGGCTACTTGTCAGCCTGCATTGACTGGTTGCCTTGATCCCCTACAGACAGGCAAGTGTCTCCACCTCCGTGCAGTAGGGCCTGTGTGAGGACTGGGTGAACTGTGGGGGCATTGGCAGAGAGGTGGGGGCCTCTGCACTTGGGCAACTGGGTATGCTCCAGGGGTTCAGGAAGTGTGCATGTACTAGGGCTGTGTTGATGGTGTGTGTGGACCTGTGGGGGGTGGGGCTTATCAGCAGCAGAAGACCTATGCTTAACAATCAGCCACAAAGAGAATTGACTCTACTTTCCAAAGACGGAAACAATTGGGTGCTTCCCTGCCTAGGGCCAGCCCCACCCAGCTGTAATCCCAGGAGAGCTGACAATAGTCTTGCAGGCCTGAGGCCTACAGAAACTGTAAGCCCCTGAGTCTAGCAATCAGCTACATAGGGTACATACTCAATTAACAGGAAAACTGCAACAGGAGTGTGCTATTAGACCTTGAAACCAACAGTGCTGGGTCTCCCCAAACCCAATTTACAAAGAGCCAGCCAGGGAGGGAAAGACTAGATTCCCTGTGTACCTGCAGTAAGAGTAACCCTGCTGCAGCAGAAGGACAAAAGTAGCCTAAACAGAGGTCACTCCTGGGTCATTTGGACTGGTGATGAGAGGGAAGCACACTGCTGAGCCTCAAAAGCCATCTCTTACATAAGACCACCTCTCCAAGAACAGGAGACATAGCTGACTCACCTAACACATAGATGTAAGCACAAAGAAAGAGGTATGATGAGGAAAAGGAATACATTCCAAGCAAGGGAACAGGACAAAACCCCAGAAAAAGAACTAAATGAAACAGAAATTAGCAATCTACCTGACAAAGAGCTCAAACAAAATATCATAAGGATGCTCCCTGATGTTGGGAGAAGACTGGATTAACACAGTGAGAATGTCAACAAAGAATCAGAAAAATATTTTAAAAAGAACCAATCAGAGATGAAGAATATGATACTGGAAATGAAAAATTCACTAGAGGGACTCAATAGTAGAGTAGATGATGCAGAAGAACAGATCAGTGAGCTGGAAGAAAGACTAGAGGAAATCACTGAAGCTGAACAGACAAAAGAAAAAAGAATTAGACAGAATGAGAACAGTCTATGGGAACTCTGGGACAACATCAATCATGCTAACATTCGGATTATAGGTGTCCCAGAAGGAGAAGAGAGGGACAAAGGGGCAGAGAAGCTATTTGAAGAAATAATAGCTGAAAACTTTCATAACTTAAGGAAGGAAACAAACATCCAAGTACAAGAAGCGCAGAGAGCACCAAGATGAACACCAAGAGGACCACACCAAGACACATTATAATTAAAATGTCCAAAATTAAATATAAGAGAGAATCTTAAAAGCAACAAGAGAAAGGCAACAAGTGACATACAAAGGAAATCCCATAAGGCTATTGGCAGGCTTCTCAGCTGAAATCCTGCTGGCTAGAAGACAGTGGCAAGACATATTTAAGTTGCTGAAAGGAAAAAACCTACCACCAAGAATAATTTATCTAGCAAGGTGATCATTCAGAATGGAAGAAGAGATAAGAAGCTTCCACAACACGCAAAAAATAAAGGAGTTTATCACCAAACCAGTTCAACAAGAAATGTGAAGGGACTTATTTAAGTGGGAAAGAGAAGAGCACAGATAGGGATAAGAAAATTATGAAAAAAAATGGGCAATAAAATTACTGGTAAAGGTAAAAATACAGGTAAGGTAGCAGATCAACCACCTATGAAGATGATTTATAGGTTAAAAGATGAAAGTACTAAATTACCTATTACAATGATAGGAAGGTAATGGATAGGCTTAGAAAAATAAGAGATTAGATATGATTTAAAAGCATAAAATGTGGGAAGAGGGGATTAAAAGGGCAGAGCTTGTAGAAAAAGGTCAAGCTAAAGAGCATAACAACTCAATATAGATTGCTATATATGTAGAATATTATATAGAAACCTCATAGTAATCACAAACCAGAAACCTGTAATAAGTAAACAAATAAGTAAGAGGAAAGAAATCAAGCATATTACTAAAGAAAGCCATCAAACCACAAGGGAGGAGAGCAAGAAAAGAATAAAGGAACTAGGAAGAACTACTAAAACACCCAGAAAATAAAAATGAAACAAAATGGCAATAAAAATTTTTATCAAGACCTACTTCAAATGTCAATGGAATAAATGCTCCAATCAAAAGGCATAGGGTGGCCAATTGGATAAAAAAACAAGACCCATATGTATGCTGCATGCAAGAGGCACACTTCAGACCTATAGACACTCACAAACTGAAAGTGAAAGAATGGAAAAAGATACTCCATGCAAATGGCAAAGAAAAGAAAGCAGGGGTAGCAATACTTATATCAGACAAAATAGGCTTTAAAGCAAAAACTGTAACAAGACACAAAGAAGGGCACTATATAATGATAAAGGGAACAATCCAACAAGAGGATGTAACACTTGTAAATATCTATGCACCAAACATGGGAGCACCTAAATATATAAAGCTACTATTAACAGACATAAAAAGAGAAATAGACAGTAATACAATAATAGTAGGGTACCTTAACACTCCACTTACACCAATGGATAGATTATCTAAACAGAAGATCAATAAGGAAACTTTGGCCTTAGAACAGATGGACTTAGTAGATATATATAGAACATTCCATCCACATTCTTTTCAAATGCACTTGGAAATTCTCCAGGATCAATCAGATATTAGGCCACAAAATAACTCTCAATAAATTTAAGAAGATTTAAATAATACCAAGCATCTTTTCAGACCACTAAGGTATGAAACTAGAAATCAACTACAGGAAGAAAATCAGAAAAGCCAGGAAAATGTGGAGATTAAACAAAATGCTACTGAACAATGATTGGGTCAATGAAGTCAAAGGAGAAATAAAAAAATACCTGGAGACAAATGAAAATGAAAATATGACATGCAAAAATCTAAGGGATACAGCAAAAGTAGTTCTAAGAGGAAAGTTTACAGCAATTCAGGCATATCTCAACAAACAAGGAAGATACCAAATAAACAATCTAAGAGTGCACCTAAAGGAACTGGAAAAAGAAGAAGAAACAAAGCCCAAAATCAGTAGAAGGAAGGAAATAATAAAAATTAGAGCAGAAATAAACGAAATAGAGACTAAAAAAATGATAGAAAAAAATTAATGAAACCAAGAGTTTGTTCTTTGAAAAGATAAGCAAAATTGACAAATCCTTAGCTAGACTCATCAAGAAAAAAAAGAGAGAAGGCTCAAATAAATAAAATCAGAAATGAAAGAGGAGAAATTACAACAGACACCTCAGAAATACAAAAAGTTTCCAGAGAATACTATGAAAAGCTATACAACAATAAATTGGATGAACTAGAAGAGATGGATAAATTCCTAGAATCATACAACCTGCTAAACTGAATAAAGAAGAAATAGAGAATTTGAATAGACCAATCACCAGTAAGGAGATTGAAATAGTAATCAATAACCTCCCCAAAAATAAAAGCCCAAGACCAGATGGCTTCCCTGGTGAATTCTACCAAACATTCAAAGAAGACTTAATACCCATCCTTCTCAAACTCTTCCAAGAAATTGAAGAGGAGGGGAGGATTCCCAACTCATTCTATGAAGCCAATGGTACCCTGATACCAAAACCAGACAAGGACAACATAAAAAAGAAAATTACAGGCCAACATCACTGATGAACATCGATGCAAAATTTCTCAACAAAATACTAGGAAATTGAATACAACAATACATTAAAAAGATCATACATCATGATCAAGTGAGATTAATTCCAGGGATTCAGGGATGGTTCAACATCTGCAAATCTATCAATGCTATACAACACATTAACAAAATGAGGAATAAAAATCACATGATCATCTCAATAGATGCAGAGAAAGCATTTGACAAGACACAACATCCATTTATGGTAAAAACTCTGAATAAAATGGGTATAGAAAGAAAATACCTCAACATAATAAAGGCCATATATGACAAACCCACAGCTAATATCATTCTCAATGGAGAAAAACTGAAAGCTAGCCCTCTAAGAACAGGAACCAGACAAGGATGCCCACTTTTACCATTCTTATTTAACATAGTATTGGAAGTCTTAGCCAGAGCAATCAGGCAAGAAAAAGAAATAAAAAGGATCCAAATTGGAAAAGAAGTGAAATTGTCACTATTTGTGGATGACATGATTTTATATATAGAAAATCCTAAAGAATACACTAAAAAACTTTTAAAAATAATAAATGACTACAGTAAAGTTGCAGGATACAAAATCAACATACAAAAATCAGTTGTGTTTCTATACACTAACAACTAAGTAGCAGAAAGAGAAATTAAGACTACAATCCTATTTACAATTGAAAGAAAAAGAATAAAATACCTAGGAATTAACCCAAGAGGTGAAAAAACTATACACCAAAAACTATAAAACATTGTTGAAAGAAATTGATCAAGACACAATGAAAGGGAAAGATATTCTGTGCTCTTGGATTGGAAGAATTAACAACGTTAAAATGTCCATATTTCCTAAAGCAATCTATAGATTCAGTGCAATCCCTATCAAAGTTCCAACAACATTTTTCACAGAAATAAAACAAAGAATCCTAAAATTTATATGGAACAACAAAAGACCCCAAATAGCCAAAGAAATCCTGAGGAAAGAGAACAAAGCTGGAGGTATCACACTCCTTGATTTCAAAATATACTACAAAGCTATAGTAACGCAAACAGCATGGTACTGGCACAAAAAAAAACATGCAGAGCAATGGAACAGAATCGAGCACCCAGAAATAAACCCACATATCTATGGACAGCTAATTTTCAACAAGGGAGCCAAGAGCATACAATGGCTAAAGGAAAGTCTCTTCAATAAGTGGTATTGTGAAAACTGGACAGTCACATTCAAAAGAATGAGAGGAGACCATCATCTTACCCCGTGCACAAAACTCAACTCAAAATGGATTAAAGACTTGAATGTATGACCTGAAACCATGAAACTTCTAGAAGAAAACATAGGCAGCACTCTCTTTGACATCAGCCTTAGCAGCATATTTTCAAGTACCATGTCTGACCGGGCAAGGGAAACAAAATAAAAAAAATAAACAAATGGGACTACATCAAACTAAAAAGCTTATGCACAGCAAAGGAAACCATCAACAAAACGAAAAGGCAACCTAACAATTGTGAGAAGATATTGCAAACCATATATCAGATAAGGGATTAATATCCAAAATATACAAAGAACTCATACATCTAAACAACCCAATTAAAAAGTGGGCAAAAGATCTGAACAGAGATTTCTCCAAAGAAGATATACAGATGGCCAGCAGGTACATGAAAACATGTTCAACATCATTAACTATCAGGGAAATGCAAATCAAAATTACAAGAAGATATCACCTCACTCCTGTCAGAATGGCTATAATTAACAAGACAGTAAAGAACAAGTGTTGGAGAGGATGTGGGGAGAATGGAACCCTCATACATTGCTGTATATTCTCATCTGCTCCCCAGATAGTGTAACTATCAGTAATGATATTAAAAAAATATTTGTTGTGGGGCTGGCCCCATGGCCAGGTGGTTAAGTTCACACACTCCACTTAGGTAGCTCAGGGTTTCACTGACTGGGATCCTGGGCGCGGACATGGCACTGCTTATCAGGCCATGCTGAGGTGGTATCACACATAGCACAACCAGAAGGACCTGAAAGTAGAATATACAACTAGGTACTGCAGGGCTTTGGGGAGAAGAAGAAGAAAAAAAAGAAAAGAAATTGGCAACAGATGTTATCTCAGGTGCCAATCATTAAAAAAAAATGTCAAAAGAATATTGTGCATTAAATAATGACCTGTGTTACCTACTGTAAGAAAATAAAAAAATACAAGGAACACATAAAACTGTATATATTAAAACTTCTTTGGGGCTGGCTCCATGGCCGAGTGGTTAATTTCCTGTGCTCCACTTCGGCGGCCCAGGGTTTTGCTGTTTTGAATCCTGGGCACGGACATGGCACCGCTCATCAAACCATGTTGGGGCGGCATCCCACATGCCACAACTAGAAGGACCCACAACTAAAAATACACAACTATGTACCGGGGGCTTTGGGGAGAAAAAGGAAAAATAAAATCTCTAAAAAGAATAAAACCTTTTTTTGCCTGTAATCAAATCCTTCATAATGACAGTAAGAGTAGGGTGAGAAGATTAAAGAAGAAAACACCATCAAAGCCGAGAGTTATCTGAAAACAATTCTTCATGACAGTGGACTGGAATTGAGATTGGAGAGGAAATATTGAGGAACTTGGATAAAACCACAGAAAGCATAACACTTGTCTTCCCCCAAAGGCACTAAACAGAATATCCAGGTAACAAAAAGGAATATCCAAATGAGAGAATACTATTAGAAAGTCCTGGGAAAGACCACTGGACCCTGCTTCAGTAGGATGGGCGGAGTCATGCTGGAGTAACCACACCAAGTCTGGGTGGTGCTCAGCAACAAAGGCTTATTTCTTGCTCATGTTTTACGTACACCATGGACCAGCTGATCATCTTTGCACTGTTGTTCTCCTGGACCCGAGAACAGATACTCCATCTAGGAGAGGGGATCACGCTGGCTCATAAACTTTCTGCCAGGAATAACACGGCCAACTTATCTCATTCCTCATTGGTACAAGTCAGTCACATGCCCATGTCTGAGTTCTGCATGGTTCTATAATCCTTCAATGAAGTGGAGTGGCAAATACTTTGGGCCACAAACATGTTTGCCACAGAAGCATAGGGAGCAGTTTGTTCATTGTTTAAAGTAAAATCTATTCTCTTAGATTATATTATTCTATTTGAAAATACTACCAACAGGAGAAGCTATCTAGCAGGGCAGAGACATCTCTAATATTTAAGAACAAGTAAACTCATCAAGGACAAGTAATAAAGTATTTTTTAAAGCCTGCAGTAATTTATTATCTGCTGCTGAAGAACTGAGTAAATAGTTCTACCTAATACAACAATTTCTCATCAAATTTTGCTCTTTCAAAGCAGCAATGCCCAACCCCCTACGAAGATAAGAATCCCTTTTAATTAGGTGACTTAGTGAGGTGACTGAGACCAGAAGGTGCTTCTAAGGCAATTTTTTTTTGTTTTCGTTTTTATTGTTTTATTGCATAAATATTGGATTATAACATTATATAAATTTCAGGTGTACATTCTTATATATTTCAATTTCTGTGTAGATTACATGTTCACCACCCAAACACTAACTACAATCCATCACCACACACACATGCCTAATCAATCCTTTCACCCTCCTCCCCCCCCCCACTTCCCCTCTGGTAACTACCAATCCAATCTCTGTTTCTCTGTTTGTTTAACATTGTTTTTATCTTCTACTTACGAGTGAGATTCTACAGTATTTGACTTTCTCCCTCTGAGTTATTTTGCTTAGCATTATGCCCTCAAGGTCCATCCATGTTGTCACAAATGGCCAGATTTCAGCATTTCTTATGGCTGAATATGGAATTGTGTATAAATACCACATCTTCTTTATCCATTCATCCCCTGATGGGCACCTAGGTTGCTTCCAAGTCTTGGCCATTGCGAATAATGCTGTGATGAACATAGGGGTACATATATCTTTATGCATTCATGTTCTTTGGATAAATACCCAGCAGTGGAATAGCTGGATCATATGGTAGATGTTCTTTGGGAAAATGTCTGTTCAGATCTTTTGCCTATTTTTTAATTGGGTTATTAGGTTTTTTTGTAGTTTAGATGTATGAGTTCTTTATATTTTTTGGATATTAAACCCTTATCAGATATATGGTTCACAAATATCTTCTCCCAGTTTTAGGTTGCTTTTTAATTTTGTTGATGGTTTCCTTTGCTGTGCAGAAGCTTTTTAGTTTGATGTAGTCCCATTTTTTAATTTTTTCTATTGTTTCCCTTCCCCAGTCAGACATGGTACTTGAAAATGTGCTGCTAAGACCAATGCCAAAGAGTGTACTCCTTGTTTTCTTCTAGACATTTAATGGTTCCAGGTCTTATACTCAAGATTTTAATCCATTTTGAGTCAACTTATGTGTATGGTGTAAGGTAGTAGTCTAGTTTAATTCTTTTTGCATGTGACTGTCCAGTTTTCCCAACACCATTTATTGAAGAGACTTTCTTTTCTCCATTGTATGTTCTTGGCTCCTTTGTCAAAAATTAGCTGTCCATAGATGTATGGGTTTATTTCTGGGCTTTTGATACTGTTGTATTGATCTGTGTGTCTGTTTTTGTGCCAGAACCATGTTGTTTTGGTTACTATAGCTTTGTAGTATATTTTGGAATCAGGGAGTGTGATACCTCCAGCTTTGTTCTTTATTCTCAGGATTCCTATGTGTATTCCAGTTCTTTTGTTGTTCCATATAAATTTTAGGATTCTTTGTTCTATTTGTGTTCAAAAATGTCATTGGAACTTTGATAAAGATTGCATTGAATCTGTAGGTTGATATAGGAAGTATGGACATTTGACCTATGTTAATTCTTCTGATCCAAGAGCACAGAATATCTTTTCATTTCTTTGCGTCTTCATCAATTACTTTCAACGTTTATAGTTTTTGGTGTACAGATCTTTCACTTCTTTGGTTAAGTTTATTCCTAGGTATTTTATTCTTTTTGTTTCCATTGTAAATGGGATTGTAGTCTTAATTTCTCTTTCTGTTACTTCATGGTTAGTGTATACAAATGCAATTGATTTTTGTATGTTGATTTTGTATCCTGCAACTTTACTGTAGTCATTTATTATTTTTAAAAGTTTTTTAGTGGATTCTTAGGGTTTTCTATATATAAAATCGTGTCGTCTGCAAATAGTGACAGTTTCACTTCTTTCTTTCCAATTTGGATCTCTTTCTTTTTCTTTCCTGATTGCTCTGGCTAAGACTTCCACTACTATGTTAAATAAGAATGGTAAAAGTGGGCATCCTTGTCTGGTTCCTGTTCTTAGAGGGCTAGCTTTCAGTTTTTCTCCATTGAGAATGATATTAGCTGTGGGTTTGTCATATATGGCATTTATTTTGTTGAGGTATTTTCTTTCTATACCCATTTTATTCAGAGTTTTTATCATAAATGGATGCTGTATCTTGTCAAATGCTTTCTCTGCATCTATTGAAATGATCGTGTTATTTTTATTCTTCATTTTGTTAATGTGGTGTATCACATTGATTGATTTGCGGATGTTGAACCATCCCTGAATCCCTGGAATTAATCTCACTTGATCATGATGTATGATCTTTTTAATGTATTGTTGTATTCAATTTCCTAGTATTTTGTTGAGAAATTTTGCATCGATGTTCATCAGTGATGTTGGCCTGTAATTTTCTTTTTTATGTTGTCCTTGTCTGGTTTTGGTATCAGGGTACCATTGGCTTCATAGAATGAGTTGGGAATCCTCCCCTCCTCTTCAATTTCTTGGAAGAGTTTGAGAAGGATGGGTATTAAGTCTTCTTTGAATGTTTGGTAGAATTCACCAGGGAAGCCATCTGGTCTTGGGCTTTTATTTTTGGGGAGGTTATTGATTACTATTTCAATCTCCTTACTGGTGATTGGTCTATTCAAATTCTCTATTTCTTCTTTATTCAGTTTGGAAGGTTGTATGATTCTAAGAATTTATCCATCTCTTCCAGTTTATGCAATTTATTGTTGTATAGCTTTTCATAGTATTCTCTTGAAACTTTTTGTATTTCTGAGGTGTCTGTTGTAATTTCTCCTCTTTCATTTCTGATTTTATTTATTTGAGTCTTCTCTCTTTTTTCTTGGTGACTCTAGCTAAAGGTTTTCAAATTCTGTTTATCTTTTCAAAGAACCAGCTCTTAGTTTCATTGAGTTTTTCTATTGTTTTTTAGTCTTTATTTCATTTGTTTCTTCTCTGATTTTTATTATTTCCTTCCTTCTACTGATTTTGGGCTTTGTTTGTTCTTTTTCCAGTTCCTTTAGGTGCACTGTTATATTGTTTCTTTAGGATTTTTCTTGTTTGTGGAGGTAGGCCCGTATTGCAATAAACTTCCCTCTTAGAGCTAATTTTGCTGTATCCCATAGATTTTGGCATGTTTTATTTTTATATTCATTTGTCTCTAGGTATTTTTTGGTTTCTCCTGTGATTTCTTCATTGACCCAATCATTGTTCAGTAGCCTTTTATTTAATCTCCACATATTTGTGGATTTTCTGATTTTCTTCCCCAGTTGATTTCTAGTTTCACAACTTTGTGGTCAGAAAAGATGTTTGGTATTATTTCAATCTTCTTAAATTTATTGAGACTTGTTATGTGGCCTAATATATGACCAATCTTGGAGAATATTCCATGTGCATTCAGAAAGTATGTGTATTCTGCAGTTTTTGGATGGAATGTTCTGTATATATCTACTATGTCCATCTGGTATAATGTGTCATTTAAGGTCAATTGTTCCTTATTTATCTTTTGTTTGAATGATCTATCCATTGGTGTAGCTGGAGGTTTAAAATCCCCTAGTATTAATGTGTTGCTGTCTATTTCTCCTTTTATGTCTGTTAATAATTGCTTTATATATTTAAGTGCGCCTATGTTTGGTGCATATTTGCAAGTGCTATATTCTCTTTTTGGATTATTCCCTTTATCATTATGTAGTGCCCTTCTATGTTTCCTGCCACAGTTTTTGTGTTAAAATCTGTTTTGTCTGATATAAGGATTTCTACCCCTGCTTTCTTTTCTTTGCCATTTGCATGGAGTATCTTTTTCCATCCCTTCACTTTCTGTTTGTGAGTATCTTGAGTTCTGAAGCATGTCTCTTGTATGCAGCATATATATGTGTCTTGTTTTTTTAATCAAATCAGTCACCCTATGCCTTTTGATTGGAGCATTTAGTCTATTGACATTTAAAGTAGCTACTGAAAAATATGTACTGAAAAATATTTAAAGTAGCTAAAAAATATGAATAATATTATTGCCATTTTGTTACTTTTTTCTGGGTGTTTTAGTAGTTCTTCTTTGCTCCTTTCTTCTTCTCTTGCTCTCTTCCCTTGTGGTTTGATAGCTTCCTTTAGAATTATGTTTGGGTTCCCTTCTCTTAATTATGTGTGCATTTATTATAGGTTTCTGCTTTGTAATTATCATGAGGTTCATATATAAGAATCTACATATATAGCAACCTATATTGAGTTGATGGTCTCTTTAGTTTGAGTTCTTTCTGAAAGCTGTACTATTTTGCTCTCCTCCTCCCACATTTTACATCTTTGACATCATATCTAACCTCTTATTTTGTGTGTGTGTATCCATTATCCTCTTCTCATTGAAATAGGTAATTTTAGCACTTTTGTCTTTTTATCTTCATATTATCTTCACAGGTTGTTGATCTGCTACCTTTACTATATTTTTGCCTTACCAGCAATTGTATTGCCTTTTTTTAAAAAAAAATAATTTTCTTACTCCTATTTGTGGTCTTCTCCTTCCCATTTAAATAAGTCCCTTCACATTTCTTGCAGAACTTGTTTCTTGGTGATAAACTCCTTTAATTCTTGCTTGTCTAGGAAACTCTTTGTCACCCTTTCCATTCTGAATGAGAACTTTGCTGGGCAGAATATTCTTGGCTGTAGCTGTTTTCCTTTCAGCTCTTTAAATATATCATGCCAATCCCTTCTATCTTCCAAGGTTTCTTCTGTCAGGTGATAGCCTTATGGGATTTCCTTTGTATGTTGCTTGTTGCCTTTCTCTTGCTGATTTTAGGATTCTCTCTTATATTTAATATTGGACATTTTAATTATAATGTGTCTTGGTGTGGGCCTCTTGGGATTTTTCTTGTTTGGTGCTCTCTGTGCTTACTGTACTTGGATGTCTGTTTCCTTCCTTAGGTTAGGAAAGTTTTCAGCTATTATTTCTTCAAATAGATTCTCTGCCCCTTTGTCCCTCTCTTCTCCTTCTGGAATACTTATAATATGAATGTTAGCGCACTTGAAGTTGTCCCAGAGTTCCCTTAGACTGTTCTCGTTCTTTTAAATTCTTTTTTCTTTTATCTGTTCAGCTTGGGTGATTTCCCCTATTTCATCCAGCTCACTGATCCATTCTTCTGTATCATCTAGTCTGCTATTGAGTCCCTCTAGTGAATTTTTCATTTCCAGTATTGTATTCTTCATTTCTGATTGGTTCTTTTTTATATTTTCCAATTCTTTGTTTACATTCTCACTGTGTTCATCCATTCTTCTCCCAAGATCAGGGAGCATCCGTATGACTTTTTGCTTGAACTCTTTGTCAGGCAGATTGTTTATTTCTCTTTCATTTAGCTCTTTTTTCTGGGATTTTTTTCTGTTCCCTTGCTTGGAACATATTCCTTTGCCTCCTCAGTTTATCTCTTTGTCTGTGCTTATATCTACGTATTAGGTGAGTCAGCTATGTCTCTTGATCTTGGAGAAGTGGCCTTATGTAGGATACACTTTTTGAGGCCCTGCAGTGTGCTTCCCTCTCATCACCAGTTCCAAATGTTCCAGGAGTGACTCCTGTGTGGGCTACATGTGTCCTTCTGTTGTGTCAGGGTTGCTCTTGCTGCAGGTTCCCAGGGAGTCTAGGCTGTCCCCCTGACTGGCTCACTGTAGATCTCAGCTGTGTGTTGCTGCTATGGACCCTTCAGTCAGTTTATCAGGTTTGGGGAGCCCCAGCACAGTTGGCTGTAAGGTCTAATATCATATTCCTGTTGCAGTTTTTCTACGTGAGTAGGCCCCAAGTGCAGCTTGTTGCTAGGCTCAGAGGCTTACAATTGCTGTAGGCCTCTGGCCTGAAATGCTGATGTCATCTTTCTAAGGATTGCAGCTGAGTGGGGCTGGACCCAGGCACAGGAGTACCCAATAGTTTCAGGCTTTGGAAGGTGGGACCAATCCCTGATGTGCCTGTTTGAGAAGCAAAACTCTTCTGCCACTGATGAGCCCCGTAACACACAGGTCCATACCCACTGTCAACACAGTCCTGGCTCATGCACGCTTCCCGACCCCCTAGAGTAGACCCAGTTGCCCCACTGAAGAGGCCCACACACACTCCATCAATATCCCACACTCTCCACTGATTCCTCATGCATGCCCTGGCCAACAGAGGCAGACCCACTTGCCTGTCTGCAGAGGATCCAGGCATCCAGTGTGTGCAGGCAGAAAAGTTGCCCAAGGGCTTGCCATTGGGTGGTGCAGGTTGCCTGTCCTGGCTGAGTTGGGTTAAACTGGCACTCTAGTGGGTGAGTCAGACCCTGGGCTAACAGGCCAGGGTAAGAACTGCAATGGTGTCTACCATGTCTGTGTCTACATGCCTGTAGTAGGTAACAAATGGCTGCTGCCAATGTCTTAGTCCCTGGAGGGGTCTCACCTCTCATTGAGATGTACCCAGAGCCTATCCGGTAAGTCTCTTTTCACCAAAGGACTGTACACCTACTCTCTGGTGATTTTAGGCTACTTCCCAAACTGGGTGAATTTGTGTGCGGGCCCTTTAAAAGCTGGCTTTTTTCCACTTATGTCCCATAGCTTTTCTAGGGGTATTCCCCATTGTAGTTAATAGCCAGCAAAGCCAGATATTATGAGACTCATCTCAGTTGTGCTGAGTCCAAAGGATGCTGATAGCAGCAACACTTCCCTGCTCAGGTCCCACACTCCTCCAGGGAAGGCTGTGTGCCTTAGTTTCCTGGCCAACCAGCTGTGAAGCTCCACAGCTTGTAAAGGTGGCTTTTTCTCTCCAGACAGGAATTTCTGCCTCTTCCTCCTCAGTCAGGACTGTCCCTTATTTTGGGGTTCTTTTTATCCAGTTTTTGGTTCTCTCTCAAGAGTAATTGTTACAAAAATAGTTGTAACTTGGTTTTGTTCATGGCAGGAGGTGAGTTCAGAGTCTACCTAAGCTGCTATCTTGACATCTCTTTTTGTTTTAATATTCTAACTGCAAATAACTAGACTGTCTTCTAAGTACCATTAAGGCCCTGTCTGTCCTGCTCCATCATGGAAGTCCTGAGTGATGCCCAGTAGTAATATGCAAGGGAAAACATGGAGACGCTTTTTTTTCAGTGCAATAAGATTAAGACATGGGGGCAACTATAAGGACCCAGAGACTAACTGGATCTCAAAGGCCCATTGTCTTCTCATGCATTGGGAGGACCCAGTCAATCTTTCCTCTCTCTTAGTTCCCAATTCTGTGGAACAGGGGTAAAGGATATGTTCACACCTAGTACTCCTAGCCCTGGGCTTCTCTTCCAAACCCTTACATAAATATAAACCATTTTCAGACTGGAATTATTTCTTCTCATTTTGAATATACTGGAAAGGATGTGAAAAAGCATGCTAAATTGTCTTTACTAGGCAGAGGCACAATCATCCTACAAGAATGTGAATAGCAAATAAGATTGATGGCCTCTCAATATTCACATAAATGAAGACCCCAAATTCAATTTTATTTCACTTTTCATAAAGGAACATCTTGGTGGGGAAAGCATATTCACACAGTGGCTACAGAATCTGCCTTGGACCAAAATGAAAGAACCAGAGGAAAACAATTGGGGGAAATACTGCTTATTTTTACCTGATAGATTCTCATGGTGATTTATTTTTTCATGTAAGCTAGTTGTGTAACCCTGGGAAGACGATTTTACCTCTCTAGGCCTTAGTTTCTTTATCTGAGAAACTAATAAGCTGAACAAGATGGAGTAAGTCAGAAGACTGCTTTCTGCAATCCCAGTTCTGCACTGATGACATAAGTTCTTGTGGGCATGTCCATCTGCCTTCCTGAATGGGACCATCATTGTCAGAGTAATGCAAATATTAATGACTTCACACGATTGGATCAAATGAGAAAATGAACATGAAAGTCCTTTGAAAATTGAAAAGTAATGTACAAATGATGTTAGCTTCATTTCATTCTCTAAAGTTCCTTCCAGATGGAATTCAATCATTAATTCGTTCATTCATGAAATATTTTCAGTGACTACTATGTGCCATGCTAGGCCACGATGCACTCATAATCAGTACAAACACAACTCCTACCCTCATGGTGCTGTGGGTTCATGGAGGAGAAACACATTAAATAACTATACAAATATTTTGTGATCCTGCAATACAACCTCTTTTCTTCCACGTTCTTCCCTCTCAATCAACTCTAACACCATGTCACCATTTCCACAATGATGAGTGTTGGGAGGGCAAGAGGGAGAGGGGCCCTGGGCTTTCACCCAAAGAGCAGAAAATACTTAAAATCCAAAAACCTCTCCTCAAGCTCCATGAAACCAGGAATACGACTTCAAAGAAACCAGGCCATCCTGGCTACTATCCACCTCCCCACCAACACCCCTCACCACCTGGGCTCCCTCTGCTGGGAAGGTAGAGTCTGAGGAAAACATGGGGGGCACACTGGAGAACAGGTCATGGTGAAAAGAAAAGGGTAAATCAAGGAACTTACTTACCAGAAAATTAAAAATGCACTGGCAGAAGGCCACCTTGTGGTGAGCTGAAGCTGTAAGATTGTGGCCAACAAATACCACAGAGAGAGAGAGCAGGATGGGAGAGCGGGGTTCCTTGATTCTCCACCCTTGTATCCCATTGTTCATAAGGGTGCTGGTTAGAACCCAAAGGCAGCAAAGATGTTAGAAGTATGATGAACAAGGGATGAAAACCAAAACGGCAATGTCTCCTGAATGGAGGTGTCCAGAGAACATCTGCATGTGAAGTTGGCAGCGGGAGCCAAGTGATCCTATTGTCCTGAAAGTAGCAGGTGTGATGACTGGTGCTCTTGTGTGTGTTGACACACCCCAGCAAAACCTTCACCTGGGAACCTCAGGTGTGTGCAGCGGAGAGGTTAAACAGCAGATGTATTTACGCTTTTGTCTGCCACACATGACTTTCTTATGGAAACTTCTGTACCTGACATAGTGCTATTAGGGCTGAGGCGGGCCTATCAGTGTGCCACGTCCCTCCAGACATGGAGACTGGTTAAGGTGTGAACATATGATCCAAGCAAAACCAATCAGATTATTCAGGGAGAGGGATAAGGCATTAGGAGACAAAATTTTCTTTCTTTATCAAATTGTAAGCTGTAGGAATCATGTAAATCTATAGAGATCATCTTTCCCACCACCAGGGACAAGCCTCACAGAGCAAAGCAGAGCTGAGAGATGGAGAGAAACTGCTTCCTGACAATAAGGGTGAGAATCAGAATCCTGCTATTGCTGAAGAAACATGCTGAACTCCTGGTTCTGAGTCTATAAAGTTCTTGTCTTTCTAGGCAGATTCAACTTGGGCTTTTATTGCTAGTCCTAGCAAGAACAGAGGAAAATCAGCTGAGCCAACACTTAAAATCAGAACAATGCCAAGCAACAGACTCCCTGCTCCTTCCCTAGTGCTCGTGTCAAACAGTGAATCCGAGGAGGCAGCAGGAAGAGAAGGCCTTCAGGAAACACAGCTCCCTGCTGGACCTGAGCCAAGCCTGAGAGGAAGTGGTTACCTTTCACTGTGCACATCCCATGCCTGAAAT
Organism: Equus caballus; assembly: GCF_041296265.1. Taxonomy (NCBI): domain Eukaryota; kingdom Metazoa; phylum Chordata; class Mammalia; order Perissodactyla; family Equidae; genus Equus; species Equus caballus. Next base: position 24,883,121 of record NC_091687.1, read on the forward strand.
GGTGTCATGGTGTCAGGACAGCCAGAAAAGTAAAAATAAAGCCTGACAAAACAGCTGTTCTCCTCTAAAGGTGCTGCAGCCTCAGGACTCACAACATCAACCCTTTGTCCCAGGGCATGTAACTCTGAATAGCAAAACACACCCACTCTGATGCAAAGCCCCAGAAATCCAGAGAACCAAAGTGAGCTCCCTGATCCTAGAGCAGGGTTGGCCCAGGGGAATGCTGAGTCAGAAACCCATCTTCCAGGGCATACACCCCTCATGATCTACTTTCACTGCCCATTTTTGTTTCCAGAGCCATGGCTGGGTAATCCAGTAGAGCAGCCAAATGTTCCTGGACACAGTCTGGCTTGGGACTCTGGAAGGGACTGTCAGGTCCAGGTAGGGCTTCTTAAAAAACAAAATTCAACTGAGTGAATTTGAAGATCTAATTGGCTTTATTAAACATCTCATGAATTAGGCAGCAATCCCACCTAGCAAGTAGAAGGGTGCTCCATAGGGTTGTGCAAAGTAGAAGGTTTTTATAGGAAGGAGGGTGGGGCAAGAGAGCTATTAGCAAAAGAAAAGAAAGGATTATTTTTAGGCCGGCCCATCTACTCCTGGGGAAGGGGATGGCAGGGGTCTTTATCTTCTTCCTCTGAGGATAGAGTGGACTGTGACAGATCACTTCATTGGTGCTGACCAGAAAACTTCAGACTGACCTCTTAAAATCACATTTCTGGAAGAAGCTGAGCCTGCAATTAGATCAGATATTTTTATCTGAGCTTTTAAAGAGTTGATTAGGGGCCAGCCAGCGACACAGCGGTTAAGTGCGCACATTCTGCTTCAGCGACTGGGGGTTCGCTGGTTTGGATCCTGGGTGTGGACATGGCACCACTTGGCAAGCCACGCTGTGGCAGGCATCCCACATATAAAGCAGAGGAAGGTGGGCACAGATGTTAGCTTAGGTCCAGTCTTCCTCAGCCAAAAGAGGAGGATTGGCTTGGCGGCAGACGTTAGCTAAGGGCTAATCTTCCTCAAAAAAGGGGGAAAAAAAAGTTGATTAAGGTCAAGTGAGGTCACAAGGGTAGAACCCTGATCCAGTAAAACTGTGTCCTTATAAAAGAGAAAGAGATAGAAGTTCTCTCTCTCTCTGCCACATAAGCACACAGCGAGAAGGTGGCTGTCTACAAGCCAGGAAGAGAATCCTCACCAGCAGCCAAATCTTACTGGTACCTTGGTCTTGGACTTTGTAGCCTCCAGAACTATAAGGAATAAATTTCTGTTGTTTAAGCCACTATGGCATTTCATTACGATGCTCTGAGCTAAGACAAGGACTGTGAAGATCTCTGGACAGATGTGTCCCACGATCTCTGGGTAGATATATCACCCTATTGATACTGTGGTTTTCTGGACAAAACCCAAGAAGACATCTCGGGAAACTTGAACTCCATGTGCTGAAAGGACAGGGCCTACTGCCTCACTGCTGGCTGGCTGCTAGAGACTGCAGATTCTGGAAGCTCCAATGCCCTGACAATTCACATGGCTAGTCATATCCCTGCTGTGGGAGGTCTGTAAACCTGAAGGATGGACTTTATGGCCAGGAGCTACATTTCCTCACTGAGGAAGTCAGGGCTGCTGGTACAACCTTGAAGAAAATTGTCAGGTGAAGTCCTGGCTTAAGGACCACCTAGCCAACTTGCCTCCTGATTTGGGGTACATCTAGTAGTACACAGAGTGAAGCTGGCCTTCCAATTCCAAATGCTTCTGTTGCATCAAAGGCTGGGGTACAGTCAAGAACCTTCTGACGATTGGTCGGTAAAGCAGCCCCCCTGGACTAGTGCATGGAAAATGGCCTCTGGACTCTGAGCCTCAGGAATGCAGGCCTATGTCCATTGTGCTCACTGTCTTCTTCTCAGTGCTGAGTGTGGAGGGAGGCAGCCCTGGCTAGGAAGCTGTTTCCTTAGGGGAAATGCTGGGGCCCTCAGACACTTCCTGGCTGTTTTTCTATCATCGCCATCACTGCTGCTGGTTCCAAGCAACGGTGACATAAATGCTCCATCTGTTCATACACCACGAGGTCATCTGTCCTAGAGCTCAGCATGGTTTCCCCTCCTGTAGCTCTCTTCCAAGGTTTTTAGAGTGGAGGCACATTATTTAGCTCAGCTCAACTATAGCTTCCTGGTATAGCCATCCCTTTAGGGACGGGGCTGAGCAACAAGTGAGATTCCTCATATTGCAAGTATGTGACTTCAACGTGGTGTTAGTGCTGCTGGCCTCTCCCTTTACACCATAAATCCCAAGGGGGCTATACCCTGCCCAATGATCCTACCACATTTCTAGAACCCCTTTACTCTCTTACTTCCCTCAATATTATTTCATAACTTCTCACAACATGAACTTCCCGCACCTCCTCCTCCCTCACTCTCCATCCATGCCATCTCCTCTTAATTCACTGAGTAAATAGAGGCAATAATCTCCCACCACCACATCTATTAAACTCCCTGTACCTAGAACCATCAACTCCCTGTTCTCTCCATGGCAGCTGGCAAACTGTCTTTGCTCTTTCCTTGAGCAACCCCTCCACTTGTGCTCTGGACTCCATCTCCTCTTGTCAACTCAAGGACTTTTCTCCTGTAATTATCTCTTCTCCCTCTGGCATCAATTAACCCTTTCATTTGCGTTATCATCATAAACATAGAAATGTTCTAATATCTCTCACTTTTAAAATATTCTTTCCTTAGAACCCATGTTCCCCCTTGAGATGCTTCTTTCTCAGTGACAGCTCCTTTACAGGGCCATTTTCTGGCTCCCGGCCCTCTAGATTGAGCCCCCAAGCTCAGTTCTCAGCCATCGTCTACCTCTTGTTGCACCCTAGGTCACCTCATTGGTCCCATGGCTTTCATAACATCAAAATACCCATGATTATTAAATGTTTATTTCTAGGCACAACATCTTCCCTGAGATCCAAACTCAAATATGTCAGTGCTAATGTAGATGTCTACAAGGAGTCTCAAGTTTAATAAAATCAAAACAAAACTCTTAGCAACTCCCCTCAAACTTGTGGATTCCTCAGTCATCCTCGACACAGAAAATGGCACCAATATTTCCCTCATTTTCAAGTTTAAACCCTAAGGATCCTCAGTAACTCCTCCTTCCCATATACTATGGGACTCTTGCTGGAATTCATAAGTAGGTCACGCTCACTCTTCCTTCACGAATCCCTAATCCAACCCCTCCTTATCACGGCCTGTCAGCCCAACAGGATCAGGCGCCTGACCCCTCTCTAAGCTCTTGCACAGACTGCTGCATGTGCAACAAACACCACAACCCCTGGGCCAGGACAGATGATGAAAAATAAGCAGGGACAAGAGCCATTCCCACTTGCTGCCACACACAGGACCAGGGCCACAGAAACTGTGATAACTTGACCTAAATCACAAGACAGCAAATAGAAGAGGCAGGATTTGAACATAGGAAGTCCAGCTCCAGAGCTTGTGCTCTCAACCACTACATTAGAAAACAGACAAGGGCTGGATGTTTAGAGCGTCCAGCACACCTAAAGAATTGCCAAGCTGACCTGTATAACCTCCGTTCTTGAGATGGAGAGAGTTAAAATACAATCCCACACACACACATTCCCATGGCTGTAGGCCATACATGGTTGTGGGAGATCATGAGGCCATTTTTCAGTCTTCGGAAACACTCTCCTCTAGGGATAGGAGTCTAAGTTAAAGTCTAGATCCATGAAAAGTGGCCAGTTGGACAATTGGTCAGGTAGAAGTAAGAAGGAGAGGAGCCAGGATTAAAGGTGGCCAGAAGAGGAGCAAGGTAAAAAAAGCAGTTTCTGAACTAACACAGGAGCTCCTTTTCTTGCATTGCAGGATCCTCCTCAGGTGGCCTGGCCCACAGGAACAAAATCTAAAAGAGATGCCCTGGGCCAGAAACTAAGTGTCAAAATCAGATAGACTATAAGTTCCCATTGTGATCAGCAGGATTGCTTTGGGAGACTGAAATATGGGTTTCTAGGCATGACCGAAAAAAAAAATCTCAGGTTTTCTTAAAACATCCTTACTTTTAGAAACTTCACAGATGATTCTATATATCATCCAGGTTTGAGAACTATTGCTGTAGAGTGAAGAAGGAAGAGGTGATTTAAGCCTGGTGTGAGAGCCAGCTTCCAGACTGACCCCTAGTGAGTCCTACCATCTGATGTCCATGCCCTGTGCAGCTCCTCTCATCATGACTATATAACATTTATAAACATATATGTACTCAACAGAAGAGCACAAAAATATATAAAATAAATATTAATGAACCTAAAGGGAGAAACTGAAAGCAATATAGTAATACTAGGGGACTCTAACACCCCATTTACAGCAATGGATAGATTATCCAGATAGAAAATCAGTAAGGAAAAATCAGCCTTAAACAACACATTAGACCAGATGGACTTAATACTTGTATGCAGAATATTCCACCCCAAAACAACAAAATACACATTCTTCTCATGTGCACATAGGACCTTCTCTTGGATAGACTACATGGGCCACAAAACAGGTCTCAATAAATTTAAGAAGATTGAAATCATCTTTTCTGACCATGTTATGAAAGTAGAAATTAATTATGAGAAGAAAACTGGAAAAGACACAAACACACGGAGACTAAATGACATGCTATTAAACAACCAATGGATCAACAAAGAAATCAAACAGGAAATCAAAAAATGCCTTGAGACAAATGAAAATGGCAACACAATGTTCCAAAATCTATGAGATGCAGCAGAAGTAGTTCTAAGAGGGAAGTTCATAGTGATACAGGCCTACCTCAGGAAACAAGAAAAATCTCAAATAAACAATCTAACTTTTCACCTAAAGGAACTAGAAAAAGAAAAAAAAATCCAGAGTTAGTAGAAGGAAGGAAATAAAGATCAGAGCAGAAATAAATGAAATAGAGACCAAAGAGACAGTAGAAAAGATTAATGAAACTAAGAGCTGATTTCTTTGAAAAGATTTTAAAAAATTGATAAACCTTTAGCCAGGCTCATCAAGGAAAAAGAGAGCCCAACAAATAAAATCAGAAATGAAAGGGAGAAGTTACAATCAATACCACGGAAATACAAAGGATCATAAGAGACTAATATGAACAATTATATGCCAATAAAATAACAATCTAGAAGAAATGGATAAATACCTAGAGACATAATCTTCCAAGTCTGAATTACAAAGAAATAGAAAATCTGAATGAATCAATTATGAGCAATGAAATTGAATCAGTGATCAAATATTCCAAATAAACAAAAGTCCAGGACTAGATGTCCTTATGGGTGAATTCTACCAAACTTTTAAAGAAGAGTTAATACTTATCCTTCTCAAATTATTCCAAAAACTTAAGAGGAAGGAACACTTCCAAACTCATTTTACAAGGATAGCATTACCCCTATACCAAAACTAGACAAAGACACAACCAAAAAAGAAAATTACAGGCCAATATCCCTAAGGAACAGAAATATAAAAGTCCTCAACAAAATGTTAGGAAAGCAAATCCAACAATACATTAAAAGGATCATACACCACAATCAAGAGAGATTTATTCCAAATGAAGGATAAAAATCATATGATCATCTCAATAGATTCAGAAAAAGCATTTGTCAAAATTCAACATCCATTTATGATAAAAACTCTCAAGAAAGTGGGTATAGAGGGAATATATCTTAACATAATAAAGGCCATATATGACAAACCCACAGCTAATATCATACTCAATGAAAAGCTGAAAGCTTTTTCTCTAAGATCAGGAACAAGACAAGAATGTCCACTCTTGCCACTTTTAGTCAGCATACTATTGGAAGTCCTAGCCACAGCAATTAGGCAAGAAAAAGAAATAAAAAGCATTCAAATTGGAAAGGAAGAAGTAAAACTGTCACTGTTTGCAGGTGACATGATACTATATATAGAAAACCCTGAAGACTCCACCAAAAAACTATTAGAACTAATAAATGAATGCAGTAAAGTTGCTGGATACAAAATTAATTTACAGAAATCGGTTGTGTTTAGATACACTAATAAATTGCCAAGAGAGAAATTAAGAAAACCTTCCATTCACAACTGCATCAAAAAGAATAAAATATCTAGGAATAAACTTAACCTATGAGGTGAAAGACCTGTACTCTGAAAACTATAGGACATCAATGAAAGAAATTGAAGACAACAAAAATAAACAGAAAGATAAACCATGCTCATGGATTGGAAGAATTAATGTGGTTAAATGTCCATATTACTCAAAGCAATCTACAGATTCAATGCAATCCTTATCAAAATCCCCATAGCATTTTTCACAAGACTAGAACGAATAATCCTAAAATTTGTATAGAATAACAACAGACCTCAAATAGCCAAAACAATCTTGAGGAAGAAGAGCAAAGCTGGAGGAATCATGCTCCCTTATTTCAAACTATACTACAAAGCTATAGTAATAAAAATGTATGGTATGGGCATAAAAACAAACATATAGATCAATGAACAGAATAGAGAGCCCAGTAAATAACCCATGTTTATATGGTCAATTAATCCACGACAAGGAAGAAAAGACAGTCTCTTCAATAAACGGTTGAGAAAACTGGACAACTATATGCAAAAGAATGAAAGTGGACCACTTTCTTACACCGTATGCAAAAATAAACTCCAATTAAGACCTGAAACCATAAAATTCCTAGAAGAAAACATAGGCAGTAAAATCTTTGACATTGGTCTTAGCAATATGTTTTTTGGATGAGTTTCCTCAGGCAAGGGCAACAAAAGCAAAAATAGAAAAATGGGACTACAGCAAACTAAAATGCTTTTGCACAGCAAAGGAAACTATCAATAAAACAAAAAGGCAACCTACTGAATAGGAGAAGATCTTTGTAAATGATATATCTGATGAGGGGTTAATATCCAACACATATAAATAACTCATACAACTGAATCAAAAAAAACCCAAATAATATGATTTAAAAATGGGGAGAGGACCTGCATAGACATTTTTCCAAAGAAGACAAACAGTTGGTCAACAGGCTCATGATAAGATGCTCAACATCACTAATCATCAGGAAAATGCAAATCAAAACTACAATGAGATATCACCTCACATCCATCAGAATGGTTGTTAAGAAGACAAGAAATAACAAGTGCTCGAGAGAATGTGGAGAAAAGGGAGCTCTTGTGCACTGTTGATAAGAATATAAACTGGTGCAGCCACTATGGAAAACAGTACAGAGTTTCCTCAAAAAGTTAAAAATTGGACTACCGTATGATCTAGCAATTCCACTTCTGGGTATATATCCAAAGAAAATGAAAACACTACTTCAAAAGCATATATACAACCCTATGTTCATTGCAGCATTATTTACAGTAGCCAAGATCTGGAAGCAACCTAAATGTCCATTGATGGATGAATTGATAAAGAATACATGGTTTATATATACAATAGAATATTACTCAGCCATAAACAAGAATGAAATCTTGCCATTTGCAACAACATAGATGGACCTAAAGGGTATTATGCTAAGTGAAAGCAGTCAGACAGAAAAAGACAAATACTGTATGATTTCATTTATATGTAAAATCTAAAAAAAAAACCAAATAAGTGAACAAACAAAAAACAGAAACAGACTCATAGATACAGAGAACAAACTAGTGGCTGCCAGAGGGGAGATGGTTGGGGCAATGAGCGAGATAGGTGAAGGGGACTAGGAGGTACAAACTTCGGGTCTTAAAATAAGTCATAGGGATGCCATGTACAGCATAGAGAACATAGTCAATCGTATTGTAATAACTTTGTGTGGTGACAGACGGTAACTAGACATATTGTGATGATCATTTTGTAATGTATAAAAATATTGAAACACTGTGTTGTACATCTGAAACTAACATAATACTGTATGTGAATGTACTTCAATTTTAAAAATACTCATTCCAGTGAGTCAGAAACCAAAAAGTTTCTGGTGTTTTATAGATGATTAGTGGTGGAATTATTTTGTAATCCATAGAGTTCCTATAATTGCAGCTCCCAGATATTTTCATGCAGAAATGGGAGGAGTGAAGGTCTATTTGGTGGTCTCACCAGGAAAGGAACAGAGGAGATTCTCATTTATTTCTAAAACTCCATCACGTAGCACTCTGCCTAGCACATGGAAGGTGTAGGAAAAACATTTGGTGAACTGATGAATTCGGTTCTCAATTACCATCTCAGTCACAGCCTTGATAACTCAATCCAAAGGCCCTGGGCTTGAATCACCTCTACCCTATGTCTGATATTGCTCTGCCTGTTGGGAAAAAAGACACTAAGTGGACAATGTGTCCAGCTGCTGCCCGGTGATGCAGATGGGAGCTGGCAGCAAGGAGCTGAGATTGTTTATAAGTAGTTATTGGAATTGATTTCTGCTCTGAGAAGGTAGTGTGGAAATCTATGAGGAAGATTAAGCTGTGGCTGAGATACAGTAATTTGTTTCAGATGTGGATGAAAAGACACCGTGGAAATAGAATGCAGCCAAACTTCCTCAGGGCTGCTCTAGCCCTTCCACTGTGGCCTGGCTCTGTTATGAGACATCAGCCACTCACTAAAATTGCCTGGCACAGGACACTGATCCCAGGGGCCCCTCCAGCTCTTTTAAGCAAGAGTATAGTGTAAATAGAATTTCCATCGGCGACACTGTGTCCAGTAAACTGGTACCACTTGAGAGGGCAGAGGGGAGGGGAAAGCAGATTAGAGGAAGGCCATGGAGGTGGGGGGGCACAGCCTCAGCTGTGGCTGAGATGCTGAAAGAAGCCTCACATTCCCCAGGGCAGCAAGGCACCCCAATGCTGCGACAGAGGGTGTTGACCTGAGGGATTTGCTAATTGGGTGAAGAGTCAAAAGTCCAGAGGGGTAGTGACCTGAGATGAAGTGGGAGGGCATTCCCAAGGATCAGGAGACTGTCACCATGAGGACCCTCAAAAGCAAAGAATCAGCCTAAGTAATAACTGCTAATATCTTAAGGGGTTCCTATATGCCTGGCAAAATAAACTAAGGCCTTTAGCCATCCAGGGCTATGGCTTGGCTATCAGATAAGACTGTACAGCCATTAATAAAACATTATTTAATCTTGAGGCAACCTGCAAGGTGATACTATCCCTACTTTGCATCTGAAGAAAGTGAGTGTATTAATTTCCTGTGCTGCTGTAACAAATCACCTCAAACTGAGTGACTTGAAACAACAGAAATTTATTCTCTCATGGTTCGGGAAGCCAAAAGTCCAAAATCAAGGTGTCTGCAGTCATGCTCCCTCTAAAGGCTGTAGGGAAGAATCCTTTCTTGCCTCTTCCTAGCTCTTGATGGTTCCGGCTACCCTTGGCATTCCTTGGCTTGTAGACGCATCACTCTAGCCTCTGTCTCTGTCTTCACATGGCACTCTTCTCTGTGTGTCAGTCTCTTTGTGTCCTCGCCTCTTCTTAAGAGGACACCAGTCACTGGATTTAAGACCCACCCCAATCTAGTATGACCTCATCTTAACTAATACATCTGCAAAGACCTTATTTCCAAATGAGGTCACATTCTCAGGTTCCAGGTGATATGAATTTCAACCCAGTAAACCGAGTCTTAGAGAGGTTTAAAAAAATTCCCAAGTTTCCACAGTCAATAAGAAGGTCTTGGAAATGGGGTTTGAACCCATGGAGCAAAGTGCTGTACTTGCCCCAAAGCGGTCTCAGCAACAGAATCATTTAACCCCTGTGAAGCCTTCAAAATATCACCACCACTACCTCACTTTTTAGCCATCAGGGCAAAATTGGAGGATAAGGATTGTGCTATCAGTGTGAACCCCTAGACAGGCAAATACCTATGCCAATAAAGAAAAATGTGAGCAAGATTCAGAGAAAAATGAGCTCTCGAGTGGCAAAACACACCATTAGCCACTTCTTATGAGCTGACAGGATCCACAGGGAAGGAGATGAGGGAAATTTTGCCCAGCAACCTGAGAACATGAGAATGTTCTCAGCCAGCTTGAGGGAGATCATCCAATCTGATATACTCAATCCCACGCTCACTGGGATTACTGGGTATTGACCAGATCCCACACCTACGGGGAGGTGACTGGGGCAGTTGCCAACCTCAAGAATTCTATGCAGACTATAGTGACCTCTGGTGGCCTGGAGAAGAAGTACTGGAGGGAGGTTCAAAGGTTGGAATGGAAAGCAGTAGTCTAGGGTGGGTATTTACAACTCCAGGAGACACCCCATAATCCCAGGAGAGGGAGCCCGAGGGAAGGTATACAGTTGGAGGGCCTAGGCTGGGACAGTGGCTCATGGGCAATGGTCAGGCAGGCCCTGAACAATGAATAACCCTTCCTTGAGCCAAAGACCCTTCACTACACCACGCAGCATATTACCAGAAAACAAGAACGTTTTCAAAACAACACAAGACTCAAACGAATAAAGACCTTCTTTGCATACTCAATGCTGTTGGCCCTCTTAAGCAAGGGGATGGGATTCATGGGAAGCAAATGGCAGAGGCCTTTTGCTGATCAAACCCTTTCACCTTCCCCTTGCTGGGTCTCAGACCATTCTCAGGGTGCCAGAAGGCAGGTGGCGGATGGGTTCATCCTCTGGCTCCCGCTTTAGCTGTGTCACCATTTAGCTGTTACCTCACCCACATCACTAGCCTGCTCTGGGCCTCAGTCCCTTCAGTTTTATAAGGGACATAGCAAACCTTGCCCTGTTGACCTGATGGAATTGTAACTAGGAACAAATGAGACAGTAACTGAAAATGTAACCTGCAGTTCTCTTTCCGGAGAAAAGAAGGTATTATTAATGTTTTAAAATGTTCTAGATAGCCCCCAAACAGGGGAGATGGGCTGAGCTGGGAGCTGGTTGCACATCGTGGGACCCAGGGAGTTGGCTGTGGCTGGAACCCAGAGCAGACACCACGAGCAGGGGTTCTGGAGGCCACAGAGTTGGGCTTACACCCTGTTGTGTCTCCATGTGCCAACTCTCCATGTGGTCTCAGGGGCTCTTTTAGTTCTCCACGCCTCAGGGCTGTGGTGAGACTCAGAGGAGAGCACTTTGAGGCATCCCTGCATGTGTTTCGAGGGTCTGCAAATGCTTCCCAGATAATGGCCTCTTCTTTAATCCTATATTCAGCTGCTAATTTCCAGTCAATATGATTTCTCTTTGTGAGAACATTTCTCTTCAGTCCCCTCTCTGGACTTTCCACACCTTCTGGCTGTACCTAGCTATTCTCAGCTGGATCTCATACTCCTTTCCCAAATATTTAATTCTCCTAATTAGTGCATGAACGTTTTGTTGCCCAGCCTTTCACAGCCCGCCTGCTGGACCCCCTACAAGAAAGCACACCAGGAAGGTGCTCTTCTTGGCTAGAAGCTGGGTTTTGATTAGGATGCAAATCTTCACAGCACTACAAAACGGTAGATGGCAGTGGTTCCTAGTTATCCAGGATTTTGAGACAGGTCATCTTCTCTATTTGTCAACCAGCAAATCAGACTCAAGTTGGGAGGTGGGAAGGAACCTGGGGTCCCAACACTCCCCCCATCCTTCAGCCCACGCCTGAGGAGGGGACAAAAGGAAAGGATTAATGAAAGTTGAGAGAGAAAAAGAGAGTAAAGGAAGTGTTTATTTCCTCATCTAAGTACCTCAGACAGACCCAGCCTAAGGAACCCTTACAGAGCAGCTCCCACCCCAAAGCAAGCTTCACCTTCCAGAGGAAGCTGGGAACCCTGTGGTGACCACCTGGCAAGACTTTAGGAGGCTGCCCCGTCCCCTTCCCCTTCCATATCCACTCTACTTTCAGGTGGAGAAGGCTTTGGGAAAGATAACTTGACAGTATTAATCAAAAGTTGTATACATTAAGTATGTATAGCTTTTTGTATATCAATTATATCTCAATAAAGTAGTGTTTCTAAAAAGTCCCAAAACATATGCATATCATCAATTTCAATTGCAAGAATTTATTCTAAGAAAATATTCTAAGAAAACGTTGAACATGTCAACAGTGTGTGTTTAGGGATATTCATCTTAGAGTTATTTACAATAGCGAGAATTTGGTAATAAATTATGAAAATGATACTGTGTTATACTATGCAGCCATTACAAATTATCTTGAGGGATAATATGGGTTCACATGGTAAGGTGTCCAACATATATGGGTAAGTCAAAAAGCATGTCACAAGAGTATGTACAGTATAATCATATCTTGCCATATTTAAAGGGGAGGTAATGAGAGAAGGAAAGCAAGAAGGAAACAAGGAAGGAAGGCATGGAAAAGGAAGGAAATAAGAACTCAAACTAAGTGTCAACATGGATTAGTTCTAGTTTGTGATATGAGTAATCTTTAATTTTTTAATTAACACATATAATCATACTGTAATAGTCTATGTTCACGAACAAGAAAATCATTCTAACAAATGAGATATAACAATCTTTTGCCTTAGATGTATTTTTAAAGAAGAAAGCCAAAAAATTTTTAGATCAAAATTTTAAATTTCAGTTGTAATCCTACGAAAAGAGAAGGTTTAGGAGAAGTTAGGATTATCTTTCTGGCCTCCACAAATCTCTGCTTTTCTTAGCTTAAAAATGTTAAGTTATTAGGAATTGAGAGGAGAACTTATGTTTATAATATTGCCCCTTCATAAGTCCTATATATGTACTTCAGGAATTCTTCTACTTATAGACATTCAACTTACCTTTTAAAATTATTAAAACCAATCACAAAAGCTCCAGCACAAAGCTGCCCACCACCATCGGGTAGCAATAAATGTGTTGGGGATCTAAACAGAAAAGACAAAGCGTGAAATAGTTGTCCAGGGGAATAAACTGTGGCGGTCAACAGCAGAAGTCTTCCAAATGTGGTGTGCATCAGACTTCTCCGCAGACATTTGTTTGGATAAAGCAAGCACTGCATTTTCTTTCCTCCAACATCCATTCTGCTCCATCTTATCAACTCTGGAAGAGCCAGGACTTCTTGTCAGGTCATACATTGGACCCCCAGTACCAAGTCCCCCAGAAAGTTTTCTCCAGTCCCCTTTGAAACTGCGCAGAAAAATAACCACCTTGTGATTTCAAAATCCTACTGGATAAAAAACCATGCTCCCACATGCTGACTGTTAAGTTAGATATTAACTGTTAAGTTAGAGATAAAAATTTGAAAGTGCAAATGTCTGGTTGAAGGAGCAGTAGCACATCAAGTCTTTCCTTGTGTCAAGAGGGAACAGATAGATCCTGGGCCTTGAAAGTGGAGAAGATGAAGCAAGAGAGGGTGGATCTACTAAGGATGGAGAAAGCTTCAGAAAGGCAGTGTTGAGAATCCCAGCAGCAGACTTCCACCATCTCAATTTTGCCTGGAATTCAAACCAATTTCCACAGTATTCAGGTGTGTTTTGTCAAAAGACTCACTGGCAGCTAAATGGGGAGCCTGCTGGGTTGAACTAGATGACACACTGTGATCGTGAATGATTTATGAAGCTGTGTTCTTGTTATCTTAGTGTAGTCAACCTTGCTATTAAAGGAGCTCTCAGACAACTCCGTGGTTAGTTATCACAAAGTTATTAAAAGGCCTAAAGCTTGGTTTCACAGGGCAAAAAAAAATTCAGTTTTTTATCTTAAGAGCTTTTATAAAAATAATCCTTTCAATCCTTTTTTTAATATTAGCTGTGCCCTGGTCCAGTAAATAACACCAAATAAGCAAGAGTACCTAAACTACCCTAAGACTAAAGTATTGTCTAAACAGTAAAGGCAATTCTGCTTGAATTCACCAATTCTGCAAAAATGAGGGATTAGTATTGTCACCTCTTTTACTTTTGTATTATTTGTGTATTAAATTAAACATTTTATATGGCCAAACTTAAATGAACTGTTTCAGAAATTCTATATAATTTCTCCCATAGTATGGATATTGCCTTCTCAGTGATGGTGACAAGGGGAAGAAAAATAAGAGAAAAATTGACAAACTTTTAGCTAAACTTACCAGAAAAAAAGAGAGAGAGAGAGAGAGAGGTAGAGAGAGAGAAAACTCAAATTTCAAAAGCAAAAATAAAGAGGGGACATCACTATGAACCTCAGAGAAATAAAAAGTGTTACAGGTAATATTACAAGCATGTGTATTCCAACAAATTAGATGTCTTAGGTGAAATGAACAAATTATTACCAAAACACAAGCCATCAAAACTGAACCAAGAAAAAGTAGAAAATCTGAATAGTACTGTAACAAATACTGAGATTGAATACGTCATCTAAAGCTTCCCACAAAGAAAAGCCCATGCCCAGGCAGCTTAATTGGTGAATTCTTCCAAATATCTAAAGAAGAATTAATACCAATCCTTCACAAACTCTTCCAAAAATAGAAGAGGTGAGAATACTTCCCTACTCATTGTATGAGGCCAGTATTAATCTGACACCAAAACCAGACAAAGACATCACAAGAAAAGAAAGCTACGGACCAACATTCCTTTAGAATATAGATAGTAAAATTATCAACAAAATATTAGCAAGTCAAGCCCAGCAACACATAAAAGGGATCATACACAATGATCAAGTAGGATTTGTCACAGCAATGCAAGGTTAGTTTAACATACGAAAATCAATTAATACATCATGTTAATAGAATGAAGGACAAAGACCACATGATCATCTCAATAGATTCAGAAAAAGCAATAGGCAAAATCTAACACTCTTTCATGATAAAAACATCCAACCAACTAGGAAGAGGGACCTTCCTTATCCTGATAAAGGTCATCTTTGAAAACACCCTGTTGATGTCATACTTAATGGTGAAAGACTAGGTGCTTTTCCAGTAAGATCAGTAATAAGACAAAGATACTTCACTCTCACCTCTTCTATTCAATATTGTACTGGAGATGCTAGGCAGGGAAATTAGGCAAGAAAAAAAAATGACATCCAGACTGGAAAGGAAAGGGTAAAAATCTCTATTTGCTGATGACATAATCTTGTGTATAGAAAACCCTAGTAAATCCACTAAAAAACCATTAGAACAAATAAATGAGTTCAGCAAATGTATTATTCAGAGTTCTCAAGAGAAACAGAACCAATAGGAGAAAGAAGGAGGGAGAGAGAGAGAGAGATTTATGAGGAACTGACTTATATGATTGAGGGGGCTGGCATGTCCAAAATCTGCAGCACAGGCCAGCAGGGAAGGGTTGAAGTTGTAGTCCCGAGTCACAGAGATCTGGAGGCAGAATTCTTTTCTCCTTGAGAGACCTGAGTCTTTTTCCTTAAGGTGTACAACTGGTTGGATGAGGCCCAATCATATTATTAAGGGTAATCTGCTTTACTCAAATTCTACTGATTTAAATGTCAATAACATCTAAAAAGTATCTTCACAGCAACATCTAGACTGGTGTTTGATCAAACAACTGACTACCATAACCTAGCCAAGCTTACACATAAAAGTAACCATCACAGCAATATTGTAAGACACAAGATTAATATACAAAAGCTCAATTGTATTTCCATACACTGGCAATGAACATTCTGAAAGTGAAATTCGGAAAACAGTTCCATTCATACTAGTATCAAAAAGGATAAAACATTTAGGATTAAATTTTAAAAGTATGTGCAAGAATTGTACACTGAACACTGCAGAACATTTTAAAATCTTAACATCTTTAGATCTTAAGTAGAAAAGTCCCATGTTCTTGATCAGAAGACTTAATATTGTGAAGATGGCAGCTCTCCCCTGTAGCCGCCCCTGACGCAGGAAGGGTTAATAATCACTGGAAAAAGCTTGCCAACAAACTGTGACCCGGAGGTGAGAAGGCTGGTTAGCCAATGACGGGTAAGACCCCCTGGGAGGGCACCCTAAGCCAGGCGGCGGCCGCCTGGGGGCACAGATGAAGAAACGATATCGATATCAGGAGCAGGAGGGACCATTGCCTAAGGGACCTTGCCTGCTCCGAGACAAAAATATAGGAGCACAGCAATAACATGATAATATCAAAACAGACACCGAGGGACGGCTCCTTGAGAAATCACTAAGAATTCTTGGCATTCGCTAATTACTTCATCCAGAACACCTGTGTATGTTTAACAGATGTAAGCTATGTATATATTGAAATGCTGGTTATAATAAACTCAGAGTGGCCATCAGCCCTCTCCGCATCTATCCTGATGTGTACATTAGATTGCGACACCGACATCCCCAAATTGAGCTGTAGATTCAATATCAACCCTATCAGATTCTCAGCTGGAAAATTTGATAAGCGGATCCTAAATTCCTGTGAAAACTCAAGGATCTGAAAATATCCAAAACAAATCTTGAAGAAGAACAAATATGGAATAGTCACATTTCCCAATTTCAAAACATACTATAAAGCTACATAAATCAAGAGTTTGATACTGGCATAAGGATAGACATACAGACCAAAGAAATAGAATTAAGAGTCCAGAAATGAATTGTTACATTTATGGTCAATTGATTTTCAATAAGGGTGCCAGGATAATTTAATATGGGAAAGAATAGTCTTTTCAATAAATATTGCTGCACAACTGGATATTCACATGCAAAAGAATGAAGTTGGACTCCTACCTCACACCATATCAAAATTAACTCTAAATGGATTATAAACATAATGTAAGAACAAAATCACAAAAATGCAAGAGAAAACATTCATGACCTTGGGTTAGGCAATGGTTTCTTAGATATGACAGTAAAAGCATGTGTGATGAAAAAAAAAAGAGATAACTTAGACTTCATCCAAATTAAACTTTTTGTGCCACAAATGATACCATCAATAAAGTGAAAAGATAGCCAACAGAAAGTGAGAAAATATTTGTAAATCATATACCTAATAAGAAACTAGATTTAGAATATATAAAGAACTCTTACAACTCAGTAATAAAGAGACAAATAACCCAGTTGAAATGGACAAAGTGTTTGAACAGACAATTCTCCAAAGAATATATACAAATGGCCAAGAAGCACATGAAAAAAATACCTAATATCATTAGCCTTTAGGGAAACGCAAATCAAAACCACAGGGATACCACTTCACATCCCCTAGGACAGCTATAATCAAAAAGATAGATAATACCAAATGTTAGATGAGGATGTGGAGAAATTGGAACCCTCATACACTGCTAATGAGAATACAGAATGGGGCAGACACTTTGGAAAACAGACTGATAGTTCTTCAAAAGGCTAATCATGGAGTACCATATGATCCAGTAATTCCACTCCTGGATATATACCCAAGAGAATTGAAAAGCATATGTTCACGCAAAGGCTTGCATGGGAATGTTCATAGCTGCATTACTCACAATACTGAAAAGGTAGAAACAACTCAAATGTCCAAAAATGATGAATGGATGAATAATATGTGATATATCCATATAGTGGAATATTATTTGTCAATAAAAATGAAGTACTGATATGTGCTACAACATGGATAAATCTTGACAAAATAAAAGAACCCAAACACAAAAGACTACCTTACTTATAATTCCATTTACAGAAAATCTCCGGAGTAGAAAAATCTTTAGAAACATAAGAAGACTAGTGATCGGGGAAATGGAATAAGGAATGACTACTAATGAGTACAGGATTTCTTTGGGGGTAATGAAAATGCTCTAAAATTAAATTATGGTGATTGTCGCACAACTCTGTAAACATACTAAAAACCACTGGATTGTATACTTTAAATGAAGAAACTTTGTTATAGGAATAATATTTCAATAAAGCTGTTAAAAATGTAAGAGAAGAAAGTGTCAAACAGGGAGAAAGAGGAAAGAGAACGAGAAAAAAGAAGAAACGAGAAAGAAGAAGAAGAAAGATATCTGTTGTCTTTACAAAGTCTTCAGTAAATTATTCCTTCAGGTGCTCTTAAGAAGTCCCTGGAATAACAAAGACCAACCTAAAATCCCCAGAAGAGTCAAAAGTCCAAACACCTTACGTATTTGTATCACAGCTGAAGAATCTCTATCTTAGGAAACCAAAATATTTTATTAATCTTTTATATGTTTGTTAATCTTTTGCCTGTTATATAGGCTGCTTACAAACCTGTCTGACCTTTGCCGCAAAGGGAGGTGTTATTATATCAGACAGCAAACAAACCTACTGTCTGCTCCAGAAGAAGATACAATTTCTATCTCCAAAGGCTGTTCACTATACAAATATCTTTGAAAAGATAGTCCAGAGCAAAGCCTCTGCTCAAAAGACATGCAGAAACATGGGAGACCTGCAGAGAACTGTCTCCCAACAAGGGCTATTCAGGCTCTCTCTTGTTTGACAGAGCGAGCTTTGGTAGTTTGTGCCTTTCAAGCATTTTGTCATCTAAATTGTCAAATTTATTGTCATAAAATTGATAATAATATTTCCTTATTTTTCCCTTTAATATCTGTAAGTTTGTAATGAAGCCCCATCTCTCATTCTTGATATTGGTAATTTGCGTTTCCTTTCTTTTTTCCTGATCAATCTGGCATATCTGGTTTATCAATTCTATTGATCTAAAAGTAAAAAGCTTTCGATCTCATTGACTATAGTTTTTCTATTGCTTATTTCATTTTCTGCCCTGATTTTTATTCTTTCTTTTCTTCCGCATAGTTTGAGTTTGATGTGATCTTCTTTTTCTAGGTTCTCAAGGTTATTGTTAAATTTCTTAGATCATCGATTTGAGTCCATTTCTTTTCTAATATAGGTATTAATGTTATACCTTCCCCTATAAGCTCTGCTTTGCCTGCATCCTATAAATTTTTATGTTTTCCTTTAATTTTAATTCAGTTCAAAATGATTTCTAGCTTTGTTTTTTATTTCTTTTTGACCTTATGGGTTATTTAGAAGTGTGCTTCCAAATATGTGGAGATTTTCCAGATATATTTCTGCTATTGATTTCTAGTTTGATTCCATTGTGGTTCAAGAACATACTTTGTATGATTTAGGTTTTTAAAAAATTTATTAATACTTGCTTTATGACCCAGAATACAGTCTGCTCTGGTAAATATTCTAGGTGCCCTTGAAAAGAATATATATTCTCCTATTATTGCATGGAGAGGTATATAACTATTAATTAGCTCAAACTGGATAACAGAGCTGTTCAAGTCTTCTATATTCTTGTTGATTTTCTGTTTATTTGTTCTATTGGTTATTGA
The DNA here is from genome assembly GCF_041296265.1 of Equus caballus. Classification (NCBI taxonomy): domain Eukaryota; kingdom Metazoa; phylum Chordata; class Mammalia; order Perissodactyla; family Equidae; genus Equus; species Equus caballus. Next base: position 24,902,230 of record NC_091687.1, read on the forward strand.
AAGAGTGGTGTCGAAATCCGTGGCTATAACTATGGATTTGTTTATTTATTCTTTCTATGTTATCAGATCTTGCTTAAAGTACTTTGACGCTCTATTATCTGTTATAATGTTTAGGAACATAAACATTGGGATTGTTATATCTTCTCATTGAATTTACATTTTATCATTATAAAGTGATTCTTGTTATTCCTATATTATTCTTTCCTCTGAAATATTTCAGATAATATTTTGATAGTAACATAGCCACTCCAGCTTTCATTTGATTAATGTTAGTATGGTATATCTATTTCCATTCTTTTACTCTGATGTGGCTTTATATTTAGTTTGGTTTTTTATAGGCAGCATACAGTTAAGTCAACCTTTTTTATCCAGTCTGAAGACCTTTGCCTTTTAATTGATCCATTTAGTCCATTTACATTAATGGGAATCAATATGAAGTACATGAATAGACGTATCTGTCACAATGAGCTTTGTTAACAAATAAACTCTAAAACTTCAGTGACTTGTCTCAGTGAAAGTTATGTATCGCTCAGTCAACATTCAAAGGAGTCAGCAAGCTCTCTTCCATCCACTGACTCAGGGATCCAGACTCCCTAGATTGTGATGCTGCTAGCTCAGCTGAGGCAAGAGAAGAGAAACATGGAGGAGACATGCCTACTTTCAACTGACTCTCTCTTCATGGACCCTTAGCCTGAGCTAGTCTTGTAGCTCCAACATAATTACAAGGGAGGCTAAGAAAGGAACACAAGGAATTTTGGTGAGCACAACTGTACTTGATGATCTTTGCTGTATTTGTTATTATAAGTTGGGTCAGAAAGGAAATAGGAGGCTTGGAGAAGGTGGTCTAGGGGCCAGATTCTATAGGAACAAGACTCCCTATGGTTAAGAAAGATCATGTTCAAACCTTACGAAAAGAGACTGATACACAGACAATAATTTTACAAGATTTTCAAACTACAAGAAAAATAAGAGAATTCTTCAAATAGCATAAATAAATAATGAGTTATCACTTTTTCTTTGAGGCATAAAAGATTTTCTTCTCGTTTTTCCAAAGTTATGATAAAATTCCAGAAAAAAAATATCCTAAGAATGTTCAAAGAAAAAAGATGTGCACCTTAATTTAATTATCCTAACAAAACATAATGTTTAAACTATAAAGTGTTAAATCTAGACAGAATCTTAGAGATCATCTAATTCAATTTACCATCAAGGAAACCAAGGATGGGTGATATACTATGTTTTGGGGAGAATTGGCTCTAAATACCATGTATCTTGTATTTAAGGACTGGGCTCTTCCCTCATAGCATCCTTCAAGGTAAAACTCAACAGAACAATTTTCATAGGTCTTAAAAGTCATAGAAATTTTACTAATTGGATCCTTTCATAGAATAAGTACAAACTTCTGAGTCCTGCAAACCTGGGTTCATCCCAGATCCCACTTTTCTTATATGTGTGATGGGAAGCAAAATGTTTAGTCTCTTTAACCACAATATCCTCCTCTGAAAATTGGAATAATAATATCTATCCCACGGGATTGTTGTTTATAATAAATGAAGTAATATCTTTTTTTTAATAGACTGGCGCCTGAGCTAACAACTGTTGTCAATCTTCTTCTTCTTCTTTTTTTTTTTTCGCTTTTTCTCCCCAAATCCCCCAAGTACGTAGTTGTATATTTTAGTTGTGGCATGTGAGATGCACCTCAACATGGCCTGGCGAGTGGTGCCATGTCCACGCCCAAGATCCGAAGCGATGAAACCCTGGGCCGCTCAAGAGGAGCACGCAAACTTAACCACTCAGGCACCGGGCCGGCCCTGAAGTAATATCTTTGAAGTGTCTTTGTAGAGTTGACATTCATTAATTATGAGTTCCTTTACATATTACTTCTCTTCAAACGGAGGTCTGCTTCTAAAAGACGTACCAGAATCTCAAAACGTCTGAGTTTAGAAGGAATTGTAAAGGTTACATAACCCCCAAATCTCCTGATGCCTGACTCTTCTGTACCATATCCCGACCAAATGATCATCTGACCTGTGCTTAAATACCTCCAGTGACAGAGCTACTCCCTAACTGCAAAAGTAGCTAGCTTCATTTTGGGATCAATCTGACTTTTGGGAAGTTTTTCTTTGAAGCTGGTGTCAACTTCTTAGGGTCATACAAACAAGTCTGCCACTTAATAGCTCTCCATACATTTGAAGACACATTTTATATTCTCCAAACCTTCCTTCTTGTAGGCTAAACATTCTCTAGTCCCTCAATAAATTCTCATTTTGGCATGTTTTTAACCTCATCACCATCCTGACTCTTGCTTCCGTGTTCCAGATTATTTATAGTTCTCTAAACATGTGGCTCCCAGAAAGAACATACTATTCCAGGTGTGGCTGACCAGAACAGAGTAAAGTGGTGCTATCATTTTAAGCCTTCTAGCATCTATACTTGTATTAATGCAGTCAGAGCTCAATTTAGCTTTTTTTGGCAGTTGCATTATAAACTGATGACTCACACTGAGATAACTTTCTAATAAATGCACTAAAAGTCCAAAAGTCTACTTAACAGGAAATGCCACAAAGCTAAATATTCCTAATTCTGCATTTGAGCAAGTGCGTATATGGGTCAAGATCAGGACTTTTCCTGCTAACTTCTACTTGTAAAGATCTTTCTGAATCCTGATTTCGTCTCACAGCTCAATATAATCTACAAGTATGAAAACTGTGCTTTCTGTTCATCAGATCCCGGGATTGGGATATGACACATGATGCTTCCTTATAGCACCATGGAGCAGGTGAGATCAAAGAGGTAGCCAGGACCCGAGATGACCCTTAGCAGGAGTAGAGGAGGAGCCTATGTGGAGGAATGCTACACCTGGAGGGGCAAGCAGGGTACACTGTCCAAAGTACATGACCAATTTAGCATGAATTTGGCCACTAGATGGCCCTAGCATTTCCAAAAAAAAAAAAAAGTAGTGAAATCCTATTCTGGGAGGTTGCTATGGAAGGGACTGAGAATTTGACAGGCAAGAAGCCAAGTTCCAGAGGAGCTCTCCCAAGGGCTACAATCATTTGGAATGTGCAAAGAAAAGGCTTGGTCTCTGGAAGACGAATTAGCAAGAACCAGACTAGAAACATAGTGGAAACCCAGTCCTGGCAAATAGGGGATCAGGAGAGCTTCTGCTGGACAAGGTCATACACAGGGACAGCACTTCCTGATCTGAGTCCAGGGTCGACAACTTGTTGATAAGCTTGCCTGGTTTGGAGGCTGGGATGAGAGGGGGTGGTACTGGGGATGAATCCAGCAGGAGGCAGTTGCAAGTAATGGAAAAGGTAGAAGCTGAAAAATGACATACGTTACTGAAGCCCCCAGTGAAAGAGCAGAAGAGGACCCAGCCAAGACATGATTGTAAGCACACTCTCAGCCATACTACTCCCATCCTCTTCAGTTTGAATTCCCTTTCTATGTATTTTTCTTCATTTCTCTCTAAAATCTGATTTCATTGAAAATTATTTCCCCTGTAATTTTTTCCTAATGTTACTTGGGCCTTAAGTAGGAAGATATGTCTTTAAATAAGTAGGCACCAGACAGCAGTGCTCAATACTTCTACCTAATTGCATTATCATTTAACCTGCATTCCCCTCTTATGCAAAAGGATAATGTAAAAAAAAAAAATTAAATGCCTTGCTGAAATTCAGTAGCAATGTTGACCACTCTGCCAATTTCTCAATTTTATAACTGGATCAAAAAAGGAAATGAAACTACTTCCTTATAGTTTTTAGTTGAACTTACTGCCAATTTCTAGTCACCTCTTGCTTGTGCAAGTATATGCACCACATAATGACATTTCAGCCAATGACAGACCACATACACGACAGTGGTCCCATAAGATTATATTATAATTGAGCTGAAAAATTCCTATTTGCTTCACTGAAGGTAATGAGACTAACAAAAATTTGAGAAGGGCCTATATCAGACATGGACAAACTTCTAATGATCTGGATTGAAGACCAGACACAGAAATGTATCCCTGTCAGCGCTATTACAATCACAGACAAAGCAAAAATTTGTTTGTGATGTTGAAAGAAACGTCTAGACTCAACTATGATGTTGAATTGATTGCTGGCACTGGGTGGTTTAAACAATTCAAGAATTGTTATTCATTATATAACATGAGAATGAGTGGTGACTCTGTGAGTGCTGATGGGAAGGCAGCTGAAGAATTTTGGAAGCTCTAGGTAAGCTGATTGTGGAGGAAAATTGCTTGCCAGAGCAAATATTCAAAATGGATGAAACCTCCCAATTCTGGAAATGGATACCTGAAAGGACTTTTGTCCATAAGGAGGCCAAGTCAATACCAGATTTCAAGGTTTTTAAGGACAAGATAACAGTCTTGCCTAGGAGTAATGTTGTATGCTACAAATTTAAACCCTTTGTGATCTGGCACAGTGAAAACCCCAGGGCCTTCAAGCACATCAATAAGCAAACACTGCCAGTGTACTACAGGAACAACAAGAAGTCATACATGACTTAGGTCCTCTTCCAAGATGCCCTCCTGAATTGCTATGCCAACAAAATGGAGAAGCACTGTTTGGAGAATAACATACCTTTCAAGATTTTTCTTATTGTTGATAGTACTCCTGAACATCCTCCTTTTATTGGTGATCTTCATCCCAATATCAAAGTGGTCTTTCTCCCTCCAAACACCACCTCTTTGATCCAAACAATGGATCATGGAGTCATAGTAGCTTTTAAGGCTTACTACCTGAGGGGGACCTTTGCCCAGGCTATTGCTGCAGTTGAGAAAGACACAGAGAAGACACTGATGTAATTCTGGAAGGATTACAATATTTATGAGGGCATTAGGAAGCTTGCTTGGGCTTGGGGTGATGCCACCAAGGAACATATGAATTGTATCTGGGAGAAGCCACTCAAGAGGCTTGTCCATAATGTCAAAGGATTTGCTAAGGATGGAGATGTTGCAAAAATCAACAGGGCTGTGGTTGAGATGGCAAACAACTTTAACCTGGGTGTGGATGAGGATGACATTGAAGAGCTCCTAGAGTTGGCTCCTGAGGAATTGACTAACAAGGGGTTGTTGGAACTGCAACAGGAATACATAACTGAAGAAGAGGCAAAAGAAAAGGAAACTGTAGGAGAAGAAAAATAACAACTTCCCAGAAAATTCACAGTGAAGGGTTTAGCAGAAACTTTTGTAGACCTTAGTAAGCTCCTTAAAATGCTTGAAAACAAGGACCCCCAACACTGAAAGATTTTTATTACTAGAGAGGAACATTCATGGTACATTATCTGCTTACAAGCAAATCTATGATAAAAACACACACACACACACACAAACCGGCACGCCACCATGAATATATTTCTGAAAAGAGTGACACTTCCTGAAGAAGAGGCTCAGGCAGGTCCTTCCAGAGGTATTCCAGAGGAATGCGTTTGTATCATTGGAGAGGACAGCTCCATGTGTGTTATTACCCCTGAAGTCCTTCCAGTGCGACAAGATGTGGGGGTGGAAGACAGTGATATTGATGATATCAATAGGCCTGTGTAAGGCTAGGCTAATGTGTGTGTTTGTGTCCTAGTTTTTAATTTAAATAAAAAGTTTAAAAAGTAAAAAATAAACTAAATTTAAAAATAGAAAAAAGCGGGGGCTGGCCCCGTGGCCGAGTGGTTAAGTTCGTGCGCTCCGCTGCAGGCAGCCCAGTGTTTCGTTGGTTCGAATCCTGGGCACGGACATGGCACTGCTCATCAGACCACGCTGAGGCAGCACCCCACATGCCACAACTAGAAGGACCCACAACGAAGAATATACAACTATGTACTGGGGGTCTTTGGGGAGAAAAAGGAAAAATAAAATCTTTAAAAAAAAATAGAAAAAAGCTTACAGAATAAGGATATGAAGAAAGAAAATATTTTTGTACAGCTATAAAATGTGTTTCTGTTTGAAGCTGAGTGTTATACAAAAGAGTCAAAAAGTTAAAAATAAAATTAAAAATTTATAAAGTTAAAAAGTTACACTAGGGGCCAGCCCCATGGTCGAGTGGTGAAGTTTGCATGTTCTGCTTCTGCAGCCCAGTGTTTCACCAGTTTGCATCTTGGGCATGGATCTAGGACAGCTCATCAAGCCAAGCTGAGGCAGCATTCCACATAGCAGACCTACAACTAGAATATGCAACTGTGTATATAGTTGGAGAGAAGAAGAACAAAAAAGAAAGATTGGAAACACATTTTAGCTCAGTGTCAATCTTTAAAAAAAAAAGTTACAGTAAGGGGCCAGCCCAGTGGCATAGTGGTTCAGTTCACATGCTCCACTTCAGTGGCCCAGGGATCATGGGTTTGGATCCCAGGTGCAGACCTACACACTACTCATCAAGCCATGCTGTGGTGGTGTCCCACATACAAAATAAAGGAAGATTGGCACAGATGTTAGCTCAGGGACAATCTTCCTCAAGCAAAAAGAGGAAGATTGACAACAGATGTTAGCTCAACAGATGCTTCCTCACCTAAAAAAAAAAAGTTACAATAGCTAAGGTTAATTTATTATTGAAGGAAGAAAAATATTTTTTATAAATTTAATGTATCCTGTGTTCCATGTTTATAAAGTCTACAGTAGCAGTAGTCTACAGTAATGTCCTAGGCCTTCACATTCGCTTGCCACTCACTCGCTGATGTCGGTGTCGCAATCCAATGTACACATCAGGATAGATGCGGAGAGGGCTGATGGCCACTCTGAGTTTATTATAACCAGCGTTTCAATATATACATAGCTTACATCTGTTAAACATACACAGGTGTTCTGGATGAAGTAATTAGCGAATGCCAAGAATTCTTAGTGATTTCTCAAGGAGCCCTCTCTTGGCCTCTGTTTTGATATTATCATGTTGTTGCTGTGCTCCTATATTTTTATCTCAGAGCAGGCAAGGTCTCTTAGGCAACGGTCCCTCTTGCTCCCGATATCGGTATCGTTTCGCCATCTGTGCCCCCGGGCGGCCGCCGCCTGGCTTAGGTTGCCCCCCCAGGGGGTCTTACCCGTCATTGGCTAACCCGCCTTCTCACCTCCGGGTCACAGTTTGTTGGCAAGCTTTTTCCAGTGATTATTAACCCTTCCTGTGTCAGGGGCGGCTACAGCTGACTTACCCAGAGTGACTTTCAGTCCTGTAAGCTCCATTCATGGTAAGTGCCCTATACAGGCACTTTATAGTACCTTTTTGTATCTTTTATACCATATTTTTACTGTATCTTTTCTATGTTTAGATACACAAATACTCACCATTGTGTTACAATTGTTTACATATTCAGTATAGTAACATGCCATACAGATTTGTAGCCTACAAGCAATAGGCTATGCCATGTGGCCTAGGTGTGTAGTGGGCTATACCATCTAAGTTTGTGCAAGTACATTCTGTGATCTCACAATGATGAAATCACCTAATGATGAATTTCTCAGGTGTAACCCAATCGTTAAGCAACACATGACAGTAGAGACAAGTGATTTACTTGCTAAACCATTCTATAAGACCATACTCTATAGTATATAGGATGTACATTCTTCCCCTCAGGGAAAATAGAAACACTTGTTTATCTTTGCTTTTCTCACATACTCCAAATACCTGTGATTTTCTTTTATTGCAGTAACATTGGTTTATAACACTATATAAATTTCAGGTGTACATCATTATATTTCAATTTCTGCATAGACTACATCATGTTCACCAACCCAGAGACTAACTACAATCCATCACCATACACATGTGCCTAACCACCCCAAATACCTGTGATTTTTAAAGATGACTGCTCATCATGTGGTGAGTTCAGCTGCTCAATGTCTGAAGTTCCTTTGGTCCAGACCTACAAAGCAACCAGATAATCTCTCAATAGAGGTCACCACAGCTACAACTGTGGCTATATCCAGACCATAGCTGTATTTTGCTTTACTCAAAGTCTAATAACTTTGAATTAGTTGCCAATGTTGAACATTGAGGACATCACATAAAATCAAGTTTCCTGACCTCTCTTGAAAATTTGGAAGCTACAACACTCATGGGCCCTCATTTCTACACGGGACATCTGGTGTCATGAGGCACCAGGCATTTCTAGTTTGCCCCTCTCCACCTGGTCCACTTGACCCATTTATGTTGCCTTCCTGGCCCCTTTTGGTGTGGAGTTTGTGATGCCTGATTTAGAGTTTCATCATTTACCCTGGACTCTATTTCCTCCTTTCAGTTACAACCTTTCTAATCTGAAGTTGATATTCCTCAGATGAGAACTAAGATGCAAAATGTAAGTGAAGATTAATAATAGCAAACGCCTACATTGTGCCTACTGGGTACCAGACACTGAACTTTTAGTTCATTCATACTCACAACAACCCTGTGGGAGGCACTGTTGTTACCCCCATTTTACAGGTGGACACATTCAGGCTCAGAGCAGGTAGTCAACTTGCCCAAAGGTAATTGCCTTTTCCACACCTTCTGTTCAATCAGCACTGACACTACTGGACATTTTCTGCTCTGAATCTAATAGACTGTGTATTTTTTTCCTAACATGAAATTTTGGGCTAGCCTCAGCACATTTGGGACTTGGGGCTTTAGCCCTCCAGACTACTCTTCCTCCAGCTCTGTGAAACTTAGGTCCCCCTCCTCTCATGTTTTGTGTTTTCCCACTTTTAAATCAGAGCTCATGAGAGCATAAGTCCTCCTGTGACTTCTTGGCTGCTGTTCTTTGTAGGCTTTAGGAAACCAGGGAATCTGTTAAACGACATTAGCTCTGTTTTGTACACGTCACCAAGAATGCTTAAGAATAAGACTGTCCAATAAAACTGAGCATAAATGGTATAAGAAAATGAAGTGTGAATGAGAACTGTAATTATTTCTTAGTTAGGGAGTATCTAAATTTACTGTCTGAAGTCAGAGCCTTACAGGATCACCAGCTGCAATCTGGTAGTGAGTAAGTGGTTTTAGCACTTTTACTTGTTATTATAAATAAACTTGAAATTGCAGGAAAGTGAAGAAACACCTTTCAGAAGAACATGATGTCTTGGACCTGGTTTACTAGGGCAGGAACCGCACACAGACTCCTAAAGCCTTGCCTAGTCAAGCTGGATAGCATTTAGATTCAAGGACATTTATGTAGTCACTAATTCATCATGTATGTATTGAGTGCCTACTATGTGCCAGAAACTGTGCTAGGCAGGTATCAAGGGTTTTATTCATTCACTAATATTCACTTGTGGGCCTACTAGGAACAAGCTCCACACTAGGCTCTGGGGGATGTAGTCCATGCCCTTTGAGCTTATATATTAACAAAAGAGTCAGAATTTCAACAACCAAGTACACAAGTGGTTAATCATAATTATAAGTGCTGCAAAAAGAAAATACAGTTCTTTCCAACCTAGGTGTTCCCGAACATGTAGTTCCCAAAAACTAGTCTGGGAAGAGAGGAAAAGCCTCTCTGGCAAGATGATATTTGAGCTGAAATATGCAGGAGATGGAGGAGTTAGGTGAAGTGAAGTAAGGGAAAAGTGAGAGAGTCCAAGGCAAAGGGAATAGAAAGTGCCAAGGACCTAAGGAGAGAAAGAGCCCCTGATTTCAAGGAACTGAAAAAGGCCAGTACCCAGCACACATGTGGAGCATAAGCAGTGAGGGAAAAGAGATATAGGGTGGGACCAATGACCTTGGCAAAGGTCACACTATGTAGAGCTGGTGAATCACATTACGAATTTTTAGATTTATCCTAAAAGCTTTGGGAAACCATTATAATTTTAAGCAGGATGGTGATATGATCAAATTAGCATTCATAAAGGTTAGTGAGCCATTATGTGAAGACAGGTCAGAGGTATGGAAGAACAGATGCAGTGAGTCAGGTATTGGGCTAACTCACTGGGGCAGGTAAGAAGTGCTGGTTTAGAGCAGAGTCTCTCAACCACAGCACTAGACATTCTGCACCAGACACTTTGTTGTGGGACTATCCTGTACATTGCAGAATGTTTAACAGCATCTCTGGCCTCTACCCACTAGATGCTAGTAATATCTCCTCTCTCAGTCATGATAACCCAAAATATGTCCTGACATTGTCAAATGTCCCCTGAGGGGCAAAATCACCCACCGTTAAGAACCACTGGTTTAGGCTAAAGTGGTGACAAGGTGAAGATGTGGGGACACTCAAGACATATCTTGGAGCTGGAATCAAAAGAAATTAATGATGGATTTGAAAATGGATGGAGAGCATGGGGTCAGGGATGACTCAAACTTGAGATACTGGTGGATGTCATGGCTACCCATTGAGATAAAATGAAGAAAGAAGACGAGATTTTGAGGAAAAGATAAAGAGTTCCACTTTGGGTATGTGGAGTTCACAGTGCCTCTTAAGACCTCCAAGAAACACACACAAAAAAACACAATAAGACCCCTGCCTTCGAGGAGTTTAGAGTCTAGAAAGAAAGACTGACATATGCATTAATGATTATAGTGCACTGGGTTAAACTCTCCATTAGTTACATGAGTTGGACACACAGAGAAGGAAGCTAGATTCAACTGGAGAGGGAGGCCAATGATGGCTTCCCAAAGGAACAGAAGCTTGGACTGATTTTTGTGTACGTATGTGTGAGGAAGATTTGCCCTGAGGTAACAGCCATTGCCAATCCTCCTCTTTTTTTGCTTGAGGAAGATTAGCTCTGAGCTAACATCTGCACCACTCTGCCTCTACTTTGTCTGTGGGATGCCTCCACAGCATGGCTGATGAGTGGAATGGGTCTGCACCCAGATCCGAACCCGTGAACCTGGCCTACCTAAGCAGAGCATGCTGAACTTTAACCACTCTGCTGTGGGGCTGGCCTTTGGACTGACTTTTAAAGACTTTGTGAAAATAAACCAGGTAGAGATAAAGGGGAAAGAAAAAAGCAAATGTGAAAAATCTGTGCAGCATGAAGCAGTGTAATATAGTTAGAAAACATAAGAAGCAGCTGAGATAAGAGCCTCAACTGAGAAAGTGAAAATGTTGACAGTGGATTTGAGATATTCTACTGAAGTGGACCTCTCAGGGCTAAGAGATTGACAGTTATGTTGATGAGAGGAGGGTTACTCCAGGATGACCTCTGGCTTGAGCACCAGGTAACAACACCAAGACATTTGTCCAAGTATATATGGGACCATTCACCTAAATAAAGAGTTCTGTAGTGAGAGCTAGATTTTTTGGGAAGGTATAACTAATTTGAGTTTAGGAAAGGTGAGTTTGAGGTGTAGGAGGGATAAGCAGGTGACAGCACCCTCTAGTCAACTGACCCCAGACTCCTAGAACGCTTGTTTGTTAGAGAGGGAGGTCTGGCCCCAACAATGGTCTTTAAATGATCTTCCTCTTTCATCATCTGAGTTCTGCAGTCTATGCTTATCTTTACCACATTTCAAATATGCCCTGATACACTTCTGACTGGTATGTCACTTCTTTCAAGCAGGGACTTGACATCTCCATGTGTAACTGGCCAGGGTCCAGATGGGGAGACTGAGGGTCTGATCTCCCACTTTTACAGCAAAATCCTTGAAAATGACATCAGGAGGTCCTGGATGCCAGAGCTAGGCATCTCTTCTCTGTACCTGCAGTGGAACAGTTCAAAAAGCTTCCCAACCTGGTGCCACATGACAGCATCATACCCATGAGGTATTATTCCAGGTGAGTCTCGATATCACACCAGCAAATGTACCTGGCTCAGGTATCCCTGGAGTGCTACTGTTTCTCTCTTTTGTGAACATTTAGTGCAGGTTTCAGAGCATTTCAGTAGAACTTAACAGCAAGCTTTGTGGTATGGATGGTATGGACACTATACTGTAAGCTACTGGGAACCCCTTGTGTTGCAGACGTTGTTCACTGTGTTTCCAGGGATGAAATAAATTGGTAAAATGGTATAGGCTGGCAACATGTGCCAAAAGGAAATGAAACAGGTCAATTTGAAAACTTATTTTTAAAACCTCTGAGCAGAAAAACGCAGCTTGCTCTCCCCCGTTATTAACCAGGAGTATATCCCGCCCCTGTTCATCAATCCAAAAAGCACATAACGATGTATGTTGTGGCTCATACAATGTTTCTTTTGTCTCTTGGGCATCATTTAATTGAAAAGTTGAAAAAACTGAAAAATTGTCTATCGAGTAGGGTTGTCAGATAACATACGGGATACTCAGTTAAATTTGAGTATTAGGTAAGCAAGAAATAAGTTTTTATGTTCCAAATATTGCATGACATACTTACACCAAAGAATATGCATTGTTTATATGAAATTCAAATTGAACAGGGCATCCTATAGTTTTATTACTAAATCTAACGACTCTAGTATGGGACAGTCTGAAACTTGATCTTCAGCTTTCTAAAAGAGATATTTTAAATGTATTTATTCACGTGTTTAATAGGTCCTTCCTTATTCTATGAAAGATTTGAAGTGGGTGAATAAAGTTGTGTCCTTCCAGGTGACTCAGTTGCCAGTTATGGCCCATTTATTCTTTATAAGGAATAAAATAGCATTCTCAGACAATGATGAATGTCCTCTCCTCAGGCTGTTGGGGTTAGAGACTCAACCAGGGAATGACAGTGCTTCTATTCTGTGAGACAGCTGACACCCTCACACAGCTTCTCCTGAGTATTCTTTCACCCCTGGGACCTCTGCTCAGGGCATCTATTTTCCCATCATAAAGCTGGAGTTGAACTTAATCATGACGAGGGTCAAGGAGATCTATCTCACTTTGTAGCCTTCCTCCTTCCTCCTTCCTCTATAATCCCAGGGAAAAAGCCCAACCTCTCACTTCCCACACAGTCCTCCCATTCATTCTGATCCTTAAGGATGGGTTCCCAGTAAGTCAAGAGGAGCTGTCCTTCAAAGGCCCAAAGATCTGGTCAGGTATGTTAAGTATGACAGTGAACTGGCATTCTGAGCTGATTCCATTTTAGTTAAAAGTGGAGCCAGGGAGGGAGCCACTCAGAAAATGTCATTATTTTAAAAATTATGTCATCATGACAGCAGTGTAGACTATCATGAGGACTTTGGAGAAGTGTGAAAACAATTCCAGGAGGGAGAGAGAAAGATTGATTGAAAGTAGTGCCGTTCTAATGTGCTTGCTCTCCCAGTGGGGCTGACCCTGCACCAGGTCTTAGCCTTTTCAAAGTTTAGAAACTGAACCTCTGGGCTAAAAAGTGACAAAAAAGCTATTTTTTCAGATCTCAACTCTATCTGGTCTTTCTGGGAAGGGAGAGAAGCAGGGACATAAAGAGCAGGGCTGGCTGCCCCCATGAAGAGCAGATATGGGCAGGGTTTTCAGAGGTACATGCCCACAATACCTGATCTGGACTGTGGTCTGAAGGTCCATAGCAACTTGCAGTTCCTAGGATGTCATCCTTAGTCACACATTAGAAAGGTCTGAAGAAGTGCAGAAATCACTTGCCTACCCTACTCCAGATGGCTCAGAGCTCTTGCAGACCATGATCGTGCATGAATAATTTTTATGATTCACAACCGGGATATATGATAAGTGGGTGTAAATATTATCTTTCTTTTTATGATAGAAAAATAGAGGCACTAAGGTTACTTAAGATCAGGCCAGAGAGTAGTTGTAAGACTCTTACATAAAAATGTTTTTCATTTTTATTTTAAAGTAAGTGTTATTAAAAAGTTTAGACTTATACAAAATAGAGAGAATAATATAGTGAACCCTCATGGATCCATCACTCAAGTACAACAATGATCTGTCAACTCAAGGTCCATTTTATTTCATCACCCAGTTTCTCATCTCCCAGATTATTTTACAGCAAATCTTAATCATTATATCATTTCACCCAGAAATGGTATAATTTAGCATGAATCTCTGAAAGATAAGAACTCTTTTTTTTAACATAGTCACATTACCAATTTCATACCCAAGAAAGAATTTCTTTAGTAGTATCAAATATCCAGTCAATGTTCAAATGTCCAGTGATCTCATAAATGTCTTAAATTTGTTTTTGGTTTGTTTGAATTAGGATCCAAATAGGGCTACATATTCAGATTGGTTGATATATCTCTTGAATCTTTAAGGTCACCTCTGTTTTTGTTTTTGTTTTTGTTTTTTCCAATTTCCTTGTTGAAGAAACCAAGACTTTTTCCTGTTGAGTTTACCATAGTATGGATTATTCTGATTGAATTCCTGAGATGTCATTTAATATTATTTCTCTGTCTTCTGTATTTCTTGCAAACTGGTAATGGAGGCTTGATCCACTTTTTTTTGGCAAGACTTCTTCATAAATGGTGTGTCTACTTCCAGGAGGAAATGTATGATTATCAATCTCTCTCTCTCCCTCTCTCTCTCTCTCATTCTCTCTCTCTCTTTCTGAAGTTATCCACCATCTACTCAGAGCCTAGATCTCTTAATTAATTACTGGTTGTGAAAAGGTCATATTCTAATGCAGCCTTTCCTTCTTCATCAGTTAACTAAAGTATATTCACAAAAAGAAACTCCCCTCTTCTATTGTTTCGCTACCCATTGGTAACGTTCATAGAGGAAAGGTAGGTTAAATATTTGATTCTTTCCTTTATGTATATCACTTTTCAATGTACCACTTTTGAAAATAATGAGTTTATTCACATGCATTTTCCAATAGTAATCAATTAAGTTTCTCTTGTATATGTGTCATGATGATCATCAATTTAGACATATTTGATAGATCAAGGAGATATAAAATCAGAAGGTTATAGAAGATTTGAAACATAATTAACAAGCTTACAAGAATAACTAAAGAAAAGACATTTTTAATTGAGAGATAATTCACATACCACAAAATTCACCCTTTAAGGTATACAGTTCAGTAGTTTTTAGTATATTCACAAAATTGTCCAACCATCACCACTATCTAATTCCAGAACATTTTTGTTTTTAGTGAGGAAGATTGGCCCTGAGCAAACATCTGTTGCCAATCCTCTTCTTTTTGCTGAGGAAGATTGGCTCTGAACTAACATCTGTGACCATCTTCCTCCATTTTGCATGTGGGACACTGTCACAGCATGGCTTGACAAGCAGTGTGTGGGTCTGCGCAGAGGAACCAAACCCGTGAACCCCAGCCTCTGAAGTAGAATGCAAAAACCTAACCTCTATGCTACCAGGTTGGCTGCCCCCAGAACATTTTTATGACCCCCAAAATAAACTCTATACTTATTAGCATTCATTCTCTACTCATCCCTCCCTCAAGTCCCTGGCAACAACTAATCTACTTTCTATCTCTATAGATTTGCCTGTAAATACATTCTTTACAATCACATTTGTAATATTTGATAAAAATGACTATGCAAAGTCAGAAAGCAAATCTCAACAGATGTCAAAGGATTGGTATCATTCTTTGACTATACTGCAAATAAGTTAGAAATAAATAACAAAAAGATACCATGTAATTGAAAGATTAACAAAACATATATTTGACTCATAGTCAATGGATCATAATGGCAATATTTACAACACTTAGGAAATTATTTCCTTTGCAACTATTTAAACCGAAATTGAAAAACATTAGATGTCAATTTAACGGTATGGGAGAATTTTTCAAAATCCTTTTATGAAAGCATGAGAGAGAAGGAAAGGAAGAGAGGGAGAAATGTCACTGGTCTAAAAAACATTTAGGATGGCTGCTGTAGGGGCTGGGGCAGGGGCTGGAGCCCACTATGAGAGGTGAGTGCTAACCTGGTGGGCCAGGTCAGCAACAGGGAGAGGTGATGGGGTGCAACTGGAATTTCAGAACAAACGAACGTGCTCTGACCAGGCATCTTTCTTTTAAGACAGGGGATGTTGTGCTGGAAGCACAAGTGCTTCCTGAATTGGTTACTAGAACACAGGTGCTTCCCTGACATCTCCTTCAGGACATACACCCCACAGCTTCCTCTGCTAACTGGCCATAGAATTTCTGGTCACTTCTTCAATGATTGTGTGATGTATAAGAATCCCTCTCAAAAGTTAAACTCCCAGTGATCCTACGTTTCTGATTTTACGCCACCTCGTTACTCCGGTAATTCCTTATGGGTGCCATGAAAGTTGTTTTAACTTGCGTTTCAAGTGGCTGTAGCAATTGCACCTTGTAGGCACCTACACCAGCATGACTTGAATGCCTTTTTTCAGCCAATGCAGATCAAAACTGCTCAGATGAACATACAGTAACAGCAGAAAGCATGACCACAGTAATGGAATAAACAGATTGATCAGCACTTAGCAAGCTGAGGAAACCACACTTGGCCCTCTCTGGCCTCTGGGACACATCTGACTCTGCCATATTAGCTATGTGACATGGGAACTATGTTAACTGTACTCTTCAGAATTCTAAAGTATAAAATATTTCTGAAGGGAATAGAGCTGTCATGACTTGGCCTGAGTGCAGTAGCTAAGCAGAGCTCCAATCAGGTGGTGTGGCATGGAGATAGTGCTGTAGTGTCCTGGCACTGGTGTTTTGCTAAGACCAGTGGTGTGGTCAGAATAGGAGATGCACCCTCCACAGGGCACTGGTGGGGGCAGCAGCAGTAATTTAGCACACACAGCAGGTGGAAGACTGGTTTCCAAGCAGTGCTGGCAGCAAATTCCAGAAATGCATAATGAGCAGACATCTAAGAATGATAAAACACTCTTTGGGAAACAAGAATACTTTCTGAGTCCTGTACCCTCAAACCCAGCTCTAACTCCTCTTGCTTTAGCAGAAAACAAAACTGACAGGAGGAGAGAGGCCTGTGGTTCTAAGTATTGGTTTTGTTATCCAGAAAAGGACAGTTCATTCCTCTTTGCACTATTGTACTTTCTTAGA
Organism: Equus caballus; assembly: GCF_041296265.1. Lineage (NCBI taxonomy): Eukaryota > Metazoa > Chordata > Mammalia > Perissodactyla > Equidae > Equus > Equus caballus. The sequence continues at coordinate 24,919,021 of NC_091687.1, forward strand.
CCAGTGGGAAAGAAAAATAGTTACTTAAGGAACTCTGAGTTGCTTGAAAAGTTAATGTAAAACAGTGGTTAGTGGCATTCGCGTCATCTAAAACCATCCTCTAAAAGTAACATCAGGTGATCATTAGCTAAGGTAGGGTGTAGGGTTCACAGATAGATGGCTATGAAGCTGTTGGCTAAGGGCCCAACAAGACATCTGTTCTGAGTCTGCCACTGAGGTTGAACTATGGAAGTCAGACTTGAGAATAAAATATTTTTAAATATAATTTTCCCCAGGACTTGATTTTCCAAGCATAACAAAAGATGAAGCGGGATTTTTTCCAGAATCAACAACCTGAAGTAGGGGGAAGGCCATGCTATTTTTGCTACTCTTGGTAAACCAGCAAGCATGGAGCTCATAGAGGAGAATTCCTGATCCTCAAGATCAAGAATTTCCTTTGATGGTAATTTTCACTATTTTATGCTAATAGTGATACATCATATTTCAACATAAGTCTAAAAGAAGCTGCTGGACAGAGTAAACCGAGCCAGTAAGTGGATGTCTTCCAACTGGCAGAGGCTTCTGTACATTTAGCTTCTTGGAAACAATGCATAGGAGGATTCCTCCAAGAAGTCTGCTCCTGGCTACTGCTCTTCTCTTCTGTTTCTGCTCTCCTACAATTCTCTCTAGGATAATATACACATAGGTATCTACAAAATAAAGCTATCATGTGACATGGTATGCAGATTTCAGGGTAAAATTGTAGATACAGTTCAAATAAATTACAGGTACACATTTTCTTAATCAATCCAGGCTCCAAAGATTAATCATATAAATTTACCAGTTAAGGCCCATGTATTTTCTTTTGAATAATAGAGCAGTTGTTTTTTAAAAATATAATAATAATACATATTTATTATCAAACATTTAAGAAATATACAATTCTAGTGGATCCTAATCCCACTACCAATGATTACTGTAATATAATCCAGAGCATAATACAATTATACACACACTGACATCTTGGCATTCATGAGTTAAACATTTTGCAATTTCCATGATTCACAAGTCACTCCAAGTTCCACAAGGTACAAATGTCACATTGGTGTGTGGGAGAACATCAGTAGGCTAACGAGTGATCTTGCTGAATTTCCTGCCTTGATTACCTGGATCTCTGGATGTAATAAATAAATGCGTAAGAGGACCCTAATCCAATCCATGTGAGTAGATTCATTTGAAAACCCTACTGATAGCAGCAGAGGCCCATTCACACTAAGCATATAAAGGAAATGGATGGGGTTACTAAACAGCAATCTCATAGACATTGGTGGAAAGAAAGGGAAACCCATGTGGAATTCATATGGAATAGGGAAGAAAATTGGCAAGCCAGAAACCAGGGTTACTCTGTCTCCCCTGTATTAAGGATTTACTTGCCTCTATTTTCTTCTTTCTGTGCCTCTGTCATCCCCACCCCAGTTTTCTCTGCCTTCTCCTCTTGCAAATGCCTAAAAATGGCCACCCCAGCCCCCAAAGATAGATGAATCTTAGTCCTATTCCCCAGAAAAGCTGTTGGATTTTCAATGTCTCAACTTCCAAATCCCCGGAGTGGAATCAGATTGGGACAGCTCATCTTTGACTGCTAGTCCTTTGGTAGGACTATCTTTCTTCAGCTTTGAAATCATGTTTATATAATTCAGGAAAAGGTAAAAGCTGATGCATTCATCCATCGGTGTACTTATTGAACTGAGTGATTTCAATCTAGTGTGAATTTGTTAACCTATTACTTCTCTTGGACATTTATAGTTTAACTCATTTATTTATAAGTGTAAATTGAAAAGTTTTATGTTAAGACATCTCAGGCATCAGTAACTTTTCCTGCAGGTTGGGGGGAAAGTGTGGATTGGGTAAGAGAAAAATCAATATGTAACTCGGAAGGGCCTTAAAAGTGATCTGATATTGTCTTTGTGCATGTCAAAAGTGATCTGCTATTATCCTTGTGCATGTCTGGATCCAGAAGAGTCCATTTAAAATCTCTCTCATAGGAGATCGAGCTGATCTAGTCAGGTGCTGGAGACTTATTCCCACAAGTGTTTAGAGGCTGAAAGGAACCCACGAATGATCCCTGAGACCTGGAGTCAGCCCTGTCCTCTAGGCAGAGGGCAATTCAACAATTTTACACCTTCTGTGGAAGGATGGTCCTTGAGTCTAATATCCACCCTGATCTTGTCAGCTGGTCCTGCCCTCTCACCAAGGGCAGCTTCCCTTAGAAGAGGCCATGGATATCTTTGGTATTCATTTCTCAGACCACCAGAATCTGGCACTTTGTCTTTGATGTGACAGTGCTATCTTCTTCCTTTGTAACCATAAAACAGATGCAATTTTATTTCTAGTATCTTTTACCCAAGTGGTTCACATTGAGTTAACACTCATATTTTTAACCATACCCATGCCACACTGGTTACCCATGCTAAGTCGGGTAGAACTCAGCACAAATAACATCGTTTCCTCCACACCCTGCACCTATTTTGGTGCCCCATTCTACAATCCCTAACACTGGGTGAGCCCAGTATATCTCTATGTGTCATTCTTGGCTTTACTCTTATTTTTAATGGTGAAAGTGGTAGAATAACACTGAGTTCAGGAAAGTGAGAATTTATAATGGTCTTTCTACAGATATAGGATGTTTGGATTCTGCTGTTTTCCCGTCTGATGGATTTTGACTCTATGATTATCAACACAGCATTTTATTGAGGATTTTATAACTACTGACAAATTTTAGTTCAGAAATTATTTATGAGAGCAAAATCCATTGACATATTTATACTCTGATAATTTATTTAACACATACAGTGTTTCCATCTATTTGTTTTCATTTTTATTTCACTGAAATTATTTTTTGGGGGGATGGATTATTTTGAATAATACATTTGTTTTCTTTCTCCAAATCATATTTTATCTCCTCTACTTCCTCATGCTGTCGAGACAGAAGTATCAGTTGGAAGGCTGTAGGAATCAAGGTCCTGACAGGACAAATATAGCCCATTTGGCTGGGATGTTTTTCTGCTTATCTTAAGGAATTGCTGCTGTAGCTTTTATTAAATATTATTCAAAAAACAAACTAAAGTTATGCACCGTTACCTGCATTTCAGTGGTTTCTGACCTTTGACATGCAAAAGTGATGGAAAAAAATCTTCTTTCATCATCTCAGATGTCAACAGAATCTCCTGCCTTTTCTTTTCCAGTCTAGGAAACCATAATCAAACACATGAAAAATTCGCAAACTTCATTGTTTCAAGCTCCATTTGGATTTGACCACTGGCTCATAATCTAGTGAGCTACCCTTTTATCAATTCACTGTCTTTGGAGAATCCAGGATTAAATTGATCAATCCGGTATTTGTTGTCATTGATGGTAACAGTGGATTTCTGTTTGTGGGGGTTTTGGCCATGTTCGGATTCCCATGTAAAGGGGCATTCAGTGGTGCAAATGTTATATCATTTTAATTGAAGCGATTAGTTTTTCCCTTCTTTCCTGAAATTATATTAGCTTTCTTAAAGAAACAGTTAATGAAATTTCTTATTCAACAAGCTTTATACAAATTGTAATGTTTTCTAATAAGAGCAGATAACTTCTCCTTGTTTCTTACTCTGTTCATCTTAGCTCTTTGCATAGAAATATTGAGTTTATTTTAGTTGGCAAAATGAATGTGCCATGTACAGTAGAGAAAGAATAAATGCCCTGCTTTTAAAAAAATTTATTGTAGTAAAATACACATTACATAAAATTTACCATCTTAATCATTTTTAAGGGCGTAGTTCAGTTTATTAAATACATTCACATTGCTGTGCAACCATCACCCCCATCCAACTCCATGACTCTTTTCATCTTGTAAAACTGAAACTCCATAGTCATTAGACAATAACTCCCCATTTTCCCCTCATGCATCCCCAGGCAACCACCATTATACTTTCTGTCTCTATGGATTTGATTACTCTAAGTACTGCACATAAGTGAAAGCATACAGTATTTGTCTTTTTGTGATTGGCTATTTCACTTAAAATAATGTCATCAGGTTTCATCCATGTTGTAACATGTTGCAGAATTTCCTTCTTTTTAAACGTTAAATAACATTCTATTGTATGTATATAGCACACCTTGTTTATCCATTGATGGAAACTTGGGTTGCTTCCTCAATTTAGCTGTTGTGAATAATGCTGCTAGGAACATGGATGGATAAATATCTCTGTGAGACTCTGCTTTCAATTCTTTCAAGCATATACCCAGAAGTAAAATTGCTGGATCATATGGTAATTCTATGTTTAATTTTTTGAGGAACTGCCATACTGTTTTCCACAGTGGCTGTACTATTTTACATTCCCACCAATAGTTCACAAGGGCTCCAATTTCTCCACGTTCTCACCAACACTTGTTGTTTTTGTGCTTTTATGGCAGTAGTCATACTAATGGGTGCAAGGAGGTACCTTACCGTAGTTTTGATTTGTGTTTCCCTGATGATTAGTGATGTTGAGCATGTATTCATGTGCTTATTGGTTATTCATATGTCTTCTTTGGAGAAATATCCATCCAAGTCCTTTGCCCATTTTTGAATTGGGTTCTTTGTTTTTTTGATGTTGAGTTTTAGGAGTTCTCTATGAATCGTGGATATGAATCCCTTATCATATATATGATTTACAAATATTTTCTCCCATTACATGGTTGCCTTTTTCCTCTGCTGTTAATGTCTTTTGACACACAAATTGTTTTCATTTTCATGAAGTCAAATTTGTTTATTTTTCTCTTTAATTACCTGTGCCTGTGGTGTCATTTCCAAGAAATCATTGCCAAATCCAATGTTGTAAATCTTTTGCTGTATGTTTTCTTCAAAGAGTTCTATAGTTTTAGGTCTTACATTTAGGGCATAAATCCATTTTGAGTTAATTTTGAGTTACCTGTTAGGTAAGGGTCCAATTTTATTCTTTTTTCACGTGGATATCCAGTTTTCTTCACTTCATTTGTTGAAGAGATCGTCATTTCCCCATTGAGTGATCTTGGCAACTTTGTCAAAAATCATTTGACCACATTACATGAGAGTTTATTACTGGGCTCTTTATTCTATTCCATTGATCTGTTTGTTTTTATGCCAATATCACATTGTTTTGATTACTGCAACTTTGTAGTAAGTTTTGAAATCAGAACTTGTGACTCCCCTTGCTTTCTTCTTCTTTTTCAGGATTATGTTGGCGATTCAACATCTCCTGAGATTCCATATGAATTTTAAGATGGATTTTTCTATTTCTGCAAAACATGTCATTGGAATTTTGATAAGGATTGTATTGAATATGTAGACTAGTTTGGGTAGTATTGGCATTTTAACAATATAAAGATTTTAAATCCATGAACTTTGGATCTATTTCTACTTATTTATGTCTTCTTTCTTTCAGCACTGTTGAAACTCACACATTAATTAGGTTAGTTCCTAAGTATTTTGTTCTTTTTGTATGTATTGTAAATGGAATTGTTTTCTTAATTTCCTTTCAGATTGTTCATTGTTAGTGTATAGAAATGCAATTGATTTTTGCATGTTGACTTTGTATCCTGTTAATTTGCTGAATTATTATTTTTTCCCTGAGGAAGATTAGCCCTGAGCTGACATCTGTGCCATTCTTCCTCTATTTTGTATGTGAGTCACCACCACAGCATGGCCACCAATAAGTGGTGTAGATCCACGCCTGGGAACTGAACTCGGGCTGCCAAAGCAGAACAAGCTGAACCTAACTACTAGGCCATGGGGTCAGCCTCTTAATTTGCTGAATTTGTTTATTAGTTCTAACAGAGTTTTTTTGGTAGAAACTTCATGGTTTTCTACATATAAGATCATATCATCTGCAAACAGACAATTTTACTTATGTCTTTCCTATTTGGATGTTATTTATTTATTTATCTTCTATCTGTCTATCTATCTATCTATCTATCTATCTTTGCCTATTTGCTTTGGCTAGAATTTCCAGTCTTATCTTGAATAGAACTGGCAAAAGCAGGCATCCTTGCCTTATTCTTGAATTTAGAGGAAAAGCTTTTGGTCTTTCACCATCAGGTATGATGTTCACTGTGAGTTTTTCATACATGGCTTTTATTGTGTTGAGGTAGTTTCCTTCTATTCCTAGTTTGTAGAGTGTTTTTATGATGAAAGGGTGTTGAATTTTGTCAAATTCTTATTCTGCATTAATTGCGATGATCACGTAGTGTTTTTTCCCTTCGTTATTTTGATGTATGTATTACAGTGATCAATTGTTGTATGTTGAAATATGTTTGCAGTCCATGTTGGTCATGGTGTATAATCCTTTTAACATGCTGCTTAATACCACTTGCTACTATTTCCTAGAGTATTTTTGCATCAGTGTTCATAAGGGATATTTATCTGTAGTTTTTTTGTAGTGTTTTCGTCTGACTTTGGTATCACCATAATGCCAGCCTCATAGAATGAGCTAGGGAGTATTTCCTCCTCTTTAATTTTTTGGAAAAGTTGGAGGGTTGGTATTAGTTTTTTGAATGTTTGGTAGAATTCACCACTGAAGTCATCAGACTCAGGGCTTTTCTTGATAAGGAGATTTTCATTACTGATTCAATCTCCTTACTAGTTATAGGTCTATTCAGATTTTCTATTTCTTCATGGTTAGGCATGGTAGGTTTTGTGTTTCTAGGAATTTACCCATTTCATCTAGTCATCCAACTTGTTGGCATACACTTGCTCATTGTACTCTCTAATAATCCTTTTATTTCCATAAAATTGGTAGTAATGTCTCCACTTTCATTTCTGACTTTAGTAATTTAAATCTTCTATTTGTTTTCTTAATCTATCTAGTTAAAATTCGTCAATTTTGTTCATCTTTTTGAAGAACCAACTTTTGGCTTTGTTGATTTCCTCTGTTATTTTTCTATTCTCTATTTTGTTTATCTGTTCTATCTTTTTATTTCCTTCTTTCTGCTAGCTTTGGGTTTAGATTGTTCTTCTTCTTCTAGTTCCTTAGGTTGTAAATTTAGGTTGTTGATTTTATATCATTTCTGAGGTTTTTTATTGAGATATAATTCACATATAACATTATATTAGTTTCAAGTGTACAATATAATGATTTGATATTTGTATATGCTGCAAGATGATCAGCACAATAAGTCTAGTTAATATCCATCACCATATATAGTTAAAAAATTTATTTTTGTGATAAGAATTTCTAAGATCTACTCTCTCAGCAACTTGCAAATATGCAATACAGTATTATCAACTATAGTCACCATGCTGTATGTTATAACCTCATGAATTATTTATTTTACAATTGGAATTTTGCACCTTTTAACTCCCTTCACCTATTTCCCCCACTTTCCAGCACCTGCCTCTGGCAACTATCAATCTGTTCTCTGTATCTATGAGCTCAGTTTTTTGTTCTTTTAGATTACACATATAAGTGAGACCAAATGGTATTTATCTTTGTCTGATTTATTTCACTTAGCATAACACCCTCAAGGTACATCCATGTTGTTGTAAATGGGAAGACTTCCTTGTTTTCATTGGCTGAATAATATTTCATTGTGTGTGTGTGTATCACATTTTCTTTACCCATTCATCCCTTAATTGATACTTAGGTTGCTTCCATGTCTTGGCTATTGTAAATAATGCAAATGTAAATAATGTAAATTGAACATGGAGGTGCATATATCTTTTCAAGTTAGTATTTTCATTTCCTTTGGATAAATACCCAGAAGTGGAATTGCTGGATCATAAGGTAGTTCTACTTTTAAATTTTTGAGAAACCTTCACAGTTTTCCATAGCGGCTACAGAAATTTACATTCCCACCAATAGTGTGCAAGGGTTTCCTTTGGTCCACATCCTTGCCAAGACTTGTTATCTCTTGTCTTTTTGATTATAGCCATTCTAAGAGGTGTGAGGTGATATCTCATTGTGGTTTAGATTTGCATTTCCCTAATGATTAGTGATGTCGAGCATCTTTCCACGTACCTGTTGACCATCTGTATATCTTCTTTGGAAAATTGTCTATTCAAGTCGTCTGCCCATTTTTTAATCAGACTGTTTGTTTTTTTGCTATTGAGTTGTATGAGTTCTTTACATATTTTGGATATTAACCTCTTTATCAGATATATGATTTGAAAATATTTTCTCTCCTTCAGTAGGTTGCCTTTTCATTTTCTTGATGGTTTCCTTTACCGTTCAGAGGCTCTTTAGTTTGATGTAGTCCCAATTGTTTATTTTTGCTTTTGTTCCATTTTGCTTGCTTTTGGCATCAAATCCAAAAACTCATTGTGAAAACCAATGTCAAGGAACTTATCGCCTATATTTTCTTCTAGGAGTTTTAAGGTTTCAGGTCTTATGTTTGATTCTTTAATCCATTTTGAGCTAGTTTTTATGTATGGTGTAAGAGAGTGGTCCAGCTTCATTCTTTTGTATGTGGCTGTCCAGTTTTCCCAGCACCATTTATTGAAGAGATTGTCCTTTGCCCATTGAATATTCTTGGTTCATTTGTCATAAGTTAATTGGACATATATGCATGGGCTTATTTCTGGACTTTCTATTCTGTTCCATTTATCTATGTGTCTGTTTTTATGTCAATACTACTGTTTTGATTACTATAACTTTGTAATGTATTTAAATTCAGGGAGTGTGACGTATCCAGCTTTATCTTTCTTTCTAAAGATTGTTTTGGCTATTTGAGGATTTGTGTTCCATACAAATTTTAGGATTGTTTGTTCTATTTCTATGAAAAATGCCATTGGAATTTTGATAGGGATTGTATTGAATCTGTAGACGGCTTTAGGTCATATGGACATTTTAACAATATTAATTCTTCCATTTCATGGTCACAGAATATCTTTTTGTTTATTTGTGTCCTCTTCGGTTTTTTCATCAATATCTCATAATTTTAAGTGTAGAATTCTTTCACCTCCTTGGTTAAATTTTATTCTTTTTGATGAAATTGTAAATGGGGTAGTTTTCTTAATTTCCCTCTAATAGATCATTATCAGTGTATAGAAACACAACAGATTTTGTATCCTGCCACTTTACTGAATTTGTTTAGTAGTTCTGTTTATTGGTGGAGTTTTTAGGGTTTTCTATATACAAGCATACTTTATTTTATTGCGCTTTGCTTTATTGTGCTTCACAGATATTATGCTTATGCTTTTTACAAGACCTTCCATTGAGCAAAAATATTACTATTTTCTGAAGGCTCAGATGAGGATTAGCATTTTTTAGCAATAAATTATTATTAAATTAGGGTATATACATTATTTATTTGTTTGTTTGTTTGTTTATTGAGGAAGATTAGCCATGAGCTAACATCCCACCTCTAATCCTCCTCTTTTTGCTGAGGAAGATTGGCCTGAGCTAACATCTGTGCCCGTATTCCTCTATTTTATATGTGGGACACCTGCCACAGCACGGCCTGATAAGCAATTTGTAGGTCTGCACCCAGGATCTGTACCAGCAAACACTGGGCAGCTGAAGTGGAGTGTGAGAACTTAACTGCTACACCACCAGGCGGGCCCCTATACATTGTTTTTTTAGACATAATGCTACTGTACACTTAATAGACTACAATACAGTTTAAACACAACTTTTACATGTACTTGGAAACAAAAAAATTCATGTGGCTTGCTTAATTGTGACATTAACTTTTTTGCAATGGTCTGGAACTGAACCTGCAATATCTCTGAGGTATGCGTATATAATATGTTATCTGCAAATATGGTGACAGTTTTGCTTTTTCCTTTCTGATTTGGATGCCTTTTATTTCTCTTTCTTGCCTAATTTCTCTGGCTGGGACTTCCAATACTGTGTTGAATAAAGGTGGTAAGAGTGGGTATTCTTGCCTTGTTCCTGATCTTAGAGGAAAAGCTTTCAGCTTTTCACCATTGAGTATGATATTAGCTGTGGGCTTGTCAAATGTGGTTTTTTATTATGTTGAGGTATGTTCCTTTTATACCCACTTTATTGAGAGTTTTTATTATAAATGGATATTGAATTTTGTCAAATGTTTTTTCTGGATCTATTTAGATGATTGCATGATTTTTACCCTTCATTTTGTTAAGGCAGTGTACCATATTGATTGATTTGTGATTATTGAATCATCCTTACATCACTGGAATAAATCCTACTTGATCATGGTGTATGAACCTTTTAGTTTATTATTGAATTCAATTTGCTAATATTTTGCTGAGATTTTTTGCATCCTCTGTTCATCAGACATATTGGTCTATAATTTTCTTTTCTTGAGGCATCCTTGTCTGATTTTGGAAGAGTGTGAGAAGGATTGGTATCAGTTCTTCTTTAGGTGCTTAGTAGAATTCATCTGTGAAGACGTCTGGTCTTGGACTTTCATTTGTTGGGAGGTTTTTCAATCAATATTCAATCTCCTTACTAGTGATTGGTCTGTTCAGATTTTCTGTTTCTTCATGATTTGGTCTTGGTAGGTTGTATCTTCTAGTAATTTATCTGTTTTTTTCTAGGCTGTCCGTTTTGTGGCATATAATTGTTCATAGTGGTCTCTTATAATACTTTGTATTTCTGTGATATCAATTTAATGTCTTCTGTTTCATTTCTGATTTTATTTATTGAAGTCCTCTATTTTTTCTTGGTGACTCTAGCTAAAGGTTTGTCAATTTTTTAATCTTTCTAAAAAATCAGCTCTTAGTTTCATTGATCTTTTCTATTATCATTTTGGTCTCTATTTATTTCTGCTCTGATCTTTGTTTTCTTTCTTTTACTAACTTTGAGTTTTATTGTTTTCCTGTTTTGTTGTTTTTCTTTTTCTAGTTCCCTGAGGTGTAAAGTTAGGTTGTTTATTTGAGATTTTTCTTGTTTCTTGAGGTAGACATTTATTGCTATGGACTTCCCTTTTAGAACTAGTTTTGCTGCATCCCATAGTTTTGGTATCTTATATTTCTATTTTCATTTGTCTCAATGTATTTTTTAATTTATTTTTTCATTTCTTCTTTGACCCATTCGTTATACAGGTGTTGTTTAATCTCCATGCATTTGTGAATTTTCCACTTTTCTGCTTGCATTGATTTCTAGTTTCCTACTGTTGTGGTCAAAAGAGATGGTTGATATGATTTTAATCTTCTTAAATTTATTAAAGGCTTGTTTTGTGGCCTGACACCTAACATATGATCTATTCTGGAGAAAGTTCCACATGCACTTAAGAATGTGTATTCTGTTGCTTTTGAATGGAATGTTCTGTATACATTTCTTAGGTCCATCTGGTCTAGCGTGTCATTTAAGGCTGATGTTTCCTAATTGATTTTCTGTCTGGATAACCTATCCATTTATGAAAGTGGTATATTAAAGTCCCCTACTATTATTGTATTGTTGTCCATTTCTTCCTTTAGGTCTGTGACTTTATATGTTTAGTTGCTCCCATGTTGGGTGCATAAATATTTACAAACATTTTATCCTCTTGTTGAACTGACTGTTTTATCATCATGATGTTCTTTGCCTCCTATCTTAAGTCTTTATCTTAAGGTATATTTTGTCTGATATAAGTATAGCTACCCCAGCTTTCTTTTGGTTTCCATTTGCATGGAATATCTTTTTACATCCCTTCACTTTCAGTCTTTGTGTGCCCTTATATGTCAGGTAAGTCTCTTGTAAGTAGCATATAGATTGCTGTTATTTTTTAAATTTGTTCAGCCACTTTCTTCTTCTCTTGCTCTCTTCCTTTGTGATTTGATGGTGTTCTATAGTGGTAAGTACAGATTCCTTTTTCTTTCTCTTTTATGTATATATTATAGGTTTTTGCTTTGTGGTTACCGTAAGGCTTACTTAAACATAATATATTTATTAAAGCCTATTTTAAATTGATAACTACTTCAGTTTGAATACATTCTAAAGCACTACATTTGTATTCCCTCCACCACTATGTTTTATGTTTTTGATATCACATTGTACATCTTTTTATTTTGTTATCCCTTAACAAATTATTGTAGTTATAGTTATTTTTACTACTTTTGTCCTTTAACCTTCATACTAGCTTTATAAGTGATTAACCCACCACCTTTACAACATTAGATTATTCTGAACATTAGATAATTTTATGATAGATTTACCTTTACAAGTGAGATTTATACTTTCATTTGTTTTTCTGTTACTAATTAGTGCCTTTTTGTTTCAGCTTACAAAATTTCCTTCAATATTTCTCATAAGGCCAGTCTAGTGGTGATGAACTCCTTTAACTTTTTCTTGTGTGGAAAACTCTATCTTTCCTTCAAGTCTGAATGACAACTTTGCCGGGTAGAGTATTCTTAGTTGGCAGTTTTTTTCTTTCACCATTTTGAACATTTTGCCACTCCCTTTTGGCCCAGAAAGTTTCTGCTGAAAAATCTGCTGATAGTTTTATGGGTTTTTCCTTGTATGTGACTGGTTGTTTTCCTCTTGCAGCTTTTAATATTCTTTCCTTATCTTTAACATTTGACACTTTAATTATAATGTGTCTTGATGTGGGTCTTTTTAGGTTCATCTTATTTGGAACTTTTTGGGCTTCCTGAACCTGGATATCTATTTCCTTCCTCAGGTAAGGCAAGTTTTCAGCCTTTATTTCTTCAAATAAGTTTTCTGCCCCTTTCATTCTCTCTCCTCCTTCTGGGACCCCATAATGCAAATGTTGTCCTATAAATATCTCAAATTATCTTAACTGTTTTTCAGTTTACTGCTATGATTGGATGAGTTCCACTGCTCTGTCTTCAAGTTCTCTGATCTCTTCCTCTACATCAGCTAGTCTGCTAGTGAATCCCTCTAGAGTGTTATTAGTTCAGTTATTCTATTCTTCAGTACTGTGACTTCAACTTGATACTTTATTATATTTTCTCTCTTTGTTGAATTTCTCACTTTGTTCATCCATTCTTCTTCCCAGCTTGGTGAACATCTTTATGACCATTATTTTGAACTCTTTATCAGGTAAGTCACTTATCTCCATTTCATTAAGGTCTTTTCCTGAGGTTTTATCTTGTTCTTTTTTTGGAACATATTCCTTTATTTCTACATTTTCCTTGTATTGTTTGTATTGGTTTTTATGCATTACATAAAACAACCTCCTCTCCCAGTCTTGAAGGCATGGTCTTGTTTAGGAGATGAGCTTTATCATTCAATCCTGCTCTAATTCTTGGTTTTCTCTCAAACCCTTGTGATTATCCAAGCAGCCTACTTGATTTTTAGTGGCTACCAGTAGTTGAGAGTGTGCCAAGATCTGTCAGTGTCTCAAAGGGGAAGATCTCAGTCAGCACCTAGATTAAGGCTGATTGGAAGCCAGACTCTCAGACTGTAGATTTTAAAGTATGCAAATGTATAGAGTCCTGTAGGACAGCAAGCATAAGTCTTGCTGGCCACTAGACCAGGTGATCTAGAGGTGTCCTCTGGGTGGCAGCCACAAAAATCAAAAGGACAGCATATGCTCTTTTCTGGGAGATATCAGTGGCCTGGAGTGAGACAGAGGGAAAGCACAAAGATGGCTTCACTGGCCTCTGTCCCTAGACAGTCCCTCAGTAGGTCTCTAGAAGTGTGCAAAACTGAAAGCCTGCCCCTCAGGCTGAAGCTCCAGGATAAGCAAATAGATCTTTTTCACAGAACTGGGGGTGTGTTTCAGTCTGCTGTCTGCACTGTGCCCTGGGGGTGGTAGCCTGTCAAGAACTGTTTCCCTGATTGTTACAGTAACATGGAACCCAGGAGCACAAGCCCTGCTGACCACCAGAGCCAGTTGATCAAAGGGCATCCCCTAGGTGGCAGCCACAAAACCTGGGGCACCAGAAGTAAAACTGGAGCACCAGACATGTGTAAAACTCCCTTTAAGGAGATATTGATTCACTAGAGCATGTTAGAGGGAGAGCATGAAGATAATACCCATTCTCTGAGTTCTCTGGAGAGGATTACAGTCAGTCACTAGATGTGTGTTTAATTGGAAGCCTGCCTCTGGCTGCAGCAATGGAGATGAGCTAATAATCTCTTTCACAGGAAGACTGGGCTCCTCTTACTCTGTTGCCTCTGTTCTGCACCCTTGAGGTGGTAGCTGGTTAAGAACTCTTTTTCCATTTGTTACAGTCCTGTGGGACCAACAAGCATCAGTCTTGCTTAACACCAAAGCCATGTGATCCAAAGGTGTCCCCTGGGTGGCAGCTACAAAAATTAGGGTACCAGAGGAGGATAAATGCTTCTTTCTGGGAGATATCGGTGAGCTGGAGTAAAGCAGAGGGAGAGTGCAAAGATAGTGGCTGCCAGCCTCCATCCTCAAAGAGTATTTCAGTGGACCCCCATACATGTATTACATTAGATGCCTGCCTCTCAGGTCAATGCTTTAAGATAAGCAAATAAGCCTCCTTCACAGAGAGTCTGAGTGCTTTTCAGTCAGTTGCCTCCTCCCTGGGTGCTAGAGTGGGTGAGTCTGTGTGCATGAGCCTTGTGAGAACTCTTTCTCAGTTTACTATAGCTTAGTGGGTGTCATGGATATAAGCCCTACTGGCTTTCAAAGCTAAGTATTTTGAGGTTCCTCTCTCAGTTGCAGGTCTTAGAAGTTGGAGTGCCTGATGTAGGGTTTAAATCCTTCAATCTTCAGGTAGAAGCTTGGGGTTTTGAGTTCCCTTCTAATTGTGGGTTGCTGCACTGGGGATGGGGTTTATTGTGAAGTTGTGTCTCAGCTTTTGTTATCCGCTTTCACATAAGTTTTTCTTACTTGTCTGATGTGTAGGAGTCAGTCTGCCAGTTTTGGGTTTTTTTCCAAAGGAAATTGTTCTATGTGTAGCTATAGATTCAGTGTGTTTGCAGGAGGAGGTGAGTTCAAGGTTCTCCCACGTTGCCGTCTTGAACTAGACCATTATTGGTTTTTAATATAAGTGTTTATAGCTCTAAATTTCCCACCACTTAGCACCACTTTTGTTATGTCTTGTAAGTTTTGATATGTTGTACTTTTGTTTTCATTCATCTGTAAGTAATTTCTAATTTCACTTGTGATTTCTTCTTTGATCAGTTGCTTCTTTAAAAGTGTCCTGTTTAATTTCCACAATTTTGTGAATTTTTCAGTTTTCATCCTGTTATTGATTTCTAACTTCATCCTGTTGTGGTCAGAGCAGACACTTTGCATAATATCTATTCTTTTCAATTGCAGCCTAACATATGTTCTATCCTGGAAAATGTTCCATGTGCCCCTGAGAAGAATGTTTATGCTGTTATTGTTGGGTATATCGTTCTACATGTCTGCTAGATCTAGTTGATTTAATGTGTTTTCAAGTCCTCTATTTCCTTATTCATATCTGTTGTGTGGTTCTATTCATTATCGTGAGTGGGGTATTATTGCAGACTATTATTGTAGAACTGTCTATTTTTCCCTTCAATTCTGTCAGTTTTTGCTTCATATATTTTTATGGTCTGTCATTGGGTGTATAACTGTTTATTATTGTTATATCTTCTTGTACTGAAACTTTTATTAATATATAATGCCCTTCTTTGTCTCATGACACTTTTTATTTAATCTATTTCATCTGATATTAGAATAGACATTCTTGTTCTCTTTTGGTTACTACTGGCATGGAATGTCTTTTTCCATCCTTTGACTTTTAGCTTGTTTGTATCTTTGGATCTCAAGTGAATCACTTGTAGATAGCATGTAGTTGGATCATATGTTTTTATTCATTCTACCAATCCTTGTCTTTTGATTAGAAACTTTAATCCATTTACATGTAAAGTAATTACTGATAGGTAGGGACTTAATTATGTCATTTTGCTATTTGTTTTCTGTATGCCCTAGAAAGTTTTTGTCCCTCATTTCCTACATTACTGTCTTCTTTTATGTTCAGTTGAATTTTTGTTGTGATGTGTTTACATTTCTTTCTCATTTTCTTTTTTGTATACTCTATTGCGATTTTCTTTGTGGTTACCATGGGGATTACATTTAACCCATTACCAATATAACTCTCTAATTGAAATTATACTGGCTTAACTTCAATAATATACAAAAACTCTGCTCCTTTACAGCTCTGTTCCTACTCCTTTTGGTTGTTAACGTCACAAAATTATATCCTTATATAGTGTGTGCCCCAAACCATAAACTAATAATTCTTTTAAATGTTTTAGTTTCTTGAACTATGTAGAAAATAAAATTTGTTGTTATAAATCAATGTTACAGTAATACTAGCTTTTAAATTAATAATTTTTAAAAATGTGTTAATCTCTTAAATCATTTAGAAAACAAAAAGTACAGTTACAAACCATTGCTATGATAATTCTAGCTTTATAATTGCTCAGGCATTTACCTTTATTGAGTTCTTTGTTTCTACATTTGGCTTCAAGTTACTGTTTACTCTCCTTTCATTTCACCTTGCAGGACTCTCTCGAGCATTTCTTGCAGGTCTAGTGGTCATGAATTCCTTTAGCTTTTGTTTATCTGGGAATTTCCTAATTTCTCCCTTACTATTGAAGGACAGTTCTGTCAGATATAGAATTCTTGGTTGATGGTTTTTGTCTTTTATCACTTTGAATTTATTGGCCTACTGCCTTCTGGCTTCCAAAGTCCCTGATGAGAAATGTGTTTAGGATCTTATTGAAGATCACATGTATGTGATGATTCCCTTCTGTCTTGCTACTTTCAAGATTCCCTCTTTGTCTTTTGAAAGTTTCAATATATTGTGTCTTGGTGTAAGTCTCTTTGAGTTTACTTGGAGTTCATTGAGCTTTTCATTGTTGGAGTTCATTGAGCTGTTCATTGTTGGATGTTTATATGCATTCTTCCATCAAATTTGGGAAGTTTTTAGACACTATTTCTTCAAATATTATCTCCGGCCCTTTCTCTTTCTTTTCTTCTCTGGGACACCCATGGTGCATATGTTAGTCCACCTAATGGTGTCCCACAGGTCTCTTAGGCTTTGTTCACTTAAAAAATTTTTTGCGTGTGAGGAAGATTGACCCTGAGGTAACATCTGTTGCCAATCTTCCTCTTTTTGCTTGAGAAAGATTGTCACTGAGCTAATATCTGTGCCAATCTTCCTCTATTTTATGTGGGATGCCACTACAGCATGGCTTGATGAGTGGTGCTAGGTCCACCCCTGGGATCTGAACCTGTGAACTCTGAGCTGCTGAAGTGGAGTGTGTGAACTTAACAACTAAGCCATTGTTCTGGCCCCCATTCACTTTTCTTTAATCTTTTTCCTTTCTGATCCTCAGAGTAGATAATTTCCATTGTCTTCAAGTTTGCTTATCTTTTTTTCTGCCTACTCAAATCTGCCTTTGAATCCATGTAGTGCATTTTTCATTTCAGTTATTGTACTTTCCTTTCTGGTTTCGTTTTCAGTTTTCTATCTCTTTGTTGATATTTCCATTTTGTTCACACACCACTGCCTTTGTTTGTTTGTTTTTCACTTTCTCCACATTTTTCTTTAGTTCTTTGAGCATCTTTAAGACAATTGTTTTAAAGTCTTTGTCTAGTATGTATGCCATTAGATCTTTCTCAGAGACAGTTTATATTGATTTTTTTTTCCTTTGAATGGGCTGTACTTTCCAACTTTCTTTGTTGTCTTGTGATTTTTTTTGTTGAACCCTAGACATTTGACTCTAACAATATGGAACTCTTGAAGTCAGTTTCTCCCATTTTCCCTGGTTTTCTGTTTTTTGTTATTGTCTTTATTTTTTACAATTATGATAGGTTGTCTCTGTGCCAATAATTGCTTTAAGTGTAAACTTAATGTCTCCTCAGGTCTTTTCTGGTCTTATTCCTTCACCTAGGCATGCATGGTAACTTTCTAATTTCTGCCATTTATGTGGTTGCTTTTAAATGCCCTTGTCTTCAATGTCTGGTCTCAAAAGAGGAAAAAGAGCAAAATAAAGGGGAAGAAAAGTTACCAGCCTTTTAAATCACCTGAAAATCACTTTAGCCCAAGGGGAAGGGACTTGCAACAATTAAAGAAGATGCAATAACAGTGGCCATGCCTCTTTGTCTTGACCTCTGTGATCAGAAGCATCAATCTGCAATAAGAGCATAGATCCCTGATATTTGGAGGGCAGGATCCTTTTTTCCCACTTTTGCTCCTGCATGCTCTGTTCAGCTACTCCAGAGACATGTGCACAGCTGCCTGACACAGTGCTGAAGAGTGGGGAAATGGGTAGCTGGTATAGTCATGCACTGTATACCAACATTTTGGTCAACAATGAACTGCATATATGACAGTGGTCCCATAAGATTATAATGGAGCTGAAAAATTTCTATCACCTAGTGGCAGCATAGCCATCATAACACTGTAGCACAATGTTACGTTGTTACATGTTTGTGGTGATGCTGGTGTAAACAAACCTACTATGCTGCCAGTTGTATGAAAGTATAGAATATACAGTTATGTACAGTACATAATACTTGATAATGATAATAAATGACTATGTTACCAGTTTATGTATTTACTATATTACACTTTTTATCATTGTTTTAGATTGTACTCTTTCTACTTATAAAAGAGAAGGTTACTGCAAAACAGTATGTCATGTTACACTGGCAGCAGCCTCATACATCTCATGTTTAATGTTTCTCTTGATTGCCTCATTTTCTCTTGTGCTTAAGTATGATGTTTGCACAATGACAAATCGCCTAACAATACATTTCTCAGAATGTATTCTCATCATTGTGACACATGGCTATATTGTGCTAGGAGCTGAAATTGACCAAAATTAACCACAGTTCACCATCCAAACCTTTCCCTGGAAGGTGCAGGCCTCCAGTAGAGTCCAGAGTTCCAAAATGGCTACATCAGACAGATTGTGCCAGTGTAATTGTCATCTAGATGGGGAGATGGATTCCTCATGCTTCCTACTTTTCACCAACTTCCCAGAATCCTCTCTCTCTTTCTTTTAAATTGAGGTATAATTTACCTACAGTAAAGTACACAAAGCTTGAGGAATTTTTACATGTGTTTATACTCATGTAACCACCACCAGATCAGGATACACAGCATTTCCAGTGTTGGGGAAATATAATTAAAAACAAAATTTACTGTCAACTCGGGAAATCTTTCCATGAAATTAGAAGTGAAAGAAAACAGTTTTACTACTGAATAAGCATTAAATCAGGGTATGATGTTCATCACAGGCTATCTGCTAAAGAGATTGCAAGCAGAGAAAGAAATCTCGCCCTTTTACATAACCAGGCAGATACAACCTGTTGAATACTTGTTCTCAAGCTAAATGATAACTAATCTTCAAGTAAGAGCATGATTACAGCACTATTTGTCACATAGAGTTCACCCTACATTTACTTGGTAATTGGTGGAGCCACGTATGTTTGCTAATTGCCTTTATCCAAAGGAAAATTAAGATTTCTCATGTTTTTATAACAGGAAACAGGTTTGTAACTTGAAGTAAGAGCCAACTTAAATTAAGCTCCTACCCCCCATGGAATCTTCCTTGATGTTTAGGTTTCAAAGCGATAGCTCTCAGGTACT
The DNA here is from genome assembly GCF_041296265.1 of Equus caballus. NCBI lineage: Eukaryota > Metazoa > Chordata > Mammalia > Perissodactyla > Equidae > Equus > Equus caballus. The sequence goes on from NC_091687.1 coordinate 24,938,471, forward strand.
TGAGAAAAAATCCCTGGGTTGTAAAACTAGGAAAAAGATTATTTCCCTTTTAAGTCTTTTACATATATCTCAAAGAGACAGGGAAAGAAATTACAAGTTTTCCAAAGTTAATGTTCTATGGAAAGTGTGGGTGGAGGGAGTCTCTTCACTTCTTGTACCAGGGAAAATACAGTTTTTTCCCTGTTTAGATTTACCCTTATACCAGCATCCAAGAAGGTTTCCTCATGCCCCTTCTGTTTTCAGAAGCCCATCACCACTTACTCTTTTGAGGTCTTGCTGAAAGGACTCAGCTAACTCAACAGACAGTTATACTCATGGCTAAAGTTTATTACGGCAAAGATTCCAGTGCAAGAAGGCTAGAGAGGTCAGCCACAGGCTTCTAAATCTTCCCTCTGCTGTTTGCTCTCCTGCTGCAAACCACAGAAGTCCAGGTAAGCCCACTGGAATCTTGCAGTCCAGGAAGCTAGTCATGTTCCTGCTTCATGATCAGCTGTGATAGAAACTGAAGGCTTCAAAGCAGATACCAGGTGTACACCGTGAAACTTGGTGTTTATGATAGACACTCTTGACAGCCTGGAACATTTTGCCCCCACTGCCTCGGGCATAGCATTTAATATCACTAATCAGTGACTGTGTGAATGGTCCAGGAGTTTAGTTCTAAGGTTAGCCAAGGGTCATTGTCAGGATTCCAGGTGTCCTCAGAGAGAAGAAGAACTGAGTGCAGCAGACCTGCTGTGTCCACTCTTTCTTCACACCCTGCCATGCAGACACCTCCAGGGGTAACCACTCTTCTAGCTTCTATGAGCAGAATTTGTTTGGCCTGTTTTTGAACTTCAAATAAATAGAATTATACAGTATATTCTTTCCTATTTCTGACTTCTTTTACTTTATGCAGTCTGAGATTCAGCCAAATCATGTTCACCAGTATTTTGTTCATTCTTTTTGCTGAGTAGTGTTCTATTGTGTGCATAAATCACAATTTACTGACTCATTCTCCTGTTGATGAATATTTAGGTTGTTTCCAGTCTTGAAATCCTATGAATCCAGCTGTTACACACATTCTTGTGTTGGAGCTATGTGATCTGATTCCTAATCCCTATTTAACCCCACTGGGTAGCCACTCTTCAGCTTCCTGGGTATGAGAGGCAGTGGGGCAACAGCAGCAGGGGTCTTTTGTTTCTGGCATAGCCCTAGTGACAGTCTCAGAAGTAATATTCTCCATAGTGGTGAGGACTGATTTTTCTAGGCATCGTTCCAGGAAACATGCTACTGCCCAACAATTTGCTAAGTATCTAATTCCTGTATTAAATCCCTGGTTCATTAAAATACTTGGAGTGGTTTCTGTCTCCTGCACTGAACCCTGAATGATACAAGCAATAATTTCAAAGCTTTAGCTGGGTCTTTGTAAAGGTGAGCCTGGCGTTCAATGGGGGTAAAATGTCCTGTTGCTTAAGTATTAGAGTAATGGGCCCTGTTTCCTAGGACTGCAAGCTTCTGGGTGTGGTCTGAAAGCAGGAGGACAAATGGGGGGACTGGCAGTTTGCAAAATTGTGGATCTTTGCAGATTACTTTATATTCAGGGAATGATTTATCTTCCCTAATAGGAATGCTGACAATAAAGTCTCTGAAAATTAATGTTTGCCCTTGGAAGATTGTGTATCTGGGGTGTGTGTGTGTATTTAAGCAAATCATTTTCTGTCGGATGACTGGGAATAACGGAAAGGCTTTCACTCTAATGGGAAAATCTTAAAGGGTTCTGACTTAAGTGCCAAAGCGCATAAGCTTTAGTGATGTTCTGCTGAAAACTCCTCCCCTGCAACTTGTTATTGTTATAGTTTGATTGAAATCACTTTAGGAAGCATACTGCTGTGGTTACTATAATAGGGATATTGGAAGTGAGGAAATAGATCCTAGGGCGACACAAAGTCCTGGTGTACGTAATTTAGTCCGTGTTTCCCCAAATGCAGTCTCTTAGGTGCAGATAGTTTATTTGGAAAGAGGATTTCAGGAGGCAGATGTGAGAAAGTGGGCAGAGACAGGGAAGGGAGAAAAAGTCAATAAAGTGTGTATTTTTGAGCTGTAATTGCTGTAGGCAAGTGGGTCTCAATCCATCCAGGAACCCTCTGAGGAATCATGTAGAACACTAGAACATGCTTCAGAAATGCCTCACAGGAAGAATTGGGCATTTGCCCACTGGTTTCCATCTTCCATGGAGTGAAGTTTGCCCCTAGGGGCATTAACACCTCTGCTCCTGAGCACTGGCTGAGGGTCCTTCTAATCCTTCACAGAAAACCTTGAGACAAGAGAGGCTGAGAGACACTGCTGGTTGAAGTCTGGTGAGCCCAAGACATGTAGTATGGGGCTCCACAAGCAACTGCTGGAGTTGGAGATGGAGTTTCTCCAGAAGGTGGTGAAGTTTGCACTGTAGAGGTTTATGGAGAGAAACCAAGCTGTCAGGACAGGAAGCTAGGCTGGGAACTGGGAAGTCTCCTAAGAGAATCTCCTGTGAAGTTTATCTTTTACTTTGTTGACTGTTTTCTGAAGAACTATGGATCTAGTATTTCCCAGTAATGCTCAACATTTAAATATTTTCTAGCTAGCATCAAACATCTAAATAAGTTATCTTACTTCATCAGCTATTACTATTTTGTCACACTTTCATTAGTGTATGTATGTATCTATCAATATGTAAGTATTTATATAAAACAGCTAAATGATTTGAAAGTAAGTTTCAGACGTTATGTCATTTCACTCCGAAGTTCTTCAGCATGCTTCTGTTAAGAATGATATTCTCCTACATAGCCCCAATACCACTCTCACAGCTCCAGAGATAATTCAATAATAGCGTCTAAGAGAGAGAAACCATAGTCAAATTCCTCAAAGATGTCATTTAAAGCTTTTTTCCCCTATACCTAATTACGTTCACATATTGAAGCTGGTTAATTGTTAGTTTCCTTTTGTCTAGAATTTTCCCCTTGCCTTTTCTTGTTTTTCATAATTGACTATTTTTGAAGAATCAGGCCAACTGTCTAATAAATTAACCACATTCTGCATTTGTCTTTGTTTCCTCATGATAAGATTCAAGCTAAATACTTTTGCTAAGAGTACTACATAGAAGATATGGTATATTTCTTATTACATCACATCAGGAATTCCTAGATACTAGATTTTCTCACTGTTGGTGGGGTTAAATTAGATTACTTGGATAAGGAACCAGCCAATTTCCCAATTCCAAAACTACATTTTCCCTGTTCTAATTAGTAACTAATCTATGTAATCTGTAAGTAATCTGTGGGATGATGGTTTTTATGCATAATATCCTGTCCCCACAACATTTTATGTCACAATTTTGTCATCTTTCTAATAATCATTGTCTAAACCAATTATTACTTTGGAGTGCTATTTAAAAGTCTATCATTCTTCCTAAATTTATTCACTGGCAGTTGTACATAAGAACTTTCCCTCCTCTGCTTTTCCTCTTCCTTTCTTTTTTTGAATGTTATATAGATTCATACAATTTTCTACCATGCTATGACCCATTATTGTCATTGTTTTTGACAAACTGACCCTTTTTTTGGACAGTGGGAACCTCTTCCAGACCTTTTTTTTTTTTAATAACGTTATATCCTGTGTGCTTTCATCTAATTCACCCATCTTTGATTTCTTCCTTGATTTCTGGTAAAACAATGATACCTCAAGTTCACCTCAGACTCCCCCAGTCCCAGTACTAGCATCAAACATTTCTTCAAGGAGTCCTGGTTCTTTTTGGGCAGAAATGGGATTTAGAAACCAAGATCAGGGTCTTACATGTGCTCATTGTTTCTAGGCAATTTTAGTATACAGACCTAAGAAATAAATGCATAGTATTTTTAAATGGTGATAAGGGCCATAGAGAAAAAAATTAAAACAGAAAAGAGCACAAGGATAATAAGCTTAAAGGAGAATAAAGGAATTAGGGAATAAAGAAAAAAAGGAAGAGTAGAACATGAAGGGAAGTGCAATTTACCTCACACCCTCCCTCCCATGAGACTAGAAAGAACCATAGGCGGTAAGTGTTTCTGAGGCAACCAGCAGATTGACTGGAAGTGGTGGGAGAAGCACACTACATGGAGAAGTGATGAAATCTCACAGGACAGCTCAGGAGCAGACTCAAGACTAACCCTCTCTTCTGAAGTATGCTGGAGCAATGGGGTAGGAGGACCAGTGCAGAAGGTGTGGGATGAGTGGCAGTGGGGGTGGGGGTAGCTGACTCTTGCATTACATAATTCTGGCCATTTTGAAAAGGAGCAATCATTTTGAATCTCTCAAGTTATAGATACATTCATTTGTTCATCTAGCATATAGGCTTATTGTTCACCAATACTTTACACCAAAGGAAGACAGGCTTTTGGCATAACTACTCATTTCTCATTTCACTGTTGAAAGTATTATATTCTTTAATCATTTTTTGAGGAAAATTTTCAGGAATAAAGTTGTTTAAGGTTTTCTTGATATTTTTTGAGCCTTTGATTCTGTGAACAGGAATCAGTTATGGACGAAGTCACCTTGTTTCAAATTCTCATTAAAAAACCTACCCTCTAATTTTACTGAGAAATTCAAGCTCTAGACCAATGGTCTCCAGAGAGATCATATAACTTCCTCTGATGAAAAACAGGAATTTTTTTTACATTTAATTTTCACTATACTGATTTTATACATCTGTTTTCCTGCCCTTTGGAAAGCCTAGATCATTAAGTTTGAGCTTCTCCTCTTTTTACATGTGTATTCTGTAATTTTCCTCTCAGCATGCTTTGGCTGAAATTCACAAGTTTTTATATGTGGTATTTTTTATTACTATTCAGTTCAACCTATTTTCTAATTTTCATTATGATTCTAGACCTATGAGATTTGGGGATTATCCTTCTGTTCTTGATTTGTTGATTATTTACATTGTGGTCAGATAATAAGATCTATTGTATTCCAATTCTTTGAAATCTCTTTAGCCTTAGTTTCGGAGATTACATATATCTATATCTTTATACATACAGTCGGTTTATTTCCAGGTCATTCACTTTACATTAAGAGTGGAGCTGTTGGAATTGCAGGTTTGTCGGAAAGAATCTGACACCTGGTCAGGTTCTGGGCTCCAGTTTTTTTTCTTTCTTTCTATAAAGTGATGGCAGTTGTTTGGTGTGTGGCTTTGCTCATGTTTCATTAGGCTCTGAAGAACAAAGCTCCAGTTATCCAGGTTTGGCAAATCCTCTGGCCGTGTAAATTGGGTACAGTGGTGCTTGCCCTTCTAGGTTCCTCCCGAACTCTAGACACTGGCCTAAGAACACCTAATTTTCCTATCATCTCAAAGAAGCTTTTAAGAAGTGTAGACATGAATTTATGCAGGAGTTTAGTTGTCTTCAAGCGAATGGGTTGATGTGGGTCTCTAGCTTATAGTTTTACTGAATGTGGATGCCCTGAAGGCTATGTTTTGCACAGTGACCTTAAGGCTCTTGATTACACATGAATGACCAGAGAAGTCATTGGGCCTGCTGGAGCGTTCACCTGGCATCAGGGAAAAACTCAGCTTCAAGAGTGGTTTAAAGGGGCTGAAGGACTCTAAAATAAAGCCACTTTAAGAGCTGTGCTGTTTGATGTAATGTTTACATAGATTCTTATTGTTATGGTTTAAGTGAGTATTTTCTTATATCAGCTTTACACATTTTTCAGGTCAAAATATTACACTAGAGCCTTTGGTGATTTTCTCCCCTTTTTTCTGTGTTTGAGTGGAACCAAAATTATTTCTTAAAGAAAATTTTTTGGAAAGATGATTCAAGAGTCTAAACTTCATATCATCTGATCCACTGATTGTATTTCTATGAATAGTTATAGTAGAATAATTAGACATGCAAAGAGTTACAAATAAGAATATTTTCCAAATGTTATTAATAATATGGAAAATTGGATATAACTTAGAGTCCAAAACCAGGGGACTGCTTAAAAAATTAGGTTGTTTCCTTAGGTGGAATATTACACGAACACTAAGATCACATTTTGGCAGACTATGGCATAGCTTGGGGAAAAACTCATGATAAAATATTCATGGGTAAAAGTCAACAAATATATCTCTATAGATATTTAGATGAAAAAGATAGCAGCTGCTAAATGATTGCTAAACATTTGATGATGGATCAGAAGATATATTTGATGAAGTGAAGAGTTAACCATTTTGCCCCCTTGGCATGTTTGTTAGATGGATAATTAGAACATTGCTAGAAATGGAAAGATAAAACTGAATTAGTAAGATATTAGACCAGTCATCCGCAATATTGCAGTCCTGAAATTCCTGGTCAAAACGGTACACTATTTCTCAGAGTTTATTAAAGAAATACAAAGCATCAGTCTTTCAACTAAATTATAATTAATATCACCAGCAGAAACAACCAATAGAAAATACCGACAACTATTAATACTACACACAGAAAGAAGTTTGTTAGAGATTTTATAAAACTTACAGAAGAATCATGTTAAAATCTGGAAGTCTTGACTTGGTAGAGATAAGCAACAAAAGATAAACTCTGAATTTCCAGATATTTGTCACAAGGAATCAATTCCCTTTGAAATGTGGTAAATAGACTTTACCATAATCAATTTACTAAGTTTATTTCCAAACTAACTTAGAGGGTTAGTCTTATTTCTACTTTATTTTCAGACCCTCAAATAGCAAGACCAGTCTTCCATGTGCTTGCTCTCCCTGGAGAGTTGTCAGGAGCTCATAGGGGACATTCACAGGGTGAACCGGAGCAGAATGGAACTGGGAGTATTGTTGAGATGCCCCACGTAGGCAAGAACCCCACAGCTTAGCAAGAAGCAGAGTGAAACCCTCCTTCAAGGAACCTAAAGAGCCTGAATAAGCAGCACATTGACAGTGACTAGTGGGCTCACAAACCAGTGGGCTCTTCCTCATGATCTGAAATTATCTGGATCCTTTGTGCTACTCTAGAAGGGACAACATCTGTGCTGGTTGCATTCTGCTCCTCCCCAGCCCTAACACCTCGATACATTCTCTGTCCTCTTCTATCCTGTTCTGTGCTTCAAGTGGCTGACCTTTATGGACAGCATTCCTCATGCTCTCTTACCCTATGGCTTCCTAAAGGGTTTGGCCAATGGGAGGCATGGATTAAAGGTTGGAAAGAGGGAGGAAAGAGGTCAGAGTATGTATCCCTCTGCCTTTGTCCTTGCCTTAGTGTAGTTCTGGCAGGGGATATATTGCTCTATGAGTTTATTTCAGAACTTGAGCTCTCAGCCAGGCTCTGGTAACACCATTGCCACTTTGGGCATTGGCATGATAAAGGTTCCCATTGGTGTTGGTCTCTGGGTGCCTCGGCATACCCTGTTTGTCCCTTAACCCTGCCCAATCTCTGTAAATGTCTCCTTCATTCAAAAGTCTCTTCAAAAATCACAGCCAGCTGTGAACCACTGTGATAAACTCACGTGAAATCAATGGGTTTCATCTCAGGAAACTTCTGAAGCATAGGAGAAAACCAAACACAAGTAGACAAATTTGCACTCTTAGTGCCACTGCTATGTTAGAAAGAAAGTTGAGATCACTTGCCTATGCAAGGGAACAAATTCCTCAAATCACAATAATTCTTTGTATGTTTGGCTGTTGTGTACCTGCCTTTGCCTGCTTAAAAACTGAAGGAGGGGCCCCGGCCCAGTGGCATAGTGGTTAAGTTCATGTGCACTGCTTCAACTGCCCACGATTTGTGGGTTTGGATCCTGGGTGCGGACCTACCACACTGCTCATCAAGACAAACTGTGGTGGCATCCCACAGACAAAATAAGGAAGATGGGCACAGATGTTAGCTCAGGGATAATCTTCCTCAAGCAAAAAGAGGAAGATTGGCAACAGACGTTAGCTCAGAGCCAATCTTCCCCACCATAAATAAATAAATAAATTTTTTAAAATTAACTTAAATTAAAAAGTAAAATAAAATATAATTTTTTAAAAAACTGAAGGGAGTTCTGGTTATCTGTGGGAGCTATAAACGACAGAAAACTTCCTCTAAGTTACTGCTCCTTTGTCCATTCTCTGTAGAAATCAGTACACACACCATCTTCCTTTTTCACATAGAAGCAATGGAACTCCCCCATGTCATGACACTTTCTTCTCAGCTTAGCAATAATAGAAATGATGTCCTCAAAAATAGGGCCTTTGGGGAGAATTCTAGTTAGATGGCAGAGTAAGAAGCACCAGGAAGTGCCTAGAGTAGTCAAAAGCATAGACAGAAAGTAGAATGTGGTTGCCAGGGAATAGGGGGATGGGGGACATTGAAGGCTATTGTCCAATGAGTTTCAGTTTTGCAAGATTAAGAGAGTTCTGGTGATGGATAGTGGTGATGGTTACACATCCTTATGAATGTACTTAATACCACTGAACTGTAGACTTAAAAATGGTTAAAATAGTAAATTTTATCTGTATTTTATGACCATGAAAATAATGGGAAAAAAAGAAAAGTGCCAATTCACCCATTGTCTTGTCTTCTCAAAAGCTGGAAGATGACACAGGGATGTAGCTGCCCAGAAGCCTCACATTTCCAATTGTGTTTGTCAGTTGCGATGGCCAAGACCTGGAAAGAGAACGGCCTCCACCTAATTCCCTTCATCCAAATCTCATGCTGCTGTTTTACATTGGTATAACCCAATTCTTATCCAGCAAGAGAGTCTGAAAAATGTAGTTTTAGCTTTGCAAATATTTCCAATAGTTGCAGGATGAAACAGAGGTTGAGAGAATTAATTCAAATATCTTCTGCAATGATTTTCCTTACCTTGCACCAGATCATTGTTAAGCAGAGTGTTGACTCAAGTGAGTCCTTCCAGCAAACCATGGAACTATTGGATGGTGATGAAACATCACCCACTTGATTAGAGAGAAAGAATAGTCTTGGCATGAAAGAAGAATTGCAAGTGACAAAATAAAAAGTTTCACCTTCCACATGTAAGAATATAGATGAAGGCAAGTCGAATGAGAGTTTCTTATTCTCAATTACAAGTAATCTTCCAGGGATCAGGAAATACAGAGATAGTTTGTTCCTCTAGTTACAACTATGGTGAGAGTCCACTAGACAAAAATATACAACCTTATAAAAATACAGAAGCTACCAAGGATTGCAGCCAATCTTCTACATATTCTTTGATACTTCAAGGGAAAGAATATTGCTTGTATGCTTCACTCGAACCCATCTTTTGAGCATTCTTTTATCTGCAGATTGAGGAAGTGGACCTTAGGATAACAGATCAAGTGGGACGTTTCCATTTGCCCCAGAATTAGTATCTAAGGTCCAATGCCAAGGACAGGAAGATGCTGAGTTTGCTTACTACAGTCAGGGTCAGATATTGCCTTCCACCCCCAGGACTAAAAAAGGAGATTGTCTTTCAGCTGCATACCTCCACCTGCCTCACCAGAAGAAGTAGACTGAGGAGGAGTGGGAGTGGGTGGGTCACTGAGCTATCTTGTGATCTTGCCCAGCATTAATGGTGAGAGGCTTCTCTCTTCTCCTTCTACAGAGAAGATGGAGGTGCTTCACTCCCCCACCTATCCTCATCCAAAGCCAAGAGAGGAGGGAGGTGCTAGAGGCATCATTTACGGGAATTATAAGTGTCTGAAAAAAATATTGGCCTCTCTCTTCCTGGTTGATACATTCTGCTGGTAGGAAGTTTGCCAAAGTGATCCATGTCAGCAAGGTGAGAAGGATCCACTGTGGGCTGTGCCACAGAACAAGAGGGAGTTACTTTTCCATCATCTCCAGATCTCTGAAGCTCTTGGGGACATGAAGGGGAGCTAAGGCAGTCCAATGTGGAGCACAGATGGTGGAGAGGGAAGGAGCTCTAGGGTCATCCAGGCACAGTGTCAGATAGGGCAAGCCCCACCCTGAACAGATGTTATAGACCCAGATTGTTGGTGTGGCTAATGGGAGACACAGTGGCCTTCTTTTGAGGGAATACTCTATGATAGAGGGTAGGTCAGGGTAAAGCTGAATGCTGCCCCCTCCCAAATCAGACACACATACCATCTAAATAGAAAACAGCATATTAGAGAAGCCACCAGCATCAAATTGAAATAATCTAAATCAAGGTAGGTCGAGAAAGGAAGGAGGGGGATTGAAGAGCAGATGCAGCCACACTCCTACTCCAGCCCTGCACTGCAGTCTATATACAGAGGTCATGGTGGGGAAGACACATGTGATACAACTGAACCAGATGTCATTTAGTATATTTTTAAAGATAAATTTTTAAAAAAACGTTTCATTTTTCCTTTTTCTCCCCAAAGCCCCCTGGTACATAGTTGTATATTTTCAGTTGTGGGTCCTTCTAGTTGTGGCATGTGGGATGCCACCTCAGTGTGGCTTGATGAGCAGTGCCATGTCCACGCCCAGGATCCAAACCAGCGAAACCCTGGGCCACCGAAGTGGAGCACGCAAATTTAACCACTCAGCCACGGGGCCAGCCCCATATGTATTATATTTTTATCTGTGCTGTATACATAAAAAGAGTGAGGGGTTTTTTTGTTTTTTGTTTTTCTTGCTTCCCAAGAACCAATGACCATAGGGGTGCATATGTTACCTTGGATTGTTGATTTGAAATTGTTTGGGTACTTGAAACAATTGAGTGCTCTCATGCCTAGGACCAGCCCCACTCAGCTGCACTCCTAAGAGAACTGACAACAGCCTTGTAGGCCTGAGGCCTATCACAACTGTAAGCCCCTGAGCCTAGCCACCAGCTACACTGGGTACAAACCCAATTAAGAGGAAAACTGAAACAGGACTGTGCTGATAGACTTTGTAGCCAATGGTGCTGAGGTTTCTGAAACCGGATTTACAAACGGCTGGCCGGGGAAGGAAAGACTAGACTCCCTGGGTACCTGCAGCAAGAGCAACCCTGCCGTAGCAGAAAGACACAAGTAGCCCACAAAGGGGCTATTCCTGGATCATTTGGACTCGTGATGAGAGGGAAGCACACGGCTGGGCCTCATAAGGCATCTCATGCATAAGGTCACTTCTCCAAGATCAGGGGACATAGTTGACTCACCTAATACATAGAAATAAGCACAGAGAAAGAGTCATAATGAGGAGACAAAGGAATACTTTCCAAGCAAGGGAACAGGACAAAACCCCAGAAAAAGGACTAAATGAAACAGAAACAAGTGACCTACTCAACAAAGAGCTCAAACAAAATATCATAAGGATGTTCACAGATATTGGGAGAAGACTGGATGACCACAGTCAGCTCATCAGCAAAGAACTGGAAAATAGAAAAAGGAACCAATCAGAAATAAAGAATACAATACCGGAAATGAAAAATTCACTAGAGGGACTCAATAGCAGAGTAGAGGATGCAGAAGAATGGATCAGCAACATAGACAAAATACTGGAGGAAATCACCCAAGATGAACAGCAAAAAGAAAAAGAATTATACAGAATGAGAACAGTCTAAGGGAACTCTGGGACAATGTCAAGCACACTAACATTCAGATTATAGGTGTCCCAGAAGGAGCAGAGAGACACAAAGGAGCAGGAAATTTATTTGAGGAAATAATAGATGAAAATTTTCCTATCCTAAGGAAGGAAACAGACATCCAAGTACAGGAAGCACAGAGAGCTCCAAACAAGATAAGCCCAAAGAGGCCCACACCAAGACATATTACAATTAAAATGTCTAAAATTAAAGATGAAGAGAGGATCCTAAAAGCAGCAAGAGAAAGGCCACAAGTGACATACACAGGAAAACCCATAAGGCTATCAGTGGACTTCTCAGCCGAGACCCTACAGGCGAGAAGAGAAGGGCACAATATATTTAAAGCACTAAAAGGAAAAAACCTACAGTCAAGAAGACTCTATCCATCAAGATTGTCATTCAGAATGGAAGAAGAGATAGAGAGCTTCCCAGACAAGCAAACATTAAAGGAGTTTATCATCAAGAAACCAGTTTTACAAGAAATGTTGAAGGGACTTATTTAAGTGGGAAAGAAATGACCACAAATAGAGATAAAAAAAATTATCAAAAAAAAAAACCCAAAAAAACCAGGCAATAAAACCACTCGTAAAGGTAAAAATATAGTAAAGGTAGCAGATCACCTACCTGTGAAGATAATGTGAAGGTTAAAACACAAATGTACTAAAATCACCTATTTCAATAATAAGAACGTGATGGATAGACACACACTAAACAAGAGACTATATATGATTTCAAAAACATAAAACGTGGGGAGAGGGGAGTGAAAAAGTAGAGCTTTTAGAAAGAAGTCAAGCTAAAGGGCCTATCAACTCAATATAGACTATTATATACATAGAATATTAAATAGGATCCTCATGGTAATCACAAATCAGAAACATAATAAGTAAGCAAAAAAGTCAGACAAAAGAAATCAAACATATTACTAAAAAAGCCATCAAACCACAAGGGAAGAGAGTAAGAGAAAAAGACAGGAACAGAGAACTACTAAAACATCCAGAAAAAAAGTAACAAAATGGCAATAAATATGCATTTATCAATAGCTACTTTAAATGACACTGGACAAAATGCTACAATCAAATGCCATAGGGTGGCCAGTTGGATAAAAACAAAACTCATGTATATGCTGCATACAAGAGACATACTTCAGACCTAAACACACTCACAAACTGAAAGTGAAAGGATGGAAAAAGATATTCCATGCAATTGACAAAGAAAAGAAAGGCGGGTAGCAATACTTATAGCAGACAAAATAGGCTTTAAAACAAAAACTGTAACAAGACACAAAGAAGGGCACTACATAATGATAAAGGGAACAATCCAACAAGAGGATATAACCCTTGTAAATATCTATGCACCAAACATAGGAGTACCTAAATATATAAAGCAATTATTAACAGACATAAGAGGAGAAATAGACAGTACCACAATAATAGTAGGGGACTTTACCACTCTACCTACACCAATGGATAGATCATCATCCAAACAGAAGATCAATAAGGAAACGCAGGCCTTAAATAAAACATTAGACAAGATGGACTTAGTGGATATATATAGAACATTCCATCCAAAATCCATAGAATACACATTCTTTTCAAATGCACGTGGAACATTCTCCAGGGTTGATCATATATTAGGCCACAAAATAAATCTGAATAAATTTAAGAATATGGAAATAATACCATCCATCATTTCTGACCACAAAGGTATGAGACTAGAAATCAACTACAGGAAGAAAACCAGAAAACCCCCAAAAATGTGGAGATTAAACAAAATGCTACTGAACAACGATTGGGTCATTGGAGAAATCAAAGGAAAATCAAAAAATTCGTGGAGACAAATGAAAATGAAAATAGGACATGCTAAAATCTGTGGGATATAGCAAAAGCGGTTCTAAGAGGGAAGTTTATAGCAATTCGGGCCTACCTCAACAAGGAAGAAAAGTCCCAAATAAACAATCTAATAGCATATATAAGGGTACTGGAAAAAGAATAACAAACAAAGGCCCAAATCAGCAGAAAGAAGGAAATAATAAAAATCAAAGCAGAAATAAACAAAATTGAAACTAAAAAACAATAGAAAAAATTAATGAAACCAAGAGCTGGTTGTTTGAAAAGATAAACAAAATTGACAAACCCTTAGCTAGACTCACTGGGAAAAAAAGAGAGGAGGCTCAAATAAATAAAATCAGAAATGAAAGAGGAGAGATTACAACAGACACCTCAGAAATACAAAAGATAAGAGAATACTCTAAAAAACTATATGCCAACAAATTGGATAAACTAGAAGAAATGGATCAATTCTTAGAAACCTACAACCTTCCAAAACTGGACCAAGAAGAAGTAGAGAATTTGAATAAGCCAATCACCAGTGAGGAGATTGAAACAGCAATCAAAAACCTCCTAAAAAATAAAAATCCAGGGCCAGATGGCTTCCCTGGTGAATTCTACCAAACATTCAAGGAAGACTTTATACCCATCCTTCTCAAACTCTTCCAAAAAATTGAAGAGGTGGGGAGGCTGCCTAATTCATTCTACGAAGCCAACATTATCCTGATACCAAACCCAGACAAGGACAACATGAAAATAGAAAATTACAGGCCAATATAACTGATGAACATCGATGCAAAAATCCTCAGCACAATACTAGCAAATTGAATACAACACTACATTTAAAAGATCATACATCATGATCAAGTGGGTTTTATTCCAGGGATGCAGGGATGGTTCAACATCTGCAAATGAATCAATGTGATACACCACATTAACAAAATGAAGAATAAAAATCACATGATCATCTCGATAGATGCAGAGAAAGCATTTGACAAGATACAGCATTCATTTATGATAAAAACTCTGAATAAAATGGGTATAGAAGGAAAATACCTCAACAAAATAAAGGTCATTTATGACAAACTCACAGCTAATATCATTCTCAATGGAGAAAAACTGAAAGCTATCCCTCTAAGAACAGGAACCAGACAAGGATGCCCACTGTCACCACTCTTATTTAACATAGTATTGGAAGTTCTAGCCAGAGCAATCAGGCAAGAAAAAGAAATAAAAGGGATCCACATCGGAAAAGAAGAAGTGAAACTGTCACTCTTTGCCACATCGGAAATAAAAGGGATCCACATCGGAAAAGAAGAAGTGAAACTGTCACTCTTTGCAGACAACACGATTGCATATATAGAAAACCCTAAAGAATCCACTAAAAAAGGTTTTAGAAACAATAAATGAATACAGTCAAGTTGAAGGATACAAAATCAACATACAAAAATCAGTTGCGTTTCTATACACTAACAACAAAGTAGCAGAAAGAGAAATTAAGAATACAATCCCATTTACAATTACAGTAAAAAGAATAAAATACGTAGGAATAAACTTAACCAAAGAGGTGAAAGATCTGTACACCAACAACTAAAAAAAAAATTGTTTGGGTAGATACCCAGTAGTGCATAGCTGGGTCATATGGTAGTTCTATTTTTAGTTTTTCGAGGAATCTCCATACTGTTTTCCATAGTGTTGCACCAGTTTGCATTCCCAGCAGTGTGAGAGGGTTCCCTTCTCTCCACACCCTCTCCAACATTTGTTATTTTTGGTCTTAGTGATCATAGCCGTTTTAACAGGCATAAGGTGGTATCTTAGTGCAGCTTTGATTTGCATTTCCCAATGATTAGTGATGTTGAATATCTTTTCATGTATTTATCAGACATCTGTATATCTTCTGTGGAAAAATATCTGTTCATCTCCTCTGCCCACTTTTTGATCAGGTCGTTTGCTTTCTTTGTTCATTTGTGTGAGTTCCTTATATATTATGGAGATTAACCCCTTGTCAGATATATGATTTGCAAATATTTTCTTCCAATTGGTGGATTATCTCTTTGTTTTGATCCTAGTTTCCTTTGCATTGCAGAAGCTCTTTAGTCTGATGAACTCCCACTTGTTTATTTTTTCTTTTGTTTCCCTTGTCTGAGAGGACATGGTATTTGAAAAGATCCTTTTTAGTTTCATGTCAAAGAGTGTACTACCAATATTATCTTCCATGTGTTTTACAGTTTCAGGACGTATCTTAAAGTCTTTGATCCATTTTGAGTTTATTTTTGTGTATGATGTGAGATAGTGGTCTACCTTCATTCTTTTGGATGTGGCTGTCCAGTTTTCCGAATACCATTTATTGAAGAGGCTATCTTTTCTCCATTGTGTGTTCTTAGCACCTTTGTCGAAGATTAGCTGTCCGTAGATGTGTGGTTTTATTTCTGGGTTTTCAGTTCTGTTCCATTGATCTGTGTGCCTGTTTTTGTATCAGTATCATGCTGTTTTGGTCACTATGGCTTTGTATTACATTTTGAAGTCAGGGATTGTGATACCTCCAGCTTTGTTCTTTCTTCTCAGGATTGCCTTAGCAATTCAGGGTCTTTGATTGTCCTATATGAATTTTAGTATTCTTTGCTCTATTTCTGTGAAGAATGTCGTTGGAATTCTGATAGGGATTGCATTGAATCTGTAGATTGCTTTGGGTAGTACGGACATTTTAACTATGTTTATTTTTCCAATCCATGAGCAAGGAATCTTTCCATCTCTTTAAGTCATTATCAATTTCTCTTGGTAATGTCTTATAGGTTTCATTGTATAAGTCCTTCACCTCCTTGGCTAAATTTATTCCTAGGTACTTTATTTTTTTAGTTGTGATTGTAAATGGAATTATATTCTTGAGTTCTTTTTCTGTAAGTTCGTCATTGGAGTATAGAATAGCAACTGATTTTTGTAAGTTGATTCTGTACCCTGCAACTTTACTGTAGTTGTTAATTATTTCTATTAGTTTTCCAATGGATTTTTTGAGGTTTTCTATATATAAGATCATGTCATCTGCAAACAGTAGGAGTTTCACTTCTTCACTGCCTATTTGGATTCCTTTTATTCCTTTCTCTTGCCTAATTGCTCTGGCCAAAACCTCCAGTACTATGTTGAATAAGGGTGATGATAGTGGGCATCCTTGTCTCGTTCCTGTCCTCAGGGGTATGGCGCTCAGTTTTTGCCCACTAAATATGATGTTGGCTGTGGGTTTGTCATATATGGCTTTTATTATGTTGAGGTAATTTCCTTCTATCTCCATTTTGTTAAGAGTTTTTATCATAATTGCTGTTGGATCTCATCAAATACTTTCTCTGCATCTATTGAGATGATCATGTGGCTTTTATTCCTCAATTTCTTGATGTGGTGTATCACATTGATTGATTTGCAGACGTTGAACCATCCCTGTGTCCCTGGTATGAATTCCACTTGATCGTGATGTATGATACTTCTGATGTATTGCTGAATTCAGGTTGCCAAAATTTTGTTGAGAATTTTTGCATCTATGTTCATCAGCGATATTGGCCTGTTGTTCTCCTTTTTTGTGCTGTCCTTGTCAGGCTTTGGTATCAGAGTGATGTTCGTCTTGTAGAATGTCTTTGGAAGTGTTCCATCCTCCCTAATTTTTTGGAATAGCTTGAAAAGGATAGGTATTAAATCCTCTCTGAAAATTTGGTAGAATTCCGCAGGGAAGCCGCTGGTTCTGGGCTTTTATTCTTTGGGATGCTTTTGATTAATGTTTCAATCTCTTTCCTTGTGATTGGTCTATTCAGATAGTCTGTTTCTTCTTGGCTCAGCTTTGGGAGGTTGTAAGAGTCTAAGAATTTATCCATTTCCTCTATCCATTTTGTTGGCATATAGTTTTTCACAGTATTCTCTTATAATCTGTTTTATTTCTGTGGAGTCTGTTGTTATTTCTCCTCTTTCATTTCTGATTTTGTTTATTTGAGCTTTCTCTCTTGTTTTCTTTGTAGGTCTGGGTAGGGAGTTGTCAATTTTAGTTATCTTCTCAAAGAAGCAGCTCTTTGTTTCATTGATCCTTTCTACTGCCTTTTTTGTTTCAACAGCATTTATTTCTGCTCTTATTTTTATTATTTCTCTCCTTCTTCTGACTTTGGGCTGTGTTTGTTATTCTTTTTCTAATTCAGTTATGTGTAATTTGAGATTGCTTATGTGGGGTTTTTCTTGTTTGTTAAGATGTGCCTGTATTGCGATGAATTTCCCTCTTAATACAGCTTTTGCTGTATCCCATGTGAGTTGGTATGGTATGTTATCATTTTCATTTGTCTCCAGATATTTTTTGATTTCTCCTTTAATTTCTTCAATTATCCATTGCTTGTTCAATAGCATACTCTTTAGTTTCCACATCTTTGTCCCTTTCTCAGCTTTTTTCTTGTAACTAATTTCTTGCTTTATAGCATTATGATTGGAGAAGATGCTTGTTATTATTTCAATTTTTAAAAATTTATAGATGCTTGCCTTGTTTCCCAACATATGGTCTATCCTTGAGAATGTTCCATGTGCACTTGAGAAGAATGTGTATTCTGCTATTTTTGGATGGAGCATTCTATTAAGTCCAACTGTTTTACCTTTTCATTTAATTCCACTGTTTCCTTGTTGATTTTCTGTCTGGATGATCTGTCCAATGATGTGAGTGGACTGGTGAGTTCCCCTACTATTATTGTGTTATTTCTAATACCTTCTTTCAGGTTTACTAATAGTTGCTTTATGAACTTTGGTGATCCTGTGTTGGGTGCATAGATATTTATAAGCATTATTTCTTCTTGATGGAGTGTCCCTTTGATCATTATATATTGCCTCTCTTTGTCTCTCTTTACATGTCTTATCTTGAAGTCTACTTTGTCTGATATAAGTAGTGCAACACCTGTTCTCTTTTGTTTACCATTAGCTTGGAGTATCATCTTCCACGTCTTCACTCTGAGCCTGTATTTGTCATTGGAGCTGAGATGTGTTTCCAGGAGGCAACACATTGTTGGATCTTGTTCTTTAATCCGTCTTGCCACTCTGTGTCTTTTTATGGGAGAGTTCAATCCATTTACACTGAGGGTGATTATTGATGTATGAGGGCTTTGCTGTCATTATATCACTCATTTTCTGGTTTTCCTGCATTTCCTTTGTTTCTCGTCCTGTGTGTTTTTGTCTACCCATTGAATTATGCAGTTTTTTATGATGTGTTTCTGTGTTTTCTCCTTATTTATTTTTTTGTCTCTGTTCTGCCTTTTAGTTTAGTGGCTACTCTGAAGTTTGTATTCAGAATCTCATGTATGGGCTGGCCCCATGGCCGAGTGGTTAAGTTCACACACTCCACTTCGGCAGCCCACAGTTTCGCTGGTTCAGATCCTAGACGCGGACATGGCACCACTCATTAGGCCTTGCTGAGACGGTGTCCCACATGCCACAACTAGAAGGACCCACAGCTAAAAATATACAACTATGTATTAGGGGGATTTGAGGAGAAAATGCAGAAAAAAATAAAAAGAATCTCATGTATAACATAGTCCATCTTCTGATGGCCTCTTATTTCCTTAGTCTAAACTGATTCAATCCCTTTCCTCCTCCCCTCCTAAGTTATTATTCTCATATCTTATTCCAATTTGTATTGTGAGTTTGTGGTTAAAGTGATTTTACTGGCTGCATAACATGCCATTGCATGACCTACCAGAACTTATTTTATCTATCACTATTATTAGATATTTAGCTGTTTGTTTTTACAAGTAAGAAGACATTAATGGCCACCAGATGGCCACCAAAGTGATCATGTGGCAGTACCACTGCATTGCCCAGATTTGGGTGGGGCCACTCACACTGTACTGTATGTGAGATGTCCCTGGGAGCACAATTTAGAATGTGTACAGTGCACTGCAGAGCTGTGCTGTGGTCATGTCTAGGAGCCCCAGGGACCCTGTCAGGGGAAAGGGGGATATGATGTGCTTGGAGATCCCAGTGTAACTATGAGTTGAAGGCTTGGAACTAAAGAATATCTTTGTTATCAATCGTAAATTTATTAGTCATGCTGTTACTTGTCTTCCCTCAGCAGTGCTGCTGAGAGAAGCGTGGATTACATACAGGACCAAATTCACTAGTTTCCTTATTCTTTTACCTATGCTTTGTGCTTAGGTTCTTCTATCTCTCTGAATCTCTTTCATCTTGTCTGACCCTTCCAGCACCTTCCTTCTCCACTGTTCTCAATACTCAGCTCCAGGAATCAGCATGGATCTGTGTAAGTCTAGGTGCCAAGAGTGGCACCTTGATAACAGAGCATTTGCAAAGACTTTCCTAGGGAAGAAGAGAACATTCTAT
Organism: Equus caballus; assembly: GCF_041296265.1. Classification (NCBI taxonomy): domain Eukaryota; kingdom Metazoa; phylum Chordata; class Mammalia; order Perissodactyla; family Equidae; genus Equus; species Equus caballus. Next base: position 24,958,129 of record NC_091687.1, read on the forward strand.
ATTGCTGATTTATGTTTACGAAGTCTCCTTCTGGGTAGAGCTTGGGTTAGAAAAGAAAGCATCTTCACAAAAAAATGACATAATTATAGTTTCTTTGCTGACCTGTACATTTTAAAGATCCCTATTTTGCTTGGGAGACCTATGAATATAATGAGACTAAAAAATTACACTTACTTCCCTTCAAATTCCTTCCTAGGATAATATCTTGACAGAAATTTTATATTTAGAGCTATAAAAATAAGACAACAAAATACTATCTATTGGAAAGAAAGGAAGGAAGAAAGAAAAAGAAGGAAGGAAGGGAGGAAAGGGAAGGGAGGAGAGAGTGAAGGGAAAGAGGAAGAAGGAAAAAGACAAAAGAAGGATGGAGGAAGGGAATGAAAGGGAGGGAAGTACCTCATGTGGGCTTCTTAAATCACTAAGCTCCTTCTTCTGGTGAAGCCAGTTAGTGTCACATAAGCAAAATCCTTGTTGTGCTGTATTTTCAAATGAGTGTTACTATTATATTCCCACAAGTGACTAAATTTTAGAATGTTAATCTTACTACATACACATTTTTGCTATAGTTGAATATTTGCTATCCTATTCTGATTCTGTCTATTTGTCTCCTTACTCTGTGTTTTGTGACCCCTTTCTCCCTTTATTTCTTTTTTCAGGTATTAGGGGTGGGGGGATGGGCCAAATGGGTAAAGGGAGTCGAAAGGTACAAATCTCCAGTTATAAAATAAATGAGACATGGGGATAAAATGTACAGCATGGTGACTATAGTTAATGCTGTATTGCATATTTGAAAGTTTCTAAGAAAGTAGATCTTAGAAGTTCTCATCACAAGAAAAAAAATTCTGTAACTATGTATAGTGATGAATGTTAACTAGACTTCTTGTGGTGATCACTTCAAAATATATACAAGTATGGAATCATTATTGTACACTTGAAACTAATATAATGTTTTATGTCAGTTATACCTCAATAAAAAAAGATAAAAACAGTATCATTAAAAATTCAAATGCCTGGGAATAAATCTAATGAAAGATGTGTAAGACCTCTAAACAGAAAGTCTTAAAGTTGTATTCAGAGAAAATTTAAAAGCTCTAAATAAACAGATGGACATATGTAATGGATTTGAAACTTATTATTATAAAAATGTCAATTCTCCCTAAAATTATCTACAGAATCATAACAATTCCAATCAAAATCCCAGAAGTTTATTATTTTTTTTTTTGAAATTGACAAGCAGATTCTGAAATATATACATGGAATTGCAAATAACCTAGAATACCATGACAAACTTGAGAAAGAACCAAGTGATAGGACTTTCCTACCTGACCTGAAGACTTAGTACAAAAATGACAGTAATTAAAACAGTATCGGGGAAAGGATAGACAAAGAGACCAAAGGAAAGAAGAGAGACCAGAAACAGACTCATACATGAATGCATTCCTGCCTAATAACAAAGTTGGCAGTGTAGAACAATGAGTAACAGTAATGCTGGGTCAATTGGATATCCAAATGGGAAAAAATGAAAATTAGTCCTTACTTATACTATGCACATAAATAATTGCAGGTGGATTATAATATAAATATGAAAGAATAAAGCTTCGAGATGATAACATTTGAAAATATCTTCACGGCCTTGAGATTGGCAACAATTTCTTAAACAGACCCCAAACAGCACCATTATAGGAATACATTAACATCTGAATTGCTTTAATGTCTAAACATGATCAGCAAGTTATGAAAAAATAGGCTGCATAATAATATATTAATAACACTGATAACTACCATTTATTGAGCATTTCCTATATACTAAGCACGCTACAAAGTTTTAAATGCCTTATCTCATTTAACCCTTACTATTACAATAATTATTATACAGTTGTGGAAACTGAGGCACAGAGAGTTTAAGTACCTAGCTCAAGGTTACTTATGCTGCTAATAAGTAACAGAGCAGCTATTCAAACCAGACTCCAGAGCTCACACTCTTAATGATTCCATCCAACGCCTATTTAAGTCATTGGATTTTATATAATGTAGGCATTTAATTGACATACTGATGCAGAACCTGAAGAGGACATGTAGGATGTCTTCGTGAAAATATATCAGGAGCCCCTGGATCCATTTGGATACTTCTCAGTGTTACATATTGCAAGATGCCAAAAGATAAGAATATTATAAGTGTACTGGCTGAAGCTTCTAAGGATAAATATCTCAGAAATCAGGTCAAAATCACACTGGTAGTTTCAATCTTCCTGTCATGTTATAGAAGAACATTTAATTACAGAGAGAAACATTCATGATTTATTGCTAAGGAATAAAGTAAAATATACAGTATACAGGAGTCTGGCTTCTACAGTGGGGGAAGAATTTCAGCAAACTATCAGCAGGATGTCAAATCCTCCTGCAGATAACAACAACAAAATCTGAACAAAACAGTTAAAAAGACAACAATGTGTATGTACTGGAGCATGAACAAAAGCGGGCACAAACTGGAGTGGAATTAGTCCTTGAAAATCAGGAAGCCCAATGTGCGAGGTTTGCAATTATGCAGCTTTTGGCCTGAAAGTTCTCCCCAATCCACAAGCAGCTCAAGACAGCTGAAAGCCTCAGCCTTACTGGCTTGAAAGGACAGAAGACATAATTTGGTGCTGGCAGAGCAGATGGAAAGTTGAGGAAGAAACCCTGGAAGATAGGGAGACACAGATGGGATAAATCTCAAAATCTGCTTGTAAACTCTGCCCAATTTCTCAACTAGTTTGCTAAACTACACATGCATGGGGAGACTCCAGTGGGCCCAGCAAAAAACTAACAGCTGAAAACTAAAAGAATAGTCAGAGATTTCAGCTGCTGCCCACTGCAGGGTAGAGAGAGTTTGAAGTTCTTTTTTTATTCTATTTATTTCTTTAAAAGATATATATTTAAAATAAAGATTAACATTATATTGTGATGTTTATAACATATGTAGATGATATATATATGCTAACAATAATATAAATTATAGGGAGATATAACTGAACTGTATACCTTTATTTATTGTTTCTTATTGTTTTTATTTTATTGTGGAAAAAACGCTTAACACAAGATCTACCCTCACAACAAATTTTTAAGTGCACAATATATTACTGTTCAGCAGATCTCTACAGCATCTTCATCTCGCTTTATTGAAACTTTATGCCTGTTGATTAGTAACTCCCCATTTCCCTTTCCCCTCAGTCCCTGGCAACCACCATTCCACTTTTGATTCAGTGAATTTTACTATTTTATTTAAGTCCTTAGCCCACTTTTTAATCTGGGTATTTATTTTTAAACTATTGAATTGTAGAGTTTTCCTGTATATTTTGGAGAATAACCCCTTATCAGATATACGGTTTGCAATGATTTTCTCCCATTCCGTAGGTTGCCTTTTCACTCTGGTTATGGTTTCCTTTGCTGTGTGTAAGCTTTTTAGTCTGATATCATCCAACTTGTTTATTTTTGGTTTTGGTGTCATATTCATGAAATCATTGACAAGATCCATGCCAAGAAGCTTTTTCCCTATGTTCTCCCTTAGGCGTTTTACAGTTTGGGGTGTTATCTTTTAAGTCTTTAATCTATTTTGAGTTTATATTTGTGTTTGGTATAAGATAAAGGTCCAATTTCATTCTTTGGCATGTGGATATCCAGTTTTCCCATCACCATTTCTTGAAGAGAAATTATGTATTCTGTATATTCTCTGCACCCTTGTTGAAGATCAATTGACGATATATATTGACTATGTGAGAGTCACTGGGGTAAACGTGATATTCATCCTTCTCCATTAACATTGTTTCCTGAAGTTGGGGAAGGCATACCCTAGGGTGTGTAGGGCCTGGGGCAAATAACATTCTGCAGGGCCACTATTTACATAAACAATTTGAATCACCCCAAGTCAGTGTATCCGTCCCACCCTTATGGTCTAATCACTCTCCAGGCTACTCTCTTAGAGGCCAGGTCCAGCCATAGGGACCCTAGGAAAACCCCAGAGTTTCAAGTCCTGGAGCTCCTGGGGCATCTGGTTTGTACCCTGCAGGGGGTGAGTGCTCTGAAGAGAAGATAGGGGAATGTGCCTTATGTGTCCGGGCAGGGTTTGGGGCACCTCACCCAGATGGCACTGCCAGTCTTCATCTGGCATGGGAATTCTGAGGAAGGGCCCAAGGTGGTATTATGCCATCTCTGTCTTTGTCCTTCTCTCTCTCTTCCTCTGGTCACCATACTAAATCTCATGGGGACTATATCAGAGCACACTTGTGTGATGCCATGCAATGCCCACTCCCAAAACCTTCTTTTTGACCAAAAATCTATAACAAATCTGTGTCCCCAACATGAAACCCAGGTGTCTTAAGTCTCTCTACCTCACACAGGGCAGGTTGGAACAGTCCTTTCTCCCACCTACATTGTTGGAGAGTTGGATCGCAGCACTCTGCTTTCTAGATTGGCTGTCAGTCCCTCAATAGTTTTTTGTGTAAAACAGCTTTATTGAGACATAATTCACATAACATATAATTCACTCAAAGTGTACAATTCAATAGTTTTTAGTGTATCACAGAGATGTGCAACTATCACCACAATTTTGGAACATTTTCTCCACCACTAAAAGAAACCCCGTACCTCCTAACCATCAGTTCCCATTCCCCTCCCCCCTCAGCCCCAGGCAACCACTAATCTATTTTCTGTCTTTATAGGTTAGCCTATTCTGGATAGTTCATAGAAATGGAATTGGACCATATACAGAGTAGGAAGGGGATCTTTCTGTGTCAATATCTGCTTAGGAAGTCAGGTAGTTAACTAAGTTAGCTAACTCTTTCTTTATGAATGGAGGGACTGTCCCAAATGAAGTCCAGTTTGCATTAGGAGAGGCCTATTTCTTTTCACGGAGAATGGTTAAGGAAATAATTACCTGGATGGAGGCAAGGAAGTCATCTGAGTAGAGAAAGTATCTTAGAGTATTTGTTACCAAGAAATACTGTATTTTTTCCCAGAATGATCTTAACTCTGCAATTGCTCTGTGTACCAGGTAGGGCAGATGCATCTAGTTTATGAATAAGGTCAAATGAACAGTAATAATTCATATTCCACTGGCTCATTACCTGCAAACTGCCCCCCTCTCAAATATTTCTGGGAGTCTACATGGTATATTTATGATTAAGCCTGCTCCCCACAGTCACTGCCCCTACTTTGCAGGGCACCACACTGTTTGTGCCACCCTGACTGGCTGTGCCTGGTCTACAGTAAGAAGGGGAAATGTACAGTTATGGGTGAAGCCCAACCTTCCTTCAATATGGTAACTTTCTCTTTTCTGTGATCCTTCATGGGTTGAGCTAGGGACGAGTCCCAACCCCACATTGTTCTCAGGATCACAGCATGTCTGCAAACAACTGAGGCTTCGTTCCTGGCTAGATGGCTGTACCTGGCTCTCAGAGGGTAAAGAGAAGGAAAACTCCTTGCAAATAGACCTGTTTGGGGGCTGCCTGCAAATCCCCAGAGCTTCTCAGAGATGGCTGAACCCCAGCAGTGAGATCTCTACCGTATTTCGAATTTCCTGTCTGAGTAAATCTTCATGTCTTTTATTTTGGGGCATGCAAGAGCTTGGCCTGAGAGCTTACTGCTCTCAGTCTGGTCTTTCTCCTAAGGCCGGGAGAAGGAAGGACAGCAGAGGATACTGTGCTGAGTACAGAGACATACCACCCATATGCGACACAGCGATGTCGCCACAGCCTCTGGTCTAAGTCTCCCATAGGAAGTCCAATTACCAGTATTTCATCACAGCACAGTGTTTTAGGTTCAGCTCCTCATCCCACTTAGGTCCTGAGCTCACAGTCCACACAGTCTTCTTGAGGTGTGGGGCCCAGGACGAGTTCTGCAGAGCCTGTGCTCCAACCTCAGGGATGACTCCTGCTCCTTTGTAACCTTTCCTGTGATCTAACACTAACTTCTGCGTTCTTTTTGCCTTCTTATCTGTCTGCTAGTCTAGAGCAAGTCAAATGCCCCCACTGATTCCTACAACTAGATATTGTGGGGAGTCATGATAGACTTTTTTCCTGCGTAGAAAGAGAGTATGGGAGATTACGAAATTGACTGTTTTGACTCAGAGACTTTCGAGGATAACCACGCTCCTTTCTGCTAAGAGCCACTTAAGTGTCCCTATCACAAGTCCTGTGAGAGCAGTGGCCCTGTCCTCAGCAACCAGGTGCACTGCCACAGAGAATGGGGACTGAGAGCTACCCCAGGGACAAGACCAGAATAAGATGCTCTCTCATCTGCCATCGCTTCTTCCTGGGTATGCTTACAGAAGACAACTTGGTTAAAATCTAAAATGCTTCTAGTTTCTACAACTATCATATAAGCACTAGCATCCAGCTTACACTCTAAGTTTTGGCATAAGCATTAAATCTACTGAAGCATCCATGACTAGACACAAAATTTGGGTCAGGATTTCTGAATTTTGCTTTTACATATTTGAATAGATGGCTAGCCTTTCTTTGATCATCACTTACCATCATAAATTGAGTCCTTCAAAGCAAAAAATTATACAAATGACATCAAAGTACATAAGCTGTCCAGGGAGACCTAGTAAAAAAGACACAGGAACGAGGAAGCATAAGCAGGTGAGGCAGGTGCTCTTTGTAGGTACACTTTGCAGTATTCACCTATATACTGGACTGCTTTGAATTTTCCATATCTCTGAAATGAAATGTTCCTGATGGAACAGCTTGTTGAAGGCAGTGGTTCTCAAAATTTTGGTCTTAAAATCCTTTTACACTCTTAAAAATGATTGACAACCCCAAATAATTTTTGTATGGGTAATATCTATCAATATGTATCAAATTAGAAATTAAAAATGAAAAATTTTAAATATTTATTAATTTGTCACCATATTAACATAAGTTACATTCTACAGGTTAACATAAACAACATATTTTTATGAAAGATAACTATTTTCAAAACCAAAATAATATCTGTCAGAAAAATGGCATTTTTTTATATTTTTGCAACTCTCTTTACACTTGGCTAATAAAAGACAGCTGAACTCTCTCATCTCCTCCTTTATTTAATCTGCTATGACATCATATATCATGTTGCCTTTGGGAAATCCCACTATACACTCATGAGAAAAAGGCAAATAATCACTCCTCGTGCACCTTGACTCCAGCTGTCTACGCAAGCCCTCTTGTACTCAGTGTCCTGTGCATATGCCTTGCAAGCAATGGGTCTGACCTCCAGATTACCAGTTGAAAGGATCTCAGCAGTTACCATTGCTGCTGGGACAGCTGCAATTGCTTATCAAGCTTACAAAAGATTTTATGTTAAAGATCATCGCAGGAAATCTACAGTAAAACTTCACATGCAGAAAGACAACCCCAATGTGTACTGTCATTGTTGGAGGTCCAAAAAGTTCCCATTCAGTGATGGATTTCACACAAAATACAACAAAGAGATGAGGCAACATGGGACCTCTGATCATTAAGAGAAAAGAAATTTAAATGGACACTTTTGGTCCTGCACACCAATGTCATGATGTTACCTGATTGTTTAATTAGAATGACTACCACTTCTGCCTAATGTACATCCTCTGGGTTCTAGATGTGGTATATTGCAAACTACAGCTTTCATAGTCACAGCATTTGCCTTACCTGTTGAATCATCATGGTGCACATTTGCTTAAATGAAGGAAAAAAGTAAAAAGGGGAAACCACCCTCATGACCTGGGGGTTATTCTGGTCTTGTAAGGATCCATTTCTTTACATTTAAAATAATGACGTTAGAATATATTTTGTATGTTTAAGTTAATGTATTAAATTATTCTCAAAATAAAAAAAAAGAAAAACAACTTTGGCCTCACAGCTTCCCCAAAGGATCCCTGATCATACTTTGAGAACTGCTGGCTTAAGGGATCAAATTTGTCTTAAATCAGGGCTGTATAGCATACGCATTATCTGCATATGGCTTGCAGCTGGAAGAAACCATCTTATGTATCAACAGAGAAAGAGGTTGAAGCAAACCCCTCCCCTGTACCACTGGGCTAGCCTGTTTCTTTCCCAACAACCTGGACTCCCCCAGATGGATGGACAAAGTATATGGCAATCTCAGAAGGGAACGGCAGCGTAAGAGGAAGGGAGTTTGGTGGTCTGCCTACTGGAACTTCCTCTTGTACCACCCAAAGGAAAGTCCATCATAAAGGAGGCCTGGCAGCTCTGGCTAGCACAGATTGGACTAGAGGACTCACTCAGTAGCCGAGGGACACAGGCAAATTTAAAGCCTGTCAGATGACACACATGTGAAGAATAGATATAATAAAAAGAGAAATATTTAATCAAAAAGCGAACAAAACCTCAAAGCATCATGTATTTTCAATAGATGCTCCTCTACCTGACTCCCCTGCCAACATGCATGCTACCTATTAAGTTTCTCAGTCTGCTGCTCTACTCACGCTCTCAGGAAAACTGGCCTCCCACAGGAGAAGTCTCACTCCCTGGGCCCTTCCAGAGTTTCCATCCTTGAGTGGTGCCCTAGGTTTTAGCCAGCTGAACACAGATGATGCCCTCTCCCAGTTAGATTCCTTTAACAGAAAGGAGAGGCGGTTACCAGAGGGGATGGGGGTGGGAGGAGGGCGAAAAAGGGCACATTTAGGGTGACAGATGGCAACTCGACTTTTGGTGAACACGATGCAGTCTATACAGACGTTAAAATATAATGTACACCTGAAATTTATATAACATTATAAACCAATATGACTTCAGCAAAATAAATTAATTAAAAACAAAAAGAAAGGAGAGGTCAATTGTCAACTGTCAAATTGAGAGGTCAATTGTCCTCACCACTCCCAGGGATTTGTTTTGGGTGGAGATATATTTATTCCTTGTACTGTCCCCTCTTACTTGCATATATGAATAGGGAAGGATGCCCTATCTAAGAATCTGGTTTGGCCTAAAGTAAATAAAAATTTGTAATTTCCAGGCACTGGCTAAGTTCTTGTACCACTAAAGAGTGGCCACCAGAGAAAGATGGTCCCAAGATTTGAAAGGGCAGTAGAATGGATCCTCATGCCTTCTACATTAAAAAGCCTCCTGAAGAAAGGAGGGTGAAGAAAGAACTGTTACTGCCGTGGAAAACAGTCTAAGTGAAATCTTCACTGAGGGCAGGGGACCTGCAGATCTGCCAGCATTTAGGAAAACACAATTCCTTAAATGGTGTTTATATTTTTTAGTCTTCGAAAATATTGGTTGTTCTTAGGACAAGTTTGTATTCTTGCCAACAGTTGTCCACAGGTATCCACCAGATTTTAAGAAGAATGAGAAAAACTATCTTCACTTCACACCATGGTTGAGAGAGATCAAAGGTCACCCGACTTAACATAGCAAAGCCAGCAGTGGATGTTTCTGCAGCACTTGCCTGTAGTGTCAGTCTAAATAACTCGGGCTTTGGCGGAACATCTGCTGTGGGTTATTTTGCCTAGTGAAGTCCCTGAGATAGGAGAGGGATGGCTTTTAAGGCAGGTGAGCATCAGTAGTTAAGGGACCGAATTTCCTATACCATGAAGGCATGGAAATTTGGGAGCAGCGAGGAAATGTCCCTCACTGAGAGTGGGAGAAAGATGACTCCCCAGCCGGCACTCCGGGGCACCTGGGAATGAAGCAGAAAATGAAGCATGTCCTCAACGGATGCTGCTGTACCAGACGTCCTCTTATATCAGCTGTGTTTCCTTGAACTCTGAGGATAGTTATGCCAAGTAACCCCTTGAAAGTTATTTTCTCCTACACTGTAATTTCCCAGGTCATCCTCTCAGTCGGGGTGTTTAACGTGTACAGCCTTGTGCAGCTGGAGGAGACCATAAGACAGACAGGATTGGGAAGCCAGACAAGAAGCAGGAAGGTTGCTCCTTTCCTTTGCTGTACTGTGTTCCTTCATCATGTCACTTCTTATGTGACACTAATGTATACCTTGCTTGGTTCCAGGAAACTATTCCTATTCCACTATGCTGAAACTCTTTCCTTTCTGACCCACTAAGTTGGAATCCTGAGGCCAGAAATTATCTTTTGAATCTCCAGTTTGTCATCACCTAGTACCATCTGGCATTCAATCAAAATTTAAATGGAAAAAAACTGAAATAAATTTTCCTTAAGGAGAAATCATTACATCTATTTGGATCCAAATAATTAAGAAACAGTAAGAACAAAGAGTGTGAAGGTACGCATATCGTGATTATATAAATGCAAAGATTTACTTGCTTGTGTCTTTTTATTATACATGTTATGTTCCTGGGCAATTAAATTAATATTGGAAGAATCTTTCTAGTCAATTAAATATTTAGATAACTGAGTATGCTTTCACATTATCTCTTGTTACCAAACATATCAGTTTATTCAAAATAAAGGGACTGAAAAAAAAATCAAAAGAAAAAAAAAAGGCCTGTGGCTCCTCCTCCAGACACCCCCTCCGAACGGTGATGAATAGGAGGGACAGTTTCCCCCCCTCCGCACGGGAGACATTATCCTTGCAGTGTTTTAGGCTGTTTTGAAATTCTTTTCTTTAGAAGTGATTTTTTCCCTTAATATCAAAGAGCTGCTGCTGTCCCTGTGGCTAGCGCACCGGGGCCGAGGACACGGCGGCGCGGCTGGTGACCATGCAGACTAACGATGGAGCAGCCGGGGACGCGCTCTCCAGGGTCTGCAAGCCGCGCACACCTTGACTGACAGCGGATTCCTCTCCACAGGTTTCCCCGTGGGAACGTGCCCCACGCGATCGTTCGGTTTTCTTTAAAAAATCGTGGAAAGGGCTCGGCCAGCGGAGGGGCCGGGTGCGGGGGCCGCGGGAGCGCATCGAGACCCGGCTCCGGCCCTGCGGTGCGCGCGGCCGCGGACGGGCTCTGCGGGCCGGTCCCGCTCCAGGTCCCGCGGGGGAGCGGCAGCGGCAAGGGGCGGCGCGGGGCCCGAGAGCCCGCTCTGGGCCGCCTAGCGCGCGGAAGGCGCGGCCGAACGCTCCCGGAGCCCGCCGCTCCTGCCCGGGGCTCGGCGGCTCGGCGGGGTCTGGACGGGCGGGGACACCGCGTGGAGCGCACCCGCCAAGGCCAGATGTACCAGAACCCCGCTGCGACGCTCCCGCCCGCACTGAAGCCCCGCTTCGTAAAGAAAGTCCTAGCCTGTCCGCGCCGGGTCCCGAGAGAGGCGGCGGCACAGCAACGAGTGTGAACGCCGCACAGGAGGTTTGTCCCCGCCCGCGCGCCGTACCGCCGGCCCAGCAGGGCACGGCGCGCGGCCGAGATGGGCGAGACCATGTCGAAGAGACTGAAGCTGCATCTGGGCGGGGACGCAGAAATGGAAGAGCGGGCGTTTGCCAATCCCTTCCCGGACTACGAAGCCGCCGCCTCAGCGGTATTCGGCGCTGGAGCGACCGAGGAGGCAGGGTGTGCTCGCCCTCTGCCCGCCGCTGACGAGCCCGGCCTCCCTTTTCACAACGACGGGAAGGTGAGTAGGCCAGGCCTCAGGCCGCGCCACGGGGGGAGCGCCGGCGGTGGTAGCGTCCACCCGTCCGCGGTTGCGTCCGCCGGCCCGCCCCGCGGCGCGATGACGTTACCGTGCGCGCGCCGCGCTGGGTCCAGGCCTCGTGGCGGTCGCTGATTACTTGGGGAGACCTCTGCGCGTCTTCGGGTTGCGCGAGGTGTATTCGTCCCAGGCAGGCCATCCGAGGGCTGTCCCCTTCTTTTCAGTTAGCCTCTGCTCTCTGGGTGGGCGCCCCCTAGCCCCTCCTCCCTCTGAAACATAGTGACGCAGCGCTCTATTTTTGCCAGGTAGGGTGACTGTCCGGCTCCGCTGGCGGTCGGTGGGGAGGTGTATTTATGAGAGCCCTGTCGACGAAAATAATCCATAACCAATCTATAAATGAAAATTTGAGTGAGTTTATTCTGAGCTTAAATCTGAGGATTATAACCCGGGAGAGTCTTTCCACAAAGGAACAGAGCACTCCAAAGAAGTGGGGGTATAAGGGTGGTTATATACCCTCAAAGAAGGTGTTTCACAAGTGATTGAAATGTCCCTCCCACAATAGTCACAAGATTGCCCTGTCGGCATAGCACTTGATGGACACAGCAGGTCGTGGGTCTGCTATCTTGGTGGGCGGAGCAGGAGGCAAGTCTGTTGTCTCCAGCTGGGCGGTCACAGGTGAGCGCAGCAATCAGCTTCTAGCCTAAGGAAAGATACTTAATCCTTAAGGAGACGCCAACAGTGGGAGGGGGAGGGAAGTTGCACCTTTATCTCAAGGGCCTTTGCTCTTGCCATAGGGAATCTCTAAAGCAGATATACAATGCATGCTCAATGGCCTCGGTCAGGCCCTTATGGAAAGACAAGGTCAGGCCGAATTAGGTTTACACCAAATGGCTTCCTCATATATTCCAACATATCCTATTACTTGCCATTTTTGTCAGCCCTGAGCACTCCCCACATCTGGAGCTGCATACGTACCCATGGACGACCTTTTCATAGTTTTCCTGGGGCCGATCTTATCCCCTGGGCCCCTGCCCTAGGAATTTAGGGCAGGCACGGGAACAACAAAGCTGCACGGGAACAACAAAGCATTGTTGGTAAGCCGTTGGTCATCTGTCTGTGTGCCCAGGAGTCGGAAGGGCGAAATCTGAACAAACGTTAACTTGGTAGGGAAAAGTGGAAATAAAGGAGGACGTGAACATCAACATAACTGTTTTCATGTTTGGTAAAACCATACATCTACCGCCTAGGTGATGCGGGGTCGGTGAGCCGAGGAGTCGAAAGAAAGATTTCTTAGACTCTCAAGATTTGGCAGTAGTGCTCTTTTATTTAGAGAATAGTGTGGAATAGCATGGGGACAGGACCCATGGGCAGGCAGAGCTCCTGCTGCTGCCGCTGCTGCTGCCCCCACTGGCATGGGGACAGGACCCATGGGCAGGCAGAGCTGGTGCGTGGGGACAGGACCCACGGGCAGTCAGAGCTCCTGCTGCTGCCCCCGCTGGCATGGGGACAGGACCCATGGGCAGGCAGAGCTGGTGTGTGGGGACAAGACCCACGGGCAGTCAGAGCTCCTGCTGCTGCCCCCGCTGGCATGGGGACAGGTCCCATGGGCAGGCAGAGCTAGTGTGTGGGGACAAGACCCACAGGCAGTCAGAGCTCCTGCTGCTGCCCCGAGTTGAGGGTTAGGGCTAATTTTATAAGGCATGGGTACGTGACTTATTTCTACTGGAGAAAAGAAAAGATGATGTAAAAAGTCATTAAATGATTTCAGTGCAGATGGGGTCTGGTTATTGTGCGGTCATATAACTTTAGATACGAATCTGGCCATATAGATCGGTATCTAGGTGAGGATGCCCTGGGCTTCTCTCCCTGGGGCAGCCCTAATTCACACCATAAAAAAAGTCCACTGGGTCATATAGTTTGGCATGTAGGCCAGGTCACCTTGGGCTTCTCTGGCTGGGGCAGCCTTAATCCACATCATAGGTGGTTGTTTTTCCACCGATCTCGGCGTTCCAAGTCCCACTTCCCTCCCTGGCTCCCCGTGTATTTTGTGTTCCAAAAGGTGTAAGTTCGTCAGAACTAAGAAGACAGTTTTGAAAGAGCCATTGGTCTGAATATGGAATCTGAGGCAAGTGTCTCCTCTAAATCTCCCTTTCCTTAAATGTGGTTAAAAACGGAATAATTCCTAACTCACAGGGATGTCACTGATTGATTGAATTAAAGTGTATAAATTGCCTGGCAAACTGCCTAATATGGTACCTAGTAGACCCCCGATAAATGTCAGCCTCTTTTTTTCCCCCTGGAAATTCAAGTCTTATGGTTTAGAATTCATATTTCAATATTGATTTTTCTCTAGATTTCTCCTGTTTTCACATACATATCTGTTATATTTGTGACTTAGTGTTCATTCACGTTTTTTTTTTTCTTTGAGGAAGACTGGCCCTGAGCTAATATCCATGCCCATTTTCCTCTACTTTATATGTGGGATGCCTGCCACAGCGTGGCTTGGCAGGCAGTGCGTAGGTACACACTTGGGATTTGAACCGGGGCTGCCGAAGCAGAATGTGCGAACTTAACCACTGTGCCGCCGGGCTGGCTCCTTGTTCACGTTTTTTATATTATTTTTATAATAAATCTTTGGCAAGCGTTAAGAAAAAATCCATCCTTCATGCTTATTATCAGTGGCCATCTCATATAATCAAACTCCTGACCACTATTTGAGTCTCCGTGAGAACAACAAAGAGATGGAAATAGTTGTTTCATTTTCTACCTCATGGAGAATAAACACTGGTTCTGAAATTACATGTTTTTCTTTTTACCCTTTTTATCTGGTAAATGTGATTTTTGACCTCAATTATATACCAAACTGACTTATGTAACAGAAAATTAAACCACAAATAACTAGTGGGGCTTGTGATATCTGTATGCAGTTAAACAAAATAGTGGGAGTGGGGACCCATGCCAGTGGTTGTGATTAGTGGATATGCTAAAGAAAGGGGAAATGGAAATTGTGGTGTTCTTGAACATGAAAATGAGAGCACATTAAAGGGAGAGGGATTGTGATTTTAAAAGGTGGAAAAAGGGGCCAGCCTGGTGGCTAAGTGGTTAAAGTTCCACGTTTTTCACTTCCGCCGTCAGGGTTGGCAGCTTTGGATCCGGTGCAGACCTACTCCACCCACCAGCCATGCTGTAGAGGCATCCCGCAGACAAAAAATAGAGGAAGATTGGTGCAGATGTTAGCTCAGGGCTAATCTTCCTTACCAAAACAAAAAAAAAAAGATGGAAAGAATGCTTCTTAGTTATAGGAAAGTCATAAGAGAAAATAAATATTAAGTTCCGCTGTCTTCTGTATAGATACTTTACAATTGGCAGATTATTACATTTTTTAATTCTTAAAATATTATGTTAAATTGTATTTAAGATAGAAGATATCCAATTAACCATTTGTTTTGATAGACATGAAGTTTCATGAAAATGAGGATATTATGGGTTGAATTGTGTCTCCCAAAAAGATATGTTGAAGTCGTAATCACTGGAACTTCAGAATGTGACCTTATTTGGAAATAAGGTTATGGTAGATGTAATTAGTTAAGATCATCCTGGAGTAGGGTAGGCCCTTCATCCCTTATAATTGGTATCCTTATAAGAAGAGAAGAGAGAAAGAAATGCACAGGGAGAAAGAAGATGGCATGTGATGATGGAGGCAGAGAGTAGAGTGATGGTTCTACAGGCCAAGGAATGCCAAGGATTGCCAGCAAACACTAGAAGCTAGAAGAGGTAAGGAAGGATTCTCCCCTACTGGTTTCAGAGGGTGCATGGCCCTGCCAACGACTTGATTTTGGATTTATGGCCTCCAGAACTGTGAGACTATAAATTCCTGTTCGTTTAAGCCACTCAGTTTCTTTTGGCACCCCTAGGAAACTAATAGGGAGGGCAATTTGTAAATCTCTAATTTAGGCATAGAGGGATAAGTTTTTCTTGGTGAGGTGTGCTGTCGGTGAGAAGAGATTACAGAAAATTTACCAACACAATAAAACTTTATTACAAAGTATCCTTTAAGTCATTTACTGAATCTCATTTTAGGTTAGCTGTGTATATGTGTGGTGTAATCAGTGAATCAATAAATTCTCTTCCAATTCTAAAATCAGCTCAAGTCTCCTCTGGATCATATTTTCATAAGTAGGCTTTTGTAAACTTTTTAACAACATTGGTCCAAATATTATGAAAAGCAGTGAACCAACGTAGTAGCAGTTTTTTTAGTTATGGAAGGTATCTGAAGTAGATACTGTTGGCTACTTATCTAACAGCCGTTTCTTCCCTTCTTTTTACTTGATTTTGTGGTGGCCATGGACTTCAGGCAAAGTGAACCCAGCTCTGGGGACTGAATCATAATTAATCTAAGCCAGTGGTTCTTAAAAGTGTGCTTCTCTGACCACCAGCATCAGCTTTATCTGGTGTATCATCAGGATCCAGTCAGACACACAGTAATTTGATAGAGAAAGCTTAATATAAAGAGCTATTACTAACCGTAACAAGACTGGAGTAATGAGAGATTGTCTCATAAAAAATAAAGCAAACTCCAAAGAATATGGGACTAGCAGGTGTAAGAAGCCGGCTACTCCTAGGGCTGAGAGGGCATTCAAGGAAGAGGCCTCTGTTATTAGCTGTCTGTTGCCGTGTAGTAAATTATTCCAAAACTTAGTAGCTTAATAAATGTGTATTATCTCACATAGTTTCTAAGGGTCAAGAATCCAGTTGCAGGTTAGCTAAATGGTTCTGGCTCAGGGTCCCTCACAAGGCTGCAGTCATCTGAAGACTCAGCTGGAGCTAGAGAGGCTGCTTCCAAGCTCACTCACACAGCCATTGGCAGGCCTTACTAGCTGTTGGTTAGAGGCTTCACTTTCTTACCACGTGGGCCTTGCCATAGGCTGCCTATGACATGGCAGCCAGCATCCTCTAGAATGAGTGATCAAAGGGAGAGTGTGCTAGAGCACTGAAAATGGAAGCTGTCTTCATTTATTATGTATTCTCAGAGGTGACATACCATCACCTCTGCCATATTCTATTCATTAGAAGCAAGACAATCATTCTAACCCACACTCAAAGGGAGGAATTACACAAGAACATAAAAAGCAGGAAGTTTACAGCCCTGTAGCTAGGGCTGAGATTTCCAATTTGTTGGGGAGGGCATGGCCATAGTTCACTGGGTGACAGAGAAGTTGCGGTGATGCTGCAGCAGTGGAACTTGCTGGAGATGCACCATCTAGAATATGCAATGAGTGTTATAGTAAGTGAGAATATATAAAGTTTGTAATGGGGGCACAAGAGAAGAAAGAAGAGAGATTAATTTTGTCTACTGGCATGAAGAGTAGCAGAATGTGCTGCCCCCAAATATGCCACTTTGATATAAGAATTATTTTGAACTGATTATTTTTGAGAAACTGCAGACACAAGAGAATCTCAGAAAACAGAATAGAAGTTACTCTTTTGTAAGAGACATTTACGTTTATAAAGGAAGTCTCCATTTGTAAATGTCTCCCTGTCTGTACCAGGAAAAGAAAGATGACTGAATGTCCAGAAACTCTTACCGATGCAGAAGGCGTGGACTTAAATCTGCTTAAAAACCGTACCCTTTTTTACTCTGCTTTTCCTAGTAAGCTCCCATAACTGGCCTCTCTCACCTGCCTCTCAACATCTTTCTTTTGTCTTTAGCTGAAGATGGTATTTAAGGTGGTGGCTTGGGCAGTATTGGGAAGTTACTCAGTTTTCCTCGGTATCTCCTATGTATACACAGGAGGTATACGTGTTAATAAACTTCTTGTTTATCTTTCTCTTGTTAATCTGTGTTTTATTATTGGGGGGGAGGGGTGGAGGTGGTTAGGAGGGGTCTCAGCCAAGAAATTATAAGGTAAAAGGAAAATTATTTTTCTTTCCTTACAGTCATCAGGGAAGGCTTTTCAGATAACATGACATTTTTGTGGCCCTTTAAGGATTAAGTGGTGTTAAAAGATAAACTGAGGCATATTAAAAATTTAAGAGTTTGTTTAAGCACAAATCAATTCAATTCAGGCAGCACCAAACTGGAAGTGGTTAGGAGCTCTCTGGAGACAGGAGCCAGGGGAATGACTTACATAGAGAAAGTGCGGAAGCAAAGAAAGGAAGTTATTTGATTGGCTATAGCTTAAAGCCTAGTTGGCTGTTTGTGATTGCCTGTCCTCAGTGTTTTGATTTCATAACTTTGAGGCATTACAGGCTTAGATTTTGGTTTGCTTATATAGGCTGCCATGACATTAGAGCCACTCAGTCTGATAGCCTCCTAGTTTAATTAACAGTGGGATTTGCCAGGCTAAGAGAGAGAACTGATGAGCAAGGACTTAAGAGATACTATGTTAAGAGAATGGCAAGAAGTAAAATTTGACTGGAGAAGAGGGAGCCTGAATGACATTGGATAGTAATGAGGCTGAAAAGGTAGATTGGAGCCAATTCTGAAGGACTCAATGAGTCCTAAGGATTTGAAAACTTTTTCCACAGAAAAATGAAGATAAAGAAAACTTTCACTTGGTCTCTATAATTTTGCATAATCTTAAACTGTGGAAATGCTTTATTTTATAATTCTTTAATTTTCCATATTTTTATTTAGAAATGTATTCTTTTTCACTCCAAAATTTGGTTATCTTAATCTATCATGAAAACAGAACTTCTCAGTTGCCCAGAGAAATATTATTCTTTTTTCCTCATCTAAATGAACTAAAATGTGAGTGAGGGAGGGAATATACTTTACAACCTTTCTCCTCAAAGTGAGATTTGTGGACCAAAAACATCAGCGTTTCCTGAAAGCTTGTTAGAAATGCACCCTAGAAATTCCACCCTAGAGCTAATGAACCAGAATCTACATTTAACCAGATCCCCAGGCCAGAGGATTCATTTGCCCATTATATTGGAGGAGCAGTGCTTGTAGCTTTGTTGAATTTTCTTTTAATGTGAATTTAACCTCTAGCCAATTTTCAATTCCTGATGTGGAAAGATTGACATAGAATTGTAATGGGAAGATTATGCAGGGGAGACTACAAAATATTATAAGTTAACATTTCCCATTTATTGGAAATAAACTGTGGAGTATAGAGCACTTAAGAACTTGGATAAACTGTGTTTGACTCCTACTTTTCTGTCACCTATTAGCTATAGACTTTGGGCAAGTTATTTAACCCCATTGAACTGACAAATAGAAATGGCAAGCAATAGGATATATTGGAGTATATGAGGAAGCCATTTGGTGTAAACCTAATTTGGCCTGACTTTGTTTTTCCAAAAGGGCCTGACATGGCCGTTGAGCACACGTTGTATATCTGCTTTAGACATTTACTATGGTAAGAACAAATGGCCTTAAGATAAAGGTGCAACTTCCCCCCACATTGGCATTTCCTTAAGGATAAGCATCTTTCCTTAGGCTAAGAACTGATTGCTTCACTCGCCTGTGACCACCCAGCTTGAGACAACAGACCTGCCATGTTGCTGAGTCCACTGAGACAGCAGACCTACCTGCTGTGTCCATCAATCTCTGTGCTGACAGAGCAGTCTCGTGACTATTGTGAAAGGGACATTTCAATCATATATGAAACGTCCTCTTTGGGGGTATATACCCACTCTGTACACCCCACTTCTTTGGTGCCCTTTAGGAAGAAAGGCCCTGGGCCATGGTCCTCACATTTTACCTCAGAAGAAACTCTCCTAAATTTTCATTTATAGATTGGTTATGGATTATTTTCATCAACAGAACCTTGGTTTTCTCCCTTCTCAAATGGATAATAATAGTACCTTCCTTATATTATAATATAAAATGTGATAATGAAGAATTTCTTAAAAGTTTATTTCTTCATTGGAATAGAAAAAACATTGCATACTCTTGACTTTCTCCTTCTCAAAGAAATGCTTATTCTTATCCCTTTTCTTTCTGAGTAAAATATAGTTGGAAATACAATAGTCATATGTGTATGTTCTCAGATTGCCAACAGTTCCCGGATTTCTAAATCCTATACCACATATTTTCCTCACTCTCATCATCTCTGAAATGGAGATACTAACATGCCTGCTGATGGTGATGAAGATGAAAAAGGAATAACAACCACTTGGAGATGTGGATGTTGGCAAGTCAGCTAAACTCAGCTCACAATTCGGTCAGCTCATGCTCTTCACATTTGGGCCTGAACAAAATTGAAAATTGTTGTATATCGTGATGTAGATCTTCAGAATCACATGCTTATGCTTGAAACCTTAAACAGGAGCTCTGAAGGTTTAATTCATGATTACCTAGGGCCTGCTGTAGCTCATTAGTGTTTCTCTTCTCCACTTAACTTTGCTCTTTGAGAACAGGAATCTTTTCCTGTATATGCTTGAATTATTGTTATTATTTAAATATGCCCGCACTTGATACTGAGCTGGAAACACAGTAGGAAATGTCAGCACAAATAATCCATAAACAATGTATAAGTCAAAATTGGATTGAGTTTATTATGAGCCAACCCTGAGGACTGTGTAGCCTGGGAGAGTCCTTTCACAAAGGAAGGGAACACTCCCAAGAAGTGGAGTGTACAGACTGCTTATATACCATCAAAGAGCGTGCGTCACATATGATTGGAATGTCCCTTTTACAATAGTCAGTAGATTGCTTTGCTGGCACAGCAATTAATCCCTTAGTTTAGGGAGAGATGCTCATCCTTAAAGAAATGCCAATGTGGGGGAAGTTACATCCTTATCTTTAAGGGCATTGTTCTTGTCTTTGGGACATAATAAATACTTAAAGCAGATATACAGTATATGCCCAGCAGGCCACATCAGGCTCTTTTGGAAAAATAAGGCGAGGCTGAATTAGTTTTAACCTAAATGGCTTCCTCATATACTCCAGTATATCCTATTGCTTGTCGTTTATTTATCAATACTCAGTGAATGTTGAATGAATGAATAAATATATTGAAGTAAAAATCTTTTATTGTTTTACTAGAATCATTTTTATCTATTATTTAATAACATAATTTTATTTTTAAAAATTTTCTTCTGGGGGCCAGCCCCATGGCTTTGGCAGCCCAGGTTCATGGGTTTGGACCTACATCCCTTGTCAGCCATGCTGTGGTGGTGTCCTACATACAAAATAGAAGAAGATTGGCACAGATGTTACCTCAGGATGAGTCTTCCTTAGCAAAAAAAGAAAAATTTCTATTCTGTATCTAGAATGTTATGTTGGTTCCTAGACAATATTCAAAGCTAATGTAAGACAGGGACTGTGTACTTTGTGGGGATCCTGGGTGAGGAGTGTACTCTGTAGGGCAGCTAGAAGCCTGCTAGGGCCAGAGTAAGTTTTGAGCAACTTTTGCTTAAATGGAATTGGACAGAACAAACTGATTTTCCTTTTCAGAAAATGTTTCTCTAGTCTATAGAGTTTAGTTAACACCATGCAGCAATTGTTTAATCAAAATGAAACCTCACTTTTCACTGAGAGCCTTCTGTAAATAAATATAATTTGACCACAAAGTCCCACTCTTCCTGTGGGCTTCTTATCATTCCTTTAGGTATAATTATGTATGTTTTGAGCCCTTGTGACCAGTGAATTAATATGCCCTCACTTAGCAGTTGTCCTTGGTTCTTTATTGAACTTATGAACTTCCTTGTGATTATGATTTATATCTGGTAGAGTGTATGCATAGCAGATTATCAATTAATTTTTATGACACAAAATAGATACATCAAAATTAGATAGATTGTATGTTTAGGATACGTAATCTAGACTATTGTCTGTTATATTACTGAGTTTGAAATAAAACAGAAACAGACATGATTACGTAAATACATGCCTATTTTTCAAAGAATGAACTATTTCAAACATCTAAACAAACAGCATATCGTTGACACATTCAGTTCAGGTAAGGATGCTTCCTCTGTTTCTTGAAAATACTGCTAGTGAAGGTAGATGTTCCACCACCATCTAATTCTTTACTGTCAAAAGATACAGCTTTTATTTCCTTTTCTCCTTTAGTAATTTACTTTGAGGTAATGATTGGGGTACTTTTGCGTATTCATTTTTGTTTGCAAGTGGAGTGTCAGAAAACCAAGCCCACCTCCTTCATATGTGTAAACCATCACAGAGCATCTCACAAGAGATTGTTAGCCTAGGAGTTTTGAGATTATGAAATGCACTTAGATCAAACCTTACCCCCAAAGAAAAAGGTTTGTTAACACCTTTCCTAAGAAAGAGTTACTGGTGTATATACATTTGCGTATATACTGGTGTGTATGCTTTCTGTATATCATTGCGCATACAAAATGTGGGTCAAAAAGCTATTTTTATTATGTTTAAAATTTAGGGGGGGCCAGCTCCATGGCCGAGTGGTTAAGTTCACGTGCTCTGCTTTGGCGGCCCAGGGTTTCATCGGTTTGAATCCTGGGCGTGGACATGGCACCGCTTATTAAACCATGCTGAGGTGGCATCCCACATGCCACAACTAGAAGGACCCACAACTAAAAAATGCACAACTATGTACCTGGGGGCTTTGGGAGAAAAAGTAAAAAAATGAAATCTTTAAAATTAAGGCAAGTCATTGTTAGCTTCATTTCTTCATTTATAACGTGGGGGTGATAATACTATAAGATTATCAAGATTAAATTAGTTGAAGTTTAATTATTAGTTAAATTAGATGAAGTTTCAGGTGCCTACATATATGAGGAATGTAGTGAATGATTTTATTCGTAAGCTCTCCTGGTGCATTTAAGGTCTTATTCATACTCAGAACTTTGATTCATGCATAACTGTTCAAAACTTACCTTTAGTTTTTTTGGAGTTATTGATATGTGCATGTTAAACACCTATTTTGAGACTTTCTACTCTCTCCTATTTGAAGTTAAGATTATGATATTTTTGAACTTGTCAGTCTTTAAGATTTCTGTATTTTTATATTTTGCAGGTGTATTTCCTCAAACACAATTTTCATCAAAAAATACAGAAACACAATAAGTATTTCAGAAAGAATGATGCATATTTCTTACTTTTCAGATAGGACTCCTTGTTCCTTTAGGAAATACCATGTGTTTCACATAATGCCTTTTTTATATCCTCTGTACCTCAGCATAGAATACCTTCCCCTCTATTTTTCACGTGGCCAACTCCTAGTCCTTCTAGGAGACTCATGTTAGATGCTGCTTTCTTCGTGAAGCTTTCTCAGAGTTGTCCAGGAAGACTTCACTACTTGTCCAGTCCCAAGCCATTTGAAGGGCTAAATAAGAAAGTTGTATTAGTTTTCTATTGCTACCATAAAAAATTACCACAAATTTAGTGTCTTAAAACTGCACCTGTTTATTTTCTCACAGTTGTGTAAGTCAGAAGTCTGGGTACAGTGTGGCTCCTCTGGTTCAGCTGCTTAGAGTTTCACAAGGCCAAAATTAATGTGTCAGCAGGGCTCTGGGGATGAAACTGTTTCCAGTCTCATTTAGCTTTCAGCTGAATTCATTTCCTTGTGGTTGTAGCGCTGTGCTCCCTATTTCCTTACTGCTGTCAGCTAGGGGCTGCTCTTTGCTCCTAGATGCTGCCTGATTCTTTTTCATGCTTTCTATGTGGCCCCTCCAGCAACAGCAAGTCAGGTCTCTCTCACACTTCAAATCTCTCTGACTTCAACTTCTGCCACCCTCTTATCTCTGCTTTTAAAGGCTCCTGTAATGAGATTGGCCCCACTTAAATAATCCAGTATAATCTCTGATTTTAAGATCTGTACCAATTTCAGGTTCCAGGAATTAGGACGTGGACGTCTTTAGGGGCTATTGTGCCTACTATAAGAGTCCTTAGCATGTTGGTTAAAAGCTTGGAGTCCGAAACTGGCTGCCCGGGTACAGACTCCAGTTCTCCCACTTACTGTTTGTATCACTTTCGGCAAGTTACTTTACCTCTCTCCCTGTGCCTTGTATTTGTCATCTGTAAAATGGGGATAATAATTGCACCTTTGCCATGGGGTTGTCATGATGACAGTGACAATGACTGATGGAAGGGGGCACCAACAGACTTAGACAGAGGATGCACATTCTTTTAATGGAGTTTAGGATACGACTTCCTACACACAGACAGCTATGCAAAGCATATTCAGCAGCACTTTTCCCCTTGGAGGAACAAGCTTTCATGGCCTTCTACTCCACTAAGTGATGATACTCCCTAAGCAAAGAAAGGTCTCTTCAGTCCTACAAGAAGCCTTGTTCCAGCCTCACAGTGGTTATTAATGCCTTCCCATTTCCTCTTCACCCTTCTGAATGCTCTGGCTACATACTTGTGTGCCTCCAGAAGCAAGGATTTGAGAACAACCCCAGTAAATTCCTGAATGCCTTCTGCAAGTTCGTTTTCCAAGATGTACCTTTTTCCTAGCAATTCCAGGCTGTAGACATGTCTGAAATCTTCATATGTCAGTCTCTGTATACATACACCTTTACCCGCATATGCCATATTGTACATTGTTACTTAGGCATTTATTATGTGGTGGCATAATTATGTTTATGTTTTTCTCATTAGACCAAGAACTTTTGAGGGTGGGGACTTGATCTTATTCAACTTTTTGTCCCAATAACAGTTCCTGGCACATGGAGAGCAACAATTATTTGTTTTTGAAAAGAATTAACTGAATAAAATAATCTAATACTAGACTCAAAATTTGCTTATGATACACATTTTTTTCCTTAACTGTTTCATAATTACCTGAAAGTTACAGAAATATATATAATGCTGGCTATTTCCTTGTATGTTTAGTTGTTAATATACCTATTAATGATTGCTAAGCTTTATACCAAGGTAAGGAAAATTTGGACATTTATCTTCAGTAACAGTTTTTTAAAAAAATGTTGATCTATTCTAATAACTTGTAATATTTATAAAATTTATATCTACTTTTTATTTTTTCCAAATGCAACACAGAAAATAGCCTATGAACATGCTGACCTGAATCCACACCTGGTATAAAATCATGAGTGGAGGCAGAGGTGCAGAATATGTGCATATGTTCATGTTTTAGGAAGTCACAAATTAGGAAAGAAATTATTCTCCTTAATTATTCTCGTGAAGTTCATGGAAAAAATATCCTGACTAAAGAGGAATTTAATTTCCTGAAGTCTTTTTCAAGCACATAATTGGGGTAATCTGTATACTTAAATAACACCCAATGTATTTATGTCTACCTGTCTCATTCTCTCCTCTCTTTGAAAAAAGCTCTCTCATCCTGATTCCAAGGTTTATTACCATGAAAAACATTGTGAAAAAGAAAAATAAGTTTTCCCATAAGCATGCATTGTACATCATTTGGAATAATGGGTGCAGTGATGCCTTATAAGGAGGTTTATAGTGATTAGTACCTACTCCAATATAATTTTGCTTTATAACACTTTTGGGCATCCTTCTTTTGAAAAATTACCTAGTATGTAGGAAAAGAACATTTTCTTTCTAAATGCAGTGTAATTGCTAAAAATCAATCTCTGGGGCTGGCCCTGTGGCCTAGTGGTTAAGTGCAGTGTGTTCCGCTTCAGGGGCCCAGGTTCAGTTCCTGGTCGTGGATGTAGACCACTTGGTGGCGGCCATGCTATGGCAGCAACCCACATACAAAATGGAAGAAGACTGGCACAGATGTTAGCTTGGGGCACATCTTCCTCAGCAAAAAAGTAAAATAAAATAAAAATCAATCTTTGAGTCAGAGTTAAAACCTCTAAAATTAACTGCTCCTGCTGTTTCTGTGCCATGTGGCAGATATGTATTGTATTCATATGGTGTGATTGAGTGAAGCTTGTAAATCTTCTGAAAATCTAAAAGTAAGCTGTAAATACAGAATCAAGCAAAGATTTTCACAGTAAGCATATAGCTTGGGGAAGCCCAGTAACTTTGGGATTAGACAGTCTAGTCAGAGTTCCAACAGTCTGGTTGTCAGGTGACCTTGGGTAAGCCTCAGTTTTCTCACCTAAAAAATGAAGACTTGTTTGGTGATGTCAAGATTAATTGAAATATCATGTAAAGCACTTAGTGCCAGGCATGTAGTAGGCTTCAGTAATTGTGTTACCACATACAATCATAGGTTCTTTATCCACCACACAAGAGGGGCCCAATCAAAACTGGAACACCAAGCTTATGGCAAGGAAAGGGTTTTTATTTCCAGTGACGCCAGCTGGGAGACTAGAGTGAGCCCTGAAATTCATCTTATCTCCCAGAAAGGTGGGAGGCAAGGGGTTTTAAAGGTTGCAAGGAATACAGCTGCTTGTAGGGAGGGGGAGCCTGTGGCCTTGTTGGTTGGCACTTTCCCACCAGCCTATGTCTGGCCTTGTGAGGCTGTTTGTATGGAGGAGGATGGTGAGATAAGGGAATCCTCCGGTGGGTGTCCTTCATTGTCTGCCTCCATGGTGGATAGTGGAATTTGGTGCCAGGAAGCCAAGAAGCAAGCAAGGAAAGGGGATGAATGCCTTGGTTTTAACCTGATATGTTCTAGGGTTAGGAGAACCGATATCAGGGCCAGTGTCAATTCTTAATTATCTTAATAATCATACCATTGTAGGGGATCAGAGTTGGCTACCCCTAAATGTGTCTCTTTGGCTTGATTATTTTTAAGAACTCTGAAAGAAACTTTGACCTCCCCTGCAACTGCCTAAAAGAATTTCAAATAGAAGGGCCTGTTCCATGAAGGACCTAATGCTGTAAGATAACTGTAGTGTAATGTAAAACGTCTCTCAGGTCACATTGTCTGTAGCTGGCCCATTTATATTTCATCTCCATGTAAATTGCCTTCCACCCCCTTGAAGTCCCAAATCACTACCCACAACACCCTCCTTTGTCTTTAGATGAAGATGGTATTTAAGATGAGAGCTTCTGCCATCTTGGTGAGTTGCTCAGTTTTCCTGAGTGTCTCCCATGTATACGTGTTATAAAGCTATGTTTGATTTTCTCCTGTTATTCTGTCTCATGTCAGTTTAATTCGTAGCCCAGCCATAAGGACCCAGAGGGGAGAGAATATGTCTTCCTCCCCTACACCATCATTAAATGAGATAAGCCAGTTAGAGATTCTCCTGGTACAGCAATCTCCATTAAATACTAACAGAATAACAGCATAGTAAATTTTCTTCTTTGTTCATTAGGCTTTGGTTCCAATAGAAACAAACTAGAAATGTCTTTTATGAGAGAGAGAAAATGAGGAACTAGGAAAGATACCTTAAAGCAAAGGGCAGAGAAATTACTTTTACATGGAATTTTGGCAAATATTAACAGGAATTAGGGTAAGTAATCATAAGCCTTAGACCTATATTCCAGTGGCGTTTATAAGGAATAAACCATGTGCTTTGGGATAAGGTTATCATGACAGGGCTAAGACTGTATATAAATGTGAGTTACACCTGCATTCAACTATAATAAGTGGAAAACTCAGCTTGGAAGTATTTTAATCAGATTATTTCCCCCATAGAAGAAGAAGTATAGAAATAGGCAGCTGTTGGGGCTGGCTCTGTGACTGAGTGGTTAAGTTCGCACACTCCGCTTTGGCAGCCTGGAGTTTCACGGGTTCGGATCCTGGATGTGGACATGGCACCGCTCATCAGGCCATGCTGAGGCGGCATCCCACATAGCACAACCAGAGGCACTCACAACTAGAATATACAACTATGTACTGGGCGGGGGGTGGGGCTGTGGGGCTTTGGGGAGAGGAAGAAGAAGAAGAAAAAGGATTGGCAACAGATGTTAGCTCAAGTGCCAATCTTTAAGAAAAAAAGAAAAAGAAAAGAAATAGGCAGCTGTTGATGTTGATTCATTTCAACAAGATCAAGGCCAGGATTTCTGTAGTTATTTTGGTCTTTCTCTCATGTTTTTTGTGTTATCGTACAAGGTGGCTGCTACAGCTTCAAACTTCATGTCAAATTTTATAGCAGGGAGAAGGGAGAAAGAAGAGGGGAGTGCCAGCTTTCTCGTTCTCTTTTATCAAGAAGATAAGAACCTTCTAAGAGCTCCTAGAAGATTTGCACTTATGTCTCATTGGTCAGAACTGTATCATGTGGCCACCTGTGCTCATAGGGACTCTGGGAAAGCAAGTAGCTCTTCTTGGGCTGGGTGCATTGTTCCTCTGAATATAATCAGAATTCTGATAATAAGAAGGGTGGCAGGAATAGATGTAGGCTAGGTACCACCTTATGGGCTGTGCCACACCAGGTATTCAAGAGGTAATACTCTAATTTTTTTCTTCTCAATCAAATTCTTGTGCATCTCTTTGATTAGTGGTAGAAACCAAAAGGCATGACTCAGGAGGCTTAAGTTACTAACTTGGAGTCAAAAAGTCATTAAACAGTTGGATGGAGAATCAGACAATTATTCTTTTTGGCACATTCATTAACAGCAGTAAAGTGAAATACATTTACAAGCACAAGATCAAAATTGGGAATGACAAATCTAGAAAGCATTGCTCGAAAGCAAAGATTGGTAGTAAAAATCTATTTGTATAGTACTCATTATATCACGTCTGAGATGGGTGAAATATTGACATTGCATTCATTGGTATGCTATGTTTATCATCTTATTAAGTAAGCATATTTATAAAGATTTTCATAAAGTTGCTCTTGCATACATCTCTACTTTTCCATGAGGGAATGTATTCTACTGGCATGGTTGAATTGGAATTATTATAATTTACTTATTGCTTTGAATAACATTTAATAAAAAAATACAGTTTGGAAAGCTGATGCTATGTTTTAGTCACAATAGAGTCCATTGTCCAGCCTGGCCATTTTAAGCTTGGGCAAGTGATAAATATAATGTTTAGGGGGAAAATCATATTCAATACCCATATTATAGTAGAAATATATATTTGTAAATACCTACATTTAAATCCTCTTGGGAGTAATTGGTTGGTCTTAAAATGGATATGCCCATCTCTGAATGCTCAAATATTACTTACAGTAGTTTAAAAATGTGTGTGAGGAGGGTAAAGGTGTTATATGAAGCTGAGGTGCACAAGGAGGTGGAAAAACTGTATTTTTTTTAACTTTAAGTTAAGCAATTTTAAGTAACTTATAGTAATGATGAGATAAGATCTTTATGGAGGACTGTCTGTACAAAACAGGTATAGAACTTAGATGTAAAAAGCAACTACTCAAAGGCACTGGAGAGTAAGCAGGCTAGAGTGTAGTTGCTTTTTGTATTATGTCCAGATTCTCTAGTATATGCTTGTATATACTTTTGTATTTTGTATTTTGTGATTAGAGTATCTGATTTGGAGAGGGGAGCTATGTGAAGTTGGTTCCCATCTCCATGTCTTATATCCTGGAGCTAAGTGTCATTTACACAGTGCACACACTGGCAGCAGGGAGTGCCTGTGGGAAAAAGACATTTTCAGGAGAACCAGAAAATGAGACTGGGTAACCATGACTGCTAAAGACCAGGGGAGAGGGATGACCAATAGAAAGGATACCCAAATTTAGTCTAAATGTATGTCTAACCAAAATTTGAACTATCCAGGCCTGAAACATCCTCAGAGAAGCTCAGCTAAAGACAAAAGATCTGAACTGAAACCAGAGCTGGTGCCCAAGAAACTGAATTTTCAGTTCAATATAGGCAAGAGAACAGTGTACAGATTAACATTTCAGATGCAATAGTAAATTACCTCTCATGCAAAGAACCAAGAAAATAGAAACATTCTCAAGAGAAAAGAAGATTAACTGAGTCCAACTCTAAACCATTATCTGGTCAACCACGTAGTTAAACTAACAGACAAAGTTTTTAGAGTAACTGTTTTGACTGTCTTCAATGAAATAGAACAAAATATGCTTTAAATGAATGAAAAACTAGGAAATCTCAACAGGAAAATAGAAACCATAAGAAAAGAACTATAAGGAAATTCTTGAACTGATGAATACAATATCTGAAATTAAAAAGTTACTGGATGGAATGAGCAGGTAAATGGAGATGACAAAGGAAAGAGAGTGAGTGAACTTGAAGATAAATCAATAGAAATTGTCCAGTGTAGAAAATAGAAGAAAAAGATTGAAGGGAAAAGAAGGAACAGGACTTCAGGGACCTGTTAGATTATATTGAACCATTCAGCATATATGTAATTGGAATCATAGAAGGACAGTAGAAAGAATGGATCAGAAAAAAGTATTTCAACTGAAGTAGCAGTTGAAAATTTTACAAATTTGATGAAAGATAGAAATTTACAGGGGCTGGCCCCGTGGCTGAGTGGTTAAGTTTGCCCGCTCTGCTTCAGCGGCCCAGGGTTTTGCCGGTTCGGATCCTGGGCATAGACATGACACTGCTCATCAGGCCATGCTGAGGCGGCATCCCATGTGCCACAACTGGAAGGACCCACAACTAAAAATACGCAACTATGTACTTGGGGGGCTTTGGGGAGAAAAAGGAAAAATAAAATCTTTAAAAAAAAAAAAAGAAATTTACAGATACAAGATACCCAACACTAATAAATAAACACAAAAAAGCCCATATCAAGGAAAAGATAAAGAGGAAATCTTAAATGGAGTGGGGGGAAAAACCCACGTTTTATATAGGGAATCTGGTTAATGGCTGATTGCTCACTAGAAATCTAGGAAACCAGAGGAGAGTGGAACAATGTATGAAAGTACAAAAAAACCCCTGAGACTTTGTCATAGCAGCCCAGCAGTACAAGAAATGTTAAGGAAGGTGATACCTAATGGAAACTCAGACACTAAGAATGAATGCTAAGAATGCTTTTTACCTTTCAATTTGTTTACAAAACGTGATTGTTCTAAGCAGAAGTTACAGCATTATCTTGTAGGATTTATTTCTTATGTAGATATAGTACATATACCAACTGTAACAGAAAAGATGTAGTGGGATATAAACCTATATGGTTTCAAAGTTTCTACATTTTACATGAAATGGTACATTATTTATTGCAAGTGAATTGTGAAAAGTTATGGATATATTGTATTCTCTAGAGCAACCACTAAAAAGCAAAGAAATAGAGCTAAAAGCTCAGCAGGAAAATTAAAATGCAGTTCTAAAATATATTTAAATAACCCAGAAAGGTGAGGGAAAGGTCAGGAAAGGGGTGACAGAAGTGCAGGTAGAGCAGGCAAGTGGAAAACATATAATAAAATGATAGCTCCAGTCTCAACTGTGTAAATAATTACATTAAAAAAAATCAGTGAATTTGGGACTGGCCCAGTGCTATAGTGGTTAAATTCCTGTGCTCTGCTTTGGTGGCCCTGGGTTTGCAGGTTCAATTCCCAGGCGCAGGCCTAGCACTGCTCAACAAGCCATGCTGTGGCGGGCATCCCACATATACTGGAGGAAGTTGGGCACAGATGTTAGTTCAGCTGCAGTCTTACTCAAGCAAAAAGAGGAAGACTGGCAACAGATGTTAGCTTGGAGCCGATCTTCCTCCCACACACACACGCACACAATCAGTGAAGTAAATGCTCCAAGTAAAATACTATCAGAATGGATCAACAACAACAAAAAAGACCTGACTATGCTGTACAAGCCATGCACTTTACATATAAAGGCAGAGAGGTTGATAGTAAATGGATGACAAAAGTAAGGGTAAGCAAACAGTAAGCATAAGAAAGCTGAACTGACTATATTAATATATAAAATGGATTTCTATGACAAGAAGATAAAGAGGCCACCAGATTTTTTCCCCCAGTTTTATTGAGATATAATTGACGTATAACAGTGTGTAACTTTAAGGTGTGCAATCTGTTGATTTGATACTTTTATATATTGCAGTATGATTACCACTATAATGTTAGTTAACACCTCCCTCACATCACGTAATTACCATTTCTTTTTTGTGGTGAGAACATTTAAGATTTACTCTCTTAGCCACCTTCAAATATATAGTATGGTATCGTTATCTATAATTACAGTGCTGTGCATTAGATATCCAGAACTTCTTCATCTTCTACTTGGAAGTTTGTACTTTTTTGTTTTTATTGAGTTCATAATAGTTTACATCAGTGTGAGATTTCATTTGTACATTATTTCTTGATAAGTGCTCCCCTTCACCCCCTGTGCCCACCACCCACCCCCTTTCCCCTGGTAACCACTGAACTCTGTTCTTTGTCCATGTGTTTGTTCATATTCCACATATGAGTGAAATCATCTGGTGTTTGTCTTTCTCAGTCTGGCTTGTTTTGCTTAACGTAATTCCCTCCAGGTCTTACCATGTTGTTGCAAATGGGATGAATTTGTCTTTTTTTTTCTATATTTAAATTTTATTAACTCATTAAATATGATTACTTCTCTGAAGTAAAGTAGATTATTACACAAGATGTATTCCCAAAGAAAGGATCAACATTGTTTAATAAATTTATTTATTTTAAAATTTTTTTAAATTAATTTTTGTTTTTATAGCAGTAACATTGGATTATAACGTTATGTAGCTTTCAGATGTGCATCATAATATATTTCAAGTTCTGTGTAGATGACATCATATTCACCACCCAAAGACTAATTATAATCCATCACCACACTTGTGCCTAATCACCACTTTCACCCTTCTCCCTCCCTCCTTCCCCACTGGTAACCACCAATCCAATCTCTGTTGCTATGTGTGTGTTTGTCGTTGTTTTTATCTTCTACTTATGAGGGAGATTGTATGCTATTTGACTTTTTCCCTCTGACTTATCTCGCTGAGCATAATCCCCTAAAGGTACATCCATGTTGTCACAAATGTCTGAATTTCATCATTTCTTATGGCTGAGTAGTATTCCGTTGTGTATATATACCACATCTTTATCCATTTGTCCCTTGATGGGCACCTAGGTTGCTTCCAAGTCTTGGCTATTGTGAACAAGGCTGTGATGAACATAGGGGTGCATGTATCTTTATGCATTTGTATTTTCAGGTTCTTTGGATAAATACGCAGCAGTGGAATAGCTGGTAGATCTATTCTTAATTTTCTGAGGAAACTGCATATTATTTTCCATAGTGGCTGCACCAGTTTACACTCCCACCAGCAGTCTACGAGGGTTCCCTTCTCCCCACATCCTCTACAACACTTGTTCTTTCCTGTCTTGTTAATTATAACCAATCTGACCAGAGTGAGGTAATATCTCATTGTAGTTTTGATTTGCATTTCTCTGATAGTTAATGATGTTGAACACGTTTTCATGTACCTGTTGGCTGTCTGTATATCTTCTTTGGAGAAATCTCTTCATATCTTTTGCCCACTTTTTAATTGGGTTGTTGGGTTTTTTGTTGTTGAGATGTATGAGTTCTTTGTATATTTTGGATATTCACCTCTTATCCGATATATGGTTTGCAAATATCTTCTCCCAGTTGTTAGGTTGTCTTTTCGTTTCGTTGATGGTTTCATTTACTGTGCAGAAGCTTTTTAGTTTGATGTAGTCCCATTTGTTTTGTTTTTTTTTTTTTTTTGGTTTCCCTTGCCTGGTCAGACAGGGTACTTGAAAGTATGCTACTAAGACCAGTGTCAAAGAGTGTGCTGCCTATGTTTTCTTCTAGAAGTATCATGGTTTCAGGTCTTACATTCAAGTCTTTAATCCATTTTGAGTTGATTTTTGTGCATGGTGGAAGATGATGGTTTATTTTCATTCTTTTACATGTGGCTGTCCAGTTTCCCCAACACTGTTTATAGAAGAGACTTTCCTTTCTCCGTTGTATGCTCTTGTCTCCTTTGTCAAAAATTAGCTGTCCGTATATGTGTGGGTTTATTTCTGGGCTCTTGATCCTGTTCCATTGATCTGTGTGCCTATTTTTGTGCCAGTACCGTGCTGTTTTGGTTACTATAGCTTTGTAGTATATTTTGAAATCAGGGAGCGTGATACCTCCAGCTTTGTTCTTTTTCTTCAGGATTCCTTTGGCTATTTGGGGTCTTTTGTTCCATATACATTTTAGGATTCTTTTTCTATTTCTGTGAAAAATGTTGTTGGAAATTTGATAAGGATTGCATTGAATCTAAGACTGCTTTATGAAGTATCGACATTTTAACTATGTTAATTCTTCCAATCCAAGAGCGTGGAATATCTTTCCATTTCTTTGTGTCTTATTCAATTTCTTTCAACAATGTTTTATAATTTTCTGTGTACAGATCTTTCACCTCTTTGGTTAATTTTGTTCCTTGGTATTTTATTCTTTCTGTTGCAAAAAGAATAAAAATATGTGGGATTGTATTCTTAATTTCTCTTCCTGCTGCTTTGTTGTTAGTGTATAAAAATGCAACTGATTTTTGCATGTTGATTTTGTATCCTGTGACTTGACTATATTCATTTATTATTTGTAAAAGTTTTTTAGTGGATTCTTTAGGGTTTTCTATATATAAAGTCATGTCATCTGCATATAGTGACAGTTTCACTTCTTCTTTTCCAATTTGGATCCCTTTCATTTCTTTTTCTTGCCTGATTACTCTGGCTAGGACTTCCAATACTGTGTTAAATAAGACTGGTGACAGTGGGCATCGTTGTCTGCTTCCTGTTCTTAGAGGGATAGCTTTCAGTTTTTCTCTGTTGAGAATGATATTAGCTGTGGGTTTGTCATATATGGCATTTATTATGTTGAGGTATTTTCCTTCTATACCCATTTTATTTAGAGTTTTTATCATAAGTGGATGCTGTATCTTGTCAAATGCTTTCTCTGCATCTATTGAGATGATCATGTGATTTTTATTCTTCATTTTTTTTAATGTGGTGTATCATGTTGATTCATTTGCGGACGTTGAACCATTGCTGCATCCTTGGAATAAAACACACTTGATCATGATGTATGATCTTTTTAATGTATTGTTGTGTTTGACTTGCTAGTGTTGTGTTGAGGATTTTGGCATTGATGTGCATCAGTGATTTTGGCCTGTAATTTTCTATTTTTGTGTTGTCCTTGTCTGGGTTTGGTATCAGGATAATGTTGCCTTCGTAGAACGAGTTAGGAAGCCTTCCCTCCTCTTCAGTTTTTTGGAAAAGTTTGAGAAGGATAGGTATTAAGTCTTCTTTGAATGTTTGGTCGATTTCATGAGGGAAGCCATCTGGTCCTGGACTTTTAGTTTTTGGGAGGTTTTGGATTGCTGTTTCAATCTGCTTACTGGTGATTGGCTTATTCAAATTTTCTACTTCTTGGTCCAGTTTTGAAAGGTTGTATGTTTCTAAGAATTTTTCCATTTCTTCTAGTTTATCCAATTTGTTGGTGTATAGCTTTTGATAGTATTCTCTTAAAACCTTTTGTATTTCTGAGGTGTCTGTTGTAATCTCTCTTTCATTTCTGATTTTATTTGAGCCTTCTCTTTTTTTCTTGGTGAGTGTAGCTAAGGGTTTGTCAATTTTGTTTATTTTTCAAAGAACAAGCTCTTGGTTTCATTAATTTTATCTATTGGTTTTTTAAGTCTGTATGTCGTTTAATTCTGCTCTGATTTTTATTATTTCCTCCTTCTGCTGATTTTGGGCTTGGTTGGTTGTTCTTTTTCCAGGTCCTTTAGATCTGTTATTAGATTGTTTATTTGGAATTTTTCTTGTTTGTTGAGGTAGGTCTGAATTGCTATAAACTTTCCTCTTAGAGCCACTTTTGCTGTATCCCATAGATTTTGGCATGTTGTATTTTCATTTTCATTTGGCTCTAGATAGTTTTTGATTTCTCCTTTGATTTCTTCATTGACCTAATCGTTGTTCAGTGGCATTTTGTTTAATCTCCACATTTTTTTGGCTTTTCTGATTTTCTTCCTGTAGTTGTTTTCTAGTTTTATACTTTTGTGCTCAGAAAAGATGCTTGGTATTGTTTCGATCTTCTTAAATCTATTAAGAGTTGTTCTGTGGCCTAATATGTCATTGTTCCTGGAGAATTTTCCATGTGCATTTGAAAAGAATGTGTATTCTGGGGTTTTTGAATGGAATGTTCAATATAAATCTACTAAGTCCATCTGATGTAATGTGATGTTTAGGCCAGTGTTTCTTTGTTGATCTTCTGTTTGGATGATCTATCCATTGATGTAAGTGGAGTGTTAAAGTACCCTAGTATTATTGTGATACTGTTTATTTCTCTTTTTATGTCTGTTAATAGTTGCTTTGTATATTTAGGTGCTCCTATGTTTGGTGCATAGATATTTATAAGCGTTATGTCTTCTTGTTGGATTGTTCCCTTTATCACTATGTAGTGCCCTTCTTTGTGTCTTGTTACACTTTTTGTTTTAAAGTCTATTTTTCTGTGATATAAGTGTTGCTACCCCTGCTTTCTTTTCTTTGCCATTTGCATGGAGTATCTTTTTCCATCCTTTCATTTTGTGAGTGTCTTTAGATCTGAAGTGTGTCTCTTGTATGCAGCATACATATGGGTCTTGTTTTTTTATGCAGTTGGCCACCCTAAGTCTTTTGATTCGAGCATTTAGTCCATTGACATTTAAAGTAGGTCTTGATAAAAATGTAGTTATTGCCATTTTGTTTCTTTTTTTTCCTGGGTGTTTTAGTAGTTCTTTTCTGTTCCTTTCTTCTTCTCTTGCTCTCTTCCCTTGTGGTTTGATGGCTTTCTTTAGTAATATGCTTGATTTATTTCCTCTTATTTCTTTACTTATTACAGGTTTCTAGTTTGTGATTACCATGAGGTTTCTATATAATATTCTATGTATATAGTGATCTATATTGAGTTATTCTCTTTAGCTTGACCTTTTTCTAAAAGCTCTGCTGTTTTACTCCCCTCCTCCCACATTTTATGTTTTTGAAATCATATCTAATCTCTTGTTTTGTGTGTGTCTATCCGTTACCCACTTATCACTGTAATAGGTAATTTTAGTACTTTTTTCTTTTAACCTGTATATCATCTTCATAGGTGGTGGACCTGCCACATTTACTGTATTTTTGCATTTACCAGTGATTTTATTCCCTGGTTTATTTATTTATTTTTTGATAGTTTTCTTATTCCTATTTGTGGTCTTCTCCTCCCAAGATAAGTTACTTCAGCATTTCTTGTAGAACTGGTTTCTTGGTGTTAAACTCCTTTAAGTTTGCTCATCGTGGAAGCTCTTTATCTATCCTTCAATTCTGAGTGATAACCTTGCTCAATAGAGTATTCTTGACTGTAGATTTTTACCTTTCAGCATTTAAATATGTCATGCCACTCTCTTCTAGCCTGTAGGGGTTAGGCTGGGAAGTCTGCCAATAGCCTTATGGGCTTTCCTTTGTATGTCACTTGTTGCCTTTCTCTTGTTGCTTTTAGGATTCTTTCTTTATCTTTAATTTTAGATGTTTTAATTGTAATGTGTCTTGGTGTGGGCCTCTTGGTGTTCATCTTGTTTGGTATTCTCTGTGCTTTCTGTACTTGGATGTCTGTTTCCTTCCTTAGGTTAGGAAAGTTTTCAGCTATTACTTCTTCAAATAGATTCTCTGCCCCTTTGTCTTTCTCTTCTCCTTCTGGAACACCTATAATACAAATTTTAGTGTGCTTGATATTGTTCCAGAGTTCCCTTAGACTTTTCTCATTCTGTCTAATTCATTTTTCTTTTGTTTTTTCAGCTTGGGTTATTTTCTCTAGTCTTTCTTCCAGCTCGCTGGTCTGTTCTTCTGTGTCATGTACTCTTCTGTTGAGTCCCTCTGGTGAATTTTTCATTTCCAGTATCATATTCTTCATTTCTGATTGGTCCTTTTTTTACATTTTCCTATTCTTTGTTGACGTTCTCACTGTTCATCCAGTCTTCTCCCAACATCAGGGAGCATTCTTATGAGTTATTGTTTGAACTCTTTGTCAGGTAGATTGCTAACTTCTGTTTCATTTAGTTCTTTTTCTGGGGTCTTGTCTTGTTTCCTTGCTTGGAATGTATTCCTCTTCCTCATTATACCTGCTTCTCTCTGCTTATATCTATGTCTTAGGTGAGTCAGCTATGTCTCCTCTTCTTGGAGAGGTAGCCTTATGTAAGAGATGCCTTTTGAGGCTCAGCAGTGTGATTCCCTCTCGTCCCCAGTCCAAATGATCAAGGAATGATCTCTTTTTGGGCTACTTGTGTCTTTCTGCTTCAGCAGGGTTGCTCTTACTGCAAGTATGCAGGGAGTCTAGTCTTTCCTTCTGTGGCTGGCTCTTTGTAAATTGGGTTTGGGCAGCCCCAGCACTGTTGGCTGCAAGGTCTCAGCACACTCCTGTTTCAGTTTTCCTGTTAAATGAGTAGGCACCACGTGCAGCTAGTTACTAGGCTCAGGGGCTTACAGTTGGCGTAGGCCTCAGGCCTGCAGGACTGTTTTCAGCTCCCTTACGATTTCAGCTGAGTGGGGCTGGCCCCAGGCATGAAAGCACCCAATTATTTCAGGCTTTGCAAGGTGGGACAAACCCTTTGGTGGCTGTTTGTGAAATACAGGTCTTCTGCCACTGACGAACCCTACCTCGAGCAGTTCCCCACACACCATCAACACAGTCCTGGCCTTTGCACACTACCTGACCCCCTGGAGTGGACCCAGTCTCCCCACTGCAGAGGCTCCCACCTATCCACCAACACCTCCCACACTTCACCTAGTCCTTACACAGGCTCTGCCCCACAGAGGGAGACACACTCGTCTGCCTGTAGAGGGTTCAGGCACCCAGTTTGTGCAGGCCGACAAGAAGCCTGAGTGCTTGCTGTTGAGTGTGGCCAGTCCCGAAGGTGGGCTCCCTGTTCTGGCTGAACTGGATTAAATCTGTGCTTTAATGGGTGTGGCAGACCCATGGACTAGCAAGCCAGGGGAAGAACTCAAATCATGTTTGCCATGGTCTGTGTCAGCACACCTGTATTAGGTCACAAAAATGTCCACCACCAATGTCTCAGTCTCCAGAGAGGTCTCACCTCTCACTGAGATGCACCCAGAGCCTACCAGGTGAGTCTCTTTTCACCAAAGGACCACATACCTTTCTTTCTGGTGATTTTAGGTTGCTTTATGAGACTTGTGAATTTGTGTGTTGACCCTTTAAGAGCTGGCTTTATTCCACTTATGTTGATAGCTTTTCTGAGGGTATTCCCCGTTGTAGTTAGCAGCCAGCAAAGCCAGATTGTATGACACTTGTCTCAGTTGTGCTGAGTCTGAAGGATGCTTATAGTGGTAATGTGCCCCTGCTCAGGTCCCCACTTCTCCAGGGAAGGCTGCACACCTTATGGTGCCTACTCTCCGGCTGGCTATGAAGCTCTGCTGCTCACAAAGGTGGCTTTTTCCTCTCCAGAAGAACTTTCTGCTGCTTCTGCCTCAGTCAGGATTGTCCCTTGTTGTAGGGGTTCTTTTTATCTAGATTTTAGTTCTTCCTCCAGAGTAATTTTTTCCAAGAATAGCTGTAACATAGTTGTATTCGTGGGAGGAGGTGAGTTCAGAGTCTGCCCACACTGCCATCTTGATGAGATTTTAAAGTTTTTTTTTAATGCCTTGGGATGGGACGGAAAACTGATTAGCCTCATTGTATCTATTATCAAATATTTTCTGTCTTTTACCTGGATCAAACTGTATGAACTTGAACCTGAGAATTTGTACATGTGATTCAGTGGCATGCTGGAGCCAGCTCATACTAGCTTATGAAAACCAGTTACTAGCATTTCTTCCTAACTCCACATTCAGTGAAGCCTCATCGGTAGCTTGAAATCAGTCATCCTGGGGTTCTTTAGATTACAGAAAACAGCAAACACCACAAATCTGGGCTTTTTCTAGAGAGCTGTTTCTTGAACATTTACCAACACTGCGTTGCTTTGATTCTAGCTTTGAACTGATCAGTCTCTCCTGGGGTTAATCCAGACTCATATTTCTGGGCCTTAAATGATGTACTCATAGAAGGAGTAAAGAAGAAGAAAGTAACATAGAACCAGTTAATACCTCAAGCTATTACTCAGTGGGCACTCTCCACAGGTGCAGTCGTCCTCTGTTCCCTGTCTCTGTCACTACAGTTCCCCACCTCTCACTAATTGCAACTTGAGGCAATTTTCCTTTTTATGGGAAAAATTAATACAAAAAGATTAGCCATTAAAGAGTCTAGCACCTGAGACTTCTTGTCTTAGACAATATGAATTTTTTTGTTTTATTGAATCAGGGATATTGATGAGTTTCTTTACTGGGGTATCACAAGGGATTCTGATTCTGTTAAAAACATGGCGAAGACAATAGACACATGAAAAGATGCTCACCATCACTAATCATCAGGGAAATGCAAATCAAAACTACACTAAGATATCAACCTTACACCTGTTAGAATGGCAAAAATAACCAAAACAAAAAGTGACAAATGTTGGAGAGGTTGTGGAGAAAAAGGAACCCTCATACACTGTTGGTGGGAATGCAAACTAGTACAGCCACTGTGAAAAACAGTATGGAGATTTCTTAAACAATTAAAAATAGAAATACCTTATGACCCAGACATCCCACTACTGGGTATCTATCCAAAGAACTTTAAATCAACAATTCCAAAAGTCCCATGCACCCCTGTGTTCTTTGCCGCATTATTTACAATAGCCAAGACGTGGAAGCAACCTAAGTGCCCATCAACAGATGATTGGATAAAGAAGATGTGGTAGATATACACAAGGGAATACTACTCAGCCATAAAAAAGATAAAATTGTCCCATTCACAACAACATGGATGGACCTTGAAGGTATCATGTTAAGTGAAATAAGCCAGATAGAGAAAGGTGAACTCTGTATGACTCCACTCATAGGTGGAAGTTAAACATAGAGACAAAGAGAACTGATTGGTGGTTACTAGGGGAAAGGGGGGTGGGGGGAGGGCACAAAGGGTGAAGTGGTGCACCTACAACATGAGTAACAGTAATGTACAACTGAAATTTCACAAGGTTGTAAACTATCATAATTTTAATAAAAAGTTAAAAAAAAAAACATGGCCAAGAGCCTCATGTGCAGAGGGTGGTTAATTGATGGATCAGACACTGTAGGAAAGTTAAACAATTGAGTTCCAGGACTACTCAAGTCAATTAGGATGTAAACCATTCATTGATGCACAAATTAAACAAATAATGCACACAGTGCTTTTAAAGTGGATCCTGATTATACCCTGTTACAACAAGTATCATACAATTAACTCTTGTCCCTAAGGAACTGTTGAGCCACCAGATTATAACTCATTTATTTAGACGGTATTTGATACCAAACATTCCATTGAAGCAGAATAATTTTGATCATCCTCTTATCAAAAGATCAGGCTCTGTTCTGAAATTTCCACCTTTACATTCATTCAACAAACATTTATTGAGCACCTCTAGGTACCAGGCACTGTTCTCCATGGTAGAGATATAAAGGTACATAACATAAACAAGATTTCTGCTGTCAATGGGTGTATATCCTATCTAGGAGGAGATGACACCTGCACCTAAACATGTGCAATACAGACAGTTAAATAGGCAGATGTGGTAGAACATGACAAGGTGGATCCAAGTCAGAATGCATAGTCAGGGAGGCTTCTCTGAGAAGCTGACATTTAGGCTGAGATCTGAATGATAAGAAACAGACGGCTGTCTGTTATGATCAGGGAAAGAGGCGTCTGGACAGAACAGCCAGCCAGACAGCCACCACAGAAGCCCCAAGGACAGAATAAGTTTGTCATTTTCAAGGACCGAAAAATTGGCACATGCGGCTGAAGCACAATAGGCAGGGTAGAGGTTATTTGAAATGAGATCAAAGAATTAATTAGGAGCCAGACCATGGAGTCTTCATGTCCAGAGTAAGAAGTCTGGAAATCATTCTGAATATGATTGAAAGACTTTGGGTGGTTTCAATAAGGAAAGTGACATAATCTAATTTACATTTTTAAAGGATTTCTCTGGCTGCTTTTCTAAGAGTGGAGTCAAGTTGGGTAGGAGAAAGGGATGGTGGAGAAAAAGCCAGAACACCCGTTAGGAGGCTGGCTCTCAAATCTAGAAAAGAACAATGACTACTAGGAACCGGCGTTAGATTCCTTGCCACATCATTTTTTCTTTAATACACATAAATCTAGTGGTTTAGACTAAGGTGGTGATAATGGAGAAGAAAATAAGATGGCTTTAAGATATAAGTTAGAGGTAGAATCAAAATGACTTGCTAATGGATAGATTGTAATAAGGGAGAAATGAAGGCTAACACCTAGATTTTGGCTTAAGCATGTGTATGGATTGTAATGTTTATGGTATAATTTAACGAGATGGGAAATTCCATGGAGAAGCATCTTTAATAAGGAATCATGAGTTCTGTATCAGCCACATTAATAAAGGAATGCATTTTTGACATTGATATGATGTCTGTAACCTGTTTTAAAATATTTCAGCATTGACTGTGCTATAATGTGTGTGAATGTGTGTATATGGTTGTGCACCCACACATGCGTTAATGTAAGCTACACTCTTGGGACAGTTGGTTGTTCTTATTCAGAATTTAACTTTACAGGGTGTTTGAATAACATTATATCAGAAAATCTACCTTCCAGATAGCCCTGGTGGTCTAGTGATTAAGATTCAATGCTTTCACCTCTGCATCCCAGGTTTGTTTCCCAATCAGGAAACCACACCACCCATCTGTTGGTTGTCATCT
Source organism: Equus caballus (assembly GCF_041296265.1). Taxonomy (NCBI): domain Eukaryota; kingdom Metazoa; phylum Chordata; class Mammalia; order Perissodactyla; family Equidae; genus Equus; species Equus caballus. The sequence continues at coordinate 25,000,089 of NC_091687.1, forward strand.
TGTGATGGCTGCTTGTTGCTATGATGCTGAAAGCTATGCCACCGATATTTCAAATATCAGCGGGGTAATCCCAAGTGGACAGGTTTCAGTGGAGATTCTAGACTAAGCAGACTAGGAAAAAGGACCTGGGCACCCACTTCCAAAAACATTGGCCATGAAAACCCTATGAATAGCAGCAGAGCATTGTGTGATATAGCACCATATAATGAGAGGATGACATAAAAAGACCAGGCTGGCTTCTGCTCTGCTGTACAGAGGGCCGCTAAGATTCGGAATTGACTTGATGGCACTAACAACAAATCGTCCAAACGTTACTACTACAAATGCTTCAGCTATCATTATTTCTAACCAACCCCAAATCTTTGGCTGATTAGCATAATGAATGTTATAAATAGGTTTTCACTGGTGAAATGAGTGGAAATTGATGAAATCAGTGAAAATAAAGATATGTGCTTCGATTCAAATGTTCTAGAGACACTATCTAAACATTCATGAACAGGATATAATAATTTAGTATCTATTGTAGCCTGTTGTGACTAGGGCCTGAGTCTTGATCCCTTAATGGTACCATGTTCATCCACTAGTTCTGAGGATTCTGGTTGTCAATACCAACTATAATGGTAAGAATCCTTCTTCTAGAATATTGTTGCATCTGACTCAAGTGAGCATTTCATGAAGGTGTGGTTGGATCACCTAAAAAGACAAAGAGCTAGGATTTCACCAAACTTAAAAAACAGCTTAGATCCAGAACAAGACAAGAATGTCTGCCCTCATCACTTCTAGTCAACATTGTAGTAGAGATTCTAGCCAGGGCAGTTAGGCAAGAAAATGGAATAAAGAGTATACAGATTAGAAATCAAGAAGTTAAACTATCTCTATTTCCAGATGGCATGATCTTATATATAGAAAATCCTAAGGAAACCATTAAAAAAAACTATTAGAAGTAATAAACAAGTTCAGCAATGTTGCACAATACAAGGTCAATATACACAAACGTTGTATTTTTATTTACTTGAAATGAACAATCTAAAAATAAAATTAAGGAAATAATTCCATTTACAATAATATCACAAAGAATAAAATACTTAGGAATAAATTGAACAAAAGAAGTATAACACTTACAGTCTGAAAATTCCAAAATATTGGTGAAAGGAATGAAAGAACCCCTAAATAAATGGAAAGACAACCCATGGTCATGGACTTAATAATAAGATGGCAATACTCCCCAAACTGATCTGCAGATTTAATGTAATCCCTATCAAAATCCTGATGTCTGCTCCTATAATTGACATTGAAATGAAAAGGTCCCAGGATAGTCGAAACAATCTTGAAAATTAATAGCAAAACTGCAGAACAAATTTACACCTCCTGATTTTAGGATGAGGGAAGAGTATTGACAAGGAGGATGGAATGCCCCTTTTACACTTGTGGTCATGGATTCCAGCCAATGCAGCTGTGTGTTTACCCAAACAAATCCAGGCAAGCAGGGTAAGGAAGTGAAGGTATTTGTAAGGGAGTGTTAAAGGTAGTTGGGGTAAAAACAAACGAACAAAAAAATAGAATGATGAGTATGATTAGCAAATAGTCCACAGCAAATATTTGACTTTCCTTTGTCTACTAAATCTTGCCCCTATGCATTTTTTTTTTTTTTGGTCTTTGTTGGAAAAAAAAAAAATCATTCATATCACTCATTAATCCAGGCTGAATGTAATAGCGTTTCCAACAATAATCCTTCTGTTTTTCTCTCATCTTTCATTCTTTACCTTGTTCCACTCTCAGGTAGGATTTCTATAACTGTAATACTTTCCACTCACAAAGAGTGTCTTGCCCAATGCTGCTATCAGATCTGTTTTTTTTTTTTTTTAAAGAGCGTGTACTCTTTAATTGCTGTATGTCAGACATGAGTCCTATCCAAGCCTATTGGCCCCTCTAAGAAGCCGTCTCAGTCTCAATGCTAAAATGTGAAAGTCACTCTCTTCAGTAGCCATACTCTGAACACCTAGTGGCTAGATGAACATTGTGTTTGACCCCTTCATGTCTTGATTTCTCCTCAGCATTACAGGGGCCTTCCTCCATTGTTCTCCTAAAACAAAGTGGGTTTCCATAAAACCTGATTTTATCTTGTTTATTTTTTGCCTTCTCTCCAAATCCCCATTTCAGTTTCTCTCAATTCCAGTTTCCAACTTCTCGATAAGATCTTTGAGTCCTCTGCGAAATACAAGTGACTTCAAATAAAAGCCAATAGTTTGGAGAAAGAGACAAGCAGTGTGATGTTATACATTCCATGATGGCCTATGATGGAGGGAAGCAAATCTGCAACCTCAGATTTCTGTGTTTAGTAAACTGCTTAGCATGCAGGGAACATTAACTATAGAATCCAAGTATAAACCAAGCCATCTTGACTAAAGAGCCTAACTCAAAAATAAATTATATATACGTGTGTCTGTGTATACCTTTGATTACGTGGAAAGAAGTTTCAACATAAAGATTGTGAAAACAAAATAGCCTATCAACCGCATGAAATAAAATCCTCATGCATTAATAAGATATTACAAACAAATATGCAGACTCTGAAATACAGAAAATAAAGGAAAATCAAGAATTCCATTAAATCTGCAGTTACATTCATACTCAACCACACCCCTGCTTCAGTTAAATTTTGGAAAATTCTCTGGCTGCTTTCTTTTTACTTTATTTTGGCTCTTATGTCTTTTCTTAATGTTCCAAAGCTTTTTGAAAGTACCAGTTCCTTCACTAAGCATTGAATTTGTAGGGGGTCATTCTGTGTTTTAATTTTAGTCACACTAAACACCCACTCAAGAATCTGAGCCAGTCATTTGATCTCCAAGTCTCAGCTGTACATAAGCACAAAGTCCTTTTCATACTCTTTTAAATTAAATAAGGCGTACATTTTCATCAATAAATTTTTAAAATAGTAAGATTTGCAGTGTAGCATATTCACACAGCTGTCCTTACACACAGGCGATTGATGCTTGGTTAATTTAGTGACTTTCATCTTATGGGTGTTTAATAAAGAGTTGCAGAATTGATTTTATCTCTTCTGCCTTATTCCTCAATGCCTAAAATTTCTTTAACAAGACACAGTGCTTAACTAGACACAAAGGTTAAAATCTGAGTGCCTCTTGAGATGTAGAACATTGGCTTAAATTCATACCAAGTTGTAAATGACCTTTTGGTAAACTAGATGTTGTTAGGTGAGACACATCACTAGGTTTGGAGCTTGGAGTGGTCCAGTATAGGATGAGAGTGGCTCATTCTTGCCATATTGAAGATCTTTCCAAGATTGACTCTGTTTTGTAGGTACATAGTAGAATTACAAATTGTTCTCAAAAAGCAGTCATCAACTTTTGTACATCCAAAAATTCCATAAGGTAAACTTTTAAGTAAATAAAGTAGGAAAACTACTCTCTACACTATAACTGTGAAACACAAAGAGTTTACTCAACAGGAAAAGGCAAATCCCCTAACTGAAAAGTAAATATAAGACGAGATCAGAAAAAAGTAATAGAGTATTCATTATTGGTAAGCATTCAAGGATTGTAAATTCTGGTCAAGATGTGAAATTAGTGTAGCCTTTCAAGCAATATGTATGAAGTACCTTGTGAATATTCACTTTTAACCTTCCTTTGTTAAAGTGAGACTCCTTTTAAGAACTCCTAAGGAGTATTCACAATTTGCATAAAGATTTATATGCAAGGAGGATCATGTTGATTGATTTGCGGATGTTGAAGCATCCCTGTGCCCCTGGTATGAATCCCACTTGATCATGATATATGATCCTTTTGATGTATTGCTGAATTTGAGTTGCCAAAATTTTGTTGAGGACTTTTGCATCTATGCTCATCAGCGATATTGCCATGTAGTTTTCCTTTTTTGTGTTGTCCTTGTCAGGCTTTGGTATCAGAATGAGGTTGACCTCGTAAAATGTGTTAGGCAGTGTTCCATCTTCCCTAAATTTTTTGGAATAGCTTGAAAAGGATAGGTAGTAAATCCTGTCTGAAAATTTGGTAGAATTCCCCAGGGAAGCCATCTGGTCCTGGGGTTTCATTCTTTGGGATGCTTTTGATTACTGTTTCAATCTCTTTCCTTGTGATTGGTCTCTTCAGATTGTCTGTTTCTTCCTGATTTAGCTTTGGGAGGTTGAAAGAGTCTAAGAATTTATCCATTTCCTCTAGATTATCTATTTTCTTTGTGCATAATTTTTCGTACTATTTTCTTATAATCCGTTGTATGTCTGTAGTGTCTGTTGTTACTTCTCTTTCAATTCTGATTTTGTTTATCTGAGCTCTCTCTCTTTTTTTCTTTGTAAGTCTGTCTAGGGGTTAGTCAATTTTATTTATCTTCTCAAAGAACCAGCTCTTTGTTTCATTGATCTTTCTACTGCCTTTTTGGTCAATAGCATTTATTTCTGCTCTTATTTTTAGTATTTCTCTTCTTCTGCTGACTGTGGGCTTTGTTTGTTCTTCTTTTTGTAATTCAGTTAGATGTAATTTGAGATTGCTTATTTGGGATTTTTCTTGTGTGTTAAGGGGTGCATGTATTGCGATCAATTTCCTTCTTAATATAGCTTTAGCTGACTCTCATATCAGTTGGTATGGTATGTTTTCATTTTCATTTGTCTCCAGATATTTTTTGATTTCTCCTTAATTTTTTCAATGATCCATTGCTTGTTCAATAGCATGTTGTTTAGTCTCCACATCTTTGTCCCTAAGTTTTTTTCTTATAATTAATTTCTAGCATTATAGCATTGTGATGGGAAAAGATGGTTGTTGTTATCTCAATTTTCTTAAATTCATTGAGGCTTACCTTGTTTCCCAACATATGGTCTATCCTTGAGAGTGTTCTCTGCCCACTTCAGAAGAGTGTGTATTCCGCTGTTTTTGGATGGAGTGTTCTATATATGTCTATTAAATCCAACTGTTTTAGCTTTTCATTTAATTCCACCGTTTCCTTGTTGATTTTCTGTCTGGATGATCTATCCATTGATGTGAGCAGAGAGTTGAGGTCCCCTACTTTTATTGTGTTATTATTAATATCTCCTTTTAGGTTTGTTAATAGTTGCTTTATGAACTTTGGTGCTCCTGGGTTGGGTGCATAGATATTTATAAGAGTTATTTCTTCTAGATGGAGTGTCCCTTTGATCGTTATATACTACCCATCTTTGTCTCTCTTTATGTGTCTTATCTTGAAGCCTACTTTTTCTGATATAAGTATTCCAACAGCTGCTTTCTTTTGTTTGCCATTAGCTTGGAGTATCATCTTCCATCCCTTCCCTCTGAGCCTGTCTTTGTCATTGGAGCTGAGATGTGTTTCCTGGAGGCAGCATATTGTTGGGTCTTGTTCTTTAATCCATCTTTTTATCCTTCTGTGTCTTTTTATTGGAGCATTCACTCCATTTACATTTAGGGTGATTACTGATGTGTGAGGCCTTAATGCTGTCATTTTATTACTCGTTTTCCAGTTTTCCTGCATTTCCTTTGCTGCTCATCCTGTGTGTTTTGGTCTACCCATTGAATTATGTAGTTTTTTATGATGTGTTTCTTTGTTTTCTCCTTATTTATTATTTGTGTCTCTGTTGTGCTTTTTTGTTTAATGGTTACCCTGAGGTTTGTATTCACAATCTCGTGTATAAGATAGTCCATTTTCTGATGGTCTCTTATTTCTTTAAACTGATTCAGTCCCTTTCCTTCTCCTGTCCTAAGTTGTTTTTCTCCATCTTATTCCATCTTGTGTTGTGTGTTTGTGGTTAAAATGACAGGATTATCTTTGCTTTTGGTGTTTTCCTTCCCTTTAGCTTAATGCTACACTTGAATATTTGCTATCCTATTCTGATTCTGTGTACTTGTCTATCTCCTTTCTCTGTGTTTTGTGACCCTTTTCTCCCCCCCCCCCCCCCACCTTTTTTTTTTTTAGGTATGAAGGCCTTCTTGAGGAAGTCTTGTGGGGGGGTGTCTTGTGGCTACAAACTTCTTTAGCTTTTGCTTGTCTGGGAAAGTTTTTATTTCTCCCTCATATCTGAAGGCTATTTTTGCTGGATGGAGTATTTTTGGCTGAAATTTTTTGTCTTTTAAAGATTTGAATATGTCATTCCATTCTCTCTTAGCCTGTAAGTTTTCTGCAGAGAAATCCACTGAAAGCCTTTTGCCTTGTAGGTTATCTTCTTCTGCCTTGTTGCCGTTCTTTGCCATTCATTTTTGCCTGTTTTACTACTATATGCCTTGCAGTAGATCTTTTTATCTAGGAGATCTGGAAGCCTCTTCCACACAGATTTCTCTCTCTTTCCCTAGGTTTGGGAAGTTCTCTGCTATTATTTCTTTGTACAAGCTTTCTGCTCCATTCTTCTCTTCTTTTCCTGGAATACTTATAATTCTTATGTTGCATTTCCTAATTGAGTGGAATATTTCTCAGAGAGTTTCCTCATTTCTTTTTAGTCTTAATTTTCTCTCCTCCTCTGTTTGGAGCATTTCAACATGTCTATCTTTGATTATGCTGATATGGTCCTCAATGAAGTCCACTTCAGTGTTCAGGGACTCTGTATTTTGTTTTATCTCTTCCATTGTGTCTTTTATCTCTAATATTTCTGATTGATTCTTCTTTATAGTTTCAATGTCTTTTGTGAAGTAGCTCCTGAACTCACTGAATTGTTTCTCTATATTCTCTTTTATCTCATTGAGATTTTTGATGATAGCTATTTTGAATTCATTATCATTTAGATTACATATTTCTCTGTCCTCAGGACTGAATTCTGGGTACTTGTCGTTTTTTCTTTGGTCTGGAGATTTGATGTAATTTTTGATATTGCTAGAGGAGGTGGTTTGGGTCTTACACATCCTGATATTATTTGGTTGCAGTTAACACCTGTCACTACTGGGTTGGGGTCAAGAGCCTGGTGTTCTGAGCCCTCTGCCTTCAGCTGAGATCCCAGGCAGCAGGCATGGGGCAGGTGGGGGGAGGGGTGATTTCTACTGCATGCGCTCCAGGCTTTCTTGCTCTGCTCTGGCTATCTGGTCTCCTGGGGTGTTGGCTTGATGCGGTCACACTCTGCAAAAGCTCTCCCCACATAGAGGTCTTCCCTCTAGGCTGCAGTGGCCCTTGGGGGTCCTTGATGTTCCCACAAATAAACTTCTCCTCCCCCATTCCTTCCCTCACAAGCCTCCCTCAGTCATGGATTGCAGTCTTTAGCAGAGGGAGTGAAGTTCTCTCTTACCCTATTCCAGCTCCTCCAAAGGGGGCTCCAGCCTCTCCACCCTCCATTGTATGGCTGTATCTCTCTCCAATGTTTTTATGTTGTGTAAGGATGTTCTCTGTTGGAGTATGAATCCCCCTTTTCATGGTATGTTGGAGGGGAGAAAGTCCTGGGCAAGTTCACTCCACCATGATGCTGATGTCACTCCAAAGTTTGTACTTTTTTGACCAACAGCTCCCCATTTCCTCCATGCCTCCCTTCCTGGTAAGCATCCTTCAGCTCTCTGTTTCTACAGTTGGCTTTTTTAGATTCCACATATAAGTGCTATAATACAGTATTTGTCTTTCTCTGTTTGATATTTCACTTAGCATAATGTCCTGTAGGACTAACCATGTTGTAGAAAATGACAGGATTTTGTTCTTTTTCGTGGCTGTATAATATTCCGTATATGTATATGTATATTTGTATCTCTCACAATTTCTTTATTCATTCATCAGTTGATGGGCACTTCGGTTGTTTCCATATCTTGGCTATTGTGAATAATGCTGTGATAAAAATTGGGGTGCAAATATCTCTTCAATATCCTGTTTTCATTTCCTTTGGATATATACCCAGAAGTGGGATTACTGGATTATGTGGTAATTCTATTTTTACTTTCTTGAAGAATCTCCATACTGTTTTCCATAGTGGCTATACCAATTCACATACCCACCAACAGTGTACGAGGGTCACATCTACGCCAACACTCACCTTTTGATAATAGCCATTCTAACAGGTATGAGGTGATACCTCATTGTGGTTTTAATTTGGGTGTCCCTGATGATTAATGATGTTGAGCACCTTTTTATCTACCTGTTATCCATTTATGTCTTCTTCAAAACAAGTTCAGTTGTTTTGCCCATTTTTTAAATTGGATTATTTGTGTTTCTTGTACTATCGTTGAGTTGTATGAGTTCCTTATATATTTTAGGTATTAGTTCTTTGTCAGATACATAGTTTGCAAACATATTCTCCCAGTCCATTGGTTGCCTTTTCATTTTGTTGATTGTTTCTTTTGCTCTACAGAAGCTTTTTAGTTGGATGTAGTCCCACTTTGTACTTTTGTCTTTGTTGCTTGTGCCTTTGGTGTCATATCTAAAAAATTCTTCCTTAACACCATTGTCAAAGACTCTCTTCCCTATATTTTCTTTTGGGAGTATTATGCTTTTAGGTCTTATTTTTTTTTTTTTTAAGATTGGCACCTGAGCTAACATCTCTTGCCAATCTTCTTTTTTCTTTTCTTCTTTTTCTCCTCCCCAAAGCCCCCCTGGACATAGTTGTGTATTCTAGTTGGAGGTCCTTCTGGCTCTGCTTGTGGGACGCTGCCTCATCATGGCTTGATGAGCAGTGCTAGTTCTGTGCCCAGGATCTGATCCAGCAAGGCGAACTTAACCACTTGGCCATAGGGCCAGCTCCTCAGGTCTTTTCTTTAAATCTTCAATCCATTTAATTTTTGAGAGTGGTGTAAGTTATGGGTCCAGTTTAATTTTTCTACCTTTGGTTATCCAGTTTTCTCCACAGCATTTATTGAAGAGACTATCTTTTCCACATTGGGTATTTTTGACACCTTCATAAAATATTACTTGGCCAGGCCTGTAGGGCTTTATTTCTGGGCTCTTGATTTTGTTTCACTGGTCTGCATGTGTTTTTACACCAGTACCATACTGTTTTGATTACTGTAGCTTTGTAGTTTATTTTAAAATCAGGAAATGTGATGCTTTCTTTCTGAGGATTGCTTTCACTATTTGGGGTCTTCAGAGGTGCCATACAAACTTTAGGATTTTTTTTCTTAATTTCTATGAAAAATGCCATTGGAATTTTGATAGGGATTGCATTGAGTCTATAGATGGCTTTGGGTAGTATGGACATTTAATAATATTAATTCTTCTTATCCATGAACTTGGGATATCTTTCCATTTGTTTGTGCCTTCTTCACTTTATTTCATCAGAGTCTTATAGTTTTCACTGTACAGGTCTTTCACCTCCTTGGTAGAATTTATTTCTAAATATTTTGTTGCTTTTAATGCTATCGTGAATGGGATTTTTTTTCTCCATTTCTTTTTCAGATATTTTGTTTCTAGTATGTAGAAATGCAACTGATTTCCATATGTTAATTTTATATACTGCAACTTTACTGAATTTGTTGATTAGTTCTGACAGATTTTTGCTGGGTCTTCTCTATATAAGATCATATCATCTGCAGATATAGACAGTTTTACTTCTTCCATTCTCATTTGAATGCCTTTTATTTATCTTGCCTGATTGCTCTAGCTAGGACCTTGAATACTATGTTGAATAAGAGTAATTAGAGTGCATCCTCTTGTCTTGGTCCTGATCTTCAAGAAAAAGCTTTCAACCTTTTACCATTGAGTGTGATGTTGGCTGTAGCCATGTTGTATGTGGTCTTTATTATGTTAAAGTATGTTCCTTCTTACCCAGTTTTTTGAGTTTTATCATGAAAAGATGTATTTTGTCAAAGGTTTTTTTCTGTATCTATTGAGGGGATCCTATGATTTTTATCTTTCATTTTATTAATGTGGTGTATCACATGTGTTGATTTGTGTATGTTGAACCATGGTTGCATCCCAGGGTAAATCCCAGTGGATCATGGTGTAAGAGCCTTTTAGTGTGTTTTTGAATTCATTTTTAAATATTTTATTGAGAATTTTTGCATCTATATTCATCAGGAATATTGGTATGTAGTTTTCTTTTATTGTAGTATCCTTATCTGGCTTTGATATCAAGATAATGCTGGTCTTGCATAACACTTTTGGGAATGTTCCCTCTTCACTTTTCTGGAAGAATTTAAAAGTCTTGGTGTTAATTTTTATTTAAATGTTTAGTAGAATTTACCAGTGAAACCATGTCATCTGGGCTTTTATTTTTTGGGAGGTTTTTGATTACTCATTCAATCTCCTTATCCCTTATTGATCTGTTCATATTTTCTCTTTCTTCCTTATTCAGCCCTGGTTAGTTGTATGTTTCAAGGCATTTATACATTTCTTCTAGGTTACGCATTTTGTTGACATAATATTGTTCATAGTAGCCTCACGTGATTCTTTGTATGTCTTTAGTATCACTTGTAATATGTCCTCTTTCATTTCTATTTTTATTTGAATCTCCTTTCTTTTTTTCTTAGTCTAGCTAGAGATGTGTCATATTTTTTATGCTTTTAAAAAATCAGCTCTTAGTTTTGTTGATCATTTCTATTATTTCTCTGGTTTCTGTTTCATTTATTTCTGCTTTGATTATTGTTATTTCTTTTCTTCTGCTAACTTTGGGCTTATTTCTTCTTATTCCTTGAGATATAAATTTAGGTTGTTCATTTAAGATCTTTCTTTTTCCTCAGTATAGGCGTTTATTGCTGTAAACATTTCTCTTAGAACTGCTTTTACAATATCCCATAAATTTTGATATGTTGTGTTTCAGTTTTTATTTGTTCCAAGGTGTTTTTTTATTTCTGTTTTGATTTCTTCTTTTACCCTTGGTTGTTCAGGAGTGTGTTGTTTAATTTCCACACATATGTAGATTTTCCTGTTTTCTTCTTATTGTTTATTTCCAGTTTCATACCATTGTCAGAAAAGTTACTTGGTATGATGCTGTGATGCTGAAAGCTATGCCACCCATATTTCAAATATCAGCAAGGTCGCCTTTGGTGACAGATTTCAGCAGAGCTTCCAGAATAAAACACACTAGGAAGAAGGACCTGGCCACCAAAATTTAGCCATGAAAATCCTATGAATAGCAGCAGAGCATTGTCTGATATATTGCTGAAAGATAAGAGAATGATTCAAATGGACTGGGCAGGGTTTCACTCTGCTGTATACAGGGTTGCTAGGGGTTGAAATCAATTTGACAACATTATCAACAAAAGTGACTTCAATCTTCTTAAATTTGGTAAGATTTGTTTTGTGGTCTATCATATGATCTATCCCTGAGAATGTTCCCTGTGCACTTGGGAAGAATGTACATTCTGTTTTTGTTCTATGGAATGTCTCATATATGTCTGTTACATCCATTTGGTCTAATGTCTGGCTAAAGTCCAATGTCTCCTTGTTGATTTTCTCTCAGGATCATCTATCCATTGTTGAAAGTTGGGTATTAAAGTCTCTTACTATTGCTGTATTGTCTGTTTCTTCCTTCAGCTCAATTATCATTTGCTTAATATATTTAAGTGGTCTTATGTTGAGTGCCTATGTAATTGTTATGTCTTCTTGCAGAGTTGACCTCTTATCTTTCTATAATCATCTTGTCTCATGTTACTGTTTTTTACTTAAAGTCTCTTTTTTTCTGATATAAGTATAGCTGCTTCTGCTTTCTTTTGGTTTCCACTTCATGGACTATCTTTTTTCATCCCTTCACATTGAGCCTATGTCTGTCCTTAAAGATGAAGTGAGTCTCTTGTAGGCAGTATATAGTTGGACCTTGTTTTTTGATCCATCTAGCCACTCTGTGCATTTTGATTGGAGAGCTCCATCCACTTACATTTAGAGTTGTGCACTGCATAATGACATTTCAATCACTGAGAGAATGCATATATGATGATGGTCCCATAAGATTATAATGGAGCTGAAAAATTTCTATCACCTAGTGATGTCATGGGCATCATAACGTAGCACAATGCATTACTCACATGTTTGTGGTGATGCTGGTGTAAATAAACCTACTGAGCTGCCAGTGATATAAAAGTATAGCAGATAAATCATATATAGTACATAATGCTTGATAATAAATGACTGTAGTACTGGTTCATATATTTACTATACTATACTTTTTACCATTATTTTAGAGTATACTCTTTCTACTTATAAAAAAGTTTACTGGAAAGCAGTATGCCGTGTTATGCCAGCAGCAGCCTTATACATCTCATGTTTCCTGCATCTCTTGATTGCATCATTTTCTTTTGTGCTTGATTTAAGCACACTATGACTTTCACACAATGATGAAATCACCTAACAATGCATTTCTCAGACTGTGTCCTTGTCATTAAGCAATACGTGACTATAATTATGGATAGGTAAGCACTTCCTAGTGCCATGTTTTGCATTGCTTTTCACCTGTTTTGTAGTTTCCTTGTTCCTTTTTGACTCTCTTGCTGCATTCTTTTGTGAATTAGTGGTTTCCCATCAATGGATGTTCTGATTCCCTAATCTTTATTTTTTGTGAGTCTACTTTAATTTTTTGCTTTGTGGTTACCATGAGACTTACATAAAATATCTTATAGGTAAAGGAGTCTATTTTATGCTAAAGGTTAACTTCCGTCACTTACAAAACCTCTACCTTTTTATGTTGTTTTGTCACCATTTGCCTCTTTTTGTATTGTGTATTCATTAACAAATTATAGTGGCTATAGTTATTTTTGATGCTTTTGTTCTAACCTTTATGCTAGACTTAAGTGGTTAACACACCATGGTGTTACAGTGTTAGAGTTTTCTGATTTTGACTACATATTTGTCTTTATCAGTGTGTTTTATATTTTCACATGTTTTCGTGTTACTAGTTAGCTTCCTTCATTTCAGCTTAAAGAACTCCTTTCAGCATTTCTTGTTAGGTAGTTGTAGTGGTGATAATTTCGTTAGCTCTTGTTTGTCTGAGAAAGTCTTTATTTCTCCTTCATTCCTGAAGGATAACTTTACCAGACAGTGTATTCTTGGTTGGCATTTTTTTTCTTTCAGCACTTTAAAAATATCATCAAACTTTCCTGAAATGTAAGATTTCTGCTGACAGATTTGCTGATATCCCTTTGAGTGTTCCTTTGTAGGTTACAATGTTCTTTTCTCTTGCTGCCTTTTGGTTTCTCTCTTTGCGTACAATTTTTGATAGTTTTATTATAATATGTGTTGGGGAAGTCATTTTAGATTGAAATAATGGGATAATCTATTAGCTTTGTGAACTTGGATGTCCAAATCTGTTTTCAGGTTTCGGAAGTTCTCAGCTGTTATTTCTTTAAATAAACTTTCTGCTCTCTTCTCCCTCTCTTCTCCTTCTGGAATTCTGATGATTTGGATATTGTTGGGGTTTTGTTGAAAATGTCTTATAGATACTGTAGGCTTTTTTCACTCTTTTCTCTTTTTTCTCCTCAGAGTCAGTTATTTCAAAGTTCCTATCCTTTATATCACTGATTCTATCTTCCATTTGGTCTACTCTGTTTTTGATGCTCTCTATTGCAGTTTTCACTTCAATCATTGAATTCTTCACCTCCGGAATTGCTCTTCCATTCTTTTTTGTTATTTCTATCTCTTTGTTGAATTTCTCATTTTGATAATTTATTGTTTTCCTGATTTCATCAGTTGTCTTGCTGTGTTTTTTGGTAGCTCATTGATTTTCCTTAAAACAGCTATTTTGAATTCTTTATTGGGTGAGTCATAGATTTTCATGTCTTTGGGTTCAGTTTCTGGAAGATTATTGTGATCTTTTGCTGATGTCATGTTTCCTTGATTTTTCATGTATCTGATAGAGTCCAGAATGCATCAGCTGGAACTGCATCTTTTTAATGAGTGACCTCTGGGGGTCCTTTATGCCACTTTCCCAAATTGCTCTTCAGTCACAAAGTGCCCTCTTTAATGCTCTGGATGCCATTTGAGAGAAGTGAGTCTCTTCAGCACAGATTTGGAGACTGGGAATTCACTCACCTTCTCTCCCTTTCCCCTGTGGGAGAAGTCCTGGGCCATCTATTTAGCCCTAAGCTGTGCTACCCTGGGGAAGGAGTAACGTCGACAAAGAAAACCTGTTCCATTTAAGTACTTCAGTGCAGCCGAACTCGTGTTTGTTTTGTTTTGTTTTTAAATTCTGTGGAGTGTTGGAATTTCTTCTCTGGACATCTGAACTTCCACAAAAGCTCTCTCATCTAAAGGTGACTGCCCAAGTCACTGTTCTGCAGGCACCCCTGGACCACAGGTGAGAGGCCAAAAACAGTTCACTGTCTTCTTTAGGTTCCATAGGTGGTACTGAAATCCATTTGCCTATTATTTGCTGCGCTGGTGGGCTAGACTCAACATGGGTCCCTTGGTGTAAGTTGCTGCATTCTACAACTCACCCAAAGGCACTTCTGTTTGTGGATGGATGCCTAATTTTGTTGTTTTAAGGGCTGCACAGAAACGAGGAACTTCTTATGCTGCCATGATGTTGACATCAGTCTGGTTTAGGTTATTAATATTTATCCTTATTAACTTTTTCCTGAATGTTCACAAGAGATTTCTGGATGAGAGATTTCTTATTATTTACCAGACAGAAGATAACCAGTGAGTGATTCCCTGTGTCTTAGGTGTTACCTTTGGGGCAATGCAATGAAAGCAGGTCAACTGTTCTACATATACAAGGTCCATATTGTAGGCAAGGAATGAATAAAAATATGATTTCTGTGCTTTTTATAAACAGGAAAGAGGCAGCTATCTCCCTTTCCCCTTCTGAGAGAGTTTCATTGGAAATATCTGATTGTAAGTCTTTGAAATATAAATAAATCTCTCTATGAAAAAGATAAGCCCATTCGTGTTACAATTGTGAAATGTCTCCTTGTTCTAGGGCCTCATCCCCCTTTTCTAGAGGTAAACACGTACCTCTAGAATTAAGTAAACCTCTCTGGAGTTCTCCCAATGTATACAATTGTAACTTAATTCCTAGGTTTTGCTTTTAGTCTAGAATCCCAAATTTCAGTAAAATTTGCCCTGAAAGCCCTACCTGTACAGTAACATGAGAACATTTTCTCTATAATTCTACAGAGAGAATTTCATTATGATAATGAATCAGTTCACCACAAAGACATATCAGTCGTAAATTTGTCTGTGTCTAATAACAATTTCAAAATACACAAAAGCAAAAAAAAAAAACCAATTAAAGAGATACATAATTTTACAATCATAGTCAGGATTTTAATACTGCTCAGCAATTGATATAGCAACTAGAGTTTTCAAAAATCAGCCAAGGCAGAAAAATCTGAACAATGCTATCAACTACATGTTTAAAAACATTGCAAAATTTCCCATGAGAAAGACCACCAGCAGTGAATAAGAACAACTGTTTCCTTAGCTCTTAGCAGCTTTGGGACTTAATATTTTTTAAAAATTTTTTTTACTTGTTAATCTGATAGACAAATCATGGTACTTGTACTTATCTGCATTTCACTAATTGCTAAGTGATTGAACATTTTTCCATATGCTTGTCATTTGATTTATTTCTTTTTATGAAGTACATTGATCATTTTAGGTCTATTTCTGTAGTGTTAGAGTCTTTTAAAAAATTTATAATGTCTTACATTGCAAATATTTCCCCCAGGTCATTAACTTGTAAACCATCTTTCTTATGTTCTTTAACTTATAGAAGTTAAAATGTTTGTATAGTCAAATGTATCTTTTTTTTCTTTTCTAGTTTTTTTCCTTGGTTTCTGCAACTTATTTTTTGTGATCCCACTTATGACTTATAGTTCATATAGGGCATTATCTCATTTAAAACATACTTTATAAAAGCCAAGGTAGACTCCAACCAATGAAACCTTGAAATCGGCCAGGTAATATAATTTCTGTCTGTTATGCTCTTACAACTTAAGCTGTTAGCTAAAATATTTATTACAATATTGTCCTAGTCTTGTGCAATTTAAATTTATGTCTCCTTTTGGTTCTCAGATCATTCATAATTTCACAAGGCGAATCCAGAGCAAAATCAAAGATCTTCTACAGCAAATGGAAGAAGGGCTGAAGACAGCTGATCCGCATGATTGCTCTGCTTATACTGGTTGGACAGGTGAGAATATGGGCATAACTAACTGGTATGTTTTATTCTTGGATTATGATATATAAGACTTGGCTTTGAAAGTTTTTTTTCGTTTATGATGGTAAAGTTTTGTGCCTTTTAAATGAAGCCTTCAACTGTCTTCATTGATGAGATGCTTTGGAATTTTATTTCTAAAGAAATTCTTCCTGCCTGAAGTTTGAACTTTAATATGTAGTATGTCATATTTTTATAACATTGTTTATTTGACTTAATATATGGCTGTCAATGAAGATGGGTAATAAGAACAGACTTGCCCTAGGGTCAGATTCTTTGTTTACTTTTGTTGCTTTGATCTTTGTGACAAGTTGTAGTTGTGTGCTTTCTCTGGTCTGTTACACAGAAACTGTTTAACCTATTGCTTGTACTCATTTAACTCATTTGTATGCATAAAGATGTCTATTTTGATTTTGATAACAAACAAGCAACCAGTAATACCCTTCCCATCAAAAGACTTAATTTCAAAATTAGCTTACCTTAACTAATGTTTACATTCTTATTATATTACCATGTATTCAGAACATTGTACTAGTTATTTGAATAATATAAAGGAAATAAAAGACAGACCTTGTTCCGAGGGATTAGAGTGCAGTATGATTATTGCTAATGACAGTTTGCATATAAATTTATAGCCTTTTCTTGCTAAATTTTTATAGTTCAATCAATGCACAGCATAGACACAAGTATACATGTTAGAGTCACCATAAACCGATACCTGGTTTTGCAGTGCACAACCAAACATGATGGCCCTGATCATTTTGTGTTTTTCTTTATATTAATTTCTATGGTGCTTTATTTTATTTGCCTATTATGAATATAATATTTTTCAAACTTTTAAACCCAGACAGACATGGAGCTAGTTCACGTACAGAGTCAAAGAAATTTATGCTAAATGTAAAATTAGGTAATTTTGGCTAACTTGATGTAAAATACAAAGAATAAGGATATTTTGAAAGGAAAAATAACGTAGTTATTAGTGGCACAGGTTTCCCCTAAAAAGTCTTTATTTACAGCATTTTTTCTTGTTGTTGAAAAAAGGTTTTTCACTTCATGATTGTTAGGTCCCAAGTTGGCTGTGCATCAGAATCATCCAGAGAGCTTTATAATAAACAAAGATTATCAGTCTCCACCCCAGAACAATTATATCAAGAACTCTGGGGAGGATTCCAAGAATCGGTATTTCTTAAAAACCCCCATTTTTTGTCATCTTTTGGAATCAGTGATAGAGCCATCATGGAGGTACTTGCTTTGAATGGTTTAAAATATCATTCAGGGTTTTGGGGTTCAGATTGTGTTATGGAATCTGCTTAGACCCATATGTCCCTATCTTTTCTCCTAAAACTGTATAATATATGAAGAAGAATGAATGAAGTACACACAACTTATCCCTTTAGGCAAATTGTGAGATAGAGAAAACACAAATAATGGTAGGTGAAAGACAAACAGCATCCACGAGTGTGGAAAGCCATGGTGGTGTAGCAGGTGAGGGAAGCCAAAGGGTCCAGGGGTAGCAAACTCTATCCTGCCATTTCTGCCCTCCCAAATGAACAAATAATTATTCCTAGGAGTGAGCCACACCCTGAGGGGAAACTTTTGAGGGCATGTCTGAGTGCAAAGTGGGCAGGTAAAACTAGGAGAGACAAAACAAAAAGATATGGAGAATATACAGGCAACAGAGGTTATAGACTTAAAAAAAAAGCACTAGTCAAAAAGAGAGGGGATTAATTTACAAGGCAGAAGCTGCATCCCTGGTAGCACTGGCTGATGGTGTAGATAAGGAAGGAGGGAAATAGCAATGAAAGGAGCCCTTCTAAAACAAGAAAGAATATGAGAATCAAAAGAAATCTGGTTACCAAAAGTCACCATATATTGAATAAACTATTGATTGCTTAATAAGAAGAGGAAAACTGAGAGAGCTACCCTAACCATTTTCTTCTTCCGGAGAATCTTCCTATTAATAGTTGATCTAGAAAAATTCATCCAATTAAAATTTAAGAAAAAATTTAGCAATTGTATACATAATGTTAGGGGAAAAAATGAAAAATCAAAATTTTTTGTTAGAAGAAAAACACACCAGGAAAATGCCACTACAATGTGGAGAGAAGTTGCAGTATTTTCAACATTAATTTGGTAACTTAATTAACCAATAAGTTCATGAAGCAGAAATAAAAGAACTCAGAGAAGAGGTGGCAAGACAATAAGATGATGTGAAATAAGAATTGACAGACATAAGAAAAGAAAGTGAAGGAAAAGACAAAATCATTTCAGAAAAGAAGACTAAATTACAAGGAATTGAAGAAAGAACTGGCAGCACAGAAAGCACAGCAAACCATAAAAAGGGAAAAAAGTAACAAAGATAAATTGAAAAGAGAACTCCAGTTTCCTGTCTGGCATGTAAAAAATTTAGAAGTCACCACTCCATCCTATAAAGCAAAAAACTGAACAAACTGAGAAATCAACAGCTCTTCTTAGATTCATCAGAGAAGTGAGGTCACAGGGCAAACAGCTACACCAAATATTGGGAGATAAGACTGGCAGATTCAGAGAAATCACAATTTACCAGAGCAGAGACCCACAAGAGAAACCTCCGTGGGAACCAGTGTGGGGATAAGAAACCTAAACCGTAATTGATGAGTTGCAAGAGGCTCAGTGTGGACAAATCTGAGAGTTAAAAAAAACTCTAGGGGACCCTAAATAGTTGAAGCAATTTTGAGAAAGAATAAAGCTGGAAGCATCATGCTCTCAGATTTCAAACTATGTTACACAGCTTTAGTAATGAAAACACTATGGTATTGACATAAAAACAGACACATAGGTCAGTGGAACAGAATAGAGAGCACAGAAATAAACCCATGCATATATGGTCAATTAATTTATGACCAAGGAGCCAAGACTATATAATGGGGAGGGGACAATCTCTTCAATAAATGTTGCTGGGTAAACTGGAGAGCCACATGCAAAAGAATGAAACTAGACCACTATCTTACACCATACACAAAAATTAACTGAAAAGAGATAGAAGACTCAAACATAAGACCTGAAACCATAAAACTCCTGGAACATGGGTAGTGAGCTCCTTGACAGTAAGTTCCTTGATGAATTTTTGACTCTGACATCAAAAGCAAAGGCAAAAATAAGCAAGTGGGACTACATCAAACTAAAAAGCTTCTGCACAGCAAAGGAAACCATCAACAAAATGAAAAGCTAACCTAGTGAATGGGAGAAAATATTTGCAAATCATATAGCTGATAAGAAGTTAATATCCAGAATGTACAAAGAACTCATATAACTCAATAGCAAAAAAAAAAATCTGGATTAAATAATGGGCAGAGGAACTGAATATACATTTTTCCAGAGAAGATATACAGATGGGCAACAGACACATGAAAAAGTGCTCAACATCATTAATCATCAGGGAAATGCAAATCAAAAACACAATGAGGGGCCGGCCCCGTGGCCAAGTGGTTAAGTTCACGTCCTCCGCTGCGGCAGCCCAGGGTTTCGCTGGTTCAGATCCTGGGTGTGGACATGGCATCACTCATCAAGCCACGTTGAGGAGGCATCCTGCATACCACAACTAGAAGGACCCACAACTAAAATATACAATTATATACTGGGGGGGATTTGGGGAGAAAAAGCAGAAAAAAAATCCCACAATGAGATGTCACCTCAAACCTGTCAGAATGGCTATCATCAAAAAGACAAGAAATAATAAGTGTTGGTGAGGATGTGGAGAAAAGGGAAGACTTGTGCACTGTTGGTGCAAATGTAAATTGGTATAGCCACTTGGAAAACGGTATAGAAGTTCCTCAAAAAAATTAAAAATGGAACTACCATATGATCTAGCAACTCCATTTCTGGATATTTATCCAAAGAAAATGAAAACACTAACAAAAAGATGTATGCACCCCCATGTTCATTGCAGCATTATTTACAATAGCTCAGATATGGAAACAACGTAAGTGTCCACTGCTGGATAGATGGATAAAGAAAATGTGATAGTTATACATATACAATGGAATATTACTCAGCCATAAAAAAGACTGAAATCTTGCCATTTGTGACAACATGGAAGTACCTCAAGAGCATTATGCTAAGTGAAATAAGTCAGACAGAGAAAGACACATATCTTAAGATCTCACTTCCATGGGGAATCTAAAAGAAAAAAAACCAAAAACACCTCATACATACAGAAAACAGACTGGTGGTTTCTGGAAGCAAGGAGGTAGGGGGATGAGAGAAATAGGTGAAGGGGGTCAAAAGGTCCAATCTTTCAGTTATAAAATAAATAAGTCATGGGGATGTAATGTACAACATGATGACTATGGTTAATAATACTACGTTGCATGTTTGAAAGTTTCTGAGAGAGTAAATTTTAAAAGTTCTCATCACAAGAAAAAAATTTTTAGTAATTATGTAAGGTGATGGTAATCATTATTTTGGTGCTCATTTTGCATTATATACAGATATTGAATCATTATGTTGTACACCTGAAACTAGTATACTGTTACATGTCAATTATACTTCAATTAAAATAAAATAAAAATAACTGTTATTCTTACAATTACTACTATTTTGAAAAGTAGGACGGTTGTTTTACCCATGTTAGAATCTACAATGTCTAGCACAGTAACTGGAAAAAAAAATAGATATTAAACTTTTTTGTTAAAATTTAACTATAGTTATTTCTCATTTAAGATAGTTACTGAAATAAATTGTTCATGGTAAAAAAAAAAAAAACCTCCAGGGGGACCCAGTCACAGGGAGGCTTGCACAGTATTAAGAGGTTTAACTCCAAGAGTTCTCGCATGTCTTTACTGTGAGTACTGGAGTAAAATCCCCTCATGCTTCTGGCAAGTGAGGGGAAAAGCAATTATTTTGAAATTTTCCAGAGCATTCTGTTCTTTTTAACATTGTTGGGCCTCAGGAGGAACTATTTTACCAGAGCCTAACTTACTGGAGTTTTATCAGAGCCTAACCTACCTGAGGGTAGGGAAATACCTAACTCCAACCTCCTCTAGCCTTCTATGTGGGAAAAGGGAAAAGCTCAACTCTAGCTCCCTTTAGCCTTTCCACATGGGAGAAAGGAATACTCATTTCCACATGGGAGAAAGGAAATTCCTCTCTAGCCATCCTATGCAACCTAAGAGGGGAAAAATACTTGAGAAACATTGGTGAAGTTCATGGTCCAAGGGCACAGGCTCAAGAAAAGACTGAGACCTAATCATAGAACCATAGTATGCTTCCACTCCCTGACTCCTTACCACTATGTTCTTAAAGGACTTTTTACTGAAGATTCTTTTCTTAGTATATCATGTCCAGCTTTCAATAAAAAATTACAAGGCATAACTAAAAGGCAAAAAAACTAAAAGGCAATTTGAAGATACTAAACAAACTTAGAACCAGAATCAGGTATGGCAGGAATGTTGGAGTTACCTAACTAGGAATTTGAAAATACTATGATAATATGATAAGAACTTTAATGAAAGTAGTAGGCAACATGCAAGAACACATGGATAATATACATAAAGAGGTGGAAATTCTAAGAAAGAATCGAACAGAAATGCTAGGAATCAAATATACTGTCACAGAAATGAAGAATTCCTTTGATGGGCTTATTACTTGACTAGACAGAGCTAAGGAAAGAATCACTGAGCTTGAGAATATGACAATAGAAACTTCTAAAACTGAAAAGCAAATTGAAAAAAGAACCCTGAAAAAGAAGAACAGAATATTCAAGAAGTGTGGAGCAATGACAAAAGGTGTAACATACATAAAATGGGAATACCAGAGGAGAAAAAACAGAGGAAGGGGCAGGAACAATATTTGTAGCAGTAATGACTGAGAATTTCCCCAAACTAATATCATACACCAAACTACAGATCCAGGAAATTAAAAATATCAAAGAGGATAAATGCTAAAAAACCCCAGAAAGCTGCACCTAGGCATATCATATTCAAACTTCATAAAACCAAACATAAAGAGAAAATCTTGAAAGAGACAGAGGGAAAAAACCACTCTACTGGAGCCAGCCCTGTGGCTGAATGGTTAAAGTTCCATGTGCTCCACTTTGGTTTTGCAGGTTCAGATCCTGGGTGCAAACATAATCCACTTGTCAGCCATTCTGTGGGGGCATCCCACACACAAAAAATAGAGGAAAATTGGCACAGAGGTTAGCTCAGGGCAAATCTTTCTCACCAGAAATAAATAAATAAATAAACAAAAACCCCTACTTAGAGAGGAACAAAGATCAGAATTACATCAGACTTCTCTTTAGCAACTGTGCAAGTAAGACGAAAGTGGAATGAAGTAAAATATTGAGAGAGAAAAAACTACCAACCTAGAATTCTGTACCCTGCAAAATTATCCTTAAAAAGGAGAGGGCCAGCCCCAGTGGCCTAGTTTTTAAGATTGGACACTCAGCAAAAAAAAAAAGAGAAAGAGAAATAAAAACTTTCTCAGACAACAAAAATCAAGGGAATCTGTTGCCTGTACTTGCAAGAAATGTTAAAAGAAGTTCTTTTGAGAAGGAAAATGATACAAGTTAGACATTTAGATCTACATAAAGAAAGGAAGAACATTGGAGAATAAATAAGTGAAGGTAAAATAAGAACTTATTTTTCTTATTCTTAATTGACCTAACAGATCAGAATATATGTTCCAAATAATAGCAGTGTATTTGGTTATGTATACTTATATACATATGGTTTATATGTATGCTTATATGTGTACATTATGTAAGTATAATAAATGACAGCAAGGTATAAGGGATGAGAGAGAGGAATTAGGAATATTTTGTTATTATAAGATACTTGATCTACCCATGAATTGGTACAGTGTTATTTGAAAGTGGACTTGGATTAAATAGGAAAAATCACATCATCATATCAGTAGATACAGCAAAAGCGTTTGAGAAAATCCAATTGTTTGTAATAAAAACTCTCAGCAAATAGCAATAGAGGGGAACTTCCGCAACTTGATAAAGAATATCCACAAAAAGCCTACAGCTAATATCATATTTAATGGTAAGACACTTGAAGCTTTCTTGCTAAGATCAGCAACAAGGCAAGGATATTCCTTCTTACTACTGTTTTCAGCATTGTACTGGAAATCCTAGCTAATGCAGTAAGACGAGAAAAGGAAATAAAAGGAATACAGATTGAAAAGGAAGAACTAAAACTCTCTTCGCAGATGACATGATCATCTATGTAGAAAATCAGAAAGAATCAACAAAAGAAACCCTCCTGAAACTAATAAGCTGTTATAGCAAGATTACAGAATATAACGTTAATGTACAAAAGTCAATCACTTTCCTATATATCAGCAATGACTAAGTGGAATTTAAAGTTAAAAACCTTATCATTTACATTAGCACCCCTCAGAAATGAAATACTTACATGTAAATCTAACAAATTGTGAACAGAATCTATGTGAGTTAATCTATAAAACTTTGAATGGGACATATCAGGAGAGAACTAAATAAATAGATATTCCATGTTCATGGATAGGAAGACTCAATATTGTCAAGGTGTCAGTTCTTCCCAACTTGATCTATAGATTCAGTGCAATGCCAGTTAAAATTCTAAGAAGTCATTTTATGGATACGGACAACCTAATTCTAAAGTTTATGTGGAGAGGAAAAAGAGCCAGACTAGCCAACTCAATATTGAAGGAAAAGAGCAAAGTTGGAGGACTGACACTACCTGACAAAGACTTACTATAAAGCTTATAATAATCATTTTAACAAATGTTGCTGGAACAACTGGGCATCTGCATGCAAAAAATATAAATAAATCTAGACACCTTTCAAAAGACTTAACTCAAAATGGATCATAGACCTAAATGTAAAAAACAAAATAAAATTCATAGAAAATAACATAGGAGAAAACCTATGTGGCCTTGAGTATTGCAATGACATTTACACACAACACCAAAGGCATGATCCATAAAAGAAATAAATGATAATCCAGGTTTTGTTAAAATTAAAAACTCTGTGAAAGACAATATCAAGAGAATAAGAAGACAAGCCACAGACTAGGAGAAAATCATTGCAAAAGACATATCTGATAAAGGGCTTTTATACAACATATAGAAAGAACTCTTAAAATTCAAAAATGGGAAAATGAACAACCCTATTACAAAGTGAGCTAAATGCATGTACAGATACTTCACTAAAGAAGATATACAGATGGCAAGTAAACCTATGAAAAGATATTCAACATCATATGTCATTAAGAAACTGCCAAAATCCAAAACACTGACAACAGCAAATGCTGGTGAGGATGTGGAGTAACCAGAACGCTCATTCATTGTTGATGAAAATGCAAAATGATACAGCCACTTTGGAAGACAGTTGGCAGCTTTTTACAAAACTAAACATACTCTTATCATATGTTCCAGCAGTCATGGTCATTGGTATTTACCCAAATGAATTGAAAACTTATGCCCACACAAAAACCTGCACACAATTGTTTATAGCAGCCTTTATTTATAGTTGCCAAAAGTTGAAGTAACCAAGATGTCCTTCAGTAGGAGAAAGGATAAATAAATTATACATCCAAACAAGGAATATTATTCAGCAATAAAAGGAAATGTGCCATTAAAAGACATAGAGGAAACTTAAATGTATATTTCTAAGTGAAAGAAGACAATCTGGCTATATACTGTATGATTTCAATTATATGACAGTCTGGAAAAGGAAAAACTATGGAGATAGTAGAAATATTAGAGGTTTCAAACAGTTAGGAGTGAAGGACAGATGAATAGGTGTAGCAGAGAGAATTTTTAAGCCAATGGAAACTATTCTATATGATACTTCACCAGTGGATACATGTCATCATATTTGTCAAAATCCATAGAATGTATAACACTAAGAGTGAACTATAATATAAACTATGGGCTTTGGATGAAAATGATGTGTCAAGGTAGGTTCACCAATTGTAATAAGTGTATCACGGTGGTGTGGGATGTCAATAGTGGGGGAGGTTTTGCATATGTAGGGATAGGAGGTATATGGGAACTCTGTACTTTCTGCTGTTTTTCTATGAACCCAAAATGGCTTTAGAATATAGAGTTCATTAATTTAAAAAGATAACATAATTGAAGGGAAGATGATAGATATAGGAGAGAGGGAAAGGCAAATCCAATATGTGAATAGAGTGTCCAAAAAAGGAAAACAGAACAATTGAACAGAACAGATGTTTACTACTATAATTCAATAAATGTACCTGGATATACATTTTGAAAGAACCTACTGTGTACCTGGGAAAATTAATCTAGTAAGAGTAATAGCTAGACAGATATTCTGAAGATGGTTTTAAGGATCCTAATTAAAGAAGAGGAATCTTTTGTACAACCAGGTAAAAACTACAGTGACCAACCATCATAGTTTTCCAGAAGTGTCCTGGTTTAGTACTGAAAATCTCACATCCTAGACAAACCAAGACTGTCTGGTTGGTGATCACTCTAGCAAAAGATCAAGTCATTTATAACAGGGAGAAAAATCACATTGGTGTCAAACCTCTCAGTAGCTGCATTTAAAAGTTGACCAGTACACTACAAAATATTGAAGGAAAGAATTTATGAAGAAAAGATTTTAAATCCACCTAAGTTTTTGTCCTTCAGGCATACAAGATATAACAAAAGATAAAACAAGAACCTAGGAAATATTGTTCTCAAGGGCATTCCTGGGGACTCTACTAGTGCAGGAGTTGACAGATGATGGCCCATGAGCCATAGCTGGGACACAGCCTGTTTTTCAACAGGCCATGAGATAAGAATGGTTTTTATATTTTTTAGAATTTTGAAATAAACAAACAGAAGAATATGTAACAGAGACTGAATGTGGCCCTCAAAGCCTAATATAAAATTTACTGTCTGGCCATTTACAGAAAAAACTTTGCCACCTCCAGTACTAGAGGACTAGCCAAGATATGATTGAGAAAATGTGGCCATAAGCTTATAGTGACATTGATTATATTTAATTATGGAATTAAGATTTAAAGAAAAGTGTGCAAATAGGAGAAGAAAGGACAAAAACATAATAAATGAAATGGGGAAACCATTGAAACAGGAAATTCTAGAAATCACATGACTGCTTTTCACTCTATATAAATTTATTTCACAATATAAATGAAATGGATAATTCTCCTCAAGTATATAATCTACCAAGTCTGACCCTAGAAGAGAGAGAATGTTGAAATAGAGAAGTTTTGTTTTTATTTGAGTTCATAATCGTTTACATCATTCTGAAATTTCAGTTGTCCATTATTTCTTGTCTGTCACCACATAGGTGCTCCTGTTCACCCCCTATGCCCACCCCCCCCACCCCCCTTCCCCTGGTAACCACTGAAGTGTTTTCTTTGTCCATGTACTTGTTTATGTTCCACATATGAGTGAAATCATCTGATGTTTGTCTTTCTCAGTCTGACATATTTTGCTAAGCATAATTCCCTCCAGGGCTTTCCATGTTGTTGCAAATGGGACAAATTTGTCTTTTCTCTGGCTGAGTAGTATTCCATTGCATATATATATATATATATACCACATCTTCTTTATCCAATCATCAGTTGATGGGCACTCAGATAGTTTCCATGTCTTGGCTATGGTGAATAGTGCTGCCATGAACATAGGGGTACCTGTGTTACTTTGTTGATTTCAAGTAGTTTGCGTAGATACCCAGTAGTGGGATAGCTGGGTCATATGATATTCTATTTGTAGTTTTTTGAGGAATCTTCATACTATTTTCCGTAGTGGCTGAACGAGTTTGCATTCCTACCAGCAGTGTATAAGGGTTCCCGTCTCTCCACACCCTCTCCAACATTTGTTATTTTTAGTCTTAGTGATTATAGCCATTTTAACAGGCAGAAGGTGGTATCTTAGTGTACTTTTGATTTGCAATTTCCTGATATTAGTGATGTTGAACATCTTTTCATGTGTTTATTGGCCATCTGTATATCTTCTTTGGAAAAATGTCTATTCATATCTCCTGCCTGTTTTTGATCAGGCTTTCTGTTTGTTTGTTCAGTCATGTGAGTTCCTTATAAATAGACAAGTTTATAAATAAAAACTTGAGAATGTTGTCAAAGGTCTACCCAAAAAATTTCACTGGAAAATTCTACCAAACTTTCTTTTGCTTGAGGAAGAATGTCCCTGAGCTAACTTTTGTGCCAGTCTTCCCCCATTTTGTATGTGGGACACTGCTGCAGCATGGCTTGATGAGTGGTGCATGTGTCTGTGCCTGGGATCTGAGACCATGAACCCCAGGCCATCAAAATGGAGAGTATGAACTTAACCACTATGCCACTGGGCTGGCCCTACCAAACTTTTAAAGAACAGGAAATCCCAAGGAGAGTGACAGCAGCCAAAGGTGGAAAAGGAGTTTTCTGTCTTACCCCAAAGACCACTGATTTTGACAATCACACACAGATGAAAATACCTTTGTGGGAACCAGGAGTCCAGCAGAGAAGTTCCAGCACACCATTGGAGCAAAAAAATTTGAGACTGGACTTACCCTGAAGAGAGTAAGATCAGTGTCACCTTGCCTCTGTCACCCCACTCCCAAGGTGGCACAGCTCAGTGCCAAACTTCCTCAGCCTGAAGTTTCTCCCATGGGTGAAAGTGAGAGCATATGAGTGAGTGCCTGATTCCCTACTTATGCAGGGCACTGCCAAAGATACCCACTTCTTTTTTGCCCTTTCCGGAATGCTGCGGTGATCTGTATAACTGAGGGGCAAGGAGAGGCTGGGAAGATAGCCAGGGCTCAGAACTCATCAAAGGGATACAGATCCTATTAACCACTTCACAGACTCCATCAGGAAGCTGCCTATGAGAGTGCTGGGGACACCTCACCTGTGAATTCCCCCAGCTGGTCCATGGACACCTCTGACATTCCGTGCTCCTCACTCTCACGCCACCCCACCCCATGATTGGCTCCATCTGTGTACTTCTGAGGGCAGTGAGTGCAAGCCTTTGCAGACAGTGAGCATGGGCAGAATTTCAGCTCAACCTTGCAAAATTTGGAGAAAGCACACAAACTTGAGCATTCAGCACTGCCCTAGGGAAAGCAAACAAGAGGCTGTTAGCACTCATCCTGGCTTCATGGAATCAGGTGAAGGCATACCATCTTAAGAATTACCCCCTAAGAGGGAACAGGAAATGTGGAGCAGATGTATTCCTAGAGAATGTTTGAGAAAGCTTCAGAATCCGTAGTAGGGCTGACAGAAGGTGTTTCTTTCCCAAGGCAATTGGTAAAGACTGGAGGAGGTGAGTGCTTCTTCAAAACACAAGTCTTCAAGGAACATGGAAAATAAAGCAAACATAACACTACCAAAGGAACAAAATAATTTTCCAGTAACCACCTCCAAAGAAATGGACGTCTATGATTTGCCTGATCAAGAATTCAAATTAGTTGTTTTGAAGAAGCTCAGTGAGCTACAGGAAAACACAGAAAGACATTTCAGTGAAATCAGAAAAATGATACATAAACAAAATGAGAAGTTTAATGGGGAGATACTACTAATAAAAAGAAAAACAAGAATTCTGGAGCTAAAAATACAATGAATGAAGTGAAAAATACAATAGAGAGCATCAATATCAGAGTAAATCAAGCAGAAAAAAGAACCTGTGAACTTGAAGACAGGTCATTTGAAATTATCCAGTCAGAGGAGGAAAAAAGAAAAAAAGAATGAAAAAAAGAGTCAAGAAAGCCTATATAAATTATAGGATATCATCAAGCAAAACAGTTGACGATTACAGGAGTCCCAGAAGGAAGAAGAGGTAGAACACTTGTTTTACAAATCTGGAGAGAGATATAAACATCAAAGTTCATGAAGCCCGTAATTCCTCATAAAGATTCAACCCAAAGAGGACTTCATCAACACACATTATAATAAAACTGTAAAATCAAAGACAGAATTTTGAAGGTAGCAAGAGACAAAACACTCCTAACATACAAGGGAGCCCTCATAAAGCTATCAGTGGATTTCTCAGCAGAAACTTACAGGTCAGGAGAGAGTGGGTTGATATGTTGAGAGTACTTAAAGAGAAAAGAGCCAACCCCAAATACTATACCTGGCAAAGCTGTCCTCCAGAAATAAAGGAGAGAGAAAGACTTCCACATGCAAACAAATCCAAGGGAGTTCACCACCAGTAGACCTGCCTTACAAGAAATGCTGAAATGAGTTCTTCAAGCTGAAATGCAAGGATGCTAGTTAGTAATGTGGAAACATAAAGCACTATTATAGGCAAGTGTGTAGTAAAATTAAGATTTTATTTTAAGTAAAATAATGTAATATTGTTATGTGTAAATCATTTAACTCTACTACAAAGGTTAAAGGACAGAAGCATTAAAAATAACTTTGGCTACAATAATCTTTTAATGGATACACAATGTAAAATATGTAAATTGTGACATCAGAAACATAAAATGTTGGGAGTTAAAGGCTAGAGTTTTTGTGTGAGATTTAAGTTAACTTGGTATCAACTTAAAATAGAGTGTTATAACTATCAGATATTTTATGTAAGCCTCATGGTATCCACAAAGCAAAAACCTATAGTAGATACACAAACATTAAAAAAAAAGAATCAAAGCATACCAACATGGAAAAATCATCAAATCACAAGGACAGCAAGAGAGGAAGAAAGGAACTAGAAAACAACCATAAAATTAATCACATGACATCAGCAAGTCCTTCCTTATCTGTAATTACTTTAAATGTAAATAGATTAAATTCTCAGATCAATAAGACATAGATAAAAAATTTAATGGATGGATAAAAAAGAACTAAGACCTAACTATATGCTGCCTACAAGAGACTCATGTCAGCTTTATAGACATAGGCTGAAAGTTGAAGTGGTAGAAAAAGATATTCCATACAAATAAAAAACACACTAGAACAAGGGTAGGTATACTTATGCCAGAATAAATAGACTTTAACTTTGAAAACTTTAACAAGAGACAAAGAAGGTCATTATATAATGGTAAAGGAGTCAATTCATCAAGAGGATGTAACAATTATATATGCACCAAATATCAGATCACCTAAATATATTGAGCAAATACTAACAGATCTATAGGGAAAAAATAGACAATACTACAATAATAATAGGGGATTTCAATATTTCTCTCTCAGCAATGGATAGATCATTGGACTTGAACTATACTTTTAGACCAAATGGACCTAACAGAACATTCCATCCAACAGTAGCAGAATACACGTTCTTCTCAGATGCACACAGAACATTCTCCAGGATAGATGATATGTTAGGGCTCAAGAAAAGTCTCAACAAATTCAAGAAGATAGACGTTATATCAAGTGTCTTTTCCTACCACAATAGTATGAAACTAGAAATCAGTAATAGTAGAAAAACTGGAAAACTCACAAATATGTGGAGTAGACAGAAAGGTTTAGAACAACCAGTGGATCAAAGAAGAAATCAAAAGGGAAATCAAAAAGTATCTTGAGAGGAGGAGATCCAAGATGGCGCCGTGAGTAGTCCTCTTTGTCTCTCCCCCTTCAAGTCTACAATTATTTGGACACTTATCGCTTGACAAAGGATATCCAGACAGCATCTCAGGACGTCTGAGAGACCCACGCGACTATACATCGGAAGGCGGACGGACTTTCCTCCGGGAGAATGTGGAAATAGGTGAAAACTCTCCAACCCCGACGAGCAGCCTAGTACCCGCAAGCGGCTTTCTTCCAACGGACGCCCCCAGAGGATCTACACACATCTAGGGCAGGAGCGAGCACACAACAGAGGAGCGACGGTGGAAACAGGTGACCAGAACCCTACCTAAACCCCCCGCAATTACTCCTAAACGCAGAGGGAAACTTTGGAGTTGCACACCTGAGCCCGCGGGGAGAGTCTCTCCCTGCCATTGGCGGGGAGACCCCGCCTGGTGTTCGCGGCACCTGGAGGGTCCCAGAGAGAGTCGCTGAGGGTACGGAGGTCTCCCAGCTGCCGTTGCCCGCCCCGTGGGACTAGGGATTGCCGGAGATCTCGGAGAGGACCGGGGCTGGGGGAACTTTCAAAGGCCGGTTCTGCGACCCGGAGGGGAAGCGCGGGAGTTCCGCCCGGGCAGCAGACAAAACTCTCTGTCTGCCATTAGCGGAGGGGCCACGCCGAGCATTCACGGCTCCGGGAGAGGCCCGGAGAGAATCCCAGAGGGCGGGGCGACCCCCAGCTGCCGTTGCCCGCCCCGTGGGACTAGGGATTGCCGGAGATCTCGGAGAGGACCGGGGCTGGGGGAAGTTTCAAAGGCCGGCTCTGCGACCCGGACGGGAAGCGCCGGAGTTCCGCCCGGGCAGCAGACAAAACTCTCTGTCTGCCATTAGCAGAGGGGCCACGCCGAGCAATCACGGCTCCAGGAGAGGCCCGGAGAGAATCCCAGAGGGCGGGGTGACCCCCAGCTGCCGTTGCCCGCCCCGTGGGACTAGGGATAGCCGGAGATCTCGGAGAGGATTGGGGCTGGGGGGAGTTCCAGAGACCCAGCTTCATAGCCTAGGGGGAAACCCTACAGGCTCACAGCAGCCTTAGGGAAAGCCTCTGCACAGCACCAGTAGAAGGCACCCAGACACCAGCCACAAGGCTGGAAGACACCAGGGCAAAAGCAGCATAGCTAGGTGAACTAACCACAGACTGTAGAAGATGCCAATAGCTCTCCTGTGACCCATAGAGGACAAGTGAGATTTTGTGGGTGCCGACAGCAACGGAGCGACAAATATAAGTGATCCCACCCCTGGCCGCTGGAAAAGCCCATAACACCGTTGCAGACCCCAAGGAGAGAGCACATCTAGGTGGGCTGCAACAGTAGGCACCAGCAGCCTGAAGCCCCCCTGTGACGGCCCCCACAGCAGAGGAGGGAATCCAAAGGGCCACTGTGGCTACGAGGAGGGGCCCAGGCCCAGTTAGCAACTGCGGACAGGGTTCCTGGTTGGTGCAGTATAAACAGCTGCTCCCCCACCGCAGCAGCTGAAACAAGTGAAAGGAGCAACTAAACTCTATCTCCATGCGGAGGCACAAATCAACAACATCAAGCAATATGAAAAAATACATTAAATCTCCAGAACAGAAAGAAAGTAACAAATACACAGAAAACAATCCCAAAGAAAATGAGATATATAACCTAAATGATGATGACTTC
Organism: Equus caballus; assembly: GCF_041296265.1. Taxonomy (NCBI): domain Eukaryota; kingdom Metazoa; phylum Chordata; class Mammalia; order Perissodactyla; family Equidae; genus Equus; species Equus caballus. Next base: position 25,032,245 of record NC_091687.1, read on the forward strand.
AAAACAGCCATCATTAAAATTCTCAATGAGTTAAGAGAGAGTTCTGACCGTCAACTCAACGAGTTCAGGAGCTATGTCACAAAAGAGTTTGATACGATAAAGAAAAACCAAACAGAAATATTGGAAATGAAGAACACAATAGAGGAGATTAAGAAAAATCTAGATGCTCTGAACAGTAGGGCCGATAATATGGAGGAAAGAATTAGCAATTTGGAAGATGGCAATATAGAATTGCTGCAGGCAGAGGAGGAGAGAGAAGCAAGACTAAAAAGAAATGAAGAAACTCTCCGAGAATTATCAGATACAATTAGGAGATGCAACGTAAGGATTATAGGTATACCAGAGGGAGAAGAGAAGGAGAAAGGGGCAGAAAGCCTATTCAAAGAAATAATGGCTGAGAACTTCCCAAATCTGGTGAGGGAGATGGATCTTCAGGTGACAGAAGCCAATAGATCTCCAAACTTTATCAATGCAAGAAGACCAACTCCACGCCATATAGTAGTGAAGCTAGCAAAAGTCAACGACAAGGAGAAAATACTAAGGACAGCCAGGCAAAAGAAACTAACCTACAAAGGAACCCCCATCAGGCTATCAGCAGATTTCTCAGCAGAAACTTTACAGGCTAGAAGAGAGTGGAATGATATATTCAAAAATCTGAAGGACAAAAATCTACAGCCGAGAATTCTCTACCCAGCGAAAATATCCTTCAAATACGATGGAGAAATAAAAACTTTCGCAGATAGACAAAAATTAAGGGGGTTCATTGCCACAAAACCTCCTCTTCAGGAAATCCTCAGGAAAACCCTCACTCCTGAAAAATCCAAAAAAGGAAAGGGCCTACAAAACCAAGAGCAGAGGAGATAAGTAGAAGGACAAGTACAGAGAGTAGCAGCTCTACATCAGAACAGATTAAACCATGGGACGAGAAACAAAGGAAACTGAAGAAAAGCGGAAAACAAGACACAAAATGGTAGTGGTAGGCTCCCACATCTCAATAATCACTCTAAATGTAAATGGATTGAACTCCCCAATCAAAAGACACAGAGTGGCAGGATGGATCAAAGAACAAGATCTAACAATATGCTGCCTCCAGGAAACACACCTCAGCCCCAAAGACAAACACAGACTCAGAGTGAAGGGATGGAGAACAATACTCCAAGCTAATAATGAACAAAAGAAAGCAGGTGTCGCTATACTAATATCAGACAAGGTAGATTTCAAAGCAAAACAGATAAAGAAAGATAAAGAGGGACAGTATATAATGATAAAAGGGACTCTCCACCAAGAAGACATAACACTTATAAATATATATGCACCCAACACAGGAGCACCAAAATTTGTAAAGCAACTCTTAATAGAACTAAAAGAAGACATCAACAACAATACAATAATAGTAGGGGACCTCAACACACCATTAACACCAATGGACAGAACATCCAGACAGAAAATCAACAAGGAAATAATAGAATTAAATGAAAAATTAGACCAGATGGACTTAATAGATATATATAGAACACTTCATCCAAAAACAGCAGGTTACACATTCTTCTCAAGTGCACGTGGAACATTCTCAAGGATTGACCGTATTTTGGGAACCAAAGCAAACATCAATAAATACAAGAGAGTTGAAATAATATCAAGCATCTTTTCTGATCATAATGCTATGAAACTAGAAATCAACTACAAGAAAAAAGCAGAGAAAGGTGCAAAAATGTGGAGACTAAACAACACGCTTCTCAACAAACAATGGATCATTGAAGAAATTAAAGAAGAAATCAAATTTTATCTGGAGACTAATGAAAATGAGAACACGACATACCAAAACATTTGGGATGCAGCAAAAGCAGTCCTAAGAGGGAAATTCATCGCAATACAGGCCCACCTCACTAAACAAGAAAAAGCTCGCATAAGCAACCTCAAACGACACCTAACAGAACTAGAAAAAGAAGAACAAACAAAGCCCAGAGTCAGTAGAAGGAGGGAAATAATAAAAATAAGAGCAGAAATAAGCGATATTGAAACAAAAAAGACAATAGAAAGGATCAATGAAACAAAGAGTTGGTTCTTCGAAAGAATTAACAAAATTGACAAACCCCTAGCCAGACTCACCAAGAAAAGAAGAGAGAAATCGCAAATTAATAAAATTAGGAATGACAGAGGGGAAATCACAACAGATACCAATGAAATACAAGAGATCATAAGAGAATACTATGGAAAACTATATGCCAACAAATTGAACAACCTGGAAGAAATGGACAAATTCCTAGACTCCTACACTCTCCCCAAACTGAATCAGGAAGAAATGGAGAATCTGAATAGGCCAATCACAAGTAAGGAAATAGAAACGGTAATCAAAAACCTCCCCAAAAATAAGAGTCCAGGACCAGACGGCTTCTCTGGAGAATTCTACCAAACATTCAAAGAAGACTTAATACCTATTCTCCTCAAACTGTTCCAGAAAATTGAGAAAGATGGAGAACTCCCTAACACATTCTATGAAGCCAACATCACCCTGATCCCCAAACCTGACAAGGACAACACAAAGAAGGAGAACTACAGGCCGATATCACTGATGAACACAGATGCAAAAATCCTCAACAAAATTTTGGCAAACTGATTACAGCAATACATCAAAAAGATTATACACCATGATCAAGTGGGATTTATACCAGGGACACAGGGATGGTTCAACATCCGCAAGTCAATCAACGTGATACACTACATCAACAAAATGAAAAACAAAAACCACATGATCATCTCAATAGATGCAGAGAAAGCATTCGACAAGATCCAACACCCATTTATGATAAAAACCCTCAGTAAAATGGGTATAGAAGGAAAGTACCTCAACATAATAAAGGCCATATATGATAGACCCACAGCCAACATCATACTCAATGGACAAAAACTGAAAGCCATCCCTCTGAGGACAGGAACAAGACAAGGGTGCCCACTTTCACCACTCCTATTCAACATAGTACTGGAGGTGCTGGCCAGAGCAATTCGGCAGGAAAAAGAAATAAAAGGAATCCAAATAGGTAACGAAGAAGTAAAACTCTCGTTGTTTGCAGACGACATGATCTTATATATAGAAAACCCCAAAGAATCCACAGAAAAACTATTAGAAATATTCAACAACTACAGCAAAGTAGCAGGGTATAAAATTAACGTGCATAAATCAGTAGCATTTCTATACACTAACAATGAACTAACAGAAAAAGAACTCAAGAACTCAATCCCATTCACAATCACAACGAAAAGAATAAAATACCTTGGGATAAACTTAACCAAGGAAGTGAAGGATCTATACAATGAAAACTACAAGACTTTCTTGAAAGAAATTGACGATGACATAAAGAGATGGAAAGACATTCCTTGCACATGGATTGGAAGAATAAACATAGTTAAAATGTCCATACTACCTAAAGCTATATACAGATTCAATGCTATCCCAATCAGAATCCCAAGAACATTCTTCACAGATATTGAACAAACAATCCTAAAATTCATATGGGGCAACAAAAGACCGGAATTGCTAAAGCAATCCTGAGCAAGAAAAACAAAGCCGGCGGAATCACAATCCCCGATTTCAAAACATACTACAAAGCTACAGTGATCAAAACAGCATGGTACTGGTACAAAAACAGGTCCACAGATCAATGGAACAGAATTGAAAGCCCAGAGATAAAACCAAACATCTATGGACAGCTAATCTTCGACAAAGGAGCAGAGGGCCTACAATGGAGAAAAGAGGGTCTCTTCAACAAATGGTGCTGGGAAAACTGGACAGCCACATGCAAAAGATTGAAAATTGACCAGTCTTTTTCACCAAACACCAAAATAAACTCAAAATGGATCAAAGACCTAAAGATTAGGCCTGAGACAATAAGTCTTTTGGAAGAGAATATAGGCAGTACACTCTTTGACATCAGTTTCAAAAGAATCTTTTCGGACACTGTAACTCCTCAGTTGAGGGAAACAATAGAAAGAATAAACAAATGGGACTTCATCAGACTAAAGAGCTTTTTCAAGGCAAGGGAAAACAGGATTGAAACAAAAAAACAGCTCACTAATTGGGAAAAAATATTCACAAGCCACTTATCCAACAAAGGGTTAATCTCCATAATATACAAAGAACTCACACTGCTTAACAACAAAAAAACAAACAACCCGATCAAAAAATGGGCAGAGGACATGAACAGACATTTCTCAAAAGAAGATATGAATATGGCCAATAGACACATGAAAAGATGTTCATCATCGCTAATCATCAGGGAAATGCAAATCAAAACTACACTAAGATATCACCTTACACCCGTTAGATTGGCAAAAACATCCAAAACCAAGAGTGACAAATGTTGGTGAGGTTGTGGAGAAAAAGGAACCCTCATACACTGTTGGTGGGAATGCAAACTGGTACAGCCACTATGGAAAACAGTATGGAGATTTCTCAAAAAGTTAAAAATAGAAATACCCTATGACCCAGCCATCCCATTACTGGGTATCTACCCTAAGAACCTGATATCAGAAATCTCAAGAGTCCCATGCACCCCTATGTTCATCGCAGCATTATTTACAATAGCCAAGACATGGAACCAGCCTACATGCCCAGAAACTGATGATTGGATAAAGAAGATGTGGTATATATACACAATGGAATACTACTCAGCCATAAAAAGAGACAAAATTGGCCCATTCACAGCAACGTGGATGGACCTCGAGGGTATTATGTTAAGCGAAATAAGCCAGTCAGAGAAAGACGAACTCTATATGACTCCACTCATAGGTGGAATTTAGTATATTGATAAGGAGATCTGATCGGTGGTTACCAGGGAAAAGAGGGGGTGGGGGGAGGGCACAGAGGGGGAAGTGGTGTACCCACAACATGACTAACAAAAATGTACAACTGAAATCTCACAAGGTTGTAATCTATTATAACATTAATAAAAAAAAAAAAAAGTATCTTGAAACACATGAAAATGGAAACACAACATACCAAAACTTACAGGATGCAGCAAAAGCAGTTCTAATAGGGAAGTATATCACGATAAACAACTACATTAAGAGAGAAGAAAGATCTCAAATAAACAACGTAGCTTTACACCTCAAGGAACTAGAAAAGCAAGAACAAATTAAGCCCAAAGATAGCAGAAGGAAGGAGATAACAAAGATTACAACAGAAATAAATGAAATAGAAACCAGAAGATCAATGGAAAAGATCAACAAAACTGAGTTGTTTTTTTGAATAGACAGACAAAATTGACAAATCTTTACCAAGACTAGCTGAGAAAATAGAAGATTCAAATAAATAAAATCTGAAATAAAAGAGGAGACATTACAGCTGATACACAGGAATACAAAGGATCATGACGCTACTATGAACAATTATAAGCCGATAAATTGGATATCCTAGGAGAAATGGATAAATTCCTAGAAACAGACAACCTACCAAGACTGAGTCATGAAGAAATAGAAAATCTGAACAGAACAATATGAGTATGGAGATGGAATCAGTAATCAAAAACCTCCCAGCAATGAAGAAAAGCCCAGGACCTGATGAACTTACTGGAGAATTCTGTCAGACACTTAAAGAAAAGTTAAATACCAATCCTTCTCAAACTCTTCAAAAAAATTTATTTGAAGAGAACACTTCTAAACTGATTTATGAGACCAACATACCCTCACGCCAAAGTCAGACAATGATACTAACAGAAAAGAAAATGACAGGCTGATATACCCAATGAACATTGATGCAAAAATCCTCAACCAAATACTAGCAAAACAAATTCAACAGCACCCTAAAAGGATCATATGCCACAATCAAGTGGGATTTGTTCCTGGGATACACGAGTGGTCTAACATATGCAAAGCAATAAATGTGATTTACAACATTAACATAATGAAGGATAAAAACTATATGACTATCGCAATAGATGCAGAGAAAGCATATTCAACATCTGTTTTTTTTTTTTTTTTTGGTAAAGAAGATTGGCCTGAGCTAACATCTGTTGCCAATCTTCTTCTTTTTGCTTGAGGAAGATTGTTGCTGAGCTAACATCTGTGCCATTCTTTCTCTATTTTATGTGGGATGCCACCACAGCGTGGCTTGACAAGCAGTGCTAGGTCCTCGTCCATGATCCAAACTTGCGAACCCCTGACCACCAAAGCGGAACACGTGAACTTAACCACTACGCCACCAGGCCAGCCCCTTCAACGTGTTTTCATAATAAAGACTCAACAAATTCAGTATAGAAGGAATGTACCTCAACATAATAAAGGGTAATATCTGATAGCCCACAGCTAACATCATGCTTAATGATACTCTACTCAGCTAACTTTATATTCAGCCTTTCCTCTAAGATCAGAAACAAGGAAGGGGTGCCCAGTTTTGCCACTTCTATTCAACGTTGTACTGAAAATCCTAGTCAGAGCAATTAGGCAAGAAAAAGGAATAAATGGTATCCAAGTCAGAAAGGAAGTGAAATTGTATCTGTTTGCAGATGACGTGATCTTATATATAGAAAACTCTAAAGATTCTACCAAAAAATTGTTTAAACTGATAAATAAATTCAGTAAAGTTGCAGGATTCAAACTCAGTATACAAAAAATCCATTGCATTTCTATTGGAGAAAGAAATTAAGGAAAGAATTCCATTTGCAAGAGCATAAAAAAATCCTCAGGGATAAATTTTAAAAAGTACGCAGAAGACCTGTACACTGAAAATTAGAAGACATTGATGAAAGGAATTGAAGAAGATGCAGATAAATGGAAAAACCTCTCATGTTCATGGACTGAAAGTTAATATTGTTAAAATGTCCCTATTATCCTAACTGATCTACAAATTCAATGCAAACTCTATAAAAATTCTAATAGTATTTTTCACAGAAACAGAAGAAAATTCTAAAGTTCATATGGAACTACAAAAGACCCAGAATAGCCAAAGAAGTTTTGAGAAGAACAAAGCTGGAGCCATCATGCTTACTAATTTCAAAGTATATTACAAAGATGTAGTAATCAAAGCAGTATGGTGCTGGCATAAAAACAGGCACATAGACCAATGGAACAGAATAGAGAGCCTAGAAATAAACCCATGCACGAATGGTTAATTAACCCTTGACAAAGGCACCAAGAACCTACAATGGGAAAAGATCATCTCTCCAATAAATAGTGTTGGGGAAACTAAATATCTACATGCAAAAGAATGAAACTGGATCCCTATCTTCGACTACTCTAAAAAATTAGCTCAAAGTGGATAAAAGACTTAAATGTGAGACTTGAAACCATAAAACTCCCAGAAGAAAACATAGAGAAAGAGCTCCTTGACATGGGTCTTGGCAATGATTTTTTGGCTGTGACACATAAAGCTCAGGCAACAAAAGCAAAAATAAACAGGTGGGACTACATCAAACTGACGTTTCTGTACTGCGAGGAAAACAATCAACAAAATGGAAAGGCAACTTAGAGAATGGGAGAAAATATTTGCAAACCATGTATCTGCTAAGGGGTCGGTATGCAAAATATATGAAGAACTTATACAACTCAATAGCAAAAAATAAATAATACAATTTAAAAATGGGCAAAGCATCTGGGTGGACATTTTTCCAAAGAAGGCATACAACTAGCTTACAGGTGCGTGAAAAAGTGCTCAATGTCACTAATTATCAGGGAAATGCAAGTTAAAACCACACTGACATATCACACCTGTTAGGGTGGCTTTTATCAAAAAGAGAAGATAGGTGTTGGAGAGGATGTGGAGAAAAGGGAACCCTTGTGCACTGTTAATGGGAAGGTAAATTGGTATAGCCATTATGGAAAACAGTTTAGAGGGTCCTCAAAAATTAAAAGTAGAGCTACCATTTATGATCCAGCAATCTCTCTTCTGTATGTAGCCAAAGGAAACGAAATCAATATCTTGAAGAGGTATTTGCACTCCCATGTTCATTGTGGCATTATTCACAATAGCCAAGGTAAGGAAATAACCTGTGTCCATAGATGGTTGAATGGATAAAGATGATATGGGGTGTATATACACACACACACACATAGATGTGTATATATGTATATACATATAGATACACACATATAGATACATTTATATGTGTGTATACAGCTGCGTATTTCAGCCATGAGAAAGAACAAAGTCCTCTCTTTTGCCACAACACGGATGGTCCCAGAGGACGTTATGCTAAGTGACATAAACCAGACAGAGAAAGACAAATACTGTATGATCTCACATAGATATGGAATCTAAAAAAAAAAAAAATCGAACTCGTAAAGAGTAGAATGGTGATTACCAGGGATTGTGGAGTGGGGGAAATGGGGAGGTGCTCATCAAAGGGTACACGCCTTCAATTATAGGACATACAGGTTCTGTAGATTTAACGTACAGAATGCTGACCATAATTCCTAATATTGTTTTTGTATACTTGAAATTTGCTAAGAGAGTAGATGTAAAGTGATAGATGTATTAATTAACCCCATTGTGCTATTCTTAAATCAATTTTTTTGGGTTTTTTTCTTGTGCTGGGAAAGAGTCCCCCTGAGCTAACATCTGTTACCAATCTTCTTCTTTTTTATTTTTCCTCCCCAAAGCCCCAGTACATAGTTGTTCTAGGTCTTCTATGTGAGCTGCTCTCATTGTGGTATTCTTTTCAGTGTTTAAATATACCAGATCATCCTGTTATACACTTTAAATATATACAGTTTTGTCAGTTATACCTCAATAATACTGGGAAAAAACAAACAATAAACTAATATAAAGAGACCATTAAAAAAACAAAACAGGAAATCCCAGTGCTACTTTTAAACTATTTCAGAGGATAGGAAAATGAGGATACTTCCCATTATTTTATGAAGCAAAGATAATACTGGTACAAAAACTGATCAAGATTTACCCAAAACGTACCTCAGCTCAGTCTCACTTATAATTATTAATTTTGATAGTTATAATGCTATTTTGGCTTATAGGAAAGTGTTCATATATTTTAGATTTTCATACTGAAGTATTCAGGGGCAGAACGTCATGATGACCTTTCTTTCAAAAATATACTTTACCTGTCATCATTTACGTTAAAATACTTAGACATTGAATATATATAACTGTAAGTTTTTAGGTTCACAGGTTGACCAGATCATCATCCTATTTTTAGGGGTTTCGAAGTCAATCATGAAGTACTTATTTATAAACTTTTTACAGTGATTATTATGTTTGAAATTTGTAGATATTTAACTTTAACTTGTTTTCTATATGTTTACAATTTAAAGTTTTTGAATATAGAAAACACTTGAGATCATAAATGAATCATATGGAAGGATTTTTTTTCAGGGCTTACAAATATGCTACTTTTACATCTGTTTGACTCAACGTCTTTGAAGAAATGGACAATAACAAAAGAAGGACTTCTCAAAAAAAATATAGGTGTTGGGGCTGGCCCCGTGGCCGAGTGGTTAAGTTCGCGCGCTCTGCTGCAGGCTGCCCAGTGTTTCGTCGGTTCGAATCCTGGGCGCGGACATGGCACTGCTCGTCAGACCACGCTGAGGCAGCGTCCCACATGCCACAACTAGAGGAACCCACAACGAAGAATACACAACTATGTACCGGGGGGCTTTGGGGAGAAAAAGGAAAAAATAAAATCGTAAAAAATATATATATATATATATAGGTGTTAAGAATTAACTTGAAAGGGAGATGGAATACTCTAAATAGGAGAATTAAAGAGAGAAGACGCTGCATAGTTTGGGAAATTTAAGAAGCAAAATGAAAAATAGTAAAAGTGAGAATAGGATATTAGACAAAGACCAGAATATTAGAAAACCTCAATTCAAACATTAATAAATGTGCTTTTTTTTGGTCTTTTCACCATTCTATCATTTCTTTCAATACCTTTCCCTATACTATACTTTATTAAGTATGTATTTATGCAGATTCATTTTTTACTTAGCTGTCATATTGACCTCTTGAACCCAGGAATTATAGCATGCTTCTTTCAGAAGCCTGTAGATTTCAGAAGCCTCCACAGATTTTCAGGAAAAGACCCTTTTCTGGTTCACTTGAATATCTGGATCTGTTCTTTAATCTAAAATAGGAAAGTTGGATAGGTGATAAACTATATCTTCTATGTTCATTAACTTACTCTGTGTCACGTGGCTGTTCCACAGATGGTGAGTTGACTCACTGGTTGGTTGGTCATTTGGATGGATTGATTACTAAAGAAAATTGAAAAATTATGAGAAATGGAAAAATTGGAATGAAGAAGGCATAAAATTCAGAAAAGTCATCATTTAATTTGCAATAAGATAAGAGGAAATGATTATATGAGAAGTAAAAAGAGAAGGATCCAAGTTTGCTTAAGATACAAAGAAGAATGAATAAAACCTTGAAATGAATTCAAATTAAATGGGAATGAGTGAGAAGTCGTATATCTTCCCTTGTCTAGGAGATATTGAATCATTGTGTCAGAACAATTAGCAAGACAATATATTTAAACTCATTTTAAGTTTATTCTACCCTGAATTCTCTTTTGCCCCCATTTTTAAGAAATGTGTCATAGGTAGTTTGATGTTTCCCCTTCAGAAACATAGGGTTTATGTAGAAGAAGGTTTTCGTATAATCATAAAATAATGTCTTAAAGGTAAAAAGGAAAGGTAATGATGTTTTTCTTTTGGGGTGGGGGAATTATTCCAGGCATAGCCCTTCTGTACCTGCAGTTGTATCGGGTCACATGTGACCAGACCTACCTGCTCCGATCCCTGGATTACATAAAGAGGACACTTCGGAATCTGAATGGCCGCAGGGTCACCTTCCTCTGTGGAGATGCTGGGCCCCTTGCTGTAGGAGCTGTGGTCTATCATAAACTCAAAAGTGATTCTGAGTCCCAGGAATGCATCACAAAGTGAGTTTTTAAAACTGGAAATATTTTCTCCAAATTCTCAGTTGAAGGTCTTGCTGTAGAAAGATATTCAAAAAGGAAATAATTTTTTAATTCATCTACTGTTGCAAACAGATCTCTCCAAGAAGTGAAGAGGTTTGTATATGAATTTTGAGCATAATGGTGGTATCATCTGCTCCCTTTCTATCCAGGCATGTGTTTGCCTTAATTTTGTGGGGAGTGAAAAATGTGTTTCTTTGTGTTAATCATTTTTCCTAAGTAATTTTTGATTGCCTTCAATGCATGAAAATTAGCGTATCTGCCTTAGATTTACTGTAACTAAGTTATTCTTAGGTTCAACCTTTAAGTAACTGATTAAATGTGCTAATTATGGAACAGTTAAGAGTGCAAACTTTTATTGCACTTACTGGTTTAGATTCTTTCTTGAAGAAACAGGAATCAGGGCTCACTCCCAGGGCCTGGTACTTGCTAGTCCCTTAATGTTTGTTGAAGGGTGGAATGATCAAGCTAATTCCCAAGCATTGTCTACATTTTAGTACCATTTTCATTTAGATTGTAAATCACTTTCTTCTAATTTTGGATTTCAAAATTGAATATCTTCTCTTACATGATTTAGAATAAAAATAAAGATAGAAATTTTTAACAGAAAGATGTTTTGTTATTAATTTTGACATCTGTGAGAAAAATTAATGAAGTTTTTGTTGTTTTCTCAGGGTTTTTTTTTGTATTTTATAAAATCAGTTTTAAATTAAAAATAAATAACAAGTAATTCATAAAGTGATGGAGTTACTGTTTCAGGAAGAGAGATTTTAGACGTTCTCTGGGAAAACAGAAGTTTTCTTGTTGGGTAGACTTTTGCAGCTCCAGAGAACCATTGTCTGCCGAGATTCAGACCTTCCCGATGAGCTGCTTTACGGACGGGCAGGTTATCTGTATGCCTTGCTCTACCTGAACACGGAGATCGGTCCAGGAACTGTGTGTGAGTCGGCTATTAAAGAGGTATTGTGGGATTACTGATGACTATGGGTCTCCTCTCATCTCTACTGTTAGATCCTATCTGTAGCATTGAGTCATAGTGGTGGCTAGACTCTGCTTCTAGATAGTAGTAATTTCTTAAAGCATCTCATTAATTTAATAAATGGCTCCTGTTTTCCTTTCTAGGAATATTTTTTAAAAAGCTGTACTTCTCTTAGTTCTATATTAATTCATTTATTTTTACTGGAACCAAACAAAAGCAAATTCAAAAAGACAGAATGTTTCCCATCCAAGTACTCACCAGGCTCAACCCTGCTTAGCTTTCCAGATCAGATAAGATCGGGTGTGTTCAGGATGGTATGTGGCTGGCCCCATGGCCAAGTGGTTAAGTTTGCGCACTCCGTTTTGGTGACCCAGGGTTTAGCTGGTTCAGATCCTGGGCACAGACATGGCACCACTCATCAAGCCATGCTGAGGCAGCATCCCACATGCCACAACTAGAAGGACCCACAACTAAAAATACGCAACTATGTACTGGGGAGCTTTGGGGAGAAAAAGGAAAATAAAGTCTTTAAAAAAAGAACAAAAAAAAAGAATCACCTTAAAAAAAAAGAATGTTCATTTCTCTTTCATGAAATGTCTGAACTAGTAGGCAATCCAGGCAGGTAGGGACCCAGGTTCTTCTGTCTTGTTCTGCCATATCCTAGGGGCTTGCCCTTATCTGCGTGACCAAAGCTAGTTGAACATGTCCAACCCAGGAGTCTGGTGAGGAAGTGGAAGATAAGCAGCTTCCTTTTTAAGGCCAAGAACTAGAAGTTGCCCACCTCACTTCTGTTCACATCTCACTTCCAAAACTTAATTAAATGACTGTGTGCAGCTGTCTGTAGCTGGATACCCTGCTAAAATTTGGAACACTGTTACCAAAAGTATGAGGGGAGAGTAGATATGAGGAACAATTGGTGTCTTTGCCACTTAGCCATTCCAGATATGAAATTCTTCTTTCAGTCTAACTAAAGTCCTGCACACCACAACAGACCTCATTTCATTAGCATTTTGTAAATAAAGCCTATTCCTCCAGCCTTTCCTGGAAGATGTACCTGCCAGTCTTTTGGGGAAAACATTGCAGCTACAAAGCAACTAAGTAGGATGGTTTTTATAGGAATTTTTTTCTAGATTCTTGTAAACTGTTCATACAAAGAATTTTTCACTTCTTGGTTCAGCTTCATAATGTCCTTTTCTACTCTGAGATTATCTTCTGATTTCTCTCTGCCTGTATTAATTTATAAAATAAAGATAACAGTGTTAGCCACTAACTGCTTAAAGATTTTTAGATTATCTGTCATCTGTCTACACACACACACACACACACACACATGAAGACATTTGTTAGTGTTGATTAGACTAAAACAATAAAGGTAAGTTTTTCAGACTTCTGCTGTCTCATTATCTCTGTAGGTAGTCAGTGCTATTATTGAATCGGGCAAGATCTTGTCAAGGGAAGAAAAGAAGACTGAGCGCTGTCCCCTCTTATATCAGTGGCACAGGAAGCAGTATGTTGGAGCAGCCCATGGCATGGCTGGAATCTACTACATGTTAATGCAGGTAGGTAAGAATACTGTGAAATACTAACATGGTGACCACATTATAAAATATTAGATCAAATAGGAAAGGGGAACTGAAATTTTAGCACAAACCAAGCAGGCTGAAATAAAATAAGGATCCTACTTTGAATCATGGATACTTCAGTGCTGCGTTATGAACCCAAGCAGTGAACTGCTGATAGCACATTCTGTATGCAGTTTTATACCACATTAGCTGTCTGGTGCCCCCACTTTTCTTCTGTCCATGTCCTCCTGCTGATTGAAGTAGTTACTGTTTTAATAGGGGGAAACATGTATATATTCTACTTTGTGAATTTTCTTTATACAGTCATGTGTTGCTTAACGATGGGAGTATATTCTGAGAAATGTGTCATTAAGCGATTTTGTTGTTGTGTGAACATCATAGAGTATACTTACACAAACCTAGATGGTATAGCCTACTACACACCTAGGCTAGATGGTGCTGATCTTATGGGACTATCATCGTACATGTGGTCCATTGTTGACTGAAACGTCATTATGCAGTGTATAACTGTAGTGGAGACACACGTTTCTAAAATAACCAGAGTTCCATGTCTCATTTAAAAATGGCCCTGTTGTTCTGTACAGTTGGTAGATTGTGTGTATTTTTCCAAGAAAAATGTTTTAACAGTGACTTTTGACCCTTTTTTTTTTAAGTGATAATACCCTTAAGGGAAACATAATCATATGAGAACCACGCCAATAAAAATAACCTAATTTAGATTTAGAGGTTTAGGTTAATTTTGTTAAATATGAGGGGTTTCCTTGAGAGAAACACAAATCATGAAGTTTTCCCCTTATCTGCTTTTAAAGTGAAAAACATGGAAACCTATTTAGTAAGGCTTCTATTTGGAAGTTGATGTCAGTTTTCTTTTGATGATCACTAAGCAGTGGTATGCTAGAGCTGGCTCACAAGAGCAGTTGTGCACAGTTCTTCCCTGTCCTGTGTCTGCTGCCAGTCTGGCAGAGCAATAGAGCAGCAGTGTGACGGTGCAGCAGTGCAGCTCCTCCAAGTCCCATGGTATGGTTTCATTTGAAAGGCTGTCAGAACAATATACACAGAAACATAAAATATCACTTAAAAACAACTCTACTTTCCTGATGGCAGAATAAAGACAATTCTTCTCTTGAAAATCACCTCAAAACAGCAAAGAAAAGAGAACTAGCCCTGATGGCGTTGTGGTTTAAGTTCAGTATGCTGCACTTCGGCAGCCTGGGTTCAGTTCCTGGGTGTGGAACCGCACCACTCGTCTGTCAGTAGCCATGTTGTGGCAGTGGCTCACATAGAAGAACTAGAAGGACTTAGAACTAAAATATGCAACCATGTATTGGGGCTTTGGGGAGAAAAAACAACAACAAAGAAAAAAAACAGAAACCCAACTTTTTTGATGAAACTAGGAGACATCTGGAGCCCCATTCTACAAATATTTAGACTGAGAATAGATGAAAGAATGGCAGAGGAAGATCACACATCGATGCCTGAAGAGGAGGTTGCCAATAAGCAGCAAGCCAGTTTGTCCTGCAAAACACTGGAAGGCAGGAATTTAAAGTGCCATGTACTATTGAAGGTGCTGCCAGACATGTGTTCATATAGGGGTGAGGTCTGGGCAGCAGGAGGGCTTCCTAGAAAATCTTTACCAGATCAGTTGTACTGCTGTTAGTAAGTCCACCCTGCACAGTGAAGTGACTGACTATTCCTCCCCTAACTCCTGCTGGAGACAAAAGGAAATGGTCTGGAGGAATTAAACCAGCGGTTTTAACTCAAGAAAGCCAGGTGTAGAGGACAGTGGAACTGAAGCATAGAACTAGGGTTTGCATGAATGTCCACATGGTAAATGGTGAGACCTCCCTGCTACCACAACCAGCCTCATGCACCACCAGTTTTCTCTCAACCCAAGCAGCGTTGCCACCTCCACTTCAGATAGGGGATTGAAGTCTCTTGTTTTGGAGAAACAGCTCAGATAAAAGATTTAAAGGTATGTAGGCATTTGAAACTCCCCATTTAAAAAAGTTAGCTAGCTATCTGTGATAGTTAATGTTATGTGTTAACATGCAGGGCCACAGTGCCCAGATATTTAGTCAAACATTATTATAGATGTTTCTGTGAAGGTAGTTTGGGTGAGATTTACATTTAAATGGGTAGACTTTTAGTAACACAATTTGCCGTCCATAATATGGGTGGGCTTTGTCCACTTGTCCAATCAGTTGAAGGCCTCTCCTGAGCAAGAGGGACTTCTCCAGCACATCATGGCCTTTGGACTTCGTCTGCAACATTGAAAGAGTTGAAACCAAAAAAAGGTCTTCTGGGTCTTTAATAACTAGATAATTGAATTAATTCTAGTTTCATGTGCTCAATATTCTAGTAATTGATGCTTTATTATATTAGCCACAATACAGAGGTTTTGGAAAAATTAATGAAATGTTTTATTTTTATTTGTTTGTTTAAAGCCAGCAGCAAAAGTGGACCAAGAAATCTTAACAGAAATGGTGAAACCTAGTATTGATTATATGCGCCACAAAAGATTCCGATCTGGGAATTATCCTTCATCATTAAGCAATGAAACAGATCGATTGGTCCATTGGTGCCATGGTGCCCCGGGTGTCATCCACATGCTTATGCAAGCTTACAAGGTCAGTACTTCAGTGTGGATCACAGGCATCCCATGTTCAGAGATGTCGTTTTCACCACCAAGTTTTGGTTTGATTTTGGCAAACATACTTGATTGCAAACTAAAAACCTTTTAGAATTAATGGTTTTACAAAATAAATAGAAATTCTCATTATTTCACTATTCATCACCACTGTAGTTAGTGCTATAAGTGTATGTGTGTGTGTTTAAAAGGGTTATGTTCTATGTAAAAGAAAACCTAGCTGACAGCAGAGTAATGATTTTTATTCTAATGAGTCTTCATTAAGGCAGTTGGCAGTATTAGAACCAAAATGCTTTTTTGTTTGACTTGATATCATTTTATTTTCTTGCTTAAATAAGCCTTTATTGCTGGATTATCATTATTATTATTCAAAAGCTTTTGAATTTGTGTTTAAAATTGTTATAAAATTATTCCCAAGAGATAGGTGTGGCATTCAAATTTTTACACATACAGGGTATTACAGGAAAATAGGCACTGCCTTCACTAACTGATTCTAGTAGACTCTAGATAGATTTGGGCTCAATATTAAGAATACTGTTGATTTCTCTCCTGGACTAAGATTTGTTATGTAAGTTGAAAGCAAACAATGCTTCTTTTGTAATTCTATTTTTCTTTTAATGCATCTTTTTTTTTGGTTTTTAGTTTTTGGTTTTTTTGAGGAAGGTTAGCTCTGAGCTAACATCTGCTGCCAGTCCTCCTCTTTTTTCCTAAGGAAGACTGGCCCTGAGCTAACATCTGTGCCCATCATCTTCTACTTTATATATCAGATGCCTGCCACAGTACGGCTTGACAAGTGGTGTGTAGGTCCACACCCAGGATCCGAACCAGCAAACCCCGGGCCACCAAAGCAGAATGTGCGAACTTAACCACTGTGCCACCTGGCCGGCCCCTAATGCATCTTTATTTGTAATATTTGATGTTAGAGATTGTTGCTCATATATCAAAGTATACAACTGTAACCACAAGGAGAGGTGTTTTGGCAAAGTCTCTTAGTTTTGCAGAAATAGATGGACTTAATGGAGCAGAATTCAGATTCTACCTGAAAATAACAAAAGAACATCCATGAATCACTTTTATTTTCTCTTTGTGACTGACTATAGTAAATTATTTTTTAAATTGTGGGGAATTATCTCATGATTTAGGCTAATTTCTCAAAATTTTTTTAGTTCTTCTACAACAATAGAACCAAAAATATTCGAATAATATAAAAGTCAGGTATGAGCATCAAGAAAATCGCTCAGAAAGTTATGATATTTGGTGAGAGCAAAGCACTCTTTGGAAAATCAGAAGAACTTAGTGATTCACCTTCTTAACACTACCTCAGCTTTTAACTTAAAACAGAATTCTGTTTGAATCACTGCTTCCCCTTTTTTGAGCTTTAGAACGATTGTTGTAGCTTCAGTGACATAGACATAAGTCTGTAATATTATAAATATCCAACCATAATATCTGAACATACTATTGGCAGTACAAACTAAGGACCCTTTGATGTTCAAAACAGGTGTGACTTTGCTGAAAAGTCAAAGCTTCTGCTTGTCAGACTCCTTTTCCCCTCTCACTTTAAAGAGGATCAGCTATAGAGCTGAGCATTCCTGGTGGCTGATAATGGGGGTAGTTGGCTTTTGGGGGTCTTCTCCCCAGCCCACACCCCCACTCTAGCAGCTGAGCCTTGTGGTCAGTAAGCAGGTGATCAGGAGCCCTTCATCCTGGGCAGGTCTATTTCCATTAGCCCTGTCGACAGTCGCCTCCATCTGTTTCCACTACTGCTGTCAAAGCTCTGCTGCTGACAGGGTCACAGATGTGTCAGACCGCTACTGCCTCCAGGGCTTCTGCTCACAATACCATATAATGCCTTTCCCTGCCCAGCTGATTCCAAAACAGAAATTTCTCTCTTCTAGAAAGCATGGAGCCAAAGACATTAACATCCCATACTTAATCACTAAAATTTAATTCTGTTTACGTCAAGATTCTCAAACATGAAGAAGGGAAGGAATATCAGAATCCTTTGGGGCAGAAGGCATCAATGGTAATTTTAAAAAGCATATATAGTTTTACAATTGGAAGTAAAAGTATGTCGTCAAAGTATCTAAGTCAGTGAGTGGAGTGTGGAATTTGTGTTTGGCCAGGGCAGGGGGCAGGGCTGGGGGTGGAGGTGCAAAGCTAGAGAAACACAGCTCTAGACTATATTCTCTTGTTATTGTTCACTCAACTTAAGAGGGTCTGCATTCATCGAAGCTATGTTTTAAAGTTAGGAAGTATTTAAATTTTATGTAATAACAAGCTTTCGTTTCTCATGCTGGCATACCAAGTCATAAGTTCTTCAGGAATGCTTATGAAGGCATAAGGTTTTCAAGTATTTGAAAAAAATAGTGATATCTTTCACAAATAAAACTATAAATTGAGTCCAGATTCACTAAATTTGTTTTCCTTTCCTGTAGATGCTAATCATGTATCAGTGTTCAGAATACTCTTCTTTGTATGAACATGTATTATTTGTTAACTTAAAATTATATAGTGTTTCAGATGGTCTTGGGGAATATGTTAAGGTTTTTTTGAGGAAGATTAGCCCTGTGCTAACATCTGCTGCCAATCCTCCTCTTTTTGCTGAGGAAGACTGGCCCTGAGCTAACATCCATGTCCATCTTCCTCTATTTTATGTGGAATGCTGCCACGGTGTGGCTTGACAAGTGGTGCATAGGTCTGCACCCAGGATCTGAACTAGCAAACCCTAGGCCTCTGAAGCAGAACGTGGGAACTTAACCACTGCGTCACGGGGCAAGCCCCCCAAAAATGTCAAGATTTTAACAATATTCTGTACTATATTAAGAATTTTGTTAAATGCAAATGATTTTCTAACAAATTACACTTGTGGACCCCATAGCTGGAAGGTATTTTGATGGGTAGTTACAATCAGCTCTTGATTATCTGACAATAAATTATAGGTAGTGGTGACACACACATTCTGCCTTCCTCTAACCACACATTTGGGCCCTAGGGCATTAGCAGTTTGCATAGATTCAGCCACTATAAACAAATGCTAACAGTGATCAAATGAAATTGTATTTAGAAAGGTAAATATGCTGCCCAAGAAAACCATATAAGTCCTCCCAACATGCTATCAATGTAGTCCTTTGATTCTGTGCATTTTCAATGTCTGAAACAGCCATCCCATCCCCCTAGTGCACCCACAAGCCTACTCTGAAGATCTCAGAACAGAGCTGTTAGAAATGCGTCCTGGTGGTCAACTTTTGACTGCACGTCAGAAAATATTTTCATATAAATTATGTTCCAAAAGCTCATTTGTGAGTTGGTTATTTGAAACATGGCATGTCTTTCTAGGGGTATGTGTCAGAATCGCCTGGAGAGAATATTTCAAACTGTATTTTCATTCCTTCTTCCTAAGTATTCTTATTCCTTTCTAAGACTAAGCATCATTTATATAACTAAACCACAGTTTATCCACTTGTTTCTCAGTTGTTTCTGGTTTTTTACTATTATGACTAAGCTGCTATGAACATTCTTACACAGGTGTTTTTGTAGACATATGTTTTTATTTCTTTTGGGCCAATACCTAGGAATGGAATTGCTGCATCAGAGGGTAGGTGTATATTTAGTTTTGTAAGAAACTGACAGACCTTTTCTCAGAGTGGTTGTACCATTTTACGTTTCATCAACAAGTTACGAGAGTTCTGGTTGCTCTGCATCTTTGCCAACACTTGGTGTTAAAAGTCTTTTTAATTTTATTCTGGTGGGTATTTCATCATGGTTTTAATTTGCATCTGCCTGGTGATTAATGCTGGTAGTAGTTTTGCTTGTGTTTATGCGTCATTTTTCTGTTTTCCTTTGTCAACTGTTCATATCTTTTACTCACATTGTTTTATGCTTTTTTGTTTGTTTTTATTACTGAGTTGTAAGAATTCTTCATGTGTTCTGGTATTAGCAGTTGTATGTTTTGCAAATAATTTCTCCCAGTCTGTGGCTGGCCTAATCTCATTCTTTATGGTATCTTTTGATGAATAGAGTTTTTAATTCTCATAAAGTCTATTTTATCAGTTTTTTTTTTTTTTAAAGCTTGGCACCTGAGCTAACAACTGTTGCCAATCTTCTTTTTTTTTTCTTTTTTTCTCCCCAAATCCCCCCCAGTATGTAGTTGTATCCTTTAGTTGTGGGTCCTTCTAGCTGTGGGATGCCGCCTCAACATGGCCTGATGAGTGGTGCCATGTCCACGCCCAGGATCCAAACCAGCAAAACCTTGGGCCTCCAAAGTGGAGCACGTAAACTTAACCACTCGGCCTCGGGTCCGGCCCCTATTTTATCAGTTTTTAAAAGGGTTAATTACTTTCTGTATCTTATCTAAGAAATTTTACTTACCCTCAGGTTATACAGATAATATTCTCCTACAAGCTTCATGGATTTAGATTTTACACTTAGTAGAACTATGATCTGTCTCAAACTGAGGTTTGTTGCTACATGAGGTAAGGAGTGAGGTTCTTTTTTTCAACCATAGAGATATCTCATTGTTCCCACATCATTTGTTAGAAGGACTTTTATTTACCCCATTTGATTGATTTGATGCCTTTGTCAAAAATCAGATGACCTGGGGCTGGCCCTGTGGCCGAGTGGTTAAGTTCATCTCCACTTAGGCGGCCCAGGGTTTCACCACTTCAGATCCTGGGCGTGGATCTGGCACTGCTCGTCAAACCATGTTGAGGTGGCATCCCACATGCCACAACTAGAAGAACCTACAACTAGAGTATACAAGTCTGTGCTGGGGGGCTTTGGGGAGAAGAAGAAGGAAAAAAAAGATTAGCAACAGATGTTAGCTCAGGACCAATCTTTTAAAAAAAAGAAAAAATGTTCTCTTACTTTAGCATGTTTTTCTATCATCATGGCACTATTTTATTTTGATTACTCTAGCTTTTGTAAGTTTTGAAGTCAAGTAGTTTAGGACTTCCAACTTTGTTCTTTTTCAGAATTGCTTTGAATATTCTAGGTTCTTTGCATTTCCATGTAAATTTTAGAATCAGTTTGTCAACTTCTACAAGAGAGTCCTGTTGGGATTGTGAGTGAGATTGTATTGAATCTATATGTCAACTTTAGTAGAATTGACGTCTTAATATTAAGCCTTTTATCCACAAATATGGTATACCTCTCCATTTATTTACATTTTCTTTCATTTCTGTCAGCAGAATTTTATAGTTTTATATAGATGTCTTTATATTTACAGTGTGTCTCTTTATGGTTGGGACTTGTCTTAACAATCCAGTCTGACACTCTCAGCCTTTAATTTGGAATGTTTAGCTCATATATAGTTAATGTAATTATTTGTATGAGTGGCTTTAGCTCTGCCATTTTTCCATTTGGCTTCTTATGGCTTCGTTTTGGGATTTTTTTCCTCCTCTGTTTTCCTTTCTTGTCATTTTAGGGAGGTAGGAGAGATTAATTGAATATTTTTCTAGAATTCCATTTTAATTTCTCCATTGACTCTTTAACTGTATCTATTTGTACATTTTTTTTCCAGTGGTTGCTATAGGGATTGCAATATACATTCTTAACTTTTCACAATCTATGTAGAGTTAACATTATACCACTTTACATAAAATATAAGAAAGTAGTAAGTGTATAGTTCCTTTTAGCCCAGTTCTTTACACTATATCTCATACATGTCAACAAATCTTATAAAACCCCAATATAATGTTATCATTTTTGCTTTTTAAATAGTCCTGTGTATTTTAAAGAAATTAAGACAAACAGAACATTGGTTTTTGATATTTATTTATGTATTTCCCATTCAGTGTTCTTTATTTCTTCCTGAAGATCAGATTTCTGGTTGGTATTATTCCTATCAGTCTGAAAAACTTCCTTTAGCATTTTTTCTGGTCCAGGTTGGGTGACAACAAATTAACTTTCATTTATCTTAAACTTGTCTTTATTGCACCTCATTCTTTAAAGATATTTTTGCTGGATATAGAATTCTAGATTGACAGTCTTGTTTCCCTTTCAGTCCTTTAAAGATACTGTTCCATTTCTTTCTGGCCTCCCTTGTTTCTGATGAGCAGTTAGTTATTCTTTATCCTGTTCTCTTATATGTAGTGTGTTTTTTTCTGGAAGCTTTCAAGATTTCCTCTTAATTTTTGGTTTTCAGTTCTTTTTTATGTACTGTCAATGAAAATAATCCATAACCAATCTATAAATGAAAATTTGGGTGAGTTTATTCTGAGCTTAAATTTGAGGATTATAACCTGGGGCCTTTCTTCCTGAAGGAAGAAAGGGCACCAAAGAAGTGGGGTGCACAGAGTGGTTATATACCCCCAGAGAGGATGTTTCACATAGGATTGAAATGTCCCTTTTACAATAGTTGCGAGACTGCTCTGTCGGCACAGCAATTGATGGAAACAGCAGGTAGGTCTTCTGTCTCAGTGAACACAGCAGGGTGGCAGTGTGTTGTCTCCAGCTGAGTGGTCACAGGTGAGCTGGGTGGTCAGAGGGGAGTGCAGCAATCAGTTCCTAGCCTAAGGAAAAATGCTTATCCCTAAGGAAATGCTAATGTGGGGGGAAGTTGCACCTTTATCTCAAGGGCCTTTGTTCTGGCCATAGGAAATGTCTAAGCAGATATGCAATGCGTGCTCAATAGCCACAGTCAGGCCCTTTTGGAAAAAAGAAAGTCAGGCCGAATTAGGTTTATACCAAATGGCTTCCTCATATACTCCAATATATCCTATTGCTTACCATTTTTATTTGTCAGTACCTATGTGTATCCATTTATATTTATCCTGCTTGAAATCCCTTAAGCCTCTTAAACTTATAATTGTACCTTTCACTACATTTGGTAAATATTTGACCTTTATTTTCTAACAAGCCTCTGAGACTTTTATTTTTCTTTTCTGTAATTCAGATTGGATAATTTCTATTTATCCAGCTTCATATTCACTAATGATTTCTTCTCTTATGTCTGGTCTGCTATTAAACCTACCCAATAAATTTTTTATTTCACCTATTGATGTTTTTCCATTTCCAGAATACCTGTTTCTTTTTCATACTGCCATTTCCTCTGAGAGTTCCAAACTGTGCATTGATTATCAGATTATCAGTATAGTTTCCTTTTCATTCTTAAAGATGTTTAATAACTGTCTAAAATCCTTGTCTGTTTTCAACCTTTGAGTCATCTCAGCATTAGTCCATTTTGTAACATGAGCAGATAGGTTCAGAGAAGTCACAGTGACGTACTCAAAGTCACACGGTTAGTAGTTGTGGAAGAGGGAATCCAACCCAGTCTTCTGATTCCAGATCCTTTATGTTTTCATCTGCACTCTCTCTCCAAACTGTTTGTCATGACACTTCCCTGGGAAATTTACCATTTGAGAGAAGTATTATGGATAAACAAACAGATTTTCTGGCCAAGTTATAATTGCTACAATGTGGAGAAGACAAACCTGTGATTAAATCTTGGAGCTTTTTCCCATAATCTTTAAATTCTCAAATGTCTCACTATTAAAAGTAGCCCCACACTCAGAGCATGCATATATATGATGGTAGTGGGGGTGGGGTGGAAGTGCTACTGGTGCAGGTAAAACAAGGTGGCCTTATGGGCACACCTCTAACAGCCTCAGTCTTACAGGGCGAACAGGGACAGCAGGAAGGGAATCTCATTGGTTTCCCTTTCAACACTCACATATGCCTGGGCTACCACTAGAAAACAGCAAATCAGGTGTCTTTAGGCCTGACCTTCCTCTCAGTATGATTTCAGGACACAGCCACTAAAACAATCACTTTTCACCTATTAGCTTTGACCAAGTATTTCTTCAGGATAAGAAAAGGTGTTTCCCTTTATAGCTCATTTTAAGAGGCTTAAGATGCAAATGACAGGGTAAAGTATTTTTGCTGGCATGATAACATGGAAAGAATAAGAGTTAATGATGCTGAAGAGTACTTAGCACTTACTGTGTGCCAGGCACTGTGCTAAGATCTTCTTGTGTATTATCTTATTTTAACCCCCACTAGCCACTGAGATGAAGAACTAGTATCCTTTTATAGTTGAGAAAGCTAAGATGGAAGATATTAAGTCACTTATCTAAAACCACACTGTTAAAAGGTGACAGAATGAGATTCAAACTGAGGCAGTCTGACCCAGAGCCCACATTTCAGTTGCTTTCATAACTCAGTCTTGCTTCTGACACTGAGTAGATTGTACATCGGGAGAGTGGCTGAAATGCAAATATGCCTCTTTTTCGCCCACTACAGACACTGATCATAGTTCAGCCTTTTTTTTTTGTTCCTTCAGCTTCAGAGCCTTCTCAACTGGGTGCCCAGAAGATCACTACATATTGGACACAAGAAGATGAGTCCTATTTGTCATCCCCAAGGACATCATCTCTCATGACCTTTTTGACTCTAATTTATTGTCTAAAACTCATTTGCACTAGGTTGGAATGAGTTAAACAGGTGAAGATTACTAATAACAGATTCTGAGGAAAGGACCAGAGAAACAAAATAAATGAAACGTGAGAAGAATATTTAAAAGGGAATGTAGGGAGGCAAAACAGACAGCTTCCTCTTGCCAGGCATTTGCCTTCCCTGCACCTGCATACCAACCACTTGATGGAGACGGTGCCATTAAATTCTGCAACCCAGCCTGCCTACTCCTGGGATTGTGGAAAGCTCTGCGCAGGCCTCCTTGTGATGGGTGCCAGATCTTGAGGTCTTGTTGACATGTGGCTGACCTGGGACATGGAGTATTCTTGACCTAGATGACAGGACATCGTGGAATCATCATTCCCTCAGCTGCCTCCTACATGAGCAGAAGTTTTAGAGCTACAGGGTGTGTGCTCCAGGAAGCACAGAGTGGTTTCTTTGTGACAAGACATCTTACCAAAGAGATCTGGTAGCTTTCATTTTAATTTTTTGAACTAAGTTTTAGAGTTACTTTTGTAAAACTGTGAACTAGAAGGACAGGGGAATAGATGGACAGATTGAGATTGTAAGGTACTCCAGTGTGGGGTTGCTTGTGTGTCTGTTTGTTTTTTATCCCCAGTGCATTTCAGGTTTCCTAATGCCATGCAATTTTCTAACCAGCAAGGAAAAATACTTTGCTAACTCTTTATTGAAAACATCTTTTTAACTCTGCCTTGTTGTTCATCATCTAGGTTTTTAAGGAGGAGAAGTACTTGAAAGATGCCATGGAGTGCAGTGATGTGATTTGGCAGCGAGGTTTGCTACGGAAGGGCTATGGGATCTGCCATGGGACTTCCGGAAATGGCTACTCTTTCTTGTCCCTTTACCATCTCACGCAGGATAGAAAGTACCTCTACCGAGCTTGTAAGGTAAGGACACTTCTATCCAGACAACTGCTGAACACTCCAGAACATTCACAAAGTCCAAAAGTACAGCTTCTTTCCTTCTCCTAACCTGTTTCTCCCAACTGTGCAGTTTCTTCTGTTTCTTTTGGCGCAGCCTTGTCCCTAGTTTCTCTGTGCCACAGTGATCCTGCCTATAAAATGGGGCTTTGAAATGGAAATGAGTTCTGAGGACACAAGTTCTGGAGTCACACTACCTCATTAGAATTCCTCTGTGCCATTTATTAGCTTTATGACTCTGGGTATGTTTTTCCTTCAAGCCTCAGTTTCTTCATCTGTAAAAATAGGGGGGAAATACTACCCATCTCTTCTTGTTCCAAGAAGAATGATCTGAGATAATGTGCAGATGATCTATAATTGCCCCTACTTAAAATTCAATGGTTTCCCATTGCACTGTGAACAAAACCCACAGTCCTCCCCCGAGTTTACAGAGCCCTGTATGCTTTGGCCTTCCCCTGTTTCTCCCCCTGCATCACTTCGTCATATCCCTCTTTTGAGCCCACCACATTCCATGCTACAGCCATGCTGCCCCCACCTCTCCACAGGGTGGAGCATGCCACACTGTCCTCTTTGAACCTTTTATTAGCTGTTTCATCCGTCAAGAATGCCCTTCCCCTGAAATTTGTATGGCAATCCTCACCATTCCAGTCTCAGCTTATATGATGTTCTTAGGGCCTCTGAGATCTCCCAAGTAAAAGAATCAGTCATTCAACTTGTATTTCTGCTTGTTTCTTGAGTATGTTGCACCAGTAGAATATAAGCTCCATGATCTTATTTGTCTAGGTCACTACCCTACACCAGTGCTGGCACCAAGTGGAATAATAATAAATGTGTATTGAATGTGTGAAAATGAATGGCACAAAGCAAGACTCAGTAAATGTTTTCTAGTGAATTTTTTACTATACACATTTCACAAAATATAGTTTTATAGATATGGAAAAAAGGTTGAAAGAAAATACTCCAAAATGTTTACAATGACTCTTGATAATGGAGGCATTATTGGTGACTTATTCTTTATATTTTCTGGACAGTGAACATCTGTTACTATTATGAAACCTTTTCTCAACCCGAATATAAGAGACCCCTTCCCTGTCTAAGGGAATAGACCCCTGAGACACATGCCTGCTGTAGTACCCAAACTCACAAAGAGGCACATGCAGAAGAGAGCAGATGCCTAACCTGGACGTTTTAGGGGGTTCAGATGACATTTAGGCCAAGACCTAAAGGATAGCTAGAAATTTAGCAGAGAGGGATGAGTAAAACTGTTAAAAGGAGAAGAAACTACTTGTCCCAAGGCCTGGAGGTGTGAGGCACCCAGGCAGACCGTATGAAGTTCATGTGGCCGGAGCAGAGCAGAAGATAGAGAGGTGAGGAGCAGCCCAATTTGTTAATAATCATCAGAGTAGATGGTTCAGTAAATCTGAGGAATTGGGAAAGACTTTTGGAGGGTGAGACACAGCTAATTTTTTAAAGATGAAGAGTTTTTCAGGTGGACAGGAAGAGGTGGCCTGGGGAGGGGGAGCACATTCCTGATAGGAGGATAGTTCCTGCACAGCCACAGAGGCATGGAACAGCTCCATGATCCTGAAACTGTATACCTCAGTGTTGGGATAGAGCAGAGGTCAAAAGGTGAAGTCAGACAGGTGGGCAGAGGCCAAAGGAGGTTAGTCCTTTTCTGTAGTCAGGAGTTTTCAACCTGGTTACACCTTAGAACCACGGGAAAACTTTCAAAGAGAGCTTGGAGCCACCCCAGACCACGTCAGTGAGGGGCCGGGCTCCACAGGTGGTTCTCATAACCAGCCCATGTGAGTGCTGATCTGGAGGGGTATGTAAGCCGTGGCCAGACTCCCCATTAGAAACAGTGCCGGGTCACGGGAAAGAATGAGAGTGAGGTTAGGTTTCCTCAAATTGTTATTTAATAATTAACACAAGAAATGTTGAGTTGTGAACCAAAGCATTGGCTGTGATAGTAAAGAGGAGAGATTTAGAAACACTTAGGATGTTGAGCCCACAGAATTTATTGGGGTTTTTTTCAATGTGGAAAAGATGGAAATATCTGAATGTCTTCCTATCATCTGACTAGGGAAACTAGATAGATGATACATCAGACACGCTAAGAGAGGGAGCAGATTTGGAGGGTAGAAAGCAAAATAAGTTTTATTTTATATGTGCTGAATTTGATATTCTTTGTTTATTACTTATGATTCTTTGTATACAAATGACAAGGAAATTAAGTTAGCTTAAGCAAAAAAGAGAAAGTTATTATAATGATATAAAAATCCCATTGATGAGGCTTAAGAAGGAAGGGTCAGGGAGCTCAAGGGAAACTGCTGAGAGCTGAGGGAGGAGTTTTAAAGATGAAGAAGGTGGTCAGGCAGCAGTGCTCCAGGCAGTGGAGTAGACAGGGAACTGTGGCGAGAGAGCAACAAAGTGCAGGTTGAGTTTCCCAGGAGTGGGACTAAGAATGGCTGGGACCAGATGAAGCTGAGTGGTTTCCAGGTAAGGCCAGAGAAGCAGCCAGGGAAGCCAGTAGCTGATTCTGAATGCAGTTTCAGAGCCAGGGTTTTTAATCTGGATAGAGCAAGTGTTTCAAGTTACTTCAGGAATGATCACCTGTAAAGGCAGGAGGAGGCAGGTGCCTAGAAAAGACAGAAGGTGGTGGTTGTTTGTTTTCTACTTCAGTCTTCCCTACAACCTTCTGAGGTAGGTATCGCCTTACAGGTGAGGAAGCAGGCATAGAGAAGTGACATAACTTGCCAGGCTTCTCCCAGCTGAGAAGGGGTGGCTGGAGTCCCTCCCAGAGCCCGCTCTCCTAATTTCTCTACTGCCCAGAATCTTCTTTCTCTGATTCTTAGCGACATCATTGCAGTGTCTTATTTGTTGCCTTTTCACCGAGTCAAATCTCCACTCTTAAAAATAAATACCTTTTTTCTTAGTTTGCAGAGTGGTGTCTAGAATATGGAGCACATGGGTGCCGCATTCCTGACAGACCCTATTCTCTTTTTGAAGGTAAGACTGAGGAAACGAGTCCAAGTGTAAATATCTGAGTGAGTGGATCTGGTGCTCCTGTCTCTTGGGACTAGCAGTGTTACATTCACTCTTCCTAGAGTTGTAACTCCACAATTCTCAAAAAGCTGTGAGCAAAATTGTATCGTTTCTTTACCTTACCTATTTTGTGCTCCTGTGAATGTCTTCCAAGTGTTTTTAGATCTTTTGTGAAATATATACGCAGACAGAGCATAGAATGTTTGCAGCCCGGTAAACAGAAGAAATAACAAGTTTACTCCTCTGCATTTCATCTGTAATCTTGTGTTTTTCCTGTGATCTGTTCACAGGAAACCTAGTAATTTATTTAAATATATTTAATTATTTAAGTTAGGGAAAGAGGTATAACCAATGTTAGTAACTAGAAATGTTAATAGTTAAAAAACAAGAGAATATTGAAGACAGCAAATACAACATTTACAGTCTGCTGCAGGCACAATATATAGAATATAATTCAGGAAAACAAAATAGAAGTCCTGCAAAGAGACTCATGTATTTTTTATATTATGTGTTTATATGTGTGTGTGTGTGTGTGTATGAACTGGATAATTTGTAACATAGGCCACAAAAATCAAAGGGCAAAGGTTGAATGATGTTAGGATAAATTGATGATAACTTTTAATTACTTTAGAGCCACATCTGATACTAATTCCAAAATAAACTTCAGAAAGAATAAATGATTGAATGTTTTTTTAAATATCAAATAGTAGATGGGTGTTTAATTTAGTCAAATGCTTTTCTGTATCAGTTGATAAGATCATATGATCTTTTTTCTTCTCTAGGCTATTAATATTGTGGGTTACATTGGTTGATTTTCAAATATTAAGCCAGCCTTGCATCTCTAGAATAAATCTGACTTGGTCATAGTTTACAATTCTTTTTAAACGTTGCAGAATTGTATTGACCCATATTTTGCTCAGGATTTTTGCATCTGTGTTCATGAGGAATACTGGCCTTTAGTTTTTCTTTTTTGTACTATCTTTGGTTTTGGTGTCAGGGTAATACTGAACTAATAAACTGTACTGAGAAATATCCTCTCCTTTTCTGTTTTCTGTAACAGATTGTGCATTAATTGGTGGAATAATTGGTGTTAATTCTAATTTAAATGTTTGGTAGAATTCTCCAGTGAAAGCTTCTGGATTTCTTGTTTGGGAGTTTTAGAATTATAAGTTCAATTTGTTTAATAGTTTATAGGGCTGTTCAAGTTATCTATTTCATATTCGGTGAGTTTTGTAGTTTGTATTTTCGAGATATTGCTCCATTTTACCTGTGGTGTCAAATTTATGTGTGTAAAGCTGTGGTAGTATTGCTTTATTACCCTTTTGATGTCTGAATTTTCTGTAGTGATATGCCCTGTTTTATTTCTTAATTTATTTTTTAATCACATAATCGAAATATAGGCAGAAAATAGAGCATTTGTCATTATCTTTCGCAGAATAAGATCTTTCTAATATTCAAAGAAATCATAATGAAAAAATATTTCTCAGAATAAAAATTTTAGACTTTTATATCATAAAAATGCAATGTGTTTGCATCAGATGTACCAGAGTAATACCTGAACTCTAAATCGAGTTCATTCAAAAATTCTAGTTTATAATGGCAACTTCAAAGCCCCACTAGGTAAAAATCTTTGAATGTACAGCTCCCTAAAGACTGGGAAGTCATTAGATTCATTTGTTTCCCTGTGCCTCGCAAGGGCTGTTAGTACGCACTAACTGGATTCTTGTAGGCTGGTGGAGAGTAGTTATACTGAATGTCCATGTGGAGGCCACTAGGTAGGCAGGGTTGCTGACACCTGTGACACCTCCTGCAAGAGCTCTCTCCTGCCCAAGTGCTCCAACCAGGTGGACCTGCTGTCCCATCCCACCAAACAAAAACTCAGGGGTCATTTCGGCATGGCCTTCTCTAGGGCCCTTCCTGAAACTACAGGGTCACTGCCTATCTCTAATGGGTTCTAATTGGTCACTGGTTTTCAGAGTTTTTAAATAAGCTGCTGGAACCCTTTCTTCAAACATGAACTTATAGGGAAGGCTGGGAGCAACCCAAATGTAGCAAAACAGGTACCGACACACACAAAACATGAACATCACAAAAACATTGAGGGAAGAAGCCAGACACAACAGGTTATGTACTATGTGGTTCCGTTCCTATGACTTTCTGAAACAGGCAACACTAATCTGTGGTGGGGATGATGGCAAGACAGACTGGAGAGGGATCCACAGGGACTTCCTCGGGGAGATGATAGAGGTAGTCCATCGCTTGACAGGGTGTGGTTTATACAGGGTGTGTGCCTTTGTCACAACTCAGTTAAGTACACCGAAGACCTGTGCGTGTCATTGTATGTAAATTTTACATCAAAAGAAAAACTACAAATGACAGACACCCAACAGGGGAGGAATTGTGCTGATTGGAGAGGGAGGTAGAGTCCTGGAGGCTGGAGTGGCTGGTGGCTTCCCTCGCCCCACCCTCACCCCCTCCTCAAGAGCCTCTGGATGTCCTCAAGCAAGAACCTGCTTGGTTCCTGCAGTGATTTTGGGTGGGATTTTGACCAAAGCAAATAAAGTTTGTTTTAAAATAATATTCTTAAAACTTAAAGAAGCTATAAAATGCAACTTTTTGTTTGGAATAAGAATATAAAAGCTCTGAGAGAGGAAGTTTTGTATGTTGAAATATCATAATAGCAGCACCCATAAATTTTGGTAGTTTGATCTCATGATTCTGTGAGATCATCTTAAAGTTTCAAGATACAAGATTAAAGCCCAGAAACCAATTTTTTAAAAATAGGATTGTACAAAAACTGATATCATTACCTGCTGGGTGCTAATGTAAGGATTTCTTTCCTTTTTTTATAAAATCGTCTTTAAAGTCCTGAACACTGTTTCCCACATGCTTACAGCCCCAGTAAAGGAAATGATTACAGATCACTGTGTGTCAGACTTGCCCCTCCTGTCTGTCTTAACAGGATCCACATTTTACATTGCAGGCATGGCTGGCGCGATTCACTTTCTCTCTGACGTCCTCGTTCCGGAGACATCACGGTTTCCAGCGTTTGAACTTGGCTCTTCACAGAGAGACAAAAAGGTGCAAAAAGACTACTAAGACACCTGTTTGGACCAAAAGACACCAGATTGCTTAGTGCGTGACACAGAACCAACTGTGAATCCTGAAAGGGGGAAAAAAGGAGAAGTAGACACCGTCACAGGCCCACTTGTGTTGCCAAGACCCTCAAGTTAGAGCATGAGTGACAGAAACCATCCCATCAGCGTTGTGTGACAGTGTTCCCCTTACTGGTGTAAAATATGAATTCTTCACATCCAGTTCAGTGTAGTGTTGCATGTTTCTTGGTACTTGTTGTCTGTAGGGGTAAGTTGTTCTAAACGGAAAACTCTCCTCTTTCTGTGAGCCTGGAGCTGACCATGCCTGAGAGCATGGCACAGCCTCTTCTCTGTATATAGTATCTAAAGTGGGATGGCTTTGATATTGACACACAGTGAATAGTTGGGTGGTGTCTCTTCTGTATCAGAAAGGTGCTCTAGGGTGATATCCTACTGATAATGCTTTTTCAGCATTTTCTGTGGGAACCTTTCAGATGAGCAAGAGGGAAAGACCACTCCAAAAATTGAAAAGAAACACAACAGATAAGAGGGGGTTTTACTGGAATGGTTGAGGGGGTAAGCCTTTCCACAAGGAAGTTGAATGCTCCCTCTGTGTCTTGCGTTCACCTTAGTGCTTTTACAAAGCCACAGAGGGTGCATTGCAGCCACTCTCAGCAGAGGAATCAGGCACTTGGTGTGAAGTTCCGAAGGCTCTTTGCAGTCCACAGCAGCAGTGCCCAGGGAGTGGACTTCATGACAGCAGGACAACACCCCAGGGAAGGCTTTTCATGACCACATTGTAAATCAAGTAGCAGTGACCATGCGTTGGCAATTCTAGAGTCTATGTACATTATTAAAACAGGCTGAGCCTCAGTTTTATCAACATCCCAGCTTATTATTATAAGTTCAGTGGCTGCAATTCCAGATACCTGATAAGCAGAAAGATTCAACTGTTCCCATGTCTCTGCAATTAAACTTATTTCAAAATTTAGTAAGTTATCAAAAGTATAAATTTGGGGTTATTTTTTTGTCCACTATTTGGGTGATAAAGTCTCACATTTGGTGAAATGTATTAAGCATAAAAGTACTAGTTTGCATTTGTCCATATGGGAAACATAATCTTCTAACCAAGAAAATCGTGGTATTCTCTGTCTGACATTTTTTATTTAAAATATGGGCGTTAATGTAGATTGGCATAAGTTTTTAAAAGAGTTTTGTCATCACATTACCAGTGGTCTAGGACTTTTACGTGTGTCTATCTTATGAGCTAAGGCCTGGGTTATAAAAGACAGGATAGGTCTCTCTGATGTCTGGTCCTTGTTTGCAAGGGACAGTCTAGACATTTGTTAGCCCTTGTTTCCACTTCTTTGATAAGGGAGAAAGAAGAACATCAACATGGAAGACAAATATCCTTCATGCATGCAGTTCTTAGGATTTTGGGGGCTGACACCCTAACATATGACCTTCAGTTTCTAAGTGATGCCTCATGAAACTCTTCATTGCAGATACGCTTGTTTCCAAGCCATGACTATTTTCTTCCAAGTAGGTTGACAACTTCTGTGGGTGTAAATCCCCTTGGTTATATTCTAACCGACTTCTGGGCCTAGTAATATGCTTCTCAGGCAGCCCTTGTTAACCTGAAGGCGGAATATACTGTCATGAGTAAGCTGAGGGGTCTGTTTGGCAGAAGAGCTCATGTGATATCAGCACTGCTTCCTCCTCCCCATGCACCTCATCCATACCACACAGGACAGAGCGTATAGTGAGTTCCTGCCTGCTTCACCCATGGCTGCCCTCAAGGCTTCGGCTCAAAGTTGTGCCCAAGCTGTCTCATTTCTCAGGGGAAGCCGGGAGTCCTGCCCAGGAATCACCCTGAGGCCCCCCCATACAGCCTGTCTCAGCAAGAGGGAGGCAGCTCATGGAAGCCCTGATTCTGGCCACATATCTCCAGACCAGAAACAGTGAGGGTGACTCCTAGTTATCTGGGTGTCTCGCCATGTATTTTCATACTTGTTAGGCTTGTTTCTGACTAACACACTAAAGGGAAGATAAAATACTTGTGGAATAAATGGAGGAGATTTTATTTACAGGGTTTTTTTTTTTAAGGTCAGCTGGATTGATGCCTTCATACTTACCCACTAGATGTTAACAGATGTGTAGCTTTGTTATTCTATATGAACTCACTTCCTAGGGTCTGTTACATGGTCCACTACATAATGTTCCAGCTCTCAGTCCCTGTGGCAGAGGAGAAGTGGCATGTACTTCAAAGAACAGAAGACCTACAGAAGTCAGTTTAATAGTTCTAAGTGTCTGAATTCTGACCTCAGAACATCTCACCATGATTTCTTGGATTTGTTTGTGTCCTCCAAGATGTGTCTAAATTTTAAAAATATGTATATGCACAATACCATTTTAAAATTTGAAAGGAAAAAAATTGATGTCCACAAAAAGTGTGTGTGGTTCTTTGGTTTTGTTAGTAAAGACAATTTTGTGGTGATAACTTGTAGGATGTTCATTTGTTCTCACTTCTCTGCCTTTGAGAGTGACGTTGGTTAGGAGTATTAGTCACTGTTCCGAAGATTTCATTCTTCACTTAAAAATATTGCCATTGCTCATGTTATGATGTAATAAGTAATTCATTAGAATGATAGCTTTAGGTCCCTACACATGCATTCTCTTTTAATTCCAACCTGAAACCTGGGTAATTGAGCTTGCATTGTGTGACAGGCCTTCACACTCACTGTCGTCCTTAGTGATGACAGCACTGCTGGAGGTGGGCACTGTTATTATCACTGTTTTACAAATGAAAAAACTGATGGCCTTGCCTACGGTCACAGCTAGAATGAGGGACAGTCCAGAAGCCCATGGTCATACTTCTACCCTTCATGCAGTACCTCTTCCCTTCCATTCTGGATACACAAGGTAGAAAAGTGAAACCTGGGAGAGGCCCTGTGACTTGATAAGGAGCATGAGACTGGGAAATGGAGGAGCAGGGACTCATGAAGGCTTCTTCCTCTGTCCTTGTCACCTGTGCTACCCAACCACCTTTGTGGCTAAGAGGGATCCTCTAACCTTATTCATTGCAATTGTGCAATTGCTTTCAACTTTGTAAGGCAGTTTCACATCTGTTACTTCATTTGCTGAATTCACAAAAGCAGCGATCCAAATTGAAAGTCCATGTTCCCTAAACATTTTTACAGACTTTCCTTCCTCCATTCCAGACTCTTTGCTGCAGCTTTGAGAGGTCTTTCCTTTCATGGGCCTCAAGTCTGGCACGAGGCTGGGTGTGTAGTGGGGATGGGGCCATGGGTGATCTTCAGGAGTCTATGAACCCGCTAAATTGTGTGAAAAGTTTTATGTGCATATGTGTATGAATATTTATCTGGAGAGGGTTCCTAGTTTTCATCAGAGCTTCCAAGTAGTCTGTGACCCAAAAAGGGTAACAAGTGTCAGATTCCTGGGGTAAAGAATGGATTTTGGCAAGCTGGGCCTCAAAACAAGGAGCAGGGATGCTGTGGCAGATGGGCATGGCGAGGGTATCTGGAATCAGGAGGCACCTCACTCATTTAGGAAGATCCCTACTATGGTGGAGGATGCCACCTGCAGGTCTCAGTTTCTCTACATCACATTGCCTTGAGGAGAGCCAAATGTCAATTCTGCCATGACTGTCACCCCGATGCTATTAGCCTTCTATTGAACTGGCCGGTGGCCCTGGAAGACTATGTTACATCGTTGCCCCTCCTGATCAGAGCAAGGTTGCAGGTTCCTTCAAGTCCCTTTTTTACCAAGACTCCAGCTCCCTGGAGTTAGATCCCTAGAAGCACCAGTGATCCCAGATGACGGGAGCCATAATGAGGTCCAGTCTGCTTCACAAATACCAGTGCCCCCATTTTCCTCTCCCACTTGGAGATGGGAGGCTTGATTTCTTCATTCAACAAGTGTTTATTCACCTACAGCGCTCCAGGCATTGTGCTAAGTGCTGACAGTGAAATGATAAACTTACAGTCATGGATCCTGTCCTCTTGCAGCTCACAGTCCAGCTTGATGAACACCTGCTGGTGGGGAGCAGCCTCAAGCTCAGATGAAGGGGAGGCCCTTCCTTGGCAGAACTTCAGACAGTCCCTCTGCAGTGCAGTCGGGGCAGCAAGCCTCCCAGGTGAAGAATGCGGTGTGCATCTTCTGGGTAATGATCACAGGTGATCAGCCCAGCCTTGCAGTGTAACGTCCTCTGGCATGAGCATGAGGCTGGTCCCTGTCATCACAGAGCATGTGTAGTGGAGATTAAGGGCAGGGACTGGTTTACCTCTGAGTGCAACCTCTTGTGTGTACTTGTCAAGCAATTTCCTAAGCCTCCAGTTTTTTCCTATAAAATCAGGAAAATCTTATTTGGTTGATGGAAGGATTAAAGTGAAACAACAAATGGGGAAAGTATCTAGCACATGTAAGTGCTCTGTAATGGGAGAGGTGAAGGTTTTGGTATAGTGCTTTTATGTGAGGAAACAGGCTCACTCTCCTAAGTAGTAGAATGAAAACCCAGATCTGTCCAAGCTGTCACCACCTTCCGGTATCCCTCCTCTGCCTGGTAGCCCGGAACTTTCAGCCAGCTGTATGTGTGTGCATGCATGCATGTGCATGGGATGCACGCACTTCTCGCTGTCCCAAGGTCCTTCAAGGGGAAAAGATGTTGCAGCAGCAAAGAGGAACCAAGCCTCAATTACAAGCCTCTGAAACCTAAATGTTCAGAGAGATTGGGTTCTCCTTTCTTCTGGCCTGTTCTTGGTTTAGTGCCCCAAGGAGATCTTCCTGATTCTGTACCATCCGTAGACTCTTGTGGTTTTCACAGGATCATCCACCAGATGCAGTGCTGGTCTCATGTCAGTAGGGAGCACCCCACTCTTTAAAGTATTGTCCATAGGAGAATAAAACGCGTACCCAGCAGCATAATCACACATCCACCCATAATCCTAAACATTCCCAGCAGTTCCGAAAACTGATGGGGCTGACCTGCCTTTCAGACCGTTTCCTCATGGAGGCCATAGGAAGTTGTCAAACACTCTATGCTCAGCTGCTGGGAACTAAAAAGGGGACAATAAACAAGGACCGTCCTGCTCTGCTGGGTCCCCCAAGAAGCCCCCCAAGGCTCTCCAGTAGCAGGAAGGAGGGCCATGCTCCCTCTCTGCAGCTGAGCTAAATGTTCTGAGACCTTGTGTGCTGAAAAATGTCTTTGTTCTGCCCTGACACTGAACTCATAGATGGTTTATAGAACTCTAGACTGGAAATCACTTTCCTACTGAAATTTCAAGGCATCATTGTACTGTCTTCTAGCTTCCAGTGTTGCCTCTCAGAATATCATAGCCGTTGTGATTCCTGTTTCTTTGTGCGTGGTCTTGTGTTTTGTATATGATTGCTTTGCGAGTTGTAGGATTTTTGTTTGTTTGTTATGATAATGGGCCTAGGCTTGGGTTGTCTTCCAATCTGGAAACTCGTGTCTTTCAATTCTAGGACATTTTCTTGAATTATTGTTTTTTTGTTGAGGTCATAATAGTTTACATCACTCTGAAATTTCAGTTGTACATTATTTCTTGACTGTCCCCACATAAGTGCTCCTTTTCAGCCCCTGTACCCACACCCTTACCCCACTTCCCCTGGTAACCACTGAACTATTTTCTTTGTCCATCTGTTTGTTTATATTCCACTTATGAGTGAAATCAAATTGTGTTTGTCTTTCTCAGACTGGCTTATTTTGTTTAGCGTAATACCCTCCAGGTCCATCCATGTTGTTGCAAATGGGATGATTTTGTCTTTTTTTATGGCAGAGTACTATACCATTGTATATATATACCACATCTTCTTTATCCAATCATTGGTCAATGGGCACATGGGTTGTTTCCATGTCTTGGCTGTTGCAGAAGCTTTTTAGTCTGATGTAGTCCCATTTGTTAACTTTTTCTTTTGTTTCTCTTACCGAGTAGACAGGGTATTCGAAAAGATGTGGCTAAGACCAATGTCAAAGAGTATTCTGCCTGTATTTTCTTCTAGGATTTTTATGGTTTCAGTTCTTACATTCAAATCTTTAATCCATTTTGAGTAAATTTTTGTGTATCATGCAAGATAATGGTCTGCTTTCATTCTTTTGCATGTAACTGTCCAGTTTTTCCCAACACCATTTATTGAAGAGACTTTCCTTTGTCCATTGTATGTTCTTGGCTCCTTTGTCACAGATTAACTGTCCATAGATGTTTGGTTTTGTTTCTGGGCTTTCAATTCTGATCCATTGATCTCTTTCTGTGCCAGTACCATGCTGTTTTGAATACTATAGCCTTGTAGTATGTTTTGAAGTCAGGGATTATGATGCCTCCAGCCTTGTTCTTTTTGCTCAGGATTACTTTGGCTATTTGGGGTCTTTTGTTGTT
This sequence comes from Equus caballus, assembly GCF_041296265.1. Classification (NCBI taxonomy): domain Eukaryota; kingdom Metazoa; phylum Chordata; class Mammalia; order Perissodactyla; family Equidae; genus Equus; species Equus caballus. The sequence goes on from NC_091687.1 coordinate 25,070,288, forward strand.
CCGTATTAATTTTTGGATTCTTTGTTCTATTTCTATGAAGAATGTCATTGGGATTTTGATTGGGATTGCGTTGAATCTGTAGATTGCTTTAGGTAATATGGATATTTTATTTATATTTATTCTTCTGACCCATGAACATGAAATACCTTTCCATTTCTTTATGTCTTCTTCAGTTTCTTCAATAATGTCTTATAGTTTTCAGTGTAAACGTCTTTCACCTCTTTGGTTAAGTTTGTTCCTAGATATTTTATTCTTTTTGTTGCGATTGTAGATGGGATTGTATTCTTGATTTCTTTTTCTGCTAGTTCATTGTTAGTGTATAGGAATGCAGCTGATTTTTTAAATTGATTTTGTACCCTGCAACTTTGCTGTAGTTGTTGATTATTTCTAATAGTTTTCTTTAGGGTTTTCTATATATAGAATTACATCATCTGCAAATAGTGGAAGTTTCACTTCTTCCTTTCCAATTTGGATTCCTTTTATTTATTTTTCTTGCCTAATTGCTCTGGACAATACCTCCAGTACTATGTTGAATAGGAGTGGCAAGAGTGGCACCCTTGTCTTGTTCCTGTTCTCAGAGGGATGGCTTTCAGTTTTTCTCCATTAAGCATGATGTTGGCTGTGGGTTTGTCATATATGGCCTTTATTATGTTGAGGTACTTTCCTTCAATACCCATTTTATTGAGAGTTTTTATTGTAAATGGATGTTGGATCTTGTCAAATGCTTTCTGTGCATCTACTGAGATGATCATGTTACTCTTATTCCTCATTTTGTTAGTGTGGTGTATCACATTGATTGATTTGCAGATGTTGAACTATCCCTGCATCCCTGGAATAAATTCCACTTGATCATGGTGTACAGTTCTTTTCATGTATTGCTGTATTCAGTTTGCCAACATTTTGTTGAGGGCTTTTGCATCTAAATTCATCAGTAATATTGGTCTGTAGTTTTCCTTCTTCGTGTTGTCCTTGTCTGGTTTTGGGATTAGGGTAATGTTGGCCTCATAAAACCTGTTAGGAAGCATTCCATCTTCTTCAATTTTTTGGCATAGTTTGAGAAAGATAGGTACTAAATCTTCTTTGAATGTTTGATAGAATTCTCCAGAGAAACCATCTGGTGCTGGACTTTTGGGTTTTGGGGGAGGTTTTTGATTACTGTTTCAGTCTCTGTACTTGTGATTGGTCTATTCAGATTCAGTTTGGGGAGGTTGTATGAGTCCAAGAATTCATCCATTTCTTCTAGGTTATCGAATTTGTGTGCCTATAGTCCTTCTAGTATTCTCTTATAATCGTTTGTATTTCTGCAGTATCTGTTGTAATTTCTCTTCTTTCATTTCTAATTTTATTTATTTGAGCATTCTCTCTTTTTTTCTTGGTGACTCTAGCTAAGGGTTTGTCAATTTTGTTTCTCTCTCAAAGAACCAACTCTTAGTTTCACTAATCTCTTCTACTCTTGTTTTAGTCTCTATTTCATTTATTTCTGCTCTGACTTTTATTATTTCTCTCCTTCTGCTGACTTTGGGCTTTGTCTGCTCTTCTTTTTCTAGCTCTGTTAGGTGCATTTTAAGATTGCTTATTTGAGATTTTTCTTGCTTGTTGGGGTGGGCCTGTATGGCTGTGAATTTCCCTCTTATGACTGCTTTGGCTGCATCCCCTAAGAGTTGGTATGTTGTATTTTCATTTTCGTTTGTCTCCAGGTATTTTACAATTTCCCCTTTGATTTCTTCAGTGATCCAGTGGTTGTTCAATACATGGTGTTTAGTCTCCACATATTTCTGACTTTCCCAGTTTTGTTCTTGGTTGATTTCTAGCTTCATAGCATTGTGGTCAGAAGAGAGGGTTGGGATTATTTCAATCTTAAATTTATTGAAGCTTGCCTTGTTTCCCAACATATGGTCTATCTTTGAGAATGTTCCATGGGCACTTGAGAAGAATGTATATTCTGCTGTTTTTGGATGGAATGCTCTCTATAGACCTATTAAGTCCCTCTGGTCAAGTGTTTCATTTAAATCTGCTATGTCCTTGTTGACTTTTTGTCTGGATGATCCGTCCATTGAAGTAGTGGGGTGTTGAGGTCCCCTACTATTATTGTGTTCCTAATTTCTCCCTTTAGGTTTGTTAATAATTGCTTTGTGTACTTTTGTGCCCTGGTGTTAGGTGCATATATATTTATAAGTGTTATGTACTCTTGGTGGAATGTCCCTTTTATCATATACTTCCCCTCTTTGTCTCTCATTGTCTTTTGTAACTTGAAGTCTGCTTTATCTGATAAACATTCGTATGGCAACACCTGCTTTATTTTGTTGGCCATTAGCTTGGAGTACTGTCTTCCATCCCTTTACTCTGAGCCTGTGTTTGTCTTTGGAGCTGAGGTGCGTTTCCTAGAGGTAGCATGTGGTTGAGTCTTGTTTTTTAATCCATCCAGTTACTCTGTCTTTTGATTGGAGAATTCAATCCATTTACATTTAGAGTGATTATTGTTATATGAAGGCATAATGCTGCCATTTTGTCTTTTGTTTTCTAGTTGCTCTATATTTCCACTGTTTCTCTTCCTTTGTATTTCTGACTACCATTTCATTTTGGTGGTTTTCTGAGGGGGATTTCTCAGTTTTCTCTCTTTTTGTGAATTGTGGCTCTGCTCTGATTTTTTGTTTGGTGGTTATTGTGAGGATTGTATGAAAGATATTGGAGATGAGATAGTCCATTTTCTTATAGCTGCTTATCTCCATTATCCTAAGGGGGTTCCTTCCCTTTCCTCTCCCCTTATGAGTAATTGCTGTTACAAATTGTTCTGTTTTTAATTTTGTGAGTTTGTGGCTAAGTTGAAGTGGTTATCATTACTTTTGATGCTTTCTTTCCCTTTCTCTTTTAAGTTGTAATTGAGCTTTTGACTTCCTGTTCTGGTAGAGAGCTGCAGGTTTCTGATCAGGTCTGTCTATTTATCTCCTTCCTCAGAGATTTGTAGACCTTTGCCTTTTTGTTGCCAGTGTGAGGGCATCTTTAATTATTTATTGTAGGAGAGGTCTAGTGGCAATGAACTCCCTCAGCTTTTGTTTATCTGGGAAAGCTTTTATTTCTCCGTCATATCTGAAGGAGAGTTTCACTGGATAAAGTATTCTTGGCTTTCCCCTCCAGGAAAGTGAACCTGAGTGGGCTCAAAGCTACCATGCCTGTTCCTGCAGCTGTCCAGGACGTGTTCCCTCTTTGGGGGCTCAGCAGCACTATGAATTCTTGTGTGCATGCCTGGGAAGTATTTGCCCCAGCATGTAGATCTGCTGGGGTCTCTGCTTACAGTCTGCAGTCCATGGGGCTGCTGTACTTGGTGGCAGGGCTTCCTCACTGGGACCCAAGCTATGGCTGCTCCTTGGCAGCACAGGGGTGTGGTGGGCTCCCCTTCCCCACTGGGAGAGCAAATGTGAGCGTGGGCTACGGGTTACCGCTGCCTCCTCCTACGGTCACTCCAGTGCATGTTCCCACTTTCTGGGCGCTTGCACCAGGTTGGAACACGTTTGTGTGTGTGCACAGGGCTACTAGGAGAGAGCAGGGTGTGCTCACCTATCTCTGCTACTTCCCGGGGGGCCAGTCCATCCACCCTCAGATATATAGCTGCATGTGTCTCTCAGGCATCCTGTTGTGCTGTGTGGGCTTCCTCCAGTCAGTGAATGTCCATTTAGTTGTAGTTCAAAAGGGGGAGGGACGAAGGGAACAACTCACTCCACCATGTTGCTGACATCACTCTCAGCATCCCAGTTGAAATTTTGTTGAATTATTAATGTTTTTTCCCCTCTGATGTCCTTGTCTTTTTCTTGAACAGCTATTATTTGGAAGTTAAATCTCCTAATATGGTCTCTAATTTTTTCTTGTACTTCACACCTTTTGTCATTTTGCTTTACTTTCCAAGAGATTTCAACTTTATTTTTGAAGCCTTCTGTTAACTGTTTCATTTCTTTATTTCCACGAGTTTTTCTTGTCCTTAGGGTATCTTTTAAATATATCCTCGTCTTATTTCTTGGTTGCAATATCTTATCTCTCTGAGGATGTTAATTTATTCAACAAATAGTCATGAAGTGCTTACTCAACACCAGACACTACTCTAGGTGCTTGGAATCCATCACTGAACAAAGATCCTTACCTTGTGGAGTTTGCAGTACAACAGGGAGTGACAAACAATAAACATAAGCAAATTTTTTCATATGTTATAAGGTCATGAAGGGCCAGCCCTGGTGGCTTAGTGGTTAAGTTCAGTGTGCTCTGCTTCAGCAGTGCAGGTTTGGTTCCTGGGCACAGACCTACCCACTCGTGTATTCGTGGCCATGCTATGGCAGCAGCCCACATACAAAATAGAAGAAGATTGGCAACAGATGTTAGCTCAGGGCAAATCTTCCTCAGGAAAAAAAAAAAATGATAAGGTAGTGAATAATATGGAAAAAAGATTCAGTAAAGCAGAATAAGAGGGATTGACATTGGTGAAGAGAACGTAGGTTACAGTTTTAAACAGGATGATCAGAGTAAGATGAGAGACAGTGACGTTTGAGCCAAGACTTGAAGAAAAGTAAAGGGTGTTGGCTGGACGAATATATTTGGAAAGAGCACCCACACAGAAGGCATGCCAGTGCACACAGCCCTCAGGTGGGAGCATGCCACTCATGTTCAAGGAAAAGTGGGAAGCCTGGTTGGAATGAAGTGCACGAGGAGGAGAGTGGTGGACAGAGGAAGACCAGGCCTCCAGAGAAATCACATGGGGGTGGAAGGCCGTTCTTGGGAATTTGGCTTTTCCTCTGGGTGAAGTAGAGAGCCACTGGAGACTTTTGAGCAAAGGAAGGACACTACCTGATTTATGTTTCAAAGGGATCATTCTCGGAGTATGCAGCGTAGAAGCAAGGAAACCAGAAGACTAGCCCACGAAAGAAATGGTGGTGGTGGCTCACCTGTTCTAGTTAGTTAGGAGTGGAATTGGTGAGAAGTGGTCAGGTCTAGATGTATCCTGAAGCTAGGGCCAGAAGATTTCCTGACAAGTAGGTATAGAGTACAAAAGAGTAGATGAAGACAACTCCGAAGTGTTTGGCCCGAGCAACCAGAAGGGGGAGTTGCTGGAAGCTGAAATGTAGAAGAGGTCAGGCAGGAAGATCAGGGCCCAGTTTTAAGCATATTGAGTTTGAGATGACTGTTAGACATGGGAAGTCTGGAGTTTAGGAAGAAATCTGGGATGGAGCTGTCATTTGGAGTTATTTGCATATTGTTATTTAAAGCCAGGAGACCAGATGAGCTCCCCAAGGAACTGAGAGTCAAGAGGACAGGGAGGGGGTCAAAGACAGAGCCTTGGCCATGCCAGCATTGAGAAATGAGGGAAGAGAAGAACCAGCACAGGAGAATGAGAAGAAGCAGTCACTGGGGTGGGGATATGTTTCCCTGGAAGCCAGTGAGGAAAGTGTGTGTGTGTGTGTGTGTGTGTGGAGAAGGAAGTGATAGACTGTTACTTCTGATAAGCAGAGAAAGACACAGAACTGACATTTAGATTCCGCAGCCTGGAGGTCATTGGCGAATTTGTCAGCAGAATAAACAGTTTAAAGGGGTTTTGTTACAAAAGAGAGGAAAGAAATGGGGCCATAGATGGTAAGAGAAATAGGATCAAGAAAAAAGTTGTTTTTTTTAAAGATTGGCCCCTGAGCTAACATCTGTTGCCAGTCTTATTTTTTTTTTTTTTCTTTTTCTTTTCTTTCTCCCCGAAGCCCCCCAGTACATAGTTGTATATTCTAGTTGTAGGTCGTTCTGGTTGTGCTATGTGGGATGCTGCCTCAGCAGGGCCTGATGAGCGGTGCCATGTCCACGCCCAGGATCTGAACTGGTGAAATCCTAGGCCACCAAAGCGGAGCACACAAACTTAACCATTCGGCCATGGGACTGGCCCAAGAAAAAAGTTTTAAGTTCAGAAAAATAACAGCATGTTTTTGTAAGTTGATGGATGTGATCCAATAAGTAGTTAAAAAAATGATGTAGAACAGAAAGGGAGAAGTGCAAGTGATGTCTTTAAGTAGGCGGAGGAGATGGGAGTTAGCACCTGAGCGGAGGATCAGCCACTGAGAGGGGCTTGGATATTCAACTTTGGTTAGCAGATGGGCCCAGATGCTGGTGCGTGGGTAGTTTGGAAGTTCTTTTGTGATTTCTTTAATTTTTTCAGTGCAGTAGGAAGCGAAGCAGCATCTACTGAGTAAAGATTTTGGATTTTGGTTTTGAAGAGAGGAGAAAGTATGACTATTGCACAGGAGAATGGGAGAACGAACGAGTGGTTCTCCAGCTTCAGCATGCTCAGAAGTCACTTGGAGGATTTGTTGAAACACACATTGCTGGGCTCGTGTCTGATGCAGTAGGTCTGGGGTGGGGCCAGAGAATTTGTTTTCTAACAAGTCCCAGGGTGATCCTGATGCTGCTGTCTGGGAACCCCACACTTGAGGAAAACATACTCTTGGTTCTCCTGGTTCCTCTGGTCACTCCAGAATGGCTGGTCTGGATGCAGGGTGCCTGGAAGTTGGCATTACAGCATCAAGGGCCACATGGTCAGGAACATAGGTGAAACCACTTAGTGGGTTGAGTGTTTTTTTCCAGCCGTGTTCAGCTTGCTTGTTAGTTTATCTGAGTTGCTTTTTCCTGTTGGTTGGCTTTATATTTTATCTTTATATTAGAGGGTCCACCAGTTATGTGCTGCAGAAGGCTGCACAGAATTGTCAGGGGGACTGAAGCTGATTGGAAATTCTGGTCCACGTGGTAAGGTCTGGCTGGATCTTTCAGTTAGGGAACCACCAGGGTCAGTTTCTAGGGCCCGTCAGTCCCTGTTGAGCCAACCTCCAGTGTCCTGCCTGCAGGTGGCAGGAGGGAGTGAGGGAAGTGAGCTGGGTAGGCACCTTCACTAGATGGCACTCTGACCTCCAGCTAGATCCAGTGTCCTCTGGGCCCAGGACCAGAACTCTAGGGGAAGGGTGCTGCGATGCTCCTGGGTAGGTGGGGGAGGCATCTGGAGAACCAACTGGTGTCTAATCCGAGGTGGACCTAGCCTCCTCACTGCCACCCGGAAGCCCTGGGTGCTGCCCAACTCACAGCCCAACTCACAGGTGGGGCTGGGGTGGGGGCTAGGTCACTGCCAGGCTGGCTTTTGCTCTCTGTACTGTGGGCTCAGTGCTCCCTTCCTCCATCTTCCTCCTACCCAACTCCCTCTGCTCAGTCACTGGTCACCTTTCATCTGCGTTTTGGCTTCCTCAAAATGTGTGACTGCTTCCTCCTCTCTGGATTCCATGCTTTTTGTAGGCATACACCTAGCGGCACGGCTGCATTCCAGCAGACCTTGGGGGGAGTCCAGTTGCCCTCAGCCTGGGCTCCTGGCTGGGTTTGAAAGGCCAGGAACAGCCGGTTATTTTTGAGCCCACGGGGATTTTTCACCTCTGCAATTTTCCTATACTTCTCACTAAGCTGTACCAAGTACTTCCCAGATGTCGAAATCATCCCATAGGAGCCGAATTGAAGCACCCCTCTACTCGGTTATGAGCATCACTGTTGTGTGCTGAACAGGGCTGAGTGAGGAGTGGGTGCTGTTTGTCACTGTGAACACCCCTAGACTTCTCTGGTTTTCGAAACTTTCTAACATTGAATTATCTTGCTAACATCTTGATTTTGTGATGTTTTCCAATATGGAAAGCCTGTTTATTTTTGTTAAATGGAAAAATTCATAAATGATTATTCTTCATAACACTTATTCTGTGTTTACAAAACACCATAATTTCTCAATTGCTTTACCATCAGAAATAGCTGTTTCTGGAAGAACAGACCTTGGAAGTCAACAAGAGCAGAAGTGAGGTGGCTTGGGGAGGAGGGAGGAGAGAGGGAAGGGGCTGCAATGGCCTGCAGTCCAGCTGCACGATAAAGCCACCCTCCCTTCCTCTCCCAGCCTCCCCCAGCTTGAAGAGAATGAAGCCTTGTTACAGGCATGAGCTGATGCCTGAAATACCTGCGTTCCACATCCAGAGAGAAGGCCTTGGGTAGAAGAAGCTGTAGTGTTCTCAGTAACTCGTCTGTGTTTCTGGAGACTGACAAGCATGGGCTCTGACATCACACACTCCGGTTCCAATCTGGGCTTTGCCATCCTCAGTACTGCCCTTTAGGGCTGCTGGGAGGATTAAATAAAATAATCCAAGCAAAGTACCTAGCAGTACAAATGTTCACAAAATAAATGTCACCTTTGCTGTTAAACTAGGGATTAAGTAACTGACATCAGATGATTTCTAAAGAAAAAAGTTTGTAATAATGGAACTGGTTGCTTCTGTAGCTGGTGCTTGCTCAGGCAGCAGTGGGTCAGCCCCAACCCCCCAGGTAAACCAGCTTTTATGGGTTCTTTTTTGCAGTTCAGCACTGCTTCCCTGTTCCAGGAATCAGAGGGAGCCCTTCCTTCAGGGAGCTGCTTGCTCCTCCGACTTAGATGCTGCAGCTTCAGCGAGCACACACCCAACATACGGCCAGCTCTTCTTAGATGTGGCATTTAATTTAAAATTAGCACATATTGAGTCATTGGTAATGTTCCCAATGGCCTACTCAAGGGATATAGCAACAGGGCTTCTTCATGTTCTTTATTCTCGTTTCTCATAATTTTAACAGGTTTAATCGCTTGAGTGCATTTCGTTTCTAATGTATAGTAATAATATAGATCATTTATTGAGCTGGGCACTGTGTGAAGCATTTGACAGCATCATCGCATTCAGTTATCCCATTCAGTCCTTCCAATAGCCTGTGCGGAGCTGCTTAGCCACATTTTACTACCTATGAGGCAGTTCAAGGTCATACAGCTACTGAGTTCCAGGGCAGTTTTCAACCAGATCCAGATTTATGGAAGTAGCATCAGACATTTCAAGGTCAAGAATAAAAATGGAACTAATTTCCATTCTTGCTGAATAGCGACGGTAATGGAGGAAGATAAGCCATTCGAATAGGCAGAGTGTGATAGCACATCTAAGGCTTAGTGGACAGAGACAGCAAAGCAGCAGCCAAAAGATGTGCTCAAAATCTAAGCATTAAATCACTCATGTGAGCTTTATATTCTTGTTTTATACCCTGTTCGGACAAGCATGTTTCTCAGTGTTTCAACCTAGGATACATTTGAAGGAACAATAGAATGTAAATGTGACTGCCTTTCCCCCTAATTAATTAGTGAGTCTAGGCAGTGATCATCCATGGCTATCTGGAGACAGTAAACATTGGGTACCTTCTGATGGAAATACACACCAGCATCCCTGAATAGACTTTCAAAACAAAACAGAAAAACAACCTGTATCTGATCAATCTTTTATATCTGTCTACCAGTTTACAAGACATACAAATACCATGGAGATGAAATCAACAAATTCCAGACTGTGGGTATATCTGTAAGACAAATGACCTAGTTTCTTTCAGAAAAAATAAAAATAAAAAATAAGAAAACAAAGTGATAAAAAAGCAATGGAGGGCAAACCTATAGATTCAAAGAGATAAACTTCATAATATGACCTTATTTGGATCCTGATACAAAGAAATTGTTTTTTAAAAACTGCAAGACAGGAGAAATGTAAATACTGACTGGATCTTTAAAGATATTTAAAAATTATTGTTGCTTTTAATTAAATGTGATAATGCAACATGCTGAAATACTTCTGGATGAAATGTCTGAGACTTGCTTCTAATTCAGGGAAGGGCCAGAAGGAATATAGATAGATGAAACAAGATTGACTATGAACTTATAATTGTTGATGTTTAGTGTTGGCTACATAAGAGTTCATTATTCTAATCTGTGTTCTTATGTATTTTTTGAAATTTCCTCTAATTTGGATCCAATTGAGATTGGGACCATGGGGATACAATGGTCTGGAAAGGATGGTGGGAAACCAAGACTCTGACACACAGGAGTAGTGATTAGGCAAGAAGGGATGAGATAGGGCAGAGAAGGAGAGCTGTGTCTCTTGGAAGAAAAGCAGTGTGTTCAGGGGAAAGCTCAGAGGTGTAAAGTGCTCCAGATTCAGTGTCCTGTGGAATGGAAGTACAACCACCCTAAGGCCATGATGCTTTCCCAAACCAGACATTATTTCAGTCTGATAATCTCTAATTTAAATTGATTACTCAGGACAAGCATCCAAATTATCATCAAAACTCTAGGCCACACTATTATTTATAAAATAAATAAATGAATTTATTAATTCATTCAAAGGTATGGACTTCCTCCAAGTTCCTTGCAGTATTAGTGATCTATTGCTGTGTAACAAATTACCCCCAAAATTTAGTGGGTTAAAATACGAGTAAACATTTCTGTTTCTGTGGGACAGAAATTCAAGAGCAACTTGGCTGGGCAATTCTGGCTCAGGGTTTCTCATGGGGTTGTAGTCAAGATGTCACCTGGAGCTGGAGGAATACTTCCAAGACAACACACCCACTTGGCTGACAATTTGGTGCTCCTGTTGGCAGGAGGTCTCATTTCCTATCTCTATTAATTTCCTAGGGTTGCCATACAAAGTTCCACAATCTGGGTGGCTTGAAACAACACATTTGTTCTCTCACAGTTCCAGAGGCTAGAAGTCTGAAATCAAGGTGTCTGCAAGGCCATGCTCTCCCTGAAGGCTCTAGGGGAGGGTCTGCTCCATGCCTTTCTCTTAGCTTCTGGTGTTGCCAATCATCCTTGGCACTCTACCAATCTCTGCCTCTGTCTTCACGTCTGTTCTCCCTTATGTGTGTGTCTGAGCCCCTTTTCTTCTTCTTACAAGGACACCAGTCATATTGGATTATGGGCCCACCCTACTCCAGAATGACCTCATCTTAGTTAATTACATCTGTAATTACCTTATTTCTAAATAAAGTCACATCCTATGGGTCTGGAAAGGACATGATTTGGGGGGGTCACTACCCAGCCCAGTGCTCTGTCCATGTGGGCCGCTTCATAGATTGCTGCTTAAGAGTCCAAATGACATGACAAGTGGATTCCCCACAGCAAGAACTGAAGAGAGCCCAAGGCTATTCTTTCACGGGCAGACGTCAGAAGTCACACACCATCACTTTTACAGTATTGTATTTGTTATGGAAGGGACTAGACAAGAGCACAAATATCAAGAGGTGAAGAACACTGAGGCCCATTTTGGAGGCTGGTTTATATGATTCACGTGATTCCTCCACTTGAAAAGTACACTTGCCCCCTCCCCAGGGCCCCTAAATGCTCGTCCCATTACAACATCAGCTTCCAGTACGCTGCTGAGGCACAGCGTCTTTCAGCTTCTCAGGAGCTCTTTTGTTTATCTGAACAGTTGTCTGAGGTATGACCCCAGAAGTTTCTTTTAACACAACTCTTTAACAATGGATTGTACAGCTACACTCTTGCCTTCGTCTTTATACCATATTTTCCTGACAGTACCGTAGGTTTTATCTTTGCCTGGAAGCCATTTCTTAATTTTAGCATCATTTGCCGTCTGGAGGGTCTGAGAATTTTCAAAACCAACAAGCTCTGATCACTTTATGTTGACTAGTCCTCTCCTTAGCTCTTCTCTCATCTCACACATTTTACTATAAAGAGCAAGAAGCCAGACATCTTTAATACTTTGCTTGGAAATCTCCTTGTAAGCTACCCAGTTCATTAGGTACAGTTTCTGCTTTTTCTCTTGAAAGAGGTATCATGCATGACAGGCCATTTAAAAAAACATTTTTCTGTATCTGCTTTGGGTTTCTCCCTCTCTTTCTCTCTTCACACACACACACACATCTGCTGCATCATTTAAAAGTAAGTTGTAGACATTATGATCCTTTACCCATAATACTTCATTATGCATCTTCTAAAAATAATAACCTGCCACATCATCACAATACCAATACCACACTGAGAAAACTAATAATGATTTCATAATATTATGTTGTATCCAAAGCATATTCAGTGTTCCCCAATTAACCCAAAAATGTCTTTTAAGTCTGTATTGTTCTTTTTTTAGGCAGGATCCAACCTAGTTTCATGGTTTATATTTTGTTCATCTCTTCTAACCTAGGACAATCCCCCCACCACCTGTTTTTTGTTTTGTTTTTAATGATGGTGATTATCTGAGGACTCTAGGACTGTTGTCTTACAAACTCCCCCAATGGATTTGTCTGATTCTTTCCCCATGGTGTCATTTAACTTGTCCTGCCATCTCCATTTCCTGTAACTTGGAAGTTAGGTCTAGACGCTAGAGCTACATTGTCCAACATGGTAACCATGAGCCACATATGAATATTTGAATTTAAATTAGTTTAATGAAGATTAACTTAAATTTAGAAATCCAGTTCCTCCATCTTATTGGCCTCAATTCAAGTGCCAAATAGCCACATGTAGCTAGTGGCTACTGTACTGGACAGTGTGCAAATATAGAACATTTCCATCATCACAGGAAATTATACTGATTAAACTGCTCTAGATGCTTAATTATATCCAGGTTAAACATTTTTGGCATGACTACTTCTTAGGTGATATTTGGTACTTCATATTGCATCACACAAGGAGGCTTGGCTGGGAATTCCAGGGTGCCCTGAGGGACTTGTAAACTGTGCACATGTAACTAGAAAAATCACTGTCTCCTGAGCCCCCACTCCAGTCCTGTCGACCTGGATCCTACATTCTGTGATAGAAAAGATTTCTAGGGAAAAGAAAATAGAATCAGTGAATTTTAGAGCTGAAAGGGAACTTTGACACTGTTTTATAAACAGCTGAGGAAACCGAGGCCCACAGATGTTCAAGACTTGCCCAAGGTCACTGACAGTAGTTGGAAGCAGAGAATGACCTTCAATAAACATCTTCTTGGGGCCGGCCTGGTGGCACGGCAGTTAAGTTCGTACGTTCTGCTTTAGCAGGCCCAGGGTTTGCCAGTTCGGATCCCAGGTGTGGACATGGCACTGTTTGACAAGCCATGCTGTGGTAGGCAGGTAGGTAGGTAGAGGAAGATGGTCATGGATGTTAGCTAAGGGCCAGTCTTCCTCAGCAAAAAGAGGAGGATTGGCAGCAGATGTTAGCTCAGGGCTAATCTTCCTCAAAAAATTTTTAAAAAAAATTAAACATCTTGTTACTCCTGGCCAGACTCATATTAGAGTTGAAAATACCTTGTGGCAACTGAGATCAGTTGGTACTGCTAACACTATTAATAATAATTGTAAAATACCTTTTATTGAGTGCTTAACAGTGTTAGGCACTATATTTAGTCTTTAATCCTCACAACCACCCCAAGAAGTAGGTTACTAACAGAAACTATGATTAACAGGAATTGATTTTTTCAGGTAATAAGAAACCTAGAATTGCTTCATTGGTTTAGCAGTTCAACAATGTGAAAGCTGGTATTTCTGTGATTATCTTGGCCTTTCCATCTTGGTCACAGGATACCTGCTGCAGCTCCAGGGATCACATCAATGATCAAAGCAGGATGAATTGTCATGTGGCAGTGCCAGCAACTCCAGTTTGATTTGGGAGAAAAGTGAAATCTTTCCCAGAGACCCCAGAATAGACTTCTTTCATTGGCTACAACTATATCATAGGACCAGCTTTATTGCAGAGACTGGGAAAAATGACTTTGATGTGCAGCTCGTCCAGCTTCTATAGAAGAGAGAGGCAAGGGAATGGAGATTGGATGAAACCAAGCAACAATGGAGGTGTTCCTGTCCCCGTGGTTCAGATGAGGAAGCTGGTGCTTAGAGTGGCAAAATACCTCACCCAAAGTTAGTAAGTGACAGATGCTTTGACTCCAAAGCTCATGATGGGTAAGACATGTTCACTGAAGAACTGTGATGAGGATTCTGATGTTGCCTGAGCCTGGGGCTGGTTCAGACAATTTAAGAAGAGGTAGGATCTGTGTGTCCTCAAAAAACAGAGGAGAGGCTGCCCCTTTCAGTGAACTGAAGAAGGCCATTCAGGAGAAGAGTTGCTGCTGGTATCCACAGGTGTTTGGGTGAATGGCTACCTTAGAAAACTTGTACTTACTCCACTCTTAATATATATTTAATGCTATATTTTCTGTATCTATATATTTAATGCCATATATATTCAGTGCTATATTTCACATATATTTCATAACTATATATTTAACACAGTATTTCATATTTTCTCCATAACCTTTTCTTTTCTTGCCATCCATGGTCTTGCCAACCACACACCCTTCAAGGTGTTTCCTACAGTTGGTGAGGGGTTCATGTAATAAAATCATGCAAACTCGAACAAAAAATGAGGCATCTTGTTCCCCCTTCAAATTATGTGGACTAATATATATAGTGTTGGCAAAGGCTGGTGGAATAAATCAGTATAATCTTTCTGAAGGTAATATGTGTCAAAATCTCTAATAAATGTACAGAAGCTTTGACCTAGCAATTTAAATCTAAGATTTTATTCTGAGGAAATAAATGGGGATTAATAACAAGCATGCTTAGCACATTATTTATAATAGAGAAAAATTAGCAACAACTTGTGCAAAAAGCAAGTTGGAGAAGTATATTAACATGAAGTTAAAAATGAAACAAAAACGTGGTAAAATTATAAAGCGAGGGGATTGTAAACAAAATGTAGGATGATAGTAGGGATGGAAAGGGTCAGAGACTCACAAGGGCCTCAGTTCTGCTTCCTAAGTGGGAGGGGAGTACATGTGTTCGTGTTATTATTATATTTTGTCCGCATCATCCACAGTTCTGCTAACAAACTGTGAGGCATTGCAATAAAGATTGATTTTTCTTGGGAGCCACCGTCCTGGGAGTTTGTAGGAGATTTCGGCTCCACAGCCATCCAGGGACCCAGGCTCTGGCATGTTCCACAGCCTGGGAATCCTCCACCGGGTCCTCTGCATCCAGGCTCCAGGAAAGGGAAGGGGAGCGGGAGCCTCTAGGCCAGCAGAGTGGTGGGGCCAGGCCCTAGTCACCTGGTGCCTCATCCCTCTGCCAGCACGGCCCACCCGGCCCATCTCGGGCGGTGGTGCTGGGAGCGGTGGGCCCAGCAGGAGGGGAGCAGACTGTAGCTGGCATCTGCTACAACTTCTTATGCATGAGATACAACTCATTCTTTTGAATATGTAAAATATTTTATTTAAAAATGAAAAACAAGCCTAAAAGTTCGGTCAGAGACGGTGGGTTGAATCAACTGTGGAGCAGCCATGTGGTGGGGTACTATGTACTCATTAGAGGGAAGAGGCGAGAGAATGTTTAAATGCCAGGAAAAAAATGGAGAAAAACGGGCTACAAAAGATTCCTATTTTGATCCCGGGCACGTGTCGTCAGAGCAAGAGAGCTGGACAACACGGAAGCACACCCAACTGTTACCTTGGGCTACCTGGTCGCAGGCCCTTTTCCTTTTCTTTGTGCTTTCCTGTGCAGTCTACATTGTCTGCGATGAGCACGTATCATTTTCGTAATTAGATAAAAAAATAAAGGCATAGGTTTGGTTTTCTTTCGAGTAAAGAATATTAGCAGGGCCCCCAGTCAAGATATGCTAAGCAAGGTCCCCCTCCCGCAGCTGCCTTGGGGCCGCCCCCGCGCAGTCAGGACCCGGGGCTGCCCTGCGCCCGCCGCCGGTGCCCCCGCCTCCCGCCCGCGCTCGCGCTCACGCTCTGGCCACAGAGCCGCGCCCTCGGGGCCCTCTCCCGGGTTCTCGCGGGGCTCGGCGCCGGCGTGGTCCCTTTAACTCTCATCAGACCCCTGCGTGCGTCGGAAGCCCCCCTTTCTAGATGAGGAAACGAAGACATCAGCAGTCCCATAACCCCGGCGTGGGGTGACGCTGCCGGGCACCCAGAGACTGGCCCCGCCGCCCGCGCTGCGGGGTCTCGTGTCTCCTGGACGGTGGGCGTGCGCCACGTCAGGAGCGTCTGTCCATCCGTGTCCGCCGTCGCCCCCTGTGCCCGTGTCCCGTCTCCTAACACGAGTGCGAAGCCGGATGCCTTCACCCAGACCGGAGGGTCACGAGACCAGCCCTTCGGAGGAGGAGGAGAGGATGGCGAGTGCGGGGGAAGAGGTGGGCAGAGGGGGCTGATCTCCAAGGGCGGAGCACCCGGAGCTTCCTCCTAGGCTCTGGGGCTGGGACAGCGGCCGCCCGCCTGTGGAGAGGGGACAGAGAGCGAGCTGGGGGGCTGTGAGGTGGACGTGCCCTCCCCAGAAACGAACGACAGCTTCAGGGCCTGACAGACCGTTCCGCTTCGCCTCCAGGTCTCTGTGAGAGGGGGACGACTGCCTGGAAGGAGGGTCCCTGGCTTTGCGTCTCCCCAGGGGAGCGGAGAAAGGGCGGGAAGAGCCGCGTAGGGCTTCGGCCCCCGCCCTCCTGGCAGAGGAACAAGCAGAGGGAGAGACCGCCGGCCGGCCTCCCGAGGAGACGGGAGCCCTCACCACCCACCAGACTGCTCTCAGTAGATCCCCTCACCCTCCTACAGCCCCCTTCACCTTCTGTAACTCCCCTCTAGGCCCAATCATAGCTGTGAGGTGGAAGAGGGCCTAATCGCCTTGGAGTACAACTCCTTTACATTTGAGTGGAAAGCTTGTTCAAGGGCACTCGAGTGGTCAGCAGTTTTGGGGGGATGAGGATTCTGAGGACAGGATTTCTGCAATCAATCTCTTTGTGCACCCACACTAAATCACACTGTAAAGTTCTTCCTGACAATGACAGGCATGAAGAGGTGAAACTATTGCCTTGTCCTCCCTTCAGTTGCTGATAGCAACTTCCTCCTTGCAGGGATAAGTGAGTTTCCTTGGAGAAGTTGGTGAGAGCTACAGAACTGACAGACGGAGACTTCAGGGCTGGTCCTGTCATCATCCACCAGGCTGGGAGAACCTGATCTTGGGAGCCCTCCTGAGATCCCACTAGACCTGCTGTCTCTTCCCTTGGGTGTTCCTTAGCAGCACCTGGATGCCATTTCAGGACTGACCATCCAGCATCTCTGGAGATTGAAATGAAATGCTGACCTACAATGGAAGGCAGCAACCCTCACACCCAGCCTAAGGAGTGCCAGGAAGCAAGTACCCTTTTACCTCCCAAGACTGTTGATTTGTAGTAACCTTAAGACTCTGAGCTTTGTTATCGAAACCTGCAATATCAGAGGTTTAGAGAATTGGGTTGGTTCACTAAAAGTTGTAAACTATGTCACAGGAGCTTGAATTTTACCTTCAACCTTTTATAATTAACCTGATTTTAACCTCACTGGGTCGTCTTATAAGTAACCAGCCAAAATATAAGAGCTGAGCATTTTCTTATGCACTCTTGCCCCACACTGGCCAATGAAGTAGCCACTAGCCCTAGGAGTTATTGCAGACTTGAGATGCGGCTGCTCCAAGTGGAGACTGTGCTAGTGAGCATAAAATTCATACTGGATTTTGAAGACACTATGGAAAAAAAGAATGTAACATCCCTTAATGTTTTATATTGTTACATGTTGAAATGATAATATTTTGACATCTTGAGATATTATTAAATTTCACTTTTTAATGTAGGTAATGAAAATTTAATATTACATTATATTTTTAAGGGACAGCACTAGCCTAGAACATACATCTAAAAGCATTCCTCCTTGTAAAGTTTAAAGCAAGATGACAAATTCCTTCCTTCTACAAAAACATGAGGGATTATTATTGTTTGTAAGGGCTGTGACCAGACACTTTTCAAAACTACATGCTTCTTATCAATTTCCTGTGCCTGTACAATGAGTACCGGGTCTGTGGCAAATGACTCAGGGACTTGAGGACCTCAGGACTGATGGTGATTTCCAGAGTCACGAGAGGAAGACAAAGCAGTCCTCTCCAGCATCCATTCCTGTGACTGTTTAAAAGAGATGGAATGACTCTCCTCCTCCTCCATCATACTCCTGGGACCCGCATGTGAACACAAGTCGTCCTTCGTAGAAGTGAAGCCTGATCTTCATGGCTCATGCCAGAAGGGGAAATGCAACAGGACCCAACTCTAATCCCCTTCACCTTCTTGGGCAGCAGAGGGAGGGGGGGTGTTGTGTTGATAATAATCCCTGAACCCACTACACCATTTTTAGGAGGGTTTTGTGCCCAGGAGTGGAGCAGGAGCCTTTCTGGACACCGCAGAACAGCCAATCTGAGACAGGAGCATTATAATAAAAAATTGCAGGGGGAGGTGGGACAGCAAACGAAACACCCAAAGTGATATGAACATAACAAATACTGTTTACAATTCATGGCTTGCTCTGGGTTGCTCACAGATCTCATCCTATATAAATGGTGGAGGAAAGATGGTTGCTCACGGTTTCTCCTTCCCAGCTCCGATTGGCTCAAGACTTGCGACTGAGCAACACACCCCAGTATCTGAAGTTAAGGAGCATGGTAAGGGTGGTGGAGTGTATGGGACACCCCTCAGCTTCTTTTTTTACATGATCACGGTCTGAAAGATGAAGAATACATGGAGGATGTATTCAAAGGAGATTCTCTCCCCTTACACCATGGATCTTGTATCCTGACAGATGGGCAAAGGATTGGTTGGGAATTCACTTCCTCTTGCCACTGTGCTTAAGTTTCTCTTGCTCAGAGAAATGTGGAATGAGGGAGAGCAGACTATTATTAACACTTGTTGAGTATCCAAATGTGCCTGATACAAGCTTATTATAATCAGCAGGTAGTATAGTTCCCATTTTATAGTTGAGGAAACTGAGACTTGAGATCATCTGGGTCATTGAGACTTAACTCACTTGCCCTAACCAACAGCAGACTCAGGACTGGAGCAAGGCTGTCCATCTTCAGAGCCAACGGTCTTTCCAAGACACCACAAGGGATAGTTATGCCTGCAAGGATTGCCCTCACATCTACTTGGTACTCTCATCTTTGGCATTAAAAGAATGTTAGAAATTAAGAATTCAAACTATTAACCATCATTTTAGCTGAGAGGTGCCTGGGCGACTGGGTTGAAAGGCTGGTGTAATCTAAGTCAGGAGAACACTTGGCTGAGCTGTTTTCCTCTAATGCCAGAGAAAACTTCCAAGGGAGGGATTTGTGGTGCTGGTCACTGGATCATTTCTCTCAAGTCCTTGAGTTTCCATTTTGCACAGGATCTCCCTATGACCTTGGATCACGACCCAGGGGCTACAGGAAAGCTATGAGAGCCCAGACTATAAACGTTCTGACTGATTAGAAAATGTCTAACCCACTTTTTAAAATTAAATAATGATGCCAACAGCCCACCTCCCAGCACTTTCCCACACAGAGCACTCCCTTTGCAAGAAAGGGGGCTTCAGGGTCAATTCCTGCAGCCGGGGATCAGGGGTGGGGAACATGCATCTATGGCATAGTTGTTTTCTGGCATCTGCCCACGGTCCACTCCTGCTCTCTGGGCCTTCGCATGGAGTTCGACAGCTATCACCTCCCCAGCCGCCTTCTCTGCATTTTCAAATTCCATCTTCTCAGATCTGTTTTCTCCATCATTCAGTCCCAACTGCCATCTTCTATTTCAGAAATTACTCAAAATTTCTGTTCTCATACTTTTTTGCCTTGTGAGCTGATAGAGATTTCTTGAAGTTCAATGAAATTTGGGAAGGAGAGATAAAAGCGAACACTCAGTTTGCCATTGCAAGTCATGACCTCTGACTTGTAAATGACCCTGCTTCTACCTTACTGGGGAAAGCTGACCAGGTTGGGTGTCCAGATTAGCTCTGTTTTACCATGAGCAAACTGACTGACCTCTTCTGGCTTATTTCCTGTCCTGTTTTAAGACAGCAAATTATAAAATGCTTCTTTATAAACATTATTTCAATTAGTGATTCATTTAAATGCAGCCTAACTATAGCAGCTATATCCTGTGAGAGAAATACAGTTTTTGACCAGGCAGAGCTAGCTTTTAAAGTGAAGGGTCACCCACCTATGGAAGACAGATCCAGGCCCCAGGTTAACTAATGTCAGTATTAGCTGTCAGTTTACCTAATTAATGCTTCTGTCTTCCTACCAGCTTTGGATAATTTCTTCCTTAGCTAGATTTTTTTAATGTGTTGGTGAACCAAAAGTTCCTTATATTCTTTGATAGCATCTAATTTCCAGTTCTCCTGAGATTGGGAGAACGCCACTTCACTCCTACCCCTAACCCAACTGAACTAATGACACCCACTCACTCTTCCTTATTAGAAACTTCATCTCTACCCTCTTTCCCACTCCCCAGCAAAACAATCAAAGCACATGCCCAAATTTATTTTTATTTTGCATACATAGGAAACAGGACCCTATCGAAAGAGAACAAAAAAGAGAAATGAGCCACATGTTGCAGAGGAAAAACATGCACAGATCTGCTCCAAGTTCACTCCTAACCACTGACTCTATGGGACTCCAACACACCAGGAGCTGGACTCACTTTAAGAGGGGGGCATAATCCACCAACGGCACGGAGGAGACGAGACGACAGGAAAATGTCATCACACATGAGATTTCCACACACAGTATGTGTTCACTGTAGCAGGTTCTCACCCAGGTGCAAGGGAAAACAAAATTTATCTTACACACATGGGAATGTGAAATTGTGGAGCACTACCTAAATCATTCAGTCTCATAACATCATTTGCTATCAAAAAGGTAAACAAAACTTAGTAATGGACATTTGGGTGCCTATTCAGCAGCACCCTGATCCACTTTCAGGGGCAGCTCTTAGTGTGCTTCTTTATTAAAACAACTAAAGGGAGAAATTGAAGTTAAAAATGCAAAACAAATGACCTGGGGGAAGAGAAACTTTTTGGATCCATGTTTGGTTGTAAACAGCAAATGTTGTGCTTTGTCGTCTCATCTGAAATCAAGGACCTGAGTGTGGGAAGGAACTGCACTCAGGGAGAGGAGTTGGAGGTCACATGAGGGTGCTCAGAGACACCGGCAGCAGCATCTGTGTGCACAAACTGTGTTTCCAAGAGTGTTCTTTTGGCTCCAAGCATTTCCCATGGAATTCCCCAGGAGGCTCCCAGATTCTCCATCCTTAGAAGAAGGTAGGTCTCAGTGGTCACTACAGCCCCATTCTGATTCCTCACCCCTACTCCATATATAGGTGTCCCAGCAGAGCAGGCACACCAAGACTCTAGTCTGGGGGATGAAAAGCACTCAGTATCCACTCCAGCGAGATGTCCAGATGCTCAAGTTCAAAGAGTAGCAATTTCTCAAGAGGCTCTGATTAGGATTCGTTCATTTAAAAACAAGCCCCCCATCAGTCCCTCGCCTCTCCCCTCCCCGCTGCCCATCCTAATACTACACACGTACCAGGACCTACATGTCTTGGCTATGCTGCTTCACCCCTCTACACGTCACCGGTCAGGTCTTGGTCTGGGTTTAAATACACTATCAGTACTACTCACTACTCAGAGGAACAGGACTTCCTTGCTCACTGTCAGCAACCCTGGTGACTCCTTGTAAGATCCTGGGAGGAGATATGTTTCTTAGCCACCATGTGCATTTCCAACCACATCTTCTTTATTCTAATTTTGATTAAGTTGTCAGTGAAATCAATTCAGCACTTTTTGAAGAAATTTACCTGCAGTCCTGGGATTTAGCTTTCCTGTCTTTTTCTCAGCAAGCTGCTCCTCTTCAGAGCGCAACGCACACCTGCTGAGATCAAATAAACCAAGGTCCCGGCCTATCCAACAGCAGGCTTGAAGCCCTGCTGCGACACTTCTCTCCCAGGGGTGATAAGACTTCTCAGATGTGCCTTTCTGCTTTGAAAGTGTCCATCAAAATCCAGCACCAGAGCTGCCTCAGGGAAGAGAGTGGAGACCTCTGGTCTTGGTCAAAGACCAGGGAGCTGCTGACATCTAGGGAAGACACACTCAAGACTGACCTGGAAGGAAAGAACTCTACACGAGCTTCCATAAATGAACTAAAAAGGGGGAAATGTTTTTTTCCCCCCAAGTCTGACCAAGAGCTCATAAAATGCAGTGTTCCAGTTTGGGGCAGGAAGCCATTTCCCATTTAAATAAATTTCCTTAGTGATTTTCCAATAGCCGGAGACATCCAACTTGGCCTGATTCTGGATCCTCATCCACTTGAAGGGAAAGCCATACACAGAGCTCTCCCACCCTGGCTGTGCAGACGGGAAGCCTCTCTCCTCTTCAGTAAGTGAGTGGAGATAGAAAAGGGCTAAGAGGCTTCTTCTCCACCAAATGTCTCTCTAACAGCTGCTTGAAGAGGAAGACTGACAGGACAACAGGCTCAAACAGCTGACCCCATGGGGCCTCTTTCTGCCAGGCTGCTGGCTGTGTGCAGGGCCTTTCCATCTGGTGGGAAGAAGCTTGCCTGGGAGGGGCACCTGGCCCCCTCCATGTGCTCACTGTGCTTACCCACACACACCGGCTCTGCCCTGACTCCTCCTCTTGGTCTCTCTCTCCTAAGGATCTGGGTATGCCACTCTAAGGAGCTGACCCTTGGAGACTGTCCACACTCTGCCAGAGCACAGATTATATCAGAAACGGAAGGAGCAGAGGAGACAGAGGGTGATTTCAAATATTGGTCCTCCATAGAAAACTTGAAAGGGAGCTGTGCTTGCTTTGAAGAGATCAAAGAGGAATTTTCCCTCAGTAGTTCATAAGACCATTCCTGGAAGTGAACATTGATGAGGACAGGGAAGGTGGAGTGACAGCACCTCTCCCTGTCTCCCTGGCAACTGTCGCACAGGCAGGTGTCACAGTCAGCACTCCTGCTACTTGGCCTTCACCACCTGTTCATACGGGGGTGGGGGAGTGTTGCAGTAGGAAGGGGGTGGTGGGTAGGCTGTGCTTCCCTGGGGTGAGTTGGGCTGGACCTGGAAAGCCATCGCCATGGGATTCCCGGCAGGATTCATCCCCAGTCCTCCAGGGTCACTGTAATACGGCAGCCCCGGCTGCTGGGATCCTGAAAGACAGACCAGTACATGTGAGCACAGCAGAGAAAACCCACTGCCCATCATACCCAGAGCACGGCCAGGCTGCAGGGGCTGTGGAGACCACCACCCCAATCATTCACTCAAGGGCCAACATGCCCAGACACGGTGGCCACCTAGGATAAGGGACAAACGAGTGACACACAAGTCCTCGGCTTCATGGAGCTTCTGCTCTCCTGGGATGCAGACGACTGACAGCACACACAAAATCACGAGGGTGGCTAAGTGACAGGAAGGACTTAATAGAATCAGGCCTGGTACAGGGCAGTGGCATGGATGTCGCTGATCGAAGCCTGAATGATAACCAAGGCAGCTCTGTGAAAAGCTGGGGCAGTGCATGCTGAACAAATCTCCAACCAGGAGGGCCATGCACACTCTAGAGTCAAGAAAACTCATGATCCCATAAGGGAAGTCAATCCACAGCTAACTATGGAAGAACTGGGAAAAGGACCCTGGTTTCCTCTCAGCCAGAACTGTCACTGGCTGCTTCACAAGCCCTCTCAGAACACGGTTTGCTGAAGAACATTTCTAAAGTACTGCCTCCATTCCCACCTGCTGGCTTGCATTTTATCAGGATGGAGACTACCTGTCATTCAGATGAGTCCAAGTTCAAAGATAGGGAGACAACCTAAGGGACAGATGCCAGCAGAGCAGTGTGGGGAATCAGAATTTGCCATCCCAAAATGCATCTCTTTGGCTTGATTATTTTTAAAGACAAAAAGACTCTAAAGGAAACTTTGCCCTTCCCCCTAACTAGCTAAAAGAATTTAAGATAGAAGGCTCTGTCCCAGAAAGGAGCTATCACCATAGATAATTCTAGGTGTGGTAGACAGGAAGGCATGTAGCAAGGGTGATTTTATCAAAAGATCTCTTTTGGGTCCTAGTGTCTATAGATGGCCCAGCAAACATTTGTCTTTTAAACATTTGCTTTTCCATCTCCAGGTAAATTATCTTCCTTCCCTTTGAAGTCCCAAACCACTACACCCAACATCCCAACATCCTCCTTTGTCTTTAGCTGAAGATGGTATTTAAGGTGGTGGCTTCTGCCATTTTGGTGAGTTACTCAGTTTTCCTGGGTTTCTCCCATGTATACATGTTATTAAACTTTGTTTGGTTTTCCCCTGTTATTCTGTCTCACGTCAATTTAATTATTAGAATAGACACAAGGACCTAGAGGGCAGAGGAATAGTTTTTCCTCCTCTACAGTAGGTTGACAGGTCTATGGAGTCTCTGTTTCCCCTTGATGCTGCTGGAGATTCTCTTCTCCAGGGTGAGGCTATGACATGCAAGCTGGCTCCCCACCTTCAGGCCAGGATGCAGGACATGGGGGTCCAATGGGCTCACAAGGTGATGGGAGGGAACAGGCCGGTCATCCTGCCCTAAGTCTAGCCCCAATTCTCATTTTAATGGGTAGAAATATCTATGCTGCTGCTTTGGAGCCAATTTTTTAGATCACTTTACTCCAATCATGTTGATAACACTAGAGAATTCTGACCATATAAATAATCAAGGAAAGAAACTGGGAGCTTTGGGTGTTTCCTGGGCCAAGCTAATTTTGTGAGGAGACTCAAGTCTGAGTTAGGCCTCATTTAACACAGGGAGATATTCAGAGCATCATAAAAGTCATCCTGTATAAATATTGTGTAGGGCTTTTTTTTTTTTTTTTTTTTTTTTATTTGCAAATTCCCCTTGCCACAGTTTAAGTGAATAAAGGTTTGATTCCTGGAAAGATGCCCACCAAGGTGTGCAAGTTGTCTCAAACCTCTAAAGCTGACATAAGTCAGTTCTTGGAAGTCTACAAATGTGCTGAAGGAGAGAATGTAGAACAGAAACATAAGGTCAGAAATGCACTCCAGGGTGTCACTGAAGCAATCAGCCAGAGATGCCACCTTTATCACCACCACTGCATCCAGCCCCTGTGCGGCCCGACAGCACCTGTCTCTATTGGTGCTTCTTCCTGCTGCCTTAGGACATATTTATTTACAAGCCTATGACCAGCCATGACCATGAGTTTCTCAAGGGCAGAAATTATGTTTTATTTACCTCTGGATCCCTTTATATTTCATACACATAAAGAGTTAAAGGTTTTTTTAAAAGAAGCTATTGTAATTATCCAGGAAAGACATGATATGAGAGAAGAATTTGAATATGAGAGAAGAAACGAGGAGGAGAGAATGAGAGAGTTAGTCAGGAGGTATAACCAAAAGACCTGGGGACCAACTTGACATGGAATACTGGAGGATGGAGAAGAGGTCTAAATAGAAAAGACCCTGGTTTCTGGTTTCCATAATGGGGCCCAACAAGCAAGACAGGGGCACAGGAGAAGGGCGGGCTGACGGAAGTTCCACGCTGGACCTGCTGGAGCTGAGGCAGCCCTGGGAGCCCTTTGTGTAGAACTGGTAACAAAGACATGGGTGTAGTTAAAACCACCTAGGAAGTGTGCAGGGAGGGAGAAAAGACAACGGCTGAGGAGAGAATTGTGAGAACAACATTCAACATGGGAAAAGAACACAAAACATTTAAGGTAGATGAGAAGGGTGCAAAGGAGACTGGGAAAAAACAGCAAAAATAGTGAAGTAAGAGTTGTGTCATGGCAGCAAAAGGAAAGGAGAATTTTTAAGAAGGAAGATGGGATTTGTACTCCACAAAGTGGAAGAGAGATCAAAATAAGAACTGCGCATTTTTAATGGATGTGGCATTTGGGATTTTTATGCCTTTACTCAATAGTTTTAGTACAATGGTAGGTATAAAACTCCAACTACAGTGGGCAAAGAGCTACTCCAGGAAAGGGGTGAAGACTGGATAAAGTGGATAGGTGGCAGCAAAAGGGATGCAAGGCAAAGGAAGATGTATTGCTAAAGATGGGAAATGCCTGGAGCACGTTTATAGGGTGTGGGGACATCCTATAAGTGAGAGGATTTCTAGGGGAGAATATAAATCAGTGAGGGCAGGGAGCTTTATAAGGTCTCGTTCCAAATTTGGACCCCACTGCCTAGCAAAGAGCCTGGTGCACAGGAGGGCAACTGAAATGTTGTGTCCAATGGGCAAAGAGTATGTCAAGAAGAAGCACCAGCGAGCCACGGTTGTGTGGGAAGGAGGAACAGGGTGCTCATGGCAGACAGCCTCAATGCTGAGTAAAACAGGGTACAGGTCATTTGAGCAGATGGATTCCAAAGTCCTCACAGAAGAGATGATCACAGATGGTAGCAAAATAGTGACAAAGAGTGACAGAGTCAACTGGTATGGGATTCAGTGTGGTGAGGACTCTACACACAGGGGGAGAAGAATATAAAAGCGATAGGCAGGAGCCAAGGGGACACCAGCACTATCCCCTTACCTGACAGGGGTGGAACATAGGATAAGAGAACTAGCTCTTCAATTCTGAAGGTTTATGGTATATGGCTCAGTTAAAGAAAGGAAATATATGGAGCATTCTATGAAGAAGCTGGAGTTACAGGAAGACTGCCTCTCCAGTAGGCAAAGAGACAGGATCAGGAGAGGTGAGAGAAACAATGGCAGCCACACAGCTGCACCTTCTGTTTCCTCAGCATTAAGTGTCTAGGATGCCAATCTGCACTGCATTTGTATTATCTGGGGATGGGATGGTATGGGGACAGAAAAGGGATAGGAACGAGATGGGGTGATATTGTGATTTATAGTAAGAAATATATGTTTGGTCTTCATCCCCATTTCCGGCACAGAGCTCTTTCTAAAACCCTTGTAATTTCCTGTGATGAGAGCCATAGAGGTGTCTCTGGTGTTAATGAAGTGACTTTTGGACTACCCCTCAGGATGGGGGCTGGCTGCCAGGAGAATCAACCATGTGATTAGAAGGGTGGGACTGGCATTCCCCCTGCCCTGTCCCCCCAGGAGAGAAGGGCTGGAGGTTGAATCAGTCACCAATGATCAATGATTTACTGAATCATACCTATGTATTGAATCCTCCATAAAAACCCCAAAGGATTGGGGTCAGAGAGTTGCTGGGTTGGTGAACACGTGGAGATTTGGGGAGAGTGGCTCCTAGAGAGGGCATGGGAGATCCATGCCCCTTTCCCCATACCTCATCCTATGCATCTCTTCCATCTGGCTGTTCCTGAGTTATATACTTTTATAATAAACCAGTAATCTAGCAAGTAAAATGCTTCTCTCAGTTCTGAGAGCTGCTCTAGCAAATTAATTGAACCCAAGGAGGAACACAGGAAAACCAAGCAACTTGCCAAAACAGTCAAAGCCCTCACCTTAAATACCATTCTCAGCTAAAGAAAAAAGAAGGTGTTGGGGGTGGGGAGAATGAGGGACTTCAAAGGGAAGGAAGGCAAGTCACACATAGGTGAAAAGGAGCAAAGGTTTAGAAAACAAGTGTTTGGCTACACAGAAACAGAAGAACACAGAGGGGAGCCCAAGAAACAGGTTTTTCTAAGTTCCTCCTTGTCTACCATGTAGTTCATGTTATGCTAAGGTGATAGCTTGCTTCCTGAGACAGGTTTCTTTTTATTTGAATTCTTTTAGGCAGTTAAGGGGGAGGTAACAAGAAAAACTCTCTCAGTCTTTTGCTTCTTAAGAATAATCAGCCTAAAGTAATCCTCATGTTAAAGAGACACATTTTGGGGTGGCAAATTTGGTTTCCCTCAGTACTCTCTATGATATTTCCACAATGAGGAAATTGCCTAACGATGCATATCTCAGATGGTATCCCCGTTATTAAGCAACGTGTGACTATTCATTTTGCTAAACTGTCTCAGCTACTAAAAGTATTTTTCAGTTTATTCTCTAGGACTTTTTTTTAGGCATATAACGACATATTGTTTATAAATAGAGATAGTTTTGCTTCTCCTACCTAATGGTTAAATATTATTTTCATGTTAATATTTTAGCCAGAAATTCTAGAAAAATGTTAAATATTGATGATACTAAATATCCTAATTTTAATGGGAATACTTTTACTGTTGCAGTAAATAGGATGTTGGCAGTATGTCTAGAGTACAAATTTAGTTCATTCAGCAATTACTTACTGAACATTTCCATTCAAAAGGCACAGGTGGTAACATTGGAGGTATAATTGAGGACTTTGTCTTGCCTTCAAGGACTCTCAAGGAACACTCACACGTCTTTATTATTTTAAGGAAAAGCCTTACGTTACTAGTTACATTAATAGTTTACACTATATTACCAGCTTTAAAAGAGTTTTGATAAGGAATGCATATTGAATTTTATCAACAGCCTTCTCAGGATATACTAGGATACGCATTGCTTTTTTTTTTTTTTTGCATTTTTTATTGTTATAAAATACACAAAACATAAAATTTACCATCTTAACCATTTTTAAGTTTACAATTTAATGGTATTAAATACACTCACATTGTTGTGCAACCATCACCATGATACATCCCCATGATTCTTTTCATCTTGTAAAGTTGCAACTCTATATCCATTAAACAATAACCCTCTATTATCCATTCCCCCCAGTCCCAGGCAACCACCATTATACTTTCTGTCTGTGATTTTGACTCCTCTAAGTACTGCATATAAATGGAATCACACAATATTTGTCTTTTTATGACTGGCTTATTTCACTGAGAACAGGATCTTCCAAGGGCATCCATGTTGTAGCATGTCAGAAATCCTACCTTTTTAAGGCTGAATTAATATTCCATTGTATGTATATGCCACCTTTTGCTTAACCATTCATCTCTCTATGGACACTTGGGTTGCTTCCACGTTTTAGCAATTGTGAACACTGCTGCTATGAACATGGGTGTACAAATATCTCTTCAAGACTCTGCTTTCAATTCTTTTGGGCATATATCCAGAAGTGGAACTGCTGGATTATATGGTAATTCTATTTTTAATTTTTTGAGAAACTGCCATTCTCTTTCCACAGTGGCTGTACTATTTTATATTCCCACCCACAGTGCAAAAGGGTTCCAATTTCTCCACATCCTCGCTAACACTTGTTTTCTGCTTTTCGATTACAGTAGTTATCTTAATGGCTATGAGGTGGTTATCTCATAGTTCTGATTTGCATTTCCATAATGATTAGTGATGTTGAGCATCTTTTCTTGTGCTTGTACATATATCTTCGTTAGAGAAATGTCTATTCAAGTCCTTGGCCCATTTTTGAATCGAGTTGTTTGATTTTTTTGTTGTTGTTAGAGTCGTCAAGTAGATTCTGACTCCTAGAAACCATGTGTACAGTAGAGTGGAATCCTGCCTGGTCTTTTTGCACAACATCCTCTCACCTTCAGGCGCTGTATCAGACAATGCTCCATTGCTATTCATAGGATTTCCATGAACAATCTTTCTAAATTGGCCAGGGCCTTCTTCCTAGTCTGTCTTAGTCTGGAAAGCTCTGCTAAATCCTGTCCACCATGGGTGACCCTGCTGGAATTTGAAATACCAGTTGTATAGGTTTCAGCATCACAGCAAGACGCAGTTGCCACAGTATGACAATTGACAGATGGGTGTTATGGTTCCTTGAATGGGAAACGAACCCAGGCCATGGTAGTGAGAGCGCAGAATCTTAACCACTAGACCACCCTGTTGAGTTTTAGAAGTTCTCTATATATTCTGGATATTAATTGCTTATCAAATATATGATTTGCCAATATTTTGTCCCACTGTGGGGGTAGCCTTTTTACTCTATTGATAGTGTCTTTTGATGCACAAATTTTTTTAATTTTCCTGAAGTCCAATTTGCCTACTTTTTCTTTTCTTTACCTGAAGGCCCCCCACTATGTAGTTGTATATTCTAGTTGTAGGTCCCTCTAGTTCTGCTATGTGGGATGCTGTGCCAGCATAGCTTGATGGCTGGTGATAGGTCCGTGACCAGGATCTGAACCAGTGAAACCCTGGGCCACTGAAGGGGACCACGTGAACCTAACGACTCAGCCATGGGGCCGGCCCCCTCCTTGATCTATGTTGCATTAATTCTTATACATAGTGTTAGGTAAGGGTTCATCTTTTGCATGGGGATATACAGTTTTCCCAGCACCATTTGTTGGAAAGACTATTCTTTCTCCATTGAACAGCTTTGGCACTACTGTTGAAAATCATTTGACCATATATGTGAGGGTTTATATTGGGCTTTCTATTCTATTCTATTGGTCTGCACATCTGTCTTTATGCAAATACCACACTGTTTTGATTAATGTAGCCAGGTAGTAAGTTTTGAAACCGGGAAGTCTGAGTCTTCCAATTTTGTTCTTCTTTTTGAAGAATTTTTTTGGCTATTTGGGGTCCTTTGAGATTCCATATGAATTTTAGAATGCATTTTCTATTTCCGTAAAAGACATCATTGGGATTTTGATAGCGTTTACACTGAATCTATAGATTGCTTTCAGCAGTATTGACATTTTAACAATATTAAGTCTTCCAATCTATGAACATTGGATCTTTTTCCATTTACTTACATCTTTTAAAGTTTCTTTCAGCAATGTTTTGTAGTTTTCATTGTACAAGTATTTCATTTCCTTTAATTCCTAATTATTTTATTCTTTTGGATGCAATTGTAAATGGAGTTGGTTTTGTAATGTCCTTGTCAGACTGTTCATTGTTCATGTACAGAAATTTAACTGATTTTTGCATGTTGACTTTGTATCCTGCTACTTTGCTAAATTTACTTATTATTTCTAACAGTTTTTTTGTGGAATCTTTAGAATTTTCTACAAATAAGATTATATCAGCTGCAACCAGAGATAATTTGACTTGTTCCTTTCTAATATGGATGTCTTTTATTTTTTTTTCTTGCCTAATCCTTTGGCTAGAACTTCCAGCACTATGTTGAAGAGAAGTGGTGAAAGCAGGTATCCTTGCCTTGTTTCTGACCTCTGAGAAAAAATTTTCAATCTTTCACCATCAGCTATGATATTAGCTGTGAGTTTTTCAAATATGGATTTTATTATGATGTAGTTTCCTTCTATTCCTAGTTTGTTGAGTGTTTTTATCATGAAGAAGTGTTGAATTTTGTCAAATGCTTTTTCTGCATCAACTGAGATGATCACGTGATTTTTTTCCTTCATTCTATTGATGTGGAGTATTATGTTGACTGATTTTATATGTTGAACCGTCCTTGCATTCCAGAATAAATCCCATTTGGTCTTGGTGTATAATCCTTTAAAAATACTGCTGAGTTATGTTTACTACTATTTTGTTAAGGATTTTTTCATCACTGTTCATCAGGGACAATGAGCTGTACTTTACTTGTAATATCTTTGTCTGGCTTTGGTATCAGGGTAATGCTGGCCTCATAGAATGAATTAGGAAGTGTCCCTTCCTCTTCAACTTTTGGGAAAAAATTGAGAAGGATTATTATTAGTTTTTCTTTAAACGTTTGGTAAAATTTACCAGGGAAGACATCAGGTCCAGGGCTTTACTGTGTTGGGAGTTGTCTGATTGCTGATTCAATCTCTTTACTAGTTACAGGTCTATTCAAATTTTCTATTTCTTTGTGATTTAGTCTTGGTAGGTTTTGTCTTTCCAGAAATTTGTCCATTTCATCTAGTTAATCCAATTTTTTGCTGTACAATTATTCATAGGACTCTCTTATAATTCTTTTTATTCCTGTAGAACTGCTAGTAATGTCCCTACTTTCACTGCTGATTTTAGTAATTTATGTCTTATTTTTTTTTTCTTAGTCCATCTGATGGTTTGTCAATTTTATTGATCATTTTGAAGAACCAACTTTTGGTTTTGTTGATTTCTGCTATTATTTTTCTTCTCTATTTCATTTATCACTCTACTTATCTTTATTATTTCCTTCTTTCTGTTAGTTTTGGGCTTAATTCATTCTTCTTTTTCTAGTTCTACTTATAAATTTATGTTGTTAATTTGAAATCTTTTGTTTTTTTTAATCTAAGTGTTTATAGCTATAAATTTCCTCCCCCCTTAGCACTGCTTTTGCTATGTCCCATAAGTTTTGTTGCACAGTGTTTTTGCTTTCATTCATCTCTAAGTATTTTCTAGTTTCCTTTGTGATTTCTTCCTTCATCCATTAGTTTAAAAGCATGTTGTTTAATTCCCACAATTTTGTGAATATTCCAGTTTTCTTTTGCTATTGATTTCTAATTTCATTCTGTCGTGATCAGAGAAGATACTTTGTATAATATCGATTTTTTTAATCTACTGAGACTTAATCCTTGGCCTAACATATAGTCTAGCCTAGAAAATGTCCCATGTGCATGAGAACACTGTGTATTCTGTTGTTATTGAGCAGAGTGTTCTGTATAAGTCTGTTAGGTCTACTTGGCTTATTTTGTTCAAGTCCTCTATTTACCTACTTATCTTCTGTCCAATTTTTCTATTATCATAAACTGATGCTGCCATCTGTTACTATACAAGTGTCTATTTTTCACTTCAATTCTTGTCAGTTTTTGCTTTATATATTTTGATGGTCTGTCATTAGGGACATAAATGTTATATGTTCTTGCTGTATTGAACTTTTTCTTATTAATGTCTTCTTTTAGGCTTGTTACTAGTTGCTTTAAGTACTTTGGTGTTCCTGTGTTGGGTGCATAGATATTTATAAGTGTTATTTCTTCTTGGTGGAATGTCCCTTTGATCATTATATACTGCCCCTCTTGGTCTCTCTTTACCTGTCTTATCTTGAAGTCTACTTTATCTGATATAAGTATTACAACACCTGCTTTCTTTTGTTTGCCATTAGCTTGGAGTGTCGTCTTCCATCCCTTCACTCTGAGCTTGTGTTTGTCACTGGAGCTGTGTTTCCTGGAGGCAGCATATTTTGGGGTCTTGTTCTTTAATCAATCTCGCCACTCTGTGTCTTTCTATTGGAGAATTCAATCCATTTACATTTAGGGTGATCATAGATATATGAGGGCTTAATGCTGCCATTTTATCACTCCTTTTCTGGTTCACCTGCATTTCCTTTGTTTCTCGTCCTGTGTATTTTGACCTACCAATTAACTTATGTAGTTTTTTATGTTGTGTTTCTTTGTTTTCTCCTTATTTATTATTTATGTCTCTGTTCTGCTTTTTTTTTTTCCCAGTGGTTACCCTGAGGTTTGTTTTCAAAATCTCGTGGATAAGATAGTCCCTTTTCTGATGGCCTCTAATTTCCTTAGACTAAACAGATTCAGTCTCTTTCCTCTTCCCCTCTTAAGTTGTTGTTCTCACATCTTATTCCATCTTGTATTATGAGTTTGTGGTTAAAATGACAAGATTATCTTTGTTTTTGGTGTTTTCCTTCCCTTTGTCTTTAATGCTACACTTGAGTATTTGCTATCCTGCTCTGATTCTGTCTACCTATTTATCTCCTTACTCCATGCTTTGTAACCTCTTTCTCCTTTTTTTTTTTTTTTTTTTCCAGGTATGAGGGCCTTCCAGAGGATTTCTTGGGCCAGGGCTCTCGTGGCTGTGAACTCCCTTAGCTTATGTTTGTCTGGGAAAGTTTTTATTTCTTCATCATATCTGAAGGATATTTTCGCTGGAGACAGTATTCTTGGCTGAAAGTTTTTGTCCTTCAAAGATCTGAATATGTCATTCCAGTCTCTCCTAGCCTGTAAGGTTTCTGCAGAAAAATTTGCTGAAAGCCTGATGGGGGTTCCTTTGTAGGTTATTTTCTTCTGCCTTGCTGCCCTTAGTATTTTTTCTTTGTCATTCAGTTTTGCCAGTTTCACTACTACATGCCTTGCAGTAGGTCTTTTTATATTGATGTATTTAGGTGACCTGGCAGCCTCTTCTACATGGATTTTCTTTCCTAGGTTTGTGAAGTTCTCTATTATTTCTTTGAGCAAGCTTTCTGCTCCATTCTCCTTCTCTTCTCCTTATGGAATACCTATAATTCTTATGTTGCATTTCCTAATTGAGTCAGATATTTCTCAGAGACTTTCTTCATTTCATTTTAGTCTTATTTCTCTCTCCTCCTCTATCTGGCACATTTCAACATGTCTATCTTCAATTATGCTGATATGCTTCTCTATGGTGGCCACTTGAACATTCAGGGAATCCATATTTTGTTTTATTTCTTTTTTTGTAATTTATTTTTTATTTTATATATTTTTTCCATTTATTTGT
The DNA here is from genome assembly GCF_041296265.1 of Equus caballus. NCBI lineage: Eukaryota > Metazoa > Chordata > Mammalia > Perissodactyla > Equidae > Equus > Equus caballus. The sequence continues at coordinate 25,104,183 of NC_091687.1, forward strand.
TTATTTTCAGATGTACATAATATATTTCGAATTCCATGTAGATTACATCATGTTCACCAGCCGAAAACTAATTATAGTCCATCCCCTCACATGTGAGCTTAATCACCCCTTTTGCCCTCACCCCCCTTCCTCTATGGTAACCACCAATCCAATCTCCAGTGCTATGTGTTTGTTTGTCATTGTTTTTATCTTCTATTTATGAGTGAGATCATATGGTATTTGACTTTCTCCCTCTGACTTATTTCACTCAGCATAATACCCTCAAGGTCCATCCATGTTGTCACAAATGGCTGGATTTCATCATTTCTTATGGCTGAGTAGTAGTCCATCATGTATAAATACCACATCTTCTTTATCCATTCGTCCCTTGATGGGCACCTAGGTTGCTTCCAAGTCTTGGCTATTGTGTATAATGCTGCAATGAACATAGGGGTGCAGGTATCTTTATGCCTTTGTGTTTTCAAGTTCTTTGGATAAATACCCCGCAGTGGGATAGCTGGATCATATGGTAGATCTATCCTTAATTTTCTGAGGATACTCCATACTGCTTTCCATAGTGGTTGCACCAGGTTTTATTTCTTCCATTGTGTCTTTCATCTCTAATATTTATGACTGATTCTTCTTTTTAGTTTCAATCTCTTTTGTGAAGTAGCTCCTGAACTCATTGAATTGTTTCTCTACATTCTCTTTTACCTCATTGAGTTTTCTGATGATAGCTGTTTTGAATCCTTTGTCATTTAGATCACATATTTGTGTCCTCAGGACTGATTTCTGGGTACTTGTCATTTTCTCTCTGGTCTGGAGATCTAATATAATGTTTGACATTGCTAGAGGGAGTGGCTCTGTTTTTTCACATCCTGGTGTTATTTGCTTGCAGTTACCACCTATCATCGCTGGGTGGGGGTCAAGAGCCATGTATTCTGAGCCCTCTGCCTTCAGCCAAAATCCCAGGGACTGAAGCCACACTGAGTAGGTGGGGGAAGGGGCGCTTTCTCCTGTGCGTTCTTGGGGTTTTCTCCCTCTCCTCTCGTTATCTTCTCTCCTGGGGTGTTGGTCACCCCGCCGTGAAAGCTTTCACCCAAGTAGAGGACTTACCTCTAAGCTGCAAGGGCCCTTGGGGGGTGCTTGATGTTCCTGTGAACAAACATTCCCTCCCCCGTTCCTTCCCTCTCTGAGGCTGCCCAGTGTCTGGATCACAGTCTTTATGGGAGGAAGTGAAGTTTTCTCTTACCCTGTTCCACCTCTCCAATGGGGGCTCCAGCCTCTCCACCCTCCGTCGTATGGCTGTGTGGGTCTCTCCAACATTTTTTGTGTTGTGTTTGGATGTCCTCTGTTGGAGTATGAATGTCCTTTTCATTGTCTATTGGAAGGCGTTGATTACTGGAAGAACTTACTCTGCCGTGATGGAGATGTTGACATCACTGAACTTCTTCTTAATATACACTATCCTTCTTTGTCTTTTGTTACCTTTTTTGGTTTACAGTCTATTTTGTCTGCTATTAGTATAGTTACCCCCACTCTCTTTTGGTTACTGTGCACATGGAATATCTTTTCCTTCATTTTCAACCTGTTTGTGTCTTTGGATCTGAAATGAATCTCTTGTAGACAGTGTATAGTTGGATCATGTGTTTTAATCCATTCTGCCAATCTCTGTCCTTTGATTGGAGAGTTTAAACCAATATTTTAAAGTATGTACTGATAAGGAGTGACTTTCTTTTGTCATTGTGCTATTTGTTTCCTATAAGCCTTAGAGCTTTTATGTCCCTCATTTCCTGCATTACTTTGTTTGTATTTAGTTGATCTTTTGTAGTGAAATGCATAAATTTCTTTCTGGTCCTCAGACTCAATAATATCCATTATCCTATCTCAAGTGCACTGATTCTTTCTTCTACCTGCTCAAATCTGCCTTTGAATCCCTCTGGTGAGTTTTTCATTTCCATTATTGTACTTTTCAGCTCCAGAATTTCTTGGTATCTTTTTAGGTTTCTATCTCTTTATTGATATTTCCATTTTGTTCATACATCATTTCCTTGACTTTCTCCACATTTTCCTTTAGTTTCTTGAGCATCTTTAAGACAGTGTGTGTGTGTGTGTGTGTGTGTGAGAGAGAGAGAGAGAGGAAGATTCGCCCTGAGCTAACCTCTGTGCCAATCTTCCTCTATTTTGTATGTGGGATGCCTCCATAGCATGGCTGATGAGTGGAGTAGGTCTGCACCTGGAATCCAAACCAGCAAACCTGGGCCGCCGAAGCAGAGCATGCAAAACTTACCACTTGGCCATGGGGCCAGCCCCTTTAAGACAGTTGTTTTAAAGATTTGTCTAGCATATGTGCCATTATGTCTTTTTCAGGGACAGTCTGTTCATTTAAACTTTTTCTCTGAATGGGTCATACTTTCCTGTTTCTTTGTATGCCCTGTAAGTTTTTGCTGAACAAGGGACACTTGAATCTAATAGTATGGTAACTCTGGAAACCAGATTCTCCCCTTTCCCCAGGGTTTGCTGGGTTTTGTTACTGTTTTTCGTTTTTTTCATTGTTGTAGGCTGTCTTTGTGCTGAGGATAAGCCTCACTTGTAAACTTAAGGTCTTTCTCAGCTCTTTTCTGAGCCGTTCCCTGGGGATGGGGCATCACTTTCTAATTTTTCCTGTATATGTAGTTGTTTTTAATGTCCTAGTTTTTAATGTCTGGCTTCCAAAAGGGGAAAAAATGAAAAATGAAGACATAGGAGGAAGGGCACCGGCCACTTAAATCCCCTGGAGTTCACTTTGGCCAGAAGGGGAGGGGCTTGCAACAAGGTGGGGAGGTGACGCAAGAGTGGCTGCCTGCCTCTTTAATCAGAAGCAGCAATTCACCATCAGACCACAGATCCCTGAAATTTAGAGGACAGGGTCCTTTTGGCCCTAGCTCCTGCAGGCTGTGTGCAAGCTCCTCAAGGAATTCATGCACAGCTGACTGCCAAGGGGCCTGGGGTGGGGGATGGGTAGCTGCTACTGTGCTTAGAGCTGAAATTGACTGAAAATAACTACAATTTACCATACAAGTCTTCCCCTGGAAGTTACAAGCCTTCAACAGATTTCAAAGTTCTAAAAGAGTTCTCAGACAGTTTCTGCCAATACAATTTTTGTCTAGGTGAGGAGAAAGATTCCTGGTGCTTCCTACTCTGTCATCTTTCCAGAATTCTCTGCCAATCATTGCTTTTTGATATAACTTAATAGCTTGCCTAACATTAAACTATCCTTGCTCTCTTAGGAAGACCCATGCTTGGTTATGGTAGTTTACTTCTTTGACATGCTGTTTAATTCAGTTTCCTAGGATTTTTGTATTTATGCTCATTGAACATGATTCAATTATAATCTTATTTTGGTGTCTGTTTCCAAGTTACACTAGTTTTACAAAACAAATTAGGTAGATTTCCATAATTTTCTATACTTTTATTAATTCATACAGCATTAAAATGAACTTTTTCTTAAAAGGTTAAAAGATAACTATATGAATTTACAGACACTCTGGAAGCTAATTCTTAGAAAACTTCTTCAAACTCTTGCTTGCCTTTTGGTATATTGAAATTTTCAATGCTGTGATGCATCTTTGCTAGTGTACACTTTCCTATCTTATGAAGGTTTTCCATTTCATGAAAATTTCTTTGTAATTTTTAATCTTCTCTAGATCTGTAATGTTTTATTATTATTCTTTTTTCTTTTTCATGCTTTATTGATTAGATTTATCAGGGTTGGGACTGGTAATGCCATTTATTTTATTGCTTTTTAACCAGGTACTAACTGTTAGATTTCCAAATCAATTTTTCTGTTTTGTGTAGTTACTTTAAATTTTTATTATTTGCTTCTTATGCCTTCTGTGAGGCAGTCTTTATTAACCTATGAACCTCTTTCAAGGAGAGGACAGTTCATTTGCTTTCATATTTTACACTTTTAACAAAGAATAAGGCTATGAATTTACTTCTAAAAGTCAGCTTACATGCATTGCATATGTTTTTGTATTAATATTTTCATTGATTCCTTTATTCACTTATATATTCAACAAATATCGAGTTCTAACTGTGTGCCAGCACTGCTCCAGGCACTCAGGACACAGCAATAACAAAAACAGAAAATCTTAAGTCCTTATGGTGCTTGCAGTATAGAGAGTCAACAAACAAGGTAAACAAAAATATATAGTATATTAATTGATGTTAAGTGCTAAAGATAAAAATAAAGCAGGGAGGTTGGAAAAAGAGAAAACAAGGGAGGAAAGGAAGTGCAATTTTCCATTGTGTCCACAGGGAGGGTCTCATGAGAAGGTGAAAGGCCTGAAAGAAATGAAGGAGCCCACCATGAGTAAGTGTGTGGGGGAGGGTGATGGAGGAGCATGCCATGTGTAGGTTGGGGGAGGCTGTAGATGGAGAAAGAACCTTTCAAGCAGAAGGAATCACAGTGTAGAAGGCACTAACACAGCAGCCTGGAAGGTTTAAGAAAAAGCAAGAGGCCAGTGTGTGGTGAGAGTGGAATGAGCAATAGGAGAGGTAGGTGGCAACAGAAGAGCAGTGGGAGGGGGAGAGGCTAAGAGATGGAGAAGGGCCTTGTTGGCCACTCTAAGGGCTTCTGACTGTAAGCAAGGTGGGTAGCCTTTGGAGACTTGTGAGTAGAGGCTCTGACTTCTTTTTTTGACTGTGGCTCCTTTGCTGGAAATAGAATGAAGCAGGGGGATGGGAAAGCAAGATGACTAGTTAGGAGGCTCTTGTGACAATCTGAATAAAAGGTGGCAGCAGTGGAGATGGAGATGGGAGAAAATGTCAAGACGGCTCCAAGGCTTTTAACCCTGAACACCTGGAAAAACAGAGCTGCCATTTATTGAGATGGGCAGACTGGGAAGGGCAGGTTTAGAATGAGGGTGGAGGGAGAAGATCAGGACCTCAGTGTTCTCCTGAACTCCTACTTTTTACTTATTCAATGAATAATTTAGGGGAGTATTCTTTGATTTCCAAGTGGGTGCAGATTATTTGTTCATTTATAGATTTCCTAAATCTACAAGTTTTAGTCCTAGTAGTAGTAGCAATTACTGCCATGCGTGGAGTGTTGTCTCAGGCCCTGTGCTGAGCACTGCATAATAATTATCTCACATGCAATCACCTGAAGAAAGTCTCTCATTATCTCAACCTCACAGGTATGAGCTTGAGGGTTAGAGAAACTGAGTCACATTCCCAAGATCTGCTAGAGAGGAATGAAGTTAGAAACGGAACCCAGAGCATCCTAGTCCAGACCCCGAGGTAAGTGGTTTCTGCTTTTGTAAACTCATTCAGATTTCCTTGGTAGTGTAAAATTGGATAAATTCTCTTAAATACTCTGCTCATTTTTATATTCTGTTCAGATTAATAGTAATGCATTGGCCACATACAGTCTCCACCATTCTTTTCTATTATTTCTAAGTTTTTGTTTTATATACTTTGAAGTTATTCATACATGACTCAAGTTACATCTTCATTATACAAAATTATTTTTATCAGTATTAAAAACTTCCTTTTTTGAAGAGGAAGAAGAAGACCAGCCCTGGGCTAATATCCACTGCCAATCCTCTTTTTGCTGAGGAAGACTGACCCTGAGCTAACATCTGTGCCCATCTTCCTCTATTGTATATGTGGGATGCCTGCCACACCATTGCTTGATGAACCATGCATAGGTCTGTGCCTGGGATCCGAACCAGTGAACTCTGGGCCGCCAAAGTGGAGCATGTAAACTTAACCACTATGCCACTGGGCCAGCCCCAAGACTTCCTTTTTATATGTGTCTATGTTAGGAAAATCATGGATTATTTCTTGAACGCTACACAACAGACTGGTCACACTAGAGCCAGAGGCAGGGAGCTGGGAGGAAAAGTGACTCTGCATTTCCTCCTGCACGTATGATCCACCCCAAATGAGCCTGCTTCTACTGCTTCTTTGGGAGGAGGGGAGGAAGGAATTAAAGGTGTGTCTATATTAGGTACCTGCCCTTTCAGGCTGACCTGTCAGGATTTATAGAGATTATACATTTGAAATCCTGCTGAGACACAAATGCATACCAGGGCCTAACATTCCACAAGAAAAGGCAGGAGCATGCTTTGTGAGCAAGCTAAGGAGGAAATAAAACCCTCCCACCAAAAGTTTTCATTTTGTCGCTCGTGGCTGTATAAATCAGAAGTTGAGTGAAGAGAACAGTTTTGCTTACTTTTGCCAATTTCTTAAAACAGAAGCAAAATGACCATTCTAATAAAAAGAATTCAGGGGTATTCCACAGAACATATCCTGGAGCACGAGGCAGAAAGAGCGACAGTGATCATATTGCCCTGACAGAGATAAGGATTAAATTCTACTCCAGTTCTACAGATCTCTCAAGGGTTCTTAACCAGTTAAGGTGCTTAAGCCTATATGAGATTACTATTGCCACCACTGCCCATTCTTTTGTTGTTTATCAAATATCTAGCACTCCTCTGTGCAGGTACTGTTCTGCATTACCTGGGGATCTTGTTAAAATGCAGATTATCATATAGCACGTCTAGGGGGCCATGGGAGAGTCTGTACATCTAACAAGCTCCCAGGATGCATTATGTCTCCAGCTCATATTTGAGTAGCAAGAACTAGACACTTTAGAAGTGTCTATTGATCCTCCCAACACACTATTATCCTCTCTCAGAAGAGAAATCTGAGTCACAAAGAGATTGGGTCCCTCTCTTCACTTGAACCTTTCAGTAAGTCCTGTCAGCCCCAAGCCCAGATGGACCCCACACCTGATCCATTGCCACAGACTTCCTGCCACCACCCTGATCCAGACACCACTGTCTCCTACTAACACGGCAACAGCCAGCTCTGGTGCCGCCTCTTCCACTGGTGATTCTCTACAAAAATTCTCCCACGTGGCTATCAAGTCACCTTTTATCACACTACTTCTCAGCTAAACATCCCTCGTGAATTCCTATTACTTTTCTGTTCCACTCTTCAGCTGTCTCTCTTTAAAGTAGTGTATAATTGTATTTGATTTTAACACAACTTGATGATCTTTCGACCCATTTAGAGTCACTGTCATGTATATATCGTACATAAACTTCCCTCGTCATCATATTTTGCTTATGTTTCCTCAGTGTTTCTCAACTAGCCTGTTTTGTCTTTTTTAAAAAAAACCTTTTATTACTATCTTTGACAGTGATTTAGAATGTAGACAAGTTGCTTTTAATTCCAAGAGTAAGATACTATAGAGATGTATAATAAACTGTCAAACTCAATACTGGACTTCCTTTTATGGAAAATTAGCATTAGCATTGCCAGTCTTTATTAACTGAACCTGGGGAAAAACACACTTTTTCCTCTTTTTGCCTCATCACATGCTTCTCCAGTTTGAAGAAGCCTCAGGAGCAGAAAGCCAGGGCAGAGTTGCCCAATGATGGCACAGGTTACCTTGGAGCTGGCTGCGCTTTCACTGCAGCTTCTGGTGACAGACTGGAGGCCAATTTGGGGATATGGATCAACATAAGGGTACTGCCATAGCAGCTGAGAGGTGAGCTCAGACGGGATGACCATTAGGATCCCATCTAGCCCTGAGACCCTATGACTGTATGATTTTTCTCTCCTTTTTTGTCTACGATAGATCAAAGAGAATTAATAAAACATCTCTGTTGGTTACATACACAGTGCTAAGCTCTCTCCTTTTATTTCCACTGATAATAATAATCTTTATGGGCCTCTAATAAGTAGCCAGCCCACCTTCCCACTCATCAACTTTTCCTCCACAAAGAAGAAACAGCAGACAGAAAAACATTACTTCACATCATTTAAAAATATTTTCCCAAGACATTAAAAGTCGTCTTTAAAAAAAAAAAGAGAGAATGTATTACAGGAAACTAAAAGTTTATTAAAGGTCAACTGAAAAGCTACAAGGCAGATAAAATGGAAAACGCACATTGTATTTTTGCTAGAGTCCCACAGCCAATCTGAATTTATAAGATGAGAGAAAAAGGACTTTAAACTTCACAATTTTTAACTTTGGGTTCTATAAGCTCCCGCGTTTCTCTATAAGACCAAAGGTTAGAAGTTACCACTGCCTAGTCACTCTGCCTCCCCGTCCTTCAGGAGTCCAGAGGCAGGGGCTGCATCTTTTTTACCACCACTGTATGCCCTTATGCTAAGCACAGTGCTTAGCACATAGTGCATGTACTCAAAACACATTTAGTGAGTGACTAAAGGAGTGTGTGCACATCCATCATCTGGGGCCTCATTGCAACAAGGAGCCCTCTGTCTAGTCTGGCACAAGATTCTCCTTATTTCAGCTCTGGAAGGACCAGTAACAGCCATTTCAAATACACTTAGGGAGAAAAGTTCACAATGACAGACTTGGGAGGCAGCTTGGAGAGGTGAAGTGGACTTGAAAGGTGATCTAAGGAAGGTCCTCTCCTGTCAGTGGGTTCAGAAGAACACAAATGAAGGTGACAGGGACACCAGTCTGTCTTAACTAGCTCTGCACTTACACACAATGTGAGGAAGACACGTTAGACTTGGGTCACCCTCCCTGAGCTATGGGGCAGTTTTCAAGAATGTGAACCAGGGCAGGGAAGAACTCAGACTCTGCCTTTCCTCTGTCACTGACAAAGCAGAGAATTATAAGCAAGGGACTTAAATTTGCAGTTTCTGTTCCCACCAATCAAAGATTGTAGATGTGGAAGCTGTTTGTTGTGATTATTATTATTATGATATTATTATGAACTGCCTACCAACAGGGCAGACTATAAAAATGCTTTTCTTTTTGAATTATTCTGTGTAAAGTGTCTTATGTCACTATGCATAGTAGCCGAGGGCATTAAGTGCTTTCACAGGGCGAAAAAAGCCCTCACATTTTCAAATAGCAGAAAAGAAAAAAACTAAACTCCTATTTTTATACAGGAGAACACCCTAGATGTATCTACTTTATGTGAACTGAATAATGTAAATTATAAGAAATAGCAATTGAGTTGTCATAGAAAGGGAAAGGGTAGCATCAAGGTTAGAAAGAGTGAGTATGAGAGAGTGAGACACACAAACAGAAAATAGACAGACACATACACTGAACTTTGTGGAAAAATATTCCTGGCTGGCATGAAGGAACTCTCAAAGTCACACCTCCCTACCCACCCTAATTCTCTGGTCAACCAGTCACCTTCTGCCATCAGGGATGAATTGGTAAGGGACATTCTGGTAGCTATGAGAATCTACTAAAACATTGGCATTCATGACTTTTAAACAAATAACTTAAATATTTCCAGTTACTTTCTTTCACCAAAACCATAAATTCAAAAATAATTTCATCCTCAAGGCACCCACCCTTCAGCACAGTGTGACAAGGAGCACAGTGGGGGTAAGGGATGAGAGTCCCCACACAGCACAGGGCTCTCACAGCCACTGCAGCCACACACCACGGTCCCCTCACCCACTGTTTCTTCAGAAAATAAACAATGGAAATCTTAGAGCCACAGGAGATAGAGATGTGGACAGGTAAAACTGCAGGACTGTCTGATCGCTGTCTCTGCGTACCTGAAGCAACATCATGTAGAAGAAGAACTACGTTTATTCCACAGGTCTAAAAAGCAGACAGTCCTCACAACTGAAGCAGCCCCGTTTGTGTTTCAGCCCTGATTTGGAAGGTACTTAAACTATTTCCATTTTCCGGTAGCCGGCGTCATTTAGTCAGACCACTACTGTCATTGCAGGTTGACAGATTTAGCATAGTGTTGAGACATCAGAACAGTCAGAAAACCATCCAAAGAATACACCATAAATGTACAGCTGGAAAGGAATAAAAATGTATCTCCCAATGGGAAAACTCCATCTACTTCTTGTTTTTTTTTTATTGAGGTAACAGTGGTTTATAACATTACATAAATTTCAGGTGTACATCATTATATTTTGATTTCTGTGTAGATTACATCATGTTTACCACACAAAGACTAATTACCATTCATCACCACACACATATACCCATCACCCCTTTCATCCTCCTCCCTCCCCTTTTCCCCTCTAGTAACCACCAATCTAGCTTCTGTACCTATTGGTTATTGCTGCTGCTGTTTTTATCTTCCACTTATAAGTGAAATCATATAGTGTTTGACTTTCTGTCACTTATTTTGGTTGGCATAATACCCTCAAGGTTCATCCATGTTGTCACAAATGGGCACGATTTCATCTTTTTTTTTTTCTTTTGGCTAAGTAGTATTTTCATTATATATGTGTGTGTATTTTCATACATATATATATATATATGATGAATGGATATATATCCATTTAGCCATTGATGGGCACTTAGGTTGCTTCCAACTCTTGGCTATTGTGAATAATGCTGCAATGAACATAGAGGTGCATATATCTTTCCAACTTAGTGTTTTCATGTTCTTTGTATAAATGCCCAGAAGTGGAATAGCTGCATCGTATGGTATTTCTACTTTTAACTTTTTGAGAAATCTCCATATTGTTTTCCATAGTGGCTGCACCAGTTTGCATTCCCACCAACAGTATATGAAGGAAGGTTCCCTTTTCTCCACATCCTCTCCAACACTTATATCTTGTCCTTTTAATAATAGCCATTCTGACAGCTGTGAGATTAAATCTCATTGTAGTTTTGATTTGTATTTCCCTAAAAATTAGTGATGTTGAACATCTTTTCACGTGCCTTGCTGGCCATCTGTATTATCTTCTTCAGAAGAATGTCTGCTCATATCCTCTGCTCATTTCTTAATTGGGTTTTTTATATTTTTGTTGTTGAGTTGTATGAGTTCTTTATATGTTTTGGATATTAACCCCTTGTCAGATATATGCAAATATTTTCTCCCAATTGTTAGGTTGTCTTTTCATTTTATTGATGGTCTCCTTTCTGTGCAGAAGCTTTCTAGTCTGATGTAGTCCCATTTATTTTTTCTTTTGTTTCCCTTGCCTGAGTAGACATGGTATTCAAAAAGACACTGCTAAGATCAATGTTGAAGAGCGAACTGCCCATGTTTCCTTCTACAAGTTTTAAGGTTTCAGGTCTTACATTCAAGTCTTTAATCCATTTTGAGTTAATTTTTGTGTATAGTGTAAGATAAAGGTCTACTTTCATTCTTTTGCACCTGGCTGTCCAGTTTTCCCAACACCATTTATTGAAGAGACTGTTCTTTCTCCATTGTATGTTCATGGCTCCCTTGACAAAAATTAGTTGTCCGTTGATGTGTGGGTCATCTACTTTTAACTATTTTTATTTTTTTAAAAAAATCAGTATTTAGCCACATTAAAGGAAATCATTATTAAAGAAACTTGAAATCACATTAACACCACAAATGTCATTATCAAATATTCTCTCCAATCTCTCTCTATGCATTTGTGTGATTACACAGTTGGAATTATGGCCACTCTACATAACACATCGTGCAGCACCCTCTTCCCTAAACTCAGCTTATACTTGTCTGGCCACAGTGACATGGCCTTGGTCATGACTGTCAACTTCAGTGGCCACATAATATCCCATAAAGAAGAGAGACCATAACTTAATCTTCCTTTTCTTCCTAGCCTCCTTGACTCCCCCTTCCCAGATTCAATCTTGTGTGCACCAAGTTCAGTTGAGGCCACTACTGAGATCTTCCTAAAATCCAGCCCCTGCTCTCCTCCAGTCCCATAGCTTTGCTTTAGCCAAGGTTTTCATGTTTTTCCCCTTGTTCTACAAATTCTTTTTTTCTTCCAGTTTTATGGAGATGTAATTGTCACATAACATTGCATAAGTTTAAGGTGTACAATATAATGATTTGATATATTTGTGTATATTGTGAAATCTTCACTACAATAAGTTTAGTTAATATCCATAATCTTACATAGTTGCAATTTTTTTTTCCTCGTGATGAGAACTTTTAACATTTACTCTCTTGGCAGCTTTCAAATATACAACAACATTTTGTTAACTATAGTTACCATGCTGTACATTACACTCCAGAACTTATTTATCTTATGACTGGAAGTTTGTACCTTTTGACCCCCTTCTCCTGTTTCCCCACCACCCACTGTACTACATGTTCTTAAAGGGCAGAGAGGATATCCTACTCACACCTTTCCCCATGTGTGAACACAGTGACTGCTGCCAGTTGGCTAATGTTTTCTGAATGAATGAATGAATGAATGAAGTCTATCTTTTCTCTCCACTCAGGAGGGCAGGTCCATAGGCCCTGTCAGCAGCATATCAGCTGCATATTTGGGAAGGATCTGGGGGGCTGTAGCATTTAGGAAGCTCTGACTTGTTCTAGTTATACTTTGGCCATCTCTGTACATAAAGATGAACTAAAAGGAGGAGTGCTTTTCTTCAGTTCTACTTTGCCGATAAAGTGCTGAGGCTCAGAAGGGAGAGTGGCCCACCTTACGTCTCACATACCTCAGGCCTGCTAACTCCCTGTCCAGGTGCCTCTTTTTGTTTCTCAAACTACAGCTTCTCTGCACTCCTCCCACTTGTCGTCATCTGCACCTCCCTCACCAAGCTCGAGGTCCAAGTGAGCTGGATCATAGGCCCTGAGATCTTCAACCAGCAGCTTCAGCCTTTGCTTCTTTTGGTTCCTGGGCAGACTTGGAACCTGACCTCTGAACCCCAGCCCCCATACCTTGTTTGCCAGTCTCTTCCCCTCAAGTCCTGCTCCAACTCACATCAACCTGCTAGAACCACGATGCTGCCACCCACATTCCTCCACTTCCTTCAGTTATGAGCACCTTTATAATGTGAAGATCTCTGCTTTTCTGCCCTCAGCCATGTTGGAATGGGATGCTGGTCCCAGCTGGAACACTGCTGCATGCCCCTTTGCATACCAGGATATGAGCCACTGCCCTCCAGTGCATGAGTAATTGGTTCTCTAAAATCTTCTGCCTTTTCTTCTTCATGAATAAGCAAGGCTCACCAGAATCCACGTCCCTTCCCCCAGACCAGGAGTAGAAGAAAAATGGAGCCAGCCCAGCAAATCCACAAACACTACCCCATGCTTCATGCAGATACCATCCTCCTGGGTATGGTATTTATCCTGTGGGACTACCATATAATGCTAGTGCGCTCAGTTTCTCTTCCTAGTCAGCCCAGCTCCACATTGTACTCCCAAGGGCACTCCCAAGAGGCCTTACAGGGCCTCAGCAAACAGCTGCAGGGGGATGAATCCCATCCACAGGATAAGGCGAGTATCCAGACTGAAATCACTGAAAAACCAATAGACACTATTTCTTTTCAATGTTACTAGTTCTAAAAAACCAAATGAAAACACTTAAATTCTTCCCAAACTTAGTACTGTTAAAAAATGACACAGCCTTTGAATTTGTAGTGAAATTATGGAAACTGTGTACTCCCATGGAACAAAGCCAGTCTTATTTTCATACGATACTCTGGTATATTTTGGGATTGACTATGTCACACTGTTACAGGCCTGTGAGAAGTATACAAATGGAAGGATGATGGTGAATTAAGCAGCAGCTGTGATTCACTGAAGAGGGGTGTGGGCACCCAAACTGTCATCTCCCAACAGGTGGTGAATGGGCACTTTCATTAGTCCCCATTGGTGACTGCCTCATGGGAGATCTTGAAAGAGAATAAACAGCCCCCATTTCTCTGACTGCCCCCAACTGCAGTGGAATCAGGTCAAACCACACTCTACCCAAGATGTTAAAGAGGCTGTGCTTGGCCTTTGGCAGCTGCTCAATGGTGACTTACCACCAGTCTTTCTGCACTGTTTGCGGAGGAACTCAATATTTTTTATTTGGTGTCTCTCCTGTCCTACATTCCTACCATTTATCCCACCTTCAAAAGCATCCTGCATTTGTGCTGTGGCCGCTGGGGAAGAGCAGCTGTTTGGAGCTCTGTGGCTCTGGAGTCTTGGTGGACATGTTAAAGAGTGATGGGAAAGGAAGACCATGGGAGCCTCACTGGCCAATTCTGCCTCATGTCCCTCCCCCAGCCCACTCCTACTTAAGTATTCTTACATACTCTTCAGTCCCTCCACCTGAACACCAGATTGAGTGTCCCACTTACATGGTTTCCCAGCATCCTGAACTTTTTCCCCATAGCTCTCATCATGGCCAGTGACCACACAGTTAGTTGTGCAACTGCACGTGGCTCCTACACATGGTTGTGCAAACCGTGCAACACACAAGGGGTGAGTGAGGACTGGAACCAGGCTGTACGCCGCTGTCCTGTGTACCTGCAGCACCTTTGCAGTGTGTGGTAGATGTCGGCTGAGTGAGCACTTCAGGCAGGCCTGGGCTCCACGCTCTGAGTGTGGCCACAGTAAATCCCAACCCCAGGTGGACCAGTTCACTCAGCTGGCAGACATGAGTCTGCTTGGTGCCTGAGATGTGAGTACTGCTGAAGCACTTGGCCCAGTGGGGGGGCCCAAATTTTACATAAGGGATTAAAACTCACCACAATAGACACTGTTAAAGAAACTGGCAGAGCACCCAGGATAGAAAGAGAAGGAAGGGAAGTGGCCTGGGACAATTCCACTATGAGGGCATTTTCCAGGCAGAGGGAGGGCACGTACAGGGGCCCAGTGAGATGGCAGGACTTGAGAGAGCAGGCTGCCCACATAGGGCACTGAGGAGGGTCAAGGAGGTGGGGAGAGGAATGAGGTTGTGAAGAGCCCTGGGTCCTCGGCTAAAGAGTCTGGACTTGCTGGGAGAAAACTGAGGTAGCAGAGACCCTTAAGCAGAAGAATGATAGGACCTGTGTGCTTTTTTTAAAGAACTTTCTGGTGGCAATGTGGAAGACAGAGAAGAGCTGGAAAAGACCAGTGACTGGGCAAACTTTTAGCAGGCATTGCTCACGGTGAGATAAGAGTCTGAAGTAAGACTTGGCAGGATCTGATGACCTATTTATCGGGTGTGGTTGATAAGGGAACTGAGGATTCCAGTTAGATACACAAGGTGCACTGCGATGCAGAATAGAGAGGGGATGAGGAAAGAGGGTGTGTAGGGGATGCCCAGCATTATTGTTGGAAATCCTGAGTTGCTGCAGATGTGCAAGGGGAGGTGTCCGGCACGCAGCTGGAAACACTGCCTGCTCACCACACTCACCCCAGTCCAGGAAAGGAACAGCAGACACTCGGCCAGCACTCTAGACCAAGGATACACAGCATCTTGCACCTGTGGGCAAGTGGGACATGGGCTGCTTCTCCTTGCACTAAAAATCCAGGTAGTGAAGACAGAAAGGAAGAGGAAATTCAAAGGCCTTTCACCCATTTCTCTGATCTACTGCCTCTTTCCTAAAAAAAAAAACAAAGGCCTGAAAACTCAGACTAATCCAAATGAAATCTAGCCTTGGCCTCTCATTTTAACTGAAAATTTGCACTTCACCCTGTGCAAGAGCACAAATTTGAAACTATTCAAATATTTCCAAATATGAAAGAATAAAAACTCACTTACGTATGAAAAGTGGTACCATCCCTGAGTGCAAGGATAAGGTGGAGCAGCCTCTGGGCTGCTGTGGAAAATACATTTCTCAAATCTTTGAGTAACATTTTAAAAAATAATAAAGAGATTCTTTTTAAAAGAGAACCCTGCGAGGCATCTGGTGGAAGAAAACTGTGAAAGAGCAAATCAACAAATGACCACCTCCACTCTCTCTGCGTCCTGAGAACAGAAGAGAGAAAACTCCTCTTATGCTCAACCCTCCTACTTCTTTCCCTTTTTTTAAAGATCACTTTTTTGTATGACTGACGTACAAAAAGCTGATCATATTTAATGTATACAACTTGATGAGCTTGGAGATAAATATACACCATTAAACGATCACTACGATATATGCCATAAACCCATCCATCCTCTCCAAATGTTTCCTCCTGCGCTCTGGATCTATTACTATTATTATTTTGATAAGAATACTTAACATAAGATCTACCTTCTTAGCAAAGTTTTAAGTCTACATACGGTATTATTAACCATAAACCCCATGCTGTATTGCCGATCTTTAGGACTTATTCATTCTGCATAACTGAAACTTTGTGAGAACCAACACAGGAACTGCTCCTAGAATTCTGACTGTCTGCCTGCAGTTGCAATGAATAGAGAGAACCCTTGACCCCCAAAGGTGGAAACTCTGACAGGGAGCAGAGCAGTGTGCATGGGAGCAGCCCTGACTGCCCAGCCTCACCACACAGAAACAGGAGATCTAATGAGCAGAGCCTAACCAGCCCTCTGGAGCCTCGGCTCCCTGTCCTCCTCAGAAGGGAAGGGAAACATCCCACATATAATGTCAAAAATGGGGAACTACCCTGTGTCATGAGAGGCTAAAATTCACCCACCACAGTTCATGAGAGTTTTAGATAGTTAAAGCAGTTTTTTATAAAAATTGAGAAACACTAATTCTTTTTGACTCTACAGCAAGCATCACTTTGGGTAATATTCCCTAAATAGGTCAAATGTAACTTGTGCAAAAATGTCTATAGCAGCACTATTTATAAGTACTTGGAATACACAATAAATGCACAATAAATACTTGTTGAATGAATGAATAAACAGCAAAACAAAACAAATGATCAGCAATGACAACATCTAAGTAAATTACCATTTAGTAGCATAACTAATATTTAGTCCAGAGGCATTCAGAATGGCAGGGATATTACTGTTTCTACATGGAAATTTATACATAAAGTAATTTTTAAGGAAAAAGAGAATAAATAATATGCATATATGAACTGCATAAACATGCATAAAATGTACACCAATAATTAGGCAGGAATATGAAGTGACAGACACACAATCCAAAAGACAATGAATTTTTTATCAGCACAAATGCACAATAAGGTTGATTACCAGAACTTAAATGAATAAATATGGCCTGAAGTTTTTTTCTAGCATATTCCATAGCAGTGCCCTTTTCAAATGCTTGCAGAGGACACATAAACTGCAGGGAAGAGAGACATGGACAGGGATTGGCTGACCTGGAGCAGGGTTTGGGGGCTGCCTGGTGTAGGACACGTTGAATGCAGGCTCCTCGATCAGTGGCGGAGGGTACATGCGCCTCCGGATGAAGAAGCCAGCTCCACAGCAGAAGAGCACGCCCATCATCAGGAGGAACCTGAACAAGAGCACAGCAGTGAGATGGAGCTCAGAGCAGCAGCGGCTTGGCCAGCTCAAAGGATCTGAAAGGATCCTCCAACAGCATCTAGAGAGTGCACGGATCAGAGGGCAGGCTCAAGGTCAGGCTCAGCTCTGGCCCCCCGGGCTGATCCTCCCCTGACCGGTTTCTGGGACATCCTTGGGTGGATGACACCAGGGAGACACTTGGCCTGTAGACTTCCGGGATACCCCTGAATGGAGGCTACTCATACTGAGAAGCTTTCTAAGTTAGTATTTACTGGACAACCTTTGAACGTCGAGCAAGAAGAAAGATAAGACGCACAAGATAGGAAATGATTCAGGAAAGGGCTGAAAGTATGGCTTTCTGAGCTGTCTTCTAATTCATTCATTCAACATGTAATTTTTAAGCACGCGCTATGCTCCCAACACCATGCTGTGCTCTACAGGGAGCAAGATGGGTGAGGCCACCACATTGAATCTGCGTTCTAATAGAGGAGGGGGACAGTAAACAACAGATTTACAAAGTTGTTTACTTACAACTCTGGTAAGTGCTAAGAAAGAAAAATGAGGGTGCTTCAATAGGTTTGTGTGTGTGGTAAAATAATAAAACATAATTGACCATTTTCACCATTTTTAAGTGTATAATTCAGTGCAACAAGAGGTTTTACAAGGGTATCTGTCATTGTGAGAAGATCTGAAAAGCTTCTTTTCCTTCAAAGCAACATCTGAGCTGAGTTCTCAAGAACAGAAAGAAAAAGACAAGCTGAAGGGGAGGGAAGGAGCATTCTGGGTGGACAGAAGAGCACAGATGCCCCCACAGGAAGGGCTAGGAGAGCAAGAAGCCCGGGGAGGGTGGCTGGGGCTGCATGTGGGGGAAGGTCAGAGGGGTGCAGTCTTGGGGAGCTAGAAGAATCCAAACTGTGCAGGGGCCTGGCAACATCAGGCAAGCTCAGCAATGAGATGCTGGAATCACAAAGGGAACTGTTTCTCTCTTACAACTAATTTCCCTCGGGTGGACTCAATGATAATCTTACATTCAACACAGGGTCCCATTGTAAATATCTGAGCAGAAATACAAAGCATGGAGAGGCTGAATGTACAAAAGGGTTTACCTTCTCAAATACTACTACTGCTCACTTGCAAGAGCCCAGGCTCCCTGGACTGGAAAATACAGAAGCCATCTGAGGTGTTGGTCTCTTCCACGAGATAAGCCAAAATGTTGGTACACTGTCAAATGGAGTGGGTTTTTTTCCTAGACAAATAAAAATGATGTTGCACCTCATACCTTAGACTGACAGAAGGCAAGTAAGCAGAAAGCAAGAACAGAAGAAAGTCACATGGCAGGAGACGAACTACTGGCTTGGTTATCAGTCATCATCAGATTCATTCCCTGTTGAAACATTAGTCTGAGAAGAACTTATTTTAAGAGAGAAAATGACAAGGGGGCAAGGGAATGCGCTTATAGGAGCAAGGAAAGAAAGGCAGCAGATATCAGCCAGGGAAGC
The DNA here is from genome assembly GCF_041296265.1 of Equus caballus. Classification (NCBI taxonomy): domain Eukaryota; kingdom Metazoa; phylum Chordata; class Mammalia; order Perissodactyla; family Equidae; genus Equus; species Equus caballus. The sequence continues at coordinate 25,122,743 of NC_091687.1, forward strand.
AGTGGTACTATAAGTGCTGTGAGCTACAGAGTGACTGTCCCCTAGATGTCCTACTTGCTGAGCAGGTTTGCAGAGCTTTCTAGGGATTAAGAGAGGAAGTTTGTGCCTGTTCTGTCATTAAAAGTAATCTAGGGGTCCAGTCCAGTGGCACAGTGGTTAAGTTCGTGCGCTCTACTTCAGTGGCCCAAGATTTGCAGGTTCGGATCCCGGGTGTGGACCTAGCACTGCTCGTCAAGCCACACTGTGGCAGCATCCCACATAAAATAGAGGAAGGTTGGCACAGATGTTAGCTCAGTGATAATGTTCCTCAAGCAAAAAGAGGAAGATTGGCAACAGATGTTAGTTCAAGGCCAATCTTCCTTACAAAAAAAAAAAAGTCATCTGGCTTCTTCAATTCATTTTTTCAGTGCCTTCCTGCACTCCCCAGCACTAGGTACAGCAGTTCTCAACTCTGAGTGCACACCCTAGGCACGGTGGAGCTGCTGTGCAGACCAGGTGCCTGGACTCCACCCTAGACCTCCTGGGTGGCAGCGCCCTGCAGCAGGGCTCACACACAATGCCGATTGTGCCAGCCTTTGTTCCACTATAGTGTGCTTTCCAGCTCCACTCAAGGGTGCAACAAGTCTGCCTGTTCTAATCCTGATGATTTCATTCAGACCAGCTTGCTTAAAGATTACTCAAGATTTCAGAGCTGGCAGGGACTTCTGAAAGCATTCTCCTCCAAAATCCTCTATCTTACAGTGAGGAGACAGAAATCCTCAAAAGTCAGGTGGGAGCAGGTTGGAAAGCAGTCCTTCCTTCCCTCCATATCCAGCTCCATCCTCCCATTCTCATGCCTCCTCCCCAGACACCTGCCCACTACATGAGTTTCCCATCAGCCTTTTACCAGCTCCCTTCTTATATCCCTGTCCCTGTAATGTGCTGGTCCTTTTGTGTGGAATGCCCTTTCTGAGACCCAGTGAGAAGCTTTGCAGCTTTCCCCAACTTTTCTGGCAACAGAGCTCTATGATCTGTTTCCAGAGCACTGGTTTAAAGCTCCCCACATGTAGCTACCTACTTAGACATCTGTCTCTTCTAAGAGTCTGTCTAAGACTGTCAGAAGGGCCTCTCCATGGGACCCTGGTACATACTAGACACTTATTGTTTACTGAAAAAAGGCGCGCATGGAGCAGAAACTAAGTATCCTGTGACTTCAGCAGGGGCACCACAGTCTCCCATCTCAGTGTTCTCTTGCCGTGCGCCCAGTTTAGAAACCTGGTATCAGAATCTCGACTCTAATAACTTGACCAAATCTTCTGGCATCTGGCATTCCGACCTTGAGAGACCTACCCTCACTCAATGGCACTCAGGAGACATCTCCGTGTAGGGATCCCACTAACTCACCTAGTTGCTCGGCCTCTGACAGGTGAACTTGGTCAACAGCTCAAAAGCGCCTGGCTGTCAGCTGAGGTGAAGCTTCCAGGGAAGGCCAAAGGAAGCTGCTCTAGTTGCCAGGCCTCCACAGTTCTCCTGGACTCTCAATATTTTTTCTTGTTAATCACATAATACCTGAACTTTCACAAGTGTTTTCATTTTCTAGGACACATCCACAACTTCATCATTCATCTGGTGCTTCAGGTGAACGTAACATACTTCTGAACCCTTTTGAGATTCATGCCCTGGACAGTCCTGCCTCCTCCTACCACAAGGTCCCATGGAGGAAAATTCTGAGCAAAAGCATGCATGAAGCCAGGCAAATCTCTGAAATGCCACCTCCCTCCTGTCCTCCTCTCCTCATTTTGGTACTAGTCCCCTCCACCTTGAAATGTGCAAGGAGGTGTTTATATTTGGAAAATCTCAGGCTAAAAAAAATCACCTTCTATTATAGAGCTTTAGGCACTAGCAACTATGAGGTGGGGAGAAACCAGCATCAGCATGCCACTGTTTAGGAGGGTTCACCAGAAGCAGAGACATAGACAGGGGTGCCCGAGCCAGCCCTAAGGGAGGCCAAGCCAGGGCCCCATGTGACAGGTGAGTCTAGGCCCTACATGGTCAATGTCCCACCAGGAAAGTAGTGATGGGGATAATGACAAGCACTCTCCTAGGAGGTGGTGATGGGGATGATGAAAGGTACTCTCCTGTTAAAGAAAATGTGACACACGGAATGCCACTTATTGGTGGTTTCCCTAAGCAAAGATTGGGAACTGTTGTCAGGAGAGAAAGACAAAATGTCGCAAAAAAAATTCAAGCGGCTGCTGTAATGGTCTTAAAGTCTAAACTTTAGAAGTCAGTAACATCAGAATCTTAAAGTCATAAAGAAGCTTAAGTCTTGAAGCTAGTCAAGTCTTAACCCTCTGTGGAGTTTGCTTCAATGACACTGCCACTGCAGTGGAGCAGAGGAGAGGATAGGTGAGCATAGGAAATGCTCTTTTGGTTTTAGGCAAATCCTTTAGCACACATGCTCTGCCATTCCTGACACCTGAAGCAATATCTCATCTACAGAGTCAAATAAACTCTCAGACACACCCCCAAACGGGCATCTGCTGAGGCTAGCAATCCACAGGAGGTTGCTCTCGTTAATGTAAACTCTGCACTATCATCCTTCTAGGATGCTCAGTCAGCATCATTCCCTTGTTCCCTCTCAAGGTACACTTTTATGGACTTCAGACAGCTCTTACAACTTCCCTCAGCAGAGCTGGAAGATGGACAAGGATGCAGGCTATCTGTCTTGAAAGTTAGGATTCAGCTGATACCATGTGAATGGGAAAGATTTCTAGGCAGCAGTAACTTTATCACAAGATTTGCTGATTCTCTGATTCTTCAAGACAACTGGCCTCAGCTCCATTTCAGAAACTAGCAAAAGAGCTGCTGAAGGACAAGGCTGTTATCCAGCCCACCTTCCAAAAGAAGAACTCCTCCTCCCCAGCCACAAGCTGGTGGAAATAGGAATGAGCTTCTTGCAAACTCTGTGAGAAGCACTGCTTGTCATGAAGCCAACCTGAGCACACCTGTTTTCTTGACTGAGGCTGTCCCACAGACCATGACCCCAAGTGAGAGTGGTATCACTGCAGTCGTCACAATACTGACTGTGGGCAGAGCCCCTGGGGGTGGACCAAGGCACCTGAGACCAGGAAGAGTGTGACCTACCAAAAATACCACAGTCTTTGTATTGAAAGGGCACGCACGCAGCACCTGGAGCCACAGCAGTCCTCATAGGGGCGGCATCTGTAGGAGAGAGAGACACAGGCTGGTCAGTGTCTTGGGTCAGAAGGAAGGGTGGACCAGTCATGAGGTCCAGGCAGGTTTCAGTGCAAAGGACAGAACTGCCACTGCTGCATTTCACGAAACTAGCAGAACTCACTGTTGTCAGTCTGGTAGCCCAAACAGAAGGTGCTGAGACGGACACGGTCAGTGTAATTCAAAGCACCCTGTTTACTACACATCCCCAATGTGCCGAATCACAATGGTTTCCTTCTGGGGAGGCGCCATGACCAAAGACCAGCATGACACCTGCCAGTTGTGTAACCAGAAGGAAGCTGAACCAGAGACCATGTCAATGTGCTGCAGATCCTGCTCAGGTCTCAACCTCCGACGACGCTCAGAAGACGGGAATATTGCACTGACAAGTCCAGTGAGGCTAAATGCAGAGATTATGGAGTCAGATAAATTAGGACGTTTAGTCCTGGTCTTGCCACTTGCTAGCTGCAGGACTTCTGGCAAGTTATTCAACCTCTGTGAGCCTCAGTTTCCCCACAAGCAAAATGGGTGGAGGAGCAGGACCCTTTCAGAGTGCTGCTCTAAGTTTTAAGGTCATCATCATTATATAAGTGCTGACAAGGACTGCTAGTGCCCTCACCACCACCCCTACCCGTGCCTGAGGCTTGGGGCTGGGCAGGGCACAGGCTCTCATGGACATGCTCAGGGCCATTCCTTCCCCAGAAGTGCTGCCTAAGAAAGGCCCCAGCTGAGAACAGAGCCCAGTGTGGGCCACAGGGCGTCACCTCAGCCTCCTTCAATAGTCCTGCCCTTCCCCAGTCCCCACGCCTCACCCTTTATTTTTTTGAAAAGAGAGACTGCTATGAAAGTTCATGCTCTCCGGTTCTGCACTCTGGTATTTATAGAGAAACTTTCACTAGAGAGATCTGAGTCCAAGTGGCAGTGGAATGGGGGTTAGGGTAAGAAGTACACTGTTTTTCAATAATATTAAATGACCATATAATTGTGATCTAGGTTCCTACCAATTTTCTTCTTTAAAAAAAAGTAGTTGGGAGGAATACACAATTTGATCTAAGATCTCAGACACTGAATTTATAGATAATTCCAGTACAAATTGGCTTGTTTTATAGAAAAATGTGTAGAAAACAGATTCCTAGAAAATATTAGTTAAGATGGAGTTACTGGCTAAGATGGAGAGATATGACTAACAGTGGAACTTGGCAGACCTTAGCTCCAATGATGCTTCTCCTCCGCTGGCTCCTGGGGCTGCTTCTATCTGTTTAAACACCCAGCACCCAACTGCCACTAAATCCTCTATCATTTCAAGGACAACCACCTGCCCAACCACAACCACAACCAGCACCACCACCACCCATGGACACACACACCATTGTCTACACAACACAGATGTTTACACATCTAGTCCTCCCATAGTCCATGAACATGACCTTCTACCCTCTAGGTAGAAACAGTTATGATCTCAATGAGATGCTCCCATAAGCAGGTGACATGAGATAATCTGTTTAACTTGCTTTAACCAACCAATAACCAAGAGGGCACCGAAATTTGTGCTTAAAAATGCTGCTGGTTCTTATAACCAGCATCCAACAAAAAGCCACAGAGTGCTACTAGGACCTCAGCTCTGCACTGGTCCTAGGTGGGGAGCAACGCAGACAGAAGACCCTGCTGTGGAAGAGCTTTCTTTCTAGAAGAGAGAAATAGGCAAGAAAATATGAACTGTGATGGATGGCAAGAGGTTCCACTATGGTGAAAAATAAAGCAGGAGTTGGCAGTTGAGAGCACAGGGGAGGAGGTGGTAGATGATACAATTTTAAACAAGGTGTTCAGGGATGACTCATTGAAATGACATCTGAGCAGAAACCACACAGAAATCCTGCCTGGCAATGACCTGAGCAGCACAGGGGCCTCAGTGCTAGGACTGAGTGCTGGTTCTAGGATGGATGGTGCTGCCGGACTCTCCAGGCCTAGCTCCACAGACACCATAGTTGCACTGTGGAGAAGAACGGTTAAGCACACAGTGTGAGAGAAAATAAAACGTCCAGGGGTTGGGGTAAATCTGGACCTGGGCTGGACCTGCAAGGACCCAGCACTGCATGAACAGCACTGTCTGCTAATGTGACACAGAGCATCGTTCACAGAAATTCCTTGGCACCCTCCTCCCAAAGAATCTCAATGGTCTCAGTAACCAGTGTGTGTGTGTGTGTACGTATGTAGGGAGGGGACTCATTTAAGGGAGATAAATAATTTTTTGCTTTGGGGGAAGGTAGAGTTCAGACAATTAATTGTAAACCAAAAGAGTTGGGACTGTTTCCTATCGTGAATTTGCAAAGACAAGAGTCCTTAGCAATTACGTTAGATTCATGATAAATGTGATAATGTGGTAGGCAGAATTCAAAGATGACCCCAAGATTCCCGCTCCTAGTATGATACCCTCACTGCATGACACCCTCCCCTTGAGTATGGAGGGGCCTATGAATATGATGGGATGGATTATGGAACATCCTTTGATTATGGAACATTACATAAGGTGGTATGTTGTCTAAGACTCTGCCATAGCAGACTGGGGGCTCTTCCGCTGTCTCTGAAGAAGTAACTGTGTGTTGTGACAAGGCCACATGGCTAGGACTGAGGGTGATCTTCAGGAGCTGGGTGCAACCCCCAGCCAGCCAGCAAGGGAACTAGGACCTCAGACTTACAACTGCAAGGACTGAATTCTGCCAATAACCTGAATGAAGTTGCAGGAGGACCCCAAGCTCCAGATGAGAACACAGCCCAGCCAATCCCTTGATTTTAGCTTATGAGACCCATAGCAAAGGACCCATCGATGCCATGCCAAGACTTGTGACATACAGGAATTGTAAGACAATAAATATCTGTAGTTTCAATCTGCTAACTTTACAGTAATTTATTACAAAGGAATAGAATACTAATAAAAATAAGAACAAAGGTTACAGATTATGGACACTCCTTATCTTCTAGACATCAGGTCAAGTCCTTCACAACTGTCACGCAAAGCATCCATACACAAGGTAAGTATTATCAGCCCCATGTTTGAAAAAACCTCAGAAAACAAGGCATTAGGGATGTTGTACCTCCTGTCAGCCCAGGTCATTATATGCTAAAGCCAATAATGGACTTTGGTCAGCATTTCAGGAAAGCGTTTTGCACAGGCACTGCCTCTTTGGTGATATTGAGTCTTTTATCACCAAAGGGCCACCTTCTCTGTCCCTACTTGGTTTTCCCGTTCTTCCTTGGCCTTTTACAAGCTGCTACGGACAAAGGCATCACAGCGTTGGCATGGTGTAACTGTACTTATTAATAGTAACCATGTGAGACTCCATTATCATTTAGCCCATGTGAATGAACCAACTGGAAAAGTCAAGGAGAAGCAGGGCAGTGATACCTAAGAAAGTGACAGAGGGTGAGAAGGTGTTGGGGGAAAGTGAAGTTTAATGTGGCAGGAGCCATTCCCAGAGGGCAAATCAAGCCCAGAGGTAGTGGGAAGGAAGTGGTGGGAATCTGGCAAGAGCAGGTAACAGAGACAATGTGAGGAAAGCTGAGAATCCTTGGTCAAATGGCAGGAAGCCCTGGGACAGAACCCACAGGCAGGAATCCAGCAACCACTCTTTAATAATGCCTGAAGGGGTTCACTGTTTAACCTGCATATTGACCATAAAGATTCCCAGAAACGTCTCCACTATTCTATGTCAAGAACTCTCTAAGATGACTTAATCACAAAAGACAGAAATAATACAGTAAGATACGACTTTAGGTAAAAGTTTGGTGTCAATTTGGAAAGAACTACCAACGCTTCGATAATGTTATACAACAGAACAATGTTTTTCAACTATTGTGACCCACTAGCAGACTGTGAAATCAAGTTACTGGGTTGTGACATGCATTTTGTAAAGGTAAAAATCGATTTTAAAAAAAATCAGAGGGCATCACATATAAGAATTGTTTTGTGAAACTTATGTTTTGGTCACACATGCTCCCACACAGATATGTGTGAACTAGGCTTCAACATAAAGCATGTTTCTTCAAAGCTACTGTTGCAGAAGCCCCAAGTCAAAAGTGGACAGGCTCAAGTTTCTGTTGTTTCTAGATCAGCTTCTTTCATCCGGTGGGTTCTGGGCAGCTTCAGGTCCAAGTTCCCTGAGTAGGTCACTTCCTGCTGTCCATGGTACTGGGCTTAAACCTCTTTCTTGTCCCCCATGACTTCTGCCTGGGTGACACTGGTCAAATGGCTATTGCATTTTTCCTCCTAACTATAGTATAAGATGTCTTGCAATGATCAAATTCTAGAGGATGTAACTCTCGCAAAGACCCTCTCAAGTGGGAATGCCCCCTGTTCACCTGCCTACTTGAAAATAGCCTCTGAAGGAGGATGGTAGGTGGCTGCAGAAGGGTGGAGAACAGAGATGGAATATCTCTGCGACTTAGGAGGAACAAGACTGCGATGTTCTGGGCTCAGAACCATTTCTCTCCATTGTTCTACAGCCTTTGCCACCATGATGTTTTCTGTGTCTCTCCCTCTGGGTTTTTCCCCTAACGAAAACTACAGCTGCCTCAGCTCTAGGCAGAGCCAGGGCTGAAGGGGTACTTGGAGTCCATCCAAGTCTGGTAACCATAAACTTGATATGAAAGAGGAAAGCAGGTACAGGGATAAAAATTTAATGTATGGATCATCTTTCAAGAGCTGAATTTGCTAAAATGCCTCCTTTTCAGAATCACACTTATGAGGAAGCATTTTCTGCTTTGAAACCTAAGCCTCTGCAGCATCCTGGTTCCATGTTAGGGAAGCACACAAGACGAGAATCTCTACAAGCTTTTAGACATTTAGAGCCTAGTCTCAAATTCTATACACACACACACACATGCACCCCTCAGCCTGAGAACGAAGGTTACACACCCCTCAGCCTGAGAATGAAGCATTATAATGATTTTGAATTCCTAATTCAAATTACTCTCTGTTGGCAAGATTCAACATCTATGTGCTCCAGCTCTCACTTTTCAGGATCCAAATTTCGAACACCAGCAGCAAATATATGTTGTCAACTGATTATCTGCTTTCTTTTCTGAAAACAGAGTATCCTTTATGCTCTCTTGTTTAGCTGCAGACCCATTCACTCCAAGTATCCTTGTGGCTCATCTGCAGTCCTGGCCTGGCTCCAGATGTGGATGCTGGTGAGTGTCAGCCACTTGAAGGAACATGTAATTACCCCTGGAGTGACACTGTTATCCCCTTTCTCTCTGTTGCTTTCTTTCAATGAACCTACTGGTAAACTGGGGCCCTAAGCACATACCTGCTGATATTTCAAACAGCGGTTACTATAAAAAGAAGATTAAGTGTAATGAAGCTTAATTAGAAGTAGTAAACTTTAGCAAGTAGTCTAGCATACTAAATGACCCATTTTCTGATGCACTAGGTCTGTGTTCCTAGTGCCTAAGCCTTGAAACGGCACTGGTGTTCCAAAGGTCAGCTGAAGACTAACAAAGCCTGTTACCTTCACTAACCTGGATACAGAACAAATCAGGATGGAGACAACAGAACAGAATTTTCCTTCTCATTCTGTGTGTCAGATTCTCAGACTTGCAGCAGAAAGGAAGAAACATCACTTTTAACTAAATCCATTCCTCAACATATGTAATTACACAAAACACACACACTTGCTTCAAAAGAGTGATAAGAACATGTATATCAGCAGAAATGGGCCCCCGGAATTGCTTCCTGTTAGCCAAGGATTCTTCACTGTATTCCAGGATCCAAACATACAGTTCTGACAAGATCAGAAAAATGGATGTTCCACTCTGAGCAGGTGTTAATTTGTAACTAAGTACATCACAGACATAAAATGAGGGTGTCTGGCCTCTCTCCCCAAGTAAAAGATAGGTGATGCGGTCCTGAGGATGCATAATGTAAAAGGAGGCATAATGTAAAAGGAGGCATAATGTAAAAGGAGGAATGCCACCAGTTAGAAATGTGTCATAGCAGTGATCAAATGCAAATGTAATAGGATGGCCCCTTTGGGAGTTTTAGGAATCTAAGAAGTTAGCACGTTACACTTAGCACTATCAGGAGGGAAGGGATCTGCCCAGTAGACACATTGATCTATGCCTTTCAGTCACATAAATCTCAAGAGTAGAAAAGGATAACATATTAAGTCAGGGAATGTTCAATGTTAATCAAATCATGAAATCTTCCTATTAAAGAAAAATGGCCAAACGCTGATATGTAAACTTTTTCGTGTGGGGTAAATGGTAATTTATATTAAACTCATTCATGGAAAACCATCTCAGGATCTGGTGGAACAACTAAAACAGGAGTTAGGGTGGAGGTCTGGAGAGGGAGTTCACGGGGGTTCAATGTTTTTGTTGTTAAATAAAGAACAGGACACGGCTTAAAAAAAAAAAACCCAACTGTAGAGTTTTAAGTAAATTCCTGTCAACATCATTTCATTTAAAAGGCCAATCCTTTCCCTCACCTGCTGACTAAGTCTCAGCAAACCATTCTCTTCCTTCAAGTGTCTACCAGGACAATATTTTTTTCCCTGTCCAATCCAAGTTTCTTAGCTTGACAGTTAGGCTGGTCTCCTCAATTACATACCATATGTATGTTGATATCTGAACCCACTTCTTATACTACTTTTATGATCATCTGTGTTTTCCCACACAGTGAAGCACATGGCAGATGCTTGAAGGCAGCTTCCCAGGTTAGAATCAGGAAATATACTCAGGGTTATCAGAAAACTTCAATTAACCTGTAAGAAATCTGGTTCCTCCGAAAAACTAAACAAATCCCTACAAGATCTGGAGAAAACTCCAAAGGGGAAGTGAAACCCTGCAGGGATGGGGCAGAGGTTAGCTTGATCCTCAGACCACTGAATGCCCTTGGCAAATATCCTCAAAGAGCCTGAAAAGCTCTGTGCCTGACTTGTATCCAGGAATCCACCCTTGACCACATCCCATAACTGACTTTCCCTTTCAACCTCCCTAAGCAGAGCTGTCCACTCCCTGCTGCAGGATCCCTGAGGCACACGCCTTCTGTGATTAAAGGGCATTCTTCCTTGTGCAGAAGTCAAGTCTGGCCCCCACTAGTCCCACTCCCGCCTTGCTGGGCCACCACAGAATAAGCCAGCCCTATCACATGTGAAGAGGTTCTCATGGTTTCCTGAGTCTTCTCTTATCCAGGAAAGTATGACCAGTTGGGATAAAATCTTAGTTTCCCATCATCAAGAGGATTCTGGTTCACTCTCTTTTCCACACATACTGCAGCCACAGATAGTACTAATTTTTTAGCAACCATAACACAGCTGAATCATAATGAACTTTCTGTCAACTGAGATTTTCTCAGTAAATTCCCTCTTCCATTATTATACAGGCACAGTAGGGCTTGGGGACCTAAATATAGGATCTTAGTGTTATCTATAATAAAATTTAAACTTATAAAATGTGGGCCATGATTTCAGCCCGTCAAGAGCTGTTGGAGCCTCATTCTGTCACTCAAAGCCTTCACTATTCCTTCTGGTTTTCTGTCATAGAAATGAAGAATCCAAGTCAAATTTTTTGGGACCCAGGAATGCTGAATACTACCCAGCTGATTCTGCTTCTTCTCTCTGCAATGATCCCACAGCAGACGACTTAGCATGGTACTGTCCAATAACTCCACAGGAAGGTCAGGTGGAGAACAAGGCTTGGGCCTGTACACAGAATAGAATCTTTCCATGCCCTAAAGCTGTAATCCCAAACCTGAAATCTTCCCCAAAGTCTGGCAGGCTGTCTGGAGTAAGAAAGTCAAAGGAAGAGAAAGAGAGAAGGCCACCCCACAAAGTGAGTTCTGGCCTAGCTACATGGAATGTCACACAGAGAATGATGTGGGCTTTGTGAGCCGAAGAGTTGAAAGAAAGATTTCTTGGACTATCAAGCTCTGGGAGCAGTGCTCCTTTATTCAGAGAACAGCATGGGGACAGGACCCATGGGCAGTAAGAGCTGAGGCATGGGGACAGGACCCATGGGCAGTAAGAGCTGCAAACACGGGTTGAGGGTAGGGCTAAATTTAAGGCATAGGTATGTGAGTTATTTCTTTACAAGACAAAGGAAAGATGATGTAAAAGTCTTTTAAATGGTATTGGTGTAGGTGGGGTTTGGTTATTGGGTAGGTCTATAACTTTAGACAAGAATCAGATCGGATCAGGTCAGGACATCCTATGCTTCCCGGAGGATGATATACATCAGCATGCAGGGAAGGATGTCTTGGGCTACTCCCTGGGGCAGCCTGGATCCTCATCAAGAAGACCAGGGGTGTAGACGGAAAGGGAGGACAACACAGGAGAAGAGAGAGAAGGAGCCTTCAGGCACATGAATGAACCCACCACTAGATGTCTTCTAACCAGCTGTCCTAGATGCAGTTCAATCAGATCAGTTCACCGCCTGGATGAAAAGAAAGGGGAAGTGAATTTTAAGAAAAGAAAAAAAAAGAAAGAGGAAATGGATCCAAGACTTTCTCTCCCTACAACTTGTGAATATGATTGCTATATCATAGCTTCCATTATTTTCATCAAATCAATGATAAAATATTGATGATGGAGCCAATGGTGAATTCCATTAGAAACCTTCCTTCCAAGATGATATTTTATTAATCATAATTTTATAGGTACAACTATGATACCAGCTATAAATCCTCCTAACTGTCATATTTATTTGGAACAGAATTCCGTATCTGATAAGCTGAGATAATGAGTGAGATGCTATCAAATATCTCCATGATGCTCAGCAAACTGTCAACTCACAGATCCTCCAGTCTTATGGTCCCACTGAAGAAATGAGCCCAACCTCACAGGACATTAGAGGGGCAAAAACCAAATTAGTTCTAAATGATCACAAAACATTCCTTTAATGATCTTTAGGAGAGAAGACTCTCCTAAAGCCTTCACAGAAATTCCCACCCTGGGTGGCAATTGCCCTGGTTAATGAGCCCACTTTTCATCTTTCATACATGTCCTCTTAAAAATCTCAGCTTGGGGGCCAGCCCTATGACATAGTGGTTAAGTTTGGCACGCCCTGCTTCAGCAGCCCAGGCTCGCATTTCCAGGCGTGGACCTATGCCACTTGTCAGCCATGCTGTCGCAGTGTCCCATATACAAAACAGAGGAAGATTGGCACAGATGTTAGCTCAGGGCTAATCCTCCTCAGACAAAAAAAGAGGACGATCGGCAACAAATGTTAGCTCAGAGTGAATCTTCCTCAGTGAAAAGAACAAAAAGGAGAAAAATCTCGGCTTGGTGGGCTGCTTACTTCCTAAGAATGTTGACGTCCTGAGTGTTCGCACCTCCTGCCTCCTAAATGAGGACATCTGTTATATTGCAGAGTTTCCCACTAACTCCATGGAGATCTCCTAACCCCTCCAGATGCAGAGCCATCTCCTTCCCAACATTGAGTGTATTATCCTAAAATCTATTACTCACCACCAATTCTACCTTCCTATAACTAGCTTTTTTATTATACTATTTAACGTAATTATTTTCAGCCTTAATATGGCATAACACAGCAGATAATATCTCCAGTTTTGCCTTTAGGACTCCACCCTGCTGTGAGGGGAGTTCTCCATTTGAGTGAGGCAGCAGTAAGTCCTCCCCTGTAGAACCCTTTACATGTGGAGATAACTCAAACAGAAAAGGAGGCGGTCCAGGAAGGACCCTGCAGCGTTGAGGGGTGACACTGCTCTGTGATGAGCACTCTGGAAAGCAGTGGTTCTCAACATCATCTCACATGAGAATTACTGGGTGACTTTAAAAAATACTTATGCCTGTAGGTTAGGAATCACTCCTCAGGTGACTGTAGTACATGGCCAGGACTGAGAACCAGTGACTAAATCTGGAGTACTCTTGCCTGTTAGTCCTCTCTTGACACCAGCAGGAACCTGGAGGGTGAAGAGGATGTTGGTTTGGCTTTTCTGATCAGTTTTTTTTAAAAAACAGCTTTATTGAGGTATAAGTGATATACAAAGAACTGCACAGATTTAATATGTACAATTTGATGAGTTTGGACATATGCAAAGACCCATCTTACCATCACCCCAATCAAGGTAATAGACATGTTCTGGTCAATTTCAATATTGAGTATCTGTGAGGAAAAAGGATTTTTTGTGTGTGTGAGGAAGACTGTCACTAAGCTAACATCTGTGCCAAACTTCCTTTTTGTGTGTGTGAGGAAGATTGTCACTGAGCTAACACCTGTGCCAATCTTCCTTTATTTTATGTGGGATGTTGCCACAGCATGGCTTGATGAGCAGTGCTAAGTCTGCACCTGGGATCTGAACCTGCAAACCCTGGGCCACCAAAGTGAAGCGTGCGAACTTAACCACTATGCCACCAGGCTGGCCCCAAAAAAGGCTTTTTTAAAAAGAACTTTCATCTTTCCAATCACAGGTTTTAGACCTTTTATTTGTCTGGCTGTGAAGTCAAAAACTTCACAGACCTGAGGATGAATTGATGGTTTATTCTTTCTGTGAACTTCAGCAGAGATTCACATGTCAGAATCTTTTCCTTCTTGGTCTGACTTGGTTTCCCTGATAGGCAGGAATGTGCCTGTTGAGACATATGGTCATATTTTGATGATCTTTTAATTTTGATCTGGTCGACATACCCAATGGCAAAGTCAAGCATGTCTGGATTTTAAAGAGGCGACCACAGTAGCTCTGATGAGATCCAACCTCGAGACTTTGAGAGTGGGGAGGACGGCTGCCCTGTAAGTCATTCCTGCAGAGACACATCTCTTACTACAAAACATCGCAAACTTGAGTAAACCCAGATTGGTTGTATTTAGGGTAGCAGATGAGATTTACCTAGGGAAATTTTACTTCTACTTCTACCATGGGAGAAAGCGTTATAAATGCTTATTATAAGCCCTAAAATTAATAGACCAAATGAGGTAGAAAGTGCTCATTTCCTTATCAGTTTAACCCTTGAATGGCTGCTGCCTCAGAGCCCAGTTGCACCAAGTTGAGGTGAGAAGATGAGCAAGAGGGACTGAGACTCTTTAAACTATTGCTGACCTCTACTAATTCCAGGTTTTGAAACTCTACCCTTATGTTTCTGGTGTAGAGGTTTCTCCTCTTTTCTCCTTTCAGTAAATTGCCGACCATTTAACATCAGTTCTATTAAACTCTATCCTAGGAAACAGGGGGCTTATTCTTCTAGTTTTGGGCTGATAACTCTCAGATTGAAAAAAAATCAACCCTGTCCAGAATAATGAGTAATATGGAAAATGAAAAACAGAAGACCTTGATCCTATGATCCTACAGAATTTAAATCTGATAATAAATTTTATCTCATTGAAATAACAGGAGCATAGCAAATACAAATGGAATGACAGGAATTTGGCAAAGAGATCTGGAAAGCAGATAGATTCTAGCACTCATTAGCTAAAAACTCTAGAAAATTAGATTCAAGTTGACACCCAGCTTACTTTCTCAGCTTTATTTTTACTTGTGTTGGTTAACTATTATTTACATGCTCAGAACTCTTAAATCTACATTCTGTCTCTGGACTCCCTCCTGGGCTGCAAAAGAGAAACTCCCCCTGTCCATATTTCCTGGATATTCTGCAAGAACTTCAAACTCAACATGTACACAGCTGACATCCTCCACTCCCTCTTCTGCTAAGTCCCTCCCTGAACCTGTTCTTTTCCTGGTGTCTCTCACTGCCTGCCCAACCAGAAGCCTCTGAGTTATTGACTTCCTTTATCCCCACATCGATTCTTCTGTGAAATATTATTGAAGCCCACCACCTTGTTCCTCAGCCCCATCCTCACTCAGAGTCAGACCCTCCATATTTTACCCCTACTACAGCAACAATTTCCTTACCTCCAGTCCCCAACCCCCATCCAAGTACTGTCCTGACAGCCTTCTGAAAGACCAAACTGACACCATTGCCTTGCTTTGTGCAGGAGGAGTCTCAAGACCCTTCTCAATGAGCCTCACCCTTCCTTTTCCATCTCACCTCCTGCCAGGCACCCTAAACTCTAGCCTTGTGGTTCCCCAAATACACAATGTACTTTCCTACTTCCATGCCTTACACTCTCACTATAGCCTCTGAAACTGCTCCTCACCCTTCAAAGATCAGCTCTGTGAGATCTTTCCCAACAGCATCCCCTCATCCTCCCTCCTACGTCATGATCCTCCCTTTGATGGATTTCCATTTATATGGCTCTCACTGAGGACAGTATTACCGTTCATTGTTAAAGGCATCTGTCCTCCATGCTGGACTATGAGCATAACAGCAGTCTTATCTCACTCCTCTATGTACAGCCCAGGTACCTACCATGGTTCCTGGTACATCATAAGTGTTTTGCCTTAAGCAGAAGTGATGTTGTAGTAGAAATGAAACTCCTTATGATGGGAGAACACATTAACTAACATAAACTCAGAATACAAAGTGTACTTTGATACCATGTTAGTCCCAGTGCTGGTGAGGATGGTTGGAAACAGGTGTTCTCACACACTGATGGCTGATTATGACAACCTTCAGGGTGGCTAGTCTGGCAGTATTTAGTAAAATGTAAAATAAGCATAACCTTTGCTTCAGCAATTCTTTTTCTGCGAATTCATCCCATGACAAAAATAAGTTCTAGTTTATAAAGATAGTATGCAGGAAGATGTTTACTGAGTACTGGGGCACACCAAAAATCTTTTCTCCAAACTCCTAAGACCAAATATGCAGAGAATTCAGAACTGTTAGGATTCAAGAATGGTAAGACATGTAATACCATGTATTACATAATACTACCAGCAAGATCTGCATCGAAATATACAACACATCTATTAAAGTCATCAAATAAGGGGGCCATTAGATGAGTTGGCTCTAATGCTTTCGTAGCCTAGGTAAGCAAACCAGAACGTAAGCCAGAGTCAATGCCTATAAATACCTCAAGGTTAAGAAGATCAACCAAACACAGCCAACTAGGCTGTCTCAAACAACCACTTAAGCTATAGCCAATCAAATAATTTCCTTCCTTTGCTTCTCTGAAAAAAACCCTGTCCCTGGCTTTTGTCGGTGGAGTGCTCCTAACCACTTCTTGTATAGTGCTGCCTGATTTGAATCAATATGTGCTCACATAAACTCTTAAAAATTTTAATATGCCTCAGTTTATCTTTTAACACATTGTACTAAATAGAATTTTAAAAAGAATATAAATAGCTTCATGTCTGTTTAAATCCATTCTTGCTACCAAGTGAATTATTAAAAAATTTGTTTGTGAGCACTGCTTTAAATTTTAGAATAATAGATAAGGAACTATGGACCTTCAATAGTAAAAACAAAACTGGCACTACCTGAATGTACAATAATTATAGGGGAATGTGAAAATGAATTATGGTACCTCCCAAGGGAATGCTGTCACCATCAAAAACAATGAGGTTTCTTTGTATGCTGATTTAGAAGAACATTTACAATATACAGTTCGTGAAAAAAATCAAGTTACAGAACATATATAAAAACATGACATTTTAGGGGCTGTCTTAGTCTGTTCTGCTATAATAAAATACCACAGACTGGGTGGCTTATAAACAACAGAAATTTATTTCTCATAGTTATGGACACTGGGAGTGCAAGATGAAGATCATCATCACATTCCCATGAAGGCCTCTTCCTGGTTCAAAGCCAGTGCTTTCTCACCATGTCCTCAGATAGAAGAAGGGGCAAGAGGTCTCTCTGGAGCCTCTTTTATAAGCGCATTTATGCAGGCTCAGCCCTCATGACCTAACCACCTCCCAAAGACCTTACTTCCCAATACCATCACCTTTGGGGATGAGGATTCAACACACGAATTTTGGGGGGACATAAACATTCAGACCATAGCAAGAGTCTAGAGATCTTAAAGGAGGATTACGAGTGAAATCTTTCTCCTTGTTCTAAGGACAAGAAAATGCCTCCAGCTTACCCAAGGAAGCTTCACCGATAAACCCAAAAAAAGAACGAAGGGAGAACAGAAATTCTTTAAACTATATGTCCCCAGATCAGACACCTCCCTCTCCGCAGGCTATTAATCAAAGGCTATGCTCAGCTGCCTCATCATGGCAGAACAGCAAGGGTAGGGGAAAGGGACGTGTGGAGAAATGCACAATGAAGGGAGTACCCCTGCCCCCTACCCCTACAACCCTTTTTCACCCTGCACATCCCTCAAATCCCAATGCTGCTGGTAAGAGCTGGGCACATGCTGTCCAGCTGACCTGGCACAGAGGGAACTCTCCATCAGGCCCAGGGTCTGACACCAGCACCGCCAAATGGTCAGAGGCGGCCTTGTATCTCAGGGCCCCTGGAACGGATTTGGGCACCTCCAACTCTAGCAGGCAGGTAAGGTGGCCTAGCCAGGCACTGGCTCTGCAAAGCCTATTTCTGAGCTCTTGATCTGACACCTGCAAATAGCACTTTACCCACTCACACCATTAATTATTTACAGCAGAGAAATGAACCCAGAGAGACACAATAAACCAGGGTAACGTGAGTACTTTCACAGAAGCTCTAACACTCCAATGGGAGGCTTAGAATAAAGCCTGAAAATGACCTGATCAAAATCGATGGCCAGAGAAGACCAGCACTAGAAGGAATGGCCTCTGCCCAGTGCTGGGCACACACAACTGTTAGATAAGCCATGGACCTGAGCTCCTGGAGGGCAGTGCCTGCCTCCCCAGCTTCACTTCCCATGGTCCTAGAGGCTTGCTCCCTCCCCTATAGCAGTGGTGTGGAGGTAATGGGTACTCAATAAGCGTTAATGCATTTAATTTAGGAATTAATGCACAACCCTGCTGGGTGTATTCATTAATTCTGTTTCACAGATCCTATCCCGCTGTTATTCTTGACCAAAATGTGTTCCATCCATCTGTTCCCTTCTGTTCCCTGTTTGAGCTAGGCAGTGTGAGGATTCCCTTGAGTCTCAGCAGAGCTGACTTCAGTGACGTTTTCGCACATTCTCTCCTTCAATAGTACTTAGATACGAGCCAAAAACTAAGAGAGCAAACAGAACACCCAGAACCCGAAAGCCCAGCACTTCTGTTTCATCCACGTGGCAGCTGGAGAGAGAACTTGGTTATGCAAAAGACCCCTGAAGAAGCTGCAGGCCCAGGTGAATCTCCTGCTGTCAGTTATTTCATTAGTGAAACTAGATAGGAATGGTCTTGTGGCTTTCTTAGAATTCTAAGAGAATAATACAGAAAAATCAAGGATTGCCTTTGGGGTCAAATTTTTATCACCTGCCAGCTCTCCAGAGGGCCACTGGGTTAGCTTGCTTTTAAGTCACTGGTATCTAGTTAGGAAGACCCAACACACTTCTAACTACCCTCAATTTTCTAGAAGGAATTACTAGATTTATTGCTATTCATAAAGAACAAGAAGCTTGCACATAAATCACTAGCTTTCTCTGGCTTGTTTAAAATCACATGGTAAGAGTCATTGTCTGAATAAACTGTCAGTGTGCCTGACTGTTGGAAAGCTCCAGCTCAACACCTAACAAGATGTCTTAGGAACCCAAAATCTGGAACAACGAGTGGTCACAGGCTCCTACATCCATCCCACCACCTTCTAGTTCCCACTGTTGCATCAACACTAAGACTGGCAGAACAAAGATAACTCACTGCTTTGAAAGGAGATATCAGGTGGTTGCTTTGTACTTGGCAAGCAGGTTCGACCCTTAATGAGCTAAAATCCATCTCACATTTGTACACTTTCTCTGCTACAACACAAAAGCTTGCTTGGTCATTCATGTTCTATTCTGTATGCTCTAGATTATTCTGCACAGCCAGCCAGAGGGTGTCACAGAATAAGCAGGATGAGACCTTGGAGACTATCTAGCAGAGGAAATGGCAGCCCAGAAGATTTTCCCAAGATCATACAGCAACTGAATGGCAGAGCTGGACAAGAGAAGGTCTCCTGACTTCCAGTCCCTAAAAGACTTTCCATCACCGAAGCACAATGGTGAGTCACTCTTCCCTTCCCCAGGCCATCATTTGTGTCAGTTACTAAAGGTGTACTGAGATCCTTCTGTGTGCCAGAGAGTGTGTAAGCACAGAGGATATGAAAGTCAACAAGACGTAACTCATGCCCTTGATGAACTTCCAGTCTAGGGAGGAGACAATGGATGTCTTATTTTGGCAAAAGTAAATCCGATGATGGAGCATGGTACCAAAGCACCAAAGAGGCACACACACCCCTCAGTGGAAACAGCAGGAAAGGAAGAGAGGGGGCCCCTATCAAAAGGTTTCTGGAGAAGATTATATGTGTAACATGCTTAGAAAAGTGCACTGCACATGATAAGCACGCAATAACTGTCAGCTATGATTATTTTTAATAAGCACTCAATAAATGTCATCTATGGTTATTTTTAATCTTTGCATTACAGTTAATTCCCTCACAATTCCCCTGACACAGTGGAGGGCCCTGTCTCAACTACAGTCTGGGAAAACTCAGTGACATACTCTGCTCTTAGTCTAAGGGAGACACGGGAACGTGGGTGGATCTTGGTGACTGCTGGAAGGTGAGCCAGGGCTGTAAGGGCCTGCCAGGCCTCCCTGTGAAGTTCTTCCACCACTGTCAACTTCAGAGAAGGCCAGGAGGTCCCTGGTCCCCAACACTTGGAAACTCACCTGAGTCCATGTTTCTGACACAGACTTAGCACTGTATCACCTTCTGCCTGCCTCTGCCTCCAAAGCCTTCTCATCTCTACTCTTGCAGACACATACCCTTACTCAGATGCAGCATATGGACAAAAGAGCCTCTGGGACAAGCTGTGGAGTGCTCAAGTTGCAAATCTCAGCAGAGAGGGGGACATTTCTTATAAACAGGAGATACACTGCTCCTGATCTGAGAGGCCCCCACTGCCCATGAAGGGGATGGTTATGGGCATGGCAGTGCCTACTCAGGCACCAAGAAGCCCCCTGTAACTTCTGGATACTGGAGACAAGCTGGGAAGTGTCACCAAGAGCGTGCCTCACAGTGAGGCAAGTTAGTCCAGTACTCCTGCCTCTCTAGGGTAGCAGTCCCTGCATCTAAAGTCAAGGGTGCCATCTGGTCATCTCTGGACACAGACCCACTGACCCTTTCCAAGCCATAATGAAATTGCAAATATTAGTGACGATATGGACATTACGAACATGCACGGCAGTATCTAACCTCAAAGCCACCAAATGCAGTAGTTACCATTACCACATCATCACCACTGTAACAGGACAGCTAAGGCCTAGTGGCCACACGACCTGCTAGGTCACTCAGCTGGTGGGAACAGGACAGCCAAAAACTCATCCCCTGTGCCAAATGGTGGGCTGCCCTCCAGCACATGCAGGAGCACTAGGTGCACCACCTGAGACAGAAGAATAGCTCCCAGTCACCTGATGAGGGACAAAGAATTCAGCACTTTCTGCAGCTACCTGCATACCAAACTAAGGTAGCTTTGTAATTACATTTAGACTTTTCTCTGAAAAATGCCACCTTTGTCAGTAGTACCTTCTGAACTCTCATGAAACAGAGAGGAAAAAGTGCTCCTTCACATCTGTGCACTCTGTGCCTGCCACAGCCCCAGGATGTGCTCTTTGGCAGTCTTTCCCTTATCATCTCACCTCATGCCCCTCCCCGCCCCCGTCCCTGCTGACATTGTGTTCTAAGCCCTGCAGACAAGGGGGTTGAATGAGCAACTATTTGGCAGAAAACTCAAGTAGAGAACAAGAACGGGGAACTGAATTTGGAGATGCCACATGACTACCCTGCTATTTTTAAATCACGTTCTTGCTAAGAAGAGATATCTAGTAAACCCTGAACCAGAGTACCAAAAAGGCACATTTTAATTAAAATCTTTTGAGACAGCAGCCTGTAGACAGTAAAGAAAGGTAGTGAGGTGAAGGGCAGCAAGAAAGAAAGATAACAGGAGAGAGGTTTGAAACATGTCTTCCTTCTCTGTTTGGATGCCAAAGGGACTTTTTCTTCAAAAATAAGAAGGGTATTTCATTTGTACATATACATATGCAGTCTTCCAGCTCAATACTGGTAAAATAAAAATTAAAGAAATAAGAGACCTTGATGAAGGGAGAGGGCAGAGAGAGATATAATTTAGCATAAAGAAATCAAAACAGGTGAGAGTAATTTTGTATGCCTAGATAGCTACAGTGGAAATCTAATTATCTTTAAAAAAAAATTAGTGTCTATTAGCTTGATAACTGTAATGCAGGAATGAAATTCAGGAACATGCAGAGAAGAAGACAAGTAGGAGGCATGCCACATGGGATTTCTGGTGAGACAAATGAAATGAGATTTCAAATACAAGAGTAAACTCTAAAACAAGTTTGCAACCTGGATACTTTCTCCCCTGTGCGTTCCGTGATAAATTATAAGCAAAAAACAGAGGTGTCGTTTAGAATATATTTTCTGCAGGGGAAAAAAAAATCCTGTAACAGAATAAAAGGACATCATCTTGAGTTAACATATCTTTAAGGAATTATCTATTTTGGAAAATCTCATATAAAGCACTTTACCCAGAAGAAATAAAAAGGTAGAATACACTAGGAATATATTTTTTAAATGAGATCTGTTATAACTCAGGGTTTTTAAATTTAATGATAAAGGTGCTTCAAAAATAACTGGCCAATTATACATTATCATACCACAGCTCCCTGGAGCATGGCACCTTCCCTGGCCTGCAGCACCATATCTCAGCAATGACATGTGGCAGACACTCAGTAAGTGTCTGTGGACTGATGAACGAGGAGCAGTCATCTTCACCCCTTGAGCAGTACCTTGTACACTAAGTATGCGTCACAAGGGGGGTCTGGTGCAGAATGGACACCACATGGCACTAACCTGGAATGCTACATCTTGATGCCCAGGGCCCTAGTGAAGGTAGGCTGCAGCTGGACATGAGTTTACTTTACCTGCATCACCATCTGTGCCAGCTCTGCAGAAACCACAGTAGAGTTGGCTTTGAGGAAGAGCGGAGTTGTTCCCATGTCTTCCACAGGCCCAAGTGCTTCTGGTTAGGGTTGTGATCTTTCTGTGGCTACTGTGTGGCCTGCAGCAAACCTATCCTTAAGCAACATAACCTTGGACGAAGTAGAATATATCTAAGCCACTTCTCCTCACTCCCCTTGGATAAAAATGCTTATTACCCTTACATGATGGAAAGCAGGGAGAAGAGCTTTTATGCATAAAATATCCCAACAGCCTAGATGTGGACAGAAAGCAACAGTTCTCCTCCTCGGCACCACAGAGCACAGGGGTATGTCAGCACACTGGCATCCCTCTTGGTGCAGGAAAGTGCAAGTTCAGTGTAGCAGTACCAATTTCATGTACACACAGAGAAAAGATGCAAGCTGGCCTTGGGTGTGTATATACTTGTATATGATTTCTGTGCTGACCATGCACAGGCCCCATGCTACACACCAGAAGGTCAGCACTCCTGTTCACATCTCACAAAGAAGCTAACTGAGAAGGTGAAGGGCTGGAATGCATAGAGCAGAGTGATGGAACGTTTGGAACTGGATAAAGGTAGTGACTTCACAACACTGTGATTACACAAATGCGACTGCACTGTTCACTTTAAAATGGCTGATTTTGTTATGTGAATTTCACCTCAATGAAAGAAAAATAATAGAGCAAATATTTGAACCCTGATCTACTGGACTCCAGAGCACTTAAAATCTATGATTAGGGAAAAGGTGCCAAAATATGGGAAATAAAAACAGGGAGAAGCATGCTGGTAGAAAATAAGCTGTGTGAACTGAAGACCAACATGAGTGCCACACACTGTGCCAGGTATTGGGGTTCAATATATGTACACGTTACGGTCCCATCTAGGAAGCACTCATAGGACATACAATACTGTGTGGAGAACATCCAAGATGCTGTATCAGAGACAAAATGAAGGAGGAGGAACAAATTCTTCCCAGGCAGTGAGGAGTCTGCCAGACAGAGAACTGGGAAACAGTGAATGTTAACTGTATGGTGGGGACCAGAAGGAAATGCATACACTCAATGTTCAGGGATGTTCACTGTGTGCCAGGCACTGCCCTAGGCAGAGAGTTCAAATATTTAAAAGTTGTGGTCCTTGCCCTCATGGGACTCACAACAAAGAAAGAAGATAGCTGGAGGCATCACATTTCCTGATTTCAAATTATATTAAAAAGCTATGGTAATCAAAATAGTATGGTAGTGGCATAAATATAGACACATGGATCAATGGAATAGTACAGAGAGCCCAGAAATAAACCTTTGCATATTCAGCTAACACCCAACAAGGGAGCCAAGAACACTCAATGGGGAAAGGATAGTCTCTTCAACAAATGATCATGTGAAAAATGGAGAAACACATGCAGGAAAATGAAATGGGATCCTTATCTTACACCACTGACAAAAATTAACTCAAAATGGATCAAAGACTTAAACATAAGACCTGGTACCATAAAACTCCTAGAAGAAAACATAGGGAAGAAGCTCCTCAACACCGGTCTTGGCAATGATCTTTTGGAAGTGACACCAAAATCACAAACAACAAAACCAAAAATCAACAAAAGGGACTACATCAAATGAAAAAGTTCTGCACAGTGAAAGAAACAATCAGTAAAATGAAAAGGAAACCTATGGAATGGGAGAAAATATTTGCAAACCATATATCTGATAAGGGATTAATACCCAACATATACAAGGAACAGATACAAATCAATAGCAAAAAAAAAGAAAAAGTAATTCGATCAAAAAACGGGCAGAGGAACTAAATTAACAGTGTTTCAGAGAAGATATACAGATGGCCAACAGGTACACGAAAAGGTGTTCAACATCACTGATCATTAGGGAAATGCAAATCAAAACAATGAGATACCACCTCACAGCCGTCAGAATGGCTATCCTCAAAAAGACAAGAGATTAGTGTCGGTGAGAATGTGGAGAAAAGTGAACCCTTTACACTGTTGGGGGAAATGTAAATTGGTGCAGCCACTATGGAAAACAGTATGGAGGTTTCCCCAAAAATTAAAAATAGAACCACTATATGATCCAGCAATCCCACTTCTGTATATATGCAAAGGAAACGAAAACAGGATCTCAAAGAGATGTCAGCACTCCCATGTTCATTGCAGCATTATTCACAACAGCCAAATACAGAAACAACCTAAGTGCCCACCAGCGGATGAACGGGTAAAAAAGATGTCACACACACACACACACACACACACCAGAATATTACTCAGCGATGAGAAAGAGGGAAATTCTGCCATTTGTAACAACATGGATGTATCCTGAAGGCATTATGCTAAGGAAAATGTCAGACCAAGAACGACAAATACTGTATGATCTCACTTAGGTGTGGAATCCAAAAAAGTCAAAATCATAGAAACAGAATAGAATGGTGGTTGCTAGTCTGGGGAGGGGGAAAATGAGGAGATATGGGTCAAAGAGTACAAACTTCCAGTTACAAGATGAATTAGTTCTGGGGACGTAATGTACAGCATGGTGATTATAGTTAACCATACTGCATTATATATTTTGAAGTTGCTAGGAGAGTAAATCTTAAATGTTCTCACCACAAAAAAGGAATGGTAACTATGTGACATGATGCAGGTGTTAGCGAAAGCTATGGTGGTAATCATTTTGCAACATATAAGTATATCAAATCAACACACTGTACAACTTAAACTTACACAATGTTATGTCAATCATATCTCAGTAAAGCTGGGAAAAAGAAGTTTATCCAACAGTTGAGATAAGCACAAACAGAGGCGTGGATTCAGGTGAAGGCGGTGGGAACAGAGAAGAGAGAAACAGAAAGATCAGAGGTAGACTCAAGACTAGTGTGTATGGTTGTGGTTTTTAAGCGGCTATGGGGTTAAATGACATTAATTCACGTAAGGGGCATACAACAACACCTAGTCTGTATTAAGTCCTCAACAAATATTACCTATTGTTATTTTTATATTGAGCTTCACTAATAACAGAGTGATTTTACTTTTTAATTTTCAAGACCCTTCCCTTCACCATAGTAGAGAAGAGAGGTGAAAGGAATCCAAACCAGCAGAGCTGAGTGACAAGAACAGGGCCTGTCTTCGTATTTTGTTAATGCAAAAATACTTTCAAAAATATGTAGTGAATAAATAAATGAATAAAGGAACAAATGAGCAAGTAAATACAGAACAGCAATGATCTCTGACTCCCAACCTCTGAAAAACCAGGAAAGGGTTCATCAGCTGACCTACAAAACAATTTGAGAAAGGTCTGCTTTCAAGGAAGAACACATAAGAAGATATGGTTGATCCACACTAGCCTAAGAAGACAAATCATGGAACTAAGGTTTACCAAGGCAAATTCACCGTACTAAGAAAAACCAAAACATTTTATCTCTCTGTTATCCCATAACCAATTTTCTTCAACATGACAACTCTGTAATTAGAATCAAAGTCCTTATGGTGCTGCTTTATTTTCCAAGTGTCTTTCTGCAGCCACACAGGCTTTCTGTGGGACATTATGGACTCTGGCTTGTCAACAGGAAACCAAGGCAGGAAAACTGTCCATTTCTCTGTGCTTCATCCCCACTGACAGCCAGGCAGCCTTCCTCCTCCTACATTTGTCTCTTCAAGATTAGAAACTCCCCAAAAAGGACAGGTAAGACAATGTACATCCTGGCCAATTAAGAAATAATCCTCTTGACGTAATATGTATTTCCTGTCCAATCTCCCTATATGCTAGAATATATAGTGCTTCTGCTATAATATGATTATATATGCATTACTGAAAAAGTTCATGTTTTGCAAATTCAATACTAAAAACAGTTTTGGGAAAAATTGGTTGAGGGCATTCCACTCAAAACCTACACAACTTCAAAATACAATCAAAAATAATAATTGATAACCTGGAGAGTTAATCTGGCCACCTAGGCAGGTGGCTCAGCATAGCTAGTAGCTAAATAGCAGATATTAAAAATACAAGAAAACAATAGGGTGAAAAGGCAGCAATGCCTTAATTACAGTAAGACTGGCAGGTGCTGAGGGCACAGGAAGAACCATGCAAGGTTGTGGCTGCACCCAGCTAGGGAGTGGGCCCAGGGCCAGGTGATCACTGAGACCTCACACACACACAGTCACAGCAGTGGGGCTGAGAACTTTGTCCTGTCCTGTTCAAGTTCAAAATTCTACTCCTACTACCCTTGCTTCCTTTGCCTACCAAAATTTGTATAAACCAACATAACTCTGGCCTTGTACAGACATCTTGCCCCTTTGACCAATCACGTATGAGCTAACAATGCATCAGAGAACATAGCACCCAGTATTTCATGCTGTCCTCAAAGGAACTGGTCTGAGTGTCCTCAGGGAGGCTGCCTGCTCATTCACGAGTAGATGCAGATGAAACTAGGGGTAAAGGCCTCCCAAGACAGGGCTTTCTCCATCCCATAACCAGTCCTATGATCTACTAAAGAAATAATTCCCAGAGAAAGATGTGACCACAGACTTAAACCAACAGAGGAATGCAAATACTTACATATAATATGTTGGATAGAGTCCTTCAAAATACCAGCAATGTTTTTTGGCCTCTGTGCACTGGAAATAGAAGGAAGAAAAACCTTCATCAGTGGTAGGTAATCTGCATGCTGTTGAAAAGATCTCACAAAAAGAAACAGGGAGGGATGAGTGAATACAGCTTAAAGTGTGAAAAGCAGGGCATTTGGGAGAGACAATGAATTCAGGAGATCCACTCCCACCGTGACTTTTACTCTTTTAAGTTTTTTAAAAGGGAGGAAAACATCTATTTCCCTATTATTTTTCTAGTCTTTCATATCTCTAAATACACTTAGCGTGACCAATTCATTAAAAAGGTAAATTAAAGACAATCCGTTTTTTAAGTCACATGGTACAATATTTCAGATATCTAAAGAATAATAGAAATAAAGTATCACAAAGATTACATTTTCCAACAATGTTTTTTGAAAGACATTTCCCATAGTTTTAACATTCCTAGGTATTTATATTTCATAATATTCTAAAAGCCATATTCAAATCATTGATCCTCCAGTGGGGACCCACATCTGTTGGAGTCTCTAAGTCAGGATTCACTCCCCAGCATCAGTGGTGCCTCCTGCACTCTCTCATTCTCAGGGATGAGAAAAGAGGAGGAGGGAGACAAGGGCAGACAATAGGAGCCTCCCCTGTGCTTTCCAAGCAAGTCCAACACTTGACATTCTAGAGGTAGGGCAGAGTAGGTACAATGTCACACTCGAGGCTTGACTATGTCACACACCTCCAACAAGTGGGAGGAAGCCAATGGCACCAACTGCTGAGTGAGAGCTCTAAGCAAAAATGCTCTGACTTATCTGAACAAGACTGCTCTAAAATCATTATACTCGTGCCATCATCTTTTTTTTAAATCACAACTTTTCTTCCTCCATGATCGAGTTCTTTGGCCTGTGTGTAAATAACACCTTCAAAATATTATAGCGCAAAGCTACCAGCAGCAGGAAAATGAGGAAAGGCACCATGACAACAAAGCTCTCTTTGGGCAAGGCAGGAATTAACTGTCTTGCCCACTACCACATCCTCCTCCCCTGGGGCAGGCAGGCAGGTCAGCTCCCTGAGACCTGGTCAGGATTGCTCCTTCCTTGGCCTTTGCCCAGCCCTAGCAGGTATATGGCAATGCCCTCCTGCCGCAGTCTGCCTGAGAGCTGTGAGGAAGTTCAGAAACAGACCCTAAATCTACAGTGAAATGCCAAGGGAAAGGTGAGGGCAAATGCTATGTGTTATGCTGGCTAAATCAGATGAGTTATGAAAAGAGAGTGAAACAAAAGTGGGCTTTTTTAAATGTGCTTTAAGACACTCAGAAGCACACACAGGCAGCCCAAAATGACCCAGTTTTATTAATCGAAAATGAGTTTAATTTAGACTATGTTAGCTCCTGTCCAGTTCAAGAAATGAAGTTCAGACAGCCAAAGAAATCAATTTATTTTGGCAAGGAAGAGTAATTTCAGGTCTCTGCCCTAAATTACAATTCATCTCAGTAGAGTCTTCTGTGATAAACTGAGTAACCAGGTCTTTCTTCCCGGTGGCATTTTAAATGTTTCTTCTTTATTCTTCATCACCACCAGAGACAGGTACGCTTTCTTGGAACTTGACACTGAAGCTCCACACAATCAAGAAACAGCCTCCCCTGATGCAGCCCTGAAGCTCAGAGAACACCAGGACTCAAGGCTGAAACCCCTTCCCCTCCTGCTGCCCTGATGCCTCCTACAAGCATCTCCACCAAGACTCAGTCCCACAGACCCAGGAGTGAGGGCCAGTGACGCCTGAATGGTGCAGAAGATGAAGACTGCTGCCCTACCCACGGTTGTCTACTGTGGGATATCCCTTTATTTAAAGAGTTCCCTAATCTGAAGCAGCCACTTGTTTGGGATCCCAGCACCACATCTCCTAACTATTAAGGTAATAATAAAAATAATATTATGTTTTGCCTTTGAAGATTTTTTCTTGGTATGTGAATATTAGGAATACCACTTCAAAGACTAATACCATTTTATAGATTAAAAAACTGGGCCCTTAATAGGCGTCTTGTTCCAAGTCACAAAGTTTCATTATGGCAGCAAAATTAACAACCATGGGCATTATTTCTCCTAGACTCATCAATATTACCCTGAGTAACCTACTTTGCACACCACCAATTTTGTCCTCCCTCATTTTGCCTCCCTCATTTTGTCCTATGACTATAAGATGGTGGAAGACAACGAGACCAAGCCATCAAGAACCTGCTCATGTCTCTGCCATTAACAGACTTTGGGGAAGGCAGCTCTCCCAGCCTCGACCTCCTCAATGCTCAGCTGCCCACGTGGTGGGTGGGTGTGAACATACACAGGTGTGTGTACATAAACCTGTGGGAGGATGAGCTTCAGAGCTACAACAGGTTACATAAAAGCGCTGAAATGTTACATAAAGCACAGCTCCCCAGGCACTCTCATACACGGCTGTTGGGAAGGAAATTCAGCAATTTCTAAAAAACTACTAATGTGTTTCTCTTCAATCACAGATTCTCTCTCCACAAATATGGAATACCATATGCACAATGTTTTTTTATGGTGGCATTATTTCTGATAGCAAAATCCTGGAAATGACGTAAATGCCCACTCATAGTAGGCTGGTTAAAGGAACAAGAGTGTATCCACACAATTGAGTACTAAACAGCCAGCAAGAATGAGGTCTCTCAGAACTGGTATGAGATGATTTCCAAGATGCAGTGTTAACGGAAAAGCAATATGCAAAAGGGTGTGCCTAGTATGCTACTTTTTATGGAAAAGGAAAATTGTACATTTGGCTATTTTTACAAAAAGAATCATAGGAAAAACTAATGAAAATGGTGACCCTATGGGGGATGGGTTGGGAGTGGCAGAGACAGGGATGAGAATGAGGTTTCTCTGAGTATGCTTTTTATATGGTTCAACTTTTGAATCCTGTGAATGTTTTTCCTATTCAAAAAAATAAAGTTAAGTCAAAAAGGAATTTTAAATGATCCACTCTTCTCAGATTGAAAATATTTACTAAAGACTGTCATAGCACTATTGCACATACCACTTCTTTGCCTGGAACAACCAAACAGAGCAGATAGCAGGGACATTAGTACTCAACAAGAAATTTACAAAGAGAACACACTCTCCTCTTAGTACCCCTCTCAGTGCCCTCAGCTGTCAAGGGCACTATTTCCATCACACTCCTCCTCTGACCCTCCCAAATTTCTTTCAGACTTTTCTGCTGTGAAATTCAGTAATGTCACTAATGCCTACTTGTTGGTTACTCTTGCTCACAGTTATTGCTAATAACATTTTACCACATTTTATCTAAGCTATTCAAATAAGACCTATTTTGAAAAATAGTAGCCCCAATATGTTCCTTTATAAAAGATTCTCTTAAGAAAATGTTATGGCCACATTTCCTGAAACAGAAGAGAAAATGCCTTTTAAACTGAGCTACCTAGCATTAAAACAGTTTCACTTTATTGTTACTGAAATTAGGTTAAGCTCCTGAAATTTGCTAATATCCAGGTAATTTCTTCACTATTTTTGGTAGCTGGGCTCTTACAATAGCTTTCTTATAAAGAATATCAATACTGTAACAATACACGTATTTGCCTAACTCATTAAAGTTAATATGTGGTACTATTTCATTTTACAGCTGGATAACATGAAGAACACAAAGTCATATGTGTCATTAATCAACTGAAAACACTAAATGAGGATTGAGAAGTCCTGATAATTTTTGTTGTTGGGCCTTTCCTTCAATAAATGCTTGTAAATTGAATACCAGATGTCAAAGTCAGCTTGCACACTGATCTGTGAGGCCTCATGGTAAGAATGGAGGTTAGATTCAATAGGGCAGGACATGGAGAGGGAGATCCCTGCTGCAAACCACCCAGGTGTGAGAGCTAGATTCTGCCAAGTGGAAGTCTACCCACAAAGCCATAATTCGCTTATTAATTTCAATCTCCAAATCTAGCACAATAACACCAGGATTCAGGGCAAAGCTAGACAGCTGGAGCTCTGGACATGTGGTCAAAATGGGAGTTTGTGAAGGATGACTAAGGGGGCTTTCCAGAGCACTCCCAAACACTGGCGGGCACTCAGAGGTGGCCTCATGAACAAGCATATGGGTGGTGTGGGGACAGTCAGAAAGAAAGCATTGCGCTAGGTTCCACTGGGACAAGCACCCAAATCGAGGGGCAAGGATAGATCTACAGAGGAAGAACGAATCAAAACCTAGAGAACTAGGTTCTAATCTTGACTGCTACTTACTAGCCATGTTGCCATTCTGGAGCTCAGTTTCCTTATTTCTAAGATAGGATGGACTCTCTTCCCTGCTGAATTTATAAGATGGCCTTATGAAGTAACTTGGCTAACTGCAATGTATCAAAATGCCTGGGAAGATTGGGGTATAGTTCACTGAATCTCATAGCCAGCCAGCAACTCTATCGCCACATGTGTATCTAGAAGCAAGCTTTCTTCATATTCTGGAACAAACAACTTCGGGCTCATTTCACTGTGATCATCTACCATCTAAGTAGAAGCAATGCTTCCAAACCTCTTGAGAACAAAGATTTTAAATACATAATATCTTACATTTGTGTGGTATTCAGTTTTCCAAAATCTCCCTAAACCCCTCCAAAAAAAGTTTAAAAGCATATAAAGTAAGAAAAAATCAATTTCAGGGTTATATCCACCCCTAAAAGTAGGCCTACCCACTCTGCAAAGGTACTACCATGATTTCTTAAGGATTAATCATCTACTGAAACAGGAAATATATTTGTAAGGAAAGGCCAGGTCAGCTGCTTTGTGTTAGTGACTGGGCATACTCAATAGCCAGGGCACTGTACCATGTTCTGGGCAAAAAGCAGGCCCTCAATGAGCTCATAACGTAATATTCTTTGCTTGTGTACAGTGGAAGTAATAATAAGCATAACCATCTATTTCTTGAAGAGATCATAAAGAGTAGCAAGATACAATTTATAAACTATTAACAAAGCAGAATATGTGGGATTGTGAGAAAATGTCTACTGTCAGGCGCAGTTCAATAGAGGATAATCCACGATTTAAACTGTAGACGCTTATAAGACATCTGTGCTCAGGGAAGAATGCCAGTGATCCATTATTCAAGGAGTAGAATATCTGTAAATGTAGTTAAGCCCTTCTAAATATAGTTATCCATATTTAGCCAGGATCTAAACAAGCCCCAAAGAACAAATCCTTGCTAATCTCTAGTAGTAATCCTCATATTGACGTAAATTATTCTACATCTATCTGTACTAAATACAGGAGGACCCAGAACCCAACGATTTAATAAAATGATACCTCTTTTTTCTATTCTAAGTGAAAAGAATAGCTGTACTACAATAATATGTGATTGACTTTGAGAGATCTGAAGCCGCCCGTGACTTTGCGACACATGGGAGTAAAAAGCAGAGGTCTAATGGATTCAAAACACCAGGGGTTTTATCTGAATTTCACCCCTTCTCCTTTTGTTCAGCGGGAGTTGAGCTGGGATCTTTAAATGAATAGCAAAGTGGCAAATCAGCCCTTCACTAACAGAACTAACCCACTGACACCTGGAGAGTAAGGATCCTTATTTTACAATTTGCAGTGACAGCTTTAGCCAGTCTGTCCTGGGCCAGTAAGTCCACAATTTGCTTTGAAATGGCAGGAAGGCCCCGGGAGGATCAGCCCAGGACTCTGTCAAAGGGGAAATTCACCCTGCCACACCTTGGTACTGCTTTCACATCCATCAAAAACTGAACTTGACACACACACTGTGAGAGCCCAGCTGTGTTCAGTTCCTGCCCAATTAGAGCAGGCATTGACACTCTGCACAGACTCTGAACGAAAGAGCCTCTTGGATGCAGGCTGGTTTGATTCTCAGGACCAGGGACAGAGGTACTTGGCAGCGAGAGGCCTCGCCAAAGTCAGAGCAAGAACTTATGGAGGGAGTGACAGGTAACTATCTCAAGGTCTCTAAATTTCAAATAATAAACAGGAATGGTCATGCTTTAAATTCCTATTAGAATTTTAACCAATTCAGGAAGTGCTAATTACTTAATCCTTGGGTTTATGGATATTCTGTTTTTCAGAAATACTTCATCTCCAAGTAAACTTTATTTTTTAGAGATAAGAGTATGAAGCTTCTCACAAGCATGATTTATTAAAGGGAAGAAAGCAGACAAACTCTTAAGAAAACAGAAATAAAAGATCCTCTAGTGTCTTACAGAAGAAACCACATTAGCAATTCATATATCGGCAGCACATAACCATCAGAGATGTAGTACCATCAACTGATATCTTGAAGATTCTGCAGATATGCAGACTATAAGACACAAATTAGTCCCAGCTGCTTATTCCAGGGAAAATTCCATGAACTCCCATAACTTACTCTGAACAGTCTCTTTGTTGGCTTTATCTACTTTAGTTTCTAACAAAAGAACGTTAGGGGAGCAGATTTCCTCAAGGTCCCTAATTCAAGCAGGTAAAAATCTTCATCTCCAGGAGATGAAAATTAATCAATAACCAAACTTAAAAGGCAAACAATAGGGGAAAATATTCAAATATAATAAAGTTAATATCTTTAAACAATAAAGGGCTTATATAATTCAGTAAGAAAAATATGAAATCCTAACAGGAAAAAAATAAAAGTAATGGATGTTAGAATTCTTCAAAGAAGAAACACAAAATGCCAATAAAACTATTTTAAGAGATATAATTCATCAGTAATCAAATAAATGTAAGTTAAAATGGGATGGTTTTATCTATCAAATTGTTAGGGGAAAAAAAAAATCCCTAGTATCTCCTGTTGATGAGGGCATGAGGGAAAAGACACATGACGTAACACTGTTGGGAATACAGATGTAATGTCTCAGGTGGACAAGTTTTCAATACAAGTTTTCTAAAAACTTTTAAAATGTACATAACTTAAGTAGGGTTATTACACTTATCCCAAGAAAATAATATGAAAAATTGTGAACAAGTGTTACTAAGAAAAACTGGAAATAATCAAAATTTTCAAAATATAGGTTTGGTTAACAAAATTATACATCCAAAAGACATATTAGTTGGCATACACTAACAGACTGTAGAGAAATATATAATAGTATGGGAACATTTTGCTAAGAAAAATAAAGCCAATATAACAGTATATCTAGGATAGTATGTTTTTGTTATACATCATAGGAGAAAGAAAATAATATAGAAAAATACGTACCAAAATACTGACAACAAATTATTCTTTTGGTGGCATTAGATTTTTTTTTCATTGTTCAATTTGGTAATCAGTCTCTAAGTTTTCTGTATGGAACTTGTGACATTTTGTTTTAAAATTTCTATTAAATTTTACGTTACAAAGCAGATGACTTATGGTCCAATAAAGAACTGGAGAGTGGATATGAAGATATTTAAACTAAGGAAATATAATCGTTAAAAGTGAACATTATCCAAGTAGAAATTAGATAAAAAGTAACAGATGAGCAAAGTTTGCGAAAAATAATACACAAGGCTATAAAGGTGTACCAAAACAAATACTCATAAATCAGCAATTAAAACTATTTATAAAATGTTTAACATCATGGAAAATGCTCACTTTATGCAGTCATTTTAAAACATCTTGCATATATTTAACTTTAACAATGTAAAAATAAATATACAGACGTGTGGCATAATAATATTTCAGTCAATGACAGACCACATATACAATGGTGGTCCCATAAAATTAGCACCATATAGCCCAGGTGTGCAGTAGGCCATGCCACCTAGGTCTGTGGTACACTTTGATATTCACACAATGATGAAATCACCTAACGACGCATTTCTCAGAACGTATCACCATCGTCAAGCAACGCATGACTGTACATTCATAGGAAAAAGAATAGGACAACGTAAGCCTAAATTTATAATGTTATTTTTGGACAGTATGATCTTTTTGGTTTCCTTTCCAAATATCTTTCTACTTGAGCCTTAAATTCCTCTAACAACAATGAGAAGCTGTTGTAGCAACAGGCAGGGGGCACATAACCCTAAATTAATCCACTGAAAAGACTCAAACCGGCAGGCAGGCAGGCATTCCTACTCACGTCCTCTTGAACACACATGTTCTGAAAACCATGCTATGTTTTAAAACATAATTATCAATATAAAGCATAATTTATCAGACAATCATGTGATCCAAATTCTAGCTCAATATAAGGTTCAATTTATATACCATTTTTTGGAAAACCTACACTACTCACATGTTTGTCCATTACTCATACTATTACCACACTCACAACATTTCTGACACTAGATGTGTGGGAGTTTTCCCCACACCAAGCAGTTCTGTGACACCAGCTGGGTGTTTCTATAATTTAACTCAATTCTGACACTAGTACCTGGAGATAGCATCAGATCCCACAAGTCCCACAAGACTGTCCTCTGCCCCACCACCACTTCAGACTCCAGCAGCAAGTCCAGGATATCACCTGTGCTTCTGACCTACAGGCTATAGATGCAAGGTTCTCATGACACGCTCCTTGGGTTCCATTAATTTGCTAGAGTGGCCCACAGAACTCAGAGACACATTTTACTTACTAGATTACTGGTTTATTATAAAAGGATATAACTCAGGAACAGCCAGATAAAAGAGATGCGTACAGCAAGGTATGGGGAAAGGGTACAGAGCTTCCATGTTCTCTCCCAGTGCACGATTCCCCCCGAATCTCAGAGTGTTTACCAACACAGAAGCTCTCTGAACTCCATCCTTTGGGGTTTTTATGAAGGCTTCATTACATAGGCATGATTGATTAAATCATTGGC
Organism: Equus caballus; assembly: GCF_041296265.1. NCBI lineage: Eukaryota > Metazoa > Chordata > Mammalia > Perissodactyla > Equidae > Equus > Equus caballus. The sequence goes on from NC_091687.1 coordinate 25,158,278, forward strand.
CATTGGTGAATAAACTTAATCTCCTTCCCTTTCCCCTCCCCTAGATGTGGGTGGGACTGCAAGTTCCAACCCTCTAACCACATGGCTCTCAGGTTAACTAGGGGCTCTCTGAGTGTCACCTCATTAACATAACAACAGACAACTTTACTGGAATGAAAACCAAATATGTATTTCTTATTATAAATCACAGTATCACAACCATGAAAGTCACTCATTTTCAATACAGTTTGGTGAGTTTTAGAAATTTATACAGCTGTGCATTCAACACCACAGTCCAGATTTAGGAACATTTCCACCTCCCCAAAAAGTTCTCTCATTTCCTTCTGCAGACAATTCCAGCTCACACCCTAGCCCCAGGCAACACTGATCAGTTTTCTATCTCTATAATCTTGCCTTTTCCACAAGCTTCAATTAAATAAAATCACACAACTTAAAGTCTTTTATGTCTGGATTCTGTATATCTATGTTGTTGCATATATTAGCAGTTCACTCCTTTTTAGGGGATAGTATTTCATTGAACGGATACACCACATTTTGTTTATCTATTCATTTGGGTTGTTTCCTAATTTTGGCTACCATGAATAAGGATGAACATTTGTGTGCAGGTCTTTGAGTGGACATGTGTCTTCCTTTCTTGGGTAGATACCTAGGAGTGTAATTGTTGGGTCATACGGTAGCTTTACATTTAACTTTTTGACAAGTCTCCAAACTGTTTTCCAAAGCAGCTGCACTATTTTACATTCTGACCAGCAATGTATGAGAGTTCCAGTTTTTCCATGTCCTCATCAACAGTTACTATTATCTATCTTTTTTATATTAACCATCTGATACTGTACGGGTATCCCATTGTGATCATAATTGGCATTTCCCTAATAACTCATGACAAATAAAAATGGCAAGTAATAGGATATATTGGAGTATATGAGGAAGCCATTTGGTATAAACCTAACTCAGCCTGACCTTGTTTTTCTAAAAGTGCCTGACCCAGGCCTTTGAGCATGCATTGTATATCTGCTTTAGAGATTCCCTATGGCAAGAGCAAAGGCCCTTGAGATACAGGTGCAACTTCCCTCCCCCTCCCAACGTTGGCCTCTCCTTAAGAATTAAGTATCTTTCTTCAGGCTAGAAACCGATTGCTGCGTACACCTGTGACCGCCCAGCTTGAGACAATAGACTTGCCTCCTGCTATGCCCACCGAGATAGCAGACCCATTACCTGCTGTGTCCATCAAGTGCTGTGCCGACAGGGCGATCTTGTGACTACTGTGGGAGGGACATTTCAATCATATGTGAAACACCCTCTTTGAGGGTATATAACCACCCTTATACCCCCACTTCTTTGGAGTGCTCTGTTCCTTTGTGGAAAGACTCTCCCGGGTTATAATCCTCAGATTTAAGCTCAGAATAAACTCACCCAAATTTTCATTTATAGATTGGTTATGGATTATTTTCATCGACACTCGTGAGGTATGGCATCTTTTCACTCTACCTCAATTATAAGGTAAAAATAGTAGCTGCCATTTATGGAATACCTATTATCCTCCAGGTGCTTTTCATATGAAATCTCATTTAACAGCATAACTACCCTGAGAATTAGGCAGTATATGTACTTATAAATGAGTAAACTAAGGTCTCAGAGAGGTGAATTAACTTGGCCTAGGTAACACAGGAAGTAGGCAGAAAGCTGGATTTGAATAAGGGCTGCCGGTTTCTAACGTTAGTGTGTTTTCTCTGGCAGTGTATAGACACTGCAATTTCCTGTGCCACAATAATCCATAATCCCATTCTTTGAAATGTCTGTCATATCTCTCACAGGGAGACAGAATGAGATTTATTTTAAGCATGTATTTCACTGGCACTGCTCACTCACCATGGTGAGCAGCTGTGTTTGGGAAGTTGGGGCTGCCTTCAGCCTCCCTCCAACTGGAGGAAATTCAATGATGGCATCTCCACCTCCATCATTCAGAGCCCAAAGAGAAACCTAAAGCAGGAAACTAAAATGACAGCTTAAACTACATGGAAAACTCCATCTCCCTCTTCCCAAAATAACTTTTAATGAGTTATTAGGAATTACTTAGAGGACCCCTCAACTCTCAGCTACCTCAACTATTATTTACTGCAACTCTAAGAACAACAAAGAAAAAAGGGTGCTTAATTAGCAGCTTTACCAAGAAGACTCTGAGTGCAGAATGGCTAACCCACCATGAACAATCACAAACCAAAGGAGCCCAAAGCCCACCCAGGGGGCAAACCATGAAAACAATCTCTTTCACTCTCAGAGAAGAGTTCTTAGCTGCTAAAAATACTCATAGATGCAACTTTAGGGTACAGAACAACACAGACTGAATGCATGGGCTGCAGCCAAAAAGGTTTACGTGACAAATTTTCCAAATGCCACAAAACAACATTCATTCAAAAACCAATGACTGGGAGATTTAATTAGAAGGATCTGAAAGCAGTGGTAGCAGATGGAAATAGCAGTACTATTGCTATTTGCTGGCAACAAACGAATTTAACCAACCTTGGTTATGGGCTCAATTCCAACAAAAGCACTGCACAGAGACCAAACCTTCAGATGTTCCCCTGAGAGCTTACTCCAGGAGAATCACCCCCTTCAACGTTACTGCACAGAGTGCAAGAGCTACATCATGAAAAAAGCCAACAGATCAGCCCTGCCGCCATCAGACCTATAACTGGGCACCTGCATTGACAGCATCAGAGCAGAAGAGTATCTTTCACGACTGAGAATGGTGAAAGGTTGGCTATTTCCAACCACATCACACAACGCCCCCACCATGGGATAACTGACACACTTAAAAAGACCACTCTTCTCCAGTTGGGTCTAAATCTCTGCCAGCAGATCAAAATTCAATCAACAGACTAAGGAGAAAATATCAACTTTGACCTTTTGTGGACAGAAATGCCTAGAAAGATATTAAGCACTGCAGCTTCAAGAACAAAATGCCAACAAATAGACAAGGATTTCCTAATTTAGGTTGTGTACTATCCTCCCTATTTGACTGATATTTTAGAAGGAAAGTGTGTGGATTTTCTGATGACATACACATTTCTCAAAGTCTGGACTCTAAGGAGCACAAGAGACTGAAAAGAGCTCAGATTTGACATAAATAAAGGCTGAGCCAATGGTGGTATCATCCACATGCAAAAGACAATGTGACTTACACCTCCCTCATGCTAAGCAATTCCAGCCCTTTCTTTGTCCCCTAAAAGTCCCAGACTCTTGTTCCCTGGGGCTTCAAATTTACCAGCATCTCCATGTGGAACTCACAGCACCTGCCCCAATTTCACCTCACTGCCACACATCCTTCAGGTCTCAACTTCAACATGAACTTCTTCCTCAATCTGAGTCTACCAAAGAGGACTCTGCTGATCACCCCCAATAATAGAGTCTGATCCTCTCATCTATAGGTCTTGGACTTCTCCTTTGTAATTACAATGAGCTCAGTGGCTGGGTGTTAACTGCTGTTCACCTCCCCTTATTCTCCTCAACAGGAGAGCAGGGACAAATCAGTGTAACTCACATTTGGATCCCTAATGCTACCACCTGCCTTGTGTGCATAGGGTGCTTAATATATGTGTTTAAAGAATGAAAGAAAGTTTTCCCCAAACAGTCCCTGGGCATGTGGTCTCAGGGACCTGCTTTACTGACCTCTGGCTTGTGGCTATACTCAACTTATTTCATGGATTGAGTGTTGTTATCTCTCCCCCACATCCCACCCTCCGTTCTAGGTACTTCTGACCACCCTTCCCCCCCAGTTTTTTCCTTCTCACCTTTCCTCTACTGAGTATGTGGGGTGGGGTGGGGGTGTATGAAAATACCCACAGGAAGGACGGCAGAACTCAGGTCTAAAAGGAAAACAATTCTTTGTTTTAAGTGTTGCAGACAGCAATGGCTTTCTGTCCAAAACAACACCTTTCCGGAAGAATATGAGCAAACTTTTTATAGCTTTGTCTCCTAGCTCTGCAAGCTATCATTTCTAATAGCTATCACTGTGTCCTGTTTTTCAAAAATCTGTGATGGAAATCATTTTGTATGGCTTTTTTTTTAAGGGAACGGGAGATGGAGAGAGAAAAGGAAGACGATGTGGTAACAAAGCAAAAGGGAAATACAATCACAGGACAAAAATTTCTCCAAACACACAACAGAGAAACGTTCCTAGGCTTTCCAGTGCAAACATGGAAATTCCATTGGTGGACTCCACTTCGTTTCTCACACAATTTCCTAAAGCCTCCAGTCTTGGCACGTGCATGGTCCTGTGGCAGTCACCTGTAGTGTGTGCCAATTTTCACTAAACCTGGTGAGGAGCTGTTGGGAAACTGGGGCTGCCTACAGCCTCCCTCCTTCCAATTAGAGGCAAACTCAATTAGAGAGATCTCTGCCTCCAACATTCAGAGCCTAGTGTTCAGTATTTCCTCTGATGTTCAGTATTTCTCTCCTTTTGAGCTCACTCTACAGTTTCTCCACTTCTGACCTAACAGCACCCACATTTCTCCAGCATGGCCACATTTCTTGCAGGTATCCTGACCGTGACAAAATGCCAGAATACAATGCTGTGCAGGGATCTCTCCTGAAATAAGGACCTTCTTCCAGCTGCCTGCGGGAATCTCACACCAGACATCCAGAATATAGAGCTTCTCCTTACCCCAGCACCCTGGGGTTCCCTATTTCAGACAATGCTGCCCACTACAGCACTCCAGCCAAATGCTGTACCCAGCTCCTCCTCTTCTTTCCACTCTATCTCACATGTTCATCAGGCCCTGACCCTCCTCAGCACTTCTCTCCTTGGTGGCACCAGGGGTCAGGAGGCGAATGGAAAGAGAGTGCGAACATGCTATGGTAGAGGAAGAAGATGAGGAAGACAAGGAAGATGCAAGTGGAGACCAATGGAGACGGAGTACAGCCCCAGGCAGGGCAAGCCCCAGGGCCACTCCCACATCCCCAAGAGCCCAGATGACCTCCAGCACCCCAGGAGGCCTGCTTGGGTGGCTGCTGACACTTCACCTGCCCCCTCACTTCTCATGAGACTTCACAAGGTTAAAGTGGCTACACAGCTCTCTGCTGAAGACAATCCAAAAGAACCAAGCACAGCATGTCAGCTCCCTGCTTTGAATCCCCAGTGGCTGGGATTCATTGCAGGTTTCTTTGTTTTTTATTCATGAAGTCACAAAACCCTTTTTTTCTGAATATAATTTTATCCAATACAGGGCTCAATTACACAAATAAGCAAACGTGGTGGGGCTCAGAGAGCCGGGCCTGCGCAGCCTTCCCTTGGAACCCTTAAAATGCCTCACTGACAGATGAAACTCCAGACTCGCTCCCTGAGGGAAGGTCCTGCCTCGGCCTGGCCCATGTCCCAATCCACCAGCACCTCTTCTTGTCTCTGCCCCTCCATAGCCATCTTCTGTCCACCTGCCTCTAGAGTGCAAGCTCTCAAAGCCCAGTCTAGATCTTCCTTGTCTCCACCTGGAGTCCTCTTCCCTGGCACTCCCATCATTTTCTGCTGGGCTCAGTGTTGCTTGGATGAAAATTTCCTGAACATCCAGAGAATGAGATGTTAGTTTTCTTCTTGGGGCTCTGATTGAATTTCACTAAAACTATTAGCATTTCAGCTTACAATGATTTTCATTTGCATTATCTTCTTATTTGGTCCTAAAAATGCTACATGAATGGGGAGGCTGCTGAGCCAAAGGTGTGCACGCTGTCCGATCATCTGATCAGAGAGGCACTGTCCCTTTGTACAGAAGGGAGCGGCCTCAGCAGGCCGAGAGTGTGGCCAAGCCCGGCAGCTGTGAGAGGCTGTGTCCAAAGGCCTGTGTTCTTTCCCTGGTGATGGTCTACTCTCTCCTACACTGGCCTACCCACTCACACTGTCTCTGCTCTCCTCCCGCAAACCAGAAGGCTCTGAGATTTAGGGGCCCTGCCTCATCCACCCTGTTAGAGCCAGTGTCTGGCCTAGGTCAGGTCTTCAGGAAATGCTTTTGTGGAAATGCTCAGCCATCCTTTTCCACATCTACCTGTTCAAAAGTTTTAATTTGATTTAACTAAACACACTATAGTTTGGAGACTGGCCCTACTTGCTTTCCAATTAAGACCCAGGCAAGATTTAACGCAGCAAAGACAGAGACCTTAGAAGCACAACATGCAGTGAGAGGTGCTGAGGGAAACAGATGGACAAACTTTCATTGTGTCTCTCAAAAAGTTTTCATGGGGAAAAGAAAGGAAAGAATAATGGAAAAGCATATGACATGTGGCAGGATTTAAGAATAAAACTGATCAAAACACAAAATGTTATTGGTGGAGGGTACTGGGGAGAGTGCCAGCAGGCAGCAGTTTTGGTAACTGCACACGTCAGCTGCAGGGAAAGGACAAGCTTCACTCACCTGGGTTAATGCAGGTACCCAGCTTCTCTCTCAGCAGCACAGAATATTCACCATAAGTATCCAAAATTTTAATAGAAAGTGAACAGAATGGAATTCACACAGTGTGAAATCCACAGCTCTTGGAGCACAACCAGGGGAAGGAGACAGGTGGGGCGTGCCCAGCAGCAAAACCAGATTTAAAGTGTTGTCTAAGAAGTTTGGATGGTTTAATAGAAACTCCACGTAGTCAGAAGCTTCTGGAGGGAAGCAGCTGGTCATTTTCTGACAGTAGAGTGAATACAGATGGTGAGCGAAAGATCTTTTTTTTTCTTTTTGGTGATGAAGATTAGCCTTGTGCTAACATCGGTGCCCATCTTCCTCCATATTTTGTATATGGGATGCCACCACAGTATGGCTTGATGAGCGGTGCATAGGTCCACACCCAGGATCTAAACTGTGAACCTTGGGCCATTGAAGCAGAGTGCGTGAACTTAAGCATTCCATCACCAGGGAGGCCCCAGAACCAAAGATCTTTTGACCTGACTCTAATTCCCCAACAGGGAAGAACTGTAAGAAACCTCCTTCCAGCTCAAGCTGGACCGATGTGGAAAGTCTGCTCCCTCATAATCAGCCCTGACACTGTTCTCTGCTCTGACTGGCTTCTGCTGGTTTCCTTAGGCCAAACTCATATATTCTGTATCTTGAGCACGGAGAGTGCTCAGTAATGTCATGAAAGATTGAGCCAAGCATCTCATTTAAGACTCTCTCAGGTAAATCAGCTGGGCACTTTAGCTTACACATTACACTTGGGAATGTTTTCACTACTAGAGAATCCACATGAACCAAACCCAGTGGATAACAGCTATCAGGTCACTGGCTTTTGGGCAAGGAGAGGCATATAGGTCAGACAAAGCAACTTCAAGTTTGAGTTTTCAGGAAGATAACGTACAACACCCCAATAACATTCTTTCTGAAGCCCAAACTTTGGGCCAGGCTTCAGCAAATTCAACCATCAGCCAACCCACCACCTGAATGTGTGCGAACTTCCTGTGTTCAGTTCAGCACCACACTTGGTACCAGGAAAGACACAGCAAAGGAAGTGGCCCATAGTTCCCAGCCACTGACTAGGTCACACGAATGAAACCAATTACAGGCAACCATAAATAATAAGCTGAGGCTTGATTTCCATTGCTGACTCCTAATATCTTCATCCATTGAACGCAGACAAGAACATCTACCTCACTGAGGGTATTATAAGGACTCAATGAACTAAGGTGTGAAAAGCATGAAAAATGGGCCTGCCCCCACTTCCCAGGCCATTAAGAAACAATCATCTTCCCATAGCTCCCACTTGTTCCCACTTAAACTACTCCAAACTATTTAAAGGAAAATCCAACTTGCAAACCACCAGCAAAAGTTCATTCTGCCAAAATCCACTTAATGAGTAAGTACTAAATGCTGAATGCTCTGCCATGTGCAGGCCGGAGTGCTCGATGAATCAGGGCCGTCATCTGTGCACATCCTTCATTTCTCCCATATCCTTCATTTCTCATTAGCTCCTCTCCACAAGCCAGTGAGAAAGCTGACAGAGCCCTCCTTGGGAAACTGCAGTTCCAAGTAGTAAAGTTCTCACAGCAGGACCCAAATGTCTGACTCCAACCTGGCTGAGTCACACCAAGTTTCCTTCTGCCTCCCCGGCACCTCCTCTCCCAGACCCTGGGCTTCAAGACACCTCTCTTCACCAGCTGATGTGCTGAAGAACTTTTACTGCTAATCCACTCTAGAGACCATGTCTCTAGGCCCATCTCACTGTAAAAGTGCTTCTAGAACACCAAACGTTGCAAAGTCTAAGACAACAAAGCAAATTGGGTAGGTGCTATTCACAAATACCAGCCCTTATGCAATATGCACTTTGGACAGCTTCCTGTTTCTTGCTTGGAACTATCTTGTTGTCGATGAAAATAATCCATAACCAATCTATGAATGAAAATTTGCGAGAGTTTATTCTGAACTAAAATCTAACGACCATGGCCCGGGGCCTTTCTTCCCAAAGGAAGAAAGGGCACCAAAGAAGTGAGGTATACAGAGTGGTTATATACCTCCAAAGAGGAAGCTTTACATATGATTGAAAGGTCCCTCCCACAGTAGTCACAAGACTGCCCTGTCAGCACAGCACTTGATAGACACAGCAGGTAATGGGTCTGCTATCTCAGTGGGCACAGCAGGAAGCAAGTCTGTTGTCTGGAGCTGGGTGGTCACAGGTGAGTGCAGCAATCAGTTTCTAGCCTAAGGAAAGATGCTTAATCCTTAAGGAAATGCCAAGGTGGGGAGGGGGAGGGAAGTTGCACCTTTATCTCAAGGGCCTTTGTTCTTGCCATAGAGAATGTCTAAAGCAGATATACAATGCATGCTCAATGGCCACGGTCAGGCCTTTTGGAAAAACAAGGTCAGGCCGAATTAGGTTTACACCAAATGGCTTCCTCATTTACTCCAATATATCCTATTGCTTGCCATTTCTATTTGTCATTGTCTAACCAAGTTACTCCCTCCAGTCTGTCTCCAACTCAAGCAAAAATTTAGCCACAGTCTATCCAGCCTCCAAAATATTACAAAGATGCAACATGCAAGTTCAACATCCTGAAATGGGCAAGATGTTTGGGTCCCTTTCTAACTTAATGCTCATGTATCTTTTCAAAATATGAAGATGAGCTTTTCGTACCAGGCTATACCCAAACCACACATGATGAATTACCCTACGATCCAAAGCCTCATGATTCCACAGCCTAGATGAGAACTGCACACTGTGGCCTTTCATGGTTTAATGAAAAACATAATCCATCAATGCAAACTTACATAGGAGCATAAGACAGACACTTGCCCAAGAATTTCATGGAACATTGTGTGTAATAGCAAAAGGCGAGAAACTACCTAAATGTCCATCAAAAGAGAGCTGATTAAGTGAGTCATGATCATTCACATAAAGGAACACTCTGTAATTCTAAGGGGAATGCAGTGGATTTGTGCATGGTGATATGGAGATATCTCCATCCAGGAAAATATCTCTTCCCAAAATAAGAAGAAACAAGATGCAGAACACTATGTATAATACGATCCCATCTGTGTATTTTTAACAAAGTATCTGAGTATATATATATTTTTAAAATTCAAAGGGTTGCAAAGGAAAATTAACAGTAGCTCCCTCTGCACAGAGTCTAGGATTGGGGAGGTCATGCGCAGGGGAAAGAGGCCCTCACATGCTGTTTAATACCTTTTTTAACCATATACATTTACATGCATTTAACCATATACATATACATGCATTTATTTTGCTTAATAAATTTAAAGCATCAAATCAATTATCTATGAAAATAAAGAACAAGAACAACATAAAGAAAACACTCAAATAATTTAAGAATGCCATTTCAATGGGTTTTTGCCCCTTTTCAAAAAAGCTTCAATGAACTGAATTCAGTTTCTTCCTATTCCTCTCTCTCTGCTGTCCTTATAACTAACAAGCTGCCAAATGTGAGGCCGAAAGGAAGACAAAGGTTCTGAATACTTCACAAATGGATGATCAGTTCTTCCATGAGCGAGAGCCACAGCCAACACAAACCCTGTGTTGAATGGAGTTCATGTCCTCCCCTAACAGACTAAAATTCTGAAGTAGAACAGAGGTTCCAGGGTATTCTGCCTTCCAGCCTTGGTCCTGGGACAACAGCGATAGGTGGACTTAATAAATGGTTGCTAAACCAACTATACAGACAATAACTGAGATAAATGGATAAGAATGTTTTATATATATAGATCTCACATAAAATTGCACACAAGCACAGTCCCCCATGTAATGGAATAGCTATGAAAAAGAACACTAATGAACTACCACAAGTATATCCCAACTTAGAAAGAGATAGATTTCAAAAGCCTATTTCTAAATTGACGATTAAGAATTTAGGATCCATTTTATCACAGAAATAATGGTACAAATGTTGGCTAAATTCCCTGGCTAGCCAATCATTTTCTATTTAGCTAATAAACTAAATGAATTCCCATTCTGTTCCTGTGTTTGACTGGCTGAGGAGATCCTATGTCTGAACTCCCTCAGCTCACCTCTGAGCAGAAGCAAAATGACCGTGTGTCAGGAATAAGGCCTATCTGGACCAGTGGAGCATCAGGAGCAGTCATTGATGTCACTTCTCTGTCATTTATCAGCCTCAAGGATTAACTTTATTCTACATTCTATCTGCTGCCCAGCCCAATGCCTACATGAAGCAGAGGTTAAAGAAAAGATATTGGGAAGACTGGCTAAAGGCTAGTGATCCTCCAGGCATGGAAATGGCTGCTTTGCAGAACCACCAGATTTTTGCTTCCACTGAGGCACCAACATGAAAATTTACTACTGAATTCCCTGCCAAGATGCACTTGGACAGAACCGATGCCTCTTATACAGTTTTGCCTTCTTTATCTTTATGTCTGACTCAGACCTCAAAAATGGTCTGAGGATACTTACAGAAATAAACACCAACTAAAAAAACAAGGAAGGGCTGGCCTGGTGGCGCAGCAGTTAAGTTCCCACATTCCGCTTCCATGGCCTGGGGTTGGCTGGTTCGGATCCCAGGTGCGGACATGGCACCACTTGGCAAGCCATGCTGTGGTAGGCATCCCACATATAAAGTAGGAGAAGATGGGCACGGATGTTAGCTCAGGGCCAGTCATCCTCAGCAGAAAGAGGAGGATTGGCGGCAGACGTTAGCTCAGGGCTAATCTTCCAAAAAATAAAATAAATAAATAAAAGGGAAAAAAAGACACCAAAAACAAACTACCAAAAGAAAAAAGAAAAATCAGATTACATCAAACTTTAAAAATTTTATGCTGTAAACAATACCATCAAGAAAGCAAAAAAAAAAAAAAAAAAAACCCATGGAATGGGATTAAATATTTGCCAAGGATACAGCTATAAGGGACTTGTATAAAGAAGTGTTAAAACTCAAATACAAAACTTAATACAAAGACAACACATTAAAAATGGACAAACAAGTAACTGCTAATGGCTACAGGGTTCCTTCCTGGGGTGATAAAAGTGTTCTAAAACTGACTATGGTGATACTTCCACAACTCTTTGAATGTATTAAAAACCACTGAATTGTACACATTAAATGAGTGAATTGCATATATGTGAATTATATGTCAATAAAGTTGTTACTTTTTAAACGGGCAAATGATTGGAATAGATATTTATCCAAGGAATATATACAGATGGCCACTAAGCACATGGAAAGATGCTCAACATCCTTAGTCATTAGGGAAGTGCAAGTCAAAACCACGAGATACCACTTCACATTCACTGGCATGGCTGTGTTAAAAGCAATAGACAATAACAAGTGTTGACAAGGATGAGGAGAAATTGGAACCCTCATGCCTTGCTGGTGAGAACACAAAATGATGCAGCCACTTTGAAAAACAGTCTGGCTCTTCTCAAAAGGCTAAACAGAGTTACCATATGACTCAGCAATTTTGTTCCTAGATATATACTCAAGAGAAGTTAAAACATATGTCCACATCAAAACTTGTACACAAATGTTCACAGCAGTATTATTCATAATAGCCAAAACATAGAAACAACCCAAACATATATCAACTGATGAACAGATAAATACATTGGCCTATTATTCAGCAATAACAAGGAATGAAGTACTGACACATGCACTAACATGGGAGAAGCCAGTCCCAGACGACTACATATTGTATGATTCCATTTATACAAGATGTCCAGAATGAGTAAATTTAGAGAGACAAAAAGTAGATTTGTGGTAGTTTTGGGCAGGGCATGGGGAGGGCAGAATGAGGAGTGGCTACTCCTGGGTGTGAGGTTTTAGGAGGTAAAAACTATCCTAAAATGAGGTCATGGGGGCCAGCCCGGTGGTGCAGCAGTTAAGTTTGCATATTCAGCTTTGATGGCCTGGGGTTCACTGGTTCAGATCCCGGGTGCAGACCTACAGATTGCTTATCAAGCCATGCGGTGGCAGGTGTCCCACATATAAAGTAGAGGAAGATGGGCAGGATGTTAGCTCAGAGCCAAGCTTCCTCAGCAAAAAGAGGAGAATTGGCGGCAGATGTTAGCTCAGGGCTAATCTTCCCCAAAAAGAAAACAAAAAAATGAGGTCGTGGTGATGGCTGCATAACCCTGTGAATATACTGAAATATATTGAATTGTACACTTTAAATGGGCATAGCATATGGTAGGTGAATTATATCTCAATAAAGCTGTTTCAAAAAATGTAAGAAAAACCAGTATGTATTCCTTTGTGTTAATTTGTAAGATATGTTTTTAAAAAGATGACAGCTGACCAAAAGGGAAACAAGGAGAGGGAAATATGATGAAACTGGAATAAAATAAACATGCAAAATGTCATGGCTGTTGCTGGTTTGGGGCAGTGGGGCTAGTGAGGAAAGGAGATGGCCACCTCTAGCTCTCAACAGGCCAATGCAGACAAAAACAACATGATCAGTCACAACATCATAGGATGCATCAGATGGAAAAAAACTCATAGAAGAGACAGTCTTTCTTCAGCGAAGACTAGTCTTTCTTATATTGGAATGTGTTGGAAATTTTCCTTTGGGTCTTCCCAAGGAGAACACAGTGTGATTGTACAAGAACAGAGGGTTCCAGGGAGGATCCCCCAGAGGGAGAACTGAGACTGACAGATATAAGTGATATTTAACTCTGGAAAATTTTGTTGAGGAGTTCTGTAGAGCTAGTAGAGACCTTGAGAATTCAGCCAAACATTCTAAATCAACTAAGCTAATGAAAACATGAGGCCATTTTGAATTTAAGAAAAAATAAAAAAGTTGCGAAATAAAGTAAGTCAAGTATTAGTATTCTACATGGCTCAAAAGTCAGCAGAATTTAAATAGTCATAATAATGAGGATGCTGAGTATGGATTAAACCAAATATTGTATATATATAATGTTGCATTGTACATGTATTGATAAAACCAAATATGCCGAGAATAGAGGGAAAGGGATTGAATAGAGAATGTCCAACACTGTTGAATCAAGAGCCAGAGTTATATCTATATTACTTTAAAATCTGGAGACAAATATTAAAAGAACCAGCTGAAAAAGTTGGAAGTAGTTGCCTTTAAGAAGCAGATTGCGACAGCAGAGGTATGAGGGAATTGTTTAGTTTTAAGCTCCAAGATTATTATTAAACTTTTCAATTTATATGCATATATTACTTTCTTAAAAATAAAAAATAATTAAAAAAATAAAATCAACTTGCTGCACAGAGCAAAAGTCACTTGTGGTCAATATTATCTATAATCACTGCTTCTATCAAAGAAGGGACCAGGTGAGGTGAGGTTAGGAGAAAAATACGCTTATCCTTCTGGGCCATTCTAGCCCCCAGTGCTAAGAGGTAGAAGAAGTCACCATTCCCAGTCAGCGCCTGCTGGTGTCCCACTACCCTCAACACAAAGCAGCACGCAACTGACAAGTGTCTGGCCTGTGCATAGTCACAGGTGCACAGAAGGGAGGGAGCAGTGTATTTTCTCCTTCTCTGCCTTTCTGGCCAAACATGCATAACTGAATTCGCCCGAAGATAAACACAGATATGATTACACCCTGGTGTGACTGGAAAAATAACACAGATATGACACTGGTTGTACATCCAACAAGCTCAGGGATGGATAAGCTGTGCTTAAACAACACCTGCTCTTATTCTAGTCCAAAAGCTCCTGAGAAACCCCTCATTCGTGTCTGTTTTAGATGGAATGTCTTTTGAGCTAACAGACCTTTCATTTGGAGGCAGAGGTATGTTACGGCTCTTGTGTTTAAAAATTAGCCCACAAATGGATATATAATTATTCCCAAGGAGTTCACCAAATTGAGAATGATTGTACAAAGAGAATGCTTAAAGCAAAGTGAAAGGCAGGCAGGAAGTGTGGGCAAAATTGAACTAAGCCTAAAATCAATATGGTGTACTGGATTGGATCCTGGGAACAGGAGAAAGGACATTAGTGGGAAGACTGATGAAATTCAAATCAAGCCTGAAGTGTAATTAACAGTAATATAACAACGTAGGTTTCTTTTTTACCAAATGTAGTGTGGCAATGTAAGAGGTTTCAATTAATGGAGACTGGTAAGCGGTACAGAAGAATTCTATATTAGCTTTGCAACTTTTCTATAAATCTAAAATTAAAAGTTGATTAAAAAATATACAACATGAGCCAAAAACAAGTAAACAACAAGAACAACAATGGGGCCAGCCCCATGGCCGAGTGGTTAAGTTCGTGTGCTTCGCTTTGGCGGCCCAGGGTTTCACCAGTTTGGATCCTGGGCAGGGACATGGTACCGCTCATCAGGCCATGCTGAGGCGGCATCCCACATAGCACAACCAGAGGCACTCACAACTAGAATGTACAATTACGTACTGGGGGGCTTTGGGGAGAAGAAGAAGAAGATTGGCAACAGTTGTTAGATCAGGTGCCAATCCTTAAAAAAAAAAAAAAAAAGAGAGAGATGGAAACAATACTCAAAAGCATCCCAAAGAATAAAAGCCCAGGACCAGATGGCTTCCCTGCGGAATTCTACCAAACTTTCAAAGAGGACTTAATACCTATCCTTCTCAAGCTATTCCAAAAAGTTAGGGAAGATGGAACGCTTCCTAACACATTCTATGAGGCCAACATCACTCTGATACCAAAGCCTGAAAAGGACAACACAAAAAAGGAAAACTACAGGCCAACGTAGCTGATGAACACAGATGCAAAAATCCTCAACAAAATATTGGCAACTTGAATACAGCAATACATCAAAAAGATAATACAGCATGATCCAGTGGGATTTATATCAGGGACATGGGGATGGTTCAACATCTGCAAATCAATCAATGTGATACACCACACTAACAAAATGAGGAGTAAAAACCACATGATCATCTCAGTAGATGCAGAGAAAGCCTTTGACAAAATCCAACAGCCATTTATGATAAAAACTCTTAACAAAATGGGGCTAGAAGGAAATTACCTCAACATAATAAAGGCCATATATGACAAACCCACAGCCAACATCATACTCAACGAGGAAAAAGTGAATGCCATCCCTCTGAGAACAGGAATGAGACAAGGATGCCCACTATCACCACTCTTATTCAACACAGTGCTGGAGTTTTTGGCCAGAGCAATTAGGCAAGAGAAAGGAATAAAAAGAATCCAAATAGGGAGTGAAGAAGTAAAACTCTGTTTGCAGATGACTTCATCTTATATATAGAAAACCCTAAAGAATCCATCAGAAAACTATTATAAATAATTAACAACTACAGTAAAATGGCAGGATACAAAATCAACTTACAAAAATCAGTTGCATTTCTATACTCTAATAACGAACTTATAGAAAGAGAACTCAAGAATATAATTCCATTTACAATCGCAAGAAAAAGAATAAAGTATCTAGGAATAAATTTAACCCGGGAGGTGAAGGACTTATACAATGAAAACTGTAAGACATTATTGAAAGAAACAGATGATGACATAAAGGGATGGAAAAAGACTCCATGCACATGGACTGTCCATACTGCCCAAAGCAATCTACAGATTCAATGCAATCTCAATCAGAATCACAATGACATTCTTCATGTAAACAGAACAAATAATCCTAAAATTCATATGGGGCAACCAAAGATCCCGAATTGGTAAAGCAATCCTGAGAAATGAGAAGAAAGCTGGAGGCATCACAATCTGACTTCAAAATGTAATACAAAGCCATAGTGATCAAAACAGCATGGTACTGGTACAAAAACAGACACACAGATCAATGGAACAGAACTGAAAGCCCAGAAATAAAACCGCACATCTACAGACAGCTAATCTTCAATAATGGTGCCAAGAACATACATTGGAGAAAAGGCAGTCTCTTCAATAAATGGTGTTGGGAAAACTGGACAGCTACATGCAAAAGAATGAAAATAAACCATTATCTAACACCATACACAAAAATAAACTCAAAATGGATCAAAGACTTGAAGATAAGTCCTGAAACAATAAGATTCCTGGAAGATAATATAGGTAATATACTCTTTGACATTGAACTTAAAAGGATCTTTTCCAATACCATGTCTTCTCAGACAAGGGAAACAAAAGAAAAAATAAACAAGTGGGACTTTATCAGACTAAAGAGTTTCTGCATGGCAAAAGAAACTAGGATCAAAACAAAAGGACAACCTACCAACTGGGAGAAAATATTTTCAAACCATATATCCAACAAGGAGCTAATCTCCATAATATATATGGAACTCATACAACTGAACAACAAAAAAACAAACAGCCTGATCAAAAAATGGGCAGAGGATATGAACAGACATTTTTCCAAAGAAGATATACAGATGGCCAATAAATACATGAAAAGATGTTTAATATCAGTATTCATCAAAGAAATGCAAATCAAAACTACACTAAGATACCAGCTTACACCTGTTAAAATGGCTATAATCAAATGCTGGAGAAGGTGTGGAGAAAAGGGAACCATCATATACTACTGGTAGGAATGGAAACTGGTGCAGCAGCTATGGAAAACAGTATAGAGAGTCCTCAAAAAACTAAAAATAGAACTACCATATGATCCAGCTATCCCACTACTGGGTATCTACCCAAACAATTTGAAATCAACAATCTAAAGTAAGAAATGTACCCCTATGTTCCTTGAAGCACGATTCACAATAGCTAAGACATGGAAACAATCCAAGTGCCTACTGACTGAGGATTGGAGAAAGAAGATGTGGTGTATATATACACAATAGAATACTACTCAGCCACAAAAAAGACAAATTCATCCCATTTGCAACAACATTGATCGACCTGGAGGGAATTATGCTAAGCAAAATAAGCCAGACTGAGAAAGACAAACATCATATGATTTCATTCATACGTGGAATATAAACAAATGCCTGGACAAAGAAAACAGTTCAGTGGTTACCAGGGGAAGGGGGTTGGGGGGTGGGCACAAGAGGTGAATGGGAGCACTTATGTGGTGACAGACAAGAAATAATGTACAAATGAAATTTCACAATGATGTAAACTATTATGAACTCAATAAAAAAA
This sequence comes from Equus caballus, assembly GCF_041296265.1. Classification (NCBI taxonomy): domain Eukaryota; kingdom Metazoa; phylum Chordata; class Mammalia; order Perissodactyla; family Equidae; genus Equus; species Equus caballus. The sequence goes on from NC_091687.1 coordinate 25,175,752, forward strand.
GAGGAAGATTGGCAACAGGTGCTAGCTCAGAGTGAATCTTCCTCATCGAAAAAAAAAAATCAAAATGCACAAAGATGCCTTGTCTTAGGACTCTTAAAATATAGGAAAATGAGGAGGAAGCTTAACATTTCAACATCAGGAGAACTGATGAGTCAATCAGCAGCCATATCACAAAAGATTACGTGGCCACTAGTATGTTTACGGACAATTTTTAATGGAATGGAAGCACTCACAAAAGAGAGTGCAAAACCGTATGCATGTTATGACCACTGTATGAAAAATGCAAAGAAAATGGCTGGATGGAAAATATTTGCAATGTTAATGGTTGCTGCCTTGGAGTGGTGAATTACAAGTGTCATGTTTTTGTTTCTTTGTGTATTTCTCAACTTTCCAATTATTCCACAATTAGAATGCATTAGTTTGATTTTCACAATAAATAAAGCAATGTTTTAACAATGAAGTTTGAAAGTGAGTGATTACACTGGCTTGAGCGATCAGGATAGGCTTCCTGTAGAAGGCTGTATTTGAAATGAGAACTGAAAGACAGAGAGGGCATTCCAAAAGGAGAGGACAGCATGATCAAAAGCAAAGGGGCCAGAGGCAGGTCCTGTGGTGAAGTGGTTAAGTTCGGCACACTCTGCTTCAGAGGTCCAGGTTTGTGGGTTCGGATCCCAGGAGTGGACATAGAATGCTTGTCAGCCACGCTTTGGTGGCCACTCACATACAAACTAGAAGAAGACTGGCACAGATGTTAGCTCAGGGCGAATCTTCCTCAGCAAAAAAAAAAAAAAAGCAAGCCAAGGGCCACGCTCTAGGATGAAAACATGGGGCACTGGGTTGGGTTGGCAAATTACCAACATAAAGCATACACACCCCACTCCTCACCCAAAGCCAACTTCACTCATCAGTCATAGCAGCATTCTTCAAGACTTCTTTCCAACAAAGCACTCCAGCCTGTGCCTACCATTAAGATTAGAAGGAGTTTACAGGAAGTAAAACCTATCTGCCATGCTTGTTGTAGTTTGATCACTTCTGGAATCAATGAAAGTTTTCACTTAGATCTGGAATGCTCTGGAATATTTGGATATGAAACATTAGAACCCAGCATTTACAATAAGCACACCCTTCTGTACACCTGTGCTGGCGAAAATTTTCTAGCCAGTGGAAACAGTACAAAATGTGCTCAGTGCCAAGTCAGATTCTGAACACTCCCCAAAACATATCTCAAAGGTCAACTTTCCCACCCAAGCGAATATCTAAATGCCCAAAAACAGAGGGAGAAGGGAGATCTTATTCTTTTCTTCTAAGGGAATCTTTGAGTGGGGGAGTTTCAACTAGACAGGGAAAGAGAGCCTGGCTTTCCCTTAGCAACCAGAAACACATAGAAAGAGAAAATAAAAGTTGAAGCAGGAGAACAAATACAAAATGCCTGTTGAGCTGCTAAAGTGTGGAGAGGTGGAGAGAGAGCGTTGGGAGCCAGATTAGGGACCAGTGAAATGGGAGGAAAGGAAGTGGTGGGACCTGCTACAGTCGAGGTCTGTGCCTTTTGCTGGTTTTTAACATGCATCCTATGGGTAAGGAGGTTCTCCATTAACGGACTAGATGAGATGGACAAATACAGCACCTTTTGGATTTAGAAACAGCATTGAGAGAAAGAATACAAGTTGGCTGATTTCAAAAGCTCTGCACAAAATGCCTCTCCTCCCAAGAAGCTTAAATTGCCTTAAAAGGCTGATCTTTTCACAGTGTCCTTAGGAATGGGCGGCAAATATATTCTCATTCCCATCTTAAATTAAATGGCTGTCCCTATCAGAAAGCAAATGACACATATTAAGTCATCAGCAACTGTTGATTCAATACCTTAATTTGGCAAACTTCCACACTCACACAGGATCTCTAAGCTCACATACCTCCTGCAAGAAAAGCATGATTTCCCCAGTGTTAGAAATGAAGTCCAGGAAAGCTAAGTGACATGCTCAAAAGGAAAACGCTGGACTCAGTTTTAAAATCAGGTCTGTCTGGCTCCAAAGTTGCCTTTTTCCTACAACATTACACTACTCTCCAAAAACTGGGGGAGACCTCAGGTCATGTAGCCCAACCTCCCTCCTAAGGCAGGAGCCTGATCCACTAGGCCAGGACACATGGTGGACACACAGTGCTCACTCACAGAAGAAAGCAATAAGGCAGACCCTGGAGCACTTTTCTCCCAAGAGACTGCCCAGAGCCACAGTCACTGGACTGTGCTAAACCCAGAAAGGTAAGAGAATACTATGAAGATAAGACACAGGATTTCCTAGATTGTAACCTTTGACCCCCAAAGAAAAGATATACACACTGCTGGCTGCAAATTGCTGACAAATACTCATACACTTTAGGAAAGACATGCAACCAAGAGCTGTGTCCGGCACTATTCTAATCAAAATCAGGGTGGAGCTTCTTGTCTGGGTTTCAATGTTGTTGTTACAGCAAAAATGACAAACACTTGACAACATAATTACAACTGTCAATCTTCCTAAAATGAATTAAACTTAGAAACATTCAGGGAGAAACTGTAGAAGCACACAAGTTAATTATGCCTTACAACCTCACCCCAGTGTCTATGGGATATACCAGGAGGCATTGTTGGAAAGGAAATGCAGCTCATCTGTTGTACCGACTACTTTTAAATTTTGGATTCAAGATTTTTTTTTCAAAAAGGAGAGGTTTGAGGGACAGTTTTTAATGTAGTCCCTAGCAATTAGTTCCACCACCCAGCAGATTTAATGGAATATATTTTCATTTCTACTTTTGCACAACTTGGGAGGAGGAGTCAGGGCAGGCTGGTGGAATTCTCACCACTAAAAATCTTTGTAAGGGGCCTGTTTCCAAAGTGAGGGAAATAAAAAAACTAGACTGGGGAACCATAGGATGTTTACCTATGATACAGACCCTAAAACGAGATTACTAGGTTTCGCTGTAAACTCCAATTCATCTACTACAAAACAAATATTTAGATTTATAGATCTAGGCTTAATGATTTTGGTTCTGCTTTAAATATTTCCCTTAAAGAAATCAATGAGACAAACTGGGGGTCAGAGGTAGATACTTCAACCCTACCAGAAACCCCCACACCATCTCCTGAACCCCAACAACCTCTCTCCACAACACACCATAACTATTTATGTCATACATCACCACATAAGGAGCCCACACCCCCAATCTTTGTTTCCACTGGTATCACGGTGCTCCCTTCTCCTCCACCCTCAACACACACACACACACCCCTGTGCACACGCACCTGTGCACACACACGTTCACTCACATTCTTCCGATGCCTAGCAGCCAGGCATCATTTCCTTCCAGGCCATGGAGCCTAAAAGAAGGCCTGGTCCTTGGTCTGTCCTGTTCAGTGTCACAAGCAGCACGTTGCACAGCTCAGGGGGATGCCATTTAGAAAGACTATGCTGGGACAGGCACATCCTGGAGGGATGAACCTCAGCAACCCTGGCAGCTACTTACCCTGTTCAAAATTTACAGCCTTGGATCTCTTTCTCTCCCACCCTTTGTGATTTCCAAAATGCAAAAGCTTATCCAGAACTGTGATCACTGATAAAGAAGACAGGGAGAAAGAACCACCTATACAAAGGCAGAACATACAAAAGCACTCCTCCTCACTCATTTAGTTCTGACAAGATAGGCTCTAAAACTTGTAAAGTGATCAATTAATTCTCATAAGATAAAATACACTTAAAAACGTGTGATGTCTGCTACCTTCTATCAGACACAGCACCTAGTTAGGGCAACGGCATGGAGTCAGAAAGTCTTGCGACAGGACAGCTCCATGTCCCACCTGAGGAACGGAGAGGGCATTGAACGGCACTGTGAACTAAGTCAAGGTTGCTTGGAATTTTAGGTCCATTAATGGATTTCAAGAAGGGAAGTGACCGGTTGGATTAAGGTTTCAAAAGATCATACAGGCAGAAGGAAGAGGGTTGTATTCAGGAGAATAGACTGGACTTAGGCAGGTAGAGAGGAAACGGAGGCCTGGGAGAGGTGCACTCTAGAAACTTGATGAAGGACTTGGGGACTGCACAGGATGCAAATAGTGTGGGGCTGGAATGGCCCCAGGTTTCTGCAGTAGTGTCCTAGGTGGGTGGTGAGGCCACTGACTGAGACAGAAACCAAAGGGGGCATTTGGGGAAAGGGTGAGCTCTACTAACGAAAATAAAAGAGTAAATAAATATAAACTAATGAATACCCAATATAGTCTATAAAACAAAACTCACTTGTTTGTTTTCTTTTATATGTGTTTTAAGATGTTTCCCACCAGATTTTCCCTTCCTAATAATTTGTACATGGCAATGAGAAAATGGGTTTGTGTGCCAAGAGATTCCCAGCTCACCTATGCAGGGACCAAGCATTCGCATTTACAAAGCAGAAAGCCACAGCACTCGCCAAGCGCCTCTGCAGGCTGTTTCTGGAGTCATCCACTCCCAGACAGCCTGCCAAGCCCCTTTAAACCTTCCTTGACCCCAACATGGCACCTATCACTGGGCAGAACAGGCTGGGCCCCTGACTGCAGCCTACCTGGTGAGGTGAGGGTTGGGAGGGGTATGGGGGCAACCCAGCAGGAGATGATGATTCACACCAAGACTTAAAGACCACAAAGACAACCCAATGAGGGGTGCTGCTTCCTGAGCCACCTTCCCGTTCTTAAGCTTATCATTTCTGGATTTCATGAGCCAAAATTCCCCTCTCCCCCAATTTTCACATCCTATTTACAAGAAAGACACATCACTTAGGGTAACATGATTGAATTTCTCAGTCTCTAACAACCAAAAAGCCCAACACACAAACCATCCAGCATGAACTCCTTCTAGGCCAGGCCAGGAGGGACCCACAGAGAAGCAAATGCCATGCTTAAAGAAACTTACATACTTGGGGTGGGGTGAAACACAGTATTTAAGAACAAGACTCTGAAATCAATCTGATAGGGTTGGAATCCTGGCTCTAGCTAGAAAATTTGGGGCAAGCTTCTCTATGTCCTGTGCCTTATTTGGCTCATCTGCAAAATGGACATAATGCAGCGCTGAACTCAGAGGAGGGTTGCAGAGATGAAATGTCAGCTGCTTAAAACAGTGCTTTGCAGGATGTTAGCAGTATGGTAGAATGGGAGGTACCCAGCTCACATCCCCTGACATAGAGAACAAACTGGCAGTCATCCACAGATGAAAGTGTCTTTCTGGGAAACTCCAGGGAGGTCCCAAGACCAAGAAGAGTTGCTTGGAGAAGGCAGGCTTGCTAACAGTGGCCCTGGCTATGGAGCAAAAGCAGTCTTGTCCCCTTATGGACTTGGCTCTGGCCAGTTTGACCATGGTCTTGCAACAAGCAGCAACTGCCAAGGGATGGAGAGGAGCTACACCCATCCATGCCCCTGTTACCAGGGCTGCCAACCTCAGACCCAGCTGCAGACCCAAAGCAGCCCTGTGACGTGGCCCTAGGCCCACTCTTAGGCAGCCTGGAGTCACTATTGCCAGCCCAAGGACTCGGCAACTTCCATGTTTGCCCCTGGTAGCAGGTTTGCTGACTTCAGTCCCAGCTTTGTACCCTGAAGTTTATCTATGACTTGGTTCCAGGCCTGATCTATCATGGTTCAGAAGCAATGGATGGCACAAGACACACTTGTCTGAGCCCCTGGTAGAATGTCAGCTGACCTCAGTCCTGACTGCAGATCCTGAGGCAGCCCTATGACCCTATTCCAACCCCACTCTACCCTGTTCCCAGAGACAGTGCTGCCCACCCAGGGACCTGGTGGGAACATGCTCAGCGATATGGTGGGCACCACAACCATCCATGACCCTGGTAACAGGCCCACCAACTGCAGACCTGGATTGGCATCATGACTAGGCTGCAGCCCTGCTCAACCATAGTCCCAGAGGTAGTCCCATCAACCCAGGGAATAGGCAGGATCCACACTTGCCTGCAATCCTGCTATCATGCCCACCAAAGGCAAACACAACTGCAGACCCCACAGCAGCTAGGTGACCAGGCTCCAGCCATGCTCAACAGCAATCCCAGAGGCAGCCACATCAATCTGAAAAAAGCACTAAAAGGTCTTCAGCTATTGAAATCAGCCTGTAAAGACAAGAAGAGGTGTTTGATCCTTATCAAACAAAAGCTGAGGCAGATCATCACCACTAGACCTGTCTTACAAAAAACATCCTTCATAGCCAATATAAGGCTACATGGATCACAATGAATCAGGCCAACACAACACCACCACAGAAAGCTAATAAAGCCCCAGTAACAGATCCCAAAGAAATGGAAATCTATGAATTGCCTATAAAAATTCAAAATAATTGTCTTAAGGAAGCTCAGCAAGCTACAAGAGAACACAGATAGACAAGTCAACAAAATCAAGAAAACAATGTATGAACAAAATGAGAATTTCAACAAAAAGATAGAAATCATTAAAAAAAGACCCAAATGGAAATTCTGCAGCAGAAGAATACAATGAATAAAATGAAAAAATGCAACAGATTTCTTCAACACTACTCAATCAAGGAGGAGAAAGAACCTGTGTACTCGGAGACAGGTCACTTGAAATTATCCAATCAGAGGGGAAAGAAAAGACAAAGAGTGAAGAAAGCATATAGGACTCACAGAACAACATCAAGTGAACCAATAGATGCTTCATGGCACTGTGAGAAGGAAAAAAGAGAGAAAGGGGCAAAAAGTCTATTTAAAGAAATAATGGCTGAAACTTTCCCAAATCTTGGGAGGGATATGCCATCCAGGTTCCTGAAGCACAAAAGTTTCCAAAGAGAATCAACCCAAAGACAATTACACAGAAATACATTATACCTAAATTATCAAAAGTTAAAGAGTGGGGCCAGCTCTGTGGCCAAGTGGTTAAGTTCGCACACTCCTCTTCGGCGGCCCAGGATTCACTGGTTCGCAACCTGGATGCGGACCTATACACCACCCATCAAGCCATGCTGTGGTGGCAGCATCCCACATAGGACTTACAACTGTGATAGACAACTATGTACTGGGGCTTTGGTAGAAAAAAACAAAAGGAAGATTGGCAACAGAAGTTAGCTTAGAGACGATCTTCCTCACCAAACAAACAAAAAAAAAGCATACCTTTAAAAAAAAAGAAAATTTTTAAAGCAGCAAGATAAAAAAGACATCACATATGAAGAATTCCCTATAAGGCTATAAGTCAATTTCTCAGCAGAAATCTTACAAGCCAGAAGATAGTGGGAGGATACATTCAAAGTGATGAAAGGAAAAAACACTGCCAACCAAGAATACTATACCCAGCAAAGCTGTGCTTCAGAAATGAAAGTGAGATAAAGACCTTATCAAACAAAAGCTGAGGCAGATCATCACCACTAGACCTGTCTTACAAATAATACTAAAAGGAGCTCTTCAAGTTGAAATGAAAGGACACTAGTGAGTAACGTGAAAACATACGCAAGTATAAAACTCACTGTTAAAGATAAATACATAGTCAAATTCTGAATAATACTGTAATGCTGGTGGGTAAATAACTTTTAACTCTATAAAAGTTATAGTAAAAAGTATAAAAGTTAAACACAAAAATATTTTAAATAACTATAGCAACAATAATTTGTTAATAGATACACAATATAAAAAGAAGCATGACATCAACAGCATAAAATGTGTGTGGGGAGAGTAAAAATGTAGAGTTTTTGTGATTGAAAGTAAGTTATTGGCTTAAAATAGACTGATATCACTATAAGACTTTTTATGTAAGTCTCATGGTAACTACCAAGCAAAAAACCTACAGTAGATGCACAAAAGACTAAAAGAAATTATTCAAAACATACCACTACAAAAAAAAAATGCTCAAGTCACAAAGCAAGAAAAGAATAAAAAGGCTACAAAAAAGTCCGAAAATAATGAACAAAATGGCACCAGTAAGTTTTTACCTATCAACAACGACTTTAAATGTAAATAGATTAAATTCTCCAATCAAAAAACACAGAGCGGCTGAATGGATAAAAGAACAAGATACAACTACAAACTGCATACAAGAGACTCACTTAAGCTTTAAAGGCACACACAGGATCCAAGTAAAGGGATGGAAAAAGATAGTCCATGCAAACTAACCAAAAGAGAATAGAAGTGGCTATATTTATAAATAGACTTTAATAGACAGACAAAATAGACTTTAAGTCAAAAACTGTCACAAGAGACAAAGAAGGTCATTTTATGAGGATAAAAACCCCAATTCAATAGAACAATATAACAACTATAAAAATATATGCACCCAACATCAAAGCATTTAAACATATAAAACAAATATTGACCTGAAGGGAAAAACAGAGATAGCAATACAATAACAGGAGGAGACTTAAATATCCCAGTCTCTATAATGGATAAATTATACTCTCTATAACAGATAAATAATAAGAAAAAAATTATTTCTTATTAATATCAATAAGAAAGCAGTAATGAACAATGCTATAGACCAAACAGACCTAAGCAGACATATACAGAACTTTCCACCAACAGCAGAAGAATACACATTCCTCTCAAGTGCACATGGAACATTACGCAAGATACATCACATGTTAGTTCACAAAACAGGTCTTTAACAAATTCAAACAGATGAAAGGACTCCAAGATCAAAGACTTAAATGTAAGGCTTTAAACTGTTTACATCATTAAATTGGGTTTCCTATTACTCAGGGCCAAAAGCATTCTAATCAATACATATTACAATAAGTACCCCATAAGTAGAGGCACACAAGAAAACCCTTCCATTTTTTTAAATGTTTATTTTAAACTTCCCCCAGAGAAATAAATATAAACTCATACAAATAATGTGAATGTTTCACACCTGCTAACTTGTTTACATGTGCACAACAGCATGGACAATAGATACTGTTTTAATCAGTGAGCGGACCCTGCTACCCAGGGTCTGCTAATGCCAGTTCCAACCATCTCTGGTCAGCCTCCCAAGAGCCATGATCTCCCTGTACAGAGGCAGCATGACTGTGTCCATGTTCTTTGCAGTCCTCCCACCTCCCACATTCACCCAGCCAGCCATTCATACTCCTACCCCAGCCTCCTTGCAGCCAAAGACCCTACAGAGTAAGGACTTCAGACTATGGCCGAAAACAACAGTAAGGCTAAAGGGATAACACCTAACCCTGGCATCACTAGGGAAGCTGACTGACAAAGAAAGAGCTATTTTAATGTTCTGAGACCTTTTCAGAAATAACTATACAGACTTGCTAAAAAAGAGAAAGCAAAGGAAAGGTTCAAGGTCAGAGAGGACCTAGCTTCAATGAAAAGCTTTATACTACTTTAAGTTTCCTTCTGAATACTTCACTGTATTAATTATATTTGTGCTCAAACTACATAAACAAGTTAGCCAGGTTAGGTGGATATTAAAAGTTTCCTTTCTTCTGGATCACTCACCTCTCTGGGATGATGGTTTCAAGGAGATCCTGAGCCACCTACCAAGAGAAGAACTAGACACACAACTGAATTCTGATCAAAAGGGTGGGAGCCAGAAAAGGCACCAATTATAGTGGTGACAATCATCACTAAATAAATCTCTCTCTACTCTTGGCAGCTTCACTAAATACATCATCAGGACATGCTAGACACTTAGAAAGGAATCAGACAGACTCCTAATGAAGTGGAGCCCACTAGTCTTACAAGAGAAGTATGATTCCCATCCAGGAGGAAGTCTCCAAGGGCAGCTACTGCCTGCAGAGTTGATCATGCGGCAGCTTAGCAATCTGCCACAGTGATGGCCTCTCACAGCTGACACAGCTGACCAGAGCCCAGGTGTCATGATTTCGAAGACCAGTTCCTTTCTGGCAAGGAGGTGGTAAAAGCATCAAGTGCATAAAGAAACCCGTAGTCTCAATTCCATGACAGAAACTTTTTCCCTATCTGCAATTTGTCCTGTCATGTAAATCAGAAAAATTGGAAGGGAACCTTAGCATTCCAAAATATGACCACCATATATTTTTACTGTGTCTTTCTACCAAGAACTCAAAGCACGAAACAGACCTAACACTTGTTAATGAATCTGACTCCACCCCAGGATAAAGTACAGTGAATTGTGGCACACATTCACTCATTTACTCACTCCACTGCCCACCTCAGACAGGCCTTGAACTACAAAGGTCAGTGTCCCACAGAATAATCTCACAATGTGGTAACAGACCGTAAAAACCTTCACTAACAGTGATTTAGTTACAAAATCTGTTTTAAGCAATAATTTTTTTCAACCTTGTGGTAGACAGAAGAATGCCTCTTCCTCCTCTCCAAGATGTCTACAATCTAATCTTTGGAACTTGTGGATATGTCACCTCACATGGCAAAAGGACTCTGTAAATGTGATTAAGTTAAGGATCCTGAGATGAGGAGAGTATCCACGCTAACTCAGGTAAGCCCAATGTAATCACAAGAACCTTTATAAGGAGAGGGAGACACAGAAGTGTTAAGAGAAATTTGAAGATACTGTACTGCTGGCTTTGACGATGGAAGGGACCACCAGTCAAGGCATGGGGGCAGCCTCTAAAAGCTAGAAAAGCAAGGAAACAGATTCTCCACTAGAGCCTCCAGAAGGAATGCAGCCCTGCAGCCCTCCCAACACCCTGATGTTAGTGAGACCAATTCAGGACTTCTGACATCCAGAAGTGTAAGATAATAAATCTGTGTTGTTTCAAGCCATTAAGTTTGTGGTAATTTGTTACAACAGTCATAGGAAACTAATAGAGACCTCATAGCAAGTTCTTTTCTCGTGGCACAATATCCTCACTCCCTCCTTCTCCCAAAGGCTCACATCCACTGGATGTGCCCCATTCCCTCACCTCACTTCCATGTGACTTTCAATTTTTTTACCCTCATGCTATCTTCATTTCCCAATCCATCAACCCCTTTCACACATTCCAGCAATGACCCTAAATCAACCATCTTAACAATAACTCCCCAGAACCCTCTTACTCCTGACATACTGCCATGACAAGAGGACCAATCCCAACTCTAGTAGCCACCTTCCCATTCCTTCCCATTCTGCTGTCCCTATGCCACTAGGAGGCAAGCCAAGACACTTGGCTGTATCTATAGGACTATCAGAAACGCTCACTCTAAACCTCAACCATGGACGCTCTGAGATGCACAGATACAGAGCTTTCCAGTGGACCTTCCCACAACAGCTCTCTCAGACCTTTGCCATTACTTAAAGTTCAGATCCTTTCCATGGCTTACTTCAACAAAAAAGTCCAGGACATTCTACTAGTGTTGCCCCAACCTCTTTCAAACCCTCATCCTCTTTCTTGAGGCTGATCTCTAAATCCAAGCTCCTGAGCCCCATCCCTCCTGCCTCTGCCAAAATCTTCTGAACCAAGCAGGCCCTCTAGGAGCTTAAGGCCTAAAACGGTTCACAGACAACAAACAGGCAATTAAAATACCTGAGCTAGGAGCTCCAGGAAGTGGCTTGCCCAAGTCCAGCACCTAACTCATACTTGAGGGGACAATCAACATAGTATTCCTAGACATCACCTGAGGGTCTTCAACTATGGTATGAGTTGAAATGACAAAGTCAGAGGGAGGGGTGAAGCAGGCAGAGAAAGTACGGTGCCTTCGGGGACCCACAGCAAGCAGTTTAGTCTGGCTGGGCTGACAAGATTCTCATCTCATCATAAATTGCACATCTGTTAAAAGATAAAGATGCCTGGGGCCCACTGCCAGAGATTTGGATGCACTTGGTCTGGGCCACGGCCCAGGTGCAGGTAATTGCTAAAAGCTCCCCAGGTCATTCTAAGGAACAGCCAGGGCTTAGATAGGCAGGGAAGTCCCTGGAGGTACCAAACACTTTCTAAGGGATACTCCTCCATATTGTTAAAAACTCAATTTCTAGATCTTCAACTCCCATAAGTCCTCTTTCCTAAAAATGACCTGCCTGAGAACACAGGCCCTGGGCAAGATGTTGTTCAAGTGGCCCCTTCATAATCACCCTTCTCCCCCTTTACAAAGCATGGAACACCTCCCACCCATTCCTAATCTTACTAGGATGTTCTGGTCTAGAAGTGAAAACTGTCCAGGGTACCAATCTAAAGCCACTGTAAATACTGGTATCAACACTGTTAAAGAGAATTGTACTGCCACTTGTTAAACCGGTAAAGACTCTATTCATGACTATTGCAATAGGGGAGAGAGAGATTGAGCTCAACTCCAAATACAACAAGGATAAGAGGGGATTTACAGCCAAGGAGCAGAGTGAAGAGGTCAGTGGATGGAAAATTACTAAGAAGGGGGCCGGCCGAGTGGCGCAGCAGTTAAGTTCCCACATTCTGCTTCTCGGCGGCCTGGAGTTTGCCGGTTCGGATCCCAGGTGCAGACATGGCACAGCTTGGCAAAAGCCATGCTGTGGCAGGCATCCCACGTATAAAGTAGAGGAAGATGGGCACGGATGTTAGCTCAGGGCCAGGCTTCCTCAGCAAAAAGAGGAGGATTGGCAGTAGTTAGCTCAGGGCTAATCTTCCTCAAAAACCAAAAATTACTAAGAGGAAACATCAAGGGTAGGGGAATTCTTAAACTGATTTAACGGAATTCTTGTTGAAGGCAGGTCAAAGTGAGTGGATATCAAGGATGGGGGATGACTTAGCAAGATTCTTGCTAAACTTGGCTCAGTGTGGATGAACATGAAAGGCCAAGGTAGAAACCTAGTCAAGAAGACAGCTCAGCACAACCAGAAGTACCTACAACTAGAATATACAACTATGTACAGGGGGGCTTTGGGGAGAAGAAGAAGAAAAACAAAAAGACTGGCAACAGATGTTAGCTCAGGTGTCAATCTTTAAAAAGAAAAAGAAGACAGCTCAGGGGAACCTAACTAAAGTTTGGTCAAGGAGATAGTCTCTGTCAGCACATATCTTACATCTTAGGTGGTCTCAAATTCTATGCTTTTAATTAAACAGAAAGATGACCTAATCATACATTACTATAAGGTTTGGGCATATTACTCAAAAGTTGTTCAACATGAAACTTCTTCCATTTGCATCAGTGACACATGATCTAATTGGAAAAAAATTCTCATCTATCTCACTCAGAAATTTACTTCCAGTAGACTTTTATGTTTATGTTTAATAATATTCAGTTTGTAATATATTTACGTGGTTTCAATCAAATGTGTAATAATAACTGTAATCATAACTTAATCTATTAGTCAATTTTTAATCTCCTAAAGGTTTATCTGAGGAAATGTTTTAAAAATTAATTAGGATACATATTTTTGTTACAAAAAAGATGACAGAGATCAAAACAGACTTTTAAGCATATATATTTCATTAGAATAAATTTCTGTGGGGAAAGGAGAATGGAAGTAGAAGTCCAAAGAGAAATGGGGATGCTGTTAAATTTCCAACTATTAGAGATGAGTTTGTTTGCATTTGTGTGTGTATGTGTGAGAGAGGAAGATTGGCCCTGAGCTAACATCCATTGCCAATCTTCCCCTTTTTGCTTGGGGAAGATTATCCCTGAGCTAACATCTGTGCCAATCCTCCTTCATTTTGTATGTGAGATGCTGCCACAGTATGGCTTGATGAGCGGTGCATAGGTCCGCACCCAGGATCTGAACCCATGAACCGCAGGCCAGCAAAGTGGAGAGCATGAACTGAACCACTATGCCACCAGACAGGCCCCTTGTTTGTATATTTTTAAGAGAAAGATAATCAGTATCAAATTGTTAATGGGATTTAGATTCTAATGAATACATTAAAAGAGTGATGTTACAATTTAATCTTAGTCAATTTTCACAATACACAAGAGATCAAATCCCATTGATCTCATTGGATTGAATTTATTGACCATTTAAAATCTATGATAAAAAAATTACATGTCAACTTAAAACTATGTGAGGGGGTGTACCATTTTTGAAAATTCCTTAAGAGAGTAAACAAACAAAATTTTGACAATCTCTGAGCTAGAGAAAAGTGGTCAGGAGGAAAGTGACAAGAAATAAGTACACAAGAACAAAGGAAAGAAGGCAGGATTCCTAAAAAGACTCTAAGGCATGCTGAATTGCTTGGAATTGATTTTGAGGTTGACAGAGAGCAGCTGAGGCTGAGGGATCTCATCTCAGGGAGAGATCCAGCAGGTGAGAAAGACGCCCTCAGGCTGCAGGGACTTTGCTTCACACACCCCACTGCTTCCATCTTCTGGCTTCTCTTCCATACAACTCATTCATGGAAAGAAGGAGCAGAAACTAGGAACTTCCACAAACTCACATACACACACACACACTCCTCCTCCCTGTAAGAGTTTAGGATCTGTCTCTACTTTCTCCATGAAGCCATATTTTGACAACACTGTCACAAATCACAAAACACCAAGAGACTGAGGCCAGCTAAAAAGCTAATAAAGCATTTCACTCATCTTTTCTCCCAGTTACGTAGATAAAAGATGTTGCCTGTGTGGCTACTGCCTTCTGCTCAACCATCCAAACAGCATGCTCAAGGGAGAGAGGGCTAGTCTGGACCTTTTTATTGTTTCACCCAAAGCAAAAAATTAAGAGCCGGAGCTAACAGTAGGCACAATCTTCCTTTCCCTTGTTTTGAACACTTACAGCCAAATTTCTTCTCAATTCAGTCACAGATATACTAAAAACACAAGGAAGCACAATTTTTAAACAAAAGTGTATTTAGGAGCCCTCTCTGCAGATGTGCAGCTTCTATTCTGGCAGGGAACCTGGGCACAGGAACCTTGCTTAGAAACAACTGACAATGTTCACAATCTGTTGATACAACCTGTGTGAGGGTTAAGTTCCAAGTGGGAGATTTTCCCAGGGCCTCCCTCAACACTAAGGCGTTTTCCTCTTTTTACAGGTGAATCAACTGAGTCACTGCAAGCTTAAGTAATTTACTCAAAGATTCCCAACACAAATAGCTGAGATTCTAAAACACATGGTCATGTCGCCATCTGCTCTGCTCTGAAGGTCTGTGTCCCCTCAAAATTCATATGCTGAAATCCTAATGCCCAATTGATGGTATTAAGAGATGGGGCCTTGGGGCCGGCCCGGTGGCGCAGCATTAAGTTCGCACGTTTCGCTTCTCGGCGGCCCGGGGTTCACTGGTTCGGATCCCGGGTGCGGACATGGCACTGCTTGGCAGCCATGCTGTGGTAGGCGTCCCACGTATAAACTAGAGGAAGATGGGCACGGATGTTAGCTCAGAGCCAGGCTGCCTCAGCAAAAAGAGGAGGACTGGCAGTAGTTAGCTGAGGGCTAATCTTCCTCCAAAAAAACAAAACAAAACAAAACAAAACAAAACAAAAAACAAAAAAAAAAGAGGTGGGGCCTTTAGGAGGTGATTAGATCACGAGGGTGGTACCCTCATAAATGGGATTAGTGCTCTTATAAAAGAGATCCCACAGAGACCCCTTGCCCCTTCCAGCACTGAGGATACAGCCAGAAGGTGCTGGCTATGACCCGGGAAGAAGGCCCTTACCAGACCATGCTGGTGCCTTGATCTTGGACTTCCAGTCTCCAAAACTGTAAGAAATAAATTTCTGTTGTTTATAAGCTACCAAGAAGGTGGTATTTTGTTACAGCAGCCCAAATAGAGTAAGACGCCATCTAAACTTGAAATTTAACTACCATCCAGCTATCCCCTGTGCTTCAAAAACACAACTGATCAATTTCAAACCTGATTTATAAGATACCACCTCTTTGTTCTGGTTGTGAGGAAGTTGTTGTCTTGTCAAGAGCTTTGAAGTATGCAGCTGTGCTTCCTGAAATAATCTATATCTATATTTATACCTCTCTATCTATATTCATCACCTCCCTGTCTTCTATGACCACTTGACTCCTTAACCCCAACCAGTGAAGGTCACTACTTCCTAATCAACAAATACAATGGCCTTACATAGGGCTCCTTCTCAACTGCTCTGCAGAATGATTGCCAATAACCCCCAAATTTAGATATCTTTCCCCTTGAGTTCTAGACTCTCATTTGTTGGTTCTCTCTTCACCAAAGGCAGATGATCAAACATTTCAAAACAGTTCACATCTAAGGCTGAATTTTGACTTTTTAAAATTAAGGACCTCAGTGTTCTCCAAGACAAAATCTCAATCATCTACCTCAACCCAGATTAAGTCTCCATCTTTGACTTGGCTCTGTGCAACATTTTTATTAATCACTTGGATAAAGCCAACAATGGTATCATAATCAAATGTGCATATGGCACAAAACCATAAAGGATACTGGA
Organism: Equus caballus; assembly: GCF_041296265.1. Lineage (NCBI taxonomy): Eukaryota > Metazoa > Chordata > Mammalia > Perissodactyla > Equidae > Equus > Equus caballus. The sequence goes on from NC_091687.1 coordinate 25,191,991, forward strand.
TTTAAGAAACAGTTTTGAGAGAGATGTTGACAGGCTTAAAGAGATGAGATGAAAGAAGTAATGTGAAACATAATTAGAATTGATAGTTCTCAATTTAGCTTTTAAAAATTATAATAAACAGCTCTACAACTGTTGTGAGGATTTGTGCAGCAATACATGTTAAAAATATTCAAATGTCACTGCAAACTCAGTGGGAATTTCTTGGCTTATCTGCACAATGAAAAGGTCCAAACAAGGGTTGTGATAGTGCCGGTGACACCACGCCTATAGAACAGTGTCCTTACTGTTCAAGTAAGTCTTAATGGGGAAGAGATGGGAGACAAGCCAAAGACTTCACGACAAAATGTACTCAACAGTTAACTCATTCCTTCTAAAATACTGGGAGAATAGTTTAGAATTCCTTCTAAAACAATGCCACAGCCCACTTAACACTAGTAGCTCCATAATTAATCTCTGATGAGAGGATCACAGGGGAGTACAATACAAACACCACACAAATGGAGAGCAAAATGATACTGCAGCTCTCACAAAGATGCAGTAGCTCATGAATTCTATGAAAGAGACAAAAGAATCTGGCAGTTAAGCCATTAAAAATGACCCAACAGATGCCCACAGGAGAATGATATGAATAAAAAAGACCAAGAGTAGCTGGAAGTGGGAGGTAGGGGTAGGAGTTTGATTTCTAGAGCAAATAATTCCAGGAAAAAAAAAAAACCTTTCCTATGATCATGCCACTAACTTGCAATGTCAAGTGAAGACTATCCTATTCTGTATCATAGACTTTTGTCAGAAAAATTAATCTCTCCCTCTTGCCAAAATTAACTCATAATTCTAAACATGAGTACTTAAGCTAAAATTATCTTTATAATTTGGGCTTTGTTTTTTCAAAATAAACAAACTTTTTCCAGTATCAACTATGAAATTTTGATCCTTGTTTTAACTGGATTCACTTTGAGTGGAGTTTTTCCAGAACCAATTATTTTCAGACCGGGAGGATTTCCTAAGCAAAGTCTAGTTCAGCAGAGTTTCCAAAGGGCAGCTGTTAGGATGGTGAGACCACTCAAAACCACATCTTGGGAGAAATGATGGAAAGAAACGAAGCCTGGAGAAGAAAACAGTGGGGACCATAATAGCTGTGCTCAAATACCAAGGGGATGTCATTGTGATTTTATTTCTTCTGAAAAGCCTAAGAGAACAGAACTAGGACCAGGTAGAAAAAAATGAAGATATTTCTAAACAGAAAACTTTAATAACTGAAGTTGTCCAAAAAGTTGATGTTTTGTTTTCAGAGTGAGTTTACATCACCAGAGGTGTTCAATCCAAGATGAGCAGTGAGTCCTCACACAGGTGTCCCCTAGATTCTGATCTACAGTTAATGAATTAGCTAACCCTCTCCCACTGTAGACCAACTCAGGGTCATTACCCACGGGTCTATTTACTCATTCAAATAGTTACTGAGTCCCTACTCTGTGCCAGGTACTATTTTAGGAGCTGGGATATTGCTCTTAAAATGTAGCGAAACCTTTGCCCCATATTTTGAAGGTACTAGATACAGAGGAGGGAGGGAATTGATCAGAGCAAGGGGGATGGGAGAGGAATTGAGTTGAAATTTTATATAGGGTGGGCAAGATGGACTTCATTGAGAGGGTGTCGACGAAAATAACCCATAACCAATCCATAAATGAAAATTTGGGAGAGTTTATTCTGAGCTAAAATGTGAGGACCATGGCCCAGGGCCTTTCTTCCCAAAGGAAGAAAGGGCACCAAAGAAGTGGGGTGTACAGAGTAGTTATACACCCCCAAAGAGGATGTTTCACATGTGATTAAAACGTCCCTTTTGCAATAGTCGAAAGACTGCTCTGTCGGCACAGCGATTGATGGACACAGCAGATAGGTCTGCCGTCTTGGTGGACACAGCAGGGTGGCAGTCCCGAGCTGGGTGGTCACAGGTGAGCACAGCAGTCAGTTCCTAGCCTAAGGAAAAATGCTTATCCTTAAGGAGATGCCAATGTGGGGGGAAAGTTGCACCTTTATCTTAAGGGCATTTGTTCTTGCCATAGCAAATGTTTAAAACAGACATACAATGTGTGCTCAACAGCCACGTCATGCACTTTTGGAAAAAACAAAGTCAGGCCGAATTAGGTTTACACCAAATGGCTTCCTCATATACTCCAATATATCCTATTGCTTGCCATTTCTATTGGTCAAGGGTGACATTTAAGAGGCTTCATTGAGATGAGATCATAAACGTGAGTTCCAGGAAAATTATTTGCCATCCCATGGCCAGATAATCAAGTGGCCACCAATCTAAGCCACATACTTTTAGAGTCACTTCCCCCAAGTTGGTCTTTATAGCTGTGCACAAGCCAAAAAAAAACAAGGGCCAAGTGAAGCCCCAAGTCTGGGCCCAAGGCCCTGGCCCTCCTCGTACACCTGGAGCCAGGTTTTCCCCACTTCATAGGGGAGTCCTTGCCACCTGGTTCATTTATCACTGCCACTTCTCATGCATCAGCACCCAGCCTCCCATGGAGCTTCCAGAGATAAAAATCTCCCTACAGTCTTGGTTTTCATTCAAATTGCATGTTGCTCAGATTCTAAAAACTCTAAAGAGTGGGAGGGTTGAAAAGGTTTATTTCAGAAAATTGGCATCCAGGGGCTGCCAAATTCATCGGAATCCCAGGGCACAATAAACATTTGGCAGGAGACAAAAAGCACTCTTAAACATGCCTTGGGTCTAATTTCAAGACTGCTGGGCATCAAAATACACAGGACTTTAGAAAAATATTCAGTAATCCTCTTACTTTGCCTAGTTTTAAAAGATAATGTTTGTGCTCCAACTCTCTCTCTCTAAGACTGCTCCTTTCCTAACTTAAGAAGGACTGTTCTTTTGCCAAAATAACTTTAAAACACAGGGCAGCGTCACTTAAAGGTTTCCAGCTTTTGGTTCCGGAGAAGGATCAGAAAGATACTGATGCAGGTCCCTTCAATAAAATAACCCAGTACAGATTTCATTCTCCTGTTAATGGATGCAGCGGAATCCCCAGCACTTGCACAGGGAACTTTATACTAAATAGTATACATTCACGTGTCGCCTAACTAAAGGGATATGTTCTCAGAAATGTGTCCGTAGGTGATTTCGTCGTGTGAACATCATAGAGTGCACTTATACAAACCTAGATGGTACAGCCTACTACACATCCAGCCTCCATAGTATTAATCTTATGGGACCACTGTTGTATATGCAGTCTGTTGCTGACCCAAACATCGTTACACAGGGCATGACTGTATTACACATTTCTGGGCTCATTTCACTAAGGACAGAGCCCTTAGAACAAATACTACTAAGTATATTACAAAAGCGTCAACAACCTAACCTCTAGAAAGAGACTAGTGACAACAACAAGAAAACAACACACCAGAGTTGAGAGCCCACGGGAGGCGCATATGCTCAGGGCCTAATTACTCCCCAGGTTCAACTAAAGCACAATCATACTCACACTTAACTGTGCACAAGTTCTTTAACATCTCCCACTTGAAATAAAAATGGGGATAAAAGTAATTGCCAAGAGGATTAATGAGTTAATACTTGTAAAGTGCTTAGAACACTGCCTGACTCTATAAGTGTTTACTAATTAGAAAACAAATGTGCAATCTTTATATCTAATAGGTAAGGTAATTTCTATAAAGGAATGGCAAGGCTGGGGAGGAAAGTCCTTCCCAAAGCAGCTTTCAGATTCCCTCCCTATTCGATGGCTTCTCACTAGCATGAGCCCTGCTGCGTGATCCTGGGTGGTGTTAGCTAGAAGCCGGATGCTGAGAGCCAGAATGGAATAACCATGGTCACGACAGCCCCCTTCTTCCATGTGGTTTATGATCCACTACAATGAAACCAGCTCAAGCAGAACAAAGAAACAAATACAAATATCCCAGGTTACAGCTGGCTGTCAGAAGCCATTAAATATCTCACTCAATTGTTTTACACCCTTAACACGAAGAGAACCCGAAGAGAACCCGAACCCTTTGCCTCCTCACATACCCGGCAACTGTAACTGCACATTTATGTATGAGATTCAGGGCTTCAAAAAGCATTAAAAGTGTTCTGATAACAACCAATTTTAGATGAAATTCACACCAACCAATTTAAGACGAAAACATCTCAGATATGTTTCTCATGTATAAAATTCCATGTGATGAATTATAAAGAAATCTCCTTAATTCCTCAGAGAGACACCTCCCTACCACAAACAAAATAGGTGCTTAGGTTAATCACCATGTAAAAGTGGGCTACACCACACCTTCTTGTTGAAAACAAAAAATTACCGATCATCAAGATATCTGACTTTGTGAAAGCATCAGCTTAGTCATTTCAGTTTTAGTGCTGTCACAGTTATGCCTTTAAGTTGCCTTTAAGATGCTTCAACCTTTCATACATGATTTGGACTCTCTATTATGATGATAAATTCCTATGCAACAAACAGGAATTTGTTGCTCTTTCGGAAAGAACTGAGTCCCTGAGGCAATCTAGGCTACATTCAAAGTACACCACCACACACTAAAGACCTGAGAGGTGGAACCAATGGATGCTAGATAATTTCACCAGGCATTGATTTAAAATGGGACGGGGCATTGCAAGTGCATTTGTTTTTATATAAATAATGCTGTCAGATTCACTTCTCCATTCTTCTGTCTGGGAAGTCATCAAGAAGATGTGATTCCTGAAGTCTTAAAATTCTGAACAAATGGAAAGAATGCAATTGCGGAGGCACTCCACAAAAACATTAAATACCAAGCCAGGAGGATATTAGGAACAAAAATAGGCAGTCTTTGCTATGGCGGAGCATGGCCCAAGAAACTTTTCCATCCACTTTCCTTTCAAGATAGCTCAGACTTTCCCTTCCAACATTTTATAACAATTATTTTTTAATAAACGAAGAGAACCAAGTAGTCATTTCCAGCACTAACACCCAACTATTAAAGTCTTACAACCCTCTAAAATAGGAAAGACAGAAAGAGATGTAAGTTACTCCTTACCCATTTACTTTGACTTCATTAATTTCATGCAGATTTCCCTTCAAAATAATGAAGCTGAGCAGGGAGTTGAACAACCCCTAATTCAGGCTCTTCACCCCAGAATCTCACTAGTTCACGTTTTAAAGAACCCGCTTTAACAAGAATGGAATGGCCGCCCCACCAGACGGTGTCACTTGGAGCCAGGAGCGGCCGGGGTCCCAATGTGGGTTGCAGTCACCAGGCATTTTCACCCTCAGTCACTTCAACAAGTTTCCTCTCTTGTATTCAGCAAATCACACTCACAAGCAGAAATGTTTCCTCCTGCTCATCTCTGCTACTTCGCTGGCATTACCGTGACATTTTCTGACGACTACATCTCCACGCGCTCGCAACCCCACCCTCCAGCTGCCAACCCACTCCAACCTCAAACCGCTGGGCGTCCCGGACTCTCTGCGCCTGCGCCAGTCCCAGGACCACCCCTCCCCAACCGCGCCCGCACCTTGTCCTCTCCCCCCCACCTCCCGCCTTACCCGGACCGGATCCGGGGCCCTCCTCGGGCGGGAGCGGGGAAGGGGACGTACAGCACATAAGGGTCACTCCCGAGTCCTCCCAAACCGGCGCGAGAAGCGAGAGAAATAAGCAACGGGGGGAGGGAGGCAGGCGGTGTTGGGTAGGGGTAAATGCACAGGACAGTGAGGAGCAGCGGTGGGGCCCAGGGGTAGTAGCCTCCCTGTCAAATGGGTCCCCACGCCTTCCAGCACCGGGACTTATGCAGGTCCGTGAGGAAGTGGCTCTCTGCCGTTCGACCTTTCGTGTTCTCTCAGATGGTCTTCTGGGGCGCCTCGGTACTGCGCCCCGCTCAGCCCCCTGCATTGTTCGCGCTCCACGAGTGCATCTGGGAGGCGACCCGGGCGGAGCCGCCCAGGCCACCGGCCCCTACCTCCACCAGCAGCCCAAGCAGCAGCGCCACCACCCTCCCCGGCAGGCAGCTCATGGCTCCGCGTCCTCTCCGGGCGCGCCTGGCTCTCAGGCCGCAGGCGCGGGTCAGCAGCACGTTCCCCCGCGGTGGGCGAGTAGGCGGGCGGTCTCCAGCCTCCGACCAGCGAGCGCTGGGAGCCGGGCGGCAGCCGGGCGTGCCGGGAGCCAGCACGCGCCGCGCAACCCTCGCCGCGCTCCGCCCCGCGCTCCATCGTCCCCCGCCGCGCGCTCCCGACACGTCCGGTTGGGCGCGCGCTCGTGGGCACGGGGAGCCGAGCCCCGACTGGAGGCACAGCTGTTGGGCGCCGGGGTCTGCCGAGCGGGAGAGCACGCGCCAGGAGCTGGGACTGGGATCATAAGCCAGGCGAGGGGAAGAGGAGCTGCCAGATGTCTCCTCGGGGAAGACCGTCCTGTCACCCTTGAATAGACCAAGGAAGGTTTATTAAGAGAAGCAAAGTCTCCGCCGGGCAAGGCTTGTTCCTGAGGGAGGTGGCTGTAAATGAACCCATTGCTCCATCTTGCGTCCTGTGCCTCCATGTTCTTCATTCTCTTCCAATTCCTGCGAACCGCCGGGGCGTGCGCCCTACCCACGTGTGACGGGAAGAACAGCGAAGGGACGAGGGAGGTAGACTGGGAATAGAAGGTTCCCTGCACTTCATTTTGTGGGGACCTGGAATTGACCACGCCAAGATATGTCTCTTTGGCATCAGGATTATTTGAGGCTGATTGCTTTTGATAAACTGGGACAGGGAAGGAGGCTCTGAGGAGTGGAACTTGCCCTTTGTTAGGACACGTTTACATTTGTAAGGTAAATCTCTATCTGTAAAAGGTGCCTCCCTCTCTGTACCAGGAAGAAGAAAGGCGATGACCTACTCTCCAAAAACTCTTAATCAATACCAAAGGCAAGGACTTAAAATCTGCATTTTATTGTGCTAGTCTGGTAACCTCCTGTAACTGACTTCCCTCCCCCTCCCAACTTTGGCATTCCTTAAGGATTAAGCATCTTTCCTTAGGCTAGGAACCGATTGCTGCTGCCCTCACCTGTGACCGCCCAGCTCCAGACATAGACTTGCCTTCTGCTACGCCCACCGAGATAGCAGACCATTACCTGATGTATCCATCAAGCACTGTGCCAACAGGGCAATCTTGTGACTGTTGTGGGAGGGACATTTCAATCACATGTGAAACACCCCGTTTGGGGGCTAAATAACCACTCTGTGCACCCCACTTCTTCGGTGCCCTTTCTTCCTTCAGGAAGAAAGGCCCCGGGCCATGGTTCCTCATAAAGCTTTGTTTAATTTTCTCTTGCTATTCTGTCTCATGTGAATTTAATTCGTTCTCCAGCCAGACGAACCCACATTTGGGGAGAGGAAATGTCCTCCTCCCCTACAATCTCTTACTTAGTTGTCAGTGCTTTTTATGCCAGCATCCTCCTGCCCTTGCCTGGACTTGACCACGTTGAACAACTGCACAAATGAGGTGGAATCTGAGGCACGTTGCGAAAAAACTATGGAGGGCGCAGGTAGTGGGGGTGGAAAGGCGGTTCACAGAGGCAAAGGGCACCTCAAACTCAGCAGCTGGAGGGTGGATTTCAATGTGGGCCAAATAAGCGTTTACTGAACTTGTAAGATGTAGACCACCTGAGCTGGAGGGCCAGCATGTAAGAAAACTACACCTGGAGTGTAAAGGAGAAGAGAGTTTCTCACATGACTATGATACAGTGCTGAGTGCAGAGACCAGGGAAGTCGAGGATAATAAAGAAGCATAAAGGACATGAGCCCACCCTTGACTGGAGGTGGAGGAAGGAGGTTCATGACATAGGTGTCACTTAAGGCGAGTCTCAAACACTTTCCAGGTTTCAACACATGTACTCATCTGATGACTATAAAACATGCACCAGCAGACTATTCCTGATAGAACCAGAACTTGAAAGTACAGCAGAAAATAAGCCTGTGGCCTTCATAGTCATGGTAAGGCACCTCAGACAAGACAAACAAGGGTCTTGGGACCCTAGTAACTTTGACTTACTATTGACAATTGAGGCATTTTACTAGTATTTTTCAGGGCAGTCACTAACTGGTAGAAAACTAAGGGGAAAGCCTAGTTGTATACTAGAGGTGCAAACGGTTTTTTTCAAGAGACAATATAGATGATCTCATCCTGTAAAAATGCAAATGACCTCTGCTAGGGTCAGAACCTTAACCACTTTTCTATTTAATTTATGGATCTCATATTGATGAGGATTTTTAGGCTGGTTAATTTTAAAACTACAGATGAGAGGCAGGCTCCGAGGAGTGGAATTTGCTTGTCCCTTTGTTGGGAAATATTTACATTTCTAAGGGAAACCTCTATCTGTGAAGATGCCTCTCTCTCTGTGCCAGGAAGAAGGGGGATGGCCTTATCTCTAGAAACTCTTAATCAATGCCAGAGGCAAGAACTTAAGTTGTTTACTGTCTGGCAACCTCACGTAACTGATCCCTCCCCCCCCCCAAATCCTCCTTTCTCTTTAGCTGAGGATAATATTTAAGCGGTGACTTCTGCCATTTACTCAATCCGGTTTACTTCTTATCTAAAAGTTGTGGGACTGCCCAATGGCCAGACCCTACCAGCACGGATACCATTTTAACTTTTATTGTCTTGTAAAGAGGTAACTCACACACCTGTGCCTTAACTTTAAGCCTTACTCTCCACCCAACTTTGCAGCAGAAGCGGCAGCAGCAATAGCTTCTCCCCATGGGCCCTGTCCCCACGCAGCAGCCTGACTGCCTATGGGTCCTGTCCCCATGCCGGCAGCAGAAGCTCTGACTGCCCATGGGTCCTGTCCCCATGCTATTCTATTCTCTAAATAAAAGGGCACTACTGCCAGATCTTAAGAGTCTAAGAAATCTTTCGACTCCTTGGCTCACTGACCCCGCATCATTTCTGGTGGCCCGTACAGGGAACTTGCTTCATCAGCTTGTGAGGTCATGTTCTGGTAAGTGCCCTTTTTCCTTGTATCTTTCTCTTTTTTGAGGATGGATCTAAATTCACTTCTCCATCGGCAACTTTCTTGGATGGCTGTATGAACCCACATTTGCTGCCCATGGCTACTCTATGGGGCAAATTGTGGCATTCAGCTTGAAGAGAATCAGTACCTTAAGCCTCAGGGTGATGAAGAATGAATTAATCCATTCCTTCTTGACTCTATCTCTAATATATAAATTTTACGTGGGCATGGGTTGGCCACTTAAGTCATTAGGACAGTCGCCAATCTCCAAGACTCCTCTGTTGCCACCAAATGGAGGTTAAGTTCAGGCTGGACCTGAGCAGAACCTTGACCTTCTGTAAAATTGAAAAAATAAGCCTTTTGCCAGGGATTTAACTCTCAAACCTGGCGCTGGGAGCCCCAGCCTCCAGCCAGTTCTAGGCCTTTGCCTCCTGCTTCCCTGCCTCAACTGTGCTGGCTCAGAGACAAAGTGCCCAGGCTGAGCGGGACTTGACTAAATCTTATAACTATGTCAACACCCGCAATCGGCCTCTGCACCCTTTCTCCAGCTGCTGTCAATCAGACACACTGGCTTTACTGCCATGGGGAAGGCCCCTAAGCATCCCCAGAGATCCACCCTGCGAATGCATTCTGACTCCATCTGGGAGAAAATTTGAGGGGTTTCTCTGTGTCTTTGTGATGCAGTTGGACAGGTAGATCAACCTGGAATGTAATTTGAGTTACAATCCAGTTTCTGGGAAATCAAGAGCAACTGTTCTTAGAAAATCCTTGCAAAAACTGGAAATACAGCTCTAGAGGCAGTTCAGATTCCACCTAGTTCCTTTATCACAAAAAGGATTATCATCTCCCCTCTCCAGGAAATATTATCTAGCCCATCATTAATTCCTAATACTGAAAAAAAAAAAAGAGAGGAGGGGAGAGGCAAAACGTCCATAAGCGTGCCCTTGCCAAAAAATCTAGCATCTTGAGTATCTTCACCACAAATATCGGTAAAAAACACAATAGCTGTGCAGTCTCTGTGTACGTGTGTCTATGTGTACGTTATATGTGTGATATTTTACCTCCGGATGGTATTGCCAAAATTGAGCTCTGTTTAATTGGCTTAAAGTAAGCACTTACATGAATTCTAAATGTAGTAGAAATTAATCCAATGTCTTTCAAGTTAACGTGATGTTGATGCGGGATCGGTGAGCCGAGGAGTCGAAAGAAAGATTTCTTAGACTCTCAAGATCTGGCAGTAGTGCTCTTTTATTTAGAAAATAGTGTGGAATAGCATGGGGACAGGACCCATGGGCAGTCAGAGCTTCTGCTGCCGCCGCTTCTGCTGCCCCCGCTGGCATGGGGACAGAGCCCATGGGCAGGCAGAGCCGCTGCTGCTGCCCCCGCTGGCATGGGGACAGGATCCATGGGCAGGCAGAGCTGGTGCGTGGGGACAGGACCCACGGGCAGTCAGAGCTCCTGCTGCTGCCCCGAGTTGAGGGTTAGGGCTAATTTTATAAGGCATAGGTATATGATTCATCTCTTTACAAGACAAAGGAAAGAACATGAAAAACAGTTAAAATGGTATCAGTGCGGGTGGGGTCTGGTCATTGGGTGATCCCATGACTTTTAGACAAGAATCAAATCGGATTAAGTAAAGGTTAGAAAGGTTAGACACCACCACCCTAAACCAGTTACATGAGATTGCCAGACAGCAACCAACTTAAGTTCTTGCCTCTGGCATTGACCAAGAGCCTCTAGAGATAAGACCATCCCCCCCTCTTCCTGGCACAGAGAGGGAGGCATCTTCACAGATAGAGGTTTCCCTTAGAAATGTAAATGTTTCCCAACAAAGGGGCAAACAAAGTCCACTCCTTGGAGCCTGAATCTCATCTGTAGTTTTAAAACTAACCAGCCTAAAAATCCTCATCATAAGCCATTTTAAAATTAAGCAGCCTAAAAATCCTCATCAATGTGAATTAACCTTTAGTAAATGAAAGCTTGTTTAAGTTTGTTGGTTTGATTGAAAATAGTCTTGTCAGAGTTGTCGGTATTTGCATACGATGCAGGCATGCAGCCTGGGTTTACTAGTCAAATAAGTTCACGTTGTCTGTTAAATTCGTCAGCAAAATAATAGCTTTAAAGGATGACCAGTTTTGTCTAATGTCTCGTGACGTTTTTATAGGTAATCTGAACATAATTGTTGGAAACAAACGGTTTAAATAGATAAAAGTGGGTACAATAACTGTTTTATGGTCTGTATACTTGGGGAAAAAAAAGAAAAACAGCTTCCAAATTCTTTTTGGTAACAATCTTGAGTTTTGCCAAGTTAAGTTCAATGATAAAAATCTGAGTATCTGGGTCATTTTTGAATTGGATAGAACACTGAAACATTATTGCTAAACGTACCTGAGTTATTTACTTTTGGCTTCTTATTGTAAAGAGGCTAAAAGCGTTTGGGTCTATTAAAAAGCATGCCCTGTGTTTTATTGTAAAACGGCGTGTTTCTGAAATTATGAAGTGTTTAGAATGCCGATATAAAAGACAATTCATAATTGCTTACCTTTTTAGTGTTTACTATGGTCTGTTAAGGGTTAAAAGGTCTTATTAACCTATATAATGAAAGCTACTGGAAATTAATGAGGAAAACAGCTCTATATTCAAGGAAAGTAAAATGTATGTTTTCAGTAAAGAAGGTACAAAGAATGGAAGTATTTTTGTTTGATGAGTTAAGAAAGATAAATTTGTCCTAAAGTACTAGAAAGGAAAAAAGAAAGACTTTGGGACAAATTCTGAAGGCAAAAAGAAAGTTGTAGTAGGTTTGTGAAGGAGAAATTCTGAAAGGAGTTTTATGCCTGGTGAAGTAGACTAAGATTAAAGTAAATCCAGTTAAGTAAATGAGTTTTAATGTTAATAATAAGCTGGTGCAGAAATTAAAATTTGCTTTTTCTCTCAAGATAATTTTCCTGAACTTTTGGTCTGCTCTTGATAAAGAGGTTATAAAAGGTGTTCCTTTGAGCAAGACAAATCTGTTTTAATGACTAAGGTCACTCTTAAGATTTTTGATTGTTTCTGGTGTCACTTTAAATGGATACCTGAGCATTGTCTGACAGTGAGCATTGTTTGAACAAGTGTTTTAAAGTCTTTTGGTATTTTTGACAAGCTTCTTGTCAAATATTCAAATCCTGAATAAAGGCTTACATTTGGCCTGGATGAAGGAAGAGAATTTCTCTGCAGATTTTCAGAGAGCCCCTGGGGCTTCACAGAGAAATTTGCTCTATCTTCCTATAAGGTGGAAGATTCTAAACTAATTAGGCTTATTTGGTATGTTAAACTACATGGGAAGCATTGTCAAATAAGCGATGATAAACTTTCTTAGGTGGTATTATGTGGGTGAATGTTATTAATATAGGTGTCTTACAGTTATATAGCATTCTTAAAATTCTGATCTGTCCTGGTTATTGGTCATAACTCCAGTTGTTATCTTGAAGTGTTGTATGTCACAGGAGCCAAGTTTCTTTGTCAATTGCCCTTCTGAGTCTTTTGTCCATTCACAGATAGTTGCTGTTTTACTCTGATGCTTTTTGCTTTTGCAAATATGTTTCATTTTCAGAGAAATTCCTGGAAAGGATTCTGACACAGGATTCTAAACTACAGGTTTCTGATAAACTTTCAGATTATAAAACTGAACTGGGTAAGAAATTACAAAATTCTAACAGAGAAACTGTGCTCATAGATCTGCTAACAGAAGATTAAACTCAATAATCAATTAAACAGGACTGTGTGAACTGATGAGGAGGATTATAATTTTTTATGACTTCTGTTTGAAATATTCTTGAGTTTTGATGTGTTGTTTTGTTTTCTCATATTTAAGGAAATCTTTTTCTCTTTTTTCTTATGCTATGACTTAGAGCAATTTAGTGAAATTATAACTTTATGAGCAGAAATGAAACATTTATCTTTTTCTCCCTACCTGATCCCTCCAGAATTTGGAAATTCTTTGTGAGTGAGTATGGTTATATCGTGGCAATATAGTTTTTGCATAAGTTTAATAAGGATCTGTTCTCCTTATAACAGGACACATTGTTATATTACCAAAGCTTTGACTGGAATGTCATATTTGAGAAATATACAGGCTTGGATATGACAATACTGCCTTTGAGGAATAACGTTGACTTTCTGGAAATAAAGCTGCTTGGAAATATGGGCCTGGTACCTTGTTTACAGAGATTCTGGCAATCTTGCCCGGTAAGTAAGGAAGCTTGCTTATCTGGCAGGTGCAAGGAGCCTCAGAATGTTTTGGGGGACCTCGAGAAGAGAGGAGTCCACCCAAATCTGGAGGTACTGCAGGCAAAATCTGATGGCAAGTCCTTGGCTTGGCTTTTCAGGCCTCGAGAGGCCTTTAGAGTTCAATCTGAGATTCCTCATAAAAATTCCAGCAAAGCAGATTTAAAAAGCCTGTATAATCAATTGCCATTCTTGCTGCACTTATGTAAATAATTGGACCAAGTTTTATTGAAACTACACTTATTTTGCAAACTAGTTTATCTTAATTTGGCTATCTTTTATAAAAATGAGGGTGATTTTAGAGAGAAAATTATGTTTCAGTAGAAGCTTAGTACACATTAATGGATATTAGATTCTAGCTCTATTCTTCCACAGGATTCATCTATTACTAATCATAATGTCTCCTTGTGGCCATCTGTCTCTGATACCTGGGAGTACCCTGGCCACAATCAAACCTTTTCCTTCAATACTACTGCCCAAATACTAAGTAGATTTGCCTTGTCACGGGTGGATCATAAACAAAAACTTCCAAAGGTAAAGTCCCCAACTTATCAATATACACAGGATGGACTGTATCAAATTGGCTCACTCCTACTAGTGGTCAACTCAGTCAAAAGGCCACTCTATGTTGGGAACAAACCAATCACACCTGTGATATATGGCCTAATAGCACCCGACCTATGGGAAAAATTCCCTGTTATATGTGTTCTCATATCATAGCCTTAAGAAATACTGATTGGTTTGGGACTGACTAGGATAGACGGCCCAGCATACGTTGGTTAGCCCCTAATGGCACTCAGTTGCTATGTGCCTCCAACTTAAGGCTTTGGCTGCCACCTGGATGGATTGGACAATGCACCCTAGACTTCATCTGGATGCAAGGTAGAACTACATTTACTATATCTCCTCCTGCTAACCTACCCAACCTGCAAGAGCACTGGACACGCTGTGTCTTCCACTGGTATGACCATGTTGCCTCAATTTTCCTTCCCCAATTAGGAATCAAAAGTGTCATCTGGCACATGGAAACTCTAAACAAATTTACTATGAAAGCATTAAATGATACACAGCATAGCCTTTCTCTGCTCGATTTAGAAGTATCCCAAATACGTAAGGCAGTCCTCCAAAACCGAATGGCACTGGATGTCTTGACAGCAGCACAAGGGGGGCACTTGTGCCATTATAAAAACTGAATGCTGTGTTTATATTACTGACTACCATCAAAATATCTCTGGCTTCCTATCTGATATGAGCCACCAAATTAAGTCCATGTCTGACCCTACCCTATCTCTAAATGACTGGTTGACTCTTGGTCAGGACCAGGTTTCTAGACTAGTATCAAAACCTTATTCATTGGGTTAATCATCTTACTTGTATTTCTTATTATAATTTGTTGTCTATTTCATTGTTTGTCTTCTGCATGTCAACAAAGTTTCACCTCCTGGACCACCTCTCGTCAAATGCTTCTCTCGTCGCCAGAGGATCTGTACACCTTGTCAGCCTTGGACTCCACGGGTGCAGCCTTCCGGTCCTCTGAACCTCCTGCCTGTACCTATGGCCCCATTTAGGGACAGCTCTATGATCTTGTACAGCTGGAAGTAGTTACAGAAGACTGACCATCGTCCATATCCCCAAAAGATTTCGGGGCCAAATGGGTTCGGGGGGGGGTTATGATGAGGATTTTTAGGCTGGTTAATTTTAAAACGGTTTATGATGAGGATTTTTAGGCTGGTTAATTTTAAAACTACAGATGAGAGGCAGGCTCCGAGGAGTGGAATTTGCTTGTCCCTTTGTTGGGAAATATTTACATTTCTAAGGGAAACCTCTATCTGTGAAGATGCCTCCCTCTCTGTGCAAGGAAGAAGGGGGATGGCCTTATCTCTAGAAACTCTTAATCAATGCCAGAGGCAAGAACTTAAGTTGTTTACTGTCTGGCAACCTCACGTAACTGACCTCCCCCCCAAATCCTCCTTTGTCTTTAGCTGAGGATAATATTTAAGCGGTGACTTCTGCCATTTACTCAATCCGGTTTGCTTCTTATCTAAAAGTTGTGGGACTGCCCAATGGCCAGACCCTACCAGCGCTGGTACCATTTTAACTTTTTTTTGTCTTGTAAAGAGATAAGTCTCAAATTTAGCCTTACTCTCCACCCAACTTTGCAGCAGAAGCAGCAGAAGCGGCAGCAGCAGTGGCTCCTCCTGTCCGTGGGCCCTGCCCCCATGCAGCAGCCTAACTGCCCATGGGTCCTGTCCCCATGCTATTCTATTCTCTAAATAAAAGAGCACTACTGCCAGATCTTAAGAGTCTAAGAAATCTTTCTTTCGACTCCTCGGCTCACCGACCCCACATCAATACCAAGAGTTTCCTTTCGCCTACTTTTTCCCTGGCTATATATTCAGATCAGTTGCCTGCTTTCTCCTTTGAAGCGGTTTTGCTGTCCTACTGGTTCCCTCATTAGTAGGTAATATAGAACTTCAGCATGTGTTCACTCTGTAATACGTGTAGTGACATGTATGTGAATTATGTTTCTATTACATTTTGAACAATATGCTAGTGCCTGACGTATCCTTCCTCTTGCCTCTGTATCTCCATTGAGAAGATTGTTTTGCTGAGTTTAACTTCCTGTAATTTATATAATTTTTTTCAAAATACAAAGTTAAAACTTTGATGATACTTTCTTCCCAACCTGATACTTTTTCTGTGTGCCTTCCACCTGGTCCCAGATGATGGGTGGGTACTTTGCATGAATGGGGAATAGGGTGAGGGGCTGGGCTGCAAGGCTGTTTTCCTGAGCACAAATCATAAGGGCACACAGATATTACTGAAAAAGTAATAAGATGAAGAAAATTCTGTTTACTAGAACAATTCTCAGTCCGTGGCTTGGAATTGGAAGAAATTCTCTGATCTGTTGTTTGCCACCAGACCGAACATGTCCCAGGCCTGCTCAGCTGCCCCTGAGTAGGAAGGACCCAGAACCTGGGGCTTTTGTGTCACAAAAGGAGGCAAATAAAGGAGTGGCTGGGTTGACCTTCAGTCCCATTGCAAAACTCAGCTCTCTGCAACATGGAGTCTACGTGAATGATGAACACTTATTTAATTTATTCAACAAATATTTATCTATACCTTCTTTGGGCTGGGTACTATTCTGGCCATTAGGGATAATAGAAGTAAACAAAATAGGCCTAGCGGCTGCCCACTTCAATCTAGTGAGGAGTGATAGATAATTAGAATAAATAATGTGTATATGTCAAATGTTGGTAAGTGCCAGGAAAAAAAATTAACTGGGTGAAACATTTGGGGGTTAGGGCTGAGTATTATGAAAAATAGGAGTGTCAGGCCAGGCCTCTGTGGCAGATTGCCAGGAGCAGAGACCTAAAGATAGGGAGAGGTGCTGAACAGGAATTAATCAAAGGCCCAGAGGCAAGAGCAGCTGCGGCCTCAGGAACTTTCAGACAGCATCATTGGAGTGGAGCCCTGTGCTCCTGTAGTGGTGGTAGGACTGGAATTCAAAGAGAAAATGGAAGCCCAGATTTGTAGTCCATTGTAAGGATTTCCTTCTGGATAATTGGGATATAATTTTGAAGATTTTGAGCTGGAAACACGATCTGGCTTATGCTTTTGACAAATAGAAATGGCCAGCAATAGGATATATTGGAGTATATGAGGAAGCCATTTGGTGTAAACCTAATTCGGCCTGACTTTGTTTTTTTTCCCCAAAAGGGCCTGAAGTGGCCATTGAGCATGCATTGTATACCTGATTTAAACATTTACAATGGCAAGAACAAATGGCCTTAAGATAAAGGCACAACTTCCCCCCACACTGGCATTTCCTTAAGGATAAGCATCTTTCCTTAGGCTAGGAACTGATTGCTGTGCTTGCCTTTGACCACGCAGCTCACCTGTGATCACCCAGCTCCAGACAACAGACCTGCCACCCTGCTGTGTTCACTGAGACGGCAGACCTACCTGCTGTGTCCATCAATCACTGTGCCGACAGAGCAGTCTCACGACTATTGTAAAAGGGATATTTCAAGCATATGTGAAACATCCTCTTTGGGGGTATATAACCACTCTGTACGCCTCACTTCTTTGGTTCCCTTTCTTCCTTTGTGAAGAAAGGCCCTGGGCCATGGTCCTCACATTTTAGCTCAGAATAAACTCACCCAAATTTTCGTTTATAAATTAGTTATGGATTATTTTTGTCAACACTTTAAAAGGATTACCCCCAACTGCTGTGTAGAAGACAGACTGGGCACAGTGGGGAAGAACTAAGTGAAGGGCAGAGACTGGAAGAACAGTGAGGAAGCTGACACAATAATCCAGGCAAGAGACAGGGTGATTTGTAAGAGGAGTAGAGGTGGGGAGAAGTGGTTGGATTCTGGCTATATCTGAAGGTCGATCCTGATGATGGGTATAGGAAGCTGATACTTAGGTGTTCTGATTAAAAAGATTACAAAAACCTCCAGGGAAGTGTCCAGCATAGCACACCTACAGGTTATTACCTGAAGAGTTAACAGGAATCAGATTTAAGGAGTCCTGTTCTAGGTGAATTGCAATAAAGATGTGATCCACTCAGATAAACAAAGTTACAAGCTCAGAAGACACCTTGATAATAAAAGTGAGTAATACCTACCTGGACAGGATTGGAAAGGGTTATTTTAAATGCCCTCCTAAGTGTGTGTGTGACGGTGGATGGCAGGGGTGGGGTGGTGTCTGTGTATGCACTGAATCAGCCAGGCATTAGTAAATTGATAAAGATGCTAAAAGGTTTTCTTGTGAAAGAGTTAACAGCACAAATTTGCAAACCAGACCGATTATATTTAAATCCTGGCTTTGCTCCTTTACTAGTGTGGGGGCCTGGAATTGGCCACCCCAAGATATGTCTCTTTGGCATGATGATTATTTGGGGCTGGTCTCTTTGCAGACAGGAATGCAACTGAAAAGTAGAATTTACCCTTTGGAAGAGACATTTACATTGTAAAGGATATCTCCATCTGTAAAGATATCTCCTTCTCTACCAGGAAGAAGGGGGATGACCTTATCTTTAGAAACTCTTAATCAATGGGGAAGGCAAGGACTTAAATCTGCATTTGTTTATTGTGCTTGTCTGGTAACCTCCTGTAAGTGACTCCCCCCACCCCCAACATCCTCCTTTGTCTTTAGCTGGATATGATATTTAAGGTGGGGGCTTCAGCCATTTTGGCAAGTTGCTCAGCTTGCCTGAGCCTCCCATGTATACATGTTATAAAGCTTTGTTTAATTTTCTCCTGCTATTCTGTCTCATGTGAATTTAAGTCGTTCTCTGGCCAGATGAACCCAGAGAGGGTAGAGAAAATGTCTTCCTCCCCTACACTAGCCAGGTAAACTTGAAAGATGTGCCTTAGTTTCCCTATCCATAAAATGAGGATGTCCACTTGGCAGAGTTGGTGGGGGTTGAAGCCAGGTACCTGAGGATTACTGTAAATACTCAATAAGAACATGATTACCCTTAGACCTTGTTCCCAACATAGGCACAGAAGAAAAGAAGTTAATCTTACTGATTTCCTGTTTTCTTGTTTAACCTGAGGTGTGATTCAAGGATCACAAGGATTTATGAGTTTGTTTTGCAGGAAAAAAAGAATGTCTTCAAAGAAGTTATGATCACCAGATAACCAGTCCCTTGCTGCCATTGATACCCAGTAGTCTGATTGCTCAAGGGGTTATCTGGAGTGAAAGAAACACATATTTCCCCTTTGTTTCTGTGAATCTCTTCCTTCCAAGCCCCTTAGCTCTATAAAGACCCCCTGCTTTCTTCTTTCATAAAGATGGTGTCAGCGAAAATAATCCATAACCAATCTATAAATGAAAATTTGGGTGAGTTTATTCTGAGCTTAAATCTTAGCATTATAACCCGGGAGAGTCTTTCCACAAAGGAACAGAGCACTCCAAAGAAGGGGGGGTACACAGGGTGGTTATATACCCTCAAGACTTTGTTTCACATATGATTGAAATGTCCCTTTTACAATAGTCACGAGGCTGCTCTGTCAGCACAGCGCTTGATGGAAACGGCAGATAGGTCTGCTGTCTTAGTGAATGCCGCGTGGTGGCAGATGTGTTGCCTTGGGCTGGGTGGTCACAGTTGAGTGCTGCAATTGGTTCCCAGCCTAAAGAAAGATGCTTAATCTTTAAGGAGATGCCAATGTTGGGGGGGGGGAGAGAAATTGCACCTTTATCTCAAGGGCCTTTGCTCTTGCCATACGGAATCTCTAAAGCAGGTATACAATGCATGCTCAACGGCCTTGTTCAGACCCTTTTGGAAAGACAAGATCAGGCCGAATTAGGTTTACACAAAATGGCTTCCTCATATACTCCAATATATCCTATTACTTGCCATGTTTATTTGTCAATGGATTTGAGAGAAGTCATCCTCCCATCTTCTCATTTTGGCTAATTTGATTACACCTTTCTCCCTCTCCAAGCACTCAGTCTCAGTGATTGGCTTATTACACATTGGACACAGAAGTTGAAATTAAGAGGTTCAATATCAGAGTGCGGGGTTAGCACTAAGAGGCTGAATATACAAATGGACAATGACTAGACCATATATAAAAATAGAACTCTGACTCACAATCTGTGACATATAGCTCAGAAAACCAATCAATTATCTACAGTAGCCAGCCTACTACCTACAAGTCAGTCTTGTGGGGAGTCAGACTGCTATTTCTTGCAAATAGTCCAGGAAGCCAAACAATAGTCCTGGTACCATTGGTCCAAAATGGGCAAGATTCGATTAATAACTGACAGCTTCCCTAATTTTCATCCCCACTTCCAATTTAGGTCCAACCACAGAAAACCACATATACTCCCCTAATTAATCACATAGGATGCCCTACTTCTAGTTACCCCACCTACAGTTTCCCCATGTCAACAGCCTCCAGTGAGGGCATACTTGGACTTCCTTAAAGCTTCCCCACTCCTCTGCCTGCCTTTGAATCTCTGTCAAATGCAAGTGGTGGTGGCTGACTCCCTTGCTATAGCAAGCTCTGAATAGCCTTTGCCTGCTCTTATTTGGTTGATCTTCATTTATTTCCATTGCTGACTGGAGGAGTCATTTCTTGTAGAAATAAGAGTCAGATTAGGGCCAGCCCTGTGGCTGAGTTGTTAAGTTCATGTGCTCTGCTTCAGCTGCCCAGGGTTTCACGAGTTCAGATCCTGGGTGCTGACATGGCACCGCTCATTACGCCATGCTGAGGCAGTGTCCCACATGCCACAACTAGAAGGACCCACAACTAAAATATATAGCTATGTACTGAGGTGATTGGGGGAGAATAAAGCGGGGGAAAAAAAGAAGATTGGCAACAGTTGTTAGCTCAGGTGCCAATCTTTAAAAAAAAAAGAATATTGATATATGCTAATTATAAAATTTAAAAAAAGAAAAGAATCAGATTAATCATCTTTCCCACATTTTCAGTATTTCCACGTGTCTGGTTTCCTCTTTTGAGTAAAGAGACAGCAACACCAGAAGGTGAAGTCTATGCTAGGGTGACCACCTTCTGGTCCTTATTCATCTACCGTGCAAAGATGCCAGTCTGTTACTGAGGTGATGGCTGTGGGAATGGGGGAAGAAGTGACTGACTGTGGAGACCTACTCAGAATCCCAGAGTTGGTGTGAAGAGTATATTTGTTGACACAAATAATCAATAACCATTCTATAGATAAGAGATAAATTACCTTTACTTGAGCCAAACTAAGGATTATAATCTGAGAAGTCAGTTTCCACAAAGGAAGAAAGCCTTCTGGAGAAGTATGGTTTTCAGTACAGTTTTATACCTTTTTAGAACAAAGAACATACATTAAACATGCCCAGGATACAAATTCATTGAAGTTTCAAAGAGGTATTCAGTTGCAAAATAGCAAGTCAACATGACCCTACTGTCTAGAGAAGGGAACTTATCTTCAGGAGTACTGATATAGGCATTACCCATACTGGTGTTATAAGAGGGGAAGTACGCATTCTTATCTTAATAGAGTACATTCTTTTATTTTGAGATAATGTTTAATGAACTCTTTACTTTAATGGTTAAAACAGATGTATAATGTATGTTTGATGAGCCATAAGTCAGGTTTCTTTAGTTCAAGCCAAATCAGTTTTAAACCAGAATAGCTAGCCCACATACCTCCATATGTGAAAATACTTTGTCACTTTAAACTGAAGACATGTGAGATACAACAGATGCAGAAAGAAGTCTTCTCAGAGCTTCTCTTATGTAATTAAAAGCAGCAACTTCTAGGAAAAGAGACTGCCATAAATTCCCACTTTGACGTGAGTCTATGCCTAGGAAGAAGATTGAGAATAAACATATCATAAATCCCCTCTCTGGGGGAGTTTCATGACCATGAAAAAGACAGACAGACCACTTGCACCTGCATAAACAAACATTTTCAAAAACTTTATGTTGAATTTAGCTGGAAGAATCATCTTCATTAGAAATGTCAAATAAACCTCTCCTGCATGTGTTATAGAGAATGTATAAATTAGATTCAAACAAAGATATATGGAACGCATCTAGTAAGTAGCTTGTCAGAACCCATATTATATAAAATTGTTTAAACAATTTACTACATGTATTAAAACTGAATATTACTTAGACTCAGTGAACTAATACTGTACTGAATGCATCTTTCAAGGAGCTTGTTAGAACCCTCTTTGTAAGATTTGTTTACCTAAAAAACTCCATTTGTCTTTTCTAAGCAAACTTATTTGTTCTTCCCATACAAGAACTTTTCCCCCAGCCCTTTTCCCTACTAAGTTAAGCATGTAAGCCTGTGCCTTTAAGCATTTAGTGAGCTAGCTACTTATTTTGTTAGCTCCTGTGTGCATATGAATAAATCTTTTTTCTCTTATTAACCTGTCTTTTGTCAGTTTAACTTGCAGGCCCTCAGTTAATGAATCTAAGAGCACAGAGGAAAATTTTTTCCTCCCTGACATGGCTGATGTAAGAGACTTAGGGAATGAAAAATTAACAAGATTGAGTGAGGAATGGAAAGGTTTAGAGAAAAGGATTTAGTCAATGATGCTTCTAAGATTTTAATAATAAGAACAGTGGTAGGATCTTTGACACTCCATAGATTGGCTTTGCAAGGTTAACCCTACTAGGGTCTTAAATATCCCCCCCTGCCCCACAGATGCGAATAGATCACAATTCCACTTATCTTTAAATTATCTTATTAAAAACATAATTTGTTAAGTATTAGAGACAAGGGGGCATTTGTCATGGTTGTAGACTATGCTATACATGCCTTTTGAATACAATGTAGAATTTAATCATTCAACAACTGTGGAAAGTAGATAACTATGCCTGTTTCACAGATTAGGTACTACCATTCAGAGACAAAAAGTAACCTCCCCAAACCTGTCAACTAGTGGAAGGTGACCCTAGACTGAGCTTTATCTGGCTCCAAAGCCCAAACATCCTTTTTACACTAATGGAAAACTTCCCTTACGAGAAGTATTTCCATACATGTGAAGTCCCCAGTAACTTCACTGTAGTAGTGCAGGGAAGCACTTTCCATAAGAAAAACCAAGCATCTAGACTTGTTAATGCCTCACTTTGTTTCATTGTTTGGGGATGGTTTTAAATCTCCCTGATACAACTAACTAGAAAGGAGAATTAAAGCCATGCTTTTCACTGGCGTTGTTTGCTCATCAGAGGTTTTCCTGAAAGCTACCTTCAAGTGACAGCTAGAAGTAAGATGCATTAGGACTTTGGTTTTGTTTCATGAGTTCGTGAGTGAATGTCTCTAGGTTTATGTTTGGCACCAAAGGCCTCATATATATTTTATGATGACCAGGCAAGTTGGTATCTCCAAGCACCAGGCAAGAGCATGTCACATTCGTGCTCCCTAGGAGTGCTCTCTGCCTGCATTTTATTGATGAGTTATGGAAGCAGACTCTTGCTCCTCCAGCCAGCTGCAGCAGAGTCTAAGCTGTCCATTTCAGTCAGATGAGGTCTTCTAAGATGTTTCAAAATACACGACTGTTCAGTGGATGTCTCTCTCTTTTTCATAGCTTTGATCTAACGTGGTATCGACATCTCTTTTTTGGTAACCTCTACTCCCTCTTCACCTGCCTCAAAAATAAGTTGTGATCACTTTGAGTGCATGCATATTGTCACATACATTTTTGTATCCCTAAATCCTGGAACAATGTCAAAGACAATAATAGACATTGAATAAATGTTTAAAGAAAGGAGAGTATGTTAGAGAAGTGGAAGGAAGTTAGGAGTATGGGATATGTATTATAAATGTGAGTTTTAAAGTCCTATTAAATTCCCTCCTAGAGATATCCCTTTGCTAAACTTTGCAATCTTAGTGAAATGTCTACATTATTATTCTGAATCAAAGTTTAAAACTGGGAAAATTTTGGTTGTCAGAACCTTTGAAACAACTTAGCAAACAAAATCCACCTCACTGATTCACTAAAAGTTGTGCTAAGCATAACCCAAGCTTAAGCCTAAGCATAACTTCTCTCTTTCCATTGTCCTCTAGAAATCCCCTTGACCACTCTTTGAAGCCCAGGTGCATTAAGGGTTGCTGGATGAGCTGTGCACATTCAGCCCAATGTTTGTTGGATGCTTGCCTTGATTTGATAGTTCCTGATTTATATCTGTTCTGTCTCATCAGTTCTTTAATGCTATTGTCCTCCTTTCTGTCTCCCACAAATAAATTAGAAAAGTCACTGTGCTGAGTAGCCACTGATTATTTCCATTTTGTGGTCGAGCAAACTCTTCTGATTAAGATCATGTTTCAGGACAGTGTCTATCTCTTAATGGGCAAAGAGACAAACGGTAGAGAGTAACTCTTGGATGATCCAGACAACCCTTACCCTTGTTATGTTCTATTCTATATAGTACATGCAAATATCTTCATGGTCCAGGCATGAGTCAATGTCTAAGCAGGAAGCAGCCAAGTATAAGGCAATAGAGAGGGGTGAGGACTGTGGCTAAATTGAAGAGTAGGAATCTAGCCAATGGTCCATTCATTTATTTTTAGAACATTGAACTGACCAAACAGATCATGATTACAGTTGCTGTGGGCATTCAGTTTGTGACCCTTGGTCTGTATATAAAGGTTGGCCTGAATATCATCCTAACTATGAAGGGATATCTGGAATGTCTTCTTACCAAATTTTCACTATCTATCCCAATTCTTGACCTTCTTAAGGTGCAGTTCATGTCTTACCTTTATCTGGTTGCTTTAGGCCTTGCCTACCTGGCACAGTTGGCACTCAATAATTATTAACTGAACAATTGAAAGAGTTGCAGGTTGTTGTCTCTGGGTTACTAAAGCACTTACAGAGTAGGTGCAACATAATTTAGACCTTAACTATGGATGTTTCTCTATTTCAGTGTTTCTCAATCTTAAGCATTACATGACCCTTTTAAAAAGAAAAAAGTTTTTTTTCTCAGCATCCAGAATCTCTACAAGGGTTGTGATAGAGTCTGAGTTAACCCCACAATATCAGTTCTCTTCTTCTTCCATAAAAATAGATCCCCACTTTTTAGAATAATGAGGATTATACTTTTCAGTTTCTCTTGTACTTGGTGTTTGCAAGTAATCCATTGCATTAGTTTGCTCAGACTGCCATAACAAAATACCACAGACTGGGTGTCTTAAAGAATAGAAATTTATTTCCTCTTAGTTCTGAGGACTAAAAATTCAAGATCAGGGTATCAACAGGGTTGGTTTCCTCTGAGGCTTCTCTCCTTGGCTTGCAGATGGCTGCTCTCTTATTACCTCTTCATGTGATCAACCCTCCGTGTAAGTGGCCGTGGTGTCTCTGTGTGCAAATTTCCTCTTATAAGGACACCAGTCAGATTGAATTCAGGCCCACCCTATCAGCCTGATTCTAACTTAGTCACCTCTTTAAGTGTCCCATCTCCAAATATAGTCACACTTTGAGGTACTGGTGGTTAGGACTTCAACATATGAATTGGGCGTCACAATTCAGTCCATAATATTCCACCCACTGGCACCCCAAAATTCATGTCCTTCCCACATGCAAAATACATTCACCCCAGTCCCAACAGCTGAAAAGTCTTAACCTATTCCAGCATCAACTCTACGTCCCAAATCTCATCTAAATATCATTTAAATCAAATGTGGGTGACTTAAGGTGTGATTTATCCTGAGGCAAAATTCCTCTCCAGCTGTCAACCTGTGAAACTAGACAAGTTATCTACTTTCAAAATACAATGATGGGATAGGCATAGTACAGATATTCCCATACCAAAGGGAGAAATGGGAGAGAAGGAAGCAGTGACAGGTTCTAAGCCAGTTCAAATCCTAGCAGGGCATTAGATTTTAAGGCTTGAGAATAATTCTCTTTGGCTGGATGTGCTGTCCTGTGGTCTCAATGGGGCGGCAGCCCTGATTTTTGGGCCGACTGTTGTGGGGGTGGTTCAGCATTGCCCCTCTGTTCTGGGTTGTAGCCCTGCCCTTCAGGCCCTGGTTGTTGGAAGCCTTACCCACTGAAACTCAGATAGCCTCCCACTGTGGAACTGAAGAGACAACCCCAGCTTCAGGATAATTTTTCCCCTTTCTTGAAGGATAAAGCACATACATAACCCAATAGTTATGTTATCCAGTCCTGAAGAATCTCAGAAGTCCAACAGCCTCTGTCCCCTTTGGTTAAAGATGGCAATGTTTCTGCTGGTATAACACAATTTCTATTCCTGGCTTCTGCTGAGATGGCTGATTAGATCCATAAGTCACACCCAAAATCTTTTGTGGAGTGATTGCCCAACCACTCTTGGGGTTCTCTTTAGAGAAACACATTGGACCTTGGTCTACTTTTTGTCCTTGTGTGGATGCATTTGTCTTGTATGTGAGTACTTTTGGATTTTGTTTTTGCTAGGTGAGTTGCTATGACACACACAGTCATCAATTCTCTGTCTCTCAATTTGCATTTTGTGTGACTGAAAGGAGGGACCCTCATTTGGGAGAGATCCAAGGGATTGTGGGACTTCACCTTCTGTTTTTGTCCTGCAAGAGTCAGATTTTGTCTTTGTGTAGGTACGTTTGTCTTGTGTAACAGTCAGCTATAGAGAACACTAATTCAATCCCCACCTGTAGACCCCTGGGCTACAATCTCCAAAACTGGGCAACTTTTAGCTATGAGCCCATGAAGAAGGAAAGAGATGATATTGTTTTATAACACCATGTGACCACAGTATTCTTTATGGATCCTTAAATTGGAAAAACTTCTAAATTGGAATTTTTTTTAGAAAGCTCTCATAATGAGTAGTTTTAAGAACATAATCAAATTTAGGGTCTCAGCTTCCTCTCATGGCCTTTATAGATGCAAATGAAAGTTCCATCCCCAACCTGAAGGTAAATTGGTCTAGGCTTAAATTGCACACTTGGAAAGAGAGCCTGTACATTTTACTAAAGTTTTAAAACAATAACTGTGGGGTCTTTATGTATGTGTCTATATCTTGACTATGGATGATATGGCCAAAATAAAGAGCTCTGTTTAATTGGCTTAAAGTAAGCACTTACATAAATTATTTCTAAATGTAATAGAAACTAACCAAAATGTCTTCCAAATTAACATAATATAAAATAAAGTTTGGTAAACAAAAGCTTATTTAAGTTTGTTAGTTTGATTCTTTGACTGTTATCAACATTTGCTATGGTGTAGACATGTAGACTTTATTTTTCAAACAAGCTCATGTTATCTCTGTTATGAACCTGATTAGCAAAAATAATAGCTTAAAATGATAGCTAATTTTGTCTAATGTGTCATGAAGTTTTCCTGGGTAATCAAAACACAATTGTTAAGAACAAATGGTTTAGATAGAAATGGGTGCAACAATTATGTTTTATGGTACGTATGTTTGAAAAACAGCTTCCAAATTCCTTTTGGTAACTTAGAACTTTAGAGTTTTGCTAAATTAATTTAAATGATAAAAATTTGTCAAGTATCTAGGTCATTCGCACATAAGATAAAATATTAGAAATCTATTATTGAGCATAAATTTGTCTACATCTCATTTCTTATCTCAGAGAAACTAAAAGATGCTTAGGTTTACTGATAAATTTTTTACATGCTGAGAAATTTTCTATGAGAAAGCATGTATTTTTAGAAAGTCTGTATATAGGGAAAGTAAAATGTATGTTTTCAGTAAAGAAGATATAAAGACCAGAGATATTTTTTCTTTGTTTTGTTAAGAAAGATAAATTTGTCCTAAGGTACTAGGAAAGGAAAAACATGAGACAAAATCTGAATAAAAAGTAAGTTGTAGAAAGTTTGTGAAAGTAAAACCCTGAGGAGTTTTATGTCTGGTGAAGGTGACTAAGATTAAAGTAAATCCAACTAAGTAGAGAAGTCTTAATGTCAAAAGTAAGCTGGTACAAAATTAGAATTTGGGTTTTTTCCCCCTCTCTTAAAAGGATAGTTTTCTTGAACTTTTAGTCTGCTATTGATAAAGAGATTATAAAAGGTGTTTGTTTGTTTGACTAGCCTACCAAAGGTTAGGGGTTTTGCATCTGTATTTTTATCAGGCTGTTAATTACAAGTGCTAAGGTTTTTCTTACAGCTATTTAATTTTTTGCATTGGCCTGAAAGCCTTTAATTGTCACCATGGTTAAATGGATAATTAAACATTGTTTCATAGGGACCTATGATATTATGTGGGTAAATGTTATTGATAAAAATTATATAACATTACTAAAATTCTGATCTGTCCTGATTCTCAATCATAATTCTAGATATTATCTTGAAGTGTTGTATATCACAAAAATACCAAGTTTCTTTGCCAACTGCCCTTTTGAATCTTTTGTCCATTCACAGATAGTTGCTGTTTTACTCTGATGCTTTTGCAAGTGTTTCATCTTCAAAAATATACATGGAAAGGACTCAGACACTTACTCTAGAATACAGATTTCTGAAAATCTTTCAGGTTATAAAACTGAGCTGGGTAAAGAAATTACAGAACTGTAATGGAAAACCAATGGCCTCATGAGGCTGTTAACAGAAGATCAAGAGTTGATATCATGGCACTGAATGAAATGAAGATGATTATAATTTTTATGACTTTTCATTTGAGATATTGCTAATTTTTAATGTTTTGTTTCTCCAGATTTAAGGAAAGTTGTTTCACTCTTCTCTTAAACTAACTTCTCAATCTCCAAGCACTAATGTCTCAGTGATTGGCTTACTGAGATTAAGAGAATAGTTATCACCCTCCAGTATCTGGTTTCAAAGTCAGTCCCAGATCAAGGTGCCAGCAGAATTGTTTTCCTCTGAGGCCTCTCTCCTTAGTCTATGGATGGTCACTGCCTTACTGCCTCTTCACATGGTTGTCCTTCAGTGCATATGCACCCCTGGTGTCTCTGTGTGTCCAAATTCCTCTTCTTATGAGGACACCAGTCAGATTGGATTCTAATGAACTCATTTTAACCTAATCACCTCTTTAAGGGCCTGATTTACAAATAGTGTCACATTCTGGTGTACTGCAGATTAAGGTTTCAACATATAAATTTGGAGGTGGGGGTACACAATTCAACCCATAATACATACCAGAGGAATGTAAACAGGCATCTTCCTTAAGATATGGCATCTTCCAGGAATCTTCCTTCAGAGACAACTGGTAGCAGTTAGTAATTGTATAAGGACTAATAGAATTATAAATTTTACATTTTGTGACTCTATATAGTCATTAATTAATATAATGATTATCATCCTTTGAGTGAGGGGTATTTGGGGAACAGGATATGCATACAAGGCTAAATTATCACCTAAGAGATTACTTACAAATTGCAAATGCAAAAAATTGCTTTTAATGGAGAGATTCACTGGGCAACACCTGAAACAAATAATTAAATGCTGTATCACTAATAGTGGAATGTGATGTCATCTGCCTTCTGATGTGATGCAATATAAAATGTACAACATCATCTATGAAAAATTCTTGCCAAAAAATTTTGCCAAACCTTAACCTGAACCTAATCAAGTTTCTAGGCCTAACTTCCAGTTTTCAGGACATATAGGGCTATAAGAGCAAATGAAATACCACCATGGAGAAACAATCAATTTCAGGAGTTGTATTTTTAACTGGTAGCGTTTTAACTTAAAATAATATATATCCATCTGTGTCTAAATTTCATCTGTTTAAAGAGTTTTCTCCTATGTGAGCTCATCAGTTGAAGTTTTGCTTTTTATAGTATCATAGTATTACATTATCTATTTTGAAATAATATATGTACAATGACAACATCATTCCATCCTTACTTTCTTCCTCATAAAATACACTTCCAATGTTTAATTTCCTTTCATTAAAATATAAAAATTTTATTTCAAAGTTTATGTAAAGAAATTAAAATCTACATGTGCGATTCATGTTATTTGTGGTAAAATATTTTCTGCATAATAAAATTATAATAATTAAAAGTCTTGCGCACACAAAATTCTCTGTAACTTGTAAAAGTCCAATGAGATAAGATTGTAAATATACAATCAACTGTTCAAGTTTGATTGGAGAGAATAACTTTTGATTTGTAGTAAAAAGTAATTCATAAGATAGATTTAAACTGTGTCTTACTTGGAGATTTGGGGAGGAAGAAAGGCTAGGCATTTAAAGAATAAGTTTCCTGGGACCACTGTGGCCAACAGCTACTCAAAGGCTGATGTTTGCAACATAGAAAATAATTAGTAAATCAATAACTGGAACTTGATGCAATGGATTCTGCAACGAGTTAATATTAAGGCTTGGGTTTTCCTCTTCCACTAATTAGCCATGAGATATCTGGCCATTTTCAGCCTCTCTTGTCTTCAGTTTATAAATGTAAAAGAGGACACTGGACAATGCAATGATCCACAATGTTATTTGACTCTCACAACCTTTTCTTAAAATATGCTGTAATAGTCCTTTTACTATCCTAAAATGAAATTCATAAATTATGTAACCTCCCACACACGTAACTTAAAACAACATAGTAATATAATTGCAATATAAAGGAGAAATTAAAGTTATTTATAATTAAATAATATGTATTTTGGTATGTAAATATTCAGCATTAGTTGAAGTGAAGTGGTTAAATAGTTGCAATTATATGGAGGATTACCATAACAAGAAGGCCGTGAAAGAGAATTGAACCAGGTGTTATATTATAAATGACATTACTATTGGTAATGTGAAGTCATGAAAAACTTTTAGTAGAGTCATAAACAAAATAGTTATGAACTTTCTTTATATTTACATAGAGGTTGGAGTCCTAGAAAATTTAGTGTATTGTTCAAAACCTACACTATGCTTACATGTAAAGCACAGTTTGATTATAGCCTTAAGATAACTATAAGCATATTCACCACATGAATATCTAGCATATCGTCCTAAAGTAATAGTGCAGAATTCTTTGCTGTATGGAACTGTGGGGGCCAACCTCTAGGATGGTCCCAATGATCTTCATCTCCTGATATTTCCACCCCCGTGTTATCTCCTCATACTTTTATCAGTAGAGATAATGGTGTGTGACTTGCAGCTAAAAGACATTACCACTCCCTTCTTGTTCTCTTTTTTTTTTTTTTTTTTTTTTTATTAATGTTATGATAGATTACAACCTTGTGAGATTTCAGTTGTACATTTTTGTTAGTCATGTTGTGGGTACACCACTTCCCCCTCCGTACCCTCCCCCCACCCCCCCTTTTCCCTGGTAACCACCGATCAGATCTCCTTATCAATATGCTAATTTCCACCTATGAGTGGAGTCATATAGAGTTCGTCTTTCTCTGACTGACTTATTTCGCTTAACATAATGCCCTCGAGGTCCATCCACATTGTTGTGAATGGGCCAATTTCGTCTTTTTTTATGGCTGAGTAGTATTCCATTGTGTATATATACCACATCTTCTTTATCCAATCATCAGTTTCTGGGCATGTAGGCTGGTTCCACGTCTTGGCTATTGTAAATAATGCTGCGATGAACATAGGGGTGCAACGGACTCTTGAGATATCTGATATCAGGTTCTTAGGATAGATACCCAGTAATGGGATGGCTGGGTCATAGGGTATTTCTATTTTTAACTTTTTGAGAAATCTCCATACTGTTTTCCATAGTGGCTGTACCAGTTTGCATTCCCACCAACAGTGTATGAGGGTTCCTCTTTCTCCACAACCTCTCCAACATTTGTCGTTCTTGGTTTTGGATGTTTTTGCCAATCTAACGGGGGTAAGGTGATATCTTAGTGTAGTTTTGATTTGCATTTCCCTGATGATTAGCGATGATGAACATCTTTTCATGTGTCTATTGGCCATATTCATATCTTCTTTTGAGAAATGTCTGTTCATGTCCTCTGCCCATTTTTTGATCGGGTTGTTTGTTTTTTTGTTGTTAAGCAGTGTGAGTTCTTTGTATATTATGGAGATTAACCCTTTGTCGGATAAGTGGCTTGTAAATATTTTTTCCCAATTAGTGAGCTGTTTTTTTGTTTCAATCCTGTTTTCCCTTGCCTTGAAGAAGCTCTTTAGTCTGATGAAGTCCCATTTGTTTATTCTTTCTATTGTTTCCCTCAACTGAGGAGTTACAGTGTCCGAAAAGATTCTTTTGAAACTGATGTCAAAGAGTGTACTGCCTATATTCTCTTCCAAAAGACTTATTGTCTCAGGCCTAATCTTTAGGTCTTTGATCCATTTTGAGTTTATTTTGGTGTGTGGTGAAAAAGAATGGTCAATTTTCAATCTTTTGCATGTGGCTGTCCAGTTTTCCCAGCACCATTTGTTGAAGAGACTTTCTTTTCTCCATTGTAGGCCCTCTGCTCCTTTGTCGAAGATTAGCTGTCCATAGATGTGTGGTTTTATCTCTGGGCTTTCAATTCTGTTCCATTGATCTGTGGACCTGTTTTTGTACCAGTACCATGCTGTTTTGATCACTGTAGCTTTGTAGTATGTTTTGAAATCGGGGATTGTGATTCCGCCGGCTTTGTTTTTCTTGCTCAGGATTGCTTTAGCAATTCGCGGTCTTTTGTTGCCCCATATGAATTTTAGGATTGTTTGTTCAATTTCTGTGAAGAATGTTCTTGGGATTCTGATTGGGATAGCATTGAACCTGTATATTGCTTTAGGTAGTATGGACATTTTAACTATGTTTATTCTTCCAATCCATGTGCAAGGAATGTTTTTCCATCTCTTTATGTCATCGCCTATTTCTTTCAAGAAAGTCTTGTAGTTTTCATTGTATAGATCCTTCACTTCCTTGGTTAAGTTTATCCCAAGGTATTTTATTCTTTTCGTTGCGATTGTGAATGGGATAGAGTTCTTGAGTTCTTTTTCTGTTAGTTTATTGTTAGTGTATAGAAATGCTACTGATTTATGCACGTTAATTTTATACCCTGCTACTTTGCTGTAGTTGTTGATTATTTCTAATAGTTTTTCTGTGGATTCTTTGGGGTTTTCTATGTATAAGATCATGTCATCTGCAAACAACGAGAGTTTTACTTCTTCGTTACCTATTTGGATTCCTTTTATTTCTTTTTCCTGCCGAATTGCTCTGGCCAGCACCTCCAGAACTATGTTGAATAGGAGTGGTGAAAGTGGGCACCCTTGTCTTGTTCCTGTCCTCAGAGGGATGGCTTTCAGCTTTTGTCCATTGAGTATGATGTTGGCTGTGGGTCTATCATATATGGCCTTTATTATGTTGAGGTACTTTCCTTCTATACCCATTTTACTGAGGGTTTTTATCATAAATGGGTGTTGGATCTTGTCGAATGCTTTCTCTGCATCTATTGAGATGATCATGTGGTTTTTGGTTTTCATTTTGTTGATGTAGTGTATCACGTTGATTGACTTGCGGATGTTGAACCATCCCTGTGTCCCTGGTATAAATCCCACTTGATCATGGTGTATAATCTTTTTGATGTATTGCTGTAATCGGTTAGCCAAAATTTTGTTGAGGATTTTTGCATCTATGTTCATCAGTGATATCGGCCTGTAGTTCTCCTTCTTTGTGTTGTCCTTGTCAGGTTTGGGGATCAGAGTGATGTTGGCTTCATAGAATGTGTTAGGGAGTTCTCCATCTTTCTCAATTTTCTGGAACAGTTTGAGGAGAATAGGTATTAAGTCTTCTTTGAATGTTTGGTAGAATTCTCCAGAGAAGCCGTCTGGTCCTGGACTCTTATTTTTGGGGAGGTTTTTGATTACCGTTTCTATTTCCTTACTTGTGATTGGTCTATTCAGATTCTCCATTTCTTCCTGATTCAGTTTGGGGAGATTGTAGGAGTCTAGGAATTTGTCCATTTCTTCCAGGTTGTTCAATTTGTTGGCATATAGTTTTTCATAGTATTCTCTTATGATCTCTTGTATTTCATTGGTATCTGTTGTGATTTCTCCTCTGTCATTCCTGATTTTATTAATTTGCGATTTCTCTCTTCTTTTCTTGGTGAGTCTGGCTAGGGGTTTGTCAATTTTGTTAATTCTTTCGAAGAACCAACTCTTTGTTTCATTGATCCTTTCTATTGTCTTTTTTGTTTCAATATCGTTTATTTCTGCTCTTATTTTTATTATTTCCCTCCTTCTACTGACTCTGGGCTTGCTTTGTTCTTCTTTTTCTAGTTCTGTTAGGTGTCGTTTGAGGTTGCTTACGTGAGCTTTTTCTTGTTTAGTGAGGTGAGCCTGTATTGCTATGAATTTCCCTCTTAGGACTGCTTTTGCTGCATCCCAAATGATTTGGTATGTCGTGTTCTCATTTTCATTTGTCTCCAGATAATATTTGATTTCTTCTTTAATTTCTTCAATGATCCATTGTTTGTTGAGAAGCGTGTTGTTTAGTCTCCACATTTTTGCACCTTTCTCTGCTTTTTTCTTGTAGTTGATTTCTAGTTTAATAGCGTTATGATCAGAAAAGATGCTTGATATTATTTCAACTCTCTTGTATTTATTGATGTTTGCTTTGGTTCCCAAAATATGGTCAATCCTTGAGAATGTTCCATGTGCACTTGAGAAGAATGTGTAACCTGCTGTTTTTGGATGAAGTGTTCTATATATATCTATTAAGTCCATCTGGTCTAATTTTTCATTTAATTCTATTATTTCCTTGTTGATTTTCTGTCTGGATGTTCTGTCCATTGGTGTTAATGGTGTGTTGAGGTCCCCTACTATTATTGTATTGTTGTTGATGTCTTCTTTTAGTTCTATTAAGAGTTGCTTTACAAATTTTGGTGCTCCTGTGTTGGGTGCGTATATATTTATAAGTGTTATGTCTTCTTGGTGGAGAGTCCCTTTTATCATTATATACTGTCCCTCTTTGTCTTTCTTTATCTGTTTTGCTTTGAAATCTACCTTGTCTGATATTAGTATAGCGACACCTGCTTTCTTTTGTTCATTATTAGCTTGGAGTATTGTTCTCCATCCCTTCACTCTGAGTCTGTGTTTGTCTTTGGGGCTGAGGTGTGTTTCCTGGAGGCAGCATATTGTTGGATCTTGTTCTTTGATCCATCCTGCCACTCTGTGTCTTTTGATTGGGGAGTTCAATCCATTTACATTTAGAGTGATTATTGAGACGTGGGGACCTACCACTACCATTTTGTGTCTTGTTTTCCGGTTTTCTTCAGTTTCCTTTGTTTCTCGTCCCATGGTTTAATCTGTTCTGATGTAGAGCTGCTACTCTCTGTTGTTGTCCTTCTACTTATCTCCTCTGCTCTTGGTTTTGTAGCCCCTTTCCTTTTTTGGATTTTTCAGGAATGAGGGTTTTCCTGAGGATTTCCTGAAGAGGAGGTTTTGTGGCAATGAACTCCCTTAATTTTTGTTTATCTGGGAAAGTTTTTATTTCTCCATCGTATTTGAAGGATATTTTCGCTGGGTAGAGAATTCTCGGCTGTAGGTTTTTGTCCTTCAGATTTTTGAATATATCATTCCACTCTCTTCTAGCCTGTAAAGTTTCTGCTGAGAAATCTGCTGATAGCCTGATGGGGGTTCCTTTGTAGGTTAGTTTCTTTTGCCTGGCTGTCCTTAATATTTTCTCCTTGTCGTTGACTTTTGCTAGCTTCACTACTATATGCCGTGGAGTTGGTCTTCTTGCATTGATAAAGTTTGGAGATCTATTGGCTTCTGTCACCTGAAGATCCATCTCCCTCACCAGATTTGGGAAGTTCTCAGCCATTATTTCTTTGAATAGGTTTTCTGCCCCTTTCTCCTTCTCTTCTCCCTCTGGTATACCTATAATCCTTACGTTGCATCTCCTAATTGTGTCTGATAATTCTCGGAGAGTTTCTTCATTTCTTTTAAGTCTTGCTTCTCTCTCCTCCTCTGCCTGCAACAATTCTATATTGCCATCTTCCAAATTGCTAATTCTTTCCTCCATATTATCGGCCCTACTGTTCAGAGCATCTAGATTTTTCTTAATCTCCTCTATTGTGTTCTTCATTTCCAATATTTCTGTTTGGTTCTTCTTTATCGTATCAAACTCTTTTGTGACATAGCTCCTGAACTCGTTGAGTTGTCGGTCAGAATTCTCTCTTAACTCAGTGAGTATTTTAATGATGGCTGTTTTGAAGTCATCATCATTTAGGTTATATATCTCATTTTCTTTGGGATTGTTTTCTGTGTATTTGTTACTTTCTTTCTGTTCTGGAGATTTAATGTATTTTTTCATATTGCTTGATGATGTTGATTTGTGCCTCCGCATGGAGATAGAGTTTAGTTGCTCCTTTCACTTGTTTCAGCTGCTGCGGTGGGGGGAGCAGCTGTTTATACTTCACCAACCAGGAACCCTGTCCGTAGTTGCTAACTGGGCCTGGGCCCCTCTTCGTAGCCACAGTGGCCCTTTGGATTCCCTCTTCTGCCGTGGGGGCCGTCACGGGGGGCTTCAGGCTGCAGGGGCCTACTGTTGTTGCCCACCTAGATGCGCTCTCTCCTTGGGGTCTGCAACGGTGTTATGGGCTTTTCCAGCGGCCAGGGGTGGGATCACTTATATTTGTCGCTCCGTTGCTGTCGGCACCCACCAAATCTCACTTGTCCTCTATGGGTCGCAGGAGAGCTATTGGCATCTTCTACAGTCTGTGGTTAGTACACCTAGCTATGCTGCTTTTGCCCTGGGGTCTTCCAGCCTTGTGGCTGGCGGCTGGGTGCCTTCTACTGGTGCTGTGCAGAGGCTTTCCCTAAGGCTTCTGTGAGCCTGTAGGGTTTCCCCCTAGGCTACTAAGCTGGGTCTCTGGAACTCTCTCCAGCCCCAGTCCTCTCCGAGATCTCCGGCAATCCCTAGCCTCACCGGGTGGGCAACGGCAGCTGGGGGTCGCCCCGTCCTCTGGGCTTCTCTCCGGGCCTCTGCCGGGAGCTCTGAATGCTCAGCGTGGCCCCTCTGCTACCGGCAGACAGAGAGTTTTGTCTGCTGCCTGGCGGAGCTCCGGCGCTTCCCCTCCGGGTCGCCGGACCCGCCTTTGAAAGTTCCCCCGCCCCGGTCCTCTCCGAGATCTCCGGCAATCCCTAGTCCCACGGGGCGGGCAACAGCAGCTGGGGGACGCCCCGCCCTCTGGGCTTCTGTCCGAGCCTCTGCCGGGAGCCCTGAATGCTGGGCGTGGCCCCTCTGCTAATGGCAGACAGAGAGTTTTGTCTGCTGCCTGGCGGAGCTCCGGCGCTTCCCCACCGGGTCGCCGGATGCGCCTTTGAAAGTTCCCCCGCCCCGGTCCTCTCCGAGATCTCCGGCAATCCCTAGTCCCCCGGGGCGGGCAACGGCAGCTGGGGGTCGCCCCGCCCTCTGGGCTTCTCTCCGGGCCTCTGCCGGGAGCCCTGAGTGCTCAGCGTGGCCCCTCTGCTACTGGCAGACAGAGAGTTTTGTCTGCTGCCTGGCGGAGCTCCGGCGCTTCCCCACCGGGTCGCCGGA
Source organism: Equus caballus (assembly GCF_041296265.1). Taxonomy (NCBI): domain Eukaryota; kingdom Metazoa; phylum Chordata; class Mammalia; order Perissodactyla; family Equidae; genus Equus; species Equus caballus. The sequence goes on from NC_091687.1 coordinate 25,229,084, forward strand.
TGCGCCTTTGAAAGTTCCCCCGTCCCGGTCCTCTCCGAGATCTCCGGCAATCCCTAGTCCCCCGGGGCGGGCGTCTCTCTGGGACCCTCCGGGCGCCCCGAGCACCAGGCTGGGTCTCCCCGCCAATGGCGGGGAGAGACTCTCCCCGCGGGCTCAGGTGTGCAACTCCAAAGTTTCCCTCTGCGTTTAGGAGTAATTGCAGGGGGTTTAAGTAGGGTTCTGGTCACCTGTTTCCACCGTCGCTCCTCTGTTGTGTTCTCGCTCCTGCCCTAGATGTGTGTGGATCCTCTGGGGGCGTCCGTTGGAAGAAAGCCGCTTGCGGGTACTAGGCTGCCCGTCGGGGTCGGAGAGTTTTCACCTATTTCCACATCCTCCCGGAGGAAAGTCCGTCCGCCTTCCGATGTATAGTCGCGTGGGTGTCTCAGACGTCCTGAGATGCTGTCTGGATATCCTTTGTCAAGCGATAAGTGTCCAAATAATTGTAGACTCGAAGGGCGAGAGACAAAGAGGACTACTCACGGCGCCATCTTGGAATCCCTCCCTTCTTGTTCTCTTAAATCACTCACTGTAGGGGAAGACAGCTACCATTTCTATTTTAAAAATTATTTTTTCATTGAGATATAATTGACGCATAATGTTGCGTAAGTTTAAGGTGTATAACCTGTTGATTTGATACATTTATATATTGCAATATGATTGCCACTTTAGATAACATAGAATTAGATAACACTTATCATATCACATAATTATCAATTCTTTATTATGGTGAGAACATTTAAGATCAAGTCTCTAGGCAACTTTGAAGTATATAATACAATATTGTTGACTACAATCTCTTTTCTGTGCATTAGATCTCCAGAACGTATTTACCTACTAGTTGCAAGTTGGAATCCTTAATTAACATCTCCTAAATTCCCCCTACCCCAGCCTCTAGTAACCACCATTCTACAGTTTCTATTAATTCAGCTTTTATAGATTCCACATATAAGTGATATGATACAGTGTTTGTCTTTCTCTATCTCACTTAGCATAATGCCCTCAAGATCCCTCCATGTTATTGCAAATGGCAGGATTTCCTTCTTTATCATGGCTGAATAATATTTCGTTGTACATATACACCACTTCTTCATTATCCATTGATCCATTGAAAAACACTTAGGTAATTTCGGTGTCTTGGCTATTGTGAATAATGTTGCAATAAACCAAGGGAGTGCAGATATCTCTTCCAGATAGTGTTTTAATTTCCTTAGCATGTATACCCAGAAGTAGGGTTGCTGGATCATATATAGTAGTTCTATCTTTATTTTTTTAGGGAACTTTCGCACTGTTTTCCATAGTGACTGAAGAAATTTACCTTCCCACCAACAGTGCACAAGTGTTCCCTTTTCTCCACATCCTCGCCAAACTTGATATTTCCTGTCTTCTCAATGATAGCCATTCTAACAGGTGTTAAGTGATATCTCATTATGGTTTTGATTTGCATTTCTTTTTTTTTGAGAATTTATTTTTTTCCCTAAAGATTGGCAACTGAGCTAACAACTGTTGCCAATCTTCTTCTTATTTTTTAATTCTTCTTTTCCCCAAAGCCCCGCAGTACATGGTTGTATATTCTAGTTGTGAGTGCTTCTGGTTGTGTTGTGTGGGACACTGCCTCAGCATGGCCTGATGAGTAGTGCCACGTCTGTGCCCAGGATCTGAACCGGTGAAACCCTGGGCTGCTGAAGCAGAGTGCATAAACTTAACCACTTGGCCACAGGGCTGACCCCCGATTTTCATTTGTTGGTGGTTAGTGATGTTGAGCATCTTTCCATGTGCCTCTTGGCCGTTTGTATGTTTTCTTTGATGAAATGTCTATTCAGTTACTCTGCCTATTTTTAATCATATTGTTTTCTTTTTGTTATTGAGTTGTATGAGTTACTTATATATTTTAGATATTAACTTCCTGTCTGATATACAGTTTGAAAATATTTTCTCCCATCCCATAGGTTAACTTTTCATTGTATTGACTGATTTTTTTGCTGTGCAGAAGTTTTTAAGTTTGATGTCACCCACTTTTTGATTTTTGCTTTTGTTGCTTGTACTTTTGGTATCATTTAAAAAAAATCATTGCCAAGACCAATGCCAATGACCTTCTTCTATATGTTTTGTTTTATCACTTTCACAGTATCAGGACTTATGTTTAAGTCTTTAATCCATTTCTGATTAATTTTTGTGAGTGGTGTAAGACAGGGGTCAGATTTCATGTTTCTGCATGTGTTTCTCCAGTTTTCCCAACACCATTTGTTGAAGAGACTATCCTTTCTCCTTTGAGTATTCTTAGCTCCCTTGTCAAATATTAGTTGACAATATATGCAGGGGTTAATTATTGAGCTCTCTATTCTATTCCATTGATTTATGTCTCTATTTTTACACTAGTGTCATACTGTTTTAAGTACTACATCTTTATACTATAGTTTGAAATCAGGAAGTGTGATACTTCCAGCTTTGTTCTTTCTCAGGATTTGTTTGGTTATTCCAGGTCTCTTGTGGTTTCAAACCAATTTTAGAATTATTCTTTCTATTTCTGTGAAAAATACCATTGGAAATTTGATAGGGATTGTATTAAATTTATAGATGGCTTTGGGCAGTATGGATATCTTAACAAAGTATTTTATTTTTTTATGATACTGTAAATGGGATAGTTTTCTTATTTGTTTTTCAGATATTTTGTTATTAGTGTTTAGAAATGCAACTGATTTCTGTATGTTGATTTTATTTCCTGCAACTTTACTGAATTTGTTGGTTATTTCTAACAGTTTCATGGTTGAGTTTTTAGTGTTTTCTATTAATGAGATTGTATCATCTGCAAATGATGAGTATTTTACTTCTTTCTTTCCTTCTGACTTGGATCACTTTTATTTCTTTCTTTTTTTTAAAGATTTTATTTTTTCCTTTTTCTCCCCAAAGCCCCCCAGTACATAGTTGTACATTCTTCGTTGTGGGTCCTTCTAGTTGTGGCATGTGGGACGCCGCCTCAGCGTGGTCTGATGAGCAGTGCCATGTCCGCGCCCAGGATTCGAACCAACGAAACACTGGGCCGCCTGCAGCGGAGCGCGTGAACTTAACCACTCGGCCACGGGGCCAGCCCCACTTTTATTTCTTTCTTGTGCCTGATTGCTCTAGCTAGGACCACTAGTACTATGTTAACTAAAATTGATGAGAGTGGGCATCCTTGTCTTGTTCCAGATCTTGGAGGAAAAGCTTTCAATTTTTTCTCCATTGAGTATAATTTTAGCTGTGAATTTGTCATAGATGGCCATTATTATGTTGAGGTATGTTTCCTTTATATACAACGTGTTGAGGGTTTATATCATGAAAAGACATTGTATTTTGTCAACTGCTTTTCCTGCATCTGTTGAGATGATCATATGATTTTTCTCTCTTTTATTGGTGTTATATAATACATTAATTGATTTGCATGTGTTTAATCATCCTGGCATCCCAGGGATAAGTCCCACTTGGTCACAGTGTATAATCCTTTCAATGTGTTCTCAAATTCAGTTTGCTAAAATTTTGTTGAGAATTTTTGCATCTATATTCATCAGAGATGTTGGTCTATGGCTGATTTTCTTGTGGTATCCTTATCTGATTGTGATAGCGAGGTAATTCTGGCTTGTAGAATGAGTTTGGGTGTTCCCTCTCAATATTTTGAAAGAGTTTGAGGAGACTTGGTGTTAATTCTTTAAACGTTTGAGAGACTTCACCAGTGAAGCCATCTAGTCCTGGTTTTCTATGTTGGGAGTTTTTGATTGCCGATTCAATCTCTTTACCTGTTATTGGACTATTCAGATTTTATTTTCTTCCTGATTTAGTCTTAGTAGGTTGTTTGTTTCTAGATATGTATCCACTTCTTCTAGGTTATGTAACTTGTTGGCATAAAATTGTTCATAGTAATCTTTTATGGTCCTATGTAGTTCTGTAGTATGAGTTGTAGTGTCTTCTCTTTCATTTCTAATTTTATTTATTTGTCTTCTCTCTTTTTTCTTAGTTATTCTAGCTAAAGATTTGCCAATGTTGCTATCCTTTTGAAGAACCAGCTCTTAGTTTCAATGCTCTTTCTACTGTTTTTCTGGTCTCTATATTACTCATTTCTGCTTTCATCTCTATTATTTCCTGCCTACTGCTAATTTTGAGCTTAATTTGATCTTCTTTTTCTAGTTCCTTGAGGTGTAAAGTTAGGTTGTTTATTTGAGATATTTCTAATTTCATAATATGTGCATTTATCACTATAAAATTTCTTCTCAGAACTTTGCCACATTCCATAGGATTTGATATGTTGTGTTTCCATTTCCATGATAATTTTTTAATTTTTCTTTTGGTTTCTGCTTTGATCTATTGGTTGTTCACAAGTGTATTGTTTAGTTTCCACACAGTTGTAGATTTTCCAGTTTTTCTCCTGTTGTTTATTTCTAGTTTCTTTCTTTCTTTTTTTTTTTAAAGATTGGCACCTGGGCTAACAACTGTTGCCAATCTTTTTTTTTTTTCTGCTTTATCTCCCCAAACCCCCCTGTACATACTTGTATATCTTAGTTGCAGGTCCTTGTAGGTGTGGGATGTAGGATGCCACCTCAATGTGGCCTGACGAGTGGTGCCACGTCTGCGCCCCGGATCTGAACCCTGGGCTGCTGCAGCAGAGAATGCGAACTTAACCACTCTGCCACGGAGCTGGCCCCCATTTCTAGTTTCATACATTGTGGTCAGAAAGGATAGTTGGCATGATTTCAATCTTCTTAAATTTGCAAAGACTTGTTTTGTGTCCAATCATATGATCAATCCTGGAGAACGTTCCATGTGAACTTGAAAAGAATGTGTATTCTGCTCCTGTTGAATAGAATGTTCCATGTATATCTAAGTCCATTTGGTCTAATGATTGATTCAAGTACAATGTTTCCTTGTTGATTTTCTGTCTGAATGATCTATTACTGACAGTAGGGTATTGAAGTCATTCCTCTTATTGTATTGTTGTCTATTTCTCCCTTTAAATCTGTTATCATTTACTCAATGTATTTAGGTGCTCCAATGTTAGATGCATATATACACTTATGATTGTTATATCTTCTTGATGTATTAACCTTTTATCATTATTTAATGACCTTTATCATCTCATCACCATTTTTGGCTTAAAGTCCATATTGTCTGATATAAATATGGCTACCCCCACTTTATTTTGTTTCCATTGACTGTAATATCTTCTTACAGCTCTTCTGTTTGAGTTTATGTGTGTCTTTAGAGCTGAAATGAGTGTCTTCTGCACAGCATATAGTTAGGTCTTGTTTTTTTCTTATCCATTCAGCCACTCTGTGCCTTTTGGTTGGTGAATTCAATCCATTTGTATTTAGAGTGATTATTTACATGTAAGAACTCACTACTATAATCTTATTGTTTGCCTTGTGGTTGTTTTGTATCTCCATTGTTCTTTTTCCTTCTGTTTTTGCCTACCTTTGTAAATTGGAGTTTTTCCATGGCCATATGCTCTGTCCCCCTACCTTACCTTTTTTTTTGTAAGGACAACTGACCCTGAGCTAACATCCATTGTCAAGCTTCCTCTTTTTGCTTAAGGAAGGTTGTCCCTGAGCTAATATCTGTGCCAATATTCCTCCACTTTGTATGTGGGACACTACCACAGCATGGCTTGATGAGCAGTATGTAGGTCCATGCCGAGGATCCTCACCCATGAACCCCAGGCAGCCAAAGCAGAGTGTGTAAATTTAACCACTACATCACTAGGACAGCCCCTGTCCCCCGCCTTGTTTTTATCTTTCGTGAATCACTTCTAGATTTTTGCTTTGGTGACCTGAGGTTTATATAGAATGTCTCATAGATATAGCAGTCCACTTTGTGCTGATAGTAACTTATATTTATTTAACTATAAAGCCTTCACCATTTTACTCTTCACTTTTATATTTTTGATGTCACAGTTTACCACTTTTTATGCTGTGAGTTGATAGCAAGTTATTGTATTCATAGTTATTTTTAATACTCTTTTTCTTTAGCTTTAATAATATTAACCACAGTCAAGTGGTTAACACACCATTCTAATATACAGTAACAGCTTTCTAATTCTGACTATTTTTAACCTTTAACAGAGTGCTGCATAATTTCATATGTTTTCATGCCATTGATCAGCATCCTTATATTTCCATTTGAAGAATTCCTTTCAGCATTTTTGGCAAGGCACCTCGAGTGGTGTGAGCTCCCGCAGCTTTTGTTTGTTGGGAAAGTCTTTATTTTTCCTTCATATTTGAAGGATAACTTTGCTGGACATAGTATTGTTGTCTGGCAATTTTTATCATTTAATCCTTTGAATATATAATTTCACTTTCTCCTGGCCTGTAGAGTATTCACTGAGAAATCTGCTGATAGCATTAATAGGGGTTCCTTTGTAGGTTACTTTCTTCTTTTTTCCCTGACTGCCTTTAAGATTGTTTTTTATCATTGATTTTTACAGTTTTATTATAATGTATGTTGCAGAAGGTATTATTACATTGAGATGATAGGGTCTTCTATTAGCTTCATGGACATGTTTGTGCAATTCTTTACTCAGGTTTGGGAAGTTCTCAGATAATATTTCTTTAAATAAACTCTCTGCCTCCTTCCTCTCTTGTTTTTTCTGGTATACCAATTATTTTTTTCATTTTATTTTTATTAAGGTAACATTGGTTTGTAACATTATATAAATTTCAGGTATACATCATTATATTTTAATTTCTGTGTAGACTGTATCATGTTCACTACCCAAAGATTGATTACTATTCATCTCCATACACATGTGCCCAGTCATCCCATTCACTCTCCTCCCTCTCTACTTCCTCTCCGGTAACCACCAATCTAATCTCTGTATCTATATATTTGTTTGTTGTTGTTTTTATCTTCTATTTATGAATGAGACCATACGGTATTTGACTTTATTCCTCTGACTTACTTCACTTAGCATAATACCCTCAAGTTCCATCCATGTTGTTACAAATAGCAATATTCATCTTTTTTATCCATTCTATCCATTTTATCACATCTTCTTTATCCATTCATCCCTTGATGGACACTTTGATTGTTTCCAAGTCTTGACTATTGTGAATAATGCTGCAATGAACATAGGGGTGCCTATATTGCACTTGTTTTATGCATTCATGTTTTCTTGTTCTTTGAATAAATGCTCAGAAGTGGAAAAACTGGATCATATGGTAGTTCTATTCTTATTTATTTATTTTTTTCCTGAGGAAGATTAGCCCTGAGCTAACATCTGTGCCAATATTCATCTTTTATACATTGGTCACAGCTACAGCATGGCTGATGAGTGGTGTAGGTCTGTGAGTGGGATCCAAGCCTGTAAACCCAGACTGCTGAGGTGGAGCACACCGAACGTAACCACTATGTGATGTGGCCTGTCTCTATTCTTAATTTTTTAATGAATATCCATACTACCTTCCATAGTGACTGCAGCAGTTTACATTCCCACCACCAGTACATGAGAGTTCCCTTTTCTACACATCTTCCCCAACATTTGTTATTTCTTCTCTTCTTAACTATAGCCATTCTGACAGGCATGGGATGATGTCTCATGGCAGTTTTGATGTGCATTTCCCTAATAATTGGTGCTGTTGAACATCTTTTCATGCACCTGTTAGCCATCTGTACTTCTTTGGAAAAATATCTGTTCAGATCTTTTGCCCATTTTTTAATTGGGTGATTTGTTTTATTGTTGTTGAGGTGTATAACTTCTTAATATATTTTGGATATTAATCCCTTATATGGTTTGCAAATATCTTCTCCCAATTATTAGGTTGTAATTTCACTTTGTTGATGGTTTCCTTTGCTGTGAAGAAGATTTTTAGTTTGATGTAGTCCCATTTGTTTATTTTTTCTTTTGTTTCCCTTGCCTGGTCAGACAGTATTCAAAAATATGCTGCTGTATGGATGTATAAGAGTGTACTGGCTAAGTTCTTTTCTAGAGTCTTATGGTTTCAGGTCTTACCTTCAAGTCTTTAATCCATTGTGAGTTAATTTTTGTGTATTGTGTAAGATAATGGTCTAATTTCATTCTTTTGCATGTGCCTATCTAATTTTCCCAACACCATTTATTGAAGAGACTTTCTTTTCTCCATTTTATGTTCTTGGCTCCTTTGTCAAAAGTGAGCTGTCCATAGATGTGTGAGCTTATTTCTCAGCTCTCAATTCTGTTCTGTTGCTCGGTGTGTCTGATTTTGTGCCAGTACCATGCTATTTTGATAACTTTAGCTTTATAATATATTTTGAAATCAGGGGTTGTGATACCTCTAGCTTTGTTCTTTTTTCTCAGGATTGCTTTGGATAATTGGGGTCTTTTGTTGTTCCATATAAGTTTTGATTCTTTGTTCTGTTTCTGTGAAAAATGTCATTGGAACTTTGATACGGATTGCATTGAATCTATAGATTGCTTTAGGAAGTATGGGCATTTTAATTATGCTATTCTTCTAATCCAAGAGCACAGAATAGCTTTCCATTTCTTGTGTCTTTTTCAATTTCTTGCAACAATGTTTTATAATTTTCTGTGTACAAATCTTTCATCTCTTTGGTTAAATTTATTCCCAGGCACTTTGTTCTTTTTGTGATAATGATATTGTATTCTTGCTTTCTTAATTTGTCCTTCTTCCATTTTGTTGTTGGTGTATAGAAAGGCTACTGATGTTTGTTTGGTGATTTTGTATCCTGCGACTTTATTGTATTTATTTTGTATTTTTAATAGTTTTTCAGTGAATTCTTTGGAGTTTTCTACATATAAAATCATGTCATCTGCAAAGAGTGACAGTTTTACTTCTTTCTTTCCAATTTGGATCTCCTTTATTTCTTTTTCTTGCCTGATTGCTCTGGCTAGGACTTCCAATAAATAAATGAGTAGCAAAAGTAGGCTGGTTCCTGTTCTTAAAGAGACAACTTTCAGTTTTTCTCCATTGGCTATGATATTAGCTGTGGGTTTGTCACATATAGCCTTTACTATATTGAGGTACTTTCCTTCTATACACATTATGAGTGAAATAACATGGTGTTTGTCTTTCTCAGTCTGGCTTATTTCACTTAGCATAATTCCCTCCATGTCCTTCCATGTTGTTGTAATGGGATGAATTTGTCTTTTTATGGCTGAGTAGTATTCCATTGTGTGTATATACGACATCTTCTTTATCCCATCGTTAGTCGATGGGCACTTGGATTGTTTCCATGTCTTGGCTATTGTGAATAGTGCTGCAATGAACATAGGGGTGCATATGTTACTTTGGATTGCTGATTTCTAGTTGTTTGGGTAGATATCCAGTAGTGGGATAGCTGGCTCATATGGTACTTCTATTTTCAGTTTTTTGAGGAATCTCTATATTGTTTTCCTTAGTGGCCACACAAGTTTGCATTCCCACCAGCAGGGTATGAGGGTTCCCTTTTCTCCACACCCTCTCCAACACTTGTTATTTTTAGTCTTAGTGATTATAGCCATTTTAACAGGCATAAGGTGGTATCTTAGTGTAGTTATGATTTACAATTTCCTGATGATTAGTGATATTGAACATCTTTTCATGTGTTTATTGGCCATCTGTATATCTTTGGAAAAATATCTCTTCATATCCTCTGCCCATTTTTTGATCAGGCTGTTTGGGTTTTGTTGTTCAGTTTATGAGTTCCCTTTATATTATGGAGATTAACCCCTTGTCGCATATATGATTTGCAAATATTTTCTCCCAATTGGTGGGTTGTCTCTTTGTTTTGACCCTAGTTTCTTTTGCATTGCAGAAGCTCTTTAGTCTGATGAATTCCCACTTGTTTATTTTTTCTCTTGTTTCCCTTGTCTGAGAAGACTTGGTATTTGGAAAGATCCTTTTAAGTTCGATGTCAAAGAGTGTACTACCTATATTATCTTCTAGGAGTTTTATGGTTTCAGGACTTATCTTCAAGTCTTTGATCCATTTTGAGTTTAGTTTTGTGTATGATGTTAGATAATGGTCTAGTTTCATTATTTTGCATGTAGCTGTCCAGTTTTCCCAACACCATTTATTGAAGAGACTATCTTTCCTCCATGGTGTGTTCTCCACGGAATGTTTTTTGAGGATTAGCTATCTGTACATATGCAGTTTTATTTCTGGGGTTTCAGTTCTGTTCCACTTATCTGTGTGTATGCTTTTGTACCGGTACCATGCTGTTTTGATCACTATGGCTTTGTAGTACATTTTGAAGTCAGGGGATTGTGATACCTCCAGTTTTGTTCTCTTTTCTCAGGATTGCTTTAGCAATTTGGAGTCTTTGGTTGCCCCATACAAATTTTAGGGTTCTTTGTTTTATTTCTGTGAAGAATGTCATTGTGCTTCTGATTGAGATTGCATTGAATCTGTAGATTGCTTTGGGCAGTATGGACATCTTAACTATGTTTATTCTTCCAATCCATGTGCATGGAATCTTTCCATCTCTTTATGTTGTTATCTATTTCTTTCAATAATGTCTTGTAGTTTTCATTGCACAAGTCCTTCACCTCCTTGGTTAAATTTATTCCTAGATGCTTTATTCTTTTGGTTGTGATTTTAAATGGAATTGTATTCTTGAGTTATCTTTCTGTAAGTTCATTATTAGAGTACAGAAATGCAACTGATTTTTGTAAGTTGATTTTGTACCCCACAAATTTACTGTAGTTGTTTATTATTATTATTATTATTAGTAGTAGTAGTAGTATTAGCATTAGTATTATTTTGCAAGAGAAGAAAAATTTTATTTGGGGTCCTAAGAATTGTAATTTGGGAGACACAGATTTGAGCAGAAATTCAAATGTTCTTCAAAGAGGACAAAAGAGACAGGGGTTCATAAAAGCAGAAACCACAAACATACATAAGATGTTTTGAACAATTAATGTTTAGGTCTGGCAAGGAGCAAGCTGACTTGCTAGTATGTGATTAGTCTGTGAGTTGTACCAAGCAGACTATCTGTTCTTGGAAGAGGAATACTTTAGGATATGACTTCAGCAGTCAGGCAAGGGTCAAGTGTTCAGTCCACAACTGGTTTAGGGCACTGTGTAAGTGCATAAGCCCCACTTCCTTAATGGTCTCCCAGCGCCATTTTAGAAGGCTTGACACTCCATTTTGATATAATTGTCCACATTTACCCCTTTTGATCAAGATCTTTTGGCAGAAAGCATCTTGGATGAACCACTTGATATGTTGGTGTTTCCCTCATTGCTAGGAAGGCTCATTCCTGGGAAGTCATGTCCCATGTAGGGGAGATAGCAAGATGCTCAATCATCACTGGGAGTAATGTAGTCAGAGGCTTTGGCCACACCTGTGAAGGAAGGAGGCAATCAGGAAATGAGGCATAGTCTTGTAGTTAGGCATTGGTGATAGTTTTGTTCTCAATGGTCGTCAGTGGATAGGTTTGTTGAATAGTCTTGAGTCTTTGAGGGACTATGAACTTGACATTCTGAGTAGCAGCTCTCTGTGCTGCCACTACACCACCAAAAAGGCTGCTCTGAGGCTGGGTCTTCAGGTGTCCTCTCCTGGAAGACCACAGCGTTCAATCCCCACCATGAGACTGTTAATTATGTCTAATAGTTTTCTAATAATTAATTATTAGAAATAATTATTCTTTAGGGTTTTCTATATATAAGATCATTTAGCCTGCAAACAGTGAGAGTTTCACTTCTTCACTCTCTGTTTGGATTCCTTTTATTCCTTTCTCTTGCCTAATTGCTCTGGCAACACCTCCAGTACTATGTTGAGTAAGAGTGGTGATAGTGGGCATCCTTGTCTCGTTCCTGTTCTCAGAGGGATGGTGTTCAGTTTTTGTCCATTGAGTATGATGTTGGCTGTGGGTTTGTCATATATGGCCTTTATTATGTTGAGGTAATTTCCTTCTAGCCCCATTTGGTTAAGAGTTTTTATCATAAATTGCTGTTGGATCTTGTCAAATGCTTTCTCTGCACCTATTGAGATGATCATGTGGTCTTTATTCCTCAATATGTTAAGGTGGTGTATCACATTGATTGATTTGCAGATGTTGAACCATCCCTGTGTCTGTCATATAAATCCAACTTGGCCATGATGTATGATCTTTTTGATGTATTATGGTATTCAGGTTGTCAATATTTTGTTGCGGATTTTTGCATCTGTGTTCATCAGCGATATTAACCTGTAGTTTTCCTCTTTTGTATTGTGCTTTTCAGGCTTTGGTATCAGAGTGATGTTGGCCTCGTAGAATGTGTTAGGAAGCATTCCATCTTCCCTAATTTTTTGGAATAGCTTGAGAAGGATAGGTATTAAGTCCTCTTTGAAAGTTTGGTAGAATTCCGCAGGGAAGCCATCTGGTCCTGGGCTTTTATTCTTTGGGATGCTTTTGATTACTGTTTCAATCTCTTTCCTTGTAATTGGTCTATTCAGATTATCTGTTTCTTCTTGATTCAGCTTTGGTAGGTTGTAAGGGTCTAAGAATTTATTCATTTCCTCTGGATTGTCCAATTTGTTGGCATAGACTTTTCATAATATTCTCTTATAATCCATTGTATTTCTGTGGTATGTGTTGTTATTTCTCCTCTTTCATTTCTAATTTTATTTATTTATTTGAGGAAGATTAGCCCTGAGCTAACATCTGCTGCCAATCCTCCTCTTTTTGCTGAGGAAGACTGGCCCTGAGCTAACATCCATGACCATCTTCCTCTACTTTATATGTGGGATGCCTGCCAAAGTATGGCTTGATAAGCATTGCATAGGCTTGCACCCAGGATCTGAGCCAGCGAACCCAGGGCCACTGAAGTGCAATGTGCAAACTTAAGCACTGCACCACAAAGCTGGCCCCTCTCATTTTATTTATCTAAGCTTTCTCCCTTTTTTTCTTTATAATCTGGCTAGAGGTTTGTCAATTTTATGTCTTCTCAAAGAACCAGCTGTTTGTTTCATTGATCCTTTCTACTGCCTTTTTTGTTTCAATAGCATTTATTTCTGCTCTGATTTTTAGTATTTCTCTCCTTCTGCTGACTTTGGGCTTTTTTTGTTGTTCTTTTTCTAATTCAATTAGGTATAGTTTGAGATTTCTCATTTGGAATTTTTCTTGTTTGTTAAGGTGAGCCTGTATTGCAATGAATTTCCCTCTTAATATGGCTTTTGCTGCATCCCATATGAGTTCGTATGGTATGTTTTCATTTTCACTTGGCTCCAAATATTTTTTTATTTCTCCTTTAATTTTCAATGGTCCATTGCTTATTCAACAGCATGTTGTTTAGTCTCCACATCTTTGTCTCTTTCTCAGCTTTTTGCTTGTAATTAATTTCCAGCTTTATAGCACTGTGATTGGAAAAGATGTTTGTTATTTTAATCTTCTCAAATTTATTGAGGCTTGCCTTGTTTCCCAATGTGGTCTACCCTTGAGAATGTTCCACATACACTTGAGAACAATGTGTATTGTCCTGTTTTGGATGGAGTGTTCTATCTATCACTAAGTCCAACTGGTCTAGATTTTCATTTAATTCTACTCTTTCCTTGTTGATTTTCTGTCTGGATTATCTATCCACTGATGTGAGTGGAATGTTAGGTCCCCTACTATTATTGTGTTATTATTAATATCTTCCTTTAGGTTTTTTAATATTTGCTTTATGTACTTTGGTGCTTCTGTGTTGGGTGCATAGATATTTATAAGTGTTATTTCTTCTTGATGGAAAGTCACTTTGATCATTATATACTGCCCCTCTTTGTCTCTCTTTACCTGTCTTATCTTGAAGTCTGCTTTTTCTGGTATGAGTATTGCAACATCTGCTTTCTTTTGTTTGCCATTAGCTTAGAGTGTCATCTTCCAAACCTTGACTCAGAGCCTGTGTTTTTCATTGGGGCTGAAATGTATTTCCTGGAGGCAGTGTATTGTTGGGTCTTGTTTTTTAATCCATCTCCAATCTATTCAGAGTTTTTATCATAAATGAATGCTTTATGTTGCTAAATGTTTCCTCCCCATCTATTGAGATGAACATGTGATTTTTATTCTTCATTTTGTTAATGTGGTGTAACATGTTGATTGATTTGTGGATGTTGAACCATCCCTGATCATGGTGTATTATCTTTTTAAATTACTGTGGTATTCTAGTATTTTGTTGAGGACTTTTGCCTCTATGTTCATCAGTGATATTAGCCTGTAATTTTCTTTTTTGTTTTGTCCTTGTCTGGTTTTAGTATCAGGGTAATGCTGGACTTGTAGAATGATTTAGGTAGCTTCCTCTCCTCTTCAATGTTTTGAAGGAGTTTAAGAAGTATAGGTATTAAGTCTTCTTTGAATGTTTGGTACAATTCACCAGGGAAGCCGTTTGGTCCTGGACTTTCATTTTTTGGGAGGTTTTACATAACTGTTTTGACTTCCTTACTGGTGATTGGTCTATTGAAATTCTCTATTTCTTCTTGATTCAGTTTTGGAAGGTCATTTGACACTAAACATTTATTCATGTCTTCTAGATTACCTAATCTGTTGGTTTATAACTTTTCATAGTATTCTCTTATAATCTTTTGTATTTCTGAGGTGTTGGTTGTAATTTCTCCTCTTTCAGTACTGATTTTATTTATTTGAGCCGTCTCTCTTTTTTCTTGGTGAGTCTAGCTAAAGTTTTGTCAATTTTGTCTACCTTCTCAAAGAACCAGCTCTTAGTTTCATTGATATTTTTCTATTTTTTTAATCTATTTTGCTTATTTCTGCTCTGATTTTTGTTATTTCCTTCCTCCCGTGGATTTTGTGCATTGTTTTTTCTTCTTTTTCTAGTTCCTTTGTGTGCACTGTTTGATTGTTTGAAATTTTTCTTGTTTGTTGAGGTAGGCCTGTATTGCTATCAACTTCCCTCTTAGAACTGCTTGTGCTGTATACCATAAATTTTGGCCTATGATATTTTCATTTTCATTTGTCTTCAGGTTTTTTTATTTCTCCTTTGATTTCTTCATTGGCCCAATAGTTGTTCGGTAGCATTTTGTTTAATTTCCACATATTTGTGGCTTTTCCAACTTTCTTACTGTATTTGATTTGTAGTTTCATACTGTTGAGGTCAGGAAATATGCTTGGTATTATTTCAATCTTCTTAAATTTATTGAGACTTGTTTTGTGGCCTAGTATATGACCAATCCTGGAGAATGTTCCATGTGCATTCAAAAAGAATGTGTATTCTGTGGTTTTTGGATGGTGTGTTCTGTATATATCTACTGAGTCCATCTGGTCTAATGGATCATTTAAGGCCGTTTCCTTATTGATCTTCTGTTTGGACGATCTATCCATTGATTTACATAGAGTGTTAAAGTCCCCTACTATTATTGTGTTACTGTCTATTTTTCTTTTTATGTTTGTTGATAATTGTTTTATATATTTAGGTGTTCTTAGATGCATAGATATTTACAAGTGTTTTATCTTCTTGTTGGATTCTTACCTTTATCATTAGGTAGTGCCCTTCTTTGTCTCTTGTCACAGTTTTTTTTTTAAAGATATTTTTTTCCTTTTTCTCCCCAAAACCCCCTGGTACATAGTTGTATATTCTTCATTGTGGGTCCTTCTAGTTGTGGCATGTGGGATGCTGCCTCAGTGTGGTTTGATGAGCAGTGCCATGTCCGCGCCCAGGATTTGAACCAATGAAACACTGGGCTGCCTGCAGCAGAGCATGGGAACTTAACCACTCGTCCACGGGGCCAGCCCCTTTTGTCACAGTTTTTGTGTCAATGTCTATTTTGTCTAAGTATTGCTACCCAAGCTTTCTTTTCATTGCCATTTACATGTAGTATCTTTTTTCTTCCCTTCACTTTCAGTTTGCCAGTGTCTTTAGGTCTGAAGTGTGTCTCTTGTATGCAGCATATATATTGGCTTTATTTTTTTAATCCAACCAGCCACCCTATGCCTTTTATTGGAGTATTTAGTCTGTTGACATTTAAAGTACGTGTTGATAAGTATTTACTCATTGCCATTTTGTTATTTTTTTCTGAGTGTTTCAGTACTTCTTCTCTGTTCCTTTCTTCTTCTCCTGCTCTTACTTTGTGGTTTGATGGCTTTCTGTATATTATGATTGGCTTCCTTTGTCTTAATTTTTTATGTACTTTTTTTATAGGTTTCTAGTTTGTGATTACCATGAGGCTCGAATATAATACCCTATGTATATAGAAGTTTATATTAGGTTACCAGTTTCTTAAGTTTGACCTCTTGCTACAAGCTCTACTCTTTTACTCCCTCCCCCCCTCTATTTTATGTTTTTGATATCATATTTTACCTCTTTTGTGTGCATGTGTATCCATTAACCTCTTGTCAGGAAACTAGACAATTTTGCTACTTTTGTCTTTTGACCTTCGTATTAGCTTCATAGGAGGTTTATCTGCTACCTTTTTTGTATATTTGCCTTTATCAGTGATTTTACTTCATTTTTGATAATTTTCTTATTCATATTTTGTGGTATTTTCTTTTCCACTTAAATAAGTGCCTTTAACATTTCTTTTAAGACCAGTTTCTTGGTGATAAACTCCTTTAGTTTTTGCTTGTCTGGAAAACTTTATCTCTCCTTCCATTCTGAATAATAACCTTGCCAGGTAGGGTATTCTTGGCTGTAGAGTTATTTTCCTTTCAGCACTTTGAATATATTGTGCCTCTCCCTTTAGCCTATAAGTTTTCTGCTGAGAAGTCAGCTGATAGCCTTGTGGGGTTTCCTTTGTATAGAAATTTTTGCCTTTCTCTTGCAGCTTTTAGGATTCCCTCTTTCATTCTTGACATTTTAATTATAACGTGTCTTGGTGTGAGCCTCTTTGGGTTCATCTGGCTTGGTGCTCTCTGTGCTATCTGTATCTGCATGTCTGTTTCTATCCTCAGAGTAGGAAAACTTTCAGCTATTATTTCTTCAAATAGGTTCTCTGCCTCTGTCTCCCTTTTCTCCTTCTGGGACACCTGTAATATGGATGTTAATAAGCTTGATGTCCCAGAATTCCCTTGGACTGTCCTTGTCCTTTTTAATTCTTTTTTCTCTTCATCTTGGGTGATTTCCTCTAGTCTTTCATCCAGCTCACTGTTCTGTTCTTCTGTATCATCAACTCTACTATTGATTCCCTCTAGTGAATTTTTCTTTTCCATTATTGTAGTCTTCTGTCCTGATTGGTTCTCTTTTATATTTTCCAATTCTTTGTTGAAGTTCTCACTGTGTTCATCTATTCTCCCCAGATCAATGAGCATCCTTATGACTATTAGTTTGTACTCTTTATCAGGTAATATTTTTATCTCTGTTTCATTTAGGTTTTTTTCTGAGGATTTGACCTGTTCGCTTATTTGGAACATACTCCTTTGTCACCTCATTTTGTCTATTTGTCTGTGCTTATATCTTTGTTTTAGGTGGGTCAGCTACATCTCCCAATCTTGGAGAAGTGACTTTATGTAAGAGATGCCTTATGAGGCCCAGTAATGTACTTCCCTCTCATCATCAGTTCCGAATGTTCCAAGAGTGTCCCCTGTATGGGTTATTTGTGTCATTCTGTGGTGGCTGGGTTGCTCTTACTGCAGGTGCACAGGAAGCCTAGGCTGTCCCCTGCTTGGTTGGTTGTAAAGCTCAGCTCTGTGTGGCTGCTACAGTCCCTTTATTTACTTTACTGTGTGGTGGGATCCCCAGCATATTTAGCTTCAAGGTCTATTAGTACATACCTGCTGTTGTGTTGCTAAATGAGTAAGCCCCCAGCATGGCTAGTTGCTGGGCTCAGGGGCTCACAATTGCCATAGGCCTCTGGCCTCTGAGGCTGTTGTAATTCCCTCAGGAGTGTAGATGGGTTGGGCTTGCCCCAGGCATGGCAGCACATAATTGTTTCAGGCATTGGAAGGTGGGACGCATCCTCTATGTAATTTAAGATTGTTTCCAGCCATAAAGCACCAGGGCTAGAATATAGCTTTTTCCTCTCCAGAAAGGTATTTCTGCCTCTTCCACCTCTGTCAGTGCTGTCACTTGTTGTGGGGGTTCTTTTTATCCAGTCCAGTTCTCTCTTAGGGGTAACTGCTCCAAGGGTAGTTTTAAATTTGTTGTGTCCGTAGGAGGACGTTAGTTTGGAGTCCTCCTATGCTGCCACCTTCCCAGAAATCTCTCCCAATTATTCTTATATTTGCCTTTCTGATCAACAATGATAGCTCTCAGAAGGTTTCTTCATTTTTTAAAAATTTTTATTCTCTCTCCTCTTCTAATTGAATTATTTCTATATTCTTCTCTACCCTGTCACTTACTCTTTCTTCCCTCTGGTCTCTCTTGTTACTGATGCTCCTTATTGCATTCTTCATCTCATTCAATGAATTCTTCAGCTCCAGAATTTCTGTTTTGTTCTCTTTTATGGTTTCTATCTCCTTGGTAAAGAGCTGATTTTGTTTATGTATCTTTTTCCTGATATCACTGAACTGTCTTCCTGAGTTTTCTTGTTCATCGAAGTTTTAAAAAACAGCTATTTTGAATTCTTTATCAACTAGATTGCAATATTCTATGGTTTTGGACTTGGTTGTAGAATTATTGATATCTTCTGGTGATGACATATTTGCTTGACTTTTTATGTTCCTTGAAGTTTTGCATTGCTGCTTTCACATTTAAAGTAGCAGACAGTTCCTTGAATCTTTACTGATTGACTTCACATGGGATAATGTCCATTGGCGTTGTTTTATCTGAGGTTTCCTAGATTTTGCATGGATAGTCCTTCTCCATTCTTCTTCCTCCTTCTTATAGTGGAATTCTTAACCTTTTATGTCTTTTCTTAGTCTTAAAACTCATGAGATTGACTGCTGGAAACATCTCATTTGTTTTCCAGAAGGTGGCACTATGGTTTCCATTTGTGCTTCTCCCTTGTCCACAGAACCTGGTCAGTTTTTCTAAAAACACTGATTACTGGACCTACTCTGAATGCTGTACCTGGGAACACTCACAAGGATCTGTCCACAGAGCCAGTGGAGGTGTGGGTTTAGCTCTCAGGGTGTTAGGGCTGCCTGTGGAGAAATGTTCGAGTAGGGTACTCCCAGAGGCTTATGGGCCAACTTTCCATTGAAGTCCTGAAGCAATCATCAGAGTCCAAGTCCCTTTAATCTTTGAAATTCTATCTGCTTCTTTTCCTTTCTCCCCCCACTGCCCTTGTCATAGAGGTCTCTCCTCAGTACTCTGGGGGCTGCTAGAGAGAAACAGATTTCTCCAGCCACAACCCACACAACTGGGATAGCTGGGCACTCACTTACTGCTTTCCAACTTCCCTGTGGGAGATTTTTGTCCTTGTGTCAGACAGCTTAGCCCCTTGCAGTGTTTCCCTAGGCCATGGGGGGAGTGGCTCTGTTGGAGTTCCTCCTTCACCTCTGTGACCAAACTTGCATCCTCCCTCTCTGATTGTGTGTTGGAATCTACCCTCAGGCAAGGTGGACTTCCTAAAATTCTCTCTCACCCATGGGTATCTGCTCAGGTAGCACTTTGCAGGCTTTCCCTCCAATTATGGTGAGAAAGTGTGAGGCAGGTTTGCTGTCTCTGCTTGATGTGCAGCTCTTACCAAGCTCCTTTTGTCTATTTTTGAAAGTACAGGTGGGCAAAAGCCTTCCCAGTTTCCTTGGCATATGGTGCTGTGTCCCACAGCTACTACTGAGGTACTGTTGTTCATGGATGAATGTCTAATTAGTTGTTAAAAAATGGGAAGATATATGTTATACCACCATGATGTCACTCTCCAATCCATTCACTTTTAAAGTAATAACTGATATAGAAGGACTTTTTATTGCCATTTTGTTATTTTCTGATCACTTGTAGCTTCTTTGTCCTTCCTTTCCTTTAACTACCTCCCTTTGTGTATCATTGATTTTTTTTGTAGTGATGTGCTTTGTTTACCTTCTCATTTCCTTTTATACATGTTCTATAGACATTTTCTTTGTAGTTACCATTGCAACTACATAAAACATCTTAAAATTATAATATTGTATTTTAAGCTAATTACAATGTAACTTCAATCACATATAGCCACTCCTTTTTAGCACTACATCCTTGCACAATATTATTGTCACAAATTATATCTTTATATATTGTATACCCATTAACGTAAATTTCTTTTTTAAAATGTTTTTATTATTCAAATTCTATGTACCAAATCACAATAACTTACTATATTTCCATGTATTTACTTTTACCAGAGAACTTTATATTTTTGTATTCCTTTGTATTGCTATCTAGTGTCTTTTAATTTCAATCGAACAGTTCCCTTTAGTATTTCTTGTAGGTCAGGTCTAGTGGTGATGAACTCTCTCAGCTTTTGCTTTTCTGAGGAAGTTTAACTTCCCTTTAATTTCCAAGGAAAATTTTCTGGATACAGTATTCTTGGTTGGTAGGGTTTTTTTCTTACTGCACTCTGAATATATATTCTGGCCTACGAGGTTTTTGACGGGAAATCTGCAGACAATTTTATTGAAGCTCCTTTTGTGCCTGATGAGTTGCTTTTCTCTTGCTGCTTTCAAGATTCTTTGTGACTTATAACACTTGATTACAACGTGTCTTTGTGTAGTACTCTTTGAATTTATCTTTGTTGTATATTATTGACCTCTTGAATTTGTATGCTTATTTTTTCCTCCAAGTTTGGAAAGTTTTCTGCTATTATTTCTTAAAATAGTCTCTTTGCCACTTTGTCTCTCTGGTCTCTTTCTGGACTTCTAGTATGCATATACTAGTCCACTTGGTGGTGTCTCTTAAGTCCCTTAGGCTATTTTCACTTTTTGTTCTTCTTTCTTTTTCTTTTCTGACTGAATTATTTTAAATGACCTATTTTCAAATTTTCTGATTTTTTCTTCTGTCCGATCACATCTGTGGTTGAATCCTTCTTGTGAATTTTTTTAGTTCAGTTATTGTATTTTTCAGCTCCAGAATTTTCCTTGGTACTTTTTAATAGTTTCTGTCTTTTTGTTGATATTCTTATTTTGGTTAAGTATAGTTTTCCTTATTTTGTTTAGCTGTCCATTTGTGTTCTTTTTTAGCTCATTCAGCATCTCTAAGATAGTTATTATAAATTATTAATGAGGTATCTCATAGACTTTCATTTCTTTAGGGTTGGTTTCTGGAGCTTTACTTTGTTCCTTTGAGCCATATTTCCCTGTTTCTTTGTATGCTTTGTGATCTTTTGTTGAGATTTGAACATTTAAAAAAACAACTACTTCTCCCAGTCTTTCCAGACTTGTTTTGTGCTAGAGTAGTTCTTCACCAAGGAGTTCAGCTAGAGGTTTTAGGAGTTCTCAGATGTTGTCTAATTTCTTGCTGTCCCTGAGTCTGTCTGTAGAACTAAAGCTCTAATATTCCCAGGCACTCTCTCCTGTATTTAGCAGCTTCCAAACTATACCACCTGACAAATTGTGGCTCCAATATATCTGATACAGATATTAGTTTCTCAGGCAACCTCCAGACAAGCCAGAGCCTTGGATGCATGGTCCAGTCTTTTGTTTTCATCCTGAGGATGGAGTCCCAGTATAAAAGTTTTGCTCCTGGTTGGGCTGTGTTATGCTAGGTAAGGGGAGGGACATAGATATGCAAAATGTTGAGACTTTTCTATCTCTTTCACTGGAATCTCTGTTGGGTTTGGCTTGTGTGCTATATCTTCTCAAATGTTCTCTAGAGTTCTTACAACGCTATTCTGGGCTGTATATGGTTAACCTAGTGTCTCTATGGGGGAACAAGGGCTGACATCTGAGAGATGATTTTAAGTCTTAGAAATTAAGAGGATTTCTCTTTCCTCCAATATTGACATTAGTGAGAAGTCAAATTCCACCACTTTCTCACCATTGGAATTTCTTGAAATGACTTCTAAATTCTTTTCAGTTGATTCTAGCAGAAATGAAGTGGTGAAATCAATGGATTAATATTCACATATATTTTTGGAGAAACAACAGGTAAAGCAAAAAATGCGTTCTGAAGGAAAGGCTGTTTCAAATGACATTACTTGGATGGGTAGTCATTTACTTTTCTATATCAGTAAAAGAATTTACATATCCAAAAACATATGTTAACTTACTGTTTTTCCCCCTAGAAGTGGAAATAAGTCTGTGTGGTGATTCTTTGACATTTTGATGATTGAAGGTTGTTATCTGGAAATACATGATATGCTGTATGTATAATGGATGTAACAGGCATGATACTTTTTAATTCTAGTCATTGTTCTGTGCACTCCCCTTTGCATCCTGTGCATTCTCAAGTTATCTGGAAATACATGATATGCTGTATGTATAATGGATGTAACAGGCATGATACTTTTTAATTCTAGTCATTGTTCTGTGCACTCCCCTTTGCATCCTGTGCATTCTCAAGGCTGCTTTTTAACTATCTTATTGTCTCTCAAGGAGTATTTTATGACATCCTTGATTCTAAAAATACACAAAATCACCTTGATCATGAGCATGTAAAGGGTTCCATCCAATACTTGTTGTTTTCATGTATACTTAACAAAAGAAGTTTTTTCTTTAAAATATTAAATTTCTTTAGTAAGTTAGTTTTATTGCCTAAGTTTTTCCTTTCTTCATCTCAATACCAGAAGTGAAAACTCATGTTCAGATTGACTGTGCTATGAAAAAAATCCATCAGAAAGAAATGAGTTTTTCTGAAATAAGTCCCAACTGCCAAAGGGATTTTTACTGGTAATTCATAATATATGTTACCCATTTCTGTGAATTTTACAATGATATCTGCAAACTTACATTTGAAAAGGAAGCCCTTTCTTTGAACTGTCATGTCAGAAGCACTTCACACTATGCTGCTGCTGCTGAAAAATACCCTACCTTTGTGTAGCACTAAGAAAGTTGAAGATTGGAGAGAATATATGATTGATTAAGATTACATTCACAGTTCAGAAAAAGTTACATTCATACTAGGACTTATTCACAATGACTTTAGCACAATTCTTGGACATTATAGATCTTTGCTAAAGACTTTGAATGGATAAATCAATGAATTAAATTTCTGAGGATCATTTACCCTTACTTTAATTCAAATATCAGAACATAATACTTGTACTCATGGTTTAAACATTTGTTTCTGCATTTTATGATGCTTTGACCTCTGGGGCCTCACTGACTGGGGGGAGACTGCCTCTGTTACGGTTAGCTAATTCTTAGAAATAGTAAAGAACTTGCCTGTGAGCTTGGCTTTCATATGTAAAAGAAACAATCAAGAGCTAATATTCTCCACCATCTCCTTTATCTAGCTCTCACACACCAAGCCAATATTTCTTCTGCCTTAAATTATTCCAGGGCCAGATACTAGACAGGTAGAGATCACTTCTATGGCCTGGAGCCTGCTGAAATTATTAAAACTAGCTAATTCTAAATAGGTTACCTTGGCTTGTCCATTCCTTTCCACAAAAAACAAAATAAAAGCTTTTGCTCATGCTTTCTTCTTATTCCTTCTGTCTCCTGACTGACTCTGGTGCTTGCATGGTTTTCCATGCCTCCTCCATTTGGGGACAGTAAGTAATAAATTCTTTGAAGGCAGTTGTCTCCATGTCTGTCATCTTACTATATCTGATTAAAATAAAGTCCTATATATATTTTAAAACAATAATGACCAACAGCCACAGTTGAAAGTCTTTTTGAGGTATGTGAGAAAGGCTGACAAAGTTGTTTTCCCAGGAGAATGGAGAAAATTGGCACCTTTAGTCTAGGCTGGTACCGAGGAGTAGAGATCCAGTATATTTTTCTCACATTTGAAAATGGAAGCAATGGCTCTTTTGTTGTCCTTGGCTTTTTTATTTTACTTTTTTCCTAGATACTTCTGCCCTGGAGTACAGTGAGAATAGAGCAGAGAAGGGGGCCTTGCTTATGATCTCTTATTCTATTGATCAGCCCCAGCTCCTTAGCAATTAAGATGAAGGCCAAACTCTTCTTTAAGATATTTAGTTATCAGCCAGAGACTTCTAGAGGGTATCGTGGCCTGCTGACCCACTAGGAAGTTTAAAGGTTCTGTGAGCTGTAGTAGTCTCTTTGTTCCTTATGATGATATAGTAAGACAGAATAAACTTGCAGATATTTTTAAAGTCACAAAGCAAGGAAGTATGGCATTGACAATTTCGAACTTCTAGTCCATGGGTTATTTCATTTTACCAGAGTGTGTACCATGTGTAAGGCCTTTGCTATGGCAAGGATGGGAGAATGATAAGAACTGAATATAAAGGAGACCTAGTTCCTCATGAGATTACAGTTATGCTTATCATATTATATAGTTTAAAGCCATCCGTAGAGCAATGCTCTCAAAATTTCCTATGCAAATAAATTGCCTAAAGTTCTTGTTAAAGATACGTATTCTCAGACCAAATCACCAGGGATTAAGGTTTAGTTGATCTATGACAAAACCCAGAAATCTGGACTTTAAAAGAGCACATGAAATGATTTCTGATACAAATGGCACAAATGTGGATGACCTTTTTGAAAAATAATGCTTTAGAAAAATGGTTCTAAGACTACTTCCATCCTCAGCAATAGCATCATTCGGGAACTGTAAGAAATTCAAATTCTCAGGTTTCCAATCAAGTGATATGTTTCATACTTCTGATTTGACCATGACTAAGCTCTTGTCAGATAGAAAGTTAGAAAAATGCAGTGCCTGAGATAGGATAATGTCAGATTATACCCTGACACATAGCTAAAGCAGGGCCTGGAATAAAAGCTGGGCTTGCCAAGAGGATGGGGAGGTGAGGCATGGAGGAGTCTGAGTTAGTGTTCAGAGAAGACTCAGGCATCACACTCCTAGCTTAAATTTCAGCTCTACCACATGGTACCTGGGTGCATTAGTTTTCTATTGCTATGCAACAAATAATTACCCACTTGGCAGCTTAAAACAACATACATTCATCATTTCAGTTTCCTATTGCTGCTGAAAGAAACTATGACAAACTTAGTGGCTTAAAACAACATAAATTTATTTTCTTACAATTCTGTGGTGGTCAGAAGTCCAAAATGAGTCTCATGGGACTAAAGTCAATGTGTCAGCAAAACTGATTCCTTCTGAAGTCTCCAGGAGAGGATCACTTCTTTGCTTCTTCCAGTTTCTAGAGGCTGCTAGCATTCCTCAGCTGTATTACTCCAATCTTCACCTTGCCTTCTCTCCAACTCAAGATCTTTAAATTAATTATACCTGCAGAAGTCTCTTTTGTCATTGTTTCATAAAGGGCTGACTCAAGAGGTTTAGGGCACGCAAACCATGAATTCCAAAGAAAACTCTGGCTCTTGACCAGCTGCTGGGAAGTAACCTCTAAGTTCTTGAAATATCTTACCTGAAATATCTTACCTGATAGGAGAGTCATTATTTTCCTGGGACCTTAGGCAATGACAAAGAGTCAATGCTAACAATGTGGTTTATAGTGGGGCTTTTGGGCTATGTACTATCAATTTTATCTCTGAAGAGGCTGGAGACTGAGGAGCTTAGGTGAACCACTTGGGAATTCTGTGCCTATATGACCAAACTCAAATAAGAACTATAGATACTATGACTCATGTGAGCTTCTCTGGTTGGCAATACACTGTCCATGTTGTTACACATCATTGCTGGAAGATTTAGTTATTCTCTGTAGAATTCCACTGGGAGAGGACAACTGGAAGCTTGTTTCTGGTCTCTCCTAGACTCTGCTCTATGCCCCTTTTGCCTTTGCTGATTTTAATCTGTATCTTTTAACTGTAATAAATGATAAGCATAAGTATAAAAGGTTTTCTCACTTCTGTGAGGCCTTCTAGCAAATCATTTAACCAGAAGGTGGTCTTGGGGGCTTACAGATTCCAGGGATTAGAATGTGGATATATTTGGGGGATATTTTTCACTCTGCCACATTTTTTATCTTGTCTCTGGTTCAGGGGTCTAGGCATGGCTTAGCCTGAGCCTCTGCTTAGGGTCTCACAAGCATGCAATTAAGGTGTCAGCCAGGGAGGGCTTGGGTCTCATCTAAAGCTCAGAGTCTTTCTCCAAACTCAAGTAGTCATAAGACAGCTTTTTCCCCCTACCTGGCTCTCAGAGCCACTCACAGTTCCTAGAAACTGCTGCAGTTCTTAGAGGTTGCCCTAAGTGTCTTACTATGTGGGTCTCCCCAGTATGACTGTTTACTTCATCAGCCAACAAGGATTCTCTCTAGTGAGTCTTCTGGCATGGTTCTCTATATTCTGTAACTTAATCATGGAAGTGACAACCCATCACCTTTGCCACATTGTATTGGTTAGAAGCAAGTCACAAGTCCTGCCCATATAAAAGGAGATGGGATTACATAGAAATGTGAATACCAAGAGGCAAGGATTCTGGTGGATCATCTAAAAATCCATCAGTCACACTGTGTAACCTTGAGAAGTTGCCTAACATAATCTATAAAATGGGACTTAGGGTCCTGGTGTGAAAAACAGTACCTTCAAACAGGATAACTTGAGGAGAGTTTAATGAAGGGGCTATATTAGTTAGCTCAGCCTGCCATGACAAGATACCACAGACTGGGTGGCTTAAATAACTGATGTGTATTTTCTCACAGTTCTGGAGGCTGGAAGTCCAAGATTAAGGAGTCAGCAGGGTTGGTTTCTGATGACACCTCTTTTCTTGGCTTGCAGATGGCTGCATTCTCACTATGATGTCACATGGCCTTTCCTCTGTGTGCCCATGGAGAGCAAGTTCTCAGACATCTCTTCCTATTATTATAAAAACACCAGTCTTATTGGATTAGAGCCTCAATGAACTGTAAATGCTTCCTTAGAGGCCCTATTCCAAATACAGTTACTTTTGGGGTTAAGGCTTCAACATGAATTGAAGGGGACACTATTAAGTCTATAACATTCTGCTCTATGGTACCCTCAAATGCATGTCTTTCTCATATGAAAAATATATTCACCTCATCCCAACAACCCTAAGAGACTTAGTTTGTTCCAGCATCAATGCCAAGTTCAAAATGTCATCTAAACATCATCTAAATCAAGTATGGGTGAGAAATTGAGTTCTGACTCATATGCAGGCAAAATTCTTCTCCAGTAGTGAACCTGAGAAAGAAGACAATTATCTGCTTCTGAAATACAATGATGAGACAAGCATAAGATAGATGTTCCCTTTCCAAAAGAAAGAAATCATAAGAAAAAGAGGTGAAGTGTCCCAAGTAAGTACTAAACCTAGAAATGCAAATTACATTAGGTCTTAAGGTTTAAGAATAATCCTATTTGCCTACTCCAGTGCTGGACTGGTCCCATTGGCCCCAGGATTCAGACCAGCTCCCAAGGACCTGTCCCAGTGCCAGGCTGGTCTCTGAAGACACAGCTTTTATGTTGGCCCAGATGGCCTAAGGCTCCAGAGCCACTCTATCACCATATTGGCACCTGTGGCCACAGGATCCAGGCCTGCCCAGCACCAGGCCAGTACTCATGGACCCACATGTAAGCCTGGCCCTGTGGCTTCAGGCACCAGGTCTGCCCAGTGTCAAAACAGCCCCCGTGGCTCTAATGGACCTAGAACCCAGACCTGCCTCAGTAGATGTCAATCATGGAGCAGCTCTCAAGGACTCAGGCGTCAGACCTGAGGTTTCATGCCTGTCACAGCACCAGGCCAGGCCTCACAAACTCAAGCTGCAGGACCAACCCCACAGATCTAGGCTTTAGACCCAACACTACAATCCCAAACGTCAGGCCTGCACCAATGGATCCAGGCACCAGTGGACTCCAGGACCAACCTGGTTCCTACTGTGTCAGGAACAGTCTTATACCCACAAATCCAGGTTCCAGGCCCACCCTAGCAACAGCTCAGCCCCCATGGACCCAGGATGAAGGCCCACTCCAGGACCAGGGTGACCTCCTTGACCCACGGCTTCAGATCAGTTACTATAGATCTAAGCTCCAGGCCCATTCCATGAACCCAGACTACAGACCTGCTCCCATGGGCCCAGATCAAATGATATTCTGCCTACAAGAGACTTCAGCTTTTAGAGACACACATTGACTGAAAGTGAAGAGATGGAAAGAAGCATTTCAAGAAAATGATAATCCAAAAAACACATGGGTAGCTGTACTTATATAAGGCAAGATAGGCTTTAAACTAAAAATGGTGAAAAGATACAAAGAAGTTCATTATATAATGATAAAGTGGTCATTCTATCATGAAGATCTAACAGTTATAAATATTTAGCCAACATTGCATGACCTAAATACATAAAATAAATACTAACAGAACTAAAAGGAGAAATAAATAGCAATACAATAACAGTTGGAGACTTTATTTTTTATTTTTTTAATTTTTTTATTGAGTTAATGATAAGTTACAATCTTGTGAAATTTCAGTTGTACATTAATGTTTGTCATTCGTGTTGTAGGTGCACCACTTCACCCTTTGTGCCCACCCCCCACCCCACCTTTCCCCTGGTAGCCACTAAACTGTTCTTAGTCCATAATTTTAAATTCCTCATATGAGTGGAGTCACGCACAGATTATCCTTCTTTAGCTGGTTTATTTCACTTAACATAATTCCTTCAAGGTCTATCCAAGTTATTGCAAATGGAATGATTTTGTTCTGTTTTTCAGCTGAGTAGTATTCCATTGTATATATGTACCACATCTTCTTTATCCATTCGTCTGTTGATGGGCACTTAGGTTGCTTCCATGTCTTGGCTATTGTAAATAATGCGGCAATGAACATTGGGTTGCATGGGACTTTTGGGATTGCTGACTTCAAGCTCTTTGGATAAATACCCAGTAGTGGGATGGCTGGATCGTATGGTAGTTCTATTTTTAATTTTTTGAGGAATCTCCATACTGTTTTCCATAGTGGCTGCACCAGTTTGCATTCCCACCAGCAATGTATGAGGGTTCCTTTTTCTCCACAACCTCTCCAACATTTGTTACTATTAGTTTTAGATATTTTTGACATTCTAATGGGTGTAAGGTAATATCTTAGTGTAGTTTTGATCTGCATTTCCCTGATGATCAGCAATGATGAGCATCTTTTCATGTGCTTATTGGCCATCTGTATATCTTCTTTGGAGAAATGTCTGTTCATGTCTCCAGCCCATTTTTTGATTGGGTTGTTTGATTTTTTGTTGTTGAGTTGTGAGAGTTCTTTATATATTATGGATATTAAGACTTTGTCAGATATATGTCTTGCAAATATTTTTTCCCAGTTAGTGGGCTGTTTTTTTGTTTCAGTCCTGTTTTCATTTGCCTTGAAGAAGCTCTTTAGTCTGATGAAGTCCCATTTGTTTATTCTTTCTATTGTTTCCCTTCTCTGAGAAGGCATGGTGTCAGAAAAGATCCTTTTAATACTGATGTCAAAGAGTGTACTGCCTACGTTTTCTTCCAGAAGCCTTATGGTTTCAGGTCTCACCTTTAGATCTTTGATTCATTTTGAGTTTATTTTGGTGAATGGTGAAAAAGAATGGTGAATTTTCATTCTTTTACATGTGGCTTTCCAGTTTTCCCAGCACCATTTGTTGAAAAGACTTTCTTTTCTCCATTGTGTGCTCTCAGCTCCTTTGTCAAAGATAAGCTGTCCATAGATGTGTGGTTTTATTTCTGGGCTTTCACTTCTGTTCCATTGATCTGTGCACCTGTTTTTGTACAAGTACCATGCTGTTTTGATTACTGTAGCTTTGTAGCATGTTTTGAAGTCAGGGATTGTGATGCCTCCTGTTTTGTTCTTTTTTCTCAGGATTGCTTTAGAAATTCGGGTCTTTTCTTGCCCCATATGAATTTTAGAATTCTTTGTTGTAATTCTATAAAGAATATCATTGGGATTCTGATTGGGATGGCATTGAATCTGTAGATTGCTTTAGGTAGAACGGACATTTTAACTATGTTTATTCTTCCAATCCATGTACATGGAATGTCTTTCCATCTCCTTATGTCATCATCCAATTCTCTCAGAAAGGCCTTGTAATTTTCATTATATAGGTCCTTCACTTCCTTAGTTAAATTTACCCCAAGGTATTTTATTCTTTTTGTTGTGATTGTGAATGGTATTGTGTTCTTGAGTTCTTTTTCTGTTAGTTTGTTATTGGAGTATAGAAATGCTACTGATTTATGCAAATTGATTTTGTACCCTACAACTTTGTTGTAGTTGTTGATTACTTCTAAGAGTTTTCCAATGGATTCTTTGGGGTTTTCTATGTATAAGATCATGTTGTCTGCAAACAGTGAGAGATTCACTTCTTCCCTCCCTATTTGGATTCCTTTTATTCCCTTTTCTTGCCTGATTGTTCTGGCCAGGACCTCCAGTACTGTGTTAAATAAGAATGGTGATAGAGGGCATCCTTGTCTCCTTCCTGTTTTCAGGGGGATGGCATTCAGTTTTTGCCCATTGAGTATGATGTTGGCTATGGGTTTGTCATATATGGCCTTTATTATGTTGAGGTAGTTTCCTTCTATGCCCATTTTGTTCAGAGTTTTTATCATAAATGGCTGTTGGATCTTGTCAAATGCCTTCTCTGCATATATTGAGATGATCATGTGGTTTTTATTCCTCAGTTTGTTGATGTGGTGTATCACGTTGATTGATTTGTGGATGTTGAACCATCCCTGTGTCCCTGGTATGAATCCCTCCTGATCATGATGTATGATCCTTTTGATGAATTGCTGAATTCTGGTTGCCAAAATTTGTTTTTAGAATTTTTGCATCTATGTTCATCAGTGATATTGGCCTGTAGTTCTCTTTTTTCATGGTGTCCTTGTCAGGTTTTGGTATCAGCGTGATGTTGGCCTCATAGAATGTGTTAGGAAGTGTTCGATCTTCCCTAATTTTTTGGAATAGCTTGAAAAGGATAGGTATTAAATCCTCTCTGAAAGTTTGGTGGAATTCCCCAGGAAAGCCATGTGGTCCTGGGGTTTTATTCTTTGGGATGTGTTTGATTGCTGTTTCAATCTCTTTCCTTGTGATTGGTCTGTTCAAATTGTCTGCCTCTTCTTGAGTGAGCTTTGGGAGATTGTAGGAGTCCAAGAATCAATCCATTTCTTCTAGGTTATCTATTCTGTTGGCATACAGTTTTTCGTAGTATTGTCTTATAATCCATTGTATTTCTGCAAAGTCTGTTGTTATTTCTCCTCTTTCATTTCTGATTTTGTTTATTTGAGCTTTCTTCCTTTTTTTCTTTGTAAGTCTGGCTAGTGTTTTGTCAATTTTATTTATCTTCTCAAAAAAACAGCTCTTTGTTTCATTGATCCTTTCTACTGCCTTTTTCATTTCAATAGTATTTATTTCTGCTCTGATTTTTATTATTTCTCTCCTTCTTCTGACTTTGGGTTATATTTGTTCTTTTTTCTCTAGTTCAGTTAGGTGTAGTTTAAGATTGCTTATTTGGGATTTTTCTTGTTTGTTAAGATGTGCCTGTATTGCGATGAATTTTCCTCTTAATACAGCTTTTGCTGTATCCCATATGAGTTGGTATGGCATGTTATCATTTTCATTTGTTTCCAGGTATTTTTTGATTTCTTATTTAATTTCTTCAATGATCCATTGCTTGTTCAGTAGAGTATTGTTTAATCTCCACATCCTTGTGCCTTTCTCAGCTTTTTTCTTGTAATTAATTTCTAGCCTTATAACATTATGATCAGAGAAGATGCTTGTTATTATTTCAATTTTTTTAAATTTGTAGAGGCTTGCTTTGTTTCCCAACATATGGTCTATCCTAGAGAATGTTCCATGTGCACTTGAGAAGAATGTGTATTCTGCTGTTTTGGGTGAAGTGATCTATATATATCTATTAAGTCCAATTGTTTTAGTTTTTCATTTAGCTCAACCATTTCCTTGTTGATTTTCTGTCTGGATGATCTGTCCATTGATGTGAGTGGGGTGTTGAGGTCCCCTACTATTATTGTGTTGTTTTTAACATCTTCCTTTAGGTCTGTTAATAGTTGCTTTATGAATCTTGGTGCTCCTGTGTTGGGTGCATAGATATTTATAAGCGTTATTTCTTCTTGATGAAGTGTCCCTTTGATCATTATATATTGTCCCTCTGTGTCTCTCTTTACCTGTCTTATTTTGAAATCCACTTGGTCTGATATCAGAATTGCAACACCTGCCTTTTTTTCCTTGCTATTAGCTTGAAGTGTTGTCCTCCACCCCTTCACCCTGAGCCTGTGTTTGTCCTTGGGGCTGAGGTGTGTTTCTTGGAGGCAACAAATTGTTGGATCTTATTCTTTAATCCATCTTGCCACTCTGTGTCTTTTTATTGGAGAGTTCAATCCATTTACATTGAGAGTGATTATTGATGCATGTGGACTTAATGCTGTCAATCTGTCGCTCATTATCTTGTTTTCCTGCATTTCTTTTCCTGTGTGCTTTAGCCTACCCATTTAATACTGCAATTTCTTATGCTGGGTTTCTTAGATTTTTCCTTATTTATGATTTGTAACTCTGTTCTGTATTTTATTTTAGTGTCTACCTTGAAGTTTTTATTTAGAATCTCATGTATAATATAGTCTATTCTCTGGTGGTCTCTTACTTACTTGACCAATACTGATTTAGACCCTTTTCTCGTCCCCTCCTAAATAATTATTTTCATTTCTTATTCCAGCTTGTGTTATGAATTTGTAGTTAGAGTGATAAGATTGTCCTTACTTTGGTAGTTTCCTTACCTTTACCCTAATGCTATAGTCGAATATTTGCTATCCTGTTCTGGTTCTATCCATTGGTCTCCCTAGTCTGTGGATTGTGACCCCTTTCTCCCTTTTTTCTTTTTTCAGGTATGAGAGCCTTCTTGAGGATTTCTTGTAATGGAGGGCTTTTAGTTACAAATTCCCTTAACTTTTGTTTGTCTGGAAAAGATTTAATTTCTCCCTCATATCTGAAGGAAATTCTTGCTGGATAGAGTATCCTTGGCTGAAGATTTTTATCATTTAAAGCTTTGAATATGTCACTCCATTCTCTCCTAGCTTGTATGGTTTCTGTAGAGAAATCCGCTGACAGTCTGATAGGGGCTCCTTTATAGGTTATTCTCTTCTTTTTCTTACTTCCCTGAGTATTCTTTCCTTATCTTTCCTTTTTGCCAATTTTATTACTATGTGCCTTGAAGTAGGTCTTTTTACATTGACAAATCTAAGAGATCTGAAAGCTTCCTCTACACACATTTCTCCGTCAATCCCTAGATTTGGGAAGTTCTGGTCAATAATTTCATTCAGCACACTTTCTGCTCCATTTTCCTTTTCAACGTTCTCGGGAATTCCTATGATCCTTATGTTCTTACTCCTCACTGAATCCACTATCTCTCAGAGATTTTCCTCGTTTTTTTTTTTTAATTCTTAGTTCTCTTTCTTCCTCTGTCTGGAGCCATTCAGCCTGTCTATCTTCAATTATGTTAATTTTCTCTTCTATGGTGTCTACATGGGCATTCAGGGAATCCATATTCTGTTTTATCTGGTCCATTGTGTTTTTCATCTTTGGTAATTCTGTTTGATTCTTCTTTATGATTTCAATCTCTTTTGTGAAGTAACTCCAGAACTCGGCTTTTTTCTCCATCTTTCTCTCTACCTCATTGAGTTTTTTGATTATAGCTGCTCTGAACTCATTATCACTTAGTTTACCTAATTCCAAGTCCTCAGGACTTTATTCTATGTTTTTATTGTTTTCCTTCTGGTCTGGGACTTTTATAAATTGCTGGATGGTAGAGGAGCGGTTTTTTCACATGGTGGTAGAATTCGGTTGCAGTTACAGCCTGTCGCCACTAGATGGGGGTTGAGAGCCACACGTTATGACCTCTCTGCCTTTGCGCAAGATGGCTGCACCCAGTGGCTTTGCCAGGAGGGAGGGGCTGCTATTCTCACACACCGATCTGGATTCAGATCAGTTCTGTTCTCTGGTCTCCTGAGGCCCTGGGTTTCTGGGGTCCCCATGGATGAAAGCTTTTCCCCCATCAGCAGGTTTCCACTGAACCAACAGCAGGAATCCTGGATGATCCCCAGGTCATGCGGCCCCTCCCCCGCTCCTTCCCGACCTACGCAGCAGCGATCACAGACTCTAGGGGAGGGAGCGATGTTCTCTCCTACTCTTCCAGTGCCTCCAAGGCCATAAGTAAGGTTTATGATCTCCACCTTCTTGGTATTGTAGGTCTCTAACGTGTTGGCATTAAATTTATTCTCTGAAATTCAGTTTTTCCAATCCTTTGTTGTTTTTTGGAGGGGAGAGAATCCCAGGTCAGCTCACCCCACCATTTTGCTCCGCCCCTTCTCCAGTTGGAGACTCTAATAACCCACTCTCAAAAATGGATGGATCATCCAGAAAGAGAATCAATAAGGAAACAGTGGGTTTAAAAAACACTACAGACAAAATGGACCTAATAGATATATACATAACATGATATTTGACAACAGTGAATATATTTTCTTTTCAAGCAAACACAGAACATTTTCTGGGATAGATAATATTTTAGGCCACAAAACAAGTCTTGACAAATTCAAGAGGATTGAAATCATACCAAGTATCTTCTCTGATCACAATGTTGTGAAACTAGAAATCAATAACAGAAGGAAAAGAGAAAAACTGATGAAAAAGAAGAATTAATGCCAAACATTCTCAAACTGTTTCAAAAAATTGTAGAAGCAGGAACACTTACAAACTCTCTGATGAGGACATTACCCTGATATCAAGCCAAATAAGGACACGACAATAAAACTACACTATCAGGCCAATATTCCTGGTAAATACAAATTAAAAAATTCCCAATAAAATGCTAGGAAACTAAATTCAGAAGCATAGGAAAAAGATCATGCATAATGATCAAGTAGGATTTATGCTGGCATGCAAGTGTTCAACATGCACAAGTCAATAACAGCGATATATAATATTAATAGGATGAAAGATGAAAATCAAATAATCATTGAAATAAATGCAGAAAAAGCACTTGACAAAATTCAAATCAATTCATGATAAAAACTCTCAACAAATTAGGTATAGAAGAAACATATCTCAACATAATAAAGGCCATAACAACAAGCACATGACTAACATCATACTCAATGGTGAAAGTTTGAAAGCTTTTCCTTTAAGATCAAGAACAAGATAAGGGTATCCACTCTCACCACTTCTTTTCAACATAGTACTGGAAATCCTAGACAGAGGAATCAGGTAAGAAAAAGGAATAAAATGTATAAGACCTGGAAAGGAAGAAGTAAAATTGTCTCTATTTGCAGAAGACATGATTTTGTATATATAGAAAATCAGAAAGATTTTATAGAAAAAGACCACCAAAAAACTGTTAGACCTAGTGAAGGAATTCAGTAAAGTTGCAGGATACAAAATCAACACACAAAAATCACTATTGTTTCTATACATTAACAATGAATTATCTGTAAGAGAAATAAAGAAAAGAATCCCATTTTAATAGCATCAAAAACAATAAAACAGAAATAAATTTAACCAGAAAGGTATAAGATCTTTATACTGAAATCTACAAGATATCCATGAAAGAAACTGAAAAGACAGAAATGAATGGAAAAATATCGTGTTTATGGACTGAAAGAATTAATTTTGTTAAAATGTTCACAGTACCCAAAGCTGTATATAGATTCAATGCAATCTCCATCAAGATATCAATGACGTTTTTTACAGACATAGTAAAAACAATACTAAAATTTGTATAAAATCACAGAAGACCTGGAATAGCCAAAGCAATCCAGAGAAAGAACAAGCAGGAGTTATCACACTTCCTGATTTCTTTTTTTTTTTTTTTGAGGAAGATTAGCCCTGAGCTAACCTCTGCAGCCAATCCTCCTCTTTTTGCTGAGGAAGACTGGCCCTGAGCTAATATCTGTGCCCATCCTCCTCTACTTTATATGTGGGACACCTCCCACAGCCTGGTTTGACAAGTAGTGCCATGTCTGCAGCCAGGATCTGAGCTGGGGAACCCAGGGCTACCAAAGCAGAACATGCAAACTTAACCACTGCACAACTGGGCTGGCCTCCAACACTTTCTGATTTCAAAGTATACTATAAGGCTATAGTAATCAAAACAGTATGGTACTGGCACAAAAACAGACAAATAGACCAATGGAATAGAATCAAGAGCCCAGAAATAAGCCTACGCATATATGGTAACTAATACAAGGGAGCCAATAACACTCAGTGGAGAAAAGAATAGTCTGTTCAATAATGGTGCTGAGGAAATTGGATATTCTGACGTAAAAGACTGTAACTAGACCCATATTTTACACCACACACAAAAATTAAGTCAAAATGGATTAAAGAAGTAAACGTAAAACACAAAACCACAAAATAGTAGAAGAAAACATAACAAAAAAACCTTTACAAAATGAGTCTTGGGAAATTTTTTTAAATATGACACCTAAAGCACAAGCAACAAAATGAAAAATCAACAAGTGGAACTCCAACTAAATCTACATCTGCACTGCAAAATAACCAATCAACAAAGTTTAAAGGCAAACTATGAAATGGGAGAAAATATTTGCAAATCATATAGATGATAATGAATTAATATTCAAAATGTTAAAGAACTCACAATTCAATACCCACAAAACAAATAACTCAATTAAAAAGTGGGCAAAGGACCTGAATAGATGTTTCTCCAAGGATGATACATAAATGGCTAACAGATTCACAAAAAGGTGCTCAACATCACTAATCATTAGGGTAATGCAAATCAAAACTGTAATGAGATATAGCCTCAGGTCTCTTAGAATATGTGATATCAAAAAGACAAAAGATAACAAACACTGGCAAGGATGTGGAGAAATGGGAGCCTTTGTCTGCTGTTGATGGGAATGTAAATTGGTGTAGTTACTAGGGAAAACAGTATGTAAATTCCTCAAAATTAAAAATAGAACTAACATATGATCCAGCAATTCCACTTCTCAGTATATATATGAAGGAAAGGAAATTATTATGTTGAGGAGATATCTACACCCCTATGTTCACTGCAGCACTATTTACATTAACCAAGACACAGGAACCCAAGTGTCCATTGACAGAGGAATGTATGAAAAAGATGTGGAGTATATATATACAATGGAATAGTTTCCTGATACTTGTGACAACATGGACGGACCTTGATGGCATTAAATATATGTGAAATGAGTCAGACATAATAAGAAAAATACTGTACAATCTCACTTATATGTGCAATCTAAAACAAAGAAAAAAACTCATAGAAAAAGGAAGATTTGTTGTTACCAGAAGTGCAGGGTGGGAGTGGGGGATTGGGAAAGAATTAGATGAAGGTGGTCAAAAGGTAAAAACTTCCAGTTATAAGGTAAATAAGTACTAGGGATGCAATGTACACCATGAGGGCGATAGTTAACACTACTATATGATATATTTAAAAGTTGTTGAGGTAGTTGATCCTGAGCTCTCATCACAAGAAAAAAACATTTTTTGCATCTGTGAGATGATGTATGTTAATTAAATTTATTGTCGAAATCATTTTACAATACACGCAAGTCAACAAATGATACTGTGCACCTTAAAGTTACATAGTGCTATATGTCAATTATATCTCAATAAAACTGGAAAAATTCTAAATGAGGTCTTGGAAGTTGAAGAGACAGTAACAGCCTGAAAACATGTGAAAGTATCATTGCTGGCATTATATATTATTATCATATTATTATTATATATAAATATATAATATAAAGTTAAGAATATAGTGAAATTCACAATACTCTAATACTATAATGATGGTATGTAAATCACTTTTAATTCTGACATAAAAGTGGAAAAACAAAGTACCAAAAATAACTATAGGTATAATAATGTGTTAATGAATACACCATATACAAAAGATGAAAATTGTAACATCAAAACTATGTGTGGGGGGAGTATAAAATGTAGAATTTTTGCTTTTAATTTTTTTTGGTGAGGAAAATTTGCCCTAAGATCACATCTGTTGCCAATATTCCTCTTTTTTTTGCTTGAGGAAGATTAGCCCCAAGCTAACATCTGCACCAATCTTCCTCTACTTTGTATGTGGGTTGCCACCACTGTATGGCTGACAAGTGGTGTAGGTCTGTACCCAGGATGCAAACCCATTAACCCCAGGGCACTGAAGCAGAGTGTGCCAAACTTAACCACTATGCCACATGGCTGGCCCCTAAAATGTAGAGTTTTGATATATGTTGAAGCTAAGTTGTTATCAGCTTAAAATAGATTGTTATAACTAAGATGTTTTCTGTAAGTTTCATGATAACTACAAACAAAAACCATGTAGTAAATATAGAAAAGAGAAAGAGAAAGGAATCAATGCATACCACTACTAAAAATCATTAATCAGAAAGGAAGACATCAAGAGAGGAAGAAAAGAACAAAAGAACTATAAAATAGTCAGAACACAAAAGTCAAAATGGCAATAGTGAGGCCTTACAATAATTACTTCAAACGTAAATGGATTAAATTTTTAAATAAAAAACCACAGAGTGACTGAAGGGATAAAAAACAGGATCCACCAATATGCTGTCTACAAGAGACTCAGCTTTAAGCACATAGGCTGAAAATAAAGGAATGGAGAAGTGTAAGAAATAGTGCCAAAGGGAGCTGGGGTGGCTCTTATATCAGGCAGAATAGACTCTAAGACAAAAAATGTCAAAGAAGACAAAGAAGATCACTGTATAATGACAAAGAGGTTAATTCATCAAGAGGCTATAACACTTTAAATATATGTAAACCCAACATTGAAGCAACCAAATACGTAAAATAAATATTAACAGATCTGAAGGGAGAAGTAGACAGCAATGCTATAATAGTAGGGAACTTCAATACTCAATTTCAACAATAGATAGATTATCCAAATGGGAAATCACTAAGGAAAGAGTAGACTTGAATAATAGTATATGCCTAATGGTTTTAACCAACGTAAACAAAGCATTCCATCTTTCCATCTTACACCACCAAATCCACATTCTTCTGAAGTGCACATGGAACTTTGTCCAGGGAGATGATATGATAAGTCACAAACCAATCTTAACAAATTTAGGAAGACTGAAATTATATCAAGTATATGTTCTGATTGCAGTGATATGAAACTAGAAATCAATAATAGGAAGAAAGCTAGAGAATTCACACTTCTCAATCAGTGGCTCAAAGAAAAAATCAATGAGAAATCAGAAAGAATCTTGAAACAATGTACCAAAATGTAAGGGATGTAGCAAATGCAGTACAAAGATGGAAGTTTATAGTAAAAAAATCTACATTAAGAAAAAAAGATCAGAAATAACAACCTACATTTACTACTCAAGGAACTAGAAAAAAAAGAATAAAATAAGCCCAAAGTTAGCAGGGAGAAAGAAAATAATACAGATCAATGTGGAAATAAATGGAGACCAGAAAAACAATAGGAAAAAAATCTGTGAAGCTGGGAGTTGGTTTTCTGAAAAGCTAAACAAAAGTGACAAATATTTAGCTAAAGTAACTAAGAAAAAACAGAGAAGACTCAAATAAAATCAGAAATGAAAGAGAAAGCACTACAGAAGATACCAAAGAAATACAGAAGATCACAGAGAGTACTATGAACAATTTAAATGCAAGTATACTGAATAACCTAAAAAAAAT
Source organism: Equus caballus (assembly GCF_041296265.1). Lineage (NCBI taxonomy): Eukaryota > Metazoa > Chordata > Mammalia > Perissodactyla > Equidae > Equus > Equus caballus. Next base: position 25,268,556 of record NC_091687.1, read on the forward strand.
GGATAAATCCCTAGGAATATACAACCTAATAAAACTGACTCATGAAGAAATAGAAAATCTGAAAAGACTAATAATGAGTAAGGAGATTGAATCAGTAGTCAAAAACTTCCCAACAAAGAAAAGTCCAAGACCAGGTGGTTTCTCTGGTGAATTCATGAAACAATTAAAGAGAAATTAACACCAATCCTTCTCAAACTCTTCAAGAGAGCTACTTCTGAACTCATTTTATAAGGTAGTATTAACTGCCTGCCAAAGCCAGACAAAGACCTCTGAAGAAAAGAAAATTACAGGCTAATATCCCAGATTAATATACATACAAAAATCCTCAATAAAATGCTAGCAAACTATATTCAACAGTACATTAAAAAATATCATACTTTATTATCAAGTGGGATTTATCCCTGGGATTAATGTATGATTTAATATCTGCAAATCAATCAATGTCATATATCATTTAACAAAGTGAAGGATAAAAAAATTCACATGATCTCTCAATAGATGCAGAAAGGCATTTGATAAAATTAATCACCTTTTTATGATAAAGTGCTCTTCATGAATTAGGTATAGAAGAGATGTCCTCAACATAATTAAGACCATATATGATAATCCCACAGCTGACATCATACTCAACAGTGAAAAGTTGAAAGCTTTTCTCTAAGATCAAGAAAATCACAAGTTGGACCTGGAGGGTATTATGCTAAGTGAAATAAGCCAGACTGAGAAAGACAAACACCATATGATTTCACTCATTTGTGGAATATGAACACATACATGTACAAAGAAGACAGTTTGGTGGTTGCCAGGGGAAGGGAGGTGGGGGTGGGCACATGAGGTGAAGGGGAGCACTTATATGGTGGTGGACAAGAACTAATGTTCAGCTGAAATTTCACAATGATGTAAACTATTATGAGCTCAATAAGTAAAAAAAGAAAAGAAAAACACAGGATGCCTTCTGTTGCCAAATCTATTCAATATAGTACTGGAAGTCCTAACCAGAGAAATTAGACAAGAAAAAGAAATAAAAAATATGCAAATTGGAAAGGATAAAGTTAGTTTGTCTCGATTTGTAGATGACATGATCTTATATATGGAAAACCCTATGTGCTCTACCAAAAATTTTCAGAACTAATAAACAAATTCAGTAAAGTTGTAGGTTACAAAAGCAACATGCAAAACTGTTGCATTTCTTTACAATATTAACTATCTTAAAAACAAATTAAGAAAGAATTATATTTACAATAGCTTCAAAAAAAGTAAAATAAAATACTTAGGAAAGAAATTAACCAAGTAAGTAAAAGATCAGTACACTGAAAACTATAAAACATTGATAAAGATATTGAATGGAAAGACATTCTGTTTTCATTGATTGGAAGTATTAATATATTTAAAAAAGTCCATGCTACCTAAAGCAATGTACTGATTTAATCCAATTTCCATTAAAGTTCCAATAGCATAGTTCACAGAAATAGAAAAAACAATCTTAAAATCTGTATGGAAACACAAAAGACTACAAATAGCCAAAGTAATCTTGAGAAAAGAGAACAAAGTTGGACATATCACACTAGCTGATTTCAAAATATACTACAAAGCTATAATTAATCAAAACAGCACTGTACTGGCATGAAAACAGACATTAGACCAATGGCACAGAATGGAGAACTCAGAAATAACTTCTTGCACTTATGGTCAATTATTCTTTGACAAAGGTGCCAAGAATGTAAAACGGGGAAAAAGACAGTCTCTTCAATAAAATGTGTTGGAAATGCTGGAAATCCACCTGCAAAAGCGTACAAGTGGACCCTTATCTTATATTATAAACAAAAATTAACCTAAAATGAATTAAAAACTTGAATGCAGGACTTGAATGCAGGACTTGAAGTTCTAAATTTCCTAGAAGAAGACATGGGGGAAATACTCCTTGAAATGGATCTTGGCAATGATTTTTTTGGATATAATGCCAGAAACAGGGCAAAAAGGCATAACGCTCCAAAAGTACACTTCCCTTTCTCAAGGTTGGACACTCCACCTCAGTGGCCTATGGCTCTGATGCTTTCTCCTATCTCTAGACTCCTTCATATGAAGACTTAAGGACTGTGGGGGTTCTTTTCTAAACAACTTGAAGGTTAAATATAACTGTGATAGGGTGAGTGATGCCCTATTTTTCTCCCAGGCTTTATCCCTGTGGCAGAAGCTTCCCAAGCAAGTATCCCAACTCCAGACAAGCCAAGTCCCTGTGATTAGGTATAACGCTAACCCTCAGGGACATATGACAAGCGTTCCCCTTTAACTACCCATAGTTTTGGAGAGGGACTAAAAAAAGACAAGAAGGCTTAAGACCAAGTTTTTAGAACACTCTGAAGCCAGCAAATAGCCATCGATGATTAAATATCTAGGTATTAAAGTTCTTTCCTTTTTTGCAATTACTGATTGTAGATTTTAGCTGTTTAACCCACCCATTGTTAACTGTGCTGCTTAGGCAATATGCTATCTGACTCCCACTAGGCTCCTATAGATAACATCTTCCTGGACCCTGGGTCTCCATGGTAATGGGTGTGTGAGCTGTTTTTCAGCAAATCTAACTCCTTGTCCACTTCAGGCCGGTTGAGACCACCACCTCATCAACTGGGTCCATGCAGTTGTCCGACAGGTGACCTTTTGATGTCAAAAGGCTGAAAACTACTCCCTCAGATCGTGCTAACACCGACATTTTGTGAATATGGGTCCTATGAAGAGGCAAGAAGTCTCACTATGCTTGCACAGATTATCAATTAACTCACCTCTCCTCACCTCCAATCACCTACCTCCACATTTCAGACCACCTTGTCCCCATCCCATAAGTATCCCTGAGTCCCTATTGTTTGGAAGCAAATTTGAGGCTCATACTTTCACTTCTTCATGTGACTGCCTTGTGAGTAAAATCTCCCTGCTGCAATCTCATCATCTTGGTGTTTGGCTTTCTGGGCAGTGGGCAAAAAGGAACCTGGTGCAATAACAACTCTCCCAAGGGAGCCATTCACCATGCTCTGCTCTAATGGTAGTGGCACCAGGTAGGCCTGTGCTCTGCATCTCAGCAAGTCCTCAGCCACAAAAATGTCTCCTCTTCCCCTTATGATCCATAATGTAGTCAATTGGACACTTCAAACCACCTCTGTAATAAATACACCCACATCTCTGGTCATGTGACTTTGTTCTTTACTCTAGAGGAGACATACCTCTCCACCTTACTCATGTTGAGCTTTCTAACATGAATCACTTTGACCAGAGTTCCGGTATAATGGGTTGGATGATGGTTCCCCTAAAATATGTGTCCACCTAGAGCCTGTGAATGTGACCTATTTGGAGAAAAGAGTCCTTACAGATATAATTAAGGATCTTGAGATAAGATAATCCTGGATTAAAGTGGGCTGTAATGTCTAATGACATGTCTTTAGAGGAGAAGGAGAAAAGACATATAAGGGAGAAGGCAATGTAAAGATAGAGGCAGGGAATGGAGTGATATGCCTATAAACCAAGGAGTGCCATGAGTTGCCAACAGTTACCAGAAGCAGGAAGAGGCAAACCAGAAGCCCTCAAATCTTTGGAGGGATTGTGGCCTTCTTTACACCTTAGTTTCAGAATTCTGGACTCCAGAACTCTAAGAGAATAAATTTCTGTCATTTTATACCACCAGATTTGTGATAATTTATTATTCCAGCCCTAGAACACAAATACACCTGGGTTCCTAGAGCAGTCTGGAGCAGTACTACTCAGAGTATAATTGGGAGATGGGATCTGGTCTTTCTATGACAAGATTGGTATAGAAATGGAGAGTAGCAATTAAGTACTTTGACAGCTATTTGATAAAGAAATTGTATGTCTGTTGAAGCCCATAATTTGAAAATAGGGGCTGATATTTCATATGATTTTTTAAATTTCATTTTTCTAATACTTTATTTTATTTTATAAAAGTATTCATCCATAGTGGAGTGGAAATTTAAAACAGAAACAAATAAAAACTGGTCTGTTACAACAGATAGATTGGGAAGCAATAGTCTAATAGAGAATGTGTGGCCTCTGGGCAGGGCACATCTCTTTGTCCTTGTGAATGCCCTCACCTCTCTGCTACTCTTCACTATGAGAAAGAGCATTTCTCCTGTTGGGGGCCAGGACAGATCACTTTTAAACCTGAGATTCCTCTTTCTCCAGTCTAAGGGTGAGTCTCCTTCAGACTGTAAATCCTGAAAAGGATATGGGTGACAAAGTTTTCCTTTTGTATTGTTTTATTTATTTGGGGCCACATAAGAACAAGTTGTGTGTTTACCAGAACCAGGAAAATCCAGAGTGGAAAAATATTTATTCTTTGGAGGCCACCCCCTGAACTCACATATATGGGGGACATACAGCAATATGTAGATGTTATCCTAGTTAATAGATGGGGAAAGCTGTTTAATGTTGGTGATTACCCCTGTTGGGAGTTCCCTCCTTCTATGCTAAATCTCTACCCATTCCAGATCTCATCACAAATTCCTGAAAGTTGCAAGAGAATTTTAAGCAGGAGGATTCCAGGCTTGAATCTTTCTTGATGTCTCTGGCCTGGAAGATAACTTAGACAAAACTGAAGGAAACCTCAAGGTCTCCTTTATCTCTCTCCCATCAAGTCTAAATTAGAACCATGTCTCAATAATAATAATCATTATTGTAGGATGATGATAACTTTTACTAAGCCATACTGTGCCCTTTCTTTTATTGTTTTTTTTTTTTCATTATAAAAGTAGATTCACATTACAGACAACTTTGGAAATAAAATGCATGGATGAATTACTTACCACTTGCTGTATAACAAATTACATCAAAATTTAAGAGATTAAAACAATAGTGAACATTTTATCACACAGGTTTTCTGAGTCAGGTGTTCAGGAGTGACCTAACTGAGTAATAATGGCTGAGGGTGTCACAAGAAGTTACATTTGAAAGGAAGAACAACCCACCAGAGTGGCATAAAAACTGCTTTAAACTGAAAACTTCTGAACAAACAGCAGCTGCAGAAAAAGTCTAATCTGAATGTCCCTTTGATTGATGATTAAAGCAGGGCTTTCTGAGAATTCCACTACCATAAATGTCCCTCCAGTGTACTTTCACTTTAAAATGTATTGCCTCGCTCAAACTACATCAATCTTCTCAGGTAAATGTTATTAAGTCTGCTTTATAGATGAGAAAATGGAGACAGACAGAAAATGGACTTACTTAAGGTCTTACAACAGTAATTAGCTGGAATTCCACATAGTCTGCCTCCAGAGATTATGTTCTTAACCATTATGCTAGAATTCTCAAAGAAATTTTTTAAAAATGTATGTCTTCTGACATCTTGACATAGATATGCCATTGAATCCACACAACAACCCTACAGGGTAGTTACCAACATTTTCCTTTCTCTGTTTTTTTCCAATGGACCCTCTATACCTACTCCCACCCTTTTCTACCCTCCTCTGTGCTCTGGGATGCTGACCTGGATAGCCTGGGTAATGGGCTCTGTGGCTCTTTGGATTCTAGTTGGTTTGGCCCAAGGGAGATGCCACCCCATATCCAAGGCTGATAAGGAAGCAAGGTTGAGGTCCACATTACTTGGCTTCCTCTCTGCTGGATCAGAGGGGTTGGCTGTAGTCTTCTACCCAAGGCCACAGATTGTGTCAGATAGCACATGCTATGTGCCCATTCTTTTTGACTTCCTCTAACCACACTTTCCCTACAGGCTTTCATGATAAGAACTCTTGTTGTTTCTAGCCCAGTGCTATGCATTATCCCTTATAATGGTTTTCCTGCCCACATCTTTGTAAATACTCCATCTTGTGGAGTGAATTGTGTCCCCTCAAAATGCAAATGTTGAATTTATTTGGAGATATGGCCTTTAAGGAAGTAATTAAGGCTAAATGGGGTCATAAGGGTGTGGCCCTGACCCAATAGAACTAGTGTCTTTATTAGAAGAGGAGAGACACCAGAGATCTTTTTATATCCATCCATATACAGAGGAAAGACTATGTGAGTAAAAGTAAGAAGGTAGCCATCTGTAAGATGGGAAGAGAGGTTTCACTAGAAACCAACCCTGATTGTACATTGATCTTGGACTTCTAGCCTTCAGAACTGTGAGAAAATTAATTTCTGTTGTTTAAGATACCCAATTTGTGGTATTTTATTATGGAAGTCCTAGCATACTAATACAGAATGTTGGTACTGAAAAGTGAGCTGCTGCAGGAACAAATACTTAAAAAAAAATGTAGAAGTAGTTTTGGAACCAGGTAATGGGTAGAGGATCAAAGAGTTTTGAGTTGCATGCTAGAAAAAGCCTAGATTGCCTTGCAGGGACTTTTGGTAGAAACATGGACATTAATGACAATTCTAGTGAGGGTTGACAAAGAAAAGGAGAGCTGTAGAAAAAATTCTATCCTGTTAGAGAATGCATATATCATCATGAACAGGAGGTTGCTCAGATGGAAATGATGAACATGTTGTTAGAAATTGGAGGAAAGGTGACCCTTGTTAAAAAGTGACAAAAATTTGGCTGAACTGTGCTCTAGCATTTTGTGGATGATAGAACTTTCCAGTGATGACTAATGACTTTGTATACTGAACAGAGGAGTTTTCTAAGCAAAGTGCTAAAGATGTGGCTTGGTTTCTTCTTACTACTTATATCAAGGGTATAGTTGTAAAATCATTCCATAAAGAGATTACTTACATATTTAATCAGCCATCTTAGCAGAAGCCAAGAATACAGATGGGATTATGGCAGCGAAGACACTACTGGTTTGGATTAAATGGGACAGAGACTGAATGAAATAAAGGAAAGCTTTCAGACTTCTTGGATTCCACAGGATGGGACAATAGAACTATCTTGCTGAGAACAAACTTTATCATTCAAGAAAAAGAAAAAATGGATCTGAGGGCTATTCAGAGATCATCAAAGTTACCACTCCCATCACAAGTCCAGGGTATACAAGCTCAGGGAGCAAGGCTATTTCCTCTTTGGTTTCAGAGAGTGGGGCCACTTCCTTGACTTCAGCAGGCTATGCTGCATCTGCTAAGAGCTGCTGGGTTCAGTGTCACTGCCTAGGACCATGAGGTTGCCATTGCTGCCACAGTGGACCTGGAGGGTAAAACATCTAGCCCAAGAGAATTATTCTTTTATTTACTTATTTATTTATAAAAATTATATATATTTAAGGTGTACAACAGGACGATTTGCTATGATTACTACAATGAATGAATGTGATTACTACAGTGAAGTGAAATGATTGCTACAGTCAAGTTAACTTATATGTTATCTCTTCACATGGTTACCATTTATTGGTCTGTGATGAATGCACCTGAAATCTACTCTCTTAGCCAGAGTTCAATACAGTGTTATTAACTGTAGTCATCAGGCCTGTACATTACATTACTAGATTTATTCATCCTTTTTTTTTAAAATTGCCATAATATTGGTCTACAACATTATATAAATCTCAGATGTACATCGTTATATATTTTGATTTCTTATAGATTGCATCATGTTCACCACCAAAAGACTAATTGCCATCCACCCCACACACATGCCTAATCACCCTTTTCAATTTCCTCTTTCCCCTCTTCCCCTCTGGTAACCACCAATCCAATCTGAGTCTATCATTTTTATCTTTTGCTTATGAGTGAGATCATATGGTATTTGACTTTCTCCCTCTGACTTATTTCACTTAGCATAATCCCCTTGAGGTCCATCCATGTTGTCACAAATGGCCGGATTTCATCATTTCCTATGGCTGAGTAGTATTCCATTGTGTATATATACCACATCTTCTTCATCCAATTGTCCCTTGATGGGCACCTATGTTGCTTCTAAGTCTTGGCTATTGTGGGTAATGCTGCAATGAACATAGAGGTGTATATATCTTTATGCATTTGTGTCTTCATGTTCTTTGGGAAAATACCCAGCAGTGGAATAGCTGGATCATATGGTGGATCTATTCTTAATTTTTGTGGAGTCTCCATACTGTTTTCCATAGTGGCTGCACCAGTTTGCACTCCCACGAGCAGTGTATGAGGGTTCCCTTCTCTCCACAGTCTCTCCAACATTTAGTGTTTCCTGTCTTATTAATTATAGCCATTTGACAGGAGTGAGGTGATATCTCATTGTAGCTTTGATTTGCATTTCCCTGATAGTTAATGATGTTGAACATCTTTTCATGTGCCTGTTGGCCATCTATATATCTTCTTTGGAAAATTGTCCAGATCTTTTGCCCATTTTATAATTGGGTTGTTACTTTTTGTTGTTGTTGAAATGTATGAGTTCTTTGTATATTTTGGATATAAACCCCCTATCAGATATAATGATTGCAAACATTTTCTCCCATTTCTTAGGTGGTATTTTTGTCTTGTTAATGGTTTCCTTTGCTGTGCAGAAACTTTTTATTTTCATGTAGTCCCACTTGTTTATTTTTACTGTTGTGTTCCTTGCCTGTTCAGACATGGTACTTGAAAATATGCTGCTAAGACCGATGTCAAAGAGTGTACTGCCTATGTTTTCTTTTAGAACTTTAATGGTTTCAGGTCTTATTATATTCAAGTCTTTAATCCATTTTGAGTTGACTTTTGTGTATGGTGTAAGATAATTTTCTACTTTCATTCTTTTGCATATGGCTATCCAGTTTTCCCAACACCAATTATTGAAGAGACTTTCCTTTCTCTATTGTATGTTCTTGGTTCCCTTGTTGAAAATTAGCTGTCCACAGATGTGTGGGATGATTTCTGGGCTCTTGATTCTGTTGCATTGATCCATATGTCTATTTTGGTGCCAGTACCATGCTGTTTTGGTTATTATAGCTTTGTAGTGTATTTTGAAATCAGGGAGTATGATACTTAGAGGTTTGTTCTTTTTTCTGAGGATTCCTTGGGCTATTCGAGATCTTTTTTTGTTCCACATAAATTTTAGAGTTCTTTGTTCTATTTCTGTGAAAACTGTTGGAACTTTGATAGGGATTGCATTGAAGCTATAGATTGCTTTAGGAAGTATGGACGTTTTAACTATGTTAATTCTTCCAATCCAAGAGCATGGAATATCTTGCCATTTCTTTGTGTGTTCTGCAATTTCTTTCAACAATGTTTTATAGTTTTTGGTGTACCGATCTTTCATCTCTTTGGTTAAGTTTATTCCCAGATATTTTATTCTTTTTGCTGCAATTGTAAATGGGATTGTATTCTTAATTTCTCTTTCTGCTACTTCATTGCTAGTGTACAAAAGCACAAGTGAAATTTGTATGTTGATTTTGTATCCTGAAACTTGACTGTATTCATTTATTATTTTTAAAAGTTTTTTTGTGTATTCTTTAGGATTTTCTAAATATAAAATCATGTCATCTACAAATGGTAACAGTTTCACTTCTTCCTTTCCAATTTGGATCACTTTCATTTCTTTTTCTTTTCTGATTGCTCTGGCTAGGCTTCCAATACTATGTTAAATAAGAGTGGTGACAGTGGGCATCCTTGTCTGGTTCCTGTTCTTAGAGGGCTAGCTTTCAGTTTTTCTCCATTGAGAATGATATTGGCCGTGGGTTTGTCATATATGGCATTTATCATATTGATTACTTTCCTTCTATACCCATTTTATTCAGAATTTTTATCATAATTGGATGCTGTATCTTGTCAAATGCTTTCTCTGCATCTACTGAGATGATCATGTGATTTTTATTCTTCATTTTGTGAATGTGGTGTATCATGTTGATTGATTCATGGATGTTGAACCATCCCTTCATCTCTGGAATGAACCCTACTTGATCATGGTATATGATCTTTTTAGTGCTTTGTTGTATTCAATTTGCTAATATCTTGCTGAAGATTTTCATCAATGTTCATCAATGATATTGGCCTGTAATTTTCTTTTCGTGTGATGTCCTTGTCTGGTTTTGGTATCAGGGAAATGTTGGCTTTGTAGAATGAGTTAGAAAGCTTCCCCTCCTCTTCAATTTTTTGGAAGAGTTTGAGAAAGATAGGTATTAGGCCTTTGAACGTTTAGTAGAATTTACCAGGGAAACCACCTCGTCCTGAACTTTTATTTTTTGGGGGGTTTATGGTTACAGTTTCAATCTTCTCACTGGTGATTGGTCTGTTCAAATTCTCTATTTCTTCTTGATTCAGTTTTGGAAGGTTGTATGATTCTAAGACTTTATCCATTTCTTTTAGATTATCCAGTTTGCTGGTGTATAGCTTTTCAGAGTATTCTCTTATAACCTTTTGTATTTCAGAGGTGTCTGTTGTAATTTCGCCTCTTTCATTTCTGATTTTATTTATTTGAGCTTTCTCTCTTTTTTCTTGGTGAGTCTAGCTAAAGGTTTGTCAATTTTGTTTACCTTTTCAGAGAACCAGCTCTTGGTTTCATTTCTTTTTAAAATTATTTAGTCTCTTTTGTCTATTTCTGCTTTGATTTTTTATTATTTCCTTCCCTCTACTGATTTTGGGCTTTGTTTGTTCTTCTCTTTCCAGGTTCTTTTTTTTGCACTGTTAGATTGTTTATTTGGGATTTTTCTTATTGGTTAAAGTAGGCTTGTATTGCTATAAACTTCCCTTTCATAACCACTTTTGCTGTGTCCTATAGATTTTGGCATGTCACATTTCATTTTCATTTGTCTCAAGGTAATTTTTGAATTCTCCATTGACCCAACCATTGTTCAGTAGCATTTTGTTTAATCTACATGTATTTGTGGCTTTTCTGATTTCCCTCCTGCAGTTGATTTCTAGTTTCATAGATCGTGGAGCATCATTATGACTTTTGGTTTGAACTGTTTGTCAGGTAGATTATTTCTGTTTCATTTAGTTGTTTTTCTGAGATTTTGTTCTGTTCCCTTGCTTGAAACATACTCCTCTGCCTCCTCATTTTGCCTCTTTCTCTGTGCTTTTATCTATGTATTATGTGCATAAGCTATATCTCCTCATCTTGGAGGAGTGGTCTTATGTAAGAGATGACTTTTGAGGCCCATTAGTGTGCTTCCCTCTCATCACAAGTTCCAAATTTTCCAGGAATGATCCCTGTGTGGGCTTCATATGTCCTTCTGTTGTGGCAGGGTTCTTCTTGCTACAGGTGCCCACAGACTCTAGGCTATCCTACTTTCCAGCTGGTTGTAATTCTCAGCTATGTGTGTTTCAGGCTTTGAAAGGTGGGGTCAATCCACTATGTGGCTGTTTGTAAAGCACAGGTGTTTTGTTGCTGATAAGCTCCATGTCCCACAGGTTCACACACATCAACACCATCCTGGCCAGTGTACACTCCCAGCCCCCTGGAGCACACCCAGTCACCCAAGTTCAGAGACCTCCACACACTCCAGTAATGCCCCACACACTCTATTGCTCCTCATGCATGCCCTGGCCCACAGAGGTGAACCCACTTGCCTGTTTGCAAAGGATCGAGGCACCCAGTCTATGCAAGTGGAAAAGTTGCCAGAGGCATTGCTGTTGGGTGGGGCAGCTCCTTAGGGCAGGCTGTCTGAACTGGCTGAGCTAGATTAAACTGATGCCCTAGTGGTGGTGAAGACCTTGGGCTAAGAGGCCAGAGGAAGTACTCTGATGATGTCTACCAGCATCTGTGTCAGCATACCTGTACTGCATCAAAATAATAGCTAATGCCAATGTCTTAGTCCCTGGAGAGGTCTTAACTCTCATCAAGATGCACCCAGAGCCTATCAAGTGAATCTGTTTTCACCAAAGGACTGTGCACATTTCTTTCTGGTGATTTTGGGTTGGTTTCTGTACAGGGTGAATTTGTGTGTGGGTGCTTTAAAAGATGGTTTTTTCCAACTTATGTCTGATAGCTTTTCTATGTATGTTCCCTGTTGTAGTTAATAGCCAGCAAAGACAGATATGCTGACACTCATCACAATTGTGCTGAGACTGAATGCTCCCCCATTAAGGTACCCTGCTCCTCCAGGGAAGGCTGCCTACCTTAGTGTTGCATCACGGCCAGCTGTGAAACACTGTGGCTTGTGGAGGTGGGTTTTTCTCTCCAGAAGGAATTTATGCCACTTCTGCCTCAGTTAGGAGTGTCTTTGGCTGCAGAAGTTCTCATTATCCAGGTTTCAGAAATCTGTCAGGGATAATTGTTCCAAGAACAGTTATAGCTTGTTGTGTTTGTGGGAGGAGGTGAGTTGAGAGTTTCCTGGGCTGCTATCTTGACACCAACTCTCTTATTCATCCATTATAATTGCAACTGTGCATCTATTTACCAAGATCTCAGCACTTTTCACACCCATCTCAGACCTGGTAACTACCATTCTGTCTCTCTGACTTCAACTTACTTTAAGATTCCATATGTAAGTGACATGACACAATGTTGGTATAACAGTGAATTTTCCTGAAAGAACGTTGTGCAAAGTTGAAAATCTCTTCAGGGAAACTGAGGCTTCCAGCTCCTGTCCAGCCAAGCCAAGCACTAGTTCTATATCAGCACAGGCATGTGAGAGCCTGTGTGAAGCCTGAACGGCAATGTGTTGGCAGTCAGTACTTAGGAAGAAGATTCTAAAGAGCTACAAGTAGGACTTGTTCTGCATGTGACACCTGCTTGGAAGGGATGTTCTAGATCATGTTTCAGCTGTAGTGAATGATTTTCCAAACCTCCTTGGAAGCAGTCCCTTCATTGCTTCATGCAGCTGAGTTCAGCAGGAACATGCTTTCATGTCCTGTGTGATAGAGCCTGAGGGAAGGCTTTGAATGGCCTTGTTTGTAAAGGAACTTCTCAGGAAGATCCTAAAGAGCTTGTCAGATCACCCCTTGGCTGCACAGTGCCATTTCCTTGAAGGTCTGTGAGAGACATACTCTCCAAGCTGGAGAGCAAAGTTGAAAAGCTCCTCCAAGAAACTGTTACTTCCACTTCCTGGAAAGCTGAGCTGAGGAAGAACTCTAGTTCATCAGATTCACGGGAGGCACCATGTGTAGATGGAAGGGCAACATATTAGAAGGCACTTACTAAGAAGAGGATTCAAAAGAGTTACAAGCAGGCCTTCCTCAACACCTCACACTCTCACAGAATGAATGTTATTGATGATCTCTCCCAGCTGTAGTAAGAGGTTTTCAAAGGCTCCTTGGAGGAAGTCCCTTCACTGCTATGAGCAGCTGAGCTCAGAAGAAACATGCTTTGATGACAGCAGACAGATGTGCCTGAGAAAAGGCTGTGAACTGCTCTGTGTCTAAAGGAACTTCCTGGAAAGATCCTAAAGAGTGACAGATCAGAGAGCTTCTGCACTGTGTACCATCCTGGGAGAGAGGGCATATGTGTTCCTGCCCAGCCACTGTGCAAAGGTTAAAAGCTCTTCAAGGAAACTGAAGCTGCCATTCTTGGGAAGCTGAGCAACAACAGAGTTTGATTTGCTCATGGGTGGGTGAGGAGACTGAATGGGCAACTCCTAAAAGGCCTAATAGACGTCATTCATCAAGTCAGAGACATCCAGACTCTTCACAAAGTCAAGAAAGAGAAGTTCTTCTGAAATCAGATTCACATGGCTCTGAAAAGTCTTCTCCCAGGAGCAAGTTAAGACCTTTCATAAGAGATGAGAGAGACAATGTATAACATCCATGCAGGGAAAGGATGCTGTATAGTAAAGGCAGGAAGAAGCTTAAGTGCTACAGTCTAGAGCTTTCCTGCTAAGGTCACTGTCCAAGAATTGATGATACACTTTGTCTGTCTGGCTCTAGGAAAACATTTTAACTCACTCCTGGAAACTGTCCCTTCGAAATTAAGCGAAGTTGATTTAAAACAAACGTGCCTGTCTGGCTTGTTAGAGAGTGTCTGAGGTAAAGCTGTGAAGCACAAAGTGTGAAAGGCTTTTGGAGGAAGCTGTTACAGGCTAGAGCTTTTCTGTATAGGGCAATTTCCCAGCATTGACAATACCCATTGTCTGTCTCAGCTCTAAGGAAAGGTTTTAACTCAAACCAGGAAACAGTCTGTGAATCTGGTTATAATGGAGCATGCCTGCCTCACATGATAAAGAGAGTCTGAGTGATGGCCATGAAGTGCAAAGTATGTAATGGCTCTCTGTAGGACCATCCTAAACTGCTATAGCCTAAAGTTTTCCAGCACAGTGCAATTTCCATGTAAGTAAATTACAATACTGCCTACAGCTTTAATTCACAGCAAAGTATCCAGGCAGGGATGTTTCCCATTGTCTGTCTCAGCTCTTCTGAATGGTCTCAAGTCGCTCAAGAAAGAAGAATTTTCAAGGCTTCGGGAATCTGAGTTCAGAAGGACAAATCTTGCTTGACTTCTCAGAGAGCATCTGAGTGACTGTTGAAAACTGCAATGTGTGAAGAGGCTTTTAGTAGGAAGATCCTTACATACTTAAAACTAAAGCTTTTTGGCACCGTTTCTTTTCCTTCAGTGCATGTTCCTGTGAAGCTGTCCAAGTGGGTAGGGGAACTCTAAGTTTCTCCTCAAAGAAGTTCCTGCGGAGGTCTGAGGAGCTGAGCTCAGGAGAAACATGTTCTACTGACTAGATAGAGAGAGTGGGATTGTAGGCCACTGACTGCCATGTGTGAAAGAGATCTTCCTAGGAAGATCCTGATTGACTACAGACTAGAGCATTGCTACACAGTGGAAGTGCCTGCAAGGCATGTTAGACATAATCTGTCCCAGCTGTAGGGAGCAGTTGGCACTCACTTCTCAAAGATTGGCCTAAGACCTCCTCAAAGCTGAGTTCTGGAGGAACATGCTTTCCTGATCTCTTAAGAAGACTGTCAGGGAAGACCGCACACTACAACGTGGGTAGCGACTCTTTCTCCCAGGATCCTTCACTACTACAGGCTTGGCACTCTGTCCCTTTGCCTGAAGGGATGTTACCACTTAGGTGTCTCAGCTCTAGGGATGGGTTTGAACTCGCTTCTGGAATCAGTCCCTTCATAGCTGAGTGAAGGAGATGTCCAAAGCACGTGCCTGCCTGAATGGTTAGAGAATGTCTGAGGGAAAGTTGTGATGTGCAATGTTTGCCAAGCCTGTTTGGGAAGATTATTTCCTGGTATAGGCTAGACCTTTTGTGCACCATGCATTTTCCCAGCATGGATGTTACACCTTGTCTGTCTTGGCTCTAGGAAAACATGTTATCTGGCTCCAGGAAAGTGTCCCTTCCAAGCTAAGTAAAGGTGATTTTCAAACAGCGTGCCTGAGAGACTTGCTAGTGAGTGAAAGGCGTGAAGGGCAATGTGTGCTGAGGCCATTGCAGGAAGATTCTTAAGTGCTTCAGGCTTGCACTTGTCTGAACAGTGCACTTTCCCAGCACTGATGTTCCCCATTGTCTGTCTCAGCTCTAGGGAAAGGTTTTAACTCACTCCTGGAAAGACTCCTTTGCCAGGCTCTGCGAATCTGATCTCAAACACTCCCCAAGGCATCTCTGACTTCTTGTGTAACACTCATGCTGGTGTCTTTGAATTTGTGCATATCACTCCCCATTGTCATCTCTCAACTTTTGTGTCACACACTTTCTGGTGTCTCAGACTTCCTGTGTAACACTACCCCTGGTGTTTTTGACTTTGTGTCACATTCCCTCTTACATCTCAGATTTCGTGTGTCACACTACCCTTGGCATCTCTGATGTCATGTGTAACACTCACCCTCGTGTATTTGACTTCAGGCATAACACTCACCCGGGGTGTCTCTGATGTCATATGTAACACTTGACATGGCATATCTGACTTTGTGCCTAACACTACCACTGGTGTTTTTGACTTTGTGCCTAACAGTCCCCCATGGCCATCTCTGACTTCATGATTCACACTTCACCTGTCATACCTGACTTCTTGTGTAACAGTCCCATGGCGTCACTGAGTTTGTGTTTAACACTCCCCGTGATGTCCCTGAGTTCGTGTGTCACACTCCCAGTGGTGTCTCTGACTTTGTGTGTAACACTCGTCCCGTGGTCTATGACTTCGTGTGTAACACTACCCTGTGGCATCTCTGATTTCATGATTAACACTCCCCATAATCTCTGACTTTGTGTGTAACTCTCCCCCTTTCGTCTGTGACTTCATGGGTTGACACACTACATTTCATCTCTGACTTTGTATGTAACACTCCCTGTGGCTTCTCTGACTTTGTATTTAACACTCAACCTAGTGTCTCTGACTTTGTCTGTAACACTCCACCTGGTGTCTTTTACCTTGTGCATAGCATCCCCCTTACATCTCTGACTTCCTGTGTCACACTCCCCATGTCATCTCTGACATCATGTATAACACTCCAACTAGTGTCTATCACTTCGTGTGTAAGCTCCCCCTGTCATCTCTGACTCCATGTGTCACAATCCACCTGTCATCTTTGACTTCATGTGTCCACTCCACATGGCGTCTCTGACTTCATGTGTAACACTCTCCCTGGCGTCTCTGGCTTCATGTGTAAGACTTCCCCTGTTTTCTCGGACTTGGTGTGTAACGCTTCACGTGGCTTCTCTTACTTCATGTGTAACAATCTCTCTGCCATCTGTGACTTCATGTGTCACATGCAATACAGCATCTCTGGATTCATGTGTAACTCTCCTACATGGTATCTTTGAATTTATGAATCACATTCCCCTTGTCATCTCTGACTTGGTAATACTCCCAATGGTGTCTCTGTTTTGTGTCACACTCCCCATGGTATCTGTTACTTCATGTTTCACATCTTCCCCTTTCATCTCTATATTCGTGCATAACACTCCCACTGTCATCTCTGACTTCCTGTGTCACACTCCATCTGGCATGTCTGGCTTCGTGTGCAAAACACCCCCGTCGTCGTAGAAATCTTATGTACCACTCCCCATGACATATCTGACTCTGTGTGTCATAATTCACCTGGGGTCCCTGACTTCATGTCTCACACTCTCTCTAGTGTGTATGACTTCTTGTGTAACACACCATGTGGCATCTCTGACTTCATATGTCACATGCCCCATGGTGTCTCTGTCTTCTTGTGTTACATTCCCCCTTGTTTCTCTGAGTACATGCATCACATTCCCCATGCCATTTATAACTACATGTGTTACACTCCCTGTGGCATGTCTGTCTTCACGTGTCACCCTCCTCCATGTTTCTCTGAGTATGTGCATCACACTCCCCCTGAAATCTATAAATTCATGTGTCACACTCCCAATGGCATCTCTGTCTTCATGCATTACACTGCCACGGGCGTCACTGACTTCCTATGTAACACTCACAATGGTGTCTGACATTAGTGTGTAACTCTGCCCCTGTAGTCTGTGACTTTGTCCATAACACTCCACCTGTTGTCTCTGCTTTGTGCCTTACACTTCCTGTGGCACTCTGAATTCGTGTGTCTCACTCCCCTGTGGTATCTCTGACTTCGTGTGTAACAGTCCTCATTGTGTCTCTGAAACCATGTGTCACTCTCCACCTGACGTCATGGACATTGTCTGTAACACTCCTCATGGCATCCTTGACTTCGTGTTTCACACTCACAGTGGCATATATGACTTCATGTCACAATCTGCCTGGCATTTCTAATTTCGTGCTTCACACTACCCCTAGTGTCTCTGACTTTGTGTGTAACACTCCCTGTGGGGTCTCTGACTTCATGTGTCACTCTTTCCATGGCATTTCTGACTCCATGTGTAATATACCACATGGCGTCTCTGACCTCGAGGTTCATACTCAACCTGCCATCTCTGACTTTGTGTGTCACATTCCCCTGCTGTCTCTGACTTCGTGTTTCACACACTCAATGTGATTTCTGACTTCATGTGTCAGACTCCCACTGGCGTCTCTGGTTTAGTGTTCAACACTCCCTGTGTCATCTCTGATTTTGTTTGTCATAATCTGACTGGTGTCTGTAACTTTGTGTGTCAGATCCCCAGTGTCATTTCTGACTTTGTGTAACATTCCCCCTGTTGCCTAGACTTCATGTGTCACACTTGCCCTGCCGTATCTGACTTCATGTGTCACACTGCACCTATTGTCCCTGACATCATGTATCTCAAGCCCTGGTGTCTGTGACTTCATGTGTCACACTTCAGTGGCATCTATGACTTCATCTGTCACACACACCCTGTTGTCTCTGACTTCGTGTGTAACACTCCCCATGGTATGTTTGACTTCATGTATCACACTCCTCCATGGCTTCTCTCATTTTATAACGCTCCCCCTGGCATCACACACTTCATGTGTCACACGCCACCTGTGGGCTCTGACTTCATGTGTGACACACAACTTGTCGTCTCTGACTTTGTTTGTCACTCTACCCCTGGTTTCCTTAACTTCATTTGTAATACTCCCCCTGGTGTCTCTGAGTTGATGTGTCATAATCCCCTTGTCATTTCTGAGTCCAAGTGTAATATTCCCTCCAGTGTCTCTGACTTCATGCTTCACACTTCCCATAGTGTCTCTGACTTCCTGCATAACATTCCCGGTGATGTCTTTGACTTCCTGGGTAACACTCTCCCGTGGTTTCTCTGGCTTAGCGTGTAAGAGTACCCCTGTTGTCTCTGACTTCGTGTGACCCTTTCTACCCAGTGTCTCTGACATCGTGCCTCACACTCACCATGGCATCTCTAACTTCATTTGTATCACTTCTGATGGCATCTCTGAGTTCGTGTGTAACACTAGACATGGCCTCTCTGACTTCATGTGTCACAATCCCCTTGTTGTCTTTGATTCATGTGTCACTCTCCCTATGGGATCTTTGATTTTGTATGTCATACTTCCCCTGGTGTCTCTGATTTCATTTGTAACACTCCCACTGGTGTCTCAGAATTCTTGCCTAACACCCACTGTAGTGTCTCTGACTTCATTTGTCACACTTCCCCTTGTGTATCTGAGTTTGTCTGTCATACTTCCTCTGCCATCTATAACTTCATGTATTACACTGCCCCTGGTGTCTTGGACTTCATCCATCTCACTACCCATGGCATCTTGGACTTCTTGTGTAACACTCTCCTTGGAGTCTGTGCCTTCCTGTAACACTACCTTTTGTGTTTCTGACTTGTGTCACACTCCCACTGGTCTCTCTGACGTCCAATGTTACACTATCCCTTGTGTCTTTGATGTTATGCCTAACGCTATCCTGTGGTGTCTCTGACTTTGTTTGTCATTCTACCCCTGGTTTCTTTGACTTCTTTTGTAATACTCCTTATGACAACTCTGACTTTGTGTGTTACTCTCCCTCTGGCATCTCTGATTTCTTGTGGGACACTAACCCTGTCTTCTCTGACTTTGTGTGCAACATTTCACTGGACATCACTGACTTCATCTATAACACTCCCTGTAGTGTCTCTGATGTGTGTAACACACCCCCTTGTGTCTCTGACATCTTTTGAAACACTCCCCCTACTGTCTCTGACTTGATGTGTAAGACCAAACTTGGCATCTCTGAATCTTGTGTAACTCTCCCACGTAACATGTCTGAATTCATGTATCATGTTCTCCCTCTCATCTCTGACTTCATGTGAAAAACTCACCCTGGCATTTATGTCTTCTTGTGTCACACTCAATAGGGTGTCTCTGACATCGTGTTCCACACTTTGCCTTTGGTCTCTGATTTAATGTGTCACACTGTCCATTGTGTCTGTGAATTTGTGTTTTCACACAGCCCTGTCCTCTCTGACTTCATGCATAACACTCCCCCTGTCATCTCTGACATTGTGTGTTACACTTCACCGGGTGTCTCTGAATTCATGTGTAACACACCCCTAGCATCTCTTATTTCATGTGTCACACTCCCCTGGCTTCTCAGACTTCATATGTAACACTTCATGTGGCGTCTCTCACTTCATCTGTAACACTCCGCCTGTTGTCTCTTACTCCATGCATAAGACTCCACGTGGCATCCTTGACTTTGTGTGTAACACTCCCCCTGTTGTCTCTGACTTAGTTTTTAACACTTCCCATGGTGCCTCTGAATTCTTGTGTCACGCTTCCCCTGGCATCTCTTACTTCATGAGTCATACTCCTCATTGTGTCTCTGACTTCATGTGTATCACACTCCCTGGTGTCTCTGATTTCCTGTGTCACACTCTCCCTCGTGTCTCTGACCTCATGTGTCACACTCCCTGTTCCATCTTTGACTTTGTGTGTCACTCTCCTCTTGGTGTCCCTGACTTTGTGTATCACACTCCACCTGGCATCTCTGACTTCATGTGTAATGCATATGGTGGCATCTCTGATTTCATGTGTCACAATACCACTTGTGTTTCTGAGTTCATGCATCACACACATCCTGCCATCTCTGTCTTCATGTGTCACACTGCACCTTGGGTCACTTACATCATGTGTCAAACTGCCCCTGTCATCTCTGACTTCGAGTGTCACACTCCCCTGGTCTTGTGGACTTTGTGTGTAATACACCATGTGGTGTTTCTGATTTAATGTGTAATATTCCCCCTGGTGTCTCTGACTTCGTGTGTGACACACTATGCAGTGTCTCTGATTTGTGTGTAACACTTCATGTGGCATTTCTTCCCTCGTGTGTAACACTCCCTGACTTCATAAATATACCACATGGTGTCTCTGATTTCTGTGTAACAATCCATGTGGCATTTCTTCCCTCGTGTGTAACACTCCCCTGTTGAGTCTCAGAATTTATGTGTAACACTCCTCGTGATGTTTCTGACTTTGTGTGTCAAACTCTTCCTGGCATCTTGGACTTTGTGCTGTAACACTCCACATGGTGTCTCTGACTTCATTTGTAACTTCTCCCTGGTGTATCTGACTTCATGTATAATATGCCATGTGGTGTCTCAGATTTCATCTGGGACACACCATCTGGTGTCTCTGATTGCATTTGTAGTAACTCCATGTGGCCTTTCTGCCTTTGAGAGTAACACTGTGACATGGCTACTCGAATTTCATGTGTAACATTCCATGTGACGTCCATGACTTTGTGTGTAAACATCACCCTGGTGTGTCTGAATTCGTCTGTGACACACCTGGTTTCTTTGACTTCGTGCATAACTCTCCCCTATGAGGTCTCTAAATTTGTTTGTAACACTCCCCAAGGCATCTCTGACTTCATGTGTAACACTCACCTGTCATCTCTGAATTTGTGTGTAACACTCACCCTGGACTCTCTGACTTCTTGTTTAACACTTCCCCTGATGTGTTTGACTTCATGCGTAACATTTCACCGCTTTGTGTCTGAACTTCTGTGTAACATGCACCTGTAGTGTCTCTAAGTTCATGTGTAACACACCCTGTGGCATCTCTGAATTCATGCATAACAGTCTCTCAGTGTGTTTCTGACTTCATGCCAAACACTCACCCTGGCATCTCTGATTTCCTGTGTAACATTCACTTTGGCATCTCTGACATCATGTGTTACACTCCCCATGTGCTCTTTGACATCTTGCATAATAACACTACTCCTGGCATCTCTAACATGTGTAACGGGCCCCTTGGTATCGCTGACATCATGTGTAACAATCCCTGTACCTTCTGACTTCATGTCTACGACTCCACCATGTTGTCTCTATCTTTGTGTGTAACACAGCCCCTGGTCTCTCTGACTTCATGTGTAACACTCCCCCTGATGTGTTTCACTTCATCTGTAACACTTCTCCATGGCATCTATCACTTCATGAGAACACTATGCCTGTTGTCTCTGACTTCATGTGTCATCCTCTCCCTGGCATCTGGCATCCCTGACTTCATGGTTCACAATCTCTGTGGCATCTCTAGCTTCATGTGTAACACTCCCAATCTAGTCTCTGACTTCGTGTGTTACACTCCACTTGTCATCTCTGACTATTTTTGTCACCACTCCCTGTAGACTGACTTTGTTTGTCACTCTATCCTAGTTAATTTGACTTCATTTGTAACACTCCACTTGTCGTTTCTGACTTCGTTTGTCACACTCCTACTAGTGTCTCTGACTCTGTGTGTAACATGCAGTGGTGTCTCTGACTTCATGTGTACACTACCTCTGTCGTCTCTGATGTCATGTGTAACACATCCCTCAGGCATCTGTGAGCTCGTGTGTCTCACTCCCTGTGCTGCCTCTGACGTTGTTTTTGACACTCCCCTTGTCATCTCTGACTTACTGTGTAACACTCCACCTTACATCTCTGACTTCGTGTGTCACACTTCCTGGGGTATCTCTAACTTCATGTGTCACTGTCCACCTGGCATTTCTGACTTCCTGTGTCACACTCCCCCTGGCATCACTGACTTCATATGTAAGTCTCCCTGTGGTGTCTCTAAGTTCGTGTGTAACACTTGCCATGGGGTGTTTGCTTCCTCTGTAACACTCTGATTGGTGTCTTTGACTTTGTGCATAACAATCCCCATTGGCATCTCTGACTTTGTGAGTAACACTCCCCTGGTGTCTCTGAATTCGTATGTCACATTCCACCTTTCATCTCTGATGTCATGTGTCACACTCCCCAAGGCATCTCTGACTTCTTTTTTCACATTTCACCTTTGGACTCTGACATTGCGTGTCACACTGCCCATGGGATCTGTGACTTAGTGTTTCACACTCCCACTTTTGTCTGTGACCTCGTGTGCAACACTCCCCATGGTGTCTCTGACACCATGTATCACACTCCCAGTGGCCTCTCAGACCTTGTGTGTAACACTCCAGGTGGCTTCTCTGACACTGTGTGTAACAGTCTCCCATGTGTCTTTGTCTTTGTGTGTAACAATCTCCCTGTCATCTCTGAATTTTTGTGTCACACTACTCCTAGTATCTGTGATTTCCTGTGTCACACTCCCCCTAGCATCTCTGACTTCATGTGCAACAGTCCGTATTGTGTCTCTGACTATGTTTCACACTCCACCTGGCATCTCTGACTTTGTGTGTCCCACTACACCTGGCATCCCTGACTTTGTGTGTTACACTCTATGTGGCGTCTGTTACTTTGTGTATAACACTGACCCTGGTGTCGGTGACTTCATCTGTTACACTCCACATGGCATTTCTGCCCTCATGTTTAACACCCCTGTGTGGCATCTTGGATTTTGGTTGTCACAGTCCAAGTGGCGTCTCTGACTCTGTGTGTCACACTGTACCTGGCATCTCAGACTTTGTGTGTAACACTCCTTGTGCTGTCTCTGGCATCATGTGTAACACTCCCCCTGGTGTCTGACTTCTTCTGTCACACTCCCCTTAGTGTCTCTGACATTGTGTTTCACCCTTCACCTGTGGTCTCTGACTTCGTGTGTCACATTTCACATGGCATTTGTGACTTCATGTTTCACACCCCTCATGTCATCTCTGACTTCGTGTGTCACATTTCACCTGGCTTCTCTGACATCGTATGTAACACTCCCCCTGGCATATCTGACTTAGTGTGTTACACTAGTCATGGTCCTTGACTTCATCAGTCACAACCAGATGTCATCTCTGACTTCGTGTGTGACACTCCCCCTATTATGTGTGAATTCGTGTTCGACACTTCCCAGTGGCGTCTTGACATTGTGTGTAACACTGCTCCTGTCATCATTACTTCATTTGTAGGAATCCCCCTTTGCTCTCTGACTTTGACTTAATGTGTGCAATTCACCTGTCATCTCTGGCTTCATGTTTAGCACTTCCAAGTGACATGTCTTTCTTCAGACATAACGATCCACCTTTTGTCTCTGACTTTGTGTTTAACACACCACATGTCATCTCATACTTCACGCATTACTCTCCCTCTGGTGTCTGTGACTTCATGCATAACACTCCCCCTTGTGTCACTGACATTGTGTGTAGAACTCGCCCTGGTGTCCATGAATTCGTGTGTAACACTCCCCTGTTGTCTTTGACATCTTGCATAACCCTACCCCATGACTTCTCTCACTTCGTGTGTAACACCCCCCCATGGTGTCTCTGAATTCCTGTGTCACACTCCTCCTGGCAACTCTGAATTCATGTGTCATTCTCCTCCTCGTGTATTTGGCTTCGTGTGTAACATTCCACCTGGTGTCTTTGACTTTGTGGGTATTACTCCCAATTGTGTCTCTGACTTCATGTGTAACACTCCCCTTGGCTTCTCTGACTTCATTTATCACAGTCCCCCTTGTGGTTGTGACTTTGTGTGTACACTCTCTGTGGCATCTCTGACTTTGTCTGTCATACTCCACGTGGCTTCTCTGACTTCTGTGTAAAACTCCATGTGGCTCCTGTGACATCGTGTGTAACCCTCCCCCTGGTTTCTCTGACTTCCTGTGTAACACTCACCATGTCATCACTGACATCATGAGTCACTGTGCCCCTGGTCTCTTTGACTTTGTGCGCAACACTCCACCATGTGTCTTTGACTTTGTGCATTACACTCCCACTGGTGTCTTTCACTTTATTTTTAACACTTCCTGTGTCTTCTCTGACTGCCGAGTAACACTCCATGTTGCTTGTCTGACTTCTTGAGTAACACTCCCCTTGGCATCTCTGACTTCATGCCTAACACATCCCCTGTCTCTCTGACTCTCTTTGTAACACTTTTGCTGGTGTCTTTGACTTCACATGTAACACACCCCATGGCGGCTCTGACTTCATCCATAAAACTCCCTCTGTTAGATCCTACCTTGTGCATAACACTCACCCTATCATCTCTTACAATGTGTGTAACTCTCACCCTAGCATCTCAGACTTCGTACCTAATACACTCCGAGGTATCCTGACTTCGTGGGTAACACTCCCACTGGTATCTCTGAATTCATGTGCTAACACTCCTTCTCGTGTCTCTGACTTTGTGTGTAATACTCCTCATGGTATCTCTGAGTTCTTGTGTAATCCTACCTGTGCCACCTCTGATTTTGTGTGTAACACACGTTCTTGTGTCTCTGACTTGGGTATCACTCCCTGTAGTGTCCTTGACTTCATACCTAACAGTCCCTGATGTCGTCTCTGACTTTGTGTGTAGCTCTCCCACTTGTGTCTCTGACTTCATGTGTAACATTCCCCAAGACATCTCTGACTTCTTGTGTAACACTCATGCTGGTGTCTTTGAATTTGTGCATACCACTCCCTTTCAGCATCTCTCAAATCTTGTATCATACACTCCCTGTGTCTCAGACTTCCTGTGTCATACTACCCCTGGCATTCCTACCCTCACACTACCCCTGGTGTTTTCGACTTTGTGTCACATTTCCCCTAACATCTCAGACTTCGTGTGTCATACTACCCCTGGCATCTCTGATGTCATGTGTAACACTCCACTTGGTGTCTCTATCTTTGTGGATGATACTCTCCCTGGCATCTCCGACATCATGTGTCACACTCCCTGTTGCATCTCTGACTTCATGCATCACAAACCTGGTGGCATCTCTGACTTCGTGCATCACACTACCCATGGCATCTCTTACTTTGTATATCACCCTCCCCATGTCGTCTATTTCTTCATGCCTAACACTCCTTCTGTTTTCTCTAACCTCATGTGTAACATTCCCACTGTTGTCAGTGACTTCGTGTGTAACACTGCTCTGTTTCTTTGACTTCATTCCTAACACTCCTCTGTGGCATCTCTAACTTTGTGTTTAAAACTTCCCATGGCATCTCTGACTTTGTGTGTCACACTCTGCCTGGCTTCATGTGTCACACTCCCTGTGTTGTCTCTGACTTCGTGTGTCACACTCCACCTTTCATCTCTGTAATTGTGGTTAACATTCCCCCATCATCTTGGACTTACTGTGTCATGCACCTGGTTTTGTTTCTGACTTCGTGTGTCACAATACCTGTGGTGTCTCTTATTTGTGCATAACACTCCCCCTGGTGTCTTTGATTTCATGTGTAACACTACACCATGATGTCTCTGACGTTGTGTGTCACACTCTCTATGTCATCTCAGACTTTTGTGTTTTTTTGAGGAAGATTAGCCCTGAGCTAACATCTGCTTCCAATCCTCCTCTTTTTGCTGACGAAGACTGGCCCTGAGCTAATATCCGTGCCCATCTTCCTCCACTTTATATGTGGGACGCCTACCAAAGCATGGCCTTCTGAGTGGTGCTATGTCTGTACCTGGGATCCCGGGCTGCTGAAGTGGAATGTGTGCACTTAACCGCCATGCCACCAGGCTGGCCTCTGTCATCTCAGACTTTGTGTGATACTCTCCCTGAGGTGTCTCTGACTTCAGGAGTCACACTCCACCTATATCTAAATATGTGTTTAACAAAATCCATGGTGTTACTGATCTTGTGCATAACCCTCCCCTGTGGAGTGTCTGGCTTGTTTTGTCACATTCCCCATGTTGTCTCAGACTTCGTGTGTCACTCTACCCCTGCTGTCTTTGACTTCATGTGTAACACTCACCCTCATGTATTTGACATCGGGCATAACACTCACATGGGGTGTCTCTGATTTCATGTGTAACACATCATGTGGCATCTCTGACTTCGTGCTTAACACTGCCACTGGTGTTTTTGACTTTGTGCTTTACAGTCCCCTGTGGCCATCTCTGACTGCGTGTTTCACACTTCACCTGTCGTAACGTTCCCTTGTTCTTGTGTAGCAGTCCCATGGCACCACGCTCCCCATGATGTCTCTGAGTTCGTGTGTCACACTCCCACTAGCATCTCTGAATTTCTGTGTAACAGTCACTCCGGTGTCTCTGTCTACATGTATAACACTACCCTGGTGCCTTTAACTGTGTCCATATACTCTCCGTTGCATCTCTGATTTTCTGTGTCATACCTCCCGTCATCTCTGACTTCGTGTGTAAGACTCACCCTGTGGTCTATGATTTGTTGTGTAACACTACCCTATGGTGTCTCTGATTTTGTGATTACCACTCCCCATGTCATTGCTGACTTTGTGTGTAACACTCCCCCTTTCGTCTGTGACTTCAGGGGTGACACACAACATGTTGGCTTTGACTTCATATGTAACACTCCCTGTGGCTTCTCTTACTTTGTGTTTAACACTCCCCCTTGTGGTTCTGACTTCCTGTGTCACACTCCTCCTCTCATCTCTGAAATCATGTATAACACTCCAACTGATATCTATCACTTCGTGTGTAAACTCCCACTGTCATCTCTGACTCCAGATATGTCACACTCCACCTGTCATCTCTGACTTCATGTGTCAACTCCCCATGGCATCTCTGACTTTATGTGTAACACGTCCCCTGTAATCTCTGACTTTGTGCATATCACTCCCACTGGACTCTCTGACTTGGTGTGTAGCACTTTCCCTGTTTCTTTGACTTTGTGCATAGCATGCCCCTGTGGCTTCTTTGACATCATGAGTAACACACCCTCTGACATTTCTGACTTTGTGTCACACTTCCCATGGCATCTCTGATCTCATTTTTCACACTCCGCCTGTCATGTCTGATATCATGTGTCACACTTCCCATGACATCATTGATTTGCTTGTAACCATCCTGTGTCATCTCTAAATTCATGTGTAACACTCAACCATTTGTTTCTGACTTTGTGTGTAACTCTCCCGCTGGTCTCCCACACTTCGTGTGTAACACTCTCCTTGTTATCTTTGACTTCATGCATAACACTCCCCCATGGCATCTCTCACTGTGTGTATAACACTAACCAGTGGTGTCTCTGATTTCATGTGTCACTCTCCTCCTGGCATATCTGGCTTCATGTGCAACACTCCATGTGGTGCCTTTGACTTTGTGCGTAACACTCTGCCATGGCATCTCTGACTTCATCTGTCACAGTCCCCATGGTGTCTCTGATGTTGTGTGTAACAATCCACATGCCCTCTCTGACTTCATGTGTAACACTCCTGGTGGCATCTCTGACTTCTTGTGTCACAATCCCCATTGTGCTTCTGAGTTCTTGTGTCACAATCTGCCTGTCATCTCTGACTTCATGTGGCACACTCCCTGTGGTGTCAGTGACTTCCTGTGTAACATTCCCCCTGGTCTCTCTGATTTCATGTTTCACAGTCCCCCTGGACTCTCTGATATGATGTGTAATATTCCACATGACCTCTCTGACATCCTCTGTAACATTCCCCTGGCATCTGTGGCTCCCTGTTTAGCATTCCCCCTGTTGTCTCTGACTTCGTGTTTCACACTCCCTATGTCATCTCTGACTTTGTGTGTAACATTCCCCGTCTTCTCTGACACTGTGTCACACATCCCCTGGCGTGTCTGACTTTGTGTATCACAGTCCCTGTCACGTCGAAGACTAACTGTGTAACAGTCCACGTGGCATTTCTGCTTTCATGTTTAACTCTCTCATGTGTCATCTCTGACTGCCTGAGTAAAACTCACTCTTGTGTCTTTGACTTCGTGCCTAGCACTCCCATGTGCCATCTCTGACTTCATGTGTAACATTCCACATGGCATTTCTGCCTTCATTTGTTACACTCCCCCATGTCATCTCAGACTTCATGTGTAACACGCCCTGTGGCATCTCTGACTTCCTGTGTACATTCTCCTTGGTGTCTCTGATTCATTTGTAACAATCCCACTGTAGTCTGTGACTTTGTCTGTCACACTCCCCCTGTCGTGTCTGACATCTTGTGTAACTCTCCCCTTGACATTTCTGACATCGTTTGTAGGACAACCCATGGCATCTCTGGTTCCGTGTGTGATACCCAAAATTTCGTCTCTCAATTCGTGTGTACACTCCCCCTGCCACCTAACCCTTAATCTGTAACACTCCCACAGGCGTCTTGGACATTTTGTAAGACACTCCCCCTGGCATCTCTGACTTCATGTGTAGCATTCACCATCGCATCTCAGACTTCAATTGTCTCACTCTACACATGGTCTCCGACTTTATGTGTCACACTTCCTGTACAGTCTCTGACTTCCTTTGTAACACAGCCCCTGGCTCTCTGACTTCATGTGTAACACACCACATTGAGTCTCTGACTTTGTGCATAACACTCCTCCAGGCATCACTGGCTTCGTGTGTAGCACTCCTGCTGGTGTCTTTGACGTCTTGCATAACACTTCACCTGGTGTCTCAGAATTCATGTGTCATATTCCCCCTGGCATCTCTTATGTCTTATGTCACACTCTGCCTAGCATCCCTGACTTCCAGTATCACACTACCCATGTCGTCTTTGACTTCATGTGTAATACTTAAGGTAGCATCTCATACTTCATGTGTTACACTCGCATTGTGTCTCTCGGTTCATGCATCCCCGTTTCATCCATGACTTAGGTGTAACCTGCCCCTGGCATCAATGACATCGTGTGTCACACTCCCCTTGTTGTCTCTGATTTTGTGCATAACATTCCTACTCTCGCCTCTGACCCCATGTGTAACACTTCCCAGTGGCTTCTCTGGCTTCATGTGTCACTCTCCCCCAGGTGTCTCTGAGTCTGTGTAATATTCACCGTGGCATCTCTGACTTCGTGTCTCCCACTCCATCTCTGGTCTCTGACTTGGTGTGTCACACACTCCATGTCATCTCTGAAATCCTGCATTACACTTCCGCTGTTGTCTTTGGCTTTGTGGGTACACACCATCATGGCTTCTCTGGCTTAGTTTGTAACAGATCCTCTGTTGTCTCTGAGTTCATGTGACACTTCTCCCCTTCATGTCTGTTATTTAGAGTATCAGCCTACCCATGGCAACTCTATCTTCATTTCTAACACTCCCACCAGCATCTCTGACTTCGTGTGTTGAAATCACACTGGTATATCTGACTCCATGTCTAACACACCTGGTGTTGTCTCTGGGTTCGTGTGTCTGACTCCCCCTTGTGTATCTGAGTTTCTGTGTCACACTCCCTCTGCCACCTGTAACTTCTTGTTTCATGCTGCCCCAGCATCTTTGACTTTGTTTGTCACACTACCCATGGCATCTCTGACTTTGTGTGTAATTTCCCATCATCTCTGACCTCATGTGTAACAATTTCTCTGGGATCTCTGACATCGTGTGTAACACTCCCTGTGGTGCCTCTGACTTTAAGTGTCACAATTGACCAGTCTTCTCTGACTGGCTTATTTGACTTCGTGTTCAACACTTCCTGTAACATCTCTGAATTCATGTGCCACACTCTGTCTGGTGTTGCTGAGTTCGTGTATCACATTCCCCCTGGCATTTACAACTTCATGTGTAACTCACCACATGACGTCTATGACTTCGTGTGTCACACTCCCATTTGTGTATCTGAGTATGTGCATCACACTCCCTTTGTCTATAACTTCATGTGTCACAATCCCCATGGAGTCTCTGACTTCTTGTATAACACTCCCACTGGCATCTCTTAGTTTGTCCATAACATTCCCCATGGGGTCTCTGACTTCAAGTGTCACACACGAACTATTGTCTCTGACATTGTGTGTCACACTCCCTGTGGTGTCTCTGACTTCCTGTGCAACAGTATGCCTTGTCTTTCTGATGTGCATAACAGTCTCTTACTTCATGTGTAAAACTCCACATGCCGTCTCTGACTTTGTGTGTCACACTCCCCATGGTCCCTCTGCCTTCGTGTTCCACAGTCATCCTGGTGTCTCTGACCTCATGCCTAACACTCCCCCTGGTTACTCTGACTTCTTGGGTAATATTCCCTCCTTCGTATGTCACACAACCCCCGGCAAGACAAACTCTGTGTGTAACACACCAGGTTAAGTTTCTGACTCTGTTTGTAACACTCCCTCTGGTGTCTCTGTCTTCGTGTGTAGCACTCCACATGATATCCTTGACTTCCTGTGTGACACAGCCCCGTGTGTCTCTCACTTCCTGTGTAACCCTACCTCTGGTGTTTCTGACTTTGTGTAACACTCCTCAAGGCCTCTAAGATTTCCTGTGTAACGCTCCCAGTTTTGTCTCTTTGAGTGTCACATTCCCCCTGGTATCTCTGACTTTGTTCTTCACACTTCCGCTTTCATCTTTGACTTTGTGTAACACACCCTGTGGAGTCTCTGACTTTATGTGTTACACTCCCCCTTGTGTCTCAGAGTTTGTGCATCACACTCCCCTTATCATTTGTGACTTCATGTGTCACCCTGCACCTTGGATCTCTGATTGATTGTGTCTAACACCCCCTGACATTTCTGACTTCATGTGTCACACACCCACTGGTGTCTCCAGCTTCATGTGTAACACCCAATGCAGCATCTAGGAATTTATGTGGTACACACCCCCTGGTGTCTCTGAATTCATGTGTAAAACTCAACATGACCATTCTGTCTTTGATTTTAACACTCCAGCATGAAATCTCAGACTTCTTGTGTAACACACTGGCATCTGTGACTTGTGCAACCCTCACCCAAGTGTCTCTAACATGGTGTGTAACATTCACCAAGGCATCTCTGACTTCCTGTGTCACATTTGATCTGTCTCTTACTTTGTGTGTCACACACCCCATGACATCTCTCACTTCTTGCATAACACTCCCCCAGGTGCCTATGACTTCACTTATAACACTTCTCTTAGCGTGTCTGACATCATGTGTCTCACTCCACCTGGCATCTCTGACTTCGTGTTTCAAACTCCCCCATGTGTCTCAGATAAGTGCATCACACTCTCACTGCCTTCTAACTTCTTGTGTAACACTCCACATGACATGTCCAACTTTGAGTGGCACACTCCACCTGGCATCCCTGAGTTTGTGCACATCAACTGTATGGGTGTCTCTGACTTCATGTGTCACTCTCCCCCTGGGGCCTCTGAGGTCATGTTTCACACTTCAGCTATGGTTTCTGACTTGGTGTATCACACTCCCCATGGAGCCTGTGACTTCGTGTTTCACAGTCTCCCTGTCATCTCTGAATTTGTGCATAACCCTCCACCTGTCATCTATGATGCCATGTGTCACACTCTTCCTGGCATCTCTGAGTGGTGTCATACTCCCTCTCCCATCTCTGAGTTTATGTCTCACACTCTTACTGCCATCTATCGCTTTGTGTGTAACACTGCCAGAGGTGTCTTGTACCTGGTGTATAACAGTCCCCCTGGCTTCTCTGACTTTGTGTGTAACATTCCCCAACGTGTCACCGACTTCGGTGTCACAATCAAACTTTCATCTCCAACTCCGTGTGTCCTACTCCCCGTGGAGTCTTTGACTTCCTGTGGCACACTACCCTTGGCATCTCTGACATCTTGTGTAACACACCCCCTTGTGGTCTCTGACTTCCTCACTAAAACTCCCCCAGGCGTCACTGACTTCTTGTGTAACACTCCCCTTGACGTCTCTGACGTCATGCATAAAACTCCCCCTGGCATCTCTGACTTCCTGCGTAAGACACCCATTGGTTTCTTTGACTTCGTGGGTAACACTCCCCCATGGCTTCTCTGGCTTCATGTGTAAGAGTCCCCTGGTGTCTCTGACTTCGTGCATCCCACACCCCCTGGCGTCTCTAACTTCGTTTGTTATGCACACAATGGCATCTCTGTGTTCATGTGTAACAATCCAGGTGTCATCTCTGACTTCGTGTGTAACACTCCCATGGCATCTCGGACTTCGTGTATAACAATCCACATTCCATCTCTGACTTCGTGTATCACAGTCTCCCTAGCATCCCTGACTTCGTGTATAATACTCCCCCGTGGTCTCTCTCACTTCATGTGGAACACACGCCATGGCATCTCTGACTTCCAGTGTCACACTCCCTCTTGTGTTTCTGAGTTCATGCATCAGATTCTCCCTGACATCTATAACTTAATGTTTCACCCTCCCACTGGTGCCACCGACTTCATGTATAACACTCCATGTGGCGTCTCTGACTTCCTATGTGACAGTCTCCCTGGTGTCTTTGACTTTGAGCATAACACTCCCCATTGGCGTCTCTCACTTAGAGAGTCACACACTCTCTCGTGTCTCTGACTTCCTGTGTAAGACTACCCCTGTTGTTTCTGACTTCGTGTGTCACACACCACCGGGCGTCTCGGACTTCGTGTGTAACAATCTAAATTGTGTCTCTGAGTTCACATGTAACATGCCCCCTGGCATCTCTGATATCGTGTGTCGCAAACCCCAGTGTCTCTACTTTGTGTGTTCCACTCCTCTGTTTCATCTCAGACTTCTTGTGTCACACTCTGCCTGTTGTCCCTGACTTTGTGTATCACAAACCCCAGTGTCTCTGACTTCATGTTTCACACTTCGTTGGCATCTGTGACTTCATCTGTCACCCACACCCTGGTGTCCCTGAATTCCTGTGTTACCCTACCCCCTGGCATTTCTGACTTCTTGTGTCACATTCCCCCGGCGTCTCAGATTCATATGTAACAGTCCACCTGCCACCTCTGACTTCATGTGTCACACTTCCCCTTGCATCTGTGAATTCATGTGTCACACTCCACCGGCATCTATGACTTCACATATAACAATCCCCTTGCTGTCTCTGACTTCGTGTGTCATACTCTGCCTGGCATCCCTGAGTTCCTGTATCACACTCCCCTGGAGACTCCGACTTTGTGTGTAACATAGCCCCTGGCATCTCTGACTTTGTATGTCACACACTTCCTGCTGTCTCTGACTTATTTTGTAACACTCCGCGTGGTGTATATGACTTCATGTGTAGCATTCCATGTGGCATCGCAGACTTCGTGTGTAGCACACACCCCGGTGTCTCTGACTTGACATGTAACACTCAATTTGTCCTTTCTGCCTTCCAGTGTAACACTACCTTATGGAGTCTTGGACTTCTTGTGCAAAACTCACACTGATGCCTCTGATTTCATGTGAGTTTTTTTTTTTAAATATTTGCTAGATGTTTGTCTACATGTGCGTTCAAGGGTCTCTCTCACTGTGGATGCAAAAATCCTCTGAGAACGTAGGCAGGGGACTACCTTATATTATATCCATATTTAGAAAAGAACTCATGAAGTTGATATTTTCAGATATCTGGTAAAGTAGTCACTTAGCTTCTGAGTGGTGAGTGCTCTTATTTCTTTTCCTACTTGCTTTTTTTAAGTAAATGCTTACAAATCAATTTTCGATGTGATTGATTTCTTATTTTCAATGACTCGGTCAGGTGCATCCAATGCAGACAGCCCCCCTACTGACCCATATTTGGCAGATATTGTGAGCTAGAAGACAACCTTTGTTGTATAAAGCTACTGAGATTTTGGGGGTTCCTAACCATTACAGTGTAACCTACCATATTATGGCTGATACTGTTGGCAATGAAATAATCTTTCATATGACATCATCAGAAAGCAAAACATTGCTCCTCAATGGTCTTAATGAATGTACGGAGAAGTATGTGATAATAAATGGGCAGTGAAAATTCGTACATTCTTTTAATCAACCTAGCAAAAGATGTTTAAAGCATAAGCAGGTACATTTAAACCCAAACCATTTGAACATATTTTGAGAAAATTTTTGTCTGATGACAATACAACATATCTATATTTTTTCTTGCCATATGAGGAAAGCTGTGTAAAATATTTCTGATACTCTCATACATGATTCCATACTCCCACCAAACCCACTACTTTTTCCACAGCATGCATTTCATTTATATTTTATGATATTCAAAAGAACATATATTTTTCATATTTATTTTTGAATAAGTATGTAACTGAATATTTTTATTTCTTCTATAACATCAAATGTGGTCTTTCAAAATTAACTGATACACTTTTCATTCTAAATTTGTAAAAATTTGAACAGTGGATAAATATAGAACAGAAGTTTAACATAAAATATTTCTAAAGAGAACCTTTTTGGCTTTTTAAAACTGAAACTTTTAGTGAGAGCTCCTAACTTCTCAAAGCATGAGTGGGGATCTGTAATTCATACCACCAGATCTTTTACCCAGTGGCATATTCAGATAATCCAAAATCTTCAGAAAGAAAATATTTTTGTAAATGAGATATATATGTACTTTTCTTGGTAAGGAAGACTGGTCCTGAGCTAGCATCTGTGCCAATCTTCCTCTATTTTGTATGTGGGACACTGCCACAGCATGGCTGACAAGCGATGTGTAGGTCCACACCCAGTATCTGAACCCAAGAACCCCAGACCACCAAACTGGAGCACGCAAACCTAATCACTATGCACCTGGGGCAGCCCCAATATATGACATATTTTAATGACATCATTTATTAAATTTACATCAGTTATAGCTATATAATCCCAAAAAGTTATCTCAACATATTGCTGAAAATATGAATTTCACTCAATAATTTAGGATGTTGTTGTTAGTGCCATGGAGTAGATCCTGACTCCTAGCAACCCTGTGTACAGCAGACTGAACTCTGCCTGGTCTTTGTGCACCATCCTCTCCCCTTCTGGTGCTGTATCAGACAATGTTCTCCTTCTATTTATAGGGTTTTCATGGCCAATTTTATTGCAAGTGGGTGGTCAGGTCCTTCTTCCTGGTCTGTCTTAATGAAGAAGCTCCACTGAAACCCGTCCACCATGGGTGACCTTCCTGGTATTTGAGATACTGGTGGCATAGCATTCAGCATAACAGTAACATGCGTCCACCGCTGTAAGACAACTGACAAATGGGTGGTGTGGCTCCCTGACTGGGAAATGGACCCAGGCCATGGTGCTGAGAGTGACAAATCTTAAGCACTAGACCGCCAGCGCTGGCTAATTTAGGGTGAGTCTCAGCAATTTCCTATGCATATCCTGAATAAAATAATCATCTCTTCATGATTTTCTTGATGGCACCTTTTATTTGCTCAATTCTGAGACCATAGAAAATAGGGTTGAAGAGTTGGGGCATTGTGGAATAGAAAACAGAAAGGACGATGTCCCAGATGGTGGCAGAGATTGCAGGTGGCGTAGGTACATGTAAAATCATGAGCTAAAGAAGACAGACACCAGGAGGACGTGAGGGACACAAGTAGAAAAGGCCTTTGTTCTTTCTACTCCAGGCTAAGTCCTCAAAACTGGCTCACATAATAAACTCACCCTAATTTTGATTTATAGATTGGTTATGGATTATTTTAATCAGTACATGCAAATTTGTGCCCTTCAATGGTCAGGGTTTTTTTTTTTTTTTTAACGCATATTTGATAGTAAATACAGACTTTTAATAATGAATAAGCTGTCACATTATAAAAGTATTCTTATCACTAATTATTTATGTATGTGGCTTCTGGTGCAGTGGAGAAAATTTCACCCTCATTATCAAGATATTACCTGTAGATTTTTAATCATTGAAATAAAAATTCTTATGTTCTGGATATTTTTTGAGGTTCTTTAGCTAGAGGGAAAAACCAATAACTTGAGTGATTAAGAGCATGGCTTGGATTTCTTATCTGGATAAAAATACTGGTTTCCATCAGTGTGTGAAGTGGGCATTTTATACTATAGACTCAGTCTCTCTATCTTTATCAAACTGAGAAGAATGTACTCTCTCTCATAGCACCTGGTCTGGATTAGATAACTCAATGTGTAAACACACTTAGGAAAGTGCCCAGAATATCATAAAAGCTCCTTAGATGTCCCCTATCACTTTCAGAAATATTGCTATTATTATTTTTGTGTTCCATTATTTTCAAGTCAGATATTATTGTCAGACATTATCTAAATAAAATTTATATACCAATAAAAATCTCTCAGGGGTACTATTGCATCCACTTTTCACAGAGAGCAAAAAGCCTGACCAAGTTTAACAGCTGCCACTTCATCATAACAAGCTGCCTCTCTTTGGTTCTCACACATGTGCTGCTTTCAACAGACAGCTGGGAGTTGGCCAATTCAATACCTCTATAGGTTTCCAAAAGAATGCCTCATACTTTTATAATGATGAGCTAATTATAATTTCCCCCATGTAAGTTTCATGTATGGTTATATAAGGCCTATGTAGCATGCGTCCAAAACATTTTTAAGCAGGACAAATTCTCCTATGAAAGCCACAGGACTTTGTCTCCAGAATAAGGAAATAGGAGGTTTGGGAAATACCATCACCACTTACGAAGCAGGTGAAGTTGAAGATATACTTCACCCAAGGTGTGTTTACTTCAGCTGTAAAAACAGGCTAATGATGTGAACTTGTTATGATCAATTTTAGCAAGATATGCACATACCCTGATTTATTCCTTGAGCCAGTAACTCAGTACCTATAGGCCAGGACTGTTGGGAGTAATAAATGAAAAAAAAAGAAGCCATCACAAAACTACAAAAATAGAAATACATATTTTTACTCTTCCTCACCAAACTAATGTTTTCCCATTGTCTTGTGTAATAAGAAGTCGTGTGTGTGTGTGTGTGTGTATAGAATTGATTTAATACATAAGAGTAACACTTGGCTTTTCACACAAAATAATAATTTGCACTTTTTCCAGCCTGATTTGCCCCATGTGTTATGCACACCTTTTACCTTCAAATGTTTTCTTTTGTATCGATGAAGTTATTTCTGCACGTTTCATTTATTCTTCACAACGTCTGTCTGAAGTTACATTTGATGTCCCATATTATGTTCAGAAATAAGAAAACTGAGGCTAAGGGAGATTAAAGTTTTAACACTCACACAACAGAACTGTTAAACTTATTATGCACCTTTCAATTTATATAAAAAGGGAATATACGCTATGTACTTTTAATTTGTATATCTCTTTCAATTCAGCAAGTTTTACACTTTAAATTCATGCAGTTTATTGTATGAAATTATATTCTAATAAGTTAGAGTTAGAAAGTTCTCATACTGCATGCTTCAGAATTGAATCCAGAGCACAGGCAGCTGAGTCACACCTGGGAGATATGTCTTATAACTAAGATGAAAGCAAAGTGTCATGTACGGATATAGAACTGTGAAGTTAAATTAAGGGAATTTCCATTTGATAAACTATTTTTTGCATAAACTATGAGATTAGTCTACATATATAAATGGAGTAAACTATCATATGTTGATTGAAGAGAGAAGTGCAATACAGCTGAACACAGCATCATGGATGAGCTTTAGAAACACAAGGTAGAGAGTTGTGGCTGAATATAGACTCATGAGGAGCCCAGCAGAAATCAGAACTCCCCACCATACTATCTCATTAGATAACAAAGGCATTTTATTACCATTTGCTATAAGGTTGGCTTGGAATGCAGCAATAGCTAACTAAAGACAAGATTGAACAGAACAGAGGGCAATTATAATAATCTGCTTCTTATACTTTGAGGCACTTGTTCTGATATTTAAAGCTAGCATCCACGATTACTCTGTTATTGAAGTTTATATCAGATAACTGTATTAAAATTCTACTCCACTGAGGCTTCTTTCCAGGCAAGCAGGAGAGGTTGGAAGGACATGCAAGTTTTGTGTAAAACTTGTGACTCTGAATCACATGGATGGAGAGGACTGCAAGTTCTCTAGAGAGTCTAGTTGACCATGAAGATATATGCATGTTATATAAAGGATGATATTGACATTGCTATTCATGGTCCATTTAGTGGTTATGACAAAATTTTTATTTTATTTAGAGTCATGGAAGGGGTATTAATTATAGGCAGCACTGACAATTTCCAAGATGAAAAGGAAGATAATCCACTAAAAAAGATTAAACCCACAGACCTATCCTCCATCCCAATGAAAAAACCTACTTACACATGGGCATCAATCTTCCAGACTTCAAGGTGTAGATGTGTAGCTGGAAAAAGAATTATTTTACTTAGTAATACAAAGTATAATTTAAAATTATTCTTTGTTTTATTTAAGCTGCACTCTGACTCAAAGGCCAAATTAAATCAATCTATTTATTCCAATTTATGTTTGCAGACTCCACTTGGAGTCATGTATTTGATAATCGTTTTGCCAGTTATTATGGTAGGCACTGTGGACACATATCTGAATAAGAGAACAGGATCCTAATAAGGAGAATAAAACTCAGTTACTGTCTATGAATCACGTTATATGTTAAAGTCTACATTATCAGGATAGGAAGTTAAGGTAGTGACATAAAAAGGTATGCCATACACAAATGTGAAAAACAGTGGCTTTTCACTTCCTCTTCTTATAAAATTATACAAATTGCCTTGGTTGTCAATTGCAGGTTTTTGTCATATGACAAATGCAACTTGTGACTATTCTTTCTGGAAAACAACAGAAACGTTACTTCAGATAATATGTCGTTAGAGAAGTAATTATTCTTAAGAAATCCATGCTGCCCCACGAAAGAAAAAGGAATTTCCAACAGTTACTAATACAAAGTTGGCAAACTTTTTGTTAAGCAGGAAAGTACAGATGGGAAAACCGCCTATATGTCAAACTAAGCAGAAAGCTTAAAAAGTGAGTTACTTAAATTGTATAAAATTTTGAAGTCAAAGAAATGGACACTCATGGAAAAAATAGAAGAAGCAAGTTCTACTTCCACCATCTGATCTAAGAATGGTGGAAGAAAACACTTTCTGGCCCTGAAACATTTAGTCCTGCAATCAAGGCCACTTCTTCAGACCCAGGACAATTAGTCCTTTTAGAGCTGCGGATGGCTCAAAGAATGTGTCCAGCGCCCCCTTTACGTCTTTATTCCTCAGACTGTAGATGAAGGGGCTCAGCATCGGTGTGACCACGGCGTACATTACTGAAGCTGTTGCATTGGGTGTGAGCTGTGGGTAGCAGCAGGGCTGAGCTACACTCCTAGGCTTGTACAATAAAATAAGAAGACAACTGAGAGGTGAGATGCACAGGTGAAAAAGGCTTTATACTTCCGCTGAGCTGATGAGATTCCACAAAAGGAGAAAATTATCTTAGAGTGTGAGTAAATTATGCCAGCAAGGGGACCACCAGCCAGGAGCACAGCCACAAAATGCATCACCATGTCATTGAGAAAAGTGTCAGAACAGGCATTTTGAACCACCTGAGTGAGTTCACAGAAAAATTGGGGGACTTCCAAGTCTGAACAGAAAGAAAGTCACAACACCATTAAGCTTTGTGACAAGGAATACAAGGCACTCATGATCCAGGACACCAGGACCACCAGTCTACAGAGCTGGGGGTTCATGACCATCATGTAGTGCAGGGGGTGGAAAATGGCTACAAACCAGCCATAGGCAATTACTGTCAGAAGAAAGTCATCTAGTCCTGCAAAGAATATGTAAAAATACACGTGGGTGATGCAGCCTTCATAGGTTATGCCTTTGCTCTGGGTCTGCATGTTCAGCAGCATCTTTGGGATGGTGGTGGAGGTGAAACAGGTGTCTACAAAGGACAGGCTGGAGAGGAAGAAGTACATGAGTGTGTGCAGGTGGGAGTCAGAG
Organism: Equus caballus; assembly: GCF_041296265.1. NCBI lineage: Eukaryota > Metazoa > Chordata > Mammalia > Perissodactyla > Equidae > Equus > Equus caballus. Next base: position 25,308,511 of record NC_091687.1, read on the forward strand.
ATGGTGGTCAGGATGATAAGCAGGTTTCCAAAAACAGTGATCAGATACATGGAGAGGAAAAGCTGAAATATGAAGGGCTGTAATTCCAGTTCCTCTGAAAGTCTGAGAAGAAGAATTTCTGAAAAATGTGTGTCATTCTTTGGCTTCACATTTTGGAAGTGACTACCAGGAAATAGAAAAAATAAATGACTAATTTTCACACAAGCAGGGACTAGTAACCTACCATAAATGCTACCTTTATATTTTATAATCATTAAATAAGTCTCAATATTTGGCGTATGGTCTGGTCTCCATTTGAGCATCCTTAATGCTATTTCTCATTAGGAATTCCTTTTCCACTGTCAACTTGTTCCACAAGCATAATGTATACTACTGTTTTATTAAGTATCTTTCATGAATTGAGGAATATATATCAAATATAGACCATCATCCAGGCACTGACCAGAGTATAGAATGCTGAAAAGCAAAAATCCCTACAATCTAGTGATAGAGAAAGAATATAATCAAATAAAAATAATAGTATAACATACCCGAGGGTGACAGATACTATGAAGAAAAGGAAGCATGTACAAAGAGCAGAGTGAATAGGGGTTTATTTTTTATTAGGAGTTCAGGCAAGACCTGAAAACAAGGTGACATTTGAACAGACGAGAAAGAGGAGTGACAAGGAGACACAAGCTTACCTGGGAAAGTGTGTGCCTGGCAGAAGGAACAGCCAGTGCAAAGACCTTGAGGAAGATGGTTGTTTTAGAGAATCAAGGCTCAAAATGAGAAAGAGTGTAGTTCTGGCCACTTTACAACCTTGATTAATTTACATCCTTTATGCCAAGCAAAAATAATAAAAGAGAAAAAAGAAATTTGTCCAAAAGGCAAAGGGAGTGATAAATTTATGGTGTGAAATACCTTACAGATTGAACACCCCAAGTGAAAAATGACCAAAGGAAATAAACCAGTAATTCCCAAAATGAGATATACAAAATACAACCAAAATTGGGTATTTCTAATACTAAACATTAGAAGACTCACTTTTTCTGTGCCTATTCTACATTTATTGGACCAGTTCGTTTTTATATGGTTGGGTAGAACATGAGGCAAGCCCCTTTATCATTTCTCTTATGTGGCGTCTTTTCTTTGTTTTTCTTGTACTTTGAGTATTGATCTCATTTTTGATCAATCCAATAGGCACACTATAATCCCAGCCATGGTCCTTAGCAAAGGCCCCCTCTGACTATGCCCTATAAAATCCTGCACTCAATAGGGCAATTCCATCCTTTACACTGAAGAACTTTCTTCAGATGATTTACCCCTGAGGACATTATGTCATACACACATTTATTTCACTGTACTCTGCCTTTGAAATTATATCACAAATATCAAATGAGCAAGAACTCATTTGGTTTCTTCATGTTTGTATTTTCACAAGTGTATGTAAATATATGTTCACTTATATAGCAACAAATTTAAGTGAATGTGAAGTTATGAAAAAAGGGCATGGTAGGGAGAACAAAACCAGGTTAAATAGAGTGATTTCAAACAACTATATTCAGAAAATTGAGTGGAGCATCAAAAAGTAAGCGAAAGAAGATATAAAGAAGCAATAGTTTAATGACATCTGCATGGATTAGTAATTAAATTCACTAAGGCGTAGACATCAAAGTATATAATATAAACTGTTCCTGAGCATTGTGGCATATAGCAGACACTCAGTTAGTATCTATTGAAACAATCAGGACTTAGGCTTCAATACATAGCTACATTTAGTATATGGCAAGGTTGTATTTCAATTTATTTGGAAATACTGAATTGTTGAATAAATGTTGGCACAAATGGATATCTGCCTGGAAGAAAGTAAAGTTGTTCTCCTCCTTCAGTCATGTTACAAAAAAATCAAGGAGTTACCTACTCACTGTGGGAGTAACCAACACTTTTGAGTGAACATCTAAAGAAACTGTGTACTAACATCTACAAGTGGGCCAAATCATCTTAATTAAGGTAAGAAACTCAGATGTGTGAAGACAGACATAGTAACTAAATAAAAGTTAAAATATTTTAATGGCCAATATATTTTCCAAATATCTGTTGAGATACGTAAATTTTTAAAATTTATTTGAAAGGCTGATAATGGAACAACAACATGGATATACTATTTGGGCATATAAAATTATTAGGCCAATCAAAATGGTGACCAAATATACGACTCTTAAACTCAACTTGATACTAGTTTTGGGGAAACACTTAAAGAGCTGTCCTGTTGATTGAGCTTAAAACTTTTAAACAGATAGCAATGGGGTGCTCTAATTTTTCTGAGAGAAGTGAAAAGTGTTATAACTTCAGGGAAGCAATCTAAAGAATGGTATAAATGTTAAAAGTATAGATATTCTTTCTCTCAGACTGCGTCAATCTCAGCACTATTGACATTCTGGGCCAGATCATTCTCTGTCATGGAGTCTGTCCTCGGCATTTAGTTTCTTTAGAGAATCCCTGGTCTCCACTCACCTCTCCTCTGCGGGACAGCAAAATATTTCTACAAATATTACTCAATATAACTCACACACCACCTGGTGTCTCTGACTGCATGTGTAACACTCCCCGTGGCATCTCGGACATCGTGTGTCACACTCCCCCTGTCCTCTTTGACTTCATGTGTCACTCTCCCACTGGTATATCTGGCTTCGTGTGTACCACTCCTCCTCGTGTCCTTCACATCGTGCATAACACTCCCCCTTAGGTCTCTGACTTCGTTGTAACACTCCCCCTGGCATCTCTGACATCGTGTGTCACAGTCCCCGTGAAGACTCTGACATCATGTGTAACACTCCCTGTGGCATCTCTGACTTTGTGTATAACACTCGCCGTGGCGTCCCTGACTTCGTGTGTCAGACTCTACCTGTCGTCTCTGACAACGTGTGTCACATTCCCTGTGGTGTCACTGACTTCATTTGTAACACTCCCCCTGTCATCTCCGAATTCACGCATAACAGTCCCACTGGTCTCTCTGACATTGTGGGTAACACTCCCCCTGTTGTCTTTGACTTCGTGTGTAACACTCCCCTGTGGAGTCTCTGACTTTGTAACACTCTCCATGGCGTCTCCAACAAAGAGAGTCATTTTCCTGCTGGTGTCTCTGACTTCATGTGTAAGACTCCAGCTCATGTCTCTGACTTCATGCATCACACTCCCCATGTGGTGTCTGACTTCATGTGTCCCACAACACCTGGCATCCCCCACCCTGTGAAACACCCCACCTGGTGTCTCTGACTTCATATGTAACACTCCACATGGCGCCTCTGACGTCATCTGTAACACTCCTCCTCGCATGTCTGGCTTCGTATGTTACTATCCCCCTCGTGTCTCTGATTTCGTGTGTAGCACTCTCCCCTGGCGTCTCTGACTTCTCATGTAACACTCCACCAGGTGTCTCTGAAATCGACTGTAACACTCCTCCTCGCATCTCGGGCTTCATGCGTTAGTATTCCCCTTTTGTCTCTGATTTCATTTATCACACTCCTCCTGCCTTCTGTGAAGTCGTGTGAAACACTCCCCATTGCGTCTCTGACTTTGTTTGCCCACTGCCCGTGGGGTCTGTGAATTCGTGTGTAACACACACCCTGGTGTCTCTGACATCATGGGTAACACTCCTTTTGGGGTCTCTGACATCATACACAACACTCTCTCCTGGCGTCTCTGACTTCATGTGTAACACACCTCCGTGGCACGTCTGAGTTCGTGAGTAATACTCCCCCTGGTCTGTGAATTCATGGGTAACACTTCCCCTGGCTTCAGAGACTTCGTGTGTAACACTCCTCATGGTCTCTCTGACTTTGTGTGTAAAACTCCGCATGGCATCTCTGACTCTGTGCGTAACACACCCCCTGGTGTCTCTGACATTGTGTGTAATCCTCCATGTGCCATTTGACTTCATGTGTCAGACTCCCCCTGGCATCTCTGACTTCCTGTGTTATACTCCCCGGGGTGTCTGTGATTTCATGTGCCACAAACCACCTGTTGTCTCCGACTTCATGCATCGCACTCCCTGGCATCTCTAATTTCCTTTGTAATACCCACACTGACGCCTCTGACTTCGTGAGTCATTCTTCCCCTGGGTTCTCAGACTTCATATGTCATACTTACTCTGGAGTCTTGACTTCGTATGTCACACTCCCAGTAGCGTCTCTGACTTCACGTGTAACACACACCCTGGTGTCTCTGACTTGTGTGTAAGACTACCCTTGGTGTGTCTGACTTATGTCACCCTCCACCTGATGTCTCAGATTTTGTCTGTACCGCTCCCTGTGGTGTCTCTGATTTCGTGTGTCACACTCTGCCTGGCATCCCTGACTTCGTGTGTCACACTACCCCTATCGTTTCTGACTTCGGGTGTAACACAGCCGGTGGCATCTCTGCCTTCATGTGTCACCCTCTCCATTGTGTCTTTGAGTTTGTGAGTCACACTTGCCCTGTCATCTCTGACTTCGTGTGGCACACTGCAACTTGGGTCTCTGATTTTGTGTGTCAAATTCCATCTGGCATCTCTGACTTTGTGTGTTATACTCCCAATGGTGTCACTGACTTTTTGTGTAACACGCCGCGTGGCATTTCTGACTCCGTGCGTATCACTCCCTGTAGTGTCTCTGACTGCGTGTGTAACACTCCACGTGGCATCTCTGACTTCATGTCTGACACTCCCCGTGGCACATCTCACATTGTGTGTAACCCTCCACATGGCATTTCTTCCTTCCTGTGTTACCGACCCCAGTGGCTTTTGGGCTTTGTTTGCAACACTCCCCCTGCTGTCTCTGACTTTGTATATAACACTCCCTTTGGTGCCTCTGACATCATATGTCACACTTCAGCTGGCGTCTGTATTCGTGTGTCACACTTCCAGTGGCGTCTTTGACTTCACCTGTCACACACACAAGGGTGCCACTGATTTCCTGTGTAACACTACCCCTGGTGTTTCTGACTTCGTGTGTCACACTCCCAATGGTGTAACTGACTTTGTCTGTAACACACCTCCAGGTGTCTCTATGTTCATGCATAATTCTGTCCGTCATCTCTGACTTCACACGTAACACTCTGACTGGTCTCTCTGACGTCCTGTGTAACACTCCCCCGGTGTCTTTGAATTTGCTCGTAACACTCCACCTGGTGTGTTTGATTTTGTGCCTAACACTACCTCATCACGTCTCTGACTTCGTCTGTAAGAGTCCCCCTTTCATCTTTGTCTTCGTGTGTAGCACTCCCCCGTCATCTGTGACTTTGGGCGTAACATTCCCCCTGTCGTCTGTGACTGCGTGTGTAACACTTCCCCGTGGCATCTCTGAAATCTGGCATCATACTGCCTGTTGCGTCTCTGATGTTGTTGTGACACTCCCCCTGTCCTGTCTGACTTCTTCTGTAACTCTTCCCCTGGCGTCTCTGACATCGTGTGTCACACTCCCCCTGTCATCTATGACGTCATGGGTATAACTGCATGTAGCGTGTCTGAATTCGTGTGTCACAATTCCCCTGGTGTCAGTGACTTTATCTGTAACACTGGCCCTGGCATCTCTTACTTCGTGTTTCACACGCCCCCTGGGGTGTCTGAGACCATGTGTAATTATCCCCATGGCGGCTCTGACTTTGCGTGTCACACTCCTGGTGGCATCTCTGACTTTGTGTGTCACACTCCCCTTGGTGTCACTGACTTCGTGTGTAGCACTCCACCTGGTGTCTTTGACTTTTTGCATAACACTCCCCTGTGGCATCTGTGACTTTGTGTGTCACTCTCTCCCAGGTGTCTTTGACTTCGTGTGTAACACTCCACCTGGTATCTTTAACTACGTGCAAAACACTCCCCCTGGTGTCTTTGATTTCATTCGTATCATTGCCCCTGGCATGTCTGACTTCCTGTTTAACCCTCCACCTGTAGTCTTGTGTCACACTTCCCCTCGTGTCTGACTTCATTCATCACATTCCCCCTGCCGTCTATTGCTTCATGTGTTACACTCACACTGGGGTCTCTGACATCGTGTGTAACGCTCTCCCAGGCTTCTCTGACCTCATGTGTAACGTTCCCAGTGTCATCTCTGACTTCATGTGTCTTTGTGTCTTACTCGCCATGGCGTCTCTGACTGCCTAAGTAAGACTCCCCCTTGTGTTGTTGACTGTGTGCCTAACACACCCCTGTGGCATCTCTGACTCCATGTGTAACAGTCTCCCAGGCAGCTCTGACTTCGTGTGTAACATTCCCAGTGTCATCTCTGATTTCACGTGTCACCCTCCAGCTGTTGCCTCTCACATCGATTGTCGCAAATCCAATGGTGTGATGGACATCATGCATTACAATACCCCATGGCATCTCTGACTTCATGTGTCACAAGCCCCAAGTCACCTCAGAATTCGTGTGTCACTCTCCCCTGGGTGTCTTTGACTTCGTGAGTATCATTCCCCCGTGGCTTTGTGTGTCACACACTCTATGTTATCTCCGAATTAGTGTGTCACTCTCTCCCTGGCGTCTTTAACTTTGTGAGTAACATCCCCCCTAGTGTCTTTGAGTTCGTTTGTAAGACTCCCCTTGGCGAATCTGACATCGTGTTTAACACTCCACCTGTAGTCTCTGTGTTCGTGTGTCACACTCACCCTGGTCTCTAACTTCATGTGTAACACTCCCTGATGTCTCTGACATGTTGTCCAACTCTGCACCGTGGCGTCTCTGCTTTGTGTGTAACACTCTCCCAGGCGTCACTGACTTGGTGTGTAACACTCCCCTGATGTCTCTGACTTCGTGTGTCACAGCCCCCTTGGAGTCTTTGACATCGTGTGTAAGACTCCATGTGCCGTCTCTGACTTCTTGTGTAACAGTCCCACTGGTGTCTCTGACTCCGTGTGTAACACTCCACTTGGTGTCTCTGAATTCATGTGTAACGCTCCCTCGGCCATCTCTGACTTCATGTGTAACACCCAACGTGGCATCTCTGACATCGTGTGTACTGTTCTACATGGCATCTCTGAATTTGTGTATCACACTCCCCCTGTCGTCTCTGACATCATGTGTCAGTCTACACCTTGGGTCTCTGACTTCATGTGTCACACACCCCCTGGTGTTCAGACTTCGAGTGTAATACACTATGTAGTGTTTCTGACTCTGCGTGTAACCTTCACCCTGGTGTCTCTCACTCCCTGTGTAACACTCCACATGGCATCTCTGCCTTCCTGTGCCACAATCCCTGTGGCGTCTCTGCCTTCATGTGTATCAATACCCATGGTGTGTTTGACTTCATGCATAACACTCCCCCTGGTGTCTCTAGCTTCATGTGTAACACTCCACATGGCATTTCTTCCTTCGTGTGTAACACTCCCCCATGGAGTCTCGGACTTGGTGTGTAACACTCCACATTGTGTCTCTCACTTGGTGTGTAACACAACCCATGGTGCCTCTAGCTTCGTGTTTAACACTCCAAGTGGCACCTCGGACTTCGTGTGGTACACACCCTCTGGTGTCTCTGACTTCACGTGTAACACCCAATGTGGCCTTTCTGCCTTTGAGTGTAAGACTCCCCTGTGGTGTCTCAGACTTCTTTTGTAACACTCTGACGGGCGTCTCCGATTTCATGTGTCACACTACCCCTGACGTGTTCGACTTCGATTGTAACACTCGTGGTGGTGTCTCTGAATTCGTGAGTCACAATCTGCCTGGCGTCTTCTGACTCTGTCACACTTCACCTGTCGTCTCTGACTTCATGTGTAAAACTCCCTGTGGTGTCTCTGACATCGTCAGTCACAAACACCCTCGTGTCTCTGACTTCCTGTGTAACACTCCCCCTGGCATCTCTGACATCGTGTGTAGCACTCCACATGGTGTCTCTGACTTCGTGTGTCACACTCTGCATCACGTCCCTGACCTCGTGTATCATACTCCCCGTGGCTTCTCTAACATCATGCGTAACACTCACCCTGTCGTCTCTGACACTGTGCGTAACAATCCCACTGTTGTAACTGACTTTGTGTTTAACACATCCACAGTTGTCTCAGACCCTGTGGGTAATACTACCCCTGTTGTCTCTGACTTCATGCGTAACACTCCCCCTGGTCTCTCTGACGTCCTGTGTAACATTCCCCTTGGTGTCTATGTCTTAGTTCAGAACACTCCCCATAGTGTATTTGACTTCATGACTAACACTACACCGTGGCATTTCTGTCTTCATGGGTAACAGTCGCCCTGTCTTCTCAAACTTCTTGCATAACACTCCCCGTGGCATCTCTGAATTTGTGCGTACCTTCCCCCTGTCGTCTCTGACTTTGTATATAACAATCCCTCTGGCATCTCTGACTTCTTGTTTAAAACTCCCTGTGGCATCTCTGACGTGGGTGTCACACTCGACCCGTGATCTTTGACTTTGTGTGTCACCATCCCCTTGGTGTCCCTGACATCCTGCATAACACTCACCTTGGTGTCTGTGACTCCATGTGCAACACTACCCCTGGCGTTTCTGATGTCATGTGTAGCTCTCACATTGGTGTCTCTGACTTTGTGTGTAACACTCCACATGGCATCTCCGAATTCATGCGTCAGACTCCACATGGCGTCTTTGACTTTGTGCATATCTATCCCCTGGATGTCTGTGACTTCATGTGTAACATTCCCCCTGGCATCTCTGACGTCGTGTGTAACACACCAAGTGACGTTTCTGGCTTTGTGTGTCACACTCCTCCTGATGTCTCTGGCTTTTTGGGTCACACTTCCCCTGGTGTCTCTGACTTGTTTCACATTTCAGCTGTGTTTTCTGACTTCGTGTATCACGCTCCCCATGGCTTCTATGACTTTGTGTTTCATACTCCCCCTGTTGCCTCTGATGACGTGCATAACCCTCAATCTGTCGTCTCTGACTTCATGTGTCATACTCTTGCTGGTGTCTCTGGCTTCATGTGTCACACTTGCCCTGGCACATCTGACTTCACGTCACATCCCCCTGGCGTCTATGACTTACTGTGTCTCACTGCCCCTGGCGTCATGACTTCATCTGTCACACTTGCCCTGGCATCTCTGAGTTCCTGTGTCACACTTCACCTGGCATCACAGACTTCATGTAATACACTCCCCCTGGCACCTCTGACCTCATGTGTCACACTTCCCCTGGTGTCTCTGGCTTCATGTGTCACGTTCCCCATGACACCTCTGAATTTGTCTGTCACGTATACACTTCTGTCTCTGATTTCCTCTGTTACACTGTCCCTGGCAGTTCTAATATTGTGTGTCACACTCCCCTTCTCGTCTCAGACTTTGTGTGTAACTATCAACCTGATGTCTCTGATTTTGGGTGTAACACTCCCCTGGCCCCTCTGACTTCATCTGTAACACTCCACCTGGTGTCTCTCACTTCATGTGTCACAATCCCTCTGCCATCTCTGACTTTGTGTGTCACAATTCCCCTGGCATGTGTGTCTTCGTGTGTCACACTCCTCCTGGCATGATGACCGCGTATAATACTCCCCGTGCCGTCTCTGAATTCGTGTGTCACCCTGCTCCTGGCATCCCTGACTTCATTTATGACACTGACCATGGTGTCTCTGACTTCATGCATAACACACCCACTGGCATCTCTGGTTTTGTGTGTCACACACCCCTTTTTTCTCTGAGTACGTGTGTCACACTCCCCAAGCCATTTATAACTTCGTGCATCACATTCCCGCTGGTGTCTCTGACTTCATATATAACACTACCCCTGGTATCTCTGACTTTGGGTGTAACATTCTCCATGGTGTGTCTGACTTCAATTGTCACACACAACCTGTCATCTCTGACTTCCTCTGTCACACTCCTCCTGGTCTCTCTGATTTCATCTGTCACATGCTGCCTGGCATCTCAGACTGTGTGAGTAACACTAACCGTGATATCTCTGATTTTGTTTGCAACGCTCCCCCCGGTGTCTATGAATTCCTCTATAACAGCACAAGTGGCGTGTCTGGCGGGTGGGTAACACTCCCCTGGCATCTCTGACTTCATGTGTAGTACACCACATGACGTTTCTGCCTTCGTGTGTAACACTCCCACATGGTGACTCCTACTTTAAGTGTAACACTCTCTGTGGCATCTCTGACTTCATTTGTAACAACCGCCATGGTGTCTCTGATTCCTGTATAACACTCCGCCTGTAATCTGTGACTTCGTCCGTAACACCCCACCTGTCGTCTCGGAATTTATGCCTCACACTCCCCACGGCATGTGTGACTTCACGTGTAACACTCCCCCGGAATCTCTGATTTTGTGTGTCCTACTCCTCCTGGAGTTTCAGATTTCATGTGTAACACTCTATGTTTATCTCTGACTTTGTGTGTAACACTACCCCTGGTGTCTCTGTCTTTGAACGTAACACCACATGTGGTATCTCTGACTTCCTGTGTAACACCACCACTGGCGCCTCTGATTCCATGTGTAACATACCACATGGCGATTCTGACTTCCTGTGTAACACTCACCCTGGTGTCATTGGCTTTATGTGTCACACTCCCCCTGGCATATCTGACTTCTCATGTCACACTCTCAATGTCGTCTCTGACTTTGTGCGTAACACCCCCAACGGCATCTCTCAATTTATGTGTCACAGTCCCCCTGGTATATCTGTCGTCGTGTGTAACACTCCACGTGGCATCTCCGCCTTGATGTATAACACTGCCCCTGTCATTTCTGACTTCCTGCATAACTTTCAACTTACTGTCTCTGAAATCGTGTGAAACTCACTGCTGTGGTGTCTCTGACTTCTTGTGTCCCAATCCCTGTGGCGTCTCTGATATTGTGTGTAACACTCCCCCTTTTGTATCTGAATTCATGTGTAACTCTCCCCTGTCGTCTCCAACTTCGTATTGAACACTCTCCTTGTCATCACTGACATAGAACGTGACACTCCCCAGTCATCTCTGACTTTGTGCATACCACTGGCCCTGGTGTCTATGACTTCTTCCTTAAAACTCCCCCTGGCCTCACTGACTTACTGTGTAACACTCCGCCTGGCACCTCTGACTTCGTGTTTAACGCTCCACCTGTAATCTGTGACTTCGTGTGTCACAGTCCCCATCGAGTCTCTGACTTCTTGTGTCAGACTCCCCCTGCCGCCTATAATTTTGTGTGTAATACTCCCACTGGCTTCTCTGCCTTCATGTGTAAAACACCTGCAAGCATCTCTGGCATTGTGTGTAACATTCTCCATGTCATCTCTGACTTCTTGTGTCACACTCACCCTTTCATCGCTGACTTCATGTGTCACACACCCAATGGTGTATCTGACTTCCTGCATAAACTGCCCCTGTTGTCAAGGTCTTCATTTGTAACACTTCCCTTGGCATCTCTGCCTTTGTGTGTAACACTCCACATGGAATCTCCGAATGCGAGTGTAACACTCCCCCTAGCATCTCTGCCTTAATATGTATCAATTCTCCGGTTGTCTCTGTCTTCGTGTTTAACACTGCCCCTGGCGTCTCCGACAGCATGTGTAAAAATCCATGTGGTGTTTCTGACTTTGTATGTCACAATCCCAATTCTGTCTCTGACATCCTGTGTCACAATGCCCCTGGTGTCTCTGACTTCGTGTGTCACACTCCCCCTGGCATCTCTGAATTCAAGCATAACCCTCTCCCTGTAATATCTGACTTTGTATGTGACACTCGTGCTGGAGTCTCTGACTTCGTGTGAGTCACACTCCCCTTGGTGTCTGTGACTTCATGTGTCACACTCCACTTGGCATGTCTGATCCATTTGTCACTCTCTCCCCACCATTTATGAATTCGTGTGTCACACTCCCCCTGGCATCTCAGCCTTTGTGTGCAACACTCCAACATGTGTCTCTGCCTTCGTGTGTCACACGCTGCCTGGCTTCTGGGACTGCATGTGTAACACTCACTGTGGCATCTCTGGCTTCATTTGTCACACTCCCCCTGGCATTTGGGACTTCGTGTGTCCCACTCCCCCTTGCATCATGACCTCATGTGTAAAAATCCCTGTGCCTTCTCTGACTTGGAGTGTCATACTCTGCCTGGCATCTCTGACTTTGTGTGTCATACCACCCTGATGACTCACACTTCGTGTTTAAAACTCCGTGTTTTCTGTGCCATTGTGTATCACACACTGTCTGGCATCTCGGACTGCATGGTTAACACGTACCACGGCATCTCTGATTCCATGTTTCACAAATGACGTGATGTTTCTGCCATTGTTATGAACACTTCACTCTGGCGTCTCTGAAATCTTGTGTAACACACTGATGTGACATCTCTTCTTCCTTCATAACAGTCCCCCGGACATCACTGATTTTGAATGTAGTACTTACAGTGGCATCTCTGATTTTGGGCATAACACTCCCCCTGGCATCTCAGACTTCGTGTGTCCTACTTCCCCTGGCATCTGGGACTTCGTGTGTAACAATCCACCTGATGATTTTGCTTTTGTGTGTCACATGCTGCCTGGCATTTTGGACTGCATGTGTAACACTCACCATGGCATCTCTGACATCGTGTGTCACAATTCCCCTGATGTTTGTTACTTCGAGTGTAACACTCACAGTGGCCCCTCTGAACTCATGTGTCATACTCTCCATGGCATTTCTGATTTCATGTGTCACTCAGCCTGCTATCTATAACTTCATTTTTACAGTCCCAATGGCATCTGTTTCTTGTTTAACACTCAACTAGCTGTCTCTAACTTGTTGTGTAACATTCACAGTGGTGTCTCTGACTTTGTGTGTCACACTCGACCTTTCATCTCTGACTTTGTGTTTCACACTTGCCATGGCATGTCTGACTGCCTGAGTAACTCTCTCCCTTGTGTCTTTGACTTCCTGCATAACACTCCCCTCTGGCATCTCTGACTTCATGTGTTACAGTACCACTGTTGTCTCTGACCTCGTGTGTAACACACCCCGTGGCATCTCTGATTTCATGTGTCATGCTCCCACTGGCATCTCAGACATCATGTGTAACAATAAACCTGGTGTCTCAGAGATCCTGTGTAACACTCCTCTGTCATCTTAGACTTCATCTGTAACGTTCCGCCTGGGTCATCTGACTTTGTGTGTCACAATCCCTGTGTCATCTCTGACTTCTTGTGTCACACTCTCCTGGCATCATGACTTTGTGTATAACAATCCCCAATGCCATCTCTGACTTCATGTGTCACCTTTGACTTCTTGTCTCTGACTTCGTGTGTCACATGCCCCATGTCGCATCTGACTTCCTGTGTAACACTCTCCCTGATGTCTATAACTTATTTTGTAACACTTCTCCTGGTGTCTCTGACTTCGTGTGTAACACTCGAATTTGTGCCTTGACTTCATCTGTAAGACTCCATGTGGCATCTGTGACTTTGAGTGTAAAACTACCCCTGGCATCTCTGAATTCGTTTGTAGCACTCCCACTGGCATCTCTGATGTCATGTATCATACACCTCCTGGTGTCTGTGACTTTGTGTTTCACACACCCCCGTCTTCTCTGACTTGGTGTGTAACACTCCCCCTGGTATTGTTGTTTTCATGCATAACACACATCCAGTGCCTCTTTAACTTCGTGTGTCACACTTCCCCTGTTGTCTCTGAATTCCTGTATCACTGACACCCCTGTGTCTTTGGTTTCATGTGTAATACACTCGCTCACTTCTCTGAGTTGGTGCATCACAATCACCCTGTCTTCTCTGATTTCATGTGTCACACTGTACCTGGTATCTCTGACTCTGTGTGTAACACTACCCCAGTCATCTTTGACTCCATGTGTAACACTTACCCATGGTGTCTTTGACTTCATGTGTAACACTCCCTGTGGTGTCTCTCACATTTTATGTAACACTCCTCCTGACATCTCTGACTTCCTACACAACACTCCCCCTGGTGATCTGACTTCCTGTGTAACACACCTCTGTGGTGTATCTGACTTCATTTGTCCAACTCCCTCTGGTGTCTCTGACTTCATGAGTCACACTGCCCCAGGCCTCTCAGACTTTGTGTTTAACACTCCACTTGTGTCTCTGCCTTCAAGTGTCACATGCTGTCTGGCATCACAGACTGCATGTATAACACTCACCAATGCATCACTGACTTCGTTTGTAACACTTCCCCTGCCGTCTATCACTTAGACATTACCACACAGAGCATCTCTGAGTGGGTGTGTAGCGCATCCCCTTGGGTCTCGGACTTCATGTGTAACAAACCACATCACCTTTCTGCCTTTTCGTGAAACACTCCCCCATGGTGTCTCTGAACATCGAGTGTAACACTCACCCAGGTGTCTCTGACTTCAGGTTTCACACTTGAGCTGTGTTCTCTGACTTTGTAAATCACCCTCCCCATGGCGTCTGTGACTTCATGTTTCACACTGCCCCCTGTCATCTCTGATGACATCATAATGCTTCACCTGTTCTCTGACTTTATGTCATACTCCTCCTGGAATCTCTGGCTTCATGTGTCACACTTGCCCTGGCATCTCTAACTTTGTGTCACATCTACCTGCCAATGGCAAATCTGACCTTGTGTATAACATTCCCACTGGTGTCTCTTACTTCGTGGGTAACATTCCTCATGGCATCTCTTACTTTGTCCATAACACACCCCCATGGTGTCTCTGAGTTCATGCATAACACTCCACCAGACATGTCTGACTTTGTGTGTCACACTCTGCCTTGCATCCTTGTCCTCATGTATCACACATCCCCTGGTGTTTCTTACTTCATGGGTAACACACTCAGTGGCCTTTCTGACTTTGCCTGTCACACTCCCCCTTATGTCTTTGAGTTCATGAGTCAAACTGCCCCTGCATCTATAACTTCACGTGTAACACACCTTGTGGTGTCTCTGACTTTGTGTGTCACACTTGCCTGGCATTTCTGACTTCATGTGTCATACTACCCCTGGTATCATAGATGTTATTTGTAACACACCACATGGTGTTTCTTTGTGTTTCACACTTCTAATATCTCTGCCTTCATGTGTAGTACTCCACCTGGCATCTCTGACTTTGGGAATCCCTCCTCATGCCATGTCTGACTTCATCTGTAACTCCCAGCGTAGCATCTTTGACTTTGTGTGTAGTTCTCCTACATGGTGTCTTTGAATTCGTGTATCATACTTTCTATGTCCTCTCTGACACTATACCTAGTGTTTATGACTTTGCATCACGCTCACCTGGGCATCTCATATTTCATGTGCAATACTCTGTGGCATCTCTGTCTTCGTGTGTCACACTCTGCTTGTCATCCCTGACTTCATGTGTCACAGTCCCTCTTTCTTCTTGATTTCATTTGTAGCACACCCAGTGGCATCTCTGACTTCATGTTTCATACTCTCCCTCATGTTCTGAGTTTGTGCATCACCCTCCCATCTTTGAATTTGTGTGTCACACTGCAACTTGGGTCTCTGACTTCTTGTGTCAAACACCCCTTGGCACATGTGACTTCATCTGTCACACTCCCCATGTCATTGTGGACTTTGTGTGTAACACACAATGTGGTGTTTCTGACTCTGTGTGTAACACATGTCCTGGTGTCTCTGGCTTCATGTGTAACACTCCACTTGGTGTCTCTGACTTCGTGTGTAACACTCCCCCTGGTCTCTCTGAGTTCGTGTTTTACAATCCCCCTAGTGTCTCTGACTTCCTGTGCAACACTCACCATGGTGTCTCCCACTTCCTGTGTAACACTACCCCTGATTATTCTGATTTCGTGTGTCAAGCACCCTCTGGGGTCTCAGAATTCATGTGTAACTTGTGTCTCTGAGTCTGTGTGAACTGAGATCCCTCCCACTGGCATCTCAGACGTCATGAGTAAAACTCCACCTAGCATCTCTGACTTCGTGTGCCACACTCCCAATGACACCTTGGACTTCTTGTATAACATTCCCTGTGGTGGCTCTGACTTGTATAACACTCCCTGTGGTGGCTCTGACTTAGTGTGTGACACTCTGCCTGGTGTCTCTGACTTTGTGTGTCAACCTTCTCTTGGCATTTCTAACTTTATGTGTAACACACCTGGTGGCATCTTTGAATTCGTGCATAACATACCCCTGTGGTTTCTCTGAATTCATGTATAACACTCCTCCAAGCTTCTCTGACTTCATGTGCTTCACTCCCCATGGCATCTCTGAATTCATGTGTCATAGTCACACTGGCATCTCTGATGTGTGTAACACTCTAAGTGGCCTCTCTGACTTCATGTGTAACACACCCCCTGGCATCTCTGGCTCTGTGTGTAGCCCTCTCCCTGGTGTCTATGATTTAATGTGTAACACTACATGTGGCATCTCTGTCTTTGTGTGTAACATATCCCCTGCCATCTCTGACTTCATTTGTAACTCTCCACTGTAGCATCTCTGACTTCATGCGTCACTATCCCTGTGGTGTCTCTGACTTCGTGTGTCATACTCCTGGTTGTGTCACTGCCTTCTTGCATAACACTCCCCCTGTTGTATATGATTTATTGTGTAACACTCCCCCATGGTTCCTCTAAATTCTTGTGTCACACTACACCTATCTTTTCCATCTTAGTATGTAACACTCACCTTGGCATCTCTGATGTCGTGTGTCATGACCCTCATGGCATCTCTAACCTTGTGTTTGACACTCCATCTGGGATCTCTGGCTTGGTGTGTCACACTCCCTGTGGCAGTTCTAAATTTGTATGTATCACACTCCTTGGTGTCTCTGACTTTCTTTGTAATATACTCCCTGGTGTCTCTGACTTCCTGTGTAACACCACCCCTGGTGTTTCTAAGTTGTTTCATACTCCCCTGGCGTCTCAGATTTCATGTGTAACACTCCCAGTGGTGTCTCTGCCTTCAAGTGTCACACTTTGCCTGGCATCCCTGATTTCGTATATCACACTGCCAATGTCGTCTCTGACTTCACATGTAACACACCTGGTGGCATCTCTGACTTCGTGTATCACACTCCCGATTATGTCTATGAGTTTGTGCATCACACTCCCCATGTTGTATATGACATCATCTGTCACACTCCACTTGGCATCTCTGACTTTCTGTGTTATAATTTCTTAGATGTCACTTACATCGTGTGTCATGCTCACCCTGGTGTCTGTGACTTCTTGTGTCATACTCCTCTGAAATCTTTGATGTCATGTATAAAAATCCCTATGCTGTCTCTGAAATTTGTGTGTCCCACTCTGCCTGGCATCCCTGACTCCATGTATCACAATCCCCATGGCGTCTCTGATTTTCTGTGTAACTCACCCCATGGTGTCCCTGACATTTTGTATCACTCTCCCCCTGGTGTCCCCAACTTCATGGGTAACACACCTGGCGGAGTCTCTGACTTCATGTGTGATACTCCCCATGTGTCTCTGAGTTCACGCAATACACTCCCCATGTCCTATCTGACGTCAGGTGTTAAACTGCACATTTCATATGTCAACCTCCCCATGGCATCTCTGACTTCATGTGTCACACTCTACCTGGTGTCCCTGGCTTCATGTATCACCATACCTCTAGCATTTCTGACCTCGTGTGTAACACACATGGTTGCATCTCTGACTTCATGTGACACACTCCCCCTTGTGTCTCTGAGTTCCAGCATCACACCCATTGCCGTCTATAATTTTTTGTGTAACACTCTCCATGGCGTGTCTGACTTTGTGTATAACACTCCCTGTGGTGTCTCTGATTTTGAGGGTCACAATAGATCTTTCATTTCTGAAATCATGTGTCACAGTATGCCTAGTGTCTCTGACATCCTGTGCAACACCACCCATGGCATCTCTGACTTCGTCTGTCACACACCCAATGTTGCCTCTGAGTTCATATGTCACACTCCCGTGGTGTCTCTGAATTTGTGTGTTACTCACCCCCTCTTGTATCTGAATTCACGTGCACAACTCCATGTGGATGTTCTGCCTTCGAGTGTGACACTGCCCCATGGTGTCTCAGACTTCTTGTGTAACACTCACATTGGCTCTCTGATTCCATTTGTGACACTATGCCTGGCCTCTCTGAGTTGGCTTTAACACTCTACATTGTGTCTCTGACATCATGTGCCCCAATCCACCTGGCATGTCTAACTGCATGTTTCACACCCCTTCTAGCGTGTCTGATTTTGTGTGTGACACTCCCCATGGCATCTCTGATTTCGTGTGTTACACTCCACATGACCACTGACTTCGTGTGTCACACTTCCCCTATCATCTCTGACATTGTGTGTCACACACCCCATGTCATCTCTGACTTCTTCTGTCACACACCCACTGGTATCTCTGACTTCTTGTGTAACAATACCCCTGGCATTTCTGACTTCATGTGTCACACTTCCCCTGGCTTCTGTGACGTTGTCTTTCACAGTTCCCTTGTCCTCTATGAATTCATGCATGACACTGCCCCTGTTGTCCCCTACATCTTTTGTCACAACCTACCAGACCCCTCTGACTTTGTGTGTAGCACTCCCCCAGGAATCACTGATTTCATGTGTAACACTCTTCCTGGCATCTCTGACTTCATGAGTCACAGGTGCCCTGGAGTCTCTGATGACATGTGTAACAGTCCACCTGCCCTCTCTGACTTTGTGTGTAACACTCCCCCTGGCATCTCTGTCTCCATGTCTAACACTCCCCCTGGTGCCTCGGGCTTTGTATGTAACACTCAACTTGGCTTCCCTGTCTTCATCTAATAGTGCCCCTGCTGTATCCGACTTCATGTGTAACTCCCAACTTGGCATATCTGACTTCGTGTGTAACTCTCCTATGTGGCATCACTGCATTTGTGTATCACACTCCCCATGTTGTGTCTGATTTTGTGTGTGACACCCCCATTTATCTCTGCCTATGTGTGTAACACTTCCCCCTGGCATCACTGACTTCGTGTGTAACAATCCAATTGCATCTGACTTCATGTGTCATATTTACCCTGGCCTCTCTGAGGTCGTGTGTATCACTCCACAAGCCTTCTCTGACTTCATGTGCAATACTCCCACTGGCCTCTCTGTCTCTGTGTGTAAAACTCCCCGTGGTGTCTCTGACTTCATGTGTAACTCTCCATGTGGTATCTCTGACTTCGTGTGTAACACTCCTCCTGTCATCTCTGACTTCATGTGTCACACAAAACATGTTGTCTCTGAATTCATGTGTAATTCTCCTACATGGCATGTCTGGTATCTGTATCACACTCCCCTTGTTGTCTCTGACTTAGTGTGTAACACTCCCATTGGCTCCCTGTATTCTTGTATCACACTCCCCTTGGTCTCTGTGATTTTGTGATTCATAGTCCCCATATTATCTCTGAATTAGTGTGTAACACTCCATCTTTTATCTCTGATATCGTCTGTCACTCTCCACCTGGCATCTCTGAATTCATGTGTCACACGACCCCTGGCATCTCTGAATTCATATCACAATTCCTCTGGCACCTCCAACTTCATGTGCAACACTCCACATGCCATCTCTGACTTCGTGTGTAACACTCTCCATTGTGTCACTGAATTAGTGTGTAACATTTTTCAGGCATCTCTGACTTTCTGTGTAACACTACTGCGAGGCATCTCTGACTTTGTGTGTAACACTCCCCCAGAAGTCACTGACCTCTGGGGGAGGTGTCTCTGACTTCATATTTCTCTGGTGTCTGGTGTCTTTGACTTCATGTGTCACAGTCCCCCTGTAGTCTCTGAAGTCATATGTAACACTCCACCTGCCCTCTCTGACTTTGTGTGTAACACTACCCCAGGCATCTCTGTCTCTATGTCTAACACTCCCCCTGGTGTCTCTGACTTTGTATGTAACACTTGACTTGGATTCTCTGACTTCATCTAACACTGCCCTTGCCATCTCTGACTTCATGTGTAACTCCCAACATGGCATATCTGACTTCATGTGTAGCTCTCCTACGTGGCATCACAGAATTTGTGTATCACACTCACCATGTAATCTCTGATGTTGTGTGTGACAATCCCCCTGTCATCACTGCCTACATATGTAACACTCCCCCAGGCATCACTGACTTCATGTGTACCATACCCACACTATTATGGGACTATTGACATGACAGATGAAGTGTTACTGATGAAGTCACGGATGACAAGGGGAGTGTTACACATGAATCAGAGATACCTGGATGAGTGTTACACTCAATGACAGAGACTAAACTGGGGAGTGTTATACACGAAGGAAGAAAGGTGACTTGGTTTGTTACACATGAAATCAGAGACATCAGGGGAAGTGTTACACACCCAGTCAGAGACACCAGGTGTAGTAATACACCAGAAGTCATAAACACCAGGGGGAGTGTTACAAATGAAATCAGAGATGCTTCAGTGAGTATTACACACATGAAGCCCAAGACACCAGGCACAGTGTGACACACAAAGCCAGAGATGCCATGGGGAATTTGATGCACAAAGTCAGAGAGACCATAGGGGAGTGTTACATGGGATGTCAGAGACACCAGGGGGAGTGTTGAACAGAAAATCTGAGATGACAGGTGGAGTATGACACAAGAAATCAGAGACACCAGTGTGTCTGTTACAGAAGAAGTCTGAGACACCACATGGAGTGTTACACATGAAGTATGAGGCAGCACAGGCCAGTGTCACACATGTATGCAGAAACGCCATGTGGAGTGTTCCACATGTAGTCAGAGATGCCAGGAGGAGTGATGCACATGAAGTTACAGACGCCATGTAGAGTATAACACATGAACTCAAGGACACCAGGGGCAGTGTTAAACACAAAGTCAGAGATGACATATGGAGGGTTACACATGATGTCCTTGATGCCAGAGGGATTGTGACACACAAAGTCAGAGATGCCAGGGTCTGTGTGACAGAAAGTCACAGACAACATACGGAGTGCTATGCACAAAATCAGACAGGAAAGTGGAGTGTGTCACACCAAATCAGAGATGCCACAGCAGAGAGTTACACAGGAAGTCAGAGATACCACATGTGGTGTTACGTTCAAAGACAGAGACACCAGGGGTAGTGTTACACACAAAGTCAGAGATAAACATAGAGTGTTACACATGAAATCTGAAACTCCAGGAGGAGTAGGACACACAAAATCAGAGATTCCGGGGGAGTGTTACACGTGAAGTCACACATGCCGTGGGGAGTGTGAGGCATAAATTCAGAGACGACAGGTGGGGTGTTACGGACGAAGTCACAGATTACAGGCGGAGTGTTATACAGGAATCAGAGACACCATGGCGGTTGTTACAAATGAAGTCAGAGATGCCACAGAGAGTGTTACACTTAAAGTAGGAGTCACCATGTGGGAGTGTTACACACGAAGGCAGAAACGTCATGTGGTGTACTACACATGAAGTCAGAGATGCCAGGGGAGTGTTACCCACCCGCCAGACACGCCACTTGTGCTGTTATAGAGGAATTCATAGACACCGGGGGGAGCGTTGCAAACAAAATCAGAGATATCACGGTTAGTGTTACTCACACAGTCTGAGATGCCAGGCAGCATGTGACAGATGAAATCAGAGAGACCAGGAGGAGTGTGACAGAGGAAGTCAGAGATGACAGGTTGTGTGTGACAATTGAAGTCAGACACACCATGGAGAATGTTACACCCAAAGTCAGAGATACCAGGGGTAGTGTTATATATGAAGTCAGAGACACCAGCGGGAATGTGATGCACGAAGTTATAAATGGCTTGGGGAGTGTGACACACGTACTCAGAGAAAAAAGGGGTGTGTGACACACAAAACCAGAGATGCCAGTGGGTGTGTTATGCATGAAGTCAGAGACACCATGGTCAGTGTCATAAATGAAGTCAGGGATGCCAGGAGCAGGGTGACACACGAATTCAGAGACGGCACGGGGAGTATTATACGCGGTCATCATGCCAGGAGGAGTGTGACACACGAAGACACACATGCCAGGGGAATTGTGACACACAAAGTCAGAGATGGCAGAGGGATTGTGACACATGAAGTGAGAGACACCAGGTGGAGTGTTACAGATGAAGTCAGAGGGGCCAGGGGAGTGTTACACCCAAAATCAGAGACATCAGGTTGATAGTTACACACAAAGTCTGAGACGAGAAGGGGAGTGTGACACACAATATTAGAACTGCCAGGGACAGTGTAACAGAGGAAATCAGAGACAGAAGTGTATACGTGACAGACAAATTCAGAGGTGTCATGGGGAACGTGACACATGAAGCCAGAGACACCAGGGGAAGTGTGACACATGAGGTCAGAGGTGCCAGGGGGAGTGTATTACATGAAGTCTGTGATGCCAGGTGAAGTGTGACACAGGAACTCAGAGATGCCAGGGCAAGTGTGACAGATGAAGTCATGACGCCAGGGGCAGTGAGACACAGTAAGTCATAGACGCCAGGGGGATGTGACGTGAAGTCAGATGTGCCAGGGCAAGTGTGACACATGAAGCCAGAGACACCAGCAAGAGTATGACACATGAAGTCAGAGACGACAGATTGAGGGTTATGCACGTCATCAGAGGCAACAGGGGGAGTATGAAACACAAAGTCATAGAAGCCATGGGGAGCGTGATACACGAAGTCAGAAAACACAGCTGAAATGTGAAACAAGTCAGAGACACCAGGGGAAGTGTGACCCAAAAAGCCAGAGACATCAGGAGGAGTGTGACACACAAAGCCAGAAACGTCACTTGGTGTGTTACACACGACGTCAGAGATGCCAGGGGGAATGTTACACATGAAGTCACAGACATCCAGGGGATAGATATGCACAAAGTCAAAGACGCCATGTGGAGTCTGACGCATGAATTCGGAGATGCCATGTGGAGTGTTACACACAAAGTCAGAGACACCAATGTGAGAGCTACACATGACATCAGAAACGCCAGGGGTAGTGTTGCACATGGAGTCACAGACACCAAGGTGAGTGTTATGCAGGATGTCAGGGACACCAAGGGGATGGTGACACACAAAGTCAAAGATCACGGGTCGAGTGTGACACCCACGTCAGAGATGCCACAGGGAGTTTTAAACAAGAAGTCAGAGATGCCAGAGGGATTGTTATATACAAAGTCAGAGACGACAGGGGGAAGGTACGCACAAATTCAGAGATGCCACGGGGAGTGTTATGCAAGAAGTTTGAGAAGACAGGGCGACTGTTACCCATGAAGACAGAAATGCCACGGTGTAGTGTTAGTCATGAAGTCAAATACACTATGGGGAGTGTTCTGAACTAAGACATAGACACCAAGGGGAATGTTACACAGGACGTCAGAGAGACCAGGGGGAGTGTTACGCATGAAGTCAGAGACAACAGGGGTAGTATTACCCACAGGGTCTGAGACAACTGTGGATGTGTTAAACACAAAGTCAGTTACAACAGTGGGATTGTTACGCACAGTGTCAGAGACGACAGGGTGAGTGTTACGCATGATGTTAGAGAAGCCACGGGGAGTATGATACACGAGGTCAGGGACGTGATGCAGAGTGTGACACACGAAGTCAGAGACACCATGTGGAGTGCTACACACGATGTCAGAGATGCCAGGGGGAGTGTTACACAGGAAGTCAGAGACACGAGGGTGTTTGTGACTGACGATGTCAGAGACACCACAGGGAGTTTTACACATGAAGTCAGAGACGACAGGTGAAGTGTGACAGAGTCAGAAGACGCCAGGCAGATTGTGACTCACGAATTCAGAGACACCACCACGAGTGTTACAATCGAAGTCGAACACGTCAGGGGTAGTGTGACACATGAAATCGGAGACGCCCGTCAGAGTGTTACAAAAGAAGTCTGAGACACCACAGGGGAGTCTTACACTCAAAGGCAGAAAGGCCACATTGGGTGTTACACGTGAAGTCAGAGACACCAGAGGGTGTGTACCACACGAAGTCCGAGGTGCCACTTGGAGTGTTAAACACGAAGCTAGAGGCACCATGGGTTGTGTTACACACCAAGTGAGAGACACAATGTGGAGTGTTACACACCAAGTCCGAGACTCCATGGGGGAGTGTTACACACGAAGGAAGAAATGCCATGTGGAGTGTTACACATGAAGCTAGAGACACCAGGGGGAGTGTTATGCATGAAGTCAAACACACCATGGGTATTGATACACATGAAGGCAGAGACGCCACAGGGATTGTGGCACAGGAAGGCAGAGATGCCATGTGGAGTGTTACACAGGGAGTGAGAGACACCAGGGTGAAGGTTACACGCAGAGTCAGAAACACTACATAGTGTATTACACTCGAAGTCTGAACACCAGGGGGTGTGTGACACATGAAGTCAGAGACCCAAGGTGTAGACTGACACATGATGTCAGAGACGACAGGGGGAGTGTGATACACAAATTCAGAGATGCCATGTAGAACAGTACACACGATGTCAGAGATGCCACGTTGGGTGTTACACATGAAGTCAGAGATGGCCGAGGGAGCGTTACACATGAATTCAGAGACACCAAGTGGAGTGTTACACACGGAGTCAGAGACACCAGTGGGACTGTTACACAAGAAGTCAGAGACGGCACATGGAGTCTTACACACGATGTCAAAGACTCCAAGGGGGCTGTGACACACGAAGTCAGAGACATCAGGGGAGTGTTACACACCAAGTCAGTGACGCCTGGGAGAGTGTTACACACAAAGCAGAGACGCCACGGTGCAGAGTTGGACAACATGTCAGAGACATCAGGGAGTGTTACACATGAAGTTAGAGACCAGGGTGAGTGTGACACACGAACACAGAGACTACAGGTGGAGTGTTAAACACGATGTCAGATTCGCCAAGGGGAGTCTTACAAACGAACTCAAAGACACTAGGGGGGATGTTACTCACAAAGTTAAAGACGCCAGGGAGAGAGTGACACACTAATTCGGAGATAACATAGAGTGTGTGACACACAAAGCCACGGGGGAATGATACTCACGAAGTCAAAGACACCCAGGGGAGAGTGACACACGAATTCTGAGGTGACTTGGGGCTTGTGACACATGAAGTCAGAGATGCCATGGGGTATTGTAATGCATGATGTCCATCACACCATTGGATTTGCGACAATCGATGTGAGAGGCAACAGCTGGAGGGTGACACGTGAAATCAGAGATGACACTGGGAATGTTACACACGAAGTCAGAGCTGCCTGGGAGACTGTTACACATGGAGTCAGAGATGCCACAGGGGTGTGTTAGGCACACAGTCAACAACACAAGGGGGAGTCTTACTTAGGCAGTCAGAGACGCCATGGCGAGTAAGACACAAAGACACATGAAGTCAGAGATGACACTGGGAACGTTACACATGAGGTCAGAGAAGCCTGGGAGAGCGTTACACACGATGTCAGAGACCCCAGTGTGAGTGTAACACATGAAGCAATAGACGGCAGGGGGAATGTGATGAATGAAGTCAGACACGAGGGGAAGTGTGACACAAGACTACAGGTGGAGGGTTAAACAGGAAGTCAGACATGCCAGGGGCAATGATACGAATGAAATCAAAGACACCAGGGGGAGTGTTTTGCACGTAGTTAAAGATACCAGGTGGAGTGTTACACACGAAGTCAAAGACACCTGGGAGAGAGTGACACACAAAGTCACAGATGCCACAGGGGAGTGTTATGCAAAAAGTCAAAGACACCAGGTGGAGTGCTACACACGAAGTCAGTGACACCAAGGGGAGTGTGACACACAAAGTCAGAGATGCCACCAGGAGTGTGACACGCAAAGTCAGAGCCGCCATGGGGATAATTACACATGGTCTCAGACACCCCAGGGGGCGTGTGAAACACGAAGTAAGAGATGCCAGGGCCAGTGTTACAGATAAAGTCACTGACACCAGGGGAATTGTGACACACGAATTCAGACACGCTACATGCAGTTATACCCATGACGTCATAGATGACAGGGGGAGTGTGACACACGATGTCAGAGACGCCAGGGGAAGAGTTACAGAAGAAGTCAGACAGGACAGGGGGAGTGTCACAACAACATCAGAGACGCAACAGGCAGTATGATGCCAGATTTCAGAGATGCCACGGGGAAGTGTTACACACGCAGTCACAGACGACAGGGGGAATGTTACGCCCAAAGTCACAGATGACGGGGGAGTGCTACACACGAAGACAAAGATGAAAGGGGGACTCTTACAGACGAAGTCAGAGACGTGATGAGGTAGTGTTAGGCACAAAATCAAACACACCAGGTGGAGTGTTACGAGCAAATTCAAAGACACCGGGGGAGTGTTACACAGGACGTCAGAGAGACCAGTCAGAGTGTTACGTGTGAAGTCAGAGATGACGGACAGAATTATGCATGAACATAGAGACACCTGGAGGTGTGTTACAGACAAAGTCAGTTACACCATTGGGAGTGTGACACACGAAGTCAGAAACACCAGGGGTAGTGTTACACAGGAAATCAGTGGCACCCTTGTGTGTGTGACAGGTGAAGTCAAAGACGCCACTGGAAGTGTGACACACGAATACAGACGCCAGCTGAAGTGTGACATATGATGTCAGAGGCACCAAAGGGAGTGTTATATACAAAGTCAGAGACAGCAGGGGGAGTGTTGCAAACAAAGCCCAAAAGCCACTGGGGTCGGTAACACAGGAAGGAAGAAATGCCATGTGGAGGGTTACACACAATGTGAGATGTGCCACGGGGAGTGTCAGACATGAAGTCAGAGATGCCACGTGGAGTGTTACACACGCAGTCAGAGACACTACAGGGAGTGATACGCACGGAGTCAGAAATGCCACGCGGCGTGTTACACAAAAAGTCAGTGACACCATTGGGAGTATAACACACAAAGTCAGAGATGCCAGATGGAATTTGACACACAAAATCAGAGACCCAAGTTGCAGTGTGCCACACGAAGTCAGAGATGACAGGGCAAGTGTGACTCACAAACTCAAAGACACAATGGAGAGGGTGACACATGAAGGCAGAGATGCCACCGGCTGTGTTACACCCGAAGTCAGAAACGATAGGGGTAGTGTGACACACGAAGTCAGGGATGCCAGGCAGAGTGTGACACACGAAATCAGAGACACCACAGGGAGCGGTACAGACAAAATCTGAGACATCAGGTGGAGGGTGACATAAGTCAGACACACCAAGGGTAGTCTTACACACAAGTCAGAGACACCAGGGTGTGTGTTACACGTGAAGTCAGAGACGCTACTGGGAGTGTGACATACGAAGTCAAGACTCCAGAGTAAGTATGACATATGAAGTCTGAGAACCCAGGGGAAGAATGACTCACGAAGTCAGAGGCGTCAGTGTGGGTATTACAAAGGAAATTAGAGATGCCAGGGAGTGCGATGCATGAAGTCGGAGACAACAGGTGGTTTGTGGCACATGAAATCACAGACACCCCGGGGAGTATAACACAGGAAGTCAGAGATGCCAGGGGGAGTCTGACACATGAAGTCAAATGGCACATGGAGGATTACACACAATGTCAGAGACACCAGGGGGTGTGTTACGCACAGAGTCAGAGATGCCATGCGGAGTTTTACACACAAAGTCAGAGAGACCATGAGGAGTGTTACACACGAAGTCTCTGAAGCCAGGGGAAGTGTTACCCATGAATTCACAGACCAGGGGGAGTATTACTCACGAACTCAGACGTGCCACGGAGGTGTGTTACACATGAAGTCAGAGACGCCAGGAGAGAGTGTTGTGTATGATGTCAGAGACCCCAAAAGGAGTGTTACCCATGATGTCAGAGACACCAGGGTGTGTGTTACACACGAATTCACAGACCCCACGGGCAGTGGGCAAACAAAGTCAGAGACGCAATGGGGAGTGTTTCACACGACTTCACAGAAGGCAGGAGGAGTGTGATAAATGAAATCAGAGACAAAAGGGGAATACTAACGCATGAAGCCCGAGATGCGAGGAGGAGTGTTACAGTCGATTTCAGAGACACCTGGTGGAGTGTTACATGAGAAGTCAGAGACGCCAGGGGAGAGTGCTACACACGAAATCAGAGACACGAGGGGGATAGTAACATACGAAGCCAGACATGCGAGGAGGAGTGTTACAGATGACGTCAGAGGCGCCATGTGGAGTGTTACATATGAAGTCAGAGACACCAGGTGGGGTGTTTCACAGGGTGGGGGATGCCAGGTGTTGTGGGACACATGAAGTCAGACACCACATGGGGAGTGTGATGCATGAAGTCAGAGACATGAGCTGGAGTCTTACACATGAAGTCAGAGACACCAGCAGGAAAATGACTCTCTTTGTTGGAGACGCCATGGAGAGTGTTACAAAGTCAGAGACTCCACAGGGGAGTGTTACACACGAAGTCAAAGACAACAGGGGGAGTGTTACCCACAATGTCAGAGAGACCAGTGGGACTGTTATGCGTGAATTCGGAGATGACAGGGGGAGTGTTACAAATGAAGTCAGTGACACCACAGGGAATGTGACACACGTTGTCAGAGACGACAGGTAGAGTCTGACACACGAAGTCAGGGACGCCACGGCGAGTGTTATACACAAAGTCAGAGATGCCACAGGGAGTGTTACACATGATGTCAGAGTCTTCACGGGGACTGTGACACACGATGTCAGAGATGCCAGGGGGAGTGTTACAACGAAGTCAGAGACCTAAGGGGGAGTGTTATGCACGATGTGAAGGACACGAGGAGGAGTGGTACACACGAAGCCAGATATACCAGTGGGAGAGTGACACATGAAGTCAAAGAGGACAGGGGGAGTGTGACACACGATGTCCGAGATGCCACGGGGAGTGTTACACATGCAGTCAGAGACACCAGGTGGTGTGTGAGTTATATTGAGTAATATTTGTAGAAATATTTTGCTGTCCCGCAGAGGAGAGGTGAGTGGAGACCAGGGATTCTCTAAAGAAACTAAATGCCGAGGACAGACTCCATGACAGAGAATGATCTGGCCCAGAATGTCAATAGTGCTGAGATTGACGCAGTCTGAGAGAAAGAATATCTATACTTTTAACATTTATACCATTCTTTAGATTGCTTCCCTGAAGTTATAACACTTTTCACTTCTCTCAGAAAAATTAGAGCACCCCATTGCTATCTGTTTAAAAGTTTTAAGCTCAATCAACAGGACAGCTCTTTAAGTGTTTCCCCAAAACTAGTATCAAGTTGAGTTTAAGAGTCGTATATTTGGTCACCATTTTGATTGGCCTAATAATTTTATATGCCCAAATAGTATATCCATGTTGTTGTTCCATTATCAGCCTTTCAAATAAATTTTAAAAATTTACGTATCTCAACAGATATTTGGAAAATATATTGGCCATTAAAATATTTTAACTTTTATTTAGTTACTATGTCTGTCTTCACACATCTGAGTTTCTTACCTTAATTAAGATGATTTGGCCCACTTGTAGATGTTAGTACACAGTTTCTTTAGATGTTCACTCAAAAGTGTTGGTTACTCCCACAGTGAGTAGGTAACTCCTTGATTTTTTTGTAACATGACTGAAGGAGGAGAACAACTTTACTTTCTTCCAGGCAGATATCCATTTGTGCCAACATTTATTCAACAATTCAGTATTTCCAAATAAATTGAAATACAACCTTGCCATATACTAAATGTAGCTATGTATTGAAGCCTAAGTCCTGATTGTTTCAATAGATACTAACTGAGTGTCTGCTATATGCCACAATGCTCAGGAACAGTTTATATTATATACTTTGATGTCTACGCCTTAGTGAATTTAATTACTAATCCATGCAGATGTCATTAAACTATTGCTTCTTTATATCTTCTTTCGCTTACTTTTTGATGCTCCACTCAATTTTCTGAATATAGTTGTTTGAAATCACTCTATTTAACCTGGTTTTGTTCTCCCTACCATGCCCTTTTTTCATAACTTCACATTCACTTAAATTTGTTGCTATATAAGTGAACATATATTTACATACACTTGTGAAAATACAAACATGAAGAAACCAAATGAGTTCTTGCTCATTTGATATTTGTGATATAATTTCAAAGGCAGAGTACAGTGAAATAAATGTGTGTATGACATAATGTCCTCAGGGGTAAATCATCTGAAGAAAGTTCTTCAGTGTAAAGGATGGAATTGCCCTATTGAGTGCAGGATTTTATAGGGCATAGTCAGAGGGGGCCTTTGCTAAGGACCATGGCTGGGATTATAGTGTGCCTATTGGATTGATCAAAAATGAGATCAATACTCAAAGTACAAGAAAAACAAAGAAAAGACGCCACATAAGAGAAATGATAAAGGGGCTTGCCTCATGTTCTACCCAACCATATAAAAACGAACTGGTCCAATAAATGTAGAATAGGCACAGAAAAAGTGAGTCTTCTAATGTTTAGTATTAGAAATACCCAATTTTGGTTGTATTTTGTATATCTCATTTTGGGAATTACTGGTTTATTTCCTTTGGTCATTTTTCACTTGGGGTGTTCAATCTGTAAGGTATTTCACACCATAAATTTATCACTCCCTTTGCCTTTTGGACAAATTTCTTTTTTCTCTTTTATTATTTTTGCTTGGCATAAAGGATGTAAATTAATCAAGGTTGTAAAGTGGCCAGAACTACACTCTTTCTCATTTTGAGCCTTGATTCTCTAAAACAACCATCTTCCTCAAGGTCTTTGCACTGGCTGTTCCTTCTGCCAGGCACACACTTTCCCAGGTAAGCTTGTGTCTCCTTGTCACTCCTCTTTCTCGTCTGTTCAAATGTCACCTTGTTTTCAGGTCTTGCCTGAACTCCTAATAAAAAATAAACCCCTATTCACTCTGCTCTTTGTACATGCTTCCTTTTCTTCATAGTATCTGTCACCCTCGGGTATGTTATACTATTATTTTTATTTGATTATATTCTTTCTCTATCACTAGATTGTAGGGATTTTTGCTTTTCAGCATTCTATACTCTGGTCAGTGCCTGGATGATGGTCTATATTTGATATATATTCCTCAATTCATGAAAGATACTTAATAAAACAGTAGTATACATTATGCTTGTGGAACAAGTTGACAGTGGAAAAGGAATTCCTAATGAGAAATAGCATTAAGGATGCTCAAATGGAGACCAGACCATACGCCAAATATTGAGACTTATTTAATGATTATAAAATATAAAGGTAGCATTTATGGTAGGTTACTAGTCCCTGCTTGTGTGAAAATTAGTCATTTATTTTTTCTATTTCCTGGTAGTCACTTCCAAAATGTGAAGCCAAAGAATGACACACATTTTTCAGAAATTCTTCTTCTCAGACTTTCAGAGGAACTGGAATTACAGCCCTTCATATTTCAGCTTTTCCTCTCCATGTATCTGATCACTGTTTTTGGAAACCTGCTTATCATCCTGACCACCATCTCTGACTCCCACCTGCACACACTCATGTACTTCTTCCTCTCCAGCCTGTCCTTTGTAGACACCTGTTTCACCTCCACCACCATCCCAAAGATGCTGCTGAACATGCAGACCCAGAGCAAAGGCATAACCTATGAAGGCTGCATCACCCACGTGTATTTTTACATATTCTTTGCAGGACTAGATGACTTTCTTCTGACAGTAATTGCCTATGGCTGGTTTGTAGCCATTTTCCACCCCCTGCACTACATGATGGTCATGAACCCCCAGCTCTGTAGACTGGTGGTCCTGGTGTCCTGGATCATGAGTGCCTTGTATTCCTTGTCACAAAGCTTAATGGTGTTGTGACTTTCTTTCTGTTCAGACTTGGAAGTCCCCCAATTTTTCTGTGAACTCACTCAGGTGGTTCAAAATGCCTGTTCTGACACTTTTCTCAATGACATGGTGATGCATTTTGTGGCTGTGCTCCTGGCTGGTGGTCCCCTTGCTGGCATAATTTACTCACACTCTAAGATAATTTTCTCCTTTTGTGGAATCTCATCAGCTCAGCGGAAGTATAAAGCCTTTTTCACCTGTGCATCTCACCTCTCAGTTGTCTTCTTATTTTATTGTACAAGCCTAGGAGTGTAGCTCAGCCCTGCTGCTACCCACAGCTCACACCCAATGCAACAGCTTCAGTAATGTACGCCGTGGTCACACCGATGCTGAGCCCCTTCATCTACAGTCTGAGGAATAAAGACGTAAAGGGGGCGCTGGACACATTCTTTGAGCCATCCGCAGCTCTAAAAGGACTAATTGTCCTGGGTCTGAAGAAGTGGCCTTGATTGCAGGACTAAATGTTTCAGGGCCAGAAAGTGTTTTCTTCCACCATTCTTAGATCAGATGGTGGAAGTAGAACTTGCTTCTTCTATTTTTTCCATGAGTGTCCATTTCTTTGACTTCAAAATTTTATACAATTTAAGTAACTCACTTTTTAAGCTTTCTGCTTAGTTTGACATATAGGCGGTTTTCCCATCTGTACTTTCCTGCTTAACAAAAAGTTTGCCAACTTTGTATTAGTAACTGTTGGAAATTCCTTTTTCTTTCGTGGGGCAGCATGGATTTCTTAAGAATAATTACTTCTCTAACGACATATTATCTGAAGTAACGTTTCTGTTGTTTTCCAGAAAGAATAGTCACAAGTTGCATTTGTCATATGACAAAAACCTGCAATTGACAACCAAGGCAATTTGTATAATTTTATAAGAAGAGGAAGTGAAAAGCCACTGTTTTTCACATTTGTGTATGGCATACCTTTTTATGTCACTACCTTAACTTCCTATCCTGATAATGTAGACTTTAACATATAACGTGATTCATAGACAGTAACTGAGTTTTATTCTCCTTATTAGGATCCTGTTCTCTTATTCAGATATGTGTCCACAGTGCCTACCATAATAACTGGCAAAACGATTATCAAATACATGACTCCAAGTGGAGTCTGCAAACATAAATTGGAATAAATAGATTGATTTAATTTGGCCTTTGAGTCAGAGTGCAGCTTAAATAAAACAAAGAATAATTTTAAATTATACTTTGTATTACTAAGTAAAATAATTCTTTTTCCAGCTACACATCTACACCTTGAAGTCTGGAAGATTGATGCCCATGTGTAAGTAGGTTTTTTCATTGGGATGGAGGATAGGTCTGTGGGTTTAATCTTTTTTAGTGGATTATCTTCCTTTTCATCTTGGAAATTGTCAGTGCTGCCTATAATTAATACCCCTTCCATGACTCTAAATAAAATAAAAATTTTGTCATAACCACTAAATGGACCATGAATAGCAATGTCAATATCATCCTTTATATAACATGCATATATCTTCATGGTCAACTAGACTCTCTAGAGAACTTGCAGTCCTCTCCATCCATGTGATTCAGAGTCACAAGTTTTACACAAAACTTGCATGTCCTTCCAACCTCTCCTGCTTGCCTGGAAAGAAGCCTCAGTGGAGTAGAATTTTAATACAGTTATCTGATATAAACTTCAATAACAGAGTAATCGTGGATGCTAGCTTTAAATATCAGAACAAGTGCCTCAAAGTATAAGAAGCAGATTATTATAATTGCCCTCTGTTCTGTTCAATCTTGTCTTTAGTTAGCTATTGCTGCATTCCAAGCCAACCTTATAGCAAATGGTAATAAAATGCCTTTGTTATCTAATGAGATAGTATGGTGGGGAGTTCTGATTTCTGCTGGGCTCCTCATGAGTCTATATTCAGCCACAACTCTCTACCTTGTGTTTCTAAAGCTCATCCATGATGCTGTGTTCAGCTGTATTGCACTTCTCTCTTCAATCAACATATGATAGTTTACTCCATTTATATATGTAGACTAATCTCATAGTTTATGCAAAAAATAGTTTATCAAATGGAAATTCCCTTAATTTAACTTCACAGTTCTATATCCGTACATGACACTTTGCTTTCATCTTAGTTATAAGACATATCTCCCAGGTGTGACTCAGCTGCCTGTGCTCTGGATTCAATTCTGAAGCATGCAGTATGAGAACTTTCTAACTCTAACTTATTAGAATATAATTTCATACAATAAACTGCATGAATTTAAAGTGTAAAACTTGCTGAATTGAAAGAGATATACAAATTAAAAGTACATAGTGTATATTCCCTTTTTATATAAATTGAAAGGTGCATAATAAGTTTAACAGTTCTGTTGTGTGAGTGTTAAAACTTTAATCTCCCTTAGCCTCAGTTTTCTTATTTCTGAACATAATATGGGACATCAAATGTAACTTCAGACAGACGTTGTGAAGAATAAATGAAACGTGCAGAAATAACTTCATCGATACAAAAGAAAACATTTGAAGGTAAAAGGTGTGCATAACACATGGGGCAAATCAGGCTGGAAAAAGTGCAAATTATTATTTTGTGTGAAAAGCCAAGTGTTACTCTTATGTATTAAATCAATTCTATACACACACACACACACACACGACTTCTTATTACACAAGACAATGGGAAAACATTAGTTTGGTGAGGAAGAGTAAAAATATGTATTTCTATTTTTGTAGTTTTGTGATGGCTTCTTTTTTTTTCATTTATTACTCCCAACAGTCCTGGCCTATAGGTACTGAGTTACTGGCTCAAGGAATAAATCAGGGTATGTGCATATCTTGCTAAAATTGATCATAACAAGTTCACATCATTAGCCTGTTTTTACAGCTGAAGTAAACACACCTTGGGTGAAGTATATCTTCAACTTCACCTGCTTCGTAAGTGGTGATGGTATTTCCCAAACCTCCTATTTCCTTATTCTGGAGACAAAGTCCTGTGGCTTTCATAGGAGAATTTGTCCTGCTTAAAAATGTTTTGGACGCATGCTACATAGGCCTTATATAACCATACATGAAACTTACATGGGGGAAATTATAATTAGCTCATCATTATAAAAGTATGAGGCATTCTTTTGGAAACCTATAGAGGTATTGAATTGGCCAACTCCCAGCTGTCTGTTGAAAGCAGCACATGTGTGAGAACCAAAGAGAGGCAGCTTGTTATGATGAAGTGGCAGCTGTTAAACTTGGTCAGGCTTTTTGCTCTCTGTGAAAAGTGGATGCAATAGTACCCCTGAGAGATTTTTATTGGTATATAAATTTTATTTAGATAATGTCTGACAATAATATCTGACTTGAAAATAATGGAACACAAAAATAATAATAGCAATATTTCTGAAAGTGATAGGGGACATCTAAGGAGCTTTTATGATATTCTGGGCACTTTCCTAAGTGTGTTTACACATTGAGTTATCTAATCCAGACCAGGTGCTATGAGAGAGAGTACATTCTTCTCAGTTTGATAAAGATAGAGAGACTGAGTCTATAGTATAAAATGCCCACTTCACACACTGATGGAAACCAGTATTTTTATCCAGATAAGAAATCCAAGCCATGCTCTTAATCACTCAAGTTATTGGTTTTTCCCTCTAGCTAAAGAACCTCAAAAAATATCCAGAACATAAGAATTTTTATTTCAATGATTAAAAATCTACAGGTAATATCTTGATAATGAGGGTGAAATTTTCTCCACTGCACCAGAAGCCACATACATAAATAATTAGTGATAAGAATACTTTTATAATGTGACAGCTTATTCATTATTAAAAGTCTGTATTTACTATCAAATATGCGTTAAAAAAAAAAAAAAAACCCTGACCATTGAAGGGCACAAATTTGCATGTACTGATTAAAATAATCCATAACCAATCTATAAATCAAAATTAGGGTGAGTTTATTATGTGAGCCAGTTTTGAGGACTTAGCCTGGAGTAGAAAGAACAAAGGCCTTTTCTACTTGTGTCCCTCACGTCCTCCTGGTGTCTGTCTTCTTTAGCTCATGATTTTACATGTACCTACGCCACCTGCAATCTCTGCCACCATCTGGGACATCGTCCTTTCTGTTTTCTATTCCACAATGCCCCAACTCTTCAACCCTATTTTCTATGGTCTCAGAATTGAGCAAATAAAAGGTGCCATCAAGAAAATCATGAAGAGATGATTATTTTATTCAGGATATGCATAGGAAATTGCTGAGACTCACCCTAAATTAGCCAGCGCTGGCGGTCTAGTGCTTAAGATTTGTCACTCTCAGCACCATGGCCTGGGTCCATTTCCCAGTCAGGGAGCCACACCACCCATTTGTCAGTTGTCTTACAGCGGTGGACGCATGTTACTGTTATGCTGAATGCTATGCCACCAGTATCTCAAATACCAGGAAGGTCACCCATGGTGGACGGGTTTCAGTGGAGCTTCTTCATTAAGACAGACCAGGAAGAAGGACCTGACCACCCACTTGCAATAAAATTGGCCATGAAAACCCTATAAATAGAAGGAGAACATTGTCTGATACAGCACCAGAAGGGGAGAGGATGGTGCACAAAGACCAGGCAGAGTTCAGTCTGCTGTACACAGGGTTGCTAGGAGTCAGGATCTACTCCATGGCACTAACAACAACATCCTAAATTATTGAGTGAAATTCATATTTTCAGCAATATGTTGAGATAACTTTTTGGGATTATATAGCTATAACTGATGTAAATTTAATAAATGATGTCATTAAAATATGTCATATATTGGGGCTGCCCCAGGTGCATAGTGATTAGGTTTGCGTGCTCCAGTTTGGTGGTCTGGGGTTCTTGGGTTCAGATACTGGGTGTGGACCTACACATCGCTTGTCAGCCATGCTGTGGCAGTGTCCCACATACAAAATAGAGGAAGATTGGCACAGATGCTAGCTCAGGACCAGTCTTCCTTACCAAGAAAAGTACATATATATCTCATTTACAAAAATATTTTCTTTCTGAAGATTTTGGATTATCTGAATATGCCACTGGGTAAAAGATCTGGTGGTATGAATTACAGATCCCCACTCATGCTTTGAGAAGTTAGGAGCTCTCACTAAAAGTTTCAGTTTTAAAAAGCCAAAAAGGTTCTCTTTAGAAATATTTTATGTTAAACTTCTGTTCTATATTTATCCACTGTTCAAATTTTTACAAATTTAGAATGAAAAGTGTATCAGTTAATTTTGAAAGACCACATTTGATGTTATAGAAGAAATAAAAATATTCAGTTACATACTTATTCAAAAATAAATATGAAAAATATATGTTCTTTTGAATATCATAAAATATAAATGAAATGCATGCTGTGGAAAAAGTAGTGGGTTTGGTGGGAGTATGGAATCATGTATGAGAGTATCAGAAATATTTTACACAGCTTTCCTCATATGGCAAGAAAAAATATAGATATGTTGTATTGTCATCAGACAAAAATTTTCTCAAAATATGTTCAAATGGTTTGGGTTTAAATGTACCTGCTTATGCTTTAAACATCTTTTGCTAGGTTGATTAAAAGAATGTACGAATTTTCACTGCCCATTTATTATCACATACTTCTCCGTACATTCATTAAGACCATTGAGGAGCAATGTTTTGCTTTCTGATGATGTCATATGAAAGATTATTTCATTGCCAACAGTATCAGCCATAATATGGTAGGTTACACTGTAATGGTTAGGAACCCCCAAAATCTCAGTAGCTTTATACAACAAAGGTTGTCTTCTAGCTCACAATATCTGCCAAATATGGGTCAGTAGGGGGGCTGTCTGCATTGGATGCACCTGACCGAGTCATTGAAAATAAGAAATCAATCACATCGAAAATTGATTTGTAAGCATTTACTTAAAAAAAGCAAGTAGGAAAAGAAATAAGAGCACTCACCACTCAGAAGCTAAGTGACTACTTTACCAGATATCTGAAAATATCAACTTCATGAGTTCTTTTCTAAATATGGATATAATATAAGGTAGTCCCCTGCCTACGTTCTCAGAGGATTTTTGCATCCACAGTGAGAGAGACCCTTGAACGCACATGTAGACAAACATCTAGCAAATATTTAAAAAAAAAAACTCACATGAAATCAGAGGCATCAGTGTGAGTTTTGCACAAGAAGTCCAAGACTCCATAAGGTAGTGTTACACTGGAAGGCAGAAAGGACAAATTGAGTGTTACATGTCAAGTCAGAGACACCGGGGTGTGTGCTACACACGAAGTCTGCGATGCCACATGGAATGCTACACATGAAGTCATATACACCACGCGGAGTGTTACAAAATAAGTCAGAGACAGCAGGAAGTGTGTGACATACAAAGTCAGAGATGCCAGGGGCTATGTTACACACAAAGTCGGAGTCTCCAGGGGAGTGTGATACAGGAACTCAGGGATGCCAGGCAGAGTATGACACACGAAGTCAGAGACAGCAAGGGGATTGTTATATGTGAAGTCATAGATGCCGGTGGAGTGTGACACATGAATTCACAGATGCAAGGGGAAGTGTGACACATGAAGTCAGAGGTGGCAGGTGGACTGTTACATATGAATCTGAGACGCCGGGGGAATGTGACACAAGAAGTCAGAAATGCCAGGGGGTAGGGTAACACAGGAATTCAGGGACACCAGGGTGTGGGTGACAGATGAAGTCACAGATGCCAACGAAGTGTGAAACATGAAGTCAGAGACACTGGGGTTTGTGATACACAAAGTCAGGGACAACAGGCAGAGTGTGACACAAGAAGTCTGAGATGAAACAGAGGAGTGGAACACACAAAGTAGAGACACTGGGGTTTGCGACACACGATATCAGAGATGCCAGGGGGCATGTTACATGTGAACTCAGAGACACAATTTAGATTGTTACACACGAAGTCCGAGACGCCCGGTGGTGTGTGACACACGAAGTCAGAAACAACAGGGGTAGTCTTACACAGGAAGTCAGAGACACGAGAGAGTGTGTGACTCTCTAAGTGAGAGACGCCAATGGGGAGTGTTATGCTCAAAGTCAAAGACACCAGGGAGACTGTCACATAGGAAGTCAGAGACGCCACATGGAGTGTTATACATGAAGTCGGTGGCACCAGTGGGAGGGTGAAACATTAAGTTATAGATGTCAGGGAGAATCTGATGCATGAACTCAGAAACACAAGAGGGAGTGTGACACTGGAAGTCAGAGATGCCATGGCGTGTGTTCCACATGAAGTGAGAGAGACCACGGGGGAGTATTATACACGAAGTCAGGGATGCTAGGGAGACTGTGATACACGAAGTCAGAGATGGAATGTGGATTGTTATACACGAAGTCCGAGATGCCATGGGAGTGTTACACACGAAGTCAGAGATGACACCTGGATTGTTACACATGAACACAGAGATGCCATTGTGTGCATAACAAACGAAGTTAGAGACGCCAGGGGGTGTGGGATGCACGAAGTCAGAGACACCAGGGGACTCTTACACATGAAGCCAGAGAAGCCATGGGGGAGTGTTACCCACGAAGTCAAAGAAACCAATGGGTGTCTTACGCAGGAAGTCAGAGATGCCAGGGGGAGTTTTATGCATGACGTCAGAGACGTCAAGGGGAGTGTTACACAAGAAGTCAGTGACGCCTGGGGGAGTTTTAGTGAGGAAGTCAGAGACCACAAGGGGGTGTGTTACACAAGATGTCAGAGATGCCAAGGGTAGTGTGCCACAGGAAGTCAAAGACTCCACGGGGAGTAGGACACACGGAGTTGGAGATGAAAGTTTGATTGTGACACCGAAGTCGGTGACACGTTGGGGAATGTTACACACAAAGTCAGAGAAGCCAGGGGGACTGTTATACACCAGGTACAAGACACCTCTGGCAGTGTTACACACAAAGCGATAGATGGCAGTAAGAGTGTGAGACATAAACTCAGAGATGGGAGAGGGAGTATGACACCACTCAGAGATGCCAGGAAGAGTGTGACACATGGCATCATAGATGACAGGTGGAGGGTTATGCACAAATTCAGAGATGACAGGGGGACTGTGAAACACGAAGTCACAGGCTCCATGGGGAGTATGATACACGAAGTCAGAAACCATAGTTGAAGTGTGACACATGAAGTCAGAGACACCTCAAAGATTGATATGCACGAAGTCAGGGAAGCCAGGTGATGTGTGACAGTCAAAGTTGGAGATGTCATGTAGAGTTTTACACAAGAAGTTAGAAGGCAATGACAGTGTGGTGCACATATCTAAGGCACATGAGAGAGTGTGACACATGAAGTCAGAGATGCCAAAGAAAGTGTTGCAAGTGAAGTCACAGACACCTGGGTGAGTGTTATGCAGGGAGTGAGAGATGCCACAGGACATGTGACACACAAAGTAAGAGACAGAATGTCGAATGTGACACAGGAAGTCAGAGATACCTTGGTGTATATTACACACCATGTCAGAGACACTTGGAAGAGGCTTGCACAGAAAGTCACAGATACCAGTGTAGTGTAAGTGTTACACAAGAAGTCTGAGACTTCATGGTGGAGTGTTACAATCAAAGGAAGAA
The DNA here is from genome assembly GCF_041296265.1 of Equus caballus. Classification (NCBI taxonomy): domain Eukaryota; kingdom Metazoa; phylum Chordata; class Mammalia; order Perissodactyla; family Equidae; genus Equus; species Equus caballus. Next base: position 25,348,669 of record NC_091687.1, read on the forward strand.
AGGCTATGCTGAGTGTTACACATGAATTCAGAGACACCAGGTGATTTGTACCACACAAGGTCCTAGATGCCACACTGAGTGTTACACATGAAGCCAGAGACACCAGTGGATGTATGACACACAAAGTCAGAGACATCAGAGGAAGTGTGACACATGGAGTCAGAGACGCCAGGGAAGTGTGACTCACAAAGTCAGAAGCACCACTGGGAGTGTTACACAGCGAGTCAGAGACCCAAGGGGGATTGTGACAAATGAATTTAGAAACGCATTCCCCAAGGGGAATGTGATACATGAATTCAGAGACACCAGCGTGAATGTTACATACTATCTTGGAGATGCCAGGTTGTGTGTATGACACACAGAGTCATAAATGAAAATCAGGTGTGACCCTCAAAGTCAGACGCCATGTGGAATTTTACACTCAAGGTCAGTGATGAAACAGATAGGGTTATCCAGGGAGTCAGAGAGGCCAGGGGGACTATGAAATACGAACATTGAGACGTGATGGATAGTGTTACACATGAAGTCACTGAAGCAAGGTGAATTGTTACACATGAATTCACAGACAACTGTAGGTGCATTACTCACAAATTTAGAGATGCCATGGGAATGTGATACACACGAAGTCATAGATGCCACATGCAGTTTTACCCACGAACTCATAGATGACATAAGAATGCGACACATGAAGTCAGAAATGCCAGGGAAGTGTGACACACAGTCAGAGGCACCACGGGGTGTGTTACACACAAAGTCAGAGATGCCAGGGGTAGTGTTACAGGAACTCAGAAACACCAGTGTCTATGTAGCAGATGAGAATAGAGATGCCAGGAGAAGTGTGAAACATGAAGTCAGAGACCCCACGGGATGAGTTGTACAGGAATTCAGAGATGACTGGGCGAGTATGAATGACACACAAAGTCCATGAGACCAAGGGAGTATGACAATTTCAGAGACACCAGGTGGAGATTTAACCACGACATGATAGATGACACTGGGAGTGTTTCACACGAACTGAGAGACACAAGTCGGATAGTTACACATGAATTCTGACATGGCAGATGGTGTGTGACACATGAATTCAGAAACAGCAGTGGTACTGTTATAGGCGACAGGGAGTGTGTGGCACATGATTCAGAGAAGTCAATGAAAAATGTTACACACAAAGCCAGACACAAGGATGATTGTTACAGAGGTAGTCCAAGAGACCAGGGGGATTATGACACATGATGTCAGAGATGCCAGGTGGAGTGTGACACGCAAGGTCAGAGACAACAGGGGCAGTGTTGCCCACGATGTCTGAAGACATGGGGATTGTGATACATGATTTCATAGACACCATGTAGGAGAGATACACAGGAAGTCAGAGACATTATGAGTTACACATGAAGACAGAGATGGCTTGGGGACTGTTACACCAAGTGAGAGACCCCAAGTGGAGTGTTACATAGGAAGTCAGAGACACCATAGGAGTGTTCCAAATGGAGCCAGAGACACCAGGTGAGTTGTTACACATGAAGTCATAGGTGGCACGTGTGGTGTTACACATGACATCAGAGAATCTAGAGGAACTGTGACACACAAAGTCAGAGACACCAGGGGAAGTGTTACACATGTAGTCAGTCATGCCTGGGGGGCCTGTTACACACAAAGTCAGAGATGCCACAGGGGCATGTTATGCACGAAGTCAGAGACACCAGGAGTCCTGGTATGCAGCAAGTTTGAGACACCATGGGGATTGTGACACACGGTGTCAGAGAAGACAGACATGTGTGACACACAAAGTCAGAGACAGCACAGGCATTATTATAAATTAAGTCAAAGATGCCAGGTAGAGTTTGACACAGGAATTCATAGACGCCAGGTGGACTGTTATAGATGAAGTCGGAGATGCCAAGTGGAGTGTTACACGTGGAGCCAGAGACACCAGGCGAGTGATAAACATGAAGTCAGAGAGGACATGTGTAGTGTTACACACAACGTCAGAGATTCCAGGGGGACTGTGACATACAAAGTGAGAGACAGCAGAGGGAGTGTTACACATGAAGTCAGTGATGCCAAGGAGAGTGTGATACACCAAGTCAGAGATGACAGGTGGTGTGACATACATTCAGTCAGAGATGACATCTGGAGTGTGAAAAACAAAGTCACAGATGCCAAGGGGAGTGTGACACATGTAAGAGAACACAGGTGAAGTGTAAAACACGACGTCAGAGACACCCTGCAGAGTGTGACACAAGAAGACACAGACACCAGGGGGAGTGTTACACAAGAATTCAGAGAAGCCAGGGGGAGTGAGATACACGAATTTAGAGAAGCCACATAGGAGAGTTACACATGAAGTCAGAGATGCCACAGGAGGTTAGTGATGAAATCAGAGACAGCAGGTGGTGTGTTACACAGGAAGTCACAGACACCATGAGGAGTGTTACACTCGAAGTCAGAGACACTACAGGGAGTGTGACACAAGTCAGAGATGCCAGGGGAACAGTGACAGGAAGTCAGAGGCAAAACAGGGAGTGTTACACACAAAGTCAGAGACACTAGAGGGAGTATGACACACAAAGATAGAGACTCCAGGTGGACTGTGACACAAGAAGTCAGAGACACCATGGTGAGTTTTACACTAATGGTCAGAGACATCAGGGAGTGTGTACCATATGATGTCAGAGAGGCCACGTAGAGTGTGACACAGGAAATCAGAGACTCCAGGGGGAGTGTTATAGACTATGTCAGAGATGCCAGGTGTAGTGTTACACATGATGTCCAAGATGCCATGAGAGTGCTAAACTCAAAGGCAGAAAGTCCACATGGATTGTTATAAATGCAGTCAGAGACACCAGGGGGTGTGTAAGACACAAACGCCATGACACCAGGTGGAGTGATATACATGAAGTCAGTGACACCGAGGAAATGTTACAAATGAAGTCAGAGATGCCACATGGAGTGTTACACATCAAGTCCGCTATGCCATGCAGAGTGTGACACATGAATTCAGAACGGCATGAGGAGTGATACACATAAATTCCGAGATGCTACAGGAAAGTGTTACACACAAGGGAAGAAGTGTCATGTGTAATATAACACATGGAGTAAAAGACAACAGGGGGAGTGTTACACACGAAGTCAGAGATGCCACATTTAGTGTTACACAGGAAGTAGGAGACACGAGGGCACTGTGGCACACGAAATCAGAGACACCAAGGGATGTGTTACACATGAATTCAGAGACACTATGGAGAGTGTTACACAGAGAGTCAAAGATGCCAGTTAGAGTGTGACACACAAAATCAGAGACAACAGGGGGATTGTGAGACACAAAGTCAGAGATGCGAGAGGGTGTGTAACGCAGAGTCAAAGACACCAGGTAGACTGTGACACAAAAAATCAGAGATGACAGGGGAATTGTGAGACATGAAGTCATAGACACCACTGGGAGTGTTACACACGAAGCCTGAGGTGCCAGGTTGTGTACAACATACAAAGTCAGAGATGCCAGGTGTTGCGTGATACAAGATGATAGATATGCCAGGGGTAGTGCGAAGTAAAAGGCATGAAGCAGAGTGTTACACATGAATTTGTGTCCAACAGTCACTGCGACATTCCTGACATCGTGTCTCACACTCCCCCTGGCATATCTGACTTCATGTCTAACATCCCCAGTGGTGTCTCTGACTTCGTGTGTCACACTCTCTCGTGTATCTGAGTTTGTGCATCACACTCCCTCAGCTGTCTATAACTTCATTTGTAATACTCCCACTGGTGTTTCAGACATTGTGTATTAAACTCCCCCTGGAGACTCTGATGTTGTGTGTAACATTCCCCATGGCATCTGACTTCAAGCGTCACACTTGACCTGTCATTTCTGACTTCTTAAGTTACACAATGCCTGGCATCTCCAACTTAGTGTCTAACATTCACAGTGGCGACTCTGAATTCATGAGTCACAACCCGTGTGGTGTCTCTTTGTCTGTCCCATTCCCCAGGTGTCTCTGACTTTCTGTGTAACACCTCCTGTGGAGCCTCTGACTTCATGTGTCACACTTCCCATGGGATCTCTGACTTTGTGTGTCACATTGCCCCTAGTGTCTCTGACTTCATTTGTCACACTACACATTGTGTCTCTGACTTCATGTGTAACATACTCCCTGGAATCTCTCTCTTCCTGTGAACACTAAAATTGGTGTGTCTGACCTCTTGTGTAACACTCCAAGTGGCATCACCCACTTTAAGCATCACACTCCACCTGGTGTCTCTTATTTTGTTCCTATCAATCCCCCAGGGTGTCTCTAACTTTGTGTGCAACACTCCCCCGGCATCTCTGGATTTGTGTATAACACTCCACGTGGCATTTCTGAAATCATGTGTCACACTTGCCCTGGCTTCTCTGACTTGGTGTTTCACACTTCAGCTGTGGTCTCTGACATCGTGTATCACATTCCTCATGGTGTCTGTGACTTCCTGTTTCACACTCCCCCTGTCGTCTCTGACATCGTGCATAACACTCTACCTGTCTTCTCCGACTTCATTTGTAACACTCTACATGGCGTCTCTGACTTCATGTGCCACACTCACCATGGTGTCCCTGACTTCATGTTTCATGCTCCCCCTGGTGTCTCTTACTTCATCTGTCACACACCCTATGGCATCTCTGACTTCATGTGTCACACTCATCCTGCAATCTATAACTTCACGTGTAACACACACTGGCATCTCTCATATAGTTTATAATACTCTTCATGGCATTTCTCACTTCCTGTATAACACTCCCACTTGTGTCTCTGACTTCTTGTATAACACTCCCCTTGACTTATCTGACTTCTTGAGTAACACTACCCAGTGGCGTCTCTGACATCGTGTGTAACACTCTTCCAGGCCTCTGACTTCGTGTGTAACACTCCCACTTACATCTGTGACTTCTTGTGTCACACTCCCCATGGCCCCTTGGACTTCTTTTGTAACTTTCCTGGCGGCATCTCTGACTTCATGTTTCACAGTCCCCCTGGAATTGCAGACTTTGTGTGTAACAAACCATGTGGGTTTTCTGTCCCTGTGTGTAACGCTCCTCCTGGTGTCTCTGACTTCACATGTAACACTCCACATGTTCTCTCAGACTTCATGTGTAACACTCTCCCTGGCATCTCTAACTTGGTATTTCACACTTCAGCTGTGTTCTCTGACTTCATGTATCACACTCTCCATGGCATCTTTGACTCCTTGTGTCACACTTCTCCTGGCATCATGACTACGTGTGAAACAATCCACGTGTCATCTGTGACTTGGTGTGTCATACTTCCCCTGGCATCTCTGATTTCATGTCACACACCCCCCGGTGTCTCTGACTTCGTGTGTCACACACACCCTGTTGTGGCTGACTTCATGTGTCACACTCCTCCTGGCATCTCAGTCTTCATGTGTACAATGAACCTGGTGTCCCTGAGTTTGTGTATAACACTTCCACAGCATCTCTGACTTCGTCTGTAACACTCCACCTGGCATCTCTGAACTTGTGTTTATCTCACCCCCATGACACCTCTGAATTTGTGTCTCACTATCCCTGTGACATCTCTGACGTTGTGTTTAACACTCCCTTGTTCGTATCTGAATTCATGTGTAACTCTCCTCCTGTTGTCTACAACTTCGTTCGTAACACTCCCCCTATCATCTTTAACTTCATGGGTAACACGCCCCCATGTGTCTGTGACTTCTTGCATAAAACTGTCACTGACTTCATGTGTAACACAACCCTTGGAGTCTCTGAATTTTCGCATAACACTCCACTCTGTATTCTCTGAATTCATGTTTTTACACAAACCAGTGGCATCTCTGACTTCATGTGTAACACTCCCTATGTTGTCTCTGAATTCATTTGTCACGTTCCAACTGACATTTCAGATTTGGTGTGTTACACTCCCAGGGCATCTCAGACTTCACATGGTACAAACCTCCTGCTGTTTCTGACTTCATGTATAACAGTCCACGTTTCCTTTCTGTCTTCGAGTGTAATACTCTCCCGTGGTGTCTTACACTTCTTGTATAACACTCAAACTGGCATCTCTGATTTCATATGTCAGTCCCCCTCTGGTGTCTCTGAGTTCGTGCATCACACTCCCTCTGCTGTCTATATTGTCGTGTGTAACACTCCCAATTGCTTCTTGGACTTCATGTATAATACTCCCCCTGGCGTCTCAGACTTCGTGTGTAACATTCCCTGTGGCATCTTTGACTTCGAGTATCACAAATGACCTGTCATCTCTGACTTCGTTTGTCATGCTCCCCATGGTGTCTCTGACTTCCTGTATAACACTCCCTTCAGTGCTTCTGACTTCGTACAAAACTCTCCCTATGACCTCTCTGACATCATCTTTAAGACTCCACCTGGCATCTCTGACTTCGTGTCACAATCCCCCTGGTGTCTCTGACTTCTTGTGTGACAATCAATCTCACATCTCTGACTTAATGTATCACACTCTACCTGGTGTCTGCGGCTTCATGTGTCACGCTCCCCTGGTAACATGACTTTGAGTATAACAATCCCCATGTTTTCTCTGACTTCATGTGTCACTCTCCCTCTGGTGTCTCTGAGTTCACGCATCACACTCCCCCTGCTGTCTATAACTTCCTGTGTAGCACTCACACTGACATCTATGACATGGTGTATAACACTCCCACTGGGGTATATGTCTTTGGGTGTAACTTTACCCATGGCCACTCTGACTTCAAGTTTCACACATAACCTGTCATCTCTGACTTTGTGCGTTTCTCTCCCCGTGGCATCTCTGACTTCATGTGAAACACTCTCCTGGCATGTCTGACATCATCTGTTACAGTCCACCTTGTCGTCTCTGACTACGTATGTCAGACTCCCTCACGCATCACTGACTTTGTGTGTGATGCTCCCAATTGCATCTCTGACTTCATATGTCACAGTTGTCCTAGTGTCTATGATGTGTCTAACACTCAATGTGCCCTCTCTGACTTCTTGTGCAACACTCCCACTGGAGTCTCTGTCTCCGTGTGTAACATTCCCCCATGTGTTTTTGACTTCATGTGTCACTCTCCATGTGGCATCTCTGACTTCATGTGTTACAATCCTACAGGATTCTCTGACTTCTTGAGTGACAATCTCTCTGGCATCTCTGACTTTGTGTATCACACTCTTCCTGGCATATGTCACTTTGTGTGTCATACTCCCTCTTGCATCATGTCTTCATTTATAACAGTCCCCATGCTGTTTCTGAGTCAGTGTTAAAACTCCCCTTAGCTTCTCTGTCTTATTGTATCACCCTCCCCACAGTGACTCTGACTTCATGGTTCACAGGCCCCAGTCATCTCTGAATTCATGTGTAACACTCCCACATTCATCTTTGACATCGTGTGTCACACTCCACCCAGCATGTCTGACGTCGTGTGTCACACTCCCCCTGGTGTCTCTGAATTCGTGTTTCTTACTTTCCCTGGCATCTCAGACTTCATGTGTAATACTCCCCCGGTGTCTTTGACTTCATGTGTAACACTCCCCATGGAGTTTCTGATTTCGTGTGTAACACTCCCCCCTTGTCTCTCACTTTGTGTGTAACACTCCCCGTGTCCTCCCTGAATTTGTTTGTGACAACCCACCTGTCATCTCTGACTTTGTGTGTCACACTCAACATGTCATCTCTGATATCTTGGGTAACACTCTGTGTCATCACTGACTTTTCATGTAATACTTGCCCTGATGTCCCTGACATTTTTGTAACACTCCCTCTGCTGTCTTTGACTTCATGCATGACACTCCACCATGGCATCTCCGACTTCCTGTGTGACACTCTCCCTGTTGTCTTTGAGTTCATGTGTTACTCTCCCCTTGGTGTATTTGTCTTGGTGTTTAACACACCACCTGGTATCATTGACATCCTGTAACACTCCCCCTTGCGTCTCTGATTTTATCTGTAACACTGCCCCTGGTTTTATTAACCATGGTGTAACACTCCCCTGACTCGTCTCTGACATCATGTGTAACACTCAACGTGGCATCTCTGACTTCGTGCATAACACTCCCCATGGTGTCTTTTATGTTGTGCATTACAGACCCCTGTGGTGTCTCTGACTTTGTGTTTCACACTTCACCTGTCATCTCTGACTTCATTTGTCACATTCCCCTGGCAACTCTGACTTTGTGTGTAACACTCCCCGTTTTCTCTGTGTTCATGTGTAACATTCCCCTCTCATCTCTGACTTCATGTGTCACACTACTTCTTGTGTTTGAAGTTAAGTCCCTTCTTGACTTCGTGTTACACAACCCATGGTGTCACTGACTTTGTGTCACACCCCCACTGTTGTCTCTGACTTCTTGTATAACACTCCCTCTGATGTCTCTAACTGCGTGTTTAACATTCCACATGACTTCTCTGATTCGTGTGTAAGTGTCACCCTGGTCTCTAGGACTTTGTGTGTAACACTCCCTCTGGCGTCTCTGACTTTGTGCATAACACTCCACATGGTGTCTCTGACTTCATGGGGAAACCCATAGTGTCTCTGACTTTGTGTGTCATATTCCCACTGGCATCTCTGAAGTCGTGTGTAACAGTCCCCGTGGCATCTGTGACTTCATATGTATCACTCACCGTGGTGTCACATACTTTATGTAACACTCCATCTGGCATCTCTGACTTCATGTATAACACTTCCCCTGGTGTCGCTGGATCGTGTGTAACATTCCTCGTGGAGTCTATAAATTCATGTGTCAAAATCCACCAGGCGTCTCTGACTTTGTGTGCCACAATCCCACTAGTGTCTCTGACTTTGTGTGTAACACTCCCATGGTGCCTGAGACTTAGTGTGTCTACACATCCTCTGGCATCTCTGACTTCATGTATAACACTCCTGCTGGTGTCTCTGACATGTGTAATATTGCCCATGGCATTTGAATTTGAGGGTCACGCTTGACCTGTCATTTCTGACTTCATGTGTCACACTCCCCCTGGTATCTGGGACTTCATGTGTAACACTCCACATGGTGTTTCTGCCTTAGAGTGTAACACTCCCCCATGGCCTCTCGGACTTCTTGTGTAACACTCTCCTTGGCAGTACTGATTTTCTGTGTCAAACACCTCCTGGAGTCTCTGACTTCAAGTATAATCCTCACTGTTGCATCTTTGACTTGTGTGGAAACACTGACTTCTTGTGTCACAATCCCCATGGCGACTCTGACATCATGTTTCACACTTCACCTATCTTGATTTTGTGTGTCACACTCCCCATGGTGTCTCTGATGTCTTGTTTCAAACTCCCCTGTCTTCACTGACTTCGTGTGTAACAATCCCCATGTCATGTCTGGCTTTTCGTGTCACATTCCACCTGGCGCGTCTGATTTGGTGTCACACTCCCACTGTCATCTCTGACTTCATGTGTAACATTGCCCCTGCTGTCTCTGATTTCATGTGCAACACACAATGTGGCAGGTCTGACTATGTGTGTAACTCTCCTACATGGCATCTCTGAATTCGTGTATCACACTCCCCATGTCATCTGTGACTTCATGTGTAATACTCCCCCTGGTGACTCTGTCATCTTGTGCACACTCGCTATGGTGTCTCTGACTTTGTGTTTCACACTTCACCTGTGGTCTCTCACATCGTGCATCACACTCAACTTGCTGTTGCTAACTTTGTGTATAAAACTACCCCTGGTGTCTTTGATTTTGTGTGTCACAATTGCCCTGGCCTCTTGGACTTCCTTTGTAACACTCCATGTGTCCACTCAGACTTCATATGTAACACACCCCCTGGAGTCTCTGGCTCCATGTGTAATCCTCCCCCTATAAATTCTTGTGTAACTTTCCACTGTGTTGTCTCTGAACTCATGTATCACACTCTCCTTGTCATCTCTGACTTCATTTGTAACATCCAATGTGGTATCTCTGACTTCACATATGACTCTCCACTGTGTTGTCTCTGAATTCATGTGTCACGTTCTCCTTGTTGCCTCTGACTTCGTATGGTACACTCCCCCTTTTGTCTCTGACTTCATGTATAACACTACATGTGGTGTTTCTGCCTCCAAGTGTAACATTCTCCCATGGTGTCTCGGACTTCTTGTGTAACACTCACCATGGTGGCCCTGATTTCAGGTGTGAAACTCCCCCTAGCATCTTTGACTGCAAGTATAACACTCTCCCTGGTATTTCTGACTTCGTGCATAATGCACCCTCTAGCATCTCTGACTTCATGAGTCACACTCCTTCTGTCATCTCTGACTTCATATGTAACACTTCCCATGGCATCTGTGACTTTGGGTTTCACACCTCCCCTGTTGTCTCTGACTTCTTTGCTATCACTCCTCCTGTCATCTCTGACTTTGTGTGTAACTATCTCCATGGTGTCGTGGGCTTCTTGTGTAACAATCCATGTGGCATCTCTGACGTCGTGTATACCTTCCCCCTGGTGTCTCTGAATTCATGTGTAACACTCCATGTGGCATTTGTGACTTTGATGGTAACACTCCCCCTGGCATATGTGACTTCATGTGTAACACTCCACGTGGTTTTTCTGCCATCATGTGTAACACTTTCCCATGGCATCTCGGACATCATGTGTCATACTCCACGTGGCATCTCTGACTTTGTGTGTCACACTCTGCTTGGCATCTCAGACTTTGTATGTAACACCCCATGTGGTGACTCTGAAATCGTGTGTACACTCCCCCTGGTGTCTGTGACATCATGTGTAACACTCCATGTGGCATCTCTGACTTTGTGTGGTACATACCCCCTGCCATCTCTGACTTCATGTGTAATACTCTGCATGGCATTTCTGCCTTCGAGCCTAACACTCCCATGAGTCATCTCATACTTGTGTAACACTCACCCTGGCAGCTCTGAGTTCCCGTGTCAAATTCCCTCTAGCATCTCTGACTTTGATTGTAACAATCACTCTTACATCTCTTACTTCATGTGTCACACTATCATTGGCGTCACGGATTTCGTTTGTCACATCTCCGCTTGTGTTCTGAATTCATGTGTAATAGTGTAATAGTCTACGTGACATCTCTGTGATAACACTTCCTGCAGTGTCCCTGACTTCTTGTGTCCCATGCAACCTGCCATCTCTGACTTTGTGTGTCACAAACCCCCATTGTCTCTGACTTCCTGTGTCACTCTAGCCCTGGTTTCTTTGAATTCATTTGTAACACTCATCTTGGCAGCTCTGACTTTGTGTATATCTCTTTCATTGGCTTCTCCGAATTTGTGTGTCACACTCTCCCTCTCATCTGTGACTTCGTGACACTCCACATAGCATCTCTGACTTCATGTGTCACAATCTGCTTGACATCTGTGACATTGTGTTTCACACTCTGTCTGTCATCTCTGCTTGGCACATAACACTCCCCCTGGTATCATTGTTTTCCTGCACAACACACTCCTGTGGCACCTCTGACTTCATGTGTCACACTCCCTATGTCGTCTCTGAATTCATGTCACTAGTCACTTGGTGTCTTTGACTTCACGTGTAACACTCCCCCTCACATCTCTGACTTCATGCATCCTACTCCCCCGTATTCTCTGAATTCGTGTGTCGCAATCTACCTGGTGTCTTTGACTCTCTGTGTGTAACACTCCCTTTGTCACCTCTGACTCCGTGTCTAAAATTTCCCCATTGCATCTCTGACTTCAAGTGTCACACTCACTGTGGTGTCTCTCATGTTTTAACACTCAACCTGTCATCTCTGACTTCTTGTGTAACTTTCCCCCTGGCGTCTCTGACTTTGTGAGTATAAACACCATTCATGGCTCTGAATTCATGACTAATACTGCCATGGGTGTCTGTGAATTCATGTGTAACACTTGCCCTGGTGTCAGTGACTTCATGTGTAACATTAGCCCTGGTCTCTCTGACTTCCTGTGTAACACTTTCCTTGGTGTGTTTCACTTTGTGTGTAACACTCCCCATGGTGCCTCTCACTTCCTGAATAATACTCCCCCTGGGATCACTGACTTTGTGTGTCACACTCTGCCTGTGGTCTGTAACTTTGTGTGTCACATACCACCTGTCATCTCTGACTTTGTCACTCTACCCCAGTTTCTTTGACTTCATTTGTCACACTCCCCCTGGCATCTCTGACTTCGTGTGTCAGACCCCCCCTGGCGTCTCATAATTCCTGCTTAACACTCCCACTAGTGTCTTTGACTTTGTGGGTAACACTCCCCCGTGGCTACTCTGGGTTAGTCTGTAACAGTCCCCCTGTTGTCTCTGACTTCATGTGACATTTTCCCCTGGTGTCTCTGACTTCATGCATCACACTCCCCTGGCATCTTTAACTTTGTAAAGCTCCCACTGGCATCTCTGAGTTCGTGTGTCACACTTTACATGACCTCTCTGACTTTGTGTGTCACACTCCCTCTGTCATCTTTCATACCTCTGTCACTCTCCCTCTGGTATATTTGACTTCGTGTGTCACATTCCCCCTGTTGTCTTTGATACCTGTGTCACTCTCCCCCTGGTATATTTGCCCTCTTATGTCACACTCCCCTTGGCATCTCAGAATTCGTGTCTAACAGTCATAGTGGTGTCTCTGACCTCGTGTCTCACACTCTGTCTTAGGTCCCTCACTTCACGTATCACACTCCCCCTGGCATATTTGACTTCATGTGTAATACACCCAGTGGTATCTCTCACTTCATGTGTCACACAACATCTTGCATCTCTGAATTCATGCATCATACTCCATCTGCTGTCTATAACTTCCTGTGTAACACTCCCACTGGTGTATCTCACATCTTGTATAAATCCCCCCTTCATATCTGACGTTGTGTGTAAATTTCTCTGAGTTGTCTGACTTTGTCACACTCGACCTGTCATTTCTGACTTGCTGTGTCACACTCCCTGTTGAGTCTCTGACTTCTTGTGTAACATACTCCCTGGTATCTCTGACTTCCTGTGTAACACTACCCCTGGTGTTTCTGACTTGTGTCACACTCCCTATGGCATCTGAGATTTCGTGTGTAACACTTCCTGTCGTGTCTCTGACTTTGTATGTAACACACCCCCTCATGTCTCTGACTTCATGTATAACACTCCATGTGCTGTCTCTGATTTTGTGTGTAACACTCCCCTTGTCATCTCTGGCTCTGTCTGTAACACTCTTCTTGGTGTCTCTGACTTCATGTATAACACTCCAGTTGACATCTCTGAATTTGTGTAACACTCTCCCTACCAGCTCTGACTTCATGTATAACTCCCAATGTGGCATCTCTGTCTTTGTGTGTAACTCTCCTATGTGGAATCTATGAATTCGTGTATCAAACTCCCCATGTCATCTCTGACTTCGGGTGTAACACTCCCCCTTTCACCTCTGACATCGTGTGTCACACTCCAACTGGTGTCTGTGACTTCGTGTGTAACACAACCCCTGGTGTCTCTGGCTTCACGTGTCATGATGCCTCAGGTGTCTCAGACTTCCTTTGTAACATTTACCCTGGTGTCTTTGACTTTGTGCATAACACTCCCCTACTGGTGTCTCTGACTTAGTGTGTCACACACCCCATGTCATCTCTGAATTCGTGTGTCTCTCTATCCTTGGTTTCTTTGAATTCTTGTGTAACACACCTCCTTGTTCTTTAACTTCATGCATAACATTCTCCCTGGTGTCTTTGACTTCGTTTGTAACACTAACACTGGTGTCTCTGACTTCATGTTTAACATTTCCCCGTGGCCTCTCCGATTTCATTTGTAATACTCTCCCTTGAATCTCTGACATCAGTTGTTACACTCCCCTGGGTGTCAGGGATTTTGTGTGTAACACTCCACTTGCTGTCTCTGTCTTTGATTAAGTGTGTAACACTCCACATGGCATCTCTGACTTTGTGTGTAACACTCCTCCTGGCATATCTGATTTCATGTTCAACACTGCCCATGTAATCTCTGAATGCATGCATCACACTCCACCTAGCATCACTGACTTTGTGTATCACACTCCCACTGGCGTGTATGAATTCTTGTGTAACTCACCCTGTGGTGTCTCTGACATCGTGTGTCACACTCCCTCAGGCATCTCTGACTTCCTGCCTAATACTACCCTGGTCTTTCTGACTTTGTGTGTAACACTCCACCTGGCATCTCTGACTTCATGTGTAACACTCCCCCATGGTCTCTCTGATTTCATGTGTAACACTCCTCCTTGCATCTCTGACCTCAGTTGTCACATTCTTGTTGTGTCAGTGACATTGTGTGTCACACTCCACTTGTGGTCTCTGACATCGTGTGTCACACACCACCTGTCTTCTCTGACTTTGTTTGTCACTCCACCCCTGTTGTCTGACTTTGTGTATCACAATCTCCCTGGCATCTCAGACTGCATGTGTAACACTCCATGTGGCGTTTCTTCCTTCGTGTGTAACACTTCCCTGTGGTGTCTCTGATTTCATGTGTAACACTCCCCATGGCATCTCTGTCTTCATGTATCACACTCCCCAGGACATCAGTACTCCCTGAAGTCTCTGAATTTGTGCATAACACTCTCCCTGTTGTCTCCTACATAATGTGTCACATTCCAACTGGCCTCTGTGACTTCGTGTGTAACCCTCCCTGTGGTGTCTCTGATTTCGTGTATTCCACTCCCTCTTGCATTTCTGACTTCCTGTGTAACACTCCCCTTGGTGTCTCTGTCTTTGTGTGTAACACTCCACATGGCATCTCAGACTTCATATGTAACACACTCCCTGATGTCTCTGACTTCCTTTGTAACATTAGCCCTGGGGTTTCTGACTTGTGTCACACTCTCCTTGGCAGCTTAGATTTTGTGTGTAACATTCCCTGTGGCATCTCTGACTTAATGTGTTACCTTCTGCCTGGCTTCCCTGACATCATGTATTACACTCACCCTCTCATCTCTGACTTCACATGTAATGCACCCCGTGGGGTCTCTGACTTTGTGTGTCACACTTCCCGTTGTGCCTCTGAGTTCGTGAATCACCCTACCCTTGTCGTTTCTGACTTCCAGTGGCACACTGCACCTTGGGTCTCTGACTTTGTGTGTCACACTCTCCCTCTCGTCGTGCACTTTGTGTGTAACACACCATGTGGCACTTCTGACTCTGTGTGGAACACTACCCCCAGTGCCTCTGACTTCGTGTGTAACACTCCACATGTCGTCTCTAACTTTGTGTGTAACACTCCTCCTGGTGTCTCTGACTTCAGGTGTAATCCTCCACGTGTCATCTCTTCCTTTGTGTGTTACACTTCCCCAAAGCGTCTGGGACTTCATGTGTAACACTCCATGTGGCGTCTCTGACTTCATGTGTCACACTCTGAGTGGCATCTCAGAATTCGTGTGCAACATTCCCTGTGGCCTTACTGACTTTGTGTGTCAAAATCCCCCTGGTGTCTTTGTTTCATGCTTCACACTCTCCCTGGCGTCTCTGACTTTGTGTTCACACTCCCCATAGCATCTATGACTTCATCAGTCACACACACACTGGTGTCTCTGAATTTCTGTGTAAGATAATCCCTGGCTTTATTGACTTCCTGTATCACACTCCCCCTGGCAACTCAGACTTCATGTGTAACATTGCCCCTGGTGTCTCTGACTTTGTGTATAACACTCCACATGGAGTCCCTGACTTTGTATATCACACTCACCATTGTGTCTCTGACTTCCTGTGTAACACTACCCCTGGTGTTTCTGACTTCGTGTTTCTTCTATTTTTTCCAGAGCTTACTAATAGCTCTTTTGTACTTAGAACTATTGTTTAATTTATCAAAAATGCATTTAAGTTATTTTTTGGATTTTTCAGTCAATATATTTATTGAGAAACATTGTGTGGTAAGTAACAACTTTCAAGGAATACTTATTCACCTTAATTTTATTCTAAATAAATTGTATAGTCCCCTCTGAAACTGATACACATGGAGTTTTAATGTCTAATTACAGCAACCTGAAAATTAAGATAAATAAGTCCTAGTAACCCATCAATTCTATACATCTAATTTGTAACATTAAAAATGAAAGTCAATTTTGAGCAAAAAAAAGGAAAAAAGAAAGCAAAAAGGGAAAATAAAATAAAATTTTTATTTGTTGGGCTGCTCACACCAAGACCCTTCTCTAGACTACTAGCTCTCAGACTCAACATTTTTCCACTACAAACCACAGAAATAAATGCTTGCTACATGATGGCATGGAGCTAATAAATATATCCAGAATAATATTCTCATTACCTGGTATGCACTTTTCTTGCACTTCTCATTCTTTTGTGTTCTACTGTAATCTGTTCTGCTCTAATTAATCCAAATAATACTGCCAAGAATCTAAAAATCAAATTCATGATCTGCTAGTATTGTCAAGCACAGTTTCACTCTACATTCTACACTCCAGTCCAACACACACCATCACCATTTTCACTAACACAAGTAGATAAGCAACTTACTTATAAACATCTCTAAGCAAAACCTCCCACTCTGATCTAGAACCAAGACTGCTCACGTTCTATCCTTAATATTTGTCTTGGTTATGTCTAACTGCTGCTTCCTTAGGAGCCTATGTCAATGTATTCATTCTCTCATTCAACAATATATATTGAGAGCTATTCATTTCCAGATGCTACTTAGAGTCTGAAGATAGAGCAGTGAAAGAACAGACAATAGATTAGACTGGAAAGACAGAAATATTTATCCAAATTCTCTTTATTTTTCTGGTCTCTTTTCCTCTCAATTATTTTTCTCCACTTCCAAATCAAAATACTTTGACATATATCCATACAATTTTACTTTATATTAAAAATAAAGTGTGAATTACATTTGCAAGCATATGTGACTTTTCATAGTCTCATGCCTGAATATCTTTATAATACTAATTCCATTCAACTCTCCCAACCATCAGTGGACATCCACTGGTCCAATTACTATAGCTGATCTCCATTTGTCAATAATCACATGCCCTTTCTTTCTTCTCTACTTTTGTCTTCGCCATTCCTAATAATCTTCTCTATGAGAAAATTAGATAGTTGAAGGGAAAACTCTATTCTTTAAGGCCTGTTGAAATATCACCCCTTCTGTGAGAGCTACTTCCCACGTTGAGTTAATATATTTCATATTTGTATTCCAGAATCACTTCAAACAGACTTCATTTATATCTCTTCTCACATTTATAAAAACCATCTGTTTCCATAGCTCTTCCCTGGCAGACGTTAGACACTTAACAGTTGAGAGCCATGCTGATGTAGTCTCTTCTAAATCTTAGGTAATGGGGAAGTAAAGATTAATTTTGGATTAGTTAATTTAATATTACCCTCATAATAATGATATTTGAATATTTCTTCCCCTTATCCTTAAGTTATATTCTTTGCTTTGGAAAATATCTCTAGGGATATCCTGGCACCTTTGTCTAATATACTCCCATTAATCCTGAGTAAAATCTCTAGCTACTGTAAATGTAGAAAGCACAGTTTGACATACATTATAATCTGGTCAGTCGTGGACCTGACTTTTCTGAACCTCCTCATAGGTTCTAAATGAAATTTTTAATTTCTTTAAAAACAAGTTATATATAAATATATGACTCTGTATGCACATATTTAAAGAGCAATATAAGTCATTATATAATTTTGAGATTTTGTATGCAAGGGTTCTGAGGTGATGACAAATAAAGGTCAGAACTCAGAAATCAAGAAGCTTTGAGTGTAGCATGAGAGCAAGACTTAGTCACCCTGCTGTACTGGGTGGCCAGGTGCCAGGACCAGGGCATGGACACACACTTCTGAGCCCCCGTGGCCCTGTCACCTGCCACCCCCACACAGTTCCCGAGGCCGCAGCCCACCTGCCACGCACACACACTCCTCTCAATGACGTTTCTCCCGGGCGTGGTCTGCCAGGGAAGTGGTTCATCTTCCGCAGAGACCCTACCAAGGTGGTGATGCAGGGCCCCCGCTACTTCTGCTCCGCCTCCTGCTCCTCCTGTGGTTCCTCCTGCTCTCTGCTGCTGCTGCCGCAACCGCAGCGGGGATGCCAAGTACCAGGTTTCCAGGCCCCTCCACGTTTCCACTCGCCCTCCAGTTGCAGTCTGTAGAGTGGAAAAGCTTCAAGGCTGTGCTGCTCCAGCGGCACCCATGAAGTCAGCAGAGGAAGGTAAGAAGTTGTAGCCACAGCCCCCACTGCATCCCCCGCCCTGACTGCATACCCCTGCCCCCCCAGCCCGTACTGCCAGACCCCTGCCTCTCCCGTCCCTGAGCCCCATGGGGTCTAGCCTGGGAGGGCTGAGCTGGCCAGCCAGGGTCTGAGCACTGGGAGGGGTGCGGTGGCTTGGTGAGCGGCACAGATTGGACAGCTGTGTTCCCTGGTGGGTCCCCAGAGCAGCACTGATTTCCAGCGCACCTTCTTGCCAATAGGCATCTGTCTTCTCTAGAGCTGAGAGCATGCACTTGGCCTTGGCTGGTACAGCCTCTTGGCGGATCCTGTAGAAACTCAGTTCAAATGCAGCTGTTTGGGGGATGGGGTGAGGTTAGGGACCTCAGAACTATAGAGGACACTTTCAATGAAGTGAAGTGTCTTTGGAAATGAGAGATGGCCTTGTTTCTTCCTCAAGGGGCAAGACCACCCTGTGACTTGGAAGACCAACAATACACCATATGGTTTGTGGTGTCTGCTCCTTTCTGTGAGTTTAGTGGGTGGTGGATTCTCCCAAGCCCTGGGCTCCAAGACACCCCCAAGTTGCTGAGCCCAGTTGGACCACTCTGCACCATGTGGTCATGCTGGTGGCTCCATTTGCAGGACTAAAAATGACCAAATGTGCTGTCCCAATGCAGCACCTAATTCAAGCCATTTTGCAATCTTACAGACAGACATGAGAGTTCCAACTGTAGACTATATTTCAGGACAGTTTGAAAAGGGACCACCAAGTTTAAAGCTGCTTGTTTATAGTCACAAAGATGGTGTAAGTATCTACCCTGAAGTCTAGGGATGGTGGGTCCACCACTGACAGAGAGTTAGGTGAGAGCTCTAACCAGTGCAAATTTCTGCAGTGGTGCACATGTTCTGTAATCTGTGCTGTTCTGTTTGGTGGCTGCTGGTCACATATGGCTATTGAGCACTTGAACTGGGTTTAGTTCAAAGAACTAAAATTTTAATTTTATTTAGTTTCAATTTCTATTTAAATATTCACATCAAGTTACTAGCTACTGTATTGGACACTTCAGATGTGATGAACTCATGTTATAATAGTATTTGAAATGTCATGACAACATTTATTGAAAGAACTCATACATTTTGGCAAATATTTTTGTAGTTTCTAAGCAGCATGTGAGAAATTCTGAAAATTTATAGACTAATAATTTATCAAAGAGAATTGTAAACAACTTGTCTGCATTTCCAACTATCATCTTAAATAAAATGAATCAGAGATTTAAAATTGGAAAAAAGTAATTGGTTGACTTAAGAACATTTTTTCATGATTTATACTCATCTACATCCTTCCTAAAAAACTCATGTGGCAACTGTCTGTCAATATATTGCTTATCTACCTTCTGATCTACCTACCCATCTTTCTAGCTTCCTATAGCTCTATAACATGAGTACTTATTACACACCCAGAGCAGCACTTAGCATTTTGTTTGCAATAACTCTTATTTTCTTTTCAATGATCATATGATGTAGGTGTAATGATACACGGGCTGAGAGAAGATAAAGGAATACCTCAAAGTCAATAAGTGACAGCAACATATTTTAATCTCAGGTTGGGCTAATGCCAACAACTTCCTTTTTGTGGCAATTGAAATATATTAATTAAAATACATCAATAGATTTGACAGAGACAGACCAAGTTTTACCATTGTTTTTATTTCTTTATTTCTGAAAATATACTCTCTTAACTAAATATGGAATATGGGAGAGAAGTTCTCCTATAGACATATCATACTTGTAGAAATACAATACAACTGGATAAAAAGTATAAATAACTAAACTACCTAGTAGAAACTGAAATTAGAAAACCATGAAGGTCATATATAGTTATCATTATATGATGATTTTAAAAATTATTCCAGAGCAATAGATGATTGTGGTTATCTGCATTTTAAATTTTATCTTTTCTATATATGTGTGTGTGAGTGTATATATATGCTTATATTTATATATGCATATATATAGCAAGTAATTAAATACTTAAATATTATAAATTATCTGTATAGGCAGTTATATAACAAATTAACAACAACAAAATATATATAATTTATTTATTCAAGGCCTCAGATAACTTATGAAATCTTCAACTACTCCATTTAGGCAAGATGTAGGCCTCTGAGAGTCAGCCCTGGGTGATTCCACAGAGGGGCTCCTTCCATGCTGCTGATGAGGAGGTGTCAGAAGACGCCAGAGGTTTCTGCACTTATAGAGTATCATGGCACCATCTTTGGCAGTCAGGCCCCCTGCCTCGTAATCTTTGCAAATTCTCTCCTTACATCATAGTACTTTTGTGGATTAACTACATAGTTAATAGTACACCTGATTTTAGATCTTCTTGTAATTTACTCCCTTTTATATCCAAAATGAAGTGTTCAAAAAGTAATTTAATTTTCAAATTCCTTTTACTAGCCATCAGTGTCCATCATGCCAGTATCATATTCCTATATAGAGGCAGGCATTTTAGGGAGAGACTGAAATTTTTGAGAGCTAAAATGCTTTTTTACATATTTTCTTATGGGATAGAATCATAATGGTCACTGAAAAAAAAAGAGACAATCTAGTTAAGCTCCTCCTATTATAAATGAGGAGACTTAGGTTCAGCAAAATAATGTATTTGTCCAAGGACACAATTCTATAACTGTTTCCACTTGCTTTTAATAGATATCAGATTCTCCTTTGTCCATTCTAATCACCTTATTTTTTTTACCTCAGATTTCAAGATAAATAATTAACAAATGACTGAAGAGAATTTTATGACTGTTACTGAATTTATTCTCTTGAGACTGACAGACTCTGCTGGACTAAAAATCATGCTTTTTCTGTTGTTCTTAGTGATTTATGCTATTACCTTGGTGGGGTATCAGGGCATGATCTTCTTAATCCAAATCACTCCCAAGCGCCACACACCTATATACTTTTTCCTTAGCTGCCTTTCATTTGAAGGTGCCTGCTAGTTATCTACTGCACCAAAAATGCTGATCAACTTTTTGGTTGTGAGGGAAATCATCTCATTCTCAACCTGCATAGTGTCACATTGGTCTTTTGGGAAGTTCATCACTACAGAAATCTTCTTGCTATTGGTGATAGCATATGACCATTATATGGCCATTGTCATCCCTCTGTTTTATCCTGCAGCCATATATAAGAGGAAGTGCATAGGGCTGGTCATTGGGTCATTCATAGTGTTATGGTCCAAGGGAGGGTTGTCTGCCCACCACAATAGCCAAGAGGCAAGAAGGTAGGAGAGAAAGGATGTATTACAGCTTGTTAGCAAGGGGACAGATGGCTGACTAATGTCCAAAAGAGCCATCTTAAGGGGGACACAGAATCTTGAAGCAGTTATATTAGCCAGTCGGTTATAGGGAAGGGGTTAGGACGTGTTGAACCCCCTGGTGTTGCAGACTGGGAGTTGCCACATCAGATGTTTCAGTTGTCATGAATATCAGCATAGGGTCTCTGTCAAGAGGCCATCACATTCCTAGAGAACTCAGAAGAACAAAGTTATCATCTTATCACAGCTGGGAGGGGCCATAAAATCTGCAGAGCCTGAAAATCTCCCAGAGACGGACCCTTACTTATGTCAATGAAAATAATCCATAACCAATCTATAAATGAAAATTTGGGTGAGTTTATTCTGAACTAAAATGTGCGGACCATGGCCTTGGGCCTTTCTTCCCAAAGGAAGAAAGGGCACCAAAGAAGTGGGGTGTACAGAGTAGTTATATACCCTCAAAGAGAATGTTTCACATATGATTGAAATGTCCCTGTTACAATAGTCATGAGACTGCTCTGTAGGCACAACGATTGATGGACACAGCAGGTAGGTTTGCTGTCTCGGTGAACACAGAGCAGGGTGGCAGGTCTGTTGTCTTGAGCTGGGTGGTCACAGATGAGCTGGGTGGTCAAAGGTGAGCACAGCAATCAATTCCTGGCTTAAGGAAAGATGCTTATCTTTAAGTAAATGTCAGTGCAGGGAGAAGTTGTACCTTTATCTTAAGGGCATTTGTTCTTGCCATAGTAAATGTTTAAAGCAGACATACAATGCATACTCAATGGCCATGTCAGGCCCTTTTGGAAAAACAAAGTCAGGCCAAATTAGGTTTACACCAAATGGCTTCCTTATATACTCCAATATATCCTATTGCTTGCCATTTCTATTTGTCACTTATGTAGGCAAACTAAAGGAAAGATTCAAAGGGAATGGTGAATCGGTGTTAGTTATTCAGAATTCATTCAAAGTTACAATATGATTTTTTTTCTGCAATATGGCTTCCCTATGTCAACCTTGTGTTGAGCCAGTATCACTAGGTGGAATTATTAACTCCTTGACACAATAAACTTAAGGAGATTGTCCTTTTGTGGGTCCAACATTGTCAGCCACTTCTTCTGTGATGCTCTGTCACTGCTATAGCTGTCATGTTCTGACACAACCTGAATGAGATGTTGCTCATAACCTTCTCTGGAGTCATTGCCATGACCACCTTCTTGATTATGATCATTTCCCAGATGTTCATTGTTTTTACTATGCTGTGAATCTGCTCAGCAACAGGCAGACAGAAAGCCTTCTCCCCTTGTGCCTTACTGGACTGCTGTGACCATATTCTATGGTACATTATGCTTTAATTATATTCAGCCAAGTTCCCAGTATCCTGTAGAAGAGAAGGCGGCTCCTCTGTTCTATACACTAGTGATTCCTATGCTAAATCCACTGATTTACAGTCTGAGAAACAAAGAGGTAAAGGATGCTGTGAGAAGGGCCACAGAAATGAAACATTTCTCATGTTAATTTCAATCTCTGCTAATCCTACAACATTCTACCAATTGGCTCTTACTTCTGAGAATTCCATGAATGTTAAAGTTTCAGAAGATTGTATAGATCTTTTCATTCTATACACTTATATGTCATATGAGGAGGCAGCCAGGAAGGGAAAGCTAGTTAATTTCTATAGCTGCATAACAAAAACAATAGCCTATCCCATAGGTCTTCTGGTATTCTAGACTGTGAATCTCTGAATCAATACAAAAGAGAGTGTTACATTTATATTTTTCTGTTATTTGGAGAAAACAATTGTATAATAATACTTGCATTTAAGGACACAAAACTAGAGCACTTACAAAGAAAAAATAATTGGTTCTCAGGGCTCCAAGAAGATAGATATAATTGTATAGCTGCTGTTGACAAAAATATTCCGTAATCAATCTATAAATGAAAATTTGTGAGAGTTTATTCTGAGCTAAAATGTGAGTACCATGGCCCGGGGCCTTTCGTCCCAAAGGAAGAAAGGGCACCAAAGAAGTGGGGTGTACAGAGTGGTTATAAACCCCCAAAGAGGATGTTTCACATATGATTGAAATGTCCCTTTGACAATAGTCATGAGACTGCTCTGTCAGCACAGCGATAGATGGACACAGCAGGTAGGTTGGCTGTCTCGGTGAACACAGAGCAGGGTGGCAGGTCTGTTGTCTTGAGCTGGGTCGTCAGAGGTGAGCTGTGTGGTCAAAGGTGAGCACAACAATCAGTTCCTAGCCTAAGGAAAGATGCTTATCCTTAAGAAAATGCCAATGTCAGGGGAAGTTGCACCTTTATCTTAAAGGCCATTTGTTCTTGCAATAGTAAATGTTTAAAGCAGATATACAATGCATGATCGATGGCCATGACAGGCCCTTTTGGAAAAACAAAGTAAGGCCAAGCTAGGTTTACACCAAATGGCTTCCTCATATACTCCAATATATTCTATTGGTTGTCATTTCTATTTGTCAAAGCTAACATTATTTAGCGTTGTCTTCCCTCAGTGTTACTAAAAGTTCCATCTCTGATCCCGATGTCAATCCAAATCATGAGAACAGAGTCTTGAGAGAAAAAGAAAAGCCTTACTTTGCCAGGCAGAGGGAGCAAAGCAAGGGCTAGTGCCCCCAAAGTTACTTGCTCCCTGTTAAGAAATAGGTAGGGGTTTTTATTTGGGGTTTTAGGTAGGGGAGGGGGGCCATGGACTTCTTGGTCAACACTTTCCCATTGACCTGTGTCTGGGACTGCTTCCAGTAGAGGAGACAAAGGATTTCTCAGATGAGTGTGCTTGGCTGTGTATCTCCATGGTGGAAAGTAGATTCTGACGTCAGGAAGCCAAGGAGTTGGGCCTGAGAAGCTTTGGTTTCTTGATGTTCCCTGGACATTAGTTTCTCTGTTAAAGAACTTCAAGGTCCTGGGATTGGCTACATCATTAGTGGAAGCCCAGTTTGAGGCCATCTGGGCTTTAACAATTTGTAACTTCTATTTGGTTGTAAAGCTCAGGGGGTAGGAGATTAAAGAAACAAATATTTACATATGAGTGTAACTAAAGACCCAGGGAACTAGGAATGCAGGTTTTCACTTTTAACCCCATACATGCCAGTTTCACTGTAAGCGAACCAGTATCAGGGCTGATACTAACTAAGACATGGTAACATCAGAACTATGCTGGGCATTTTTAAATAATGATTTCATTATTCTGCAGAAATATCCTAGAAGATGTATATAATTACTTCTATATCTGAAAGACAATTGAGGTTCAATGAGGTTAAGTTACTTAAATGATGTGGGCTAATGCTATGGTTTTATGGTTTTTGCTTGTTTGATTGGTTAGTTGGTTGGCTGAGTATTAGTCTATCAATTACTGGCTGTGTGATTTCTATCATGTATTTATATTCTTGTGTGAATTAAATGAGATAATGCACATATATCACAGAGCTTAGTAACAATGAATGCAAAATATTTCATAGCAGTAGTTACAGTTATTAGCATGTTTTGAATGATTTATTTTAAATATGATTCTTTACTTCAGTCACAGTAACTCATTCTACCTCACCGAGGGTTTTTATAGTTGAAATAGGAATAGCAACTGAATTACAATTTTCGTATTCAGAAAACTGGGACAGATGATTGCTAGCTATATACTCAACAAATAAATCAGGCTCTGCTCTCCAACAACCTGATGCTCTTTTAAATCTTTTAAATGTGGTGTTTGTTTGTTTTAATTTAAATATGCTTTATGCCATACATCAGATATGTGTCTGGAGTTGATCTGATGGTGTTGCATCAGTTATGCTGTATCTTTTGTCTCCTACCACATCTAAAAAGAACTGCAGTAGCACACACAGTATGAAAACTGACAGACAGGTTGTGTGGTTCCCTGACCAGAAATGAACCAAGGCCACAGCAATGAGAGCACCAAATCTTAACCACCAGACCACCAGGGCTGGCTCTGTTTGCAAAAATCATTACCCATTAAAATTTCCTCTTCTACAAAAATATAACTGATGATAAAACTAGGGTTACTTTTTGTTTCAGTAAGAATATGTCCCTGAAATAAAGATTCTGTAGAACAACACCAGTTTTCTCCTCTTCCTTCAGAATCGTGTTTGATTTTTCATTTGTTCCTGATAAGAGTTATTTTAATTTTTTACATAAAGTTTTTTTAAGTTTGTTTTTAAAAAGAATTACTTTATAGGTCTACCAAAATAATAAATTCTCAGTAAATAAAACTGTAAGGGTTGGCCCCATGGCTAAGTGGTTATGTTCACGTCCTCCAGTTTGGCGGCCCAACGTTTTGCTGGTTCAGATCTTCAGCATGGACATGGCACCACTCATCAAGCCATGTTGAGGTGGCATCCCACATAGCACAACCAGAGGTACTCACAACTAGAATATACATCTATGTACTAGGGGGCTTTGGGGAGAAGAAGAAGAAGGGAAAAACCTGTAAAAAGTTATCTATGTTAGTCATTTTATGTTATAATTGTAGGTGAGAAATAATATTGCAAATTAATTTTTATTTATTTATATTCTTTCTAAAGATTGGCACCTGAGCTAATAACTGTTGCCAATCTTTTTTCTTTTTCTTTCTACTTTTTTACTCCCCAGATCCCCCCAGTATATAGTTGCATATTTTAGTTGTGGGTCCTTCTAGTTGTGGCATGCAAATTAATTTTTAAATAGTTTCTGAAATGATTTCAAGACTATGTTCCATTGGTCTCTAACTGTAGAATTTGTCTGAAACATTTAAAGCTAGGTTGTATTAGGGAAAACTGCATCTCGATATGAGTTCTCCATGTTCACCAGCAACATAGAGACTGACTGTTGACATTAGGAATCCTTCTATCTTATGATTTATCAATCTGTGCAAAATGAAAACTTGTTGTTATTGATGTTAAGTCATTTAGTAGGTCTTTCTTGGAGACATAGAATCTTATGTTTTAAAGACACCTAGGAAGCTTCTTATTTGGTCTAAAACATCCATCAATCCTGCCAAGTCAAAGGCTGATAACATTTCTCTTTATACTAAGGTGAAAATATACTCCCTGTAATGACTATTCACTATTCTGCATAAGTGCTCAAGGAGTCTAATTTATCAATAGGAATGCTGGACTCTATTGTTTAGGTCATATTACCTTCACTTCCACTTAGCAATCAGTGAGCAGAGATTTGAGTCTAGGAAAAGATAAAAGTGGCAGATATCATTTCAGTCCTGAATCTGATTTAATTGATAAAACTTTTGAGGTACTTGGTCTTCATGTCTAGAATTAGTAATAAGTAAATTATTTGGTTTAACCTACCTGTACACAGAGATCTGGTGAGACCCATTCCTGAGGTTGCTGCATGAAACATACAAAATAGTTTTATGTGTCTGAAGTCCCTGAAGACCTTCACATGGAAATATGTTTATTTATGCCCCATTCCCTGAATGAGAACTAGAATTCCCAAAGATCAGTCTCATTCCCCAGGGAAAGAAAGATAAATTCAGCCCTCATTAGTCAAGTCTCCACTCACAATTTCTTTCAAAGAGTGAAAACATGGATATCCACAAGGGACTCTCTTTGGTGATCATTTTCAATAACAATCGCATGCAATGATTCCACCTTTTTAGTATTTATGTGTTTCAAATTGTACCCCTACATTTGCTGGGAAATGTTGCTGCTGGTCCTGGGATAGAAGAAAATCCACAGTTAGAAAGCACAGGATTCTGGCCCCAATACTCAATTTTAATGTAAATATTAGAAATAAAACTAAATGCAAAACCTCCATTCTTTTTTTTAAAAAATAACATAGGATTATATTTCCTTTTTCTTTTTCTTTTCTACTGGGAAAGATTCACCCCAAGCAACATCTGTTGCCAATCTTCCTCTTTTTTTTCTCCCCTAAACCCAGGACATAGTTGTATATTCTAGTTGTAAGTCCTTCTATGTGAGCTGCCACCACAGTATGGCTACTAACAGATGAATGGTGTCATTCCATGCCCAGGAACTGAACCCAGGCCATCAAAGTGGAGCACGCTGAACTTTAACTGCTAGGCCATCAGGGCTACCTTGCAAAACCTCCATTCTTGCGTCAACAGTAAGCCTTCATGTATTGGCCATAAAAATCAGAGAATGTACAACATAAATTCAAAATGTGAATTGTTGTAATGATACCAAATATCAGTTTTTTATTGAAATTCATAAAGCATCCATCATACACCTGGTCTTATTTCTAGTTTTTAATAAAAATTATTTGGATGGAAAATATATTTTTTAATATAATCTTATGATCTTTCTTCAAGCAAAAGTAAATATTGTAATAAACACAAATGACATTTTTATTTTACTTTTTGTCTAGAATTTTCTAGGATATAAGCTTTATCAGTGAAAAATGTATGTCTAAATAGTTTGTCTTTGTATTAACAGCTTCTAAAATAATATCCAGGAAAGGTTAAATGTTCAAAAGATATTTGTTGGTTGACTGGTGGAATGAATATGAATAAGTGAATGGATGAATGAGTACAATATACACCCTAAAATTCTGAAATAAAACATGAGGTTTTCATTCCTAGTGCTGGAATCTATCTTTAATGTGATTGATTTTAACTTTGATAAAGAAACAGCAACAACTTGCACATCATTCTATAGAATATTCACTACTTTAGGGAAGGACTCAGTTAGTTGTGCTTTCTTCATCTTGGTGTTCCTAGTACCTAATAAGGATGTGGTACATTCTAGGCTCTAAAATAATGAAGTAACAAACTGTGGACAATAAAGAGGAAATTACAAATATTCCTACCAACTTTGTTATTCATTACAATGAATTTAAATCTTTGAGTTTATTTCCAGAGTCCAAATATCCACATGAAGTTCATGTTGCTTCCTCTGTAATGTCTTTTATGTATTGTCCATCATGTGACCAAAGGCAGTCTGTACCATGCTCAATTAACAATACTTTTGTTCCAACATCAGCTCTGCCAACTTGCCCATCTGTTTAGCATCCCCAGAACATTGTAAAGATTTTCTTAAAAACTTGCTTTTACTCTTTCTATGGTTATTGATGCTTTATATAACTCTTCAATTTCTCCTTTGAAGCTTATTATTTATTGTACAAGAGTTATTTCCCAAGTTTTTTATGCTATTAATAAACTTACCTTGGTCAAGCAGATAAAATTCTAAGACAGGACCATCAATGCATCACAAAATGTCACCTTTATAAATATTTTTAAGAAACACACCCCGACATATCTACATATGTACACATACACACACATACATATAGATAAATATGTATAAAAATGACATTATAGAGACCATATTTCCATCCTTCACATTAAACAATAGTTTTACCTTATAAGATTCATTATTTTAAAGTTCTCCATAATTACTTATAAACTAAATTTTCACTGATGCCATCTCCCGCATTCCCATTCTCTCTACCCAAATGGGAGGCAACAACTATTAACTATTACAATCTTTTTTCTATTTTTCCAATCTTTTTATTTTTTTATTGAGGTAACAACACTTTAACAAAAGACCTACACTCTTAAGTTTTTAAGTGTACAATACAGTAATGGTAACTATAGGTGCAATGTTGTAGAATAGATCTCTAGAACTTAATCATCTTGCATAACTCAAACTTTATGCCTATTGCATAGCAACTCCTATTTCCCCTTCCCCCAGTCCCTGGCCACCAACATTCTACTCTCTGCTTCTATGTGTTTGACAATTTTATATGCCTTATATAAAAGGAGTCATGCAGTATTTGTCCTTCTGTGACTACCTTATTTCACTTAGCATAATGTCCTCAAGGTTCATCCATCTTACCTTTTTTAAAAATAAAATGAATTTACTGTTATGTTCTTGGGTAAATAAATTATACACACTATTGTTAGTTAGGCAGCTTTAAAATTTCCATAAGTGGATTTGTGATGTTTACATCATTTTATGACTGCCATATATATATATATATATATATTTGGCCCAAACTTAAGATTTGGAGATTTAATTATCTTGATTGCTATAGATTTGGCTCAAGGATTTAAACTAGATGAATATTACATTTGCTTCTGAGTCTTCTCTATTAAGAACAATAATGCGGTTCACATATTCTTATTCCTCAGTTTTCTCACATACAATAATGTATCTAATGTATATACTTGGATGATACTTAAAAGTTATTAGATCATATGGTATATTTTCAAATGTAGTAGATACAAAAAATATATTTTTAAATTGATTCTACCAATTTATAGCCCCATAAAGAATTTGGGAATATTTATTCACATTTTAGCAGCACTTAATAATGCCAAGCAATTCAAATTCTGCTAAATCAAACAAAGCAATGGTATATCATTACTGTTTTACTTTGAACACTGATTAAAAATGAATTTGTAGGAGCTGGCCCCGTGGCCAAATGGTTAAGTTCATGCATTCTGCTTTGGCAGCCCAGGGTTTCACTGGTTTGGATCCTGGGCATGGACATGGCACTGCTCATCAGGCCATGTTGAGGCAGCATCCCACAGGCCACACCTAGAAGAATTGACAACTAAAATATACAACTATGTACTGGGGGGAGTTGGGAGAAAAAAAAGAAGAAGATTGGCAACAGTTGTTAGCTCAGGTGCCAATCTTTTTAAAAAAATGAATTTAGACTACTGGATATCCGTGTGCAAATTTAAGATGTCAGAATCATAACTCATTCTAGATACAAAAATTAACTCAAAATGGATCAAAAACCTAAATATTAGAGCTAAAAGTGTAAAACTCTTAGAAAAAATGGAGAAGCACTAAATTGACAATAGAGTTTCCTTTTTTTGATGAGGAAGATGGGCCCTGAGCTGACATTTGTGCCAGTTTTCCTCTTTTTTGTATGTGGGTAATCGCCACAGGATGGCTTGATGAGTGATGTAGGTCCATGCCCAGGATTTGAACCCATGTACCCAGGCCACCAAAGTAAAGCATGCCAAAATTAACCACTACACCACCAGGCTAGCCCCAGACAATAGATTCTTAAACATACAAAAATTATAAGAAACAAAAAAATAGATAAATGGGACATAATTTAAATTAAATATATTGTGCATCAAAGGACATTATCAAGAAAGTAAAAAGACAACCTACAGAATACAGGAAAATATTTGCAAATAATATACTTAATAAGAGTTAAATATCTAGGATATTTAAGGAATTTCTACAACTTAACAACAAAAAGTCAAATAACCTAACTAAAAAGAAGGCAAAGGATTTGAATAGAAATTTCTCCAAAGAGATATTCAAATGGCCAATAAGTACATGAAAAGATGCTCAACATCATTAGTCATTAAAAAAATGTAAATAAAACCACCATGAGATACCACTTGACACTGTAGGGGAGGAAGACATTTCCTCTACCCATTCTGGGTGCTTCTGGCCAGAGAATGAATTAAATTCACATGAGACAGAATAACAGGAGAAAATTAATCAAAGTTTTATAACATGTATACAGGGGAGAGGCTAAGGCAAAATGAACAACTTGCCAAAATGGCTGAAGCCACCACCTTAAATATCATCTTCAGCTAAAGACAAAGGAGGATGTTGGGGGAAGTTACCAGACAAGTACAGTAAACAAGAATAAGATTACTATGCAGATTTAAGTCCTTGCCTTCTCCATTGATTATGAGTTTCTAGTGATAAGGTCATCCCCGCTTCTTCCTGGTATAGAGAGGGAGACAGCTTTACAGATGGAGATTTCCTTTACAAATGTAAACGTTTCCTAACAAAGGGTAAGTAAATTCTACTTTTCAGAGTTTCTTTCCTGTCTGCAGTTTTTTAAAAGTAACCAGCCCAAAATAATCCTTATGCCAAAGAGACGTATCTTGGGGTGGCCAATTCCAGTCCCCCACAACACAAACTAGGATGGAAAAAAACAACAGACAATAGAAAATGGAGAGATGGAGAGAAATTGATTCATGTCTGCATGGCTGGTGAAAATGAAAAATATAAAATTGCTAATCTGTTGTGGGAAATAGCCTTTCAGTTTCTCAACAGTTAGACATAAAATTACCATATGACCCTACAATTCCAACCTAGATAAAGACTCAAAAGAATTGAAAACAAATAATCAAACAGGGACATGTGAATGCAATACTGTTCACAATAGCAAAAAGGTGGAATGACATCAAATGTCCATCAACAGAAAAATGGATAAACAAACTGCTGTATATGCATACAATGGGATATTACTAATCCATAAAAAGAAATGAAATATAACACCAAAAAGAATAAAGTACTTAACTAAAGAGGTGAAAGAACTAAGTTTTCAGTTTGTAAAATGAACACTGCAATATGTTGTTGACAAAAATAATCCATAACCAATCTATAAATGAAAATTTGGGTAAGTTTATTCTGAGCTAAAATGTGAGGACCATGGCCTGGGGCTTTTCTTCCCAATGGAAGAAAGGGCACCAAAGAAGTGGGGTGTACGGAATGGTTATATACCCCAAAAGAGGATGTTTCACATATGATTGAAATGTCCCTTTTACAATAGTTACAAGTCTGCTTTGTTGGCACAGTGATTGAAGGACATATTAGGTAGATCTGCTGTTTCAGTGGACACAGCAGGGTGGCAGGTCTGTTGTCTCAAGCTGGGTGGTCAGAGGTGAGCTGGGTGGTCAAAGGTGAGCACAGCAATCAGTTCCTAGCCTAAGGAAAGATGCTTATCCTTAAGGAAATGCCAATATAGGGGGGAAGTTACACCTTTATCTTAAGGGCTTTTGTTCTTGTCTTTGGGACATAGGAAATGTTTAAAGCAGATATACAATGCATACCCAACAGCCATGTCAGGCCCTTTTGGAGAAATAGTCAGGCCAAATTAGGTTTACACCAAACGGCTGCCTCATATACTCCAAGATGTGCTATTGCTTGCCATTTCTGTCAACATTGATAAAAACAATTAAAGAAGACACAAACAAATGGAAAGTCATCCTGTGTTCATGGATTGAAATATCTAATATTGTTACAAAGTCCATACCATACAAAATGATCTACAGAGATAAAGGAACTTCTATCAAAATCTCAATGGCATTTTCCCCAGAAATAGAAAAACAATTATAAAATGCATGTGAAGCCACAGAAGATGTTGAATAGTCAAAGCAATCTTGAATAAGAAGAACTAGAACAAAGCTGAAGTCATCACACTTCCTGATTTCAAAATATATTGCAAAGCTACAGTTATCAAAACAATACGGTATTGGCAGAGAAACAGATCCATAGATCAATGAAACAGAATACAAAGGCCATAAATAAATCCACACATATATGGTAAATTAATTTTTGTCAAAGAAGCCAAGAATATACAATATGGAAAAGACAGTCTCTTCAGTAAATTATAATAGGAAAACTGGGAAGCCAAGTTTGAAGGGATGAAATTGGACCTTATCTTACACCATACACAAAAATCAACTCAAAATGGATTAAAGATTTAAATGTAAAGCCTGAAACTGCAAAACTTCTAGAAAAAAATGTAAGGGAAAAACTTCATGACATTGGGTTTGGGAATGATTTCATGGATGTGACACCAAAAGCACAGACAACAAAAGCAAAATAGACAAGTGAGACTACATCAAGTTTACAAACTTCTGCACAGCAAAGAAAACAATCAACAAAATGAAAAGGCAAATGGCAAAATGAGAGAAGATATTTGCAAATCGTATAACTTATTAGGGGTTAATTTCCAGAATATATAAACAAATCCTAGAACTCAATGGCAAAATAAAACTAATAACCTCATTTAAAAGTGGGCTAAATTCTTGAAAAGACATTTTTCCAAAAAAGACAGATAAATGATCAAGTACATGAAAATATGCTCAAAATCACAAATTATTAGGGAAATGCAAATCAAAATCACTATGTTAAGATGACTATTATAAAAGCTTTTCTCTACAGCTATGACAGGATATCTATCACATCTATTCCAGGAGAGAACTCTAAGTAGAAAATCTCTTGCTTGTATCTCCTAAGGATCATCTTGAAAATGGACCCTTGACACTTTGCAGTTAAAAAGCCTAATAACATAGTCTCTCTCACATAGAAAGAAAGAAGGGCTTGCTGAATGCAGCCTGACACTCAGTGCTAGGGAACATCTTCCTTGTAACATTATTAAGCTGTGCAGCGGTGACAAAATATCTGTGACATTCATTCCATGAAAGAAGAGTGTTGAGAGAAACTCTTACTCCTAGCTTCTTAGGATCACCTAGAAAAATGACTTTTCAAACTTTGCAGTTCACAGCATTTGACAGGGTCTCTCCTGCTTAGAAAGAAAGGAGTTTGAATGCAGTTTGCCAGGAGCTGTTAAGGAAAGTCTTCCTTTCTGATTTTTGAAAACTTTTCTCTACTGCTAGGACAGAATATCCATAACATCCATTCTAGCAGAGAACTCTGGGTGATAAAACCCTTGCTTATATCTCATAAGGACCATCTTGAAAAGTGACTTTTGTTCTAGAGCTTTTATGGTTTAGGATTTTACCTTCAAGTCTTTGATTCATTTGGATATAATTTTTGCGTATGGCTAAAGATAGTGGTCCAGTTTAATGTTTTTGTATGTGGCTGTCCAATTTTCCCAATGCCATTTATTGAAAAGAATTTCCTTTCTCCATTGTATGTTCTTAGCTCCTTTGTCAAAGATTAGCTCTCCATAGATGTGTGGTTTTATTTCTGAGCTTTCAATTCTGTTCCACTGATCTGTGTGTCTGTTTTTGTACTCCTGCCATGCTGTTTTAATTACTATAGCTTTGTAGTATATTTTGAAGTCAGGGATTGTGACGCCTCCAGCTTTGATGTTTTTTCTCAAGATTGCTTTATCTATTCAGGGTCTTTGTTGCCCCATATGTATTTTAGGATTCTTCATTGTATTTCCATGAAGAATGTCATTGGGATTCTGATTGGTTTTGCAGTGAATCTGTAGATTGCTTTAGGTACTATGTACAGTTTAACTATGATTGTTCTTCCAATCCATGTGTATGGTGTATCTTTCCATTTCTTTATGTAATCACAGGTTTCTTTCAGTAATGTCTTTCACTTTCTTGGTTAAATTTATTCCTAGAAATTTTATTCTTTTTGTTGTGATTGTAAACAGGATTGTATTATGTGTATAGAAATGCAATTGATTTTTTATGCTGATTTTGTACCCTGCAACTTTACTGTATTTGTTGATTATTTCTAATAGATTTTTAGTGGATTCTTTAGGGTTTTCTATATTTAAAATCATGTCATCTGAAAATACAGTTTCACTTCTTACTTTTCAATTTAGATTCCTGTTGTTTCTTCTTCTTGCCTACTTGCTTTGGCCAAAACCTCCAATACTATCTTGAATAAGAGTGGTGAGAGTGGGCACGCTTGTCTTGTTCCTGTTCTCAGAGGGATGGCTTTCTGTTTTTCCCCATTGAGTATGATGTTGGTTGTGAGTTTGTCATGTATGGACTTTATTATGCTGAGGTACTTCCCTTCTATACCCATGTTATTTTGAATTTTTATCCCAAATGGATGCTGCATCTGGTCAAAGACTTTCTTTACATGTATTTTTATTTTTCATTTTGTTAGCGTGGTGTATCACTTTGATTGATTTCTGGATGTTGAATCATCCCTACAGCCCTGGAATGCATCCCACTTGAATGTAGTTTATGAAAGTTTTTATGTATTGTTTTATTCAACTTGCTAACATTTTGTTGACGATTTTTGCATCTATATTCATCAGTGATATTGGCCTGTAATTTTCCTTTTTTGTGTTGTCTTTGTCTGGTTTTGGTGTCAAGGTAACCTTGGCCTCATAAGTGGAGTTAGGAAGTGTCCTGTCCTCTTCAATTTTTTGGAAAAGTTTCAGAAGCATAGACATTAATCTTTGATCATTTGGTAGAATTCACCAGAGAAGCCATCTGGTCCTAAACTTTTGTTTTGGTGCAGGCTTTGATTACTATTTCAATCTCTTTACTTTGATTGATCTGTTCAGATTTTCTATTTCATCTTGATTCAGTTTTGGGAGGTTGTATGATTCTAAGAATGTATCCATTTCTTCTAGGTTATACAATTTGTTGGCATATAGCTCTTCATAGTATTCTCTTATAATCATTTGTATTTCTGTGATGTCAATTGTAATTTCTCTTCTTTCACTTCTAACTTATTTATTTGAATCATCTTTATTTTTTCTTTGTGAGTCTGGCTAAGGGCTTGTCAAATTTGTTTATCTGCTCCAAGAACCAGCTCTTAGTTTCATTGGTCCTTTCTGTTTTTTTTTTTTTTGTCTTTGTTTCATTTATTTCTGCTCTGGTCTTTATTTCCTCCCTTCTACTGTCTTTGGATTTTGTTTATTCCTCTTTATCTAGTTCTTTTAGGTATAGTGTAAGACTTTGAGATTTTTCTTGTGTCTTGAGGTAGGACTGTATTACAATAAACTTCCGTGTTAGTACTGCATTTGCTGCCTCCCATAAGTTTTGCTATGTGGTGTTTTTATTTTCATTTGTCTCCAAGCTACTTTTCTTTTGATTTATCCGTTCATACAATAGTTGTTCAGTAGCATATTGTTTAGTCTCCATATGTTTGTGACTTTTCCATCTTTCTGATTGTAGTTGATTTCTAGTTTAATAGTATCGTGGTCAGAGAAGATGCTTGATATGATTTCAATCTTCTTCAATTTATTGAGGCTTCCCTTGTTTCCCAACATGTGGTCTCCCTTGGAGAATTTTCCATGTGTGGCTTGAGCAGAATGTGTATTCTACTGTTTTTGGATGGAATGTTCTACATATATCTATTAAGTCCATCTGATCTAATGTTTCATTAAGGCCACTGTTTCCTTCTTGATTTTCTGCCTGGATGATCTATCCATTGACATAAATTGAGTGTTAAGGGCCCCTACTATTATTGTGTTTCTGTCAATTTCTCCCCTTACGTCTACTAATCATTGCCTTATATATTTTGGTGCTCCTGTGTTAGGTGTATTTATATTAATGAATGTTATGTCTTCTTGGTGGAATGTCCCTTTTATCATTATATAATCCTCATCTTTGTCTCACCTTTTTTTGTCTTCAAGTCTGTTTTGTCTGATGTAAGTATAACTACACTCACTTTCTTCTGGTTGCCATTTTCTTCCATTCATTCACTCTGAGCCTGTTTTCTTTAGAGCTGAGATGAGTCTCTTGCAGGCAGCATATTGTTGGGTCTTTTAGGATTATCCACCTAACCACTTTGTGTCTTTTGATTGGTGAATTCAATCCATTTACATTTAGAGTGATTATAGAGGGCTTAGTACTGCAATTTTATCTTTTGTTTTCTGGATGCTCTATGTTTCCATTCTTTCTTTTTCCTGGTATTTCAGTGTGCTATTTCAGTTTTGTGGTTTTCTGTGATGTTTTTATCATTTTCTTTTAATTGTGATTTATGACTTGGCTCTGATTTTTTGTTTTATGGTTACCATGAGGTTTGTATAAAGGATCTCATAGATGAGATAGTTAATTTTCTGATAGTTTCTTATGCCCATTAGCCTATGCAGGTTCAGTCTTTTTCCTCTACTCATTCTATGTTTTTGTTGTCACAAATTATCCCTTTTTGTAGTGTGAGTTTGTTACCAATTGAAATGGTTATATTTATTTTTAATGCTTTCTTTCCCTGTGTTTTTGATGTTATAATTGTTTAATAACATATTCTGATATACACTTCAAGTTTTCTTTTTCTGGTCTATTTATCTCCTTGCTCAAAGCTTTGTAAACCTTTGCTTATTTGTTTCAGGTAGGAGGGCTCCTTTCAACAT
This sequence comes from Equus caballus, assembly GCF_041296265.1. Lineage (NCBI taxonomy): Eukaryota > Metazoa > Chordata > Mammalia > Perissodactyla > Equidae > Equus > Equus caballus. Next base: position 25,385,869 of record NC_091687.1, read on the forward strand.
TTCTTATAAGGCAAGTCTAGTGGTGATGAACTCCCTCAGCTTTTGTTTGTTTAGGAAGGCTTTTATTGCTTTTTCATATCTGAAGGATAATAGGATAATTTCACTGAATAGAGTATCCTTGGCTGATAGTTCTTGTCTCTCAGTATTTTGAATAGATCTTTCCACTGTCTCCTAATCTGTAGGGATTCTGCTGGGAAATCCACTGAAAGCCTTATGGAGGTTCTTTCGTTGGTTATTTTCTTCTCTCTTGACCTTAATACTTTTTTTTTTGTCATTGACATTTGATAGTTTTACTATTACATTCCTTGGAGAAGTTCTTTTTGCATTGATGTCATTAGGAGTTCTATTATCTTCATGTGTTTGCATGTCAAGTTCCTTCCCCTGGTTTGGGGAGTTCTGTGCTACTATTTCTTTGAATAAGCTCTCTGTTCCTTTCTCTCTCTCTTCTCCTTCTTAGATACCTGTAACCCTTATGTTACTTTTCCTATATTGAGTTGGATGTTTCTTGAAGAATTTCTTCATTTTGTAAAAATCTTAGTTCTCTCTCCTCCTCCACCTGAATCATTTCTTGATTTCTATCTTCAAACTCACTAACTCTCTCCTACATATGTCTGCTTTATTTTTAATGCTATCTACATTATTTTTCATCTCATTAATTGTGTTCTTCATCTCCAGGATTTCTGTTTGGTATTTTTTTAAAGTTTTACTCTCTTTGGTGAAGTACTCCTTCTGTTTATTAATTTTATTCCTGAGCTCATTGAACTGTCTGAGTTTTCCTGTCACTCATTGAGTTTCTTTATTATAGATACTTTGAATTATCTGTCAGTTAGATTGTAATTTTCTGTACTTCCTGTTTGGTTTCTGGAGAGTTGTCATTATCTATCTGTTCTGCTGTGTCACTGTAGTTCTTCATGGTGTTTGATAAATTGATCCCCTGCTGGCACCTTTGTGGTAGTAGTCACCTTTGCTTATTTGGGTATGCCTTTGATTACTTTGGTTTTGGGCTCCTTTTAGTTGTATTCAAGAGCCTGTACTTACAACACTCCACAGCTTCTGCTAGAAGTGTCAACAGTGCCCTCCGTCTGCTGCCTTGTGTCTCTGAGGTTGCTGGTGCCTTGCTGCTTATGATGTCACTGCAGTCTCAAGTGTCACCAGTGGGGTCACCAGGCTGCAAGCTCTTCTGCTTCCAGGGTCTCTTGGGTCTGATGTTCCTCCAATGGCTATCCATAGGCTTGGATGCTGCTGCCCCATGCACCACCTGCAGTGCTACTCCTGTGATGTCTGTGGGTGATAGTTGCACCACTGCCAGGGTTGCTGGGCTCATGGGTGTCATTGTCACTGCTGGGGTCCTGGGGAACCAGGGATTTGTGTGCACCCCCTGCTGGTGGAGCTGGTGTTAGGGGTGACACCACTGGTGGCTGGATCATTAATTTAGTTGTAGCTACTGATGCCTCTTGCTGCATGTTCCACCTGCAACAAAGGCCCACTGCTGGGCCTTTTTTTCTGCTCTTGCTACCTCTGCTCACAGTCACAAGAGCAACTGCTTGAGAATCCACACCCTGGATCACAGTCACAAGGGAGGGAGAAGGGGCCACTCTCCTAGTTCCCCTCCCAGGAATATGGTCTGCCTGCTTTCACAAGTATAGATGCATTGATGTGTCCTATTGTGAAATGTAAGGAATCCTCTCTTGGTTATGGATGTCCAATTTGTTGTAACTTAAAAGGGAACAACAGGAACAACTTACTTCGCCATAATGCTGGCATCACCTCCTTTTCTCTTATTAATAATAATAAATTCAGATTCTAATCTTGTAAAGTTACTCAACTTTCTTATATTTAAATTCTGTCTCCCAATTAAATTTCAAACCATAAGTAAATAAACCATTTTTAACATTTCTTTGTATCTCCTACAACCCCTTATTCCAATGCTTTGAAACTAATAATTCAATAAATTTAATGAACTTATAGGGAGTCAACAAGAGCTTAAGTGGCTTTTTCCATCAGAGGTTACAGGTATTATTTTGCAGAATGTGACCATCCTTTATTTATAAATATTACTTATATATATTGTTGATGAAAATAATCCATAACCAATCTATAAGTGAAAACTTGGGTGAGTTTATTCTGAGCTAAAATGTGAGGATTATAACCCAGGAGAGTCTTTCCACAAAGGAACAGGGCACTCCAAAGAAGTGGGGTTATACTGGGTGGTTATATACCCTCAAAGAGGATGTTTCACATATGATTGAAATGTCCCTTTTACAATAGTCACCAGGCTGCTCTGCTGGCACAGTGATTGATGGAAACAGCAGATAGGTCTGTTGCCTCTAGCTGGGTGGTCACAGGTGAGCACTGCAATCAGTTCCTAGCCTAAGGAAAGATGCTTAATCTTTAAGGAAATGCCAACGTTGGGAGGGGGAGGGAAGTTGCACCTTTATCTCAAGGGCCTTTGTTCTTGTCATGGGAAATGTCTAAGCAGATATACAATGCATGCTCAATGGCCACAGTCAGGCCCTTTTGCAGAAAACAAAGTCAGGCCAAATTAGGTTTATACCAAATGGCTTCCTCATATACTCCAATATATCCTATTGCTTGCCATTTCAATTTGTCAATATTTATCCTATATTTAGTCAGAGTCACCAGGAGTAAAAAAGTAGTTAAGAAATCTAAAAGGTAATTTCTACTGTGATGTTTGATTTTTCAAATATATTTTTTAAATTATAGAACTACTCTTTAAATTTTCTAGGCCTAGTCCCTTCCCAGTTTTTCTTCTTAAACCAATGCAAGGCCAGCTGGATATTTTATAAAGAGCACCCTTAGGGTAAACTTATATTTGTAAACTTATAGGGTTTACAAATATGGTAGTTTTCTATCCCAAGTCTGATAGCTAAGTCCCTAATTCTTAGCAACACAATGATCTTAAAGATTATTCACATAAAGAAGGTAGGACATTTATTTCTGTACTGATTTGTATTATTTCCCTCCTTCTACTGACTTTGGGCTTTGTTCATTCTTTTTGTAGTTCTTTTTGGTGTAGTTTAAGATTACTTGTTTGAGACTTTTCTTGTTTGTTGAGGTAGACCATTATGCCTATAAATTTCCCTCTTAGTATCACTTTTGCTGCATCCCATAAGAGTTGGTATGTTGTGTTTTCCTTTTCATTTTTTCCAGCCTTTTTTCAATTTCTCTTTGTTCAGGAGCATGTTGTTTAGTCTCCATATATTTGTGGCTTCCCCAGCTTTTTTCTTGTAGTTGATTTCTAATTTCACAGTATTGTGGTCAGAAAAGACGCTTAATAAGACTTAAATCTTCTTAAATTTAAGGCTTGCCTTGTTTCCCAACATACGATCTATCTTTGAGAATGCTCCACATTCACTTGAGAAGAATGTGTATCCTACTGTTTTTGGATGGAATGTTCTCTATATATCTATTAAGTCCATCTAGTCTAATGTTTCATTTAAGCCCACTGTTTCCTTGTTGACTTTCTCTCTGAATGATCTATCGATTGACATGAGTGGGGTGTTGAGGTCCCCTACTATTGTTATGCTGCTGTCAATTTCTCCCTTTAGTTCTGTTAATGGTTGCTTTAAATCATACTGCTGGGTATTTATCCAAAGAACATGAAAGACAAAATTCAAAGAGATTTTTGCATCCCTATGTTCAGTGTAGCATTATTCACCATTGCAAGGTATGGAAGTGTGGGGACCTGGAATTGGCCACCCCAAGATATGTCTCTTTGGCATCAGGATTATTTGAGGCCGATTGCTTTTGATAAACTGGACAGGGAAGGAGGCTCTGAGGAATGGAACTTGCCCTTTGTTAGGACACGTTTACATTTGTAAGGTAAATCTCTATCTGCAAAGGTGCCTCCCTGTCTGTACCAGGAAGAAGAAAGGCGATGACCTTCTCTCTAAAAACTCTTAATCAGTACCAAAGGGAAGTACTTAAAATCTGCATTTTTATTGTGCTAGTCTGGTAACCTCCTGTAACTGACTTCCCTCCCCCTCCCAACGTTGGCGTCTCCCTAAAAATTAAGCATCTTTCTTTAGGCTGGGAACCGATTGCGGCACTCATCTGTGACCCCCACCCCCAGCCTGAGGCAACACACCTACCACCCCATGGCGTTCACTGGGACAGCAGACCTATCTGTCGTTTCCATCAAGTGCTGTGCTGACAGAGCAGCCTCGTGACTATTGTAAAAGGGACTTTTCAATCATATGTGAAACACCCCGTTTGGGGGCTATATAACCACTCTGTGCACCCCACTTCTTCGGTGCCCTTTCTTCCTTTGGGAAGAAAGGCCCTGGGCCATGGTTCCTCATAAAGCTTTGTTTAATTTTCTCTTGCTATTCTGTCTCATGTGAATTTAATTCGTTCTCCGGCCAGACGAACCCACATTTGGGGAGAGGAAATGTCCTCCTCCCCTACAGAAGAAACCCAAGTGCCCATCAATGAATGAATGGATAAAAAAGATGTGGTATGACAAATAAAAATGGCAAGCAATAGGATATATTGGAGCATATGAGGACGCCATTTGGTATAAACCTAATTCGGCCTGACTTCTTTTTTTCCTCCAAAAGGGCCTGACTGGCTATTGAGCACACATTGCATATCTGCTTAGACATTTCCTATGGCCAGAACAAAGGCCCTTGAGATAAAGATGCAACTTCTCCCCCGACATTAGCATTTTTCCTTAGGCTAGGAACTGATTGCTGCACTCACCTCCCAGCTCACCTGTGACCACCCAGCTGGAGACAACAGACTGCCACCCTGCTGTGTTCACCGAGACAGAAGACCTACCTGCTATTTCCATCAATCCCTGTGCCAACAGAGTAGTCTCGCGACTATTGTAAAAGGGACATTCCAATCATATGTGAAACATCCTCTTTGAGGGTATATAACGACCCTGTATACCCCCCCCCCACCTCTTTGGAGTGTTCTGTTCCTTTGTGGAAAGACTCTCCCGGGTTATAATCCTCAGATTTAAGCTCAGAATAAACTCACCCAAATTTTCATTTATAGATTGGATATGGATTATTTTCGTCGACAGGTATATATCTGTGGAATACTACTTACCATAAAAAAAAGACAGACAAAATGGTGCTATTTGCAACAACGTGGTTGGACCTTGAGGGTATTATGCTAAGCAAGATAAGTCAGGCAGAGAAAGACAAACATTATGATTTCACTCATATGTGTAAGATAAACAAACACGTGGATAAGGGGGACAGATTAGTGGTTACCAGAGGGGTAGGGAATGAGGGGAGGGCAAAAAGGGTAAAGGGGTACATATGTATTGTGATGGATATAAACTAGACTATTGGTGGTGAACATGCACAGTTTATACAGAAACTGAAATATAATGTACACTTGAAGTTTATACAATGTTATAAGCCAATATGGCCTCAATAAAATAATTAAACAAAAAAAGAAGCTAAGACACCTACCAATCCCTAATGCCCAGATCGTTAATGTACTCAAGGTTCTTCCATCTCCCCAGGGCACAAATATCCAGTGAGATTCCATTCCATACTGTGTACCCCAGCCTGTGTACACCACTGGCTTGTTCTAATCTCCACCTCTCTCTTTTCTTTTTCCTTCCTCTTCTCTTCTCTTTTCTCCTCTCTTCTTCCCTCTGCTCTCCTTTCCCCATCCTTTTCTCCACCTCCCCTGTCCCCTCTCTCATTCTCTTTCTTATTTTATTCATCAAATATTTATTAACATTTACTATATGTGGGGCCCTATATCAGGCAATAGGAACGCTATGTTAGAGTTTATGGTTGAATAGAGAAGTGAATATTAATAAAATGATCACAAATTGTGATGTGTTCTGTAAAGGTAAAGAAAAGAGAGATATAATAGTAGGTTCCAGAGACCTGGTCTTATCTGGAGTGTTTGAGAACACATCCCTAGTTTTAAACTTATGTCTGAGAGAGAAGTTGAATTTACTAACTTATTACCCTTTTCTCTTTTCTGTTTCATTTCTGAGAGATAAATCTCCCCATCCTCCAGCTGCTGACACAAATGGCCCAATGTAATGTTTTTATACCTTCTTGCTATGCTATAATTTTCCCAATAATCAGTAAAGATTCCCTGAAACTAGGTTTTGGACATGTAAGTCTAAAGATGGCATCAGTGAAAAGCTGACCTTGATTCTTCCCCATTGGCCAGTGCCCTCATGGACGTATGTCTCCCCTGCTCTTCTTGCACACCCCCTTGTCTCCATCACCTGGCTTGGGGCTGGCCTCCTCTAGAAACCCAGACTGGATTCAATCTCTTTAGCTTCCCCATCCTTGTTTCTCTTCCTATTAATTTTTCACTAAGTGAAACAAATCAAAAATCGTATTAAAGAAAATTTTCAATGTCACCGATGTACTTACTATATTCTAAGGCAGAAAATTATATTTTAGTCATATTTTTAGTAGCAAGGTATGATTTGAATCAAATTTACTTGATAAAGCAGAATGTTGGCAAGGGTGTGGAGAAAATAGAAATTCTAATTCAATGTTACTGACACTAAAATTTGGAAGATTTATTGGCAAAGTCTACCAAGATTTCAAATGTACATGCTTCTTGACCCAGAAGATCCTCTCCAGGACAGACTTGTACAAGTTTTGCAAAGATGTATGTAGAAGAATGTTCACTGCTTCTCTTATAATAAAAATTTAAAGCAACCAAAAGGTCCACCACTGGGGATTGGAGAAATAAATGGTTCAATCATCACAAAGAATCTTTCTGTCAATAAAAGTGAGATAAATAAGTATGGACGGACATGGAAAGATGTACAGAATATACTGTTAAGTGGAAAAAATCAAAGTATAGAATGATATAGGAGTATGATCCTATTTCTGAAAAATAATTACAAATAGCAACTCTGAAAGAATAAGTGAAACTAGTCATCTCTGGGTGTAGGATATCTGGGTATATTCATTTCCCAACACATCATCTCTGTAACGTTTGAACTTTCACAATGAACATGCATTATTTTCTTAAATTAAGTCACCGTGGCTGTATATTATTATTACATATTAATTTACAGTGGCGTTTTCCCATTCCTATTCCCTTCCTTTTATTTGAGGAGTTTCCGTCATTCATTTCCTCAAGCAATGTAACAGAAAAATTTTTCTAAAGCCTTTCCAGTCTTTCTGGCTTTTGCCTTTAGGGGAAGAGACTTTATTATGTACATAAACAAAATGTTTTATTCAGCAGCAAGAGGAATGCAGACTCTCCTTCATCCTAGGAAAAGATGCCATCTGACTGAGGTGATAAAGGAGAGAGAGCCTGAGAGGCCATCAGAGAGAGAAAGAGAACTTTTAATATCCTGGAGCAGAAATAACCCACAAACTGTTCTCAGTAGATGGGCCCAACAGGAGTAGGGGCCAGCATTGCCAGACTTTTTGATTTTTTTTCTCCCCAAAGCCTCCCAGTATATAGTTGTATATTCCAATTGTAGGTCCTTCTTGGTTGTGCTATGTGGGATGCTGTCTCAGCATGGCTTGATGAGCAGTGCATGTCCGCGGCCAGGATCTGAGCAGATGAAACCCTGGACTGCTGAAGCAGAGCATGCAAACTTAACCACTCAGCAACAGGGCTGGCCCCCTTTTTGGTTTTTTACATCAAACCTTAACTTAAAAACTCAATTTTTAATTGGCTCAATTGTGCAGGTCAAACTAAGTGTACCTGAGTACATTTGGGCTGCTGTCACACAATGTCATAGACTGGGTGGCTTATAAACAACAGAAATATTTCTCACAGTTCTGGAGGCTGGGAAGTCTAAGATCAAAGCACCAAAAGATTCAGTGTTTGGAGAAGTCTCACTTCCTGGTTCATAGTCATCTTCTCACTGTGTCCTCACATGGTGAAAGGGTTAGGGAGCTCTCTGGGAGCTCTTTTTTAAGGGGACTAATCCCATTCAATAGCATTCCATCCTCATGACCTAACCACCTCCCAAAGGCCCCAGCTCCAAATATCATCATTTGGAGGTTAGGTTTTCAACACATGAATTTGGGAGATGGACATAAACATTCAGTCCACTGTGGTACTTATGAGTTAAACCCAACCTACAGGCCACACGTGTGAACAGATCAAGGAGGAAGTGGCAGCCTCATAAAAAATTCCTGTGTTCCAAACATTGGTCAAGGACAAGGAGCTGTGAGCATCTCTCTCCACAGATGCCAGAGTTGACCAGGACAACATGTTCCTTCTCACCCCCTATACCCTGCTTAAGACCCAGAACCGTAGATGTTGGATTAAAGAGAGATGAGGGAAGAAGAACCGAAGAGGACCTGATGTGTTACTTTTTATCTGCTAGTATAGGAGAATGGAGCCACAGAGTCATAAATGAAAATGGGTAAAAAAATCATTAATAATATAGATTATTTTTTGTAGCCCTTGTAGGAAAAACAGGTGCTCTGCCCAGCCCCCTGGGGAGCCAGCTTTTTTTAAGAACCACAGCCATGGAGGGTTTTTTTTGCTGCCTGACCACCACCATCATGGGTCACATGTATGCTCCTGTGAAGGGCTTGTCCCAGTAGGCTCTGCCCTTCTGCCACAGCATCCCCACCTGGCTGCAGTTGATGTTTGATGACACAAAAGAGGAGATCTACAAACTGGCCAATAAGTGCCCGACTCCCTCACAAACCGATGTGGTCCTGAGACACTCACATGGCACTGAACAAGTATGCTTTGTGACAGACAATAAAATCTTGGGAATTCTTAAGTACAAAGGACTCAAAGTCTTAAGTCTAATTTAAGAAAGCTCTTTCAGTTTGAAAGCATCTTGAGAGGAACAAAAAGGATAGGGGGGCTAACTTCCATCTGATTCTGATTGAGAGCCATATTACCAGTTGGCTAGGTATTATAAGACTAGATGAGTCATCTCCTTCAATTGGAAATATGAGTAATCCACAGCGCCTGTGCTGGTTGCATAAATTTGTCTATGTAGTCAAGCAACAAGTCATTAACTAGAAAAAAAAGAGAACCACAACCCTGGGCTAGCTTTGCCTTTCTGATCCTGCTGTCTCTTCCCACCAGCTCCACACATGGTTCTTTCTCTTCCTGCCCACCCATGCCAGGAAGCCTCAGTGCCCCATCTTCCACCAGTGTCATCAGGACACAAGAGAAAGTTAAGTCCATGTAACTGGGGTTGTTAGTGAGAGTCAGAGGGGAGCACTTTTATTTCTGAGATTGTGAGAAAAATGAGTTTCTGGAATACCAAGCTGGAACCTGGAACAAAGAGAAACAATGTAATAAAGAGGATTTTGTTTATTCTGTGCAGTGAATAGTATAAATTTACCATAGTAAGCCATGTCATGAGGGCTGGCCTGGAAAACTAAACCAAGTCTTGATTTAAAAAATGAGATATTGTGGGGGCTGACCCCATGGATCAGTGGTTAAGTTCCTGCACTCTGCTTCAGCGGCCGTGGTTTCACCAGTTCAGATCCTGGGTGCCAACCTAGCACTGCTCACCAAGCCATGCTGAGGTGGCATCCCACATAGCACAACTAGAAGGACCTACAACTATAATATACAACTATGTACTGGAGGGCTTTGGGAGAAGGAGAAGAAAAAAAAGAAGAAGATTGGCCACAGATGTTATGTCAGGTGCCAATCTTTACAAAAGATTTTTAAAACTTTAAAACAAGTTTCTTAAGAGTGAAGTATTGGGGAGAAGCATCCTTTAACCTACAATCAAACCTCAGGTTCTCTTCACCACTGTCCTCTCTTCCATCTCTATTTTCTCTTCCTTATTTTATCCATTAATTCTTACTGCTTCAGTTCCTACCTCTACACAGATGAGTCAAAACCTAGACTTAAGTACAACTTCTCCTCCAAGCACCAGACACACTTTCTGCAGCCTGGGGCGCATCTCAGCCTGGGCTCTCCAGAATGTTTCCCAGACACTTGTGGGAATTTTAATAAGGAAATCCCTGGAGATCGGGGGTGAGAAAAAGGAGGAGAAATGAAGCCAGGTATCTGAGAGCTACAGTAGATAAACCAATTTCCTGTTTTTCCTGTTTCACTTGAGGGGTTACTCAGAGGTCTCAAGGATTTGTGAGCTTGTTTTGCAGAAGAAAGAGAATACCTTTTGGGAGGTCATGATCACTGAATGGCCAGCTCTCAGCAGCCTTGGAAGCCCATAAGTCAGATTTCCCAGGGACTTATTTGGAGTGACTCATTTATTTCCCCAAAGCTCCTCCTGAAAAGTCCCTTAGCTCCATAAACCCCCTCTGTTTCTGTCTCTAGGGAGCTGGATTTGAGAGAACCAGGCTCCCACCACTCTTTTTGACAATTCAAATAAATCTTTCTCCATTTCTAAGCACTGATGTCTCACTGTTGACTTCCTGTGCATCAGGCACACAAACTTGAGATTAAGAGGTTTGATATCAATTTTGGCAAGCCAGTCAGGACTCCTGTGCCTGTGGCTGGATGGCCCTGGTGAAGTTTCCAGTGGTTGGTGGTCCCCAGGAGCTGTGGGAAAGTCTTTGCCTGGGGGACTTGTCCTCTGCTCCTCCCTTACTGCCAGAATCTGCCACCCTAGGTTCATCCTATCTCCCTTGGATTGGTGAATCACATTGGACTTCAGTCCTTGTGTGTGAGTATGCATTTGTCTTATATGTGAGTCTGTTGTCAGTTGAGTTGCCATGACACGTGCGGTCGTGAATTCCCTGTCTCTCCATTTGTTTTTTGTGTGAGTGATTCATTGGAAAGGAGGGTCTGTAATTTGGGAGAGATCTAGGGGATTTTTGGACTTCACCTTCTGTTCTTGTCCTATGGGAGTTAGTTTTGCATTTGCTTGGTGAGCCAATATAACACTCCCAGTTGTCAGTCTCTGTACCTCTATTTGCATTTTGAGTGCATGAAGGCAGGGACTCTCATTTGGGAGATATCCAAGGGATCGTTGGACTTCACTTATTGTTTTTGACCTGCAGGAGTTGGATTTGTCTTTGTGTGGGTGCATTTGTCTTGTGTGTTTGTTGGTTTGATTTAAATGGGCATATTCTCGGAGTTATTGGTAGTGGCAGTGGCCCAGAGGGGAAGGCAGTATGGATGGGAAGGTGGTGAGGAGGGTGGAGACAGGCAGCCCAGTGCTCCCGGCCCTGTCATGGTCGTGATGGGAGAGGTGGCCTGAGGGCAGTGGGCTCCTCTATGCTCAGCCAAGCCTGGCTTAGCTCAGGGGCCATGAGCAGTGGTGGCGGTGGCAGCGGCAGGAGAGGTTGGGTGTCCAATCACTTTGCTTTGGGCTGCACACCAGGCTGGAGTAGGAAGAAAGATGTCCCTGGGTCAGAATTTCACAGGTCTGATGAGAGGGCCGTGATGGAGACTAACTCTGAATAGAATCCCAATAACCCTGATGATAAAGAAAAGCAAGGATATATTTTTTTCTGAGGAAGATTAGCCCTGAGCGAACTGCTACCAATCCTCCTCTTTTCACTGAGGAAGACTGGCACTAAGCTAACATCCATGCCAGTCGTCCTCTACTTTACATGTGGGTTGCCTACCACAGCATGGCATGCCAAGCGGTGCCATGTCCACATCCGGGATCTGAACAGGTGAACCCCAGGCAGCTGAAGTGGAATGTGGAAACTTAACTGCTGTGCCACCGGGCCAGCCCCTTGAGACTTCTATTTTTCTATGTGAGTCTAGCTAAATGTTTGCCAATTTTTATCTTTTCAAAGAACCAGCTCTTGGTTTCATTGATTTTTTCCTATTTTTCTTAGTCTCCATTTCATTTATTTCTGCTCTGATTTTTATTATTTACTTCCTTATACTGGTTTTAGGATTGTTCCTTCTTCTTTTTCCAGTTCCTTTAGGTGCACTGTTAGATTGTCTATTTGGGATTTTTCTTGTTTGTTGAGGTAGGCCTGTATTGCTATAAACTTCCCTCTTAGAACCAATTTTGCTGTATCCCATAGATTTGGGCATGTTGTCTTCTCATTTTGATTTGTCTCCAGGTATTTTTTTATTTCTCCCTTGATTTCTTCATTGACCCAATCATTGTTTCATAGCATTTTATTTAATCTTTTGTTTAAACTTCGCTTTTCTGATTTTCTTCCTGTAGTTGATCTCTAATTTCATAATTTTGTGGTCAGAAAAGATGCTTGGTAGTATTTCAATCTTCTTAAAATTATTGACACTTGCTTTGTGGCCCAATATGTGATCAATCCTGGAGAATGTTTTATGTGCATGTGACAAGAATGTGTATTCTGCAGTTTTTGAATGAAATGTTCTATATATATCTAGTAAGTCCATCTGGTCTAATGTGTCATTTAAAGCCATAGTTTCCTTATCAATCTTCTGTTTGGATGATCTATCCATTGGTGTAAGTGGAGTATTAAAATCTCCTACTTTATTGTGTTACTGTCTATTTCTCCTTTTATGTCTTTTGATAATTTCTTTATATATTTAGATGCTTCTGTGTTGGGTGCATAGATATTCACAAGTATTATATCCTCTTGTTGGATTGTTCCCTTTATCATTGCGTAGTACCCTTCTTTGTCTTTTGTTACAGTTTTTGTCCTTTTAAATAGTTTTTTAAACTAGATTATTTATTTAAACTATTTTATAGTTAAAATTTTTTTAAATAATTCATTCTACCTTTTGTTTTTGTTCCCATTTTTGTTTACCCAGTTTCTTGAGTTGAAATTAGTTTATTAAAATCTCAAATTTATTATTCTCAAAAGTGCATCTGAAACTATAAATTTCCCTCTCATATTACCTTCTCTTGTATTGTACATGTGCTCAAAAGGTGTGCTCTCAATTCTAGATACTTTACATTTACGTGTGAATTTCCTCTTTAATGAGAAACATGTCATTTCCAGCTCTACAATAATTTTGCCATTTCTGTTATCTGTCAAATTAAAAAGCAAGTTCACTTGTTATTTTACCCTCAAAATGAATTTATTCAGAAACAGCCAAAAGAATTGCAATTTGGGATGTGCATGCTTTGGCAAACCATAGGCAAATCCAGAAAACAAAGGAAGGGAACTTGCTTTTATAGAGAAAACGGGAGTAGGAAGGGGCTGTTCTGAACAGAAGTCCAATGGGAGAACCTAATAGTTCAGGGCAGCATCAGATTCTCATTGGCTGAGCTGTGGCATTTCTCATTGGCTGAGTTGTTTCCTGGTGGGGAGAGAAGTCTTCCTTCAGTAGTACAGTAGTTTTACTCCCTGTCAGAGGTGCAGGCATCTGTCTCTTCCTGTTTGGAGTAATTGAAGATGTGTGAGAGCTTCCCCTTCAGGACTTCCTGGCTCCAGTTAAGTTAAGGTTTTTTTTTTTTTTTTTATTAATTCCCACATTTCCCCTTTTGATCAAGATGTTTCTCCAAAAGCATCACTGATCAACAGTTGCATTCTCTGCATGCAGTGGTTTTGTCCTTCTCTGCTAGGGAGAACCTTTCCTGGTTGTCACGTCCCATGTTGGAGGTAAAGTACATAGTTGTTGGAAACTATTTAGGCCACATTTGAGTAACAAGGAATGTTAGGAGCAGGAACTCTCAGGTATTTCTCATCTAAAAGTCTATATTTCTCCAAGGTCATAGGCATTGGAGTTCATCTCAAAGTGCTGAGATAACATCCCCTTATCAGGCATGTCATTTTTACAGAGGTTGGACAAGCAGTGGGTACAGAACTCCACCACAGGTATACAGAATAAGATGAAGAGCAATACTATAAGCCTAGTTTTCAGGATGGTTCTAAATCAGTAGCTCAGACCTGAAGACAGCCAGCTGAACAGATCAAAAGACAATGGATTAAGTGAAATTCATTGTAGCCAATGTGCTTTCTCTCTAATGTTATGTAATTTGGTTTCTACTTCCCCAGAGGCATTTATCCAAGGGCAACAGGAGGCACTCACCATGGCACAGACACCTCCTTGCTCACCAAGTAATCAAGTGCTATATGATCACCCAAAACTACCTTGGCCAAGTTAAGCAACCTTTGCTGAGCTGAAATTGCTTAGGCTGTGGAATCAGCCAGTTCTACTAGTATCAGGGAGAAATTCCTGGTCATTGTTTCTTTGGCACTCACTCTGATCCATGGGAAGAAAGCTCTGCCCACGGAGGCAAACCCAGAGTCATGTACACCTCCTGGAAGTTCTCATTTAAAGGAACTATGGAGATTCAATGGGAGAGACAAATGAGAGCCCTCTGATTCATTATGCATAGAGAATAGGACAGTGAATAGGGCAAGGGCACACTGTCCTTGTATTCTCCAGCTGTTGAAGCAATGAGTTGTCCAAGTATAAAGACCATTACTGAAACCTCTACAGATGACATAAACCAGGGAGTGTACATAAGGTCCTGGCATAAGTGATATCATCTACAGACTCATTCATCAACATAGAGGAGTTAGCATTATATAACCAAGGCTCAGATACTATGTTGTTACATACTGAGAGGTTGCCTAAATACATGAGCATGTTAAGAAATATGCAAATGATACAACTTACATTGATGGTACTGCAAAATTTCCATAAAAATATTCAAAATATCTTGTTTTCTCCTCCCAAGGCTAGATTAAAGTAAAGCAAGAGACAAGTTTAGGCGAATATAGCACCCTGACTTGGCAAAATGGACCAGCAGAGCAATTTAGACAAACAACAGAATCTGGAATCTCAGTGAAAATATTTATAGAGTGAACCAAGGGGTCATTACTGGCTTGGACAGACAGAAGTTTTGGATGGTAAATCTAGCAATCAGAGAAGTTTCCCTCTTTTAAGAGGGATTGGGAAATGTGAACAAGGGCATTGTTCTTCCAGGAAATAGAAGGAGAAAATAAATAAACAACAGTGGCATGAGCATATACTGGTCATCTTGGGAAATCTGTCTGCCTCAGATGTCAGCTGCTTCTCTTCCTAGCCAATTTGATTTGGAGATCTCCAGACTTTGTACAGGACCAGATGTCAGGTGGAGCCTTCTTCAGCCATGAGATGTGTACCCAAGTCTTGAGTCCCTGAAGTTTGGATCCAACCTGGTAGTGAGGATGGCCTACTATGGTTCCTTCTAAGAGTTTTAAGGGCATTAAAATTGGGAACATAACTTTGGAGTATTATATCCAGACATTTAAGAGAACTAGAAGAATTTAGGATCCAACCTATCTTACAGCTATAGCAAAACCTTAAAGACAATTAATAGGACTAGAATTTAATATCTACACGGGTGAAGACATAATTTCTCTCTCCACAATTAGCCTGGCTTTGTTAAAGATAATCATAGTAAAACTAATTTACTTGCGTTAAACTGGGCCTGATTATTTATATAAATGCAACAAGGATGGTGATTGACCATATACGCTCTTTTTAACGATTTCTTTGCTATTACATTGTAAGCAAGGTACTATGCTTGTTTTTCAAACATTTTCTTAAAGCTGCCAGTCAGATTTGAGTCTCTGTACATCTTTCTTGAATATAACATTCCAGTCAAAGCTTTGGCAATGTAACCAATATTTCCAATTGTGTTTTGTTACAAGGAGAACAGATCTTCACTGAACCCATGCAAATACATATATCGTCACAAATAGAATACTTAAAGTTTCCTGAATTCTGGAGGGATCAGGAAAAGAGGAAACAGATAAATGTTTAAACCTTGTTGCAAAGATACACTTTACCAAAATGCTGTAGGTGATAGATATCTTAAAGTAGAGGAGAAAAAGTGGTCCTTTACATCTGGAAAACAAAATGTCAAAGCAATCAGTCTTCCACTCGAGTTTCAGAAATTCCCACCCAGTTCAGAGTTATGATCTTAAAGTTATCAAAACCTGTGTTCCAGGGTACTTGTCAGTCTTTTTCATTAATCTCTTTGAAAATGGAATATATTTGTAAAAGCATCAGAGTAAAACAATAACTTACTGTAACTGACAAAAGACTAAAAAAGGCAATGGCTGAATACAATTGACAAGAAAATTTGGGTATTTTTGTGACATGCATTTGAGATAGTAACTAGAACTACAGTTAATAACATTATATTAGGGCATATCAGATCTTTAGGAATTATATACCATTTCTACAACACTTTAGTAACATTCACCCATATGATAAACCTAAAAAGACATTATTTCTTATTTGACCATGTTTTTCATGTAATTTGACATACTATATAAGCCTAATTAGTGTAATATGTCTCTTTTTATAAGGAGAAGGAATAAATCTTTTGAGATGTCCCAGGTGCCACTTGGAAAATCCCAGTTACATACAGGCTGAAAAAAAGCTCATTTAGAATTTGAATATTTGGGGAAGCTTGTCAAAATATAGAAAGGTTTGAACAGTTGACCAAATAGGATCACAGATCAGTATAAAATAATACTTAAGTATCTTTTTGACCAAAGTAACAACAACAGGTTTCAAAGGCAAATACAAAAGGTCACATGGCTTTAAGCAAAAATCAACTCCAACACTAAGAAGACTCAAGTTTTCCTAATTAGAGACCTAATTTAAAAAAGCACAAGAAATCATTTTGATAAAACATAAAATCTGTTTCCTAGGCATATTTGACTTAAAGGGGAAGAAAGTTTCCAAATCTGTTATCAAGAGCATACCAATAGCCCTAGAAAACCTTGTCCTTTCCATAGAAAAGAAAGCCAAGTTTTAATTTTGCATCATCTTATTTTAGTATTTTGGGTTTTTTCTGAGGAAGATTAGCCCTGAGCTAACATCTGCTGCCAATCCTCCTCTCTTTGCTGAGGAAGACTGGCCCTGAGCTAACATCTGTGCCCATCTTCCTGTACTTTCTATGTGGGACACTGACATAGCATGGCTTGCCAAGCAGTGCCATGTCTGCACCTGGGATCCAAACTGGTGAACCCTGGGCTGCTGAAGTGGAATGTGCACACTTAACTGCCTCACCACTTGGTTGGCCACTCATTTTAGTATTAAAATTCATTTTAATAAATTCATTTTAATCTTAGCCAGCTTGAACACACATTAAAATTCTTTTCTCAATATTCTTTTCCACAAAACCTTCTACAATTTCTTTTTACATTTAGATTTTGTCCTATGTTTTCCTCTTTCCCATTCCAAAATAACCAGCTTCTCTTTAAAGCAAAATTACTTTCTTTTCTCTCAATAAAATGCATTTCCAATCTTTATACCTTCTTTTACTGAAAACACATCCTACTTCCCTTGCATACAGGGATGTTTCCCTTTTTATTTCTTGTAGCTTTAGTTACATATATTAGAATTCTTAACCATTAGAATCCACAATTCCTGGTAAAAATTAAGAAGTAAGCAATTGTGAACTATATTAGCATTTTGTGGTTTGGAAAACTTATAATACCTTTTATAAATTTCTAGAAACATTGCTTTTTTTATAGAAAATTTCTCAGCATGACATAAAATTTATTCACTAATAGACTCAAATATCTTTAGTTTTCTGCATTAGGAAGCTATAATTAGGTAAACTTATCTTCAGTAATTAATGTTTTAGTATTTTATCTTGTTTGGAAAATGATTTAGGCATTCAATGACTATCCATTATTTGGTTTAACTTAGTATATAAACTTTGGTCTCATTTACATTTAATTTAATTATTTGCTTTTAGCAATCATGCTTGGAGTAGACACTCAGTAGCCAACCATCATCTTGTTACTTTCTTGCTGACAAATTTTGCAGCAGAGACAGCATGATCCTACATGACTAGTGAACACAGGCAGAGAGAAAAGCTGCACATTTCCATCATACCCAACTAAAAACTCTGAAGATATCCCTGTTTTTTATTTATACCAACAACCTTCAGCTAGCTTTTATTTACTAAAGATTAATCCTAGATCACATAAACTTGAAAAGCATTTGAGTTAGTTTCTATTATATTTCTGAGATTCAGGGATAATTTATAATCAGTTGATTTCAAGAGAATTAAATAGAGCTTTTTAGAAGCTAATTCTAGTAATACCATTTGGAGGTAGAAAAATATCACATCCCTATATCATACATACACAGACATAAATAGAGATCTCATAGCTTTCATTTAAAAAATTTTAGATATGTCTGAAAAGAATAGTTGGATCCAAGTTGTATTTCTGGCAGATGGACTAAGGTAAAGTTAGTTGTTCAGAGATGGCTGAAGTCTCTTACTGAAAGTTTTTATTTGCATCCTTCTGGAGCTGCTTTTGGAGTCATTTTGCCTATTATCAAAAGTCTAGGGTAGCTGCTATTTAAACTTTTCCTTCTAGTTTTTATTTTCTCCAGTTAACTTAGAAATAGTAATAGGAATTAAGCATTTGAGTCCTCAGAGGTCTGATTTTGAAGAGGTAGCTTTTTGCAGAGAGGAAGCGAGGCCTCTGGGGTGGAGCCTGAGACAAAGGAGTCTGGGAAGACAAGATGGCACCTGAGACACAGAAGGGGGTAGGGAGCAGGAGGCTTCAGAAGCCATTTTGTTCTCAGTTTTTTAGTTGTTTTGGTTAATTTAGACAAGATATCTAGTAGTAAGGCAATTTTAGAGCTTTGTGGGTATCCAGAAGCCTTCAGGTACCAAGGAAAATAAACTTCCCATATGTTTTGCTTAATTTTAGAGCCATGGCCTTCCAAAGTGATTTTAAGAAAAGCTAGTTTGGAGAGATTGAATGTCCTCCATAATGGCTATTGCAATTCTGAACTACTTTTGGTCAGTTTGTCCCACTTAGTTAAAAATGTGCATGTAGAGGCCCATAGTTCTTAAACATAAACCTGGCTGGCATCCCTGAAGGAGGATTTCCCTCAGAAAACTTAGATCACTGGGATCCCATTTCTGAAATTTCTTCTGAAAACCCAAGAAAGTTGCTAGAGTCCTAGCCCTGATCCCTGAAGGAACCTAAAAACAAAAGAGTTGCTGTATTCCCAGCCCTGACTCCAAAAGGAATCTGAAAACCAAGGAAACTTCCAGGAAGTCAGCCAGCTTTGAGGATTCCTGTGAGTCCTTCTATGGGGTGAAGTATCAAACCTGAAGGTGATCTGGAGGACCCCACCCTTGGGCCCAAAACACTTATGTTCATGCCAAATCCTGGACATGAATGTTGTTAGCAGCTCTGCCTCAAGCTGGAAACCACACCATGTTCTTCAAAGAGCAAATGTCTAAAGAAATGGTTGGGGGTTAGTTAGTGGAACGGTGGGTAGAAATGGAGAGAGGTGTTGGGAGACTCATATCAGAGGAGGAATGGGCAGGACTGGGCAATGGATTGTGGGTGATGTGGGGAGATCCAGGATGAGGACATGCTCTGGAGTTTGGAATGAGTAGGGTCACTAGGTGAACAGTGGCACAGTCCACTGAAGGGGGAAGCCTGGGGTATGGCTCAGGTGAGGCCAACCAAACTTTCAGTGTCATATCATTCTTGGACTGTAATGTCCAGGCAGCATCCAAGTCAGAAGATCAACCAGGCAGTTGTATGTGTGATTCTGGGTGGAGAGATCTGGGGTTTATAAGCACTGAGATAATAATGAATGCCTTAGGAATGGATTGGATCACTCAGAGGTTATTTAAAACAATGAAAGCATAGAGATAAAAGAATAGGGCCCAGAGTTGAGCTATGATGCACTTCAATTGTTAAAACCCAGGCAGAGTAGCCTCTTCTGGCAAACAATCATGTGAAAGAATATCCAGAGAGGTAGAAAGAAAAGGAGAAGATTCTGGCATCAGGAGCAGAAACCAGAGTGTCTTCAGAAACAAGGAGGAGCCACATCCCCACTTCTTTGCCCCTGTCCAACCCCTCAGTCTCTCTGCTCCACCCTGACCTGGGGTGACCTGGGGTGGGTGTGACCCCAGCTCTCTAGGTCATTCACCTCTTCCACATACCAGAGCCCCTGGAAATTCAGTGGGCTGCCCCAATCCTCCAAGGCCTGGGGCTGGCAGTCCCGATCTCTGGGCCAGTGCTGTCCAGCTCTCTGAGAGACTCAGATTGCTTTCCCAAGGAAAGGACATTCCCTTCACATGGCAGGGATGAGCCAAGGCTGCATTATCCCTTTGCACCTGGACTCCATCTTACAAACTTTGAGTTCCCTCCACTATGGAGAAAGAAGATGACTGATGCCTCAGGCCCCACTGGCCTGCTGATATCCACTGCTCTCATGGGAGGCATGACCTGTCATTAGGTCCAGGGTCACCCAACAGGCATGGGAAAAGACACACACACAACACACACACACACACTCACACACTCCCTGAGGGCCAGTCAGTCCTCCTGCAGGGGCCCAGCAGTGGTGGTAGCAAAAAACATTTCAGGAGACCATCACTGCCACTTCTTTGTCCCCTATGCTAACAGCCCCAGCTGATTCAAGTTCTGGCTGGATTGTTTGGTTTGTTTGTTTGATGTTATTGCAAAGTGAGAGCTTGGAGCTTCCTAATCTGCATTTTATTCTGTCTACTCTACTCCTTCTCCAAAAAACATAGTCATAATTAAGAAGACAATATTATGCATATATTGCATTTGGTTTTCAAACTTGAACCAAGGTTAGTAAGAGAAGGAAACTAAGTTGTCTTTGTTAAAGGAATTTTATCCTTTTTTTGATACAATCAAAATGTCCAAGTATACTCTATAAAAACTTTAATATGTTCAAAATTGAGGAACATAAATAAGTGGTAGCTCATTGCTCTCTCTGGTCCTATCTCCTTCCCCTACCTTCAGGCTGCACAGCCTCCACTCTAGCTCTTGTGACACTGGACTCATCTGATGAAACACCTACCTCCTCACTGGTATAGAAACTTCTGCTCTCATTCATCTCTATTGCCTGTGTTCACACATATCTAAAGCCACTGCAGCTACTAACATGATAAATGAGGGAATTATTTTTCCACTGAGCCCAAGGGCTGGATGAAAAGAAAAGCTATCCCATCTCTTCTGTGAAGACACAGCCTTAGTGGAGACTAGAACAAATGAGTGTGAATGCTGGGAAGATTATTTCCATGTCCATCCCTGACCTGCTGTACACCTAAGAGGGTGGTGAACATAATGGACACTAACATTTCCCAGGGTGTTTAGAAAATCCAGTCCCAAAGGAGAAACCTGACCACTTGGCAAAAGAGGGATCAATCCAAGAATAAGAGCAAGTCCCTTCTCACCTGTTGTGTCATTGTCAGGAACTCGGCTGCCACCCATCTTCCTCTGTGTCTCACCCAAGAACAGTTTGAAAACTAAACAGATAAAGCTGATGAAAGAGAAAGAAGTCATGAGAATCCAGCCTTTAAAACAGAAGAGACCAGATAGATAGATAGTATTGTTAGATACACCAGGCACAACTCCCAAATATTCACCTGGGAATGGACCCCACCAAGCCCAACCCACAGGAAAGCCCTATGATCTAAGACCAGCAGGGGGGGCCCTCTCCCCTCCCAGGGTCAAAAGTGAGAAGGCTTTGGTGACTTTGCACATAGGAAAATAGTAATATCCCCATTTTACAGATAACAAAATGAGAATCAGGGGGTGTTATGGACTGGACTGTGTCCCCCCAAACTCATATGTTGAAGTCCCAAGCCCCATTGTGTCTTTATTTAGAGAAAGGGTCTTTCTTTAAAGAGGTACTGAATGTTAAATGAGGTCCTCTGCGTGGGGCCCTAACCATAGGACTGGTGTCCTTGTAAGAAGGAGAAGATACACAGAGGAAAGACCATGTGAGGATGTGGTGAGAGGACAGCTGTCTGCAAGCCAAGGAGAGAGGTCTCTGGAGAAACCAACCCTGCTGACACCTTGATCAACTTTCAGCCTCCAGAATTGTGAGAAAATACATTTCTGTTATTTTAGGCCAGTTTGTAGTATTTGGTTAAGGAAGCCCTTGCCGAATAAAATAGGGTTTTATACTTTTATTAGACCTCTTGTTCAGAGTTATTACTTAATTTTTAATTCCTAGGATTAACACCAAGTCCTAGGAAACCCTCACAATTGTCACCTGGGGATTCTTGTCTCCACAGCAGGGATGCCACTCTGAAATTTATGGGTTAATAATTCTTGGTTAGGTGCACAGGATTGCTTCTCCAACACCCACCCCAGCCCTATAGAACCTTGCACTCTCCCTGCTTTGCCCTGCCATCACCCTCCAGATGCACCTTCCTTCACTCCCCTTGGCTCCCCCACATGTGGGATTCAGGCAAGATCAGAGATTTATCCCTAGCTTTGCTCACCATGGCCTTGGACATGTGGCCAGGCTACTGTGGGATCTCTAATGGTGGATGGAACAATCTAAGGACTCACATCTGGTTGGAGGGTCAGTGACTCTCATTACACAAGTCAGGCACTAACACCTCTCACACAGGAGAGAAGCAGGAGTGCACACATCACAAGTCTAGTTGTGTTCCATAGTCCCCACAGGGCAGACAGGCTGAGAAAACAGAGTTCATGAGTTTTATTTGGGGGAAACTGAGTTAACTCCTGCAGATATATTAGTGAAATGTTACCTGGAGTTCCATCCTAGTAATTATCATTGGCAGAAACATTCTTTACTTCACAATTTACATATATGACAGCATTTGTAAACTGTAAAGTACTACCTAAATCAATATTTCTTTTAAAGATTGGCACTTGAGCTAACATCTGTTGCCAATCTTCTTTTATCTTTTTCTTCTTGCCAAAGACCCCAGTACATAGTTGTATATTCTAGTTGTGAGTGCCTTTGGTTGTGCTATGTGGGATGCCACTTCAGCATGGCATGATGAGTGGTGCCATATCTGTGCCTAGGACCCAAACTGGTGAAACCCTGGGCCGCTGAAGTGGAGCACACAAACTTAAGACCTTGGCCACAGAGCTGGCCTTAAATCAATATTAATCATTAATTACTGCAAGGACGAATATTGCTAATGTGTCAGGAATAAGGATGGCTTAAAACATTTTGACCTGGAGGTCCCCAAGAGAGGAAACATTTCTCATAGATTTAATTGAAACCCTGTGATCGGGATTTACATGTATTTGCTTCTTTATTCTCTACCATAGCCATGCTAGTTATAGATAAGTTACTCATTGTATAAGTGACATAAGCTAGGTTCAGAAAGCTTGACTAAAATGACAAAATCATGTGGCTAGAAAATGACAGAGCCAGAACTTAAACTTAGCTCTGCCTATCTCTGAATCTCAAATTCCTAAACATGATGGTCTTGAGGGGTGGCCCCCAGACTGAAGCTTTACCTTGATATGTCACCTCTAAGATCAGTGATCAGTGATCAGAGACACCCCTTCTTATTACAATGCTTCCCAGTTCAGTCTATTCACACAGTCTCCCATTCCCAGGTTCTCCCACTGCAGGGGATCCTCAAGGGCACTGAACAGACTTCCCCAAATCAGCCCCAACTCTCCACAGTTTTACAGGTCAATTTCACCACACAAAAATGTCTCAGGACCCTCTAACCTTTCAGCACACCTGATGATCAAGCCCCAAACCCACAGAACAACAATATGTCCCCTTCCCACAGCTGCATCTGTCACATCTCCCAATTGGCTTGCTAACTGACATTTATAACTTGACCCATGTGGCTGGGACAGCTGGCCTCCTTTGGACAAAGCAGGCAAGCTGTAGAGTGCTCCTCTCCTACCGCCCCACATGTGTGCACCCAGGGAGAGGGCCAGGGGAAGGCCAGTATCAACTCATAGTCACAGATTTCTCACAAGATTAGTGCCTTAGGGAGCAGGAGTGCGTGGCTTTCCTGTCTCCAGAGTTGAGGGTGGCACCTGCCGATGGAAGGGCATGCCCGGTGAGTTCCTTGTCTGTTCCCTAGGGTGCCTGCCTTGTGTGGCCACACTCCTTTGGCAAGCCATTCTCAGCCTTGTGACTTGACAAAGTCTTGCCTTCTCTGGGTGTTGAGAGATTCATTTGTGATGAGAGGCAGTGTCTTTCAGAACAACAAATGAGGCCTGGAATGAACCAGCAGGCAGAGGGATAGCTTGCCTGCCTCTGTGGTCTGTTGCAGGCAAAGAGGGTGAGAAAACCACCACTGCCAAATAATGCAAATGGTGCTCTGGGGAAAGTAGAAGGGGATGTGAGGCACAGCTGAGGGAAGTGGGAATCCACTGAGACTTCACCGGCAAATGATCACTGGAAGAGTGTGCCCGCATCATCAGAGCCCTGCTGACCTGATGCTCAGCAACCATAAGGGTCATTGCGAGGCCACAGGTACTGGTCACAAGGCATATGTTGTTTGAGGGTTTAAATAAAGGCAAGAGGGCTACCAAAGGGGTGACAGTAGGAACTTTGGGAGAGGTTGGGGACTTGGGGATGGTGTGAGTGGCCCATGATGCTCTCCTCAGATCCCCAAGATGCCAGGTGTCTGGTTCACAGACACCACCACACCCCACCAAAGCACCAACTGCCCCCCCCCACCCTTTCACCACCGCCAATAATATCTCAGTGTAGGCCTGATACGGTGGTGAAAGTTGGGTCACCAGGACACATCCGTGGCCTCTGAACCAGACTTGGGTTCATGAGGAAGGGGGGCATGAGGCAGGATGAAATCTACTGAGGCATGGGTGATGAGGATCCCCAAGCCCCATTCTAATGGATGGTCCTGGCAACTGACAATCTTTGGACCACAAGACAGGGCCTCCTCTGAGACATGGCCAGAGGCAGCCCGTTTCTGGCTCCACAGCCTGGGGTACCCGGCTCATCCCAGGGCAACCCAGGAAATGATGGAAAGCCTCCCTCAATGTTGGTGTCCCTCTACCTGACATGCCAAGACAATCAACCTCCCTTGGGAGGCAGGACACGGCCGGCAAGGACCCAGATGAAGCGGGTGCTACCTCCCATGTCGGGGCACATGACATGCCCAGGGGCTCCCTCCACTGGCAGGATGATGACACCTCCCAGAAAACCTTCAGGACTCAGGGCCCTTTCCTCTGCCTTTGCCCCACTGACAGAGTCTTGACCCACATGAATGAGACAGTCAGCCTCCTTTGGGTAAATCAGGCAAGCCCCAGGGTGGTCTTCTCCCTCTGCCCCTGCTCTGTGGACTCAGGGAGTGGGCCAGGAGAGGGCCTCTCTTGGCCCTTCTTGTCAGGTATCTCCCAAGGGGAGTGCCCTGGGTGGCAGGAATGTGGGCTTTCTTCAGTCCAGAGTTGAGGGTGGGAACCACTGAGGGGAGAGTGTGCCTGTGGGTTTCCAATTCATTCCCTGGGTGGCATGCCTGTGCTGCCCCACTCCTTTGGCAAGCCTTCTCAGCCTTCTGACTTGACACAGCCTTCCCAACTCCTGGGGAAGAAAGGTTCATTCGTGATGAGAGGCTGTGTTTTTTCTAGCAATAAGTGAGGATACAGATGAACCAGCTAGCACAGGGAGAGCCTTGCTGTCCTCCCAGGTCAGTTGTGAGCAAATAGGACTGGAAAACCTCTTCCAAGGAGGCAAGCAGTGACCTGAGCAGAACAGATGAAGGGGATGTGAGGCACAGGTGAAAGAAAGCAGGCAAACCACAGAGTGCACCTCCCCCACTGCCCTGTGGCTGTATACTCAGGAAGAGAGCCAGGAGAGGGTGTATCTCTACCCATATTCTAGGATTTCTGCCAAGGGTAGTGCCCCAGGCAGAAGGAAATCAGGCTTTTCTGATGCCAGGACTTGAGGGTGAGTCCTGCTGAGGGAGAAGCTTGCAAAGGGGACTCCCTGTTTGCTCTCTAGGTGGCCTGTCTGCTGTGCCACACTACTGAGTAAGGCATTCTGGGACTTTTGAATAGATAAAGCCTTTCCTCCTCCTGGAGTTGAAAGTTTCATTTGTGACGTAGGGCCATGATTTTTCTACCAGTCACTGAGGCCTGGAATGACCCAGCTGGCAGAGAGATAGCCTGGGTGTCCTCCCCCAGTCATTATTAGAAAACAGGGCCAGAAAACCTCTCCTGTGAGAAGGCCAGCAGCCAACTGAGCAGAAGGTCAGAAGGGGAGACAAAAAACAAGTGAAGGAAAGGTGAACCCTAGTTCTACTGGGGTTCTACACCAGGAGGAGAGAAGACTTTGCCTAGTCTGTCAGAAAGCCTGGAACTCCTTGCAAAGAAGAGCAGCACAGCAGACTGGCCACCTACATAATGGATGCGGCATCCCCCCAGGTAAGTGCTTGCACCGGAAGAACGCAACCACATGCAACTCTGGGGCAGAGGGAGAGGAGAACCCCATTGCTTGTTGACTTTTCCAAAGAGGGCCATCCAATGCAGCTCCTTGGGCCAAGACGATGTCTGTGGGACTACTAGGAAGGAAAGAGTCCTGGGCCCAGAAAGTTTTCTGGGAAGTGTCATCAGCCCCATCAGGGGAAGAAGCTGCCTGTCTTCTGGTGTGCCCAACCTAAGAACTGGGGCCCACCACACCTGAATCCTTTCCTGCCCTGCCTGGGCTCCCAAGGGAGGACGCTGGACTTGGTCTTGGCAGTGGCTACCAAAGGGAGGCTTGTGGTGAGGGGGGCATTCCTCAGTTGCCTGGGCTGCCCTGGGAGAGTCAGAGATCCCTGGGCAGTGGCCCCAGGGAATAGGGAACAGACCACTTCTGGCCATTTCTGGGGGAGGGAGCCACCTCAGGGTCCAGAGATGGGTGGTGGCCAATACCATCACTTGGAGCGGCCCTCCAGGACCTTCTTTGCCCCCACCTAGGTGGATTTTTGTCTGGACCCCCACCCTGTTGGATCTTATCCCTTCACACCCAGGTCCGGATTGGAGGCAACAGATGATACCAGGAAAACTGCCTTTCACCGCCCTGACTGGCCTTCCCTGTGATTTGGAGGGTGCTGGCAGGCGAAATGATGGTGGGGATGGTGGGACATTTGGTGGTGGTGGGGTCAGCTGTGACCAAGGCATCGGGATCTTGGGGACCTGAGGAGAGGAGGGAGGGCACAACTGAAGCATCCCTACCTCCCAAACCTCTCCTCCCAGTCCTCCTGACCTTCACCCCTGTGGGAGCCTCACTCCCTTGCCTGAAACCTGTCCCTCCCACTGCACGTGTGCAGCAACTGGGGTCCTCTGGCCTCACAGTGACCCTCATGGCTGCTAAGCCCCGAGTCCACAGGGCATCGTGGATGTGGGGGCAGTTCTAGCTATTTCCAGGTGGAGCTGCAGGCGAACTAGGGTTCGCCATTCCTTCACCTGTTTCGCGCCTCCCCTTCTGACCTTTTTAGGTCTTCTGCAGCTGACCTTCTCCAGTGAGGCTTTCTGGCCCATTTTCCAACAGCAGTTGGGGGAGGACACCCAGGCCCTCTCTCTACCAGCTGGCTCTTTCTGTGCCTCAGTGACCAGTTGAAAAGGCATGGCCCCATATCACAAAGGAATCTTTTGACTTGAGGAGGAGGGAAGAGTTTGTCTCGTCTGCCAGAAGGCCCAGGACACCTTGCCAAGGAGAATGGCAGCAGACTGGCTTTGGAGGGAAAAGGGAACACCCTTCCCCCCTGCAAGAGCTTGCAGCGGCAGAACCCACCCACACACAATGCACAACTCTGGAATCAGGAGACCTTGCTGCCCTGCTGCCCACGGCACTCCCCTAGGCAGAAATCCAGCCCCTAGTGTAGAGAGATGCCCTCTCCCCTCCTGGCTCTCACCCGGAAGGTGCAGAGCAGGTGCAGAGGCAGAAGAGAACTCTATAGCTTGCCAACTTTTCCAAAAGAGGGCCAGCCAATGCAGCCCATCTGGCCTAGACTCCGTCAGTGGGATTACTAGCAAAGAAAGGGCCCTGGGTGCAGAAAGTTTCCTGGGAGGTGTCATGAGCCCTGTCAGGGGAAGAAGCTGCCCATCACTGTGTGTGCCCGCCCGATGTGGGATTTGGTGCTGGCCACATCAGAGTCCTTGCCTGCCCTGCCTGGGCTCCTGAGGACGCTGGACTTAGTCTTGGTAGTGGCAGCCTGAGGGATGAGTGTGGTGAAGACAGAATTTCACAGTTTCCTGGGCTTCCCTGGGAGAGTCAGGGATCCCTGGGCAGTGGCCTCAGGGAACAGGCCACCTCTGGCCATGTAGGGTGGGGGGAGCCAGCTCAGGGTCCAGAGATGTGTGGTGGTCAACACGATCACCTGGAGTGGCCCTCGGGGATCTTCCACACCCCCATTGGATTTTGTCCTGCCCCACCACCCCCATTGGGTCCTATGCCCCCCACACCCAGGTCCAGGTTGGAGGCCAGGGATGATGCCAGGAAACTGCCTTTCACCACCCTGTCTGGCCTTCTCTACACCTTGTAGGACAGCAGCGGGAGAAAAGCTTGTGGGGGCAGCCAGGCACTTGGCTGCCGTGGCTGCAACCCAGGCATTCAGAATCTTGGGGACCTAAGGAGAAGAGGGCAGGTGCACCCGTGCTCTTCCCGCCTCCCCAACCTCGCCCAGGGGTATGGCTGACTCTCACCCCTGTGAGAGCCCCACTCCCCGGCCTGAAACCCATCTCTCCCACTGTGCATGCACGGGGGAGGGGGCGGGTGCCGGCCTCTAGACTCACCAGGACTCCCTCACTTCCCAAGTGCTGGGTCTTGGGGGCTCTTGTGGTGTGGGGGCGCCCTCTGGTGGAGGCCTGATGCAGCTGCTAGCAGACGGATTCTCATTTCCTTCAGCTGCTTCTCACATCCCCTTCTTCCTTCTGCGCAGGTAGCTGCTTGCCTCCTTGGAAGAGGTTTTCCAGTCCTATTTGCTCACAACTGACCTGGGAGGACAGCAAGGCTCTCCCTGTGCTAGCTGGTTCATCTGTATCCTCACTTATTGCTAGAAAAAACACAGCCTCTCATCACGAATGAACCTTTCTTCCCCAGGAGTTGGGAAGGCTGTGTCAAGTCAGAAGGCTGAGAAGGCTTGCCAAAGGAGTGGGGCAGCACAGGCATGCCACCCAGGGAATGAATTGGAAACCCACAGGCACACTCTCCCCTCAGTGGTTCCCACCCTCAACTCTGGACTGAAGAAAGCCCACATTCCTGCCACCCAGGGCACTCCCCTTGGGAGATACCTGACAAGAAGGGCCAAGAGAGGCCCTCTCCTGGCCCACTCCCTGAGTCCACAGAGCAGGGGCAGAGGGAGAAGACCACCCTGGGGCTTGCCTGATTTACCCAAAGGAGGCTGACTGTCTCATTCATGTGGGTCAAGACTCTGTCAGTGGGGCAAAGGCAGAGGAAAGGGCCCTGAGTCCTGAAGGTTTTCTGGGAGGTGTCATCATCCTGCCAGTGGAGGGAGCCCCTGGGCATGTCATGTGCCCCGACATGGGAGGTAGCACCCGCTTCATCTGGGTCCTTGCCGGCCGTGTCCTGCCTCCCAAGGGAGGTTGATTGTCCCAGTGGTGGTAGGGAGAGGGACCTTCTGACCTCACAGAAAACTCCCCTAACCTAAGAGATGCCCTCTGAACTCAGAGAGACCTATCCTGACCTTACAGAGACCTCCCTGTCCTCAGAGACCTCCCCTGACCTCAGAGAGATTGCCTCTGACTTCAAAGAGACTTCCTCTGACATCAGAGACACCCCATTTGACCTCACCTGGATCTCCTCTGATCTCACAAAGAAACACTTTCACCTCACAGAGACCTACCATGACCTCACAGAGATTGCCTCAGACCTCAGACCTCCTGTGATGACACAGAGACCACTCGGACCTGATGGAGAGCTCCCATAACCACACAGAAACCCCCTCTGACCTCAAAGAGCCCTCTTGTGACCTCAAAGAGACCTACTCTGATGTCATAGAGTCCTCCCCTGACCTCAAAGAGACCCACTCTGACCTCACAGAGACCTTCCCTGACCTGACAGAGTCCTACACTGACCTCACAAAGTACTCCCCTTACCTAACAGAGACCACCCATGACCTCACAGAGAACCCCTCTGACCTCACTGTGACATCTTACCTCACAGAGATCACGCGTAATATCACAGAGATCACCTCTGTCCTAACAGAGGTCTTACTGATGTCAGAAAGACCTACCCTGATGTCGCAGAGACCTCCAGTGATGTCACAGAGATGGCTCAGCCCTAACAGAGGCCTCACATGACCTCACAGAGATAACTTGTGACCTCACATATACCTCCAGGGGCCTCAAATTGACAACATCTGAGCTGACAGAGACCTCCCCTGACCTCACAGAGACCACCTCTGACCTCATAGTAACCACTCTGAACTCGCAGAGTCCCTGACATCACAGAGATGTCCAACAACAGCACAGATATCCCATCTGATCTCGCAGAGATGTCAATGACCTCAGAGACCACCTCTGACCACAGATACCCCTTCTCTGACCTCAAAGAGAACCCCTGTGATGTCACAGAAATATCCCCTGACATCACAGATTGCTCCCCTGAACTCAAAGACCTCCCTGACCCCAGAGACATCCTTAACCTCATGTAGACCTCCCGTGACCACACAGAGAACTCCTCTGAAATCACAGAGACTTCCTCTGACATCACAGTGACCTGAGGTGACCTCAGAGACCTACTGTGACCTCACAGAGACCTCCCCTGGCTTCAGAGAAATGCTTTGACCTCATAGAGACCACCAGGATCTGAGGAACCTCCTATGACCTCACAGAGACCCCATCTGACATAACAGAGACCTCCTCTGTTCTCAAAGAGATGCCATCTGACCTCACAAACTCATCTTCTGATTTCATAAAGACACACCCTAACCTCAGAGACCTCACCTGACGTCAGAGACTTCCTCTGACATCACGAGACCACCCTTGACATCACACAAAGTCCTCTATTACCTCACCGTGACCCCCTCTAAACAGAGAATCCCCTGACCTCACAGAGACCTCCTTGATCTCACAGAGGCCTACCCTGACATCACAGAGACTCCCTCTGAACTCACAGAGACCTCCCTGTCTTCACAGACACCCCCTCTGACTTCACAGAGACCTCCCCTGACCTCAGAGACCCCTTCTGACCTAACAGAGGTCTCCTCTGACCTTGCAGATAGCCCCTCTGACCTTATATATACCTCCCCTGCCCTGATGATGACCCCCTCTGACACAAGACATCCCTGATCTCAGAGAACTCCAAGACCTTGCTGAGACCCCATCTTATGCAAGAGGCCTCCCTAACCTAACAGAGACCAACTGTGCCCTCACAAAGACCTCCTATGACCTGAGAAACACTCTGAACTCACAGAGACTGCCCCACACCTCATAGTGACCCCCTCAGACCTCACAGAGACCTCACATCACCTCACAGTGACACCCTCTGAGCTAACAGAGACCCCCTGTGAACTCAGATAGACCACTTTTGACCTGAGAGACCTCCCCTCACCTAAAAGAGAACACTCTGACCTAAAAGACCTCCCCTGACTACACAGATACCTCCCCTGAACTCACAGAGACCTCCCTGACCTCAGAGAGCTCAGTGGCATCAGAGACCTCTGCTGAACTCAGAGACATCAAGTGAGCACAAAGAGACCTCTCTCATCTCAAAGAAGCCTCCTTGACATCAAAGATACCTCTATGAGGTCACAGAGACATCCAGTGATGTCACACAGACCACTCTGACCTCACAGAGACTTGATCTGAACACACAGAGACCTCCCTGCCCTCTGAGACATTCCTTGATCTCAGAGACCCCCCTGATCTCATAGAAACCTCCCCTGACCTTGGGTAGACCTCCCCTCTCTCACAGAGACCTTGCCTGACATCACAGATACCTCCCTCTCCTAAAGGACCTCCCCTGACCTCATAAAGACACCCTCAGAGCTCACAGAGACCTTCTCTGACCTATAGAGACCCACTTTTACCTCATAGAGACCTCCCCTGACATCACATAGACCTACCCTGAACTCAGAGACCTGCCTGAACTCACAGAGATCTCATTGATCTCAGAGACCGACCTCCCATGACCTCATAGATGGCTGACCTTACCAACACAGAACCTCATCTGACTTCACAGAGACCTCCCGACATCACAAAATGCTCTCTGACCTCACAGTGACAAGACCTAATCTCACAGAGACCTCCTTGAAGTCACAGAGGTCTCTCCTGGCCTCACAGAGACCTCTCTGCCATCTGAGACATTTCCTCATCTCATGAAACCTCCCCATACATCAGATAGGCCTCCCCTCTCTCACACAGACTTCGCCTAACATCACAGATAC
Source organism: Equus caballus (assembly GCF_041296265.1). Classification (NCBI taxonomy): domain Eukaryota; kingdom Metazoa; phylum Chordata; class Mammalia; order Perissodactyla; family Equidae; genus Equus; species Equus caballus. Next base: position 25,417,805 of record NC_091687.1, read on the forward strand.
CTCCATGTCCTCACAGACCTCCTGTGACCCCAGAGACAGCCCCTCTAACCTCACAGAGATGTCCCTTACTTCACAGAGACATCCCTGACTTCACAGAGACCTCTCCTACCTCACAGAGACTTTACTTGACTTCACAGACACACCCTCCAACCACAAAGAGACCTCCTTTGAACTCACAGAAAGCCCCTATGACCTCATTGACACCTCCCCTGGCCTCACAGATACCCACTCTGATGTCACAGATACCTCCCCTTCCCCCCCAAAGACGTCCTCTGAAACAGAGAGACCTCCTATGACTTCACAGAGAACTCCCATGACCCACAGAGACCACCTCGGACCCCACAGAGTATTCTCTGACCTCACAGAAGCCACAGCTGACAGCAAGAGATCTCCCTGACCTCACAGAGACCTCCCCTTACAACATGGATATGCCCTCTGACCTCACAGAGAACTCCTCTGACAACACACAGACCTCCACTGACCTCAGAGACCTCACATAAGCTCACAGAGGCCTCCCTTAAACTCAAAGAATTCTCCTGATCTTAGAGACCTCTCTAACCTCACAGAGACTTCACCTGAGGACACAGAGAACTCTGACCTCACAGAGATGACCCTAAAGTCAGAGACCTGCATGACCACACAGAGCCCTCCTCTAACATGAGATTGCCCATGATCACACAAAGACATCTGTCCTCAGAGACCACGCTCACCTCACAGATACTCTCTCTGACTTCATAGAGCTCTAATAGAGACACTCATCTCACAGAGACTCCCTCTGACCTCACAGAGACCCCTTCAGACCTCACAGAGAACTCCCCTGGCCACATAGACATCCCATGATATCAGAGGCAACCACTCTGATCTCACAGAGTCCTCCCCTGACCTTACAAGATACACTCTGATCTCAGAGACTCCTCCCCTGAATTCACAGAGACTTTGTCTGAACTGACAGAGACCTACCCTTATCACTGACTAGTTGTCCTGAGGAACTCAAGGGTGGGTTTAGAAGTATTTAACTTTTTCCAAGTTTTTTTCATTTGTTATGTTAAGGAGACGCCATCACCAACCACCTGGAACCAGACCAAGCCTCACCACAAGAGCTATAGCTGTGACCTTTGCATTATTTTTAATGCTAAGATCTCTCCAGGAGGAGCTTAGGCCTTATTACCATCAGCTGCAGTTTATGTGGAAGTATGTTTTCCAACTGAGTCTGCACAAGAGGATACTCACCTCTCCCTTTTGAATATTCATTCCCCATCTGAAATAAATGTCCCTACTTCCCTTTGGGGACACCATGACTCTGGAAATTATTCCTCATGGTCTCCTATTTGCCACAAACATAGCCTACTTTGTGAGACAACTACTTCTGGTGGAGAGTCTGTTTAACTTATTAGGAGGGAACCCACTTTGGTTTCAATAATAAATTGGTGCCTAACGTGGGGTTTGCCTCTTTGTGATGGTCATGCTGCTGGCTTGAAGTTGCTACTCCCTTGGGAGACCCAGCAGCAGCTGCTGTAGGGGAGGAAGACAATTCCTCTACCCTCTCTGGGTTCGTCTGGTGGGAGAACGAATTAAATTCACATGAGACAGAATAACAGGAGAAAATTAAACAAAGCTTTATAACATGTATACATGGGAGAGGCTCAGGCAAGCTGGGCAACTCACCAAAATGGCTGAAGCCCCCACCTTAAATATCGTCTTAAGCTAATGACAAAGGAGGATGTTGGGGGTGGAGGGGGAGCTGATCATGGGAGATTACCACACAAGTACAGTAAACAAATGCAGATTTAAGTCCTTGCCTTTGGCATTGATTAAGAGTTTCTAGAGATAAAGTCATCCCTGCCTGGTCTTCCTGGTACAGAAAGGGAGACAACTTTACAGATGGAGATTTCCTTTACAATGTAAATGTTTCCTAACAAAGGGTAAGCAAACTCCTCTCCTGAGAGTTGCTTTTATTAAAAGTAATCAGCTCCAAACAATCCTCATGCCAAAGACACATATCTTGGGGTGGCCAATTCCAGGCCCCCACACTGCACTGAGCACTTTGCTCAGTGGATCTCCCAAAGGAGAAGAGGGGCACAACCCCCATGGCACAGCTATAAAATTTAAGTTGTCTCACAAAGTCTGCCTGTTAGAGCCTGGCTTCAGGGTTCAAGTCCCATCTGGGGGTAGCCTGGCTTAGGGGAGTGAGAGTCCCCTCTGGTTGGAAGTATTGCGTGACCCAACCACTCAGGAAGGGCCAATGCTTGGCTCTGGTGAAATGGGAGCAATCCCTGTTGACCAGTCAGGGGTTAGAGTCCCCTCTGGAGGTTGAGTCTCCTCTAGATTCCATGACCCAGCCACTCTAGTGTGCAGGAGGAATCCCTGTGGACTAGTCAGGGGTTCCAGTCCCCTCTGGAGAATGAATCTCCTCTAGAAATGACAAATAAAAATGGCAAGTAATAGGATATATTGGAGAATATGAGGAAGCCATTTGGTGTAAACCTAATTTGACCTGACCTTGTCTTTCCTAAAGGGCCTGACAGAGGCCGTTGAGCATGCATTATATATCTGCCTTAGAGATTCCCTATGGCAAGAGCAAAGGCCCTTGAGATATAGGTGCAACTTCCCTCCCCCTCCCAACTTTGGCATTTCTTTAAAGATTAAGCATCTTTCCTTAGGCTAGAAACTGATTGATTGCTGCGTTCACCTGTGACCACCCAGCTCAAGACAATAGACTTGCCTCCTGCTACGCCCTCTGAGATAGCAGACCCATTACCTGCTGTGTCCATCAAGCACTGTGCCAACAGGGCAATCTTGTGACCATTGTGAGAGGGACATTTCAATCATATGTTAAACGTCCTGTTTGGGGGTATAAACCACTCTGTATACCTCACTTCTTTGGTGCCCTTTCTTCCTTTGGGAAGAAAGTCCCTGGGCCATGGTCCTCAGATTTCAGCTCAGAATAAACTCACTCAAATTTTCATTTATAGATTGGTTATGGATTATTTTCATCGGCAGAAAGAAGAGGTTGGGGTTTGAGTCCCCTGAAGTCACTGAGTCTGTCTTTGTGTTGTGCCTGTGATTGGAGAGCGGTCCCCTTAGATGTAGTCAAGCCCCCTCTGGAGTTGGTGAGTCTGGTCATTTGTTTTCGTTGAGGATGCCTGACATCAATCTTGTTTTTCCACAGTCTGGCTTTTCTGGTCTCCTAGGTCTCCTTTTCTTTCCTTGCCCTCCATATCTGTGACCCCTGGGTGAAACCCAGCATCCACCAGTTTTATTTTCCCTTTAAGGATTTAGTTACTGGGCCTGGGTCTAGTTTCAGGTGATTAAGGTGCTAAACCTTCTCTGGGCACAGCCTTGTGGCATCTGCATCACCATTAACCATCACAAGCTGCTCCTGGGAGATTGGAAAAAGATCATAAGAAAAGACACTAGAATATGGGGGGAGCAAGCTCCATCCCAGAGGAAAGCCTATTGGGCTGCATCTTCCAAAACTGGAAGGCCTTCAGGTATTCCCCATTGTGTTGAGAGCAGATTATCTTTTTATGTAACACAGCCTGGCCACAATATTCACTGGAAGATGGCCAGAAATGGGACCCTAAATGTTAACACCATACTACAATTAGATCTATTTTGCAAAATAACCAAGAAATGGGAAGAAATCCCTTATGCCCGGTGCTTCATGGCACTATGTCTAAATGAAGGGTTAAAGGTTGAATCTAAGACTTATCTTTCTGACAAGGCTCCTCAAAATCAAGCCAGAGGCTGTAACAGGGCCAAACATCTTAATATCTGTGCCCCCGCCCACCACCAGCAATCCCTCTGTGGATGCAAATAATCCAAAACCAACATATAAATCAAAATTGGGGTGAGTTTATTAGGAGCCAGAGTGAGGATTATAACCCAGGAAGGCCTTAGAAGGTGTTCCAGAGAAACATGGGTTTTGGTACAGTCTTATATATATTTAGATCAAAGAAGATACATTAAACACACCCAGGATACATTTTCAGAGGTATTCATTTGCAAATTAGGAGGTCAACAGGATCCTGATGCCTGGAAAGAAACTAATCCAGGTGTTACCAATAGGGTGTTACCAATAGGGCTAGGAGGGGAAGTACGCATTCTTATCTTAAGAGAGTACATTAAATAATGTACTTTTATCATTAAGCAGCTAAACAATGTATGTTTGATAGGCCGTAAGTCAGGCTTTTTAGTTCAAGCTGAATTAGTTTTGAACTCAATTAGTTACCTTCTATACCTCAATATGTGAAAATCTTTTGTCACCTCTATAGGGAATTGGATGCTCCAACAACAAAAGACTCTTCATCCTCCTGTTCCAGATAGGACAACTAGATTAGGAAGCAGTTACAAACCTGGGATATATCCCCTAAGACAGTTGCCTGGATGGAGAGGGGAGACATTAATATGCACATCCCCTTTTCCACTTCTGTTTTGTACACTTGGAAGGCACACGCTAAAGGAAGGAAGGACTGACCCTGGGTGGAATCCCAATGATCAAGAAAAACAAGGATATTTTCAGGGCCTGCTTTTGAAAGCCATGAGAATAGTATGCCAGCTACCCATTAACTGGTCTAAATTAAGAGAGGTCCAACAGGGCCCTGAGGAAAAACCCTCTGCTTATTTTCAGATGATGTGGGACTGCCTCAGAGGATACACAGATTGGGACCCCAAGGCCCAGGGCAGTACAGTGGTTCTTAATAAATATTTCATATCTCAAAGTACTCCAGCCACCCATAGGAAACTCCAAAAGTTCACTATGTGTCCTGATACTAATTGTGCACAACTAGTAGAGGCTACATTTAGGGTGCTCAATGACTAGGATGAATCTGAGGATGAAAAGTGTTACTGGCTCTTAGTTAATATCAGCCCTGATATCAGTTTCCCTACATTGAACCCAGCATATATGGGGTTAAAACCAGAAAATTTCATCTCTGTTCCCTGCTTCTTTAGTTACACTCATATATAAATATCTTTCTCTTTAACCTTTGACTCCCTGAGCTTTAAAACCAAATAAAAGTTATAAGTTGTTAAAGACCAGGTGGCCTGGTTCTGGGCTTACATTAAAGTTTTAGTTAATCATGCATCCTTGAAGTCTACCACGGGGAAAGAGTTGTCTAGAGAACTAGAGCTAGGCTTCTCAGACCTCAACTCCTCAGGCCCCTGACACCAAAATCCACCATCCATCATGAAGGCAAGACAGCCAAGGATGCCTACCTGCAATCAACATGTCCTCCCATTCCCCTCTTCCTGCAAGCAGCATCTCAAGGCCAAACACAGGCTGGTGGGAAAATGCCAGCAAGCAAGGTTATATGTTCCCCCTACCCTACCTAAAACCCCAAATAAAAATGCTTGCTTGTAGCTTTTCCGGAAGTTTGGGATTTCAGTACTAGCCACCCATTCTTCTTGATCAATGCTTTGCAGTAATAAAGTCCTACTTTCTTCTCTACATCAGTGTCAGAGATTGGCTTGATGCATAACAGGTGAGTGAATCCACTTCAGGTTTGATATCAAAAGGAAGACAAGAAGATGAAAAGGCAAGCCACCCTGATAGCTGTGGCCCTCCAGTCTACCCAAGATAAACTGAGGAAGAGAAATAATATGCCATCAGTGAGTAACCCTGGCACCTACTGAGGGACCAGAAAGCTACCAACAAAGTTGGGGGCAAATCAACGTGTGCATGCAAATGGGAAGGGAATTAGGGTCAGGATTGTCCAAATCATCCTCAGAAAGGGAAGGGATCAAAGACCAAGCTGTGACAGAGACCCTTGACTACAGATGAGATGTGATGGGGCTGAGGGGCTCCCCTTCTGGCCCCAGGAGGGCCAGGTGACCTTGACAGGAGGAGAGGAGCAGATTGAATCTTTGTTTCATAGTGGAGCCATGTTCTCATTGTTGAAGGCCCAAAAGGGAAACCTTTCTGAAGGAAAGTGTGGACTGAAAGAAGTCTAAGGAAAGAGAGAGGCCCAAAGATTTCTGGAGCCCTGGACCTGTGAAACAGGATCAAAACTGCTTAAGGATTCCTTACTGTGTGTACCAGAATGACCCATTCCCCTCCCCTTCTAGGGAGGGTCATGCTATCTAAGTTAGGGGCCTCCACAGGCTGGGATCAAGAGAAAATCGAGATCCAAGCACCAAAACGTGGGGGAGGTGAACCCATGGCCCTCTTACAGGATGCAGCAGCACCTGAGAAGGAAGAGATTCCCCCTACATGTCTTAAGCTGAGCTAACTTGGAATTATGGGCACAAGGACAGGTGGAGTGTGCAGCCGGTGCCACACCAGGAAAGGTAAAATGGAAGCAGGAAGGTCGCTGGCCCTGGGTAAAACATACCCCTTGAAGGCAGGAGCCATAAAGAGGAATCTTTCCCATAATCAGTAAGTTTTCAGAACAGGGGGATATAGAGTTGCTCAAGACCTAAGTGCTATCAATGCTGTACACTCCTGGAGTTATATAACAGTAAACAGCTGCACTTTGTTTCTAGCACAGAGCTCCTAAAACTCCTGTAATTTCCCATATGAGAGCCATATGGGGCATCTTTTGTTCTAATAGTTACTTTAGTCCTCAGTTCCTGAAATCAGTCCAGAGCAATAAAGGTGAAATGGTTTGTCTTGTGTTATTCCTAACAAGCCCCTTTCAACACCACCTGAATTGTGCTAACAAGGTGAGTGTTGGAAAGGCCCTAAGGGTGGGGGCTGGTCACCAGGGAAACCAGTTGTGTGATTTGGGGGTTGGAAGTTTCAGGCCCATCCCTGCCCCCAACCCACCCCTTGGGGGGCAGAGAGAGGGGGTGAGGGGCTTAAGATCATGTTCAATTGCCAACAGCCAATGATTGAATCGACTACACCTAGGTGATGAAGTCTCCATTAAATCCCAAAAGGATGGTGTTCAGACAGCTGCCACGATGGCAAACACGTGGAGGTTTGGGGAGAGTGGCACACCCAGAGAGGCTCTGGGAGTTCCTCGGCCCTTCTCCACATGTTTTGCTCTAGGCATCTCTTCCGTCTGGCTTTTAATAAGTAAAAGGTTTTCCTGAGTTCTGTGAGCCGCTCTATCAAAGCACTCAAACCCGAGGAGGGTGTTCTGGGAACCTGCGGTCTTGTCGCCGGTTGGTCAGGAGCACAGGTGACAACCTGAACTTGCAAGTGGCACCTAAAATGGAGGCAGGGAGAAGGGTAATCCTGTGGGACCTGATTCTACCCCCAGGTAGATAGATAGTGTCAGAATTCAGTTAAGTATGTTCAACTTCTTAGCTGTAAGGGATATAAGGTGTCTAAAGGGGATGGCTGGGTTTCTGCCATCTTTGGATCCCTAAGGTTGGATTCACAGGAAAGCCTCTCTGGCAAAGGACAGGGGCCAGAAATGGAGCCCTTTGAATGAGGAAAGCTAGACACCGTCGCAAAAGTATGGCCCCATGCTTGAGAGCTGTAGCTGCCACCTGCCTGTTACTCAAGAGATCAGAACAACTGACTCTGGGCCAACCTAGGATTGTGTGGACCCCCCATTAAGTCTCTAGCCTACTAGAGACTAAAGGATATCTCTGGCTACCCCAGAATAGAATACTGCAATATCAAGCGATGCTGCTAGATTCCCCCCATATTTCTTTAAAACTCTGTCATACCTTAAACCCAGCTACTGTGCCCCTTGATTCCAATGGGCCTATTAGCCATACTTGCTCAGAGGAGATTGCTGGCCACAGAGGTCTCCAGAGTGAACCCTTGACATTAAACATGGTCCAGAGATCCTTAAACTGCTAGAAATGGTACAGGGCCACAAGGAAGTAGCTGGAGTCCCTTGTAAAGGTCATGAAAGTGGGGAATCAGAGGCCATAAAAGGAAATAACTTGGCAGCTGCAGCTGAAAAATTGCTGCTATATCAGGAGAGCTTCTCCAGTTACCATTAATTCCAAAGAAACCCTTCTGTGAATTTACACCAGTGTATTCCCCTGATGAAGTAAGGAAAGCCATAACACAGGGTTATCAGTGTTCCTCAGTAGTCATGGGCTGGATCAGAAACCAATGAGGGAAGATTTTGGTCCCAAAACAAACAGCTTGGGCGCTCCTTAAGAGTGCTCATGCTAACAACTGACAAGGAGGAAACCCACTTTGATTTTGGTAACTTCATGACCTCATAGAGTCCCCATCTGACCTGACTGAGACCCTCTCTGAATACACAGATAACTCCCCTGACCCAACAGAAAGCTTGACCTCACAGAGACATCCCTTGACATCAGACTCCCCTTGACCACACAGAGACCTCCTATGCCCACACAAAGACTCCTCTGATCACCCAGAAACCTCCACTGACCTCACAGTAACCCCCTCTGCCCTCAGAGTGATGTCTCCTGACTTTGCAAAGAACACCCTGCTATACAGAGAACTCCCTGAACACACAAAGAACTCCTGTGTCCTCCCAGAGAACTCTGGTGCCATTTCAAAGACCCCCCTGACCTCACTGAGACATCCACTGACATCACAGAGACTAATCATTACCTCACCAAGACCCCCTATGACACAGTGATAACTCAACCTCACAGAACCTCAAGTGACTCTCAACACATCTGGGATCTCAGAGAAATGAGGAGAGGATGGTGGGTGCACCCACCCCTCCTCAACTGACTGACAAATCCTATGGGTCCTATTGACCGTTCACACTCTGGAAGACATGCTGCATGGAGTAAAACCCTTCTCTTTACCTATGCACACAGAGCAACAGTGACTCTAGACTCAGAAAGGCCCTCAGGCTTTCTGAGGCACAGGTCCTCATGGCACTGAAAGTGTAGGGGAGCCAACTGGCAGTAACCAGGTACAGCTGCAGGCAAACAGAGGTTCCCAGCTCCTACAGCTGTGTCTTACACCCACTTCTCCTCTTCTGCTCAGGTCCTGCTACCCTTCTTTGGAAGTGACTTTCTGCCCCTCTTTGTCCATCAGGAACCAGGGGGCTGGGAAGACTGCACACTGGTCATCTAGGACCTACTTTATTGTTCAAGAAAACAAGGCCTCACATCAGGAAGGAACTTTTCAACACAGGGAGCACAAAAGCCGTTGACAAGTCAAAGGGGCTGAGGATGGCTAGACAAAGGAGTGTGGCCACACTAGATGTGTCATGCCCCATGCAGAAAGAGTGGAGAAACAAGTGGGCCTGCCCTTTCACGGGTGGCCACTCCTCTTCACTCTGGAATCCAGAAAGCCATGCCGTCCTGCTGCCCAGAGCTCTGCTCTTGGGAGAAATTGAGAACTAAGGGCAGAGGCATGCTCTCCCTTAGCCATCTCCCTGGGTGCACTGCTGTGGAGCACAGGGAGAGGTGCACCCTACAGGAAGGTCTGTTTTGTCTGGAGGAGGCTGGCCATCTGGGCTCCCCAGTCTGAGACTCTGTTGGGGGTCTAGGACCGGGGAAAAGGCCCTGAGACCTGAAAGTTACCTGGCAGTTATCCTCAGCCTGGTTTGAGGAGGATGCCACTGCACAGCTGGTGTGCTGGACCTGCATCTTAGCCCCTTCATGTACAGGCCCTGTCTGCCCCCAGTCAGGCTCCTGAGGGACAATGATAACCTTGGCAGCAGTCATTTCAAGAATACCAGCTGCAGGGGAGGTGTTCCACAGTCTCCTGGGATGCATTGGGTAGGGCAGGGCCCCCCTGTGTTGTGGCATGTGGACTGGGATGCTTCTGGTCACCTCTGGGGCAGGGGCTCAACTCAGCTCAACAGATGGACAAGTTCCACAAATGACACTTGGAGAGGAGCTCAGGAATCTTCACATCCCAGCTTCAGGGTAATTCTTGCACCACCACTCCTATCAAACCCAATCCCAACATGCCCAGGTCCAGATTTGAGAACACAGTGGTGACTTTAAAACCTACTTTTACCTCCCTGTCCAGCCCACCGTGGTGGTGTTCTTGGTGGTTGGGGAAATGACACTGGTGGTGGCTGCGGTGGTAAAGGCCATGGTGACAGCTATTTCCCAGACATCTGACATCTTGAGGACCGGATGAATGCATGATTGGTGCACCCACACCCTCCCCCCAACCTCGCCTATCTGTCCTACTGACTCTCACCACTCCAGGAGCCCTGCTTTCTTGAGTTACAGCCATCACTCCAACTGCACTTGTTTAAATTACACAGCCTTGAAACTTCCCTCCATAAGCTAGTCAGATCAAAATTCTCCCTGGAACCTTCTGAGTTGGCTGAGAGCAGAGCAGCAAAGAACACAACATTCTCCAAAGTTAGAGGCAAAATTTTCATCTTGAACTTCCTAGGCACACCCCTGGGCTCCTAAGCAGGCTGCATCTGACATTAAATATGGATTTCACGCCATCCACTTCTGTCATTTTGAATCTGGTCTGCCTACCAGGGTTTCATGTTCTGGAGAATATCTTGGGCCTTTTCCAGGTGAAACTTCAGTGTTTCCTCATGGCTTTGCTTCCTCAGTTGGTCCAACAGCTTATGGAGGTGGGCCTCCTGGGACCATGTGACTTCACATACGTTACGTTACTGTGAGTGAAAGCATCTCACACTAGTTCTATTCAATGGGTTCCACCCCAATGTGAGACTTCTGCTTATTGGAGGAGATAGGCATTTAAAAGACTTCCCACAGATATTCATTTATTCTTTTCTCTACGTATGAATTCTAGACTAATCAGTCAGTCATAGTTCCTAGTTAAAAACCTTCCCCATGTAAGTTACATACACATGGTGTGTTACTCTGTGGAATGCACTGAGATTTCTTCTTTATAACATCTGAACTGTACAGTTGATTAATTTTATAACTTCACTGTGTTTCATAGACTAAGTATTTGAGCCATGTTTTTACAATTGTTCTTTTATAAGAACTCAGGTTATGGCTCTCAGCTCAGGTTAATATCTTTCCAAAATTAAAATTAAGCAAAACTTTCTGCTGGGACAGGACTTACTCCAAAATCAAACTATAGTCATGTTATTATGATGTACTAATAATCATCCCATTCCCAGGCCTCTAATGTAGGGGACCAGGGTTCAACCCAAGAAACTTACCATCACTGTGCAGTTAGATGGGTCCTTTCTGCAGTTATCTGATATAGGTACCATTTCTTGGCTTTAAAGGTCACTTATCCTGCCTAAAGTAAATTAAAACATAAATTTCTAGAGAGGTATTAGAGAACCAAAATTTTGTAAAGCATGCAAGGCAAATATTGACCCTCACACAGGGAAAGAATATGAAATGGAGCAATGCACTAGTGAGTAGAAACATGTTTTAGGGCACTGTCAATTACAAAATGTTTTCAAGGTTGAAGAGAAAATTTAGATGGGACTTTGGTAAAGTTATGAGAAAGGAAATCATCAAGGGGAAGGGACAAGGGCAAAGTTCACCACATAAAACTTTCACTCCAAAGAGTACATAAACCACAAATAAAAGACATGCTCAATGGTAGTAATAATGACATTGAGAACTTTTTCCCCACTGGCTTCTCACACTTTCCTGAAAAGAGCATTGGCTTAAGGAAATCTGCAGTTGGCATTACCAAGGTCCTCACTGCCTCACTGACCAGGCCTCTCCTCATAGTGAACACATATGCCTGGAGTTTACCCAGCCTCAGGCCTTGTGGGAATCCCCTTTCTTCCCTTCACAACTCCTCTTATTACTCCAATGGGAAATTATGTCTTATTTGCAGACCTGCCACCCTGTTCATGGGAAAAAGCCACTTGAACTTTGAACTCTGTTTTAAGAACCATACATATTCTTCAAGTTCAGGACAGGATCTCAATGAACAACCAAGTGAGCATTGAAGAAAACCTTGCAGGTCCTTGAGCAGAGCAGGAGGAACACCCTGACACCAAGCCCAAAGCACTGAGGAACTCATTGTGGATGTGCATGAGCAAGTTCACAGAGTAAAGACTCCCAGTGTTTTCAGTAAGGGAGGAATTAAATGCTTCTAGTTAATCCAGAATAATCTAAGTTTATGTTGCCTGCTATTTTTTCTACTGTAGTCTCAAACTCTGGGTTTAGTGCTTAGAACAGAATAATTACTTAAGAAATGTTTAATCTTATTGTTTAGTCATTAAAAAAAATCCATTGAGTTTCCAGCACTGTTCTGGGTATTGGCAATAGAGCAGCAACAAAGACATGAAACTGTGGTCAGGAACACTATATTCTAGTGGAGGGACAAAGTACATATCAGTAAATCAATAAATAAGTAGGTTACCTTCACATACTTTAGAACTCTAAGTGATATGAAAGAATATGATGGAGAGCTGAGACGGGACTGTGATATGTGGAAACTTCTCTTGATACTTGTTGAATAAATAAATCAGAGTTGACAGACTCACCCCCAGAGACAAGATGACAGGTTCTCCAGCATCACAACTCTGTATAGCTTTTTCCAAGATGCACCCACCAAGGCCTATTCTTCCTGGGTGAAGTCTACAACTACATCTATGAAGGTCACAGATTCCTAAAACATTATGGACATTTTGGTTCAGACAGGGACATCTCTCCCAGAGTCCAAGGGTAGAGAGTTATATGATAGTGCTGGAGAAATGAAGCTGTAGGTATAGAATGCTCAAAACCTGTTTGATGTTCCAGCCAAATGCTTCCCTGTGTTGATCTGGCATGTGTTATTCATGCATAACCACAAAGATATATACAGTATGTAAGCAGCCTTAATACATACTAGCTTTATGATAAAGGAATGTCACATGATGTTCAATGTGAAATAAAGTGGACATTTCCCAAAAATTTGGTATATCTCACTTACATACTGGCATACTTAATATAGTTTATTAGTTTTCAACTTGAGAATATGTAACTAGACTCTCCTTCTCACCAATTTCCAGTAAACCACAGACCATCACATAGCAAGCAATATTTGTTGCCTGTGACATATAACTGTGATTATCTGTAAACATTTCCCCTATGTGAATCTTACATTTCTCCTTTGTGAAATGGTTTAATCACCTGTTACAAATGTGGACAGATCCAATGAGCCAATTTGCAAAGCACTTCCTTTATATCAAACACTCAATACATATAAGTAATAAGTATGCTAGTATTTAAAGGTGGAGAATGATGAATAAATGTTGACCATTCTGCAGAACTTAACAGACTTAATAGAGAACATGGATCAGCAGGTGCAGCCTCTGTCTCTTATCTCTACACATTTCCTGTGTTCACTACGAGGTAGAAGGACAGATGGTCCAGAAACACAACCCAAGGGCCCCTGATAATTCTACACATAAGGATGGCCTTAGCCTGATCCATCCTACAGTGAGGTTTCCATTGTCAATTTTCTCTGGGACCTCCAAGCATCTGTTATCATTGTAGTTTAATCCTATCCATCTTCTAACAGGTAACAGAAACCTCTCAATTGTATATGGTCACTCCAGTCCCCCCCAAATGGCCACAGAATCTGACATTTTATTCTATCTACTATACTCCTTCTCCTCAACACACTGCAAAAGTTAAGAAAATACTCTCCACACAGTTTTCAGTTTTCAAATTTGATCAAAAGTTAATTACAAAGACAGGTAGGACCAAGATGGCGGAGTGAGTGGTCTTCTTTGTCTCTCCTCCTTTGAATCTACAACTAATTGGACATTCACTGATTAACAAAGGATATCCAGATAGCATCTCAAGATGCCTGAGAGACTTGTGCTGCTATACATCGGAAGGCGGACGGACTTCCCCCCAGGAGGAGGTGGAAATAGGAGAAAACTCTCCAACCCCCGACCCACGGTCAGCCCAGTACCTGCAAGAGGCTCTCTTCCAGCAGACTCCCCCATAGCATCGCCACACACCAAGGGCAGGAGTGTGCACTCACCAGTGGAGCAACTGTGGAAACAGGTGACAATAGCCCTACCTAAGCCCCCCGCAATTACACCTAAGCCTACGGGGAAACTCCAGGGTCCTGCACCTGTAGGCAGGGAAGGCCTCTGCTCGCCATTAGCAGGGAGGCCCTTCCCAGAAACCAGAACAAAGTGAAGCTCCCAGGGAGCAGATTCCCTGGCACAGCACCAGCCCACCAGCTGCTGCTGGGTCCACAGTCTCCGGCTATGCATGGGTCAGTGCAGGAGGCGCCCAGACTTCCCGTGGACGTGCTTGGGGACTGAGTGGAGCTCCAGCACCCAACTCTGCAGCCCAGGGGGAAACTCGAGGGTCCCGCACACCCCCAGCAGGGAAAGCCTCTGCTCACCATTAGAGGGGAGGCCCCACCCAGCACACACAACACTGGGAGACTCCCAGGGAGTGGATTCCCCGGCAGGGCACTAGTCCTCCAGCTGCTGCCAGGTCCACGGTCTCTAGTTGTGCATGGGACAGTGTAGCAGGCACCCAGACATCCTGTGGACATGCTTGGGGACTGGGTGGAGCTCCAGAGCCCAGCTCCATGGCACAGGGGGAAAGTCCAGGGTCCCACACCCACCGGCAGGGAAGGCCTCAGCTCACCATTAGCAGGGAGGTCGGGCCCAGAAACCAGAACAAAGGGAAGCTCCCCGGGAGTGGATTCCCTGGAAGGGCACCAGCCCGCCAGCTGCTGCTGGCCCACGGTCTCCGGCTGGGCATGGGTTGGTGCAGGAGGCACCCAGACTTCCTGTGGACATGCTTGGGGACTTGGTGGAGCTCCAGCACCGGGCTCCATGGCCCAGGGGGAAACTCCCGGGTCCCATACCCGCCGGCAGGGAAAGCCTCTGCTTGCCATTAGTGGGGAGGCCCTGCACAGCATTCGGAACACCAGGAAGCTCCCTAGAGCAGAATTCCCCACAAGGCAGCAGTTTGCCAGCCACCACCAGGCCCACGGACTCTGGCCATGTCCCAGACGAGGCAAGGGGCTCCCAGAGACTCTGTGTGAGTGGTGTGGGGCAGGGTGGAGCTCCAGTGAAACAGTTACATGGCCCCGGGGGGAACTCCAGGTTCCTGCAGCAGCCTCAGTGAAAGCCTCTGCACAGCACTAGTGGAGAGGTCCCGACTGGCAATCACAAGGCTGGAAGGCCCTGGGGCAAAAGTAGCACAGCTAGGTGAGCTAACAACAGACTGAAAAAGATACCCATGGCTCTGCTGGGACCTATAGTGGACAAGTGTGATCTCGTGGGCTCTGTCAGTGACACAGCTGCAATTATAGGTGATCCTGCTCCCGGCTGCTGGGAAAGCTCATAACACCACTGTAGACCCCAAGGAGGGAGCACGTCTAGGTGGGCTGCAACAGTAGGCATCAGCAGCCTGAGGCCCCCTTGCCATTGCCCCCACAACTGACGAGGAACCCCACAGGACCACTGTGACTACGAGGAGGGGTCCAGGTCCAGTCAGTAACAGCTGACAGGGTTCTTTGTTGGTGCAGTCTAAACAGCTGCTCCCCTCCCACACCAGAGCGTTCACTAGGATGGGGGCATAGTCAGCAGGTGTAGGTGCTGACCACCCCAGTGGGCATATGTCATACACCTTTTCTGACCTAGGTTCCTAATGGGTCTTCCTGCCTCTGGTCATCTTCCCCCTCCCAATCAACTCTCCAAACATCACCTAGAAGATGAGATTTCTGAAGCAGGACTCTGAGTGTGTAGTCTCCCCCCATGAACAATTCCAGTGCCCAACAAAGACCCTGCCCACATCTTCAGCCTCAACTGTCACCTCTCCCTTGTCAAATTGTATGGTTCAGCCTCACCAAACTTCTTACAGCTTCCCCAAATATGCCCTGATATTTCTTTCTTCTAGGTTATAGACACATGCAGCACCACTCCCCATGTCTTCCCCCTTTCTAGGTCCTGTTTCCCATCACATCTCTGTTTCCTCATCACTTCCTCAGAAAATTTTTCAAGACATGGTTATGTGTCCCTCGAGATTCCCACATGCTCTTGAAATTTCAATTATAGCAATCATCAAAATGTATCATCAGTGCCTATTTACTTCCCTTAAGTATTTGGTGAATAAATGAATTAGAATGAAACAATGCATGACTCAACTAAGAAGTCAACTCGGGATCCTTCACGTTTAGGGTTGGAAAAACTGATGTGTAATAATAGCAATTCCCTTGGGTGCAGTTGCTGCATGTTCTCTTCCTGCCTCCTGTTGGATGACACCCTGCCATGAGTCATTAACTTGGGCATCTAGAAAGACCCCCTTTTACAGCCAGAGCCTCCATCCATTACACTGCTACTGAGAAGACCCATCTTTCCTCACAGCCCCATCCCTTCAAGCCATGAAACCAGATCCCATCTTACACCTGTCACATGCACGTTAATCAACAGTTAGGTGGCACCCAGGCAGTGGGATGAGGCATTCAGGGTATTGTCTAAAAGCACTTGCTTCACCATGATGTGGTCCAGATTGGAGAAGAAGAGTGCCTGGATGGTGACGAACATGTAGTCCAAACTAGAGACAGACACAAAGGGAACTCAGCCAGTGTCCCACAACAGCTATGTTTCCTGAGATCCTGCTTTATACAGCCAGAGACCTAGGGATAAGCAGTTGGAGGTTATCTGGCTGTCTCTTCTCCCATACTAGGAAGGAGACCCTGACCAAAAAGTGAAGGCTTCCTGGAGTTGGGAATAGGAGGAATAACAGAAACAATAATGAACATCTATTGAGCACTTCTCAGAAGTGACTTACGCATTCCCTCACCATTACTGTAGTGGAAAGTATTATTATAATTATTCTCATGTTAAAGACAAAGAAACTGACGTTTAGAAATATTCAAAGATAGCACTGTGTCTCATGATCCCCCTCTTCCCCTGTGTAGATGTCCTAGTTTCTCCACCCATCCCTCAGAGACCTGGATTATGGGATTTAAATGAGATGGTCATTCATGAAAGTGCTCAGCATGAAGCCTGGTCATGGTCAATGTCATTATCGGACTGATATTTGTTGAAAGTGTCAGGAAGAAGTGAAGGAGGTGGATGTTGGGGGTTAATGCTTTTCCCACCCCTGAGACCTATGGAAGGAGACAGTAGGATTAGGGATATAGGGGAGAATTGGCAGCATGTCAGTGACTTCCAGTCACAGGAGCTCATCAAAGACACCAGCCACCAACTCAGCCAATGTTTCCAATCTCCTCAACTTACATCAAATTAGGGAGTGTGAAACATCCAGCTTTGTTACTTGTTCTCAGGATTCCCTTAGCTGTTTGGAGTTCTTTGTTGTGCCATATAAATTTTAGGATTGTTGGTTCTATTTCTGTGACAAATGTTGTTGTAACTTTGATAGAGATTGCATTGAATCTGTAGATTGCTTTAGGGAGTATGGACATTTTAGCTATGTTAATTCTCCCAATCTAAGAGCATGGAATATCATTCCATTTCTTTGTGTCTTCTATTTCTTTTAACAATGTTTTATCGTTTTCAGTATAAAGGTCTGTTTCTTCTTTGATTAAGTTTCTTCCCAGGTATTTTATTTTGTTGCAATTGTAAATGGGATTTAATTCTAAATTTCTCTTTCTGTTACTTCCTTGTCAGTGTGTAAAAATGCAACAGATTTCTGCATGTTAATTTTCTATCCTGCAAATTTACCATATTAATTTCTTATTCATTTATTTATTTATTGTGGTAACATTGGTTTACACCATTATGTAAATTTGAGGTGTAAATCATTATATTTCTATTTCTGTGTAGATTATATTATGTTCACCAACCAAAGGCTAATTACAATCCATCACCATACACATGTGCCTCATCACTCCTTTCACCCTCCTCCCTCCCAACTTACTGTCTAGTAACCACCAATACAATATCTGTCTCTATGTGATTCTTTATTGTTTTTGTCTTCTATTTATGAATGAGATCCTACAGTATTTGACTTTCTTACAATGACTTATCGCATTTAGCATAGTCGACCCTCAAAGTCCATCCATGTTGTCACAAATGGCCAGAATTCATCTTTTTTATGGCTGAGTAGTATTCCAATGTGTAAATATACATCTTCTTTATCCATTTGTCCCTTGATGGGAAACTTGTTTACTTCAAAGTCGTGGCTATTGTGAATGATGTTGCCATGAACATAGGGGTGCTTATATCTTTACACGTTCATGTTTTCATCTTCTTTCGATAAATACCCAGGATTGGAATAGGTGGGTTGTATGGTAGTTCTACTCATAATTTTTTGAGAAATCTCCAAACTGTTTTTCATAGTGGCTGCGCCAGTTTGGACTCCTAGAAGCTATGTATGAAAGTTCCCTTTTCTCCACATTCTCTCCAACACTTATTTCCTGTCTTGTTAATTATAGCCATTCTGAGGGGCATGAAGTGATATCTCATTGTAGTTTTCATTTGCATTTCCCTGATAATTAGTGATGTTGAACATCTTTTCATGTGCCTGTTGGCCATGTGTATATCTTCTTTGGAGAAAAGGGCTTTGCCCATTTTTTTACTGGGTTTTTTGTTTTTCTCTAGTTGATATGTATGAGTTCTCTATATCTTTTGGATATTAACCTCTTATCAGATATATGGTTTGCAAATATATTCTACTGATTAAGTTGTCTTTTTGTTTTGTTGATGGTTTCCTTTGCTGTGCAGAAGATTTTTAGTTTGATATAGTCCCATCTGTTTATTTTTTATTTATTTTTATTTTGCCCAGTCAGATATGGTTCTTGGAAACTTGCTAAGACTTATGTCAAAGAGGGTGGCACCTTTATTTTTTTCTAGAATTTTCATGGTTTCAGGTATTATATTCAAGTCTATAATCCACTTTAAATTTATTTTTATGTATGGTGTACAATAATGGTCTCCTTTCATTCTTTTGCATATGGCTGTCCAGTTTTCCCAACACAATTTATTGAAGAAATTTTCCTTTGTCCATAGTATGATCTTTTCTCCCTTGCCAAAAACTAGCTGTCCATAGATGTATGGGTTTATTCCTGGGCTCTCGATTCTGTTCTATTCATCTGTGTGCCAGTTTTTGTACCAGTACCATGCTGTTTGGATTTCTATAGCTTTGTACTATATTTTGAAATCAGGGAGTGTGATACTTCCAGCTGTGTTCTTTTTTCTCAGGATTCCTTTGGCTCTTTGGCGTGTCTTGCTGTGCCATATAAATTTTAAGATTCTTTGTTGTATTTCTGTTATAAATGTCATTGAAACTTTGGTAGGGATTGCATTGAACTTGTAGATTGCTTTAGGAGGTAAGGACATTTTAACTATGTTAATTCTTCCAATCCAAGAGCATGGAATATCCTTCAATTTCCTTCTGTCTTCTATTTCTTTCAACAATGTAACATTTTGAGTGCAAAGTTCTTTCATCTCATTGGAGAAGTTTCTTCCCAGCTATTTTATTCTTTTTGTTACAATTGTAAATGTGATTGCATTTGCAATTTCTCTTTCAGCAAATTCCTTGTTATTGTATAGAAACCCAACAGATGTCTTCATGTTGATTTGTATCCTGCATCTTTACTGTATTCATTCTTTTATTTATTTATTTATCTATTTATTTATTGTGGTAGCATTGGTTTATAACATTATATAAGTGTCAAGTGTATATGATTATCTTTCTATTTCAGTGTAGATTACATTATGTTCACCACCCAAAGGCTAATTACAATGAATCACCATACCATGTGCCTAATCACCTCATTTACCCTCCTGCCTCCCTCCTCACTTCTGGTAACCGCCAATCCAATCTGTGTCTCTATATGTTTGTTCTTGTTTTTACCTTCTATATATGAATGAGATCATATGGTGTTTGACTTTCTCACTGTGATTTATTTCATTTAGCATAGTACCCTCAAGTTCCATCCATGTTGTCACAAATGGCCAGATTTAATTCTCTTTCATGGCTGAGTAGCATCCCATTGTGTATATATACCAAATCTTCTTTATCCATTCTTCTCTTAATGGGCACATAGTTTGCTTCCAAGTTTTGGCTATTCTGAATGAAGCTGCTGTGAACTTAGGGGTGAATATGTCTTTATGTGTTTGTGTTCTCATGTTCTCTGTAAAAATACCCAGCAGAGGACTTGCTAGATCATATTGAAGTACTGTTCTTGATTTTTTGTGGAATCTCTATGCTATTTTCCATACTGGCTGCACTCCCACCAGCTGTACATGAGAGTTCCCTTTTCTCCAGATCCTTTCCTACACTTGTTATTTCCTCTTTTGTTAATTATAGCCATTCTGATGGGGTAAGGTGATATTTCATTGTAGTTTTAATTTGCATTTCCCTGAAAATTAGTGATGTTGAACATCTTTTCTTCTGCTTGTTGGCCATCTGTATATCTTCATTGGAGAAAGATCTTTCACCTATTTTTGAGTTGGGTTTTTAGTTTATTTGTTGTTGAGATGTATGAGTTCTTTACATATTTTGGATATTAACTCCTTATCAGATATATGGTTAGCAAATATATTCTCCAAATTTTCAGTTTGAGTTTTCATTTTGTTGATGGTTTGCTTTGCTGTGCAGAAGTTTTTAGTTTGATGTGGTCCTGTTTATTTTTTCAATTGTTTCCCTTGACCAGTTTTCCTTGACCAGTCAGACATGGTACTTGAAAATATATTACTAAGACCGATGTTGAAGACCATAGCATCTATCTTTCCCTCTAGAAGTTTTATGGTTTCAGGTCTTACACTCAAGTCTTTAATCCATTTTGAGTTAATTTTTGTGTATGGTATAAGATAGTGGTCTACTTTCATTCCTTTCCATTGTCGACGAAAATAATCCATAACCAATCTATAAATGAAAATTTGGGTGAGTTTATTCTGAGCTGAAATCTGAGGACCATGGCCCAGGGACTTTCTTCCCAAAGGAAGAAAGGGCACCAAAGAAGTGAGGTGTACAGAGTGGTTATATACCCCCAAGCAGGACGTTTCACATATGATTGAAATGTCCCTCCCACAATAGGCACAAGATTGCCCTGTTGGCACAGTGCTTGATGGACACAGCAGGTAGTGGGTCTGCTATCTTGTTGGGCATAGCAGGAGGCAAGTCCACTGTCTCATGCTGGGCAGTCACAGGTGAGCGCAGCAATCACTTTCTAGCCTAAGGAAAGATACTTAATCCTTAAGGAGACGCCAATGTTGTGAGGGGGAGGGAAGTTGCACCTTTATCTCAAGGGCCTTTTGCTCTTGCCATAGGGAATATCTAAAGCAGATATACAATGCATGCTCAATGGCCTTGGTCAGGCTCTTTTGGAAAGACAAGGTCAGGCCTAATTAGGTTTACACCAAATGGCTTCCTCATATATTCCAATATATCCTATTACTTGCCATTTTTATTTGTCAATGAGCTGGGTAAGGTCTTAAGACTAGAGGTTTGAGGGGTACCGGTACAGTTCCTAGGCCAGAGGAGCCTAGAGGGAAGTTCCTAGGCCAGAGGAGCCTAGAGGAACTTGGGAGTGAATGGGGAAGGCTGACGTTTTTAAATTGGGTTTAAATTGGAAAGAATTGTGTTTATAAAGTCTGAACAAACTGCTTGATAGAGAAATGAGAGACTGAATGTGTTCAGCTCCGAAGAAAAGGGACACTTGCTCCTCCTGGCCTTTACCAAAAGGCGCCCTTAGGTGACTAAGGACCTCAGCGGGAGTGTCAGAGGATCAATCCTGGTGACGTGCAGCGGTCCCATAGGGAACTCCACTCTCATTCACGGTAATTAATTACAGACTCGTCCGGGGACGCGCACATAAGGGCTGGTCACCTGCGCTCCGAGCCCCACAGTGGTTTTAGACTGCCGGAGGAAAAACCGAGGCACGTAAGAGAGTGTTTACGACCTTTCTATAGGGAGTAACACTCACAAGTAGCACACTTTCCGACTCAGGACGCTGTCCTTAGAAGTTGTTCAGACTTTATAACCAAACAATATTAAAAGAGAAGTGGGAAATCGAGCTTCTAAAACAGCTCGATCAGTTCCCGAATGGGCAGCCTTTCCTCCAGACTCCAGTTGGCTTCATGCTGTGATTGCAACTGCTTAACAAAGGGGGATCCCATGCCAGATTGCTAAGGCCAAAAGAAAGAACAAGAAAGGAAAAAAAAAACTGGGAAAAAAAGTTTTTTCACCGCAGTCTGCTATGAGAACACCAAAGTCAAATATAAGGAAAATATTTGTCTATATGTCTGTCTGTCTGTGTGTGTCTATATTTTACAAAAGTTTTTATATTTTACCTCTGGATGGTACAATTTCTAAAGAGCTCCCTTCAATTGACTTAAAGTAAGCGCTCACAAAAAGTTTTTCTAAAAGTTCCAACCCAAATGTCTTTCAAGTTAACATGATATAGGTTAATCTTTGGTTAATGAAAGTGTAAGTTGTTGGTTTGATTGAAAAGGCATGTCCTCAAAAGTTGTTGGTATTTGAATATGGTGCAGGCATGCAGCCTGGGTTTATTAGTCAAATAAGTTCATGTTGTCTGTTAAATTCGTCAGCAAAATAATAGCTTTAAATGATGACCAGTTTTGTCTAATGCCTCGTGAAGTTTTCGTAGGTAATCTGTACATAATTGTTGGAAACAAATGATTTAAATAGACAAAAGTGGGTAAAATAACTGTTTTATGGTCTGTATACTTGGGAAAAAACAGCTTCCAAATTCTTTTTGGTAACTTAAAACTTTAGAGTTTTGCTAGGTTAAGTTAAATGATAAAAATCTGAGTATCTGGGTCATTTTTGGATTGGATAGAACACAAACATCGCTAAACATATCTAAGTTATCTACTTTTGGCTTCTTATTGCAGAGAGGCTAAAAGTATTTGGGTCTCTTACTGCAAAGTGTGGCACGTTTCTAGAAATTATGAAAAGTGTTTAGAATGCTGGGATAAAAGACAATTTGCAATTGCTTACCTTTTTAGTGTTTACTACGGTTTGTTAAAGGTTAAAGAGTTCTAATATATGTGATTAAATCTGCTAGAAATTAATAAGAAAAACAGCTCTGTATTCAAGGAAAGTAAGGTGTAAGTTTTCAGTAAAGAAGGTATAAAAAGAATGGAAATTTTGTTTTGTTGGTTAAGAAAGTACTAAAGTACTAGGAGGAAAAAAAAAGGACATGGGACAAATTCTGAAGGCAAAAAGAAAGTTGTGGAAGGTTTGTGAAGGAGAAATTCTGAAAGGAGTTTTATGCCTGGTCAAGTTGTCTAAGATTAAAGTAAATCCAACTAAGTGAATGAGTTTTAATGTTAAAAATAAGCTGGTGCAGAAATTAAAATTTGACTTTCTCTTTTAAAAGGATAATTTTCTTAAACTCTTAGTCTGCTTTTGATAAAGAAGTTATAAAAGGTTTTTCCTTGTGAGTAAGTTTACAGAAGATCTATGCTTTGTTAAGGTAATTTCCTAGGTGCAAAAAGACAGGGGTCTCTCTATTAAGGTTTTTTGCTGTTGTCACTTTGATTAAATATTATGAGCCTTGTTTCATTGACCCTTGTTTCACAATGACAAGATCAGCAACCTCTTGATCTTGTTTAAGTATTTAAAAATCTTTTGATATTTTTGACAAGGTTCTCCCTCAAACAAATAGTCCAGTCCTGAATAAATGCTTTCCTTTGTTCTGGATGAAGGAAGAGAATTTCTCTGAGGATTTTCAGAAGGCCCCTGAAACTTCTCAAAGAAATTTGTTCTCTCTTCCTATGAAGGAGGGATACTAATTAGGCTTGTTTGGAATGCTAAATTGCATGGGAAGCATTGTCAAGTAAATGATAATAAACCTCAGGTTATATTGTGTAGGTAAATGTTATTCACTATTTTAACCTTGCCGCTGCTGAGGATTATTTTAGGCTGGTTACTGTTGAAAATTGCAGATGAGAAGTAGACTCTGAGAAGTGGAAATTGCTTGCCCTTTGATAAGAGACATTTGCATGTGTGAAGGAAGTCTCCATCTGTGGGTGTTTCCCTCTCTGCACCAGGAGGAACAGGGGAAGACCTTATCTCCAGAAACTCTTAATGGGGGTGGCAAGGACTTAAGTCTTGTTTATTGTGCTTGTCTGGTGACCTCATGTAACTGACTCCCCCCACCACCAACGTCCTCATTTGTCTTTAGCTAACGATAGTATTTAGGGTGGTGGCTTCTGGCACTTACTTAATCCGATTTGATTCTTATCTGAAAGTTATAGGACCACCCAATAGCCAGACCCCACCTGCACTGATACCATTTTAATTTTTTAGATATTTTTTCCTTTGTCTTGTAAAGAGATGACTCACATGCCTATGCCTTAGATTTAGCTCTACTGTCAACCGATGTTTGCAGCAGCAGCTCCTCCTGCCCATGGGTCCTGTCCCCATGCTATTCTCTAGATGGGAGAGCACTACTGCCAGACCTTGAGAGAGTCCAAAAAAAATCTTTCTTTTGACTCCTCAGCTCACCGACCCCGCATCAGCTACGTTGCTTCCAACATCACAAGGGGAGAAGACCATGAGTGCATTCTATTGCTTAATTTGGTTTACAAATGGGTCTTACTTAAATGATAAACAAGTATGGTTAATCCAGTAAAAAGATTTCCTTCTACAGGCTTAAGAAATCACCACAGAAGAAGAAAAATAATATATGTAGGTTGCAACAAAAGGGGAAAAATAATACTTTTGGCAACTTTCTCCCAGTGGCTCATATAGCCTCTACTTGTTGTGCTATATGCCCAAAGTATAATCCAGAGAAGCCACTTCATGAGTCACGAGGCCACTTACCCTTCCTAAGGGACCCTTTGAGGTATGACAATTGGACTTTGTCCAAGTGCCACCATCTCAAGGATAAATATATCTTGTAATGATCTGTATGTTCTCACATTGTTTTGAAGCCTTTCCTTGCAGAAGAGCAATGGCTTTAACAGTAGGTAAATTACTATTAGAGACAATAATTCCTGTTTGGGGAATTCCTACTGAGTTACATAGTGACTGGGAAACTCAAATCTGTTTGTAATGTTTGGCCAATATTGCACTGCGCTTACCATCCCCGATCCTCAGGATTGGTAAAACTAATGGCACAACTAGAACTTAATTGGCAAGCTTTCAGAAGCATTTACTTTCTCACGGCCAGAAGCTCTTGTGCTAGTGCTCCTTAATCTTAGATCTATACTTTTTGTAAACATCGGCTGTCTCATTTTGAAATAATAATAAAACAGCCTATGCAATTAGATGAAGAAATATATGAACCAGCTTTTCTAAAGAGATATATTACATTGTTGTCACGGTCTTATTGAGGTACTTAAAGTAAAATGAAAGATTGATAGCTGATTCTTTCACAGAGCTCCAGAACTTGAGGATCATGGACTATAACCTGAAGAATTTATTTATTGAAAGATACATCAAATAAGACTCTATACAGCCTACTTGGAAAGGACCATACCAGGAGAAGAAGAAGACGACATCTGTTGTAGACAGCTGTCACAAGACTCCGGACCAGGCCTGTATTCCCAACTTTGTATCTCCTCATTTAAACATTTGTTATGCTTAAACTGTAAACGTTTGTTATAATTTGTTTGGAATACTATCATACTTAAAGAAAGGGATTAATTTGGAACAGACTGATCTTGAAGGCCAGGAATTCATTGAGTGACTCTTAATTGAACTCAATGGTTATGTGGAACAAATCTTTGGCCTTGGCTACTGCCTGGATGGCTAAAACACTGCACCCTGAGTTTCCTTTAAAAGCAGGCAAGGAGTCAGACTGAGTTAAACCTCTTGCCAATCTCCCTGTCTTTAAGGCCAGATGGGCTTGTTCAGTGTTCCACTGGTATGGCTATGTTTTCAGCTATATGTGCTTCTTCTTTGGAGCTAAAAGATGTTGTTATTACATATGGAAGCTCTGACTAAATTTACTCAAGGAGCCCTTAATGATAGTCAAGCAGGAATAGCCTTATTTAAATACCGAAATGACTTTAATGCGAAAGGCTGTCCTTCAAAACAGAATGGCTTTAGGTATTCTTACTGCATCCCAAGGTGGTACATATACAATTATTCAGACTGAATGCTGTGTTTTTGTACGTGATGAATCTTCCATTGTGTCATCTCTGCTAAAGCACATGAAGAAGCAGGTGGATGCCTTATGTGAATCCTTCACCCACTTTGATTTATTTGGTTGGCTCCCTTTTCAGTATCAGTTCCCTTTTTCGATCTGGATTGGAATTCCTATTTCTATTATTTATTGGAATCCTGTACTGGTCACAATATTCAGACTAATTGTCGTTTTCTTTACTCAGTGTTGTAAGAATAGCATACAAACTAGAGTAATGATTGCTCAATGGCTTGAGACGGTTGATCTATCTTATAACCCTGGACAAATTTCCTTTTCTGATAGAGACTATGACTAAGAATTCATTTCAAACTAATCCTTTCAAAAATGCTGTTATTATCGTTACTGTACTTGTTCTATAATCATATACAATGTAAATGCAAGGTGTCATAGAAAAGCGCATATGCAATGTTTGTGCAACAATCTAAATTAATTACATAACATATGAAATGCTTCCTCTGTTAATAAATATATTTCCATGCTTGTCCACTATTTCCCTCCCAAGGCGGATGACTAGGCAAATAATGAGATAAAAGCCTAGCACCGAGGGACATGATGGACCCAGGGCAGGCAGCAACCACCCTGGCACCAAGGAACAATATTTTGATCATCAATGCTTTCTATCAAAAGATTAGTGATCAAAAGGAGAAAATGACAAATAAAAATGGCAAGCAATAGGATATATTGAAGAATATGAGGAAGCCATTTGGTATAAACCTAATTCGGTCTGAACTTGTCTTTCCAAAATGGCCTGACCAAGGCTGTTGAACATGCATTGTATATCTGCTTTAGATATTCCCTATGGCAAGAGCAAAGGCCCTTGAGATAAAGGTGCAACCTCCCTCCCCCTCCCAACTTTGGCATATCCTTAAGGATTAAGCATCTTTCCTTAGGCTAGAAGCTGATTGCTGCGCTCACCTGTGGCCGCCCAGCTTGAGACAATAGACTTACCTCCTGCTACGCCCACCAAGATAGCAGACCCACTACCTGCTGTGTCCATCAAGCGCTGTGCCAACAGGGCAATCTTGTGACTATTGTGGGAGGGACATTTCAATCATATGTAAAGCACCCTCTTTGGGGGTATATAACCACTCTGTACACCTCATTTCTTTGGTGCCCTTTCTTCCTTTGGGAAAAAAGACCCCAGGCCATCGTCCTCAGATTTCAGCTCAGAATAAACTCACCCAAATTTTCATTTATAGATTGGTTATGGATTATTTTCGTTGACAAGTGCTTCTACCACGTGCTTCAGATTGATTTTGTGTTTGATTGCCATGGAAAGATCAGGGTCTGGATTTGTGAGTGAATCTGAGCCTTTAGGGAACAGCTTCCCATAGGTCATTTCCAAGGAGCTAAGCTTCAGTTTGCCTTTTGGAGCTGCCCTTATCCTAGTGAGGGCCATTGGCAGTAATTTCTCCATTTCTTGTATGTCTTGGCACAATTTTGCCAAGGTTTTCTTTAAAGTTTGATTGGCTCACTCAGTTTTTCCAGAGAGTTCTGGTCTCCATGTGGTTTGTAGCCCTTCATTTAATTTTTAAAACTCTAGCTACTTCAGAGGTTATTTTTTATACAAAAGCTGGCCCATTGTCACTCTGAATTGATCTAGCCAGAGCCAAATGGGGAATTATTTCTTTTTAACACTTTTGTTACCTCAATTGCCACTTCTGATCTACAGGAAGGGCTTCAATCCATCCAGTAAATGTATACACAGACACTAAGAGGTATTTTTACCCTCTGGGGGCCATGGTCATAACAGTAAAATCAACTTGCAGACTTCCCGCAGTAAAGTTCCCTGAATTTGAGTTGCTTTGACCAGGGAAGATACAGGAGTTCTGGTTTATGCATTATTCTTCTGGCAATAAATGCATTGTGTAGTTATTTATTTCAATCTTCTTTTATACCTGGGGTGCTTATGACCTTTGTCAGCCATAGTTATATAAGGTATCTTTTCCATAATGGGTAGAATCATGAGCACTCTTAAGGAGCCCCCAAGCTGTTTGGGGACCCGAATCTTCCCTCGTGGGTTTATCATGCAGCCCTTGACTTTTGAGGACCACTGGTAACCCTGTGTAGTGGCTTCTCTTACTTCATTAGGGGTGTACATTACACTGGTGTAAATTCATAGGAGGGCAGAGTAGGAATTAATGGTAATTGGAGAAGCTCTCCTGATATAGCAGTCCTTTTTGCAGCTGAATCTGCCAAATTATTCCTTTTATGGCCTCTCATTTCCCACTTTTATGGCCTTTACAATGGCCCACAGCTACTTCGTTGGGACCTTGTAGCACTTCTAGCAGTTTAAGTATCTCTGGCTCATGTTTAATTTCTTTTACTGCTGCTGTTAAGAAGTCCTCTTTCTTTCCAGATGGCTCCATGAGCATGAATTACAGAGAAAGCATATTTAGAGTCCATGTATATTGTTATTATTTTTGTTCCCCAATTCCAAAGCTCTGGTTGATGCAATTATTTCTGCTTTCTGGAACGAGGTGCCTGGTGTCAGCCCCTTGGCTTCTATGGTTGCATGCAGAGGCACTACTGTATAACCTGCTCTTCCTTGTCCGTTACTCATGAAGCTTCTCTCATCTACAAACCATACTTCCTCTGCATGAGGTGATGGTTCACTCTGGAGATCTCTGCAGCTAGAGGAAACCTGATGAATTACTTCTGGGAAATGGGCCCATTGGAATCAGGGAGCAGGGTAGCTGGGTTTAAGGTATGACTAGATATCCTTCAGTCTCTAATAGGCTAGAGACTTGATGGGAGGTCCACATCCATCAAAGGTTGACCCATCATCACTTTTTCTGCCTTTTTTACTCGTGTGTGGTGGATGTGGTAGTGAGAGGAGTGTTCCCCAGTAATCTCTGTGGTCTCAAATCCAGACCTGGGCATGTGGAGATTTGGTCTTATGGGTGTGGTGGGACTGGAGGAGATACCCTTAGGCAGCTGCAAGGAAGATCCCCGCGTTACCCTCCATGTGTCAGTTGTGGCATCCGCCAATCTGCTGACCTGGGAGGGGTCCCTGCCCCAGAGGCATCCAGGGGTAGCCTGTTCCATGGGTTACATCATTGGAGCCCCGCCAGTCCAAGTGCATCCTGGGAAACAATGGAATGCCACCCTCACCACCAGCACCCTTCTGCCACAGCCAAGGTCATTGTCCCCACTCGAGCCTGGGTGTGGTCAGAAGGGACCCAGATGTAGTGAGAGATAAGCCCCATGTTGGGCACAGCAGCTGCCCCACGGCTTCCCACTCTGACAGGGCTAAGGACACTTCCCAGAAAACTTTCAGGACTGAGTGCCTTTTCCTCCATACTAGTCACCCTGGCAGATTCTTGGCCCAGGGATCTGGGATGGACAGCCTCCCTTGGACAAAGCAGGCAAGACATAGGAATCTCTTCCCCCTCTGCCCCTCATCTGTGTACCCTAGGACATGGCCAGGGGAGGACCTGCATCAGCCCTTAGTCACAGATATCTCCCAAGAGTACTGCCATAAGTAACAGGAAGTCATAGCTTTCTTGACTGCAGAGTTGAGGGTGGTACCCTCCCATGGAAGGGCATGCTCAGTGGGTTTCCTGCTCTTTCCCTAGGGGGCCTGCCTAGCGTGGCAGCACTACTTTAACAAGCCTTTCTAGGCCCTGTCACTTGTCAAAGTTTTTCTTTGTGCCAGTACCATGTTGTTTGGATTACTATAGCTTTGTAATATACTTTGAATTAAGGGAGTGAGATACCTCCAGCTTTGTTCTTTTTGCTCAGGATTCCTTTGGCTGCTCAGGGGTCTTTCATTGTGCCATATAAATTTTAGTATTCTTTGTTCTATTTCTCTGAGAAGTGTCATTGGAACTTTGATGGGGGTTGCACTGAATCTGTAGATTGCTTTAGAACATGCAGACATCTTAACTATGTTAATTCTTCTAATTCCAGAGCATTGAATATCTTTTCATCTCTTTGTGTCTTCTTCTATTTCTGTGAACAATATTTTGTTGTTTTCAGTACCAAGGTCTTTCACTTCTTTGGTTAAGTTTCTTCCTAGGTATTTTATTATTTTTGTTGTAACTGGAAATGGGATTCCCTTTTTTTTAAAGATTTTATTTTTCCTTTTTCTCCCAAAGCCCCTGGTACATAGTTTTGTATTTTTAGTTGTGGGTCCTTCTAGTTGTGGCATGTGGGATTCCACATCAGCATGGCTTGATGAATGGTGCGATGTCCATGCCCAGGATTCAAACTGGTGAAATCCCTGGGCCACTGAAGCAGAGAGCGAGAACTTAACCACTTGGCCACCGGGCTGGCCCCAGATTCAATTCTTAATGTCTCTTTCTGCTACTTCCTGGTTAGTACATAGAGACGCTGCAGATTTCCGTATGTTGATATTCTCTCCTGCAACTTTACTGTATTCCTTTCTCTTTTGTTTATTTATTCATTTATATATATATTTACTGCAGCAACATTGGTTTATAACGTTATATAAATTTCAGGTGTACATCATTCTTTTTCAGTTTCTGTGTGGATAACATTTTCACTACCCAAAGACTAACTATAAGCCATCACCATATGCATGTCCCTTATTGAACTTTTCACCCTACCCCTCCCTTCTTTCCCTTTGGTAACCACCAATCCAATCTGTCTCTTTGTATTATTTTGTTATGCTTTTCATCTTCTATGTATGAATGAGACCATATGTTATTTAACTTTCTCACTATGACTTACTTTGCTTAGCATAATAACTTCATGATCCATTCCTGTTGTCATAAATGGCTAGAGATTATACTTTTTTATGGATGAGTAATATTCCATTGTGAGTATATAACACATCTTTATTGTTTCATCCCTTATAAACATTTCTTCAAAGATAGGACAGAGTAGCTATAACATACTTTCTATTAAGAAACAATGTGGGGAAAACGATTGTTTCTAGACTTTTCAAACATTGCAGTTCACAGCATGCTGACTGGGTCACTCCCACAAATATAGAAAGAAGAGCTTGTTGATGGCAGCTTGCCAGTACCTCTTAAGGATCATCTTCCTTTCAGATTTTTAAAACTTTTCCTTCAGCTTTGACAGAATATGTATAACATCCATCCATTTAGACAAAGCAGAAGAGAAAAACTCTTGCTTGTAGCAGTTTAGGATGATTTTGAAAGTGACTTCTCAACCTTTGTTGTTCACAGCCTGACCCAAAAGGAAGGCATTCCTTACCTGCTATTGGCAAGCTGTGTTCAGCAAAGCCTTCTTTCTTTCTCTGAAATTCACAGCCTGTCAGTTTGCCAGGAACTGCAAAGACTGAAATCCCTTTTCAGATGATCCTAAAAATCTATAAACATCACATTTGCAAACTTATTTTCTGTTCAGGGCATACTGATAGATTCTCTCCCACGTAGAAAGAAAGGACGCATTATTGAAAGTTGTTTGCCACTGCTTTTAAGGTCAATCTTCCTTTCAGATTTTGCCATCTTTTCTCTACATGTAGCACTGAGAATCTCTACAATCCATGGGAGCAGAGTCCTCTGTGTAGAAAATATCTTACCTTCAGCTGGTAAAGATCATGCTGGAAAGTGACTTTTCAAACTTTGCACTTCACATAACAAGAGAGCCTCTCAAGCAGAGAGAGGAGATATTACTGAACCCATTTGCCATAGCTGTTAAGGCCAGTATTCTTTCCAGATTTTTAAATCTTTGCTCTCCAGTTAGGACAGAATATATCATCCATTGCAGGAGAGCACTTTCTGTATAAAATCTGTTTACAGCTACAGAGGAAATTTTGAAAAGTGACTTTAGAAATTTGCAGTCCAGGGCATGCTGAGAGTGAATCTCTAGATTAAAGTGAGAGGAGGCTTTACTGATGCAGTTCTCATGGCTGTTAAAGCCAGCTCTTCTTTTCAAATTTTTAAATCTTTGCTCAGCAGCTAGGACAGCTATATACACTATCCACTGCAGCAGAGACCTGTCAGTTGAAAATGTCTTGCTTGCAGTGGGTATATATCATCTTGATTTTGACTTTCCAAACTGTGCACTTCAGAGCCAGCTGACAGGGTATCTGGGGCAAATAATGAGAACGAGGGCTTACTGAACACAGTTTGCCATAGCTGTTCAAGTCAGTCTTCTTTTCAGATTTTTAAATCTTTGCTCTCCAGCTAGGGCAGAATATCTATACCATCCAATCCAGGCGATACCTCTATGTAGAAAATCTCTTGCCTACAACTGGTCAAGATCATGCTCAAAATGACTTTTCAAACATTGCAGTTCACACAAGGAGAGAATCTCTGTTGCACAGAAAAAGAGATGTTATTGGACACAGTTTGCCATAGCTGTTAAACCCAGTCTTCCTTTCACATTTTCCAGTCTTTTCTCTACAGCTCACACAGAATATCTCTACCATCCATGGCAGGAGAGACCTGTGGGTTGAAAATCTCTTGCTTGAAGCTGGTGTACATCATCTTGGAATTGGTTTTTCAAACTTTATAGTTCAGGACCAACTGACAGCAGTATCTATGGCAAAGAATGAGAAAGAGGCCTTACTGAACGCAGGTGGTCAAAACTGTTAAGGAAAGCCTTCCTTGCAAATTTTCCCTATCTTTTCTCTCCAGCTAGGACAGAATATCTATATCTTCCATTGCAGGAGAGCCCTCTTTATAGAAAACCTGTTTGCAGCTACCGAGGAGATTTTCAAAAGTGATTTTACAAACTTTGCACTTTGCATACCCAGAAGGTCTCTCTCACAAAGAGAGGAGGCCTTACCAAAGGCAGTTTACCCTACATGTTAGGGCCAGTGTTTAATTGGCCTTGTGGGCCTACAGAATGCCTATGGGTTTTTGACAATTGAAGTTCACCCTTGCAAAGCCCCACTTGCTGATACCTGTTTACTAACTTTTCCTCTCTTTCCTCAGGTTTCACTACAGCCATGACAGTACATCTGTAGCATTCTTTGAGTGATGGAACACCTTGGTGAAACAGCTTTCTTGTAGTTCTATAGGAGCTGGTAGTTGTTTAGGTGTATTTTCACAAGATACATAGTTAACATTTCACTAAAGGCAGGAAAAACGTCAACAAAATTCTTTCACTGGAAGAACTCTGTGGTGAAATCTTCTGGCTTTTAGATGTTTAGCAACATCTTCATGTAATATTTAAGAAACATTTCAACACGAGGAGGACAGAGTATGTATACCCTTCAGTCATTGAAGGAACACAGTGACTTAAACCTCTTGCTTGCAGCTGTTTAGGACCATCTTCATATAAGACATTACAAGCTTTTCCATATAAACATTCAGAACAGCTACAGGTTTTTAAAATTGAAGAATATTCCCACAAAGCCCAGCTTGCTAATACCTCTTTACCAACATTCTCTATAAGTCTTTCCAAAGGTTACACTACAGCTGTAACAGAATCTCTGTAGCCTTCTTTCAGTCATGGAACTTCATTGTAGCTCTCCAGGAAAATCTTGCTGTAAGACGTCTCAAGGATTGCAGTACAGGCTGTACAGAATGGTGCTCAGTTGCATACAGGGATTAAGACTCATGCTGAAAAAGTACCTTGTCATTGAAATCTGCAGAAACTTTTCACACAGCCTTAACAGAATAACTATAGCATTCTTTCACTGAAAGAAATCTATGTAACAAACTTCTTGCTTGTAGTTTTTAGGAAAGTCTTTGTATAAAGCAAATGAAACATTTCACTAAGGTGGAAAAATCTATATTATTCATTCACAGAAGGAACATAGAGGTGAAACCCTTTTACTACAAGTTCTATGAATATCTTTCTACATAAAATTGCATCCAATGAAAGAGCACACTTGCTGAACCAGGATGTGAGTAGCTGTTCAACAACATCTTCTACAAATCTTTTCAAATGTTTCATTGAAGCCAGAACATAATAACTGTTACATCCATTCAATGAAAGAACACAGTACTGAAGAATGTTGTTTCTAGCTGTTAGTAAAATTTCATACAATTCCAATGAAGCTTTTCTCTGAAAATGTGTCAGATATGAACAAAATACAATCATTAAGTGAACAGTAAGGTAAAACATACTGCCTTAGGCCTTTTAGGTACATCTTCATACTATCTAATTACATCAAGTGTTATAGAAAGCTTGGTGGCAAAATGGCAGAGTAGGTGGACTCTGAAGTCACCAGCTCCCGTGAACACAACAAATTCACTACTATTCATGGAGCAGTTACCCCTGAGAGAGAACTGAAAGCTGGATTAAAAGAACTCCCACAACTAAGGATGGTCCTGACAGAAGTGGAAGTGTCAAAATTCCCTTCTGGAGAGAAAAGAGCCACCTTTGAGTCATAGTGCTTCATGACAAGCCAGAAGCAATCTTTAGGTATGAAGCCTTCCTTGGAGGAGTCCAGGATCTGAGTAGGTGAAAATTGCCACAATAAGTAGCTTTTGGACTCAGCACAATCAAGATAAGTCTCATAATATTGGTCTTTTCTGAGAACAACAGGGAATACCCTTGTAAAAGCCACTGTACATAAGGGGAAAAAATCCTGCTCTTAAATGACCCATTCACAAGTTCACCCATTTCAGAAAGCAACATAAAATCACCAGAAAGGAAGGTCCTTACCAGTCCCTTGGTGACAAGAGATTCACTTGATAAGGTCTGTGTGCATGTTGGTGAGAGGTGAGACCTCCACAGGGACCGAGACATCAGTAGCAACCATTATTGTGACCTAGTATCATCTTTTGGCTACATATGCTACCACACACTATTGGAGTTCTTACCCTGGCTGTTATCCCAGGGTTCTGCCCCAACCACTAGATACAGCTCAGTCTAGGCAGACTGCCCACCCTTGTAACGGCCCCAACCAAGAGCAAGCCCTCAGGCCACTTGTATCCTGCATAGGTGGGGTGCCTGGAAACTCTGAAGCTGGGTGAGTGGGTCTGACTCTTGGGCAGGGCATGTGAAAGGGTCATGCCTGAATAACTGGAGAGTGGGACCTCTGCAGTCTGGAAACTGGGTCTGCTTCAGGCTGGATGCATGGGGCAGGTCTGTGTTAATGGGGTGTCTGGAACTGTGTGTGGTGGGGTTTTTCAGCTACAGCAGACTTGTTCTTCTCAAATAGCCACATAAGGGATCAGCCCCACATTCCGAAGCCTGAAGCAATTGGGAACTCCCATGGCTGGTGTTGGCACCATTCAGCTGCAATCTTGAGAAAGCTGACTACATTGAAGGCTGAAGGCCTTTAGCAGTTCTAAGCTCCTGAGTCTAGCAATCAGGTAGACTGAGAGCCTACTCCCTTAATGGAAAAATGGCAACAGGAATATGCGATTACACTTGGAGCCAACTGTACTTTGGCTCACCACACCCGAAAAATTATTGAAGGGCCCATATCATCCACACACAGCTGATCATTTCAAGCAGCTGGTCAGGGGAAGGCCTAGACTCCTCCAGGCATCTGCAGTAAGAACAACCCTGCCACAGCAGAAGGACACATGTAGCCCACACAGGAGACTCTCATAGAATATTTGGAACTGGTGATGAAAAGGGAGAGCATTGCAGGGCCTCATAAGGCATCTCATGTAAACTCACCTCTCCAAGATCAGGAGATGTAGCTGAAATACCTAATGCATAGAAATAAACAGAGAGAAAGAAGCACAAAAGGAGACCAAGGACTACATTCTAAGTAAAGGAGCAAGAAAAAATCTCCAGAAAAAAAAATAAGTGAAACACAGATAAACAATCTACCTGACAAAGACTACAAACTAAAACTCAATAGGATTCTCATTGATCTTGGGAGAAGAATTGATGAATTCAGTGAGAACGAAAAAGAATTGGAAAATATAAAAAAGAACCAATTAGAAATGAGGAATACAATACTGGAAATGAAAAATTCACTAGGGAATTAATACCAGAGTAAATGATACAGAAGAACGGATTAGCAACCTGGACAAAAGACAAGAGGAAGTCACCCAATGTGAACAGATAAAGGAATTAAAAAGAATGAGAACAGGCTAAGGGACCTCTGGGACAACATCAAGCACATTAACATTTGTATTATAGATGTCTCAGAAGGTGAAGAGAGAGACAAATTATCAGAGAATCTATTTGAAGACATAATAGCTGAAAACGTTCCTAACCTAAAAAGGAAACAGACATCCATGTACAGGAAGCACAGACAGCACCAAACAATACAAACCCAAAGAGAGCCATGGCAAGGCACATTATAATTAAAATGTCAAGAATCAAACATAAAGAGAAAATCCTAAAACCTGCAAGAGAAGGGGAACAAGTTACATATAAAGGAAACCTCATAAGGCTATCAGCTGACTTCTCAGCAGAAATCTTACAGTTTTGAAAGGAATGGAATGATATATTTAGTGCTGAAATGAAAAGACCTACAGCCAAGAATAATCTACCTGGCAAGGTTAACGTTCAGAATGGAAGGAAAGATAGTTTCCCAGACAAGCAAAAACTAAAGGAGTTTATTGCCAAGAAGCCAGCTTTACAAGAAACGCTAAAGGAAATTGCTTAAGTGGAAAAGATAAGACCACACATAGAAATGAGAAAATTATTTTTTAAAAAACAATAAAGTCACCAGTGAAGGAAAATATACAAAAAAGGTAGCAGATCAACCACCTACGAAGCTAATATGAAAGTCAAAAGACAAAAGTACTAAAATTACCTATTTCCATGACAAGAGGGTAATGGATACACAGACACAAAAAGAAGAGCTTAGCTATGATACCAAAAGCATAAAATGTGGGAGGAGGGTATTAAAAGAGTAGAGCTTTTAGAAAGAGATCAAACTAAAGAGACTATCAACTTAATACAGATGGCTATATTTGTGTATTATTATGTATGAACCTCATGGTAATCACAAACCAGAAACCTATAATAAATACACAAAAAATTAAGAGAGAGGAATCCAAACATACTGCTAAAGAAAGCCATCAAACCACAAGGTAAGAGAGCAAGAGAAGAAGAAAGGAACAGAGGAGAACTACTAAAACACCAATAAAAAGTAACAAAATGGCAATAAGTACATCCTTATCATTAGCCACTTTAAATATCATTGGACTAAATGCTCCAATCAAAAAGCATAGGGGGTCTTATTGGATAAAAAGAAGGACCCATATATATGCTGCATACAAGAGACTCATTTCAAACCTCACAAACAGAAAATGAAGTGATGGAAAAGATACTCCATGCAAAAGGCAATGAAAAGAAAGCTGGGGTATATCTGTAAATATCTATGCACCCAACATAGGAGCACCTAAATATATAAAGTAATTATTAACAACATAAAAAGAGAAATAGACAATAACACAATAATAGTAGGGGGCTTTAACTCTCCACTTACACCAATGGATAGATCAACCAAACAGAAGATCAATAAGGAAACATTGGCCTTAAAGGACACATTAGACAACATGGACTTAGATATAAAGAGAACATTCCATCCAAAAACTGCAGAATTCATATTCTTTTCAAAGACACATGGAACATTCTCCAAGACTGATCACATATTAGGCCACAAAACAAGTCTCAGTAAATTTAAGAAGATTGAAGTAATACCAAGCATCTTTTCTGACCACAAAAGTATGAAACTAGAAATAAATGACAGGAAGAAAATCAGAAATGCCTCAAATATGTGGAGGTTAAACAAAATGCTACTGAACAAAGATTGGGTCACTAAAGAAATCACAGGAGAAATTTAAAAAATACCTGGAGACAAATGAAAATGAAAATATGACATGCCAAAATGTATCGGATGAGGCAAATTGATTCTAAGAGGGAAGTATATAGTAATACAGGCCTACCTCAACAAACAAAAAAAGTCTCAAACAATCTAACAGTGCACCTAAATGAACTGGTAAGAGAAGAGCAAAGAAAGCCCAAAATCAGTAGAAGGAAGGAAATAATAAAAATTAAAGCAGAGGGAAATGAAATAGAGACTAAAAAAAATAGAAAAAATCAATGAAACAAAGAGCTGATTCCTTTAAAAGATAAAATTGACAAACTTTTAGACACAGCAAGAAAAAAGACAGAAGGCTCAGATAACTAAAATCAGAAATGAAAGAGGAGAAATTACAATGGACACTTCATGAATACAAAAGATTGTAAGAGAATACTATGAAAAGCTATATGCCAAGACATTGGAGAGATTGAAAACCTTTCTCTACCACTGGGACAAATTATCTGTTACCTTCATACAATACTGGTACATGGCTTAGAAAACTTTTGCTTGTGGCTTTTTAGCATCATCTTCATTAGTGACTTTTAATTCAATGCTGAGCAGTCTTCACACAGGCCCTCATACATATATGTTGAAGGAAAACTATTACTGACCTCACCATGCCAAGAGCTGGAAGTGACAGTTTCCCAGGAGAGATTTAAACATTTATCTACAGCTGGGAGAGAATACCTATAACCTCCATTCAAGGCAAGTATGCTGTGCAGAATAGCCCTGGCTTCTAACTGTTTCAGATCATCTACATAAGTGCCTCACACATTGCACTTCATAGCCTTTAGTCAGGCTTTCTCTCCATGTCATGAAAACGGCTTGTTTTTGAACTCAGCTGCCCGTATCTGTGAAAGGACTTCTTTCAAGGAGACATTGAAAAGTTTTCACTACTTCTGGGACAGATTATTGTAATTTTCATTCAAAGAGTTTAAAAAAACTCCTGCTTGTGGCTCTTTGATATCCTCTTCATAAGTGACTTTTTTCTTTCTTATTACTGCTATGTTTTATTGCAGTATCATTGGTTTATAACATTAGATAAATTTCAGGCATACATCTTAATATATTTTGAAATCTGTATAGATTACTTCATGTTCACAACCCAAAGTGTAACTACAATCCATCACCACACATGTTCCTTATCACTCTTTTTGCCCTCCTCCCTCCCGACTTCCCTTCCACAACCCAATCTCTGTTGTTATGTGTTTGTCTGTTGTTGTTTCTAACTTCTACTTATGAGTGAGGTCACATGGTATTTGACTTTTTTCTTCTGACATTTCACATAGCGTAATGCCCTCAAGGTCCACCCATGTTGTCCCAAATGGCTAGATTTGATCATTTCTTATGGCTGAGTAGTATTCCATTGTGTATATATACCACATCTTCTTTATCTATTCATCACTTGATGGGCATCTATGTTGCTCCCAAGTCTTGGGTATTGTGAATAGTGCTGCGATGATCATAGGGGTGCATGTAGCTTTATGCATTTGTCTTTTCAAGTTCTTTGGATAAATACCCAACAGTGGAATAGCTGGATCATATGGTAGATCTATTCTTAATTTTCTGAGGAATCTCCATGCTGTTTTCCATAGTGGCTGCACCAATTTGCACTCCCACCAGCAGTGTATGAAGATTCCCTTCTCTCCACATCCTCTCCAACACTTTTTCTTTCCTGTGTTGTTAATTATAGCCATTTTGAGCAGCAGGAACACACTTTCATGACGTGGGTGAGAGACCCAGAGGGAAGGCCAGGAATTGAAATGTTTCGGGTTCTTACCTCGATGATCTGAAAGAGCAAGAAACCAGGGTTATTCAGCACAGTTTCCTTTCCTCGAATGGAGGTTATTGATATGCCATTCGAGCTGTACTGAAATGTTTGAACGCCATCCTGGAAGAAACTCACTGCCACGGGATGGCGTGGTGAGGTGCTCCATGGTCGTCATCCCCAAGCTTGGGAGAGCCTCTGCCTGAACACCTTGGCCTGGAATTACAAGGCCTTTAGGAAGACCATATGAAAGAGATACAAGTGGGAGCTTTGTATACATGGCAGCAGAATTGTAAGAAAGTTGCAGGTGGTCAGTCCCATTGGTAGTGGGTTTCCAAACTCTCCTTGGGAGAAGTACGTCAGAGCTATGGGCAGCTGAGGGAGGGTGAACAGACTGTCTTGGTATTGGTGAGCCTGCCCGAGTGAAGCCTGTGAACTCCAATGTGTGAAGCTCTTGCCTGGACCACCTGAAACATCTTTGGAAGCCCGGGTGCTCTGCACAGTGTACTTTCCCTGAACGAAGCTGAGAGAGCTCTTCTCACATCGGTAGGGAAATATTTAAAAGCTCCCACCAGAAAATGTCCCTTCCACCTCTGGGCAAGGCTAGGTCGCCCATAGTTTTCTTTCATCACAGGCGTGTGAGAGCCTGCGTCTAAGACTGCTCTGCCTTGAATTGAAAGTCCCTTATGAAGGTGATCTCAAAGATCCACAAAGCAGAAGCCTGTCTAAACAGTGTAGCCACACTGAACTGTAGGAAAGTTATGGGTAATCACGCCCGGCAGTTGGGAAAGTCCCTCTGTCTCACCCTGGGAGATTTCCCTTCACCGCTCTGGGCAGCTGACAGCAGCGGGTACGTGATTTAAGTCACAGGGGAGAAAGCCTGAGTGAAGGCCTGCCACCTACCACAGCAATGTGTGAGGCCCTTCCCTAGACTATCTGAAACAGCTAGTTGCCAAGGCTTCTCTGCCCAGGGTACTTCCCTTGAATGTGTGTTATAGAGATAGCGTCTCCCAGAAGTAGTCACATGTTTAAAAGAGCTCCCTGTAGGATAAGACTTGTAGCTCCTGGCAAGCTGAGCCCTGTAGTAATCCTCCTTCGTGAAATGCAGGTGAGACCCTGTGAGTAGACTGCTCAGCATCGAATGCAAGGTCTCCTAGGAAGACGATCCATGACAGCCACCACCTCTGGTTTTTCTAATTCTTATAGCCTCACTGTAGGAAAATAACACATGTTTTTTTCCATTGCTTCTGATACGGTTTTGGTCTCTATTTGAATGAATTTCCTTTACAGCTTTGAGTAGCTCTATACAGCATGTACATTATTTTAAATTCATGGGGCATCAAGCCTGTGTTTAGCTTGCAAGCTTATGTGCCAGTCATTGACCTCACTGAGTTCTAAAATTTGGTACCCAGGGCTTTTATGCATAGTGTATTTTCCTTGCATTTGTGTTGTTCATATTTTTTCCCAGGATGAGGAAAATGTTTAAATGCTTTCCTAGTCAAATATGACTTACTCTTATTGATAAATGAAGCTCATTAATTATTCTTCTTCATCACATTCCAGTGAGATCCTGTTTAAAGTGTGCGTGGCTATGTTTTAATTGTCATCTATGAACATGCTCCTTAATAGTGATGGCTTGAGATGTAATGTTCATGTGTCGTTGAACTTTGAACTCAACCCCTTCCTTGTACACAGCATGTTACAACTGTTTTTTAACATTTACCACTGAGAGAGAACTGAAAACTGTATAAAAAGTACCCTTGTATCATAGGACATTCCTGTGTGAGCCAGAAGAGCCAGAAACTTGTGCTTTAGGGACAAAAGCCTCCTGCATTAGCTGCAGAGCTTCACAGACTGGTGGGAGCAACACTAATGTATTCAGCCTTTTCTGGATGATTGGGAGACTTGACCAGGTGAATGTTACCACTCAAAGCATCATTCTCACTCAGCATAACTGAAACACATGTTATAATATCTGGCTTTGCTGGCTGTTAACTACAACAGTGAATATCCCTAGAAAAGCTTTCA
Organism: Equus caballus; assembly: GCF_041296265.1. Taxonomy (NCBI): domain Eukaryota; kingdom Metazoa; phylum Chordata; class Mammalia; order Perissodactyla; family Equidae; genus Equus; species Equus caballus. The sequence continues at coordinate 25,459,133 of NC_091687.1, forward strand.
GACAGAATCAGAAAAAGGCCAGCTCTTAAAGTGCCCAAACACAAACTCACCCATTTTGGAAAGCAAACTAAAATCACCAGAAAGTAATGTGTAAAGTCTTTTGGTTAAAAGAGAGTCACCTGATAGTGTGTGGTTGCATCTCGGTGAGATGTGAGACCTCTCCAGGGACTGAGACATTGGTTGCTAACATTATGGTTACCTAGGACAAGCATACTGACAAAGATGTTGGCAGACACTGTTGGAGTTCTTCCCCTGGCATGTTAGCCCAGGGTCTGCCCTGCCCACTAGAGTGCTGATTTAATCCAGCTCAGCCCCAGCAGGCAGCCCACCCTAAGGACTGACCCCACCCACAACAAGTCCTTGAGCAACTTTTAGGCCTGCCTGAATCATCTGCAGGCAGGTGAGTTGATCTGCTTCTGTTGGGTAGGCTGGGTCTTGGGAGTGGGTGTAGTGCGTGTGGGCCTCTACAGTGGGGCAACTGGGTCCACTTTGGGGCACTGGGATGTGCACACTGGCAAGGACTGTGTTGAAGGTGGGTGTGGGCCTTGTGCTGTGGGGCTTAACAATGCAGAAGACTAGTGCTTCTGAAACAGCCACACGGTGGATCATCCCTGCCTTCCAAGGCCTGAAAATGTTGGGTTATCCTGTGCCTGAGGCCAGCCCTACTCAGCTACAATCCTGAAGGTGCTGACAACAGCCTTTCAGGTAAGACACCTACAGAATTTCTATGGCCTCGAGCCTAGGAACCAGCCACACTGGGGGCCTACCTAGTTAAAAGAAAACCTTCAAAAGGAATGTGCTATTAGACATTGCAGCCAAGTGTGATGGGGCTCCCCAAACATGAGAAACTGACTGAAGTTTCCATAGCAGCCACAGGCAAGTGAGCATTAGAACCAGCTAGCCAGGGGGACTGCCTATACTCCCTGGACACCTGCATCAAGATCAACTCTGCTGTCACAATAGAAGAACACATGTAGCCCACACAGTGTTCACACCTAGAGCATTTGGAACTGGTGATGAGAGGGAAGTACACTGCTGGACCTCAGAAAGGTGTGTCCTACATAAGGCCACTTCTCCAAGACAGCAGATGTAGCTGACCCACCCAATACATAGATATAAGCACAGAGAAAGAGGCAAAATGAGGAGGCAAAGGAATACATTCCAAGCAAGGGAATGAGACAAAGCACCTGAAAAAGTACTAAATTAAACAGAAATAAACAATCTACCTGACAAAGAGTTTAAGCAAAAGATCATAAGGATGCTCACAGGTCTTGAGAGAAGAATGAATGAACACAGTGAGAACATCAACAAATAATTGGGAAATATAAATAAATCTATGAGAAATGAGGGATACAATACTGGAAATGAAAAACCAACTAGAGTGACTAAATAACAGAGCAGATGATTCAGAATAACAGATCAGTGTGCTGGACTAAAGACTGGAGGAAATCACCCATGCTGCACAGATAAAAGAAAAAGTATTAAAAAGAATGAGAACAGTCTAAGGGAAATCTGGCATAAAATCAAGAGCAGTAACTTCGTATTATAGGTGTCCCATAAGGAGAAGAGAGAGACAAAGGGGTAGAGAATCTATTTGAAAATAATAGCTGAAAACTTTCCTGACCTATGGAAGGAAACAGATATCCAAGTACAGGAAGCACAGAGAGCACCAAACAAGAGAAACCCCAAAAAGCCCACATCAAGACACATTATAATTAAAATGTCCAAAATTAAAGAGAAAGAATCCTAAAAGCTGCAAGGGAAAGGTAACAAGTGACATAGAAAGGAAACCCCCTAAGGCTGACTTCTCAGCAGAATCCTTACTGGCTAGAAGGGAGTGAGATGACATATTTATTTAAAGTGCTGGAAGGAAAAAACCTAGAACCAAGAATACTCTCCCTGGCAATGTTAGCATTCAGAATGGAAGGAGAGATAAAGTTTCCCAGACAAGCAAAAATTGACAGACTTTATCACCAAGAAGCCAGTTTTACAAGAAATGCTAAAGGGACTTATTTAAGTGGGAAGAAGAAGACCACAAATATGAATAAGAAAATTATCCACAAAAAGGCAATAAAATCATTGGTAAGGGCAAAAATACAGTGAAAGTAGTAGATCAACCACCTATGAAAATAATGTGACAATCAAAAGACAAATGTACTAAAATTACCTGTTTCAATGATAAGAGGGTAATGTATACACACATAGAAGAAGAGGTTAGATATGACATCAAAAACATAAAATGTGAGAAGAGAGCAGTAAAAGAGTAGAGCTTTTATTTAATTTTTAAAAATTTTTAGGGATTGGCACCTGAGCTAACATCTGTTGCCAATCTTCTATTTTCTCCTTCTCCTCCTCCTCCTCCTTCTTCTTCTCCCCAAAGCCCTGCAATACATAGTTGTATATTGTAGTTGTAGGTCCTTCTGGTTGTGCATGCAGCATACCACCTCAGCATGGCCTAGATGAGCATGTCTGCACCCAGGATCCAAACAGGTGAAACCCCAGGCCACCAAAAGTGAAATCAACCACTTGGCCACAGGGTAGAACTTTTATTTATTTTTAAATTTTTCCTTCTTCTCCCCAAAGCTCCACAGTACATAGTTGTATATTTTAGTTGAGGGTCCTTCTAGTTGTGGCATGTGTGATGCCACCTCAGCATGGCTTGATGAGCAGTGCTAGATTCACACCCAGGATCCGAACTGGCAAAACCATGGGCCACCAAAGCAGATCACACAATCTCAACCACTCAGCCACAGGGCCAGCAGGGTAGGGCTTTTAGAAAGATGGGAGACTAAAGAGACCATAAAAGGGTCAGCCCAGTGGTACAGCAGTTAAGTTTACACATTCAGCTTTGGTGGCTTGGGGTTTTCCAGTTCAGATCCTGGGTGCAGACCTATGCACCACTTATCAAGCCATGCTGTGGCAGGTGTCCCACCTATAAAGTAGAGGAAGATAGGCATGGATGTTAGCTCAGGGCCAATCTTTCTCAGCAAAAAAAGAGGAGGATTGGCAGTGGAAGTTACCTCAGGACTAAGCTTCATCAAAAATAAATTAATTGAATAAAGAGACCATCAGGGGCTGACCCAGGGGTGCAGTCGTTAAGTTCACACATTCTTCTTTGGCAGCCTAGGGTTCATGGGTTCAGATCCTGGGTGTGGACATGGTGCCACTTGGCAAGCCATGCTGTAGCAGGCATCCCATATATAAAGTAGAGGAAGATGAGCATGGATATTAGCCCAGGGCCAGTCTTCCTGAGCAAAAACAGGAGGACTGGCAGCAGATGTTAGCTCAGAGCTGATCTTCCTCACACACACAAAAGAGACCATCAACTTAATGTAATTGCGATGTATGTCGACTATTATCTATGAACCTCATAGTAATCACAAACCAGAAAAGTATAATGAATACACAAATAATTGGAGAGAGAAACCCCAACATAATACTAATGAAAGTCATCAAACCACAAAGGAAGAAAGCAAGAGAAAAGCATGCAACGGAGAAGAACTACTAAAACACCCAGACAAAAGTAACAAAATGGCAATAAGTACGTATCAATCAATAGCTATTTTAAATGTCAATAGACTAAATGCTCAAATCAAAAGGCATATGGTGGCCTCTTGGATATAAAAACAACACCCATATATATGCTGCATAGAAGAGATATACTTCAGACTTAAAGACACTCACAAACTGAAAGTGAAGCAATGGGAAAAGATACGCCATGCAAATGGCAAAGGCAAGAAAGCTGGGGTAGCAATACTTATATCAGACAAAATAAACTTTAAAACAAACACTGTAACAAGACCCAAGAATGGCACTACATAATGATAGAGGGAACAATCCAACAAGAGGATATAACACTTTTAAATATTTATGTACCCAACACATGAGCCCCTAAGTGCTCATATAGAGCAATTTATTAACACACATGGGATAAATAGTAACAATAATAGTAGGTGATTTAACACTCCACTTACACCAATGTGTAGATCATCCAAACAGAAGATAAATAAGGAAACATTGGTCTTAAATGGCACATTAGACCAGATGGACTTAGTGGATATATATAGAACAATCCATCCAAAAACCAAAGAATACAAATTGTTTTCAAAGGCACATGGAACATTTTCCAGGATTGATCACATATTAGACCACAAAACAAGTCTCAATAAGTTTAAGAAGAGTGAAATAATATCAAGCAGCTTTTCTGACCACAAAGGTATGAAACTAGAAATCAACTACAGGAAGAAAATCAGAAAAGCCACAAGTAGGTGGAGATTAAACAAAATGCTCCTGAACAACGATTGTGTCAATGAAGAAATCAATGGAGAAATCAAAAGATACCTGGAGACAAAGGAAAAGGAAATAGAACACGCTAAAATCTATGGGATACAGCCAAAGTGGTCCTGAGTTAGAACTTTATAGCAGTATAGGCCTACCTCAACAAACAAGAAAAAACTCAAGTGAACAATCTAACAGTACACCTACAGGAAATGGAAAAAGACGAACAAACAAAGCCCAAAATCAGTAGAAGGAAGGAGAGAATAAAAATCAGAGCAGAAATAAATGAAATGGAGACTAAACAATAGAAAAAATCAATGTAACCCAGAGCTGGTTCTTTCAAAAAATAAACAAAATTGACAAACCTTTAGCTAGACTCACCAAGAAAGAAACAGAGAAGGCTCAAGTAAATAAAATCAGAAGTGAAAGAGGAGAAATTACAATGGACACTTCAGAAACACAAAAGATTATAAGAGAATATTACAAAAACCTATATGCCACCCAATTGGATAATCTAGAAGAAATGGACAAGTTCTTAGAGTCATACAACCTTCCAAAACTGAATCAAGAAGAAATAGAGAATTTGAATACACCAATCATCAGTAAGAAGATTGAAACAGTAATTAAAAACCTCCCCAAAAATAAAAGTCCAGGACCAGACCAGTCCCTGGTGAATTCTACCAAACATTTAAAGAAGACTTAACACCTATCCTTCTCAAACTCTTCCAAAAAATGAAGAGGGGAAATGTCCTAACTCATTCTGTGAAGCCAACATCACCCTGATACCAAAACCAGACAAGGACAATGCAAAAAAAAAGAAGATTATAGGCCAATATCACTGAAGAACATCGATGCAAAAGTCCTCAATAAAATACTAGCAAATCAAATACAACAATATGTTAAAAAGATCATGTACCATGGTCAAGTGGGATTTATTCCAGGGATGCATAGACGGTTCACATCTGCAAATCAATCAATATCATACACCACACTAACAAAATGAATAATAAAAATCACATGATCATCTCAATAGAGGCTGAGAAAGCATTTCAAATGATACAGAATCCATTTCTGATAAAAACTTTTAGTAAAATAAGTATAGAAGGAAACTACCTCAAAATAATAAAGGCCATATATGACAAGCCCACAGCTAATATCATTCTCAATGGAGAAAAATGTATAGCTATCCCTCTAAGATCAGGAATCAAACAAGGATGGCCACTTTCACCTCTCTTATTTAACATAGTATTGGAAGTCTTAGCCAGAGCAATCAGGCAAGAAAAATAAATAAAAGGGATGAACATTGGAAAGTAAGAAGTGAAACTATCCCTATTTGCAGCTGACATGACTTTACATATAGAAATCTTGAAAGAATCCACTAAAAAACTTTTACAAACAATAAGTGAATATGGTCAAGCTGCAGGTTACAAATGAACACACAAAAATCAGTTGCATTTCTATACACTAACAACAAAGTAGTGGAAAGAGAAATTAAGAAGACAATCCTATTTACAATTGCACGAAAAGGAATAAGATACCTACAAATAAACTTAACCAAAGAGGTGAACGTTCTGTACACTGAAAACTACAAATCATTGTTGAAAGAAATTCAAGAAGACACAAAGAAATGGAAAAATATTCCCTGCTCTTGGATTTGAAGAATTAAAACAGTTAAAATGTCCATACTTCCTAAAGCAATCTACAGATTCAGTGCAACCTGTATCAAAGTTCCAACAATGTTTTTCACAGAAATAGAACAAAAACTTCTAAAATTTATATGGAATAACAAAAGACCCTGAATAGCCAAGGGAATCCTGAGAAAAAAGAACAAAGCTGGAGGTATCACACTCCCTGATCTCAAAATGTACTACAAAGTTACAGTAACCAAAACACCATGGTACCGGCACAGAAACAGACATACAGATCAATGAAACAGAATCAAGAATCCAGAAGTGAACGCACACAAACATGGACGACTAAATGTCAACAAGGAAGCACAGAATATACAATGGAGAAAAGAAAGTCTCTTCAATAAATGGTGTTGGGATAACTGGACAGCCACGTACAAAAGAATGAAAGCAGACCATTATCTTATACCATACACAAAAATCAACTCAAAGAGGATAAAAGACTTGAATATAAGATTTGAAACCATTAAGATTTTAGAATAAAACACAGCCAACACACTCTTCAAAATCTGTCTTTGCAGCACTTTTTCAAATATCATGTTTGATTGGGTAAGGGAAACAGAAAAATAAACAAATGGGACTACATCAAACTAAAAAGCTTCTGTACAACAAAGGAAACCATCAACAAAATGAAAAGACAACGTAACAATCTGGAGAAGATATTTGCAAACCATATATCAGAGAAGGGGTGAATATCGAAAATATACAATGAATTCATACATCTCAACACCAAAAAAAAGCTAAAAACACAATTTAAAAATCAGCAAAGGATCTGAACTGAGATTTCTTCAAAGAAGATATACAGGTGGCCAACAGGCACATGAAAAGATGTTCAATATCATTAACTATCAGGGAAATGCAAATCAGAACTACAATGAGATATCACCTCACTCCCATCAGAATGGTAATAATTAACAAGACAAGAGACAATAAGTGTTAGAGAGTATGTGGAGGGAAGGGAACCCTCATACAGTGCTGGTGGAAGTGCAAACTGGTGCAGCAACTATCAAAAGCAGTAGCGAGTTTCCTCAGAAAATTAATAATATATCTACCATATGATTCAGCTATTCCACTACTGGGTATTTATCCAAAGAACTTGAAAAGACAAATGCGTAAAGTTACATGCACTCCTATGTTCATGGCAGCACTATTCACAATAGCCAAGACTTGGAAGCAACTTGGGTGCCCATCAAGTGACGAATGGATAAAGAAGATGTGGTATATATATATACACAATGGAATACTACTCAGCCATAAAAAAGGATGAAACCCGGACATTTGTGACAATGTGTACGGACCTTGAGGGTATTATGCTAAGTGAAATAAGTCTGCGGGAGAAAGTCAAAACTGTATGATCTCACTCATAAGATACATACAAGACAAACACATAGCAACAGAGATTGTATCAGTGGTTACCAAGGGGGGAAGTGGAGAGGGAGGAGGGCAAAATCAGTGATTAGGCACATGTGTGGTGATGGATTGTAATTAGTTTTTGCATTGTGAATATAATGTAATGCACACAAATTTCAAAATATATTAAGATGTATGCCTGAAATTTATTTAAGGCAATAAAAATAATAATAATAAGGGAAAAAAGTCACTTATGAAGAGGATATTCAAGAGCCACAAGAAGGAGTTTTTCCAAACTTTGTAACCTGTTTGAACAAAAGTTACAAATAATCTATCCCAGATGTAGTGAAAACTTAACTGTCTCCTTGGAAGAAGTCCCTTCACAGATACGGGCAGCTGAGTTCAACAACAACCCGTGTTCATGACCTGGGAGAGAAAGACTGACTACTGACTAAAGGCCATGAACTGCAATGTTTGAGGCACTTACCTAGATGATCTGAAACAGCCAGAAGCCAGGACTATTCTGCACAGTGTACTTTCCTTGAATAGAGATTATAGACATTATCTCCCAGCTATAGGGACATGTTTAGTGCTTTCCTGGGAAAATTTCACTTCCAGGTCCTGGCATGGTGAGGTCTGCAATAGTTTTCCTTCAACACATGCATGTGAGAGCTTGTGTGAAGACTGCTCAGTGTTGAATTAAAAGTCACTTGTGAAGACTATGGTAAAGAGTCACAAGAGAAAGTTTTTCTAAACCGTGCACCAGCATTGTATGAAAGTAAGTGATAATCTGTCCCAGCAGTAGAGAAAGGTTTTCAATCTTTCCTTGGAATAAGTTCCTTCACAGCTATGGTCAGCTGAGTTTGACTTTCTCCCTCAGACTTATTTCACTTAGCATAATACCCTCAAGGTCCGTACACATTGTCACAAATGTCCTGGTTTCATCCTTTTTTTTATGGCTGAGTAGTATTCCATTGTGTATATATATATATATATATATATATATATATATATATATATACCACATCTTCTTTATCCATGCTTTCACAAAATGAGAGAGAGCCTAAGTGAAGGAAATGAACTGCAAGGTGTACAAAGGAAGTTACTAGGTTAATCCTAAAGTGATCTAGGCCAGAGCTTTTCTGCACAGTGTACTTTCCTTGAATATGTGTTATGGATATTCTCTCCCAGCAGTGGTGAAATGCTAGAAGGTCTCCTGGGAAAATTTCACTCTCTAGCTCCTGGTATGGTGAGGTCAGCAATAGTTTTCGTTCATCACATGCATGTGAGCACCTGTGTGTAGACTGCTTGGCATCGAATTGAAAGTCACTCATGAAGATGATATTAAAGAGTCACAAGCAGGAGTTTTTCTAAAGCATGTAACCTCTTTGAATGAAAGTTACAAATAATCCATCCCAGAGGTAATGAAAACTTTTAAATGTCTCCTTGGAAGCAGTCTTTTCACAGATATGGGCAGCTGAGTTCAACAACCACCTGTTTTCATGACATGGGGGAGAGAGCCTGACAAAAGGCCGTGAAGTGCGATGTGTCTAAAGGAACTTAGCAGGACGATCCTAAAGAGCTACAGGCCACAGATATTCTGCAATGTTTACTTTCCTTGACTGTATGTTATAGATATTCAATCCAAGCTGTTGTTTCACGTTTGAACGCTCTCCAAGGAAAATGTCACTTCCAGAACCTGGTAGGCTAAGCTCAGTAAAAGTTTTCCTTCATCACATATGATAGAGAGCTTGAGTGTGTACTGAAAAGCAATTTAATAAAAGTCACTTATCAAGAAGACCCTAAAGAGGTACAAGCAGGAGTTTTTTCCCACTGTGATCCTTCATTGAATGGATCTTACAGATAATTCATCGCAGCTGAAGTGAAAACTTTTAACTCTCTCCTTGGAGGAAATCTCTTCATAGTTACAGGCAGCTGAGTTCAACAAGAAACTGGTTTCATGACATGGGAGTGAGAGACTGAGAGAAGGCTGTGAACTGCAATTTGTGTAAAGGAAATTACCAAAACTATCCTAAAAAACAAGCCAGAGTTTTTCTTCATAGTGTAATTTCCTTGAATCTGAGTTATAGATATTCTATCTCTTACATAGATATTCATTCTATCTATACAATTATAGTTATATTCATTCTATCTATGTAATGAAATATTTAAAAACTCTCCAGGGACAATGTTATTTCTATCTCCTGCCACAGTGAAATCATCAATAATTTTCCTTCCTAACAGGGGTGTGAGAGCCTGTGTGTAGACTGCTTGGCATTGAATTAAAAGTTACTTATGAAGACTATATGAAAGAGCCATGAGCAGGAGCTTTTCTCAACCACATACCCCCAGTCAACCAAACTTACTGATAATCTGTCCCATCTGTAGTGAAAATTTTTAACTGTATCCTTTGATGTAGTCCCTTCACAGCTACAGGCAGCCTATTTAAGCAGGAACATGCTTTCCTGACATAGGACAGAGAGCCTGAGGGAAGATCATCAACCACAAAGTGTAAGGCACTTACCTAGATGATCTGAAACAGCTAGAAGCTAGGGTTTATCTGTAGCGTGTACCCTCACTGAAAGAATATAGATATTCTCCCCGAACTGTAGTGAAATGTTTAAAAGTTCTCCTAGATGAATGTCTCTTGCAGCTCCTGACAAGCTGAGCTAAGTCATAGTGTTCCTAGAACCAAAATGAGTTCTTTTCTAATGAGTTAAATCAGACGCTACACCAGAAATAGTTGTCTCACAAAGTAATGTGTATTTGGGGCAAATTGGAGAAAATGAGGAATAATTTCCAGAATCATGGCATCCCCAAACAAAGGGAAGCAGGGACATTTATTTGGGATAGGGAATGTATATTGAAAAGATAGAGGTGGGTATCCTCTTGTTCAGGCTCAGTTGGAAAACATGATTCCACATACTCTTCAGGTGATGGTAATAAGGTCTAAGCTACTCCTGGAGAGATCTTAGCATGAAAAATAAGGCAGAGGTTATAGTAATGGCTCTCATGCAGAGGACTAGTCTGGTTCCTGGTGGTTGGTGATGACATCTTCTTAACATAAAAAAATGAAAGAGAACAATTTGGGAAAAGTTAAAATGTCCAAGCTCACTCTTTTTTTTTTTTTCTGCTTTATCTCCCCAAAGCCCCCCCCCGTACACAGTTGTATATCTTAGTTGCAGGTCCCTCTAGTCGTGGGATGTGGGACGCCACTTCAATGTAGCCTGACAAGCAGTGCTATGTCCGCGCCCAGGATCTGAACCCTGGGCTGCCACAGTGGAGTGCACGAACTTAACCACTTGGCCACGGAGCCAGCCCCGTGAACTCACTCTTGAAATCCTTGGTTTATCTAGTCAGTGAGAAAAACCAACAATAGTTTTTATGCTGATCCTGATTCTTAAAAGGCACAGGACAAAGTTGCATTTTCATTAACTGCCTCGAGATGAGCATGGGCATTGTCAGAGTGACCATTAGAGGAGCAGAATTTCAAGCTAGTCTCAAATAGGTTTGGGGCCGAGCATTAAGCTCAGGCATAGGCCTACATTCTTTCTAACAATGATCTGTAATAACATAAATGCGTTTAAAACACGTTCAGTAGATCTGCATACTTATACCCTCAATCCGGATTTGAACAGCTTTATTACAGTTTACACACTGGGTTGCCCATCCTTCTCTGGTGAACCAAATCCTTCTGCACAGGAACGTGAAACCTACTTAGACACCGACCGTATCTAAAAGGCATGCGGGGGCTGGCCCCGTGGCCAAAGGGTTAAGTTCACGTGCTCCACTGCAGGCGGCCCAGTGTTTCGTTGGTTCAAATCATGGTCGTGAACATGGCACTCCTCATCAAACCACACTGATGTAGCATCCCACATGCCACAACTAGAGGGACCCACAACGAAGAATATATAACTATGTACCGGGGGGCTTTAGGGAGAAAAAGGAAAAAAATAAAATCTTTAAAAGGCATGCGGTTGGTAAGGATACAGGGCAGAGGATCAGGGGCATAGGGAGTCATGACTTATCTGGATAGGGCTGCTAACACAAGAGGATCAAAATCCAGTGTTTGTGGGAAAACTCAGTGTCCTCAATTGTCTGTGATGGTCTCCCTGGATGTTTAGCGCTGGGGACCTTGATTTCTTAAATTGTACCATTGTGTGGTGCATCCAAGGGGTGACTCCTTGTAGTTTTAGGGAAGAGTGTGTGGTAAGTGACACCAAGCGAGGCCCCACCCAACACGGATGTAGCTGATCTTGGGACAAACCGCTTGTCCACGTTTGAAGACAGCACAAGCACTCTTAAGGAGACCCAACTCTGTTGGTTTGGGGATTAGAATCTTCCCTCATTGGTTTATCATCCAGTCCTTGACTATTAGGGACCACTGATAATCCTGTGTAGTGGCTTCCCTCAATTCATCCGGGGTAAGTTCACGGAAGGTGTCAGTTCATACGAGGGTAGCATGGGAATTAATGGTAACTGGAAAAGCTCTGCTGATGGACCGGCCATTTTTGCAGCTGCAGCTGCCAACTTATTTCCTTTTGTGACTTCCGATTCCCCACTTGGATGGCCTTTACAATGGAGCCCCGCTACTTCCTTGGGGCCCTGTACCACTTCTGGCACTTTAAGGATCTCTGGCCCATGTCTAATGTCCGTGGTTCACTCTGGACAGCTCTGTGGTCAGCAATCACTGGTGGGCAAACATGGCTAATAGGTCCATTGGAATCAAGGAGCAGGGTAGCTAGGTTGAAGGTATGACAGGGTTTTAAAGAAATCTGAGGGGAATCTAGCAGCATGGCTTGATATTGTAGTATTCTATTCTTAGATAGCCGCAGATGTCCTTCAGTCTAGGATGCAGGAGACTTGCTCAGGGAGGGGAGACAGGGTTTGAGGGGAAGCTTTGGCGAGGGTTGGGGAAGTGGTGGTGCACACCATCCTAGGTTGGCCCATAGTCCATTTTCCTGATTTCTTGATTAACAGGCAGATGGCAGCTACAAGTCTCAAGCATGGGGGCCATTCTTTTGCCACGGTGTCTAGCTTACCTCATTCAAAGGGGTCCGTTTCTGGCCCCTGTCCTTTGCCAGAGAGGCTTTCCTGTGAATCCAACCTTAGGGATCCAAAGATGGCAGAAACCCAGCCATCCCCTTTAGACACCTTATATCCCTTACGGCTAAGAAGTTGAACATACTTAACTGAATTCTGACACTATCTATCTACCTGGGGGTAGAATCAGGTCCCACAGGATTACCCTTCTCCCTGCCTCCATTTTAGGTGCCACTTGCAAGTTCAGGTTGTCACCTGTGCTCCTGACCAACCGGCGACAAGACCGCAGGTTCCCAGAACACCCTCCTCGGGTTTGAGTGCTTTGATAGAGCGGCTCACAGAACTCAGGAAAACCTTTTACTTATTAACAGCCAGACGGAAGAGATGCCTAGAGCAAAACATGTGGAGAAGGGCCGAGGAACTCCCAGAGCCTCTCTGGGTGTGCCACTCTCCCCAAACCTCCACGTGTTTGCCATCGTGGCAGCTGTCTGAACACCATCCTTTTGGGATTTAATGGAGACTTCATCACCTAGGTGTAGTCGATTCAATCATTGGCTGTTGGCAATTGAACATGATCTTAAGCCCCTCTCCCCCCTCTCTCTGCCCCCCAAGGGGTGGGTTGGGGGCAGGGATGGGCCTGAAACTTCCAACCCCCAAATCACACAACTGGTTTCCCTGGTGACCAGCCCCCACCCTTAGGGCCTTTCCAACACTCACCTTGTTAGCACAATTCAGGTGGTGTTGAAAGGGGCTTGTTAGGAATAACACAAGACAATCCACTTCACCTTTATTGCTCTGGACTGATTTCAGGAACTGAGGACTAAAGTAATTATTAGAACAAAAGATGCCCCATATGGCTCTCATATGGGAAATTACAGGAGTTTTAGGAGCTCTGTGCTAGAAACAAAGTGCAGCTGTTTACTGTTATATAACTCCAGGAGTGTACAGCATTGATAGCACTTAGGTCTTGAGCAACTCTATATCCCCCTGTTCTGAAAACTTACTGATTATGGGAAAGATTCCTCTTTATGGCTCCTGCCTTCAAGGGGTGTATGTTTTACCCAGGGCCAGCGACCTTCCTGCTTCCATTTTACCTTTCCAGGCGTGGCACTGGCTGCACACTCCACCTGTTCTTCTGCCCATAATTCTGAGTTAGATGTGCTAAAGACAGGGAGGGGAATCTCTTCCTTCTCAGGTACTGCTGTATCCTGTAAGAGGGCCATGAGCTCACCTCCCCCACTTTTTTGTGCTTGGATCTCGATTTTCTCTTGATCCCAGCCTGTGGAGGCCCCTAACTTAGATAGCATGTCCCTCCCCAGAACGGGAGGGGAACAGGGCATTCTGGTGCACACAGTGAGGGATACCTTCAGCAGTTTTGATCCTGTTTCACAAGTCCAGGGCTCCAGAAACCTTTGGGCCTCTCTCTTTCCTGAGACCTCTTTCAGTTCACACTTTCCTTCAGAAAGGTTTCCCTTTGGGGCATTCAACACCGGGAACATGGCTCCACGATGGAGCAAAGATTCAACCTGCTCTCCTCCTCCTGCCAAGGTGACCCGGGCCTCCTGGGGCCAGCAGGGGAGCCCCACAGCCCCATCATATCTCATCTGTCATCAAGGGAAGCTGCCACAGCTCTGTCTTGTTTGATCCCTTTCCTCTCTGGGGATGGTTCAGAGAATCCTGCCACCAACGCCCTTCCTGTTGGCAGTCCGCACACCGATTAGCCCCCGATGTTGTTGGTGGCCTCCTGGCCCCTTGGTGGGGGCCGAGGTTACCCATGGCAGATGCCTTGTCTCCCTCAGTTTACCTTGAGGAGACTGGAAGTCCACAGTGAGCAGGGCAGCCTGCCTTTTCATCTTCTTGTCTTCCTTTTCATCCTCAGCCTCATGCCTCTCATAGTTGTGCAGGACTGGTATCAGGACTAACAACCAACTTTCGGAGTTTACTATGGGTGTCTGAAGCACTTCTGAGATCTGAAATACAGATCGAGATTCACTGTACTACCCCAGGCCTCCAGCTCCCAATCTGCGTCTCGCCGAGGCAGTCCTGCAGCCTCTGCAACAAAGTGGAGGGGTTTTCCTTACGGCCCTATTGCATCTCTCTTAATTTAGGCCATTTGCTGGGTGGCTGGCTTACTCTTTTCAAGGCTTTAAAAAGCAAACCCCAAAAATATCCTCCCTTTCCTTGATTCTCTGGATCACTGGGATTCCACTCTGGGGCAGTCTCTGGCACAGCCTGTTCACCAGGCCTGCGGATGTCTGATCTTGGGTCGTCTTCCTTCCCTGCTTGTTCTCTGGCTTTGAACAGAACAGATGACTTTTCCTCAGGTGTGAGGCGTGTAGTCACAGGCTTGGAATATCTACCCAGGTCAGCTCATGAGTGTGGAAGATTCCCTTCGTCGGGTTTGTGAACTCCTCTGGGTCAGTGCTCAGTCCTTTTGTGTGTGCCTTCGAATTACACAGGTCTGAGGTGGAAAAGGGGATGTGCACATCAATAAGCTTCCCCTCACCATGAGGCACCTGTCTTAGGGGCTATATCCTGGCTGTATCACTCATTCCTAATCTGGCTGTACACTTTTGAAGAGGAGGAGGAAGGGTCTCTGCTTGTGTCAGAGTCCAATTCCCTGTATGGGGATCGCAGGGGGAGAACAGCAAGGGGTTTGGCCCTGTTCCAGCTCTGGCTCAAGCAGAGGTCAGTTAGGGGGCTACGGTGGAGGTCCCCCAGGGCTCACCAGCTGGCCTAACAGTGGGGCCGAAGCTGGGGTATGTGAGCAAGGTGGACTCTGAGGTGGGCTTTCCTTAGCATTTGCACCCTCCTCCAGATTCCACCAGCCCTGTTACAGTCTCCACACTGGGTTGCCCGCCTGTCTTTGATGGACCTACTCTTGCTGCCCAGGAAGGTGCAACCGCCTTGGACGCCTACTCTGCCCAAATGGCATGGGGTTGGTAAGGATCCAGGGCAGAACCTCGGGTGGATAGGCAGTCACTACTTATCTGGATAGGGTTACTGAAATGAGAGGTTCAAATCAGAGAGTGGTCTTTCAGGAAAACTCAGAGTCCTGAATTGTCTGTGACCACCTCTCTGGATGTTCAGGGCTTGGCACCTTACTTTTTTTCTTTTCCTTTTTTTCCTTTTACCCTTGCATAGTGGATTGGAGAGGTGACTCCTTGTAATTTTAGGGGAGAGTGTGTGATTAGTGACACCAAGCGAGGCCCTACCCAACACGGATTTAGTGGATCTTGGGACAAACCGCTTGTCCACATTTGAAGACAGCACGAGCACTCTTAAGGAGACCCAACTCTGTTGGTTTGGGGACACGGATCTTTCCTCATTGGTTTATCATCCAGCCCTTGACTATTAGGGACCACTGATAATCCTGTGTAGTGGCTTCCCTCAATTCATCCGGGGTAAGTTCACGGAAGGTATCTGTTCATATGAGGGTAGCGTTGGAATTAATGGTAACTGGAAAAGCTCTGCTGATGGAGCGGCCATTTTTGCAGCTGTAGCTGCAGCTGCCAACTTATTTCCTTTTGTGGCTTCTGATTCCCCACTTGAATGGCCTTTACAATGGAGCCCAGCTACTTCCTTGGGGCCCTGTACCACTTCTGGCACTTTAAGGATCTCTGGCCCATGTTTAACGTCCATGGTTCACTCTGGAGAGCTCTGTGGCCAGCAATCACTGGTGGGCAAGCATGGCTAATAGGTCCATTGGAATCAAGGAGCAGGGTAGCTAGGTTGAAGGCATGACAGGGTTTTAAAGAAATCTGAGGGGAATCTAGCAGCATGGCTTGATATTGTAGTATTCTGTTCTGAGATAGTCGGAGGTGTCCTTCAGTCCTTCAGATAAAGTGGAGGTCCCCTAGGGCTAACCTGTTGGTCTAACGGTGGAGCTGTAGCTGGTGTATATGGGTGAGGTCAGCTTTCCTTAGTTTCACATTTGTTTTTTCCAACCTGGTCAGACTTCTCAGAATAATCTGTCTTAGATTCAACCTTTAACCCTTCATTAAACATAGTGCCAAGAAACAGTGAACATAAGTGATTTCTTCCTCTTCTTGGTTCTTTTGCAACTTACTTCTCATTGGAGTACAGCGTTAACTTTTAGATTCTCTTTCTGGACATATTTACCCATCTTCCAGTGAATATTGCAGCCAGATTCTGTTATATAAAAAGACCATATGCTCTCTGACCCATGGGTGAGTACTTGAACACCTTCTAGTTCTAGAGTATGCAGCATAATGTGCTTTTCTACAGGATGGAACTTTCTCCTGCTCTTATTCTAGCATCTTTTCTTATCGTCTCTTTCCAACTTTCCAGGCACAGCTTGTAATGGTTAGTGGAGTCTCAGATGCCACTAATCTGCGCCCAGGATATGTTTACCACCCTAATAGTCTCAAATGAGACCCAGTCCAAGTCACTAATTCCTTAAAGGGAAAAGAAAACTGTTGGATGCTGGCTTTCACCCAGGGGCATGTGATATGGAGGGCAAGGAACAGAAAAAGGAGACCTAGAAGTCCAGAAAAGCCAGACTGTGAAAAAACAAGATGGATGTCCAGCCTCCTTGATGAAAACAAGCAAACGACCGAAAAACACAGACTCAGCAACTCCAGAGGGAGCTTGACCTCATCTCGGGTGACCTCTACTCTGATCGCAGGCTCAACACAAAGACAGACACAGGGACTTCAGAGACAGTCTAACCCCATCGAAAGGGACCCCTTCTCCATCACAGGCCCAATGAAAAGACAATCTCAATGACTCCAGGGGCAGTTTAAGGCCATCAGAGGGGGCTCTTTCTCCAATCACAGGCACAACACAAAGACAGAACAAGTGTCTTCAGGGGGCCCTCAAATCCCCACCTTGGAGATTTCTGCAAGGGACTCAAACCCCTGAGTAGTCAACAGTGATTGCTCCCATTCACCAGAGCATCTGGGCCACACCATCCAGAGGAGACTCAATCTCCAAAGGGGACTTGAACCCCTGACTAGTCAACAGGGATTGCTCCCATTTCTCCAGAGCCAAGCATCTGCCCTTCCAGAGTGGCAAAGTCCTGTGATCCTTCCTACCAGAGGGGACTCTCACTTCCCTCAGCCTGGCAATGCCCAGACGGGGACTCAAACCTCAAAGCCAGGCCCCAACAGGCAGGCTTTTGTGAGACAACTTAAAGGAAGAACTCTTATAGACATGCCGTGGGTTTGGTGCCCCTCTCCTCCATTGAGAGAGCCACCAAGCAATGCTCTCAATGCAGCTGTTGGTTCTCCTGAGGGGGCAGTGACATCAAGCTGGTGGAACAGGCACCATGAAGGGGCCAGTCCCTCATTGGGAGCTCGCTTGTCACCAAAACCAAAGTAGATTGCCTCCTGGTGAGTTAAATCAGGCTCTACACCAGAAGTAGTTGTCTCACAAAGTAAAGTGTACTTGCAGCAAATATGAGAACATGAGGATTCATTTTCATAGTCATGGCGTCCTGGAACAAAGGGAAGCAGGGACATTTATGTGGGATGGGGAATGAATATTGAAAATAGAGGTGTGTATCCTCTTGCACAGGCTCTGTTAGAAAATATGATTTCACACACACTGCAGCTGATGGTAATAATACCTAAGCTTCTCCAGGAGAGATCTTAGCACTAAAAATAATGCAAAGGTCACAGGCACAGCTTTCATGGTGAGACCTGTTCCAGTTCATGATGGTTGGTGGTGGCATCTCCTAAACATAACAAAAGGAAGAAGAACAATGTGGAAAAGTTGAAATAACCAAGATTACCATTTAGTTCCTCCCAGTAACTAATCTGGGGCAGTCATTTGCATTCATGACATGAGTGTAAGATATTTGTGTAGACTGATCAGCATTGAAATAAAAGTCATTTATGAAGACGATACTAAAGAACCACAAGCAGAAGATTTTCTAAACCATATAACAGCATTGCATAAAAGTTACAGATAATCTGTTGTAGTGATAGTGAAAGGTTTTCAATCTCTCTTTGGGAGAAGTTCCTTCACAGCTACAGGAATCTCAGTTCAACAGAAATGTGCTTTCCTGACATTTGAGAGAGAGCTTGAGTCTATGGACTGCAATGTGTGAGACACTTACCTAGATGATCTGAAACAAGTAGAAGTCACAGCTTTTCAGTATAGAGTGCTTTCCTTGAATATGCATTATAGATATTCTTTCCCAGCTGTAGTGAAATTTTTAAAAGCTCTCCTAGGAAAATGTCACTTGCAGCTCCTGACATGGTGAGGTCACCAATAGTTTTTCTTCATCACATGCACAGGAGAGCGTCTGTGTAGGCTGTTCAGCATTGAATTAATAGTCACTTATGAAGACAATATTAAAGAGCCACATGCAGGAGCCTTTCTAAACCGTGTACCCGCATTGTCTGAAAGTTACAGATAATCTGTCCCAGAGGTAGCGAAGCATTTTCAGTCTCTTTAGAAGAATCCCTTCACAGCTATGGGCAGCTGGGTTCAGCATGAACATACTTTCATGTCAAGGGAGAGAGAGCCTGACCGAAGGCATGAACTGCAATGTGTGTAGTTGTTCTTACTAGGATGATTCTAAACAGCTAAATGCCAGAGCTTTTCTCCTCAGTGTACTTTGCTTGATTGTGAGTGAGATATATTCTTTCCCAGCTCTAGTTGAATGTTTAGAAACTCTCCTAGGAAACCATCACTTGAAGCTTCTGGCAAGCTGATCTCAGTAATAATTTTCCTTCCGCACATGCGCTTGATAGCCTATGTCTAGACTGCTCGGTATTGAATTGAAAGTCATTGTGAAGATGATATTGAAGAGCCACAAGCAGGACTTTTTCTAAACATTCTATTATTGTGGTGCCATAGACATATTAGCCTAAGTTAAAAGTTTGTTTCATATTATTTTGTCTTTGCCATCATCTTACTATTGCAAACATCACTGTAGCAGTCACATGTGTCTCCCCATCCCTTGTCACTTTGGGCCAACTCTGACTTGGCCTACAGCCATGGTAGACTGTTTCTGGCTTGGTGGCAGCTTCCTATTTTGAAAATTTCACTTCTTTTTCCTGAGGAAAGAGTGTCTTGAGAGCTTGCTCAGACCATATGTAAGACAGTTTGGAATTGCCTGAGGTTCATGTGTCAAGAAGCAGTACTCAACCAGTAAGTGACAGAAACCAATGGGTAAACATGGAAGCTTTCCTAGTCTTCTTTCAAACAACTCCTAGAAGTGGAGAAGTGTTCTGAAGGATATGTCAAAGCATCTCAAGCTATGGCTCTTTAGTTTCTTACAGCAGTAATCTATAATTTATTGCACATTTCATTAACTTTCTTCTCGGTCTAACATTCCATATTCCCTCATTTTCGCTTCCTGAAATCACCTACCAAATAAACATTGTATACTCAAGTCCTTGTTTCAGGGTCTGCTCTTAGGGCAATTTCCATTCTGACAATCCTAGTCTCTTGTATGCCACTAGTAAAATGAGGCCACACTTATCTATAGCACAAATGACACTCTATGGAGACATGATAATAAGAGATAGTGATAATATCACAATACTGGATAACTGGAAGCCCTAACAGAAACCATTAATATTTGAGGCACAGACAGCATCCATATCCCTGACCTGAGCATCAGCATCTTTGCTTAGACAACATTCTAGGTGGAGCTTTCAAAAAATGCTTGTGTCTGGATCTGATCTGATGGTGTTGCATCAGTTATCCTGTATCTTTTGTCTCCTACCACCTCATCTAAAAAGAACTGCACTAGCATCCACAGTATGAAAACTGACAAGCAGTTTGTGTGGTTCCCTGACCAGAAATGAACCCAGGCCACAGCAAGTGAGAGCAACAAATCTTAACCACTAGACGACCAGTGCTGGCTGTATTTGCAAAAATACTTAACTATTAAAATTCCCTCTTCTACTGAAATATAACTGATGGCAAACCTAGGGTTACTTTTTATTTCAGTAAGTATATGTCACTCAAATAAAGATTCTGTAGAACAACCTCAGTTTTCTCCTGTTTCTTCAGAATCTTGTTTGATTTTGCATTTGTTCCCGATGAGTCATTTTAATATTTTACCTATGGTTTTTTTACAAGTTTGTTATGAAAAGAAGTATTTTATAGGTCTACCAAAATTCTAAATAAATTGTAAAAACTATCTAATGTTAATAATTTTATGTTTCAATTGTAGATGAGAAATAATATTGCAAATTAATTCTTAAATAGCTTCTGAAATGATTTCAGGAGTATGTTCCATTGGTCTCTGTAGAATTTGAAACTTATTTAAGCCTAGGTTGTATTAGAGACAAACTGCATCTTGATATGCGCTCTCAGTGTCCACCAGCAACATAAAGACTGTTGACACTAGGAATCCTTCTGTCTTATTATTTGTCAGTCTGGGCAAAATGGAAACTTGTTTTTATTGATGTTAAGTCATTTAGTAGGTCTTTCTTGTATTTTAGAGACACTTAAGTTTCTTATCTTGTCTAAAACGTCCAACAATCCTGCCAATTCAAAGGCAGATAATATTCCTCTTTATACTAAGGTGACGTATACTCCCTGTAATGACTATTCATTATTCCACATATGTCTAAGCAGTGTAATTTATCAGTAGGGATGCTGTACTCTGTTGTTTAGGTCATATCCAGCTTCACTTCCACCTAGCAGTGAGCAGAGATTTGAGTCTAGAGAAAGAGACTAGAGCAGATATCAATAGAGCAGAGTCTGATTTAAATTGATAAAACTTCCAAAATACTTGGTCTTCACATCTAGAATTAGTAGTAAGTAAATTATTTGGTTTAACATAACTGTACACAGAGATTGGTTGAAACCCACTCCTGAGGTTGCTGCATGAAGCATGCAAAATAGTTTCAGAAGTGTCTGACGTCCCTGAAGACCTTCAAGCTGAAACATGTTTATTTATGGCCCTATTCCTTGAATGAGAACCAGAATTCCCAAATAAAGGTCTCATTCCCCAGGGAAAGAAAGATAAATTGAATTTTCTTTAGTCAAGTCTCCATTAGAGTGAAAAAGTGGAGATAGGGAACTCTCTTAGGAGATCATTTTGAATAACAATCACATGCAATGATTCTACTTTTTGTTTGTGTGTTTTGAATTGTACACCTACATTTGCTGGGAAATATCGCTGCTGGCCCTAGGATGGAAGCAAATCCAACAGTTAGAAAGCACAGGATTCTGCCTCCAATGTTCAATTTTAATGTGAATATTATGAATAAAATCAAATGCCAAAACCTCATTCTTTTTAAAAATAATATGATTATTTTCTTTATTCTTTTGGGGTTTTTTTTGCTGTGAAATATTCATCCCAAGCAGCATCTGTTGTCAATACTCCTCTTTTTTTTCCCTACTCAAAGCCTCGTCACATAGTTGTAAGTCTTTTTAGTTCTTCTATATGAGCTACCACCACAGAATGGCTACTGACACATGAGTAGGGTTCCATGCCCAGGAACTGAACCCAGGCCACCAAAGTGGAGTGTATTGAACTTGAACTGCTAGGCCATCAGGGCTGGTTTGCAAAATCTCAAATCTTATGTCAACAATAAGCCTTCATGTATTGGCCATAAAAATCAGAGAATGTACAACATAAATTCAAAATATGAAAGTTGTAATGATATTGCATATCAATTTTTCATTGAAATTCATAAAGCGCCTATCATACACCTCATCCAGTTTCTAGTTTTTAATAAAATTTATTTGGATGAAAATGTATTTTTTCATATAACCCTGTGATCTTTTTTCAAGCAAAAATAAATATTGTAACAAATACTGACATTTTTTGTTTTACTTTTTGTCTGGAATTTGCTAGTCTATAAGTTTTTCATTAAAAATGTATGTCTAAATAGGTTGTATTAACACCTTCTAAAATAATATCCAGGAAAGAGTCAATGTTGAAAAGATATTTGTTGGCTGAGTGACTGATGGAATGAATGATGAATAAGTGAATCAATGAATACAATATACACCCTAAAATTCTGAAAGAAAATGAGGTTTTCATTCCCAGTGCTGGAATCTACCTTTAATGTGATTTTAACTTTTATAAAGAAACAGAGACAACTTGCAGTTTAACTGGAACTTATATTTTTCATGGTATAGGTCTTTCACTTCCTTAAATTTATTCCTAAATATTTTATTCTTTTTGTTGTGACTGTAAATGGGATTGTATTCTTGAGTTCTCCTTCTGTTATTTAGTTATTATTGTATAGAAATGCAATTGACTTTTTATCCTGCAACTTTGCTGTAATTGTTGATCTTTCTAATAGATTTTTGGTGGGTTCTTTAGGGTTTTCTATATTTAAAATCATGTCATCTGCAAATAGTGACAGTGTTACTTCTTGCTTTCTAATTTGGATTCCTTTTACTTCTTCTTGCCAAATTGCTTTCACCAAAACCTCCAGTACTATGTTGGATAAGAATGGTGAGAGTGGGCACCCTAGTCTTTCTCCTGTTCTCAGAGAGATGGCTTTCTGTTTTCTCCCACTGAATATGATGTTGGCTGCTGGTGTGTCATATGTGGCTTTTATTATGTTGAAGTACTTTCCTTCTACACCCAATTTCATTCAATTTTTATCAGAAAGGATACTATATCTCGTCAAATACTTTCTCTGCATCTATTTTTATTCTTCATTTTGATAATATAGTTTATTGTATTGATTGATTTGTGGATGTTGAATCACCCCTGTATCTCTGGATTAAATCCCACTTGAATGTAGTTTATAATACTTATCATGTACTGTTTTCTTTGATTTGATAGTATTTTGTGGAGGATTTTTGCATCTATGTTCATCAGTGATATTAGCCTGTAATTTTCCTTGTTTGTGTTGTCTTTGTCTGGTTTTGGTGTCAGGGTAATGTTGCCTTCAGAAATTGAGTTAGTAAGTATCCTGTCCTCTTCAATGTTTTGCAAGAGTTTGAGAAGGATAGGTATTAATCTTCTTTGAATACTTGGTAGAATTCAGTAGA
Organism: Equus caballus; assembly: GCF_041296265.1. Lineage (NCBI taxonomy): Eukaryota > Metazoa > Chordata > Mammalia > Perissodactyla > Equidae > Equus > Equus caballus. The sequence goes on from NC_091687.1 coordinate 25,482,436, forward strand.
GAAACCATCTGCTCCTAAACTTCTGTTTTTTGAGAGGTTTCTGATTACTATTTCCATCTCTTTACTTGTGATTGGTCTGTTCAGATTCTAGTTGTTCTTAAATCAGTTTTTAGAGGTTCTATGATTCTAAGAATGCATCCATTTCTTGTAGGTTATCCAATTTGTTTGCATATAGCTCTTCATATTATTCTAATAGTCTTTTGCATTTGTGTGGTATCCATTGTAATTTCACCTGTTTCATTTGTGACTTATTTTAGTCATCTTTTTTCTTAGTGAGTTTGGGTAAGGGATTGTCAAATTTCATTATCTGCTCCAGAAACCAGCTCTTAGTTTCATTGATCCTTCCTATTATGTTTTAGTCTATGTTTCATTTATTTCTGCTCTGGTTATATTTGCATCCTTCTACTGATGTTGGGCTTTGTTCTTCTTTGTTTAGTAATTTTAGGTATAGTGTAAGACTGTTTGTTTGAGATATTCTTCACATATGTCTAAAGGCACATTTTTTGTCAGAGTTTTCAAACATAACTCTACAGCTGGGACATAAGAGTTATTACATCCAACCATAGAGATAAGAACAGCCAGAAATCATCTCCCTTCAAGGACTTTATGAAGGTCTTAAAGAAATCTCATGACACAATACTCTTTCTGGCATAAAGTCAACATCTTATTGAAATGCAAGTATGATCGCTACGTCATGCCATGAATTAACTCACAGCTTAGCATCTTCTGCTTCTTCAAGATTTGAATATCTTCAGTACCACCCAGAAAGAATGCGTATATTTACACTGAAGGAACAGAGCAAAGAGAAAGATGCTCAAGCTTCTACATCCTTAAGAACATCTACAGAAAAAGCTTTTAAGGAAAAACCCTCACTGACTTGCAGAGAGAATCTCCCTGAACTACAATAAGGCTCTCTCGGAAGACAGTAAATAAGCAAGCAAAATGGAATTTGTCAAAGGTGACATATTCAAGCAGTGAAGAGCCAAGACAAAATATCTATTGCTTCACTGCTATGAGGTCACAAGGAGGAGAAACACTCCTACTTCAGGTTCTTTGGAAGGCCTTGAATAACTCAGGCAATAGTGAAATTTGCATCCCTCAGGAAAAATGCTCTCCCAAAGACAGCAATGGAATTCTCACAAGGCAGTCAGAAAGAATCTATCTGTAAAGGCACATTTTGTGTCAGAGGTGTCATACATTACTCTAGAGCTTGGACACAATGGATATTACATCCATTTCTCAAGATAAGACAAGTAATAAACCATCTTAGTTTGACGTCTTTATGAAACATGTAAATCTCTTCACAGAGTGCTCTTACAGCATAAGAGCAACAACACATTAACATGTCAGCACGAACACGATTTTACCACAGCTTGTAACACTCCACTTAGATTCTTCAGCTTCTGCAAGATTTCAATAATTGTCACACCACTCAGAGAAAACGCGTATATGTTACCCTCAAAGAATGGAGCCAAGGGAAGAACATAGGCGCTTCTACATGATTAGGAACAGTGACAGCACATTATTTTAACAAATAACCCTTGCTAACTTGCATAGAGAATCTTGATCACCAAAAGGAATGCTCTCTCAGAACAGAGCAAATTAGCAGCCAAAGAGGAACATACGCAAAATATCAAAGCAGTGTAGAACCAAGACAGACATGTGTTGCTAGCTTGCCAAGACATGATATGGAAAAGAAACACTCTTGTTTCTGCCTCTTTGGAAGGCCTTGAATGACTTGTGCAATATTGCACATTGGTAACTTCACAAAAGCGCTCCCAACAAAATTCTCACAAGACACTAAAAGAGCACGTATCATGAAAGGCACATTTTGTGTCAAAACTTTCATAAATTGATCTACAAAAGGGATGCAATAGTTATTACATCCACCCCTCAAGATAAGAGAAGCAAAATAATGTCTTGCTTTCAGGTATTTAGGAAGATGTTATAACACTGCCTTTGCACAGTGCTTACAGCACAATGGCAAATTCTGATTCACAAGGCAGCACGAACGGGGCTTCACACCAGCTTCTAACTCGCAGCTTATGCACTTCTGCATCTCCAAGATATCATTCTCACACCGCTCAGACACAATGCCTACATCTTACCCTCAAGGAATGGAGCCAAGGTGAGAACGTTGGTGCTGCCACATGCTTAGGAGGAGCGAGTAAAATGCTTTTAAAAAACAGAACTTCTGGGTTGGCAAGGAGAATTCCTACACCTAGAAGCACATGCCCTTCCAGCAAAACAAATCAGCGCCCAGAGGGAAACCTTGTCACAGGCGACCTATCAAAGCAGTGTAGAGATGAAACAGACTGTGTCTTGCTTGCTCTCCATGAGATCACAAGGAGGACAAACACTCTTGCTTCTGCCTCTTGGGGGGGCCAGGAAGAACTCCTGCAAGATTGAAGTTTGTTTCCTTCAGGGAAGCAGTCCCCAGGAGAAAGCAATGGAATTCTGCAAAGGCAGTCAGAAAGCACCTATCTAGAAAGGCACATTTAGTGTCAGCCCTTCCATACATCACTCTAGAGCTGAGACCCACCAACCATTACATCTCAAGAAAAGACAAGCCACAAACCGTCTTCCCTCCAGCTCTTGAGGAAGCTGTGAAAGAACTTCCTTTCCCCAGTGCTTTTACAGCGTAACCACAAGCTCTTATTCACAAGGCAGCAGGAACACGATTTCTTTCCAGCATCCATCACAAGGCTATTGCCCTTGTGCTTCTGCCACATTTCAATCTTTCTAACCCTGCTCAGACACAATGTCTACATCTTCCCCTCAAGGAATGGGGATTAGGCCAGAAGGTTGGTGCTTCCACATGCTTAGGAGGAGCAAAGCAATATACGTTTAACAAGCGGACCTTTTGTCCACTGGTAGAGACAATCTCCTGCACCTAGAAGAATGCTCCCTTCCATCAGAGCAAATCAGCAGCTGGAGGCAAACGTTGTCACAGGCAGCCTATCCAATCAGTGCAGAGGCAAGATACCATGTGTCTTGCTTGCTTTCCATGAGATCACAAGCAGGAGAAACACTCTTGCTTCTGGCTCTTGGCAGGGCCTGGAAGAACTCCTGCAAGTTTGCAGTTTGTTTCTTTCAGTGAAGCACTCAACAGGAGAAAGCAAGGGAATTCTGAAAAGGCAGCCAGAAAGCACCTAGCTTAAAAGGCATGTTTGGTGTCATCCCTTCCATACAGTACTCTAGAGCTGGGACGTTCCAACCATTACATCCATCCCTCAAGATAAGTCAGGCCACAAACCATATTCCTTCCACCTCTTCAGGAATCTGTGAAAGAACTCCCTTTAAACAGTGCTCTTACAGTGGAATAGTGACCTCTGATTCACAAGGCAGCAGTAGGTCGATTTCTTTTCAGCTTCCAAAGCACAGCAATCCCACTTGAGCTTCTGCCACATTTCAATCTTTCTAACCCTGCTCAGACACAATGCATACATCTTCCCCTCAAGGAATGGGGCTGCGGCCAAAACGTTGGTGCTTCCACATGCTTAGGATGAGCAAACCAATGTGCTTTTAACAAATGGCCCTTGTGGACTGGCAGAGAGAATCTCATGCTCCCAAGTGAATGCTCCCTTCCAGCAGAGCAAATCAGGCAGCCAGAGGGAAGCCTTGACACAGGAGACCTAACAAGCAGAATAAAACCAAGACACCTGTGTCTTGCTTGTTCTCCATGAGATCACAAGCAGGAGAAACACTCTTGTTTGTGACTCTTGGCAAGGCCTGGAAGGACTCCTGCAGGATTGGAGTTTGTGTCAGGGAAGCAGTCCGCTCCCCAGCAGACAGCAACAGAATTCTCCAAGGACAGTCAGAAAGCACCTATCTTGAAAGCCACCTTTGGTGTCAGCCCTGCCATGCATGGCTCCAGAGCTGGGACGCATGAACTATGACATCCATCCCTCAAGGTAAGACAGGCCACAAACCATCTGCCTTCCAGCTATTGTGGAAGCTGTGAAAGGGCTCCCTTTACCCAGTGCTCTTATACTGTAACTGCAAACTCTGATTCAAAGGCAGGAGGAATGTGATTTCTTTCCAGCTTCCATCACAAGCCTATCACACTTGTGCTTCTGCCACTTTTCCATCTTGCTAACCCTGCTCAGATGAAATGCCTATATCTTCCCTTTAAGCAACAGGGCTGAGGCCAGAATGTTGGTGCTTCCACATGATTAGGAGGAGCGAAACAAGAGGCTTTTAATAAGCAGCCCTTGTGGACTGGCAGAGAGAATCTCCTTCACCTCCAAGAACGCTCCCTGAGAGCATGGCAATTCAGCAGCCAGAGGCAAACTTTGTCACAAGCTACCTAACAGAGTCATGTAGAGCCAAGACACAATGTGTCTTGCTTGATATCCGTGAGATCACAAGCAGAAGAAATACTCTTGTTTCTGGTTTGTGGCAAGACCTGGACGAACTCCTATAGGATTGCAGTTTGTTTCCTTCATGGAAGTGCTCCCAAGCAAACAGCAATGGAATTATCCAAGGCAGTCAGAAAGTGCCTATCTCGAAAGGCACATTTACTGCTAGCCATTCCCTACATTGCTCTAGAGATGGGAGGCACAAAGCATTCCATCTATCCCTCAAGATGAGACAAGCCACAAAACATCTTGCTTCCAGCTCTTTAGGAAGCTGAGAAAGAATTCACTTTCCACAGTGCTCTTACAGTGTAACCACAAGCTCTGATTCAAAAGGCAGCAGAAACACATTTTCATTTCAGTTGTAAAGCGTGGCTATCCCAAGTCTGCTACTGGCACATTTCCATCTTGCTAACTCTGCTCAGATGAAAAGCATACATCTTCCCCTTAAGTAACAGGGCTGAGGCCAGGAATTTGGTGCTCACACATGCTTAGGAAAAGCAAAATAATAGGCTTTTAACAAACAGCCCTTTTAGACTGGCACATAGAATCTCCCTCACCTAGAATAATGCTCACTGCCAGCAGGGCAAAACAACAGCCAGAGGCAAACCATGTCACCAGCGACCTAAAAGCACTGTAGAGCCTAGTCCCAAGATGTCTTGCCTGCTCTCCAACATCACAAGCAGGTGAAACACTCTTGCTGCTGGCTCTTGGCAAGACTTGGACGAACTCCTGCAGGACTGCAGTTTGTTTCCTTCAGGGAAGTGCTCCCAGGCAAACAGCAAGGGAATTATCCAAGGCAGTCAGAAAGCACCTATATTGAAAGGTACATTTGCTGTCAGCCATGCCATACGTTGCTCTAGAGCTGGGAGGAACAAAGCATTCCATCCATCCCTCAAGATGAGACAAGCCACAAAACATCTTGCTTCCAGCTCTTTAGGAACCTGAGAAAGAACTCGCTTTCCACAGTGCTCTAACAGCATACCAGCAACGTGTGATTCAAAAGGCAGCAGAAACGTGGTTTCTTGCCAGCTTGTAACTCGCGCCTATCATACTTCTGCTTCAGCCACATTTCCATCTTGCTAACCCTGCTCACACGAAATGCCTACATCTTCCCCTTAAGCAACAGGGCCAAGGCCAGAAGTTTGGTGCTTCCATATGCTTAGGAGGGAAACAATAGGCTTTTAACAAACAGCCCTTGTGGAGTGACAGAGAGAATCTCCTTCACCTAGGTGGATGCTTCCTGACAGCATGGCGAATCAGTAGCCAGAGACAAACCATGTCACAGGTGACCTAGCAGAGCAGTGTTGCGCCAAGGCACAATGTGTCTTGCTTGCTCTCCATGAGATCACAAGGAGGAGAAACACTCTTGCTTCTGGCTCTTGACAAAGCCTGGAAGAACTCCTGCAGGATTGCATTTTGTTTCCTTCTGGGAAGCGCTAACTGGCAAGCAGCAACAGAATTGTCCACAGGCAGTCAGAAAGAGCCTATCATGAAAGACACATTTGCTGTCAGCTGTGCCATACATTGCTCTAGAGCTGGGACCCACAAAGGATTCCATCCATCCCTCAAGATGAGACAAGCCACAAACCATCTTACTTCCAGCTATTTAGGGGGCTGAGAAAGAACATGCTTTCCACAGTGCTCTAACAGCATACCGGCAACCACTGATACATAAGGCAGCCAAAACACAATTTCTTTCCAGCTTGTAACTCACGGCTATCACACTTCTGCTTCTGCCACACTTACATCTTGCTAACCCTGCTCAAACGAAATGCCTACATCTTCCTCTTAAGCAACAGGGCCAAGGCCAGAACATTCGTGCTTCCACATTCTTAATAGCAGAGAAACAATAGGCTTTTAAAAACAGTCCTTGTGGACTGGCAGAGACAATCTCCTTCACCTAGAGGCACGCTCCCTGACAGCATGGCAAATCAGAAGCTAGAGGCATACCATGTCACAGGCGACCTAACAGAGCCTTGTAGAGCCAAGACACAATCTGCCTTGCTTTTTCTCCATGAGATCACAAACAGGAGAAACACTCTTGCTTCTGGCTCTTGGCATGGCCTGGACGAACTCCTGCAGGTTTGTACTTTGTTTCTTTGATGGAAGTGCTCCCCAGAAAACAGCAATGGAATTATCCAAGGCAGTCAGAAAGCACCTATATTGAAAGGCACATTTGCTGTTGGCTTTGCCCTACATTGCTCTAGAGCTGGAAGCATTGTATCCATCCCTCAGGGTGAGACAAGCCACCAACTGTCTGGCTTCCAGCTATTTAGGAAACTGAGAAAGAGCACACTTTCCACAGTGCTCTAATAGTGTACTGGTAACCACTTATGCAAAAGGCAGCTGAAACGCAGTTTCTTTCCAGCTTGTAACTCACGGATATTGCACTTGTGTTTCATTCACATTTCCGTCTTTCTAATCCTGCTGAGATGAAATGCTTACATCTTCCCCTTAAGCAACAGGGCTGAGGCCAAAATGTTGGTGCTTCCACATGCTTAGCAGGAGTGAAGCAATGCGCTTTTAACAAACAGCCCTTGTGGACTGTCAGAGAGAATCCCCATCATCTAGAAGAACACTCCCTACCAGCATGGCCAAACAGCAACCAAAGGGAAACCATGTCACACGTGACCTAAAAGCACTTTACACCCAAGACACAATGTGTCTTGCTCTTGCTTCTGGCTTCTGGCTCTTGGCAAGGCCTGGAAGAACTCCTGCAAGTTTGCAGTTTGTTCGCTTGAGAAAAGTGCTCTGCTCCCTGGAAGAGAGCAATGGAATTCTCCAAAGGCAGTCAGAAAGCACCTAACTCGAATGACACCTTTGGTGTCAGCCCTGCCATGCATTGCTCCAGAGCTGGGACACATGATCCATGACACCCATCCCTCAAGATAGGACAAGCCAGAAACCTTCTTCCTTTCATCTCTTGAGAAAGGTGAGACTGAACTGTGTTTCCACAGTGCTATTACAGGCTAACCACAACCTCTGATACACAAGACAGCAGGAACACGATTTTCTTTCAGCTTCCAAAGTGCAGCTGTGGCACTTCTGCTTTGCCACATTTCAATCTTTTTAACCCTGCTCAGACACAATGCCTACATCTTCCCCTCAAGTAATGGGGCTGAGGCCAGAACATTGGTGTTTCCACATACTTAGGATGAGAGAAGCAATATGCTTTTAACAAATGGCTCTTCACTCCACTGGTACAGAGCATCTCCTGCACCGAGAAGAATGATCCCTTCCAGCAGAGTATTCAGGCAGCCAGAGGGAAGCCTTGTCACAGAAGCCCAAACAAGCAGTGTAGAGCCAAGACACCTTGTGTCTTGCTTGCTGTTTATGAGAACACAATCAGGAGAAACACTCTTGTTTCTGGCTAGTGGCAAGGCCTGGAAGAACTTCTGCAGGATTGCAGTTTGTTTCCTTCACGTATGCACTCCCCAAAAAAAGAGCAAAGGAGCTTTCCAAAGGCAGTCAGAAAGCACCTATCTTGAAATGCACATTTGCTGTCAGCCTTACCATATATTGCTCTAGAGCTGGGATGCTCAAAGACTTACCTGCATCCCTCATGATAGAAGAAGCCACAAACCGTCTTGCTTCCAGCTCTTCAGGCAGCTGAGAAGGAACTCCCTTTCCACAGTGCTCTTACAGTGTACCCCCAACATATGATGCAAACGGCAGCAGAAACGCATTTTCTTTCCAGCTTGTAAATCATGGCTATTGCACTTCTGCTTCTGCCACATTTCCATCTTGCTAACCCTGATCAGATGAAATGCCTACATCTTCCCCAGAAGCAGCAGGGCTGAGGCCAAAACTTTGGTGCTTCCACATGCTTAGGAAGACCTAGAGAAAACGCTTTTAACAAACAGCCCTTGCAGGCTGCCAGAGAGAATCTCCTTCACCTAGAAGAACGCTCCCTGACAGCATGGCAAATCATCAGCCAGAAGCAAACCATGTCACACTGACCAATCAACTCCCTGTAGAGCAAAGACACAATGTGTCTTGCTTGATCTCCATGACATCATAAGCTGAAGAAATACTCTTGCTTCTGGCTCTTGGCAAGGCCTGGAGGAACTCCTACAGGATAGCCGTTTGATTCCTTCAGGGAACCAACCCCCCTCCCCGGCAAACAGCAAGGGAATTGCCCAAAGGCAGTCAGAAAACAAATATGCTGAAAGGAACATTTGCTGCAAGCTGTGCCATACATTGCTCTAGAGCTGGGACCCTCAAAGCATTCCATCCATCCCTCAAGATGAGACAAGCCACAAACCATCTTGCTTCCAGCTCTTTTGGAAGCTATGAAAGAACTCACTTTCCACAGAGCTCTTACAGTGTACAGGCAACCTTTGATTCACAAGACAGCAGAAACGCAGTTTCCTTTCAGCTGGTAACTCACGGATATCACAGTTCTACTTCTGTCACATTTCCATCTTGCTAACCCTGCTCAGACAAAATGCCTACATCTTCCCTTTAAGCATCAGGGCCGAGGCCAGAGCATTGGTGTTGCCATATGCTTAGGAGGAGAGAGACAATAGCGTTTTAACAAACAGCCCTTGTTGACAGGCTTTGAGAATGTCCTTCATCCATAAGAATGCTCCCTGACAGCATGGCAAATCAGCAGCCAGAGGGAAAGCATGTCATAGGTGACCTGAAAAAGCTGTGTACAGCTGACACAATGTGTCTTGGTTGCTCTCCATGAGAACAACAGGAGGAGAAACACTCATGTTTCTGGCTCTTGGCAAGTCCTGGATGAACTCCTGAAGGATTGAGTATCTTTCCTTCTGTGAAGTGCTCCCCGGCAAAGAGCAAGGGAATTGTCCACATGCAGTCAGAAAGCAAGTATCTTCAAAGGCACATTTGCTGTCAGTCGTGCCATACATTGCTCTACAGCTGGGAGGCACAATGCATTCCATCCATCCCTCAAGATGAGACAAGCTACAAACCATTTGCCTCCAGCTCTTTAGGAAGCTGAGAAAGAACTTGCTATCCACAGTGCTCTTACAGCTTACCAGCAACATCTCTTTAAAAAGGCAGCTTAAAGGCGGTTTCCTTTCAGCTCGGGAATCGCAGCTATTGCACTTCTGCTTCTGCCACATTTCCATGTTGTTAACCCTGCTTAGACAAAATGACTACATCTTCCCCTTAAGCAACACGGCTGAGGTCAGAACGTTGGTGCTTCCACATGCTTAGGAGGAGTGAAACCATATGCTTCTAACAAACAGCCCTTTGGGACAAACAGAGAGAATATCCCTCACCTAGAAGAACACTCCCTGCAAGCAGAGCAAAAGAGCAACCAGGTGCAAACCGTGTCACAGGCGACCTAATGGCACTGTACAGCCAATACAAAATGTGTCTTTCTTGCTCTCCATGAGATCACGAGCAGCAGAAACATTCTTGCTTCTGGCTCTTGGCAAGGGCTGGGAGAACTCCTGCACAATGGCAGTTTGTTTCCTTCAGGGATGTGCTTCCAGGCAAAAAACAAGGTAATTATCCAAAGCAGTCAGAAAGGACACATTGCTGTCATCCATGCCCTACATTGCTCTAGTGCTGGAAGTCACAAAGCATTGCCTCCATCCTTCAAGATGAGACAAGATACAAATAGTGTTGTTTCCAGCTCTTTAGGAAGCTGACAAAGAACTTGCTTTCCATAGTGCACTTACAGCATACTGGCAACTTCTGATACACAAGGCAGCTGAAATGCAGTTTCTGTCAAGCTTTTAACTCTTGGCTATCACACTTCTGCTTCTGCCACATTTCTATCTTGCTAACCCTGCTCAGAACAAATGCCTACATCTTCCCCTTAAGCAACAGGTCCTAGGCAAGAACGTTGGTGCTTCCACATGTTGAGGAGGAGAGAAACAATAGGCTTTTAACAAACAGCCCTTGTGGACTAGTGGAGAGAATCTCCCTCACCTAGAAGAAAGCTCACTGCCAGCAGGGTGAAACAGCAGCCAGAGGAAAATCGTGTCACAGGCCACCTAGCAAATCAATGTACAGCCAAGACACAATGAGTCCTGCTTGCTCTTCATGAGATCACAAGCAGCAGAAACACTCTTGCTTCTGGCTCTTGGAAATGCGTGGAGGAACTCCTGCAGGATTACCGTTTGTTTCCTTTAGAGAAGCACTCCCAGGCAGATATCAATGGAATTGTCCACAGGCAGTCAGACAGCACCTATCTCGAAGGACCCATTTGCTTTCAGCAGTGCCATACATTGCTCTAGAGCTGGGACCCAGAAAGCATTGCACCCATCCCTCAAGATGAGGCTAGCCACAAACCCTATTGCTTCCAGCTCTTTTGGAAGCTGACAAAGAACTTGCTTTCCACAGTGCTCTCACAGCATAGTGGAAAACTCTGATACAAAAGGCAGCTGAAACGTGGTTTCTTTCAAGCTTGTAACACTTGGCTTCTGCCACACTTCCATCTTGCTAACCCTGCTCAAATGAAATGCCTACATCTTCCCCAGAAGCAGCAGGGCTGAGGCCAGAACTTCAGTTCTTCCACATGCTTAAGATGAGAGAAACAATAGGCTTTTAACAAACAGCCCTTGTGGTCTGGCAGGGAGAATGTACTTCACCTGGCAGAAGGCTACCTGACAGCATGACAAATCAGCAGCCAGAGGCAAACCATGTCACAGGTGACTTAACAGTTTATGTAGAGCCATATACAATGTGTCTTGCTTGCTTTCCATGAGATCACAAGCAGCAGAAAAACTCTTGCTTCTGGCTGTTGGCAAGGCCTGGATGAACTCCTCCACGATTGCCATTTGTTTCAATCAGGGAAGTGCTCACCAGAAAACAGCAATAGAATTGTCCACAGGCAGACAGAAAGCAACTATTTGAATGGCACATTTGCTGTCTGCCATGCCATACGTTGCTCCAGAGGTGGGACCCTCAAAGCATCGCATGCATCCCTCAAGATGAGACAAGCAAGTAACTGTCTTGCTTACACTCTTTAGGAAGCTGAGAAAGAACTCATTTTCCACAGTGCTCTTAAAACGTACCACCAATCACTGATTCAAAAGGTAGCAGAACCATGGTTTCTTTTCAGCTTGTAACTCACGGCTATCGCACTTCTGCTTCTGCCACATTTCCATCTTGCTAACCCTGCTCGGATGAAATGCCTACATCTTCCCCTTAAGCAACAGGATGGAGGTGAGAATGTTACTGCTTCCACATGCTTAGGAGGGGAGAAAAAATAGTCTTTTAACAAACAGGCTTTGTGGGCTGGCAGAGAGAATCTCCTTCACCTAGAAGAATGCTCCCTGACAGCAAGGCAAACCAGCAACCAGAGGCAAAACTTGTCACAGGCGACCTAACAAAGAAATATAGATCCAAGACACAATGTGTCTTGCTTGCACTCCATGAGAACACAATCAGCAGAGACACTCTTGCTTCTGGCACTTGTCAAGGCCTGGAAGAAAGCCTGCAGAATTGCAGTCTGTTTCCTTAAGCAAAGTGCTCCCAGGCAAACTGAAATGGAATTATCCAAGGCAGTCAGAAAGCACCTATCTCAAAAGGCACATTTAGTGTCTGCTGTGCCCTACATTGCTCTAGAGCTGGAAGGCACAAAGCATTCCATCCACCCCTCATGAGTAAACAAACCACAAACCATCTTGCTTCCAGCTCTTTAGGAAGCTGACAAAGACGTTGCTTTCCACAGTGCTCTTACAGCATACTGGGAAACACTGATACAAAACGCAGTTGAAAAGCCATTTCTTTCCAGCTTGTAACTCTTGGCTATCACACTTCTGCTTCTGCCACATTTCCATCTTGCTAACCCTACTCAGAAGAAATGCCTACATCCTCCTCTTAAGAAACACAGCTGAGGCAAAAACGTTGGGGCTTCCACATGCTTAAGAGGAGAGAATCAATAGGCTTTTAGCAAACAGCCCTTGAGACTGGAATAGAGAACCTCCATCACCTAGAAGAACACTCCCTGACAGCATGGAAAATCAGCAGCCAAAGGGAAACCGTGTCACAGGTGACCTACAAGGCCGGGTAGAGCCAAGACACAATGTGTCTTGCTTGCTGTCATGAGATTACAAGCAGGAGAAACACTCTTGCTTCTGGCTATTGGCAAGACCTGGGAGGAGGACTGCAGGATTGCAGTTTGTTTCCTTTAGGGTAGCACTCCCAGGCAAACAGCAATGTAATTTAATTATCCAAGGCAGTCAGAAAGGACGTATCTTGAAAGGGACATTTGCAGTGAGCCATGCAAACGTTGCTCTAGAGTTCGGACCCACAAAGCATTCCATCCATCCCTCAGGATGAGACAAACCACAAACAGTCTTGCTTCCAGCTATTTAGGAAGCTGAGAAAGAATTCACTTTCCACAGTGCTCTTACACCATACTGGCAACCTCTGATTCAAAAGGCAGCAAAAACGTGGATTCTTTTCAGCTTGTAACTTGCAGCTATCACACTTCTGCTTCAGCCACATTTCCATCTTGCTACCTGGCTCAAACGAAATGCTTACATCTTCCCCATAAGCAACTGGGCCAAGGCCAGAACCTTGGTTCTTCCACATGATTAAGAGGAGATATCAATAGGCTTTTAACAAACAGCCCTTGTGGACCAGCAGAGAGAATCACCTTCACCTAGAAGAACGCTCCCTGACAGCATGGCAAATCAGGAACCAGTGTCAAATTGTGTCTCAGTCAACCTAACAAAGACGTGTAGAGACAAGATACAACGTGTCTTGCTTGCTCTCCATGAGATCACAAGCAGCAGAAACACTCTTGCTTTCGGCTCTTAATGAGGCCTGGAAGAACTCCTCCACGATTGCCAATTGTTTTGATCCGGGAAGCGCTCCCTGGCAAACAGCAATGGAATTCTCAACAAGCAGTCAGAAAGCACCTATCTCAAAAGGCACATTTGCTGTGGGCTGTGCCCTACATTCCTCCACAGCTGGAAGGCACAAAGCATTCCATACATCCCTCAAGATGAGACAAGCCACAAACCATCGTGCTCCCAGCTCTTTAGGAAGCTGAGAAAGAACTCGCTTTCCACACTGCACTTAGAGGGTACCGGCAACCTCTAATTCAAAAGGCAGCAGAAACATGGTTTCTTTGCAGCTTCTAACTCGCAGCTATAGCACTTATGCTCCTGGACATTTCCATCTTGCTAACCCTGCTCAGACGAAATGCCTACATCTTCCCCTTAAGGAACAGTGCCAAGTCTAGAATGTTGGTGTTTCCACATGTTGAAGAGGAGAGAAAAATTATGCTTTTAACAAACAGCCCTGGTGGACTGGCAGAGAGAATCCACTTCACCTAGAAGAACACTACCTGACACCATGGCAAATCAGCAGCAAGAGGCAAAGGGTCTGTTGATGAAAATAATCCATAACCAATCTATAAATGAAAATTTGGGTGAGTTTATTCTGAGCTTAAATCTGAGGATTATAACCCGGGGCCTTTCTTCCCAAAGGAAGAAAGGGCACCAAAGAAGTGGGGTGCACAGACTGGTTATATACCCCCAGAGAGGATGTTTCACATAGGATTGAAGTGTCCCTTTTACAATAGTTGTGAGACTGCTCTGTCAGCACAGCGATTGATGGAAATAGCAGGTAGGTCTTCTGTCTCAGTGAACACAGCAGGGTGGCAGTCTGTTGTCTCCAGCTGAGTGGTCACAGGTGAGCTGGGTGGTCAAAGGTGAGTGCAGCAATCAGTTCCTAGCCTAAGGAAAAATGCTTATCCCTAAGGAAATGCTAATGTGGGGGGGGAAGTTGCAGCTTTATCTCAAGGGCCTTTGGTCTGGCCATAGGAAATGTCTAAGCAGATATGCAATGCGTGCTCAATAGCCACAGTCAGGCCCTTTTGAAAAAAAAAAAACAAAGTCAGGCCGAATTAGGTTTATACCAAATGGCTTCCTCATATACTCCAATATATCCTATTGCTTGCCATTTTTATTTGTCAGGTCTCACAGGCGACCTACCAATGCCATTTAGAGCCAAGAGACAATGTGTCATGCTTGCTGTCCCTGAGATCACAAGCAGCAGAAACCCTCTTGCTTCTGGCTCTTGGCAAGGCCTGGACAAACTTCTGCACGATTTCCATTTGTTTACATCAGGGAAGTGCTGCCCAAAAAGGAGCAATGGAATTCTCTACAGGCAGTCAGAAAGCACCTAACTCAAAATGTACATTTGCTGTCACGGTGCCCTACGTTGCTCTAGAGCTGTAAGGCACAAAGCATTCCATGCATCCCTCTGGATGAGACAAGCCACAAACTGTCTTGCTTCCAGCTCTTTAGGAAGTTGAGAAAGAACTCACGTTCTACAGTGCTCTTACAGCATACTGACAACCTCTAATTCACAAGGAAGCTGAAACATGCTTTCTTTTCAGTTTGTAGCTCTTGGTTATCGCACATCTGCTTCTGCCACATTTCCATCTTGCTAACCCTGCTCAGACGAAATGCCTATATGTTCCCCTTAAGCAATCAGACCGAGGACTGTATGTTGGTGCTTCCACATGCTTATGAGGAGAGAAACTATAGGCTTTTAACAAACAGCCCTTGTGGACTGGCAGAGAGAGTCTCCCTCACCTAGAATAATGCTCACTGCCAGCAGGGCAAAAGAGCACCCGGAGTCAGAGTGTGTCACAGGCCACCTAACCATGTACAGCCAAGACACCATGTGTCTTGCTTGCTCTCCATGAGGTCAGGAGCAGCAGAAACACTCTTGATTCTGGCTCTTGGGATGGCCTTGATGAACTCCTGTATGATTGCCATTTGGGTCCTTCAGGGAAGCACATCCAAGCAAACAGCAGTGGAATTCTGCACAGGCTGTCAGAAAGCACCTATCTTGAAAGGCTCATTTGCTGTCAGCTGAGCATACGTTGCTCTAGTGCTGGGACCCAAAAAGCATTCATCCATCCCTCAAGATGAGACAAGCCACAAACCATCTTGCATCCAGATCTTTAGGAAGCTGGGAAACAACTCTCTTTCCCCAGTGCTATTACAGCATACCAATTGTCTCTGATTCAAAAGGCAGCAGAACTGCAGTTTCTTTTCAGCTTGTAACTCGCGGCTATAGCACTTCTGCTTCTGCCACATTTCCATCTTGCCAACCCTGCTCAGAACAAATGCTTAAATCTTCTCCTTAAGCAACAGGGCCGAGGACTGGACTCTGGTGCTTTCACATGCTTAGGAGGAGAGAGACAATAGGCTTTTAAGAAACAGCCCTTGTGTACTGGTGTAGAGAACAGAAGAAAGCACCTATGCCAGAAAGGCACATTTGCTGTCAGCCATACCTTACATTGCTCTTGAGCTGGAAGGCACAGAGCATTGCATCCATCCCTCAAGGTGAGACGAGCCAGAAAGCGTCTCGCTTGTAGCTCTTTAGGAAGCTTAGAAAGAACACGCTGTCCACAGTGCTCGTACAGTGTACCGGCAACTTCTCCTACATAAGGCAGCTGGAGGGCGGTTCTGCCTAGCTTGGAACAAGTGGCTTTACCCACTTCTGCTTCTGCCACATTTCCATCTTGCCAACCGTGCTCAGACCAAATGCCTAAATCTTCCCCTTAAGCAACAGGGCAAAGGATCAAAAGCTTGTGCTTCCAAGTGCTTAGGAGGAGAGAGACAATAGTCATTTAACAAATAGCCTTCAGCAATGGCAGAGAGAAATTCAGAAAGCACCTATGTCAGAAATGCACATTTGCTGTCAACCTGCCCTACATTGCTCTGGAGCTGGAAGACACAAAGCTTTGCATCAGCCCTCAAGGTGAGACTAGCCACAAACCATCTTGCTTCCAGCACTTTAGGAAGCTGAGCACCTTTCCACAGTGCTCTTACAGCGTACCAACCACTCCTACAAAAGGCAGCTGGTCTTCCCAATTGGAACTTGTGGCTTTTCACACTTGTGCTTCTGCCACATTTCCATCTTGCCAACCCTGCTCAGAACAAATGCTTAAATCTTCCCCTTAAGCAACATGGCCAAGGACTGGACTCTGGTGCTTTCACATGCTTATGAGGAGAGAGACAATAGGCTTTTAAGAAACAGCCCTTGTGTACTGGTGTAGAGAACAACAGAAAACACCTATGTCAGAAAAGCACATTTGCTGTCAGTCATGCCCTACCTTGCTCTCGATCTGGAAGGCACAGAGCATTGGATCCATGCCTCAAGGTGAGAAGAGCCACAAACCATGTCTCTTCCAGCTCTTTGGGAAGCTGAGAAAGAACTCCCTTTCCACAGGGCTCTTACAGCATACTGGCAACCTCTCCTACAAAAGGCAGCTGATCTTCCCAGCTTGGACTCGAGGATTTTGGCACTTCTGCTTCTGCCACATTTCCATCTTGCCAACCCTGCTCAGACCAAATGCCTACATCTTCTCCTTAAGCAACAGGGCCGAAGCCTGGAACCTGGTGCTTTCACATGCTTAGGAGGAGAGACAATAGGGTTGTAACAAACAGCCTTTATGCAGTGGTGTAGAGAACAACAGACAGCACCTATGTGTGAAAGGCAGATTTGCTGTCAGCCATGCCCTACATTGCTCTCGAGCTGGAAGGCACAAAGCATTGCATCCATGCCTGAAGGTGAGACTAGCCACAAATCGCCTAGCTTCCAGCTCTTTAGGAAGCTGAGGAAGAACTCCTTTTCCACACTGCTCTTACAGTGTACCAGCAACCTCTCCTACAAAAGGCAGCAGGAAGGCGGTTCTTCCCAGCTTGGAACTCGGGGCTTTTTGCACTTCTGCTTTTGCCACATTTCCATGTTGGGAACCCTGCAGAGACCAAATGCCTACATCTTCTCCTTAAGCAACAGGGCCAAGACCTGGACTCTGGTGCTTTCACATGCTTAAGAGGAGAGAGACAATAGGCTTTTAACAAACAGACCTTGTGCACTGGCGGAGAGAATGTCAGAAAGCACCTATGTCAGAAAGGCACATTTGCTGTCAGCGTGCCCTACATTGCTCTAGAGGTGGAAGGCACAAAGCACTGCCTCCATCCCTCAAGGGGAAACAAGCCACAAACCGTCTGGCTTCCAGCTCTTTAGGAAGCTGAGAAAGAACTCGCTTTCCACAGTGCTCTTACAGCATACTGGGAACCTCTCATACAAAGGCAACTGAAAGGCCATTTCTTCCCAGCCCTTATATCACCACTGTAGAACTTCTGCTTCTGCCACATTTCCACCCTGCCAACCCAGCTCAGACGAAATGCTTACAGCCTCCTCTTAAGCAATGGGGCCAAGGCACGAATGATTGTGCTTCCACATGCTTAGGGGGAGAGAAACAACAGGCTTTTATTTTTTTCAGATTTCATCGAAATTTTACTCTTTTTTAAGTTGAGTTAATGATAGGTTACAATCTTGTGAAATTTCAGTTGTACATTTATGTTTGTCATTCGTGTTTTAGGTGCACCACTTCAACCTTTGTGCCCACCCCCACCCCACCTTTCCCCTGGTATTCACTAAACTGTTCTCTTAGTCCACATTTTTAAATTCCTCATATGAGTGGAGTCATACACAGATTATCCTTCTCTAGCTGGCTTATTTCACTTAACATAATTCCCTCAAGGTCCATCCATGTTATTGCAAATGGAATGATTTTGTTCTGTCTTGCAGCTGAGTAGTATTCCATTGTATATATGTACCACATCTTCTTTATCCATTCATCTGTTGGTGGGCACTTAGCTTGCTTCCATGTCTTGGCTATTGTAAATAGTGCTGCAATGAACATTGCAGTACATAGGACTTTTTGGATTGCTGACTTCAAGCTCTTTAGATAGATACCCAGTAGTGGAATGGCTGGATCATATGGTAGTTCTATTTTTAATTTTTTGAGGAATCTCCATACTGTTTTCCATAGTGGCTGCACCAGTTTGCATTCCCACCAGCAGTGTATGAGGGTTCCTTTTTCTCCACAACCTCTCCAACATTTGTTACTATTAGTTTTAGATATTTTTGTCATTCTAATGGGTGTAAGGTGATATCTTAGTGTAGTTTTGATTTGCATTTCCCTGATGATCAGTGATGATGAGCATCTTTGCATGTGCCTATTGGCCATCCATGTATCTTCTTTGGAGAAATGTCTGTTCATGTCTCCAGCCCATTTTTTGATTGAGTTGTTTGATTTTTTGTTGTTGAGTTGTGAGAGTTCTTTATATATTATGGATGTTAAGCCTTTGTCAGATATATGACTTGCAAATATTTTTTCCCAGTTATTGGGTTGTTTTTTTTTGTTTCAATCCTGTTTTCATTTGCCTTGAAGAAGCTTTTTAGTCTGATGAAGTCCCATTTGTTTATTCTTTCTACTGTTTCCCTTCTCTGATAAGACATGGTGTCTGAAAAGATCCTTTTAATACTGATGTCAAAGAGTGTACTGCCTACCTTTTCTTCTAGAAGCCTTATGGTTTCAGGTCTCACCTTTAGATCTTTGATCCATTTTGAGTTTATTTTGGTGAATGGTGAAAAAGAAGGGTCAATTTTCATTCTTTTACATATGGCTTTCCAGTTTTCCCAGCATCATTTGTTGAAAAGACTTTCTTTTCTCCATTGTATGCCCTCAGCTCCTTTGTCAAAGATAAGCTGTCCATAGATGAGTAGTTTTCTTTCTGGGCTTTCAATTCTGTTCCATTGATCTGTGCACCTGTTTTTGTACAAGTACCATGCTGTTTTGCTTACTGTAGCTTTGTAGTAAGTTTTGAAGTCAGGGATTGTGATCCCTCCTGTTTTGTTCTTTTTTCTCAGGATTGCTTTAGCAATTTGGGGTCTTTTGTTGCCCCATATGAATTTTAGGATTCTTTGTTCTAATTCTGTAAAGAATGTCATTGGGATTCTGATTGGGATAGCATTGAATCTGTAGATTGCTTTAGGTAGAACGGACATTTTAACTATGTTTATTCTTCCAATCCATGTACATGGAATGTCTTTCCATCTCCTTATGTAGTCATCCAGTTCTCTCAGAAAGGCCTTGTAATTTTCATATATAGGTCTTTCACTTCCTTAGTTAAATTTACCCTGAGATATTTTATTCTTTTTGTTGCAATTGTGAATGGTATTGTGTTCTTGAGTTCTTTTTCTGTTAGTTTGTTATTAGAATATAGAAATGCTACTGATTTATGCAAATTGATTTTGTACCCTACAACTTTGCTGTAGTTGTTGATTACTTCTAAGAGTTTTCCAATGGATTCTTTGGGGTTTTCTATATATAAGATCATGTCGTCTGCAAACAGAGAGAGTTTCACTTCTTCCCTCCCTATTTGGATTCCTTTTATTCCATTTTCTTGCCTTATTGCTCTGGCCAGGACCTCCAGTACTATGTTAAATAAGAGTGGTGATAGAGGGCATCCTTGTCTCCTTCCTGTTTTCAGGGGGATAGTGCTCAGTTTTTGCCCAATGAGTATGATGTTGGCTGTGGGTTTGTCATATAGGGCCTTTATTATGTTGAGGTAGTTTCCTTCTATGCCCATTTTGTTCAGAATTTTTATCATAAATGGCTGTTGGATCTTGTCAAATGCCTTCTCTGCATCTATTGAGATGATCATGTGGTTTTTATTCCTCAGTTTGTTGATGTGGTGTATCACGTTGATTGATTTGTGGATGTTGAACCATCCCTGTGTCCCTGGTATGAATCCAACCTGATCATGATGTATGATCCTTTTGATGAATTGCTGAATTCTGGCTGCAAAAATTTTGTTTAGAATTTTTGCATCTATGTTCATCAGTGATATTGGCCTGTAGTTCTCTTTTTTCGTGGTGTCCTTGTCAGGCTTTGGTATCAGCATGATGTTGGCCTCATAGAATGTGTGAGGAAGTGTTTCATCCTCCCTAATGTTTTGGAATAGCTTGAAAAGGATAGGTATTAAATCCTCTCTGAAAGTTTGGTAGAATTCCCCAGTAAAGCCATCTGGTCGTGGGGTTTTATTCTTTGGGATGTTTTTGATTGCTGTTTCAATCTCTTGTGATTGGTCTGTTCAAATTGTCTGCCTCTTCTTGAGTGAGCTTTGGGAGATTGTAGGAGTCCAAGAATTTATCCATTTCCTCTAGGTTATCCATTCTGTTGGCATATAGTTTTTTGTAGTATTCTCTTATAATCCATTGTATTTCTGCAGAGTCTGTTGTTATTTCTCCTCTTTCATTTCTGATTTTGTTTATTTGAGCTTTCTCCCTTTTTTTCTTTGTAAGTCTGGATAGAGGTTTGTCAATTTTATTTATCTTCTCAAAGAACCAGCTCTTTGTTTCATTGATCATTTCTACTGCCTTTTTCCTTTCAATAGTATTTATTTCTGCTCTGATTTTTATTATTTCTCTCCCTCTCCTTCTGCTGACTTTGGGCTTTATTTGTTCTTTTTTATCTAGTTCAGTTAGGTGTAGTTTAAGATTGCTTATTTGGGATTTTTCCTGTTTGTTAAGATGTGCCTGTATTGCGATGAGTTTTCCTCTTAATACAGCTTTTGCTGTATCCCATATGAGTTGGTATGGCATGTTATCATTTTCATTTGTTTCCAGGTATTTTTTGATTTCTTATTTAATTTCTTCAATGATCCATTGCTTGTTCAGTAGTGTATTGTTTAGTGTCCACATCCTTGTGCCTTTCTCAGCTTTTTTCTTGTAATTCATTTCTATCCTTATAACATTATGATCGGAGAAGATGCTTGTTATTGTTTCAATTTTTTGAAATTTCTAGAGGCTTGCCTTGTTTCCCAACATATGGTCTATCCTTGAGAATGTTCCATGTGCATTTGAGAAGAATGTGTATTCTGCTGTTTTGGATGAAGTGATCTATATATGTCTATTAAGTCCAATTGTTTTAATTTTTCATTTACCTCCACTATTTCCTTCTTGATTTTCTGTCTGGATGATCTGTCCATTGATGTGAGTGGGGTGTTGAGGTCCCCTACTATTATTGTGTTATTTTTAACATCTTCTTTTAGGTCTGTTAATAGTTGGTTTATGAATCTTGGTGCTCCTGTGTTGGGTGCATAGATATTTATAAGCATTATTTCTTCTTGATGAAGTGTCCCTTTGATCATTATATATTGTCCCTCTGTGTCTCTCTTTACCTGTCTTATTTTGAAATCCAGTTTGTCTGATATAAGAATTGCAACATCTGCCCTTTTTTGCTTGCTATTAGCTTGAAGTATTGTCCTCCACCCCTTCACTCTGAGCCTGTGTTTGTCCTTGGGGCTGAGGTGTGTTTCCTGGAGGCAACAAATTATTGGATCTTGTTCTTTAATCCATTTTGCCACTATGTGTCTTTTTATTGGAGAGTTCAATCCGTTTACATTGAGAGTGATTATTGATGCATGTGGACTTAATGCTGTCAATCTGTTGCTCATTATCTTGTTTTCCTGCATTTCTTTTCCTGTGTGCTTTAGCCTACCCATTTAATACTGCAATTTCTTATGCTGGGCTTCTTAGATTTTTTTCCTTATTTATGTTTTGTGGCTCTGTTCTGTTTTTTAGTTTAGTGGCTACCCTGAAGTCTGTATTTAGAATCTCGTGTATAACATAGTCTATATCTGGTGGTCTCTTACTTACTTGACCAATACTGATTTAGACCCTTTTCTCTTCCCCTCCTAAATAATTATTTTCATTTCTTATTCCAACTTGTGTTATGAATTTGTAGTTAGAGTGATAAGATTGTCTTTGCTTTGGTAGTTTCCTTACCTTTACCCTAATGCTATAGTTGAATATTTGCTATCCTGTTCTGGTTCCATCCATTGGTCTCCCTACTCTGTGGTTTGTGACCCCTTTCTCCCTTTTTTTTCTTTTTTCAGGTATAAGAGCCTTCTTGAGGATTTCTTGTAGTGGAGGACTTTTAGTTACAAATTCCCTTAACTTTTGTTTCTCTGGAAAAGATTTAATTTCTCCCTGATATCTGAAGGATATTCTTGCTGGATACAGTATTCTTGCCTGAAGATTTTTATCTTTTAAAGCTTTGAATATGTCACTCCATTCTCTCCAAGCTTGTAAGGTTTCTGTAGAGAAGTCCGCTGAAAGTCTGATAGAAGCTCATTTGTAGGTTATTCTCTTCTGTCTTGCTGCCCTGAGCATTCTTTCTTTGTCTTTCATTTTTGCCATTTGTACTACTATGTGCCTTGCAGTAGGTCTTTTTACATTGACAAATCTAGGAGATCTAAAAGCTTCCTCCACACACATTTCTCCATCAATCCCTAGATTTGGGAAGTTCTCTTCTATAATTTCATTAAGCACACTTTCTGCTCCATTTTCCTTTTCAACGTTCTTGGGAATTCCTATGATCCTTAACTTCTGTCTCCTCTTTGAATCCACTATCTCTTGGAGGTTTTTCTCATTTTTTTAAATTCTTAGTTCTCTTTCTTCCTCTGTCTGGAGCCATTCAGCCTGTCTATCTTCGATTATGTTAATTTTCTCTTCTATGGTGTCTACACGGGCATTTAGAGAATCCATATTCTGTTTTCTTTGGCCCATTGTGTTTTTCATCGCTAGTAATTCTGTTTAATTCTTCTTTATAATTTCAATCTCTATTGTGAAGTAACTCCAGAACTCATTGGCTTGTTTCTCTATCTTTCCCTCTACCTCATTGAGTTTTTTGATTATAGCTGCTCTGAACTCATTTTCTCTTAGTTTACCTAATTCCAAGCCCTCAGGAGTTAATTCTATGTTTTTATTGTTTTCCTTCTGGTCTGGGGCTTTTATAAATTGCTGGATGGTAGAGGAGCAGTTTTTTCCCATGGTGGTAGAATTTGGTTGCAGTTACAGCCTGTCGCCACTAGCTGGGGGTCGAAAGCTGCGCATTCTGAGATCTCCACATCAGGCAAGATGGCAGCACTGCGTGCACTTTGTTGGGAGGGAGGGGCTGCTTTTCTCATGTGCCAATCTGGATTTGGATCAGTTCTGTTCTCTGGTCTCCAGGGACCCTGGGTTTATGGGGTCCCCATGCACAGAAGTTTTCGCCCATCAGCAAGTTTCCACTGTACCAGTGGAGGGAGTCCTGGATCATCCCCCAGTCACGCAGCCCCTCCCCTGCTCCTTCCCAGAGCTGTGCAGTGATCCCAGACACTAGGGGAGGGATCGAAGTTCTCTCCTACCCAGTTCCAGGTCCTCTGAGGCCAGCAGCAAGGTCTCTGTCCTCCGTCTTCTTGCTACTGTAGGTCTCTGATATGTTGGCGTTAGATTTATTATCTGAAATTCACATTTTCCAATCTTTTGTTGTAGTTTGGAAGGGAGACAGTCCTGCTTCAGCTCATCCTGACATTTTGCTCCACCCCTCCTCAACAACAGGCTTTTAACCAACCGCCCATGTGCACTGGTGGAGAGAGTGTCAGAAAGCACCTATGGAACAGAGGCCCCTTTGCTCTCAGCCATGCCCTACATTGCTCTAGAAGTGGAAGGCACAAAGTGCTGCCTCTGTCCCTCAGGGGGAGACAAGATACACACCGGTTTGCTTCCAGCACTTTAGGAAGCTGAGAAAGAACTCGCTTTCTACAGTGCTCTTACAGTGTACCAGGAACCTCTCATACAAAGGCAGCCGAAACGCCATTTCTTTAGAGACCTTAACTCACCACTTTAGAACTTCTGCATCTGCCACATTTCCACCTTGCCACCCTGGCTCCTACAAAATGCCTACATCTTGTCCTTAAGCAATGGGTCCGAGGCTGAAATAGTTGTGCTTCCACAAGCATAGGAGGAGAGAGACAATAGGCTTTTAACCATCACCCCTTGTGCACTGGTGGAGAGAGTGTCAGAAAGAACCTATGGAAGAAAGGTCCCTTTGCTCTCAGGCATGCCCTACATTGCTGTAGACGTGGAAGGCAGAAAGCAATGCCTCCATCCCTCAAGGGGAGACAAGCCACAAAACATCTTGCTTCCAACTCTTTAGGCAGCTGAGAAAGAACTCGCTTTCCACAGTGCTCTTACAGAGTACCGGGAAAGTCTCATACAAAGGCAGCTGAAACGCCATTTCTTCCCAGCCCTTAACACACTGCTTTAGATCTGCTGCTGCTGCCACATTTCCATCTTGCCAACTCGTCTCAGATGAAATGCCTATGTCTTCCCCTTAAGCAACGGGGCCAAGGCCCCAATGATTGTGCTTCCACATGCTTAGGAGGAGAGAGCCAATAGGCTTTTAACCCACCACCCTCGTGCACCGGTGGAGAGAGTGTCAGAAAGCACCCTTTGCAGGTGATCTTCACAAGATTGGTGGGTGGTTCAGGAGTGTGCAGCATGTAGTTCTGGCGTGTCGGGCACCTGTTTCCAGTGTACCAGGCCTGTTGTTCTGGATTGTCCATAAAGTGGTTCAGCTGGTCTGCCAGGTGGTTCAGGTGTGTCTGGCAGCTGTTTCAGGTGTGTCTGACACCTGGTCTGGCCTGTGTTGGACCTGTTTTTGCTGTATCCCTCACATGGTTCCAGTGTGTCCAGCACATGGTTCTGGTGTATTTGGCAGGTGGTTTCAGTGTATCTGGCACCTGGTTCCGGCATATCCGACAGGTGGTTCTGAAGTGTCTGGCATGTGCTTCTGGTACGTTTGGAAGATGGTTCCGGCGTGTCCGTTGGGTGCTTCCGGCATGTCCTGGAATTGGTTCTGGTGTGTCAGAGTCATGGTTCCAACGTGAAAGGCAGGTGGTTCCATGTGTTTCTGGCATGTAGGGTGGGTGCCTCCAGTGTGTCTGGCGGGTCGATCTGACCTGTCTGTGTGGTGGTTCCAGAGTGTCTGGTGGGTGGTTCCGACATGTCTGTCGTGTTTTTCTGTCGTCTAAAGGGCTTGTTTCCAGCGTATCCGGCAGGTGATTTTGGTGTGTTCAGCAGGTGGTTCTGGCCAGTCAAGCGGGTCGTTCAGGCATTTTCAGCAGGTGGTTTAGGCGTGTCCAGCAGGTGGTTCAGGTCTGTCCGGGTGGTGGTTCCGGTGTGTCCGGCACATTGTTCTGGCATATCTGCGAGGCAGTTCTGGCATGCCCGGCATGTGATTCTGGAGTGTCCATCAAGGGGTTGTGGCATATCTGGCAGGTGATTTTGGTGTGTGAGTCAGGTGGTTGTGGCAGTTCCTGCAGGTGATTCTGGCGCGTTCTGGACCTGATTCTTGCATCTGTGGTGGGTGGTTCCAGAGTGTCCAGATGATGGTTCTGACGTGTCTGACAGTTTGTTCCAGCATGTCAGGAAGGTGGGTCACACATGTCCGGCGGTTGGTTGTGGCATGTGCCACAGATAGTTCCGGTGCATCTGGAAGGTTGTTTTGGCCTGTGCGGCAGATGGTTCAGTCTTGTCCAGCAGGTGGATCAGTCGTGTGGGGCACCTGGTTCTGGTGTGTGCTGCGCATGTTTCTGGCATATCTGGCAGGTGGCTCTAGCATGTCCGGCAGGTGGTTCTGTTATGTCTGGCACATGGTTCCGGGGTATGGTGCAGGTGATTTCGACGTGTCCTGTGGGTTGTCCAGGCATGTCCCTCACCTGGTTCTGGCATGTCTGGCAGTTAGTTTCAGCGAATCAGGCACCTGGTTCTGGCGTTTCCAACAGGTGGTCCCGGCATGTCTGGTAGGTGATTCCGGAGTGTGTGGCAGGTGGTTCCAGTGTCTCCGGCATCTGGTTCTGGCATGTCTTGCAGGTGGTTCAGTCGTGTCCGGCACCTGGTTTGGGCGTGTGCAACACCTGTTTCTGGTGTATCCGGCAGGTGGTTCTCACAGGACTCGCAGGTGGTTCAGGCGTGTCCAGCAGGTGGTTCTGGTGTGTCAGGCACCTGGTTCCGGTGTGTCAAGCATGTGGTTCCGGATTGTCCATCAAGTGGTTCAGGCTGGTCTAACAGGTGGTTCAGGTGTAACCGGCAGCTGTTTCAGGCGTGTCCGGCACCTGGTTCTGGCCTGTGTTGGAGCTCTTTTTGGTGTATCTGTCACATGGTTCCGGCATGTCCGGCACATGGTTCTGGCATATTCAGCAGGTGGCTTTAGCATACCAGGCGCCTGGTTCCTGCATATCTGACAGTTGGTTCCATGGTGACTGGCAGGTGGTTCCTGTGTGTCTGGCATGTGGTTCCGGTACGTTCTTAAGGTGTTTGGGGCGTTTGCGGGAGGTGGCTACCGTGTGCCCGGGACCTGATTCCATTGTGTCCGGTTGGTGCTTTCAGAGTGTCCAGGTGTTGGTTCCGGAATGTCTGGCAGTTGGTTCCTGCATGTCTGGTGGGTGATTCCAGCGTGTCTGGCAGGTTGTTCCGGCCTTTTCTGGAAATCGGTTCTGGTGTATCCAGGACCTGGTTCCAGTGTATCCGGTAGGTGATTTTGGTGTGTCCAGCAGGTTGTTGCAGCGTGTTAGGCTGGTGGTTCCAGCTTGTGTGTCAGGTGTTCATGGCATGTCCAGCACGCGGTTCTGGCATATTCGGCAGGTGCTTTCAGTGTATCTGGCCCCTGGTTCCGGCATATCCAACACGTGCTTCCTGTGTGTTCGGCAGCTGGTTCCTCTGTGTGTTATGTGGTTCTCATACATTTTTAAGCTGGTTCTGGTGTCGCCGGCAGGTGGCTACCGTGTGTCCGGGACCTGATTCCATCATGTCTGGTTGGTGCTTTCAGTGTGTTCAGGTGTTGGTTCTGGCATGTCTGGCAGTTGGTTCCCACAAGACCGGTGGGTGATTCCTGTGTGTCCAGCAGGTTCTTCCGGCATTTTATGGAAATTGGTTCTTGCATATCCAGGACCTAGTTCTGCTGTATCCGGCAGGTGATTTTCACGTGTCTGGCAGTTTGTTCCAGCATGTAAGGTTGGTGGTTCCGGCTTGTGTGGCATGTTTTTGTGGTGTGTCCAGCACCATGATTCCAGCATATTAGGCATTAGGTTTCAGTGTATCTGGCACCTGGTTCTGACATATCCAACAGTTGATTCTGAAATGTCCAGCAGGTGGTTCCTGTGTGTCTGGCATGTGGTTCTGGTATGTTCGGAAGATGGTTGTGGTGTGTCTGTAGGGTGCTTCAGGCATGTCCGGGAGGTGGTTCTGGCATGTCAGAGTCGTGGTTCCACTGTGTCCAGCAGGTGGTTCCAGGTGGTTCTGCCATGTCTGGTGGATGCTTCTGGTGTGTTGGTGGGTCGTTCTGGCATGTCTGTGTGGTGGTTGCAGAGTGTCTGGCAGGTGGTTCCAGCATGTCTGTTGGGTATTTCTGGTGTCTAAGGGGCCTGGTTCCAGCATATCCAGCAGGTGATTTTGGCGTGTCCGGTAGGTGGTTCAGGCATGTCCAGCAGGTGGTTCAGGTCTGTCTGGGAGGTATTTCTGGTGTTTCTGGCACATGGTTCTGGCATATCTGAGAGGTGGTTCTGGCATGCCCTGCATTTGATTCCAGAGTGTCCGTCAAGTGGTTCTGTTGTATCCGGCAGGTGATTTTGGCGTGTGAGTCAGGTGGTTCTGGCGTGTCCTGCAGGTGCTTCCTGTGTGTTCTTGACCTGATTGTCGCATCTGCGGTGGGTGGTTCCAGAGTTTCCAGATGATGGTTCCGACGTGTCTGAAAGTTGGTTCCAGCTTGTCAGGCAGGTGTGTCAAACATGTCCAGTGGGTGTTTCTGGCGTGTGCCACAGATGGTTCTGGCACATCCAGAAGGTGGTTTCGGCCTGTCTGGCAGATGGTTCACTCTTGTCCGGCAGTTGGATCTATCATGTGGTGCACCTGGTTCCGGGGTGTGCTGCACCTGCTTCTGGTGTATCTGGCAGGTGGTTCTCACAAGGCTGGCAGGTGGTTCAGGCATGTCCAGCAGGTGGTTCTGGCATGTCAGGTACCTGTTGCCAGTGTGCCCGGCATGTGGTTCAGGATTGTGCATGAAGTGTTTCAGGCTGGTCTAGCAGGTGGTTCAGGTGTGTCCGGCAGCCATTTCTGGCTTCTCCAGCATCTGGTTCTGGCCTGTGCTGGACCTCTTTCTGGTGTATCCATCACATGGTTCCAGCATGTCCAGCTCATGGTTCTGACATATTCAGCAGGTGGCTTCAGCATACCGGGCAGCTGGTTCCAGCGTATCTGACAGTTGGTTCCATGGTGTCTGGCAGGTGGTTCCTGTGTGCCTGGCATGTGGTTCCGGTACATTCTTAACGTGGTTCCAGCATGTCCGGCAAGTGGTTCAGGTCCCTCCGGCAGATGGCTCAGTCTTGTCCCGCAGGTGATTCAGTCATGTGGGGCAGCTGGTTGCAATGTGTGTTACACCTCTTTCTGATGTATCCGGGAGGTGGTTCCAGCATGTCTGGCAGGTGGTTCATCATGTCCTCACACAGTTCCAGAGTATCATGCAGGTGATTTTGACATGTCCAGTGGGTTGCTCTGGTGTGTCCGGCATCTGGTTCTGGCATGTCTGGCAGGTAGTTTCTGTGAATCAGGCACCTGGTTCTGGTGGATCCAACAGGTGATTCCAGCATGTCTGGTAGGCGCTTCCGGAGTGTCCGGCACATGGTTCTGGCATATCTGGGAGGTGAGTTCGATGTGTCCGGCAGGTGGTTTCAGCATGTCCAGCCTCTGGTTCTGGTGTATCCAACATTTGGCTCTGGAGTGTCCGGCATGTGTTTCTGATGTGTCTGGCATGTGGTTCCAGTGTGTCAGGTACCTGGTTCTAGCATGTTTGGCCGGTTGTTCAGCAGTGTCCAGCACCTTGTTTTGGCACATGCAACATCTGTTTCTGAAGCATCCATCAGGTGGTGTTGGCGTGCCCGGCAGGTGGTTCCTGCAAGTCTGGCAGGTGGTTCAGCCATGTCCAGCAGGTGGTTCTGGCATGTCAGGCACCTGGTTCTGGTTTGTCTGGCAGGTGGTTCCAGACCGTCCAGCAGGAGGTTGCACCATGTCCCCTACCTGATTGCGGTATGTGTGGTGGGTGGTTCCGGTGTGCCTTAGTGGTGCTTCCAGAGTGTCCTGTGGGTGGCTCCAGCATGTCAGGTGGGTGGTTCTGGCATATAAGAAACTTGGCTCCAGTGATCAGTCGAGTCCGGTGGTTGGTTGCAGCATATCCGGAGTGGTTCTGGCATGTCCACAAGGTGGTTCCAGTGTGTCCAGCAGGTGGTTCCAGCATGTCTGGTGGGTAGTTCCAGCATATAAGGAGCCTGGTTCCAGCGTATCTAGCAGGTGATTGCGGAGTGTCCAGCAGGTTGTTCCGACCAGTCAAGCATATGCTTCCGGCTTGCCAGGCTGGTGGTTTGGGTGTGTCCAGCAGGTATTTCAGGCCTGTCCAGAAGCTGGTTCCCATGTGTCCAGCAGTTGGTTCCAGCATGTCAAGCAGGTGATTCAGGCGTTTCCAGTGGATGGTTCCGCTATGTCAGGCGGGGAGTTCTGCCATGTCCGGCATGTTGTTCAGTGGTGTCTGTCAGCTAATCCAGTTGCATCTAGCACATGGCCCTGGCATGGCCGTCCAGTGGTCCAGGCATTTCTGAAACGTGATTCCAACATCTCCAAAAGGTGGTTTCAGCATGTCAGGCACCTGATTCAGGCCTCACCAGGAGATGCTTTGGGGGTGTCTGGCATGTGGTCCGAGTGTGTCCGGCAATAGGTTCCAGCGTGTCTGGCATGTCCTGCCAGTATGTCTGGCCTGTGGTTCCAGTGTGTCCAGCTGGCGGTTCCAGCATGTTCAACACCAGGCTCTGGCATGTTTAGGAGGTCATGCCAGCATGTAAATCAGTGGGGTCCAGCATGTATAAAAGGTGGTTACAGCATGTCAGGCAGGTGGTTAGGTCATGTCCAGCAGGTGGTTCAGGCTTGTCCAGCAAGTTTTTCAGTCGTGTCCAGCATCTGGTTCCAGCATGAATGACACCTGTTTCTGGTGTATCTGGCAGGTGGCTCCATCTTGTCTGGCAGGTCTTCAGTCTTGTCCAGCACCTGGGTTCAGCATGTGCAGCAACTGTTTCTGGCATATCTGGCATGTGACTCCAGCATGTCCAGCAGTTGGTTCACACTAGGATGGCAGGTGGTTCAGGCATGTCCAGCAGGTGGTACTGGCGTGTCAGGCATTTGGTTCCAGTGTGCCCAGAATGTGGATCTGGAATGTCAGAACCTCCACACAGACATGCTAAAACCACCCATCACACTTGCCAGAACCAACAGTTGGGCATGCCAGAAGCACCCACCGGAAATGATGGAACCACCTTCTGAACGTACCAGAATCACATGACAGACACACCTGAACCACGTGCCAGATACACCAGAACCACCTGTTGAATATGCCGGACCAGGTGCCGGATACACTGAAACCACCTGCTGAATATGCCAGAACCATGTGCTGGACATGACTGGACCTAGTGCCCTGAGGCCATAAGCACCTGCTGGACACACCTGAACCACCTGCCAGGCTTGCGTGAACCCCCGAAGGACACGTGGGAATCACCTGCTGCATCCACTAGGAAAAGGTGTCACACACACCAAAACCAGGTGCTGGACATGACTGAATCACCTGTCAGACACGCAGGAGCCACCTGCTGGATATGCCAGAAACAGGTGTCGCACATGCCAGAACCAGGTGCTGGACACGACTGAACCAAGTGATGGACAAGGCTGAACCACCTGCTGGACATGCTGCAACCACCTTCAGAGCACGCCAGAAGCATCTGGTTGACATGCCGGAACCACTAGCCAAACACGCAGGGCCAGGTGCCAGACACGCTGGAACCACCTGCTGGACATGCAGGAACCCTAGGCCAGAAATACTCAAATGATACACTGGATATGCCAAACCACTTGCCGGAAACACCCAGACCACCTGCCGGACACCCCCAAAGCACTTGCCGGAGAGGAGTGAATCAGATGCCAGGCACACCCAAACCATCTTTTGGACACGTCAGAACCACGTTTCAGAAATGCCTGGATGACAGGATGACCATGCCTGGACCATGTGCCGGGTGCACCTGGACCAGCTGACAGACACACCTCAACATCTTGCCCACCATGCCAGAACTACCCGCCGGCTATACTGGAACCATCCACCAGAAATGCCTGAACCACCTGCCTGACATGGTGGAACCGACTGCTAGACACATGTGAGCCACCACCCTGAAACTCTGGAACCACCCCTGGAGATGTCAGAATTGTGTCCTGAACACGCTGGAAGCACCTGCCGGAAATGCTGGGACCACCTGCATGAATTGCCAGAATCACCCACAGGACATGATGGAATCACCTTCCTGACACATCAGAACCAACTGTCTGACATCCTGGAACCACCTGCCGGGCATGATGGAACCACATTTTGGACACGGCAGAACCATCCTCAGACATGCTGCAACAAACCACTGGACACAACTGATCTACCTGCTGGACAGAACTGTTCCACCTGCCAAACATGGCTGAACCACCAGCCAGACACACCAGAACCACATGCCTGACACCCAAGAACCACCTTCCTGACACACCAGAACCCTGGGTCGGATACAGCAGAACCAGGTGCTGGACAACATGAAAGCACCTGCCGGATATGCCAGAACCAGCTGCCAGACATACCAGAACAACCTGCCGGACAAGCTGAATTCACCTGCCAGACACGCCGGAACCATCACCCAAACATGCCGAAACCACCATCCGACATGATGGAATCAGGTCCTGGACATGCCACAGCCAACTTTGGGGCACTCCAGAATCACTTGCCAGACATGTGGGTACCAACTGCCAGACACGCCAGAACCACCCATTGGACACACTGCAGCCATTTTCTGAACACACCAGAATCACATGCCAGACACCTGCCAGACACACTGGAACCACCTGTTCTATATGCCAGAACCAGGTGACAAATACACTGAAACCACCTGCCGGAAACGTACAAATCAGCTGTTGGTTACACCAAAACCGTGTGCCGGACATGCTGAAACCATCTGCCAGATATGCCAGAAACAGGTCCAGCATAGGCTGGACCCAGGTGCTGGACAAGCCTGCAGCTGCTGCAGGACTAGCCTGAACCATCTGCTAGACCACCCTGAACCACTTTACAGACATTCTAGAACCACAGGCTGGGCACACCAGAAAAAGGTGCCCAACATGCCAGAACCAACTTCCACACAGGCTGGAAAAACCTGTGGTACATGCTTAAATCACCAGCTGGACACACATAACCACCTCCCACACATGCTGAAGCCACCACCCGACGTGATGGAATCAGGTCCTGAACATGCCATAGTCACCTGCCTGAACCACTGAATGGACAATCTGGAACCACATGCTGGGCACGCCAGAACCACAAGTCAGATATGTCAGAACCAGGTGCCAGACAAGACAAAACCACCTTCTGGACAGGCCTGAACCACCTGCCAGACATGCCAAAATCACTTGCCAGATTCACCAGAACCAGGCCACTTACATGCTGGAACAACACAACAGACATGCTGAAACCACCTGCTGGACACACTGGAAGCACCACTCAGACACAACAGAACCACCCACCAGACACAACGGATCCACCAGCTGAACACGCAGGAAGCACCCACCAGACATGCTGGAACCATCTGTTGGATATTTCTGAACCAGGTGCCAAATACACTAAAACCACCTGCAGAATGTGCCTGAACCAGATGCTGGACATGGCAGAAACACCTGCTGGACATGTCCAAATCACCTGTTGGATACACCGAAAACATGTGCTGGACATGCCAGGACCATTGGCCAGATACACCATAAACAGGTCCAGCACCGGCCAGAACCAGGCACCAGACAAGCCTGCAGCTGCTGCAGGACTACCCTGAACCAACTGTAGGACCAGTCTGAACCAGTTTATGGACATTCCAGAACCACATGCCAGGCATGCAAGAACCAGGTGCCTGACACACCAGAACCACTGGCTGGATATGCCTGAACCACCTGCTAGACTTACATGAACCAACTGCTGGACATGCCAGAACCACCTGCCAGAAACACCAGAAACTAGTGTCACAAATGCCAGAACCAGGTGCTGGACATGACTGAACCAACTGCTGGACAAGCCTGAACCACCTACCGGACACACTGGAACCACCTTCAGAATGTGCCAGAACCATCAGGTGGATATGTCAGGCCCACCTGCAGAACACGCCAGTGCCAGGTGCCTGACACACTGGAACCACCTGCTGGACATCCTGGAACCAAAGTCTAGACATTCTGGAAGAACATGCCAGACATGCCAGAAGCACTTGCCAGACACACCTGGACCACCTGCCAGACTCCCCCAAAGCACCTCCCAGAGAGTATCAGATTCCAGACACATCCAAAACACATTTTGGACACCTCAGAACCATGTTTCAGAAATGCCTGGACCACGGGACACCCATGAAAGGACCATGTTCTGGATGCAACTGTACCAGCTGACAGACATGCCTGAACAACCTGCTGGGCACACCAGAACTACCTGCTGGACATACCGGAACCATCCACAGGAAATGCCTGAACCGCCTGCCTGACTTGCTGGAACGAACTGCCAGAGAATTTGTAACCACCACCCAGAAACTATGCAATCACACACTGGAGATGCCGAATCAGGACCTGGACATGCCAGAAGCACCTGCTGGACATGCTGGAACCTCCTGACTGACACAACAGAACCACCTGCCAGAAACGCTGGAACAACCTTCTGGACATGCTGGAACCACCCCTGGATATGCTGCAACCAACCGCTGGACACAACTGATTCACCTGCTGGAAAGCACTGATCCACCCAACAAACACGGTTGAACCACCAGCCAGACACACCAGATCCACCGGGCAGATACGGTGGAACCAGGTGCCAGAAACTATGAAACCACCTGCCAGATATGCCAGAATCAGGTGCTGGACATGACAGAACTGCCTGCCGCACAAGCCAGAACCAGCTGCCAGACACGCTGGAACAACCTACTGGACACGCTGAGATCCCCTGCCAAATACGCCAGAACCAGGTCCTGGATACACCAGAACCAACTTCCAGAAAGTCCAGAAAAACCTGACGGACACTCCAGAACCAGCATTTGGAAAAGCAGAAACCACCAACATGACACGACAGAATCAGGTCCCGGACATGCCAGAATCACCCTCCGGACATGTGTGAACTAACTGCCAGACACCCCAGAAGCACCTGACATGTCAGAACCACATTCTGGACATACTGGAAACTCATGTCAGACACACAGGAACCCCCTGCTTGACACGCTGGAATCACCTGAATGACACACAGGTACTACTGCCAGGAACATCCAGAAGCACCTGGCACACAAAGCAGAACCACTTGCCAGACAAGAGTGAACCATCTGCTGGATATGCCTGAACTACTTGATGGACAATCTGGAGCCACATGCCGGGCATGCCGTAACCACGTCAGATATGCCAGAACCAGGTGCTGGACACACCAAATCCACCTTACAGTCAGGCCTGAACCACCTGCTGGACATGCCTGAACCAGCTGACCGACACGCCGCAAACACCTGCTTGACTTGCCAGAGCCACCTGCCGGACACTCCAATATCACCTGCTGGATATGCTGGAACCAGATCCCTTATACACCACAACAACCCAACAGACATGCCAGAACTACCCACTGGACACAGTGGAACCACAACTCAGACACTCCAGAACCACCGGCAAGACACTGGAACCAACTGACAGATATGCCAGAAAAACCCACCAGACATGCCAGAACCACCTACCGAACATACCAGTATCACATGCCAGACACATCTGAACCACCTGCCAGACACACCAGAACCACCGGTTGGATATGCCAGCACCAGGTGCCAAATAAACTGAAACCATCTGCTGAATATGCCAGGACCAGGTGCAGGACATGGCAGAAACACCTGCTGGAAACCTCCAAATCACACCTCAGTTACACCAAAATCATGTCCCGGACATGCCAGAACCATCTGCCAGATATGCCAGAAACAGGTCAAGCACAGCCAGAATCAGGTGCAACACAAGCCTGCAGCTGCTGCAGGACTAGCCTGAACCATCTGGTGGACCAGCCTGAACCACTTTATGGACATTCTGGAAACACAAGGCAGGCACGCCAGAACCAGGTGCCCGACATGCCAGAACCACTGGCTGGACACGCCTGAATCACCTGCCAGACTTGCATGAACAAACTGCTGGACATGCCAGAAGCACCTGCCAGATACGCCAGAAAGAGGTGTCACACACACGGGAACCAGGTGCTGGACACAACTGAACCAAGTGCTGGACAAGCCTGACCCACCTGCTTGACACGACTGAACTACCTACCGCACACACCAGAACCAAATTCAGGATGCACTGGAACCATGTGGTGGACATGCCGGAACCACCTGCTGAAGACACCAGAATCACGGGCCAGAAATATCAGAAAAGCCTGATGCACATCCCGGAACACAATCCAGACATTCTGGAAGGACATGCCAGACATGCCTGAACCACTCACTGGACACACCTAGACCACCTGCCAGATACCCACAAAGCACCTCCCAGAGAGGCCTGAATCAGATGCCAGACACACCCAAACCACCTATCAGACGCATGAGAACCACATTTCAGAAATGCATAGACAACAGGACAGCCATGCCTGGACCATGTGCCAGATGCACCTGGACCAGCTGATAGACACACCTGAACAACCTGCCAGACAATCCAGAAATACCTGCCAGACATATGGGGACCATCCACTGGAAACAACTGAACCACCTGCCTGGAACCACATGCCTGACACACAGGAACCAACTGTGGGACACTTCAGAACCACCACGCACTCTGGAACCACCCCTGGATACACCAGAATCGGGTCCCAAACATCCTGGAAGCACCAGCCGGACACGCTGGGACCACCTGCCAGGCACAATGGAACCACCTTCTGGACATGCTGCAACCAACCACTGGACATGACTGATCCACCTGCTGGAAAACACTGATCCACCTGCCATAATCAG
The DNA here is from genome assembly GCF_041296265.1 of Equus caballus. Lineage (NCBI taxonomy): Eukaryota > Metazoa > Chordata > Mammalia > Perissodactyla > Equidae > Equus > Equus caballus. The sequence goes on from NC_091687.1 coordinate 25,518,527, forward strand.
CTGAACCACTGGCTGGACACGCTGGAACCACCTGCCTGACACCCCGGAACCACCTGCCAGAGGGGCTGGAGCCACCTGACGGATATGGAGGAACCAGGTGCCGGACACCATGAAACCACCTGCTGGATATGCCAGAACCAGGTGCCAGACACACCAGAACCACCTGCCAGACACGTTGGAACAAACTGCAGGACATGCAGAAATCACGTGCTGGATACGCCGGAACCGGGTCCAGACATGGCAGAAACACTTGCAGATATGTCCAAATCACCTGTCGGATACACCAAAGCCTCCTACTAGACATGCCAGAACCATCAGCCAGATACTCCAGAAACAGGTCCAGCACAGGCAAGAACAAGGTGCCACACAAGCCTGCAGCTGCTGCAGGACAAGCCTGAACCACACGCTGGACCAGCCTGAACCACTTTAAAGACATTCCGGAACCACATGCCAGGCACACCGGAACCAGGTGCCCAACATGCCAGAGCCACGGGCTGGGCACACCAGAACCACCTGTCCAGACTTGCATCAACCAACTGCTGGACACACAGGAACCACCTGCCTGATATGCCAGAAACAGGTGTCGCACACGGCAGAACCAGGTGCTGGACATGACTGAACCAACTGCTGGACAAGCCTGAACCACCTGCTGGACACGACTGAACTACCTACCGGACATGCCAGAACCACCTTCAGGATGCACCAGATCCATGTGTTGGACATGCTGGAACCACCTGCTGAACATGGCAGAGCCAGGTGCTGGACATCCTGGAACCAAAGTCCAGACATTCTGGAAGGACACACCGGACATGCTGAAACAACATGCTGGATACACCAAGGGCACCTGCCAGACACACACAAAGCACTTCCCAGATCGGTCTGAATCGGATGCCAGACATGTTCAAACCACCTTTCAAGAATGTCAGAACCACGTTTCAGAAATGCGTGGAACAAAGGATGGCCATGTCAGGACCATATGCCAGATGCAACTGGACCAGCTGACAGACATGCTTGAACAACCTGCCGGACACACCAGAACTACCCACCAGACATACTGGAACTATCCACCAGAAAAACCTGAACCACCTGCCTGACATGCTGGAACCAACTGCTGGGCACGTCAGAACCACCCCTCAGACACTGTGGAACCATGCACCGGAGATGCCAGAATCAGGTCCTGGACATGCTGGAAGCACCAGCTCGACATGCTGGGACCACCTGCGGAAACCGGAAGAATCACTCACCGGACACGGCAGAACCACCTGCTGGACACAATGGAACCACCTTCTTGACAGGGTGGAACCACCCCTTGATATACTGCAACCAACCACTGGACATGACTGATCCCCCTGCTGGACAGCACTGATCCACCTGTCAAACATGGCTGAACCACCAGCCGGACACACTGGAACCACCTGCCTGACACCCTGGAAACACCTGCCTGACACACCTGAACCACCTGTCGGATATGGTGGAACCAGGTGCCGGGCACTGTAAAACCACCTGCTGGATAAGTCAGAAGCAGATGCTGAACACGCCAGAACCACCTGCCGGACACGCTGAAATCACCTGTTGGATACACCAGAACCAGGTCCTGAATATGCCAGAACCAACTTCTGCACAGACTGGAAAAACCTGCCGTACATGTCAAAATCACCTGCTGGACATGATGGAACCACCACCCAGACATACCTAAACCACCACCCGATATGACGGAGTCAGGTCCCTGACATGCTGTAGCCACCTGCAGGACATGCCAGAATCACCCAACGGACATGCGGGAAACAGCTGCCGGACACCCCAGAGGCACCCACCATACCTGTCAGAACCACCACACAGACACACCGGAACCACCAGCCACACATGCTGGAACTAATTGCTGGACATGCCGTAAGCACCCACCAGAAATGCCAGAACCACCTTCCTAATGTAACAGAACCACTTGCCAGACACACCTGAACCACCTGCCAGACATGCCGGAACCACCTGTTGGATATGGCAGAACCTGGTGCCGAACACAGCAGAACCTGGTGCCCTATGGCCAGAACAACCTGCTGGACACGCCCGAGATGCTTGACAGACTTGCATATACCAACTTCCAGACATGCTGGACTCACCTTCCAAATAAGCTAGAAAAAGATGTTGCACACGGCAAAACCAGGTGCCGGACATGACTGAACCACCTGCCAGACACGCTGGAGCCACCTGCCGGATACGTCAGAAACAGGTGTTGCACATGCCTGAAGCAGGTGCTGGACACGACTGAACCACCTGCCGAATAAGACTGAAGTAGCTGCTGGACATGATTGAACCACCTGCCAGGTATTCCATAACCACCTTCAGGATGCGCCAGAACCATCTGGTGGACATGCCAGAACCACCTGCTGAATACACCAGAGCCAGGTGCCAGACACACCTGGACCACCTGCCGGACACCCCAAAGCACCTCCTGGAAACGCCTGTACCACCTGCCTGACATGCTGGAACCAACTGCTGGACATATCAGAACCACCACAAGGACACTCTGGAACCACCCATGGGAGACGGCAGAATTAGGTCCCGGCACGCCATAAGCACCTGCTGGACATGCTGGAAGCACCTGCAGGAACCGCCAGAATGGGGTGGTGGTTTCGGCATATCCGGCTGGTGGTTCTGGCATGTCCAGCAGGTTTTTCCAAGACCTGGTTCTGGCGTATGTGGCAGGTAATTTTGGCGTGTCCAGCAGGTAGTTCAGGCTGGTCTAGCAGGTGGTTCAGGTGTGTCCGGCAGCTTTTTCAGGCGTCTATGGCACCTGGTTCTGGCCTGTGCTGGACCTGTTTCTGGTGTATCCATCACATGGTTCTGGCATGTCCAGCACATGGTTCTGGCGTATTTGGCAGGTGGCTTCAGCATACTGGGTGCCTGGTTCCCGCATATCTGACAGTTGGTTCCATGGTGACTGGCAGGTGGTTCCTGTGTGTCTGGCATGTGGTTGTGGTACATTCTCAAGGTGGTTCCGGTGTGTCCAGCAGGTGGCTACCATGTGTCCAGGACCTGATTCCGTTGTGTCATGTTGGTGCTTTCAGAGTGTCCAGGTGTTGGTTCCGGTGTGTCTGGCAGTTTGTTCCCGCATGTCCGGTGAGTGATTGCGGCATGTCTGCCAGGTTGTTCCGGCCTTTGATGGAAATTGGTTCTGGCATATCCAGGACCTGGTTCCAGTGTTTCTGGCAGGTAATTTTGTTGTGTCAGGTAGGCTGTTCCTGGTGTGTTAGGCTGGTGGTTCTGGCTTGTCTGGCAGGTGTTTCTGGTGCGTCCGGCACCTGGTTCTGTTGTATTCCACAGGTGGTTTCATTGTATCTGACACCTGTTGCGGAATATAACACAGGTGGTTACTGTGTGTCTGGCAGGTGGTTCCGGTGTGTCTGACATGGTTCTTTTACGTTCCGAAAATGGTTTCTGCACGTCCGTTGTGTGCTTCTGGCATGTCCAGGACTTAGTTCTGGCATGTCAGAGTCACGGTCTCAGTGTGTCCAGTGGGTGGTTCCAGGTGGTTCTGCCGTGTCTGGTGGGTGCTTCCAGGGTGTCTGGTGGATCGTTCTGGCATGTCTGTGTTGTGGTTCCTCAGTGTCTGGCATGTGGTTCTGACATGTCTGTCAGGTTTTTCCATCATCTATGGGGCCTGGTTCCAGTGTATCTGGCAGGTGATTTTGGTGTGTCTGACAGGTGGCTCCAGCATGTCAGTCAAGTGGTTCTGGTGTGCCCAGAATGTGGTTCCCTCTTTTCCTGCAGGTCATTCAGGCAAGTATGAGGATTGCTTCTGGAGTGTCCAGAATGTGCTTCCATAGTGTCCAGCTGGTGGTTCCAAAGTGTCAGATACATGGTTCCATCGTGTCCAGAAGGTGATTCTGTCATGTCTGGCCTGTGGTTCTGGCATGTCCGTTGAGTGGATCAGGGTTGTCTGTCGGCTTCTTACTTCCTGTTCACCAGGTGTTTCCGGCATGCCCATGAACTGGTTCTGGTGTGTCTGGCAGCTGGTTCTAGTATGTCCAGCACATTTGGATGGTGGTTGTGGGGTGATCGGCATGTGTCTCAGGCCTCTCCAGCAGGTGTTTCAGGTTGTGGGGCAGGTGGTTGAGTCGTGTCCAGCACCTGGCACCGGTGTATCTGGCAGATAGTGCTGGCGTGCCCAGCAGGTGGTTCCTGACTGTCCGCCAAGTGATTCAGGTGTATTGGGCAAGTGCTTCAGTCTTCTCTGGCAGGTGGTTCAGGCATGTCCTGCAGGTGGTTCAGCCCCATCCAGAAGGTGATTCCAGTGTGTCCGGCACCTGGTTCTGGCATACCTGACTGGTGGTTCCAGGGTGCCTGGCATGTAGTTCCGGAGTGTCTGTCAAGTCGTTCAGACATATCCGGCAGGTGGTTCTTTCTTGTTTGGCAGGTGGTTCAGTTTTGTCTGGCAGGTTGTTCCAGCATGTCCAGCCAGTGGTACCAGTGTGTCATTCAGGTGGTTCCAGCATGTCAGACAGGGTTTCTTGTGTGTCCAGCATGAGTTTATGGTATGTCCAGAAGGTGGTTCCAATGTGTCCGATGGGTGCTTCTGGGGTGTCTGGCAGTTGGTTCCTGCATGTCTGGCGGGTGGCTACGGCGTGTCTGGGACCTGATTCCATTGTGTCGGGTTGGTGATTTTGGCGTGTCCAAGTGGTGGTTCCGGTGTGTCTGGCCTGTCTGGAATTTGGTTCAGGTGTATCCAGGACCTGGTTCTGGTGTATCCAACTAGTGATTTTTGCCATTCTGGTGGGTAGTTCTGGCGTGTCTGGCATGTGGTTCCGTCTTTCCTGGCAGGTGGTTCTGGCACGTCCGACAGGTGGTTTCACGTTGTCCAGCACCTGGTTCTGCCGTATCTGACAGGTGCTTCCGACTTATCTGGGCCCTGGTCCTGGCATCTCTGGTACTTGGTTCCAGATTGTCCGGGTGGTGGTTCAAACGTTTCTGACAGTTGGGTTCAGTGTGTCAGGCAGGTGGTTCAGGCGTTTCTGATGGATGGTTCCGGTATATGTGGCAGGCAGTTCTGGCACGTCTGGCATTTGGTTCTGGCATGTCTGGCAGGTGGTTCTGACATGTCTGAGTGGTGATTCCAGTGTGTCCGGCAGGTGGTTCTGGCATGTCTGGCATGTGGTTCTGGTGTGTAAGAGGCCTGTTTCTGGCACATCTGGCAGGTGATTTTGGCATGTCCAGAAGCTGGTTCCACTGTGTCCGGCACCTGGTTCTGGAATATTATACAGGTGGTTTCAGTGTATCCGGCACCTGGTTCTGGCATAGCCAACAGGTGGTTCTGGCGTGTCTGAAAGGGGTTCCTGTGTGTCTGGCATGTGGTTCAGGTATGTTCTGAAGGTGGTTCTGGCATGTCCAGTGGGTGCTTCTGGTGTGTCTGAGTGGTGGTTCCAGTGTGTCTGGTGGGTGGTTCCAGCATGTCTGGTGGGTTGTTCTGGCATATAAGTGGCCTGGTTCCAGCATGTCTGGCAGGTGGTTCTGGACCATCCAGCAGGAGGTTGCACCATGTCCCCTACCTGATTGCAGCATGTGTAGGGGGTGGTTCCAGTGTGTCCTGTGGGTGGTTCCGGCATGTGTGGTGGGTGGTTCCATCCTATAAGGAGCTTTGTTCCAGTGATCAGTTGAGTCCGGCAGTTGGTTGCAGCATATCCAGGGTGGTTCCAGCATCTCCAGAAGGTGGTTCCAGTGTGTCCAATGGGTGGTTCTGGCATGTCTGGTGGGTGGTTCTGGCCTATAAGGAGACTGGTTCTGGTGTATCTTGCAGGCGATTGTGGAGTGTCCAGCAGGTTGTTCCGGTGAGTCAAGCATGTGCTTTCGGCTTGCCAGACAGGTGGTTCAGGTGTGTCCAACAGGTGTTTCAGGCCTGTCCAGAAGGTGGTTCCCACGTGTCCAGCAGTTGGTTCCAGTGTGTCAAGCAGGTGGTTCAGGAGTTTCCAGTGGATGGTTCCGCTATGTCAGGCAGGGAGTTCTGACATGTCTGGCAGGTGGTTCAGGCATGTCTGTCAGCTAATCCAGTTGCATCAAGCACATGGTCCTGACATGGCCGTCCCGTGGTTCAGATATTTCTGAAACGTGGTTCTGACATCTCTGAAAGGTGGTTTCAGCATGTCAGGCACCTGATTCAGGCCTCACCAGGAGATGCTTTGTGGGTGTCTGGCAGTCGGTCCTGGTGTGTCCAGCAATAGGCTCTGGCATTTCTGGCACGTTCTGCCAGTATGTCTCACTTGTGGTTCCGGTGTGTCCAGCTGGTAGTTCCCGTGTGTCAGACACCTAGCTCCAGCACGTTTGGTAGGTTGTGCTGGCATGCCCACCAGTGGGTTCCAGCATGTATAAAAGGTGATTACAGCATGTCAGGCAGGTGGTTAGATCATGTCTAGCAGGTGGTTCAGGCTTGTCCAGCAGGCGTTTCAGTTGTGTCCAGTACCAGGTTCTGGCATGCACAACGCCTGTTTCTGGTGTATCAGGCAGGTGGCTCTATCGTGTCTGGCAGGTCTTCAGTTGTGTCTGGCACCTGGGTTCAGCATGTGCAAGAACCGTTTCTGGCAGGTCAGGCATGTGGCTCCAGCGTGTCCAGCAGGCAGTTCACACTAGGATGGCAGCTGGTTCAGGCATGTCCAGCAGGTGGTACTGGCGTGTCAGGCATCTGGTTCCAGCATGCCAGGAATGTGGATTTGGAATGTCGGAACCACCACACAGACATGCCAGAACCACCCATCACGCTTGCCAGAAGCAACTGCTGGACACACCAGAAACACTCACTGGAAATGATGTAACCACCTTCCAAAGATACCAGAATCACATGCCAGACACACCTGGACCACCTGCCAGGCATGCCAGAACCACCTGTTTGATATGCCAGAACCAAGTGCCAGATACACTGAAACCACCTGCTGAATATGCCAGAACCATGTGCTGGACATGATGGGACCTGGTGCCACGAGCCCAAAACCACCTGCTGGACATGCCTCAACCACCTGCAAGACTTGTGTGAACCCCCTGAAGGACACGTGGGAATCACCTGCTGCATCTGCTAGAACAAGGCGTTACACATGCCGAAACCAGGTGCTGGACATGACTGAACCACCTGTCAGACATGTGGAAGCCACCTGCCAGATATGCCAGAAACAGGTGTCACACATGTTGGAACCAGGTGCTGGACACAACTGAATCAAATAATGGACAAGGCTGAACCAGCTGCTGGACATGCCATAACCACCTTCAGGACACACCGGAACCATCTGGTGGACATGCCAGAACCACTAGCTGAACACACCAGAGCAAGGTGGGGGACATGTTGGAACCACCTGCTGGACACGCCAGAACCCTAGGCCAGAAATACTAAAATGATATGCTGGATATGCTGAACCACTTGCTGGAAACACCAAGACCACCTGCTGAACACCCCCAAATCACTTCCTGGAGAGGAGTGAATCATATGCCGGGCATGCCCAAACCATCTTTTGGATACATCAGAACCACGTTTCAGAAATTCCTGGATGACAGGATGTCCAGACCTGGGCCATGTACCAGATGCACCAGGACCAGCTGAGAGACATGCCTCAACATCTTGCCAGACATGCCGGAACTACCTGAGGGCCATACCGGAACCATCCACCAGAAATGCCTGAACCACCTGCCTGACACAGTGGAACTGACTGCTGGACACATGGGAGCCACCACCCAGAAACACGGGAACCACCCACAGAGATGCCAGAATCAGGTCCCGAACATGCCAGAAGCACCTCCCGGACATGCTGGGACCACCTGCATGAACCACTAGAATCACCCACCAGACAGGATGGAACCCCTGCCGGGCATGATGGAACTACATTTTGGACATGCCAGAACCACCCTTGGACATGTTGCAACAAACCACTGGACATGAGTGATCTACCTGCTGGACAGAACTGTTCCACCTGCCAAACATGGCTGAACCACCAGCCAGACACACCAGAACCACCTGCCTGACACCCCAGAATGACCTTCCTGACATGCTTGAACCATGGGTCAGATACAGCAGAACCAGGTGGCGGACATGAAAGCACCTGTCGGATATGCCAGAACCAGGTGCCAGACACACCAGAACCACATGCTGAATAAGCCAGAACCACCTGCCAGACATGCCAGAACAACCTGCCATACACCCCAAAATCACCTGCCAGACACGCCGGAACCACCACCCAAACATGCCAAAACCACCATCTGACATGACGGAATCAGGTCCTGGAAATGCCACAGCCACCTTCGGGGCACACTGGAATCACATGCATGACATGTGGGCTCCAACTGCCAGACACCCCAGAAGCACCCACTTGACGGTCAGAACCACCTTCTGGACCTACCGGAAACTCATGCCAGACACTCAGGAACATCCTGCCTGACATGCTGGAACCACCTGAATGACATACTGGTACCACTGGCAGGGCATGCCGGAACCACCTGCCAGACAAAGCTGAACTACCTGCCGGACAAGACTGAACCACCTGCCAGGTATGCCTGAATCACCTGATGGACAATCTGGAACCACATGCCAGCTATGCCATAACCACATGTCAGATATGCTGGTACCAGGTGCTGGACACAGCAAAATCACCTTCAGGACAGGCCTAAATCATCTTCTGGACAGGACTGAACCACTTGTCGGACATGCTGCAACCATCTACTGGACTTGCCAGAACAACCTGCTGGACATGCAGAAATCACCTCCTGGATACACTGGAACTAGGCCCTTATATGCCGGAACAACCCGACAGACATCCCAGAACCAACTGCTGGACACACCAGAAGCACCCACTGGACATGCTGGAGCAACCTTCCTAACATACCAGAATCACATGCCAGACACCTACCAGACACGCCGGAACCACCTGTTCTATATGCTGGAACCAGGTGCCAAATACAGTGAAGCCACCTGCTGAATACACCAGAACCAGCTGCTGGACATGGCAGAAACATCTGCCAGAAAGATACAAATGAGCTGTCGGTTACACCAAAACCGTGTGCAGGACATGCCGAAACCATCTGCCGGATATGCCAGAAACAGGTCCAGCATAGGCCAGAACCAGGTGCCACACAAGGCTGCAGCTGCTGCAGGACTAGACTGAACCATCTGCTAGACCACCCTGAACCACTTTACAGACATTCCAGAACCACATGCAGGGCATGCCGGAACCAGGTGCCCGACACGCCAAAACAAACTTCTGAACAGGCTGAAAAACCCTGTGGTACATGCCTAAATGACCAGCTGGACACACAAGAACCACCTCCCAGACATGATGAAACCACCACCTGACATGATGGAATCAGGTCCTGAACATGCCATAGTCACCTGCCTGGCACCTTGGAAACATCTGCCAGACACGCCGGAACAACCTGTTGGATCTGGGAGAACCAGGTCCGGACACCCTGAAACCACTTGCTGGATATGCCAGAACCAGGTGCCGGGCAGGCCAGAACCACCTGCCAGACAAGCCAGAACCATCTGCCAGACACGCTGGAACAACCTGCTGGACACGCAAAAATCACCTTCTGGATACACTGGAACCAGGTTCCAGATGCACCAGAAACAACTTCCAGACAGGCCAGAAAAACATGCTGGACTTGCTGGAACCCCCACCCGGACATGTGGAAACCACCAACCTGGCATGACAGAACAGGACCTGGACACGCCGGAATCACCCTCCAGACATGTGGGAACCAACTGCTGGACGCCCCAGACGCACCCCCCCCGGACACGTCAGAACCACCTTCTGGACATAGTGGAAACTCATGCCAGACACACAGGAGCACCCTGCCTGACACGCTGGAACCACCTAAATGACATGCCGGTACCACTGGCAGGACATGATAGAACCACCTGCCAGACAAAGCTGAACCACCTGCCGGATACGCCTGAACCATTTGACAAATATTTGGAACAACATGCCAGGCACACAAGAACCACGTGTCAGATATGCCAGAACCCAGTGCTGGACACACCAAAACCACCTGCCAACAAGCCGGAATCACCGGACACCCCAGAACAACCTGCCGGACATGCCAGAACTACCCACTGGACATACCAGAACCATCCTCAGGAAACGCCTGAACCATCTGCATGACACACTGGAACCAAGTGCCAGACACATTGGAACCTCCCTAGGATCTCTGGAACCATGCCCAGAGATGCCAGAATCGGGTCCCAGACATGCCAGAAGCACCTGACAGACACGCTGGGACCACCTGCTGGGCATGATGGAACCAACTTCTGGACACTCTGGAACCACACCAGACATGCTGCCACCAACCACTGGACATGACTGATCCACCTGCTGGACAGCACTGATCCACCTGACAAACACGGCTAAACCACTGACTGGACACACCAGAACCACCTGCATGACACCCCGAAACCGCCTGCCGGACACGCCAGGACCACCTCTCAGATACAGTGGAACCAGGTGCCAGACACCATGAAACCACCCACCAGATATGCCCGAACTTAGTCCCAGACATGACAGAACCACCTGCCGGACAAGCCAGAACCACCTGCTAGACACGCCGGAACAACCTACTAGACACGCTTATATCCCCTTCGAAATACACTGGAACCAGGTCCTGGATACGCTAGAACCAACTTTCAGAAAGGCTGGAAAACCCTGCCGGGCAAGCCAGAACCACCATTCGGACATGCAGAAACCATCAACCAGACACGACTGAATCAGGTCCAGGATAGGCCTGAATCACCCTCCGGACATGCGGGAACCAACTGCTGGACACCACGGAAGCACCCACCTGACACGTCGGAACCACCTTCTGGATGTACCAGAAACTCATGCCAGACACACAGGAACCCCCTGCCTGACATGCTGGAACCACATGAATGACACACAGGTACCACTGCCAGGACATGCTGGAATCACCTGGCACACAACGCAGAACCACCTGCCGGATATGCCTGAACTACTTGATGGACAATCTGGAACCACATGACGGGCATGCAGTAACCACATGTCAGATATGCCAGAACCAGGTGCTTGACAAGCCAGAAGCACCCAATGGACACACCTGAACCACCTTGTGAATGTACCAGAATCAAATGCCAGACACACCTGAACCTCCCACCAGACACGCCAGTACCAACTGCCAGACACCCCAGAAGCACCCACCGGACATGCCAGAACCACCTTCTGAATGCCCCAGAATCACATGCCAGACACACCTGAACCACCTGCCAGACACGCCAGACCCAGCTGTTGGATATGCCAGAACCAGGTGCCAAATACACTGAAACCACCTGCCAAATACACCAGAACCAGGTGCCGGACATGGCAGAAACACCTGGCAGACATGTCCAAATCACCTGTTGGATATGCCAAACCATGTGACAGATATGCCAGAACCATCTGCTGGATATGCCAGAAACAGGTCTAGCACAGGCCAGAACCAGGTGCCACACAAGCCTGCAGTTGCTGCAGGACTAGCCTGAATCATCTGCAGTACGAGCCTGAGCAGCTTCACGGACATTCTGGAACCACATGTTGGGCATGCCAGAACCAGGTGCCCTACACACCAGAACCATAGGCTAGACACTCCTGAACCACCTGCCAGACTTGCGTGAACCAACTGCTGGATACACCAGAACCACCTGCCAGATACACCAGAAACAGGTGTCACACACACCGGAACCAGGTGCTGGACATGACTGAACTACCTACTGGACACTTAAGAACCACCTTCAAAACACGCCAGAACCATGTGTTGGAGAAGCCAGAACCACCTGCCAAACACACTGGAGCCAGGTTCCGGACACACCGGAACCACCTGCTGGACATCCTGGAAACAAAGTGCAGACATTATGGAAGGACATGCTGGACATGCCAGAACCACTTGCCGGACACACCCCGATAACCTGCCAGACACCCCCAAAGCACCTCCTGGAGAGGCTTGAGTCAGTTGCTGGATACACCCAAACCACCCTTTGCACACATCAAAACCACGTTTCAGAAATGCCTGGACCAAGGGACGGCCATGCCAGGACCACGTGCCAGGCGCAACTGGACCAGCTGACAGACATGCCTGACGTGTCCGCCGGACACAGCGGAACTACCCACTGGACATACCGGAACCATCCACTGGAAACACCTGAACCACCTGCCTGACTTGTGTGAACCAACTGCTGGACACTCCAGAACCACCTGCTGGATATGCCATAAACAGGTGTGGCACACACAGAAACAAGGTGTCGGAGACAACTGAACAACCTGCTGAACATGCTGGAGCCACCTGCTGCATATGCCGGAAACAGGTGTTGCACATGCCAGAAGCAGGTGCTGGACACGACTGAACCACCTGCCGAACAAGACTGAACCACCTGCTGGACATGATTGAATTACCTGCTGGATACACCATAACCACCTACAGGACACGCCAGAACCATCTGGTGGACATGCCGGAACCACCTGCCGAACATGCCGGAGCCAGGTGTTGGACACCCTGGAACTACCTGCTGGACACGCCAGAACCACAGGCCAGACACTCAGGAAGGGCATGCCAGACATGCTGAAACCACCTGCCGGACACCCGCAGAGCACCTTCTGGAAACGCCTGAACCACCTGCCTGACGTGCTGGAACCAACTGCCAGACACGTCAGAACCACCACAAGGACACTCTGGAACCACCCACCGGAGATAGCAGAATCAGGTCCCGACACACCAGAAGCATCTGCCGGACATGCTGGAACCACCTTCGGGGCACCGCCAGAATCAGGTTGGTGGTTTCAGCGTGTCTGGGTGGTGGTTCCAGCATGTCCAGCAGGTTTTTCCAGGACCTGGTTCTGGCGTATGTGACAGGTCATTTTGGCATGTCTGGCACATTTTTCCACCATATCAGTCAGGTGGTTCTGGCTTTTCCATCAGGTGGTTCTGTCATGTCCGGCACCTGGTTCTGGCGTATCCAACAAGTGGCTTCATGGTGTCTGACACCTGGTTCCACAGAATCTGACTGGTGTTTCTGGCGTGTCTGGAAGGTGGGTCCGTTCTATCCAGTGGGTGATTCCAGCGGTTCCCGAATTTGGTTCCAGAGTGTCTGGCATGTGCTTTTGGTGTGTCCAGGACCTGATTTTGGTGTCTCCAGGCAGGTGTTTGCAGATTGTCCGGGTGGTGGTTCTGATGTTTCCGGCAGTTGGTTCCAGCGTGTCAGGCAGGTGGTTCAGACGTTTCCAGTGGATAGTCCCAGTATGCCTAGGGGGTAGTTCTGGAGTGTCTGTCAGCTGGTCCAGGTGCATCTGACACATGGTCCAGACATGGCCATCTCGTGGTACAGACATTTCTGAAACATGGTCTTGAAGTGTCCGAATGGTGCTTTGGGCATGTCAGGCAGCTGATTCAGGTCTCTCTGGGAAGTGGTGTCCAGCAGGTGGTCTGGATGTGTCCAGCAATTTGTTCCATCACGTCTGGCATGTCCTTCCAGTATGTCTGGCCTATGGTTCCAGCGTGTTCAGCAGGTGGTTCCAGCATATCCACCAGATGGTTTTGGCGCATCTGGAATGTGGCTGTGGTGTGTCCACCAGGTGGTTCAGGCCTGTATGGAAGGTGTTTCCAGTGTATCTAGCATGTGGTTCCAGAGTGTCCGTCAAGTGGTTCAGGCGTGTCTGGCAGGTGGTTCAGTTTTCTCTGGCAGGTGGTTACGGCATGTCCAGCCAATGGTACCAGTGTGTCATTCAGGTCGTTCTGGAATGACAGGCAGGGGGTTCCTGTGTGTCTGTCATGAGTTTCTGGTATGTCTGGAAGGTGGTTTCAACGTGTCCTGGGGGTGCTTCCAGTGTGTCCTGGTGTTGGTTCCCACATGTCTGGCAGGTGTTTCCAGCGTGCTCAGCAGGTGGCTACGGTGTGTCTGGGACCTGATTCCTTCGTGTCCTGTTGGTGCTTTCAGTATGTCCAGGTGTTTGTTCCAGCGTGTCTGAGAGTTGGTTCCCGCATGTCTGGTGGGTGATTCCAGTATGTCTGGCAGGTTGTTCCAACATTCTAAGGAAATTGGTTCTGGCATATCCAGGACCTGGTTCCAGCGTATCTGGCAGGTCATTTCTGCATGTCCAGCAGTTGTTCCAGCATCTCAAGCAGGTGGCTCCGTTGTGTCCATTAGGTGGTTCAGGTGTGTCCAGAAGGTGGTTCAGGCCTGTCTGGAAGGTGGTTCTGGAGTGTCTGGCATCTGCTTCTGGCATATCTGACAGGTTGTTCCGGCATGCCTGGAATGTGGTTCCAGAGTGTCCGTCAAGTAGTTCAGGCATATCCGGCAGGTGGTTCAGTCTTGTCTGGCAGGGCATTCAGTTTTGTATGGCAGGTGGTTCCAGCATGGCTGGTCAATGGTACCGATGTGTCATTCAGGTGGTTCGACGTGTCCAGCAGCTGATTGAGGCGTGTCCAGCACATGGTTCTGGCATATCTGACAGGTTTTTGTGCATGCCCGGCATGTGATTCTGGAGTGTCCTTCAAAAGGTTGAAGCATGTCCGGCAGGTGGTTCAGTCTTGTCTGACAGGTGGTTCAGTTTTCTCTGGCAGGTGGTTATGGCATGTCCTGCCGATGGTCCGGCATGTCATTCAGTTGGTTCTGGCATGACAGGCAGGGGGTTCCTGTGTGTCTGGCATGAGATTATGTTATGTCTGGAAGGTGGTTCCGACTTGTCCGGTGGGTGCTTCCGGTGTGTCCTGGTGTTGGTTCCCGCATGTCCTGTGGGTGATTCTGGCATGTCCAGCAGGTGGCTATGGTGTGTCCGGGACCTGATTCCATTGTGTCCTGTTGGTGCTTTCAGTGTGTCCAGGTGTAGGTTCTGGGGTGTCCGGCAGTTGGTTCCCACATGTTTGGTGGGTGATTCCAGTGTGTCTGGCAGGTTGTTCCAGCCTTTTACGGAAATTGATTCTGGCGCATCCAGCACCTGGTTCTGGCATGTCTGGCAGGTTGTTCTGGCATGTTAGGGGGGTGGTTCTGGCTTTTCTGGCAGGTGTTTCTGGCATGTCTGGCACCTGGCTCCAGCATGTTTGGCAGGTAGCTCTGGCATGTCCACCAGATGATTATGGTGCAACCTGAAGGTGGTTACGCCGTGTCCAGCAGGTGGTTCAGGCTTGTCTGGCAGCTGCTGCAGACTTGTCCAATACCTGGTTCCAGCCTAGCAGAACCTGTTTCTGGTGTATCTGGCAGATGGCTCCAGTGTGTCCGGCAGGTGCTTCTGGTGTGTCTGGCAAATGGTTTTGGCATAACTGACAGGTGATTTGTACATGTCTGGTAGTTGATTCTGCCATGTCTGGCACCTGGTTCTTGCATATTTGGCAGGTGGTTTCAGTGTATGTGGCACCTGGTTCCGGCATATCAAACAGGTGTTCCCTATCTGGCATGTGGTACTGGTAGGTTCAGAAGGTGAGTCTGGCATGTCCAGTGGGTGCTTGCGTCGTGTCGAGAAGTTGGTTCCGGAGTGTCTGGTTCCAGTGTATCAGAGTGGTGGTTCCAGGGTGGTGGTTCCAGGATTTCTGTCGGGTTATTCCATCATATAAGGGGCCTGGTTCTGGCATATCCGTCAGGTGATTTCTGCATGTTTGGCAGGGGTTCTGGCGAGTCAAGCAGATGTTCAGGCCTGTCTGGAAGGTGGTTCCAGTGTGTCTGGCATCTGGTTCTGGCATATCTGACAAGTGGTTCCAGCCTGCCTGGAATGTGGTTCCGGAGTGTCCGTCAAGTGGTTCAGGCGTATCTGGCAGGTGCTTAAGTCTTGTCTGGCAGGTGGTTCTGGCATGGCCGATCAGTGGTACCGACGTGCCATTCAGGTGGTTCGGCATGTCCAGCAGGTGGTTCAGGTGTGTCCAGCACCTGGTTCTGGCATATCTGACAGGTGTTTGTGGCATGCCCAGCATGTAGTTTCAGAGTGCTCATCAAGTTGTTCAACTGTGTATGGAAGCTGGTTCAGTCTCGTCTGGCAGGTGGTTCAGTTTTCTCTGGTAGGTGGTTACAGCATGTCCGGCCAATGGTACCAGCATGTCATTCAGGTGTTTCTGGCATGACAGGCAGGGGGTTTCTGTGCATCTGGCATGAGTTTCTGGTATGTCCA
This sequence comes from Equus caballus, assembly GCF_041296265.1. NCBI lineage: Eukaryota > Metazoa > Chordata > Mammalia > Perissodactyla > Equidae > Equus > Equus caballus. The sequence continues at coordinate 25,534,627 of NC_091687.1, forward strand.
GAAGGTGGTACCAACGTGTCCTGGGGGTGCTTCCAGTGTGTCCCGGTGTTGGTTCCCAAATGTCCAGCAGGTGATTCTGGCATGTCTGGCAGGTGGCTATGGCATGTCCGGGACCTGATTCCACCATGTCGGATTCGTGCTTTCAGCGTGTCCAGGTGTTGGTTCCAGCTTGTCTGCCAGTTGGTTCTCACTTGTCCCATGGGTGATTCTGGCGTGAACCAGGACATGGTTCTGGACTATGCGGCAGGTGATTTCAGTATGTCCAGCAGGTTGTTCCAGCATGTTAGGCTCATTGATCTGGCTTGCCTGGCAGATGTTTCTGGCAGGTCCAGCATGTGGTTCTGGCTTATTCAGCAGGTAGTTTCAGTGTATCCGGCACCTGGTTCTGGCATATCCAGCAGGTGGTTTGAAGTCTCTGGCAGGTGGTTCCTCTGTGTCTGGTATGTGGTTCTGGTACATTTGGAAGATGGTTGTGGTGTGTCCATTGGGTGCTTCCGGCATGTCTGGCAGGTGGTTCCAGTGTGTCGGAATCGTGGTTCCATTGTGTCCACCAGGTGGCTCCAGGTGGTTCCGGCATGTCCGCTGGGTGCTTCCTGCGTGTCTGCTGGGTGGTTCTGGTGTGTCTGTGTGGTGGTTCAACCATGTCCAGCAGGTGTTTCCGGTATGTCTGTCACATGTTGCTGACTTCTAAGGAGCCTGCTTCCAGCATATCCGGCTGGTGATTTTGGCATGTCTGGCAGGTGGTTCCAGCGAGTCAAGCAGGTGGTTCCGGCGTGTTCAGCAGGTGGTTCAGGACTCTCCAGAAGGTGGTTCTGGGTGTCCGGCACCTGGTTCTGGCGTATCTGAGAGGTGGTTCCGGCATGCCCAGCCTGTGATTCAGGAGTGTCGGTCAAGTGGTTCTGGCATATCTGGCAGGTGATTTCAGCATGGCAGTCAGGTGGTTCTGGCATGTCCTGCAGGTCCTTCCGGCATGTCTGGACCTGATTCTCGTGTGTCTGGTGTGTGGTTCCAGAGTGTCCAGATGATGGTTCTCATGTGTCTGACAGTTGTTTCCAGTGAGTCAGGCAGGTGGATCACACATGTCTGGTGGGTGGTTCCAGTGTGTGCAACAGATGATTTTGGCACATCCAGAAGGTGATTTCAGTATGTCAAGCAGGTGGTTCAGGCCTCTCCGGCAGATGGTTCAGTCTTGTCCAGCAAGTGGATCAGTCGTGTGGGGCACCTGGTTCTGATGTGTGCTGCACCCGTTTCTGGCATATCTGGCAGGTGGCTCTGGTGTGTCTGGCAGGTGGTTCCAGCATGTTAGGCTGGTGGTTGTTTCTTTCTGGCAGATGTTTCTGGCGTGTCCGGCAAGTGTTTCTGGCATGTCCAGCACCTTGTTCTGGTGTATTTGGCAGATGGTTTCCGTGTATCTGGCACCTGGTTCTGACATATCCAACAGGTGGGTCCAAAGTGTCTGGCAGGTGGTTTCTGTGTATCTGGCATGTGTTTCTGGTACGTTTGGAAGATGGCTCCCACTTGTCCATGAGGTGCTTCCAGCGTCTCTGGGAGTTGGTTTGGTCTGGTCTGGCAGGTGGTTCAGGTGTGTTGGTGTCATGGATCCAGTGTGTCTGGTGTGTGGTTCCAGGTGGTTCCAGCATGTCCATTGGTTGCTTCTGGCGTGTCTGATGGGTGGTTATGGTGTGGCTGTGTGGTGGTTCCACTGTGTCTAGAGGGTGGTTCCGGCATGTCTGTCAGGTTTTCCTGGCATATAAGTGGCCTGGTTCCAGCAAATCCAGCAGGTGATTTTTACTTGTCCCACAGGTGGCTCCAGCAAGTCAAGCAGGTGGTTCTGGCGTGTCCGGCACTTGGTTCTGGCATATGTGACAGGTGGTTCTGGCATGCCCAGTGTGTGATTCTGGAGTGTCCATCAATTGCTTCAGGTGTATCCGGCAGGTGATTTCAGGCAAGTCAGTCATGTGGTTCTGGCATGTCATGCAGGTGCTTCTGGCATGTTCTGGACCTGATTCTCACATCTCCAGTGGATGGTTCCAGAGTGTCCTGATGATGGTTCTCACGTGTCCAACATTTGGTTCCAGTGTGTCAGGCAGGTGGGTCACACATGTCCAGTGGGTGGTTCCGGCATGTGCAACAGATGATTCTGGTGCATCCAGAAGGTGGTGTCAGCATTTCTGACAGGTGGTTCAGGCCTCCCTGGCAGATAGTTGTCTTGTCCAGGAGGTGGATCAGTCATGTGGGGCACCTGGTTCCAGCATGTGCTGCATCTGTTTCTGGCGTATCCAGCAGGTGGCTCCGGAGTGTCCAACTGGTGGTTCCCTTATGTCTGGCACATGGGTACAGGTTATCATGCAGGTGATTTTGGAGAGTCTGGCAGGTGGTTCCAGAGTGTCTGGAACCTGGTTCTGGCATGTCTTGCAGGTAGTTCAGTCGTGTCTGGCACCTGGTTTTGGCATGTGCAACACCTGTTTCTGGAGTATCTGGCAGGTGGTTCTGGCACGTCCAGCAGGTTGTTCTCACAAGACTAGCAGGTGGTTCAGGCGTGTCCAGCAGGTGGTTCTGGTGTGTCGGACACCTGGTTCCAGTGTGCCCAGCATGTGGTTCCAGATTGTCCATAAAGTGGTACAGGCTGGTCTAGCAGGTGGTTCAGTTGTGTCTGGCAGCTGTTTCAGGAGTGTCCGGCACCTGATTCTGACCTGTGCTGGACCTGTTTCTGGTGTATCTGTCCCATTGTTCCAGCATGTCCGGCACAAAGTTCTGGCATATTCAGCAGGTGGTTTCAGCGTATCAGGCACCAGCTTCCGGCGTATCTGAGAGTTGGTTCCATGGTGTCTGGCAGGTGGTTCCTGTGTGTCTGGCATGTGGTGCCGGTACATTCTTAAGGTGGTTCCTGCATGTCCAGCAGTTGGCTACTGCATGTTCTGGACCTGATTCCGTCATGTCCGGTTGGTGCTTTCAGAGTGTACAGGTGTTGGTACCAACATATCTGAAAATTGGTTCCAGCATGTCAGGCAGGTGGGTCACACAAGTCTGTCATGTGGTTCTGGCGTGTCCGGCAGGTTGTTCTGACCTTTTACAGAAATTGGTTTTGGCGTATCCAGGACCTGGTTCTGGCGTATCTGGCAGGTGATTTCGGTGTGTCCAGCAGGTTGTTCCGGCGTGCTAGGCAGATGGTTCCTGCTTGTCTGGCAGCTGTTTCTGGCATGTCCGGCACCTGGTTCTGCCATGTTAGGTGGTGGTTCTGGCATGTCCACCATATGGTTCTGGTGCATCCTGAAGGTGGTTATGGTGTCTCAGGCAGGTGGTTCAGTCGTGTCCAGCAGGTGGTTCAGGCTTGTCCAGCAGGTGGTTCAGTCATGTCTGGCACCTGGTTTTGGTGTGTGCAACACCTGATTCTGGTGTATCCAGCAGGTGGTTCCAGCGTGTCTGGCCTGTGGCTCATGCAAGCCTGGTAGGTGGTTCAAGCGTGTTCAGCAGGTGGTTCTGGCGTGTCGGGCACCTAGTTTCAGTGTTCCTGGCATGTGGTTCCAGAATGTCCATAAAGTGGTTCAGGCTGCTCCAGCACGTGCTTCAGGCTTGTCCAGCAGGTGATTCAGGCTAGTCCAGCAGCTGCTGCAGGCTTGTCCAGCACCTGGGTCTGGCCTACCAGACCTGTTTCTGGCATATCTGGAAGATGGCTCTGGCGTGTTGGGGAGGTGCTTCCGGTGTGTCTGGTACATGGTTTTGGCATAATCAACAGGTGATTTGTACATGTCCGGGAGTTGGTTCTGCCATGTCCGGCACATGGTACTGGTGTATTTGGCAGGTGGTTTCAGTGTATGTAGCACCTGGTTGTGGCATATCAAACAGGTGGTTCCAGCGTGTCTGGCAGGAGGTTCCTGTGTGTCTGGCATGTGGCTCTGGTATGTTCAGAAGGTGGGTCTGGCATGTCCAGTGGGTGCTTCTGGCATGTCCAGCAGTTCATTCCAGCGTCTCTGTTGGGTGGTTTCAGATTGTCTGAGTAGTAGTTGCAGTGTGTCAGGGGTTGGTTCCGGGATTTCTGTCGGGTTGTTCCGTCACATAAGGGGCCTGTTTCTGGCATATCCATCAGGTGATTTCTGCGTGTCCGGCAGGTGGTTCCAGTGCATCAATCAGGTGGTTCCAGCGTGTCCAGTAGGTGGTTCAGGCATGTCCAGCAGGTGGTTCAGGTCTGCCTGGAAGGTGGTTCCAGCGTGTCTGGCATCTGGTTCTGGCATATCTGCAAGGTGGTTCTGACATGACCAGAATGTGGTTCCGGAGTGTCCGTCAAGCAGTTCAGCTGTATCCAACCACTGGTTCAGTCTTGTCTGGCAGGAGGTTCAGTTTTGTCTGGTGGGTGGTTCTGGCATGGCCAGTCAGTGGTACTGACGTGCCATTCAGTTGGTTTGGCATGTCCGGCAGGTGGTTCAGGAGTGTCCAGCATGTGGTTCTGGCATATCTGACAGGCGGTGGTGGCATGCCCAGCATGTGGTTCCAGAGTGTCCATCAAGTGGTTCAGGCGACTCTGGCAGGTGGTTCAATCTTGTCTGGCAGGTTGTTCAGTTTTTTCTGGCAGGTGGTTATGGCATGTCCAGCTGATGGTACCAGCGCGTCATTCAGCTGGTTCTGGCAAGAGAGGCAGGGGGTTTCTGTGTGTCTGGCATGAGTTTCTGGTATGTCTGGAAGGTGGTTCCAACATGTCTGGTGGCTGCTTCTGACATGTCCTGCTGTTGGTTCCCGCATATCCAGTGGGTGATTCCGGTGTGTCCAGCAGGTGGCTATGGCATGTCTGGGACCTGATTCTATCATGTCTGGTTGGTGATTTCAGAGTGTCCAGGTGTTGGTTACGGCGTGTCCTGCCGTTGGTTCCCCCATATCTGTTGGGTGATTCTAGCATGTCCGGCAGCTTGCTCTGGCCTTTTACAGAAATTGGTTCTGGCATATCCAGGACCTGGTTCTGGTGTATCTGGCAGGTGATGTCGGCATGTCCAGCAGGCTGTTCCAGCATATTAGGCTGGTGGTTCCAGCATGTCTGGCAGGTATTTCCAGCCTGTCCAGGACCTAATTCTGGAGTCTCTGGTGTCTTGTTCCAGAGTGTCTGGGTGGTGGTTCTGATGTGTCTGGCAGTTGTTTCACGTGTTTCCAGTGGATGGTTCCAGTGTGTCCAGTGGGTAGTTCTGGCATGTCCGGTAGGTTGTTCAGGTGTCTCTGTCAGCTGGTCCAGGTGCATCCAGCACATGGTCCTGGCATGGCCATCCCATGGTCCAGGCATTTTTGAAACATGGTTCTGACATGTCTGAAAGGTGGTTTCAGCATGTCAGGCACCTGATTCAGACCTCACTGGGAGATGATTTGGGTGTGTCTGGCAGGTGGTCTGTGTGTGTCTGGCAATGGGTTCCAGGGTGTCCAGCGTGTCCTGCCAGTATGTCTGGCCTGTGGTTTTGGGATGTCCAGCAGGCAGTTCCAGGTTGTCCGATGCCTGGCACCAGTGTGTTCAGTAGGGCATGCTGGCATGTCCACCAGTGGGTTCCAGCATGTATAAAAGGTGGTTACAGCTTGTCTGGCAGGTGGTTAGGTCATGTCCAGCAGGTGGTTCAGGCTTGTTCAGCAGGTGTTTCAGTCATGTCCAGCACCTGGTTCTGGCGTGCTAGACACCTGTTTCTGGTGTATCAGTCAGGAGGCTTCACTGTGTCCAGCAGGTCTTCAGTTGTGTCTGGCACCTAGTTTCGGCATGTGCAACAACTGTTTCTGGCATTTCCAGCATGTGGCTCCAGTGTGTCTGACAGGTGGTTCACACAAGTCTGGCAGGTGGTTCAGGTGTGTCCAGAAGGTTGTACTGGTGTGTCGGGCATCTGGTTCCCACGTGCCCAGAATGTGGATCCAGAATTATGGGCTACCTGCCAGACACACCTAAACCATCTTTCGGGCACATCAGAACCACGTTTCAAAAATACCTGGACCATGGGATGGCCTTGCTTGTATTATGTGCAACATGCACCTGGACCAGCTGATAGACACACATGAAAAACCTGCCAGACATGCCAGAACTACCAAAGGACATAGGGGAACCATCAACCAGAAACACCCGAATCAACTGCCTGACATGCTCGAACCAAAAAGCAGACATGTCAGTACCACCACCCCGACACTCTGGAACCACTGGCTGGAGATGACACAATCAGGTCCTGGACATGCCAGAAGCAACTCCTGGAAATGTGGGAACCAACTGACAGACACCCCAGAAGCACCCTCTGGACACGAGGGAAACACCACACAGACATGCCAGAACCACCATCCACACACTCTGCAACCACCTGCTGGACATGCCAGAAGCACCCACTGGACACACCAGAACTGCCTTCTGAACATAATGGAACCACATGCCAGACACACCTGAACCACCTGCCACACACTCCAGAATCACGTGCATGGCGCACCAGAACAACCTGTCAGACATGTTGATATACCCTGTGGTTAGGCTGGAAGCAGGTCCCAGAGGCACCAAAACACCTTCCAGACAGGCTTGAACCACCTGCTGGACATGCCTGAACCAGGTGCTGGATGCACCAAAACCACCTTCTGGATAGGCCTGAACTGCCTGCTGAACACGCCTGAACCACCTGACCAACATGCCACAACCACTTGCTTGACTCACCAGAACCACCTGCTGGACATGCCGAAATCACCTGCTGGATATGTGGGAACCAGGCCCCTTATATACCAGTCAACCTGACAGACATGCTGGAACCACCTGCCGGACACACTGGAACCACCACTCAGACATGCCAGAACCACCCACCAGACACGCTGGGGTGAACTGCCAGACACGCCAGAAGCACCCACTGGACACACCAGAGCCAACTTCCAAACGTACCAGAATCACATGACAGACACACCAGAACCACCTGCCATACACGCCAGAACAACCTGTTGGATATGCCAGAACCAGGTGCCAAATACACTGAAACCACCTGCCGAATACGCCAGAACCAGGTGCTGGACATGGCAGAAACACCTGCCAGAAATGTCCAAATCTACTGTCAGATATGCCGAAACCATGTACCCGACACACTGGAACCATCTGCCAGATATGCCAGAAACAGGTCCAGCACAGGCCAGTACTGAGTGCCAGACAAGCCTGTAGCTGCTGCAGGACTAGCCTTAGCCATCTGCTGGACCAGCCTAAACCACTTTACTGACATTCCAGAACCACATTCTGGGCACACCTGGAACACCTGCCAGACACAGGAGTACCACCTTCTGCCCACGATGGAACCACCCCTGGATATGCTGCAACCAACTGCCGGTCATGACTGATCCACCTGCTGGACAGCACTGATCCACCTGACAAACATGGCTGAACCAACAGGCAGACACACTAGAACCACCTGCCTGACACCCCTGAAACACCTGCCAGACATGCCAGAACCACCCGTCAGATACAGCAGAACCAGGTGCCAGACACGGCAGAACCTGGTGCCCTATGCCAGAACCACCTCCAGACACACCTGAACCACCTGCCAGACACACCAGAATCACCTGCCAGATACATTAGAAAAAGGTGTTGCACACGCTGAAACTAGTTGCTGGGCATGACTGAACCACCTGCCGGACACCCTGGAGCCACCTGCCGGCTATGCCAGAAATAGGTTTGGCACATGCCAGAACCAGGTTCTGGACACAACAGAACCAAGTGATGGACAAGCCTGAACCACCTGCTAGATATGCCGTAACCAACTTCAGGATACTCCAGAACCATCTGCTAGACATGCCGGAAGTACCCGCCAAGCACGCTGGAGCCAGGTGCCGGACACGTTGGAACCACCTGCTGGACACGCCAGAACCCCAAGTCAGACAAACTTGAAGGAGACGCCTGACATGCCGAGGCACTTGCCGGAAACACCCAGACCACCTGCCAGACAGCCCCAAAGCTCCTCCCTAAGAGGACTGAATCAGATGCTGGACATGCCCAAACCATCTTTCAGACATGTCAGAACCATGTTTCAGAAATGGCTGGATCACGGGAGGGCCATGCGTGGACCATGTGCCAGTTGAATCTGGACCGGCTGACAGACATGCCTGAACAACCTGCCAGACATGCCGGAACTACACCCTGGACATACCAGAACCATCCACCCTAAATGCCTAAAACACCTGCCTGACATGCTTGGAACCAACAGCTGGACTCGTAGGAACCACCACCCAGAAATTCTGGAACCACCCCCAGAGACACCAGAATTGGGTCCCGAACACACCAGAAGCACTGGCTGGACACACTGGGACCACCTGCAGAAACTGCTATAATCACCCACCGCACATGGTGGAACCACATTCTGGACACGATGGAACCACCTTCTGGACACGCTGGAAGAACCTGCCAGACACGCCAGAATGACCTGTCGGATACGGAGGAACCAGGTGCTGGACACTGTGAAACCATCTGCCAGATATGCGAGAATCAGGTTCCAGACACACCAGAACCATCTGACGGACTAGCCAGAACGACCTGCCAGACAGGCCAGAACAACCTGCCCAACACTCCAAAATCACCTGCCAGATATGCCGGCACCAGGGCCTGGATACACCACAACCAGCTTCCAGACATGCCAGAAAAACCTGCAGGACACGCTGGAACCACCACCCGGACACGCTGAACCACCAACCCAACACAACGGAATCAGGTTCCAGACACACTGGAATCACCCTCCAGAAATGCAGTAACCAACTGCCGGACACACCAGAAGCACCCACTGGACATAGCAGAACCATGTTCTGGACATCCTGGAAACTCATGCCAGACGTACAGGAAACCCCTGCCTGATATGCTGGACCAACCTGAATGACTCTCTGGTACCACAGGCAGGACATGCCAGAACCACCTGCCAGACAAAGGTGAACCACCTTCCAGACAAGACTGAACCACCTGCTGGATAGACCTGAACCACTTGATGGACAATCTGGAACCACATGCTGGGCATGCTGGAACCACATGTCAGATATGCCAGAACGAGGTGCCAGACATGCCAAAACCACTTCCGGACAGGCCTGAACCACCTGCTGGACACACCTGAACCAGGTGCCGGACACACTGAAACCACCTTTTGGACAGGCCTGAGCTACCTGCCGGACATGCCAAAATCACCTGCCAGATTTGGTAGATGGTTCCGACATGTCCAAGAGGTGGTTCCGGTGTGTCCAGCAGATGGTTTTGGCGTATTCAGCAGGTGATTTGGACATGGCTGGCAGGTGTTTCCGCCATGTCTGGCAACTGGTTCTGGCATATTTGGCAGGTGGTTTCAGGGTATCTGGCACCTGGTCCTGCCACATGTGACAGGTGGTTCTGGCATGTCTGGCAGGTGGTTCTGGGCTGTCAGCTGGTCCAGTTGCACCCGGCACATGGTCCAGGCATGGCCATCCCCTGGTCCAGGCATTTCTGAAATGTGGTTCTGAATGTCTTAAAGTTGGCTTTGGTGTGTCAGACACTTGATTCAGGCCTCTCTGAGAGGTGCTTTGGGGTTGTTGGGCAGGTGTTCCAGATGTGTCTGTCAATAGGTTCTGGAATGTTTGGCATGCTCTTCCAGTATGTCTGGCATGTGGTTCTGGCATGTCCAGCAGGTGCTTCCAGTGTGTCCAACACCTGGCTCTGCTGTGCTCGGTACATCTTTCTGGCATGTCCACCAGAGGGTTCCAGCACATCCTGAAGGTGGTTATGGCGTGTCAGGCAGGTGGCTCAGTCATGTGTATTGAGTGGTTCAGGCTTCCCCGGCAGGTGTTTCAGTCGTGTCCTGTACCTGGTTTGGCACGTGTGACACCTGTTTCTGGCATATCAGGCAGGTGACTCCGTCATGTCCGGCAGGTCTTCAGTCATGTCCAGCACCTGGTTTCAGTGTGTGCAACATCTGTTTCTGGCATAAGCAGCAGGTGGTTACAGCATGTCTGGCAATTGGTTCTCACAAATCTGGCAGGTAGTTCAGGCATGTCCAACAGGTGGTCATGGTTGGACAATGTGCTGGATGCACCTTGACCAGCTGACAGAAATGCCTGACTAACTTGCCAGACCCGCTGGAACTACCCACCAGAAATACAGGAACCATCCACCAGAAATGCCTGAGTCACCCTCACACACTGGAACCAACTGCTAGACACATCACTACCACCACCCGGACACTCTGGAACCACCAGCTGGAGACACCAGAATCAGGTCCTGGGCATGTGGGAAGCAACTGCTGGACGAGACAGAACCACTTGCAGAACAGCCAGAATCACCCACCTGACAAGACAGAAACACCTTTCAGACACACATGACTGACATGCCAGAACCACCTGCTAGACACGACGGAAACAACTTCTAGATGCGCTGGAAGCACCTACCAGACATGCTGGGACCACCTGCGGGAAATGCTGGAATCACCCAATGGACATGCCTGAACCACCTGCCTAACATTCTGCAACCACCTGCTTGACTTGTCAGAACCACCTGCCAGACATGCCAAAATCACCTGCCGGAAACGCCAAAACCAGGCTCCTTATATACTGGAACAACCCAACAGACATGCTGGAACCACCCACTGGACAGACTGGAACCACCACACAGATATGCCAGAACCACAGGCCAGATGTGCCAGAACCAACTGCCAAACACTCCAGAAGCACCCACCAGAAGTGTCTGAACCACCTTCCAAACATCCCAGAATTACATGCCAGACACACCTGAACCACCTGCCAGACACGCTGGAACCACCTGTTGGATAGGCCTACACCAGGTGCCAAATACACTCAAGCCACCTGTTGAATATGCCAGAACCAGTTGCCAGAGATGGCAGAAACACATGCAGGACACATCCAAATCAGCTGTCGGATATGTCGAAACCATGTGCCAGACATGCCGGAACCACTTGCTGGACATGACAGAACCACCTTCTGGACATGCCGGGTCCACCCTCAGATATGCTGCAACCAACCGCCAGACACAACTGATCCACTTGCTGGACAGCACTGATCCACCTTCCAAACACTGCTGAATGACCAGTCCGAAACACTGGAACCACCTGCTGGACATGACGGAACCAGCTTCTGGATATGCTGTAACCACCATCTGGACATGCTGAAAGCACCAGGCCGACATGATGGGACCAGGTCCTGGACACACTGTAGCCACCTGCCAGACATGCTGGAATCTCCCACTAGACATGTGGGAACCAATGGCCAGACACCATGGAAGCACCCACTGGACATGTCAGAACCACCTGCCGGACACAATGGAACCAGCAACTGGACACACCAGAACCACCCCCGGATATGCTGCAACCAACTGATGGACACAACTGATCCACCTGCTGGGCAGTACTGATTCACCCGACAAACACGGCTAAACCTCTGGCCAGACATGCTGGAACCATTGGTCTGACACCCCAGAACCACCTGCCAGACATGCCAGAACCACCTGTTGGATATGCCGGAACCAGGTGCTGGATACATTGAAACCACTGGCCGAATACCAGAACCAGGTGCTGGACATGGCAAAAACCCGGCCGGACATGTCTAAATCTACTGTCAGATACACCAAAACCATGTGCCGGACACTCCAGAACAACCTCCCAGACACAACGGAGCCATCTGCTGGATACGCCAGAAACAGGTACAGCACAGGTCAGAACCAGGTGCTGGACAAGCCTGAAGCAGCTGCCGGACTATCGTGAACCACCTGCTGGACCAGCCTGAACCACTTTACAGACATTCCGGAACCACATGCCAGGCATGCTGGAACCAGCTGACCGACACACCATAACCACCTGCTGGACACACCTGAACCACCTGGCAGAATTGTGTGAACCACCTGCCGGACATGCAGTAACCACCTGCCACATATGCCAGAAACAGGTGTCACACATGCCAGAACCAGGTGTTGGACACAACTGAACCACCTGCCTGAAAAGCCTGAACCACCTGCTGGAAATGCCATAACCACCTTCAGGATGCACTGGAACCATCTGGTGGACATGCTGGAACCACCTGCTGAACACACCAGAGCCAGGTTCCCAACACGCCAGAAACACCAGCTGGACATGCCGGAGCCACCTGCCAGATACACCAGAAACAGGTGTCACACACACCAGAACCAGGTGCTGGACATGACTGAACCAACTGCCGGACAAGCCTGAACTACCTGCTGGACACTCTGTAACCACCTTCAGGATGCGCCAGAACCATTTGTTGGACATGCAGGAACCACCCATCAAACACACCGGAGCCAGCTCCTGGACACTCTGGAACTGCCTGCTGGACACGCTGGAACCCCAGGCAAAACATACTCGAAGGACACATTGGACATGCCAAACCATTTGCAGGAAAAACGGAACAACCTGCCGGACACCCCAGAAAGCACCTCATGGAGAGGACTGAATCAGATGCTGGACATGCCCAAACCATCTTTTGGGAATGTCAGAACTACATTTCATAAATGCCTGGACCATGGGACGGCCATGCCTGGACCATGTGCCAGATGTACATGGACCAGCTGACAGACATGCCTTAACAGCCAGCCAGGAGGCTGGAACTACCCACCAGACATACCAGAACCATCCACCTGAAATGCAAACACCTGAACCACCTGCCTGACACACTGGAACCAAATGCCGAACATGTAGGAACCAAGCCCAGGAAACTCTGGAATCACCTGCCGGAGACACCAGCATCAGGTCCTGGACACCCAAGAAGCTCCTGGCAGACATGCTGGAACCACATGTGGGAATCACCGGAATTACCTGGCGGACATGAAAGAACCAGCTTTCAGACATGCCGGAAGCACCTGACCGACATCCTGGAATCACCTGCTGGACATGACAGAACCAACTTATGAACATGCCGAAATCACCTGCCGGACATGCTGGCACCACAAGTGGGAACCACCGGAATCACCCACCTGACACAATGGAACCACCTTCCAGACATGCCGGAACCACCTAACTGACACACCAGAATACTGCCAGATACGCTAGAAAAATGTGTTGCACACACCAAAACCAGGTTCCAGAGATGACTGAACCACCTGCCGGACATGCTGGAGCCACCTGCGGGATATGCGAGAAACAGGTGTTGCACATGCCGGAACCAGGTGCTGGACATGACCGAACCAAGTGACCGACAAGCCTGAACCACCTGCTGGACACACCATAACCACCTTAAGAATGAGCCAGAACCACCTGTTGGATATGGCGGAACCAGGTGCCGGACATGCCAGAACCACCTGCCACTCAAGCTGGAACCACCTGCTGGACACAACTGAACTACCTACCAGACACGCCGGAACCACCTTCAGGAAGCACCAGAACCATAGGGTGGACCTGCCAGTACCACCTGACGAACACACCAGAGCCAGGTGCTGACCACACTGGAATCACCTGCTGGACATCCCAGAACCAAAGTCCAGACATTCTAGAAGGACATGCCAGACATGCTGGAACCACTCGCCAGACACACCCAGACCACCTGCCAGACACCCCCAAAGCACCTCCCGGAGAGGCCTGAATCAGATGCTGGACATGCCCAAGCCACATTTTGGACATGTCAGAACCACGTTTCAGAAAGGCCTGGACCACAGGACAGCCATGTCAGGACCATGTGCTGGATGCAACTGGATCAGCTGGCAGACATACCTGAACAACCTGCTGGACACCCGGAACTACCCACTGGACATACCGGAACCATCCACCAGAAACTCCTGAATCACCTGCCTGATACACTGGAACCAACTGGCAGACACATTGGAACCACCACCTGGACACTCAGGAACCAACCACTGGAGACAGCAGAATCAGGTCTCAGACATGCCAGAAGCAACTGCCAGACATGCTGGAAACACCTGTGGGAACTGACAGAATCACCCACCAGACATGATGGAACCACCTTTCGGACACGCCAGAACCACCTGACTGACACGCCCGGACCACCTGCCGGACATGATGCAACCACCTTCTGGACACGCTGGAACCACCCCCGGATATACTGCAACCAATCCCCAGACATGACTGATCCACCTGCTGGACAACAATGATCCATTTGACAAACACTGCTGAACCACATGCGGGACACACCGGAACCACATGCCTGACACCCCAGAACCAGCTGCCAGACATGCCAGAACCAACTGTCTGATATGGCAGAACCAGGTGCCGGACACCATGAAACCACATTCCGGATATGCCAGACCAGGTGCCAGACACGCAAGAACCACCTGCCAGATAAGCCAGAACAATTTGCCAGGCACGCTGGAACAACCTGCCAGACATGCCGAAATCACCTGCCAGATATGCTGGAACCAGGTCCTTAATACGCCAGAACCAACTTCCACACAGGCTGGAAAAACCTGCCGTACATGCTGAAATCACTGGCCTGACACACCAGAACCACCACCCAGACAAGCCAAAACCACTAACCGACATGACAGAATCAGGTCCTCAACAGGCCAGAATCACCCTCTGGACATGGCCACTGACCTGACTTGCTGGAACCACCTGCTGGATATGCTGGAACCAGGCCCCTTATACGCCTGAACAGCCCACAAAACAGGCTGGAACAACCCACCAGACACCTTGGAACCACCACTCAGACATGCCAGAACCACCTGCCAGACTTGCCGGAATCACCCACCAGACATGCTGGAAGCAACTGCCAGACATGCCAGAAACACCCACTGGACACGCCAGAACCACCTTCTGAATGTACCAAAATTACAAGCCAGACACACAGGTACCACCTGCCAGACATGCCAGAACCACCTGCTCCATACGCCAGAATCAGGTGCCAGATACACTGAAACCACTGCCGAATACGCCAGAACCAGGTGCCAGACACGCTGGAAACACCTGCCATACACATCCAAATCACTTGTCAGATACACCGAAACCATGTGCCGGACACGTTGGAACCATCTGCCAGATACAGCAGAAACAGTTCCAGTAGAGGCTGGAACCAGGTGCCGGACACGCCTGAAGCAACTGCCGGACAAGCCTGAACCACCTGCTGGACTAGCCTGAACCACTTTATGGACATTCCAGAGCCACATGCTGGGAGCACCAGAATCAGGTGCCCGACACGCCAGAACCACCTGCTGGACATGCCTGAACCACCTGCCAGACTTGTGTGAAACACCTGATGGACACACTGGAACCACCTGTCAAATACGCGAGAAACAGTTGTCACACATGGTGAAACCAGGTGCCGGACAAGACTGAACCACCTGCCGGACATGCTGGAGCCACGTGCCAGATACACCAGAAAAAGGTACCTCACACCCCAGGACCAGGTGCTGGACACGACTGAACCATCTCCCAGACAAGCCTGAACTATCTGCTGGGGAGGCTGGAGCCAGTGTGCGAACATGCCGGAACCAGGTGCCAGACACGCCAGAAACACCTGTTGTACATGCCAGAACAACAAGCCTGACATACTGGAAGGACACACCAGAAATGCCAGAACCATCTGCTGGATACAGCAGAAACCGGTCCAGCACAGGCCAGAACCAGGTGCCAGACATGCCTGAAGCAGCTGCTGGACAAGGTTGAACCATCTGCTGGACCAGCCTGGACCACGTTACAGACATTCTGGAACCACATGCCAGGCATGCTGGAACCAGGTGCAAGACACGCCAGAACCACCTGCTGGACGTGCCTGAACCACCTACCAAACTTGTGTGTACCACCTGCCGGAGACACCGGAACCATGTCCCAGACACACCAGAACCACCTGACAGACACGCTGGGAACACCTGCTGCATATGGCAAAAACAGGTGTTGCACATGCCAGAACCAGGTGCTGCTCATGACTGAACCAACTGCGGGACAAGCCTCAACTACCTGCTGGACCTGACTGAACTATCTACTGGACATGCCAGAACCAACTTCAGGATGCACTGGAACCATCTGGTGGACATGCTGGAACCACCAGCCAAACATGCCGGAGCCAGGTGCCGATCTCACCGGAACTGCGTTCTGGACATCTCGAAACCAAAGTCCAGACATTCTGGAAGGACACGCCAGACATGCTGGAGCCACTTGACAGAGACGCCAAGACAACCTGCCAAACAACCCCAAAGCACCTCCTGGAGAGGCCTGAATCAGATTCCAGACATGAGAGAACCACATTTCAGAAATGCCTGGACCATGGGATGGCCATGCCAGGACCATGTGCCGGATGCAACTGGGCCAGCTGACAGACATGCCTGAACAACCTGCTGGACACACCAAATATACCCACCAGACATACCAGAATCATCCACTGGAAATGCCTGCACTACCTGTCTGACACACTGGAACCACCTGTCAGACAAGGTTGAACCACCTGCTGGATACACCTCAACCACTTGATGGACATGCTGGAACTACCTCTCAGATATGCCAGAACCAGGTACCGGACACATTGGATCCACTTTGCGGACAGGCCTGAACCACCTGCTGGACACACCTGAACCACCTGCAGGACATGCCAGAACCACTTGCTTGACTCAGTGGAACCACCTGCTGGAGATGCCAAAATCACCTGACAGATATGCCTGAACTAGGCCCCTTATATGCTGGAACAACCCACCAGACATGCTGGAACCACCCGCAGCACACACTGGAACCACGGCTCAGGCACACCAGAACCACCCACCAGACACACCGGAATCAGGTGCTAGACATGGCATAACCACCTGCTGGACAGTCTGGAACCCCTTCCAGACACTCTGGAATCACCCACCTGACACGCCGGAAGCAACTGGTGGACATGCCAGAAACACCCACTGGAAACGCCAGAACGACCTTCTGAATGTACCAGAACCACTTGCCAGACACACAGGAACCACCTGCCAGACACACTGGAATCAGCTGTTTGATAAGCCAGAACCAGGTGCCAGATATGCTGAAAGCACCTGCCAAATATGCCAGAACCAGGTGCCGGACACGCCGGAACCATCTGCCGCATTCACCAGAAACAGGTCCAGCACTGGCCGGAATCAGGTGCCAGACACACCACAGCCACTTGCCAGACACTTTGGATCTGCCTCCAGACATACCTGAAACTCAGGCTAGAAACACAGGAAGCCCCTGCCAGACACAGTGGAACAACCTGTTGGATATGCCGGAACCAGGTGCTGGATACACTGAAACCACAGCCAAATATGTCAGAACCAGGTGGCGGACACACCAGAAACACCTGCTGGACACGTCCAAATCACCTGTCGGATACACCGATACTATGTGCTTGACACGCCAGAATAGTTTGTTGGATACACCAGAATCAGGTCCAGCACAGCCAGGAGCCAGGTGCTGAACACACCTGAAACAGCTGCCAGACAAGCCTGAACCACCTGTTGGACAAGCTTGAGCCACTTTACAGACATTCCTGAACCACATGCTGGGCTCACCAGAAACAGGTGCAGACATGCCAGAAGCATCTACTGGACATGCCTGAACCACCTGCCAGACTTGCATGAACCACCTGCTGGAGAGGCCGGTACCACCTGCCAGATATGCCAGAAACAGGTGTTGCACACGTCAACACCAGGTGCCACACATGACTGAACGACCTCCTGGACAACCCTCATCCACCCACCTGACACGTCAGAACCACAGGCCAGACATGCTGGAATGACATGCCAGACACACCAGAACCTCTGGCCGGACACACCTGGATGATCTGCCTGACATGCCCAAAGCACCTGCTGGGCACACCCAAACTACCTGCCAGACACAGCCTGGACCACGGGACAGCCATGCTCAGACCACATGCCAGATGCACCTGGACCACCTGATGGACACGTCTGAACAATCTGCCAGACACATCAGAACTACCCGCTGGACATACCAGAAGCATCCACTGGAAACACTGGAACCATCTGCTGGACACGCCTGAACCACCCACTGGAAATGACAAAATCACCTTCTGGACACACCCCAAACATGTGCTGGACATGCCAGAATGACATGCCTGATACGCCAGGACCATGTGCTGGACACACCCAAAGCACCTGCCAGAGAGGCCTGAACCAGCTGCCAGATACATCAGAACAATGTGTGGGACATGCCAGACACAACTGAACCACCTGTCGGACAAGACTGAACCAAGTGCCAGACATGCCTGAACCACCTCCTGGATTCACCAGAACCACCTGGCAGAAGCACCAGAACCACCTCCCAGATATGCCAGAACCAGGTGCCTGTAAGGCCAGAAACACCTGAGGGACACGTCAGAACCAGATGCTGGACACGGCAGAACCAACTGCCTGATACGCTGGAACCACCTGCCGGACAAGGCTGAACCACCTGCTGGATATGCCACAAACAGGTGCAGCACATGCTGGGAACAGATGCTGGGTACACCAGAGACAGGTCCAGCACAGGGCAGAACCAGGTGCCAGACACGCCTGAAGCAGCTTCTGGATAAGCCTGAACCACCTGCTGGACCAGCCTAAAGCACTTTACAGACATTCCGGAACCACATGCCGGACAGTCTGGAACCGGGTGCCAGACACGCTGGAACCACATGCTGGACACGCTGGAAACACCTGCTGCATACGCCAAAAACAGGTGTAGATCACGCCAGAACCAGGTGCTGGACACGCCTGAAGCAGCTGCCAGACAAGACTGAGCCACCTGCTGGAGATGCCTGAACCACCAGCTGGACATGCCAGAACCCGGTGCTGGACACACTGGCACCACCACCTGGACACTCTGGAACTACCCACTGGAGACACAAGAATCAGGTCCCAGACACACCGGAAGCACCATTCAGACACCCTGGAACCACCTGCAGGAACCACTGGAATCACCCACCAGACATGAAGGAATCACATTCTGGACACGCCGGAACCACCTGACTTACATGCCGGAACCACCTGCCTGGCACCCAGGTACCAATGCCAGACACTCCAGAACCACCTGTTGGATATGCCAGAACCAGGTGCCAGATACACTGAAACCACCTGCTGAATATGCCTGAACCAGGTGCCAGACATGCTGGAAACACCTTCCGGACATGTATAAATCACCTGTTGGATATGCCAAAACCATGTGCTAGACCAGCGAGAACCAACTCCTGGACACACTGGAACCATCTACCAGGTACACCAGAAACAGGTCCAGCACAGGCCGGAACCAGGTGCCAGACACGCCTGAAGCAGCTGCCGGACAAGCCTGAATCACCTGCTGGACATGGCTGAACCACCTGACAGACACGCCAGGACCACCTTATTGTCTCGCTGGAACCACCTGCCCAACACCCCGAAATCACCTGTCAGATACGCCAGAACCAGTCCCCTTATATGCCAGAACAACTTGCCAGACATGCCAGAACCACCTGCTGGAAACACTGGAACCACCACATAGACATGCCAGAACCACCCTCCAGACATGCTGGAATCATGTCTGGGACATGGCACAACCACTTGCTGCACACTCTGGGACCACCTGTTGGACAGGCCGGAATCACCCGCCAGACACATTGGAACCAACTGCCCGACACTCCAGAAACACCCACCAGACATGCCGGAACCACCTTCCAAATGTACCAGAACCACATGCCAGATATGCTGGGACCACCTGTTGGATATGCCAGAATCAGGTGCCAGATACACTGAAATCACTGCTGAATACGCCAGAACCAGGTGCCTGACATGCCAGAAACACCTGCCTGACACGTCCAAATCACCTGTTGCATATGGCAAAACCATGTGCCAGACACACTGCAATCACCACCCGGACATGCTGGAACCATTTATCAGACACACCAAAAACAGGTCCAGCACAGTCTGGAACCAGGTGCTGAACACGCCTGAACCAGCTGCCTGAAAAGCCTGAACCACCTGCTAGACCAGCCTGAACCACTTTACAGAAATTTTGGAACCACATGTCAGGCACGCCAGAACCAGGTGCAGACATGCTAGAACCACCTGTTGGACATGCATGAACCACCTGCAGGAGACGCCGGTATCACTTGCTGGATATGCCAGAAACAGGTGTCACACATGCCAAAACCAGATGCTGCACACGACTGAACCACCTGCTGGACAACCCTCATCCACCTGCCTGACACACTGGAACCACAGGCCAGACATGCCAGAATGACACACCGGACAGGCTGGAACCACCCATCGGACACACCCGGACCACCTGCTGGACACAGCCTAACCAACTTCAGACATGTCTCAACCACGTTTCAGAAATGCCTGGACCATGGGATAGCCATGCCTGGACCACGTGCTGGTTGAACCTGGACCACCTGGTGGACATGCCTGAACAAACTGCCAGACATGCCGGAACTACCCACTGGACATACCAGAACCATCCACCGGAAACACAGAAACCGCCTGCCAGATACAACAGAAAGAGTTGCAACACACACTGGAACCAGATGCTGTGTACACCAGAAACAGGTCAAGCACTGGCAGGAACCAGATGCCAGACATGCCTGAAGCAACTGCCAGACAAGCCTGAACCACCTGCTGGACCAGCCTCAAGCACTTTATAGACATTCAGAACCACATGCAGACACACCAGAACCATGTGCCTGACATCCCTCAAACACCAGCCAGACATGCTGGAACCACCTGCCGGATACTCCAGAACCAGGTCTCAGCTACACCAGAACCAACTTCCAGACAAGCCAGAAAAAACTCCCGGACATGCCAGAACCACCTGAATGACACCCTGGTACCACTGGCAGGACATGCCAGAACCACCTGCCAGACAAAGCTGAACCACCTGCCAGACAAGACTGAACCACCTGCTGGATACACCTGAACCACTTGATGGATAATCTGGAACCACATGTCAGATATGCCAGAACCAGGTGCCGGACGTGCCAAAACCACCTTCTGGACAGGCCTGAACTACCTGCTGGACACACCTGAACCACCTGCCGGACATGCCACAACCACCTGCTTGACTCGCCGGAAACACCTGCTGGACAAGCTGAGATCACCTGCTGGATATGCTGGAACCAGGCCCCTTATACAGCAGAACAACCCAACAGACATGCTGGAACGACCCACCAGACACACTGGAACCACCACTCACACATGCCAGAGCCACCCACCAGACACGCTTTAGACAACTGTTGGATATTCCAGAGCCAGGTGCCAAATACACTGAAACTGCCTGCCAAATATGCCAGAACCAGGTGCCGGACATGTCAGAAATACCTACAGGACATGTCTAAATCACCTGTCGGATACACCAAAAACATGTGCCGGTCATGCCAGAACCATCTGCCAGATAAGCCAGAAAGAGGTCCAGCACAGGCTGGAACCAGGTGCTGGACAAGCCTGCAGCTGCTGCAGGACTAGCCTGAACCACCTGCCAGACCAGCCTGAACTACCTTACAGACATTCTGGAACCACATGCTGGGCACGCCAGAACCAAGTGCCCGACACGCCAGAACCACCAGCTGGACACACCTGAACCACCTGCCAGACTTGCATGAACCAACTGGTGGACACTCCGGAACCACCTGCCAGATAGGCCAGAAACAGGTGTCACACACACCAGAACTAGGTGCTGGACAAGCCTGAACCACCTGCTGGACATGACTGAACTACTTACGCATGGCACAGCCATGTTTCATGTGTGGCTTCCATGTGGTTCACGTGTGGTTCAAGCACTGAACATACGTGGCAGGCATGTGGTCGCACGTCTGACATGTCATACAGCTCTGGCTCCCACGTTGCAGAAACGTGGCCCCCACATACACAGTCATGGCTGGCAAGTGACTCATGCATGCCTCAGCTGTGTTTCATGTGTGGCTCAACTGAGGTTCAAGTGAGGTTCAAGCATCGATCATGTGTGTTTCCCATGTGGTTCAACGGTTCGTCACATGTGGTTCATGCATGGTTCAGGTGTGCATCACACATCGTTCAGGTGTAATTCAGGCATGGCTCACACATGACTTGTGTGGGTCCCAATGCTGGAGGAGACTTTCACACAGGATTTAGGCATGGCTCACACACGGTTCAGGTGCAGCTCAGCCATGGCTCACAGGTGATGCAGGCACACCACAGAACTGGGTCACATGTGGCTGACCCATGACTCAGGCTTTTGTCACGCGTGGCTCACAAACAGCTCAGGTGTGGCTCATGCATGG
This sequence comes from Equus caballus, assembly GCF_041296265.1. Taxonomy (NCBI): domain Eukaryota; kingdom Metazoa; phylum Chordata; class Mammalia; order Perissodactyla; family Equidae; genus Equus; species Equus caballus. The sequence goes on from NC_091687.1 coordinate 25,556,737, forward strand.
CTGTGGTGCTGCCCAGGCCTGACACACAGTTGTTTCTGGCATGGTTGGCACATGCTTCAGGCATGGCTGGCAAATGGGTCCACCATGGCTGACACGTGCTACAAGTGAAACTGGCGTGTTGTTCAAGTGTGACGGGCACTTGCTTCAGGCGTGGCTGGGACCTGACTTTGGCATGGCCAAGATGTGACTCAGGTGTAGCTCACACATTGTTCAGGCATGGCTGAAACCCGACTCAGGTGATGTGGGATGTGACACAGGCGTGCCTGACACATCACGCAGGTGTGGTTCGACCTGGTTCAGTCAACTGCGACACACGAAGTGTCAGCCACACAGCAATCAGGTGTCATTGCGGCCTGAACATACCATCATTCACCACTGGAACCCATGTCAGACACACCTGAATCACATGGCTGTAACACATGTCAGGAATGCCTGAGTCTCCTGTCAGCCGTGGCTGAGCCACATCCCAACCATGTGAGAGCCACGGGTGAGCAATGCTGGAGCCACACTCCTGCCATGCGTGAGACTCACCTGAGACATGAGTTAGCCAAGTGTGACCAACTCCTGAATCATGTGTCAGCCACACCTGACCCCGGTCTGTGGTTCACATGAACTACATGTGAGCTATGGCTGAGCCATGCATGCACCACGTGGGAGCCACTCCTGAATCACGGGTGAAACACACCTGAACCATATGTGACAGACACATGAGACACATGAGCCATGTGCGAGCCACAGCTGGGTTACAGCTGAACCATTTCTGAGCAACACCTGAACCATGACTGAACCACATGTGAAACACTTGAACAATATGTGAAAAACGTGTGAAGCACACATGTTCAATGCTTGAGCCACACATGAACTACATGGGAGCCACATGTGAAACATGGCTGGGCCACACGTGAGCCACATGCCAGCCACATCTCAGTAGGCGGAAGCCATGTGTCAGCAATGGGTGAGCCCCGAGTGAGCCACACAAGAATGACATGTAACCCAAGCATGAAACACATATCTTGCATGCATGGATCATGTGTAATGAATGCCTGAGTCACGTGTCAGCCATGCCTGCATCATGCGTCAGCCTCATCTGAAAAACCTGGCACCCATGCATGAACAACGCACCAGTCATCCCTGAGCCACGTCAAGGCCATGCATGAAGCAGGTGCGAACCACACCTGTGTGACATGTCAGGAACGCCTGTGTCACGTGGCTGCCTCACATGAGACATGAGTTAGCCAGGCCTGAATAACGTGTGTGACACACGTGAGACTCATCACACCTCTGCCCAACTCACGTGCCGGGCATTCCTGAAGAAAGTGCCCGTCACACTTGAACAACACGTCAGCCTCACCTGAAGCACCTGTCAGCCATGATGGAGCCACTTGTCTGCCATGTCTAAACCACGTGCCGACCATGCCACCAACAAGTGTGAGCCACACACCAGCAACACCACAGCCATGCAAGACCCAAATCTGAGCCATGTCTGAGCCATATGTGACACACGCCTGAATCATGGGTCAGCCACATGTGACCCAGTTCTGCGGTGTGCCTGCATCACGTGTGAGCCATGGCTGAGCTGCACCTGAGCCATGTGTGAGGCAAGCCTGAATTAGACCTGAACTGTGTGTGAGCCACACCTGAACCATGCCCGAACCACATGTGAGGCACCCTTCAACCACATCTGAAACACATCTGGATCCACATCTGAACCACATGGGAGGCACACATGTTCGACGCTTGAAACACACATGAACCTCAGGTGAGACACACACGAAACACAGATGAGGCATGCATGAGCTACATGAGAGACATGACTGAGTATGCGGGGGCCACGTTTCAGCAACTTGGGAGCCACAACTATACGACATGCCCCACGTGTGTCCACATGCCTGCCATGCATGGATAATGTGCGATGACTGCCTGAGTCCCGTGTGAGCCATGCGTGCGTCATGCGTCAGCCCAACATGAGTAAAGTGCCAGCCACACCTGAATCACCTGTCACCCACATCTGAACCACATGTCAGCCACGCCTGAGCCATGTGTCAACTCCCACACAAGTGTCAGCCAAACAGCAATCACGAGTCACTGCGGCCTGAAGGAAGGACCACACACCACTGGAAGCCGTGTCAGACGCACCTGAATGACATGGCTGTAACACATTTCAGGGACCCCTGAGTCTCAGGACAGCCATGGCTGAGCCACGTGCCAATTATGACAGAGACACGGGTGAGCAATGCTGGAGCCAGGCCCCTGCCATGCTTGAGCCTCCCCTGAGACATGAGTTAGCCATGTGTGACCAACTCCTTAATCTCGTGTCTGCCACACCTGAGCCCGGTCTGAGGCTCGCACGAACTACATGTGAGCCCAGGCTGAGCCATGCCTGCCCCACGTGGGTGCCATGCCTGAATCACGGGTGAAGCACTCCTGAACCATATGTGACAGCCACATGAGCCGTGAGGGAGGCACACCTGCGTTACACCTGAACCATTTGTGAGCCAGAGCTAAACCATGACTGAACCACCTGTGACACACTTGAACCACATTTGAGGCACGAGTGAAGCACACCTGTTCAATGCTCGAGCCACACGTGGACCACATGTGAGCAACACATGAAACATGGCTGGCCCACGCCTGAGCCACGTGCCAGCCACGTCTCAGTAGGCAGGTGGCATGTGTCAGCAACGGGTGAGTCACGTTTGAGCCACACATGAACGACATGGAACCCATGCATGAAACACATGTCTGCCATGCATGGATCATGTGCGATGAATGCCTGAGTCACTTGTCAGCCATAACTGCCTCATGTGTCAGCCACACCTGAAACACCTGGCACCCAGGCGGGAACCAATCACCAGCCATCCCTGAGCCACTTGAAGGTCGTGCATGAACCAGGTGTGAACCACACCAGCGTGAGTGTTCAGGAACGCCTGTGTCACATGGTCTCCTCACCTGAGTCATGTGTCAGCCAGGCCTGAAAAGCGTGTGGACGACACCTGAATCACATCTCAGCCATGGTCGAGTCACGTGGCAGCCACGTCTGAAGCAAGTGCCCGTCACACTTGAACCACACGCCAGCCTCACCTGAAGCACCTGTCAGCCACGATCGAGCCACTTGCCTGCCGTGCCTGAAACACGTGCTGACCATGCCGCAAACAAGTGTGAGCCAATCCTGAGCAGCACCACAGCCATGCATGAGCCACACCTGAGTCGTATGTGAGCCATGCATGACAGACGCCTGAATCATGGGTCAGCCACATGTGACCCAGTTCTGTGGTGTGCCTGCATCACGTGTGAGCCATGGCTGAGCTGCACCTGAGCCATGTGTGAGCCATGCCTGAGTTACAGCTGACCCGTGTGTGAGCCACACCTGAACCATGCATGAGCCACACGTGAGGCACCCTTCAACCACATCTGAACCACATCTGGAACCACATCTGAACCACATGGGAGGCACACATGTTTGATGCTTGAACCACACACGAACCTCAGGTGAGCCACACACGAAACACAGCTGAGGCATGCATGAGCCACGTGTCAGCCATGACTCAGAATGTGGGGGCCACATTTCAGCAACGTGGGAGCCACACCTGTACGACATGTCCCATGTGCGACCACATGCCTGCCACACATGGAAAATGCGCAGTGAATGCCTGAGTCCCGTGTGAGCCATGCGTGCGTCATGTGTCAGCCCCGCATGAGAAATTTGCCAGCCACACCTGAATCACCTGTCACCCACATCAGAAGCACATGTCAGCCATGCCTGAGCCATGTGTCAACTGCCACACAACAAGTGTCAGAAACACAGCAATCACGTGTCACTGTGGCCTGAACGAAGCATCACACACCACTGGAACCCGTGTCAGACACACCTGAACCACATGGCTGGAACAGATCTCAGGAACGCCTGAGTCTGGTGTCAGCCATGGCTGAGCCACGTGCCACCCATGACAGAGGCACGGTTGAGCAATGACGGAGCCACGCCCCTCAAACACGTGAGCCTCACCTGAGACATGAGTTAGCCATGTGTGACCAGCTCCTGAATCACATGTCAGCCACACCTGACCCCGGTCTGAGGCTCGCCTGAACTACATGTGAGCCATGGCTGAGCAATACCTGCACCTGGTGGGAGCCACGCCTGAATCACGGGTAAACACTCCTGAACGATATGTGACACCCACATGAGCCATGTGCGAGCCATACCTGGGTTACACCTGAAACATTTCTGAGACACACCTGAACCATGACTGAACCACATGTGACACACTTGAACCACACGTGAACCACATGGGAGCCACACGTAAAACCCGGCTGGGCCACGTGCCAGCCACGTCTCAGTAGGCAGGTGGCATGTGTCAGCAACGGGTGAGACACGTGTGAGCCACACATGAACGACATGGAACCCATGCATGAAACACATGTCTGCCATGCATGGAGAATGTGCGATGAATGCCTGAGTAACATGTCAGCCATGCCTGGGTCATGTGTCAGCCCCGCGTGCATAAAGTGCCAGCCACACCTGAATCACCTGTCACCCACATCTGAACGACATGACATCCATGCCTGAGCCATGAGTTAACTGCGACACACCATATTTCAGCCACACAGCAATTACGACTCATTGTGGCCTGAACGAAGCATCACACAGCACTGGGACCTGTGTCAGGCACACCTGAATCACATGGCGGTAACACATGGCAAGAACGCCTGAGTCTCATGTCAGCCAGGGCTGAGCCACGTGCCACCCATGCCAGTGCCACGGTTGAGCAATGATGGAGCCACGCCCCTGAAACGCATGAGCCTCACCTGAGACATGAGTTAGCCATGTGTGACCAGCTCCTGAATCACGTGTCAGCCACACCAGGCCTGGTCTGAGGCTCGCCTGAACTACATGTGAGCCATGGCTGAACAAAGCCTGCACCACGTGGGAGCCACGCCTGAATCACGGGTAAACACTCCTGAACAATATGTGACACCCTCATGAGCCATGTGCGAGGCATACCTGGGTTACACCTGAACCATTTGTGAGCCACACCTGAACCATGACTGAACCACATGTGACACACTTGAAGCACACGTGAACCACATGGGATCCACACGTGAAAGATGGCTGGGCCACGTGGGAGCCACGTGCCAGCCACCTCTCAGTAGGCGGGAGGCATGTGTCAGCAACGGGTGAGTCACGTGTGAGCCACACATGAACGACATGGAACCCATGCATGAAACACATGTCTGCCATGCATGGACAATGTGCAATGAATGCCTGAATCACGTGTGAGCCATTCTTGCGTCATGTGTCAGCCGGACCGGAAACACCAGGCACCACTGCATGAGCCACGTACAAGGCACCCCTGAGCCACGTGAAGGCCGTGCATGAACCAGGTGCGAAATCACCTGTGTGATGTGTCAGGCACGCCTGTGTCACGTGGCCACATCACCTGAGTCATGTTTCAGCCATGCCTGAACAATGTGTGAGCTACACCTGAGTCACATCTCGGCCATGCCGATGTCACATGCCAGCCACGCCTGAACCATGACTGAACCACATGTGACACACTTCAAGCACATGTGAACCACATGTGAAGCACACATGACCAATGCTTGAACCACACACGAACAACATGGCAGCCACATGTGATCCACGGCTGGGCCAGGCGCGAGACCCGTGCCAGCCACGTCTGTGTAGTTGGGAGCCATGTGTCAGCAAAGAGGGAGTCACGTGGGAGCCACACATGAAGGACGTGTAACCCATGCATGAAACACATGACTGCCATGCATGGATAATGTGCGATGAATGCCTGAGTCACATGTCAGCCATGCCTGCGTCATGTGTCAGCCACACCTGAAACATCGGGCACCCATGCCTGAACCACACACCAGCCACCCCTGAGCCACGTGAAGGCCGAGCATGAACCAGGTGCGAACCACACCCACGTGATGGGGCGTGCACGCCTGTGTCCCGTGGCCGCCTCACATGAGTCATGTGTCAGCCAGGCCTGAAAAACGTGTGAACCACGCCTGAGACTCATCTCAGCCATGCCCAAGTCAGGTGCCAGCCACGCCTGAAGCAAGTGCCCGTCACACTTGAACCACACGCCAGCCTCACTTGAAGCACCTGTCAGCCATGCTGGAGCCACTTGCCTGCCTTGCCTGAACCATGTGCCGACCATGCGAAAAACAGCTGTGAGCCACACACCAGCAGCACCACAGCCATGCATCAGCCACACCTGAGCCGTGTGTGAACCATGCGTGACAGACACCTGAATCATGGGTCAGCCAGATGTGACCCAGTTCTGTGGCGTGCCCACATCACGTGTGAGCCATGGCTGAGCTGCACCTGAGCCATGTGTGAGGCATGCCTGAATTACACCTGACCCGTGTGTGAGCCACACCTGAACCATGCACGAACCACAGGTGAGGCACCCTTCAACCACATCTGAACCACATCTGGATCCACATCTGAACCACATGGGAGGCACACATGTTCGATGCTTGAACTACACACAAACCTCAGGTGAGCCACACACGAAACACAGCTGAGGCATGCATGAGCCACGTGCCAGCCATGACTGAGTATGTGGGGGCCACTTTCCAGCAGCATGGGAGCCACAAGTGTACATGTCCCACATGTGACCACACGCCTGCCACGCATGGACAATGTGCGATGAATGCCTGAGGCACGTGTGAGCCATGCCTGTATCATGTGTCAGCCCCACATGAGGAAACTGCCAGCCACACCTGAATCACCTGTCCCCCACCTCGGAACCACATGTCAGCCACGCCTGAGCCATGTGTCCACTGCCACACAACAAGTGTCAGAAACACACCAATCACATGTCACTGCAGCCTGAACGAAGCATCCGACACCACTGGAACCCGTGTCAGACACACCTGAATCACATGGCTGTAACACGTGTCAGGGATGCCTGAGTCTCGTGTCAGCCATGGCTGAGCCACGTGCCAACCATGAAAGAGCCACGGGTGAAAAATTTTGGAGCCACGCACGTGCCATGCTTGAGTCTCCCCTGAGACATGAGTTAGCCGTCGTGACCAATTCATGAATCATGTGTCAGCCACACCTGACGCCGGTCTGAGGCTCACCTGAACTACATGTGAGCCATGGCTGAGCCACGCCTGCCCCACGTGGGAGCCAAGCCTGAATCACGGGTGAAACACTCCTGAAGCCTAGGTGACAGCCACATGAGCCATGTGGGAGGCACACCTGCGTTACACACGAACCATTTGTGAGCTACAGCTAAACCATGACTGAACATCCTGTGACACACTAGAACCACATGTGAAGCCCGAGTGAAGCACACCTGTTCAATGCTTGAGCCACACGTGGACCACATGGGAGCAACACATGAAAAATGGCTGGCCCACGCCTGAGCCACGTGCCAGCCACGTCTCAGTAGGCGGGAGGCATGTGTCAGCAACGGGTGAGTCACGTGTGAGGCACACGTGAACGACATGTAACCCATGCATGAATCACATGTCTGCCATGCATGGATCATGTGCGATGAATGCCTGAGTCACTTGTCAGCCATAACTGCCTCATGTGTCAGCCACACCTGAAACACCTGGCACCCATGCGGGAACCACTCAACAGCCATCCCTGAGCCACTTGAAGGCCGTGCATGAACCAGGTGCGAACCACACCAGCGTGACTTTTCAGGAACGCCTGTGTCACCTGGTCTCCTCACCTGAGTCATGTGTCAGCCAGGCCTGAAAAACGTGTGAACCACGCCTGAATCACATCTCAGCCATGCCCAAATCACGTGCCAGCCACGCCTGAAGCAAGTGCCCGTCACACTTGAACCACACGCCAGCCTCACCTGAAGCACCTGTCAGCCATGATGGAGCCACTTGCCTGCCGTGCCTGAACCACGTGCCGACCATGCCACCAAGTGTGAGCCAATCCTGAGCAGCACCACAGCCATGCATGAGCCACACCTGAGCCATGTGTGGCTCATACATGACAGACACCTGAATCATGGGTCAGCCACATGTGACCCAGTTCTGCGGTATGCCTGCATCACGTGTGAGCCATGGCTGAGCTGCACCTGAGCCATGTGTGAGGCAAGCCTGAATTAGACCTGAACCGTGTGTCAGCCACACCTGAACCGTGCCCGAACCACATGTGAGGCACCCTTCAACCAAATCTGAAACACATCTGGATCCACATCTGAACCACATGGGAGGCACACATGTTCGACGCTTGAAACACACATGAACCTCAGGTGAGACACACACGAAACACAGATGAGGCATGCATGAGCTACATGAGAGCCATGACTGAGTATGTGGGGGCCACGTTTCAGCAACTTGGGAGCCACACCTATACGACATGTCCCACGTGTGTCCACATGCCTGCCATGCAAGGACAATGTGCGATGACTGCCTGAGTCCCGTGTGAGCCATGTCTGCGTCATGCGTCAGCCCAACATGAGTAAAGTGCCAGCCACACCTGAATCACCTGTCACCCACATCTGAACCACGTCAGCCACGCATGAGCCTTATGTTAACTGCGACACACCAAGTTTCAGCCACACAGCAATTACGACTCACTGTGGCCTGAACGAAGCATCACACAGCACTGGAACGTGTGTCAGGCACACCTGAGTCACATGGCTGTAACACCTGGCAGGAACGCCTGAGTCTCATGTCAGCCAGGGCTGAGCCACGTGCCAACCATGCCAGAGCCACGGGTGAGCAATGCCGGAGCCACGCCCCTGCCACATGTGAGCCTCACCTGAGACATGAGTTAGCCATGTGTGTCCAGCTCCTGAATCACATGTCAGCCACTCCAGACCCGGTCTGAAGCTCGCCTGAAGTACATGTGAGCCATGGATCAGCAATGCCTGCACCACCTGGGAGCCACACCTGAATAACGGGTGAAACACTCCTGAACCATATGTCACAGCCACATGAGCCATGTGTGAGCCTCACCTGCGTTACACCTGAACCATTAGTGAGCCACACCTGAACCATGACTGAACCACCTGAAACACACTTGAACCTCATGTGAACCACGTGCGAAGCACACATGTTCTGTGCTTGAGCCACACGTGAACCACATGGGAGCCACACATGAAACATGGCTGGGCCATGAGTGAGGCACGTGCCAGCCACGTCTCAGCAGGCGGGAGGCATGTGTCAGCAAGGGGTGAGACACGTGTGAGCCACACATGAATGACATGTAACCCATGCATGAAAAACTTGTCTGCCATGCATGGATCATGTTCGATGAATCCCTGGGTCATGTTTCAGCCATGCCTGGGTCATGTGTCAGCCCCGCATGAGTAAAGTGCCAGCCACACCTGAATCACCTGTCACCCACATCTGAACCACGTCAGCCACGCATGAGCCATATGTTAACTGCGACACACCAAGTTTCAGCCACACAGCAATTACGACTCAATGTGGCCTGAACAAATCATCACACAGCACTGGAACCTGTGTCAGGTACCCCTGAATCACATGGCTGTAACACATGGCAGGAACGCCTGAGTCTCATGTCAGCCAGGGCTGAGCCATGTGCCAACCATGCCAGAGCCATGGGTGAGCAATGCCAGAGCCACGCCCATGCCACCCGTGAGCCTCACGTGAGATGTGAGTTATCCATGTGTGACCAACTCCTGAATCACGTGTCAGCCACACCTGACCCCGGTCTGAGGCTCGCCTGAACTACATGTGAGCCATGGCTGAACAATGCCTGCACCACGTGGGAGCCACGCCTGAAGCACGGGTAAACACTCCTGAACAATATGTGACACCCACATGAGCCATGTGCGAGCCATACCTGGGTTACACCTGAACCATTTGTGAGCCACACCTGAAACATGACTGAACCACATGTGACACACTTGAACCACACTTGAACCACATGGGAGCCACACGTGAAACATGGCTGGGCCACACGTGAGCCACATGCCAGCCACGCCTCAGCAGGCGGGAGGCATGTGTCAGCAAAGGGTGAGTCACGTATGAACCATACATGAACAGTATTGGAAAGCACAATCCAGGCTTTTTAATCTGTATCCTTCCAGGGTGTTTGGTGCACTGTTACATCCTCAAATTTGCCTAGTAAATGGATGAGCAAGCAAAGTTCAGGAATGACATAAAAAGAGAGGGAATTACAAAATAGCAGAGATTTAAAGAAATAACATATTAGTGTTAGTTTCCATAATGACTTGCATTGAGGGAACTCTGAGTGCTTTAAAAATATTAATTTACACTCTGTTCACAGGAAGAACTCATTATCTCTAAATTGCAAACAAAGAAAGTAAGCCAAATGAAGCAACTTTTCCAATAGGAATATAATGTGTTAAATAGGGAGCTTGGTCTAAACTCTGAATAGCTTTATTTTATACCCTGCCTTTTTCCCAAAGGATTTTAGATGGCTTTGAAAGACACACACAGTTACACAATTTAGCATGTTCACAAAAACAAAACAAGCCAGTTGCTCAGGAGAAGCATGACTATTCCTGGTACAAGGTCTGAAAGAAACTTCTTTCTTGGGTCCACACAAAGGGCACCAAACCACATCCTCCAGGCAATGAAGCAGTGGGGCTCATGGGGTTGTTTGTGGCACTCCTCAGTGTGGGCCGATGGTGCGGGGCCAAGGCTCAGATGCACAGAGAAATTCTCCAAGGAACCAGATCAAGACAGCCCAGGTGTGCAGTTCTCTGATGGCCTGTCTTAATCCAAAAAGAACATCTGGAGATTCTGGAGGAATCATTTAACAGCACACTCTTCATACGCTGGGCTCTGCGAATTTTACTTTTCACCCAAAAACTTCTAATAAGTATTAAGTAAGAGTGAAATTGAAAGTGACAAGCATCTGGAACATGGTCAATGTTCTGTAACAGTGAAGAGTTCCATCTGATTTATCAGTCAGATGACCTGGGGAAGGGTATATTAGCTAAGGTGTAGGATAAGCTGTTCTAACAAAGAGATCCCAAAATACAGTGACCTAGATAAAACCACGCTAACATTTTGGGAAAAAACCCTGGGAAATTCTGGTCCTGTTGCCTGTGTTAACTAGGCCAAGAGGCCCACGGTGGGTAAGGAGGTCCTGTGGACCCACTGAGTGGGGCCTCAGAGAAGGGGCTTAGGGGGTCACTTACTGAGCTTCTGCGTTTCCTGTCTATAGTGCAGGAATTAGAGCTGTCCGCTGTGATGTTTCCTACTTTTAATACTATGGCTGGGGATGTTCTTCTTGAGGCATGACCAAAGTGTAGACCCCTCAGCTGGGAGCTTTCCACTGTGAGGGTTCCAGCAGCCCGGCCAGATGGAGGGGATGGAGGGAAAGGTGGCTTTGAAAACGCAAGTCCCACCTACCCGGGTCCCAGTATTTCCAGTTTAGCCACTGAACTTTTATCAGTCAGGGAGATTTTGCTGGGTTTCAAGCTGCCTCAGGAGCCCTCAGGAGCTGGCCTCAGGCGCCATTAATTAAACCCGCTTTAGCCTGGCAGCATGGCTGCAGGGTCAGAGCGTGGAGGTCACCGGGAGGAAGGGGAGGGTCATGAAGGAGGAAGTGGGGGCCGTGAAGGAGCACAGAACGTAGTGGGCGTGGGGAGGGGCATGAGGGGAGGGGCTTGGAGGAACGCACAGTGTGATGTGCGTGGGGACGGGCATGATGGAGGAAAGGGTTGATACACCATTCCTCTCCTAAGCGCTGTAAGCAGCAGTGGCTGCGAATCCTTTCAGCCCTCAGGCCATGGAGCAGCGGGCCTGCCGCTGCAATTTGCTCTTGCCCTGAATATTTGGGGCGGGGCCTTCACCCTGTGTGAGGCCTGAAGAGAGTGTTCCTGCCACCGAAGGCATCCAAGTCTTATGGCAGGCACCACTGTCACGCTCAGACATCTCAGACTTGGTCTCAGGCTCGGCTGCTGTCTCTATGGGGCGGCTGTGGACTCTTCAGGTGGGGCGGACAAACTTTGGGGGAGTCGGAGCTGGGGTTGGGTGAGCACAGCTCAGCAGGCAGGGGATGGGGGCGGGGTGGGGGATGGGGTGGAGGGTTCTGTGGCCATTTGGGGGCTCCTGGAGTGACCATATACAATTCAGAGGCTTCTGTTACCTGTTATCAGATGCATAGGACTAAACTACAATGATAACAGATGCTTGGAGGTCCCGGAGAAAATTGACAATGGAAACCTCACTGTAGGTGGGGCAGGCTAGAGCCATCCTTCTGTATAGAATTATCACAACCCTTGGGTAGTGTTTCTGGACCATCTGTCCTTCTACCTTGTAGTGAACACAGGGAATGTGTACAGATAAGAGACAGAGGCTGCACCTGCTGATCTGTGTTCTCTAAGTCTGTTCCATTCTGCAGAATGGTCAGCATGGCTTCATTCAAATAACATACTTATTACTTATGTGTAGTGAGTGTTTGATATAAAGGAAGTGCTTTTCAAATTAGCTCATTGGATCTGTCAACATTTGTAAGAGGTTGTTAAACCATTTCACAAAGGAGAAAGGTAATGTTCCTATAGGGGAAGTGATTACATATAATCACATTTGTATGTCACAGGCAATTGATATTGCCTGCTATGTGATGAGTCTGTGATTTACTTTAAATTCTCAATTCTCAATTCTCAAGTTGACAACCAATAAACTATATTAAATGTGCCAGTCTGTAAATGAGATTTACCATATTTTTGGGAAACATCCAGTTTATTTCACATTGCACATCATGTGATATTCCTTTACAATGAAGCTAGTATGTATTAAGGCTGTGTACAGAATGTATATACATTTGTAGTTATGCATGAATAACACATGCCAGATCAGCAGAGGGAAGCGTTTGGCTAGAACTCCAAAGAGGACTTGAGCTTTCTATACCTACAGCCTCCTTTCCCCAACTCTATCATGTCAACTTTCTGCCCCTGGACTCTGGTAGAGATGTCCCTGTCTGAACCAGAATGTCCACAATGTTTTAGGAATCAGCGACCTTCATGGATGTGGTTGTGGACTTCACCCAGGAAGAATAGGCCTTGGTGGGTGCATCCCACCCAGCAAAAGCTGTACAGAGATGTGATGCTGGAGAACATCAGTCATCTTCTCTCTATTGTTGAGTCTGTCAATAAGGACTTATTTACTCAACCAGTATCCAGAGAAGTTTCCACATATCATGCTCCTCTCTCAGCTCTCATTTTTATTCCTTCATAACACAACTACAAGGAGGTAATTCTGTTTATTTATTGATTTAATGACATGTAATTTGTCCCTTCACTAGAATATAGTCTTCTTGACCACAATTTTATGTCTTTGTTGCTGCTCTATTGCCAGCACCCAGAACAGTGCTGAAAACTCAGTGGATATTTTTAAATAACTAAAAAAGAAGATTAAACAATTCCTAAGCAATTATTCTGTTCTAAGCAGCAATCCCAGAGTTTGAGACCACAGTAGAAAAAATACCAGGCAACATAAACTTAGGTTATTCTGGATTAACTAGAACCATTTAATTCCTCCCTTGTTGAAAACACTGGGAATCTTTACTCTGTGAGCTTGCTCGTGCACGTCCACAGCGAGCTCCTCAATGCATTTGGCTTGGTGCCATGGTGTTCCTCTTGCTCTGCTCAAGGACTTACAAGGTTTTCTTCAATGCTCACTTAGTTGTTCACTGAGATCCTGTCCTTGACTTGAGGAATATGTATCGTTCTTAAAACACAGTTCAAAATTCAAGTGGCTTTTTCCCATGAACAGGGTGGCAGCTCTGCAAATAGGACACAATTTCCCATTGGAACAAGGAGAGGAGCTGTGGAGGGAAGAAAGGGGATTCCCACAAGGCCTGAGGCTGGGTAAGCTCCAGGCATGTGTGTTCACTATGAGCAGTAGCCTAGTCAGTGAGGGATCAGGACCTTGGTAATGCCAACTGCAGATTTCCTTAAGTCCATGGTCTTTTCAGGAAAGTATGAGAATCCAGTAGGGAAAAATTCTCAATGTTGTCATTATTCCTACCATTTATCAATGTCTTTTATTTATAGTTTATGTCCTCTTTGGATCAAAAGTTTCATATTGTGAACTTTGCCCTCATCCCTGCCCCTTGATGATTTCTTCTCTCATAACCTTACCAAAATCCGTCTTAGTTTTCTCTTCAATCTTGAAAACATTTTGTAATTGACAGTGCCCTAAAACATGTTTCTAGACACTAGTGCATTGCTCCATTTCACATTCTTGCCCTGTGTAAGGGTCAATATTTGCCTTGCATGCTGTACAACACTTGGGTTCCCTAATGCCTCTTGAGAAATTTATTTTTTAATTTACTTTAGGCATGAGTAGTAACCTTTAAAACCAAGAAATGGTACCTATACCAGATATCTGCAGGAAGGATCCATCTAACTGCATAGTGATGGTAAGTTTCTTGGGTTGAACCCTGGTCCCCTACATTAGAGGCCTGGGAACGGGATGATTATTAGTAAAGCACAATAATGGGACTATAATTTGAGTTGGGAGTAAGTGCCATCCAAGCAGAAAGTTTTGCATAATTTTAATTTAGGAAAGATATTGACCTGAGCTCAGAGCTATAACCTGAGTTCTTATAAAAGGACAATTGTATAAACATGGCTCAAATAACTAGTATATGAAACACAATGAAGTTACAAAATTAACCAACTGTACAGTTGAGGTGTTATAAAGAAGAAATCTCTGGGCTGGTCCAGTGGCACAACAGTTAAGTTCACACGTTCCGCTTCAGTGGCCCAGGCTTCACCAGTTTGGATCCCAGGTGCAGACATGTGACCACTTGGCAGGCCATTCTATGGCAGACGTCCCACATATAAAGTAGAGGAAGATGGACACAGATGTTAGCTCAAGGCCAGTCTTCCTTAGCAAAAAGAGGATTGGCAGCAGATGTTATCTCAGGGCTAAGCTTCCTCAAAAATAAAAAAAAGAAAAAATCTCAATGCATGCAAGAGAGTAACACACCATGCATATGTAACTTACATGAGGAAGGTTTATAACCAGGAGCTATGACTGACTGATTAGCCTAGAATTCATACATAGAGAAGAGAATGAATGAACGTCTGTGGGCAGTCTTTTAAGTGCCTCTTATCTCCTCCAATAAGCAGAAATCTCACATTGGGGAAGAACCCATTGAATAGAACTAGTGTGAGATGCTTTCACTCACAGGTTCACAGTGACTTAACATATGTGAAGTCACATGGGCCCAGGAGGCCCACCTCCATAAGCTGTTGGACCAACTGAGGCAGCAAAGCCATGAGGAAACACTGAAGTTTCACCTGGAAAATACCCAAGATATTCTCCAGAACATGAAGTACTGGTAGGCAGAGCAGATTCAAAAAGACAGAAGGGGATGGCCTGAAATACATATTTAAGGTCAGATGAAGCCTGCTTAGGAGCCCAGGGGTGTACCCAGGAAGTTCAAGATGAAAATCTTGCCTCTAACTTCAGAGAATGTTGTGTACTTTGCTGCTCTGATCTCAGCCAACACAGAAGGTTCCAGGGAGAATTTTGATCTGAATAGCTTTTAGAGGGAGGTTTCAAGGCCATGTAATTTAAACAAGCGCCATCAAAGAGATGGCTGTAAGTCAAGAAAGCAGGGCTCCTGGAGTGGTGAGAGTCACTAGGACAGATGGGAGAGATGGGGGGCTGGCGAGGGTGTGGGTGCACCAACGATGCAGTCCTCGGGTCCCCAAGATGCCAGATGTCTGGGAAGCAGCTGCCACCATGGCCTTTACCACTGCAGGCACCGCCAGTGCCATTTCCCCAACCACCAAGAACACCACCACAGTAGGCTGGACAGGGAAGTAAGAAGTAGGTTCCAAGTTTACCACTGTGGTCTCAAATCTGGACCTGGGCACGTTGGGGTTGGGTCTGATACGAGTGGTGGGGCAAGAGGAATTACCCTGTGGCAGGGGCATGAAGATCCCTGAGCTCCTCTCCAAGTGTCATTTGTGGCATTTGCATCCATTGAGCTGAGGTGGATCCCTGCCCAGAGGTGACCAGAGGCAGTCCACTCCACATGCCACACCAGAGGGGGGCCCCACCCCACCCAATGAATCCCAGGAGGCTGTGGGACACCATCCCCACTGTTGGTGCCCTTGCAATGGCTGCTGCCAAGTTCATCATCCTCCCTTGGGAGCCTGGCCTGGGCTGGAAGGGTCCGAATGTGGAGGGGCTGAGACACAGTTTGGGCACACTAGCTGCCTAGCAGCCTCCTGCTCCAACCACGCTGATGACAACTGCCAGGGTACTTTCAGGTCTCAGGACCCTTTTCCCTCTCCTAGACCCCCGACAGTCTCATCCCAGGAAGCTGGAATGGCCGGCCTCATTCAGACAAAGCAGGCTGCTCCAGAGGATACACCTCTCCCTGTGCCCTGCCACAGTGCACCCAGGGAGATGGCCAAGGCAAGGCCTGCCTTGGATCTTAGTAATGGATTTCTCTCAAGAGTAGAGCTCTGGGAAGCAGGAGGGCATGGCTTTTGTGACTCCAGAGTGAAGGGAGGTGCGTGCCCATGGAAGGGCAGGCCTGCCAATTTCCCCACTATTTCCACAGGGGGCGTGGCATGCCTAGAGTGGCCACACTCCTTTGGCTAGCGTTCCTGAGCCCTGTTGACTTGTCAAACATTTACTGCTCCCTGTGTTGAAAAGTTCCTTCCTGACGGGAGGCCTTGTTCTGTCAAACAGTAAAGGAGGCCCCAGATGATCAGCATGCAGGAGGCATAGCCTTGCCCTGCCCCCTGGTCCTGATGGGCAAAGAGGGGCGGAAAGCTATTTTCAAAGGATGGTAGTGGGACTTGAGCAAAAGGGGAGAAGGGGATGTGAGACACAGTTGTAGAAGTTGTGAATCCCAGTTCAACAGCAGCTGCACCTGGCCACCACCAGTGGGCTCCCCCACACTTTCAGTGCCAAAATGACCAGTCCCTCAGCAAGCCCAAGGGCCCTTCTGAGACCAGTCACCTTTGCTGTGCATGCGTAGATAGAAAGAAGGGTTTTCCCTCCATGGAGCGGGGCTTCCAGAGTGCTAACAGTCAATAAGACCCATGGGATTTGTCAGTCAGTTGGGGAGGGGCGGGTGCACCCACCATCCTCTCTTCATTTCCCTGAGATCCTAGATCTGGTGAGAGTCACTTGAGGTTTCCATGAAATTAGTGGAGTTCTCACTGTGTTGTAGGGGGTCTTGTTTAGGTATGGTTGGCCTCTGTGATATCAGGTCTCGGTGAGGTCAGAGGGGGGTCTCTATAATGTCACTGGAGGTTTCTTGGAGGTCATGGGAGTTCTTTGTGTGTTCAGGGAGTTCTCTGTGAAATCAGGAGACCTCACTTTGGGGGAAGAGGGGTTCACTATGAGGTCAGTGGAGGTCTCTGGGTGGTCAGACAAGTCTCTGTGTGGGCATGGGATGTCTCTGTGTGGTCAGGGGGAGTGTCTAAAGTGTCAGGGGATGTCTCTGTTAGGTCAGCTGAGATCTCTGTCTGTCAGCGAGGGCACAATGGGCCTCTATGAGGTCAGAGGTGGTCTCTGTGAGGTCATGGTGTTACCAAAATCAAAGTTCGCTGAATCCTTGCGGGTTAAGTTGGCATGAGCACACTAAAACTATTTGGGGACATAAACCTTGCCTCATTTCTTTGTCATCCAGCCCTTGACTATTGGGGACCACTGATAATGCTGTGTAGTAGCTTCCCTCACTTCATCTGTAGTAAGTTCACAGAAGGTGTCAGTTCACACAAGGGCAGTGTGGAAATTAATGGTAACTAGAGAAGCTCTCCTGATGGAGCGGCCATTTTTGCAGCTGCAGCTGCCACGTTATGTCCTTTTGTGGAATCTGATTCGTCACTTTGATGGGCTTTACATTGGATCCTAGCTACTTTCTTGCGGACCTGTACCACTTCTAGCAGTTTAAGCATCTCTGGACCATGTTTAACGTCCATGATTTACTCTGGAGACCTCGTTGGCTGGAGGTCACTTCTGGGCAAGCATGGCTTAAAGACACACTGGAATCAAGGAGAAGGGCAGCAGGGTTTAAGATATCACAGGATTTTAAAGAAATCTGAAGGGAATCTAGCATCATATCTTGATAGTGCAGTATTGTATTTTGGGATAGCTGGAGGCATCCTCAGTAACTGGTAGACTAGAGAATTGATGTAGGGGTCCAAACCCTCATAGGTAGGCCCATAGCCAATTTTTTTGCTTTCTTGATTAACAAGCAGGTGGCAGCTACAGCTCTCAAGCCTGGGGGCTATCCTTTCACCACGGTGTCTAGCTTGCCCCATTCAAAAGCATCCATTTCTGGTCCCCATAGTTCGTCAGAGAGGCTGATAGCCATGCATCCAATGTAAAGAATCCAAAGTAGAAAAAACACAGCCATACCTTTAGACACCTTATATCCCTTACTGGTCAAGAAGTTGAACATACTTAGCTCACATCTGACTCTATCCCCCTGGGGATAGAATCACACCCCGCAGGATTACCCTCTACCCACCCCCATTTTCGATGCCAATTGCAAGTTTGGGTCATGACCTGTGCTCCTGACAAACCGGCTGCAAGACCACAGGTTCCCACCACCCCCTCCTTGGGTTTGAGTGCTCTGATAGAGTGGCTCACACAACTCAGGAGAACCTCTCACTTCTGAACAGCCACATGGAAGAGGTGCATAGAGCAAAACGTGTGGCAGGGAGGAGGAGCTCCCAAGGCCTCTCTGAGTGTGCCACTCTCACCGAACCTCCACGTCTTTGCCAGCGCAGCAGCTGTCTGAACACCATCCTTTCAGAGTCTAACGGAGACTCCATCGCCTAGGCATAGTCGATTACGGTCATTGGCTGTTGGCTACTCAACGCGGTCTTCAGCCCCTCTTGCCCCCTCCCCCACCCCAGGGGTGGGGGTGGGGATGGGCCTGAAACTTCCAAGCCCCGAATCGAATCACACAGGTTGTTTCCCCAGCCCTCAGCCCCCACCCTTAGGGCTTCTCCAACACTCACCTCGTTAACATCAGTTCAGGTGGCGTTGAAAGGGGCTTGTTAGGAATAACACCAGACAAAGCACTTCACCTATCTGGCTCTGGACTTATTTTAGTAACTGAGCCCTAAAGTAATTCTCATAACCAAACATGCACCATGTGGCTCTCATATGGGCAATTACAGGAGTTTTAGGCACTCTGTGCCAGAAACGAAGGGAAGACATTTACTATTAGAGCCCCAGGAGCACACAGCATTGAGAGTACTAAGGTCTCGAGCAAATCTAGATTCCCCTGTTCTGAAAACTTACTGATTCTGGGAAAGATTCCTCTTTATGGCTTCTAGCTTCAAGAGGTATATGTTTTACCTGGAGCCAGCCACCTACCTGCTTCCATTTTACCTTTCCTGGAGTGGCACCAGCTGCTCACTCCACCTGTCCTTGGGCCCATAGTTCCGAGTTAGCCCTGCTTGAAACATGTAGGGGAATCTCTCCCTTCTCAGGTGCTTCTGTATCCTGCAAGAGGGCCATCAGCTCACCTCCCCGACTTTTTGGTGCTTGGGTCTCGATTTTCTCCTGTTCCCAGCCTGTGGAGGCCCCTAACTTACATAGCATGTCCCTCCCTAGAAGGGGGTGGGGAACGGGGCATTCTGGTACACACAGTGAGGAATCCTTCAGCAGTTTTGACCCTGTTTCACAGGTCCAGGGCTCCAGAAATCTTCTGGTCCCTCCCTTTCCTAAGACCTCCTTCAGTTCACTCTTTCCTTCAGAAAGGTTTCCCTTGTGGGCATTCAACACCAAGAACATGGCTCCACTAGGGAGCAAAGATTCAGCCTGCTCTCCTTCCTGCTGAGGTCACCCAGGCCTCCTGGAGCCAACCGGGGGGTATCCCTCAGCCCCATCATGTCTCATCTGTGGTCAAGGGAAACTGCCATGGCTCGGTCTTCTTCGATCCCTTCCCTCCCTGGGGATGGTTCAGACAATCCTGCCACCAACGCCCTTCCTGTTGGCAGTCCGCACACTGATTAGCCCCCGATGTTGGTGGCCTCCTGGCCCCTCGGTTGGGGCCGGGGTTACTCACCCATGGTATATTCCTCCTCTCCCTCAGGTTACCTTGAGGAGACTGGTGGGCCACAGCAAGCAGGGCAGCCTGCCTTTTCATCTTCTTGTCTTCCTTTGCATCCTCAGCTTCAAGCTGGTTATGGGTTATGGAGCACCCTCCATGCAGCCACTTGTAGGCTGCAGGACTCATAGCATGACCGATCGCCAACTTTTGGAGTTTCCCACAGGTGTCTGCAGCACTTCTGAGATCTGAAATACGGATTCAGGATCATTGTACTGCCCCGGGCCTCCAGGTCCCAGTTTGCGTATCGCCTGAGGCAGTCCTGCAGCCTCTGGAACAAAGTGTGTGTGTGTGTAGAGGGGGGAGCCGGCTTTCCTCAGGGCCTTATTTGACCTCTCTTAATTTAGGCCATTTAATGGGTGGCTGGCTTACTCTTCTCATGGCTTTCAGAAGCAGAATCCAAAAATATCCTCCCTTTCCTCGATCCTCAGGATCATTGGGATTCCACCCTGCCTCAGTCTCTGGCACAGCCTGTCCACCAGGCCTGCGGATGTCCAATCCAGGGTCATCTTCCTTACCCGCTTGTTCTCTGGCTTCAAACGGAATGGATGACTTTGCCTCAGGCATGCTAACCTTCTCCTCCAGAAGCCCACAATCCATATGGGGTGAGAATTCATATGGCGTGAGAATAATAATATTGTTAATAAAGTTATTTTTATTATTAATAGCTAACAATTATATAGTGCTTACTATATTCCAGGCAATATTCTAAGTGCTTTCTAAATATTAACTCTTTTAATCCTTGCAAGTGCCCCATGAGGTAGGTATTATTTCTTTCAAATGAGGAAACTGAGGCACCAGAGAGAGGCTAAAACCAATATGTAACTGATAAACGAATTCATCAATAAGGCTGAGTAAAATGCAGGCTCTCTGCCTTCGGAGTCTTGGCTCTTGATACTCTATACCTATGCTCCTGCAAGTCCTATGAAACTCAGAAGCTTTTACGATGGTGGTGAGGCACAGGGGCTTTAGGCAAACTGCTGAGTTCCACAGCTGACTCCACCCTTGGCTTGGTACTGAACACAGTCCTCGATTTGATAAGCTCAGTTTCTACTGCCCTCTCCTCTAGGACCCAGGAGAGGTGTGGGATTCAGATGCAAATATGGGGAGGCTTTTAAGTTCTAGGGGCAGGTTGTATCCAAAGAAGCTCAGGGCCTGCAGGTAACTTCTCCTCATCAGTTTAGCACCTCCCCACTCCTTCAGCCCCCATCCATGCAGAAAGGCATCATGAGCCTGGAATCACACAGGCCTAGATGGAAATCCTGGCTCTGAAATCCACTGGCTTTGGGTAACAACTTAGGCTTCATGATCAAGGTAAAATCAGAGGAAGATGGTGCTGTTGAATGAGGATCCCAGCAGCTGAGTTAAACGGTAACCAAAATGACTGCCTGATTCAGGGGCATAAGGCTTTAATGCACACACACTTCACATGTCCCAGGCACAGGCTAGACATTCTACATGGCTCATCCCATTTCATACTCCCAATAGCCCCAGGAGTTGTGTTATTCTATACCCACTTCACAGATGAATAAACTGAAGTTCAGAGACCTTAAGTAAGTTGTACCAAAAGTTGGGCTGCTTTGAATCCTTGTTACCATTACGGGCTTAATTGTATCCTCCCAAAATTCATGTGTTGAAGCCCTAACACTTAGCACCTCGGAAGGTGATTGTATTTGAAGACAAGGACTTTAAAGTGGTGATTAAGTTACATGAGGCCATTAAGGTGGAGCCCTAATCCAGTCTGACTGGGGTTCTTGTAAGAGGAGGAAATTTGGAATCACAGGGAGACATCAGGGATGCGCTCACACAGAGGGAAGAACATGTTAGCACAGTGAGAAAGTGGCCATCCACAGGTCCTCTACTATCAGCACATAATCAAGAAGGGGAAAGAGGTTCTCTAGTGCCATTTTGTCCAGAGGCTTTATCTCATATTTGGTAACTCCTAGCAGCTCTGAAAAATAAATGTTATGAATGTGGAAATATCAATGGATCTGGGACTTTGTTGCTGCATTATTGTCATTTCTCAGAGGGTCAGAAGATGTTATAGGCATAAGCCTGTCTCTCCTAAGAGGGCCTGGAAAGAAATTATAGAAAGTCTAGAAGGCAGCAGCTACTTCTTCTATAGCTCATTTCCAGATTCGGGCTAATATCAGATCTTCATTGGATTACTAATGTTTCTTGAGAGTGCTACTTCATCAACTTTCTCTTCCCTGCCTAGGCCTTCAGCAGCTGAAAGGGTCATCAGCTGCCTAGCTTGTGGCCCTGCATACCTATGCCTTATCTATTCATATGTCCAAAGTGACATGAAGCTCAGGAGGCCATATTTTCTGATTTGTGGTATCATTTTAGGAAAAGATTTATGAGGTATAAACAAAGCAAACTAGTTAAAAATCTAACAATCATTTTTATTTGAAGAAAATAAGATCACATGACATTAGAACTCCTCTGGAAAACCCAGGACATATATCTCACAACTTGCTTGACTTTTTTTTTTAAAAGATTTTATTTTTTCCTTTTTCTCCCCAAAGCCCCCGGTACATAGTTGTATATTCTTAGTTGTGGGTCCTTCCAGTTGTGGCATGTGGGATGCTGCCTCAATGTGGCTGGATGAGCGGCGCCATGTCTGCGCCCAGGATCTGAACTGATGAAACACTGGGCCACCTGCAGCAGAGCATGCTAACTTAACCACTCGGCCACAGGGCCTGCCCCCTTGCTTGACTTTTGATAGGTAAGAAGGAGATAGAAATTCTTACCAGTGGCTACCTGGTTGCTAGAAATAGAAACTGCCTTTTGTTAACATAAGCAAAAGAAATATTTTTAAAGGCTATGGAATGACATATAAAATTGAGGGAAAATAGAACTTCAGGAAGAACCAGAACCAAAAAATAATGAGAGATACAGAGACAGAGACAGAGAGTGGGAGGAAGGGAAGAAGGGAGGGAAGGATGGGTGGAGAAAGTGATAGAGTTAATTAAACAAGGTGGCCACAGCATAGGCTAAGGGAGGGTATGGGATATTGACAGTAGTCCGTGATCCCAGAGAAGAATGTATTTATATATAAATGGAGGAAGGATACTGGACAAGCAAGTATAAGTGATTTTCACTAACAAAGTATTCCTAAAGTACTCATAAGCATTACGTGACTCCCTGATTGTCACATGCACAAGTATTGCTCAATGAAATTCCTGCTTGGGGACTTCACCAAATGTCATCTATTTACACTCAACACCCATTTCTATCCCCTTCTACATTCTTTCTTGTGTTGCAGTACTTCCCATATTTGAGAGGGCTAAAAAGAACATTTCCAAAACTCCCTTGGTGCCACAGTTCTAGAATTGATTTAAGTTCCATCAATGTAATGCAGTTGCATGAGGTTTGAAAGGCAGAAGGGGTAGTGAAGGGCAGCAGGGACATTTCATATATTTATTTTCCTGCATTAGTAGCAACTCCAGGCCCTGGCAGGCATCAGTTTTTCCAGTGGCCCAAAGGCACTTTGAACTGCCTAGTCATCAACCTCATGCTCAGGGGCACTGAGACATCAGCCAGAATTTCCAGCAGTTTCCCCACCTCTGGACTACATCTGCTGAGGCCTGACCCTGAGCCTGAGCCTAGCACCAGACAGCAAACTCCATTCTACTAGCCCTTGCAATAATTCTGTGGACGTCTAATTTCCTATAGTAAAGCCCTTTCTAGTGGAGATACTTAAAGTAGTTTCTGTTTCCTGTATGCACCCTGAATGATACAAGTATCAAAAATCTCCTTCAGCATCAATTTAATTTCCAGCTTTATTGCACATTTTTTCAGTGCAATGATAGGGTTCACCCATCTTATGTCTCCTTTCCTTGCACAGATGACAGAGTTTTCTCGAGAAATTGAGCAGAGCTTCCTCTGAATTGCCTACAGGTGAGTTCAGTTATTTTGTTCCTTGAGATCACTCCCATTTCCCAGAACTATTGTTGACGATGCTGCTTAGCTTCAGTGGTTTCCTTGTTGTGTTTCATCTCATTACTCCCAGAAATGTAGATGCCTCACCAGTGAAGAAACACTAGGAGTGATGATTGCCTTGATGGCTGTTCTTTTAGGCCAGTTGGATCATAAAAGGCACAATTCTCCAAATATTATTATATAATGAAGCAGTCTCTGGTGATAGCCCTGTGATAGGTACACTTATAGAAGAAGTTAGAGTTGGTATTATGTATTAGAATTTCAGTCACATAGTCCCTTGGATCTAGGAATCCCAAAGCTAGGTACTTATGTTACTGATATCTCACGAAAAAATCCTCTCAGATTTACATATAAGTTTAGTGCAGAAATTATTTTTGGTAAGTGTTTTTAAAAATGAAAACAGCAAAACGATCTTTCAGGGACCATTTAATTGAATTACAGTATATTCAATTGATAAAACTATTTAGCTGTAAAATAGTATGGTTGGCCCAATACAGGAAGATTTCCAAGATGTAATATTAAGTGAAATTATAAGGATGAATTGCACAAAACATTTAGCAATCAGCAAGTTTTGGTATGACAGGTGAAAAAATATGCATTGGTATTAACTACACACATGAACTGTTCACTAATTCCCCTTGGGATCAAAATACAAGGTTCTGAGAGTTTAGAGTGGGGGGGTGTGGTATATCATTTTGTATTTCAGTGGAGAAAGAGAAACATTACCAGGTATTTCAAACAGAGGGAATTTACAACAGAGGATTGTGGGTTGGTTATGCCAGGATTGGACGACTGAGAATGAGGGTATTCATTTCCTCAAGGGTGCTGTAGCAAATTACCACAAACTTGGAGGCTTAAAATAATAAGCATGAATGAAAAAAGAGAATGAAATATACAAAAAGAAGAGTATATGAGACATATAGGAAATGCTGACAATACCCGGTACACATGTAATCAACGTTTCAGAAGGACAGGAGGAAGAGAATGGAGCTAAAGCAATATCTGAAACAATTATGACTGAGAAATTTCCAAAAGTTATAAAAGACTTCAAGCCACAGATCCAAGAAATGCTATGCATTCTCATGTGGACAAATACAAAACGTTTATAGCCCACCAAACATGGTATGGTCTAAGGTCTAAAGTGGTATTTCACAATAATGAAGTGTGGGCCCAACTTTGCATCTCTTCATTGTGGGGCCTGTGAGTGAGGGAGAGGAAGAAGCAGCAATTATGCAGCAGGGCTATAGCATGGCTGCTGATGGGGGATAATTAGGAGGGAATGAAGGTAGCCTCAGAGGCTCCTTGATCCACTCAAACATTTCTTGAAGACCTGTAACTCAAGATTTGACAGAAAAATGGCTAAGACTTTGGCTTCCCTTTTATCAAGAAAAAAAATACCTGTGGTAATTCTTATTTAGAACTACTTATACAAAGGGACAAAAAACCCAACTCAGTTGGTATAGACAATGAAGAGATTTTGTTTTATGTAACTGCAAAGTCTGGCAGCAGCAAGCGTTATAGGTGTGGGTTGATCTAACCATTCCGGTGTCAAAATCAAGGATCTGCTTTCATTCTGGCTCTCTGTTCTGCTTTACTTGGTGTTGGCATAATCTCTAGGCTCTACATGGTAGTCCTCCAACTTCTCCAGGTGGGCACTCCTCTGCAGTAGCAAAATAGCCATGGCAGCTATGTCACCATATCTGTATAGCTCCCTCTTTTTGTAGGTCCTTAAAGGAAGGAGAGAATATTACTAGCTAAGAAATTATAGCAAACATCTCCTCTCACCTCTGAGTCTCAGATTGAGTCTTATGCCCATCTTTGAACCAAGATTGTGATTGAGATGCCACGTTAGTCTTCAACTAAGCAGAGACCAAGTTTAGAGTTGGAATTGGGGGTTAATCCTACCAAACCACAGCACTGGGATGGGGGAGGAGTGGTCTCCACAAAGCAAAATATAGTTGCTAACAGTAGAAGTGGGTAAACACCAGAGGAGGAACAAATGCTGGAATCCAAAAAAAAAAAATCAACTCAAATCACATGGCATGACACTTGACCCACTTTTCTTCCCTTTTCCTCCTGGGTTAGCTCCGCTCTCTTCTCAGCTGTTGCTTGAATGCACCAAACACCCCGCCCTTGAGGCCTTTGCTCTCCCCAGAGCTTTATCCTGGAACGCTCTTTCCTCAGAAATTTGCTTGGCTTTCTCCCTTGTTTCTCTATTCATGGCCCTATTTAAATGTCACTTCAGAGAGGCCTTTGGTGAATTCCCTATCAAAAATAGCAACTGCATTTCTCTCTACTCCCATAATTGGCTTTGGTTGTGTTTATAGCATTTATCACTATTTGACATTATTTTATGTCTCTCTTTGCCCTCAACACTGGAATGCACTCTCCATGAGAAGATTCTCTCTTACTCATAGTTGTATCATGGTGCCTAAAACAGTGCCCAGCATGTAGTAAGCATTAAACAAATATTTGTTGAATGAATGAATGAGTTAGAATCCAAGACCTATCCCCAGCTCTGTAATCTTAAGCAGGGAACTGAAGCCTTTATTGCCTCTGTTACCTTATCTATCAAATGGAGATGCTTTCTACCACAGAGCATTATTCTTCAAGTAAGAAAATGTGTGGGAAATGTCTGGCAAGTACAGATCTTTATATATGTTCTCACAAAGCTTCATTCAGTGGACCCAATGAGGCCAGAATCCTTTATTTAAATCAGTTGTTATCGACCCTGGTGTCACTTGAGGATTACCGAGGGAATTCTTCACAGGTGCTGAGCTTGGTTCTCACCCTGAGTCTCTTATTTAATTGGCCTGGTGTGACTCCCAATCATTGGCAAATTTTAAAGCTCCCCAGCTGGGTCTAATATACAGCCAGAGCTCAAGACCACTAATTTCTAGTCATTGGTGGGCTGATGGCAGGGCTGGATGTGTAACCCTCAGACTCATGGAAGCATTGTAAAACCTGGCCCTTCCAACACCTGGAAATCTCTAGAAGCCAGCTTGGCTTATTTTCTCCAGTACAAACCTTCAACTGGCAGACTACACAGACGATCCTTCCCACTGTGTTAGAAAGAAAAAACATCAGCTCTGCCTCAGATTTCTCAAATGATTTTTACATGTGCAAACCATGACCTGTTTCCATGCTTGTAGATGTTAGGGGGGAGAAAGGGAAGCTTAAAGGAGACCAGGGAGACGAGTGTGTATTTTCTTCTAAAGAAACTTTTAAAAGTGCAGAGAAGCTGGCCTGGGACAAGATCTAAGATCTAGATCTTATACTAACAGGGATGATGCATATGAACAGTGCCCAGAACAATTCCTGGCCCATCATAATTAGTGTTCAATTAAGCAAACTAGACTTGCCTAAGGTGTTATGATAATAATGACACAACAACAAACAATGAATCCATTTTTGAGCATCTTCCCTGTGTTAAGTATTTTAGGTAGGTAACTTTTTGTCTCTACAACATTACTGTAAATCACTGGTTTTCTCCCCTTTCACAACTGGCAAAATTAGGATCTCAAAGCTTGCAGCTGGGAAAGGGAAGACTCAAGATTAGCATTCAGGGCTGACACCAAAGTTCATCTTCCTGCCTGTATACTATATACTGTTTCTAGTATCCCCTTAACACTCAAACTCTATGACTCGGAGCAACTTGAACCTTTTTCACCTGCAGTAAACAGAAAGCTTTTCCTTCACATAAAATAATGTAAATAGTGATAAATGCTGTGAATACAACCGAAGCCAATTGTGGGGGTACTGGGTTAGAGATGCTGTTCAAACCTCATCCCATTCAGAACCTCTGACTATTGATAGGAGAGGGAAAGTGGAAGAGAGAGGTTTTGCCTCATCTTTGAGGCATACACCTGTGTGGAGAGAGGGGGCAGAAATGCCTGGTTTTCTGTTAAGAGGTAGGGCCATGGGAGGAAACTGCTGCCCACTCCCCAAACTGTGCAAGTCCTCCTGATTCAGGGCAGTTCTACAGGCTCTTGTCTCTGCTTATCTGGAACTCTCTGCTCCTTGTGAACACCCACCATCACCTTTGCCTGGAAATTCCTATTCATCCTTTGGATCCACAGTTTAAGTGTCACTTCCTCCAAGAAGCCTCCTCTAGTTCTCCACCACTCCCACCCCTACCCTAAAAAAATATTTTCACATCTTCTTTTGTTGTGTTTATGGTAGTTTGTAATTAAATAATAATTTTGAGTAATTGTTTAGCGCCCACCTCACCTTTGTCAGCTCCATCAGGGCAGGAAACAGATCTTTCTGATCTACCTCCATATCCCCATCGCCTAACACAGTGCCAACCACATAGAAGGGCCTCAACATTTTATTTGCCTGGGTGTAAGTGTTACAATGAAGAGACCAAACTTAACCCTTCCATTTTTTCTTTCTTTCTCAGGAAACAGAGGAAAGGGAACCTCTGCCACTCCAGTGCAGCCTGACATTCCTGAGATACCTTAAGATACAACTAAATACATGGTATGCACCTGGGTATGTGGAGCTTTAGGAAGAGCTTCACTCATCTTTCACCTTCTATTCTCTGATGCTGGGTGGGGTCCTCCTTTCTGTTTTTTTTTTGTTGCTCATTGATTTATTTAATGATTGGCCCTGAGCTAATATCTGTTGCCAATGTTTTGTCCTTCTTCTCCCAAAAGTCCCCTAGTACATGGTTTTATATTCTAGTTGTAGGTCCTTCTGCTTCTCCTATGTGGATGCTGCTTCAGCATGGCTTGATGAGATCCCTTCCCAGGATCTGAACTGGTGAAGCACTGGGCTGCTGAAGCAGAGCATGTGAACTTAACCATTCAGCCACAGGGCTAATCCCCCACTTCTTGGTTTTTGATTTCCACCCACCACTGTGATGTCAGACTCTCTTTGACTTTGAGAGTCTTCTCTGGCAGAGAAGGGAGGTAGAAACCTCCTCAAGTGTGGGGTGGTTCCTGTCTGAGCTGATATCACTGCAGAAACCTCTCTCTACCACCTGGTGATGGGCTTGGCACCTGCCACAAGAAATTGGACCTGTAGCATGTGCACTGGTTCTGAAGCCTGAGACCAATCGTCCCACTGCCATCAAAATAAAGGGTGGTTCTGAGACCTATTTCAACATTTTTTTAAGGTTTTATTTTTTTCCTTTTTCTCCCCAAAGCCCCCCGGTACATAGTTGTATATTTTACTTGTGAGTCCTTCTAGATGTGGCATGTGGAATGCTGCCTCAGCATGGTTTGACGAGCAGTGCCATGTCCACGCCCAGGATTCGAACCAAGGAAACACTGGGCCGCCTGCAGCAGAGCACACAAACTTAACCACTCAGCCACGGGGCCAGCCCCCTATTTCAACGTCTTAAATTCAGCTTCCAGATACTGAGGGTGACCTTTTTCCCCAGACATCACATTTTAAAATGTAATGGGCTCTTTGATTTTCCAAACAAAATCTGGCAAGGAGTTAAATTACATTTTAATATTCCCAGCACTTAGCCAGGAAAAGATACAGACAGAATTGAAAAGCATCCTGAGTTTTTCTGTCATTGTTTTTATTTAAATGCCCAGATTAGACCATAATTCATCTCAAAATGGCAGGAGGCCTCTTCATGCACTTTACACTTCAAAATATTTTAGAAAATCATGTCAATTTTGGCAAGCCTCTTGCCATGCCAGAAACAACAGCAAATGCTTTTCTCCTTGAGTATCATCTATTGTGAATAAGATTATAAAAAAATACACCTTGCTCTTTTATTTTGCCTCTGTTTTGAGGATTTTATGGCATCTCTGCAGTAATTGATTTGTGTCACATTCCTGCATAAGTGGCATTCATTGTCCCACTTTTTAGAAAGGGGAATTGAAGCAGAGGTGTGGTAAAGCAACTTTCTTATGATCCCAGAGAAAATCACTCATTCATTCACTTGTTCATTCAGTAAACATGTCTTGAGAACCAGCTATGCCCTGGCCACTAACCAGGCCTTGAGGATACAGAAATGACTATCTCACAGGGCAGTCTCCAGATCTCTGGTAGAAGACAGAGTCATTCTAATAAAGGATTACAACATTCCACAATAAGTGCTGAGGTGGATAAAGGGGCCACAGAGAATCGCCCCTCAGCCAGCTTGTCTGTAAGAGAAGGCTTCCCACAAGAAGTGGAATATGAGTCAAATCTTGAAGGATGAGTAGGACCCCAACCATCCAAGGTCTAAGTGGCAAGAAGGGCTTTTACAGCAGAGGGAGCAGCATGCACAAGGCACAAAACAGCTTTGTGTTTCCTGGTTTTATATGGTTGGAGAAAAAGATGTGTATGTGGGATTGAAAGAAGATAGGCAAGAACAAGAACTCAAACAGTCTTACATGCCAGTCACAGGATGTGGACTTCCTCCTGACACAGTGGGACCAAAACAGTATAGAGTGTGTTAGTTGCTACTCACTCACTTACTTAGTTCAGCCTAATTCAGGGTCATACAAATTCCCCCTTTCCCTGTCTTTAGTGGTCAAATAGAGTGTTGATCTATCTGAAGAAATATAAAATTATTAAAATCACTTTTTCAGAGCCTAGGACCTCTTTGAACTCTCTAAAGTCATCCTGCATGCAAATGTACATTTGCCTGGGTAGATTATCTAAAGCCTTCATTGGCTTTCTCAAGTGATCTAAAGCTCTAAAAAGTATAAGAATCGCTACTCTGTTTATTTTATGAAAACTTTCAGCCCTTCCCAAAGTTGATTTTATCCAAGTAGAATTCTTTTATATTAATCTCTTAAAATTTACTGGTTGCTTGTTATCCATGTGGGTACCATATCATGTACCATTCTATTATTTCAAACAAAACAATTCTTCACATTTCCCAGCAGCAGGTTAATCCATGTTTGTTAAACAACTAAAAACTGGACTTCTAATCTCAATTACTATTCTTTAGACCTATGGGATTTTCATACTTTCTATGTGAGAAGTTTGAGACAAAGGTACTATATTGGAGAAATACAGGTATTTGAAAGTTGGGGGAAGCACATATGATTTTCAAAAGTTAGAGTCATAAGGGGCTGGCCCTGTGGCCGAGTGGTTAAGTTCGTGCGCTCCGCTGCAGGCGGCCCAGGGTTTCGTTGGTTCGAATCCTGGGCACGGACATGACACTGCTCATCAAACCATGCTGAGGCAGCGTCCCACATGCCACAACTAGAAGGACCCACAACGAAGAATATACAACTATGTACCGGGGGGCTTTGGGGAGAAAAAGGAAAAAATAAAATCTTTAAAAAAAAAAAGAGGAAGATCTAAAATTTATAAAAAAGAAAGTTAGAGTCATAATTCTATGGTGAGTTAGTTAAGATTATTTGGATTGAAATTAAGAGAAGAAACTCTACTAAATTTATTGGAAGGAGAGAGAAGGGTATTATGCTACCTAAGGTTAGAAATGTAACAAGTAAGAGTGAAGTAAAATCAGGGACTTGAAAATTCCTGGAAAAGTGAGGTTGTGAAGATCAAACAATGGATGCCACTCTGTATATGGTAGGTGACAGAATGCCTGTCACGGCTGCCAGGACTAGGTTGTCCATTATTCTAAAAACATCTCTATTTTGCAGTAGACATGAGATTAGGATACCAAACTGAGCTAGACATAACCTCTACATCTCCTTATAGTTCTGTGTCTACCATTCACTGCCTGATCTCAGTAAGTCACTTCCACTCTCTGGGCCTCATCTTCCTTAGTTAAATTAACAGGACAGACAGAACTAGAAGTTCTTTATGGTCCATTACAAGGAGCCCATGAGCCTAAGACAATGTCACTATTCTTTCAGTCACTCTTTGTCAAGAACCTCAGGCTCATTGTCCAGAGGTTTCCCCATGGAGAAGTTATAAGCAATTCCTGAAGCCCCTCCTCCACGGATCCCACTAGTATAGAACATCACGAAAAGTCTCAGCCAGTTACAAAAGCCTTTTCTTTGTGCAAATGCAAACTGATTAAAGTCACGATTTCACCCTTCTCTTAAAAAAGTAGAAAGCATTCAACACAGTAATTTACAACCTGGAAGGCTTCACAGATGTAGTCCTATAGCACTCAGGACTTGAAACCCATCCTCCAAGCTTTACAAAGCCAGACATTACAGTAAATCTCTCTAGTTGTACGGCCTCATCTTTGGCCAAGAGACTGGAGAAGATCTAGGTGGTGAATGTGTTGCCAGTGAGATGGTTGTGCTGTTTTGGTAGAAAACTCTAGAAGAGGATCTGCAGCCAGAAAACCCTACTGCTGAGACTTCAGCCCCCAAAGATCCCCCAAGCTCTTTGAAAATCAGGTCAGTCTCCTAGCCTTTCCTGAACCCAGTGATGAAGAACGAGTCTGAAGAATAGGAGACATGGATAAAAAGGTTCAGGAAGCTAGAAGATGCCCTATACTTGTGTGATTTGAATAATGCAGGTGAAGTGTGAAGCTTAAAGCTAATATACTTCTGTTTGTGTTTTAGTCTGAAAGTGGAGATCTCATTTTCTTTCACTTGTTAACAAATACTATTTGTATATAAACCACATGCCTGGCACTGTGCTGAGCACAATCAGGGAATACAAAGATGGATCAGATGTGTAACCTCCACCAGGTTGCTTAAAGTTTCTCTGTGTCTCTGGAGGAATCCACTTCACCATCTGGGTCTAACCCACAGTCCAATCTTGCAATTCCCCTGATTGACATTTTCAGCATGCTTGCTAACAGACTGAACTCCAAACTTCTTAGCAAAGCAAAACCTGATCCTTGTCTACCTGACCAGTGTCTTCTCCTTCAATTGTTATTCTCTCAGCATACCCTATCCTGTCAGAGTCAACAATGTGCCTTCCTCAAATGTGATTTCCTCTGTGACCATGCCCTCCATCTGAGCTGTCCACCTCTCCTTTACCTACCTCACCCCCTCCCAACTCTCTGTCTTGTCCAACTGGCTAATTAATGCCTAAACATATTTTACGTTGGAACTCAACTCCACTCCTCTGAGACTCCACAGACAGATCTAGGCCAACCTTTATCTGATCACTTAGAGTTCATTAGCATCCAGTATCATATTTAATATAGTGTATTTTTTCATTTGAGGGCTTGTTACTATCTAACTAGTAGACTATATTCCCTTTTTATCCCCAGCATCTTGTACAATTCTGTTCAACACTTTTTTTGAGGCAATGAGTAAATAAATAAATGTACATAAATAACTAAATCCAAGATGGGAGCTGATAAGTGCCATTAGGGTGTGCTACGTGGGCATTCAGAGAAAGGAGGTTCCTTCCCATAAGGTGATCAGGAAGTCTCTGGTAATATGGGACTGATCATTAGAGATCAAGGGCAGTTTGTATACAAAGGAATGAAATAGAGCGCCCTCTCTGGCAAAGATGCAGGTTAGAGAAGCAAAGTGTTATGTATGAAGCTCAATGCAAGGATTTTGCTTTGTATAAAATGTAAGGACTATTAAGAAGAACATCAAATGATAGAGGATGGGACCAGATCCAGGAGGATCTTAGATGCCAGACCAGGAGATCAAGATTTCATTCAAAGATAGTGAGTAGTAGTGAGGGTTTCTAAGCAGGGGAATGGTATGATCAAGTTGTACTCCAGAAAGTTGGTGTTTCTGTGCAGAATGAAGGAGAAATTGAAAGCAGGAAAAGGAGGAAGGAGGCTATCGGAGTGTCCAACTGAGAGAGAATGCAATCCAGAACCAGGTCAGAGGCCTGCAGAAGGGAGGAGCACATACAAAAGCACATGGGCTGAAATTGTTGTACTTAATCACACGAGGTGGTTAGTGAAGACTTAGTGTGCCCTATGTGGCTCTGGAAACACGAAACTTGTAGAAACAGAGATAAGAGTAGTGGTTTTCAGGGGACGGGGGAGATGTTTAAAGGGTACAAACTTTCAGTTTTCAGATGAGTAAGTTCTGAGGATCTAGTGTACAGCATGGTGAGGCTAGTTAACAATACTGTATTGTGTACTCAAAAGTTGCTATGAGAATAGAGCTTTAGTCTTCTCATCATAACAATGATAACAACAACAAAATGATAATTATGTGAGGTAAAGGATGTGTTAACTAACCTCATTATGGTAGAAATTTTACAACATATACGTGTATCGAATCACTTTGTACACGTTAAACTGACACAATGTTATATGTCGATTACATCTCATTTAAAAAGGAGTTAATGTGCATATTGGTACACTCCAGAAGTAATCATATAACAGTAGCAATGCTTGTCTTTTCATTCTCTCTGTTTTTTTCATTTTGATTTTCAATTTCCAAAGCAACTTAATTCTAGACCACATGATGTATAACTGCCTTAGAATACCCAAGGGCTTCTAATAATTATATCAAAGAGAGGGGGAGATAAAAATTTCAAATGAACAATTCATCTAGCTGAATTAGAAAATCATTTATTAAGCATCTGCTATGAGCCCAGACTGTGCTAGAGGCTGGACCAGGAGGGAAACCAGAAAGGATGAAACATGTCCTCTGACCCTGGGGAGATTTTAGGTAAGATACAAAGACTGGCAATAATTCAACACCAGCAGAATTAAAAAAAAAAACAGCATGTAATACAATGTTATAATTGAAGATACAATGAGAGTTCAAAAGTCCAAAGGAAAGAGAGAAGAGATGAAAAGAAGCTCATCATCTAGTGTGAGCTGGGTACTTAGAGAGGGCTCCATGGAAGAGAAAGCTGGAGCTGACTTTGGATACCTGGGTTGGAATTCCAAGTTCGAAACCATCTTCTGCAAAGGTTAGAGGATGCGAATGAGTGTGATGGGGAAGAGAGTGAGCAGGACAGGA
Source organism: Equus caballus (assembly GCF_041296265.1). Lineage (NCBI taxonomy): Eukaryota > Metazoa > Chordata > Mammalia > Perissodactyla > Equidae > Equus > Equus caballus. Next base: position 25,591,492 of record NC_091687.1, read on the forward strand.
CTGGACTTCATGTTGGATCGGACAGTGAAGTTGAGACCATCCTGTGAATCCTGAGGGGTAGGATGGGCCCTAATTCTCTACCCAGGGTCCACCAAAGGCTCAAACAGAGGACACAATGAAAGCTGAGATGGATAATACAGGGAAGATACTAGAAAAAAGGAGATCAAAAGGTTATTGAAATAATCATGAGCCTAGGTATTAATAGCAGGACCAAGAGGCTGACGATTGTGTTACATACAAAAATGAAATAAAAAAGAAGTTGAGTGGAGAGAAAAGGCACTTCCAAAGATACAAATGCTGAGTTGCGATGATGACAGATGACAGGTCATAAACTCAGTTGCTAAGAGACTCCCCAAAGACTAAGGGACTGTCCTGAGGAAAAACAGAGTTTTGTTGACTTTGAAGGTAGATTCCAGCTCATTTGAAATGCCTTTTTCTCATTGCTTCTTCAATATTTATGCCTGTTTTCTCTGTTTCTATGAAATTTGTTAGTTCCTCAACAGCCAAGGAATGTGTCAGTGAGATCTAGGAACATCTATAACTATCTTTAATGATGAAAGAGGATAACTGAGGTCAATTTGTTGGTTTATTAACCACAGTATTTAGCAGACCACCAAGGGCCTATTCTAGACACTGAGCAGATGATACCTACTGTGCTCACTGATGAATCACTGTCCTTTATTATGTGAGAGGAAATATGTAGGCCAGGGCGTTCATCATCCAGGAGGCTGAAGGCAGACCATCCATCATCAAACTAGTGTTTCTTGTAAACTACTCTGTGCTTATTCTCTAATGGAGATTGTCAAGAAAATACCCTTGAGGGGAAGGAATAAGCAATGACGATGAGTAACTAACCATGTTTTCTAAAAGAAGAGTGGTTGGGATAAATGTTTGGGGGAATAGTAGTTTTGAAATTTTCCCAGTGAACTAAAGGCTAGATAGAAAATAGTTTAGAATTCAAAGAGGCAGAATACAATGAGAGCCCTCAAGTACATTCTCTGCATGGGTCTGGACTTTACATACACTGCATCACTAACTCCTCACATCGACCACATGCTGAAAGGATTAGTGTCTCTTTGAGCCAAGCTCAAAGTGATAAAATAACAACCAGTGGGAAGCTGAACCATAATTTAAAACCAGTTCTATTGGTCCCACTATCCCAAACTCCCACGGCATATCAGGAAGAGCATGAAGTTTTGCTTGTTGTTTTGTTGGTTTATTTGTTCATTTTACCAGAAGATTCAAGTCCAGACTTCACTAGTTGCTGAGTCCTGAGAGCCAGTCACTTATATTCACTGAGCCTGTTTCTTCATCTATAAAATAGGACTGATAATATTAAAACATACCTCCCAAATCTGAGAAAGTGTCCAATGAGATTTGAAAATTCTTTGTAGGAACTGTAAAATAAAGTCCATATTAAAGAGGTTCTTCTTATCGTTACCCCCCAAGTGGGCTTGTCTGCTCTCCTCAAGACATGTCAGTAGTCAGGAGCCAAGGTGGTAGGAGAGAAGGACTTCACTGCAACTTGCCAGTGTAGGGAAGGAAGACATTTCTTCTTCCCAAATGTGGGTTTGTCTGGCCGGAGAACGAATTAAATTCACATGAGACAGAATAGCAAGAGAAAATTAAATAAAACTTTATGAGGAAACATGGCCCGGGGCCATTCTTCCCAAAGGAAGAAAGGGCACAGAAGAAGTGGGGTGCACAGAGTGGTTATATACCCCAAAACAGGGTGTTTCACATATGATTGAAAGTTCCTCCCACAATAGTCAAGATTGCCCTGTTGGCACAGCACTTCATGGACACAGCAGATAGATCTGCTGTCTCAGTGAACGCCGCAGGGTGGCTGGTGTGTTGCCTCAGGCTGGGAGGGGGTCACAGATGAGCGTTGCAATCAGTTCCCAGCCTAAAGAAAGATGCTTAATCTTTAAGGAGATGCCGACGTTGGGAGGGGGAGGGAAGTCAGTTACAGGAGGTTACCAGAGAAGCACAATAAAATGCAGATTTAAGTCCTTGCCTTTGGTATTGATTAAGAGTTTCTAGAGAGAAGGTCATCTCCTGTCTTCTTCCTGGTACAGAGAGGGAGGCACATTTTACAGATAGAGATTTACCTTACAAATGTAAATGTGTCCTAACAAAGGGCAAGTTCCATTCCTCAGAGCCTCCTTCCCTGTCCCAGTTTATCAAAAGCAATCAATCAGCCTCAAATAATCCTGATGCCAAAGAGACATTATCTTGGGGTGGCCAATTTCAGGTCCCTACACCAGCAAGAGGGAAGATGGCTGACTCATGTCTGAAAGAAGCATCTTCCACAACAAAGACTGCAGGCCAGTTATGTATACAGGGCTAGTCTCCAGGTTGGGGAGGTGGCTGGTCTCTGGGTGGGGCAGGCATCTGGTCCCAGCCCTTGATAGTACTTTGTTTTACTGGAAATGCATCAGAGAATGGAACAACTGCCCTATACCCTGTCCTTTCAGTTGTCATTGAGGATAGCTATCAGCATAATCTGTCTGGGGGTCACGGCATTCCTAAGGAACTCAAAAGAACAAAGTTATCATCTTAAAGCAGCTGAGAGGGGCCACAAAATCTACAGAACAGGTCTGGGCTAGTTAGTCAGACCTTATTTAAAGTTATAATATGGATTTTTTCCTACAATATGGTTTCCCTTATGTCAACCTTGTTTTGAGCTGCTATCAATTGTCCTCTGTCAGTTATATGCCCAGCATAATCATATGCTGATGTAGGGAATAGGACCATCGCGTTCAATCTGACTACTTCCTGCCGAATCAAGGCAATGTGAGAGGACCATGGCATTGACAAATAAAAATGGCAAGCAATAGGATATATTGGAGTATATGAGGAAGCCATTTGGTATAAACCTAATTCGGCCTGACTTTGTTTTTTCCAAAAGGGCCTGACTGTGGCTATTGAGCACGCATTGTATATCAGCTTAGACATTTGCTATGGCCAGAACAAAGGCCCTTGAGATAAAGGTGCAACTTCCCCCCACATTAGCATTTTCCTTAGGGATAAGCATTTTTCCTTAGGCTAGCAACTGATTGCTGCACTCACCTTTGACCACCCAGCTGAACTGTGACCACTCAGCTGGAGACAACAGACTGCCACCCTGCTGTGTTCACTGAGACAGAAGACCTACCTGCTGTTTCCATCAATCACTGTGCCAACAGAGCAGTCTCATGACTATTGTAAAATGGACATTTCAATCCTATGTGAAATATCCTCTCTGGGGAGTATATAACCAGTCTGTACACCCCACTTCTTTGGTGCCCTTTCTTCCTTTGGGAAGAAAGGCCCCCGGTTATAATCCTCAGACTTAAGCTCAGAATAAACTCACCCAAATTTTCATTTATAGATTGGTTATGGATTATTTTCGTCGACAGCATGGAAGTTACCCTCTTCTTAAAATGGGCCAAGAGACCTTTCTGATCTACCTCCATATCCCCATCGCCTAACACAGTGCCAACCACATAGAAGGGCCTCAACATTTTATTTGCCTGGGTGTAAGTGTTACAATGAAGAGACCAAACTTAACCCTTCCATTTTTTCTTTCTTTTTCAGGAAACAAAGGAAAGGGAACCTCTGCCACTCCAGTGCAGCCTGACATTCCTGAGATGCCTTAAGGCACAACTGAACATATGGTATGCACCTGGGTATGTGGAGCTTTAGGAAGAGCTTCATTCATCTTTCACCTTCTATTCTCTGATGCTGGGTGGGGTCCTCCTTTCTGTTTTTTCTGCTGTTGGTCATTGATTTATTTAATGATTGGCCCTGAGCTAATATCTGTTCCTCGCAGTGGAACAAACAGCACACGGAGCTCCTGTCCTCCCGCCCCCCACCCCAGGTGCCAGGCTGTCGTCTGTGGTGTAGACGCAGGGAGGGTACCCCGGGTCTGACTGAGCAGGCCCGCAGGGCCTCCTCTCAGCGAGACCCTTGGAGACACAGACCGTGCCCCGGAAAGAGCAGCCTGGGAGCTATGGAGTGGCCAGCAGGGCAGGAGAGAGGGTTGGGCCCAAGGGAGGCAGCTGCCTGGAGTGCAGACAGTAGGGCCTGGGCGGGGCCCACCGCGCCCCAAGGGACGCAGGGAGGGGACTGGGTGGCTGCATTCACGCGCCCCGTCTCACAGCCCACCCACGCCGGTGGTCCACATGGGCCTCCACCTCCCCCGGAGGGGACACTCTGGACCAGGGCCGCTCTCCCCCCAGCGAGGGACTGTGGGGCCAGGGGCATGGCCAGGGGTGTAGCCAGTGCCATACATGCTTGGGCTCCGTCCTCACACCCTATGTGTCAGCCGGTGCTCCTGAAGGCGCCCTGGGGACAACCCGCGCCCACCATTCCCCCACCCTGGGTGACAGCAGCACCTCCTCAGGGGCCCGCAACCTGCAGGAAGCAGCAGCTGCCAGAACACAAAGGAACGCCAACTAAGGCGGAGGTACATGAAGGGTCCACAGCCCGGGCCGCCCGACGGGATGCACCGCACAGAGCGGACGCCGCAGAGCGCCCCGCACAGTCCCGTCTCAGCAGACTCCGCACGCACAATGCCAGCGGGTGAGCACAGGGCAGTCACTAGCCGTCCACAGCCACACGACAGTCCAGACGTGACCCCACCCATGCCCCACCACCTCTTCCAGGGTCATGTCCGTCCTGGCGTGCAGCCTTGAGACCCCAGATGCTACCTGCCCGCTGGGGGTGGGGGGACTCCTGGGCCTTTGGGGAGAGACCCCTGATCCCCGTGTCCCCGAGTCCCCACTTCACTCTGGCTCCACGTACGACCCCGCCCCTATGGCCGCCGCCCACCCCTCGAAGCCCAGCCCTCTCAGTCGCTCTGCCTCTGCTCCCTCAGTGCCTCCTCGCTCCACATGGCCCCTCCGCCCTCCCCTTAGGCCTTTGGCTCTTTCCCTCATTCCTCGTCCCTCCCCGCCCAACAGTGGCTCTTTCCCTGGATCCTCTGCCCTGTCTTTGACGCTAGGTCCCTTCCGTAGACACTTGGCCTTCCCCTTCCCACCCGGCTCTCTTCATCAATACCATGCTTCTCAGACACCCTTGGCCCTTTCTGCCACTCCTCGCTGTCTCCATGGGCACTTGGCCCTCCCCTCCCCCATGAGGCTCTGGCTACAAGCTCTGCCCCTCAGACACCCCCGGCCCTTTCCGTCTCCCCTCAGCTCTTTCCTTCATGACTCTGCAATTCAGACAATCTTGGCTCGTTAGGCCAGCTGTCTGTTGTTTCTGTCACCCCTCGGCTCCCTCCGTCAGGACTCTGTGACTCAGACAAGCTTGGCTTGCTCAGCCAGCCGTGGGTTATTTCCATCGCCCCTCAGCTCCCCGCCCAGATGCAGGCATCTAGGTTCAGGCTCAGCCCACGTGATGCGCTCCTGTGAGCTGGGCGGTGGCTGCGTCTGTTCTGAAATCACAGCTCCAGAGAAGTGTGCACCGGGGGAGGTGCAGCACAGTAAGAAAGCAGGGGACATCTGGAGATTTGTGGTCTGGACCACGGTAGCCTGCAGCTGAGAGGAGCAGAGAAAGGGGGCAGGAGTCAGAGGTCAGAGAGCTAGGCAAGGCCGTGAGCTCAGCAGAGTCAACGTGGGGTGCATTCAGGAAAGAAAACTCGGGGAGATGGAGCAGCCCCTTGTGTCCAGACTCGTTTGGTTTCATGACTGATGAGGATTTTAGGCTGGTTACTTTTAAAACTGCAGATGAGAAGCAGGCTCCGAGGACTGGAATTTGCTTGCTCTTTGAGAGATATTTGCATTTGTGAAGGAAAGGGGGATGACCTTGTAGGGATCTGAAATTGGCCACCCCAGGATATGTGTCTTTGGCATTGGGATTGTTTGGGGCTGATTGCTTTCGATAAACTGGGACAGGGAAGGAGGCTCTGGGGAATAGAACTTGCCCCTGTTGGGACACATTTACATTTGCAAGGTAAATCTCTATCTGTAAAAGGTGCCTCCCTCTCTGTACCAGGAAGAAGAAGAGAGATGACCTTGTCCCTAGAAACTCTTAATGGGGAAGGCAAGAACTTAAGTTGGCTGCTGTTTGGCAATCTCATGTAACTGATTTAGGGTGGTGGCTTCTGACCTTTACTTAATCCGATTTGATTCTTGTCTAAAAGTCATGGGATCACCCAATGACCAGACCCCACCTGCACTGATACCATTTTAACTTTTTTTTCATGCTCTTTCCTTTGTCTTGTAAAGAGATAACTCACATACCCATGCCTTATAAAATTAGCCCTAACCCTCAACTCGGGGCAGCAACAGCGGCTCCTCCTGCCCATGGGCCCTGTCCCCATGCTATTCCACACTATTAATAATAAAAGAGCACTACTGCCAGATCTTGAGAGTCCAAGAAATCTTTTCTTTTGACTCCTCGGCTCACCCACCCCGCATCAATGACCATGTAAGAGACCTTTCCTCCCCTCGCCTGACCCATCCCCCTGCAGGTGGGTCACATGGACATTGCCCCCTTGGCCCTTCCATGTGACTCTGTCTGTCCTCTGTTCCTGCCAGCCCGTCCTGAGAAAATCCTTCCCCTTCTGTCTCATGTCTCCCTGCCACCCCAGCTCTCCTGGTGGAGTCATGAGTGGTCCTCATTTTACAGATGGAGGAAATGGGCGACTGGCTCCAGACACACCAGCAGCTGGAAGCTGCTGCCCAGGGGTCCCCTCAATTTCCACCTCATCCCCCCAGTGACACCTTTTCTTCTAGCCTGGCTTTCTTTGCACCTCCTCAGTGGACACAGTGTCCTGATGCCTCCTTCTCTCTTACAGCCTCAAGCACCATCTCCGTGCCTGGACACCCTCTCCACCCCCAGTCTGCTCTGAGCCAAGGGCCTGTGCTCTCTGGGAACTGTCGAAGAAAAATAATCCATAACCAATCTATAACTGAAAATTTGGGTGAGTTTATTCTGAACTTAAATCTTAGGATTATAACCTGGGAGAGTCTTTCCACTAAGGAACAGAGCACTCCAAAGAAGTGGGGGTACACGGGGTGGTTATATACCCTCAAAGAGTATGTTTCACATATGATTGAAATGTCCCTTTTCCAAGAGTCACGAGGCTGCTCTTTCAGCACAGCGATTGATGGAAACGGCAGATAGGTCTGCTGTCTTAGTGAATGCCGCAGGGTGGCAGGTGTGTTGCCTTGGGCTGGGCGGTCACAGATGAGTGCTGCAATCGGTTCCCAGCCTAAAGAAAGTTGCTTAATCTTTAAGGAGATGCCAATGTTGGGAGGGGGAGAGAAGTTGCACCTTTATCTCAAGGGCCTTTTGCTGTTGCCATAGGGAATCTCTAAAGCAGATATACAATGCATGCTCAATGGCCTCGGTCAGGCCCTTTTGGAAAGACAAGGTCAGGCCAACTTAGGTTTACACCAAATGGCTTCCTCATATACTCCAATATATCCTATTACTTGCCATTTTTATTTGTCAGAACCTCCACCCAGGTGGAGTTGGCTCCACGCTGTCCGGTTCCTCAGGTTCTCCATGCCAAAACCTGCTCCCTGGAGCTGATGAAGGATCATCACCCAGGAGGGTTGTGTGAGTTTCCTGAGGTAGCTGCAACAAGTTACCACAAACTGGGTGCCTCAAAATCCATCCTCCCCCGTCATGGAGACCAGGAGTCTGAGGTTAAGGGTCTCAGGGCCGTGCTCCCTCTGGAGGCTCCAGGGGAGGTTCCCTACTCCCTCTTCCAGCGTCTGGGGCTCCAGGCATCCCTGGGCTGGTGGCTGCCTCCCTCCTGTCTCTCTCTGTCCTCACATGGCTCCTCTGTGTCTCTCTGTGTCTCTGTTCTCCCTCTGTCTCTCTCTTATAAGGATCCCTGTGATGGCGTTTAGGACCCACCCAGGTTACTCAGGATAAACGCCTGAAGATCCCTAACTTAGTCACATCTTTTATCACCATATCCCATAATATTCACAAGTTCTGAGGATGAGGACACGGACATATGTTTTTGGGGGGCCACCATTCAACCCACTGCAGGGTGCAAGCCTGAAGCCTTGGAGTCCTCGACTCCTCCATCTCTCGGGCCCCAGCATCCCACTTGTCACCAGTTCCCGACAGCACCACTGACAGCAGCTGTTTCCCTCACAGTCCCCAGCACTCTCCTAGGCCGGGCTGCCATGGTCTCCAGGACGACTGCACCAGCTTCCTATGATCTCCCTGCCTCCCGCCTCACTCCTCCGCCATCCTCCATGGATCAGACAGAGTGACCCTTGTAGGAGACGGATCCTCAGGGCCATTCCCCACTCCATGTTCTTCAGTACCTCTGTGGCCCTGAGAACACAGCCCACCCTGGCTGCTCCTCAGCTTCTCTGCCTACACCCTCCCCATACACCTCTCCCAACAGCAGTGACTGGTCACTTGCCATCTGTGCTCTCACTCACCTCTAACCTTTGTGTGTCCAGTTCCGTCTTTCCAGAATATTCTTTGACCCTCTCACTTCCCCTGACTTCTGAGTGAGAGACCTCAGCTTCCGCAGGGGACCTCCCATGTCCTTGCTGGGTTGGTCTTGTCATCCTTACCCAACACACCTGATGCCTCCGTGGTAATTCCCTCCCAGATTTCTCCTTCCAAGTAGATGTGGCTGCTCTTCCCGAGTCATGTCCCAGAGGGACCTGGTCTCCTCTCCCACCTGTGGGACTGTCAGGGGATGGACAGGCTGCGGCTGCTGGTGCATCTCTTCAGTGAGCGGGGCAGCAGGGCCTGGGCCCAGAATATGCTCTCAGGGGACAGGAATTGTCAGAACCATGTGCTCCTCGTTGGCTGCTCGGGCCGAGGTGATTCTTCACCTCACATGGGCCCCATGTGCCAGAGAGAAGGTGGATGAGCAGCCCCTGCACAGTGCCTGAGTCAGCTTCACGAGGGGCTGGGGGACACACCTGCCCAGAGGAGGAATGCCAACTGACACTGACACCGCAAGAAGGGGCAGCAGGTCTGAGGGTACTCCTTGCCCACCCTTCCACCCCATAAAAGGAACCCTGAGAGCCCCACCCTGTCCTTCCACTCCCAGCCACCTGCAGTGGAGCCAGCAGTCCAGGTGGAATCCCTGACCCACCTTTGCTGATCTGACTGGATCTGGATACTTAGCAGATTCTGCTCAGCACGGGCTCAGCCTGACATGCTTCACACGGTGGCCGAGGGGAGTCAGGGTCTGTGGGCCAGGGCGGGGTCAGAGGGCAGGGGGAGTGTGTGCACCTCAAAGTCACCCCTGAGGAGTCTGGAATACGGCTGCTGGAATAGGGGAGTCTGAGTCCTCAAAGCAGGGGCTGGAGGCCAGCATGAGACCACGGAGCCCTGCCCAATCTCCTCTGGGGAGCTGGCCTCCTCAGAGCCCTCTGGAGCCTGGGCCAGAACAGGCTGTGGGCTCCCACTGCCCCAGGGAACATGCTGGCTCCTGGTGGCCAGGACTCCAATCTCCCTCTGAACCCTGGGACCTCCTCTCTGCCCCTCATCTTCTACCCCAGGGTCATCCTTCCTCCTGCTCAGGCTGTGCCCTAGGTCCCATCTCCTTGGGTGGGTCCCCCTCTTCTTGTCTCCCATGCTGGCCGCCCCTCCCCTCTCACTCCAGCCACCCTGGTGGAGCCACTCTTCCTCCTCCATTCCCAACTCCTCTCTCTCGCATTTCAATCCTTCCTGTTCTCTCTGCTCCCCGGTCTTGCAGTTTTCATTCCAGTGATTTCTAGCAGAAATCAGTGAAGCATGGTGGCTAGCTGGCTTCTGGAGGCAGACTGCCTCTTTTGTTCAAATCTTGCCTCCGCCAATTATCTGTGAGTCCTTGGACAAGTTATCAAAGGTCTCTAAGCCTCCTTTGTCTGTCTCAAAATGGGATCGCAACATGGTCTACACCACAGGGCTCTTGTGGGTGTGAAGGTGATTAGGGTGGGCCCAGCACACCAGGGTGTGGGGTCGATTTGCTGTCGTAACGAGGACGATCTGAGGCAGCAGCAGCTCTGACTGTGAATGCCGACCCCCTTCCACCGGGTGGTCTCCCCGGGTATGTGCCCCCCACCCGGGTTCCCAGGCCCCTGAATCAGAGGACCCTGGGACTGGCACACCTGCACTGGCAGGGCCTCTCCGAGAAGGATGGAGCCCCTACTCCATCACCCCAGGAAGGATGGAGCCCCTGCCATGTCACTGATGACAACACCAGCGATGCAGAAGGGCCACCAAGACCGTCCAGTGGCAGCTCAGACCCATGGAGACAGAAGGTGAGGTCACTGCTGGGCCTCACAGGTCAGAGGTCAGCAGAGCCTCCACAAACCTGAAGCCCCATGTGCTCCCAGGGCAGTGCCTGCCAGGCTTCTCTTCCCCTGGGCCTCAGGGACAGGCAGCCCAAGCCTCCCCGTGGGCTCCACAGAGCAAATCAGGGGATGAGGCCAAGGGAGTGTGTCGGCTGGATAGGAAGCTGAGCTGGTGCAGGAGTCCGGAGCGCCAGGGGCAGCCTGGGGTCAAAAGTACAGGGGCTCAGTGGGCGCAGGTTTGAGCCATGATGCCCAGGTCTACATCTAAATTTTGCCACAGACTGGCCGTGAGTTCTTGGGCAAGTTATCAAGAAATGGAGACTTTATATGCGTTTGTGTGTATGTACATAAATCTACCTGTTGTCCAGTGTGACCCTCAGAACAGTGCTGTGTGGTGGGCAGAAGTCACACCCTTCTATACACACGCTCATACATATATATCACATACATCTATTTTCTAAACCTGAACCCTCTGCCCTCATTTCCTATGTCCCACAATAGTGCCTTCCTCACTGGTTTGCTCTGCGTCCTAAACAAGTCGACACATGAACCGTTCAGGATGGGGACGGGCAGCGAGTGCTGTGTGAGCTCTCTGGAGGCGACCAGCTCCTACGACATTTATTAAGGTGAATTCTCAGAAGCTGGGTGGTACTTCCCCACCTCCAGCACTGTTGAGGGTCAAGTTAACAACAGGTAGACGGTGGTGACCAGACCCACCCGGGAGGAGAATAACACTCAGACTCTCCAGTCCCCATCTACACAGTCTAGTGACTGTCACCGTACTTCAGATGCACTGGGATACTTCTCCTTCATTCCAGCCAAAGAATGTATTTATTCAGAATTCTTATATAGACCTCATGGAGTTCAAAGCCACCTGTGATCCAGGCAGAGGCCCATCCTTCATCTAATTTTGACTCGAGTCCACTCAAAGGAAGTAGGCTACACAGATGCAAAAGCACCGTGGGGAGATCGGGGTAGGGGAGTTTTCATTTCACACTGGAAAGAGAGATGTTAGCAGGAGCCCGGAACTTCCAGATCCTGCTGAACCTCAGAAGTATCTCAAACTCCAAGAGCTCCATGTGGCCTCCAGCTCCTGCCCCTGAGGCCAGTGTTCCCAGGAGACTCTGACCTCAAGGACCCACAGGGCATGGGCTCCATCCTCCAACAAGAGCCCGCCCCTGCCCAGATCACCCTCTCCAAGCCCCACCCACCCAGCCAGTTTCTCGGCCCTGGCCGCTGGTGTTTCCGTGGGGGCCACACACCTGCATCGCATCCCATGCGCTTCCCTGCAGGGCAGCTGCTCCAGGTGATGCCTGCTTCTGTGTGGGAACCGCAGGGAGAGAGAGACTGACTTGTAGGGGTTAGGGTCAGGGTTGGGGCAGCTTATGTTTGGGGTTCAGCCCTGGGCAAATCCCAGGTCGGGGTTTGTGACTAGGGTGGGGTCTCAGGCGAGGGCTGCCGGGTTTACAGGGGTCATGAGGTTTCTGAAATGCTGTATAGTTTACTGTTTGCATATCTTAGCCTTAGGAAATTCCTGGTGAGGGTCGCAGCTGCGAGTTAGAGGACACATGTGTCAGGGTTCTGGGTGAGTGACAGAGTCAGACCTCAGTGTCCCTGAGAGAACCCATCCACCACCTCGCGTGCCCTCAGCACCTCTGTAACCTCAAACTCCCCCTTAGATGGGAAGGGCTCAGGCAAGGGCTTCCCTTGACTCTCAGGCTCCCTAAGAGCCTGATTTGCCCCAGGAATTGGTCGAAACTCTCCCTTATTGTAACGTGCCCAGTGGAAACAGGTCGTCCAGCACGATCTTTAAACCCCGTTGCCCCGAGTCACCCAGTGGACTTTTCAGCAATGTTTGAATTTCTCCATCAGCATTCAGAGTGCAGAGAAAAGGCCAAGGCACCATGCCATGGATGATTGATAGTTTCCTTCCTAGAAGATTTAAAAGCTATTTTTGCAACACTTAAGCTTTTCATCAAATGATGAGCAAGTTTTACCTATTTGTTTCATTACTGGTGATAAATTTGCCAACTCCAGGTCCACCTGTTTTTTGTGAACTCACCCAAAGAAAACGGCCCCCATGTTGTACACCACAGGGCAAGGCAGTCACAGGTAAAGGTCCTAGGGCCTCACACACCGAGTCATCTTGGAACTCAGCTCTTGACCCTGCTGGCAGGTGTGGCCTCCACGCTGGGCAAGAGCCCTGACACTGTGGGGCTGCCTGGCCTGGGATCCCCTGCTCCTCCTCAGCCCTGAACCTGGCCCTTGCGTTGGACACATCTCCACCTGTGCAGAGACCCGGCTTTCCTTCTCTGGAGGGAGAGCTGATGCCCAGAGAACAGGCCCAGGAGGTGGTGATGCCCCCCTGCTCAGCCCCTCTGTTGGCATCAGGCCCTGGGCACTGGCCATTTATACTCACCCTGTGCTCCCCCACTCCAGGCAGGTCACAAAGAGTCCCCAAAAGTTCACTCTCAGTGACCCCATCCCTGGGGGACCCCCTCAGTCCACCACTCCTGGGCCTCTGTGTGGGAAGACCTGTCCCATGACTCTCCTCTCCTCCAGCCCCCTCCCCCTCACCCCATCCCAGAGCCTTGGCTCAACACACTGAATGATTGAGTCTGGGGGCAGAGACTTGCCCACGAGTATGTCCATTACATGGAAATATGTAAGGGGCCTGCAGGCCCAGTCTCACTGCACTGCTGTATCCAGGAGCCCAGGACGCATGAACCCACAAACCCTAGGGTGGGGGTGGGGGGAGAGGAGAGGCGCCATGGCCATGTGGTGTGGTCTGGTCACTTCCAAAGCTGCAGCTTTGTTCCCACCAAACCCTGCCCTGGGGTTTCCATGGTGACACACCTCAGACCCTGGAGATGCAAGCGCCCCTTTTCTCTGACAGCTTCTCCCACCAGATACCTGGTCATCCAGGACCGTATGTGGAGCCCTGAGTTGTGGGGAGTGAGCATCATGCTGGAGGGGGCATGAGTGGTGAGAGTCCAAGAAAGGGAAGGGGCCACACCAGGGACCAGGACAATGGGTCTGGATGAAGAGGGCATGGGGCTGTCTGACGACACCTCACCCACACAAATCTGCACAAGTACCAAAAACTAAACTAAAAAACATTTAGAAAGCTACAGCCAGAATGGCTCAGGGTCCTCCTGTGGTCACTCTCTGAAAGCAGGCCAGGGGACACAGCAGGGGGCCTGGAGGAGGGCGGATCTCTAAGACGAAGAACCTGAGTCCCTAGATCCAGCAGTGGCAGGGAGGACTGGCCACAGGTCAGGTCACCGTTGGGATTCCACGTGAGTTCCAGTTGGATGACACTGTCACATCAGCTGCGGCCATCTTAATGCATGCCCTCTCCTTCCTCTTCCATACAGAGCAGGAGTGCACCTGGGGCAGCCCTGCACTCTGGGGTGCTCACTTGACCAAATTTCGAGTAGAAGGGCCACGTGCAATTTCTGGGGAGGATCTGGAAGGGAGGCAGCAGCGCCTTCACTGCCATCTCATCTCGCTGCAGCTGTGGAGCATACATGTGATGGTCGGAGCCCTCAGCCATGGGCTGGGACGTGACTTGAGCATGGAAGACGCTGGAGGGCAGCAGAGCAGAAACTCGGGGACAGGGTCCTCATGTTGGCAGGGTTTGCTCTGCCTGCACAAGGATGCCTGTCATTTATGGATATGTGGTGACTCCTCCCTCCCACCCTGAGGGTTCCCTCCCTTTTGATCTCTCCCTGGTATGTCTCAAAGCAAACCCTACACGCTGCACTGGGAAGGGGATATAAACCTCTGAACACTTAATCAGGGTATGTCATACTTGTAAAACATCTGAAAACGGTTAAGTTTATCATTTTTTTAAGATTTTTTAATTTTTCCTTTTTCTCTCCAAAGCCCCCAAGTACAGAGTTGTGCATTTTAAGTTGTGGGTCCTTCTAATTGTGGCATGTGGGATGCCTCAGCGTGGCCTGATGAGTGGTGCCACGTCCGCGCCCAGGATTCGAACTGGTGAAACCCTGGGCAGCCGAAGCAGAGCGTGTGAACTTAACCACTCTGCCAGGGGGCCGGCGCCTGTCGTCTTTTTTGGTAAAGAATTCTTAAAGCCTACTTTATCCCATTTTTCTGGAAAATACCTGCATCTCCTTTATCATCTTCAACAACACTGTTGTGAAACTAAGTAGACTCCCTATGTTTGTGAAATTGCTTTACAGGACAAATTATACTGCTCTTAAAACAGTTTGAGAAGACAGGCAGTGTTCGATACCTGAGTCGTCAGGAGCCTGACCCTGACTGTGAGTATACTTACATCCTTTGCTTACAGAAAACTGGAGGAAACGGAGCGATGCACAGAATGAGTATGTGGCCTGTGCTGTAGGGTGGACTGCAGGAGCTTCTAGAAAGGCCAAGCTCGGCTCTGTAGGCGCTTGTGGGTGGCTGGAACTGCCCTCCGCCATCCTGGCACATCCTCCTCCACTCCATGCACTGACCACCCACCCAGGGCTTCTCTTCTTTCACATCCTACTTGGCTGTTACAAAAACAACTACGAAAAGTTTCCAAAAGAGAAACCTAGTAATCTCAATTTCTTTCCATTTGATGCCTGCTACAATAGGCCACTTAAGACTCGAATCACAGCACAGCTGTGCTCTCCATGCCTCATAGTGCTTTACTTTTTCCCCTAGATATCTGCGTATCTAGCAGGTGGGACAGTCACCAGGGCAGGCGGCTCATGGTCAGGGTCAGGGCTGCAGTCAGGGTCGGATTGAGTTAGGGTCAGGATCAGGATCGAGTTAGGGCTGGGGTAGAGACAGTGAGGATGGCCAGGTCTAGGGCGCGGTTGGCGTTAGTGCCACCAGGGAGGAACAGGGCTGCCACCTCTGCTTCCCTTCTGCACGGAGCTCCTGTCCTCCCGCCCCCGCCCCGGGCCCCGGGCTGCCGCCTGTGGTGCAAACGCAGGGAGGGGACCCCGGGTCTGACTGAGACGGCGCGCAGGGCCTCCTCCCAGCGAGACCCTGGGAGACAAAGACCGCGCGCCGGGAGGAGACGCCCCAGCAGGACCTGCAGCCGTGCGTGTGCAGTGCTGGGGCGAGGGCGGGAGGAGTGGGCCTGAGGGAGGCTGCCTCCGGAAGCGCAGACAGTCGGGCCTGGGCGGGGCCCACTATGCCCCGAGGGATGCAGGGAGGGGACGGCGCGGCTGCGCTCACGTGCCCCATCTCATGGCTCACCCGCTCCAGTGGTCCGCTTGGGCCTCCGCCTCTCCCCGGCGACAGGCACTCAGGACCCGGGCCGCCCTCCCCCCGGCGAGGGACTGTGGGGCCAGGGGCATGGCCAGGGCTGTAGCCAGGGCCATACGTGCTCAGGCTCAGTCCTCACGCCCTGCGCATCAGTCGGTGCTCCTGAGGGAAGCCGGTGGCGCCCTAGGGAAAAGCCGTGCCCGCCATCCCCCCACCCTGGGTGACAGCTGAGGCCCCTCAGGGGCCCACGACCCGCAGGAAGCAGCAGCCGCCAGAACACAAAGGAATGCCAACGAAGGAGAAGGTACGTGAACGCGAAGGGTCTGCAGCCCCAACCGCCCGACGGGACGCGCCGCACAGAGCGGACGCCGCGGAGCACCCCGCAGGGCCCCGTCTCAGCAGACGCCGCACACACGATGCCGGCGGGCGAGCACAGGGCAGCCACTCGCCGTCCACAGCCACGCGACGATCCAGACGTGCCCCCGCCAGCGCCCCGCCGCCTCTTCCAGGGTCGCGTCCGTCCTGGCGTGCGGCCTTGAGACCCCGGATGCTACCTGCCTGCCAGGAGCGCGGGGGCTCCTGGGCCTTTGGGGAGAAACCCCTGATCCCCGTGTCCCCGAGTCCCCACTTCACTCCGGCTCCATGTGCGACCCCGCGCCTATGGCCGCGGCCCACCCCTTGCAGCCCAGCCCTCTCAGTCGCTCCGCCTCTGCTCCCTCAGTGCCTCCTCGCTCCACATGGCCCCTCCGCCCTCCCCTTAGGCCTTTGGCTCTTTCCCTCATTCCTCGTCCCTCCCCGCCCAACAGTGGCTCTTTCCCTGGATCCTCTGCCCTGTCTTTGACGCTAGGTCCCTTCCGTAGACACTTGGCCCTCCCCTTCCCACCCGGCTCTCTTCATCAATACCATGCTTCTCAGACACCCTTGGCCCTTTCTGCCACTCCTCGCTGTCTCCATGGGCACTTGGCCCTCCCCTCCCCCATGAGGCTCTGGCTACAAGCTCTGCCCCTCAGACAGCCTCGGCCCTTTCCGTCTCCCCTCAGCTCTTTCCTTCATGACTCTGTGACTCGGACAAGCTTGGCGCTCTAGGCCAGCTGTAGCTTGTTTCCATCTCTGCCAGGGCTCTGCGATTCCCACAACCTCGGCGCACTCAGCCAGCCGTCGGTTCTTTCCGTCGACCCCCGGCTCCCAGCCCGGATGTGTTAGTCTCAGTTGAGGCTCAGTCCACTGGACGCGCTCGTGTGCGCTGGGCGGTGGCTGTGTCTGTTCTGAAATTGCAGCTCGCGGAGAACTGTGCGCCAGGGTAGGTGCAACGCGGTCCTGGTGAAAGTCTGGGCGTGTGGCCGGCCGGGGACAGTGGAGTGGGGCCTGGGTCAGAGATTGGCCTCAGGATCAGGGCTGTAGGCTTCATGGATACATGACAAGCAACAGGGTGGACGAGCGCCGGAGGGAGGTGTTTGGGTTGAAATGAACTCGGCCAGCACTGGTTTTCCCGAAGGGGCCTGGCCTGTGGGGTGCTCGTGCATCCGCTTTAAACGTTGACTGTGTCCCCAAGACAGGAGCGATCCGTAAGGATGGGGACGCAGCGTCCCCACATCGGCGTTTCTGGAAGGAAAACCGTCTCCCCCTAAACTCAGGATTGAGTACCGACCCGGCTTCCTGAGACCACCAACCCACTGTGTTCACTGACCTGCGGTGTCAGCAAAGCCTCTGGTGACAAGTGAAGGGACATCCCTGTCATATGTGGTGGATGCCATTTGTTCCAAGACCCTATGTAGCTGCTCTGTGACCCCCTTCTTTGGTGCCCTTTCTGCCTTGGGGAGAAAGGCCCCGGGCTAGTCCCCACAGCTGCCCTATAGTAACTCACCCAGTTTTCAGTGGTAAATTAATTATGGAGTATTTGCGGCTAAAAGGTTAGGGTTAGGGCTGGCATCAGGGATGTGGTTAGGGTAGGGGTTGGGGTTGGGGTCAGGGTTTAGGGTTTAGGCAATGGTTTAGGGTTTAAGATGGAGTCTGGAATTAGAGGCAAGGGGTGAGAAGAGCGGGATGAGGGTGAGAGTAAGGGTGAAGGAGAATTTACGGGTTGGGGGTTAAGGATACAAGATACGGGTTAAGCTTTGAGGTTTGGGTACAGGTTCTGGGTTGGGATTAGGATTAGGGTGAAAGGTATGGTGATGTTTGTCGTTAGGGTTAGGGAATTAGGTTTAGGGTTAGGGTTAGGGAGATAGGTTTTAGGGTTAAAGTTAGGGTTAGGGTTTAGGGGTTAGGTTAGGGTTAGGGGTTAGGGTGAGTGTTAGGGTCAGGGCCAGGGCCAGGGGCAGGGTGAGGGTGAGGGCTAGGGCTAGGGCTTAGGGCTTAGGGCTAGGGCTAGTGCTAGGGCTAGGGCTACAGTTAGGGGTTTGGGGTAGTGTTGTGGGTTAGTGTTAGGGGTAGGGTTAGGTGTAGGGTTAGGGTTAGGGTTAGTGTTGGGTTAGAGTCAGGGTCAGGGTGAGGGTCAGTGTCAGGGCTAGTCTTAAGGTAGGGTTAGGGTTTAGGGTTAGGGTTATGGTTAGCTCGGAACCTTTTTTGAAGTATAATGTGCAAGCTTCATCACCACTACCTGCCCCCCAAACAAGATTGTGTCTTAATAAGTCCATCAAGCTGGATTTTTTTTTAAAGATCTCTAGTGATTGTGATGTGCAAACCAGCTTTGAGATTGTCTCACTTGGGGTGTTTAAATGCAGAGGGGAGAACCTTGAATCTGAAGAAATTTTATCTACAACCTTTAATCTGTTTATAGGCTCTTGTTAAAGATAAAAGTGTTCTTAAGTTGTCACGAAGGGATATTTAACATTTCATCCTTTATCCTTCCCAGTATTTGATCCTCCAGCTCCCTTTGTCACTCGTTTGTTGAACACAAGAGCGATGAAGGAAACCTTTAAAAGCTACATGGAATTGCTTGTCAGCATTGCCCTGGACCCCGACACGATGCAAGCCGTAGAGAAGAGCAACAGTATATAGTCTGCTAAGTAGCACTTCCTGGGTCTTTGTTGTTCTTGTCTGTTAGTTGTGCATTTAATGTATGTTTTTTGTCAGTTAACAAATTCATGATATATTGATTCTATACAATGGTCATATCTTTTCATGAATTATCTGAATATTTAAATAACTGTATATTGAATGTATTTTTAGTGATCTCTAGTCATGGGAAAATTATGTAACTATCTGCTAGTTTCTTTCAGTTTTAAGAATCTTTATGAGCTTTACAATATTTCACTCAGTGTCTGTATTACATGGAGGGTCCAGATGTCAATATATTGTGTTTTCTAATAATTAGATGAACTGGATAATAATGGTGTAAAGATTAAAATTGTATATTTGTGTCCAGTAAAAGCTATATCACAAAGTAATTATTTCCTAATCAGTTAGTACTAAAATAATATATGCATTGTCTTATATTCATTAATATTATTCCTTTATACTGTTGCTTTATTAATCTTTCTTATAGTAAAGTAGGGATGAAGTTGATATATAAATAAACTATATAAAATATATCTAATGTTGCTCACTAATGTTTACCCTTCAGCTACTATAGCATTCACGAGGGACAGCTAGAAAGATGAATGAAAGGATTAATGAGCCAGTTTCTATTACCCTTCTTCTGTCAAAATGATTCTATGGGTGTAAGATCAAAAGATAATAGCAAACGAGGCTGGCCTCGTGGCCGAGTGGTTAAGTTCACGTGCTCCGCTGCAGGTGGCCCAGTGTTTCATTGGTTCGAATCCTGGGCCCAGACATGGCACTGGTCTTCAAACCACGCTGAGGCAGCATCCCACATGCCACAACTAGAAGGCCTCACAACAAAGAATATACAACTATGTACTGGGGGGCTTTGGGGAGAAAAAGAAAAAAATAAAATCTTTAAAAAAAAGGATAATAGCAAAGCATAGTCAGTAACAATATACTTCAACAGCAGTGACTAAAAATATGTACTGTTTTATTATTTCCACATACTTTGGCATATGTTATTCTACTTTAATCCCAGTACAATTTAGCCATTTTGTGGATGAAGACAGTGAGAGGCTCAAAGAGGTTAAGTGACTTGCTTAAGAGCCCACAACTTGGAAGAAGCAGAGAAAGGATTAAAGTCCAAGGTCGTCTAGTTTCTGGTCCATTGCTTTTTTGACCATATAATCAGAGACAGTAATCTGTACATCAGTCATTTTAGAGTCATGTAGGGCTGGAAGGGACATTAGAAATTACCTGGTTTAAAGCATTTATTCATTTATTTATTCATCTTTTTGTCCAAAAGATTGGCCCTGAGCTAACATCTGTTCCAATCTTCCCCTGTTTTATGTGGGATGCCACCACAGTGTGACTTGACGAGTGGTGCTAGGCCCACATCTGGGATCTGAACCTGCACACCCCGAGCCACCGAAGTGGAGTGCAGAAACTTAACCATTATGCCACTGGGCTGGCCCCAAATCATTTATTTTGTAGATGA
Organism: Equus caballus; assembly: GCF_041296265.1. Classification (NCBI taxonomy): domain Eukaryota; kingdom Metazoa; phylum Chordata; class Mammalia; order Perissodactyla; family Equidae; genus Equus; species Equus caballus. Next base: position 25,611,451 of record NC_091687.1, read on the forward strand.
AGGTTCAAAGAGATAAAATATATTTCCTGAAGTTATAGAACAAGTTAGTGGTAGAAGAACCATTATTAAAACCCAATAGTTAATTCCCCATGTTGGCTTTTTGCCATTAAGTGTTTTCCCTGTCAATCAAAACTCCTTGCATTCTAAAATATGCATCTCTTAGTAGTGGTCATTTCTGGGCAGTTGTATTTTAAATGACTTTTTTCCCTACTGTTTATCATTGTTTTCTGATTTTTCTCCATTTAATATAAGGGGGAAAGATTTTAATGGTTATAATACTTTAAAATAATCCACAAATGTTTAAAACTTGTTTTTGTGAAATGTAAATTCTTGTAATATTTGAATTGATTTAATCACTACTGGAAAGATAAAAGAAAATTATCAGGTGTGTTCTAGTGAGCTTAGAAAGCATTGCACACTAAGGACCTTTTCTTCAATTAGAGGAGGTGTTCTTCTTATGGTCACTGTGCTTGTGTTTGTATTCCAAACATTTTATTGAACTATGAAATTAATAACCAGATTCTGCGGATTATATATACATTTTCAGAAAGGTCATTAGTATTATAAAAATATGTTATTATGCTGATAAGAAACAGTCTGTATTCTAAAGTCTTTAATACAGCAGCAATAGTAATTAACTTTACACTCTGGAAGTGCTTTTCTCAAACAAGCTTAAAGTTTCAGGGGTGACAAAGAAAGCACAAAGCTTTGAGTAGGATCTTTGTCATACTTTTAGTTTCCTTTTCTGAAATAACTCTTTTGACTCTTCCGTTGTATTTTTCACACTGGATTTTGATCATTTTTCTTTTCCTTAAACTGTAGTGAATTAAGAATATCATACTTAGTATTTTATAAAATTTTATAATGTTAGATAAATTTATATCCTGTAATACTCTTACTGTTCACATGGTAAATGGGATCTGGAGAAATTAGGCTGTTGCCCACTGGTCATGTCGTGTGTCAGTTAATTCTAGAGGTAAGGACGGGTTAGAACGCAGGGCTTTCATCCTGTCAACACACTGTGCTGAAGCTTTCTCACTCGGCTAAGGTCTTAATAATGTTTTGAGACAAAGACAGATTTTTAACAAGTTTTTCTGTTGATAGTTTATCCTATTCCAATAAATTTTTATCTTGTTTTAGATGAGCTACTTTTGCCTCATATGAAAAAAATAGATAGCATGCTGAATGATAATCAAAAGAGACTTCTTTTGAATCTCCATTTGGATCAGTCATCAAGGTATTTCCTTCAGATGATTTATTAGCAAAACTCAGTGGCAATCGTAGTCTTAAGCGTAATAGGATGGAAAATTTATGAAAGTCATTTTCAGTTTCATAAAATTTTCACCCAACAAAAAATTTGATTTTTATTCATTGTGAGTCTGTTTAGCTTGTCTTTTTATTGTATTAAGCACATTCTTAGTGTTAATCATTTGCTTTTTTCTGCTTAAAATCATTTTTCAGGCTTTCTTATTTTTCTAGTTTTCCTTCTATATAATAATTTCCAAATGTTTTCAAAAGTGCTTGCTTTAAACTACTGTATTCCAATCTTGTTTTTCTTCTAAACCTTTAAAAAATTTTCTCATTTCACCTGTAATGAGACTTGGTCTAGCACAGTTGTTAACATTCCCTTTACTTGTGCGCTTTACTCAATATATGAGCAAAAATTAATTCTCACATAATAGTAGGGGATATGTGTGTATCCGTTGACTTATCTTGGCACTACAAATTGGTTTTGGTGTTATCAGAAATATAGAATAACAATAAGCTAATGTAAACTCAGAAAAATTATGATAGAAGCTACTTAGTAGTCAAAAAATTTCCAGCTTATTCAAAGTATAACATACAACATCTGGAATCATTTGATTATATCTACCTTGGGAGAAGTTTTTTTATCCATTTGTATAGCTTTTTTTTTTTAAATAGACTTCAGTTTTAGAGCAATTTTAGGTTCACAGCAAAATTGAGCAGAAAGTACAGAGAGTTCCCATATACCCCGTCCCCACACATGAAGAACTTTCCCCGTTATCAGCATCTCTTACGGTTCACTCTTGCTGTTGTACATTTTAAGAGTTTGGACAAATGTACAATAACATATGTGTATCATTATGGCCTCGTACAGAGTAGTTTCACTGCCCTGAACATCCTCTATGCTCCGCCTACTCATCCCTCCCTTCCTCCTACCTTTGGCAACCACTGATCTTTTCTCTATCTCCATAGTTTTATCATTTCTAGAATGTCATACAGTTGGAATCACACAGTGTGTAGCCTTTTCAAATTGGTTTCTTTTACTTAGTAGTATGCATTTAAGGTTCTGCGATGTCTTGTCTTTTCTTTTTTAGAGATTGACCCCTGAGCTAACAATTGTTGCCAATCTTCTTCTTTTTTGTTTTTTTCTTCTTCTTCTGCCAAAAGGCCCCCAGTACATAGTTGTACATTCTAGTTCTAGGTCCTTATGGTAATGCTATGTGGGACGCTGCCTCAGCATGGCCTGATGAGCGGTGCCATATTTGCACCCAGGATCCTGGGCTGCCAAAGTGGAGTGCACTAACTTAGCCTCTTGGCCACTAGGCCGGCCCCTGCAGTGTCTTTTCATGGCTTGATGGATCATTTCTTTTTAGCACTGAATAATATTCCATTGTCTGCATAGATAACAGTGTATCTATTCTCCCACTGAAAGACATCTTGGTTGCTCCCTAATCCTGCCAATTTTATCAGGAAAGCTGCTATACGCATCGTGTGCAGGCTTTTGCATGGACATGTTTTCAACTCCTTTGTGTAATTTGTATAGCTTTTTCACATCCCTATTTTATCTGAACTCCACATAAAAGTGAAACTTGACTTTATTTTTGCTAGGTGACCCCAAGCTCTGCTGGTAGTCCTGTATTCTTCACTGACATGCACTTGCTGAGAAAAAAGTCAGAAGCTAGTAAGAAGCCCAGTACTAAGAATTTGGTCTACTGACTCCCAGTCCAGTATTTTCTGCTTAACTGCTGTCTTCAAATGAAATAGCCCTTTGGGAAATGTCATGTTTTCTTCAGACAGTAGGATGTTGTTAGATGTATGTTTTCTAAAAATTTACTAAATCTTAAAAATGACCAGTTTGCTCTATTTTTAGAATGTCAAACCAGTTCTCTAGTAACTTGTATTAAAATGAAGCCACCACTTGGAATTTAATGGACTCAGTAGATATTTAAAATTTATGCAATAGTTTATGATAAAAACTGAAAAATTAGTTTTCATATTCTTATTTCACAGAAGAAAATTTCTAATTTTGAAATACTTATTAATTTTGATAATTTTTATTTATAGTAGCTTGCATTTCAAAGCCAAAATATACATTATTAAAAGTTAGAATGATTTGATGTAAAATATTACAAACAGTATATTAGAAAAGATTTTCTATTTTTTGGAAATGATTAGCACCATTTTCCATGATGATCTTGGTAATTTTAGGAATCCTAAAGCCTTTTGAAGTTCTGTTTTCATTTGAAATCCATGTACTCCCAGTCATCTTGTGCTTATTAGAAAGATCATTTAAATATTCTCTTTTCATCTCCATTGACCTGGTGTTCATTATTTCCAAATCTGGAATCCTTATTTTGTCTTTAAGTTCCATTTATTGTAAATAGTAATTCAGGGTCCAAAAGTTTTCAAACTTGGGCATGTTTTATATGGAAAGCACCAAACTATGTAATAAAAGCACAAATAATTTAAGAAAGAGAAGGAAGCTAGAAATTAATGATAGCTCACTCTGGAGGAAATGCCAAAGATTCTATTATTTCTATTTGATGAAACTTAAACTTAGTTCCCTCCTACACTTATATCTAAATAAAATTAGACTGTCTGTTAAAAAATGTCCTGTTTCAGGGGTCACAATGCCAGTTGCTTAGGCACTCAAACAGAATTTGGAAGAGAGTGGCCTTGAAGGTTGTAACTGTTTATAAAACAATTGAGCTTATTGAATGAGAACTATGTTCTGAATACTAAATATAAGAGAAAAAATATATAATGGGAGCACTTAACCCCTTTTAGTGTCAAAATAATAAATGATACTGGTAACTCACTTTAATTTTTTAAAACAATATTTGAACTAGTTAGATTTAGCTACAAATATTATTTAGTTAGTGTTTGTAGCTTTTTATTGCAAGATGATTTGCCAACTAGGTCAGAGCATAAATATACCTGTGGGTTTTAAAGAATGGACTGGAATTGGTTCTGCCATATGGCCACTAAATTATCAGTAGTGTTATGCCATTGTGGTCAGAAAACTCATCAGGGTGTTTTAGACTCTTGTCTTACAACTGCTTTTCCTGTGGTCAGTGAAGCAAGAGAAGTGATAAAGCCAGAGAAGCATCTTGTTTTCTTCTGTTCTCATCCTGGGTCAGATGAATTCTTCATAGCAGGGCTTGGCCAAGTTTCAGGGTGTTAACAGTCGTTTAATTGGTAGAGCTTTGAAGAAACTTACATGTGTCCCTCTTTCTCCTATCATGAAACCAGAGAGGCATGACTCGAAAGAACTCTCTGCCTCATTCAGGAGTCCCCACAGTGTCACAGGCTGTTGCTTAAAGAAGGTCATGAGGTTGGCCCAGATTCAAGGGATGGGGAAATAGATTCCACATCTTGATGGGAGGAGCTGCATAGAATTTGTGGCCATGTTTAAGACACCCACATGTGTATGTATATGTATGTGTATATTGTATTTATTTACCACATCCATCAATCCCCTATACATATATTTGTGTGTATATGTACACATATGTATATATTTCTATATTTTCTAAAATAAATTTTGAATGGCTAGAAATAGTTTAGATTAGTTTTCTTCTGATGTGAATTATTTTTGCTTTATTTTAAAGAGTGCTTTGGAAAGTTTTCCTGAACTAACAATAATTACTCGAGACTCTAAAGCAAAAAGTAAGGGATCTGCCATTTCTAAAATCAAAATGAATGGCAGAGCTTATAAGAAGAAAACTATAAGGACTTCTAAGACAACCACTAAATCTGCACAAGTGAGTATATATTGATTGTTGTAATTATACCTTTTCCAGTTGTTAATATAATTCCTACTAAAAACATTGAAATAAGCAAGCAGTTTACCATGTTGTTAATTGTGAAGTTTTTTCAGGTAGAAATGAGCAGCTCTGGCCTAAGGAAGAGGGACTTGGTGTTAGTCTTTGTCTCCAGTGCCTAGCACAGTATCTGGCAGACAGTGAGTGCTAACACATTTTTTAAATAGACTAATAAGCAAGGAATCATCCTATGCCTGCATTTATATTTTTTTATATAGTTTTTTTGTCATTGGATGCAAATGCAGACAGAGAAGTGAGTGTGCACACTTCTCATAGGATTCAGTGTGGATTCCATCTGCAAAATTATTAAAATTGGAATCAATTCAATTTCAAACATGGTCTAAATTACTGATTTTTCAGAAAACAGCTTAGCAACATATCAAGTTCACATCAAAGATGTATTCTGTAGAAACATATTTACAAATGCATTAAAACATGCATTTGCTCATTGCAGAATTGTAAGAGCAGTTCAGTTATGTATCATCACTGTGAGACTGGATAAAGAGTCATTCAGATAATGTAATGCTATGGACTTTTCAAAAAGAAGAGGTAGATTCATTTGTTCTTTCACTAAAATTTTTGAATGCCCATGGTGTGCCAAATACAGTTCTAAGTACCACAAATAAACAGTGAAAAATGGTCAAAAATCCCTGCCCTCATATAATTTATATTGGGGGGCATATGTAGTAAAGAGAAAGATATCCAAGTTTTAGTTATGTGAAAAACTAGTTATAAAAAAGAAAGTTGCAGAACAATATGTATAGTATAATTCCCTTCCCTTTACAAAATTAGTGTTGTTAATATATGTGTGGGGGGACATGGAAGAATGTATAACTGTAATGCTGTTAACCTCGTTTATCTCTGAATCAAGAGATTATAGGATTCTTTTGCTTTATAAGTCATATTATATATTTACTGTGTAAATTTTTGCATAATGTTTAATTTTTTGGAATAGTGTATATTTATATTCAGGAAAAAGAATGAAGATTTTAAAATACAATTTAAATTCTTTTTTTGAATAAGCTCCTTGTTGATATTAATACAGGGTAATGCCTAGCCATAGAAATCATTTTTAAGATTTCCATTGAGACTTTTGGTCTAGTACTTTTGTAAAAGTATTGTTAGCTCAGATTGCTCCCTGAAATAAATATATCTGTAAACTCTTTTGATTTTATAGGAGTTTGCTGTTGATCCAGAGAAAATACAGTTGTATTCTTTATATCATTCACTGCATCATTATAAATATCATGTTTATCTCATATGTAAAGATGAGGTAATTATTTTTCACTTATTTTAAAAAAGAAATGTGTGGTTTTCCAAATTTTAAGGAGACTGTAGATATAGTATTTTTTAATATTTTAAAGACAATTGTTAGAAAATGTGTCTATATTCTCCTGTAAATAATAACAAGAAGACTTATTGTTCAGAGTCTCTGTCATGTGTTGTGCTCAGTGCTCAGAGTAATCTAAGGCTCATCCCCTCTCGTAGGAACTGTAAGTGGTAATGTTTTTAAGCTGTTAGAGCTTGCTGTACATTGCCATAATAAATGGTCCTTTGCTGCATGTTCTCTCATAATGTATAATGATTCTGCTGTAATTCGCTTCAGTCACGGCTATCTTCTTATCACTAGCATGGCCTTATCCCACTTAATTGCAGAGAAATAGGGCATTTGTTCCTTGGCATGAAGAAATGATAATTAAAATTTAATGTTAACTATTAAATACCATAATTTGAGTTGCTCAGAAGTTATGTATGACAATAATACCGTTTTTGGATTGGATATAAGGATTAATTTGCTTAGAGGTTAAACGACTATAGACATTACTACCTCTTTTTGACCAGCACTATCAATTTTTTAATCAAAAAGGGTGAAGTTGGCTCAAGGCTGTACCTGATATGTTTGATCATGGTTTAGTGTGGAAGGATGTTCATGAATCGAACCTCTGTCTAGCAAAGGAGAAAGTAAAGATGGTCATGTAAAATATGGTGACTGCTGTTACAGTGCTTTGAAATGCAGAATTGACCCCCAAATTTGCCTTTCAGCTTTTAACACAATTGAAAGGAATTGAGAAAGTTTGAACCACTTTTCCTAGCCTCCCTCCCTGCCCCCACAGAGCCAAAAATGATAGTATTAAACTTAACCCAAATTTATTTGAAATAATCCTTTTCCATGGATAGATTTTTCCAAAAAAAGATTCCTACTTGTAGGTGACTTAATCTCTTTTCATTGAGAATATAGAAACAGTAAACCCTTGTGAAGAGCTTATAAAATGATAAGTATAAGCTAATGTGCTAATTCTCTTTATTTTAGATTTCTTCTGTGCAGAAAAGAAATGAAGATTTAGGATAGGAAGAAATTGTTCAACTTTGTATGAAAAATGTAAAATGGGTGGAAGACCTATTTGAAAAATTTGGAGAACTTCTAAATCATGTTCAGCAGAAATGTTCCTAACAATTTCCACAAAAGTGCCATCTATTTTGTAGCACTAATGAGATGGCAGAGAGGGGTGATCAAAGAGGGTCTGGGGCCTCAGATAATCGAATATCAAGCTGTGGTCTCCTGCAGGCCCGCCTGTTCCGATCAGGGAACTGGCATCGTGACCTCTGCTGAAGGACAGTGGTGCTGACAAGGAATGAATTCAGTCCTTTGGAAGTGGACCTAAATCCCACGACATTTGTATCCTAATGAATGATTTTTCTATTTTGTAAACCATTGGGTAACTGAGTTTTATTTTCAGAAATGTTTTTTGACAAACGATGAAGCAGGCACTAAATACAATTTTTCTTTATTGCTAGAGAGATAACACTTAAGTAACTTGATAATTTTTTCCTCACTCTGACTAAACACCAGGATGAAAGAAAGCCTATGTTTGCATTCATGTCTGGCCATGAAACAGAAAGTATTGTACGTTATGAAAACAGATCTGGTGTGATGTGACATTGTGTACGATATCAACAGTTTAAAATATGAAATTCAGAAACCATGTTCTGCTTTACAAACTCCTTTTGCTCTTAACATGTTCAGGAAACTGGATGTGGAATTGGTGCAATTCTATGACTGCTTTTCGTGTCAAATTATGTTGTGATGAAAAAAGCAATGACATACTATTTTCCCTATCTCAAAGAAAAGTATTTTCCTTTATACATTTTTTCCTTTGGAAAAATTTTTAGTCGTACATTTTATTTCACTAATAGTTGTATTGTTCACAAGGAAAGTGTTGTGGTTGTAATTATGTTTGATGTATCTGTACTACACTTTTCATTATTTTCAGTAAATCTTATTTAGGTATATATTGAATTTCTATTGTGAGTTCTATCTTGAGGTAACCATTTTTGTTTATACAGGTTTCCTTCAGTGTTATCCAGAATATGCATATAGTACTAGAATTAGTTTAGCTTTATAAATGGGGCTGTGTTAGACACTGCAGTAATTTCCTGATTCATGAAAATAAATTTCTTACTAAATTAGCACTTAACTGATTTATCAAAATAAAAATCTAACCACATTATACATTTTGAAGAATAAATGTTTAGTAGACCTCATGCAGTGTTAAACACAGCTTACCTAACTGAGAACTGGAAGTGGTGGAGCTCTCCTTTGGGTGCCTTTCCAACCTTTAGATGTATATCGTAGCCTTCTTTAGTTCGATAGCTAGTGTTTTGAGTCGTTTAGCTGAGACAGTGAACGTATTAGGTTCAACGTGACCTTGTATTTTATTTGTGTTTGCCAACAGGATGCCTTATTTGTTTGAGAAAAAGATTTACTAGTGTCCTTCTAAATGATCTCCTTTTTTAGGATTCCTAAGATGTTGTTAATCATCCTACTTGTTTATTTTACCACCATTTAGTGCCTTAAGTCCTATCCAGAAAGCAGTGTTAACTGCTTAATGCCCAAATAAGAATGCGTATGTGGATATTGCTGTTGTCTTGATTTTGAGTTAATAGGTCAACTTCTAATAGCTAAAACCTCAATAAACTGCCAAAGAATTGAAGGTAACACATGACTCAATTTGAGAATGAAACCTTGTAGCATTGGGTGAAAAATCAGTCTTTGAGGTAAACTTAACATATTTGTTTCTGATGGTTATCTTTTTAAGAGCAATAATCCTTAATCCAACAATCCTTGTACCTGCCTTTAGACAGGATACTCAATAACAGCAGTTTCTCTCAAGGGTTAACTGTTCGATTTCTGAAAGTTTAAAACAAAAAAAACCGTTTAGGCAGCCTGTTTAGAAAACAAAAGTAACTTATTTGATTCATTTTGCCTAACTCAAGTGAGAGAATATCAGCAATGAGCATCATAACAATTAATTTTGCTAAATGGAGAAAAGTAGGAAGCAGCCGTATTTCTTTCTGATATTGACTTTGGCTAGAATTGGTTGCTTTCGTTTCCAAAGTGCACAGCAGATACTGCATCTCCTAATGTAGTGTTACAAGTCTTTATGTTACTCCCCCAGCTTACTTTCCTGAATCATTGTTGGTTTAAATATTTTAAAAAGTCGTCTTGCATTTAGGGTAACTCTTGAAGTACCTGTTTGAAACCACTAGCCACATTTTCTTCATGATAAGACCCTTAGGAAATAGAGATGTTTCTTGTAGAAAATAACCCATTTCCTTTTCAACTACAGTTGCCCTCCAACTGTTTGCAGTTGAATTCATTTTAGTAAAACAAGTGTTTTTGTGATATCAGAGGCCAAGTCTATAGGACTGCCTGGAGGAGACCTGGTTGTAACTTTGCACCATCCTCTGTCATGTGATCCACGTAGCAAAGACAGACATCAAATTCCAGGCCTTAGAGAAAAGTGCGACACTTATGACAGCTATACATGAGTCTGTCCTTGGGGATGATGTCAAATACCTAGCTGGTTAGCCTTCACAGTCCTTGCCAGGCAGTTTGAGATTTATAATAGAAATAACTTAAGGTGGTGGATTGAGTCAAAGAGGTAAAGCACATGTTGCAAAACCCAGGAAAACATTTTTAAGAAAGATTTGATTTTCCTACCTTCTGATATCAGAAAACAATTTTGTATAAAAAATCATTCTGTGTTGGTGTTTATTTCTAGTTCATATTACTGTTTGGAGAAGCAAGCAGGCTCCTGCTTTTCATTTGCACGATAACCAGTTTCCACTACCTGAGCCTCTATTGAAGTCATAAATTTATAATGATTTATGAATTATCATAGTAGTTCAACAATAGAAGCTGCCCATTTTTCTATTACACTTTCAAATAGAAAACATTGGTAAGATGGGAAAACTTTAATTATAATGGCTTAAAAAATGTGCAGATTATCTTTAAATTTCTAAATTTCTTTAAATTTCTAAAATTTAAAACATAGAGGATTCATACATTATTACTGTTTTCAAAGCTTTCATCATATTTTTAAAATCCTTACTTTCTTTTTAATATGTATATTTATTTTTTTTAAAGCAGCTATTTCCCAGCCTATGACTTTGGAGATATATCCATAAACCAATATAGCAGCAGGGTTATTGAATCAGCTTTGGGTCTCAAGAGTTGCTTCAGATGTACACGTTTGTGAATTTTATTGTATTTGTAGAATACATTTTTTTTAAAGATATAGTTCCATCTGTTTCTCAAGACTGCTTTTCAGATAGAGTGACATATCCCAGGATGACTGCTTCTAATTATGTCAGTCGCACTTGACACATAACTGCACAAATGAACAATGTACGCTTTTGGTTGGGCATTAACTTATGTGTACAACCTTTGGCATCTGTGTTCACAAATGCATGTTTTTGAAAATCACCTTTCTTTATAAATGACAATAATTGAAGTTAAGGACACAAAGAAACTTGCATTTGTAGTCCAGAATTTTAAGTGGTCCATAATACGATGTATGGAAATTGGAAATGTGAAGGACAGTTTTGTATATTTGTTACTAACTCAGATCATTAAAATTAAAACAATTTTTTAAACAACAAAATCAGAATGTTTTGGGGTATTTTTTTAAGAATTGAAAACTGAGGTATTGTATTATCCAAAAGCATCGTCATGTTATAGATTCCTCACATAACACTCATCATCTCACAGTGTCCTAAACCAGTTACTAGATATGAGTGCTATAGGGCCCACCCATCTTTTTCTCAAATGGTTGCATCAACATTTGATGAAATATACAGCCTCAGCTGACAATAACAGAAAATACTTGAGTTTCTATGTTAAGATACAACTCTTTTAGCCCTTTTCCACCTATAAAGAGGTATAAATCCACTGTCACTTTACTAATTTTTATTTGAAAATACAGACAATCCTCCACTTTAAACGATTTGACTTACAAGTTTTCCTCTTTACGATGTATGAAAGCGATACACGTTCAGTAGAAATGGTGCTCAGAAGTTTGAATGTTGATCTTTTTCTGGGCCAACGGGATGTGCATGATCCTGCCTCATGATGCTGGCAGTGCAGGGAGCCTCAGCTCTCAGTCCGTCCGGCAATCACGAGGGTGAACAGCTGATACACTGCAACCACTCTGACCCCAGTCACCCGTTTTGTTTCCCACTTTCAGTGCAGTATTCAATCAGTTACAAAAGATACTTGACACTATTACTCAGCAGGCTTGTGTGAGATGCTTCTGTCTGACTGTGAGTGTCACTGCTCTGAGCGTGGTCACTGCAAGCAAGGCTAAGCTGGGACATTTGCTAGGTTTGATGTACCAAATGTATTTTTGACTTAGGATATTTTCAACTTAAGATGTTTTATTGAGACATAACCCCATCATAAGTTGAGGAAGATCTGTACTGCAAAGTTGGAAGTAATTGCTAATAACTAGATTTTTTTAATTATCTGTGCAAACTATTGAGTAGGTGAAAAGGAGTTTGTCCTGACCCTTTCATTTTCAGAATAATAGTATTTTGCCTTAACTTTCTTATAATATCTTTAAATATTAAATATTTCAAGTAATAATATTGTCAGCATGTTTGTTGTGTTTAGGTTTGGTGTAAAAGCACTTTTCATTCCTTGATTAATTGTACGCAGTTCAAAAATCATTAATCAATGATCTCTATCAAAAGAAAATGTTTTCTTTGAGGAAGATTAGCCCTCAGTTAACTACTGCCAGTCCTCCTCTTTTTGCTGAGGAAGCCTAGCCCTGAGCTAACATCCGTGCCCATCTTCCTCTACTTTATACATGGGATGCCTACCACAGCATGGCATGCCAAGCAGTGCCATGTCCGCACCCGGGATCCGAACCAGCCAACCCTGGGCCGCTGAGAAGCAGAAAGTGTGAACTTAACCACTGTACCACCGGGCAGGCCCCTCAAAAAATATTTTAAAGTTCTGTAACATCCTTGTTTTGTTATCCATTGGTTGCTGAAATTGCTGTTCATTTTAGTATTTTCCACAAAATATTTTAGAAAACAGTCACTATTCAAATTACCAGTATGCAAGCCTAAACGATAGCCTTGATTCCACACTGCTTTGTCAAGGTCTTGTGATTCAGAGAAGCTCTAAACGCAATTATTTAACCTGACTCTTTTCAGGGAAGATGTGAAAGAGGGGACTTCTACTCTTTGTTTTCCATGTGGAAATGTTTTTATTACCAGAAAAATAAAGCGACTCCTTCCTGCTGTTTAAAAAAAGGTCATAGAATATAAAAAAGTGTAAAGAAAAAGGTCTAAACCACTCTACCAAATCTTGACACCAGCCTAAAATATGCTTTCAGTCTATGGAAAGGGTACAAGATTAGGTATTAGGAACTGGTCCTTTTCTGTGGTGTGGCCTTAAGTAAATTCTAGATTTCAGAGATGCCCATGTTCAAATGAAAATTAAAAGGCACGTTTCAAAGTGAAATAGAAAAGATCTGGATTATTGATCATGTTAGGTTATGCATATATCTGTTCAGTTAGCATGAATAATTTGGTGCTGGCAAGTTTCAAATAAAAGGAAGATAAAATTACCTGTTAGTCTATTGTTAACCTTATTTATTTTGTAATGTTAATCAGGAGTCTGCAAAAATAACTTATGTTTTACATATAATTTACCTGTGATGCATGGAGAAGTTATTGTTTTCTCTCACATCCATTATAGATGTTCCTTTAATTTAGCTCCTTAAAGTATTTAGAATAAGGCAAGAGTGAAGATCATTTAAGACAGAATAAAAAATAATGGAGATGGTAGAAATGCTTTTCTTAAATTGCAGCCAGTTATCTTTGTCCTCTCCTTACCCTCTTCACAACATTTCCATGGTTTTCATTGCCTTTAACCCAAACTCTGTCACAGTTTGCAAAGCCCTTTATGAAATGTCCCTCCTTAACTTCCCCTGCCCTTCAGGAACTTCTTTAAATTCCTCAAATGTGTGTGTGTGTGTTTTTGCCTCCAGTCCTTCATGTTCCCTCTGAACTATTCCTTCAGATTTCACTTTAGTATCATTTCTGTTGAACTATATTGGATGCCCTGTGACTCCTATAGTGCAGCATTTACCACACTCTGGTGGTTGCTTGACGGCTGGTCTCTTTTGTGCTCCATCTTATCTCCTAATGAGAGGACCCTTGGGTGTTTTCCTCACCACTGCATTCCTAGCATCTAGTGCAGTATCTGGTCTCATTAAATATTTGCTGAATAACTGGATACATGAAAGGAGAGTTACAGGGACCATTAAAAAGGTAAAACAGGAAAGTATTCATTGCATTTTGCAATAAAGGCATTAATGACCTTAGCAATAGTAATTGCAACATCAGAAGAAAATGGCAGTACCAAGAGTTTGTATAATGCAAAAATTGCTGGTATTTTAAGAAAAAGTGGAATGTGGTGGCCACCATTTTTTACATTTTGTCCTAATATGCAGAGAGAGCCCTGGTACCAGGAATTCACATTTCTCTTGTCTTTTGGGCGGGAGACTCTTCAGCTAGAATAATCAGGGAAGAAAGTCCTAGTTAAAGTTGGTGTTTCTGTTAGATGCACTCATTGTGAGCAAAGTCCTCTGGTGGGAGAGTTCATTTACTGGGGAGGATCAGGAAAGGCTTCATGGAGGCCGTAATGATTAAGCTGAACCTCAGAGGTCGGGAGGACTTTAAACAGAGATGGATGAGCAAGACGGCAATATATTTAGTTTGTATCAGGAGAATGGTGTCTGCTTCTGTTCTGCCACTAGCTCTATTCTCAGGCATGTCCTGTGACACTTAATCTGGATCTGTTTTCTCATCCTGAAAATGAAGCAATAAATAAAGTCTTAAGCTATTAATGTTCTTTAATTCTAGATAGGGAGACTGGAATGTTGGGAGAAATGCCCAGTGGTTCAGTTTGGCAGCACCTAAAGAGAGAGACAGCATAAGAGTAAGTATGGAAAGGCCTTACTGCATTATTTACTATCTTGTACTAACTTGCAAGACTTTCAAAATATTTAAGCAACTAATTTGTACACTCACCCCACCATCAGCTCTTAGTGTATCTTGTGACGGTAGTGTGAGATTAATTAGAAACATGTCTGATATCAGCAGTCAATTATGAAGTATTTAAGGACTGTAGCCAAATAGTCTTCACCTGTCTCCAACAGCATGGTCTTGTACACAATAGGCACTTAAAAGTTATGTGTTGAGTAGATAGTGAATAGATAAATGAGGGTTTATTTGGGTACGGGTTCGGGTTCGGGTTAGGATTCAGGTTTGGGTTCGGTCTAGGGCTAGGGCTAGGGTCAGGGTCAGGGTCATGGTCAGGCCTAGGGCTGGGGCTGGGGCTGGGGTCAGGGCTGGGTTTGGGGCTGGGGTCGGGGTCGGGGTTAGGGTTAGAGGTTAGTGTTGGGGTTGGGACTAGGGCTAGGGCTAGGGCTAGGGCTAGGGGTTAGGGCTAGGGCTAGGGATTAGGGTTAGGGCTAGGGCTAGGGCTAAGTCTAGGGCTTAGGGTTAGGGCTGAGGCTAGGGTTTAGGGTTAGGGTTAAGGCTAGGGCTAGGGCTAGGCTTAGGGCTAGGCTTAGAGTTAGGGCTAGGGCTAAGGTTAGGGTTAAGGCTAGGGTTAGGGTTGGGCTTAGGGCTAGTGTTAGGCTTAGGGTCAGGGTTTGAGTAAATGTTTGGGTTCGGATTCAGATTCGGGTTCAGATTCGAGTTCAGGCTTAGTGTTTTTGGTTAGGGTTGGGTTTAGGGTAAGGGTTATTGTGAGGGTTATGGGTTATGGTTTGGGTCATGGTTGGGGTTGGTGTTATGGTTGTGGTTGTGGTTAGGCGGTAGGGTTTTTGCTAGGCATTAGGGTTGTGTGTGGGTTAGGGTTATGCTTAGGGTTGGGGTATGGATTAGGGTCATGGTTTAGGTTAGCTGGGTTAGGGTTATGGTTATGTTTAGGGTTAGGATTTAGTGTCAGTGTCAGGATCAGGGTCAGGGTCAGTGTTAGGCTTAGGGTTAGGGATATGGTTAGGTTTATGGTTAGGGTCAGGGTTAGGGTTAGAGTTAGATAGAGTTAGAACATCTGCTCTAAGCCATGTCCTACATTGCTCTAGAGGTGGAAGGCACAAAGCACTGAGTCAGTCCCTCCAAGGGAGATAAGCCACAAGCTGTCTTGCTTCCAGCTCTTTGGGAAGCTAAGAAACAACTCGCTCTACACAGTGCTCTTACAGCCTACCGGGAACGTTTCATACAAAGGCCTGTGAAACGCAGTTTCTTTCCAGCCCTGATCTCACTGAATTAGAACTTCTGCTCTGCCATGTCCTACATTTCCCTAGAGGTGGAAGGCACAAAGCCCTGCCTCCTTTGCTCAAGGGGAGACAGGCCACAAACAGTCTTGCTTCCAGCTCTTTGGCAAGCTGAGAAAGAACTCGCAGTTGGTTGCGGTGTGTCTGGGAGGTGGTTCTGGCCTGCTCGGCAGGTGGTTCAGGCGTGTCTGGCAGGTGGTTGCGGTGTGTCCTGGAGGTGGTTTCAGTGTGTCCGGCACTTGGGTTTTGCATGTCGGTGAGGTGGTTCCGGCATGTGATTCTGGAGTGTCCACCAAGTGGTTCTGGCATAGCCGGCAGGTGATTTTGACTTGTCCGGCAGGTGGTTCCGGCGAGTCGAGCAGGTGTTTCCGGCACGCTCGACAGGTGGTTCAGGCGTGTCCGGCAGGTGGTTGCAGCGTCTCCGGCACGTGCTTCTGGCACGTCTGAGAGGCGGTTCTGGCATGCCCGGCATGTGATTCCGGAGTGTCTGCCAAGTGGTTCTAGCGTAGCCGGCAGGTGATTTAGGCGTGTCCCGCAGGTGGTTCATGCGCATCCAGCAGGTGGTTGCGGTGTGTCCGGGAGGTGGTTCCGGCATGTCCGGCACGTGGTTCTGGCACGTCTGAGAGGCAGTTCTGGCATGCCCGGCATGTGATTGAGAAGCGTCCGCCAAGTGGGTCTGGCGTAGATGGCAGGTGACTTTGGCGTTTCCGGAAGTTGGTTGCGGCAAGTCAAGCAGGTGGTTCCGGTGTGCTAAGCAGGTGATTCCGGCGTGTCCGGCACGTGGTTCTGGCACGTGTGAGAGGTGGTTCCAGCATGCCCATCATGTGATTGCAGATTGTTGCCAAGTGGTACTGCCGTAGCCAGTAGGTGATTTTGGCGTGTCCAGCAGGTGGTTCCGGCGAATTGAGCAGTTGGTTCCGGCATGCCCATCATGTGATTCTGGACTGTCCACCAAGTGGTTCTGGCATAGCTGGCAGGTGATTTTGGCGTGTCCTGCAGGTCTTTCTGGAGTTTTAGGCTCGTGGCTCCAACTTGAAAGACAGGTGTTTGTGGCATTTCTTGCCCCCTGTTCTGACATATTCAGCAGGTGGTTTCAGTGTTTCTGGCACCTGGTTGCGGCATATCCAACAGATGGTTCCAATGTGTCTGGCATGTGGTTGTGCTACGTTTGGAAGGAGGTTCCAGCGTGTCTGTTGTGTGCAGCTGGCATGTTGAAGAGATGGTTCTGCAGTGTCATAACCATTGTTCCACTGTGTCTGGCAGGTGGTTACAGGTGTTCTGGCATGCATGGTGGGTGCTTCTGGTGTGCCTGGTGGGTCGTTCTGGCATGAATGTGTGGTGGTTTGAGAGTGTGTGGAGGGTTGTTTTGGCATGTCTCCTGGGGTTTTCCGGCATCTAAGGGGCATGATTCCTTTTCATAAGTCGGGTGAGTTTGTTCTCAGCTTCCTAAAGAGATGGAAGCAAGAGGGTCTGTGGCTTGTTGCCCCTTGAGGGGTGGAGCCAGTGCATTGTGCCTTCCACGTCTAGAGCAATGGAGGGCAAGGCTGAGAGCAAAGGGGCCTTTCTGACACGGGTGCTTTCCAACACTCTCTCCACCAGTGCACAACTGTGGTTGGTAAAAAGCATATTGTCTATCTCCTCCTAAGCACGTGGATGCACAATCATTTGGGACTCAGCCCAGTTGCTTAAGGGGAAGATGCAGGCATTTCCTCTGAGTCGGGTTGGCAAGGTGGAATTGCGGCAGAAGCAGAAATTCTAAAGCAGCGAGTTAAGGGCTGGGAAGAAATGCAATTTCAGCTGCCTTTGTATGAGAGGTTCCTGGTATGCTGTAATAGGACTGTGGAAAGTGAGTTGTTTCTCAGCTTCCTAAAGAGCTGGAAGCAAGACAGTTTATGGCTTGTCTCCCATTGAAGGATGGAGGCAGTGCTTTTTGCCTTCCACCTCCAGAGCAATGGAGGGCACGGCTGAGACCAAAGGGGGCTTTCTGACATTGGTGCTTTCTGACACTCTCCAAACCATTGCTCAAGGGCGGTTGGTTAAAAGCGTATTGTCTCTCTCCTCCTCAGCATGTGGAACCACAATCATCCGGGCCCCGTCCCCATCGCTTAAGGGGAAGATGTAGGCATTTCATCTGAGCCGGGTTGGCAAGGTGGAAATGTGGCAGATGCAAATGTTGCAGATCGGCGAGTTAGGGCTGAAAACAAATGGCGTTCAGCTGCCTTTGTATGAGATGTTCCCAGGACGCTGTAAGAGCACTGTGGAATGTGAGTGCTTTCCCAGCTTCCTAAAGAGCTAGAAGCAGGACAGTTTATGGCTTGTCTCCCATTGAAGGATGGAGGCAGTGCTTTGTGCCTTCCACCTCTAGAGCAATGGATGGCACAGCTGAGAGTAAGAGGGACTCTGCCATAGGTGCTTTCTGACACCCTTCAGGGTTGGAAGCAGTGACTTGTGACTTCCACCTCTAGAGCAATAGAGGGCCCACTGATAGCAAAGGGGGCTCTCTGCCATAGGTTCTTTCTGACACCCTTCAGGGGTGGAGCCAGTGCCTTGTGCCTTCCACCTCTAGAGAAATGGAGGGCATGGCTGAGAGCAAATGGGCCTTTCTGACATAGGTGCGTTCTGACTCTTTCTGCACCAGTGCACAATGGCGGTTTGTAAAAAGCCTATTGTCTGCTTCTCCTAAGCATGTGGAGGCACAATCATCTGGGCCTCGTCCCCGTTGCTGAAGGGGAAGATGTAGGCATATCGTGGAAGCCGGGTTGGCAAGGTGGAAATCTGGCAGAAGCAGAAGTTCCAAATCGGCGAGTAAAGGGCTGAAAAGAAATGGCATTTCAGCTGCCTTTGTATGAGATGTTGCCAGGACACAGAAAGAGCACTGTTGAAAGCGAGTTCTTTCTCAGCTTCCTAAAGAGATGGAAGGAAGATGGTCTGTGGCTTATCGCCCCTTGAGGGGTGGAGCCAGTGCATTGTGCATTCCACGTCTAGAGCAATGGAGGGCACGGCTGAGAGCAAAGGGGCCGTTCTGAAATAGGTGCTTTCTGACACTCTCTCCACCAGTGCGCAATGGTGGTTTGTAAAAAGCGTATTGTCTATCTCCTCCTAAGCAGGTGGACGCTCAGTCCTTTGGGACTCAGCCCAGTTGCTTCAGGGGAAGATGCAGGCATTTCCTCTGAGCTGGGTTGGCAAGGTGGAATTGTGGCAGAAGCAGAAGTTTTAAAGTGGTGAGTTAAGGGCTGGCAAGAAATGCCGTTTGACCTGCATTTCTGAGAGTTTCCCCATAGGTGGTTCCCGGGAGTCGAGCAGGTGGTTCTGGCGTGCTCGGCAGGTGGATCAGGCACATCCGGTAGGTGGTTGCGGTGTGTCCCGGAGGTGGTCCGGCGTGTCCAGCACGTGGTTCTGGCACGTCTGGTTGGTGGTTCCGGCATGCCCGGCATGTGATTCCGGAGTGTCCACCAAGTGGTTCTAGCGTAGCCGGCAGGTGATTTTGGCGTCTCCGGCAGGTGGGTGCGGCGAGTCGAGCAGGTGGTTCTGGCGGGCTCGGCAGGCGGTTCATGCATGTCCGGCAGGTGGTTGCGGTGTGTCTGGGAGGTGGTTCCAGCGTGTCCAGCATGTGGTTCTGGCACGTCTGAGAGGTGGTTCCGGTATGCCCAGCATGTGATTGCGGAGTGTCCGCCAAGTGGTTCTGTCGTAGCTGGCATGTGGTGCAGACTCGACCGGCAGGTGGTTGTGGGTTGTCTGGGAGGTGTTTCCAGCGTGTCTGGCAAGTGGTTCTGGCACGTCTGAGAGGTGTTTCTGGCTGTGTCCGGCAGGTGGTTGCAGCGAGTCGAGCAGGTGGTTCGGGCATGCTCGGCAGGTGGTTCAGACACGTCTGACAGGTGGTTGCGGTGTGTCCGGGAGGTGGATCCGGCGTGTCAGGCACGTGGCTCTGGCACGTCTGAGAGGTGGTTCTGGCATGCCCAGCATGTGATTCCGGAGCGTCCGCCAAGTGGTTCTGGTTCAGCCGGCAGGTGATTTTGGCGTGTCCAGCAGGTGGTTCCAGTGTGCTCGGCAGGTCGTTCAGGCACAGCCGGCAGGTGGTTGTGGTGTCTCAGAGAGGTGGTTCCGGCATGTCCGGCACGTGGTTCTAGCACGTCTGAGAGGTGGTTCCGGCATGCCCAGCATGTGATTCTGGAGTGTCCGCCAAGTGGTTCCACCGTAGCCGCAGGTGATCTTGGCGTGTCCAGCCAGTGGTTCCGGCGAGTTGAGCAGGTGGTTCCGGCGTGCTCGGCAGGTGGTTCAGGCGTGTCCAGCAGGTGGTTCTGGTACATTCGGAAAATGGTGTCTGCCTGTCGGTTGAGTGCTTGTGGCATGGCCAGGAGTCAGTTCTGGCATGTCAGACTGATGGTTCTATTGTGGCCGGTGGGTGGTTACAGGTGGTTCTGGCGTGTCCAGTGGGTGCTCCCGGTGTGTCTGGTGGGTCATTCTGCATGTCTGTGTGGTGCTTCTGGAGTTTCCGGCATGTGGTTCCAGCATGGATGTCAGGGTTTTCCGGCGTCCAAGTGGCGGGGTTCCCACGTATCCAGCAAGTGGTTTTGGCATGTCTGGCAGGTGGTTCCGGGGAGTCAAGCAGGTGGCTCCGGCGTGTTCAGCAGGTGGTTCAGGCGTGTCCAGCCTGTGGTTCTGGTCTGTCCAGCAGGTGGTTCTGGCAAGTCAAGCAGGTGGTTCCAGTGTGTTCGGCAGGTGGTTCAGGTCTGTCCGGGAGGTGGTTCTGGCATGTCCAGCACGTGGTTCTGGCATATTTAAGAGGTGGGTCTGGCATGCCAGGCATGTGATTCTGGAGTGTCCGTGAAGTGTTTCTAGTGTATCCAGCAGGTGATTTTGGCATGTGAGTCAAGTGGTTCTGGCGTGTCCTGCAGGTGCTTCTGGCTCCTACTGGATCTTATTCTCCTGTTTCCATAGTGTGCTGATGATGGTTTCAAAGTGTCCGACAGTTGGTTCCAGCGTGTCAGGCAGGTGGGTCACACATGTCCTGCCTGAATCATTCGGCTAAGGCATGAATGATTGTGCTTATACATGCTTAGGAGGAGAAAGACTATAGGATTTAAATCAACCGATATTTTGAAGTTAATAAAGAACTTGCTTTCCACAGTGCTATTACAGCATAGTGGCAACCGATCCTACTACCCTTGTGCACTGGTGGAGAGAGTGTCAGAAAGCACCTATGTCAGACAGACCAAGTTTGCTCTCAGCTATGTCTGACGTTGCTCTAGAGATGGAAGGAACAAAACAATGCCTCCATCCCTCAAGGGGAGACGAGCCACAATCCATCTTTCTTCCAGCTCTTTAGGAATCTGAGAAAGAACTCGCTTTCCAAAGTGCTCTTAAAGCATACTGGGAACATCTCATACAAAGGAAGCTGCAATGCTGTTTCTTTAGAGCCCTTAATTCATTGCTTTAGAACTTCTGCTTCTTGGACATTTGCATCTTGCCACCTGGCTCAGACGAAATGCCTACATCTTGTCCTTAAGCAACAGGGTTGAGGACTGAATGACTGTGCTTCCACATGCTTAGGAGGAGACAGACAATAGGCTTTTTACCAACCACTGTTGTGCACTGGTAGAGAGAGTGTCAGAAAACACCCATGTCAGAAAGGCCCCTTTGCTCTCAGCCATGCCCTCCATTGCTTCTGAGTTGGAAGGCACAAGGCACTGGCTCCACCCCTCAAGGGGAGACAAGCCACTGACCATCTTGCTTCCATCTCTTTAGGAAGCTGAGAAAGAACTCGCTTTCCACAGTGCTCTTACAGCGTCCTGGGAACATCTCATACAAAGGCAGCTGGACGCCATTTCCTTTCAGCCCTTAACTCACTGATTTTGAACTTCTGCTTCTACCACATTTCCACCTTGCCAACCCGGCTCAGACGAAATGCCTACATGTCCCCTTAAGCAACAGGGATGAGGCCCAGATGATTGTGCTTCCACATGCTTAGGAGGAGACAGGCAATAGGCTTTTTACAAACTGCCATTGTGCACTGGTGGAGAGAGTGTCAGAAAGCACCCATGTCAGAAAGGCCCCTTTACTCTCAGCCATGCCCTCCATTGCTCTAGAGGTGGAAGGCACAGGGCACTGGCTCTGGCTCCACCACTCAAGGGGTGACAAGCCACAAACCATCTTGCTTCCAGCTCTTTAGGAAGCTGAGAAAGATCTCGCTTTCCACAGTGATCTTACAGCGTCTGGGGAACATCTCATACAAAGGCAGCTGAAGGCTGTTTCTTTTCAGCCCTTAAGTCACCGATTTTGAACTTCTGCTTCTGCCACGTTTCCACCTTGCCAACCCATCTCTGATGAAATGCCCACATCTTCCCCTTAAAGAATGGGGATGTGGGCTGGATGATTGTTCTTCCACATGCTTAGGAAGAGAGAGACAATAGGCTTTTAACAAACCGCCATTCTGCTCTTCTGTAGAAAGTGTCAGAAAGCACATATGTCAGAAAGACTCCTTTGCTCTCAGCCATGCTCTACCTTGCTCTAGTGGTTGAAGGCACAAAGCACTGTCTCCATTTCTCTAGGGGAGACAAGCCAAAAACCATCTTGCTTCCAGCTCTTTAGGAAGCTGAGGAAGAACTCACCTGACTTATACCAAGGAACCATGCCCCTTAGACAGTGGAAAACTCTGAGGGACATGCCAAAACCACCCAGTGCACTCTGTCTAACCACCAAATAGTCATGCCAGAATGACCCACCAGACACACCAGAAGCACCCACAGTACATGCCTGAACCACCTGGAACCACCTGCCAGACACAGTGGAACAATGATTCTGACATGGCAGAACGTTCTCTTGGACATGCCAGCAGCACACAACAGACACCCCAGAACTATCTTCCAAACATAGCAGAACCACATGCCAGACACATTGGAAACACCTGTTGGATATGCTGCAACCAGGTGCCAGATACACTGAAACCACCTGCCAAATACATCAGAATGAGGTGTCAGACACGCCGCAAACATCTGTCATACAAGCCAGAACCACCAGCCAAACACGCCAGAACAACCTGCCAGAAATGCCAAAATCACCTGCCAGATACACCAGAACCAGGTCCTGATATGCCAGAACCAATTCCCGGAAAAGTCCAGAACAACCTGCCAGAAACACCGGACTCAACCACTGGACATGCGGGAATGAACAGCCAGACACATCGGAATGAACACTCTGAAAGCACCAACTGCACATGATGGAATCACATCTCGGACACATGGTAGCCACCTGCCGGACACACCGGAACCACCTTCAGAACATAGTGGAACCACATGCCAAACACACAGGAACCACCTGCCAGACACCATGGAACCAACTGTCAGATACGCCAGAACAAGGTGCCTGTATGCTGAAGCCACCTGCCGAATCACCAGAACCATGTGCTGGACACGCCAAAACCATGTGACGGGTACATCAGAAACAGGTCCCACAGAGGCCAGAACCAGGTTCTGACATGCCAGGACCACCTGCTGGACACGCCTGGTCCACCTACCAGTCTTGCAAGAACCACCTCCCGGATACACTGGAAACAGGTGTAGCACACGCCAAGACCAGGTGCCAGACACGACTGAAACACCTGCCAGACATGCCAGAATCAGTTGCCAGACATGCTGGAACCACATGCCACACATGGTGAAATCACCTGCCAGATATGCCAGAACCATGTGTTGCACAGGCCGGAATCACCTACCGGACATACCGGCACCACCTGTTGGATACGCCGCAACCGAGTGCCTGATTCGCTGAAACTACCTGCCAGACAAGCCAGAACCAGGTGTCGGACATGCCTGGACAACCCACCGGACATGGAAAAATCACCTGCATGATACCCCGTAACCATGTGCCACACAGAACGGAACTACCTGCCAGACATGCCAGAGCCACCTGCTGGATACGCCAGACACAGCCACAGCACACTCCGGAACCAGGTGCCCCACATGACTGATCCACCTGCCGGACAAGACTGAACCATCTGCCGGACATGCCAAAACCACCTTCTGCATGTGCCAGAACCATCTGTGGAAAACGCCAGAACCACCTGCCACACTTGTGTGTCTGGAATACCCGCCAGAAGAACCTGACATCCATGCCAGAACCACCCACTGGACACTCTGGAACCACCACACAGACATGCAGAACGACCCACCAGACACACCAGAAGCACCCACCGGACACACCAGAACCATCTAGAAGCACCCGCCAGACACACTGGAACCATCACTCTGACATGCCAGAACAGACTCCCGGCAATGCCACAAGCACTCAACAGACAGGCCAGAACCATCTTCCAAATGTACCAGAAAATCATGCCAGACACACAGGAACCACCTGCCAGAAACTTCGGAACCACCTGTTGGTTATGCTGGAAGCAGGTGCCTGATACAGACAAACCACCTGCCGAATATGCCAGAAGGAGGTGCCAGACACACCACAAACACCTGCCAGACAAGCCGAAACCACCAGCCTAATATGCCGGAACAACATGTCGGACACGCCAAAATCACCTGCTGGATACACCGGAACTAGGTCCAGGATATGCCAGAATCAATTTCTGGAAAAGGCTGGATCAACATGCCGGACATGCCAGAAACACCCACTGGACATGCGGGAACCAACTGCCAGACATGCTGGAACCAACACCTGGACACTCTGAAAGCACTAATGGCACACGATGGAACCACATGTGAGCCATGTGCCTACCTTGTGCCAGTGGACCCTGAACAACGAGCCAACATCTCTCGACCTTGGTACAGCCTTGCTTGAACCACATGCCATCCGCATCTGAGCCACAAGCCAGCCACACCTGAACCACACGTCAGCCACACTGGACTCACGCATAAGCCACATGTCAGCCATGTCTGAGCAATGTGTCACCAACACTTGAACCTGTCCTCCATTGCTGCCCCATGCGCCAGCCACACAAGAACCTCGCACCAGCCACACCTGAGCCCCATGCCAACCATGCCTGAACCACACATCAGGCACACCTGAACAATGTGTGAGCCAAGCCTGAATCACAAGTCAGGCACAGCTAAGTCACGTGTGAACCATGCCTGAGCGACAAGTCAGCCACACCTATACCACGTGCAAGACACGCCTGAGTCACGTGTCAGCCACAGCTGAGTCACGTGTCAACCACACCTGGGTCATGTGTCAGCCACAACTGAATCACATGCCAGACACGCCTGAATGACCATTGAGCCACACATGAGTCACATTCCAGCCACTCCTGCACCAGACGTCAGCCATGCCTGAGTCACATGTGAGCCAGGGCTGAAGAACATGCCAGAAAAGCAGCCTGAATCACATTTGCACGATGCATGAGTCATGGTGTAGCCACACCTGAGCCACATGTCAACAACACCCAGCATGTTTCACACATGCCTGAGTCACATGTCAGCCATGCCTGAACCACCAGTCACCCATGCCTGAACCACACATCAGCCACACCTGAACAAAATGCGTGCCATGCCCGAGACACGTGTCAGAAATGCCTGAGTCTCGTGTCAGCCACGCCTGAGCCATGTGCCAACAATGCCAGAGCCACATGTGAGCAAGGCTGGAGTAACGCCCCAGCCATGTGTGAGCCTCACCTGAGACATGTGTTAGCCATGTGTGACAAACTCCTGAATCATGTGTCAGCCACACCTGACCCCGGTCTGAGGAACGCCTGAACTACGTGTGAGCCATGGTTGAACAACCTGTGAGCCACGCCTGAATCACGGGTGAAACCCTCCTGAACAATATGAGACCTCCACATGGGTCATGTGTGAGCCACACCTGAGTTACACCTGAACCATGTGTGAGCCTCCCTGAACCATGCCTGAACCACATGTGACACTCGAACCACATGTGAACCACGCATGTTCAATGCTTGAACCACACATGAGGCACATGGGAGCCACACGTGAAACACGGCTGAGCCATGCGTGAGCCACATGCCAGACATGCCTGAGTGTGTGGGAGCCACGTGTCAGCAACGTGTGAGTCACGTGGGAGCCACACATGAACGACATGTCACCCATATGTGAAGCAAATGTCTGCCACGCATGGATACTGTGTGATGAATGCCTGAGTCACGTGTCAGCCATGCCTGAGACATGTGTCAGCCACACTGGAGTCATGTTTCACACATGCCTGAGTCACATGACAGCCACGCCTGAACCACACGAAGGCCATGCATGAACCATGTGTGAACCACACCTGTGTGACGTGTCAGGCACACCTGTGTCACATGGCTGCCTCACCTGAGTCATGTGCCAGCCACTCCTGAATAACGTGTGTGCCACTCCTGAGTCACGTCTCAGCAGTGCCAAAGTCACGTGCCAGCCACACTTGAAACACATGTCAGCCTCACCTGAAGCACGTGTCAGCCACGCTGGCACAACTTGCCTGCCATGCCTGAACCACGTGCCAACCATGCCACAAACACATGTGAGCCACACCTGAGCAACACCACAGCCATGCATGAGCCACACCTGAGCCACACTTGAGCCATGACTGAGCCATGCCTGAACCACTTATGTGCCACACTTGAACCACGCTTCAACCACACCTAAACCACATGTGAGCCACACCTGAACCATGCCTGAGCCACGTTTGGGCCACGTGATAGCCACACCTGAACCACATGTGAACCATGCCTGAACCACATATGAACCAGACTTGAGCCACAGCTCAACCACATGTGAGCCATACCTGAACCGCATCAGAGGCCTTGTTCCCATTCAGATACCACAGCTTGGCCCATGCACACTGGCTCAACTCATGCTGCTGTCACTGAACACCAGATGTCACCACTTGACAGTCTACCTCAGCAGATGGACTCCACAGATGCCTGCTTCTGATTTGAGGCTTGTGTCACTGATTTTTGAGTTAACAATTCACACCTGTGTCTGCTTGGTGGTGCTAATAAGGTGCCTGTGCCTGCAAGGGAGGCTGGGAGATCCAGCTTCTGACCTCTGCCCAGAGGAGCCTTTTTTTTCTGTGAGGAAGACTGGCCCTCAGCTAACATATATTGCCAATCTTCCTCTTTTTTCTTGAGGAAGATTGCTGCTGAGCTAACATCTGTGCCTATCTTCCTCTACTTTGTGTGGGATGCTTCCACAGCATGGCTTGATGAGTGCTGTTAGGTCTGTGCCTGGGATCCAAAGCTGTGAGCTCCAGGACACTGAAGCAACATGTGTGAACTTAACCACTACACCACCAGACGGGCCCCCAAGCCTAAACTCTTAAGGTGGAAAATTCACAGCACCAAAGAAGGGTGTTCAATGGTGTCAGGTGGTCAAAAATGTTTGAAGAGTTAGGGAGCGAGCAGAGAGATCCAAGATGGTGAGGGCTGAGAAGCGCCCATTTGCTTTTGTAGTTAGGAGGGCTTTGTTCTTGGGGTCCTTTATTGACTGTGGCCAACGCCTCCCCACAGGATTTGAGGCAGCATTATGTTCAAACCTGAGGACATCTGTAAATAGGCCAGAAGCCACCAAAGGAGAGGGGAATGATTGTTCTGGATTCCAGGAAAGCCCTCATGAGGGAAGGCAGCCAGGCTTGGAGCCCGTGGGCTTGGGCTGTTTTCTCAGGATCTGAGGGACTTGGGTGAGTGACTGGCCTGGGGAAAAGAGAAGGGAGGATGAAAAGCCAGGACCCAGTGGCACAGTCCCACCCTGGGGGCCCAGGGTTCTCAGGAGGCATTTCCCTTTACCAGAACTTGAGGAGCTTCTGAGCTGTGACTGGTGGCTTTTCTCCAATAGGCAGGATGCAAAAGATGGCCTGTTGGGATCAAAGAGAAAGCCTCCTATGCTGACAGGCACAGAATACCCATGCTGACAAGGAGCTGGGCAAGAGGAGCAGCTGGGGAAGAAAAGAGGTTTTCTGAGGAAAGAAAGAGAGGCCCGGTCAGCCCGTGTTTGGCCTCAGTTCTGTGCTAAGAACTGTGTGGCACCACGGGAAACAGGCCTGGGACCCAGGCCTTCCCTGGAAGGGCTCGGCCTAGTGTCCTCTATGGACAGCCATCCCAGCCATTCAACAAGCCTGGGATGTGGAACTGGGCACAGGGGCTCTGAGAGCACTGAGGATGGAGCATGACTGTGGTGGGCAGGGTGGGCCAAGCCATTGGGGAGGATATTCCACAGGAGATGCCATTGGCGAGTTAGCTTGGTGCTGCTCGTCTTGCAGGGCAGCAACATTTCCTTAGCTTGGAGGTGAGTTGGGGAAAAGCAAGACGTTTAGGACCAAGCTGGGGTGGGGGCTGGAGCCTACACTGCTCCAGCAGGAATGGAGGGCAGCAAGGGGTTTGCACTTGATCAAGCAGTGGTGGGAAGCTGGTCCAGGTGGTAGCTGAGGACTGCAGGGTCCCTCAGCGGGGGGCTGCTGGAGGAGGCCAGGCCAGTGGGGAGATGGTTGGTGGGATGGCCACGGGAGTCCACACTGTGGATGAAGAGGGGCCTGTGGGTGCCAGGGTGTCCAGGTTGGGCCTTCTTGCCCAGGGGAACTCTGGAGTCTTCTGGCTGCCCTCATTATGCCATTCACGGGCAGGGGGAGGCATGAGCAGCAGGTGATGCCAGGTGCCTCCTGCTGGTGTGTGGAGCACCAGGCAAAGCACGATATCCCATCTCATGCATAACCTGCACCCGAGAACAAAATTAGATTGAGAAGTAACTGGAGCCGAAGATTTCCAAAGCATTTCCCGTCAAGAAGCTGTTTGATTGCGTGTTTTAATTCTCTGAGTCCTCCTGCCTGGTGAAGTTCATTTTGTGGGGGATAGCTGGAGCAGGAGGAGCTGTGATGGGAGGGGAATGCTGGGGACCTGGTGCCTTGCCAGAAGGGAAAGGAGAGGCCTTCACCACTTGGTGGCCATGAGTCCTCTGTGCAGCTTCTTCTCCCAGGTGACCTGGTTCAGACCTCAAAGAACCCTGTGAAGAGGATGTGATTGTCCCCATTTTGTAAACAAGGACACTGAGGGGCAGAAATTACACAACCTGCTGAGGCCACATAAATCATGCACAGTTGGCTGAGGTGGCAAATACTGGCCCATTGGACTTTAAAACTCAAGCTGATGCCACTTAGGGCTGCACAGTGACTATTTCCATTTTTTCACCAGAAGGCTCTGCCTTCTTCCTCCTTCTCTTCTGCATTCCCTCCCTCTCTTCTTTGTCCATTGTCAAAGCCCAGGAACTGTGGGGGACAGGACAAGGAGCATATCCCCATTTTGCAGATTTGGAAAGCAAGGCTCAGTGAGGGCCAGTCATTTGTTGCAAGCACAGAGGGAGGAAACCAGTGGCAAATTCTGTGAAGTGTGATTCCTGTGTGTGGTCCCTACCTGACTGGGACCAGCAGGGTTAATAAATACAAGGAGATGACAACACCCCCTTCCACAATGTGTACATGGCAGGTTTTGAAACAGAAATACCAGGTGTCTGGCGGGAAGCCAGTCTGTTCCATCAGTGCCCGCCCCTCAGCCCCAGCCCCCTCCCGAGGAGGGCCTCCTCCAGCTCCACTCAGAGCCCTGTTGACTTCGGGCAGCCTGGGGGTGAGGATGCTCACACACTTCCAGCTGCTCATGGAGGAGAGCATTCTGTTCCTTCCTCAGGACCGTTCATGTCCTGGACTACAGGAAGAAAAAAACAAGAACCAATTTCTTGAGCTTGAGGGGCGTTCTGTGAAGAGAGAGGGAAGAGGCAGGAAAGGAATAGAGAAAACCAGGAAAGAAAATGTGGCTGGGGGCCGTGGGGTCCTAGGGCTCAGGCCTGGCTGTGCATGGCCTTCCAGGCAGCCCTCTCCCTTGCAGGGCCTTCTTCACTCGCTTCACTTATATAGGCAACAATTGTTCAGTTTTTATTTTTTTTGTCAAGAAAACTTTTGCTCAGATAAAACCTCTCTGCAAACCCCTTTAGGTAAGCCAGTCAGAAGGACGTTCAGTGGCTGAGGGAGCAGGAGTCCCAGAGACCCCAAAAGTCGCCCAGGAGGCCCAGAGGGACCAGGTGGAGCCCCCCTGGAGACCTGCGCACTGGCTGACTTTCACTGCCCTTCAGGCTCTGGTGCTCCCCAATTCCAAAGTGACTTTCAAGCCACACTTACACTGGCTGCTCACAGAACATGGTGTTCTCTGCTAAGCCTGTCTCGCAGGTCCCACCTCTGGGACCCTGGCCCTCCCATCTTATGCTCCAGCCAGCCACCCAGCTCCTGACCTCGGCCTGTGCCTGAGGAAGCTGCGACCCTGTCCCAAGCATACTGCCCCTCGAGGCTCATCGACTGGTGTGACAGGACCCATATGTACCGCCTCTTCTTTGCTAATGTGGGAGCTTGGGAAGGACATGTCACCTCTCTGAGCCTCAGTTCACCTGTCTGTGGGCAATAAGATGGTGAATAACCAGCAAAGTGAATCCAGGCCTGACTTGTGCACCTGTTCCGACATGATGCCCCTGGCTCAGTAGGGCATGAAGCACTATCACTTCTGTGGTCCCATTTGGGGCCCCCAATGGCCCATGAGGGAGGCAGGACAGGGGTGATCCCAGAACTGGCAATGGCTTGCAAGCAGGAGCCCCAGCTCCACTGGTCTCTCTGCAGTGTGGGACTGCTGCAGCCTCTCTGCTGGGAGGGCTGGCTCTTCAGCAGCCTGCAGGGCCGGCCGCAGCTCAACTGAATGGGCATTCTCTGCAGCACATCCAGTCTCTGTTCTCCCAGAGGGTGCCTCTGCAGGGGCTTGATTTTCCTTGGCGAGCAGCCCACCCGCCTAGCCTGTCTCTCATGTGGGCCCCTCAGCAGTGACCACCCGGCCTGGCTGCTGGGGTGGGGAAACAACTGGTGGAGTGGGGGCTCACCTTGCTGGGCCTTCTTGGTTCTAGGCCTGGCTCTCTGTGACACCTACCATCCTGCTGCCCTCTGGACCAGAAGTGGACAGGCCTGGTTTAGGAATTCTGATGGTCCCCAGGCCCTTTGCAGGAGCTCAGAAGCCTATCCAAGGCTTTTCTGGCTGACATACTTAGCTGTTGACCATGTCTTAAAGTAAAAGGGCTGTCAGCCACACCTAGGCAGAGAGCCCCATGAGGTGCGTTTCTCCCGTCTCTGGTGCTGTTTGATCTCCCCCAGGTGGGTGGCTTGGGATTGGGACTCAGGTTCACAGAGAAGAATGTTCAGAGAAGGCAGGGGACCTGCCTGAAGAAACAGTAAGGAGGTGGGGGGCTTTCTGGCTCCCAGTCCTGGGCTGGCTGTGCCTCGGTGGGCCTTCAGACCTGGTCCTTCAGCCCTTGCTAAAGGACTTTACCCCTTAGCATGAAAGGTCCAGTAGGTCCCTCTCATCATGCCTAATGTCATTTCAGACACTGCCTAGGTCCACGCCCCAGGAAGGGCCCTGCTCAGTGGACTTTGGTGGTTAAGGGCACAGGCTGCCTGGGTTTCTATTCATGGCCCCACTGTCCCCAGCCTGCATCATCTTCTGCCTGTGCAACCCTGAGCAAGTTACCTCACCTCTCTCAGCCTCAGTGGCCTCCTCTGAATACAGGTGGTACTGCCAGGCACAGCTAACAGTGGGGAGCACTCCCATGGGCCAGGCGCCTTTCCAAGTGCTTCATGGGCACTAACACTTCAGTCCTTTCAAATAGTCTCAGGAGGTGGTGTTATTAGCCCCATTTTATAGAGGAGGAAACTGAAGTTACAAAATAACCAGTAAGTAGCAGAGCTGGGATTGGAATCCTGCAGCAGTTCCCAGAGCCTGTGCTCAGCCACCCAATGACAATGATGACAGTAACAGTAACAATTTCAGCCTTATGGGACTGTTCAGCTGTTAGATGAGGGAGCGTGCATAAGACACGGAGATGAGGCCTGGTGAGTGGTGGAGCTACAGAGCCAGCCTCTGTCACCCATCCTGACCACTCCCTGCCTCCGCCGTTGGGCCACCCTCCCAGCCTCAGGGTGGATGTGGGGGCAGCAGCATGCACGGAGGCCAGGAAGTGGGAGAGTGCAGCACATGAACGTGTGAGTGCATGTGGGAGGCAGGGAGGCTGGAAGGCAGGCTCGTCCCTACGGTCCTTGTGGTCACCCCACTGGAGCAGGACTGGTGGGGAGACTTCCCCTCCTTCCACACACGAGGAAAGTGAGGCTGGGACCCCTTCCCACGTCGCTCAGCACATAAGAGGCCGCACTGGACTTTGGGCCCCCGTGGGTGGGCTCCATGCTGTGCTCCCAGCTGACAGTGGCCTTTGCTGTGCAAGCAGTGGGAGCCACACAGGTTTCTCACAGCGGCTTGGTGTGAGCAAGGCCGTGCCTTCAGACTGACCTGGATGTGCTCTCAGGGACACTGTGGAGCACAGTGGCATTCCTGAGTGTTCTCTCTGTGCCAGCCCTGTGCTAGGGGCTCTACATGGATTTCTTAATTTAATCCACACAACAGCCCTATGGGGCAGATGGGGTTGCCTTCACTTATGGATGAGAAAACTGAGACAGAGAGGTTAAGCAACTGGCTCAAGGTCACACAGCCAGCAAATGTGGTGCTGGGGTCTGGATCTAGACTGCCAGCCTGTGGCCCTCATCCATGACTACCGTGTCACACTGCCCACTTTTACAAAGATTTAATGTTTCCCAGTCTGGAAGGTTGCCTCGGGGGAGTGTGATGCATTCTGCATGTTCATTTTCCCTTTAGCAATCATCTGGTTTATATAGACTCCAACTCTTGGGAAGGAAGACTCAGCTATTGGATTTGGAAAGTGTGTTCTTCATTAGCAATCTGGAGTGGGCAGATGTGATGAGAATACTGTCAGCCCTGTGTTGGGGGGACTGGGTCACCTGCAAGTTTCATTCCAGCCATGGGACCCCATGATTCTGAAACGTCATGAGGCAAAAATACATTGTCAATATTCTCCAGCAAGCTTGGGTTGCACGTGTAGCATGACCAGGAGTGGAGGCATGGTGGGTCTCCATCAGTGATCTAATCTCCTGGCAGTCTTTTCCATTGTCATGCACTGTCCCAGGGCTCCACAGGGACCCGTCCTGGACCGACATGGGCAATTGGGCTTTTCTCCATCTGCTACTTATGATTACATTGAGCCCAACCCACTTTCAAAACACTGGTTTGTCACACAGGTTTCTCAGATAAGAGATGCACGTAGTCGTGTTGGAGTGACAGAAGTTCGCCCTCCTGCAGCAACAGCACCCAGGTCCGCCTCTGTGAACCGGCATTATTGAACCTCGTGCTGTACAGTGGCGCAGCCTGTGGAGGTCTGTAACAGGTAGCTCGCCCTTCTGCCAAGTGCATGTGTTGCTGGGGTTTGGACTTCCTATGTTTGAGCATATTGTTTTCCTGTCTTCATCCTTGCTGCTCACCTGTCACTTCTCCTAATGTCAGTATGCCTGGCTCTAGAAGTCTCTTTCCCCCTTCTTATTTTTCTGTTTTCAACCTGCTGGGGGCTGGGAAGCCGAGCCACAGAGCTCGTCAGAACTGTGTGCAAGGGACGGTTGGGCCTGCCAGAGCTGGTGCTCAGAGGGTCTCTAGGGACAGGCTTTGTCCCCATCTTCAGCCACTCACAGTCCGAGTGTCAGGGATGAGTTGCTGGATGGCATGTTTCAGATCAGCGGGACATCACTGTATTTACTGTTCCTGTGAGGGCTGGATGCTGGCAGGGGGAGGTCTGGTGGTACCTGGTGACTGGCAGGAATATGTGACTTGGCCAAGGTGCTCCTGGCATTCTGATCCTGTGTCAGACTTCCCCTGGTGTCTCTGACTTCGAGTATAACAGTGACCATGACATCTCTGAATTCGTGTCTCACACTTTCCCTGGCATCTCTGACTTTGAGTGTAACCCTCACTGTGCACCTCCCACTTCATCTGTCACACTTCGCATGGTGTCTTTGACTTCACATGTCTCACTGTCTGTGGCTTCTCTGACATCTGTCACACACACCATGGTGTCACAGAGTTTCTGTGTCATACTACCCCTGGTGTTTCTAACTTCATGTATAACAATCCCCCTGTTGTGTCTGAGATCGTGTGTAACACTTCCCCTGTCATATCTGACTTCATCTGTAACACTCCACCTGGTGTCTCTAACTTCATTGGTCACAATGCCTCTTGCATCTCTGACTTCATGTCGCACTCCCCCAGCATGTGTGACATTGTGTGTCACAATCTGCCTGGCATCTTTGACTTCATGTATAACAATCCACATTCTGCATCTGACTTCGTGTGTCACATTACACCTGGTGTCCCTGAATTTGTGTATCATATCCCCCATGCTGTCTCTGACTTCATGCTTTGCACACCACTCATGTCTCTTAATTCATGTGTGACACTCCCTGTGGCATCTATGAATTCCTCTGTCACACATGCCCTTGTGTTTCTGTCTTCCTGTGTAACACTACCCCTGGCATTTCTGACTTCATATGTCACACTCCCTCTGGTTCTCAGACTTCATGCGTAGCAGTCCATGTGGCTTGTCTTCAGTCATGTGTAACACTCCTCCATGGTGTCTCTGATTTCCTGTATAACACTCCCTGTGGTGTTCCTGTCTTTGTTTGTCACACATTCCATGTCATCTCTAAATTCGTGTGTCACTCTCTCCCTGGTGTCTTCGAGATCTTGTGTAACACTTCACATGGTATCTCTCACTTTGTGCTTCACATGCCCCTTGCATCTCTAAAGTCCTTTGTCACACTCTCTGTGGGATTTATGACTTCATCTGTCACACATGCCCTGGTGTTCTTTCTTCCTGTGTCTTCCTACCCCTGGCATTTCTGACTTTGTATGTCACACTTCACTGGTTCTCAGTCTTTGGGTGTAACCCTCCAGGTGGCAGGTCCTCAGTCATGTGTAACACTCCCCTGTGGTGTCTCTGATTTCCTGTGTAAAACTCTCAGTCACGTTACTCACTTTGTATGTCACCTACCCATGTCATTTATGACTCTGAGTAACACTGCACGTGGTGTCTCTGACTTCGTATTTAACATACCCCCATGGTGTGTCTGATTTCATGAGTAATACGCTCCCTTGTGTCTGTGAATTCATGCATGATGCTTCCCCTGGCCTAATTTACTTCGTGAGTAACACTCATTCTGGCATCTCTTACTTCATGCTTCACAGTCCACCTGGCAGCTCTGATTTAGTATGTAACATTTCTCATCTCCTCTCTGACGTCATGTTTAACATTCCCCATGGCATCTCTGACTACATGTGTAACACACACATTGGTGACACTGACATCATAACAATTCACTTGCTGTCTCTGACTTCATTTGTCACTCTACCTGTGGTTTCTTTAACTTCATTTGTAACATCTCTGACTTCATATGTCACACTCCCCAGTGGTTCTCAGGTTTAGTGTGTAACAGTCCACCTGTTGTCTCTGACTTCGTGTGACACTCTCCCCCTTGTGTCTCTGACTTCTTGAATCAAACTCCCCACGGCATCTTTAAATTCATTTGTAACACTCTCACTGGCATCTCTGAGTTCATGTGAAACCCTCACCCTGATGTCTCTGACTTTGTGCATAACTGTCTCACTGGCCTTTCTGGGTAACACTACCCCTGGTGTCTTTGACATCATTTGAAAGACTCTCCCTGGTGTGTTTGACTTTGTGCCAAATACTATCCAGTGTCATCTTTGACATCATTTGTAACAGTCCCCCTGTCATCTTTGACTTCATACGTAACACTCCCCATGGCATCTCTGACTTTGTGCAGAACTTCTCCTGCCATCTCTGACTTCATGTGTAACAATCCCTCTGTCATCTCTGACTTCATGTGTAACACTCCCTGGGGAATCTCGGAATTTCAGTGTCACAGATGAACCGTCATCTCTGACTTTGTGTGTCACACTATCCTTGGCGTCTCTGACATCTTGTGTAACACTCATCCTGGCGTCTCTGACTTTGTGTGTAAAAATCCCCAGTGGTGTCTCTGACTTCAGGTGCAAATCTCCCCCAACTGTCACTGATTTCATGTGTAACACTCCCCCTAGCGTCATTGAGTTCATGTGTCACAGTACCACTGTCATTGCTGACTTCATGTGGAATACTGCCCATGTCATCTGTGACTACGTCTTTCACACTTCCCCTGTTGTATTTGACTTTTTGTGTAAAAATTCCCCTGTGGCCCTGACATTGGGTGTCACACTCTTTCTGGCATCGTTGTGTGTCACACTCCCCAAGGCATCTCTTACATCATGTTTCACAGCCCACCCTGTGTCTCTGACTTCATGTGTAACCATCGTCATACCCTCTCTGACTTCGTGTTTAACTCTACCCATGGCATTTTTGACTCCATGTATAATAAAACACATTTTGTCTGTGACTTCTTGTCTAACACTCCACATGCCATCTGTGACTTCTTCTGTCACACTCCCCATGGTGTCTGTGCCTTTGTGTTTCCCAGTCACCCTGGCATCTCTTACTTTGGGTGTAACACTCGCTTTGGTCTTTCTGACTTTGTAACACTCCAACTGGTGTCTTTCACTTAGTGGGTAACACTCCCAATTGCGTCTCTATCTTCCTTTCTAACCCTCCCACCTGTGTCTCTGAGTTTGTGTGTAACCCTTGATGTGGCTTCTCTGACTTCATGTGTCACATGTCCCCTGTTGTCTTTGATTCATGTGTCACTATCTCTCTGGGATCTTTGACTTCGTGTGTAACACAACCCGTGACATCTCTGAATGTGTTTCATACCCCACCTGTTGTCTCTGACTTCATATTTCACACACCCCATGGCATCACTTTCATCATGCATCACACTGTGCTTGTCATCTCTGATTCGTCTTTCACTCTCCCCCTGGTATCTTTGACTTTGTGTTTAGCACTCCTCTTTTCGTCTCTGACTTCATGTTTCACAATCCCCCTGTCATCTCTGATTTCATGAGTCACTGTCCACCTGGTGTCTTTGACTCTGTGTGTACCACTCCCCATGGAGTCTCTGACTTCAAGTGTAACACTCTCATGTCTATGACATCATGCATAACACTTCTGCATTGTGTCTCTGACTTCATATGTGAAACTCTCTGTGGCATCCCTGATGTTGTGTGTAACACTACACCTGTCATCTCTTAGGCCTTGTGCAACATTCCCCCTGGCATTTCTGACTTCATGTGTCACACTCCCCCTGTCATATGTAACTTGTGGTTAACACTCCATGTGGCATCTCTGAATTTGTGTGTAACATACCCCCATTGCTTCTCTGAATCTGTGTGTCAAAAACCCCGGTTGTCTCTAATATCATGCATCACAATATCCCTGGCAGGTCTACTTCGTGTGTAACACTCCACCTTGGCTTCAGACTTCATCTGCAACACTTCACGTGATGTCTTTTACTTCATGTGTCACAGTCCCCTGGCATCTCGTACTTCCTGTTAGAATCCCATTGGTATCTCTGACATTCCCTGTGGCATCTACAACTTCGTGTGTAAATATTGCTGTGGTATCTCTCTCTTCCTGTGTAACACTCCACGTGGCATCTGTGACTTTGTGGGTCACACTCACCCTGGCATCTGTAACTTCATGTGTAACACACCCCTTGGTGTCTTTGACCTCATGTGTCACAGGGCCCTGGTGTCTCATACTTCCTGTGTAACACTAAATGTGGCATCTCTGACTTTGTGTGTAACACTCCCTCTATTGTCTTTTACTCTGTGTTTTACATTCCACATGGCACGTCTCTCATGTGTAACACTTCCCTGCAGGACCTCAGAAATCATATGTAACATTTCTCATGATGTCTCTGATTTTGTGTGTCACACTCTGCCTGGTATCTCAGATGTCATGTGTAACAATCCACTTGGGATCTCTGACTTCCTTTGTAACGCTCCTCCTGGTGTCTCTGACTTCCTGTGTCACACTCCTTGTGGTCTCAAGCCTCTTATGGTACACACACCCTGACATCTCTGACCCTTAGTATAAAGCTCACCGTGGTGTCTCTGACTTCGTGTGTCACAATCTGCCTGTAGTCTCTATCTTTGTGTGTCATACTCCCTGTGGCATCTCTGACTTACCATGTAACACTCTCCATGGTGCCTCTGATTTCATGTCACACTTCCCCTGGCATCACTGACTTGTGTCACACTCCTTGTGGTGTCTCTTACTTCGTGTGTAACACTCTTCATGGTGTCTGTGACTTCCTGTGTAATACACTACCCACTGTCACTGACTTCATTTGTAAGACCCACTGTGGCATCTCTGAGTTCATGTGTCGCACTCAACTCGGCTTCTTGGGCTTCATGTGTAACACTCCCCATTGCATCTCTGATATCGTGTCTCACAATCCCCCTGTCTCTGATTTCTTGTGTCACACTCTACCTGGAGTCTTCGACTCTGTGTTACACTCCCCATCACGTATCTCACAATTCCCCTGTTGTCTTTGATTTCGTGTTTCACACTCTACCTGGCATCTTTGACTGTGTGTAATACTCCCTGTAATGTCTCTGACTTCGTGTATAACTGTCTCCCTGTTGTCACTGACTTCGTGTGTATCACTCTGATGTATCTGATTTTGTGTATCGAACTCCACCTGTGATCTCTGACTTTATGTGTATCACTCCCTCAGTTGTCTTTGACTTTATGCATAACACCTGCCCATGACATCTTTGACTTTGTGTGTAACACTCCCCATGGTGTCTCTGAATTCATGTGTTAAACTCGCCATGGCATCTCTGACCTCGTGCCTAATATTCCCCATATCATCTCTGAATTTGTAACACTCACCCTTGCTTCTCTGAATTCATGTCTCACACTCTCCCTGGCGTCTCTTGGACCATGTGTTACACTCCTAGTGTTGTAGCTTACCTCATATGTACCTCTCACTGTGGTGTTTCTTACTTCATGTGTAACATGCTCCCTTGTCTCTCTGACTTCGTTTGTAACTCTCTGCTTCATGTCTTTGACTTCATGCATAATACTTCCCAATGGTGTCTTTGACTTCGAGTGTAACACTTCCCATGGAGTCTCTGAATTTTTGTGTTACAGTCTCCTCGTTGTCTCTGACTTCATGTGTCACAATTCACATGTCATCTCTCACTTCGTCTTTCATACATCCAGTGGCATATCTGACTTCATTCCTAACATTAAACATGTCTCTGACTTCGTGTTTAACACTATACCTGGTTTGGACTGCATGTAACACTACTCAGTGGCATCTATAATTTCATCTGTAACTCTTCCTTTGGTGTCTCTAATTTCCAGTGTCACAATCCCACTATTGTTTCTGACTTCATGTGTAACACTCCCCCTCGTGTCTTTGACTTCTTGTATTACACTTCCCACTGTCATCACTGACATCATGAGTAAGACTCACCCTGACATCTCTGACTTAGTTTGTAACACTCCTCTTGTCGTTTCTGAATAATTGTGTCTCACTCTACCTGTCATTTGTGACTACCTGTGTCACACTCTCCTTTGCATCCCTGATTTCATGTGCAACTCTCCACAATGTGTCTGGCTTCCTGTGCAACACTCCACGTGGCATCTTTGACATCATGTGTAATACTCACAGTGGCATCTCTGACTTCATTTCACAATCCACATGGCATCTCTAACTTCCCGTTTCACACTACCACTAGAGTCTCTGATTTTGTTTGTAACCCTACCTGTCTCACCTCTGACTTTGTGTGTCACTCTTCCCCTGATTTCTTTGATTTCATGTGTCACACTTGCCATTACATCTCTGACTTCTTTTATCATACACACAGTGGTGTATCTGAATTCCTTTGTAACAATACCACTTGTGTTTCTGACTTTGTGTCTCACACTTGCCCTGGCATTTCAGACATCATGTCTAAGACTCCCCATGGAGGCTTTGATAGTGTGTCACAGTCCACCTGGTGTCCCTGACTTCCTGTGTCACAGTCCCAGTGATGTTTCTGACTTCATGTTTAACACATCTGTTGCCATTTCAGAATTCGTGTGTCACACTTCCCCTTCTGTCTGTGAAATCGTGTGTCACCTTGCTCCTGCTGTCTTTAAATTTGTGTGTAACACTCTTACTGGCATCTCTGAATTTGTGTGTAAAATTCTCATGGCATCTATGACTTCAAGTGTAACAGTTGCGCTGTCATGTCTGACTGCATCTGTCACACTCCGACTGTTGTCTCTGACTTTGTCTGCAAAGCTCCCCGTGTCATCTCCGACTTTGTGTGTCACACACTCCCTGGCATCTTTGACGTAGTGTGTAACACTCACCATGACATCTGGGATTTCATGTGTCACAATATACCTCTACGTCTAAATTTGTGAGTCATGCTCCCACTGGCATCACTGACTTTGCATGTAACACTTCCCATCTTGCCTCTGACTTTGTGTGCACTGCTTCCCCTGGCATTTCTGATTTCCTGTTTCACACTCCCCATGGCTTCTCTCACTTCATGTGTAACACACTCCCTGTTGCCTATGACTTCCTGTGTAACACTACACCTTGGGTTTTTGACTTTGTCACACTCCCCTTGACGTCTCAGACTTTGTGTGTAACACTCCCAGTGTCATTTCTGATTTCAGGTGTAACACTCCTCCTGGTGTGCGCGACATTGTATGTATCACTCCATGTGGCCTCTCTGACTTCGTGTGTCTCAGTCCCCCTGGAGTCTCTGACTATGTGTGTAACTCTCCATGTGAAGTTTCTGACTCTGAGTCTAACACTCTCCCAGGGCCTCTCAGACTTCTTGTGTAACACTCACCCTGGCAGCTCTGATTTCATGTGTCAAACACCCCCTGGTGTCTCTGACTTTGTGTGTAACTCTCATGGTTGCATCTCTTCCTGTGTAATGCTTTCCCTGGTGACTCTGACTTCTTTTGTCACAATCCCCATGGCATCCCTGACTGCGTGTGTAACACTTCATGTGGCATTTCTTCCTTCGTGTGTAACACTACCCAGTGGCTTCTCAGAATTCTTGTGTAACACTCCAGATGTTGTCTCTGACTTCATGTGTAACAATACCCCTGGTGTCTCTGACTTCATGTGTCACATTCAGCCTTGCATCTCTGACTTTGTGTATCACACTCCCCCTGGCTTCTCTAACTTTGTGTTTCCCAGTGACACTGGGTTCTCTGAAATCTTGTGTCACAATTCCCCTGTCATCTCTGACGTCATGTGCAACACTGTACATATAATGTCTCACTTCGTTTGTCACACTCCTCCTTTTGCCTCTGACTTCATTGTAACATTCACCCTGATGTCATTTACTTCATGTTTAACAGATGCACATGGCATTTCTGGCTTCATGTTTCACACCTCCCCTCTTGTCTCTGTCTTTTTGTATAACACTCTCGCTGCTGTTCTTGACTTTGCCTGTAACACTCCCCCATGGTGTCTCTGACTTTGTGTGTTACAATCCTTCTGGCTTCTCTGACATCTTGTGTAACACTCCACGTGGCCTATCTGACATAATGTGTCATACTTCCCATGGCATCTTTGACTTTGTGGGTCATAGACCCCTGATATCTCCAAGTTCATTTGTAACAGTCTCTTTGACTTTTCTGACTTTGTGTGTAACACTCCCCTTGGTGTCTCTGATTTCATGTTTAACATTCCCCAGTGGTTTCTCTGACTGTGTGTAATGCTCCCATTGACATCTGACTTATTTTGTCACACTCCTCCTGTTGTCCTTGATTTTGTGGGTAACACTTCCCATTTCATCTGCGACTTCAATTGGAACACTCCCCATGTGCTCTCTGACTTCATGCTTAACACAACTGACATCTCTGTCTTCACCGTAACAGGTCCCATGGCTTCTTTGATTTTGTGCATAATATTCACCTGTTGTCTCTGACTTCATCCATCTAACACTCTCTCTGGCATCTCTGACTGTGTGTGTAACACTCCCCCTTGCGTCTCTGACTTCTTAAGTAACACCCTACTCTGTCATCTCTGATTTAGTGCTTAAGTCTCCTCCTGGCATGTCTGATTTCTTGTGTAACATTCCCCCTGCTTTCTCTGATCTTGTGCATAACACTCCAACATGGCATCTCTTACTGAGTAGCATTCCCCAAAAGCGTCTTTAAATTCATGCATAACACTCACGCCCTGGCTTCTCTGACTTCGTGAGTAACGCTACACATGGTGTCTCTGACTTGATGTGTAAAACTCCCTGTGGAGTCTCTGACTTCATGTGTAACACATCTCGTGGTGCCTCTGACTTCGTGTGTAACATTCACCATGGCATCTCTGATTTCATATGTAACACTCTCCCTTGTCTCTGACTTCATGTTTCACTCTACCCCAGTTTCTTTGACTTTGTTTGAAACAATCACCCTTCATCTCTGATTTTGTGTGTAACACTCAGTCTCTCACCTCTCACTTCAGGTGTCACACTCCCCCTGACTTCTCTAGCTTCATTTGTAATTCTCCCACTGGTGTTTCTGAATTTGAGTGGCCTCTCTGACTTCGTGTGTCACACTCTTCTTGAGATCTTTGTCCGATTGTGTAACAATCACTGAAGTGTTTCAGACTTTGAGGATACCAGTCACTGTGGTACCACTGAATTCTTCTGGTGTCTCTGATTTTGTGCATCACACTCCAGGTATCATCTCTGACTTCATGTGTAACATATTCACTGGTGTCTCTGACTGGCTTTGTAATACTAACCCTGGTCTTTCTGACTAGTGTCACATGGCTCCTGGCTTCTCATATTTTGTGAGTAACACTCCATATCATCTCTAACCTCATTTGACACGCTCAGACTAGCATCCCTGACTTTGTTTATCACAGTACCCCTCTCATCTCTGACTTTGTGTGTAACACACTAGGTGATGTCAGTGACTTCATGTGTCACATTCCCCCTTGTTTCTCAGACACCATGAATCACACTCACCCTGCTGTTTCTGACTTTGTGTGTCACACTGCACCTTGGGTCTCTAATTTAGTGTGTCAAAATCACCCTAGTGTCTCTGACATTTTGTATCACACATCCCCTGGCATTGCAGAATTTGTGTGTAACAAATCACATGGTGTTTTAGACTCTGTGTTAAACAATACCCCTCCTGTCTCTGACATCATGTGTAACATTCCATGTGGCATTTCTTCCTTCGTTTGTAACATCCACTGTGCCAGGCCAGAATTTGTGTGTAATACTCTATGTGGTGCCTCTGATTTGGGTGAAACACTCTCTCTGGTGTGGCACACGAAGGCAAAGATGATATTTGGAGAGTGTCACATGAAGTAAGAAGCACCATGAGGATTATTAAACACAAATCCAGAGATGCCAGAGGGAGTGTTACACAAGAAGACAGGGAGGGCATGTGGAGTGTTACACACAACGTTAGAGAATCCATGAGGACTGTGACACACAAAGTCAAGGACACCAGTGTGAGTGTTACACAGGAAGTCAGAGACACCAGGGGGGTGTTACACAGGAAATCAAAGACGCCATGGGAAGTGAGACACACAAAGTTAGAGATCAGAGGCCATGTGTGACCCACAAAGTCAGAGATACCAGAACTATTGAGACACATGAAGTCAGAGATGCCAGAGGGGTTGTGACATGAAGTGAGAAATGCCAGGGAGAGTGTTAGGAATGATGTCAATGCTAAGAGGTGCAGTGTTACAAACGAACCCAGAGACTACAGGGGAAGTGTTACAAATGAGTAAGAGACACCAGGGTGAGTGTTACACATGAAGTCAGAGACACACAGGGTATGTTACTATTGAATTCAGAGAAATCATGGCATGTGTTACACACAAAGGCAGAAATGTCATGAGGGTCATTATCCATGAATTCAGAGATGCCAGGGGGAGTGTTATACACGAAGTCACAGTCACCACAGGGACTAAAACATGAAGAATGAGATGCCATTGGAAGTATTACACATTAAGTCACTGATGCCAAAGGAATTGTTGGGAACTCACTGACAGCCCTGTGAGTGTTACACAAGAATTCAGAGATGCCACAGGTGTGTGTAACACACAAAGTCAGAGACACAACATATAGTGTTACCCATGA
Source organism: Equus caballus (assembly GCF_041296265.1). Taxonomy (NCBI): domain Eukaryota; kingdom Metazoa; phylum Chordata; class Mammalia; order Perissodactyla; family Equidae; genus Equus; species Equus caballus. Next base: position 25,655,073 of record NC_091687.1, read on the forward strand.
TGTCATAGATGACATGGGGAGTGTGACACACGAAATCATAGATGACTTGGGGAGTGTGACACATGAAGTAAGAGATGCCAGTGGGAGAGCAATACAGGAAGTCGAAGACGACAGGTGGAGTGTTACACACAATGTGAGAGAATCCACAGGGAGTGTGATGCATAATGTCAGAGACACAATGGGGAAGTGTTACACACAGAGTCAGAGATGACGGGATCTGTTACTCACAAAGCCAGAGATGCCATGGGGAGTCTTAGGCACAGAGTCAGAGGCACCAAATTGAATGTGACACACAAAGTCAGAAGAGAAAGGGAGATTGTGATGCATGAATTCAAAGACGTGAGGGAGAGTTTTACACATGAATTCAATGACAGTAGGTGGTTAGTGATGCACAATTTCAGAGAAGACAGAGTGTGACACACGAAGTTAGAGCTGCCATGGGGGTGTGTTATGCACAAAAACAATGATACGAGGGGGAGTTTTATGCAGCAAGTCAGGGAAGACAGGGGTACTGTGATACAAGAAGCCAGGGAAGCCAGGCAGAGTGTGACACAAAGTAAGAAACACCAGGGGTACTGTTACACAGGAAGTCAGAGACACCAGGGAGTGTGTTACACACAAAGTAAGAAACACCAAGCGGAGTGTTTCACATGACTTCATAGACGTGCCAGGTAGTGTCACAAATGAAATGGGAGATACCAGGGAGAGTGTTACGAAGTAAGAGACACGAGGACTCTGACACATGAAGTCAGAGGTGACAGTAGGCATGTGACACACGAAGTCAGAGACAAAATGTGGAGTCTTATCCATGAAGTCAGAAATGCTAGGGGGTGTATGACACACAAATTTGGAGACGACAGGTGGAGTGTGACTCGTGAAATCAGAGATGCCATGGAGAGTGTAACATATGAATATGGAGATTGCAGGGTGAGTGTTACAAACTCAGAGTGCTCAAGGGAGAGTGTTACACAGGAAGTCAAAGACAACAGGGAACTGTTACACACCAAGTCAGAGAGGAAGGGGTAGTGTGACAAACAAAGTCTCAGACATCAAAGGGATTGTGACACAGGAAGTCAAAGAGGCCAGTGGAAAGTGAAACATGAAGTCTAAGAAGTGATGTAGATTGTTACAAATGAAGTCAGAGATGACAGGAGTAGTGTTACACAGGAAGCCAGAGACACAATCAGGAAATTGACACGATAAGTCTGAGATGCCAAGGGGAGTGTGACACACAATGTCAGTAACACAACGGGTAGTGTTACACAGGATGTCAGAGACACCAGGGAGTATGTTACACACAAAGTAGGAGATGTCACATGGTGTGCTACACATCAAGTCAGAGACCCAAGGTGCAGTGTGACACATGAAGTCACAGACAATACGGGGAGTTTTATAAAGAAAATCAGAGATGCCATGGTGAGTGTGACACGTGCACTCTGAGACAACAGGCAGATCGTGACATACAAATGCAGAGATATAATGTAGAGTGTTACACATGATTTCTGAGAGAACAGGGGAAGTGTGACACAAGAAGTCAGAGGCACAATGAACACTGTGACACACAAAGTCAGTGACACCATCTGGAGTGTGAACCACAAAGTCAGAGAGGCTAACCAGACTGTTAGACATGAATTCTGAGATGCCAGGGGGAGTGTTACAAATGAAGTCAAAGACATCAGGGAAAGTGTGATACACGAAGTCCAAGAAACCATGGGGAAAGTAACACATGAGAAAAGACAATGTGGGGAGTGTGACACACCAAGTCATAGAAGCCACATGGATTGTTACACATGAAGTCACAGAGGCAAGTGCAAGGGTTACACACAAAGCCAGAGAGGCCACATGGAGCATTACACACAAACTCAAAGATGACAGTGGGAGTGTTACAAACGATTTAGAGAACCCAGGGGAAGTGTGATGCACAAAGTCACACATACCACTGAGAGAGTGTCACACGAAGTCAGAGTCAAGAGTGACACTGTTACACACTCAGCCTGAGGAAGCATACGGAAATTTTACACATGAAGTAAAAAACACCAGGGGGTGTGTTACGCAGGATGTCAGTGATGCAACGGGGACTGTGACACACAAAATCAAAGACAACAGGTGGAGTGGGACACACGAAGTCAGAGATGCCACAGAAAATATTACACACGGACTCAGAGATGCCAGGGCATGTGTGACAAACGAAGTCACCCATTCAGAAAGAGTGTTACAAATGAAGTCAAAGAAATCAAAGATAGAGTAACAAATGGAGTCATAGATGACAGATGGTGTGTGACACACGATGTCAGAGACCACAGGTGGAGTATGACACACAAAGTCAGTGACCTGAGGAAGAATGTGACTCACAAAGTGAGAGACATCACAGGAGAGTATTATGCATGAAGTGAAACACACCACTGGTGTGTTACACATGAAGTCAGAGAGACCAAGGATAGTGTTACACATGAAGTCAAAGATGACAGGGTGACTGTGAAACACGGAGGCAGAGATGCAATGGGGATTGTGACACACGAAGTCAGAGATGGCACTTGGAGTGTTAGACAAGAAGTCAGAGACACCATGGGCTGTGTTACAAATGTAGTCAGAGACGCCAGTGAGAGTGTTACACACGAAGTCAGAGAGGTCATGTGAAGTGTGACACATGAAGTCAGAAACGCCATGGGGAGTGTTACACAAAAAGTCACTGATGCCAGGGCAAGTTTCATGCACAAATTCACAGACACCCAGAGAGTATTACTAAGGAATTCAGAGACACCATGTTGGTGTGCTACACAGGAAGTCAGAGACACCACATGCAGTTTTACCCACAAAGTCATAAATATCATGGGAAGTGTGACACACGAAGTCAGAGATGTTAGGGGGAGGGATACACAAGAAGTCAGAGATGACACGTGGAGTATTACACACAACATTAGAGATGTCATAGTGAGGTTGACAAACAAACTCAGAGACACCATCGTGAAGTGTTACACAAGGAGACCTAGATGACAAGGGAGTGCTACGTACAAAGTTGGAGATGCCAAAGGGAGTGTTACACACAGACACACCAGGTAGAGTGTTACTCATGAAATTAGGGGTATTGTGACACACAAAGTCAGATAGTGAAGGGGAGTGTTACACATGATGTCCAAGACACCAGAGGCTTTTTGACAGATGAATTCAGAGATGACAGAAGGAATGTGACACACAAAGTTAGAGATGCAATGGGGATGTGTTATGCATGAAAACAATGAGACCTGGGGAGTGTTACAGACAAACTCAGAGATGAGAGGGGGAGTGTGAAACGCAAAGTCAGAGAGGTCATGCTGAGTGTGACACAAGGACTCAGAGATGCCATGAGGAGTGCTACACACAAAGTCAGAGACAGCACGTGTATTGTTACACACAAAGTCTGACACACCAGAGGGAATGTAATACATGAAGTCATAAACGCCAGTGGGAGTCTTACACATGATGTCAGACACGATGATACTGACCCTGATATCAGTTTCCCCACATTAAACCCAGCATATATGGGGTTAAAACTAAAACACTCATTCCCTGCTTACTCTCTGGCTTCCTGGCTCCAGAAACCACTATCCTCCGTGGAGACAAACACTGTCAAGGACAAGCACCTGGACTATCTCCTCCAGCAAAGAGATACAGGCTGGTGGGAAAGCTGCTGACCAGCAAGGTCATGGGCTTCCTCCTCTCTGCAAATAGTCTCAAGGCCAAAGACAGGCTGGTGGGAAAGCTCCGACCAGCAAGGCCATATGCTCCCCCTCCTGTACCTAAAACCCCAAATAAAAATCCTTCCTTTTAGCTTTTCGGGGAGTTTGGGATTTCAGCGTTATCTGCCCTCTCTCCTTGCTCAACACTGTGCAAAAATAAAATTCCTACTTTCTTCCACCATCCTCTGTGTCAGAAATTGGCTTGCTGTGCAACGGGTGAGCGAACTCACTTCAGGTTCAGTAACAACAACAGGGTGAGTGTTATGCATGAAGTTAAAGGCACCAGGGGGAGTGTTACACAAGAACTCAAAGACGAATTCAGAGACCAGCAGTGTGTGACACACGAAGTCAGAGATGTCAAGGGAGAGTGATATGCACCAAGTCAAAGGCACCAGAGGGAGAGTGGCACATGAATCCTGAAATGACACGGAACTATGACACACAAAGTCATAGATGGCACAGGGGATTTTTGAGCGTGAAGTCTTTCACACCATGGGGTTTGTGACAAACAAATGAGAGACGCCACTGTAAATGTTTCACATGAAGTCAGAGACAACAGGGAAACTGTTACAGGATGTCAGAGATGACACAGGGGAGTGTTAGACATGATGTCAAAGAGACAAGGGGGAGTGTTACTCAGGCAGTCAGAGTGGCCACGGTGAGTGTGATACACGAAGTCACAGATGAAAGGCCGAGGGTGACACAGAAAGTCAGAGAGCCACCAGGACAGCTACAGAAGATGTCAGAGATCCCTGGGGTAGTGTTACACAAGATGTCAGAGATTCTAGTAGAAGTGTAGCAAATGATATTATAGACAACAGAGGGAGCGTGATCCATGAAGTGAGAGACACCAGGGGGATCGTGACACACAACGTCACAGACTACAGTTGGAGGGTTAAACACGAAGTCAGAAATGCCAGGGGGTTTTTTACAAACAAAGTTAAAAACAACAGGAGGAATGATATGCATGAAGTTAAAGACAGCAGGTTGAGTGTTATATGGGAATTCAAAGGCACTAGGGTTAGATGGACACATGAAGTCAGAAACGATATAGGGTATGTGACACATGATGTCAGAGATGCTACGTGGAGTGTTACACACCAAGTCAGAGACACTATGGTGAGTGTTACACACAAAGTCCTCATCAACACAGGGATTGTGATACACAAGTTCAAAGATGCCAGGTGTTGTGTGACACACAAAGTCAGAGACACCACTGGCTGTGTGACCCATAAAGTCAGTCATGACAGGGAGAGTGTGATACATGAAGGCAGTGTGACACATGAAGACAGAGATGCCAAGGGGACTGTCACATAAGAAATCTAAGAAGCAGTGGGAGTGTGAGAAAAGAAGTCAGAAACATCAGGAATAGAGTTACACAAGAAGTCAGAGACATGAGGGAGTGTGAGACACACCAGGTGAGAGATGCCACAGGGAGTGTGACACAAAGTCAGAGATGCCAGGGGAAGAGTGACACACGAAGTCACGGGTGCAATAGGTAGTGTTACACACAAAGAGATGCTGGGGTTGTGGTAAACAAGAAGTTAGAGAGACCAAATGAATTGTGACACAAAGTCAGAGACATCAAGGTGAGTTGCACACATGAAGTTAAAGATGGCACGTGGAGCGTTACACACAAAGTTCATGATGCCAAGTGGAGGGTGACACATGAAGCCAGAGATGCCATGGGGAACTGTTAGACATGCAGGAAGGAGTGTTACAAGAATTCAGAGACACAATGAGGAGTGTGACCATGAAATCAGAGACACCAGAGAGAGTGGTACACACAGAGTCAGAGACTCAGGGAGAGAGTGACACACAAATTCACAGATGCCAAGAGGGAGAGTCACACATCTAATCTGAGAGGACCAAAGGTTTGTGACAAATGAAGTGAGAGTTGACAGGTGACGTGAGACACAAGAAGTCAGAGACACCAGGGGAAGTGTTACACAGTGAGAGACACCACATATACTGTTACATACGAATTCAGAACACAAGGGGGACTGTGCCACACGAAATCCGTGGTGACAGTGGGAGTGTAACACACAAAATAAAAGATGAAGTTGTGTGTTACACGCGAAATCAAAGATGCCAGTGGGAGGCTGACATACAAAATCAGTGCTGCCATGGTGAGTATTACACAAGAAGTCCAAGACACCATGGGGTAATGTTAGCCTCAAAGGTAGAAACACAACATGGAGTGTTATAAATGACTTCAGAGATGCAAAGGGGGATTATACAACACAAAGTAAGAGACACCACATGGAGTGTTACACACATTGTCACAGACAACACTGGGAGTGTTACACACAACGTCAGAGATGCCACATAGAGTGCTAGACATGAAGTTTGAGACAGCAGGTGGAGTGTTACACACAGAGTTAATGACACCAGATAGAGTGTGATAAACGAAGTCAGAGAAGACAAAGGTATTGTAACGCATGAAGTCAGAGACATGAAGTGGAGTGTTACACATGAAGTCACAGACACCAGGGGCTTAGTGACACACGAATTCAGAGATGACATGGGGAGTGTGACACAAATTTAGATATGCCACGGGGGTGTTTTATTCACAAAAATAAAAGCAGGGGTAGCGTTTCACACTAAGCCAGAGATAACAGAGGGAGTGTGAAAGATGAAGTCACAGACGCCAGCAGGAGTGTAATACACAAAGTCAGAGATGCCAGTGAGATTGTTACATATGAATCAGAGATTCTAGGGGGAGTAAGATACACAATGTCTGAGACACCAGGGGGAGTGTGACACAAGAACAGAAATGAAACATGGAAAGCTACACACGAAGTCTGAACCAACACTGGAGAATGTTTCATTTGAAGGGAGAAATGCCATGTGGAGTGTTACACATGTAGTCAGAGATGACAGTGGGAGTGATATGCATGGTCAGAGATGACATGGGATGTGTGAAACATGAAACCACAGAAACCAGGAGGAGTATGACACAAGAAGACAGACTCACCAGGCAGAGCCTTACATGTGAAATCAGAGACAACATGGGGAGTGTGATACAAGAAGTCAGAGATGCCAGACGGATTGTGACACACGAAGTCAGAGACTCCAGGTGGAGTGTTACAGATGCAGTTAGATTTTCAAGGGGGATTGTAACACACGACCTCATAGATACCAATGGGATTATTACCCATGAAGTCACAGGTGCCAGAAGGAGAGTGACACACGAAGTGATAAACAGCAGGGGGAGTGTGACACAAGAAATCAGAGATGCCAGTGGGAGTGTTATACAAGCAGTCCGTGACACGATGGGGGGTGTTACACACGAAGACCGAAGAGCCATATGGAGTATTAAACATGAAGTCAGACACAGCATGAGGCGTGTACCACACGAATTTCGAGATGCCAGGGCTAGTGTGACACATGAAGTCAAAGACGGCAAGTGAAGTGTTACACAGGAATTCTGAGATGCCAGGGAAGTGTGATACACGTAATTGGAGATGCCAGGGGAGCATGACACATGAAGTCAGAGATACAATGAAGAATCCTAATGCAGAGTCACAGACACAGGATAGTGTTACACACAAATTCAGAGACACCAATGGGAATTGTTACACCCAAAGTCAAAGACATCTTTGTTGTGACTGTTACAGAGGAAGTCTGAGATGCCAGGGGGATTGTGACACACAAAGTCAGAGATGCCAGTGGGAGTGTTATAGACGATGTCAGAGATGCCAGGTGTTCTTTGACACATGAAGTGACAGATGACGGGGGAATGTGATACACGAATTCAGAGACACCACGTAGGAGAGTTACACATGGAGTCAGAGATGCATATTTGGGAATTACACATGAAGTCAGAGACAGCAGAGTGTGTGTTAAATGAAATCAGACACCCCAAGTGAAGTGTTACATAAGGAAGGCAGAGACACTATGGGAAGTGTTACAAATGGAGCCAGAGACACCAGGAGGGTTGTTACATATGAAGTCAGAGATGCCATGTGGAGTGTTACACACGATGTCAGAGATGCCATGTGGAGAGTTACACATGAAGCTAGAGACACCAAGTTGAGTGTTACACACAGAGCCAGATATGCCAAGGGGAGTATTACACATGAAGTTATTCATGGCACAGGGAGTGTGGCACAAGAACTCAGAGACACAATAGGGAGTGTGACATGAAGTCAGAAAGGCCACAAGGTATGTAACACACTAAGTCAGAGACACAAGGCGGAGTGTGATACACAAAATGAGGGACACCTGGAGTACTGTGATACACCAAGTCAGAGATGGCATGGCGATTGTTATTCATGAAGTCATGATGAAAGATGGAGTGTGACACATGAAGTTACACATGCCAGAGGAAGTGTGACACACAAAGTCAGAGACACCAGAGGGATTGACACAAAAAGTCAGTGATCCCAGACGGATTGTGACACACCAAGTCAGAGATGCCAGATAAAGTGTTACTGGATGAAGTCAGAGATGCCAAGGGAGTGTTACACAAACTCAGAGAAGACAGGTGGTTTGTTACACAAGACGTTTGATATTCCTGGGGGAGTGTGACAAACGAAGTCAGAGACACCAGAGGTAGCCTTACACAAGAAGTCAGAGACACCAGTGTGTGTGAGAGATGAAGTCAGAGATGCCATGGGGACTGTGGCACACGAAGTCAGAGACACCAGGGGAATTGTGAAACACAAAGTCATAGATGCCAGGGGGAATGTTATACACAAAGTCCAAGATGCCATTGTGAGTGTGGCACAGGAAGTTATATATGGAAGGAGAAGTATGATGCTTCTACTCAAAGAAACAAGAGTGAGTGTGACAAATGGAGTCAGAGATGCCACAGAGCATGTTACACACAAAGCAAACATGCTAGGGGGAGTTTGAGACTTGAAGTCAGGGACACTAGATGGAGTGTGACATGAAGACTGAGAAACCATGGTGATGATACAACCAAAATCTGAGATGTAAGGGAGATTGTGACACAAAGTCAGAAAAACAAGGGGAGTGTGACCCAGGAAGTCAAGAGACACCAGGAAGTGTGTTACACATGGAGTCAGAGACACCAAGGTGAGTGTGGCTAATGAAATGAGTGAGAGCAGGGGAAGTGTGACATACGAACTTTGAGGTGCCACAGACACAGAGTGTTACAGACAATGTCAGACATGACAGAGGGACTGTGACACACAAAATTAGGCACCAGGCAGATTGTGACACATGAAGTCAGAGACGCCAGGGGGAGTTTGACACATGAACTCAGAGACCCAAGTTGTGTAACAGTTGAAGTGGGAGGCAACAGGGGAATTATGACAAACTCAGTGATGCCAAGGGAGAGAGTTATATGTGAAGTCAGAGTTGCTAGGAGGACTGTTACAAAGTCAAAGGAACCAGAGGCCAGGGGAAGTTCAACACTTGAAGTCTGGGCGACACATGGAGTATTACACACAAAGTCAGAAATGACAGTGGGATTCTGACACACAAAGCTAGACGTGCCAGGCAGATTGTGACACACAAAATCAGAGATGCCATGGTGAGTGTTACATCCAGTCAGAGACACCAGTGTGAGTGTGACACACAAAGTCACAGAGGCAAATGGTAGTGTTGCACATGAAGTCAGAGTGAATGTTACACATGCAGTCTGAGATGCCAGGCAGTGTGTGACACAGGAAGAGACACAACATGTAGTGTTACACACAAAGTCTGAAATGCCAGAGGGAGTGTGACACATGAAGACAGAGAGGCAAGTGGGGCTGTTACACGAGAAGTCCACATGGGAGTGTTAGACTCAAAGGCAGAAAGACCATCTTGAGTGTTACACATGAAGTCAGAGACACTAGGGGGTGTGTACAAAATAAAGTCCAAGACACCCCATGGAGTGTGACAAACGAAGTCAGAGACACCATAGGGAGTTTCAATGAAATCAAAGAAACCAGGGTTAGAGTGACAAACTAAGTCAGACAGGAGAGGTGGTGTGTGATACCACAGTGGAGTGTGACACACGATTTCAGTGCCACCTTGGAGAGTGTGAGATGCCACAGGGGAGTATTATGTATGAAGAGAAACACATCAGGGAGAGTGTTACACATGAAGTCAGAAAGACCGGGGGAGTGTTATGCATGAAGTCAGAGACACCAGGGTGACTGTGAAACACTAAGGCAGAGATGCCATGGGCAGTGTGACCCACGATGTTAGAGACAGGATGTGAAGTGTTACGCATGAAGTCAGAGACACTAGGGGGTTGCTACACACAGAGTCAGAGACACCAGGTTGAGTGTTACCCAGGAAGTCAGAGAGGTCATGTGGAATGTTACATTCAAATTCAGAAATGCCACAGGGACTGTGAAACACAAAATAAGTGATGCCATGGGGAGTGTTACATACGATTTCTATGACACCAGGGGAAGTGTTATGCACTAATTTGGAGACACCCAGGGTAGAATTACTCATGAATTCATGGACACCACAGTGGTGTGTTACAACAAAGTCAGAACACCTGATGCAATGTTACCCACAAAGTCATAAATGACATTGGGAATGTGACACATGTAGTCAGAGATGCCAGGGGGAGAATTACACAAAAAGGCAGAGACGACAGGTGGAGTGTTACACACAATGTGAGAGGTGACATAGGGAGGTTGAAAAATGAACTCAGGGACACCATGGGAAAGTGTTTTATATGGAGTCAGATACGATGGAGGGAGTGTTACACGCAAAGTCAGAGACGCCAGGGAGAGTGTTACACACAGTCAGAGACACCAGATAGATTATGACATGAAATCAGAGAAGATAGGATGATTGTGACACACAAAGTCTGAGATGTGAGGGGGTGTCTTACACATGAAGCCAAAGCCAAGAGTGGCTTAGTGACACAGGAATTCAGATACAACTGGAGGACTGTGACACACGAAGTTAGAGATGCCACAGGGGTGTGCTATGCAAGAAAACAATTACGCTAGGGGGAGTGTTACACACAAAGTCACAGATGAGAGCAGGAGTATTAAACACAAAGTCACAGACTCCAAGGGGGTTGTGATGCATGAGGTCAGAGACAACAGGGGAAGTGTGAAACACGAAGTGAGAGATACCATGAGAAGGGTGACAATAAGTCAGAGACGACAGTTGGAGTGTTCCACATGAAGTCAGAGATGACAAGGTGAATGTACACACGAATTCAAAGATGTCAAGCTGGAGAGTTACACACGAAGTCAAAGATGCCAGTAGGATTGTTACAAACAAAGTCAGAGAAACCAGTGGTAGAGTGACACACAATGTCAGACATGACAGGGTGTTTGTGATACACGAAGTCAGAGAGGACAGGTGGCTTGGGACCCAAGAAGTCAGAGACATGATGGGAAATGTTACTCAGGACACCAGAGATGACATGTAGACTGTTACACGTGAATTCAGAACACAAGGGGAGAGTGACACACGAAATCCAGGACACCAGTGAGAGTGGGACACACAAATTACGAGATGCAATGGTGAGTGGTACACTCAATGTCAGATATGCCAGGGGGAGTGTAACACATGACATCAGAGCCACCACTGTGAGTATTAAACATGAAATTCAAGATGCCACGGGGGAGTGTTGGACTCAAAGGCAGAAACACCAAACAGAGTGTTACAAATGAAGGCTGAGATGCCAGAGGGAGTGTACCACACAGAGTAAGAGACACCACGTGGAGTGTTACACAATGTCACAGACACCAGGAGGAGTGTTACACATGAAGTCAGAGATGTGAAGTGGAGTGTTAAACACAAAGTACAAGATGCCAGGCAGAGTGTGACACACGAAGCCAGAGAAACCATGTGGAGTGTGACACACTATGTCTGAGACACCAAGAGGGAGTGTTACACATGAATTCAGAGATGGCAGGGGGAGTGTTACACACAAAACCACTGAAGCCACGTGGTGTCTTACACACAGAGTCAGAGACACCAGGGTGGGTGTTACACATGATGTCAGAGATGCTACCAGGAGTGTTAAACTCAAAGTCCTTGACACCATATGGATTGTGACACACAAGCCAAGAGAAGCCAGGAATTGTGTGAAACAAGAATTCAGAGACTACAGAGGGAGCATTATGCACTAAGTCAGAGATGACAAGGGGAGTGTGGCACACGAATTCAGAGATACCACAGTAGAGAGTTACTCATGAAGCCAAAGATGTCACATTAAGTGTTCCAACTGAAGTCAGAGACAGCAGGGGTAGTATTACACACAATGCAGGAGAGGACATGGGGAGTGTTATGCAAGACATCTGAGAAACCAGGGAGACTGTGACACACAAATTCAGACATTCCAGGGGGAGTGTAACACACAAAGTCAGTGATGCCTGTAGGAGTGTTATGCATAAAGTCAGAGGTGCCACAGGGCTGTGACACACCAAGTGAGAGACGCTTGTGGGAGTATTATACACGAAATATAGATGGAAGCAGATGTGATGCACGTACTCAGAGATGCTAGGGGGAGTGTGATACATGAAGTAAGAGATGCCAGGGGGAGTGTTATGAACGAAGAGAGGCAAGGTGGAGTGTGACAGACGATGTCAGAGATGACAGGGAGACTTTTATGCACGAAGTCAGAGAGGACATTGGGAATGTGATACATGAATTCAGAGATGCAATGTAGGAGAGTTACACGCAAAATCAGAGGTGCCAGGCTGAGAGTTATACATGAAATCAGAGATGGAAGAGGAAGCAGTAAATGAAGACAGAGAAACCAAGTGGAGTGCTACACACGATTTCAGAGACACCAGTAGGAGTGTTGCACACGGAGTCAGAGATGCCAGGATGAATGTTACACACGAAGTCAGATAGGGCATGTGAGGTGTTACACACGACATCAGAGAATACAGGGTGTGTGTGACAGATGAAGTCAGACTCCACAGAGAGAGTGACACACTAAGTCAGACACCACAGATCCTGTGTGATATTTGAAGTCATAGACACCACGGGGAATGTTACACATGATGATAGAGACACCACTGGATGTGTGACACACAAAATCTGAGACAACAGGTGGAGTGTGATACATGAAGTCACGGACACCAGACTGATTGTGGCACACGAAGCCAGAGACGCCAGGGGAACTGTGACACATGAATTCAAAGATGCCACCTGGAGTGTTATGCATGAAGTCAGAGGTGCCACAGTGGAGTGTAACACATGAAGTCAGAGACACCAGTGGGAATGTTACACGCAAAGTCTGAGACTCCAGGGGGACTGTGACACAGGATGTCAAAGAGGCCGGGGGAGTGTTACACACCAAGTCAGTGATGACTGGTTGAGTGTTACACACAAATTCAGAGCAGAAATGGGGTATTTTTGACACACGAAGTCAGAGATGCCATGAGGGAGTGTTACACACAAAGTCAAAGAAACCAGGGGGACTGTTACATAGGAAATCAGAGATGCCAAGAGTAGTGTGAAACATGAAGTCAGAAACAGGTCCTGTGTGACACTTGAAGTTAGAGACACACTGGGAATGATACCCATGAAGTCAGGGAAGTCAAAGTGATTGTTATACATGATGTAAGAGATGCCAATGCAAGTGTTACAAATGAAGTTATAGATGGCAGGCTGAATGTGGTACATGAACATAGAAACACAAGACAGAGTATGACACACAAAGTCAGAGACGCCACAGGCTGTGTTACACACGAAGTCAGAGATGCCATGTCGAGTGTGGTAAACAAAGTCCGGGACAACAGGCAGAGTGTGATGCATGAATCACAGATGCTGCAGGGAGTGTGACACACGATGTCAGAATCACCACTGGGAATGTTCCACAAGATGTCAGAGACAACAGAGGAATTGTAACACACGAAGTCAGAGATGCCACAAGGGAGTGTTAGACACGAACTCAAAGACAAGAGGGAGTGTAACTCAGACAGTCAGAGAAGCCACAGAGAATATGATACACTAAGTCAGAGACAAAAGGTCAAGAGTGACACACCAAATCAGACATGCCAGCAGGAATGTTACTCACAAAGTTGAGATGACGGGGATAGTATTACAAATGAAGTCAGAGACATGAGTGGTAGTGTAACACAGGAAGTTATAGACAACAGGGGGTGTGTGCTGCACAAAGTCAGAGATGCCACAGTTGCACATGAAGTCAAAGACACTACAAGGAGTTTTACACATGAAGTCTGTGACACCAGGCCAAGAATGATACATGAAGTTAGACAAGCCAGAAAAATTGTTAAAAATGAAGTCAGAGACACTATAGGGGAATGTTACACATGAAGGAACAAATGCACATGGAGAGTTACACAAAAATTCAGAGACACCAGGAGGAGTGATACACATGAAGTCTGATATGACAAGATGAGTGAAACAGAAGAAGGCAGAGATGGCAGGAGGAGTGTGACACTTGAAATCAGAGCTGCCAGGGTGAGTGTTTCTCAAAAAGTCCAAGATATCATGGGGGAGTGTTAGACTCAAAGGCAGTTATGCCATGTGGAGTGTAACATGAAGTCAGAGATGCCACATGGAGTGTTACACACTATGTTACAGACACCAGTGGTAGTTTTACACAAGAAGTCAGAGACACCACATGGAGTGTTAGACACAAAGTTCAAGATGCTTGGCAGAGTGTGACACATGAAGTGAGAGAAGTCACATGGAGTGTGAGACACAATGTCAGAGTCATCATGAGGGAGTGTAACACATGAACACAGAGACAAAAGGGGGACTGTAACACACAGAGTCAGTGACACTTGGAGGAGTGTGATACACGAAGTCAGAGGGGGCATGGAGATTTTTATACACAAAGTCATCATGCCAGGGGGAGTCTGACGCACAAAGTCACAGATGCCAGTCTGAGTGTGAGATATGACGTCAGAGATGTCAGAAGGGTTGTAACACCCGAAGTCAGAGACACCAGAGGGATTGTGAAACATGAAGTCAGAAACACCAGGGAGAGTGTTACGAATAACGCCAGAGCTGACAAGGGCAGTGTTATGGATGAAATCACAGACTACATGGAGAGTGTTGCACATGATTAAGTGACATCAGGGTAGGTGTTACACACTAAGTCAGAGACACTGGGGAGCATGTTTCACTCAAAGTCAGAGGCCTGAGGGAGGTGTACTACACATGAAGGGAGAAACGTCACGAGGTTTGTTATACAGGAATTCAGAGATGTTTGGGGGAGTGTTAAACACCCAGTCAAAGATTCCAGGTGTGTTACACAAGAAGTCATAGACACCAGAGGGAGTTTTACAAAGGAACTCAGAGATGCCATGGTGAGTGTTACACACACAGTCCAAGATGCTAGGCAGCATTGACACATGAAGGCAGAGACACAACATGGAGTGTTACACGTGAATTCTGAGATGCCAGTGAGAGTATAACACATGAAATGAGAGACGCCAGGGGGAGTGTGACACATGAAGTCAGAGGCACCAAGAGGAGTTTGGTGCCCCAAGTAAAAGACACCAGGGAGTGTTTAACACACAATATCAGAGATGATATCAGGAGTGTTACATGCAAAGTCAGAGATGCCAGGGGGAGTGTTATGCAGGAACTCAGAGAGACTCCACAGAATGTGACACACAAAGTCAGAGACGATAGGTAGAGTATGAAACTTAAAGTATGAGACAGGTTGGGAATGTTACACATGAAGTCAGAGAAACAAGCAGGAGAGTGACACGTGAAGTCAGATACAACATGGGGAATGTGACATATGAAATCAAAGACTCCAGGGGGAGTTTTACACATGATGTCAGAGATGACAGGGGTATTGTATCACACGATGACAGATAACATCGGGTGTGTGAGACCCAAAGTCAGATTTGAAATTTGGGGTGTGATATATGGAGTCAGTGATGCCATGGTGAGCGTGAGGCACAGAGTCAGAGACAACAGCTGGAGTGTTTCAGAAAAGTCACTGACTACAAGGGGAGTGTTACACATGAATCAGAGACACCAGCGCAAGTGTTACACTGGATGTCAGAGATTCCACAGGGAATGTGACACATGAAATCAAAGATGACATGTAGAGTGGGACTCAGACTCAGAGATGCATCAGGAAAAGATACACAGGCAGTCAGAGATGACATAGGGGAGTGTGACACATGAAGTATGAGACAACAGGGAGCATGTGATGCACAAAGTCAAAGATGCCAATGGGTGGTGTTATGCAAAAAGCCAAAGGAAACAGGGAGAGTGTTAAACACAAAGTTGGAGGTGCCAAGTGGAGTGTTATACACAAACTCTGAGAAGCCAGTGGCATTCTTACACACGATGTTATAGATGACAGGGGGAATGTGACACAGATACTCAGAGACACCAGAGGGAGTGTGACACACGGAGTCAGACGCACCACAGGTTGTGTTACATACAAAGTCAGAGGCACCAGGGAGAGTGTAATACACAAAGTCAGGGATGCCAGGCAGAGTGTGACTCATGACCTCAGAGATGGCATGTGGATTGTTATACACAAAGTCAAAGATACCTGGGGAATTGTGATACGGGATGTCACAGACTCAAGGGGGAGTGTAACACACAAATTCATAGATGCCAGAGGGATTGTGATCCACATAGACAAAGATGCCAGGTGGACTGTTATAAACAAAGTCAGAGATGCCAGTGGGAGTGTAACACACACTCAGAAACAAGAGGGGGATTATTATACATGAAGTCTGAGAAAACAGGGGAGTGTGACACACGAATTCAGAAATGCCAGGGGCAGTGTGGCACAGGAAGTTAGAGACATTAGGGAGTGTGTGAAAGAGGAAATCAGAGATGCCTCAGAATTGTACATACGAAGTCAGAGAAGATAGGTGGAGTGTCGCACATGAAGTCAGAGAAGAAAAGAGAAGTTTTACACAGGATGACATACACGTCAGGAGGTGTGTTAAGCATGAAGTCAAAGATGCCATGTGGAGTATTACACACGATGTAAGAGACACCAGGTGGAGTGTTACACATGAAGTCAGAGATGCCACACAAAGTGTGACACAAGTCAAAGACGCAATGGGGAGTGTTACCTATGATGGTAAAGAGGGCAGGGACATTGTGACACATGTAGTCAGAGAAACAAGGGGAAGTCACAGATACCAGGAGGAGTGTGACAGACCAAGTCAGAGACACCATAGGGAGTGTGACACACGAAGCCAGAGATGCTAGGTGGAATTTTACCCATGACATCAGACATGCAAAGGGGAGTGTTACATAAGAACTCAGAGGCAAAGAGGAATTGTTACAACAAATCTGAGACAGGAAGTTAGAAACAAACACCAGGGGTGGTGTTACAAAGGAAGTCAGGGACAACAGGTAGTGTGTGACACAGAAAATCAGTGAACACATGAAGTATTACACACAAAGTCAAAGATACCAGGTTGAGTGTTACACAGGAAGTGAGAGACACAACATAGAGTGTTACACAAGTCAGAAACACCAGTGGGAGTATTACACATGAAGTGAGAGAAGTCACATGAAGTGTGAACACAGTTATGGACAACTGCAGGAGTGCTACACACTAAGTCAGAGATGGCATATGGAGTGTTACACATGAAGTCTGAATGTCAGGGGGAGTGTTATGCATGAAGTCAGAGATGACTCAGTGATTGTTACACATCAAGTCAGAGACCCACCCTGGTGTGTGATGCAAGAAGTCAAAGATGCCATAGGTAGTGTGACACATGATGTCAGAGACGCCGTGGGTTATTTGATGCATGATGTCAGAGATGCCATGTATAGTGTTACACACGAAGTCAGAGACACCAGTGACAGTGCTACGCATGAAGTCAGAGATGCCTTCGGGAGGGTTACACATGAATTCACAGACCTCATGATGAGTGTGAAACATGAAGTCAGAGACGCCACAGGCAGTGTTTCAGATGACTTCAGAGAATCCAAGTGTATTGTGACAAATGAAGTCAGAAATGCCACAGTGAGTGTTAAGAAGTAAAAGATGCCATATGGAATTTTAAGGACGAAGTCAGAGACGCCACAGGTAGCTTTACAAATGAAGTCAGAGACACCAAGTCAAGTCTTACACATGAAGTGAGAAATGCCAGGGGGTGTATGACACATGAAGTCAGAGATGCCAGGGGGCATGTTACTCCCAAAGTCAGGGTTGTGAATGGGGCATGTTACATATGAAGTCAAAGACAAAAGGGGAAGTGTTATATGCCAATTCAGAGACGAAGGGGGAGTGTGACACATGAAGTCTCAGATGTCCCAGGGATTGTGACACACAATGTGAAAGAGCCTAGGGGGATGTGACACATGAAGTCAGAGATGTGATGTGCAGTGTTACACATGAAGTCATAGATGAGAAGGGGAATGTTACACACAATTTCTAAGACACAATTGGGAGAGTGAGACGTGAAGTCTGAGAGTCCAGTGGAGTGTGACACACGAAGTCAGAGATGTCAAGGGGAGTTTGACACATGAAGAGAGACCCAAGTTGCAGTGTGGCACATGAAGCCACAGATGACAGAGGGAGTGTGACTCAGAGACACCAATGGAGAGATACACATGAAGAAAGAGTTTCCATGGGGAGTGTTACAAAAAACATCAAGGAAACCAGGGGGATAGTGACAGGAAGTAAAAAATGACAGGGGTTTGTGACACACGAAGTCAGGGATGACAGGAGGGGTGGGTCAGAAGAAGTCAGAGACCCCAAGGAAACTGTTACTCATGAAGTCAGAGATGCCAGATAGAGTGTTACACACGAAATCAGAACACAAGGGGGGGTACGACACAAAATCAGTGAGGCAAGTAGGGGTGTGACACACAAAGTAAGAGATGCAAAGGTGACTGATATACTCTAGGTCAGAGACGCCATGGGGAGTTTGATACAGGAAATCAGAGCATCCAAGGTGAGTGTTACACAAGAAGACCGAGATGCCACAGGAAAGTCCTATACTTGAAGGCAGAAACACCACACGGAGTGCTGCACATGAAGTTAGAGATGCCAGAGGGAGGGTACCACACAAAGTGAGAGATGCGACATGGAGCATTACACAAGATATCACAGACACCAGTGGGAGTGTTACGCAAGAAGTCAGAGATGCCAGGGAGAGTGTTACACACAGAGTCAGAGACTCCAGGTAGAGAATGATGCACAAAATCAGAGAAGACGAGGGAATTGTGACAACAGTCAGAGACGTGAGGATGAAGGTACACGAGAAGGGAAGACACCAGGGGATTAGTGACACATGAGTTCAGAGATGACACAGGGAGTGGAACACACTAATTTAGAGAGGCCACGGGGCTGTTTATGTGCAATAACAAAGATACCAGGGGGAGTGTCATGCAGCAAGTCAGCGATTACAGGAGAAGCATGAAACATGAAGTCCGAGATGCCAGTGGGAGTGTTATACAGGAAGTCAGAGATGGCGTTGGGAATGTTACACATGAAGTTATAGACGGCATGGGGAGTGTGACACACATACTCAGAGACACAAATGGGAGTGTGAAACACGAAGTCATAGATGCCACAGAGTGAGTTACACACGATGTCATACATGACAAATAGAGTGTCATAGACCAAGCCAGGGATGCCAGGCAGAATGTGACACAGGGTTCTGTGACATTTCCGAGAGTATTGCACATGAAGTCAGATACACCACTTTGAGTGAAACACATGATGTCACAGATGCCATGAGGAGTGTGACACCCAAAGTCAGAGATGCCAGTGGGAGTATGACATATGAAGTCAGAGCCAGCAGGTGGAGTTTTAGACACTACTTCAGAGATGCCAAGGTGAGTGTTGCACACATACTCAGAGAACAATGTGGATGACTACACACAAAGTCTGAGATGCCAGACGGTGTGTGACACACGAAGTCAGAAACACCAGGGGTTGTGTTACACGGGGTTCAGAGACACCAGGAAGCGGTTGACACACGAAGTCTGAGACACCCATGAGTAGTGTTATGAACAAAGTTAGAGACAAGAGGGGGAGTCCTATACATAAAGCCTAAGACATCAGTTGGAATGTAACACACGAATTTATAGATGGCAGAGGGAATGTGACACAAGAGCTCAGAGACACCAGATGAAGTGTGACACAAGAAGTCAGAGACACCATGGGGATTCTGATACGTGATGTCAGGTGCACCAGGTGGAGTTTGACACATGAAGTCAGAAATGACAAGTGGAGGGTTACACACGAATTCATAAGCACCAAGAGGAGTTACACATGAAGGTGCCGACGCCACATGGAGTGTTAAACATGAAATAAGAGACACCACATGTAGTGATACAGACTAAGTCAGATATGCCAGGGCTAGTTTTACACCTGAGCTCAGACACACAAGGGGGATTATTAGAAACACAGTCTGAGACACAAGGGAGAGTGTGACACACGAATTCAGAAATACCAGGGGTAGTATTACACAGGTAGCCAGAGACACAAGGGTGTGTTTGACAGATGAATCCAGAGATGCCATGGGCAGTGTGACATATGAAGTCAGAAGTGCCATGGTGAGTGTTACATTCAGAGTCAGAGAAGCCAGTGGGAGTCTGACACCAGAATTCAGCGATGCCAATGTGAGTGTCATAAAAGAAGTCTGAGACACCACAGGGGAGTGTTACACTCAAAGGCAGATAGGCCGCATGATGTATCACATGTGAAGTCAGAGATAAAAGATGGCGTGTACCACAGCAAGTCTGAGATGCCAGGGGGACTGTGACATACGAAGTCAGAGAGCCTAGAGGGAGTGTTACACACCAAATGAGAGACTCCAGGTATAATGTGACCCATGGAGTCAGAGACAACATGGGGATTGCTACACACGAAGTGTGAGATGACAGAGGGAGTCTGACACACAAAGTCAGAAATGCCAAGGGCAGTGTTACACAGGAAGTCAAAGACACCAGGCTGTGTGTGACAATGTCAGATATGCCATGGGGAGAGTGACACATGAAGTCATAGAAACAAGGGGAAGTGTTACACAAGAAGTCAGAAGCACTACAAGGTGTGCTACACACAATGTCAGAGACACCAGAGGGAGTGGGACACACAAAGTTAGAGACACCAGGCAGATTGTGACACAAGATGACAGAGACTCCATGGTGAGTGTTACACAAGAAGTCCAAGGCATCATGAGAGATTCTCACACTCAAACTCAGGAATGTCACGTGGACTGTTACACATGAAGTCACAGACACGAGGGTGAGTGTACCACATGATGTCAGAAGTGACAAGTGAAGCTTTACACATGACAAATAAAAATGGCAAGCAATAAGATATATTGGAATATATGAGGAAGCCATTTGGTATAAACCTAATTCAGCCTGACTTTGTTTTTTCCAAAAGGGCCTGACTGTGGCTGTTGAGCACGCATTGTATATCTGCTTAGACATTTCCTATGGCCAGAACAAAGGCCCTTGAGATAAAGGTGCAACTTCCCCCCACATTAGCATTTCCTTAGGGATAAGCATTTTTCCTTAGGCTAGACACTGATTGCTGCACTCACCTTTGACCACCCAGCTCACCTGTGACCAGTCAGCTGGAGACAACAGACTGCCACCCTGCTGTTTCCATCAATTGCTGTGCCGACAGAGCAGTCTCGTGACTATTGTAAAAGGGACATTTCAATCCTATGTGAAACATCCTCTCTGGGGGTATATAACGAGTCTGTGGACCCCACTTCTTTGGTGCCCTTTCTTCCTTCGGGAAGAAAGGCCCCGGGTTACAATCCTCAGATTTAAGCTCAGAATAAACTCACCCAAATTTTCATTTATAGATTGGTTATGGATTATTTTCGTCGACACATGTAACACTCCCCATGGTGTCTCTGACTTTGTGTGTAACACTCCCTTAGCGTCTGTGACACCATGAGTAACACTACATGTGGCATCTCTAACTTCATGAATCACACGCTCCCTGGTGTCTCAGAATTCCTGTTTAACACTATTCCTGGTGATTCTGACTTCACAATTCAGATTTCACCTGTGGTCTCTGACTTTGTATGTCACATTCCCCTTGTTGTCTCTGTCATCTCATCTCACAGTTCACATGGTGAATCTGACTTCATGTGTACACTACCCCTGGCATATATGACTTCATGTGTAACACACCCTTGGAGTCTCTGATTTCCTATGTCTCAATCTGCTTTTGTCTTGTACTTCCTGTGTAACACTAAATGTGTGTAACACTCCCCCTGCTGTCTCTAACTTCATGTGTGGCACTCCCCTGGCATCTCTGACTTTATGTGTGACACTCCCCCATTGTCTCTGAGATTGTGAGTCACACTTGCCCTGGCATCTCTGATTTCATGTGTCACACTCCCTTGGCATCTCTGAATTCTTGCATCACTCTCTCAGTGGTCTCTCTGACTTTGTGTGTCACACACCTCATGGCATCTCTGAATCATGTCTGACAATCACCCTCTCATCTTTGATTTTGAGTGTCACACTCCACCTGGCCTCTTTGACTCTGTGTGTAAAACTCCCCATGGTGTCTGTGACTTCATGCATAACACTCCCTATGTCATCTCTGACTTCGTGTGTCACACTCCCTGTGATGTCTCTGAAGTTGTGTGCAACACTCCACCTGTCATATCTGACTTCTTGTGTAACTGTAACCATGGTCTCTCTGAAATCGTGTAACACTCCCCCTGTTGTCTATGTCATCCTGGATAGCACTCCCCTGTGGGTCTCTTACTTCATGTGTAACATTCAACCTGGCTCCTCTGACATCATGCACAAGACTCCGCCTGTCATCTTGGACTTGGAGTGTAACACTACCACTGGTGTCTGTGACTTCTTGCGTAACCTTCACTCTCTCCACACTGTCTTCGTGTGTAACAGTCCCCCGGCATCTCTGACTTTGTGTGTAAAAATGCCCCTGTAGTCCCTGACTTCATGTGTAAACTCCACATGCCATTTTTGCCTTCATGTTAACCCTCCCCCATGGCATTTCGGACTTCATGTGTAACAACCCACTTGGTGTCTCTTAGTTTATGTGTCACACTACCCATGACTTCATTGACTTTGTGGGTAACACTCTCACTGGCGTCTCTCAATTCCTGTGTCACAGTCCTCCTGTCATCTATGACATCACCTGTAACACTCCACATAGCCTCTCTGACTTCGTGTGTAAAACAACCCCTGGCTTGCCCTGCTTCATGTGTAACACTCCCACAGTATCTCTCACTTTGTGTGTAACACTACACATGGTATCTCTGAGTTCATGTGTCACACACCCCCGACACCTCTGACATCATGTGTAACACTACCAGTGGTGTCTCTGACTTCATGTGTTGCATTCAACCTTTCATCTCTGAGATGGTTTGTCACAGTCCCCATGGCATCTGTGACATACCTGCATAACACTTCCCTTGGTGTCTTTGACTTCATGCCTAACACTCCCCAGTGGCCTCTCTGACTTCTTGTGCAGCTCTCCCCCTGTTGTCTCTACTTTGTGTGTAACACTCTGATTGACATATCTGATTTCGTGTGTCAAACTCTACCTGTAGTCTATGACTTCATGTGCCATACATACCATGATGTGACTGACTTCATGTGTAATACTCCCCTATGGTATCTCTGACGTGTGTCACACTCTCACTGTCTTGTGTGACTTCATGTGTAACACTCCCTTTGTTATCTTTCAGTTCATGGGTAGCACTCCTCCATGGCATCTCTCTCTTCATGAGTAAAACTCTCCCTGTTGTCTGTTGACTTTGTATTTAACAGTCACCTGTGACATGTCTGACTTCATGTGTCACACTTCCACTGTTGTCTCTGACTTGCTTGTTACACTCCCCTAGTGTCTTTGACTTCATGCATAACACTGCACATGGTGTCTTTGAATTCATGCAAAATACTCCCCCTGGTGTCCCTGACTTCATTTGTAACATGCTCTGTGGCATCTCTTACTTAGTGTGTAACACTCACCCTGTCACCTCTAAATTTGTTTGTCACAATCCACCTGTCATCTCTGACTTTGTGTGTCACAGTCCCTGCTGTGTCTCTGACCTGGTATGTCACACTACACCAGTTGTCTCTGACTTCGTGTGTCAGTAACCCCCTGATGTCTTTGACTTCATGTATAAACACTCCACTTGACGTCTCTGACTTTATGCATCACAATGACCCTGTACTCTGACTTTCTGTGTCACAATCTACCTGGAGTATCTGACTCTGTGTAAAACTTCACGTGGGATCTCTGACTTTGTGGATAACACTCCCCCTGTCATTTCTGATTTCTTGTTCATCATTTCCCAGTTGTGTCACTGTCTTCCTGTGTCACACTTCTTTTAGTGCCTCTGACGTTGTGTGTAACACTCACCCTCTAGTCTCTGATTTCTTTCATAACACTAGGGGGATTGTGAAGCAGAAAGTCAGAGACACTATGGGGAGTGGTACACACGCAGCCAGAGATGCCAGGGAGAGTGTTACAGAAGAAGCCAGAGAGGGCACATGATAGGTCACAAAGAATGAGAGACTCCAGGGGAACTATGACAGATGAAGTCAGAGAATCCCAGGGGAGTGTTACACACAAAGTCAGCACCCTGGAGAGTATTACTCATGAATTCAGAGATGACGAGGAGGTGTGTTATACACGTACATGAAGCCAGAGACACCATGGGGTGTTTACACACGAATTCAGAGATGCCAGGTGGAGTGTGAAACACAAAGTCAGGGATGCCATGTGGATTGTGAGACAAGAATTCAGAGATGACATGGGGTTGTTATACGTGAAGTCAATGATGCAGGGGCTGTGACACACTAAGTCACAGACACCAGTGGGAGTCTGACACATGAAGTCAGAGACACCAGGGGGATTGTTACAAATGCAGTCAAAGAAACCTGGGGTAGAATGACAAACGACATCGGAGATGACAGATGTTTTGGTACACAAGAAATCAGAGACCACAGGTAGAGTGTGACACATGAAATAAATGACACCAAGGAGTGTGTTACTTACAAAATGAGAGACACCATGCAACAGTATTATGTATGAGGTGAAACACACCAGGCAGAGTGTTAGACACGAATTCAGAGAGAATAGACAAAGTGTTACACATCACATCAGAGATGCCATGGTGACTGTGAAACATGAAGTCAGAGACAGCATGTGGATTATTACACACATAAGAGAAACCAGGGGTTGAGTTACACACAGACTCAGAGATGCCTAGGGGAGTGTTACACACGAAGTCAGAGAGGCAATTTGGGGTGTTACATATGAAGTCAGAGATGATGGGGGACTGTGAAACAGGAAGTAAGAGATGTCATGTGGAGTGTTACACACAAAGTGACTGATGCCAGAGGAAGTGTTGCACACAAACTCAGCACCCTGGAGAGTATTACTCATGAATTCAGAGATGACGTGGAGGTGTGTTATACACGAAGTCAGAGATGCCAGGTGCTGTGTTACCCATGAAGTCATAGATGACACAGTGTGAGTGAAACACAAAAACAGAGATGCAAGGGTGAGAGATAAGAAGTCAGAGACCACAGCTGGAGTGTTACACAAAATGTGAGAGACACCACAGAGAGAGATTGAAACACAAAGTCAGAGACACCACTAGGAAGTGTTACACTTGAAGCCAGAGATTACAGCAGGAGTGTTATGCATGAAGCGATAGACGCCACGGGAAGTGTCACACAGAGTCATAGACAACAGGTAGAGAGTAACATAAGAAATCAGAGAACACAGGGGGAGTGCAATGCACAAACTCAGAGACATGAGGAGGAGTGTTATATATGACCTCAAAGACACCAGGGGTTTTGTGACACGTGAATACAGAGATGACAGAGGGAGTATAACACATGAATTCAGAGATGCGATGGGGGTGTATTATGCATGAAAACAAGGATACCAAGGGGAGTGTTATGCACAAAGTCAGAGACACCACGCAGAGAGTTACACACTAAGTCCAAGATGACATGTGTGTGTAACACACAAAGGAAGAAATGCCACGTGGAATGTTACACACGTAGTCAGAAACACCACATGGAATGTTATACACGAAGTCAGAGACACCAGGAGGAGTGTTATATGGAGTCAAAGATGCCATGTGGTGTGTTACACAGGAAGTCTGCAATAACAGGGGGAGTGTGACACACGAACTCAAAGATGCCAGGGAGGGGTTGGCTTGGTGGTGCAGCAGTTAATTTTGCATGTTCCACTTTGGCAGCCCGGAGTTCACCCGTTCTGATAACAGATGCGGACCTGGCACCACTTGGCAAGCCATGCTGTGGTAGGCGTCCCACATGTAAAGTGGAGAATGATGGGCGTGGATGTTAGCTCAGGGCCAGTCTTCCTCAGCAAAAAGAGAAGGATTGCCAGCAGATGTTGGCTCGGGGCTAATCTTCCTCCAAAAAAAAAAAAGACTCCAGGGTGAGTTTGACACAGGAATTCAGAGACACAAGTTGCAGAGTGCTACATGAAGTCAGAGACAAAAGGGGGAATGTGATGGATGAACTCAGAGACACAAGCGGCAGTGTGACACATGAAGCCAGAGACCCCACTGGTTGTGTTACACACAAAGTTAGAAACTACAGAGATTGTGTGATACATGAAGTCACAGATGCAAGGCAGAGTGTGACACATGAACTCAGAAGCAAAACAGGGAGTGTGACACGTGAAGTCAAGACTACAGGGAGTGTGAAACACAAAATCAAAGACATCATGAAGATTATGATACAAGAAGTCAGTTGCCAGGGGTAGTGTTACACGTGAAGCCAGAGATGCAATGGTGTTTGTTACATGCAAAGTCAGAGATGCCAGGAGGTGACACATGGAATTAGAGCCACCAGGGTTACTCTTACACAAGAAGACTGAGAGGCCACAGGGGAGCGTTACACTCAAAGGCAGAAACATCACATGGTGTGTTACAGATGTAGTCAAAGACTCCAGGGGAAGTGACACATGAAGTCAGAGAGTCCACATGGAGTGCTACACACGATGTCACAGACACCTTGGGGAATGTTACAACCAATCTCTGAGACTACACAGAGAGTGTTACACACGAAGTCTGAGATGCCAGCAGGAACATTAGACATGAAGGCACAAACGTCATGTGGTTTGTTACAAATAGAGTCAGTGACCCCAAGGGTAGTGTTACACACCAATCAGAGATGACACTTGTGGTATTACACAGGAAGTCGTAGACACCAGGTGGAGTCTTACAAATGAAAACAGAGGGTCACGGGGAGTGTTACACAAACTGAGATGTGAAGGAGTATGTGAAACCCGAAGGCAGAGACACAAGGTGGAGTGTTACACACAAAGTCCAAGATGTCAGGGGGAGTGTGACATAGTCATTTGTGAATTTGTATGTCACACACCCTGTGGCATATGTGACTAAGTGTATAACATTGACAGAGGTGTCTCTGACTTTCTGTGTCACAACACCCTGTCGTCTCTAACTTTGTAACATTCCACCTGGCATCACTGACATCATGTGTAGCACTCCTGGTGTCTCTGACTTCTGGTATGACACTCCTCTTGTCATCTCTGATTTCCTCTATAGCACTCACCGTGGTGTCTTTGACTTTGTTCATAAAAGTTCCATGTGGCATCTCTGACGCATGTGTCACACACTCCCTGTTCTCTCTCACTTCCCGTGTAACACTATTCCTGGTGTTTCTGACTTCATGTGTCACACACCCCCTGGTGTCTCAGATTCATGTGTAACAATCCCCCTTGTGTCTCTGAGTTCGTGTGTAACACTCCCCTTTGTATCTCTGACGTCATGAGTAAAATTCCAAGTGACATCTATGACTTCCTCTGTGTTACTCCCTTTTTTGTCTCTGACATCATGAGTCACACTCCTCCTGGCATCTGTGACATCATGTCTCACACTCCCCCTTTTTCCTCTAAGTAGGCGCATCACACTCCCCTGCCATCTATTACTTCTTGTGTAACAATACCAATGGTGTCTCTGATTTCGTGTCACACTCCATGTGGTGTCTCTTACTTCATGTGTAACACTCCACATAGAGTCTGTGTTTTCATGTGTAACACTCCTCCTGGAATATGTAATTTCTTGTGTAACACACTACATTTCTCCTCTGACTTCGTGTCTGACAATCCACCTGTCATTTCTGACTTCATGTGTTACACTTCCTGTGGGGTCTATGACTTCTTCTGTCACACATACCCTGGTGTCTCTGACTTCCTGTGTAACACTACCCCTCCTGATTCTGACTTGCTGTGTCAGACTTCCACTGGTGTCTCACACTGTGTGTGTAACCATCCACCAAGCATCTCTGAGTTTGTGTGTCACACTTCCTCTCGTGTCTCTGAGTTTGTGCTCACTTTCTCCCTGCCATCTATAACTTCATGTGTAACACTGCAACTGCCATCTTAGACATTTTCTATAACACTCCCCCTGTTGTCTCTCACTTTATGCATAACACTCCCCATTGGCATCTCTGATTTTGTGTGGCATGCACTCCCTCATGTATGTGACTTCTTGTGCAACACTACCACTGGTGTTTCTGCCTTCATGCGTCACCACCCCTGGCATCTCAGACTGCGTGTGTAACAGTGAAAATTGTGTCTCTGTGTTCACGTGTAACAATCACCCTGGCATCTCTGATGTCATGTGTGAAACTCCACCTGGCATTTCTGACTTGGTGTGTCACAATCCCCATGGCGCCTGTGACTTCATGCATCAATCTCAACTTGGTGTCTAGGAATTTATGTGGAAGACTCCTCCTGGCATCCCTGACTTCGAGTGTCACATTTGCCTGGCGTGTATGACTTCGTTTGTAAATCACCCCATGACGTCTATGACTTCGTGTGTCACAATCCCATTTGTGTCTCTGAGTATGTGCATCACACTTCCCCTGTGATCTATAACTTCGTGTGTAAGACTTCCAATGCCATCTCTATCTTTATATATAACACTTCCCCTGGTGTCTCTAACTTCATGTTTAATACTCCACCTGTAGGCTCTGACTTCATGTTTCACACTCCCCCTGTCATCTCTGACTTAGTGAGTAACACTCCCCAAGGTATCATTATTTCCATGCATAATACACCCCCAAGCCCTCTCTAAATCCGTGCCATAATGCCCATGTCATCTCTGCATTCGTGTGTCACTAAACCCATGGTGTCCTTGACTTTATTTGTAACACTCCCCCTCAACTCTTTGGCTTTGTGCATCACAATCCCCGTCCTTTCTGATTTCATGAGTCACCCACTACCTAGTTCTCTGACTCTGTGTATAACACTTCCCCTGGCTTCTCTGACTTCTTGTGTAGCACTCCCCATGGTGTCTGTGACAGCATGTGTAACACTCCATGTGACATCTCTGACTTTGTGTGGTATACTCCCCCTGGTGTCTCTGACTTCCTGTGTGACACTCCTTGTGGCATTTCTGCCTTTGCGTCTAACACTGCCTTGTGGCGTCTCGGACTTCTGACATAATGCTCACCCTGGAGGCTCTGATTTTGTGTGTCAAAATCCCCCTGGCATCTGTGACTTTGAGTGTATCACTCACTGTATTATCTCTTACTTCGTGTGTCACACTCCCACTGGCATCATGGATTTTGTGTGACATACTCTCCATTGTGTTCTGAATTCGAACAGTTCATGTGGCATCTCTGATTTCATGAGTAACACTTCCCCTGTTGTATCTGACTTCAACAGAAAGACTCACCATGGTGGCTCTGATTTCGTGTGTCACAGAGCCCATGCCATTTCTGACTTCATCTTTCACACACACCCTGGTGTCTCTGGCTTCCTGTGTAACACTAACCCTGGTGTTTCTAGCCTCGTGTGTCACACTCCACTTGGTATCTCAGAATTCGTGTGTAACAACCCCCTGGTGTAGCTGAGTTCATGTGTAACACTCCCCCTCGCATCTCTGACTTCTTGAACACTCCATCTGTCGTTTCTGATTTTGTTTCATAATCCCTTTGGCTTCTCCGACTTTGTGTGTTACTGTGTGCCTGCCATCTATAACTTCCTGTGTCACACTTCCACTGACATTTCTAACTCCATTTATAACACTACCTCTGGCATCTCTGAATTTGTGTGGAACATTCCCCAAGCATCGCTGACTTTGAGGATCACACTTGACCAGTAGTGTCTGACCTCGTGTGTCACATTGCCCCAGTTGTCTCTGACTTGGTGTGCTGTGCTCCCCTTGGTGTCTCTGACTTTGTGTGTCACACTCCCCCTGTCATCTCCGACTTATTGTGTAACACTCACCGTGACATCCCTGACTTCGTGTGTCACAATTCCCCTGGTGTCTCTGACTTCATATTTCCCACTCCCTCTGGCATCTCTGACTTGGTGTATAACAATCCTCAGGCATCTCCAACTTCATGTGTAACACGTGCCCTGGTGTTTTCGACTTCCTATGTAACATTACACCTTTTGTTTCTGACTTTGTTTCACACTCCACCTGCAGTTTCAGATTTGGTGTGTAACACACCCCATGGCATGCCTGTCTTCGTGTCACATGCTGCCTATCTTCCTTGAGAAGGCATATCACACTCCACATGTCATCTCAGAATTCATGTGGAACAGCCTCATGGCATCTCTGACTTGGTGTGTCACACAACCCCTGGTCTCTCTGATTTCGCGTGTCACAATCCCCTTGGCATCAAGGATCTCACCTGTCAAACTCCACCTGGCATCTCTGACATCTGCTGTGGAGTCTCAAAATTCTTTTGTAACACTCATACTGACATCTCTGATTTCCTGTGTCACACTACCCCGGCATCTCTGATTTTGAGTATAACACTCATCATTACATCTCGCACTTCTTGTTTCACGATCCACCTGATGTCTCTGTCTTCATGTGTCACACTCCAACTGCCATCCCAGACTTCGTGTATCCCACTCCCCGTTTCATCTCTGCTTCCTTGTGTAAAATAACTGGTGGCATCTCTGACTTCATGTGTCACTCCTCCCCTTATGTCTCTGTGTTCATGTTTCACACTCCACTTGTTGCTGACTTGGTGTGTCACACTGCAACTTGGGTCTCTGACATCATGTGCCACACTGCTCCTGACATCGTGGATTTCTGTGGAACACACCATGTGGCGTTTCTGACTCTATGTGTACCACAAACCCTGGAGTCTCTGACTTCTTGTGCAACACACCACTTGGCGTATCTTTCTGTGTAATGCTCCCTCTGTTGCCTTTGCCTTTGAGTCTAACACTCCCCTGTGGAGTCTCAGATTTCTTGGGTAACACTCACACTGCTGTCTCTGATTTCCTGTGTCACACTACCCCTGGTGTCTCTGACTTTGACTATAATGCTCACCATTGTGTCTCTGACTTAATGTGTGACAATCTGACAGGTGTCTCTAACTTCATCTCTGACTCTCTGTGTAACACATCTTCTTGTGCTTCTAACTTCCTGTGTCACAATTCCCCTGGCATCTCTGACTTGACATGTCACACTCCCTTTGGCATCTGGGACATCATGTGTCACACTCTCCTGACATCATGACTTCGTGTGTAACAATCACTGAGCTGTCTCAGACCTTATGTATCACATTACACCTTGTGACTCTGACTTTGTGTGTCACTCACCCCATGGCATCATGATTTCATATAACAATCCCCTTGCCACCACTGTATTTGTATGTCACTCTCCACCTGGCCTCCCTGACTTCATGTATCAACTCACCATGTTGTCTTTGATTTTGTGTGTAACACACCCCTTGGCCTCTTTTCTGTTTGTCACATTCCCTCTGGTGTCTCTGAGTTCATGCTTCACTCTCCTTCCACCGACAATAACTTCGTGTTTAACATTCCCGCTGGCATCTCTGACTTGGTGTATTAAACTCTTGATGGCATCTCTGCCTTCATGAGTATCAATCCCTGTAGCATCACTGACTTCAAGTGTCACACACGACTGCAGCTTGAGTGTCTGACTTTGTGTGTCATGCTCCCTATTGCATCATCAACTTTGAGTGTAACTCACCACATGGAGTTTCTGACTCCATGTGTAACAATCCAACTGTCATCTCTGAGTTTGTGTGTAACACTCCACATTGCATCTCTGACATCATGTTCACATCCCTCTGGCCTATTTGACTTTGTGTGTGACAGTCCCCATGGCATCCTGACTTCGTGTGTCACACTACCCCTCTCAACTCTGACTTCATGTGCAACACTCCCCATGGTGTCTCTGAATTCCTGTTTCACACTCCACAAAGCATCCCTCACTTTGTGTTCACACTCCCCCTCAAGTGTCTGACTTGATGTTTAAAACTCCATAAGGTGTCACTGACTTCAGGTGTCACAATCACCCTTTCTTCTATGACCCTTTTGCTAACGCTGCACATAGTGTCTCTGAATTCCTGAGTAACACTCTCCCTGGTGTCTGTGAATTTGAGCCTAAAACAAACCCTGGCATCAGTATCTTTGTGTTTACACTCTCCATGGTGTCTCTGACCTTGTATGTCAAACTCCTGGTGGTATCGCTGATTTCTTGTGTAACACTTCCCCTGGTGTCTATGACTTCTTATGTAACACTCCCCAAAGATGTCTCCTAGTTCGTGTGTCACACACCCTATGTTGTTTCTGACTTCATGTGTCACACTCTCCCTGGTGTCTTTGACTGCCTGAGTAGCACTCTCACATGTGTGTTTTATTTTATTTAACTTTTTTTGGAGGAAAATTAGCCCTGAGATTACATCTGCTCCCAATCCTCCCCTTTTTGTTAAGGAAGACTGGCTTTGAGCTAACATCAGTGCCCATCTTCCTCTACTTTATATGTGGGATGCCTGACACAGCATGGCTTGCCAAGAGGTGCCATGTCTTTACCCAGGATCCAAACTGGTGAACCCCAGGTCACCAAGGTGGAATG
The DNA here is from genome assembly GCF_041296265.1 of Equus caballus. Classification (NCBI taxonomy): domain Eukaryota; kingdom Metazoa; phylum Chordata; class Mammalia; order Perissodactyla; family Equidae; genus Equus; species Equus caballus. Next base: position 25,687,522 of record NC_091687.1, read on the forward strand.
TACACACTCAACCACTGTGCCACCAGGCAGGCACCCCATGTGTGTTTTGATTCCTGCCTAACACTCACCTTTGATGACTCTGATTTTGTGTGTAACACATCCCGTGTCATCTCTGACTCCATGTGTCACACTCGCTCTCCTGTCTCTGACCTCACTGACATTGTGTGCAACTCTCCCCCTTGCATCTCTGACTTTAGGTGTTACACTCCACCTGTCATCTTTGACTTCATTTGTCACACTGCCCCTGTTATCTCTGAATTATTTGTAACAATCCACCTGCTGTCTCTGAGTTCATGTGTGACACTCCTTTGTCATCAATGAATTTGTCTGTAACACACTCCTGGCAGATCTAACATTGTATGTAACACTCCATGTGGTGTCTCTGACCTAGTGTGTCACACTCCACCTTGTGTCCCTGACTTCATGTATCACACTCTGCCTGATGTCCCTGATTTCATGTATCAACTCACTTTGGTGTCTCTGAATTCATGTGTAACTCTCCTGATGGCATCTATGACGGCTTTGTGTGTCACCCACGACCTCTTGTCTCTCAATTCATGTGTAGCAATCCCCATGTCATCTCTGACACTGTGTCAGACACCAGCTGTCATCTTTGACTTCATGTGTCACCCGCCTGGAGGCTTCTCTGACTTCGTGAATAACACTCATTCTTTTGTCTTTGATTCCATGCATTACACTCCCCCTGGTATCAGATTTCATGTGTCACACTCCCCCTGGTGTCTCTGACTTCCTGTGCAACACTCCACTTGGTATCTGTGAATTCGTGTCACACACAGCCAATGGCGTCTATGACTTGGTGTGTCACACGCCCCCTGGCAACTCCAAGTTACTGTGTAACACTAACCATGGTACCTCTGACCTCGTGTGTTAGAATGTCTGGTGTCTTTCTCTTCTTGTGTCACATTCCAACTAGCGTCTTTAACATTGCATGCAACACTCCCTGTGGTGTCCCTGAGTTCATGAGTCACATTTCCCCTAGTGTTCTGACTTTGTGTGTCACACTTCCCCTGGCATCTCTGACTTCACTGTCTCACTTCCCCTAGCATTTCTGACTTCATGTGTCACACTCCCATTGGCGTCTCTGACTTCATGTGTAACATACTCCATGATGTCTTTGAATTCGTGTGTAACACTACCCTGGTATTTCTGACTTCGTGGGTCACACACCCCAGGACATGTCAGACTTCATGTGTAACACTCTCTGTGAAGTCTCAGAGTTCGGATGTAAAAGTCCCTCTGGTGTCTGTTTCATCTTGTTCAGCACTCCATGTGGCTTCTCTGACTTCATCTCACAGGCCCTGTCGAGTCTCTGACTTTGAATGTAACACTCCCCCATGATGTTTCAGACTTCTTGTATAACACTCCCAATGGCATCTCTGATTTCGTGTGTCAAACTCCTCCCAGCATCTCTGACTTCAAGTGTACCACTCATCCTTGCATCTCTGGCTTTACATGCAGCACTCCCCCTGGTGACTGACTTCTTGTGACAATCCCCATTGTGTCTCTGACATCATGTTTTACACATCACCTCTGGTATTGACTTTGTGTGTCACACTCTACATGGCATCTGTGACTTCCTGTTTCACACTCCCCCATCGTATCTGACTTCTGCGTAAAAATCCAATTCTTGCCTCTGAAATAGAGTGTCATCATCACCATGGTGCCTCTGAAATCATGTGTCACTCACACTGCTTGTGGGATCTCTGATTTTGTCTCTCACACACCCTGGTATCCCTGACTTCATGGGTAACACTCCCACATGGCAACTCTGAATTCGTCTGTAACACCCCCCCTGACATCTCTGACTTTGTTTTTCACGGTTTTCCTAGAGACTCTGATGTTGTGTGTGACACTCCACGTGCCCTCTCTGACTTCATGTGTCACACTTTGCCTGGCATCCATGGCTCTGTGTGTAACACTCCCCCTGGGTCTCTGACTTCTTCTGTAACATTCCACTTGGCATCTCTGATGTCATGTAACACCTCCACTCCCATGTCTGAATTCTTGTGTAACACCCAACGTGGCGTCTCTGACTTGATGTGTAGCTCTCCTACATGGTGCCTCTGAATTCGTGTATCATACTTCCCATGTCCTTTCTGACTTTGAGTGCCACACTCACCTGGAGTCTCTGAGTTCCTGAGTAACACTCCCTCTGGTGTCTCTGACTTCATGTGTAACACACCATCATGGCAGCTCTGAATTGGTGTGTAACACTCTCAGAGGTATCAATGACCTCCTGTGTAACTCTCCCACTGGTGACTCTGACTTCCTTTCAGTCCCACTAGAGTCTCTGTTGTCGTGTGTAACGCTCCACATTCCCACATTGATTTCATGCTTAACACTCCCCTGGCTTCACTGGCTCCATGTGTAACACTCCCTTTGGTGTCTAAGACATTGTGTGTCACAGTTCCCATGGCATCTCTGACTTCCTGCATAACACTACCCCAGGTCTTTCTGACATCTTGAATAACAATCCCCCTGGCTTCTTTGATTTCATTTGTACCATACCTCCTTGGAGTCTTTGATTTCGTGTGCAACATTCCCCCAGACATCAGTGACTTTTTCTGTTACAATCCCCTGATGTCTCCGAGATCTTTTGTCACAATCCCCCTGATGTCTATAATGTGTGTAACATTCCCTTTGGCCTCTCTGACTTCGTGTGTAACACTCCCACTGGCACCTTTGGTTCTGTGTGTAACCCTTCACCTGTTGTCTAGGACTTCATGTGTAACACTCCATGTGGCATCTCTGTCTTCATGTGTAACACTCCCCCTGACTTCTCTGACTTCATTTGGAACAACCAATGTGGCATCTCTGACTTCATATGTAACGCACCACCATGGAATCTCTGACATTATGTGTCACAATCCCTGTGGTGTCTCTGACATTGAGTGTAACACTCACCATTTTGTATATGAATTCATGTGTAACTCTCCCCCTGGATTCTCTGACTTCATGTGTCAAACTCCCCCTGTTGTCTCTGATTTCATCTGTCACTCTCCCACTGGTATCTCTGAATCTGTGTGTAAAAATGCCCCTGTCATCTATGACTTTGTGTCACACTTTCTATTGTTTCTCCGAGCACGAGTGTCACACTCCCCCGTCATCTACAACTTAGTGTGTGACACTCCTAATGGCATCTCTGACTTCATGTGTTGCATTCCCCATGGCATCTCTAACTTCAAGTGTCACACATGACCTGTTGTCTATGACATCGTCTTTAACAGTCCCCATCGTGTCTCCGACTTTCTGATGTTATGCGTAACACTGCACCTGATGTCTCTGACATTGTGTGTAACATATACCTGTGGAGTCTTTGACTCATGCATAACACTCCCTCACTGTCTTCATGTGTTACACTCCCCCTGGTGTTTCTGACTTCGTGTTTCACACTACTACTGGCATCTGTGACTTTGTGTGTCACACTCCTCTTGGTGTCTTTGACTTCATGTGTAACATGCTACCTGGTGTCTCTGAAATCCTATGTAACACTACCACTTGTGCTTATGACTTGTGCCTTGAACCCACTGGCATCTCAAATTTTGTGTGTAACACTCCCTCTGGCATCCATCTTCGTGAGTCACACTCTGCCTGGCGTCCCTGACTTTGTGTATCACACTACCCTTGTCGTCTCTAACTTCGCATGTAACGCTCTCAGTGGCATTTCTGATTTCATGTTTCACACTCCCCATTGTGTCCCTGAGTTCATGAGTCATACTCCCCATGTTGCCTCTGACTTCTTGTGGCACACTACACCTTGGCTCTCTGGCTTCTGTGTCAAACTATGCCTGGTGTCTCTGACTTTACGTGTCACAATCCTACTGGCCTCCGGACTTTGTGTGTAACACACCATGTGGAGTTTCTGACTTAGTGTGTAACACTAACCTTGCTGTCTCTGACTTCATGTGTAACACTCCACGTGGCCCCTCTGAGTTTGTTTTGTACACATCTCCTGGTGCCTTTGACTTCATTTGTATCACTCAACATGGCCTTTCTCCTTTTGAGTGTAACACTTAACCATGGAGTCTCAGACATCTTGTGAAGCACTCAAACTGGGGTCTCTGATTTCATGTGTCACACAACCCCTAGAGTCTCTGACTTAGAGTGTAACACTCACTATTGTATCTCTTACTTAATGTTTAACATTCCCCCTGGTGTCTTTGATTCATGTGTTACACTCCACATCTTGTCTGTGACTTCCTGTGTACTGATTCCCCTGGCACCTCTGACTACATGTAGAACACTCCACATGGCATTTCTGCATACATGTGTGACACTTTCCCATGCCATCTCGTACTGCCTGTGTAATACTCCATGTGGCTCATCTGACTTTGTGTGTCTCATTCTGTCTGGCATCTCGGAATTCATGTAAAACACTCCATGTGACATCTCAGACTTGGTTTGTCACTGTCCCCCTTGTATCTCTGACTTCACATGTAACACTCAATGTGGTATTTCTGCCATCCAGTGTAACACTCTCCAGTCCATTCTCGGACTTCTTATGTAACACACACACTGGAGTCTCTGATTTCTTGTGTCACACTACCTCCTGAAGTCTCCGATTTTGAATGAAACACTCACCGTGGTATTTCTGACTTCGTGTGTCACAATCCCCATGGCACATCTGACTTCTTGAGTCAGCCTTCCCCTGGCATCTCTGACTTTGTGTGTCACACTCCCCATGGCATCTCTGATTTTGTGTTTAATACACTCCCTGGTTTCCCTGACTTCCTGTGTAACACTAGCCCTGGGATTTCTGACTTGTGTCACTTTCCCCCTGATGTCTCCAATTTTTGGTGGAACACTCACAGTGGCAATTCTGACTTCGTGTGTCACAGTCACCCTGGAGACTCTGACATGGTGTATAACACTCCACGTGCATTGTCTGGCTTCCTGTGTAGCACTCTAACTGGTGTCTCTGCCTCCACGTGTAACACTCCCCCTGGCACCATGACTTCTTGTATAACAATCCCCATGCCCTCTGACTTCTTGTGTCACACTCCACCTGGCATCCCTTACTTCATATATCACAATATCCTTGTAGTCTCTGACCTCGTGTGTAACACACCTGGTGGCATCTCTGACCTTATATGTCTCACTCCCCATTGTGTCTCTGAGCTTGTGTGTCACACTCCCCATGTGATCTCTGACTTCCATTGTCACAAACCCCATGGTGTGACAGACTTCTTGCACTACAATACCCCATGGCATCTTTGAATCCTGTGTCACAAGCCCTGTGTCATCCTCCCCTGGTGTCTTTGACTTCATGTGTATCACTCCTCCGTGGTGTCATTAAGTTTGTGCGGAATAACCCCCAGTGTCTTTGACTGCATTTGTAAGATTCCCCTTGGCGTCTGTGCCTTTGTGTTTAACACTCCACCTGTAGTCTCTGACTTCGTGTTTTACATCCCCCATCATGTCTCTAAGTTCCTGCATCTCACTCACCCTAGTGTCTCTGACTTCATGTGTTACCTACCTGGCATCTCTAAAATGTCTAACTCTGCCCTTTAGCATCACTGACTTGGTGTGCAACACTTCCCCAGGTGTCAAGGACTTGCTGTGTAACACTCCTTCTGGTGTCTCAGGCTTCATGTGTCACAGTACCCCTGTAGTCTTTGACATCATGTGCAACATACCATGTGCCATCTCGGACGTCTTGTGTAACACATACACTGGTGTCTCTGGTTTCATGTGTCACACTACCTGTGAATTCTCTGACATCGTGTGTCACACGTGACCTGTCTTTTCTGACTTCTTGTGTCACACTCCCTGTGGTGTATCTGACTTCCTGTGTAACACTTCCCATTTTGTCTCTAGCTCCATATGTAACACTTACCCTGCCATCTCTGACTTGGTAATTAACAATCCACTATGCGTCTCTGACTTCATCTAACACTGCCCTGCCATCTGTTTCTTCCCACGTAATTCCCAACATCACCTCTATGAACTCGTGTATCACACTCCCAAAGTCGTCTCTGACTTCATGCATAACTTTCCCCTTGTCATCTGTGACATTGTGTGTCACAATCCCCCGGCTTCTGTGAATTTTTGTGTAGCACTCCATCTGGAGTCTCTGACTTTGTGTGTGAAAATCCCCCTTGCATCTTGGTCTTCCTGTGTAATGTTCACCCTCGTATCCTTGACTGTTTGCATAACACTCCCCATTGGCATCTCTGACTTCATGTGTCACACACTTCATGTTGTCTCTGACTTCCTGTGTAACACTACCCCTGATGTTTCTGTCTTCGTGTGTCAATCACCCCCTGGCATCTCAGCCATCATTTGTAACAATCCAACTTGTGTTTCTGAGTTTGTGTTAAAAACTCCCACTTGCATCTCTGATGTTGTCTGTACATCTCCAACTGGTGTCTTGGATTTCATGTCACCACCACCCTGGAGTCTGACACTTCATGTGTCACACTCCCCCTGGCATTTGTGACTTCATGTGACACACTGCTCCTGGAATTTGTGACCTCGTGTTTCACACTCCCACTTGCATCTCTGACTTCGTGTGAAACACTTTTCCTGGCATCTGAGTTCGTGCGCAACACTTCACCTAGTATCCTTGACTTCCTGTATCACAATACCTCTGGTGTGTCTGACTTCATGTGTAACACATGCCATAACATCTCTGACTTCGTGTGTCACACTCTCCCTTGTTTCTCTGAGTATGCTCATCACACTTCCCCTGCCATCTATAACTTTGTGTGTCACACTCACAAGGGCATCTAAGACTTCGTGTATAACACCATCCCAGCACCTCTGACTTCATGTGTCACACTTCCTCTGGTGTCTCTGATTTCGTGTGTCATACTCCCTCTGGCATCTCTGACATCATGTGCAATACACTCCCTGGTGTCTCTGACTTCCTGTGTAACATTGCCTCTCATGTTTCTGACTTCATGTGTCACACTCCCCATGATGTCACAGACATTGTGTGTAACACTGCCCATGCCATCTCAGAGGTTGGGTGTAACACTTTCCTTGGTGTCTGTGACATCGTGTGTAACACTCCAAGTGGCATCCATGACTTCATGTGTCATTGTCCCTCTGATGTCTCTCATTTCATGTGTAACAATCTATGTGGCGTTTTGGCCTTTGAGTGTAATACTGCCTCATTGCCTCTTAGACTTCTTGTGTAACACTCACCCTGGCAGCTCTGATTTTGTGTCTCAAACACCTCCTTGCTTTTCTGACTTCAAGTGTAACAGTCATATTTGTGTACCTGTATTTGTGTGTGACACTGCCCCTGGCAACTTTATTTGTGTCACAATCCCCATAGTGTCTCTGAATTTACGTTTCACACTTCACCTCTGGTCTTGATTGGGTGTCACAGTCCCATGGCATCGGTGACTTTTTGTTTCACAGTCTGCTTGTAGTCTCTGACATCATGCATAACAGTCTTCATGTCATCTGTCTTTGTGTGTCAAATTCCATCTGGTGTCTCTGATTTGGTGTGTAACACTCTAAGTGGAACCTCTGACCTCGAGTGTCACACTCTCCCTGGCATCTCAGACTTCTTGTGGTACACAAGCCCTGGTGTCTCTGACTTCATCTGTAATGCTCCACATGGTCTTTCTGCTTTTGAGGGTAACACTCCCCCTGCGGTGTCTCATAATTCTTGTATAACACTCACTGGATTCTCTCATTTCCTATGTCAGACTCTTGCTGGTGTCTCTGAATCTGAGTGTAATACTCAATATGACATCTCTGACATCATGTGTCACACTTCCCCTTGCATCCCTGACTTCGAGTGTAACACTCACTGTTGCTTCTCTGACCTCATGTCACTCACCCAATATCGTCTCTGAATTAGTGTGTCACTCTCTCCATGGTTTCTTTGAATTCTTGTGTAACCCTCCCCCTGGTGTCTTTACCTTTGTGTGCAATACTCACCTGGTGTCTTTGATTTTGTTTGTAGGACTCCCCTTGGTGTCTCTGACTTTGTGTTTAACACACCACATGTAGTCTCAGACGTCGTGTGACACACTCACTGTCATGTCTCTGACTTCATGTGTCACACTCATCCTGGTGTCTCTGACATCGTGCAATCTCCATGGCTTCACTGACTTGGTGTGTAACACTAGCCCAGACATCACTGACTTGGTGTTTAACACTCCCCATAGTGTCTCAGACTTCGTGTGTCACAGTGCCCCTGGAGGCTCTGAGATCATGTGTAACACTCCATGTGCCCTCGCTTACTTCTTGTGTAATGCACCCATAGGCATCTCTGACTTAGTCTTTCACATTTTACTTGTGGCCTCTGATTTTGTGTGTCCCACTCCCCATGGCATCTGTAACTTCGTGTTTCACACTCACCCTGTTGTCTTAGACTTTGTGCATAACACTCCCCCTGTTGTCTCTGACATCGTGTGTCACACTGCACCTTGGGTCTCTGGCTTCATTTGTCACACTTCCCCAGCAATTCGTACTTCATGTGTACCACAACATGTGGTGTTTCTGACTCCATGTCTAACACTCCCCCTGGTGTCTCTGACTTCATGTGTAACACTCTGCATGGCATCTCAGACTTCATGTGGTACGCACCCCCTGGTGTCTCTGACTTCTTGTGTAACACCCAACCTGGAAGTTCTTCCTTCGAGTGTAACACTCTCCCATGGACTCTCAGACTTCTTTTGTAAAACTCTCACTGGCCTCTCTGGTTTTATGTATCACACTATCCCTGACATCTTTGGCTTCAATTTTAACACTCACCGTGGTGTCTCTCACTGTCTGAGTCACAATCAGCCTGGCATCTCTGACTTCATGTGTAACACTACACTTTACATCTCTGACTTTATGTAACACTTGGCCTGCAGTGTCTGACTTTATGTGTATCTCTCAAAGTGGAGTCTCTGACTTCGTGTGTAAGTCTCCTACATGGCATCTCTGAATTCATGCATCACACTCCCCATGTCCTTTTTGACTTCGTGTGTCACAATCCCCTTAGAGATTCTGACTTCCTGTGTAACACGCCCCCTGGTGTCTGTGACTTCATGCATAACACTCCTTCTGACGTCTGTGACTTCATGTGTAACACTCCCCCTTGGCATCCCTGAATTCATGCATAACACTCCCCCAGGCATCAATGACTTCGTTTGTCACAGTCCCTCTGGAGTCTATGACATCATGTGTAACACTCCACGCGCCCTCTCTGCCTTCCTGTATAACAATCCCCATGGTGTTCACTAGCTCCATATGTAACAATTCCCCTGTTGTCTCTGACTTCCTGTGTCACACTCCACGTGGTTTCTCTGACTTTGTGTGTCACTAACCCCTTGGTGTCTTTGATGTCATGTATAACCTTCCCCCTGTCTTCTCTAATTTTGTGTGTGACACTCTAACTCGTTTCTCTGACTATGTATGTAACACTCCCAATGGCATCTCTGACTTGATGTGTAACAGTTCCCCTGCTGTCTCTGACTGTGTATAACACTTCTCTGTGGTGTCTCTGACTTCAAGTGTCACACTCCCTCTGATGTCTCTCACTTTGTGTTTAACACTCCACCTATCATCTCTGACTTCTTGTGTAACTCTCCCCCTGGCTTCTCTGACTTCCTGTGTCACACTCCATCTGGCATCCCTGGCTTCCTGTATCACATGAATCCTGTTGTTTCTGACATAGTGTGCAACACACCCAGTGCCAACTCTTACTTCGTGTGTCACACTCCCCAGTTTGACTCTTAGTTTACACATCACACTCCTCCTGTTGTCTCTGACTTCGTGTAGCACACTGCACACTGGGTCTCTGACTTGTGTGCCATGCTCTCCCTGTCATCTTTGACTTTGTGCATAATACTTCCCCTGCCATCTCTGGCTTCATGTGTAATACTTCTACATGGCATCTCTGACTTTGAATGTAACACTCACTGTGGGGTCTCTGACATCATGTGTCACACTTCCCCTTGCATCTCTGACTTCTGGAGTATCACTCACCAGGGCACCTCTGACTTCCTGTGTCACACTTCTGGTGTATGAGAAGCATTCCCCCAATCTAGCTGCCATTGTATTGTGACAAGGTCTGGCAATGGAAGGAGAATCGTGCAAGGCACTTCTCCAGGGAACATAATTCTTTAAGCAGAGTCCTTTGTCCTCCTTTCTAAAGCCTATTACTGATTAACGTCTTCCCTCTGTCCTGGAAGCCTTGCAAAAACAGGCAGAACTAGCAATAAACATATCTCAAAGAACAAACAGCAGCCCCCAAGGATGTGGGGGTCTATAGTCCGTTAATTATATACTCGCTGACCTCCTAACTTCTTTGAAGACCCTGGAACTATGTAACCTCTTCCTAAACAATCGATATGTATGGTGCACACCTGGTATGTAGATAACCACCTTTGATTATTACCTTTAGTCATGCACTGCCCCTCACCTATTGTTCCCATGACGACAATAGTTAGACCACCTCATGTGATTTTTTCTATATAAGTGTACCCTGTCCCCGAAATAAATTGGACTTGCTTGCAACTGCTTCGAGTCTCACGTCTAGCACTTACACTTTCGCTGACACCTTCTCTCCCACGGGAACCTGCACTCTGCCGAGGCTGGACCCTGGCACTGCTGTCTCCGACTTCGTGTGTGAGACTGACCATGACATCTCTGACTTAATCTGTCACACATACCTTTTTGTCTCTGATTTCCTGTGTGTAACTATCCCTAGTGTTTCTGAGTTCCTTGTAACACTACCTGAGTTGTTTCAGACTTCCTGTGTCACACACCCCCTGGCACCTCAGCCTTCGTTTGTAACAATCTACCTTGTGTCTCTGAGTTTGTTTGTAACCCTCCCCCTGGCATCTCTGATGTCATGTGTAAAAGTCCACCTGTCAGCTCTGACTTAGTATGTCACACTACCCCTGGCATCTCTGACATCATGTGTCACACTCCAGATGGAATCAGTGACATCTTGTGTCACTCAACCTGGTGTATCTGACTTCGTGTGCAACCCTCCCCTTGGCATCTCTGAAATAATGTCACACTCTGTCTGTCATCCCTGACTTCCTGGATCATGATACCACTGGCATGAATGACTTTGTGTGTTAACTCAACCAGTGGCGTCTACGATTATGTGGGTCATACCCTCGTTTGTGTCTCTGAGTATGTGCATCACACTCCCCTTCTGTCTACAACTTCGTGTGTAACACTCCCAATGGCATCTCTGCCTCCATACATAACACTCCCACTGGCATCTGTGATTTTGTATATCACACACCCCCTGGAATCTGTGACTTTTGTGTTTCACATTCTCCATGTTGTCTCTAACTTGGTCTGTAACACTCCCCATGATATTGTTGTTTTCATGCATGACACACACCTGGTGCCTCTGTAACTTTGTGTGTCACACTCCCCGTCATCTCTGAATTCGTGTATCACTAACCCCACTGGTCTCTTCGGTTTCATGTGTAACACACTCACTCACATCTATGACTTGGTGCATCAGAAACCCCCTGTCATCTCTGATTTTGTGTGCCACAATGTACCTGGCGTCTCTGATTGTTTTGTGTAACACTCCTGCTTTCAGCTCTGATTGTGTGTGTAACACTTCCACATGGTGTCCCTAACTTCATGTGTCACGCTCCCTGTGGTGTCTCTAACATTGCGTGTAACACTGCACCTGTCATCTCTGATTTCCTGTGCAACACTTCCTGTGGTGTTGCTGACACCCTGTGTAACACCACCCTGGTGTCTCTGACTTCCTGCATCATACTCCCCCTGGTGTCTCTGACTTCATGTGTCGCACTGCGCCTGGTGTCTTGGACTTCACGTGTAACACTCCACTTGTATCTCTGCCTTCATGTGTTATATGTTGCCTGGCATCTCCAACTGTGTGTGTAGGAATCACTGGGGCATTTCTGATTTAATTTGTAACACTCCCCCAGTGTCTATGACTTCCTGTGTATTACCACATCTGGTGTCTCTGACTCGGTGTGTAACAAACCCCCTGGCGCCTCTGACTTCGTGTGTAACAAACCAAGTAACCTTTCTGCATTTGTATGTAACACTCCCCAGTGTCTTCTTTGACATTGAGTGTAAAACTTGCCCAGGTGTCTCTGATTCATTTGTAACACTCCCTCTGTTGTCTGTGACTTCATCTGTAACACTCCACCTGTCATGTGTGACATTTGTAAAACACCAATTCGCATCTCCGACTTCATGTGTAACAAACCAAGTCACCTTTCTGCCTTCACGTGTAACATGCCCTCATGGAATCTCTGACTTTGAGTGTGAGACTCCCCGTGGCATCTCTCACTTCATGTGTCATGCCCCAGATGTTGTCTCTGACCTCGTGTGTCACACTGCCAATGTTTTTTGTGTCATTGTACAATACAATACCTGTCATCACTGACATCATGTGTCACTCTCCCACTTCTGTCTGTGACTTCGTGTGTAACACTCTCCCTGTCATCTTTGATTTCATATGTAACACTACACGTGGCATCTCTGACTTCATATGTCACCTTACCCTGGCCCCTTTGACATCATGTGTCACAATCCCCAGAGCATCTCTGACTTTGTGTGTCACACTCCCTCTGGCATCTCTGACTTCGTGTGTGACACTCCCCATTATGTCTCTGACTTCCTGTTTCACCATCCACAAGGGCTCCCTGACTTCGTGTATCACAATCCCCCTGGCATGTCTGACTTCATGTTTCACATTATACGTTGTGTCTGCCTTTGTCTGCCACACGCTGCCTCGCATCTGGGACTGTGGGTGTAACACTCACCATGGCATCTCTGACTTCCTGTCTAAGAAGCAATGTGATGTTTCTGAATATGAGTGTAACACTCCCCTGTGACATCCTTACTTCGAGTGTAACATTCCTCATGGAGTCTCTGACTGCGTGTAGCACTCACCGTGGTGTCTCTGATCCATGGGTAACATGCCCCATGTAGCCTGTGACTACATGAATAACACTCCACATTTAGTCTCTGACATTGTGTGTAACACTCCCCCTTGTGTTTCTGGCTTCATGTGTAAGACTCCCAGTGGCACCTCAGACTTCATCTGTCATGCCCCAAATGTCTCTAACTTTGTGTATCTAACTCTCAATATTGTCTGTCTCATCGTGTGATAAAATACCCCTGTCATCATTGACATACTGTGTAACACTACTCCTGGCGTCTTTGACTTCGTGGATAACACTCCTCCTTGGCATCTGTAAATTAGTGTGTCACATTCCCCCTGTTGTTTGTGACTTTGTGTGTCATTCTCCCACTGGTGTCTCTGAAGTTTTGTGGAACAATCCCCCTGTCATCTCTGATTTTGTATGTGACACTCCCCCGGCATCTCAGACTTTGTATATAGCACTTCCCATGGCATCTCTGCTTTCATGTGTCACACTCCCCCTGGTGTTTTGGACTTCGTGTATGACACTCCCAATGTCTTCTCTGACTTTGTACGTAACACTCACCATTTCATCTCTGAATTTGTTTGTCACACATCCCTTGCTGTCTCTGACTTCATGTGCAACACTCCTCTGCCATCTCTGATTTCATGTATTCCACCCAACATGGTGTCTCTGACTTCATGCATAACTCTCCTAGATGATGTCTCTGAATTCGTGTATCACAGTCTACATGTCATCTCTGACTTCGTGTGAAACACTCCTACAGTTGTCTCTGACTTCATGTTTAACACCCTACCTGTAGGTTCTGACATCGTGTGTCACACTACCACTTGTGTTTCTGATGTCAAGCAACACACTCACCCTGCTGTCTATAACTTCATATGTAACACTCATATTGGCGTCTTGGGCTTCGTGTATAACACTCCACATGGCATCTCTGACTTCAGTGTCACATTCCCCCTGGAGTGTCTGACTTCATGAATAACACTCCCCTGTGTTTCTCTGACATGGAGTCTCTCATTCCCCATGGCCTCTCTGACATCATATGTAACACTCAACCTGATGTCTCCCACTTTGTAACATTCACTGTGGCATCTCTGACTTTGTATGTCACAATCTGTCTAGCATCTCTAAATTTGTATGTCACACTCCCCTTGGTGTCTCTGACTTTGTGTGCAAACACTCCCCATGGTGCCTCTAAATCCGTGTGTCACACATCCTGTGGCATCACTGACTTCATGTTTATTACACAAAAAGTTATAGATAGCAGAGGGAGTGTGACACATGATGTCTGAGGATCCACAGTGAGTGTTACCCACAAAGTCAGAGATGCCAGGGAGACTGTTACACACAATGTCAGAGACATCCAGGGGATTGATATGGCTGATGTCAGAGACACTAGGGTGAGTATGACACTTGACATCAGAGATTCCATGTGTACTGTTATACACAAAGTCAGAGAAACAAATTTCAGTGGTACACATGAAGTAAGAGATGCCTGGAGAAGTGTTACAAATGAAGTCATAAACGCTAGAGGGATTGTTACACAGGAAGCCAGAGATGCATTGTGGAATGTTACATACGAAGTCAAAGACTAAAGGTCAGGTGTGACACAGGAAGTCAGAAATTCACTGGGGAATGTTATGCAATGTCAGAGATGTTTGGGGGATTGTTACACACGAAGTTATAGAAGATAGGGTGAGTGTGATGCATGAAATCAGAGACAGGGTAAGGAGTGTCACACACGAACTCAGAACCTACAGATGGAGTATTAAACACAAAGTCAGAGATGACAGGGGGAATCTGACAAAGTCTAAGACACGAGGGGAAGTGTTACACATGAAGTTAAAGACACCAGGTGGGGGTGTTACATAAGAATTAAAAGACACTGGGGTGAGATTGATACACGAATTCACAGATGACATGGCAGGGTGTGACACATAAAGTCAGAGAAGACAGGGGAAGTGTGAAACACGAAGTCACAGACACCATTTTGAGTGACACACACCAAGTCAGAGACAAGAAGGGGACTGTGACATGAAGTCAGGGATGCCAGGGGAAGTTTTACACATGTAGACAAAGACAACAGGGAAAGAGTGACACACAAATTCAGAGATGGTATGGGGTGTTATAACACAGAAAGTCAGAGATGTGAGTGTTACATAAGAAGTCAAAATACTGCAGAAGTGTTACACACAAAGACAGTGACACCACAGGGAGTGTGACACATTAAGTCTGAGATGAAACTGGACTGTGGCACACAATGTCAGAGATGCCACAGGCAATATTACACACGGTCTTGCCACATCAGGCATTGTGTGAAATATGAAATAACAGACGTCAGAGGCAGTGTTATACACTTGGTGTCACTGACACCAAGGAAAATGTTATGCACGAATTCACAGATACCAAGAGGAGTATTACTCACAAATTCAGAGACACCACGTGCAGTGTAACCCACGAAGTCATAGATGAAATAGGATGTGTGACACACGATGTCAGAGACGTGAGTGGGAGAGTTACACAAAAAGTCAGAGATGACAGAGGGAATGTAACACACAACATCAGAGACACCACAGGTAGTGTGACACAGGAGTTCACAGATGCCATGGGGAAGTGTTACACACGAAGTCATAGATGACAGGTGGTGTGTTATGCATGGACTCAGAGACATGAGAGGGAGTGTGACACATGGAGTCACTGATGCCAGAGGGAATGTTACAGACCTAGTCAGAGCACAAAGATGTTGTGACACACTAATTCAGAGATGCCAGTGGCACTGTGACACAAAGAGTCAGAGAGGCCAGGGGCAGTGTTACACAAGAAGTCAGTGAGACCCTTGAGGATCTTTCACCCAAAGTCAGAGACACCATGGAGGTTATTACACGCAAAGTCAGAGATGCCAGGGTGAGTGTTACACAGGATGTCAGAGACACCAAAGAGTGAGTGACACATGCATTCAGAGACGACGTGTCAAATGTGGCACACAAAGTCAGAGATGCGACAGGGAGAGTTACAAATGACATCAGAGGTGCCAGAGGGATTGTTATGCATGAAGTCAGAGAGATAATGGGCACTTATGCACAAAGTAAGAGACACCATGCGGTGTGTTACACACAAAGTCATAGACGACATGGGGACTTTTACACATGAAGTCAGATATGCCACGTGTTAGTGTCAGGTATGAAGTAAACAAAACCACGGGGAGTGTCTCACAGGACATCAGAGAGACCAGTGGGAGTGTTAAGCACAAAGTCTGAGACCACGGGGTTTATATTCTGCAGGAACTCAGAGACATCTGGGGATGTGTTAGACACGAGGTCTGTTATGCCAGTGGGAGTGTTCCACATGAAGTCAGAGACAACAGGGAGAGTGTTACCCAACAAGTCAGAGATGCAATGGGGAGTGTGATACATGAAGTGAGGGACGCCAGGTGGAGTGTGACACACTAAGTCAGAGATGCCAGGGGAAGTGTTAGAGAAAAAGTCAGATTCCAAGTGAAGTGTTACACATGAACTGAGACTTCAGGTGGATTGTGACAGACGATGTCTGAGACACCAGGGTGTGTCACAAATGAAGTCAGATATGCCAGGGGTACTGGTATACAGGAAGTCAGAGACATCAGTGTGTTTATGACCTAAGAACTCAGATGCCACAGGGAGTGTAACAAAGTCAGAGATGCCGGGAGAAGTATGAGACACAAAGTCAGATGTGCCACGTGGAGTGTTATACCCAAAATCAGAGATGCCACAGGGACTGTCACACATGAAGTTATACAGGCCAGGCATATTGTGACACACGAAGTCAGAAACACAATGGTGAGTGTAACACTCGAAGTCAGAGATGCCAGAGGGAGTTTGACACATGAAATCAGAACCATCGTGGTGAGTGTTACACAAGAAGTCTGATGTGCCACAAGGGAGTGTTAGAATTAAAGGCAGAACCACTATGCTCTGTCACACATGAAGTCAGAGATGCCAGGGGGAATGTACCAGACTGAGTTAGAGAAGCCACGTGGAGTGTGATGCAAGATGTCCAAAATGACATAGAGGTGTGTTACACATGAAGGCAGAGAAGGCAGGGGGAGTGTTACACTCGACATCAGTGAAGCTACATGGAGTGTTACACACAAAGTCAGAGACAACAGGGAGAGTGTTACACGTGAAGTCAGGGATGCCATGTGGAATGTTACACGTGAAGTCAGAGACACCAGTGAGATTGTTACACAGGAAATCTCAGACTCCACGTTGTAGTTTTCCACACAATGATAGGAATGCCACGTGGAGTATTACACATGAAGTCAGAGACACCAGGGTGTATGGTACAGATGAAATTAGAGAGGCCACATGAAGTGTTACACATGAAGTCAGAGACACCAGGGGTGTTACACATGAAGTCAGAGATGCCATGTGGGGTGTTACAGAAGAAGACCGAGGTGCAAAGGGGGAATGTTAACACACAAAGTCAGAAGCAAAAGGAGGATTGTGAAACACAAAGTCGGAGATGCCAGGGGGTGTATGATACACAAAGTCAGCAATGGCAGGTCACATGTGACCCACGAAGTCAGATGCCATGGGGAATGTTAACACAATGTCAGAGATGTGTTATACATGAAGTCAGAAATCCTAGTGGGAGAGCTACACATGAAGTTATAGACGGCAGAGGGTTTGACACATGACCTCAGAAACACAAGGGGGAGTGCTACACACGAATTCAGATATGCTACCAGGTGTGTTATAAGAAGACATCAGATATGCTAGAGGGTGTGTGATACATGAAGTCAGAGACCTCAAGCAGAGTTTGACACACTATGTCAGAGATACCATGGGGAAGTGTTACCCAGGGAGTCAGAGACATGAGGGTGAGTGTCACACTCAAAGTCAAAGGTGCCATCAGTACTGTTATACACAGAGTCAGAAACACCAGGTAGAGTGCAACACACGAAGTCAGAGATGACAAGCTGATTGGGACAAAAGAAGTCAGAGATATGAGGGGAAGTGTTACTGATAAAGTCAGAGATGCCATGTAGAATGTTACACACTAATTGAGAACAAAAGGGAGAGTGAGGCACACGGAATCTGTGACACCATGACAGTATGACATATTAAGTAAGAGACATGAGAGGGAGTGTTACACAAGCACTCAGAGACCCAGTGGGAATGTTATGTGAAGTCAGAAAGGCTACATGGAGTATTGCACACGAAGTCAGAGACACCAAGGAGACCATAACACAGAGTCAGAGATGACAGGGGAAGTGTTACACATGAAGTCACAGACACCAGAGGGAGTGTTTTACACGAAGTCAGATGTGCCACGGGGTATGTTACACACAAAGTGAGAGACAACAGAGTGGAGTGTTATGCACAGAGTCAAAGATGCCAGGAGGAGTTTTACATATGAACTCAATGACTCCATGCAGTTATTTACAAATCAATTTACAGACACTGGGGGGAGTGTCGTGCACAAAGTCTGAGACAACTGAGGGAGTGTTACACAAGTAGTTAGAGATGATAGGGAGAGTATTACACACAAAGTTAGAGACACAAGCGAGAGAGTTATACATGAATTCAGATACAAAGGGGGAGTGTGATGCACAATGTCAGAGATGCCACAGGGATTGTGATTCACAAAGTCAAAGATGACATGGGTGTGAGTCACACACTAAATCAGAGATGACACATTGAGTGTTACACATGAACACGGAGATGGCAGCAGCAGTGTTACTCATGAAGCCAGAGATGCCAAGGGGAGTATTACACACGAAGACAGAGACACCAGACGGGGGTATTACACACGAAGGGAGAAATGCCACTTGGAGTGTTACACAAAATGTCGGAGATGCCAGAAGGAGTGTTACACATGTAGTCATATACGATAGGGTGAATGTTACACATGAAAGTAAAGATGGCAGGGAGAGTGTGATATATGAAGTCAGAGAGGCCACATGGAGTGTTAAACATGATGTCAGGACTCCAGGGGAACTGTGGCACATGATTTCAGAGATGCCAGGGTATGTGTTACACATGAAGCCAGTAATGCCTGGGGGAGGGTTACACGTGACATCAGAGATGCCACAGGGGAGTGAAACACAGGAAGTCACAGAACTCAAGAAGTCAGAGAAACCAGTGGAGTGTTACAGAGGAAGCCAAAGATGCCATGGGGAGTTATACACACGAAGTCAGAGAGGCTATGTGGAGGGTTTCACACGAACTGAGTTATGCCAGAAGGAACATTACAAACGAATTTAGAGACACAAGGAGGTGTTTGGTGCATGATGTCAGAGATACAATGGGGAGGGTGTCACAAGAAATCAGAGAAAACAGGGAGACTTTTACACACTAAGCCAGAGAAGCCATGGGGCTGTGTGACAAATGAAGTCAGAGATGCCGGGGCAGTGTTAAAAAGTCAAAGAAATCACAGGTAAAGTGGCAAATGAAGTCAGAGACAAGAGGTGGTGCATGACTTATGAAGTCAGAGGCCACAGGTAGAGTGACTCACGAAGTCACCAACACAAGGGGGATTGTTATTCACAAATTGAGAGATGCAATGGTGGAGTATTGCACACAAAGTGAAACACGCCAGGGGGACTGTTACACATGAAGTCAGGGAGACAAGGGGGAATGTTATGCACAAAGCCAGAGACTCCAGTGTGTCCGCAAAACATGAAGACAGAGACGCCATGGGACGTGTGACACAAAAAGTCAGAAATGGCACATGAACTGTTACACATGACGTGAGTTACACCAGGGGGTTTGTTACACATGGAGTCAGAGATGGCAGGGGGAGTGTGACACATCAATTTAGAGAGGTCAAAGGTGAGAGTTACACAAGAAGCCAGAGTTGCCAGGTGAAGTGTCACAAATGAAGTCAAAGAAACTAGGGGTAGAGTGACACATGAAGTCAGAGATGACAGAGTTTTGTGACACGAAATCAGAGATGAGGGTGACATGGGACACAAGAAGTCAGAGATAACGGGGGAAGTGTTAATCACGAAGTCAGATACACCATGTAGACTGTTTCACAGGAATTCAGAACACAGGGCTAGTGTGATACTAGAAATTCATGATGTAAGTGGGAGCATGAAACACAAAGCAAGAGACGAAATGTGGAATGTTACACTCAAAGTCAGAGATGCCAGGGGGCATTTGACAGATGAAATCAGAACTGCCAAGGTGATTGTCACACAAGAAGTCCGAGAGGACACACAAGAGTGTTAGACTCGAAGGCAAAAATGCCACGTGGAGTGTAACAAATGAAGTCAAAGACAACACAGTGAGTGTATCACACAAAGACTGAGACACCACATGGAACGTTACACATGATGTCACAGACCTTAGGAGAAGTATTATGAAAGACGTCAGAGACGTCAGGCGGTGTGTTACACGGAGAGTCAGAGACACCAGGTATAGTATGACACACAAAATCAGAGACGGCAGGGGCATTGTGAATTATGAAGTAAGAGACGAGAGGGGAGTGTTGCACATGAAGTCAAACACCTGAGGGTTTTAGTGACACACAAATTTAGAGAAGATATGGGGATTGTGATACACGAAGCTACAGAGGCCACGGGGGTGTTTTATGCATGAAAACAATGATACCAGGGGGAGTACTAGTTACCAAGACAGAGACGACAGGGAAAGTGTGAAACACGAGGTCACAGATGCCAGTAGGAGTGTTATACAGGAAGCCAGAGATGGCATTGGGACTGTTACACACGAAGTTATAGATGGCAGGGGGAGTGTGACGCACGTACTCAGAGATACAAATGGGAGGTTGACACACGAAGTCTTAGACTCCATGGGGTGAGTTACACATGAAGTCATACATGCCAGGGGGAGTGTGATATAGGAAGTCAGGGATGCTAGGGGGAATGTGACACACAAATACCAAGGCACCATGTAGAATGTTGCACATGAAGGCAGATACACCAGGTTGGGTGTTACACACAAAGTCAGAGATGCAATGTGGAGTGTGTCACAGTTTGTCAGAGATGCAAAGGGGTGTGCTATGCACATGCACAATGTCTGAGCACTAGTGGAAGTGTGACACAGGAAGTCAGAAACACTTGGGGTAGTGTTGCACAGGAAGTCAGAGACACCATAGTGTGTGTGACAAAGTCATAAATGCCATGGGGAGTGTGACACATAAAGAAAGAGGCAAAGGTTAGTGTGAAACAAGATGACAGAGACAGCAGGGGGTGTTTTACACAAGAATTCAAAGACACCAGGGAAAGAGGGACACAGGAATTTAGAGATAACATGGGGTATGTGACAAATGAAGTCAGAGACACCACGGGGGTGTGATACGCATGAAATCTAAGATGACATGGGGGAGTGTGACACATGAAAGCAGAAATGCCAGGTGGAGTGTTACACACAAAGTCAGAGACACAAGTGGAACTGTTACACCAGACGTCCTTGATGCCATAGGGATTTTGACACATGAAGTCAGACACCAGTGGGTGTGTGATGCACAAACTCAGAGAAGACAAGGTGAGTGTTACACATATTGAGAGATGACATAGTAAGTGTGATGCAAGAATTCAGAAACACCATATAGGAGAGTTACGCACAAGGTCAGAGACATGGTGTTGTGTGTTACACATGAAGTCAAAGACAGCAGCAGTTGCTTACACACAAAATCAGAGATGCCAAGTAGTGTGTTACGAATGAAGACAGAGACAACAGGGGAAGTGTTACACATGAAGTCGGGGAAGCCACATGGAGTGGTACACGTAATGTTAGAGACACTAGGGAGACTGTGAAAAACAAAATCAGAGATGCCATTGGGAGTGTGATACACAAACACAGAGATGCTAGTTGGGGAGTTACACATGAAGTCAGAGACAAAAGGAGGATTGTGATACAGGAATTTACAGATGCCACCTAAGAGAGTTACACACGAATTCAGAGACACCAAATTGGGTGTTACACATGAACTCAGAGATGGCAGTGGAATGTTACACACAAAGTCAGAGACACCTGGGGAAGGGTAACACGTGGAACCAGAGACGCCAAGACGTGTGTTACAAATGAAGTTAGAGAGGGCACATGTAGTTTACCACATGATGTGAGAGATGCCATGAGACTGTGAAACACAAAGCCAGAGATGTCAGTGTGAGTGTTACACACGAAGTCAGTGATGCCTGGGGTAGTGTTACAATGAAGTCAGAGACATCACGGGGATGTGTTACACATCAAGTCAGGGATGCCAGGGGAGTGATTTGCATGACATCTGAGATGCCACAGGGAGTGTGACACACGAAGTCATAGATGCCACCAGGAATATTATACATGAAGTCAGAGAGGCCAAGGTGAAAGTTATACACTGTCACAGATGCCAGTGGGAGTGCTACATATGAAGTTATAGACAGCAGTGAAATTGTGACCCATAAACTCAGAGACACTAGAGGAAGTGTGACACACAAAGTCAAAGATGCCACGTTCAGTGTTACAAAGTCAGAGATGCCAGAAGGAGTGTGATATATGAAGTCAGGGATGAGAGGCAGAGTGTGACATGAGAAGAAGACAGACAGCATGAGGATTATTACACATGAAGTCATGATGACAGGGAAAGTGTGACACATGAAGTCACAGACACCAGGGTTACTGTGACAAATGAAGTCAGATATGCTAGAGGGATTGTGACACATGATGTCAGAGATGCCACATGGAGTGTTACAGAAGAAGTCAGAGTTGCCAGGGGAGTGTTATACACGAACTCAACACCAAGGGGAGTGTGATACAGGACGTCAAAGACACCATGCAGAGTGCTACACTCGAAGTCAGAGACACCAGGGGGAGTGCTATAGACCAAGTCAGAGATGCAAGGGAAGTCAGAGACACCATGTGGATTGTTACACATGAATTCAGAGACATCATGGGGAGGGTCACAGATGACATCAGAAACTACAGGTGGAGTGTTAAAACATGAAGTTAGAGACACAAGGGGGAGTGTTACAAACAAAGTCAAACATACCAGGCAGAGTGTTATGAACGAAGTTAAAGACACCAGGGGGAGTGTTATGCAAGAAGTTAAAGACAGCAGGTGGAGTGTTACACACGAAGTCAAAGACACCAGGGAGAGAGTGACACCCAAAGTCAGAGATGATATGGGGTGTGTGAACACGAAGTCAGAGAAGCCATGGAGGAGCGTTTTGCAAAAAGTCAAAGGCACTAGGCAGAGTTTTATGGGTAAAGTCAGTGACGCCACAGGAGGTGACACACAAAGTCAGAGATGAAACCAGGAGTGTGACACAGGAAGTGAGAGATGCCATGGGGAATATTACACACCATCTCAAGACACAACACAGGGAGTGTGAAACATGAAGAGACACAAGGGGGCGTGTTACACCCTTAGTCACTGACGCCAGTGAAAGCATTAACGTGAAGTCATAGACCACAGGGGTCTGAAGTGCGACACATGACCTCAGAGACTCCAGTGGCACTGTGATACACAACATCAGAGTCGCCAGAGGGAGTGTCACACACGAAGTCAGTGAAGCCTGGGGGAGTCTTGTGCCCAAATTCAGAGACACCATGGTGGATTGTTAGGCATGAAGTCAGAGATGCTAGGGAGTGTGTTATGCAGGATGTCAGAGATGCCAATCAGGTTGTTACACACAAAGTCAGAGACGACTGGTTGAGTGTGACATACAAAGTCAGATACGCCATAGGGAGTGTTACACATGAAGTCAGATACAACAGGGAGATTGTTATGCAAGAAGTCAGAGGGGACTGGGGGAGTTACACAAGAATTCCGAGAGGTAATGGGGACTGTGATAAATTGAAGTCATGGACAGTAGGAAGAATGTGATACACGAAGTCAGAGACACTATGTGGAGTGCTAGCATGAAGTCAGGGATGTGACTCAAAGTATTACAGACAAAGTCAGAGAAGCCAGGGGAAGTGTTACACATGAACTCAGAGACACCAAGTGGATTGTTACACATGAAGTCTGAAATGCCAGGAAGAGTGTGACACACAAAGTCAGATTCACCGGGGGGAGTATTAAACAGTAAGTGTGAGACACAAGGGTTTTTGTGCCATACAGAATCAGAGACACCCCGAGGAGTTTGACACACAAAGTCAGATTCGCCAGGGGTAGTGTTAAACAGTAAGTCTGAGACAGTCTTTTTGTGCCAGATGAAATCAGACACCACAAGGAGTGTGACATACAAAGTCAGAGATGACAGGATAAGTATGACAGACGAAGTCACAAGTGTCACAGGGAGTGTTACACACAAAGTCTGAGACGTCAGAGGCAGTGTGGACACACAAAGTTAGAGGTGACAGGAAGATACTGAAACATGAAATCAGAGATGCCAGTGTGAGTGTTGCAAAAGAAGACCCATACTCCACATAGGAGTGTTACATTTGAAGGCAGAAAGGCCACGATGTGTATTACACGTGAAATCCGAGACACCAAGGGGTGTGTACCACACGAATTCTGAAACACCACATGGATTGGTACACACAGACTCAGAGACACCAAAGAGAATGTTACACAAGAAGTAATAGAAGGCACATGGAGTGTTTCACATGAAGTGCAAGATGCCATGGGGGAGTGATAATTACCAAGGAAGAAATGCCATGTTGAGTTTTACACACGAAGTCAGAGACACCAGAGGGAGTGTTACACAAGGAGTTAAAAATGCCACATGATGTGTTAAACACAATGTCCACGATGCCAGGGGAGATTTGACACACGTAGTCAGAGATGCAAGGTGCAGTGTGCCAAATGATGCCAGAGACTACATGGGGAGTGTGATGCAAGAACACAGAGACACAAGGGGTTGCATGACACATGAAGCAAGTGATGCCACTGAGTGTGTTATCCATGAAGTCAGAGCTGGCCCAGCGAGTGTTACTCACGAAATCTGAGATGTCAATGTGTTACACAAGAAGTCCGAGACTCCACGGGGGACTGTTACACTCAAAGGCAAAAAGGCCTGGAAGACTGTTACAAATGAAGTCAGGGAGAATGAGGGTGTGTACCACACGAAGTCTGAAGGGCCATGTGGAGTGTTACACATGAAGTCAGAGACAGCAGGGAGAGTGTTACTCACAAAGTGCAAGATGACACATTGAGTGTGAACCTTGAATTCAGACACCACAGGGAATGTTACACACAAGGTCATAGATGCCAGGGGGAGTGTTATACACGAAATCAGAGAAGCCAGTGGGAGTGTTACACATGAAGGTATAGTGGCAGAGGGAGTGAGATGCATGAACTCAGAGACAAAAGGGGGAGTGTTACAAAAGAAGTCAGAGACACCATGGGGTTTGTTACACCCGAGGTCATAAACACCAGAGCAAAGGTGATACATGCAGTTAGTGATGCCAGGCTGAATGTGACACATGAAGTCAGCTACACCACAGTAACTGTTAGACATGATTTCTGAGTCACCAGGGTGAGTATTAGAAATGAAGTCATAGACACCAGGGGAAGTGTGACACATGAAATCAAGGATATCAGGGGGAGAGTGAGACATGAGTCAATAATGACAAGGGGCGTGTGACACACGAAGTCAGAGAGGCCATGTGGAGAGTTTCACAGGAACTCAGAGATGCCAGTGTGAGTGTTAAAAATGAATTTAGGGACAACAGGGAGAGTTTGATGCACAAAGTCAGAGACACTAGGGGGAGAGTGTCACACGAAGTCAGAACAACAGGGAGACTGATACACACTAAGCCAGAGAAGTCGGGGTGAGTGTGCAAAACGAAGTCAGAGATGCCAGGGGGAGTGTTACAAATGAAGTCAGAGATGCCACAGGGTGTTTTACACATAAAGTCAGAGACACAATTGCAAGTGTTACTCACAAAGTCAGAGATGACAGGGTAAGTGTTACACATGAATTCAAAGATGCCACAGGGAGTGTGATACAGGACATCACAGATGGCAGGCAGAGTGCTACACGAGAAATCAGAGATGCCAGGGGAGTGTTACAGATGAAGTCAGAGATGCAAGGGGAGTGTTACACACAAACTCAGAGACATCGTGTGGATTGTTACACATGAAGTCAGAGACTCCACGTGGAGTCTTACATATGATTTCAGAGGTACTGGGGAAGTGGTACACCCAAGCTCTGAAATGAGACAAGGAGTGTTACACACGAAGTCTGAGATGCCAGGGTGAGAATGACACACATGAAATCAGAAACACAAGGGATAGTGTTGCACAAGATGTCAGTGACACCAGGGAGTGTGACACAGTCATTGATACGAGGGGGAATGCTGCACTGGAAATGAGAGAGGACAGAGGAGGTGCGACACACAAATTCAGAGTCACCAGTGGGACTATGACACAAAAAGTCAGAGACGCCAGGGGGAGTGTTACACAAAACGTCAGTGATGGCTGGGGGAGTCTGTTGCTTGAAGTCAGAGACACCACGAGGCGCTGTTACACATGAAGTCAGAGACACCAAGGTGAGTGTTACACGGGATGGCAGAGATGCCAATGAGATTGTGACACATGAAGTCAGAGATGTCAGAGAGATTTGTTTTTTAGGAAGATTAGCCCTGAGCTAACCTGTGCCAGTCCTCCTCTTTTATGCTGAGGAAACATCCGTGCCCATCTTCCTCTACTTTATATGTAGGATGCCTACCACAGCATGGTGTGCCAAGTGGTGCCATGTCTGCACCCGGGATCCGAACCTGCGAACCCTGGGCTGCCAACAAGCAGAATGTGCGAACTTAACTGCTGCATCACCGGGCCAACCCCGCCAGGGAGATTTTTATCCACAAAGTCAGAGATGCCAGGGGCAGGTAATGCAGGAAGTTATAGATGAAAGGGGTACTGTTACAAACTATGTCAAAGATGCCACAGAGTAGTGTGAGGCATGACATCAAAGACAAGAGGGGGAGTGTTACAGAGGATGTCAGAGAGACCAGTTGGAGTGTGACACAAGTCAGAAACACCAGGGGTAGTGTTACACAGGAAGTCAGAGACACTACATGTAGTGTGACAGATGAAGTCAGAGAAGCCAGAAGCCAGGGGCAGTTTGACACCTGAAGTTATAAAGGGCAAAGGGAGTGTGATGCACAAACTCAGGTACACTATGGGGTATGTAACACAGGAGGTCAGAGACTCCACCAGGTGTGTTAGACATGAAGTCAAATATATCAGGGGGGTGTGATACACGAATTTAGAGATGCCAGGTGGAGTGTGACAAAAGAAGGCAAAGATACCACAGTGGGTGTCAGACACAAATTCTCCAGATGGAGTGTTACAAACGAAGTAAAAGACACCAGCGGGAGTGTTACACACGAAGTCTTAGACACCAGAGCAAGGGTGACATGCAAAGTCAGAAACACAAGGGGTAATGTTGCACAAGATGTCAGAGACACCAGGGAGTGTGTTACACACGAAGTCAGAGATGCCAAGGAGAGTGTGACACACAAAGTCACTGATGACAGGGAAGTGTTACATTGGAAGTCAGAGACGACAGGGCGAGTGTGGCACATGAATTCAGAGTCACCGGTGGGACTATGACACAACAAGTCAGAGACACCAGGGGGAGTGTTACACATTAAGTCAGTGATGGCTGGGGAGTCTTGTGCCTGAAGTCAGAGATACCATGTGGGATTGCTACACATGAAGTCAGAGTCTCTAGGGGCTGTGTTACACATGAAGGCAGAGATGACAGGGGGACTCTGAAACATGAAATAAAGTGCCATGGGTGTGTTGCACAAGAAGTTAGTGATGCCAGGTGAAGTGTTATGCACAAATTCACAGACACCAGGAAGAATATTACTCACGAATTCAGAGACACCACATGGGTGTGCTACACACCAAGTCAGAGACAACACATGCAATTTTAATCATGAAATTATAGATGACGTGGAGAGTGTGACACACAAAATCAGATGCTGGGGAGGGTTACACACAAAATCAGAGATGCCATGTGGAGTGTAACACATCATGTCATGAAACATGAATTCAGAGATGCCCCATAGCAGAATTACACACTAATTCAGAGACGCCACTTTGGGGGTTACACCTGAAATCAGAGATGGAAGGGGGAGTGTTACACACGAAGTCTAAGATGCTCAGAAGCATGTGACACAAGAAGTCAGAAATGCCACGGGTAGTATTACACAGGAAGTCAGAGACACTAGTGTGTATGTGACTGATGAAGTCAGAGATGCCACCTGCAGTGTGACACAAGAAGTCAGATACACAAAGTGAAGTGTGACACACAAGATCAGAGGCACGATTGACAGTGTTATACACAAAGTCCGAGATGATGTTGGTAGTGTGACATTCGAAGTTAGAGATGGAAGGGGCAATGTGACACACATACTCAGATAAACAAGGAGGAGTGTGTCAAATGAAGTCAGAGATGCCAAGGGGATTGTAACATACAGAGTCAAAGACGTCAGGGGAAGTGTGACACATGAAGTTAGAGGTACCACAGAAAGTGTTACCCATAAAGTCAGAGACAGCAAAAGGAGTCTCTAACACGAAGATAGAGACGCCATGAGGATTTGTTACACACATGAAGACATAAACACCAGGGGGAGTGTTACACACAAACAGAGAGAAGGAGGGTGAGTGTTACACACAGAGTCAGAGACACCATAGGAAGTGTGAGAAATGAACAGAAAGACACTAGGGGGAGTGTTAGGCACGAAGTTAAGAGACAACGTGTAGTGTTAGACATGAAGTCAGAATCACCATGTGGAGTGTGACAGGAGAAGTTAGAGTCAGCACAGGGAGTGTTACAAATGAAGTCAAAGATGCAGCCTGGAGTATTACACAAGAAGTCAGGGACACAAGGTGGAGTGTTACCTGAGACATCAGACACCAGGGGGAGTGGTACACACAAAGTCATAGGCGACAGGGGGAGTGCAACACACGAAGTCAGAGACACCAGTGGGACTGTGAGACACGATGTCAGAGACGCCTGAGGGAGTGTTAAACATGATGTCAGTGATCCCTGGGGGAGTCTTGCACCCAAAGTCAGAGACACCACAGGGGATTGTTATGCACAAAGTCAGAGATGCCAGGGAGAGTGTTATGCAGGATGTCAGAGACGCCAAGGAGAGTGTGACACACGAAGTCGGAGATGACTGGTAGAGTGAGACACTCAAAGTCAGAGATGCCACAGGGAGCACTACACATGAAGTCAGATACACCAGAGGGATTCTTATGCACAAAGTCAGAGTGAACAGAGGAAATTTACACACGAAGTCAGAGAGACCATGTGGAGTGCTACACACAAAGTAAGAAATGCCAAGTGGAGTGTGACACACAAAGTCAGAGATGCCAGGCAGATAGTGAAACAGGAAATTAGAGACGTCAGTGTGAGTGTTACACAAGAAGTCCCAGACTCCATGAGCGAGTGTTACATTGGAAGGCAGAAAGACCATGTTGCATGTTACACATGAAGTCTGAGACATGAGAGAGTGCGTACCACATGGAGTCCAAGATGCTATGTAGATTGTTACACACGAAGTCAGAGACACCAAGGAGAGTGTTACACATGAAGTCATAGATGGCACATGGAGTGTTTCACATGAAGTCTGAGGCACCACAGGGGAGTAATACACATGAAGGAAGAAATGCCACTTGGAGAGTTATACTCGAAGACAGAGACACCAGGGCATGTGTTACCCCCAAAGTGGAGACATCACATGGAGTGTTACACATAAAGATCAGAGACACCAGGGGGAGTGCTACACACAGAGTCAGAAATGTCATGTGGTATGTTACATAAAAAGTCCGTGACACCAGGGGTAGTGTCACACACAAAGTCAGAGATGCCAGATGAAGTCTGACACACGAAGTGATAGACCCAAGGTACAGTGTGCCACAAAGTCAGAAATCACATGGGAAATGTGACACACGATCTCAGAGACACAAAGTGTTGTGTGACACACAAACTCAGAAAAACCACCTGGTATGTTACACCCAAAGTCAGAGATCACCCGGGGAGTCTTACACAGGATATCTGAGATGTCAGGGGGAATGTTACACAGGAAATCTGAGATGTCAGTGTGAGCGTTAGGCAAGAAGTCCGAGACTCCACGGGGACTGTTACACTCGAAAGCAGAAAGGCCATGATGACTGTTACAAATGAAGTCACAGACACCAGGAAGTATGTGCCACACCAAGACTGAGAGGCCATGTGAAGTGTTACACTCAAAGTCAGAGACATCAGGGGGTGTGTTACACATGAAGTCAGAGACTCCATGTGCAGTGTTACACAACAAGTCTGAGATGACAGGTTGAGTATGACCAATGAGTCCGACATCATGGGGAATCTTACACACAAAATCAGAGACACTAGGGGTAGTGTTATACATGGAGTCAGAGACAACAGTGGGAGTGTTACACAAGGAGTTATAGATGACAGAGGGAGTGTGATGCATGAACTCAGAGTCACAAAGGAGAGTATTACACAAGAAGTCAGAGATGCCACTGGGTGTATTACACACGAAGTCAGAAACACCAGGGGGAAAGTGATACATGAAGTCAGTGACTCCAGGCTTAATGTGACACACCAAGTCAGAGATGACAAGTGGGGTTTGACTCATGAAGGCAGCTATGCCAGGAGGAGTGTTACTCATGAAGTGAGAGATGCCACCATGGAGTATTATACACGAGGTGAGACATAACATGGGGAGTGTTACACACCAAGTCAGAGAGACCATGAGGAGTGTGACACAGGAAGTCAAAAATGCCAGGGGCACTGTGAAACACAAAGTAAGAGACTGCTTTGGGAGTGTTACACACGAAGTCACTGATGCCAAGGGAACTGATATGCACAAATACACAGGCACCAGTGGGAGTATTACTTACAAAATCAGTGAAGCCATGGGGATGTGTTACACATGAAGTCTGAGATGCCTAATGCAGTGTTACGCATGAAGACATAGATGACATGAGGAGTTTGACACGTGAAGTCAGAGATGCCAGAGGGAGAGTTACACCAGAAGTCTCAGACAACAGGTGGAGTATTACACACAACATGAGATGTCACAGGGAGTGTGACACATGAAATCAGAGGTGCAATGGGGAGTGTTACACACAAAGTAGGAGATGCCAGAGGGAGTGTGACACATGAAGTTAGAAATGCCAGGTGGATTATGACACACGATATCAGAGATGCAACAGTGAGTTTTACACTCAAAGTCAGGGACGCCAGAGGTATTGTGACATAAGAAATCAGAGACACCAGTGTGAGTTTACACAAGAAGTCCGAGACTAAATGGGGGAATTTTACAAAGGCAGAAAGGTGATGTTGAGTGTTACGAAGTAAGACACGCTAGGGGGAGTGTTGCACACTAAGTCAAAAATACCACATGGAGTGTTCCAAAAGAAGTCCAAGACACCACAAGGGAGTGTTAAACATGGTGGAAGAAATGCTACATGCAGTGTTACACACAAAGTAAGAGACAGCAGGGGGAGTGTTACACATGGAGTCAGAAATGCCACATGGTGTGTTACACATGAAATCTACAATGCCAGGGTCAGTGTGACACATGAAGTCAAAGATGTCAGGGGTAGTTTGAGAACAAAGTCAAATACCCAAGTTGTGCTGTGACACATGAAGCCACAGACGACAGGGGGAGTATTTAGGTTGAACTCAGAGCCACAAGGGGGTGTTGACACATGAATTCAGTGATGCCAGGGAGAAGTGAAGCACAAGAAGTCAGAGATGACAGTGGATGTGTGAGACACAAATTTAGAGATGCAAGTGGCACAGTGACACATGAAGTCAAACATGACAGAGGAAGTGTTTCACACAAAGTCAGTTATGCCTCCAGGAGTCTTGTGCCAAATTCAGAGACACCACAGGGGATTGTTAAACATGAAGTTAGAAATGCCAAGAGAGTGTTGCACAGGAAGTCAGAGATGTCAAGGACAGTGTGATACACGAAGTCAGAAATGATTGGTCGAGCATGACACTCGAACACAGAGATCCCACTGGGATCATTACACACGAAGTCAGAGATGCCAAAGGGATTGTACAGATGATGTCAGAGATGACAGGGAGAGTATTACACACAAAGTCAAAGACAACATGGGGAATGTGATACAAGAATTCAGAAATGCCATGTAGGAGAGTTACAAACAAAGTCAGAGACACCATATTGGTTGTTAAATATGAAGTCAGAGACGCCAAAGTGATTGTACAGATGATGTCAGAGATGACAGGGGGAGTGTTACACACAAGGTCAGAGACGCCATGGGGAGTGTGACACACGAAGTCAAATACGTCATGGGAAGTATGACACCCAAAATCAGAGGCATCACCGCGTGTTACATACAATGTCAGAGATGCTAGGGGTAGTGAGAAACAAGAAGTTAGAGACAGGAAGCAGATTCTGACATAATGTCTGAGACGCCATGGTGAGTGTTACACATGAAGTCAAAGACACCACATGGAGGGTTACACACAAAGTTCGTGGTGCCAGGTGGAGACTGGCAAACAAAGTCAGAGGAGCAAAGGGAGGGTTACACACGATGTCAGTCTTCAGGGGGACTGTGACACACAAGTCACAAATGCCAGTGGGAGTATTAGACACGATGTTTGTGAAGCCAGGGGAGTGTGATGCAAAAAGTCAGAGATACCATGGGGAGTGTTACACATGAAGTCAGAAATGGCCCTGGAGTGTTACATATCAAGTCTGAAATGTCTCAGGGGAGTGTGACACATGAAATCAGAGACACCAGGTGGAGTGTGAAACGTGAAGTCAGAGACACTAGCGACAGTGATACACACGAAGTCAGAGATGACACTTGGAGTTTTACACACTAAGTCAGAGAGACCAGGGTTAGTTTTACAAATGGAGTCAGACATGCAATGTGGTCTGTTACAAAGTCCGTGACTCAAGGGGGAGTGTGACACATGAAATCAGAGATACCCATTGAATTTGAAACACAAAATCAGAGACTCAAGTTGCAGTGTTGCACATGAAGTCAGAGACGAAAGGGGGAGTGTGATGCATGAACTCAGAGAAACAAGGGGGAGTGTGACATATAAATCAGAGACATCACTGGGTGTGTTACACACGAAGTCAGAGGAAACAGGGCTAGGGTTACACACGAAGTTGGTGACACCACAGGGAGTATTAAACAGGAAGCCTGAGATGCCAGGAGGAGTGTGACACACAACCGAATACCCAGGGCTAGTGCTACACAGGCAGTCAGAGATACGAGTGAGTGTTATTACACATGAATTCAGAAATGCCAAGGGATATGTGACACATGAAGTCAGAGACAGGAGAAAAGTGTGACTCATGGTGTCAGAATTGCCAAAAAGTGTGTTACACACAAAGTCAGAAATGCCAGGTGGATTGTGACAGATGAAGTCAGAGATGCCAGGGGGATTTTTCTATACGAAGTCAGAGACACCGTGGTGAATGTTGCTCTCTACGTTGGAGATACCAGGCTGTGTGTGACAAAAGAAGTAAGAAATGACAGGCCGAGTGTGACCTATCAAAGCAAGACACCATGTGGAATATTACACAGGTCAGAGACGCCATGGTGAGCATTAAATATGAAGTCAGAGAGGCCAGGGGGCTGTGAAACAAGACATTAGACACGACATGGGGAGTGTTACACACAAAGTCACTGACGCAAGGGGATAGAGCTACACACGTATTCAGAGACAACTTTGTGTATATTACTCAGGAATCCAGACAGGCCACTTGGGTGTGTTACACACGATGTCAGAGACTCCACTTGACGTTTTACTCTCGAACTCATAGAAGAAATTGGGAGTGTGACACACGAAGTCAGAGATTACAGGTGGACTTTTAAAAAGGAAGTCAGAGATGCCAGGGGGAAGTGTTACACATCCAGTCATAGATGCCACGTGTGGCACTACACAGGAAGTCATAGACACAAAGGGGAGTGTTACAAATGAAATTGGAGATGTGATGGTGTGTGTTACACACGCAGTTTGAGATGCACAGATATTATTACACACTATGTCAGAGACACCATTGGTAGTGTGGCAGAGGAAGTCAGAGATACAATTGGGAGTGTTGCACACAAAGTCAGAAGCCTCAGGGATAGTGTGACACAGGAAGTCAGAGACGACAGGTTGAATGTGACCCTCAAAGTCACAGACACCATAGGGAATGTTACACACAAATTCAGAGATGCCAGGGGGAGTGTTACACACGAAGTTATAGACAGCAGGGATAGTGTATCACACAAACTCAGAAACACAAGGGGAAGTGTGACACATGAAGTCAGAGAAGCCACCAGGTGTGTTATACAGTAAGTCATAAACACCAGGGAGAGTGTGATATACAAAGTCAGAGATGCTAGGTGAGGTGTGACACACAAATACAGAGATGACAGGGATACTGTTACACTGGAAGTCAGAGACAGAAGGGAGTGTTTTACACACGAAGTAAGAGATGTCATGGACAGTGTGCTACATGAAGTCAGAAACACCATGGGGAGAGTGACACACGTTGTCAGAGATGCAATGGTGAGTGTTACACACAAAGTCAGAGATGTGAGGGGTACTGTGAATGACGAAATTAGAGATGCCAAGTGGATCATGACACACGAAGTCAGAGATGCCATGTGGAGTGTTAGAGATGAAGTTTGAGATGCCTGGTGGAGAGACGCATGATGTCAAAGATGCCACGCATTGCTTTATACACGAAGCTAGAGAAGCCAGGGGTAGTGTGACACACAAAGTCAGGGACACCAGGTGGAAAGTGACTCACCAAGTCAGAGATGCAAGGTGATGTGTAACACATGATGTCTAGGATTCCATGGGAGAGTGTTACAGATGAAAGCAGAAATGCCATGTGGAGTGTTACACATTAAGTGAGAGACACCAGTGGGAGTATCACACAGGAAGTCACAAATGTCACATGGAGTGTTACACACAAAGTCGGAGACACTAGGGGGAGTGTTACACAAGTCAGAGATGCACTGAGACTGTGACACACAAAATCAGAGATGACACAGGGAGTGTTACTCATGAAGTCAAAGACGCCAGGGGGAGTGTTACACACAAAGTCAGAACTGAGTGGGAGTGTGTTACGCATGAATTCAGAGATACCAGGTGGAGTGATATACACAGAGTCTGAGATGCTAGGGGTAGTGTTATGCAGGAAGTCAGAAAGCCCACATGGAGTGTTAGACTAGAAGAAAGAGAAGCCAGGGTATGTGGGGCACAAGAAGTCAGAGACACCAAGGGGAGTGTTGCACACGAGGTCAGAGGTGACAGTTGGTATGTGACACATGAAGTCAGAGACACCATGGGGAATATTACCCACAGACTCAGAGACACCAGGGGCAGTGTGACACACGAATTAAGAGATGCCAGGGGGAGTGTTGCAAACGAAGTCAAAGAAATGAGGGGTAGAGTGAAAAACAAAGTCCACAGGGGGAGTGTGATATACTAAGTCAGTGACACCAGATGGAGTGTTAGTCACAAGAGGAAAGACACCACATTGGAGTATTATGCACAAAGTGAAACACACCAGGAAGAGTGTTACACACAAAGTCAGAAAGACCAGGGTGATTGTTACACACGAAGTCAGAGACACCAGGGTGACTGGGAAACACAAAGGCACAGACACCATGAGGAGTGTCACAGAAGAAGTCACAGATGGAACGTGGAGTGTAACACAGGAAGTCAGAAAAACCATATGTTGTATTACACATGAACTCAGAGACACCATGGTTGGTTACACATGAAGTACGAGAGGATATAATGAGTGTTACACTTGATTTCAGAGATGCCAGGAGAATTGTGAAATACGAAGTAAGAGATGCCATGGGGAGTGTTACATACGAAGTCACTGATGCCAGAGGAAATGCTATGCATGAATACACAGACACCCCTCTGAGTATTACTCACAAATTTAGAGACGCCACATGGGCTGTTACACACAATGTCACAGAAACCAGGGGTAGCGTTACACAAGAAGTCAGAGATGCTACATGGAATGTCACATATGAAGTCCTCGACATGGTGGGCATTGGGACACAAAGTCGGAGATGCCAGGGGTGTGTGACACAAGAAGTCAGAGACGCCACCTGGCATGTTATGCAAGAAGTCAGAGAGGCAAAGGGAAGAGTTAGACAAGAAGTCAGAGACATCACAGGAAGTGTTACACATGAAGTCAGAGACACGAGGGTGATTGTTACAGACAAAGTCAGAGATTCCACAGGGAGTGTTACACACGAAAGCAGAGACGTCAGGTGTATTGTGACACACAAGATCAGAGAACAGTGGAGGATTGTGACACAAAGTCAGAGACACCAGGGGTGTTTTTACAAAAGAAATCAAAGACACCAGGGGGAGTGTTTCACACAAAGTCAGAGAGGCCAGGGGACATGTTAGACATGAAATCAAGATGGCATGGGAAGTGTTACACATGAAGACAGAGTCACCAGAACAATCATTACACACAAAGTCAGAGATGTCACAGGGAAAGTTACACACGAAGTCAGAGATGGCAGGGGGACTGTGAGACATGAATTCAGAGACGCCAGTGGGAGTATTACACAACTAGTCAGAGATTCCTGGGGAGTTTTACACATAATGTCACAGATGCCACGGGGAAGTTTTACACACAAAGGAAGAAATAGCACGTGTAGTTCTACACACAAAGTCCGAGACACCTGGGGGAATGTTATACACGAAGTCAGAAAAGCCATGTAGTGTGTTACACACAAATTCTGTGATGCCAGGGGCACTATTACAGACGAAGTCAGAGATGCCACAGGGCAGTGTTAGGCACGAAGTCAAACACACAAAGGGGACTGTTAATCAGGCATTCAGAGAACCCACAGTGAGTGTGACACTGGAAGTGACAGTTGAAAGATCGAGTATGACATAGGAAGTCACAGATGCCACCAGGAATGTTACACCTGAAGTGAGAACACATGTGGGAGTCTAACACAAGAAGTTATAGATGGGAAGGGAAGTGTGACACATGCAGTCCGACACACCATAGGGAGAATTACACTGGAATTCAGAGACTACAGGTGGAGTGTGAAACACAAAGTCAGAGATGCCAGGGGAATTGTTACCCACCAAGTCAGAGATGCCATGTGTGGTGTTACAGGAAGTCATAGACACCAGGGGGAGTGTTATAAACAAAATCAGAGATGCCATGGTGTTACACATGCAGTTCAAAATGCCAGGAAGCGTATGACACATGAAGGCAGAGACACATTGTAGAGCATTACACACGAAGTCCAAGAGTCCAGGGGGAATGTGACACAAGAAGTCAGACATGCCAGTGGGAGTATTACACACAAAGTCAGAGATACAGGGGGAGTTTTATGATTTCAGAGATGCCATTGGGAGTGTTATGCATGAAGTCAAATTCACCAGGTGGAGTGTAACACACGAAATCAGAGAAACCAGGGCAAGTGTTACACACTAGCTCAAAGACACCAGGGAGAGGGTGACACACGAAGTCAGAGACCAAATGGGGTGTGTGACAAAGTCAGAGATGCCACATGGAGTGTTACATACGAAGTCCGAGACAACATGGGGAGTGTTACATGGGGCATGGGGGAGTTTTACACATGAAGGCAGAAACGTCATGTGGAGTATAACACAGGAAGTTAGAGACGCCATTGGGAATGTGCCACACGAAGACAGATACACCAACAGGTGTGTTGCACATGAATTCAGAGACACCAAGTGTAGTGTGACACACAAAGTCAGAGATGATAGGTCGAGTGTGAACCTTGAAGTTAGAGACACCATGGGGAATGTTACACACAAATCCAGAGAGCCCAGGTAGAGTGTTATACACGATGTCAGAGACTCCACTGGGAGTGTTAGACACAAAGGTATAGACGGCTGGGGCAGTGTGATGCATGAATTCAGAGACACAAGAGGGAGTGTGTTACATACAACATCAGAGATGTCTCTAGGAGTATGGCACACAAAGTCAGCGACACCAGAGGAAATGTGACAAACGAAGTAGAGGTGCCACGGGAAGTGTACCAAAGTCAGAGATGACAAAGGAAGTGTGACACCTGAAGTTAAAGATGCCAGGCAGACTGTGACACACGAAGTGAGAGGTGCCACAGTGAGTGTTACACGCAAAGTCAGAGACGTTAGGGGTAGGGTGAAACACGAAGCTAGAGATGCCAGGTGAATTGTGACAGGCAAAGTCAGACACATCATGGAGTCTTACACTCAACGTGAGAGACGTCTGGGGAAGTTTGACACACGATATCAGAAATGACAGTGTGAGTGTTACATAAGTTGTCCAAAACTCCAAGGATGAGTGTTACACTCAAAGGCGGAAAGGTCTTGTTGAGTGTTACACATGAATCAGAGACACCCAGGGGTGTGTACCAAAGTCTGAGATGCCCCATGAAGTGTAACACATAAAGTCAGAGATATCAGGTGGAGCGTTACACACAAAGTCCAAGATGACACAGGGCAGTGTAATACACAAAGGAAGAAATGCCTTGTGGAGTATGACACAGGAAGTCAGAGACAACAGGTGGAGTGTAACACATGAAGTCAGAAACCCCGGGGGCTGTGACACACAAAATCAGAGATGCAACAGTGAATGTTACATGCTAAGTCAGAGACAACAGCGGTGTGTGACACACAGAGTCAATAATGACATGTCAAGTCAGACACCACAGGAAATGTTTCACACAACATCACAGATGCCAGAGGGAGTGTTACACACGATGCCAGAGAGGCCACCTGGAATGTTACACATGAAATCAGAGATGACAGTCTGAGTGTTACAAACGAAGTTAAAGATGTCAGGGGGAATGTGATGCATGAAGTTAGAGACGTGAGGGGAGGTGTGAAATATGAAGTCAGTGACACCTGGGGGAGTGTGATATACGAAGGCAGAGATGCCAGAGTGTGTAACACATGAAGTCACAGACACCCGAGGGAGTGTGATACATGAAGTCAGTGAAGCCAGGAGGAATGTGACACATGATGTCAGACACTGCATGGGGACTGCTGTACACAAAGTCATGATGCCAAGGGGTGTGTGACACACGAAGTTAGTGATGAAAGGGGGAGTGTTACACATGAAGTCAGAGACACCACAGGGCTGTGTTACACAAGGAGTCAGAAGCAACTGGTTGGTTGTGATACACTAAGTCAGAGAGAAGGGGAGTGAGACACACGATGTCAGAGAAGAGATGGGGAGGGTTACACAAGATGTCAGAGACACTTGAAGGAGGGTTACACACAAAGTGAGAGACAGCACATGGAATGTTACACACAGAGGCTGAAACTCCAGGGAGAGTGTAACACATGAAATCAGAGATGCCAGGGGGAGTGTTACAAATGAAATCAGGGATGACAGTTGGAGCATCACACGTTATGTTGGAGATGACAGGGTGTGTGTTACACATGATGTCAGAGACAACGAGGGTATTGTATCACAAGATGACACAGCGAACACTGGTGACACCAGAAGTCAGAGACGACATAAGGGGTTTGACACATGTGCAGGACACAAGAAGTTAGAGACGCCAGGGGAAGTCAAACATGGCAGGAGGAGTGTTACATGCGAAGTCAGAGAGACCAGGGGGAGTGTTACAGCTGAAGTCAGAGACAACAGAGTGAGTGTTACACATGAAGGCAGAGACGCCATGGGGAATATGACACATGAAGTCAGAGGCAAAAGCTCGTATGTGACAGTTGAAGTCAGAGCTGTCAGGGGAATGTTACAAATGAAGTCAGAGGTGCCAGAGGAACTGTTATACACAAATTTATAGACAGCAGGGGGAGTGTGATGCACATACTCAGAGACACACGTGGGAGAGTGACACATGAAGTCAGAGTGGCCACAGGGTGTATTACACACAAATCAAACAGAGCAGGGGTAGTGAGATCCACGAAGTCAGTGACACCAGGAGGAGTGTGACTCACGAAGTCAGAGACACCACTGGGAGTGTTACACACGAAGCTCATGATGCAAGGCGGAGAGTGACACATGAAGTTACAGATGCCATGAGGAGTGTAATACATGAAGTCAAAAACACCACGGGGAGTGTTACACACGAAGGAAGTAATGCCAAGTGGAGTGCTACACATGACATCGGAGACAATGGGGGAGTGTGACACACAAAGTCAAAGATATCAATGGGAGAGAAACACGTGAAACAAAGACAACAGGGGAGTTTGACACACAACGTCAGTGAAGTCACTCGGATTGTTTCACACAAATTCATAGATAACAGGGCAGTGTTACACATGGTTCCAGAGAGGGCACATGGAGTGTGACACACGAACCCAGAGTCACCAGTGGGAGAGTTATGAATGAAGTTAGAGAAGCCAGGGTGAGTGTGATGCATGAAGCCTGAGACACCATGAGAAGAGTGTCACATGAAGTCAGGGACAACAGGGGGACTGTTAAACACTAAGCCAGAGAAGCCACAGAGGAGAGTTATCCACGAAGTGAAAGACCCAGGGGGAGAGTTATCCTGGAAGTCAGAGATACAATGGTGAATATTACACACGGACTCTGAGATGCCAGGGGGAACATGACACATGAAGACACACACCCAGGGGAGTGTTACAAAGGAAGGCAAAGAAACCAGAGGTAGAGTGATAAACGAAGTCAGAGACGACTTGTGGTGTGTTACACAGGAGCCAGAGACCACAGGTGGAGTGTGACACACAAAGTCAGAGACTACAGGTGGAGTGTTAAACATGAAGTCAGAGATGCGAGGGGTAGTATCATAAATGAAGTCAAAGACACCAAGGGAGGTGTTATGCCTGATGTTAAAGCCCAGGGGGAGTGTTATACAAGAATTCAACAAAACATGGGAGCAAGTGACAAATGAATTACCACCTACTGTCAAATTGCATTCAGCAGGGACTTATTTCTTTCTATGACAGAGAGACTCCGTCAGTATGCCCTGAACTGCCAAGCTAGAAATGTCCAATTCAAGAGATCCTTGGGAGTTGTAAGCAAGCATTTTAGGTCACACTCTTCTCTCATGCATTGGACGTCATAGATATTTTGACCCTGTTGTTAAGTCTAAAAATGCTTCAAAGAAGAACTTCCTTAGCTCCAAATGTTAAGCCGGGTTCAACGAGACCTTTCTTTCTATGAGACAGAGTCTCTATTGGTAAGCTGTGAACTGCGATTTTGAAGAGGCGGTTTCAAGATGATCTTTACCATCTGCAAGCAGGAGTTATTCTACACAGAGCTCTCTCCTGTCACGGATGGTACAGACATCCTGTCCTAGCTAGAGAGGAAAGATTTAAAAATCTGAAAGGAAATCTTTCCATTAGAGGCATGGCAAACTGTGTTCAGTAATGCCTTCTCTCTTTCTAATGTGGGAGAGACCCTTTCAGTATGCCGTGAACTGCAAAGTTAGAAAAGTCACTTTTCTAGATGATCTTAAGCTGCTCAAAGTGAGAGTTTTAGTCCACCCTCTTCTTTCAAGGACTGGATGTCATAGATATCTTGTCACTGCTGTAAAGTCCAATGTTGCTGCATGGAAGATGTTCCTTTCCACCTCATGTGACACTGCATTCAGTGAGGCCACCTTTCTATGTGAAAGAGCCCCTGTCTGGACGAAGTGAACTGCAAAGTTTGGAAACTCACTTTTCAAGATGGCCCTAAAGAGCTACAAGCAAGAGTTTTTGATTGCAGTGTTTTCTCATTGAGTGGATGTTATAGATATTCTGTCCTGGCTGTAGGGAAAAGGTTTTAAAACTCAAAAGGAAGATGTTCCTTACCTGCTGTTGGCAAGCTGTGTTCAGCAAAGCCTTCTTTCTTTCTCTGTGAGTCAGAGACTGTCAGTTTGCCATGACCTGCAAAAATTGAAGTCACTTTTCAGAATGATCCTAAAAATCTACCAACATCACATGTTCTCCACACTCTTCTTTCCTTGAACAGATATCATGGATATTCTGTCCCGGCTGGAGGGGAAAGTTTTAAAAGTCTGAACAGATGATGTTCCTTAATGGCCACTGGCACTGAGTTCTCCCTGAGTGTTCCTTCTTTATATGTAAATAAAAGCCTCTATGATACTGATGTAGATTAAGGCTGCCCCAGCTAGAGAAGCCCAAGGTGACCTGACCTACATGCCAAACTACATGACCCAGTGGACTTTTTTGATGGTATGGATTAGGACTGCCCCAGGGAGAGAAGCCCAGGGTATCCTCACCTGCATGTCGATCTATATGGCCAGATTCATCTCTAAAGTTATATGACC
Organism: Equus caballus; assembly: GCF_041296265.1. Taxonomy (NCBI): domain Eukaryota; kingdom Metazoa; phylum Chordata; class Mammalia; order Perissodactyla; family Equidae; genus Equus; species Equus caballus. Next base: position 25,729,551 of record NC_091687.1, read on the forward strand.
GCACAATAACCAGACCCCATCTGCACTGAAATCATTTAATGACTTTTTACATCTTCTTTTCTTTTACCAGTAAAAATAAGTCACGTACCCATGCCTTATAAAATTAACCCTAACCCTCAACTCAGGGCAGCAGCAGGAGCTCTTCACTGCCCATGGGTCCTGTCCCCATGCCTACAGCTCTTCACTGCCCATGGGGCTTGTCCCCATGCAGCAGAAGCTCCTGCTGCCCATGGGTCCTGTCCCCACGCAGCAGCTCTGACTGCCCATGGATCCTGTCCCCATGCTATTCCACACTATTCTCTAAATAAAAGAGCACTACTGCCAGATCTTGAGAGTCCAAGAAATCTTTCTTTCGACTCCTCAGCTCACCGACCCTGCATCAGAGAGACCAAAAGTTTTCTGGAGCCCCTTGACCTATGAAACAGGATGAAGAAATACTTAAGTGTTTCTTTCTGTATGTACCAGAATACCCTGTTCCCCCTCTAGGGAGGGACATGCTATCTAAGTTAGGGGCCTCAATAAGTTGGGAAAAAGATAAATTAGAGATCCAAGACCCAAAAAGTTGGGGAGTTGAGCTTATGGCCCTATTACAGGATACACCAGCACCTGAGAAGGAAGAGATTCCCCTAAATGTTTTAAGTTGAGATAACTCAGAATTATAGGCACAAGGACAGGTGGAGTGAGCAGCCAGTGCCATGTCAGTAAAGCTAAAACTGAAGCAGGTAGATTGCTGGCCGTGGTTAAACAATACCCCTTGAAGCCAGAAGCCATAAAGATGAATTTTTCTTTTAATCAATACGTTTTTAGAATTGGGGAATGTAGACTTGTTCAAGACTGTAGTGCTGTCAATGCTGAACAGTACTGGATTTATAATAAATATCTTCATTTTGTTTCCGGCACAGTGCTCCAAAAACTTTTGTAATTTCCCATATAAGAGCCATAGAGGCATACTTTGTTATAATAATTACTTTAGTCCTCAGTTCCTGAAATAACTCCAGAGCAATAAAGGGGAAAGAGGTATTTTTTGTTATTCCTAACAAGACCCTTTCAACCACACCTGCATTTATGCTAATAAGGTGACATTTGGAAAACTCCTAAGGATGGGGGCTGGTGTGTGGGAAAATAGGGAAACCTATTGTGAGATTCGGGGTTGGAATTTTCAGCCCCATCCCCCTCTCCACAAGTCCAGGGTGAGGAGAGAGGCTGAAGATTGAGTTCCATTGCCAAAGGCCAATGACATAATCAACTGTGCCTATGTGGGGGGGTTCCATTAAAACCCAAAGGGATGGGCATCAGAGAGCTTCTGGGTTGGTAAACACCCAGGGAGATTTGGAGAGAGTGGCATGCCCAGAGAGGGTCTGGGATCTCCACATCCCTGCCCCATGTATTTTACGCTATGCATCTCTTCTATCTGGCTGCTAAATAAAATGTTTTCCTCAGCTCTGTGAGCTGCTCTATCAAAGTAATCAAACCCAACGAGGGGCTGTGGGAACATCTGCTCTGTGGCTGGTTGGTCAGAAGCACAGGTGACAACCTGAACTAGCAATTGGCATCTAAAATGGGAGGCAAAGGGTAATCCTGTGGGACTGAACTCTTAACCTGTGGGATCTGATTCTATCCCCAGGTAGTGTCAAAATTGAGTTAAAATGTTAAACTTCTTAGCCAGTAAGGGGTATAAAGTGTCTAAAGGGAAGGCACAAATATCTAAAGAGACTGTAAAGTACTTGGGGTTCATCATTTCAAGGGGACAACACAGCCTTCCCCTAGAGAGGAAAATGGTAATACGTCAACTTGCTTCAGCAAAAACTTATAGGCAGCTCTGAGGATTCTTGGGGATGGCTGGCTTTTGCTGCATTTAGATTCCTAACTTTGGATTAATTGCTAAGCCTCTCTAGGATAAACTACCAGGGCCAGAAATAGACCCCTTTGAATGGGATAAGCTATGTCATCAAACTTTCAATAAGCTTAAAATTTGCTAATGGAGGCACCTACACTGGCCTTACCAGACATGAGCAAAACATTTGACCTATGTGTCTGTGACAGACAGGGAGTAGCTACAGGAGTGCTAACCCAAATGCTGAGACCCCCCCTAAAAGCGTGGTAGCCTATTTCTGTGGCAAAATGATGACTCCCATGCTTGAGAACTGTAGCTGCCACCTGTCTATTAATCAACAATGCAGAAAAAGTGATGATGGGGCAAACTTTGACTGATGTGGAACCCCCATCAAGTCTCTAGCCTACTAGTGTTGACAAAAATAATCCATAACCAATCTATAAATGAAAATTTGGGTGAGTTTATTCTGAGCTTAAATCTGAGGATTATAACCCGGGAGAGTCTTTCCACAAAGGAACAGTGCACTCCAAAGAAGTGGGGGTATACAGGATGGTTATATACCCTCAAAGAGTATGTTTCACATATGATTGAAATGTCCCTTTTACAATAGTCACAAGGTTGCTCTGTCAGCACAGCGACTGATGGAAGCAGCAGATATGCCTGCTGTCTCAGTGAACCCCGCAGGGTGGCAGGTCCATTGCCTCGAGCTGGGCAGTCACAGATTAGCGCTGCAATCAGTTCCCAGCCTAAGGAAAGATGCTTAATCTTTAAGGAGATGCCAACATTGGGAGGGGGAGGGAAGATGCACCTTTATCTCAAAATGTCTAAGCAGATATAAAATGCATGCTCAATGGCCACAGTCAGGCCCTTTTGGAAAGACAAAGTCAGGCCGAATAAGGTTTATACCAAATGGCTTCCTCACATACTCCAATATATCCTATTGTTGCCATTTTTTTTGTCACTAGAGACTAAAGGACATCTCTGGCTATCCAAGAATAGAATACTACAATATCAAGCTATGCTGTTAGGTTCCCCTTGGATTTCTTAAAACCTTGTCATACCTTAAACCAAGCTACCCTGCTCCCTGATTCCAAGAGGCCTATTACCCATGCTTGCCCAGAAGTGATTGATCAGGTTTACTCTAGCCACAGAGATCTCCAGGGTGAACCATCGCCTAATGCAGAGGAAGTATGATTTGTATATGGGAGCATCTTCATGAGTAACACATAAGGAAGAGCAGGTTATGCAGTAGTGTCTCTGCATGCAACCATAGAAGCCAAGGGGCTGACACCAGTCACCTGGGCCCAAAAGGCAGAAATAATTGCATGAATCAGAGATTTGGAATTGGGACTAGAAAAAACAATAACAATATACACAGGCCCTAAATATGCTTTCTCTGTAATTCATGCTCATGGAGCCATTTGGAAAGAAAGAGGACTTTGTAATGGCAGCAGTAAAAGATACCAGATGTGAGCCAGAAATCCTCTGGTGCACGGCCCCAAAGAAGTATCTGTGGCCATTGTAAAGGCTATCAAATTGGGGAATCAGAGCATATAAAGGGGAATGATTTGGCAGATGCAGCTGCAAAAAGGGCTGCTATATCAGGAGAGCCTCTCCAATTATCATTAATTCCCACTCTACCCTTCTATGAATTTACACCAGTGTAAATTCCCCTGACGAAGTAAGGGAAACCACTACACAGTGTTACCAGTGGTCCCCAATAGTCAAGAGCTGGATGATGAACCCATGAGGGAAGATTTGGGTCCCCAAACAGCTTGGGGGTTCCTTAAGAGTGCTCATGATTCTACCCATTATGGAAAAGAAACCTTATATACCTATGGCTGATGAAGGTCATAAGCACCCCAGATATAAAAGAACTTATTGAAAACAATAACTGGGCAGTGCATTTATAGCCAGAAGAATAATGCATAAACCAGACCTCCTGTACCTCCCCTGGCCAAAGCAATGCAAATTCGGGGAACTTTAGTGGGGGAAATCTGGCAAGTTGATTTTACTGTTATGTCCATGGCCCCTGGAGGGTACAAATTCCTCTTGGTGTTTGTGGATAAATTTACTGGATGCATTGAAGCCCTTCCTTGTAGGTCAAAAAGTGTGAATGTGGTGATAAAAGTGTTAAAAGAAATAATTGCCCATTTGGGGTCGCCTAGATCAATTCAGAGTGACAGCAGGCCAACTTTTATATCAAAAATAACCTCCAAAGTAGCCAGAGTTTTAAAAATTAAATGGAGGGCTACATGCTGCAAAGAGACTACAACTTCTGGAAAAACTGAGTGGGCCAATCAAACTTTAAAGAAAACATTAGCAAAACTGGGCCAAGAGATGCAGGAAAATAGGCTAAATTACTGCCAATAGCCCTCACTCAGATAACGGCAGTTTCAAAAGGCAAACTGAAGCTTAGCTCCTTGGAAATCACCTATGGGAGGCTGTTCCCTAAAGACTCAGATTCACTACAAACCCAGACAAAGAGGTTTCCATGGCAATCAAACACACGACCAAACTGAAGCAGGTGGTAGAAGTACTCAATAAATATGGAAACTTCTGACTTCCCTTGTCCATGGAGGTCAAACTCCACCCATATGAACCAGGAAATTGGGTCTTCCTTAAAACAGTGGGTTGTCCCAAGATGAGCTAAATCCTATTTGGGTAGAGTCTTGCTTGGTGTTACTAACCACACACTCTTCCCTAAACTAAGGAGTCACCCTTGGATCCACCACACAGGAGTTAAAAAGGCGCCCACACCTGAACACCAAGAGAGGTCATCACAGACACTTGATGACTCAGAGTTTTCCTGGAAACCACTCTCTGTTTTGAAACTCTCGCTTTGGTGACATTATACAGATTAGTAATGACTCCCTATTCACCCCAGGCTCTTCCCTGGATCCTAACCAACCCCACACCAATTAGGGATGGTATGCTTCTAAGGAGGTGGCATGTTCCTGGGCAGCAAGACTAGGTCCATCAGAGAAGGATAGACAACCCAGTAACCAGACTATAAAGAGCTGGTGTAATCGGGGGCAAGTATGCCCAGATCCTAAACATATACTAAACACATTGAGGGTATAAAATTACAGATGGCTGTTATGAACAACTCCGGTCCTTACCTATGGTGAGCCACAAACCTATTTGAGAGTAACTGGAAATTCAGCTCCTCTTTTGCTCCCTATGATAAGGCCCATGCTCAGCAGTCACAGAACATAGAGCTTCGACCTGTGCCCCTCAAGAACAAGGCGCAGGATAAAACCAGAGGAGGGATTTGTGTCACCGACTAGTTACCCTGAGAAACTCAAGGGTGGGTATGGATATTTTAACTGTTTCTCCAAGTTGTTACTTTTCCTTATGTTAAGGAGATGCAATCACCAAGCTCCCTGAATCAGACCAAGCCTCATCACAAGAGAAATGCCTATGACCTTTGCCTTATTTTTAATGCTAAGATCTCTCCAGGAGGAGCTTAGGCCTTATTACCATAACCTACAGTGTATGTGGAAGCATGTTTTCAAACTGAGCCTGTGCAAGGAAATACCCATCTCTCCCTTTTAACTATTCATTCCTTATCTGAAATAAATGTCCCTTCTTCCCTTTGTTCAGGGAGGCCATGACTTGGGAGATGATTCCTCATAGTCTCCTATTTGCTGCAAATATACCTTACTTTGTGAGATAACTACGTCTGATGGAGAGCCTGATTTAACTCACCAGGAACAAACCCACATTGGTTTGGTAAAAAAGAGAATCCTGAGAATAAAATAACAAAGCTGGAGGTACCACACTCCCTGATTTCAAAATATACTACAAAGCTATAGTAATCAAAACAGCACTGTAGTGGCACAAAAACAGACACACAGATCAATGGAACAGAATTGAGAGCAAGGTAAATAAACCCATATATCTATGGACAGCTAATTCTTAACTAGGGAGCAAAGAACATACAATGGACAAAGGAAACCCTCTTCAATCAATGATATGGGGAAAACTGGACAGCCACCTGGAAAAGGATGAAAGACCATTATCTTACATCATACACAAAAATTAACTCAAAATGGATTAAAGGACTTGAATGTAAGACCTGAAACCATAATACTTCCAGAGGAAAACATAGGCACTATCCTCTTCAACATCAATCTTAGCAGTGTATTTTCAAATACCATGTCTGACCAGGCAAGGGAAACAAAAGAAAAAATAAACAAATGAGAGTACATCAAATGAAAAAGCTTCTGTACAGCAAAGGAAACCATCAACAAAATGGAAAGTCAACATGAAAATTGGGAGAAGATATTTTCAAACTCGTGCTTATCACATATATGGTATGAGCAGTTAATATCCAAAATATATAGAGAACCCATACATCTCAACAACAAATAAACTAAAAACCCAACTCAAAAATGGGCAAAAGACATTTCTCCAATGAAGATATACAGATGGCCAGCAAGCACAAGAAAAGATGTTCACCATCACTAATTATCAGGGAAATGCAAATGAAAACTATCATGAGATATTAACTTATGCCCATCAGAATGGCTATAATTAGCAACAAAGCAAATAAGAAGTATTGGGGCGGATCTGGAGAAAAGGGAACTCTCATATCCAGCTGGTGGGAGTGCAGCCACTATGGAAAACACTATAGAGATTCCTCAAAAAATTAAGTATAGCAGTTCAGTATGATCCAGCTAGTCCACTGCTGGGTATTTTTGCAAAGAACATGAATAGGTAAAGACACATTCACCCTCATGTTCATGGTAGCTTCATTCAGAGTAGCCAAAACTTGGAAGCATTTAGGTGCCCATTGAGAGATGAATGGGGGCCAGCAGTTAAGTTCACACATTCCGCTTTGGTGGCCTGGAGTTCAGCAGTTAGGATTCCAGGTGCGGACATGGCACTGCTTGGCAAGCTATGCTGTGGTAGGCATCCCACATATAAAGTAGAGGAAGATGGGCATGGATGTTAGCTTAGGGCCAGTCTTCCTCAGCAAAAAGAGGAAGATTGGTGGTAGATGATAGCTCAGAGTAAATGTTCCTCAAACGAAAAAAAGAGATGAATGGATAAAGAAGATGTGATATATATACGCAATGGAATACTACTCCACAATGGAATACTACTCAGCAATGAAAGAGAATGAAATCTGGCAATTTGTGACAACATGGATGGAAGTTGAGGGTATTATGCTAAGTGAAATAAGTCACAGTGAGAAAGTCAAATAACGTATGATCTCATTCTTATATAGAAGATAAAAATGAGAACAAACACATAGAGACAGAGATTGGATTGGTGGTTACCAGAGGTTAGGAAGGAGGCAGGAGGGTAAATGGGGTAATTACACACATGGGTATGGTGATTCATTGCAATTGGCCTTTGGGTGGTGAATATGATGTAACCTACACCAAAATCGAAGGATAATCATGTACACTTGAAATTTATATAATGTTATAAACCAATCTTACTGCAACAAATAAATAAATATATAAATAATAAAGGAATGAATATGATAAAGTTGCAGGGTACAAATCAACATGAAGACATATGTTGGGTTTCTATCCAATAACAAGGAATTTGCTGAAAGAGAAATTGCAAATGCAATCCCATTTACAATTGCAGCAAAAAGAATAAGCCACCTGGGAAGAAACTTCTCCAATGAGGTGAAAGAACTTTGCACTCAAAACGGTAAAACATTGTTGAAAGAAATGGAAGATGAAAAGAAATGGAATGATATCCCACGCTCTTGGATTGGAAGAATTAACATAGTTAAAATGTCCATAGGTCTTAAAGCAATCTACAGGTTCAATGCAGTCCCTACCAAAGTTCCAATGACATTTGTTACAGAAATAGAACAAAGAATCCTAAAATTTGTATGGCACAACAAGAGACCCCAAAGAGCCAAAGGAATCCTGTGAAAAAAGAACAAAGCTGGAGATATCACTCTTCCTGATTACAAAATATACTACAGAGCTATAGTAATCAAAACAGCACTGTACTGGCACAAAAACAGACACACAGATCAATGGAGCAGAATCACGAGGACAGAAATAAACCCACACATCTATGGACAGCTAGTTTTTGACAAGGGAGCAAAGAGCATACAATTGACAAAGGAAAGCCTCTTCAATAAATGGTGTTGGGAAAACTGGACAGCCACTTGCAAAAGAATGAAAGTAGACCATTGTCTCACACCGTACACAAAAATTAACTCAAAATGGATTATAGACTTGAATGTAAGACCTGAAATCATGAAAATTCTAGAAGAAAATAGAAGCAGTACCGTATTTGACATCAGACTTAGCAGTATATTTTCAAGTACTATGTCTGACCGGGTAAGAGAAACAGTAAAAAAATAAATAAACAGATGGGACTACATCAAACTAAAAAGCTTCTGCACAGCAAAGGAAACCACCAACAAAACAAAAAGACCACCTAACAACCTGTAGAATATATTGGCAAGCCATATATCTTATAAGAGGTTAATATCCAAAATCTATAAAGAACTCATCCATATCAACTAGAAAAAATTGAAAAGCCCAATAAAAAAATGGGCAAAAGACATTTCTCCAAAGAAGATATACACATGGCCAACAGGCACATGAAAAGATGTTCAACGTGAGTAATTATCAGGGAAATGCAAATGAAAACTACAATGAGATATCACCTCATGCCCGTCAGAATGGCTATAATTAGCAAGACAGGAAATAAGTGTTGGAGAAGATGTGGAGAAAAGAGAACTCTCATACACAGCTGGTGGGAGTGCAAACTGGTGCAGTCACAATGGAAAAACTTTGGAGATTCCTCAAAATAATTATGAGTAGAACTACCGTATGATCCAGCTATTCCAACAAAGGGTATTTACCCAAAGAAGATGAAAACATGAACATGTCAATATGTATGCGCCCCTATGTTCATGGCAGCATCATTCACAATAGCCAAGACTTTGAAGCAAACAAGGTTCCCATCAAGGGCCAATTGGTAAAGAAGATGTGGTATACAACTAGACGGACACACAACTAAAAATGCACAACTATGTACCTTGGGGCTTTGGAGAGAAAAAGGAAAACTAAAATCTTTAAAATAGAAAAAAGGAGATGTGGTATATATACACAATGAAATACTGTTCACCATAAAAAAGGATGAAATCTGGCCGTTTGTGACAACATGGATGGAACTTGAGGGTCCACTGTGCTAAGTGAAATAAGTCATAGTATGGAAGTCAAACATTGTATGGTCTCATTCATAAATAAAAAACAATAAACAAACACATAGAGACAGAGATTGGATTTGTGGTCACCAGAGGGTAAGGAGGGAGGGAGGATGGTGAAGGGAGTGATGAGGCACATGTGTATGGTGATGGGTTGTAATTGCACTTTGGGTGGTGAGCATGATATACTCTACACAGAAATCGAAATTACTGATTTACACCTCAAATTTACATAACGGTGTAAACCAATGTTACCACAATAATGAATGAATGAATGAAATAAAAAAATAAATAAATAAGAAATGAATATGGTAAAGTTGTAGAATACAAAGTTAACGTGCAGAAATCAGTTGCTTTTTTATACACTAACAAGGAAGTAGCAGAAAGAGAAATTAAGAAATAAATCCCATTTACAATTACAGCAGAAAGAATAAAATACCTGGGAAGAAACTGAACCAAAGAGGTAAAAGACTTTTATACTGAAAATGATAAAACATCGTTCAGAGAAATAGAAGAAGACACAAAGAAATGGAATGGTATTCCATGCTCTTGGATTGGGAGAATTAACACAGCTAGAATGTCCATACTCCCTAAAGCAATCTACAGATTCAATGCCATCTCCATCACAGTTCCAATGACACTTGTCACAGAAATAGAACAAACAATCCTAAAATTTATATGGCACAACAAGACTCCAAACCGCCAAGGGAATCCTGAGAACAAAAAGCAAAGCTGGAAGTATCACACTCCCTGACTTGATCTAAGTTGAAGAGATTGGAAAAAGTGGCTGAGCCGGTGGCAGGTGTCTCTGATGAGCTCCTGTGGCTCATCCTTGATCTGGAAGTCACTGACATGCTTCCCATTCTCCCCTACATCCCTAATCCTGCCGTCTCCTTCCATAGGTCTCAGGGGTGGGAAAACCATTAAGCCCCAACATCCACCTACTTCAACTCTTCCTGGCACTTTTGGCAAATATCAGCCCAATAATGACATTAACCATGGCCAAGCTCCCTGCTGAGCACTTTCATTCATGATCACCTCATTTAAGTCCCGGAGAAGCCTCCATGAGGTGGATAAAATGAACATTCCTGTTGTTCAGATGGAGCAACTGAGGCTCAGAGAAGTGAAGCAAACGGGCCAAGAAGTGCACATGGGTTTGAATCCAGGTCTCTGAGGGATGGGTGGAGAAACTAGGACATCCACACAGGGGAAGAGGGGGATCATGGGACACAGTGCTATCTTTTAATCTTTCTAAACTTCAGTTCCTTTGTCTTTAACATGGGGATAATTATAATAATACTTTCCACCACAGTAATGGTGAGGGAATGTGTAAGTCTCTTCTCAGAAGTGCTCAGTAGGTGTTCATTATTGTCACTGTTATTGCTTCTATTCCAAACTCCAGAAAGCCTTTTCTTCCTGGTCAGGGTCTCTTTCCTAGCCTGGGAGAAGAGACAGCCAGATAACCCTGCACTACTTGTCCCTAGGTCTCTGGCTGTATAAAGCAGGATCTCAGGAGTTCCCTTGGTCTCTGTCTCTAGTTTGGATTACATGTTGGCCACCATCCAGGCACTGTTCTCCTCCAATCTGGACCACCTCATGGTGAAGCAAGTGCTTTCAGACAACATCCTGAATGCCTCATCCCACTGGCAGCGTGCAACTTAACTGGTGGTTGATGTGCATGCGACAGGTGCAAGATGGGGTCTGGTTTCGTGGCTGGAAGAGATAGGGCTGTGAGGAAGGATGGGTTTTCTCAGTAGCAAAGTAATGGATGGAGGCTCTGGAGGTGAAAGGGGGTCTATCTAGATACCCATGGAAGTGTGTCATCCAACAGGAGGCAGGAAGATGACATCAAGCAACTGCACCCAAGGGAATGGTTATTATTACACATCAATTTTTCCAACTCAAAACGTGAAGGGTCCTGAGTTGACTTCTTAGACCCCTTAGTTATGAGTCATGCATTGTTTCATTCTCATTTACTTATTCAATAAATACTTAAGGGAAGTAAATAGGCACTGATGGTACATTTTGATGATTGCTATAATCAGAGAATTTCTAGAGCCTGGGGGAACCTCAAGGAGGGACACAGAGGCATGTCTTGAAAAGTTTTCTGAGGAAGTGATGAGGAAACAGAGATGTGATGGGGAACAGGACCTAGAAAGGGGGAAGAGATGGGGAGTGGTCCTGCATGTGTCTATCACCTAGAGAGAAAGATCAGGGCATATTTGGGGAAGCTGTTAGAAGTTTGGTGAGGCTGAACCATACAGTTTGACACAGGAGAGGTGACAGTTGAGGCTAAAGATGTGGGCAGGGTCTTTGGGCAATGGAATGGCTCATGGGGGGACACTACACATTCAGAGTCCTGCTTTAGAAAGCTCATCTTCTAGGTGATGTTTGGAGAATGGATTGGGAGGGGGAAGACGACCAGAGGCAGAAAGCCCCATTAGGAACCTGGGTCAGAAAAGGTATGTGACAGATGGCCACTGGGGTGATCAGCAACTGCACTTGTTGACTATGCCCCCCAAGAGGCCCAATCTCCTCTTCCCCCATCCTAGTGAACTCTCATAATTCTTGGTTCAAAGTTGGACAGGTAGACATATGAATGGGTTCAATGTGAGCAGGGAGATGAAGGGTCTTCAGCAGCCCACCCTTAAAAACCCAGCTCAGGTCATGTTGCCAGGTATAAGTGGACCTGGCTGGAATGACGTGTTTGTCAAAATCTTCTCCTGATCGAGGAATTTTATACTTTCTGTTTATTCTACGAGTGGAGGCACCATTTCATCTACTGACAGACAAGCCAAGAAGCGATCCCAGTCCCCAGCATTTCCAGCTGAATTTAACTGTCACCAACCTACTCTATTCCGAGGACATAACCCAGCCAAGCACCAGCAAACACCAATAGAACAGGAGAAGTATTAAGGATGCGGTGAGAATGGAGTTGCTTGGCCACTCTGTTCTCATGTAAGGACTGACCTTTGGGCACTGCGTAGTCAGAGTTTGACTTTTCTTAAAAATTCATGAAGACACGTCCTTATTCCTGTTTTCCAAATTAAGAAATAGGCACTGAGAGTTTCAATAGCTGGCCCAGGGCCACAAAGCTAAGTCATAGCCAGGAACAAGACATCCTTTGGTACACATACCTGGTCTAGTGTTCATTGAGACAAGAAAAAATAAATGGTGAGATTCATTCAGTAGCTGAAAACTCTCAGAGGCCACGGAGCCTAGGATTCTGACCTCGGAAATATTGCCGTGTCTTTCAGCTCAAACAGCTCTTCCGAAACAGCAGTGTCAGGAGTTATTTTTCTGACTGTCAAGTTTTAGCATTCAGTTGAGTTTCAACTCAGGACCTAATGACTCTGGAAAGTTCTCCTTCTGTAAAAGTATTCCCAGTCCATAGTCTCTCAGTTCCAGCTGTTATGGAAGAGAAGCCTTGGAATATAGAACGGTTACCTAAAATCCAGCTTCTTCCTAAACTAGTGAGCCCAACAGGTTTAGAACCTCAAGGAAGCCTGTGTAAACTCAGAAGTCATGGAGGTACCTCGTGCTGGGAGCCATGGAATATAGTGTGTAGGAATCATGCCTTAGTCAAGATTCATGGAAGATGGGGGCCTAGAACCAGTTGACTTAGGATCCAGCCGTCTAACTGTGCTGTTTAGTAGTGTATCCACTAACCACATGAGGCAATTTAAGTCTTTATACACCTGTTGGGATAGGGTTCACATACCGTGTGTTCATCTGCTTATCTCTTAGGATTTTCTATATATGATATGTCATCTGCAAAAGGAAATAGTTTTACACCTTCCTTTCCAACCTGGATGCCTTTTATTTCCCTTTCTTGCCTAACTGCCCTCATTAGAACCTCTAGTACAATGTGGTTACCACATGAGATGAGGGCAGACATTGCTGTCTTGTCCCTGGTCTTAGGGGGAAATTTTCAGTCTTTCAGCATTGAGTATGTTGTTAGCTGTGGGCTTTTCAAGGATGATATTTATCAGGTTGAGAAAATTTCTTTGTATTCCTAATATGTTGAGTGATTTCTTTTTTAATCCTGAAGGATTTGTATTTTGTGAAACCTATATTCCATGCGTGTATTGAGATTATGTGGTATTTGTCCTTTGCTCTATTAATACAGCATATTACTTTAATCAATTTTTCAGATAAACCAAACTTTCAGCTAACGGTGAGAGATTAAGACCTTCTCAAGTCTTTCCTGGTTATGCACAGAGCCCTGCACACTTACAGCCTTCTAGATAACCACAACTCCACTTGAGCTTTCCAAAGCCCCCTATGGACATTTCATTCCCACAATTTTTCTTTTATGCTTCTGCTCACCTCTTGCCTGCCTCAACTGGTATAGCTCACTCAGTCCTCTGAAATGTAAAACACTTACCACTGATGTTTTTTCTTCAAGTGCTCTGGGGAAAAGCTTTCCTCACTGAGCAACCTCTGAGTCAACTAAAGAGAAGCCCTGAGAGTGAGGCTTTTTCATGGAGCTGCCAGACGGGTCAAATAGTGACAGTTCAGTGGGGATGGGTCTTTTGGGAGCTCCAAATCCATTATGGCTGCTAAGGTATTGGTTTTCAGAGCTACCATGGTTCTGAGACTGACGGTTTTCAAAGTTATTGAGAATACTGTGAGGGCAGGATGGAAATAGTGCAAGTTATAATGCCACAGAGCTTACTCACTTCACCAAGAATCAAGTTTTTCTTAACCAAACAGTCCTCAGATTGCTGTAAGCCTTTGGTTAATTTCTAGACTTCTGAAAATATTGATTTTGACCAGTCTTCTCATTTTCTTTTGTATTTTCAGCAATCCTTTCTCCAACATTTCCCTGTGACTACTTATTTATAAATCAATTACATTAAATTAAAAAGCATGAGAAATTTAGCTCCTTGTTCATGCCCAGTAGGCACATTTTAACTGCTCAATAACAACATAGGACTAATAATGACTGTACTGGGTAGGGCAGACAAATGTTCACATCCTTATAGAAAGTTCTCTTGAACAGGACCTAGAATCAGGGCAGAATTCCAGACACCCTTATGCATCCCTGTGCCCTTCTAGGTCTGTCCCCACAGTAACCACACTGGGGGACCGTCTGTGTAACTTCTCACCATTGATGAGGAGACTGGACAGAGTTGCCATCTTTGAGGAATTCCTGTGACTGACTCAGAATGGTACCCAGCTACAGAGCCTTACCCTGGACAAGATCAGTATCTTTGTGGATGGGAAGGCTTCCTGATCACTGGGGCAGGAGTAGGTTTCCAACTTCTAAACCTGAGGTTGTTCCTGGGAATCTGGAGGACTGGAGCGGAGAGAGCATGGAACCTTCTCAGGCTAGTGGGAGGTGGCATAGGCCCTCAGGCTTTACCCACCGTTGAGGGAGAGTAAAGGAGACCCAGTGGAATATAAGAGGCCTTCTCTTAGACAGCTCTGTGAGCTCAGGCTAGTCACCTCCCCTCTCTGGACTCTGTTTCCTTATCTCTGCACTGAAAGCCACTTGGCCAGTTGGTCAGTGAGAGCCTCTAGCTGTGTGTGAACCAGCATTGACAAGTGTGGCAGGGTGGACCTTTTTCCACATCCATAGGCTGTATAAAAATAGGAATGAGCTTGACTTGGCCCACAGGCTGTAGTTTTCCAAGTCCTGCTCTAGATCAGCACCATGCACTAGAGCTTTCAGCAATGACGGAAATGTTCTATATCTGTGCTGTCCAGTGCGTAACTACCTGTGGCTATCGAGTACTTGAAGTTGCATTATTGTGACTAGGATTTATGGTTACCAATTTCTAATGGTACTGAGGTACCAGATTTTTAGTTTTACTTAATTAAAATTAATTTTAACTTGAAAAGGCACTTGTTGTAACTCCGCATTGGACGACACATTGGCTGGAGAGAGGTTGCACAAGTACAGGGACCTGAAACCCTCCCCCCATGCACAACAGGTGCTGTGTGTCCAAACCCTCCTGGAGTTTATGTTGTAGTTGGTAACAACAATGATAGGTGATTGAAAATTATAAATTAGGTGATGCGAACCAATCCATGATTGGGAGTGGTAATCTGAGAAGGCTTCTTGGAGGAAATTACATTATAAGAGAATCCTCAAAAATGAGCATAAAACAACTCAGTAAAGGAGAAGAGGATGAATATTTTTCTAGGCAGAGGAGAAAGCTTTTGAGTGAGAATTTACAAATTTAGAGAGATCCCATGGGTTTGCCAGTTATGATGACCCATTCTCCCCACGACCATCATAAGATGGCCCGGCCCAATTTCAGTTCTCCGTGCCCAGAGGTATAAGTTTGATTTAATTTGTTACTCTCTTGTCGTGCGATAATGGCCTTGAATATGTAGCAAAATTCCCTGATTTTTCAGAGGTGCAAAATGGGGTTGAAACCTCACGATGTCTACTTGACTTTGGTATTTCAATATCCATTTTCATTGAAGCAAGGGTGGCAAGTGTTAATAATTTACACATTGGAAGAAATATTGTTTTAATTGGCTAAAATGTACATTGTTAAATCTAGGTGATGGGTGTTTCTGATATTGTTCTACTTTTCTGTGTTTGAAAAGTTTTATTTAAAAAAGTAAAACACACATGCATTGTCCACTCCATTCACTTCCAGGGTATTCTCCCAACAGAAATGGTGCCTTGACTGAGAGTTCTAGTCAACCTCAAGGAAGCCGCAGCCCAGGGTGGGGAGGGAATATCTTGATGCTCTGACCCATAAACGATAACCCTGCAAACAGGGTCTTGGGTGATGATGAAAGTTGGCCAACCCATGTCACGGAGTGTTGCAACACAGTGAGGGGACAGCAGCAGCCCTGGGGGAATTACAGGAGGTGACTCACAGGAGCAATTGTCTGCCCATATCTCCCCTTCTAGACCATTGTTCTCATTTGCTTGGCAGGATTCATGGTGCTCATCACATGCCTGATCTTCTGTCTCCTGGCAAGCAGGGAAGTGTTGCTTGTCTTCTTACTATTGGGTTGTAAGAGCTCTTTATATATTATAAATACGTGTGCTTTGCTAGGAATATGTTTTGCAAATGTTTTCTCCCATTGGCCACTTGGTATGCAGAGCTCCTTTAGAGCTTAAATTAATAGTGAAATTATCTACCTGACTCTTAGTGACTCACTCCCACATCCCAGATATTTCCATCAACCCAAATGGTCATGTGCAAAAATAAATAACTCAGAAAACATATCCACCCACCACCAATTCCTGATTTCCAGTTTTTACTCAAATGCTCATACAATAGATACTCGTTCCTCGAGATTGGAAATAAGGCCAGATCACCACACCCTCACCTTCATTTCTCCTCTCTTCATTCTCTTCTCCTATCATCCCAGGATTCCATGGGCTATGATCTCAATAATTCCCTTGGAATGATCCAAACTTTCTTACTGCTCATATCTGTCTCGTAAAACTTCAAACCCAGAAGATCCTGGTTATCTGCCATGCCTTACCTGCTGCTAGTCTTATGTTAACTGCTAAGAAAAGCACATAACATATGTTGGTACCACTGTATATCCAATATCATCTACCTCAACTGGGAAGCATCCATAAAGCCTGGAAATTTTACTTTCTTTTTATGTGTCAGTAATTTACAGCCTGTTTTTAATATCCCCCACTTTCCTTATTCCTTCATACATATTCAAAGTCACTTAACTTTCCTCACATTTCACAGAGAAATTGCTGTCTATAACTCCTTCTCTGTAGTGGTGAACCGTTGAGAAAAGATCATCTATATTATGTGTCTCTGTCCCACCACCTCCTCAGACCCCCCACACTCCATCCGCCCTCACTATTCTATGGGTGATTCCCTTGGTAAGGCCACACTGACTCCTTTCTTACTAGACCCAAGAGAAACTTTTCATTATTCATCCTACGTGAGCCTTAAATGGAAATCTTTTAAGTATGTTTGCAACAACTTAGAGATGTGAATCTTATGCTACAACTGTCAAAGTTATAATATCTCAATACATAGAATGTATAACTGAAAAAATTCAAGTTACGAATGGAGATTATGCTACAGCTGGAAGGCACAAACTGGATTTGTGGAACCAATAAAAAAAAACCCAGAATGTAAACTCTCTCATTATTAATTTTTATATGCATTGCATGCACGAATGATAATATCATGGTTATAATGAGTTAAAATATACTATTAAAAGTAGGTTCAGCTGTTTGTTTTTATTTTCTTAAATGTGGCCACTAGAAAGTTTTGATTTTATGTTATAGAGTCAATGCTACTATTGGACAGCACCGGTCAAGGCAGGAGTGAAAATAAAGCACAGAGAAAGTGGTTAAGGGGGCCCGCTTGGTGGTGCAGTGGTTAAGTTCGCACGTTCCGCTTCTTGGCAGCCCGGGTTCACCGGTTCGGAACCCGGGTGTGGACTTGGCACCAATCTGCAAAATCCATGCTGTGGTAGTCATCCCACCTATAAAGCAGAGAAAGATGGGCATGGATGTTAGCTCAGGGCCACTCTTCTTCAGTGAAAAGAGGAGGATTGGCAGTAGTTAGCTCAGGGCTGATCTTCCTCAAAAAAATGTGGTTAGGGAACATTTTTCCCAAGAAAAGGAGTATACGCTGGCCCACACTGCAAGGGGCAGTAAACTCTCATTCACACACAAAATGAAACAAATGTCATCCTAGAGTCCCACCACTACTTCTCAAGTGGCATGAGGGTGCACTCCTACATAGTTCTAAATGCACTAATCTCAAGAAAGTAATCAGAAATCAAGATAATTTACCAATTAGGAAGATCTAAAACCAGAGTCTAAGGCTCAAAAATTTTTTTGTGAATTTTCCATCAATGGCTTCTGTTATTAATTCAATATGCTAGGGAGACTCTTTGAAGGAGAGTTGTTTTAAAACTCACTTTTTCTTTACTATGTGAAGATATACAAGATATGTAAAGAATAATTGAATTACACCAGCCAATCAATGAAAAGGAGATGATAGAATACAAACATCACTACTATAAATCACTATTGGATTAGCGAATTGGTCAGGGAACAGATGACATTGGATTAATTTGGACCTCATTAGGATGATTCTGATTTCATGAACCATCATATTGCAGGTATTATGCTAGGAACTATGAAACAGCCATGCCCCCCCCCACACACACACAATTTAACAATCAAGGCCCACCAGCAGGACCAGTCCTTGCTGATAACTCTCCTGACTCCACCCCTCTGACAACACCTGGAGAGTTTTACACAAATCCCACCCTGTCACTGCATGTTTCTACCTGCCACAGGCCAGGGAAACATTTCTAGAAGGCTCATGTTCTGTGCGTGCCCAGATCTGGGGATGGCACTTCTCCTTAGTGTGAAGAAAAGGAATCAGAGTGCAGACCCTGTGAGCTGCAGCAATTAGGACAAGGACTGGGGTTGGTGACACAGAGAAGAGAACCTTTAGAGGGTATCGTCACTAGGGTCCAAGAAGCCCCAGTGATTCCCGGATAGAATCAAAGAAGACGCTTAAGGACAGAACACATAGGTTTGGGTGTTATTCTGCTTGGGAATGCCTGTAGGATGACATATGTGACAGTGGCAAAGCATTCAACAGTGTTGTTCATTCTTTTATTCATTGTATGTCATGGAGTGCTTTCTACATACATCCAGGCACTAACCTCACCCTCTGGAGCTTATGAACAGTGTCAGAAGATGTTTTAAATTTTATTTATAATGCATAGATACAGTGCTTATGATATGCTAGGTGTTCCAAGCATTTTACAGACATTAACTGCTTTAATACTCTCCATGACTTTACAAAGTGGGTACACTTATCATTATTGCCAACTGACAGATGAAGAAACAGAGGCACCAATGACATAGTAATTTGCCCAATACACATATCTAGTAAGTGACTGTGCTAGAATTTGAGCATGAGATGTTTGCTCCATTTTCTATGCTCCTAATAATGATATTTGCTCTCTAAAGACTTCACACATTGAAAAAGTTTGATCAACTTAGCCATTTTCTTGGTATATTCAATAGCCTATCTTTTCTGTTTGAAAAATATAATACCTGCATAGAAACTATTGCACATACACACCCAAAAACATTTACTATGTACCAGGGGACTTTAGGAGAATAAGCAAAAAAAAAAAAAAAAAAAAAAGATTGGCAACAGATGTTAGCTCAGGTGCCAATCTGAAAAAAACAAAAAACTTGGACATGATCCCATCACCTTGGCTGTGTTAAGTTGTTCAGAAGCCAGTAACTAACCACATCATCGTTACATGAGGATATGCACACCAGGAGGCAGGGAGCATTGGGAGCCATTGTGAAGAACACATAGGCCAACATGAGGTACTTGGGTCCATAAAACAGGAGACCCTGGAAGGTTTAATGTCAGTGGATGATATTAGATGAATATCTGAATTTCATTTAATTTCAACCCTTTAAAGATACAGGCCTGAATATGAGGCCTGGAGTGGCAGTGAATTTCCCAAGATCACACAGCTGAAACCCAGGCAGGCTTTGAGAGATAGTCCATGGTATATCCCACGCTTCCTTGTAGTTATTTCATCTGTAAGTTTGTGCATCAGACACATGTGACGCTAGCCCACAGGTGTTGTAGATGTCATCTCATATACACCTGACCATGTGCCTAGGTAGTAGTTTTGAGCATCATCACCATTGTGCAAGTTGGGAGAGTGGGGAAGCCCTGAGAGCCACAATGGCTTTTCCAGGACACAGAACTGGTAGAAAAAAAAGAGGTCTAAATTCAGTTCTGCCTCCTCAAAGCTGGAGCCCTGGCTTCATCCCCAAGGAGCTGTGGGCAGGGTTGTGATGGATATTTGTGTACAGTTATGGAGATGACATGAGCAAGGAGGATGAGCAATCAAGAGCCCAGAAGGCTCAATGCCTAAGCACAATGCCTTGGGAGCACAACACAATGTCTACCTGTTTAGCACTCAGCAGAGTGCTGTCCATTTGAGCATTCAGCACAGTGGTTGGTGAGCACTCAGCATAACGCCTGCATGTTGAGCACTCAGCACTGTGTCTTCCTGTGACAAATAGAAATGGCAAGCAATAGGATATATTGGAGAATATGAGGAAGCCATTTGGTGTAAACCTAATTCGGCCTGACTTTGTTTTTTCCAAAAGGGCCTCAGCGCGGCCATTGAGCACGCATTGTATATCTGCTTTAAAACATTTACTATGGCAAGAACAAATGGCCTTAATTAAGATAAAGGTGCAACTTCCCCCCACATTGGCATTTCCTTAGGGATAAGCATCTTTCCTTAGGCTAGGAACTGATTGCTGTGCTCACCTTTGACCACCCAGCTCACCTGTGACCACCAGCTCGAGACAGCAGACCTGCCACCCTGCTGTGTTCACTGAGACAGCAGACCTACCCGCTGTTTCCATCAATCACCGTGCCAACAGAGGAGTCTCACGACTGTTGTAAAAGGACGTTTCGATCCTACGTGAAACATCCTGTTTGGGGGTATATAACCACTCTGTGCACCCCACTTCTTTGGTGCCCTTTCTTCCTTTGGGAATAAGGGCCCCAGGCCATGGTCCTCACATTTTAGCTCAGAATAAACTCACCCAAATTTTCATTTATAGATTCGTTATGGATTATTTTCGTTGACACCTGTGAGAACTCAGCACTGTGCACGGTGCTCACTCAGCCTAGTGCCTTCCTGGTGAGCACTCAGCACAATGCCTGCATGGTGAGCTCTCAGCACAGTGCCTGGTGAACATTCACAAAGTTCATGCCAGGTGAGTGATAAGCACAGTGTCTGCCTGGTGAGCATTCAGCACAGTGACAGCCAGGTGAGTACTCAGCATAGTGCCTTCATTGTGAGGATTTAGCAGAGAGGCTGGTGAGCAGTCAGCACAGTTCCTATCTGGTGAGGACTCAGGATATCACCTGTCAGGTGAGCACTCAGCACAGTACCTGGTCACCACTCAGCAGACTACCTGCCTGTGGCGCACTCGGCAAAGTGCTTGGGGAGCACTTGACAAATGAAAATGGCAAGCAATAGGATATATTGGAGTATATGAGGAAGCCATTTGGTATAAACCTAATTCGGCCTGACTTTGTTTTTTCCAAAAGGGCCTGACTGTGGTTATTGAGCACGCACTGTATATCTGCTTAGACATTTCCTATGGCCAGAACAAAGGCCCTTGAGATAAAGGTGCAACTTCCCCCCACATTAGCATTTCCTTAGGGATAAGCATTTTTCCTTAGGCTAGGAACTGATTGCTGTGCTCACCTTTGACCACCCAGCTCACCTGTGACCACTCAGCTGGAGACAACAGACTGCCACCCTGCTGCGTTCACTGAGACAGAAGACCTACCTGCTGTTTCCATCAATCGCTGTGCAGACAGAGCAGTCTCGCCACTATCGTAAAAGGGACATTTCAATCCTATGTGAAACATCCTCTCTGGGGGTATATAACCACTCTGTGCACCCCACTTCTTTGGTGCCCTTTCTTCCTTCAGGAAGAAAGGCCCCGGGTTATAGTCCTCAGATTTAAGCTCAGAATAAACTCACCCAAATTTTGATTTATAGATTGGTTATGGATTATTTTTGTCAACAGTTCTTGGCGTAGTTGGCAGGATTTCAGAGAAACCCACCGGAGGCCACCTGGAATCTACACTGAACCAGCATTCGGTACCAATAAGGGCTCATTGAGCCCCCCGGATCACTGCATTCTTCAGGTGACCCTGGTGAGTTCTCCTGAAACCCAGACCTCCTTATTTTAAGTTGATGGTCCTAGAGTTTATATGAGCTGGATAAGGTCTTAAGACTAGAGGTTTGAGGGATACTGGTACAGTTCCTAGGCCAGAGGAGCCTAGAGGAACTTGGGAGTGAATGGGGAAGGCTGACGTTTTTAATTTGGCTTTAAATTGGAAAGAATTGTGTTTATAAAGTCTGAACAAACTGCTTGATAGAGAAATGAGAGACTGAACGTGTTCAGCTCCGAAGAAAAGGGACACTTGCTCCTTCCTGCCTTTACCAAAAGGCACCCTTAGGTGACTAAGGACCTCAGCAGCAGTGTCAGAGGATCAATCCTCGTGACGTGCAGCGGTCCCATAGGGAACTCCACTCTCATTCATGGTAATTAATTACAGGCTCGTCCAGGGATGCGCACATAAGGGCTGGTCACCCCTGCACTCCGAGCTCCCACGGCAGTATTAGGCGGCCAGAGGGAAAAACCGAGGCACGTAAGAGAGTGTTTATGACCTTTCTATAAGGAGTAACACTCACAAGCAGCACACTTTCTGACCCACGACACTGTCCTTAGAAGTTGTTCGTACTTTATAGCAAAACAATATTAAAAGAGAAGCGGGAAATCGAGCTTCTAAAACAGCTCGGATCAGTTCCTGGATGGGCAGCCTTTCCTCCAGACTCCAGTTGGCTTCGTGCTGTGATTGCAATTGCTTAACAAAGGGGGATCCCAAGCCAGATTGCTAAGGCCAAAAGAAAGAATAAGAAACAGGAAAAAATCTGGGAAAAAAAGTTTTTTCACCGTGGTCTGCTATGAGAACACCTAAGTCTGTCTGTGTGTGTCTATATATGTTACAAAAGTTTTTACATTTTACCTCCGGATGGTACAATTTCTAAAGAGCTCCATTCAATTGACTTAAAGTAAGCACTTACAAAAAGTTTCTCTAAAAAGTTTTAACCCAAATGTCTTTCAAGTTAACATGACACAGATTAATCTTTGGTTAATGAAAGTTTAAGTTGTTGGTTTGATTGAAAAGGCATGCCCTCAAGAGTTGTTGGTATTTGCATATGATGCAGGCATGCAAGCCTGGGTTTACTAGTCAAATAAGCCCATGTTGTCTGTTAGAAATTCGTCAGCAAAATAATAGCTTTAAATGATCAGTTTTGTCTAATGTCTCGTGACATTTTCATAGGTGATCTGAACATAATTGTTGGAAACAAACGGTTTAAATAGATAAAAGTGGCTACAATAACTATTTTATGGTCTGTATAGTTGGAAAAAAAACAGCCTTCGAAATTCTTTTTGGCAACAATCTTGAGTTTTGCCAAGTTAAGTTAAACGATAAAAAATCTGAGTATCTGGGTCATTTTTGGATTGGATAGAACACTGAAACATAATTGCTAAACGTATCTAAGTTTATCTGCTTTTGCCTTCTTATTGCAGAGAGGCTAAAAGTCTTTGGGTCTTTTACTGTAAAGTGTGGCGTGTTTCTAGAAATTATGAAAAGTGTTTAGAATGCTGATATAAAAGACAATTCATAATTGCTTACCATTTTAGTGTTTCCTACAGTTTGTTAAAGCTTAAACAGTTCTAATATATGTGATTAAAGCTGCTAGAAATTAATAAGAAAAACAGCTCTGTATATTCAAGGAAAGTAAGGTGTAAGTTTTCAGTAAAGAAGGTATAAAAGGAATGGAATATTTTTGTTTGATGGGTTAAGAAAGATAAATTTGTCCTAAAGTACTAGGTGGAAAAAAAAAAGACAGACTTGGGACAAATTCTGAAGGCAAAAAGAAAGTTGTAGAAGGTTTGTGAAGGAGAAATTCTGGAAGGAGTTTTATGCCTGGTGAAGTTGGCTAAGATTGAAACGAATCTAATTAAGTAAATGGGTTTTAATATGAAAAAGTAAACTGGTACGGAAATTAAAATTTGGTTTTCTCTCAAAGGATAATTGTCTTGAACTTTTGGTTGGCACTTGATAAAGAGATTATAAAAGGTGTTCCTTTGAGTAAGTCTACCTAAAAGACAAATCTGTTTTGTCAAAGTAATGACTGAGGTCACTCTTAAGATTTTTGACTCCTTCTGTTGTCACTTTGAATGGATACTGAGCATTGTTTCACAGTGAGCATTGTTTGAACAAGTGTTTTAAAATCTTTTGGTATTTTTGACAAGCTTCTCATCAAAAAAAATAAACAAAATCAAATCCTGAATGAAGGCTTTCTTTTAACCTGGTAGAAGGAAGAGGATTTCTCTGGGGATTTTTAGGGGTCCCTGAGACTTTTCAAAGAAATTTGCTCTCTCTTCCTATAAGGTGGAAAATTCTAAACAAATTAGGCTTATTTGGTATGTTAAATTACATTGGAAGCACTGTCAGATAAGTGATGATAATCTTTCTTAGGTGGTATTATGTGGGTAAATGTTATTGATATAAGTGTTTTGAAAATTATATAACATTCCTAAATTCTGATCTGTCCTGGCTATCAGCCGTAACTCTAATTATTAGTTTAAGGTGTTGTATATCACAGAAATAACCAAGTTTCTCTGTCAATTGTCATTTTTAAGTCTTTTGTTGTTTACAGTCAGTTATTGTTTTACTCTGATGCTTTTTGCTTTTGCAAATATGTTTCGTCTTCAGAGAAATTCCTGGAAAGGATTCTGACACAAGATTCTAAACTACAGGTTTCTGATAAACTTTCAGATCATAGAACTGAACTGGGTAAGAAATTACAGAAATCTAATGGAGAAACGAATGACCTTATAAAACTGCTAGTGAAAGATTAAGATCAACAACCGATTATATAGGACTGTCTGAACTGATGAGGATGACTATAATTTTTTATGACTTCTGTTTGAAGCACTGAGTTTTGATGTGTTGTTTTGTTCTCTCAGATTTAAGAAAATATTTTTCTCTTTTCTCTTATGCTATGACTTACAGCAATTTAGTGAAATTATACCTTTGTGAGCAAAACCGAAACATTTATCTTTTTCTCCCTACCTGATCCCTTGAGAATTTGGAAACTCTTTGTGAGTATGGTTATTTCATGGCAATATAGTTATTTGCATAAGTTCAATAAGAATCTGTTCTCCTTATAACAGGACATTGGTTATCTTGCCAAAGCTTTGACTGCAATGTCATATTTGAGAGACACATACAGACTCGGATATGGCAATACTGCATTTGAGGAATAAGGTTGACTTTCTGGAAATAAAGCCACTTGGAAAAATAGGCCTGGTACCTTGCTTTACAGAGAGATTCCAGCAATCTTACCCGGTAAGTAAGGAAGCTTGCTTATCTGGCAGGTGCGAGGAAACTTGGAATATTTGGGGGGACCTCAAGAAGAGAGGAATCCACCCAAATCTGGAAGTACTGCAGGCAAAATCTGACGGCAAGCCCTTGGCTTGGCTTTCCTGGCCTTGAGAAGTCTTTACAGTTCAATCTGAGATTCCTCATTAAAAAAAATTCCAGCAAAGCAGATTTAAGAGTCTATATGATCAACTGCTATTCTTGCTGCACTTATGTAAATAATTGGGCCAAGTTTCTTGAAACTAAACTTATTTTGCAAACCAATTAGTCTTAATTTGGTTATCTTTGGTAAAAATGAGGGTGATTTTAGAGAGAAGAATTATATTTCAGTGAAAAATTATAATACTCATTTGTGGATGTTGGATCCTAGTTCTGTTAATTGTCTTTGAGGGGTTTTTTTCCTACCTGTGAACTGGACTGGATCCTGAATTCTTCTACTGAAACATCTGGTTACAAATCTCCAAACTAATGTTTTCAATTTTTTCCCTCATTTTCATTTGGAATCATTGAGAATTCAACATGCTCTTTTTCCTGAAGCCTTGCAAACTGAAGTTGAACAACTTGATAGAAACTTAGAGATTCCTATCTGTTGCTGTGTAAGATGTAAGCCACTCAAAAAGATACCTGAATGTCTGATGACATCATCAGAGATATTTCAAGCTGCAAAAGATGCTTTGACTCTGACATCTAGAAGTCTTGACTGCCTGCCCCCTGGACGCAGGAACTAGTTTATAATTTGCTCCAACCATTAACCTTGCTACCTTGCTTCCAACATCACAAGGGGAGAAGATCACGACTGCATTCTATTGTTTAATTTGGTTTACAAATGAGTCTTACTTAAATGATAAGTGAGGATGTTATCAAGCTGGATATACTGTCCAGCAGCAAGAAAGCCTGCTACTTTCTGTTAACTCCGTTAACCCAGTAAAAAGATTTCTTTCTACAGGCTCAAGAAATTGCCACGGAAGAAGAAAAATATATATATAGGTTGCAACAAAAGGGAAAAATAATACTTTGGAAACTTTCTCCCAGTGGCTCATTTGTAGCCTCTACTTGTTGTGCTATATGCCCTAAGTATAATCCAGAGAAGCCACTTCATGAGTCACGAAGCCACTTTCCCTTCTTAAGGGACCCTTTGAGGTACGACAATTGGACATTGTCCAAATGCCACCATCTCACGGACAAATATGTCTTGTAATGATCTGCACGTTCTCACATTGTCTTGAGGCCTTTCCTTGCGGAAGAGCAACGGCTTTAACAGTAGGTTAATTACTATTAGAGAGAATAATTCCTGTTTGAGGAATTCCTCCCGAGTTACACAGTGACTGGGGAACTCAAATCTGTTTGTAATGTTTGGCCAATATTGCAGCATTTCCACTGTGCTTACCATCCTCGATCCTCAGGACTGGTTAAACTAATGGCACAACTAGAACTTAATTGGCAAGCTTTCAGAAGCGTTTACTCTCTCACGGCCAAAAGCTCTTGTGCTAGTGCTCCTTAATCTTAGATCTATACTTGTTGTAAACATCGGCTGTCTCCTTTTGAAATAATAAAACAGCCTAAGCAATTAAATGAAGAAATATATGAACCAACTTTGCTTAAGGGATATATTACTTTGTTGTCACGGTCTTATTGAGGTACTTAAAGTAAAATGAAAGATTGGTAGCTGATTCTTTCACAGAGCTTCCGGAACTTAAGGATCTTGGACTGTAACCTGAAGAATTTATTTATTGAAAGAGACAGCAAATAAAAGACTGTTTGCAGCCCTGTCAAAAAGCACCAAACCAGGAGGAGAAGAAGAGGACATCTGTTGTAGACAGCTGTCCCAAGACTCCGGACCAGGCCTGTATTCCCAACCTTGTATCTCCTCATTTAAACATTTGTTATGCTTAAACTGTATACCTATTTTATAATTTGTTTGGAATATTATTATACTTAAAGAAAGTGATTAATTTGGAACAGACTGGTCTTGAAGGCCAGGAATTTATCGAGTGACTCCTAATGGAACTCAATGGTTATGTGGAACAAATCTTTGGCCTTGGCTACTGCCTGGATGGCTAAAACATTGCACCCTGAGTTTCCTTTAAAAGCAGGGAAGGAGTCAGGCTGAGTTAAAACCTGTTGCCAATCTCCCTCTCTGTAAGGCCGGATGGGCTTGTTCAGTGTTCCACTGGTATGGCTATATTTGCAGCTATATTTGCTCCTTCTTTGGAGCTAAAAGATGTCATTATTACATACGGAAGATCTGACTAAATTTACTCAAGACGCGCTTAATGATAGTCAAGCAGGAATAGTCTTATTAAATACTGAAATGCCTTTAATGAGAAGGGTTGTCCTCCAAAACAGAATGGCTTTAGATATTCTTACTGCATCCCAAGGTGGTACATATACAGTCATTCAGACTGGATGCTGTGCTTTTATACCTGATGAGTCTTCCAATGTGTCATCTCTGCTAAAGCACATGAAGAAGCAAGTGGATGCCTTAAGTGATCCTACACCCAGTTTGATTTGCTTGATTGGTTCCCTTTTCAGTATCAGTTCCCTTTTTCGATCCAGAATGGAATTCCTATTTCTATTATTTATTGGAATCCTTGTGCTGGTCATAATATTCAAACTAATTGTTGTTTTCTTTACTCAGTGTTGTAAGAGTAGCATACAAACTAGAGTAATGATTGCTCGACGGCTTGAGATGGTTGATCTGTCTTATAACCCTGGACAAATTTCCTTTTCTGATAGGGACTATGACTAAGAATTCATTTCAGAATAATCCTTTTAAAAATGCTGAGTTATTATTGTTACTGTACTTGTTCTATAATCATATACAATGTAAATGTGAAGTGTCATAGAAAAGCACATATACAATGTTTGCACAACAATCTAAAATTAATTGGAAATTACATGACATATGAAATGCTTCCTCTGTTAATATATATGACTCTATGCTTGTCCACTATTTCCCCCAATGTGGACGACTAGGCAAATAAATGAAATAAAAGCCTAGCACCAAAGGGACATGATGGACCCAGGGCAGGCAGCAACCACCCTGGCGCTGAGGGACAATATTTTGATCATCAATGCTTTCTGTTGAAAGATTAGAGGTCAAAAGGGGAAAATGACAAATAAAAATGGCAAGTAATAGGATATATTGGAATATATGAGGAAGCCATTTGGTGTAAACCTAATTCGGCCTGACCTTGTCTTTCCAAAAGGGCCTGACCGAGGCCATTGAGCATGCATTGTATATCTGCTTTAGAGATTCCCTATGGCAAGAGCAAAAGGCCCTTGAGATAAAGGTGCAACTTCCCTCCCCCTCCCAACGTTGGTGTCTCCTTAAGGATTAAGTATCTTTCCTTAGGCTAGAAGCTGATTGCTGCGCTCACCTGTGACCGCCCAGCTGGAGACAATGGACTTGCCTCCTGCTACGCCCACCAAGATAGCAGACCCACGACCTGCTGTGTCCATCAAGTGCTGTGCCGACAGGGCAATCTTGTGACTATTGCAGGAGGGACATTTCAATCATATGTGAAACACCCTCTTTGAGGGTATATAACCACCCTTATACCCCCACTTCTTTGGAGTGCTCTGTTCCTTTGTGGAAAGACTCTCCCGGGTTATAATCCTAAAATTTAAGCTCAGAATAAACTCACCCAAATTTTCATTTATAGATTGGTTATGGATTATTTTCGTCAACATGACCCACATATCTGTGCTGATCCACATGACCCTCAACCAGCGAGCCAGTCCATGGGAGAAAATTAAATAGGAGGAGACTAAAATTCCAGTTCTAGTTTCTTGCTTATACCATCACAGTAAGTGATTAAAGGCTTAACTCCTTCATTTTTGGTTTGTTTTTTTAATCAGTCACTATGACACCTGGCAGTTCAGCTGTCTCTCTCTCAGCCCAGCTGATCTCCTGACACTATCTTAATAGAATTGTGTTACAAGATTCAGGAGGATAAAGAACAAGTTTAAATATTCTGTTGGAGGGGCTGGCCTCGTGGCCGAGTGGTTAAGTTCACGTGCTCCACTGCAGGTGGCCCAGTGTTTCATTGGTTCGAATCCTGGGCCCAGACATGGCACTGGTCATCAAACCACACTGAGGCAGCATCCCACATGCCACAACTAGAAGGCCTCACAACAAAGAATATACAACTATGTATTGGGGGGCTTTGGGGAGAAAAAGAAAAAAAATAAAATCTTTAAAAGACATTCTGGTGGAGAAGTGGAACATAAACTTTAAAAAAGACAAAGTAAATTTGGCGAAATGAAAATAAAAATTCTAAAACTGACAAGTAAAGTAATATTAAGAACTCAATTGATGTGTTTGAAAGTACACATCTTAGAAACAGCTAAGGAAAAATTAATAAGCAGGATAAATGGTTGGAAAGAAATCCAGAATGAAGTCCAAAGAGGCAAAATTTTGAAGAAGAGAGAGAGAGACCATGAGAATGAAGTAGAAATAACGCTAAAATGCATTCAGCTATTACCACAGGTTAAAGGGACACATGGGCAGCAGCAATATTGAACTGAAAGTGACTAAGCATTTTTAAACTGATGAATGACTACTCCATAGAGACAATAAGCTCAGTGGATCACAAGCACAACAAAAAACAAATTCCACATCTACAGTGAGTATAATAAAATCACAAAAAAGAGAGGAATGAAAAGACAAAGAGAAAACCTGAAAGCAGTCAGGAGGGGGCAAAAACAGGAAGGAGAGGAGGAAATAAGGAAAGAGAGAAAGAGCAAATTCAACCGATATCTCATTTTTCAACAGCAAAAATGGAAGCTGGACCACAGTGGAAAAAAATAACTTTAAAGTGCTGAACCAATACAATGACAAACCCAAGAACTGTAAAGAAAACACAAATATCTTTTGGAAAATAAAAGAAAATAAAAACATTTCTAGACAAACAAAAACTGAAATTTACCATTAATGCGTTGTGGGGGAGCAGAATTTGCTACCCCAAAATGTGTATTTTTAGCTTGATTATCTTTTTAAAGATTTTTTTATTTTTTTCCTTTTTCTCCCCCAAACCCCCCAGTACATAGTTGCATATTCTTCGTTGTGGGTCCAGAAGTTGTGGCATGTGGGATGCTGCCTCAGCGTGGTTTGATGACCAGTGCCATATCCGCACCCAGGATTCGAACCAATGAAACGCTGGGCCGCCTGCAGCGGAACGTGTGAACTTAAGCACTTGGCCACGGGGCCAGCCCCTTGGCTTGATTATTTTTAAGAACAAAAGACCAAGAAGATCCTTTGACTTTCTTCCTAACTTCCTAAACGAATTTATGATAGAAGGCCTGTTCCAATAAGGAGCTCTCACCCTAGATAACCATAGTGTAATATGTATTAGGTGTGGTAGACAGGAAGGAGCCTAGCAAGGCCCATTTGATCAAAACCCTCCTCATGTCCCACACTCTCTGCCAAACATGGAAAACATTTGTTGACCAAACATTTACTTTTCCTTCTTTTAGTGAATTGCCTCCCTCCCTTTCGAAGTCTCAAACCACTACCCTCGAAACCCTCTTTTGACTTTAGCTGAAGTATTTAAGGTATTTAAGGTGGTGGCTCCAGCCATTTTGGGGAATTACTCAGTTTCCCTGGGCTTCTCCCATGTATACATGTTCTTAACTTTCCTTGATTTTCTCCTGTTATTCTTTCTCATGTCAATTTATTCTTAGGCCAGTCAGAAGAACCAAGAGGAAAGAGGAAAATTTCTTGCTCCCCTAAAATATCAAACTGAAGGATAATAGTGAAGGATATTTTTTGAGAGAAAGAGAGCAAATCTCAGGATGGAGAAGTAGGAACAACTTAGGAGCAGCAAAATTAATAAGTATGTGGGTAGCTCCAAATAAATAGTCTATAAAACAATGATAATATGTGATAGGCTTAAAATATATATTTTCATATATTACATTTATAGTTTTATAGTTATATGATAATTTAAGTACACAACAATAATAATCTAGAAGTCAGAAAGAGGTAAATGGGATTCTTGCACTCTCTGGGAAGAAGGTATAAATACTAATTAATGTTAGACCTTGATAAAGTAGGGTAGCCACTAAGATAACAGGAAAAATATTTACTCCTCTGAGAAGAGAGAGCACACAGGAATGAGAAGGGAGTATTACTAGAGATGTGGTGGAGGAGCAGGAGCAGGAGGAGGGAGAGACAGGGGGAGGAAATCCAGAGGAAAGTGTTTCAAGAAGGAAGGAGTGTTCAATTGTATAATCTGTGTCAAATGCTGCTGAAAGGTTGAGTGAGATAAGAGCAAAAACTTAAGCTTGAATTTAGCAAAATGGAAATCATTGGTGACCTGGGAAAAGCCATTTCAGTGAAGTGGTGTGGAGAAAACTCCTGAATTGGTTCAGGAGAGAACCTGAGGACAGGCAGCTTGAATGGAGCAGAGAAAAAGAATGGGAAATGCAGAGGAATCTGGGGTCAAAGGAGGTCTGCCTGTTTAACACACATTAGGGCATGTTTGTACATGGATGTTGGCAAGGAATCATCCCAGATACAGGAGAACAGCACTCTGAGATGCAGCCTGAAAGGACTTCCCAGCCCAACTTTACTCAAAGTTAACACTTTAGGTCAAGATGGTGGCATAGGCAGACTCTGAACACACCTCCTCCTGTGGACACAACAAATATACAACTACTCTTGGAAAAATTACCCCTAAGAGAGAACTGGAAACTGGATAAAAAGAACCCCCACAAAAAGGGACAGGGCTGACTGAGGTGGAAGAGGCAGAAGTTCCTTTCTGGAGAGAAAAAGACCACCTTCTAGCAGAGATGCTTCACGGCCAGCTGGGAGCAGCATTAAGCCTAGCCTCCCCAGGCACCTGCAGCAAGAGCAACACGAACAGAAGGGCACATATAGCGCACACAGGGGACACTCCTGGAACATTTGGAACTGGTGATGAGAGGGAAGCAAACTGCTGGACCTCATAAGGCATCTCTTATGTAAGCCCACCTCTCCAAGATCAGGAGATGTAGCTGGCATACATGATACATAGATATAAGCACAGAGAAAGAGGCAAAATGAGGAGATAAAGGAATACATTCCAAGTAAGGAAACATGATAAAACCCCAGGGAAAAAAAACTAAATGAAACAGAAATAAACTATCTACCTGACAAAGAGTTCAAAGAGTCATAAGGATGCTTGTTGATCTTGGGAGAAGATCTCAGTGAGAACATCAACAAAGAATTGGAAAATATAAAAAAGAACCAATCAGGGGCTGGCCCCGTGGGCGAGTGGTTAAGTTTGCGCGCTCTGCTGCAGGCGGCCCAGTGTTTCCTTGGTTCGAATCCTGGGCATGGACATGGCACTGCTCATCAAAACACACTGAGGCAGTGTCCCCCATGCCACAAATAGAAGGACCCACGATGAAGAACATGCAACTATGTACCGGGGGGCTTTGGGGAGAAAAAGGAAAAAGAAATCTTTAAAAAAACCAATAATTTAATTTTAAAAAGAATCAATCAGAAATGAAGAATACAATACTAGAAATGAAACCTTCACTAGAGGGACTCAATAGCAGAGTAGGTACAGAAGAATGGAGCAGCAAGCTGGATGAAAGACTAGAGGAAATCACACAAGCTGAACAGATAAAAGAAAAAAATTGAAAAAGAGTGAGGGCAGTCTAAGGGACCTCTGGGACAACATCTAGCATACTAATATCTGTGTTATAGGTGTCCTAGGAGGAGAAGAGAGAGACAAAGGGGCAGAGAATCTATTTGAAGAAATCATAGCTGAAAACTTTCCTAACCTGAGGAAGGAAACAGACATCCAAGTACAGGAAGCACAGAGAGCACCAAATAAGAGAAACCCAAGGAGGCCCACACCAAGACACATTATAATTGAAAGGTCAAGAATTAAAGATGAGAGAGAATCCTAAAAGCCACAAGAGAAGGGCAACAAGTTACATACAGAGGAAACTCCATAATGCTATCTGCTGACTTCTCAGCAGAAACTTTACAGGCTAGAAGGGAGTGGCACAATATATTTAAAGTCCTGAAAGGAAAAAACCTACAGCCAAGAATACTCTACCCAGCAAGCTTATCACTCAGAATGTAAGGATAGATAGTTTCCCAGACAAGCAAAAACTAAAGGAGTTTATCACCAAGAAACTAGCTTTACAAGAAATGCTAAAGGGACTTTCTTAAGTGGAAAAGATAAGACCACAAATAGGAATAAGAAAATTATCTTTTAAAAAACAATAAAATCACTGGTAAAGGCAAATATACAATAAATGTAGCAGCTAATATGAAGGTCAAAAGACAAAAGTATTAAAATTATCTATTTCCATGATAAGAGGGTAATGGATACACATGCAGAAAAAAAAAGAGGTTAGATATGATATCAGAAACAGAAAATGTGGGATGAGGGGAGCAAAAGGGTAGAGCTTTTAGGGCCAGCCCAGTGGTGCAGTGGTTAAGTTCACACGTTCTGCTTCAGTGGCCCGGGGTTTCCCAGTTCAGATCCCAGGTGTGGACCCATGCACCGCTTGTCAAGCCATGTTGTGGCAGGCGTCCCACATACAAAGTAGAGGAAGATGGGCATGGATGTTAGCTCAGGGCCGGTCTTCCTCAGAAAAAGACAGGAAGATTGGCAGCAGATGTTAGCTCAGGGTTAATCTTCCTCACACACGCACACAAAAGAGCTGAACTTTCAGCAAGAGGTCAAATTAAAGAGACCAGCAACTCAATATTGATCATGATACATGTAGGCTATAATATATGAACCTCGTGATAATGACAAACCAGAGACCTATAATACACGAATAATTAATAGAAAGGAACCCAAACATAATACTAAAGAAAGCCATCAAACTATAAGGGAAGAGAGCAAGAGAAGAAAGGAACTGAGAAGAATTACTAGAATAACCAGAAAAAAAGCAACGAAATGGCAATAAGTACATTCTTATCAATAGCTACTTTAAATGTCAATGGAGTAAATGCTCCAATTGAAAGGCGTAGGGTGGCTGATTGGATAAAAAAAGTCAGTGGAGACAGAGGAAATTATTAATAAATGCTATTTTGTATCAAGAAAGAAAAAGTACCAGCTCTAAGAGAGAACACGAACACCTTCCCCATTAGCTCTTTCAAGAACGCGCTTAGAATAAAAGCAGTGCCCATGCCCACAAGTTCCTTTAGCTCATTATCAGAGCACTTCACACTATTTGTTGACCTTCACTGGAAGAATGGCTGCAGTGGACTTGCCGGGATGAGTTCTCTTACATATGAAGGGGGATCAGAATAAATAGTCTTAGTTGCAAAATGATATATTCTCCTGGTAAGAAAATAGATTCTTCATCATAGTAAATGTGGTGGCCACAAGAACATACCAGCTACAGGGAGCAGAACTGACCAATGGCCCCAGCTGCTGCTCTGAAATCCATCACTTCTTTGTGCTGAGGCCACGCCTCCCACAAGCTCTTCCCAGCCCATTACTGAGCTCAGCAGGGATAGCTTGGCTGCCCTCTCCCTGAAAGATGTGAGCTGCAAGATTCCTCTATTGGTTGACTTTGGTTCAACGTTGTCCCCCCTTGCCCAACTTTCCTCTCCTCAAGTCAGACCTCCATCACAGTCTGACAGCCCTGCCAGCTTCTCTAACTTCCACCACAATTCCTCTCTGAAATATTTCCCCGCCAAAATCCTTGTCATCTCTTGGAGGATCCAGATTAACGTTGTAAGCAAAACAAGAAAATACTCAGTTTTCAAAAAAATTTTGCATCTATAATAACATCTATTCCTTATAAATATCCAATACATTACACAAAAGGGAAATTGTAACCCCCACAGTTTGAATGAGGAAACGAGTTAAGTGATTTAGCCAAGGTCAATTACCTTATTTTTTTTCAGTAGCTTCTCCATTTCCTAGTCTTCCATGATCAGTGTTCAGAAAAGAACTTTGAGTCTGCTTTCCCCTTTGATTATTATTTCCCTACTATGAACAACAATAACACCTATAATTTACTAAGCAGGCACTGTGTAAGCGCTTTAAATATATTCAACTTTTCATTTAATCCTCACAACAACTCAGGGAGGTAGGTACTTCCCCCTTTATATATATGTGAGGAAATGGCTCCCAGAAATTAAGTGACCTGCTCAAGGTCACTCACCTACTAAGCAGAAGGCCTAGGACAGCCCCTGACTCTAAATCTAGTGCCATTAGCACTTATCATAACACATCATAGCTGTCAGCATTTTACTAAGCACACCGACATTCATTAGGAAGTGGGATGGGCACCCACCAGCAACTCCCCCTGCAGAGGTCTGGAGATGACAAGAGCCAGGGAAAGGAGCAGGTGGTGAGAAGAGGTGACAAGGTACAGGCAAAGGTGAAGATGACTAACCTTCTCCCAACTGCTTCATCTCAGGTTGCAGAAGAGTTGCTCATGGCCACCTGTACTCCAAGGGGCCTTATTTCAAAGAAAGTTTGCGGGGAAGTAAGCTTTTATTTAAGAGGTTGCAGCAGTTATTTTCGCAAATAGTTCTCATAAAAATGTTAGGAGATGGGACCCAGCTCCCTCCCACCTGCCAGCCATGGAATGGGGAAGAAAGTATTAGACACTCAAGCTTCTCCATGGTCCAGTCTTTAGCCTCCTCTCCAGCTTCATCTCCTCTCATACTCTGTTTTACTTATGCTTAAATACAACAGCATCCTTACCGTGCTGTCACATATCTCTGTACGTTCAGTCATGTAGTTCACTGTCTAGTTCACCCTTCTTCCCTTCCCTTGGCGAACTCTTACTCATTTCTCCATATCTCAGCTCAGCCACCATATACTTCAGGAAGTCTTGCTCAACAACCAAATTGAGAACTCCCAGAGGACGCCTCCTCTGTGTTCCCCTATCCTACCCTCAGTGCTTACCTCGCCTCAACATTTCCCTTATTACGTGAGATTATCTCACACTAGAGATACAAACAATATTATCTCCTTAAAACCTCACTCATACCGTGTCACTCTGGCCCATAAAGTGCTTCAAGAGGCATCCAATGGAAGGTAAAAGAACATACAGGCCCCATGCTCTGGCCTTTAAGGCCCTAAATGGCCTGGTCCCTGACCTTCTCTCCAAACTCCTCCTTTGTCCTTGCTTACTGTCATGCCACTGTCTGTTTTCAGATCCATCACCCTGCCAAACCTTCTCATGCCTTAAGACTTATTTCCTCAGCTCTTAGCACAGTTGTTCGTTTTTATTCTCCAGGGCTTTGCTTGAAAGTTGTCTTCTTACAGGCACCTTCCATCTCCACCTCAAGAACTATCATCCTTTCCCACTGTTCCCTATTTCTTTTCTTCACTGCAGCCACAGAATTTTATAAGTAAGATATTTATTTACTTATTCATTTATCGTTTTCTTGTTATTTAAATCTCTAATTTAGTGGAAAACACACCCTCAACTCTTCATGCTACTGGAAAGCGCAATCCAGACTTTTTAATCTGTATCCTTCCAGGGTGTTTGGTGCACTGTTACATCCTCAAATTTGCCAAGTAAATGAATGAGCAAGCAAAGTTCAGGAATGACATAAAAAGAGAGGGAATTACAAAATAGCAGAGATTTAAAGAAATTAAATATTAGTGTTAGTTTCCATAATGACTTGCATTGAGGGAACTCTGAGTGCTTTAAAAATATTAATTTACACTCTGTTCACAGGAAGAACTCATTATCTCTAACTTACAAGCAAAGAAAGTCAGCCAAATGAAGCGACTTTTCCAAAAGGAATATAATGTGTTAAATAGGGAGCTTGGTCTAAACTCCGAATAGCTTTATTTTATACCCTGTCTTGTTCCCAAAGGATTTTAGACGGCTTTGAAAGACACAGACAGTTACACAATTTAGTGTGTTCACAAAAACAAAACAAGCCAGTTGCTCAGGAGAAGCACGACTATGCCTGGTACAAGGTCTGAAAGAAACTCCTTTCTTGGGTCCACACAAAGGGCAGCAAATCACATCCTCAATCACATCCTCCAGGCAATGAAGCACTGGGGCTCACGGGGTTGTTTGCGGCACTCCTCAGTGTGGGCTGTGGGCCGATGGCGCGGGGCCAAGGCTCAGATGCACAGAGAAATTCTCCAAGGAACCAGATCAAGACAGCCCAGGTGTGCAATTCTCTGATGGCCTGTCTTAATCCAAAAGGAACATCTGGAGATTCTGGAGGAATCATTTAACAGCACACTCTTCATACGCTGGGCTCTGCGAATTTTACTTTTCACCCAAAAACTTCTAATAAGTATTAAGTAACAGTGAAATTGAAAGTGACAAGCATCTGGAACACGGTCAATGTTGTGTAACAATGAAGAGCTCCATCTGACTTATCAGTCAGATGACCTGGGGAAGGGTATATTAGCTAAGGTGTAGGATAAGCTGTTCTAACAAAGAGACCCCAAAATACAGTGACCTAGATAAAACCACGCTAACATTTTGGGAAAAAACACTGGGAACTTCTGGTCCTGTTGCCTGTGTTAACTAGGCCCAGAGGCCCATGGTGGGTAAGGAGGTCCTGTGGACCCACTGAGTGGGGCCTCAGAGAAGGGGCTTAGGGGGTCACTTACTGGGCTTCTGCGTTTCCTGTCTATAGTGCAGGAATTAGAGCTGTCCGCTGTGGTGTTTCCTCCTTTTAATACTATGGCTGGGGCTGTTCTTCTATGAGGCATGACCAAAGTGTAGACCCCTCAGCTGGGAGCTCTCCACTGTGAGGGTTCCAGCAGCCCGGCCAGATGGAGGGGATGGAGGGAAAGGTGGCATTGAAAACGCAAGTTCCGCCTACCCGGGTCCCAGTATTTCCAGTTTAGCCACTGAACTTTTATCAGTCAGGGAGATTTTGCTGGGTTTCAAGCTGCCTCAGGAGCCCTCAGGAGCTGGCCTCAGGCGCCATTAATTAAACCCGCTTTTGCCCGGCCACATGGCTGCAGGGTCAGAGCGTGGAGGACGCCGGGAGGAAGGGGAGGGTCATGAAGGAGGAAGGGGAGGGCCCTGAAGGAGCGCAGAGCGTGGGGGTCGTGGGGAGGGGGCGTG
This sequence comes from Equus caballus, assembly GCF_041296265.1. Lineage (NCBI taxonomy): Eukaryota > Metazoa > Chordata > Mammalia > Perissodactyla > Equidae > Equus > Equus caballus. The sequence goes on from NC_091687.1 coordinate 25,767,604, forward strand.
AGGGGAGGGGCGTGGAGGAACGCACAGCGTGATGTGCGTGGCGACCGGCATGATGGAGGAAAGGGTTGATACACTGGTGCTCTCCTAAGCGCTATAAGTGGCAGTGACTGCGACTCCTTTCAACCCTCAGGCCATGGAGCAACGGGCCTGCCACTGCAACTTGCTCTTGCCCTGAATCTTCGGGGTGAGGCCTGAAGAGGGTGTTCCTGCCACTGAAGGCAACCGAGTCTTATGGCAGGCACCGCTGTCACGCTCAGACTTCTCAGACTTGGTCTCAGGCTTGGCTGCTGTCTCTATGGGGCGGCTGAGGACTCTTCAGGTGGGACGGACTCACTTTGGGTGGGTCGGAGCTGGGGTGGGGTGAGCACAGCTCAGCAGGCAGGGGATGAAGGGCAGGGTGGGGGATGGGGTGGAGGGTTCTGTGGCCATTTGGGGGCTCCTGGAGTGACCGTATACAATTGAGAGGCTTCTGTGACCTGTTATCAGATGCATAGGACTAAACTACAATGATAACGGATGCTTGGAGGTCCCAGAGAAAATTGACAATGGAAACCTCACTGTAGGTGGGGCAGGCTAGGGCCATCCTTCTGTATAGAAGTATCAGGGACCCTTGGGTTCTGTTTCTGGACCATGTGACCTTCTACCTTGTAGTGAACACAGGGAATGTGTAGAGATAAGAGACAGAGGCTGCACCTGCCGATCCGTGTTCTCTAAGTCTGTTCCATTGTGCAGAATGGTCAGCATGGCTTCATTCAAATAACATACTTATTACTTATGTGTATTGAGTGTTTGATATGAAGGAAGTACTTTACAAATTAGCTCATTGGATCTGTCAACATTTGTAAGAGGTTGTTAAACCATTTCACAAAGGACAAAGGTAAGGTTCCTATAGGGGAAGTGTTTACACATAATCACATTTGTATGTCACAGGCAATTGATATTGCCTGCTATGTGATGAGTCTGTGATTTACTTTAAATTGGTGAGGAGAGTCTAGTTATGTATTCTTTACTTGACAATCAATAAATTATATTAAACGCGCCAGTCTGTAAATGAGATTCACCATATTTTTGGGACATGTCCAGTTTATTTCACATTGCACATCATGTGATATTCCTTTATAGTGAAGCTAGTATGTTAAGGCTGTGTACAGACTGTATATACGTTTGTGGTTATGCAAGAATAACACATGCCAGATCAGCACAGGGAAGCTTTGGCTAGAACCCCAAAGAGGACTTGAGCTTTCTATACCTACAGCCACATTTCCCCAACTCTATCATGTCAAATTTCTGCCCCTGGACTCTGGTAGAGATGTCCCTGTCTGAACCAGAATGTCCACAATGTTTTAGGAATCAGCGACCTTCATGGATGTGGTTGTGGGCTTCACCCAGGAAGAATAGGCCTTGGTTGGCGCATCCCGGCAAAAGCTGTACAGAGATGTGATGCTGGAGGACATCATTCATCTTCTCTCTGTTGTTGAGTCTGTCAATAAGGATTTATTTACTCAACAAGTATCCAGAGAAGTTTCCACATATCATGCTCCCCTCTCAGCTCTCATTTTTATTCTTTCATAACACAACTACGAGAAGGTAATCTGTTTATTTATTGATTTAGTGACATGTAATTTGTCCCTTCACTAGAATATAGTCTTCTTGACCACAATTTCATGTCTTTGTTGCTGCTCTATTGCCAGCACCAGAACAGTGCTGAAAACTCAATGGATTATTTTAATAACTAAAAAAATAAGATTAAAGAGTTCCTAAGTAATTATTCTGTTCTAAGCAGTAAGCCCAGAGTTTGAGGGAAAAAAACACCAGGAAACATAAATTTAGGTTATTCTGGATTAACTAGAAACATTTAATTCCTCCCTTGTTGAAAACACTGGGAATCTTTACTCTGTGAGCTTGCTAGTGCACGTCCACAACGAGTTCCTCAATGCATTCGGCTTGGTGTCACGGTGTTCCTCCTGCTCTGCTCAAGGACTTACAAGGTTTTCTTCAATGCTCACTTAGTTGTTCATTGAGATCCTGTCCTTGACTTGAGGAATATGTATGGTTCTTAAAAAACACAGTTCAAAATTCAAGTGGCTTTTTCCCATGAACAGGGTGGCAGCTCTGCAAATAAGACACAATTTCCCATTGGAGCAAGGAGAGGAGCTGTGGAGGGAAGAAAGGGGATTCCCACAAGGCCTGAGGCTGGGTAAGCTCCAGGCATGTGTGTTCACTATGAGGAGAAGCCTAGTCAGTGAGGGATCAGGACCTTGGTAATGCCAACTGCAGATTTCCTTCAGTCCATGGTCTTTTCAGGAAAGTATGGGAATCCAGTGGGGGAAAACTCTCAATGTTGTCATTATTCCTAGCATTTATCAATGTCTTTTATTTATAGTTTATGTCCTCTTTGGATTGAAATTTTCATCTTGTGAACTTTGCCCTCATCCCTTCCCCTTGATGATTTCTTCTCTCATAACCTTACCAAAATCCGTCTTAGTTTTCTCTTCAATCTTGAAAACATTTTGTAATTGACAGTGTCCTAAAACATGTTTCTATGCACTAGTGCATTGCTCCATTTCACATTCTTGCCCTGTGTGAGGGTCAATATTTGCCTTGCATGCTGTACAACACTTTGGCTCCCTAATGCCTCTTGAGAAATTTATTTTTTAATTTAGTTTAGGCAGGAGAAGTAACCTTTAAAACCAAGAAATGGTGCCTATACCAGATATCTGCAGGAAGGATCCATCTAACTGCATAGTGATGGTAAGTTTCTTGGGTTGAACCCTGGTCCCCTACATTAGAGGCCTGGGAACGGGATGATTATTAGTAAAGCACAATAACGGGACTATAATTTGAGTTGGGAATAAGTGCCATCCCAGCAGAAAGTTTTGCATAATTTTAAGTTAGGAAAGACATTGACCTGAGCTCAAAGCTATAACCTGAGTTCTTATAAAATGGCAATTATATAAACATGACTCAAACACCTAGTCTATGAAACACAATGAAGTTACAAAATTAACCAACTGTACAGTTGAGGTGTTATAAAGAAGAAATCTCTGGGCTGGTCCAGTGGCACAACAGTTAAGTTCACACGTTCCGCTTCAGTGGCCCAGGCTTCACCAGTTTGGATCCCGGGTGCAGACATGGGACCACTTGGCAGGCCACTCTATGGCAGACGTCCCACATATAAAGTAGAGGAAGATGGACACAGATGTTAGCTCAAGGCCAGTCTTCCTTAGCAAAAAGAGGATTGGCAGCAGATGTTAGCTCAGGGCTAATCTTCCTCAAAAAAAAAAAAAGAAAAAAGAAGAAATCTCAATGCATGCAAGAGAGTAACACACTGTGCATATGTAACTTACATGGGGAAGGTTTTTAACCAGGAACTATGACTGACTGATTAGCCTAGAATTCATACATAGAGAAAAGAATGAATGAACGTCTGTGGGCAGTCTTTTAAATGCCTCTTATCTCCTCCAATAAGCAGAAATCTCACATTGGGGAAGAACCCATTGAATAGAACTAGTGTGAGATGCTTTCACTCACAGGTTCACAGTGACTTAACATATGTGAAGTCACGTGGGCCCAGGAGGCCCCCCTCCATAAGCTGTTGGACCAACTGAGGCAGCAAAGCCATGAGGAAACACTGAAGTTTCACCTGGAAAATACCCAAGATATTCTCCAGAACATGAAATACTGGTAGGCAGAGCAGATTCAAAAAGACAGAAGGGGATGGCCTGAAATCCATAATTAACGTCAAATGAAGCCAGCTTAGGAGCCCAGGGGTGTGCCCAGGAAGTTCAGGATGGAAATCTTGCCTCTAACTTTGGAGAATGTTGTGGACTTTGCTGCTCTGATCTCAGCCAACTCAGGAGGTTCCAGGGAGAATTTTGATCTGAACAGCTTGTGGAGGGAGGTTTCAAGGCCATGTAATTTAAACAAGTGCAGTCAAAGAGATGGCTGTAAGTCAAGAAAGCAGGGCCCCTGGAGTGGTGAGAATCACTAGGACAGATGGGAGAGATGGGGGGCTGGGGAGGGTGTGGGTGCACCAACGATGCAGTCCTCGGGTCCCCAAGATGCCAGATGTCTGGGAAGCAGCTGCCACCATGGCCTTTACCACTGCAGGCACCGCCAGTGCCATTTCCCCAACCACTAAGAACACCACCGCAGTAGACTGGACAGGGGAGTTAGAAGTAAGTTCCAAGGTCACCACCGTGCTCTCAAATCTGGACCTGGGCATGTTGGGATTGGGTCTGACAGGAGTGGTGGGGCAAGAGGAATTACCCTGTGGCAGGGGCATGAAGATCCCTGAGCTCCTCTCCAAGTGTCATTTGTGGCATTTGCATCTGTTGAGCTGAGGTGGATCCCTGCCCGAGAGGTGACCAGAGGCAGCCCACTCCACACACCACACCACAGGGGGGCCCCACCCTACCTAATGCATCCCAGGAGGCTGTGGGACACCACCCCCACTGCTGCTGCCCTTGCACCAGCTGCTGCCAAGTTCGTCATCCTCCCTCGGGAGCCCGGCCTGGGCTGGAAGGGGCCTGAATGTGGAGGGGCCGAGACACAGTTTGGGCACACTAGCTGCCTGGCAGCCTCCTGCTCCAACCACGCTGATGACAACTGCCAGGGTACTTTCATGTCTCAGGACGCTTTTCCCCATCCTAGACCCCGGACATAGACTCATCCCAGGAAGCTAGAATGGCCGGCCTTCTTCAGACAAAGCAGGCTCCTCCAGAGGCTACACCTCTCCCTGTGCACTGCCACAGTGCACCCGGGGAGATGGCCAGGGGAAGGCCTGCCTTCGACCTTAGTCATGGATTTCTCTCAAGAGTAGAGCTCTGGGAAGCAGGAGGGCATGGCTTCCGTGACTCCAGAGTGAAGGGAGGTGCCTGCCCATGGAAGGGCAGGCCTGCCAATTTCCCCACTATTTCCGCAGGGGGCATGGCATGCCTACTGTGGCCACACTCCTTTGGCTAGCGTTCCTGAACCCTGTTGACTTGTCAAACATTTACTGCTCCCTGTGTTGAAAAGTTCCCTCCTGATGGGAGGCCTTGTTCTGTCAAACAATAAAGGAGGCCCCGGATGATCAGCATGCAGGAGGGATAGCCTTGCCCTGCCCCCTGGTCCCTGATGGGCAAAGAGGGGCAGAAAGATATTTTCAAAGGGTGGGAGTGGGACCTCAGCAGAAGGGGAGAAGGGGATGTGAGACACAGTTGTAGAAGTTGGGAACCCCAGTTCACCTGCAGCTGCACCTGGCCACCACCAGTGGGCTCCCCCACACTTTCAGTGTCACAAGGACCTGTCCCTCAGCAAGCCCGAGGGCCTTCCTGAGGTCAGTCTCCTTTGCTGTGCAGGCCTAGATAGAAAGAAGGGTTTTCACTCCATGGAGAGGGGCTTCCAGAGTGTTAACAGTCAAGAGGACCCATGGGATTTGTCAGTCAGTTGGGGAAGGGTGGGTGCACCCACCATCCTCTCTTCATTTCCCTGAGATCCTAGATCTGCTGAGAGTCACTTGAGGTTTCCATGAAATTAGTGGAGTTCTCACTGTGTTGTAGGGGGTCTTGTTGAGGTAATGTTTGGCCTCTGTGATATCAGGTCTCGGTGAGGTCAGAGGGGGTTCTCTATAATGTCACTGGAGGTTTCTTGGAGGTCATGGGAGTTCTTTGTGTGTTCAGGGAGTTCTCTGTGAAGTCAGGAGACCTCACTTTGAGGGCAGAGGGGTTCACTATGAGGTCAGTGGAGGTCTCTGGGTGACCACACAAGTCCCTATGTGGGCATGGGATGTGTCTGAGTGGTCAGGGGGAGTGTCTAAAGTGTCAGGGGATGTCTCTGTTAGGTCAGGTGAGATCTCTGTCTGTCAGTGAGGGCAGAATGGGCCTCTATGAGGTCAGAAGTGGTCTCTGTGTAGTCACGGTGTTACGAAAATCAAAATGGGTTGAATCCTTGCGAGCTATGGTGGCATGAACACACTAAAGCTATTTGGGGACATACACCATGCCTCGTTTGTTTGTCATCCAGCCCTTGACTATTGGGGACCAATGATAAAGCTCTGTAGTAGCTTCCATCACTTCATCTGTAGTAAGTTCACAGAAGGTGTCAGTTCACACAAGGTCAGTGTTTTGCTCTATGTACTTCTTCCATGTGGCTGTTAAGAAGTGAGAGGTTTTCCTGAGTTGTGCAAGCCGCTCTATCAGAGCCCTCAAACCCAAGGAGGGGATGGTGGGAACCTGCGGTCTTGTGGCCGGTTTGACCTGAGCTTGCAATTGGCATCGCAAATGGGGTCGGGGAGAAGGGTAATCCTGTGGGGTGTGATTCTATCCCCAGGAGGACAGAGTCAGATGTGAGTTAAGTGTGTTCAACTTCTTAGCCAGTAACGGATATAAGGTGCCTAAAGGGGACAGCTGGGTTTTGCCATCTTTGGATCCCTAACTTTGGATTCACGGCTGTAAGCCTCTCTGATAAACCACGGGGGGCCAGGAACGGACCCTATTGAATGGGGTAAGCTAGACACCGTGGTGAAAGGATGGCCCCCATGCTGGAGAGCTGTAGCTGCCACCTGCCCGTTCAATCAAGAAAGCAGGAAAACGGACTCTGGGCCAACCTAGGAGGCTGTGGACCGCCCCTCTGGCCCATCAGGTCTGTCACCTTCTGGAGACCGAAGGACATCTCCGGCTTCCCAGAATAGGATACCACAATATCAAGCCCTGCTGCTAGATTCCCCTCAGATTTCCTTAAATCCCTCTCAGACCTTAACCCCGGCTGCCCTGCTCCTCGATTCCAGTGGGCCTGCTAGCCATGCTTGCCCAGCAATTGTTGCTGGCCACAGAGCTCTCCAGAGCGAGCCATGGAATGCAAACATGGGCCAGAGATCCTTAAAGTGCTTGGATTGGTGCAGGGCCCCAAGGAAGTAGCTGGGCTCCATTGTAACGGCCATTGAAGTGGGGAATCGGAAGCCACAGAAGGAAATACCTTGGTAGCTGCAGCTGCAGCTGCAGCCGCAAAAACGGCAGCTCCATCAGGAGAGCTTCTCCAGTTAGCATTAATTCCCACGCTACCACTGTGTGAACTGACACCTTCTGTGAACTTACGCCGGATCAAGTGAGGGAAGCTGCCACACAGGGTTTCAGTGTCCCCCAGTAGTCAAGGGCTGGATGGCAAACCAATGAGGGGAGACCCACATCCCCAAACCAACAGCCTGGGGACTCCTTAAGGGTGCTCATGCTGTCCTACAACTTGGAAGAGCGGTGTGTCCCAAATCTGCTATGTCATATTTGGGTAAGGCCTCGCTTGGTGTCCCTAACCACACACTCTTCCCTAAAATCACAAGGAGTCACGCCTTGGATCCACCACACAAGGGTCCAAAAAATAAAGAGAAGAAAAGAAAGGTACCCAGCCCCGAACATCCAGAGAGATCATCACAGACAATTGAGGACTCTGAGTTTTCCTTGAAAACCACTCTCCGATTGGAACCTCTGGCTTCAGCAGCCCTATCCAGACAAGTAGTGGCTGCCTCTCCACCCGAGGCTCCGCCCTGGATCCTAACCAGCCACATGCCACTTAGGCAAGGCAGGCGTCCAGGGCGGCTGTATGTTCGTGGGCAGCAGGAGTAGGTCCATCGGAGATGGATGGGCCACCCAGTGTGCAGACTGTAACAGGGCTGGTGGAATCTGGAGGGAGGGTGCAAATACTAAGGAAAGCCCACCTCGGAGTCTGCCTCGCTGGCGTACTCCAGCTTCTTCGACCCCACCGTTAGACCAGCTAGCTGGTGAGCCCTGGGGAACCTCCACCTCATCACCCTACCTCACCCCAGCTTGAGCCCAAGGCCGGCACAGGGCCAAAGACCTTGCTGTTCTCCCCCCACCCCGCCATCCCCCTACGGGGACCTGGACGCTGCCACAGGCAGAGAGCCTCCCCCCTCCTCTTCCAGAGTGTACAGCCAGATTAGGAACAAGTGACACACCTGGGATACCGCCCCTGAGACAGGTGCCTGACATGGAGGGGATGCTTATTGATGTGCATGTCCCCTTTTCCACCTCTGACCTGTGTGATCGGAAGGCACACACGAAAGGACTGAGTGCTGACCCAGAGGAGTCCATAAGCCCGACAAAGGGAATCTTCCACACTCGTGATCCAACCTGGGCAGATAGTCCAAGCCTGTTGATGACTGCAATCCTCATGCCTGAGGAAAAGTCGTCCGTTCCGTTTGAAGCCAGAGAACAACAGGGAAGGAAGCTGACCCAGGATCAGACATCCGCAGGCCTGGTGGACAGGTTGTGCCAGAGACCGAGCCAGGGTGGAATCCCAATGATCCTGAGGATCGAGGAAAGGGAGGATATTTTTGGGGTCTGCTTTTGAAAGCCATGAAAAGAGTAAGCCAGCCACCCATTACGTGGCCTAAATTAAGAGAGGTCCAAAAGGGCCCTTAGGGAAGGCTCCCCCCCACTTCCTTCCAGTGTCTGCAGGACTGCCTCAGGCGATATACAAATTGGGACCTGGAGGTCCGGAGCAGTACACTGATCCTGAATCCGTATTTCAGATCTCAGAAGTGCTCCAGACACCCGTGGGAAACTCTAAAAGTTGGCCATCGGTCCTGCTACCAGTCCTGCACAGCCACGCATGAGTGGCTGCATGGAGGGTGCTCCTTAACTGGCTTGAAGCTGAGGATGAAAAGGAAGACAAGATGAAAAGGCAGGCCGCCCTGCTCTCTGTGGCCCGCCAGTCTCCTCAAGGTAACCTGAGGGACAGGTGGCATATGCCATGGGTGAGTAACCCCAACCCCCACCGAGGGGCCAGGAGGCCACCAACAATGGTGGGGGCTAACCAGTGTGCGGACCGCCAACAGGAAGGGCATTGGTGGCAGGATTGTCCAAACTATCCCCAGGGAGGGAAGGGATAAAAGAAGACAGATCCGTGGCAGTTTCCCTTGACTACAGGTGAGATGTGATGGGGCTGAGCGAACACCCCCCCCCACCCCCGGTTGGCTCCAGGAGGCCCCAGTGACCTTGGCAGGAAGGAGGAGAGCAGGCTGAATCTTTGCTCCCTAGTGGAGCCATGTTCTTGGTGTTGAATGCCCACAAGGGAAACCTTTCTGAAGGAAAGAGTGAACTGAAGGAGGTCTTAGGAAAGGGAGGGACCAGAAGATTTCTGGAGCCCTGGACCCGTGAAACAGGGTCCAAACTGCTGAAGGATTCCTCACTGTGTGTACCAGAATGCCCTGTTCCCCACCCACTTCTAGCGAGGGACATGCTACATAAGTTAGGGGCCTCCACAGGCCGGGAACAAGAGAAAATCGAGATCCAAGGGCCAAAAACTGGGGGAGGTGAGCTGATGGCCCTCTTACAGGATACAGCAGCCCCTGAGAAGGAAGAGATTCCCCTACACGTTTCAAGCAGGGCTAACTCGGAACTATGGACCCAAGGACAGGTGGAGTGAGCAGCCGGTGCCACGCCAGGAAAGGTAAAACGGAAGCAGGTAGGTGGCTGGCCCCAGGTAAAACATAGAACCCTGGAAGCCAGAAGCCAGAAGGAGGAATCTTTCCTGGGATCGGTAAGTTTTCAGAACAGGGGAATCTAGATTTGCTTGAGAACTTAGTGCTCTCAATGTTGTGCACTCCTAGGGCTATAATGGTAAACGTCTTCCCTTCGTTTCTGGCACAGAGTGCCTAAAACTCCTGCAATTGCCCATATGAGCACCACATGGGGCATCTTTGGTTACGAGAATTACTTTAGTGCTCAGTTCCTGAAATAAGTCCAGAGCCAGAAAGGCGAAGTGGTTTGTCTGGTGTTATTCCTAACAAGCCCCTTTCAACACCACCTGAGTTGATGCTAACGAGGTGAGCCTTGGAAAGGCCCTAAGGGTGGGGGCTGGGTGCTGGGGAAACCAATTGTGCCATATGCACGTGCAAAGTTTCTCGCCCATCCCCACCTCCACCCCACACCTGTGGTGGATTTGAGCTGTGAGGGTGGTGGTGATTTGCTGAAGTTCTTGTTGAATTGCCCATAGCCAATGTTTGAATTGACTATGCCTGGGTGATGAAGTCTCCATTCAACTCCAAAAGGATGGTCGTTAAACAGCTTTTGCGTTGTTGAACACGAGGAGGTTCAGGGAGAGTGACACACCCAGAGAGCCTCTGGGAGCTCCTCCTTCCTGCCACACATGTTTTACTCTATGCATCTCTTCCATCCTGCTCTCAATATGTGAAAGGTTTCCTGAGTTTGTGAGCTTCCTTATCAGAGCATTCAAACCCAAGGAGGGTTTTGTTGGAACGTGTGCTCTTCTGGCTGGTTGGTCAGGAGCACAGGTGACAATCTGAACTTACAGTTGGCATCTAAATTGTGGTCAGAGTGAATAGTAATCCTGCCAAATCTGATTCTGTCCCCTGGTAGAGCCAGATTTGACTTAAGTATGTTCAACTTCTTAGCCAGTAAGGGGTATAACGTGTCTAAAGGGATGGCTAGGTTTTTCCTTCTTTGGATTCCTAACATTGGATACACGGCTATTAGCCTCTCTGATAAACTACAGGGACCATAAGCGGACCCTTTTGAATGAGTTAAGCTAGACACCGTGGTGAAAGGATAGCCCCCTTGCTTGAGATCTGTAGCTGCCACCTGCCTGTTAATCAAGAAAGCCAAAAAATTGGCTATGGGCCTACCTACGAGGGTTTGGACCCCTACATCAATTCTCTAGTCTACCAGTTACTGAGGATGCCTCCAGCTATCCCAAAATACAATACTGCACTATCAAGATATGATGCTAGATTCCGCTCAGATTTCTTTAAAATTCTGTCATATCTTAACCCCTGCTGCCCTTCTCCTTGATTCCAATGTGTCTTTAAGCCATGCTTGCCCAGAAGTGACCTCCAGCCACAGAGGTCCCCAAGTGAACCATGGACATGGACCGGAGATGCTTAAACTGCTAGAAGTGGTACAGGTCCCCAAGAAAGTAGCTGGGATCCATGGTAAAGCCCATCAAAGTGAGGAATCAGATTACACAAAAGGATATAATGTGGCAGCTGCAGCTGCAAAAATGGCCACTCCATCAGGAGAGCTTCTCTAGTTACTATTAATTTCCACACTGCCCTTGTGTGAACTGACACCTTCTGTGAACTTACTACAGATGAAGTGATGGAAGCTACTACAGAGCTTTATCATTGGTCCCCAATAGTCAAGGGCTGGATGACAAACAAACGAGGCATGGTGTATGTCCCCAAATAGCTTTAGTGTGTTCATGCCACCATAGCTCGCAAGGATTCAACCCATTTTGATTTTCGTAACACCGTGACTACACAGAGACCACTTCTGACCTCATAGAGGCCCATTCTGCCCTCACTGACAGACAGAGATCTCACCTGACCTAACAGAGACATCCCCTGACACTTTAGACACTCCCCCTGACCACTCAGACACATCCCATGCCCACATAGGGACTTGTGTGGTCACCCAGAGACCTCCACTGACCTCATAGTGAACCCCTCTGCCCTCAAAGTGAGGTCTCCTGACTTCACAGAGAACTCCCTGAACACACAAAGAACTCCCATGACCTCCAAGAAACCTCCAGTGACATTATAGAGAACCCCCTCTGACCTCACCGAGACCTGATATCACAGAGGCCAAACATTACCTCAACAAGACCCCCTACAACACAGTGAGAACTCCACTAATTTCATGGAAACCTCAAGTGACTCTCAGCAGATCTAGGATCTCAGGGAAATGAAGAGAGGATGGTGGGTGCACCCACCCTTCCCCAACTGACTGACAAATCCCATGGGTCCTCTTGACTGTTAACACTCTGGAAGCCCCTCTCCATGGAGTGAAAACCCTTCTTTCTATCTAGGCCTGCACAGCAAAGGAGACTGACCTCAGGAAGGCCCTCGGGCTTGCTGAGGGACAGGTCCTTGTGACACTGAAAGTGTGGGGGAGCCCACTGGTGGTGGCCAGGTGCAGCTGCAGGTGAACTGGGGTTCCCAACTTCTACAACTGTGTCTCACATCCCCTTCTCCCCTTCTGCTGAGGTCCCACTCCCACCCTTTGAAAATATCTTTCTGCCCCTCTTTGCCCATCAGGGACCAGGGGGCAGGGCAAGGCTATCCCTCCTGCATGCTGATCATCCGGGGCCTCCTTTATTGTTTGACAGAACAAGGCCTCCCATCAGGAGGGAACTTTTCAACACAGGGAGCAGTAAATGTTTGACAAGTCAACAGGGTTCAGGAACGCTAGCCAAAGGAGTGTGGCCACAGTAGGCATGCCATGCCCCCTGCGGAAATAGTGGGGAAATTGGCAGGCCTGCCCTTCCATGGGCAGGCACCTCCCTTCACTCTGGAGTCACGGAAGCCATGCCCTCCTGCTTCCCAGAGCTCTACTCTTGAGAGAAATCCATGACTAAGGTCGAAGGCAGGCCTTCCCCTGGCCATCTCCCCGGGTGCACTGTGGCAGTGCACAGGGAGAGGTGTAGCCTCTGGAGGAGCCTGCTTTGTCTGAAGAAGGCCGGCCATTCTAGCTTCCTGGGATGAGTCTATGTCCGGGGTCTAGGATGGGGAAAAGCGTCCTGAGACATGAAAGTACCCTGGCAGTTGTCATCAGCGTGGTTGGAGCAGGAGGCTGCCAGGCAGCTAGTGTGCCCAAACTGTGTCTCGGCCCCTCCACATTCAGGCCCCTTCCAGCCCAGGCCGGGCTCCCGAGGGAGGATGACGAACTTGGCAGCAGCTGGTGCAAGGGCAGCAGCAGTGGGGGTGGTGTCCCACAGCCTCCTGGGATGCATTAGGTAGGGTGGGGCCCCCCTGTGGTGTGGTGTGTGGAGTGGGCTGCCTCTGGTCACCTCTCGGGCAGGGATCCACCTCAGCTCAACAGATGCAAATGCCACAAATGACACTTGGAGAGGAGCTCAGGGATCTTCATGCCCCTGCCACAGGGTAATTCCTCTTGCCCCACCACTCCTGTCAGACCCAATCCCAACATGCCCAGGTCCAGATTTGAGAGCACGGTGGTGACCTTGGAACTTACTTCTAACTCCCCTGTCCAGTCTACTGCGGTGGTGTTCTTAGTGGTTGGGGAAATGGCACTGGCGGTGCCTGCAGTGGTAAAGGCCATGGTGGCAGCTGCTTCCCAGACATCTGGCATCTTGGGGACCCGAGGACTGCATCGTTGGTGCACCCACACCCTCCCCAGCCCCCCATCTCTCCCATCTGTCCTAGTGATTCTCACCACTCCAGGGGCCCTGCTTTCTTGACTTACAGCCATCTCTTTGACTGCACTTGTTTAAATTACATGGCCTTGAAACCTCCCTCCACAAGCTGTTCAGATCAAAATTCTCCCTGGAACCTCCTGAGTTGGCTGAGAACAGAGCAGCAAAGTCCACAACATTCTCCAAAGTTAGAGGCAAGATTTCCATCCTGAACTTCCTGGGCACACCCCTGGGCTCCTAAGCTGGCTTCATTTGACGTTAATTATGGATTTCAGGCCATCCCCTTCTGTCTTTTTGAATCTGCTCTGCCTACCAGTATTTCATGTTCTGGAGAATATCTTGGGTATTTTCCAGGTGAAACTTCAGTGTTTCCTCATGGCTTTGCTGCCTCAGTTGGTCCAACAGCTTATGGAGGGGGGCCTCCTGGGCCCACGTGACTTCACATATGTTAAGTCACTGTGAACCTGTGAGTGAAAGCATCTCACACTAGTTCTATTCAATGGGTTCTTCCCCAATGTGAGATTTCTGCTTATTGGAGGAGATAAGAGGCATTTAAAAGACTGCCCACAGACGTTCATTCATTCTTTTCTCTATGTATGAATTCTAGGCTAATCAGTCAGTCATAGTTCCTGGTTAAAAACCTTCCCCATGTAAGTTACATATGCACAGTGTGTTACTCTCTTGCATGCATTGAGATTTCTTCTTTTTTCTTTTTTTTTTTTGAGGAAGATTAGCCCTGAGCTAACATCTGCTGCCAATCCTCTTTTTGCTAAGGAAGACTGGCCTTGAGCTAACATCTGTGTCCATCTTCCTCTACTTTATATGTGGGACGTCTGCCATAGAGTGGCCTGCCAAGTGGTCCCATGTCTGCACCCGGGATCCAAACTGGTGAAGCCTGGGCCACTGAAGCGGAACGTGTGAACTTAACTGTTGTGCCACTGGACCAGCCCAGAGATTTCTTCTTTATAACACCTCAACTGTACAGTTGGTTAATTTTGTAACTTCATTGTGTTTCATAGACTAGGTGTTTGAGTCATGTTTATATAATTGCCATTTTATAAGAACTCAGGTTATAGCTTTGAGCTCAGGTCAATGTCTTTCCTAACTTAAAATTATGCAAAACTTTCTGCTGGGATGGCACTTATTCCCAACTCAAATTATAGTCCCGTTATTGTGCTTTACTAATAATCATCCCGTTCCCAGGCCTCTAATGTAGGGGACCAGGGTTCAACCCAAGAAACTTACCATCACTATGCAGTTAGATGGATCCTTCCTGCAGATATCTGGTATAGGCACCATTTCTTGGTTTTAAAGGTTACTTCTCCTGCCTAAACTAAATTAAAAAATAAATTTCTCAAGAGGCATTAGGGAGCCAAAGTGTTGTACAGCATGCAAGGCAAATATTGACCCTCACACAGGGCAAGAATGTGAAATGGAGCAATGCACTAGTGCATAGAAACATGTTTTAGGACACTGTCAATTACAAAATGTTTTCAAGATTGAAGAGAAAACTAAGACGGATTTTGGTAAGGTTATGAGAGAAGAAATCATCAAGGGGAAGGGATGAGGGCAAAGTTCACAAGATGAAAATTTCAATCCAAAGAGGACATAAACTATAAATAAAAGACATTGATAAATGCTAGGAATAATGACAACATTGAGAGTTTTCCCCCACTGGATTCCCATACTTTCCTGAAAAGACCATGGACTGAAGGAAATCTGCAGTTGGCATTACCAAGGTCCTGATCCCTCACTGACTAGGCTTCTCCTCATAGTGAACACACATGCCTGGAGCTTACCCAGCCTCAGGCCTTGTGGGAATCCCCTTTCTTCCCTCCACAGCTCCTCTCCTTGCTCCAATGGGAAATTGTGTCTTATTTGCAGAGCTGCCACCCTGTTCATGGGAAAAAGCCACTTGAATTTTGAACTGTGTTTTTTAAGAACCATACATATTCCTCAAGTCAAGGACAGGATCTCAATGAACAACTAAGTGAGCATTGAAGAAAACCTTGTAAGTCCTTGAGCAGAGCAGGAGGAACACCGTGACACCAAGCCGAATGCATTGAGGAACTCGTTGTGGACGTGCACTAGCAAGCTCACAGAGTAAAGATTCCCAGTGTTTTCAACAAGGGAGGAATTAAATGTTTCTAGTTAATCCAGAATAACCTAAATTTATGTTTCCTGGTGTTTTTTTCCCTCAAACTCTGGGCTTACTGCTTAGAACAGAATAATTACTTAGGAACTCTTTAATCTTATTTTTTTAGTTATTAAAATAATCCATTGAGTTTTCAGCACTGTTCTGGTGCTGGCAATAGAGCAGCAACAAAGACATGAAATTGTGGTCAAGAAGACTATATTCTAGTGAAGGGACAAATTACATGTCACTAAATCAATAAATAAACAGATTACCTTCTCGTAGTTGTGTTATGAAAGAATAAAAATGAGAGCTGAGAGGGGAGCATGATATGTGGAAACTTCTCTGGATACTTGTTGAGTAAATAAATCCTTATTGACAGACTCAACAACAGAGAGAAGATGAATGATGTCCTCCAGCATCACATCTCTGTACAGCTTTTGCCGGGATGCGCCAACCAAGGCCTATTCTTCCTGGGTGAAGCCCACAACCACATCCATGAAGGTCGCTGATTCCTAAAACATTGTGGACATTCTGGTTCAGACAGGGACATCTCTACCAGAGTCCAGGGGCAGAAATTTGACATGATAGAGTTGGGGAAATGTGGCTGTAGGTATAGAAAGCTCAAGTCCTCTTTGGGGTTCTAGCCAAAGCTTCCCTGTGCTGATCTGGCATGTGTTATTCTTGCATAACCACAAACGTATATACAGTCTGTACACAGCCTTAACATACTAGCTTCACTATAAAGGAATATCACATGATGTGCAATGTGAAATAAACTGGACATGTCCCAAAAATATGGTGAATCTCATTTACAGACTGGCGCGTTTAATATAATTTATTGATTGTCAAGTAAAGAATACATAACTAGACTCTCCTCACCAATTTAAAGTAAATCACAGACTCATCACATAGCAGGCAATATCAATTGCCTGTGACATACAAATGTGATTATGTGTAAACACTTCCCCTATAGGAACCTTACCTTTGTCCTTTGTGAAATGGTTTAACAACCTCTTACAAATGTTGACAGATCCAATGAGCTAATTTGTAAAGTACTTCCTTCATATCAAACACTCAATACACATAAGTAATAAGTATGTTATTTGAATGAAGCCATGCTGACCATTCTGCACAATGGAACAGACTTAGAGAACACGGATCGGCAGGTGCAGCCTCTGTCTCTTATCTCTACACATTCCCTGTGTTCACTACAAGGTAGAAGGTCACATGGTCCAGAAACAGAACCCAAGGGTCCCTGATACTTCTATACAGAAGGATGGCCCTAGCCTGCCCCACCTACAGTGAGGTTTCCATTGTCAATTTTCTCTGGGACCTCCAAGCATCCGTTATCATTGTAGTTTAGTCCTATGCATCTGATAACAGGTCACAGAAGCCTCTCAATTGTATACGGTCACTCCAGGAGCCCCCAAATGGCCACAGAACCCTCCACCCCATCCCCCACCCTGCCCTTCATCCCCTGCCTGCTGAGCTGTGCTCACCCCACCCCAGCTCCGACCCACCCAAAGTGAGTCCGTCCCACCTGAAGAGTCCTCAGCCGCCCCATAGAGACAGCAGCCAAGCCTGAGACCAAGTCTGAGAAGTCTGAGCGTGACAGCGGTGCCTGCCATAAGACTCGGTTGCCTTCAGTGGCAGGAACACCCTCTTCAGGCCTCACCCCGAAGATTCAGGGCAAGAGCAAGTTGCAGTGGCAGGCCCGTTGCTCCATGGCCTGAGGGTTGAAAGGAGTCGCAGTCACTGCCACTTATAGCGCTTAGGAGAGCACCAGTGTATCAACCCTTTCCTCCATCATGCCGGTCGCCACGCACATCACGCTGTGCGTTCCTCCACGCCCCTCCCCTCACGCCCCCTCCCCACGACCCCCACGCTCTGCGCTCCTTCAGGGCCCTCCCCTTCCTCCTTCATGACCCTCCCCTTCCTCCCGGCGTCCTCCACGCTCTGACCCTGCAGCCATGTGGCCGGGCAAAAGCGGGTTTAATTAATGGCGCCTGAGGCCAGCTCCTGAGGGCTCCTGAGGCAGCTTGAAACCCAGCAAAATCTCCCTGACTGATAAAAGTTCAGTGGCTAAACTGGAAATACTGGGACCCGGGTAGGCGGAACTTGCGTTTTCAATGCCACCTTTCCCTCCATCCCCTCCATCTGGCCGGGCTGCTGGAACCCTCACAGTGGAGAGCTCCCAGCTGAGGGGTCTACACTTTGGTCATGCCTCATAGAAGAACAGCCCCAGCCATAGTATTAAAAGGAGGAAACACCACAGCGGACAGCTCTAATTCCTGCACTATAGACAGGAAACGCAGAAGCCCAGTAAGTGACCCCCTAAGCCCCTTCTCTGAGGCCCCACTCAGTGGGTCCACAGGACCTCCTTACCCACCATGGGCCTCTGGGCCTAGTTAACACAGGCAACAGGACCAGAAGTTCCCAGTGTTTTTTCCCAAAATGTTAGCGTGGTTTTATCTAGGTCACTGTATTTTGGGGTCTCTTTGTTAGAACAGCTTATCCTACACCTTAGCTAATATACCCTTCCCCAGGTCATCTGACTGATAAGTCAGATGGAGCTCTTCATTGTTACACAACATTGACCGTGTTCCAGATGCTTGTCACTTTCAATTTCACTGTTACTTAATACTTATTAGAAGTTTTTGGGTGAAAAGTAAAATTCGCAGAGCCCAGCGTATGAAGAGTGTGCTGTTAAATGATTCCTCCAGAATCTCCAGATGTTCCTTTTGGATTAAGACAGGCCATCAGAGAATTGCACACCTGGGCTGTCTTGATCTGGTTCCTTGGAGAATTTCTCTGTGCATCTGAGCCTTGGCCCCGCGCCATCGGCCCACAGCCCACACTGAGGAGTGCCGCAAACAACCCCGTGAGCCCCAGTGCTTCATTGCCTGGAGGATGTGATTGAGGATGTGATTTGCTGCCCTTTGTGTGGACCCAAGAAAGGAGTTTCTTTCAGACCTTGTACCAGGCATAGTCGTGCTTCTCCTGAGCAACTGGCTTGTTTTGTTTTTGTGAACACACTAAATTGTGTAACTGTCTGTGTCTTTCAAAGCCGTCTAAAATCCTTTGGGAACAAGACAGGGTATAAAATAAAGCTATTCGGAGTTTAGACCAAGCTCCCTATTTAACACATTATATTCCTTTTGGAAAAGTCGCTTCATTTGGCTGACTTTCTTTGCTTGTAAGTTAGAGATAATGAGTTCTTCCTGTGAACAGAGTGTAAATTAATATTTTTAAAGCACTCAGAGTTCCCTCAATGCAAGTCATTATGGAAACTAACACTAATATTTAATTTCTTTAAATCTCTGCTATTTTGTAATTCCCTCTCTTTTTATGTCATTCCTGAACTTTGCTTGCTCATTCATTTACTTGGCAAATTTGAGGATGTAACAGTGCACCAAACACCCTGGAAGGATACAGATTAAAAAGTCTGGATTGCGCTTTCCAGTAGCATGAAGAGTTGAGGGTGTGTTTTCCACTAAATTAGAGATTTAAATAACAAGAAAACGATAAATGAATAAGTAAATAAATATCTTACTTATAAAATTCTGTGGCTGCAGTGAAGAAAAGAAATAGGGAACAGTGGGAAAGGATGATAGTTCTTGAGGTGGAGATGGAAGGTGCCTGTAAGAAGACAACTTTCAAGCAAAGCCCTGGAGAATAAAAACGAACAACTGTGCTAAGAGCTGAGGAAATAAGTCTTAAGGCATGAGAAGGTTTGGCAGGGTGATGGATCTGAAAACAGACAGTGGCATGACAGTAAGCAAGGACAAAGGAGGAGTTTGGAGAGAAGGTCAGGGACCAGGCCATTTAGGGCCTTAAAGGCCAGAGCATGGGGCCTGTATGTTCTTTTACCTTCCATTGGATGCCTCTTGAAGCACTTTATGGGCCAGAGTGACACGGTATGAGTGAGGTTTTAAGGAGATAATATTGTTTGTATCTCTAGTGTGAGATAATCTCACGTAATAAGGGAAATGTTGAGGCGAGGTAAGCACTGAGGGTAGGATAGGGGAACACAGAGGAGGCGTCCTCTGGGAGTTCTCAATTTGGTTGTTGAGCAAGACTTCCTGAAGTATATGGTGGCTGAGCTGAGATATGGAGAAATGAGTAAGAGTTCGCCAAGGGAAGGGAAGAAGGGTGAACTAGACAGTGAACTACATGACTGAACGTACAGAGATATGTGACAGCACGGTAAGGATGCTGTTGTATTTAAGCATAAGTAAAACAGAGTATGAGAGGAGATGAAGCTGGAGAGGAGGCTAAAGACTGGACCATGGAGAAGCTTGAGTGTCTAATACTTTCTTCCCCATTCCATGGCTGGCAGGTGGGAGGGAGCTGGGTCCCATCTCCTAACATTTTTATGAGAACTATTTGCGAAAATAACTGCTGCAACCTCTTAAATAAAAGCTTACTTCCCCGCAAACTTTCTTTGAAATAAGGCCCCTTGGAGTACAGGTGGCCATGAGCAACTCTTCTGCAACCTGAGATGAAGCAGTTGGGAGAAGGTTAGTCATCTTCACCTTTGCCTGTACCTTGTCACCTCTTCTCACCACCTGCTCCTTTCCCTGGCTCTTGTCATCTCCAGACCTCTGCAGGGGGAGTTGCTGGTGGGTGCCCATCCCACTTCCTAATGAATGTCGGTGTGCTTAGTAAAATGCTGACAGCTATGATGTGTTATGATAAGTGCTAATGGCACTAGATTTAGAGTCAGGGGCTGTCCTAGGCCTTCTGCTTAGTAGGTGAGTGACCTTGAGCAGGTCACTTAATTTCTGGGAGCCATTTCCTCACATATATATAAAGGGGGAAGTACCTACCTCCCTGAGTTGTTGTGAGGATTAAATGAAAAGTTGAATATATTTAAAGCGCTTACACAGTGCCTGCTTAGTAAATTATAGGTGTTATTGTTGTTCATAGTAGGGAAATAATAATCAAAGGGGAAAGCAGACTCAAAGTTCTTTTCTGAACACTGATCATGGAAGACTAGGAAATGGAGAAGCTACTGAAAAAAAATAAGGTAATTGACCTTGGCTAAATCACTTAACTCGTTTCCTCATTCAAACTGTGGGGGTTACAATTTCCCTTTTGTGTAATGTATTGGATATTTATAAGGAATAGATGTTATTATAGATGCAAAATTTTTTTGAAAACTGAGTATTTTCTTGTTTTGCTTACAACGTTAATCTGGATCCTCCAAGAGATGACAAGGATTTTGGCGGGGAAATATTTCAGAGAGGAATTGTGGTGGAAGTTAGAGAAGCTGGCAGGGCTGTCAGACTGTGATGGAGGTCTGACTTGAGGAGAGGAAAGTTGGGCAAGGGGGGACAACGTTGAACCAAAGTCAACCAATAGAGGAATCTTGCAGCTCACATCTTTCAGGGAGAGGGCAGCCAAGCTATCCCTGCTGAGCTCAGTAATGGGCTGGGAAGAGCTTGTGGGAGGCGTGGCCTCAGCACAAAGAAGTGATGGATTTCAGAGCAGCAGCTGGGGCCATTGGTCAGTTCTGCTCCCTGTAGCTGGTATGTTCTTGTGGCCACCACATTTACTATGATGAAGAATCTATTTTCTTACCAGGAGAATATATCATTTTGCAACTAAGACTATTTATTCTGATCCCCCTTCATATGTAAGAGAACTCATCCCGGCAAGTCCACTGCAGCCATTCTTCCAGTGAAGGTCAACAAATAGTGTGAAGTGCTCTGATAATGAGCTAAAGGAACTTGTGGGCATGGGCACTGCTTTTATTCTAAGCGCGTTCTTGAAAGAGCTAATGGGGAAGGTGTTCGTGTTCTCTCTTAGAGCTGGTACTTTTTCTTTCTTGATACAAAATAGCATTTATTAATAATTTCCTCTGTCTCCACTGACTTTTTTTATCCAATCAGCCACCCTACGCCTTTCAATTGGAGCATTTACTCCATTGACATTTAAAGTAGCTATTGATAAGAATGTACTTATTGCCATTTCGTTGCTTTTTTTCTGGTTATTCTAGTAATTCTTCTCAGTTCCTTTCTTCTCTTGCTCTCTTCCCTTATAGTTTGATGGCTTTCTTTAGTATTATGTTTGGGTTCCTTTCTATTAATTATTCGTGTATTATAGGTCTCTGGTTTGTCATTATCACGAGGTTCATATATTATAGCCTACATGTATCATGATCAATATTGAGTTGCTGGTCTCTTTAATTTGACCTCTTGCTGAAAGTTCAGCTCTTTTGTGTGCGTGTGTGAGGAAGATTAACCCTGAGCTAACATCTGCTGCCAATCTTCCTGTCTTTTTCTGAGGAAGACCGGCCCTGAGCTAACATCCATGCCCATCTTCCTCTACTTTGTATGTGGGACGCCTGCCACAACATGGCTTGACAAGCGGTGCATGGGTCCACACCTGGGATCTGAACTGGGAAACCCCGGGCCACTGAAGCAGAACGTGTGAACTTAACCACTGCACCACTGGGCTGGCCCTAAAAGCTCTACCCTTTTGCTCCCCTCATCCCACATTTTCTGTTTCTGATATCATATCTAACCTCTTTTTTTTTCTGCATGTGTATCCATTACCCTCTTATCATGGAAATAGATAATTTTAATACTTTTGTCTTTTGACCTTCATATTAGCTGCTACATTTATTGTATATTTGCCTTTACCAGTGATTTTATTGTTTTTTAAAAGATAATTTTCTTATTCCTATTTGTGGTCTTATCTTTTCCACTTAAGAAAGTCCCTTTAGCATTTCTTGTAAAGCTAGTTTCTTGGTGATAAACTCCTTTAGTTTTTGCTTGTCTGGGAAACTATCTATCCTTACATTCTGAGTGATAAGCTTGCTGGGTAGAGTATTCTTGGCTGTAGGTTTTTTCCTTTCAGGACTTTAAATATATTGTGCCACTCCCTTCTAGCCTGTAAAGTTTCTGCTGAGAAGTCAGCAGATAGCATTATGGAGTTTCCTCTGTATGTAACTTGTTGCCCTTCTCTTGTGGCTTTTAGGATTCTCTCTCATCTTTAATTCTTGACCTTTCAATTATAATGTGTCTTGGTGTGGGCCTCCTTGGGTTTCTCTTATTTGGTGCTCTCTGTGCTTCCTGTACTTGGATGTCTGTTTCCTTCCTCAGGTTAGGAAAGTTTTCAGCTATGATTTCTTCAAATAGATTCTCTGCCCCTTTGTCTCTCTCTTCTCCTCCTAGGACACCTATAACACAGATATTAGTATGCTAGATGTTGTCCCAGAGGTCCCTTAGACTGCCCTCACTCTTTTTCAATTTTTTTCTTTTATCTGTTCAGCTTGTGTGATTTCCTCTAGTCTTTCATCCAGCTTGCTGCTCCATTCTTCTGTACCTACTCTGCTATTGAGTCCCTCTAGTGAAGGTTTCATTTCTAGTATTGTATTCTTCATTTCTGATTGATTCTTTTTAAAATTAAATTATTGGTTTTTTTAAAGATTTCTTTTTCCTTTTTCTCCCCAAAGCCCCCCGGTACATAGTTGCATGTTCTTCATCGTGGGTCCTTCTATTTGTGGCATGGGGGACACTGCCTCAGTGTGTTTTGATGAGCAGTGCCATGTCCATGCCCAGGATTCGAACCAAGGAAACACTGGGCCGCCTGCAGCAGAGCGCGCAAACTTAACCACTCGCCCACGGGGCCAGCCCCTGATTGGTTCTTTTTTATATTTTCCAATTCTTTGTTGATGTTCTCACTGAGATCTTCTCCCAAGATCAACAAGCATCCTTATGACTCTTTGAACTCTTTGTCAGGTAGATAGTTTATTTCTGTTTCATTTAGTTTTTTTTCCCTGGGGTTTTATCATGTTTCCTTACTTGGAATGTATTCCTTTATCTCCTCATTTTGCCTCTTTCTCTGTGCTTATATCTATGTATCATGTATGCCAGCTACATCTCCTGATCTTGGAGAGGTGGGCTTACATAAGAGATGCCTTATGAGGTCCAGCAGTTTGCTTCCCTCTCATCACCAGTTCCAAATGTTCCAGGAGTGTCCCCTGTGTGCGCTATATGTGCCCTTCTGTTCGTGTTGCTCTTGCTGCAGGTGCCTGGGGAGGCTAGGCTTAATGCTGCTCCCAGCTGGCCGTGAAGCATCTCTGCTAGAAGGTGGTCTTTTTCTCTCCAGAAAGGAACTTCTGCCTCTTCCACCTCAGTCAGCCCTGTCCCTTTTTGTGGGGGTTCTTTTTATCCAGTTTCCAGTTCTCTCTTAGGGGTAATTTTTCCAAGAGTAGTTGTATATTTGTTGTGTCCACAGGAGGAGGTGTGTTCAGAGTCTGCCTATGCCACCATCTTGACCTAAAGTGTTAACTTTGAGTAAAGTTGGGCTGGGAAGTCCTTTCAGGCTGCATCTCAGAGTGCTGTTCTCCTGTATCTGGGATGATTCCTTGCCAACATCCATGTACAAACATGCCCTAATGTGTGTTAAACAGGCAGACCTCCTTTGACCCCAGATTCCTCTGCATTTCCCATTCTTTTTCTCTGCTCCATTCAAGCTGCCTGTCCTCAGGTTCTCTCCTGAACCAATTCAGGAGTTTTCTCCACACCACTTCACTGAAATGGCTTTTCCCAGGTCACCAATGATTTCCATTTTGCTAAATTCAAGCTTAAGTTTTTGCTCTTATCTCACTCAACCTTTCAGCAGCATTTGACACAGATTATACAATTGAACACTCCTTCCTTCTTGAAACACTTTCCTCTGGATTTCCTCCCCCTGTCTCTCCCTCCTCCTGCTCCTGCTCCTCCACCACATCTCTAGTAATACTCCCTTCTCATTCCTGTGTGCTCTCTCTTCTCAGAGGAGTAAATATTTTTCCTGTTATCTTAGTGGCTACCCTACTTTATCAAGGTCTAACATTAATTAGTATTTATACCTTCTTCCCAGAGAGTGCAAGAATCCCATTTACCTCTTTCTGACTTCTAGATTATTATTGTTGTGTACTTAAATTATCATATAACTATAAAACTATAAATGTAATATATGAAAATATATATTTTAAGCCTATCACATATTATCATTGTTTTATAGACTATTTATTTGGAGCTACCCACATACTTATTAATTTTGCTGCTCCTAAGTTGTTCCTACTTCTCCATCCTGAGATTTGCTCTCTTTCTCTCAAAAAATATCCTTCACTATTATCCTTCAGTTTGATATTTTAGGGGAGCAAGAAATTTTCCTCTTTCCTCTTGGTTCTTCTGACTGGCCTAAGAATAAATTGACATGAGAAAGAATAACAGGAGAAAATCAAGGAAAGTTAAGAACATGTATACATGGGAGAAGCCCAGGGAAACTGAGTAATTCCCCAAAATGGCTGGAGCCACCACCTTAAATACCTTAAATACTTCAGCTAAAGTCAAAAGAGGGTTTCGAGGGTAGTGGTTTGAGACTTCGAAAGGGAGGGAGGCAATTCACTAAAAGAAGGAAAAGTAAATGTTTGGTCAACAAATGTTTTCCATGTTTGGCAGAGAGTGTGGGACATGAGGAGGGTTTTGATCAAATGGGCCTTGCTAGGCTCCTTCCTGTCTACCACACCTAATACATATTACACTATGGTTATCTAGGGTGAGAGCTCCTTATTGGAACAGGCCTTCTATCATAAATTCGTTTAGGAAGTTAGGAAGAAAGTCAAAGGATCTTCTTGGTCTTTTGTTCTTAAAAATAATCAAGCCAAGGGGCTGGCCCCGTGGCCAAGTGCTTAAGTTCACACGTTCCGCTGCAGGCGGCCCAGCGTTTCATTGGTTCGAATCCTGGGTGCGGATATGGCACTGGTCATCAAACCACGCTGAGGCAGCATCCCACATGCCACAACTTCTGGACCCACAACGAAGAATATGCAACTATGTACTGGGGGGTTTGGGGGAGAAAAAGGAAAAAAATAAAAAAATCTTTAAAAAGATAATCAAGCTAAAAATACACATTTTGGGGTAGCAAATTCTGCTCCCCCACAACGCATTAATGGTAAATTTCAGTTTTTGTTTGTCTAGAAATGTTTTTATTTTCTTTTATTTTCCAAAAGATATTTGTGTTTTCTTTACAGTTCTTGGGTTTGTCATTGTATTGGTTCAGCACTTTAAAGTTATTTTTTTCCACTGTGGTCCAGCTTCCATTTTTGCTGTTGAAAAATGAGATATCGGTTGAATTTGCTCTTTCTCTCTTTCCTTATTTCCTCCTCTCCTTCCTGTTTTTGCCCCCTCCTGACTGCTTTCAGGTTTTCTCTTTGTCTTTTCATTCCTCTCTTTTTTGTGATTTTATTATACTCACTGTAGATGTGGAATTTGTTTTTTGTTGTGCTTGTGATCCACTGAGCTTATTGTCTCTATGGAGTAGTCATTCATCAGTTTAAAAATGCTTAGTCACTTTCAGTTCAATATTGCTGCTGCCCATGTGTCCCTTTAACCTGTGGTAATAGCTGAATGCATTTTAGCGTTATTTCTACTTCATTCTCATGGTCTCTCTCTCTCTTCTTCAAAATTTTGCCTCTTTGGACTTCATTCTGGATTTCTTTCCAACCATTTATCCTGCTTATTAATTTTTCCTTAGCTGTTTCTAAGATGTGTACTTTCAAACACATCAATTGAGTTCTTAATATTACTTTACTTGTCAGTTTTAGAATTTTTATTTTCATTTCGCCAAATTTACTTTGTCTTTTTTAAAGTTTATGTTCCACTTCTCCACCAGAATGTCTTTTAAAGATTTTATTTTTTTTCTTTTTCTCCCCAAAGCCCCCCAATACATAGTTGTATATTCTTTGTTGTGAGGCCTTCTAGTTGTGGCATGTGGGATGCTGCCTCAGTGTGGTTTGATGACCAGTGCCATGTCTGGGCCCAGGATTCGAACCAATGAAACACTGGGCCACCTGCAGTGGAGCACGTGAACTTAACCACTCGGCCACGAGGCCAGCCCCTCCAACAGAATATTTAAACTTGTTCTTTATCCTCCTGAATCTTGTAACACAATTCTATTAAGATAGTGTCAGGAGATCAGCTGGGCTGAGAGAGAGACAGCTGAACTGCCAGGTGTCATAGTGACTGATTAAAAAAACAAACCAAAAATGAAGGAGTTAAGCCTTTAATCACTTACTGTGATGGTATAAGCAAGAAACTAGAACTGGAATTTTAGTCTCCTCCTATTTAATTTTCTCCCATGGACTGGCTCGCTGGTTGAGGGTCATGTGGATCAGCACAGATATGTGGGTCATGTTGACGAAAATAATCCATAACCAATCTATAAATGAAAATTTGGGTGAGTTTATTCTGAGCTTAAATTTTAGGATTATAACCCGGGAGAGTCTTTCCACAAAGGAACAGAGCACTCCAAAGAAGTGGGGGTATAAGGGTGGTTATATACCCTCAAAGAGGGTGTTTCACATATGATTGAAATGTCCCTCCTGCAATAGTCACAAGATTGCCCTGTCGGCACAGCACTTGATGGACACAGCAGGTCGTGGGTCTGCTATCTTGGTGGGCGTAGCAGGAGGCAAGTCCATTGTCTCCAGCTGGGCGGTCACAGGTGAGCGCAGCAATCAGCTTCTAGCCTAAGGAAAGATACTTAATCCTTAAGGAGACACCAACGTTGGGAGGGGGAGGGAAGTTGCACCTTTATCTCAAGGGCCTTTTGCTCTTGCCATAGGGAATCTCTAAAGCAGATATACAATGCATGCTCAATGGCCTCGGTCAGGCCCTTTTGGAAAGACAAGGTCAGGCCGAATTAGGTTTACACCAAATGGCTTCCTCATATATTCCAATATATCCTATTACTTGCCATTTTTATTTGTCATTTTCCCCTTTTGACCTCTAATCTTTCAACAGAAAGCATTGATGATCAAAATATTGTCCCTCAGCGCCAGGGTGGTTGCTGCCTGCCCTGGGTCCATCATGTCCCTTTGGTGCTAGGCTTTTATTTCATTTATTTGCCTAGTCGTCCACATTGGGGGAAATAGTGGACAAGCATAGAGTCATATATATTAACAGAGGAAGCATTTCATATGTCATGTAATTTCCAATTAATTTTAGATTGTTGTGCAAACATTGTATATGTGCTTTTCTATGACACTTCACATTTACATTGTATATGATTATAGAACAAGTACAGTAACAATAATAACTCAGCATTTTTAAAAGGATTATTCTGAAATGAATTCTTAGTCATAGTCCCTATCAGAAAAGGAAATTTGTCCAGGGTTATAAGACAGATCAACCATCTCAAGCCGTCGAGCAATCATTACTCTAGTTTGTATGCTACTCTTACAACACTGAGTAAAGAAAACAACAATTAGTTTGAATATTATGACCAGCACAAGGATTCCAATAAATAATAGAAATAGGAATTCCATTCTGGATCGAAAAAGGGAACTGATACTGAAAAGGGAACCAATCAAGCAAATCAAACTGGGTGTAGGATCACTTAAGGCATCCACTTGCTTCTTCATGTGCTTTAGCAGAGATGACACATTGGAAGACTCATCAGGTATAAAAGCACAGCATCCAGTCTGAATGACTGTATATGTACCACCTTGGGATGCAGTAAGAATATCTAAAGCCATTCTGTTTTGAAGGACAACCCTTCTCATTAAAGGCATTTCAGTATTTAATAAGACTATTCCTGCTTGACTATCATTAAGCGCGTCTTGAGTAAATTTAGTCAGATCTTCCGTATGTAATAATGACATCTTTTAGCTCCAAAGAAGGAGCAAATATAGCTGCAAATATAGCCATACCAGTGGAACACTGAACAAGCCCATCCGGCCTTACAGAGAGGGAGATTGGCAACAGGTTTTAACTCAGCCTGACTCCTTCCCTGCTTTTAAAGGAAACTCAGGGTGCAATGTTTTAGCCATCCAGGCAGTAGCCAAGGCCAAAGATTTGTTCCACATAACCATTGAGTTCCATTAGGAGTCACTCGATAAATTCCTGGCCTTCAAGACCAGTCTGTTCCAAATTAATCACTTTCTTTAAGTATAATAATATTCCAAACAAATTATAAAATAGGTATACAGTTTAAGCATAACAAATGTTTAAATGAGGAGATACAAGGTTGGGAATACAGGCCTGGTCCGGAGTCTTGGGACAGCTGTCTACAACAGATGTCCTCTTCTTCTCCTCCTGGTTTGGTGCTTTTTGACAGGGCTGCAAACAGTCTTTTATTTGCTGTCTCTTTCAATAAATAAATTCTTCAGGTTACAGTCCAAGATCCTTAAGTTCCGGAAGCTCTGTGAAAGAATCAGCTACCAATCTTTCATTTTACTTTAAGTACCTCAATAAGACCGTGACAACAAAGTAATATATCCCTTAAGCAAAGTTGGTTCATATATTTCTTCATTTAATTGCTTAGGCTGTTTTATTATTTCAAAAGGAGACAGCCGATGTTTACAACAAGTATAGATCTAAGATTAAGGAGCACTAGCACAAGAGCTTTTGGCCGTGAGAGAGTAAACGCTTCTGAAAGCTTGCCAATTAAGTTCTAGTTGTGCCATTAGTTTAACCAGTCCTGAGGATCGAGGATGGTAAGCACAGTGGAAATGCTGCAATATTGGCCAAACATTACAAACAGATTTGAGTTCCCCAGTCACTGTGTAACTCGGGAGGAATTCCTCAAACAGGAATTATTCTCTCTAATAGTAATTAACCTACTGTTAAAGCCGTTGCTCTTCCGCAAGGAAAGGCCTCAAGACAATGTGAGAACGTGCAGATCATTACAAGACATATTTGTCCGTGAGATGGTGGCATTTGGACAATGTCCAATTGTCGTACCTCAAAGGGTCCCTTAAGAAGGGAAAGTGGCTTCGTGACTCATGAAGTGGCTTCTCTGGATTATACTTAGGGCATATAGCACAACAAGTAGAGGCTACAAATGAGCCACTGGGAGAAAGTTTCCAAAGTATTATTTTTCCCTTTTGTTGCAACCTATATATATATTTTTCTTCTTCCGTGGCAATTTCTTGAGCCTGTAGAAAGAAATCTTTTTACTGGGTTAACGGAGTTAACAGAAAGTAGCAGGCTTTCTTGCTGCTGGACAGTATATCCAGCTTGATAACATCCTCACTTATCATTTAAGTAAGACTCATTTGTAAACCAAATTAAACAATAGAATGCAGTCGTGATCTTCTCCCCTTGTGATGTTGGAAGCAAGGTAGCAAGGTTAATGGTTGGAGCAAATTATAAACTAGTTCCTGCGTCCAGGGGGCAGGCAGTCAAGACTTCTAGATGTCAGAGTCAAAGCATCTTTTGCAGCTTGAAATATCTCTGATGATGTCATCAGACATTCAGGTATCTTTTTGAGTGGCTTACAGCTTACACAGCAACAGATAGGAATCTCTAAGTTTCTATCAAGTTGTTCAACTTCAGTTTGCAAGGCTTCAGGAAAAAGAGCATGTTGAATTCTCAATGATTCCAAATGAAAATGAGGGAAAAAATTGAAAACATTAGTTTGGAGATTTGTAACCAGATGTTTCAGTAGAAGAATTCAGGATCCAGTCCAGTTCACAGGTAGGAAAAAAACCCCTCAAAGACAATTAACAGAACTAGGATCCAACATCCACAAATGAGTATTATAATTTTTCACTGAAATATAATTCTTCTCTCTAAAATCACCCTCATTTTTACCAAAGATAACCAAATTAAGACTAATTGGTTTGCAAAATAAGTTTAGTTTCAAGAAACTTGGCCCAATTATTTACATAAGTGCAGCAAGAATAGCAGTTGATCATATAGACTCTTAAATCTGCTTTGCTGGAATTTTTTTTAATGAGGAATCTCAGATTGAACTGTAAAGACTTCTCAAGGCCAGGAAAGCCAAGCCAAGGGCTTGCCGTCAGATTTTGCCTGCAGTACTTCCAGATTTGGGTGGATTCCTCTCTTCTTGAGGTCCCCCCAAATATTCCAAGTTTCCTCGCACCTGCCAGATAAGCAAGCTTCCTTACTTACCGGGTAAGATTGCTGGAATCTCTCTGTAAAGCAAGGTACCAGGCCTATTTTTCCAAGTGGCTTTATTTCCAGAAAGTCAACCTTATTCCTCAAATGCAGTATTGCCATATCCGAGTCTGTATGTGTCTCTCAAATATGACATTGCAGTCAAAGCTTTGGCAAGATAACCAATGTCCTGTTATAAGGAGAACAGATTCTTATTGAACTTATGCAAATAACTATATTGCCATGAAATAACCATACTCACAAAGAGTTTCCAAATTCTCAAGGGATCAGGTAGGGAGAAAAAGATAAATGTTTCGGTTTTGCTCACAAAGGTATAATTTCACTAAATTGCTGTAAGTCATAGCATAAGAGAAAAGAGAAAAATATTTTCTTAAATCTGAGAGAACAAAACAACACATCAAAACTCAGTGCTTCAAACAGAAGTCATAAAAAATTATAGTCATCCTCATCAGTTCAGACAGTCCTATATAATCGGTTGTTGATCTTAATCTTTCACTAGCAGTTTTATAAGGTCATTCGTTTCTCCATTAGATTTCTGTAATTTCTTACCCAGTTCAGTTCTATGATCTGAAAGTTTATCAGAAACCTGTAGTTTAGAATCTTGTGTCAGAATCCTTTCCAGGAATTTCTCTGAAGACGAAACATATTTGCAAAAGCAAAAAGCATCAGAGTAAAACAATAACTGACTGTAAACAACAAAAGACTTAAAAATGACAATTGACAGAGAAACTTGGTTATTTCTGTGATATACAACACCTTAAACTAATAATTAGAGTTACGGCTGATAGCCAGGACAGATCAGAATTTAGGAATGTTATATAATTTTCAAAACACTTATATCAATAACATTTACCCACATAATACCACCTAAGAAAGATTATCATCACTTATCTGACAGTGCTTCCAATGTAATTTAACATACCAAATAAGCCTAATTTGTTTAGAATTTTCCACCTTATAGGAAGAGAGAGCAAATTTCTTTGAAAAGTCTCAGGGACCCCTAAAAATCCCCAGAGAAATCCTCTTCCTTCTACCAGGTTAAAAGAAAGCCTTCATTCAGGATTTGATTTTGTTTATTTTTTTTGATGAGAAGCTTGTCAAAAATACCAAAAGATTTTAAAACACTTGTTCAAACAATGCTCACTGTGAAACAATGCTCAGTATCCATTCAAAGTGACAACAGAAGGAGTCAAAAATCTTAAGAGTGACCTCAGTCATTACTTTGACAAAACAGATTTGTCTTTTAGGTAGACTTACTCAAAGGAACACCTTTTATAATCTCTTTATCAAGTGCCAACCAAAAGTTCAAGACAATTATCCTTTGAGAGAAAACCAAATTTTAATTTCCGTACCAGTTTACTTTTTCATATTAAAACCCATTTACTTAATTAGATTCGTTTCAATCTTAGCCAACTTCACCAGGCATAAAACTCCTTCCAGAATTTCTCCTTCACAAACCTTCTACAACTTTCTTTTTGCCTTCAGAATTTGTCCCAAGTCTGTCTTTTTTTTTTCCACCTAGTACTTTAGGACAAATTTATCTTTCTTAACCCATCAAACAAAAATATTCCATTCCTTTTATACCTTCTTTACTGAAAACTTACACCTTACTTTCCTTGAATATACAGAGCTGTTTTTCTTATTAATTTCTAGCAGCTTTAATCACATATATTAGAACTGTTTAAGCTTTAACAAACTGTAGGAAACACTAAAATGGTAAGCAATTATGAATTGTCTTTTATATCAGCATTCTAAACACTTTTCATAATTTCTAGAAACACGCCACACTTTACAGTAAAAGACCCAAAGACTTTTAGCCTCTCTGCAATAAGAAGGCAAAAGCAGATAAACTTAGATACGTTTAGCAATTATGTTTCAGTGTTCTATCCAATCCAAAAATGACCCAGATACTCAGATTTTTTATCGTTTAACTTAACTTGGCAAAACTCAAGATTGTTGCCAAAAAGAATTTCGAAGGCTGTTTTTTTTCCAACTATACAGACCATAAAATAGTTATTGTAGCCACTTTTATCTATTTAAACCGTTTGTTTCCAACAATTATGTTCAGATCACCTATGAAAATGTCACGAGACATTAGACAAAACTGATCATTTAAAGCTATTATTTTGCTGACGAATTTCTAACAGACAACATGGGCTTATTTGACTAGTAAACCCAGGCTTGCATGCCTGCATCATATGCAAATACCAACAACTCTTGAGGGCATGCCTTTTCAATCAAACCAACAACTTAAACTTTCATTAACCAAAGATTAATCTGTGTCATGTTAACTTGAAAGACATTTGGGTTAAAACTTTTTAGAGAAACTTTTTGTAAGTGCTTACTTTAAGTCAATTGAATGGAGCTCTTTAGAAATTGTACCATCCGGAGGTAAAATGTAAAAACTTTTGTAACATATATAGACACACACAGACAGACTTAGGTGTTCTCATAGCAGACCACGGTGAAAAAACTTTTTTTCCCAGATTTTTTCCTGTTTCTTATTCTTTCTTTTGGCCTTAGCAATCTGGCTTGGGATCCCCCTTTGTTAAGCAATTGCAATCACAGCACGAAGCCAACTGGAGTCTGGAGGAAAGGCTGCCCATCCAGGAACTGATCCGAGCTGTTTTAGAAGCTCGATTTCCCGCTTCTCTTTTAATATTGTTTTGCTATAAAGTACGAACAACTTCTAAGGACAGTGTCGTGGGTCAGAAAGTGTGCTGCTTGTGAGTGTTACTCCTTATAGAAAGGTCATAAACACTCTCTTACGTGCCTCGGTTTTTCCCTCTGGCCGCCTAATACTGCCGTGGGAGCTCGGAGTGCAGGGGTGACCAGCCCTTATGTGCGCATCCCTGGACGAGCCTGTAATTAATTACCATGAATGAGAGTGGAGTTCCCTATGGGACCGCTGCACGTCACGAGGATTGATCCTCTGACACTGCTGCTGAGGTCCTTAGTCACCTAAGGGTGCCTTTTGGTAAAGGCAGGAAGGAGCAAGTGTCCCTTTTCTTCGGAGCTGAACACGTTCAGTCTCTCATTTCTCTATCAAGCAGTTTGTTCAGACTTTATAAACACAATTCTTTCCAATTTAAAGCCAAATTAAAAACGTCAGCCTTCCCCATTCACTCCCAAGTTCCTCTAGGCTCCTCTGGCCTAGGAACTGTACCAGTATCCCTCAAACCTCTAGTCTTAAGACCTTATCCAGCTCATATAAACTCTAGGACCATCAACTTAAAATAAGGAGGTCTGGGTTTCAGGAGAACTCACCAGGGTCACCTGAAGAATGCAGTGATCCGGGGGGCTCAATGAGCCCTTATTGGTACCGAATGCTGGTTCAGTGTAGATTCCAGGTGGCCTCCGGTGGGTTTCTCTGAAATCCTGCCAACTACGCCAAGAACTGTTGACAAAAATAATCCATAACCAATCTATAAATCAAAATTTGGGTGAGTTTATTCTGAGCTTAAATCTGAGGACTATAACCCGGGGCCTTTCTTCCTGAAGGAAGAAAGGGCACCAAAGAAGTGGGGTGCACAGAGTGGTTATATACCCCCAGAGAGGATGTTTCACATAGGATTGAAATGTCCCTTTTACGATAGTGGCGAGACTGCTCTGTCTGCACAGCGATTGATGGAAACAGCAGGTAGGTCTTCTGTCTCAGTGAACGCAGCAGGGTGGCAGTCTGTTGTCTCCAGCTGAGTGGTCACAGGTGAGCTGGGTGGTCAAAGGTGAGCACAGCAATCAGTTCCTAGCCTAAGGAAAAATGCTTATCCCTAAGGAAATGCTAATGTGGGGGGAAGTTGCACCTTTATCTCAAGGGCCTTTGTTCTGGCCATAGGAAATGTCTAAGCAGATATACAGTGCGTGCTCAATAACCACAGTCAGGCCCTTTTGGAAAAAACAAAGTCAGGCCGAATTAGGTTTATACCAAATGGCTTCCTCATATACTCCAATATATCCTATTGCTTGCCATTTTCATTTGTCAAGTGCTCCCCAAGCACTTTGCCGAGTGCGCCACAGGCAGGTAGTCTGCTGAGTGGTGACCAGGTACTGTGCTGAGTGCTCACCTGACAGGTGATATCCTGAGTCCTCACCAGATAGGAACTGTGCTGACTGCTCACCAGCCTCTCTGCTAAATCCTCACAATGAAGGCACTATGCTGAGTACTCACCTGGCTGTCACTGTGCTGAATGCTCACCAGGCAGACACTGTGCTTATCACTCACCTGGCATGAACTTTGTGAATGTTCACCAGGCACTGTGCTGAGAGCTCACCATGCAGGCATTGTGCTGAGTGCTCACCAGGAAGGCACTAGGCTGAGTGAGCACCGTGCACAGTGCTGAGTTCTCACAGGTGTCAACGAAAATAATCCATAACGAATCTATAAATGAAAATTTGGGTGAGTTTATTCTGAGCTAAAATGTGAGGACCATGGCCTGGGGCCCTTATTCCCAAAGGAAGAAAGGGCACCAAAGAAGTGGGGTGCACAGAGTGGTTATATACCCCCAAACAGGATGTTTCACGTAGGATCGAAACGTCCTTTTACAACAGTCGTGAGACTCCTCTGTTGGCACGGTGATTGATGGAAACAGCGGGTAGGTCTGCTGTCTCAGTGAACACAGCAGGGTGGCAGGTCTGCTGTCTCGAGCTGGTGGTCACAGGTGAGCTGGGTGGTCAAAGGTGAGCACAGCAATCAGTTCCTAGCCTAAGGAAAGATGCTTATCCCTAAGGAAATGCCAATGTGGGGGGAAGTTGCACCTTTATCTTAATTAAGGCCATTTGTTCTTGCCATAGTAAATGTTTTAAAGCAGATATACAATGCGTGCTCAATGGCCGCGCTGAGGCCCTTTTGGAAAAAACAAAGTCAGGCCGAATTAGGTTTACACCAAATGGCTTCCTCATATTCTCCAATATATCCTATTGCTTGCCATTTCTATTTGTCACAGGAAGACACAGTGCTGAGTGCTCAACATGCAGGCGTTATGCTGAGTGCTCACCAACCACTGTGCTGAATGCTCAAATGGACAGCACTCTGCTGAGTGCTAAACAGGTAGACATTGTGTTGTGCTCCCAAGGCATTGTGCTTAGGCATTGAGCCTTCTGGGCTCTTGATTGCTCATCCTCCTTGCTCATGTCATCTCCATAACTGTACACAAATATCCATCACAACCCTGCCCACAGCTCCTTGGGGATGAAGCCAGGGCTCCAGCTTTGAGGAGGCAGAACTGAATTTAGACCTCTTTTTTTTCTACCAGTTCTGTGTCCTGGAAAAGCCATTGTGGCTCTCAGGGCTTCCCCACTCTCCCAACTTGCACAATGGTGATGATGCTCAAAACTACTACCTAGGCACATGGTCAGGTGTATATGAGATGACATCTACAACACCTGTGGGCTAGCGTCACATGTGTCTGATGCACAAACTTACAGATGAAATAACTACAAGGAAGCGTGGGATATACCATGGACTATCTCTCAAAGCCTGCCTGGGTTTCAGCTGTGTGATCTTGGGAAATTCACTGCCACTCCAGGCCTCATATTCAGGCCTGTATCTTTAAAGGGTTGAAATTAAATGAAATTCAGATATTCATCTAATATCATCCACTGACATTAAACCTTCCAGGGTCTCCTGTTTTATGGACCCAAGTACCTCATGTTGGCCTATGTGTTCTTCACAATGGCTCCCAATGCTCCCTGCCTCCTGGTGTGCATATCCTCATGTAACGATGATGTGGTTAGTTACTGGCTTCTGAACAACTTAACACAGCCAAGGTGATGGGATCATGTCCAAGTTTTTTGTTTTTTTCAGATTGGCACCTGAGCTAACATCTGTTGCCAATCTTTTTTTTTTTTTTTTTTTTTGCTTATTCTCCTAAAGTCCCCTGGTACATAGTAAATGTTTTTGGGTGTGTATGTGCAATAGTTTCTATGCAGGTATTATATTTTTCAAACAGAAAAGATAGGCTATTGAATATACCAAGAAAATGGCTAAGTTGATCAAATTTTTTCAATGTGTGAAGTCTTTAGAGAGCAAATATCATTATTAGGAGCATAGAAAATGGAGCAAACATCTCATGCTCAAATTCTAGCACAGTCACTTACTAGATATGTGTATTGGGCAAATTACTATGTCATTGGTGCCTCTGTTTCTTCATCTGTCAGTTGGCAATAATGATAAGTGTACCCACTTTGTAAAGTCATGGAGAGTATTAAAGCAGTTAATGTCTGTAAAATGCTTGGAACACCTAGCATATCATAAGCACTGTATCTATGCATTATAAATAAAATTTAAAACATCTTCTGACACTGTTCATAAGCTCCAGAGGGTGAGGTTAGTGCCTGGATGTATGTAGAAAGCACTCCATGACATACAATGAATAAAAGAATGAACAACACTGTTGAATGCTTTGCCACTGTCACATATGTCATCCTACAGGCATTCCCAAGCAGAATAACACCCAAACCTATGTGTTCTGTCCTTAAGCGTCTTCTTTGATTCTATCCGGGAATCACTGGGGCTTCTTGGACCCTAGTGACGATACCCTCTAAAGGTTCTCTTCTCTGTGTCACCAACCCCAGTCCTTGTCCTAATTGCTGCAGCTCACAGGGTCTGCACTCTGATTCCTTTTCTTCACACTAAGGAGAAGTGCCATCCCCAGATCTGGGCACGCACAGAACATGAGCCTTCTAGAAATGTTTCCCTGGCCTGTGGCAGGTAGAAACATGCAGTGACAGGGTGGGATTTGTGTAAAACTCTCCAGGTGTTGTCAGAGGGGTGGAGTCAGGAGAGTTATCAGCAAGGACTGGTCCTGCTGGTGGGCCTTGATTGTTAAATTGTGTGTGTGTGTGGGGGGGCATGGCTGTTTCATAGTTCCTAGCATAATACCTGCAATATGATGGTTCATGAAATCAGAATCATCCTAATGAGGTCCAAATTAATCCAATGTCATCTGTTCCCTGACCAATTCGCTAATCCAATAGTGATTTATAGTAGTGATGTTTGTATTCTATCATCTCCTTTTCATTGATTGGCTGGTGTAATTCAATTATTCTTTACATATCTTGTATATCTTCACATAGTAAAGAAAAAGTGAGTTTTAAAACAACTCTCCTTCAAAGAGTCTCCCTAGCATATTGAATTAATAACAGAAGCCATTGATGGAAAATTCACAAAAAAATTTTTGAGCCTTAGACTCTGGTTTTAGATCTTCCTAATTGGTAAATTATCTTGATTTCTGATTACTTTCTTGAGATTAGTGCATTTAGAACTATGTAGGAGTGCACCCTCATGCCACTTGAGAAGTAGTGGTGGGACTCTAGGATGACATTTGTTTCATTTTGTGTGTGAATGAGAGTTTACTGCCCCTTGCAGTGTGGGCCAGCGTATACTCCTTTTCTTGGGAAAAATGTTCCCTAACCACATTTTTTTGAGGAAGATCAGCCCTGAGCTAACTACTGCCAATCCTCCTCTTTTCACTGAAGAAGAGTGGCCCTGAGCTAACATCCATGCCCATCTTTCTCTGCTTTATAGGTGGGATGACTACCACAGCATGGATTTTGCAGATTGGTGCCAAGTCCACACCCGGGTTCCGAACCGGTGAACCCGGGCTGCCAAGAAGCGGAACGTGCGAACTTAACCACTGCACCACCAAGCGGGCCCCCTTAACCACTTTCTCTGTGCTTTATTTTCACTCCTGCCTTGACCGGTGCTGTCCAATAGTAGCATTGACTCTATAACATAAAATCAAAACTTTCTAGTGGCCACATTTAAGAAAATAAAAACAAACAGCTGAACCTACTTTTAATAGTATATTTTAACTCATTATAACCATGATATTATCATTCGTGCATGCAATGCATATAAAAATTAATAATGAGAGAGTTTACATTCTGGGTTTTTTTTTATTGGTTCCACAAATCCAGTTTGTGCCTTCCAGCTGTAGCATAATCTCCATTCGTAACTTGAATTTTTTCAGTTATACATTCTATGTATTGAGATATTATAACTTTGACAGTTGTAGCATAAGATTCACATCTCTAAGTTGTTGCAAACATACTTAAAAGATTTCCATTTAAGGCTCACGTAGGATGAATAATGAAAAGTTTCTCTTGGGTCTAGTAAGAAAGGAGTCAGTGTGGCCTTACCAAGGGAATCACCCATAGAATAGTGAGGGCGGATGGAGTGTGGGGGGTCTGAGGAGGTGGTGGGACAGAGACACATAATATAGATGATCTTTTCTCAACGGTTCACCACTACAGAGAAGGAGTTATAGACAGCAATTTCTCTGTGAAATGTGAGGAAAGTTAAGTGACTTTGAATATGTATGAAGGAATAAGGAAAGTGGGGGATATTAAAAACAGGCTGTAAATTACTGACACATAAAAAGAAAGTAAAATTTCCAGGCTTTATGGATGCTTCCCAGTTGAGGTAGATGATATTGGATATACAGTGGTACCAACATATGTTATGTGCTTTTCTTAGCAGTTAACATAAGACTAGCAGCAGGTAAGGCATGGCAGATAACCAGGATCTTCTGGGTTTGAAGTTTTACGAGACAGATATGAGCAGTAAGAAAGTTTGGATCATTCCAAGGGAATTATTGAGATCATAGCCCATGGAATCCTGGGATGATAGGAGAAGAGAATGAAGAGAGGAGAAATGAAGGTGAGGGTGTGGTGATCTGGCCTTATTTCCAATCTCGAGGAACGAGTATCTATTGTATGAGCATTTGAGTAAAAACTGGAAATCAGGAATTGGTGGTGGGTGGATATGTTTTCTGAGTTATTTATTTTTGCACATGACCATTTGGGTTGATGGAAATATCTGGGATGTGGGAGTGAGTCACTAAGAGTCAGGTAGATAATTTCACTATTAATTTAAGCTCTAAAGGAGCTCTGCATACCAAGTGGCCAATGGGAGAAAACATTTGCAAAACATATTCCTAGCAAAGCACACGTATTTATAATATATAAAGAGCTCTTACAACCCAATAGTAAGAAGACAAGCAACACTTCCCTGCTTGCCAGGAGACAGAAGATCAGGCATGTGATGAGCACCATGAATCCTGCCAAGCAAATGAGAACAATGGTCTAGAAGGGGAGATATGGGCAGACAATTGCTCCTGTGAGTCACCTCCTGTAATTCCCCCAGGGCTGCTGCTGTCCCCTCACTGTGTTGCAACACTCCGTGACATGGGTTGGCCAACTTTCATCATCACCCAAGACCCTGTTTGCAGGGTTATCGTTTATGGGTCAGAGCATCAAGATATTCCCTCCCCACCCTGGGCTGCGGCTTCCTTGAGGTTGACTAGAACTCTCAGTCAAGGCACCATTTCTGTTGGGAGAATACCCTGGAAGTGAATGGAGTGGACAATGCATGTGTGTTTTACTTTTTTAAATAAAACTTTTCAAACACAGAAAAGTAGAACAATATCAGAAACACCCATCACCTAGATTTAACAATGTACATTTTAGCCAATTAAAACAATATTTCTTCCAATGTGTAAATTATTAACACTTGCCACCCTTGCTTCAATGAAAATGGATATTGAAATACCAAAGTCAAGTAGACATCGTGAGGTTTCAACCCCATTTTGCACCTCTGAAAAATCAGGGAATTTTGCTAC
This sequence comes from Equus caballus, assembly GCF_041296265.1. Taxonomy (NCBI): domain Eukaryota; kingdom Metazoa; phylum Chordata; class Mammalia; order Perissodactyla; family Equidae; genus Equus; species Equus caballus. The sequence continues at coordinate 25,807,449 of NC_091687.1, forward strand.
ATATTCAAGGCCATTATCGCACGACAAGAGAGTAACAAATTAAATCAAACTTATACCTCTGGGCACGGAGAACTGAAATTGGGCCGGGCCATCTTATGATGGTCGTGGGGAGAATGGGTCATCATAACTGGCAAGCCCATGGGATCTCTCTAAATTTGTAAATTCTCACTCAAAAGCTTTCTCCTCTGCCTAGAAAAATATTCATCCTCTTCTCCTTTACTGAGTTGTTTTATGCTCATTTTTGAGGATTCTCTTATAATGTAATTTCCTCCAAGAAGCCTTCTCAGATTACCACTCCCAATCATGGATTGGTTCGCATCACCTAATTTATAATTTTCAATCACCTATCATTGTTGTTACCAACTACAACATAAACTCCAGGAGGGTTTGGACACACAGCACCTGTTGTGCATGGGGGGAGGGTTTCAGGTCCCTGTACTTGTGCAACCTCTCTCCAGCCAATGTGTCGTCCAATGCGGAGTTACAACAAGTGCCTTTTCAAGTTAAAATTAATTTTAATTAAGTAAAACTAAAAATCTGGTACCTCAGTACCATTAGAAATTGGTAACCATAAATCCTAGTCACAATAATGCAACTTCAAGTACTCGATAGCCACAGGTAGTTACGCACTGGACAGCACAGATATAGAACATTTCCGTCATTGCTGAAAGCTCTAGTGCATGGTGCTGATCTAGAGCAGGACTTGGAAAACTACAGCCTGTGGGCCAAGTCAAGCTCATTCCTATTTTTATACAGCCTATGGATGTGGAAAAAGGTCCACCCTGCCACACTTGTCAATGCTGGTTCACACACAGCTAGAGGCTCTCACTGACCAACTGGCCAAGTGGCTTTCAGTGCAGAGATAAGGAAACAGAGTCCAGAGAGGGGAGGTGACTAGCCTGAGCTCACAGAGCTGTCTAAGAGAAGGCCTCTTATATTCCACTGGGTCTCCTTTACTCTCCCTCAACGGTGGGTAAAGCCTGAGGGCCTATGCCACCTCCCACTAGCCTGAGAAGGTTCCATGCTCTCTCCGCTCCAGTCCTCCAGATTCCCAGGAACAACCTCAGGTTTAGAAGTTGGAAACCTACTCCTGCCCCAGTGATCAGGAAGCCTTCCCATCCACAAAGATACTGATCTTGTCCAGGGTAAGGCTCTGTAGCTGGGTACCATTCTGAGTCAGTCACAGGAATTCCTCAAAGATGGCAACTCTGTCCAGTCTCCTCATCAATGGTGAGAAGTTACACAGACGGTCCCCCAGTGTGGTTACTGTGGGGACAGACCTAGAAGGGCACAGGGATGCATAAGGGTGTCTGGAATTCTGCCCTGATTCTAGGTCCTGTTCAAGAGAACTTTCTATAAGGATGTGAACATTTGTCTGCCCTACCCAGTACAGTCATTATTAGTCCTATGTTGTTATTGAGCAGTTAAAATGTGCCTACTGGGCATGAACAAGGAGCTAAATTTCTCATGCTTTTTAATTTAATGTAATTGATTTATAAATAAGTAGTCACAGGGAAATGTTGGAGAAAGGATTGCTGAAAATACAAAAGAAAATGAGAAGACTGGTCAAAATCAATATTTTCAGAAGTCTAGAAATTAACCAAAGGCTTACAGCAATCTGAGGACTGTTTGGTTAAGAAAAACTTGATTCTTGGTGAAGTGAGTAAGCTCTGTGGCATTATAACTTGCACTATTTCCATCCTGCCCTCACAGTATTCTCAATAACTTTGAAAACCGTCAGTCTCAGAACCATGGTAGCTCTGAAAACCAATACCTTAGCAGCCATAATGGATTTGGAGCTCCCAAAAGACCCATCCCCACTGAACTGTCACTATTTGACCCGTCTGGCAGCTCCATGAAAAAGCCTCACTCTCAGGGCTTCTCTTTAGTTGACTCAGAGGTTGCTCAGTGAGGAAAGCTTTTCCCCAGAGCACTTGAAGAAAAAACATCAGTGGTAAGTGTTTTACATTTCAGAGGACTGAGTGAGCTATACCAGTTGAGGCAGGCAAGAGGTGAGCAGAAGCATAAAAGAAAAATTGTGGGAATGAAATGTCCATAGGGGGCTTTGGAAAGCTCAAGTGGAGTTGTGGTTATCTAGAAGGCTGTAAGTGTGCAGGGCTCTGTGCATAACCAGGAAAGACTTGAGAAGGTCTTAATCTCTCACCGTTAGCTGAAAGTTTGGTTTATCTGAAAAATTGATTAAAGTAATATGCTGTATTAATAGAGCAAAGGACAAATACCACATAATCTCAATACACGCATGGAATATAGGTTTCACAAAATACAAATCCTTCAGGATTAAAAAAGAAATCACTCAACATATTAGGAATACAAAGAAATTTTCTCAACCTGATAAATATCATCCTTGAAAAGCCCACAGCTAACAACATACTCAATGCTGAAAGACTGAAAATTTCCCCCTAAGACCAGGGACAAGACAGCAATGTCTGCCCTCATCTCATGTGGTAACCACATTGTACTAGAGGTTCTAATGAGGGCAGTTAGGCAAGAAAGGGAAATAAAAGGCATCCAGGTTGGAAAGGAAGGTGTAAAACTATTTCCTTTTGCAGATGACATATCATATATAGAAAATCCTAAGAGATAAGCAGATGAACACACGGTATGTGAACCCTATCCCAACAGGTGTATAAAGACTTAAATTGCCTCATGTGGTTAGTGGATACACTACTAAACAGCACAGTTAGACGGCTGGATCCTAAGTCAACTGGTTCTAGGCCCCCATCTTCCATGAATCTTGACTAAGGCATGATTCCTACACACTATATTCCATGGCTCCCAGCACGAGGTACCTCCATGACTTCTGAGTTTACACAGGCTTCCTTGAGGTTCTAAACCTGTTGGGCTCACTAGTTTAGGAAGAAGCTGGATTTTAGGTAACCGTTCTATATTCCAAGGCTTCTCTTCCATAACAGCTGGAACTGAGAGACTATGGACTGGGAATACTTTTACAGAAGGAGAACTTTCCAGAGTCATTAGGTCCTGAGTTGAAACTCAACTGAATGCTAAAACTTGACAGTCAGAAAAATAACTCCTGACACTGCTGTTTCGGAAGAGCTGTTTGAGCTGAAAGACACGGCAATATTTCCGAGGTCAGAATCCTAGGCTCCGTGGCCTCTGAGAGTTTTCAGCTACTGAATGAATCTCACCATTTATTTTTTCTTGTCTCAATGAACACTAGACCAGGTATGTGTACCAAAGGATGTCTTGTTCCTGGCTATGACTTAGCTTTGTGGCCCTGGGCCAGCTATTGAAACTCTCAGTGCCTATTTCTTAATTTGGAAAACAGGAATAAGGACGTGTCTTCATGAATTTTTAAGAAAAGTCAAACTCTGACTACGCAGTGCCCAAAGGTCAGTCCTTACATGAGAACAGAGTGGCCAAGCAACTCCATTCTCACCGCATCCTTAATACTTCTCCTGTTCTATTGGTGTTTGCTGGTGCTTGGCTGGGTTATGTCCTCGGAATAGAGTAGGTTGGTGACAGTTAAATTCAGCTGGAAATGCTGGGGACTGGGATCGCTTCTTGGCTTGTCTGTCAGTAGATGAAATGGTGCCTCCACTCGTAGAATAAACAGAAAGTATAAAATTCCTCGATCAGGAGAAGATTTTGACAAACACGTCATTCCAGCCAGGTCCACTTATACCTGGCAACATGACCTGAGCTGGGTTTTTAAGGGTGGGCTGCTGAAGACCCTTCATCTCCCTGCTCACATTGAACCCATTCATATGTCTACCTGTCCAACTTTGAACCAAGAATTATGAGAGTTCACTAGGATGGGGGAAGAGGAGATTGGGCCTCTTGGGGGGCATAGTCAACAAGTGCAGTTGCTGATCACCCCAGTGGCCATCTGTCACATACCTTTTCTGACCCAGGTTCCTAATGGGGCTTTCTGCCTCTGGTCGTCTTCCCCCTCCCAATCCATTCTCCAAACATCACCTAGAAGATGAGCTTTCTAAAGCAGGACTCTGAATGTGTAGTGTCCCCCCATGAGCCATTCCATTGCCCAAAGACCCTGCCCACATCTTTAGCCTCAACTGTCACCTCTCCTGTGTCAAACTGTATGGTTCAGCCTCACCAAACTTCTAACAGCTTCCCCAAATATGCCCTGATCTTTCTCTCTAGGTGATAGACACATGCAGGACCACTCCCCATCTCTTCCCCCTTTCTAGGTCCTGTTCCCCATCACATCTCTGTTTCCTCATCACTTCCTCAGAAAACTTTTCAAGACATGCCTCTGTGTCCCTCCTTGAGGTTCCCCCAGGCTCTAGAAATTCTCTGATTATAGCAATCATCAAAATGTACCATCAGTGCCTATTTACTTCCCTTAAGTATTTATTGAATAAGTAAATGAGAATGAAACAATGCATGACTCATAACTAAGGGGTCTAAGAAGTCAACTCAGGACCCTTCACGTTTTGAGTTGGAAAAATTGATGTGTAATAATAACCATTCCCTTGGGTGCAGTTGCTTGATGTCATCTTCCTGCCTCCTGTTGGATGACACACTTCCATGGGTATCTAGATAGACCCCCTTTCACCTCCAGAGCCTCCATCCATTACTTTGCTACTGAGAAAACCCATCCTTCCTCACAGCCCTATCTCTTCCAGCCACGAAACCAGACCCCATCTTGCACCTGTCGCATGCACATCAACCACCAGTTAAGTTGCACGCTGCCAGTGGGATGAGGCATTCAGGATGTTGTCTGAAAGCACTTGCTTCACCATGAGGTGGTCCAGATTGGAGGAGAACAGTGCCTGGATGGTGGCCAACATGTAATCCAAACTAGAGACAGAGACCAAGGGAACTCCTGAGATCCTGCTTTATACAGCCAGAGACCTAGGGACAAGTAGTGCAGGGTTATCTGGCTGTCTCTTCTCCCAGGCTAGGAAAGAGACCCTGACCAGGAAGAAAAGGCTTTCTGGAGTTTGGAATAGAAGCAATAACAGTGACAATAATGAACACCTACTGAGCACTTCTGAGAAGAGACTTACACATTCCCTCACCATTACTGTGGTGGAAAGTATTATTATAATTATCCCCATGTTAAAGACAAAGGAACTGAAGTTTAGAAAGATTAAAAGATAGCACTGTGTCCCATGATCCCCCTCTTCCCCTGTGTGGATGTCCTAGTTTCTCCACCCATCCCTCAGAGACCTGGATTCAAACCCATGTGCACTTCTTGGCCCGTTTGCTTCACTTCTCTGAGCCTCAGTTGCTCCATCTGAACAACAGGAATGTTCATTTTATCCACCTCATGGAGGCTTCTCCGGGACTTAAATGAGGTGATCATGAATGAAAGTGCTCAGCAGGGAGCTTGGCCATGGTTAATGTCATTATTGGGCTGATATTTGCCAAAAGTGCCAGGAAGAGTTGAAGTAGGTGGATGTTGGGGCTTAATGGTTTTCCCACCCCTGAGACCTATGGAAGGAGACGGCAGGATTAGGGATGTAGGGGAGAATGGGAAGCATGTCAGTGACTTCCAGATCAAGGATGAGCCACAGGAGCTCATCAGAGACACCTGCCACCGGCTCAGCCACTTTTTCCAATCTCTTCAACTTAGATCAAGTCAGGGAGTGTGATACTTCCAGCTTTGCTTTTTGTTCTCAGGATTCCCTTGGCGGTTTGGAGTCTTGTTGTGCCATATAAATTTTAGGATTGTTTGTTCTATTTCTGTGACAAGTGTCATTGGAACTGTGATGGAGATGGCATTGAATCTGTAGATTGCTTTAGGGAGTATGGACATTCTAGCTGTGTTAATTCTCCCAATCCAAGAGCATGGAATACCATTCCATTTCTTTGTGTCTTCTTCTATTTCTCTGAACGATGTTTTATCATTTTCAGTATAAAAGTCTTTTACCTCTTTGGTTCAGTTTCTTCCCAGGTATTTTATTCTTTCTGCTGTAATTGTAAATGGGATTTATTTCTTAATTTCTCTTTCTGCTACTTCCTTGTTAGTGTATAAAAAAGCAACTGATTTCTGCACGTTAACTTTGTATTCTACAACTTTACCATATTCATTTCTTATTTATTTATTTTTTTATTTCATTCATTCATTCATTATTGTGGTAACATTGGTTTACACCGTTATGTAAATTTGAGGTGTAAATCAGTAATTTCGATTTCTGTGTAGAGTATATCATGCTCACCACCCAAAGTGCAATTACAACCCATCACCATACACATGTGCCTCATCACTCCCTTCACCATCCTCCCTCCCTCCTTACCCTCTGGTGACCACAAATCCAATCTCTGTCTCTATGTGTTTGTTTATTGTTTTTTATTTATGAATGAGACCATACAATGTTTGACTTCCATACTATGACTTATTTCACTTAGCACAGTGGACCCTCAAGTTCCATCCATGTTGTCACAAACGGCCAGATTTCATCCTTTTTTATGGTGAACAGTATTTCATTGTGTATATATACCACATCTCCTTTTTTCTATTTTAAAGATTTTAGTTTTCCTTTTTCTCTCCAAAGCCCCAAGGTACATAGTTGTGCATTTTTAGTTGTGTGTCCGTCTAGTTGTATACCACATCTTCTTTACCAATTGGCCCTTGATGGGAACCTTGTTTGCTTCAAAGTCTTGGCTATTGTGAATGATGCTGCCATGAACATAGGGGCGCATACATATTGACATGTTCATGTTTTCATCTTCTTTGGGTAAATACCCTTTGTTGGAATAGCTGGATCATACGGTAGTTCTACTCATAATTATTTTGAGGAATCTCCAAAGTTTTTCCATTGTGACTGCACCAGTTTGCACTCCCACCAGCTGTGTATGAGAGTTCTCTTTTCTCCACATCTTCTCCAACACTTATTTCCTGTCTTGCTAATTATAGCCATTCTGACGGGCATGAGGTGATATCTCATTGTAGTTTTCATTTGCATTTCCCTGATAATTACTCACGTTGAACATCTTTTCATGTGCCTGTTGGCCATGTGTATATCTTCTTTGGAGAAATGTCTTTTGCCCATTTTTTTATTGGGCTTTTCAATTTTTTCTAGTTGATATGGATGAGTTCTTTATAGATTTTGGATATTAACCTCTTATAAGATATATGGCTTGCCAATATATTCTACAGGTTGTTAGGTGGTCTTTTTGTTTTGTTGGTGGTTTCCTTTGCTGTGCAGAAGCTTTTTAGTTTGATGTAGTCCCATCTGTTTATTTATTTTTTTACTGTTTCTCTTGCCCGGTCAGACATCGTACTTGAAAATACACTGCTAAGACCAATGTTGAAGAGGACAGTGCCTATGTTTTCCTCTAGAAGTGGTATGGTTTTAGGTCTTACATTCAAGTCCTTTAATTCATTTTGAGTTAATTTTTGTGTATGATGTAAGATAATGGTCTTTCATCCTTTTGCAGGTACCTGTCCAGTTTTCCCCATACCATTGATTGAAGAGACTTTCCTTTTGTCCATTGTATGTTCTTTGCTCCCTAGTCAAAAATTAGCTGTCCATAGATATGTGGGTTTATTTACCTTGCTCTGAATTCTGTTCCATTGATCTGTGTGTCTGTTTTTGTGCCACTACAGTGCTGTTTTGATTACTATAGCTTTGTAGTATATTTTGAAATCAGGGAGTGTGGTACCTCCAGCTTTGTTATTTTATTCTCAGGATTCCCTTTTTTACCAAACCAATGTACGTTTGCTCCTGGTGAGTTAAATCAGGCTCTCCACCAGAATTAGCTATCTCACAAAGTAAGGCATATTTGCAGCAAATAGGAGACTATGAGGAATCATCTCCCAAGTCATGGCCTCCCTGAACAAAGGGAAGAAGGGACATTTATTTCAGATAAGAAATGAATATTCAAAAGGGTGAGGTGGGTATTTCCTTGCACAGGCTCAGTTTGAAAACATGCTTCCACATACACTGTAGGTTATGGTAATAAGGCCTAAGCTCCTCCTGGAGAAATCTTAGCATTAAAAATAAGGCAAAGGTCATAGGTATTGCTCTTGTGATGAGGCTTGGTCTGATTCAGGGAGCTTGGTGTTTGCATCTCCTTAACATAAGGAAAAGTAACAACTTGGAGAAACAGTTAAAATATCCATACCCACCCTTGAGTTTCTCGGGGTAACTAGTCAGTGACATGAATCCTTCCTCTGGTTTTATCCTGCGCCTTGTTCTTGAGGGGCACAGGTCGAAGCTCCATGTTCTGTGACTGCTGAGCATGGGCCTTATCATAGGGAGCAAAAGAGGAGCTGAATTTCCAGCTACTCTCAAATAGGTTTGTGGTTCACCACAGGCATAGCCCCAAGTTATTCATAACAAACACCTGTAATTTTATACCCTCAATGTGTTTAGTATATGTTTAGGATCTGGGCATACTTGCCCCCGATTCCACCAGTTCTTTATAGTCTAGAAACTTAATTGTCTATCCTTCTATGATGGACCTAGTCTTGCTGCCCAGGAACATGCCACCCCCTTAGAAGCATACCATCCCTAATTGGTGTCGGGTTGGTTAGGATCCAGGGAAGAGCCTGGGGTGAATAGGGAGTCATTACTAATCTGTATAGTGTCACCAAAGCGAGAGTTTCAAAACAGAGAGTGGTTTGCAGGAAAACTCTGAGTCATCAAGTGTCTGTGATGACCTCTCTTGATGTTCAGGCATGGGCGCCTTTTTTACTCCTGTGTGGTGGATCCAAGGGGCGACTCCTTAGTTTTGGGAAAAGCATGTGATTAGTAACACCAAGCGAGGCCCTACCCAAACAGGACATAGTAGATCTTGGAACAAACCACTTTTCCAAGTTTTAAGGAAGACCCAATCTCCTGGCTCATGTGGGTGGAGTTTGGCCTCCACGGACAAGGGAAGTCAGAAGTTTCCATATTTATTGAGTTCTTCTACCACCTACTTCAGATTGATTATGTGTTTGATTGCCATGGAAACCTCTTTGTCTGTGTTTCTAGCGAATATGAGTCCTTAGGGAACAGCCTCCCTTGGGTGATTTCCAAGGGGCTAAGCTTCAGTTTGCCTTTTGAAACTACCCTTGTCTTAGTGAGGGCTATTGGCAGTAATTTAACCAATTTTCCTGCATCTCTTGGCACAATTTTGCTAATGTTTTCTTTAAAGTTTGATTGATCCACTCAGTTTTTCCAGAAGTTGTGGTCTGTTTGCAGCATGTAGCCCTCCGTTTAATTTTTAAAACTCTGGCTACTTTGGAGGTTATTTTTGATATAAAAGTTGGCCTGGTGTCACTCTGAATTGATCTAGGCAACCCCAAATGGGCAATTATTTCTTTTAACACTTTTATTACCGCATTCGCCCCTCCTGACCTACAAGGAAGGGCTTCAATGCATCCAGTAAATTTATCCACAAACACCAAGAGGAATTTGTACCCTCCAGGGGCCATGGACATAACAGTAAAATCAGCTTGCCAGTCTTGCCCCACTAAAGTTCCCCCAATTTGCATTGCTTTGGCCAGGGTAGGTACAGGAGGTCTGGTGTATGCATTATTCTTCTGGCTATAAATGCACTGCCCAGTTATTGTTTTCAATAAGTTCTTTTATACCTGGGGTGCTTATGACCTTTGTCAGCCATAGGTATATAAGGTTTCTTTTCCATGATGGGTAGAATCACGAGCACTCTTAAGGAGCCCCCAAGATGTTTGGGGACCCAAATCTTCCCTCATGGGTTTATCGTCCAGTCCTTGACTATTGGAGACCACTGGTAACCCTGTGTAGTGGTTTCCCTTACTTCATCAGGGGAATTTACACTGGTATAAATTCATAGAAGGGTAGAATGGGAATTAATGATAATTGGAGAGGCTCTCCTGATATAGCAGCCCTTTTTGCAGCTGCATCTGCCAAATCTCTGGTTCTCCACTTTGATGGCCTTTACAATGGCCACAGCTACTTCCTTGGGGCCGTGCACCAGAGGATCTCTGGCTCAAGTTTGATTTCTCTTACTGCTGCCACTACAAAGTCCTCTTTCTTTCCAAATGGCTCCATGAGCATGAATTACACAGGAAGCATATTTAGGGTCTGTGTATACTGTTAGTATTTTTTGTAGTCCCAATTTCAAAGCTCTGATTGATGCAATTATTTCTGCCTTTTGGGTCAAGGTGACTGGTGTCAGCTGCTTGGCTTCCATAGTTTCATGCAGAGACACTACTGCATAACCTGCTCTTCCTTGTCTGTTACTCACGAAGGTGCTCCTATCTACGAATCATACCTCCTCTGCATTAGGCAATAGTTCACCCTGGAGATCTCTGTGGCTAGAGTAAACCTGATCAATCACTTCTGGGCAAGCATGGGTAATAGGCCCCTTGGAATCAGGGAGCAGGGTAGCTTGGTTTAAGGTATGACAAAGTTTTAAAGAAATCTGAGGGGAACCTAACAGCATAGCTTGATATTGTAGTATTCTATTCTTGGATAGCCAGAGATGTCCTTTAGTCTCTAGTAGGCTAGAGACTTGCTGGGGGCTCCACATCAGTCAAAGTTTGGCCCATCATCTATTTTTCTGCATTCTTGATTAATAGGCAGGTGGCAGCTACAGTTCTCAAGCATGGGAGTCATCATTTTACCACAATAATAGTCTACCACGCTTTTAGGGGGGTCTCAGCATTTGGGTTAGCACTCCTGTAGCTACTCCCTGTCTGTCACAGACACATAGGTCAAATGTTTTGCTCAGGTCTGGTAAGGCCAGTTTAGGTGCTTCCATTAGCAAGTTTTAAGCTTATTGAAAGTTTGGTGACATAGCTTATCACATTCAAAGGGGTCTATTTCTGGCCCCTGTAGTTTACCCTAGAGAGGCTTAGCAATTAATCCAAAGTTAGGAATCTAAATGCGGCAAAAGCCAGCCATCCCCAAGAATCCTCAGATCTGCCTACAAATTTTTCGTGAAGCAAGTTGACATATTACCATTTTCCTCTCTAGGGGAAGGCCATGTTGTCCCCTTGAAATGATGAACCCCGAGTACTTTACAGTCTCTTTAGATATTTGTGCCTTCCCTTTAGACACTTTATACCCCTTACTGGCTAAGAAGTTTAACATTTTAACTCAATTTTGACACTACCTGGGGATAGAATCAGATCCCACAGGTTAAGAGTTCAGTCCCACAGGATTACCCTTTGCCTCCCATTTTAGATGCCAATTGCAAGTTCAGGTTGCCACCTGTGCTTCTGACCAACCAGCCACAGAGCAGATGTTCCTACAGCCCCATCACTGTGTTGGATTATTTTGATAGAGCGGCTCACAGAACTCAGGAAAACATTTTACTTATCAGCCAGATGGAAGAGATGCATAGTGTAAAATACGTGGGGCAAGGATGTGGAGCTCCCAGACCCTCTCTGGGCATGCCACTCTCCCCAAATCTTCCTGGGTGTTTACCAACCCAGAAGCTCTCTGAAGCCCATCCCTTTGGATTTTAATGGAGACCCCCATACAAAGGCATAGTTGATTACGTCATTGGCCTTTGACAATCGAACTCAATCTTCAGCCCCTCTCCTCACCCTGGACTTGTGGAGAGGGGGATGGGGCTGAAAATTCCAACCCTGAATCACACAATAGGTTTCCCTATTTTCCCACACACCAGCCCCCATCCTTAGGGGCTTTCCAAATGTCACCTTATTAACATAAATTCAGGTGTGGTTGAAAGGGTCCTGTTAGGAATAACAAAAGACACCTCTTTCCCCTTTATTGCTCTGGAGTTATTTCAGGAACTGAGGACTAAAGTAATTATTATAACAAAATATGCCTCTATGGCTCTTATATGGGAAATTACAAGAGTTTTTGGATCTCTGTGCCAGAAACAAAATGAAGATATTTACTATTATAAATCCAGTACTGTACAGCATTGACAGCACTACAGTCTTGAACAAATCTACATTCCCCAATTCTAAAAACGTATTGATTATAAGAAAGATTCATCTTTATGGCTTCTGGCTTCGAGGGATATTGTTTTACCTGGGGCCAGAAATCTACCTGCTTCAGTTTTAGCTTTACTGACATGGCACTGGCTGCTCACTCCACCTGTCCTTGTGCCTATAATTCTGAATTAGCTCAACTTAAAACATTTAGGGGAATCTCTTCCTTCTCAGGTGCTGGTGTATCCTGTAATAGGGCCATAAGCTCAACTCCCCAACTTTTTGGATCTTGGATCTCTAATTTATCTTTTCCCCAGCTTATTAAGGCCCCTAACTTAGATAGCCTGTCCCTCCCTAGAGGGGGAACAGGGCATTCTGGCACATACAGAAAGAAATGCTTAAGTATTTTTTTTATCCTGTTTCATAGATCAAGGGGCTCCAGAAAACTTTTGGTCTCTCCTTTGCCTGATACTCCTTTGATGCTACATCTTTTTCTTTTTGAAAGATTTCTCTTTTTGATATTCAGCACCGAGAATGTGGCTCCAGTATCGAGCAAAAATTTTAACATGTTCTCCTCCTACTGCCAAGGTCACCCCTAGAGCCAACTGCAGAGCCCCATGGCCCTGTCACATCTCATCTGTGGTCAAGAGAAGATGCCGTGGCTTGGTCTTGTTCAATCTCTTCCCTCTCTGGCGATGGTTGGGACAGTTCTGCTGCTAATGCCCTTCCTGTTTGCAGTACACACACCCAAATTTGTTGGTGGCTTTCTGGTCACTCGTTGGGGGCTGAGGTCACTCACTCCTTCTCTTCCTCAGGTTACCTTGAGCAGACTTGAAGGGACACACCTAACAGGGTGGCTTGCCTTTTCATCTTCTTGTCTTCCTCTTCGTGATCATCAGGATCATTGGGATTCCACCCAGCATCGGTCCCTGGAACAGTCTGTTCAACTAAGCCTGCGAATGGTTCATCCTGGGTCATATTCATTATATGCTTGTTCTCTAGCTTTTAACAGAACAGCTGACTTTTCCTCAGCCATAAAGAGAGTAGACAACAGTCTTTGAATATCTGCCAAGTTTGGATTATGAGTGGCAGATTTATGATTTCGTCTGAGTCAGCTCTCAATCCTTTGGCGTGTGCCTTCCAATGATACAAATCAGAGAGGAAAAGGGGATGTGCACATTAATAAGTTTCTCCTCACCATCAGGCTCCTGTCTTAGGGGATGCATCCCAGATTTGTAACTGGTTCCTAATCTAGTTGTACTATCTGGAAGAAAAGGGTGAGGGTCTTTGGTTGTTGGAGAGTCCAATTCCCCATGGAAGGATTGCTCGGTTGGGGGACAGTAAAGAGTTTGGCCCTCGTATATCCTCCAGAGGTCTCTTGGGGCTCACCAGGGGTCTACCGATGGGGCCAAAGCTGGTGGACTCTGAGGTGGGCTTTCCTTAGTCCCGTGTTTCCTTCTTTGGTGGAGCAGGTCCTCCTCATCAGAAAGATGTCTTCGATTCAACCTTTAACCTTTCACTTAGATGTAGTGCCATGAAGCACTGGACACAAGGGATTTCTTCCAATTTCTTGGTTCTTTTTCAAAATAGATCTAATTTTAATATTGTGTTAACACTTAGGGTCTCATTTTCTGGCCATTTTCCCCCATCCTCCAGTGAATATTGCAAACAGCTGTGTTGCATAATAAGATCATTATCCTCTGGGGTGAATGGGGAATATACAAAGGCCTTTCAAATCTGGAGGATGCAGCCCAATGAGCTTTCCTCTGGTGTGGAACTTGGTCCCTTCATTTTCTAGCATCTTTTCTGATGGTCTGTTTCCAAACTCCCAGGAGAAACTTCTAAGGTTAGTGGTGATACAGATGTCACAAGGTTGTGCCCAGAGGAAGCTTAGTACCTTAATCACCTGAAACTAGGCTCAGACCAAGTTTCCTCAGGCTGTTTTTCTCAGGCTAAACTAAGTCCTCAAAGGGAAAATCAAACTGGTGGATCCTGGGTGTCACCCAGGGAACACTGATGGGGAGAGCCTGTGTTACCGAAACAAGTGGGTTTGCCTCTGGGTGAGTTAAATAAGAATTGATGCAGGGTCGGTGAGCCGAGGAGTTGAATGAAAGATTACTTGGACTCTCAAGGTCTGCCAGTAGTGCTCTTTTATTTAGAGAATAGTATGGAAAAGCATGGGGACAGGACCCATGAGCAGTTAGAGCTGCTGCTGCATGGGGACAGAACCCATAGGCATTCACAGCTGCTGCTATGGGGACAGGGCCCATGGGCAGTAAGAGCTGCTGCTGCAAACATGAGTTGACAGTAGGGCTAAATTTAAAGCATAGGTGTGTGAGTTATCTCTTTACAAGACAAAGGAAAGAATATGTCAAAAGTTGTTAAGATGGTATCAGTGCACGTGGGGTCTGGTTATTGGCTGATCCTATAACTTTAGACAAGAATCAGACCAGATTAAGTCAGGATGTCTTATGCTTCCCGGAAGATGTTGGTGGTGGGGGGAGTCAGCTATGTGAGGTTACCAGATGAGCACAATAAACAAGACTTAAGTCCTTGCCATCCCCATTAAGAGTTTATAGAGATAATGCCATCCCCCCTTCCTGCTGGTGCAGAGAGGGAGACACACCCATAGATGGAGACTTCCTTCATAAATGCAAATGTCTCTCATCAAGGGGCAAGCAAATTTCACTCCCCAGAGTCCAGGGCTCCAGAAATCTTTTGGTCTCTCCCTTTCCCGAGACCTCCTTCAGTTCACACTTTCCTTCAGAAAGCTTTCCCTTGTGGACATTCAACACCAAGAACATGGCTCTACTAGGGAGCAAAGATTCAGCCTGTTCTCCTCCTTCCTGCCAAGGTCACCGGGGCCTCCTGGAGCCAACTGAGGGGGGGGGTCCCTCAGCCCCATCACGTCTCATCTGGGGTGAAAGGAAACTGCCATGGCTCGGTCTTCTTCGATCCCTTCCCTCCCTGGGGATAGTTCTGACAATCCTGCCACCAATGCCCTTCCTGTTGGCAGTCCGCACACCGGTTAGCCCCCACCGTTGTTGGTGGCCTCCTGGCCCCTCGTTGGGGGTCGGGGATACTCACCCATGGCATATGCCTCCTGTCCCTCAGGTTACCTTGAGGAGATTGGCGGGCCACAGCGAGCAGGGTGGCCTGCCTTTTCATCTTGTCTTCCTTTGCATCCTCAGCTTCAAGCCAGTTATGGAGCACCCTCCATGCAGCCTCTCATAGCTGTGCAGGACTTGCAGCATGACCGATGGCCAACTTTTGGAGTTTCCCACGGGTGGCTGGAGCACTTCTGAGATCTGAAATACAGATTCAGGACCACTGTACTGCCCTGGGCCTCCAGGTCCCAATTTGTGTATCGCCTGAGGCAGTCCTGCGACCTCTGGAACAAAGTGTGTGTGTGGGGGGGCGGCTTTCCTCAGGGCCCTATTGGACCTCTCTTAATTTAGGCCATTTAATGGGTGGCTGGCTTACTCTTTTCGTGGCTTTCAGAAGCTGACCTCAAAAAAATCCTCCCTTTCCTCAATCCTCAGGCTCATTGGGATTCCACCCTGGCTCAGTCTCTGGCACAGCCTGTCCACCAGGCCTGCGGATGTCTATTCCTGGGTCATCTTCCTTACCCGTTTGTTCTCTGGCTTCGAACAGAACAGATGACTTTTCCTCAGGCATGAGGAAAGTAGTCAACAGGCTTGGAATATCTGCCCAGGTTGGATCACGAGTGAAGATTCCCTCTGTCGGGCTTATGAACTCTGGGTCAGTGCTCAGTCCTTTTGTGTGTGCCTTCCAATCACACAGGTCAGAGGTGAAAAAGGGGACGTGCACATCAATAAGGGTCCCCTCACCGTCAGGCACCTGTCTTACTGGCTGTATCCCAGGTGTGTCACTTGTTCCTAATCTGGCTGTACACTCTGGAAGAGAATGGGGGAGGGTTTCGGCTTGTGCCAGTGCCCAATTTCCCATAGGGGATGGCGGGGGAAGAACAGCAAGGGGTTTGGACCTGTGCTCGCCTCTGGCTCAAGTAGGGGTAAGGTAGGGGGATGAGGTGGAGGTCCGCCAGGGCTCACCAACTGGTCTAACTGTGGGGCTGAATCTGGTGTGTGTGGGTAACATTGGCTTGCCTCAGTTTCACATTTTTGTTTTTTCCAATCTTGTCGGCCTCTTCAGAATAATCAATCTTAGATTCAACCTTTATCCCTTCTTTGAAGCATACTGCCTGGATACAGTGAACATAAGGAATTTCTTCCTCTATCTTGGTTCTTTTGCAACTTAGATCTCATTAGAGCATGGGATTAACTTTAGAGTCCCTTTCTTGACATATTTACCTATATTCCAGTGAATATTGCAGCCAGGTTGTATATATAAAAAGACCATCTCCTCTCTGGCCAATGGGTGAACACTTGAACACCCTGTAGTTCTAGAGTACACAGCACAATGTGCTTTTCTCTGGGATGGAGCTTTCTCCCCCTCTTATTATAGCATCTTTTCTTGTGATCTCTTTCCAACTTTCCAAGCGCTGCTTGTAATGGTTAGTGGAGACTCAGATGTCACAAATCTGTGCCCAGAGCACATTTGGCACCCTTATAGTCTAAAATGAACAAAGCTCAAGTCACTAATACATTAAAAGGAAAAGAAAACTGTTGGATGCTGGCTTTCACCCAGGAACATGTGATAAGGGAGGGCAAGGAGCAGAAAAAGGAGACCTAGGAGTCCAGAAAAGCCAGACTGTGAAAAAACAATATGGATGTCTATCGTCCTTGACAAAAACAAACCAATGACCAAAAAGGACAGACTCAGCAACTCCAGAGGGGCATAGACCCCATCTCAGGGGACCTCTCCTCAGGTCACAGGCCCAACACAAAGACAGACTCAGCGACTTCAGGGACAGTTTAACTCCATCGAAGGGGAGCCTTTCTCCCATCACAGACTCAATTCAAAGACAGAATCAGTGTCTGCAGGGGGAGCTCAAATCCCTACCTCCTCACTCAAGAGGAAATTATTTCTGCAAAGGACTCAAACCCCTGAGTAGTCAACAGGGATTGCTCCTATTCACCAGAGTATCTGGGCCATGCCATCCAGACAAGACTCAATCTCTAAAGGGGCCTCGAACCCCTGACTACTCAACAGGGATTGCTCTCATTTTGCCAGAGTCAAGCATCAGCCCTTCCGGAGTGGACAAGTCCTGTGGTCCTTCCAATCAGAGGGGACTCTCGCTCCCCTAAGCCTGTCAACCCCCAAGTGGGGATTCAAACCCCAAATTCAGCCCTCAACAGGCATGCTTTTCTGAGACAACTTAAAGAAAGACCTCTTATAGCCATGCAGTGGGTTTGGCGCCCCCTCCTCCATTGAGAGAGCCACCAAGCAAAGTGCTCAGTGTGGCTCTTGGGTCTCCTGAGGGGGCAGTGACATGAAGCTGGTGGCACAGGCACCATGAAGGGGCCAGTGCCCCATTGGGAGCCCACTTGCCACCGAAACCGAAGTGAGTTCCCTCCCAGTGAGTTAAATCAGACTCTACACCACAAGTAGTTGTCTCACAAACTAAAGTGTATTTGCGGTAAATAGGAGACCATGAGGAATCATTTCCACAGTCGTGGCGTCCCCATACAAAGGGAAGCAGGGACATTTATTTGGGCTGGGGAATGAATATTGAAAAGAGAGGTGCATATCCTCTTGCACAGGCTCTGTTGGGAAATATGATTTCACACACACTGCAGCTGATGGTAATAAGACCTAAGCTCCTCCAGGAGAGATCTTAGCACTAAAAATAATGCAAAGGTCACAGGCACTGCTTTCATGGTGAGACCTGTTCCAGTTCATGATGGTTGGTGGTGGCATCTCCTAAACATAACAAAAGGAAGAAGAACAATGTGGAAAAGTTGAAATACCCAAAATTACCATTTAGTTCCTTCCAGTAACTAACCTGTGGCAGTCATTTGCATTCATGATATGAGTGTAAGATATTTGTGTAGACTGATCAGCATTGAAATAAAAGTCACTTATGAAGACGGTGTTAAAATACCACAAGCAGAAGATTTTCTAAACCATATAACAGCATTGCCTGAAAGTTACAGACAATCTGTTGCAGTGCTAGTGAAAGGTTTTCAATATCTCCTTGGGAGACGTTCCTTCACAGCTACGTGTAGCTCAGTTCAACAAAAATGTGCTTTCCTATGGGCCAGCCTGGTGGCACAGCAGTTAAGTGCATATGTTCTGCTTCAGCAGCCCAGGGTTTGCCAGTTCAGATCCCGGGTGTGGACTTGGCACTGCATGGCAAGCCATGCTGTGTCAGACGTCTCACATATAAAGTAGAAGAAGATGGGCACAGATGTGAGCTTGGGGCCAGTCTTCCTCAGAAAAAAAGAAGAGGATTGGCAGATGTTACCTCAGGGATAATATTCCTCTGACAAAGAAAATAAGCCTTCATGTATTTGCCATAAAAATCAATGTAAAACATAAATTCAAAATATGAATTGTACTGATACTGAATATCAATTTTTCATTGAAATTCATAAAGCACCTATCATATACCTCATCCAATTTCTAGTTTGTAATAAAAAATTATTTGGATAAAAAATATATTTTTTCATATAAACCTGTGATCTCTCTTCAACCAAAAATAAATATTGTAATAAATACCGGCAACATTTTTTATTTTACTTTTTGTCTGGAATTTGCTAGTCTATAAGCTTTTTCTTAAAAAAGGGTATGTCTAAATCTTTTGTATTAACAGCTTGTAAAATAAGATCCAGGAAAAAATCAATGTTCAAAGGATATTTGTTGGCTGACTGATGGAGTGAATGATGAATAAGTGAATGAATGAATACAATATACACTCTAAAATTCTGAAATAAAATATGTGATTTTTGTTCCCAGTGCTTGATTCTACCTTTAATGAGATTTTAACTTTGATAAAGAAACAGAGACAACTTCTGTATCATTCTATAGAATATTTGCTACTTTAGGGTAGGACACAAGTGTTCTTTCTTCATTTTGGTGTTCCTAATAGCTAATGAGGATGTTGCACATTCTAGGCTCTAAAATAACGAAGTAACAGACAACTGGTGGACAATGCAGAGGAAATTACAAAGTTTTCTCCCAACTTTGAGCTATTCATTACAATGAATTTATGTCTTTGAGGTTAGCTCCAGAGTCCAAATATCCACCTGAAGTTCATGTTCCTTCCTGTGTCATTTCCTTTGTATATTGTCTGTTGTGTGACCAAAGGCAGTCTGTACCATGCTCAGTTAACAGTACTTTCATTCCCACCTCAGTTCTGTCAATTTCCTCATCTAGTTAGCATTTCCATAATTTTGTAAAGCTTTTTTGAAAAAAAAACTATTGCTTTTACTTTTTCCATTGTTATTGATGCTTTATGTTAC
The DNA here is from genome assembly GCF_041296265.1 of Equus caballus. Lineage (NCBI taxonomy): Eukaryota > Metazoa > Chordata > Mammalia > Perissodactyla > Equidae > Equus > Equus caballus. Next base: position 25,826,661 of record NC_091687.1, read on the forward strand.
AGCTTGATCTCTCATTTGAAGCTTATCATTTATTGTACAAGAAGCATTTCACATTTCCTAAGTTTTGGTTTGCTATTAATAAACTTACCTTGGTCAAGCAGATAAAATTATAAGACAGGACCATCACGTGGATCACAAAATTTCACCTTTCTAAACATTTGTAGATAACACACATACATACATAAGCATACACATACATAGGTAAATATGCAGAAAGTGACATTATAGAGACCATATTTCCATCACCCACATTTACCTGATGAGATTAATAAAATACTACATAATTACTTATAAGCTAAGTTTGCACTCATACAGTGTCCCCCATTCCCATTCCCTCTATCTTGTCTGGGAGCAACAAATATTAACTATTAGGATTTTTTTCTACTTTTCCAAATATTTTTATATTTTTATTGAGGTAATAACATTTTAACATGAGATCAACACTCTTAAGTTTTTAAGTATACAATACAGTAATGCTAACTATAGGCACAATGTTGTACAGATCTCTAGAACTTAATCATCTTGCATAACTGAAACTTTCTACCTATTGCATAGCAACTCATGTTTCCCCTTCCCCCAGCCCCTGGCCACCACCATTCTACTCTCTGCTTCTATGTGTTTGACTATTTTATATGCCTCATATAAATGGAATCATGAAGTATCTGTCCTTCTGTGACTAGCTTATTTCACCTAGATAATGTCCTCAATTTTCATCCATCTTGTCTTTTGAAAAAATAAAATGAATTTAGCGTTATGTTCTTGGATAAACAAATTATACTCCCTATTGCTAGTTATGTGGTTTTTAAATTTATATAAGCAGGGGCCGGCCCTGTGACTGAGTGGTTGAGTTCGTGCACTCCACTGCAGTGGCCCAGGGGTTCGCCGGTTCTGATTCTGGGTGTGGACATGGCACCTCATGTCAAGCCATGCTGAGGCGGCATCCCACATGCCACAACAAAAAGGACCCACAACTAAAAATATACAACTATGTATCAGAGGGCTTTGGGGAGAAAAAGGGAAAATAAAATCTTTGAATTTATATAATTAGATTTGTGATGTTTACATCATTTTGTGATTGGCACATACATATATGTTTTGCTCAAACATAAGATTTGGAGATTTAATTATCTTGATTGCTATGGATTTGGTTCACGAATTTAAACTAGATGAGCATTATGTTTGCTTCTGTCTTCTTCATTAAGAACAATAATGCACTTCACATATTTTATTCCCTAGTTTGCTCACATACATCTAGGGGCCAGCCCAGTGGGTCAGCAGTTAAGTTCACACTTTCCACTTCAACGGCCCAGGGTTTGCTGGTTTGGAAAGCAAAAAGGGCTTTCTGAGCCTACTGTCTCTGTTCCCCTGAAAGCAGGAAATGAATCTCCCATGTGAAAGGTGTTCTCCCTGCATCCTTATCACCAGAACTAGGGGATTGAGGTCCGAGAAGCCTGCATAAACAAACCTTGCTAATTTACTATCTCATCCTAAATTACCCACTATTTACATGCCCCACTCCAAAGTTTCTTTGCCCTGTCAATTTTTCACAATTTTATGTTTCCTGGTGTAAAAGATATATACACTGCCTGTTTTGTTCACTCTCTGAGCATCATTTCTTTATGGTCTCCAAAAGGTATGCATTAAACTGGATTATTCTCCTGTTAACCTGGTCTTGTGTCAGTTTTACTATTCGTCCAGCCATAGGAACCTAAGAAGGAAAGAAAGGAGACTTTCCCTGCCCTGACACTACGTCATGTCTTAAAGTGCTCCAGATATCCATGGGGAAACTCCAAAACTTGGCTATAGTTCCTGATGACATAAAAGAGGTATCAGGAAAAGGAGAGACCAAAATATTTCTGAAGCCCTTGCCCTGTGAAATAGGATGTAAACACAGGTGCATTCTTTTCTGTATATACCAGACTGCCCTGTTTAGGGAGAGACATGCTATGTAAGTTATGGGTCCTAATAAGCTGGAACAAGATAGAGATCCAAGCCCCTAAATGTTGGGGAATTGAGCTCATGGCCCTATTGCAAGATACACCAGTGCCTGAGAGAGAAGAGGTTCCCCTATCATTGGCCCTGATGAAACAATACCCCTTGAAGCCAGAAGCCATAAGAGGACTCTTTCCTTTAGTCAATACACTTTTAGAACAGGGATTGATCAGGAGATTCCCGTGGAACACACCCATTTCACCCATTAAAAGGCTGGAAACAAGGAAATATAGGTTGGTTGAAGACATATGGCTGTCAATGCTATACAGTGCCAGATTCAAAAGGTGTTTTTGGATCCTCATCCCCCACCACCCCCATGTGATGTCTGGCTACCCTTCCCTGCCTTCAGCAGGGAATTCTGATAGGTTGGTGTGATATTGTGATTTATAGTAAAAAAAAAAAAAGCCCTTCATTTCATTTCTGGCACAGAGCTCCTAAAACCCTTGTAACCTCTAATATAAGGGCCATGGGGCATGTTTTGTTATAACATTTACTTTTATCCTCAGTTCCTGAAATAACAGCAGAGTAATAATGGTAACATGGGTTGTCTTTTGTTATCCACAAGAAGTCCCTTTCAACCACACCTGAATTTATGTAAATAAGGTGACTTTTGGAAAGCCCCTAATGGTGGGGGCTGTTAGCCAGGGGAACCAATTGTGTGATTAGAGGGTTGGAAGTTTCAGCCCCATCCCCCTCCTTATACCTCTGAGGTGGGGAGAGGGGCTGAGGATTGAGTTCAATATGGAGGTCAGGGAGCTTCTGAGTTGCAAACATGGGGAGACTCAGGGAGAGTGGCACACCCAGAGAGAGCTTGGAAACTCCACATCCGTCTCTCACATATCGTGCTCTATGCATCTCTTTGGTCTGGCTGTCAAGTGAAATGTTTTCCTGAGTTCTTTGAGCTGCTCTATAAAAATAGTTTAATCAAATCCAAAGGAGGGTGTTCATGGGAACCCTGTGGCAGGTTGATCTGAAGGATGGTTGACAACCTGGACTTGCAATTGGCACCTAAAATGGCAGGCAAGGGGTAATCTTGTAGCATCTGATGCTATCTCTAGGTAGATATGTCAAAAATAGTGAAAAATACTGTTAAATACTTAGGTTTGAACTGTCAGAAGCTCAGAGAATCCTGTTCCCAGACAAGAGAGAAGCAATCACTTGAATTGGAACTCCTACTATCCATCGATAATTGTGGAGAATTTTTGGGGAATGTCAGGCTTCTGTCGAATTTGTATACTCAGCTTTAGATTAATGTTAAAATCTCTATTTGAGGACTTAAAGGGAGGAGGTGTCGAGCCTTTGATGTGGACATGAGAGTGCCAGAATGTGTTTGTCAGGGAAGTGGGAGAATTCCCCCCGCCCTTTCCTTAGGGTTCTTATGGCTGGTAAAATAACTAAAAAAGCAGGGCAGCAGGAGAAAATCAAAGAAAGTTTAATAGCATGTATACATGGAAGAAACTCAGGAGAAACTAAGTCAGCCAACTGAGTTAAAGAGGCTGAGGCTGCCTGTTTAAATATCTTCAGCTACAGACAAGGACGATATTTGGGGCTTCAAAGGGGAGGAAGACAACTCACATGGAAATGGAAAAGTAAATGGTAAATAGGACTTTGATAAGAATGGGCTTGGCAAGGATCTTTCCAGTCTACCAAAACATAGAATTAACTGTGGTGATGGCCTGTCCTAGGGACAGGCCTTCATTTTAAATTTCTTTTAGGCAGTTGGGGGGAAATGTCAAATGTTCTTCCTGAGTTTGAGCCTTTATTGTCTTCAGCTTGAAATAATCCTCATACCAGAGTGACACATCTTGGGATGGCCTGCCCTGAACCCCATCAATTACAATCAAGTTAAAGAAAAATTATTAACTGCCCCAGCCTTGGGACTCCCGGATTTGAGAAAGTCCTTTGATCTCTTTGTAAAGGAAAAACAGAGCCTTAGTCTGTGAGTCCTGATTCAGAACCTTGGATCCACCAGGAGGCCTGTGGCCTATTTTACTAAGCAGTCAGATTAGATGGTCAAAGGATAGCCGTCTTGCCTCTGAGCCATTGCCACCATCTGTAACATACTACAAGAAGCTGAAAAGTTCACATTGGGGCAGCCCACCATGGTGCACACTCCGCATTGTGTCCTCCCTCTATGAGTCCTCTAAGAAAAGAACAGAAAGGAGGATCTTGGCTAACCTCAGGATCAGGCTACTTTATTTGACAACCCAGAAGTAAAGTCAAAGGCTGTTTCTACCTTAAAACCTGCAACACTTCTACCTACAGAGTCAACAAGACCTCTTTCATGATTGACTTCAGATCATTGAACAGGTGTTCTAGAGCTGACCTGATTTGACTGTCCAACTGTTGGAGCAGTTGGGCTTGGGACTGTTCACTGATGGAAGCAGCTTCCTGGATCAGGGCAACATCAAGCAGGGTATGCAGTTGTCACCCTACAGGACATCATGGAAGCAAAGGCTCTGCCTCCAGGTATTTCATCTCAGGAGGCTGAGATAATAGCCCTAACTACAGCTCTTCAAATAGGTAAAGACACAAGAGCACAGACTCAAAATACAGCTTCTTAGTGGTCCATGCCCCTGGGGCCATGTGGAAAGAGAGGGGACTCTTGACTGCTGGAAAGAGGGGCATAAAATATTCCCAGGAAATATTGACCTTATTATAGGCCATTAATGACCCATGGCAGTAGCCATCATGTACTGCCCTCCACATCAGAAAGGGGAGGCTTTGGAAGCCAGACGTAATCAACTGGCTGATCAGGCAGTGAAGACGGCCTCTAGGACTAGGAGTTTCAGGGCACTCTTGGGTCCCTTAGTTCCCCAAATTGACTTTGCTAAATTCCAGCATAACTACACACAGAAAGATTTAGAGAGAGCCAGAGCATGAAGATTTGACTCCTCATCGGTGGAGTATCCAGGATATAAATGTAACTCAGAAAGACTCATCTTGGTACCTGAAGCCCTCCTGGGAGAAAGCGTTAATCAAATCCATCAGAGCACTCACTATGGGAAGGATGCCACATTGCAGTGGATCCAAAGGTATTTAATTGGTCCTAATTTGCAACGAACCATTCAGAAAGTTACCAAAAATGTGTGATCTGTGTCAAAAACAATCCCAGGACAGGGCTGCTCTGCTTGAATAAGGGGGTTCAACATTGAGGAGTGGTCCCCTGTGAGGACTGGCAAGTAGACTTTAACATGATGCCTCGAGCCTCTGGGAATGTCAAGTAACTCCTAGTACTCATAGACACCTGCACAGTGTGGGTTGAAGCATTCCCTTCCAAAACAGGGAAGGCCACCAAAGTGACCAAAGTTTCACAAAAGGAGATAGTTCCCAGGTACAGACTTCCACTGTCGATCTAGAATGACAACAGAAATGCAGTTATCTCCCAAATAACCCAGGAAACCTCAAGGGCTGGGGTATCACTTGGAAATTCCACAACTCATGACAAGAAAGACAGAAAAGATGAACCACGCAAGAAAGAAGATGATTGTTAAAATCTGTCAGGAAACTAATTTAACCTGGGAAAAGTTTTGGTTAAAGAGATTTGAAACTTTACACTCCAGCTTGGACAGAATGTCTATAACGTACATTCGAAGAAAGAACAAAGGGTAGAAACACTCTTCCTTCTATGTCTTTAGGAACATCTTTATGGCATGCATGCAATAAAGAATGCTGTGTGAAAATGTTCTGTAAGAGGTTCCTGAAGACTTAGAAGGAAGTAGATGTCTTCCCTCTGTTATCTCGATTGACGGGTTTCATAGCCATTCTGTCCCAGCTGTAGTCAAATGTTTGAAACCTCTGACACAAAATGAACCCTTAGAGAAAGCTGTGTGCTGACTACTGCAAGAGAATCCTTTCACTCTCTGTGAGAGAGCACTTATTGAAGGAATTAAAGTGTAATATTTCATGAGTTATACAGGTTCTTCAAGAAGAGCCAGAAGCAAGAGTGTTTCTTCTCCTTGTGATCTCATGGCAAGTAATCTGCAGATATTTTCTCTTGTCGCTAGTGAAATTTGTTTTTCTAAAGATTTTATTTTTCCTTTTTTTTCTCAAAGCCCCCCAGTATATGGTTGTATATTTTTAGTTGTGGGTCTTTCTAGTTGTGGCATGTGGGACACAGCCTCAGCATGGCCTGATGAGTGACCATGTCCTCACCTAGGATCCTAACCAGTGAAACCCTGGGCCACCAAAGCGGAGAGCACAAACTTAACCACTGGGCCATGGGGCCGGCCCCTCTAGTGAACATTTAAGTCTTGCATATGACTAGATTCCCCAGTAGCTATTTATGCACTGTATTCACAAAGAGCATTCTTGTGGTATGTGAATGAGATTCTGCCTGTATGCCATCAATTGCAGTTTGTCAATAACGGGCTCTGTAGATGTTCCTAAAGACATAGAAGCAAGAACATTCTTACCGGGCATTCATTCCTTGAATGGATGTTATAGGCATTCTTTCTGAGCTATACTGAAATTATTGAAATCTCTGAAAAGAACATGTTGCTAAGTGATGTGTTAAAAGCTGGGGTGAAATAGCATATGTCATTACAGGTGAGTGAGAGGTTGAATGTATGCCATAAAGCGTACTGTCAGAAAACTGCTCTTTAAGAGATTCCTAAAGACCTACAAGGAAGGCTTCTTATTCCCTCAATTATCTCAAGAGATTACTATAAGCTGTAGTGAAAGATTTGAAACTTATGACACAAGATGTGCCTTTAGAGATAGGTGCTTGCTGAGAGTTGTGAGAGAATCTTTCACTGTGTTGTGAGCACTCAATCAAAGGAAGCAAAGTTCAATATTGCATGAGTTATACAAGATCTTCAGAAAGAGCTAGAAGCAAGAATGTTTCTCCTCCTTGTGATCTCACAGCAAGGAAGCAATAGATATTCTGTCTTGGCTCCAGTGAAGTTTGAAATCTCACATATGAAAACGTTCCCAAACAGCTACTTACACGCTGAGTTCAGACTGTGCATTCTTATTGTATGTGAGAGAGAGTCTGTCTGTATGCCATCATGTGCCATTTGTAAAAGATGATCTGAGATGTTCCTAAAGATGTAGGAAAAGGAATGTTTCTACCCTGTGCTGGTTCTTTGAATATATGTTATAGACTTAACATCCCAGGTGTACCGAAATTATTAAAATCTCAGAAATGAAAATGTTACAAAGTGGCAAGGTTTATGCTGCAGTAAAATAGAGCAAACATTGCACATGACAGTGCCTAACTGTATGCCATAAAGAGCACTTTTTGAAAACTGTTTTTAGAGAGGATTGCAAAGACCTACAAGGAGGAATATTTCTTCCTTTGTTATCTCGAGGGATGGAAGTGATAGGTATTCTGTCTCAGCTCTAGTCAAAAGTTTGACACCTTGGACAGAAAATGCATCTTTAGAGATGGGTGCTCACAGAGTACTGAAACAAAATTGTTTCACTTTATGTGGGTGAGCACTTGGTTGAAGGAAGTAAAGTGCAAGGTTGCAGGAATTATACAAGTTCTTTGAAAACAGCCAGAAACAAGAGTGTTTCTCCTCCTTCTTATCTCATGGCAAGCAAAGAACAGACATTCTGTCTTGGCTCTATACTGCTTTGATATGTCTCCTGTGACAAAGATCCCCGTAGCGGCTTTTTTGTTCTGAGAGCGCATTTTTGACGGTTGCAAGATTCTCTCTGAAAGTTAGCAAGGGCTGTTTGGTAAAAGCATTTTCCTTCGCTCTTCCTAAGCATGTGGAAGCACCAAGGTTCTTCCTTCAGCAACACTGCATGAGCATAAGATATACAGATAGTGCATGAACCATGTGAAAATGAGTGAAATCTTGCAGAAACAGAAGTTCCTAGGCTGCGTGTTACAAGCTAGGATGAAATGGAGTCTATTCTTGCATGTGAATGAGACCCTGTCATGCTGTAAGAGCACTGTGTAAACAGAGTTCTTTCCGTGATTCCTAAAGTCCTGGAAGGAAGAGGGTTTGTTGCTTCTTGTATCTTGAGGATGGATGGAATAGCTATTGCGTCTGAACTCTAGAGTAATGTATGAAACATCTGAGACCAGTGGTGCATTCCATGAGAGGTGCTCTATGACAGCCTTCTGAGAATTCTGTCGCTGTCTGACCCAGAGTGCTTCCCTGAAGCCAGTTAAGTGCAATATTGCACGAGTTATTGAAGTACATCCCCTGAGCTGGGAGCAAGAGTGATTCACCTCCTTGTGATTTCATGACAAGGAAAAAATAGCACTTTTCTCTCAGCTATACAGTGCTCTGATAGGTCAACTGTGACAGAGTTCCCCTTTGAGTGCTTCTTTCATGTGTTCAGAGAGAGAGATATTTTAGGTGTGAGAGATTCTATCTGTCGGGAGCAAGGGCTTTTAGAGAAACCATTTTGTTTCGATCTGCAGAATCATGAAGAGGAACAAATATTCTTCCATAAGCTCCAGTTCTTCAATGTAAGATCTAGGCATTGTGTCTGAACAATGTTAGAAATATTGAGTTCTTACAGAAGCAGAAGAGAGATAGCTGCTAGTTGGAAGCTGGAAAGAAAGTGGGTTCCTGCTGCCTTGTGAATCAGGCATTGTGGTTACACTGTAAGAGCACTGTGGAAGGGAGCTCTTTCACAGCTTCCTCAAGACCTGGAAGGAAGATGTTTTGTGGCTGGTCTTACCTTAAGGGATGGATGTAATGGATCGTAGGTCCCAGGTCTAAAGCAATGTTTGGCAGGGCTGACACCAAATGTGCCTTCAAGATAGGTGCTTTCTGACTGCCTTGTAGAGATGCGTTGCTTCTGCCAGGGAGAGCTTTCCTGAAGGAAACAAAGTGCAATCTTGAGGAGATCTTCCAGGACTTGGCAAGAGCCAAAAGCAAGAGTGTTTCTCCTGCATGTGGCCCCATATCCTTGCGGCTTCCAACTTGCAGCTATCTTCATTCTGCTTCTGCCACATTTCCATCTTTCTAACCCTGCTCAGACACAATGCCTACCTCTTCCCCTCAAGGAATGTGGCTTAGGCCAGAAGGCTGGTACTTCCACATGCTTAGGAGGAGTGAAACAATCTGCTTTTCACAAACAGCCCTTCTGCACAGGCAGAGAGAATCTCCTTCACCTAGAAGAATGCTTAATCCCAGCAGGGAAACCATTCCACAGCCAACCTAAGAAAGCACAGTCCAGCCAAGGCACACTGTGTCTTGCTTGCTGTCTGTGAGGTCACAAGCAGGAGAAACACTCCTGCTTCTGGCTCTTGGCAAGGTCTGCATGAGCGCCTATACCATTGCAGTAGGTTTACTTCAGGGAGGTGATCACAGGAAAGGAGGACCCACTTGTCAACAGCAAGTCAGGAAGCATCTATCTCGAGAGGCACATTTGCTGTCAGCCATGGTATACATTGCACTAGAGATGGAAGACACAATGAATTGCATCCATGCCACTAGGGGAGAGAAGACACAAACCGTCTGGCATCCAGCTCTTTAGGAAGCTGAGAAAGAACTCGATCCCCACAGTGCTCTTACAGGGTAGTGGGAAACTCTCCTACAAAGGCGGCCGAAATTCCGCTTCTTTCCAACCCTGATCTTGCCACTGTAGAATTTCTGCTTGTGCTACGTTTTGATCTTGCCGGCCCTGCTCACACCAAATGCCTACATCTTCCCCTTAAGTAACGTGGCCGAGGCCTGAATCATTGTGCTTCCACATGCTTAGGAGGAGAGAGACAAGAGGCTTTTACACAACCGCCCCTGTGCAGTGGTGGAGACACTGTCAGAAAGGACCTATGGAAGAAAGGCCCCTTTGCTCTCAGCTGTGCCCTGCATTGCTCTAGAGGTGGAAAGCACAAGTCACTGCCTACAGCCCCCAAGGGGAGACAAGCCACAAACGGTCTTGCTTCCAGCTCTTTGGGAAGCTGAGAAAGAACTCGCTTTCCACAGTGCTCTTACAGCATACTGGGAACCTCTCATACAAAGGCGGCTGAAATGCTGTTTCTTTCCAGCATTGATCTTGCTGAATTAGAACTTCTGCTCTCTGCTCTGCCCTACGTTGATCTAGAGATGGAAGGCACAAAGTACTGCCTCCATCCCTCAAGGGGAGACAAGCCACAAACCATCATGCTTCCAGCTCTTTAGGGAGCTGAAAAAGAACTCGCTTTCCACAGTGCTCTTACAGCCTACCGGGAACGTCTCCTACAAAGGTGGCTGAAACGCCTTTGTTTCCAGCCCTGATCCCGCCACTTTAGAACTTTTGCTTCTGCCACATTTCCATCATGCCAACCCTGCTCTCAACGAATGCCTACATCTTCCCCTTAAGCAATGGGGCCGAGGACTGACTCATTGTGCTTCGGCATGCTTAGGAGGACAGAGACAAGAGGCTTTTAATCACCGCCCTTGTGCAGTATTGGACATATTTTGAGAAAGCACCTATGTCAGGAAGGCCCCTTTGTGCTCAGCCATGCCCTACATTGCTCTAAATGTGGAAGGCAGAAAGCACTGCCTCCATCCCTCAAGGTGAGAGAAGCCACAAACCGTCTTCCTTCCAGCTCTTTAGGAGGCAAAGAAAGAACTCACTTTCCACAGTGCTCTTACAGCATACCTGGAAACTCGCCTACAAAGGGGGCTGAAATGCCATTTCTCTCCAGCCCAGATATCACCGCTTTAGAAATTCTGCTGCTGCCACATTTCAATCTTGCCAACCCTTCTCACAGAAAATGTCTACATCTTCCCCTTAAGCAATGGGGCCGAGGACCGAATGATTGTGCTTCCACATGCTTAGGAGGAGAGAGACAATAGGCTTTTATCCACCTGCCCTTGTGCCCGGGTGGAGAGAGTGCTAGAAAGCACCTATGCAAGACACGACCATTTGCTCTCAGGAATGTGGAACATTGCTGTAGAGGTGGCAGTCACAAGGCACTGACTCCATCGCTGAAGGGGAGGAAAGCCAAAAACCGTCTTGCTCTCAGCCCTTCAGGAAGCTGAGAAACAAGTCGCTCTCCACAGTGCTCTTAGAAGCTACCAGCAACATCTCATACAAGGGACTGTGAAACACAGATTATTTCCAGCCCTGATTTCGCTGCCTCAGAAATTCTGCTCTAAGCTATGTCCTCCATTGCTCTAAGGGGTAAGGCCGAAAGCACTGAGTCACTGACTCTAAGGGAGACAAGCCTCAAACGGTCTTGCTTCCAGCTCTTTGGGAAGCTAAGAAACAACTCGCTCTCTACAGTGCTCCTACAGCCTCAAAGGAACAACTCTTACAGGGCCTGTGAAACGCAGTTTCTTTGCAGGCCTGATCTGGCTGAAGTAGAACTTCTGCTCTGCCATGTGCTACATTGCCGTGGAGGTGCAGGGACCAAGTGCTGCCTTGTTTCAAAAGGGGGAGATAGGCCCCAAAGCGTCTTGCCTCCAACACTTTGAGAAGCTAAGAAACAACTCGCTCTGCACAGTGCTCTTACAGCCTACCGGGAACAGCTCTTAAAAAGGCCTGTGAAACGCAGTTTCCTTGCAGGCCTGATCTCACTGAAGTAGAACTTCTGGTCTGCCATGTGCTACATTGCCCTAGAGGTGCAAGGCACCAAGTGCAGCCTTGATTGCAAAGAGGGCACAGGCCCCAAAGCCTCTTGCTTTCAGCTCTTTGGGAAGCTAAGAAACAACCTGCTCTGCACAGTGCTCTTACAGCCACCGGGAACATCTCTTACAAAAGCCTGTGAAACGCAGTTTCTTTGCAGACGGGGTCTCGCTTAAGTAGAAATTCTGCTCTGCCGTGTGCTACATTGCCCTACAGGTGCAAGGCACCAAGTGCTGCCTTGTCTCCAAACGGGGACACAGGCCCCAAAACCTCTTGCTTCCAGCTCTTTGGGAAGTTAAGAAACAACTTGCTCTGCCCAGTGCTCATGCAGCCTACCCGGAACATCTCTTACACAGGCATGTGAAATGCAGTTTCATTGCAAGCCTGATCTGTCTGAAACAAAACTTCTGCTCTGCCATGTGCTACATTTCCCTAGAGGTGCAAGGCTCCAAGTGCTGCCTTGTTTCCAAAGGGGGAAACACTCCCCAAAGCCTCTTGCTTCCAGCACTTTGGGAAGATAAGAAACAACTCGCTCTGAAGAGTGCTCTTGCAGCCTACCAGGAATATCTCTTACAAAGTCCTGTGAAACGCAGTTTCCTTGCAGGACTGATCTCGCTGAAGTAGAACTTCTGCTCTGCTGTGTGCTACATTGCACTACAGTTGCAAGATACAAAGTGCGGCCTTGTTTGCACAGGGGGAGACACACCCCAAAGCGTCTTGTTTCCAGCTCTTTGGGAAGCTAAGAAAGAACTCGCTCTGCACAGTGCTCTTACAGCCTACCAGGAACATCTCTTACAAATGCCTTTAAAACTCAGGTTCGTTGCAGCACAGATCTCGCTAAAGTAGAACTTCTGCTCTGCCTTGTGCTACACTGCCCTCTGGTGCAAGGAACAACGTGCTGCCTTGTTTCCAAAGGCGGAGACAGGCCCCAAAGCCTCTTTCTCCCAGGTCTTTGGGAAGCTAAGGAACAACTCGCTCTGCACAGTGCTCTTACAGCCTACCGGGAACACCTCTTACAAAGGCCTGTGAAACGCAGTTTCTTTGCAGGCCTGATCTCGCTGAAGTAGAACTTCTGCTCTGCCGTGTGCTCCATTGCCCTAGATGTGCAAGGCTACAAGGGGTTCCTTGTTTCCAAAGGGGAGACTGGCCCCAAAACCTCTTTCTTCCAACTCTTTGGGAAGCTAAGAAACAAGTTGGTCTGCACAGTCCTCTTACAGCCTACCCGGAAAATCTCTTACAAAGGCCTGTGAAACGCAGTTTCTTTGCAGTCCTGATCTTGCTAAAGTAGAACTTCTGCTCTGCCGTATGCTACATTACCCAGAGGTGCAAGGCACCAAGGGATGCCTTGTTTCCAAAGGGGGACACAGGCCTCAAAATCTCTTGCTTAAAGCTCTTTGGGAAGCTAAGAAACAACTCGCTCTGCACAAAGCTCTTACACCCTACTGGGAACAGCTCTTACAAAGCCCTGTGAAATGCAGTTTCTTTGCAGGCCTGATCTCGCTGAAGAATAACTTCTGCTCTGTCGTGTGCTGCATTGCCCTCAGGTGCAAGGAACAAAGTGCAGCCTTGGCTCCAAAGGCAGAGACAGGCCCCAAAGCGTCTTCTTCCAGCTCTTTGGGAAGCTAAGAAACAACTTGCTCTGCAGGGTGCTCGTAGAGCCTACTGGGAACAGCTTTGACAAAGGCCTGTGAAACGCAGTGTGTGTAAAGGCCTGATCTCGCTGAAGTAGAACTTCTGCTATGCCGTGTGCTACGTTGCACTCAGGTCCAAGGAACAAAGTGCTTCCTTGTTTCCAAAGGCGGAGAAAAGCCACAAAGCGTCCTGCTTCCTGCTCTTTGGGAAACCGAGAAACAACTCGCTCTGCACAGCGCTCTTACAGCCTACCAGGAAAAGGTCTTACAAAGGCCTGTGAAATACAGTTTCTTTGCAGGCCAGATCTCGCTGCAGTAGAACTTCTGTTCTGCCGTGTGCTACATTGCTCTAGAGGTGCAAGGCACCAAGTGCTGCCTTGTTTGCTCAGGGGAAGACAGGCCGGGAAGCATCTTGCTTCCAGCTCTTTCGGGAACTAAGAAACAACTCGCTCTGCACAGTGCTCTTACAGCCTACCGAGAACGGCTCTTACAAAGGCCTGTGAAACGCAGTTTCTTTGCAGGTCTGATTTCGCTTAAGTACACCATCTGCTCTTCCGTGTGCTACATTGCCCTGAGGTGCAAGGCTCAATTGCTGTGTTGTTTCCAAATGGGGAGACAGGCCCCAAAGCGTCTTGCTTCCAGCTCTTTGGGAAGCTAAGAAACAACTCGCTATGCACAATGCTAGTACAGCCTACTGGGAAAAGCTCTTAAAGAGACCTGTGAAACACAGTTTCTTTCGCGCCTGATTTTGGTAAAGTAGAATTCTGCTCTGCGGTGTGGTACATTGCCCTAGAGATGCAAGGCACCAAGTGCTGCCTTGTTTCCAAAGGAACAGACCGGCCTCAAAGCGTCTTGCTTCCAGCTCTTTGGGAATCTAACAAACAACTCGCTCTGCACAGTCCTCTTATGCCTACGGGGAACATCTCCTACAAAGGTATGTGAAACGCAGTTTGTTTAAAGCCCTGATCTCACTGAAGTAGAACTACTGCTCTGCCGTGCGCTACTTTGCCTTAGAGGTGCAAGGCACCAAGTGCTGCCTTGCTTGCTCAGGGGTAGACAGCTCCCAAAGCCTCTTGCATTCAGCTCTTTGGGAAGCTCAGAAACAACTTGCTCTGCACAGTGCTCATACAGCCTACCGGGAAGATCTCTTACAAAAGCCTGTGAAACGCAGTTTCTTTGCAGGCCTGATCTGGCTGAAGTAGATCTTCTGCTCTGGGTGTGCTACATTGCCCTAGAGCTGCAAGGCACTAAGTGCTGGCTTGTCTCCAAAGGGGCAGATGGGCACCAAAGCATCTTGCTTCCAGATCTTTGGGAAGCTACGAAACAAGTCGCTCTGCACAGTGCTCTTGCAGCCTACCGGGAACGTCTCTTACAAAGGCCTGTGAAACGCAGTTTCTTTGTGGGCCTGATCTGTCTGAAGTAGAACTTCTGCTCTGGGTGTGCTACATTGCCCTAGAGCTGCAAGGCACAAAGTGCTGCCTTCTTTCCATATGTGAACATGGGCCACAAAGCATCTTGCTTCAAGCTCTTTGGTCACCTAAAAATAAGCTCGCTCTGCACAGTGCTCTTACAGCCTACCGGGAACATCTCTTACAAAGTCCTGTGAAACGCAGTTTCCATGCAGGCCTGATCTGGCTGAAGTAGAACTTCTGCTCTGGGTGTGCTACATTGCCCTAGAGCTGAAAGGCACAACGTGCAGTCTCCTTTCCAAAGGACGAGTTTGGCCCCAAAGCATCTTGCTTCCAGCTCTTTGGCAAGCTGAGAAACAACTCGCTTTTCACAGTGCTCTTACAGCCTACAGGGAACACCTCTTACAAAGTCCTGTGAATCGCAGTTTCTTTCCAGGACTGATCTGGGTGAAGTAGAACTTCTGCTCTGGGTGTGCTACATTGCCCTAGAGCTGAAAGGCACAACGTGCAGTCTCCTTTCCAAAGGACGAGTATGGCCCCAAAGCATCTTGCTTCCAGCTCTTTGGCAAGCTGAGAAACAACTCGCTCTGCACAGTGCTCTTACAGTCTACAGGGAACACCTCTTACAAAGTCCTGTGAATCGCAGTTTCTTTCCAGGACTGATCTGGCTGAAGTAGAACTTCTGCTCTGGGTGTGCTGCATTGCCCTAGAGCTGCAAGGCACAACGTGCCGTCTCCTTTCCAAAGGGCGAGTTGGGCCCCAGAGCATCTTGCTTCCAGCACTTTGGCAAGCTGAGAAACAACTCGCTCTGCACAGTGCTCTTACAGCCTAGCGGGAACATCTCTTACAAAGGCCTGTGAAACCCAGTTTCTATGCAGGCCTGATCTGGCTGAAGTAGAACTTCTGCTCTGGGTGTGCTACATTGCCCTACAGCTGCAAGGCACAACGTGCAGTCTCCTTTCGAAAGGACGAGTTGGGCCCCAAAGCATCTAGCTTCCAGCTCTTTGGGAAGCTGAGAAACAACTCGCTCTGCACAGTGCTCTTACAGCCTACCTGGAACATCTCTTACAAAGGCCTGAGAGACGCAGTTTCTTTGCAGGCCTGATCTGGCTGAAGTAGAACTTCTCCTCTGGGTGTGCTACATTGCCCTAGAGCTGCAAGGCACAATGTGCTGTCTTCTTTCCAAAGGGCGGTTTTGGCCACAAAGCATCTTGCTTCGAGCTCTTTGGGAAGCTGAGAAACAACTCGCTCTGCACAGTGCTCTTACAGCCTACCGGGAACATCTCTTACAGATGCCTGTGAAACGCCGTTTCCATGCAGGCCTGATCTGGCTGAAGTAGAACTTCTGCTCTGGGTGTGCTGCATTGCCCGAGAGCTGTCAGGCACAACGTGCAGTCTCCTTTCCAAAGGACGAGTTTGGCCCCAAAGCATCTTGCTTCCAGCTCTTTGGCAAGCTGAGAAACAACTCGCTCTGCACAGTGCTCTTACAGCCTACAGGGAACACCTCTTACAAAGTCCTGTGAATCGCAGTTTCTTTCCAGGACATCTGGCTGAAGTAGAACTTCTGCTCTGGGTGTGCTACATTGCCCTAGAGCTGAAAGGCACAACGTGCTGGTTTCTTAAAAATGGGCAAGTTGGGCCCCCAAGCATCTTGCTTCCAGCTCTTTGGGAAGCTGAGAAACAACTCGCTCTGCACAGTGCTCTTACAGCCTACCGGGAACACCTGTTAGAAAGGCCTGTGAAACGCAGTTTCTTTGCAGGCCTGATCTGGCTGAAGTAGAACTTCTGCTCTGGGTGTGCTACTTTGCCCTACAGCTGCAAGGCACAAGCGCTGTCTTCTTTCCAAAGGGCGAGTTGGGCCCCAATGCATCTTGCTTCCAGCTCTTTGTTAGGCTAAGAAACAACTCGCTCTGCACAGTGCTCTTACAGCCTACAGGGAACAACTCTTAGAAAGGCCTGTGAAACTCAGTTTCTTTCCAGGCCTTATCTGGGTGAAGTAGAACTTCTGCTCTGGGTGTGCTACATTGCCCTCGAGCTGCAAGGCACAACGTGCGGTCTCCTTTCCAAAGGGCGAGTTGGGCCCCAGAGCATCTTGCTTCCAGCACTTTGTAAGGCTGAGAAACAAGTCGCTCTGCACAGCGCTCTTACAACCTACGGGGAACACCTCCTACAAAGGCCTGTGAAACGCAGTTTCTTTGCACGCCTTAACAGGCTGAAGTAGAACTTCTGCTCTGGGTGTGCTGCAGTGCCGTAGAGCTGAAAGGCACAACGTGCAGTGTCCTTTCCAAAGGGCAAGTTGGGCACCAAATCATCTTGCTTCCAGCTCTTTGGGAAGCTGAGAAACAACTCGCTCTGCACAGTGCTCTTACAGCCTACGGGGAACAACTCCTACAAATGCCTGTGAAACGCAGTTTCTTTGCAGGCCTTAACTGGCTGAAGTAGAACTTCTGCTCTGGGTGTGCTACATTGCCCTAGATCTGCAAGGCACAAAGTGCTGTCTTCTTTCCAAAGCTCGAGTTGGGCCCCAAAGAATCCATCTTTCAGGTCTTTGGTAAGCTGAGAAACAACTCGCTCTGCACAGTGCTCTTACAGCCTACCGGACATCTGTTACAAAGGCCTGTGAAACGCAGTTTCTTTGCAGGCCTGATCTGGCTGACGTAGAACTTCTGCTCTGGGTGTGCTACATTGCCCTACAGCAGCAAGGCACAAAGCGCTGTCTTCTTTCCAAAGGGCGAGTTGGGCCCCAATGCATCTTGCTTCCAGCTCTTTGGAAGGCTAAGAAACAACTCGCTGTGCACACTGCTCTTGCAGCCTACCGGGAACATCTCTTACAAAAGCCTGTGAAACGCAGTTTCTATGCAGGCATTATCTGGCTGAAGTAGAACTTCTGCTCTGGGTGTGCTACATTGCCCTAGAGCTGAAAGCCACAACGTGTAGTCTCCTTTCCAAAGGGCGAGTTGGGCACCAAAGCATCTTGCTTCCAGCTCTTTGGGAAGCTAAGAAACAACTCGCTCTGCACAGTGCTCTTACAGCCTACAGGGAACACCTCTTAGAAAGGCCTGTGAAACGCAGTTTCTTTGCTGGCCTGATTGGGCTGACGCAGAACTTCTGTTCTTGGTGTGCTACATTGCCCTACAGCTGCAAGGCACAAAGCGCTGTCTTCTTTCCAAAGGGCGAGTTGGGCCCCAATGCATCTTGCTTCCAGCTCTTTGGAAGGCTAAGAAACAACACGCTCTGCACAGTGCTCTTACAGCCTACAGGGAACACCTCTTAGAAAGGCCTGTGAAACGCAGTTTCTTTGCAGGCCTTTTCTGGCTGAAGTAGAACTTCTGCTCTGGGTGTGCTACATTGCCTCACAGCTGAAAGGCACAACATGCAGTCTCCTTTCCAAAGGGAGAGTTGGGCCCAAAAGCATCTTGCTTTCAGTTCTTTGGGAAGCTGAGAAACAACTCGCTCTGCACAGTGCTCTTGCAGCCTACCGGGAACATCTCTTACAAAGACCTGTGAAACGCATTTTCTATGCAGGCCTGTTCTGGCTGAAGTAGAACTTCTGCTCTGGGTGTGCTACATTGCCCTAGAGCTCAAGGCACAATGTGCAGTCTCCTTTCCAAAGGGCGAGTTGGGCCTCACAGCATCTTGCTTCCAGCTCTTTGGCAAGCTGAGAAACAACTCGCTCTGCACAGTGCTCTTACAGCCTACTGGGAACAGCTCTTACAAAGGCCTGTGAAAGCCAGTTTCTATGCAGGCCTTATCTGGCTGAAGTAGAACTTCTGCACTGGGTGTGCCACATTGCCCTAGATCTGCAAGGCAGAAAGTGCTGTCTTCTTTCAAAAGGTCGAGTTGGGCCCCAAAGAGTCTATCTTTCAGCTCTTTGGTAAGCTAAGAACGAACTCCATCTGTACAGTGCTCTTACAGCCTACTGGACATCTGTTACAAAGGCCTGTGAAACGCAGATTCTATGCAGGCCTGATCTGGCTGAAGTAGAACTTCTGCTCTGGGTGTGCTACATTTTCCTAGAGCTGCAAGGCACAAAGCGCTGTCTTCTTTCCAAAGGGCGAGTTGGGCCCCAATGAATCTTGCTTCCAGCTCTTTGGGAGCTGAGAAACAACTCGCTCTGCACAGTGCTCTTACAGCCTACCGGGAACATCTCTTGCAAAGGCCTGTGAAACGCAGTTTCTATGCAGGCATTATCTGGCTGAAGTAGAACTTCTGCTCTGGGTGTGCTACATTGCCCTAGAGCTGAAAGCCACAATGTGCAGTCTCCTTTCCAAAGGGCGAGTTGGGCCCCAAAGCATCTTGCTTTCAGCTCTTTGGGAAGCTAAGAAACAACTCGCTCTGCACAGTGCTCTTACAGCCTACAGGGAACACCTCTTAGAAAGGCCTGTGAAACGCATTTTCTTTCCAGGCCTTATCTGGGTGAAGTAGAACTTATGCTCTGGGTGTGCTACATTGCCCAAGATCTGCAAGGCACAACGTGCAGTCTCCTTTCCAAAGGGCTAGTTGGGCCCCAGAGCATCGTGCTTCCAGCACTTTGGCAAGCTGAGAAACAACTCGCTCTGCACAGTGCTCTTACAGCCTACGGGGAACAACTCCTACAAATGCCTGTGAAACGCAGTTTCTTTCCAGGCCTTAACCGGCTGAAGTAGAACTTCTGCTCTGGGTGTGCTACATTGCCCTAGAGCTGAAAGCCACAACATGCAGTATCCTTTCCAAAGGGCGAGTTCGGCCCCAAAGCATCTTGCTTCCAGCTCTTTGGGAAGCTAAGAAACAACTCGCTCTGCACAGTGCTCTTACAGCCTACAGGGAACACCTCTTAGAAAGGCCTGTGAAACGCAGTTTCTTTGCTGGCCTGATCTGGCTGAAGTAGAACTTCTGCTCTGGGTGTGCTACATTTCCGTAGAGCTGAAAGGCACAAAGTGTTGTCTTCTTTCCATAGGGGCAGAGGGTCCCCAAACATCTTGCTTCCAGCTATTGGGAAGCTAAGAAACAAGTCGCTCTGCACAGTGCTCTTACAGCCTACCGGGAAGATCTCTTACAAAGGCCTGTGAAACGCAGTTTCTTTGCAGGCCTGATCTGGCTGAAGTAGAACTTCTGCTCTGGGTGTACTACATTGACCTAGAGCAGAAAGGCACAACGTGCAGGTTTCTTAACAAAGGGCGAGTTGGGCCCCAAAGCATCTTGCTTCCAGCTCTTTGGGAAGCTAAGAAACAACTCGCTCTGCACAGTGCTCTTACAGCCTACAGGGAACACCTGTTAGAAAGGCCTGTGAAACGCAGTTTCTTTCAAGGCCGGATCTGGCTGAAGTAGAACTTCTGCTCTGGGTGTGCTACATTGCCCTAGAGCTGAAAGCCACTACGTGCAGTCTCCATTCCAAAGGGCAAGTTGGGCCCCAAAGCATCTTGCTTCCAGCTCTTTGGGAAGCTGAGAAACAACTCGCACTGCACAGTGCTCTTACAGCCTACCGCACAGCTGTTACAAAGGCCTGTGAAACGCAGTTTCTTTGCAGGCCTGATCTCGCTGACGTAGAACTTCTGCTCTGGGTGTGCTACATTGCCCTACAGCTGCAAGGCACAAAGCGCTGTCTTCTTTCCCAAAGACGAGTTGGGCCCCAATGCACCTTGCTTCCAGCTCGTTGGAAGGCTAAGAAACAACTCGCTCTGCACAGTGCTCTTACAGCCTACAGGGAACACCTCTTAGAAAGGCCTGTGAAACGCAGTTTCTTTGCAGGCCTTATCTGGGTGAAGTAGAACTTCTGCTCTGGGTGTGCTACATTGCCCTAGAGCTGCAAGGCACAACGTGCAGTCTCCTTTCCAAAGGGCGAGTTGGGCCAAAGAGCATCTTGCTTCCAGCACTTTGGCAAGCTGAGAAACAACTCGCTCTGCACAGTGCTCTTACAGCCTACGGGGAACAACTCCTACAAAGGCTTGTGAAACGCAGTTTCTTTGCAGGCCTTAACCGGCTGAAGTAGAACTTCTGCTCTGGGTGTGCTACATTGCCGTAGAGCTGAAAGGCACAAAGTGCTGTCTTCTTTCCATAGGGGCAGAGGGTCCCCAAACATCTTGCTTCCAGCTATTGGAAAGCTAAGAAACAACTCGCTCTGCACAGTGCTCTTACAGCCTACGGGGAACACCTCCTACAAAGGCCTGTGAAACGCAGTTTCTTTGCAGGCCTGATCTGGTTGAAGTAGAACTTCTGCTCTGGGTGTGCTAGATTGCCCTAGATCTGCAAGGCACAAAGTGCTGTCTTCTTTCAAAAGGTCGAGTTGGGCCCCAAAGAATCTATCTTTCAGCTCTTTGGTAAGCTAAGAAGGAACTCCATCTGCACAGTGCTCTTACAGCCTACCAGACATCTGCTACAAAGGCCTGTGAAACGCAGTTTCTATGCAGGCGTGATCTGGCTGAAGTAGAATTTCTGCTCTGGGTGTGCTACATTGCCCTAGAGCTGCAAGGCACAAAGCGCTGTCTTCTTTCCAAAGGGCGAGTTGGGCCCCAATGCATCTTGCTTCCAGCTCTTTGGGAGGCTAAGAAACAACTCGCTCTGCACAGTGCTCTTACAGCCTAGCGGGAACATCTCTTGCAAAGCCCTGTGACACGCAGGTTCTTTGCAGGCCTTATCTGGCTGAAGTAGAACTTCTGCTCTGGGTGTGCTACATTGCCTCACAGCTGAAAGGCACAACGTGCAATCTCCATTCCAAAGGGCAAGTTGGGCCCCAAAGCATCTTGCTTCCAGCTCTTTGGGAAGCTGAGAAACAACTCGCACTGCACAGTGCTCTTACAGCCTACCGGACATCTGTTACAAAGGCCTGTGAAACGCAGTTTCTTTGCAGGCCTGATCTCGCTGACGTAGAACTTCTGCTCTGGGTGTGCTACATTGCCCTACAGCTGCAAGGCACAAAGCGCTGTCTTCTTTCCCAAAGGCCAGTTGGGCCCCAATGCACCTTGCTTCCAGCTCGTTGGAAGGCTAAGAAACAACTCGCTCTGCACAGTGCTCTTACAGCCTACAGGGAACACCTCTTAGAAAGGCCTGTGAAACGCAGTTTCTTTGCAGGCCTGATCTGCCTGAAGTAGAACTTCTGCTCTGGGTGTGCTACATTGCCCTAGAGCTGCAAGGCACAACGTGCAGTCTCCTTTCCAAAGGGCGAGTTGGGCCCCAGAGCATCTTGCTTCCAGCACTTTGGCAAGCTGA
Organism: Equus caballus; assembly: GCF_041296265.1. Taxonomy (NCBI): domain Eukaryota; kingdom Metazoa; phylum Chordata; class Mammalia; order Perissodactyla; family Equidae; genus Equus; species Equus caballus. Next base: position 25,848,400 of record NC_091687.1, read on the forward strand.
GAAACAAGTCGCTCTGCACAGTTCTCTTACAGCCTATGGGGAACACCTCCTACAAAGGCTTGTGAAACGCAGTTTCTTTGCAGGCCTTAAGAAGCTGAAGTAGAACTTCTGCTCTGGGTGTGCTACATTGACCTAGAGCTGAAAGGCACAACGTGCAGTCTCCTTTCCAAAGGGCAAGTTCGGCACCAAATCATCTTGCTTCCAGCTCTTTGGGAAGCTGAGAAACAACTCGCTCTGCACAGTGCTCTTACAGCCTACCGGGAACATCTCTTACAAAAGCCTGTGAAACGCAGTTTCTATGCAGGCATTATCTGGCTGAAGTAGAACTTCTGCTCTGGGTGTGCTACATTGCCCTAGAGCTGAAAGCAACAACGTGCAGTCTCCTTTCCAAAGGGCGAGTTGGGCCCGAAAGCATCTTGCTTCCTGCTCTTTGGGAAGCTAAGAAACAACTCGCTCTGCACAGTGCTCTTACAGCCTACCGGGAACACCTCTTAGAGAGGCCTGTGAAACGCAGTTTCTTTGCAGGCCTTATCTGGCTGAAGTAGAACTTCTGCTCTGGGTGTGCTACATTGCCTCACAGCTGAAAGGCACAACGTGCAGTCTCCTTTCCAAAGGGAGAGTTGGGCCCAAAAGCATCTTGCTTTCAGTTCTTTGGGAAGCTGAGAAACAACTCGCTCTGCACAGTGCTCTTGCAGCCTACCGGGAACATCTCTTACAAAGACCTGTGAAACGCAGTTTCTATGCAGGCCTGTTCTGGCTGAAGTAGAACGTCTGCTCTGCGTGTGCTACATTGCCCTAGAGCTGAAGGCACAATGTGCAGTCTCCTTTCCAAAGGGCGAGATGGGCCTCACAGCATCTTGCTTCCAGCTCTTTGGCAAGCTGAGAAACAACTCGCTCTGCACAGTGCTCTTACAGCCTACCGGGAACAGCTCTTACAAAGGCCTGTGAAAGGCAGTTTCTATGCAGGCCTTATCTGGCTGAAGTAGAACTTCTGCTCTGGGTGTGCTACATTGCCCTAGATCTGAAAGGCACAACGGGCAGTCTCCTTTCCAAAGGGCGAGTTGGGCCCCACAGCATCTTGCTTCCAGCTCTTTGGGAAGCTAAGAAACAGCTCGCTCTGCACAGTGCTCTTACAGCCTACGGGGAACACCTCCTACAAAGGCCTGTGAAACGCAGTTTCTTTGCAGGCCTTAACTGGCTGAAGTAGAACTTCTGCTCTGGGTGTGCTACATTGAACTAGAGCTGAAAGGCACAATGTGCAATCTCCTTTCCAAAGGGCAAGTTCGGCACCAAAGCATCTTGCTTCCAGCTCTTTGGGAAGCTGAGAAACAACTCGCTCTGCACAGTGCTCTTACAGCCTACCGGGAACATCTCTTACAATGGCCTGTGAAACGCAGTTTCTTTGCAGGCCTGATCTGGCTGAAGTAGAACTTCTGCTCTGGGTGTGCTACACTGCCCTAGAGCTGAAAGGCACAACGTGCTGGTTTCTTAAAAATGGGCAAGTTGGGCCCGAAAGCATCTTGCTTCCAGCTCTTTGTGAAGCTGAGAAACAACTCGCTCTGCACAGTGCTCTTACAGCCTACAGGGAACACCTGTTAGAAAGGCCTGTGAAACTCAGTTTCTTTCAAGGCCTGATCTGGCTGAAGCAGAACTTCTGCTCTGGGTGTGCTACATTGCCCTAGAGCTGAAAGGCACAACGTGCAGTCTCCATTCCAAAGGGCAAGTTGGGCACCAAAGCATCTTGCTTCCAGTTCTTTGGGAAGCTGAGAAACAACTCGCTCTGCACAGTGCTCTTACAGCCTACCGGACATCTGTTACAAAGGCCTGTGAAACGCAGTTTCTATGCAGGCATTATCTGGCTGAAGTAGAACTTCTGCTCTGGGTGTGCTACATTGCCCTAGAGCTGAAGGCACAATGTGCAGTCTCCTTTCCAAAGGGCGAGATGGGCCTCACAGCATCTTGCTTCCAGCTCTTTGGCAAGCTGAGAAACAACTCGCTCTGCACAGTGCTCTTACAGCCTACGGGGAACACCTCCTACAAAGGCCTGTGAAACGGTTTCTTTGCAGGCCTTAACTGGCTGAAGTAGAACTTCTGCTCTGGGTGTGCTACATTGAACTAGAGCTGAAAGGCACAACGTGCAGTCTCCTTTCCAAAGGGCAAGTTCGGCACCAAAGCATCTTGCTTCCAGCTCTTTGGGAAGCTGAGAAACAACTCGCTCTGCACAGTGCTCTTACAGCCTACCTGGAACATCTCTTACAGAGGCCTGTGAAACGCAGTTTCTTTGCAGGCCTGATCTGGTTGAAGTAGAACTTCTGCTCTGGGTGTGCTAGATTGCCCTAGATCTGCAAGGCACAAAGTGCTGTCTTCTTTCAAAAGGTCGAGTTGGGCCCCAAAGAATCTATCTTTCAGCTCTTTGGTAAGCTAAGAAGGAACTCCATCTGCACAGTGCTCTTACAGCCTACCGGACATCTGCTACAAAGGCCTGTGAAACGCAGTTTCTATGCAGGCGTGATCTGGCTGAAGTAGAATTTCTGCTCTGGGTGTGCTACATTGCCCTAGAGCTGCAAGGCACAAAGCGCTGTCTTCTTTCCAAAGGGCGAGTTGGGCCCCAATGCATCTTGCTTCCAGCTCTTTGGGAGGCTAAGAAACAACTCGCTCTGCACAGTGCTCTTACAGCCTAGCGGGAACATCTCTTGCAAAGCCCTGTGACACGCAGGTTCTTTGCAGGCCTTATCTGGCTGAAGTAGAACTTCTGCTCTGGGTGTGCTACATTGCCTCACAGCTGAAAGGCACAACGTGCAATCTCCATTCCAAAGGGCAAGTTGGGCCCCAAAGCATCTTGCTTCCAGCTCTTTGGGAAGCTGAGAAACAACTCGCACTGCACAGTGCTCTTACAGCCTACCGGACATCTGTTACAAAGGCCTGTGAAACGCAGTTTCTTTGCAGGCCTGATCTCGCTGACGTAGAACTTCTGCTCTGGGTGTGCTACATTGCCCTACAGCTGCAAGGCACAAAGCGCTGTCTTCATTCCCAAAGGCCAGTTGGGCCCCAATGCACCTTGCTTCCAGCTCGTTGGAAGGCTAAGAAACAACTCGCTCTGCACAGTGCTCTTACAGCCTACAGGGAACACCTCTTAGAAAGGCCTGTGAAACTCAGTTTCTTTGCAGGCCTGATCTGCCTGAAGTAGAACTTCTGCTCTGGGTGTGCTACATTGTCCTAGAGCTGCAAGGCACAACGTGCAGTCTCCTTTCCAAAGGGCGAGTTGGGCCCCAGAGCATCTTGCTTCCAGCACTTTGGCAAGCTGAGAAACAAGTCGCTCTGCACAGTGCTCTTACAGCCTACGGGGAACACCTCCTACAAAGGCTTGTGAAACGCAGTTTCTTTGCAGGCCTTAAGAAGCTGAAGTAGAACTTCTGCTCTGGGTGTGCTACATTGACCTAGAGCTGAAAGGCACAACGTGCAGTCTCCTTTCCAAAGGGCAAGTTCGGCACCAAATCATCTTGCTTCCAGCTCTTTGGGAAGCTGAGAAACAACTCGCTCTGCACAGTGCTCTTACAGCCTACCGGGAACATCTCTTACAAAAGCCTGTGAAACGCAGTTTCTATGCAGGCCTGATCTGGCTGAAGTAGAACTTCTGCTCTGGGTGTGCTACATTGCCCTAGAGCTGAAAGCAACAACGTGCAGTCTCCTTTCCAAAGGGCGAGTTGGGCCCGAAAGCATCTTGCTTCCTTCTCTTTGGGAAGCTAAGAAACAACTTGCTCTGCACAGTGCTCTTACAGCCTACCGGGAACACCTCTTAGAAAGGCCTATGAAACGCAGTTTCTTTGCTGGCCTGATCTGGCTGACGTAGAACTTCTGTTCTTGGTGTGCTACATTGCCCTACAGCTGCAAGGCACAAAGCGCTGTCTTCTTTCCAAAGGGCGAGTTGAGCCCCAATGCATCTTGCTTCCAGTTCTTTGGAAGGCTAAGAAACAACTCGCTCTGCACAGTGCTCTTACAGCCTACAGGGAACACCTCTTCGAAAGGCCTGTGAAACGCAGTTTCTTTGCAGGCCTTATCTGGCTGAAGTAGAACTTCTGCTCTGGGTGTGCTACATTGCCTCACAGCTGAAAGGCACAACGTGCAGTCTCCTTTCCAAAGGGAGAGTTGGGCCCAAAAGCATCTTGCTTTCAGTTCTTTGGGAAGCTGAGAAACAACTCGCTCTGCACAGTGCTCTTGCAGCCTACCGGGAACATCTCTTACAAAGACCTGTGAAACGCAGTTTCTATGCAGGCCTGTTCTGGCTGAAGTAGAACTTCTGCTCTGGGTGTGCTACATTGCCCTAGATCTGAAGGCACAATGTGCAGTCTCCTTTCCAAAGGGCGAGATGGGCCTCACAGCATCTTGCTTCCAGCTCTTTGGCAAGCTGAGAAACAACTCGCTCTGCACAGTGCTCTTACAGCCTACCGGGAACAGCTCTTACAAAGGCCTGTGAAAGGCAGTTTCTATGCAGGCCTTATCTGGCTGAAGTAGAACTTCTGCTCTGGGTGTGCTACATTGCCCTAGATCTGAAAGGCACAACGGGCAGTCTCCTTTCCAAAGGGCGAGTTGGGCCCCACAGCATCTTGCTTCCAGCTCTTTGGGAAGCTAAGAAACAACTCGCTCTGCACAGTGCTCTTACAGCCTACGGGGAACACCTCCTACAAAGGCCTGTGAAACGCAGTTTCTTTGCAGGCCTTAACTGGCTGAAGTAGAACTTCTGCTCTGGGTGTGCTACATTGAACTAGAGCTGAAAGGCACAATGTGCAATCTCCTTTCCAAAGGGCAAGTTCGGCACCAAAGCATCTTGCTTCCAGCTCTTTGGGAAGCTGAGAAACAACTCGCTCTGCACAGTGCTCTTACAGCCTACCGGGAACATCTCTTACAATGGCCTGTGAAACGCAGTTTCTTTGCAGGCCTGATCTGGCTGAAGTAGAACTTCTGCTCTGGGTGTGCTACACTGCCCTAGAGCTGAAAGGCACAACGTGCTGGTTTCTTAAAAATGGGCAAGTTGGGCCCGAAAGCATCTTGCTTCCAGCTCTTTGTGAAGCTCAGAAACAACTCGCTCTGCACAGTGCTCTTACAGCCTACAGGGAACACCTGTTAGAAAGGCCTGTGAAACTCAGTTTCTTTCAAGGCCTGATCTGGCTGAAGCAGAACTTCTGCTCTGGGTGTGCTACATTGCCCTAGAGCTGAAAGGCACAACGTGCAGTCTCCATTCCAAAGGGCAAGTTGGGCACCAAAGCATCTTGCTTCCAGTTCTTTGGGAAGCTGAGAAACAACTCGCTCTGCACAGTGCTCTTACAGCCTACCGGACATCTGTTACAAAGGCCTGTGAAACGCAGTTTCTATGCAGGCATTATCTGGCTGAAGTAGAACTTCTGCTCTGGGTGTGCTACATTGCCCAAGATCTGCAAGGCACAACGTGCAGTCTCCTTTCCAAAGGGCGAGTTGGGCCCCAGAGCATCTTGCTTCCAGCACTTTGGCAAGCTGAGAAACAACTCGCTCTGCACAGTGCTCTTACAGCCTACGGGGAACAACTCCTACAAATGCCTGTGAAACGCAGTTTCTTTGCAGGCCTTAACTGGCTGAAGTAGAACTTCTGCTCTGGGTGTGCTGCATTGCCCTAGAGCTGAAAGGCACAACGTGCAGTCTCCTTTCCAAAGGGCAAGTTGGGCACCAAAGCATCTTGCTTCCAGCTCTTTGGGAAGCTGAGAAACAACTCGCTCTGCACAGTGGTCTTACAGCCTACAGGGAACACCTCTTAGAAAGGCCTGTGAAACGCAGTTTCTTTCCAGGCCTTAACTGGGTGAAGTAGAACTTCTGCTCAGGGTGTGCTACATTGCCCTAGAGCTGCAAGGCACAACGTGCAGTCTCCTTTCCAAAGGGCGAGTTGGGCCCCAGAGCATCTTGCTTCCAGCACTTTGGCAAGCTGAGAATCAAGTCGCTCTGCACAGTGCTCTTACAGCCTACGGGGAACACCTCCTACAAAGGCTTGTGAAACGCAGTTTCTTTGCAGGCCTTAACAGGCTGAAGTAGAACTTCTGCTCTGGGTGTGCTACATTGCCCTAGAGCTGAAAGGCACAACGTGCAGTCTCCTTTCCAAAGGGCAAGTTGGGCACCAAATCATCTTGCTTCCAGCTCTTTGGGAAGCTGAGAAACAACTCGCTCTGCACAGTGCTCTTACAGCCTACCGGGAACATCTCTTACAAAAGCCTGTGAAACGCAGTTTCTATGCAGGCATTATCTGGCTGAAGTAGAACTTCTGCTCTGGGTGTGCTACATTGCCCTAGAGCTGAAATCCACAAAGTGCAGTATCCTTTCCAAAGGGCGAGTTCGGCCCCAAAGCATCTTGCTTCCAGCTCTTTGGGAAGCTAAGAAACAACTCGCTCTGCACAGTGGTCTTACAGCCTACAGGGAACACCTCTTAGAAAGGCCTGTGAAACGCAGTTTCTTTGCTGGCCTGATCTGGCTGAAGTAGAACTTCTGCTCTGGGTGTGCTACATTGCCGTAGAGCTGAAAGGCACAAAGTGCTGTCTTCTTTCCATAGGGGCAGAGGGTCCCCAAACATCTTGCTTCCAGCTATTGGGAAGCTAAGAAACAAGTCACTCTGCACAGTGCTCTTACAGCCTACCGGGAAGATCTCTTACAAAGGCCTGTGAAACGCAGTTTCTTTGCAGGCCTGATCTGCCTGAAGTAGAACTTCTGCTCTGGGTGTGCTACATTGCCCTAGAGCTGCAAGGCACAACGTGCAGTCTCCTTTCCAAAGGGCGAGTTGGGCCAAAGAGCATCTTGCTTCCAGCACTTTGGCAAGCTGAGAAACAACTCGCTCTGCACAGTGCTCTTGCAGCCTACCGGGAACATCTCTTACAAAGACCTCTGAAACGCAGTTTCTATGCAGGCCTGTTCGGGCTGAAGTAGAACTTCTGCTCTGGGTGTGCTACATTGCCCTAGAGCTGAAGGCACAATGTGCAGTCTCCTTTCCAAAGGGCGAGATGGGCCTCACAGCATCTTGCTTCCAGCTCTTTGGCAAGCTGAGAAACAACTCGCTCTGCACAGTGCTCTTACAGCCTACGGGGAACACCTCCTACAAAGGCCTGTGAAACGCAGTTTCTTTGCAGGCCTTAACTGGCTGAAGTAGAACTTCTGCTCTGGGTGTGCTACATTGAACTAGAGCTGAAAGGCACAACGTGCAGTCTCCTTTCCAAAGGGCAAGTTCGGCACCAAAGCATCTTGCTTCCAGCTCTTTGGGAAGCTGAGAAACAACTCGCTCTGCACAGTGCTCTTACAGCCTACCTGGAACATCTCTTACAGAGGCCTGTGAAACGCAGTTTCTTTGCAGGCCTGATCTGGTTGAAGTAGAACTTCTGCTCTGGGTGTGCTAGATTGCCCTAGATCTGCAAGGCACAAAGTGCTGTCTTCTTTCAAAAGGTCGAGTTGGGCCCCAAAGAATCTATCTTTCAGCTCTTTGGTAAGCTAAGAAGGAACTCCATCTGCACAGTGCTCTTACAGCCTACCGGACATCGGCTACAAAGGCCTGTGAAACGCAGTTTCTATGCAGGCGTGATCTGGCTGAAGTAGAATTTCTGCTCTGGGTGTGCTACATTGCCCTAGAGCTGCAAGGCACAAAGCGCTGTCTTCTTTCCAAAGGGCGAGTTGGGCCCCAATGCATCTTGCTTCCAGCTCTTTGGGAGGCTAAGAAACAACTCGCTCTGCACAGTGCTCTTACAGCCTAGCGGGAACATCTCTTGCAAAGCCCTGTGACACGCAGGTTCTTTGCAGGCCTTATCTGGCTGAAGTAGAACTTCTGCTCTGGGTGTGCTACATTGCCTCACAGCTGAAAGGCACAACGTGCAATCTCCATTCCAAAGGGCAAGTTGGGCCCCAAAGCATCTTGCTTCCAGCTCTTTGGGAAGCTGAGAAACAACTCGCACTGCACAGTGCTCTTACAGCCTACCGGACATCTGTTACAAAGGCCTGTGAAACGCAGTTTCTTTGCAGGCCTGATCTCGCTGACGTAGAACTTCTGCTCTGGGTGTGCTACATTGCCCTACAGCTGCAAGGCACAAAGCGCTGTCTTCATTCCCAAAGGCGAGTTGGGCCCCAATGCATCTTGCTTCCAGCTCGTTGGAAGGTTAAGAAACAACTCGCTCTGCACAGTGCTCTTACAGCCTACAGGGAACACCTCTTAGAAAGGCCTGTGAAACGCAGCTTCTTTGCAGGCCTGATCTGCCTGAAGTAGAACTTCTGCTCTGGGTGTGGTACATTGCCCTAGAGCTGCAAGGCACAACGTGCAGTCTCCTTTCCAAAGGGCGAGTTGGGCCCCAGAGCATCTTGCTTCCAGCACTTTGGCAAGCTGAGAAACAAGTCGCTCTGCACAGTGCTCTTACAGCCTACGGGGAACACCTCCTACAAACTCTTGTGAAACGCAGTTTCTTTGCAGGCCTTAACAAGCTGAAGTAGAACTTCTGCTCTGGGTGTGCTACATTGACCTAGAGCTGAAAGGCACAACGTGCAGTCTCCTTTCCAAAGGGCAAGTTGGGCACCAAATCATCTTGCTTCCAGCTCTTTGGGAAGCTGAGAAACAACTCGCTCTGCACAGTGCTCTTACAGCCTACCGGGAACATCTCTTACAATGGCCTGTGAAACGCAGTTTCTATGCAGGCCTGATCTGGCTGAAGTAGAACTTCTGCTCTGGGTGTGCTACATTGCCCTAGAGCTGAAAGGCACAACGTGCTGGTTTCTTAAAAATGGGCAAGTTGGGCACCAAAGCATCTTGCTTCCAGTTCTTTGGGAAGCTGAGAAACAACTCGCTCTGCACAGTGCTCTTACAGCCTACCGGACATCTGTTACAAAGGCCTGTGAAACGCAGTTTCTATGCAGGCATTATCTGGCTGAAGTAGAACGTCTGCTCTGGGTGTGCTACATTGCCCTAGAGCTGCAAGGCACAACGTGCAGTCTCCTTTCCAAAGGGCGAGTTGGGCCCCAGAGCATCTTGCTTCCAGCACTTTGGCAAGCTGAGAAACAACTCGCTCTGCACAGTGCTCTTACAGCCTACGGGGAACAACTCCTACAAATGCCTGTGAAACGCAGTTTCTTTGCAGGCCTGATCTGGCTGAAGTAGAACTTCTGCTCTGGGTGTGCTGCATTGCCCTAGAGCTGAAAGGCACAACGTGCAGTCTCCTTTCCAAAGGGCAAGTTGGGCACCAAAGCATCTTGCTTCCAGCTCTTTGGGAAGCTGAGAAACAACTCGCTCTGCACAGTGGTCTTACAGCCTACAGGGAACACCTCTTAGAAAGGCCTGTGAAACGCAGTTTCTTTCCAGGCCTTAACTGGGTGAAGTAGAACTCTGCTCAGGGTGTGCTACATTGCCCTAGAGCTGCAAGGCACAACGTGCAGTCTCCTTTCCAAAGGGCGAGTTGGGCCCCAGAGCATCTTGCTTCCAGCACTTTGGCAAGCTGAGAATCAAGTCGCTCTGCACAGTGCTCTTACAGCCTACGGGGAACACCTCCTACAAAGGCTTGTGAAACGCACTTTCTTTGCAGGCCTTAACAGGCTGAAGTAGAACTTCTGCTCTGGGTGTGCTACATTGCCCTAGAGCTGAAAGGCACAACGTGCAGTCTCCTTTCCAAAGGGCAAGTTGGGCACCAAATCATCTTGCTTCCAGCTCTTTGGGAAGCTGAGAAACAACTCGCTCTGCACAGTGCTCTTACAGCCTACCGGGAACATCTCTTACAAAAGCCTGTGAAACGCAGTTTCTATGCAGGCATTATCTGGCTGAAGTAGAACTTCTGGTCTGGGTGTGCTACATTGCCCTAGAGCTGAAATCCACAAAGTGCAGTATCCTTTCCAAAGGGCGAGTTCGACCCCAAAGCATGTTGCTTCCAGCTCTTTGGGAAGCTAAGAAACAACTCGCTCTGCACAGTGCTCTTACAGCCTACAGGGAACACCTCTTAGAAAGGCCTGTGAAACGCAGTTTCTTTGCAGGCCTTAACAGGCTGAAGTAGAACTTCTGCTCTGGGTGTGCTACATTGCCGTAGAGCTGAAAGGCACAAAGTGCTGTCTTCTTTCCATAGGGGCAGAGGGTCCCCAAACATCTTGCTTCCAGCTATTGGGAAGCTAAGAAACAAGTCGCTCTGCACAGTGCTCTTACAGCCTACCGGGAAGATCTCTTACAAAGGCCTGTGAAACGCAGTTTCTTTGCAGGCCTGATCTGGCTGAAGTAGAACTTCTGCTCTGGGTGTACTACATTGACCTAGAGCAGAAAGGCACAACGTGCAGGTTTCTTAACAAAGGGCGAGTTGGGCCCCAAAGCATCTTGCTTCCAGCTCTTTGGGAAGCTAAGAAACAACTCGCTCTGCACAGTGCTCTTACAGCCTACAGGGAACACCTCTTAGAAAGGCCTGTGAAACGCAGTTTCTTTGCTGGCCTGATCTGGCTGAAGTAGAACTTCTGCTCTGGGTGTGCTACATTGCCGTAGAGCTGAAAGGCACAAAGTGCTGTCTTCTTTCCATAGGGGCAGAGGGTCCCCAAACATCTTGCTTCCAGCTATTGGGAAGCTAAGAAACAAGTCGCTCTGCACAGTGCTCTTACAGCCTACCGGGAAGATCTCTTACAAAGGCCTGTGAAACGCAGTTTCTTTGCAGGCCTGATCTGGCTGAAGTAGAACTTCTGCTCTGGGTGTACTACATTGACCTAGAGCAGAAAGGCACAACGTGCAGGTTTCTTAACAAAGGGCGAGTTGGGCCCCAAAGCATCTTGCTTCCAGCTCTTTGGGAAGCTAAGAAACAACTCGCTCTGCACAGTGCTCTTACAGCCTACAGGGAACACCTGTTAGAAAGGCCTGTGAAACGCAGTTTCTTTCAAGGCCGGATCTGGCTGAAGTAGAACTTCTGCTCTGGGTGTGCTACATTGCCCTAGAGCTGAAAGCCACAATGTGCAGTCTCCATTCCAAAGGGCAAGTTGGGCCCCAAAGCATCTTGCTTCCAGCTCTTTGGGAAGCTGAGAAACAACTCGCACTGCACAGTGCTCTTACAGCCTACCGGACATCTGTTACAAAGGCCTGTGAAACGCAGTTTCTTTGCAGGCCTGATCTCGCTGACGTAGAACTTCTGCTCTGGGTGTGCTACTTTGCCCTACAGCTGCAAGGCACAAAGCGCTGTCTTCTTTCCCAAAGGCGAGTTGGGCCCCAATGCATCTTGCTTCCAGCTCGTTGGAAGGCTAAGAAACAACTCGCTCTGCACAGTGCTCGTACAGCCTACAGGGAACACCTCTTAGAAAGGCCTGTGAAACGCAGTTTCTTTGCAGGCCTGATCTGCCTGAAGTAGAACTTCTGCTCTGGGTGTGCTACATTGCCCTAGAGCTGCAAGGCACAACGTGCAGTCTCCTTTCCAAAGGGCGAGTTGGGCCAAAGAGCATCTTGCTTCCAGCACTTTGGCAAGCTGAGAAACAACTCGCTCTGCACAGTGCTCTTGCAGCCTACCGGGAACATCTCTTACAAAGACCTGTGAAATGCAGTTTCTATGCAGGCCTGTTCGGGCTGAAGTAGAACTTCTGCTCTGGGTGTGCTACATTGCCCTAGAGCTGAAGGCACAATGTGCAGTCTCCTTTCCAAAGGGCGAGATGGGCCTCACAGCATCTTGCTTCCAGCTCTTTGGCAAGCTGAGAAACAACTCGCTCTGCACAGTGCTCTTACAGCCTACCGGGAACAGCTCTTACAAAGGCCTGTGAAAGGCAGTTTCTATGCAGGCCTTATCTGGCTGAAGTAGAACTTCTGCTCTGGGTGTGCTACATTGCCCTAGATCTGAAAGGCACAACGGGCAGTCTCCTTTCCAAAGGGCGAGTTGGGCCCCACAGCATCTTGCTTCCAGCTCTTTGGGAAGCTAAGAAACAACTCGCTCTGCACAGTGCTCTTACAGCCTACTGGGAACAGTTCCTACAAAGGCCTGTGAAACGCAGTTTCTTTGCAGGCCTTAACTGGCTGAAGTAGAACTTCTGCTCTGGGTGTGCTACATTGAACTAGAGCTGAAAGGCACAATGTGCAATCTCCTTTCCAAAGGGCAAGTTCGGCACCAAAGCATCTTGCTTCCAGCTCTTTGGGAAGCTGAGAAACAACTCGCTCTGCACAGTGCTCTTACAGCCTACCGGGAACATCTCTTACAATGGCCTGTGAAACGCAGTTTCTTTGCAGGCCTGATCTGGCTGAAGTAGAACTTCTGCTCTGGGTGTGCTACATTGCCCTAGAGCTGAAAGGCACAACGTGCTGGTTTCTTAAAAATGGGCAAGTTGGGCCCGAAAGCATCTTGCTTCCAGCTCTTTGTGAAGCTGAGAAACAACTCGCTCTGCACAGTGCTCTTACAGCCTACAGGGAACACCTGTTAGAAAGGCCTGTGAAACTCAGTTTCTTTCAAGGCCTGATCTGGCTGAAGCAGAACTTCTGCTCTGGGTGTGCTACATTGCCCTAGAGCTGAAAGGCACAACGTGCAGTCTCCATTCCAAAGGGCAAGTTGGGCACCAAAGCATCTTGCTTCCAGTTCTTTGGGAAGCTGAGAAACAACTCGCTCTGCACAGTTCTCTTACAGCCTACCGGACATCTGTTACAAAGGCCTGTGAAACGCAGTTTCTATGCAGGCATTATCTGGCTGAAGTAGAACTTCTGCTCTGGGTGTGCTACATTGCCCAAGATCTGCAAGGCACAACGTGCAGTCTCCTTTCCAAAGGGCGAGTTGGGCCCCAGAGCATCTTGCTTCCAGCACTTTGGCAAGCTGAGAAACAACTCGCTCTGCACAGTGCTCTTACAGCCTACGGGGAACAACTCCTACAAATGCCTGTGAAACGCAGTTTCTTTGCAGGCCTTAACTGGCTGAAGTAGAACTTCTGCTCTGGGTGTGCTGCATTGCCCTAGAGCTGAAAGGCACAACGTGCAGTCTCCTTTCCAAAGGGCAAGTTGGGCACCAAAGCATCTTGCTTCCAGCTCTTTGGGAAGCTGAGAAACAACTCGCTCTGCACAGTGGTCTTACAGCCTACAGGGAACACCTCTTAGAAAGGCCTGTGAAACGCAGTTTCTTTCCAGGCCTTAACTGGGTGAAGTAGAACTTCTGCTCAGGGTGTGCTACATTGCCCTAGAGCTGCAAGGCACAACGTGCAGTCTCCTTTCCAAAGGGCGAGTTGGGCCCCAGAGCATCTTGCTTCCAGCACTTTGGCAAGCTGAGAATCAAGTCGCTCTGCACAGTGCTCTTACAGCCTACGGGGAACACCTCCTACAAAGGCTTGTGAAACGCAGTTTCTTTGCAGGCCTTAACAGGCTGAAGTAGAACTTCTGCTCTGGGTGTGCTACATTGCCCTAGAGCTGAAAGGCACAACGTGCAGTCTCCTTTCCAAAGGGCAAGTTGGGCACCAAATCATCTTGCTTCCAGCTCTTTGGGAAGCTGAGAAACAACTCGCTCTGCACAGTGCTCTTACAGCCTACCGGGAACATCTCTTACAAAAGCCTGTGAAACGCAGTTTCTATGCAGGCATTATCTGGCTGAAGTAGAACTTCTGCTCTGGGTGTGCTACATTGCCCTAGAGCTGAAATCCACAAAGTGCAGTATCCTTTCCAGAGGGCGAGTTCGGCCCCAAAGCATCTTGCTTCCAGCTCTTTGGGAAGCTAAGAAACAACTCGCTCTGCACAGTGGTCTTACAGCCTACAGGGAACACCTCTTAGAAAGGCCTGTGAAACGCAGTTTCTTTGCTGGCCTGATCTGGCTGAAGTAGAACTTCTGCTCTGGGTGTGCTACATTGCCGTAGAGCTGAAAGGCACAAAGTGCTGTCTTCTTTCCATAGGGGCAGAGGGTCCCCAAACATCTTGCTTCCAGCTATTGGGAAGCTAAGAAACAAGTCGCTCTGCACAGTGCTCTTACAGCCTACCGGGAAGATCTCTTACAAAGGCCTGTGAAACGCAGTTTCTTTGCAGGCCTGATCTGGCTGAAGTAGAACTTCTGCTCTGGGTGTACTACATTGACCTAGAGCAGAAAGGCACAACGTGCAGGTTTCTTAACAAAGGGCGAGTTGGGCCCCAAAGCATCTTGCTTCCAGCTCTTTGGGAAGCTAAGAAACAACTCGCTCTGCACAGTGCTCTTACAGCCTACAGGGAACACCTGTTAGAAAGGCCTGTGAAACGCAGTTTCTTTCAAGGCCGGATCTGGCTGAAGTAGAACTTCTGCTCTGGGTGTGCTACATTGCCCTAGAGCTGAAAGCCACAATGTGCAGTCTCCATTCCAAAGGGCAAGTTGGGCCCCAAAGCATCTTGCTTCCAGCTCTTTGGGAAGCTGAGAAACAACTCGCACTGCACAGTGCTCTTACAGCCTACCGGACATCTGTTACAAAGGCCTGTGAAACGCAGTTTCTTTGCAGGCCTGATCTCGCTGACGTAGAACTTCTGCTCTGGGTGTCCTACATTGCCCTACAGCTGCAAGGCACAAAGCGCTGTCTTCTTTCCCAAAGGCGAGTTGGGCCCCAATGCATCTTGCTTCCAGCTCGTTGGAAGGCTAAGAAACAACTCGCTCTGCACAGTGCTCTTACAGCCTACAGGGAACACCTCTTAGAAAGGCCTGTGAAACGCAGTTTCTTTGCAGGCCTGATCTGCCTGAAGTAGAACTTCTGCTCTGGGTGTGCTACATTGCCCTAGAGCTGCAAGGCACAACGTGCAGTCTCCTTTCCAAAGGGCGAGTTGGGCCAAAGAGCATCTTGCTTCCAGCACTTTGGCAAGCTGAGAAACAACTCGCTCTGCACAGTGCTCTTGCAGCCTACCGGGAACATCTCTTACAAAGATCTGTGAAACGCAGTTTCTATGCAGGCCTGTTCGGGCTGAAGTAGAACTTCTGCTCTGGGTGTGCTACATTGCCCTAGAGCTGAAGGCACAATGTGCAGTCTCCTTTCCAAAGGGCGAGATGGGCCTCACAGCATCTTGCTTCCAGCTCTTTGGCAAGCTGAGAAACAACTCGCTCTGCACAGTGCTCTTACAGCCTACGGGGAACACCTCCTACAAAGGCCTGTGAAACGCAGTTTCTTTGCAGGCCTTAACTGGCTGAAGTAGAACTTCTGCTCTGGGTGTGCTACATTGAACTAAAGCTGAAAGGCACAACGTGCAGTCTCCTTTCCAAAGGGCAAGTTCGGCACCAAAGCATCTTGCTTCCAGCTCTTTGGGAAGCTGAGAAACAACTCGCTCTGCACAGTGCTCTTACAGCCTACCTGGAACATCTCTTACAGAAGCCTGTGAAACGCAGTTTCTTTGCAGGCCTGATCTGGTTGAAGTAGAACTTCTGCTCTGGGTGTGCTAGATTGCCCTAGATCAGCAAGGCACAAAGTGCTGTCTTCTTTCAAAAGGTCGAGTTGGGCCCCAAAGAATCTATCTTTCAGCTCTTTGGTAAGCTAAGAAGGAACTCCATCTGCACAGTGCTCTTACAGCCTACCGGACATCTGCTACAAAGGCCTGTGAAACGCAGTTTCTATGCAGGCGTGATCTGGCTGAAGTAGAATTTCTGCTCTGGGTGTGCTACATTGCCCTAGAGCTGCAAGGCACAAAGCGCTGTCTTCTTTCCAAAGGGCGAGTTGGGCCCCAATGCATCTTGCTTCCAGCTCTTTGGGAGGCTAAGAAACAACTCGCTCTGCACAGTGCTCTTACAGCCTAGCGGGAACATCTCTTGCAAAGCCCTGTGACACGCAGGTTCTTTGCAGGCCTTATCTGGCTGAAGTAGAACTTCTGCTCTGGGTGTGCTACATTGCCTCACAGCTGAAAGGCACAACGTGCAATCTCCATTCCAAAGGGCAAGTTGGGCCCCAAAGCATCTTGCTTCCAGCTCTTTGGGAAGCTGAGAAACAACTCGCACTGCACAGTGCTCTTACAGCCTACCGGACATCTGTTACAAAGGCCTGTGAAACGCAGTTTCTTTGCAGGCCTGATCTCGCTGACGTAGAACTTCTGCTCTGGGTGTGCTACATTGCCCTACAGCTGCAAGGCACAAAGCGCTGTCTTCTTTCCCAAAGGCCAGTTGGGCCCCAATGCATCTTGCTTCCAGCTCGTTGGAAGGCTAAGAAACAACTCGCTCTGCACAGTGCTCTTACAGCCTACAGGGAACACCTCTTAGAAAGGCCTGTGAAACGCAGTTTCTTTGCAGGCCTGATCTGCCTGAAGTAGAACTTCTGCTCTGGGTGTGCTACATTGCCCTAGAGCTGAAAGGCACAACGTGCTGGTTTCTTAAAAATGGGCAAGTTGGGCCCGAAAGCATCTTGCTTCCAGCTCTTTGTGAAGCTCAGAAACAACTCGCTCTGCACAGTGCTCTTACAGCCTACAGGGAACACCTGTTAGAAAGGCCTGTGAAACTCAGTTTCTTTCAAGGCCTGATCTGGCTGAAGCAGAACTTCTGCTCTGGGTGTGCTACTTTGCCCTAGAGCTGAAAGGCACAACGTGCAGTCTCCATTCCAAAGGGCAAGTTGGGCACCAAAGCTTCTTGCTTCCAGTTCTTTGGGAAGCTGAGAAACAACTCGCTCTGCACAGTGCTCTTACAGCCTACCGGACATCTGTTACAAAGGCCTGTGAAACGCAGTTTCTATGCAGGCATTATCTGGCTGAAGTAGAACTTCTGCTCTGGGTGTGCTACATTGCCCTAGAGCGGAAAGCCACAATGTGCAGTCTCCAGTCCAAAGGGCAAGTTGGGCCCCAAAGCATCTTGCTTCCAGCTCTTTGGGAAGCTGAGAAACAACTCGCACTGCACAGTGCTCTTACAGCCTACCGGACATCTGTTACAAAGGCCTGTGAAACGCAGTTTCTTTGCAGGCCTGATCTCGCTGACGTAGAACTTCTGCTCTGCGTGTGCTACATTGCCCTACAGCTGCAAGGCACAAAGCGCTGTCTTCTTTCCCAAAGGCGAGTTGGGCCCCAATGCATCTTGCTTCCAGCTCGTTGGAAGGCTAAGAAACAACTCGCTCTGCACAGTGCGCTTACAGCCTACAGGGAACACCTCTTAGAAAGGCCTGTGAAACGCAGTTTCTTTGCAGGCCTGATCTGCCTGAAGTAGAACTTCTGCTCTGGGTGTGCTACATTGCCCTAGAGCTGCAAGGCACAACGTGCAGTCTCCTTTCCAAAGGGCGAGTTGGGCCAAAGAGCATCTTGCTTCCAGCACTTTGGCAAGCTGAGAAACAACTCGCTCTGCACAGTGCTCTTGCAGCCTACCGGGATTATCTCTTACAAAGACCTGTGAAACGCAGTTTCTATGCAGGCCTGTTCTGGCTGAAGTAGAACTTCTGCTCTGGGTGTGCTACATTGCCCTAGAGCTGAAGGCACAATGTGCAGTCTCCTTTCCAAAGGGCGAGATGGGCCTCACAGCATCTTGCTTCCAGCTCTTTGGCAAGCTGAGAAACAACTCGCTCTGCACAGTGCTCTTACAGCCTACCGGGAACAGCTCTTACAAAGGCCTGTGAAAGGCAGTTTCTATGCAGGCCTTATCTGGCTGAAGTAGAACTTCTGCTCTGGGTGTGCTACATTGCCCTAGATCTGAAAGGCACAACGGGCAGTCTCCTTTCCAAAGGGCGAGTTGGGCCCCACAGCATCTTGCTTCCAGCTCTTTGGGAGGCTAAGAAACAACTCGCTCTGCACAGTGCTCTTACAGCCCAGCGGGAACATCTCTTGCAAAGGCCTGTGACACGCAGTTTCTTTGCAGGCCTTATCTGGCTGAAGTAGAACTTCTGCTCTGGGTGTGCTACATTGCCTCACAGCTGAAAGGCACAACGTGCAGTCTCCTTTCCAAAGGGAGAGTTGGGCCCAAAAGCATCTTGCTTTCAGTTCTTTGGCAAGCTGAGAAACAACTCGCTCTGCACAGTGCTCTTGCAGCCTACCGGGAACATCTCTTACAAAGACCTGTGAAACGCAGTTTCTATGCAGGCCTGTTCTGGCTGAAGTAGAACTTCTGCTCTGGGTGTGCTACGTTGCCCTACAGCTGCAAGGCACAAAGCGCTGTCTTCTTTCCAAAGGGCGAGTTAGGCCCAATGCATCTTGCTTCCACCTCTTGGGGAAGCTGAGAAACAACTCGCTCTCCACAGTGCTCTTACAGCCTACAGGGAACACCTCTTAGAAAGGCCTGTGAAACGCAGTTTCTTTCCAGGCCTTATCTGGGTGAAGTAGAACTTCTGCTCTGGGTGTGCTACATTGCCCTAGAGCTGCAAGGCACAAGGTGCAGTCTCCTTTCGAAAGGGCGAGTTGGGGCCCAGAGCATCTTGCTTCCAGCACTTTGGCAAGCTGAGAAACAAGTCGCTCTGAACAGTGCTCTTACAGCCTACGGGGAACAACTCCTACAAATGCCTGTGAAACACAGTTTCTTTGCAGGCCTTAACTGGCTGAAGTAGAACTTCTGCTGTGGGTGTGCTACATTGCCCTAGAGCTGAAAGGCACAACGTGCAGTCTCCTTTCCAAAGGGCAAGTTGGGCACCAAAGCATCTTGCTTCCAGCTCTTTGGGAAGCTGAGAAACAACTCGCTCTGCACAGTGCTCTTACAGCCTACAGGGAACACCTGTTAGAAAGGCCTGTGAAACGCAGTTTCTTTCAAGGCCTGATCTGGCTGAAGTAGAACTTCTGCTCTGGGTGGGCTACATTGCCCTAGAGGTGCAAGGCACAAAGGGCTGTCTTCTTTAAAAAGGGAGAGTTGGGCCCCAATGCATCTTGCTTCCAGCTCTTTGGGAGGCTAAGAAACAACTCGCTCTGCACAGTGCTCTTACAGCCTACCGGGAACATCTCTTGCAAAGGCCTGTGAAATGCAGTCTCTTTGCAGGCCTTATATGGCTGGAGAATAACTTCTGCTCTGGGTGTGCTACATTGCCCTAGAGCTGAAAGGCACAACGTGCAGTTTTCTTAACAAAGGGCGAGTTGGGCCCCAAAGCATCTTGCTTCCAGCTCTTTGGGAAGCTAAGAAACAACTCGCTCTGCACAATGCTCTTACAGCCTACCGGGAACATCTCTTACAATGGCCTGTGAAACGCAGTTTCTTTGCAGGCCTGATCTGGTTGAAGTAGAACTTCTGCTCTGGGTGTGCTACATTGCCCTAGAGCTGCAAGGCACAAAGTGCTGTCTCCTCCCCAAAGGTCGAGTTGGGCCCCAAAGAATCTATCTTTCAGCTCTTTGGTAAGCTAAGAAAGAACTCCATCTGCACAGTGCTCTTACAGCCTACCGGACATCTGTTACAAAGGCCTGTGAAACGCAGTTTCTTTGCAGGCCTCATCTGGCTGAAGTAGAACTTCTCCTCTGGGTGTGCTACATTGCCCTACAGCTGAAAGGCACAAAGCGCTGTCTTCTTTCCAAAGGGCGAGTTGGGCCCCAATGCATCTTGCTTCCAGCTCTTTGGGAGGCTAAGAAACAACTCGCTCTGCACAGTGCTCTTACAGCCTACGGGGAACATCTCTTGCAAAGTCCTGTCAAACGCAGTTTCTTTGCAGGCCTGATCTGGCTGAAGTAGAACTTCTGATCTGGGTGTGCTACATCGCCCTAGACCTGAAAGGCACAACGTGCTGTCTTCTTTCCAAAGGACGAATTCGGCCCCAAAGCATCTTGCTTCCAGCTCTTGGGGAAGCTGAGAAACAACTCGCTCTGCACAGTGCTCTTACAGCCTACAGGGAACACCTCCTACAAAGGCCTGTGAATCGCAGTTTCTTTCCAGGACTGATCTGGCTGAAGTAGAACTTCTGCTCTTTGTGTGCTACATTGACCGAGAGCTGAAAGGCACAACGTGCAGGCTTCTTCACATAGGGCGAGTTTGACCCCAAAGCATCTTGCTTCCAGCTCTTTGGGAAGCTGAGAAACAACTCGGTCTGCCCAGTGCTCTTACACCCTACCGGGAACATCGCTTACAAAGGCTTGTGAAACGCAGTTTCCATGCAGGCCTGATCTCGCTGAAGTAGAACTTCTGCTCTGGGTGTGCTACATTGCCCTAGAGCTGCAAGGCACAACGTGCAGTCTCCTTTCCAAAGGACGAGTTGGGCCACAAAGCATCTTGCTTCCAGCCCTTTGGCAAGCTGTGTAACAACTCGCTCTGCACAGTGCTCTTACAGCCTACCTGGATCACCTCTTACAAAGGCCTGTGAATCGCAGTTTCTTTCCAGGCCTTATCTGGCAGATGGAGAACTTCGGCTCTGGTTGGGCTACATTGCCTGAGAGCTGAAAGGCACAACGTGCAGGCTTCTTCACAAAGGGCGAGTTTGGTCCCAAGGCATCTTGCTTCCAGCTCTTTGGGAAGCTGAGAAACAACTCGCTCTGCACAGTGCTCTTACAGCCTACCGGGAACATCTCTTACAGATGCCTGTGAAACGCCGTTTCCATGCAGGCCTGATCTGGCTGAAGTAGAACTTCTGCTCTGGGTGTGCTACATTGCCATAGAGCTGCAAGGCACAACGTGCAGTCTCCTTTCCAAAGGACGAGTTGGGCCCCAAAGCGTCTTGCTTCCAGCTCTTTGGCAAGCTGAGAAACAACTCGCTCTGCACAGTGCTCTTACAGCCTAGAGGGAACACCTCTTACAAAGTCCTGTGAATCGCAGTTTCTTTCCAGGACTGATCTGGCTGAAGTGGAACTTCTGCTCTGGGTGTGCTACATTGCCCTAGTGCTGCAAGGCACAACGTGCAGTCTCCTTTCCAAAGGGCGAGTTGGGCCTCAGAGCATCTTGCTTCCAGCTCTTTGACAAGCTGAGAACAAGTCGCTCTGCACAGTGCTCTTACAGCCTACCGGTAACATCTCTTACAAAGGCCTGTGAAACGCAGTTTCTTTGCAGGCCTGATCTGGCTGATGTAGAACTTCTGCTCTGGGTGTGCTACGTTGCCCTACAGCTGCAAAGCACAAAGTGCTGTCTTCTTTCCAAAGGGCGAGTTAGGCCCCAATGCATCTTGCTTCCAGCTCTTTGGGAGGCTAAGAAACAACTCTCTCTGCACAGTGCTCTTACAGCCTACAGGGAACACCTCTTAGAAAGGCCTGTGAAACGCTGTTTCTTTCCAGGCCTTATCTGGGTGAAGTAGAACTTCTGCTCTGTGTGTGCTACATTGCCCTAGAGCTGAAAGGCACAACGTGCAGTCTCCTTTCCAAAGGGCAAGTTGGGCACCAAAGCATCTTGCTTCCAGCTCTTTGGGAAGCTGAGAAACAACTCGCTCTGCACAGTGCTCTTACAGCCTACAGGGAACACCTGTTAGAAAGGCCTGTGAAACGCAGTTTCTTTCAAGGCCTGATCTGGCAGATGGAGAACTTCTGCTCTGGGTGGGCTACATTGCCCTAGATCTGCAAGGCACAAAGGGCTGTCTTCTTTCCAAAGGGAGAGTTGGGCCCCAATGCATCTTGCTTCCAGCTCTTTGGGAGGCTAAGAAACAACTCGCTCTGCACAGTGCTCTTACAGCCTACCGGGAACATCTCTTACAGATGCCTGTGAAACGCCGTTTCCATGCAGGCCTGATCTGGCTGAAGTAGAACTTCTGCTCTGGGTGTGCTACATTGCCCTAGAGCTGCAAGGCACAACGTGCCGTCTCCTTTCCAAAGGACGAGTTGGGCCCCAAAGCGTCTTGCTTCCAGCTCTTTGGCAAGCTGAGAAACAACTCGCTCTGCACAGTGCTCTTACAGCCTAGAGGGAACACCTCTTACAAAGTCCTGTGAATCGCAGTTTCATCCAGGACTGATCTGGCTGAAGTGGAACTTCTGCTCTGGGTGTGCTACATTGCCCTAGTGCTGCAAGGCACAACGTGCAGTCTCCTTTCCAAAGGTCGAGTTGGGCCCCAAAGAATCTATCTTTCAGCTCTTTGGTAAGCTAAGAAAGAACTCCATCTGCACAGTGCTCATACAGCCTACCGGACATCTGTTACAAAAGCCTGTGAAATGCAGTTTCTTTTCAGGCCTGATCTGGCTGAAGTAGAACAGCTGCTCTGGGTGTGCTATATTGCCCTACAGCTGCAAGGCACAAAGCGCTGTCTTCTTTCCAAAGGGCGAGTTAGGCCCCAGTGCATCTTGCTTCCAGCTCTTTGGGAGGCTAAGAAACAACTCGCTCTGCACAGTGCTCTTACAGCCTACAGGGAACACCTCTTAGAAAGGCCTGTGAAACGCAGTTTCTTTCCAGGCCTTATCTGGGTGAAGTAGAACTTCTGCTCTGGGTGTGCTACATTGCCCTAGACCTGCAAGGCACAAGGTGCAGTCTCCTTTCCAAAGGGCGAGTTGGGCCCCAGAGCATCTTGCTTCCAGCACTTTGGCAAGCTGAGAAACAAGTCGCTCTGCACAGTGCTCTTACAGACTACGGGGAACAACTCCTACAAATGCCTGTGAAACGCAGTTTCTTTGCAGGCCTTAACTGGCTGAAGTAGAACTTCTGCTCTGGGTGTGCTACATTGCCCTAGAGCTGAAAGGCACAACGTGCAATCTCCTTTCCAAAGGGCAAGTTGGGCACCAAAGCATCTTGCTTCCAGCCCTTTGCGAAGCTGAGAAACAACTCGCTCTGCACAGTGCTCTTACAGCCTACAGGGAACACCTGTTGGAAAGGCCTGTGAAACGCAGTTTCTTTCAAGGCCTGATCTGGCTGAAGCAGAACTTCTGCTCTGGGTGGGCTACATTGCCCTAGAGGTGCAAGGCACAAAGGGCTGTCTTCTTTCCAAAGGGAGAGTGGGGCCCCAATGCATCTTGCTTCCAGCTCTTTGGGAGGCTAAGAAACAACTCGCTCTGCACAGTGCTCTTACAGCCTACCGGGAACATCTCTTGCAAAGGCCTGTGAAATGCAGTTTCTTTGCAGGCCTTATATGGCTGGAGAATAACTTCTGCTCTGGGTGTGCTACATTGCCCTAGAGCTGAAAGGCACAACGTGCAGTTTTCTTAACAAAGGGCGAGTTGGGCCCCAAAGCATCTTGCTTCCAGCTCTTTGGGAAGCTAAGAAACAACTCGCTCTGCACAATGCTCTTACAGCCTACCGGGAACATCTCTTACAATGGCCTGTGAAACGCAGTTTCTTTGCAGGCCTGATCTGGTTGAAGTAGAACTTATGCTCTGGGTGTGCTACATTGCCCTAGATCTGCAAAGCACAAAGTGCTGTCTCCTCTCCAAAGGTCGAGTTGGGCCCCAAAGAATCTATCTTTCAGCTCTTTGGTAAGCTAAGAAAGAACTCCATCTGCACAGTGCTCTTACAGCCTACCGGACATCTGTTACAAAGGCCTGTGAAACGCAGTTTCTTTGCAGGCCTCATCTGGCTGAAGTAGAACTTCTCCTCTGGGTGTGCAACATTGCCCTACAGCTGAAAGGCACAAAGCGCTGTCTTCTTTCCAAAGGGCGAGTTGGGCCCCAATGCATCTTGCTTCCAGCTCTTTGGAAGGCTAAGAAACAACTCGCTCTGCACAGTGCTCTTACAGCCTAGCGGGAACATCTCTTGCAAAGGCCTGTGAAACGCAGTTTCTTTGCAGGCCTGATCTGGCTGAAGTAGAAGTTCTGCTCTGGGTGTGCTACATTGCCCTAGAGCGGAAAGTCAGAACGTTCTGGTTTCTTAAAAAAGGGCAAGTTGGGCCCCAAAGCATCTTGCTTCCAGCTCTTTGGGAGGTTAAGAAACAAGTCACTCTGCACAGTACTCGTACAGACTACCGGGAAGAACATTAACTAAAGCCTGGGAAACGCAGTTCCTTTGCAGGCCTGAGCTGGCTGAAGTAGAACTTCTGCTATGGGTGTGCTACATTGCTCTAGAGCTGGAAGACACAAAGTGCTGCCTTGTTTGCAAAGGGGCCGATGGGCCCCAAAGCATCTTGCTTCCACCTCTTTGGGAAGATACGAAACAAGTCGTTCTGCACAGTGCTCATACAGCCTACCGGGAACATCTCTTACAAGGCCTGTGAAACGCAGTTTCTTTGCAGCTCTGATCTGGCTGAAGTAGAACTTCGGCTCTGGGTGTGCTACATTGCCCTAGAGCTGCAAGGCACAAAGTGCTGCCTTCTTTCCAACGGGAGAGAAGGACCCTAAAGCATCTTGATTCCAGCTCTTTGGGAGTGTAAGAAACAAGTCGCTCAGCACAGTGCTCTTACAGCCTACCGGGAACATCTCTTACAAAAGCCTGCGAAACGCAGTTTCTTTGCAGATGTGATCTAGATGAAGTAGGACTTCTGCTCTGGGTGTGCTACATGGCCCTAGAGCTGCAAGGTACAAAGTGCTGCATTCTTTCCATAGGGGCAGATGGGCCTCAACGCATCTTGTTAACAGCTCTTTGGGAGGGTAAGAAACAAGTCACTCTGCACAGTGCTGTTACAGCCTACCGGGAAGACCTCTTACAAAACCCTGTGAAACGCAATTTCTTTGCAGGCCTTATCTGGCTGAAGTAGATCTTCTCCTCTGGGTGTGCTACATTGCCCTAGAGCTGCAAGGCACAAAGTGCTGCCTTCTTTCCAAAGCGGCAGATGGGCCGCAAAGCATATTTCTTACAGCTCATTGGGAGGGTAAGAAACAAAACGCCCTGCACAGTGCTCTTACAGCCTACCGGGAAGACCTCTTACAAAAGCCTGTGAAATCCAGTTTCTCTGCAGGCCTGATCAGGCTGAAGTAGAAGTTCTGCTCTGGGTGTGCTACATTGCCCTACAGCTGAAAGGCACAAAGCGCTGTCTTCTTTCCAAAGGGCGAGTTGGGCCCCAATGCATCTTGCTTCCAGCTCTTTGGGAGGCTAAGAAACAACTCGCTCTGCACAGTGCTCTTACAGCCTACGGGGAACATCTCTTGCAAAGTCCTGTCAAACGCAGTTTCTTTGCAGGCCTGATCTGGCTGAAGTAGAACTTCTGATCTGGGTGTGCTACATCGCCCTAGAGCTGAAAGGCACAACGTGCTGTCTTCTTTCCAAAGGACGAATTCGGCCCCAAAGCATCTTGCTTCCAGCTCTTGGGGAAGCTGAGAAACAACTCGCTCTGCACAGTGCTCTTACAGCCTACAGGGAACACCTCCTACAAAGGCCTGTGAATCGCAGTTTCTTTCCAGGACTGATCTGGCTGAAGTAGAACTTCTGCTCTTTGTGTGCTACATTGACCGAGAGCTGAAAGGCACAACGTGCAGGCTTCTTCACATAGGGCGAGTTTGACCCCAAAGCATCTTGCTTCCAGCTCTTTGGGAAGCTGAGAAACAACTCGGTCTGCCCAGTGCTCTTACACCCTACCGGGAACATCGCTTACAAAGGCTTGTGAAACGCAGTTTCCATGCAGGCCTGATCTCGCTGAAGTAGAACTTCTGCTCTGGGTGTGCTACATTGCCCTAGAGCTGCAAGGCACAACGTGCAGTCTCCTTTCCAAAGGACGAGTTGGGCCACAAAGCATCTTGCTTCCAGCCCTTTGGCAAGCTGAGTAACAACTCGCTCTGCACAGTGCTCTTACAGTCTACCTGGATCACCTCTTACAAAGGCCTGTGAATCGCAGTTTCTTTCCAGGCCTTATCTGGCAGATGGAGAACTTCGGCTCTGGTTGGGCTACATTGCCTGAGAGCTGAAAGGCACAACGTGCAGGCTTCTTCACAAAGGGCGAGTTTGGTCCCAAGGCATCTTGCTTCCAGCTCTTTGGGAAGCTGAGAAACAACTCGCTCTGCACAGTGCTCTTACAGCCTACCGGGAACATCTCTTACAGATGCCTGTGAAACGCCGTTTCCATGCAGGCCTGATCTGGCTGAAGTAGAACTTCTGCTCTGGGTGTGCTACATTGCCATAGAGCTGCAAGGCACAACGTGCAGTCTCCTTTCCAAAGGACGAGTTGGGCCCCAAAGCGTCTTGCTTCCAGCTCTTTGGCAAGCTGAGAAACAACTCGCTCTGCACAGTGCTCTTACAGCCTAGAGGGAACACCTCTTACAAAGTCCTGTGAATCGCAGTTTCTTTCCAGGACTGATCTGGCTGAAGTGGAACTTCTGCTCTGGGTGTGCTACATTGCCCTAGTGCTGCAAGGCACAACGTGCAGTCTCCTTTCCAAAGGGCGAGTTGGGCCTCAGAGCATCTTGCTTCCAGCTCTTTGACAAGCTGAGAACAAGTCGCTCTGCACAGTGCTCTTACAGCCTACCGGTAACATCTCTTACAAAGGCCTGTGAAACGCAGTTTCTTTGCAGGCCTGATCTGGCTGATGTAGAACTTCTGCTCTGGGTGTGCTACGTTGCCCTACAGCTGCAAAGCACAAAGTGCTGTCTTCTTTCCAAAGGGCGAGTTAGGCCCCAATGCATCTTGCTTCCAGCTCTTTGGGAGGCTAAGAAACAACTCTCTCTGCACAGTGCTCTTACAGCCTACAGGGAACACCTCTTAGAAAGGCCTGTGAAACGCTGTTTCTTTCCAGGCCTTATCTGGGTGAAGTAGAACTTCTGCTCTGGGTGTGCTACATTGCCCTAGAGCTGAAAGGCACAACGTGCAGTCTCCTTTCCAAAGGGCAAGTTGGGCACCAAAGCATCTTGCTTCCAGCTCTTTGGGAAGCTGAGAAACAACTCGCTCTGCACAGTGCTCTTACAGCCTACAGGGAACACCTGTTAGAAAGGCCTGTGAAACGCAGTTTCTTTCAAGGCCTGATCTGGCTGAAGTAGAACTTCTGCTCTGGGTGGGCTACATTGCCCTAGATCTGCAAGGCACAAAGGGCTGTCTTCTTTCCAAAGGGAGAGTTGGGCCCCAATGCATCTTGCTTCCAGCTCTTTGGGAGGCTAAGAAACAACTCGCTCTGCACAGTGCTCTTACAGCCTACCGGGAACATCTCTTACAGATGCCTGTGAAACGCCGTTTCCATGCAGGCCTGATCTGGCTGAAGTAGAACTTCTGCTCTGGGTGTGCTACATTGCCCTAGAGCTGCAAGGCACAACGTGCCGTCTCCTTTCCAAAGGACGAGTTGGGCCCCAAAGCGTCTTGCTTCCAGCTCTTTGGCAAGCTGAGAAACAACTCGCTCTGCACAGTGCTCTTACAGCCTTGAGGGAACACCTCTTACAAAGTCCTGTGAATCGCAGTTTCATCCAGGACTGATCTGGCTGAAGTGGAACTTCTGCTCTGGGTGTGCTACATTGCCCTAGTGCTGCAAGGCACAACGTGCAGTCTCCTTTCCAAAGGTCGAGTTGGGCCCCAAAGAATCTATCTTTCAGCTCTTTGGTAAGCTAAGAAAGAACTCCATCTGCACAGTGCTCATACAGCCTACCGGACATCTGTTACAAAAGCCTGTGAAATGCAGTTTCTTTTCAGGCCTGATCTGGCTGAAGTAGAACAGCTGCTCTGGGTGTGCTATATTGCCCTACAGCTGCAAGGCACAAAGCGCTGTCTTCTTTCCAAAGGGCGAGTTAGGCCCCAGTGCATCTTGCTTCCAGCTCTTTGGGAGGCTAAGAAACAACTCGCTCTGCACAGTGCTCTTACAGCCTACAGGGAACACCTCTTAGAAAGGCCTGTGAAACGCAGTTTCTTTCCAGGCCTTATCTGTGTGAAGTAGAACTTCTGCTCTGGGTGTGCTACATTGCCCTAGACCTGCAAGGCACAAGGTGCAGTCTCCTTTCCAAAGGGCGAGTTGGGCCCCAGAGCATCTTGCTTCCAGCACTTTGGCAAGCTGAGAAACAAGTCGCTCTGCACAGTGCTCTTACAGACTACGGGGAACAACTCCTACAAATGCCTGTGAAACGCAGTTTCTTTGCAGGCCTTAACTGGCTGAAGTAGAACTTCTGCTCTGGGTGTGCTACATTGCCCTAGAGCTGAAAGGCACAACGTGCAATCTCCTTTCCAAAGGGCAAGTTGGGCACCAAAGCATCTTGCTTCCAGCTCTTTGCGAAGCTGAGAAACAACTCGCTCTGCACAGTGCTCTTACAGCCTACAGGGAACACCTGTTGGAAAGGCCTGTGAAACGCAGTTTCTTTCAAGGCCTGATCTGGCTGAAGCAGAACTTCTGCTCTGGGTGGGCTACATTGCCCTAGAGGTGCAAGGCACAAAGGGCTGTCTTCTTTCCAAAGGGAGAGTGGGGCCCCAATGCATCTTGCTTCCAGCTCTTTGGGAGGCTAAGAAACAACTCGCTCTGCACAGTGCTCTTACAGCCTACCGGGAACATCTCTTGCAAAGGCCTGTGAAATGCAGTTTCTTTGCAGGCCTTATATGGCTGGAGAATAACTTCTGCTCTGGGTGTGCTACATTGCCCTAGAGCTGAAAGGCACAACGTGCAGTTTTCTTAACAAAGGGCGAGTTGGGCCCCAAAGCATCTTGCTTCCAGCTCTTTGGGAAGCTAAGAAACAACTCGCTCTGCACAATGCTCTTACAGCCTACCGGGAACATCTCTTACAATGGCCTGTGAAACGCAGTTTCTTTGCAGGCCTGATCTGGTTGAAGTAGAACTTATGCTCTGGGTGTGCTACATTGCCCTAGATCTGCAAAGCACAAAGTGCTGTCTCCTCTCCAAAGGTCGAGTTGGGCCCCAAAGAATCTATCTTTCAGCTCTTTGGTAAGCTAAGAAAGAACTCCATCTGCACAGTGCTCTTACAGCCTACCGGACATCTGTTACAAAGGCCTGTGAAACGCAGTTTCTTTGCAGGCCTCATCTGGCTGAAGTAGAACTTCTCCTCTGGGTGTGCAACATTGCCCTACAGCTGAAAGGCACAAAGCGCTGTCTTCTTTCCAAAGGGCGAGTTGGGCCCCAATGCATCTTGCTTCCAGCTCTTTGGAAGGCTAAGAAACAACTCGCTCTGCACAGTGCTCTTACAGCCTAGCGGGAACATCTCTTGCAAAGGCCTGTGAAACGCAGTTTCTTTGCAGGCCTGATCTGGCTGAAGTAGAAGTTCTGCTCTGGGTGTGCTACATTGCCCTAGAGCGGAAAGTCAGAACGTTCTGGTTTCTTAAAAAAGGGCAAGTTGGGCCCCAAAGCATCTTGCTTCCAGCTCTTTGGGAGGTTAAGAAACAAGTCACTCTGCACAGTACTCGTACAGACTACCGGGAAGAACATTAACTAAAGCCTGGGAAACGCAGTTCCTTTGCAGGCCTGAGCTGGCTGAAGTAGAACTTCTGCTATGGGTGTGCTACATTGCTCTAGAGCTGGAA
Source organism: Equus caballus (assembly GCF_041296265.1). NCBI lineage: Eukaryota > Metazoa > Chordata > Mammalia > Perissodactyla > Equidae > Equus > Equus caballus. Next base: position 25,877,433 of record NC_091687.1, read on the forward strand.
GACACAAAGTGCTGCCTTGTTTGCAAAGGGGCCGATGGGCCCCAAAGCATCTTGCTTCCACCTCTTTGGGAAGATACGAAACAAGTCGTTCTGCACAGTGCTCATACAGCCTACCGGGAACATCTCTTACAAGGCCTGTGAAACGCAGTTTCTTTGCAGCTCTGATCTGGCTGAAGTAGAACTTCGGCTCTGGGTGTGCTACATTGCCCTAGAGCTGCAAGGCACAAAGTGCTGCCTTCTTTCCAACGGGAGAGAAGGACCCTAAAGCATCTTGATTCCAGCTCTTTGGGAGTGTAAGAAACAAGTCGCTCAGCACAGTGCTCTTACAGCCTACCGGGAACATCTCTTACAAAAGCCTGCGAAACGCAGTTTCTTTGCAGATGTGATCTAGATGAAGTAGGACTTCTGCTCTGGGTGTGCTACATGGCCCTAGAGCTGCAAGGTACAAAGTGCTGCATTCTTTCCATAGGGGCAGATGGGCCTCAACGCATCTTGTTAACAGCTCTTTGGGAGGGTAAGAAACAAGTCACTCTGCACAGTGCTGTTACAGCCTACCGGGAAGACCTCTTACAAAACCCTGTGAAACGCAATTTCTTTGCAGGCCTTATCTGGCTGAAGTAGATCTTCTCCTCTGGGTGTGCTACATTGCCCTAGAGCTGCAAGGCACAAAGTGCTGCCTTCTTTCCAAAGCGGCAGATGGGCCGCAAAGCATATTTCTTACAGCTCATTGGGAGGGTAAGAAACAAAACGCCCTGCACAGTGCTCTTACAGCCTACCGGGAAGACCTCTTACAAAAGCCTGTGAAATCCAGTTTCTCTGCAGGCCTGATCAGGCTGAAGTAGAAGTTCTGCTCTGGGTGTGCTACATTGCCCTACAGCTGAAAGGCACAAAGCGCTGTCTTCTTTCCAAAGGGCGAGTTGGGCCCCAATGCATCTTGCTTCCAGCTCTTTGGGAGGCTAAGAAACAACTCGCTCTGCACAGTGCTCTTACAGCCTACGGGGAACATCTCTTGCAAAGTCCTGTCAAACGCAGTTTCTTTGCAGGCCTGATCTGGCTGAAGTAGAACTTCTGATCTGGGTGTGCTACATCGCCCTAGAGCTGAAAGGCACAACGTGCTGTCTTCTTTCCAAAGGACGAATTCGGCCCCAAAGCATCTTGCTTCCAGCTCTTGGGGAAGCTGAGAAACAACTCGCTCTGCACAGTGCTCTTACAGCCTACAGGGAACACCTCCTACAAAGGCCTGTGAATCGCAGTTTCTTTCCAGGACTGATCTGGCTGAAGTAGAACTTCTGCTCTTTGTGTGCTACATTGACCGAGAGCTGAAAGGCACAACGTGCAGGCTTCTTCACATAGGGCGAGTTTGACCCCAAAGCATCTTGCTTCCAGCTCTTTGGGAAGCTGAGAAACAACTCGGTCTGCACAGTGCTCTTACACCCTACCAGGAACATCGCTTACAAAGGCTTGTGAAACGCAGTTTCCATGCAGGCCTGATCTCGCTGAAGTAGAACTTCTGCTCTGGGTGTGCTACATTGCCCTAGAGCTGCAAGGCACAACGTGCAGTCTCCTTTCCAAAGGACGAGTTGGGCCACAAAGCATCTTGCTTCCAGCCCTTTGGCAAGCTGAGTAACAACTCGCTCTGCACAGTGCTCTTACAGCCTACCTGGATCACCTCTTACAAAGGCCTGTGAATCGCAGTTTCTTTCCAGGCCTTATCTGGCAGATGGAGAACTTCTGCTCTGGGTGTGCTACGTTGCCCTACAGCTGCAAAGCACAAAGTGCTGTCTTCTTTCCAAAGGGCGAGTTAGGCCCCAATGCATCTTGCTTCCAGCTCTTTGGGAGGCTAAGAAACAACTCTCTCTGCACAGTGCTCTTACAGCCTACAGGGAACACCTCTTAGAAAGGCCTGTGAAACGCTGTTTCTTTCCAGGCCTTATCTGGGTGAAGTAGAACTTCTGCTCTGGGTGTGCTACATTGCCCTAGAGCTGAAAGGCACAACGTGCAGTCTCCTTTCCAAAGGGCAAGTTGGGCACCAAAGCATCTTGCTTCCAGCTCTTTGGGAAGCTGAGAAACAACTCGCTCTGCACAGTGCTCTTACAGCCTACAGGGAACACCTGTTAGAAAGGCCTGTGAAACGCAGTTTCTTTCAAGGCCTGATCTGGCTGAAGTAGAACTTCTGCTCTGGGTGGGCTACATTGCCCTAGATCTGCAAGGCACAAAGGGCTGTCTTCTTTCCAAAGGGAGAGTTGGGCCCCAATGCATCTTGCTTCCAGCTCTTTGGGAGGCTAAGAAACAACTCGCTCTGCACAGTGCTCTTACAGCCTACCGGGAACATCTCTTACAGATGCCTGTGAAACGCCGTTTCCATGCAGGCCTGATCTGGCTGAAGTAGAACTTCTGCTCTGGGTGTGCTACATTGCCCTAGAGCTGCAAGGCACAACGTGCCGTCTCCTTTCCAAAGGACGAGTTGGGCCCCAAAGCGTCTTGCTTCCAGCTCTTTGGCAAGCTGAGAAACAACTCGCTCTGCACAGTGCTCTTACAGCCTAGAGGGAACACCTCTTACAAAGTCCTGTGAATCGCAGTTTCATCCAGGACTGATCTGGCTGAAGTGGAACTTCTGCTCTGGGTGTGCTACATTGCCCTAGTGCTGCAAGGCACAACGTGCAGTCTCCTTTCCAAAGGTCGAGTTGGGCCCCAAAGAATCTATCTTTCAGCTCTTTGGTAAGCTAAGAAAGAACTCCATCTGCACAGTGCTCATACAGCCTACCGGACATCTGTTACAAAAGCCTGTGAAATGCAGTTTCTTTTCAGGCCTGATCTGGCTGAAGTAGAACAGCTGCTCTGGGTGTGCTATATTGCCCTACAGCTGCAAGGCACAAAGCGCTGTCTTCTTTCCAAAGGGCGAGTTGGGCCCCAGTGCATCTTGCCTCCAGCTCTTTGGGAGGCTAAGAAACAACTCGCTCTGCACAGTGCTCTTACAGCCTACAGGGAACACCTCTTAGAAAGGCCTGTGAAACGCAGTTTCTCTCCAGGCCTTATCTGGGTGAAGTAGAACTTCTGCTCTGGGTGTGCTACATTGCCCTAGACCTGCAAGGCACAAGGTGCAGTCTCCTTTCCAAAGGGCGAGTTGGGCCCCAGAGCATCTTGCTTCCAGCACTTTGGCAAGCTGAGAAACAAGTCGCTCTGCACAGTGCTCTTACAGACTACGGGGAACAACTCCTACAAATGCCTGTGAAACGCAGTTTCTTTGCAGGCCTTAACTGGCTGAAGTAGAACTTCTGCTCTGGGTGTGCTACATTGCCCTAGAGCTGAAAGGCACAACGTGCAATCTCCTTTCCAAAGGGCAAGTTGGGCACCAAAGCATCTTGCTTCCAGCCCTTTGCGAAGCTGAGAAACAACTCGCTCTGCACAGTGCTCTTACAGCCTACAGGGAACACCTGTTGGAAAGGCCTGTGAAACGCAGTTTCTTTCAAGGCCTGATCTGGCTGAAGCAGAACTTCTGCTCTGGGTGGGCTACATTGCCCTAGAGGTGCAAGGCACAAAGGGCTGTCTTCTTTCCAAAGGGAGAGTGGGGCCCCAATGCATCTTGCTTCCAGCTCTTTGGGAGGCTAAGAAACAACTCGCTCTGCACAGTGCTCTTACAGCCTACCGGGAACATCTCTTGCAAAGGCCTGTGAAATGCAGTTTCTTTGCAGGCCTTATATGGCTGGAGAATAACTTCTGCTCTGGGTGTGCTACATTGCCCTAGAGCTGAAAGGCACAACGTGCAGTTTTCTTAACAAAGGGCGAGTTGGGCCCCAAAGCATCTTGCTTCCAGCTCTTTGGGAAGCTAAGAAACAACTCGCTCTTCACAATGCTCTTACAGCCTACCGGGAACATCTCTTACAATGGCCTGTGAAACGCAGTTTCTTTGCAGGCCTGATCTGGTTGAAGTAGAACTTATGCTCTGGGTGTGCTACATTGCCCTAGATCTGCAAAGCACAAAGTGCTGTCTCCTCTCCAAAGGTCGAGTTGGGCCCCAAAGAATCTATCTTTCAGCTCTTTGGTAAGCTAAGAAAGAACTCCATCTGCACAGTGCTCTTACAGCCTACCGGACATCTGTTACAAAGGCCTGTGAAACGCAGTTTCTTTGCAGGCCTCATCTGGCTGAAGTAGAACTTCTCCTCTGGGTGTGCAACATTGCCCTACAGCTGAAAGGCACAAAGCGCTGTCTTCTTTCCAAAGGGCGAGTTGGGCCCCAATGCATCTTGCTTCCAGCTCTTTGGAAGGCTAAGAAACAACTCGCTCTGCACAGTGCTCTTACAGCCTAGCGGGAACATCTCTTGCAAAGGCCTGTGAAACGCAGTTTCTTTGCAGGCCTGATCTGGCTGAAGTAGAAGTTCTGCTCTGGGTGTGCTACATTGCCCTAGAGCGGAAAGTCAGAACGTTCTGGTTTCTTAAAAAAGGGCAAGTTGGGCCCCAAAGCATCTTGCTTCCAGCTCTTTGGGAGGTTAAGAAACAAGTCACTCTGCACAGTACTCGTACAGACTACCGGGAAGAACATTAACTAAAGCCTGGGAAACGCAGTTCCTTTGCAGGCCTGAGCTGGCTGAAGTAGAACTTCTGCTATGGGTGTGCTACATTGCTCTAGAGCTGGAAGACACAAAGTGCTGCCTTGTTTGCAAAGGGGCCGATGGGCCCCAAAGCATCTTGCTTCCACCTCTTTGGGAAGATACGAAACAAGTCGTTCTGCACAGTGCTCATACAGCCTACCGGGAACATCTCTTACAAGGCCTGTGAAACGCAGTTTCTTTGCAGCTCTGATCTGGCTGAAGTAGAACTTCGGCTCTGGGTGTGCTACATTGCCCTAGAGCTGCAAGGCACAAAGTGCTGCCTTCTTTCCAACGGGAGAGAAGGACCCTAAAGCATCTTGATTCCAGCTCTTTGGGAGTGTAAGAAACAAGTCGCTCAGCACAGTGCTCTTACAGCCTACCGGGAACATCTCTTACAAAAGCCTGCGAAACGCAGTTTCTTTGCAGATGTGATCTAGATGAAGTAGGACTTCTGCTCTGGGTGTGCTACATGGCCCTAGAGCTGCAAGGTACAAAGTGCTGCATTCTTTCCATAGGGGCAGATGGGCCTCAACGCATCTTGTTAACAGCTCTTTGGGAGGGTAAGAAACAAGTCACTCTGCACAGTGCTGTTACAGCCTACCGGGAAGACCTCTTACAAAACCCTGTGAAACGCAATTTCTTTGCAGGCCTTATCTGGCTGAAGTAGATCTTCTCCTCTGGGTGTGCTACATTGCCCTAGAGCTGCAAGGCACAAAGTGCTGCCTTCTTTCCAAAGCGGCAGATGGGCCGCAAAGCATATTTCTTACAGCTCATTGGGAGGGTAAGAAACAAAACGCCCTGCACAGTGCTCTTACAGCCTACCGGGAAGACCTCTTACAAAAGCCTGTGAAATCCAGTTTCTCTGCAGGCCTGATCAGGCTGAAGTAGAAGTTCTGCTCTGGGTGTGCTACATTGCCCTACAGCTGAAAGGCACAAAGCGCTGTCTTCTTTCCAAAGGGCGAGTTGGGCCCCAATGCATCTTGCTTCCAGCTCTTTGGGAGGCTAAGAAACAACTCGCTCTGCACAGTGCTCTTACAGCCTACGGGGAACATCTCTTGCAAAGTCCTGTCAAACGCAGTTTCTTTGCAGGCCTGATCTGGCTGAAGTAGAACTTCTGATCTGGGTGTGCTACATCGCCCTAGAGCTGAAAGGCACAACGTGCTGTCTTCTTTCCAAAGGACGAATTCGGCCCCAAAGCATCTTGCTTCCAGCTCTTGGGGAAGCTGAGAAACAACTCGCTCTGCACAGTGCTCTTACAGCCTACAGGGAACACCTCCTACAAAGGCCTGTGAATCGCAGTTTCTTTCCAGGACTGATCTGGCTGAAGTAGAACTTCTGCTCTTTGTGTGCTACATTGACCGAGAGCTGAAAGGCACAACGTGCAGGCTTCTTCACATAGGGCGAGTTTGACCCCAAAGCATCTTGCTTCCAGCTCTTTGGGAAGCTGAGAAACAACTCGGTCTGCACAGTGCTCTTACACCCTACCAGGAACATCGCTTACAAAGGCTTGTGAAACGCAGTTTCCATGCAGGCCTGATCTCGCTGAAGTAGAACTTCTGCTCTGGGTGTGCTACATTGCCCTAGAGCTGCAAGGCACAACGTGCAGTCTCCTTTCCAAAGGACGAGTTGGGCCACAAAGCATCTTGCTTCCAGCCCTTTGGCAAGCTGAGTAACAACTCGCTCTGCACAGTGCTCTTACAGCCTACCTGGATCACCTCTTACAAAGGCCTGTGAATCGCAGTTTCTTTCCAGGCCTTATCTGGCAGATGGAGAACTTCTGCTCTGGGTGTGCTACGTTGCCCTACAGCTGCAAAGCACAAAGTGCTGTCTTCTTTCCAAAGGGCGAGTTAGGCCCCAATGCATCTTGCTTCCAGCTCTTTGGGAGGCTAAGAAACAACTCTCTCTGCACAGTGCTCTTACAGCCTACAGGGAACACCTCTTAGAAAGGCCTGTGAAACGCTGTTTCTTTCCAGGCCTTATCTGGGTGAAGTAGAACTTCTGCTCTGGGTGTGCTACATTGCCCTAGAGCTGAAAGGCACAACGTGCAGTCTCCTTTCCAAAGGGCAAGTTGGGCACCAAAGCATCTTGCTTCCAGCTCTTTGGGAAGCTGAGAAACAACTCGCTCTGCACAGTGCTCTTACAGCCTACAGGGAACACCTGTTAGAAAGGCCTGTGAAACGCAGTTTCTTTCAAGGCCTGATCTGGCTGAAGTAGAACTTCTGCTCTGGGTGGGCTACATTGCCCTAGATCTGCAAGGCACAAAGGGCTGTCTTCTTTCCAAAGGGAGAGTTGGGCCCCAATGCATCTTGCTTCCAGCTCTTTGGGAGGCTAAGAAACAACTCGCTCTGCACAGTGCTCTTACAGCCTACCGGGAACATCTCTTACAGATGCCTGTGAAACGCCGTTTCCATGCAGGCCTGATCTGGCTGAAGTAGAACTTCTGCTCTGGGTGTGCTACATTGCCCTAGAGCTGCAAGGCACAACGTGCCGTCTCCTTTCCAAAGGACGAGTTGGGCCCCAAAGCGTCTTGCTTCCAGCTCTTTGGCAAGCTGAGAAACAACTCGCTCTGCACAGTGCTCTTACAGCCTAGAGGGAACACCTCTTACAAAGTCCTGTGAATCGCAGTTTCATCCAGGACTGATCTGGCTGAAGTGGAACTTCTGCTCTGGGTGTGCTACATTGCCCTAGTGCTGCAAGGCACAACGTGCAGTCTCCTTTCCAAAGGACGAGTTGGGCCCCAAAGCATCTTGCTTCCAGCTGTTTGGCAAGCTGAGAAACAACTCGCTCTGCCTAGTGCTCTTTCAGCCACCGGGAACAACTCTTGCAAAGGCCTGTGAAATGGAGTTTCTATGCAGCCCTCAACTGGCTGAAGTAGAACTTCTGCTCTGGGTGTGCTACCTTGCCCTAGAGCTGCAAGGCACAACGTGCAGTCTCCTTTCCAAAGGGCGATTTGGGCCCCAGAGCATCTTGCTTCCAGCTCTATGGGAAGCTAAGAAACAACTCGCCCTGCACAGTGCTCTTACAGCCTACCGGGAACGTCTCTTACAAAGGCCTGTGAAACGCAGTTTCTTTCCAGGCCAGATCTGGCTGACGTAGAACTTCTGCTCTGGCTGTGCTACCTTGCCCTACAGCTGCAAGGCACAACGTGCAGGTTTCTTAAAAAAGGGCGAGTTGGGCCCAAAGCATCTTGCTTCCAAATCTTTGGGAAGCTGAGAAACAACTCGCTCTGAACAGTGTTCTTACAGCCTAAGGGGAACATCTGTTACAAAGGCCTGTGAAACGCAGTTTCTCTGCAAGCCTGATCTGGCTGAAGTAGAACTTCTGCTCTGGGTGTGCTACATTGCCCTAGAGCTGCAAGGCACAATGTGCTGTCTTCTTTCCAAAGGGCGAGTTGGGCACCAAAGCATCTTGCTTCCAGCTCTTTGGCAACCTGAGAAACAACTCGCTCTGCACAGTGCTCTTACAGACTGCCGGGAACACATCTTACAAAGGCCTGTGAAACACAGTTTCTTTGCAGGCCTGATCTGGATGAAGTAGAACTTCTGCTCTGGGTGTGCTACATTGCTCTAGAGGTGCAAGGCACAATGTGCTGTCTTCTTTCCAAATGGCGAGATGGGCCCCAAAGCATCTTGCTTCCAGCTCTTTGGCAAGCTGAGAAACAACTCGCTCTGCACAGTGCTCTTACAGCCTACCGGGAACAGCTCTTACAAAGGCCTGTGAAACGCAGTTTCTTTGCAGGCCTGATCTGGGTGAAGTAGATCTTCTGCTCTGGGTGTGCTACATTGCCCTAGAGCTGCAAGGCACAAAGAGCAGTCTCCTTTCCAAAGGGCGAGGTGGGCCCCAAAGCATCTTGCTTCCAGCTACTTGCGAAGCTAAGAAACAACTCGCTCTGCACAGTGGTCTTACAGCCTACCGGGAACATCTCTTACAAAGGCCTGTGAAACGAAGTTTCTTTGCAGGCCTGATGTGGCTGAAGTACAACTTCTGCTCTCTGTGTGCTACATTGCCCTAGAGCTGCAAGGGACAACGTGCAGGGTTCATAACAAAGGGCGAGTTAGGCCCCAAAGCATCTTGATTCCAGCTCTTTGGGAAGCTGAGAAACAACTCGCTCTGCACAGTGCTCGTACAGCCTACCGGGAACATATGTTACAAAGGCCTGTGTAACGCAGTTTCTATGCAGGCCTGATCTGGCTGAAGTAGAACTTCTGCTCTGGGTGTGCTACATTCCCCTAGAGCTGCAAGGCACAACGTGCAGTCCTCTTTCCAAAGGGCGAGTTGGGCCCCAAAGAATCTTGCTTCCAGCTATTTGGGAAGCTGAGAAACAACTCGCTCTGCACAGTGCTCTTACAGCCTACCGGGATCATCTCTTACAAAGGCCTGTGAAACGCAGCTTCTATGCAGGCCTTATCTTGCTGAAGCAGAACTTCTGTTCTGGGTGTGCTACATTGCCCTAGAGGTGAAAGGCACAACGTGCAGTCTCCTTTCCAAAGGGCGAGTTGGGCCCCAAAGCATCTCGCTTCCAGCTCTTTGGGAGCTGAGAAACAACTCGCTCTGCACAGTGCTCTTACAGCCTACCGGGAACATCTCTTACAAAGGCCTGTGAAACGCAGTTTCTTTGCAGGTCTGATCTGGCTGAAGTAGAACTTCTGCTCTGGGTGTGCTACATTGCCCTAGAGCTGCAAGGAACAATGTGCAGTCTTCTTTCCAAAGGGCGATTTGGGCCCCAAAGCATCTTGCTTCCAGCTCTTTGGGAAGCTGAGAAACAACTCGCTCTGCACAGTGCTCGTACAGCCTACAGGGAACATCTCTTACAAAGGCCTGTGAAACGCAGTTTCTATGCAGGCCTGATCTGGCTGAAGTAGAACTTCTGCTCTGGGTGTGCTACATTCCCCTAGAGCTGCAAGGCACAACGTGCAGTCCTCTTTCCAAATGGCGAGTTGGGACCCAAATCATCTTGCTTCCAGCTCTTTGGGAAGCTGAGAAACAACTCGCTCTGCACAGTGCTCTTACAGCCTACCGGGATCATCTCTTACAAAGGCCTGTGAAACGCAGCTTCTATGCAGGCCTTATCTGGCTGAAGTAGAACTTCTGCTCTTGGTGTGCTACATTGCCCTAGAGCTGCAAGGCACAACGTGCAGTCTCCTTGCAAAGGGCGAGGTGTGCCCCAAAGAATTTTGCTTCCAGCTCTTTGTGAAGCTGAGAAACGACTCGGTCTGCACAGTGCTCTTACAGCCTACCGGGAACATCTCTTACAAAGGCCTGTGAAACGCAGTTCATATGCAGGCCTGATCTGGCTGAAGTAGAACTTCTGCTCTGGTTGTGCTACATTCCCCTAGAGCTGCAAGGCACAATGTGCAGTCTCCTTTCTAAAGGGTGATTTGGGCCCCAAAGCATCTTGCTTCCAGCTCTTTGGGAAGCTACGAAACAACTCGCTCTGCACAGTGCTCTTACAGCCTACCGGGAACATCTCTTACAAAGGGCTGTGAAACGCAGTTTCTTTGCAGGCCTGATCTGGGTGAAGTAGAACTTCTGCTCTGGGTGTGCTACATTGCCCTAGAGCTGAAAGGCACAATGCGCAGTCTCCTTTCCAAAGGGCGAGTTGGGCCTCACAGCCCCTTGCTTCCAGCTATTTGAGAAGCTGAGAAACAACTCGCTCTGCACAGTGCTCTTACAGCCTACCGGGAACATATCTTACAAAGGCCTGTGAAACGCAGTTTCTTTGCAGGCCTGATCTGGCTGAAGTAGAACTTCTGCTCTGGGTGTTCTACATTGCCTTAGAGCTGAAAGCCACAACGTGCAGGTTTCTTAAAAAAGGGCGAGTTGGGCTCCAAAGCATCTTGCTTCCAGCTCTTTGGCAAGCTGAGAAACAACTCGCTCTGCACAGTGCTCTTACAGCCTACCCGGAACACCTCTTACAAAGGCCTGTGAAACGCAGTTTCTTTGCAGGCCTGATCTGGCTGAAGTAGAACTTCTGCTCTGGGTGTGCTACACTGCCCTAAAGCTGAAAGGCACAAGGTGCAGTCTCCTTTCCAAAGGGCGATTTGGGCCCCAAAGCATCTTGCTTCCAGCTCTTTCGGAAGCTGAGAAACAACACGCTCTACACAGTGCTCTTACAGCCTACCGGGAACATCGCTTACAAAGGCCTGTGAAACGCAGTTTCTATGCAGGCCTGATCTGGCTGAAGTAGAACTGCTGCTCTCGTGGGCTACATTGCCCTAGAGCTGAAAGGCACAACGTGCAGGCTTCTTAACAAAGGGCGAGTTGGGACCCAAATCATCTTGCTTCCAGCTCTTTGGGAAGCTGAGAAACAACTTGCTCTGTACAGTGCTCTTACAGCCTACCGGGAACATCTCTTACAAAGGCCTGTGAAACGAAGTTTCTATGCAGGCCTGATCTGGCTGAAGTAGAACTTCTGCTCTGGGTGTGCTACATTGCCCTAGAGCTGAAAGGCACAATTTGCAGTCTCCTTTCCAAAGGACGAGTTGGGCCCCAAAGCATCTTGCTTCCAGCTGTTTGGCAAACTGAGAAACAACTCACTCTGCTCAGTGCTCTTTCAGCCACCGGGAAGAACTCTTGCAAAGGCCTGTGAAACGGAGTTTCTATGCAGCCCTCAACTGGCTGAAGTAGAACTTCTCCTCTGGGTGTGCTACATTGCCCTAGTGCTGAAAGGCACAACATGCAGGCTTCTTTCCAAAGGGCGAGTTGGGCCCCACAGCATCTTGCTTCCAGCTCTTTGGGAAGCTAAGAAACAACTCGCTCTGCACAGTGCTCTTACAGCCTACCGGGAACGTCTCTTACAAAGGCCTGTGAAACGCAGTTTCTTTCCATTCCAGATCTGGCTGAAGTAGAACTTCTGCTCTGGCTGTGCTACATTGCCCTACATGCGCAAGGCACAACGTGCAGGTTTCTTAAAAAAGGGCGAGTTGGGCCCAAAGCATCTTGCTTCCAAATCTTTGGGAAGCTGAGAAACAACTCGCTCTGAACAGTGTTCTTACAGCCTAAGGGGAACATCTGTTACAAAGGCCTGTGAAACGCAGTTTCTTTGCAAGCCTGATCTGGCTGACGTAGAACTTCTGCTCTGGGTGTGCTACATTGCCCTAGAGCTGCAAGGCACAATGTGCTGTCTTCTTTCCAAAGGGCGAGTTGGGCACCAAAGCATCTTGCTTCCAGCTCTTTGGCAACCTGAGAAACAACTCGCTCTGCACAGTGCTCTTACAGACTACCCGGAACACTCCTTACAAAGGCCTATGAAACACAGTTTCTTTGCAGGCCTGATCTGGATGAAGTAAAACTTCTGCTCTGGGTGTGCTACATTGACCTAGAGCTGAAAGGCACAATGCGCAGTCTCCTTCCCAAAGGGCCAGTTGGGCCACAAAGCATCTTGCTTCCAGCTCTTTGGGAAGCTGAGAAACAACTTGCTCTGCACAGTGCTCATACAGCCTACCGGGAACATCTCTTACAAAGGCCTGTGAAACGCATTTTATATGCAGGCCTTATCTGGCTGTAGTAGAACCTCTGCTCTGGGTGTGCTACATTGCCCTAGAGCTGAAAGGCACAACGTGCAGTCTCCTTTCCAAAGGACGAGTTGGGCCCTAAAGCATCTTGCTTCCAGCTCTTTGCGAAGCTAAGAAACAACTCGCTCTGCACTGTGCTCTTACAGCCTACCGGGAACATCTCTTACAAAGGCCTGTGAAACGCAGTTTCTTTGCAGGCCTGATGTGGCAGAAGTAGAACTTCTGCTCTGGGTGTGCTACATTGCCCTAGAGCTGCAAGGAACAATGTGCTGTCTTCTTTCCAAAGGGCGATTTGGGCCCCACAGCATCTTGCTTCCAGCTCTTTGGGAAGCTGAGAAACAACTCGCTCAGCACAGTGCTCGTACAGCCTACCGGGAACATCTCTTACAAAGGTCTGTGAAACGCAGTTTCTATGCAGGCCTGATCTGGCTGAAGTAGAACTTCTGCTCTGGGTGTGCTACATGGCCCTAGAGCTGCAAGGCACGAAGAGCAGTCTCCTTTCCAAAGGGCGAGTTGGGCCCCAAAGCATCTTGCTTCCAGCTATTTGCGAAGCTAAGAAACAACTCGCTCTGCACAGTGCTCTTACAGCCTACCGGGAACATCTTTTACAAAGGCCTGTGAAACGCAGTACCTTTCCAGGCCTTATCTGGCTGAAGTAGAACTTCTGCTCTGGGTGTGCTACCTTGCCCTAGAGCTGCAAGGCACAACGTGCAGGTTTATTAAAAAAGGGCTAGTTGGGCCCCAAAGCATCTTGCTTCCAGCTCTTTGGGAGCTGAGAAACATTTCGCTCTGCACAGTGCTCATACAGAGTACCGGGAGCATCTCTTACAAAGGCCTGCGAAATGCACTTTCTATGCAGGCCTTATCTGGGTGAAGTAGAACTTCTGCTCTGGGTGTGCTAAATTGCCCTAGAGCTGAAAGGCACAACGTACAGGCTTCTTAACAAAGGACGAGTTGGGCCCCAAAGCATCTTGCTTCCAGCTCTTTGGGAAGCTGAGAAACAACTCGCTCTGCACAGTGCTCTTACAGCCTACCGGGAACATCTCTTAAAAAGGCCTGTGTAATGAAGTTTCTATGCAGGCCTGATCTGGCTGAAGTAGAACTTCTGCTCTGGGTGTGCTACATTGCCCTAGAGCTGCAAGTCACAACGTGCAGCCTCCTTTCCAAACGGCGAGTTGGGCCCCAAATCTTCTTGCTTCCAGCGCTTTGGCAAGCTGAGAAACAACTCGCTCTGCACAGTTATCTTACAGCCTACCGGGAACACCTCTTAGAAAGGCCTTTTAAACGCAGTTTCTTTGCAGGCCAGATCTGGCTGAAGTACAACTTCTGCTCTGGGTGTGCTACATTGCCCTAGAGCTGCAAGGCATAACGTGCAGTCTGCTTTCCAAAGGGCGAGTTGGGACCCATAGCATCTTTCTTCCAGCTCTTTGGGATCTGAGAAAGAATTCGCTCTGCACAGGGCTCTTACAGACTACAGGGAGCATCCCTTACAAAGGCCTCTGAAACGCAGTTTCAATGCAGGCCTGATCTGGGTGAAGTAGAACTTCGGCTCTGGGTGTGCTACCTTGCCCTAGCGCAGCAAGTCTCAACGTGCAGTCTCCTTTAGAAAGGGTGAGTTGGGCCCCAAATCATCTTGCTTCCAGCTCTTTGGCAAGCTGAGAAACAACTCGCTCTGCACAGTGCTCTTACAGTCTACCAGGAACACCTCTTACAAAGGCCTTTTAAATGCAGTTTCTTTGCAGGCCAGATCTGGCTGTAGTAGAACTTCTGCTCTGTGTGTGCTACCTTGCCCTACTGCTGCAAGGCACAACATGCAGGTTTCTCAAAAAAGGGCGTGTTGGGCCCCAAAGCATCTTGCTTCCAACTCTTTGGGAAGCTGAGAAACAACTCGCTCTGCACAGTGCTCTTACAGCCTACCGGGAACATCTCTTACAAAGGCCTGTGAAACGCAGTTTCTTTGCAGGCCTGATCTGGCTGAAGTAGAACTTCTGCTCTGGGTGTGCTACCTTGCCCTAGAGCTGAAAGGCACAACATGCAGGTTTATTAAAAAAGGGCGAGTTGGCCCCAAAGCATCTTGTTTCCAGCTCTTTGGGAAACTGAGAAACAACTCTCTCTGCACAGTTGTCTTACAGCCTACCGGGAACATCCCTTACAAAGTCCAGTGAAACGCAGTTTCTTTGCAGGCCTGATCTGGCTGAAGTGGAACTTCTGCTCTGGGTGTGCTACATTGCCCTGGATCTGAAAGGCACAACGTGCAGGTTTCTTAACAAAGGGCGTGTAGGGCCCCAAAGCATCTTGCTTCCAGCTCTTTGGGAAGCTGAGAAACAACTCGCTCTGCACAGTGCTCTTACAGCCTACCGGGAACATCTCTTACAAAGGCCTTTGAAACGCAGTTCCTATGCAGGCCTCATCTGGCTTAAGTAGAACTTCTGCTCTGGCGGTGCTACATTGCCCTAGAGCTGCAAGGCACAACGTGCAGTCTCCTTGCAAAGGCCGAGTTGGGCCCCAAAGCATCTTGCTTCCAGCTCTTTGGGAAGCTGAGAAACAACTCGCTCTGCACAGTGCTCTTACAGCCTAAGGGGAACATCTGTTACAAAGGCCTGTGAAACGCAATTTCTTTTCAGGCCTGATCTGGCTGAAGTAGAACTTCTGCTCTGGGTGTGCTACATTGCCCTAGAGCTGAAAGGCACAATGCGCTGTCTTCTTTCCAAAGGGTGATTTGGGCCCCAAAGCATCTTGCTTCCAGCTCTTTGGGAAGCTAAGAAACCACTCGCTCTGCACAGTGCTCTTACAGCCTACCGGGAACCTCTCTTCCAAAGGCCTGTGAAACGCAGTTTCTTTGCAGGCTTGATCTGGCTGAAGTAGAACTTCTGCTCTGGGTGTGCTACATTGCCCTAGAGCTGAAAGGCACAATGGGCAGTCTCCTTTCCAAAGGTCGAGTTGGGCCCCAAAGCAACTTGCTTCCAGCTCTTTGGTAAGCTGAAAAACAACTCGCTCTGCACAGTGCTCTTACAGCCTACCGGGAACATCTCTTACAAAGGCCTGTGAAACGCAGTTTCTATGAAGTCCTGATATGGCTGAAGTAGAACTTCTGCTCTGGGTGTGCTACATTGCCCTAGAGCTGAAAGGCACAACGTGCAGTCTCCTTTCCAAAGGACGAGTTGGACCCAGAAGCGTCTTGCTTCCGGCTCTTTGGCAAGCTGAGAAACAACTCGCTCTGCACACTGCTCTTACTGCCTACGTGGAACAGCTCTTACAAAGGCCTGTGAAAGGCAGTTTCTATGCAGGCCTTATCTTGCTGATTAGGACTTCTGCTCTAGGTGTGCTACATTGCCCTAGAGCTGAAAGGCACAACGTGCAGGTTTCTTAAAAACGGGCGAGTTGGGCCCCAAAACATCTTGCTTCCAGCTCTTGGGGAAGCTGAGAAACAACTCGCTATGCACAGTGCTCTTACAGCCTACCGGGAACATCTCTTACAAAGACCTTTGAAATGCAGTTTCTATGCGGGCCTGGTCTGGCTGAAGTAGAACTTCTGCTCTGGGTGTGCTACATTGCCCTAGAGCTGCAAGGCACAACGTGCAGTCTCCTTTCCAAAGGGCGAG
Source organism: Equus caballus (assembly GCF_041296265.1). NCBI lineage: Eukaryota > Metazoa > Chordata > Mammalia > Perissodactyla > Equidae > Equus > Equus caballus. Next base: position 25,893,138 of record NC_091687.1, read on the forward strand.
TTGGGCAGCAAAGCATCTTGCTTCCAGCTCTTTGGGAGCTGAGAAACAACTCGCTCTGCACAGTGCTCTTACAGACTACCGGGAGCATCTCTTACAAAGGCCTGCAAAACGCAGTTTCTATGCAGGCCTTATCTGGGTGAAGTAGAACTTCTGCTCTGGGTGTGCTACATTGCCCTAGAGCTGAAAGGCACAACGTGCAGGCTTCTTAACAAAGGACGAGTTGGGCCCCAAAGCATCTTGCTTCCAGCTCTTTGGGAAGCTGAGAAACAACTCTCTCTGCACAGTGCTCTTACAGCCTACCGGGAACATCTCTTAAAAAGGCCTGTGTAATGCAGTTTCTATGCAGGCCTGATCTGGCTGAAGTAGAACCTCAGCTCTGGTTTTGCTACATTGCCCTAGACCTGAAAGTCACAACGTGCAGGCTTCTTAACAAACTGCGAGTTTGGCCCCAAAGCACCTTGCTTTCAGCTCTCTGGGAGGCTAAGAAAAAACACGCTCTGCACAGTGCTCTTACAGCCTACCGGCAACATCTGTTACAAAGGCCTTTTAAACGCAGTTTCTTTCCAGGGCTGATCTGGCTGAGGTAGAACTTCTGCTCTGGGTGTGATACCCTGCCTTAGAGCTGCAAGGCACAATGTGCAGACTCCTTTCCAAAGGGCGAGTAGGGCGCGAAGCATCTTGCTTCCAGCTCTTTGGGAAGCTGAGAAACAACTCGCTCTGCACAGTTCTCTTACAGCCTACCGCGAAAATCTCCTACAGAGGCCTGTGAAACGCAGTTTCTTTGGAGGCCTTTTCTGGGTGAAGTAGAACTTCTGCTCTGGTTGTGCTACATTGCCCAAGATCTGAAAGACACAATGTGCAGGTTTCTTAACAAAGGGCGAGTTGGGTCCCAAAGCATCTTGCTTCCAGCTCTTTGGGAAGCTAAGAAACTAATCGCTCTGCACAGTGCTCTTACAGCTTACCGGGAACATCTCTTATAAAGGCCTGTGAAACGCAGTTTCTTTCCAGACCTGATCTGGCTGAAGTAGAACTTCAGCTCTGATTTTGTAACATTGCCCTAGAGCTGCAAGGCACAACGTGCAGTCTCCTTTCCAAACGGCGAGTTGGGCCCCAAAGCATCTTGCTTCCAGCTCTTTGGGAAGCTGAGAAACAACTCGCTCTGCAGAGTGCTCTTACAGCCTAAGGAGAACATCTGTTACAAAGGCCTGTGAAACGCAGTTTCTTTTCAGGCCTGATCTGGCTGAAGTAGAACTTCTGCTCTGGGTGTGCTACATTGCCCTAGAGCTGAAAGGCACAATGCGCTGTCTTCTTTCCAAAGGGTGATTTGGGCCCCAAAGCATCTTGCTCACAGCTCTTTGGGAAGCTAAGAAACAACTCGCTCTGCACAGTGCTCTTACAGCCTACCGGGAACATCTCTTACAATGGCCTGTGAAACGCAGTTTCTATGCAGTCCTGATCTGGCTGAAGTAGAACTTCTGCTCTGGGTGTGCTACATTGCCCTTTACCTGAAAGGCACAACGTGCAGCCTCCTTTCCAAAGGGCGAGTTGGGCCCCATAGCATCTTGCTTCCAGCGCTTTGGCAAGCTGAAAAACAACTCGCTCTGCACAGTTATCTTACAGCCTACCGGGAACACCTCTTACAAAGGCCTTTTTAAACGCAGTTTCCTGGCAGGCCAGATCTGGCTGAAGTACAACTTCTTCACTGGGTATGCTACCTTGCCCTAGAGCTGCAAGGCACAACGTGCAGGTTTCTTAAAAATGGGCGAGTTGGGCCCCAAAGCATCTTGCTTCCAACACTTTGGGAAGCTAAGAAACAAATCGCTCTGCACAGTGCTCTTACAGCCTACCGGGAACATCTCTTACAAAGGCCTGTGAAACGCAGTTTCTTTCCAGGCCTGATCTGGCTGAAGTAGAACCTCAGCTCTGGTTTTGCTACATTGCCCTAGAGCTGCAAGGCACAATGTGCTGTCTTCTTTCCAAAGGGCGATTTGGGCCCCAAAGCATCTTGCTTCCAGCTCTTTGGTAAGCTAAGAAACAAATCGCTCTGCACAGTGCTCTTACAGCCTACCGGGAACATCTCTTCCAAAGGCCTGTGAAACACAGTTTCTTTGCAGGCCTGATCTGGCTGATGTAGAACTTCAGCTCTGGTTTTGCTACATTGCCCTAGAGCTGCAAGGCACAATGTGCAGTCTCCGTTCCACACGGCGAGTTGGACCAAAAATCATCTTGCTTCCAGCTCTTTGGCAAGCTGAGAAACAACTCGCTCTGCACAGTGCTCTTACAGCCTAGCGGGAACACCTCTTACAAAGGCCTGTGAAACACAGTTTCTTGGCAGGCATCATCTGGCTGAAGTAGAACTTCCGCTCTGGGTGTGCTACATTGCCCTAGACCTGAAAGTCACAACGTTCAGGCTTCTTAACAAACTGCGAGTTTGGCCCCAAAGCATCTTGCTTTCAGCACTTTGGGAGGCTAAGAAAAAACGCACTCTGCACAGTGCTCTTACAGCCTACCGGCAACATCTGTTACAAAGGCCTTTTAAATGCAGTTTCTTTCCAAGGCTGATCTGGCTGAAGTAGAACTTCTGCTCTGGGTGTGCTAAATTGCCCTAGAGCTGAAAGGCACAATTTGCTGTCTTCTTTCCAAAGGGTGATTTGGGCCCCAAAGCATCTTGCTTCCAGCTCTTTGGGAAGCTAAAAAACCACTCGCTCTGCACAGTGCTCTTACAGCCTACCGGGAACATCTCTTACAAAGGCCTGTGTAACGCAGTTTCTTTGCAGGCCTGATCTGGCTGAAGTAGAACTTCTGCTCTGGGTGTGCTACATTGCCCTAGAGCTGAAAGGCACAACGTGCAGGTTTCATCAAAAATGGCGAGTTGGGCCCCAAAGCATCCTGCTTCCAACTCTTTGGGAAGCTGAGAAATAACTCGCTCTGCGCAGTGCTCGTACAGCCTACCTGGAACACCTCTTACAAAGGCCTGTGAAACGCAGTTTCTTTGCAGGCCTTATCTGGCTGAAGTAGAACTTCTGCTCTGGGTGTGCTACATTGCCCTACAGATGCAGGACACAACGTGCAGTGTCTTTTCCAAAGTGCGAGTTCGGCTCGAAGCGTCTTGCTTCCAGCTCTTTGGGAAGCTGAGAAACAACTCGCTCTGCACAGTGCTCTTACAGCCAACCGGGAACATCTCTTACAAAGGCCTTTGAAACGCAGGTCCTATGCAGGCCTGATCTGGCTGAATTAGAACTTCTGCTCTGGGTGTGCTACATTGCCCTTGAGCTGAAAGGCACAACGTGCAGGCTTCTGTCCAAGGGGCGAGTTTTGCCCCACAGCATCTTGCTTCCAGCTCTTTGGGAAGCTAAGAAACAACTCGCTCTGCACAGTGCTGTTAAATCCTTCCGGGAACATCTCTTCCAAAGGCCTGTGAAACGCAGTTTCTTCGCAGGCCTTATCTGCCCTAAGTAGAACTTCTGCTCGGGGTGTGCTACATTGCCCTAGAGCTGAAAGGCACAATGTGCAGGCTTCTTAACAAGATGCGACTTGGGCCCCACAGCATCTTGCTTCGAGCTCGTTGGGAAGTTAAGAAAAAACTCGCTCTGAACAGTGCTCTTACAGCCTACCGGGAACATCTCTTCCAAAGGCCTGTGAAATGCAGTTTCTTTGCAGGCCTGATCTGGCTGAAGTAGAACTTCTGCTCTGGGTGTGCTACATTGCCCTAGAGCTGAAAGCCACAACGTGCAGGCTTCTTTCCAAAGGGCGAGTTGAGCCCCACTGCATCTTGCTTCCAACTCTTTGGGAATCTAAGAAACAACTCGCTCTGCACAGTGCTCTTACAGCCTACCGGGAACATGTCTTCCAAAGGCCTGTGAAACGCAGTTTCTTTGCAGGCCTGATCTGGCTGAAGTAGAACTTCTGCTCTGGGTGTGCTACATTGCCCTAGAGCTGAAAGGCACAACGTGCACGCTTCTTTCCAAAGGGCGAGTTGGGCCCCATAGCATCTTGCCTGCAGCTATTTGGGAAGCTAAGAAACAACTCGCTCTGCACAGTGCTCTTACAGCCTACCGGGAACATCTCTCACAAAGGCCTGTGAAACGCAGTTTCTTTGCAGGCCTGAAGTGGCTGAAGTAGAACTTCTGCTCTGGGTGTTCTACATTGCCCTAGAGCTGAAAGGCACAACGTGCATGCTACTTTCCAAAGGGCGAGTTGGGCCCCATAGCATCTTGCCAGCAGCTCTTTGGGAAGCTAAGAAACAACTCGCTCTGCACAGTGCTCTTACAGCCTTCCTGGAACATCTCACAAAGGCCTGTGAAACGCAGTTTCTTTGCAGGCCTGATCTGGCTGAAGTAGAACTTCTGCTCTGGGTGTGCTACATTGCCCTAGAGCTGAAAGGCACAATGTGCAGGCTTGTTTCCAAAGGGCGAGTTGGGCCCAAAGCATCTTGCTTCCAGCTCTTTGGGACGCTAAGAAACAACTCGCTCTGCACAGTGCTCTTACAGCCTACCGGGAACATCTCTTCCAAAGGCCTGTGAAACGCAGTTTCTTCGCAGGCCTGATCTGGCAGAAGTACAACTTCTGCTCTGGATGTGCTACATTGCCCTAGAGCTGAAAGGCACAACGTGCAGGCTTCTTTCCAAAGGGCGAGATGGGGCACACAGCATCTTGCTTCCAGCTCTTTGGGAAGCTAAGAAACAACTCACTCTGCACAGTGCTCTTACAGCCTACCGGGAACATCTCTTCCAAAGGCCTGTGAAACGCAGTTTCTTTGCAGGCCTGATCTGGCTGAAGTAGAACTTCTGCTCTGGGTGTCCTACATTGCCCTAGAGCTGAAAGGCACAACGTGCAGGCTTCTGTCCAAAGGGCGAGTTGGGCCTCACAGCATCTTGTTTCCAGCTCTTTTGGAAGCTAAGAAACAACTCGCTCTGCACAGTGCTCTTACAGCCTACCGGGAATATCTCTTCCAAAGGCCTGTGAAACGCAGTTTCTTTGCAGGCCTGATCTGGCTGAAGTAGAACTTCTGCTCTGGGTGTGCTACATTGCCCTAGAGCAGAAAGGCACAACGTGCAGGCTTCTGTCCAAAGGGCGAGTTGGGCCCAAAAATGTTGCTTCCAGCTCTTTGGGAAGCTAAGAAACAACTCGCTCTGCACAGTGCTCTTACAGCCTACCGGGAGCATCGCTTCCAAAGGCCTGTGAAACGCAGTTTCTTCGCAGGCCTTATCTGGCTGAAGTACAACTTCTGCTCTGGGTGTGCTACATTGCCCTAGAGCTGAAAGGCACATCGTGCAGGCTTCTTTCCAAAGGGCGAGATGGGCCCCACAGCATCTTGCTTCCAGCTCTTTGGGAAGCTAAGAAACAACTCGCTCCACACAGTGCTCTTACAGCCTACCGGGAACATCTCTTCCAAAGGACTGTGAAACGCAGTTTCTTTGCAGGCCTGATCTTGCTGAAGTACAACTTCTGCTCTGGGTGTGCTACATTGCCCTACAGCTGAAAGGCACAACGTGCAGGCTTCTTTCCAAAGGACGAGTTGTGCCCCACAGCATCTTGCTTCCAGCTCTTTGGGAAGCTAAGAAAGAGCTCGCTCTGCACAGTGCTCTTACAGCCTAGCGGGAACCTCCCTTCCAAAGGCCTGAGAAATGCAGTTTCTTTGCAGGCCTGATCTGGCTGAAGTAGAACTTCTGCTCTGGGTGTGCTACATTGCCCTAGAGCTGAAAGGCACAACGAGCAGGCTTCTTTCCAAAGGGCGAGTTGGGCCCCACAGCATCTTGCTTCCAGCTCTTTGGGAAGCTAAGAAACAACTCGCTCTGCACAGTGCTCTTACAGCCTACCGGGAACATCTCTTCCAAAGGCCTGTGAAACGCAGTTTCTTTGCAGGCCTGATGTGGCTGAAGTAGAACTTCTGCTCTGGGTGTGCTACATTGCCCTAGAGCTGAAAGGCACAACGTGCAGGCTTCTTTCCAAAGGGCGAGTTGGGCCCCACAGCATCTTGCTTCCAGCTCTTTGGGAAGCTAAGAAACTACTCGCTCTGCACAGTGCTCTTACAGCCTACCGGGAACATCTCTACCAAAGGCCTGTGAAACGCAGTTTCTTGCAGGCCTGATCTGGCTGAAGTAGAACTTCTGCTCTGGGTGTGCTACATTGCCCTAGAGCTGAAAGGCACAACGTGCAGGCTTCTTTCCAAAGGGCGAGTTGGGCCCAAAGCATCTTGCTTCCAGCTCTTTGGGAAGCTAAGAAACAACTCGCTCTGCACAGCGCTCTTACAGCCTACCGGGAGCATCTCTTCCAAAGGCTTGTGAAACGCAGTTTCTTCGCAGGCCTGATCTGGCTGAAGTACAACTTCTGCACTGGGTGTGCTACATTACCCTAGAGCTGAAAGGCACAATGTGCAGGCTTCTTAACAAAGGGCGAGTTGTGCCCCACAGCATCTTGCTTCCAGCTCTTTGGGAAGCTAAGAAACAACTCACTCTGCACAGTGCTCTTACAGCCTACCGGGAACATCTCTTCCAAAGGCCTGTGAAACGCAGTTTCTTTGCAGGCCTGATCTGTCTGAAGTAGAACTTCTGCTCTGGGTGTGCTACATTGCCCTAGAGCTGAAAGGCACATCGTGCAGGCTTCTTTCCAAAGGGCGAGTTGGGCCCCACAGCATCTTGCTTCCAGCTCTTTTGGAAGCTAAGAAACAACTCGCTCTGCACAGTGCTCTTACAGCCTACCGGGAATATCTCTTCCAAAGGCCTGTGAAACGCAGTTTCTTTGCAGGCCTGATCTGGCTGAAGTAGAACTTCTGCTCTGGGTGTGCTACATTGCCCTAGAGCAGAAAGGCACAACGTGCAGGCTTCTGTCCAAAGGGCGAGTTGGGCCCAAAGCATGTTGCTTCCAGCTCTTTGGGAAGCTAAGAAACAACTCGCTCTGCACAGTGCTCTTACAGCCTACCGGGAGCATCGCTTCCAAAGGCCTGTGAAACGCAGTTTCTTCGCAGGCCTTATCTGGCTGAAGTACAACTTCTGCTCTGGGTGTGCTACATTGCCCTAGAGCTGAAAGGCACATCGTGCAGGCTTCTTTCCAAAGGGCGAGACGGGCCCCACAGCATCTTGCTTCCAGCTCTTTGGGAAGCTAAGAAACAGCTCGCTCTGCACAGTGCTCTTACAGCCTATCGGGACCTTCTCTTCCAAAGGCCTGTGAAACGCAGTTTCTTTGCAGGCCTGATCTGGCTGAAGTAGAACTTCTGCTCTGGGTGTGCTACATTGCCCTAGAGCTGAAAGGCACAACGTGCAGGCTTCTTTCCAAAGGGCGAGTTGGGCCCCACAGCATCTTGCTTCCAGCTCTTTGGGAAGCTAAGAAACAACTCGCTCTGCACAGTGCTCTTACAGCCTACCGGGAACATCTCTCACAAAGGCCTGTGAAATGCAGTTTCTTTGCAGGCCTGAAGTGGCTGAAGTAGAACTTCTGCTCTGGGTGTGCTACATTGCCCTAGAGCTGAAAGGCACAACGTGCACGCTTCTTTCCAGAGGGCGAGTTGGGCCCCATAGCATCTTGCCTGCAGCTCTTTGGGAAGCTAAGAAACAACTCGCTCTGCACAGTGCTCTTACAGCCTACCGGTAACATCTCTCACAAAGGCCTGTGAAACGCAGTTTCTTTGCAGGCCTGAAGTGGCTGAAGTAGAACTTCTGCTCTGGGTGTGCTACTTTTCCCTAGAGCTGAAAGGCAGAACGTGCAGGCTTGTTTCCAAAGGGCGAGTTGGGCCCCTCAGCATCTTGCTTCCAACTCTTTGTGAAGCTAAGAAACAACTCGCTCTGCACAGTGCTCTAACAGCCTACCGGGAACATCTCTTCCAAAGGCCTGTGAAACGCAGTTTCTTTGCAGGCCTGATCTGGCTGAAGTAGAACTTATGCTCTGGGTGTGCTACATTGCCCTAGAGCTGAAAGGCACAACGTGCAGGCTTCTTTCCAAAGGGAGAGTTGGGCCCAAAGCATCTTGCTTCCAGCTCTTTGGGAAGCTAAGAAACAACTCGCTCTGCACAGTGCTCTTACAGCCTACAGGGAGCATCTCTTCCAAAGGCTTGTGAAACGCAGTTTCTTCGCAGGTCTGATCTGGCTGAAGTACAACTTCTGCACTGGGTGTGCTACATTGCCCTAGAGCTGAAAGGCACAATGTGCAGGCTTCTTAACAAAGGGCGAGTTGTGCCCCACAGCATCTTGCTTCCAGCTCTTTGGGAAGCTAAGAAACAACTTGCTCTGCACAGTGCTCTTACAGCCTACCGGGAGCATTTCTTCCAAAGGCCTGTGAAACGCTGTTTCTTCGCAGGCCTGATCTGGCTGAAGTAGAACTTCTGCTCTGGGTGTGCTACATTGCCCTAGAGCTGAAAGGCACAATGTGCAGGCTTGTTTCCAAAGGGCGAGTTGGGCCCGAAGCATCTTGCTTCCAGCTCTTTGGGAAGCTAAGAAACAACTCGCTCTGCACAGTGCTCTAACGGGAACATCTCTTCCAAAGGCCTGTGAAACGCAGTTTCTTCACAGGCCTGATCTGGCTGAAGTAGAACTTCTGCTCTGGGTGTGCTTCATTGCCCTAGAGCTGAAAGGCACAACGTGCAGGCTTCTTTCCAAAGGGCGAGTTGGGCCCCACAGCATCTTGCTTCCAGCTCTTTGGGAAGCTAAGAAACAACTCGCTCTGCACAGTGCTCTTACAGCCTACCGGGAACATCTCTCACAAAGGCCTGTGAAACGCAGTTTCTTTGCAGGCCTGATCTGGCTGAAGTAGAACTTCTGCTCTGGGTGTGCTACTTTTCCCTAGAGCTGAAAGGCAGAACGTGCAGGCTTGTTTCCAAAGGGCGAGTTGGGCCCCACAGCATCTTGCTTCCAACTCTTTGTGAAGCTAAGAAACAACTCGCTCTGCACAGTGCTCTTACAGCCTACCGGGAACATCTCTTCCAAAGGCCTGTGAAACGCAGTTTCTTTGCAGGCCTGATCTGGCTGAAGTAGAACTTCTGCTCTGGGTGTGCTACATTGCCCTAGAGCTGAAAGGCACAACGTGCAGGCTTCTTTCCAAAGGGCGAGTTGGGCCCAAAGCATCTTGCTTCCAGCTCTTTGGGAAGCTAAGAAACAACTCGCTCTGCACAGCGCTCTTACAGCCTACCGGGAGCATCTCTTCCAAAGGCTTGTGAAACGCAGTTTCTTCGCAGGCCTGATCTGGCTGAAGTACAACTTCTGCTCTGGGTGTGCAACATTGCCCTAGAGTTAAAAGGCACAACGTGCAGGCTTCTTTCCAAAGGGCGAGTTGGGCCCCACAGCATCTTGCTTCCAGCTCTTTGGGAAGCTAAGAAACAACTCGCTCTGCACAGTGCTCTTACAGCCTACCGGGAACATCTCTCACAAAGGCCTGTGAAACGCAGTTTCTTTGCAGGCCTGATCTGGCTGAAGTAGAACTTCTGCTCTGGGTGTGCTACATTGCCCTAGAGCTGAAAGGCACAACGTGCAGGCTTCTTTCCAAAGGGCGAGTTGGGCCCCACAGCATCTTGCTTCCAGCTCTTTGGGAAGCTAAGAAACAACTCGCTCTGCACAGTGCTCTTACAGCCTACCGGGAACATCTCTCACAAAGGCCTGTGAAACGCAGTTTCTTTGCAGGCCTGATCTGGCTGAAGTAGAACTTCTGCTCTGGGTGTGCTACATTGCCCTAGAGCTGAAAGGCACAACGTGCAGGGTTCTTTCCAAAGGGCGAGTTGGGCCCAAAGCATCTTGCTTCCAGCTCTTTGGGAAGCTAAGAAACAACTCGCTGTGCACAGCGCTCTTACAGCCTACCGGGAGCATCTCTTCCAAAGGCTTGTGAAACGCAGTTTCTTCGCAGGCCTGATCTGGCTGAAGTACAACTTCTGCCCTGGGTGTGCTACATTGCCCTAGAGCTGAAAGGCACAATGTGCAGGCTTCTTAACAAAGGGCGAGTTGTACCCCACAGCATCTTGCTTCCAGCTCTTTGGGAAGCTAAGAAACAACTCGCTCTGCACAGTGCTCTTACAGCCTACCGGGAACATCTCTTCCAAAGGCCTGTGAAACGCAGTTTCTTCGCGTGCCTGATCTGGCTGAAGGGCAACTTCTGCTCTGGGTGTGCTACATTGCCCTAGAGCTGAAAGGCACAACGTGCAGGCTTCTTTCCAAAGGGCGAGTTGGGCCCCACAGCATCTTGCTTCCAGCTCTTTGGGAAGCTAAGAAAAAACTCGCTCTGCACAGTGCTCTTACAGCCTACCGGGAACATCTCTTCCAATGGACTGTGAAACGCAGTTTCTTTGCAGGCCTGATCTGGCTGAAGTAGAACTTCTGCTCTGGGTGTGCTACATTGCCCTAGAGCTGAAAGGCACAACGTGCAGGCTTCTTTCCAAAGTGCGAGTTGGGCCCCACAGCATCTTGCTTCCAGCTCTTTGGGAAGCTAAGAAACAACTCGCTCTGCACAGTGCTCTTAGAGCATCCGGGAACATCTCTTCCAAAGGCCTGTGAAACGCAGTTTCTTCGCAGCCTCATCTGGCTGAAGTAGAACTTCTGCTCTGGGTGTGCTACATTGCCCTAGAGATGAAAGGCACAACGTGCGGGCTTCTTTCCAAAGGGCGAGTTGGGCCCCACAGCATCTTGCTTCCAGCTCTTTGGGAAGCTAAGAAACAACTCGCTCTGCACAGTGCTCTTACAGCCTACTGGGAACATCTCTTCCAAAGGCCTGTGAAACGCAATTTCTTTGCAGGCTTGGTCTGGCTGAAGTAGAACTTCTGCTCTGGGTGTGCTACATTGCCCTAGAGCTGAAAGGCACAACATGCAGGCTTCTTTCCCAAGGGCGAGTTGGGCCCCACAGCATCTTGCTTCCAGCTCTTTGGGAAGCTAAGAAACAACTCGCTCTGCACAGTGGTCTTACAGCCTACCGGGAACATCTCTTCCAAAGGCCTGTGAAACGCAGTTTCTTTGCAGGCCTGATCTGGCTGAAGTAGAACTTCTGCTCTGGGTGTGCTACATTGCCCTAGAGCTGAAAGGCACAACGTGCAGGCTTCTGTCCAAAGGGCGAGTTGGGCCCCACAGCATCTTGCTTCCAGCTCTTTGGGAAGCTAAAAAACAACTCGCTCTGCACAGTGCTCTTACAGCCTACCGGGAACATCTCTTAAAAACGCCTGTGAAACGCAGTTTCTTTGCAGGCCTGATCTGTCTGAAGTAGAACTTCTGCTCTGGGTGTGCTACATTGCCCTAGAGCTGAAAGGCAACTCGTGCAGGCTTCTTTCCAAAGGGCGAGTTGGGCCCCACAGCATCTTCCTTGCAGCTCTTTTGGAAGCTAAGAAACAACTCGCTCTGCACAGTGCTCTTACAGCCTACCGGGAATATCTCTTCCAAAGGCCTGTGAAAGGCAGTTTCTTTGCAGGCCTGATCTGGCTGAAGTAGAACTTCTGCTCTGGGTGTGCTACATTGCCCTAGTGCTGAAAGGCACAACGTGCAGGCTTCTTTCCAAAGGGCGAGTTGGGGCCCACAACATCTTGCTTCCAGCTCTTTGGGAATCTAAGAAACAACTCGCTCTGCACAGTGCTCTTACAGCCTACCGGGAACATCTCTTCCAAAGGCCTGTGAAACGCAGTTTCTTTGCAGGCCTCATCTGGCTGAAGTAGGACTTCTGCTCTGGGTGTGCTACTTTTCCCTACAGCTGAAAGGCACAACGTGCAGGCTTCTGTCCAAAGCGCGAGTTGGGCCCCACAGCATCTTGCTTCCAGCTCTTTGGGAATCTAAGAAACAACTCGCTCTGCACAGTGCTCTTACAGCCTACCGGGAACATCTCTTCCAAAGGACTGTGAAACGCAGTTTCTTTGCAGGCCTGATCTGGATGAAGTACAACTTCTGCTCTGGGTGTGCTACATTGCCCTAGAGCTGAAAGGCACAACGTGCAGGCTTCTTTCCAAAGGGCGAGTTGGGCCCCACAGCATCTTGCTTCCAGCTCTTTGGGAAGCTAAGAAACAACTCGCTCTGCACAGTGCTCTTACGGCCTACGGGGAACATCTCTCACAAAGGCCTGTGAAACGCAGTTTCTTTGCAGGCCTGATCTGGCTGAAGTAGAACTTCTGCTCTGGGTGTGCTACATTGCCCTAGAGATGAAAGGCACAACGTGCGGGCTTCTTTCCAAAGGGCGAGTTGGGCCCCACAGCATCTTGCTTCCAGCTCTTTGGGAAGCTAAGAAACAACTCGCTCTGCACAGTGCTCTTACAGCCTACCGGGAACATCTCTTCCAAAGGCCTGTGAAACGCAATTTCTTTGCAGGCTTGGTCTGGCTGAAGTAGAACTTCTGCTCTGGGTGTGCTACATTGCCCTAGAGCTGAAAGGCACAACATGCAGGCTTCTTTCCCAAGGGCGAGTTGGGCCCCACAGCATCTTGCTTCCAGCTCTTTGGGAAGCTAAGAAACAACTCGCTCTGCACAGTGGTCATACAGCCTACCGGGAACATCTCTTCCAAAGGCCTGTGAAACGCAGTTTCTTTGCAGCCCTGATCTGGCTGACGTAGAACTTCTGCTCTGGGTGTGCTACATTGCCCTAGAGGTGTAAGGCACATCGAGCAGGATTCTTGCCAAAGGGCGAGTTCGGCCCCACAGCATCTTGCTTTCAGCTCTTTGGGAAGCTAAGAAACAACTCGCTCTGCACAGTGCTCTTACAGCCTACCGGGAACATCTCTTCCAAAGGCCTGTGAAACGCAGTTTGTTTGCAGGCCTGATCTGGATGAAGTAGAACTTCTGCTCTGGGTGTGCTATATTTCCCTAGAGCTGAAAGGCACAACGCGCAGGCTTCTTTCCCAAGGGCGAGTTGGGCCCCACAGCATCTTGCTTCCAGCTCTTTGGGAAGCTAAGAAACAACTCGCTCTGCACAGTGCTCTTACAGCCTACCGGGAACATCTCTTCCCAAGGCCTGTGAAACGCACTTTCTTTGCAGGCCTGATCTGGCTGAAGTAGAACTTCTGCTCTGGGTGTGCTACATTGCCCTAGAGCTGAAAGGCACAACGTGCAGGCTTCTGTCCAAAGGGCGAGTTGGGCCCCACAGCATCTTGCTTCCAGCTCTTTGGGAAGCTAAGAATCAACTCGCTCTGCACAGTGCTCTTACAGCCTACCGGGAACATCTCTTCCAAAGGCCTGTGAAACGCAGTTTCTTTGCAGGCCTGATCTGGCTGAAGTAGAACTTCTGCTCTGGGTGTGCTACATTGCCCTAGAGCTGAAAGGCACAACGTGCAGGCTTCTTTCCTAAGTGCGAGTTGGGCCCCACAGCATCTTGCTTCCAGCTCTTTGGGAAGCTAAGAAACAACTCGCTCTGCACAGTGCTCTTAGAGCATCCGGGAACATCTCTTCCAAAGGCCTGTGAAACGCAGTTTCTTGGCAGCCTCATCTGGCTGAAGTAGAACTTCTGCTCTGGGTGTGCTACATTGCCCTAGAGATGAAAGGCACAACGTGCGGGCTTCTTTCCAAAGGGCGAGTTGGGCCCCACAGCATCTTGCTTCCAGCTCTTTGGGAAGCTAAGAAACAACTCGCTCTGCACAGTGCTCTTACAGCCTACTGGGAACATCTCTTCCAAAGGCCTGTGAAACGCAATTTCTTTGCAGGCTTGGTCTGGCTGAAGTAGAACTTCTGCTCTGGGTGTGCTACATTGCCCTAGAGCTGAAAGGCACAACATGCAGGCTTCTTTCCCAAGGGCGAGTTGGGCCCCACAGCATCTTGCTTCCAGCTCTTTGGGAAGCTAAGAAACAACTCGCTCTGCACAGTGGTCTTACAGCCTACCGGGAACATCTCTTCCAAAGGCCTGTGAAACGCAGTTTCTTTGCAGGCCTGATCTGGCTGAAGTAGAACTTCTGCTCTGGGTGTGCTACATTGCCCTAGAGCTGAAAGGCACAACGTGCAGGCTTCTGTCCAAAGGGCGAGTTGGGCCCCACAGCATCTTGCTTCCAGCTCTTTGGGAAGCTAAAAAACAACTCGCTCTGCACAGTGCTCTTACAGCCTACCGGGAACATCTCTTCAAAACGCCTGTGAAACGCAGTTTCTTTGCAGGCCTGATCTGTCTGAAGTAGAACTTCTGCTCTGGGTGTGCTACATTGCCCTAGAGCTGAAAGGCAACTCGTGCAGGCTTCTTTCCAAAGGGCGAGTTGGGCCCCACAGCATCTTCCTTGCAGCTCTTTTGGAAGCTAAGAAACAACTCGCTCTGCACAGTGCTCTTACAGCCTACCGGGAATATCTCTTCCAAAGGCCTGTGAAAGGCAGTTTCTTTGCAGGCCTGATCTGGCTGAAGTAGAACTTCTGCTCTGGGTGTGCTACATTGCCCTAGTGCTGAAAGGCACAACGTGCAGGCTTCTTTCCAAAGGGCGAGTTGGGGCCCACAACATCTTGCTTCCAGCTCTTTGGGAATCTAAGAAACAACTCGCTCTGCACAGTGCTCTTACAGCCTACCGGGAACATTTCTTCCAAAGGCCTGTGAAACGCAGTTTCTTTGCAGGCCTCATCTGGCTGAAGTATGACTTCTGCTCTGGGTGTGCTACTTTTCCCTACAGCTGAAAGGCACAACGTGCAGGCTTCTGTCCAAAGCGCGAGTTGGGCCCCACAGCATCTTGCTTCCAGCTCTTTGGGAATCTAAGAAACAACTCGCTCTGCACAGTGCTCTTACAGCCTACCGGGAACATCTCTTCCAAAGGACTGTGAAACGCAGTTTCTTTGCAGGCCTGATCTGGATGAAGTACAACTTCTGCTCTGGGTGTGCTACATTGCCCTAGAGCTGAAAGGCACAACGTGCAGGCTTCTTTCCAAAGGGCGAGTTGGGCCCCACAGCATCTTGCTTCCAGCTCTTTGGGAAGCTAAGAAAGAACTCGCTCTGCACAGTGCTCTTACGGCCTACGGGGAACATCTCTCACAAAGGCCTGTGAAACGCAGTTTCTTTGCAGGCCTGATCTGGCTGAAGTAGAACTTCTGCTCTGGGTGTGCTACATTGCCCTAGAGATGAAAGGCACAACGTGCGGGCTTCTTTCCAAAGGGCGAGTTGGGCCCCACAGCATCTTGCTTGCAGCTCTTTGGGAAGCTAAGAAACAACTCGCTCTGCACAGTGCTCTTACAGCCTACCGGGAACATCTCTTCCAAAGGCCTGTGAAACGCAATTTCTTTGCAGGCTTGGTCTGGCTGAAGTAGAACTTCTGCTCTGGGTGTGCTACATTGCCCTAGAGCTGAAAGGCACAACATGCAGGCTTCTTTCCCAAGGGCGAGTTGGGCCCCACAGCATCTTGCTTCCAGCTCTTTGGGAAGCTAAGAAACAACTCGCTCTGCACAGTGGTCTTACAGCCTACCGGGAACATCTCTTCCAAAGGCCTGTGAAACGCAGTTTCTTTGCAGCCCTGATCTGGCTGACGTAGAACTTCTGCTCTGGGTGTGCTACATTGCCCTAGAGGTGTAAGGCACATCGAGCAGGATTCTTGCCAAAGGGCGAGTTCGGCCCCACAGCATCTTGCTTTCAGCTCTTTGGGAAGCTAAGAAACAACTCGCTCTGCACAGTGCTCTTACAGCCTACCGGGAACATCTCTTCCAAAGGCCTGTGAAACGCAGTTTCTTTGCAGGCCTGATCTGGATGAAGTAGAACTTCTGCTCTGGGTGTGCTATATTTCCCTAGAGCTGAAAGGCACAACGCGCAGGCTTCTTTCCCAAGGGCGAGTTGGGCCCCACAGCATCTTGCTTCCAGCTCTTTGGGAAGCTAAGAAACAACTCGCTCTGCACAGTGCTCTTACAGCCTACCGGGAACATCTCTTCCCAAGGCCTGTGAAACGCACTTTCTTTGCAGGCCTGATTTGGCTGAAGTAGAACTTCTGCTCTGGGTGTGCTACATTGCCCTAGAGCTGAAAGGCACAACGTGCAGGCTTCTGTCCAAAGGGCGAGTTGGGCCCCACAGCATCTTGCTTCCAGCTCTTTGGGAAGCTAAGAATCAACTCGCTCTGCACAGTGCTCTTACAGCCTACCGGGAACATCTCTTCCAAAGGCCTGTGAAACGCAGTTTCTTTGCAGGCCTGATCTGGATGAAGTACAACGTCTGCTCTGGGTGTGCTACATTTTCCTAGAGCTGAAAGGCACAACGTGCAGGCTTCTTTCCCAAGGGCGAGTTGGGCCCCACAGCATCTTGCTTCCAGCTCTTTGGGAAGCTAAGAAACAACTCGCTCTGCACAGTGCTCTTACAGCCTAGTGGGAACATCTCTTCCAAAGGCCTGTGAAACGCAGTTTCTTTGCAGTCCTGATCTGGTTGAAGTAGAACTTCTGCTCTGGGTGTGCTACATTGCCCTAGAGCTGAAAGGCACATCGTGCAGGCTTCTTTCCCAAGGGCGAGTTGGGCCCCACAGCATCTTGCTTCCAGCTCTTTGGGAAGCTGGGAAACAACTCGCTCTGCACAGTGCTCTTACAGCCTACTGGGAAAATCTCTTCCAAAGGCCTGTGAAACGCAGTTTCTTTGCAGGCCTGCTCTGGCTGAAGTACAACTTCTGCTCTGGGTGTGCTACATTGCCCTAGAGCTGAAAGGCACAACGTGCAGGCTTCTTTCCCAAGGGCGAGTTGGGCCCCACAGCATCTTGCTTCCAGCTCTTTGGGAAGCTAAGAAACAACTGACTCTGCACAGTGCTCTTACAGCCTACCGGGAACATCTCTTCCAAAGGCCTGTGAAACGCACTTTCTTGGCAGGCCTGATCTGGCTGAAGTAGAACTTCTGCTCGGGGTGTGCTACATTGCCCTAGAGCTGAAAGGCACAACGTGCAGGCTTCTTTCCCAAGGGCGACTTGGCCCCCACAGCATCTTGCTTCCAGCACTTTGGGAAGTTAAGAAACAACTCGCTCTGCACAGTGCTCTTACGGCCTACGGGGAACATCTCTCACAAAGGCCTGTGAAACGCAGTTTCTTTGCAGGCCTGATCTGGCTGAAGTAGAACTTCTGCTCTGGGTGTGCTACCTTGCCCTAGTGCTGAAAGTCACAACGTGCAGGCTTCTTTCCAAACGGCGACTTGGGCCCCACAGCATCTTGCTTCCAGCTCTTTCGGAAGCTAAGAAACAACTCGCTCTGCACAGTGCTCTTACAGCCTTCCGGGAACATCTCTTCCAAAGGCCTGTGAAACGCAGTTTCTTCGCAGCCTGATCTGGCTGAAGTACAACTTCTGCTCTGGGTGTGCTAAATTGCCCTAGAGCTGAAAGGCACAACGTGCAGGCTTCTTTCCCAAGGGAGAGTTGGGCCCCACAGCATCTTGCTTCCAGCTCTTTGGGAAGCTAAGAAACAACTCGCTCTGCACAGTGCTCTTACAGCCTACCGGGAACATCTCTTCCAAAGGCCTGTGAAACGCAATTTCTTTGCAGGCTTGGTCTGGCTGAAGTAGAACTTCTGCTCTGGGTGTGCTACATTGCCCTAGAGCTGAAAGGCACAACATGCAGGCTTCTTTCCCAAGGGCGAGTTTGGCCCCACAGCATCTTGCTTCCAGCTCTTTGGGAAGCTAAGAAACAACTCGCTCTGCACAGTGCTCTTACAGCCTACCGGGAACATCTCTTCTAAAGGCCTGTGAAACGCAGTTTCTTTGCAGCCCTGATCTGGCTGACATAGAACTTCTGCTCTGGGTGTGCTACATTGCCCTAGAGCTGTAAGGCACATCGAGCAGGATTCTTGCCAAAGGGCGAGTTCGGCCCCACAGCATCTTGCTTCCAGCTCTTTGGGAAGCTAAGAAACAACTCGCTCTGCACAGTGCTCTTACAGCCTACCGGGAACATCTCTTCCAAAGGCCTGTGAAACGCAGTTTCTTTGCAGGCCTGATCTGGCTGAAGTAGAACTTCTGCTCTGGGTGTGCTACATTGCCCTAGAGCTGAAAGGCACATCGTGCAGGCTTCTTTCCCAAGGGCGAGTTGGGCCCCACAGCATCTTGCTTCCAGCTCTTTGGGAAGCTGGGAAACAACTCGCTCTGCACAGTGCTCTTACAGCCTACCGGGAAAATCTCTTCCAAAGGCCTGTGAAACGCAGTTTCTTTGCAGGCCTGCTCTGGCTGAAGTACAACTTCTGCTCTGGGTGTGCTACACTGCCCTAGAGCTGAAAGGCACAACGTGCAGGCTTCTTTCCCAAGGGCGAGTTGGGCCCCACAGCATCTTGCTTCCAGCTCTTTGGGAAGCTAAGAAACAACTGACTCTGCACAGTGCTCTTACAGCCTACCGGGAACATCTCTTCCAAAGGCCTGTGAAACGCACTTTCTTTGCAGGCCCGATCTGGCTGAAGTAGAACTTCTGCTCTGGGTGTGCTACATTGCCCTAGTGCTGAAAGGCACAACGTGCAGGCTTCTTTCGAAAGGGCGAGTTGGGGCCCACAACATCTTGCTTCCAGCTCTTTGGGAAGCTAAGAAACAACTCGCTCTGCACAGTGCTCTTACAGCCTACCGGGAACATCTCTTCCAAAGGCCTGTGAAACGCAGTTTCTTTGCAGGCCTGATCTGGCTGAAGTATGACTTCTGCTCTGGGTGTGCTACTTTTCCCTACAGCTGAAAGGCACAACGTGCAGGCTTCTGTCCAAAGCGCGAGTTGGGCCCCACAGCATCTTGCTTCCAGCTCTTTGGGAATCTAAGAAACAACTCGCTCTGCACAGTGCTCTTACAGCCTACCGGGAACATCTCTTCCAAAGGACTGTGAAACGCAGTTTCTTTGCAGGCCTGATCTGGATGAAGTACAACTTCTGCTCTGGGTGTGCTACATTGCCCTAGAGCTGAAAGGCACAACGTGCAGGCTTCTTTCCAAAGGGCGAGTTGGACCCACAGCATCTTGCTTCCAGCTCTTTGGGAAGCTAAGAAAGAACTCGCTCTGCACAGTGCTCTTACGGCCTACGGGGAACATCTCTCACAAAGGCCTGTGAAACGCAGTTTCTTTGCAGGCCTGATCTGGCTGAAGTAGAACTTCTGCTCTGGGTGTGCTACATTGCCCTAGAGATGAAAGGCACAACGTGCAGGCTTCTTTCAAAGGGCGACTGGGGCCCCACAGCATCTTGCTTCCAGCTCTTTGGGAAGCTAAGAAACAACTCGCTCTGCACAGTGCTCTTACAGCCTACCGGGAACATATCTTCCAAAGGCCTGTGAAACGCAATTTCTTTGCAGGCTTGGTCTGGCTGAAGTAGAACTTCTGCTCTGGGTGTGCTACATTGCCCTAGAGCTGAAAGGCACAACATGCAGGCTTCTTTCCCTAGGGCGAGTTGGGCCCCACAGCATCTTGCTTCCAGCTCTTTGGGAAGCTAAGAAACAACTCGCTCTGCACAGTGGTCTTACAGCCTACCGGGAACATCTCTTCCAAAGGCCTGTGAAACGCAGTTTCTTTGCAGCCCTGATCTGGCTGACGTAGAACTTCTGCTCTGGGTGTGCTACATTGCCCTAGAGGTGTAAGGCACATCGAGCAGGATTCTTGCCAAAGGGCGAGTTCGGCCCCACAGCATCTTGCTTCCAGCTCTTTGGGAAGCTAAGAAACAACTCGCTCTGCACAGTGCTCTTACAGCCTACCGGGAACATCTCTTCCAAAGGCCTGTGAAACGCAGTTTCTTTGCAGGCCTGATCTGGCTGAAGTACAACTTCTGCTCTGGGTGTGCTACATTTCCCTAGAGCTGAAAGGCACAACGCGCAGGCTTCTTTCCCAAGGGCGAGTTGGGCCCCACAGCATCTTGCTTCCAGCTCTTTGGGAAGCTAAGAAACAACTCGCTCTGCACAGTGCTCTTACAGCCTACTGGGAACATCTCTTCCCAAGGCCTGTGCAACGCACTTTCTTTGCAGGCCTGATCTGGCTGAAGTAGGACTTCTGCTCTGGGTGTGCTACATTGCCCTAGAGCTGAACGGCACAACGTGCAGGCTTCTGTCCAAAGGGCGAGTTGGGCCCCACAGCATCTTGCTTCCAGCTCTTTGGGAAGCTAAGAATCAACTCGCTCTGCACAGTGCTCTTACAGCCTACCGGGAACATCTCTTCCAAAGGCCTGTGAAACGCAGTTTCTTTCCAGGCCTGATCTGGATGAAGTACAACGTCTGCTCTGGGTGTGCTACATTTTCCTAGAGCTGAAAGGCACAACATGCAGGCTTCTTTCCAAAGGGCGAGTTGGGCCCCACAGCATCTTGCTTCCAGCTCTTTGGGAAGCTAAGAAACAACTCGCTCTGCACAGTGCTCTTACAGCCTACCGGGAACATCTCTTCCAAAGGCCTGTGAAACGCAGTTTCTTTGCAGTCCTGATCTGGTTGAAGTAGAACTTCTGCTCTGGGTGTGCTACATTGCCCTAGAGCTGAAAGGCACATCGTGCAGGCTTCTTTCCCAAGGGCGAGTTGGGCCCCACAACATCTTGCTTCCAGCTCTTTGGGAAGCTGGGAAACAACTCGCTCTGCACAGTGCTCTTACAGCCTACCGGGAAAATCTCTTCCAAAGGCCTGTGAAACGCAGTTTCTTTGCAGGCCTGCTCTGGCTGAAGTACAACTTCTGCTCTGGGTGTGCTACATTGCCCTAGAGCTGAAAGGCACAACGTGCAGGCTTCTTTCCCAAGGGCGAGTTGGGCCCCACAGCATCTTGCTTCCAGCTCTTTGGGAAGCTAAGAAACAAGTGACTCTGCACAGTGCTCTTACAGCCTACCGGGAACATCTCTTCCAAAGGCCTGTGAAACGCACTTTCTTTGCAGGCCTGATCTGGCTGAAGTAGAACTTCTGCTCTGGGTGTGCTACATTGCCCTAGAGCAGAAAGGCACAACGTGCAGGCTTCTTTCCCAAGGGCGACTTGGCCCCCACAGCATCTTGCTTCCAGCACTTTGGGAAGTTAAGAAACAACTTGCTCTGCACAGTGCTCTTACGGCCTATGGGGAACATCTCTCACAAAGGCCTGTGAAACGCAGTTTCTTTGCAGGCATTATCTGGCTGAAGTAGAACTTCTGCTCTGGGTGTGCTACATTGCCCTAGAGATGAAAGGCACAACGTGCAGGCTTCTTTCCAAAGGGCGACTTGGGCCCCACAGCATCTTGCTTCCAGCTCTTTCGGAAGCTAAGAAACAACTCGCTCTGCACAGTGCTCTTACAGCCTTCCGGGAACATCTCTTCCAAAGGCCTGTGAAACGCAGTTTCTTCGCAGCCTGATCTGGCTGAAGTACAACTTCTGCTCTGGGTGTGCTAAATTGCCCTAGAGATGAAAGGCACAACGTGCAGGCTTCTTTCCCAAGGGAGAGTTGGGCCCCACAGCATCTTGCTTCCAGCTCTTTGGGAAGCTAAGAAACAACTCGCTCTGCACAGTGCTCTTACAGCCTACCGGGAACATCTCTTCCAAAGGCCTGTGAAACGCAATTTCTTTGCAGGCTTGGTCTGGCTGAAGTAGAACTTCTGCTCTGGGTGTGCTACCTTGCCCTAGAGCTGAAAGGCACAACATGCAGGCTTCTTTCCCAAGGGCGAGTTTGGCCCCACAGCATCTTGCTTCCAGCTCTTTGGGAAGCTAAGAAACAACTCGCTCTGCACAGTGCTCTTACAGCCTACCGGGAACCTCTCTTCCAAAGGCCTGTGAAACGCAGTTTCTTTGCAGCCCTGATGTGGCTGACGTAGAACTTCTGCTCTGGGTGTGCTACATTGCCCTAGAGCTGTAAGGCACATCGAGCAGGATTCTTGCCAAAGGGCGAGTTCGGCCCCACAGCATCTTGCTTCCAGCTCTTTGGGAAGCTAAGAAACAACTCGCTCTGCACAGTGCTCTTACAGCCTACCGGGAACATCTCTTCCAAAGGCCTGTGAAACGCAGTTTCTTTGCAGGCCTGATCTGGCTGAAGTAGAACTTCTGCTCTGGGTGTGCTACATTGCCCTAGAGCTGAAAGGCACATCGTGCAGGCTTCTTTCCCAAGGGCGAGTTGGGCCCCACAGCATCTTGCTTCCAGCTCTTTGGGAAGCTGGGAAACAACTCGCTCTGCACAGTGCTCTTACAGCCTACCGGGAACACCTCTTCCAAAGGCCTGTGAAACGCAGTTTCTTTGCAGGCCTGATCTGGCTGAAGTAGAACTTCTGCTCTGGGTGTGCTACATTGCCCTAGAGCTGAAAGGCACAACGTGCAGGCTTCTTTCCAAAGGGTGACGTGGGCCCCACAGCATCTTGCTTCCAGCTCTTTGGGAAGCTAAGAAACAACTCGCTCTGCACAGTGCTCTTACAGCCTACCGGGAACATCTCTTCCAAAGGCCTGTGAAACGCAGTTTCTTTGCAGGCCTGATCTGGCTGAAGTAGAACTTCTGCTCTGGGTGTGCTACATTGCCCTAGAGCTGAAAGGAACAACGTGCAGGCTTCTTTCCAAAGGGCGAGTTGGGCCCCACAGCATCTTGCTTCCAGCTCTTTGGCAAGCTAAGAAACAACTCGCTCTGCACAGTGCTCTTACAGCCTACCGGGAACATCTCTACCAAAGGCCTGTGAAACGCAGTTTCTTTGCAGGCCTGATCTGGCTGAAGCAGAACTTCTGCTCTGGGTGTGCTACATTGCCCTAGAGATGAAAGGCACAATGTGCAGGCTTCGTTCCAAAGGGCGAGTTGGGCCCCAAAGCATCTTGCTTCCAGCTCTTTGGGAAGCTAAGAAACAACTCGCTCTGCACAGTGCTCTTACAGCCTACCGGGAACATCTCTTCCAAAGGCCTGTGAAACGCAGTTTCTTTGCAGGCCTGATCTGGTTGAAGTAGAACTTCTGCTCTGGGTGTGCTACATTGCCCTAGAGCTGAAAGGCACATCGTGCAGGCTTCTTTCCCAAGGGCGAGTTGGGCCCCACAGCATCTTGCTTCCAGCTCTTTGGGAAGCTAAGAAACAACTCGCTCTGCACAGTGCTCTTACAGCCTACCGGGAACATGTCTTCCAAAGGCCTGTGAAACGCACTTTCTTTGCAGGCCTGATCTGGCTGAAGTAGAACTTCTGCTCTGGGTGTGCTACATTGCCCTAGAGCTGAAAGGCACAACGTGCAGGCTTCTGTCCAAAGGGCGAGTTGGGCCCCACAGCATTTTGCCTCCAGCTCTTTGGGAAGATAAGAATCAACTCGCTCTGCACAGTGCTCTTAACGCCTACCGGGAACATCTCTTCCAAAGGCCTGTGAAACGCAGTTTCTTTGCAGGCCTGATCTGGATGAAGTACAACGTCTGCTCTGGGTGTGCTACATTGCCCTAGAGCTGAAAGGCACAACGTGCAGGCTTCTTTCCAAAGGGCGAGTTGGGCCCCACAGCATCTTGCTTCCAGCTCTTTGGCAAGCTAAGAAACAACTCGCTCTGCACAGTGCTCTTACAGCCTACCGGGAACATCTCTTCCAAAGGCCTGTGAAACGCAGTTTCTTTGCAGTCCTGATCTGGTTGAAGTAGAACTTATGCTCTGGGTGTGCTACATTGCCCTAGAGCTGAAAGGCACATCGCGCAGGCTTCTTTCCCTAGGGCGAGTTGGGCCCCACAGCATCTTGCTTCCAGCTCTTTGGGAAGCTGGGAAACAACTCGCTCTGCACAGTGCTCTTACAGCCTCCCGGGAAAATCTCTTCCAAAGGCCTGTGAAACGCAGTTTCTTTGCAGGCCTGATCTGGCTGAAGTAGAACTTCTGCTCTGGGTGTGCTACATTGCCCTAGAGCTGAAAGGCACAACGTGCAGGCTTCTTTCCCAAGGGCGAGTTGGGCCCCACAGCATCTTGCTTCCAGCTCTTTGGGAAGCTAAGAAACAACTCGCTCTGCACAGTGCTCTTACAGCCTACCGGGAACATCTCTTCCCAAGGCCTGTGAAACGCACTTTCTTTGCAGGCCTGATCTGGCTGAAGTAGAACTTCTGCTCTGGATCTGCTACTTTTCCCTAGAGCTGAAAGGCACATCGTGCAGGCTTCTTTAAAAAGGGCGAGATGGGCCCCACAGCATCTTGCTTCCAGCTCTTTGGGAAGCTAAGAAACAGCTCGCTCTGCACAGTGCTCTTACAGCCTACCGGGAACATCTCTTCCAAAGGCCTGTGAAACGCAGTTTCTTTGCAGGCCTGATCTGGCTGAAGTAGAACTTCTGCTCTGGGTGTGCTACATTGCCCTAGAGCTGAAAGGCACATCGAGCAGGATTCTTGCCAAAGGGCGAGTTCGGCCCCACAGCATCTTGCTTCCAGCTCTTTGGGAAGCTAAGAAACAACTCGCTCTGCACAGTGCTCTTACAGCCTACCGGGAACATCTCTTCCAAAGGCCTGTGAAACGCAGTTTCTTTGCAGGCCTGATCTGGCTGAAGTAGAACTTCTGCTCTGGGTGTGCTACATTGCCCTAGAGCTGAAAGGCACAACGTGCAGGCTTCTTTCCAAAGGGCGAGTTGGGCCCCACAGCATCTTGCTTCCAGCTCTTTGGGAAGCTAAGAAACAACTCGCTCTGCACAGTGCTCTTACAGCCTACCGGGAACATCTCTCACAAAGGCCTGTTAAACGCAGTTTCTTTCCAGGCCTGAAGTGGCTGAAGTAGAACTTCTGCTCTGGGTGTGCTAGATTGCCCTAGAGCTGAAAGGCACAACGTGCACGCTTCTTTCCAGAGGGCGAGTTGGGCCCCATAGCATCTTGTTTGCAGCTCTTTGGGAAGCTAAGAAACAACTCGCTCTGCACAGTGCTCTTACAGCCTACCGGGAACTTCTCTCACAAAGGCCTGTGAAACGCAGTTTCTTTGCAGGCCTGAAGTGGCTGAAGTAGAACTTCTGCTCTGGGTGTGCTACTTTTCCCTAAGGCTGAAAGGCAGAACGTGCAGGCTTGTTTCCAAAGGGCGAGTTGGGCCCCTCAGCATCTTGCTTCCAACTCTTTGTGAAGCTAAGAAACAACTCGCTCTGCACAGTGCTCTTACAGCCTACCGGGAACATCTTTTCCAAAGGCCTGTGAAACGCAGTTTCTTTGCAGGCCTGATCTGGCTGAAGTAGAACTTCTGCTCTGGGTGTGCTACATTGCCCTAGAGCTGAAAGGCACAACGTGCAGGCTTCTTTCCAAAGGGCGAGTTGGGCCCAAAGCATCTTGCTTCCAGCTCTTTGGGAAGCTAAGAAACAACTCGCTCTGCACAGTGCTCTTACAGCCTACCGGGAACATCTCTCACAAAGGCCTGTGAAACGCAG
The DNA here is from genome assembly GCF_041296265.1 of Equus caballus. Lineage (NCBI taxonomy): Eukaryota > Metazoa > Chordata > Mammalia > Perissodactyla > Equidae > Equus > Equus caballus. The sequence goes on from NC_091687.1 coordinate 25,918,195, forward strand.
TTTCTTTGCAGGCCTGATCTGGCTGAAGTAGAACTTCTGCTCTGGGTGTGCTACATTGCCCTAGAGCTGAAAGGCACAACGTGCAGGGTTCTTTCCAAAGGGCGAGTTGGGCCCAAAGCATCTTGCTTCCAGCTCTTTGGGAAGCTAAGAAACAACTCGCTGTGCACAGCGCTCTTACAGCCTACCGGGAGCATCTCTTCCAAAGGCTTGTGAAACGCAGTTTCTTCGCAGGCCTGATCTGGCTGAAGTACAACTTCTGCCCTGGGTGTGCTACATTGCCCTAGAGCTGAAAGGCACAATGTGCAGGCTTCTTAACAAAGGGCGAGTTGTACCCCACAGCATCTTGCTTCCAGCTCTTTGGGAAGCTAAGAAACAACTCGCTCTGCACAGTGCTCTTACAGCCTACCGGGAACATCTCTTCCAAAGGCCTGTGAAACGCAGTTTCTTCGCGTGCCTGATCTGGCTGAAGGGCAACTTCTGCTCTGGGTGTGCTACATTGCCCTAGAGCTGAAAGGCACAACGTGCAGGCTTCTTTCCAAAGGGCGAGTTGGGCCCCACAGCATCTTGCTTCCAGCTCTTTGGGAAGCTAAGAAAAAACTCGCTCTGCACAGTGCTCTTACAGCCTACCGGGAACATCTCTTCCAATGGACTGTGAAACGCAGTTTCTTTGCAGGCCTGATCTGGCTGAAGTAGAACTTCTGCTCTGGGTGTGCTACATTGCCCTAGAGCTGAAAGGCACAACGTGCAGGCTTCTTTCCAAAGTGCGAGTTGGGCCCCACAGCATCTTGCTTCCAGCTCTTTGGGAAGCTAAGAAACAACTCGCTCTGCACAGTGCTCTTAGAGCATCCGGGAACATCTCTTCCAAAGGCCTGTGAAACGCAGTTTCTTCGCAGCCTCATCTGGCTGAAGTAGAACTTCTGCTCTGGGTGTGCTACATTGCCCTAGAGATGAAAGGCACAACGTGCGGGCTTCTTTCCAAAGGGCGAGTTGGGCCCCACAGCATCTTGCTTCCAGCTCTTTGGGAAGCTAAGAAACAACTCGCTCTGCACAGTGCTCTTACAGCCTACTGGGAACATCTCTTCCAAAGGCCTGTGAAACGCAATTTCTTTGCAGGCTTGGTCTGGCTGAAGTAGAACTTCTGCTCTGGGTGTGCTACATTGCCCTAGAGCTGAAAGGCACAACATGCAGGCTTCTTTCCCAAGGCCGAGTTGGGCCCCACAGCATCTTGCTTCCAGCTCTTTGGGAAGCTAAGAAACAACTCGCTCTGCACAGTGGTCTTACAGCCTACCGGGAACATCTCTTCCAAAGGCCTGTGAAACGCAGTTTCTTTGCAGGCCTGATCTGGCTGAAGTAGAACTTCTGCTCTGGGTGTGCTACATTGCCCTAGAGCTGAAAGGCACAACGTGCAGGCTTCTGTCCAAAGGGCGAGTTGGGCCCCACAGCATCTTGCTTCCAGCTCTTTGGGAAGCTAAAAAACAACTCGCTCTGCACAGTGCTCTTACAGCCTACCGGGAACATCTCTTCAAAACGCCTGTGAAACGCAGTTTCTTTGCAGGCCTGATCTGTCTGAAGTAGAACTTCTGCTCTGGGTGTGCTACATTGCCCTAGAGCTGAAAGGCAACTCGTGCAGGCTTCTTTCCAAAGGGCGAGTTGGGCCCCACAGCATCTTCCTTGCAGCTCTTTTGGAAGCTAAGAAACAACTCGCTCTGCACAGTGCTCTTACAGCCTACCGGGAATATCTCTTCCAAAGGCCTGTGAAAGGCAGTTTCTTTGCAGGCCTGATCTGGCTGAAGTAGAACTTCTGCTCTGGGTGTGCTACATTGCCCTAGTGCTGAAAGGCACAACGTGCAGGCTTCTTTCCAAAGGGCGAGTTGGGGCCCACAACATCTTGCTTCCAGCTCTTTGGGAATCTAAGAAACAACTCGCTCTGCACAGTGCTCTTACAGCCTACCGGGAACATCTCTTCCAAAGGCCTGTGAAACGCAGTTTCTTTGCAGGCCTGATCTGGCTGAAGTATGACTTCTGCTCTGGGTGTGCTACTTTTCCCTACAGCTGAAAGGCACAACGTGCAGGCTTCTGTCCAAAGCGCGAGTTGGGCCCCACAGCATCTTGCTTCCAGCTCTTTGGGAATCTAAGAAACAACTCGCTCTGCACAGTGCTCTTACAGCCTACCGGGAACATCTCTTCCAAAGGACTGTGAAACGCAGTTTCTTTGCAGGCCTGATCTGGATGAAGTACAACTTCTGCTCTGGGTGTGCTACATTGCCCTAGAGCTGAAAGGCACAACGTGCAGGCTTCTTTCCAAATGGCGAGTTGGGCCCCACAGCATCTTGCTTCCAGCTCTTTGGGAAGCTAAGAAACAACTCGCTCTGCACAGTGCTCTTACAGCCTACGGGGAACATCTCTCACAAAGGCCTGTGAAACGCAGTTTCTTTGCAGGCCTGATCTGGCTGAAGTAGAACTTCTGCTCTGGGTGTGCTACATTGCCCTAGAGATGAAAGGCACAACGTGCGGGCTTCTTTCCAAAGGGCGAGTTGGGCCCCACAGCATCTTGCTTCCAGCTCTTTGGGAAGCTAAGAAACAACTCGCTCTGCACAGTGCTCTTACAGCCTACCGGGAACATCTCTTCCAAAGGCCTGTGAAACGCAATTTCTTTGCAGGCTTGGTCTGGCTGAAGTAGAACTTCTGCTCTGGGTGTGCTACATTGCCCTAGAGCTGAAAGGCACAACACGCAGGCTTCTTTCCCAAGGGCGAGTTGGGCCCCACAGCATCTTGCTTCCAGCTCTTTGGGAAGCTAAGAAACAACTCGCTCTGCACAGTGGTCTTACAGCCTACCGGGAACATCTCTTCCAAAGGCCTGTGAAACGCAGTTTCTTTGCAGCCCTGATCTGGCTGACGTAGAACTTCTGCTCTGGGTGTGCTACATTGCCCTAGAGGTGTAAGGCACATCGAGCAGGATTCTTGCCAAAGGGCGAGTTCGGCCCCACAGCATCTTGCTTTCAGCTCTTTGGGAAGCTAAGAAACAACTCGCTCTGCACAGTGCTCTTACAGCCTACCGGGAACATCTCTTCCAAAGGCCTGTGAAACGCAGTTTGTTTGCAGGCCTGATCTGGATGAAGTAGAACTTCTGCTCTGGGTGTGCTATATTTCCCTAGAGCTGAAAGGCACAACGCGCAGGCTTCTTTCCCAAGGGCGAGTTGGGCCCCACAGCATCTTGCTTCCAGCTCTTTGGGAAGCTAAGAAACAACTCGCTCTGCACAGTGCTCTTACAGCCTACCGGGAACATCTCTTCCCAAGGCCTGTGAAACGCACTTTCTTTGCAGGCCTGATCTGGCTGAAGTAGAACTTCTGCTCTGGGTGTGCTACATTGCCCTAGAGCTGAAAGGCACAACGTGCAGGCTTCTGTCCAAAGGGCGAGTTGGGCCCCACAGCATCTTGCTTCCAGCTCTTTGGGAAGCTAAGAATCAACTCGCTCTGCACAGTGCTCTTACAGCCTACCGGGAACATCTCTTCCAAAGGCCTGTGAAACGCAGTTTCTTTGCAGGCCTGATCTGGCTGAAGTAGAACTTCTGCTCTGGGTGTGCTACATTGCCCTAGAGCTGAAAGGCACAACGTGCAGGCTTCTTTCCAAAGTGCGAGTTGGGCCCCACAGCATCTTGCTTCCAGCTCTTTGGGAAGCTAAGAAACAACTCGCTCTGCACAGTGCTCTTAGAGCATCCGGGAACATCTCTTCCAAAGGCCTGTGAAACGCAGTTTCTTGGCAGCCTCATCTGGCTGAAGTAGAACTTCTGCTCTGGGTGTGCTACATTGCCCTAGAGATGAAAGGCACAACGTGCGGGCTTCTTTCCAAAGGGCGAGTTGGGCCCCACAGCATCTTGCTTCCAGCTCTTTGGGAAGCTAAGAAACAACTCGCTCTGCACAGTGCTCTTACAGCCTACTGGGAACATCTCTTCCAAAGGCCTGTGAAACGCAATTTCTTTGCAGGCTTGGTCTGGCTGAAGTAGAACTTCTGCTCTGGGTGTGCTACATTGCCCTAGAGCTGAAAGGCACAACATGCAGGCTTCCTTCCCAAGGGCGAGTTGGGCCCCACAGCATCTTGCTTCCAGCTCTTTGGGAAGCTAAGAAACAACTCGCTCTGCACAGTGGTCTTACAGCCTACCGGGAACATCTCTTCCAAAGGCCTGTGAAACGCAGTTTCTTTGCAGGCCTGATCTGGCTGAAGTAGAACTTCTGCTCTGGGTGTGCTACATTGCCCTAGAGCTGAAAGGCACAACGTGCAGGCTTCTGTCCAAAGGGCGAGTTGGGCCCCACAGCATCTTGCTTCCAGCTCTTTGGGAAGCTAAAAAACAACTCGCTCTGCACAGTGCTCTTACAGCCTACCGGGAACATCTCTTCAAAACGCCTGTGAAACGCAGTTTCTTTGCAGGCCTGATCTGTCTGAAGTAGAACTTCTGCTCTGGGTGTGCTACATTGCCCTAGAGCTGAAAGGCAACTCGTGCAGGCTTCTTTCCAAAGGGCGAGTTGGGCCCCACAGCATCTTCCTTGCAGCTCTTTTGGAAGCTAAGAAACAACTCGCTCTGCACAGTGCTCTTACAGCCTACCGGGAATATCTCTTCCAAAGGCCTGTGAAAGGCAGTTTCTTTGCAGGCCTGATCTGGCTGAAGTAGAACTTCTGCTCTGGGTGTGCTACATTGCCCTAGTGCTGAAAGGCACAACGTGCAGGCTTCTTTCCAAAGGGCGAGTTGGGGCCCACAACATCTTGCTTCCAGCTCTTTGGGAATCTAAGAAACAACTCGCTCTGCACAGTGCTCTTACAGCCTACCGGGAACATTTCTTCCAAAGGCCTGTGAAACGCAGTTTCTTTGCAGGCCTGATCTGGCTGAAGTATGACTTCTGCTCTGGGTGTGCTACTTTTCCCTACAGCTGAAAGGCACAACGTGCAGGCTTCTGTCCAAAGCACGAGTTGGGCCCCACAGCATCTTGCTTCCAGCTCTTTGGGAATCTAAGAAACAACTCGCTCTGCACAGTGCTCTTACAGCCTACCGGGAACATCTCTTCCAAAGGCCTGTGAAACGCAGTTTCTTTGCAGGCCTGATCTGGATGAAGTACAACTTCTGCTCTGGGTGTGCTACATTGCCCTAGAGCTGAAAGGCACAACGTGCAGGCTTCTTTCCAAAGGGCGAGTTGGGCCCCACAGCATCTTGCTTCCAGCTCTTTGGGAAGCTAAGAAACAACTCGCTCTGCACAGTGCTCTTACGGCCTACGGGGAACATCTCTCACAAAGGCCTGTGAAACGCAGTTTCTTTGCAGGCCTGATCTGGCTGAAGTAGAACTTCTGCTCTGGGTGTGCTACATTGCCCTAGAGATGAAAGGCACAACGTGCGGGCTTCTTTCCAAAGGGCGAGTTGGGCCCCACAGCATCTTGCTTCCAGCTCTTTGGGAAGCTAAGAAACAACTCGCTCTGCACAGTGCTCTTACAGCCTACCGGGAACATCTCTTCCAAAGGCCTGTGAAACGCAATTTCTTTGCAGGCTTGGTCTGGCTGAAGTAGAACTTCTGCTCTGGGTGTGCTACATTGCCCTAGAGCTGAAAGGCACAACATGCAGGCTTCTTTCCCAAGGGCGAGTTGGGCCCCACAGCATCTTGCTTCCAGCTCTTTGGGAAGCTAAGAAACAACTCGCTCTGCACAGTGGTCTTACAGCCTACCGGGAACATCTCTTCCAAAGGCCTGTGAAACGCAGTTTCTTTGCAGCCCTGATCTGGCTGACGTAGAACTTCTGCTCTGGGTGTGCTACATTGCCCTAGAGGTGTAAGGCACATCGAGCAGGATTCTTGCCAAAGGGCGAGTTCGGCCCCACAGCATCTTGCTTTCAGCTCTTTGGGAAGCTAAGAAACAACTCGCTCTGCACAGTGCTCTTACAGCCTACCGGGAACATCTCTTCCAAAGGCCTGTGAAACGCAGTTTGTTTGCAGGCCTGATCTGGATGAAGTAGAACTTCTGCTCTGGGTGTGCTATATTTCCCTAGAGCTGAAAGGCACAACGCGCAGGCTTCTTTCCCAAGGGCGAGTTGGGCCCCACAGCATCTTGCTTCCAGCTCTTTGGGAAGCTAAGAAACAACTCGCTCTGCACAGTGCTCTTACAGCCTACCGGGAACATCTCTTCCCAAGGCCTGTGAAACGCACTTTCTTTGCAGGCCTGATCTGGCTGAAGTAGAACTTCTGCTCTGGGTGTGCTACATTGCCCTAGAGCTGAAAGGCACAACGTGCAGGCTTCTGTCCAAAGGGCGAGTTGGGCCCCACAGCATCTTGCTTCCAGCTCTTTGGGAAGCTAAGAATCAACTCGCTCTGCACAGTGCTCTTACAGCCTACCGGGAACATCTCTTCCAAAGGCCTGTGAAACGCAGTTTCTTTGCAGGCCTGATCTGGATGAAGTACAACGTCTGCTCTGGGTGTGCTACATTTTCCTAGAGCTGAAAGGCACAACGTGCAGGCTTCTTTCCCAAGGGCGAGTTGGGCCCCACAGCATCTTGCTTCCAGCTCTTTGGGAAGCTAAGAAACAACTCGCTCTGCACAGTGCTCTTACAGCCTAGTGGGAACATCTCTTCCAAAGGCCTGTGAAACGCAGTTTCTTTGCAGTCCTGATCTGGTTGAAGTAGAACTTCTGCTCTGGGTGTGCTACATTGCCCTAGAGCTGAAAGGCACATCGTGCAGGCTTCTTTCCCAAGGGCGAGTTGGGCCCCACAGCATCTTGCTTCCAGCTCTTTGGGAAGCTGGGAAACAACTCGCTCTGCACAGTGCTCTTACAGCCTACTGGGAAAATCTCTTCCAAAGGCCTGTGAAACGCAGTTTCTTTGCAGGCCTGCTCTGGCTGAAGTAGAACTTCTGCTCGGGGTGTGCTACATTGCCCTAGAGCTGAAAGGCACAACGTGCAGGCTTCTTTCCCAAGGGCGACTTGGCCCCCACAGCATCTTGCTTCCAGCACTTTGGGAAGTTAAGAAACAACTCGCTCTGCACAGTGCTCTTACGGCCTACGGGGAACATCTCTCACAAAGGCCTGTGAAACGCAGTTTCTTTGCAGGCCTGATCTGGCTGAAGTAGAACTTCTGCTCTGGGTGTGCTACCTTGCCCTAGTGCTGAAAGTCACAACGTGCAGGCTTCTTTCCAAAGGGCGACTTGGGCCCCACAGCATCTTGCTTCCAGCTCTTTCGGAAGCTAAGAAACAACTCGCTCTGCACAGTGCTCTTACAGCCTTCCGGGAACATCTCTTCCAAAGGCCTGTGAAACGCAGTTTCTTCGCAGCCTGATCTGGCTGAAGTACAACTTCTGCTCTGGGTGTGCTAAATTGCCCTAGAGCTGAAAGGCACAACGTGCAGGCTTCTTTCCAAAGGGCGACTTGGGCCCCACAGCATCTTGCTTCCAGCTCTTTCGGAAGCTAAGAAACAACTCGCTCTGCACAGTGCTCTTACAGCCTTCCGGGAACATCTCTTCCAAAGGCCTGTGAAACGCAGTTTCTTCGCAGCCTGATCTGGCTGAAGTACAACTTCTGCTCTGGGTGTGCTAAATTGCCCTAGAGATGAAAGGCACAACGTGCAGGCTTCTTTCCCAAGGGAGAGTTGGGCCCCACAGCATCTTGCTTCCAGCTCTTTGGGAAGCTAAGAAACAACTCGCTCTGCACAGTGCTCTTACAGCCTACCGGGAACATCTCTTCCAAAGGCCTGTGAAACGCAATTTCTTTGCAGGCTTGGTCTGGCTGAAGTAGAACTTCTGCTCTGGGTGTGCTACATTGCCCTAGAGCTGAAAGGCACAACATGCAGGCTTCTTTCCCAAGGGCGAGTTTGGCCCCACAGCATCTTGCTTCCAGCTCTTTGGGAAGCTAAGAAACAACTCGCTCTGCACAGTGCTCTTACAGCCTACCGGGAACCTCTCTTCCAAAGGCCTGTGAAACGCAGTTTCTTTGCAGCCCTGATCTGGCTGACGTAGAACTTCTGCTCTGGGTGTGCTACATTGCCCTAGAGCTGTAAGGCACATCGAGCAGGATTCTTGCCAAAGGGCGAGTTCGGCCCCACAGCATCTTGCTTCCAGCTCTTTGGGAAGCTAAGAAACAACTCGCTCTGCACAGTGCTCTTACAGCCTACCGGGAACATCTCTTCCAAAGGCCTGTGAAACGCAGTTTCTTTGCAGGCCTGATCTGGCTGAAGTAGAACTTCTGCTCTGGGTGTGCTACATTGCCCTAGAGCTGAAAGGCACATCGTGCAGGCTTCTTTCCCAAGGGCGAGTTGGGCCCCACAGCATCTTGCTTCCAGCTCTTTGGGAAGCTGGGAAACAACTCGCTCTGCACAGTGCTCTTACAGCCTACCGGGAACATCTCTTCCAAAGGCCTGTGAAACGCAGTTTCTTTGCAGGCCTGATCTGGCTGAAGTAGAACTTCTGCTCTGGGTGTGCTACATTGCCCTAGAGCTGAAAGGCACAACGTGCAGGCTTCTTTCCAAAGGGCGACGTGGGCCCCACAGCATCTTGCTTCCAGCTCTTTGGGAAGCTAAGAAACAACTCGCTCTGCACAGTGCTCTTACAGCCTACCGGGAACATCTCTTCCAAAGGCCTGTGAAACGCAGTTTCTTTGCAGGCCTGATCTGGCTGAAGTAGAACTTCTGCTCTGGGTGTGCTACATTGCCCTAGAGCTGAAAGGAACAACGTGCAGGCTTCTTTCCAAAGGGCGAGTTGGGCCCCACAGCATCTTGCTTCCAGCTCTTTGGCAAGCTAAGAAACAACTCGCTCTGCACAGTGCTCTTACAGCCTACCGGGAACATCTCTACCAAAGGCCTGTGAAACGCAGTTTCTTTGCAGGCCTGATCTGGCTGAAGCAGAACTTCTGCTCTGGGTGTGCTACATTGCCCTAGAGATGAAAGGCACAATGTGCAGGCTTCGTTCCAAAGGGCGAGTTGGGCCCCAAAGCATCTTGCTTCCAGCTCTTTGGGAAGCTAAGAAACAACTCGCTCTGCACAGTGCTCTTACAGCCTACCGGGAACATCTCTTCCAAAGGCCTGTGAAACGCAGTTTCTTTGCAGGCCTGATCTGGTTGAAGTAGAACTTCTGCTCTGGGTGTGCTACATTGCCCTAGAGCTGAAAGGCACATCGTGCAGGCTTCTTTCCCAAGGGCGAGTTGGGCCCCACAGCATCTTGCTTCCAGCTCTTTGGGAAGCTAAGAAACAACTCGCTCTGCACAGTGCTCTTACAGCCTACCGGGAACATGTCTTCCAAAGGCCTGTGAAACGCACTTTCTTTGCAGGCCTGATCTGGCTGAAGTAGAACTTCTGCTCTGGGTGTGCTACATTGCCCTAGAGCTGAAAGGCACAACGTGCAGGCTTCTGTCCAAAGGGCGAGTTGGGCCCCACAGCATCTTGCCTCCAGCTCTTTGGGAAGATAAGAATCAACTCGCTCTGCACAGTGCTCTTAACGCCTACCGGGAACATCTCTTCCAAAGGCCTGTGAAACGCAGTTTCTTTGCAGGCCTGATCTGGATGAAGTACAACGTCTGCTCTGGGTGTGCTACATTGCCCTAGAGCTGAAAGGCACAACGTGCAGGCTTCTTTCCAAAGGGCGAGTTGGGCCCCACAGCATCTTGCTTCCAGCTCTTTGGCAAGCTAAGAAACAACTCGCTCTGCACAGTGCTCTTACAGCCTACCGGGAACATCTCTTCCAAAGGCCTGTGAAACGCAGTTTCTTTGCAGTCCTGATCTGGTTGAAGTAGAACTTATGCTCTGGGTGTGCTACATTGCCCTAGAGCTGAAAGGCACATCGCGCAGGCTTCTTTCCCTAGGGCGAGTTGGGCCCCACAGCATCTTGCTTCCAGCTCTTTGGGAAGCTGGGAAACAACTCGCTCTGCACAGTGCTCTTACAGCCTACCGGGAACATCTCTTCCCAAGGCCTGTGAAACGCACTTTCTTTGCAGGCCTGATCTGGCTGAAGTAGAACTTCTGCTCTGGATCTGCTACTTTTCCCTAGAGCTGAAAGGCACATCGTGCAGGCTTCTTTAAAAAGGGCGAGATGGGCCCCACAGCATCTTGCTTCCAGCTCTTTGGGAAGCTAAGAAACAGCTCGCTCTGCACAGTGCTCTTACAGCCTACCGGGAACATCTCTTCCAAAGGCCTGTGAAACGCAGTTTCTTTGCAGGCCTGATCTGGCTGAAGTAGAACTTCTGCTCTGGGTGTGCTACATTGCCCTAGAGCTGAAAGGCACATCGAGCAGGATTCTTGCCAAAGGGCGAGTTCGGCCCCACAGCATCTTGCTTCCAGCTCTTTGGGAAGCTAAGAAACAACTCGCTCTGCACAGTGCTCTTACAGCCTACCGGGAACATCTCTTCCAAAGGCCTGTGAAACGCAGTTTCTTTGCAGGCCTGATCTGGCTGAAGTAGAACTTCTGCTCTGGGTGTGCTACATTGCCCTAGAGCTGAAAGGCACAATGTGCAGGCTTCTTTCCAAAGGGCGAGTTGGGCCCCACAGCATCTTGCTTCCAGCTCTTTGGGAAGCTAAGAAACAACTCGCTCTGCACAGTGCTCTTACAGCCTACCGGGAACATCTCTTCCAAAGGCCTGTGAAACGCAGTTTCTTTGCAGGCCTGATCTGTCTGAAGTAGAACTTCTGCTCTGGGTGTGCTACATTGCCCTAGAGCTGAAAGGCACATCGTGCAGGCTTCTTTCCAAAGGGCGAGTTGGGCCCTACAGCATCTTGCTTCCAGCTCTTTTGGAAGCTAAGAAACAACTCGCTGTGCACAGTGATCTTACAGCCTACCGGGAACATCTCTTCCAATGGCCTGTGAAACGCAGATTCTTTGCAGGCCTGATCTGGATGAAGTACAACTTCTGCTCTGGGTGTGCTACATGGCCCTAGAGCTGAAAGGCACATCATGTAGGCTTCTTTCCAAAGGGCCAGACGGGCCCCACAGCATCTTGCTTCCAGCTCTTTGGGAAGCTAAGAAACAACTCGCTCTGCACAGTGCTCTTACAGCCTACCGGGAACTTCTCTTCCAAAGGCCTGTGAAACGCAGTTTCTTTGCAGGCCTGATCTGGCTGAAGTAGAACTTCTGCTCTGGGTGTGCTACATTGCCCTAGAGCTGAAAGGCACAACGTGCAGGCTTCTGACCAAAGGGCGAGTTGGGCCCCACAGCATCTTGCTTCCTAGCTCTTAGGGAAGCTAAGAAACAACTCGCTCTGCACAGTGCTCTTACAGCCTACCGGGGACATCTCTTCCAAAGGTCTGTGAAACGCAGTTTCTTTGCAGGCCTTATCTGGATGAAGTACAACGTCTGCTCTGGGTGTGCTACATTGCCCTAGAGGTGAAAGGCACAACGTGCAGGCTTCTTTCCAAAGGGCGAGTTGGGCCCCACAGCATCTTGCTTCCAGCTTTTTGGGAAGCTAAGAAACAACTCGCTCTGCCCAGTGCTCTTACAGCCTACCGGGAACATCTCTTCCAAAGGCCTGTGAAACGCAGTTTCTTTGCAGGCCTGATCTGGCTGAAGTAGAACTTCTGCTCTGGGTGTGCTACATTGCCCTAGAGCTGTAAGGCACATCGAGCAGGATTCTTGCCAAAGGGCGAGTTCGGCCCCACAGCATCTTGCTTCCAGCTCTTTGGGAAGCTAAGAAACAACTCGCTCTGCACAGTGCTCTTACAGCCTACCGGGAACATCTCTTCCAAAGGCCTGTGAAACGCAGTTTCTTTGCAGGCCTGATCTGGCTGAAGTAGAACTTCTGCTCTGGGTGTGCTACATTGCCCTAGAGCTGAAAGGCACATCGTGCAGGCTTCTTTCCCAAGGGCGAGTTGGGCCCCACAGCATCTTGCTTCCAGCTCTTTGGGAAGCTGGGAAACAACTCGCTCTGCACAGTGCTCTTACAGCCTACCGGGAACATCTCTTCCAAAGGCCTGTGAAACGCAGTTTCTTTGCAGGCCTGATCTGGCTGAAGTAGAACTTCTGCTCTGGGTGTGCTACATTGCCCTAGAGCTGAAAGGCACAACGTGCAGGCTTCTTTCCAAAGGGCGACGTGGGCCCCACAGCATCTTGCTTCCAGCTCTTTGGGAAGCTAAGAAACAACTCGCTCTGCACAGTGCTCTTACAGCCTACCGGGAACATCTCTTCCAAAGGCCTGTGAAACGCAGTTTCTTTGCAGGCCTGATCTGGCTGAAGTAGAACTTCTGCTCTGGCTGTGCTACATTGCCCTAGAGCTGAAAGGAACAACGTGCAGGCTTCTTTCCAAAGGGCGAGTTGGGCCCCACAGCATCTTGCTTCCAGCTCTTTGGCAAGCTAAGAAACAACTCGCTCTGCACAGTGCTCTTACAGCCTACCGGGAACATCTCTACCAAAGGCCTGTGAAACGCAGTTTCTTTGCAGGCCTGATCTGGCTGAAGCAGAACTTCTGCTCTGGGTGTGCTACATAGCCCTAGAGATGAAAGGCACAACGTGCAGGCTTCGTTCCAAAGGGCGAGTTGGGCCCCAAAGCATCTTGCTTCCAGCTCTTTGGGAAGCTAAGAAACAACTCGCTCTGCACAGTGCTCTTACAGCCTACCGGGAACATCTCTTCCAAAGGCCTGTGAAACGCAGTTTCTTTGCAGGCCTGATCTGGTTGAAGTAGAACTTCTGCTCTGGGTGTGCTACATTGCCCTAGAGCTGAAAGGCACATCGTGCAGGCTTCTTTCCCAAGGGCGAGTTGGGCCCCACAGCATCTTGCTTCCAGCTCTTTGGGAAGCTAAGAAACAACTCGCTCTGCACAGTGCTCTTACAGCCTACCGGGAACATCTCTTCCCAAGGCCTGTGAAACGCACTTTCTTTGCAGGCCTGATCTGGCTGAAGTAGAACTTCTGCTCTGGGTGTGCTACATTGTCCTAGAGCTGAAAGGCACAACGTGCAGGCTTCTGTCCAAAGGGCGAGTTGGGCCCCACAGCATCTTGCCTCCAGCTCTTTGGGAAGATAAGAATCAACTCGCTCTGCACAGTGCTTTTAACGCCTACCGGGAACATCTCTTCCAAAGGCCTGTGAAACGCAGTTTCTTTGCAGGCCTGATCTGGATGAAGTACAACGTCTCCTCTGGGTGTGCTACATTGCCCTAGAGCTGAAAGGCACAACGTGCAGGCTTCTTTCCAAAGGGCGAGTTGGGCCCCACAGCATCTTGCTTCCAGCTCTTTGGCAAACTAAGAAACAACTCGCTCTGCACAGTGCTCTTACAGCCTACCGGGAACATCTCTTCCAAAGGCCTGTGAAACGCAGTTTCTTTGCAGTCCTGATCTGGCTGAAGTAGAACTTATGCTCTGGGTGTGCTACATTGCCCTAGAGCTGAAAGGCACATCGTGCAGGCTTCTTTCCCTAGGGCGAGTTGGGCCCCACAGCATCTTGCTTCCAGCTCTTTGGGAAGCTAAGAAACAACTCGCTCTGCACAGTGCTCTTACAGCCTACCGGGAACATCTCTTCCAAAGGCCTGTGAAACGCAGTTTCTTTGCAGGCCTGATCTGGCTGAAGTAGAACTTCTGCTCTGGCTGTGCTACATTGCCCTAGAGCTGAAAGGAACAACGTGCAGGCTTCTTTCCAAAGGGCGAGTTGGGCCCCACAGCATCTTGCTTCCAGCTCTTTGGCAAGCTAAGAAACAACTCGCTCTGCACAGTGCTCTTACAGCCTACCGGGAACATCTCTACCAAAGGCCTGTGAAACGCAGTTTCTTTGCAGGCCTGATCTGGCTGAAGCAGAACTTCTGCTCTGGGTGTGCTACATAGCCCTAGAGATGAAAGGCACAACGTGCAGGCTTCGTTCCAAAGGGCGAGTTGGGCCCCAAAGCATCTTGCTTCCAGCTCTTTGGGAAGCTAACAAACAACTCGCTCTGCACAGTGCTCTTACAGCCTACCGGGAACATCTCTTCCAAAGGCCTGTGAAACGCAGTTTCTTTGCAGGCCTGATCTGGTTGAAGTAGAACTTCTGCTCTGGGTGTGCTACATTGCCATAGAGCTGAAAGGCACATCGTGCAGGCTTCTTTCCCAAGGGCGAGTTGGGCCCCACAGCATCTTGCTTCCAGCTCTTTGGGAAGCTAAGAAACAACTCGCTCTGCACAGTGCTCTTACAGCCTACCGGGAACATCTCTTCCCAAGGCCTGTGAAACGCACTTTCTTTGCAGGCCTGATCTGGCTGAAGTAGAACTTCTGCTCTGGGTGTGCTACATTGTCCTAGAGCTGAAAGGCACAACGTGCAGGCTTCTGTCCAAAGGGCGAGTTGGGCCCCACAGCATCTTGCCTCCAGCTCTTTGGGAAGATAAGAATCAACTCGCTCTGCACAGTGCTCTTACAGCCTACCGGGAACATCTCTTCCAAAGGCCTGTGAAACGCAGTTTCTTTGCAGGCCTGATCTGGATGAAGTACAACGTCTCCTCTGGGTGTGCTACATTGCCCTAGAGCTGAAAGGCACAACGTGCAGGCTTCTTTCCAAAGGGCGACTTGGGCCCCACAGCATCTTGCTTCCAGCTCTTTCGGAAGCTAAGAAACAACTCGCTCTGCACAGTGCTCTTACAGCCTTCCGGGAACATCTCTTCCAAAGGCCTGTGAAACGCAGTTTCTTCGCAGCCTGATCTGGCTGAAGTACAACTTCTGCTCTGGGTGTGCTAAATTGCCCTAGAGCTGAAAGGCACAACGTGCAGGCTTCTTTCCCAAGGGAGAGTTGGGCCCCACAGCATCTTGCTTCCAGCTCTTTGGGAAGCTAAGAAACAACTCGCTCTGCACAGTGCTCTTACAGCCTACCGGGAACATCTCTTCCAAAGGCCTGTGAAACGCAATTTCTTTGCAGGCTTGGTCTGGCTGAAGTAGAACTTCTGCTCTGGGTGTGCTACATTGCCCTAGAGCTGAAAGGCACAACATGCAGGCTTCTTTCCCAAGGGCGAGTTTGGCCCCACAGCATCTTGCTTCCAGCTCTTTGGGAAGCTAAGCAACAACTCGCTCTGCACAGTGCTCTTACAGCCTACCGGGAACATCTCTTCCAAAGGCCTGTGAAACGCAGTTTCTTTGCAGCCCTGATCTGGCTGACATAGAACTTCTGCTCTGGGTGTGCTACATTGCCCTAGAGCTGTAAGGCACATCGAGCAGGATTCTTGCCAAAGGGCGAGTTCGGCCCCACAGCATCTTGCTTCCAGCTCTTTGGGAAGCTAAGAAACAACTCGCTCTGCACAGTGCTCTTACAGCCTACCGGGAACATCTCTTCCAAAGGCCTGTGAAACGCAGTTTCTTTGCAGGCCTGATCTGGCTGAAGTAGAACTTCTGCTCTGGGTGTGCTACATTGCCCTAGAGCTGAAAGGCACATCGTGCAGGCTTCTTTCCCAAGGGCGAGTTGGGCCCCACAGCATCTTGCTTCCAGCTCTTTGGGAAGCTGGGAAACAACTCGCTCTGCACAGTGCTCTTACAGCCTACCGGGAAAATCTCTTCCAAAGGCCTGTGAAACGCAGTTTCTTTGCAGGCCTGCTCTGGCTGAAGTACAACTTCTGCTCTGGGTGTGCTACACTGCCCTAGAGCTGAAAGGCACAACGTGCAGGCTTCTTTCCCAAGGGCGAGTTGGGCCCCACAGCATCTTGCTTCCAGCTCTTTGGGAAGCTAAGAAACAACTGACTCTGCACAGTGCTCTTACAGCCTACCGGGAACATCTCTTCCAAAGGCCTGTGAAACGCACTTTCTTTGCAGGCCCGATCTGGCTGAAGTAGAACTTCTGCTCTGGGTGTGCTACATTGCCCTAGTGCTGAAAGGCACAACGTGCAGGCTTCTTTCGAAAGGGCGAGTTGGGGCCCACAACATCTTGCTTCCAGCTCTTTGGGAAGCTAAGAAACAACTCGCTCTGCACAGTGCTCTTACAGCCTACCGGGAACATCTCTTCCAAAGGCCTGTGAAACGCAGTTTCTTTGCAGGCCTGATCTGGCTGAAGTATGACTTCTGCTCTGGGTGTGCTACTTTTCCCTACAGCTGAAAGGCACAACGTGCAGGCTTCTGTCCAAAGCGCGAGTTGGGCCCCACAGCATCTTGCTTCCAGCTCTTTGGGAATCTAAGAAACAACTCGCTCTGCACAGTGCTCTTACAGCCTACCGGGAACATCTCTTCCAAAGGACTGTGAAACGCAGTTTCTTTGCAGGCCTGATCTGGATGAAGTACAACTTCTGCTCTGGGTGTGCTACATTGCCCTAGAGCTGAAAGGCACAACGTGCAGGCTTCTTTCCAAAGGGCGAGTTGGACCCACAGCATCTTGCTTCCAGCTCTTTGGGAAGCTAAGAAAGAACTCGCTCTGCACAGTGCTCTTACGGCCTACGGGGAACATCTCTCACAAAGGCCTGTGAAACGCAGTTTCTTTGCAGGCCTGATCTGGCTGAAGTAGAACTTCTGCTCTGGGTGTGCTACATTGCCCTAGAGATGAAAGGCACAACGTGCAGGCTTCTTTCCAAAGGGCGACTGGGGCCCCACAGCATCTTGCTTCCAGCTCTTTGGGAAGCTAAGAAACAACTCGCTCTGCACAGTGCTCTTACAGCCTACCGGGAACATCTCTTCCAAAGGCCTGTGAAACGCAATTTCTTTGCAGGCTTGGTCTGGCTGAAGTAGAACTTCTGCTCTGGGTGTGCTACATTGCCCTAGAGCTGAAAGGCACAACATGCAGGCTTCTTTCCCAAGGGCGAGTTGGGCCCCACAGCATCTTGCTTCCAGCTCTTTGGGAAGCTAAGAATCAACTCGCTCTGCACAGTGCTCTTACAGCCTACCGGGAACATCTCTTCCAAAGGCCTGTGAAACGCAGTTTCTTTCCAGGCCTGATCTGGATGAAGTACAACGTCTGCTCTGGGTGTGCTACATTTTCCTAGAGCTGAAAGGCACAACATGCAGGCTTCTTTCCAAAGGGCGAGTTGGGCCCCACAGCATCTTGCTTCCAGCTCTTTGGGAAGCTAAGAAACAACTCGCTCTGCACAGTGCTCTTACAGCCTACCGGGAACATCTCTTCCAAAGGCCTGTGAAACGCAGTTTCTTTGCAGGCCTGATCTGGTTGAAGTAGAACTTCTGCTCTGGGTGTGCTACATTGCCCTAGAGCTGAAAGGCACATCGTGCAGGCTTCTTTCCCAAGGGCGAGTTGGGCCCCACAACATCTTGCTTCCAGCTCTTTGGGAAGCTGGGAAACAACTCGCTCTGCACAGTGCTCTTACAGCCTACCGGGAAAATCTCTTCCAAAGGCCTGTGAAACGCAGTTTCTTTGCAGGCCTGCTCTGGCTGAAGTACAACTTCTGCTCTGGGTGTGCTACATTGCCCTAGAGCTGAAAGGCACAACGTGCAGGCTTCTTTCCCAAGGGCGAGTTGGGCCCCACAGCATCTTGCTTCCAGCTCTTTGGGAAGCTAAGAAACAACTGACTCTGCACAGTGCTCTTACAGCCTACCGGGAACATCTCTTCCAAAGGCCTGTGAAACGCACTTTCTTTGCAGGCCTGATCTGGCTGAAGTAGAACTTCTGCTCTGGGTGTGCTACATTGCCCTAGAGCTGAAAGGCACAACGTGCAGGCTTCTTTCCCAAGGGCGACTTGGCCCCCACAGCATCTTGCTTCCAGCACTTTGGGAAGTTAATAAACAACTTGCTCTGCACAGTGCTCTTACGGCCTATGGGGAACATCTCTCACAAAGGCCTGTGAAACGCAGTTTCTTTGCAGGCATTATCTGGCTGAAGTAGAACTTCTGCTCTGGGTGTGCTACATTGCCCTAGAGATGAAAGGCACAACGTGCAGGCTTCTTTCCAAAGGGCGACTTGGGCCCCACAGCATCTTGCTTCCAGCTCTTTCGGAAGCTAAGAAACAACTCGCTCTGCACAGTGCTCTTACAGCCTTCCGGGAACATCTCTTCCAAAGGCCTGTGAAACGCAGTTTCTTCGCAGCCTGATCTGGCTGAAGTACAACTTCTGCTCTGGGTGTGCTAAATTGCCCTAGAGATGAAAGGCACAACGTGCAGGCTTCTTTCCCAAGGGAGAGTTGGGCCCCACAGCATCTTGCTTCCAGCTCTTTGGGAAGCTAAGAAACAACTCGCTCTGCACAGTGCTCTTACAGCCTACCGGGAACATCTCTTCCAAAGGCCTGTGAAACGCAATTTCTTTGCAGGCTTGGTCTGGCTGAAGTAGAACTTCTGCTCTGGGTGTGCTACATTGCCCTAGAGCTGAAAGGCACAACATGCAGGCTTCTTTCCCAAGGGCGAGTTTGGCCCCACAGCATCTTGCTTCCAGCTCTTTGGGAAGCTAAGAAACAACTCGCTCTGCACAGTGCTCTTACAGCCTACCGGGAACCTCTCTTCCAAAGGCCTGTGAAACGCAGTTTCTTTGCAGCCCTGATCTGGCTGACGTAGAACTTCTGCTCTGGGTGTGCTACATTGCCCTAGAGCTGTAAGGCACATCGAGCAGGATTCTTGCCAAAGGGCGAGTTCGGCCCCACAGCATCTTGCTTCCAGCTCTTTGGGAAGCTAAGAAACAACTCGCTCTGCACAGTGCTCTTACAGCCTACCGGGAACATCTCTTCCAAAGGCCTGTGAAACGCAGTTTCTTTGCAGGCCTGATCTGGCTGAAGTAGAACTTCTGCTCTGGGTGTGCTACATTGCCCTAGAGCTGAAAGGCACATCGTGCAGGCTTCTTTCCCAAGGGCGAGTTGGGCCCCACAGCATCTTGCTTCCAGCTCTTTGGGAAGCTGGGAAACAACTCGCTCTGCACAGTGCTCTTACAGCCTACCGGGAACATCTCTTCCAAAGGCCTGTGAAACGCAGTTTCTTTGCAGGCCTGATCTGGCTGAAGTAGAACTTCTGCTCTGGGTGTGCTACATTGCCCTAGAGGTGAAAGGCACAACGTGCAGGCTTCTTTCCAAAGGGCGACGTGGGCCCCACAGCATCTTGCTTCCAGCTCTTTGGGAAGCTAAGAAACAACTCGCTCTGCACAGTGCTCTTACAGCCTACCGGGAACATCTCTTCCAAAGGCCTGTGAAACGCAGTTTCTTTGCAGGCCTGATCTGGCTGAAGTAGAACTTCTGCTCTGGGTGTGCTACATGGCCCTAGAGCTGAAAGGCACATCATGTAGGCTTCTTTCCAAAGGGCCAGACGGGCCCCACAGCATCTTGCTTCCAGCTCTTTGGGAAGCTAAGAAACAACTCGCTCTGCACAGTGCTCTTACAGCCTACCGGGAACTTCTCTTCCAAAGGCCTGTGAAACGCAGTTTCTTTGCAGGCCTGATCTGGCTGAAGTAGAACTTCTGCTCTGGGTGTGCTACATTGCCCTAGAGCTGAAAGGCACAACGTGCAGGCTTCTGACCAAAGGGCGAGTTGGGCCCCACAGCATCTTGCTTCCTAGCTCTTAGGGAAGCTAAGAAACAACTCGCTCTGCACAGTGCTCTTACAGCCTACCGGGGACATCTCTTCCAAAGGTCTGTGAAACGCAGTTTCTTTGCAGGCCTTATCTGGATGAAGTACAACGTCTGCTCTGGGTGTGCTACATTGCCCTAGAGGTGAAAGGCACAACGTGCAGGCTTCTTTCCAAAGGGCGAGTTGGGCCCCACAGCATCTTGCTTCCAGCTTTTTGGGAAGCTAAGAAACAACTCGCTCTGCCCAGTGCTCTTACAGCCTACCGGGAACATCTCTTCCAAAGGCCTGTGAAACGCAGTTTCTTTGCAGGCCTGATCTGGCTGAAGTAGAACTTCTGCTCTGGGTGTGCTACATTGCCCTAGAGCTGTAAGGCACATCGAGCAGGATTCTTGCCAAAGGGCGAGTTCGGCCCCACAGCATCTTGCTTCCAGCTCTTTGGGAAGCTAAGAAACAACTCGCTCTGCACAGTGCTCTTACAGCCTACCGGGAACATCTCTTCCAAAGGCCTGTGAAACGCAGTTTCTTTGCAGGCCTGATCTGGCTGAAGTAGAACTTCTGCTCTGGGTGTGCTACATTGCCCTAGAGCTGAAAGGCACATCGTGCAGGCTTCTTTCCCAAGGGCGAGTTGGGCCCCACAGCATCTTGCTTCCAGCTCTTTGGGAAGCTGGGAAACAACTCGCTCTGCACAGTGCTCTTACAGCCTACCGGGAACATCTCTTCCAAAGGCCTGTGAAACGCAGTTTCTTTGCAGGCCTGATCTGGCTGAAGTAGAACTTCTGCTCTGGGTGTGCTACATTGCCCTAGAGCTGAAAGGCACAACGTGCAGGCTTCTTTCCAAAGGGCGACGTGGGCCCCACAGCATCTTGCTTCCAGCTCTTTGGGAAGCTAAGAAACAACTCGCTCTGCACAGTGCTCTTACAGCCTACCGGGAACATCTCTTCCAAAGGCCTGTGAAACGCAGTTTCTTTGCAGGCCTGATCTGGCTGAAGTAGAACTTCTGCTCTGGCTGTGCTACATTGCCCTAGAGCTGAAAGGAACAACGTGCAGGCTTCTTTCCAAAGGGCGAGTTGGGCCCCACAGCATCTTGCTTCCAGCTCTTTGGCAAGCTAAGAAACAACTCGCTCTGCACAGTGCTCTTACAGCCTACCGGGAACATCTCTACCAAAGGCCTGTGAAACGCAGTTTCTTTGCAGGCCTGATCTGGCTGAAGCAGAACTTCTGCTCTGGGTGTGCTACATAGCCCTAGAGATGAAAGGCACAACGTGCAGGCTTCGTTCCAAAGGGCGAGTTGGGCCCCAAAGCATCTTGCTTCCAGCTCTTTGGGAAGCTAAGAAACAACTCGCTCTGCACAGTGCTCTTACAGCCTACCGGGAACATCTCTTCCAAAGGCCTGTGAAACGCAGTTTCTTTGCAGGCCTGATCTGGTTGAAGTAGAACTTCTGCTCTGGGTGTGCTACATTGCCCTAGAGCTGAAAGGCACATCGTGCAGGCTTCTTTCCCAAGGGCGAGTTGGGCCCCACAGCATCTTGCTTCCAGCTCTTTGGGAAGCTAAGAAACAACTCGCTCTGCACAGTGCTCTTACAGCCTACCGGGAACATCTCTTCCCAAGGCCTGTGAAACGCACTTTCTTTGCAGGCCTGATCTGGCTGAAGTAGAACTTCTGCTCTGGGTGTGCTACATTGTCCTAGAGCTGAAAGGCACAACGTGCAGGCTTCTGTCCAAAGGGCGAGTTGGGCCCCACAGCATCTTGCCTCCAGCTCTTTGGGAAGATAAGAATCAACTCGCTCTGCACAGTGCTTTTAACGCCTACCGGGAACATCTCTTCCAAAGGCCTGTGAAACGCAGTTTCTTTGCAGGCCTGATCTGGATGAAGTACAATGTCTCCTCTGGGTGTGCTACATTGCCCTAGAGCTGAAAGGCACAACGTGCAGGCTTCTTTCCAAAGGGCGAGTTGGGCCCCACAGCATCTTGCTTCCAGCTCTTTGGCAAACTAAGAAACAACTCGCTCTGCACAGTGCTCTTACAGCCTACCGGGAACATCTCTTCCAAAGGCCTGTGAAACGCAGTTTCTTTGCAGTCCTGATCTGGCTGAAGTAGAACTTATGCTCTGGGTGTGCTACATTGCCCTAGAGCTGAAAGGCACATCGTGCAGGCTTCTTTCCCTAGGGCGAGTTGGGCCCCACAGCATCTTGCTTCCAGCTCTTTGGGAAGCTAAGAAACAACTCGCTCTGCACAGTGCTCTTACAGCCTACCGGGAACATCTCTTCCAAAGGCCTGTGAAACGCAGTTTCTTTGCAGGCCTGATCTGGCTGAAGTAGAACTTCTGCTCTGGCTGTGCTACATTGCCCTAGAGCTGAAAGGAACAACGTGCAGGCTTCTTTCCAAAGGGCGAGTTGGGCCCCACAGCATCTTGCTTCCAGCTCTTTGGCAAGCTAAGAAACAACTCGCTCTGCACAGTGCTCTTACAGCCTACCGGGAACATCTCTACCAAAGGCCTGTGAAACGCAGTTTCTTTGCAGGCCTGATCTGGCTGAAGCAGAACTTCTGCTCTGGGTGTGCTACATAGCCCTAGAGATGAAAGGCACAACGTGCAGGCTTCGTTCCAAAGGGCGAGTTGGGCCCCAAAGCATCTTGCTTCCAGCTCTTTGGGAAGCTAACAAACAACTCGCTCTGCACAGTGCTCTTACAGCCTACCGGGAACATCTCTTCCAAAGGCCTGTGAAACGCAGTTTCTTTGCAGGCCTGATCTGGTTGAAGTAGAACTTCTGCTCTGGGTGTGCTACATTGCCATAGAGCTGAAAGGCACATCGTGCAGGCTTCTTTCCCAAGGGCGAGTTGGGCCCCACAGCATCTTGCTTCCAGCTCTTTGGGAAGCTAAGAAACAACTCGCTCTGCACAGTGCTCTTACAGCCTACCGGGAACATCTCTTCCCAAGGCCTGTGAAACGCACTTTCTTTGCAGGCCTGATCTGGCTGAAGTAGAACTTCTGCTCTGGGTGTGCTACATTGTCCTAGAGCTGAAAGGCACAACGTGCAGGCTTCTGTCCAAAGGGCGAGTTGGGCCCCACAGCATCTTGCCTCCAGCTCTTTGGGAAGATAAGAATCAACTCGCTCTGCACAGTGCTCTTACAGCCTACCGGGAACATCTCTTCCAAAGGCCTGTGAAACGCAGTTTCTTTGCAGGCCTGATCTGGATGAAGTACAACGTCTCCTCTGGGTGTGCTACATTGCCCTAGAGCTGAAAGGCACAACGTGCAGGCTTCTTTCCAAAGGGCGACTTGGGCCCCACAGCATCTTGCTTCCAGCTCTTTCGGAAGCTAAGAAACAACTCGCTCTGCACAGTGCTCTTACAGCCTTCCGGGAACATCTCTTCCAAAGGCCTGTGAAACGCAGTTTCTTCGCAGCCTGATCTGGCTGAAGTACAACTTCTGCTCTGGGTGTGCTAAATTGCCCTAGAGCTGAAAGGCACAACGTGCAGGCTTCTTTCCCAAGGGAGAGTTGGGCCCCACAGCATCTTGCTTCCAGCTCTTTGGGAAGCTAAGAAACAACTCGCTCTGCACAGTGCTCTTACAGCCTACCGGGAACATCTCTTCCAAAGGCCTGTGAAACGCAATTTCTTTGCAGGCTTGGTCTGGCTGAAGTAGAACTTCTGCTCTGGGTGTGCTACATTGCCCTAGAGCTGAAAGGCACAACATGCAGGCTTCTTTCCCAAGGGCGAGTTTGGCCCCACAGCATCTTGCTTCCAGCTCTTTGGGAAGCTAAGCAACAACTCGCTCTGCACAGTGCTCTTACAGCCTACCGGGAACATCTCTTCCAAAGGCCTGTGAAACGCAGTTTCTTTGCAGCCCTGATCTGGCTGACATAGAACTTCTGCTCTGGGTGTGCTACATTGCCCTAGAGCTGTAAGGCACATCGAGCAGGATTCTTGCCAAAGGGCGAGTTCGGCCCCACAGCATCTTGCTTCCAGCTCTTTGGGAAGCTAAGAAACAACTCGCTCTGCACAGTGCTCTTACAGCCTACCGGGAACATCTCTTCCAAAGGCCTGTGAAACGCAGTTTCTTTGCAGGCCTGATCTGGCTGAAGTAGAACTTCTGCTCTGGGTGTGCTACATTGCCCTAGAGCTGAAAGGCACATCGTGCAGGCTTCTTTCCCAAGGGCGAGTTGGGCCCCACAGCATCTTGCTTCCAGCTCTTTGGGAAGCTGGGAAACAACTCGCTCTGCACAGTGCTCTTACAGCCTACCGGGAAAATCTCTTCCAAAGGCCTGTGAAACGCAGTTTCTTTGCAGGCCTGCTCTGGCTGAAGTACAACTTCTGCTCTGGGTGTGCTACACTGCCCTAGAGCTGAAAGGCACAACGTGCAGGCTTCTTTCCCAAGGGCGAGTTGGGCCCCACAGCATCTTGCTTCCAGCTCTTTGGGAAGCTAAGAAACAACTGACTCTGCACAGTGCTCTTACAGCCTACCGGGAACATCTCTTCCAAAGGCCTGTGAAACGCACTTTCTTTGCAGGCCCGATCTGGCTGAAGTAGAACTTCTGCTCTGGGTGTGCTACATTGCCCTAGTGCTGAAAGGCACAACGTGCAGGCTTCTTTCGAAAGGGCGAGTTGGGGCCCACAACATCTTGCTTCCAGCTCTTTGGGAAGCTAAGAAACAACTCGCTCTGCACAGTGCTCTTACAGCCTACCGGGAACATCTCTTCCAAAGGCCTGTGAAACGCAGTTTCTTTGCAGGCCTGATCTGGCTGAAGTATGACTTCTGCTCTGGGTGTGCTACTTTTCCCTACAGCTGAAAGGCACAACGTGCAGGCTTCTGTCCAAAGCGCGAGTTGGGCCCCACAGCATCTTGCTTCCAGCTCTTTGGGAATCTAAGAAACAACTCGCTCTGCACAGTGCTCTTACAGCCTACCGGGAACATCTCTTCCAAAGGACTGTGAAACGCAGTTTCTTTGCAGGCCTGATCTGGATGAAGTACAACTTCTGCTCTGGGTGTGCTACATTGCCCTAGAGCTGAAAGGCACAACGTGCAGGCTTCTTTCCAAAGGGCGAGTTGGACACACAGCATCTTGCTTCCAGCTCTTTGGGAAGCTAAGAAAGAACTCGCTCTGCACAGTGCTCTTACGGCCTACGGGGAACATCTCTCACAAAGGCCTGTGAAACGCAGTTTCTTTGCAGGCCTGATCTGGCTGAAGTAGAACTTCTGCTCTGGGTGTGCTACATTGCCCTAGAGATGAAAGGCACAACGTGCAGGCTTCTTTCCAAAGGGCGACTGGGGCCCCACAGCATCTTGCTTCCAGCTCTTTGGGAAGCTAAGAAACAACTCGCTCTGCACAGTGCTCTTACAGCCTACCGGGAACATCTCTTCCAAAGGCCTGTGAAACGCAATTTCTTTGCAGGCTTGGTCTGGCTGAAGTAGAACTTCTGCTCTGGGTGTGCTACATTGCCCTAGAGCTGAAAGGCACAACATGCAGGCTTCTTTCCCAAGGGCGAGTTGGGCCCCACAGCATCTTGCTTCCAGCTCTTTGGGAAGCTAAGAATCAACTCGCTCTGCACAGTGCTCTTACAGCCTACCGGGAACATCTCTTCCAAAGGCCTGTGAAACGCAGTTTCTTTCCAGGCCTGATCTGGATGAAGTACAACGTCTGCTCTGGGTGTGCTACATTTTCCTAGAGCTGAAAGGCACAACATGCAGGCTTCTTTCCAAAGGGCGAGTTGGGCCCCACAGCATCTTGCTTCCAGCTCTTTGGGAAGCTAAGAAACAACTCGCTCTGCACAGTGCTCTTACAGCCTACCGGGAACATCTCTTCCAAAGGCCTGTGAAACGCAGTTTCTTTGCAGGCCTGATCTGGTTGAAGTAGAACTTCTGCTCTGGGTGTGCTACATTGCCCTAGAGCTGAAAGGCACATCGTGCAGGCTTCTTTCCCAAGGGCGAGTTGGGCCCCACAACATCTTGCTTCCAGCTCTTTGGGAAGCTGGGAAACAACTCGCTCTGCACAGTGCTCTTACAGCCTACCGGGAAAATCTCTTCCAAAGGCCTGTGAAACGCAGTTTCTTTGCAGGCCTGCTCTGGCTGAAGTACAACTTCTGCTCTGGGTGTGCTACATTGCCCTAGAGCTGAAAGGCACAACGTGCAGGCTTCTTTCCCAAGGGCGAGTTGGGCCCCACAGCATCTTGCTTCCAGCTCTTTGGGAAGCTAAGAAACAACTGACTCTGCACAGTGCTCTTACAGCCTACCGGGAACATCTCTTCCAAAGGCCTGTGAAACGCACTTTCTTTGCAGGCCTGATCTGGCTGAAGTAGAACTTCTGCTCTGGGTGTGCTACATTGCCCTAGAGCTGAAAGGCACAACGTGCAGGCTTCTTTCCCAAGGGCGACTTGGCCCCCACAGCATCTTGCTTCCAGCACTTTGGGAAGTTAAGAAACAACTTGCTCTGCACAGTGCTCTTACGGCCTATGGGGAACATCTCTCACAAAGGCCTGTGAAACGCAGTTTCTTTGCAGGCATTATCTGGCTGAAGTAGAACTTCTGCTCTGGGTGTGCTACATTGCCCTAGAGATGAAAGGCACAACGTGCAGGCTTCTTTCCAAAGGGCGACTTGGGCCCCACAGCATCTTGCTTCCAGCTCTTTCGGAAGCTAAGAAACAACTCGCTCTGCACAGTGCTCTTACAGCCTTCCGGGAACATCTCTTCCAAAGGCCTGTGAAACGCAGTTTCTTCGCAGCCTGATCTGGCTGAAGTACAACTTCTGCTCTGGGTGTGCTAAATTGCCCTAGAGCTGAAAGGCACAACGTGCAGGCTTCTTTCCCAAGGGAGAGTTGGGCCCCACAGCATCTTGCTTCCAGCTCTTTGGGAAGCTAAGAAACAACTCGCTCTGCACAGTGCTCTTACAGCCTACCGGGAACATCTCTTCCAAAGGCCTGTGAAACGCAATTTCTTTGCAGGCTTGGTCTGGCTGAAGTAGAACTTCTGCTCTGGGTGTGCTACATTGCCCTAGAGCTGAAAGGCACAACATGCAGGCTTCTTTCCCAAGGGCGAGTTTGGCCCCACAGCATCTTGCTTCCAGCTCTTTGGGAAGCTAAGAAACAACTCGCTCTGCACAGTGCTCTTACAGCCTACCGGGAACCTCTCTTCCAAAGGCCTGTGAAACGCAGTTTCTTTGCAGCCCTGATCTGGCTGACGTAGAACTTCTGCTCTGGGTGTGCTACATTGCCCTAGAGCTGTAAGGCACATCGAGCAGGATTCTTGCCAAAGGGCGAGTTCGGCCCCACAGCATCTTGCTTCCAGCTCTTTGGGAAGCTAAGAAACAACTCGCTCTGCACAGTGCTCTTACAGCCTACCGGGAACATCTCTTCCAAAGGCCTGTGAAACGCAGTTTCTTTGCAGGCCTGATCTGGCTGAAGTAGAACTTCTGCTCTGGGTGTGCTACATTGCCCTAGAGCTGAAAGGCACATCGTGCAGGCTTCTTTCCCAAGGGCGAGTTGGGCCCCACAGCATCTTGCTTCCAGCTCTTTGGGAAGCTGGGAAACAACTCGCTCTGCACAGTGCTCTTACAGCCTACCGGGAACATCTCTTCCAAAGGCCTGTGAAACGCAGTTTCTTTGCAGGCCTGATCTGGCTGAAGTAGAACTTCTGCTCTGGGTGTGCTACATTGCCCTAGAGGTGAAAGGCACAACGTGCAGGCTTCTTTCCAAAGGGCGACGTGGGCCCCACAGCATCTTGCTTCCAGCTCTTTGGGAAGCTAAGAAACAACTCGCTCTGCACAGTGCTCTTACAGCCTACCGGGAACATCTCTTCCAAAGGCCTGTGAAACGCAGTTTCTTTGCAGGCCTGATCTGGCTGAAGTAGAACTTCTGCTCTGGGTGTGCTACATTGCCCTAGAGCTGAAAGGAACAACGTGCAGGCTTCTTTCCAAAGGGCGAGTTGGGCCCCACAGCATCTTGCTTCCAGCTCTTTGGCAAGCTAAGAAACAACTCGCTCTGCACAGTGCTCTTATAGCCTACCGGGAACATCTCTACCAAAGGCCTGTGAAACGCAGTTTCTTTGCAGGCCTGATCTGGCTGAAGCAGAACTTCTGCTCTGGGTGTGCTACATTGCCCTAGAGATGAAAGGCACAATGTGCAGGCTTCGTTCCAAAGGGCGAGTTGGGCCCCAAAGCATCTTGCTTCCAGCTCTTTGGGAAGCTAAGAAACAACTCGCTCTGCACAGTGCTCTTACAGCCTACCGGGAACATCTCTTCCAAAGGCCTGTGAAACACAGTTTCTTTGCAGGCCTGATCTGGTTGAAGTAGAACTTCTGCTCTGGGTGTGCTACATTGCCCTAGAGCTGAAAGGCACATCGTGCAGGCTTCTTTCCCAAGGGCGAGTTGGGCCCCACAGCATCTTGCTTCCAGCTCTTTGGGAAGCTAAGAAACAACTCGCTCTGCACAGTGCTCTTACAGCCTACCGGGAACATGTCTTCCAAAGGCCTGTGAAACGCACTTTCTTTGCAGGCCTGATCTGGCTGAAGTAGAACTTCTGCTCTGGGTGTGCTACATTGCCCTAGAGCTGAAAGGCACAACGTGCAGGCTTCTGTCCAAAGGGCGAGTTGGGCCCCACAGCATCTTGCCTCCAGCTCTTTGGGAAGATAAGAATCAACTCGCTCTGCACAGTGCTCTTAACGCCTACCGGGAACATCTCTTCCAAAGGCCTGTGAAACGCAGTTTCTTTGCAGGCCTGATCTGGATGAAGTACAACGTCTGCTCTGGGTGTGCTACATTGCCCTAGAGCTGAAAGGCACAACGTGCAGGCTTCTTTCCAAAGGGCGAGTTGGGCCCCACAGCATCTTGCTTCCAGCTCTTTGGCAAGCTAAGAAACAACTCGCTCTGCACAGTGCTCTTACAGCCTACCGGGAACATCTCTTCCAAAGGCCTGTGAAACGCAGTTTCTTTGCAGTCCTGATCTGGTTGAAGTAGAACTTATGCTCTGGGTGTGCTACATTGCCCTAGAGCTGAAAGGCACATCGCGCAGGCTTCTTTCCCTAGGGCGAGTTGGGCCCCACAGCATCTTGCTTCCAGCTCTTTGGGAAGCTGGGAAACAACTCGCTCTGCACAGTGCTCTTACAGCCTCCCGAGAAAATCTCTTCCAAAGGCCTGTGAAACGCAGTTTCTTTGCAGGCCTGATCTGGCTGAAGTAGAACTTCTGCTCTGGGTGTGCTACATTGCCCTAGAGCTGAAAGGCACAACGTGCAGGCTTCTTTCCCAAGGGCGAGTTGGGCCCCACAGCATCTTGCTTCCAGCTCTTTGGGAAGCTAAGAAACAACTCGCTCTGCACAGTGCTCTTACAGCCTACCGGGAACATCTCTTCCCAAGGCCTGTGAAACGCAGTTTCTTTGCAGGCCTGATCTGGCTGAAGTAGAACTTCTGCTCTGGATCTGCTACTTTTCCCTAGAGCTGAAAGGCACATCGTGCAGGCTTCTTTAAAAAGGGCGAGATGGGCCCCACAGCATCTTGCTTCCAGCTCTTTGGGAAGCTAAGAAACAGCTCGCTCTGCACAGTGCTCTTACAGCCTACCGGGAACATCTCTTCCAAAGGCCTGTGAAACGCAGTTTCTTTGCAGGCCTGATCTGGCTGAAGTAGAACTTCTGCTCTGGGTGTGCTACATTGCCCTAGAGCTGAAAGGCACATCGAGCAGGATTCTTGCCAAAGGGCGAGTTCGGCCCCACAGCATCTTGCTTCCAGCTCTTTGGGAAGCTAAGAAACAACTCGCTCTGCACAGTGCTCTTACAGCCTACCGGGAACATCTCTTCCAAAGGCCTGTGAAACGCAGTTTCTTTGCAGGCCTGATCTGGCTGAAGTAGAACTTCTGCTCTGGGTGTGCTACATTGCCCTAGAGCTGAAAGGCACAATGTGCAGGCTTCTTTCCAAAGGGCGAGTTGGGCCCCACAGCATCTTGCTTCCAGCTCTTTGGGAAGCTAAGAA
Organism: Equus caballus; assembly: GCF_041296265.1. NCBI lineage: Eukaryota > Metazoa > Chordata > Mammalia > Perissodactyla > Equidae > Equus > Equus caballus. The sequence goes on from NC_091687.1 coordinate 25,947,508, forward strand.
ACAACTCGCTCTGCACAGTGCTCTTACAGCCTACCGGGAACATCTCTTCCAAAGGCCTGTGAACCGCAGTTTCTTTGCAGGCCTGATCTGTCTGAAGTAGAACTTCTGCTCTGGGTGTGCTACATTGCCCTAGAGCTGAAAGGCACATCGTGCAGGCTTCTTTCCAAAGGGCGAGTTGGGCCCTACAGCATCTTGCTTCCAGCTCTTTTGGAAGCTAAGAAACAACTCGCTGTGCACAGTGATCTTACAGCCTACCGGGAACATCTCTTCCAATGGCCTGTGAAACGCAGATTCTTTGCAGGCCTGATCTGGATGAAGTACAACTTCTGCTCTGGGTGTGCTACATGGCCCTAGAGCTGAAAGGCACATCATGTAGGCTTCTTTCCAAAGGGCCAGACGGGCCCCACAGCATCTTGCTTCCAGCTCTTTGGGAAGCTAAGAAACAACTCGCTCTGCACAGTGCTCTTACAGCCTACCGGGAACTTCTCTTCCAAAGGCCTGTGAAACGCAGTTTCTTTGCAGGCCTGATCTGGCTGAAGTAGAACTTCTGCTCTGGGTGTGCTACATTGCCCTAGAGCTGAAAGGCACAAGGTGCAGGCTTCTGACCAAAGGGCGAGTTGGGCCCCACAGCATCTTGCTTCCTAGCTCTTAGGGAAGCTAAGAAACAACTCGCTCTGCACAGTGCTCTTACAGCCTACCGGGGACATCTCTTCCAAAGGTCTGTGAAACGCAGTTTCTTTGCAGGCCTTATCTGGATGAAGTACAACGTCTGCTCTGGGTGTGCTACATTGCCCTAGAGGTGAAAGGCACAACGTGCAGGCTTCTTTCCAAAGGGCGAGTTGGGCCCCACAGCATCTTGCTTCCAGCTTTTTGGGAAGCTAAGAAACAACTCGCTCTGCCCAGTGCTCTTACAGCCTACCGGGAACATCTCTTCCAAAGGCCTGTGAAACGCAGTTTCTTTGCAGGCCTGATCTGGCTGAAGTAGAGCTTCTGCTCTGGGTGTGCTACATTGCCCTAGAGCTGTAAGGCACATCGAGCAGGATTCTTGCCAAAGGGCGAGTTCGGCCCCACAGCATCTTGCTTCCAGCTCTTTGGGAAGCTAAGAAACAACTCGCTCTGCACAGTGCTCTTACAGCCTACCGGGAACATCTCTTCCAAAGGCCTGTGAAACGCAGTTTCTTTGCAGGCCTGATCTGGCTGAAGTAGAACTTCTGCTCTGGGTGTGCTACATTGCCCTAGAGCTGAAAGGCACATCGTGCAGGCTTCTTTCCCAAGGGCGAGTTGGGCCCCACAGCATCTTGCTTCCAGCTCTTTGGGAAGCTGGGAAACAACTCGCTCTGCACAGTGCTCTTACAGCCTACCGGGAACATCTCTTCCAAAGGCCTGTGAAACGCAGTTTCTTTGCAGGCCTGATCTGGCTGAAGTAGAACTTCTGCTCTGGGTGTGCTACATTGCCCTAGAGCTGAAAGGCACAACGTGCAGGCTTCTTTCCAAAGGGCGACGTGGGCCCCACAGCATCTTGCTTCCAGCTCTTTGGGAAGCTAAGAAACAACTCGCTCTGCACAGTGCTCTTACAGCCTACCGGGAACATCTCTTCCAAAGGCCTGTGAAACGCAGTTTCTTTGCAGGCCTGATCTGGCTGAAGTAGAACTTCTGCTCTGGCTGTGCTACATTGCCCTAGAGCTGAAAGGAACAACGTGCAGGCTTCTTTCCAAAGGGCGAGTTGGGCCCCACATCATCTTGCTTCCAGCTCTTTGGCAAGCTAAGAAACAACTCGCTCTGCACAGTGCTCTTACAGCCTACCGGGAACATCTCTACCAAAGGCCTGTGAAACGCAGTTTCTTTGCAGGCCTGATCTGGCTGAAGCAGAACTTCTGCTCTGGGTGTGCTACATAGCCCTAGAGATGAAAGGCACAACGTGCAGGCTTCGTTCCAAAGGGCGAGTTGGGCCCCAAAGCATCTTGCTTCCAGCTCTTTGGGAAGCTAAGAAACAACTCGCTCTGCACAGTGCTCTTACAGCCTACCGGGAACATCTCTTCCAAAGGCCTGTGAAACGCAGTTTCTTTGCAGGCCTGATCTGGTTGAAGTAGAACTTCTGCTCTGGGTGTGCTACATTGCCCTAGAGCTGAAAGGCACATCGTGCAGGCTTCTTTCCCAAGGGCGAGTTGGGCCCCACAGCATCTTGCTTCCAGCTCTTTGGGAAGCTAAGAAACAACTCGCTCTGCACAGTGCTCTTACAGCCTACCGGGAACATCTCTTCCCAAGGCCTGTGCAACGCACTTTCTTTGCAGGCCTGATCTGGCTGAAGTAGAACTTCTGCTCTGGGTGTGCTACATTGTCCTAGAGCTGAAAGGCACAACGTGCAGGCTTCTGTCCAAAGGGCGAGTTGGGCCCCACAGCATCTTGCCTCCAGCTCTTTGGGAAGATAAGAATCAACTCGCTCTGCACAGTGCTTTTAACGCCTACCGGGAACATCTCTTCCAAAGGCCTGTGAAACGCAGTTTCTTTGCAGGCCTGATCTGGATGAAGTACAACGTCTCCTCTGGGTGTGCTACATTGCCCTAGAGCTGAAAGGCACAACGTGCAGGCTTCTTTCCAAAGGGCGAGTTGGGCCCCACAGCATCTTGCTTCCAGCTCTTTGGCAAGCTAAGAAACAACTCGCTCTGCACAGTGCTCTTACAGCCTACCGGGAACATCTCTTCCAAAGGCCTGTGAAACGCAGTTTCTTTGCAGTCCTGATCTGGCTGAAGTAGAACTTATGCTCTGGGTGTGCTACATTGCCCTAGAGCTGAAAGGCACATCGTGCAGGCTTCTTTCCCTAGGGCGAGTTGGGCCCCACAGCATCTTGCTTCCAGCTCTTTGGGAAGCTAAGAAACAACTCGCTCTGCACAGTGCTCTTACAGCCTACCGGGAACATCTCTTCCAAAGGCCTGTGAAACGCAGTTTCTTTGCAGGCCTGATCTGGCTGAAGTAGAACTTCTGCTCTGGCTGTGCTACATTGCCCTAGAGCTGAAAGGAACAACGTGCAGGCTTCTTTCCAAAGGGCGAGTTGGGCCACACAGCATCTTGCTTCCAGCTCTTTGGCAAGCTAAGAAACAACTCGCTCTGCACAGTGCTCTTACAGCCTACCGGGAACATCTCTACCAAAGGCCTGTGAAACGCAGTTTCTTTGCAGGCCTGATCTGGCTGAAGCAGAACTTCTGCTCTGGGTGTGCTACATAGCCCTAGAGATGAAAGGCACAACGTGCAGGCTTCGTTCCAAAGGGCGAGTTGGGCCCCAAAGCATCTTGCTTCCAGCTCTTTGGGAAGCTAAGAAACAACTCGCTCTGCACAGTGCTCTTACAGCCTACCGGGAACATCTCTTCCAAAGGCCTGTGAAACGCAGTTTCTTTGCAGGCCTGATCTGGTTGAAGTAGAACTTCTGCTCTGGGTGTGCTACATTGCCCTAGAGCTGAAAGGCACATCGTGCAGGCTTCTTTCCCAAGGGCGAGTTGGGCCCCACAGCATCTTGCTTCCAGCTCTTTGGGAAGCTAAGAAACAACTCGCTCTGCACAGTGCTCTTACAGCCTACCGGGAACATCTCTTCCCAAGGCCTGTGAAACGCACTTTCTTTGCAGGCCTGATCTGGCTGAAGTAGAACTTCTGCTCTGGGTGTGCTACATTGTCCTAGAGCTGAAAGGCACAACGTGCAGGCTTCTGTCCAAAGGGCGAGTTGGGCCCCACAGCATCTTGCCTCCAGCTCTTTGGGAAGATAAGAATCAACTCGCTCTGCACAGTGCTCTTAACGCCTACCGGGAACATCTCTTCCAAAGGCCTGTGAAACGCAGTTTCTTTGCAGGCCTGATCTGGATGAAGTACAACGTCTCCTCTGGGTGTGCTACATTGCCCTAGAGCTGAAAGGCACAACGTGCAGGCTTCTTTCCAAAGGGCGAGTTGGGCCCCACAGCATCTTGCTTCCAGCTCTTTGGCAAGCTAAGAAACAACTCGCTCTGCACAGTGCTCTTACAGCCTACCGGGAACATCTCTTCCAAAGGCCTGTGAAACGCAGTTTCTTTGCAGTCCTGATCTGGCTGAAGTAGAACTTCTGCTCTGGGTGTGCTACATTGCCCTAGAGCTGAAAGGCACATCGTGCAGGCTTCTTTCCCTAGGGCGAGTTGGGCCCCACAGCATCTTGCTTCCAGCTCTTTGGGAAGCTGGGAAACAACTCGCTCTGCACAGTGCTCTTACAGCCTCCCGGGAAAATCTCTTCCAAAGGCCTGTGAAACGCAGTTTCTTTGCAGGCCTGATCTGGCTGAAGTAGAACTTCTGCTCTGGGTGTGCTACATTGCCCTAGAGCTGAAAGGCACAACGTGCAGGCTTCTTTCCCAAGGGCGAGTTGGGCCCCACAGCATCTTGCTTCCAGCTCTTTGGGAAGCTAAGAAACAACTCGCTCTGCACAGTGCTCTTACAGCCTACCGGGAACATCTCTTCCCAAGGCCTGTGAAACGCACTTTCTTTGCAGGCCTGATCTGGCTGAAGTAGAACTTCTGCTCTGGATCTGCTACTTTTCCCTAGAGCTGAAAGGCACATCGTGCAGGCTTCTTTAAAAAGGGCGAGATGGGCCCCACAGCATCTTGCTTCCAGCTCTTTGGGAAGCTAAGAAACAGCTCGCTCTGCACAGTGCTCTTACAGCCTACCGGGAACATCTCTTCCAAAGGCCTGTGAAACGCAGTTTCTTTGCAGGCCTGATCTGGCTGAAGTAGAACTTCTGCTCTGGGTTTGCTACATTGCCCTAGAGCTGTAAGGCACATCGAGCAGGATTCTTGCCAAAGGGCGAGTTCGGCCCCACAGCATCTTGCTTCCAGCTCTTTGGGAAGCTAAGAAACAACTCGCTCTGCACAGTGCTCTTAAAGCCTACCGGGAACATCTCTTCCAAAGGCCTGTGAAACGCAGTTTCTTTGCAGGCCTGATCTGGCTGAAGTAGAACTTCTGCTCTGGGTGTGCTACATTGCCCTAGAGCTGAAAGGCACAACGTGCAGGCTTCTTTCCCAAGGGCGACTTGGCCCCCACAGCATCTTGCTTCCAGCACTTTGGGAAGTTAAGAAACAACTTGCTCTGCACAGTGCTCTTACGGCCTATGGGGAACATCTCTCACAAAGGCCTGTGAAACGCAGTTTCTTTGCAGGCCTTATCTGGCTGAAGTAGAACTTCTGCTCTGGGTGTGCTACATTGCCCTAGAGATGAAAGGCACAACGTGCAGGCTTCTTTCCAAAGGGCGACTTGGGCCCCACAGCATCTTGCTTCCAGCTCTTTCGGAAGCTAAGAAACAACTCGCTCTGCACAGTGCTCTTACAGCCTACCGGGAAAATCTCTTCCAAAGGCCTGTGAAACGCAGTTTCTTTGCAGGCCTGATCTGGTTGAAGTAGAACTTCTGCTCTGGGTGTGCTACATTGCCCTAGAGCTGAAAGGCACATCGTGCAGGCTTCTTTCCCAAGGGCGAGTTGGGCCCCACAGCATCTTGCTTCCAGCTCTTTGGGAAGCTAAGAAACAACTCGCTCTGCACAGTGCTCTTACAGCCTACCGGGAACATCTCTTCCCAAGGCCTGTGAAACGCACTTTCTTTGCAGGCCTGATCTGGCTGAAGTAGAACTTCTGCTCTGGGTGTGCTACATTGTCCTAGAGCTGAAAGGCACAACGTGCAGGCTTCTGTCCAAAGGGCGAGTTGGGCCCCACAGCATCTTGCCTCCAGCTCTTTGGGAAGATAAGAATCAACTCGCTCTGCACAGTGCTCTTAACGCCTACCGGGAACATCTCTTCCAAAGGCCTGTGAAACGCAGTTTCTTTGCAGGCCTGATCTGGATGAAGTACAACGTCTGCTCTGGGTGTGCTACATTGCCCTAGAGCTGAAAGGCACAACGTGCAGGCTTCTTTCCAAAGGGCGAGTTGGGCCCCACAGCATCTTGCTTCCAGCGCTTTGGCAAGCTAAGAAACAACTCGCTCTGCACAGTGCTCTTACAGCCTACCGGGAACATCTCTTCCAAAGGCCTGTGAAACGCAGTTTCTTTGCAGTCCTGATCTGGCTGAAGTAGAACTTATGCTCTGGGTGTGCTACATTGCCCTAGAGCTGAAAGGCACATCGTGCAGGCTTCTTTCCCTAGGGCGAGTTGGGCCCCACAGCATCTTGCTTCCAGCTCTTTGGGAAGCTGGGAAACAACTCGCTCTGCACAGTGCTCTTACAGCCTCCCGGGAAAATCTCTTCCAAAGGCCTGTGAAACGCAGTTTCTTTGCAGGCCTGATCTGGCTGAAGTAGAACTTCTGCTCTGGGTGTGCTACATTGCCCTAGAGCTGAAAGGCACAACGTGCAGGCTTCTTTCCCAAGGGCGAGTTGGGCCCCACAGCATCTTGCTTCCAGCTCTTTGGGAAGCTAAGAAACAACTCGCTCTGCACAGTGCTCTTACAGCCTACCGGGAACATCTCTTCCCAAGGCCTGTGAAACGCACTTTCTTTGCAGGCCTGATCTGGCTGAAGTAGAACTTCTGCTCTGGATCTGCTACTTTTCCCTAGAGCTGAAAGGCACATCGTGCAGGCTTCTTTAAAAAGGGCGAGATGGGCCCCACAGCATCTTGCTTCCAGCTCTTTGGGAAGCTAAGAAACAGCTCGCTCTGCACAGTGCTCTTACAGCCTACCGGGAACATCTCTTCCAAAGGCCTGTGAAACGCAGTTTCTTTGCAGGCCTGATCTGGCTGAAGTAGAACTTCTGCTCTGGGTGTGCTACATTGCCCTAGAGCTGTAAGGCACATCGAGCAGGATTCTTGCCAAAGGGCGAGTTCGGCCCCACAGCATCTTGCTTCCAGCTCTTTGGGAAGCTAAGAAACAACTCGCTCTGCACAGTGCTCTTACAGCCTACCGGGAACATCTCTTCCAAAGGCCTGTGAAACGCAGTTTCTTTGCAGGCCTGATCTGGCTGAAGTAGAACTTCTGCTCTGGGTGTGCTACATTGCCCTAGAGCTGAAAGGCACAATGTGCAGGCTTCTGTCCAAAGGGCGAGTTGGGCCCCACAGCATCTTGCTTCCAGCTCTTTGGCAAGCTAAGAAACAACTCACTCTGCACAGTGCTCTTACAGCCTACCGGGAACATCTCTTCCAAAGGCCTGTGAAACGCAGTTTCTTTGCAGGCCTGATCTGTCTGAAGTAGAACTTCTGCTCTGGGTGTGCTACATTGCCCTAGAGCTGAAAGGCACATCGTGCAGGCTTCTTTCCAAAGGGCGAGTTGGGCCCTACAGCATCTTGCTTCCAGCTCTTTTGGAAGCTAAGAAACAACTCGCTGTGCACAGTGATCTTACAGCCTACCGGGAACATCTCTTCCAAAGGCCTGTGAAACGCAGATTCTTTGCAGGCCTGATCTGGATGAAGTACAACTTCTGCTCTGGGTGTGCTACATGGCCCTAGAGCTGAAAGGCACATCATGTAGGCTTCTTTCCAAAGGGCCAGACGGGCCCCACAGCATCTTGCTTCCAGCTCTTTGGGAAGCTAAGAAACAACTCGCTCTGCACAGTGCTCTTACAGCCTACCGGGAACTTCTCTTCCAAAGGCCTGTGAAACGCAGTTTCTTTGCAGGCCTGATCTGGCTGAAGTAGAACTTCTGCTCTGGGTGTGCTACATTGCCCTAGAGCTGAAAGGCACAACGTGCAGGCTTCTGACCAAAGGGCGAGTTGGGCCCCACAGCATCTTGCTTCCTAGCTCTTAGGGAAGCTAAGAAACAACTCGCTCTGCACAGTGCTCTTACAGCCTACCGGGGACATCTCTTTCAAAGGTCTGTGAAACGCAGTTTCTTTGCAGGCCTTATCTGGATGAAGTACAACGTCTGCTCTGGGTGTGCTACATTGCCCTAGAGGTGAAAGGCACAACGTGCAGGCTTCTTTCCAAAGGGCGAGTTGGGCCCCACAGCATCTTGCTTCCAGCTTTTTGGGAAGCTAAGAAACAACTCGCTCTGCCCAGTGCTCTTACGGCCTACCGGGAACATCTCTTCCAAAGGCCTGTGAAACGCAGTTTCTTTGCAGGCCTGATCTGGCTGAAGTAGAACTTCTGCTCTGGGTGTGCTACAGTGCCCTAGAGCTGAAAGGCACAACGTGCAGGCTTCTTTCCAAAGGGCGAGTTGGGCCCCACAGCATCTTGCTTCCAGCTCTTTGGGAAGCTAAGAAACAACTCACTCTGCACAGTGCTCTTACAGCCTACCGGGAACATCTCTTCCAAAGGCCTGTGAAACGCAGTTTCTTTGCAGGCCTGAATTGTCTGAAGTAGAACTTCTGCTCTGGGTGTGCTACATTGCCCTAGAGCTGAAAGGCACATCGTGCAGGCTTCTTTCCCAAGGGCGAGTTGGGCCCCACAGCATCTTGCTTCCAGCTCTTTTGGAAGCTAAGAAACAACTCGCTCTGCACAGTGCTCTTACAGCCTACCGGGAACATCTCTTCCAAAGGCCTGTGAAACGCAGTTTCTGTGCAGTCCTGATCTGGCTGAAGTAGAACTTATGCTCTGGGTGTGCTACATTGCCCTAGAGCTGAAAGGCACATCGTGCAGGCTTCTTTCCCTAGGGCGAGTTGGGCCCCACAGCATCTTGCTTCCAGCTCTTTGGGAAGCTGGGAAACAACTCGCTCTGCACAGTGCTCTTACAGCCTCCCGGGAAAATCTCTTCCAAAGGCCTGTGAAACGCAGTTTCTTTGCAGGCCTGATCTGGCTGAAGTAGAACTTCTGCTCTGGGTGTGCTACATTGCCCTAGAGCTGAAAGGCACAACGTGCAGGCTTCTTTCCCAAGGGCGAGTTGGGCCCCACAGCATCTTGCTTCCAGCTCTTTGGGAAGCTAAGAAACAACTCGCTCTGCACAGTGCTCTTACAGCCTACCGGGAACATCTCTTCCCAAGGCCTGTGAAACGCACTTTCTTTGCAGGCCTGATCTGGCTGAAGTAGAACTTCTGCTCTGGATCTGCTACTTTTCCCTAGAGCTGAAAGGCACATCGTGCAGGCTTCTTTAAAAAGGGCGAGATGGGCCCCACAGCATCTTGCTTCCAGCTCTTTGGGAAGCTAAGAAACAGCTCGCTCTGCACAGTTCTCTTACAGCCTACCGGGAACATCTCTTCCAAAGGCCTGTGAAACGCAGTTTCTTTGCAGGCCTGATCTGGCTGAAGTAGAACTTCTGCTCTGGGTGTGCTACATTGCCCTAGAGCTGTAAGGCACATCGAGCAGGATTCTTGCCAAAGGGTGAGTTCGGCCCCACAGCATCTTGCTTCCAGCTCTTTGGGAAGCTAAGAAACAACTCGCTCTGCACAGTGCTCTTACAGCCTACCGGGAACATCTCTTCCAAAGGCCTGTGAAACGCAGTTTCTTTGCAGGCCTGATCTGGCTGAAGTAGAACTTCTGCTCTGGGTGTGCTACATTGCCCTAGAGCTGAAAGGCACAATGTGCAGGCTTCTGTCCAAAGGGCGAGTTGGGCCCCACAGCATCTTGCTTCCAGCTCTTTGGCAAGCTAAGAAACAACTCACTCTGCACAGTGCTCTTACAGCCTACCGGGAACATCTCTTCCAAAGGCCTGTGAAACGCAGTTTCTTTGCAGGCCTGATCTGTCTGAAGTAGAACTTCTGCTCTGGGTGTGCTACATTGCCCTAGAGCTGAAAGGCACATCGTGCAGGCTTCTTTCCAAAGGGCGAGTTGGGCCCTACAGCATCTTGCTTCCAGCTCTTTTGGAAGCTAAGAAACAACTCGCTGTGCACAGTGATCTTACAGCCTACCGGGAACATCTCTTCCAAAGGCCTGTGAAACGCAGATTCTTTGCAGGCCTGATCTGGATGAAGTACAACTTCTGCTCTGGGTGTGCTACATGGCCCTAGAGCTGAAAGGCACATCATGTAGGCTTCTTTCCGAAGGGCCAGACGGGCCCCACAGCATCTTGCTTCCAGCTCTTTGGGAAGCTAAGAAACAACTCGCTCTGCACAGTGCTCTTACAGCCTACCGGGAACTTCTCTTCCAAAGGCCTGTGAAACGCAGTTTCTTTGCAGGCCTGATCTGGCTGAAGTAGAACTTCTGCTCTGGGTGTGCTACATTGCCCTAGAGCTGAAAGGCACAACGTGCAGGCTTCTGACCAAAGGGCGAGTTGGGCCCCACAGCATCTTGCTTCCTAGCTCTTAGGGAAGCTAAGAAACAACTCGCTCTGCACAGTGCTCTTACAGCCTACCGGGGACATCTCTTTCAAAGGTCTGTGAAACGCAGTTTCTTTGCAGGCCTTATCTGGATGAAGTACAACGTCTGCTCTGGGTGTGCTACATTGCCCTAGAGGTGAAAGGCACAACGTGCAGGCTTCTTTCCAAAGGGCGAGTTGGGCCCCACAGCATCTTGCTTCCAGCTTTTTGGGAAGCTAAGAAACAACTCGCTCTGCCCAGTGCTCTTACGGCCTACCGGGAACATCTCTTCCAAAGGCCTGTGAAACGCAGTTTCTTTGCAGGCCTGATCTGGCTGAAGTAGAACTTCTGCTCTGGGTGTGCTACATTGCCCTAGAGCTGAAAGGCACAACGTGCAGGCTTCTTTCCAAAGGGCGAGTTGGGCCCCACAGCATCTTGCTTCCAGCTCTTTGGGAAGCTAAGAAACAACTCACTCTGCACAGTGCTCTTACAGCCTACCGGGAACATCTCTTCCAAAGGCCTGTGAAACGCAGTTTCTTTGCAGGCCTGAATTGTCTGAAGTAGAACTTCTGCTCTGGGTGTGCTACATTGCCCTAGAGCTGAAAGGCACATCGTGCAGGCTTCTTTCCAAAGGGCGAGTTGGGCCCCACAGCATCTTGCTTCCAGCTCTTTTGGAAGCTAAGAAACAACTCGCTCTGCACAGTGCTCTTACAGCCTACCGGGAACATCTCTTCCAAAGGCCTGTGAAACGCAGTTTCTTTGCAGTCCTGATCTGGTTGAAGTAGAACTTCTGCTCTGGGTGTGCTACATTGCCCTAGAGCTGAAAGGCACATCGTGCAGGCTTCTTTCCCTAGGGCGAGTTGGGCCCCACAGCATCTTGCTTCCAGCTCTTTGGGAAGCTGGGAAACAACTCGCTCTGCACAGTGCTCTTACAGCCTCCCGGGAAAATCTCTTCCAAAGGCCTGTGAAACGCAGTTTCTTTGCAGGCCTGATCTGGCTGAAGTACAACTTCTGCTCTGGGTGTGCTACATTGCCCTAGAGCTGAAAGGCACAACGTGCAGGCTTCTTTCCCAAGGGCGAGTTGGGCCCCACAGCATCTTGCTTCCAGCTCTTTGGGAAGCTAAGAAACAACTCGCTCTGCACAGTGCTCTTACAGCCTACCGGGAACATCTCTTCCCAAGGCCTGTGAAACGCACTTTCTTTGCAGGCCTGATCTGGCTGAAGTAGAACTTCTGCTCTGGATCTGCTACTTTTCCCTAGAGCTGAAAGGCACATCGTGCAGGCTTCTTTAAAAAGGGCGAGATGGGCCCCACAGCATCTTGCTTCCAGCTCTTTGGGAAGCTAAGAAACAGCTCGCTCTGCACAGTGCTCTTACAGCCTACCGGGAACATCTCTTCCAAAGGCCTGTGAAACGCATTTTCTTTGCAGGCCTGATCTGGCTGAAGTAGAACTTCTGCTCTGGGTGTGCTACATTGCCCTAGAGCTGTAAGGCACATCGAGCAGGATTCTTGCCAAAGGGCGAGTTCGGCCCCACAGCATCTTGCTTCCAGCTCTGTGGGAAGCTAAGAAACAACTCGCTCTGCACAGTGCTCTTACAGCCTACCGGGAACATCTCTTCCCAAGGCCTGTGAAACGCAGTTTCTTTGCAGGCCTGATCTGGCTGAAGTAGAACTTCTGCTCTGGGTGTGCTACATTGCCCTAGAGCTGAAAGGCACAATGTGCAGGCTTCTGTCAAAAGGGCGAGTTGGGCCCCACAGCATCTTGCTTCCAGCTCTTTGGCAAGCTAAGAAACAACTCACTCTGCACAGTGCTCTTACAGCCTACCGGGAACATCTCTTCCAAAGGCCTGTGAAACGCAGTTTCTTTGCAGGCCTGATCTGTCTGAAGTAGAACTTCTGCTCTGGGTGTGCTACATTGCCCTAGAGCTGAAAGGCACATCGTGCAGGCTTCTTTCCAAAGGGCGAGTTGGGCCCTACAGCATCTTGCTTCCAGCTCTTTTGGAAGCTAAGAAACAACTCGCTGTGCACAGTGCTCTTACAGCCTACCGGGAACATCTCTTCCAAAGGCCTGTGAAACGCAGATTCTTTGCAGGCCTGATCTGGATGAAGTACAACTTCTGCTCTGGGTGTGCTACATGGCCCTAGAGCTGAAAGGCACATCATGTAGGCTTCTTTCCAAAGGGCCAGACGGGCCCCACAGCATCTTGCTTCCAGCTCTTTGGGAAGCTAAGAAACAACTCGCTCTGCACAGTGCTCTTACAGCCTACCGGGAACTTCTCTTCCAAAGGCCTCTGAAACGCAGTTTCTTTGCAGGCCTGATCTGTCTGAAGTAGAACTTCTGCTCTGGGTGTGCTACATTGCCCTAGAGGTGAAAGGCACAACGTGCAGGCTTCTTTCCAAAGGGCGAGTTGGGCCCCACAGCATCTTGCTTCCAGCTTTTTGGGAAGCTAAGAAACAACTCGCTCTGCCCAGTGCTCTTACAGCCTACCGGGAACATCTCTTCCAAAGGCCTGTGAAACGCAGTTTCTTTGCAGGCCTGATCTGGCTGAAGTAGAACTTCTGCTCTGGGTGTGCTACATTGCCCTAGAGATGAAAGGCACAACGTGCAGGCTTCGTTCCAAAGGGCGAGTTGGGCCCCACAGCATCTTGCTTCCAGCTCTTTGGGAAGCTAAGAAACAACTCGCTCTACACAGTGCTCTTACAGCCTACCGGGAACATCTCTTCCAAAGGCCTGTGAAACGCATTTTCTTTGCAGGCCTGATCTGGTTGAAGTAGAACTTCTGCTGTGGGTGTGCTACATTGCCCTAGAGCTGAAAGGCACATCGTGCAGGCTTCTTTCCCAAGGGCGAGTTGGGCCCCACAGCATCTTGCTTCCAGCTCTTTGGGAAGCTGGGAAACAACTCGCTCTGCACAGTGCTCTTACAGCCTACCGGGAAAATCTCTTCCAAAGGCCTGTGAAACGCAGTTTCTTTGCAGGCCTGCTCTGGCTGAAGTACAACTTCTGCTCTGGGTGTGCTACATTGCCCTAGAGCTGAAAGGCACAACGTGCAGGCTTCTTTCCCAAGGGCCAGTTGGGCCCCACAGCATCTTGCTTCCAGCTCTTTGGGAAGCTAAGAAACAACTCGCTCTGCACAGTGCTCTTACAGCCTAGTGGGAACATCTCTTCCAAAGTCCTGTGAAACACAGTTTCTTTGCAGGCCTGATCTGGATGAATTACAACTTCTGCTCTGGGTGTGCTACATTGCCCTAGAGCTGAAAGGCACAATGTGCAGGCTTCTGTCCAAAAGGCGATTTGGGCCCCACAGCATCTTGCTTCCAGCTCTTTGGGAAGCTAAGAAACAACTCGCTCTGCACAGTGCTGTTACAGCCTACCGGGAACATCTCTTCCAAAGGCCTGTGAAACGCAGTTTCTTCGCAGCCTGATCTGGCTGAAGTAGAACTTCTGCTCTGGGTGTGCTACATTGCCCTAGAGCTGAAAGGCACAATGTGCAGGCTTGTTTCCAAAGGGCGAGTTGGGGCAGACAGCATCTTGCCTCAAGCTCTTTGGGAATCTAAGAAACAACTCGCTCTGCACAGTGCTCTTACAGCCTACCGGGAACATCTCTTCCAAAGGCCTGTGAAACGCAGTTTCTTTGCAAGCCTGATCTGGATGAAGTACAACTTCTGCCCTGGGTGTGCTACATTGCCCTAGAGCTGAAAGGCACAACGTGCAGGCTTCTGTCCAAAGGGCGAGTTGGGCCCCACAGCATCTTGCTTCCAGCTCTTTGGGAAGCTAAGAAACAACTCACTCTGCACAGTGCTCTTACAGCCTACCGGGAACTTCTCTTCCAAAGGCCTGTGAAACACAGTTTCTTTGCAGGCCTGATCTGGCTGAAGTAGAACTTCTTCTCTGGGTGTGCTACATTGCCCTAGAGCTGGAAGGCACAACGTGCAGGCTTCTTTCCAAAGGGCGACTTGGGCCCCACAGAATCTTGCTTCCAGCTCTTTGGGAAGCTAAGAAAGAAGTCGCTCTGCACAGTGCTCTTACAGCCTACCGGAAACATCTCTTCCAAAGGCCTGTGAAACGCAGTTTCTTTGCAGGCCTGATCTGGCTGAAGTAGAACTTCTGCTCTGGGTGTGCTACATTGCCCTAGAGCTTAAAGGCACAACGTGCAGGCTTCTTTCCAAAGGGCGAGTTGGGCCCCACAGCATCTTGCTTCCAGCTCTTTGGGAAGCTAAGAAACAACTCGCTCTGCCCAGTGCTCTTACAGCCTACCGGGAGCATCTCTTCCAAAGGCCTGTGAAACGCAGTTTCTTTGCAGGCCTGATCTGGCTGAATTAGAACTTCTGCTCTGGGTGTGCTACATTGCCCTAGAGCTGAAAGGCACAACGTGCAGGCTTCTTTCCAAAGGGCGACTTGGGCCCCACAGCATCTTGCTTCCAGCACTTTGGGAAGCTAAGAAACAACTCGCTCTACACAGTGCTCTTACAGCCTACGGGGAACATCTGTCACAAAGGCCTGTGAAACGCAGTTTCTTTGCAGGCCTGATCTGGCTGAAGTAGAACTTCTGCTCTGGGTGTGCTACATTGCCCTAGAGCTGAAAGGCACAACGTGCAGTCTTCTGTCCAAAGGGCTAGTTGGGCCCCACAGCATCTTGCTTCCAGCTCTTTGGGAAGCTAAGAAACAACTCGCTCTGCACAGTGCTCTTACAGCCTACCGGGAACATCTCTTCCAAAGGCCTGTGAAACGCAGTTTCTTTGCAGGCCTGATCTGGCTGAAGTAGAACATCTGCTCTGGGTGTGCTACATTGCCCTTGAGCTGAAAGGCACAACGTGCAGGCTTCTGTCCAAAGGACGAGACGGGCCACACAGCATCTTGCTTCCAGCTCTTTGGGAAGCTAAGAAACAACTCGCTCTGCACAGTGCTGTTAAATCCTACCGGGAACATCTCTTCCAAAGGCCTGTGAAACGCAGTTTCTTCGCAGGCCTTATCTGCCCTAAGTAGAACTTCAGCTCTGGGTGTGCTACATTGCCCTAGAGCTGAAAGGCACAATGTGCAGGCTTCTTAACAAAGGGCGAGTTGGGCCCCACAGCATCTTGCTTCCAGCTCTTTGGGAAGCTAAGAAACAACTCACTCTGCACAGTGCTCTTACAGCCTTCCGGGAACATCTCTTCCAAAGGCCTGTGAAACGCAGTTTCTTCGCTGCCTGATCTGGCTGAAGTAGAACTTCTGCTCTGGGTGTGCTACATTGCCCTAGAGCTGAATGGCACAATGCGCAGGCTTCTTTCCAAAGGGCGAGGTGGGGCCCACAGCATCTTGCTTCCAGCTCTTTGGGAATCTAAGAAACAACTCGCTCTGCACAGTGCTCTTACAGCCTACCGGGAACATCTCTTCCAACGGCCTGTGAAACGCAGTTTCTTTGCAGGCCTGATCTGGATGAAGTACAACTTCTGCTCTGGGTGTGCTACATTGCCCTAGAGCTGAAAGGCACAACGTGCAGGCTTCTTACCAAAGGGCGAATGGGCCCCACAGCATCTTGCTTCCAGCTCTTTGGGAAGCTAAGAAACAACTCACACTGCACAGTGCTCTTACAGCCTTCCGGGAACATCTCTTCCAAAGGCCTGTGAAACGCAGTTTCTTCGCAGCCTGAACTGGCTGAAGTAGAACTTCTGCTCTGGGTGTGCTACATTGCCCTAGAGCTGAAAGGCACAATGTGCAGGCTTCTTTCCAAAGGGCGAGTTGGGGCCCACAGCATCTTGCTTCCAGCTCTTTGGGAATCTAAGAAACATCTCGCTCTGCACAGTGCTCTTACAGCCTACCGGGAACATCTCTTCCAAAGGCCTGTGAAACGCAGTTTCTTTGCAGGCCTGATCTGGCTGAAGTAGAACTTCTGCTCTGGGTGTGCTACATTGCCCTAGAGCTGAAAGGCACAATGTGCAGGCTTATTAACAAAGGGCGAGTTCGGCCCCACAGCATCTTGCTTCCAGCTCTTTGGGAAGCTAAGAAACAACTCGCTCTGCACAGTGCTCATACAGCCTTCCGGGAACATCTCTTCCAAAGGCCTGTGAAACGCAGTTTCTTCGCAGCCTGATCTGGCTGAAGTAGAACTTCTGCTCTGGGTGTGCTACATTGCCCTGGAGCTGAAAGGCACAATGTGCAGGCTTCTTTCCAAAGGGCGAGTTGGGCCCCACAGCATCTTGCCTCCAGCTCTTTGGGAATCTAAGAAACAACTCGCTCTGCACAGTGCTCTTACAGCCTACCGGGAACATCTCTTCCAAAGGCCTCTGAAACGCAGTTTCTTTGCAGGCCTGATCTGGCTGAAGTACAACTTCTGCTCTGGGTGTGCTACATTGCCCTAGAGCTGAAAGGCACAACGTGCAGGCTTCTGTCCAAAGGGCGAGTTGGGCCCCACAGCATCTTGCTTCCAGCTCTTTGGGAAGCTAAGAAACAACTCGCTCTGCACAGTGCTCTTACAGCCTACCGGGGACATCTCTTTCAAAGGTCTGTGAAACGCAGTTTCTTTGCAGGCCTTATCTGGATGAAGTACAACGTCTGCTCTGGGTGTGCTACATTGCCCTAGAGGTGAAAGGCACAACGTGCAGGCTTCTTTCCAAAGGGCGAGTTGGGCCCCACAGCATCTTGCTTCCAGCTCTTTGGGAAGCTGGGAAACAACTCGCTCTGCACAGTGCTCTTACAGCCTACCGGGAAAATCTCTTCCAAAGGCCTGTGAAACGCAGTTTCTTTGCAGGCCTGCTCTGGCTGAAGTACAACTTCTGCTCTGGGTGTGCTACATTGCCCTAGAGCTGAAAGGCACAACGTGCAGGCTTCTTTCCCAAGGGCGAGTTGGGCCCCACAGCATCTTGCTTCCAGCTCTTTGGGAAGCTAAGAAACAACTCGCTCTGCACAGTGCTCTTACAGCCTACCGGGAACATCTCTTCCCAAGGCCTGTGAAACTCACTTTCTTTGCAGGCCTGATCTGGCTGAAGTAGAACTTCTGCTCTGGGTGTCCTACATTGCAATAGAGCTGAAAGGCACAACGTGCAGGCTTCTTTCCCAAGGGCGACTTGGGCCCCACAGCATCTTGCTTCCAGCTCTTTGGGAAACTAAGAAACAACTCGCTCTGCACAGTGCTCTTACAGCCTTCCGGGAACATCTCTTCCAAAGGCCTGTGAAACGCAGTTTCTTCGCAACCTGATCTGGCAGAAGTAGAACTTCTGCTCTGGGTGTGCTACATTGCCCTAGAGCTGAAAGGCACAATGTGCAGGCTTCTTTCCAAAGGGCGAATTGGGGCAAACAGCATCTTGTTTCCAGCTCTTTGGGAATCTAAGAAACATCTCGCTCTGCACAGTGCTCTTACAGCCTACCGGGAACATCTCTTCCAAAGGCCTGTGAAACGCAGTTTCTTTGCAGGCCTGATCTGGATGAAGTACAACTTCTGCTCTGGGTGTGCTACATTGCCCTAGAGCTGAAAGGCACAACGTGCAGGCTTCTGTCCAAAGGGCGAGTTGGGCCCCACAGCATCTTGCTTCCAGCTCTTTGGGAAGCTAAGAAACAACTCACTCTGCACAGTGCTCTTACAGCCTACCGGGAACATCTCTTCCAAAGGCCTCTGAAACGCAGTTTCTTTGCAGGCCTGATCTGGCTGAAGTAGAACTTCTGCTCTGGGTGTGCTACATTGCACTAGAGCTGAAAGGCAAATCGTGCAGGCTTCTTTCCAAAGGGCGAGTTGGGCCCCACAGCATCTTGCTTCCAGCTCTTTGGGAAGCTAAGAAACAACTCGCTCTGAACAGTGCTCTTACAGCCTAGTGGGAACATCTCTTCCAAAGTCCTGTGAAACACAGTTTCTTTGCAGGCCTGATCTGGATGAATTACAACTTCTGCTCTGGGTGTGCTACATTGCCCTAGAGCTGAAAGGCACAATGTGCAGGCTTCTGTCCAAAAGGCGAGTTGGGCCCCACAGCATCTTGCTTCCAGCTCTTTGGGAAGCTAAGAAACAACTCGCTCTGCACAGTGCTCTTACAGCCTACCGGGAACATGTCTTCCAAAGGCCTGTGAAACGCAGTTTCTTCGCAGCCTGATCTGGCTGAAGTAGAACTTCTGCTCTGGGTGTGCTACATTTCCCTAGAGCTGAAAGGCACAATGTGCAGGCTTGTTTCCAAAGGGCGAGTTGGGGCAGACAGCATCTTGCCTCAAGCTCTTTGGGAATCTAAGAAACAACTCGCTCTGCACAGTGCTCTTACAGCCTACCGGGAATATCTCTTCCAAAGGCCTGTGAAACGCAGTTTCTTTGCAAGCCTGATCTGGATGAAGTACAACTTCTGCCCTGGGTGTGCTACATTGCCCTAGAGCTGAAAGGCACAACGTGCAGGCTTCTGTCCAAAGGGCGAGTTGGGCCCCACAGCATCTTGCTTCCAGCTCTTTGGGAAGCTAAGAAACAACTCGCTCTGCACAGTGCTCTTACAGCCTACCGGGAGCATCTCTTCCAAAGGCCTGTGAAACGCAGTTTCTTTGCAGGCCTGATCTGGCTGAATTAGAACTTCTGCTCTGGGTGTGCTACATTGCCCTAGAGCTGAAAGGCACAACGTGCAGGCTTCTTTCCAAAGGGCGACTTGGGCCCCACAGCATCTTGCTTCCAGCACTTTGGGAAGCTAAGAAACAACTCGCTCTACACAGTGCTCTTACAGCCTACGGGGAACATCTGTCACAAAGGCCTGTGAAACGCAGTTTCTTTGCAGGCCTGATCTGGCTGAAGTAGAACTTCTGCTCTGGGTGTGCTACATTGCCCTAGAGCTGAAAGGCACAACGTGCAGGCTTCTGTCCAAAGGGCTATTTGGGCCCCACAGCATCTTGCTTCCAGCTCTTTGGGAAGCTAAGAAACAACTCGCTCTGCACAGTGCTCTTACAGCCTACCGGGAACATCTCTTCCAAAGGCCTGTGAAACGCAGTTTCTTTGCAGGCCTGATCTGGCTGAAGTAGAACATCTGCTCTGGGTGTGCTACATTGCCCTTGAGCTGAAAGGCACAACGTGCAGGCTTCTGTCCAAAGGACGAGATGGGCCACACAGCATCTTGCTTCCAGCTCTTTGGGAAGCTAAGAAACAACTCGCTCTGCACAGTGCTGTTAAATCCTACCGGGAACATCTCTTCCAAAGGCCTGTGAAACGCAGTTTCTTCGCAGGCCTTATCTGCCCTAAGTAGAACTTCAGCTCTGGGTGTGCTACATTGCCCTAGAGATGAAAGGCACAATGTGCAGGCTTCTTAACAAAGGGCGAGTTGGGCCCCACAGCATCTTGCTTCCAGCTCTTTGGGAAGCTAAGAAACAACTCACTCTGCACAGTGCTCTTACAGCCTTCCGGGAACATCTCTTCCAAAGGCCTGTGAAACGCAGTTTCTTCGCTGCCTGATCTGGCTGAAGTAGAACTTCTGCTCTGGGTGTGCTACATTGCCCTAGAGCTGAAAGGCACAATGCGCAGGCTTCTTTCCAAAGGGCGAGGTGGGGCCCACAGCATCTTGCTTCCAGCTCTTTGGGAATCTAAGAAACAACTCGCTCTGCACAGTGCTCTTACAGCCTACCGGGAACATCTCTTCCAACGGCCTGTGAAACGCAGTTTCTTTGCAGGCCTGATCTGGATGAAGTACAACTTCTGCTCTGGGTGTGCTACATTGCCCTAGAGCTGAAAGGCACAACGTGCAGGCTTCTTTCCAAAGGGCGAGTTGGGCCCCACAGCATCTTGCTTCCAGCTCTTTGGGAAGCTAAGAAACAACTCACACTGCACAGTGCTCTTACAGCCTTCCGGGAACATCTCTTCCAAAGGCCTGTGAAACGCAGTTTCTTCGCAGCCTGAACTGGCTGAAGTAGAACTTCTGCTCGTGGTGTGCTACATTGCCCTAGAGCTGAAAGGCACAATGTGCAGGCTTCTTTCCAAAGGGCGAGTTGGGGCCCACAGCATCTTGCTTCCAGCTCTTTGGGAATCTAAGAAACATCTCGCTCTGCACAGTGCTCTTACAGCCTACCGGGAACATCTCTTCCAAAGGCCTGTGAAACGCAGTTTCTTTGCAGGCCTGATCTGGCTGAAGTAGAACTTCTGCTCTGGGTGTGCTACATTGCCCTAGAGCTGAAAGGCACAATGCGCAGGCTTCTTTCCAAAGGGCGAGGTGGGGCCCACAGCATCTTGCTTCCAGCTCTTTGGGAATCTAAGAAACAACTCGCTCTGCACAGTGCTCTTACAGCCTACCGGGAACATCTCTTCCAACGGCCTGTGAAACGCAGTTTCTTTGCAGGCCTGATCTGGATGAAGTACAACTTCTGCTCTGGGTGTGCTACATTGCCCTAGAGCTGAAAGGCACAACGTGCAGGCTTCTTTCCAAAGGGCGAGTTGGGCCCCACAGCATCTTGCTTCCAGCTCTTTGGGAAGCTAAGAAACAACTCACACTGCACAGTGCTCTTACAGCCTTCCGGGAACATCTCTTCCAAAGGCCTGTGAAACGCAGTTTCTTCGCAGCCTGAACTGGCTGAAGTAGAACTTCTGCTCTGGGTGTGCTACATTGCCCTAGAGCTGAAAGGCACAATGTGCAGGCTTCTTTCCAAAGGGCGAGTTGGGGCCCACAGCATCCTGCTTCCAGCTCTTTGGGAATCTAAGAAACATCTCGCTCTGCACAGTGCTCTTACAGCCTACCGGGAACATCTCTTCCAAAGGCCTGTGAAACGCAGTTTCTTTGCAGGCCTGATCTGGCTGAAGTAGAACTTCTGCTCTGGGTGTGCTACATTGCCCTAGAGCTGAAAGGCACAATGTGCAGGCTTATTAACAAAGGGCGAGTTCGGCCCCACAGCATCTTGCTTCCAGCTCTTTGGGAAGCTAAGAAACAACTCGCTCTGCACAGTGCTCATAGAGCCTTCCGGGAACATCTCTTCCAAAGGCCTGTGAAACGCAGTTTCTTCGCAGCCTGATCTGGCTGAAGTAGAACTTCTGCTCTGGGTGTGCTACATTGCCCTGGAGCTGAAAGGCACAATGTGCAGGCTTCTTTCCAAAGGGCGAGTTGGGCCCCACAGCATCTTGCCTCCAGCTCTTTGGGAATCTAAGAAACAACTCGCTCTGCACAGTGCTCTTACAGCCTACCGGGAACATCTCTTCCAAAGGCCTCTGAAACGCAGTTTCTTTGCAGGCCTGATCTGGCTGAAGTACAACTTCTGCACTGGGTGTGCTACATTGCCCTAGAGCTGAAAGGCACAACGTGCAGGCTTCTGTCCAAAGGGCGAGTTGGGCCCCACAGCATCTTGCTTCCAGCTCTTTGGGAAGCTAAGAAACAACTCGCTCTGCACAGTGCTCTTACAGCCTACCGGGGACATCTCTTTCAAAGGTCTGTGAAACGCAGTTTCTTTGCAGGCCTTATCTGGATGAAGTACAACGTCTGCTCTGGGTGTGCTACATTGCCCTAGAGGTGAAAGGCACAACGTGCAGGCTTCTTTCCAAAGGGCGAGTTGGGCCCCACAGCATCTTGCTTCCAGCTTTTTGGGAAGCTAAGAAACAACTCGCTCTGCCCAGTGCTCTTACGGCCTACCGGGAACATCTCTTCCAAAGGCCTGTGAAACGCAGTTTCTTTGCAGGCCTGATCTGGCTGAAGTAGATCTTCTGCTCTGGGTGTGCTACATTGCCCTAGAGCTGAAAGGCACAACGTGCAGGCTTCTTTCCAAAGGGCGAGTTGGGCCCCACAGCATCTTGCTTCCAGCTCTTTGGGAAGCTAAGAAACAACTCACTCTGCACAGTGCTCTTACAGCCTACCGGGAACATCTCTTTCAAAGGCCTGTGAAACGCAGTTTCTTTGCAGGCCTGAACTGTCTGAAGTAGAACTTCTGCTCTGGGTGTGCTACATTGCCCTAGAGCTGAAAGGAACATCGTGCAGGCTTCTTTCCAAAGGGCGAGTTGGGCCCCACAGCATCTTGCTTCCAGCTCTTTTGGAAGCTAAGAAACAACTCGCTCTGCACAGTGCTCTTACAGCCTACCGGGAACATCTCTTCCAAAGGCCTGTGAAACGCAGTTTCTTTGCAGTCCTGATCTGGTTGAAGTAGAACTTCTGCTCTGGGTGTGCTACATTGCCCTAGAGCTGAAAGGCACATCGTGCAGGCTTCTTTCCCTAGGGTGAGTTGGGCCCCACAGCATCTTGCTTCCAGCTCTTTGGGAAGCTGGGAAACAACTCGCTCTGCACAGTGCTCTTACAGCCTCCCGGGAAAATCTCTTCCAAAGGCCTGTGAAACGCAGTTTCTTTGCAGGCCTGATCTGGCTGAAGTACAACTTCTGCTCTGGGTGTGCTACATTGCCCTAGAGCTGAAAGGCACAACGTGCAGGCTTGTTACCAAAGGGCGAGTTGGGGCAGACAGCATCTTGCCTCAAGCTCTTTGGGAATCTAAGAAACAACTCGCTCTGCACAGTGCTCTTACAGCCTACCGGGAATATCTCTTCCAAAGGCCTGTGAAACGCAGTTTCTTTGCAAGCCTGATCTGGATGAAGTACAACTTCTGCCCTGGGTGTGCTACATTGCCCTAGAGCTGAAAGGCACAACGTGCAGGCTTCTGTCCAAAGGGCGAGTTGGGCCCCACAGCATCTTGCTTCCAGCTCTTTGGCAAGCTAAGAAACAACTCGCTCTGCACAGTGCTCTTACAGCCTACCGGGAACATCTCTACCAAAGGCCTGTGAAACGCAGTTTCTTTGCAGGCCTGATCTGGCTGAAGCAGAACTTCTGCTCTGGGTGTGCTACATAGCCCTAGAGATGAAAGGCACAACGTGCAGGCTTCGTTCCAAAGGGCGAGTTGGGCCCCAAAGCATCTTGCTTCCAGCTCTTTGGGAAGCTAAGAAACAACTCGCTCTGCACAGTGCTCTTACAGCCTACCGGGAACATCTCTTCCAAAGGCCTGTGAAACGCAGTTTCTTTGCAGGCCTGATCTGGTTGAAGTAGAACTTCTGCTCTGGGTGTGCTACATTGCCCTAGAGCTGAAAGGCACATCGTGCAGGCTTCTTTCCCAAGGGCGAGTTGGGCCCCACAGCATCTTGCTTCCAGCTCTTTGGGAAGCTAAGAAACAACTCGCTCTGCACAGTGCTCTTACAGCCTACCGGGAACATCTCTTCCCAAGGCCTGTGAAACGCACTTTCTTTGCAGGCCTGATCTGGCTGAAGTAGAACTTCTGCTCTGGGTGTGCTACATTGTCCTAGAGCTGAAAGGCACAACGTGCAGGCTTCTGTCCAAAGGGCGAGTTGGGCCCCACAGCATCTTGCCTCCAGCTCTTTGGGAAGATAAGAATCAACTCGCTCTGCACAGTGCTCTTAACGCCTACCGGGAACATCTCTTCCAAAGGCCTGTGAAACGCAGTTTCTTTGCAGGCCTGATCTGGATGAAGTACAACGTCTCCTCTGGGTGTGCTACATTGCCCTAGAGCTGAAAGGCACAACGTGCAGGCTTCTTTCCAAAGGGCGAGTTGGGCCCCACAGCATCTTGCTTCCAGCTCTTTGGCAAGCTAAGAAACAACTCGCTCTGCACAGTGCTCTTACAGCCTACCGGGAACATCTCTTCCAAAGGCCTGTGAAACGCAGTTTCTTTGCAGTCCTGATCTGGCTGAAGTAGAACTTATGCTCTGGGTGTGCTACATTGCCCTAGAGCTGAAAGGCACATCGTGCAGGCTTCTTTCCCTAGGGCGAGTTGGGCCCCACAGCATCTTGCTTCCAGCTCTTTGGGAAGCTGGGAAACAACTCGCTCTGCACAGTGCTCTTACAGCCTCCCGGGAAAATCTCTTCCAAAGGCCTGTGAAACGCAGTTTCTTTGCAGGCCTGATCTGGCTGAAGTAGAACTTCTGCTCTGGGTGTGCTACATTGCCCTAGAGCTGAAAGGCACAACGTGCAGGCTTCTTTCCCAAGGGCAAGTTGGGCCCCACAGCATCTTGCTTCCAGCTCTTTGGGAAGCTAAGAAACAACTCGCTCTGCACAGTGCTCTTACAGCCTACCGGGAACATCTCTTCCCAAGGCCTGTGAAACGCAGTTTCTTTGCAGGCCTGATCTGGCTGAAGTAGAACTTCTGCTCTGGATCTGCTACTTTTCCCTAGAGCTGAAAGGCACATCGTGCAGGCTTCTTTAAAAAGGGCGAGATGGGCCCCACAGCATCTTGCTTCCAGCTCTTTGGGAAGCTAAGAAACAGCTCGCTCTGCACAGTGCTCTTACAGCCTACCGGGAACATCTCTTCCAAAGGCCTGTGAAACGCAGTTTCTTTGCAGGCCTGATCTGGCTGAAGTAGAACTTCTGCTCTGGGTTTGCTACATTGCCCTAGTGCTGTAAGGCACATCGAGCAGGATTCTTGCCAAAGGGCGAGTTCGGCCCCACAGCATCTTGCTTCCAGCTCTTTGGGAAGCTAAGAAACAACTCGCTCTGCACAGTGCTCTTAAAGCCTACCGGGAACATCTCTTCCAAAGGCCTGTGAAACGCAGTTTCTTTGCAGGCCTGATCTGGCTGAAGTAGAACTTCTGCTCTGGGTGTGCTACATTGCCCTAGAGCTGAAAGGCACAACGTGCAGGCTTCTTTCCCAAGGGCGACTTGGCCCCCACAGCATCTTGCTTCCAGCACTTTGGGAAGTTAAGAAACAACTTGCTCTGCACAGTGCTCTTACGGCCTATGGGGAACATCTCTCACAAAGGCCTGTGAAACGCAGTTTCTTTGCAGGCCTTATCTGGCTGAAGTAGAACTTCTGCTCTGGGTGTGCTACATTGCCCTAGAGATGAAAGGCACAACGTGCAGGCTTCTTTCCAAAGGGCGAGTTGGGCCCCACAGCATCTTGCTTCCAGCTCTTTGGGAAGCTAAGAAACAACTCGCTCTGCACAGTGCTCTTACAGCCTACCGGGAACATCTCTTCCAAAGGCCTGTGAAACGCAGTTTCTTTGCAGGCCTGATCTGGTTGAAGTAGAACTTCTGCTCTGGGTGTGCTACATTGCCCTAGAGCTGAAAGGCACATCGTGCAGGCTTCTTTCCCAAGGGCGAGTTGGGCCCCACAGCATCTTGCTTCCAGCTCTTTGGGAAGCTAAGAAACAACTCGCTCTGCACAGTGCTCTTACAGCCTACCGGGAACATCTCTTCCCAAGGCCTGTGAAACGCACTTTCTTTGCAGGCCTGATCTGGCTGAAGTAGAACTTCTGCTCTGGGTGTGCTACATTGTCCTAGAGCTGAAAGGCACAACGTGCAGGCTTCTGTCCAAAGGGCGAGTTGGGCCCCACAGCATCTTGCCTCCAGCTCTTTGGGAAGATAAGAATCAACTCGCTCTGCACAGTGCTCTTAACGCCTACCGGGAACATCTCTTCCAAAGGCCTGTGAAACGCAGTTTCTTTGCAGGCCTGATCTGGATGAAGTACAACGTCTGCTCTGGGTGTGCTACATTGCCCTAGAGCTGAAAGGCACAACGTGCAGGCTTCTTTCCAAAGGGCGAGTTGGGCCCCACAGCATCTTGCTTCCAGCGCTTTGGCAAGCTAAGAAACAACTCGCTCTGCACAGTGCTCTTACAGCCTACCGGGAACATCTCTTCCAAAGGCCTGTGAAACGCAGTTTCTTTGCAGTCCTGATCTGGCTGAAGTAGAACTTATGCTCTGGGTGTGCTACATTGCCCTAGAGCTGAAAGGCACATCGTGCAGGCTTCTTTCCCTAGGGCGAGTTGGGCCCCACAGCATCTTGCTTCCAGCTCTTTGGGAAGCTGGGAAACAACTCGCTCTGCACAGTGCTCTTACAGCCTCCCGGGAAAATCTCTTCCAAAGGCCTGTGAAACGCAGTTTCTTTGCAGGCCTGATCTGGCTGAAGTAGAACTTCTGCTCTGGGTGTGCTACATTGCCCTAGAGCTGAAAGGCACAACGTGCAGGCTTCTTTCCCAAGGGCGAGTTGGGCCCCACAGCATCTTGCTTCCAGCTCTTTGGGAAGCTAAGAAACAACTCGCTCTGCACAGTGCTCTTACAGCCTACCGGGAACATCTCTTCCCAAGGCCTCTGAAACGCACTTTCTTTGCAGGCCTGATCTGGCTGAAGTAGAACTTCTGCTCTGGATCTGCTACTTTTCCCTAGAGCTGAAAGGCACATCGTGCAGGCTTCTTTAAAAAGGGCGAGATGGGCCCCACAGCATCTTGCTTCCAGCTCTTTGGGAAGCTAAGAAACAGCTCGCTCTGCACAGTGCTCTTACAGCCTACCGGGAACATCTCTTCCAAAGGCCTGTGAAACGCAGTTTCTTTGCAGGCCTGATCTGGCTGAAGTAGAACTTCTGCTCTGGGTGTGCTACATTGCCCTAGAGCTGTAAGGCACATCGAGCAGGATTCTTGCCAAAGGGCGAGTTCGGCCCCACAGCATCTTGCTTCCAGCTCTTTGGGAAGCTAAGAAACAACTCGCTCTGCACAGTGCTCTTACAGCCTACCGGGAACATCTCTTCCAAAGGCCTGTGAAACGCAGTTTCTTTGCAGGCCTGATCTGGCTGAAGTAGAACTTCTGCTCTGGGTGTGCTACATTGCCCTAGAGCTGAAAGGCACAATGTGCAGGCTTCTGTCCAAAGGGCGAGTTGGGCCCCACAGCATCTTGCTTCCAGCTCTTTGGCAAGCTAAGAAACAACTCACTCTGCACAGTGCTCTTACAGCCTACCGGGAACATCTCTTCCAAAGGCCTGTGAAACGCAGTTTCTTTGCAGGCCTGATCTGTCTGAAGTAGAACTTCTGCTCTGGGTGTGCTACATTGCCCTAGAGCTGAAAGGCACATCGTGCAGGCTTCTTTCCAAAGGGCGAGTTGGGCCCTACAGCATCTTGCTTCCAGCTCTTTTGGAAGCTAAGAAACAACTCGCTGTGCACAGTGATCTTACAGCCTACCGGGAACATCTCTTCCAAAGGCCTGTGAAACGCAGATTCTTTGCAGGCCTGATCTGGATGAAGTACAACTTCTGCTCTGGGTGTGCTACATGGCCCTAGAGCTGAAAGGCACATCATGTAGGCTTCTTTCCAAAGGGCCAGACGGGCCCCACAGCATCTTGCTTCCAGCTCTTTGGGAAGCTAAGAAACAACTCGCTCTGCACAGTGCTCTTACAGCCTACCGGGAACTTCTCTTCCAAAGGCCTGTGAAACGCAGTTTCTTTGCAGGCCTGATCTGGCTGAAGTAGAACTTCTGCTCTGGGTGTGCTACATTGCCCTAGAGCTGAAAGGCACAACGTGCAGGCTTCTGACCAAAGGGCGAGTTGGGCCCCACAGCATCTTGCTTCCTAGCTCTTAGGGAAGCTAAGAAACAACTCGCTCTGCACAGTGCTCTTACAGCCTACCGGGGACATCTCTTTCAAAGGTCTGTGAAACGCAGTTTCTTTGCAGGCCTTATCTGGATGAAGTACAACGTCTGCTCTGGGTGTGCTACATTGCCCTAGAGGTGAAAGGCACAACGTGCAGGCTTCTTTCCAAAGGGCGAGTTGGGCCCCACAGCATCTTGCTTCCAGCTTTTTGGGAAGCTAAGAAACAACTCGCTCTGCCCAGTGCTCTTACGGCCTACCGGGAACATCTCTTCCAAAGGCCTGTGAAACGCAGTTTCTTTGCAGGCCTGATCTGGCTGAAGTAGAACTTCTGCTCTGGGTGTGCTACATTGCCCTAGAGCTGAAAGGCACAACGTGCAGGCTTCTTTCCAAAGGGCGAGTTGGGCCCCACAGCATCTTGCTTCCAGCTCGTTGGGAAGCTAAGAAACAACTCACTCTGCACAGTGCTCTTACAGCCTACCGGGAACATCTCTTCCAAAGGCCTGTGAAACGCAGTTTCTTTGCAGGCCTGAATTGTCTGAAGTAGAACTTCTGCTCTGGGTGTGCTACATTGCCCTAGAGCTGAAAGGCACATCGTGCAGGCTTCTTTCCAAAGGGCGAGTTGGGCCCCACAGCATCTTGCTTCCAGCTCTTTTGGAAGCTAAGAAACAACTCGCTCTGCACAGTGCTCTTACAGCCTACCGGGAACATCTCTTCCAAAGGCCTGTGAAACGCAGTTTCTGTGCAGTCCTGATCTGGCTGAAGTAGAACTTATGCTCTGGGTGTGCTACATTGCCCTAGAGCTGAAAGGCACATCGTGCAGGCTTCTTTCCCTAGGGCGAGTTGGGCCCCACAGCATCTTGCTTCCAGCTCTTTGGGAAGCTGGGAAACAACTCGCTCTGCACAGTGCTCTTACAGCCTCCCGGGAAAATCTCTTCCAAAGGCCTGTGAAACGCAGTTTCTTTGCAGGCCTGATCTGGCTGAAGTAGAACTTCTGCTCTGGGTGTGCTACATTGCCCTAGAGCTGAAAGGCACAACGTGCAGGCTTCTTTCCCAAGGGCAAGTTGGGCCCCACAGCATCTTGCTTCCAGCTCTTTGGGAAGCTAAGAAACAACTCGCTCTGCACAGTGCTCTTACAGCCTACCGGGAACATCTCTTCCCAAGGCCTGTGAAACGCACTTTCTTTGCAGGCCTGATCTGGCTGAAGTAGAACTTCTGCTCTGGATCTGCTACTTTTCCCTAGAGCTGAAAGGCACATCGTGCAGGCTTCTTTAAAAAGGGCGAGATGGGCCCCACAGCATCTTGCTTCCAGCTCTTTGGGAAGCTAAGAAACAGCTCGCTCTGCACAGTGCTCTTACAGCCTACCGGGAACATCTCTTCCAAAGGCCTGTGAAACGCAGTTTCTTTGCAGGCCTGATCTGGCTGAAGTAGAACTTCTGCTCTGGGTGTGCTACATTGCCCTAGAGCTGTAAGGCACATCGAGCAGGATTCTTGCCAAAGGGCGAGTTCGGCCCCACAGCATCTTGCTTCCAGCTCTTTGGGAAGCTAAGAAACAACTCGCTCTGCACAGTGCTCTTACAGCCTACCGGGAACATCTCTTCCAAAGGCCTGTGAAACGCAGTTTCTTTGCAGGCCTGATCTGGCTGAAGTAGAACTTCTGCTCTGGGTGTGCTACATTGCCCTAGAGCTGAAAGGCACAATGTGCAGGCTTCTGTCCAAAGGGCGAGTTGGGCCCCACAGCATCTTGCTTCCAGCTCTTTGGCAAGCTAAGAAACAACTCACTCTGCACAGTGCTCTTACAGCCTACCGGGAACATCTCTTCCAAAGGCCTGTGAAACGCAGTTTCTTTGCAGGCCTGATCTGTCTGAAGTAGAACTTCTGCTCTGGGTGTGCTACATTGCCCTAGAGCTGAAAGGCACATCGTGCAGGCTTCTTTCCAAAGGGCGAGTTGGGCCCTACAGCATCTTGCTTCCAGCTCTTTTGGAAGCTAAGAAACAACTCGCTGTGCACAGTGATCTTACAGCCTACCGGGAACATCTCTTCCAAAGGCCTGTGAAACGCAGATTCTTTGCAGGCCTGATCTGGATGAAGTACAACTTCTGCTCTGGGTGTGCTACATGGCCCTAGAGCTGAAAGGCACATCATGTAGGCTTCTTTCCGAAGGGCCAGACGGGCCCCACAGCATCTTGCTTCCAGCTCTTTGGGAAGCTAAGAAACAACTCGCTCTGCACAGTGCTCTTACAGCCTACCGGGAACTTCTCTTCCAAAGGCCTGTGAAACGCAGTTTCTTTGCAGGCCTGATCTGGCTGAAGTAGAACTTCTGCTCTGGGTGTGCTACATTGCCCTAGAGCTGAAAGGCACAACGTGCAGGCTTCTGACCAAAGGGCGAGTTGGGCCCCACAGCATCTTGCTTCCTAGCTCTTAGGGAAGCTAAGAAACAACTCGCTCTGCACAGTGCTCTTACAGCCTACCGGGGACATCTCTTTCAAAGGTCTGTGAAACGCAGTTTCTTTGCAGGCCTTATCTGGATGAAGTACAACGTCTGCTCTGGGTGTGCTACATTGCCCTAGAGGTGAAAGGCACAACGTGCAGGCTTCTTTCCAAAGGGCGAGTTGGGCCCCACAGCATCTTGCTTCCAGCTCTTTGGGAAGCTAAGAAACAACTCGCTCTGCCCAGTGCTCTTACGGCCTACCGGGAACATCTCTTCCAAAGGCCTGTGAAACGCAGTTTCTTTGCAGGCCTGATCTGGCTGAAGTAGAACTTCTGCTCTGGGTGTGCTACATTGCCCTAGAGCTGAAAGGCACAACGTGCAGGCTTCTTTCCAAAGGGCGAGTTGGGCCCCACAGCATCTTGCTTCCAGCTCTTTGGGAAGCTAAGAAACAACTCGCTCTGCACAGTGCTCTTACAGCCTACCGGGAACATCTCTTCCCAAGGCCTGTGAAACGCACTTTCTTTGCAGGCCTGATCTGGCTGAAGTAGAACTTCTGCTCTGGATCTGCTACTTTTCCCTAGAGCTGAAAGGCACATCGTGCAGGCTTCTTTAAAAAGGGCGAGATGGGCCCCACAGCATCTTGCTTCCAGCTCTTTGGGAAGCTAAGAAACAGCTCGCTCTGCACAGTGCTCTTACAGCCTACCGGGAACATCTCTTCCAAAGGCCTGTGAAACGCATTTTCTTTGCAGGCCTGATCTGGCTGAAGTAGAACTTCTGCTCTGGGTGTGCTACATTGCCCTAGAGCTGTAAGGCACATCGAGCAGGATTCTTGCCAAAGGGCGAGTTCGGCCCCACAGCATCTTGCTTCCAGCTCTGTGGGAAGCTAAGAAACAACTCGCTCTGCACAGTGCTCTTACAGCCTACCGGGAACATCTCTTCCCAAGGCCTGTGAAACGCAGTTTCTTTGCAGGCCTGATCTGGCTGAAGTAGAACTTCTGCTCTGGGTGTGCTACATTGCCCTAGAGCTGAAAGGCACAATGTGCAGGCTTCTGTAAAAAGGGCGAGTTGGGCCCCACAGCATCTTGCTTCCAGCTCTTTGGCAAGCTAAGAAACAACTCACTCTGCACAGTGCTCTTACAGCCTACCGGGAACATCTCTTCCAAAGGCCTGTGAAACGCAGTTTCTTTGCAGGCCTGATCTGGATGAAGTAGAACTTCTGCTCTGGGTGTGCTACATTGCCCTAGAGCTGAAAGGCACATCGTGCAGGCTTCTTTCCAAAGGGCGAGTTGGGCCCTACAGCATCTTGCTTCCAGCTCTTTTGGAAGCTAAGAAACAACTCGCTGTGCACAGTGCTCTTACAGCCTACCGGGAACATCTCTTCCAAAGGCCTGTGAAACGCAGATTCTTTGCAGGCCTGATCTGGATGAAGTACAACTTCTGCTCTGGGTGTGCTACATGGCCCTAGAGCTGAAAGGCACATCATGTAGGCTTCTTTCCAAAGGGCCAGACGGGCCCCACAGCATCTTGCTTCCAGCTCTTTGGGAAGCTAAGAAACAACTCGCTCTGCACAGTGCTCTTACAGCCTACCGGGAACTTCTCTTCCAAAGGCCTCTGAAACGCAGTTTCTTTGCAGGCCTGATCTGGCTGAAGTAGAACTTCTGCTCTGGGTGTGCTGCATTGCCCTAGAGCTGAAAGGCACAACGTGCAGGCTTCTGACCAAAGGGCGAGTTGGGCCCCACAGCATCTTGCTTCCTAGCTCTTAGGGAAGCTAAGAAACAACTCGCTCTGCACAGTGCTCTTACAGCCTACCGGGAACATCTCTTCCAAAGGTCTGTGAAACGCAGTTTCTTTGCAGGCCTTATCTGGATGAAGTACAACGTCTGCTCTGGGTGTGCTACATTGCCCTAGAGGTGAAAGGCACAACGTGCAGGCTTCTTTCCAAAGGGCGAGTTGGGCCCCACAGCATCTTGCTTCCAGCTTTTTGGGAAGCTAAGAAACAACTCGCTCTGCCCAGTGCTCTTACAGCCTACCGGGAACATCTCTTCCAAAGGCCTGTGAAACGCAGTTTCTTTGCAGGCCTGATCTGGCTGAAGTAGAACTTCTGCTCTGGGTGTGCTACATTGCCCTAGAGATGAAAGGCACAACGTGCAGGCTTCGTTCCAAAGGGCGAGTTGGGCCCCACAGCATCTTGCTTCCAGCTCTTTGGGAAGCTAAGAAACAACTCGCTCTGCACAGTGCTCTTACAGCCTACCGGGAACATCTCTTCCAAAGGCCTGTGAAACGCATTTTCTTTGCAGGCCTGATCTGGTTGAAGTAGAACTTCTGCTGTGGGTGTGCTACATTGCCCTAGAGCTGAAAGGCACATCGTGCAGGCTTCTTTCCCAAGGGCGAGTTGGGCCCCACAGCATCTTGCTTCCAGCTCTTTGGGAAGCTGGGAAACAACTCGCTCTGCACAGTGCTCTTACAGCCTACCGGGAAAATCTCTTCCAAAGGCCTGTGAAACGCAGTTTCTTTGCAGGCCTGCTCTGGCTGAAGTACAACTTCTGCTCTGGGTGTGCTACATTGCCCTAGAGCTGAAAGGCACAACGTGGAGGCTTCTTTCCCAAGGGCCAGTTGGGCCCCACAGCATCTTGCTTCCAGCTCTTTGGGAAGCTAAGAAACAACTCGCTCTGCACAGTGCTCTTACAGCCTAGTGGGAACATCTCTTCCAAAGTCCTGTGAAACACAGTTTCTTTGCAGGCCTGATCTGGATGAATTACAACTTCTGCTCTGGGTGTGCTACATTGCCCTAGAGCTGAAAGGCACAATGTGCAGGCTTCTGTCCAAAAGGCGATTTGGGCCCCACAGCATCTTGCTTTCAGCTCTTTGGGAAGCTAAGAAACAACTCGCTCTGCACAGTGCTGTTACAGCCTACCGGGAACATCTCTTCCAAAGGCCTGTGAAACGCAGTTTCTTCGCAGCCTGATCTGGCTGAAGTAGAACTTCTGCTCTGGGTGTGCTACATTGCCCTAGAGCTGAAAGGCACAATGTGCAGGCTTGTTTCCAAAGGGCGAGTTGGGGCAGACAGCATCTTGCCTCAAGCTCTTTGGGAATCTAAGAAACAACTCGCTCTGCACAGTGCTCTTACAGCCTACCGGGAACATCTCTTCCAAAGGCCTGTGAAACGCAGTTTCTTTGCAAGCCTGATCTGGATGAAGTACAACTTCTGCCCTGGGTGTGCTACATTGCCCTAGAGCTGAAAGGCACAACGTGCAGGCTTCTGTCCAAAGGGCGAGTTGGGCCCCACAGCATCTTGCTTCCAGCTCTTTGGGAAGCTAAGAAACAACTCACTCTGCACAGTGCTCTTACAGCCTACCGGGAACTTCTCTTCCAAAGGCCTGTGAAACACAGTTTCTTTGCAGGCCTGATCTGGCTGAAGTAGAACTTCTTCTCTGGGTGTGCTACATTGCCCTAGAGCTGGAAGGCACAACGTGCAGGCTTCTTTCCAAAGGGCGACTTGGGCCCCACAGAATCTTGCTTCCAGCTCTTTGGGAAGCTAAGAAAGAAGTCGCTCTGCACAGTGCTCTTACAGCCTACCGGAAACATCTCTTCCAAAGGCCTGTGAAACGCAGTTTCTTTGCAGGCCTGATCTGGCTGAAGTAGAACTTCTGCTCTGGGTGTGCTACATTGCCCTAGAGCTTAAAGGCACAACGTGCAGGCTTCTTTCCAAAGGGCGAGTTGGGCCCCACAGCATCTTGCTTCCAGCTCTTTGGGAAGCTAAGAAACAACTCGCTCTGCCCAGTGCTCTTACAGCCTACCGGGAGCATCTCTTCCAAAGGCCTGTGAAACGCAGTTTCTTTGCAGGCCTGATCTGGCTGAATTAGAACTTCTGCTCTGGGTGTGCTACATTGCCCTAGAGCTGAAAGGCACAACGTGCAGGCTTCTTTCCAAAGGGCGACTTGGGCCCCACAGCATCTTGCTTCCAGCACTTTGGGAAGCTAAGAAACAACTCGCTCTACACAGTGCTCTTACAGCCTACGGGGAACATCTGTCACAAAGGCCTGTGAAACGCAGTTTCTTTGCAGGCCTGATCTGGCTGAAGTAGAACTTCTGCTCTGGGTGTGCTACATTGCCCTAGAGCTGAAAGGCACAACGTGCAGTCTTCTGTCCAAAGGGCTAGTTGGGCCCCACAGCATCTTGCTTCCAGCTCTTTGGGAAGCTAAGAAACAACTCGCTCTGCACAGTGCTCTTACAGCCTACCGGGAACATCTCTTCCAAAGGCCTGTGAAACGCAGTTTCTTTGCAGGCCTGATCTGGCTGAAGTAGAACATCTGCTCTGGGTGTGCTACATTGCCCTTGAGCTGAAAGGCACAACGTGCAGGCTTCTGTCCAAAGGACGAGACGGGCCACACAGCATCTTGCTTCCAGCTCTTTGGGAAGCTAAGAAACAACTCGCTCTGCACAGTGCTGTTAAATCCTACCGGGAACATCTCTTCCAAAGGCCTGTGAAACGCAGTTTCTTCGCAGGCCTTATCTGCCCTAAGTAGAACTTCAGCTCTGGGTGTGCTACATTGCCCTAAAGCTGAAAGGCACAATGTGCAGGCTTCTTAACAAAGGGCGAGTTGGGCCCCACAGCATCTTGCTTCCAGCTCTTTGGGAAGCTAAGAAACAACTCACTCTGCACAGTGCTCTTACAGCCTTCCGGGAACATCTCTTCCAAAGGCCTGTGAAACGCAGTTTCTTCGCTGCCTGATCTGGCTGAAGTAGAACTTCTGCTCTGGGTGTGCTACATTGCCCTAGAGCTGAATGGCACAATGCGCAGGCTTCTTTCCAAAGGGCGAGGTGGGGCCCACAGCATCTTGCTTCCAGCTCTTTGGGAATCTAAGAAACAACTCGCTCTGCACAGTGCTCTTACAGCCTACCGGGAACATCTCTTCCAACGGCCTGTGAAACGCAGTTTCTTTGCAGGCCTGATCTGGATGAAGTACAACTTCTGCTCTGGGTGTGCTACATTGCCCTAGAGCTGAAAGGCACAACGTGCAGGCTTCTTACCAAAGGGCGAATGGGCCCCACAGCATCTTGCTTCCAGCTCTTTGGGAAGCTAAGAAACAACTCACACTGCACAGTGCTCTTACAGCCTTCCGGGAACATCTCTTCCAAAGGCCTGTGAAACGCAGTTTCTTCGCAGCCTGAACTGGCTGAAGTAGAACTTCTGCTCTGGGTGTGCTACATTGCCCTAGAGCTGAAAGGCACAATGTGCAGGCTTCTTTCCAAAGGGCGAGTTGGGGCCCACAGCATCTTGCTTCCAGCTCTTTGGGAATCTAAGAAACATCTCGCTCTGCACAGTGCTCTTACAGCCTACCGGGAACATCTCTTCCAAAGGCCTGTGAAACGCAGTTTCTTTGCAGGCCTGATCTGGCTGAAGTAGAACTTCTGCTCTGGGTGTGCTACATTGCCCTAGAGCTGAAAGGCACAATGTGCAGGCTTATTAACAAAGGGCGAGTTCGGCCCCACAGCATCTTGCTTCCAGCTCTTTGGGAAGCTAAGAAACAACTCGCTCTGCACAGTGCTCATACAGCCTTCCGGGAACATCTCTTCCAAAGGCCTGTGAAACGCAGTTTCTTCGCAGCCTGATCTGGCTGAAGTAGAACTTCTGCTCTGGGTGTGCTACATTGCCCTGGAGCTGAAAGGCACAATGTGCAGGCTTCTTTCCAAAGGGCGAGTTGGGCCCCACAGCATCTTGCCTCCAGCTCTTTGGGAATCTAAGAAACAACTCGCTCTGCACAGTGCTCTTACAGCCTACCGGGAACATCTCTTCCAAAGGCCTCTGAAACGCAGTTTCTTTGCAGGCCTGATCTGGCTGAAGTACAACTTCTGCTCTGGGTGTGCTACATTGCCCTAGAGCTGAAAGGCACAACGTGCAGGCTTCTGTCCAAAGGGCGAGTTGGGCCCCACAGCATCTTGCTTCCAGCTCTTTGGGAAGCTAAGAAACAACTCGCTCTGCACAGTGCTCTTACAGCCTACCGGGGACATCTCTTTCAAAGGTCTGTGAAACGCAGTTTCTTTGCAGGCCTTATCTGGATGAAGTACAACGTCTGCTCTGGGTGTGCTACATTGCCCTAGAGGTGAAAGGCACAACGTGCAGGCTTCTTTCCAAAGGGCGAGTTGGGCCCCACAGCATCTTGCTTCCAGCTCTTTGGGAAGCTGGGAAACAACTCGCTCTGCACAGTGCTCTTACAGCCTACCGGGAAAATCTCTTCCAAAGGCCTGTGAAACGCAGTTTCTTTGCAGGCCTGCTCTGGCTGAAGTACAACTTCTGCTCTGGGTGTGCTACATTGCCCTAGAGCTGAAAGGCACAACGTGCAGGCTTCTTTCCCAAGGGCGAGTTGGGCCCCACAGCATCTTGCTTCCAGCTCTTTGGGAAGCTAAGAAACAACTCGCTCTGCACAGTGCTCTTACAGCCTACCGGGAACATCTCTTCCCAAGGCCTGTGAAACTCACTTTCTTTGCAGGCCTGATCTGGCTGAAGTAGAACTTCTGCTCTGGGTGTCCTACATTGCCCTAGAGCTGAAAGGCACAACGTGCAGGCTTCTTTCCCAAGGGCGACTTGGGCCCCACAGCATCTTGCTTCCAGCTCTTTGGGAAACTAAGAAACAACTCGCTCTGCACAGTGCTCTTACAGCCTTCCGGGAACATCTCTTCCAAAGGCCTGTGAAACGCAGTTTCTTCGCAACCTGATCTGGCAGAAGTAGAACTTCTGCTCTGGGTGTGCTACATTGCCCTAGAGCTGAAAGGCACAATGTGCAGGCTTCTTTCCAAAGGGCGAATTGGGGCAAACAGCATCTTGTTTCCAGCTCTTTGGGAATCTAAGAAACATCTCGCTCTGCACAGTGCTCTTACAGCCTACCGGGAACATCTCTTCCAAAGGCCTGTGAAACGCAGTTTCTTTGCAGGCCTGATCTGGATGAAGTACAACTTCTGCTCTGGGTGTGCTACATTGCCCTAGAGCTGAAAGGCACAACGTGCAGGCTTCTGTCCAAAGGGCGAGTTGGGCCCCACAGCATCTTGCTTCCAGCTCTTTGGGAAGCTAAGAAACAACTCACTCTGCACAGTGCTCTTACAGCCTACCGGGAACATCTCTTCCAAAGGCCTCTGAAACGCAGTTTCTTTGCAGGCCTGATCTGGCTGAAGTAGAACTTCTGCTCTGGGTGTGCTACATTGCACTAGAGCTGAAAGGCAAATCGTGCAGGCTTCTTTCCAAAGGGCGAGTTGGGCCCCACAGCATCTTGCTTCCAGCTCTTTGGGAAGCTAAGAAACAACTCGCTCTGAACAGTGCTCTTACAGCCTAGTGGGAACATCTCTTCCAAAGTCCTGTGAAACACAGTTTCTTTGCAGGCCTGATCTGGATGAATTACAACTTCTGCTCTGGGTGTGCTACATTGCCCTAGAGCTGAAAGGCACAATGTGCAGGCTTCTGTCCAAAAGGCGAGTTGGGCCCCACAGCACCTTGCTTCCAGCTCTTTGGGAAGCTAAGAAACAACTCGCTCTGCACAGTGCTCTTACAGCCTACCGGGAACATGTCTTCCAAAGGCCTGTGAAACGCAGTTTCTTCGCAGCCTGATCTGGCTGAAGTAGAACTTCTGCTCTGGGTGTGCTACATTTCCCTAGAGCTGAAAGGCACAATGTGCAGGCTTGTTTCCAAAGGGCGAGTTGGGGCAGACAGCATCTTGCCTCAAGCTCTTTGGGAATCTAAGAAACAACTCGCTCTGCACAGTGCTCTTACAGCCTACCGGGAATATCTCTTCCAAAGGCCTGTGAAACGCAGTTTCTTTGCAAGCCTGATCTGGATGAAGTACAACTTCTGCCCTGGGTGTGCTACATTGCCCTAGAGCTGAAAGGCACAACGTGCAGGCTTCTGTCCAAAGGGCGAGTTGGGCCCCACAGCATCTTGCTTCCAGCTCTTTGGGAAGCTAAGAAACAACTCACTCTGCACAGTGCTCTTACAGCCTACCGGGAACTTCTCTTCCAAAGGCCTGTGAAACACAGTTTCTTTGCAGGCCTGATCTGGCTGAAGTAGAACTTCTTCTCTGGGTGTGCTACATTGCCCTAGAGCTGGAAGGCACAACGTGCAGGCTTCTTTCCAAAGGGCGACTTGGGCCCCACAGAATCTTGCTTCCAGCTCTTTGGGAAGCTAAGAAAGAAGTCGCTCTGCACAGTGCTCTTACAGCCTACCGGAAACATCTCTTCCAAAGGCCTGTGAAACGCAGTTTCTTTGCAGGCCTGATCTGGCTGAAGTAGAACTTCTCCTCTGGGTGTGCTACATTGCCCTAGAGCTTAAAGGCACAACGTGCAGGCTTCTTTCCAAAGGGCGAGTTGGGCCCCACAGCATCTTGCTTCCAGCTCTTTGGGAAGCTAAGAAACAACTCGCTCTGCACAGTGCTCTTACAGCCTACCGGGAGAATCTCTTCCAAAGGCCTGTGAAACGCAGTTTCTTTGCAGGCCTGATCTGGCTGAATTAGAACTTCTGCTCTGGGTGTGCTACATTGCCCTAGAGCTGAAAGGCACAACGTGCAGGCTTCTTTCCAAAGGGCGACTTGGGCCCCACAGCATCTTGCTTCCAGCACTTTGGGAAGCTAAGAAACAACTCGCTCTACACAGTGCTCTTACAGCCTACGGGGAACATCTGTCACAAAGGCCTGTGAAACGCAGTTTCTTTGCAGGCCTGATCTGGCTGAAGTAGAACTTCTGCTCTGGGTGTGCTACATTGCCCTAGAGCTGAAAGGCACAACGTGCAGGCTTCTGTCCAAAGGGCTAGTTGGGCCCCACAGCATCTTGCTTCCAGCTCTTTGGGAAGCTAAGAAACAACTCGCTCTGCACAGTGCTCTTACAGCCTACCGGGAACATCTCTTCCAAAGGCCTGTGAAACGCAGTTTCTTTGCAGGCCTGATCTGGCTGAAGTAGAACATCTGCTCTGGGTGTGCTACATTGCCCTTGAGCTGAAAGGCACAACGTGCAGGCTTCTGTCCAAAGGACGAGATGGGCCACACAGCATCTTGCTTCCAGCTCTTTGGGAAGCTAAGAAACAACTCGCTCTGCACAGTGCTGTTAAATCCTACCGGGAACATCTCTTCCAAAGGCCTGTGAAACGCAGTTTCTTCGCAGGCCTTATCTGCCCTAAGTAGAACTTCAGCTCTGGGTGTGCTACATTGCCCTAGAGATGAAAGGCACAATGTGCAGGCTTCTTAACAAAGGGCGAGTTGGGCCCCACAGCATCTTGCTTCCAGCTCTTTGGGAAGCTAAGAAACAACTCACTCTGCACAGTGCTCTTACAGCCTTCCGGGAACATCTCTTCCAAAGGCCTGTGAAACGCAGTTTCTTCGCTGCCTGATCTGGCTGAAGTAGAACTTCTGCTCTGGGTGTGCTACATTGCCCTAGAGCTGAAAGGCACAATGCGCAGGCTTCTTTCCAAAGGGCGAGGTGGGGCCCACAGCATCTTGCTTCCAGCTCTTTGGGAATCTAAGAAACAACTCGCTCTGCACAGTGCTCTTACAGCCTACCGGGAACATCTCTTCCAACGGCCTGTGAAACGCAGTTTCTTTGCAGGCCTGATCTGGATGAAGTACAACTTCTGCTCTGGGTGTGCTACATTGCCCTAGAGCTGAAAGGCACAACGTGCAGGCTTCTTTCCAAAGGGCGAGTTGGGCCCCACAGCATCTTGCTTCCAGCTCTTTGGGAAGCTAAGAAACAACTCACACTGCACAGTGCTCTTACAGCCTTCCGGGAACATCTCTTCCAAAGGCCTGTGAAACGCAGTTTCTTCGCAGCCTGAACTGGCTGAAGTAGAACTTCTGCTCGTGGTGTGCTACATTGCCCTAGAGCTGAAAGGCACAATGTGCAGGCTTCTTTCCAAAGGGCGAGTTGGGGCCCACAGCATCTTGCTTCCAGCTCTTTGGGAATCTAAGAAACATCTCGCTCTGCACAGTGCTCTTACAGCCTACCGGGAACATCTCTTCCAAAGGCCTGTGAAACGCAGTTTCTTTGCAGGCCTGATCTGGCTGAAGTAGAACTTCTGCTCTGGGTGTGCTACATTGCCCTAGAGCTGAAAGGCACAATGCGCAGGCTTCTTTCCAAAGGGCGAGGTGGGGCCCACAGCATCTTGCTTCCAACTCTTTGGGAATCTAAGAAACAACTCGCTCTGCACAGTGCTCTTACGGCCTACCGGGAACATCTCTTCCAACGGCCTGTGAAACGCAGTTTCTTTGCAGGCCTGATCTGGATGAAGTACAACTTCTGCTCTGGGTGTGCTACATTGCCCTAGAGCTGAAAGGCACAACGTGCAGGCTTCTTTCCAAAGGGCGAGTTGGGCCCCACAGCATCTTGCTTCCAGCTCTTTGGGAAGCTAAGAAACAACTCACACTGCACAGTGCTCTTACAGCCTTCCGGGAACATCTCTTCCAAAGGCCTGTGAAACGCAGTTTCTTCGCAGCCTGAACTGGCTGAAGTAGAACTTCTGCTCTGGGTGTGCTACATTGCCCTAGAGCTGAAAGGCACAATGTGCAGGCTTCTTTCCAAAGGGCGAGTTGGGGCCCACAGCATCTTGCTTCCAGCTCTTTGGGAATCTAAGAAACATCTCGCTCTGCACAGTGCTCTTACAGCCTACCGGGAACATCTCTTCCAAAGGCCTGTGAAACGCAGTTTCTTTGCAGGCCTGATCTGGCTGAAGTAGAACTTCTGCTCTGGGTGTGCTACATTGCCCTAGAGCTGAAAGGCACAATGTGCAGGCTTATTAACAAAGGGCGAGTTCGGCCCCACAGCATCTTGCTTCCAGCTCTTTGGGAAGCTAAGAAACAACTCGCTCTGCACAGTGCTCATAGAGCCTTCCGGGAACATCTCTTCCAAAGGCCTGTGAAACGCAGTTTCTTCGCAGCCTGATCTGGCTGAAGTAGAACTTCTGCTCTGGGTGTGCTACATTGCCCTGGAGCTGAAAGGCACAATGTGCAGGCTTCTTTCCAAAGGGCGAGTTGGGCCCCACAGCATCTTGCTTCCAGCTCTTTGGGAATCTAAGAAACAACTCGCTCTGCACAGTGCTCTTACAGCCTACCGGGAACATCTCTTCCAAAGGCCTCTGAAACGCAGTTTCTTTGCAGGCCTGATCTGGCTGAAGTACAACTTCTGCTCTGGGTGTGCTACATTGCCCTAGAGCTGAAAGGCACAACGTGCAGGCTTCTGTCCAAAGGGCGAGTTGGGCCCCACAGCATCTTGCTTCCAGCTCTTTGGGAAGCTAAGAAACAACTCGCTCTGCACAGTGCTCTTACAGCCTACCGGGGACATCTCTTTCAAAGGTCTGTGAAACGCAGTTTCTTTGCAGGCCTTATCTGGATGAAGTACAACGTCTGCTCTGGGTGTGCTACATTGCCCTAGAGGTGAAAGGCACAACGTGCAGGCTTCTTTCCAAAGGGCGAGTTGGGCCCCACAGCATCTTGCTTCCAGCTTTTTGGGAAGCTAAGAAACAACTCGCTCTGCCCAGTGCTCTTACGGCCTACCGGGAACATCTCTTCCAAAGGCCTGTGAAACGCAGTTTCTTTGCAGGCCTGATCTGGCTGAAGTAGATCTTCTGCTCTGGGTGTGCTACATTGCCCTAGAGCTGAAAGGCACAACGTGCAGGCTTCTTTCCAAAGGGCGAGTTGGGCCCCACAGCATCTTGCTTCCAGCTCTTTGGGAAGCTAAGAAACAACTCACTCTGCACAGTGCTCTTACAGCCTACCGGGAACATCTCTTTCAAAGGCCTGTGAAACGCAGTTTCTTTGCAGGCCTGAACTGTCTGAAGTAGAACTTCTGCTCTGGGTGTGCTACATTGCCCTAGAGCTGAAAGGCACATCGTGCAGGCTTCTTTCCCAAGGGCGAGTTGGGCCCCACAGCATCTTGCTTCCAGCTCTTTTGGAAGCTGAGAAACAACTCGCTCTGCACAGTGCTCTTACAGCCTACCGGGAACATCTCTTCCAAAGGCCTGTGAAACGCAGTTTCTTTGCAGTCCTGATCTGGTTGAAGTAGAACTTCTGCTCTGGGTGTGCTACATTGCCCTAGAGCTGAAAGGCACATCGTGCAGGCTTCTTTCCCTAGGGTGAGTTGGGCCCCACAGCATCTTGCTTCCAGCTCTTTGGGAAGCTGGGAAACAACTCGCTCTGCACAGTGCTCTTACAGCCTCCCGGGAAAATCTCTTCCAAAGGCCTGTGAAACGCAGTTTCTTTGCAGGCCTGATCTGGCTGAAGTACAACTTCTGCTCTGGGTGTGCTACATTGCCCTAGAGCTGAAAGGCACAACGTGCAGGCTTGTTACCAAAGGGCGAGTTGGGGCAGACAGCATCTTGCCTCAAGCTCTTTGGGAATCTAAGAAACAACTCGCTCTGCACAGTGCTCTTACAGCCTACCGGGAATATCTCTTCCAAAGGCCTGTGAAACGCAGTTTCTTTGCAAGCCTGATCTGGATGAAGTACAACTTCTGCCCTGGGTGTGCTACATTGCCCTAGAGCTGAAAGGCACAACGTGCAGGCTTCTTTCCAAAGGGCGACTTGGGCCCCACAGCATCTTGCTTCCAGCACTTTGGGAAGCTAAGAAACAACTCGCTCTACACAGTGCTCTTACAGCCTACGGGGAACATCTGTCACAAAGGCCTGTGAAACGCAGTTTCTTTGCAGGCCTGATCTGGCTGAAGTAGAACTTCTGCTCTGGGTGTGCTACATTGCCCTAGAGCTGAAAGGCACAACGTGCAGGCTTCTGTCCAAAGGGCTAGTTGGGCCCCACAGCATCTTGCTTCCAGCTCTTTGGGAAGCTAAGAAACAACTCGCTCTGCACAGTGCTCTTACAGCCTACCGGGAACATCTCTTCCAACGGCCTGTGAAACGCAGTTTCTTTGCAGGCCTGATCTGGATGAAGTACAACTTCTGCTCTGGGTGTGCTACATTGCCCTAGAGCTGAAAGGCACAACGTGCAGGCTTCTTTCCAAAGGGCGAGTTGGGCCCCACAGCATCTTGCTTCCAGCTCTTTGGGAAGCTAAGAAACAACTCACACTGCACAGTGCTCTTACAGCCTTCCGGGAACATCTCTTCCAAAGGCCTGTGAAACGCAGTTTCTTCGCAGCCTGAACTGGCTGAAGTAGAACTTCTGCTCTGGGTGTGCTACATTGCCCTAGAGCTGAAAGGCACAATGTGCAGGCTTCTTTCCAAAGGGCGAGTTGGGGCCCACAGCATCTTGCTTCCAGCTCTTTGGGAATCTAAGAAACATCTCGCTCTGCACAGTGCTCTTACAGCCTACCGGGAACATCTCTTCCAAAGGCCTGTGAAACGCAGTTTCTTTGCAGGCCTGATCTGGCTGAAGTAGAACTTCTGCTCTGGGTGTGCTACATTGCCCTAGAGCTGAAAGGCACAATGTGCAGGCTTATTAACAAAGGGCGAGTTCGGCCCCACAGCATCTTGCTTCCAGCTCTTTGGGAAGCTAAGAAACAACTCGCTCTGCACAGTGCTCATACAGCCTTCCGGGAACATCTCTTCCAAAGGCCTGTGAAACGCAGTTTCTTCGCAGCCTGATCTGGCTGAAGTAGAACTTCTGCTCTGGGTGTGCTACATTGCCCTGGAGCTGAAAGGCACAATGTGCAGGCTTCTTTCCAAAGGGCGAGTTGGGCCCCACAGCATCTTGCCTCCAGCTCTTTGGGAATCTAAGAAACAACTCGCTCTGCACAGTGCTCTTACAGCCTACCGGGAACATCTCTTCCAAAGGCCTGTGAAAGGCAGTTTCTTTGCAGGCCTGATCTGGCTGAAGTACAACTTCTGCTCTGGGTGTGCTACATTGCCCTAGAGCTGAAAGGCACAACGTGCAGGCTTCTGTCCAAAGGGCGAGTTGGGCCCCACAGCATCTTGCTTCCAGCTCTTTGGGAAGCTGGGAAACAACTCGCTCTGCACAGTGCTCTTACAGCCTACCGGGAACATCTCTTCCAAAGGCCTGTGAAACGCATTTTCTTTGCAGGCCTGATCTGGTTGAAGTAGAACTTCTGCTGTGGGTGTGCTACATTGCCCTAGAGCTGAAAGGCACATCGTGCAGGCTTCTTTCCCAAGGGCGAGTTGGGCCCCACAGCATCTTGCTTCCAGCTCTTTGGGAAGCTGGGAAACAACTCGCTCTGCACAGTGCTCTTACAGCCTACCGGGAAAATCTCTTCCAAAGGCCTGTGAAACGCAGTTTCTTTGCAGGCCTGCTCTGGCTGAAGTACAACTTCTGCTCTGGGTGTGCTACATTGCCCTAGAGCTGAAAGGCACAACGTGCAGGCTTCTTTCCCAAGGGCGAGTTGGGCCCCACAGCATCTTGCTTCCAGCTCTTTGGGAAGCTAAGAAACAACTCGCTCTGCACAGTGCTCTTACAGCCTACCGGGAACATCTCTTCCCAAGGCCTGTGAAACTCACTTTCTTTGCAGGCCTGATCTGGCTGAAGTAGAACTTATGCTCTGGGTGTTCTACATTGCCCTAGAGCTGAAAGGCACAAC
This sequence comes from Equus caballus, assembly GCF_041296265.1. NCBI lineage: Eukaryota > Metazoa > Chordata > Mammalia > Perissodactyla > Equidae > Equus > Equus caballus. The sequence continues at coordinate 25,991,839 of NC_091687.1, forward strand.
GTGCAGGCTTCTTTCCAAAGGGCGACTTGGGCCCCATAGCATCTTGCTTCCAGCTCTTTGTTAAGCTAAGAAACAACTCGCTCTGCACAGTGCTCTTACAGCCTACCGGGAACATCTCTCACAAAGGCCTGTGAAATGCAGTTTCTTTGCAGGCCTGAACTGGCTGAAGTAGAACTTCTGCTCTGGGTGTGCTACTTTGCCCTAGAGCTGAAAGGCACATCGTGCAGGCTTCTTTCCAAAGGGCAAGATGGGCCCCACAGCATCTTGCTTCCAGCTCTTTTGGAAGCTAAGAAACAACTCGCTCTGCACAGTTCTCTTACAGCCTACTGGGAACATCGCTTCCAAAGGCCTGTGAAACGCAGTTTCTTTGCAGGCCTGATCTGGCTGAAGTAGAACTTCTCCTCTGGGTGTGCTACATTGCCCTAGAGCTGAAAGGCACAACGTGCAGGCTTCTTTCCCAAGGGCGACTTGGGCCCCACAGCATCTTGCTTCCAGCACTTTGGGAAGCTAAGAAACAACTCGCTCTGCACAGTGCTCTTACGGCCTACGGGGAACATCTCTCACAAAGGCCTGTGAAACGCAGTTTCTTTGCAGGCCTGATCTGGCTGAAGTAGAACTTCTGCTCTGGGTGTGCTACATTGCCCAAGAGATGAAAGGCACAACGTGCAGGCTTCTTTCCAAAGGGCGACTTGGGCCCCACAGCATCTTGCTTCCAGCTCTTTCGGAAGCTAAGAACCAACTCGCTCTGCACAGTGCTCTTACAGCCTTCCGGGAACATCTCTTCCAAAGGCCTGTGAAACGCAGTTTCTTCGCAGCCTGATCTGGCTGAAGTACAACTTCTGCTCTGGGTGTGCTAAATTGCCCTAGAGCTGAAAGGCACAACGTGCAGGCTTCTTTCCCAAGGGAGAGTTGGGCCCCACAGCATCTTGCTTCCAGCTCTTTGGGAAGCTAAGAAACAACTCGCTCTGCACAGTGCTCTTACAGCCTACCGGGAACATCTCTTCCAAAGGCCTGTGAAACGCAATTTCTTTGCAGGCTTGGTCTGGCTGAAGTAGAACTTCTGCTCTGGGTGTGCTACATTGCCCTAGAGCTGAAAGGCACAACATGCAGGCTTCTTTCCCAAGGGCGAGTTGGGCCCCACAGCATCTTGCTTCCAGGTCTTTGGGAAGCTAAGAAACAACTCGCTCTGCACAGTGCTCTTACAGCATACCGGGAACATCTCTTCCAAAGGCCTGTGAAACGCAGTTTCTTTGCAGGCCTGATCTGGCTGACGTAGAACTTCTGCTCTGGGTGTGCTACATTGCCCTAGAGCTGTAAGGCACATCGAGCAGGATTCTTGCCAAAGGGCGAGTTCGGCCCCACAGCATCTTGCTTCCAGCTCTTTGGGAAGCTAAGAAACAACTCGCTGTGCACAGTGCTCTTACAGCCTACCGGGAACATCTCTTCCAAAGGCCTGTGAAACGCAGTTTCTTTGCAGGCCTGATCTGGCTGAAGTAGAACTTCTGCTCTGGGTGTGCTACATTGCCCTAGAGCTGAAAGGCACAACGTGCAGGCTTCTGTCCAAAGGACGAGTTGGGCCCCACAGCATCTTGCTTCCAGCTCTTTGGGAAGCTAAGAAACAACTCACTCTGCACAGTGCTCTTACAGCCTACCGGGAACATCTCTTCCAAAGGCCTGTGAAACGCAGTTTCTTTGCAGGCCTGATCTGTCTGAAGTAGAACTTCTGCTCTGGGTGTGCTACATTGCCCTAGAGCTGAAAGGCACATCATGCTGGCTTCTTTCCAAAGGGCGAGTTGGGCCCTACAGCATCTTGCTTCCAGCTCTTTTGGAAGCTAAGAAACAACTCGCTCTGCACAGTGCTCTTACAGCCTACCGGGAACATCTCTTCCAAAGGCCTGTGAAACGCAGTTTCTTTGCAGGCATGATCTGGATGAAGTACAACGTCTGCTCTGGGTGTGCTACATTGCCCTAGAGCTGAAAGGCACAACGTGCAGGCTTCGTTCCAAAGGGCGACTTGGACCCCACAGCATCTTGCTTCCAGCTCTTTCGGAAGCTAAGAAACAACTCGCTCTGCACAGTGCTCTTACAGCCTACCGGGAACATCTCCTCCAAAGGCCTGTGAAACGCAGTTGCTTTGCAGGCCTGATCTGGATGAAGTACAACTTCTGCTCTGGGTGTGCTACATTGCCCTAGAGCTGAAAGGCACATCATGCAGGCTTCTTTCCAAAGGGCGAGACGGGCCCCACAGCATCTTGCTTCCAACTCTTTGGGAAGCTAAGAGACAACTCGCTCTGCACAGTGCTCTTACAGCCTACCGGGAACATCTCTTCCAAAGGCCTGTGAAACGCAGTTTCTTTGCAGGCCTGATCTGGCTGAAGTAGAACTTCTGCTCTGGGTGTGCTACATTGCCCTAGAGCTGAAAGGCACAACGTGCAGGCTTCTTTCCCAAGGGCGATTTGGGACCCACAGCATCTTGCTTCCAGCTCTTTGGGAAGCTAAGAAACAACTCGCTCTGCACAGTGCTCTTACAGCCTACCGGGAACATCTCTTCCCAAGGCCTGTGAAACGCACTTTCTTTGCAGGCCTGATCTGGCTGAAGTAGAACTTCTGCTCTGGGTGTTCTACATTGCCCTAGAGCTGAAAGGCACAACGTGCAGGCTTCTTTCCTATGGGCGATTTGGGCCCCATAGCATCTTGCTTGCAGCTCTTTGTTAAGCTATGAAACAACTCGCTCTACACAGTGCTCTTACAGCCTACCGGGAACATCTCTCACAAAGGCCTGTGAAACGCAGTTTCTTTGCAGGCCTGATCTGGCTGAAGTAGAACTTCTGCTCTGGGTCTGCTACTTTTCCCTAGAGCTGAAAGGCACATCGTGCAGGCTTCTTTCCAAAGGGCGAGATGGGCCCCACAGCATCTTGCTTCCAGCTCTTTGGGAAGCTAAGAAACAGCTCGCTCTGCACAGTGCTCTTACAGCCTACCGGGAACATCTCTTCCAAAGGCCTGTGAAACGCAGATTCTTTGCAGGCCTGATCTGGCTGAAGTAGAACTTCTGCTCTGGGTGTGCTACATTGCCCTCGAGCTGAAAGGCACAACGTGCAGGCTTCTGTCCAAAGGGCGAGTTGGGCCCCACAGCATCTTGCTTCCAGCTCTTTGGGAAGCTAAGAATCAACTCGCTCTGCAGAGTGCTCTTACAGCCTACAGGGAACATCTCTTCCAAAGGCCTGTGAAACGCAGTTTCTTTGCAGGCCTGATCTGGATGAAGTACAACGTCTGCTCTGGGTGTGCTACATTGCCCTAGAGCTGAAAGGCACAACGTGCAGGTTTCTTTCCAAAGGGCGAGTTGGGCCCCACAGCATCTTGCTTCCAGCACTTTGGGAAGCTAAGAAACAACTCGCTCTGCACAGTGCTCTTACAGCCTACCGGGAAAATCTCTTCCAAAGGCCTGTGAAATGCAGTTTCTTTGCAGGCCTCATCTGGCTGAAGTAGAACTTCTGCTCTGGGTGTGCTACATTGCCCTAGAGCTGAAAGGCACATCGTGCAGGATTCTTTCCAAAGGGCGAGATGGGCCCCACAGAATCTTGCTTCCAGCTCTTTGGGAAGCTAAGAAACAGCTCGCTCTGCACAAGGCTCTTACAGCCTACCGGGAACATCTCTTCCAAAGGCCTGTGAAACGCAGTTTCTTTGCAGGCCTGATCTGGCTGAAGTAGAACTTCTGCTCTGGGTGTGCTACATTGCCCTAGAGCTGAAAGGCACAACGTGCAGGCTTCTGTCCAAAGGGCGAGTTGGGCCCCACAGCATCTTGCTTCCAGCTCTTTGGCAAGCTAAGAAAGAAATCGCTCTGCACAGTGCTCTTATAGCCTACCGGGAACATCTCTTCCAAAGGCCTGTGAAACGGAGTTTCTTCGCAGGCCTTATCTGCCTTAAGTAGAACTTCTGCTCTGGGTGTGCTACATTTCCCTAGAGCTGAAAGGTACAAAGTGCGGGCTTCTTTCCAAAGGGCGACTTGGGCCCCACAGCATCTTGCTTCCAGCACTTTGGGAAGCTAAGAAACAACTCGCTCTGCACAGTGCTCTTACAGCCTACGGGGAACATTTCTCACAAAGGCCTGTGAAACGCAGTTTCTTTGCAGGCCTGATCTGGATGAAGTACAACGTCTGCTCTGGGTGTGCTACATTGCCCTAGAGCTGAAAGGCACAACGTGCAGGTTTCTTTCCAAAGGGCGAGTTGGGCCCCACAGCATCTTGCTTCCAGCACTTTGGGAAGCTAAGAAACAACTCGCTCTGCACAGTGCTCTTACAGCCTACCGGGAAAATCTCTTCCAAAGGCCTGTGAAATGCAGTTTCTTTGCAGGCCTCATCTGGCTGAAGTAGAACTTCTGCTCTGGGTGTGCTACATTGCCCTAGAGCTGAAAGGCACATCGTGCAGGATTCTTTCCAAAGGGCGAGATGGGCCCCACAGAATCTTGCTTCCAGCTCTTTGGGAAGCTAAGAAACAGCTCGCTCTGCACAAGGCTCTTACAGCCTACCGGGAACATCTCTTCCAAAGGCCTGTGAAACGCAGTTTCTTTGCAGGCCTGATCTGGCTGAAGTAGAACTTCTGCTCTGGGTGTGCTACATTGCCCTAGAGCTGAAAGGCACAACGTGCAGGCTTCTGTCCAAAGGGCGAGTTGGACCCCACAGCATCTTGCTTCCAGCTCTTTGGCAAGCTAAGAAAGAAATCGCTCTGCACAGTGCTCTTATAGCCTACCGGGAACATCTCTTCCAAAGGCCTGTGAAACGGAGTTTCTTCGCAGGCCTTATCTGCCTTAAGTAGAACTTCTGCTCTGGGTGTGCTACATTTCCCTAGAGCTGAAAGGTACAAAGTGCGGGCTTCTTTCCAAAGGGCGACTTGGGCCCCACAGCATCTTGCTTCCAGCACTTTGGGAAGCTAAGAAACAACTCGCTCTGCACAGTGCTCTTACAGCCTACGGGGAACATTTCTCACAAAGGCCTGTGAAACGCAGTTTCTTTGCAGGCCTGATCTGGCTGAAGTAGAACTTCTGCTCTGGGTGTGCTACATTGCCCTAGAGCTGAAAGGCACAACGTGCAGGCTTCTTTCCAAAGGGCGAGTTGGGCCCCACAGCATCTTGCTTCCAGCTCTTTGGGAAGCTAAGAAACAACTCGCTCTGCACAGTGCTCTTACAGCCTACCGGGAACATCTGTTCCAAAGGCCTGTGAAACGCAGTTTCTTTGCAGGCCTGATCTGGCTGAAGTACAACTTCTGCTCTGGGTGTGCTACATTGCCCTAGAGCTGAAAGGCACAACGTGCAGGCTTCTGTCCAAAGGGCGAGTTGGGCCCCACAGCATCTTGCTTCCAGCTCTTTGGGAAGCTAAGAAACAACTCGCTCTGCACAGTGCTCTTACAGCCTACCGGGAACATGTCTTCCAAAGGCCTGTGAAACGCAGTTTCTTTGCAGGCCTGATCTGGCTGAAGTACAACTTCTGCTCTGGGTGTGCTACATTGCCCTAGAGCTGAAAGGCACAAAGTGCAGGCTTCTTTCCAAAGGGCGACTTGGGCCCCACAGCATCTTGCTTCCAGCTCTTTGGCAAGCTAAGAAACAACTCGCTCTGCACAGTGCTCTTACAGCCTACGGGGAACATTTCTCACAAAAGCCTGTGAAACGCAGTTTCTTTGCAGGCCTGATCTGGCTGAAGTACAACTTCTGCTCTGGTTGTGCTACATTTCCCTAGAGCTGAAAGGCACAACGTGCAGGCTTCTTTCCCAAGGGCGAGTTGGGCCCCACAGCATCTTGCTTCCAGCTCTTTGGGAAGCTAAGAAACAACTCGCTCTATACAGTGCTCTTACAGGCTACCGGGAACATCTCTTCCATAGGCCTGTGAAACGCTGTTTCTTTGCAGGCCTTATCTGGCTGAAGTAGAACGTCTGCTCTGGGTGTGCTACATTGCCCTTGAGCTGAAAGGCACATCATGCAGGCTTCTTTCCAAAGGTCGAGATGGGCCCCACATCACCTTGCTTCCAGCACTTTGGGAAGCTAAGAAACAACTCGCTCTGCACAGTGCTCTTACAGCCTACCGGGAACATCTCTTCCAAAGGCCTGTGAAACGCAGTTTCTTTGCAGGCCTGATCTGGATGAAGTACAACTTCTGCTCTGGGTGTGCTACATTGCCCTAGAGCTGAAAGGCACAACGTGCAGGCTTCTGTCCAAAGGGCGAGTTGGGCCCCACAGCATCTTGCTTCCAGCTCTTTGGGAAGCTAAGAAACAACTCGCTCTGCACAGTGCCTTACAGCCTACCAGGAACATCTCTTCCAAAGGCCTGTGAAACGCAGTTTCTTTGCAGGCCTGATCTGGATGAAGTACAACTTCTGCTCTGGGTGTGCTACATTGCCCTAGAGCTGAAAGGCACAAAGTGCAGGCTTCTTTCCAAAGGGCGACTTGGGCCCCAGAGCATCTTGCTTCCAGCACTTTGGGAAGCTAAGAAACAACTCGCTCTGCACAGTGCTCTTACAGCCTACGGGGAACATTTCTCACAAAGGCCTGTGAAACGCAGTTTCTTTGCAGGCCTGATCTGGCTGAAGTAGAACTTCTGCTCTGGGTGTGCTACTTTTCCCTTGAGCTGAAAGGCACAACGTGCAGGCTTCTTTCCAAAGGGCGACTTGGGCCCCACAGCATCTTGCTTCCAGCTCTTTGGGAAGCTAAGAAACAACTCGCTCTGCACAGTGCTCTTACAGCCTACCGGGAACATCTCTTCCAAAGGCCTGTGAAACGCAGTTTCTTTGCAGGCCTGATCAGGCTGAAGTACAACTTCTGCTCTGGTTGTGCTACATTTCCCTAGAGCTGAAAGGCACAACGTGCAGGCTTCTTTCCCAAGGGCGAGTTGGGCCCCACAGCATCTTGCTTCCAGCTCTTTGGGAAGCTAAGAAACAACTCGCTCTATACAGTGCTCTTACAGCCTACCGGGAACATGTCTTCAATAGGCCTGTGAAACGCTGTTTCTTTGCAGGCCTTATCTGGCTGAAGTACAACGTCTGCTCTGGGTGTGCTACATTGCCCTAGAGCTGAAAGGCACATCATGCTGGCTTCTTTCCAAAGGGCGAGTTGGGCCCTACAGCATCTTGCTTCCAGCTCTTTTGGAAGCTAAGAAACAACTCGCTCTGCACAGTGCTCTTACAGCCTACCGGGAACATCTCTTCCAAAGGCCTGTGAAACGCAGTTTCTTTGCAGGCATGATCTGGATGAAGTACAACGTCTGCTCTGGGTGTGCTACATTGCCCTAGAGCTGAAAGGCACAACGTGCAGGATTCTTTCCAAAGGGCGACTTGGACCCCACAGCATCTTGCTTCCAGCTCTTTCGGAAGCTAAGAAACAACTCGCTCTGCACAGTGCTCTTACAGCCTACCGGGAACATCTCCTCCAAAGGCCTGTGAAACGCAGTTGCTTTGCAGGCCTGATCTGGATGAAGTACAACTTCTGCTCTGGGTGTGCTACATTGCCCTAGAGCTGAAAGGCACATCATGCAGGCTTCTTTCCAAAGAGCGAGACGGGCCCCACAGCATCTTGCTTCCAACTCTTTGGGAAGCTAAGAGACAACTCGCTCTGCACAGTGCTCTTACAGCCTACCGGGAACATCTCTTCCAAAGGCCTGTGAAACGCAGTTTCTTTGCAGGCCTGATCTGGCTGAAGTAGAACTTCTGCTCTGGGTGTGCTACATTGCCCTAGAGCTGAAAGGCACAACGTGCAGGCTTCTTTCCCAAGGGCGATTTGGGACCCACAGCATCTTGCTTCCAGCTCTTTGGGAAGCTAAGAAACAACTCGCTCTGCACAGTGCTCTTACAGCCTACCGGGAACATCTCTTCCCAAGGCCTGTGAAACGCACTTTCTTTGCAGGCCTGATCTGGCTGAAGTAGAACTTCTGCTCTGGGTGTTCTACATTGCCCTAGAGCTGAAAGGCACAACGTGCAGGCTTCTTTCCTATGGGCGATTTGGGCCCCATAGCATCTTGCTTGCAGCTCTTTGTTAAGCTATGAAACAACTCGGTCTACACAGTGCTCTTACAGCCTACCGGGAACATCTCTCACAAAGGCCTGTGAAACGCAGTTTCTTTGCAGGCCTGATCTGGCTGAAGTAGAACTTCTGCTCTGGGTCTGCTACTTTTCCCTAGAGCTGAAAGGCACATCGTGCAGGCTTCTTTCCAAAGGGCGAGATGGGCCCCACAGCATCTTGCTTCAAGCTCTTTGGGAAGCTAAGAAACAGCTCGCTCTGCACAGTGCTCTTACAGCCTACCGGGAACATCTCTTCCAAAGGCCTGTGAAACGCAGATTCTTTGCAGGCCTGATCTGGCTGAAGTAGAACTTCTGCTCTGGGTGTGCTACATTGCCCTCGAGCTGAAAGGCACAACGTGCAGGCTTCTGTCCAAAGGGCGAGTTGGGCCCCACAGCATCTTGCTTCCAGCTCTTTGGGAAGCTAAGAATCAACTCGCTCTGCAGAGTGCTCTTACAGCCTACAGGGAACATCTCTTCCAAAGGCCTGTGAAACGCAGTTTCTTTGCAGGCCTGATCTGGATGAAGTACAACGTCTGTTCTGGGTGTGCTACATTGCCCTAGAGCTGAAAGGCACAACGTGCAGGTTTCTTTCCAAAGGGCGAGTTGGGCCCCACAGCATCTTGCTTCCAGCACTTTGGGAAGCTAAGAAACAACTCGCTCTGCACAGTGCTCTTACAGCCTACCGGGAAAATCTCTTCCAAAGGCCTGTGAAATGCAGTTTCTTTGCAGGCCTCATCTGGCTGAAGTAGAACTTCTGCTCTGGGTGTGCTACATTGCCCTAGAGCTGAAAGGCACATCGTGCAGGATTCTTTCCAAAGGGCGAGATGGGCCCCACAGAATCTTGCTTCCAGCTCTTTGGGAAGCTAAGAAACAGCTCGCTCTGCACAAGGCTCTTACAGCCTACCGGGAACATCTCTTCCAAAGGCCTGTGAAACGCAGTTTCTTTGCAGGCCTGATCTGGCTGAAGTAGAACTTCTGCTCTGGGTGTGCTACATTGCCCTAGAGCTGAAAGGCACAACGTGCAGGCTTCTGTCCAAAGGGCGAGTTGGGCCCCACAGCATCTTGCTTCCAGCTCTTTGGCAAGCTAAGAAAGAAATCGCTCTGCACAGTGCTCTTATAGCCTACCGGGAACATCTCTTCCAAAGGCCTGTGAAACGGAGTTTCTTCGCAGGCCTTATCTGCCTTAAGTAGAACTTCTGCTCTGGGTGTGCTACATTTCCCTAGAGCTGAAAGGTACAAAGTGCGGGCTTCTTTCCAAAGGGCGACTTGGGCCCCACAGCATCTTGCTTCCAGCACTTTGGGAAGCTAAGAAACAACTCGCTCTGCACAGTGCTCTTACAGCCTACGGGGAACATTTCTCACAAAGGCCTGTGAAACGCAGTTTCTTTGCAGGCCTGATCTGGCTGAAGTAGAACTTCTGCTCTGGGTGTGCTACATTGCCCTAGAGCTGAAAGGCACAACGTGCAGGCTTCTTTCCAAAGGGCGAGTTGGGCCCCACAGCATCTTGCTTCCAGCTCTTTGGGAAGCTAAGAAACAACTCGCTCTGCACAGTGCTCTTACAGCCTACCGGGAACATCTGTTCCAAAGGCCTGTGAAACGCAGTTTCTTTGCAGGCCTGATCTGGCTGAAGTACAACTTCTGCTCTGGGTGTGCTACATTGCCCTAGAGCTGAAAGGCACAACGTGCAGGCTTCTTTCCCAAGGGCGATTTGGGACCCATAGCATCTTGCTTGCAGCTCTTTGTTAAGCTATGAAACAACTCGCTCTACACAGTGCTCTTACAGCCTACCGGGAACATCTCTCACAAAGGCCTGTGAAACGCAGTTTCTTTGCAGGCCTGATCTGGCTGAAGTAGAACTTCTGCTCTGGGTCTGCTACTTTTCCCTAGAGCTGAAAGGCACATCGTGCAGGCTTCTTTCCAAAGGGCGAGATGGGCCCCACAGCATCTTGCTTCCAGCTCTTTGGGAAGCTAAGAAACAGCTCGCTCTGCACAGTGCTCTTACAGCCTACCGGGAACATCTCTTCCAAAGGCCTGTGAAACGCAGATTCTTTGCAGGCCTGATCTGGCTGAAGTAGAACTTCTGCTCTGGGTGTGCTACATTGCCCTCGAGCTGAAAGGCACAACGTGCAGGCTTCTGTCCAAAGGGCGAGTTGGGCCCCACAGCATCTTGCTTCCAGCTCTTTGGGAAGCTAAGAATCAACTCGCTCTGCAGAGTGCTCTTACAGCCTACAGGGAACATCTCTTCCAAAGGCCTGTGAAACGCAGTTTCTTTGCAGGCCTGATCTGGATGAAGTACAACGTCTGCTCTGGGTGTGCTACATTGCCCTAGAGCTGAAAGGCACAACGTGCAGGTTTCTTTCCAAAGGGCGAGTTGGGCCCCACAGCATCTTGCTTCCAGCACTTTGGGAAGCTAAGAAACAACTCGCTCTGCACAGTGCTCTTACAGCCTACCGGGAAAATCTCTTCCAAAGGCCTGTGAAATGCAGTTTCTTTGCAGGCCTCATCTGGCTGAAGTAGAACTTCTGCTCTGGGTGTGCTACATTGCCCTAGAGCTGAAAGGCACATCGTGCAGGATTCTTTCCAAAGGGTGAGATGGGCCCCACAGAATCTTGCTTCCAGCTCTTTGGGAAGCTAAGAAACAGCTCGCTCTGCACAAGGCTCTTACAGCCTACCGGGAACATCTCTTCCAAAGGCCTGTGAAACGCAGTTTCTTTGCAGGCCTGATCTGGCTGAAGTAGAACTTCTGCTCTGGGTGTGCTACATTGCCCTAGAGCTGAAAGGCACAACGTGCAGGCTTCTGTCCAAAGGGCGAGTTGGGCCCCACAGCATCTTGCTTCCAGCTCTTTGGCAAGCTAAGAAAGAAATCGCTCTGCACAGTGCTCTTATAGCCTACCGGGAACATCTCTTCCAAAGGCCTGTGAAACGGAGTTTCTTCGCAGGCCTTATCTGCCTTAAGTAGAACTTCTGCTCTGGGTGTGCTACATTTCCCTAGAGCTGAAAGGTACAAAGTGCGGGCTTCTTTCCAAAGGGCGACTTGGGCCCCACAGCATCTTGCTTCCAGCACTTTGGGAAGCTAAGAAACAACTCGCTCTGCACAGTGCTCTTACAGCCTACGGGGAACATTTCTCACAAAGGCCTGTGAAACGCAGTTTCTTTGCAGGCCTGATCTGGATGAAGTACAACGTCTGCTCTGGGTGTGCTACATTGCCCTAGAGCTGAAAGGCACAACGTGCAGGTTTCTTTCCAAAGGGCGAGTTGGGCCCCACAGCATCTTGCTTCCAGCACTTTGGGAAGCTAAGAAACAACTCGCTCTGCACAGTGCTCTTACAGCCTACCGGGAAAATCTCTTCCAAAGGCCTGTGAAATGCAGTTTCTTTGCAGGCCTCATCTGGCTGAAGTAGAACTTCTGCTCTGGGTGTGCTACATTGCCCTAGAGCTGAAAGGCACATCGTGCAGGATTCTTTCCAAAGGGCGAGATGGGCCCCACAGAATCTTGCTTCCAGCTCTTTGGGAAGCTAAGAAACAGCTCGCTCTGCACAAGGCTCTTACAGCCTACCGGGAACATCTCTTCCAAAGGCCTGTGAAACGCAGTTTCTTTGCAGGCCTGATCTGGCTGAAGTAGAACTTCTGCTCTGGGTGTGCTACATTGCCCTAGAGCTGAAAGGCACAACGTGCAGGCTTCTGTCCAAAGGGCGAGTTGGGCCCCACAGCATCTTGCTTCCAGCTCTTTGGCAAGCTAAGAAAGAAATCGCTCTGCACAGTGCTCTTATAGCCTACCGGGAACATCTCTTCCAAAGGCCTGTGAAACGGAGTTTCTTCGCAGGCCTTATCTGCCTTAAGTAGAACTTCTGCTCTGGGTGTGCTACATTTCCCTAGAGCTGAAAGGTACAAAGTGCGGGCTTCTTTCCAAAGGGCGACTTGGGCCCCACAGCATCTTGCTTCCAGCACTTTGGGAAGCTAAGAAACAACTCGCTCTGCACAGTGCTCTTACAGCCTACGGGGAACATTTCTCACAAAGGCCTGTGAAACGCAGTTTCTTTGCAGGCCTGATCTGGCTGAAGTAGAACTTCTGCTCTGGGTGTGCTACATTGCCCTAGAGCTGAAAGGCACAACGTGCAGGCTTCTTTCCAAAGGGCGAGTTGGGCCCCACAGCATCTTGCTTCCAGCTCTTTGGGAAGCTAAGAAACAACTCGCTCTGCACAGTGCTCTTACAGCCTACCGGGAACATCTGTTCCAAAGGCCTGTGAAACGCAGTTTCTTTGCAGGCCTGATCTGGCTGAAGTACAACTTCTGCTCTGGGTGTGCTACATTGCCCTAGAGCTGAAAGGCACAACGTGCAGGCTTCTGTCCAAAGGGCGAGTTGGGCCCCACAGCATCTTGCTTCCAGCTCTTTGGGAAGCTAAGAAACAACTCGCTCTGCACAGTGCTCTTACAGCCTACCGGGAACATGTCTTCCAAAGGCCTGTGAAACGCAGTTTCTTTGCAGGCCTGATCTGGCTGAAGTACAACTTCTGCTCTGGGTGTGCTACATTGCCCTAGAGCTGAAAGGCACAAAGTGCAGGCTTCTTTCCAAAGGGCGACTTGGGCCCCACAGCATCTTGCTTCCAGCTCTTTGGCAAGCTAAGAAACAACTCGCTCTGCACAGTGCTCTTACAGCCTACGGGGAACATTTCTCACAAAAGCCTGTGAAACGCAGTTTCTTTGCAGGCCTGATCTGGCTGAAGTACAACTTCTGCTCTGGTTGTGCTACATTTCCCTAGAGCTGAAAGGCACAACGTGCAGGCTTCTTTCCCAAGGGCGAGTTGGGCCCCACAGCATCTTGCTTCCAGCTCTTTGGGAAGCTAAGAAACAACTCGCTCTATACAGTGCTCTTACAGGCTACCGGGAACATCTCTTCCATAGGCCTGTGAAACGCTGTTTCTTTGCAGGCCTTATCTGGCTGAAGTAGAACGTCTGCTCTGGGTGTGCTACATTGCCCTTGAGCTGAAAGGCACATCATGCAGGCTTCTTTCCAAAGGTCGAGATGGGCCCCACAGCACCTTGCTTCCAGCACTTTGTGAAGCTAAGAAACAACTCGCTCTGCACAGTGCTCTTACAGCCTACCGGGAACATCTCTTCCAAAGGCCTGTGAAACGCAGTTTCTTTGCAGGCCTGATCTGGATGAAGTACAACTTCTGCTCTGGGTGTGCTACATTGCCCTAGAGCTGAAAGGCACAACGTGCAGGCTTCTGTCCAAAGGGCGAGTTGGGCCCCACAGCATCTTGCTTCCAGCTCTTTGGGAAGCTAAGAAACAACTCGCTCTGCACAGTGCCTTACAGCCTACCAGGAACATCTCTTCCAAAGGCCTGTGAAACGCAGTTTCTTTGCAGGCCTGATCTGGATGAAGTACAACTTCTGCTCTGGGTGTGCTACATTGCCCTAGAGCTGAAAGGCACAAAGTGCAGGCTTCTTTCCAAAGGGCGACTTGGGCCCCAGAGCATCTTGCTTCCAGCACTTTGGGAAGCTAAGAAACAACTCGCTCTGCACAGTGCTCTTACAGCCTACGGGGAACATTTCTCACAAAGGCCTGTGAAACGCAGTTTCTTTGCAGGCCTGATCTGGCTGAAGTAGAACTTCTGCTCTGGGTGTGCTACTTTTCCCTTGAGCTGAAAGGCACAACGTGCAGGCTTCTTTCCAAAGGGCGACTTGGGCCCCACAGCATCTTGCTTCCAGCTCTTTGGGAAGCTAAGAAACAACTCGCTCTGCACAGTGCTCTTACAGCCTACCGGGAACATCTCTTCCAAAGGCCTGTGAAACGCAGTTTCTTTGCAGGCCTGATCAGGCTGAAGTACAACTTCTGCTCTGGTTGTGCTACATTTCCCTAGAGCTGAAAGGCACAACGTGCAGGCTTCTTTCCCAAGGGCGAGTTGGGCCCCACAGCATCTTGCTTCCAGCTCTTTGGGAAGCTAAGAAACAACTCGCTCTATACAGTGCTCTTACAGCCTACCGGGAACATGTCTTCAATAGGCCTGTGAAACGCTGTTTCTTTGCAGGCCTTATCTGGCTGAAGTACAACGTCTGCTCTGGGTGTGCTACATTGCCCTAGAGCTGAAAGGCACATCATGCTGGCTTCTTTCCAAAGGGCGAGTTGGGCCCTACAGCATCTTGCTTCCAGCTCTTTTGGAAGCTAAGAAACAACTCGCTCTGCACAGTGCTCTTACAGCCTACCGGGAACATCTCTTCCAAAGGCCTGTGAAACGCAGTTTCTTTGCAGGCATGATCTGGATGAAGTACAACGTCTGCTCTGGGTGTGCTACATTGCCCTAGAGCTGAAAGGCACAACGTGCAGGCTTCTGTCCAAAGGGCGAGTTGGGCCCCACAGCATCTTGCTTCCAGCTCTTTGGCAAGCTAAGAAAGAAATCGCTCTGCACAGTGCTCTTATAGCCTACCGGGAACATCTCTTCCAAAGGCCTGTGAAACGGAGTTTCTTCGCAGGCCTTATCTGCCTTAAGTAGAACTTCTGCTCTGGGTGTGCTACATTTCCCTAGAGCTGAAAGGTACAAAGTGCGGGCTTCTTTCCAAAGGGCGACTTGGGCCCCACAGCATCTTGCTTCCAGCACTTTGGGAAGCTAAGAAACAACTCGCTCTGCACAGTGCTCTTACAGCCTACGGGGAACATTTCTCACAAAGGCCTGTGAAACGCAGTTTCTTTGCAGGCCTGATCTGGCTGAAGTAGAACTTCTGCTCTGGGTGTGCTACATTGCCCTAGAGCTGAAAGGCACAACGTGCAGGCTTCTTTCCAAAGGGCGAGTTGGGCCCCACAGCATCTTGCTTCCAGCTCTTTGGGAAGCTAAGAAACAACTCGCTCTGCACAGTGCTCTTACAGCCTACCGGGAACATCTGTTCCAAAGGCCTGTGAAACGCAGTTTCTTTGCAGGCCTGATCTGGCTGAAGTACAACTTCTGCTCTGGGTGTGCTACATTGCCCTAGAGCTGAAAGGCACAACGTGCAGGCTTCTTTCCCAAGGGCGATTTGGGACCCATAGCATCTTGCTTGCAGCTCTTTGTTAAGCTATGAAACAACTCGCTCTACACAGTGCTCTTACAGCCTACCGGGAACATCTCTCACAAAGGCCTGTGAAACGCAGTTTCTTTGCAGGCCTGATCTGGCTGAAGTAGAACTTCTGCTCTGGGTCTGCTACTTTTCCCTAGAGCTGAAAGGCACATCGTGCAGGCTTCTTTCCAAAGGGCGAGATGGGCCCCACAGCATCTTGCTTCCAGCTCTTTGGGAAGCTAAGAAACAGCTCGCTCTGCACAGTGCTCTTACAGCCTACCGGGAACATCTCTTCCAAAGGCCTGTGAAACGCAGATTCTTTGCAGGCCTGATCTGGCTGAAGTAGAACTTCTGCTCTGGGTGTGCTACATTGCCCTCGAGCTGAAAGGCACAACGTGCAGGCTTCTGTCCAAAGGGCGAGTTGGGCCCCACAGCATCTTGCTTCCAGCTCTTTGGGAAGCTAAGAATCAACTCGCTCTGCAGAGTGCTCTTACAGCCTACAGGGAACATCTCTTCCAAAGGCCTGTGAAACGCAGTTTCTTTGCAGGCCTGATCTGGATGAAGTACAACGTCTGCTCTGGGTGTGCTACATTGCCCTAGAGCTGAAAGGCACAACGTGCAGGTTTCTTTCCAAAGGGCGAGTTGGGCCCCACAGCATCTTGCTTCCAGCACTTTGGGAAGCTAAGAAACAACTCGCTCTGCACAGTGCTCTTACAGCCTACCGGGAAAATCTCTTCCAAAGGCCTGTGAAATGCAGTTTCTTTGCAGGCCTCATCTGGCTGAAGTAGAACTTCTGCTCTGGGTGTGCTACATTGCCCTAGAGCTGAAAGACACATCGTGCAGGATTCTTTCCAAAGGGCGAGATGGGCCCCACAGAATCTTGCTTCCAGCTCTTTGGGAAGCTAAGAAACAGCTCGCTCTGCACAAGGCTCTTACAGCCTACCGGGAACATCTCTTCCAAAGGCCTGTGAAACGCAGTTTCTTTGCAGGCCTGATCTGGCTGAAGTAGAACTTCTGCTCTGGGTGTGCTACATTGCCCTAGAGCTGAAAGGCACAACGTGCAGGCTTCTGTCCAAAGGGCGAGTTGGGCCCCACAGCATCTTGCTTCCAGCTCTTTGGCAAGCTAAGAAAGAAATCGCTCTGCACAGTGCTCTTATAGCCTACCGGGAACATCTCTTCCAAAGGCCTGTGAAACGGAGTTTCTTCGCAGGCCTTATCTGCCTTAAGTAGAACTTCTGCTCTGGGTGTGCTACATTTCCCTAGAGCTGAAAGGTACAAAGTGCGGGCTTCTTTCCAAAGGGCGACTTGGGCCCCACAGCATCTTGCTTCCAGCACTTTGGGAAGCTAAGAAACAACTCGCTCTGCACAGTGCTCTTACAGCCTACGGGGAACATTTCTCACAAAGGCCTGTGAAACGCAGTTTCTTTGCAGGCCTGATCTGGCTGAAGTAGAACTTCTGCTCTGGGTGTGCTACATTGCCCTAGAGCTGAAAGGCACAACGTGCAGGCTTCTTTCCAAAGGGCGAGTTGGGCCCCACAGCATCTTGCTTCCAGCTCTTTGGGAAGCTAAGAAACAACTCGCTCTGCACAGTGCTCTTACAGCCTACCGGGAACATCTGTTCCAAAGGCCTGTGAAACGCAGTTTCTTTGCAGGCCTGATCTGGCTGAAGTACAACTTCTGCTCTGGGTGTGCTACATTGCCCTAGAGCTGAAAGGCACAACGTGCAGGCTTCTTTCCCAAGGGCGATTTGGGACCCATAGCATCTTGCTTGCAGCTCTTTGTTAAGCTATGAAACAACTCGCTCTACACAGTGCTCTTACAGCCTACCGGGAACATCTCTCACAAAGGCCTGTGAAACGCAGTTTCTTTGCAGGCCTGATCTGGCTGAAGTAGAACTTCTGCTCTGGGTCTGCTACTTTTCCCTAGAGCTGAAAGGCACAACGTGCAGGTTTCTTTCCAAAGGGCGAGTTGGGCCCCACAGCATCTTGCTTCCAGCACTTTGGGAAGCTAAGAAACAACTCGCTCTGCACAGTGCTCTTACAGCCTACCGGGAAAATCTCTTCCAAAGGCCTGTGAAATGCAGTTTCTTTGCAGGCCTCATCTGGCTGAAGTAGAACTTCTGCTCTGGGTGTGCTACATTGCCCTAGAGCTGAAAGACACATCGTGCAGGATTCTTTCCAAAGGGCGAGATGGGCCCCACAGAATCTTGCTTCCAGCTCTTTGGGAAGCTAAGAAACAGCTCGCTCTGCACAAGGCTCTTACAGCCTACCGGGAACATCTCTTCCAAAGGCCTGTGAAACGCAGTTTCTTTGCAGGCCTGATCTGGCTGAAGTAGAACTTCTGCTCTGGGTGTGCTACATTGCCCTAGAGCTGAAAGGCACAACGTGCAGGCTTCTGTCCAAAGGGCGAGTTGGGCCCCACAGCATCTTGCTTCCAGCTCTTTGGCAAGCTAAGAAAGAAATCGCTCTGCACAGTGCTCTTATAGCCTACCGGGAACATCTCTTCCAAAGGCCTGTGAAACGCAGTTTCTTTGCAGGCCTGATCTGGATGAAGTACAACTTCTGCTCTGGGTGTGCTACATTGCCCTAGAGCTGAAAGGCACAACGTGCAGGCTTCTGTCCAAAGGGCGAGTTGGGCCCCACAGCATCTTGCTTCCAGCTCTTTGGGAAGCTAAGAAACAACTCGCTCTGCACAGTGCCTTACAGCCTACCAGGAACATCTCTTCCAAAGGCCTGTGAAACGCAGTTTCTTTGCAGGCCTGATCTGGATGAAGTACAACTTCTGCTCTGGGTGTGCTACATTGCCCTAGAGCTGAAAGGCACAAAGTGCAGGCTTCTTTCCAAAGGGCGACTTGGGCCCCAGAGCATCTTGCTTCCAGCACTTTGGGAAGCTAAGAAACAACTCGCTCTGCACAGTGCTCTTACAGCCTACGGGGAACATTTCTCACAAAGGCCTGTGAAACGCAGTTTCTTTGCAGGCCTGATCTGGCTGAAGTAGAACTTCTGCTCTGGGTGTGCTACTTTTCCCTTGAGCTGAAAGGCACAACGTGCAGGCTTCTTTCCAAAGGGCGACTTGGGCCCCACAGCATCTTGCTTCCAGCTCTTTGGGAAGCTAAGAAACAACTCGCTCTGCACAGTGCTCTTACAGCCTACCGGGAACATCTCTTCCAAAGGCCTGTGAAACGCAGTTTCTTTGCAGGCCTGATCAGGCTGAAGTACAACTTCTGCTCTGGTTGTGCTACATTTCCCTAGAGCTGAAAGGCACAACGTGCAGGCTTCTTTCCCAAGGGCGAGTTGGGCCCCACAGCATCTTGCTTCCAGCTCTTTGGGAAGCTAAGAAACAACTCGCTCTATACAGTGCTCTTACAGCCTACCGGGAACATGTCTTCAATAGGCCTGTGAAACGCTGTTTCTTTGCAGGCCTTATCTGGCTGAAGTACAACGTCTGCTCTGGGTGTGCTACATTGCCCTAGAGCTGAAAGGCACATCATGCTGGCTTCTTTCCAAAGGGCGAGTTGGGCCCTACAGCATCTTGCTTCCAGCTCTTTTGGAAGCTAAGAAACAACTCGCTCTGCACAGTGCTCTTACAGCCTACCGGGAACATCTCTTCCAAAGGCCTGTGAAACGCAGTTTCTTTGCAGGCATGATCTGGATGAAGTACAACGTCTGCTCTGGGTGTGCTACATTGCCCTAGAGCTGAAAGGCACAACGTGCAGGCTTCTGTCCAAAGGGCGAGTTGGGCCCCACAGCATCTTGCTTCCAGCTCTTTGGCAAGCTAAGAAAGAAATCGCTCTGCACAGTGCTCTTATAGCCTACCGGGAACATCTCTTCCAAAGGCCTGTGAAACGGAGTTTCTTCGCAGGCCTTATCTGCCTTAAGTAGAACTTCTGCTCTGGGTGTGCTACATTTCCCTAGAGCTGAAAGGTACAAAGTGCGGGCTTCTTTCCAAAGGGCGACTTGGGCCCCACAGCATCTTGCTTCCAGCACTTTGGGAAGCTAAGAAACAACTCGCTCTGCACAGTGCTCTTACAGCCTACGGGGAACATTTCTCACAAAGGCCTGTGAAACGCAGTTTCTTTGCAGGCCTGATCTGGCTGAAGTAGAACTTCTGCTCTGGGTGTGCTACATTGCCCTAGAGCTGAAAGGCACAACGTGCAGGCTTCTTTCCAAAGGGCGAGTTGGGCCCCACAGCATCTTGCTTCCAGCTCTTTGGGAAGCTAAGAAACAACTCGCTCTGCACAGTGCTCTTACAGCCTACCGGGAACATCTGTTCCAAAGGCCTGTGAAACGCAGTTTCTTTGCAGGCCTGATCTGGCTGAAGTACAACTTCTGCTCTGGGTGTGCTACATTGCCCTAGAGCTGAAAGGCACAACGTGCAGGCTTCTTTCCCAAGGGCGATTTGGGACCCATAGCATCTTGCTTGCAGCTCTTTGTTAAGCTATGAAACAACTCGCTCTACACAGTGCTCTTACAGCCTACCGGGAACATCTCTCACAAAGGCCTGTGAAACGCAGTTTCTTTGCAGGCCTGATCTGGCTGAAGTAGAACTTCTGCTCTGGGTCTGCTACTTTTCCCTAGAGCTGAAAGGCACATCGTGCAGGCTTCTTTCCAAAGGGCGAGATGGGCCCCACAGCATCTTGCTTCCAGCTCTTTGGGAAGCTAAGAAACAGCTCGCTCTGCACAGTGCTCTTACAGCCTACCGGGAACATCTCTTCCAAAGGCCTGTGAAACGCAGATTCTTTGCAGGCCTGATCTGGCTGAAGTAGAACTTCTGCTCTGGGTGTGCTACATTGCCCTCGAGCTGAAAGGCACAACGTGCAGGCTTCTGTCCAAAGGGCGAGTTGGGCCCCACAGCATCTTGCTTCCAGCTCTTTGGGAAGCTAAGAATCAACTCGCTCTGCAGAGTGCTCTTACAGCCTACAGGGAACATCTCTTCCAAAGGCCTGTGAAACGCAGTTTCTTTGCAGGCCTGATCTGGATGAAGTACAACGTCTGCTCTGGGTGTGCTACATTGCCCTAGAGCTGAAAGGCACAACGTGCAGGTTTCTTTCCAAAGGGCGAGTTGGGCCCCACAGCATCTTGCTTCCAGCACTTTGGGAAGCTAAGAAACAACTCGCTCTGCACAGTGCTCTTACAGCCTACCGGGAAAATCTCTTCCAAAGGCCTGTGAAATGCAGTTTCTTTGCAGGCCTCATCTGGCTGAAGTAGAACTTCTGCTCTGGGTGTGCTACATTGCCCTAGAGCTGAAAGACACATCGTGCAGGATTCTTTCCAAAGGGCGAGATGGGCCCCACAGAATCTTGCTTCCAGCTCTTTGGGAAGCTAAGAAACAGCTCGCTCTGCACAAGGCTCTTACAGCCTACCGGGAACATCTCTTCCAAAGGCCTGTGAAACGCAGTTTCTTTGCAGGCCTGATCTGGCTGAAGTAGAACTTCTGCTCTGGGTGTGCTACATTGCCCTAGAGCTGAAAGGCACAACGTGCAGGCTTCTGTCCAAAGGGCGAGTTGGGCCCCACAGCATCTTGCTTCCAGCTCTTTGGCAAGCTAAGAAAGAAATCGCTCTGCACAGTGCTCTTATAGCCTACCGGGAACATCTCTTCCAAAGGCCTGTGAAACGGAGTTTCTTCGCAGGCCTTATCTGCCTTAAGTAGAACTTCTGCTCTGGGTGTGCTACATTTCCCTAGAGCTGAAAGGTACAAAGTGCGGGCTTCTTTCCAAAGGGCGACTTGGGCCCCACAGCATCTTGCTTCCAGCACTTTGGGAAGCTAAGAAACAACTCGCTCTGCACAGTGCTCTTACAGCCTACGGGGAACATTTCTCACAAAGGCCTGTGAAACGCAGTTTCTTTGCAGGCCTGATCTGGCTGAAGTAGAACTTCTGCTCTGGGTGTGCTACATTGCCCTAGAGCTGAAAGGCACAACGTGCAGGCTTCTTTCCAAAGGGCGAGTTGGGCCCCACAGCATCTTGCTTCCAGCTCTTTGGGAAGCTAAGAAACAACTCGCTCTGCACAGTGCTCTTACAGCCTACCGGGAACATCTGTTCCAAAGGCCTGTGAAACGCAGTTTCTTTGCAGGCCTGATCTGGCTGAAGTACAACTTCTGCTCTGGGTGTGCTACATTGCCCTAGAGCTGAAAGGCACAACGTGCAGGCTTCTTTCCCAAGGGCGATTTGGGACCCATAGCATCTTGCTTGCAGCTCTTTGTTAAGCTATGAAACAACTCGCTCTACACAGTGCTCTTACAGCCTACCGGGAACATCTCTCACAAAGGCCTGTGAAACGCAGTTTCTTTGCAGGCCTGATCTGGCTGAAGTAGAACTTCTGCTCTGGGTCTGCTACTTTTCCCTAGAGCTGAAAGGCACATCGTGCAGGCTTCTTTCCAAAGGGCGAGATGGGCCCCACAGCATCTTGCTTCCAGCTCTTTGGGAAGCTAAGAAACAGCTCGCTCTGCACAGTGCTCTTACAGCCTACCGGGAACATCTCTTCCAAAGGCCTGTGAAACGCAGATTCTTTGCAGGCCTGATCTGGCTGAAGTAGAACTTCTGCTCTGGGTGTGCTACATTGCCCTCGAGCTGAAAGGCACAACGTGCAGGCTTCTGTCCAAAGGGCGAGTTGGGCCCCACAGCATCTTGCTTCCAGCTCTTTGGGAAGCTAAGAATCAACTCGCTCTGCAGAGTGCTCTTACAGCCTACAGGGAACATCTCTTCCAAAGGCCTGTGAAACGCAGTTTCTTTGCAGGCCTGATCTGGATGAAGTACAACGTCTGCTCTGGGTGTGCTACATTGCCCTAGAGCTGAAAGGCACAACGTGCAGGTTTCTTTCCAAAGGGCGAGTTGGGCCCCACAGCATCTTGCTTCCAGCACTTTGGGAAGCTAAGAAACAACTCGCTCTGCACAGTGCTCTTACAGCCTACCGGGAAAATCTCTTCCAAAGGCCTGTGAAATGCAGTTTCTTTGCAGGCCTCATCTGGCTGAAGTAGAACTTCTGCTCTGGGTGTGCTACATTGCCCTAGAGCTGAAAGGCACAAAGTGCAGGCTTCTTTCCAAAGGGCGACTTGGGCCCCACAGCATCTTGCTTCCAGCACTTTGGGAAGCTAAGAAACAACTCGCTCTGCACAGTGCTCTTACAGCCTACGGGGAACATTTCTCACAAAAGCCTGTGAAACGCAGTTTCTTTGCAGGCCTGATCTGGCTGAAGTACAACTTCTGCTCTGGTTGTGCTACATTTCCCTAGAGCTGAAAGGCACAACGTGCAGGCTTCTTTCCCAAGGGCGAGTTGGGCCCCACAGCCTCTTGCTTCCAGCTCTTTGGGAAGCTAAGAAACAACTCGCTCTATACAGTGCTCTTACAGGCTACCGGGAACATCTCTTCCATAGGCCTGTGAAACGCTGTTTCTTTGCAGGCCTTATCTGGCTGAAGTAGAACGTCTGCTCTGGGTGTGCTACATTGCCCTTGAGCTGAAAGGCACATCATGCAGGCTTCTTTCCAAAGGTCGAGATGGGCCCCACAGCACCTTGCTTCCAGCACTTTGTGAAGCTAAGAAACAACTCGCTCTGCACAGTGCTCTTACAGCCTACCGGGGACATCTCTTCCAAAGGCCTGTGAAACGCAGTTTCTTTGCAGGCCTGATCTGGATGAAGTACAACTTCTGCTCTGGGTGTGCTACATTGCCCTAGAGCTGAAAGGCACAACGTGCAGGCTTCTGTCCAAAGGGCGAGTTGGGCCCCACAGCATCTTGCTTCCAGCTCTTTGGGAAGCTAAGAAACAACTCGCTCTGCACAGTGCCTTACAGCCTACCAGGAACATCTCTTCCAAAGGCCTGTGAAACGCAGTTTCTTTGCAGGCCTGATCTGGATGAAGTACAACTTCTGCTCTGGGTGTGCTACATTGCCCTAGAGCTGAAAGGCACAAAGTGCAGGCTTCTTTCCAAAGGGCGACTTGGGCCCCAGAGCATCTTGCTTCCAGCACTTTGGGAAGCTAAGAAACAACTCGCTCTGCACAGTGCTCTTACAGCCTACGGGGAACATTTCTCACAAAGGCCTGTGAAACGCAGTTTCTTTGCAGGCCTGATCTGGCTGAAGTAGAACTTCTGCTCTGGGTGTGCTACTTTTCCCTTGAGCTGAAAGGCACAACGTGCAGGCTTCTTTCCTAAGGGCGACTTGGGCCCCACAGCATCTTGCTTCCAGCTCTTTGGGAAGCTAAGAAACAACTCGCTCTGCACAGTGCTCTTACAGCCTACCGGGAACATCTCTTCCAAAGGCCTGTGAAACGCAGTTTCTTTGCAGGCCTG
Source organism: Equus caballus (assembly GCF_041296265.1). Taxonomy (NCBI): domain Eukaryota; kingdom Metazoa; phylum Chordata; class Mammalia; order Perissodactyla; family Equidae; genus Equus; species Equus caballus. The sequence continues at coordinate 26,015,196 of NC_091687.1, forward strand.
ATCAGGCTGAAGTACAACTTCTGCTCTGGTTGTGCTACATTTCCCTAGAGCTGAAAGGCACAACGTGCAGGCTTCTTTCCCAAGGGCGAGTTGGGCCCCACAGCATCTTGCTTCCAGCTCTTTGGGAAGCTAAGAAACAACTCGCTCTATACAGTGCTCTTACAGCCTACCGGGAACATGTCTTCCATAGGCCTGTGAAACGCTGTTTCTTTGCAGGCCTTATCTGGCTGAAGTAGAACGTCTGCTCTGGGTGTGCTACATTGCCCTTGAGCTGAAAGGCACATCGTGCAGTCTTATTTCCAAAGGTCGAGATGGGCCCCACAGTATCTTGCTTCCAGCTCTTTGGGAAGCTAAGAAACAACTCGCTCTGCACAGTGCTCTTACAGCCTACCGGGAACATCTCTTCCAAAGGCCTGTGAAACGCAGTTTCTTTGCAGGCCTGCTCTGGCTGAAGTACAACTTCTGCTCTGGGTGTGCTACATTGCCCTAGAGCTGAAAGGCACAACGTGCAGGCTTCTGTCCAAAGGGCGAGTTGGGCCCCACAGCATCTTGCTTCCAGCTCTTTGGCAAGCTAAGAAACAACTCGCTCTGCACAGTGCTCTTACAGCCTACCGGGAAAATCTCTTCCAAAGGCCTGTGAAACGCAGTTTCTTTGCAGGTCTGCTCTGGCTGAAGTACAACTTGTGGTCTGGGTGTGCTAAATTGCCCTAGAGCTGAAAGGCACAACGTGCAGGCTTCTTAACAAAGGACGAGTTGGGCCCCACAGCATCTTGCTTCCAGCTCTTTGGGAAACTAAGAAACAACTCGCTCTGCACAGTGCTCTTACAGCCTTCCGGGAACATCTCTTCCAAAGGCCTGTGAAACGCAGTTTCTTTGCAGGCCTGATCTGGCTGAAGTAGAACTTCTGCTCTGGGTGTGCTACATTGCCCTAGAGATGAAAGGCACAACGTGCAGGCTTCGTTCCAAAGGGCGAGTTGGGCCCCACAGCATCTTGCTTCCAGCTCTTTGGGAAGCTAAGAAACAACTCGCTCTGCACAGTGCTCTTACAGCCTACCGGGAACATCTCTTCCAAAGGCCTGTGAAACGCATTTTCTTTGCAGGCCTGATCTGGTTGAAGTAGAACTTCTGCTGTGGGTGTGCTACATTGCCCTAGAGCTGAAAGGCACATCGTGCAGGCTTCTTTCCCAAGGGCGAGTTGGGCCCCACAGCATCTTGCTTCCAGCTCTTTGGGAAGCTGGGAAACAACTCGCTCTGCACAGTGCTCTTACAGCCTACCGGGAAAATCTCTTCCAAAGGCCTGTGAAACGCAGTTTCTTTGCAGGCCTGCTCTGGCTGAAGTACAACTTCTGCTCTGGGTGTGCTACATTGCCCTAGAGCTGAAAGGCACAACGTGCAGGCTTCTTTCCCAAGGGCGAGTTGGGCCCCACAGCATCTTGCTTCCAGCTCTTTGGGAAGCTAAGAAACAACTCGCTCTGCACAGTGCTCTTACAGCCTAGTGGGAACATCTCTTCCAAAGTCCTGTGAAACACAGTTTCTTTGCAGGCCTGATCTGGATGAATTACAACTTCTGCTCTGGGTGTGCTACATTGCCCTAGAGCTGAAAGGCACAATGTGCAGGCTTCTGTCCAAAAGGCGATTTGGGCCCCACAGCATCTTGCTTCCAGCTCTTTGGGAAGCTAAGAAACAACTCGCTCTGCACAGTGCTCTTACAGCCTACCGGGAACATCTCTTCCAAAGGCCTGTGAAACGCAGTTTCTTCGCAGCCTGATCTGGCTGAAGTAGAACTTCTGCTCTGGGTGTGCTACATTGCCCTAGAGCTGAAAGGCACAATGTGCAGGCTTGTTTCCAAAGGGCGAGTTGGGGCAGACAGCATCTTGCCTCAAGCTCTTTGGGAATCTAAGAAACAACTCGCTCTGCACAGTGCTCTTACAGCCTACCGGGAATATCTCTTCCAAAGGCCTGTGAAACGCAGTTTCTTTGCAAGCCTGATCTGGATGAAGTACAACTTCTGCCCTGGGTGTGCTACATTGCCCTAGAGCTGAAAGGCACAACGTGCAGGCTTCTGTCCAAAGGGCGAGTTGGGCCCCACAGCATCTTGCTTCCATCTCTTTGGGAAGCTAAGAAACAACTCACTCTGCACAGTGCTCTTACAGCCTACCGGGAACTTCTCTTCCAAAGGCCTGTGAAACACAGTTTCTTTGCAGGCCTGATCTGGCTGAAGTAGAACTTCTTCTCTGGGTGTGCTACATTGCCCTAGAGCTGGAAGGCACAACGTGCAGGCTTCTTTCCAAAGGGCGACTTGGGCCCCACAGAATCTTGCTTCCAGCTCTTTGGGAAGCTAAGAAAGAAGTCGCTCTGCACAGTGCTCTTACAGCCTACCGGAAACATCTCTTCCAAAGGCCTGTGAAACGCAGTTTCTTTGCAGGCCTGATCTGGCTGAAGTAGAACTTCTCCTCTGGGTGTGCTACATTGCCCTAGAGCTTAAAGGCACAACGTGCAGGCTTCTTTCCAAAGGGCGAGTTGGGCCCCACAGCATCTTGCTTCCAGCTCTTTGGGAAGCTAAGAAACAACTCGCTCTGCCCAGTGCTCTTACAGCCTACCGGGAGCATCTCTTCCAAAGGCCTGTGAAACGCAGTTTCTTTGCAGGCCTGATCTGGCTGAATTAGAACTTCTGCTCTGAGTGTGCTACATTGCCCTAGAGCTGAAAGGCACAACGTGCAGGCTTCTTTCCAAAGGGCGACTTGGGCCCCACAGCATCTTGCTTCCAGCACTTTGGGAAGCTAAGAAACAACTCGCTCTACACAGTGCTCTTACAGCCTACGGGGAACATCTGTCACAAAGGCCTGTGAAACGCAGTTTCTTCGCAGGCCTTATCTGCCCTAAGTAGAACTTCAGCTCTGGGTGTGCTACATTGCCCTAGAGCTGAAAGGCACAATGTGCAGGCTTCTTAACAAAGGGCGAGTTGGGGCCCACAGCATCTTGCTTCCAGCTCTTTGGGAATCTAAGAAACATCTCGCTCTGCACAGTGCTCTTACAGCCTACCGGGAACATCTCTTCCAAAGGCCTGTGAAACGCAGTTTCTTTGCAGGCCTGATCTGGCTGAAGTAGAACTTCTGCTCTGGGTGTGCTACATTGCCCTAGAGCTGAAAGGCACAATGTGCAGGCTTATTAACAAAGGGCGAGTTCGGCCCCACAGCATCTTGCTTCCAGCTCTTTGGGAAGCTAAGAAACAACTCGCTCTGCACAGTGCTCATACAGCCTTCCGGGAACATCTCTTCCAAAGGCCTGTGAAACGCAGTTTCTTCGCAGCCTTATCTGGCTGAAGTAGAACTTCTGCTCTGGGTGTGCTACATTGCCCTGGAGCTGAAAGGCACAATGTGCAGGCTTCTTTCCAAAGGGCGAGTTGGGCCCCACAGCATCTTGCCTCCAGCTCTTTGGGAATCTAAGAAACAACTCGCTCTGCACAGTGCTCTTACAGCCTACCGGGAACATCTCTTCCAAAGGCCTCTGAAACGCAGTTTCTTTGCAGGCCTGATCTGGCTGAAGTACAACTTCTGCTCTGGGTGTGCTACATTGCCCTAGAGCTGAAAGGCACAACGTGCAGGCTTCTGTCCAAAGGGCGAGTTGGGCCCCACAGCATCTTGCTTCCAGCTCTTTGGGAAGCTAAGAAACAACTCGCTCTGCACAGTGCTCTTACAGCCTACCGGGGACATCTCTTTCAAAGGTCTGTGAAACGCAGTTTCTTTGCAGGCCTTATCTGGATGAAGTACAACGTCTGCTCTGGGTGTGCTACATTGCCCTAGAGGTGAAAGGCACAACGTGCAGGCTTCTTTCCAAAGGGCGAGTTGGGCCCCACAGCATCTTGCTTCCAGCTTTTTGGGAAGCTAAGAAACAACTCGCTCTGCCCAGTGCTCTTACGGCCTACCGGGAACATCTCTTCCAAAGGCCTGTGAAACGCAGTTTCTTTGCAGGCCTGATCTGGCTGAAGTAGATCTTCTGCTCTGGGTGTGCTACATTGCCCTAGAGCTGAAAGGCACAACGTGCAGGCTTCTTTCCAAAGGGCGAGTTGGGCCCCACAGCATCTTGCTTCCAGCTCTTTGGGAAGCTAAGAAACAACTCACTCTGCACAGTGCTCTTACAGCCTACCGGGAACATCTCTTTCAAAGGCCTGTGAAACGCAGTTTCTTTGCAGGCCTGAACTGTCTGAAGTAGAACTTCTGCTCTGGGTGTGCTACATTGCCCTAGAGCTGAAAGGCACATCGTGCAGGCTTCTTTCCAAAGGGCGAGTTGGGCCCCACAGCATCTTGCTTCCAGCTCTTTTGGAAGCTAAGAAACAACTCGCTCTGCACAGTGCTCTTACAGCCTACCGGGAACATCTCTTCCAAAGGCCTGTGAAACGCAGTTTCTTTGCAGTCCTGATCTGGTTGAAGTAGAACTTCTGCTCTGGGTGTGCTACATTGCCCTAGAGCTGAAAGGCACATCGTGCAGGCTTCTTTCCCTAGGGTGAGTTGGGCCCCACAGCATCTTGCTTCCAGCTCTTTGGGAAGCTGGGAAACAACTCGCTCTGCACAGTGCTCTTACAGCCTCCCGGGAAAATCTCTTCCAAAGGCCTGTGAAACGCAGTTTCTTTGCAGGCCTGATCTGGCTGAAGTACAACTTCTGCTCTGGGTGTGCTACATTGCCCTAGAGCTGAAAGGCACAACGTGCAGGCTTCTTTCCCAAGGGCGAGTTGGGCCCCACAGCATCTTGCTTCCAGCTCTTTGGGAAGCTAAGAAACAACTCGCTCTGCACAGTGCTCTTACAGCCTACCGGGAACATCTCTTCCCAAGGCCTGTGAAACGCACTTTCTTTGCAGGCCTGATCTGGCTGAAGTAGAACTTCTGCTCTGGATCTGCTACTTTTCCCTAGAGCTGAAAGGCACATCGTGCAGGCTTCTTTAAAAAGGGCGAGATGGGCCCCACAGCATCTTGCTTCCAGCTCTTTGGGAAGCTAAGAAACAGCTCGCTCTGCACAGTGCTCTTACAGCCTACCGGGAACATCTCTTCCAAAGGCCTGTGAAACGCATTTTCTTTGCAGGCCTGATCTGGCTGAAGTAGAACTTCTGCTCTGGGTGTGCTACATTGCCCTAGAGCTGTAAGGCACAACGTGCAGGATTCTTGCCAAAGGGCGAGTTCGGCCCCACAGCATCTTGCTTCCAGATCTGTGGGAAGCTAAGAAACAACTCGCTCTGCACAGTGCTCTTACAGCCTACCGGGAACATCTCTTCCCAAGGCCTGTGAAACGCAGTTTCTTTGCAGGCCTGATCTGGCTGAAGTAGAACTTCTGCTCTGGGTGTGCTACATTGCCCTAGAGCTGAAAGGCACAATGTGCAGGCTTCTGTCCAAAGGGCGAGTTGGGCCCCACAGCATCTTGCTTCCAGCTCTTTGGCAAGCTAAGAAACAACTCACTCTGCACAGTGCTCTTACAGCCTACCGGGAACATCTCTTCCAAAGGCCTGTGAAACGCAGTTTCTTTGCAGGCCTGATCTGTCTGAAGTAGAACTTCTGCTCTGGGTGTGCTACATTGCCCTAGAGCTGAAAGGCACATCGTGCAGGCTTCTTTCCAAAGGGCGAGTTGGGCCCTACATCATCTTGCTTCCAGCTCTTTTGGAAGCTAAGAAACAACTCGCTGTGCACAGTGCTCTTACAGCCTACCGGGAACATCTCTTCCAAAGGCCTGTGAAACGCAGATTCTTTGCAGGCCTGATCTGGATGAAGTACAACTTCTGCTCTGGGTGTGCTACATGGCCCTAGAGCTGAAAGGCACATCATGTAGGCTTCTTTCCAAAGGGCCAGACGGGCCCCACAGCATCTTGCTTCCAGCTCTTTGGGAAGATAAGAAACAACTCGCTCTGCACAGTGCTCTTACAGCCTACAGGGAACTTCTCTTCCAAAGGCCTGTGAAACGCAGTTTCTTTGCAGGCCTGATCTGGCTGAAGTAGAACTTCTGCTCTGGGTGTGCTACGTTGCCCTAGAGCTGAAAGGCACAACGTGCAGGCTTCTGACCAAAGGGCGAGTTGGGCCCCACAGCATCTTGCTTCCTAGCTCTTAGGGAAGCTAAGAAACAACTCGCTCTGCACAGTGCTCTTACAGCCTACCGGGGACATCTCTTCCAAAGGTCTGTGAAACGCAGTTTCTTTGCAGGCCTTATCTGGATGAAGTACAACGTCTGCTCTGGGTGTGCTACATTGCCCTAGAGGTGAAAGGCACAACGTGCAGGCTTCTTTCCAAAGGGCGAGTTGGGCCCCACAGCATCTTGCTTCCAGCTTTTTGGGAAGCTAAGAAACAACTCGCTCTGCCCAGTGCTCTTACAGCCTACCGGGAACATCTCTTCCAAAGGCCTGTGAAACGCAGCTTCTTTGCAGGCCTGATCTGGCTGAAGTAGAACTTCTGCTCTGGGTGTGCTACATTGCCCTAGAGATGAAAGGCACAACGTGCAGGCTTCGTTCCAAAGGGCGAGTTGGGCCCCACAGCATCTTGCTTCCAGCTCTTTGGGAAGCTAAGAAACAACTCGCTCTGCACAGTGCTCTTACAGCCTACCGGGAACATCTCTTCCCAAGGCCTGTGAAACTCTCTTTCTTTGCAGGCCTGATCTGGCTGAAGTAGAACTTCTGCTCTGGGTGTTCTACATTGCCCTAGAGCTGAAAGGCACAACGTGCAGGCTTCTTTCCCAAGGGCGACTTGGGCCCCACAGCATCTTGCTTCCAGCTCTTTGGGAAACTAAGAAACAACTCGCTCTGCACAGTGCTCTTACAGCCTTCCGGGAACATCTCTTCCAAAGGCCTGTGAAACGCAGTTTCTTCGCAACCTGATCTGGCAGAAGTAGAACTTCTGCTCTGGGTGTGCTACATTGCCCTAGAGCTGAAAGGCACAATGTGCAGGCTTCTTTCCAAAGGGCGAATTGGGGCAAACAGCATCTTGTTTCCAGCTCTTTGGGAATCTATGAAACATCTCGCTCTGCACAGTGCTCTTACAGCCTACCGGGAACATCTCTTCCAAAGGCCTGTGAAACGCAGTTTCTTTGCAGGCCTGATCTGGATGAAGTACAACTTCTGCTCTGGGTGTGCTACATTGCCCTAGAGCTGAAAGGCACAACGTGCAGGCTTCTGTCCAAAGGGCGAGTTGGGCCCCACAGCATCTTGCTTCCAGCTCTTTGGGAAGCTAAGAAACAACTCGCTCTGCACAGTGCTCTTACAGCCTACCGGGAACATGTCTTCCAAAGGCCTGTGAAACGCAGTTTCTTCGCAGCCTGATCTGGCTGAAGTAGAACTTCTGCTCTGGGTGTGCTACATTTCCCTAGAGCTGAAAGGCACAATGTGCAGGCTTGTTTCCAAAGGGCGAGTTGGGGCAGACAGCATCTTGCCTCAAGTTCTTTGGGAATCTAAGAAACAACTCGCTCTGCACAGTGCTCTTACAGCCTACCGGGAATATCTCTTCCAAAGGCCTGTGAAACGCAGTTTCTTTGCAAGCCTGATCTGGATGAAGTACAACTTCTGCCCTGGGTGTGCTACATTGCCCTAGAGCTGAAAGGCACAACGTGCAGGCTTCTGTCCAAAGGGCTAGTTGGGCCCCACAGCATCTTGCTTCCAGCTCTTTGGGAAGCTAAGAAACAACTCACTCTGCACAGTGCTCTTACAGCCTACTGGGAACTTCTCTTCCAAAGGCCTGTGAAACACAGTTTCTTTGCAGGCCTGATCTGGCTGAAGTAGAACTTCTTCTCTGGGTGTGCTACATTGCCCTAGAGCTGGAAGGCACAACGTGCAGGCTTCTTTCCAAAGGGCGACTTGGGCCCCACAGAATCTTGCTTCCAGCTCTTTGGGAAGCTAAGAAAGAAGTCGCTCTGCACAGTGCTCTTACAGCCTACCGGAAACATCTCTTCCAAAGGCCTGTGAAACGCAGTTTCTTTGCAGGCCTGATCTGGCTGAAGTAGAACTTCTCCTCTGGGTGTGCTACATTGCCCTAGAGCTTAAAGGCACAACGTGCAGGCTTCTTTCCAAAGGGCGAGTTGGGCCCCACAGCATCTTGCTTCCAGCTCTTTGGGAAGCTAAGAAACAACTCGCTCTGCCCAGTGCTCTTACAGCCTACCGGGAGCATCTCTTCCAAAGGCCTGTGAAACGCAGTTTCTTTGCAGGCCTGATCTGGCTGAATTAGAACTTCTGCTCTGGGTGTGCTACATTGCCCTAGAGCTGAAAGGCACAACGTGCAGGCTTCTTTCCAAAGGGCGACTTGGGCCCCACAGCATCTTGCTTCCAGCACTTTGGGAAGCTAAGAAACAACTCGCTCTACACAGTGCTCTTACAGCCTATGGGGAACATCTGTCACAAAGGCCTGTGAAACGCAGTTTCTTTGCAGGCCTGATCTGGCTGAAGTAGAACTTCTGCTCTGGGTGTGCTACATTGCCCTAGAGCTGAAAGGCACAATGTGCAGGCTTATTAACAAAGGGCGAGTTCGGCCCCACAGCATCTTGCTTCCAGCTCTTTGGGAAGCTAAGAAACAACTCGCTCTGCACAGTGCTCATACAGCCTTCCGGGAACATCTCTTCCAAAGGCCTGTGAAACGCAGTTTCTTCGCAGCCTGATCTGGCTGAAGTAGAACTTCTGCTCTGGGTGTGCTACATTGCCCTGGAGCTGAAAGGCACAATGTGCAGGCTTCTTTCCAAAGGGCGAGTTGGGCCCCACAGCATCTTGCCTCCAGCTCTTTGGGAATCTAAGAAACAACTCGCTCTGCACAGTGCTCTTACAGCCTACCGGGAACATCTCTTCCAAAGGCCTCTGAAACGCAGTTTCTTTGCAGGCCTGATCTGGCTGAAGTAGGACTTCTGCTCTGGGTGTGCTACATTGCCCTAGAGCTGAAAGGCACAACGTGCAGGCTTCTGTCCAAAGGGCGAGTTGGGCCCCACAGCATCTTGCTTCCAGCTCTTTGGGAAGCTAAGAAACAACTCACTCTGCACAGTGCTCTTACAGCCTACCGGGAACATCTCTTTCAAAGGCCTGTGAAACGCAGTTTCTTTGCAGGCCTGAACTGTCTGAAGTAGAACTTCTGCTCTGGGTGTGCTACATTGCCCTAGAGCTGAAAGGCACATCGTGCAGGCTTCTTTCCAAAGGGCGAGTTGGGCCCCACAGCATCTTGCTTCCAGCTCTTTTGGAAGCTAAGAAACAACTCGCTCTGCACAGTGCTCTTACAGCCTACCGGGAACATCTCTTCCAAAGGCCTGTGAAACGCAGTTTCTTTGCAGTCCTGATCTGGTTGAAGTAGAACTTCTGCTCTGGGTGTGCTACATTGCCCTAGAGCTGAAAGGCACATCGTGCAGGCTTCTTTCCCTAGGGTGAGTTGGGCCCCACAGCATCTTGCTTCCAGCTCTTTGGGAAGCTGGGAAACAACTCGCTCTGCACAGTGCTCTTACAGCCTCCCGGGAAAATCTCTTCCAAAGGCCTGTGAAACGCAGTTTCTTTGCAGGCCTGATCTGGCTGAAGTACAACTTCTGCTCTGGGTGTGCTACATTGCCCTAGAGCTGAAAGGCACAACGTGCAGGCTTCTTTCCCAAGGGCGAGTTGGGCCCCACAGCATCTTGCTTCCAGCTCTTTGGGAAGCTAAGAAACAACTCGCTCTGCACAGTGCTCTTACAGCCTACCGGGAACATCTCTTCCCAAGGCCTGTGAAACGCACTTTCTTTGCAGGCCTGATCTGGCTGAAGTAGAACTTCTGCTCTGGATCTGCTACTTTTCCCTAGAGCTGAAAGGCACATCGTGCAGGCTTCTTTAAAAAGGGCGAGATGGGCCCCACAGCATCTTGCTTCCAGCTCTTTGGGAAGCTAAGAAACAGCTCGCTCTGCACAGTGCTCTTACAGCCTACCGGGAACATCTCTTCCAAAGGCCTGTGAAACGCATTTTCTTTGCAGGCCTGATCTGGCTGAAGTAGAACTTCTGCTCTGGGTGTGCTACATTGCCCTAGAGCTGTAAGGCACATCGAGCAGGATTCTTGCCAAAGGGCGAGTTCGGCCCCACAGCATCTTGCTTCCAGATCTGTGGGAAGCTAAGAAACAACTCGCTCTGCACAGTGCTCTTACAGCCTACCGGGAACATCTCTTCCCAAGGCCTGTGAAACGCAGTTTCTTTGCAGGCCTGATCTGGCTGAAGTAGAACTTCTGCTCTGGGTGTGCTACATTGCCCTAGAGCTGAAAGGCACAATGTGCAGGCTTCTGTCCAAAGGGCGAGTTGGGCCCCACAGCATCTTGCTTCCAGCTCTTTGGGAAGCTAAGAAACAACTCGCTCTGAACAGTGCTCTTACAGCCTAGTGGGAACATCTCTTCCAAAGTCCTGTGAAACACAGTTTCTTTGCAGGCCTGATCTGGATGAATTACAACTTCTGCTCTGGGTGTGCTACATTGCCCTAGAGCTGAAAGGCACAATGTGCAGGCTTCTGTCCAAAAGGCGAGTTGGGCCCCACAGCATCTTGCTTCCAGCTCTTTGGGAAGCTAAGAAACAACTCGCTCTGCACAGTGCTCTTACAGCCTACCGGGAACACGTCTTCCAAAGGCCTGTGAAACGCAGTTTCTTCGCAGCCTGATCTGGCTGAAGTAGAACTTCTGCTCTGGGTGTGCTACATTTCCCTAGAGCTGAAAGGCACAATGTGCAGGCTTGTTTCCAAAGGGCGAGTTGGGGCAGACAGTATCTTGCCTCAAGTTCTTTGGGAATCTAAGAAACAACTCGCTCTGCACAGTGCTCTTACAGCCTACCGGGAATATCTCTTCCAAAGGCCTGTGAAACGCAGTTTCTTTGCAAGCCTGATCTGGATGAAGTACAACTTCTGCCCTGGGTGTGCTACATTGCCCTAGAGCTGAAAGGCACAACGTGCAGGCTTCTGTCCAAAGGGCTAGTTGGGCCCCACAGCATCTTGCTTCCAGCTCTTTGGGAAGCTAAGAAACAACTCACTCTGCACAGTGCTCTTACAGCCTACTGGGAACTTCTCTTCCAAAGGCCTGTGAAACACAGTTTCTTTGCAGGCCTGATCTGGCTGAAGTAGAACTTCTTCTCTGGGTGTGCTACATTGCCCTAGAGCTGGAAGGCACAACGTGCAGGCTTCTTTCCAAAGGGCGACTTGGGCCCCACAGAATCTTGCTTCCAGCTCTTTGGGAAGCTAAGAAAGAAGTCGCTCTGCACAGTGCTCTTACAGCCTACCGGAGACATCTCTTCCAAAGGCCTGTGAAACGCAGTTTCTTTGCAGGCCTGATCTGGCTGAAGTAGAACTTCTCCTCTGGGTGTGCTACATTGCCCTAGAGCTTAAAGGCACAACGTGCAGGCTTCTTTCCAAAGGGCGAGTTGGGCCCCACAGCATCTTGCTTCCAGCTCTTTGGGAAGCTAAGAAACAACTCGCTCTGCCCAGTGCTCTTACAGCCTACCGGGAGCATCTCTTCCAAAGGCCTGTGAAACGCAGTTTCTTTGCAGGCCTGATCTGGCTGAATTAGAACTTCTGCTCTGGGTGTGCTACATTGCCCTAGAGCTGAAAGGCACAACGTGCAGGCTTCTTTCCAAAGGGCGACTTGGGCCCCACAGCATCTTGCTTCCAGCACTTTGGGAAGCTAAGAAACAACTCGCTCTACACAGTGCTCTTACAGCCTATGGGGAACATCTGTCACAAAGGCCCGTGAAACGCAGTTTCTTTGCAGGCCTGATCTGGCTGAAGTAGAACTTCTGCTCTGGGTGTGCTACATTGCCCTAGAGCTGAAAGGCACAACGTGCAGGCTTCTGTCCAAAGGGCTAGTTGGGCCCCAAAGCATCTTGCTTCCAGCTCTTTGGGAAGCTAAGAAACAACTCGCTCTGCACAGTGCTCTTACAGCCTACCGGGAACATCTCTTCCAAAGGCCTGTGAAACGCAGTTTCTTTGCAGGCCTGATCTGGCTGAAGTAGAACATCTGCTCTGGGTGTGCTACATTGCCCTTAGCTGAAAGGCACAACGTGAAGGCTTCTGTCCAAAGGACGAGACGGGCCACACAGCATCTTGCTTCCAGCTCTTTGGGAAGCTAAGAAACAACTCGCTCTGCACAGTGCTGTTAAATCCTACCGGGAACATCTCTTCCAAAGGCCTGTGAAACGCAGTTTCTTCGCAGGCCTTATCTGCCCTAAGTAGAACTTCAGCTCTGGGTGTGCTACATTGCCCTAGAGCTGAAAGGCACAACGTGCAGGCTTCTTTCCAAAGGGCGAGTTGGGCCCCACAGCATCTTGCTTCCAGCTCTTTGGGAAGCTAAGAAACAACTCACACTGCACAGTGCTCTTACAGCCTTCCGGGAACATCTCTTCCAAAGGCCTGTGAAACGCAGTTTCTTCGCAGCCTGAACTGGCTGAAGTAGAACTTCTGCTCTGGGTGTGCTACATTGCCCTAGAGCTGAAAGGCACAATGTGCAGGCTTCTTTCCAAAGGGCGAGTTGGGGCCCACAGCATCTTGCTTCCAGCTCTTTGGGAATCTAAGAAACATCTCGCTCTGCACAGTGCTCTTACAGCCTACCGGGAACATCTCTTCCAAAGGCCTGTGAAACGCAGTTTCTTTGCAGGCCTGATCTGGCTGAAGTAGAACTTCTGCTCTGGGTGTGCTACATTGCCCTAGAGCTGAAAGGCACAATGTGCAGGCTTATTAACAAAGGGCGAGTTCGGCCCCACAGCATCTTGCTTCCAGCTCTTTGGGAAGCTAAGAAACAACTCGCTCTGCACAGTGCTCATACAGCCTTCCGGGAACATCTCTTCCAAAGGCCTGTGAAACGCAGTTTCTTCGCAGCCTGATCTGGCTGAAGTAGAACTTCTGCTCTGGGTGTGCTACATTGCCCTGGAGCTGAAAGGCACAATGTGCAGGCTTCTTTCCAAAGGGCGAGTTGGGCCCCACAGCATCTTGCCTCCAGCTCTTTGGGAATCTAAGAAACAACTCGCTCTGCACAGTGCTCTTACAGCCTACCGGGAACATCTCTTCCAAAGGCCTCTGAAACGCAGTTTCTTTGCAGGCCTGATCTGGCTGAAGTACAACTTCTGCTCTGGGTGTGCTACATTGCCCTAGAGCTGAAAGGCACAACGTGCAGGCTTCTGTCCAAAGGGCGAGTTGGGCCCCACAGCATCTTGCTTCCAGCTCTTTGGGAAGCTGGGAAACAACTCGCTCTGCACAGTGCTCTTACAGCCTACCGGGAACATCTCTTCCAAAGGCCTGTGAAACGCATTTTCTTTGCAGGCCTGATCTGGTTGAAGTAGAACTTCTGCTGTGGGTGTGCTACATTGCCCTAGAGCTGAAAGGCACATCGTGCAGGCTTCTTTCCCAAGGGCGAGTTGGGCCCCACAGCATCTTGCTTCCAGCTCTTTGGGAAGCTGGGAAACAACTCGCTCTGCACAGTGCTCTTACAGCCTACCGGGAAAATCTCTTCCAAAGGCCTGTGAAACGCAGTTTCTTTGCAGGCCTGCTCTGGCTGAAGTACAACTTCTGCTCTGGGTGTGCTACATTGCCCTAGAGCTGAAAGGCACAACGTGCAGGCTTCTTTCCCAAGGGCGAGTTGGGCCCCACAGCATCTTGCTTCCAGCTCTTTGGGAAGCTAAGAAACAACTCGCTCTGCACAGTGCTCTTACAGCCTACCGGGAACATCTCTTCCCAAGGCCTGTGAAACTCACTTTCTTTGCAGGCCTGATCTGGCTGAAGTAGAACTTATGCTCTGGGTGTTCTACATTGCCCTAGAGCTGAAAGGCACAACGTGCAGGCTTCTTTCCAAAGGGCGACTTGGGCCCCATAGCATCTTGCTTCCAGCTCTTTGTTAAGCTAAGAAACAACTCGCTCTGCACAGTGCTCTTACAGCCTACCGGGAAGATCTCTCACAAAGGCCTGTGAAACGCAGTTTCTTTGCAGGCCTGAACTGGCTGAAGTAGAACTTCTGCTCTGGGTGTGCTACTTTGCCCTAGAGCTGAAAGGCACATCGTGCAGGCTTCTTTCCAAAGGGCAAGATGGGCCCCACAGCATCTTGCTTCCAGCTCTTTTGGAAGCTAAGAAACAACTCGCTCTGCACAGTTCTCTTACAGCCTACTGGGAACATCGCTTCCAAAGGCCTGTGAAACGCAGTTTCTTTGCAGGCCTGATCTGGCTGAAGTAGAACTTCTCCTCTGGGTGTGCTACATTGCCCTAGAGCTGAAAGGCACAACGTGCAGGCTTCTTTCCCAAGGGCGACTTGGGCCCCACAGCATCTTGCTTCCAGCACTTTGGGAAGCTAAGAAACAACTCGCTCTGCACAGTGCTCTTACGGCCTACGGGGAACATCTCTCACAAAGGCCTGTGAAACGCAGTTTCTTTGCAGGCCTGATCTGGCTGAAGTAGAACTTCTGCTCTGGGTGTGCTACATTGCCCAAGAGATGAAAGGCACAACGTGCAGGCTTCTTTCCAAAGGGCGACTTGGGCCCCACAGCATCTTGCTTCCAGCTCTTTCGGAAGCTAAGAACCAACTCGCTCTGCACAGTGCTCTTACAGCCTTCCGGGAACATCTCTTCCAAAGGCCTGTGAAACGCAGTTTCTTCGCAGCCTGATCTGGCTGAAGTACAACTTCTGCTCTGGGTGTGCTAAATTGCCCTAGAGCTGAAAGGCACAACGTGCAGGCTTCTTTCCCAAGGGAGAGTTGGGCCCCACAGCATCTTGCTTCCAGCTCTTTGGGAAGCTAAGAAACAACTCGCTCTGCACAGTGCTCTTACAGCCTACCGGGAACATCTCTTCCAAAGGCCTGTGAAACGCAATTTCTTTGCAGGCTTGGTCTGGCTGAAGTAGAACTTCTGCTCTGGGTGTGCTACATTGCCCTAGAGCTGAAAGGCACAACATGCAGGCTTCTTTCCCAAGGGCGAGTTGGGCCCCACAGCATCTTGCTTCCAGGTCTTTGGGAAGCTAAGAAACAACTCGCTCTGCACAGTGCTCTTACAGCATACCGGGAACATCTCTTCCAAAGGCCTGTGAAACGCAGTTTCTTTGCAGGCCTGATCTGGCTGACGTAGAACTTCTGCTCTGGGTGTGCTACATTGCCCTAGAGCTGTAAGGCACATCGAGCAGGATTCTTGCCAAAGGGCGAGTTCGGCCCCACAGCATCTTGCTTCCAGGTCTTTGGGAAGCTAAGAAACAACTCGCTGTGCACAGTGCTCTTACAGCCTACCGGGAACATCTCTTCCAAAGGCCTGTGAAACGCAGTTTCTTTGCAGGCCTGATCTGGCTGAAGTAGAACTTCTGCTCTGGGTGTGCTACATTGCCCTAGAGCTGAAAGGCACATCATGCAGGCTTCTTTCCAAAGGGCGAGACGGGCCCCACAGCATCTTGCTTCCAACTCTTTGGGAAGCTAAGAGACAACTCGCTCTGCACAGTGCTCTTACAGCCTACCGGGAACATCTCTTCCAAAGGCCTGTGAAACGCAGTTTCTTTGCAGGCCTGATCTGGCTGAAGTAGAACTTCTGCTCTGGGTGTGCTACATTGCCCTAGAGCTGAAAGGCACAACGTGCAGGCTTCTTTCCCAAGGGCGATTTGGGACCCACAGCATCTTGCTTCCAGCTCTTTGGGAAGCTAAGAAACAACTCGCTCTGCACAGTGCTCTTACAGCCTACCGGGAACATCTCTTCCCAAGGCCTGTGAAACGCACTTTCTTTGCAGGCCTGATCTGGCTGAAGTAGAACTTCTGCTCTGGGTGTTCTACATTGCCCTAGAGCTGAAAGGCACAACGTGCAGGCTTCTTTCCTATGGGCGATTTGGGCCCCATAGCATCTTGCTTGCAGCTCTTTGTTAAGCTATGAAACAACTCGCTCTACACAGTGCTCTTACAGCCTACCGGGAACATCTCTCACAAAGGCCTGTGAAACGCAGTTTCTTTGCAGGCCTGATCTGGCTGAAGTAGAACTTCTGCTCTGGGTGTGCTACATTGCCCTAGAGCTGAAAGGCACATCGTGCAGGATTCTTTCCAAAGGGCGAGATGGGCCCCACAGAATCTTGCTTCCAGCTCTTTGGGAAGCTAAGAAACAGCTCGCTCTGCACAAGGCTCTTACAGCCTACCGGGAACATCTCTTCCAAAGGCCTGTGAAACGCAGTTTATTTGCAGGCCTGATCTGGCTGAAGTAGAACTTCTGCTCTGGGTGTGCTACATTGCCCTAGAGCTGAAAGGCACAACGTGCAGGCTTCTGTCCAAAGGGCGAGTTGGGCCCCACAGCATCTTGCTTCCAGCTCTTTGGCAAGCTAAGAAAGAAATCGCTCTGCACAGTGCTCTTATAGCCTACCGGGAACATCTCTTCCAAAGGCCTGTGAAACGGAGTTTCTTCGCAGGCCTTATCTGCCTTAAGTAGAACTTCTGCTCTGGGTGTGCTACATTTCCCTAGAGCTGAAAGGTACAAAGTGCGGGCTTCTTTCCAAAGGGCGACTTGGGCCCCACAGCATCTTGCTTCCAGCACTTTGGGAAGCTAAGAAACAACTCGCTCTGCACAGTGCTCTTACAGCCTACGGGGAACATTTCTCACAAAGGCCTGTGAAACGCAGTTTCTTTGCAGGCCTGATCTGGATGAAGTACAACGTCTGCTCTGGGTGTGCTACATTGCCCTAGAGCTGAAAGGCACAACGTGCAGGTTTCTTTCCAAAGGGCGAGTTGGGCCCCACAGCATCTTGCTTCCAGCACTTTGGGAAGCTAAGAAACAACTCGCTCTGCACAGTGCTCTTACAGCCTACCGGGAAAATCTCTTCCAAAGGCCTGTGAAATGCAGTTTCTTTGCAGGCCTCATCTGGCTGAAGTAGAACTTCTGCTCTGGGTGTGCTACATTGCCCTAGAGCTGAAAGGCACATCGTGCAGGATTCTTTCCAAAGGGCGAGATGGGCCCCACAGAATCTTGCTTCCAGCTCTTTGGGAAGCTAAGAAACAGCTCGCTCTGCACAAGGCTCTTACAGCCTACCGGGAACATCTCTTCCAAAGGCCTGTGAAACGCAGTTTCTTTGCAGGCCTGATCTGGCTGAAGTAGAACTTCTGCTCTGGGTGTGCTACATTGCCCTAGAGCTGAAAGGCACAACGTGCAGGCTTCTGTCCAAAGGGCGAGTTGGGCCCCACAGCATCTTGCTTCCAGCTCTTTGGCAAGCTAAGAAAGAAATCGCTCTGCACAGTGCTCTTATAGCCTACCGGGAACATCTCTTCCAAAGGCCTGTGAAACGGAGTTTCTTCGCAGGCCTTATCTGCCTTAAGTAGAACTTCTGCTCTGGGTGTGCTACATTTCCCTAGAGCTGAAACGTACAAAGTGCGGGCTTCTTTCCAAAGGGCGACTTGGGCCCCACAGCATCTTGCTTCCAGCACTTTGGGAAGCTAAGAAACAACTCGCTCTGCACAGTGCTCTTACAGCCTACGGGGAACATTTCTCACAAAGGCCTGTGAAACGCAGTTTCTTTGCAGGCCTGATCTGGCTGAAGTAGAACTTCTGCTCTGGGTGTGCTACATTGCCCTAGAGCTGAAAGGCACAACGTGCAGGCTTCTTTCCAAAGGGCGAGTTGGGCCCCACAGCATCTTGCTTCCAGCTCTTTGGGAAGCTAAGAAACAACTCGCTCTGCACAGTGCTCTTACAGCCTACCGGGAACATCTGTTCCAAAGGCCTGTGAAACGCAGTTTCTTTGCAGGCCTGATCTGGCTGAAGTACAACTTCTGCTCTGGGTGTGCTACATTGCCCTAGAGCTGAAAGGCACAACGTGCAGGCTTCTGTCCAAAGGGCGAGTTGGGCCCCACAGCATCTTGCTTCCAGCTCTTTGGGAAGCTAAGAAACAACTCGCTCTGCACAGTGCTCTTACAGCCTACCGGGAACATGTCTTCCAAAGGCCTGTGAAACGCAGTTTCTTTGCAGGCCTGATCTTTATGAAGTACAACTTCTGCTCTGGGTGTGCTACATTGCCCTAGAGCTGAAAGGCACAAAGTGCAGGCTTCTTTCCAAAGGGCGACTTGGGCCCCACAGCATCTTGCTTCCAGCACTTTGGGAAGCTAAGAAACAACTCGCTCTGCACAGTGCTCTTACAGCCTACGGGGAACATTTCTCACAAAAGCCTGTGAAACGCAGTTTCTTTGCAGGCCTGATCTGGCTGAAGTACAACTTCTGCTCTGGTTGTGCTACATTTCCCTAGAGCTGAAAGGCACAACGTGCAGGCTTCTTTCCCAAGGGCGAGTTGGGCCCCACAGCATCTTGCTTCCAGCTCTTTGGGAAGCTAAGAAACAACTCGCTCTATACAGTGCTCTTACAGGCTACCGGGAACATCTCTTCCATAGGCCTGTGAAACGCTGTTTCTTTGCAGGCCTTATCTGGCTGAAGTAGAACGTCTGCTCTGGGTGTGCTACATTGCCCTTGAGCTGAAAGGCACATCATGCAGGCTTCTTTCCAAAGGTCGAGATGGGCCCCACAGCACCTTGCTTCCAGCACTTTGGGAAGCTAAGAAACAACTCGCTCTGCACAGTGCTCTTACAGCCTACCGGGAACATCTCTTCCAAAGGCCTGTGAAACGCAGTTTCTTTGCAGGCCTGATCTGGATGAAGTACAACTTCTGCTCTGGGTGTGCTACATTGCCCTAGAGCTGAAAGGCACAACGTGCAGGCTTCTGTCCAAAGGGCGAGTTGGGCCCCACAGCATCTTGCTTCCAGCTCTTTGGGAAGCTAACAAACAACTCGCTCTGCACAGTGCCTTACAGCCTACCAGCAACATCTCTTCCAAAGGCCTGTGAAACGCAGTTTCTTTGCAGGCCTGATCTGGATGAAGTACAACTTCTGCTCTGGGTGTGCTACATTGCCCTAGAGCTGAAAGGCACAAAGTGCAGGCTTCTTTCCAAAGGGCGACTTGGGCCCCAGAGCATCTTGCTTCCAGCACTTTGGGAAGCTAAGAAACAACTCGCTCTGCACAGTGCTCTTACAGCCTACGGGGAACATTTCTCACAAAGGCCTGTGAAACGCAGTTTCTTTGCAGGCCTGATCTGGCTGAAGTAGAACTTCTGCTCTGGGTGTGCTACTTTTCCCTTGAGCTGAAAGGCACAACGTGCAGGCTTCTTTCCAAAGGGCGACTTGGGCCCCACAGCATCTTGCTTCCAGCTCTTTGGGAAGCTAAGAAACAACTCGCTCTGCACAGTGCTCTTACAGCCTATCGGGAACATCTCTTCCAAAGGCCTGTGAAACGCAGTTTCTTTGCAGGCCTGATCAGGCTGAAGTACAACTTCTGCTCTGGTTGTGCTACATTTCCCTAGAGCTGAAAGGCACAACGTGCAGGCTTCTTTCCCAAGGGCGAGTTGGGCCCCACAGCATCTTGCTTCCAGCTCTTTGGGAAGCTAAGAAACAACTCGCTCTATACAGTGCTCTTACAGCCTACCGGGAACATGTCTTCCATAGGCCTGTGAAACGCTGTTTCTTTGCAGGCCTTATCTGGCTGAAGTAGAACGTCTGCTCTGGGTGTGCTACATTGCCCTAGAGCTGAAAGGCACATCATGCTGGCTTCTTTCCAAAGGGCGAGTTGGGCCCTACAGCATCTTGCTTCCAGCTCTTTTGGAAGCTAAGAAACAACTCGCTCTGCACAGTGCTCTTACAGCCTACCGGGAACATCTCTTCCAAAGGCCTGTGAAACGCAGTTTCTTTGCAGGCATGATCTGGATGAAGTACAACGTCTGCTCTGGGTGTGCTACATTGCCCTAGAGCTGAAAGGCACAACGTGCAGGCTTCTTTCCAAAGGGCGACTTGGACCCCACAGCATCTTGCTTCCAGCTCTTTCGGAAGCTAAGAAACAACTCGCTCTGCACAGTGCTCTTACAGCCTACCGGGAACATCTCCTCCAAAGGCCTGTGAAACGCAGTTGCTTTGCAGGCCTGATCTGGATGAAGTACAACTTCTGCTCTGGGTGTGCTACATTGCCCTAGAGCTGAAAGGCACATCATGCAGGCTTCTTTCCAAAGGGCGAGACGGGCCCCACAGCATCTTGCTTCCAACTCTTTGGGAAGCTAAGAGACAACTCGCTCTGCACAGTGCTCTTACAGCCTACCGGGAACATCTCTTCCAAAGGCCTGTGAAACGCAGTTTCTTTGCAGGCCTGATCTGGCTGAAGTAGAACTTCTGCTCTGGGTGTGCTACATTGCCCTAGAGCTGAAAGGCACAACGTGCAGGCTTCTTTCCCAAGGGCGATTTGGGACCCACAGCATCTTGCTTCCAGCTCTTTGGGAAGCCAAGAAACAACTCGCTCTGCACAGTGCTCTTACAGCCTACCGGGAACATCTCTTCCCAAGGCCTGTGAAACGCACTTTCTTTGCAGGCCTGATCTGGCTGAAGTAGAACTTCTGCTCTGGGTGTTCTACATTGCCCTAGAGCTGAAAGGCACAACGTGCAGGCTGCTTTCCTATGGGCGATTTGGGCCCCATAGCATCTTGCTTGCAGCTCTTTGTTAAGCTATGAAACAACTCGCTCTACACAGTGCTCTTACAGCCTACCGGGAACATCTCTCACAAAGGCCTGTGAAACGCAGTTTCTTTGCAGGCCTGATCTGGCTGAAGTAGAACTTCTGCTCTGGGTCTGCTACTTTTCCCTAGAGCTGAAAGGCACATCGTGCAGGCTTCTTTCCAAAGGGCGAGATGGGCCCCACAGCATCTTGCTTCCAGCTCTTTGGGAAGCTAAGAAACAGCTCGCTCTGCACAGTGCTCTTACAGCCTACCGGGAACATCTCTTCCAAAGGCCTGTGAAACGCAGATTCTTTGCAGGCCTGATCTGGCTGAAGTAGAACTTCTGCTCTGGGTGTGCTACATTGCCCTCGAGCTGAAAGGCACAACGTGCAGGCTTCTGTCCAAAGGGCGAGTTGGGCCCCACAGCATCTTGCTTCCAGCTCTTTGGGAAGCTAAGAATCAACTCGCTCTGCAGAGTGCTCTTACAGCCTACAGGGAACATCTCTTCCAAAGGCCTGTGAAACGCAGTTTCTTTGCAGGCCTGATCTGGATGAAGTACAACGTCTGCTCTGGGTGTGCTACATTGCCCTAGAGGTGAAAGGCACAACGTGCAGGTTTCTTTCCAAAGGGCGAGTTGGGCCCCACAGCATCTTGCTTCCAGCACTTTGGGAAGGTAAGAAACAACTCGCTCTGCACAGTGCTCTTACAGCCTACCGGGAAAATCTCTTCCAAAGGCCTGTGAAATGCAGTTTCTTTGCAGGCCTCATCTGGCTGAAGTAGAACTTCTGCTCTGGGTGTGCTACATTGCCCTAGAGCTGAAAGGCACATCGTGCAGGATTCTTTCCAAAGGGCGAGATGGGCCCCACAGAATCTTGCTTCCAGCTCTTTGGGAAGCTAAGAAACAGCTCGCTCTGCACAAGGCTCTTACAGCCTACCGGGAACATCTCTTCCAAAGGCCTGTGAAACGCAGTTTCTTTGCAGGCCTGATCTGGCTGAAGTAGAACTTCTGCTCTGGGTGTGCTACATTGCCCTAGAGCTGAAAGGCACAACGTGCAGGCTTCTGTCCAAAGGGCGAGTTGGGCCCCACAGCATCTTGCTTCCAGCTCTTTGGCAAGCTAAGAAAGAAATCGCTCTGCACAGTGCTCTTATAGCCTACCGGGAACATCTCTTCCAAAGGCCTGTGAAACGGAGTTTCTTCGCAGGCCTTATCTGCCTTAAGTAGAACTTCTGCTCTGGGTGTGCTACATTTCCCTAGAGCTGAAAGGTACAAAGTGCGGGCTTCTTTCCAAAGGGCGACTTGGGCCCCACAGCATCTTGCTTCCAGCACTTTGGGAAGCTAAGAAACAACTCGCTCTGCACAGTGCTCTTACAGCCTACGGGGAACATTTCTCACAAAGGCCTGTGAAACGCAGTTTCTTTGCAGGCCTGATCTGGCTGAAGTAGAACTTCTGCTCTGGGTGTGCTACATTGCCCTAGAGCTGAAAGGCACAACGTGCAGGCTTCTTTCCAAAGGGCGAGTTGGGCCCCACAGCATCTTGCTTCCAGCTCTTTGGGAAGCTAAGAAACAACTCGCTCTGCACAGTGCTCTTACAGCCTACCGGGAACATCTGTTCCAAAGGTCTGTGAAACGCAGTTTCTTTGCAGGCCTGATCTGGCTGAAGTACAACTTCTGCTCTGGCTGTGCTACATTGCCCTAGAGCTGAAAGGCACAACGTGCAGGCTTCTGTCCAAAGGGCGAGTTGGGCCCCACAGCATCTTGCTTCCAGCTCTTTGGGAAGCTAAGAAACAACTCGCTCTGCACAGTGCTCTTACAGCCTACCGGGAACATGTCTTCCAAAGGCCTGTGAAACGCAGTTTCTTTGCAGGCCTGATCTTTATGAAGTACAACTTCTGCTCTGGGTGTGCTACATTGCCCTAGAGCTGAAAGGCACAAAGTGCAGGCTTCTTTCCAAAGGGCGACTTGGGCCCCACAGCATCTTGCTTCCAGCACTTTGGGAAGCTAAGAAACAACTCGCTCTGCACAGTGCTCTTACAGCCTACGGGGAACATTTCTCACAAAAGCCTGTGAAACGCAGTTTCTTTGCAGGCCTGATCTGGCTGAAGTACAACTTCTGCTCTGGTTGTGCTACATTTCCCTAGAGCTGAAAGGCACAACGTGCAGGCTTCTTTCCCAAGGGCGAGTTGGGCCCCACAGCATCTTGCTTCCAGCTCTTTGGGAAGCTAAGAAACAACTCGCTCTATACAGTGCTCTTACAGGCTACCGGGAACATCTCTTCCATAGGCCTGTGAAACGCTGTTTCTTTGCAGGCCTTATCTGGCTGAAGTAGAACGTCTGCTCTGGGTGTGCTACATTGCCCTTGAGCTGAAAGGCACATCATGCAGGCTTCTTTCCAAAGGTCGAGATGGGCCCCACAGCACCTTGCTTCCAGCACTTTGTGAAGCTAAGAAACAACTCGCTCTGCACAGTGCTCTTACAGCCTACCGGGAACATCTCTTCCAAAGGCCTGTGAAACGCAGTTTCTTTGCAGGCCTGATCTGGATGAAATACAACTTCTGCTCTGGGTGTGCTACATTGCCCTAGAGCTGAAAGGCACAACGTGCAGGCTTCTGTCCAAAGGGCGAGTTGGGCCCCACAGCATCTTGCTTCCAGCTCTTTGGGAAGCTAAGAAACAACTCGCTCTGCACAGTGCCTTACAGCCTACCAGGAACATCTCTTCCAAAGGCCTGTGAAACGCAGTTTCTTTGCAGGCCTGATCAGGCTGAAGTACAACTTCTGCTCTGGTTGTGCTACATTTCCCTAGAGCTGAAAGGCACAACGTGCAGGCTTCTTTCCCAAGGGCGAGTTGGGCCCCACAGCATCTTGCTTCCAGCTCTTTGGGAAGCTAAGAAACAACTCGCTCTATACAGTGCTCTTACAGCCTACCGGGAACATGTCTTCCATAGGCCTGTGAAACGCTGTTTCTTTGCAGGCCTTATCTGGCTGAAGTAGAACGTCTGCTCTGGGTGTGCTACATTGCCCTTGAGCTGAAAGGCACATCGTGCAGGCTTATTTCCAAAGGTCGAGATGGGCCCCACAGTATCTTGCTTCCAGCTCTTTGGGAAGCTAAGAAACAACTCGCTCTGCACAGTGCTCTTACAGCCTACCGGGAACATCTCTTCCAAAGGCCTGTGAAACGCAGTTTCTTTGCAGGCCTGCTCTGGCTGAAGTACAACTTCTGCTCTGGGTGTGCTACATTGCCCTAGAGCTGAAAGGCACAACGTGCAGGCTTCTGTCCAAAGGGCGAGTTGGGCCCCACAGCATCTTGCTTCCAGCTCTTTGGCAAGCTAAGAAACAACTCGCTCTGCACAGTGCTCTTACAGCCTACCGGGAAAATCTCTTCCAAAGGCCTGTGAAACGCAGTTTCTTTGCAGGTCTGCTCTGGCTGAAGTACAACTTGTGGTCTGGGTGTGCTAAATTGCCCTAGAGCTGAAAGGCACAACGTGCAGGCTTCTTAACAAAGGACGAGTTGGGCCCCACAGCATCTTGCTTCCAGCTCTTTGGGAAACTAAGAAACAACTCGCTCTGCACAGTGCTCTTACAGCCTTCTGGGAACATCTCTTCCAAAGGCCTGTGAAACGCAGTTTCTTCTCAACCTGATCTGGCAGAAGTAGAACTTCTGCTCTGGGTGTGCTACATTGCCCTAGAGCTGAAAGGCACAATGTGCAGGCTTCTTTCCAAAGGGCGAGTTGGGGCCCACAGCATCTTGCTTCCAGCTCTTTGGGAAGCTAAGAAACAACTCACACTGCACAGTGCTCTTACAGCCTTCCGGGAACATCTCTTCCAAAGGCCTGTGAAACGCAGTTTCTTCGCAGCCTGATCTGGCTGAAGTAGAACTTCTGCTCTGGGTGTGCTACATTACCCTAGAGCTGCAAGGCACAACGTCCAGGCTTCTTTCCCAAGGGCGAGTTGGGTCCCACAGCATCTTGCTTCCAGCTATTGGGAGCTGGGAAACAACTTGCTCTGCACAGTGCTCTTACAGCCTACCGGGAACATCTCTTCCAAAGTCCTGTGAAACACAGTTTCTTTGCAGGCCTGATCTGGATGAAGTACAACTTCTGCTCTGGGTGTGCTACATTGCCCTAGAGCTGAAAGGCACAATGTGCAGGCTTCTGTCCAAAAGGCGAGTTGGGCCCCACAGCATCTTGCTTCCAGCTCTTTGGGAAGCTAAGAAACAACTCGCTCTGCACAGTGCTCTTACAGCCTACCGGGAACATCTCTTCCAAAGGCCTGTGAAACGCAGTTTCTTCGCAGCCTGATCTGGCTGATGTAGAACTTCTGCTCTGGGTGTGCCACATTGCCCTAGAGCTGAAAGGCACAATGTGCAGGCTTCTTTCCAAAGGGCGAGTTGGGGCAGACAGCATCTTGCCTCAAGCTCTTTGGGAATCTAAGAAACAACTCGCTCTGCACAGTGCTCTTACAGCCTACCGGGAACATCTCTTCCAAAGGCCTGTGAAACGCAGTTTCTTTGCAAGCCTGATCTGGATGAAGTACAACTTCTGCTCTGGGTGTGCTACATTGCCCTAGAGCTGAAAGGCACAACGTGCAGGCTTCTGTCCAAAGGGCGAGTTGGGCCCCACAGCATCTTGCTTCCAGCTCTTTGGGAAGCTAAGAAACAACTCACTCTGCACAGTGCTCTTACAGCCTACCGGGAACTTCTCTTACAAAGGCCTGTGAAACGCAGTTTCTTTGCAGGCCTGATCTGGCTGAAGTAGAACTTCTTCTCTGGGTGTGCTACATTGCCCTAGAGCTGGAAGGCACAACGTGCAGGCTTCTTTCCAAAGGGCGACTTGGGCCCCACAGAATCTTGCTTCCAGCTCTTTGGGAAGCTAAGAAACAACTCGCTCTGCACAGTGCTCTTACAGCCTACGGGGAACATCTGTCACAAAGGCCTGTGAAACGCAGTTTCTTTGCAGGCCTGATCTGGCTGAAGTAGAACTTCTGCTCTGGGTGTGCTACATTGCCCTAGAGCTGAAAGGCACAACGTGCAGGCTTCTGTCCAAAGGGCTAGTTGGGCCCCACAGCATCTTGCTTCCAGCTCTTTGGGAAGCTAAGAAACAACTCGCTCTGCACAGTGCTCTTACAGCCTACCGGGAACATCTCTTCCAAAGGCCTGTGAAACGCAGTTTCTTTGCAGGCCTGATCTGGCTGAAGTAGAACATCTGCTCTGGGTGTGCTACATTGCCCTTGAGCTGAAAGGCACAACGTGCAGGCTTCTGTCCAAAGGACGAGATGGGCCCCACAGCATCTTGCTTCCAGCTCTTTGGGAAGCTAAGAAACAACTCGCTCTGCACAGTGCTGTTAAATCCTACCGGGAACATCTCTTCCAAAGGCCTGTGAAACGCAGTTTCTTCGCAGGCCTTATCTGCCCTAAGTAGAACTTCAGCTCTGGGTGTGCTACATTGCCCTAGAGCTGAAAGGCACAATGTGCAGGATTCTTAACAAAGGGCGAGTTGGGCCCCACAGCATCTTGCTTCCAGCTCTTTGGGAAGCTAAGAAACAACTCGCTCTGCACAGTGCTCTTACAGCCTTCCGGGAACATCTCTTCCAAAGGCCTGTGAAACGCAGTTTCTTCGCTGCCTGATCTGGGTGAAGTAGAACTTCTGCTCTGGGTGTGCTACATTGCCCTAGAGCTGAAAGGCACAATGTGCAGGCTTCTTTCCAAATGGCGAGTTGGGGCCCACAGCATCTTGCTTCCAGCTCTTTGGGAATCTAAGAAACAACTCGCTCTGCACAGTGCTCTTACAGCCTACCGGGAACATCTCTTCCAAAGGCCTGTGAAACGCAGTTTCTTTGCAGGCCTGATCTGGATGAAGTACAACTTCTGCTCTGGGTGTGCTACATTGCCCTAGAGCTGAAAGGCACAACGTGCAGGCTTCTGTCCAAAGGGCGAGTTGGGCCCCACAGCATCTTGCTTCCAGCTCTTTGGGAAGCTAAGAAACAACTCACACTGCACAGTGCTCTTACAGCCTTCCGGGAACATCTCTTCCAAAGGCCTGTGAAACGCAGTTTCTTCGCAGCCTGATCTGGCTGAAGTAGAACTTCTGCTCTGGGTGTGCTACATTGCCCTAGAGATGAAAGGCACAACGTGCAGGCTTCTGTCCAAAGGGCGAGTTGGGCCCCACAGCATCTTGCTTCCAGCTCTTGGTGAATCTAAGAAACAACTCGCTCTGCACTGTGCTCTTACAGCCTACCGGGAACATCTCTTCCAAAGACCTGTGAAACGCAGTTTCTTTGCAGGCATGATCTGGATGAAGTAGAACTTCTGCTCTGGGTGTGCTACATTGCCCTAGAGCTGAAAGGCACAACGTGCAGGCTTCTGTCCAAAGGGCGAGATGGGCCCCACAGCACCTAGCTTCCAGCTCTTTGGGAAGCTAAGAAACAACTCGCTCTGCACAGTGCTCTTACAGCCTACCGGGAGCATCTCTTCCAAAGGCCTGTGAAACGCAGTTTCTTTGCAGGCCTGATCTGGATGAAGTACAACGTCTGCTCTGGGTGTGCTACATTGCCCTAGAGCTGAAAGGCACAACGTGCAGGCTTCTTTCCAATGGGCGAGTTGGGCCCCACAGCATCTTGCTTCCAGCTCTTTGGCAAGCTAAGAAACAACTCGCTCTGCACAGTGCTCTTACAGCCTACCGGGAACATCTCTACCAAAGGCCTGTGAAACGCAGTTTATTTTCAGGCCTGATCTGGCTGAAGTAGAACTTCTGCTCTGGGTGTGCTACATTGCCCTAGAGCTGAAAGGCACAACGTGCAGGCTTCTTTCCCAAGGGCGAGTTGGGTCCCACAGCATCTTTCTTCCAGCTATTGGGAAGCTGGGAAACCACTCGCTCTGCACAGTGCTCTTACAGCCTACCGGGAACATCTCTTCCAAAGGCCTGTGAAACGCAGTTTCTTTGCAGGCCTGATCTGGCTGAAGTAGAACTTCTGCTCTGGGTGTGCTACATTGCCCTAGAGCTGAAAGGCACAACGTGCAGGCTTCTTTACAAAGGGCGAGTTGGGCCTCACAGCATCTTGCTTCCAGCTCTTTGGGAAGCTAAGAAACAACTCGCTCTGCACAGTGCTCTTACAGCCTACCGGGAACATCTCTTCCAAAGGCCTGTGAAACGCAGTTTCTTTGCAGGCCTGATCTGGCTGAAGTAGAACTTCTGCTCTGGGTGTGCTACAGTGCCCTAGAGCTGAAAGTCACAACGTGCAGGCTTCTTTCCAAAGCGCGACTTTGGCCCCACAGCATCTTGCTTCCAGCTCTTGGGAAGCTGGGAAACAACTCGCTCTGCACACTGCTCTTACAGCCTACCGGGAACATCTCTTCCATGGCCTGTGAAACGCAGTTTCTTTGCAGGCCTGATCTGGCTGAAGTAGAACTTCTGCTCTGCTTGTGCTACATTACCCTAGAGCTGAAAGGCACAGCATGCAGGCTTCTTTCCAAAGGGCGAGTTGGGCCCCACAGCATCTTGCTTCCAGCTCTTTGGGAAGCTAAGAAACAACTCGCTCTGCACAGTGCTATTACAGCCTACCGGGAACATCTCTTCCAAAGGCGTGTGAAACGCAGTTTCTTCGCAGGCCTTATCTGGCTGAAGTAGAACTTCTGCTCTGGGTGTGCTACATTTCCCTAGAGCTGAAAGGCACAAAGTGCAGGCTTCTTTCCAAAGGGAGACTTGGCCCCACAGCATCTTGCTTCCAGCTCTTTGGGAAGCTAAGAAACAACTCGCCCTGCACAGTGCTCTTACAGCCTACTGGAAACATCTCTTCCAAATGCCTGTGAAACGCCGTTTCTTTGCAGGCCTGATCTGGCTGAAGTAGAACTTCTGCTCTGGGTGTGCTACATTGCCCTAGAGATGAAAGGCACAACGTGCAGGCTTCTTTCCCAAGGGCGAGTTGGGTCCCACAGCATCTTGCTTCCAGCTATTGGGAAGCTGGGAAACCACTCGCTCTGCACAGTGCTCTTACAGCCTACCGGGAACATCTCTTCCAAAGGCCTGTGAAACGCAGTTTCTTTGCGGGCCTGATCTGGCTGAAGTAGAACTTCTGCTCTGGGTGTGCTACATTGCCCTAGAGCTGAAAGGCACATCGTGCAGGCTTCTTTCCCAAGGGCGAGACGGGCCCCACAGCATCTTGCTTCCAGCTCTTTGGGAAGCTGGGAAAAATCTCGCTCTGCACAGTGCTCTTACAGCCTACCGGGAACATCTCTTCCAAAGGCCTGTGAAACGCAGTTTCTTTGCAGGCCTGATCTGGCTGAAGTAGAACTTCTGCTCTGGGTGTGCTACATTGCCCTAGTGCTGAAAGGCACAACGTGCAGGCTTCTGTCCAAAGGGCGAGATGGGCCCCACAGCACCTTGCTTCCCGCTCTTTGGGAAGCTAAGAAACAACTCGCTCTGCACAGTGCTCTTACAGCCTACCGGGAACATCTCTTCCAAAGGCCTGTGAAACGCAGTTTCTTTGCAGGCCTGATCTGGATGAAGTACAACGTCTGCTCTGGGTGTGCTACATTGCCCTAGAGCTGAAAGGCACAACGTGCAGGCTTCTTTCCAATGGGCGAGTTGGGCCCCACAGCATCTTGCTTCCAGCTCTTTGGCAAGCTAAGAAACAACTCGCTCTGCACAGTGCTCTTACAGCCTACCGGGAACATCTCTACCAAAGGCCTGTGAAACGCAGTTTATTTTCAGGCCTGATCTGGCTGAAGTAGAACTTCTGCTCTGGGTGTGCTACATTGCCCTAGAGCTGAAAGGCACAACGTGCAGGCTTCTTTCCAAAGGGCGAGTTGGGTCCCACAGCATCTTGCTTCCAGCTATTGGGAAGCTGGGAAACAACTCGCTCTGCACAGTGCTCTTACAGCCTACCGGCAACATCTCTTCCAAAGGCCTGTGAAACGCAGTTTCTTTGCAGGCCTGATCTGGCTGAAGTAGAACTTCTGCTCTGGGTGTGTTACATTGCCCTAGAGATGAAAGGCACAACGTGCAGGCTTCTTTCCCAAGCCCGAGTTGGGCCCCACAGCATCTTGCTTCCAGCTCTTTGGGAAGCTAAGAAACAACTTGCTCTGCACAGTGCTCTTACAGCCTACCGGGAACATCTCTTCCAAAGGCCTGTGAAACGCCGGTTCTTTGCAGGCCTGATCTGGCTGAAGTAGAACTTCTGCTCTGGGTGTGCTACATTGCCCTAGAGCTGAAAGGCACATCGTGCAGGATTCTTTCCAAAGGGCGAGATGGGCCCCGCAGCATCTTGCTTCCAGCTCTTTGGGAAGCTAAGAAACAGCTCGCTCTGCACAGTGCTCTTACAGCCTACCGGGAACACCTCTACCAAAGGCATGTGAAACGCAGTTTCTTTGCAGGCCTGATCTGGATGAAGTAGAACTTCTGCTCTGGGTGTGCTACATTGCCCTAGAGCTGAAAGGCACAACGTGCAGGCTTCTTTCCCAAGTGCGAGTTGGGTCCCACAGCATCTTGCTTCCAGCTATTGGGAAGCTGGGAAACAACTCGCTCTGCACAGTGCTCTTACAGCCTACCGGGAACATCTCTTCCAAAGGCCTGTGAAACGCAGTTTCTTTGCAGGCCTGATCTGGCTGAAGTAGAACTTCTGCTCTGGGTGTGCTACATTGCCCTAGAGGTGAAAGGCACAACGTGCAGGCTTCTTTCCAAAGGTCGAGTTGGGCCTCACAGCATCTTGCTTCCAGCTCTTTGGGAAGCTAAGAAACAACTCGCTCTGCACAGTTCTCTTACAGCCTACCGGGAACATCTCTTCCAAAGGCCTGTGAAATGCAGTTTCTTAGCAGGCCTGATCTGGCTGAAGTAGAACTTCTGCTCTGAGTGTGCTACATTGCCCTAGAGCTGAAAGGCACAACGTGCAGGCTTCTTTCCAAAGGGCGAGTTGGGCCCCACAGCATCTTGCTTCCAGCTCTTTGGGAAGCTAAGAAACAACTCGCTCTGCACAGTGCTCTTACAGCCTACCGGAAACATCTCTTCCAAAGGCCTGTGAAACGCAGTTTCTTTACACACCTTATCTGGCTGAAGTAGAACTTCTGCTCTGGGTGTAATACATTGCCCTAGAGCTGAAAGGCACAACGTGCAGGCTTCTTTCCCAGGGGCGAGTTGGGCCCCGCAGCATCTTGCTTCCAGCTCTTTGGGAAGCTAAGAAACAAGTCGATCTGCACAGTGCTCTTACAGCCTACCGGGAACATCTCTTCCAAAGGCCTGTGAAACGCAGTTTCTTTGCAGGCCTGATCTGGCTGAAGTAGAACTTCTGCTCTGGGTGTGCTACAGTGCCCTAGAGCTGAAAGTCACATCGTGCAGGCTTCTTTCCAAAGGGCGAGATGGGCCCCACAGCATCTTGCTTCCAGCTCTTTGGGAAGCTAAGAAACAGCTCGCTCTGCACAGTGCTCTTACAGCCTACCGGGAACATCTCTTCCAAAGGCCTGTGAAACGCAGTTTCTTTGCAGGCCTGATCTGGATGAAGTAGAACTTCTGCTCTGGGTGTGCTACATTGCCCTAGAGCTGAAAGGCACAACGTGCAGCCTTCTGTCCAAAGGGCGAGTTGGGCCCCACAGCACCTTGCTTCCAGCTCTTTGGGAAGCTAAGAAACAACTCGCTCTGCACAGTGCTCTTACAGCCTACCGGGAACATCTCTTCCAAAGGCCTGTGAAACGCAGTTTCTTTGCATGCCTGATCTGGATGAAGTACAACGTCTGCTCTGGGTGTGCTACATTGCCCTAGAGCTGAAAGGCACAACGTGCAGGCTTCTTTCCAAAGGGCGAGTTGGGCCCCACCGCATCTTGCTTCCAGCTCTTTGGCAAGCTAAGAAACAACTCGCTCTGCACAGTGCTCTTACAGCCCACCGGGAACATCTCTACCAAAGGCCTGTGAAACACAGTTTCTTTGCAGGCCTGAAGTGGCTGAAGTAGAACTTCTGCTCTGGGTGTGCTACTTTTCCCTATAGCTGAAAGGCAGATCGTGCAGGCTTGTTTCCAAAGGGCGAGTTGGCCCCACAGCATTTTGCTTCCAGCTCTTTGGGAAGCTGGGAAAAAACTCGCTGTGCACAGTGCTCTTACAGCCTACCGGGAACATCTCTTCCAAAGGCCTGTGAAACGCAGTTTCTTTGCAGGCCTGATCTGGCTGAAGTAGAACTTCTGCTCTGGGTGTGCTACATTGCCCTAGAGGTGAAAGGCACAACGTGCAGGCTTCTTTCCAAAGGTCGAGTTGGGCCTCACAGCATCTTGCTTCCAGCTCTTTGGGAAGCTAAGAAACAACTCGCTCTGCACAGTTTTCTTACAGCCTACCGGGAACATCTCTTCCAAAGGCCTGTGAAATGCAGTTTCTTAGCAGGCCTGATCTGGCTGAAGTAGAACTTCTGCTCTGAGTGTGCTACATTGCCCTAGAGCTGAAAGGCACAACGTGCAGGCTTCTTTCCAAAGGGCGAATTCGCCCCCACAGAATCTTGCTTCCAGCTCTTTGGGAAGCTAAGAAACAACTCGCTCTGCACAGTGCTCTTACAGCCTACGGGGAACATCTGTCACAAAGGCCTGTGAAACGCAGTTTCTTTGCAGGCCTGATCTGGCTGAAGTAGAACTTCTGCTCTGGGTGTGCTACATTGCCCTAGAGCTGAAAGGCACAACGTGCAGGCTTCTGTCCAAAGGGCTAGTTGGGCCCCACAGCATCTTGCTTCCAGCTCTTTGGGAAGCTAAGAAACAACTCGCTCTGCACAGTGCTCTTACAGCCTACCGGGAACATCTATTCCAAAGGCCTGTGAAACGCAGTTTCTTTGCAGGCCTGATCTGGCTGAAGTAGAACATCTGCTCTGGGTGTGCTACATTGCCCTTGAGCTGAAAGGCACAACGTGCAGGCTTCTGTCCAAAGGACGAGACGGGCCCCACAGCATCTTGCTTCCAGCTCTTTGGGAAGCTAAGAAACAACTCGCTCTGCACAGTGCTGTTAAATCATACCGGGAACATCTCTTCCAAAGGCCTGTGAAACGCAGTTTCTTCGCAGGCCTTATCTGCCCTAAGTAGAACTTCAGCTCTGGGTGTGCTACATTGCGCTAGAGCTGAAAGGCACAATGTGCAGGCTTCTTAACAAAGGGCGAGTTGGGCCCCACAGCATCTTGCTTCCAGCTCTTTGGGAAGCTAAGAAACAACTCACTCTGCACAGTGCTCTTACAGCCTTCCGGGAACATCTCTTCCAAAGGCCTGTGAAACGCAGTTTCTTCGCTGCCTGATCTGGCTGAAGTAGAACTTCTGCTCTGCGTGTGCTACATTGCCCTAGAGCTGAAAGGAACAATGTGCAGGCTTCTTTCCAAAGGGCGAGGTGGGGCCCACAGCATCTTGCTTCCAGCTCTTTGGGAATCTAAGAAACAACTCGCTCTGCACAGTGCTCTTACAGCCTACCGGGAACATCTCTTCCAAAGGCCTGTGAAACGCAGTTTCTTTGCAGGCCTGATCTGGATGAAGTACAACTTCTGCTCTGGGTGTGCTACATTGCCCTAGAGCTGAAAGGCACAACGTGCAGGCTTCTTTCCAAAGGGCGAGTTGGGCCCCAAAGCATCTTGCTTCCAGCTCTTTGGGAAGCTAAGAAACAACTCGCTCTGCACTGTGCTCTTACAGCCTACCGGGAACATCTCTTCCAAAGGCCTGTGAAACGCAGTTTCTTTGCAGGCCTGATCTGGATGAAGTAGAACTTCTGCTCTGGGTGTGCTACATTGCCCTAGAGCTGAAAGGCACAACGTGCAGGCTTCTTTCCCAAGGGCGAGTTGGGTCCCACAGCATCTTGCTTCCAGCTATTGGGAAGCTGGGAAACAACTCGCTCTGCACATTGCTCTTACAGCCTACCGGGAACATCTCTTCCAAAGGCCTGTGAAATGCAGTTTCTTAGCAGGCCTGATCTGGCTGAAGTAGAACTTCTGCTCTGAGTGTGCTACATTGCCCTAGAGCTGAAAGGCACAACGTGCAGGCTTCTTTCCAAAGGGCGAGTTGGGCCCCACAGCATCTTGCTTCCAGCTCTTTGGGAAGCTAAGAAACAACTCGCTCTGCACAGTGCTCTTACAGCCTACCGGAAACATCTCTTCCAAAGGCCTGTGAAACGCAGTTTCTTTACACACCTTATCTGGCTGAAGTAGAACTTCTGCTCTGGGTGTAATACATTGCCCTAGAGCTGAAAGGCACAACGTGCAGGCTTCTTTCCCAGGGGCGAGTTGGGCCCCGCAGCATCTTGCTTCCAGCTCTTTGGGAAGCTAAGAAACAAGTCGATCTGCACAGTGCTCTTACAGCCTACCGGGAACATCTCTTCCAAAGGCCTGTGAAACGCAGTTTCTTTGCAGGCCTGATCTGGCTGAAGTAGAACTTCTGCTCTGGGTGTGCTACAGTGCCCTAGAGCTGAAAGTCACATCGTGCAGGCTTCTTTCCAAAGGGCGAGATGGGCCCCACAGCATCTTGCTTCCAGCTCTTTGGGAAGCTAAGAAACAGCTCGCTCTGCACAGTGCTCTTACAGCCTACCGGGAACATCTCTTCCAAAGGCCTGTGAAACGCAGTTTCTTTGCAGGCCTGATCTGGATGAAGTAGAACTTCTGCTCTGGGTGTGCTACATTGCCCTAGAGCTGAAAGGCACAACGTGCAGCCTTCTGTCCAAAGGGCGAGTTGGGCCCCACAGCACCTTGCTTCCAGCTCTTTGGGAAGCTAAGAAACAACTCGCTCTGCACAGTGCTCTTACAGCCTACCGGGAACATCTCTTCCAAAGGCCTGTGAAACGCAGTTTCTTTGCATGCCTGATCTGGATGAAGTACAACGTCTGCTCTGGGTGTGCTACATTGCCCTAGAGCTGAAAGGCACAACGTGCAGGCTTCTTTCCAAAGGGCGAGTTGGGCCCCACCGCATCTTGCTTCCAGCTCTTTGGCAAGCTAAGAAACAACTCGCTCTGCACAGTGCTCTTACAGCCCACCGGGAACATCTCTACCAAAGGCCTGTGAAACACAGTTTCTTTGCAGGCCTGAAGTGGCTGAAGTAGAACTTCTGCTCTGGGTGTGCTACTTTTCCCTATAGCTGAAAGGCAGAACGTGCAGGCTTGTTTCCAAAGGGCGAGTTGGCCCCACAGCATCTTGCTTCCAGCTCTTTGGGAAGCTGGGAAAAAACTCGCTGTGCACAGTGCTCTTACAGCCTACCGGGAACATCTCTTCCAAAGGCCTGTGAAACGCAGTTTCTTTGCAGGCCTGATCTGGCTGAAGTAGAACTTCTGCTCTGGGTGTGCTACATTGCCCTAGAGGTGAAAGGCACAACGTGCAGGCTTCTTTCCAAAGGTCGAGTTGGGCCTCACAGCATCTTGCTTCCAGCTCTTTGGGAAGCTAAGAAACAACTCGCTCTGCACAGTTCTCTTACAGCCTACCGGGAACATCTCTTCCAAAGGCCTGTGAAATGCAGTTTCTTAGCAGGCCTGATCTGGCTGAAGTAGAACTTCTGCTCTGAGTGTGCTACATTGCCCTAGAGCTGAAAGGCACAACGTGCAGGCTTCTTTCCAAAGGGCGAATTCGCCCCCACAGAATCTTGCTTCCAGCTCTTTGGGAAGCTAAGAAACAACTCGCTCTGCACAGTGCTCTTACAGCCTACGGGGAACATCTGTCACAAAGGCCTGTGAAACGCAGTTTCTTTGCAGGCCTGATCTGGCTGAAGTAGAACTTCTGCTCTGGGTGTGCTACATTGCCCTAGAGCTGAAAGGCACAACGTGCAGGCTTCTGTCCAAAGGGCTAGTTGGGCCCCACAGCATCTTGCTTCCAGCTCTTTGGGAAGCTAAGAAACAACTCGCTCTGCACAGTGCTCTTACAGCCTACCGGGAACATCTATTCCAAAGGCCTGTGAAACGCAGTTTCTTTGCAGGCCTGATCTGGCTGAAGTAGAACATCTGCTCTGGGTGTGCTACATTGCCCTTGAGCTGAAAGGCACAACGTGCAGGCTTCTGTCCAAAGGACGAGACGGGCCCCACAGCATCTTGCTTCCAGCTCTTTGGGAAGCTAAGAAACAACTCGCTCTGCACAGTGCTGTTAAATCATACCGGGAACATCTCTTCCAAAGGCCTGTGAAACGCAGTTTCTTCGCAGGCCTTATCTGCCCTAAGTAGAACTTCAGCTCTGGGTGTGCTACATTGCGCTAGAGCTGAAAGGCACAATGTGCAGGCTTCTTAACAAAGGGCGAGTTGGGCCCCACAGCATCTTGCTTCCAGCTCTTTGGGAAGCTAAGAAACAACTCACTCTGCACAGTGCTCTTACAGCCTTCCGGGAACATCTCTTCCAAAGGCCTGTGAAACGCAGTTTCTTCGCTGCCTGATCTGGCTGAAGTAGAACTTCTGCTCTGCGTGTGCTACATTGCCCTAGAGCTGAAAGGAACAATGTGCAGGCTTCTTTCCAAAGGGCGAGGTGGGGCCCACAGCATCTTGCTTCCAGCTCTTTGGGAATCTAAGAAACAACTCGCTCTGCACAGTGCTCTTACAGCCTACCGGGAACATCTCTTCCAAAGGCCTGTGAAACGCAGTTTCTTTGCAGGCCTGATCTGGATGAAGTACAACTTCTGCTCTGGGTGTGCTACATTGCCCTAGAGCTGAAAGGCACAACGTGCAGGCTTCTTTCCAAAGGGCGAGTTGGGCCCCAAAGCATCTTGCTTCCAGCTCTTTGGGAAGCTAAGAAACAACTCGCTCTGCACTGTGCTCTTACAGCCTACCGGGAACATCTCTTCCAAAGGCCTGTGAAACGCAGTTTCTTTGCAGGCCTGATCTGGATGAAGTAGAACTTCTGCTCTGGGTGTGCTACATTGCCCTAGAGCTGAAAGGCACAACGTGCAGGCTTCTTTCCCAAGGGCGAGTTGGGTCCCACAGCATCTTGCTTCCAGCTATTGGGAAGCTGGGAAACAACTCGCTCTGCACATTGCTCTTACAGCCTACCGGGAACATCTCTTCCAAAGGCCTGTGAAACGCAGTTTCTTTGCAGGCCTGATCTGGCTGAAGTACAACTTCTGCTCTGGGTGTGCTACATTGCCCTAGAGCTGAAAGGCACAACGTGCAGGCTTCTGTCCAAAGGGCGAGTTGGGCCCCACAGCATCTTGCTTCCATCTCTTTGGGAAGCTAAGAAACAACTCGCTCTGCACAGTGCTCTTACAGCCTACCGGGAACATCTCTTCCAAAGGCCTGTGAAACGCAGTTTCTTTGCAGGCCTGATCTGGCTGAAGTAGAACTTCTGCTCTGGGTGTGCTACATTGCCCTTGAGCTGAAAGGCACAACGTGCAGGCTTCTGT
Source organism: Equus caballus (assembly GCF_041296265.1). NCBI lineage: Eukaryota > Metazoa > Chordata > Mammalia > Perissodactyla > Equidae > Equus > Equus caballus. The sequence goes on from NC_091687.1 coordinate 26,051,929, forward strand.
CCAAAGGGCGAGTTGGGCCCCACAGCATCTTGCTTCCAGCTCTTTGGGAAGCTAAGAAACAACTCGCTCTGCACAGTGCTGTTAAATCCTACCGGGAACATCTCTTCCAAAGGCCTGTGAAACGCAGTTTCTTCGCAGGCCTTATCTGCCCTAATTAGAACTTCAGCTCTGGGTGTGCTACATTGCCCTAGAGCTGAAAGGCACAATGTGCAGGATTCTTAACAAAGGGCGAGTTGGGCCCCACAGCATCTTGCTTCCAGCTCTTTGGGAAGCTAAGAAACAACTCGCTCTGCACAGTGCTCTTACAGCCTTCCGGGAACATCTCTTCCAAAGGCCTGTGAAACGCAGTTTCTTCGCTGCCTGATCTGGGTGAAGTAGAACTTCTGCTCTGGGTGTGCTACATTGCCCTAGAGCTGAAAGGCACAATGTGCAGGCTTCTTTCCAAATGGCGAGTTGGGGCCCACAGCATCTTGCTTCCAGCTCTTTGGGAATCTAAGAAACAACTCGCTCTGCACAGTGCTCTTACAGCCTACCGGGAACATCTCTTCCAAAGGCCTGTGAAACGCAGTTTCTTTGCAGGCCTGATCTGGATGAAGTACAACTTCTGCTCTGGGTGTGCTACATTGCCCTAGAGCTGAAAGGCACAACGTGCAGGCTTCTGTCCAAAGGGCGAGTTGGGCCCCACAGCATCTTGCTTCCAGCTCTTTGGGAAGCTAAGAAACAACTCACACTGCACCATGCTCTTACAGCCTTCCGGGAACATCTCTTCCAAAGGCCTGTGAAACGCAGTTTCTTCGCAGCCTGATCTGGCTGAAGTAGAACTTCTGCTCTGGGTGTGCTACATTGCCCTAGAGATGAAAGGCACAGCGTGCAGGCTTCTTTCCAAAGGGCGAGTTGGGGCCCACAGCATCTTGCTTCCAGCTCTTTGGGAATCTAAGAAACATCTCGCTCTGCACAGTGCTCTTACAGCCTACCGGGAACATCTCTTCCAAAGGCCTGTGAAACGCAGTTTCTTTGCAGGCCTGATCTGGATGAAGTAGAACTTCTGCTGTGGGTGTGCTACATTGCCCTAGAGCTGAAAGGCACAACGTGCAGGCTTCTTTCCCAAGGGCGGGTTGGGTCCCACAGCATCTTGCTTCCAGCTATTGGGAAGCTGGGAAACAACTCGCTCTGCACATTGCTCTTACAGCCTACCGGGAACATCTCTTCCAAAGGCCTGTGAAACGCAGTTTCTTTGCAGGCCTGATCTGGCTGAAGTAGAACTTCTGCTCTGGGTGTGCTACATTGCCCTAGAGCTGAAAGGCACAACGTGCAGGCTTCTGTCCAAAGGGCGAGTTGGGCCCCACAGCATCTTGCTTCCAGCTCTTTGGGAAGCTAAGAAACAACTCGCTCTGCACAGTGCTCTTACAGCCTACCGGGAACATCTCTTCCAAAGGCCTGTGAAACGCAGTTTCTTTGCAGGCCTGATCTGGCTGAAGTAGAACTTCTGCTCTGGGTGTGCTACAGTGCCCTAGAGCTGAAAGTCACATCGTGCAGGCTTCTTTCCAAAGGGCGAGATGGGCCCCACAGCATCTTGCTTCCAGCTCTTTGGGAAGCTAAGAAACAGCTCGCTCTGCACAGTGCTCTTACAGCCTACCGGGAACATCTCTTCCAAAGGCCTGTGAAACGCAGTTTCTTTGCAGGCCTGATCTGGATGAAGTAGAACTTCTGCTCTGGGTGTGCTACATTGCCCTAGAGCTGAAAGGCACAACGTGCAGCCTTCTGTCCAAAGGGCGAGTTGGGCCCCACAGCACCTTGCTTCCAGCTCTTTGGGAAGCTAAGAAACAACTCGCTCTGCACAGTGCTCTTACAGCCTACCGGGAACATCTCTTCCAAAGGCCTGTGAAACGCAGTTTCTTTGCATGCCTGATCTGGATGAAGTACAACGTCTGCTCTGGGTGTGCTACATTGCCCTAGAGCTGAAAGGCACAACGTGCAGGCTTCTTTCCAAAGGGCGAGTTGGGCCCCACCGCATCTTGCTTCCAGCTCTTTGGCAAGCTAAGAAACAACTCGCTCTGCACAGTGCTCTTACAGCCCACCGGGAACATCTCTACCAAAGGCCTGTGAAACACAGTTTCTTTGCAGGCCTGAAGTGGCTGAAGTAGAACTTCTGCTCTGGGTGTGCTACTTTTCCCTATAGCTGAAAGGCAGAACGTGCAGGCTTGTTTCCAAAGGGCGAGTTGGCCCCACAGCATCTTGCTTCCAGCTCTTTGGGAAGCTGGGAAAAAACTCGCTGTGCACAGTGCTCTTACAGCCTACCGGGAACATCTCTTCCAAAGGCCTGTGAAACGCAGTTTCTTTGCAGGCCTGATCTGGCTGAAGTAGAACTTCTGCTCTGGGTGTGCTACATTGCCCTAGAGGTGAAAGGCACAACGTGCAGGCTTCTTTCCAAAGGTCGAGTTGGGCCTCACAGCATCTTGCTTCCAGCTCTTTGGGAAGCTAAGAAACAACTCGCTCTGCACAGTTCTCTTACAGCCTACCGGGAACATCTCTTCCAAAGGCCTGTGAAATGCAGTTTCTTAGCAGGCCTGATCTGGCTGAAGTAGAACTTCTGCTCTGAGTGTGCTACATTGCCCTAGAGCTGAAAGGCACAACGTGCAGGCTTCTTTCCAAAGGGCGAATTCGCCCCCACAGAATCTTGCTTCCAGCTCTTTGGGAAGCTAAGAAACAACTCGCTCTGCACAGTGCTCTTACAGCCTACGGGGAACATCTGTCACAAAGGCCTGTGAAACGCAGTTTCTTTGCAGGCCTGATCTGGCTGAAGTAGAACTTCTGCTCTGGGTGTGCTACATTGCCCTAGAGCTGAAAGGCACAACGTGCAGGCTTCTGTCCAAAGGGCTAGTTGGGCCCCACAGCATCTTGCTTCCAGCTCTTTGGGAAGCTAAGAAACAACTCGCTCTGCACAGTGCTCTTACAGCCTACCGGGAACATCTATTCCAAAGGCCTGTGAAACGCAGTTTCTTTGCAGGCCTGATCTGGCTGAAGTAGAACATCTGCTCTGGGTGTGCTACATTGCCCTTGAGCTGAAAGGCACAACGTGCAGGCTTCTGTCCAAAGGACGAGACGGGCCCCACAGCATCTTGCTTCCAGCTCTTTGGGAAGCTAAGAAACAACTCGCTCTGCACAGTGCTGTTAAATCATACCGGGAACATCTCTTCCAAAGGCCTGTGAAACGCAGTTTCTTCGCAGGCCTTATCTGCCCTAAGTAGAACTTCAGCTCTGGGTGTGCTACATTGCGCTAGAGCTGAAAGGCACAATGTGCAGGCTTCTTAACAAAGGGCGAGTTGGGCCCCACAGCATCTTGCTTCCAGCTCTTTGGGAAGCTAAGAAACAACTCACTCTGCACAGTGCTCTTACAGCCTTCCGGGAACATCTCTTCCAAAGGCCTGTGAAACGCAGTTTCTTCGCTGCCTGATCTGGCTGAAGTAGAACTTCTGCTCTGCGTGTGCTACATTGCCCTAGAGCTGAAAGGAACAATGTGCAGGCTTCTTTCCAAAGGGCGAGGTGGGGCCCACAGCATCTTGCTTCCAGCTCTTTGGGAATCTAAGAAACAACTCGCTCTGCACAGTGCTCTTACAGCCTACCGGGAACATCTCTTCCAAAGGCCTGTGAAACGCAGTTTCTTTGCAGGCCTGATCTGGATGAAGTACAACTTCTGCTCTGGGTGTGCTACATTGCCCTAGAGCTGAAAGGCACAACGTGCAGGCTTCTTTCCAAAGGGCGAGTTGGGCCCCAAAGCATCTTGCTTCCAGCTCTTTGGGAAGCTAAGAAACAACTCGCTCTGCACTGTGCTCTTACAGCCTACCGGGAACATCTCTTCCAAAGGCCTGTGAAACGCAGTTTCTTTGCAGGCCTGATCTGGATGAAGTAGAACTTCTGCTCTGGGTGTGCTACATTGCCCTAGAGCTGAAAGGCACAACGTGCAGGCTTCTTTCCCAAGGGCGAGTTGGGTCCCACAGCATCTTGCTTCCAGCTATTGGGAAGCTGGGAAACAACTCGCTCTGCACATTGCTCTTACAGCCTACCGGGAACATCTCTTCCAGAGGCCTGTGAAATGCAGTTTCTTAGCAGGCCTGATCTGGCTGAAGTAGAACTTCTGCTCTGAGTGTGCTACATTGCCCTAGAGCTGAAAGGCACTACGTGCAGGCTTCTTTCCAAAGGGCGAGTTGGGCCCCACAGCATCTTGCTTCCAGCTCTTTGGGAAGCTAAGAAACAACTCGCTCTGCACAGTGCTCTTACAGCCTACCGGAAACATCTCTTCCAAAGGCCTGTGAAACGCAGTTTCTTTACACACCTTATCTGGCTGAAGTAGAACTTCTGCTCTGGGTGTAATACATTGCCCTAGAGCTGAAAGGCACAACGTGCAGGCTTCTTTCCCAGGGGCGAGTTGGGCCCCGCAGCATCTTGCTTCCAGCTCTTTGGGAAGCTAAGAAACAAGTCGATCTGCACAGTGCTCTTACAGCCTACCGGGAACATCTCTTCCAAAGGCCTGTGAAACGCAGTTTCTTTGCAGGCCTGATCTGGCTGAAGTAGAACTTCTGCTCTGGGTGTGCTACAGTGCCCTAGAGCTGAAAGTCACATCGTGCAGGCTTCTTTCCAAAGGGCGAGATGGGCCCCACAGCATCTTGCTTCCAGCTCTTTGGGAAGCTAAGAAACAGCTCGCTCTGCACAGTGCTCTTACAGCCTACCGGGAACATCTCTTCCAAAGGCCTGTGAAACGCAGTTTCTTTGCAGGCCTGATCTGGATGAAGTAGAACTTCTGCTCTGGGTGTGCTACATTGCCCTAGAGCTGAAAGGCACAACGTGCAGCCTTCTGTCCAAAGGGCGAGTTGGGCCCCACAGCACCTTGCTTCCAGCTCTTTGGGAAGCTAAGAAACAACTCGCTCTGCACAGTGCTCTTACAGCCTACCGGGAACATCTCTTCCAAAGGCCTGTGAAACGCAGTTTCTTTGCATGCCTGATCTGGATGAAGTACAACGTCTGCTCTGGGTGTGCTACATTGCCCTAGAGCTGAAAGGCACAACGTGCAGGCTTCTTTCCAAAGGGCGAGTTGGGCCCCACCGCATCTTGCTTCCAGCTCTTTGGCAAGCTAAGAAACAACTCGCTCTGCACAGTGCTCTTACAGCCCACCGGGAACATCTCTACCAAAGGCCTGTGAAACACAGTTTCTTTGCAGGCCTGAAGTGGCTGAAGTAGAACTTCTGCTCTGGGTGTGCTACTTTTCCCTATAGCTGAAAGGCAGAACGTGCAGGCTTGTTTCCAAAGGGCGAGTTGGCCCCACAGCATCTTGCTTCCAGCTCTTTGGGAAGCTGGGAAAAAACTCGCTGTGCACAGTGCTCTTACAGCCTACCGGGAACATCTCTTCCAAAGGCCTGTGAAACGCAGTTTCTTTGCAGGCCTGATCTGGCTGAAGTAGAACTTCTGCTCTGGGTGTGCTACATTGCCCTAGAGGTGAAAGGCACAACGTGCAGGCTTCTTTCCAAAGGTCGAGTTGGGCCTCACAGCATCTTGCTTCCAGCTCTTTGGGAAGCTAAGAAACAACTCGCTCTGCACAGTTCTCTTACAGCCTACCGGGAACATCTCTTCCAAAGGCCTGTGAAATGCAGTTTCTTAGCAGGCCTGATCTGGCTGAAGTAGAACTTCTGCTCTGAGTGTGCTACATTGCCCTAGAGCTGAAAGGCACAACGTGCAGGCTTCTTTCCAAAGGGCGAATTCGCCCCCACAGAATCTTGCTTCCAGCTCTTTGGGAAGCTAAGAAACAACTCGCTCTGCACAGTGCTCTTACAGCCTACGGGGAACATCTGTCACAAAGGCCTGTGAAACGCAGTTTCTTTGCAGGCCTGATCTGGCTGAAGTAGAACTTCTGCTCTGGGTGTGCTACATTGCCCTAGAGCTGAAAGGCACAACGTGCAGGCTTCTGTCCAAAGGGCTAGTTGGGCCCCACAGCATCTTGCTTCCAGCTCTTTGGGAAGCTAAGAAACAACTCGCTCTGCACAGTGCTCTTACAGCCTACCGGGAACATCTATTCCAAAGGCCTGTGAAACGCAGTTTCTTTGCAGGCCTGATCTGGCTGAAGTAGAACATCTGCTCTGGGTGTGCTACATTGCCCTTGAGCTGAAAGGCACAACGTGCAGGCTTCTGTCCAAAGGACGAGACGGGCCCCACAGCATCTTGCTTCCAGCTCTTTGGGAAGCTAAGAAACAACTCGCTCTGCACAGTGCTGTTAAATCATACCGGGAACATCTCTTCCAAAGGCCTGTGAAACGCAGTTTCTTCGCAGGCCTTATCTGCCCTAAGTAGAACTTCAGCTCTGGGTGTGCTACATTGCGCTAGAGCTGAAAGGCACAATGTGCAGGCTTCTTAACAAAGGGCGAGTTGGGCCCCACAGCATCTTGCTTCCAGCTCTTTGGGAAGCTAAGAAACAACTCACTCTGCACAGTGCTCTTACAGCCTTCCGGGAACATCTCTTCCAAAGGCCTGTGAAACGCAGTTTCTTCGCTGCCTGATCTGGCTGAAGTAGAACTTCTGCTCTGCGTGTGCTACATTGCCCTAGAGCTGAAAGGAACAATGTGCAGGCTTCTTTCCAAAGGGCGAGGTGGGGCCCACAGCATCTTGCTTCCAGCTCTTTGGGAATCTAAGAAACAACTCGCTCTGCACAGTGCTCTTACAGCCTACCGGGAACATCTCTTCCAAAGGCCTGTGAAACGCAGTTTCTTTGCAGGCCTGATCTGGATGAAGTACAACTTCTGCTCTGGGTGTGCTACATTGCCCTAGAGCTGAAAGGCACAACGTGCAGGCTTCTTTCCAAAGGGCGAGTTGGGCCCCAAAGCATCTTGCTTCCAGCTCTTTGGGAAGCTAAGAAACAACTCGCTCTGCACTGTGCTCTTACAGCCTACCGGGAACATCTCTTCCAAAGGCCTGTGAAACGCAGTTTCTTTGCAGGCCTGATCTGGATGAAGTAGAACTTCTGCTCTGGGTGTGCTACATTGCCCTAGAGCTGAAAGGCACAACGTGCAGGCTTCTTTCCCAAGGGCGAGTTGGGTCCCACAGCATCTTGCTTCCAGCTATTGGGAAGCTGGGAAACAACTCGCTCTGCACATTGCTCTTACAGCCTACCGGGAACATCTCTTCCAAAGGCCTGTGAAACGCAGTTTCTTTGCAGGCCTGATCTGGCTGAAGTACAACTTCTGCTCTGGGTGTGCTACATTGCCCTAGAGCTGAAAGGCACAACGTGCAGGCTTCTGTCCAAAGGGCGAGTTGGGCCCCACAGCATCTTGCTTCCATCTCTTTGGGAAGCTAAGAAACAACTCGCTCTGCACAGTGCTCTTACAGCCTACCGGGAACATCTCTTCCAAAGGCCTGTGAAACGCAGTTTCTTTGCAGGCCTGATCTGGCTGAAGTAGAACTTCTGCTCTGGGTGTGCTACATTGCCCTTGAGCTGAAAGGCACAACGTGCAGGCTTCTGTCCAAAGGGCGAGTTGGGCCCCACAGCATCTTGCTTCCAGCTCTTTGGGAAGCTAAGAAACAACTCGCTCTGCACAGTGCTGTTAAATCCTACCGGGAACATCTCTTCCAAAGGCCTGTGAAACGCAGTTTCTTCGCAGGCCTTATCTGCCCTAATTAGAACTTCAGCTCTGGGTGTGCTACATTGCCCTAGAGCTGAAAGGCACAATGTGCAGGATTCTTAACAAAGGGCGAGTTGGGCCCCACAGCATCTTGCTTCCAGCTCTTTGGGAAGCTAAGAAACAACTCGCTCTGCACAGTGCTCTTACAGCCTTCCGGGAACATCTCTTCCAAAGGCCTGTGAAACGCAGTTTCTTCGCTGCCTGATCTGGGTGAAGTAGAACTTCTGCTCTGGGTGTGCTACATTGCCCTAGAGCTGAAAGGCACAATGTGCAGGCTTCTTTCCAAATGGCGAGTTGGGGCCCACAGCATCTTGCTTCCAGCTCTTTGGGAATCTAAGAAACAACTCGCTCTGCACAGTGCTCTTACAGCCTACCGGGAACATCTCTTCCAAAGGCCTGTGAAACGCAGTTTCTTTGCAGGCCTGATCTGGATGAAGTACAACTTCTGCTCTGGGTGTGCTACATTGCCCTAGAGCTGAAAGGCACAACGTGCAGGCTTCTGTCCAAAGGGCGAGTTGGGCCCCACAGCATCTTGCTTCCAGCTCTTTGGGAAGCTAAGAAACAACTCACACTGCACCATGCTCTTACAGCCTTCCGGGAACATCTCTTCCAAAGGCCTGTGAAACGCAGTTTCTTCGCAGCCTGATCTGGCTGAAGTAGAACTTCTGCTCTGGGTGTGCTACATTGCCCTAGAGATGAAAGGCACAGCGTGCAGGCTTCTTTCCAAAGGGCGAGTTGGGGCCCACAGCATCTTGCTTCCAGCTCTTTGGGAATCTAAGAAACATCTCGCTCTGCACAGTGCTCTTACAGCCTACCGGGAACATCTCTTCCAAAGGCCTGTGAAACGCAGTTTCTTTGCAGGCCTGATCTGGATGAAGTAGAACTTCTGCTGTGGGTGTGCTACATTGCCCTAGAGCTGAAAGGCACAACGTGCAGGCTTCTTTCCCAAGGGCGGGTTGGGTCCCACAGCATCTTGCTTCCAGCTATTGGGAAGCTGGGAAACAACTCGCTCTGCACATTGCTCTTACAGCCTACCGGGAACATCTCTTCCAAAGGCCTGTGAAACGCAGTTTCTTTGCAGGCCTGATCTGGCTGAAGTAGAACTTCTGCTCTGGGTGTGCTACATTGCCCTAGAGCTGAAAGGCACAACGTGCAGGCTTCTGTCCAAAGGGCGAGTTGGGCCCCACAGCATCTTGCTTCCAGCTCTTTGGGAAGCTAAGAAACAACTCGCTCTGCACAGTGCTCTTACAGCCTACCGGGAACATCTCTTCCAAAGGCCTGTGAAACGCAGTTTCTTTGCAGGCCTGATCTGGCTGAAGTAGAACATCTGCTCTGGGTGTGCTACATTGCCCTTGAGCTGAAAGGCACAACGTGCAGGCTTCTGTCCAAAGGGCGAGTTGGGCCCCACAGCATCTTGCTTCCAGCTCTTTGGGAAGCTAAGAAACAACTCGCTCTGCACAGTGCTGTTAAATCCTACCGGGAACATCTCTTCCAAAGGCCTGTGAAACGCAGTTTCTTCGCAGGCCTTATCTGCCCTAATTAGAACTTCAGCTCTGGGTGTGCTACATTGCCCTAGAGCTGAAAGGCACAATGTGCAGGATTCTTAACAAAGGGCGAGTTGGGCCCCACAGCATCTTGCTTCCAGCTCTTTGGGAAGCTAAGAAACAACTCGCTCTGCACAGTGCTCTTACAGCCTACCGGGAACATCTCTTCCAAAGGCCTGTGAAACGCAGTTTCTTCGCTGCCTGATCTGGGTGAAGTAGAACTTCTGCTCTGGGTGTGCTACATTGCCCTAGAGCTGAAAGGCACAATGTGCAGGCTTCTTTCCAAATGGCGAGTTGGGGCCCACAGCATCTTGCTTCCAGCTCTTTGGGAATCTAAGAAACAACTCGCTCTGCACAGTGCTCTTACAGCCTACCGGGAACATCTCTTCCAAAGGCCTGCGAAACGCAGTTTCTTTGCAGGCCTGATCTGGATGAAGTACAACTTCTGCTCTGGGTGTGCTACATTGCCCTAGAGCTGAAAGGCACAACGTGCAGGCTTCTGTCCAAAGGGCGAGTTGGGCCCCACAGCATCTTGCTTCCAGCTCTTTGGGAAGCTAAGAAACAACTCACACTGCACAGTGCTCTTACAGCCTTCCGGGAACATCTCTTCCAAAGGCCTGTGAAACGCAGTTTCTTCGCAGCCTGATCTGGCTGAAGTAGAACTTCTGCTCTGGGTGTGCTACATTGCCCTAGAGATGAAAGGCACAACGTGCAGGCTTCTGTCCAAAGGGCGAGTTGGGCCCCACAGCATCTTGCTTCCAGCTCTTTGGGAAGCTAAGAAACAACTCGCTCTGCACAGTGCTGTTAAATCCTACCGGGAACATCTCTTCCAAAGGCCTGTGAAACGCAGTTTCTTCGCAGGCCTTATCTGCCCTAATTAGAACTTCAGCTCTGGGTGTGCTACATTGCCCTAGAGCTGAAAGGCAGAATGTGCAGGATTCTTAACAAAGGGCGAGTTGGGCCCCACAGCATCTTGCTTCCAGCTCTTTGGGAAGCTAAGAAACAACTCGCTCTGCACAGTGCTCTTACAGCCTTCCGGGAACATCTCTTCCAAAGGCCTGTGAAACGCAGTTTCTTCGCTGCCTGATCTGGGTGAAGTAGAACTTCTGCTCTGGGTGTGCTACATTGCCCTAGAGCTGAAAGGCACAATGTGCAGGCTTCTTTCCAAATGGCGAGTTGGGGCCCACAGCATCTTGCTTCCAGCTCTTTGGGAATCTAAGAAACAACTCGCTCTGCACAGTGCTCTTACAGCCTACCGGGAACATCTCTTCCAAAGGCCTGTGAAACGCAGTTTCTTTGCAGGCCTGATCTGGATGAAGTACAACTTCTGCTCTGGGTGTGCTACATTGCCCTAGAGCTGAAAGGCACAACGTGCAGGCTTCTGTCCAAAGGGCGAGTTGGGCCCCACAGCATCTTGCTTCCAGCTCTTTGGGAAGCTAAGAAACAACTCACACTGCACCATGCTCTTACAGCCTTCCGGGAACATCTCTTCCAAAGGCCTGTGAAACGCAGTTTCTTCGCAGCCTGATCTGGCTGAAGTAGAACTTCTGCTCTGGGTGTGCCACATTGCCCTAGAGATGAAAGGCACAGCGTGCAGGCTTCTTTCCAAAGGGCGAGTTGGGGCCCACAGCATCTTGCTTCCAGCTCTTTGGGAATCTAAGAAACATCTCGCTCTGCACAGTGCTCTTACAGCCTACCGGGAACATCTCTTCCAAAGGCCTGTGAAACGCAGTTTCTTTGCAGGCCTGATCTGGATGAGGTAGAACTTCTGCTCTGGGTGTGCTACATTGCCCTAGAGCTGAAAGGCACAACGTGCAGGCTTCTTTCCCAAGGGCGAGTTGGGTCCCACAGCATCTTGCTTCCAGCTATTGGGAAGCTGGGAAACAACTCGCTCTGCACAGTGCTGTTAAATCCTACCGGGAACATCTCTTCCAAAGGCCTGTGAAACGCAGTTTCTTCGCAGGCCTTATCTGCCCTAATTAGAACTTCAGCTCTGGGTGTGCTACATTGCCCTAGAGCTGAAAGGCACAATGTGCAGGATTCTTAACAAAGGGCGAGTTGGGCCCCACAGCATCTTGCTTCCAGCTCTTTGGGAAGCTAAGAAACAACTCGCTCTGCACAGTGCTCTTACAGCCTACCGGGAACATCTCTTCCAAAGGCCTGTGAAACGCAGTTTCTTCGCTGCCTGATCTGGGTGAAGTAGAACTTCTGCTCTGGGTGTGCTACATTGCCCTAGAGCTGAAAGGCACAATGTGCAGGCTTCTTTCCAAATGGCGAGTTGGGGCCCAAGGCATCTTGCTTCCAGCTCTTTGGGAATCTAAGAAACAACTCGCTCTGCACAGTGCTCTTACAGCCTACCGGGAACATCTCTTCCAAATGCCTGCGAAACGCAGTTTCTTTGCAGGCCTGATCTGGATGAAGTACAACTTCTGCTCTGGGTGTGCTACATTGCCCTAGAGCTGAAAGGCACAACGTGCAGGCTTCTGTCCAAAGGGCGAGTTGGGCCCCACAGCATCTTGCTTCCAGCTCTTTGGGAAGCTAAGAAACAACTCACACTGCACAGTGCTCTTACAGCCTTCCGGGAACATCTCTTCCAAAGGCCTGTGAAACGCAGTTTCTTCGCAGCCTGATCTGGCTGAAGTAGAACTTCTGCTCTGGGTGTGCTACATTGCCCTAGAGATGAAAGGCACAACGTGCAGGCTTCTGTCCAAAGGGCGAGTTGGGCCCCACAGCATCTTGCTTCCAGCTCTTGGTGAATCTAAGAAACAACTCGCTCTGCACTGTGCTCTTACAGCCTACCGGGAACATCTCTTCCAAAGACATGTGAAACGCAGTTTCTTTGCAGGCATGATCTGGATGAAGTAGAACTTCTGCTCTGGGTGTGCTACATTGCCCTAGAGCTGAAAGGCACAACGTCCAGGCTTCTTTCCCAAGGGCGAGTTGGGTCCCACAGCATCTTGCTTCCAGCTATTGGGAGCTGGGAAACAACTCGCTCTGCACAGTGCTCTTACAGCCTACCGGGAACATCACTTCCAAAGGCCTGTGAAACGCAGTTTCTTTGCAGGCCTGATCTGGCTGAAGTAGAACTTCTGCTCTGGGTGTGCTACATTGCCCTAGAGCTGAAAGGCACAACGTGCAGGCTTCTTTCCAAAGGGCGAGTTGGGCCCCACAGCATCTTGCTTCCAGCTCTTTGGGAAGCTAAGAAACAACTCGCTCTGAACAGTGCTCTTACAGCCTACCTGGAACATCTCTTCCAAAGGCCTGTGAAACGCAGTTTCTTTGCAGGCCTGATGTGGCTGAATTAGAACTTCTGCTCTGGGTGTGCTACATTGCCCTAGAGCTGAAAGGCACAACGTGCAGGCTTCTTTCCAAAGGGCGAGTTGGGCCCCACAGCATCTTGCTTCCAGCTCTTTGGGAAGCTAAGAAACAACTCGCTCTGCACTGTGCTCTTACAGCCTACCGGGAACATCTCTTCCAAAGGCCTGTGAAACGCAGTTTCTTTGCAGGCCTGATCTGGCTGAAGTACAACTTCTGCTCTGGTTGTGCTACTTTTCCCTAGAGCTGAAAGGCACAACGTGCAGGCTTCTTTCCAAAGGGCGTGATGGGCCCCACAGCATCTTGCTTACATCTCTTTGGGAAGCTAAGAAACAACTCACTCTATACAGTGCTCTTACAGCCTACCGGGAACATCTCTTCCAAAGGCCTGTGAAATGCAGTTTCTTAGCAGGCCTGATCTGGCTGAAGTAGAACTTCTGCTCTGAGTGTGCTACATTGCCCTAGAGCTGAAAGGCACAACGTGCAGGCTTCTTTCCCAAGGGCGAGTTGGGTCCCACAGCATCTTGCTTCCAGCTATTGGGAAGCTGGGAAACAACTCGCTCTGCACAGTGCTCTTACAGCCTACCGGGAACATCTCTTCCAAAGGCCTGTGAAACGCAGTTTCTTTGCAGGCCTGATCTGGATGAAGTACAACTTCTGCTCTGGGTGTGCTACATTGCCCTAGAGCTGAAAGGCACAACGTGCAGGCTTCTTTCCAAAGGGCGAGTTGGGCCTCACAGCATATTGCTTCCAGCTCTTTGGGAAGCTAAGAAACAACTCGCTCTGCACAGTGCTCTTACAGCCTACCGGGAACATCTCTTCCAAAGGCCTGTGAAACGCAGTTTCTTTGCAGGCCTGATCTGGATGAAGTAGAACTTCTGCTCTGGGTGTGCTACATTGCCCTAGAGCTGAAAGGCACAACGTGCAGGCTTCTGTCCAAAGGGCGAGTTGGGCCCCACAGCACCTTGCTTCCAGCTCTTTGGGAAGCTAAGAAACAACTCGCTCTGCACAGTGCTCTTACAGCCTACCGGGAACATCTCTTCCAAAGGCCTGTGAAACGCAGTTTCTTTGCATGCCTGATCTGGATGAAGTACAACGTCTGCTCTGGGTGTGCTACATTGCCCTAGAGCTGAAAGGCACAACGTGCAGGCTTCTTTCCAAAGGGCGAGTTGGGCCCCACAGCATCTTGCTTCCAGCTCTTTGGGAAGCTAAGAAACAACTCGCTCTGCACAGTGCTCTTACAGCCTACCGGGAACATCTCTTCCAAAGGCCTGTGAAACGCAGTTTCTTTGCAGGCCTGATCTGGCTGAAGTAGAACTTCTGCTCTGGGTGTGCTACATTGCCCTAGAGCTGAAAGGCACATCGTGCAGGCTTCTTTCCCAAGGGCGAGTTGGGCCCCACAGCATCTTGCTTCCAGCTCTTTGGGAAGCTGGGAAAAAACTCGCTCTGCACAGTGCTCTTACAGCCTACCGGGAAAATCTCTTCCAAAGGCCTGTGAAACGCAGTTTCTTTGCAGGCCTGATCTGGATGAAGTAGAACTTCTGCTCTGGGTGTGCTACATTGCCCTAGAGCTGAAAGGCACAACGTGCAGGCTTCTGTCCAAAGGGCGAGATGGGCCCCACAGCACCTTGCTTCCAGCTCTTTGGGAAGCTAAGAAACAACTCGCTCTGCACAGTGCTCTTACAGCCTACCGGGAGCATCTCTTCCAAAGGCCTGTGAAACGCAGTTTCTTTGCAGGCCTGATCTGGATGAAGTACAACGTCTGCTCTGGGTGTGCTACATTGCCCTAGAGCTGAAAGGCACAACGTGCAGGCTTCTTTCCAATGGGCGAGTTGGGCCCCACAGCATCTTGCTTCCAGCTCTTTGGCAAGCTAAGAAACAACTCGCTCTGCACAGTGCTCTTACAGCCTACCGGGAACATCTCTACCAAAGGCCTGTGAAACGCAGTTTATTTTCAGGCCTGATCTGGCTGAAGTAGAACTTCTGCTCTGGGTGTGCTACATTGCCCTAGAGCTGAAAGGCACAACGTGCAGGCTTCTTTCCCCAGGGCGAGTTGGGTCCCACAGCATCTTGCTTCCAGCTATTGGGAAGCTGGGAAACAACTCGCTCTGCACAGTGCTCTTACAGCCTACCGGGAACATCTCTTCCAAAGGCCTGTGAAACGCAGTTTCTTTGCAGGCCTGATCTGGATGAAGTACAACTTCTGCTCTGGGTGTGCTACATTGCCCTAGAGCTGAAAGGCACAACGTGCAGGCTTCTTTCCAAAGGGCAAGTTGGGCCTCACAGCATATTGCTTCCAGCTCTTTGGGAAGCTAAGAAACAACTCGCTCTGCACAGTGCTCTTACAGCCTACCGGGAACATCTCTTCCAAAGGCCTGTGAAACGCAGTTTCTTTGCAGGCCTGATCTGGCTGAAGTAGAACTTCTGCTCTGGGTGTGCTACATTGCCCTAGAGCTGAAAGGCACAACGTGCAGGCTTCTTTCCAAAGCGCGACTTTGGCCCCACAGCATCTTGCTTCCAGCTCTTGGGAAGCTGGGAAACAACTCGCTCTGCACACTGCTCTTACAGACTACCAGGAACATCTCTTCCAAAGGCCTGTGAAACGCAGTTTCTTTGCAGGCCTGATCTGGCTGAAGTAGAACTTCTGCTCTGCTTGTGCTACATTACCCTAGAGCTGAAAGGCACAGCGTGCAGGCTTCTTTCCCAAGGGCGAGTTCGGCCCCACAGCATCTTGCTTCCAGCTCTTTGGGAAGCTAAGAAACAACTCGCTCTGCACAGTGCTATTACAGCCTACCGGGAACATCTCTTCCAAAGGCGTGTGAAACGCAGTTTCTTCGCAGGCCTTATCTGGCTGAAGTAGAACTTCTGCTCTGGGTGTGCTACATTTCCCTAGAGCTGAAAGGCACAAAGTGCAGGCTTCTTTCCAAAGGGAGACTTGGCCCCACAGCATCTTGCTTCCAGCTCTTTGGGAAGCTAAGAAACAACTCGCTCTGCACAGTGCTCTTACAGCCTACTGGAAACATCTCTTCCAAAGGCCTGTGAAACGCCGTTTCTTTGCAGGCCTGATCTGGCTGAAGTAGAACTTCTGCTCTGGGTGTGCTACATTGCCCTAGAGATGAAAGGCACAACGTGCAGGCTTCTTTCCAAAGGGCGAGTTGGGCCCCACAGCATCTTGCTTCCAGCTCTTTGGGAAGCTAAGAAACAACTCGCTCTGCACAGTGCTCTTACAGCCTACTGGGAACATCTCTTCCAAAGGCCTGTGAAACGCAGTTTCTTTGCAGGCCTGATCTGGCTGAAGTAGGACTTCTGCTCTGGGTGTGCTACATTGCCCTAGAGCTGAAAGGCACATCGTGCAGGCTTCTTTCCCAAGGGCGAGTTGGGCCCCACAGCATCTTGCTTCCAGCTCTTTGGGAAGCTGGGAAAAAACTCGCTCTGCACAGTGCCCTTACAGCCTACCGGGAACATCTCTTCCAAAGGCCTGTGAAACGCAGTTTCTTTGCAGGCCTGATCTGGCTGAAGTAGAACTTCTGCTCTGGGTGTGCTACATTGCCCTAGAGCTGAAAGGCACAACGTGCAGGCTTCTGTCCAAAGGGCGAGATGGGCCCCACAGCACCTTGCTTCCCGCTCTTTGGGAAGCTAAGAAACAACTCGCTCTGCACAGTGCTCTTACAGCCTACCGGGAACATCTCTTCCAAAGGCCTGTGAAACGCAGTTTCTTTGCAGGCCTGATCTGGATGAAGTACAACGTCTGCTCTGGGTGTGCTACATTGCCCTAGAGCTGAAAGGCACAACGTGAAGGCTTCTTTCCAATGGGCGAGTTGGGCCCCACAGCATCTTGCTTCCAGCTCTTTGGCAAGCTAAGAAAAAACTCGCTCTGCACAGTGCTCTTACAGCCTACCGGGAACATCTCTACCAAAGGCCTGTGAAACGCAGTTTATTTTCAGGCCTGATCTGGCTGAAGTAGAACTTCTGCTCTGGGTGTGCTACATTGCCCTAGAGCTGAAAGGCACAACGTGCAGGCTTCTTTCCCAAGGGCGAGTTGGGTCCCACAGCATCTTGCTTCCAGCGATTGGGAAGCTGGGAAACAACTCGCTCTGCACAGTGCTCTTACAGCCTACCGGGAACATCTCTTCCAAAGGCCTGTGAAACGCAGTTTCTTTGCAGGCCTGATCTGGCTGAAGTAGAACTTCTGCTCTGGGTGTGTTACATTGCCCTAGAGATCAAAGGCACAACGTGCAGGCTTCTTTCCCAAGGGCGAGTTGGGCCCCACAGCATCTTGCTTCCAGCTATTTGGGAAGCTAAGAAACAACTCGCTCTGCACAGTGCTCTTACAGCCTACCGGGAACATCTCTTCCAAAGGCCTGTGAAATGCCGTTTCTTTGCAGGCCTGATCTGGCTGAAGTAGAACTTCTGCTCTGGGTGTGCTACATTGCCCTAGAGCTGAAAGGCACATCGTGCAGGATTCTTTCCAAAGGGCGAGATGGGCCCCACAGCATCTTGCTTCCAGCTCTTTGGGAAGCTAAGAAACAGCTCGCTCTGCACAGTGCTCTTACAGCCTACCGGGAACATCTCTACCAAAGGCCTGTGAAACGCAGTTTCTTTGCAGGCCTGATCTGGATGAAGTAGAACTTCTGCTCTGGGTGTGCTACATTGCCCTAGAGCTGAAAGGCACAACGTGCAGGCTTCTTTCCCAAGTGCGAGTTGGGTCCCACAGCATCTTGCTTCCAGCTATTGGGAAGCTGGGAAACAACTCGCTCTGCACAGTGCTCTTACAGCCTACCAGGAACATCTCTTCCAAAGGCCTGTGAAACGCAGTTTCTTTGCAGGCCTGATCTGGCTGAAGTAGAACTTCTGCTCTGGGTGTGCTACATTGCCCTAGAGGTGAAAGGCACAACGTGCAGGCTTCTTTCCAAAGGTCGAGTTGGGCCTCACAGCATCTTGCTTCCAGCTCTTTGGGAAGCTAAGAAACAACTCGCTCTGCACAGTTCTCTTACAGCCTACCGGGAACATCTCTTCCAAAGTCCTGTGAAACGCAGTTTCTTTGCAGGCCTGATCTGGCTGAAGTAGAACTTCTGCTCGGGGTGTGCTACATTGCCCTAGAGCTGAAAGGCACAACGTGCAGGCTTCTTTCCAAAGGGCGACTTTGGCACCACAGCATCTTGCTTCCAGCTCTTGGGAAGCTGGGAAACAACTCGCTCTGCACAGTGCTCTTACAGCCTACCGGGAACATCTCTTCCAAAGGCCTGTGAAACGCAGTTTCTTTGCAGGCCTGATCTGGCTGAAGTAGAACTTCTGCTCTGGGTGTGCTACATTGCCCTAGAGGTGAAAGGCACAACGTGCAGGCTTCTTTCCAAAGGTCGAGTTGGGCCTCACAGCATCTTGCTTCCAGCTCTTTGGGAAGCTAAGAAACAACTCGCTCTGCACAGTTCTCTTACAGCCTACCGGGAACATCTCTTCCAAAGTCCTGTGAAACGCAGTTTCTTTGCAGGCCTGATCTGGCTGAAGTAGAACTTCTGCTCGGGGTGTGCTACATTGCCCTAGAGCTGAAAGGCACAACGTGCAGGCTTCTTTCCAAAGGGCGACTTTGGCACCACAGCATCTTGCTTCCAGCTCTTGGGAAGCTGGGAAACAACTCGCTCTGCACAGTGCTCTTACAGCCTACCGGGAACATCTCTTCCAAAGGCCTGTGAAACGCAGTTTCTTTGCAGGCCTGATCTGGCTGAAGTAGAACTTCTGCTCTGCTTGTGCTACATTACCCTAGAGCTGAAAGGCACAGCGTGCAGGCTTCTTTCCAAAGGGCGAGTTGGGCCCCACAGCATCTTGCTTCCAGCTCTTTGGGAAGCTAAGAAACAACTCGCTCTGCACAGTGCTCTTACAGCCTAGTGGGAACATCTCTTCAAAGGCCTGTGAAACGCAGTTTCTTCGCAGGCCTTATCTGCCCTAAGAAGAACTTCTGCTCTGGGTGTGCTACATTTCCCTAGAGCTGAAAGGCACAAAGTGCAGGCTTCTTTCCAAAGGGAGACTTGGCCCCACAGCATCTTGCTTCCACCTCTTTGGGAAGCTAAGAAACAACTCGCTCTGCACAGTGCCCTTACAGCCTACTGGAAACATCTCTTCCAAAGGCCTGTGAAACGCAGTTTCTTTGCAGGCCTGATCTGGCTGAGGTAGAACTTCTGCTCTGGGTGTGCTACATTGCCCTAGAGCTGAAAGGAACATCGTGCAGGATTCTTTCCAAAGGGCGAGATGGGCCCCACAGCATCTTGATTCCAGCTCTTTGGGAAGCTAAGAAACAACTCGCTCTGCACAGTGCTCTTACAGCCTACCGGGAACATCTCTTCCAAAGGCCTGTGAAACGCAGTTTCTTTGCAGGCCTGATCTGGCTGAAGTAGAACTTCTGCTCTGGGTGTGCTACATTGCCCTAGAGCTGGAAGGCACAACGTGCAGGCTTCTTTCCAAAGGGCGACTTGGGCCCCACAGAATCTTGCTTTCAGCTCTTTGGGAAGCTAAGAAACAACTCGCTCTGCACAGTGCTCTTACATCCTACCGGAAACATCTCTTCCAAATGCCTGTGAAACGCAGTTTCTTTGCAGGCCTGATCTGGCTGAAGTAGAACTTCTGCTCTGGGTGTGCTACATTGCCCTAGAGCTGAAAGGCACAACGTGCAGGCTTCTTTCCAAAGGGCGAGTTGGGCCTCACAGCATCTTGCTTCCAGCTCTTTGGGAAGCTAAGAAACAACTCGCTCTGCACAGTGCTCTTACAGCCTACCGGGAACATCTCTTCCAAAGGCCTGCGAAACGCAGTTTCTTTGCAGGCCTGATCTGGCTGAAGTACAACTTCTGCTCTGGGTGTGCTACATTGCCCTAGAGCTGAAAGGCACAACGTGCAGGCTTCTTTCCAAAGGGCGACTTTGGCACCACAGCATCTTGCTTCCAGCTCTTGGGAAGCTGGGAAACAACTCGCTCTGCACAGTGCTCTTACAGCCTACCGGGAACAGCTCTTCCAAAGGCCTGTGAAACGCAGTTTCTTTGCAGGCCTGATCTGGCTGAAGTAGAACTTCTGCTCTGCTTGTGCTACATTACCCTAGAGCTGAAAGGCACAGCGTGCAGGCTTCTTTCCAAAGGGCGACTTGGGCCCCACAGCATCTTGCTTCCAGCTCTTTGGGAAGCTAAGAAACAACTCGCTCTGCACAGTGCTATTACAGCCTACCGGGAACATCTCTTCCAAAGGCCTGTGAAACACAGTTTCTTCGCAGGCCTTATCTGCCCTAAGTAGAACTTCTGCTCTGGGTGTGCTACATTGCCCTAGAGCTGAAAGGCACAACGTGCAGGCTTCTTTCCAAAGGGCGAATTGGGCCCCACAGCATCTTGCTTCCAGCTCTTTGGGAAGCTAAGAAACAACTCGCTCTGCACAGTGCTATTACAGCCTACCGGGAACATCTCTTCCAAAGGCCTGTGAAACGCCGTTTCTTTGCAGGCCTGATCTGGCTGAAGTAGAACTTCTGCTCTGGGTGTGCTACATTGCCCTAGAGATGAAAGGCACAACGTGCAGGCTTCTTTCCAAAGGGCGAGTTGGGCCCCACAGCATCTTGCTTCCAGCTCTTTGGGAAGCTAAGAAACAACTCGCTCTGCACAGTGCTCTTACAGCCTACCGGGAACATCTCTTCCAAAGGCCTGTGAAACGCAGTTTCTTTGCAGGTCTGATCTGGCTGAAGTAGAACTTCTTCTCTGGGTGTGCTACATTGCCCTAGAGCTGAAAGGCACATCGTGAAGGCTTCTTTCCCAAGGGCGAGTTCGGCCCCACAGCATCTTGCTTCCAGCTCTTTGGGAAGCTGGGAAAAAACTCGCTCTGCACAGTGCTCTTACAGCCTACCGAGAACATCTCTTCCAAAGGCCTGTGAAACGCAGTTTCTTTGCAGTCCTGATCTGGCTGAAGTAGAACTTCTGCTCTGGGTGTGCTACATTGCCCTAGAGCTGAAAGGCACAACGTGCAGGCTTCTTTCCAAAGGGCGACTTGGGCCCCACAGCATCTTGCTTCCAGCACTTTTTGAAGCTAAGAAACAACTCGCTCTGCACAGTGCTCTTACAGCCTACCGGGAACATCTCTTCCAAAGGCCTGTGATAGGCAGATTCTTCGCAGGCCTTCTCTTGCTGAAGTACAACTTCTGCTCTGGGTGTGCTACATTGCCCTAGAGCTGAAAGGCACAACGTGCAGGCTTCTTTCCCAAGGGCGAGTTGGGCCCCACAGCATCTTGCTTCCAGCTCTTTGGGAAGCTAAGAAACAACTCGCTCTGCACAGTGCTCTTACAGCCTACCGGGAACATCTCTTCCAAAGGCCTGCGAAACGCCGTTTCTTTGCAGGCCTGATCTGGCTGAAGTAGAACTTCTGCTCTGGGTGTGCTACATTGCCCTAGAGCTGAAAGGCACATCGTGCAGGATTCTTTCCAAAGGGCGAAATGGGCCCCAGAGCATCTTGCTTCCAGCTCTTTGGGAAGCTAAGAAACAGCTCGCTCTGCACAGTGCTCTTACAGCCTACCGGGAACATCTCTACCAGAGGTCTGTGAAACGCAGTTTCTTTGCAGGCCTGATCTGGCTGAAGTAGAACTTCTGCTCTGGGTGTGCTACATTGCCCTTGAGCTGAAAGGCACAACGTGCAGGCTTCTTTCCCAAGGGCGAGTTGGGTCCCACAGCATCTTGCTTCCAGCTATTGGGAAGCTGGGAAACAACTCGCTCTGCACAGTGCTCTTACAGCCTACCGGGAACATCTCTTCCAAAGGCCTGTGAAACGCAGTTTCTTTGCAGGCCTGATCTGGCTGAAGTAGAACTTCTGCTCTGGGTGTGCTACATTGCCCTAGAGCTGAAAGGCACAACGTGCAGGCTTCTTTCCAAAGGGCGAGTTGGGCCTCACAGCATCTTGCTTCCAGCTCTTTGGGAAGCTAAGAAACAACTCGCTCTGCACAGTGCTCTTACAGCCTACCGGGAACATCTCTTCCAAAGGCCTGTGAAACGCAGTTTCTTTGCAGGCCTGATCTGGCTGAAGTAGAACTTCTGCTCTGCTTGTGCTACATTACCCTAGAGCTGAAAGGCACAGCGTGCAGGCTTCTTTCCAAAGGGCGAGTTGGGCCCCACAGCATCTTGCTTCCAGCTCTTTGGGAAGCTAAGAAACAACTCGCTCTGCACAGTGCTCTTACAGCCTAGTGGGAACATCTCTTCAAAGGCCTGTGAAACGCAGTTTCTTCGCAGGCCTTATCTGCCCTAAGAAGAACTTCTGCTCTGGGTGTGCTACATTTCCCTAGAGCTGAAAGGCACAAAGTGCAGGCTTCTTTCCAAAGGGAGACTTGGCCCCACAGCATCTTGCTTCCACCTCTTTGGGAAGCTAAGAAACAACTCGCTCTGCACAGTGCCCTTACAGCCTACTGGAAACATCTCTTCCAAAGGCCTGTGAAACGCAGTTTCTTTGCAGGCCTGATCTGGCTGAGGTAGAACTTCTGCTCTGGGTGTGCTACATTGCCCTAGAGCTGAAAGGAACATCGTGCAGGATTCTTTCCAAAGGGCGAGATGGGCCCCACAGCATCTTGATTCCAGCTCTTTGGGAAGCTAAGAAACAACTCGCTCTGCACAGTGCTCTTACAGCCTACCGGGAACATCTCTTCCAAAGGCCTGTGAAACGCAGTTTCTTTGCAGGCCTGATCTGGCTGAAGTAGAACTTCTGCTCTGGGTGTGCTACATTGCCCTAGAGCTGGAAGGCACAACGTGCAGGCTTCTTTCCAAAGGGCGACTTGGGCCCCACAGAATCTTGCTTTCAGCTCTTTGGGAAGCTAAGAAACAACTCGCTCTGCACAGTGCTCTTACATCCTACCGGAAACATCTCTTCCAAATGCCTGTGAAACGCAGTTTCTTTGCAGGCCTGATCTGGCTGAAGTAGAACTTCTGCTCTGGGTGTGCTACATTGCCCTAGAGCTGAAAGGCACAACGTGCAGGCTTCTTTCCAAAGGGCGAGTTGGGCCTCACAGCATCTTGCTTCCAGCTCTTTGGGAAGCTAAGAAACAACTCGCTCTGCACAGTGCTCTTACAGCCTACCGGGAACATCTCTTCCAAAGGCCTGCGAAACGCAGTTTCTTTGCAGGCCTGATCTGGCTGAAGTACAACTTCTGCTCTGGGTGTGCTACATTGCCCTAGAGCTGAAAGGCACAACGTGCAGGCTTCTTTCCAAAGGGCGACTTTGGCACCACAGCATCTTGCTTCCAGCTCTTGGGAAGCTGGGAAACAACTCGCTCTGCACAGTGCTCTTACAGCCTACCGGGAACAGCTCTTCCAAAGGCCTGTGAAACGCAGTTTCTTTGCAGGCCTGATCTGGCTGAAGTAGAACTTCTGCTCTGCTTGTGCTACATTACCCTAGAGCTGAAAGGCACAGCGTGCAGGCTTCTTTCCAAAGGGCGACTTGGGCCCCACAGCATCTTGCTTCCAGCTCTTTGGGAAGCTAAGAAACAACTCGCTCTGCACAGTGCTATTACAGCCTACCGGGAACATCTCTTCCAAAGGCCTGTGAAACACAGTTTCTTCGCAGGCCTTATCTGCCCTAAGTAGAACTTCTGCTCTGGGTGTGCTACATTGCCCTAGAGCTGAAAGGCACAACGTGCAGGCTTCTTTCCAAAGGGCGAATTGGGCCCCACAGCATCTTGCTTCCAGCTCTTTGGGAAGCTAAGAAACAACTCGCTCTGCACAGTGCTATTACAGCCTACCGGGAACATCTCTTCCAAAGGCCTGTGAAACGCCGTTTCTTTGCAGGCCTGATCTGGCTGAAGTAGAACTTCTGCTCTGGGTGTGCTACATTGCCCTAGAGATGAAAGGCACAACGTGCAGGCTTCTTTCCAAAGGGCGAGTTGGGCCCCACAGCATCTTGCTTCCAGCTCTTTGGGAAGCTAAGAAACAACTCGCTCTGCACAGTGCTCTTACAGCCTACCGGGAACATCTCTTCCAAAGGCCTGTGAAACGCAGTTTCTTTGCAGGTCTGATCTGGCTGAAGTAGAACTTCTTCTCTGGGTGTGCTACATTGCCCTAGAGCTGAAAGGCACATCGTGAAGGCTTCTTTCCCAAGGGCGAGTTCGGCCCCACAGCATCTTGCTTCCAGCTCTTTGGGAAGCTGGGAAAAAACTCGCTCTGCACAGTGCTCTTACAGCCTACCGAGAACATCTCTTCCAAAGGCCTGTGAAACGCAGTTTCTTTGCAGTCCTGATCTGGCTGAAGTAGAACTTCTGCTCTGGGTGTGCTACATTGCCCTAGAGCTGAAAGGCACAACGTGCAGGCTTCTTTCCAAAGGGCGACTTGGGCCCCACAGCATCTTGCTTCCAGCACTTTTTGAAGCTAAGAAACAACTCGCTCTGCACAGTGCTCTTACAGCCTACCGGGAACATCTCTTCCAAAGGCCTGTGATAGGCAGATTCTTCGCAGGCCTTCTCTTGCTGAAGTACAACTTCTGCTCTGGGTGTGCTACATTGCCCTAGAGCTGAAAGGCACAACGTGCAGGCTTCTTTCCCAAGGGCGAGTTGGGCCCCACAGCATCTTGCTTCCAGCTCTTTGGGAAGCTAAGAAACAACTCGCTCTGCACAGTGCTCTTACAGCCTACCGGGAACATCTCTTCCAAAGGCCTGCGAAACGCCGTTTCTTTGCAGGCCTGATCTGGCTGAAGTAGAACTTCTGCTCTGGGTGTGCTACATTGCCCTAGAGCTGAAAGGCACATCGTGCAGGATTCTTTCCAAAGGGCGAAATGGGCCCCAGAGCATCTTGCTTCCAGCTCTTTGGGAAGCTAAGAAACAGCTCGCTCTGCACAGTGCTCTTACAGCCTACCGGGAACATCTCTACCAGAGGTCTGTGAAACGCAGTTTCTTTGCAGGCCTGATCTGGCTGAAGTAGAACTTCTGCTCTGGGTGTGCTACATTGCCCTTGAGCTGAAAGGCACAACGTGCAGGCTTCTTTCCCAAGGGCGAGTTGGGTCCCACAGCATCTTGCTTCCAGCTATTGGGAAGCTGGGAAACAACTCGCTCTGCACAGTGCTCTTACAGCCTACCGGGAACATCTCTTCCAAAGGCCTGTGAAACGCAGTTTCTTTGCAGGCCTGATCTGGCTGAAGTAGAACTTCTGCTCTGGGTGTGCTACATTGCCCTAGAGCTGAAAGGCACAACGTGCAGGCTTCTTTCCAAAGGGCGAGTTGGGCCTCACAGCATCTTGCTTCCAGCTCTTTGGGAAGCTAAGAAACAACTCGCTCTGCACAGTGCTCTTACAGCCTACCGGGAACATCTCTTCCAAAGGCCTGTGAAACGCAGTTTCTTTGCAGGCCTGATCTGGCTGAAGTAGAACTTCTGCTCTGGGTGTGCTACATTGCCCTAGAGCTGAAAGGCACAACGTGCAGGCTTCTTTCCAAAGGGCGACTTTGGCCGCACAGCATCCTGCTTCCAGCTCTTGGGAAGCTGGGAAAAAACTCGCTCTGCACAGTGCTCTTACAGCCTACCGGGAACATCTCTTCCAAAGGCCTGTGAAACGCAGTTTGTTTGCAGGCCTGATCTGGCTGAAGTAGAACTTCTGCTCTGCTTGTGCTACATTACCCTAGAGCTGAAAGGCACAGCGTGCAGGCTTCTTTCCAAAGGGCGAGTTGGGCCCCACAGCATCTTGCTTCCAGCTCTTTGGGAAGCTAAGAAACAACTCGCTCTGCACAGTGCTCTTACAGCCTACCGGGAACATCTCTTCCAAAGGCATGTGAAACGCAGTTTCTTCGCAGGCCTTATCTGCCCTAAGTAGAAATTCTGCTCTGGGTGTGCTACATTTCCTTAGAGCTGAAAGGCACAACGTGCAGGCTTCTTTCCAAAGGGAGACTTGGCCCCACAGCATCTTGCTTCCAGCTCTTTGGGAAGCTAAGAAACAACTCGCTCTGCACAGTGCTCTTACACCCTACTGGAAACATCTCTTCCAAAGGCCTGTGAAACGCAGTTTCTTTGCAGGCCTGATCTGGCTGAAGTAGAACTTCTGCTCTGGGTGTGCTACATTGCCCTAGAGCTGAAAGGCACATCGTGCAGGATTCTTTCCAAAGGGCGAGATGGGCCCCACAGCATCTTGCTTCCAGCTCTTTGGGAAGCTAAGAAACAGCTCGCTCTGCACAGTGCTCTTACAGCCTACCGGGAACATCTCTTCCAAAGGCCTGTGAAACGCAGTTTCTTTGCAGGCCTGATCTGGCTGAAGTAGAACTTCTGCTCTGGGTGCGCTACATTGCCCTAGAGCTGGAAGGCACAACGTGCAGGCTTCTTTCCAAAGGGCGACTTGGGCCCCACAGAATCTTGCTTCCAGCTCTTTGGGAAGCTAAGAAGCAACTCGCTCTGCACAGTGCTCTTACAGCCTACCGGAAACATCTCTTCCAAAGGCCTGTGAAACGCAGTTTCTTTGCAGGCCTGATCTGGCTGAAGTAGAACTTCTGCTCTGGGTGTGCTACATTGCCCTAGAGGTGAAAGGCACAACGTGCAGGCTTCTTTCCAAAGGTCGAGTTGGGCCTCACAGCATCTTGCTTCCAGCTCTTTGGGAAGCTAAGAAACAACTCGCTCTGCACAGTTCTCTTACAGCCTACCGGGAACATCTCTTCCAAAGTCCTGTGAAACGCAGTTTCTTTGCAGGCCTGATCTGGCTGAAGTAGAACTTCTGCTCGGGGTGTGCTACATTGCCCTAGAGCTGAAAGGCACAACGTGCAGGCTTCTTTCCAAAGGGCGACTTTGGCACCACAGCATCTTGCTTCCAGCTCTTGGGAAGCTGGGAAACAACTCGCTCTGCACAGTGCTCTTACAGCCTACCGGGAACATCTCTTCCAAAGGCCTGTGAAACGCAGTTTCTTTGCAGGCCTGATCTGGCTGAAGTAGAACTTCTGCTCTGGGTGTGCTACATTGCCCTAGAGGTGAAAGGCACAACGTGCAGGCTTCTTTCCAAAGGTCGAGTTGGGCCTCACAGCATCTTGCTTCCAGCTCTTTGGGAAGCTAAGAAACAACTCGCTCTGCACAGTTCTCTTACAGCCTACCGGGAACATCTCTTCCAAAGTCCTGTGAAACGCAGTTTCTTTGCAGGCCTGATCTGGCTGAAGTAGAACTTCTGCTCGGGGTGTGCTACATTGCCCTAGAGCTGAAAGGCACAACGTGCAGGCTTCTTTCCAAAGGGCGACTTTGGCACCACAGCATCTTGCTTCCAGCTCTTGGGAAGCTGGGAAACAACTCGCTCTGCACAGTGCTCTTACAGCCTACCGGGAACATCTCTTCCAAAGGCCTGTGAAACGCAGTTTCTTTGCAGGCCTGATCTGGCTGAAGTAGAACTTCTGCTCTGCTTGTGCTACATTACCCTAGAGCTGAAAGGCACAGCGTGCAGGCTTCTTTCCAAAGGGCGAGTTGGGCCCCACAGCATCTTGCTTCCAGCTCTTTGGGAAGCTAAGAAACAACTCGCTCTGCACAGTGCTCTTACAGCCTAGTGGGAACATCTCTTCAAAGGCCTGTGAAACGCAGTTTCTTCGCAGGCCTTATCTGCCCTAAGAAGAACTTCTGCTCTGGGTGTGCTACATTTCCCTAGAGCTGAAAGGCACAAAGTGCAGGCTTCTTTCCAAAGGGAGACTTGGCCCCACAGCATCTTGCTTCCACCTCTTTGGGAAGCTAAGAAACAACTCGCTCTGCACAGTGCCCTTACAGCCTACTGGAAACATCTCTTCCAAAGGCCTGTGAAACGCAGTTTCTTTGCAGGCCTGATCTGGCTGAGGTAGAACTTCTGCTCTGGGTGTGCTACATTGCCCTAGAGCTGAAAGGAACATCGTGCAGGATTCTTTCCAAAGGGCGAGATGGGCCCCACAGCATCTTGATTCCAGCTCTTTGGGAAGCTAAGAAACAACTCGCTCTGCACAGTGCTCTTACAGCCTACCGGGA
This sequence comes from Equus caballus, assembly GCF_041296265.1. Taxonomy (NCBI): domain Eukaryota; kingdom Metazoa; phylum Chordata; class Mammalia; order Perissodactyla; family Equidae; genus Equus; species Equus caballus. The sequence goes on from NC_091687.1 coordinate 26,079,387, forward strand.
ACATCTCTTCCAAAGGCCTGTGAAACGCAGTTTCTTTGCAGGCCTGATCTGGCTGAAGTAGAACTTCTGCTCTGGGTGTGCTACATTGCCCTAGAGCTGGAAGGCACAACGTGCAGGCTTCTTTCCAAAGGGCGACTTGGGCCCCACAGAATCTTGCTTTCAGCTCTTTGGGAAGCTAAGAAACAACTCGCTCTGCACAGTGCTCTTACATCCTACCGGAAACATCTCTTCCAAATGCCTGTGAAACGCAGTTTCTTTGCAGGCCTGATCTGGCTGAAGTAGAACTTCTGCTCTGGGTGTGCTACATTGCCCTAGAGCTGAAAGGCACAACGTGCAGGCTTCTTTCCAAAGGGCGAGTTGGGCCTCACAGCATCTTGCTTCCAGCTCTTTGGGAAGCTAAGAAACAACTCGCTCTGCACAGTGCTCTTACAGCCTACCGGGAACATCTCTTCCAAAGGCCTGCGAAACGCAGTTTCTTTGCAGGCCTGATCTGGCTGAAGTACAACTTCTGCTCTGGGTGTGCTACATTGCCCTAGAGCTGAAAGGCACAACGTGCAGGCTTCTTTCCAAAGGGCGACTTTGGCACCACAGCATCTTGCTTCCAGCTCTTGGGAAGCTGGGAAACAACTCGCTCTGCACAGTGCTCTTACAGCCTACCGGGAACAGCTCTTCCAAAGGCCTGTGAAACGCAGTTTCTTTGCAGGCCTGATCTGGCTGAAGTAGAACTTCTGCTCTGCTTGTGCTACATTACCCTAGAGCTGAAAGGCACAGCGTGCAGGCTTCTTTCCAAAGGGCGACTTGGGCCCCACAGCATCTTGCTTCCAGCTCTTTGGGAAGCTAAGAAACAACTCGCTCTGCACAGTGCTATTACAGCCTACCGGGAACATCTCTTCCAAAGGCCTGTGAAACACAGTTTCTTCGCAGGCCTTATCTGCCCTAAGTAGAACTTCTGCTCTGGGTGTGCTACATTGCCCTAGAGCTGAAAGGCACAACGTGCAGGCTTCTTTCCAAAGGGCGAATTGGGCCCCACAGCATCTTGCTTCCAGCTCTTTGGGAAGCTAAGAAACAACTCGCTCTGCACAGTGCTATTACAGCCTACCGGGAACATCTCTTCCAAAGGCCTGTGAAACGCCGTTTCTTTGCAGGCCTGATCTGGCTGAAGTAGAACTTCTGCTCTGGGTGTGCTACATTGCCCTAGAGATGAAAGGCACAACGTGCAGGCTTCTTTCCAAAGGGCGAGTTGGGCCCCACAGCATCTTGCTTCCAGCTCTTTGGGAAGCTAAGAAACAACTCGCTCTGCACAGTGCTCTTACAGCCTACCGGGAACATCTCTTCCAAAGGCCTGTGAAACGCAGTTTCTTTGCAGGTCTGATCTGGCTGAAGTAGAACTTCTTCTCTGGGTGTGCTACATTGCCCTAGAGCTGAAAGGCACATCGTGAAGGCTTCTTTCCCAAGGGCGAGTTCGGCCCCACAGCATCTTGCTTCCAGCTCTTTGGGAAGCTGGGAAAAAACTCGCTCTGCACAGTGCTCTTACAGCCTACCGAGAACATCTCTTCCAAAGGCCTGTGAAACGCAGTTTCTTTGCAGTCCTGATCTGGCTGAAGTAGAACTTCTGCTCTGGGTGTGCTACATTGCCCTAGAGCTGAAAGGCACAACGTGCAGGCTTCTTTCCAAAGGGCGACTTGGGCCCCACAGCATCTTGCTTCCAGCACTTTTTGAAGCTAAGAAACAACTCGCTCTGCACAGTGCTCTTACAGCCTACCGGGAACATCTCTTCCAAAGGCCTGTGATAGGCAGATTCTTCGCAGGCCTTCTCTTGCTGAAGTACAACTTCTGCTCTGGGTGTGCTACATTGCCCTAGAGCTGAAAGGCACAACGTGCAGGCTTCTTTCCCAAGGGCGAGTTGGGCCCCACAGCATCTTGCTTCCAGCTCTTTGGGAAGCTAAGAAACAACTCGCTCTGCACAGTGCTCTTACAGCCTACCGGGAACATCTCTTCCAAAGGCCTGCGAAACGCCGTTTCTTTGCAGGCCTGATCTGGCTGAAGTAGAACTTCTGCTCTGGGTGTGCTACATTGCCCTAGAGCTGAAAGGCACATCGTGCAGGATTCTTTCCAAAGGGCGAAATGGGCCCCAGAGCATCTTGCTTCCAGCTCTTTGGGAAGCTAAGAAACAGCTCGCTCTGCACAGTGCTCTTACAGCCTACCGGGAACATCTCTACCAGAGGTCTGTGAAACGCAGTTTCTTTGCAGGCCTGATCTGGCTGAAGTAGAACTTCTGCTCTGGGTGTGCTACATTGCCCTAGAGCTGAAAGGCACAACGTGCAGGCTTCTTTCCCAAGGGCGAGTTGGGTCCCACAGCATCTTGCTTCCAGCTATTGGGAAGCTGGGAAACAACTCGCTCTGCACAGTGCTCTTACAGCCTACCGGGAACATCTCTTCCAAAGGCCTGTGAAACGCAGTTTCTTTGCAGGCCTGATCTGGCTGAAGTAGAACTTCTGCTCTGGGTGTGCTACATTGCCCTAGAGCTGAAAGGCACAACGTGCAGGCTTCTTTCCAAAGGGCGAGTTGGGCCTCACAGCATCTTGCTTCCAGCTCTTTGGGAAGCTAAGAAACAACTCGCTCTGCACAGTGCTCTTACAGCCTACCGGGAACATCTCTTCCAAAGGCCTGTGAAACGCAGTTTCTTTGCAGGCCTGATCTGGCTGAAGTAGAACTTCTGCTCTGGGTGTGCTACATTGACCTAGAGCTGAAAGGCACAACGTGCAGGCTTCTTTCCAAAGGGCGACTTTGGCCGCACAGCATCCTGCTTCCAGCTCTTGGGAAGCTGGGAAAAAACTCGCTCTGCACAGTGCTCTTACAGCCTACCGGGAACATCTCTTCCAAAGGCCTGTGAAACGCAGTTTGTTTGCAGGCCTGATCTGGCTGAAGTAGAACTTCTGCTCTGCTTGTGCTACATTACCCTAGAGCTGAAAGGCACAGCGTGCAGGCTTCTTTCCAAAGGGCGAGTTGGGCCCCACAGCATCTTGCTTCCAGCTCTTTGGGAAGCTAAGAAACAACTCGCTCTGCACAGTGCTCTTACAGCCTACCGGGAACATCTCTTCCAAAGGCATGTGAAACGCAGTTTCTTCGCAGGCCTTATCTGCCCTAAGTAGAACTTCTGCTCTGGGTGTGCTACATTTCCTTAGAGCTGAAAGGCACAACGTGCAGGCTTCTTTCCAAAGGGAGACTTGGCCCCACAGCATCTTGCTTCCAGCTCTTTGGGAAGCTAAGAAACAACTCGCTCTGCACAGTGCTCTTACACCCTACTGGAAACATCTCTTCCAAAGGCCTGTGAAACGCAGTTTCTTTGCAGGCCTGATCTGGCTGAAGTAGAACTTCTGCTCTGGGTGTGCTACATTGCCCTAGAGCTGAAAGGCACATCGTGCAGGATTCTTTCCAAAGGGCGAGATGGGCCCCACAGCATCTTGCTTCCAGCTCTTTGGGAAGCTAAGAAACAGCTCGCTCTGCACAGTGCTCTTACAGCCTACCGGGAACATCTCTTCCAAAGGCCTGTGAAACGCAGTTTCTTTGCAGGCCTGATCTGGCTGAAGTAGAACTTCTGCTCTGGGTGCGCTACATTGCCCTAGAGCTGGAAGGCACAACGTGCAGGCTTCTTTCCAAAGGGCGACTTGGGCCCCACAGAATCTTGCTTCCAGCTCTTTGGGAAGCTAAGAAGCAACTCGCTCTGCACAGTGCTCTTACAGCCTACCGGAAACATCTCTTCCAAAGGCCTGTGAAACGCAGTTTCTTTGCACACCTTATCTGGCTGAAGTAGAACTTCTGCTCTGGGTGTAATACATTGCCCTAGAGCTGAAAGGCACAACGTGCAGGCTTCTTTCCCAGGGGCCAGTTGGGCCCCGCAGCATCTTGCTTCCAGCTCTTTGGGAAGCTAAGAAACAAGTCGATCTGCACAGTGCTCTTACAGCCTACCGGGAACATCTCTTCCAAAGGCCTGTGAAACGCAGTTTCTTTGCAGGCCTGATCTGGCTGAAGTAGAACTTCTGCTCTGGGTGTGCTACAGTGCCCTAGAGCTGAAAGTCACCTCGTGCAGGCTTCTTTCCAAAGGGCGAGATGGGCCCCACAGCATCTTGCTTCCAGCTCTTTTGGAAGCTAAGAAACAGCTCGCTCTGCACAGTGCTCTTACAGCCTACCGGGAACATCTCTTCCAAAGGCCTGTGAAACGCAGTTTCTTTGCAGGCCTGATCTGGATGACGTAGAACTTCTGCTCTGGGTGTGCTACATTGCCCTAGAGCTGAAAGGCACAACGTGCAGGCTTCTGTCCAAAGGGCGAGTTGGGCCCCACAGCACCTTGCTTCCAGCTCTTTGGGAAGCTAAGAAACAACTCGCTCTGCACAGTGCTCTTACAGCCTACCGGGAACATCTCTTCCAAAGGCCTGTGAAACGCAGTTTCTTTGCAGGCCTGATCTGGATGAAGTACAACGTCTGCTCTGGGTGTGCTACATTGCCCTAGAGCTGAAAGGCACAACGTGCAGGCTTCTTTCCAAAGGGCGAGTTGGGCCCCACCGCATCTTGCTTCCAGCTCTTTGGCAAGCTAAGAAACAACTCGCTCTGCACAGTGCTCTTACAGCCCACCGGGAACATCTCTACCAAAGGCCTGTGAAACGCAGTTTCTTTGCAGGCCTGAAGTGGCTGAAGTAGAACTTCTGCTCTGGGTGTGCTACTTTTCCCTAGAGCTGAAAGGCAGAACGTGCAGGCTTGTTTCCAAAGGGCGAGTTGGCCCCACAGCATCTTGCTTCCAGCTCTTTGGGAAGCTGGGAAAAAACTCGCTCTGCACAGTGCTCTTACAGCCTACCGGGAAAATCTCTTCCAAAGGCCTGTGAAACGCAGTTTCTTTGCAGGCCTGATCTGGCTGAAGTAGAACTTCTGCTCTGGGTGTGCTACATTTCCCTAGAGCTGAAAGGCACAAAGTGCAGGCTTCTTTCCAAAGGGAGACTTGGCCCCACAGCATCTTGCTTCCAGCTCTTTGGGAAGCTAAGAAACAACTCGCTCTGCACAGTGCTCTTACAGCCTACTGGAAACATCTCTTCCAAAGGCCTGTGAAACGCCGTTTCTTTGCAGGCCTGATCTGGCTGAAGTAGAACTTCTGCTCTGGGTGTGCTACATTGCCCTAGAGATGAAAGGCACAACGTGCAGGCTTCTTTCCAAAGGGCGAGTTGGGCCCCACAGCATCTTGCTTCCAGCTCTTTGGGAAGCTAAGAAACAACTCGCTCTGCACAGTGCTCTTACAGCCTACCGGGAACATCTCTTCCAAAGGCCTGTGAAACGCAGTTTCTTTGCAGGCCTGATCTGGCTGAAGTAGAACTTCTGCTCTGGGTGTGCTACATTGCCCTAGAGCTGAAAGGCACATCGTGCAGGCTTCTTTCCCAAGGGCGAGTTGGGCCCCACAGCATCTTGCTTCCAGCTCTTTGGGAAGCTGGGAAAAAACTCGCTCTGCACAGTGCTCTTACAGCCTACCGGGAAAATCTCTTCCAAAGGCCTGTGAAACGCAGTTTCTTTGCAGGCCTGATCTGGATGAAGTAGAACTTCTGCTCTGGGTGTGCTACATTGCCCTAGAGCTGAAAGGCACAACGTGCAGGCTTCTGTCCAAAGGGCGAGATGGGCCCCCCCAGCACCTTGCTTCCAGCTCTTTGGGAAGCTAAGAAACAACTCGCTCTGCACAGTGCTCTTACAGCCTACCGGGAGCATCTCTTCCAAAGGCCTGTGAAACGCAGTTTCTTTGCAGGCCTGATCTGGATGAAGTAGAACTTCTGCTCTGGGTGTGCTACATTTCCCTAGAGCTGAAAGGCACAAAGTGCAGGCTTCTTTCCAAAGGGAGACTTGGCCCCACAGCATCTTGCTTCCAGCTCTTTGGGAAGCTAAGAAACAACTCGCTCTGCACAGTGCTCTTACAGCCTACTGGAAACATCTCTTCCAAAGGCCTGTGAAACGCCGTTTCTTTGCAGGCCTGATCTGGCTGAAGTAGAACTTCTGCTCTGGGTGTGCTACATTGCCCTAGAGATGAAAGGCACAACGTGCAGGCTTCTTTCCAAAGGGCGAGTTGGGCCCCACAGCATCTTGCTTCCAGCTCTTTGGGAAGCTAAGAAACAACTCGCTCTGCACAGTGCTCTTACAGCCTACTGGGAACATCTCTTCCAAAGGCCTGTGAAACGCAGTTTCTTTGCAGGCCTGATCTGGCTGAAGTAGGACTTCTGCTCTGGGTGTGCTACATTGCCCTAGAGCTGAAAGGCACATCGTGCAGGCTTCTTTCCCAAGGGCGAGTTGGGCCCCACAGCATCTTGCTTCCAGCTCTTTGGGAAGCTGGGAAAAAACTCGCTCTGCACAGTGCCCTTACAGCCTACCGGGAACATCTCTTCCAAAGGCCTGTGAAACGCAGTTTCTTTGCAGGCCTGATCTGGCTGAAGTAGAACTTCTGCTCTGGGTGTGCTACATTGCCCTAGAGCTGAAAGGCACAACGTGCAGGCTTCTGTCCAAAGGGCGAGATGGGCCCCACAGCACCTTGCTTCCCGCTCTTTGGGAAGCTAAGAAACAACTCGCTCTGCACAGTGCTCTTACAGCCTACCGGGAACATCTCTTCCAAAGGCCTGTGAAACGCAGTTTCTTTGCAGGCCTCATCTGGATGAAGTACAACGTCTGCTCTGGGTGTGCTACATTGCCCTAGAGCTGAAAGGCACAACGTGCAGGCTTCTTTCCCAAGGGCGAGTTGGGCCCCACAGCATCTTGCTTCCAGCTCTTTGGCAAGCTAAGAAACAACTCGCTCTGCACAGTGCTCTTACAGCCTACCGGGAACATCTCTACCAAAGGCCTGTGAAACGCAGTTTATTTTCAGGCCTGATCTGGCTGAAGTAGAACTTCTGCTCTGGGTGTGCTACATTGCCCTAGAGCTGAAAGGCACAATGTGCAGGCTTCTTTCCCAAGGGCGAGTTGGGTCCCACAGCATCTTGCTTCCAGCGATTGGGAAGCTGGGAAACAACTCGCTCTGCACAGTGCTCTTACAGCCTACCGGGAACATCTCTTCCAAAGGCCTGTGAAACGCAGTTTCTTTGCAGGCCTGATCTGGCTGAAGTAGAACTTCTGCTCTGGGTGTGTTACATTGCCCTAGAGATCAAAGGCACAACGTGCAGGCTTCTTTCCCAAGGGCGAGTTGGGCCCCACAGCATCTTGCTTCCAGCTATTTGGGAAGCTAAGAAACAACTCGCTCTGCACAGTGCTCTTACAGCCTACCGGGAACATCTCTTCCAAAGGCCTGTGAAACGCCGTTTCTTTGCAGGCCTGATCTGGCTGAAGTAGAACTTCTGCTCTGGGTGTGCTACATTGCCCTAGAGCTGAAAGGCACATCGTGCAGGATTCTTTCCAAAGGGCGAGATGGGCCCCACAGCATCTTGCTTCCAGCTCTTTGGGAAGCTAAGAAACAGCTCACTCTGCACAGTGCTCTTACAGCCTACCGGGAACATCTCTACCAAAGGCCTGTGAAACGCAGTTTCTTTGCAGGCCTGATCTGGATGAAGTAGAACTTCTGCTCTGGGTGTGCTACATTGCCCTAGAGCTGAAAGGCACAACGTGCAGGCTTCTTTCCCAAGTGCGAGTTGGGTCCCACAGCATCTTGCTTCCAGCTATTGGGAAGCTGGGAAACAACTCGCTCTGCACAGTGCTCTTACAGCCTACCAGGAACATCTCTTCCAAAGGCCTGTGAAACGCACTTTCTTTGCAGGCCTGATCTGGCTGAAGTAGAACTTCTGCTCTGGGTGTGCTACATTGCCCTAGAGGTGAAAGGCACAACGTGCAGGCTTCTTTCCAAAGGTCGAGTTGGGCCTCACAGCATCTTGCTTCCAGCTCTTTGGGAAGCTAAGAAACAACTCGCTCTGCACAGTTCTCTTACAGCCTACCGGGAACATCTCTTCCAAAGTCCTGTGAAACGCAGTTTCTTTGCAGGCCTGATCTGGCTGAAGTAGAACTTCTGCTCTGGGTGTGCTACATTGCCCTAGAGCTGAAAGGCACAACGTGCAGGCTTCTTTCCAAAGGGCGACTTTGGCACCACAGCATCTTGCTTCCAGCTCTTGGGAAGCTGGGAAACAACTCGCTCTGCACAGTGCTCTTACAGCCTACCGGGAACATCTCTTCCAAAGGCCTGTGAAACGCAGTTTCTTTGCAGGCCTGATCTGGCTGAAGTAGAACTTCTGCTCTGCTTGTGCTACATTACCCTAGAGCTGAAAGGCACAGCATGCAGGCTTCTTTCCAAAGGGCGAGTTGGGCCCCACAGCATCTTGCTTCCAGCTCTTTGGGAAGCTAAGAAACAACTCGCTCTGCACAGTGCTCTTACAGCCTACAGGGAACATCTCTTCAAAGGCCTGTGAAACGCAGTTTCTTCGCAGGCCTTATCTGCCCTAAGAAGAACTTCTGCTCTGGGTGTGCTACATTTCCCTAGAGCTGAAAGGCACAAAGTGCAGGCTTCTTTCCAAAGGGAGACTTGGCCCCACAGCATCTTGCTTCCACCTCTTTGGGAAGCTAAGAAACAACTCGCTCTGCACAGTGCCCTTACAGCCTACTGGAAACATCTCTTCCAAAGGCCTGTGAAAATCCGTTTCTTTGCAGGCCTGATCTGGCTGAAGTAGAACTTCTGCTCTGGGTGTGCTACATTGCCCTAGAGCTGAAAGGCACAACGTGCAGGCTTCTTTCCAAAGGGCGAGTTGGGCCTCACAGCATCTTGCTTCCAGCTCTTTGGGAAGCTAAGAAACAACTCGCTCTGCACAGTGCTCTTACAGCCTACCGGGAACATCTCTTCCAAAGGCCTGTGAAACGCAGTTTCTTTGCAGGCCTGATCTGGCTGAAGTAGAACTTCTGCTCTGGGTGTGCTACATTGCCCTAGAGCTGAAAGGCACAACGTGCAGGCTTCTTTCCAAAGGGCGACTTTGGCCGCACAGCATCCTGCTTCCAGCTCTTGGGAAGCTGGGAAAAAACTCGCTCTGCACAGTGCTCTTACAGCCTACCGGGAACATCTCTTCCAAAGGCCTGTGAAACGCAGTTTCTTTGCAGGCCTGATCTGGCTGAAGTAGAACTTCTGCTCTGCTTGTGCTACATTACCCTAGAGCTGAAAGGCACAGCGTGCAGGCTTCTTTCCAAAGGGCGAGTTGGGCCCCACAGCATCTTGCTTCCAGCTCTTTGGGAAGCTAAGAAACAACTCGCTCTGCACAGTGCTCTTACAGCCTACCGGGAACATCTCTTCCAAAGGCATGTGAAACGCAGTTTCTTCGCAGGCCTTATCTGCCCTAAGTAGAACTTCTGCTCTGGGTGTGCTACATTTCCTTAGAGCTGAAAGGCACAAAGTGCAGGCTTCTTTCCAAAGGGAGACTTGGCCCCACAGCATCTTGCTTCCAGCTCTTTGGGAAGCTAAGAAACAACTCGCTCTGCACAGTGCTCTTACAGCCTACTGGAAACATCTCTTCCAAAGGCCTGTGAAACGCAGTTTCTTTGCAGGCCTGATCTGGCTGAAGTAGAACTTCTGCTCTGGGTGTGCTACATTGCCCTAGAGCTTAGAGCCACAACGTGCAGGCTTCTTTCCAAAGGTCGAGTTGGGCCTCACAGCATCTTGCTTCCAGCTCTTTGGGAAGCTAAGAAACAACTCGCTCTGCACAGTTCTCTTACAGCCTACCGGGAACATCTCTTCCAAAGGCCTGTGAAATGCAGTTTCTTAGCAGGCCTGATCTGGCTGAAGTAGAACTTCTGCTCTGAGTGTGCTACATTGCCCTAGAGCTGAAAGGCACAACGTGCAGGCTTCTTTCCAAAGGGCGAATTCGCCCCCACAGAATCTTGCTTCCAGCTCTTTGGGAAGCTAAGAAACAACTCGCTCTGCACAGTGCTCTTACAGCCTACCGGAAACATCTCTTCCAAAGGCCTGTGAAACGCAGTTTCTTTGCACACCTTATCTGGCTGAAGTAGAACTTCTGCTCTGGGTGTAATACATTGCCCTAGAGCTGAAAGGCACAACGTGCAGGCTTCTTTCCCAGGGGCGAGTTGGGCCCCGCAGCATCTTGCTTCCAGCTCTTTGGGAAGCTAAGAAACAAGTCGATCTGCACAGTGCTCTTACAGCCTACCGGGAACATCTCTTCCAAAGGCCTGTGAAACGCAGTTTCTTTGCAGGCCTGATCTGGCTGAAGTAGAACTTCTGCTCTGGGTGTGCTACAGTGCCCTAGAGCTGAAAGTCACATCGTGCAGGCTTCTTTCCAAAGGGCGAGATGGGCCCCACAGCATCTTGCTTCCAGCTCTTTTGGAAGCTAAGAAACAGCTCGCTCAGCACAGTGCTCTTACAGCCTACCGGGAACATCTCTTCCAAAGGCCTGTGAAACGCAGTTTCTTTGCAGGCCTGATCTGGCTGAAGTAGAACTTCTGCTCTGGGTGTGCTACATTGCCCTAGAGCTGAAAGGCACAACGTGCAGGCTTCTGTCCAAAGGGCGAGTTGGGCCCCACAGCACCTTGCTTCCAGCTCTTTGGGAAGCTAAGAAACAACTCGCTCTGCACAGTGCTCTTACAGCCTACCGGGAACATCTCTTCCAAAGGCCTGTGAAACGCAGTTTCTTTGCAGGCCTGATCTGGATGAAGTACAACGTCTGCTCTGGGTGTGCTACATTGCCCTAGAGCTGAAAGGCACAACGTGCAGGCTTCTTTCCAAAGGGCGAGTTGGGCCCCACCGCATCTTGCTTCCAGCTCTTTGGCAAGCTAAGAAACAACTCGCTCTGCACAGTGCTCTTACAGCCCACCGGGAACATCTCTACCAAAGGCCTGTGAAACGCAGTTTCTTTGCAGGCCTGAAGTGGCTGAAGTAGAACTTCTGCTCTGGGTGTGCTACTTTTCCCTAGAGCTGAAAGGCAGAACGTGCAGGCTTGTTTCCAAAGGGCGAGTTGGCCCCACAGCATCTTGCTTCCAGCTCTTTGGGAAGCTGGGAAAAAACTCGCTCTGCACAGTGCTCTTACAGCCTACCGGGAAAATCTCTTCCAAAGGCCTGTGAAACGCAGTTTCTTTGCAGGCCTGATCTGGCTGAAGTAGAACTTCTGCTCTGGGTGTGCTACATTTCCCTAGAGCTGAAAGGCACAAAGTGCAGGCTTCTTTCCAAAGGGAGACATGGCCCCACAGCATCTTGCTTCCAGCTCTTTGGGAAGCTAAGAAACAACTCGCTCTGCACAGTGCTCTTACAGCCTACTGGAAACATCTCTTCCAAAGGCCTGTGAAACGCCGTTTCTTTGCAGGCCTGATCTGGCTGAAGTAGAACTTCTGCTCTGGGTGTGCTACATTGCCCTAGAGATGAAAGGCACAACGTGCAGGCTTCTTTCCAAAGGGCGAGTTGGGCCCCACAGCATCTTGCTTCCAGCTCTTTGGGAAGCTAAGAAACAACTCGCTCTGCACAGTGCTCTTACAGCCTACCGGGAACATCTCTTCCAAAGGCCTGTGAAACGCAGTTTCTTTGCAGGCCTGATCTGGCTGAAGTAGAACTTCTGCTCTGGGTGTGCTACATTGCCCTAGAGCTGAAAGGCACATCGTGCAGGCTTCTTTCCCAAGGGCGAGTTGGGCCCCACAGCATCTTGCTTCCAGCTCTTTGGGAAGCTGGGAAAAAACTCGCTCTGCACAGTGCTCTTACAGCCTACCGGGAAAATCTCTTCCAAAGGCCTGTGAAACGCAGTTTCTTTGCAGGCCTGATCTGGATGAAGTAGAACTTCTGCTCTGGGTGTGCTACATTGCCCTAGAGCTGAAAGGCACAACGTGCAGGCTTCTGTCCAAAGGGCGAGATGGGCCCCACAGCACCTTGCTTCCAGCTCTTTGGGAAGCTAAGAAACAACTCGCTCTGCACAGTGCTCTTACAGCCTACCGGGAGCATCTCTTCCAAAGGCCTGTGAAACGCAGTTTCTTTGCAGGCCTGATCTGGATGAAGTAGAACTTCTGCTCTGGGTGTGCTACATTTCCCTAGAGCTGAAAGGCACAAAGTGCAGGCTTCTTTCCAAAGGGAGACTTGGCCCCACAGCATCTTGCTTCCAGCTCTTTGGGAAGCTAAGAAACAACTCGCTCTGCACAGTGCTCTTACAGCCTACTGGAAACATCTCTTCCAAAGGCCTGTGAAACGCCGTTTCTTTGCAGGCCTGATCTGGCTGAAGTAGAACTTCTGCTCTGGGTGTGCTACATTGCCCTAGAGATGAAAGGCACAACGTGCAGGCTTCTTTCCAAAGGGCGAGTTGGGCCCCACAGCATCTTGCTTCCAGCTCTTTGGGAAGCTAAGAAACAACTCGCTCTGCACAGTGCTCTTACAGCCTACTGGGAACATCTCTTCCAAAGGCCTGTGAAACGCAGTTTCTTTGCAGGCCTGATCTGGCTGAAGTAGGACTTCTGCTCTGGGTGTGCTACATTGCCCTAGAGCTGAAAGGCACATCGTGCAGGCTTCTTTCCCAAGGGCGAGTTGGGCCCCACAGCATCTTGCTTCCAGCTCTTTGGGAAGCTGGGAAAAAACTCGCTCTGCACAGTGCCCTTACAGCCTACCGGGAACATCTCTTCCAAAGGCCTGTGAAACGCAGTTTCTTTGCAGGCCTGATCTGGCTGAAGTAGAACTTCTGCTCTGGGTGTGCTACATTGCCCTAGAGCTGAAAGGCACAACGTGCAGGCTTCTGTCCAAAGGGCGACTTGGGCCCCACAGCACCTTGCTTCCCGCTCTTTGGGAAGCTAAGAAACAACTCGCTCTGCACAGTGCTCTTACAGCCTACCGGGAACATCTCTTCCAAAGGCCTGTGAAACGCAGTTTCTTTGCAGGCCTGATCTGGATGAAGTACAACGTCTGCTCTGGGTGTGCTACATTGCCCTAGAGCTGAAAGGCACAACGTGCAGGCTTCTTTCCAATGGGCGAGTTGGGCCCCACAGCATCTTGCTTCCAGCTCTTTGGCAAGCTAAGAAACAACTCGCTCTGCACAGTGCTCTTACAGCCTACCGGGAACATCTCTACCAAAGGCCTGTGAAACGCAGTTTATTTTCAGGCCTGATCTGGTTGAAGTAGAACTTCTGCTCTGGGTGTGCTACATTGCCCTAGAGCTGAAAGGCACAACGTGCAGGCTTCTTTCCCAAGGGCGAGTTGGGTCCCACAGCATCTTGCTTCCAGCGATTGGGAAGCTGGGAAACAACTCGCTCTGCACAGTGCTCTTACAGCCTACCGGGAACATCTCTTCCAAAGGCCTGTGAAACGCAGTTTCTTTGCAGGCCTGATCTGGCTGAAGTAGAACTTCTGCTCTGGGTGTGTTACATTGCCCTAGAGATCAAAGGCACAACGTGCAGGCTTCTTTCCCAAGGGCGAGTTGGGCCCCACAGCATCTTGCTTCCAGCTATTTGGGAAGCTAAGAAACAACTCGCTCTGCACAGTGCTCTTACAGCCTACTGGAAACATCTCTTCCAAAGGCCTGTGAAACGCCGTTTCTTTGCAGGCCTGATCTGGCTGAAGTAGAACTTCTGCTCTGGGTGTGCTACATTGCCCTAGAGCTGAAAGGCACAACGTGCAGGCTTCTGTCCAAAGGGCGAGTTGGGCCCCACAGCATCTTGCTTCCAGCTCTTTGGGAAGCTAAGAAACAACTCGCTCTGCACAGTGCTCTTACAGCCTACCGGGAACATCTCTTCCAAAGGCCTGTGAAACGCAGTTTCTTTGCAGGCCTGATCTGGCTGAAGTAGAACTTCTGCTCTGGGTGTGCTACATTGCCCTAGAGCTGAAAGGCACATCGTGCAGGCTTCTTTCCCAAGGGCGAGTTGGGCCCCACAGCATCTTGCTTCCAGCTCTTTGGGAAGCTGGGAAAAAACTCGCTCTGCACAGTGCTCTTACAGCCTACCGGGAAAATCTCTTCCAAAGGCCTGTGAAACGCAGTTTCTTTGCAGGCCTGATCTGGATGAAGTAGAACTTCTGCTCTGGGTGTGCTACATTGCCCTAGAGCTGAAAGGCACAACGTGCAGGCTTCTGTCCAAAGGGCGAGATGGGCCTCACAGCACCTTGCTTCCAGCTCTTTGGGAAGCTAAGAAACAACTCGCTCTGCACAGTGCTCTTACAGCCTACCGGGAACATCTCTACCAAAGGCCTGTGAAACGCAGTTTCTTTGCAGGCCTGATCTGGATGAAGTAGAACTTCTGCTCTGGGTGTGCTACATTGCCCTAGAGCTGAAAGGCACAACGTGCAGGCTTCTTTCCCAAGTGCGAGTTGGGTCCCACAGCATCTTGCATCCAGCTATTGGGAAGCTGGGAAACAACTCGCTCTGCACAGTGCTCTTACAGCCTACCAGGAACATCTCTTCCAAAGGCCTGTGAAACGCAGTTTCTTTGCAGGCCTGATCTGGCTGAAGTAGAACTTCTGCTCTGGGTGTGCTACATTGCCCTAGAGGTGAAAGGCACAACGTGCAGGCTTCTTTCCAAAGGTCGAGTTGGGCCTCACAGCATCTTGCTTCCAGCTCTTTGGGAAGCTAAGAAACAACTCGCTCTGCACAGTTCTCTTACAGCCTACCGGGAACATCTCTTCCAAAGTCCTGTGAAACGCAGTTTCTTTGCAGGCCTGATCTGGCTGAAGTAGAACTTCTGCTCTGGGTGTGCTACATTGCCCTAGAGCTGAAAGGCACAACGTGCAGGCTTCTTTCCAAAGGGCGACTTTGGCACCACAGCATCTTGCTTCCAGCTCTTGGGAAGCTGGGAAACAACTCGCTCTGCACAGTGCTCTTACAGCCTACCGGGAACATCTCTTCCAAAGGCCTGTGAAACGCAGTTTCTTTGCAGGCCTGATCTGGCTGAAGTAGAACTTCTGCTCTGCTTGTGCTACATTACCCTAGAGCTGAAAGGCACAGCATGCAGGCTTCTTTCCAAAGGGCGAGTTGGGCCCCACAGCATCTTGCTTCCAGCTCTTTGGGAAGCTAAGAAACAACTCGCTCTGCACAGTGCTCTTACAGCCTACAGGGAACATCTCTTCAAAGGCCTGTGAAACGCAGTTTCTTCGCAGGCCTTATCTGCCCTAAGAAGAACTTCTGCTCTGGGTGTGCTACATTTCCCTAGAGCTGAAAGGCACAAAGTGCAGGCTTCTTTCCAAAGGGAGACTTGGCCCCACAGCATCTTGCTTCCACCTCTTTGGGAAGCTAAGAAACAACTCGCTCTGCACAGTGCCCTTACAGCCTACTGGAAACATCTCTTCCAAAGGCCTGTGAAAATCCGTTTCTTTGCAGGCCTGATCTGGCTGAAGTAGAACTTCTGCTCTGGGTGTGCTACATTGCCCTAGAGCTGAAAGGCACAACGTGCAGGCTTCTTTCCCAAGGGCGAGTTGGGCCCCACAGCATCTTGCTTCCAGCTCTTTGGGAAGCTAAGAAACAATTCGCTCTGCACAGTGCTCTTACTGCCTACCGGGAACATCTCTTCCAAAGGCCTGTGAAACGCAGTTTCTTTGCAGGCCTGATCTGGCTGAGGTAGAACTTCTGCTCTGGGTGTGCTACATTGCCCTAGAGCTGAAAGGAACATCGTGCAGGATTCTTTCCAAAGGGCGAGATCGGCCCCACAGCATCTTGATTCCAGCTCTTTGGGAAGCTAAGAAACAACTCGCTCTGCACAGTGCTCTTACAGCCTACCGGGAACATCTCTTCCAAAGGCCTGTGAAACGCAGTTTCTTTGCAGGCCTGATCTGGCTGAAGTAGAACTTCTGCTCTGGGTGTGCTACATTGCCCTAGAGCTGGAAGGCACAACGTGCAGGCTTCTTTCCAAAGGGCGACTTGGGCCCCACAGAATCTTGCTTTCAGCTCTTTGGGAAGCTAAGAAACAACTCGCTCTGCACAGTGCTCTTACATCCTACCGGAAACATCTCTTCCAAATGCCTGTGAAACGCAGTTTCTTTGCAGGCCTGATCTGGCTGAAGTAGAACTTCTGCTCTGGGTGTGCTACATTGCCCTAGAGCTGAAAGGCACAACGTGCAGGCTTCTTTCCAAAGGGCGAGTTGGGCCTCACAGCATCTTGCTTCCAGCTATTTGGGAAGCTAAGAAACAACTCGCTCTGCACAGTGCTCTTACAGCCTACCGGGAACATCTCTTCCAAAGGCCTGTGAAACGCAGTTTCTTTGCAGGCCTGATCTGGCTGAAGTACAACTTCTGCTCTGGGTGTGCTACATTGCCCTAGAGCTGAAAGGCACAACGTGCAGGCTTCTTTCCAAAGGGCGACTTTGGCACCACAGCATCTTGCTTCCAGCTCTTGGGAAGCTGGGAAACAACTCGCTCTGCACAGTGCTCTTACAGCCTACCGGGAACATCTCTTCCAAAGGCCTGTGAAACGCAGTTTCTTTGCAGGCCTGATCTGGCTGAAGTAGAACTTCTGCTCTGCTTGTGCTACATTACCCTAGAGCTGAAAGGCACAGCGTGCAGGCTTCTTTCCAAAGGGCGACTTGGGCCCCACAGCATCTTGCTTCCAGCTCTTTGGGAAGCTAAGAAACAACTCGCTCTGCACAGTGCTATTACAGCCTACCGGGAACATCTCTTCCAAAGGTCTGTGAAACGCAGTTTCTTCGCAGGCCTTATCTGCCCTAAGTAGAACTTCTGCTCTGGGTGTGCTACATTGCCCTAGAGCTGAAAGGCACAACGTGCAGGCTTCTTTCCAAAGGGCGACTTGGGCCCCACAGCATCTTGCTTCCAGCTCTTTGGGAAGCTAAGAAACAACTCGCTCTGCACAGTGCTATTACAGCCTACCGGGAACATCTCTTCCAAAGGCCTGTGAAACGCCGTTTCTTTGCAGGCCTGATCTGGCTTAAGTAGAACTTCTGCTCTGGGTGTGCTACATTGCCCTAGAGATGAAAGGCACAACGTGCAGGCTTCTTTCCAAAGGGCGAGTTGGGCCCCACAGCATCTTGCTTCCAGCTCTTTGGGAAGCTAAGAAACAACTCGCTCTGCACAATGCTCTTACAGCCTACCGGGAACATCTCTTCCAAAGGCCTGTGAAACGCAGTTTCTTTGCAGGTCTGATCTGGCTGAAGTAGAACTTCTTCTCTGGGTGTGCTACATTGCCCTAGAGCTGAAAGGCACATCGTGAAGGCTTCTTTCCCAAGGGCGAGTTCGGCCCCACAGCATCTTGCTTCCAGCTCTTTGGGAAGCTGGGAAAAAACTCGCTCTGCACAGTGCTCTTACAGCCTACCGAGAACATCTCTTCCAAAGGCCTGTGAAACGCAGTTTCTTTGCAGTCCTGATCTGGCTGAAGTAGAACTTCTGCTCTGGGTGTGCTACATTGCCCTAGAGCTGAAAGGCACAACGTGCAGGCTTCTTTCCAAAGGGCGACTTGGGCCCCACAGCATCTTGCTTCCAGCACTTTTTGAAGCTAAGAAACAACTCGCTCTGCACAGTGCTCTTACAGCCTACCGAGAACATCTCTTCCAAAGGCCTGTGATACGCAGATTCTTCGCAGGCCTTCTCTTGCTGAAGTACAACTTCTGCTCTGGGTGTGCTACATTGCCCTAGAGCTGAAAGGCACAACGTGCAGGCTTCTTTCCCAAGGGCGAGTTGGGCCCCACAGCATCTTGCTTCCAGCTCTTTGGGAAGCTAAGAAACAACTCGCTCTGCACAGTGCTCTTACAGCCTACCGGGAACATCTCTTCCAATGGCCTGCGAAACGCCGTTTCTTTGCAGGCCTGATCTGGCTGAAGTAGAACTTCTGCTCTGGGTGTGCTACATTGCCCTAGAGCTGAAAGGCGCATCGTGCAGGATTCTTTCCAAAGGGCGAAATGGGCCCCAGAGCATCTTGCTTCCAGCTCTTTGGGAAGCTAAGAAACAGCTCGCTCTGCACAGTGCTCTTACAGCCTACCGGGAACATCTCTACCAAAGGTCTGTGAAACGCAGTTTCTTTGCAGGCCTGATCTGGCTGAAGTAGAACTTCTGCTCTGGGTGTGCTACATTGCCCTTGAGCTGAAAGGCACAACGTGCAGGCTTCTTTCCCAAGGGCGAGTTGGGTCCCACAGCATCTTGCTTCCAGCTATTGGGAAGCTGGGAAACAACTCGCTCTGCACAGTGCTCTTACAGCCTACCGGGAACATCTCTTCCAAAGGCCTGTGAAACGCAGTTTCTTTGCAGGCCTGATCTGGCTGAAGTAGAACTTCTGCTCTGGGTGTGCTACATTGCCCTAGAGCTGAAAGGCACAACGTGCAGGCTTCTTTCCAAAGGGCGAGTTGGGCCTCACAGCATCTTGCTTCCAGCTCTTTGGGAGGCTAAGAAACAACTCGCTCTGCACAGTGCTCTTACAGCCTACCGGGAACATCTCTTCCAAAGGCCTGTGAAACGCAGTTTCTTCGCAGGCCTTATCTGCCCTAAGTAGAACTTCTGCTCTGAGTGTGCTACATTTCCTTAGAGCTGAAAAGCACAAAGTGCAGGCTTCTTTCCAAAGGGAGACTTGGCCCCACAGCATCTTGCTTCCAGCTCTTTGGGAAGCTAAGAAACAACTCGCTCTGCACAGTGCTCTTACAGCCTACTGGAAACATCTCTTCCAAAGGCCTGTGAAACGCCGTTTCTTTGCAGGCCTGATCTGGCTGAAGTAGAACTTCTGCTCTGGGTGTGCTACATTGCCCTAGAGCTGAAAGGCACATCGTGCAGGATTCTTTCCAAAGGGCGAGATGGGCCCCACAGCATCTTGCTTCCAGCTCTTTGGGAAGCTAAGAAACAGCTCGCTCTGCACAGTGCTCTTACAGCCTACCGGGAACATCTCTTCCAAAGGCCTGTGAAACGCAGTTTCTTTGCAGGCCTGATCTGGCTGAAGTAGAACTTCTGCTCTGGGTGCGCTACATTGCCCTAGAGCTGGAAGGCACAACGTGCAGGCTTCTTTCCAAAGGGCGACTTGGGCCCCACAGAATCTTGCTTCCAGCTCTTTGGGAAGCTAAGAAGCAACTCGCTCTGCACAGTGCTCTTACAGCCTACCGGAAACATCTCTTCCAAAGGCCTGTGAAACGCAGTTTCTTTGCAGGCCTGATCTGGCTGAAGTAGAACTTCTGCTCTGGGTGTGCTACATTGCCCTAGAGCTTAGAGCCACAACGTGCAGGCTTCTTTCCAAAGGGCGAGTTGGGCCCCACAGCATCTTGCTTCCAGCTCTTTGGGAAGCTAAGAAACAACTCGCTCTGCACAGTGCTCTTACAGCCTACCGGGAACATCTCTTCCAAAGGCCTGTGAAACGCAGTTTCTTTGCAGGCCTGATCTGGCTGAAGCAGAACTTCTGCTCTGCTTGTGCTACATTACCCTAGAGCTGAAAGGCACAGCGTGCAGGCTTCTTTCCCAAGGGCGACTTGGGCCCCACAGCATCTTGCTTCCAGCTCTTTGGGAAGCTAAGAAACAACTCGCTCTGCACAGTGCTATTACAGCCTACCGGGAACATCTCTTCCAAAGGCCTGTGAAACGCAGTTTCTTCGCAGGCCTTATCTGCCCTAAGTAGAACTTCTGCTCTGGGTGTGCTACATTGCCCTAGAGCTGAAAGGCACAACGTGCAGGCTTCTTTCCAAAGGGCGACTTGGGCCCCACAGCATCTTGCTTCCAGCTCTTTGGGAAGCTAAGAAACAACTCGCTCTGCACAGTGCTATTACAGCCTACCGGGAACATCTCTTCCAAAGGCCTGTGAAACGCCGTTTCTTTGCAGGCCTGATCTGGCTGAAGTAGAACTTCTGCTCTGGGTGTGCTACATTGCCCTAGAGATGAAAGGCACAACGTGCAGGCTTCTTTCCAAAGGGCGAGTTGGGCCCCACAGTATCTTGCTTCCAGCTCTTTGGGAAGCTAAGAAACAACTCGCTCTGCACAGTGCTCTTACAGCCTACCGGGAACATCTCTTCCAAAGGCCTGTGAAACGCAGTTTCTTTGCAGGTCTGATCTGGCTGAAGTAGAACTTCTTCTCTGGGTGTGCTACATTGCCCTAGAGCTGAAAGGCACATCGTGCAGGGTTCTTTCCCAAGGGCGAGTTCGGCCCCACAGCAATTTGCTTCCAGCTCTTTGGGAAGCTGGGAAAAAACTCGCTCTGCACAGTGCTCTTACAGCCTACCGGGAACATCTCTTCCAAAGGCCTGTGAAACGCAGTTTCTTTGCAGTCCTGATCTGGCTGAAGTAGAACTTCTGCTCTGGGTGTGCTACATTGCCCTAGAGCTGAAAGGCACAACGTGCAGGCTTCTTTCCAAAGGGCGAGTTGGGCCCCACAGCATCTTGCTTCCAGCACTTTTTGAAGCTAAGAAACAACTCGCTCTGCACAGTGCTCTTACAGCCTACCGGGAACATCTCTTCCAAAGGCCTGTGATACGCAGATTCTTCGCAGGCCTGCTCTTGCTGAAGTACAACTTCTGCTCTGGGTGTGCTACATTGCCCTAGAGCTGAAAGGCACAACGTGCAGGCTTCTTTCCAAAGGGCGACTTGGGCCCCACAGCATCTTGCTTCCAGCTCTTTGGGAAGCTAAGAAACAACTCGCTCTGCACAGTGCTCTTACAGCCTACCGGGAACATCTCTTCCAAAGGCCTGCGAAACGCCGTTTCTTTGCAGGCCTGATCTGGCTGAAGTAGAACTTCTGCTCTGGGTGTGCTACATTGCCCTAGAGCTGAAAGGCACATCGTGCAGGATTCTTTCCAAAGGGCGAAATGGGCCCCAGAGCATCTTGCTTCCAGCTCTTTGGGAAGCTAAGAAACAGCTCGCTCTGCACAGTGCTATTACAGCCTACCGGGAACATCTCTACCAAAGGTCTGTGAAACGCAGTTTCTTTGCAGGCCTGATCTGGCTGAAGTAGAACTTCTGCTCTGGGTGTGCTACATTGCCCTAGAGCTGAAAGGCACAACGTGCAGGCTTCTTTCCCAAGGGCGAGTTGGGTCCCACAGCATCTTGCTTCCAGCTATTGGGAAGCTGGGAAACAACTCGCTCTGCACAGTGCTCTTACAGCCTACCGGGAACATCTCTTCCAAAGGCCTGTGAAACGCAGTTTCTTTGCAGGCCTGATCTGGCTGAAGTAGAACTTCTGCTCTGGGTGTGCTACATTGCCCTAGAGCTGAAAGGCACAACGTGCAGGCTTCTTTCCAAAGTGCGACTTGGGCCTCACAGCATCTTGCTTCCAGCTCTTTGGGAAGCTAAGAAACAACTCGCTCTGCACAGTGCTCTTACAGCCTACCGGGAACATCTCTTCCAAAGGCCTGTGAAACGCAGTTTCTTTGCAGGCCTGATCTGGCTGAAGTAGAACTTCTGCTCTGGGTGTGCTACATTGCCCTAGAGCTGAAAGGCACAACATGCAGGCTTCTTTCCAAAGGGCGACATTGGCTCCACAGCATCCTGCTTCCAGCTCTTGGGAAGCCGGGAAACAACTCGCTCTGCACAGTGCTCTTACAGCCTACCGGGAACATCTCTTCCAAAGGCCTGTGAAACGCAGTTTGTTTGCAGGCCTGATCTGGCTGAAGTAGAACTTCTGCTCTGCTTGTGCTACATTACCCTAGAGCTGAAAGGCACAGCGTGCAGGCTTCTTTCCAAAGGGCGACTTGGGCCCCACAGCATCTTGCTTCCAGCTCTTTGGGAAGCTAAGAAACAACTCGCTCTGCACAGTGCTCTTACAGCCTACCGGGAACATCTCTTCCAAAGGCCTGTGAAACGCAGTTTCTTCGCAGGCCTTATCTGCCCTAAGTAGAACTTCTGCTCTGAGTGTGCTACATTTCCTTAGAGCTGAAAAGCACAAAGTGCAGGCTTCTTTCCAAAGGGAGACTTGGCCCCACAGCATCTTGCTTCCAGCTCTTTGGGAAGCTAAGAAACAACTCGCTCTGCACAGTGCTCTTACAGCCTACTGGAAACATCTCTTCCAAAGGCCTGTGAAACGCCGTTTCTTTGCAGGCCTGATCTGGCTGAAGTAGAACTTCTGCTCTGGGTGTGCTACATTGCCCTAGAGCTGAAAGGCACATCGTGCAGGATTCTTTCCAAAGGGCGAGATGGGCCCCACAGCATCTTGCTTCCAGCTCTTTGGGAAGCTAAGAAACAGCTCGCTCTGCACAGTGCTCTTACAGCCTACCGGGAACATCTCTTCCAAAGGCCTGTGAAACGCAGTTTCTTTGCAGGCCTGATCTGGCTGAAGTAGAACTTCTGCTCTGGGTGCGCTACATTGCCCTAGAGCTGGAAGGCACAACGTGCAGGCTTCTTTCCAAAGGGCGACTTGGGCCCCACAGAATCTTGCTTCCAGCTCTTTGGGAAGCTAAGAAGCAACTCGCTCTGCACAGTGCTCTTACAGCCTACCGGAAACATCTCTTCCAAAGGCCTGTGAAACGCAGTTTCTTTGCAGGCCTGATCTGGCTGAAGTAGAACTTCTGCTCTGGGTGTGCTACATTGCCCTAGAGCTTAGAGCCACAACGTGCAGGCTTCTTTCCAAAGGGCGAGTTGGGCCCCACAGCATCTTGCTTCCAGCTCTTTGGGAAGCTAAGAAACAACTCGCTCTGCACAGTGCTCTTACAGCCTACCGGGAACATCTCTTCCAAAGGCCTGTGAAACGCAGTTTCTTTGCAGGCCTGATCTGGCTGAAGCAGAACTTCTGCTCTGCTTGTGCTACATTACCCTAGAGCTGAAAGGCACAGCGTGCAGGCTTCTTTCCCAAGGGCGACTTGGGCCCCACAGCATCTTGCTTCCAGCTCTTTGGGAAGCTAAGAAACAACTCGCTCTGCACAGTGCTATTACAGCCTACCGGGAACATCTCTTCCAAAGGCCTGTGAAACGCAGTTTCTTCGCAGGCCTGATCTGGCTGAAGTAGGACTTCTGCTCTGGGTGTGCTACATTGCCCTAGAGCTGAAAGGCACAACGTGCAGGCTTCTTTCCAAAGGGCGACTTGGGCCCCACAGCATCTTGCTTCCAGCTCTTTGGGAAGCTAAGAAACAACTCGCTCTGCACAGTGCTATTACAGCCTACCGGGAACATCTCTTCCAAAGGCCTGTGAAACGCCGTTTCTTTGCAGGCCTGATCTGGCTGAAGTAGAACTTCTGCTCTGGGTGTGCTACATTGCCCTAGAGATGAAAGGCACAACGTGCAGGCTTCTTTCCAAAGGGCGAGTTGGGCCCCACAGTATCTTGCTTCCAGCTCTTTGGGAAGCTAAGAAACAACTCGCTCTGCACAGTGCTCTTACAGCCTACCGGGAACATCTCTTCCAAAGGCCTGTGAAACGCAGTTTCTTTGCAGGTCTGATCTGGCTGAAGTAGAACTTCTTCTCTGGGTGTGCTACATTGCCCTAGAGCTGAAAGGCACATCGTGCAGGGTTCTTTCCCAAGGGCGAGTTCGGCCCCACAGCAATTTGCTTCCAGCTCTTTGGGAAGCTGGGAAAAAACTCGCTCTGCACAGTGCTCTTACAGCCTACCGGGAACATCTCTTCCAAAGGCCTGTGAAACGCAGTTTCTTTGCAGTCCTGATCTGGCTGAAGTAGAACTTCTGCTCTGGGTGTGCTACATTGCCCTAGAGCTGAAAGGCACAACGTGCAGGCTTCTTTCCAAAGGGCGAGTTGGGCCCCACAGCATCTTGCTTCCAGCACTTTTTGAAGCTAAGAAACAACTCGCTCTGCACAGTGCTCTTACAGCCTACCGGGAACATCTCTTCCAAAGGCCTGTGATACGCAGATTCTTCGCAGGCCTGCTCTTGCTGAAGTACAACTTCTGCTCTGGGTGTGCTACATTGCCCTAGAGCTGAAAGGCACAACGTGCAGGCTTCTTTCCCAAGGGCGAGTTGGGCCCCACAGCATCTTGCTTCCAGCTCTTTGGGAAGCTAAGAAACAACTCGCTCTGCACAGTGCTCTTACAGCCTACCGGGAACATCTCTTCCAAAGGCCTGCGAAACGCCGTTTCTTTGCAGGCCTGATCTGGCTGAAGTAGAACTTCTGCTCTGGGTGTGCTACATTGCCCTAGAGCTGAAAGGCACATCGTGCAGGATTCTTTCCAAAGGGCGAAATGGGCCCCAGAGCATCTTGCTTCCAGCTCTTTGGGAAGCTAAGAAACAGCTCGCTCTGCACAGTGCTATTACAGCCTACCGGGAACATCTCTACCAAAGGTCTGTGAAACGCAGTTTCTTTGCAGGCCTGATCTGGCTGAAGTAGAACTTCTGCTCTGGGTGTGCTACATTGCCCTAGAGCTGAAAGGCACAACGTGCAGGCTTCTTTCCCAAGGGCGAGTTGGGTCCCACAGCATCTTGCTTCCAGCTATTGGGAAGCTGGGAAACAACTCGCTCTGCACAGTGCTCTTACAGCCTACCGGGAACATCTCTTCCAAAGGCCTGTGAAACGCAGTTTCTTTGCAGGCCTGATCTGGCTGAAGTAGAACTTCTGCTCTGGGTGTGCTACATTGCCCTAGAGCTGAAAGGCACAACGTGCAGGCTTCTTTCCAAAGGGCGACTTGGGCCTCACAGCATCTTGCTTCCAGCTCTTTGGGAAGCTAAGAAACAACTCGCTCTGCACAGTGCTCTTACAGCCTACCGGGAACATCTCTTCCAAAGGCCTGTGAAACGCAGATTCTTTGCAGGCCTGATCTGGCTGAAGTAGAACTTCTGCTCTGGGTGTGCTACATTGCCCTAGAGCTGAAAGGCACAACATGCAGGCTTCTTTCCAAAGGGCGACATTGGCTCCACAGCATCCTGCTTCCAGCTCTTGGGAAGCCGGGAAACAACTCGCTCTGCACAGTGCTCTTACAGCCTACCGGTAACATCTCTTCCAAAGGCCTGTGAAACGCAGTTTGTTTGCAGGCCTGATCTGGCTGAAGTAGAACTTCTGCTCTGCTTGTGCTACATTACCCTAGAGCTGAAAGGCACAGCGTGCAGGCTTCTTTCCAAAGGGCGACTTGGGCCCCACAGCATCTTGCTTCCAGCTCTTTGGGAAGCTAAGAAACAACTCGCTCTGCACAGTGCTCTTACAGCCTACCGGGAACATCTCTTCCAAAGGCCTGTGAAACGCAGTTTCTTCGCAGGCCTTATCTGCCCTAAGTAGAACTTCTGCTCTGGGTGTGCTACATTTCCCTAGAGCTGAAAGGCACAACGTGCAGGCTTCTTTCCAAAGGGAGACTTGGCCCCACAGCATCTTGCTTCCAGCTCTTTGGGAAGCTAAGAAACAACTCGCTCTGCACAGTGCTCTAACAGCCTACTGGAAACATCTCTTCCAAAGGCCTGTGAAACGCCGTTTCTTTGCAGGCCTGATCTGGCTGAAGTAGAACTTCTGCTCTGGGTGTGCTACATTGCCCTAGAGCTGAAAGGCACATCGTGCGGGCTTCTTTCCAAAGGGCGAGATGGGCCCCACAGCATCTTGCTTCCAGCTCTTTGGGAAGCTAAGAAACAGCTCGCTCTGCACAGTGCTCTTACAGCCTACCGGGAACATCTCTTCCAAAGGCCTGTGAAACGCAGTTTCTTTGCAGGCCTGATCTGGCTGAAGTAGAACTTCTGCTCTGGGTGCGCTACATTGCCCTAGAGCTGGAAGGCACAACGTGCAGGCTTCTTTCCAAAGGGCGACTTGGGCCCCACAGAATCTTGCTTCCAGCTCTTTGGGAAGCTAAGAAGCAACTCGCTCTGCACAGTGCTCTTACAGCCTACCGGAAACATCTCTTCCAAAGGCCTGTGAAACGCAGTTTGTTTGCAGGCCTGATCTGGCTGAAGTAGAACTTCTGCTCTGCTTGTGCTACATTACCCTAGAGCTGAAAGGCACAACGTGCAGGCTTCTTTCCCAAGGGCGAGTTGGGCCCCACAGCATCTTGCTTCCAGCTCTTTGGGAAGCTAAGAAACAACTCGCTCTGCACAGTGCTCTTACAGCCTACCGGGAACATCTCTTCCAAAGGCCTGTGAAACGCAGTTTCTTTGCAGGCCTGATCTGGCTGAAGTAGAACTTCTGCTCTGGGTGTGCTACATTGCCCTAGAGCTGAAAGGCACAACGTGCAGGCTTCTTTCCAAAGGGCGACTTTGGCCCCACAGCATCCTGCTTCCAGCTCATGGGAAGCTGGGAAACAACTCGCTCTGCACAGTGCTCTTACAGCCTAGGGGGAACATCTCTTCCAAAGGCCTGTGAAACGCAGTTTGTTTGCAGGCCTGATCTGGCTGAAGTAGAACTTCTGCTCTGCTTGTGCTACATTACCCTAGAGCTGAAAGGCACAGCGTGCAGGCTTCTTTCCAAAGGGCGAGTTGGGCCCCACAGCATCTTGCTTCCAGCTCTTTGGGAAGCTAAGAAACAACTCGCTCTGCACAGTGCTCTTACAGCCTACCGGGAACATCTCTTCCAAAGGCCTGTGAAACGCAGTTTCTTCGCAGGCCTTATCTGCCCTAAGTAGAACTTCTGCTCTGGGTGTGCTACATTTCCCTAGAGCTGAAAGGCACAAAGTGCAGGCTTCTTTCCAAAGGGAGACTTGGCCCCACAGCATCTTGCTTCCAGCTCTTTGGGAAGCTAAGAAACAACTCGCTCTGCACAGTGCTCTTACAGCCTACTGGAAACATCTCTTCCAAAGGCCTGTGAAACGCCGTTTCTTTGCAGGCCTGATCTGGCTGAAGTAGAACTTCTGCTCTGGGTGTGCTACATTGCCCTAGAGCTGAAAGGCACATCGTGCAGGATTCTTTCCAAAGGGCGAGATGGGCCCCACAGCATCTTGCTTCCAGCTCTTTGGGAAGCTAAGAAACAGCTCGCTCTGCACAGTGCTCTTACAGCCTACCGGGAACATCTCTTCCAAAGGCCTGTGAAACGCAGTTTCTTTGCAGGCCTGATCTGGCTGAAGTAGAACTTCTGCTCTGGGTGCGCTACATTGCCCTAGAGCTGGAAGGCACAACGTGCAGGCTTCTTTCCAAAGGGCGACTTGGGCCCCACAGAATCTTGCTTCCAGCTCTTTGGGAAGCTAAGAAGCAACTCGCTCTGCACAGTGCTCTTACAGCCTACCGGGAACATCTCTTCCAAAGGCCTGTGAAACGCATTTTCTTTCCAGGCCTTATCTACCCTAAGTAGAATTTCTGCTCCGGGTGTGCTACATTTCCCTAGAGGTGAAAGGCACAAAGTGCAGGCTTCTTTCCAAAGGGAAACTTCGCCCCACAGCATCTTGCTTCCAGCTCTTTGGGAAGGTAAGAAACAACTCGCTCTGCACAGTGCTCTTACAGCCTACGGCTAACATCTCTCACAAAGGCCTGTGATACTCAGTTTCTTTGCAGGCCTGATCTGGCTGAAGTAGAACTTCTGCTCTGGGTGTGCTACATTGCCCTTGAGCTGAAAGGCACAACGTGCAGGCTTCTGTCCAAAGGGCGAGTTGGGACCCACAGCATCTTGCTTCCAGCTCTTTGGGAAGCTAAGAAACAACTCGCTCTGCACAGTGCTCTTACAGCCTACCGGGAACGTCTCTTCCAAAGGCCTGTGAAACGCAGTTTCTTTGCAGGCCTGATCTGGCAGAAGTACAACTTCTGCTCTGGGTGTGCTACATTGCCCTAGAGCTTAAAGGCACAACGTGCAGGCTTCTTTCCAAAGGGCGAGTTGGGCCCCACTGCATCTTGCTTCCAGCTCTTTGGGAAGCCAGGAAACAACTCGCTCTGCACAGTGCTCTTACAGCCTACCGGGAACATCTCTTCCAAAGGCCTGTGAAACGCAGTTTCTTTGCAGGCCTGATCTGGCTGAAGTAGAACTTCTGCTCTGGGTGTGCTACATTGCCCTAGAGCTGAAAGACACAACGTGCAGGCTTCTTTCCAAAGGGAGACTTGGCCCCACAGCATCTTGCTTCCAGCTCTTTGGGAAGCTAAGAAACAACTCGCTCTGCACAGTGCTCTTACAGCCTACTGGAAACATCTCTTCCAAAGGCCTGTGAAACGCCGTTTCTTTGCAGGCCTGATCTGGCTGAAGTAGAACTTCTTCTCTGGGTGTGCTACATTGCCCTAGAGCTGAAAGGCACAACGTGCAGGCTCCTTTCCAAAGCGCGACTTTGGCCCCACAGCATCTTGCTTCCAGCTCTTGGGAAGCTGGGAAACAACTCGCTCTGCACAGTGCTCTTACAGCCTACCGGGAACATCTCTTCCAAAGGCCTGTGAAACGCAGTTTCTTTGCAGGCCTGATCAGGCTGAAGTAGAACTTCTGCTCTGCTTGTGCTACATTACCCTAGAGCTGAAAGGCACAGCGTGCAGGCTTCTTTCCAAAGGGCGAGTTGGGCCCCACAGCATCTTGCTTCCAGCTCTTTGGGAAGCTAAGAAACAACTAGCTCTGCACAGTGCTATTACAGACTACCGGGAACATCTCTTCCAAAGGCCTGTGAAACGCAGTTTCTTCACAGGCCTTATCTGGCCTAAGTAGAACTTCTGCTCTGGGTGTGCTACATTTCCCTAGAGCTGAAAGGCACAAAGTGCAGGCATGTTTCCAAAGGGAGACGTGGCCCCACAGCATCTTGCTTCCAGCTCTTTGGGAAGCTAAGAAACAACTCGCTCTGCACAGTGCTATTACAGCCTACCGGGAACATCTCCTCCAAAGGCCTGTGAAACGCAGTTTCTTTGCAGGCCTGATCTGGCTGAAGTAGAACTTCTTCTCTGGGTGTGCTACATTGCCCTAGAGCTGAAAGGCACATCGTGCAGTCTTCTTTCCCAAGGGCGAGTTGGGCCCCACAGCATCTTGCTTCCAGCTCTTTTTGAAGCTAGGAAACAACTCGCTCTGCACAGTACTCTTACAGCCTACCCGGAACATCTCTTCCAAAGGCCTGTCAAACGCAGATTCTTCGCAGGCCTGCTCTTGCTGAAGTACAACTGCTGCTCAGGGTGTGCTACATTGCCCTAAAGCTGAAAGGCACAACGTGCAGGCTTCTTTCCCAAGGGCGAGTTGGGCCCCACAGCATCTTGCTTCCAGCTCTTTGGGAAGCTAAGAAAC
This sequence comes from Equus caballus, assembly GCF_041296265.1. Lineage (NCBI taxonomy): Eukaryota > Metazoa > Chordata > Mammalia > Perissodactyla > Equidae > Equus > Equus caballus. Next base: position 26,108,265 of record NC_091687.1, read on the forward strand.
AACTCGCTCTGCACAGTGCTCTTACAGCCTACCGGGAACATCTCTACCAAAGGCCTGTGAAACGCAGTTTCTTTGCAGGCCTGATCTGGCTGAAGTAGAACTTCTGCTCTGGGTGTGCTACATTGCCCTTGAGCTGAAAGGCACAACGTGCAGGCTTCTTTCCCAAGGGCGAGTTGGGTCCCACAGCATCTTGCTTCCAGCTATTGGGAAGCTGGGAAACAACTCGCTCTGCACAGTGCTCTTACTGCCTACCGGGAACATCTCTTCCAAAGGCCTGTGAAACGCAGTTTCTTTGCAGGCCTGATCTGGCTGAAGTAGAACTTCTGCTCTGGGTGTGCTACATTGCCCTGAGCTGAAAGGCACAACGTGCAGGGTTCTTTCCCAAGAACGAGTTGGGCCTCACAGCATCTTGCTTCCAGCTCTTTGGGAAGCTAAGAAACAACTCACTCTGCACAGTGCTCTTACAGCCTACCGGGAACTTCTCTTCCAAAGGCCTGTGAAACACAGTTTCTTTGCAGGCCTGATCTGGCTGAAGTAGAACTTCTTCTCTGGGTGTGCTACATTGCCCTAGAGCTGGAAGGCACAACGTGCAGGCTTCTTTCCAAAGGGCGACTTGGGCCCCACAGAATCTTGCTTCCAGCTCTTTGGGAAGCTAAGAAAGAAGTCGCTCTGCACAGTGCTCTTACAGCCTACCGGAAACATCTCTTCCAAAGGCCTGTGAAACGCAGTTTCTTTGCAGGCCTGATCTGGCTGAAGTAGAACTTCTCCTCTGGGTGTGCTACATTGCCCTAGAGCTTAAAGGCACAACGTGCAGGCTTCTTTCCAAAGGGCGAGTTGGGCCCCACAGCATCTTGCTTCCAGCTCTTTGGGAAGCTAAGAAACAACTCGCTCTGCCCAGTGCTCTTACAGCCTACCGGGAGCATCTCTTCCAAAGGCCTGTGAAACGCAGTTTCTTTGCAGGCCTGATCTGGCTGAATTAGAACTTCTGCTCTGGGTGTGCTACATTGCCCTAGAGCTGAAAGGCACAACGTGCAGGCTTCTTTCCAAAGGGCGACTTGGGCCCCACAGCATCTTGCTTCCAGCACTTTGGGAAGCTAAGAAACAACTCGCTCTACACAGTGCTCTTACAGCCTACGGGGAACATCTGTCACAAAGGCCTGTGAAACGCAGTTTCTTTGCAGGCCTGATCTGGCTGAAGTAGAACTTCTGCTCTGGGTGTGCTACATTGCCCTAGAGCTGAAAGGCACAACGTGCAGGCTTTTGTCCAAAGGGCTAGTTGGGCCCCACAGCATCTTGCTTCCAGCTCTTTGGGAAGCTAAGAAACAACTCGCTCTGCACAGTGCTCTTACAGCCTACCGGGAACATCTCTTCCAAAGGCCTGTGAAACGCAGTTTCTTTGCAGGCCTGATCTGGCTGAAGTAGAACATCTGCTCTGGGTGTGCTACATTGCCCTTGAGCTGAAAGGCACAACGTGCAGGCTTCTGTGCAAAGGACGAGACGGGCCACACAGAATCTTGCTTCCAGCTCTTTGGGAAGCTAAGAAACAACTCGCTCTGCACAGTGCTGTTAAATCCTACCGGGAACATCTCTTCCAAAGGCCTGTGAAACGCAGTTTCTTCGCAGGCCTTATCTGCCCTAAGTAGAACTTCAGCTCTGGGTGTGCTACATTGCCCTAGAGCTGAAAGGCACAATGTGCAGGCTTCTTAACAAAGGGCGAGTTGGGCCCCACAGCATCTTCCTTCCAGCTCTTTGGGAAGCTAAGAAACAACTCACTCTGCACAGTGCTCTTACAGCCTTCCGGGAACATCTCTTCCAAAGGCCTGTGAAACGCAGTTTCTTCGCTGCCTGATCTGGCTGAAGTAGAACTTCTGCTCTGGGTGTGCTACATTGCCCTAGAGCTGAAAGGCACAATGCGCAGGCTTCTTTCCAAAGGGCGAGGTGGGGCCCACAGCATCTTGCTTCCAGCTCTTTGGGAATCTAAGAAACAACTCGCTCTGCACAGTGCTCTTACAGCCTACCGGGAACATCTCTTCCAACGGCCTGTGAAACGCAGTTTCTTTGCAGGCCTGATCTGGATGAAGTACAACTTCTGCTCTGGGTGTGCTACATTGCCCTAGAGCTGAAAGGCACAACGTGCAGGCTTCTTACCAAAGGGCGAATGGGCCCCACAGCATCTTGCTTCCAGCTCTTTGGGAAGCTAAGAAACAACTCACACTGCACAGTGCTCTTACAGCCTTCCGGGAACATCTCTTCCAAAGGCCTGTGAAACGCAGTTTCTTCGCAGCCTGAACTGGCTGAAGTAGAACTTCTGCTCTGGGTGTGCTACATTGCCCTAGAGCTGAAAGGCACAATGTGCAGGCTTCTTTACAAAGGGCGAGTTGGGGCCCACAGCATCTTGCTTCCAGCTCTTTGGGAATCTAAGAAACATCTCGCTCTGCACAGTGCTCTTACAGCCTACCGGGAACATCTCTTCCAAAGGCCTGTGAAACGCAGTTTCTTTGCAGGCCTGATCTGGCTGAAGTAGAACTTCTGCTCTGGGTGTGCTACATTGCCCTAGAGCTGAAAGGCACAATGTGCAGGCTTATTAACAAAGGGCGAGTTCGGCCCCACAGCATCTTGCTTCCAGCTCTTTGGGAAGCTAAGAAACAACTCGCTCTGCACAGTGCTCATACAGCCTTCCGGGAACATCTCTTCCAAAGGCCTGTGAAACGCAGTTTCTTCGCAGCCTGATCTGGCTGAAGTAGAACTTCTGCTCTGGGTGTGCTACATTGCCCTGGAGCTGAAAGGCACAATGTGCAGGCTTCTTTCCAAAGGGCGAGTTGGGCCCCACAGCATCTTGCCTCCAGCTCTTTGGGAATCTAAGAAACAACTCGCTCTGCACAGTGCTCTTACAGCCTACCGGGAACATCTCTTCCAAAGGCCTCTGAAACGCAGTTTCTTTGCAGGCCTGATCTGGCTGAAGTAGGACTTCTGCTCTGGGTGTGCTACATTGCCCTAGAGCTGAAAGGCACAACGTGCAGGCTTATGTCCAAAGGGCGAGTTGGGCCCCACAGCATCTTGCTTCCAGCTCTTTGGGAAGCTAAGAAACAACTCGCTCTGCACAGTGCTCTTACAGCCTACCGGGGACATCTCTTTCAAAGGTCTGTGAAACGCAGTTTCTTTGCAGGCCTTATCTGGATGAAGTACAACGTCTGCTCTGGGTGTGCTACATTGCCCTAGAGGTGAAAGGCACAACGTGCAGGCTTCTTTCCAAAGGGCGAGTTGGGCCCCACAGCATCTTGCTTCCAGCTTTTTGGGAAGCTAAGAAACAGCTCGCTCTGCCCAGTGCTCTTACGGCCTACCGGGAACATCTCTTCCAAAGGCCTGTGAAACGCAGTTTCTTTGCAGGCCTGATCTGGCTGAAGTAGAACTTCTGCTCTGGGTGTGCTACATTGCCCTAGAGCTGAAAGGCACAACGTGCAGGCTTCTTTCCAAAGGGCGAGTTGGGCCCCACAGCATCTTGCTTCCAGCTCTTTGGGAAGCTAAGAAACAACTCACTCTGCACAGTGCTCTTACAGCCTACCGGGAACATCTCTTCCAAAGGCCTGTGAAACGCAGTTTCTTTGCAGGCCTGAACTGTCTGAAGTAGAACTTCTGCTCTGGGTGTGCTACATTGCCCTAGAGCTGAAAGGCACATCGTGCAGGCTTCTTTCCAAAGGGCGAGTTGGGCCCCACAGCATCTTGCTTCCAGCTCTTTTGGAAGCTAAGAAACAACTCGCTCTGCACAGTGCTCTTACAGCCTACCGGGAACATCTCTTCCAAAGGCCTGTGAAACGCAGTTTCTTTGCAGTCCTGATCTGGTTGAAGTAGAACTTCTGCTCTGGGTGTGCTACATTGTCCTAGAGCTGAAAGGCACATCGTGCAGGCTTCTTTCCCTAGGGCGAGTTGGTCCCCACAGCATCTTGCTTCCAGCTCTTTGGGAAGCTGGGAAACAACTCGCTCTGCACAGTGCTCTTACAGCCTCCCGGGAAAATCTCTTCCAAAGGCCTGTGAAACGCAGTTTCTTTGCAGGCCTGATCTGGCTGAAGTACAACTTCTGCTCTGGGTGTGCTACATTGCCCTAGAGCTGAAAGGCACAACGTGCAGGCTTCTTTCCAAAGGGCGACTTGGGCCCCACAGCATCTTGCTTCCAGCACTTTGGGAAGCTAAGAAACAACTCGCTCTACACAGTGCTCTTACAGCCTACGGGGAACATCTGTCACAAAGGCCTGTGAAACGCAGTTTCTTTGCAGGCCTGATCTGGCTGAAGTAGAACTTCTGCTCTGGGTGTGCTACATTGCCCTAGAGCTGAAAGGCACAACGTGCAGGCTTCTGTCCAAAGGGCTAGTTGGGCCCCACAGCATCTTGCTTCCAGCTCTTTGGGAAGCTAAGAAACAACTCGCTCTGCACAGTGCTCTTACAGCCTACCGGGAACATCTCTTCCAAAGGCCTGTGAAACGCAGTTTCTTTGCAGGCCTGATCTGGCTGAAGTAGAACATCTGCTCTGGGTGTGCTACATTGCCCTTGAGCTGAAAGGCACAACGTGCAGGCTTCTGTGCAAAGGACGAGACGGGCCACACAGAATCTTGCTTCCAGCTCTTTGGGAAGCTAAGAAACAACTCGCTCTGCACAGTGCTGTTAAATCCTACCGGGAACATCTCTTCCAAAGGCCTGTGAAACGCAGTTTCTTCGCAGGCCTTATCTGCCCTAAGTAGAACTTCAGCTCTGGGTGTGCTACATTGCCCTAGAGCTGAAAGGCACAATGTGCAGGCTTCTTAACAAAGGGCGAGTTGGGCCCCACAGCATCTTCCTTCCAGCTCTTTGGGAAGCTAAGAAACAACTCACTCTGCACAGTGCTCTTACAGCCTTCCGGGAACATCTCTTCCAAAGGCCTGTGAAACGCAGTTTCTTCGCTGCCTGATCTGGCTGAAGTAGAACTTCTGCTCTGGGTGTGCTACATTGCCCTAGAGCTGAAAGGCACAATGCGCAGGCTTCTTTCCAAAGGGCGAGGTGGGGCCCACAGCATCTTGCTTCCAGCTCTTTGGGAATCTAAGAAACAACTCGCTCTGCACAGTGCTCTTACAGCCTACCGGGAACATCTCTTCCAACGGCCTGTGAAACGCAGTTTCTTTGCAGGCCTGATCTGGATGAAGTACAACTTCTGCTCTGGGTGTGCTACATTGCCCTAGAGCTGAAAGGCACAACGTGCAGGCTTCTTACCAAAGGGCGAATGGGCCCCACAGCATCTTGCTTCCAGCTCTTTGGGAAGCTAAGAAACAACTCACACTGCACAGTGCTCTTACAGCCTTCCGGGAACATCTCTTCCAAAGGCCTGTGAAACGCAGTTTCTTCGCAGCCTGAACTGGCTGAAGTAGAACTTCTGCTCTGGGTGTGCTACATTGCCCTAGAGCTGAAAGGCACAATGTGCAGGCTTCTTTACAAAGGGCGAGTTGGGGCCCACAGCATCTTGCTTCCAGCTCTTTGGGAATCTAAGAAACATCTCGCTCTGCACAGTGCTCTTACAGCCTACCGGGAACATCTCTTCCAAAGGCCTGTGAAACGCAGTTTTTTTGCAGGCCTGATCTGGCTGAAGTAGAACGTCTGCTCTGGGTGTGCTACATTGCCCTAGAGCTGAAAGGCACAATGTGCAGGCTTATTAACAAAGGGCGAGTTCGGCCCCACAGCATCTTGCTTCCAGCTCTTTGGGAAGCTAAGAAACAACTCGCTCTGCACAGTGCTCATACAGCCTTCCGGGAACATCTCTTCCAAAGGCCTGTGAAACGCAGTTTCTTCGCAGCCTGATCTGGCTGAAGTAGAACTTCTGCTCTGGGTGTGCTACATTGCCCTGGAGCTGAAAGGCACAATGTGCAGGCTTCTTTCCAAAGGGCGAGTTGGGCCCCACAGCATCTTGCCTCCAGCTCTTTGGGAATCTAAGAAACAACTCGCTCTGCACAGTGCTCTTACAGCCTACCGAGAACATCTCTTCCAAAGGCCTCTGAAACGCAGTTTCTTTGCAGGCCTGATCTGGCTGAAGTACAACTTCTGCTCTGGGTGTGCTACATTGCCCTAGAGCTGAAAGGCACAACGTGCAGGCTTATGTCCAAAGGGCGAGTTGGGCCCCACAGCATCTTGCTTCCAGCTCTTTGGGAAGCTAAGAAACAACTCGCTCTGCACAGTGCTCTTACAGCCTACCGGGGACATCTCTTTCAAAGGTCTGTGAAACGCAGTTTCTTTGCAGGCCTTATCTGGATGAAGTACAACGTCTGCTCTGGGTGTGCTACATTGCCCTAGAGCTGAAAGGCACAACGTGCAGGCTTCTTTCCAAAGGGCGAGTTGGGCCCCACAGCATCTTGCTTCCAGCTTTTTGGGAAGCTAAGAAACAACTCACTCTGCACAGTGCTCTTACAGCCTACCGGGAACATCTCTTCCAAAGGCCTGTGAAACGCAGTTTCTTTGCAGGCCTGAACTGTCTGAAGTAGAACTTCTGCTCTGGGTGTGCTACATTGCCCTAGAGCTGAAAGGCACATCGTGCAGGCTTCTTTCCAAAGGGCGAGTTGGGCCCCACAGCATCTTGCTTCCAGCTCTTTTGGAAGCTAAGAAACAACTCGCTCTGCACAGTGCTCTTACAGCCTACCGGGAACATCTCTTCCAAAGGCCTGTGAAACGCAGTTTCTTTGCAGTCCTGATCTGGTTGAAGTAGAACTTCTGCTCTGGGTGTGCTACATTGTCCTAGAGCTGAAAGGCACATCGTGCAGGCTTCTTTCCCTAGGGCGAGTTGGGCCCCACAGCATCTTGCTTCCAGCTCTTTGGGAAGCTGGGAAACAACTCGCTCTGCACAGTGCTCTTACAGCCTCCCGGGAAAATCTCTTCCAAAGGCCTGTGAAACGCAGTTTCTTTGCAGGCCTGATCTGGCTGAAGTACAACTTCTGCTCTGGGTGTGCTACATTGCCCTAGAGCTGAAAGGCACAACGTGCAGGCTTCTTTCCAAAGGGCGACTTGGGCCCCACAGCATCTTGCTTCCAGCACTTTGGGAAGCTAAGAAACAACTCGCTCTACACAGTGCTCTTACAGCCTACGGGGAACATCTGTCACAAAGGCCTGTGAAACGCAGTTTCTTTGCAGGCCTGATCTGGCTGAAGTAGAACTTCTGCTCTGGGTGTGCTACATTGCCCTAGAGCTGAAAGGCACAACGTGCAGGCTTCTGTCCAAAGGGCTAGTTGGGCCCCACAGCATCTTGCTTCCAGCTCTTTGGGAAGCTAAGAAACAACTCGCTCTGCACAGTGCTCTTACAGCCTACCGGGAACATCTCTTCCAAAGGCCTGTGAAACGCAGTTTCTTTGCAGGCCTGATCTGGCTGAAGTAGAACATCTGCTCTGGGTGTGCTACATTGCCCTTGAGCTGAAAGGCACAACGTGCAGGCTTCTGTGCAAAGGACGAGACGGGCCACACAGAATCTTGCTTCCAGCTCTTTGGGAAGCTAAGAAACAACTCGCTCTGCACAGTGCTGTTAAATCCTACCGGGAACATCTCTTCCAAAGGCCTGTGAAACGCAGTTTCTTCGCAGGCCTTATCTGCCCTAAGTAGAACTTCAGCTCTGGGTGTGCTACATTGCCCTAGAGCTGAAAGGCACAATGTGCAGGCTTCTTAACAAAGGGCGAGTTGGGCCCCACAGCATCTTCCTTCCAGCTCTTTGGGAAGCTAAGAAACAACTCACTCTGCACAGTGCTCTTACAGCCTTCCGGGAACATCTCTTCCAAAGGCCTGTGAAACGCAGTTTCTTCGCTGCCTGATCTGGCTGAAGTAGAACTTCTGCTCTGGGTGTGCTACATTGCCCTAGAGCTGAAAGGCACAATGCGCAGGCTTCTTTCCAAAGGGCGAGGTGGGGCCCACAGCATCTTGCTTCCAGCTCTTTGGGAATCTAAGAAACAACTCGCTCTGCACAGTGCTCTTACAGCCTACCGGGAACATCTCTTCCAACGGCCTGTGAAACGCAGTTTCTTTGCAGGCCTGATCTGGATGAAGTACAACTTCTGCTCTGGGTGTGCTACATTGCCCTAGAGCTGAAAGGCACAACGTGCAGGCTTCTTACCAAAGGGCGAATGGGCCCCACAGCATCTTGCTTCCAGCTCTTTGGGAAGCTAAGAAACAACTCACACTGCACAGTGCTCTTACAGCCTTCCGGGAACATCTCTTCCAAAGGCCTGTGAAACGCAGTTTCTTCGCAGCCTGAACTGGCTGAAGTAGAACTTCTGCTCTGGGTGTGCTACATTGCCCTAGAGCTGAAAGGCACAATGTGCAGGCTTCTTTACAAAGGGCGAGTTGGGGCCCACAGCATCTTGCTTCCAGCTCTTTGGGAATCTAAGAAACATCTCGCTCTGCACAGTGCTCTTACAGCCTACCGGGAACATCTCTTCCAAAGGCCTGTGAAACGCAGTTTTTTTGCAGGCCTGATCTGGCTGAAGTAGAACGTCTGCTCTGGGTGTGCTACATTGCCCTAGAGCTGAAAGGCACAATGTGCAGGCTTATTAACAAAGGGCGAGTTCGGCCCCACAGCATCTTGCTTCCAGCTCTTTGGGAAGCTAAGAAACAACTCGCTCTGCACAGTGCTCATACAGCCTTCCGGGAACATCTCTTCCAAAGGCCTGTGAAACGCAGTTTCTTCGCAGCCTGATCTGGCTGAAGTAGAACTTCTGCTCTGGGTGTGCTACATTGCCCTGGAGCTGAAAGGCACAATGTGCAGGCTTCTTTCCAAAGGGCGAGTTGGGCCCCACAGCATCTTGCCTCCAGCTCTTTGGGAATCTAAGAAACAACTCGCTCTGCACAGTGCTCTTACAGCCTACCGAGAACATCTCTTCCAAAGGCCTCTGAAACGCAGTTTCTTTGCAGGCCTGATCTGGCTGAAGTACAACTTCTGCTCTGGGTGTGCTACATTGCCCTAGAGCTGAAAGGCACAACGTGCAGGCTTATGTCCAAAGGGCGAGTTGGGCCCCACAGCATCTTGCTTCCAGCTCTTTGGGAAGCTAAGAAACAACTCGCTCTGCACAGTGCTCTTACAGCCTACCGGGGACATCTCTTTCAAAGGTCTGTGAAACGCAGTTTCTTTGCAGGCCTTATCTGGATGAAGTACAACGTCTGCTCTGGGTGTGCTACATTGCCCTAGAGCTGAAAGGCACAACGTGCAGGCTTCTTTCCAAAGGGCGAGTTGGGCCCCACAGCATCTTGCTTCCAGCTTTTTGGGAAGCTAAGAAACAACTCGCTCTGCCCAGTGCTCTTACGGCCTACCGGGAACATCTCTTCCAAAGGCCTGTGAAACGCAGTTTCTTTGCAGGCCTGATCTGGCTGAAGTAGAACTTCTGCTCTGGGTGTGCTACATTGCCCTAGAGCTGAAAGGCACAACGTGCAGGCTTCTTTCCAAAGGGCGAGTTGGGCCCCACAGCATCTTGCTTCCAGCTCTTTGGGAAGCTAAGAAACAACTCACTCTGCACAGTGCTCTTACAGCCTACCGGGAACATCTCTTCCAAAGGCCTGTGAAACGCAGTTTCTTTGCAGGCCTGAACTGTCTGAAGTAGAACTTCTGCTCTGGGTGTGCTACATTGCCCTAGAGCTGAAAGGCACATCGTGCAGGCTTCTTTCCAAAGGGCGAGTTGGGCCCCACAGCATCTTGCTTCCAGCTCTTTTGGAAGCTAAGAAACAACTCGCTCTGCACAGTGCTCTTACAGCCTACCGGGAACATCTCTTCCAAAGGCCTGTGAAACGCAGTTTCTTTGCAGTCCTGATCTGGTTGAAGTAGAACTTCTGCTCTGGGTGTGCTACATTGTCCTAGAGCTGAAAGGCACATCGTGCAGGCTTCTTTCCCTAGGGCGAGTTGGGCCCCACAGCATCTTGCTTCCAGCTCTTTGGGAAGCTGGGAAACAACTCGCTCTGCACAGTGCTCTTACAGCCTCCCGGGAAAATCTCTTCCAAAGGCCTGTGAAACGCAGTTTCTTTGCAGGCCTGATCTGGCTGAAGTACAACTTCTGCTCTGGGTGTGCTACATTGCCCTAGAGCTGAAAGGCACAACGTGCAGGCTTCTTTCCAAAGGGCGACTTGGGCCCCACAGCATCTTGCTTCCAGCACTTTGGGAAGCTAAGAAACAACTCGCTCTACACAGTGCTCTTACAGCCTACGGGGAACATCTGTCACAAAGGCCTGTGAAACGCAGTTTCTTTGCAGGCCTGATCTGGCTGAAGTAGAACTTCTGCTCTGGGTGTGCTACATTGCCCTAGAGCTGAAAGGCACAACGTGCAGGCTTCTGTCCAAAGGGCTAGTTGGGCCCCACAGCATCTTGCTTCCAGCTCTTTGGGAAGCTAAGAAACAACTCGCTCTGCACAGTGCTCTTACAGCCTACCGGGAACATCTCTTCCAAAGGCCTGTGAAACGCAGTTTCTTTGCAGGCCTGATCTGGCTGAAGTAGAACATCTGCTCTGGGTGTGCTACATTGCCCTTGAGCTGAAAGGCACAACGTGCAGGCTTCTGTCCAAAGGACGAGACGGGCCACACAGAATCTTGCTTCCAGCTCTTTGGGAAGCTAAGAAACAACTCGCTCTGCACAGTGCTGTTAAATCCTACCGGGAACATCTCTTCCAAAGGCCTGTGAAACGCAGTTTCTTCTCAGGCCTTATCTGCCCTAAGTAGAACTTCAGCTCTGGGTGTGCTACATTGCCCTAGAGCTGAAAAGCACAATGTGCAGGCTTCTTAACAAAGGGCGAGTTGGGCCCCACAGCATCTTCCTTCCAGCTCTTTGGGAAGCTAAGAAACAACTCACTCTGCACAGTGCTCTTACAGCCTTCCGGGAACATCTCTTCCAAAGGCCTGTGAAACGCAGTTTCTTCGCTGCCTGATCTGGCTGAAGTAGAACTTCTGCTCTGGGTGTGCTACATTGCCCTAGAGCTGAAAGGCACAATGCGCAGGCTTCTTTCCAAAGGGCGAGGTGGGGCCCACAGCATCTTGCTTCCAGCTCTTTGGGAATCTAAGAAACAACTCGCTCTGCACAGTGCTCTTACAGCCTACCGGGAACATCTCTTCCAACGGCCTGTGAAACGCAGTTTCTTTGCAGGCCTGATCTGGATGAAGTACAACTTCTGCTCTGGGTGTGCTACATTGCCCTAGAGCTGAAAGGCACAACGTGCAGGCTTCTTACCAAAGGGCGAATGGGCCCCACAGCATCTTGCTTCCAGCTCTTTGGGAAGCTAAGAAACAACTCACACTGCACAGTGCTCTTACAGCCTTCCGGGAACATCTCTTCCAAAGGCCTGTGAAACGCAGTTTCTTCGCAGCCTGAACTGGCTGAAGTAGAACTTCTGCTCTGGGTGTGCTACATTGCCCTAGAGCTGAAAGGCACAATGTGCAGGCTTCTTTCCAAAGGGCGAGTTGGGGCCCACAGCATCTTGCTTCCAGCTCTTTGGGAATCTAAGAAACATCTCGCTCTGCACAGTGCTCTTACAGCCTACCGGGAACATCTCTTCCAAAGGCCTGTGAAACGCAGTTTCTTTGCAGGCCTGATCTGGCTGAAGTAGAACTTCTGCTCTGGGTGTGCTACATTGCCCTAGAGCTGAAAGGCACAATGTGCAGGCTTATTAACAAAGGGCGAGTTCGGCCCCACAGCATCTTGCTTCCAGCTCTTTGGGAAGCTAAGAAACAACTCGCTCTGCACAGTGCTCATACAGCCTTCCGGGAACATCTCTTCCAAAGGCCTGTGAAACGCAGTTTCTTCGCAGCCTGATCTGGCTGAAGTAGAACTTCTGCTCTGGGTGTGCTACATTGCCCTGGAGCTGAAAGGCACAATGTGCAGGCTTCTTTCCAAAGGGCGAGTTGGGCCCCAAAGCATCTTGCCTCCAGCTCTTTGGGAATCTAAGAAACAACTCGCTCTGCACAGTGCTCTTACAGCCTACCGGGAACATCTCTTCCAAAGGCCTCTGAAACGCAGTTTCTTTGCAGGCCTGATCTGGCTGAAGTACAACTTCTGCTCTGGGTGTGCTACATTGCCCTAGAGCTGAAAGGCACAACGTGCAGGCTTATGTCCAAAGGGCGAGTTGGGCCCCACAGCATCTTGCTTCCAGCTCTTTGGGAAGCTAAGAAACAACTCGCTCTGCACAGTGCTCTTACAGCCTACCGGGGACATCTCTTTCAAAGGTCTGTGAAACGCAGTTTCTTTGCAGGCCTTATCTGGATGAAGTACAACGTCTGCTCTGGGTGTGCTACATTGCCCTAGAGGTGAAAGGCACAACGTGCAGGCTTCTTTCCAAAGGGCGAGTTGGGCCCCACAGCATCTTGCTTCCAGCTTTTTGGGAAGCTAAGAAACAACTCGCTCTGCCCAGTGCTCTTACGGCCTACCGGGAACATCTCTTCCAAAGGCCTGTGAAACGCAGTTTCTTTGCAGGCCTGATCTGGCTGAAGTAGAACTTCTGCTCTGGGTGTGCTACATTGCCCTAGAGCTGAAAGGCACAACGTGCAGGCTTCTTTCCAAAGGGCGAGTTGGGCCCCACAGCATCTTGCTTCCAGCTCTTTGGGAAGCTAAGAAACAACTCACTCTGCACAGTGCTCTTACAGCCTACCGGGAACATCTCTTCCAAAGGCCTGTGAAACGCAGTTTCTTTGCAGGCCTGAACTGTCTGAAGTAGAACTTCTGCTCTGGGTGTGCTACATTGCCCTAGAGCTGAAAGGCACATCGTGCAGGCTTCTTTCCAAAGGGCGAGTTGGGCCCCACAGCATCTTGCTTCCAGCTCTTTTGGAAGCTAAGAAACAACTCGCTCTGCACAGTGCTCTTACAGCCTACCGGGAACATCTCTTCCAAAGGCCTGTGAAACGCAGTTTCTTTGCAGTCCTGATCTGGTTGAAGTAGAACTTCTGCTCTGGGTGTGCTACATTGTCCTAGAGCTGAAAGGCACATCGTGCAGGCTTCTTTCCCTAGGGCGAGTTGGGCCCCACAGCATCTTGCTTCCAGCTCTTTGGGAAGCTGGGAAACAACTCGCTCTGCACAGTGCTCTTACAGCCTCCCGGGAAAATCTCTTCCAAAGGCCTGTGAAACGCAGTTTCTTTGCAGGCCTGATCTGGCTGAAGTACAACTTCTGCTCTGGGTGTGCTACATTGCCCTAGAGCTGAAAGGCACAACGTGCAGGCTTCTTTCCCAAGGGCGAGTTGGGCCCCACAGCATCTTGCTTCCAGCTCTTTGGGAAGCTAAGAAACAACTCGCTCTGCACAGTGCTCTTACAGCCTACCGGGAACATCTCTTCCCAAGGCCTGTGAAACGCACTTTCTTTGCAGGCCTGATCTGGCTGAAGTAGAACTTCTGCTCTGGGTGTGCTACTTTTCCCTAGAGCTGAAAGGCACATCGTGCAGGCCTCTTTAAAAAGGGCGAGATGGGCCCCACAGCATCTTGCTTCCAGCTCTTTGGGAAGCTAAGAAACAGCTCGCTCTGCACAGTGCTCTTACAGCCTACCGGGAACATCTCTTCCAAAGGCCTGTGAAACGCATTTTCTTTGCAGGCCTGATCTGGCTGAAGTAGAACTTCTGCTCTGGGTGTGCTACATTGCCCTAGAGCTGTAAGGCACATCGAGCAGGATTCTTGCCAAAGGGCGAGTTCGGCCCCACAGCATCTTGCTTCCAGATCTGTGGGAAGCTAAGAAACAACTCGCTCTGCACAGTGCTCTTACAGCCTACCGGGAACATCTCTTCCCAAGGCCTGTGAAACGCAGTTTCTTTGCAGGCCTGATCTGGCTGAAGTAGAACTTCTGCTCTGGGTGTGCTACATTGCCCTAGAGCTGAAAGGCACAATGTGCAGGCTTCTGTCCAAAGGGCGAGTTGGGCCCCACAGCATCTTGCTTCCAGCTCTTTGGCAAGCTAAGAAACAACTCACTCTGCACAGTGCTCTTACAGCCTACCGGGAACATCTCTTCCAAAGGCCTGTGAAACGCAGTTTCTTTGCAGGCCTGATCTGTCTGAAGTAGAACTACTGCTCTGGGTGTGCTACATTGCCCTAGAGCTGAAAGGCACATCGTGCAGGCTTCTTTCCAAAGGGCGAGTTGGGCCCTACAGCATCTTGCTTCCAGCTCTTTTGGAAGCTAAGAAACAACTCGCTGTGCACAGTGCTCTTACAGCCTACCGGGAACATCTCTTCCAAAGGCCTGTGAAACGCAGATTCTTTGCAGGCCTGATCTGGATGAAGTACAACTTCTGCTCTGGGTGTGCTACATGGCCCTAGAGCTGAAAGGCACATCATGTAGGCTTCTTTCCAAAGGGCCAGACGGGCCCCACAGCATCTTGCTTCCAGCTCTTTGGGAAGATAAGAAACAACTCGCTCTGCACAGTGCTCTTACAGCCTACCGGGAACTTCTCTTCCAAAGGCCTGTGAAACGCAGTTTCTTTGCAGGCCTGATCTGGCTGAAGTAGAACTTCTGCTCTGGGTGTGCTACGTTGCCCTAGAGCTGAAAGGCACAACGTGCAGGCTTCTGACCAAAGGGCGAGTTGGGCCCCACAGCATCTTGCTTCCTAGCTCTTAGGGAAGCTAAGAAACAACTCGCTCTGCACAGTGCTCTTACAGCCTACCGGGGACATCTCTTCCAAAGGTCTGTGAAACGCAGTTTCTTTGCAGGCCTTATCTGGATGAAGTACAACGTCTGCTCTGGGTGTGCTACATTGCCCTAGAGGTGAAAGGCACAACGTGCAGGCTTCTTTCCAAAGGGCGAGTTGGGCCCCACAGCATCTTGCTTCCAGCTTTTTGGGAAGCTAAGAAACAACTCGCTCTGCCCAGTGCTCTTACAGCCTACCGGGAACATCTCTTCCAAAGGCCTGTGAAACGCAGTTTCTTTGCAGGCCTGATCTGGCTGAAGTAGAACTTCTGCTCTGGGTGTGCTACATTGCCCTAGAGATGAAAGGCACAACGTGCAGGCTTCGTTCCAAAGGGCGAGTTGGGCCCCACAGCATCTTGCTTCCAGCTCTTTGGGAAGCTAAGAAACAACTCGCTCTGCACAGTGCTCTTACAGCCTACCGGGAACATCTCTTCCAAAGGCCTGTGAAACGCATTTTCTTTGCAGGCCTGATCTGGTTGAAGTAGAACTTCTGCTGTGGGTGTGCTACATTGCCCTAGAGCTGAAAGGCACATCGTGCAGGCTTCTTTCCCAAGGGCGAGTTGGACCCCACAGCATCTTGCTTAAAGCTATTTGGGAAGCTGGGAAACAACTCGCTCTGCACAGTGCTCTTACAGCCTACCGGGAAAATCTCTTCCAAAGGCCTGTGAAACGCAGTTTCTTTGCAGGCCTGCTCTGGCTGAAGTACAACTTCTGCTCTGGGTGTGCTACATTGCCCTAGAGCTGGAAGGCACAACGTGCAGGCTTCTTTCCCAAGGGCGAGTTGGGCCCCATAGCATCTTGCTTCCAGCTCTTTGGGAAGCTAAGAAACAACTCGCTCTGCACAGTGCTCTTACAGCCTACCGGGAACATCTCTTCCCAAGGCCTGTGAAACTCACTTTCTTTGCAGGCCTGATCTGGCTGAAGTAGAACTTCTGCTCTGGGTGTTCTACATTGCCCTAGAGCTGAAAGGCACAACGTGCAGGCTTCTTTCCCAAGGGCGACTTGGGCCCCACAGCATCTTGCTTCCAGCTCTTTGGGAAACTAAGAAACAACTCGCTCTGCACAGTGCTCTTACAGCCTTCCGGGAACATCTCTTCCAAAGGCCTGTGAAACGCAGTTTCTTCGCAACCTGATCTGGCAGAAGTAGAACTTCTGCTCTGGGTGTGCTACATTGCCCTAGAGCTGAAAGGCACAATGTGCAGGCTTCTTTCCAAAGGGCGAATTGGGGCAAACAGCATCTTGTTTCCAGCTCTTTGGGAATCTAAGAAACAACTCGCTCTGCACAGTGCTCTTACAGCCTACCGGGAACATCTCTTCCAAAGGCCTGTGAAACGCAGTTTCTTTGCAGGCCTGATCTGGATGAAGTACAACTTCTGCTCTGGGTGTGCTACATTGCCCTAGAGCTGAAAGGCACAACGTGCAGGCTTCTGTCCAAAGGGCGAGTTGGGCCCCACAGCATCTTGCTTCCAGCTCTTTGGGAAGCTAAGAAACAACTCACTCTGCACAGTGCTCTTACAGCCTACCGGGAACATCTCTTCCAAAGGCCTCTGAAACGCAGTTTCTTTGCAGGCCTGATCTGGCTGAAGTAGAACTTCTGCTCTGGGTGTGCTACATTGCACTAGAGCTGAAAGGCACATCGTGCAGGCTTCTTTCCAAAGGGCGAGTTGGGCCCCACAGCATCTTGCTTCCAGCTCTTTGGGAAGCTAAGAAACAACTCGCTCTGCACAGTGCTCTTACAGCCTAGTGGGAACATCTCTTCCAAAGTCCTGTGAAACACAGTTTCTTTGCAGGCCTGATCTGGATGAATTACAACTTCTGCTCTGGGTGTGCTACATTGCCCTAGAGCTGAAAGGCACAATGTGCAGGCTTCTGTCCAAAAGGCGAGTTGGGCCCCACAGCATCTTGCTTCCAGCTCTTTGGGAAGCTAAGAAACAACTCGCTCTGCACAGTGCTCTTACAGCCTACCGGGAACATCTCTTCCAAAGGCCTGTGAAACGCAGTTTCTTCGCAGCCTGATCTGGCTGAAGTAGAACTTCTGCTCTGGGTGTGCTACATTTCCCTAGAGCTGAAAGGCACAATGTGCAGGCTTGTTTCCAAAGGGCGAGTTGGGGCAGACAGCATCTTGCCTCAAGCTCTTTGGGAATCTAAGAAACAACTCGCTCTGCACAGTGCTCTTACAGCCTACCGGGAATATCTCTTCCAAAGGCCTGTGAAACGCAGTTTCTTTGCAAGCCTGATCTGGATGAAGTACAACTTCTGCCCTGGGTGTGCTACATTGCCCTAGAGCTGAAAGGCACAACGTGCAGGCTTCTGTCCAAAGGGCGAGTTGGGCCCCACAGCATCTTGCTTCCAGCTCTTTGGGAAGCTAAGAAACAACTCACTCTGCACAGTGCTCTTACAGCCTACCGGGAACTTCTCTTCCAAAGGCCTGTGAAACACAGTTTCTTTGCAGGCCTGATCTGGCTGAAGTAGAACTTCTTCTCTGGGTGTGCTACATTGCCCTAGAGCTGGAAGGCACAACGTGCAGGCTTCTTTCCAAAGGGCGACTTGGGCCCCACAGAATCTTGCTTCCAGCTCTTTGGGAAGCTAAGAAAGAAGTCGCTCTGCACAGTGCTCTTACAGCCTACCGGAAACATCTCTTCCAAAGGCCTGTGAAACGCAGTTTCTTTGCAGGCCTGATCTGGCTGAAGTAGAACTTCTCCTCTGGGTGTGCTACATTGCCCTAGAGCTTAAAGGCACAACGTGCAGGCTTCTTTCCAAAGGGCGAGTTGGGCCCCACAGCATCTTGCTTCCAGCTCTTTGGGAAGCTAAGAAACAACTCGCTCTGCCCAGTGCTCTTACAGCCTACCGGGAGCATCTCTTCCAAAGGCCTGTGAAACGCAGTTTCTTTGCAGGCCTGATCTGGCTGAATTAGAACTTCTGCTCTGGGTGTGCTACATTGCCCTAGAGCTGAAAGGCACAACGTGCAGGCTTCTTTCCAAAGGGCGACTTGGGCCGCACAGCATCTTGCTTCCAGCACTTTGGGAAGCTAAGAAACAACTCGCTCTACACAGTGCTCTTACAGCCTACGGGGAACATCTGTCACAAAGGCCTGTGAAACGCAGTTTCTTTGCAGGCCTGATCTGGCTGAAGTAGAACTTCTGCTCTGGGTGTGCTACATTGCCCTAGAGCTGAAAGGCACAACGTGCAGGCTTCTGTCCAAAGGGCTAGTTGGGCCCCACAGCATCTTGCTTCCAGCTCTTTGGGAAGCTAAGAAACAACTCGCTCTGCACAGTGCTCTTACAGCCTACCGGGAACATCTCTTCCAAAGGCCTGTGAAACGCAGTTTCTTTGCAGGCCTGAACTGTCTGAAGTAGAACTTCTGCTCTGGGTGTGCTACATTGCCCTAGAGCTGAAAGGCACATCGTGCAGGCTTCTTTCCCTAGGGCGAGTTGGGCCCCACAGCATCTTGCTTCCAGCTCTTTGGGAAGCTGGGAAACAACTCGCTCGGCACAGTGCTCTTACAGCCTACCGGGAAAATCTCTTCCAAAGGCCTGTGAAACGCAGTTTCTTTGCAGGCCTGATCTGGCTGAAGTACAACTTCTGCTCTGGGTGTGCTACATTGCCCTAGAGCTGAAAGGCACAACGTGCAGGCTTCTTTCCCAAGGGCGAGTTGGGCCCCACAGCATCTTGCTTCCAGCTCTTTGGGAAGCTAAGAAACAACTCGCTCTGCACAGTGCTCTTACAGCCTACCGGGAACATCTCTTCCCAAGGCCTGTGAAACGCACTTTCTTTGCAGGCCTGATCTGGCTGAAGTAGAACTTCTGCTCTGGATCTGCTACTTTTCCCTAGAGCTGAAAGGCACATCGTGCAGGCTTCTTTAAAAAGGGCGAGATGGGCCCCACAGCATCTTGCTTCCAGCTCTTTGGGAAGCTAAGAAACAGCTCGCTCTGCACAGTGCTCTTACAGCCTACCGGGAACATCTCTTCCAAAGGCCTGTGAAACGCATTTTCTTTGCAGGCCTGATCTGGCTGAAGTAGAACTTCTGCTCTGGGTGTGCTACATTGCCCTAGAGCTGTAAGGCACATCGAGCAGGATTCTTGCCAAAGGGCGAGTTCGGCCCCACAGCATCTTGCTTCCAGATCTGTGGGAAGCTAAGAAACAACTCGCTCTGCACAGTGCTCTTACAGCCTACCGGGAACATCTCTTCCCAAGGCCTGTGAAACGCAGTTTCTTTGCAGGCCTGATCTGGCTGAAGTAGAACTTCTGCTCTGGGTGTGCTACATTGCCCTAGAGCTGAAAGGCACAATGTGCAGGCTTCTGTCCAATGGGCGAGTTGGGCCCCACAGCATCTTGATTCCAGCTCTTTGGCAAGCTAAGAAACAACTCACTCTGCACAGTGCTCTTACAGCCTACCGGGAACATCTCTTCCAAAGGCCTGTGAAACGCAGTTTCTTTGCAGGCCTGATCTGTCTGAAGTAGAACTTCTGCTCTGGGTGTGCTACATTGCCCTAGAGCTGAAAGGCACACCGTGCAGGCTTCTTTCCAAAGGGCGAGTTGGGCCCTACAGCATCTTGCTTCCAGCTCTTTTGGAAGCTAAGAAACAACTCGCTCTGCACAGTGCTCTTACAGCCTACCGGGAACATCTCTTCCAAAGGCCTGTGAAACGCAGTTTCTTTGCAGGCCTGATCTGGATGAAGTACAACTTCTGCTCTGGGTGTGCTACATTGCCCTAGAGCTGAAAGGCACAACGTGCAGGCTTCTGTCCAAAGGGCGAGTTGGGCCCCACAGCATCTTGCTTCCAGCTCTTTGGGAAGCTAAGAAACAACTCACTCTGCACAGTGCTCTTACAGCCTACCGGGAACATCTCTTCCAAAGGCCTCTGAAACGCAGTTTCTTTGCAGGCCTGATCTGGCTGAAGTAGAACTTCTGCTCTGGGTGTGCTACATTGCACTAGAGCTGAAAGGCACATCGTGCAGGCTTCTTTCCAAAGGGCGAGTTGGGCCCCACAGCATCTTGCTTCCAGCTCTTTGGGAAGCTAAGAAACAACTCGCTCTGCACAGTGCTCTTACAGCCTAGTGGGAACATCTCTTCCAAAGTCCTGTGAAACACAGTTTCTTTGCAGGCCTGATCTGGATGAATTACAACTTCTGCTCTGGGTGTGCTACATTGCCCTAGAGCTGAAAGGCACAATGTGCAGGCTTCTGTCCAAAAGGCGAGTTGGGCCCCACAGCATCTTGCTTCCAGCTCTTTGGGAAGCTAAGAAACAACTCGCTCTGCACAGTGCTCTTACAGCCTACCGGGAACATCTCTTCCAAAGGCCTGTGAAACGCAGTTTCTTCGCAGCCTGATCTGGCTGAAGTAGAACTTCTGCTCTGGGTGTGCTACATTTCCCTAGAGCTGAAAGGCACATGTGCAGGCTTGTTTCCAAAGGGCGAGTTGGGGCAGACAGCATCTTGCCTCAAGCTCTTTGGGAATCTAAGAAACAACTCGCTCTGCACAGTGCTCTTACAGCCTACCGGGAATATCTCTTCCAAAGGCCTGTGAAACGCAGTTTCTTTGCAAGCCTGATCTGGATGAAGTACAACTTCTGCCCTGGGTGTGCTACATTGCCCTAGAGCTGAAAGGCACAACGTGCAGGCTTCTGTCCAAAGGGCGAGTTGGGCCCCACAGCATCTTGCTTCCAGCTCTTTGGGAAGCTAAGAAACAACTCACTCTGCACAGTGCTCTTACAGCCTACCGGGAACTTCTCTTCCAAAGGCCTGTGAAACACAGTTTCTTTGCAGGCCTGATCTGGCTGAAGTAGAACTTCTTCTCTGGGTGTGCTACATTGCCCTAGAGCTGGAAGGCACAACGTGCAGGCTTCTTTCCAAAGGGCGACTTGGGCCCCACAGAATCTTGCTTCCAGCTCTTTGGGAAGCTAAGAAAGAAGTCGCTCTGCACAGTGCTCTTACAGCCTACCGGAAACATCTCTTCCAAAGGCCTGTGAAACGCAGTTTCTTTGCAGGCCTGATCTGGCTGAAGTAGAACTTCTCCTCTGGGTGTGCTACATTGCCCTAGAGCTTAAAGGCACAACGTGCAGGCTTCTTTCCAAAGGGCGAGTTGGGCCCCACAGCATCTTGCTTCCAGCTCTTTGGGAAGCTAAGAAACAACTCGCTCTGCCCAGTGCTCTTACAGCCTACCGGGAGCATCTCTTCCAAAGGCCTGTGAAACGCAGTTTCTTTGCAGGCCTGATCTGGCTGAATTAGAACTTCTGCTCTGGGTGTGCTACATTGCCCTAGAGCTGAAAGGCACAACGTGCAGGCTTCTTTCCAAAGGGCGACTTGGGCCGCACAGCATCTTGCTTCCAGCACTTTGGGAAGCTAAGAAACAACTCGCTCTACACAGTGCTCTTACAGCCTACGGGGAACATCTGTCACAAAGGCCTGTGAAACGCAGTTTCTTTGCAGGCCTGATCTGGCTGAAGTAGAACTTCTGCTCTGGGTGTGCTACATTGCCCTAGAGCTGAAAGGCACAACGTGCAGGCTTCTGTCCAAAGGGCTAGTTGGGCCCCACAGCATCTTGCTTCCAGCTCTTTGGGAAGCTAAGAAACAACTCGCTCTGCACAGTGCTCTTACAGCCTACCGGGAACATCTCTTCCAAAGGCCTGTGAAACGCAGTTTCTTTGCAGGCCTGAACTGTCTGAAGTAGAACTTCTGCTCTGGGTGTGCTACATTGCCCTAGAGCTGAAAGGCACATCGTGCAGGCTTCTTTCCCTAGGGCGAGTTGGGCCCCACAGCATCTTGCTTCCAGCTCTTTGGGAAGCTGGGAAACAACTCGCTCGGCACAGTGCTCTTACAGCCTACCGGGAAAATCTCTTCCAAAGGCCTGTGAAACGCAGTTTCTTTGCAGGCCTGATCTGGCTGAAGTACAACTTCTGCTCTGGGTGTGCTACATTTCCCTAGAGCTGAAAGGCACAACGTGCAGGCTTCTTTCCCAAGGGCGAGTTGGGCCCCACAGCATCTTGCTTCCAGCTCTTTGGGAAGCTAAGAAACAACTCGCTCTGCACAGTGCTCTTACAGCCTACCGGGAACATCTCTTCCCAAGGCCTGTGAAACGCACTTTCTTTGCAGGCCTGATCTGGCTGAAGTAGAACTTCTGCTCTGGATCTGCTACTTTTCCCTAGAGCTGAAAGGCACATCGTGCAGGCTTCTTTAAAAAGGGCGAGATGGGCCCCACAGCATCTTGCTTCCAGCTCTTTGGGAAGCTAAGAAACAGCTCGCTCTGCACAGTGCTCTTACAGCCTACCGGGAACATCTCTTCCAAAGGCCTGTGAAACGCATTTTCTTTGCAGGCCTGATCTGGCTGAAGTAGAACTTCTGCTCTGGGTGTGCTACATTGCCCTAGATCTGTAAGGCACATCGAGCAGGATTCTTGCCAAAGGGCGAGTTCGGCCCCACAGCATCTTGCTTCCAGATCTGTGGGAAGCTAAGAAACAACTCGCTCTGCACAGTGCTCTTACAGCCTACCGGGAACATCTCTTCCCAAGGCCTGTGAAACGCAGTTTCTTTGCAGGCCTGATCTGGCTGAAGTAGAACTTCTGCTCTGGGTGTGCTACATTGCCCTAGAGCTGAAAGGCACAATGTGCAGGCTTCTGTCCAATGGGCGAGTTGGGCCCCACAGCATCTTGATTCCAGCTCTTTGGCAAGCTAAGAAACAACTCACTCTGCACAGTGCTCTTACAGCCTACCGGGAACATCTCTTCCAAAGGCCTGTGAAACGCAGTTTCTTTGCAGGCCTGATCTGTCTGAAGTAGAACTTCTGCTCTGGGTGTGCTACATTGCCCTAGAGCTGAAAGGCACACCGTGCAGGCTTCTTTCCAAAGGGCGAGTTGGGCCCTACAGCATCTTGCTTCCAGCTCTTTTGGAAGCTAAGAAACAACTCGCTGTGCACAGTGCTCTTACAGCCTACCGGGAACATCTCTTCCAAAGGCCTGTGAAACGCAGATTCTTTGCAGGCCTGATCTGGATGAAGTACAACTTCTGCTCTGGGTGTGCTACATGGCCCTAGAGCTGAAAGGCACATCATGTAGGCTTCTTTCCAAAGGGCCAGACGGGCCCCACAGCATCTTGCTTCCAGCTCTTTGGGAAGATAAGAAACAACTCGCTCTGCACAGTGCTCTTACAGCCTACCGGGAACTTCTCTTCCAAAGGCCTGTGAAACCCAGTTTCTTTGCAGGCCTGATCTGGCTGAAGTAGAACTTCTGCTCTGGGTGTGCTACGTTGCCCTGGGGCTGAAAGGCACAACGTGCAGGCTTCTGACCAAAGGGCGAGTTGGGCCCCACAGCATCTTGCTTCCTAGCTCTTAGGGAAGCTAAGAAACAACTCGCTCTGCACAGTGCTTTTACAGCCTACCGGGGACATCTCTTCCAAAGGTCTGTGAAACGCAGTTTCTTTGCAGGCCTTATCTGGATGAAGTACAACGTCTGCTCTGGGTGTGCTACATTGCCCTAGAGGTGAAAGGCACAACGTGCAGGCTTCTTTCCAAAGGGTGAGTTGGGCCCCACAGCATCGTGCTTCCAGCTTTTTGGGAAGCTAAGAAACAACTCGCTCTGCCCAGTGCTCTTACAGCCTACAGGGAACATCTCTTCCAAAGGCCTGTGAAACACAGTTTCTTTGCAGGCCTGATCTGGCTGAAGTAGAACTTCTGCTCTGGGTGTGCTACATTGCCCTAGAGATGAAAGGCACAACGTGCAGGCTTCGTTCCAAAGGGCGAGTTGGGCCCCACAGCATCTTGCTTCCAGCTCTTTGGGAAGCTAAGAAACAACTCGCTCTGCACAGTGCTCTTACAGCCTACCGGGAACATCTCTTCCAAAGGCCTGTGAAACGCATTTTCTTTGCAGGCCTGATCTGGTTGAAGTAGAACTTCTGCTGTGGGTGTGCTACATTGCCCTAGAGCTGAAAGGCACATCGTGCAGGCTTCTTTCCCAAGGGCGAGTTGGGCCCCACAGCATCTTGCTTCCAGCTCTTTGGGAAGCTGGGAAGCAACTCGCTCTGCACAGTGCTCTTACAGCCTACCGGGAAAATCTCTTCCAAAGGCCTGTGAAACGCAGTTTCTTTGCAGGCCTGCTCTGGCTGAAGTACAACTTCTGCTCTGGGTGTGCTACATTGCCCTAGAGCTGAAAGGCACAACGTGCAGGCTTCTTTCCCAAGGGCGAGTTGGGCCCCACAGCATCTTGCTTCCAGCTCTTTGGGAAGCTAAGAAACAACTCGCTCTGCACAGTGCTCTTACAGCCTACCGGGAACATCTCTTCCCAAGGCCTGTGAAACTCACTTTCTTTGCAGGCCTGATCTGGCTGAAGTAGAACTTCTGCTCTGGGTGTTCTACATTGCCCTAGAGCTGAAAGGCACAACGTGCAGGCTTCTTTCCCAAGGGCGACTTGGGCCCCACAGCATCTTGCTTCCAGCTCTTTGGGAAACTAAGAAACAACTCGCTCTGCACAGTGCTCTTACAGCCTTCCGGGAACATCTCTTCCAAAGGCCTGTGAAACGCAGTTTCTTCGCAACCTGATCTGGCAGAAGTAGAACTTCTGCTCTGGGTGTGCTACATTGCACTAGAGCTGAAAGGCACATCGTGCAGGCTTCTTTCCAAATGGCGAGTTGGGCCCCACAGCATCTTGCTTCCAGCTCTTTGGGAAGCTAAGAAACAACTCGCTCTGCACAGTGCTCTTACAGCCTAGTGGGAACATCTCTTCCAAAGTCCTGTGAAACACAGTTTCTTTGCAGGCCTGATCTGGATGAATTACAACTTCTGCTCTGCGTGTGCTACATTGCCCTAGAGCTGAAAGGCACAATGTGCAGGCTTCTGTCCAAAAGGCGAGTTGGGCCCCACAGCATCTTGCTTCCAGCTCTTTGGGAAGCTAAGAAACAACTCGCTCTGCACAGTGCTCTTACAGCCTACCGGGAACATCTCTTCCAAAGGCCTGTGAAACGCAGTTTCTTCGCAGCCTGATCTGGCTGAAGTAGAACTTCTGCTCTGGGTGTGCTACATTTCCCTAGAGCTGAAAGGCACAATGTGCAGGCTTGTTTCCAAAGGGCGAGTTGGGGCAGACAGCATCTTGCCTCAAGCTCTTTGGGAATCTAAGAAACAACTCGCTCTGCACAGTGCTCTTACAGCCTACCGGGAATATCTCTTCCAAAGGCCTGTGAAACGCAGTTTCTTTGCAAGCCTGATCTGGATGAAGTACAACTTCTGCCCTGGGTGTGCTACATTGCCCTAGAGCTGAAAGGCACAACGTGCAGGCTTCTGTCCAAAGGGCGAGTTGGGCCCCACAGCATCTTGCTTCCAGCTCTTTGGGAAGCTAAGAAACAACTCACTCTGCACAGTGCTCTTACAGCCTACCGGGAACTTCTCTTCCAAAGGCCTGTGAAACACAGTTTCTTTGCAGGCCTGATCTGGCTGAAGTAGAACTTCTTCTCTGGGTGTGCTACATTGCCCTAGAGCTGGAAGGCACAACGTGCAGGCTTCTTTCCAAAGGGCGACTTGGGCCCCACAGAATCTTGCTTCCAGCTCTTTGGGAAGCTAAGAAAGAAGTCGCTCTGCACAGTGCTCTTACAGCCTACCGGAAACATCTCTTCCAAAGGCCTGTGAAACGCAGTTTCTTTGCAGGCCTGATCTGGCTGAATTAGAACTTCTGCTCTGGGTGTGCTACATTGCCCTAGAGCTGAAAGGCACAACGTGCAGGCTTCTTTCCAAAGGGCGACTTGGGCCCCACAGCATCTTGCTTCCAGCACTTTGGGAAGCTAAGAAACAACTCGCTCTACACAGTGCTCTTACAGCCTACGGGGAACATCTGTCACAAAGGCCTGTGAAACGCAGTTTCTTTGCAGGCCTGATCTGGCTGAAGTAGAACTTCTGCTCTGGGTGTGCTACATTGCCCTAGAGCTGAAAGGCACAACGTGCAGGCTTCTGTCCAAAGGGCTAGTTGGGCCCCACAGCATTTTGCTTCCAGCTCTTTGGGAAGCTAAGAAACAACTCGCTCTGCACAGTGCTCTTACAGCCTACCGGGAACATCTCTTCCAAAGGCCTGTGAAACGCAGTTTCTTTGCAGGCCTGATCTGGCTGAAGTAGAACATCTGCTCTGGGTGTGCTACATTGACCTTGAGCTGAAAGGCACAACGTGCAGGCTTCTGTCCAAAGGACGAGACGGGCCACACAGCATCTTGCTTCCAGCTCTTTGGGAAGCTAAGAAACAACTCCCTCTGCACAGTGCTGTTAAATCCTACCGGGAACATCTCTTCCAAAGGCCTGTGAAACGCAGTTTCTTCACAGGCCTTATCTGCCCTAAGTAGAACTTCAGCTCTGGGTGTGCTACATTGCCCTAGAGCTGAAAGGCACAATGTGCAGGCTTCTTAACAAAGGGCGAGTTGGGCCCCACAGCATCTTGCTTCCAGCTCTTTGGGAAGCTAAGAAACAACTCAGTCTGCACAGTGCTCTTACAGCCTTCCGGGAACATCTCTTCCAAAGGCCTGTGAAACGCAGTTTCTTCGCTGCCTGATCTGGCTGAAGTAGAACTTCTGCTCTGGGTGTGCTACATTGCCCTAGAGCTGAAAGGCACAATGCGCAGGCTTCTTTCCAAAGGGCGAGGTGGGGCCCACAGCATCTTGCTTCCAGCTCTTTGGGAATCTAAGAAACAACTCGCTCTGCACAGTGCTCTTACAGCCTACCGGGAACATCTCTTCCAACGGCCTGTGAAACGCAGTTTCTTTGCAGGCCTGATCTGGATGAAGTACAACTTCTGCTCTGGGTGTGCTACATTGCCCTAGAGCTGAAAGGCACAACGTGCAGGCTTCTTTCCAAAGGGCGAGTTGGGCCCCACAGCATCTTGCTTCCAGCTCTTTGGGAAGCTAAGAAACAACTCACACTGCACAGTGCTCTTACAGCCTTCCGGGAACATCTCTTCCAAAGGCCTGTGAAACGCAGTTTCTTCGCAGCCTGAACTGGCTGAAGTAGAACTTCTGCTCTGGGTGTGCTACATTGCCCTAGAGCTGAAAGGCACAATGTGCAGGCTTCTTTCCAAAGGGCGAGTTGGGGCCCACAGCATCTTGCTTCCAGCTCTTTGGGAATCTAAGAAACATCTCGCTCTGCACAGTGCTCTTACAGCCTACCGGGAACATCTCTTCCAAAGGCCTGTGAAACGCAGTTTCTTTGCAGGCCTGATCTGGCTGAAGTAGAACTTCTGCTCTGGGTGTGCTACATTGCCCTAGAGCTGAAAGGCACAATGTGCAGGCTTATTAACAAAGGGCGAGTTCGGCCCCACAGCATCTTGCTTCCAGCTCTTTGGGAAGCTAAGAAACAACTCGCTCTGCACAGTGCTCATACAGCCTTCCGGGAACATCTCTTCCAAAGGCCTGTGAAACGCAGTTTCTTCGCAGCCTGATCTGGCTGAAGTAGAACTTCTGCTCTGGGTGTGCTACATTGCCCTGGAGCTGAAAGGCACAATGTGCAGGCTTCTTTCCAAAGGGCGAGTTGGGCCCCACAGCATCTTGCCTCCAGCTCTTTGGGAATCTAAGAAACAACTCGCTCTGCACAGTGCTCTTACAGCCTACCGGGAACATCTCTTCCAAAGGCCTCTGAAACGCAGTTTCTTTGCAGGCCTGATCTGGCTGAAGTACAACTTCTGCTCTGGGTGTGCTACATTGCCCTAGAGCTGAAAGGCACAACGTGCAGGCTTCTGTCCAAAGGGCGAGTTGGGCCCCACAGCATCTTGCTTCCAGCTCTTTGGGAAGCTGGGAAACAACTCGCTCTGCACAGTGCTCTTACAGCCTACCGGGAACATCTCTTCCAAAGGCCTGTGAAACGCATTTTCTTTGCAGGCCTGATCTGGTTGAAGTAGAACTTCTGCTGTGGGTGTGCTACATTGCCCTAGAGCTGAAAGGCACATCGTGCAGGCTTCTTTCCCAAGGGCGAGTTGGGCCCCACAGCATCTTGCTTCCAGCTCTTTGGGAAGCTGGGAAACAACTCGCTCTGCACAGTGCTCTTACAGCCTACCGGGAAAATCTCTTCCAAAGGCCTGTGAAACGCAGTTTCTTTGCAGGCCTGCTCTGGCTGAAGTACAACTTCTGCTCTGGGTGTGCTACATTGCCCTAGAGCTGAAAGGCACAACGTGCAGGCTTCTTTCCCAAGGGCGAGTTGGGCCCCACAGCATCTTGCTTCCAGCTCTTTGGGAAGCTAAGAAACAACTCGCTCTGCACAGTGCTCTTACAGCCTACCGGGAACATCTCTTCCCAAGGCCTGTGAAACTCACTTTCTTTGCAGGCCTGATCTGGCTGAAGTAGAACTTCTGCTCTGGGTGTTCTACATTGCACTAGAGCTGAAAGGCACAACGTGCAGGCTTCTTTCCAAAGGGCGACTTGGGCCCCATAGCATCTTGCTTCCAGCTCTTTGTTAAGCTAAGAAACAACTCGCTCTGCACAGTGCTCTTACAGCCTACCGGGAACATCTCTCACAAAGGCCTGTGAAACGCAGTTTCTTTGCAGGCCTGAACTGGCTGAAGTAGAACTTCTGCTCTGGGTCTGCTACTTTTCCCTAGAGCTGAAAGGCACATCGTGCAGGCTTCTTTCCAAAGGGCAAGATGGGCCCCACAGCATCTTGATTCCAGCTCTTTTGGAAGCTAAGAAACAACTCGCTCTGCACAGTTCTCTTACAGCCTACTGGGAACATCGCTTCCAAAGGCCTGTGAAACGCAGTTTCTTTGCAGGCCTGATCTGGCTGAAGTAGAACTTCTGCTCTGGGTGTGCTACATTGCCCTAGAGCTGAAAGGCACATCGTGCAGGCTTCTTTCCAAAGGGCGAGTTGGGCCCTACAGCATCTTGCTTCCAGCTCTTTTGGAAGCTAAGAAACAACTCGCTGTGCACAGTGCTCTTACAGCCTACCGGGAACATCTCTTCCAAAGGCCTGTGAAACGCAGATTCTTTGCAGGCCTGATCTGGATGAAGTACAACTTCTGCTCTGGGTGTGCTACATGGCCCTAGAGCTGAAAGGCACATCATGTAGGCTTCTTTCCAAAGGGCCAGACGGGCCCCACAGCATCTTGCTTCCAGCTCTTTGGGAAGATAAGAAACAACTCGCTCTGCACAGTGCTCTTACAGCCTACCGGGAACTTCTCTTCCAAAGGCCTGTGAAACGCAGTTTCTTTGCAGGCCTGATCTGGCTGAAGTAGAACTTCTGCTCTGGGTGTGCTACGTTGCCCTAGAGCTGAAAGGCACAACGTGCAGGCTTCTGACCAAAGGGCGAGTTGGGCCCCACAGCATCTTGCTTCCTAGCTCTTAGGGAAGCTAAGAAACAACTCGCTCTGCACAGTGCTCTTACAGCCTACCGGGGACATCTCTTCCAAAGGTCTGTGAAACGCAGTTTCTTTGCAGGCCTTATCTGGATGAAGTACAACGTCTGCTCTGGGTGTGCTACATTGCCCTAGAGGTGAAAGGCACAACGTGCAGGCTTCTTTCCAAAGGGTGAGTTGGGCCCCACAGCATCGTGCTTCCAGCTTTTTGGGAAGCTAAGAAACAACTCGCTCTGCCCAGTGCTCTTACAGCCTACAGGGAACATCTCTTCCAAAGGCCTGTGAAACACAGTTTCTTTGCAGGCCTGATCTGGCTGAAGTAGAACTTCTGCTCTGGGTGTGCTACATTGCCCTAGAGCTGAAAGGCACAATGTGCAGGCTTATTAACAAAGGGCGAGTTCGGCCCCACAGCATCTTGCTTCCAGCTCTTTGGGAAGCTAAGAAACAACTCGCTCTGCACAGTGCTCATACAGCCTTCCGGGAACATCTCTTCCAAAGGCCTGTGAAACGCAGTTTCTTCGCAGCCTGATCTGGCTGAAGTAGAACTTCTGCTCTGGGTGTGCTACATTGCCCTGGAGCTGAAAGGCACAATGTGCAGGCTTCTTTCCAAAGGGCGAGTTGGGCCCCACAGCATCTTGCCTCCAGCTCTTTGGGAATCTAAGAAACAACTCGCTCTGCACAGTGCTCTTACAGCCTACCGGGAACATCTCTTCCAAAGGCCTCTGAAACGCAGTTTCTTTGCAGGCCTGATCTGGCTGAAGTACAACTTCTGCTCTGGGTGTGCTACATTGCCCTAGAGCTGAAAGGCACAACGTGCAGGCTTCTGTCCAAAGGGCGAGTTGGGCCCCACAGCATCTTGCTTCCAGCTCTTTGGGAAGCTGGGAAACAACTCGCTCTGCACAGTGCTCTTACAGCCTACCGGGAACATCTCTTCCAAAGGCCTGTGAAACGCATTTTCTTTGCAGGCCTGATCTGGTTGAAGTAGAACTTCTGC
Organism: Equus caballus; assembly: GCF_041296265.1. Taxonomy (NCBI): domain Eukaryota; kingdom Metazoa; phylum Chordata; class Mammalia; order Perissodactyla; family Equidae; genus Equus; species Equus caballus. The sequence continues at coordinate 26,138,182 of NC_091687.1, forward strand.
TGTGGGTGTGCTACATTGCCCTAGAGCTGAAAGGCACATCGTGCAGGCTTCTTTCCCAAGGGCGAGTTGGGCCCCACAGCATCTTGCTTCCAGCTCTTTGGGAAGCTGGGAAACAACTCGCTCTGCACAGTGCTCTTACAGCCTACCGGGAAAATCTCTTCCAAAGGCCTGTGAAACGCAGTTTCTTTGCAGGCCTGCTCTGGCTGAAGTAGAACTTCTGCTCTGGGTGTGCTACATTGCCCTAGAGCTGAAAGGCACAACGTGCAGGCTTCTTTCCCAAGGGCGAGTTGGGCCCCACAGCATCTTGCTTCCAGCTCTTTGGGAAGCTAAGAAACAACTCGCTCTGCACAGTGCTCTTACAGCCTACCGGGAACATCTCTTCCCAAGGCCTGTGAAACTCACTTTCTTTGCAGGCCTGATCTGGCTGAAGTAGAACTTCTGCTCTGGGTGTTCTACATTGCACTAGAGCTGAAAGGCACAACGTGCAGGCTTCTTTCCAAAGGGCGACTTGGGCCCCATAGCATCTTGCTTCCAGCTCTTTGTTAAGCTAAGAAACAACTCGCTCTGCACAGTGCTCTTACAGCCTACCGGGAACATCTCTCACAAAGGCCTGTGAAACGCAGTTTCTTTGCAGGCCTGAACTGGCTGAAGTAGAACTTCTGCTCTGGGTCTGCTACTTTTCCCTAGAGCTGAAAGGCACATCGTGCAGGCTTCTTTCCAAAGGGCAAGATGGGCCCCACAGCATCTTGATTCCAGCTCTTTTGGAAGCTAAGAAACAACTCGCTCTGCACAGTTCTCTTACAGCCTACTGGGAACATCGCTTCCAAAGGCCTGTGAAACGCAGTTTCTTTGCAGGCCTGATCTGGCTGAAGTAGAACTTCTGCTCTGGGTGTGCTACATTGCCCTAGAGCTGAAAGGCACATCGTGCAGGCTTCTTTCCAAAGGGCGAGTTGGGCCCTACAGCATCTTGCTTCCAGCTCTTTTGGAAGCTAAGAAACAACTCGCTGTGCACAGTGCTCTTACAGCCTACCGGGAACATCTCTTCCAAAGGCCTGTGAAACGCAGATTCTTTGCAGGCCTGATCTGGATGAAGTACAACTTCTGCTCTGGGTGTGCTACATGGCCCTAGAGCTGAAAGGCACATCATGTAGGCTTCTTTCCAAAGGGCCAGACGGGCCCCACAGCATCTTGCTTCCAGCTCTTTGGGAAGATAAGAAACAACTCGCTCTGCACAGTGCTCTTACAGCCTACCGGGAACTTCTCTTCCAAAGGCCTGTGAAACGCAGTTTCTTTGCAGGCCTGATCTGGCTGAAGTAGAACTTCTGCTCTGGGTGTGCTACGTTGCCCTAGAGCTGAAAGGCACAACGTGCAGGCTTCTGACCAAAGGGCGAGTTGGGCCCCACAGCATCTTGCTTCCTAGCTCTTAGGGAAGCTAAGAAACAACTCGCTCTGCACAGTGCTCTTACAGCCTACCGGGGACATCTCTTCCAAAGGTCTGTGAAACGCAGTTTCTTTGCAGGCCTTATCTGGATGAAGTACAACGTCTGCTCTGGGTGTGCTACATTGCCCTAGAGGTGAAAGGCACAACGTGCAGGCTTCTTTCCAAAGGGTGAGTTGGGCCCCACAGCATCGTGCTTCCAGCTTTTTGGGAAGCTAAGAAACAACTCGCTCTGCCCAGTGCTCTTACAGCCTACAGGGAACATCTCTTCCAAAGGCCTGTGAAACACAGTTTCTTTGCAGGCCTGATCTGGCTGAAGTAGAACTTCTGCTCTGGGTGTGCTACATTGCCCTAGAGATGAAAGGCACAACGTGCAGGCTTCGTTCCAAAGGGCGAGTTGGGCCCCACAGCATCTTGCTTCCAGCTCTTTGGGAAGCTAAGAAACAACTCGCTCTGCACAGTGCTCTTACAGCCTACCGGGAACATCTCTTCCAAAGGCCTGTGAAACGCATTTTCTTTGCAGGCCTGATCTGGTTGAAGTAGAACTTCTGCTGTGGGTGTGCTACATTGCCCTAGAGCTGAAAGGCACATCGTGCAGGCTTCTTTCCCAAGGGCGAGTTGGGCCCCACAGCATCTTGCTTCCAGCTCTTTGGGAAGCTGGGAAGCAACTCGCTCTGCACAGTGCTCTTACAGCCTACCGGGAAAATCTCTTCCAAAGGCCTGTGAAACGCAGTTTCTTTGCAGGCCTGCTCTGGCTGAAGTACAACTTCTGCTCTGGGTGTGCTACATTGCCCTAGAGCTGAAAGGCACAACGTGCAGGCTTCTTTCCCAAGGGCGAGTTGGGCCCCACAGCATCTTGCTTCCAGCTCTTTGGGAAGCTAAGAAACAACTCGCTCTGCACAGTGCTCTTACAGCCTACCGGGAACATCTCTTCCCAAGGCCTGTGAAACTCACTTTCTTTGCAGGCCTGATCTGGCTGAAGTAGAACTTCTGCTCTGGGTGTTCTACATTGCCCTAGAGCTGAAAGGCACAACGTGCAGGCTTCTTTCCCAAGGGCGACTTGGGCCCCACAGCATCTTGCTTCCAGCTCTTTGGGAAACTAAGAAACAACTCGCTCTGCACAGTGCTCTTACAGCCTTCCGGGAACATCTCTTCCAAAGGCCTGTGAAACACAGTTTCTTCGCAACCTGATCTGGCAGAAGTAGAACTTCTGCTCTGGGTGTGCTACATTGCCCTAGAGCTGAAAGGCACAATGTGCAGGCTTCTTTCCAAAGGGCGAATTGGGGCAAACAGCATCTTGTTTCCAGCTCTTTGGGAATCTAAGAAACATCTCGCTCTGCACAGTGCTCTTACAGCCTACCGGGAACATCTCTTCCAAAGGCCTGTGAAACGCAGTTTCTTTGGAGGCCTGATCTGGATGAAGTACAACTTCTGCTCTGGGTGTGCTACATTGCCCTAGAGCTGAAAGGCACAACGTGCAGGCTTCTGTCCAAAGGGCGAGTTGGGCCCCACAGCATCTTGCTTCCAGCTCTTTGGGAAGCTAAGAAACAACTCACTCTGCACAGTGCTCTTACAGCCTACCGGGAACATCTCTTCCAAAGGCCTCTGAAACGCAGTTTCTTTGCAGGCCTGATCTGGCTGAAGTAGAACTTCTGCTCTGGGTGTGCTACATTGCACTAGAGCTGAAAGGCACATCGTGCAGGCTTCTTTCCAAAGGGCGAGTTGGGCCCCACAGCATCTTGCTTCCAGCTCTTTGGGAAGCTAAGAAACAACTCGCTCTGCACAGTGCTCTTACAGCCTAGTGGGAACATCTCTTCCAAAGTCCTGTGAAACACAGTTTCTTTGCAGGCCTGATCTGGATGAATTACAACTTCTGCTCTGGGTGTGCTACATTGCCCTAGAGCTGAAAGGCACAATGTGCAGGCTTCTGTCCAAAAGGCGAGTTGGGCCCCACAGCATCTTGCTTCCAGCTCTTTGGGAAGCTAAGAAACAACTCGCTCTGCACAGTGCTCTTACAGCCTACCGGGAACATCTCTTCCAAAGGCCTGTGAAACGCAGTTTCTTCGCAGCCTGATCTGGCTGAAGTAGAACTTCTGCTCTGGGTGTGCTACATTTCCCTAGAGCTGAAAGGCACAATGTGCAGGCTTGTTTCCAAAGGGCGAGTTGGGGCAGACAGCATCTTGCCTCAAGCTCTTTGGGAATCTAAGAAACAACTCGCTCTGCACAGTGCTCTTACAGCCTACCGGGAATATCTCTTCCAAAGGCCTGTGAAACGCAGTTTCTTTGCAAGCCTGATCTGGATGAAGTACAACTTCTGCCCTGGGTGTGCTACATTGCCCTAGAGCTGAAAGGCACAACGTGCAGGCTTCTGTCCAAAGGGCGAGTTGGGCCCCACAGCATCTTGCTTCCAGCTCTTTGGGAAGCTAAGAAACAACTCACTCTGCACAGTGCTCTTACAGCCTACCGGGAACTTCTCTTCCAAAGGCCTGTGAAACACAGTTTCTTTGCAGGCCTGATCTGGCTGAAGTAGAACTTCTTCTCTGGGTGTGCTACATTGCCCTAGAGCTGGAAGGCACAACGTGCAGGCTTCTTTCCAAAGGGCGACTTGGGCCCCACAGAATCTTGCTTCCAGCTCTTTGGGAAGCTAAGAAAGAAGTCGCTCTGCACAGTGCTCTTACAGCCTACCGGAAACATCTCTTCCAAAGGCCTGTGAAACGCAGTTTCTTTGCAGGCCTGATCTGGCTGAATTAGAACTTCTGCTCTGGGTGTGCTACATTGCCCTAGAGCTGAAAGGCACAACGTGCAGGCTTCTTTCCAAAGGGCGACTTGGGCCCCACAGCATCTTGCTTCCAGCACTTTGGGAAGCTAAGAAACAACTCGCTCTACACAGTGCTCTTACAGCCTACGGGGAACATCTGTCACAAAGGCCTGTGAAACGCAGTTTCTTTGCAGGCCTGATCTGGCTGAAGTAGAACTTCTGCTCTGGGTGTGCTACATTGCCCTAGAGCTGAAAGGCACAACGTGCAGGCTTCTGTCCAAAGGGCTAGTTGGGCCCCACAGCATCTTGCTTCCAGCTCTTTGGGAAGCTAAGAAACAACTCGCTCTGCACAGTGCTCTTACAGCCTACCGGGAACATCTCTTCCAAAGGCCTGTGAAACGCAGTTTCTTTGCAGGCCTGATCTGGCTGAAGTAGAACATCTGCTCTGGGTGTGCTACATTGCCCTTGAGCTGAAAGGCACAACGTGCAGGCTTCTGTCCAAAGGACGAGACGGGCCACACAGCATCTTGCTTCCAGCTCTTTGGGAAGCTAAGAAACAACTCGCTCTGCACAGTGCTGTTAAATCCTACCGGGAACATCTCTTCCAAAGGCCTGTGAAACGCAGTTTCTTTGCAGGCCTGATCTGGATGAAGTACAACTTCTGCTCTGGGTGTGCTACATTGCCCTAGAGCTGAAAGGCACAACGTGCAGGCTTCTTTCCAAAGGGCGAGTTGGGCCCCACAGCATCTTGCTTCCAGCTCTTTGGGAAGCTAAGAAACAACTCACACTGCACAGTGCTCTTACAGCCTTCCGGGAACATCTCTTCCAAAGGCCTGTGAAACGCAGTTTCTTCGCAGCCTGAACTGGCTGAAGTAGAACTTCTGCTCTGGGTGTGCTACATTGCCCTAGAGCTGAAAGGCACAATGTGCAGGCTTCTTTCCAAAGGGCGAGTTGGGGCCCACAGCATCTTGCTTCCAGCTCTTTGGGAATCTAAGAAACATCTCGCTCTGCACAGTGCTCTTACAGCCTACCGGGAACATCTCTTCCAAAGGCCTGTGAAACGCAGTTTCTTTGCAGGCCTGATCTGGCTGAAGTAGAACTTCTGCTCTGGGTGTTCTACATTGCCCTAGAGCTGAAAGGCACAACGTGCAGGCTTCTTTCCAAAGGGCGACTTGGGCCCCACAGCATCTTGCTTCCAGCTCTTTGGGAAACTAAGAAACAACTCGCTCTGCACAGTGCTCTTACAGCCTTCCGGGAACATCTCTTCCAAAGGCCTGTGAAAGGCAGTTCCTTCGCAACCTGATCTGGCAGAAGTAGAACTTCTGCTCTGGGTGTGCTACATTGCCCTAGAGCTGAAAGGCACAATGTGCAGGCTTCTTTCCAAAGGGCGAATTGGGGCAAACAGCATCTTGTTTCCAGCTCTTTGGGAATCTAAGAAACATCTCGCTCTGCACAGTGCTCTTACAGCCTACCGGGAACATCTCTTCAAAGGCCTGTGAAACGCAGTTTCTTTGGAGGCCTGATCTGGATGAAGTACAACTTCTGCTCTGGGTGTGCTACATTGCCCTAGAGCTGAAAGGCACAACGTGCAGGCTTCTGTCCAAAGGGCGAGTTGGGCCCCACAGCATCTTGCTTCCAGCTCTTTGGGAAGCTAAGAAACAACTCACTCTGCACAGTGCTCTTACAGCCTACCGGGAACATCTCTTCCAAAGGCCTCTGAAACGCAGTTTCTTTGCAGGCCTGATCTGGCTGAAGTAGAACTTCTGCTCTGGGTGTGCTACATTGCACTAGAGCTGAAAGGCACATCGTGCAGGCTTCTTTCCAAAGGGCGAGTTGGGCCCCACAGCATCTTGCTTCCAGCTCTTTGGGAAGCTAAGAAACAACTCGCTCTGCACAGTGCTCTTACAGCCTAGTGGGAACATCTCTTCCAAAGTCCTGTGAAACACAGTTTCTTTGCAGGCCTGATCTGGATGAATTACAACTTCTGCTCTGGGTGTGCTACATTGCCCTAGAGCTGAAAGGCACAATGTGCAGGCTTCTGTCCAAAAGGCGAGTTGGGCCCCACAGCATCTTGCTTCCAGCTCTTTGGGAAGCTAAGAAACAACTCGCTCTGCACAGTGCTCTTACAGCCTACCGGGAACATCTCTTCCAAAGGCCTGTGAAACGCAGTTTCTTCGCAGCCTGATCTGGCTGAAGTAGAACTTCTTCTCTGGGTGTGCTACATTGCCCTAGAGCTGGAAGGCACAACGTGCAGGCTTCTTTCCAAAGGGCGACTTGGGCCCCACAGAATCTTGCTTCCAGCTCTTTGGGAAGCTAAGAAAGAAGTCGCTCTGCACAGTGCTCTTACAGCCTACCGGAAACATCTCTTCCAAAGGCCTGTGAAACGCAGTTTCTTTGCAGGCCTGATCTGGCTGAATTAGGACTTCTGCTCTGGGTGTGCTACTTTGCCCTAGAGCTGAAAGGCACAACGTGCAGGCTTCTTTCCAAAGGGCGACTTGGGCCCCACAGCATCTTGCTTCCAGCACTTTGGGAAGCTAAGAAACAACTCGCTCTACACAGTGCTCTTACAGCCTACGGGGAACATCTGTCACAAAGGCCTGTGAAACGCAGTTTCTTTGCAGGCCTGATCTGGCTGAAGTAGAACTTCTGCTCTGGGTGTGCTACATTGCCCTAGAGCTGAAAGGCACAACGTGCAGGCTTCTGTCCAAAGGGCTAGTTGGGCCCCACAGCATCTTGCTTCCAGCTCTTTGGGAAGCTAAGAAACAACTCGCTCTGCACAGTGCTCTTACAGCCTACTGGGAACATCTCTTCCAAAGGCCTGTGAAACGCAGTTTCTTTGCAGGCCTGATCTGCCTGAAGTAGAACATCTGCTCTGGGTGTGCTACATTGCCCTTGAGCTGAAAGGCACAACGTGCAGGCTTCTGTCCAAAGGACGAGACGGGCCACACAGCATCTTGCTTCCAGCTCTTTGGGAAGCTAAGAAACAACTCGCTCTGCACAGTGCTGTTAAATCCTACCGGGAACATCTCTTCCAAAGGCCTGTGAAATGCAGTTTCTTCGCAGGCCTTATCTGCCCTAAGTAGAACTTCTGCTCTGGGTGTGCTACATTGCCCTAGAGCTGAAAGGCACAATGTGCAGGCTTCTTAACAAAGGGCGAGTTGGGCCCCACAGCATCTTGCTTCCAGCTCTTTGGGAAGCTAAGAAACAACTCAGTCTGCACAGTGCTCTTACAGCCTTCCGGGAACATCTCTTCCAAAGGCCTGTGAAACGCAGTTTCTTCGCTGCCTGATCTGGCTGAAGTAGAACTTCTGCTCTGGGTGTGCTACATTGCCCTAGAGCTGAAAGGCACAATGCGCAGGCTTCTTTCCAAAGGGCGAGGTGGGGCCCACAGCATCCTGCTTCCAGCTCTTTGGGAATCTAAGAAACAACTCGCTCTGCACAGTGCTCTTACAGCCTACCGGGAACATCTCTTCCAACGGCCTGTGAAACGCAGTTTCTTTGCAGGCCTGATCTGGATGAAGTACAACTTCTGCTCTGGGTGTGCTACATTGCCCTAGAGCTGAAAAGCACAACGTGCAGGCTTCTTTCCAAAGGGCGAGTTGGGCCCCACAGCATCTTGCTTCCAGCTCTTTGGGAAGCTAAGAAACAACTCACACTGCACAGTGCTCTTACAGCCTTCCGGGAACATCTCTTCCAAAGGCCTGTGAAACGCAGTTTCTTCGCAGCCTGAACTGGCTGAAGTAGAACTTCTGCTCTGGGTGTGCTACATTGCCCTAGAGCTGAAAGGCACAATGTGCAGGCTTCTTTCCAAAGGGCGAGTTGGGGCCCACAGCATCTTGCTTCCAGCTCTTTGGGAATCTAAGAAACATCTCGCTCTGCACAGTGCTCTTACAGCCTACCGGGAACATCTCTTCCAAAGGCCTGTGAAACGCAGTTTCTTTGCAGGCCTGATCTGGCTGAAGTAGAACTTCTGCTCTGGGTGTTCTACATTGCCCTAGAGCTGAAAGGCACAACGTGCAGGCTTCTTTCCCAAGGGCGACTTGGGCCCCACAGCATCTTGCTTCCAGCTCTTTGGGAAACTAAGAAACAACTCGCTCTGCACAGTGCTCTTACAGCCTTCCGGGAACATCTCTTCCAAAGGCCTGTGAAACGCAGTTTCTTCGCAACCTGATCTGGCAGAAGTAGAACTTCTGCTCTGGGTGTGCTACATTGCCCTAGAGCTGAAAGGCACAATGTGCAGGCTTCTTTCCAAAGGGCGAATTGGGGCAAACAGCATCTTGTTTCCAGCTCTTTGGGAATCTAAGAAACATCTCGCTCTGCACAGTGCTCTTACAGCCTACCGGGAACATCTCTTCAAAGGCCTGTGAAACGCAGTTTCTTTGGAGGCCTGATCTGGATGAAGTACAACTTCTGCTCTGGGTGTGCTACATTGCCCTAGAGCTGAAAGGCACAACGTGCAGGCTTCTGTCCAAAGGGCGAGTTGGGCCCCACAGCATCTTGCTTCCAGCTCTTTGGGAAGCTAAGAAACAACTCACTCTGCACAGTGCTCTTACAGCCTACCGGGAACATCTCTTCCAAAGGCCTCTGAAACGCAGTTTCTTTGCAGGCCTGATCTGGCTGAAGTAGAACTTCTGCTCTGGGTGTGCTACATTGCACTAGAGCTGAAAGGCACATCGTGCAGGCTTCTTTCCAAAGGGCGAGTTGGGCCCCACAGCATCTTGCTTCCAGCTCTTTGGGAAGCTAAGAAACAACTCGCTCTGCACAGTGCTCTTACAGCCTAGTGGGAACATCTCTTCCAAAGTCCTGTGAAACACAGTTTCTTTGCAGGCCTGATCTGGATGAATTACAACTTCTGCTCTGGGTGTGCTACATTGCCCTAGAGCTGAAAGGCACAATGTGCAGGCTTCTGTCCAAAAGGCGAGTTGGGCCCCACAGCATCTTGCTTCCAGCTCTTTGGGAAGCTAAGAAACAACTCGCTCTGCACAGTGCTCTTACAGCCTACCGGGAACATCTCTTCCAAAGGCCTGTGAAACGCAGTTTCTTCGCAGCCTGATCTGGCTGAAGTAGAACTTCTGCTCTGGGTGTGCTACATTTCCCTAGAGCTGAAAGGCACAATGTGCAGGCTTGTTTCCAAAGGGCGAGTTGGGGCAGACAGCATCTTGCCTCAAGCTCTTTGGGAATCTAAGAAACAACTCGCTCTGCACAGTGCTCTTACAGCCTACCGGGAATATCTCTTCCAAAGGCCTGTGAAACGCAGTTTCTTTGCAAGCCTGATCTGGATGAAGTACAACTTCTGCCCTGGGTGTGCTACATTGCCCTAGAGCTGAAAGGCACAACGTGCAGGCTTCTGTCCAAAGGGCGAGTTGGGCCCCACAGCATCTTGCTTCCAGCTCTTTGGGAAGCTAAGAAACAACTCACTCTGCACAGTGCTCTTACAGCCTACCGGGAACTTCTCTTCCAAAGGCCTGTGAAACACAGTTTCTTTGCAGGCCTGATCTGGCTGAAGTAGAACTTCTTCTCTGGGTGTGCTACATTGCCCTAGAGCTGGAAGGCACAACGTGCAGGCTTCTTTCCAAAGGGCGACTTGGGCCCCACAGAATCTTGCTTCCAGCTCTTTGGGAAGCTAAGAAAGAAGTCGCTCTGCACAGTGCTCTTACAGCCTACCGGAAACATCTCTTCCAAAGGCCTGTGAAACGCAGTTTCTTTGCAGGCCTGATCTGGCTGAATTAGAACTTCTGCTCTGGGTGTGCTACATTGCCCTAGAGCTGAAAGGCACAACGTGCAGGCTTCTGTCCAAAGGGCGACTTGGGCCCCACAGCATCTTGCTTCCAGCACTTTGGGAAGCTAAGAAACAACTCGCTCTACACAGTGCTCTTACAGCCTACGGGGAACATCTGTCACAAAGGCCTGTGAAACGCAGTTTCTTTGCAGGCCTGATCTGGCTGAAGTAGAACTTCTGCTCTGGGTGTGCTACATTGCCCTAGAGCTGAAAGGCACAACGTGCAGGCTTCTGTCCAAAGGGCTAGTTGGGCCCCACAGCATCTTGCTTCCAGCTCTTTGGGAAGCTAAGAAACAACTCGCTCTGCACAGTGCTCTTACAGCCTACCGGGAACATCTCTTCCAAAGGCCTGTGAAACGCAGTTTCTTTGCAGGCCTGATCTGGCTGAAGTAGAACATCTGCTCTGGGTGTGCTACATTGCCCTTGAGCTGAAAGGCACAACGTGCAGGCTTCTGTCCAAAGGACGAGACGGGCCACACAGCATCTTGCTTCCAGCTCTTTGGGAAGCTAAGAAACAACTCGCTCTGCACAGTGCTGTTAAATCCTACCGGGAACATCTCTTCCAAAGGCCTGTGAAACGCAGTTTCTTCGCAGGCCTTATCTGCCCTAAGTAGAACTTCAGCTCTGGGTGTGCTACATTGCCCTAGAGCTGAAAGGCACAATGTGCAGGCTTCTTAACAAAGGGCGAGTTGGGCCCCACAGCATCTTGCTTCCAGCTCTTTGAGAAGCTAAGAAACAACTCAGTCTGCACAGTGCTCTTACAGCCTTCCGGGAACATCTCTTCCAAAGGCCGGTGAAACGCAGTTTCTTCGCTGCCTGATCTGGCTGAAGTAGAACTTCTGCTCTGGGTGTGCTACATTGCCCTAGAGCTGAAAGGCACAATGCGCAGGCTTCTTTCCAAAGGGCGAGGTGGGGCCCACAGCATCTTGCTTCCAGCTCTTTGGGAATCTAAGAAACAACTCGCTCTGCACAGTGCTCTTACAGCCTACCGGGAACATCTCTTCCAACGGCCTGTGAAACGCAGTTTCTTTGCAGGCCTGATCTGGATGAAGTACAACTTCTGCTCTGGGTGTGCTACATTGCCCTAGAGCTGAAAGGCACAACGTGCAGGCTTCTTTCCAAAGGGCGAGTTGGGCCCCACAGCATCTTGCTTCCAGCTCTTTGGGAAGCTAAGAAACAACTCACACTGCACAGTGCTCTTACAGCCTTCCGGGAACATCTCTTCCAAAGGCCTGTGAAACGCAGTTTCTTCGCAGCCTGAACTGGCTGAAGTAGAACTTCTGCTCTGGGTGTGCTACATTGCCCTAGAGCTGAAAGGCACAATGTGCAGGCTTCTTTCCAAAGGGCGAGTTGGGGCCCACAGCATCTTGCTTCCAGCTCTTTGGGAATCTAAGAAACATCTCGCTCTGCACAGTGCTCTTACAGCCTACCGGGAACATCTCTTCCAAAGGCCTGTGAAACGCAGTTTCTTTGCAGGCCTGATCTGGCTGAAGTAGAACTTCTGCTCTGGGTGTGCTACATTGCCCTAGAGCTGAAAGGCACAATGTGCAGGCTTATTAACAAAGGGCGAGTTCGGCCCCACAGCATCTTGCTTCCAGCTCTTTGGGAAGCTAAGAAACAACTCGCTCTGCACAGTGCTCATACAGCCTTCCGGGAACATCTCTTCCAAAGGCCTGTGAAACGCAGTTTCTTCGCAGCCTGATCTGGCTGAAGTAGAACTTCTGCTCTGGGTGTGCTACATTGCCCTGGAGCTGAAAGGCACAATGTGCAGGCTTCTTTCCAAAGGGCGAGTTGGGCCCCACAGCATCTTGCCTCCAGCTCTTTGGGAATCTAAGAAACAACTCGCTCTGAACAGTGCTCTTACAGCCTACCGGGAACATCTCTTCCAAAGGCCTCTGAAACGCAGTTTCTTTGCAGGCCTGATCTGGCTGAAGTAGAACTTCTGCTCTGGGTGTGCTACATTGCCCTAGAGCTGAAAGGCACAACGTGCAGGCTTCTGTCCAAAGGGCGAGTTGGGTCCCACAGCATCTTGCTTCCAGCTCTTTGGGAAGCTGGGAAACAACTCGCTCTGCACAGTGCTCTTACAGCCTACCGGGAACATCTCTTCCAAAGGCCTGTGAAACGCATTTTCTTTGCAGGCCTGATCTGGTTGAAGTAGAACTTCTGCTGTGGGTGTGCTACATTGCCCTAGAGCTGAAAGGCACATCGTGCAGGCTTCTTTCCCAAGGGCGAGTTGGGCCCCACAGCATCTTGCTTCCAGCTCTTTGGGAAGCTGGGAAACAACTCGCTCTGCACAGTGCTCTTACAGCCTACCGGGAAAATCTCTTCCAAAGGCCTGTGAAACGCAGTTTCTTTGCAGGCCTGCTCTGGCTGAAGTACAACTTCTGCTCTGGGTGTGCTACATTGCCCTAGAGCTGAAAGGCACAACGTGCAGGCTTCTTTCCCAAGGGCGAGTTGGGCCCCACAGCATCTTGCTTCCAGCTCTTTGGGAAGCTAAGAAACAACTCGCTCTGCACAGTGCTCTTACAGCCTACCGGGAACATCTCTTCCCAAGGCCTGTGAAACTCACTTTCTTTGCAGGCCTGATCTGGCTGAAGTAGAACTTCTGCTCTGGGTGTTCTACATTGCACTAGAGCTGAAAGGCACAACGTGCAGGCTTCTTTCCAAAGGGCGACTTGGGCCCCATAGCATCTTGCTTCCAGCTCTTTGTTAAGCTAAGAAACAACTCGCTCTGCACAGTGCTCTTACAGCCTACCGGGAACATCTCTCACAAAGGCCTGTGAAACGCAGTTTCTTTGCAGGCCTGAACTGGCTGAAGTAGAACTTCTGCTCTGGGTCTGCTACTTTTCCCTAGAGCTGAAAGGCACATCGTGCAGGCTTCTTTCCAAAGGGCAAGATGGGCCCCACAGCATCTTGCTTCCAGCTCTTTTGGAAGCTAAGAAACAACTCGCTCTGCACAGTTCTCTTACAGCCTACTGGGAACATCGCTTCCAAAGGCCTGTGAAACGCAGTTTCTTTGCAGGCCTGATCTGGCTGAAGTAGAACTTCTCCTCTGGGTGTTCTACATTGCCCTAGAGCTGAAAGGCACAACGTGCAGGCTTCTTTCCCAAGGGCGACTTGGGCCCCACAGCATCTTGCTTCCAGCACTTTGGGAAGCTAAGAAACAACTCGCTCTGCACAGTGCTCTTACGGCCTACGGGGAACATCTCTCACAAAGGCCTGTGAAACGCAGTTTCTTTGCAGGCCTGATCTGGCTGAAGTAGAACTTCTGCTCTGGGTGTGCTACATTGCCCAAGAGATGAAAGGCACAACGTGCAGGCTTCTTTCCAAAGGGCGACTTGGGCCCCACAGCATCTTGCTTCCAGCTCTTTCGGAAGCTAAGAACCAACTCGCTCTGCACAGTGCTCTTACAGCCTTCCGGGAACATCTCTTCCAAAGGCCTGTGAAACGCAGTTTCTTCGCAGCCTGATCTGGCTGAAGTACAACTTCTGCTCTGGGTGTGCTAAATTGCCCTAGAGCTGAAAGGCACAAAGTGCAGGCTTCTTTCCCAAGGGAGAGTTGGGCCCCACAGCATCTTGCTTCCAGCTCTTTGGGAAGCTAAGAAACAACTCGCTCTGCACAGTGCTCTTACAGCCTACCGGGAACATCTCTTCCAAAGGCCTGTGAAACGCAATTTCTTTGCAGGCTTGGTCTGGCTGAAGTAGAACTTCTGCTCTGGGTGTGCTACATTGCCCTAGAGCTGAAAGGCACAACATGCAGGCTTCTTTCCCAAGGGCGAGTTGGGCCCCACAGCATCTTGCTTCCAGGTCTTTGGGAAGCTAAGAAACAACTCGCTCTGCACAGTGCTCTTACAGCATACCGGGAACATCTCTTCCAAAGGCCTGTGAAACGCAGTTTCTTTGCAGGCCTGATCTGGCTGACGTAGAACTTCTGCTCTGGGTGTGCTACATTGCCCTAGAGCTGTAAGGCACATCGAGCAGGATTCTTGCCAAAGGGCGAGTTCGGCCCCACATCATCTTGCTTCCAGCTCTTTGGGAAGCTAAGAAACAACTCGCTGTGCACAGTGCTCTTACAGCCTACCGGGAACATCTCTTCCAAAGGCCTGTGAAACGCAGTTTCTTTGCAAGCCTGATCTGGCTGAAGTAGAACTTCTGCTCTGGGTGTGCTACATTGCCCTAGAGCTGAAAGGCACAACGTGCAGGCTTCTGTCCAAAGGACGAGTTGGGCCCCACAGCATCTTGCTTCCAGCTCTTTGGGAAGCTAAGAAACAACTCACTCTGCACAGTGCTCTTACAGCCTACCGGGAACATCTCTTCCAAAGGCCTGTGAAACGCAGTTTCTTTGCAGGCCTGATCTGTCTGAAGTAGAACTTCTGCTCTGGGTGTGCTACATTGCCCTAGAGCTGAAAGGCACATCATGCTGGCTTCTTTCCAAAGGGCGAGTTGGGCCCTACAGCATCTTGCTTCCAGCTCTTTTGGAAGCTAAGAAACAACTCGCTCTGCACAGTGCTCTTACAGCCTACCGGGAACATCTCTTCCAAAGGCCTCTGAAACGCAGTTTCTTTGCAGGCATGATCTGGATGAAGTACAACGTCTGCTCTGGGTGTGCTACATTGCCCTAGAGCTGAAAGGCACAACGTGCAGGCTTCTTTCCAAAGGGCGACTTGGGCCCCACAGCATCTTGCTTCCAGCTCTTTCGGAAGCTAAGAAACAACTCACTCTGCACAGTGCTCTTACAGCCTACCGGGAACATCTCCTCCAAAGGCCTGTGAAACGCAGTTTCTTTGCAGGCCTGATCTGGCTGAAGTACAACTTCTGCTCTGGGTGTGCTACATTGCCCTAGAGCTGAAAGGCACAAAGTGCAGGCTTCTTTCCAAAGGGCGACTTGGGCCCCACAGCATCTTGCTTCCAGCACTTTGGGAAGCTAAGAAACAACTCGCTCTGCACAGTGCTCTTACAGCCTACGGGGAACATTTCTCACAAAAGCCTGTGAAACGCAGTTTATTTTCAGGCCTGATCTGGCTGAAGTACAACTTATGCTCTGGTTGTGCTACATTTCCCTAGAGCTGAAAGGCACAACGTGCAGGCTTCTTTCCCAAGGGCGAGTTGGGCCCCACAGCATCTTGCTTCCAGCTCTTTGGGAAGCTAAGAAACAACTCGCTCTATACAGTGCTCTTACAGGCTACCGGGAACATCTCTTCCATAGGCCTGTGAAACGCTGTTTCTTTGCAGGCCTTATCAGGCTGAAGTAGAACGTCTGCTCTGGGTGTGCTACATTGCCCTTGAGCTGAAAGGCACATCATGCAGGCTTCTTTCCAAAGGTCGAGATGGGCCCCACAGCACCTTGCTTCCAGCACTTTGTGAAGCTAAGAAACAACCCGCTCTGCACAGTGCTCTTACAGCCTACCGGGAACATCTCTTCCAAAGGCCTGTGAAACGCAGTTTCTTTGCAGGCCTGATCTGGATGAAGTACAACTTCTGCTCTGGGTGTGCTACATTGCCCTAGAGCTGAAAGGCACAACGTGCAGGCTTCTGTCCAAAGGGCGAGTTGGGCCCCACAGCATCTTGCTTCCAGCTCTTTGGGAAGCTAAGAAACAACTCGCTCTGCACAGTGCCTTACAGCCTACCAGGAACATCTCTTCCAAAGGCCTGTGAAACGCAGTTTCTTTGCAGGCCTGATCTGGATGAAGTACAACTTCTGCTCTGGGTGTGCTACATTGCCCTAGAGCTGAAAGGCACAAAGTGCAGGCTTCTTTCCAAAGGGCGACTTGGGCCCCAGAGCATCTTGCTTCCAGCACTTTGGGAAGCTAAGAAACAACTCGCTCTGCACAGTGCTCTTACAGCCTACGGGGAACATTTCTCACAAAGGCCTGTGAAACGCAGTTTCTTTGCAGGCCTGATCTGGTTGAAGTAGAACTTCTGCTGTGGGTCTGCTACATTGCCCTAGAGCTGAAAGGCACATCGTGCAGGCTTCTTTCCCAAGGGCGAGTTGGGCCCCACAGCATCTTGCTTCCAGCTCTTTGGGAAGCTGGGAAGAAACTCGCTCTGCACAGTGCTCTTACAGCCTACCGGGAAAATCTCTTCCAAAGGCCTGTGAAACGCAGTTTCTTTGCAGGCCTGCTCTGGCTGAAGTACAACTTCTGCTCTGGGTGTGCTACATTGCCCTAGAGCTGAAAGGCACAACGTGCAGGCTTCTTTCCCAAGGGCGAGTTGGGCCCCACAGCATCTTGCTTCCAGCTCTTTGGGAAGCTAAGAAACAACTCGCTCTGCACAGTGCTCTTACAGCCTACCGGGAACATCTCTTCCCAAGGCCTGTGAAACTCACTTTCTTTGCAGGCCTGATCTGGCTGAAGTAGAACTTCTGCTCTGGGTGTTCTACATTGCCCTAGAGCTGAAAGGCACAACGTGCAGGCTTCTTTCCCAAGGGCGACTTGGGCCCCACAGCATCTTGCTTCCAGCTCTTTGGGAAACTAAGAAACAACTCGCTCTGCACAGTGCTCTTACAGCCTTCCGGGAACATCTCTTCCAAAGGCCTGTGAAACGCAGTTTCTTCGCAACCTGATCTGGCAGAAGTAGAACTTCTGCTCTGGGTGTGCTACATTGCCCTAGAGCTGAAAGGCACAATGTGCAGGCTTCTTTCCAAAGGGCGAATTGGGGCAAACAGCATCTTGTTTCCAGCTCTTTGGGAATCTAAGAAACATCTCGCTCTGCACAGTGCTCTTACAGCCTACCGGGAACATCTCTTCCAAAGGCCTGTGAAACGCAGTTTCTTTGGAGGCCTGATCTGGATGAAGTACAACTTCTGCTCTGGGTGTGCTACATTGCCCTAGAGCTGAAAGGCACAACGTGCAGGCTTCTGTCCAAAGGGCGAGTTGGGCCCCACAGCATCTTGCTTCCAGCTCTTTGGGAAGCTAAGAAACAACTCACTCTGCACAGTGCTCTTACAGCCTACCGGGAACATCTCTTCCAAAGGCCTCTGAAACGCAGTTTCTTTGCAGGCCTGATCTGGCTGAAGTAGAACTTCTGCTCTGGGTGTGCTACATTGCACTAGAGCTGAAAGGCACATCGTGCAGGCTTCTTTCCAAAGGGCGAGTTGGGCCCCACAGCATCTTGCTTCCAGCTCTTTGGGAAGCTAAGAAACAACTCGCTCTGCACAGTGCTCTTACAGCCTAGTGGGAACATCTCTTCCAAAGTCCTGTGAAACACAGTTTCTTTGCAGGCCTGATCTGGATGAATTACAACTTCTGCTCTGGGTGTGCTACATTGCCCTAGAGCTGAAAGGCACAATGTGCAGGCTTCTGTCCAAAAGGCGAGTTGGGCCCCACAGCATCTTGCTTCCAGCTCTTTGGGAAGCTAAGAAACAACTCGCTCTGCACAGTGCTCTTACAGCCTACCGGGAACATCTCTTCCAAAGGCCTGTGAAACGCAGTTTCTTCGCAGCCTGATCTGGCTGAAGTAGAACTTCTGCTCTGGGTGTGCTACATTTCCCTAGAGCTGAAAGGCACAATGTGCAGGCTTGTTTCCAAAGGGCGAGTTGGGGCAGACAGCATCTTGCCTCAAGCTCTTTGGGAATCTAAGAAACAACTCGCTCTGCACAGTGCTCTTACAGCCTACCGGGAATATCTCTTCCAAAGGCCTGTGAAACGCAGTTTCTTTGCAAGCCTGATCTGGATGAAGTACAACTTCTGCCCTGGGTGTGCTACATTGCCCTAGAGCTGAAAGGCACAACGTGCAGGCTTCTGTCCAAAGGGCGAGTTGGGCCCCACAGCATCTTGCTTCCAGCTCTTTGGGAAGCTAAGAAACAACTCACTCTGCACAGTGCTCTTACAGCCTACCGGGAACTTCTCTTCCAAAGGCCTGTGAAACACAGTTTCTTTGCAGGCCTGATCTGGCTGAAGTAGAACTTCTTCTCTGGGTGTGCTACATTGCCCTAGAGCTGGAAGGCACAACGTGCAGGCTTCTTTCCAAAGGGCGACTTGGGCCCCACAGAATCTTGCTTCCAGCTCTTTGGGAAGCTAAGAAAGAAGTCGCTCTGCACAGTGCTCTTACAGCCTACCGGAAACATCTCTTCCAAAGGCCTGTGAAACGCAGTTTCTTTGCAGGCCTGATCTGGCTGAATTAGAACTTCTGCTCTGGGTGTGCTACATTGCCCTAGAGCTGAAAGGCACAACGTGCAGTCTTCTTTCCAAAGGGCGACTTGGGCCCCACAGCATCTTGCTTCCAGCACTTTGGGAAGCTAAGAAACAACTCGCTCTACACAGTGCTCTTACAGCCTACGGGGAACATCTGTCACAAAGGCCTGTGAAACGCAGTTTCTTTGCAGGCCTGATCTGGCTGAAGTAGAACTTCTGCTCTGGGTGTGCTACATTGCCCTAGAGCTGAAAGGCACAACGTGCAGGCTTCTGTCCAAAGGGCTAGTTGGGCCCCACAGCATCTTGCTTCCAGCTCTTTGGGAAGCTAAGAAACAACTCGCTCTGCACAGTGCTCTTACAGCCTACCGGGAACATCTCTTCCAAAGGCCTGTGAAACGCAGTTTCTTTGCAGGCCTGATCTGGCTGAAGTAGAACATCTGCTCTGGGTGTGCTACATTGCCCTTGAGCTGAAAGGCACAACGTGCAGGCTTCTGTCCAAAGGACGAGACGGGCCACACAGCATCTTGCTTCCAGCTCTTTGGGAAGCTAAGAAACAACTCGCTCTGCACAGTGCTGTTAAATCCTACCGGGAACATCTCTTCCAAAGGCCTGTGAAACGCAGTTTCTTCGCAGGCCTTATCTGCCCTAAGTAGAACTTCAGCTCTGGGTGTGCTACATTGCCCTAGAGCTGAAAGGCACAATGTGCAGGCTTCTTAACAAAGGGCGAGTTGGGCCCCACAGCATCTTGCTTCCAGCTCTTTGGGAAGCTAAGAAACAACTCAGTCTGCACAGTGCTCTTACAGCCTTCCGGGAACATCTCTTCCAAAGGCCTGTGAAACGCAGTTTCTTCGCTGCCTGATCTGGCTGAAGTAGAACTTCTGCTCTGGGTGTGCTACATTGCCCTAGAGCTGAAAGGCACAATGCGCAGGCTTCTTTCCAAAGGGCGAGGTGGGGCCCACAGCATCTTGCTTCCAGCTCTTTGGGAATCTAAGAAACAACTCGCTCTGCACAGTGCTCTTACAGCCTACCGGGAACATCTCTTCCAACGGCCTGTGAAACGCAGTTTCTTTGCAGGCCTGATCTGGATGAAGTACAACTTCTGCTCTGGGTGTGCTACATTGCCCTAGAGCTGAAAGGCACAACGTGCAGGCTTCTTTCCAAAGGGCGAGTTGGGCCCCACAGCATCTTGCTTCCAGCTCTTTGGGAAGCTAAGAAACAACTCACACTGCACAGTGCTCTTACAGCCTTCCGGGAACATCTCTTCCAAAGGCCTGTGAAACGCAGTTTCTTCGCAGCCTGAACTGGCTGAAGTAGAACTTCTGCTCTGGGTGTGCTACATTGCCCTAGAGCTGAAAGGCACAATGTGCAGGCTTCTTTCCAAAGGGCGAGTTGGGGCCCACAGCATCTTGCTTCCAGCTCTTTGGGAATCTAAGAAACATCTCGCTCTGCACAGTGCTCTTACAGCCTACCGGGAACATCTCTTCCAAAGGCCTGTGAAACGCAGTTTCTTTGCAGGCCTGATCTGGCTGAAGTAGAACTTCTGCTCTGGGTGTGCTACATTGCCCTAGAGCTGAAAGGCACAATGTGCAGGCTTATTAACAAAGGGCGAGTTCGGCCCCACAGCATCTTGCTTCCAGCTCTTTGGGAAGCTAAGAAACAACTCGCTCTGCACAGTGCTCATACAGCCTTCCGGGAACATCTCTTCCAAAGGCCTGTGAAACGCAGTTTCTTCGCAGCCTGATCTGGCTGAAGTAGAACTTCTGCTCTGGGTGTGCTACATTGCCCTGGAGCTGAAAGGCACAATGTGCAGGCTTCTTTCCAAAGGGCGAGTTGGGCCCCACAGCATCTTGCCTCCAGCTCTTTGGGAATCTAAGAAACAACTCGCTCTGCACAGTGCTCTTACAGCCTACCGGGAACATCTCTTCCAAAGGCCTCTGAAACGCAGTTTCTTTGCAGGCCTGATCTGGCTGAAGTACAACTTCTGCTCTGGGTGTGCTACATTGCCCTAGAGCTGAAAGGCACAACGTGCAGGCTTCTGTCCAAAGGGCGAGTTGGGCCCCACAGCATCTTGCTTCCAGCTCTTTGGGAAGCTGGGAAACAACTCGCTCTGCACAGTGCTCTTACAGCCTACCGGGAACATCTCTTCCAAAGGCCTGTGAAACGCATTTTCTTTGCAGGCCTGATCTGGTTGAAGTAGAACTTCTGCTGTGGGTGTGCTACATTGCCCTAGAGCTGAAAGGCACATCGTGCAGGCTTCTTTCCCAAGGGCGAGTTGGGCCCCACAGCATCTTGCTTCCAGCTCTTTGGGAAGCTGGGAAACAACTCGCTCTGCACAGTGCTCTTACAGCCTACCGGGAAAATCTCTTCCAAAGGCCTGTGAAACGCAGTTTCTTTGCAGGCCTGCTCTGGCTGAAGTACAACTTCTGCTCTGGGTGTGCTACATTGCCCTAGAGCTGAAAGGCACAACGTGCAGGCTTCTTTCCCAAGGGCGAGTTGGGCCCCACAGCATCTTGCTTCCAGCTCTTTGGGAAGCTAAGAAACAACTCGCTCTGCACAGTGCTCTTACAGCCTACCGGGAACATCTCTTCCCAAGGCCTGTGAAACTCACTTTCTTTGCAGGCCTGATCTGGCTGAAGTAGAACGCCTGCTCTGGGTGTTCTACATTGCACTAGAGCTGAAAGGCACAACGTGCAGGCTTCTTTCCAAAGGGCGACTTGGGCCCCATAGCATCTTGCTTCCAGCTCTTTGTTAAGCTAAGAAACAACTCGCTCTGCACAGTGCTCTTACAGCCTACCGGGAACATCTCTCACAAAGGCCTGTGAAACGCAGTTTCTTTGCAGGCCTGAACTGGCTGAAGTAGAACTTCTGCTCTGGGTCTGCTACTTTTCCCTAGAGCTGAAAGGCACATCGTGCAGGCTTCTTTCCAAAGGGCAAGATGGGCCCCACAGCATCTTGATTCCAGCTCTTTTGGAAGCTAAGAAACAACTCGCTCTGCACAGTTCTCTTACAGCCTACTGGGAACATCGCTTCCAAAGGCCTGTGAAACGCAGTTTCTTTGCAGGCCTGATCTGGCTGAAGTAGAACTTCTGCTCTGGGTGTGCTACATTGCCCTAGAGCTGAAAGGCACATCGTGCAGGCTTCTTTCCAAAGGGCGAGTTGGGCCCTACAGCATCTTGCTTCCAGCTCTTTTGGAAGCTAAGAAACAACTCGCTGTGCACAGTGCTCTTACAGCCTACCGGGAACATCTCTTCCAAAGGCCTGTGAAACGCAGATTCTTTGCAGGCCTGATCTGGATGAAGTACAACTTCTGCTCTGGGTGTGCTACATGGCCCTAGAGCTGAAAGGCACATCATGTAGGCTTCTTTCCAAAGGGCCAGACGGGCCCCACAGCATCTTGCTTCCAGCTCTTTGGGAAGATAAGAAACAACTCGCTCTGCACAGTGCTCTTACAGCCTACCGGGAACTTCTCTTCCAAAGGCCTGTGAAACGCAGTTTCTTTGCAGGCCTGATCTGGCTGAAGTAGAACTTCTGCTCTGGGTGTGCTACGTTGCCCTAGAGCTGAAAGGCACAACGTGCAGGCTTCTGACCAAAGGGCGAGTTGGGCCCCACAGCATCTTGCTTCCTAGCTCTTAGGGAAGCTAAGAAACAACTCGCTCTGCACAGTGCTCTTACAGCCTACCGGGGACATCTCTTCCAAAGGTCTGTGAAACGCAGTTTCTTTGCAGGCCTTATCTGGATGAAGTACAACGTCTGCTCTGGGTGTGCTACATTGCCCTAGAGGTGAAAGGCACAACGTGCAGGCTTCTTTCCAAAGGGTGAGTTGGGCCCCACAGCATCGTGCTTCCAGCTTTTTGGGAAGCTAAGAAACAACTCGCTCTGCCCAGTGCTCTTACAGCCTACAGGGAACATCTCTTCCAAAGGCCTGTGAAACACAGTTTCTTTGCAGGCCTGATCTGGCTGAAGTAGAACTTCTGCTCTGGGTGTGCTACATTGCCCTAGAGATGAAAGGCACAACGTGCAGGCTTCGTTCCAAAGGGCGAGTTGGGCCCCACAGCATCTTGCTTCCAGCTCTTAGGGAAGCTAAGAAACAACTCGCTCTGCACAGTGCTCTTACAGCCTACCGGGAAAATCTCTTCCAAAGGCCTGTGAAACGCAGTTTCTTTGCAGGCCTGCTCTGGCTGAAGTACAACTTCTGCTCTGGGTGTGCTACATTGCCCTAGAGCTGAAAGGCACAACGTGCAGGCTTCTTTCCCAAGGGCGAGTTGGGCCCCACAGCATCTTGCTTCCAGCTCTTTGGGAAGCTAAGAAACAACTCGCTCTGCACAGTGCTCTTACAGCCTACCGGGAACATCTCTTCCCAAGGCCTGTGAAACTCACTTTCTTTGCAGGCCTGATCTGGCTGAAGTAGAACTTCTGCTCTGGGTGTTCTACATTGCCCTAGAGCTGAAAGGCACAACGTGCAGGCTTCTTTCCCAAGGGCGACTTGGGCCCCACAGCATCTTGCTTCCAGCTCTTTGGGAAACTAAGAAACAACTCGCTCTGCACAGTGCTCTTACAGCCTTCCGGGAACATCTCTTCCAAAGGCCTGTGAAACGCAGTTTCTTCGCAACCTGATCTGGCAGAAGTAGAACTTCTGCTCTGGGTGTGCTACATTGCCCTAGAGCTGAAAGGCACAATGTGCAGGCTTCTTTCCAAAGGGCGAATTGGGGCAAACAGCATCTTGTTTCCAGCTCTTTGGGAATCTAAGAAACATCTCGCTCTGCACAGTGCTCTTACAGCCTACCGGGAACATCTCTTCCAAAGGCCTGTGAAACGCAGTTTCTTTGGAGGCCTGATCTGGATGAAGTACAACTTCTGCTCTGGGTGTGCTACATTGCCCTAGAGCTGAAAGGCACAACGTGCAGGCTTCTGTCCAAAGGGCGAGTTGGGCCCCACAGCATCTTGCTTCCAGCTCTTTGGGAAGCTAAGAAACAACTCACTCTGCACAGTGCTCTTACAGCCTACCGGGAACATCTCTTCCAAAGGCCTCTGAAACGCAGTTTCTTTGCAGGCCTGATCTGGCTGAAGTAGAACTTCTGCTCTGGGTGTGCTACATTGCACTAGAGCTGAAAGGCACATCGTGCAGGCTTCTTTCCAAAGGGCGAGTTGGGCCCCACAGCATCTTGCTTCCAGCTCTTTGGGAAGCTAAGAAACAACTCGCTCTGCACAGTGCTCTTACAGCCTAGTGGGAACATCTCTTCCAAAGTCCTGTGAAACACAGTTTCTTTGCAGGCCTGATCTGGATGAATTACAACTTCTGCTCTGGGTGTGCTACATTGCCCTAGAGCTGAAAGGCACAATGTGCAGGCTTCTGTCCAAAAGGCGAGTTGGGCCCCACAGCATCTTGCTTCCAGCTCTTTGGGAAGCTAAGAAACAACTCGCTCTGCACAGTGCTCTTACAGCCTACCGGGAACATCTCTTCCAAAGGCCTGTGAAACGCAGTTTCTTCGCAGCCTGATCTGGCTGAAGTAGAACTTCTGCTCTGGGTGTGCTACATTTCCCTAGAGCTGAAAGGCACAATGTGCAGGCTTGTTTCCAAAGGGCGCGTTGGGGCAGACAGCATCTTGCCTCAAGCTCTTTGGGAATCTAAGAAACAACTCGCTCTGCACAGTGCTCTTACAGCCTACCGGGAATATCTCTTCCAAAGGCCTGTGAAACGCAGTTTCTTTGCAAGCCTGATCTGGATGAAGTACAACTTCTGCCCTGGGTGTGCTACATTGCCCTAGAGCTGAAAGGCACAACGTGCAGGCTTCTGTCCAAAGGGCGAGTTGGGCCCCACAGCATCTTGCTTCCAGCTCTTTGGGAAGCTAAGAAACAACTCACTCTGCACAGTGCTCTTACAGCCTACCGGGAACTTCTCTTCCAAAGGCCTGTGAAACACAGTTTCTTTGCAGGCCTGATCTGGCTGAAGTAGAACTTCTTCTCTGGGTGTGCTACATTGCCCTAGAGCTGGAAGGCACAACGTGCAGGCTTCTTTCCAAAGGGCGACTTGGGCCCCACAGAATCTTGCTTCCAGCTCTTTGGGAAGCTAAGAAAGAAGTCGCTCTGCACAGTGCTCTTACAGCCTACCGGAAACATCTCTTCCAAAGGCCTGTGAAACGCAGTTTCTTTGCAGGCCTGATCTGGCTGAATTAGAACTTCTGCTCTGGGTGTGCTACATTGCCCTAGAGCTGAAAGGCACAACGTGCAGGCTTCTTTCCAAAGGGCGACTTGGGCCCCACAGCATCTTGCTTCCAGCACTTTGGGAAGCTAAGAAACAACTCGCTCTACACAGTGCTCTTACAGCCTACGGGGAACATCTGTCACAAAGGCCTGTGAAACGCAGTTTCTTTGCAGGCCTGATCTGGCTGAAGTAGAACTTCTGCTCTGGGTGTGCTACATTGCCCTAGAGCTGAAAGGCACAACGTGCAGGCTTCTGTCCAAAGGGCTAGTTGGGCCCCACAGCATCTTGCTTCCAGCTCTTTGGGAAGCTAAGAAACAACTCGCTCTGCACAGTGCTCTTACAGCCTACCGGGAACATCTCTTCCAAAGGCCTGTGAAACGCAGTTTCTTTGCAGGCCTGATCTGGCTGATGTAGAACATCTGCTCTGGGTGTGCTACATTGCCCTTGAGCTGAAAGGCACAACGTGCAGGCTTCTGTCCAAAGGACGAGACGGGCCACACAGCATCTTGCTTCCAGCTCTTTGGGAAGCTAAGAAACAACTCGCTCTGCACAGTGCTGTTAAATCCTACCGGGAACATCTCTTCCAAAGGCCTGTGAAACGCAGTTTCTTTGCAGGCCTGATCTGGATGAAGTACAACTTCTGCTCTGGGTGTGCTACATTGCCCTAGAGCTGAAAGGCACAACGTGCAGGCTTCTTTCCAAAGGGCGAGTTGGGCCCCACAGCATCTTGCTTCCAGCTCTTTGGCAAGCTAAGAAAGAAATCGCTCTGCACAGTGCTCTTACAGCCTTCCGGGAACATCTCTTCCAAAGGCCTGTGAAACGCAGTTTCTTCGCAGCCTGAACTGGCTGAAGTAGAACTTCTGCTCTGGGTGTGCTACATTGCCCTAGAGCTGAAAGGCACAATGTGCAGGCTTCTTTCCAAAGGGCGAGTTGGGGCCCACAGCATCTTGCTTCCAGCTCTTTGGGAATCTAAGAAACATCTCGCTCTGCACAGTGCTCTTACAGCCTACCGGGAACATCTCTTCCAAAGGCCTGTGAAACGCAGTTTCTTTGCAGGCCTGATCTGGCTGAAGTAGAACTTCTGCTCTGGGTGTTCTACATTGCCCTAGAGCTGAAAGGCACAACGTGCAGGCTTCTTTCCAAAGGGCGACTTGGGCCCCACAGCATCTTGCTTCCAGCTCTTTGGGAAACTAAGAAACAACTCGCTCTGCACAGTGCTCTTACAGCCTTCCGGGAACATCTCTTCCAAAGGCCTGTGAAACGCAGTTTCTTCGCAACCTGATCTGGCAGAAGTAGAACTTCTGCTCTGGGTGTGCTACATTGCCCTAGAGCTGAAAGGCACAATGTGCAGGCTTCTTTCCAAAGGGCGAATTGGGGCAAACAGCATCTTGTTTCCAGCTCTTTGGGAATCTAAGAAACATCTCGCTCTGCACAGTGCTCTTACAGCCTACCGGGAACATCTCTTCAAAGGCCTGTGAAACGCAGTTTCTTTGGAGGCCTGATCTGGATGAAGTACAACTTCTGCTCTGGGTGTGCTACATTGCCCTAGAGCTGAAAGGCACAACGTGCAGGCTTCTGTCCAAAGGGCGAGTTGGGCCCCACAGCATCTTGCTTCCAGCTCTTTGGGAAGCTAAGAAACAACTCACTCTGCACAGTGCTCTTACAGCCTACCGGGAACATCTCTTCCAAAGGCCTCTGAAACGCAGTTTCTTTGCAGGCCTGATCTGGCTGAAGTAGAACTTCTGCTCTGGGTGTGCTACATTGCACTAGAGCTGAAAGGCACATCGTGCAGGCTTCTTTCCAAAGGGCGAGTTGGGCCCCACAGCATCTTGCTTCCAGCTCTTTGGGAAGCTAAGAAACAACTCGCTCTGCACAGTGCTCTTACAGCCTAGTGGGAACATCTCTTCCAAAGTCCTGTGAAACACAGTTTCTTTGCAGGCCTGATCTGGATGAATTACAACTTCTGCTCTGGGTGTGCTACATTGCCCTAGAGCTGAAAGGCACAATGTGCAGGCTTCTGTCCAAAAGGCGAGTTGGGCCCCACAGCATCTTGCTTCCAGCTCTTTGGGAAGCTAAGAAACAACTCGCTCTGCACAGTGCTCTTACAGCCTACCGGGAACATCTCTTCCAAAGGCCTGTGAAACGCAGTTTCTTCGCAGCCTGATCTGGCTGAAGTAGAACTTCTGCTCTGGGTGTGCTACATTTCCCTAGAGCTGAAAGGCACAATGTGCAGGCTTGTTTCCAAAGGGCGAGTTGGGGCAGACAGCATCTTGCCTCAAGCTCTTTGGGAATCTAAGAAACAACTCGCTCTGCACAGTGCTCTTACAGCCTACCGGGAATATCTCTTCCAAAGGCCTGTGAAACGCAGTTTCTTTGCAAGCCTGATCTGGATGAAGTACAACTTCTGCCCTGGGTGTGCTACATTGCCCTAGAGCTGAAAGGCACAACGTGCAGGCTTCTGTCCAAAGGGCGAGTTGGGCCCCACAGCATCTTGCTTCCAGCTCTTTGGGAAGCTAAGAAACAACTCACTCTGCACAGTGCTCTTACAGCCTACCGGGAACTTCTCTTCCAAAGGCCTGTGAAACACAGTTTCTTTGCAGGCCTGATCTGGCTGAAGTAGAACTTCTTCTCTGGGTGTGCTACATTGCCCTAGAGCTGGAAGGCACAACGTGCAGGCTTCTTTCCAAAGGGCGACTTGGGCCCCACAGAATCTTGCTTCCAGCTCTTTGGGAAGCTAAGAAAGAAGTCGCTCTGCACAGTGCTCTTACAGCCTACCGGAAACATCTCTTCCAAAGGCCTGTGAAACGCAGTTTCTTTGCAGGCCTGATCTGGCTGAATTAGAACTTCTGCTCTGGGTGTGCTACATTGCCCTAGAGCTGAAAGGCACAACGTGCAGGCTTCTTTCCAAAGGGCGACTTGGGCCCCACAGCATCTTGCTTCCAGCACTTTGGGAAGCTAAGAAACAACTCGCTCTACACAGTGCTCTTACAGCCTACGGGGAACATCTGTCACAAAGGCCTGTGAAACGCAGTTTCTTTGCAGGCCTGATCTGGCTGAAGTAGAACTTCTGCTCTGGGTGTGCTACATTGCCCTAGAGCTGAAAGGCACAACGTGCAGGCTTCTGTCCAAAGGGCTAGTTGGGCCCCACAGCATCGTGCTTCCAGCTCTTTGGGAAGCTAAGAAACAACTCGCTCTGCACAGTGCTCTTACAGCCTACCGGGAACATCTCTTCCAAAGGCCTGTGAAATGCAGTTTCTTTGCAGGCCTGATCTGGCTGAAGTAGAACATCTGCTCTGGGTGTGCTACATTGCCCTTGAGCTGAAAGGCACAACGTGCAGGCTTCTGTCCAAAGGACGAGACGGGCCACACAGCATCTTGCTTCCAGCTCTTTGGGAAGCTAAGAAACAACTCGCTCTGCACAGTGCTGTTAAATCCTACCGGGAACATCTCTTCCAAAGGCCTGTGAAACGCAGTTTCTTCGCAGGCCTTATCTGCCCTAAGTAGAACTTCAGGTCTGGGTGTGCTACATTGCCCTAGAGCTGAAAGGCACAATGTGCAGGCTTCTTAACAAAGGGCGAGTTGGGCCCCACAGCATCTTGCTTCCAGCTCTTTGGGAAGCTAAGAAACAACTCAGTCTGCACAGTGCTCTTACAGCCTTCCGGGAACATCTCTTCCAAAGGCCTGTGAAACGCAGTTTCTTCGCTGCCTGATCTGGCTGAAGTAGAACTTCTGCTCTGGGTTTGCTACATTGCCCTAGAGCTGAAAGGCACAATGCGCAGGCTTCTTTCCAAAGGGCGAGGTGGGGCCCACAGCATCTTGCTTCCAGCTCTTTGGGAATCTAAGAAACAACTCGCTCTGCACAGTGCTCTTACAGCCTACCGGGAACATCTCTTCCAACGGCCTGTGAAACGCAGTTTCTTTGCAGGCCTGATCTGGATGAAGTACAACTTCTGCTCTGGGTGTGCTACATTGCCCTAGAGCTGAAAGGCACAACGTGCAGGCTTCTTTCCAAAGGGCGAGTTGGGCCCCACAGCATCTTGCTTCCAGCTCTTTGGGAAGCTAAGAAACAACTCACACTGCACAGTGCTCTTACAGCCTTCCGGGAACATCTCTTCCAAAGGCCTGTGAAACGCAGTTTCTTCGCAGCCTGAACTGGCTGAAGTAGAACTTCTGCTCTGGGTGTGCTACATTGCCCTAGAGCTGAAAGGCACAATGTGCAGGCTTCTTTCCAAAGGGCGAGTTGGGGCCCACAGCATCTTGCTTCCAGCTC
This sequence comes from Equus caballus, assembly GCF_041296265.1. Lineage (NCBI taxonomy): Eukaryota > Metazoa > Chordata > Mammalia > Perissodactyla > Equidae > Equus > Equus caballus. The sequence continues at coordinate 26,166,760 of NC_091687.1, forward strand.
TTTGGGAATCTAAGAAACATCTCGCTCTGCACAGTGCTCTTACAGCTACCGGGAACATCTCTTCCAAAGGCCTGTGAAACGCAGTTTCTTTGCAGGCCTGATCTGGCTGAAGTAGAACTTCTGCTCTGGGTGTTCTACATTGCCCTAGAGCTGAAAGGCACAACGTGCAGGCTTCTTTCCCAAGGGCGACTTGGGCCCCACAGCATCTTGCTTCCAGCTCTTTGGGAAACTAAGAAACAACTCGCTCTGCACAGTGCTCTTACAGCCTTCCGGGAACATCTCTTCCAAAGGCCTGTGAAACGCAGTTTCTTCGCAACCTGATCTGGCAGAAGTAGAACTTCTGCTCTGGGTGTGCTACATTGCCCTAGAGCTGAAAGGCACAATGTGCAGGCTTCTTTCCAAAGGGCGAATTGGGGCAAACAGCATCTTGTTTCCAGCTCTTTGGGAATCTAAGAAACATCTCGCTCTGCACAGTGCTCTTACAGCCTACCGGGAACATCTCTTCAAAGGCCTGTGAAACGCAGTTTCTTTGGAGGCCTGATCTGGATGAAGTACAACTTCTGCTCTGGGTGTGCTACATTGCCCTAGAGCTGAAAGGCACAACGTGCAGGCTTCTGTCCAAAGGGCGAGTTGGGCCCCACAGCATCTTGCTTCCAGCTCTTTGGGAAGCTAAGAAACAACTCACTCTGCACAGTGCTCTTACAGCCTACCGGGAACATCTCTTCCAAAGGCCTCTGAAACGCAGTTTCTTTGCAGGCCTGATCTGGCTGAAGTAGAACTTCTGCTCTGGGTGTGCTACATTGCACTAGAGCTGAAAGGCACATCGTGCAGGCTTCTTTCCAAAGGGCGAGTTGGGCCCCACAGCATCTTGCTTCCAGCTCTTTGGGAAGCTAAGAAACAACTCGCTCTGCACAGTGCTCTTACAGCCTAGTGGGAACATCTCTTCCAAAGTCCTGTGAAACACAGTTTCTTTGCAGGCCTGATCTGGATGAATTACAACTTCTGCTCTGGGTGTGCTACATTGCCCTAGAGCTGAAAGGCACAATGTGCAGGCTTCTGTCCAAAAGGCGAGTTGGGCCCCACAGCATCTTGCTTCCAGCTCTTTGGGAAGCTAAGAAACAACTCGCTCTGCACAGTGCTCTTACAGCCTACCGGGAACATCTCTTCCAAAGGCCTGTGAAACGCAGTTTCTTCGCAGCCTGATCTGGCTGAAGTAGAACTTCTGCTCTGGGTGTGCTACATTTCCCTAGAGCTGAAAGGCACAATGTGCAGGCTTGTTTCCAAAGGGCGAGTTGGGGCAGACAGCATCTTGCCTCAAGCTCTTTGGGAATCTAAGAAACAACTCGCTCTGCACAGTGCTCTTACAGCCTACCGGGAATATCTCTTCCAAAGGCCTGTGAAACGCAGTTTCTTTGCAAGCCTGATCTGGATGAAGTACAACTTCTGCCCTGGGTGTGCTACATTGCCCTAGAGCTGAAAGGCACAACGTGCAGGCTTCTGTCCAAAGGGCGAGTTGGGCCCCACAGCATCTTGCTTCCAGCTCTTTGGGAAGCTAAGAAACAACTCACTCTGCACAGTGCTCTTACAGCCTACCGGGAACTTCTCTTCCAAAGGCCTGTGAAACACAGTTTCTTTGCAGGCCTGATCTGGCTGAAGTAGAACTTCTTCTCTGGGTGTGCTACATTGCCCTAGAGCTGGAAGGCACAACGTGCAGGCTTCTTTCCAAAGGGCGACTTGGGCCCCACAGAATCTTGCTTCCAGCTCTTTGGGAAGCTAAGAAAGAAGTCGCTCTGCACAGTGCTCTTACAGCCTACCGGAAACATCTCTTCCAAAGGCCTGTGAAACGCAGTTTCTTTGCAGGCCTGATCTGGCTGAATTAGAACTTCTGCTCTGGGTGTGCTACATTGCCCTAGAGCTGAAAGGCACAACGTGCAGGCTTCTTTCCAAAGGGCGACTTGGGCCCCACAGCATCTTGCTTCCAGCACTTTGGGAAGCTAAGAAACAACTCGCTCTACACAGTGCTCTTACAGCCTACGGGGAACATCTGTCACAAAGGCCTGTGAAACGCAGTTTCTTTGCAGGCCTGATCTGGCTGAAGTAGAACTTCTGCTCTGGGTGTGCTACATTGCCCTAGAGCTGAAAGGCACAACGTGCAGGCTTCTGTCCAAAGGGCTAGTTGGGCCCCACAGCATCTTGCTTCCAGCTCTTTGGGAAGCTAAGAAACAACTCGCTCTGCACAGTGCTCTTACAGCCTACCGGGAACATCTCTTCCAAAGGCCTGTGAAACGCAGTTTCTTTGCAGGCCTGATCTGGCTGAAGTAGAACATCTGCTCTGGGTGTGCTACATTGCCCTTGAGCTGAAAGGCACAACGTGCAGGCTTCTGTCCAAAGGACGAGACGGGCCACACAGCATCTTGCTTCCAGCTCTTTGGGAAGCTAAGAAACAACTCGCTCTGCACAGTGCTGTTAAATCCTACCGGGAACATCTCTTCCAAAGGCCTGTGAAACGCAGTTTCTTCGCAGGCCTTATCTGCCCTAAGTAGAACTTCAGCTCTGGGTGTGCTACATTGCCCTAGAGCTGAAAGGCACAATGTGCAGGCTTCTTAACAAAGGGCGAGTTGGGCCCCACAGCATCTTGCTTCCAGCTCTTTGGGAAGCTAAGAAACAACTCAGTCTGCACAGTGCTCTTACAGCCTTCCGGGAACATCTCTTCCAAAGGCCTGTGAAACGCAGTTTCTTCGCTGCCTGATCTGGCTGAAGTAGAACTTCTGCTCTGGGTGTGCTACATTGCCCTAGAGCTGAAAGGCACAATGCGCAGGCTTCTTTCCAAAGGGCGAGGTGGGGCCCACAGCATCTTGCTTCCAGCTCTTTGGGAATCTAAGAAACAACTCGCTCTGCACAGTGCTCTTACAGCCTACCGGGAACATCTCTTCCAACGGCCTGTGAAACGCAGTTTCTTTGCAGGCCTGATCTGGATGAAGTACAACTTCTGCTCTGGGTGTGCTACATTGCCCTAGAGCTGAAAGGCACAACGTGCAGGCTTCTTTCCAAAGGGCGAGTTGGGCCCCACAGCATCTTGCTTCCAGCTCTTTGGGAAGCTAAGAAACAACTCACACTGCACAGTGCTCTTACAGCCTTCCGGGAACATCTCTTCCAAAGGCCTGTGAAACGCAGTTTCTTCGCAGCCTGAACTGGCTGAAGTAGAACTTCTGCTCTGGGTGTGCTACATTGCCCTAGAGCTGAAAGGCACAATGTGCAGGCTTCTTTCCAAAGGGCGAGTTGGGGCCCACAGCATCTTGCTTCCAGCTCTTTGGGAATCTAAGAAACATCTCGCTCTGCACAGTGCTCTTACAGCCTACCGGGAACATCTCTTCCAAAGGCCTGTGAAACGCAGTTTCTTTGCAGGCCTGATCTGGCTGAAGTAGAACTTCTGCTCTGGGTGTGCTACATTGCCCTAGAGCTGAAAGGCACAATGTGCAGGCTTATTAACAAAGGGCGAGTTCGGCCCCACAGCATCTTGCTTCCAGCTCTTTGGGAAGCTAAGAAACAACTCGCTCTGCACAGTGCTCATACAGCCTTCCGGGAACATCTCTTCCAAAGGCCTGTGAAACGCAGTTTCTTCGCAGCCTGATCTGGCTGAAGTAGAACTTCTGCTCTGGGTGTGCTACATTGCCCTGGAGCTGAAAGGCACAATGTGCAGGCTTCTTTCCAAAGGGCGAGTTGGGCCCCACAGCATCTTGCCTCCAGCTCTTTGGGAATCTAAGAAACAACTCGCTCTGCACAGTGCTCTTACAGCCTACCGGGAACATCTCTTCCAAAGGCCTCTGAAACGCAGTTTCTTTGCAGGCCTGATCTGGCTGAAGTACAACTTCTGCTCTGGGTGTGCTACATTGCCCTAGAGCTGAAAGGCACAACGTGCAGGCTTCTGTCCAAAGGGCGAGTTGGGCCCCACAGCATCTTGCTTCCAGCTCTTTGGGAAGCTGGGAAACAACTCGCTCTGCACAGTGCTCTTACAGCCTACCGGGAACATCTCTTCCAAAGGCCTGTGAAACGCATTTTCTTTGCAGGCCTGATCTGGTTGAAGTAGAACTTCTGCTGTGGGTGTGCTACATTGCCCTAGAGCTGAAAGGCACATCGTGCAGGCTTCTTTCCCAAGGGCGAGTTGGGCCCCACAGCATCTTGCTTCCAGCTCTTTGGGAAGCTGGGAAACAACTCGCTCTGCACAGTGCTCTTACAGCCTACCGGGAAAATCTCTTCCAAAGGCCTGTGAAACGCAGTTTCTTTGCAGGCCTGCTCTGGCTGAAGTACAACTTCTGCTCTGGGTGTGCTACATTGCCCTAGAGCTGAAAGGCACAACGTGCAGGCTTCTTTCCCAAGGGCGAGTTGGGCTCCACAGCATCTTGCTTCCAGCTCTTTGGGAAGCTAAGAAACAACTCGCTCTGCACAGTGCTCTTCCAGCCTACCGGGAACATCTCTTCCCAAGGCCTGTGAAACTCACCTTCTTTGCAGGCCTGATCTGGCTGAAGTAGAACTTCTGCTCTGGGTGTTCTACATTGCACTAGAGCTGAAAGGCACAACGTGCAGGCTTCTTTCCAAAGGGCGACTTGGGCCCCATAGCATCTTGCTTCCAGCTCTTTGTTAAGCTAAGAAACAACTCGCTCTGCACAGTGCTCTTACAGCCTACCGGGAACATCTCTCACAAAGGCCTGTGAAACGCAGTTTCTTTGCAGGCCTGAACTGGCTGAAGTAGAACTTCTGCTCTGGGTCTGCTACTTTTCCCTAGAGCTGAAAGGCACATCGTGCAGGCTTCTTTCCAAAGGGCAAGATGGGCCCCACAGCATCTTGCTTCCAGCTCTTTTGGAAGCTAAGAAACAACTCGCTCTGCACAGTTCTCTTACAGCCTACTGGGAACATCGCTTCCAAAGGCCTGTGAAACGCAGTTTCTTTGCAGGCCTGATCTGGCTGACGTAGAACTTCTGCTCTGGGTGTGCTACATTGCCCTAGAGCTGTAAGGCACATCGAGCAGGATTCTTGCCAAAGGGCGAGTTCGGCCCCACAGCATCTTGCTTCCAGCTCTTTGGGAAGCTAAGAAACAACTCGCTGTGCACAGTGCTCTTACAGCCTACCGGGAACATCGCTTCCAAAGGCCTGTGAAACGCAGTTTCTTTGCAGGCCTGATCTGGCTGAAGTAGAACTTCTGCTCTGGGTGTGCTACATTGCCCTAGAGCTGAAAGGCACAACGTGCAGGCTTCTGTCCAAAGGACGAGTTGGGCCCCACAGCATCTTGCTTCCAGCTCTTTGGGAAGCTAAGAAACAACTCACTCTGCACAGTGCTCTTACAGCCTACCGGGAACATCTCTTCCAAAGGCCTGTGAAACGCAGTTTCTTTGCAGGCCTGATCTGTCTGAAGTAGAACTTCTGCTCTGGGTGTGCTACATTGCCCTAGAGCTGAAAGGCACATCATGCTGGCTTCTTTCCAAAGGGCGAGTTGGGCCCTACAGCATCTTGCTTCCAGCTCTTTTGGAAGCTAAGAAACAACTCGCTCTGCACAGTGCTCTTACAGCCTACCGGGAACATCTCTTCCAAAGGCCTCTGAAACGCAGTTTCTTTGCAGGCATGATCTGGATGAAGTACAACGTCTGCTCTGGGTGTGCTACATTGCCCTAGAGCTGAAAGGCACAACGTGCAGGCTTCTTTCCAAAGGGCGACTTGGGCCCCACAGCATCTTGCTTCCAGCTCTTTCGGAAGCTAAGAAACAACTCACTCTGCACAGTGCTCTTACAGCCTACCGGGAACATCTCCTCCAAAGGCCTGTGAAACGCAGTTGCTTTGCAGGCCTGATCTGGATGAAGTACAACTTCTGCTCTGGGTGTGCTACATTGCCCTAGAGCTGAAAGGCACATCATGCAGGCTTCTTTCCAAAGGGCGAGATGGGCCCCACAGCATCTTGCTTCCAACTCTTTGGGAAGCTAAGAGACAACTCGCTCTGCACAGTGCTCTTACAGCCTACCGGGAACATCTCTTCCAAAGGCCTGTGAAACGCAGTTTCTTTGCAGGCCTGATCTGGCTGAAGTGGAACTTCTGCTCTGGGTGTGCTACATTGCCCTAGAGCTGAAAGGCACAACGTGCAGGCTTCTTTCCCAAGGGCGATTTGGGACCCACAGCATCTTGCTTCCAGCTCTTTGGGAAGCTAAGAAACAACTCGCTCTGTACAGTGCTCTTACAGCCTACCGGGAACATCTCTTCCCAAGGCCTGTGAAACGCAGTTTCTTTGCAGGCCTGATCTGGCTGAAGTAGAACTTCTGCTCTGGGTGTTCTACATTGCCCTAGAGCTGAAAGGCACAACGTGCAGGCTTCTTTCCTATGGGCGATTTGGGCCCCATAGCATCTTGCTTGCAGCTCTTTGTTAAGCTATGAAACAACTCGCTCTACACAGTGCTCTTACAGCCTACCGGGAACATCTCTCACAAAGGCCTGTGAAACGCAGTTTCTTTGCAGGCCTGATCTGGCTGAAGTAGAACTTCTGCTCTGGGTCTGCTACTTTTCCCTAGAGCTGAAAGGCACATCGTGCAGGCTTCTTTCCAAAGGGCGAGATGGGCCCCACAGCATCTTGCTTCCAGCTCTTTGGGAAGCTAAGAAACAGCTCGCTCTGCACAGTGCTCTTACAGCCTACCGGGAACATCTCTTCCAAAGGCCTGTGAAACGCAGATTCTTTGCAGGCCTGATCTGGCTGAAGTAGAACTTCTGCTCTGGGTGTGCTACATTGCCCTCGAGCTGAAAGGCACAACGTGCAGGCTTCTGTCCAAAGGGCGAGTTGGGCCCCACAGCATCTTGCTTCCAGCTCTTTGGGAAGCTAAGAATCAACTCGCTCTGCAGAGTGCTCTTACAGCCTACAGGGAACATCTCTTCCAAAGGCCTGTGAAACGCAGTTTCTTTGCAGGCCTGATCTGGATGAAGTACAACGTCTGCTCTGGGTGTGCTACATTGCCCTAGAGCTGAAAGGCACAACGTGCAGGTTTCTTTCCAAAGGGCGAGTTGGGCCCCACAGCATCTTGCTTCCAGCACTTTGGGAAGCTAAGAAACAACTCGCTCTGGACAGTGCTCTTACAGCCTACCGGGAAAATCTCTTCCAAAGGCCTGTGAAATGCAGTTTCTTTGCAGGCCTGATCTGGCTGAAGTAGAACTTCTGCTCTGGGTGTGCTACAGTGCCCTAGAGCTGAAAGGCACATCGTGCAGGATTCTTTCCAAAGGGCGAGATGGGCCCCACAGAATCTTGCTTCCAGCTCTTTGGGAAGCTAAGAAACAGCTCGCTCTGCACAAGGCTCTTACAGCCTACCGGGAACATCTCTTCCAAAGGCCTGTGAAACGCAGTTTCTTTGAAGGCCTGATCTGGCTGAAGTAGAACTTCTGCTCTGGGTGTGCTACATTGCCCTAGAGCTGAAAGGCACAACGTGCAGGCTTCTGTCCAAAGGGCGAGTTGGGCCCCACAGCATCTTGCTTCCAGCTCTTTGGCAAGCTAAGAAAGAAATCGCTCTGCACAGTGCTCTTATAGCCTACCGGGAACATCTCTTCCAAAGGCCTGTGAAACGGAGTTTCTTCGCAGGCCTTATCTGCCTTAAGTAGAACTTCTTCTCTGGGTGTGCTACATTTCCCTAGAGCTGAAAGGTACAAAGTGCGGGCTTCTTTCCAAAGGGCGACTTGGGCCCCACAGCATCTTGCTTCCAGCACTTTGGGAAGCTAAGAAACAACTCGCTCTGCACAGTGCTCTTACAGCCTACGGGGAACATTTCTCACAAAGGCCTGTGAAACGCAGTTTCTTTGCAGGCCTGATCTGGCTGAAGTAGAACTTCTGCTCTGGGTGTGCTACATTGCCCTAGAGCTGAAAGGCACAATGTGCAGGCTTGTTTCCAAAGGGCGAGTTGGGGCAGACAGCATCTTGCCTCAAGCTCTTTGGGAATCTAAGAAACAACTCGCTCTGCACAGTGCTCTTACAGCCTACCGGGAATATCTCTTCCAAAGGCCTGTGAAACGCAGTTTCTTTGCAAGCCTGATCTGGATGAAGTACAACTTCTGCCCTGGGTGTGCTACATTGCCCTAGAGCTGAAAGGCACAACGTGCAGGCTTCTGTCCAAAGGGCGAGTTGGGCCCCACAGCATCTTGCTTCCAGCTCTTTGGGAAGCTAAGAAACAACTCACTCTGCACAGTGCTCTTACAGCCTACCGGGAACTTCTCTTCCAAAGGCCTGTGAAACACAGTTTCTTTGCAGGCCTGATCTGGCTGAAGTAGAACTTCTTCTCTGGGTGTGCTACATTGCCCTAGAGCTGGAAGGCACAACGTGCAGGCTTCTTTCCAAAGGGCGACTTGGGCCCCACAGAATCTTGCTTCCAGCTCTTTGGGAAGCTAAGAAAGAAGTCGCTCTGCACAGTGCTCTTACAGCCTACCGGAAACATCTCTTCCAAAGGCCTGTGAAACGCAGTTTCTTTGCAGGCCTGATCTGGCTGAATTAGAACTTCTGCTCTGGGTGTGCTACATTGCCCTAGAGCTGAAAGGCACAACGTGCAGGCTTCTTTCCAAAGGGCGACTTGGGCCCCACAGCATCTTGCTTCCAGCACTTTGGGAAGCTAAGAAACAACTCGCTCTACACAGTGCTCTTACAGCCTACGCGGAACATCTGTCACAAAGGCCTGTGAAACGCAGTTTCTTTGCAGGCCTGATCTGGCTGAAGTAGAACTTCTGCTCTGGGTGTGCTACATTGCCCTAGAGCTGAAAGGCACAACGTGCAGGCTTCTGTCCAAAGGGCTAGTTGGGCCCCACAGCATCTTGCTTCCAGCTCTTTGGGAAGCTAAGAAACAACTCGCTCTGCACAGTGCTCTTACAGCCTACCGGGAACATCTCTTCCAAAGGCCTGTGAAATGCAGTTTCTTTGCAGGCCTGATCTGGCTGAAGTAGAACATCTGCTCTGGGTGTGCTACATTGCCCTTGAGCTGAAAGGCACAACGTGCAGGCTTCTGTCCAAAGGACGAGACGGGCCACACAGCATCTTGCTTCCAGCTCTTTGGGAAGCTAAGAAACAACTCGCTCTGCACAGTGCTGTTAAATCCTACCGGGAACATCTCTTCCAAAGGCCTGTGAAACGCAGTTTCTTCGCAGGCCTTATCTGCCCTAAGTAGAACTTCAGGTCTGGGTGTGCTACATTGCCCTAGAGCTGAAAGGCACAATGTGCAGGCTTCTTAACAAAGGGCGAGTTGGGCCCCACAGCATCTTGCTTCCAGCTCTTTGGGAAGCTAAGAAACAACTCAGTCTGCACAGTGCTCTTACAGCCTTCCGGGAACATCTCTTCCAAAGGCCTGTGAAACGCAGTTTCTTCGCTGCCTGATCTGGCTGAAGTAGAACTTCTGCTCTGGGTGTGCTACATTGCCCTAGAGCTGAAAGGCACAATGCGCAGGCTTCTTTCCAAAGGGCGAGGTGGGGCCCACAGCATCTTGCTTCCAGCTCTTTGGGAATCTAAGAAACAACTCGCTCTGCACAGTGCTCTTACAGCCTACCGGGAACATCTCTTCCAACGGCCTGTGAAACGCAGTTTCTTTGCAGGCCTGATCTGGATGAAGTACAACTTCTGCTCTGGGTGTGCTACATTGCCCTAGAGCTGAAAGGCACAACGTGCAGGCTTCTTTCCAAAGGGCGAGTTGGGCCCCACAGCATCTTGCTTCCAGCTCTTTGGGAAGCTAAGAAACAACTCACACTGCACAGTGCTCTTACAGCCTTCCGGGAACATCTCTTCCAAAGGCCTGTGAAACGCAGTTTCTTCGCAGCCTGAACTGGCTGAAGTAGAACTTCTGCTCTGGGTGTGCTACATTGCCCTAGAGCTGAAAGGCACAATGTGCAGGCTTCTTTCCAAAGGGCGAGTTGGGGCCCACAGCATCTTGCTTCCAGCTCTTTGGGAATCTAAGAAACATCTCGCTCTGCACAGTGCTCTTACAGCCTACCGGGAACATCTCTTCCAAAGGCCTGTGAAACGCAGTTTCTTTGCAGGCCTGATCTGGCTGAAGTAGAACTTCTGCTCTGGGTGTTCTACATTGCCCTAGAGCTGAAAGGCACAACGTGCAGGCTTCTTTCCCAAGGGCGAGTTGGGCCCCACAGCATCTTGCTTCCAGCTCTTTGGGAAACTAAGAAACAACTCGCTCTGCACAGTGCTCTTACAGCCTTCCGGGAACATCTCTTCCAAAGGCCTGTGAAACGCAGTTTCTTCGCAACCTGATCTGGCAGAAGTAGAACTTCTGCTCTGGGTGTGCTACATTGCCCTAGAGCTGAAAGGCACAATGTGCAGGCTTCTTTCCAAAGGGCGAATTGGGGCAAACAGCATCTTGTTTCCAGCTCTTTGGGAATCTAAGAAACATCTCGCTCTGCACAGTGCTCTTACAGCCTACCGGGAACATCTCTTCAAAGGCCTGTGAAACGCAGTTTCTTTGGAGGCCTGATCTGGATGAAGTACAACTTCTGCTCTGGGTGTGCTACATTGCCCTAGAGCTGAAAGGCACAACGTGCAGGCTTCTGTCCAAAGGGCGAGTTGGGCCCCACAGCATCTTGCTTCCAGCTCTTTGGGAAGCTAAGAAACAACTCGCTCTGCACAGTGCTCTTACAGCCTACCGGGAACATCTCTTCCAAAGGCCTGTGAAACGCAGTTTCTTCGCAGCCTGATCTGGCTGAAGTAGAACTTCTGCTCTGGGTGTGCTACATTTCCCTAGAGCTGAAAGGCACAATGTGCAGGCTTGTTTCCAAAGGGCGAGTTGGGGCAGACAGCATCTTGCCTCAAGCTCTTTGGGAATCTAAGAAACAACTCGCTCTGCACAGTGCTCTTACAGCCTACCGGGAATATCTCTTCCAAAGGCCTGTGAAACGCAGTTTCTTTGCAAGCCTGATCTGGATGAAGTACAACTTCTGCCCTGGGTGTGCTACATTGCCCTAGAGCTGAAAGGCACAACGTGCAGGCTTCTGTCCAAAGGGCGAGTTGGGCCCCACAGCATCTTGCTTCCAGCTCTTTGGGAAGCTAAGAAACAACTCACTCTGCACAGTGCTCTTACAGCCTACCGGGAACTTCTCTTCCAAAGGCCTGTGAAACACAGTTTCTTTGCAGGCCTGATCTGGCTGAAGTAGAACTTCTTCTCTGGGTGTGCTACATTGCCCTAGAGCTGGAAGGCACAACGTGCAGGCTTCTTTCCAAAGGGCGACTTGGGCCCCACAGAATCTTGCTTCCAGCTCTTTGGGAAGCTAAGAAAGAAGTCGCTCTGCACAGTGCTCTTACAGCCTACCGGAAACATCTCTTCCAAAGGCCTGTGAAACGCAGTTTCTTTGCAGGCCTGATCTGGCTGAATTAGAACTTCTGCTCTGGGTGTGCTACATTGCCCTAGAGCTGAAAGGCACAACGTGCAGGCTTCTTTCCAAAGGGCGACTTGGGCCCCACAGCATCTTGCTTCCAGCACTTTGGGAAGCTAAGAAACAACTCGCTCTACACAGTGCTCTTACAGCCTACGGGGAACATCTGTCACAAAGGCCTGTGAAACGCAGTTTCTTTGCAGGCCTGATCTGGCTGAAGTAGAACTTCTGCTCTGGGTGTGCTACATTGCCCTAGAGCTGAAAGGCACAACGTGCAGGCTTCTGTCCAAAGGGCTAGTTGGGCCCCACAGCATCTTGCTTCCAGCTCTTTGGGAAGCTAAGAAACAACTCGCTCTGCACAGTGCTCTTACAGCCTACCGGGAACATCTCTTCCAACGGCCTGTGAAACGCAGTTTCTTTGCAGGCCTGATCTGGATGAAGTACAACTTCTGCTCTGGGTGTGCTACATTGCCCTAGAGCTGAAAGGCACAACGTGCAGGCTTCTTTCCAAAGGGCGAGTTGGGCCCCACAGCATCTTGCTTCCAGCTCTTTGGGAAGCTAAGAAACAACTCACACTGCACAGTGCTCTTACAGCCTTCCGGGAACATCTCTTCCAAAGGCCTGTGAAACGCAGTTTCTTCGCAGCCTGAACTGGCTGAAGTAGAACTTCTGCTCTGGGTGTGCTACATTGCCCTAGAGCTGAAAGGCACAATGTGCAGGCTTCTTTCCAAAGGGCGAGTTGGGGCCCACAGCATCTTGCTTCCAGCTCTTTGGGAATCTAAGAAACATCTCGCTCTGCACAGTGCTCTTACAGCCTACCGGGAACATCTCTTCCAAAGGCCTGTGAAACGCAGTTTCTTTGCAGGCCTGATCTGGCTGAAGTAGAACTTCTGCTCTGGGTGTGCTACATTGCCCTAGAGCTGAAAGGCACAATGTGCAGGCTTATTAACAAAGGGCGAGTTCGGCCCCACAGCATCTTGCTTCCAGCTCTTTGGGAAGCTAAGAAACAACTCGCTCTGCACAGTGCTCATACAGCCTTCCGGGAACATCTCTTCCAAAGGCCTGTGAAACGCAGTTTCTTCGCAGCCTGATCTGGCTGAAGTAGAACTTCTGCTCTGGGTGTGCTACATTGCCCTGGAGCTGAAAGGCACAATGTGCAGGCTTCTTTCCAAAGGGCGAGTTGGGCCCCACAGCATCTTGCCTCCAGCTCTTTGGGAATCTAAGAAACAACTCGCTCTGCACAGTGCTCTTACAGCCTACCGGGAACATCTCTTCCAAAGGCCTCTGAAACGCAGTTTCTTTGCAGGCCTGATCTGGCTGAAGTACAACTTCTGCTCTGGGTGTGCTACATTGCCCTAGAGCTGAAAGGCACAACGTGCAGGCTTCTGTCCAAAGGGCGAGTTGGGCCCCACAGCATCTTGCTTCCAGCTCTTTGGGAAGCTGGGAAACAACTCGCTCTGCACAGTGCTCTTACAGCCTACCGGGAACATCTCTTCCAAAGGCCTGTGAAACGCATTTTCTTTGCAGGCCTGATCTGGTTGAAGTAGAACTTCTGCTGTGGGTGTGCTACATTGCCCTAGAGCTGAAAGGCACATCGTGCAGGCTTCTTTCCCAAGGGCGAGTTGGGCCCCACAGCATCTTGCTTCCAGCTCTTTGGGAAGCTGGGAAACAACTCGCTCTGCACAGTGCTCTTACAGCCTACCGGGAAAATCTCTTCCAAAGGCCTGTGAAACGCAGTTTCTTTGCAGGCCTGCTCTGGCTGAAGTACAACTTCTGCTCTGGGTGTGCTACATTGCCCTAGAGCTGAAAGGCACAACGTGCAGGCTTCTTTCCCAAGGGCGAGTTGGGCTCCACAGCATCTTGCTTCCAGCTCTTTGGGAAGCTAAGAAACAACTCGCTCTGCACAGTGCTCTTCCAGCCTACCGGGAACATCTCTTCCCAAGGCCTGTGAAACTCACTTTCTTTGCAGGCCTGATCTGGCTGAACTAGAACTTCTGCTCTGGGTGTTCTACATTGCACTAGAGCTGAAAGGCACAACGTGCAGGCTTCTTTCCAAAGGGCGACTTGGGCCCCATAGCATCTTGCTTCCAGCTCTTTGTTAAGCTAAGAAACAACTCGCTCTGCACAGTGCTCTTACAGCCTACCGGGAACATCTCTCACAAAGGCCTGTGAAACGCAGTTTCTTTGCAGGCCTGAACTGGCTGAAGTAGAACTTCTGCTCTTTGTCTGCTACTTTTCCCTAGAGCTGAAAGGCACATCGTGCAGGCTTCTTTCCAAAGGGCAAGATGGGCCCCACAGCATCTTGCTTCCAGCTCTTTTGGAAGCTAAGAAACAACTCGCTCTGCACAGTTCTCTTACAGCCTACTGGGAACATCGCTTCCAAAGGCCTGTGAAACGCAGTTTCTTTGCAGGCCTGATCTGGCTGAAGTAGAACTTCTCCTCTGGGTGTGCTACATTGCCCTAGAGCTGAAAGGCACAACGTGAAGGCTTCTTTCCCAAGGGCGACTTGGGCCCCACAGCATCTTGCTTCCAGCACTTTGGGAAGCTAAGAAACAACTCGCTCTGCACAGTGCTCTTACGGCCTACGGGGAACATCTCTCACAAAGGCCTGTGAAACGCAGTTTCTTTGCAGGCCTGATCTGGCTGAAGTAGAACTTCTGCTCTGGGTGTGCTACATTGCCCAAGAGATGAAAGGCACAACGTGCAGGCTTCTTTCCAAAGGGCGACTTGGGCCCCACAGCATCTTGCTTCCAGCTCTTTCGGAAGCTAAGAACCAACTCGCTCTGCACAGTGCTCTTACAGCCTTCCGGGAACATCTCTTCCAAAGGCCTGTGAAACGCAGTTTCTTCGCAGCCTGATCGGGCTGAAGTACAACTTCTGCTCTGGGTGTGCTAAATTGCCCTAGAGCTGAAAGGCACAACGTGCAGGCTTCTTTCCCAAGGGAGAGTTGGGCCCCACAGCATCTTGCTTCCAGCTCTTTGGGAAGCTAAGAAACAACTCGCTCTGCACAGTGCTCTTACAGCCTACCGGGAACATCTCTTCCAAAGGCCTGTGAAACGCAATTTCTTTGCAGGCTTGGTCTGGCTGAAGTAGAACTTCTGCTCTGGGTGTGCTACATTGCCCTAGAGCTGAAAGGCACAACATGCAGGCTTCTTTCCCAAGGGCGAGTTGGGCCCCACAGCATCTTGCTTCCAGGTCTTTGGGAAGCTAAGAAACAACTCGCTCTGCACAGTGCTCTTACAGCATACCGGGAACATCTCTTCCAAAGGCCTGTGAAACGCAGTTTCTTTGCAGGCCTGATCTGGCTGACGTAGAACTTCTGCTCTGGGTGTGCTACATTGCCCTAGAGCTGTAAGGCACATCGAGCAGGATTCTTGCCAAAGGGCGAGTTCGGCCCCACAGCATCTTGCTTCCAGCTCTTTGGGAAGCTAAGAAACAACTCGCTGTGCACAGTGCTCTTACAGCCTACCGGGAACATCTCTTCCAAAGGCCTGTGAAACGCAGTTTCTTTGCAGGCCTGATCTGGCTGAAGTAGAACTTCTGCTCTGGGTGTGCTACATTGCCCTAGAGCTGAAAGGCACAACGTGCAGGCTTCTGTCCAAAGGACGAGTTGGGCCCCACAGCATCTTGCTTCCAGCTCTTTGGGAAGGTAAGAAACAACTCACACTGCACAGTGCTCTTACAGCCTACCGGGAACATCTCTTCCAAAGGCCTGTGAAACGCAGTTTCTTTGCAGGCCTGATCTGTCTGAAGTAGAACTTCTGCTCTGGGTGTGCTACATTGCCCTAGAGCTGAAAGGCACATCATGCTGGCTTCTTTCCAAAGGGCGAGTTGGGCCCTACAGCATCTTGCTTCCAGCTCTTTTGGAAGCTAAGAAACAACTCGCTCTGCACAGTGCTCTTACAGCCTACCGGGAACATCTCTTCCAAAGGCCTCTGAAACGCAGTTTCTTTGCAGGCATGATCTGGATGAAGTACAACGTCTGCTCTGGGTGTGCTACATTGCCCTAGAGCTGAAAGGCACAACGTGCAGGCTTCTTTCCAAAGGGCGACTTGGGCCCCACAGCATCTTGCTTCCAGCTCTTTCGGAAGCTAAGAAACAACTCACTCTGCACAGTGCTCTTACAGCCTACCGGGAACATCTCCTCCAAAGGCCTGTGAAACGCAGTTGCTTTGCAGGCCTGATCTGGATGAAGTACAACTTCTGCTCTGGGTGTGCTACATTGCCCTAGAGCTGAAAGGCACATCATGCAGGCTTCTTTCCAAAGGGCGAGACGGGCCCCACAGCATCTTGCTTCCAACTCTTTGGGAAGCTAAGAGACAACTCGCTCTGCACAGTGCTCTTACAGCCTACCGGGAACATCTCTTCCAAAGGCCTGTGAAACGCAGTTTCTTTGCAGGCCTGATCTGGCTGAAGTGGAACTTCTGCTCTGGGTGTGCTACATTGCCCTAGAGCTGAAAGGCACAACGTGCAGGCTTCTTTCCCAAGGGCGATTTGGGACCCACAGCATCTTGCTTCCAGCTCTTTGGGAAGCTAAGAAACAACTCGCTCTGTACAGTGCTCTTACAGCCTACCGGGAACATCTCTTCCCAAGGCCTGTGAAACGCAGTTTCTTTGCAGGCCTGATCTGGCTGAAGTAGAACTTCTGCTCTGGGTGTTCTACATTGCCCTAGAGCTGAAAGGCACAACGTGCAGGCTTCTTTCCTATGGGCGATTTGGGCCCCATAGCATCTTGCTTGCAGCTCTTTGTTAAGCTATGAAACAACTCGCTCTACACAGTGCTCTTACAGCCTACCGGGAACATCTCTCACAAAGGCCTGTGAAACGCAGTTTCTTTGCAGGCCTGATCTGGCTGAAGTAGAACTTCTGCTCTGGGTCTGCTACTTTTCCCTAGAGCTGAAAGGCACATCGTGCAGGCTTCTTTCCAAAGGGCGAGATGGGCCCCACAGCATCTTGCTTCCAGCTCTTTGGGAAGCTAAGAAACAGCTCGCTCTGCACAGTGCTCTTACAGCCTACCGGGAACATCTCTTCCAAAGGCCTGTGAAACGCAGATTCTTTGCAGGCCTGATCTGGCTGAAGTAGAACTTCTGCTCTGGGTGTGCTACATTGCCCTCGAGCTGAAAGGCACAACGTGCAGGCTTCTGTCCAAAGGGCGAGTTGGGCCCCACAGCATCTTGCTTCCAGCTCTTTGGGAAGCTAAGAATCAACTCGCTCTGCAGAGTGCTCTTACAGCCTACAGGGAACATCTCTTCCAAAGGCCTGTGAAACGCAGTTTCTTTGCAGGCCTGATCTGGATGAAGTTCAACGTCTGCTCTGGGTGTGCTACATTGCCCTAGAGCTGAAAGGCACAACGTGCAGGTTTCTTTCCAAAGGGCGAGTTGGGCCCCACAGCATCTTGCTTCCAGCACTTTGGGAAGCTAAGAAACAACTCGCTCTGGACAGTGCTCTTACAGCCTACCGGGAAAATCTCTTCCAAAGGCCTGTGAAATGCAGTTTCTTTGCAGGCCTGATCTGGCTGAAGTAGAACTTCTGCTCTGGGTGTGCTACAGTGCCCTAGAGCTGAAAGGCACATCGTGCAGGATTCTTTCCAAAGGGCGAGATGGGCCCCACAGAATCTTGCTTCCAGCTCTTTGGGAAGCTAAGAAACAGCTCGCTCTGCACAAGGCTCTTACAGCCTACCGGGAACATCTCTTCCAAAGGCCTGTGAAACGCAGTTTCTTTGAAGGCCTGATCTGGCTGAAGTAGAACTTCTGCTCTGGGTGTGCTACATTGCCCTAGAGCTGAAAGGCACAACGTGCAGGCTTCTGTCCAAAGGGCGAGTTGGGCCCCACAGCATCTTGCTTCCAGCTCTTTGGCAAGCTAAGAAAGAAATCGCTCTGCACAGTGCTCTTATAGCCTACCGGGAACATCTCTTCCATAGGCCTGTGAAACGCTGTTTCTTTGCAGGCCTTATCAGGCTGAAGTAGAACGTCTGCTCTGGGTGTGCTACATTGCCCTTGAGCTGAAAGGCACATCATGCAGGCTTCTTTCCAAAGGTCGAGATGGGCCCCACAGCACCTTGCTTCCAGCACTTTGTGAAGCTAAGAAACAACCCGCTCTGCACAGTGCTCTTACAGCCTACCGGGAACATCTCTTCCAAAGGCCTGTGAAACGCAGTTTCTTTGCAGGCCTGATCTGGATGAAGTACAACTTCTGCTCTGGGTGTGCTACATTGCCCTAGAGCTGAAAGGCACAACGTGCAGGCTTCTGTCCAAAGGGCGAGTTGGGCCCCACAGCATCTTGCTTCCAGCTCTTTGGGAAGCTAAGAAACAACTCGCTCTGCACAGTGCCTTACAGCCTACCAGGAACATCTCTTCCAAAGGCCTGTGAAACGCAGTTTCTTTGCAGGCCTGATCTGGATGAAGTACAACTTCTGCTCTGGGTGTGCTACATTGCCCTAGAGCTGAAAGGCACAAAGTGCAGGCTTCTTTCCAAAGGGCGACTTGGGCCCCAGAGCATCTTGCTTCCAGCACTTTGGGAAGCTAAGAAACAACTCGCT
This sequence comes from Equus caballus, assembly GCF_041296265.1. Taxonomy (NCBI): domain Eukaryota; kingdom Metazoa; phylum Chordata; class Mammalia; order Perissodactyla; family Equidae; genus Equus; species Equus caballus. The sequence continues at coordinate 26,184,671 of NC_091687.1, forward strand.
CTGCACAGTGCTCTTACAGCCTACGGGGAACATTTCTCACAAAGGCCTGTGAAACGCAGTTTCTTTGCAGGCCTGATCTGGCTGAAGTAGAACTTCTGCTCTGGGTGTGCTACTTTTCCCTTGAGCTGAAAGGCACAACGTGCAGGCTTCTTTCCAAAGGGCGACTTGGGCCCCACAGCATCTTGCTTCCAGCTTTTTGGGAAGCTAAGAAACAACTCGCTCTGCACAGTGCTCTTACAGCCTACCGGGAACATCTCTTCCAAAGGCCTGTGAAACGCAGTTTCTTTGCAGGCCTGATCAGGCTGAAGTACAACTTCTGCTCTGGTTGTGCTACATTTCCCTAGAGCTGAAAGGCACAACGTGCAGGCTTCTTTCCCAAGGGCGAGTTGGGCCCCACAGCATCTTGCTTCCAGCTCTTTGGGAAGCTAAGAAACAACTCGCTCTATACAGTGCTCTTACAGCCTACCGGGAACATGTCTTCCATAGGCCTGTGAAACGCTGTTTCTTTGCAGGCCTTATCTGGCTGAAGTAGAACGTCTGCTCTGGGTGTGCTACATTGCCCTTGAGCTGAAAGGCACATCGTGCAGGCTTATTTCCAAAGGTCGAGATGGGCCCCACAGTATCTTGCTTCCAGCTCTTTGGGAAGCTAAGAAACAACTCGCTCTGCACAGTGCTCTTACAGCCTACCGGGAACATCTCTTCCAAAGGCCTGTGAAACGCAGTTTCTTTGCAGGCCTGCTCTGGCTGAAGTACAACTTCTGCTCTGGGTGTGCTACATTGCCCTAGAGCTGAAAGGCACAACGTGCAGGCTTCTGTCCAAAGGGCGAGTTGGGCCCCACAGCATCTTGCTTCCAGCTCTTTGGCAAGCTAAGAAACAACTCGCTCTGCACAGTGCTCTTACAGCCTACCGGGAAAATCTCTTCCAAAGGCCTGTGAAACGCAGTTTCTTTGCAGGTCTGCTCTGGCTGAAGTACAACTTGTGGTCTGGGTGTGCTAAATTGCCCTAGAGCTGAAAGGCACAACGTGCAGGCTTCTTAACAAAGGACGAGTTGGGCCCCACAGCATCTTGCTTCCAGCTCTTTGGGAAACTAAGAAACAACTCGCTCTGCACAGTGCTCTTACAGCCTTCCGGGAACATCTCTTCCAAAGGCCTGTGAAACGCAGTTTCTTCGCAACCTGATCTGGCAGAAGTAGAACTTCTGCTCTGGGTGTGCTACATTGCCCTAGAGCTGAAAGGCACAATGTGCAGGCTTCTTTCCAAAGGGCGAGTTGGGGCCCACAGCATCTTGCTTCCAGCTCTTTGGGAAGCTAAGAAACAACTCACTCTGCACAGTGCTCTTACAGCCTATCGGGAACTTCTCTTCCAAAGGCCTGTGAAACGCAGTTTCTTTGCAGGCCTGATCTGGCTGAAGTAGAACTTCTGCTCTGGGTGTGCTACATTGCCCTACAGCTGGAAGGCACAACGTGCAGGCTTCTTTCCAAAGGGCGACTTGGGCCCCACAGAATCTTGCTTCCAGCTCTTTGGGAAGCTAAGAAACAACTCGCTCTGCACAGTGCTCTTACAGCCTACCGGAAACATCTCTTCCAAAGGCCTGTGAAACGCAGTTTATTTGCAGGCCTGATCTGGCTGAAGTAGAACTTCTGCTCTGGGTGTGCTACATTGCCCTAGAGCTGAAAGGCACAACGTGCAGGCTTCTTTCCAAAGGGCGAGTTGGGCCCCACAGCATCTTGCTTCCAGCTCTTTGGGAATCTAAGAAACAACACGCTCTGCACTGTGCTCTTACAGCCTACCGGGAACATCTCTTCCAAAGACCTGTGAAACGCAGTTTCTTTGCAGGCCTGATCTGGCTGAAGTAGAACTTCTGCTCTGGGTGTGCTACATTACCCTAGAGCTGAAAGGCACAACGTCCAGGCTTCTTTCCCAAGGGCGAGTTGGGTCCCACAGCATCTTGCTTCCAGCTATTGGGAGCTGGGAAACAACTCGCTCTGCACAGTGCTCTTACAGCCTACCGGGAACATCTCTTCCAAAGTCCTGTGAAACACAGTTTCTTTGCAGGCCTGATCTGGATGAAGTACAACTTCTGCTCTGGGTGTGCTACATTGCCCTAGAGCTGAAAGGCACAATGTGCAGGCTTCTGTCCAAAAGGCGAGTTGGGCCCCACAGCATCTTGCTTCCAGCTCTTTGGGAAGCTAAGAAACAACTCGCTCTGCACAGTGCTCTTACAGCCTTCCGGGAACATCTCTTCCAAAGGCCTGTGAAACGCAGTTTCTTCGCTGCCTGATCTGGGTGAAGTAGAACTTCTGCTCTGGGTGTGCTACATTGCCCTAGAGCTGAAAGGCACAATGTGCAGGCTTCTTTCCAAATGGCGAGTTGGGGCCCACAGCATCTTGCTTCCAGCTCTTTGGGAATCTAAGAAACAACTCGCTCTGCACAGTGCTCTTACAGCCTACCGGGAACATCTCTTGCAAAGGCCTGTGAAACGCAGTTTCTTTGCAGGCCTGATCTGGATGAAGTACAACTTCTGCTCTGGGTGTGCTACATTGCCCTAGAGCTGAAAGGCACAACGTGCAGGCTTCTGTCCAAAGGGCGAGTTGGGCCCCACAGCATCTTGCTTCCAGCTCTTTGGGAAGCTAAGAAACAACTCACACTGCACAGTGCTCTTACAGCCTTCCGGGAACATCTCTTCCAATGGCCTGTGAAACGCAGTTTCTTCGCAGCCTGATCTGGCTGAAGTAGAACTTCTGCTCTGGGTGTGCTACATTGCCCTAGAGCTGAAAGGCACAACGTGCAGGCTTCTGTCCAAAGGGCGAGTTGGGCCCCACAGCATCTTGCTTCCAGCTCTTGGTGAATCTAAGAAACAACTCGCTCTGCACTGTGCTCTTACAGCCTACCGGGAACATCTCTTCCAAAGACCTGTGAAACGCAGTTTCTTTGCAGGCATGATCTGGATGAAGTAGAACTTCTGCTCTGGGTGTGCTACATTGCCCTAGAGCTGAAAGGCACAACGTGCAGGCTTCTGTCCAAAGGGAGAGATGGGCCCCACAGCACCTAGCTTCCAGCTCTTTGGGAAGCTAAGAAACAACTCGCTCTGCACAGTGCTCTTACAGCCTACCGGGAGCATCTCTTCCAAAGGCCTGTGAAACGCAGTTTCTTTGCAGGCCTGATCTGGATGAAGTACAACGTCTGCTCTGGGTGTGCTACATTGCCCTAGAGCTGAAAGGCACAACGTGCAGGCTTCTTTCCAATGGGCGAGTTGGGCCCCACAGCATCTTGCTTCCAGCTCTTTGGCAAGCTAAGAAACAACTCGCTCTGCACAGTGCTCTTACAGCCTACCGGGAACATCTCTACCAAAGGCCTGTGAAACGCAGTTTATTTTCAGGCCTGATCTGGCTGAAGTAGAACTTCTGCTCTGGGTGTGCTACATTGCCCTAGAGCTGAAAGGCACAACGTGCAGGCTTCTTTCCCAAGGGCGAGTTGGGTCCCACAGCATCTTGCTTCCAGCTATTGGGAAGCTGGGAAACCACTCGCTCTGCACAGTGCTCTTACAGCCTACCGGGAACATCTCTTCCAAAGGCCTGTGAAACGCAGTTTCTTTGCAGGCCTGATCTGGCTGAAGTAGAACTTCTGCTCTGGGTGTGCTACATTGCCCTAGAGCTGAAAGGCACAACGTGCAGGCTTCTTTCCAAAGGGCGAGTTGGGCATCACAGCATATTGCTTCCAGCTCTTTGGGAAGCTAAGAAACAACTCGCTCTGCACAGTGCTCTTACAGCCTACCGGGAACATCTCTATCAAAGGCCTGTGAAACGCAGTTTCTTTGCAGGCCTGATCTGGCTGAAGTAGAACTTCTGCTCTGCTTGTGCTACATTACCCTAGAGCTGAAAGGCACAGCATGCAGGCTTCTTTCCAAAGGGTGAGTTGGGCCCCACAGCATCTTGCTTCCAGCTCTTTGGGAAGCTAAGAATCAACTCGCTCTGCACAGTGCTATTACAGCCTACCGGGAACATCTCTTCCAAAGGCGTGTGAAACGCAGTTTCTTCGCAGGCCTTATCTGGCTGAAGTAGAACTTCTGCTCTGGGTGTGCTACATTTCCCTAGAGCTGAAAGGCACAAAGTGCAGGCTTCTTTCCAAAGGGAGACTTGGCCCCACAGCATCTTGCTTCCAGCTCTTTGGGAAGCTAAGAAACAACTCGCTCTGCACAGTGCTCTTACAGCCTACTGGAAACATCTCTTCCAAAGGCCTGTGAAACGCCGTTTCTTTGCAGGCCTGATCTGGCTGAAGTAGAACTTCTGCTCTGGGTGTGCTACATTGCCCTAGAGATGAAAGGCACAACGTGCAGGCTTCTTTCCAAAGGGCGAGTTGGGCCCCACAGCATCTTGCTTCCAGCTCTTTGGGAAGCTAAGAAACAACTCGCTCTGCACAGTGCTCTTACAGCCTACTGGGAACATCTCTTCCAAAGGCCTGTGAAACGCAGTTTCTTTGCAGGCCTGATCTGGCTGAAGTAGAACTTCTGCTCTGGGTGTGCTACATTGACCTAGAGCTGAAAGGCACATCGTGCAGGCTTCTTTCCCAAGGGCGAGTCGGGCCCCACAGCATCTTGCTTCCAGCTCTTTGGGAAGCTAAGAAACAACTCGCTCTGCACAGTGCTCTTACAGCCTACCGGGAACATGTCTTGCAAAGGCCTGTGAAACGCAGTTTCTTTGCAGGCCTGATCTGGCTGAAGTAGAACTTCTGCTCTGGGTGTGCTACATTGCCCTAGAGCTGAAAGGCACAACGTGCAGGCTTCTGTCCAAAGGGCGAGATGGGCCCCACAGCACCTTGCTTCCCGCTCTTTGGGAAGCTAAGAAACAACTCGCTCTGCACAGTGCTCTTACAGCCTACCGGGAACATCTCTTCCAAAGGCCTGTGAAACGCAGTTTCTTTGCAGGCCTGATCTGGATGAAGTACAACGTCTGCTCTGGGTGTGCTACATTGCCCTAGAGCTGAAAGGCACAACGTGCAGGCTTCTTTCCAATGGGCGAGTTGGGCCCCACAGCATCTTGCTTCCAGCTCTTTGGCAAGCTAAGAAACAACTCGCTCTGCACAGTGCTCTTACAGCCTACCGGGAACATCTCTACCAAAGGCCTGTGAAACGCAGTTTATTTTCAGGCCTGATCTGGCTGAAGTAGAACTTCTGCTCTGGGTGTGCTACATTGCCCTAGAGCTGAAAGGCACAACGTGCAGGCTTCTTTCCCAAGGGCGAGTTGGGTCCCACAGCATCTTGCTTCCAGCTATTGGGAAGCTGGGAAACAACTCGCTCTGCACAGTGCTCTTACAGCCTACCGGCAACATCTCTTCCAAAGGCCTGTGAAACGCAGTTTCTTTGCAGGCCTGATCTGGCTGAAGTAGAACTTCTGCTCTGGGTGTGTTACATTGCCCTAGAGATGAAAGGCACAACGTGCAGGCTTCTTTCCCAAGCGCGAGTTGGGCCCCACAGCATCTTGCTTCCAGCTCTTTGGGAAGCTAAGAAACAACTCGCTCTGCACAGTGCTCTTACAGCCTACCGGGAACATCTCTTCCAAAGGCCTGTGAAACGCCGGTTCTTTGCAGGCCTGATCTGGCTGAAGTAGAACTTCTGCTCTGGGTGTGCTACATTGCCCTAGAGCTGAAAGGCACATCGTGCAGGATTCTTGCCAAAGGGCGAGATGGGCCCCACAGCATCTTGCTTCCAGCTCTTTGGGAAGCTAAGAAACAGCTCGCTCTGCACAGTGCTCTTACAGCCTACCGGGAACATCTCTACCAAAGGCCTGTGAAACGCAGTTTCTTTGCAGGCCTGATCTGGATGAAGTAGAACTTCTGCTCTGGGTGTGCTACATTGCCCTAGAGCTGAAAGGCACAACGTGCAGGCTTCTTTCCCAAGTGCGAGTTGGGTCCCACAGCATCTTGCTTCCAGCTATTGGGAAGCTGGGAAACAACTCGCTCTGCACAGTGTTCTTACAGCCTACCGGGAACATCTCTTCCAAAGGCCTGTGAAACGCAGTTTCTTTGCAGGCCTGATCTGGCTGAAGTAGAACTTCTGCTCTGGGTGTGCTACATTGCCCTAGAGGTGAAAGGCACAACGTGCAGGGTTCTTTCCAAAGGTCGAGTTGGGCCTCACAGCATCTTGCTTCCAGCTCTTTGGGAAGCTAAGAAACAACTCGCTCTGCACAGTTCTCTTACAGCCTACCGGGAACATCTCTTCCAAAGGCCTGTGAAATGCAGTTTCTTAGCAGGCCTGATCTGGCTGAAGTAGAACTTCTGCTCTGAGTGTGCTACATTGCCCTAGAGCTGAAAGGCACAATGTGCAGGCTTCTTTCCAAAGGGCGAGTTGGGCCCCACAGCATCTTGCTTCCAGCTCTTTGGGAAGCTAAGAAACAACTCGCTCTGCACAGTGCTCTTACAGCCTACCGGAAACATCTCTTCCAAAGGCCTGTGAAACGCAGTTTCTTTGCACACCTTATCTGGCTGAAGTAGAACTTCTGCTCTGGGTGTAATACATTGCCCTAGAGCTGAAAGGCACAACGTGCAGGCTTCTTTCCCAGGGGCGAGTTGGGCCCCGCAGCATCTTGCTTCCAGCTCTTTGGGAAGCTAAGAAACAAGTCGATCTGCACAGTGCTCTTACAGCCTACCGGGAACATCTCTTCCAAAGGCCTGTGAAACGCAGTTTCTTTGCAGGCCTGATCTGGCTGAAGTAGAACTTCTGCTCTGGGTGTGCTACAGTGCCCTAGAGCTGAAAGTCACATCGTGCAGGCTTCTTTCCAAAGGGCGAGATGGGCCCCACAGCATCTTGCTTCCAGCTCTTTGGGAAGCTAAGAAACAGCTCGCTCTGCACAGTGCTCTTACAGCCTACCGGGAACATCTCTTCCAAAGGCCTGTGAAACGCAGTTTCTTTGCAGGCCTGATCTGGATGAAGTAGAACTTCTGCTCTGGGTGTGCTACATTGCCCTAGAGCTGAAAGGCACAACGTGCAGGCTTCTGTCCAAAGGGCGAGTTGGGCCCCACAGCACCTTGCTTCCAGCTCTTTGGGAAGCTAAGAAACAACTCGCTCTGCCCAGTGCTCTTACAGCCTACCGGGAACATCTCTTCCAAAGGCCTGTGAAACGCAGTTTCTTTGCATGCCTGATCTGGATGAAGTACAACGTCTGCTCTGGGTGTGCTACATTGCCCTAGAGCTGAAAGGCACAACGTGCAGGCTTCTTTCCAAAGGGCGAGTTGGGCCCCACCGCATCTTGCTTCCAGCTCTTTGGCAAGCTAAGAAACAACTCGCTCTGCACAGTGCTCTTACAGCCCACCGGGAACATCTCTACCAAAGGCCTGTGAAACGCAGTTTCTTTGCAGGCCTGAAGTGGCTGAAGTAGAACTTCTGCTCTGGGTGTGCTACTTTTCCCTAGAGCTGAAAGGCAGAACGTGCAGGCTTGTTTCCAAAGGGCGAGTTGGCCCCACAGCATCTTGCTTCCAGCTCTTTGGGAAGCTGGGAAAAAACTCGCTCTGCACAGTGCTCTTACAGCCTACCGGGAAAATCTCTTCCAAAGGCCTGTGAAACGCAGTTTCTTTGCAGGCCTGATCTGGCTGAAGTAGAACTTCTGCTCTGGGTGTGCTACATTTCCCTAGAGCTGAAAGGCACAAAGTGCAGGCTTCTTTCCAAAGGGAGACTTGGCCCCACAGCATCTTGCTTCCAGCTCTTTGGGAAGCTAAGAAACAACTCGCTCTGCACAGTGCTCTTACAGCCTACTGGAAACATCTCTTCCAAAGGCCTGTGAAACGCCGTTTCTTTGCAGGCCTGATCTGGGTGAAGTAGAACTTCTGCTCTGGGTGTGCTACATTGCCCTAGAGATGAAAGGCACAACGTGCAGGCTTCTTTCCAAAGGGCGAGTTGGGCCCCACAGCATCCTGCTTCCAGCTCTTTGGGAAGCTGGGAAAAAACTCGCTCTGCACAGTGCTCTTACAGCCTACCGGGAACATCTCTTCCAAAGGCCTGTGAAACGCAGTTTCTTTGCAGGCCTGATCTGGCTGAAGTAGAACTTCTGCTCTGGGTGTGCTACATTGCCCTAGAGCTGAAAGGCTCAACGTGCAGGCTTCTTTCCAAAGGGCGAGTTGGGCATCACAGCATATTGCTTCCAGCTCTTTGGGAAGCTAAGAAACAACTCGCTCTGCACAGTGCTCTTACAGCCTACCGGGAACATCTCTTCCAAAGGCCTGTGAAACGCAGTTTCTTTGCAGGCCTGATCTGGCTGAAGTAGAACTTCTGCTCTGGGTGTGCTACAGTGCCCTAGAGCTGAAAGTCACAACGTGCAGGCTTCTTTCCAAAGCGCGACTTTGGCCCCACAGCATCTTGCTTCCAGCTCTTGGGAAGCTGGGAAACAACTCGCTCTGCACACTGCTCTTACAGCCTACCGGGAACATCTCTTCCAAAGGCCTGTGAAACGCAGTTTCTTTGCAGGCCTGATCTGGCTGAAGTAGAACTTCTGCTCTGCTTGTGCTACATTACCCTAGAGATGAATGGCAAAACGTGCAGGCTTCTTTCCAAAGGGCGAGTTGGGCCCCACAGCATCTTGCTTCCAGCTCTTTGGGAAGCTAAGAAACAACTCGCTCTGCACAGTGCTCTTACAGCCTACTGGGAACATCTCTTCCAAAGGCCTGTGAAACGCAGTTTCTTTGCAGGCCTGATCTGGCTGAAGTAGAACTTCTGCTCTGGGTGTGCTACATTGCCCTAGAGCTGAAAGGCACATCGTGCAGGCTTCTTTCCCAAGGGCGAGTCGGGCCCCACAGCATCTTGCTTCCAGCTCTTTGGGAAGCTAAGAAACAACTCGCTCTGCACAGTGCTCTTACAGCCTACCGGGAACATGTCTTGCAAAGGCCTGTGAAACGCAGTTTCTTTGCAGGCCTGATCTGGCTGAAGTAGAACTTCTGCTCTGGGTGTGCTACATTGCCCTAGAGCTGAAAGGCACATCGTGCAGGATTCTTTCCAAAGGGCGAGATGGGCCCCACAGCATCTTGCTTCCAGCTCTTTGGGAAGCTAAGAAACAGCTCGCTCTGCACAGTGCTCTTACAGCCTACCGGGAACATCTCTACCAAAGGCCTGTGAAACGCAGTTTCTTTGCAGGCCTGATCTGGATGAAGTAGAACTTCTGCTCTGGGTGTGCTACATTGCCCTAGAGCTGAAAGGCACAACGTGCAGGCTTCTTTCCCAAGTGCGAGTTGGGTCCCACAGCATCTTGCTTCCAGCTATTGGGAAGCTGGGAAACAACTCGCTCTGCACAGTGCTCTTACAGCCTACCGGGAACATCTCTTCCAAAGGCCTGTGAAACGCAGTTTCTTTGCAGGCCTGATCTGGCTGAAGTAGAACTTCTGCTCTGGGTGTGCTACATTGCCCTAGAGGTGAAAGGCACAACGTGCAGGGTTCTTTCCAAAGGTCGAGTTGGGCCTCACAGCATCTTGCTTCCAGCTCTTTGGGAAGCTAAGAAACAACTCGCTCTGCACAGTTCTCTTACAGCCTACCGGGAACATCTCTTCCAAAGGCCTGTGAAATGCAGTTTCTTAGCAGGCCTGATCTGGCTGAAGTAGAACTTCTGCTCTGAGTGTGCTACATTGCCCTAGAGCTGAAAGGCACAACGTGCAGGCTTCTTTCCAAAGGGCGAGTTGGGCCCCACAGCATCTTGCTTCCAGCTCTTTGGGAAGCTAAGAAACAACTCGCTCTGCACAGTGCTCTTACAGCCTACCGGAAACATCTCTTCCAAAGGCCTGTGAAACGCAGTTTCTTTGCACACCTTATCTGGCTGAAGTAGAACTTCTGCTCTGGGTGTAATACATTGCCCTAGAGCTGAAAGGCACTACGTGCAGGCTTCTTTCCCAGGGGCGAGTTGGGCCCCGCAGCATCTTGCTTCCAGCTCTTTGGGAAGCTAAGAAACAAGTCGATCTGCACAGTGCTCTTACAGCCTACCGGGAACATCTCTTCCAAAGGCCTGTGAAACGCAGTTTCTTTGCAGGCCTGATCTGGCTGAAGTAGAACTTCTGCTCTGGGTGTGCTACAGTGCCCTAGAGCTGAAAGTCACATCGTGCAGGCTTCTTTCCAAAGGGCGAGATGGGCCCCACAGCATCTTGCTTCCAGCTCTTTGGGAAGCTAAGAAACAGCTCGCTCTGCACAGTGCTCTTACAGCCTACCGGGAACAACTCTTCCAAAGGCCTGTGAAACGCAGTTTCTTTGCAGGCCTGATCTGGATGAAGTAGAACTTCTGCTCTGGGTGTGCTACATTGCCCTAGAGCTGAAAGGCACAACGTGCAGGCTTCTGTCCAAAGGGCGAGTTGGGCCCCACAGCACCTTGCTTCCAGCTCTTTGGGAAGCTAAGAAACAACTCGCTCTGCCCAGTGCTCTTACAGCCTACCGGGAACATCTCTTCCAAAGGCCTGTGAAACGCAGTTTCTTTGCATGCCTGATCTGGATGAAGTACAACGTCTGCTCTGGGTGTGCTACATTGCCCTAGAGCTGAAAGGCACAACGTGCAGGCTTCTTTCCAAAGGGCGAGTTGGGCCCCACCGCATCTTGCTTCCAGCTCTTTGGCAAGCTAAGAAACAACTCGCTCTGCACAGTGCTCTTACAGCCCACCGGGAACATCTCTACCAAAGGCCTGTGAAACGCAGTTTCTTTGCAGGCCTGAAGTGGCTGAAGTAGAACTTCTGCTCTGGGTGTGCTACTTTTCCCTAGAGCTGAAAGGCAGAACGTGCAGGCTTGTTTCCAAAGGGCGAGTTGGCCCCACAGCATCTTGCTTCCAGCTCTTTGGGAAGCTGGGAAAAAACTCGCTCTGCACAGTGCTCTTACAGCCTACCGGGAAAATCTCTTCCAAAGGCCTGTGAAACGCAGTTTCTTTGCAGGCCTGATCTGGCTGAAGTAGAACTTCTGCTCTGGGTGTGCTACATTTCCCTAGAGCTGAAAGGCACAAAGTGCAGGCTTCTTTCCAAAGGGAGACTTGGCCCCACAGCATCTTGCTTCCAGCTCTTTGGGAAGCTAAGAAACAACTCGCTCTGCACAGTGCTCTTACAGCCTACTGGAAACATCTCTTCCAAAGGCCTGTGAAACGCCGTTTCTTTGCAGGCCTGATCTGGCTGAAGTAGAACTTCTGCTCTGGGTGTGCTACATTGCCCTAGAGATGAAAGGCACAACGTGCAGGCTTCTTTCCAAAGGGCGAGTTGGGCCCCACAGCATCTTGCTTCCAGCTCTTTGGGAAGCTAAGAAACAACTCGCTCTGCACAGTGCTCTTACAGCCTACCGGGAACATCTGTTCCAAAGGCCTGTGAAACGCAGTTTCTTTGCAGGCCTGATCTGGCTGAAGTAGAACTTCTGCTCTGGGTGTGCTACATTGCCCTAGAGCTGAAAGGCACATCGTGCAGGCTTCTTTCCCAAGGGCGAGTTGGGCCCCACAGCATCTTGCTTCCAGCTCTTTGGGAAGCTGGGAAAAAACTCGCTCTGCACAGTGCTCTTACAGCCTACCGGGAAAATCTCTTCCAAAGGCCTGTGAAACGCAGTTTCTTTGCAGGCCTGATCTGGATGAAGTAGAACTTCTGCTCTGGGTGTGCTACATTGCCCTAGAGCTGAAAGGCACAACGTGCAGGCTTCTGTCCAAAGGGCGAGATGGGCCCCACAGCACCTTGCTTCCAGCTCTTTGGGAAGCTAAGAAACAACTCGCTCTGCACAGTGCTCTTACAGCCTACCGGGAGCATCTCTTCCAAAGGCCTGTGAAACGCAGTTTCTTTGCAGGCCTGATCTGGATGAAGTACAACGTCTGCTCTGGGTGTGCTACATTGCCCTAGAGCTGAAAGGCACAACGTGCAGGCTTCTTTCCAAGGGGCGAGTTGGGCCCCACAGCATCTTGCTTCCAGCTCTTTGGCAAGCTAAGAAACAACTCGCTCTGCACAGTGCTCTTACAGCCTACCGGGAACATCTCTACCAAAGGCCTGTGAAACGCAGTTTATTTTCAGGCCTGATCTGGCTGAAGTAGAACTTCTGCTCTGGGTGTGCTACATTGCCCTAGAGCTGAAAGGCACAACGTGCAGGCTTCTTTCCCCAGGGCGATTTGGGTCCCACAGCATCTTGCTTCCAGCTATTGGGAAGCTGGGAAACAACTCGCTCTGCACAGTGCTCTTACAGCCTACCGGGAACATCTCTTCCAAAGGCCTGTGAAACGCAGTTTCTTTGCAGGCCTGATCTGGCTGAAGTAGAACTTCTGCTCTGGGTGTGCTACATTGCCCTAGAGCTGAAAGGCACAACGTGCAGGCTTCTTTCCAAAGGGCGAGTTGGGCCTTACAGCATATTGCTTACAGCTCTTTGGGAAGCTAAGAAACAACTCGCTCTGCACAGTGCTCTTACAGCCTACCGGGAACATCTCTTCCAAAGGCCTGTGAAACGCAGTTTCTTTGCAGGCCTGATCTGGCTGAAGTAGAACTTCTGCTCTGGGTGTGCTACATTGCCCTAGAGGTGAAAGGCACAACGTGCAGGCTTCTTTCCAAAGGTCGAGTTGGGCCTCACAGCATCTTGCTTCCAGCTCTTTGGGAAGCTAAGAAACAACTCGCTCTGCACAGTGCTCTTACAGCCTACCGGGAACATCTCTTCCAAAGGCATGTGAAATGCAGTTTCTTAGCAGGCCTGATCTGGCTGAAGTAGAACTTCTGCTCTGAGTGTGCTACATTGCCCTAGAGCTGAAAGGCACAACGTGCAGGCTTCTTTCCAAAGGGCGAATTCGCCCCCACAGAATCTTGCTTCCAGCTCTTTGGGAAGCTAAGAAACAACTCGCTCTGCACAGTGCTCTTACAGCCTACGGGGAACATCTGTCACAAAGGCCTGTGAAACGCAGTTTCTTTGCAGGCCTGATCTGGCTGAAGTAGAACTTCTGCTCTGGGTGTGCTACATTGCCCTAGAGCTGAAAGGCACAACGTGCAGGCTTCTGTCCAAAGGGCTAGTTGGGCCCCACAGCATCTTGCTTCCAGCTCTTTGGGAAGCTAAGAAACAACTCGCTCTGCACAGTGCTCTTACAGCCTACCGGGAACATCTCTTCCAAAGGCCTGTGAAACGCAGTTTCTTTGCAGGCCTGATCTGGCTGAAGTAGAACATCTGCTCTGGGTGTGCTACATTGCCCTTGAGCTGAAAGGCACAACGTGCAGGCTTCTGTCCAAAGGACGAGACGGGCCCCACAGCATCTTGCTTTCAGCTCTTTGGGAAGCTAAGAAACAACTCGCTCTGCACAGTGCTGTTAAATCCTACCGGGAACATCTCTTCCAAAGGCCTGTGAAACGCAGTTTCTTCGCAGGCCTTATCTGCCCTAAGTAGAACTTCAGCTCTGGGTGTGCTACATTGCCCTAGAGCTGAAAGGCACAATGTGCAGGCTTCTTAACAAAGGGCGAGTTGGGCCCCACAGCATCTTGCTTCCAGCTCTTTGGGAAGCTAAGAAACAACTCACTCTGCACAGTGCTCTTACAGCCTTCCGGGAACATCTCTTCCAAAGGCCTGTGAAACGCAGTTTCTTCGCTGCCTGATCTGGCTGAAGTAGAACTTCTGCTCTGGGTGTGCTACATTGCCCTAGAGCTGAAAGGCACAATGTGCAGGCTTCTTTCCAAAGGGCGAGGTGGGGCCCACAGCATCTTGCTTCCAGCTCTTTGGGAATCTAAGAAACAACTCGCTCTGCACAGTGCTCTTACAGCCTACCGGGAACATCTCTTCCAAAGGCCTGTGAAACGCAGTTTCTTTGCAGGCCTGATCTGGATGAAGTACAACTTCTGCTCTGGGTGTGCTACATTGCCCTAGAGCTGAAAGGCACCACGTGCAGGCTTCTTTCCAAAGGGCGGGTTGGGCCCCAAAGCATCTTGCTTCCAGCTCTTTGGGAAGCTAAGAAACAACTCGCTCTGCACTGTGCTCTTACAGCCTACCGGGAACATCTCTTCCAAAGGCCTGTGAAACGCAGTTTCTTTGCAGGCCTGATCTGGATGAAGTAGAACTTCTGCTCTGGGTGTGCTACATTGCCCTAGAGCTGAAAGGCACAACGTGCAGGCTTCTGTCCAAAGGGCGAGTTGGGCCCCACAGCATCTTGCTTCCAGCTCTTTGGGAAGCTAAGAAACAACTCGCTCTGCACAGTGCTCTTACAGCCTACCGGGAACATCTCTTCCAAAGGCCTGTGAAACGCAGTTTCTTTGCAGGCCTGATCTGGCTGAAGTAGAACTTCTGCTCTGGGTGTGCTACATTGCCCTTGAGCTGAAAGGCACAACGTGCAGGCTTCTGTCCAAAGGGCGAGTTGGGCCCCACAGCATCTTGCTTCCAGCTCTTTGGGAAGCTAAGAAACAACTCGCTCTGCACAGTGCTGTTAAATCCTACCGGGAACATCTCTTCCAAAGGCCTGTGAAACGCAGTTTCTTCGCAGGCCTTATCTGCCCTAATTAGAACTTCAGCTCTGGGTGTGCTACATTGCCCTAGAGCTGAAAGGCACAATGTGCAGGATTCTTAACAAAGGGCGAGTTGGGCCCCACAGCATCTTGCTTCCAGCTCTTTGGGAGGCTAAGAAACAACTCGCTCTGCACAGTGCTCTTACAGCCTTCCGGGAACATCTCTTCCAAAGGCCTGTGAAACGCAGTTTCTTCGCTGCCTGATCTGGGTGAAGTAGAACTTCTGCTCTGGGTGTGCTACATTGCCCTAGAGCTGAAAGGCACAATGTGCAGGCTTCTTTCCAAATGGCGAGTTGGGGCCCACAGCATCTTGCTTCCAGCTCTTTGGGAATCTAAGAAACAACTCGCTCTGCACAGTGCTCTTACAGCCTACCGGGAACATCTCTTCCAAAGGCCTGTGAAACGCAGTTTCTTTGCAGGCCTGATCTGGATGAAGTACAACTTCTGCTCTGGGTGTGCTACATTGCCCTAGAGCTGAAAGGCACAACGTGCAGGCTTCTGTCCAAAGGGCGAGTTGGGCCCCACAGCATCTTGCTTCCAGCTCTTTGGGAAGCTAAGAAACAACTCACACTGCACCATGCTCTTACAGCCTTCCGGGAACATCTCTTCCAAAGGCCTGTGAAACGCAGTTTCTTCGCAGCCTGATCTGGCTGAAGTAGAACTTCTGCTCTGGGTGTGCTACATTGCCCTAGAGCTGAAAGGCACAACGTGCAGGCTTCTGTCCAAAGGGCGAGTTGGGCCCCACAGCATCTTGCTTCCAGCTCTTTGGGAAGCTAAGAAACAACTCGCTCTGCATAGTGCTCTTACAGCCTACCGGGAACATCTCTTCCAAAGGCCTGTGAAACGCAGTTTCTTTGCAGGCCTGATCTGGCTGAAGTAGAACATCTGCTCTGGGTGTGCTACATTGCCCTTGAGCTGAAAGGCACAACGTGCAGGCTTCTGTCCAAAGGGCGAGTTGGGCCCCACAGCATCTTGCTTCCAGCTCTTTGGGAAGCTAAGAAACAACTCGCTCTGCACAGTGCTGTTAAATCCTACCGGGAACATCTCTTCCAAAGGCCTGTGAAACGCAGTTTCTTCGCAGGCCTTATCTGCCCTAATTAGAACTTCAGCTCTGGGTGTGCTACATTGCCCTAGAGCTCAAAGGCACAATGTGCAGGATTCTTAACAAAGGGCGAGTTGGGCCCCACCGCATCTTGCTTCCAGCTCTTTGGGAAGCTAAGAAACAACTCGCTCTGCACAGTGCTCTTACAGCCTACCGGGAACATCTCTTCCAAAGGCCTGTGAAACGCAGTTTCTTCCCTGCCTGATCTGGGTGAAGTAGAACTTCTGCTCTGGGTGTGCTACATTGCCCTAGAGCTGAAAGGCACAACGTGCAGGCTTCTGTCCAAAGGGCGAGTTGGGCCCCACAGCATCTTGCTTCCAGCTATTGGGAAGCTGGGAAACAACTCGCTCTGCACATTGCTCTTACAGCCTACCGGGAACATCTCTTCCAAAGGCCTGTGAAACGCAGTTTCTTTGCAGGCCTGATCTGGCTGAAGTACAACTTCTGCTCTGGGTGTGCTACATTGCCCTAGAGCTGAAAGGCACAACGTGCAGGCTTCTGTCCAAAGGGCGAGTTGGGCCCCACAGCATCTTGCTTCCAGCTCTTTGGGAAGCTAAGAAACAACTCGCTCTGCACAGTGCTCTTACAGCCTACCGGGAACATCTCTTCCAAAGGCCTGTGAAACGCAGTTTCTTTGCAGGCCTGATCTGGCTGAAGTAGAACTTCTGCTCTGGGTGTGCTACATTGCCCTTGAGCTGAAAGGCACAACGTGCAGGCTTCTGTCCAAAGGGCGAGTTGGGCCCCACAGCATCTTGCTTCCAGCTCTTTGGGAAGCTAAGAAACAACTCGCTCTGCACAGTGCTGTTAAATCCTACCGGGAACATCTCTTCCAAAGGCCTGTGAAACGCAGTTTCTTCGCAGGCCTTATCTGCCCTAATTAGAACTTCAGCTCTGGGTGTGCTACATTGCCCTAGAGCTGAAAGGCACAATGTGCAGGATTCTTAACAAAGGGCGAGTTGGGCCCCACAGCATCTTGCTTCCAGCTCTTTGGGAAGCTAAGAAACAACTCGCTCTGCACAGTGCTCTTACAGCCTACCGGGAACATCTCTTCCAAAGGCCTGTGAAACGCAGTTTCTTCGCTGCCTGATCTGGGTGAAGTAGAACTTCTGCTCTGGGTGTGCTACATTGCCCTAGAGCTGAAAGGCACAATGTGCAGGCTTCTTTCCAAATGGCGAGTTGGGGCCCACAGCATCTTGCTTCCAGCTCTTTGGGAATCTAAGAAACAACTCGCTCTGCACAGTGCTCTTACAGCCTACCGGGAACATCTCTTCCAAAGGCCTGTGAAACGCAGTTTCTTTGCAGGCCTGATCTGGATGAAGTACAACTTCTGCTCTGGGTGTGCTACATTGCCCTAGAGCTGAAAGGCACAACGTGCAGGCTTCTGTCCAAAGGGCGAGTTGGGCCCCACAGCATCTTGCTTCCAGCTCTTTGGGAAGCTAAGAAACAACTCACACTGCACCATGCTCTTACAGCCTTCCGGGAACATCTCTTCCAAAGGCCTGTGAAACGCAGTTTCTTCGCAGCCTGATCTGGCTGAAGTAGAACTTCTGCTCTGGGTGTGCTACATTGCCCTAGAGATGAAAGGCACAGCGTGCAGGCTTCTTTCCAAAGGGCGAGTTGGGGCCCACAGCATCTTGCTTCCAGCTCTTTGGGAATCTAAGAAACATCTCGCTCTGCACAGTGCTCTTACAGCCTACCGGGAACATCTCTTCCAAAGGCCTGTGAAACGCAGTTTCTTTGCAGGCCTGATCTGGATGAAGTAGAACTTCTGCTGTGGGTGTGCTACATTGCCCTAGAGCTGAAAGGCACAACGTGCAGGCTTCTTTCCCAAGGGCGAGTTGGGTCCCACAGCATCTTGCTTCCAGCTATTGGGAAGCTGGGAAACAACTCGCTCTGCACATTGCTCTTACAGCCTACCGGGAACATCTCTTCCAAAGGCCTGTGAAACGCAGTTTCTTTGCAGGCCTGATCTGGCTGAAGTAGAACTTCTGCTCTGGGTGTGCTACATTGCCCTAGAGCTGAAAGGCACAACGTGCAGGCTTCTGTCCAAAGGGCGAGTTGGGCCCCACAGCATCTTGCTTCCAGCTCTTTGGGAAGCTAAGAAACAACTCGCTCTGCACAGTGCTCTTACAGCCTACCGGGAACATCTCTTCCAAAGGCCTGTGAAACGCAGTTTCTTTGCAGGCCTGATCTGGCTGAAGTGGAACATCTGCTCTGGGTGTGCTACATTGCCCTTGAGCTGAAAGGCACAACGTGCAGGCTTCTGTCCAAAGGGCGAGTTGGGCCCCACAGCATCTTGCTTCCAGCTCTTTGGGAAGCTAAGAAACAACTCGCTCTGCACAGTGCTCTTACAGCCTACCGGGAACATCTCTTCCAAAGGCCTGTGAAACGCAGTTTCTTCGCAGGCCTTATCTGCCCTAATTAGAACTTCAGCTCTGGGTGTGCTACATTGCCCTAGAGCTGAAAGGCACAATGTGCAGGATTCTTAACAAAGGGCGAGTTGGGCCCCACAGCATCTTGCTTCCAGCTCTTTGGGAGGCTAAGAAACAACTCGCTCTGCACAGTGCTCTTACAGCCTTCCGGGAACATCTCTTCCAAAGGCCTGTGAAACGCAGTTTCTTCGCTGCCTGATCTGGGTGAAGTAGAACTTCTGCTCTGGGTGTGCTACATTGCCCTAGAGCTGAAAGGCACAATGTGCAGGCTTCTTTCCAAATGGCGAGTTGGGGCCCACAGCATCTTGCTTCCAGCTCTTTGGGAATCTAAGAAACAACTCGCTCTGCACAGTGCTCTTACAGCCTACCGGGAACATCTCTTCCAAAGGCCTGTGAAACGCAGTTTCTTTGCAGGCCTGATCTGGATGAAGTACAACTTCTGCTCTGGGTGTGCTACATTGCCCTAGAGCTGAAAGGCACAACGTGCAGGCTTCTGTCCAAAGGGCGAGTTGGGCCCCACAGCATCTTGCTTCCAGCTCTTTGGGAAGCTAAGAAACAACTCACACTGCACCATGCTCTTACAGCCTTCCGGGAACATCTCTTCCAAAGGCCTGTGAAACGCAGTTTCTTCGCAGCCTGATCTGGCTGAAGTAGAACTTCTGCTCTGGGTGTGCTACATTGCCCTAGAGCTGAAAGGCACAACGTGCAGGCTTCTGTCCAAAGGGCGAGTTGGGCCCCACAGCATCTTGCTTCCAGCTCTTTGGGAAGCTAAGAAACAACTCGCTCTGCACAGTGCTCTTACAGCCTACCGGGAACATCTCTTCCAAAGGCCTGTGAAACGCAGTTTCTTTGCAGGCCTGATCTGGCTGAAGTAGAACATCTGCTCTGGGTGTGCTACATTGCCCTTGAGCTGAAAGGCACAACGTGCAGGCTTCTGTCCAAAGGGCGAGTTGGGCCCCACAGCATCTTGCTTCCAGCTCTTTGGGAAGCTAAGAAACAACTCGCTCTGCACAGTGCTGTTAAATCCTACCGGGAACATCTCTTCCAAAGGCCTGTGAAACGCAGTTTCTTCGCAGGCCTTATCTGCCCTAATTAGAACTTCTGCTCTGGGTGTGCTACATTGCCCTAGAGCTCAAAGGCACAATGTGCAGGATTCTTAACAAAGGGCGAGTTGGGCCCCACCGCATCTTGCTTCCAGCTCTTTGGGAAGCTAAGAAACAACTCGCTCTGCACAGTGCTCTTACAGCCTACCGGGAACATCTCTTCCAAAGGCCTGTGAAACGCAGTTTCTTCGCTGCCTGATCTGGGTGAAGTAGAACTTCTGCTCTGGGTGTGCTACATTGCCCTAGAGCTGAAAGGCACAACGTGCAGGCTTCTGTCCAAAGGGCGAGTTGGGCCCCACAGCATCTTGCTTCCAGCTATTGGGAAGCTGGGAAACAACTCGCTCTGCACATTGCTCTTACAGCCTACCGGGAACATCTCTTCCAAAGGCCTGTGAAACGCAGTTTCTTTGCAGGCCTGATCTGGCTGAAGTACAACTTCTGCTCTGGGTGTGCTACATTGCCCTAGAGCTGAAAGGCACAACGTGCAGGCTTCTGTCCAAAGGGCGAGTTGGGCCCCACAGCATCTTGCTTCCAGCTCTTTGGGAAGCTAAGAAACAACTCGCTCTGCACAGTGCTCTTACAGCCTACCGGGAACATCTCTTCCAAAGGCCTGTGAAACGCAGTTTCTTTGCAGGCCTGATCTGGCTGAAGTAGAACTTCTGCTTTGGGTGTGCTACATTGCCCTTGAGCTGAAAGGCACAACGTGCAGGCTTCTGTCCAAAGGGCGAGTTGGGCCCCACAGCATCTTGCTTCCAGCTCTTTGGGAAGCTAAGAAACAACTCGCTCTGCACAGTGCTGTTAAATCCTACCGGGAACATCTCTTCCAAAGGCCTGTGAAACGCAGTTTCTTCGCAGGCCTTATCTGCCCTAATTAGAACTTCAGCTCTGGGTGTGCTACATTGCCCTAGAGCTGAAAGGCACAATGTGCAGGATTCTTAACAAAGGGCGAGTTGGGCCCCACAGCATCTTGCTTCCAGCTCTTTGGGAAGCTAAGAAACAACTCGCTCTGCACAGTGCTCTTACAGCCTTCCGGGAACATCTCTTCCAAAGGCCTGTGAAACGCAGTTTCTTCGCTGCCTGATCTGGGTGAAGTAGAACTTCTGCTCTGGGTGTGCTACATTGCCCTAGAGCTGAAAGGCACAATGTGCAGGCTTCTTTCCAAATGGCGAGTTGGGGCCCACAGCATCTTGCTTCCAGCTCTTTGGGAATCTAAGAAACAACTCGCTCTGCACAGTGCTCTTACAGCCTACCGGGAACATCTCTTCCAAAGGCCTGTGAAACGCAGTTTCTTTGCAGGCCTGATCTGGATGAAGTACAACTTCTGCTCTGGGTGTGCTACATTGCCCTAGAGCTGAAAGGCACAACGTGCAGGCTTCTGTCCAAAGGGCGAGTTGGGCCCCACAGCATCTTGCTTCCAGCTCTTTGGGAAGCTAAGAAACAACTCACACTGCACCATGCTCTTACAGCCTTCCGGGAACATCTCTTCCAAAGGCCTGTGAAACGCAGTTTCTTCGCAGCCTGATCTGGCTGAAGTAGAACTTCTGCTCTGGGTGTGCTACATTGCCCTAGAGATGAAAGGCACAGCGTGCAGGCTTCTTTCCAAAGGGCGAGTTGGGGCCCACAGCATCTTGCTTCCAGCTCTTTGGGAATCTAAGAAACATCTCGCTCTGCACAGTGCTCTTACAGCCTACCGGGAACATCTCTTCCAAAGGCCTGTGAAACGCAGTTTCTTTGCAGGCCTGATCTGGATGAAGTAGAACTTCTGCTGTGGGTGTGCTACATTGCCCTAGAGCTGAAAGGCACAACGTGCAGGCTTCTTTCCCAAGGGCGAGTTGGGTCCCACAGCATCTTGCTTCCAGCTATTGGGAAGCTGGGAAACAACTCGCTCTGCACAATGCTCTTACAGCCTACCGGGAACATCTCTTCCAAAGGCCTGTGAAACGCAGTTTCTTTGCAGGCCTGATCTGGCTGAAGTAGAACTTCTGCTCTGGGTGTGCTACATTGCCCTAGAGCTGAAAGGCACAACGTGCAGGCTTCTGTCCAAAGGGCGAGTTCGGCCCCACAGCATCTTGCTTCCAGCTCTTTGGGAAGCTAAGAAACAACTCGCTCTGCACAGTGCTGTTAAATCCTACCGGGAACATCTCTTCCAAAGGCCTGTGAAACGCAGTTTCTTCGCAGGCCTTATCTGCCCTAATTAGAACTTCAGCTCTGGGTGTGCTACATTGCCCTAGAGCTCAAAGGCACAATGTGCAGGATTCTTAACAAAGGGCGAGTTGGGCCCCACCGCATCTTGCTTCCAGCTCTTTGGGAAGCTAAGAAACAACTCGCTCTGCACAGTGCTCTTACAGCCTACCGGGAACATCTCTTCCAAAGGCCTGTGAAACGCAGTTTCTTCGCTGCCTGATCTGGGTGAAGTAGAACTTCTGCTCTGGGTGTGCTACATTGCCCTAGAGCTGAAAGGCACAACGTGCAGGCTTCTGTCCAAAGGGCGAGTTGGGCCCCACAGCATCTTGCTTCCAGCTATTGGGAAGCTGGGAAACAACTCGCTCTGCACATTGCTCTTACAGCCTACCGGGAACATCTCTTCCAAAGGCCTGTGAAACGCAGTTTCTTTGCAGGCCTGATCTGGCTGAAGTACAACTTCTGCTCTGGGTGTGCTACATTGCCCTAGAGCTGAAAGGCACAACGTGCAGGCTTCTGTCCAAAGGGCGAGTTGGGCCCCACAGCATCTTGCTTCCAGCTCTTTGGGAAGCTAAGAAACAAC
The DNA here is from genome assembly GCF_041296265.1 of Equus caballus. Taxonomy (NCBI): domain Eukaryota; kingdom Metazoa; phylum Chordata; class Mammalia; order Perissodactyla; family Equidae; genus Equus; species Equus caballus. Next base: position 26,206,512 of record NC_091687.1, read on the forward strand.
TCGCTCTGCACAGTGCTCTTACAGCCTACCGGGAACATCTCTTCCAAAGGCCTGTGAAACGCAGTTTCTTTGCAGGCCTGATCTGGCTGAAGTAGAACTTCTGCTCTGGGTGTGCTACATTGCCCTTGAGCTGAAAGGCACAACGTGCAGGCTTCTGTCCAAAGGGCGAGTTGGGCCCCACAGCATCTTGCTTCCAGCTCTTTGGGAAGCTAAGAAACAACTCGCTCTGCACAGTGCTGTTAAATCCTACCGGGAACATCTCTTCCAAAGGCCTGTGAAACGCAGTTTCTTCGCAGGCCTTATCTGCCCTAATTAGAACTTCAGCTCTGGGTGTGCTACATTGCCCTAGAGCTGAAAGGCACAATGTGCAGGATTCTTAACAAAGGGCGAGTTGGGCCCCACAGCATCTTGCTTCCAGCTCTTTGGGAAGCTAAGAAACAACTCGCTCTGCACAGTGCTCTTACAGCCTTCCGGGAACATCTCTTCCAAAGGCCTGTGAAACGCAGTTTCTTCGCTGCCTGATCTGGGTGAAGTAGAACTTCTGCTCTGGGTGTGCTACATTGCCCTAGAGCTGAAAGGCACAATGTGCAGGCTTCTTTCCAAATGGCGAGTTGGGGCCCACAGCATCTTGCTTCCAGCTCTTTGGGAATCTAAGAAACAACTCGCTCTGCACAGTGCTCTTACAGCCTACCGGGAACATCTCTTCCAAAGGCCTGTGAAACGCAGTTTCTTTGCAGGCCTGATCTGGATGAAGTACAACTTCTGCTCTGGGTGTGCTACATTGCCCTAGAGCTGAAAGGCACAACGTGCAGGCTTCTGTCCAAAGGGCGAGTTGGGCCCCACAGCATCTTGCTTCCAGCTCTTTGGGAAGCTAAGAAACAACTCACACTGCACCATGCTCTTACAGCCTTCCGGGAACATCTCTTCCAAAGGCCTGTGAAACGCAGTTTCTTCGCAGCCTGATCTGGCTGAAGTAGAACTTCTGCTCTGGGTGTGCTACATTGCCCTAGAGATGAAAGGCACAGCGTGCAGGCTTCTTTCCAAAGGGCGAGTTGGGGCCCACAGCATCTTGCTTCCAGCTCTTTGGGAATCTAAGAAACATCTCGCTCTGCACAGTGCTCTTACAGCCTACCGGGAACATCTCTTCCAAAGGCCTGTGAAACGCAGTTTCTTTGCAGGCCTGATCTGGATGAAGTAGAACTTCTGCTGTGGGTGTGCTACATTGCCCTAGAGCTGAAAGGCACAACGTGCAGGCTTCTTTCCCAAGGGCGAGTTGGGTCCCACAGCATCTTGCTTCCAGCTATTGGGAAGCTGGGAAACAACTCGCTCTGCACATTGCTCTTACAGCCTACCGGGAACATCTCTTCCAAAGGCCTGTGAAACGCAGTTTCTTTGCAGGCCTGATCTGGCTGAAGTAGAACTTCTGCTCTGGGTGTGCTACATTGCCCTAGAGCTGAAAGGCACAACGTGCAGGCTTCTGTCCAAAGGGCGAGTTGGGCCCCACAGCATCTTGCTTCCAGCTCTTTGGGAAGCTAAGAAACAACTCGCTCTGCACAGTGCTCTTACAGCCTACCGGGAACATCTCTTCCAAAGGCCTGTGAAACGCAGTTTCTTTGCAGGCCTGATCTGGCTGAAGTAGAACATCTGCTCTGGGTGTGCTACATTGCCCTTGAGCTGAAAGGCACAACGTGCAGGCTTCTGTCCAAAGGGCGAGTTGGGCCCCACAGCATCTTGCTTCCAGCTCTTTGGGAAGCTAAGAAACAACTCGCTCTGCACAGTGCTCTTACAGCCTACCGGGAACATCTCTTCCAAAGGCCTGTGAAACGCAGTTTCTTCGCAGGCCTTATCTGCCCTAATTAGAACTTCAGCTCTGGGTGTGCTACATTGCCCTAGAGCTGAAAGTCACAATGTGCAGGATTCTTAACAAAGGGCGAGTTGGGCCCCACAGCATCTTGCTTCCAGCTCTTTGGGAAGCTAAGAAACAACTCGCTCTGCACAGTGCTCTTACAGCCTACCGGGAACATCTCTTCCAAAGGCCTGTGAAACGCAGTTTCTTCGCTGCCTGATCTGGGTGAAGTAGAACTTCTGCTCTGGGTGTGCTACATTGCCCTAGAGCTGAAAGGCACAATGTGCAGGCTTCTTTCCAAATGGCGAGTTGGGGCCCACAGCATCTTGCTTCCAGCTCTTTGGGAATCTAAGAAACAACTCGCTCTGCACAGTGCTCTTACAGCCTACCGGGAACATCTCTTCCAAAGGCCTGCGAAACGCAGTTTCTTTGCAGGCCTGATCTGGATGAAGTACAACTTCTGCTCTGGGTGTGCTACATTGCCCTAGAGCTGAAAGGCACAACGTGCAGGCTTCTGTCCAAAGGGCGAGTTGGGCCCCACAGCATCTTGCTTCCAGCTCTTTGGGAAGCTAAGAAACAACTCACACTGCACAGTGCTCTTACAGCCTTCCGGGAACATCTCTTCCAAAGGCCTGTGAAACGCAGTTTCTTCGCAGCCTGATCTGGCTGAAGTAGAACTTCTGCTCTGGGTGTGCTACATTGCCCTAGAGATGAAAGGCACAACGTGCAGGCTTCTGTCCAAAGGGCGAGTTGGGCCCCACAGCATCTTGCTTCCAGCTCTTTGGGAAGCTAAGAAACAACTCGCTCTGCACAGTGCTGTTAAATCCTACCGGGAACATCTCTTCCAAAGGCCTGTGAAACGCAGTTTCTTCGCAGGCCTTATCTGCCCTAATTAGAACTTCAGCTCTGGGTGTGCTACATTGCCCTAGAGCTGAAAGGCACAATGTGCAGGATTCTTAACAAAGGGCGAGTTGGGCCCCACAGCATCTTGCTTCCAGCTCTTTGGGAAGCTAAGAAACAACTCGCTCTGCACAGTGCTCTTACAGCCTTCCGGGAACATCTCTTCCAAAGGCCTGTGAAACGCAGTTTCTTCGCTGCCTGATCTGGGTGAAGTAGAACTTCTGCTCTGGGTGTGCTACATTGCCCTAGAGCTGAAAGGCACAATGTGCAGGCTTCTTTCCAAATGGCGAGTTGGGGCCCACAGCATCTTGCTTCCAGCTCTTTGGGAATCTAAGAAACAACTCGCTCTGCACAGTGCTCTTACAGCCTACCGGGAACATCTCTTCCAAAGGCCTGTGAAACGCAGTTTCTTTGCAGGCCTGATCTGGATGAAGTACAACTTCTGCTCTGGGTGTGCTACATTGCCCTAGAGCTGAAAGGCACAACGTGCAGGCTTCTGTCCAAAGGGCGAGTTGGGCCCCACAGCATCTTGCTTCCAGCTCTTTGGGAAGCTAAGAAACAACTCACACTGCACCATGCTCTTACAGCCTTCCGGGAACATCTCTTCCAAAGGCCTGTGAAACGCAGTTTCTTCGCAGCCTGATCTGGCTGAAGTAGAACTTCTGCTCTGGGTGTGCTACATTGCCCTAGAGATGAAAGGCACAGCGTGCAGGCTTCTTTCCAAAGGGCGAGTTGGGGCCCACAGCATCTTGCTTCCAGCTCTTTGGGAATCTAAGAAACATCTCGCTCTGCACAGTGCTCTTACAGCCTACCGGGAACATCTCTTCCAAAGGCCTGTGAAACGCAGTTTCTTTGCAGGCCTGATCTGGATGAAGTAGAACTTCTGCTGTGGGTGTGCTACATTGCCCTAGAGCTGAAAGGCACAACGTGCAGGCTTCTTTCCCAAGGGCGAGTTGGGTCCCACAGCATCTTGCTTCCAGCTATTGGGAAGCTGGGAAACAACTCGCTCTGCACATTGCTCTTACAGCCTACCGGGAACATCTCTTCCAAAGGCCTGTGAAACGCAGTTTCTTTGCAGGCCTGATCTGGCTGAAGTAGAACTTCTGCTCTGGGTGTGCTACATTGCCCTAGAGCTGAAAGGCACAACGTGCAGGCTTCTGTCCAAAGGGCGAGTTGGGCCCCACAGCATCTTGCTTCCAGCTCTTTGGGAAGCTAAGAAACAACTCGCTCTGCACAGTGCTCTTACAGCCTACCGGGAACATCTCTTCCAAAGGCCTGTGAAACGCAGTTTCTTTGCAGGCCTGATCTGGCTGAAGTAGAACATCTGCTCTGGGTGTGCTACATTGCCCTTGAGCTGAAAGGCACAACGTGCAGGCTTCTGTCCAAAGGGCGAGTTGGGCCCCACAGCATCTTGCTTCCAGCTCTTTGGGAAGCTAAGAAACAACTCGCTCTGCACAGTGCTGTTAAATCCTACCGGGAACATCTCTTCCAAAGGCCTGTGAAACGCAGTTTCTTCGCAGGCCTTATCTGCCCTAATTAGAACTTCAGCTCTGGGTGTGCTACATTGCCCTAGAGCTGAAAGGCACAATGTGCAGGATTCTTAACAAAGGGCGAGTTGGGCCCCACAGCATCTTGCTTCCAGCTCTTTGGGAAGCTAAGAAACAACTCGCTCTGCACAGTGCTCTTACAGCCTACCGGGAACATCTCTTCCAAAGGCCTGTGAAACGCAGTTTCTTCGCTGCCTGATCTGGGTGAAGTAGAACTTCTGCTCTGGGTGTGCTACATTGCCCTAGAGCTGAAAGGCACAATGTGCAGGCTTCTTTCCAAATGGCGAGTTGGGGCCCACAGCATCTTGCTTCCAGCTCTTTGGGAATCTAAGAAACAACTCGCTCTGCACAGTGCTCTTACAGCCTACCGGGAACATCTCTTCCAAAGGCCTGCGAAACGCAGTTTCTTTGCAGGCCTGATCAGGATGAAGTACAACCTCTGCTCTGGGTGTGCTACATTGCCCTAGAGCTGAAAGGCACAACGTGCAGGCTTCTGTCCAAAGGGCGAGTTGGGCCCCACAGCATCTTGCTTCCAGCTCTTTGGGAAGCTAAGAAACAACTCACACTGCACAGTGCTCTTACAGCCTTCCGGGAACATTTCTTCCAAAGGCCTGTGAAACGCAGTTTCTTCGCAGCCTGATCTGGCTGAAGTAGAACTTCTGCTCTGGGTGTGCTACATTGCCCTAGAGATGAAAGGCACAACGTGCAGGCTTCTGTCCAAAGGGCGAGTTGGGCCCCACAGCATCTTGCTTCCAGCTCTTGGTGAATCTAAGAAACAACTCGCTCTGCACAGTGCTCTTACAGCCTACCGGGAACATCTCTTCCAAAGACATGTGAAACGCAGTTTCTTTGCAGGCATGATCTGGATGAAGTAGAACTTCTGCTCTGGGTGTGCTACATTGCCCTAGAGCTGAAAGGCACAACGTCCAGGCTTCTTTCCCAAGGGCGAGTTGGGTCCCACAGCATCTTGCTTCCAGCTATTGGGAGCTGGGAAACAACTCGCTCTGCACAGTGCTCTTACAGCCTACCGGGAACATCACTTCCAAAGGCCTGTGAAACGCAGTTTCTTTGCAGGCCTGATCTGGCTGAAGTAGAACTTCTGCTCTGGGTGTGCTACATTGCCCTAGAGCTGAAAGGCACAACGTGCAGGCTTCTTTCCAAAGGGCGAGTTGGGCCCCACAGCATCTTGCTTCCAGCTCTTTGGGAAGCTAAGAAACAACTCGCTCTGAACAGTGCTCTTACAGCCTACCTGGAACATCTCTTCCAAAGGCCTGTGAAACGCAGTTTCTTTGCAGGCCTGATGTGGCTGAATTAGAACTTCTGCTCTGGGTGTGCTACATTGCCCTAGAGCTGAAAGGCACAACGTGCAGGCTTCTTCCCAAAGGGCGAGTTGGGCCCCACAGCATCTTGCTTCCAGCTCTTTGGGAAGCTAAGAAACAACTCGCTCTGCACTGTGCTCTTACAGCCTACCGGGAACATCTCTTCCAAAGGCCTGTGAAACGCAGTTTCTTTGCAGGCCTGATCTGGCTGAAGTACAACTTCTGCTCTGGTTGTGATACTTTTCCGTAGAGCTGAAAGGCACAACGTGAAGGCTTCTTTCCAAAGGGCGTGATGGGCCCCACAGCATCTTGCTTACATCTCTTTGGGAAGCTAAGAAACAACTCACTCTATACAGTGCTCTTACAGCCTACCGGGAACATCTCTTCCAAAGGCCTGTGAAATGCAGTTTCTTAGCAGGCCTGATCTGGCTGAAGTAGAACTTCTGCTCTGAGTGTGCTACATTGCCCTAGAGCTGAAAGGCACAACGTGCAGGCTTCTTTCCAAAGGGCGAATTCGCTCCCACAGAATCTTGCTTCCAGCTCTTTGGGAAGCTAAGAAACAACTCGCTCTGCACAGTGCTCTTACAGCCTACCGGAAACATCTCTTCCAAAGGCCTGTGAAACGCAGTTTCTTTGCAGACCTTATCTGGCTGAAGTAGAACTTCTGCTCTGGGTGTAATACATTGCCCTAGTGCTGAAAGGCACAACGTGCAGGCTTCTTTCCCAAGGGCGAGTTCGGCCCCACAGCATCTTGCTTCAAGCTCTTTGGGAAGCTAAGAAACAAGTCGATCTGCACAGTGCTCTTACAGCCTACCGGGAACATCTCTCACAAAGGCCTGTGAAACGCAGTTTCTTTGCAGGCCTGATCTGGCTGAAGTAGAACTTCTGCTCTGGGTCTGCTACTTTTCCCTAGAGCTGAAAGGCACATCGTGCAGGCTTCTTTCCAAAGGGCGAGTTGGGCCCCACAGCATCTTGCTTCCAGCTCTTTGGGAAGCTAAGAAACAGCTCGCTCTGCACAGTGCTCTTACAGCCTACCGGGAACATCTCTTCCAAAGGCCTGTGAAACGCAGTTTCTTTGCAGGCCTGATCTGGATGAAGTAGAACTTCTGCTCTGGGTGTGCTACATTGCCCTAGAGCTGAAAGGCACAAAGTGCAGGCTTCTGTCCAAAGGGCGAGTTGGGCCCCACAGCACCTTGCTTCCAGCTCTTTGGGAAGCTAAGAAACAACTCGCTCTGCACAGTGCTCTTACAGCCTACCGGGAACATCTCTTCCAAAGGCCTGTGAAACGCAGTTTCTTTGCATGCCTGATCTGGATGAAGTACAACGTCTGCTCTGTGTGTGCTACATTGCCCTAGAGCTGAAAGGCACAACGTGCAGGCTTCTTTCCAAAGGGCGAGTTGGGCCCCACCGCATCTTGCTTCCAGCTCTTTGGCAAGCTAAGAAACAACTCGCTCTGCACAGTGCTCTTACAGCCCACCGGGAACATCTCTACCAAAGGCCTGTGAAACGCAGTTTCTTTGCAGGCCTGATCTGGCTGAAGTAGAACTTCTGCTCTGGGTGTGCTACATTGCCCTAGAGCTGAAAGGCACAACGTGCAGGCTTCTTTCCCAAGGGCGAGTTGGGTCCCACAGCATCTTGCTTCCAGCTATTGGGAAGCTGGGAAACAACTCGCTCTGCACAGTGCTCTTACAGCCTACCGGGAACATCTCTTCCAAAGGCCTGTGAAACGCAGTTTCTTTGCAGGCCTGATCTGGATGAAGTACAACTTCTGCTCTGGGTGTGCTACATTGCCCTAGAGCTGAAAGGCACAACGTGCAGGCTTCTTTCCAAAGGGCGAGTTGGGCCTCACAGCATATTGCTTCCAGCTCTTTGGGAAGCTAAGAAACAACTCGCTCTGCACAGTGCTCTTACAGCCTACCGGGAACATCTCTTCCAAAGGCCTGTGAAACGCAGTTTCTTTGCAGGCCTGATCTGGATGAAGTAGAACTTCTGCTCTGGGTGTGCTACATTGCCCTAGAGCTGAAAGGCACAACGTGCAGGCTTCTGTCCAAAGGGCGAGTTGGGCCCCACAGCACCTTGCTTCCAACTCTTTGGGAAGCTAAGAAACAACTCGCTCTGCACAGTGCTCTTACAGCCTACCGGGAACATCTCTTCCAAAGGCCTGTGAAACGCAGTTTCTTTGCATGCCTGATCTGGATGAAGTACAACGTCTGCTCTGGGTGTGCTACATTGCCCTAGAGCTGAAAGGCACAACGTGCAGGCTTCTTTCCAAAGGGCGAGTTGGGCCCCACCGCATCTTGCTTCCAGCTCTTTGGCAAGCTAAGAAACAACTCGCTCTGCACAGTGCTCTTACAGCCCACCGGGAACATCTCTACCAAAGGCCTGTGAAACGCAGTTTCTTTGCAGGCCTGAAGTGGCTGAAGTAGAACTTCTGCTCTGGGTGTGCTACTTTTCCCTAGAGCTGAAAGGCAGAACGTGCAGGCTTGTTTCCAAAGGGCGAGTTGGCCCCACAGCATCTTGCTTCCAGCTCTTTGGGAAGCTGGGAAAAAACTCGCTCTGCACAGTGCTCTTACAGCCTACCGGGAAAATCTCTTCCAAAGGCCTGTGAAACGCAGTTTCTTTGCAGGCCTGATCTGGCTGAAGTAGAACTTCTGCTCTGGGTGTGCTACATTTCCCTAGAGCTGAAAGGCACAAAGTGCAGGCTTCTTTCCAAAGGGAGACTTGGCCCCACAGCATCTTGCTTCCAGCTCTTTGGGAAGCTAAGAAACAACTCGCTCTACACAGTGCTCTTACAGCCTACTGGAAACATCTCTTCCAAAGGCCTGTGAAACGCCGTTTCTTTGCAGGCCTGATCTGGCTGAAGTAGAACTTCTGCTCTGGGTGTGCTACATTGCCCTAGAGATGAAAGGCACAACGTGCAGGCTTCTTTCCAAAGGGCGAGTTGGGCCCCACAGAATCTTGCTTCCAGCTCTTTGGGAAGCTGGGAAAAAACTCGCTCTGCACAGTGCTCTTACAGCCTACCGGGAAAATCTCTTCCAAAGGCCTGTGAAACGCAGTTTCTTTGCAGGCCTGATCTGGATGAAGTAGAACTTCTGCTCTGGGTGTGCTACATTGCCCTACAGCTGAAAGGCACAACGTGCAGGCTTCTGTCCAAAGGGCGAGATGGGCCCCACAGCACCTTGCTTCCAGCTCTTTGGGAAGCTAAGAAACAACTCGCTCTGCACAGTGCTCTTACAGCCTACCGGGAGCATCTCTTCCAAAGGCCTGTGAAACGCAGTTTCTTTGCAGGCCTGATCTGGATGAAGTACAACGTCTGCTCTGGGTGTGCTACATTGCCCTAGAGCTGAAAGGCACAACGTGCAGGCTTCTTTCCAATGGGCGAGTTGGGCCCCACAGCATCTTGCTTCCAGCTCTTTGGCAAGCTAAGAAACAACTCGCTCTGCACAGTGCTCTTACAGCCTACCGGGAACATCTCTACCAAAGGCCTGTGAAACGCAGTTTATTTTCAGGCCTGATCTGGCTGAAGTAGAACTTCTGCTCTGGGTGTGCTACATTGCCCTAGAGCTGAAAGGCACAACGTGCAGGCTTCTTTCCCCAGGGCGAGTTGGGTCCCACAGCATCTTGCTTCCAGCTATTGGGAAGCTGGGAAACAACTCGCTCTGCACAGTGCTCTTACAGCCTACCGGGAACATCTCTTCCAAAGGCCTGTGAAACGCAGTTTCTTTGCAGGCCTGATCTTGCTGAAGTAGAACTTCTGCTCTGGGTGTGCTACATTGCCCTAGAGCTGAAAGGCACAACGTGCAGGCTTCTTTCCAAAGGGCAAGTTGGGCCTCACAGCATATTGCTTCCAGCTCTTTGGGAAGCTAAGAAACAACTCGCTCTGCACAGTGCTCTTACAGCCTACCGGGAACATCTCTTCCAAAGGCCTGTGAAACGCAGTTTCTTTGCAGGCCTGATCTGGCTGAAGTAGAACTTCTGCTCTGGGTGTGCTACATTGCCCTAGAGCTGAAAGGCACAACGTGCAGGCTTCTTTCCAAAGCGCGACTTTGGCCCCACAGCATCTTGCTTCCAGCTCTTGGGAAGCTGGGAAACAACTCGCTCTGCACACTGCTCTTACAGACTACCGGGAACATCTCTTCCAAAGGCCTGTGAAACGCAGTTTCTTTGCAGGCCTGATCTGGCTGAAGTAGAACTTCTGCTCTGCTTGTGCTACATTACCCTAGAGCTGAAAGGCACAGCGTGCAGGCTTCTTTCCCAAGGGCGAGTTCGGCCCCACAGCATCTTGCTTCCAGCTCTTTGGGAAGCTAAGAAACAACTCGCTCTGCACAGTGCTATTACAGCCTACCGGGAACATCTCTTCCAAAGGCGTGTGAAACGCAGTTTCTTCGCAGGCCTTATCTGGCTGAAGTAGAACTTCTGCTCTGGGTGTGCTACATTTCCCTAGAGCTGAAAGGCACAAAGTGCAGGCTTCTTTCCAAAGGGAGACTTGGCCCCACAGCATCTTGCTTCCAGCTCTTTGGGAAGCTAAGAAACAACTCGCTCTGCACAGTGCTCTTACAGCCTACTGGAAACATCTCTTCCAAAGGCCTGTGAAACGCCGTTTCTTTGCAGGCCTGATCTGGCTGAAGTAGAACTTCTGCTCTGGGTGTGCTACATTGCCCTAGAGATGAAAGGCACAACGTGCAGGCTTCTTTCCAAAGGGCGAGTTGGGCCCCACAGCATCTTGCTTCCAGCTCTTTGGGAAGCTAAGAAACAACTCGCTCTGCACAGTGCTCTTACAGCCTACTGGGAACATCTCTTCCAAAGGCCTGTGAAACGCAGTTTCTTTGCAGGCCTGATCTGGCTGAAGTAGGACTTCTGCTCTGGGTGTGCTACATTGCCCTAGAGCTGAAAGGCACATCGTGCAGGCTTCTTTCCCAAGGGCGAGTTGGGCCCCACAGCATCTTGCTTCCAGCTCTTTGGGAAGCTGGGAAAAAACTCGCTCTGCACAGTGCCCTTACAGCCTACCGGGAACATCTCTTCCAAAGGCCTGTGAAACGCAGTTTCTTTGCAGGCCTGATCTGGCTGAAGTAGAACTTCTGCTCTGGGTGTGCTACATTGCCCTAGAGCTGAAAGGCACAACGTGCAGGCTTCTGTCCAAAGGGCGAGATGGGCCCCACAGCACCTTGCTTCCCGCTCTTTGGGAAGCTAAGAAACAACTCGCTCTGCACAGTGCTCTTACAGCCTACCGGGAACATCTCTTCCAAAGGCCTGTGAAACGCAGTTTCTTTGCATGCCTGATCTGGATGAAGTACAACGTCTGCTCTGGGTGTGCTACATTGCCCTAGAGCTGAAAGGCACAACGTGCAGGCTTCTTTCCAATGGGCGAGTTGGGCCCCACAGCATCTTGCTTCCAGCTCTTTGGCAAGCTAAGAAACAACTCGCTCTGCACAGTGCTCTTACAGCCTACCGGGAACATCTCTACCAAAGGCCTGTGAAACGCAGTTTATTTTCAGGCCTGATCTGGCTGAAGTAGAACTTCTGCTCTGGGTGTGCTACATTGCCCTAGAGCTGAAAGGCACAACGTGCAGGCTTCTTTCCCAAGGGCGAGTTGGGTCCCACAGCATCTTGCTTCCAGCGATTGGGAAGCTGGGAAACAACTCGCTCTGCACAGTGCTCTTACAGCCTACCGGGAACATCTCTTCCAAAGGCCTGTGAAACGCAGTTTCTTTGCAGGCCTGATCTGGCTGAAGTAGAACTTCTGCTCTGGGTGTGTTACATTGCCCTAGAGATCAAAGGCACAACGTGCAGGCTTCTTTCCCAAGGGCGAGTTGGGCCCCACAGCATCTTGCTTCCAGCTATTTGGGAAGCTAAGAAACAACTCGCTCTGCACAGTGCTCTTACAGCCTACCGGGAACATCTCTTCCAAAGGCCTGTGAAACGCCGTTTCTTTGCAGGCCTGATCTGGCTGAAGTAGAACTTCTGCTCTGGGTGTGCTACATTGCCCTAGAGCTGAAAGGCACATCGTGCAGGATTCTTTCCAAAGGGCGAGATGGGCCCCACAGCATCTTGCTTCCAGCTCTTTGGGAAGCTAAGAAACAGCTCGCTCTGCACAGTGCTCTTACAGCCTACCGGGAACATCTCTACCAAAGGCCTGTGAAACGCAGTTTCTTTGCAGGCCTGATCTGGATGAAGTAGAACTTCTGCTCTGGGTGTGCTACATTGCCCTAGAGCTGAAAGGCACAACGTGCAGGCTTCTTTCCCAAGTGCGAGTTGGGTCCCACAGCATCTTTCTTCCAGCTATTGGGAAGCTGGGAAACAACTCGCTCTGCACAGTGCTCTTACAGCCTACCAGGAACATCTCTTCCAAAGGCCTGTGAAACGCAGTTTCTTTGCAGGCCTGATCTGGCTGAAGTAGGACTTCTGCTCTGGGTGTGCTACATTGCCCTAGAGGTGAAAGGCACAACGTGCAGGCTTCTTTCCAAAGGTCGAGTTGGGCCTCACAGCATCTTGCTTCCAGCTCTTTGGGAAGCTAAGAAACAACTCGCTCTGCACAGTTCTCTTACAGCCTACCGGGAACATCTCTTCCAAAGTCCTGTGAAACGCAGTTTCTTTGCAGGCCTGATCTGGCTGAAGTAGAACTTCTGCTCGACGTGTGCTACATTGCCCTAGAGCTGAAAGGCACAACGTGCAGGCTTCTTTCCAAAGGGCGACTTTGGCACCACAGCATCTTGCTTCCAGCTCTTGGGAAGCTGGGAAACAACTCGCTCTGCACAGTGCTCTTACAGCCTACTGGGAACATCTCTTCCAAAGGCCTGTGAAACGCAGTTTCTTTGCAGGCCTGATCTGGCTGAAGTAGAACATCTGCTCTGGGTGTGCTACATTGCCCTTGAGCTGAAAGGCACAACGTGCAGGCTTCTTTCCAAAGGGCGAGTTGGGCCCCACAGCATCTTGCTTCCAGCTCTTTGGGAAGCTAAGAAACAACTCGCTCTGCACAGTGCTGTTAAATCCTACCGGGAACATCTCTTCCAAAGGCCTGTGAAACGCAGTTTCTTCGCAGGCCTTATCTGCCCTAATTAGAACTTCAGCTCTGGGTGTGCTACATGCCCTAGAGCTGAAAGGCACAATGTGCAGGATTCTTAACAAAGGGCGAGTTGGGCCCCACAGCATCTTGCTTCCAGCTCTTTGGGAAGCTAAGAAACAACTCGCTCTGCACAGTGCTCTTACAGCCTACCGGGAACATCTCTTCCAAAGGCCTGTGAAACGCAGTTTCTTCGCTGCCTGATCTGGGTGAAGTAGAACTTCTGCTCTGGGTGTGCTACATTGCCCTAGAGCTGAAAGGCACAATGTGCAGGCTTCTTTCCAAATGGCGAGTTGGGGCCCACAGCATCTTGCTTCCAGCTCTTTGGGAATCTAAGAAACAACTCGCTCTGCACAGTGCTCTTACAGCCTACCGGGAGCATCTCTTCCAAAGGCCTGTGAAACGCAGTTTCTTTGCAGGCCTGATCTGGATGAAGTACAACGTCTGCTCTGGGTGTGCTACATTGCCCTAGAGCTGAAAGGCACAACGTGCAGGCTTCTTTCCAATGGGCGAGTTGGGCCCCACAGCATCTTGCTTCCAGCTCTTTGGCAAGCTAAGAAACAACTCGCTCTGCACAGTGCTCTTACAGCCTACCGGGAACATCTCTACCAAAGGCCTGTGAAACGCAGTTTATTTTCAGGCCTGATCTGGCTGAAGTAGAACTTCTGCTCTGGGTGTGCTACATTGCCCTAGAGCTGAAAGGCACAACGTGCAGGCTTCTTTCCCCAGGGCGAGTTGGGTCCCACAGCATCTTGCTTCCAGCTATTGGGAAGCTGGGAAACAACTCGCTCTGCACAGTGCTCTTACAGCCTACCGGGAACATCTCTTCCAAAGGCCTGTGAAACGCAGTTTCTTTGCAGGCCTGATCTTGCTGAAGTAGAACTTCTGCTCTGGGTGTGCTACATTGCCCTAGAGCTGAAAGGCACAACGTGCAGGCTTCTTTCCAAAGGGCAAGTTGGGCCTCACAGCATATTGCTTCCAGCTCTTTGGGAAGCTAAGAAACAACTCGCTCTGCACAGTGCTCTTACAGCCTACCGGGAACATCTCTTCCAAAGGCCTGTGAAACGCAGTTTCTTTGCAGGCCTGATCTGGCTGAAGTAGAACTTCTGCTCTGGGTGTGCTACATTGCCCTAGAGCTGAAAGGCACAACGTGCAGGCTTCTTTCCAAAGCGCGACTTTGGCCCCACAGCATCTTGCTTCCAGCTCTTGGGAAGCTGGGAAACAACTCGCTCTGCACACTGCTCTTACAGACTACCGGGAACATCTCTTCCAAAGGCCTGTGAAACGCAGTTTCTTTGCAGGCCTGATCTGGCTGAAGTAGAACTTCTGCTCTGCTTGTGCTACATTACCCTAGAGCTGAAAGGCACAGCGTGCAGGCTTCTTTCCCAAGGGCGAGTTCGGCCCCACAGCATCTTGCTTCCAGCTCTTTGGGAAGCTAAGAAACAACTCGCTCTGCACAGTGCTATTACAGCCTACCGGGAACATCTCTTCCAAAGGCGTGTGAAACGCAGTTTCTTCGCAGGCCTTATCTGGCTGAAGTAGAACTTCTGCTCTGGGTGTGCTACATTTCCCTAGAGCTGAAAGGCACAAAGTGCAGGCTTCTTTCCAAAGGGAGACTTGGCCCCACAGCATCTTGCTTCCAGCTCTTTGGGAAGCTAAGAAACAACTCGCTCTGCACAGTGCTCTTACAGCCTACTGGAAACATCTCTTCCAAAGGCCTGTGAAACGCCGTTTCTTTGCAGGCCTGATCTGGCTGAAGTAGAACTTCTGCTCTGGGTGTGCTACATTGCCCTAGAGATGAAAGGCACAACGTGCAGGCTTCTTTCCAAAGGGCGAGTTGGGCCCCACAGCATCTTGCTTCCAGCTCTTTGGGAAGCTAAGAAACAACTCGCTCTGCACAGTGCTCTTACAGCCTACTGGGAACATCTCTTCCAAAGGCCTGTGAAACGCAGTTTCTTTGCAGGCCTGATCTGGCTGAAGTAGGACTTCTGCTCTGGGTGTGCTACATTGCCCTAGAGCTGAAAGGCACATCGTGCAGGCTTCTTTCCCAAGGGCGAGTTGGGCCCCACAGCATCTTGCTTCCAGCTCTTTGGGAAGCTGGGAAAAAACTCGCTCTGCACAGTGCCCTTACAGCCTACCGGGAACATCTCTTCCAAAGGCCTGTGAAACGCAGTTTCTTTGCAGGCCTGATCTGGCTGAAGTAGAACTTCTGCTCTGGGTGTGCTACATTGCCCTAGAGCTGAAAGGCACAACGTGCAGGCTTCTGTCCAAAGGGCGAGATGGGCCCCACAGCACCTTGCTTCCCGCTCTTTGGGAAGCTAAGAAACAACTCGCTCTGCACAGTGCTCTTACAGCCTACCGGGAACATCTCTTCCAAAGGCCTGTGAAACGCAGTTTCTTTGCATGCCTGATCTGGATGAAGTACAACGTCTGCTCTGGGTGTGCTACATTGCCCTAGAGCTGAAAGGCACAACGTGCAGGCTTCTTTCCAATGGGCGAGTTGGGCCCCACAGCATCTTGCTTCCAGCTCTTTGGCAAGCTAAGAAACAACTCGCTCTGCACAGTGCTCTTACAGCCTACCGGGAACATCTCTACCAAAGGCCTGTGAAACGCAGTTTATTTTCAGGCCTGATCTGGCTGAAGTAGAACTTCTGCTCTGGGTGTGCTACATTGCCCTAGAGCTGAAAGGCACAACGTGCAGGCTTCTTTCCCAAGGGCGAGTTGGGTCCCACAGCATCTTGCTTCCAGCGATTGGGAAGCTGGGAAACAACTCGCTCTGCACAGTGCTCTTACAGCCTACCGGGAACATCTCTTCCAAAGGCCTGTGAAACGCAGTTTCTTTGCAGGCCTGATCTGGCTGAAGTAGAACTTCTGCTCTGGGTGTGTTACATTGCCCTAGAGATCAAAGGCACAACGTGCAGGCTTCTTTCCCAAGGGCGAGTTGGGCCCCACAGCATCTTGCTTCCAGCTATTTGGGAAGCTAAGAAACAACTCGCTCTGCACAGTGCTCTTACAGCCTACCGGGAACATCTCTTCCAAAGGCCTGTGAAACGCCGTTTCTTTGCAGGCCTGATCTGGCTGAAGTAGAACTTCTGCTCTGGGTGTGCTACATTGCCCTAGAGCTGAAAGGCACATCGTGCAGGATTCTTTCCAAAGGGCGAGATGGGCCCCACAGCATCTTGCTTCCAGCTCTTTGGGAAGCTAAGAAACAGCTCGCTCTGCACAGTGCTCTTACAGCCTACCGGGAACATCTCTACCAAAGGCCTGTGAAACGCAGTTTCTTTGCAGGCCTGATCTGGATGAAGTAGAACTTCTGCTCTGGGTGTGCTACATTGCCCTAGAGCTGAAAGGCACAACGTGCAGGCTTCTTTCCCAAGTGCGAGTTGGGTCCCACAGCATCTTTCTTCCAGCTATTGGGAAGCTGGGAAACAACTCGCTCTGCACAGTGCTCTTACAGCCTACCAGGAACATCTCTTCCAAAGGCCTGTGAAACGCAGTTTCTTTGCAGGCCTGATCTGGCTGAAGTAGGACTTCTGCTCTGGGTGTGCTACATTGCCCTAGAGGTGAAAGGCACAACGTGCAGGCTTCTTTCCAAAGGTCGAGTTGGGCCTCACAGCATCTTGCTTCCAGCTCTTTGGGAAGCTAAGAAACAACTCGCTCTGCACAGTTCTCTTACAGCCTACCGGGAACATCTCTTCCAAAGTCCTGTGAAACGCAGTTTCTTTGCAGGCCTGATCTGGCTGAAGTAGAACTTCTGCTCGACGTGTGCTACATTGCCCTAGAGCTGAAAGGCACAACGTGCAGGCTTCTTTCCAAAGGGCGACTTTGGCACCACAGCATCTTGCTTCCAGCTCTTGGGAAGCTGGGAAACAACTCGCTCTGCACAGTGCTCTTACAGCCTACTGGGAACATCTCTTCCAAAGGCCTGTGAAACGCAGTTTCTTTGCAGGCCTGATCTGGCTGAAGTAGAACATCTGCTCTGGGTGTGCTACATTGCCCTTGAGCTGAAAGGCACAACGTGCAGGCTTCTTTCCAAAGGGCGAGTTGGGCCCCACAGCATCTTGCTTCCAGCTCTTTGGGAAGCTAAGAAACAACTCGCTCTGCACAGTGCTGTTAAATCCTACCGGGAACATCTCTTCCAAAGGCCTGTGAAACGCAGTTTCTTCGCAGGCCTTATCTGCCCTAATTAGAACTTCAGCTCTGGGTGTGCTACATGCCCTAGAGCTGAAAGGCACAATGTGCAGGATTCTTAACAAAGGGCGAGTTGGGCCCCACAGCATCTTGCTTCCAGCTCTTTGGGAAGCTAAGAAACAACTCGCTCTGCACAGTGCTCTTACAGCCTACCGGGAACATCTCTTCCAAAGGCCTGTGAAACGCAGTTTCTTCGCTGCCTGATCTGGGTGAAGTAGAACTTCTGCTCTGGGTGTGCTACATTGCCCTAGAGCTGAAAGGCACAATGTGCAGGCTTCTTTCCAAATGGCGAGTTGGGGCCCACAGCATCTTGCTTCCAGCTCTTTGGGAATCTAAGAAACAACTCGCTCTGCACAGTGCTCTTACAGCCTACCGGGAACATCTCTTCCAAAGGCCTGCGAAACGCAGTTTCTTTGCAGGCCTGATCTGGATGAAGTACAACTTCTGCTCTGGGTTTGCTACATTGCCCTAGAGCTGAAAGGCACAACGTGCAGGCTTCTGTCCAAAGGGCGAGTTGGGCCCCACAGCACCTTGCTTCCAGCTCTTTGGGAAGCTAAGAAACAACTCGCTCTGCACAGTGCTCTTACAGCCTACCGGGAACATCTCTTCCAAAGGCCTGTGAAACGCAGTTTCTTTGCATGCCTGATCTGGATGAAGTACAACGTCTGCTCTGGGTGTGCTACATTGCCCTAGAGCTGAAAGGCACAACGTGCAGGCTTCTTTCCAAAGGGCGAGTTGGGCCCCCCCGCATCTTGCTTCCAGCTCTTTGGCAAGCTAAGAAACAACTCGCTCTGCACAGTGCTCTTACAGCCCACCGGGAACATCTCTACCAAAGGCCTGTGAAACGCAGTTTCTTTGCAGGCCTGAAGTGGCTGAAGTAGAACTTCTGCTCTGGGTGTGCTACTTTTCCCTAGAGCTGAAAGGCAGAAAGTGCAGGCTTGTTTCCAAAGGGCGAGTTGGACCCACAGCATCTTGCTTCCAGCTCTTTGGGAAGCTGGGAAACAACTCGCTCTGCACAGTGCTCTTACAGCCTACCGGGAACATCTCTTCCAAAGGCCTGTGAAACGCAGTTTCTTTGCAGGCCTGATCTGGCTGAAGTAGAACTTCTGCTCTGGGTGTGCTACATTGCCCTAGAGCTGAAAGGCACAACGTGCAGGCTTCTTTCCAAAGGGCAAGTTGGGCCTCACAGCATATTGCTTCCAGCTCTTTGGGAAGCTAAGAAACAACTCGCTCTGCACAGTGCTCTTACAGCCTACCGGGAACATCTCTTCCAAAGGCCTGTGAAACGCAGTTTCTTTGCAGGCCTGATCTGGCTGAAGTAGAACTTCTGCTCTGGGTGTGCTACATTGCCCTAGAGCTGAAAGGCACAACGTGCAGGCTTCTTTCCAAAGCGCGACTTTGGCCCCACAGCATCTTGCTTCCAGCTCTTGGGAAGCTGGGAAACAACTCGCTCTGCACACTGCTCTTACAGACTACCGGGAACATCTCTTCCAAAGGCCTGTGAAACGCAGTTTCTTTGCAGGCCTGATCTGGCTGAAGTAGAACTTCTGCTCTGCTTGTGCTACATTACCCTAGAGCTGAAAGTCACAGCGTGCAGGCTTCTTTCCCAAGGGCGAGTTCGGCCCCACAGCATCTTGCTTCCAGCTCTTTGGGAAGCAAAGAAACAACTCGCTCTGCACAGTGCTATTACAGCCTACCGGGAACATCTCTTCCAAAGGCGTGTGAAACGCAGTTTCTTCGCAGGCCTTATCTGGCTGAAGTAGAACTTCTGCTCTGGGTGTGCTACATTTCCCTAGAGCTGAAAGGCACAAAGTGCAGGCTTCTTTCCAAAGGGAGACTTGGCCCCACAGCATCTTGCTTCCAGCTCTTTGGGAAGCTAAGAAACAACTCGCTCTGCACAGTGCTCTTACAGCCTACTGGAAACATCTCTTCCAAAGGCCTGTGAAACGCCGTTTCTTTGCAGGCCTGATCTGGCTGAAGTAGAACTTCTGCTCTGGGTGTGCTACATTGCCCTAGAGCTGAAAGGCACAACGTGCAGGCTTCTTTCCAAAGGGCGAGTTGGGCCCCACAGCATCTTGCTTCCAGCTCTTTGGGAAGCTAAGAAACAACTCGCTCTGCACAGTGCTCTTACAGCCTACTGGGAACATCTCTTCCAAAGGCCTGTGAAACGCAGTTTCTTTGCAGGCCTGATCTGGCTGAAGTAGGACTTCTGCTCTGGGTGTGCTACATTGCCCTAGAGCTGAAAGGCACATCGTGCAGGCTTCTTTCCCAAGGGCGAGTTGGGCCCCACAGCATCTTGCTTCCAGCTCTTTGGGAAGCTGGGAAAAAACTCGCTCTGCACAGTGCCCTTACAGCCTACCGGGAACATCTCTTCCAAAGGCCTGTGAAACGCAGTTTCTTTGCAGGCCTGATCTGGCTGAAGTAGAACTTCTGCTCTGGGTGTGCTACATTGCCCTAGAGCTGAAAGGCACAACGTGCAGGCTTCTGTCCAAAGGGCGAGATGGGCCCCACAGCACCTTGCTTCCCGCTCTTTGGGAAGCTAAGAAACAACTCGCTCTGCACAGTGCTCTTACAGCCTACCGGGAACATCTCTTGCAAAGGCCTGTGAAACGCAGTTTCTTTGCAGGCCTGATCTGGATGAAGTACAACTTCTGCTCTGGGTGTGCTACATTGCCCTAGAGCTGAAAGGCACAACGTGCAGGCTTCTTTCCAATGGGCGAGTTGGGCCCCACAGCATCTTGCTTCCAGCTCTTTGGCAAGCTAAGAAACAACTCGCTCTGCACAGTGCTCTTACAGCCTACCGGGAACATCTCTACCAAAGGCCTGTGAAACGCAGTTTATTTTCAGGCCTGATCTGGCTGAAGTAGAACTTCTGCTCTGGGTGTGCTACATTGCCCTAGAGCTGAAAGGCACAACGTGCAGGCTTCTTTCCCAAGGGCGAGTTGGGTCCCACAGCATCTTGCTTCCAGCGATTGGGAAGCTGGGAAACAACTCGCTCTGCACAGTGCTCTTACAGCCTACCGGGAACATCTCTTCCAAAGGCCTGTGAAACGCAGTTTCTTTGCAGGCCTGATCTGGCTGAAGTAGAACTTCTGCTCTGGGTGTGTTACATTGCCCTAGAGATCAAAGGCACAACGTGAAGGCTTCTTTCCCAAGGGCGAGTTGGGCCCCACAGCATCTTGCTTCCAGCTATTTGGGAAGCTAAGAAACAACTCGCTCTGCACAGTGCTCTTACAGCCTACCGGGAACATCTCTTCCAAAGGCCTGTGAAACGCCGTTTCTTTGCAGGCCTGATCTGGCTGAAGTAGAACTTCTGCTCTGGGTGTGCTACATTGCCCTAGAGCTGAAAGGCACATCGTGCAGGATTCTTTCCAAAGGGCGAGATGGGCCCCACAGCATCTTGCTTCCAGCTCTTTGGGAAGCTAAGAAACAGCTCGCTCTGCACAGTGCTCTTACAGCCTACCGGGAACATCTCTACCAAAGGCCTGTGAAACGCAGTTTCTTTGCAGGCCTGATCTGGATGAAGTAGAACTTCTGCTCTGGGTGTGCTACATTGCCCTAGAGCTGAAAGGCACAACGTGCAGGCTTCTTTCCCAAGTGCGAGTTGGGTCCCACAGCATCTTGCTTCCAGCTATTGGGAAGCTGGGAAACAACTCGCTCTGCACAGTGCTCTTACAGCCTACCAGGAACATCTCTTCCAAAGGCCTGTGAAACGCAGTTTCTTTGCAGGCCTGATCTGGCTGAAGTAGAACTTCTGCTCTGGGTGTGCTACATTGGCTAGAGGTGAAAGGCACAACGTGCAGGCTTCTTTCCAAAGGTCGAGTTGGGCCTCACAGCATCTTGCTTCCAGCTCTTTGGGAAGCTAAGAAACAACTCGCTCTGCACAGTTCTCTTACAGCCTACCGGGAACATCTCTTCCAAAGTCCTGTGAAACGCAGTTTCTTTGCAGGCCTGATCTGGCTGAAGTAGAACTTCTGCTCGGGGTGTGCTACATTGCCCTAGAGCTGAAAGGCACAACGTGCAGGCTTCTTTCCAAAGGGCGACTTTGGCACCACAGCATCTTGCTTCCAGCTCTTGGGAAGCTGGGAAACAACTCGCTCTGCACAGTGCTCTTACAGCCTACCGGGAACATCTCTTCCAAAGGCCTGTGAAACGCAGTTTCTTTGCAGGCCTGATCTGGCTGAAGTAGAACTTCTGATCTGCTTGTGCTACATTACCCTAGAGCTGAAAGGCACAGCGTGCAGGCTTCTTTCCAAAGGGCGAGTTGGGCCCCACAGCATCTTGCTTCCAGCTCTTTGGGAAGCTAAGAAACAACTCGCTCTGCACAGTGCTCTTACAGCCTACAGGGAACATCTCTTCAAAGTCCTGTGAAACGCAGTTTCTTCGCAGGCCTTATCTGCCCTAAGAAGAACTTCTGCTCTGGGTGTGCTACATTTCCCTAGAGCTGAAAGGCACAAAGTGCAGGCTTCTTTACAAAGGGAGACTTGGCCCCACAGCATCTTGCTTCCACCTCTTTGGGAAGCTAAAAAACAACTCGCTCTGCACAGTGCCCTTACAGCCTACTGGAAACATCTCTTCCAAAGGCCTGTGAAACGCAGTTTCTTTGCAGGCCTGATCTGGCTGAGGTAGAACTTCTGCTCTGGGTGTGCTACATTGCCCTAGAGCTGAAAGGAGCATCGTGCAGGATTCTTTCCAAAGGGCGAGTTGGGCCCCACAGCATCTTGATTCCAGCTCTTTGGGAAGCTAAGAAACAACTCGCTCTGCACAGTGCTCTTACAGCCTACCGGGAACATCTCTTCCAAAGGCCTGTGAAACGCAGTTTCTTTGCAGGCCTGATCTGGCTGAAGTAGAACTTCTGCTCTGGGTGTGCTACATTGCCCTAGAGCTGGAAGGCACAACGTGCAGGCTTCTTTCCAAAGGGCGACTTGGGCCCCACAGAATCTTGCTTTCAGCTCTTTGGGAAGCTAAGAAACAACTCGCTCTGCACAGTGCTCTTACATCCTACCGGAAACATCTCTTCCAAATGCCTGTGAAACGCAGTTTCTTTGCAGGCCTGATCTGGCTGAAGTAGAACTTCTGCTCTGGGTGTGCTACATTGCCCTAGAGCTGAAAGGCACAACGTGCAGGCTTCTTTCCAAAGGGCGAGTTGGGCCTCACAGCATCTTGCTTCCAGCTCTTTGGGAAGCTGGGAAAAAACTCGCTCTGCACAGTGCTCTTACAGCCTACCGGGAACATCTCTTCCAAAGGCCTGTGAAACGCAGTTTCTTTGCAGGCCTGATCTGGCTGAAGTACAACTTCTGCTCTGGGTGTGCTACATTGCCCTAGAGCTGAAAGGCACAACGTGCAGGCTTCTTTCCAAAGGGCGACTTTGGCACCACAGCATCTTGCTTCCAGCTCTTGGGAAGCTGGGGAACAACTCGCTCTGCACAGTGCTCTTACAGCCTACCGGGAACAGCTCTTCCAAAGGCCTGTGAAACGCAGTTTCTTTGCAGGCCTGATCTGGCTGAAGTAGAACTTCTGCTCTGCTTGTGCTACATTACCCTAGAGCTGAAAGGCACTGCGTGCAGGCTTCTTTCCAAAGGGCGACTTGGGCCCCACAGCATCTTGCTTCCAGCTCTTTGGGAAGCTAAGAAACAACTCGCTCTGCACAGTGCTATTACAGCCTACCGGGAACATCTCTTCCAAAGGCCTGTGAAACGCAGTTTCTTCGCAGGCCTTATCTGCCCTAAGTAGAACTTCTGCTCTGGGTGTGCTACATTGCCCTAGAGCTGAAAGGCACAACGTGCAGGCTTCTTTCCAAAGGGCGAGTTGGGCCCCACAGCATCTTGCTTCCAGCTCTTTGGGAAGCTAAGAAACAACTCGCTCTGCACAGTGCTCTTACAGCCTACCGGGAACATCTCTTCCAAAGGCCTGTGAAACGCCGTTTCTTTGCAGGCCTGATCTGGCTGAAGTAGAACTTCTGCTCTGGGTGTGCTACATTGCCCTAGAGATGAAAGGCACAACGTGCAGGCTTCTTTCCAAAGGGCGAGTTGGGCCCCACAGCATCTTGCTTCCAGCTCTTTGGGAAGCTAAGAAACAACTCGCTCTGCACAGTGCTCTTACAGCCTACCGGGAACATCTCTTCCAAAGGCCTGTGAAACGCAGTTTCTTTGCAGGTCTGATCTGGCTGAAGTAGAACTTCTTCTCTGGGTGTGCTACATTGCCCTAGAGCTGAAAGGCACATCGTGAAGGCTTCTTTCCCAAGGGCGAGTTCGGCCCCACAGCATCTTGCTTCCAGCTCTTTGGGAAGCTGGGAAAAAACTCGCTCTGCACAGTGCTCTTACAGCCTACCGAGAACATCTCTTCCAAAGGCCTGTGAAACGCAGTTTCTTTGCAGTCCTGATCTGGCTGAAGTAGAACTTCTGCTCTGGGTGTGCTACATTGCCCTAGAGCTGAAAGGCACAACGTGCAGGCTTCTTTCCAAAGGGCGACTTGGGCCCCACAGCATCTTGCTTCCAGCACTTTTTGAAGCTAAGAAACAACTCGCTCTGCACAGTGCTCTTACAGCCTACCGGGAACATCTCTTCCAAAGGCCTGTGATACGCAGATTCTTCGCAGGCCTTCTCTTGCTGAAGTACAACTTCTGCTCTGGGTGTGCTACATTGCCCTAGAGCTGAAAGGCACAACGTGCAGGCTTCTTTCCCAAGGGCGAGTTGGGCCCCACAGCATCTTGCTTCCAGCTCTTTGGGAAGCTAAGAAACAACTCGCTCTGCACAGTGCTCTTACAGCCTACCGGGAACATCTCTTCCAAAGGCCTGCGAAACGCCGTTTCTTTGCAGGCGTGATCTGGCTGAAGTAGAACTTCTGCTCTGGGTGTGCTACATTGCCCTAGAGCTGAAAGGCACATCGTGCAGGATTTTTTCCAAAGGGAGAAATGGGCCCCAGAGCATCTTGCTTCCAGCTCTTTGGGAAGCTAAGAAACAGCTCGCTCTGCACAGTGCTCTTACAGCCTACCGGGAACATCTCTACCAAAGGTCTGTGAAACGCAGTTTCTTTGCAGGCCTGATCTGGCTGAAGTAGAACTTCTGCTCTGGGTGTGCTACATTGCCCTTGAGCTGAAAGGCACAACGTGCAGGCTTCTTTCCCAAGGGCGAGTTGGGTCCCACAGCATCTTGCTTCCAGCTATTGGGAAGCTGGGAAACAACTCGCTCTGCACAGTGCTCTTACAGCCTACCGGGAACATCTCTTCCAAAGGCCTGTGAAACGCAGTTTCTTTGCAGGCCTGATCTGGCTGAAGTAGAACTTCTGCTCTGGGTGTGCTGCATTGCCCTAGAGCTGAAAGGCACAACGTGCAGGCTTCTTTCCTAAGGGCGAGTTGGGCCTCACAGCATCTTGCTTCCAGCTCTTTGGGAAGCTAAGAAACAACTCGCTCTGCACAGTGCTCTTACAGCCTACCGGGAACATCTCTTCCAAAGGCCTGTGAAACGCAGTTTCTTTGCAGGCCTGATCTGGCTGAAGTAGAACTTCTGCTCTGGGTGTGCTACATTGCCCTAGAGCTGAAAGGCACAACGTGCAGGCTTCTTTCCAAAGGGCGACTTTGGCCGCACAGCATCCTGCTTCCAGCTCTTGGGAAGCTGGGAAAAAACTCGCTCTGCACAGTGCTCTTACAGACTACCGGGAACATCTCTTCCAAAGGCGTGTGAAACGCAGTTTCTTCGCAGGCCTTATCTGGCTGAAGTAGAACTTCTGCTCTGGGTGTGCTACATTTCCCTAGAGCTGAAAGGCACAAAGTGCAGGCTTCTTTCCAAAGGGAGACTTGGCCCCACAGCATCTTGCTTCCAGCTCTTTGGGAAGCTAAGAAACAACTCGCTCTGCACAGTGCTCTTACAGCCTACTGGAAACATCTCTTCCAAAGGCCTGTGAAACGCCGTTTCTTTGCAGGCCTGATCTGGCTGAAGTAGAACTTCTGCTCTGGGTGTGCTACATTGCCCTAGAGATGAAAGGCACAACGTGCAGGCTTCTTTCCAAAGGGCGAGTTGGGCCCCACAGCATCTTGCTTCCAGCTCTTTGGGAAGCTAAGAAACAACTCGCTCTGCACAGTGCTCTTACAGCCTACTGGGAACATCTCTTCCAAAGGCCTGTGAAACGCAGTTTCTTTGCAGGCCTGATCTGGCTGAAGTAGGACTTCTGCTCTGGGTGTGCTACATTGCCCTAGAGCTGAAAGGCACATCGTGCAGGCTTCTTTCCCAAGGGCGAGTTGGGCCCCACAGCATCTTGCTTCCAGCTCTTTGGGAAGCTGGGAAAAAACTCGCTCTGCACAGTGCCCTTACAGCCTACCGGGAACATCTCTTCCAAAGGCCTGTGAAACGCAGTTTCTTTGCAGGCCTGATCTGGCTGAAGTAGAACTTCTGCTCTGGGTGTGCTACATTGCCCTAGAGCTGAAAGGCACAACGTGCAGGCTTCTGTCCAAAGGGCGAGATGGGCCCCACAGCACCTTGCTTCCCGCTCTTTGGGAAGCTAAGAAACAACTCGCTCTGCACAGTGCTCTTACAGCCTACCGGGAACATCTCTTCCAAAGGCCTGTGAAACGCAGTTTCTTTGCAGGCCTGATCTGGATGAAGTACAACGTCTGCTCTGGGTGTGCTACATTGCCCTAGAGCTGAAAGGCACAACGTGCAGGCTTCTTTCCAATGGGCGAGTTGGGCCCCACAGCATCTTGCTTCCAGCTCTTTGGCAAGCTAAGAAACAACTCGCTCTGCACAGTGCTCTTACAGCCTACCGGGAACATCTCTACCAAAGGCCTGTGAAACGCAGTTTATTTTCAGGCCTGATCTGGCTGAAGTAGAACTTCTGCTCTGGGTGTGCTACATTGCCCTAGAGCTGAAAGGCACAATGTGCAGGCTTCTTTCCCAAGGGCGAGTTGGGTCCCACAGCATCTTGCTTCCAGCGATTGGGAAGCTGGGAAACAACTCGCTCTGCACAGTGCTCTTACAGCCTACCGGGAACATCTCTTCCAAAGGCCTGTGAAACGCAGTTTCTTTGCAGGCCTGATCTGGCTGAAGTAGAACTTCTGCTCTGGGTGTGTTACATTGCCCTAGAGATCAAAGGCACAACGTGCAGGCTTCTTTCCCAAGGGCGAGTTGGGCCCCACAGCATCTTGCTTCCAGCTATTTGGGAAGCTAAGAAACAACTCGCTCTGCACAGTGCTCTTACAGCCTACCGGGAACATCTCTTCCAAAGGCCTGTGAAACGCCGTTTCTTTGCAGGCCTGATCTGGCTGAAGTAGAACTTCTGCTCTGGGTGTGCTACATTGCCCTAGAGCTGAAAGGCACATCGTGCAGGATTCTTTCCAAAGGGCGAGATGGGCCCCACAGCATCTTGCTTCCAGCTCTTTGGGAAGCTAAGAAACAGCTCGCTCTGCACAGTGCTCTTACAGCCTACCGGGAACATCTCTACCAAAGGCCTGTGAAACGCAGTTTCTTTGCAGGCCTGATCTGGATGAAGTAGAACTTCTGCTCTGGGTGTGCTACATTGCCCTAGAGCTGAAAGGCACAACGTGCAGGCTTCTTTCCAAAGGTCGAGTTGGGCCTCACAGCATCTTGCTTCCAGCTCTTTGGGAAGCTAAGAAACAACTCGCTCTGCACAGTTCTCTTACAGCCTACCGGGAACATCTCTTCCAAAGTCCTGTGAAACGCAGTTTCTTTGCAGGCCTGATCTGGCTGAAGTAGAACTTCTGCTATGGGTGTGCTACATTGCCCTAGAGCTGAAAGGCACAACGTGCAGGCTTCTTTCCAAAGGGCGACTTTGGCACCACAGCATCTTGCTTCCAGCTCTTGGGAAGCTGGGAAACAACTCGCTCTGCACAGTGCTCTTACAGCCTACCGGGAACATCTCTTCCAAAGGCCTGTGAAACGCAGTTTCTTTGCAGGCCTGATCTGGCTGAAGTAGAACTTCTGCTCTGCTTGTGCTACATTACCCTAGAGCTGAAAGGCACAGCATGCAGGCTTCTTTCCAAAGGGCGAGTTGGGCCCCACAGCATCTTGCTTCCAGCTCTTTGGGAAGCTAAGAAACAACTCGCTCTGCACAGTGCTCTTACAGCCTACAGGGAACATCTCTTCAAAGGCCTGTGAAACGCAGTTTCTTCGCAGGCCTTATCTGCCCTAAGAAGAACTTCTGCTCTGGGTGTGCTACATTTCCCTAGAGCTGAAAGGCACAAAGTGCAGGCTTCTTTCCAAAGGGAGACTTGGCCCCACAGCATCTTGCTTCCACCTCTTTGGGAAGCTAAGAAACAACTCGCTCTGCACAGTGCCCTTACAGCCTACTGGAAACATCTCTTCCAAAGGCCTGTGAAAATCCGTTTCTTTGCAGGCCTGATCTGGCTGAAGTAGAACTTCTGCTCTGGGTGTGCTACATTGCCCTAGAGCTGAAAGGCACAACGTGCAGGCTTCTTTCCCAAGGGCGAGTTGGGCCCCACAGCATCTTGCTTCCAGCTCTTTGGGAAGCTAAGAAACAATTCGCTCTGCACAGTGCTCTTACTGCCTACCGGGAACATCTCTTCCAAAGGCCTGTGAAACGCAGTTTCTTTGCAGGCCTGATCTGGCTGAGGTAGAACTTCTGCTCTGGGTGTGCTACATTGCCCTAGAGCTGAAAGGAACATCGTGCAGGATTCTTTCCAAAGGGCGAGATGGGCCCCACAGCATCTTGATTCCAGCTCTTTGGGAAGCTAAGAAACAACTCGCTCTGCACAGTGCTCTTACAGCCTACCGGGAACATCTCTTCCAAAGGCCTGTGAAACGCAGTTTCTTTGCAGGCCTGATCTGGCTGAAGTAGAACTTCTGCTCTGGGTGTGCTACATTGCCCTAGAGCTGGAAGGCACAACGTGCAGGCTTCTTTCCAAAGGGCGACTTGGGCCCCACAGAATCTTGCTTTCAGCTCTTTGGGAAGCTAAGAAACAACTCGCTCTGCACAGTGCTCTTACATCCTACCGGAAACATCTCTTCCAAATGCCTGTGAAACGCAGTTTCTTTGCAGGCCTGATCTGGCTGAAGTAGAACTTCTGCTCTGGGTGTGCTACATTGCCCTAGAGCTGAAAGGCACAACGTGCAGGCTTCTTTCCAAAGGGCGAGTTGGGCCTCACAGCATCTTGCTTCCAGCTCTTTGGGAAGCTAAGAAACAACTCGCTCTGCACAGTGCTCTTACAGCCTACCGGGAACATCTCTTCCAAAGGCCTGTGAAACGCAGTTTCTTTGCAGGCCTGATCTGGCTGAAGTACAACTTCTGCTCTGGGTGTGCTACATTGCCCTAGAGCTGAAAGGCACAACGTGCAGGCTTCTTTCCAAAGGGCGACTTTGGCACCACAGCATCTTGCTTCCAGCTCTTGGGAAGCTGGGAAACAACTCGCTCTGCACAGTGCTCTTACAGCCTACCGGGAACATCTCTTCCAAAGGCCTGTGAAACGCAGTTTCTTTGCAGGCCTGATCTGGCTGAAGTAGAACTTCTGCTCTGCTTGTGCTACATTACCCTAGAGCTGAAAGGCACAGCGTGCAGGCTTCTTTCCAAAGGGCGACTTGGGCCCCACAGCATCTTGCTTCCAGCTCTTTGGGAAGCTAAGAAACAACTCGCTCTGCACAGTGCTATTACTGCCTACCGGGAACATCTCTTCCAAAGGCCTGTGAAACGCAGTTTCTTCGCAGGCCTTATCTGCCCTAAGTAGAACTTCTGCTCTGGGTGTGCTACATTGCCCTAGAGCTGAAAGGCACAACGTGCAGGCTTCTTTCCAAAGGGCGACTTGGGCCCCACAGCATCTTGCTTCCAGCTCTTTGGGAAGCTAAGAAACAACTCGCTCTGCACAGTGCTATTACAGCCTACCGGGAACATCTCTTCCAAAGGCCTGTGAAACGCCGTTTCTTTGCAGGCCTGATCTGGCTGAAGTAGAACTTCTGCTCTGGGTGTGCTACATTGCCCTAGAGATGAAAGGCACAACGTGCAGGCTTCTTTCCAAAGGGCGAGTTGGGCCCCACAGCATCTTGCTTCCAGCTCTTTGGGAAGCTAAGAAACAACTCGCTCTGCACAGTGCTCTTACAGCCTACCGGGAACATCTCTTCCAAAGGCCTGTGAAACGCAGTTTCTTTGCAGGTCTGATCTGGCTGAAGTAGAACTTCTTCTCTGGGTGTGCTACATTGCCCTAGAGCTGAAAGGCACATCGTGAAGGCTTCTTTCCCAAGGGCGAGTTCGGCCCCACAGCGTCTTGCTTCCAGCTCTTTGGGAAGCTGGGAAAAAACTCGCTCTGCACAGTGCTCTTACAGCCTACCGAGAACATCTCTTCCAAAGGCCTGTGAAACGCAGTTTCTTTGCAGTCCTGATCTGGCTGAAGTAGAACTTCTGCTCTGGGTGTGCTACATTGCCCTAGAGCTGAAAGGCACAACGTGCAGGCTTCTTTCCAAAGGGCGACTTGGGCCCCACAGCATCTTGCTTCCAGCACTTTTTGAAGCTAAGAAACAACTCGCTCTGCACAGTGCTCTTACAGCCTACCGAGAACATCTCTTCCAAAGGCCTGTGATACGCAGATTCTTCGCAGGCCTTCTCTTGCTGAAGTACAACTTCTGCTCTGGGTGTGCTACATTGCCCTAGAGCTGAAAGGCACAACGTGCAGGCTTCTTTCCCAAGGGCGAGTTGGGCCCCACAGCATCTTGCTTCCAGCTCTTTGGGAAGCTAAGAAATAACTCGCTCTGCACAGTGCTCTTACAGCCTACCGGGAACATCTCTTCCAAAGGCCTGCGAAACGCCGTTTCTTTGCAGGCCTGATCTGGCTGAAGTAGAACTTCTGCTCTGGGTGTGCTACATTGCCCTAGAGCTGAAAGGCACATCGTGCAGGATTCTTTCCAAAGGGCGAAATGGGCCCCAGAGCATCTTGCTTCCAGCTCTTTGGGAAGCTAAGAAACAGCTCGCTCTGCACAGTGCTCTTACAGCCTACCGGGAACATCTCTACCAAAGGTCTGTGAAACGCAGTTTCTTTGCAGGCCTGATCTGGCTGAAGTAGAACTTCTGCTCTGGGTGTGCTACATTGCCCTTGAGCTGAAAGGCACAACGTGCAGGCTTCTTTCCCAAGGGCGAGTTGGGTCCCACAGCATCTTGCTTCCAGCTATTGGGAAGCTGGGAAACAACTCGCTCTGCACAGTGCTCTTACAGCCTACCGGGAACATCTCTTCCAAAGGCCTGTGAAACGCAGTTTCTTTGCAGTCCTGATCTGGCTGAAGTAGAACTTCTGCTCTGGGTGTGCTACATTGCCCTAGAGCTGAAAGGCACAACGTGCAGGCTTCTTTCCAAAGGGCGACTTGGGCCCCACAGCATCTTGCTTCCAGCACTTTTTGAAGCTAAGAAACAACTCGCTCTGCACAGTGCTCTTACAGCCTACCGAGAACATCTCTTCCAAAGGCCTGTGATACGCAGATTCTTCGCAGGCCTTCTCTTGCTGAAGTACAACTTCTGCTCTGGGTGTGCTACATTGCCCTAGAGCTGAAAGGCACAACGTGCAGGCTTCTTTCCCAAGGGCGAGTTGGGCCCCACAGCATCTTGCTTCCAGCTCTTTGGGAAGCTAAGAAACAACTCGCTCTGCACAGTGCTCTTACAGCCTACCGGGAACATCTCTTCCAAAGGCCTGCGAAACGCCGTTTCTTTGCAGGCCTGATCTGGCTGAAGTAGAACTTCTGCTCTGGGTGTGCTACATTGCCCTAGAGCTGAAAGGCACATCGTGCAGGATTCTTTCCAAAGGGCGAAATGGGCCCCAGAGCATCTTGCTTCCAGCTCTTTGGGAAGCTAAGAAACAGCTCGCTCTGCACAGTGCTCTTACAGCCTACCGGGAACATCTCTACCAAAGGTCTGTGAAACGCAGTTTCTTTGCAGGCCTGATCTGGCTGAAGTAGAACTTCTGCTCTGGGTGTGCTACATTGCCCTTGAGCTGAAAGGCACAACGTGCAGGCTTCTTTCCCAAGGGCGAGTTGGGTCCCACAGCATCTTGCTTCCAGCTATTGGGAAGCTGGGAAACAACTCGCTCTGCACAGTGCTCTTACAGCCTACCGGGAACATCTCTTCCAAAGGCCTGTGAAACGCAGTTTCTTTGCAGGCCTGATCTGGCTGAAGTAGAACTTCTGCTCTGGGTGTGCTACATTGCCCTAGAGCTGAAAGGCACAACGTGCAGGCTTCTTTCCAAAGGGCGAGTTGGGCCTCACAGCATCTTGCTTCCAGCTCTTTGGGAAGCTAAGAAACAACTCGCTCTGCACAGTGCTCTTACAGCCTACCGGGAACATCTCTTCCAAAGGCCTGTGAAACGCAGTTTCTTTGCAGGCCTGATCTGGCTGAAGTAGAACTTCTGCTCTGGGTGTGCTACATTGCCCTAGAGCTGAAAGGCACAACGTGCAGGCTTCTTTCCAAAGGGCGACTTTGGCCCCACAGCATCCTGCTTCCAGCTCTTGGGAAGCTGGGAAAAAACTCGCTCTGCACAGTGCTCTTACAGCCTACCGGGAACATCTCTTCCAAAGGCCTGTGAAACGCAGTTTGTTTGCAGGCCTGATCTGGCTGAAGTAGAACTTCTGCTCTGCTTGTGCTACATTACCCTAGAGCTGAAAGGCACAGCGTGCAGGCTTCTTTCCAAAGGGCGAGTTGGGCCCCACAGCATCTTGCTTCCAGCTCTTTGGGAAGCTAAGAAACAACTCGCTCTGCACAGTGCTCTTACAGCCTACCGGGAACATCTCTTCCAAAGGCCTGTGAAACGCAGTTTCTTCGCAGGCCTTATCTGCCCTAAGTAGAACTTCTGCTCTGAGTGTGCTACATTTCCTTAGAGCTGAAAAGCACAAAGTGCAGGCTTCTTTCCAAAGGGAGACTTGGCCCCACAGCATCTTGCTTCCAGCTCTTTGGGAAGCTAAGAAACAACTCGCTCTGCACAGTGCTCTTACAGCCTACTGGAAACATCTCTTCCAAAGGCCTGTGAAACGCCGTTTCTTTGCAGGCCTGATCTGGCTGAAGTAGAACTTCTGCTCTGGGTGTGCTACATTGCCCTAGAGCTGAAAGGCACATCGTGCAGGATCCTTTCCAAAGGGCGAGATGGGCCCCACAGCATCTTGCTTCCAGCTCTTTGGGAAGCTAAGAAACAGCTCGCTCTGCACAGTGCTCTTACAGCCTACCGGGAACATCTCTTCCAAAGGCCTGTGAAACGCAGTTTCTTTGCAGGCCTGATCTGGCTGAAGTAGAACTTCTGCTCTGGGTGCGCTACATTGCCCTAGAGCTGGAAGGCACAACGTGCAGGCTTCTTTCCAAAGGGCGACTTGGGCCCCACAGAATCTTGCTTCCAGCTCTTTGGGAAGCTAAGAAGCAACTCGCTCTGCACAGTGCTCTTACAGCCTACCGGAAACATCTCTTCCAAAGGCCTGTGAAACGCAGTTTCTTTGCAGGCCTGATCTGGCTGAAGTAGAACTTCTGCTCTGGGTGTGCTACATTGCCCTAGAGCTTAGAGCCACAACGTGCAGGCTTCTTTCCAAAGGGCGAGTTGGGCCCCACAGCATCTTGCTTCCAGCTCTTTGGGAAGCTAAGAAACAACTCGCTCTGCACAGTGCTCTTACAGCCTACCGGGAACATCTCTTCCAAAGGCCTGTGAAACGCAGTTTCTTTGCAGGCCTGATCTGGCTGAAGCAGAACTTCTGCTCTGCTTGTGCTTCATTACCCTAGAGCTGAAAGGCACGGCGTGCAGGCTTCTTTCCAAAGGGCGACTTGGGCCCCACAGCATCTTGCTTCCAGCTCTTTGGGAAGCTAAGAAAAAACTCGCTCTGCACAGTGCTATTACAGCCTACCGGGAACATCTCTTCCAAAGGCCTGTGAAACGCAGTTTCTTCGCAGGCCTTATCTGCCCTAAGTAAAACTTCTGCTCTGGGTGTGCTACATTGCCCTAGAGCTGAAAGGCACAACGTGCAGGCTTCTTTCCAAAGGGCGACTTGGGCCCCACAGCATCTTGCTTCCAGCTCTTTGGGAAGCTAAGAAACAACTCGCTCTGCACAGTGCTATTACAGCCTACCGGGAACATCTCTTCCAAAGGCCTGTGAAACGCCGTTTCTTTGCAGGCCTGATCTGGCTGAAGTAGAACTTCTGCTCTGGGTGTGCTACATTGCCCTAGAGATGAAAGGCACAACGTGCAGGCTTCTTTCCAAAGGGCGAGTTGGGCCCCACAGTATCTTGCTTCCAGCTCTTTGGGAAGCTAAGAAACAACTCGCTCTGCACAGTGCTCTTACAGCCTACCGGGAACATCTCTTCCAAAGGCCTGTGAAACGCAGTTTCTTTGCAGGTCTGATCTGGCTGAAGTAGAACTTCTTCTCTGGGTGTGCTACATTGCCCTAGAGCTGAAAGGCACATCGTGCAGGGTTCTTTCCCAAGGGCGAGTTCGGCCCCACAGCATCTTGCTTCCAGCTCTTTGGGAAGCTGGGAAAAAACTCGCTCTGCACAGTGCTCTTACAGCCTACCGGGAACATCTCTTCCAAAGGCCTGTGAAGCGCAGTTTCTTTGCAGTCCTGATCTGGCTGAAGTAGAACTTCTGCTCTGGGTGTGCTACATTGCCCTAGAGCTGAAAGGCACAACGTGCAGGCTTCTTTCCAAAGGGCGACTTGGGCCCCACAGCATCTTGCTTCCAGCACTTTTTGAAGCTAAGAAACAACTCGCTCTGCACAGTGCTCTTACAGCCTACCGGGAACATCTCTTCCAAAGGCCTGTGATACGCAGATTCTTCGCAGGCCTGCTCTTGCTGAAGTACAACTTCTGCTCTGGGTGTGCTACATTGCCCTAGAGCTGAAAGGCACAACGTGCAGGCTTCTTTCCAAAGGGCGAGTTGGGCCCCACAGCATCTTGCTTCCAGCTCTTTGGGAAGCTAAGAAACAACTCGCTCTGCACAGTGCTCTTACAGCCTACCGGGAACATCTCTTCCAAAGGCCTGCGAAACGCCGTTTCTTTGCAGGCCTGATCTGGCTGAAGTAGAACTTCTGCTCTGGGTGTGCTACATTGCCCTAGAGCTGAAAGGCACATCGTGCAGGATTCTTTCCAAAGGGCGAAATTGGCCCCAGAGCATCTTGCTTCCAGCTCTTTGGGAAGCTAAGAAACAGCTCGCTCTGCACAGTGCTCTTACAGCCTACCGGGAACATCTCTACCAAAGGTCTGTGAAACGCAGTTTCTTTGCAGGCCTGATCTGGCTGAAGTAGAACTTCTGCTCTGGGTGTGCTACATTGCCCTAGAGCTGAAAGGCACAACGTGCAGGCTTCTTTCCCAAGGGCGAGTTGGGTCCCACAGCATCTTGCTTCCAGCTATTGGGAAGCTGGGAAACAACTCGCTCTGCACAGTGCTCTTACAGCCTACCGGGAACATCTCTTCCAAAGGCCTGTGAAACGCAGTTTCTTTGCAGGCCTGATCTGGCTGAAGTAGAACTTCTGCTCTGGGTGTGCTACATTGCCCTAGAGCTGAAAGGCACAACGTGCAGGCTTCTTTCCAAAGGGCGACTTGGGCCTCACAGCATCTTGCTTCCAGCTCTTTGGGAAGCTAAGAAACAACTCGCTCTGCACAGTGCTCTTACAGCCTACCGGGAACATCTCTTCCAAAGGCCTGTGAAACGCAGTTTCTTTGCAGGCCTGATCTGGCTGAAGTAGAACTTCTGCTCTGGGTGTGCTACATTGCCCTAGAGCTGAAAGGCACAACATGCAGGCTTCTTTCCAAAGGGCGACATTGGCTCCACAGCATCCTGCTTCCAGCTCTTGGGAAGCCGGGAAACAACTCGCTCTGCACAGTGCTCTTACAGCCTACCGGGAACATCTCTTCCAAAGGCCTGTGAAACGCAGTTTGTTTGCAGGCCTGATCTGGCTGAAGTAGAACTTCTGCTCTGCTTGTGCTACATTACCCTAGAGCTGAAAGGCACAGCGTGCAGGCTTCTTTCCAAAGGGCGAGTTGGGCCCCACAGCATCTTGCTTCCAGCTCTTTGGGAAGCTAAGAAACAACTCGCTCTGCACAGTGCTCTTACAGCCTACCGGGAACATCTCTTCCAAAGGCCTGTGAAACGCAGTTTCTTCGCAGGCCTTATCTGCCCTAAGTAGAACTTCTGCTCTGGGTGTGCTACATTTCCCTAGAGCTGAAAGGCACAACGTGCAGGCTTCTTTCCAAAGGGAGACTTGGCCCCACAGCATCTTGCTTCCAGCTCTTTGGGAAGCTAAGAAACAACTCGCTCTGCACAGTGCTCTAACAGCCTACTGGAAACATCTCTTCCAAAGGCCTGTGAAACGCCGTTTCTTTGCAGGCCTGATCTGGCTGAAGTAGAACTTCTGCTCTGGGTGCGCTACATTGCCCTAGAGCTGGAAGGCACAACGTGCAGGCTTCTTTCCAAAGGGCGACTTGGGCCCCACAGAATCTTGCTTCCAGCTCTTTGGGAAGCTAAGAAGCAACTCGCTCTGCACAGTGCTCTTACAGCCTACCGGAAACATCTCTTCCAAAGGCCTGTGAAACGCAGTTTGTTTGCAGGCCTGATCTGGCTGAAGTAGAACTTCTGCTCTGCTTGTGCTACATTACCCTAGAGCTGAAAGGCACAACGTGCAGGCTTCTTTCCCAAGGGCGAGTTGGGCCCCACAGCATCTTGCTTCCAGCTCTTTGGGAAGCTAAGAAACAACTCGCTCTGCACAGTGCTCTTACAGCCTACCGGGAACATCTCTTCCAAAGGCCTGTGAAACGCAGTTTCTTTGCAGGCCTGATCTGGCTGAAGTAGAACTTCTGCTCTGGGTGTGCTACATTGCCCTAGAGCTGAAAGGCACAACGTGCAGGCTTCTTTCCAAAGGGCGACTTTGGCCCCACAGCATCCTGCTTCCAGCTCATGGGAAGCTGGGAAACAACTCGCTCTGCACAGTGCTCTTACAGCCTACCGGGAACATCTCTTCCAAAGGCCTGTGAAACGCATTTTCTTTCCAGGCCTTATCTACCCTAAGTAGAATTTCTGCTCTGGGTGTGCTACATTTCCCTAGAGGTGAAAGGCACAAAGTGCAGGCTTCTTTCCAAAGGGAAACTTCGCCCCACAGCATCTTGCTTCCAGCTCTTTGGGAAGGTAAGAAACAACTCGCTCTGCACAGTGCTCTTACAGCCTACGGCTAACATCTCTCACAAAGGCCTGTGATACTCAGTTTCTTTGCAGGCCTGATCTGGCTGAAGTAGAACTTCTGCTCTGGGTGTGCTACATTGCCCTTGAGCTGAAAGGCACAACGTGCAGGCTTCTGTCCAAAGGGCGAGTTGGGACCCACAGCATCTTGCTTCCAGCTCTTTGGGAAGCTAAGAAACAACTCGCTCTGCACAGTGCTCTTACAGCCTACCGGGAACATCTCTTCCAAAGGCCTGTGAAACGCAGTTTCTTTGCAGGCCTGATCTGGCAGAAGTACAACTTCTGCTCTGGGTGTGCTACATTGCCCTAGAGCTTAAAGGCACAACGTGCAGGCTTCTTTCCAAAGGGCGAGTTGGGCCCCACTGCATCTTGCTTCCAGCTCTTTGGGAAGCCAGGAAACAACTCGCTCTGCACAGTGCTCTTACAGCCTACCGGGAACATCTCTTCCAAAGGCCTGTGAAACGCAGTTTCTTTGCAGGCCTGATCTGGCTGAAGTAGAACTTCTGCTCTGGGTGTGCTACATTGCCCTAGAGCTGAAAGGCACAACGTGCAGGCTTCTTTCCCAAGGGCGAGTTGGGTCCCACAGCATCTTGCTTCCAGCTCTTGGGAAGCTGGGAAACAACTCGCTCTGCACAGTGCTCTTACAGCCTACCGGGAACATCTCTTCCAAAGGCCTGTGAAACGCAGTTTCTTTGCAGGCCTGATCTGGCTGAAGTAGAACTTCTGCTCTGGGTGTGCCACATTGCCCTAGAGCTGAAAGGCACATCGTGCAGGCTTCTTTCCAAAGGGCGAGACGGGCCCCACAGCATCTTGCTTCCAGCTCTTTGGGAAGCTAAGAAACAGCTCGCTCTGCACAGTGCTCTTACAGCCTACCGGGAACTTCTCTTCCAAAGGCCTGTGAAACGCAGTTTCTTTGCAGGCCTGATCTGGATGAAGTACAACTTCTGCTCTGGGTGTGCTACATTGCCCTAGAGCTGAAAGGCACAACGTGCAGGCTTCTTTCCAAAGGGCGAGTTGGGCCCCACAGCATCTTGCTTCCAGCTCTTTGGGAAGCTAAGAAACAACTCGCTCTGCACAGTGCTCTTACAGCCTACCGGGAACATCTCTTCCAAAGGCCTGTGAAACGCAGTTTCTTTGCAGGCCTGATCTGGCTGAAGTAGAACTTCTGCTCTGGGTGTGCTACATTGCCCTAGAGCTGAAAGGCACAACATGCAGGCTTCTTTCCCAAGGGCGAGATGGGCCCTACAGCATCTTGCTTCCAGCTCTTTGGGAAGCTAAGAAACAACTCGCTCTGCACAGTGCTCTTACAGCCTACCGGGAACATCTCTTCCAAAGGCCTGTGAAACGCATTTTCTTTGCAGGCCTTATCTGCCCTAAGTAGAACTTCTGCTCTGGGTGTGCTACCTTTCCCTAGAGCTGAAAGGCTCAAAGTGCAGGCTTCTTTCCAAAGGGAGACTTGGCCCCACAACATCTTGCTTCCAGCTCTTTGGGAAGCTAAGAAACAACTCGCTCTGCACAGTGCTCTTACAGCCTACCGGGAACATCTCTCACAAAGGCCTGTGAAACGCAGTTTCTTTGCAGGCCTGATCTGGCTGAAGTAGAACTTCTGCTCTGGGTGTGCTACATTGCCCTAGAGCTGAAAGGCACAACGTGCAGTATTCTTTCCAAAGGGCGAAATGGGCCCCACAGCATCTTGCTTCCAGCTCTTTGGGAAGCTAAGAAACAGCTCGCTCTGCACAGTTCTCTTACAGCCTACCGGGAACATCTCTACCAAAGGCCTGTGAAACGCAGTTTCTATGCAGGCCTGATCTGGCTGAAGTAGAACTTCTGCTCTGGGTGTGCTACATTGCCCTAGAGCTGGAAGGCACAACGTGCAGGCTTCTATCCCAAGGGCGAGTTGGGTCCCACAGCATCTTGCTTCCAGCTATTGGGAAGCTGGGAAACAACTCGCTCTGCACAGTGCTCTTACAGCCTACCGGGTACATCTCTTCCAAAGGCCTGTGAAACGCAGTTTCTTTGCAGGCCTGATCTGGCTGAAGTAGAACTTCTGCTCTGGGTGTGCTACATTGCCCTAGAGCTGAAAGGCACAACGTGCAGGGTTCTTTCCAAAGGGCGAGTTGGGCCTCACAGCATCTTGCTTCCAGCTCTTTGGGAAGCTAAGAAACAACTCGCTCTGAACAGTGCTCTTACAGCCTACCTGGAACATCTCTTGAAAAGGCCTGTGAAACGCAGTTTCTTTGCAGGCCTGATCTGGCTGAAGTAGAACTTCTGCTCTGGGTGTGCTACATTGCCCTAGAGCTGAAAGTCACATCGTGCAGGCTTCTTTCCCAAGGGCGAGTTTGGCCCCACAGCATCTTGCTTCCAGCTCTTTGGGAAGCTAAGAAACAACTCGCTCTGCACAGTGCTCTTACTGCCTACCGGGAACATCTCTTCCAAAGGCCTGTGAAACGCCGTTTCTTTGCAGGCCTGATCTGGCTGAAGTAGAACTTCTGGTCTGGGTGTGCTACATTGATCTAGAGCTGAAAGGCACATCGTGCAGGATTCTTTCCAAAGGGCGAGATGGGCCCCACAGCATCTCGCTTCCAGCTCTTTGGGAAGCTAAGAAACAGCTCGCTCTGCACAGTGCTCTTACAGCCTACCGGGAACATCTCTTTCAAAGGCCTGTGAAACGCAGTTTCTTTGCAGGCCTGATCTGGCTGAAGTAGAATTACTGCTCTGGGTGTGCTACATTGCCCTAGAGCTGGAAGGCACAACGTGCAGGCTTCTTTCCAAAGGGCGACTTGGGCACCACAGCATCTTGCTTCCAGCTCTTTGGGAAGCTAAGAAACAACTCGCTCTGCACAGTGCTATTACAGCCTACCGGGAACATCTCTTCCAAAGGCCTGTGAAACGCAGTTTCTTCGCAGGCCTTATCTGCCCTAAGTAGAACTTCTGCTCTGGGTGTGCTACATTGCCCTAGAGCTGAAAGGCACAAAGTGCAGGCTTCTTTCCAAAGGGAGACTTGGCCCCACAGCATCTTGCTTCCAGCTATTTGGGAAGCTAAGAAACAACTCGCTCTGCACAGTGCTCTTACAGCCTCTTGGAAACATCTCTTCCAAAGGCCTGTGAAACGCAGATTCTTCACAGGCCTGCTCTTGCTGAAGTAGGACTTCTGCTCTGGGTGTGCTACATTGCCCTAGAGCTGAAAGGCACAACGTGCAGGCTTCTTTCCCAAGGGCGAGTTGGGCCCCACAGCATCTTGCTTCCAGCTCTTTGGGAAGCTAAGAAACAACTCGCTCTGCACAGTGCTCTTACAGCCTACCGGGAACATCACTTCCAAAGGCCAGTGAAACGCAGTTTCTTTGCAGGCCTGATCTGGATGAAGTACAACGTCTGCTCTGGGTGTGCTACATTGCCCTAGAGCTGAAAGGCACAACGTGCAGGCTTCTTTCCTTAGGGCGAGTTGGGCCCCAAAGCATCTTGCTTCCAGCTCTTTGGCAAGCTAAGAAACAACTCGCTCTGCACAGTGCTCTTACAGCCTACCGGGAACATCTCTACCAAAGGCCTGTGAAACGCAGTTTCTTCGCAGGCCTTATCTGCCCTAAGTAGAACTTCTGCTCTGGGTGTGCTACATTTCCCTAGAGCTGAAAGGCACAAAGTGCAGGCTTCTTTCCAAAGGGAGACTTGGCCCCACAGCATCTTGCTTCCAGCTCTTTGGGAAGCTAAGAAACAACTCGCTCTGCACAGTGCTCTTACAGCCTACCGGGAACATCTCTACCAAAGGCCTGTGAAACGCAGTTTCTTCGCAGGCCTTATCTGCCCTAAGTACAACTTCTGCTCTGGGTGTGCTACATTTCCCTAGAGCTGAAAGGCACAAAGTGCAGGCTTCTTTCCAAAGGGAGACTTGGCCCCACAGCATCTTGCTTCCAGCTCTTTGGGAAGCTAAGAAACAACTCGCTCTGCACAGTGCTCTTACAGCCTACCGGGAACATCTCTACCAAAGGCCTGTGAAACGCAGTTTCTTCGCAGGCCTTATCTGCCCTAAGTAGAACTTCTGCTCTGGGTGTGCTACATTGCCCTAGAGCTGAAAGGCACAAAGTGCAGGCTTCTTTCCAAAGGGAGACTTGGCCCCACAGCATCTTGCTTCCAGCTCTTTGGGAAGCTAAGAAACAACTCGCTCTGCACAGTGCTCTTACAGCCTACTGGAAACATCTCTTCCAAAGCCCTGTGAAACGCCGTTTCTTTGCAGGCCTGATCTGGCTGAAGTAGAACTTCTTCTCTGGGTGTGCTACATTGCCCTAGAGCTGAAAGGCACAACGTGCAGGCTCCTTTCCAAAGCGCGACTTTGGCCCCACAGCATCTTGCTTCCAGCTCTTGGGAAGCTGGGAAACAACTCGCTCTGCACAGTGCTCTTACAGCCTACCGGGAACATCTCTTCCAAAGGCCTGTGAAACGCAGTTTCTTTGCAGGCCTGATCTGGCTGAAGTAGAACTTCTGCTCTGCTTGTGCTACATTACCCTAGAGCTGAAAGGCACAGCGTGCAGGCTTCTTTCCAAAGGGCGAGTTGGGCCCCACAGCATCTTGCTTCCAGCTCTTTGGGAAGCTAAGAAACAACTAGCTCTGCACAGTGCTATTACAGACTACCGGGAACATCTCTTCCAAAGGCCTGTGAAACGCAGTTTCTTCACAGGCCTTATCTGGCCTAAGTAGAACTTCTGCTCTGGGTGTGCTACATTTCCCTAGAGCTGAAAGGCACAAAGTGCAGGCATCTTTCCAAAGGGAGACGTGGCCCCACAGCATCTTGCTTCCAGCTCTTTGGGAAGCTAAGAAACAACTCGCTCTGCACAGTGCTATTACAGCCTACCGGGAACATCTCTTCCAAAGGCCTGTGAAACGCAGTTTCTTTGCAGGCCTGATCTGGCTGAAGTAGAACTTCTTCTCTGGGTGTGCTACATTGCCCTAGAGCTGAAAGGCACATCGTGCAGGCTTCTTTCCCAAGGGCGAGTTGGGCCCCACAGCATCTTGCTTCCAGCTCTTTTTGAAGCTAGGAAACAACTCGCTCTGCACAGTACTCTTACAGCCTACCCGGAACATCTCTTCCAAAGGCCTGTCAAACGCAGATTCTTCGCAGGCCTGCTCTTGCTGAAGTACAACTGCTGCTCAGGGTGTGCTACATTGCCCTAGAGCTGAAAGGCACAACGTGCAGGCTTCTTTCCCAAGGGCGAGTTGGGCCACACAGTATCTTGCTTCCAGCTCTTTGGGAAGCTAAGAAACAACTCGCTCTGCACAGTGCTCTTACAGCCTACCGGGAACATCTCTACCAAAGGCCTGTGAAACGCAGTTTCTTTGCAGGCCTGATCTGGCTGAAGTAGAACTTCTGCTCTGGGTGTGCTACATTGCCCTTGAGCTGAAAGGCACAACGTGCAGGCTTCTTTGCCAAGGGCGAGTTGGGTCCCACAGCATCTTGCTTCCAGCTATTGGGAAGCTGGGAAACAACTCGCTCTGCACAGTGCTCTTACTGCCTACCGGGAACATCTCTTCCAAAGGCCTGTGAAACGCAGTTTCTTTGCAGGCCTGATCTGGCTGAAGTAGAACTTCTGCTCTGGGTGTGCTACATTGCCCTAGAGCTGAAAGGCACAACGTGCAGGGTTCTTTCCCAAGAACGAGTTGGGCCTCACAGCATCTTGCTACCAGCTCTTTGGGAAGCTAAGAAACAACTCGCTCTGCACAGTGCTCTTACAGCCTACCGGGAACATCTCTTCCAAAGGCCTGTGAAACGCAGTTTCTTTGCAGGCCTGATCTGGCTGAAGTAGGACTTCTGCTCTGGGTGTGCTACATTGCCCTAGAGCTGAAAGGCACAACGTGCAGTCTTCTTTCCAAAGGGCGACTTTGGCCCCACAGCATCTTGCTTCCAGCTCTTGGGAAGCTGGGAAACAACTCGCTCTGCACAGTGCTCTTACAGCCTACCGGGAACATCTCTTCCAAAGGCCTGTGAAACGCAGTTTCTTTGCAGGCCTGATCTGGCTGAAGTAGAACTTCTGCTCTGCTTGTGCTACATTACCCTAGAGATGAAAGGCACAGCGTGCAGGCTTCTTTCCAAAGGGCGAGTTGGGCCCCACAGCATCTTGCTTCCAGCTCTTTGGGAATCTAAGAAACAACTCGCTCTGCACAGTGTTCTTACAGCCTACCGGGAACATCTCTTCCAGAGGCCTGTGAAACGCAGTTTCTTCGCAGGCCTTATCTGCCCTAAGTAGAACTTCTGCTCTGGGTGTGCTACCTTTCCCTAGAGCTGAAAGGCACAAAGTGCAGGCTTCTTTCCAAAGGGAGACTTGGCCCCACAGCATCTTGCTTCCAGCTCTTTGGGAAGCTAAGAAACAACTCGCTCTGCACAGTGCTCTTACAGCCTACTGGAAACATCTCTTCCAAAGGCCTGTGAAACGCCGTTTCTTTGCAGGCCTGATCTGGCTGAAGTAGAACTTCTGCTCTGGGTGTGCTACATTGCCCTAGAGATGAAATGCACAACGTGCAGGCTTCTTTCCAAAGGGCGAGTTGGGCCCCACAGCATCTTGCTTCCAGCTCTTTGGGAAGCTAAGAAGCAACTCGCTCTGCACAGTGCTCTTACAGCCTACCGGGAACATCTCTTGCAAAGGTCTGTGAAACGCAGTTTCTTTGCAGGCCTGATCTGGCTGAAGTAGAACTTCTGCTCTGGGTGTGCTACATTGCCCTAGAGCTGAAAGGCACATCGTGCAGGCTTCTTTCCCAAGGGCGAGTTTTGCCCCACAGCATCTTGCTTCCAGCTCTTTGGGAAGCTGGGAAAAAACTCGCTCTGCACAGTGCTCTTACAGCCTACCGGGAAAATCTCTTCCAAAGTCCTGTTAAACGCCGTTTCTTTGCAGGCCTGATCTGGCTGAAGTGGAACTTCTGGTCTGGGTGTGCTACATTGCCCTAGAGCTGAAAGGCACATCGTGCATGATTCTTTCCAAAGGGTGTGATCTGCCCCACAGCATCTTGCTTCCAGCTCTTTGGGAAGCTAAGAAACAGCTCGCTCTGCACAGTGCTCTTACAGCCTACCGGGAACATCTCTTCCAAAGGCCAGTGAAACGCAGTTTCTTTGCAGGCCTGATCTGGATGAAGTACAACGTCTGCTCTGGGTGTGCTACATTGCCCTAGAGCTGAAAGGCACAACGTGCAGGCTTCTTTCCTTAGGGCGAGTTGGGCCCCAAAGCATCTTGCTTCCAGCTCTTTGGCAAGCTAAGAAACAACTCGCTCTGCACAGTGCTCTTACAGCCTACCGGGAACATCTCTACCAAAGGCCTGTGAAACGCAGTTTCTTCGCAGGCCTTATCTGCCCTAAGTAGAACTTCTGCTCTGGGTGTGCTACATTTCCCTAGAGCTGAAAGGCACAAAGTGCAGGCTTCTTTCCAAAGGGAGACTTGGCCCCACAGCATCTTGCTTCCAGCTCTTTGGGAAGCTAAGAAACAACTCGCTCTGCACAGTGCTCTTACAGCCTACCGGGAACATCTCTACCAAAGGCCTGTGAAACGCAG
This sequence comes from Equus caballus, assembly GCF_041296265.1. NCBI lineage: Eukaryota > Metazoa > Chordata > Mammalia > Perissodactyla > Equidae > Equus > Equus caballus. Next base: position 26,250,042 of record NC_091687.1, read on the forward strand.
TTTCTTCGCAGGCCTTATCTGCCCTAAGTACAACTTCTGCTCTGGGTGTGCTACATTTCCCTAGAGCTGAAAGGCACAAAGTGCAGGCTTCTTTCCAAAGGGAGACTTGGCCCCACAGCATCTTGCTTCCAGCTCTTTGGGAAGCTAAGAAACAACTCGCTCTGCACAGTGCTCTTACAGCCTACCGGGAACATCTCTACCAAAGGCCTGTGAAACGCAGTTTCTTCGCAGGCCTTATCTGCCCTAAGTAGAACTTCTGCTCTGGGTGTGCTACATTGCCCTAGAGCTGAAAGGCACAAAGTGCAGGCTTCTTTCCAAAGGGAGACTTGGCCCCACAGCATCTTGCTTCCAGCTCTTTGGGAAGCTAAGAAACAACTCGCTCTGCACAGTGCTCTTACAGCCTACTGGAAACATCTCTTCCAAAGCCCTGTGAAACGCCGTTTCTTTGCAGGCCTGATCTGGCTGAAGTAGAACTTCTTCTCTGGGTGTGCTACATTGCCCTAGAGCTGAAAGGCACAACGTGCAGGCTCCTTTCCAAAGCGCGACTTTGGCCCCACAGCATCTTGCTTCCAGCTCTTGGGAAGCTGGGAAACAACTCGCTCTGCACAGTGCTCTTACAGCCTACCGGGAACATCTCTTCCAAAGGCCTGTGAAACGCAGTTTCTTTGCAGGCCTGATCTGGCTGAAGTAGAACTTCTGCTCTGCTTGTGCTACATTACCCTAGAGCTGAAAGGCACAGCGTGCAGGCTTCTTTCCAAAGGGCGAGTTGGGCCCCACAGCATCTTGCTTCCAGCTCTTTGGGAAGCTAAGAAACAACTAGCTCTGCACAGTGCTATTACAGACTACCGGGAACATCTCTTCCAAAGGCCTGTGAAACGCAGTTTCTTCACAGGCCTTATCTGGCCTAAGTAGAACTTCTGCTCTGGGTGTGCTACATTTCCCTAGAGCTGAAAGGCACAAAGTGCAGGCATCTTTCCAAAGGGAGACGTGGCCCCACAGCATCTTGCTTCCAGCTCTTTGGGAAGCTAAGAAACAACTCGCTCTGCACAGTGCTATTACAGCCTACCGGGAACATCTCTTCCAAAGGCCTGTGAAACGCAGTTTCTTTGCAGGCCTGATCTGGCTGAAGTAGAACTTCTTCTCTGGGTGTGCTACATTGCCCTAGAGCTGAAAGGCACATCGTGCAGGCTTCTTTCCCAAGGGCGAGTTGGGCCCCACAGCATCTTGCTTCCAGCTCTTTTTGAAGCTAGGAAACAACTCGCTCTGCACAGTACTCTTACAGCCTACCCGGAACATCTCTTCCAAAGGCCTGTCAAACGCAGATTCTTCGCAGGCCTGCTCTTGCTGAAGTACAACTGCTGCTCAGGGTGTGCTACATTGCCCTAGAGCTGAAAGGCACAACGTGCAGGCTTCTTTCCCAAGGGCGAGTTGGGCCACACAGTATCTTGCTTCCAGCTCTTTGGGAAGCTAAGAAACAACTCGCTCTGCACAGTGCTCTTACAGCCTACCGGGAACATCTCTACCAAAGGCCTGTGAAACGCAGTTTCTTTGCAGGCCTGATCTGGCTGAAGTAGAACTTCTGCTCTGGGTGTGCTACATTGCCCTTGAGCTGAAAGGCACAACGTGCAGGCTTCTTTGCCAAGGGCGAGTTGGGTCCCACAGCATCTTGCTTCCAGCTATTGGGAAGCTGGGAAACAACTCGCTCTGCACAGTGCTCTTACTGCCTACCGGGAACATCTCTTCCAAAGGCCTGTGAAACGCAGTTTCTTTGCAGGCCTGATCTGGCTGAAGTAGAACTTCTGCTCTGGGTGTGCTACATTGCCCTAGAGCTGAAAGGCACAACGTGCAGGGTTCTTTCCCAAGAACGAGTTGGGCCTCACAGCATCTTGCTACCAGCTCTTTGGGAAGCTAAGAAACAACTCGCTCTGCACAGTGCTCTTACAGCCTACCGGGAACATCTCTTCCAAAGGCCTGTGAAACGCAGTTTCTTTGCAGGCCTGATCTGGCTGAAGTAGGACTTCTGCTCTGGGTGTGCTACATTGCCCTAGAGCTGAAAGGCACAACGTGCAGTCTTCTTTCCAAAGGGCGACTTTGGCCCCACAGCATCTTGCTTCCAGCTCTTGGGAAGCTGGGAAACAACTCGCTCTGCACAGTGCTCTTACAGCCTACCGGGAACATCTCTTCCAAAGGCCTGTGAAACGCAGTTTCTTTGCAGGCCTGATCTGGCTGAAGTAGAACTTCTGCTCTGCTTGTGCTACATTACCCTAGAGATGAAAGGCACAGCGTGCAGGCTTCTTTCCAAAGGGCGAGTTGGGCCCCACAGCATCTTGCTTCCAGCTCTTTGGGAATCTAAGAAACAACTCGCTCTGCACAGTGTTCTTACAGCCTACCGGGAACATCTCTTCCAGAGGCCTGTGAAACGCAGTTTCTTCGCAGGCCTTATCTGCCCTAAGTAGAACTTCTGCTCTGGGTGTGCTACCTTTCCCTAGAGCTGAAAGGCACAAAGTGCAGGCTTCTTTCCAAAGGGAGACTTGGCCCCACAGCATCTTGCTTCCAGCTCTTTGGGAAGCTAAGAAACAACTCGCTCTGCACAGTGCTCTTACAGCCTACTGGAAACATCTCTTCCAAAGGCCTGTGAAACGCCGTTTCTTTGCAGGCCTGATCTGGCTGAAGTAGAACTTCTGCTCTGGGTGTGCTACATTGCCCTAGAGATGAAATGCACAACGTGCAGGCTTCTTTCCAAAGGGCGAGTTGGGCCCCACAGCATCTTGCTTCCAGCTCTTTGGGAAGCTAAGAAGCAACTCGCTCTGCACAGTGCTCTTACAGCCTACCGGGAACATCTCTTGCAAAGGTCTGTGAAACGCAGTTTCTTTGCAGGCCTGATCTGGCTGAAGTAGAACTTCTGCTCTGGGTGTGCTACATTGCCCTAGAGCTGAAAGGCACATCGTGCAGGCTTCTTTCCCAAGGGCGAGTTTTGCCCCACAGCATCTTGCTTCCAGCTCTTTGGGAAGCTGGGAAAAAACTCGCTCTGCACAGTGCTCTTACAGCCTACCGGGAAAATCTCTTCCAAAGTCCTGTTAAACGCCGTTTCTTTGCAGGCCTGATCTGGCTGAAGTGGAACTTCTGGTCTGGGTGTGCTACATTGCCCTAGAGCTGAAAGGCACATCGTGCATGATTCTTTCCAAAGGGTGTGATCTGCCCCACAGCATCTTGCTTCCAGCTCTTTGGGAAGCTAAGAAACAGCTCGCTCTGCACAGTGCTCTTACAGCCTACCGGGAACATCTCTTCCAAAGGCCTGTGAAACGCAGTTTCTTTGCAGGCCTGATCTGGCTGAAGTAGAACTTCTGCTCTGGGTGTGCTAAATTGCCCTAGAGCTGGAAGGCACAACGTGCAGGCTTCTTTCCAAAGGGCGACTTGGACCCCACAGAATCTTGCTTCCAGCTCTTTGGGAAGCTGAGAAACAACTCGCTCTGCACAGTGCTCTTACAGCCAACTGAAACATCTCTTCCAAAGGCCTGTGAAACGCAGTTTCTTTGCAGGCCTAATCTGGCTGAAGTAGAACTTCTGCTCTGCTTGTGCTACATTACCCTAGAGCTGAAAGGCACAGCGTGCAGGCTTCTTTCCAAATGGAGAGATGGGCCCCACAGCATCTTGCTTCCATTCTTTGGGAAGCTAAGAAACAACTCGCTGTGCACAGTGCTCTTTCTGCCTACCGGGAACATCTCTTCCAAAGGCCTGTGAAACGCATTTTCTTTGCAGGCCTTTTCTGCCCTAAGTAGAACTTCTGCTCTCGGTGTGCTACCTTTCCCTTGAGCTGAAAGGCACAAAGTGCAGGCTTCTTTCCAAAGGGAGACTTGGCCCCACAGCGTCTTGCTTCCAGCTCTTTGGGAAGCTAAGAAACAACTAGCTCTGCACAGTGCTCTTACAGCCTACCGGGAAAATCTCTCACAAAGGCCTGTGAAACGCAGTTTCTTTGCAGGCCTGATCTGGCTGAAGTACAACATCTGCTCTGGGTGTGCTACATTGCCCTAGAGCTTAAAGGCACAACGTGCAGGCTTCTCTCCAAAGGGCGAGATGGGCCCCACAGCATCTTGCTTCCAGCTCTTTGGCAAGCTAAGAAACAACTCGCTCTGCACAGTGCTCTTACAGCCTACCGGGAACATCTCTTCCAAAGGCCTGTGAAACGCAGTTTCTTTGCAGGCCTGATCTGTCTGAAGTAGAACTTCTGCTCTGGGTGTGCTACATTGCCCTAGAGCTGAAAGGCACATCGTGCAGGCTTCTTTCCAAAGGGCGACTTGGGCCCCACAGCATCTTGCTTCCAGCTCTTTGGGAAGCTAAGAAACAACTCGCTCTGCACAGTGCTCTTACAGCGTACCAGGAACATCTCTTCCAAAGGCCTGTGTAACGCAGTTTCTTTGCAGGCCTGATCTGGCTGAAGTAGAACTTCTGCTCTGGGTGTGCCACATTGCCCTAGAGCTGAAAGGCACATCGTGCAGGCTTCTTTCCAAAGGGCGAGACGGGCCCCACAGCATCTTGCTTCCAGCTCTTTGGGAAGCTAAGAAACAGCTCGCTCTGCACAGTGCTCTTACAGCCTACCGGGAACTTCTCTTCCAAAGGCCTGTGAAACGCAGTTTCTTTGCAGGCCTGATCTGGATGAAGTACAACGTCTGCTCTGGGTGTGCTACATTGCCCTAGAGCTGAAAGGCACAACGTGCAGGCTTCTTTCCAAAGGGCGAGTTGGGCCCCAAAGCATCTTGCTTCCAGCTCTTCGGAAGCTGGGAAACAACTCGCTCTGCACAGTGCTCTTACAGCCTACCGGGAACATCTCTTCCAAAGGCCTGTGAAACGCAGTTTCTTTGCAGGCCTGATCAGGCTGAAGTAGAACTTCTGCTCTGCTTGTGCTACATTACCCTAGAGCTGAAAGGCACAGCGTGCAGGCTTCTTTCCAAAGGGCGAGTTGGGCCCCACAGCATCTTGCTTCCAGCTCTTTGGGAAGCTAAGAAACAACTAGCTCTGCACAGTGCTATTACAGACTACCGGGAACATCTCTTCCAAAGGCCTGTGAAACGCAGTTTCTTCGCAGGCCTTATCTGGCCTAAGTAGAACTTCTGCTCTGGGTGTGCTACATTTCCCTAGAGCTGAAAGGCACAAAGTGCAGGCATCTTTCCAAAGGGAGACGTGGCCCCACAGCATCTTGCTTCCAGCTCTTTGGGAAGCTAAGAAACAACTCGCTCTGCACAGTGCTCTTACAGCCTACTGGAAACATCTCTTCCAAAGGCCTGTGAAACGCCGTTTCTTTGCAGGCCTGATTTGGCTGAAGTAGAACTTCTGCTCTGGGTGTGCTACATTGCCCTAGAGATGAAAGGCACAACGTGCAGGCTTCTTTCCCAAGGGCGAGTTGGGCCCCACAGCATCTTGCTTCCAGCTCTTTGGGAAGCTAAGAAACAACTCGCTCTGCACAGTGCTCTTACAGCCTACCGGGAACATCTCTTCCAAAGGCCTGTGAAACGCAGTTTCTTTGCAGGCCTGATCTGGCTGAAGTAGAACTTCTTCTCTGGGTGTGCTACATTGCCCTAGAGCTGAAAGGCACATCGTGCAGGCTTCTTTCCCAAGGGCGAGTTGGGCCCCACAGCATCTTGCTTCCAGCTCTTTGGGAAGCTGGGAAAAAACTCGCTCTGCACAGTGCTCTTACAGCCTACCGGGAAAATCTCTTCCAAAGGCCTGTGAAACGCAGTTTCTTTGCAGGCCTGATCTGGCTGAAGTACAACTTCTGCTCTGGGTGTGCTACATTGCCCTAGAGCTGAAAGGCACAACGTGCAGGCTTCTTTCCAAAGGGCGACTTGGGCCCCACAGCATCTTGCTTCCAGCTCTTTTTGAAGCTAAGAAACAACTCGCTCTGCACAGTGCTCTTACAGCCTACCCGGAACATCTCTTCCAAAGGCCTCTCAAACGCAGATTCTTCGCAGGCCTGCTCTTGCTGAAGTACAACTGCTGCTCAGGGTGTGCTACATTGCCCTAGAGCTGAAAGGCACAACGTGCAGGCTTCTTTCCCAAGGGCGAGTTGGGCCCCACAGTATCTTGCTTCCAGCTCTTTGATAAGCTAAGAAACAACTCGCTCTGCACAGTGCTCTTACAGCCTACCGGGAACATCTCTTCCAAAGGCCTGTGAAACGCCATATCTTTGCAGGCCTGATCTGGCTGAAGTAGAACTTCTTCTCTGGGTGTGCTACATTGCCCTAGAGCTGAAAGGCACATCGTGCAGGATTCTTTCCAAAGGGCGAAATGGGCCCCACAGCATCTTGCTTCCAGCTCTTTGGGAAGCTAAGAAGCAGCTCGCTCTGCACAGTGCTCTTACTGCCTACCGGGAACATCTCTTCCAAGGGCCTGTGAAACGCAGTTTCTTTGCAGGCCTGATCTGGCTGAAGTAGAACTTCTGCTCTGGGTGTGCTACATTGCCCTAGAGCTGAAAGGCTCAACGTGCAGGGTTCTTTCCCAAGGGCGAGTTGGGCCTCACAGCATCTTGCTTCCAGCTCTTTGGGAAGCTAAGAAACAACTCGCTCTGCACAGTGCTCTTACAGCATACCGGGAACATCTCTTCCAAAGGCCTGTGAAACGCAGTTTCTTTGCAGGCCTGATCTGGCTGAAGTAGAACTTCTGCTCTGGGTGTGCTACATTGCCCTTGAGCTGAAAGGCACAACGTGCAGGCTTCTTTCCAAAGGGCGACTTTGGCCCCACAGCATCTTGCTTCCAGCTCTTGGGAAGCTGGGAAACAACTCGCTCTGCACAGTGCTCTTACAGCCTACCGGGAACATCTCTTCCAAAGGCCTGTGAAACGCAGTTTCTTTGCAGGCCTGATCTGGCTGAAGTAGAACTTCTGCTCTGCTTGTGCTACATTACCCTAGAGATGAAAGGCACAGCGTGCAGGCTTCTTTCCAAAGGGCGAGTTGGGCCCCACAGCATCTTGCTTCCAGCTCTTTGGGAATCTAAGAAACAACTCGCTCTGCACAGTGCTCTTACAGCCTACTGGAAACATCTCTTCCAAAGCCCTGTGAAACGCCGTTTCTTTGCAGGCCTGATCTGGCTGAAGTAGAACTTCTTCTCTGGGTGTGCTACATTGCCCTAGAGCTGAAAGGCACAACGTGCAGGCTCCTTTCCAAAGCGCGACTTTGGCCCCACAGCATCTTGCTTCCAGCTCTTGGGAAGCTGGGAAACAACTCGCTCTGCACAGTGCTCTTACAGCCTACCGGGAACATCTCTTCCAAAGGCCTGTGAAACGCAGTTTCTTTGCAGGCCTGATCTGGCTGAAGTAGAACTTCTGCTCTGCTTGTGCTACATTACCCTAGAGCTGAAAGGCACAGCGTGCAGGCTTCTTTCCAAAGGGCGAGTTGGGCCCCACAGCATCTTGCTTCCAGCTCTTTGGGAAGCTAAGAAACAACTAGCTCTGCACAGTGCTATTACAGACTACCGGGAACATCTCTTCCAAAGGCCTGTGAAACGCAGTTTCTTCACAGGCCTTATCTGGCCTAAGTAGAACTTCTGCTCTGGGTGTGCTACATTTCCCTAGAGCTGAAAGGCACAAAGTGCAGGCATCTTTCCAAAGGGAGACGTGGCCCCACAGCATCTTGCTTCCAGCTCTTTGGGAAGCTAAGAAACAACTCGCTCTGCACAGTGCTATTACAGCCTACCGGGAACATCTCTTCCAAAGGCCTGTGAAACGCAGTTTCTTTGCAGGCCTGATCTGGCTGAAGTAGAACTTCTTCTCTGGGTGTGCTACATTGCCCTAGAGCTGAAAGGCACATCGTGCAGGCTTCTTTCCCAAGGGCGAGTTGGGCCCCACAGCATCTTGCTTCCAGCTCTTTTTGAAGCTAGGAAACAACTCGCTCTGCACAGTACTCTTACAGCCTACCCGGAACATCTCTTCCAAAGGCCTGTCAAACGCAGATTCTTCGCAGGCCTGCTCTTGCTGAAGTACAACTGCTGCTCAGGGTGTGCTACATTGCCCTAGAGCTGAAAGGCACAACGTGCAGGCTTCTTTCCCAAGGGCGAGTTGGGCCACACAGTATCTTGCTTCCAGCTCTTTGGGAAGCTAAGAAACAACTCGCTCTGCACAGTGCTCTTACAGCCTACCGGGAACATCTCTACCAAAGGCCTGTGAAACGCAGTTTCTTTGCAGGCCTGATCTGGCTGAAGTAGAACTTCTGCTCTGGGTGTGCTACATTGCCCTTGAGCTGAAAGGCACAACGTGCAGGCTTCTTTGCCAAGGGCGAGTTGGGTCCCACAGCATCTTGCTTCCAGCTATTGGGAAGCTGGGAAACAACTCGCTCTGCACAGTGCTCTTACTGCCTACCGGGAACATCTCTTCCAAAGGCCTGTGAAACGCAGTTTCTTTGCAGGCCTGATCTGGCTGAAGTAGAACTTCTGCTCTGGGTGTGCTACATTGCCCTAGAGCTGAAAGGCACAACGTGCAGGGTTCTTTCCCAAGAACGAGTTGGGCCTCACAGCATCTTGCTACCAGCTCTTTGGGAAGCTAAGAAACAACTCGCTCTGCACAGTGCTCTTACAGCCTACCGGGAACATCTCTTCCAAAGGCCTGTGAAACGCAGTTTCTTTGCAGGCCTGATCTGGCTGAAGTAGGACTTCTGCTCTGGGTGTGCTACATTGCCCTAGAGCTGAAAGGCACAACGTGCAGTCTTCTTTCCAAAGGGCGACTTTGGCCCCACAGCATCTTGCTTCCAGCTCTTGGGAAGCTGGGAAACAACTCGCTCTGCACAGTGCTCTTACAGCCTACCGGGAACATCTCTTCCAAAGGCCTGTGAAACGCAGTTTCTTTGCAGGCCTGATCTGGCTGAAGTAGAACTTCTGCTCTGCTTGTGCTACATTACCCTAGAGATGAAAGGCACAGCGTGCAGGCTTCTTTCCAAAGGGCGAGTTGGGCCCCACAGCATCTTGCTTCCAGCTCTTTGGGAATCTAAGAAACAACTCGCTCTGCACAGTGTTCTTACAGCCTACCGGGAACATCTCTTCCAGAGGCCTGTGAAACGCAGTTTCTTCGCAGGCCTTATCTGCCCTAAGTAGAACTTCTGCTCTGGGTGTGCTACCTTTCCCTAGAGCTGAAAGGCACAAAGTGCAGGCTTCTTTCCAAAGGGAGACTTGGCCCCACAGCATCTTGCTTCCAGCTCTTTGGGAAGCTAAGAAACAACTCGCTCTGCACAGTGCTCTTACAGCCTACTGGAAACATCTCTTCCAAAGGCCTGTGAAACGCCGTTTCTTTGCAGGCCTGATCTGGCTGAAGTAGAACTTCTGCTCTGGGTGTGCTACATTGCCCTAGAGATGAAATGCACAACGTGCAGGCTTCTTTCCAAAGGGCGAGTTGGGCCCCACAGCATCTTGCTTCCAGCTCTTTGGGAAGCTAAGAAGCAACTCGCTCTGCACAGTGCTCTTACAGCCTACCGGGAACATCTCTTGCAAAGGTCTGTGAAACGCAGTTTCTTTGCAGGCCTGATCTGGCTGAAGTAGAACTTCTGCTCTGGGTGTGCTACATTGCCCTAGAGCTGAAAGGCACATCGTGCAGGCTTCTTTCCCAAGGGCGAGTTTTGCCCCACAGCATCTTGCTTCCAGCTCTTTGGGAAGCTGGGAAAAAACTCGCTCTGCACAGTGCTCTTACAGCCTACCGGGAAAATCTCTTCCAAAGTCCTGTTAAACGCCGTTTCTTTGCAGGCCTGATCTGGCTGAAGTGGAACTTCTGGTCTGGGTGTGCTACATTGCCCTAGAGCTGAAAGGCACATCGTGCATGATTCTTTCCAAAGGGTGTGATCTGCCCCACAGCATCTTGCTTCCAGCTCTTTGGGAAGCTAAGAAACAGCTCGCTCTGCACAGTGCTCTTACAGCCTACCGGGAACATCTCTTCCAAAGGCCTGTGAAACGCAGTTTCTTTGCAGGCCTGATCTGGCTGAAGTAGAACTTCTGCTCTGGGTGTGCTAAATTGCCCTAGAGCTGGAAGGCACAACGTGCAGGCTTCTTTCCAAAGGGCGACTTGGACCCCACAGAATCTTGCTTCCAGCTCTTTGGGAAGCTGAGAAACAACTCGCTCTGCACAGTGCTCTTACAGCCAACTGAAACATCTCTTCCAAAGGCCTGTGAAACGCAGTTTCTTTGCAGGCCTAATCTGGCTGAAGTAGAACTTCTGCTCTGCTTGTGCTACATTACCCTAGAGCTGAAAGGCACAGCGTGCAGGCTTCTTTCCAAATGGAGAGATGGGCCCCACAGCATCTTGCTTCCATTCTTTGGGAAGCTAAGAAACAACTCGCTGTGCACAGTGCTCTTTCTGCCTACCGGGAACATCTCTTCCAAAGGCCTGTGAAACGCATTTTCTTTGCAGGCCTTTTCTGCCCTAAGTAGAACTTCTGCTCTCGGTGTGCTACCTTTCCCTTGAGCTGAAAGGCACAAAGTGCAGGCTTCTTTCCAAAGGGAGACTTGGCCCCACAGCGTCTTGCTTCCAGCTCTTTGGGAAGCTAAGAAACAACTAGCTCTGCACAGTGCTCTTACAGCCTACCGGGAAAATCTCTCACAAAGGCCTGTGAAACGCAGTTTCTTTGCAGGCCTGATCTGGCTGAAGTACAACATCTGCTCTGGGTGTGCTACATTGCCCTAGAGCTTAAAGGCACAACGTGCAGGCTTCTCTCCAAAGGGCGAGATGGGCCCCACAGCATCTTGCTTCCAGCTCTTTGGCAAGCTAAGAAACAACTCGCTCTGCACAGTGCTCTTACAGCCTACCGGGAACATCTCTTCCAAAGGCCTGTGAAACGCAGTTTCTTTGCAGGCCTGATCTGTCTGAAGTAGAACTTCTGCTCTGGGTGTGCTACATTGCCCTAGAGCTGAAAGGCACATCGTGCAGGCTTCTTTCCAAAGGGCGACTTGGGCCCCACAGCATCTTGCTTCCAGCTCTTTGGGAAGCTAAGAAACAACTCGCTCTGCACAGTGCTCTTACAGCGTACCAGGAACATCTCTTCCAAAGGCCTGTGTAACGCAGTTTCTTTGCAGGCCTGATCTGGCTGAAGTAGAACTTCTGCTCTGGGTGTGCCACATTGCCCTAGAGCTGAAAGGCACATCGTGCAGGCTTCTTTCCAAAGGGCGAGACGGGCCCCACAGCATCTTGCTTCCAGCTCTTTGGGAAGCTAAGAAACAGCTCGCTCTGCACAGTGCTCTTACAGCCTACCGGGAACTTCTCTTCCAAAGGCCTGTGAAACGCAGTTTCTTTGCAGGCCTGATCTGGATGAAGTACAACGTCTGCTCTGGGTGTGCTACATTGCCCTAGAGCTGAAAGGCACAACGTGCAGGCTTCTTTCCAAAGGGCGAGTTGGGCCCCAAAGCATCTTGCTTCCAGCTCTTCGGAAGCTGGGAAACAACTCGCTCTGCACAGTGCTCTTACAGCCTACCGGGAACATCTCTTCCAAAGGCCTGTGAAACGCAGTTTCTTTGCAGGCCTGATCAGGCTGAAGTAGAACTTCTGCTCTGCTTGTGCTACATTACCCTAGAGCTGAAAGGCACAGCGTGCAGGCTTCTTTCCAAAGGGCGAGTTGGGCCCCACAGCATCTTGCTTCCAGCTCTTTGGGAAGCTAAGAAACAACTAGCTCTGCACAGTGCTATTACAGACTACCGGGAACATCTCTTCCAAAGGCCTGTGAAACGCAGTTTCTTCGCAGGCCTTATCTGGCCTAAGTAGAACTTCTGCTCTGGGTGTGCTACATTTCCCTAGAGCTGAAAGGCACAAAGTGCAGGCATCTTTCCAAAGGGAGACGTGGCCCCACAGCATCTTGCTTCCAGCTCTTTGGGAAGCTAAGAAACAACTCGCTCTGCACAGTGCTCTTACAGCCTACTGGAAACATCTCTTCCAAAGGCCTGTGAAACGCCGTTTCTTTGCAGGCCTGATTTGGCTGAAGTAGAACTTCTGCTCTGGGTGTGCTACATTGCCCTAGAGATGAAAGGCACAACGTGCAGGCTTCTTTCCCAAGGGCGAGTTGGGCCCCACAGCATCTTGCTTCCAGCTCTTTGGGAAGCTAAGAAACAACTCGCTCTGCACAGTGCTCTTACAGCCTACCGGGAACATCTCTTCCAAAGGCCTGTGAAACGCAGTTTCTTTGCAGGCCTGATCTGGCTGAAGTAGAACTTCTTCTCTGGGTGTGCTACATTGCCCTATAGCTGAAAGGCACATCGTGCAGGCTTCTTTCCCAAGGGCGAGTTGGGCCCCACAGCATCTTGCTTCCAGCTCTTTGGGAAGCTGGGAAAAAACTCGCTCTGCACAGTGCTCTTACAGCCTACCGGGAAAATCTCTTCCAAAGGCCTGTGAAACGCAGTTTCTTTGCAGGCCTGATCTGGCTGAAGTACAACTTCTGCTCTGGGTGTGCTACATTGCCCTAGAGCTGAAAGGCACAACGTGCAGGCTTCTTTCCAAAGGGCGACTTGGGCCCCACAGCATCTTGCTTCCAGCTCTTTTTGAAGCTAAGAAACAACTCGCTCTGCACAGTGCTCTTACAGCCTACCCGGAACATCTCTTCCAAAGGCCTCTCAAACGCAGATTCTTCGCAGGCCTGCTCTTGCTGAAGTACAACTGCTGCTCAGGGTGTGCTACATTGCCCTAGAGCTGAAAGGCACAACGTGCAGGCTTCTTTCCCAAGGGCGAGTTGGGCCCCACAGTATCTTGCTTCCAGCTCTTTGATAAGCTAAGAAACAACTCGCTCTGCACAGTGCTCTTACAGCCTACCGGGAACATCTCTTCCAAAGGCCTGTGAAACGCCATATCTTTGCAGGCCTGATCTGGCTGAAGTAGAACTTCTTCTCTGGGTGTGCTACATTGCCCTAGAGCTGAAAGGCACATCGTGCAGGATTCTTTCCAAAGGGCGAAATGGGCCCCACAGCATCTTGCTTCCAGCTCTTTGGGAAGCTAAGAAGCAGCTCGCTCTGCACAGTGCTCTTACTGCCTACCGGGAACATCTCTTCCAAGGGCCTGTGAAACGCAGTTTCTTTGCAGGCCTGATCTGGCTGAAGTAGAACTTCTGCTCTGGGTGTGCTACATTGCCCTAGAGCTGAAAGGCTCAACGTGCAGGGTTCTTTCCCAAGGGCGAGTTGGGCCTCACAGCATCTTGCTTCCAGCTCTTTGGGAAGCTAAGAAACAACTCGCTCTGCACAGTGCTCTTACAGCATACCGGGAACATCTCTTCCAAAGGCCTGTGAAACGCAGTTTCTTTGCAGGCCTGATCTGGCTGAAGTAGAACTTCTGCTCTGGGTGTGCTACATTGCCCTTGAGCTGAAAGGCACAACGTGCAGGCTTCTTTCCAAAGGGCGACTTTGGCCCCACAGCATCTTGCTTCCAGCTCTTGGGAAGCTGGGAAACAACTCGCTCTGCACAGTGCTCTTACAGCCTACCGGGAACATCTCTTCCAAAGGCCTGTGAAACGCAGTTTCTTTGCAGGCCTGATCTGGCTGAAGTAGAACTTCTGCTCTGCTTGTGCTACATTACCCTAGAGATGAAAGGCACAGCGTGCAGGCTTCTTTCCAAAGGGCGAGTTGGGCCCCACAGCATCTTGCTTCCAGCTCTTTGGGAATCTAAGAAACAACTCGCTCTGCACAGTGCTCTTACAGCCTACCGGGAACATCTCTTCCAGAGGCCTGTGAAACGCAGTTTCTTCGCAGGCCTTATCTGCCCTAAGTAGAACTTCTGCTCTGGGTGTGCTACCTTTCCCTAGAGCTGAAAGGCACAAAGTGCAGGCTTCTTTCCAAAGGGAGACTTGGCCCCACAGCATCTTGCTTCCAGCTCTTTGGGAAGCTAAGAAACAGCTCGCTCTGCACAGTGCTCTTACAGCCTACCGGGAACTTCTCTTCCAAAGGCCTGTGAAACGCAGTTTCTTTGCAGGCCTGATCTGGATGAAGTACAACGTCTGCTCTGGGTGTGCTACATTGCCCTAGAGCTGAAAGGCACAACGTGCAGGCTTCTTTCCAAAGGGCGAGTTGGGCCCCAAAGCATCTTGCTTCCAGCTCTTGGGAAGCTGGGAAACAACTCGCTCTGCACAGTGCTCTTACAGCCTACCGGGAACATCTCTTCCAAAGGCCTGTGAAACGCAGTTTCTTTGCAGGCCTGATCAGGCTGAAGTAGAACTTCTGCTCTGCTTGTGCTACATTACCCTAGAGCTGAAAGGCACAGCGTGCAGGCTTCTTTCCAAAGGGCGAGTTGGGCCCCACAGCATCTTGCTTCCAGCTCTTTGGGAAGCTAAGAAACAACTAGCTCTGCACAGTGCTATTACAGACTACCGGGAACATCTCTTCCAAAGGCCTGTGAAACGCAGTTTCTTCGCAGGCCTTATCTGGCCTAAGTAGAACTTCTGCTCTGGGTGTGCTACATTTCCCTAGAGCTGAAAGGCACAAAGTGCAGGCATCTTTCCAAAGGGAGACGTGGCCCCACAGCATCTTGCTTCCAGCTCTTTGGGAAGCTAAGAAACAACTCGCTCTGCACAGTGCTCTTACAGCCTGCTGGAAACATCTCTTCCAAAGGCCTGTGAAACGCCGTTTCTTTGCAGGCCTGATTTGGCTGAAGTAGAACTTCTGCTCTGGGTGTGCTACATTGCCCTAGAGATGAAAGGCACAACGTGCAGGCTTCTTTCCCAAGGGCGAGTTGGGCCCCACAGCATCTTGCTTCCAGCTCTTTGGGAAGCTAAGAAACAACTCGCTCTGCACAGTGCTCTTACAGCCTACCGGGAACATCTCTTCCAAAGGCCTGTGAAACGCAGTTTCTTTGCAGGCCTGATCTGGCTGAAGTAGAACTTCTTCTCTGGGTGTGCTACATTGCCCTAGAGCTGAAAGGCACATCGTGCAAGCTTCTTTCCCAAGGGCGAGTTGGGCCCCACAGCATCTTGCTTCCAGCTCTTTGGGAAGCTGGGAAAAAACTCGCTATGCACAGTGCTCTTACAGCCTACCGGGAAAATCTCTTCCAAAGGCCTGTGAAACGCAGTTTCTTTGCAGGCCTGATCTGGCTGAAGTACAACTTCTGCTCTGGGTGTGCTACATTGCCCTAGAGCTGAAAGGCACAACGTGCAGGCTTCTTTCCAAAGGGCGACTTGGGCCCCACAGCATCTTGCTTCCAGCTCTTTTTGAAGCTAAGAAACAACTCGCTCTGCACAGTGCTCTTACAGCCTACCCGGAACATCTCTTCCAAAGGCCTCTCAAACGCAGATTCTCGCAGGCCTGCTCTTGCTGAAGTACAACTGCTGCTCAGGGTGTGCTACATTGCCCTAGAGCTGAAAGGCACAACGTGCAGGCTTCTTTCCAAAGGGAAACTTCGCCCCACAGCATCTTGCTTCCAGCTCTTTGGGAAGGTAAGAAACAACTCGCTCTGCACAGTGCTCTTACAGCCTACGGCTAACATCTCTCACAAAGGCCTGTGATACTCAGTTTCTTTGCAGGCCTTATCTGGCTGAAGTAGAACTTCTGCTCTGGGTGTGCTACATTGCCCTTGAGCTGAAAGGCACAACGTGCAGGCTTCTGTCCAAAGGGCGAGTTGGGACCCACAGCATCTTGCTTCCAGCTCTTTGGGAAGCTAAGAAACAACTCGCTCTGCACAGTGCTCTTACAGCCTACCGGGAACATCTCTTCCAAAGGCCTGTGAAACGCAGTTTCTTTGCAGGCCTGATCTGGCAGAAGTACAACTTCTGATCTGGGTGTGCTACATTGCCCTAGAGCTTAAAGGCACAACGTGCAGGCTTCTTTCCAAAGGGCGAGTTGGGCCCCACTGCATCTTGCTTCCAGCTCTTTGGGAAGCCAGGAAACAACTCGCTCTGCACAGTGCTCTTACAGCCTACCGGGAACATCTCTTCCAAAGGCCTGTGAAACGCAGTTTCTTTGCAGGCCTGATCTGGCTGAAGTAGAACTTCTGCTCTGGGTGTGCTACATTGCCCTAGAGCTGAAAGGCACAACGTGCAGGCTTCTTTCCCAAGGTCGAGTTGGGTCCCACAGCATCTTGCTTCCAGCTCTTGGGAAGCTGGGAAACAACTCGCTCTGCACAGTGCTCTTACAGCCTACCGGGAACATCTCTTCCAAAGGCCTGTGAAACGCAGTTTCTTTGCAGGCCTGATCTGGCTGAAGTAGAACTTCTGCTCTGGGTGTGCCACATTGCCCTAGAGCTGAAAGGCACATCGTGCAGGCTTCTTTCCAAAGGGCGAGACGGGCCCCACAGCATCTTGCTTCCAGCTCTTTGGGAAGCTAAGAAACAGCTCGCTCTGCACAGTGCTCTTACAGCCTACCGGGAACTTCTCTTCCAAAGGCCTGTGAAACGCAGTTTCTTTGCAGGCCTGATCTGGATGAAGTACAACTTCTGCTCTGGGTGTGCTACATTGCCCTAGAGCTGAAAGGCACAACGTGCAGGCTTCTTTCCAAAGGGCGAGTTGGGCCCCACAGCATCTTGCTTCCAGCTCTTTGGGAAGCTAAGAAACAACTCGCTCTGCACAGTGCTCTTACAGCCTACCGGGAACATCTCTTCCAAAGGCCTGTGAAACGCAGTTTCTTTGCAGGCCTGATCTGGCTGAAGTAGAACTTCTGCTCTGGGTGTGCTACATTGCCCTAGAGCTGAAAGGCACAACATGCAGGCTTCTTTCCCAAGGGCGAGATGGGCCCTACAGCATCTTGCTTCCAGCTCTTTGGGAAGCTAAGAAACAACTCGCTCTGCACAGTGCTCTTACAGCCTACCGGGAACATCTCTTCCAAAGGCCTGTGAAACGCATTTTCTTTGCAGGCCTTATCTGCCCTAAGTAGAACTTCTGCTCTGGGTGTGCTACCTTTCCCTAGAGCTGAAAGGCTCAAAGTGCAGGCTTCTTTCCAAAGGGAGACTTGGCCCCACAACATCTTGCTTCCAGCTCTTTGGGAAGCTAAGAAACAACTCGCTCTGCACAGTGCTCTTACAGCCTACCGGGAACATCTCTCACAAATGCCTGTGAAACGCAGTTTCTTTGCAGGCCTGATCTGGCTGAAGTACAACATCTGCTCTGGGTGTGCTACATTGCCCTAGAGCTTACAGGCACAACGTGCAGGCTTCTCTCCAAAGGGCGACTTGGGCCCCACAGCATCTTGCTTCCAGCTCTTTGGCAAGCTAAGAAACAACTCGCTCTGCACAGTGCTCTTACAGCCTACCGGGAACATCTCTTCCAAAGGCCTGTGAAACGCAGTTTCTTTGCAGGCCTGATCTGGCTGAAGTAGAACTTCTGCTCTGGGTGTGCTACATTGCCCTAGAGCTGAAAGGCACAACGTGCAGTATTCTTTCCAAAGGGCGAAATGGGCCCCACAGCATCTTGCTTCCAGCTCTTTGGGAAGCTAAGAAACAGCTCGCTCTGCACAGTTCTCTTACAGCCTACCGGGAACATCTCTACCAAAGGCCTGTGAAACGCAGTTTCTATGCAGGCCTGATCTGGCTGAAGTAGAACTTCTGCTCTGGGTGTGCTACATTGCCCTAGAGCTGGAAGGCACAACGTGCAGGCTTCTATCCCAAGGGCGAGTTGGGTCCCACAGCATCTTGCTTCCAGCTATTGGGAAGCTGGGAAACAACTCGCTCTGCACAGTGCTCTTACAGCCTACCGGGTACATCTCTTCCAAAGGCCTGTGAAACGCAGTTTCTTTGCAGGCCTGATCTGGCTGAAGTAGAACTTCTGCTCTGGGTGTGCTACATTGCCCTAGAGCTGAAAGGCACAACGTGCAGGGTTCTTTCCAAAGGGCGAGTTGGGCCTCACAGCATCTTGCTTCCAGCTCTTTGGGAAGCTAAGAAACAACTCGCTCTGAACAGTGCTCTTACAGCCTACCTGGAACATCTCTTGAAAAGGCCTGTGAAACGCAGTTTCTTTGCAGGCCTGATCTGGCTGAAGTAGAACTTCTGCTCTGGGTGTGCTACATTGCCCTAGAGCTGAAAGTCACATCGTGCAGGCTTCTTTCCCAAGGGCGAGTTTGGCCCCACACCATCTTGCTTCCAGCTCTTTGGGAAGCTAAGAAACAACTCGCTCTGCACAGTGCTCTTACTGCCTACCGGGAACATCTCTTCCAAAGGCCTGTGAAACGCCGTTTCTTTGCCGGCCTGATCTGGCTGAAGTAGAATTACTGCTCTGGGTGTGCTACATTGCCCTAGAGCTGGAAGGCACAACGTGCAGGCTTCTTTCCAAAGGGCGACTTGGGCACCACAGCATCTTGCTTCCAGCTCTTTGGGAAGCTAAGAAACAACTCGCTCTGCACAGTGCTATTACAGCCTACCGGGAACATCTCTTCCAAAGGCCTGTGAAACGCAGTTTCTTCGCAGGCCTTATCTGCCCTAAGTAGAACTTCTGCTCTGGGTGTGCTACATTTCCCTAGAGCTGAAAGGCACAAAGTGCAGGCTTCTTTCCAAAGGGAGACTTGGCACCACAGCATCTTGCTTCCAGCTATTTGGGAAGCTAAGAAACAACTCGCTCTGCACAGTGCTCTTACAGCCTCTTGGAAACATCTCTTCCAAAGGCCTGTGAAACGCAGATTCTTCGCAGGCCTGCTCTTGCTGAAGTACAACTTCTGCTCAGGGTGTGCTACATTGCCCTAGAGCTGAAAGGCACAACGTGCAGGCTTCTTTCCTTAGGGCGAGTTGGGCCCCAAAGCATCTTGCTTCCAGCTCTTTGGCAAGCTAAGAAACAACTCGCTCTGCACAGTGCTCTTACAGCCTACCGGGAACATCTCTACCAAAGGCCTGTGAAACGCAGTTTCTTCGCAGGCCTTATCTGCCCTAAGTAGAACTTCTGCTCTGGGTGTGCTACATTTCCCTAGAGCTGAAAGGCACAAAGTGCAGGCTTCTTTCCAAAGGGAGACTTGGCCCCACAGCATCTTGCTTCCAGCTCTTTGGGAAGCTAAGAAACAACTCGCTCTGCACAGTGCTCTTACAGCCTACCGGGAACATCTCTACCAAAGGCCTGTGAAACGCAGTTTCTTCGCAGGCCTTATCTGCCCTAAGTAGAACTTCTGCTCTGGGTGTGCTACATTGCCCTAGAGCTGAAAGGCACAAAGTGCAGGCTTCTTTCCAAAGGGAGACTTGGCCCCACAGCATCTTGCTTCCAGCTCTTTGGGAAGCTAAGAAACAACTCGCTCTGCACAGTGCTCTTACAGCCTACTGGAAACATCTCTTCCAAAGGCCTGTGAAACGCCGTTTCTTTGCAGGCCTGATCTGGCTGAAGTAGAACTTCTGCTCTGGGTGTGCTACATTGCCCTAGAGATGAAATGCACAACGTGCAGGCTTCTTTCCAAAGGGCGAGTTGGGCCCCACAGCATCTTGCTTCCAGCTCTTTGGGAAGCTAAGAAGCAACTCGCTCTGCACAGTGCTCTTACAGCCTACCGGGAACATCTCTTGCAAAGGTCTGTGAAACGCAGTTTCTTTGCAGGCCTGATCTGGCTGAAGTAGAACTTCTGCTCTGGGTGTGCTACATTGCCCTAGAGCTGAAAGGCACATCGTGCAGGCTTCTTTCCCAAGGGCGAGTTTTGCCCCACAGCATCTTGCTTCCAGCTCTTTGGGAAGCTGGGAAAAAACTCGCTCTGCACAGTGCTCTTACAGCCTACCGGGAAAATCTCTTCCAAAGTCCTGTTAAACGCCGTTTCTTTGCAGGCCTGATCTGGCTGAAGTGGAACTTCTGGTCTGGGTGTGCTACATTGCCCTAGAGCTGAAAGGCACATCGTGCATGATTCTTTCCAAAGGGCGTGATCTGCCCCACAGCATCTTGCTTCCAGCTCTTTGGGAAGCTAAGAAACAGCTCGCTCTGCACAGTGCTCTTACAGCCTACCGGGAACATCTCTTCCAAAGGCCTGTGAAACGCAGTTTCTTTGCAGGCCTGATCTGGCTGAAGTAGAACTTCTGCTCTGGGTGTGCTAAATTGCCCTAGAGCTGGAAGGCACAACGTGCAGGCTTCTTTCCAAAGGGCGACTTGGACCCCACAGAATCTTGCTTCCAGCTCTTTGGGAAGCTGAGAAACAACTCGCTCTGCACAGTGCTCTTACAGCCAACTGAAACATCTCTTCCAAAGGCCTGTGAAACGCAGTTTCTTTGCAGGCCTAATCTGGCTGAAGTAGAACTTCTGCTCTGCTTGTGCTACATTACACTAGAGCTGAAAGGCACAGCGTGCAGGCTTCTTTCCAAATGGAGAGATGGGCCCCACAGCATCTTGCTTCCATTCTTTGGGAAGCTAAGAAACAACTCGCTGTGCACAGTGCTCTTACAGCCTACCGGGAACATCTCTTCCAAAGGCCTGTGAAACGCATTTTCTTTGCAGGCCTTTTCTGCCCTAAGTAGAACTTCTGCTCTGGGTGTGCTACCTTTCCCTTGAGCTGAAAGGCACAAAGTGCAGGCTTCTTTCCAAAGGGAGACTTGGCCCCACAGCGTCTTGCTTCCAGCTCTTTGGGAAGCTAAGAAACAACTAGCTCTGCACAGTGCTCTTACAGCCTACCGGGAAAATCTCTCACAAAGGCCTGTGAAACGCAGTTTCTTTGCAGGCCTGATCTGGCTGAAGTACAACATCTGCTCTGGGTGTGCTACATTGCCCTAGAGCTTAAAGGCACAACGTGCAGGCTTCTCTCCAAAGGGCGAGATGGGCCCCACAGCCTCTTGCTTCCAGCTCTTTGGCAAGCTAAGAAACAACTCGCTCTGCACAGTGCTCTTACAGCCTACCGGGAACATCTCTTCCAAAGGCCTGTGAAACGCAGTTTCTTTGCAGGCCTGATCTGTCTGAAGTAGAACTTCTGCTCTGGGTGTGCTACATTGCCCTAGAGCTGAAAGGCACATCGTGCAGGCTTCTTTCCAAAGGGCGACTTGGGCCCCACAGCATCTTGCTTCCAGCTCTTTGGGAAGCTAAGAAACAACTCGCTCTGCACAGTGCTCTTACAGCGTACCGGGAACATCTCTTCCAAAGGCCTGTGAAACGCAGTTTCTTTGCAGGCCTGATCTGGCTGAAGTAGAACTTCTGCTCTGGGTGTGCCACATTGCCCTAGAGCTGAAAGGCACATCGTGCAGGCTTCTTTCCAAAGGGCGAGACGGGCCCCACAGCATCTTGCTTCCAGCTCTTTGGGAAGCTAAGAAACAGCTCGCTCTGCACAGTGCTCTTACAGCCTACCGGGAACTTCTCTTCCAAAGGCCTGTGAAACGCAGTTTCTTTGCAGGCCTGATCTGGATGAAGTACAACGTCTGCTCTGGGTGTGCTACATTGCCCTAGAGCTGAAAGGCACAACGTGCAGGCTTCTTTCCAAAGGGCGAGTTGGGCCCCAAAGCATCTTGCTTCCAGCTCTTGGGAAGCTGGGAAACAACTCGCTCTGCACAGTGCTCTTACAGCCTACCGGGAACATCTCTTCCAAAGGCCTGTGAAACGCAGTTTCTTTGCAGGCCTGATCTGGCTGAAGTAGAACTTCTGCTCTGCTTGTGCTACATTACCCTAGAGCTGAAAGGCACAGCGTGCAGGCTTCTTTCCAAAGGGCGAGTTGGGCCCCACAGCATCTTGCTTCCAGCTCTTTGGGAAGCTAAGAAACAACTAGCTCTGCACAGTGCTATTACAGACTACCGGGAACATCTCTTCCAAAGGCCTGTGAAACGCAGTTTCTTCGCAGGCCTTATCTGGCCTAAGTAGAACTTCTGCTCTGGGTGTGCTACCTTTCCCTAGAGCTGAAAGGCACAAAGTGCAGGCATCTTTCCAAAGGGAGACGTGGCCCCACAGCATCTTGCTTCCAGCTCTTTGGGAAGCTAAGAAACAACTCGCTCTGCACAGTGCTCTTACAGCCTACTGGAAACATCTCTTCCAAAGGCCTGTGAAACGCCGTTTCTTTGCAGGCCTGATTTGGCTGAAGTAGAACTTCTGCTCTGGGTGTGCTACATTGCCCTAGAGCTGAAAGGCACAACGTGCAGGCTTCTTTCCCAAGGGCGAGTTGGGCCCCACAGCATCTTGCTTCCAGCTCTTTGGGAAGCTAAGAAACAACTCGCTCTGCACAGTGCTCTTACAGCCTACCGGGAACATCTCTTCCAAAGGCCTGTGAAACGCAGTTTCTTTGCAGGCCTGATCTGGCTGAAGTAGAACTTCTTCTCTGGGTGTGCTACATTGCCCTAGAGCTGAAAGGCACATCGTGCAGGCTTCTTTCCCAAGGGCGAGTTGGGCCCCACAGCATCTTGCTTCCAGCTCTTTGGGAAGCTGGGAAAAAACTCGCTCTGCACAGTGCTCTTACAGCCTACCGGGAAAATCTCTTCCAAAGGCCTGTGAAACGCAGTTTCTTTGCAGGCCTGATCTGGCTGAAGTACAACTTCTGCTCTGGGTGTGCTACATTGCCCTAGAGCTGAAAGGCACAACGTGCAGGCTTCTTTCCAAAGGGCGACTTGGGCCCCACAGCATCTTGCTTCCAGCTCTTTTTGAAGATAAGAAACAACTCGCTCTGCACAGTGCTCTTACAGCCTACCCGGAACATCTCTTCCAAAGGCCTCTCAAACGCAGATTCTTCGCAGGCCTGCTCTTGCTGAAGTACAACTGCTGCTCAGGGTGTGCTACATTGCCCTAGAGCTGAAAGGCACAACGTGCAGGCTTCTTTCCCAAGGGCGAGTTGGGCCCCACAGTATCTTGCTTCCAGCTCTTTGATAAGCTAAGAAACAACTCGCTCTGCACAGTGCTCTTACAGCCTACCGGGAACATCTCTTCCAAAGGCCTGTGAAACGCCATTTCTTTGCAGGCCTGATCTGGCTGAAGTAGAACTTCTTCTCTGGGTGTGCTACATTGCCCTAGAGCTGAAAGGCACATCGTGCAGGATTCTTTCCAAAGGGCGAAATGGGCCCCACAGCATCTTGCTTCCAGCTCTTTGGGAAGCTAAGAAGCAGCTCGCTCTGCACAGTGCTCTTACAGCCTACCGGGAACATCTCTACCAAAGGTCTGTGAAAAGCAGTTTCTTTGCAGGCCTGATCTGGCTGAAGTAGAACTTCTGCTCTGGGTGTGCTACATTGCCCTTGAGCTGAAAGGCACAACGTGCAGGCTTCTTTCCCAAGGGCGAGTTGGGTCCCACAGCATCTTGCTTCCAGCTATTGGGAAGCTGGGAAAAAACTCGCTCTGCACAGTGCTCTTACTGCCTACCGGGAACATCTCTTCCAAGGGCCTGTGAAACGCAGTTTCTTTGCAGGCCTGATCTGGCTGAAGTAGAACTTCTGCTCTGGGTGTGCTACATTGCCCTTGAGCTGAAAGGCACAACGGGCAGGCTTCTTTCCCAAGGGCGAGTTGGGTCCCACAGCATCTTGCTTCCAGCTATTGGGAAGCTGGGAAAAAACTCGCTCTGCACAGTGCTCTTACTGCCTACCGGGAACATCTCTTCCAAGGGCCTGTGAAACGCAGTTTCTTTGCAGGCCTGATCTGGCTGAAGTAGAACTTCTGCTCTGGGTGTGCTACATTGCCCTAGAGCTGAAAGGCACAACGTGCAGGGTTCTTTCCCAAGGGCGAGTTGGGCCTCACAGCATCTTGCTTCCAGCTCTTTGGGAAGCTAAGAAACAACTCGCTCTGCACAGTGCTCTTACAGCATACCGGGAACATCTCTTCCAAAGGCCTGTGAAACGCAGTTTCTTTGCAGGCCTGATCTGGCTGAAGTAGAACTTCTGCTCTGGGTGTGCTACATTGCCCTTGAGCTGAAAGGCACAACGTGCAGGCTTCTTTCCAAAGGGCGACTTTGGCCCCACAGCATCTTGCTTCCAGCTCTTGGGAAGCTGGGAAACAACTCGCTCTGCACAGTGCTCTTACAGCCTACCGGGAACATCTCTTACAAAGGCCTGTGAAACGCAGTTTCTTTGCAGGCCTGATCTGGCTGAAGTAGAACTTCTGCTCTGCTTGTGCTACATTACCCTAGAGATGAAAGGCACAGCGTGCAGGCTTCTTTCCAAAGGGCGAGTTGGGCCCCACAGCATCTTGCTTCCAGCTCTTTGGGAATCTAAGAAACAACTCGCTCTGCACAGTGCTCTTACAGCCTACCGGGAACATCTCTTCCAGAGGCCTGTGAAACGCAGTTTCTTCGCAGGCCTTATCTGCCCTAAGTAGAACTTCTGCTCTGGGTGTGCTACCTTTCCCTAGAGCTGAAAGGCACAAAGTGCAGGCTTCTTTCCAAAGGGAGACTTGGCCCCACAGCATCTTGCTTCCAGCTCTTTGGGAAGCTAAGAAACAACTCGCTCTGCACAGTGCTCTAACAGCCTACTGGAAACATCTCTTCCAAAGGCCTGTGAAACGCCGTTTCTTTGCAGGCCTGATCTGGCTGAAGTAGAACTTCTGCTCTGGGTGTGCTACATTGCCCTAGAGATGAAAGGCACAACGTGCAGGCTTCTTTCCAAAGGGCGAGTTGGGCCACACAGCATCTTGCTTCCAGCTCTTTGGGAAGCTAAGAAACAACTCGCTCTGCACAGTGCTCTTACAGCCTACCGGGAACATCTCTTGAAAAGGCCTGTGAAACGCAGTTTCTTTGCAGGCCTGATCTGGCTGAAGTAGAACTTCTGCTCTGGGTGTGCTACATTGCCCTAGAGCTGAAAGGCACATCGTGCAGGCTTCTTTCCCAAGGGCGAGTTTTGCCCCACAGCATCTTGCTTCCAGCTCTTTGGGAAGCTGGGAAAAAACTCGCTCTGCACAGTGCTCTTACAGCCTACCGGGAAAATCTCTTCCAAAGGCCTGTTAAACGCCGTTTCTTTGCAGGCCTGATCTGGCTGAAGTAGAACTTCTGGTCTGGGTGTGCTACATTGCCCTAGAGCTGAAAGGCACATCGTGTATGGTTCTTTCCAAAGGGCGTGATGGGCCCCACAGCATCTTGCTTCCAGCTCTTTGGCAAGCTAAGAAACAGCTCGCTCTGCACAGTGCTCTTACAGCCTACCGGGAACATCTCTTCCAAAGGCCTGTGAAACGCAGTTTCTTTGCAGGCCTGATCTGGCTGAAGTAGAACTTCTGCTCTGGGTGTGCTACATTGCCCTAGAGCTGAAAGGCTCAACGTGCAGGGTTCTTTCCCAAGGGCGAGTTGGGCCTCACAGCATCTTGCTTCCAGCTCTTTGGGAAGCTAAGAAACAACTCGCTCTGCACAGTGCTCTTACAGCATACCGGGAACATCTCTTCCAAAGGCCTGTGAAACGCAGTTTCTTTGCAGGCCTGATCTGGCTGAAGTAGAACTTCTGCTCTGGGTGTGCTACATTGCCCTTGAGCTGAAAGGCACAACGTGCAGGCTTCTTTCCAAAGGGCGACTTTGGCCCCACAGCATCTTGCTTCCAGCTCTTGGGAAGCTGGGAAACAACTCGCTCTGCACAGTGCTCTTACAGCCTACCGGGAACATCTCTTCCAAAGGCCTGTGAAACGCAGTTTCTTTGCAGGCCTGATCTGGCTGAAGTAGAACTTCTGCTCTGCTTGTGCTACATTACCCTAGAGATGAAAGGCACAGCGTGCAGGCTTCTTTCCAAAGGGCGAGTTGGGCCCCACAGCATCTTGCTTCCAGCTCTTTGGGAATCTAAGAAACAACTCGCTCTGCACAGTGCTCTTACAGCCTACCGGGAACATCTCTTCCAGAGGCCTGTGAAACGCAGTTTCTTCGCAGGCCTTATCTGCCCTAAGTAGAACTTCTGCTCTGGGTGTGCTACCTTTCCCTAGAGCTGAAAGGCACAAAGTGCAGGCTTCTTTCCAAAGGGAGACTTGGCCCCACAGCATCTTGCTTCCAGCTCTTTGGGAAGCTAAGAAACAGCTCGCTCTGCACAGTGCTCTTACAGCCTACCGGGAACTTCTCTTCCAAAGGCCTGTGAAACGCAGTTTCTTTGCAGGCCTGATCTGGATGAAGTACAACGTCTGCTCTGGGTGTGCTACATTGCCCTAGAGCTGAAAGGCACAACGTGCAGGCTTCTTTCCAAAGGGCGAGTTGGGCCCCAAAGCATCTTGCTTCCAGCTCTTGGGAAGCTGGGAAACAACTCGCTCTGCACAGTGCTCTTACAGCCTACCGGGAACATCTCTTCCAAAGGCCTGTGAAACGCAGTTTCTTTGCAGGCCTGATCAGGCTGAAGTAGAACTTCTGCTCTGCTTGTGCTACATTACCCTAGAGCTGAAAGGCACAGCGTGCAGGCTTCTTTCCAAAGGGCGAGTTGGGCCCCACAGCATCTTGCTTCCAGCTCTTTGGGAAGCTAAGAAACAACTAGCTCTGCACAGTGCTATTACAGACTACCGGGAACATCTCTTCCAAAGGCCTGTGAAACGCAGTTTCTTCGCAGGCCTTATCTGGCCTAAGTAGAACTTCTGCTCTGGGTGTGCTACATTTCCCTAGAGCTGAAAGGCACAAAGTGCAGGCATCTTTCCAAAGGGAGACGTGGCCCCACAGCATCTTGCTTCCAGCTCTTTGGGAAGCTAAGAAACAACTCGCTCTGCACAGTGCTCTTACAGCCTGCTGGAAACATCTCTTCCAAAGGCCTGTGAAACGCCGTTTCTTTGCAGGCCTGATTTGGCTGAAGTAGAACTTCTGCTCTGGGTGTGCTACATTGCCCTAGAGATGAAAGGCACAACGTGCAGGCTTCTTTCCCAAGGGCGAGTTGGGCCCCACAGCATCTTGCTTCCAGCTCTTTGGGAAGCTAAGAAACAACTCGCTCTGCACAGTGCTCTTACAGCCTACCGGGAACATCTCTTCCAAAGGCCTGTGAAACGCAGTTTCTTTGCAGGCCTGATCTGGCTGAAGTAGAACTTCTTCTCTGGGTGTGCTACATTGCCCTAGAGCTGAAAGGCACATCGTGCAAGCTTCTTTCCCAAGGGCGAGTTGGGCCCCACAGCATCTTGCTTCCAGCTCTTTGGGAAGCTGGGAAAAAACTCGCTATGCACAGTGCTCTTACAGCCTACCGGGAAAATCTCTTCCAAAGGCCTGTGAAACGCAGTTTCTTTGCAGGCCTGATCTGGCTGAAGTACAACTTCTGCTCTGGGTGTGCTACATTGCCCTAGAGCTGAAAGGCACAACGTGCAGGCTTCTTTCCAAAGGGCGACTTGGGCCCCACAGCATCTTGCTTCCAGCTCTTTTTGAAGCTAAGAAACAACTCGCTCTGCACAGTGCTCTTACAGCCTACCCGGAACATCTCTTCCAAAGGCCTCTCAAACGCAGATTCTCGCAGGCCTGCTCTTGCTGAAGTACAACTGCTGCTCAGGGTGTGCTACATTGCCCTAGAGCTGAAAGGCACAACGTGCAGGCTTCTTTCCAAAGGGAAACTTCGCCCCACAGCATCTTGCTTCCAGCTCTTTGGGAAGGTAAGAAACAACTCGCTCTGCACAGTGCTCTTACAGCCTACGGCTAACATCTCTCACAAAGGCCTGTGATACTCAGTTTCTTTGCAGGCCTTATCTGGCTGAAGTAGAACTTCTGCTCTGGGTGTGCTACATTGCCCTTGAGCTGAAAGGCACAACGTGCAGGCTTCTGTCCAAAGGGCGAGTTGGGACCCACAGCATCTTGCTTCCAGCTCTTTGGGAAGCTAAGAAACAACTCGCTCTGCACAGTGCTCTTACAGCCTACCGGGAACATCTCTTCCAAAGGCCTGTGAAACGCAGTTTCTTTGCAGGCCTGATCTGGCAGAAGTACAACTTCTGATCTGGGTGTGCTACATTGCCCTAGAGCTTAAAGGCACAACGTGCAGGCTTCTTTCCAAAGGGCGAGTTGGGCCCCACTGCATCTTGCTTCCAGCTCTTTGGGAAGCCAGGAAACAACTCGCTCTGCACAGTGCTCTTACAGCCTACCGGGAACATCTCTTCCAAAGGCCTGTGAAACGCAGTTTCTTTGCAGGCCTGATCTGGCTGAAGTAGAACTTCTGCTCTGGGTGTGCTACATTGCCCTAGAGCTGAAAGGCACAACGTGCAGGCTTCTTTCCCAAGGTCGAGTTGGGTCCCACAGCATCTTGCTTCCAGCTCTTGGGAAGCTGGGAAACAACTCGCTCTGCACAGTGCTCTTACAGCCTACCGGGAACATCTCTTCCAAAGGCCTGTGAAACGCAGTTTCTTTGCAGGCCTGATCTGGCTGAAGTAGAACTTCTGCTCTGGGTGTGCCACATTGCCCTAGAGCTGAAAGGCACATCGTGCAGGCTTCTTTCCAAAGGGCGAGACGGGCCCCACAGCATCTTGCTTCCAGCTCTTTGGGAAGCTAAGAAACAGCTCGCTCTGCACAGTGCTCTTACAGCCTACCGGGAACTTCTCTTCCAAAGGCCTGTGAAACGCAGTTTCTTTGCAGGCCTGATCTGGATGAAGTACAACTTCTGCTCTGGGTGTGCTACATTGCCCTAGAGCTGAAAGGCACAACGTGCAGGCTTCTTTCCAAAGGGCGAGTTGGGCCCCACAGCATCTTGCTTCCAGCTCTTTGGGAAGCTAAGAAACAACTCGCTCTGCACAGTGCTCTTACAGCCTACCGGGAACATCTCTTCCAAAGGCCTGTGAAACGCAGTTTCTTTGCAGGCCTGATCTGGCTGAAGTAGAACTTCTGCTCTGGGTGTGCTACATTGCCCTAGAGCTGAAAGGCACAACATGCAGGCTTCTTTCCCAAGGGCGAGATGGGCCCTACAGCATCTTGCTTCCAGCTCTTTGGGAAGCTAAGAAA
Source organism: Equus caballus (assembly GCF_041296265.1). Taxonomy (NCBI): domain Eukaryota; kingdom Metazoa; phylum Chordata; class Mammalia; order Perissodactyla; family Equidae; genus Equus; species Equus caballus. Next base: position 26,278,653 of record NC_091687.1, read on the forward strand.
CAACTCGCTCTGCACAGTGCTCTTACAGCCTACCGGGAACATCTCTTCCAAAGGCCTGTGAAACGCATTTTCTTTGCAGGCCTTATCTGCCCTAAGTAGAACTTCTGCTCTGGGTGTGCTACCTTTCCCTAGAGCTGAAAGGCTCAAAGTGCAGGCTTCTTTCCAAAGGGAGACTTGGCCCCACAACATCTTGCTTCCAGCTCTTTGGGAAGCTAAGAAACAACTCGCTCTGCACAGTGCTCTTACAGCCTACCGGGAACATCTCTCACAAATGCCTGTGAAACGCAGTTTCTTTGCAGGCCTGATCTGGCTGAAGTACAACATCTGCTCTGGGTGTGCTACATTGCCCTAGAGCTTACAGGCACAACGTGCAGGCTTCTCTCCAAAGGGCGACTTGGGCCCCACAGCATCTTGCTTCCAGCTCTTTGGCAAGCTAAGAAACAACTCGCTCTGCACAGTGCTCTTACAGCCTACCGGGAACATCTCTTCCAAAGGCCTGTGAAACGCAGTTTCTTTGCAGGCCTGATCTGGCTGAAGTAGAACTTCTGCTCTGGGTGTGCTACATTGCCCTAGAGCTGAAAGGCACAACGTGCAGTATTCTTTCCAAAGGGCGAAATGGGCCCCACAGCATCTTGCTTCCAGCTCTTTGGGAAGCTAAGAAACAGCTCGCTCTGCACAGTTCTCTTACAGCCTACCGGGAACATCTCTACCAAAGGCCTGTGAAACGCAGTTTCTATGCAGGCCTGATCTGGCTGAAGTAGAACTTCTGCTCTGGGTGTGCTACATTGCCCTAGAGCTGGAAGGCACAACGTGCAGGCTTCTATCCCAAGGGCGAGTTGGGTCCCACAGCATCTTGCTTCCAGCTATTGGGAAGCTGGGAAACAACTCGCTCTGCACAGTGCTCTTACAGCCTACCGGGTACATCTCTTCCAAAGGCCTGTGAAACGCAGTTTCTTTGCAGGCCTGATCTGGCTGAAGTAGAACTTCTGCTCTGGGTGTGCTACATTGCCCTAGAGCTGAAAGGCACAACGTGCAGGGTTCTTTCCAAAGGGCGAGTTGGGCCTCACAGCATCTTGCTTCCAGCTCTTTGGGAAGCTAAGAAACAACTCGCTCTGAACAGTGCTCTTACAGCCTACCTGGAACATCTCTTGAAAAGGCCTGTGAAACGCAGTTTCTTTGCAGGCCTGATCTGGCTGAAGTAGAACTTCTGCTCTGGGTGTGCTACATTGCCCTAGAGCTGAAAGTCACATCGTGCAGGCTTCTTTCCCAAGGGCGAGTTTGGCCCCACACCATCTTGCTTCCAGCTCTTTGGGAAGCTAAGAAACAACTCGCTCTGCACAGTGCTCTTACTGCCTACCGGGAACATCTCTTCCAAAGGCCTGTGAAACGCCGTTTCTTTGCCGGCCTGATCTGGCTGAAGTAGAATTACTGCTCTGGGTGTGCTACATTGCCCTAGAGCTGGAAGGCACAACGTGCAGGCTTCTTTCCAAAGGGCGACTTGGGCACCACAGCATCTTGCTTCCAGCTCTTTGGGAAGCTAAGAAACAACTCGCTCTGCACAGTGCTATTACAGCCTACCGGGAACATCTCTTCCAAAGGCCTGTGAAACGCAGTTTCTTCGCAGGCCTTATCTGCCCTAAGTAGAACTTCTGCTCTGGGTGTGCTACATTTCCCTAGAGCTGAAAGGCACAAAGTGCAGGCTTCTTTCCAAAGGGAGACTTGGCACCACAGCATCTTGCTTCCAGCTATTTGGGAAGCTAAGAAACAACTCGCTCTGCACAGTGCTCTTACAGCCTCTTGGAAACATCTCTTCCAAAGGCCTGTGAAACGCAGATTCTTCGCAGGCCTGCTCTTGCTGAAGTACAACTTCTGCTCAGGGTGTGCTACATTGCCCTAGAGCTGAAAGGCACAACGTGCAGGCTTCTTTCCCAAGGGCGAGTTGGGCCCCACAGCATCTTGCTTCCAGCTCTTTGGGAAGCTAAGAAACAACTCGCTCTGCACAGTGCTCTTACAGCCTACCGGGAACATCACTTCCAAAGGCCTGTGAAACGCAGTTTCTTTGCAGGCCTGATCTGGCTGAAGTAGGACTTCTGCTCTGGGTGTGCTACATTGCCCTAGAGCTGAAAGGCACAACGTGCAGGCTTCTTTCCTTAGGGCGAGTTGGGCCCCAAAGCATCTTGCTTCCAGCTCTTTGGCAAGCTAAGAAACAACTCGCTCTGCACAGTGCTCTTACAGCCTACCGGGAACATCTCTACCAAAGGCCTGTGAAACGCAGTTTCTTCGCAGGCCTTATCTGCCCTAAGTAGAACTTCTGCTCTGGGTGTGCTACATTTCCCTAGAGCTGAAAGGCACAAAGTGCAGGCTTCTTTCCAAAGGGAGACTTGGCCCCACAGCATCTTGCTTCCAGCTCTTTGGGAAGCTAAGAAACAACTCGCTCTGCACAGTGCTCTTACAGCCTACCGGGAACATCTCTACCAAAGGCCTGTGAAACGCAGTTTCTTCGCAGGCCTTATCTGCCCTAAGTAGAACTTCTGCTCTGGGTGTGCTACATTGCCCTAGAGCTGAAAGGCACAAAGTGCAGGCTTCTTTCCAAAGGGAGACTTGGCCCCACAGCATCTTGCTTCCAGCTCTTTGGGAAGCTAAGAAACAACTCGCTCTGCACAGTGCTCTTACAGCCTACTGGAAACATCTCTTCCAAAGGCCTGTGAAACGCCGTTTCTTTGCAGGCCTGATCTGGCTGAAGTAGAACTTCTGCTCTGGGTGTGCTACATTGCCCTAGAGATGAAATGCACAACGTGCAGGCTTCTTTCCAAAGGGCGAGTTGGGCCCCACAGCATCTTGCTTCCAGCTCTTTGGGAAGCTAAGAAGCAACTCGCTCTGCACAGTGCTCTTACAGCCTACCGGGAACATCTCTTGCAAAGGTCTGTGAAACGCAGTTTCTTTGCAGGCCTGATCTGGCTGAAGTAGAACTTCTGCTCTGGGTGTGCTACATTGCCCTAGAGCTGAAAGGCACATCGTGCAGGCTTCTTTCCCAAGGGCGAGTTTTGCCCCACAGCATCTTGCTTCCAGCTCTTTGGGAAGCTGGGAAAAAACTCGCTCTGCACAGTGCTCTTACAGCCTACCGGGAAAATCTCTTCCAAAGTCCTGTTAAACGCCGTTTCTTTGCAGGCCTGATCTGGCTGAAGTGGAACTTCTGGTCTGGGTGTGCTACATTGCCCTAGAGCTGAAAGGCACATCGTGCATGATTCTTTCCAAAGGGCGTGATCTGCCCCACAGCATCTTGCTTCCAGCTCTTTGGGAAGCTAAGAAACAGCTCGCTCTGCACAGTGCTCTTACAGCCTACCGGGAACATCTCTTCCAAAGGCCTGTGAAACGCAGTTTCTTTGCAGGCCTGATCTGGCTGAAGTAGAACTTCTGCTCTGGGTGTGCTAAATTGCCCTAGAGCTGGAAGGCACAACGTGCAGGCTTCTTTCCAAAGGGCGACTTGGACCCCACAGAATCTTGCTTCCAGCTCTTTGGGAAGCTGAGAAACAACTCGCTCTGCACAGTGCTCTTACAGCCAACTGAAACATCTCTTCCAAAGGCCTGTGAAACGCAGTTTCTTTGCAGGCCTAATCTGGCTGAAGTAGAACTTCTGCTCTGCTTGTGCTACATTACCCTAGAGCTGAAAGGCACAGCGTGCAGGCTTCTTTCCAAATGGAGAGATGGGCCCCACAGCATCTTGCTTCCATTCTTTGGGAAGCTAAGAAACAACTCGCTGTGCACAGTGCTCTTACAGCCTACCGGGAACATCTCTTCCAAAGGCCTGTGAAACGCATTTTCTTTGCAGGCCTTTTCTGCCCTAAGTAGAACTTCTGCTCTGGGTGTGCTACCTTTCCCTTGAGCTGAAAGGCACAAAGTGCAGGCTTCTTTCCAAAGGGAGACTTGGCCCCACAGCGTCTTGCTTCCAGCTCTTTGGGAAGCTAAGAAACAACTAGCTCTGCACAGTGCTCTTACAGCCTACCGGGAAAATCTCTCACAAAGGCCTGTGAAACGCAGTTTCTTTGCAGGCCTGATCTGGCTGAAGTACAACATCTGCTCTGGGTGTGCTACATTGCCCTAGAGCTTAAAGGCACAACGTGCAGGCTTCTCTCCAAAGGGCGAGATGGGCCCCACAGCCTCTTGCTTCCAGCTCTTTGGCAAGCTAAGAAACAACTCGCTCTGCACAGTGCTCTTACAGCCTACCGGGAACATCTCTTCCAAAGGCCTGTGAAACGCAGTTTCTTTGCAGGCCTGATCTGTCTGAAGTAGAACTTCTGCTCTGGGTGTGCTACATTGCCCTAGAGCTGAAAGGCACATCGTGCAGGCTTCTTTCCAAAGGGCGACTTGGGCCCCACAGCATCTTGCTTCCAGCTCTTTGGGAAGCTAAGAAACAACTCGCTCTGCACAGTGCTCTTACAGCGTACCGGGAACATCTCTTCCAAAGGCCTGTGAAACGCAGTTTCTTTGCAGGCCTGATCTGGCTGAAGTAGAACTTCTGCTCTGGGTGTGCCACATTGCCCTAGAGCTGAAAGGCACATCGTGCAGGCTTCTTTCCAAAGGGCGAGACGGGCCCCACAGCATCTTGCTTCCAGCTCTTTGGGAAGCTAAGAAACAGCTCGCTCTGCACAGTGCTCTTACAGCCTACCGGGAACTTCTCTTCCAAAGGCCTGTGAAACGCAGTTTCTTTGCAGGCCTGATCTGGATGAAGTACAACGTCTGCTCTGGGTGTGCTACATTGCCCTAGAGCTGAAAGGCACAACGTGCAGGCTTCTTTCCAAAGGGCGAGTTGGGCCCCAAAGCATCTTGCTTCCAGCTCTTGGGAAGCTGGGAAACAACTCGCTCTGCACAGTGCTCTTACAGCCTACCGGGAACATCTCTTCCAAAGGCCTGTGAAACGCAGTTTCTTTGCAGGCCTGATCTGGCTGAAGTAGAACTTCTGCTCTGCTTGTGCTACATTACCCTAGAGCTGAAAGGCACAGCGTGCAGGCTTCTTTCCAAAGGGCGAGTTGGGCCCCACAGCATCTTGCTTCCAGCTCTTTGGGAAGCTAAGAAACAACTAGCTCTGCACAGTGCTATTACAGACTACCGGGAACATCTCTTCCAAAGGCCTGTGAAACGCAGTTTCTTCGCAGGCCTTATCTGGCCTAAGTAGAACTTCTGCTCTGGGTGTGCTACCTTTCCCTAGAGCTGAAAGGCACAAAGTGCAGGCATCTTTCCAAAGGGAGACGTGGCCCCACAGCATCTTGCTTCCAGCTCTTTGGGAAGCTAAGAAACAACTCGCTCTGCACAGTGCTCTTACAGCCTACTGGAAACATCTCTTCCAAAGGCCTGTGAAACGCCGTTTCTTTGCAGGCCTGATTTGGCTGAAGTAGAACTTCTGCTCTGGGTGTGCTACATTGCCCTAGAGCTGAAAGGCACAACGTGCAGGCTTCTTTCCCAAGGGCGAGTTGGGCCCCACAGCATCTTGCTTCCAGCTCTTTGGGAAGCTAAGAAACAACTCGCTCTGCACAGTGCTCTTACAGCCTACCGGGAACATCTCTTCCAAAGGCCTGTGAAACGCAGTTTCTTTGCAGGCCTGATCTGGCTGAAGTAGAACTTCTTCTCTGGGTGTGCTACATTGCCCTAGAGCTGAAAGGCACATCGTGCAGGCTTCTTTCCCAAGGGCGAGTTGGGCCCCACAGCATCTTGCTTCCAGCTCTTTGGGAAGCTGGGAAAAAACTCGCTCTGCACAGTGCTCTTACAGCCTACCGGGAAAATCTCTTCCAAAGGCCTGTGAAACGCAGTTTCTTTGCAGGCCTGATCTGGCTGAAGTACAACTTCTGCTCTGGGTGTGCTACATTGCCCTAGAGCTGAAAGGCACAACGTGCAGGCTTCTTTCCAAAGGGCGACTTGGGCCCCACAGCATCTTGCTTCCAGCTCTTTTTGAAGCTAAGAAACAACTCGCTCTGCACAGTGCTCTTACAGCCTACCCGGAACATCTCTTCCAAAGGCCTCTCAAACGCAGATTCTTCGCAGGCCTGCTCTTGCTGAAGTACAACTGCTGCTCAGGGTGTGCTACATTGCCCTAGAGCTGAAAGGCACAACGTGCAGGCTTCTTTCCCAAGGGCGAGTTGGGCCCCACAGTATCTTGCTTCCAGCTCTTTGATAAGCTAAGAAACAACTCGCTCTGCACAGTGCTCTTACAGCCTACCGGGAACATCTCTTCCAAAGGCCTGTGAAACGCCATTTCTTTGCAGGCCTGATCTGGCTGAAGTAGAACTTCTTCTCTGGGTGTGCTACATTGCCCTAGAGCTGAAAGGCACATCGTGCAGGATTCTTTCCAAAGGGCGAAATGGGCCCCACAGCATCTTGCTTCCAGCTCTTTGGGAAGCTAAGAAGCAGCTCGCTCTGCACAGTGCTCTTACAGCCTACCGGGAACATCTCTACCAAAGGTCTGTGAAAAGCAGTTTCTTTGCAGGCCTGATCTGGCTGAAGTAGAACTTCTGCTCTGGGTGTGCTACATTGCCCTTGAGCTGAAAGGCACAACGTGCAGGCTTCTTTCCCAAGGGCGAGTTGGGTCCCACAGCATCTTGCTTCCAGCTATTGGGAAGCTGGGAAAAAACTCGCTCTGCACAGTGCTCTTACTGCCTACCGGGAACATCTCTTCCAAGGGCCTGTGAAACGCAGTTTCTTTGCAGGCCTGATCTGGCTGAAGTAGAACTTCTGCTCTGGGTGTGCTACATTGCCCTTGAGCTGAAAGGCACAACGGGCAGGCTTCTTTCCCAAGGGCGAGTTGGGTCCCACAGCATCTTGCTTCCAGCTATTGGGAAGCTGGGAAAAAACTCGCTCTGCACAGTGCTCTTACTGCCTACCGGGAACATCTCTTCCAAGGGCCTGTGAAACGCAGTTTCTTTGCAGGCCTGATCTGGCTGAAGTAGAACTTCTGCTCTGGGTGTGCTACATTGCCCTAGAGCTGAAAGGCACAACGTGCAGGGTTCTTTCCCAAGGGCGAGTTGGGCCTCACAGCATCTTGCTTCCAGCTCTTTGGGAAGCTAAGAAACAACTCGCTCTGCACAGTGCTCTTACAGCATACCGGGAACATCTCTTCCAAAGGCCTGTGAAACGCAGTTTCTTTGCAGGCCTGATCTGGCTGAAGTAGAACTTCTGCTCTGGGTGTGCTACATTGCCCTTGAGCTGAAAGGCACAACGTGCAGGCTTCTTTCCAAAGGGCGACTTTGGCCCCACAGCATCTTGCTTCCAGCTCTTGGGAAGCTGGGAAACAACTCGCTCTGCACAGTGCTCTTACAGCCTACCGGGAACATCTCTTACAAAGGCCTGTGAAACGCAGTTTCTTTGCAGGCCTGATCTGGCTGAAGTAGAACTTCTGCTCTGCTTGTGCTACATTACCCTAGAGATGAAAGGCACAGCGTGCAGGCTTCTTTCCAAAGGGCGAGTTGGGCCCCACAGCATCTTGCTTCCAGCTCTTTGGGAATCTAAGAAACAACTCGCTCTGCACAGTGCTCTTACAGCCTACCGGGAACATCTCTTCCAGAGGCCTGTGAAACGCAGTTTCTTCGCAGGCCTTATCTGCCCTAAGTAGAACTTCTGCTCTGGGTGTGCTACCTTTCCCTAGAGCTGAAAGGCACAAAGTGCAGGCTTCTTTCCAAAGGGAGACTTGGCCCCACAGCATCTTGCTTCCAGCTCTTTGGGAAGCTAAGAAACAACTCGCTCTGCACAGTGCTCTAACAGCCTACTGGAAACATCTCTTCCAAAGGCCTGTGAAACGCCGTTTCTTTGCAGGCCTGATCTGGCTGAAGTAGAACTTCTGCTCTGGGTGTGCTACATTGCCCTAGAGATGAAAGGCACAACGTGCAGGCTTCTTTCCAAAGGGCGAGTTGGGCCACACAGCATCTTGCTTCCAGCTCTTTGGGAAGCTAAGAAACAACTCGCTCTGCACAGTGCTCTTACAGCCTACCGGGAACATCTCTTGAAAAGGCCTGTGAAACGCAGTTTCTTTGCAGGCCTGATCTGGCTGAAGTAGAACTTCTGCTCTGGGTGTGCTACATTGCCCTAGAGCTGAAAGGCACATCGTGCAGGCTTCTTTCCCAAGGGCGAGTTTTGCCCCACAGCATCTTGCTTCCAGCTCTTTGGGAAGCTGGGAAAAAACTCGCTCTGCACAGTGCTCTTACAGCCTACCGGGAAAATCTCTTCCAAAGGCCTGTTAAACGCCGTTTCTTTGCAGGCCTGATCTGGCTGAAGTAGAACTTCTGGTCTGGGTGTGCTACATTGCCCTAGAGCTGAAAGGCACATCGTGTATGGTTCTTTCCAAAGGGCGTGATGGGCCCCACAGCATCTTGCTTCCAGCTCTTTGGCAAGCTAAGAAACAGCTCGCTCTGCACAGTGCTCTTACAGCCTACCGGGAACATCTCTTCCAAAGGCCTGTGAAACGCAGTTTCTTTGCAGGCCTGATCTGGCTGAAGTAGAACTTCTGCTCTGGGTGTGCTAAATTGCCCTAGAGCTGGAAGGCACAACGTGCAGGCTTCTTTCCAAAGGGCGACTTGGACCCCACAGAATCTTGCTTCCAGCTCTTTGGGAAGCTGAGAAACAACTCGCTCTGCACAGTGCTCTTACAGCCTACCGGAAAAATCTCTTCCAAAGGCCTGTGAAACGCAGTTTCTTTGCAGGCCTGATCTGGCTGAAGTAGAACTTCTGCTCTGCTTGTGCTACATTACCCTAGAGCTGAAAGGCACAGCGTGCAGGCTTCTTTCCAAATGGAGAGATGGGCCCCACAGCATCTTGCTTCCATTCTTTGGGAAGCTAAGAAACAAATCGCTGTGCACAGTGCTCTTACAGCCTACCGGGAACATCTCTTCCAAAGGCCTGTGAAACGCATTTTCTTTGCAGGCCTTATCTGCCCTAAGTAGAACTTCTGCTCTGGGTGTGCTACCTTTCCCTAGAGCTGAAAGGCACAAAGTGCAGGCTTCTTTCCAAAGGGAGACTTGGCCCCACAGCATCTTGCTTCCAGCTCTTTGGGAAGCTAAGAAACAACTCGCTCTGCACAGTGCTCTTACAGCCTACCGGGAAAATCTCTCACAAAGGCCTGTGTAACGCAGTTTCTTTTCAGGCCTGATCTGGCTGAAGTAGAACTTCTGCTCTGGGTGTGCCACATTGCCCTAGAGCTGAAAGGCACATCGTGCAGGCTTCTTTCCAAAGGGCGAGACGGGCCCCACAGCATCTTGCTTCCAGCTCTTTGGGAAGCTAAGAAACAGCTCGCTCTGCACAGTGCTCTTACAGCCTACCGGGAACTTCTCTTCCAAAGGCCTGTGAAACGCAGTTTCTTTGCAGGCCTGAACTGGATGAAGTACAACGTCTGCTCTGGGTGTGCTACATTGCCCTAGAGCTGAAAGGCACAACGTGCAGGCTTCTTTCCAAAGGGCGAGTTGGGCCCCAAAGCATCTTGCTTCCAGCTCTTTGGGAAGCTAAGAAACAACTCGCTCTGCCCAGTGCTCTTACAGCCTACCGGGAACATCTCTTCCAAAGGCCTGTGAAACGCAGTTTCTTTGCAGGCCTGATCTGGCTGAAGTAGAACTTCTGCTCTGGGTGTGCTACATTGCTCTAGAGCTGAAAGGCACAACGCGCAGGCTTCTTTCCAAAGGGCGACTTGGGCCCCACAGCATCTTGCTTCCAGCTCTTTGGGAAGCTAAGAAACAACTCGCTCTGCACAGTGCTCTTACAGCCTACCGGGAACATCTCTTCCAAAGGCCTGTGAAACGCAGTTTCTTTGCAGGCCTGATCTGGCTGAAGTAGAACTTCTGCTCTGGGTGTGCTACATTGCCCTAGAGCTGAAAGGCACAACGTGCAGGCTTCTTTCCAAAGGGCGAGTTGGGCCCCACAGCATCTTGCTTCCAGCTCTTTGGGAAGCTAAGAAACAACTCGCTCTGCACAGTGCTCTTACTGCCTACCGGGAACATCTCATCCAAAGGCCTGTGAATCGCCGTTTCTTTGCAGGCCTGATCTGGCTGAAGTAGAACTTCTGCTCTGGGTGTGCTACATTGCCCTAGAGCTGAAAGGCACATCGTGCAGGATTCTTTCCAAAGGGCGAGATGGGCCCCACAGCATCTTGATTCCAGCTCTTTGGGAAGCTAAGAAACAGCTCGCTCTGCACAGTGCTCTTACAGCCTACCGGGAACATCTCTTCCAAAGGCCTGTGAAACGCAGTTTCTTTGCAGGCCTGATCTGGCTGAAGTAGAACTTCTGCTCTGGGTGTGCTACATTGCCCTAGAGCTGAAAGGCACAACATGCAGGGTTCTTTCCCAAGGGCGAGTTGGGCCCCACAGCATCTTGCTTCCAGCTCTTTGGGAAGCTAAGAAACAACTCGCTCTGCACAGTGCTCTTACTGCCTACCGGGAACATCTCTTCCAAAGGCCTGTGAAACGCAGTTTCTTTGCAGGCCTGATCTGGCTGAAGTAGAACTTCTGCTCTGGGTGTGCTACATTGCCCTAGAGCTGAAAGGCACATCGTGCAGGATTCTTTCCAAAGGGCGAGATGGGCCCCACAGCATCTTGATTCCAGCTCTTTGGGAAGCTAAGAAACAATTCTCTCTGCACAGTTCTCTTACAGCCTACCGGGAACATCTCTTCCAAAGGCCTGTGAAACGCAGTTTCTTTGCAGGCCTGATCTGGGTGAAGTAGAACTTCTGCTCTGGGTGAGCTACATTGCCCTAGAGCTGAAAGGCACAACGTGCAGGCTTCTTTCCTAACGGCGAGTTGGGCCCACAGCATATTGCTTCCAGCCCTTTGGGAAGCTAAGAAACAACTCGCTCTGCACAGTGCTGTTAAATCCTACCGGGACCACCTCTTCCAAAGGCCTGTGAAATGCAGTTTCTTCGCAGGACTTATCTGCCCTAAGTAGAACTTCTGCTCTGGGTGTGCTACATTGCCCTAGAGCTGAAAGTCACAATGTGCAGGCTTCTTAACAATGGGCGAGTTGGGCCCCACAGCATCTTGCTTCCAGCTCTCTGGCAAGCTAAGAAACAACTCGCTCTGCAGAGTGCTCTTACACCCTACCGGGAACATCTCTTCCCTAGGCCTGTGAAACGCAGTTTCTTTGCAGGCCTGATCTGGCTGAAGTAGAACTTCTGCTCTGGGTGTGCTACATTGCCCTAGAGCTGAAAGGCACATCGTGCAGGCTTCTTTCCAAAGGGCGAGACGGGCCCCACAGCATCTTGCTTCCAGCTCTTTGGGAAGCTAAGAAACAGCTCGCTCTGCACAGTGCTCTTACAGCCTACCGGGAACATCTCTTCCAAAGGCCTGTGAAACGCAGTTTCTTTGCAGGCCTGATCTGGCTGAAGTAGAACTTCTGCTCTGGGTGTGCTACATTGCTCTAGAGCTGAAAGGCACAACGCGCAGGCTTCTTTCCAAAGGGCGACTTGGGCCCCACAGAATCTTGCTTCCAGCTGTTTGGGAAGCTGAGAAACAACTCGCTCTGCACAGTGCTCTTACAGCCTACTGGGAACATCTCTTCCAAAGGCCTGTGAAACGCAGTTTCTTTGCAGGCCTGATCTGGCTGAAGTAGAACTTCTGCTCTGGGTGTGCTACATTGCTCTAGAGCTGAAAGGCACAACGCGCAGGCTCCTTTCCAAAGGGCGACTTGGGCCCCACAGAATCTTGCTTCCAGCTCTTTGGGAAGCTGAGAAACAACTCGCTCTGCACAGTGCTCTTACAGCCTACCGGAAACATCTCTTCCAAAGGCCTGTGAAACGCAGTTTCTTTGCAGGCCTGATCTGACTGAAGTAGAACTTCTGCTCTGGGTGTGCTACATTGCCCTAGAGCTGAAATGCACAACCTGCAGGCTTCTTTCCAAAGGGCGAGTTGGGCCCCACAGCATCTTGCTTCCTGCTCTTTGGGAAGCTAAGAAACAACTCGCTCTGCACAGTGCTCTTACAGCCTACCGGGAACATCTCTTCCAAAGGCCTGTGAAACGCAGTTTCTTTGCAGGCCTGATCTGGCTGAAGTAGAACTTCTGCTCTGGGTGTGCTACATTGCCCTAGAGCTGAAAGGCACAACGTGCAGGCTTCTTTCCCAAGGGCGAGTTGGGTCCCACAGCATCTTGCTTCCAGCTCTTTGGGAAGCTAAGAAACAATTCGCTCTGCACAGTGCTCTTACAGACTACCAGGAACATCTCTTCCCAAGGCCTGTGAAACGCACTTTCTTTGCAGGCATGATCTGGCTGAAGTAGAACTTCTGCTCTGGGTGTGCTACATTGCCCTAGAGCTGAAAGGCACAACGTGCAGGCTTCTTTCCAAAGGGCGAGTTGGGCCCCACAGCATCTTGCTTCCAGCTCTTTGTTAAGCTAAGAAACAACTCGCTCTGCACAGTGCTCTTACAGCCTACCGGGAACACCTCTCACTAAGGCCTGTGAAACGCAGTTTCTTTGCAGGCCTGATCTGGCTGAAGTAGAACTTCTGCTCTGGGTCTGCTACTTTTCCCTAGAGCTGAAAGGCACAACGTGCAGGCTTCTTTCCAAAGGGCGAGATGGGCCCCACAGAATCTTCCTTCCAGCTCTTTGGGAAGCAAAGAAAGAGCTCGCTCTGCACAGTGCTCTTACAGCCTACCGGGAACATCTCTTCCAAAGGCCTGTGAAACGCAGTTTCTTTGCAGGCCTGATCGGGCTGAAGTAGAACTTCTGCTCTGGGTGTGCTACATTGCCCTAGAGCTGAAAGGCACAAAGTGCAGGGTTCTTTCCAAAGGGCGAGTTGGGCCTCACAGCATCTTGCTTCCAGCTCTTTGGGAAGCTAAGAAACAACTCGCTCTGCACAGTGCTCTTACAGCCTACCGGGAACATCTCTTCCAAAGGCCTGTGAAACGCAGTTTCTTTGCAGGCCTGATCTGGCTGAAGTAGAACTTCTGCTCTGGGTGTTCTACATTGCCCTAGAGCTGAAAGGCACAACGTGCAGTCTTCTTTCCAAGGGGCGACTTTGGCCCCACAGCATCTTGCTTCCAGCTCTTGGGAAGCTGGGAAACAACTCGCTCTGCACAGTGCTCTTACAGCCTACCGGGAACATGTCTTCCAAAGGCCTGTGAAACGCAGTTTCTTTGCAGGCCTGATCTGGCTGAAGTAGAACTTCTGCTCTGCTTGTGCTACATTACCCTAGAGCTGAAAGGCACAGCGTGCAGGCTTCTTTCCAAAGGCCGAGTTGGGCCTCACAGCATCTTGCTTCCAGCTCTTTGGGAAGCTAAGAAACAACTCGCTCTGCACAGTGCTCTTACAGCCTACCGGGAACATCTCTTCCAAAGGCCTGTGAAACGCAGTTTCTTCGCAGGCCTTATCTGCCCTAAGTAGAACTTCTGCTCTGGGTGTGCTACATTTCCCTAGAGCTGAAAGGCACAAAGTGCAGGCTTCCTTCCAAAGGGAGACTTGGCCCCACAGCATCTTGCTTCCAGCTCTTTGGGAAGCTGGGAAAAAACTCGCTCTGCACAGTGCTCTTACAGCCTACCGGGAACATCTCTTCCAAAGGCCTGTGAAACGCAGATTCTTCGCAGGCCTGCTCTTGCTGAAGTACAACTTCTGCTCAGGGTGTGCTACATTGCCCTAGAGCTGAAAGGCACAACGTGCAGGCTTCTTTCCCAAGGGCGAGTTGGGCCCCACAGCATCTTGCTTCCAGCTCTTTGGGAAGCTAAGAAACAACTCGCTCTGCACAGTGCTCTTACAGCCTACCGGGAACATTTCTTCCAAAGGCCTGTGAAACGCCGTTTCTTTGCAGGTCTGATCTGGCTGAAGTAGAACTTCTGCTCTGGGTGTGCTACATTGCCCTAGAGCTGAAAGGCACATCGTGCAGGATTCTTTCCAAAGGGCGAAATGGGCCCCACAGCATCTTGCTTCCAGCTCTTTGGGAAGCTAAGAAACAGCTCGCTCTGCACAGTGCTCTTACAGCCTACCGGGAACATCTCTACCAAAGGCCTGTGAAACGCAGTTTCTTTGCAGGCCTGATCTGGCTGAAGTAGAACTTCTGCTCTGGGTGTGCTACATTGCCCTTGAGCTGAAAGGCACAACGTGCAGGCTTCTTTCCCAAGGACGAGTTGGGTCCCACAGCATCTTGCTTCCAGCTATTGGGAAGCTGGGAAACAACTCGCTCTGCACAGTGCTCTTACAGCATACCGGGAACATCTCTTCCAAAGGCCTGTGAAACGCAGTTTCTTTGCAGGCCTGATCTGGCTGAAGTAGAACTTCTGCTCTGGGTGTGCTACATTGCCCTAGAGCTGAAAGGCACAACGTGCAGGGTTCTTTCCAAAGGGCGAGTTGGGCCTCACAGCATCTTGCTTCCAGCTCTTTGGGAAGCTAAGAAACAACTCGCTCTGCACAGTGCTCTTACAGCCTACCGGGAACATCTCTTCCAAAGGCCTGTGAAACGCAGTTTCTTTGCAGGCCTGATCTGGCTGAAGTAGAACTTCTGCTCTGGGTGTGCTACATTGCCCTAGAGCTGAAAGGCACAACGTGCAGTCTTCTTTCCAAAGGGCGACTTTGGCCCCACAGCATCTTGCTTCCAGCTCTTGGGAAGCTGGGAAACAACTCGCTCTGCACAGTGCTCTTACAGACTACCGGGAACATGTCTTCCAAAGGCCTGTGAAACGCAGTTTCTTTGCAGGCCTGATCTGGCTGAAGTAGAACTTCTGCTCTGCTTGTGCTACATTACCCTAGAGCTGAAAGGCACAGCCTGCAGGCTTCTTTCCAAAGGCCGAGTTGGGCCCCACAGCATCTTGCTTCCAGCTCTTTGGGAAGCTAAGAAACAACTCGCTCTGCACAGTGCTCTTACAGCCTACCGGGAACATCTCTTCCAAAGGCCTGTGAAACGCAGTTTCTTCGCAGGCCTTATCTGCCCTAAGTAGAACTTCTGCTCTGGGTGTGCTACATTTCCCTAGAGCTGAAAGGCACAAAGTGCAGGCTTCTTTCCAAAGGGAGACTTGGCCCCACAGCATCTTGCTTCCAGCTCTTTGGGAAGCTAAGAAACAACTCGCTCTGCACAGTGCTCTTACAGCCTACCGGGAACATCTCTTGAAAAGGCCTGTGAAACGCAGTTTCTTTGCAGGCCTGATCTGGCTGAAGTAGAACTTCTGCTCTGGGTGTGCTACATTGCCCTAGAGCTTAGAGCCACAACGTGCAGGCATCTTTCCAAAGGGCGAGTTGGGCCCCACAGCATCTTGCTTCCAGCTCTTTGGGAAGCTAAGAAACAACTCGCTCTGCACTGTGCTCTTACAGCCTACCGGTAACATCTCTTCCAAAGGCCTGTGAAACGCAGTTTCTTTGCAGGCCTGATCTGGCTGAAGTAGAACTTCTGCTCTGGGTGTGCTACATTGCCCTAGAGCTGAAAGGCACAACGTGCAGGCTTCTTTCCCAAGGGCGAGTTTGGTCCCTCAGCATCTTGCTTCCAGCTATTGGGAAGCTGGGAAACAACTCGCTCTGCACAGTGCTCTTACAGCCTACCGGGAACATCTCTTCCAAAGGCCTGTGAAACGCAGTTTCTTTGCAGGCCTGATCTGGCTGAAGTAGAACTTCTGCTCTGGGTGTGCTACATTGCCCTAGAGCTGAAAGGCACAACGTGCAGGCTTCTTTCCAAAGGGCGATTTTGGGCCCACAGCATCTTGCTTCCAGCTCTTGGGAATCTGGGAAACAACTCGCTCTGCACAGAGCTCTTACAGCCTACCGGGAACATCTCTTCCAAAGGCCTGTGAAACGCAGTTTCTTTGCAGGCCTGATCTGGCTGAAGTAGAACTTCTGCTCTGCTTGTGCTACATTACCCTAGAGCTGAAAGGCACAGCGTGCAGGCTTCTGTCCAAAGGGCGAAATGGGCCCCACAGCATCTTGCTTCCAGCTCTTTGGGAAGCTAAGAAACAGCTCGCTCTGCACAGTGCTCTTACAGCCTACCGGGAACATCTCTACCAAAGGCCTGTGAAACGCAGTTTCTTTGCAGGCCTGATCTGGCTGAAGTAGAACTTCTGCTCTGGGTGTGCTACATTGCCCTTGAGCTGAAAGGCACAACGTGCAGTCTTCTTTCCCAAGGGCGAGTTGGGTCCCACAGCATCTTGCTTCCAGCTATTGGGAAGCTGGGAAACAACTCGCTCTGCACAGTGCTCTTACAGCCTACCGGGAACATCTCTTCCAAAGGCCTGTGAAACGCAGTTTCTTTGCAGGCCTGATCTGGCTGAAGTAGAACTTCTGCTCTGGGTGTGCTACATTGCTCTAGAGCTGAAAGGCACAACGTGCAGGCTTCTTTCCAAAGGGCGAGTTGGGCCTCACAGCATCTTGCTTCCAGCTCTTTGGGAAGCTAAGAAACAACTCGCTCTGCACAGTGCTCTTACAGCCTACCGGGAACATCTCTTCCAAAGGCCTGTGAAACGCAGTTTCTTTGCAGGCCTGATCTGGCTGAAGTAGAACTTCTGCTCTCGGTGTGCTACATTGAACTAGAGCTGAAAGGCGCAACGTGCAGTCTTCTTTCCAAAGGGCGACTTTGGCCCCACAGCATCTTGCTTCCAGCTCTTAGGAAGCTGGGAAACAACTCGCTCTGCACAGTGCTCTTACAGCCTACCGGGAACATCTCTTCCAAAGGCCTGTGAAACGCAGTTTCTTTGCAGGCCTGATCTGGCTGAAGTAGAACTTCTGCTCTGCTTGTGCTACATTACCCTAGAGCTGAAAGGCACAGCGTGCAGGCTTCTTTCCAAAGGGCGAGTTGGCCCCACAGCATCTTGCTTCCAGCTCTTTGGGAAGCTAAGAAACAACTCGCTCTGCACAGGACTCTTACAGCCTACCGGGAACATCTCTTCCAAAGGCCTGTGAAACGCAGTTTCTTTGCAGGCCTTATCTGCCCTAAGTAGAACTTCTGCTCTGGGTGTGCTACATTTCCCTAGAGCTGAAAGGCACAAAGTACAGGCTTCTTTCCAAAGGGAGACTTGGCCCCACAGCATCTTGCTTCCAGCTCTTTGGGAAGCTAAGAAACAACTCGCTCTGCACAGTGCTCTTACAGCCTACTGGAAACATCTCTTCCAAAGGCCTGTGAAATGCCGTTTCTTTGCAGGCCTGATCTGGCTGAAGTAGAACTTCTGCTCTGGGTGTGCTACATTGCCCTAGAGATGAAAGGCACAACGTGCAGGCTTCTTTCCAAAGGGCGAGTTGGGCCCCACAGCATCTTGCTTCCAGCTCTTTGGGAAGCTAAGAAACAACTCGCTCTGCACAGTGCTCTTACAGCCTACGGGGAACATCTCTTCCAAAGGCCTGTGAAACGCAGTTTCTTTGCAGGCCTGATCTGGCTGAAGTAGAACTTCTGCTCTGGGTGTGCTACATTGCCCTAGAGCTGAAAGGCACATCGTGCAGGCTTCTTTCCCAAGGGCGAGTTTGGCCCCACAGCATCTTGCTTCCAGCTCTTTGGGAAGCTGGGAAAAAACTCGCTCTGCACAGTGCTCTTACAGCCTACCGGGAAAATCTCTTCCAAAGGCCTGTGAAACGCCGTTTCTTTGCCGGCCTGATCTGCCTGAAGTAGAACTTCTGGTCTGGGTGTGCTACATTGCCCTAGAGCTGAAAGGCACATCGTGCAGGATTCTTTCCAAAGGGCGAGATGGGCCCCACAGCATCGTGCTTCCAGCTCTTTGGGAAGCTAAGAAACAGCTCGCTCTGCACAGTGCTCTTACAGCCTACCGGGAACATCTCTTCCAAAGGCCTGTGAAACGCAGTTTCTTTGCAGGCCTGATCTGGCTGAAGTAGAACTTCTGCTCTGGATGTGCTAAATTGCCCTAGAGCTGGAAGGCACAACGTGCAGGCTTCTTTCCAAAGGGCGACTTGGGCCCCACAGAATCTTGCTTCCAGCTCTTTGGGAAGCTAAGAAACAACTCGCTCTGCACAGTACTCTTACAGCCTACCGGAAACATCTCTTCCAAAGGCCTGTGAAACGCAGTTTCTTTGCAGGCCTGATCTGGCTGAAGTAGAACTTCTGCTCTGGGTGTGCTACATTGCCCTAGAGCTTAGAGCCACAACGTGCAGGCTTCTTTCCAAAGGGCGAGTTGGGCCTCACAGCATCTTGCTTCCAGCTCTTTGGGAAGCTAAGAAACAACTCGCTCTGCACAGTGCTCTTACAGCCTACCGGGAACATCTCTTCCAAAGGCCTGTGAAACGCAGTTTCTTTGCAGGCCTGATCTGGCTGAAGTAGAACTTCTGCTCTGGGTGTGCTACATTGCCCTAGAGCTGAAAGGCACAAAGTGCAGGCTTCTTTCCAAAGGGCGACTTGGGCCCCACTGCATCTTGCTTCCAGCTCTTTGGGAAGCCAGGAAACAACTCGCTCTGCACAGTGCTCTTACAGCCTACCGGGAACATCTCTTCCAAAGGCCTGTGAAACGCAGTTTCTTTGCAGGCCTGATCTGGCTGAAGTACAACTTCTGCTCTGGGTGTGCTACATTGCCCTAGAGCTGAAAGGCACAACGTGCAGGCTTCTTTCCCAAGGGCGAGTTGGGTCCCACAGCATCTTGCTTCCAGCTCTTGGGAAGCTGGGAAACAACTCGCTCTGCACAGTGCTCTTACAGCCTACCGGGAACATCTCTTCCAAAGGCCTGTGAAACGCAGTTTCTTTGCAGGCCTGATCTGGCTGAAGTAGAACTTCTGCTCTGGGTGTGTCACATTGCCCTAGAGCTGAAAGGCACATCGTGCAGGCTTCTTTTCAAAGGGCGAGACGGGCCCCACAGCATCTTGCTTCCAGCTCTTTGGGAAGCTAAGAAACAGCTCGCTCTGCACAGTGCTCTTACAGCCTACCGGGAACATCTCTTCCAAAGGCCTGTGAAACGCAGATTCTTCGCAGGCCTGCTCTTGCTGAAGTACAACTTCTGCTCAGGGTGTGCTACATTGCCCTAGAGCTGAAAGGCACAACGTGCAGGCTTCTTTCCCAAGGGCGAGTTGGGCCCCACAGCATCTTGCTTTCTGCACTTTGGGAAGCTAAGAAACAACTCGCTCTGCACAGAGCTCTTACAGCCTACCGGGAACATCTCTTCCAAAGGCCTGTGAAACGCAGTTTCTTTGCAGGCCTGATCTGGCTGAAGTAGAACTTCTGCTCTGGGTGTGCTACATTGCCCTAGAGCTGAAAGGCACATCGTGCAGGATTCTTTCCAAAGGGCGAAATGGGCCCCACAGCATCTTGCTTCCAGCTCTTTGGGAAGCTAAGAAACAGCTCGCTCTACACAGTGCTCTTACAGCCTACCGGGAACATCTCTACCAAAGGCCTGTGAAACGCAGTTTCTTTGCAGGCCTGATCTGGCTGAAGTAGAACTTCTGCTCTGGGTGTGCTACATTGCCCTTGAGCTGAAAGGCACAACGTGCAGTCTTCTTTCCCAAGGGCGAGTTGGGTCCCACAGCATCTTGCTTCCAGCTATTGGGAAGCTGGGAAACAACTCGCTCTGCACAGTGCTCTTACAGCCTACCGGGAACATCTCTTCCAAAGGCCTGTGAAACGCAGTTTCTTTGCAGGCCTGATCTGGCTGAAGTAGAACTTCTGCTCTGGGTGTGCTACATTGCCCTAGAGCTGAAAGGCACAACGTGCAGGCTTCTTTCCCAAGGGCGAGTTGGGCCCCACAGCATCTTGCTTCCAGCTCTTTGGGAAGCTAAGAAACAACTCGCTCTGCACAGTGCTCTTACAGCCTACCGGGAACATCTCTTCCAAAGGCCTGTGAAACGCAGTTTCTTTGCAGGCCTGATCTGGCTGAAGTAGAACTTCTGCTCTCGGTGTGCTACATTGCCCTAGAGCTGAATGGCACATCGTGCAGGATTCTTTCCAAAGGGCGAGTTGGGCCCCACAGCATCTTGATTCCAGCTCTTTGGGAAGCTAAGAAACAGCTCGCTCTGCACAGTGCTCTTACAGCCTACCGGGAACATCTCTTCCAAAGGCATGTGAAACGCAGTTTTTTTTGCAGGCCTGATCTGGCTGAAGTAGAACTTCTGCTCTGGGTGTGCTACATTGCCCTAGAGCTTAGAGCCACAACGTGCAGGCATCTTTCCAAAGGGCGAGTTGGGCCCCACAGCATCTTGCTTCCAGCTCTTTGGGAAGCAAAGAAACAACTCGCTCTGCACTGTGCTCTTACAGCCTACCGGTAACATCTCTTCCAAAGGCCTGTGAAACGCAGTTTCTTTGCAGGCCTGATCTGGCTGAAGTAGAACTTCTGCTCTGGGTGTGCTACATTGCCCTAGAGCTGAAAGGCACAACGTGCAGGCTTCTTTCCCAAGGGCGAGTTTGGTCCCTCAGCATCTTGCTTCCAGCTATTGGGAAGCTGGGAAACAACTCGCTCTGCACAGTGCTCTTACAGCCTACCGGGAACATCTCTTCCAAAGGCCTGTGAAACGCAGTTTCTTTGCAGGCCTGATCTGGCTGAAGTAGAACTTCTGCTCTGGGTGTGCTACATTGAACTAGAGCTGAAAGGCGCAACGTGCAGTCTTCTTTCCAAAGGGCGACTTTGGCCCCACAGCATCTTGCTTCCAGCTCTTGGGAAGCTGGGAAACCACTCGCTCTGCACAGTGCTCTTACAGCCTACCGGGAACATCTCTTCCAAAGGCCTGTGAAACGCAGTTTCTTTGCAGGCCTTATCTGCCCTAAGTAGAACTTCTGCTCTGGGTGTGCTACATTTCCCTAGAGCTGAAAGGCACAAAGTGCAGGCTTCTTTCCAAAGGGAGACTTGGCCCCACAGCATCTTGCTTCCAGCTCTTTGGGAAGCTAAGAAACAACTCGCTCTGCACAGTGCTCTTACAGCCTACTGGAAACATCTCTTCCAAAGGCCTGTGAAACGCCGTTTCTTTGCAGGCCTGATCTGGCTGAAGTAGAACTTCTGCTCTGGGTGTGCTACATTGCCCTAGAGCTGAAAGGCACATCGTGCAGGCTTCTTTCCCAAGGGCGAGTTTGGCCCCACAGCATCTTGCTTCCAGCTCTTTGGGAAGCTAAGAAACAACTCGCTCTGCACAGTGCTCTTACAGCCTACCGGGAACATCTCTTCCAAAGGCCTGTGAAACGCAGTTTCTTTGCAGGCCTGATCTGGCTGAAGTAGAACTTCTGCTCTGGTTGTGCTACATTGCCCTAGAGCTGAAAGGCACAAAGTGCAGGCTTCTTTCCAAAGGGCGACTTGGGCCCCACTGCATCTTGCTTC
The DNA here is from genome assembly GCF_041296265.1 of Equus caballus. Lineage (NCBI taxonomy): Eukaryota > Metazoa > Chordata > Mammalia > Perissodactyla > Equidae > Equus > Equus caballus. Next base: position 26,299,814 of record NC_091687.1, read on the forward strand.
CAGCTCTTTGGGAAGCCAGGAAACAACTCGCTCTGCACAGTGCTCTTACAGCCTACCGGGAACATCTCTTCCAAAGGCCTGTGAAACGCAGTTTCTTTGCAGGCCTGATCTGGCTGAAGTACAACTTCTGCTCTGGGTGTGCTACATTGCCCTAGAGCTGAAAGGCACAACGTGCAGGCTTCTTTCCCAAGGGCGAGTTGGGTCCCACAGCATCTTGCTTCCAGCTATTGGGAAGCTGGGAAACAACTCGCTCTGCACAGTGCTCTTACAGCCTACCGGGAACATCTCTTCCAAAGGCCTGTGAAACGCAGTTTCTTTGCAGGCCTGATCTGGCTGAAGTAGAACTTCTGCTCTGGGTGTGCTACATTGCTCTAGAGCTGAAAGGAACAACGCGCAGGCTTCTTTCCAAAGGGCGACTTGGGCCCCACGGAATCTTGCTTCCAGCTCTTTGGGAAGCTGAGAAACAACTCGCTCTGCTCAGTGCTCTTACAGCCTACGGGGAACATCTCTTCCAAAGGCCTGTGAAACGCAGTTTCTTTGCAGGCCTGATCTGGCTGAAGTAGAACTTCTGCTCTGGGTGTGCCACATTGCCCTTGATCTGAAAGGCACATCGTGCAGGCTTCTTTCCAAAGGGCGAGACGGGCCCCACAGCATCTTGCTTCCAGCTCTTTGGGAAGCTAAGAAACAGCTCGCTCTGCACAGTGCCCTTACACCCTACCGGGAACATCTCTTCCAAAGGCCTGTGAAACGCAGTTTCTTTGCAGGCCTGATCTGGATGAAGTACAACGTCTGCTCTGGGTGTGCTACTTTGCCCTAGAGCTGAAAGGCACAACGTGCAGGCTTCTTTCCCAAGGGCGAGTTGGGCCCCAAAGCATCTTGCTTCCAGCTCTTTGGGAAGCTAAGAAACAACTCGCTCTGCCCAGTGCTCTTACAACCTACCGGGAACATCTCTTCCAAAGGCCTGTGAAACGCATTTTCTTTGCAGGCCTGATCTGGCTGAAGTAGAACTTCTGCTCTGGGTGTGCTACATTGCCCTAGAGCTGAAAGGCACAACGCGCAGGCTTCTTTCCAAAGGGCGACTTGGGCCCCACAGAATCTTGCTTCCAGCTCTTTGGGAAGCTGAGAAACAACTCGCTCTGCACAGTGCTCTTACAGCCTACCGGTTACATCTCTTCCAAAGGCCTGTGAAACGCAGTTTCTTTGCAGGCCTGATCTGGCTGAAGTAGAACTTCTGCTCTGGGTGTGCTACATTGCTCTAGAGCTGAAAGGCACAACGCGCAGGTTTCTTTGCAAAGGGCGACTTGGGCCCCACAGAATCTTGCTTCCAGCTCTTTGGGAATGTGAGAAACAACTCGCTCTGCACAGTGCTCTTACAGCCTACCGGAAACATCTCTTCCAAAGGCCTGTGAAACGCAGTTTCTTTGCAGGCCTGAACTGGCTGAAGTAGAACTTCTGCTCTGGGTGTGCGACATTGCCCTAGAGCTGAAAGGCACAACGTGCAGGCTTCTTTCCAAAGGGCGAGTTGGGCCCCACAGCATCTTGCTTCCAGCTCTTTGGGAAGCTAAGAAACAACTCGCTCTGCACAGTGCTCTTACAGCCTACCGGGAACATCTCTTCCAAAGGCCTGTGAAACGCAGTTTCTTTGCAGGCCTGATCTGGCTGAAGTAGAACTTCTGCTCTGGGTGTGCTACATTGCCCTAGAGCTGAAAGGCACAACGTGCAGGGTTCTTTCCCAAGGGCCAGTTGGGCCCCACAGCATCTTGCTTCCAGCTCTTTGGGAAGCTAAGAAACAACTAGCCGTGCACAGTGCTCTTACTGCCTACCGGGAACATCTCTTCCAAAGGCCTGTGAAACGCAGTTTCTTTGCAGGCCTGATCTGGCTGAAGTAGAACTTCTGCTCTGGGTGTGCTACATTGCCCTAGAGCTGAAAGGCACAACGTGCAGTGTTCTTTACCAAGGGAGATTTGGGCCCCACAGCATCTTGCTTCCAGCTCTTTGGGAAGCTAAGAAACAACTCGCTCTGCACAGTGCTCTTACTGCCTACCGGGAACATCTCTTCCAAAGGCCTGTGAAACGCAGTTTCTTTGCAGGCCTGATCTGGCTGAAGTAGAACTTCTGCTCTGGGTGTGCTACATTGCCCTAGAGCTGAAAGGCACATCGTGCAGGATTCTTTCCAAAGGGCGAGATGGGCCCCACAGCATCTTGATTCCAGCTCTTTGGGAAGCTAAGAAACAGCTCGCTCTGCACAGTGCACTTACAGCCTACCGGGAACATCTCTTCCAAAGGCCTGTGAAACGCAGTTTCTTTGCAGGCCTGATCTGGTTGAAGTAGAACTTCTGCTCTGGGTGTGCTACATTGCCCTAGAGCTGAAAGGCACAACGTGCAGGCTTCTTTCCTAACGGCGAGTTGGGCCCCACAGCATCTTGCTTCCAGCCCTTTGGGAAGCTAAGAACAACTCGCTCTGCACAGTGCTGTTAAATCCTACCGGGACCACCTCTTCCAAAGGCCTGTGAAATGCAGTTTCTTCGCAGGCCTTATCTGCCCTAAGTAGAACTTCTGCTCTGGGTGTGCTACATTGCCCTAGAGCTGAAAGGCACATCGTGCAGGATTCTTTCCAAAGGGCGAGATGGGCCCCACAGCATCTTGATTCCAGCTCTTTGGGAAGCTAAGAAACAGCTCGCTCTGCACAGTGCTCTTACAGCCTACCGGGAACATCTCTTCCAAAGGCCTGTGAAACGCAGTTTCTTTGCAGGCCTGATCTGGCTGAAGTAGAACTTCTGCTCTGGGTGTGCTACATTGCCCTAGAGCTGAAAGGCACATCGTGCAGGCTTCTTTCCCAAGGGCTAGTTTGGCCCCACAGCATCTTGCTTCCAGCTCTTTGGGAAGCTGGGAAAAAACTCGCTCTGCACAGTGCTCTTACAGCCTACCGGGAAAATCTCTTCCAAAGGCCTGTGAAACGCCGTTTCTTTGCAGGCCTGATCTGGCTGAAGTAGAACTTCTGCTCTGGGTGTGCTACATTGCCCTAGAGCTGAAAGGCACAACGTGCAGGCTTCTTTCCAAAGGGCGAGTTGGGCCCCACAGCATCTTGCTTCCAGCTCTTTGGGAAGCTAAGAAACAACTCGCTCTGCACAGTGCTCTTACAGCCTACCGGGAACATCTCTTCCAAAGGCCTGTGAAATGCAGTTTCTTTGCAGGCCTGATGTGGCTGAAGTAGAACTTCTGCTCTGGGTGTGCTACATTGCCCTAGAGCTGAAAGGCACAACGTGCAGGCTTCTTTCCCAAGGGCGAGTTGGGCCCCACAGCATCTTGCTTCCAGCTCTTTGGGAAGCTAAGAAACAACTCGCTCTGCACAGTGCTCTTACAGCCTACCGGGAACATCTCTTCCAAAGGCCTGTGAAACGCCGTTTCTTTGCAGGCCTGATCTGGCTGAAGTAGAACTTCTGTTCTGGGTGTGCTACATTGCCCTAGAGCTGAAAGGCACATCGTGCAGGATTCTTTCCAAAGGGCGAGTTGGGCCCCACAGCATCTTGATTCCAGCTCTTTGGGAAGCTAAGAAACAGCTCGCTCTGCACAGTGCTCTTACAGCCTACCGGGAACATCTCTTCCAAAGGCCTGTGAAACGCAGTTTTTTTGCAGGCCTGATCTGGCTGAAGTAGAACTTCTGCTCTGGGTGTGCTACATTGCCCTAGAGCTTAGAGCCACAACGTGCAGGCATCTTTCCAAAGGGCGAGTTGGGCCCCACAGCATCTTGCTTCCAGCTCTTTGGGAAGCTAAGAAACAACTCGCTCTGCACTGTGCTCTTACAGCCTACCGGTAACATCTCTTCCAAAGGCCTGTGAAACGCAGTTTCTTTGCAGGCCTGATCTGGCTGAAGTAGAACTTCTGCTCTGGGTGTGCTACATTGCCCTAGAGCTGAAAGGCACAACGTGCAGGCTTCTTTCCCAAGGGCGAGTTTGGTCCCTCAGAATCTTGCTTCCAGCTATTGGGAAGCTGGGAAACAACTCGCTCTGCACAGTGCTCTTACAGCCTACCGGGAACATCTCTTCCAAAGGCCTGTGAAACGCAGTTTCTTTGCAGGCCTGATCTGGCTGAAGTAGAACTTCTGCTCTGGGTGTGCTACATTGAACTAGAGCTGAAAGGCGCAACGTGCAGTCTTCTTTCCAAAGGGCGACTTTGGCCCCACAGCATCTTGCTTCCAGCTCTTGGGAAGCTGGGAAACAACTCGCTCTGCACAGTGCTCTTACAGCCTACCGGGAACATCTCTTCCAAAGGCCTGTGAAACGCAGTTTCTTTGCAGGCCTTATCTGCCCTAAGTAGAACTTCTGCTCTGGGTGTGCTACATTTCCCTAGAGCTGAAAGGCACAAAGTGCAGGCTTCTTTCCAAAGGGAGACTTGGCCCCACAGCATCTTGCCTCCAGCTCTTTGGGAAGCTAAGAAACAACTCGCTCTGCACAGTGCTCTTACAGCCTACTGGAAACATCTCTTCCAAAGGCCTGTGAAACGCCGTTTCTTTGCAGGCCTGATCTGGCTGAAGTAGAACTTCTGCTCTGGGTGTGCTACATTGCCCTAGAGATGAAAGGCACAACGTGCAGGCTTCTTTCCAAAGGGCGAGTTGGGCCCCACAGCATCTTGCTTCCAGCTCTTTGGGAAGCTGAGAAACAACTCGCTCTGCACAGTGCTCTTACAGCCTACCGGGAACATCTCTTCCAAAGGCCTGTGAAACGCAGTTTCTTTGCAGGCCTGATCTGGCTGAGGTAGAACTTCTGCTCTGGGTGTGCTACATTGCCCTAGAGCTGAAAGGCACAACGTGCAGGCTTCTTTCCAAAGGGCGATTTTGGGCCCACAGCATCTTGCTTCCAGCTCTTGGGAAGCTGGGAAACAACTCGCTCTGCACAGAGCTCTTACAGCCTACCGGGAACATCTCTTCCAAAGGCCTGTGAAACGCAGTTTCTTTGCAGGCCTGATCTGGCTGAAGTAGAACTTCTGCTCTGGGTGTGCTACATTGCCCTCGAGCTGAAAGGCACATCGTGCAGGATTCTTTCCAAAGGGCGAAATGGGCCCCACAGCATCTTGCTTCCAACTCTTTGGGAAGCTAAGAAACAGCTCGCTCTGCACAGTGCTCTCACAGCCTACCGGAAACATCTCTACCAAAGGCCTGTGAAACGCAGTTTCTTTGCAGGCCTGATCTGGCTGAAGTAGGACTTCTGCTCTGGGTGTGCTACATTGCCCTAGAGCTTAGAGCCACAACGTGCAGGCTTCTTTCCAAAGGGCGAGTTGGGCCTCACAGCATCTTGCTTCCAGCTCTTTGGGAAGCTAAGAAACAACTCGCTCTGCACAGTGCTCTTACAGCCTACCGGGAACATCTCTTCCAAAGGCCTGTGAAACGCAGTTTCTTTGCATGCCTGATGTGGCTGAAGTAGAACTTCTGCTCTGGGTGTGCTACATTGCCCTAGAGCTGAAAGGCACAACGTGCAGTCTTCTTTCCAAAGGGCGACTTTGGCCCCACAGCATCTTGCTTCCAGCTCTTGGGAAGCTGGGAAACAACTCGCTCTGCACAGTGCTCTTACAGACTACCGGGAACATGTCTTCCAAAGGCCTGTGAAACGCAGTTTCTTTGCAGGCCTGATCTGGCTGAAGTAGAACTTCTGCTCTGCTTGTGCTACATTACCCTAGAGCTGAAAGGCACAGCGTGCAGGCTTCTTTCCAAAGGCCGAGTTGGGCCCCACAGCATCTTGCTTCCAGCTCTTTGGGAAGCTAAGAAACAACTCGCTCTGCACAGTGCTCTTACAGCCTACCGGGAACATCTCTTCCAAAGGCCTGTGAAACGCAGTTTCTTCGCAGGCCTTATCTGCCCTAAGTAGAACTTCTGCTCTGGGTGTGCTACATTGCCCTAGAGCTGAAAGGCACAAAGTGCAGGCTTCTTTCCAAAGGGAGACTTGGCCCCACAGCATCTTGCTTCCAGGTCTTTGGGAAGCTAAGAAACAACTCGCTCTGCACAGTGCTCTTACAGCCTACTGGAAACATCTCTTCCAAAGGCCTGTGAAACGCCGTTTCTTTGCAGGCCTGATCTGGCTGAAGTAGAACTTCTGCTCTGGGTGTGCTACATTGCCCTAGAGATGAAAGGCACAACGTGTAGGCTTCTTTCCAAAGGGCGAGTTGGTCCCCACAGCATCTTGCTTCCAGCTCTTTGGGAAGCTAAGAAACAACTCGCTCTGCACAGTGCTCTTACAGCCTACCGGGAACATCTCTTGAAAAGGCCTGTGAAACGCAGTTTCTTTGCAGGCCTGATCTGGCTGAAGTAGAACTTCTGCTCTGGGTGTGCTACATTGCCCTAGAGCTTAGAGCCACAACGTGCAGGCATCTTTCCAAAGGGCGAGTTGGGCCCCACAGCATCTTGCTTCCAGCTCTTTGGGAAGCTAAGAAACAACTCGCTCTGCACTGTGCTCTTACAGCCTACCGGTAACATCTCTTCCAAAGGCCTGTGAAACGCAGTTTCTTTGCAGGCCTGATCTGGCTGAAGTAGAACTTCTGCTCTGGGTGTGCTACATTGCCCTAGAGCTGAAAGGCACAACGTGCAGGCTTCTTTCCCAAGGGCGAGTTTGGTCCCTCAGCATCTTGCTTCCAGCTATTGGGAAGCTGGGAAACAACTCGCTCTGCACAGTGCTCTTACAGCCTACCGGGAACATCTCTTCCAAAGGCCTGTGAAACGCAGTTTCTTTGCAGGCCTGATCTGGCTGAAGTAGAACTTCTGCTCTGGGTGTGCTACATTGCCCTAGAGCTGAAAGGCACAACGTGCAGGCTTCTTTCCAAAGGGCGATTTTGGGCCCACAGCATCTTGCTTCCAGCTCTTGGGAAGCTGGGAAAGAACTCGCTCTGCACAGAGCTCTTACAGCCTACCGGGAACATCTCTTCCAAAGGCCTGTGAAACGCAGTTTCTTTGCAGGCCTGATCTGGCTGAAGTAGAACTTCTGCTCTGCTTGTGCTACATTACCCTAGAGCTGAAAGGCACAGCGTGCAGGCTTCTGTCCAAAGGGCGAGATGGGCCCCACAGCATCTTGCTTCCAGCTCTTTGGGAAGCTGGGAAAAAATTCGCTCTGCACAGTGCTCTTACAGCCTACCGGGAAAATCTCTTCCAAAGGCCTGTGAAATGCAGTTTCTTTGCAGGCCTGATCTGGCTGAAGTACAACTTCTGCTCTGGGTGTGCTACATTGCCCTAGAGCTGAAAGGCACAACGTGCAGGTTTCTTTCCAAAGGGCGACTTGGGCCCCACAGAATCTTGCTTCCAGCTCTTTTTGAAGCTAAGAAACAACTCGCTCTGCACAGTGCTCTTACAGCCTACCGGGAACATCTCTTCCAAAGGCCTGTGAAACGCAGATTCTTCGCAGGCCTGCTCTTGCTGAAGTACAACTTCTGCTCAGGGTGTGCTACATTGCCCTAGAGCTGAAAGGCACAACGTGCAGGCTTCTTTCCCAAGGGCGAGTTGGGCCCCACAGCATCTTGCTTTCTGCACTTTGGGAAGCTAAGAAACAACTCGCTCTGCACAGAGCTCTTACAGCCTACCGGGAACATCTCTTCCAAAGGCCTGTGAAACGCAGTTTCTTTGCAGGCCTGATCTGGCTGAAGTAGAACTTCTGCTCTGGGTGTGCTACATTGCCCTAGAGCTGAAAGGCACATCGTGCAGGATTCTTTCCAAAGGGCGAAATGGGCCCCACAGCATCTTGCTTCCAGCTCTTTGGGAAGCTAAGAAACAGCTCGCTCTGCACAGTGCTCTTACAGCCTACCGGGAACATCTCTACCAAAGGCCTGTGAAACGCAGTTTCTTTGCAGGCCTGATCTGGCTGAAGTAGAACTTCTGCTCTGGGTGTGCTACATTGCCCTTGAGCTGAAAGGCACAACGTGCAGGCTTCTTTCCCAAGGGCGAGTTGGGTCCCACAGCATCTTGCTTCCAGCTATTGGGAAGCTGGGAAACAACTCGCTCTGCACAGTGCTCTTACAGCCTACCGGGAACATCTCTTCCAAAGGCCTGTGAAACGCAGTTTCTTTGCAGGCCTGATCTGGCTGAAGTAGAACTTCTGCTCTGGGTGTGCTACATTGCTCTAGAGCTGAAAGGCACAACGTGCAGGCTTCTTTCCAAAGGGCGAGTTGGGCCTCACAGCATCTTGCTTCCAGCTTTTGGGAAGCTAAGAAACAACTCGCTCTGCACAGTGCTCTTACAGCCTACCGGGAACATCTCTTCCAAAGGCCTGTGAAACGCAGTTTCTTTGCAGGCCTGATCTGGCTGAAGTAGAACTTCTGCTCTCGGTGTGCTACATTGAACTAGAGCTGAAAGGCGCAACGTGCAGTCTTCTTTCCAAAGGGCGACTTTGGCCCCACAGCATCTTGCTTCCATCTCTTAGGAAGCTGGGAAACAACTCGCTCTGCACAGTGCTCTTACAGCCTACCGGGAACATCTCTTCCAAAGGCCTGTGAAACGCAGTTTCTTTGCAGGCCTGATCTGGCTGAAGTAGAACTTCTGCTCTGCTTGTGCTACATTACCCTAGAGCTGAAAGGCACAGCTTGCAGGCTTCTTTCCAAAGGGCGAGTTGGGCCCCACAGCATCTTGCTTCCAGCTCTTTGGGAAGCTAAGAAACAACTCGCTCTGCACAGTGCTCTTACAGCCTACCGGGAACATCTCTTCCAAAGGCCTGTGAAACGCAGTTTCTTTGCAGGCCTTATCTGCCCTAAGTAGAACTTCTGCTCTGGGTGTGCTACATTTCCCTAGAGCTGAAATGCACAAAGTGCAGGCTTCTTTCCAAAGGGAGACTTGGCCCCACAGCATCTTGCTTCCAGCTCTTTGGGAAGCTAAGAAACAACTCGCTCTGCACAGTGCTCTTACAGCCTACCGGGAACATCTCTTCCAAAGGCCTGTGAAATGCAGTTTCTTTGCAGGCCTGATGTGGCTGAAGTAGAACTTCTGCTCTGGGTGTGCTACATTGCCCTAGAGCTGAAAGGCACAACGTGCAGGCTTCTTTCCCAAGGGCGAGTTGGGCCCCACAGCATCTTGCTTCCAGCTCTTTGGGAAGCTAAGAAACAACTCGCTCTGCACAGTGCTCTTACAGCCTACCGGGAACATCTCTTCCAAAGGCCTGTGAAACGCCGTTTCTTTGCAGGCCTGATCTGGCTGAAGTAGAACTTCTGTTCTGGGTGTGCTACATTGCCCTAGAGCTGAAAGGCACATCGTGCAGGATTCTTTCCAAAGGGCGAGTTGGGCCCCACAGCATCTTGATTCCAGCTCTTTGGGAAGCTAAGAAACAGCTCGCTCTGCACAGTGCTCTTACAGCCTACCGGGAACATCTCTTCCAAAGGCCTGTGAAACGCAGTTTTTTTGCAGGCCTGATCTGGCTGAAGTAGAACTTCTGCTCTGGGTGTGCTACATTGCCCTAGAGCTTAGAGCCACAACGTGCAGGCATCTTTCCAAAGGGCGAGTTGGGCCCCACAGCATCTTGCTTCCAGCTCTTTGGGAAGCTAAGAAACAACTCGCTCTGCACTGTGCTCTTACAGCCTACCGGTAACATCTCTTCCAAAGGCCTGTGAAACGCAGTTTCTTTGCAGGCCTGATCTGGCTGAAGTAGAACTTCTGCTCTGGGTGTGCTACATTGCCCTAGAGCTGAAAGGCACAACGTGCAGGCTTCTTTCCCAAGGGCGAGTTTGGTCCCTCAGCATCTTGCTTCCAGCTATTGGGAAGCTGGGAAACAACTCGCTCTGCACAGTGCTCTTACAGCCTACCGGGAACATCTCTTCCAAAGGCCTGTGAAACGCAGTTTCTTTGCAGGCCTGATCTGGCTGAAGTAGAACTTCTGCTCTGGGTGTGCTACATTGAACTAGAGCTGAAAGGCGCAACGTGCAGTCTTCTTTCCAAAGGGCGACTTTGGCCCCACAGCATCTTGCTTCCAGCTCTTGGGAAGCTGGGAAACAACTCGCTCTGCACAGTGCTCTTACAGCCTACCGGGAACATCTCTTCCAAAGGCCTGTGAAACGCAGTTTCTTTGCAGGCCTTATCTGCCCTAAGTAGAACTTCTGCTCTGGGTGTGCTACATTTCCCTAGAGCTGAAAGGCACAAAGTGCAGGCTTCTTTCCAAAGGGAGACTTGGCCCCACAGCATCTTGCCTCCAGCTCTTTGGGAAGCTAAGAAACAACTCGCTCTGCACAGTGCTCTTACAGCCTACTGGAAACATCTCTTCCAAAGGCCTGTGAAACGCCGTTTCTTTGCAGGCCTGATCTGGCTGAAGTAGAACTTCTGCTCTGGGTGTGCTACATTGCCCTAGAGATGAAAGGCACAACGTGCAGGCTTCTTTCCAAAGGGCGAGTTGGGCCCCACAGCATCTTGCTTCCAGCTCTTTGGGAAGCTAAGAAACAACTCGCTCTGCACAGTGCTCTTACAGCCTACCGGGAACATCTCTTCCAAAGGCCTGTGAAACGCAGTTTCTTTGCAGCCCTGATCTGGCTGAAGTAAAACTTCTGCTCTGGGTGTGCTACATTGCCCTAGAGCTGAAAGGCACATCGTGCAGGCTTCTTTCCCAAGGGCGAGTTTGGCCTCACAGCATCTTGCTTCCAGCTCTTTGGGAAGCTAAGAAACAACTCGCTCTGCACAGTGCTCTTACAGCCTACCGGGAACATCTCTTCCAAAGGCCTGTGAAACGCAGTTTCTTTGCAGGCCTGATCTGGCTGAAGTAGAACTTCTGCTCTGGGTGTGCTACATTGCCCTAGAGCTGAAAGGCACAAAGTGCAGGCTTCTTTCCAAAGGGCGACTTGGGCCCCACTGCATCTTGCTTCCAGCTCTTTGGGAAGCCAGGAAACAACTCGCTCTGCACAGTGCTCTTACAGCCTACCGGGAACATCTCTTCCAAAGGCCTGTGAAACGCAGTTTCTTTGCAGGCCTGATCTGGCTGAAGTACAACTTCTGCTCTGGGTGTGCTACATTGCCCTAGAGCTGAAAGGCACAACGTGCAGGCTTCTTTCCCAAGGGCGAGTTGGGTCCCACAGCATCTTGCTTCCAGCTATTGGGAAGCTGGGAAACAACTCGCTCTGCACAGTGCTCTTACAGCCTACCGGGAACATCTCTTCCAAAGGCCTGTGAAACGCAGTTTCTTTGCAGGCCTGATCTGGCTGAAGTAGAACTTCTGCTCTGGGTGTGCTACATTGCTCTAGAGCTGAAAGGCACAACGCGCAGGCTTCTTTCCAAAGGGCGACTTGGGCCCCACAGAATCTTGCTTCCAGCTCTTTGGGAAGCTGAGAAACAACTCGCTCTGCTCAGTGCTCTTACAGCCTACCGGGAACATCTCTTCCAAAGGCCTGTGAAACGCAGTTTCTTTGCAGGCCTGATCTGGTTGAAGTAGAACTTCTGCTCTGGGTGTGCTACATTGCCCTAGAGCTGAAAGGCACAACGTGCAGGCTTCTTTTCTAACGGCGAGTTGGGCCCCACAGCATCTTGCTTCCAGCCCTTTGGGAAGCTAAGAACAACTCGCTCTGCACAGTGCTGTTAAATCCTACCGGGACCACCTCTTCCAAAGGCCTGTGAAATGCAGTTTCTTCGCAGGCCTTATCTGCCCTAAGTAGAACTTCTGCTCTGGGTGTGCTACATTGCCCTAGAGCTGAAAGTCACAATGTGCAGGCTTCTTTCCAAAGGGCGACTTGGACCCCACAGAATCTTGCTTCCAGCTCTTTGGGAAGCTGAGAAACAACTCGCTCTGCACAGTGCTCTTACAGCCTACCGGGAACATCTCTTCCAAAGGCCTGTGAAACGCAGTTTCTTTGCAGGCCTGATCTGGCTGAGGTAGAACTTCTGCTCTGGGTGTGCTACATTGCCCTAGAGCTGAAAGGCACAACGTGCAGGCTTCTTTCCAAAGGGCGATTTTGGGCCCACAGCATCTTGCTTCCAGCTCTTGGGAAGCTGGGAAACAACTCGCTCTGCACAGAGCTCTTACAGCCTACCGGGAACATCTCTTCCAAAGGCCTGTGAAACGCAGTTTCTTTGCAGGCCTGATCTGGCTGAAGTAGAACTTCTGCTCTGGGTGTGCTACATTGCCCTCGAGCTGAAAGGCACATCGTGCAGGATTCTTTCCAAAGGGCGAAATGGGCCCCACAGCATCTTGCTTCCAACTCTTTGGGAAGCTAAGAAACAGCTCGCTCTGCACAGTGCTCTTACAGCCTACCGGGAACATCTCTACCAAAGGCCTGTGAAACGCAGTTTCTTTGCAGGCCTGATCTGGCTGAAGTAGGACTTCTGCTCTGGGTGTGCTACATTGCCCTAGAGCTTAGAGCCACAACGTGCAGGCTTCTTTCCAAAGGGCGAGTTGGGCCTCACAGCATCTTGCTTCCAGCTCTTTGGGAAGCTAAGAAACAACTCGCTCTGCACAGTGCTCTTACAGCCTACCGGGAACATCTCTTCCAAAGGCCTGTGAAACGCAGTTTCTTTGCATGCCTGATGTGGCTGAAGTAGAACTTCTGCTCTGGGTGTGCTACATTGCCCTAGAGCTGAAAGGCACAACGTGCAGTCTTCTTTCCAAAGGGCGACTTTGGCCCCACAGCATCTTGCTTCCAGCTCTTGGGAAGCTGGGAAACAACTCGCTCTGCACAGTGCTCTTACAGACTACCGGGAACATGTCTTCCAAAGGCCTGTGAAACGCAGTTTCTTTGCAGGCCTGATCTGGCTGAAGTAGAACTTCTGCTCTGCTTGTGCTACATTACCCTAGAGCTGAAAGGCACAGCGTGCAGGCTTCTTTCCAAAGGCCGAGTTGGGCCCCACAGCATCTTGCTTCCAGCTCTTTGGGAAGCTAAGAAACAACTCGCTCTGCACAGTGCTCTTACAGCCTACCGGGAACATCTCTTCCAAAGGCCTGTGAAACGCAGTTTCTTCGCAGGCCTTATCTGCCCTAAGTAGAACTTCTGCTCTGGGTGTGCTACATTTCCCTAGAGCTGAAAGGCACAAAGTGCAGGCTTCTTTCCAAAGGGAGACTTGGCCCCACAGCATCTTGCTTCCAGGTCTTTGGGAAGCTAAGAAACAACTCGCTCTGCACAGTGCTCTTACAGCCTACTGGAAACATCTCTTCCAAAGGCCTGTGAAACGCCGTTTCTTTGCAGGCCTGATCTGGCTGAAGTAGAACTTCTGCTCTGGGTGTGCTACATTGCCCTAGAGATGAAAGGCACAACGTGCAGGCTTCTTTCCAAAGGGCGAGTTGGTCCCCACAGCATCTTGCTTCCAGCTCTTTGGGAAGCTAAGAAACAACTCGCTCTGCACAGTGCTCTTACAGCCTACCGGGAACATCTCTTGAAAAGGCCTGTGAAACGCAGTTTCTTTGCAGGCCTGATCTGGCTGAAGTAGAACTTCTGCTCTGGGTGTGCTACATTGCCCTAGAGCTTAGAGCCACAACGTGCAGGCATCTTTCCAAAGGGCGAGTTGGGCCCCACAGCATCTTGCTTCCAGCTCTTTGGGAAGCTAAGAAACAACTCGCTCTGCACTGTGCTCTTACAGCCTACCGGTAACATCTCTTCCAAAGGCCTGTGAAACGCAGTTTCTTGGCAGGCCTGATCTGGCTGAAGTAGAACTTCTGCTCTGGGTGTGCTACATTGCCCTAGAGCTGAAAGGCACAACGTGCAGGCTTCTTTCCCAAGGGCGAGTTTGGTCCCTCAGCATCTTGCTTCCAGCTATTGGGAAGCTGGGAAACAACTCGCTCTGCACAGTGCTCTTACAGCCTACCGGGAACATCTCTTCCAAAGGCCTGTGAAACGCAGTTTCTTTGCAGGCCTGATCTGGCTGAAGTAGAACTTCTGCTCTGGGTGTGCTACATTGCCCTAGAGCTGAAAGGCACAACGTGCAGGCTTCTTTCCAAAGGGCGATTTTGGGCCCACAGCATCTTGCTTCCAGCTCTTGGGAAGCTGGGAAAGAACTCGCTCTGCACAGAGCTCTTACAGCCTACCGGGAACATCTCTTCCAAAGGCCTGTGAAACGCAGTTTCTTTGCAGGCCTGATCTGGCTGAAGTAGAACTTCTGCTCTGCTTGTGCTACATTACCCTAGAGCTGAAAGGCACAGCGTGCAGGCTTCTGTCCAAAGGGCGAGATGGGCCCCACAGCATCTTGCTTCCAGCTCTTTGGGAAGCTGGGAAAAAATTCGCTCTGCACAGTGCTCTTACAGCCTACCGGGAAAATCTCTTCCAAAGGCCTGTGAAATGCAGTTTCTTTGCAGGCCTGATCTGGCTGAAGTACAACTTCTGCTCTGGGTGTGCTACATTGCCCTAGAGCTGAAAGGCACAACGTGCAGGTTTCTTTCCAAAGGGCGACTTGGGCCCCACAGAATCTTGCTTCCAGCTCTTTTTGAAGCTAAGAAACAACTCGCTCTGCACAGTGCTCTTACAGCCTACCGGGAACATCTCTTCCAAAGGCCTGTGAAACGCAGATTCTTCGCAGGCCTGCTCTTGCTGAAGTACAACTTCTGCTCAGGGTGTGCTACATTGCCCTAGAGCTGAAAGGCACAACGTGCAGGCTTCTTTCCCAAGGGCGAGTTGGGCCCCACAGCATCTTGCTTTCTGCACTTTGGGAAGCTAAGAAACAACTCGCTCTGCACAGAGCTCTTACAGCCTACCGGGAACATCTCTTCCAAAGGCCTGTGAAACGCAGTTTCTTTGCAGGCCTGATCTGGCTGAAGTAGAACTTCTGCTCTGGGTGTGCTACATTGCCCTAGAGCTGAAAGGCACATCGTGCAGGATTCTTTCCAAAGGGCGAAATGGGCCCCACAGCATCTTGCTTCCAGCTCTTTGGGAAGCTAAGAAACAGCTCGCTCTGCACAGTGCTCTTACAGCCTACCGGGAACATCTCTACCAAAGGCCTGTGAAACGCAGTTTCTTTGCAGGCCTGATCTGGCTGAAGTAGAACTTCTGCTCTGGGTGTGCTACATTGCCCTTGAGCTGAAAGGCACAACGTGCAGGCTTCTTTCCCAAGGGCGAGTTGGGTCCCACAGCATCTTGCTTCCAGCTATTGGGAAGCTGGGAAACAACTCGCTCTGCACAGTGCTCTTACAGCCTACCGGGAACATCTCTTCCAAAGGCCTGTGAAACGCAGTTTCTTTGCAGGCCTGATCTGGCTGAAGTAGAACTTCTGCTCTGGGTGTGCTACATTGCTCTAGAGCTGAAAGGCACAACGTGCAGGCTTCTTTCCAAAGGGCGAGTTGGGCCTCACAGCATCTTGCTTCCAGCTCTTTGGGAAGCTAAGAAACAACTCGCTCTGCACAGTGCTCTTACAGCCTACCGGGAACATCTCTTCCAAAGGCCTGTGAAACGCAGTTTCTTTGCAGGCCTGATCTGGCTGAAGTAGAACTTCTGCTCTCGGTGTGCTACATTGAACTAGAGCTGAAAGGCGCAACGTGCAGTCTTCTTTCCAAAGGGCGACTTTGGCCCCACAGCATCTTGCTTCCATCTCTTAGGAAGCTGGGAAACAACTCGCTCTGCACAGTGCTCTTACAGCCTACCGGGAACATCTCTTCCAAAGGCCTGTGAAACGCAGTTTCTTTGCAGGCCTGATCTGGCTGAAGTAGAACTTCTGCTCTGCTTGTGCTACATTACCCTAGAGCTGAAAGGCACAGCTTGCAGGCTTCTTTCCAAAGGGCGAGTTGGGCCCCACAGCATCTTGCTTCCAGCTCTTTGGGAAGCTAAGAAACAACTCGCTCTGCACAGTGCTCTTACAGCCTACCGGGAACATCTCTTCCAAAGGCCTGTGAAACGCAGTTTCTTTGCAGGCCTTATCTGCCCTAAGTAGAACTTCTGCTCTGGGTGTGCTACATTTCCCTAGAGCTGAAATGCACAAAGTGCAGGCTTCTTTCCAAAGGGAGACTTGGCCCCACAGCATCTTGCTTCCAGCTCTTTGGGAAGCTAAGAAACAACTCGCTCTGCACAGTGCTCTTACAGCCTACTGGAAACATCTCTTCCAAAGGCCTGTGAAACGCCGTTTCTTTGCAGGCCTGATCTGGCTGAAGTAGAACTTCTGCTCTGGGTGTGCTACATTGCCCTAGAGATGAAAGGCACAACGTGCAGGCTTCTTTCCAAAGGGCGAGTTGGGCCCCACAGCATCTTGCTTCCAGCTCTTTGGGAAGCTAAGAAACAACTCGCTCTGCACAGTGCTCTTACAGCCTACGGGGAACATCTCTTCCAAAGGCCTGTGAAACGCAGTTTCTTTGCAGGCCTGATCTTGCTGAAGTAGAACTTCTGCTCTGGGTGTGCTACATTGCCCTAGAGCTGAAAGGCACATCGTGCAGGCTTCTTTCCCAAGGGCGAGTTTGGCCCCACAGCATCTTGCTTCCAGCTCTTTGGGAAGCTGGGAAAAAACTCGCTCTGCACAGTGCTCTTACAGCCTACCGGGAACATCTCTTCCAAAGGCCTGTGAAACGCCGTTTCTTTGCCGGCCTGATCTGCCTGAAGTAGAACTTCTGGTCTGGGTGTGCTACATTGCCCTAGAGCTGAAAGGCACATCGTGCAGGATTCTTTCCAAAGGGCGAGATGGGCCCCACAGCATCGTGCTTCCAGCTCTTTGGGAAGCTAAGAAACAGCTCGCTCTGCACAGTGCTCTTACAGCCTACCGGGAACATCTCTTCCAAAGGCCTGTGAAACGCAGTTTCTTTGCAGGCCTGATCTGGCTGAAGTAGAACTTCTGCTCTGGGTGTGCTAAATTGCCCTAGAGCTGGAAGGCACAACGTGCAGGCTTCTTTCCAAAGGGCGACTTGGGCCCCACAGAATCTTGCTTCCAGCTCTTTGGGAAGCTAAGAAACAACTCGCTCTGCACAGTACTCTTACAGCCTACCGGAAACATCTCTTCCAAAGGCCTGTGAAACGCAGTTTCTTTGCAGGCCTGATCTGGCTGAAGTAGAACTTCTGCTCTGGGTGTGCTACATTGCTCTAGAGCTGAAAGGCACAACGTGCAGGCTTCTTTCCAAAGGGCGAGTTGGGCCCCACAGCATCTTGCTTCCAGCTCTTTGGGAAGCTAAGAAACAACTCGCTCTGCACAGTGCTCTTACAGCCTACCGGGAACTTCTCTTCCAAAGGCCTGTGAAACGCAGTTTCTTTGCAGGCCTGATCTGGATGAAGTACAACGTCTGCTCTGGGTGTGCTACTTTGCCCTAGAGCTGAAAGGCACAACGTGCAGGCTTCTTTCCCAAGGGCGAGTTGGGCCCCAAAGCATCTTGCTTCCAGCTCTTTGGGAAGCTAAGAAACAACTCGCTCTGCCCAGTGCTCTTACAGCCTACCGGGAACATCTCTTCCAAAGGCCTGTGAAACGCAGTTTCTTTGCAGGCCTGATCTGGCTGAAGTAGAACTTCTGCTCTGGGTGTGCTACATTGAACTAGAGCTGAAAGGCACAACGTGCAGTCTTCTTTCCAAAGGGCGACTTTGGCCCCACAGCATCTTGCTTCCAGCTCTTGGGAAGCTGGGAAACAACTCGCTCTGCACAGTGCTCTTACAGCCTACCGGGAACATCTCTTCCAAAGGCCTGTGAAACGCAGTTTCTTTGCAGGCCTTATCTGCCCTAAGTAGAACTTCTGCTCTGGGTGTGCTACATTTCCCTAGAGCTGAAAGGCACAAAGTGCAGGCTTCTTTCCAAAGGGAGACTTGGCCCCACAGCATCTTGCTTCCAGCTCTTTGGGAAGCTAAGAAACAACTCGCTCTGCACAGTGCTCTTACAGCCTACTGGAAACATCTCTTCCAAAGGCCTGTGAAACGCCGTTTCTTTGCAGGCCTGATCTGGCTGAAGTAGAACTTCTGCTCTGGGTGTGCTACATTGCCCTAGAGATGAAAGGCACAACGTGCAGGCTTCTTTCCAAAGGGCGAGTTGGGCCCCACAGCATCTTGCTTCCAGCTCTTTGGGAAGCTAAGAAACAACTCGCTCTGCACAGTGCTCTTGCAGCCTAGTGGGAACATCTCTTCCAAAGGCCTGTGAAACGCAGTTTCTTTGCAGGCCTGATCTGGCTGAAGTAAAACTTCTGCTCTGGGTGTGCTACATTGCCCTAGAGCTGAAAGGCACATCGTGCAGGCTTCTTTCCCAAGGGCGAGTTTGGCCCCACAGCATCTTGCTTCCAGCTCTTTGGGAAGCTGGGAAAAAACTCGCTCTGCACAGTGCTCTTACAGCCTACCGGGAAAATCTCTTCCAAAGGCCTGTGAAACGCCGTTTCTTTGCCGGCCTGATCTGCCTGAAGTAGAACTTCTGGTCTGGGTGTGCTACATTGCCCTAGAGCTGAAAGGCACATCGTGCAGGATTCTTTCCAAAGGGCGAGATGGGCCCCACAGCATCTTGCTTCCAGCTCTTTGGGAAGCTAAGAAACAGCTCGCTCTGCACAGTGCTCTTACAGCCTACCGGGAACATCTCTTCCAAAGGCCTGTGAAACGCAGTTTCTTTGCAGGCCTGATCTGGCTGAAGTAGAACTTCTGCTCTGGGTGTGCTACATTGCCCTAGAGCTGAAAGGCACAAAGTGCAGGCTTCTTTCCAAAGGGCGACTTGGGCCCCACTGCATCTTGCTTCCAGCTCTTTGGGAAGCCAGGAAACAACTCGCTCTGCACAGTGCTCTTACAGCCTACCGGGAACATCTCTTCCAAAGGCCTGTGAAACGCAGTTTCTTTGCAGGCCTGATCTGGCTGAAGTACAACTTCTGCTCTGGGTGTGCTACATTGCCCTAGAGCTGAAAGGCACAACGTGCAGGCTTCTTTCCCAAGGGCGAGTTGGGTCCCACAGCATCTTGCTTCCAGCTATTGGGAAGCTGGGAAACAACTCGCTCTGCACAGTGCTCTTACAGCCTACCGGGAACATCTCTTCCAAAGGCCTGTGAAACGCAGTTTCTTTGCAGGCCTGATCTGGCTGAAGTAGAACTTCTGCTCTGGGTGTGCTACATTGCTCTAGAGCTGAAAGGCACAACGCGCAGGCTTCTTTCCAAAGGGCGACTTGGGCCCCACAGAATCTTGCTTCCAGCTCTTTGGGAAGCTGAGAAACAACTCGCTCTGCTCAGTGCTCTTACAGCCTACCGGGAACATCTCTTCCAAAGGCCTGTGAAACGCAGTTTCTTTGCAGGCCTGATCTGGTTGAAGTAGAACTTCTGCTCTGGGTGTGCTACATTGCCCTAGAGCTGAAAGGCACAACGTGCAGGCTTCTTTTCTAACGGCGAGTTGGGCCCCACAGCATCTTGCTTCCAGCCCTTTGGGAAGCTAAGAACAACTCGCTCTGCACAGTGCTGTTAAATCCTACCGGGACCACCTCTTCCAAAGGCCTGTGAAATGCAGTTTCTTCGCAGGCCTTATCTGCCCTAAGTAGAACTTCTGCTCTGGGTGTGCTACATTGCCCTAGAGCTGAAAGTCACAATGTGCAGGCTTCTTTCCAAAGGGCGACTTGGACCCCACAGAATCTTGCTTCCAGCTCTTTGGGAAGCTGAGAAACAACTCGCTCTGCACAGTGCTCTTACAGCCTACCGGGAACATCTCTTCCAAAGGCCTGTGAAACGCAGTTTCTTTGCAGGCCTGATCTGGCTGAGGTAGAACTTCTGCTCTGGGTGTGCTACATTGCCCTAGAGCTGAAAGGCACAACGTGCAGGCTTCTTTCCAAAGGGCGATTTTGGGCCCACAGCATCTTGCTTCCAGCTCTTGGGAAGCTGGGAAACAACTCGCTCTGCACAGAGCTCTTACAGCCTACCGGGAACATCTCTTCCAAAGGCCTGTGAAACGCAGTTTCTTTGCAGGCCTGATCTGGCTGAAGTAGAACTTCTGCTCTGGGTGTGCTACATTGCCCTCGAGCTGAAAGGCACATCGTGCAGGATTCTTTCCAAAGGGCGAAATGGGCCCCACAGCATCTTGCTTCCAACTCTTTGGGAAGCTAAGAAACAGCTCGCTCTGCACAGTGCTCTTACAGCCTACCGGGAACATCTCTACCAAAGGCCTGTGAAACGCAGTTTCTTTGCAGGCCTGATCTGGCTGAAGTAGGACTTCTGCTCTGGGTGTGCTACATTGCCCTAGAGCTTAGAGCCACAACGTGCAGGCTTCTTTCCAAAGGGCGAGTTGGGCCTCACAGCATCTTGCTTCCAGCTCTTTGGGAAGCTAAGAAACAACTCGCTCTGCACAGTGCTCTTACAGCCTACCGGGAACATCTCTTCCAAAGGCCTGTGAAACGCAGTTTCTTTGCATGCCTGATGTGGCTGAAGTAGAACTTCTGCTCTGGGTGTGCTACATTGCCCTAGAGCTGAAAGGCACAACGTGCAGTCTTCTTTCCAAAGGGCGACTTTGGCCCCACAGCATCTTGCTTCCAGCTCTTGGGAAGCTGGGAAACAACTCGCTCTGCACAGTGCTCTTACAGACTACCGGGAACATGTCTTCCAAAGGCCTGTGAAACGCAGTTTCTTTGCAGGCCTGATCTGGCTGAAGTAGAACTTCTGCTCTGCTTGTGCTACATTACCCTAGAGCTGAAAGGCACAGCGTGCAGGCTTCTTTCCAAAGGCCGAGTTGGGCCCCACAGCATCTTGCTTCCAGCTCTTTGGGAAGCTAAGAAACAACTCGCTCTGCACAGTGCTCTTACAGCCTACCGGGAACATCTCTTCCAAAGGCCTGTGAAACGCAGTTTCTTCGCAGGCCTTATCTGCCCTAAGTAGAACTTCTGCTCTGGGTGTGCTACATTTCCCTAGAGCTGAAAGGCACAAAGTGCAGGCTTCTTTCCAAAGGGAGACTTGGCCCCACAGCATCTTGCTTCCAGGTCTTTGGGAAGCTAAGAAACAACTCGCTCTGCACAGTGCTCTTACAGCCTACTGGAAACATCTCTTCCAAAGGCCTGTGAAACGCCGTTTCTTTGCAGGCCTGATCTGGCTGAAGTAGAACTTCTGCTCTGGGTGTGCTACATTGCCCTAGAGATGAAAGGCACAACGTGCAGGCTTCTTTCCAAAGGGCGAGTTGGTCCCCACAGCATCTTGCTTCCAGCTCTTTGGGAAGCTAAGAAACAACTCGCTCTGCACAGTGCTCTTACAGCCTACCGGGAACATCTCTTGAAAAGGCCTGTGAAACGCAGTTTCTTTGCAGGCCTGATCTGGCTGAAGTAGAACTTCTGCTCTGGGTGTGCTACATTGCCCTAGAGCTTAGAGCCACAACGTGCAGGCATCTTTCCAAAGGGCGAGTTGGGCCCCACAGCATCTTGCTTCCAGCTCTTTGGGAAGCTAAGAAACAACTCGCTCTGCACTGTGCTCTTACAGCCTACCGGTAACATCTCTTCCAAAGGCCTGTGAAACGCAGTTTCTTGGCAGGCCTGATCTGGCTGAAGTAGAACTTCTGCTCTGGGTGTGCTACATTGCCCTAGAGCTGAAAGGCACAACGTGCAGGCTTCTTTCCCAAGGGCGAGTTTGGTCCCTCAGCATCTTGCTTCCAGCTATTGGGAAGCTGGGAAACAACTCGCTCTGCACAGTGCTCTTACAGCCTACCGGGAACATCTCTTCCAAAGGCCTGTGAAACGCAGTTTCTTTGCAGGCCTGATCTGGCTGAAGTAGAACTTCTGCTCTGGGTGTGCTACATTGCCCTAGAGCTGAAAGGCACAACGTGCAGGCTTCTTTCCAAAGGGCGATTTTGGGCCCACAGCATCTTGCTTCCAGCTCTTGGGAAGCTGGGAAAGAACTCGCTCTGCACAGAGCTCTTACAGCCTACCGGGAACATCTCTTCCAAAGGCCTGTGAAACGCAGTTTCTTTGCAGGCCTGATCTGGCTGAAGTAGAACTTCTGCTCTGCTTGTGCTACATTACCCTAGAGCTGAAAGGCACAGCGTGCAGGCTTCTGTCCAAAGGGCGAGATGGGCCCCACAGCATCTTGCTTCCAGCTCTTTGGGAAGCTGGGAAAAAATTCGCTCTGCACAGTGCTCTTACAGCCTACCGGGAAAATCTCTTCCAAAGGCCTGTGAAATGCAGTTTCTTTGCAGGCCTGATCTGGCTGAAGTACAACTTCTGCTCTGGGTGTGCTACATTGCCCTAGAGCTGAAAGGCACAACGTGCAGGTTTCTTTCCAAAGGGCGACTTGGGCCCCACAGAATCTTGCTTCCAGCTCTTTTTGAAGCTAAGAAACAACTCGCTCTGCACAGTGCTCTTACAGCCTACCGGGAACATCTCTTCCAAAGGCCTGTGAAACGCAGATTCTTCGCAGGCCTGCTCTTGCTGAAGTACAACTTCTGCTCAGGGTGTGCTACATTGCCCTAGAGCTGAAAGGCACAACGTGCAGGCTTCTTTCCCAAGGGCGAGTTGGGCCCCACAGCATCTTGCTTTCTGCACTTTGGGAAGCTAAGAAACAACTCGCTCTGCACAGAGCTCTTACAGCCTACCGGGAACATCTCTTCCAAAGGCCTGTGAAACGCAGTTTCTTTGCAGGCCTGATCTGGCTGAAGTAGAACTTCTGCTCTGGGTGTGCTACATTGCCCTAGAGCTGAAAGGCACATCGTGCAGGATTCTTTCCAAAGGGCGAAATGGGCCCCACAGCATCTTGCTTCCAGCTCTTTGGGAAGCTAAGAAACAGCTCGCTCTGCACAGTGCTCTTACAGCCTACCGGGAACATCTCTACCAAAGGCCTGTGAAACGCAGTTTCTTTGCAGGCCTGATCTGGCTGAAGTAGAACTTCTGCTCTGGGTGTGCTACATTGCCCTTGAGCTGAAAGGCACAACGTGCAGGCTTCTTTCCCAAGGGCGAGTTGGGTCCCACAGCATCTTGCTTCCAGCTATTGGGAAGCTGGGAAACAACTCGCTCTGCACAGTGCTCTTACAGCCTACCGGGAACATCTCTTCCAAAGGCCTGTGAAACGCAGTTTCTTTGCAGGCCTGATCTGGCTGAAGTAGAACTTCTGCTCTGGGTGTGCTACATTGCTCTAGAGCTGAAAGGCACAACGTGCAGGCTTCTTTCCAAAGGGCGAGTTGGGCCTCACAGCATCTTGCTTCCAGCTCTTTGGGAAGCTAAGAAACAACTCGCTCTGCACAGTGCTCTTACAGCCTACCGGGAACATCTCTTCCAAAGGCCTGTGAAACGCAGTTTCTTTGCAGGCCTGATCTGGCTGAAGTAGAACTTCTGCTCTCGGTGTGCTACATTGAACTAGAGCTGAAAGGCGCAACGTGCAGTCTTCTTTCCAAAGGGCGACTTTGGCCCCACAGCATCTTGCTTCCATCTCTTAGGAAGCTGGGAAACAACTCGCTCTGCACAGTGCTCTTACAGCCTACCGGGAACATCTCTTCCAAAGGCCTGTGAAACGCAGTTTCTTTGCAGGCCTGATCTGGCTGAAGTAGAACTTCTGCTCTGCTTGTGCTACATTACCCTAGAGCTGAAAGGCACAGCTTGCAGGCTTCTTTCCAAAGGGCGAGTTGGGCCCCACAGCATCTTGCTTCCAGCTCTTTGGGAAGCTAAGAAACAACTCGCTCTGCACAGTGCTCTTACAGCCTACCGGGAACATCTCTTCCAAAGGCCTGTGAAACGCAGTTTCTTTGCAGGCCTTATCTGCCCTAAGTAGAACTTCTGCTCTGGGTGTGCTACATTTCCCTAGAGCTGAAATGCACAAAGTGCAGGCTTCTTTCCAAAGGGAGACTTGGCCCCACAGCATCTTGCTTCCAGCTCTTTGGGAAGCTAAGAAACAACTCGCTCTGCACAGTGCTCTTACAGCCTACTGGAAACATCTCTTCCAAAGGCCTGTGAAACGCCGTTTCTTTGCAGGCCTGATCTGGCTGAAGTAGAACTTCTGCTCTGGGTGTGCTACATTGCCCTAGAGATGAAAGGCACAACGTGCAGGCTTCTTTCCAAAGGGCGAGTTGGGCCCCACAGCATCTTGCTTCCAGCTCTTTGGGAAGCTAAGAAACAACTCGCTCTGCACAGTGCTCTTACAGCCTACGGGGAACATCTCTTCCAAAGGCCTGTGAAACGCAGTTTCTTTGCAGGCCTGATCTTGCTGAAGTAGAACTTCTGCTCTGGGTGTGCTACATTGCCCTAGAGCTGAAAGGCACATCGTGCAGGCTTCTTTCCCAAGGGCGAGTTTGGCCCCACAGCATCTTGCTTCCAGCTCTTTGGGAAGCTGGGAAAAAACTCGCTCTGCACAGTGCTCTTACAGCCTACCGGGAACATCTCTTCCAAAGGCCTGTGAAACGCCGTTTCTTTGCCGGCCTGATCTGCCTGAAGTAGAACTTCTGGTCTGGGTGTGCTACATTGCCCTAGAGCTGAAAGGCACATCGTGCAGGATTCTTTCCAAAGGGCGAGATGGGCCCCACAGCATCTTGCTTCCAGCTCTTTGGGAAGCTAAGAAACAGCTCGCTCTGCACAGTGCTCTTACAGCCTACCGGGAACATCTCTTCCAAAGGCCTGTGAAACGCAGTTTCTTTGCAGGCCTGATCTGGCTGAAGTAGAACTTCTGCTCTGGGTGTGCTAAATTGCCCTAGAGCTGGAAGGCACAACGTGCAGGCTTCTTTCCAAAGGGCGACTTGGGCCCCACAGAATCTTGCTTCCAGCTCTTTGGGAAGCTAAGAAACAACTCGCTCTGCACAGTACTCTTACAGCCTACCGGAAACATCTCTTCCAAAGGCCTGTGAAACGCAGTTTCTTTGCAGGCCTGATCTGGCTGAAGTAGAACTTCTGCTCTGGGTGTGCTACATTGCTCTAGAGCTGAAAGGCACAACGTGCAGGCTTCTTTCCAAAGGGCGAGTTGGGCCCCACAGCATCTTGCTTCCAGCTCTTTGGGAAGCTAAGAAACAACTCGCTCTGCACAGTGCTCTTACAGCCTACCGGGAACTTCTCTTCCAAAGGCCTGTGAAACGCAGTTTCTTTGCAGGCCTGATCTGGATGAAGTACAACGTCTGCTCTGGGTGTGCTACTTTGCCCTAGAGCTGAAAGGCACAACGTGCAGGCTTCTTTCCCAAGGGCGAGTTGGGCCCCAAAGCATCTTGCTTCCAGCTCTTTGGGAAGCTAAGAAACAACTCGCTCTGCCCAGTGCTCTTACAGCCTACCGGGAACATCTCTTCCAAAGGCCTGTGAAACGCAGTTTCTTTGCAGGCCTGATCTGGCTGAAGTAGAACTTCTGCTCTGGGTGTGCTACATTGAACTAGAGCTGAAAGGCACAACGTGCAGTCTTCTTTCCAAAGGGCGACTTTGGCCCCACAGCATCTTGCTTCCAGCTCTTGGGAAGCTGGGAAACAACTCGCTCTGCACAGTGCTCTTACAGCCTACCGGGAACATCTCTTCCAAAGGCCTGTGAAACGCAGTTTCTTTGCAGGCCTTATCTGCCCTAAGTAGAACTTCTGCTCTGGGTGTGCTACATTTCCCTAGAGCTGAAAGGCACAAAGTGCAGGCTTCTTTCCAAAGGGAGACTTGGCCCCACAGCATCTTGCTTCCAGCTCTTTGGGAAGCTAAGAAACAACTCGCTCTGCACAGTGCTCTTACAGCCTACTGGAAACATCTCTTCCAAAGGCCTGTGAAACGCCGTTTCTTTGCAGGCCTGATCTGGCTGAAGTAGAACTTCTGCTCTGGGTGTGCTACATTGCCCTAGAGATGAAAGGCACAACGTGCAGGCTTCTTTCCAAAGGGCGAGTTGGGCCCCACAGCATCTTGCTTCCAGCTCTTTGGGAAGCTAAGAAACAACTCGCTCTGCACAGTGCTCTTGCAGCCTAGTGGGAACATCTCTTCCAAAGGCCTGTGAAACGCAGTTTCTTTGCAGGCCTGATCTGGCTGAAGTAAAACTTCTGCTCTGGGTGTTCTACATTGCCCTAGAGCTGAAAGGCACATCGTGCAGGCTTCTTTCCCAAGGGCGAGTTTGGCCCCACAGCATCTTGCTTCCAGCTCTTTGGGAAGCTGGGAAAAAACTCGCTCTGCACAGTGCTCTTACAGCCTACCGGGAAAATCTCTTCCAAAGGCCTGTGAAACGCCGTTTCTTTGCCGGCCTGATCTGCCTGAAGTAGAACTTCTGGTCTGGGTGTGCTACATTGCCCTAGAGCTGAAAGGCACATCGTGCAGGATTCTTTCCAAAGGGCGAGATGGGCCCCACAGCATCTTGCTTCCAGCTCTTTGGGAAGCTAAGAAACAGCTCGCTCTGCACAGTGCTCTTACAGCCTACCGGGAACATCTCTTCCAAAGGCCTGTGAAACGCAGTTTCTTTGCAGGCCTGATCTGGCTGAAGTAGAACTTCTGCTCTGGGTGTGCTAAATTGCCCTAGAGCTGGAAGGCACAACGTGCAGGCTTCTTTCCAAAGGGCGACTTGGGCCCCACAGAATCTTGCTTCCAGCTATTTGGGAAGCTAAGAAACAACTCGCTCTGCACAGTACTCTTACAGCCTACCGGAAACATCTCTTCCAAAGGCCTGTGAAACGCAGTTTCTTTGCAGGCCTGATCTGGCTGAAGTAGAACTTCTGCTCTGGGTGTGCTACATTGCCCTAGAGCTTAGAGCCACAACGTGCAGGCTTCTTTCCAAAGGGCGAGTTGGGCCTCACAGCATCTTGCTTCCAGCTCTTTGGGAAGCTAAGAAACAACTCGCTCTGCACAGTGCTCTTACAGCCTACCGGGAACATCTCTTCCAAAGGCCTGTGAAACGCAGTTTCTTTGCAGGCCTGATCTGGCTGAAGTAGAACTTCTGCTCTGGGTGTGCTACATTGCCCTAGAGCTGAAAGGCACAAAGTGCAGGCTTCTTTCCAAAGGGCGACTTGGGCCCCACTGCATCTTGCTTCCAGCTCTTTGGGAAGCCAGGAAACAACTCGCTCTGCACAGTGCTCTTACAGCCTACCGGGAACATCTCTTCCAAAGGCCTGTGAAACACAGTTTCTTTGCAGGCCTGATCTGGCTGAAGTACAACTTCTGCTCTGGGTGTGCTACATTGCCCTAGAGCTGAAAGGCACAACGTGCAGGCTTCTTTCCCGAGGGCGAGTTGGGTCCCACAGCATCTTGCTTCCAGCTATTGGGAAGCTGGGAAACAACTCGCTCTGCACAGTGCTCTTACAGCCTACCGGGAACATCTCTTCCAAAGGCCTGTGAAACGCAGTTTCTTTGCAGGCCTGATCTGGCTGAAGTAGAACTTCTGCTCTGGGTGTGCTACATTGCTCTAGAGCTGAAAGGCACAACGCGCAGGCTTCTTTCCAAAGGGCGACTTGGGCCGCACAGAATCTTGCTTCCAGCTCTTTGGGAAGCTGAGAAACAACTCGCTCTGCTCAGTGCTCTTACAGCCTACCGGGAACATCTCTTCCAAAGGCCTGTGAAACGCAGTTTCTTTGCAGGCCTGATCTGGCTGAAGTAGAACTTCTGCTCTGGGTGTGCCACATTGCCCTAGAGCTGAAAGGCACATCGTGCAGGCTTCTTTCCAAAGGGCGAGACGGGCCCCACAGCATCTTGCTTCCAGCTCTTTGGGAAGCTAAGAAACAGCTCGCTCTGCACAGTGCCCTTACACCCTACCGGGAACATCTCTTCCAAAGGCCTGTGAAACGCAGTTTCTTTGCAGGCCTGATCTGGATGAAGTACAACGTCTGCTCTGGGTGTGCTACTTTGCCCTAGAGCTGAAAGGCACAACGTGCAGGCTTCTTTCCCAAGGGCGAGTTGGGCCCCAAAGCATCTTGCTTCCAGCTCTTTGGGAAGCTAAGAAACAACTCGCTCTGCCCAGTGCTCTTACAACCTACCGGGAACATCTCTTCCAAAGGCCTGTGAAACGCATTTTCTTTGCAGGCCTGATCTGGCTGAAGTAGAACTTCTGCTCTGGGTGTGCTACATTGCTCTAGAGCTGAAAGGCACAACGCGCAGGCTTCTTTCCAAAGGGCGACTTGGGCCCCACAGAATCTTGCTTCCAGCGCTTTGGGAAGCTGAGAAACAACTCGCTCTGCACAGTGCTCTTACAGCCTACCGGTTACATCTCTTCCAAAGGCCTGTGAAACGCAGTTTCTTTGCAGGCCTGATCTGGCTGAAGTAGAACTTCTGCTCTGGGTGTGCTACATTGCTCTAGAGCTGAAAGGCACAACGCGCAGGCTTCTTTGCAAAGGACGACTTGGGCCCCACAGAATCTTGCTTCCAGCTCTTTGGGAAGCTGAGAAACAACTCGCTCTGCACAGTGCTCTTACAGCCTACCGGAAACATCTCTTCCAAAGGCCTGTGAAACGCAGTTTCTTTGCAGGCCTG
Organism: Equus caballus; assembly: GCF_041296265.1. Lineage (NCBI taxonomy): Eukaryota > Metazoa > Chordata > Mammalia > Perissodactyla > Equidae > Equus > Equus caballus. Next base: position 26,327,946 of record NC_091687.1, read on the forward strand.
AACCTGCTGAAGTAGAACTTCTGCTCTGGGTGTGCGACATTGCCCTAGAGCTGAAAGGCACAACGTGCAGGCTTCTTTCCAAAGGGCGAGTTGTGCCCCACAGCATCTTGCTTCCAGCTCTTTGGGAAGCTAAGAAACAACTCGCTCTGCACAGTGCTCTTACAGCCTACCGGGAACATCTCTTCCAAAGGCCTGTGAAACGAAGTTTCTTTGCAGGCCTGATCTGGCTGAAGTAGAACTTCTGCTCTGGGTCTGCTACTTTTCCCTAGAGCTGAAAGGCACATCATGCAGGCTTCTTTCCAAAGAGCGAGATGGGCCCCACAGCATCTTGCTTCCAGCTCTTTGGGAAGCTAAGAAACAGCTCGCTCTGCACAGTGCTCTAACAGCCTACCGGGAACATCTCTTCCAAAGGCCTGTGAAACGCAGTTTCTTTGCAGGCCTGATCTGGATGAAGTAGAACTTCTGCTCTGGGTGTGCTAAATTGCCCTAGAGCTGAAAGGCACAACGTGCAGGCTTCTGTCCAAAGGGCGAGTTGGGCCCCACAGCACCTTGCTTTCAGCTCTTTGGGAAGCTAAGAAACAACTCGCTCTGCACAGTGCTCTTACAGCCTACCCGGAACATCTCTTCCAAAGGCCTGTGAAACGCAGTTTCTTTGCAGGCCTGATCTGGATGAAGTACAACGTCTGCTCTGGGTGTGCTACATTGCCCTAGAGCTGAAAGGCACAACCTGCAGGCTTCTTTCCAAAGGGCGAGTTGGGCCCCACAGCATCTTGCTTCCAGCTCTTTGGGAAGCTAAGAAACAACTCGCTCTGCACAGTGCTCTTACAGCCTACCGGGAACATCTCTTCCAAAGGCCTGTGAAACGCAGTTTCTTTGCAGGCCTGATCTGGCTGAAGTAGAACTTCTGCTCTGGGTGTGCTACATTGCCCTAGAGCTGAAAGGCACAACGTGCAGGGTTCTTTCCCAAGGGCCAGTTGGGCCCCACAGCATCTTGCTTCCAGCTCTTTGGGAAGCTAAGAAACAACTAGCCGTGCACAGTGCTCTTACTGCCTACCGGGAACATCTCTTCCAAAGGCCTGTGAAACGCAGTTTCTTTGCAGGCCTGATCTGGCTGAAGTAGAACTTCTGCTCTGGGTGTGCTACATTGCCCTAGAGCTGAAAGGCACATCGTGCAGGATTCTTTCCAAAGGGCGAGATGGGCCACACAGCATCTTGATTCCAGCTCTTTGGGAATCTAAGAAACAGCTCGCTCTGCACAGTGCTCTTACAGCCTACCGGGAACATCTCTTCCAAAGGCCTGTGAAACGCAGTTTCTTTGCAGGCCTGATCTGGCTGAAGTAGAACTTCTGCTCTGGGTGTGCTACATTGCCCTAGAGCTGAAAGGCACAACGTGCAGTGTTCTTTACCAAGGGAGATTTGGGCCCCACAGCATCTTGCTTCCAGCTCTTTGGGAAGCTAAGAAACAACTCGCTCTGCACAGTGCTCTTACTGCCTACCGGGAACATCTCTTCCAAAGGCCTGTGAAACGCAGTTTCTTTGCAGGCCTGATGTGGATGAAGTACAACGTCTGCTCTGGGTGTGCTACTTTGCCCTAGAGCTGAAAGACACAACGTGCAGGCTTCTTTCCCAAGGGCGAGTTGGGCCCCAAAGCATCTTGCTTCCAGCTCTTTGGGAAGCTAAGAAACAACTCGCTCTGCCCAGTGCTCTTACAACCTACCGGGAACATCTCTTCCAAAGGCCTGTGAAACGCATTTTCTTTGCAGGCCTGATCTGGCTGAAGTAGAACTTCTGCTCTGGGTGTGCTACATTGCTCTAGAGCTGAAAGGCGCAACGCGCAGGCTTCTTTCCAAAGGGCGACTTGGGCCCCACAGAATCTTGCTTCCAGCTCTTTGGGAAGCTGAGAAACAACTCGCTCTGCACAGTGCTCTTACAGCCTACCGGTTACATCTCTTCCAAAGGCCTGTGAAACGCAGTTTCTTTGCAGGCCTGATCTGGCTGAAGTAGAACTTCTGCTCTGGGTGTGCTACATTGCTCTAGAGCTGAAAGGCACAACGCGCAGGCTTCTTTGCAAAGGACGACTTGGGCCCCACAGAATCTTGCTTCCAGCTCTTTGGGAAGCTGAGAAACAACTCGCTCTGCACAGTGCTCTTACAGCCTACCGGAAACATCTCTTCCAAAGGCCTGTGAAACGCAGTTTCTTTGCAGGCCTGAACCTGCTGAAGTAGAACTTCTGCTCTGGGTGTGCGACATTGCCCTAGAGCTGAAAGGCACAACGTGCAGGCTTCTTTCCAAAGGGCGAGTTGGGCCCCACAGCATCTTGCTTCCAGCTCTTTGGGAAGCTAAGAAACAACTCGCTCTGCACAGTGCTCTTACAGCCTACCGGGAACATCTCTTCCAAAGGCCTGTGAAACGCAGTTTCTTTGCAGGCCTGATCTGGCTGAAGTAGAACTTCTGCTCTGGGTGTGCTACATTGCCCTAGAGCTGAAAGGCACAACGTGCAGGGTTCTTTCCCAAGGGCCAGTTGGGCCCCACAGCATCTTGCTTCCAGCTCTTTGGGAAGCTAAGAAACAACTAGCCGTGCACAGTGCTCTTACTGCCTACCGGGAACATCTCTTCCAAAATCCTGTGAAACGCAGTTTCTTTGCAGGCCTGATCTGGCTGAAGTAGAACTTCTGCTCTGGGTGTGCTACATTGCCCTAGAGCTGAAAGGCACATCGTGCAGGATTCTTTCCAAAGGGCGAGATGGGCCACACAGCATCTTGATTCCAGCTCTTTGGGAATCTAAGAAACAGCTCGCTCTGCACAGTGCTCTTACAGCCTACCGGGAACATCTCTTCCAAAGGCCTGTGAAACGCAGTTTCTTTGCAGGCCATATCTGCCCTAAGTGGAACTTCTGCTCTGGGTGTGCTACATTGCCCTAGTGCTGAAAGTCACAATGTGCAGGCTTCTTTCCAAAGGGCGACTTGGACCCCACAGAATCTTGCTTCCAGCTCTTTGGGAAGCTGAGAAACAACTCGCTCTGCACAGTGCTCTTACAGCCTACCGGGAACATCTCTTCCAAAGGCCTGTGAAACGCAGTTTCTTTGCAGGCCTGATCTGGCTGAGGTAGAACTTCTGCTCTGGGTGTGCTACATTGCCCTAGAGCTGAAAGGCACAACGTGCAGGCTTCTTTCCAAAGGGCGATTTTGGGCCCACAGCATCTTGCTTCCAGCTCTTGGGAAGCTGGGAAACAACTCGCTCTGCACAGAGCTCTTACAGCCTACCGGGAACATCTCTTCCAAAGGCCTGTGAAACGCAGTTTCTTTGCAGGCCTGATCAGGCTGAAGTAGAACTTCTGCTCTGCTTGTGCTACATTACCCTAGAGCTGAAAGGCACAGCGTGCAGGCTTCTGTCCAAAGGGCGAGATGGGCCCCACAGCATCTTGCTTCCAGCTCTTTGGGAAGCTGGGAAAAAACTCGCTCTGCACAGTGCTCTTACAGCCTACCAGGAAAATCTCTTCCAAAGGCCTGTGAAACGCAGTTTCTTTGCAGGCCTGATCTGGCTGAAGTACAACTTCTGCTCTGGGTGTGCTACATTGCCCTAGAGCTGAAAGGCACAACGTGCAGGCTTCTTTCCAAAGGGCGACTTGGGCCCCACAGAATCTTGCTTCCAGCTCTTTTTGAAGCTAAGAAACAAATCGCTCTGCACAGTGCTCTTACAGCCTACCGGGAACATCTCTTCCAAAGGCCTGTGAAACGCAGATTATTCGCAGGCCTGCTCTTGCTGAAGTACAACTTCTGCTCAGGGTGTGCTACATTGCCCTAGAGCTGAAAGGCACAACGTGCAGGCTTCTTTCCCAAGGGCGAGTTGGGCCCCACAGCATCTTGATTCCAGCTCTTTGGGAAGCTAAGAAACAACTCGCTCTGCACAGTGCTCTTACAGCCTACCGGGAACATCTCTTCCAAAGGCCTGTGAAACGCCGTTTCTTTGCATGCCTGATCTGGCTGAAGTAGAACTTCTGCTCTGGGTGTGCTACATTGCCCTCGAGCTGAAAGGCACATCGTGCAGGATTCTTTCCAAAGGGCGAAATGGGCCCCACAGCATCTTGCTTCCAGCTCTTTGGGAAGCTAAGAAACAGCTCGCTCTGCACAGTGCTCTTACAGCCTACCGGGAACATCTCTACCAAAGGCCTGTGAAACGCAGTTTCTTTGCAGGCCTGATCTGGCTGAAGTAGGACTTCTGCTCTGGGTGTGCTACATTGCCCTAGAGCTTAGAGCCACAACGTGCAGGCTTCTTTCCAAAGGGCGAGTTGGGCCTCACAGCATCTTGCTTCCAGCTCTTTGGGAAGCTAAGAAACAACTCGCTCTGCACAGTGCTCTTACAGCCTACCGGGAACATCTCTTCCAAAGGCCTGTGAAACGCAGTTTCTTTGCAGGCCTGATCTGGCTGAAGTAGAACTTCTGCTCTGGGTGTGCTACATTGAACTAGAGCTGAAAGGCACAACGTGCAGTCTTCTTTCCAAAGGGCGACTTTGGCCCAACAGCATCTTTATTCCAGCTCTTGGGAAGCTGGGAAACAACTCGCTCTGCACAGTGCTCTTACAGCCTACCGGGAACATGTCTTCCAAAGGCCTGTGAAACGCAGTTTCTTTGCAGGCCTGATCTGGCTGAAGTAGAACTTCTGCTCTGCTTGTGCTACATTACCCTAGAGCTGAAAGGCACAGCGTGCTGGCTTCTTTCCCAAGGGCGAGTTTGGCCCCACAGCATCTTGCTTCCAGCTCTTTGGGAAGCTGGGAAAAAACTCGCTCTGCACAGTGCTCTTACAGCCTACCGGGAAAATCTCTTCCAAAGGCCTGTGAAACGCCGTTTCTTTGCAGGCCTGATCTGGCTGAAGTAGAACTTCTGGTCTGGGTGATCTACATTGCCCTAGAGCTGAAAGGCACATCGTGAAGGATTCTTTCCAAAGGGCGAGATGGGCCCCACAGCATCTTGCTTCCAGCTCTTTGGGAAGCTAAGAAACAGCTCGCTCTGCACAGTGCTCTTACAGCCTACCGGGAACATCTCTTCCAAAGGCCTGTGAAACGCAGTTTCTTTGCAGGCCTGATCTGGCTGAAGTAGAACTTCTGCTCTGGGTGTGCTAAATTGCCATAGAGCCGGAAGGCACAACGTGCAGGCTTCTTTCCAAAGGGCGACTTGGGCCCCACAGAATCTTGCTTCCAGCTCTTTGGGAAGCTAAGAAACAACTCGCTCTGCACAGTACTCTTACAGCCTACCGGAAACATCTCTTCCAAAGGCCTGTGAAACGCAGTTTCTTTGCAGGCCTGATCTGGCTGAAGTAGAACTTCTGCTCTGGGTGTGCTACATTGCTCTAGAGCTGAAAGGCACAACGCGCAGGCTTCTTTGCAAAGGGCGACTTGGGCCCCACAGAATCTTTCTTCCAGCTCTTTGGAAGCTGAGAAACAACTCGCTCTGCACAGTGCTCTTACAGCCTACCGGAAACATCTCTTCCAAAGGCCTGTGAAACGCAGTTTCTTTGCAGGCCTGATCTGGCTGAAGTAGAACTTCTGCTCTGGGTGTGCTAAATTGCCATAGAGCTGGAAGGCACAACGTGCAGGCTTCTTTCCAAAGGGCGACTTGGGCCCCACAGAATCTTGCTTCCAGCTCTTTGGGAAGCTAAGAAACAACTCGCTCTGCACAGTACTCTTACAGCCTACCGGAAACATCTCTTCCAAAGGCCTGTGAAACGCAGTTTCTTTGCAGGCCTGATCTGGCTGAAGTAGAACTTCTACTCTGGGTGTGCTACATTGCCCTAGAGCTTAGAGCCACAACGTGCAGTCTTCTTTCCAAAGGGCGAGTTGGGCCTCACAGCATCTTGCTTCCAGCTCTTTGGGAAGCTAAGAAACAACTCGCTCTGCACAGTGCTCTTACAGCCTAGCGGGAACATCTCTTCCAAAGGACTGTGAAACGCAGTTTCTTTGCAGGCCTGATCTGGCTGAAGTAGAACTTCTGCTCTGGGTGTGCTAAATTGCCATAGAGCTGGAAGGCACAACGAGCAGGCTTCTTTCCAAAGGGCGACTTGGGCCCCACAGAATCTTGCTTCCAGCTCTTTGGGAAGCTAAGAAACAACTCGCTCTGCACAGTACTCTTACAGCCTACCGGAAACATCTCTTCCAAAGGCCTGTGAAACGCAGTTTCTTTGCAGGCCTGATCTGGCTGAAGTAGAACTTCTGCTCTGGGTGTGCTACATTGCTCTAGAGCTGAAAGGCACAACGCGCAGGCTTCTTTCCAAAGGGCGACTTGGGCCCCACAGAATCTTTCTTCCAGCTCTTTGGAAGCTGAGAAACAACTCACTCTGCACAGTGCTCTTACAGCCTACCGGAAACATCTCTTCCAAAGGCCTGTGAAACGCAGTTTCTTTGCAGGCCTGATCTGGCTGAAGTAGAACTTCTGCTCTGGGTGTGCTACATTGCTCTAGAGCTGAAAGGCACAACGTGCAGGCTTCTTTCCCAAGGGCGAGTTGGGCCCCACAGCATCTTGCTTCCAGCTCTTTGGGAAGCTAAGAAACAACTCGCTCTGCACAGTGCTCTTACTGCCTACCGGGAACATCTCTTCCAAAGGCCTGTGAAACGCAGTTTCTTTGCAGGCCTGATCTGGCTGAAGTAGAACTTCTGCTCTGGGTGTGCTACATTGCCCTAGAGCTGAAAGGCACATCGTGCAGGATTCTTTCCAAAGGGCGAGATGGGCCCCACAGCATCTTGATTCCAGCTCTTTGGGAAGCTAAGAAACAGCTCGCTCTGCACAGTGCTCTTACAGCCTACCGGGAACATCTCTTCCAAAGGCCTGTGAAACGCAGTTTCTTTGCAGGCCTGATCTGGCTGAAGTAGAACTTCTGCTCTGGGTGTGCTACATTGCCCTAGAGCTGAAAGGCACAACGTGCAGGGTTCTTTACCAAGGGAGAATTGGGCCCCACAGCATCTTGCTTCCAGCTCTTTGGGAAGCTAAGAAACAACTCGCTCTGCACAGTGCTCTTACTGCCTACCGGGAACATCTCTTCCAAAGGCCTGTGAAACGCAGTTTCTTTGCAGGCCTGATCTGGCTGAAGTAGAACTTCTGCTCTGGGTGTGCTACATTGCCCTAGAGCTGAAAGGCACATCGTGCAGGATTCTTTCCAAAGGGCGAGATGGGCCCCACAGCATCATGATTCCAGCTCTTTGGGAAGCTAAGAAACAGCTCACTCTGCACAGTGCTCTTACAGCCTACCGGGAACATCTCTTCCATAGGCCTGTGAAACGCAGTTTCTTTGCAGGCCTGATCTGGCTGAAGTAGGACTTCTGCTCTGGGTGTGCTACATTGCCCTAGAGCTGAAAGGCACAACGTGCAGGCTTCTTTCCTAACGGCGAGTTGGGCCCCACAGCATCTTGCTTCCAGCCCTTTGGGAAGCTAAGAAACAACTCGCTCTGCACAGTGCTGTTAAATCCTACCGGGACCACCTCTTCCAAAGGCCTGTGAAATGCAGTTTCTTCGCAGGCCTTAGCTGCCCTAAGTAGAACTTCTGCTCTGGGTGTGCTACATTGCCCTAGAGCTGAAAGTCACAATGTGCAGGCTTCTTTCCAAAGGGCGACTTGGGCCCCACAGAATCTTGCTTCCAGCTCTTTGGGAAGCTGAGAAACAACTCGCGTTGCACAGTGCTCTTACAGCCTACCGGGAACATCTCTTCCAAAGGCCTGTGAAACGCAGTTTCTTTGCAGGCCTGATCTGGCTGAAGTAGAACTTCTGCTCTGGGTGTGCTACATTGCACTAGAGCTGAAAGGCACAACGCGCAGGCTTCTTTCCAAAGGGCGACTTGGGCCCCACAGAATCTTGCTTCCAGCTCTTTGGGAAGCTGAGAAACAACTCGCTCTGCACAGTGCTCTTACAGCCTACCGGAAACATCTCTTCCAAAGGCCTGTGAAACGCAGTTTCTTTGCAGGCCTGATATGGCTGAAGTAGAACTTCTGCTCTGGGTGTGCTACATTGCCCTAGAGCTGAAAGGTACAACCGGCAGGCTTCTTTCCAAAGGGCGAGTTGGGCCCCACAGCATCTTGCTTCCAGCTGTTTGGGAAGCTAAGAAACAACTCGCTCTGCACAGTGCTCTTACAGCCTACCGGGAACATCTCTTCCAAAGGCCTGTGAAACGCAGTTTCTTTGCAGGCCTGATCTGGCTGAAGTAGAACTTCTGCTCTGGGTGTGCTACATTGCCCTAGAGCTGAAAGGCACAACATGCAGGGTTCTTTCCCAAGGGCGAGTTGGGCCCCACAGCATCTTGCTTCCAGCTCTTTGTTAAGCTAAGAAACAACTCGCTCTGCACAGTGCTCTTACAGCCTACCGGGAACACCTCTCACAAAGGCCTGTGAAACGCAGTTTCTTTGCAGGCCTGATCTGGCTGAAGTAGAACTTCTGCTCTGGGTCTGCTACTTTTCCCTAGAGCTGAAAGGCACATCGTGCAGGCTTCTTTCCAAAGGGCGAGATGGGCCCTACAGAATCTTCCTTCCAGCTCTTTGGGAAGCTAAGAAACAGCTCGCTCTGCACAGTGCTCTTACAGCCTACCGGGAACATCTCTTCCAAAGGCCTTTGAAACGCAGTTTCTTTGCAGGCCTGATCTGGCTGAAGTAGAACTTCTGCTCTGGGTGTGCTACATTGCCCTAGAGCTGAAAGGCACAACGTGCAGGCTTCTTTCCTAACGGCGAGTTGGGCCCCACAGCATCTAGCTTCCAGCCCTTTGGGAAGCTAAGAAACAACTCGCTCTGCACAGTGCTGTTAAATCCTACCGGGAACACCTCTTCCAAAGGCCTGTGAAATGCAGTTTCTTCGCAGGCCTTATCTGCCCTAAGTAGAACTTCTGCTCTGGGTGTGCTACATTGCCCTAGAGCTGAAAGTCACAATGTGCAGGCTTCTTAACAAAGGGCGAGTTGGGCCCCACAGCATCTTGCTTCCAGCTCTTTGGGAAGCTAAGAAACAACTCGCTCTGCACAGTGCTCTTACTGCCTACCGGGAACATCTCTTCCAAAGGCCTGTGAAACGCCGTTTCCTGGCAGGCCTGATCTGGCTGAAGTAGAACTTCTGCTCTGGGTGTGCTACATTGCCCTAGAGCTGAAAGGCACATCGTGCAGGATTCTTTCCAAAGGGCGAGATGGGCCCCACAGCATCTTGATTCCAGCTCTTTGGGAAGCTAAGAAACAGCTCGCTCTGCACAGTGCTCTTACAGCCTACCGGGAACATCTCTTCCAAAGGCCTGTGAAACGCAGTTTCTTTGAAGGCCTGATCTGGCTGAAGTAGAACTTCTGCTCTGGGTGTGCTACATTGCCCTAGAGCTGAAAGGCACAACGTGCAGGCTTCTTTCCCAAGGGCGAGTTGGGCCCCACAGCATCTTGCTTCCAGCTCTTTGGGAAGCTAAGAAACAACTCGCTCTGCACAGTGCTCTTACAGCCTACCGGGAACATCTCTTCCAAAGGCCTGTGAAATGCCGTTTCTTTGCAGGCCTGATCTGGCTGAAGTAGAAATTCTGCTCTGGGTGTGCTACATTGCCCTAGAGCTGAAAGGCACATCGTGCAGGATTCTTTCCAAAGGGCGAGATGGGCCCCACAGCATCTTGATTCCAGCTCTTTGGGAAGCTAAGAAACAGCTCGCTCTGCACAGTGCTCTTACAGCCTACCGGGAACATCTCTTCCAAAGGCCTGTGAAACGCAGTTTCTTTGCAGGCCTGATCTGGCTGAAGTAGAACTTCTGCTCTGGGTGTGCTACTTTGCCCTAGAGCTGAAAGGCACAACGTGCAGGCTTCTTTCCTAACGGCGAGTTGGGCCCCACAGCATCTTGCTTCCAGCCCTTTGGGAAGCTAAGAAACAACTCGCTCTGCACAGTGCGGTTAAATCCTACCGGGACCACCTCTTCCAAAGGCCTGTGAAATGCAGTTTCTTCGCAGGCCTTAGCTGCCCTAAGTAGAACTTCTGCTCTGGGTGTGCTACATTGCCCTAGAGCTGAAAGTCACAATGTGCAGGCTTCCTTCCAAAGGGCGACTTGGGCTCCACAGAAGCTTGCTTCCAGCTCTTTGGGAAGCTGAGAAACAACTCGCGTTGCACAGTGCTCTTACAGCCTACCGGGAACATGTCTTCCAAAGGCCTGTGAAACGCAGTTTCTTTGCAGGCCTGATCTGGCTGAAGTAGAACTTCTGCTCTAGGTGTGCTACATTGCCCTAGAGCTGAAAGGCACAACGTGCAGGCTTCTTTCCCAAGGGCGAGTTGGGTCCCACAGCATCTTGCTTCCAGCTCTTGGGAAGCTGGGAAACAACTCGCTCTGCACAGTGCTCTTACACCCTACCGGGAACATCTCTTCCAAAGGCCTGTGAAACGCAGTTTCTTTGCAGGCCTCATCTGGCTGAAGTAGAACTTCTGCTCTGGGTGTGCTACATTGCTCTAGAGCTGAAAGGCACATCGTGCAGGCTTCTTTCCAAAGGGCGATTTGGGCCCCACAGCATCTTGCTTCCAGCTCTTTGGGAAGCTAAGAAACAACTCGCTCTGCACAGTGCTCTTACAGCCTACCGGGAACTTCTCTTCCAAAGGCCTGTGAAACGCAGTTTCTTTGCAGGCCTGATCTGGATGAAGTACAACGTCTGCTCTGGGTGTGCTACTTTGCCCTAGAGCTGAAAGGCACAACGTGCAGGCTTCTTTCCAAAGGGCGAGTTGGGCCCCACAGCATCTTGCTTCCAGCTCTTTGGGAAGCTAAGAAACAACTCGCTCTGCCCAGTGCTCTTACAGCCTACCGGGAACATCTCTTCCAAAGGCCTGTGAAACGCAGTTTGTTTGCAGGCCTGATCTGGCTGAAGTAGAACTTCTGCTCTGCTTGTGCTACATTACCCTAGAGCTGAAAGGCACAGCGTGCAGGCTTCTTTCCAAAGGGCGAGATGGGCCCCACAGCATCTTGCTTCCAGCTCTTTGGGAAGCTAAGAAACAACTCGCTCTGCACAGTGCTCTTACAGCCTACCGGGAACATCTCTTCCAAAGGCCTGTGAAACGCAGTTTCTTTGCAGGCCTGATCTGGCTGAAGTAGAACTTCTGCTCTGGGTGTGCTACATTGCCCTAGAGCTGAAAGGCACAACGTGCAGGCTTCTTTCCAAAGCGTGACTTTGGCCCACAGCATCTTGCTTCCAGCTCTTGGGAAGCTGGGAAACAACTCGCTCTGCACAGTGCTCTTACAGCCTACCGGGAACATCTCTTCCAAAGGCCTGTGAAACGCAGTTTCTTTGCAGGCCTGATCTGGATGAAGTACAACGTCTGCTCTGGGTGTGCTACATTGCCCTAGAGCTGAAAGGCACAACGTGCAGGCTTCTTTCCAAAGGGCGAGTTGGGCCCCACAGCATCTTGCTTCCAGCTCTTTGGGAAGCTATGAAACAACTCGCTCTGCACAGTGCTCTTACAGCCTACCGGGAACATCTCTTCCAAAGGCCTGTGAAATGCAGTTTCTTTGCAGGCCTGATCTGGCTGAAGTAGAACTTCTGCTCTGGGTGTGCTACATTGCCCTAGAGCTGAAAGGCACAACGTGCAGGCTTCTTTCCCAAGGGCGAGTTGGGCCCCACAGCATCTTGCTTCCAGCTCTTTGGGAAGCTAAGAAACAACTCGCTCTGCACAGTGCTCTTACTGCCTACCGGGAACATCTCTTCCAAAGGCCTGTGAAACGCAGTTTCTTTGCAGGCCTGCTCTGGCTGAAGTAGAACTTCTGCTCTGAGTGTGCTACATTGCCCTAGAGCGGAAAGGCACATCGTGCAGGATTCTTTCCAAAGGGCGAGATGGGCCCCACAGCATCTTGATTCCAGCTCTTTGGGAAGCTAAGAAACAGCTCGCTCTGCACAGTGCTCTTACAGCCTACCGGGAACATCTCTTCCAAAGGCCTGTGAAACGCAGTTTCTTTGCAGGCCTGATTTGGCTGAAGTAGAACTTCTGCTCTGGGTGTGCTACATTGCCCTAGAGCTTAGAGCCACAACGTGCAGGCTTCTTTCGAAATGGCGAGTTGGGCCCCACAGCATCTTGCTTCCAGCTCTTTGGGAAGCTGGGAAACAACTCGCTCTGCACAGAGCTCTTACAGCCTACCGGGAACATCTCTTCCAAAGGCCTGTGAAACGCAGTTTCTTTGCAGGCCTGATCTGGCTGAAGTAGAACTTCTGCTCTGCTTGTGCTACATTACCTTAGAGCTGAAAGGCACAGCGTGCAGGCTTCTTTCCAAAGGGCGAGATGGGCCCCACAGCATCTTGCTTCCATCTCTTTGGGAAGCTAAGCAACAACTCGCTCTGCACAGTGCTCTTACAGCCTACCGGGAACATCTCTTCCAAAGGCCTGTGAAACGCATTTTCTTCGCAGGCCTTATCTGCCCTAAGTAGAACTTCTGCTCTGGGTGTGCTACCTTTCCCTAGAGCTGAGAGGCACAAAGTGCAGGCTTCTTTCCAAAGGGAGACTTGGCCCCACAGCATCTTGCTTCCAGCTCTTTGGGAAGCTAAGAAACAACTCGCTCTGCACAGTGCTCTTACAGCCTACGGGGAACATCTCTCACAAAGGCCTGTGAAACGCAGTTTCTTTGCAGGCCTTATCTGGCTGAAGTAGAACTTCTGCTCTGGGTGTGCCACATTGCCCTAGAGCTGAAAGGCACATCGTGCAGGCTTCTTTCCCAAGGGCGAGTTGGGCCCCATAGCATCTTGCTTCCAGCTGTTTGGGAAGCTGGGAAAAAACTCGCTCTGCACAGTGCTCTTACAGCCTACCGGGAACATCTCTTCCAAAGGCCTGTGAAACGCAGATTCTTGGCAGGCCTGCTCTTGCTGAAGTGCAACTTCTGCTCTGGGTGTGCTACATTGCCCTAGAGCTGAAAGGCACAACGTGCAGGCTTCTTTCCCAAGGGCGAGTTGGGCCCCACAGCATCTTGCTTCCAGCTCTTTGGGAAGCTAAGAAACACCTCGCTCTGCACAGTGCTCTTACAGCCTACCGGGAACATCTCTTCCAAAGGCCTGTGAAACGCAGTTTCTTTGCAGGCCTGATCTGGCTGAAGTAGAACTTCTGCTCTGCTTGTGCTACATTACCCTAGAGCTGAAAGGCACAGCGTGCAGGCTTCTTTCCAAAGGGCGAGATGGGCCCCACAGCATCTTGCTCTCAGCTCTTTGGGAAGCTAAGAAACAACTCGCTCTGCACAGTGCTCTTACAGCCTACCGGGAACATGTCTTCCAAAGGCCTGTGAAACGCATTTTCTTCGCAGGCCTTATCTGCCCTAAGTAGAACTTCTGCTCTGGGTGTGCTACCTTTCCCTAGAGCTGAGAGGCACAAAGTGCAGGCTTCTTTCCAAAGGGAGACTTGGCCCCACAGCATCTTGCTTCCAGCTCTTTGGGAAGCTAAGAAACAACTCGCTCTGCACAGTGCTCTTACAGCCTACGGGGAACATCTCTCACAAAGGCCTGTGAAATGCAGTTTCTTTGCAGGCCTGATCTGGCTGAAGTAGAACTTCTGCTCTGGGTGTGCCACATTGCCCTAGAGCTGAAAGGCACATCGTGCAGGCTTCTTTCCCAAGGGCGAGTTGGGCCCCACAGCATCTTGCTTCCAGCTGTTTGGGAAGCTGGGAAAAAACTCGCTCTGCACAGTGCTCTTACAGCCTACCGGGAACATCTCTTCCAAAGGCCTGTGAAACGCAGATTCTTGGCAGGCCTGCTCTTGCTGAAGTACAACTTCTGCTCTGGGTGTGCTACATTGCCCTAGAGCTGAAAGGCACAACGTGCAGGCTTCTTTCCCAAGGGCGAGTTGGGCCCCACAGCATCTTGCTTCCAGCTCTTTGGGAAGCTAAGAAACACCTCGCTCTGCACAGTGCTCTTACAGCCTACCGGGAACATCTCTTCCAAAGGCCTGTGAAACGCCGTTTCTTTGCAGGCCTGATCTGGCTGAAGTAGAACTTCTGCTCTAGGTGTGCTACATTGCCCTAGAGCTGAAAGGCACAACGTGCAGGCTTCTTTCCCAAGGGCGAGTTGGGTCCCACAGCATCTTGCTTCCAGCTCTTGTGAAGCTGGGAAACAACTCGCTCTGCACAGTGCTCTTACAGCCTACCGGGAACATGTCTTCCAAAGGCCTCTGAAACGCAGTTTCTTTGCAGGCCTGATCTGGCTGAAGTAGGACTTCTGCTCTGGGTGTGCTACTTTGCCCTAGAGCTGAAAGGCACAACGTGCAGGCTTCTTTCCAAAGGGCGAGTTGGGCCCCACAGCATCTTGCTTCCAGCTCTTTGGGAAGCTAAGAAACAACTCGCTCTGCACAGTGCTCTTACTGCCTACCGGGAACATCTCTTCCAAAGGCCTGTGAAACGCAGTTTCTTTGCAGGCCTGCTCTGGCTGAAGTAGAACTTCTGCTCTGAGTGTGCTACATTGCCCTAGAGCTGAAAGGCACATCGTGCAGGATTCTTTCCAAAGGGCGAGATGGGCCCCACAGCATCTTGATTCCAGCTCTTTGGGAAGCTAAGAAACAGCTCGCTCTGCACAGTGCTCTTACAGCCTACCGGGAACATCTCTTCCAAAGGCCTGTGAAACGCAGTTTCTTTGCAGGCCTGATCTGGCTGAAGTAGAACTTCTGCTCTGGGTGTGCTACATTGCCCTAGAGCTTAGAGCCACAACGTGCAGGCTTCTTTCCAAAGGGCGAGTTGGGCCCCACAGCATCTTGCTTCCAGCTCTTTGGGAAGCTGGGAAACAACTCGCTCTGCACAGAGCTCTTACAGCCTACCGGGAACATCTCTTCCAAAGGCCTGTGAAACGCAGTTTCTTTGCAGGCCTGATCTGGCTGAAGTAGAACTTCTGCTCTGCTTGTGCTACATTACCCTAGAGCTGAAAGGCACAGCGTGCAGGCTTCTTTCCAAAGGGCGAGATGGGCCCCACAGCATCTTGCTTCCAGCTCTTTGGGAAGCTAAGAAACAACTCGCTCTGCACAGTGCTCTTACAGCCTACCGGGAACATCTCTTCCAAAGGCCTGTGAAACGCATTTTCTTCGCAGGCCTTATCTGCCCTAAGTAGAACTTCTGCTCTGGTTGTGCTACCTTTCCCTAGAGCTGAGAGGCACAAAGTGCAGGCTTCTTTCCAAAGGGAGACTTGGCCCCACAGCATCTTGCTTCCAGCTCTTTGGGAAGCTAAGAAACAACTCGCTCTGCACAGTGCTCTTACAGCCTACGGGGAACATCTCTCACAAAGGCCTGTGAAACGCAGTTTCTTTGCAGGCCTGATCTGGCTGAAGTAGAACTTCTGCTCTGGGTGTGCCACATTGCCCTAGAGCTGAAAGGCACATCGTGCAGGCTTCTTTCCCAAGGGCGAGTTGGGCCCCACAGCATCTTGCTTCCAGCTGTTTGGGAAGCTGGGAAAAAACTCGCTCTGCACAGTGCTCTTACAGCCTACCGGGAACATCTCTTCCAAAGGCCTGTGAAACGCCGTTTCTTTGCAGGCCTGATCTGGCTGAAGTAGAACTTCTGCTCTGCTTGTGCTACATTACCCTCGAGCTGAAAGGCACAGCGTGCAGGCTTCTTTCCAAAGGGCGAGATGGGCCCCACAGCATCTTGCTTCCAGCTCTTTGGGAAGCTAAGAAACAACTCGCTCTGCACAGTGCTCTTACAGCATACCGGGAACATCTCTTCCAAAGGCCTGTGAAACGCATTTTCTTCGCAGGCCTTATCTGCCCTAAGTAGAACTCCTGCTCTGGGTGTGCTACCTTTCCCTAGAGCTGAGAGGCACAAAGTGCAGGCTTCTTTCCAAAGGGAGACTTGGCCCCACAGCATCTTGCTTCCAGCTCTTTGGGAAGCTAAGAAACAACTCGCTCTGCACAGTGCTCTTACAGCCTACGGGGAACATCTCTCACAAAGGCCTGTGAAACGCAGTTTCTTTGCAGGCCTGATCTGGCTGAAGTAGAACTTCTGCTCTGGGTGTGCCACATTGCCCTAGAGCTGAAAGGCACATCGTGCAGGCTTCTTTCCCAAGGGCGAGTTGGGCCCCACAGCATCTTGCTTCCAGCTGTTTGGGAAGCTGGGAAAAAACTCGCTCTGCACAGTGCTCTTACAGCCTACCGGGAACATCTCTTCCAAAGGCCTGTGAAACGCAGATTCTTGGCAGGCCTGCTCTTGCTGAAGTACAACTTCTGCTCTGGGTGTGCTACATTGCCCTAGAGCTGAAAGGCACAACGTGCAGGCTTCTTTCCCAAGGGCGAGTTGGGCCCCACAGCATCTTGCTTCCAGCTCTTTGGGAAGCTAAGAAACACCTCGCTCTGCACAGTGCTCTTACAGCCTACCGGGAACATCTCTTCCAAAGGCCTGTGAAACGCCGTTTCTTTGCAGGCCTGATCTGGCTGAAGTAGAACTTCTGCTCTAGGTGTGCTACATTGCCCTAGAGCTGAAAGGCACAACGTGCAGGCTTCTTTCCCAAGGGCGAGTTGGGTCCCACAGCATCTTGCTTCCAGCTCTTGTGAAGCTGGGAAACAACTCGCTCTGCACAGTGCTCTTACACCCTACCGGGAACATCTCTTCCAATGGCCTGTGAAACGCAGTTTCTTTGCAGGCCTGATCTGGCTGAAGTAGAACTTCTGCTCTGGGTGTGCTACATTGCTCTAGAGCTGAAAGGCACATCGTGCAGGCTTCTTTCCAAAGGGCGAGACGGGCCCCACAGCATCTTGCTTCCAGCTCTTTGGGAAGCTAAGAAACAACTCGCTCTGCACAGTGCTCTTACAGCCTACCGGGAACTTCTCTTCCAAAGGCCTGTGAAACGCAGTTTCTTTGCAGGCCTGATCTGGCTGAAGTACAACTTCTGCTCTAGGTGTGCTACATTGCCCTAGAGCTGAAAGGCACATCGTGCAGGCTTCTTTCCAAAGGGCGAGTTGGGCCCCAAAGCATCTTGCTTCCAGCTCTTTGGGAAGCTAAGAAACAACTCGCTGTGCCCAGTGCTCTTACAGCCTACCGGGAACATCTCTTCAAAGGCCTGTGAAACGCAGTTTCTTTGCAGGCCTGATCTGGCTTAAGTAGAACTTCTGCTCTGGGTGTGCTACATTGCTCTAGAGCTGAAAGGCACAACGCGCAGGCTTCTTTCCAAAGGGTGACTTGGGCCCCACACAATCTTGCTTCCAGCTCTTTGGGAAGCTGAGAAACAACTCGCTCTGCACAGTGCTCTTACAGCCTACCGGGAACATCTCTTCCAAAGGCCTGTGAAACGCAGTTTCTTTGCAGGCCTGATCTGGCTGAAGTAGAACTTCTGCTCTGGGTGTGCTACATTGCTCTAGAGCTGAAAGGCACAACGCGCAGGCTTCTTTCCAAAGGGCGACTTGGGCCCCACAGAATCTTGCTTCCAGCTCTTTGGGAAGCTGATAAACAACTCGCTCTGCACAGTGCTCTTACAGCCTACCGGGAACATCTCTTCCAAAGGCCTGTGAAACGCAGTTTCTTTGCAGGCCTGATCTGGCTGAAGTAGAACTTCTGCTCTGGGTGTGCTACATTGCCCTAGAGCTGAAAGGCACAACGTGCAGGCTTCTTTCCAAAGGGCGAGTTGGGCCCCACAGCATCTTGCTTCCAGCTCTTTGGGAAGCTAAGAAACAACTCGCTCTGCACAGTGCTCTTACAGCCTACCGGGAACATCTCTTCCAAAGGCCTGTGAAACGCAGTTTCTTTGCAGGCCTGATCTGGCTGAAGTAGAACTTCTGCTCTGGGTCTGCTACTTTTCCCTAGAGCTGAAAGGCACATCGTGCAGGCTTCTTTCCAAAGAGCGAGATGGACCCCACAGCATCTTGCTTCCAGCTCTTTGGGAAGCTAAGAAACAGCTCGCTCTGCACAGTGCTCTAACAGCCTACCGGGAACATCTCTTCCAAAGGCCTGTGAAACGCAGTTTCTTTGCAGGCCTGATCTGGATGAAGTAGAACTTCTGCTCTGGGTGTGCTAAATTGCCCTAGAGCTGAAAGGCACAACGTGCAGGCTTCTGTCCAAAGGGCGAGTTGGGCCCCACAGCATCTTGCTTCCAGCTCTTTGGGAAGCTAAGAAACAACTCGCTCTGCACAGTGCTCTTACAGCCTACCGGGAACATCTCTTCCAAAGGCCTGTGAAACGCAGTTTCTTTGCAGGCCTGATCTGGATGAAGTACAACGTCTGCTCTGGGTGTGCTACATTGCCCTAGAGCTGAAAGGCACAACCTGCAGGCTTCTTTCCAAAGGGCGAGTTGGGCCCCACAGCATCTTGCTTCCAGCTCTTTGGCAAGCTAAGAAACAACTCGCTCTGCACAGTGCTCTTACAGCCTACCGGGAACATCTCTACCAAAGGCCTGTGAAACGCAGTTTCTTTGCAGGCCTGATCTGGCTGAAGTAGAACTTCTGCTCTGGGTGTGCTACATTGCCCTAGAGCTGAAAGGCACAACGTGCAGGCTTCTTTCCCAAGGGTGAGTTGGGTCCCACAGCATCTTGCTTCCAGCTATTGGGAAGCTGGGAAACAACTCGCTCTGCACAGTGCTCTTACAGCCTACCGGGAACATCTCTTCCAAAGGCCTGTGAAACGCAGTTTCTTTGCAGGCCTGATCTGGATGAAGTAGATCTTCTGCTCTGGGTGTGCTACATTGCCCTAGAGCTGAAAGGCACAGCGTGCAGGCTTCTTTCCAAAGGGCGAGTTGGGCCTCACAGCATCTTTCTTCCAGCTCTTTGGGAAGCTAAGAAACAACTCGCTCTGCACAGTGCTCTTACAGCCTACCGGGAACATCTCTTCCAAAGGCCTGTGAAACGCAGTTTCTTTGCAGGCCTGATGTGGTTGAAGTAGAACTTCTGCTCTGGGTGTGCTACATTGCCCTAGAGCTGAAAGGCACAACGTGCAGGCTTCTTTCCAAAGCGCGACTTTGGCCCCACAGCATCTTGCTTCCAGCTCTTGGGAAGCTGGGAAACAACTCGCTCTGCACAGTGCTCTTACAGCCTACCGGGAACATCACTTCCAAAGGCCTGTGAAACGCAGTTTCTTTGCAGCCTGATCTGGCTGAAGTAGAACTTCTGCTCTGCTTGTGCTACATTACCCTAGAGCTGAAAGGCACAGCGTGCAGGATTCTTTCCAAAGGGCGAGTTGGGCCCCACAGCATCTTGCTTCCAGCTCTTTGGGAAGCTAAGAAACAACTCGCTCTGCACAGTGCTCTTACAGCCTACCGGGAACATCTCTTCCAAAGGCCTGTGAAACGCAGTTTCTTCGCAGGCCTTATCAGCCCTAAGTAGAACTTCTGCTCTGGGTGTGCTACATTTCCCTAGATCTGAAAGGCACAAAGTGCAGGCTTCTTTCCAAAGGGAAACTTGGCCCCACAGCATCTTGCTTCCAGCTCTTTGGGAAGCTAAGAAACAACTCGCTCTGCACAGTGCTCTTACAGCCTACCGGGAACATCTCTTCCAAAGGCCTGTGAAACGCAGTTTCTTTGCAGGCCTGATCTGGCTGAAGTAGAACTTCTGCTCTGGGTGTGCCACATTGCCCTAGAGCTGAAAGGCACATCGTGCAGGCTTCTTTCCCAAGGGCGAGTTGGGTCCCACAGCATCTTGCTTCCAGCTCTTGGGAAGCTGGGAAACAACTCGCTCTGCACAGTGCTCTTACACCCTACCGGGAACATCTCTTCCAAAGGCCTGTGAAACGCAGTTTCTTTGCAGGCCTGATCTGGCTGAAGTAGAACTTCTGCTCTGGGTGTGCTACATTGCTCTAGAGCTGAAAGGCACATCGTGCAGGCTTCTTTCCAAAGGGCGAGACGGGCCCCACAGCATCTTGCTTCCAGCTCTTTGGGAAGCTAAGAAACAACTCGCTCTGCACAGTGCTCTTACAGCCTACCGGGAACTTCTCTTCCAAAGGCCTGTGAAACGCAGTTTCTTTGCAGGCCTGATCTGGCTGACGTAGAACTTCTGCTCTAGGTGTGCTACATTGCCCTAGAGCTGAAAGGCACAACGTGCAGGCTTCTTTCCAAAGGGCGAGTTGGGCCCCAAAGCATCTTGCTTCCAGCTCTTTGGGAAGCTAAGACACAACTCGCTGTGCCCAGTGCTCTTACAGCCTACCGGGAACATCTCTTCCAAAGGCCTGTGAAACGCAGTTTCTTTGCAGGCCTGATCTGGCTGAAGTAGAACTTCTGCTCTGGGTGTGCTACATTGCTCTAGAGCTGAAAGGCACAACGCGCAGGCTTCTTTCCAAAGGGCGACTTGGGCCCCACACAATCTTGCTTCCAGCTCTTTGGGAAGCTGAGAAACAACTCGCTCTGCACAGTGCTCTTACAGCCTACCGGGAACATCTCTTGCAAAGGCCTGTGAAACGCAGTTTCTTTGCAGGCCTGATCTGGCTGAAGTAGAACTTCTGCTCTGGGTGTGCTACATTGCCCTAGAGCTGAAAGGCACAACGTGCAGGCTTCTTTCCAAAGGGCGAGTTGGGCCCCACAGCATCTTGCTTCCAGCTCTTTGGGAAGCTAAGAAACAACTCGCTCTGCACAGTGCTCTTACAGCCTACCGGGAACATGTCTTCCAAAGGCCTGTGAAACGCAGTTTCTTTGCAGGCCTGATCTGGCTGAAGTAGAACTTCTGCTCTGGGTGTGCTACATTGCCCTAGAGCTGAAAGGCACAACGTGCAGGGTTCTTTCCCAAGGGCGAGTTGGGCCCCACAGCATCTTGCTTCCAGCTCTTTGGGAAGCTAAGAAACAACTCGCTCTGCACAGTGCTCTTACTGCCTACCGGGAACATCTCTTCCAAAGGCCTGTGAAACTCCGTTTCTTTGCAGGCCTGATCTGGCTGAAGTAGAAATTCTGCTCTGGGTGTGCTACATTGCCCTAGAGCTGAAAGGCACATCGTGCAGGATTCTTTCCAAAGGGCGAGATGGGCCCCACAGCATCTTGATTCCAGCTCTTTGGGAAGCTAAGAAACAGCTCGCTCTGGACAGTGCTCTTACAGCCTACCGGGAACATCTCTTCCAAAGGCCTGTGAAACGCAGTTTCTTTGCAGGCCTGATCTGGATGAAGTACAACGTCTGCTCTGGGTGTGCTACATTGCCCTAGAGCTGAAAGGCACAACGTGCAGGCTTCTTTCCAAAGGGCGAGTTGGGCCCCAAGGCATCTTGCTTCCAGGTCTTTGGGAAGCTAAGAAACAACTCGCTGTGCCCAGTGCTCTTACAGCCTACCGGGAACATCTCTTCCAAAGGCCTGTGAAACGCAGTTTCTTTGCAGGCCTGATCTGGCTGAAGTAGAACTTCTGCTCTGGGTGTGCTACATTGCTCTAGAGCTGAAAGGCACAACGCGCAGGCTTCTTTCCAAAGGGCGACTTGGGCCCCACAGAATCTTGCTTCCAGCTCTTTGGGAAGCTGAGAAACAACTCGCTCTGCACAGTGCTCTTACAGCCTACCGGGAACATCCCTTCCAAAGGCCTATGAAACGCAGTTTCTTTGCAGGCCTGATCTGACTGAAGTAGAACTTCTGCTCTGGGTGTGCTACATTGCCCTAGAGCTGAAAGGCACAACGTGCAGGCTTCTTTCCCAAGGGCAAGTTGGCCCCACAGCATCTTGCCTCCAGCTCTTTGGGAAGCTAAGAAACAACTCGCTCTGCACAGTGCTCTTACTGCCTACCGGGAACATCTCTTCCAAAGGCCTGTGAAACGCCGTTTCTTTGCAGGCCTGATCTGGCTGAAGTAGAACTTCTGCTCTGGGTGTGCTACATTGCCCTAGAGCTGAAAGGCACATCGTGCAGGATTCTTTCCAAAGGGCGAGATGGGCCCCACAGCATCTTGATTCCAGCTCTTTGGGAAGCTAAGAAACAGCTCGCTCTGCACAGTGCTCTTACAGCCTACCGGGAACATCTCTTCCAAAGGCCTGTGAAATGCAGTTTCTTTGCAGGCCTGATCTGGCGGAAGTAGAACTTCTGCTCTGGGTGTGCTACATTGCCCTAGAGCTTAGAGCCACAACGTGCAGGCTTCTTTTCAAAGGGCGAGTTGGGACCCACAGCATCTTGCTTCCAGCTCTTTGGGAAGCTAAGAAACAACTCGCTCTGCACAGTGCTCTTGCAGCCTAGTGGGAACATCACTTCCAAAGGCCTGTGAAACGCAGTTTCTTTGCAGGCCTGATCTGGCTGAAGTAGGACTTCTGCTCTGGGTGTGCTACTTTGCCCTAGAGCTGAAAGGCACAACGTGCAGGCTTCTTTCCAAAGGGCGAGTTGGGCCCCACAGCATCGTGCTTTCGGTCTTTGGGAAGCTAAGAAACAACTCGCTCTGCAGTGTGCTCTTACAGCCTACCGGGAACATCTCTTCCAAAGGCCTGTGAAACGCAGTTTCTTTGCAGGCCTGATCTGGATGAAGTACAACGTCTGCTCTGGGTGTGCTACATTGCCCTAGAGCTGAAAGGCACAACGTGCAGGCTTCTTTCCAAAGGGAGACTTGGCCCCACAGCATCTTGCTTCCAGCTCTTTGGGAAGCTAAGAAACAACTCGCTCTGCACAGTGCTCTTACAGCCTACGGGGAACATCTCTCACAAAGGCCTGTGAAACGCAGTTTCTTTGCAGGCCTGATCTGGCTGAAGTACAACTTCTGCTCTGGGTGTGCTACATTGCCCTAGAGCTGAAAGGCACAACGTTCAGGCTTCTTTCCAAAGGGCGAGTTGGGCCCCACAGCATCTTGCTTCCAGCTCTTTGGGAAGCTAAGAAACAACTCGCTCTGCACAGTGCTCTTACAGCCTACCGGGAACATCTCTTCCAAAGGCCTGTGAAACGCAGTTTCTTCGCAGGCCTTATCTGCCCTAAGTAGAACTTCTGCTCTGGGTGTGCTACATTTCCCTGGAGCTGAAATGCGCAAAGTGCAGGCTTCTTTCCAAAGGGAGACTTGGCCCCACAGGATCTTGCTTCCAGCTCTTTGGGAAGCTAAGAAACAACTCGCTCTGCACATTGCTCTTACAGCCTACTGGAAACATCTCTTCCAAAGGCCTGTGAAACGCCGTTTCTTTGCAGGCCTGATCTGGCTGAAGTAGAACTTCTGCTCTGGGTGTGCTACATTGCCCTAGAGCTGGAATGCACAACGTGCAGGCTTCTTTCCAAAGGGCGAGTTGGGCCCCACAGCATCGTGCTTTCGGGTCTTTGGGAAGCTAAGAAACAACTCGCTCTGCAGTGTGCTCTTACAGCCTACCGGGAACATCTCTTCCAAAGGCCTGTGAAACGCAGTTCCTTTGCAGGCCTGATCTGGATGTAGTACAACGTCTGCTCTGGGTGTGCTACATTGCCCTAGAGCTGAAAGGCACAACGTGCAGGCTTCTTTCCAAAGGGCGAGTTGGGCCCCAAGCATCTTGCTTCCAGCTCTTTGGGAAGCTAAGAAACAACTCGCTCTGCCCAGTGCTCTTACAGCCTACCGGGAACATCTCTTCCAAAGGCCTGTGAAACTCCGTTTCTTTGCAGGCCTCATCTGGCTGAAGTAGAACTTCTGCTCTGGGTGTGCTACATTGCTCTAGAGCTGAAAGGCACAACGCGCAGGCTTCTTTCCAAAGGGCGACTTGGGCCCCACAGAATCTTGCTTCCAGCTCTTTGGGAAGCTGTGAAACAACTCGCTCTGCACAGTGCTCTTACAGCCTACCGGGAACCTCTCTTCCAAAGGCCTGTGAAACGCAGTTTCTTTGCAGGCCTGATGTGGATGAAGTACAACTTCTGCTCTGGGTGTGCTACATTGCCCTAGAGCTGAAAGGCCCAACGTGCAGGCTTCTTTCCAAAGGGCGAGTTGGGCCCCACAGCATCTTGCTTCCAGCTCTTTGGGAAGCTAAGAAACAACTCGCTCTGCACAGTGCTCTTACAGCCTACCGGGAACATCTCTTCCAAAGGCCTGTGAAACGCAGTTTCTTTGCAGGCCTGATCTGGCTGAAGTAGAACTTCTGCTCTGGGTCTGCTACTTTTCCCTAGAGCTGAAAGGCGCATCGTGCAGGCTTCTTTCCAAAGAGCGAGATGGGCCCCACAGCATCTTGCTTCCAGCTCTTTGGGAAGCTAAGAAACAGCTCGCTCTGCACAGTGCTCTAACAGCCTACCGGGAACATCTCTTCCAAAGGCCTGTGAAATGCAGTTTCTTTGCAGGCCTGATCTGGATGATGTAGAACTTCTGCACTGGGTGTGCTAAATTGCCCTAGAGCTGAAAGGCACAACGTGCAGGCTTCTGTCCAAAGGGCGAGTTGGGCCCCACAGCACCTTGCTTCCAGCTCTTTGGGAAGCTAAGAAACAACTCGCTCTGCACAGTGCTCTTACAGCCTACCCGGAACATCTCTTCCAAAGGCCTGTGAAACGCAGTTTCTTTGCAGGCCTGATCTAGATGAAGTACAACGTCTGCTCTGGGTGTGCTACATTGCCCTAGAGCTGAAAGGCACAACCTGCAGGCTTCTTTCCAAAGGGCGAGTTGGGCCCCATAGCATCTTGCTTCCAGCTCTTTGGCAAGCTAAGAAACAACTCGCTCTGCACAGTGCTCTTACAGCCTACCGGGAACATCTCTACCAAAGGCCTGTGAAACGCAGTTTCTTTGCAGGCCTGATCTGGCTGAAGTAGATCTTCTGCTCTGGGTGTGCTACATTGCCCTGGAGCTGAAAGGCACAGCGTGCAGGCTTCTTTCCAAAGGGCGAGTTGGGCCTCACAGCATCTTGCTTCCAGCTCTTTGGGAAGCTAAGAAACAACTCGCTCTGCACAGTGCTCTTACAGCCTACCGGGAACATCTCTTCCAAAGGCCTGTGGAACGCAGTTTCTTTGCAGGCCTGATCTGGCTGAAGTAGAACTTCTGCTCTGGGTGTGCTACATTGCCCTAGAGCTGAAAGGGACAACGTGCAGGCTTCTTTCCAAAGCGCGACTTTGGCCCCACAGCATCTTGCTTCCAGCTCTTGGGAAGCTGGGAAACAACTCGCTCTGCACAGTGCTCTTACAGCCTACCGGGAACATCACTTCCAAAGGCCTGTGAAACGCAGTTCCTTTGCAGGCCTGATCTGGATGAAGTACAACTTCTGCTCTGGGTGTGCCACATTGCCTTAGAGCTGAAAGGCACATGGTGCAGGCTTCTTTCCCAAGGGCGAGTTGGGTCCCACAGCATCTTGCTTCCAGCTGTTTGGGAAGCTGGGAAAAAACTCGCTCTGCACAGTGCTCTTACAGCCTACCGGGAACATCTCTTCCAAAGGCCTGTGAAACGCAGTTTCTTCGCAGGCCTTATCTGCCCTAAGTAGAACTTCTGCTCTGGGTGTGCTACATTGCCCTAGAGCTGAAAGGCACAACGCGCAGGCTTCTTTCCAAAGGGCGACTTGGGCCCCACAGAATCTTGCTTCCAGCTCTTTGGGAAGCTGAGAAACAACTCGCTCTGAACAGTGCTCTTACAGCCTACCGGAAACATCTCTTCCAAAGGCCTGTGAAACGCAGTTTCTTTGCAGGCCTGATCCGGATGAAGTACAACGTCTGCTCTGGGTGTGCTACATTGCCCTAGAGCTGAAAGGCACAACGTGCAGGCTTCTTTCCAAAGGGCGAGTTGGGCCCCAAGCATCTTGCTTCCAGCTCTTTGGGAAGCTAAGAAACAACTCGCTCTGCACAGTGCTCTTACAGCCTACCGGGAACATCTCTTCCAAAGGCCTGCGAAACGCAGTTTCTTTGCAGGCCTGATCTGGCTGAAGTAGAACTTCTGCTCTGGGTGTGCTACATTGCCCTAGAGCTGAAAGGCACAACGTGCAGGCTTCTTTCCCAAGGGTGAGTTGGGTCCCACAGCATCTTGCTTCCAGCTATTGGGAAGCTGGGAAACAACTCGCTGTGCCCAGTGCTCTTACAGCCTACCGGGAACATCTCTTCCAAAGGCCTGTGAAACGCAGTTTCTTTGCAGGCCTGATCTGGCTGAAGTAGAACTTCTGCTCTGGGTGTGCTACATTGCTCTAGAGCTGAAAGGCACAACGCGCAGGCTTCTTTCCAAAGGGCGACTTGGGCCCCACACAATCTTGCTTCCAGCTCTTTGGGAAGCTGAGAAACAACTCGCTCTGCACAGTGCTCTTACAGCCTACCGGGAACATCTCTTGCAAAGGCCTGTGAAACGCAGTTTCTTTGCAGGCCTGATCTGGCTGAAGTAGAACTTCTGCTCTGGGTGTGCTACATTGCCCTAGAGCTGAAAGGCACAACGTGCAGGCTTCTTTCCAAAGGGCGAGTTGGGCCCCACAGCATCTTGCTTCCAGCTCTTTGGGAAGCTAAGAAACAACTCGCTCTGCACAGTGCTCTTACAGCCTACCGGGAACATGTCTTCCAAAGGCCTGTGAAACGCAGTTTCTTTGCAGGCCTGATCTGGCTGAAGTAGAACTTCTGCTCTGGGTGTGCTACATTGCCCTAGAGCTGAAAGGCACAACCTGCAGGGTTCTTTCCCAAGGGCGAGTTGGGCCCCACAGCATCTTGCTTCCAGCTCTTTGGGAAGCTAAGAAACAACTCGCTCTGCACAGTGCTCTTACTGCCTACCGGGAACATCTCTTCCAAAGGCCTGTGAAACTCCGTTTCTTTGCAGGCCTGATCTGGCTGAAGTAGAAATTCTGCTCTGGGTGTGCTACATTGCCCTAGAGCTGAAAGGCACATCGTGCAGGATTCTTTCCAAAGGGCGAGATGGGCCCCACAGCATCTTGATTCCAGCTCTTTGGGAAGCTAAGAAACAGCTCGCTCTGGACAGTGCTCTTACAGCCTACCGGGAACATCTCTTCCAAAGGCCTGTGAAACGCAGTTTCTTTGCAGGCCTGATCTGGATGAAGTACAACGTCTGCTCTGGGTGTGCTACATTGCCCTAGAGCTGAAAGGCACAACGTGCAGGCTTCTTTCCAAAGGGCGAGTTGGGCCCCAAGGCATCTTGCTTCCAGGTCTTTGGGAAGCTAAGAAACAACTCGCTGTGCCCAGTGCTCTTACAGCCTACCGGGAACATCTCTTCCAAAGGCCTGTGAAACGCAGTTTCTTTGCAGGCCTGATCTGGCTGAAGTAGAACTTCTGCTCTGGGTGTGCTACATTGCTCTAGAGCTGAAAGGCACAACGCGCAGGCTTCTTTCCAAAGGGCGACTTGGGCCCCACAGAATCTTGCTTCCAGCTCTTTGGGAAGCTGAGAAACAACTCGCTCTGCACAGTGCTCTTACAGCCTACCGGGAACATCCCTTCCAAAGGCCTATGAAACGCAGTTTCTTTGCAGGCCTGATCTGACTGAAGTAGAACTTCTGCTCTGGGTGTGCTACATTGCCCTAGAGCTGAAAGGCACAACGTGCAGGCTTCTTTCCCAAGGGCAAGTTGGCCCCACAGCATCTTGCCTCCAGCTCTTTGGGAAGCTAAGAAACAACTCGCTCTGCACAGTGCTCTTACTGCCTACCGGGAACATCTCTTCCAAAGGCCTGTGAAACGCCGTTTCTTTGCAGGCCTGATCTGGCTGAAGTAGAACTTCTGCTCTGGGTGTGCTACATTGCCCTAGAGCTGAAAGGCACATCGTGCAGGATTCTTTCCAAAGGGCGAGATGGGCCCCACAGCATCTTGATTCCAGCTCTTTGGGAAGCTAAGAAACAGCTCGCTCTGCACAGTGCTCTTACAGCCTACCGGGAACATCTCTTCCAAAGGCCTGTGAAACGCAGTTTCTTTGCAGGCCTGATCTGGCGGAAGTAGAACTTCTGCTCTGGGTGTGCTACATTGCCCTAGAGCTTAGAGCCACAACGTGCAGGCTTCTTTTCAAAGGGCGAGTTGGGACCCACAGCATCTTGCTTCCAGCTCTTTGGGAAGCTAAGAAACAACTCGCTCTGCACAGTGCTCTTGCAGCCTAGTGGGAACATCACTTCCAAAGGCCTGTGAAACGCAGTTTCTTTGCAGGCCTGATCTGGCTGAAGTAGGACTTCTGCTCTGGGTGTGCTACTTTGCCCTAGAGCTGAAAGGCACAACGTGCAGGCTTCTTTCCAAAGGGCGAGTTGGGCCCCACAGCATCGTGCTTTCGGTCTTTGGGAAGCTAAGAAACAACTCGCTCTGCAGTGTGCTCTTACAGCCTACCGGGAACATCTCTTCCAAAGGCCTGTGAAACGCAGTTTCTTTGCAGGCCTGATCTGGATGAAGTACAACGTCTGCTCTGGGTGTGCTACATTGCCCTAGAGCTGAAAGGCACAACGTGCAGGCTTCTTTCCAAAGGGAGACTTGGCCCCACAGCATCTTGCTTCCAGCTCTTTGGGAAGCTAAGAAACAACTCGCTCTGCACAGTGCTCTTACAGCCTACGGGGAACATCTCTCACAAAGGCCTGTGAAACGCAGTTTCTTTGCAGGCCTGATCTGGCTGAAGTACAACTTCTGCTCTGGGTGTGCTACATTGCCCTAGAGCTGAAAGGCACAACGTTCAGGCTTCTTTCCAAAGGGCGAGTTGCGCCGCACTGCATCTTGCTTCCAGCTCTTTGGGAAGCCAGGAAACAACTCGCTCTGCACAGTGCTCTTACAGCCTACCGGGAACATCACTTCCAAAGGCCTGTGAAACGCAGTTTCTTTGCAGGCCTGATCTGGCTGAAGTACAACTTCTGCTCTGGGTGTGCTACATTGCCCTAGAGCTGAAAGGCACATCGTGCAGGCTTCTTTCCAAAGGGCGAGTTGGGCCCCACAGCATCTTGCTTCCAGCTCTTTGGGAAGCTAAGAAACAACTCGCTCTGCACAGTGCTCTTACAGCCTACCGGGAACATCTCTTCCAAAGGCCTGTGAAACGCAGTTTCTTCGCAGGCCTTATCTGCCCTAAGTAGAACTTCTGCTCTGGGTGTGCTACATTTCCCTGGAGCTGAAATGCGCAAAGTGCAGGCTTCTTTCCAAAGGGAGACTTGGCCCCACAGGATCTTGCTTCCAGCTCTTTGGGAAGCTAAGAAACAACTCGCTCTGCACATTGCTCTTACAGCCTACTGGAAACATCTCTTCCAAAGGCCTGTGAAACGCCGTTTCTTTGCAGGCCTGATCTGGCTGAAGTAGAACTTCTGCTCTGGGTGTGCTACATTGCCCTAGAGCTGGAATGCACAACGTGCAGGCTTCTTTCCAAAGGGCGAGTTGGGCCCCACAGCATCGTGCTTTCGGGTCTTTGGGAAGCTAAGAAACAACTCGCTCTGCAGTGTGCTCTTACAGCCTACCGGGAACATCTCTTCCAAAGGCCTGTGAAACGCAGTTCCTTTGCAGGCCTGATCTGGATGTAGTACAACGTCTGCTCTGGGTGTGCTACATTGCCCTAGAGCTGAAAGGCACAACGTGCAGGCTTCTTTCCAAAGGGCGAGTTGGGCCCCAAGCATCTTGCTTCCAGCTCTTTGGGAAGCTAAGAAACAACTCGCTCTGCCCAGTGCTCTTACAGCCTACCGGGAACATCTCTTCCAAAGGCCTGTGAAACTCCGTTTCTTTGCAGGCCTCATCTGGCTGAAGTAGAACTTCTGCTCTGGGTGTGCTACATTGCTCTAGAGCTGAAAGGCACAACGCGCAGGCTTCTTTCCAAAGGGCGACTTGGGCCCCACAGAATCTTGCTTCCAGCTCTTTGGGAAGCTGTGAAACAACTCGCTCTGCACAGTGCTCTTACAGCCTACCGGGAACCTCTCTTCCAAAGGCCTGTGAAACGCAGTTTCTTTGCAGGCCTGATGTGGATGAAGTACAACTTCTGCTCTGGGTGTGCTACATTGCCCTAGAGCTGAAAGGCCCAACGTGCAGGCTTCTTTCCAAAGGGCGAGTTGGGCCCCACAGCATCTTGCTTCCAGCTCTTTGGGAAGCTAAGAAACAACTCGCTCTGCACAGTGCTCTTACAGCCTACCGGGAACATCTCTTCCAAAGGCCTGTGAAACGCAGTTTCTTTGCAGGCCTGATCTGGCTGAAGTAGAACTTCTGCTCTGGGTCTGCTACTTTTCCCTAGAGCTGAAAGGCACATCGTGCAGGCTTCTTTCCAAAGAGCGAGATGGGCCCCACAGCATCTTGCTTCCAGCTCTTTGGGAAGCTAAGAAACAGCTCGCTCTGCACAGTGCTCTAACAGCCTACCGGGAACATCTCTTCCAAAGGCCTGTGAAATGCAGTTTCTTTGCAGGCCTGATCTGGATGATGTAGAACTTCTGCACTGGGTGTGCTAAATTGCCCTAGAGCTGAAAGGCACAACGTGCAGGCTTCTGTCCAAAGGGCGAGTTGGGCCCCACAGCACCTTGCTTCCAGCTCTTTGGGAAGCTAAGAAACAACTCGCTCTGCACAGTGCTCTTACAGCCTACCCGGAACATCTCTTCCAAAGGCCTGTGAAACGCAGTTTCTTTGCAGGCCTGATCTAGATGAAGTACAACGTCTGCTCTGGGTGTGCTACATTGCCCTAGAGCTGAAAGGCACAACCTGCAGGCTTCTTTCCAAAGGGCGAGTTGGGCCCCATAGCATCTTGCTTCCAGCTCTTTGGCAAGCTAAGAAACAACTCGCTCTGCACAGTGCTCTTACAGCCTACCGGGAACATCTCTACCAAAGGCCTGTGAAACGCAGTTTCTTTGCAGGCCTGATCTGGCTGAAGTAGATCTTCTGCTCTGGGTGTGCTACATTGCCCTGGAGCTGAAAGGCACAGCGTGCAGGCTTCTTTCCAAAGGGCGAGTTGGGCCTCACAGCATCTTGCTTCCAGCTCTTTGGGAAGCTAAGAAACAACTCGCTCTGCACAGTGCTCTTACAGCCTACCGGGAACATCTCTTCCAAAGGCCTGTGGAACGCAGTTTCTTTGCAGGCCTGATCTGGCTGAAGTAGAACTTCTGCTCTGGGTGTGCTACATTGCCCTAGAGCTGAAAGGGACAACGTGCAGGCTTCTTTCCAAAGCGCGACTTTGGCCCCACAGCATCTTGCTTCCAGCTCTTGGGAAGCTGGGAAACAACTCGCTCTGCACAGTGCTCTTACAGCCTACCGGGAACATCACTTCCAAAGGCCTGTGAAACGCAGTTCCTTTGCAGGCCTGATCTGGATGAAGTACAACTTCTGCTCTGGGTGTGCCACATTGCCTTAGAGCTGAAAGGCACATGGTGCAGGCTTCTTTCCCAAGGGCGAGTTGGGTCCCACAGCATCTTGCTTCCAGCTGTTTGGGAAGCTGGGAAAAAACTCGCTCTGCACAGTGCTCTTACAGCCTACCGGGAACATCTCTTCCAAAGGCCTGTGAAACGCAGTTTCTTCGCAGGCCTTATCTGCCCTAAGTAGAACTTCTGCTCTGGGTGTGCTACATTGCCCTAGAGCTGAAAGGCACAACGCGCAGGCTTCTTTCCAAAGGGCGACTTGGGCCCCACAGAATCTTGCTTCCAGCTCTTTGGGAAGCTGAGAAACAACTCGCTCTGAACAGTGCTCTTACAGCCTACCGGAAACATCTCTTCCAAAGGCCTGTGAAACGCAGTTTCTTTGCAGGCCTGATCCGGATGAAGTACAACGTCTGCTCTGGGTGTGCTACATTGCCCTAGAGCTGAAAGGCACAACGTGCAGGCTTCTTTCCAAAGGGCGAGTTGGGCCCCAAGCATCTTGCTTCCAGCTCTTTGGGAAGCTAAGAAACAACTCGCTCTGCACAGTGCTCTTACAGCCTACCGGGAACATCTCTTCCAAAGGCCTGCGAAACGCAGTTTCTTTGCAGGCCTGATCTGGCTGAAGTAGAACTTCTGCTCTGGGTGTGCTACATTGCTCTAGAGCTGAAAGGCACAACGCGCAGGCTTCTTTCCATAGGGCGACTTGGGCCCCACAGAATCTTGCTTCCAGCTCTTTGGGAAGCTGAGAAACAACTCGCTCTGAACAGTGCACTTACAGCCTACCGGAAGCATCTCTTCCAAAGGCCTGTGAAACGCAGTTTCTTTGCAGGCCTGATCTGGCTGAAGTAGAACTTCTGCTCTGGTTGTGCTACATTGCCCTAGAGCTGAAAGGCACAACGTGCAGGCTTCTTTCCAAAGCGTGACTTTGGCCCACAGCATCTTGCTTCCAGCTCTTGGGAAGCTGGGAAACAACTCGCTCTGCACAGTGCTCTTACAGCCTACCGGGAACATCTCTTCCAAAGGCCTGTGAAACGCAGTTTCTTTGCAGGCCTGATCTGGATGAAGTACAACGTCTGCTCTGGGTGTGCTACATTGCCCTAGAGCTGAAAGGCACAACGTGCAGGCTTCTTTCCAAAGGGCGAGTTGGGCCCCACAGCATCTTGCTTCCAGCTCTTTGGGAAGCTATGAAACAACTCGCTCTGCACAGTGCTCTTACAGCCTACCGGGAACATCTCTTCCAAAGGCCTGTGAAATGCAGTTTCTTTGCAGGCCTGATCTGGCTGAAGTAGAACTTCTGCTCTGGGTGTGCTACATTGCCCTAGAGCTGAAAGGCACAACGTGCAGGCTTCTTTCCCAAGGGCGAGTTGGGCCCCACAGCATCTTGCTTCCAGCTCTTTGGGAAGCTAAGAAACAACTCGCTCTGCACAGTGCTCTTACTGCCTACCGGGAACATCTCTTCCAAAGGCCTGTGAAACGCAGTTTCTTTGCAGGCCTGCTCTGGCTGAAGTAGAACTTCTGCTCTGAGTGTGCTACATTGCCCTAGAGCGGAAAGGCACATCGTGCAGGATTCTTTCCAAAGGGCGAGATGGGCCCCACAGCATCTTGATTCCAGCTCTTTGGGAAGCTAAGAAACAGCTCGCTCTGCACAGTGCTCTTACAGCCTACCGGGAACATCTCTTCCAAAGGCCTGTGAAACGCAGTTTCTTTGCAGGCCTGATTTGGCTGAAGTAGAACTTCTGCTCTGGGTGTGCTACATTGCCCTAGAGCTTAGAGCCACAACGTGCAGGCTTCTTTCGAAATGGCGAGTTGGGCCCCACAGCATCTTGCTTCCAGCTCTTTGGGAAGCTGGGAAACAACTCGCTCTGCACAGAGCTCTTACAGCCTACCGGGAACATCTCTTCCAAAGGCCTGTGAAACGCAGTTTCTTTGCAGGCCTGATCTGGCTGAAGTAGAACTTCTGCTCTGCTTGTGCTACATTACCTTAGAGCTGAAAGGCACAGCGTGCAGGCTTCTTTCCAAAGGGCGAGATGGGCCCCACAGCATCTTGCTTCCATCTCTTTGGGAAGCTAAGCAACAACTCGCTCTGCACAGTGCTCTTACAGCCTACCGGGAACATCTCTTCCAAAGGCCTGTGAAACGCATTTTCTTCGCAGGCCTTATCTGCCCTAAGTAGAACTTCTGCTCTGGGTGTGCTACCTTTCCCTAGAGCTGAGAGGCACAAAGTGCAGGCTTCTTTCCAAAGGGAGACTTGGCCCCACAGCATCTTGCTTCCAGCTCTTTGGGAAGCTAAGAAACAACTCGCTCTGCACAGTGCTCTTACAGCCTACGGGGAACATCTCTCACAAAGGCCTGTGAAACGCAGTTTCTTTGCAGGCCTTATCTGGCTGAAGTAGAACTTCTGCTCTGGGTGTGCCACATTGCCCTAGAGCTGAAAGGCACATCGTGCAGGCTTCTTTCCCAAGGGCGAGTTGGGCCCCATAGCATCTTGCTTCCAGCTGTTTGGGAAGCTGGGAAAAAACTCGCTCTGCACAGTGCTCTTACAGCCTACCGGGAACATCTCTTCCAAAGGCCTGTGAAACGCAGATTCTTGGCAGGCCTGCTCTTGCTGAAGTGCAACTTCTGCTCTGGGTGTGCTACATTGCCCTAGAGCTGAAAGGCACAACGTGCAGGCTTCTTTCCCAAGGGCGAGTTGGGCCCCACAGCATCTTGCTTCCAGCTCTTTGGGAAGCTAAGAAACACCTCGCTCTGCACAGTGCTCTTACAGCCTACCGGGAACATCTCTTCCAAAGGCCTGTGAAACGCAGTTTCTTTGCAGGCCTGATCTGGCTGAAGTAGAACTTCTGCTCTGCTTGTGCTACATTACCCTAGAGCTGAAAGGCACAGCGTGCAGGCTTCTTTCCAAAGGGCGAGATGGGCCCCACAGCATCTTGCTCTCAGCTCTTTGGGAAGCTAAGAAACAACTCGCTCTGCACAGTGCTCTTACAGCCTACCGGGAACATGTCTTCCAAAGGCCTGTGAAACGCATTTTCTTCGCAGGCCTTATCTGCCCTAAGTAGAACTTCTGCTCTGGGTGTGCTACCTTTCCCTAGAGCTGAGAGGCACAAAGTGCAGGCTTCTTTCCAAAGGGAGACTTGGCCCCACAGCATCTTGCTTCCAGCTCTTTGGGAAGCTAAGAAACAACTCGCTCTGCACAGTGCTCTTACAGCCTACGGGGAACATCTCTCACAAAGGCCTGTGAAATGCAGTTTCTTTGCAGGCCTGATCTGGCTGAAGTAGAACTTCTGCTCTGGGTGTGCCACATTGCCCTAGAGCTGAAAGGCACATCGTGCAGGCTTCTTTCCCAAGGGCGAGTTGGGCCCCACAGCATCTTGCTTCCAGCTGTTTGGGAAGCTGGGAAAAAACTCGCTCTGCACAGTGCTCTTACAGCCTACCGGGAACATCTCTTCCAAAGGCCTGTGAAACGCAGATTCTTGGCAGGCCTGCTCTTGCTGAAGTACAACTTCTGCTCTGGGTGTGCTACATTGCCCTAGAGCTGAAAGGCACAACGTGCAGGCTTCTTTCCCAAGGGCGAGTTGGGCCCCACAGCATCTTGCTTCCAGCTCTTTGGGAAGCTAAGAAACACCTCGCTCTGCACAGTGCTCTTACAGCCTACCGGGAACATCTCTTCCAAAGGCCTGTGAAACGCCGTTTCTTTGCAGGCCTGATCTGGCTGAAGTAGAACTTCTGCTCTAGGTGTGCTACATTGCCCTAGAGCTGAAAGGCACAACGTGCAGGCTTCTTTCCCAAGGGCGAGTTGGGTCCCACAGCATCTTGCTTCCAGCTCTTGTGAAGCTGGGAAACAACTCGCTCTGCACAGTGCTCTTACAGCCTACCGGGAACATGTCTTCCAAAGGCCTCTGAAACGCAGTTTCTTTGCAGGCCTGATCTGGCTGAAGTAGGACTTCTGCTCTGGGTGTGCTACTTTGCCCTAGAGCTGAAAGGCACAACGTGCAGGCTTCTTTCCAAAGGGCGAGTTGGGCCCCACAGCATCTTGCTTCCAGCTCTTTGGGAAGCTAAGAAACAACTCGCTCTGCACAGTGCTCTTACTGCCTACCGGGAACATCTCTTCCAAAGGCCTGTGAAACGCAGTTTCTTTGCAGGCCTGCTCTGGCTGAAGTAGAACTTCTGCTCTGAGTGTGCTACATTGCCCTAGAGCTGAAAGGCACATCGTGCAGGATTCTTTCCAAAGGGCGAGATGGGCCCCACAGCATCTTGATTCCAGCTCTTTGGGAAGCTAAGAAACAGCTCGCTCTGCACAGTGCTCTTACAGCCTACCGGGAACATCTCTTCCAAAGGCCTGTGAAACGCAGTTTCTTTGCAGGCCTGATCTGGCTGAAGTAGAACTTCTGCTCTGGGTGTGCTACATTGCCCTAGAGCTTAGAGCCACAACGTGCAGGCTTCTTTCCAAAGGGCGAGTTGGGCCCCACAGCATCTTGCTTCCAGCTCTTTGGGAAGCTGGGAAACAACTCGCTCTGCACAGAGCTCTTACAGCCTACCGGGAACATCTCTTCCAAAGGCCTGTGAAACGCAGTTTCTTTGCAGGCCTGATCTGGCTGAAGTAGAACTTCTGCTCTGCTTGTGCTACATTACCCTAGAGCTGAAAGGCACAGCGTGCAGGCTTCTTTCCAAAGGGCGAGATGGGCCCCACAGCATCTTGCTTCCAGCTCTTTGGGAAGCTAAGAAACAACTCGCTCTGCACAGTGCTCTTACAGCCTACCGGGAACATCTCTTCCAAAGGCCTGTGAAACGCATTTTCTTCGCAGGCCTTATCTGCCCTAAGTAGAACTTCTGCTCTGGTTGTGCTACCTTTCCCTAGAGCTGAGAGGCACAAAGTGCAGGCTTCTTTCCAAAGGGAGACTTGGCCCCACAGCATCTTGCTTCCAGCTCTTTGGGAAGCTAAGAAACAACTCGCTCTGCACAGTGCTCTTACAGCCTACGGGGAACATCTCTCACAAAGGCCTGTGAAACGCAGTTTCTTTGCAGGCCTGATCTGGCTGAAGTAGAACTTCTGCTCTGGGTGTGCCACATTGCCCTAGAGCTGAAAGGCACATCGTGCAGGCTTCTTTCCCAAGGGCGAGTTGGGCCCCACAGCATCTTGCTTCCAGCTGTTTGGGAAGCTGGGAAAAAACTCGCTCTGCACAGTGCTCTTACAGCCTACCGGGAACATCTCTTCCAAAGGCCTGTGAAACGCCGTTTCTTTGCAGGCCTGATCTGGCTGAAGTAGAACTTCTGCTCTGCTTGTGCTACATTACCCTCGAGCTGAAAGGCACAGCGTGCAGGCTTCTTTCCAAAGGGCGAGATGGGCCCCACAGCATCTTGCTTCCAGCTCTTTGGGAAGCTAAGAAACAACTCGCTCTGCACAGTGCTCTTACAGCATACCGGGAACATCTCTTCCAAAGGCCTGTGAAACGCATTTTCTTCGCAGGCCTTATCTGCCCTAAGTAGAACTCCTGCTCTGGGTGTGCTACCTTTCCCTAGAGCTGAGAGGCACAAAGTGCAGGCTTCTTTCCAAAGGGAGACTTGGCCCCACAGCATCTTGCTTCCAGCTCTTTGGGAAGCTAAGAAACAACTCGCTCTGCACAGTGCTCTTACAGCCTACGGGGAACATCTCTCACAAAGGCCTGTGAAACGCAGTTTCTTTGCAGGCCTGATCTGGCTGAAGTAGAACTTCTGCTCTGGGTGTGCCACATTGCCCTAGAGCTGAAAGGCACATCGTGCAGGCTTCTTTCCCAAGGGCGAGTTGGGCCCCACAGCATCTTGCTTCCAGCTGTTTGGGAAGCTGGGAAAAAACTCGCTCTGCACAGTGCTCTTACAGCCTACCGGGAACATCTCTTCCAAAGGCCTGTGAAACGCAGATTCTTGGCAGGCCTGCTCTTGCTGAAGTACAACTTCTGCTCTGGGTGTGCTACATTGCCCTAGAGCTGAAAGGCACAACGTGCAGGCTTCTTTCCCAAGGGCGAGTTGGGCCCCACAGCATCTTGCTTCCAGCTCTTTGGGAAGCTAAGAAACACCTCGCTCTGCACAGTGCTCTTACAGCCTACCGGGAACATCTCTTCCAAAGGCCTGTGAAACGCCGTTTCTTTGCAGGCCTGATCTGGCTGAAGTAGAACTTCTGCTCTAGGTGTGCTACATTGCCCTAGAGCTGAAAGGCACAACGTGCAGGCTTCTTTCCCAAGGGCGAGTTGGGTCCCACAGCATCTTGCTTCCAGCTCTTGTGAAGCTGGGAAACAACTCGCTCTGCACAGTGCTCTTACACCCTACCGGGAACATCTCTTCCAATGGCCTGTGAAACGCAGTTTCTTTGCAGGCCTGATCTGGCTGAAGTAGAACTTCTGCTCTGGGTGTGCTACATTGCTCTAGAGCTGAAAGGCACATCGTGCAGGCTTCTTTCCAAAGGGCGAGACGGGCCCCACAGCATCTTGCTTCCAGCTCTTTGGGAAGCTAAGAAACAACTCGCTCTGCACAGTGCTCTTACAGCCTACCGGGAACTTCTCTTCCAAAGGCCTGTGAAACGCAGTTTCTTTGCAGGCCTGATCTGGCTGAAGTACAACTTCTGCTCTAGGTGTGCTACATTGCCCTAGAGCTGAAAGGCACATCGTGCAGGCTTCTTTCCAAAGGGCGAGTTGGGCCCCAAAGCATCTTGCTTCCAGCTCTTTGGGAAGCTAAGAAACAACTCGCTGTGCCCAGTGCTCTTACAGCCTACCGGGAACATCTCTTCAAAGGCCTGTGAAACGCAGTTTCTTTGCAGGCCTGATCTGGCTGAAGTAGAACTTCTGCTCTGGGTGTGCTACATTGCTCTAGAGCTGAAAGGCACAACGCGCAGGCTTCTTTCCAAAGGGCGACTTGGGCCCCACAGAATCTTGCTTCCAGCTCTTTGGGAAGCTGATAAACAACTCGCTCTGCACAGTGCTCTTACAGCCTACCGGGAACATCTCTTCCAAAGGCCTGTGAAACGCAGTTTCTTTGCAGGCCTGATCTGGCTGAAGTAGAACTTCTGCTCTGGGTGTGCTACATTGCCCTAGAGCTGAAAGGCACAACGTGCAGGCTTCTTTCCAAAGGGCGAGTTGGGCCCCACAGCATCTTGCTTCCAGCTCTTTGGGAAGCTAAGAAACAACTCGCTCTGCACAGTGCTCTTACAGCCTACCGGGAACATCTCTTCCAAAGGCCTGTGAAACGCAGTTTCTTTGCAGGCCTGATCTGGCTGAAGTAGAACTTCTGCTCTGGGTCTGCTACTTTTCCCTAGAGCTGAAAGGCACATCGTGCAGGCTTCTTTCCAAAGAGCGAGATGGACCCCACAGCATCTTGCTTCCAGCTCTTTGGGAAGCTAAGAAACAGCTCGCTCTGCACAGTGCTCTAACAGCCTACCGGGAACATCTCTTCCAAAGGCCTGTGAAACGCAGTTTCTTTGCAGGCCTGATCTGGATGAAGTAGAACTTCTGCTCTGGGTGTGCTAAATTGCCCTAGAGCTGAAAGGCACAACGTGCAGGCTTCTGTCCAAAGGGCGAGTTGGGCCCCACAGCATCTTGCTTCCAGCTCTTTGGGAAGCTAAGAAACAACTCGCTCTGCACAGTGCTCTTACAGCCTACCGGGAACATCTCTTCCAAAGGCCTGTGAAACGCAGTTTCTTTGCAGGCCTGATCTGGATGAAGTACAACGTCTGCTCTGGGTGTGCTACATTGCCCTAGAGCTGAAAGGCACAACCTGCAGGCTTCTTTCCAAAGGGCGAGTTGGGCCCCACAGCATCTTGCTTCCAGCTCTTTGGCAAGCTAAGAAACAACTCGCTCTGCACAGTGCTCTTACAGCCTACCGGGAACATCTCTACCAAAGGCCTGTGAAACGCAGTTTCTTTGCAGGCCTGATCTGGCTGAAGTAGAACTTCTGCTCTGGGTGTGCTACATTGCCCTAGAGCTGAAAGGCACAACGTGCAGGCTTCTTTCCCAAGGGTGAGTTGGGTCCCACAGCATCTTGCTTCCAGCTATTGGGAAGCTGGGAAACAACTCGCTCTGCACAGTGCTCTTACAGCCTACCGGGAACATCTCTTCCAAAGGCCTGTGAAACGCAGTTTCTTTGCAGGCCTGATCTGGATGAAGTAGATCTTCTGCTCTGGGTGTGCTACATTGCCCTAGAGCTGAAAGGCACAGCGTGCAGGCTTCTTTCCAAAGGGCGAGTTGGGCCTCACAGCATCTTTCTTCCAGCTCTTTGGGAAGCTAAGAAACAACTCGCTCTGCACAGTGCTCTTACAGCCTACCGGGAACATCTCTTCCAAAGGCCTGTGAAACGCAGTTTCTTTGCAGGCCTGATGTGGTTGAAGTAGAACTTCTGCTCTGGGTGTGCTACATTGCCCTAGAGCTGAAAGGCACAACGTGCAGGCTTCTTTCCAAAGCGCGACTTTGGCCCCACAGCATCTTGCTTCCAGCTCTTGGGAAGCTGGGAAACAACTCGCTCTGCACAGTGCTCTTACAGCCTACCGGGAACATCACTTCCAAAGGCCTGTGAAACGCAGTTTCTTTGCAGCCTGATCTGGCTGAAGTAGAACTTCTGCTCTGCTTGTGCTACATTACCCTAGAGCTGAAAGGCACAGCGTGCAGGATTCTTTCCAAAGGGCGAGTTGGGCCCCACAGCATCTTGCTTCCAGCTCTTTGGGAAGCTAAGAAACAACTCGCTCTGCACAGTGCTCTTACAGCCTACCGGGAACATCTCTTCCAAAGGCCTGTGAAACGCAGTTTCTTCGCAGGCCTTATCAGCCCTAAGTAGAACTTCTGCTCTGGGTGTGCTACATTTCCCTAGATCTGAAAGGCACAAAGTGCAGGCTTCTTTCCAAAGGGAAACTTGGCCCCACAGCATCTTGCTTCCAGCTCTTTGGGAAGCTAAGAAACAACTCGCTCTGCACAGTGCTCTTACAGCCTACCGGGAACATCTCTTCCAAAGGCCTGCGAAACGCAGTTTCTTTGCAGGCCTGATCTGGCTGAAGTAGAACTTCTGCTCTGGGTGTGCCACATTGCCCTAGAGCTGAAAGGCACATCGTGCAGGCTTCTTTCCCAAGGGCGAGTTGGGTCCCACAGCATCTTGCTTCCAGCTCTTGGGAAGCTGGGAAACAACTCGCTCTGCACAGTGCTCTTACACCCTACCGGGAACATCTCTTCCAAAGGCCTGTGAAACGCAGTTTCTTTGCAGGCCTGATCTGGCTGAAGTAGAACTTCTGCTCTGGGTGTGCTACATTGCTCTAGAGCTGAAAGGCACATCGTGCAGGCTTCTTTCCAAAGGGCGAGACGGGCCCCACAGCATCTTGCTTCCAGCTCTTTGGGAAGCTAAGAAACAACTCGCTCTGCACAGTGCTCTTACAGCCTACCGGGAACTTCTCTTCCAAAGGCCTGTGAAACGCAGTTTCTTTGCAGGCCTGATCTGGCTGACGTAGAACTTCTGCTCTAGGTGTGCTACATTGCCCTAGAGCTGAAAGGCACAACGTGCAGGCTTCTTTCCAAAGGGCGAGTTGGGCCCCAAAGCATCTTGCTTCCAGCTCTTTGGGAAGCTAAGACACAACTCGCTGTGCCCAGTGCTCTTACAGCCTACCGGGAACATCTCTTCCAAAGGCCTGTGAAACGCAGTTTCTTTGCAGGCCTGATCTGGCTGAAGTAGAACTTCTGCTCTGGGTGTGCTACATTGCTCTAGAGCTGAAAGGCACAACGCGCAGGCTTCTTTCCAAAGGGCGACTTGGGCCCCACACAATCTTGCTTCCAGCTCTTTGGGAAGCTGAGAAACAACTCGCTCTGCACAGTGCTCTTACAGCCTACCGGGAACATCTCTTGCAAAGGCCTGTGAAACGCAGTTTCTTTGCAGGCCTGATCTGGCTGAAGTAGAACTTCTGCTCTGGGTGTGCTACATTGCCCTAGAGCTGAAAGGCACAACGTGCAGGCTTCTTTCCAAAGGGCGAGTTGGGCCCCACAGCATCTTGCTTCCAGCTCTTTGGGAAGCTAAGAAACAACTCGCTCTGCACAGTGCTCTTACAGCCTACCGGGAACATGTCTTCCAAAGGCCTGTGAAACGCAGTTTCTTTGCAGGCCTGATCTGGCTGAAGTAGAACTTCTGCTCTGGGTGTGCTACATTGCCCTAGAGCTGAAAGGCACAACGTGCAGGGTTCTTTCCCAAGGGCGAGTTGGGCCCCACAGCATCTTGCTTCCAGCTCTTTGGGAAGCTAAGAAACAACTCGCTCTGCACAGTGCTCTTACTGCCTACCGGGAACATCTCTTCCAAAGGCCTGTGAAACTCCGTTTCTTTGCAGGCCTGATCTGGCTGAAGTAGAAATTCTGCTCTGGGTGTGCTACATTGCCCTAGAGCTGAAAGGCACATCGTGCAGGATTCTTTCCAAAGGGCGAGATGGGCCCCACAGCATCTTGATTCCAGCTCTTTGGGAAGCTAAGAAACAGCTCGCTCTGGACAGTGCTCTTACAGCCTACCGGGAACATCTCTTCCAAAGGCCTGTGAAACGCAGTTTCTTTGCAGGCCTGATCTGGATGAAGTACAACGTCTGCTCTGGGTGTGCTACATTGCCCTAGAGCTGAAAGGCACAACGTGCAGGCTTCTTTCCAAAGGGCGAGTTGGGCCCCAAGGCATCTTGCTTCCAGGTCTTTGGGAAGCTAAGAAACAACTCGCTGTGCCCAGTGCTCTTACAGCCTACCGGGAACATCTCTTCCAAAGGCCTGTGAAACGCAGTTTCTTTGCAGGCCTGATCTGGCTGAAGTAGAACTTCTGCTCTGGGTGTGCTACATTGCTCTAGAGCTGAAAGGCACAACGCGCAGGCTTCTTTCCAAAGGGCGACTTGGGCCCCACAGAATCTTGCTTCCAGCTCTTTGGGAAGCTGAGAAACAACTCGCTCTGCACAGTGCTCTTACAGCCTACCGGGAACATCCCTTCCAAAGGCCTATGAAACGCAGTTTCTTTGCAGGCCTGATCTGACTGAAGTAGAACTTCTGCTCTGGGTGTGCTACATTGCCCTAGAGCTGAAAGGCACAACGTGCAGGCTTCTTTCCCAAGGGCAAGTTGGCCCCACAGCATCTTGCCTCCAGCTCTTTGGGAAGCTAAGAAACAACTCGCTCTGCACAGTGCTCTTACTGCCTACCGGGAACATCTCTTCCAAAGGCCTGTGAAACGCCGTTTCTTTGCAGGCCTGATCTGGCTGAAGTAGAACTTCTGCTCTGGGTGTGCTACATTGCCCTAGAGCTGAAAGGCACATCGTGCAGGATTCTTTCCAAAGGGCGAGATGGGCCCCACAGCATCTTGATTCCAGCTCTTTGGGAAGCTAAGAAACAGCTCGCTCTGCACAGTGCTCTTACAGCCTACCGGGAACATCTCTTCCAAAGGCCTGTGAAACGCAGTTTCTTTGCAGGCCTGATCTGGCGGAAGTAGAACTTCTGCTCTGGGTGTGCTACATTGCCCTAGAGCTTAGAGCCACAACGTGCAGGCTTCTTTTCAAAGGGCGAGTTGGGACCCACAGCATCTTGCTTCCAGCTCTTTGGGAAGCTAAGAAACAACTCG
This sequence comes from Equus caballus, assembly GCF_041296265.1. Taxonomy (NCBI): domain Eukaryota; kingdom Metazoa; phylum Chordata; class Mammalia; order Perissodactyla; family Equidae; genus Equus; species Equus caballus. The sequence continues at coordinate 26,370,473 of NC_091687.1, forward strand.
CTCTGCACAGTGCTCTTGCAGCCTAGTGGGAACATCACTTCCAAAGGCCTGTGAAACGCAGTTTCTTTGCAGGCCTGATCTGGCTGAAGTAGGACTTCTGCTCTGGGTGTGCTACTTTGCCCTAGAGCTGAAAGGCACAACGTGCAGGCTTCTTTCCAAAGGGCGAGTTGGGCCCCACAGCATCGTGCTTTCGGTCTTTGGGAAGCTAAGAAACAACTCGCTCTGCAGTGTGCTCTTACAGCCTACCGGGAACATCTCTTCCAAAGGCCTGTGAAACGCAGTTTCTTTGCAGGCCTGATCTGGATGAAGTACAACGTCTGCTCTGGGTGTGCTACATTGCCCTAGAGCTGAAAGGCACAACGTGCAGGCTTCTTTCCAAAGGGAGACTTGGCCCCACAGCATCTTGCTTCCAGCTCTTTGGGAAGCTAAGAAACAACTCGCTCTGCACAGTGCTCTTACAGCCTACGGGGAACATCTCTCACAAAGGCCTGTGAAACGCAGTTTCTTTGCAGGCCTGATCTGGCTGAAGTACAACTTCTGCTCTGGGTGTGCTACATTGCCCTAGAGCTGAAAGGCACAACGTTCAGGCTTCTTTCCAAAGGGCGAGTTGCGCCGCACTGCATCTTGCTTCCAGCTCTTTGGGAAGCCAGGAAACAACTCGCTCTGCACAGTGCTCTTACAGCCTACCGGGAACATCACTTCCAAAGGCCTGTGAAACGCAGTTTCTTTGCAGGCCTGATCTGGCTGAAGTACAACTTCTGCTCTGGGTGTGCTACATTGCCCTAGAGCTGAAAGGCACATCGTGCAGGCTTCTTTCCAAAGGGCGAGTTGGGCCCCACAGCATCTTGCTTCCAGCTCTTTGGGAAGCTAAGAAACAACTCGCTCTGCACAGTGCTCTTACAGCCTACCGGGAACATCTCTTCCAAAGGCCTGTGAAACGCAGTTTCTTCGCAGGCCTTATCTGCCCTAAGTAGAACTTCTGCTCTGGGTGTGCTACATTTCCCTGGAGCTGAAATGCGCAAAGTGCAGGCTTCTTTCCAAAGGGAGACTTGGCCCCACAGGATCTTGCTTCCAGCTCTTTGGGAAGCTAAGAAACAACTCGCTCTGCACATTGCTCTTACAGCCTACTGGAAACATCTCTTCCAAAGGCCTGTGAAACGCCGTTTCTTTGCAGGCCTGATCTGGCTGAAGTAGAACTTCTGCTCTGGGTGTGCTACATTGCCCTAGAGCTGGAATGCACAACGTGCAGGCTTCTTTCCAAAGGGCGAGTTGGGCCCCACAGCATCGTGCTTTCGGGTCTTTGGGAAGCTAAGAAACAACTCGCTCTGCAGTGTGCTCTTACAGCCTACCGGGAACATCTCTTCCAAAGGCCTGTGAAACGCAGTTCCTTTGCAGGCCTGATCTGGATGTAGTACAACGTCTGCTCTGGGTGTGCTACATTGCCCTAGAGCTGAAAGGCACAACGTGCAGGCTTCTTTCCAAAGGGCGAGTTGGGCCCCAAGCATCTTGCTTCCAGCTCTTTGGGAAGCTAAGAAACAACTCGCTCTGCCCAGTGCTCTTACAGCCTACCGGGAACATCTCTTCCAAAGGCCTGTGAAACTCCGTTTCTTTGCAGGCCTCATCTGGCTGAAGTAGAACTTCTGCTCTGGGTGTGCTACATTGCTCTAGAGCTGAAAGGCACAACGCGCAGGCTTCTTTCCAAAGGGCGACTTGGGCCCCACAGAATCTTGCTTCCAGCTCTTTGGGAAGCTGTGAAACAACTCGCTCTGCACAGTGCTCTTACAGCCTACCGGGAACCTCTCTTCCAAAGGCCTGTGAAACGCAGTTTCTTTGCAGGCCTGATGTGGATGAAGTACAACTTCTGCTCTGGGTGTGCTACATTGCCCTAGAGCTGAAAGGCCCAACGTGCAGGCTTCTTTCCAAAGGGCGAGTTGGGCCCCACAGCATCTTGCTTCCAGCTCTTTGGGAAGCTAAGAAACAACTCGCTCTGCACAGTGCTCTTACAGCCTACCGGGAACATCTCTTCCAAAGGCCTGTGAAACGCAGTTTCTTTGCAGGCCTGATCTGGCTGAAGTAGAACTTCTGCTCTGGGTCTGCTACTTTTCCCTAGAGCTGAAAGGCACATCGTGCAGGCTTCTTTCCAAAGAGCGAGATGGGCCCCACAGCATCTTGCTTCCAGCTCTTTGGGAAGCTAAGAAACAGCTCGCTCTGCACAGTGCTCTAACAGCCTACCGGGAACATCTCTTCCAAAGGCCTGTGAAATGCAGTTTCTTTGCAGGCCTGATCTGGATGATGTAGAACTTCTGCACTGGGTGTGCTAAATTGCCCTAGAGCTGAAAGGCACAACGTGCAGGCTTCTGTCCAAAGGGCGAGTTGGGCCCCACAGCACCTTGCTTCCAGCTCTTTGGGAAGCTAAGAAACAACTCGCTCTGCACAGTGCTCTTACAGCCTACCCGGAACATCTCTTCCAAAGGCCTGTGAAACGCAGTTTCTTTGCAGGCCTGATCTAGATGAAGTACAACGTCTGCTCTGGGTGTGCTACATTGCCCTAGAGCTGAAAGGCACAACCTGCAGGCTTCTTTCCAAAGGGCGAGTTGGGCCCCATAGCATCTTGCTTCCAGCTCTTTGGCAAGCTAAGAAACAACTCGCTCTGCACAGTGCTCTTACAGCCTACCGGGAACATCTCTACCAAAGGCCTGTGAAACGCAGTTTCTTTGCAGGCCTGATCTGGCTGAAGTAGATCTTCTGCTCTGGGTGTGCTACATTGCCCTGGAGCTGAAAGGCACAGCGTGCAGGCTTCTTTCCAAAGGGCGAGTTGGGCCTCACAGCATCTTGCTTCCAGCTCTTTGGGAAGCTAAGAAACAACTCGCTCTGCACAGTGCTCTTACAGCCTACCGGGAACATCTCTTCCAAAGGCCTGTGGAACGCAGTTTCTTTGCAGGCCTGATCTGGCTGAAGTAGAACTTCTGCTCTGGGTGTGCTACATTGCCCTAGAGCTGAAAGGGACAACGTGCAGGCTTCTTTCCAAAGCGCGACTTTGGCCCCACAGCATCTTGCTTCCAGCTCTTGGGAAGCTGGGAAACAACTCGCTCTGCACAGTGCTCTTACAGCCTACCGGGAACATCACTTCCAAAGGCCTGTGAAACGCAGTTCCTTTGCAGGCCTGATCTGGATGAAGTACAACTTCTGCTCTGGGTGTGCCACATTGCCTTAGAGCTGAAAGGCACATGGTGCAGGCTTCTTTCCCAAGGGCGAGTTGGGTCCCACAGCATCTTGCTTCCAGCTGTTTGGGAAGCTGGGAAAAAACTCGCTCTGCACAGTGCTCTTACAGCCTACCGGGAACATCTCTTCCAAAGGCCTGTGAAACGCAGTTTCTTCGCAGGCCTTATCTGCCCTAAGTAGAACTTCTGCTCTGGGTGTGCTACATTGCCCTAGAGCTGAAAGGCACAACGCGCAGGCTTCTTTCCAAAGGGCGACTTGGGCCCCACAGAATCTTGCTTCCAGCTCTTTGGGAAGCTGAGAAACAACTCGCTCTGAACAGTGCTCTTACAGCCTACCGGAAACATCTCTTCCAAAGGCCTGTGAAACGCAGTTTCTTTGCAGGCCTGATCCGGATGAAGTACAACGTCTGCTCTGGGTGTGCTACATTGCCCTAGAGCTGAAAGGCACAACGTGCAGGCTTCTTTCCAAAGGGCGAGTTGGGCCCCAAGCATCTTGCTTCCAGCTCTTTGGGAAGCTAAGAAACAACTCGCTCTGCACAGTGCTCTTACAGCCTACCGGGAACATCTCTTCCAAAGGCCTGCGAAACGCAGTTTCTTTGCAGGCCTGATCTGGCTGAAGTAGAACTTCTGCTCTGGGTGTGCTACATTGCTCTAGAGCTGAAAGGCACAACGCGCAGGCTTCTTTCCAAAGGGCGACTTGGGCCCCACAGAATCTTGCTTACAGCTCTTTGGGAAGCTGAGAAACAACTCGCTCTGCACAGTGCTCTTACAGCCTACCGGGAAAATCTGTTCCAAAGGCCTGTGAAACGCAGTTTCTTTGCAGGCCTGATCTGGCTGAAGTAGAACTTCTGCTCTGGGTGTGCTACATTGCTCTAGAGCTGAAAGGCACAACGCGCAGGCTTCTTTCCATAGGGCGACTTGGGCCCCACAGAATCTTGCTTCCAGCTCTTTGGGAAGCTGAGAAACAACTCGCTCTGAACAGTGCACTTACAGCCTACCGGAAGCATCTCTTCCAAAGGCCTGTGAAACGCAGTTTCTTTGCAGGCCTGATCTGGCTGAAGTAGAACTTCTGCTCTGGTTGTGCTACATTGCCCTAGAGCTGAAAGGCACAACCTGCAGGCTTCTTTCCAAAGGGCGAGTTGGGCCCCATAGCATCTTGCTTCCAGCTCTTTGGCAAGCTAAGAAACAACTCGCTCTGCACAGTGCTCTTACAGCCTACCGGGAACATCTCTACCAAAGGCCTGTGAAACGCAGTTTCTTTGCAGGCCTGATCTGGCTGAAGTAGAACTTCTGCTCTGGGTGTGCTACATTGCCCTAGAGCTGAAAGGCACAACGTGCAGGCTTCTTTCCCAAGGGTGAGTTGGGTCCCACAGCATCTTGCTTCCAGCTATTGGGAAGCTGGGAAACAACTCGCTGTGCCCAGTGCTCTTACAGCCTACCGGGAACATCTCTTCCAAAGGCCTGTGAAACGCAGTTTCTTTGCAGGCCTGATCTGGCTGAAGTAGAACTTCTGCTCTGGGTGTGCTACATTGCTCTAGAGCTGAAAGGCACAACGCGCAGGCTTCTTTCCAAAGGGCGACTTGGGCCCCACACAATCTTGCTTCCAGCTCTTTGGGAAGCTGAGAAACAACTCGCTCTGCACAGTGCTCTTACAGCCTACCGGGAACATCTCTTGCAAAGGCCTGTGAAACGCAGTTTCTTTGCAGGCCTGATCTGGCTGAAGTAGAACTTCTGCTCTGGGTGTGCTACATTGCCCTAGAGCTGAAAGGCACAACGTGCAGGCTTCTTTCCAAAGGGCGAGTTGGGCCCCACAGCATCTTGCTTCCAGCTCTTTGGGAAGCTAAGAAACAACTCGCTCTGCACAGTGCTCTTACAGCCTACCGGGAACATGTCTTCCAAAGGCCTGTGAAACGCAGTTTCTTTGCAGGCCTGATCTGGCTGAAGTAGAACTTCTGCTCTGGGTGTGCTACATTGCCCTAGAGCTGAAAGGCACAACCTGCAGGGTTCTTTCCCAAGGGCGAGTTGGGCCCCACAGCATCTTGCTTCCAGCTCTTTGGGAAGCTAAGAAACAACTCGCTCTGCACAGTGCTCTTACTGCCTACCGGGAACATCTCTTCCAAAGGCCTGTGAAACTCCGTTTCTTTGCAGGCCTGATCTGGCTGAAGTAGAAATTCTGCTCTGGGTGTGCTACATTGCCCTAGAGCTGAAAGGCACATCGTGCAGGATTCTTTCCAAAGGGCGAGATGGGCCCCACAGCATCTTGATTCCAGCTCTTTGGGAAGCTAAGAAACAGCTCGCTCTGGACAGTGCTCTTACAGCCTACCGGGAACATCTCTTCCAAAGGCCTGTGAAACGCAGTTTCTTTGCAGGCCTGATCTGGATGAAGTACAACGTCTGCTCTGGGTGTGCTACATTGCCCTAGAGCTGAAAGGCACAACGTGCAGGCTTCTTTCCAAAGGGCGAGTTGGGCCCCAAGGCATCTTGCTTCCAGGTCTTTGGGAAGCTAAGAAACAACTCGCTGTGCCCAGTGCTCTTACAGCCTACCGGGAACATCTCTTCCAAAGGCCTGTGAAACGCAGTTTCTTTGCAGGCCTGATCTGGCTGAAGTAGAACTTCTGCTCTGGGTGTGCTACATTGCTCTAGAGCTGAAAGGCACAACGCGCAGGCTTCTTTCCAAAGGGCGACTTGGGCCCCACAGAATCTTGCTTCCAGCTCTTTGGGAAGCTGAGAAACAACTCGCTCTGCACAGTGCTCTTACAGCCTACCGGGAACATCCCTTCCAAAGGCCTATGAAACGCAGTTTCTTTGCAGGCCTGATCTGACTGAAGTAGAACTTCTGCTCTGGGTGTGCTACATTGCCCTAGAGCTGAAAGGCACAACGTGCAGGCTTCTTTCCCAAGGGCAAGTTGGCCCCACAGCATCTTGCCTCCAGCTCTTTGGGAAGCTAAGAAACAACTCGCTCTGCACAGTGCTCTTACTGCCTACCGGGAACATCTCTTCCAAAGGCCTGTGAAACGCCGTTTCTTTGCAGGCCTGATCTGGCTGAAGTAGAACTTCTGCTCTGGGTGTGCTACATTGCCCTAGAGCTGAAAGGCACATCGTGCAGGATTCTTTCCAAAGGGCGAGATGGGCCCCACAGCATCTTGATTCCAGCTCTTTGGGAAGCTAAGAAACAGCTCGCTCTGCACAGTGCTCTTACAGCCTACCGGGAACATCTCTTCCAAAGGCCTGTGAAACGCAGTTTCTTTGCAGGCCTGATCTGGCGGAAGTAGAACTTCTGCTCTGGGTGTGCTACATTGCCCTAGAGCTTAGAGCCACAACGTGCAGGCTTCTTTTCAAAGGGCGAGTTGGGACCCACAGCATCTTGCTTCCAGCTCTTTGGGAAGCTAAGAAACAACTCGCTCTGCACAGTGCTCTTGCAGCCTAGTGGGAACATCACTTCCAAAGGCCTGTGAAACGCAGTTTCTTTGCAGGCCTGATCTGGCTGAAGTAGGACTTCTGCTCTGGGTGTGCTACTTTGCCCTAGAGCTGAAAGGCACAACGTGCAGGCTTCTTTCCAAAGGGCGAGTTGGGCCCCACAGCATCGTGCTTTCGGTCTTTGGGAAGCTAAGAAACAACTCGCTCTGCAGTGTGCTCTTACAGCCTACCGGGAACATCTCTTCCAAAGGCCTGTGAAACGCAGTTTCTTTGCAGGCCTGATCTGGATGAAGTACAACGTCTGCTCTGGGTGTGCTACATTGCCCTAGAGCTGAAAGGCACAACGTGCAGGCTTCTTTCCAAAGGGAGACTTGGCCCCACAGCATCTTGCTTCCAGCTCTTTGGGAAGCTAAGAAACAACTCGCTCTGCACAGTGCTCTTACAGCCTACGGGGAACATCTCTCACAAAGGCCTGTGAAACGCAGTTTCTTTGCAGGCCTGATCTGGCTGAAGTACAACTTCTGCTCTGGGTGTGCTACATTGCCCTAGAGCTGAAAGGCACAACGTTCAGGCTTCTTTCCAAAGGGCGAGTTGCGCCGCACTGCATCTTGCTTCCAGCTCTTTGGGAAGCCAGGAAACAACTCGCTCTGCACAGTGCTCTTACAGCCTACCGGGAACATCACTTCCAAAGGCCTGTGAAACGCAGTTTCTTTGCAGGCCTGATCTGGCTGAAGTACAACTTCTGCTCTGGGTGTGCTACATTGCCCTAGAGCTGAAAGGCACATCGTGCAGGCTTCTTTCCAAAGGGCGAGTTGGGCCCCACAGCATCTTGCTTCCAGCTCTTTGGGAAGCTAAGAAACAACTCGCTCTGCACAGTGCTCTTACAGCCTACCGGGAACATCTCTTCCAAAGGCCTGTGAAACGCAGTTTCTTCGCAGGCCTTATCTGCCCTAAGTAGAACTTCTGCTCTGGGTGTGCTACATTTCCCTGGAGCTGAAATGCGCAAAGTGCAGGCTTCTTTCCAAAGGGAGACTTGGCCCCACAGGATCTTGCTTCCAGCTCTTTGGGAAGCTAAGAAACAACTCGCTCTGCACATTGCTCTTACAGCCTACTGGAAACATCTCTTCCAAAGGCCTGTGAAACGCCGTTTCTTTGCAGGCCTGATCTGGCTGAAGTAGAACTTCTGCTCTGGGTGTGCTACATTGCCCTAGAGCTGGAATGCACAACGTGCAGGCTTCTTTCCAAAGGGCGAGTTGGGCCCCACAGCATCGTGCTTTCGGGTCTTTGGGAAGCTAAGAAACAACTCGCTCTGCAGTGTGCTCTTACAGCCTACCGGGAACATCTCTTCCAAAGGCCTGTGAAACGCAGTTCCTTTGCAGGCCTGATCTGGATGTAGTACAACGTCTGCTCTGGGTGTGCTACATTGCCCTAGAGCTGAAAGGCACAACGTGCAGGCTTCTTTCCAAAGGGCGAGTTGGGCCCCAAGCATCTTGCTTCCAGCTCTTTGGGAAGCTAAGAAACAACTCGCTCTGCCCAGTGCTCTTACAGCCTACCGGGAACATCTCTTCCAAAGGCCTGTGAAACTCCGTTTCTTTGCAGGCCTCATCTGGCTGAAGTAGAACTTCTGCTCTGGGTGTGCTACATTGCTCTAGAGCTGAAAGGCACAACGCGCAGGCTTCTTTCCAAAGGGCGACTTGGGCCCCACAGAATCTTGCTTCCAGCTCTTTGGGAAGCTGTGAAACAACTCGCTCTGCACAGTGCTCTTACAGCCTACCGGGAACCTCTCTTCCAAAGGCCTGTGAAACGCAGTTTCTTTGCAGGCCTGATGTGGATGAAGTACAACTTCTGCTCTGGGTGTGCTACATTGCCCTAGAGCTGAAAGGCCCAACGTGCAGGCTTCTTTCCAAAGGGCGAGTTGGGCCCCACAGCATCTTGCTTCCAGCTCTTTGGGAAGCTAAGAAACAACTCGCTCTGCACAGTGCTCTTACAGCCTACCGGGAACATCTCTTCCAAAGGCCTGTGAAACGCAGTTTCTTTGCAGGCCTGATCTGGCTGAAGTAGAACTTCTGCTCTGGGTCTGCTACTTTTCCCTAGAGCTGAAAGGCACATCGTGCAGGCTTCTTTCCAAAGAGCGAGATGGGCCCCACAGCATCTTGCTTCCAGCTCTTTGGGAAGCTAAGAAACAGCTCGCTCTGCACAGTGCTCTAACAGCCTACCGGGAACATCTCTTCCAAAGGCCTGTGAAATGCAGTTTCTTTGCAGGCCTGATCTGGATGATGTAGAACTTCTGCACTGGGTGTGCTAAATTGCCCTAGAGCTGAAAGGCACAACGTGCAGGCTTCTGTCCAAAGGGCGAGTTGGGCCCCACAGCACCTTGCTTCCAGCTCTTTGGGAAGCTAAGAAACAACTCGCTCTGCACAGTGCTCTTACAGCCTACCCGGAACATCTCTTCCAAAGGCCTGTGAAACGCAGTTTCTTTGCAGGCCTGATCTAGATGAAGTACAACGTCTGCTCTGGGTGTGCTACATTGCCCTAGAGCTGAAAGGCACAACCTGCAGGCTTCTTTCCAAAGGGCGAGTTGGGCCCCATAGCATCTTGCTTCCAGCTCTTTGGCAAGCTAAGAAACAACTCGCTCTGCACAGTGCTCTTACAGCCTACCGGGAACATCTCTACCAAAGGCCTGTGAAACGCAGTTTCTTTGCAGGCCTGATCTGGCTGAAGTAGATCTTCTGCTCTGGGTGTGCTACATTGCCCTGGAGCTGAAAGGCACAGCGTGCAGGCTTCTTTCCAAAGGGCGAGTTGGGCCTCACAGCATCTTGCTTCCAGCTCTTTGGGAAGCTAAGAAACAACTCGCTCTGCACAGTGCTCTTACAGCCTACCGGGAACATCTCTTCCAAAGGCCTGTGGAACGCAGTTTCTTTGCAGGCCTGATCTGGCTGAAGTAGAACTTCTGCTCTGGGTGTGCTACATTGCCCTAGAGCTGAAAGGGACAACGTGCAGGCTTCTTTCCAAAGCGCGACTTTGGCCCCACAGCATCTTGCTTCCAGCTCTTGGGAAGCTGGGAAACAACTCGCTCTGCACAGTGCTCTTACAGCCTACCGGGAACATCACTTCCAAAGGCCTGTGAAACGCAGTTCCTTTGCAGGCCTGATCTGGATGAAGTACAACTTCTGCTCTGGGTGTGCCACATTGCCTTAGAGCTGAAAGGCACATGGTGCAGGCTTCTTTCCCAAGGGCGAGTTGGGTCCCACAGCATCTTGCTTCCAGCTGTTTGGGAAGCTGGGAAAAAACTCGCTCTGCACAGTGCTCTTACAGCCTACCGGGAACATCTCTTCCAAAGGCCTGTGAAACGCAGTTTCTTCGCAGGCCTTATCTGCCCTAAGTAGAACTTCTGCTCTGGGTGTGCTACATTGCCCTAGAGCTGAAAGGCACAACGCGCAGGCTTCTTTCCAAAGGGCGACTTGGGCCCCACAGAATCTTGCTTCCAGCTCTTTGGGAAGCTGAGAAACAACTCGCTCTGAACAGTGCTCTTACAGCCTACCGGAAACATCTCTTCCAAAGGCCTGTGAAACGCAGTTTCTTTGCAGGCCTGATCCGGATGAAGTACAACGTCTGCTCTGGGTGTGCTACATTGCCCTAGAGCTGAAAGGCACAACGTGCAGGCTTCTTTCCAAAGGGCGAGTTGGGCCCCAAGCATCTTGCTTCCAGCTCTTTGGGAAGCTAAGAAACAACTCGCTCTGCACAGTGCTCTTACAGCCTACCGGGAACATCTCTTCCAAAGGCCTGCGAAACGCAGTTTCTTTGCAGGCCTGATCTGGCTGAAGTAGAACTTCTGCTCTGGGTGTGCTACATTGCTCTAGAGCTGAAAGGCACAACGCGCAGGCTTCTTTCCAAAGGGCGACTTGGGCCCCACAGAATCTTGCTTACAGCTCTTTGGGAAGCTGAGAAACAACTCGCTCTGCACAGTGCTCTTACAGCCTACCGGGAAAATCTGTTCCAAAGGCCTGTGAAACGCAGTTTCTTTGCAGGCCTGATCTGGCTGAAGTAGAACTTCTGCTCTGGGTGTGCTACATTGCTCTAGAGCTGAAAGGCACAACGCGCAGGCTTCTTTCCATAGGGCGACTTGGGCCCCACAGAATCTTGCTTCCAGCTCTTTGGGAAGCTGAGAAACAACTCGCTCTGAACAGTGCACTTACAGCCTACCGGAAGCATCTCTTCCAAAGGCCTGTGAAACGCAGTTTCTTTGCAGGCCTGATCTGGCTGAAGTAGAACTTCTGCTCTGGTTGTGCTACATTGCCCTAGAGCTGAAAGGCACAACCTGCAGGCTTCTTTCCAAAGGGCGAGTTGGGCCCCATAGCATCTTGCTTCCAGCTCTTTGGCAAGCTAAGAAACAACTCGCTCTGCCCAGTGCTCTTACAGCCTACCGGGAACATCTCTTCCAAAGGCCTGTGAAACTCCGTTTCTTTGCAGGCCTCATCTGGCTGAAGTAGAACTTCTGCTCTGGGTGTGCTACATTGCTCTAGAGCTGAAAGGCACAACGCGCAGGCTTCTTTCCAAAGGGCGACTTGGGCCCCACAGAATCTTGCTTCCAGCTCTTTGGGAAGCTGTGAAACAACTCGCTCTGCACAGTGCTCTTACAGCCTACCGGGAACCTCTCTTCCAAAGGCCTGTGAAACGCAGTTTCTTTGCAGGCCTGATGTGGATGAAGTACAACTTCTGCTCTGGGTGTGCTACATTGCCCTAGAGCTGAAAGGCCCAACGTGCAGGCTTCTTTCCAAAGGGCGAGTTGGGCCCCACAGCATCTTGCTTCCAGCTCTTTGGGAAGCTAAGAAACAACTCGCTCTGCACAGTGCTCTTACAGCCTACCGGGAACATCTCTTCCAAAGGCCTGTGAAACGCAGTTTCTTTGCAGGCCTGATCTGGCTGAAGTAGAACTTCTGCTCTGGGTCTGCTACTTTTCCCTAGAGCTGAAAGGCACATCGTGCAGGCTTCTTTCCAAAGAGCGAGATGGGCCCCACAGCATCTTGCTTCCAGCTCTTTGGGAAGCTAAGAAACAGCTCGCTCTGCACAGTGCTCTAACAGCCTACCGGGAACATCTCTTCCAAAGGCCTGTGAAATGCAGTTTCTTTGCAGGCCTGATCTGGATGATGTAGAACTTCTGCACTGGGTGTGCTAAATTGCCCTAGAGCTGAAAGGCACAACGTGCAGGCTTCTGTCCAAAGGGCGAGTTGGGCCCCACAGCACCTTGCTTCCAGCTCTTTGGGAAGCTAAGAAACAACTCGCTCTGCACAGTGCTCTTACAGCCTACCCGGAACATCTCTTCCAAAGGCCTGTGAAACGCAGTTTCTTTGCAGGCCTGATCTAGATGAAGTACAACGTCTGCTCTGGGTGTGCTACATTGCCCTAGAGCTGAAAGGCACAACCTGCAGGCTTCTTTCCAAAGGGCGAGTTGGGCCCCATAGCATCTTGCTTCCAGCTCTTTGGCAAGCTAAGAAACAACTCGCTCTGCACAGTGCTCTTACAGCCTACCGGGAACATCTCTACCAAAGGCCTGTGAAACGCAGTTTCTTTGCAGGCCTGATCTGGCTGAAGTAGATCTTCTGCTCTGGGTGTGCTACATTGCCCTGGAGCTGAAAGGCACAGCGTGCAGGCTTCTTTCCAAAGGGCGAGTTGGGCCTCACAGCATCTTGCTTCCAGCTCTTTGGGAAGCTAAGAAACAACTCGCTCTGCACAGTGCTCTTACAGCCTACCGGGAACATCTCTTCCAAAGGCCTGTGGAACGCAGTTTCTTTGCAGGCCTGATCTGGCTGAAGTAGAACTTCTGCTCTGGGTGTGCTACATTGCCCTAGAGCTGAAAGGGACAACGTGCAGGCTTCTTTCCAAAGCGCGACTTTGGCCCCACAGCATCTTGCTTCCAGCTCTTGGGAAGCTGGGAAACAACTCGCTCTGCACAGTGCTCTTACAGCCTACCGGGAACATCACTTCCAAAGGCCTGTGAAACGCAGTTCCTTTGCAGGCCTGATCTGGATGAAGTACAACTTCTGCTCTGGGTGTGCCACATTGCCTTAGAGCTGAAAGGCACATGGTGCAGGCTTCTTTCCCAAGGGCGAGTTGGGTCCCACAGCATCTTGCTTCCAGCTGTTTGGGAAGCTGGGAAAAAACTCGCTCTGCACAGTGCTCTTACAGCCTACCGGGAACATCTCTTCCAAAGGCCTGTGAAACGCAGTTTCTTCGCAGGCCTTATCTGCCCTAAGTAGAACTTCTGCTCTGGGTGTGCTACATTGCCCTAGAGCTGAAAGGCACAACGCGCAGGCTTCTTTCCAAAGGGCGACTTGGGCCCCACAGAATCTTGCTTCCAGCTCTTTGGGAAGCTGAGAAACAACTCGCTCTGAACAGTGCTCTTACAGCCTACCGGAAACATCTCTTCCAAAGGCCTGTGAAACGCAGTTTCTTTGCAGGCCTGATCCGGATGAAGTACAACGTCTGCTCTGGGTGTGCTACATTGCCCTAGAGCTGAAAGGCACAACGTGCAGGCTTCTTTCCAAAGGGCGAGTTGGGCCCCAAGCATCTTGCTTCCAGCTCTTTGGGAAGCTAAGAAACAACTCGCTCTGCACAGTGCTCTTACAGCCTACCGGGAACATCTCTTCCAAAGGCCTGCGAAACGCAGTTTCTTTGCAGGCCTGATCTGGCTGAAGTAGAACTTCTGCTCTGGGTGTGCTACATTGCTCTAGAGCTGAAAGGCACAACGCGCAGGCTTCTTTCCAAAGGGCGACTTGGGCCCCACAGAATCTTGCTTACAGCTCTTTGGGAAGCTGAGAAACAACTCGCTCTGCACAGTGCTCTTACAGCCTACCGGGAAAATCTGTTCCAAAGGCCTGTGAAACGCAGTTTCTTTGCAGGCCTGATCTGGCTGAAGTAGAACTTCTGCTCTGGGTGTGCTACATTGCTCTAGAGCTGAAAGGCACAACGCGCAGGCTTCTTTCCATAGGGCGACTTGGGCCCCACAGAATCTTGCTTCCAGCTCTTTGGGAAGCTGAGAAACAACTCGCTCTGAACAGTGCACTTACAGCCTACCGGAAGCATCTCTTCCAAAGGCCTGTGAAACGCAGTTTCTTTGCAGGCCTGATCTGGCTGAAGTAGAACTTCTGCTCTGGTTGTGCTACATTGCCCTAGAGCTGAAAGGCACAACCTGCAGGCTTCTTTCCAAAGGGCGAGTTGGGCCCCATAGCATCTTGCTTCCAGCTCTTTGGCAAGCTAAGAAACAACTCGCTCTGCACAGTGCTCTTACAGCCTACCGGGAACATCTCTACCAAAGGCCTGTGAAACGCAGTTTCTTTGCAGGCCTGATCTGGCTGAAGTAGAACTTCTGCTCTGGGTGTGCTACATTGCCCTAGAGCTGAAAGGCACAACGTGCAGGCTTCTTTCCCAAGGGTGAGTTGGGTCCCACAGCATCTTGCTTCCAGCTATTGGGAAGCTGGGAAACAACTCGCTGTGCCCAGTGCTCTTACAGCCTACCGGGAACATCTCTTCCAAAGGCCTGTGAAACGCAGTTTCTTTGCAGGCCTGATCTGGCTGAAGTAGAACTTCTGCTCTGGGTGTGCTACATTGCTCTAGAGCTGAAAGGCACAACGCGCAGGCTTCTTTCCAAAGGGCGACTTGGGCCCCACACAATCTTGCTTCCAGCTCTTTGGGAAGCTGAGAAACAACTCGCTCTGCACAGTGCTCTTACAGCCTACCGGGAACATCTCTTGCAAAGGCCTGTGAAACGCAGTTTCTTTGCAGGCCTGATCTGGCTGAAGTAGAACTTCTGCTCTGGGTGTGCTACATTGCCCTAGAGCTGAAAGGCACAACGTGCAGGCTTCTTTCCAAAGGGCGAGTTGGGCCCCACAGCATCTTGCTTCCAGCTCTTTGGGAAGCTAAGAAACAACTCGCTCTGCACAGTGCTCTTACAGCCTACCGGGAACATGTCTTCCAAAGGCCTGTGAAACGCAGTTTCTTTGCAGGCCTGATCTGGCTGAAGTAGAACTTCTGCTCTGGGTGTGCTACATTGCCCTAGAGCTGAAAGGCACAACCTGCAGGGTTCTTTCCCAAGGGCGAGTTGGGCCCCACAGCATCTTGCTTCCAGCTCTTTGGGAAGCTAAGAAACAACTCGCTCTGCACAGTGCTCTTACTGCCTACCGGGAACATCTCTTCCAAAGGCCTGTGAAACTCCGTTTCTTTGCAGGCCTGATCTGGCTGAAGTAGAAATTCTGCTCTGGGTGTGCTACATTGCCCTAGAGCTGAAAGGCACATCGTGCAGGATTCTTTCCAAAGGGCGAGATGGGCCCCACAGCATCTTGATTCCAGCTCTTTGGGAAGCTAAGAAACAGCTCGCTCTGGACAGTGCTCTTACAGCCTACCGGGAACATCTCTTCCAAAGGCCTGTGAAACGCAGTTTCTTTGCAGGCCTGATCTGGATGAAGTACAACGTCTGCTCTGGGTGTGCTACATTGCCCTAGAGCTGAAAGGCACAACGTGCAGGCTTCTTTCCAAAGGGCGAGTTGGGCCCCAAGGCATCTTGCTTCCAGGTCTTTGGGAAGCTAAGAAACAACTCGCTGTGCCCAGTGCTCTTACAGCCTACCGGGAACATCTCTTCCAAAGGCCTGTGAAACGCAGTTTCTTTGCAGGCCTGATCTGGCTGAAGTAGAACTTCTGCTCTGGGTGTGCTACATTGCTCTAGAGCTGAAAGGCACAACGCGCAGGCTTCTTTCCAAAGGGCGACTTGGGCCCCACAGAATCTTGCTTCCAGCTCTTTGGGAAGCTGAGAAACAACTCGCTCTGCACAGTGCTCTTACAGCCTACCGGGAACATCCCTTCCAAAGGCCTATGAAACGCAGTTTCTTTGCAGGCCTGATCTGACTGAAGTAGAACTTCTGCTCTGGGTGTGCTACATTGCCCTAGAGCTGAAAGGCACAACGTGCAGGCTTCTTTCCCAAGGGCAAGTTGGCCCCACAGCATCTTGCCTCCAGCTCTTTGGGAAGCTAAGAAACAACTCGCTCTGCACAGTGCTCTTACTGCCTACCGGGAACATCTCTTCCAAAGGCCTGTGAAACGCCGTTTCTTTGCAGGCCTGATCTGGCTGAAGTAGAACTTCTGCTCTGGGTGTGCTACATTGCCCTAGAGCTGAAAGGCACATCGTGCAGGATTCTTTCCAAAGGGCGAGATGGGCCCCACAGCATCTTGATTCCAGCTCTTTGGGAAGCTAAGAAACAGCTCGCTCTGCACAGTGCTCTTACAGCCTACCGGGAACATCTCTTCCAAAGGCCTGTGAAACGCAGTTTCTTTGCAGGCCTGATCTGGCGGAAGTAGAACTTCTGCTCTGGGTGTGCTACATTGCCCTAGAGCTTAGAGCCACAACGTGCAGGCTTCTTTTCAAAGGGCGAGTTGGGACCCACAGCATCTTGCTTCCAGCTCTTTGGGAAGCTAAGAAACAACTCGCTCTGCACAGTGCTCTTGCAGCCTAGTGGGAACATCACTTCCAAAGGCCTGTGAAACGCAGTTTCTTTGCAGGCCTGATCTGGCTGAAGTAGGACTTCTGCTCTGGGTGTGCTACTTTGCCCTAGAGCTGAAAGGCACAACGTGCAGGCTTCTTTCCAAAGGGCGAGTTGGGCCCCACAGCATCGTGCTTTCGGTCTTTGGGAAGCTAAGAAACAACTCGCTCTGCAGTGTGCTCTTACAGCCTACCGGGAACATCTCTTCCAAAGGCCTGTGAAACGCAGTTTCTTTGCAGGCCTGATCTGGATGAAGTACAACGTCTGCTCTGGGTGTGCTACATTGCCCTAGAGCTGAAAGGCACAACGTGCAGGCTTCTTTCCAAAGGGAGACTTGGCCCCACAGCATCTTGCTTCCAGCTCTTTGGGAAGCTAAGAAACAACTCGCTCTGCACAGTGCTCTTACAGCCTACGGGGAACATCTCTCACAAAGGCCTGTGAAACGCAGTTTCTTTGCAGGCCTGATCTGGCTGAAGTACAACTTCTGCTCTGGGTGTGCTACATTGCCCTAGAGCTGAAAGGCACAACGTTCAGGCTTCTTTCCAAAGGGCGAGTTGCGCCGCACTGCATCTTGCTTCCAGCTCTTTGGGAAGCCAGGAAACAACTCGCTCTGCACAGTGCTCTTACAGCCTACCGGGAACATCACTTCCAAAGGCCTGTGAAACGCAGTTTCTTTGCAGGCCTGATCTGGCTGAAGTACAACTTCTGCTCTGGGTGTGCTACATTGCCCTAGAGCTGAAAGGCACATCGTGCAGGCTTCTTTCCAAAGGGCGAGTTGGGCCCCACAGCATCTTGCTTCCAGCTCTTTGGGAAGCTAAGAAACAACTCGCTCTGCACAGTGCTCTTACAGCCTACCGGGAACATCTCTTCCAAAGGCCTGTGAAACGCAGTTTCTTCGCAGGCCTTATCTGCCCTAAGTAGAACTTCTGCTCTGGGTGTGCTACATTTCCCTGGAGCTGAAATGCGCAAAGTGCAGGCTTCTTTCCAAAGGGAGACTTGGCCCCACAGGATCTTGCTTCCAGCTCTTTGGGAAGCTAAGAAACAACTCGCTCTGCACATTGCTCTTACAGCCTACTGGAAACATCTCTTCCAAAGGCCTGTGAAACGCCGTTTCTTTGCAGGCCTGATCTGGCTGAAGTAGAACTTCTGCTCTGGGTGTGCTACATTGCCCTAGAGCTGGAATGCACAACGTGCAGGCTTCTTTCCAAAGGGCGAGTTGGGCCCCACAGCATCGTGCTTTCGGGTCTTTGGGAAGCTAAGAAACAACTCGCTCTGCAGTGTGCTCTTACAGCCTACCGGGAACATCTCTTCCAAAGGCCTGTGAAACGCAGTTCCTTTGCAGGCCTGATCTGGATGTAGTACAACGTCTGCTCTGGGTGTGCTACATTGCCCTAGAGCTGAAAGGCACAACGTGCAGGCTTCTTTCCAAAGGGCGAGTTGGGCCCCAAGCATCTTGCTTCCAGCTCTTTGGGAAGCTAAGAAACAACTCGCTCTGCCCAGTGCTCTTACAGCCTACCGGGAACATCTCTTCCAAAGGCCTGTGAAACTCCGTTTCTTTGCAGGCCTCATCTGGCTGAAGTAGAACTTCTGCTCTGGGTGTGCTACATTGCTCTAGAGCTGAAAGGCACAACGCGCAGGCTTCTTTCCAAAGGGCGACTTGGGCCCCACAGAATCTTGCTTCCAGCTCTTTGGGAAGCTGTGAAACAACTCGCTCTGCACAGTGCTCTTACAGCCTACCGGGAACCTCTCTTCCAAAGGCCTGTGAAACGCAGTTTCTTTGCAGGCCTGATGTGGATGAAGTACAACTTCTGCTCTGGGTGTGCTACATTGCCCTAGAGCTGAAAGGCCCAACGTGCAGGCTTCTTTCCAAAGGGCGAGTTGGGCCCCACAGCATCTTGCTTCCAGCTCTTTGGGAAGCTAAGAAACAACTCGCTCTGCACAGTGCTCTTACAGCCTACCGGGAACATCTCTTCCAAAGGCCTGTGAAACGCAGTTTCTTTGCAGGCCTGATCTGGCTGAAGTAGAACTTCTGCTCTGGGTCTGCTACTTTTCCCTAGAGCTGAAAGGCACATCGTGCAGGCTTCTTTCCAAAGAGCGAGATGGGCCCCACAGCATCTTGCTTCCAGCTCTTTGGGAAGCTAAGAAACAGCTCGCTCTGCACAGTGCTCTAACAGCCTACCGGGAACATCTCTTCCAAAGGCCTGTGAAATGCAGTTTCTTTGCAGGCCTGATCTGGATGATGTAGAACTTCTGCACTGGGTGTGCTAAATTGCCCTAGAGCTGAAAGGCACAACGTGCAGGCTTCTGTCCAAAGGGCGAGTTGGGCCCCACAGCACCTTGCTTCCAGCTCTTTGGGAAGCTAAGAAACAACTCGCTCTGCACAGTGCTCTTACAGCCTACCCGGAACATCTCTTCCAAAGGCCTGTGAAACGCAGTTTCTTTGCAGGCCTGATCTAGATGAAGTACAACGTCTGCTCTGGGTGTGCTACATTGCCCTAGAGCTGAAAGGCACAACCTGCAGGCTTCTTTCCAAAGGGCGAGTTGGGCCCCATAGCATCTTGCTTCCAGCTCTTTGGCAAGCTAAGAAACAACTCGCTCTGCACAGTGCTCTTACAGCCTACCGGGAACATCTCTACCAAAGGCCTGTGAAACGCAGTTTCTTTGCAGGCCTGATCTGGCTGAAGTAGATCTTCTGCTCTGGGTGTGCTACATTGCCCTGGAGCTGAAAGGCACAGCGTGCAGGCTTCTTTCCAAAGGGCGAGTTGGGCCTCACAGCATCTTGCTTCCAGCTCTTTGGGAAGCTAAGAAACAACTCGCTCTGCACAGTGCTCTTACAGCCTACCGGGAACATCTCTTCCAAAGGCCTGTGGAACGCAGTTTCTTTGCAGGCCTGATCTGGCTGAAGTAGAACTTCTGCTCTGGGTGTGCTACATTGCCCTAGAGCTGAAAGGGACAACGTGCAGGCTTCTTTCCAAAGCGCGACTTTGGCCCCACAGCATCTTGCTTCCAGCTCTTGGGAAGCTGGGAAACAACTCGCTCTGCACAGTGCTCTTACAGCCTACCGGGAACATCACTTCCAAAGGCCTGTGAAACGCAGTTCCTTTGCAGGCCTGATCTGGATGAAGTACAACTTCTGCTCTGGGTGTGCCACATTGCCTTAGAGCTGAAAGGCACATGGTGCAGGCTTCTTTCCCAAGGGCGAGTTGGGTCCCACAGCATCTTGCTTCCAGCTGTTTGGGAAGCTGGGAAAAAACTCGCTCTGCACAGTGCTCTTACAGCCTACCGGGAACATCTCTTCCAAAGGCCTGTGAAACGCAGTTTCTTCGCAGGCCTTATCTGCCCTAAGTAGAACTTCTGCTCTGGGTGTGCTACATTGCCCTAGAGCTGAAAGGCACAACGCGCAGGCTTCTTTCCAAAGGGCGACTTGGGCCCCACAGAATCTTGCTTCCAGCTCTTTGGGAAGCTGAGAAACAACTCGCTCTGAACAGTGCTCTTACAGCCTACCGGAAACATCTCTTCCAAAGGCCTGTGAAACGCAGTTTCTTTGCAGGCCTGATCCGGATGAAGTACAACGTCTGCTCTGGGTGTGCTACATTGCCCTAGAGCTGAAAGGCACAACGTGCAGGCTTCTTTCCAAAGGGCGAGTTGGGCCCCAAGCATCTTGCTTCCAGCTCTTTGGGAAGCTAAGAAACAACTCGCTCTGCACAGTGCTCTTACAGCCTACCGGGAACATCTCTTCCAAAGGCCTGCGAAACGCAGTTTCTTTGCAGGCCTGATCTGGCTGAAGTAGAACTTCTGCTCTGGGTGTGCTACATTGCTCTAGAGCTGAAAGGCACAACGCGCAGGCTTCTTTCCAAAGGGCGACTTGGGCCCCACAGAATCTTGCTTACAGCTCTTTGGGAAGCTGAGAAACAACTCGCTCTGCACAGTGCTCTTACAGCCTACCGGGAAAATCTGTTCCAAAGGCCTGTGAAACGCAGTTTCTTTGCAGGCCTGATCTGGCTGAAGTAGAACTTCTGCTCTGGGTGTGCTACATTGCTCTAGAGCTGAAAGGCACAACGCGCAGGCTTCTTTCCATAGGGCGACTTGGGCCCCACAGAATCTTGCTTCCAGCTCTTTGGGAAGCTGAGAAACAACTCGCTCTGAACAGTGCACTTACAGCCTACCGGAAGCATCTCTTCCAAAGGCCTGTGAAACGCAGTTTCTTTGCAGGCCTGATCTGGCTGAAGTAGAACTTCTGCTCTGGTTGTGCTACATTGCCCTAGAGCTGAAAGGCACAACCTGCAGGCTTCTTTCCAAAGGGCGAGTTGGGCCCCATAGCATCTTGCTTCCAGCTCTTTGGCAAGCTAAGAAACAACTCGCTCTGCACAGTGCTCTTACAGCCTACCGGGAACATCTCTACCAAAGGCCTGTGAAACGCAGTTTCTTTGCAGGCCTGATCTGGCTGAAGTAGAACTTCTGCTCTGGGTGTGCTACATTGCCCTAGAGCTGAAAGGCACAACGTGCAGGCTTCTTTCCCAAGGGTGAGTTGGGTCCCACAGCATCTTGCTTCCAGCTATTGGGAAGCTGGGAAACAACTCGCTCTGCACAGTGCTCTTACAGCCTACCGGGAACATCTCTTCCAAAGGCCTGTGAAACGCAGTTTCTTTGCAGGCATGATCTGGATGAAGTAGATCTTCTGCTCTGGGTGTGCTACATTGCCCTAGAGCTGAAAGGCACAGCGTGCAGGCTTCTTTCCAAAGGGCGAGTTGGGCCTCACAGCATCTTGCTTCCAGCTCTTTGGGAAGCTAAGAAACAACTCGCTCTGCACAGTGCTCTTACAGCCTACCGGGAACATCTCTTCCAAAGGCCTGTGAAACGCAGTTTCTTTGCAGGCCTGATCTGGCTGAAGTAGAACTTCTGCTCTGGGTGTGCTACATTGCCCTAGAGCTGAAAGGCACAACGTGCAGGCTTCTTTCCAAAGCGCGACTTTGGCCCCACAGCATCTTGCTTCCAGCTCTTGGGAAGCTGGGAAACAACTCGCTCTGCACAGTGCTCTTACAGCCTACCGGGAACATCACTTCCAAAGGCCTGTGAAACGCAGTTTCTTTGCAGGCCTGATCTGGCTGAAGTAGAACTTCTGCTCTGCTTGTGCTACATTACCCTAGAGCTGAAAGGCACAGCGTGCAGGCTTCTTTCCAAAGGGCGAGTTGGGCCCCACAGCATCTTGCTTCCAGCTCTTTGGGAAGCTGAGAAACAACTCGCTCTGCACAGTGCTCTTACAGCCTACCGGGAACATGTCTTCCAAAGGCCTGTGAAACGCAGTTTCTTCGCAGGCCTTATCAGCCCTAAGTAGAACTTCTGCTCTGGGTGTGCTACATTTCCCTAGATCTGAAAGGCACAAAGTGCAGGCTTCTTTCCAAAGGGAAACTTGGCCCCACAGCATCTTGCTTCCAGCTCTTTTGGAAGCTAAGAAACAACTCGCTCTGCACAGTGCTCTTACAGCCTACCGGGAACATCTCTTCCAAAGGCCTGTGAAACGCAGTTTCTTTGCAGGCCTGATCTGGCTGAAGTAGAACTTCTGCTCTGGGTGTGCCACATTGCCCTAGAGCTGAAAGGCACATCGTGCAGGCTTCTTTCCCAAGGGCGAGTTGGGCCCCACAGCATCTTGCTTCCAGCTGTTTGGGAAGCTGGGAAAAAACTCGCTCTGCACAGTGCTCTTACAGCCTACCGGGAACATCTCTTCCAAAGGCCTGTGAAACGCAGATTCTTGGCAGGCCTGCTCTTGCTGAAGTACAACTTCTGCTCTGGGTGTGCTACATTGCCCTAGAGCTGAAAGGCACAACGTGCAGGCTTCTTTCCCAAGGGCGAGTTGGGCCCCACAGCATCTTGCTTCCAGCTCTTTGAGAAGCTAAGAAACAACTCGCTCTGCACAGTGCTCTTACAGCCTACCGGGAACATCTCTTCCAAAGGCCTGTGAAACGCCGTTTCTTTGCAGGCCTGATCTGGCTGAAGTAGAACTTCTGCTCTAGGTGTGCTACATTGCCCTAGAGCTGAAAGGCACAACGTGCAGGCTTCTTTCCCAAGGGCGAGTTGGGTCCCACAGCATCTTGCTTCCAGCTCTTGGGAAGCTGGGAAACAACTCGCTCTGCACAGTGCTCTTACACCCTACCGGGAACATCTCTTCCAAAGGCCTGTGAAACGCAGTTTCTTTGCAGGCCTGATCTGGCTGAAGTAGAACTTCTGCTCTGGGTGTGCTACATTGCTCTAGAGCTGAAAGGCACATCGTGCAGGCTTCTTTCCAAAGGGCGAGATGGGCCCCACAGCATCTTGCTTCCAGCTCTTTGGGAAGCTAAGAAACAACTCCCTCAGCAGAGTGCTCTTACAGCCTACCGGGAACTTCTCTTCCAAAGGCCTGTGAAACGCAGTTTCTTTGCAGGCCTGATCTGGCTGACGTAGAACTTCTGCTCTAGGTGTGCTACATTGCCCTAGAGCTGAAAGGCACAACGTGCAGGCTTCTTTCCAAAGGGCGAGTTGGGCCCCAAAGCATCTTGCTTCCAGCTCTTTGGGAAGCTAAGAAACAACTCGCTGTGCCCAGTGCTCTTACAGCCTACCGGGAACATCTCTTCCAAAGGCCTGTGAAACGCAGTTTCTTTGCAGGCCTGATCTGGCTGAAGCAGAACTTCTGCTCTGGGTGTGCTACATTGCTCTAGAGCTGAAAGGCACAACGCGCAGGCTTCTTTCCAAAGGGCGACTTGGGCCCCACACAATCTTGCTTCCAGCTCTTTGGGAAGCTGAGAAACAACTCGCTCTGCACAGTGCTCTTACAGCCTACCGGGAACATCTCTTGCAAAGGCCTGTGAAACGCAGTTTCTTTGCAGGCCTGATCTGGCTGAAGTAGAACTTCTGCTCTGGGTGTGCTACATTGCTCTAGAGCTGAAAGGCACAACGCGCAGTCTTCTTTCCAAAGGGCGACTTCGGCCCCACAGAATCTTGCTTCCAGCTCTTTGGGAAGCTGATAAACAACTCGCTCTGCACAGTGCTCTTACAGCCTACCGGGAACATCTCTTCCAAAGGCCTGTGAAACACCGTTTCTTTGCAGGCCTGATCTGGCTGAAGTAGAACTTCTGGTGTGGGTGTGCTACATTGCCCTAGAGCTGAAAGGCACATCGTGCAGGATCCTTTCCAAAGGGCGAGATGGGCCCCACAGCATCTTGCTTCCAGCTCTTTGGGAAGCTAAGAAACAGCTCGCTCTGCACAGTGCTCTTACAGCCTACCGGGAACATATCTTCCAAAGGCCTGTGAAACGCAGTTTCTTTGCAGGCCTGATCTGGCTGAAGTAGAACTTCTGCTCTGGGTTTGCTACATTTCCCTAGAGCTGGAAGGCACAACGTGCAGGCTTCTTTCCAAAGGGCGACTTGGGCGCCACAGCATCTTGCTTCCAGCTCTTTGGGAAGCTAAGAAACAACTCGCTCTGCACAGTGCTATTACAGCCTACCGTGAACATCTCTTCCAAATGCCTGTGAAACGCAGTTTCTTTGCAGGCCTGATCTGGATGAAGTACAACTTCTGCTCTGGGTGTGCTACATTGCCCTAGAGCTGAAAGGCACAACGTGCAGGCTTCTTTCCAAAGGGCGAGTTGGGCCCCACAGCATCTTGCTTCCAGCTCTTTGGGAAGCTAAGAAACAACTCGCTCTGCACAGTGCTCTTACAGCCTACCGGGAACATCTCTTCCAAAGGCCTGTGAAACGCAGTTTCTTTGCAGGCCTGATCTGGCTGAAGTAGAACTTCTGCATTGGGTCTGCTACTTTTCCCTAGAGCTGAAAGGCACATCGTGCAGGCTTCTTTCCAAAGAGCGAGATGGGCCCCACAGCATCTTGCTTCCAGCTCTTTGGGAAGCTAAGAAACAGCTCGCTCTGCACAGTGCTCTAACAGCCTACCGGGAACATCTCTTCCAAAGGCCTGTGAAACGCAGTTTCTTTGCAGGCCTCATCTGGCTGAAGTAGAACTTCTGCTCTGGGTGTGCTAAATTGCCCTAGAGCTGAAAGGCACAACGTGCAGGCTTCTGTCCAAAGGGCGAGTTGGGCCCCACAGCACCTTGCTTCCAGCTCTTTGGGAAGCTAAGAAACAACTCGCTCTGCACAGTGCTCTTACAGCCTACCCGGAACATCTCTTCCAAAGGCCTGTGAAACGCAGTTTCTTTGCAGGCCTGATCTGGATGAAGTACAACGTCTGCTCTGGGTGTGCTACATTGCCCTAGAGCTGAAAGGCACAACCTGCAGGCTTCTTTCCAAAGGGCGAGTTGGGCCCCATAGCATCTTGCTTCCAGCTATTGGGAAGCTGGGAAACAACTCGCTCTGCACAGTGCTCTTACAGCCTACCGGGAACATCTCTTCCAAAGGCCTGTGAAACGCCGTTTCTTTGCAGGCATGATCTGGATGAAGTAGATCTTCTGCTCTGGGTGTGCTACATTGCCCTAGAGCTGAAAGGCACAGCGTGCAGGCTTCTTTCCAAAGGGCGAGTTGGGCCTCACAGCATCTTGCTTCCAGCTCTTTGGGAAGCTAAGAAACAACTCGCTCTGCACAGTGCTCTTACAGCCTACCGGGAACATCTCTTCCAAAGGCCTGTGAAACGCAGTTTCTTTGCAGGCCTGATCTGGCTGAAGTAGAACTTCTGCTCTGGGTGTGCTACTTTGCCCTAGAGCTGAAAGGCACAACGTGCAGGCTTCTTTCCAAAGCGCGACTTTGGCCCCACAGCATCTTGCTTCCAGCTCTTGGGAAGCTGGGAAACAACTCGCTCTGCACAGTGCTCTTACAGCCTACCGGGAACATCACTTCCAAAGGCCTGTGAAACGCAGTTTCTTTGCAGGCCTGATCTGGCTGAAGTAGAACTTCTGCTGTGCTTGTGCTACATTACCCTAGAGCTGAAAGGCACAGCGTGCAGGCTTCTTTCCAAAGGGCGAGTTGGTCCCCACAGCATCTTGCTTCCAGCTCTTTGGGAAGCTAAGAAACAACTCGCTCTGCACAGTGCTCTTACAGCCTACCGGGAACATCTCTTCCAAAGGCCTGTGAAACGCAGTTTCTTCGCAGGCCTTATCAGCCCTAAGTAGAACTTCTGCTCTGGGTGTGCTACATTTCCCTAGATCTGAAAGGCACAAAGTGCAGGCTTCTTTCCAAAGGGAAACTTGGCCCCACAGCATCTTGCTTCCAGCTCTTTGGGAAGCTAAGAAACAACTCGCTCTGCACAGTGCTCTTACAGCCTACCGGGAACATCTCTTCCAAAGGCCTGTGAAACGCAGTTTCTTTGCAGGCCTGATCTGGCTGAAGTAGAACTTCTGCTCTGGGTGTGCCACATTGCCCTAGAGCTGAAAGGCACATCGTGCAGGCTTCTTTCCCAAGGGCGAGTTGGGCCCCACAGCATCTTGCTTCCAGCTGTTTGGGAAGCTGGGAAAAAACTCGCTCTGCACAGTGCTCTTACAGCCTACCGGGAACATCTCTTCCAAAGGCCTGTGAAACGCAGATTCTTGGCAGGCCTGCTCTTTCTGAAGTACAACTTCTGCTCTGGGTGTGCTACATTGCCCTAGAGCTGAAAGGCACAACGTGCAGGCTTCTTTCCCAAGGGCGAGTTGGGCCCCACAGCATCTTGCTTCCAGCTCTTTGGGAAGCTAAGAAACAACTCGCTCTGCACAGTGCTCTTACAGCCTACCGGGAACATCTCTTCCAAAGGCCTGTGAAACGCCGTTTCTTTGCAGGCCTGATCTGGCTGAAGTAGAACTTCTGCTCTAGGTGTGCTACATTGCCCTAGAGCTGAAAGGCACAACGTGCAGGCTTCTTTCCCAAGGGCGAGTTGGGTCCCACAGCATCTTGCTTCCAGCTCTTGGGAAGCTGGGAAACAACTCGCTCTGCACAGTGCTCTTACACCCTACCGGGAACATCTCTTCCAAAGGCCTGTGAAACGCAGTTTCTTTGCAGGCCTGATCTGGCTGAAGTAGAACTTCTGCTCTGGGTGTGCTACATTGCTCTAGAGCTGAAAGGCACATCGTGCAGGCTTCTTTCCAAAGGGCGAGATGGGCCCCACAGCATCTTGCTTCCAGCTCTTTGGGAAGCTAAGAAACAACTCGCTCAGCACAGTGCTCTTACAGCCTACCGGGAACTTCTCTTCCAAAGGCCTGTGAAACGCAGTTTCTTTGCAGGCCTGATCTGGCTGACGTAGAACTTCTGCTCTAGGTGTGCTACATTGCCCTAGAGCTGAAAGGCACAACGTGCAGGCTTCTTTCCAAAGGGCGAGTTGGGCCCCAAAGCATCTTGCTTCCAGCTCTTTGGGAAGCTAAGAAACAACTCGCTGTGCCCAGTGCTCTTACAGCCTACCGGGAACATCTCTTCCAAAGGCCTGTGAAACGCAGTTTCTTTGCAGGCCTGATCTGGCTGAAGTAGAACTTCTGCTCTGGGTGTGCTACATTGCTCTAGAGCTGAAAGGCACAACGCGCAGGCTTCTTTCCAAAGGGCGACTTGGGCCCCACACAATCTTGCTTCCAGCTCTTTGGGAAGCTGAGAAACAACTCGCTCTGCACAGTGCTCTTACAGCCTACCGGGAACATCTCTTGCAAAGGCCTGTGAAACGCAGTTTCTTTGCAGGCCTGATCTGGCTGAAGTAGAACTTCTGCTCTGGGTGTGCTACATTGCTCTAGAGCTGAAAGGCACAACGCGCAGTCTTCTTTCCAAAGGGCGACTTCGGCCCCACAGAATCTTGCTTCCAGCTCTTTGGGAAGCTGATAAACAACTCGCTCTGCACAGTGCTCTTACAGCCTACCGGGAACATCTCTTCCAAAGGCCTGTGAAACGCCGTTTCTTTGCAGGCCTGATCTGGCTGAAGTAGAACTTCTGGTGTGGGTGTGCTACATTGCCCTAGAGCTGAAAGGCACATCGTGCAGGCTTCTTTCCAAAGGGCGAGTTGGTCCCCAAGCATCTTGCTTCCAGCTCTTTGGGAAGCTAAGAAACAACTCGCTCTGCCCAGTGCTCTTACAGCCTACCGGGAACATCTCTTCCAAAGGCCTGTGAAACTCCGTTTCTTTGCAGGCCTGATCTGGCTGAAGTAGAACTTCTGCTCTGGGTGTGCTACATTGCTCTAGAGCTGAAAGGCACAACGCGCAGGCTTCTTTCCAAAGGGCGACTTGGGCCCCACAGAATCTTGCTTCGAGCTCTTTGGGAAGCTGTGAAACAACTCGCTCTGCACAGTGCTCTTACAGCCTACCGGGAACCTCTCTTCCAAAGGCCTGTGAAACGCATTTTCTTCTCAGGCCTTATCTGCCCTAAGTAGAACTTCTGCTCTGGGTGTGCTACCTTTCCCTAGAGCTGAAAGGCACAAAGTGCAGGCTTCTTTCCAAAGGGAGACTTGGCCCCACAGCATCTTGCTTCCAGCTCTTTGGGAAGCTAAGAAACAACTCGCTCTGCACAGTGCTCTTACAGCCTACGGGGAACATCTCTCACAAAGGCCTGTGAAACGCAGTTTCTTTGCAGGCCTGATCTGGCTGAAGTACAACTTCTGCTCTGGGTGTGCTACATTGCCCTAGAGCTGAAAGGCACAACGTTCAGGCTTCTTTCCAAAGGGCGAGTTGCGCCGCACTGCATCTTGCTTCCAGCTCTTTGGGAAGCCAGGAAACAACTCGCTCTGCACAGTGCTCTTACAGCCTACCGGGAACATCACTTCCAAAGGCCTGTGAAACGCAGTTTCTTTGCAGGCCTGATCTGGCTGAAGTACAACTTCTGCTCTGGGTGTGCTACATTGCCCTAGAGCTGAAAGGCACATCGTGCAGGCTTCTTTCCAAAGGGCGAGTTGGGCCCCACAGCATCTTGCTTCCAGCTCTTTGGGAAGCTAAGAAACAACTCGCTCTGCACAGTGCTCTTACAGCCTACCGGGAACATCTCTTCCAAAGGCCTGTGAAACGCAGTTTCTTCGCAGGCCTTATCTGCCCTAAGTAGAACTTCTGCTCTGGGTGTGCTACATTTCCCTAGAGCTGAAATGCACAAAGTGCAGGCTTCTTTCCAAAGGGAGACTTGGCCCCACAGGATCTTGCTTCCAGCTCTTTGGGAAGCTAAGAAACAACTCGCTCTGCACATTGCTCTTACAGCCTACTGGAAACATCTCTTCCAAAGGCCTGTGAAACGCCGTTTCTTTGCAGGCCTGATCTGGCTGAAGTAGAACTTCTGCTCTGGGTGTGCTACATTGCCCTAGAGCTGGAACGCACAACGTGCAGGCTTCTTTCCAAAGGGCGAGTTGGGCCCCACAGCATCGTGCTTTCGGGTCTTTGGGAAGCTAAGAAACAACTCGCTCTGCAGTGTGCTCTTACAGCCTACCGGGATCATCTCTTCCAAAGGCCTGTGAAACGCAGTTTTTTTGCAGGCCTGATCTGGATGAAGTACAACGTCTGCTCTGGGTGTGCTACATTGCCCTAGAGCTGAAAGGCACAACGTCCAGGCTTCTTTCCAAAGGGCGAGTTGGGCCCCAAGCATCTTGCTTCCAGCTCTTTGGGAAGCTAAGAAACAACTCGCTCTGCCCAGTGCTCTTACAGCCTACCGGGAACATCTCTTCCAAAGGCCAGTGAAACGCAGTTTCTTTGCAGGCCTGATCTGGCTGAAGTAGAACTTCTGCTCTGGGTGTGCTACATTGCTCTAGAGCTGAAAGGCACAACGCGCAGGCTTCTTTCCAAAGGGCGACTTGGGCCCCACAGAATCTTGCTTCCAGCTCGTTGGGAAGCTGTGAAACAACTCGCTCTGCACAGTGCTCTTACAGCCTACCGGGAACCTCTCTTCCAAAGGCCTGTGAAACGCAGTTTCTTTGCAGGCCTGATGTGGATGAAGTACAACTTCTGCTCTGGGTGTGCTACATTGCCCTAGAGCTGAAAGGCACAGCGTGCAGGCTTCTTTCCAAAGGGCGAGATGGGCCCCACAGCATCTTGCTTCCAGCTCTTTGGGAAGCTAAGAAACAGCTCGCTCTGCACAGTGCTCTTACAGCCTACCGGGAACATCTCTTCCAAAGGCCTGTGAAACGCATTTTCTTCTCAGGCCTTATCTGCCCTAAGTAGAACTTCTGCTCTGGGTGTGCTACCTTTCCCTAGAGCTGAAAGGCACAAAGTGCAGGCTTCTTTCCCAAGGGAGACTTGGCCCCACAGCATCTTGCTTCCAGCTCTTTGGGAAGCTGGGAAAAAACTCGCTCTGCACAGTGCTCTTACAGCCTACCGGGAACATCTCTTCCAAAGGCCTGTGAAACGCAGTTTCTTTGCAGGCCTGATCTGGCTGAAGTAGAACTTCTGCTCTGGGTGTGCTACATTGCCCTAGAGCTGAAAGGCACATCGTGCAGGATTCTTTCCAAAGGGCGAGATGGGCCCCACAGCATCTTGATTCCAGCTCTTTGGGAAGCTAAGAAACAGCTCGCTCTGGACAGTGCTCTTACAGCTTACCGGGAACATCTCTTCCAAAGGCCTGTGAAACGCAGTTTCTTTGCAGGCCTGATCTGGATGAAGTACAACGTCTGCTCTGGGTGTGCTACATTGCCCTAGAGCTGAAAGGCACAACGTGCAGGCTTCTTTCCAAAGGGCGAGTTGGGCCCCAAGGCATCTTGCTTCCAGGTCTTTGGGAAGCTAAGAAACAACTCGCTGTGCCCAGTGCTCTTACAGCCTACCGGGAACATCTCTTCCAAAGGCCTGTGAAACGCAGTTTCTTTGCAGGCCTGATCTGGCTGAAGTAGAACTTCTGCTCTGGGTGTGCTACATTGCTCTAGAGCTGAAAGGCACAACGCGCAGGCTTCTTTCCAAAGGGCGACTTGGGCCCCACAGAATCTTGCTTCCAGTTCTTTGGGAAGCTGAGAAACAACTCGCTCTGCACAGTGCTCTTACAGCCTACCGGGAACATCTCTTCCAAAGGCCTATGAAACGCAGTTTCTTTGCAGGCCTGATCTGACTGAAGTAGAACTTCTGCTCTGGGTGTGCTACATTGCCCTAGAGTTGAAAGGCACAACGTGCAGGCTTCTTTCCAAAGGGCGAGTTGGGCCCCACAGCATCTTGCTTCCAGCTCTTTGGGAAGCTAAGAAACAACTCGCTCTGCAGTGTGCTCTTACAGCCTACCGGGAACATCTCTTCCAAAGGCCTGTGAAACGCAGTTTCTTTGCAGGCCTGATCTGGATGAAGTACAACGTCTGCTCTGGGTGTGCTACATTGCCCTAGAGCTGAAAGGCACAACGTGCAGGCTTCTTTCCAAAGGGCGAGTTGGTCCCCAAGCATCTTGCTTCCAGCTCTTTGGGAAGCTAAGAAACAACTCGCTCTGCCCAGTGCTCTTACAGCCTACCGGGAACATCTCTTCCAAAGGCCTGTGAAACTCCGTTTCTTTGCAGGCCTGATCTGGCTGAAGTAGAACTTCTGCTCTGGGTGTGCTACATTGCTCTAGAGCTGAAAGGCACAACGCGCAGGCTTCTTTCCAAAGGGCGACTTGGGCCCCACAGAATCTTGCTTCGAGCTCTTTGGGAAGCTGTGAAACAACTCGCTCTGCACAGTGCTCTTACAGCCTACCGGGAACCTCTCTTCCAAAGGCCTGTGAAACGCATTTTCTTCTCAGGCCTTATCTGCCCTAAGTAGAACTTCTGCTCTGGGTGTGCTACCTTTCCCTAGAGCTGAAAGGCACAAAGTGCAGGCTTCTTTCCAAAGGGAGACTTGGCCCCACAGCATCTTGCTTCCAGCTCTTTGGGAAGCTAAGAAACAACTCGCTCTGCACAGTGCTCTTACAGCCTACGGGGAACATCTCTCACAAAGGCCTGTGAAACGCAGTTTCTTTGCAGGCCTGATCTGGCTGAAGTACAACTTCTGCTCTGGGTGTGCTACATTGCCCTAGAGCTGAAAGGCACAACGTTCAGGCTTCTTTCCAAAGGGCGAGTTGCGCCGCACTGCATCTTGCTTCCAGCTCTTTGGGAAGCCAGGAAACAACTCGCTCTGCACAGTGCTCTTACAGCCTACCGGGAACATCACTTCCAAAGGCCTGTGAAACGCAGTTTCTTTGCAGGCCTGATCTGGCTGAAGTACAACTTCTGCTCTGGGTGTGCTACATTGCCCTAGAGCTGAAAGGCACATCGTGCAGGCTTCTTTCCAAAGGGCGAGTTGGGCCCCACAGCATCTTGCTTCCAGCTCTTTGGGAAGCTAAGAAACAACTCGCTCTGCACAGTGCTCTTACAGCCTACCGGGAACATCTCTTCCAAAGGCCTGTGAAACGCAGTTTCTTCGCAGGCCTTATCTGCCCTAAGTAGAACTTCTGCTCTGGGTGTGCTACATTTCCCTAGAGCTGAAATGCACAAAGTGCAGGCTTCTTTCCAAAGGGAGACTTGGCCCCACAGGATCTTGCTTCCAGCTCTTTGGGAAGCTAAGAAACAACTCGCTCTGCACATTGCTCTTACAGCCTACTGGAAACATCTCTTCCAAAGGCCTGTGAAACGCCGTTTCTTTGCAGGCCTGATCTGGCTGAAGTAGAACTTCTGCTCTGGGTGTGCTACATTGCCCTAGAGCTGGAACGCACAACGTGCAGGCTTCTTTCCAAAGGGCGAGTTGGGCCCCACAGCATCGTGCTTTCGGGTCTTTGGGAAGCTAAGAAACAACTCGCTCTGCAGTGTGCTCTTACAGCCTACCGGGATCATCTCTTCCAAAGGCCTGTGAAACGCAGTTTTTTTGCAGGCCTGATCTGGATGAAGTACAACGTCTGCTCTGGGTGTGCTACATTGCCCTAGAGCTGAAAGGCACAACGTGCAGGCTTCTTTCCAAAGGGCGAGTTGGGCCCCAAGCATCTTGCTTCCAGCTCTTTGGGAAGCTAAGAAACAACTCGCTCTGCCCAGTGCTCTTACAGCCTACCGGGAACATCTCTTCCAAAGGCCAGTGAAACGCAGTTTCTTTGCAGGCCTGATCTGGCTGAAGTAGAACTTCTGCTCTGGGTGTGCTACATTGCTCTAGAGCTGAAAGGCACAACGCGCAGGCTTCTTTCCAAAGGGCGACTTGGGCCCCACAGAATCTTGCTTCCAGCTCGTTGGGAAGCTGTGAAACAACTCGCTCTGCACAGTGCTCTTACAGCCTACCGGGAACCTCTCTTCCAAAGGCCTGTGAAACGCAGTTTCTTTGCAGGCCTGATGTGGATGAAGTACAACTTCTGCTCTGGGTGTGCTACATTGCCCTAGAGCTGAAAGGCACAGCGTGCAGGCTTCTTTCCAAAGGGCGAGATGGGCCCCACAGCATCTTGCTTCCAGCTCTTTGGGAAGCTAAGAAACAGCTCGCTCTGCACAGTGCTCTTACAGCCTACCGGGAACATCTCTTCCAAAGGCCTGTGAAACGCATTTTCTTCTCAGGCCTTATCTGCCCTAAGTAGAACTTCTGCTCTGGGTGTGCTACCTTTCCCTAGAGCTGAAAGGCACAAAGTGCAGGCTTCTTTCCAAAGGGAGACTTGGCCCCACAGCATCTTGCTTCCAGCTCTTTGGGAAGCTAAGAAACAACTCGCTCTGCACAGTGCTCTTACAGCCTACGGGGAACATCTCTCACAAAGGCCTGTGAAACGCAGTTTCTTTGCAGGCCTGATCTGGCTGAAGTACAACTTCTGCTCTGGGTGTGCTACATTGCCCTAGAGCTGAAAGGCACAACGTTCAGGCTTCTTTCCAAAGGGCGAGTTGCGCCGCACTGCATCTTGCTTCCAGCTCTTTGGGAAGCCAGGAAACAACTCGCTCTGCACAGTGCTCTTACAGCCTACCGGGAACATCACTTCCAAAGGCCTGTGAAACGCAGTTTCTTTGCAGGCCTGATCTGGCTGAAGTACAACTTCTGCTCTGGGTGTGCTACATTGCCCTAGAGCTGAAAGGCACATCGTGCAGGCTTCTTTCCAAAGGGCGAGTTGGGCCCCACAGCATCTTGCTTCCAGCTGTTTGGGAAGCTAAGAAACAACTCGCTCTGCACAGTGCTCTTACAGCCTACCGGGAACATCTCTTCCAAAGGCCTGTGAAACGCAGTTTCTTCGCAGGCCTTATCTGCCCTAAGTAGAACTTCTGCTCTGGGTGTGCTACATTTCCCTGGAGCTGAAATGCACAAAGTGCAGGCTTCTTTCCAAAGGGAGACTTGGCCCCACAGGATCTTGCTTCCAGCTCTTTGGGAAGCTAAGAAACAACTCGCTCTGCACATTGCTCTTACAGCCTACTGGAAACATCTCTTCCAAAGGCCTGTGAAACGCCGTTTCTTTGCAGGCCTGATCTGGCTGAAGTAGAACTTCTGCTCTGGGTGTGCTACATTGCCCTAGAGCTGGAATGCACAACGTGCAGGCTTCTTTCCAAAGGGCGAGTTGGGCCCCACAGCATCGTGCTTTCGGGTCTTTGGGAAGCTAAGAAACAACTCGCTCTGCAGTGTGCTCTTACAGCCTACAGGGAACATCTCTTCCAAAGGCCTGTGAAACGCAGTTTCTTTGCAGGCCTGATCTGGATGAAGTACAACGTCTGCTCTGGGTGTGCTACATTGCCCTAGAGCTGAAAGGCACAACGTGCAGGCTTCTTTCCAAAGGGCGAGTTGGGCCCCAAGCATCTTGCTTCCAGCTCTTTGGGAAGCTGTGAAACAACTCGCTCTGCACAGTGCTCTTACAGCCTACCGGGAACCTCTCTTCCAAAGGCCTGTGAAACGCAGTTTCTTTGCAGGCCTGATGTGGATGAAGTACAACTTCTGCTCTGGGTGTGATACATTGCCCTAGAGCTGAAAGGCACAACGTGCAGGCTTCTTTCCAAAGGGCGAGTTGGGCCCCAAAGCATCTTGCTTCCAGCTCTTTGGGAAGCTAAGAAACAACTCGCTCTGCACAGTGCTCTTACAGCCTACCGGGAACATCTCTTCCAAAGGCCTGTGAAACGCAGTTTCTTTGCAGGCCTGATCTGGCTGAAGTAGAACTTCTGCTCTGGGTCTGCTACTTTTCCCTAGAGCTGAAAGGCACATCGTGCAGGCTTCTTTCCAAAGAGCGAGATGGGCCCCACAGCATCTTGCTTCCAGCTCTTTGGGAAGCTAAGAAACAGCTCGCTATGCACTGTGCTCTAACAGCCTACCGGGAACATCTCTTCCAAAGGCCTGTGAAATGCAGTTTCTTTGCAGGCCTGATCTGGATGATGTAGAACTTCTGCTCTGGGTGTGCTAAATTGCCCTAGAGCTGAAAGGCACAACGTGCAGGCTTCTGTCCAAAGGGCGAGTTGGGCCCCACAGCACCTTGCTTCCAGCTCTTTGGGAAGCTAAGAAACAACTCGCTCTGCACAGTGCTCTTACAGCCTACCCGGAACATCTCTTCCAAAGGCCTGTGAAACGCAGTTTCTTTGCAGGCCTGATCTAGATGAAGTACAACGTCTGCTCTGGGTGTGCTACATTGCCCTAGAGCTGAAAGGCACAACCTGCAGGCTTCTTTATAAAGGGCGAGTTGGGCCCCATAGCATCTTGCTTCCAGCTCTTTGGCAAGCTAAGAAACAACTCGCTCTGCACAGTGCTCTTACAGCCTACCGGGAACATCTCTACCAAAGGCCTGTGAAACGCAGTTTCTTTGCAGGCCTGATCTGGCTGAAGTAGATCTTCTGCTCTGGGTGTGCTACATTGCCCTGGAGCTGAAAGGCACAGCGTGCAGGCTTCTTTCCAAAGGGCGAGTTGGGCCTCACAGCATCTTGCTTCCAGCTCTTTGGGAAGCTAAGAAACAACTCGCTCTGCACAGTGCTCTTACAGCCTACCGGGAACATCTCTTCCAAAGGCCTGTGGAACGCAGTTTCTTTGCAGGCCTGATCTGGCTGAAGTAGAACTTCTGCTCTGGGTGTGCTACATTGCCCTAGAGCTGAAAGGGACAACGTGCAGGCTTCTTTCCAAAGCGCGACTTTGGCCCCACAGCATCTTGCTTCCAGCTCTTGGGAAGCTGGGAAACAACTCGCTCTGCACAGTGCTCTTACAGCCTACCGGGAACATCACTTCCAAAGGCCTGTGAAACGCAGTTCCTTTGCAGGCCTGATCTGGATGAAGTACAACTTCTGCTCTGGGTGTGCCACATTGCCCTAGAGCTGAAAGGCACATGGTGCAGGCTTCTTTCCCAAGGGCGAGTTGGGTCCCACAGCATCTTGCTTCCAGCTGTTTGGGAAGCTGGGAAAAAACTCGCTCTGCACAGTGCTCTTACAGCCTACCGGGAACATCTCTTCCAAAGGCCTGTGAAACGCAGTTTCTTCGCAGGCCTTATCTGCCCTAAGTAGAACTTCTGCTCTGGGTGTGCTACATTGCCCTAGAGCTGAAAGGCACAACGCGCAGGCTTCTTTCCAAAGGGCGACTTGGGCCCCACAGAATCTTGCTTCCAGCTCTTTGGGAAGCTGAGAAACAACTCGCTCTGAACAGTGCTCTTACAGCCTACCGGAAACATCTCTTCCAAAGGCCTGTGAAACGCAGTTTCTTTGCAGGCCTGATCCGGATGAAGTACAACGTCTGCTCTGGGTGTGCTACATTGCCCTAGAGCTGAAAGGCACAACGTGCAGGCTTCTTTCCAAAGGGCGAGTTGGGCCCCAAGCATCTTGCTTCCAGCTCTTTGGGAAGCTAAGAAACAACTCGCTCTGCACAGTGCTCTTACAGCCTACCGGGAACATCTCTTCCAAAAGCCTGTGAAACGCAGTTTCTTTGCAGGCCTGATCTGGCTGAAGTAGAACTTCTGCTCTGGGTGTGCTACATTGCTCTAGAGCTGAAAGGCACAACGCGCAGGCTTCTTTCCAAAGGGCGACTTGGGCCCCACAGAATCTTGCTTCCAGCTCTTTGGGAAGCTGAGAAACAACTCGCTCTGCACAGTGCTCTTACAGCCTACCGGGAAAATCTGTTCCAAAGGCCTGTGAAACGCAGTTTCTTTGCAGGCCTGATCTGGCTGAAGTAGAACTTCTGCTCTGGGTGTGCTACATTGCTCTAGAGCTGAAAGGCACAACGCGCACGCTTCTTTCCAAAGGGCGACTTGGGCCCCACAGAATCTTGCTTCCAGCTCTTTGGGAAGCTGAGAAACAACTCGCTCTGAACAGTGCTCTTACAGCCTACCGGAAACATCTCTTCCAAAGGCCTGTGAAACGCAGTTTCTTTGCAGGCCTGATCTGGCTGAAGTAGAACTTCTGCTCTGGGTGTGCTACATTGCCCTAGAGCTGAAAGGCACAACGTGCAGGGTTCTTTACCAAGGGAGAATTGGGCCCCACAGCATCTTGCTTCCAGCTCTTTGGGAAGCTAAGAAACAACTCGCTCTGCACAGTGCTCTTACAGCCTACCGGGAACATCTCTTCCAAAGGCCTGTGAAACGCAGTTTCTTTGCAGGCCTGATCTGGCTGAAGTAGAACTTCTGCTCTGGGTGTGCCACATTGCCCTAGAGCTGAAAGGCACAACGTGCAGGCTTCTTCACAAAGGGCGAGTTGGGCCCCACAGCATCTTGCTTCCAGCTCTTTGGGAAGCTAAGAAACAACTCGCTCTGCACAGTGCTCTTACAGCCTACCGGGAACATCTCTTCCAAAGGCCTGTGAAACGCAGTTTCTTTGCAGGCCTGATCTGGCTGAAGTAGGACTTCTGCTCTGGGTGTGCTACATTGCCCTAGAGCTGAAAGGCACAACGTGCAGGCTTCTTTCCAAAGGGCGAGTTGGGCCCCACAGAATCTTGCTTCCAGCTCTTTGGGAAGCTGTGAAACAACTCGCTCTGCACAGTGCTCTTACAGCCTACCGGGAACCTCTCTTCCAAAGGCCTGTGAAACGCAGTTTCTTTGCAGGCCTGATCTGGATGAAGTACAACTTCTGCTCTGGGTGTGCTACATTGCCCTAGAGCTGAAAGGCACAACGTGCAGCCTCTTTCCAAAGGGCGAGTTGGGCCCCACAGCATCTTGCTTCCAGCTCTTTGGGAAGCTAAGAAACAACTCGCTCTGCACAGTGCTCTTACAGCCTACCGGGAACATCTCTTCCAAAGGCCTGTGAAACGCAGTTTCTTTGCAGGCCTGATCTGGCTGAAGTAGAACTTCTGCTCTGGGTCTGCTACTTTTCCCTAGAGCTGAAAGGCACATCGTGCAGGCTTCTTTCCAAAGAGCGAGATGGGCCCCACAGCATCTTGCTTCCAGCTCTTTGGGAAGCTAAGAAACAGCTCGCTCTGCACAGTGCTCTAACAGCCTACCGGGAACATCTCTTCCAAAGGCCTGTGAAACGCAGTTTCTTTGCAGGCCTCATCTGGCTGAAGTAGAACTTCTGCTCTGGGTGGGCTAAATTGCCCTAGAGCTGAAAGGCACAACGTGCAGGCTTCTGTCCAAAGGGCGAGTTGGGCCCCACAGCACCTTGCTTCCAGCTCTTTGGGAAGCTAAGAAACAACTCGCTCTGCACAGTGCTCTTACAGCCTACCCGGAACATCTCTTCCAAAGGCCTGTGAAACGCAGTTTCTTTGCAGGCCTGATCTGGGTGAAGTACAACGTCTGCTCTGGGTGTGCTACATTGTCCTAGAGCTGAAAGGCACAACCTGCAGGCTTCTTTCCAAAGGGCGAGTTGGGCCCCATAGCATCTTGCTTCCAGCTCTTTGGCAAGCTAAGAAACAACTCGCTCTGCACAGTGCTCTTACAGCCTACCGGGAACATCTCTACCAAAGGCCTGTGAAACGCAGTTTCTTTGCAGGCCTGATCTGGCTGAAGTAGAACTTCTGCTCTGGGTGTGCTACATTGCCCTAGAGCTGAAAGGCACAACGTGCAGGCTTCTTTCCCAAGGGTGAGTTGGGTCCCACAGCATCTTGCTTCCAGCTATTGGGAAGCTGGGAAACAACTCGCTCTGCACAGTGCTCTTACAGCCTACCGGGAACATCTCTTCCAAAGGCCTGTGAAACGCAGTTTCTTTGCAGGCATGATCTGGATGAAGTAGATCTTCTGCTCTGGGTGTGCTACATTGCCCTAGAGCTGAAAGGCACAGCGTGCAGGCTTCTTTCCAAAGGGCGAGTTGGGCCTCACAGCATCTTGCTTCCAGCTCTTTGGGAAGCTAAGAAACAACTCGCTCTGCACAGTGCTCTTACAGCCTACCGGGAACATCTCTTCCAAAGGCCTGTGAAACGCAGTTTCTTTGCAGGCCTGATGTGGCTGAAGTAGAACTTCTGCTCTGGGTGTGCTACATTGCCCTAGAGCTGAAAGGCACAACGTGCAGGCTTCTTTCCAAAGCGCGACTTTGGCCCCACAGCATCTTGCTTCCAGCTCTTGGGAAGCTGGGAAACAACTCGCTCTGCACAGTGCTCTTACAGCCTACCGGGAACATCACTTCCAAAGGCCTGTGAAACGCAGTTTCTTTGCAGGCCTGATCTGGCTGAAGTAGAACTTCTGCTCTGCTTGTGCTACATTACCCTAGAGCTGAAAGGCACAGCGTGCAGGCTTCTTTCCAAAGGGCGAGTTGGGCCCCACAGCATCTTGCTTCCAGCTCTTTGGGAAGCTAAGAAACAACTCGCTCTGCACAGTGCTCTTACAGCCTACCGGGAACATCTCTTCCAAAGGCCTGTGAAACGCAGTTTCTTCACAGGCCTTATCAGCCCTAAGTAGAACTTCTGCTCTGGGTGTGCTACATTTCCCTAGATCTGAAAGGCACAAAGTGCAGGCTTCTTTCCAAAGGGAAACTTGGCCCCACAGCATCTTGCTTCCAGCTCTTTGGGAAGCTAAGAAACAACTCGCTCTGCACAGTGCTCTTACAGCCTACCGGGAACATCTCTTCCAAAGGCCTGTGAAACGCAGTTTCTTTGCAGGCCTGATCTGGCTGAAGTAGAACTTCTGCTCTGGGTGTGCCACATTGCCCTAGAGCTGAAAGGCACATCGTGCAGGCTTCTTTCCCAAGGGCGAGTTGGGCCCCACAGCATCTTGCTTCCAGCTGTTTGGGAAGCTGGGAAAAAACTCGCTCTGCACAGTGCTCTTACAGCCTACCGGGAACATCTCTTCCAAAGGCCTGTGAAACGCAGATTCTTGGCAGGCCTGCTCTTGCTGAAGTACAACTTCTGCTCTGGGTGTGCTACATTGCCCTAGAGCTGAAAGGCACAACGTGCAGGCTCCTTTCCCAAGGTCGAGTTGGGCCCCACAGCATCTTGCTTCCAGCTCTTTGGGAAGCTAAGAAACAACTCGCTCTGCACAGTGCTCTTACAGCCTACCGGGAACATCTCTTCCAAAGGCCTGTGAAACGCCGTTTCTTTGCAGGCCTGATCTTGCTGAAGTAGAACTTCTGCTCTAGGTGTGCTACATTGCCCTAGAGCTGAAAGGCACAACGTGCAGGCTTCTTTCCCAAGGGCGAGTTGGGTCCCACAGCATCTTGCTTCCAGCTCTTGGGAAGCTGGGAAACAACTCGCTCTGCACAGTGCTCTTACACCCTACCGGGAACATCTCTTCCAAAGGCCTGTGAAACGCAGTTTCTTTGCAGGCCTGATCTGGCTGAAGTAGAA
This sequence comes from Equus caballus, assembly GCF_041296265.1. Taxonomy (NCBI): domain Eukaryota; kingdom Metazoa; phylum Chordata; class Mammalia; order Perissodactyla; family Equidae; genus Equus; species Equus caballus. The sequence goes on from NC_091687.1 coordinate 26,410,075, forward strand.
CTTCTGCTCTGGGTGTGCTACATTGCTCTAGAGCTGAAAGGCACATCGTGCAGGCTTCTTTCCAAAGGGCGAGATGGGCCCCACAGCATCTTGCTTCCAGCTCTTTGGGAAGCTAAGAAACAACTCGCTCTGCACAGTGCTCTTACAGCCTACCGGGAACTTCTCTTCCAAAGGCCTGTGAAACGCAGTTTCTTTGCAGGCCTGATCTGGCTGACGTAGAACTTCTGCTCTAGGTGTGCTACATTGCCCTAGAGCTGAAAGGCACAACGTGCAGGCTTCTTTCCAAAGGGCGAGTTGGGCCCCAAAGCATCTTGCTTCCAGCTCTTTGGGAAGCTAAGAAACAACTCGCTGTGCCCAGTGCTCTTACAGCCTACCGGGAACATCTCTTCCAAAGGCCTGTGAAACGCAGTTTCTTTGCAGGCCTGATCTGGCTGAAGTAGAACTTCTGCTCTGGGTGTGCTACATTGCTCTAGAGCTGAAAGGCACAACGCGCAGGCTTCTTTCCAATGGGCGACTTGGGCCCCACACAATCTTGCTTCCAGCTCTTTGGGAAGCTAAGAAACAACTCGCTCTGCACAGTGCTCTTACAGCCTACCGGGAACATCTCTTGCAAAGGCCTGTGAAACGCAGTTTCTTTGCAGGCCTGATCTGGCTGAAGTAGAACTTCTGCTCTGGGTGTGCTACATTTCCCTAGAGCTGGAAGGCACAACGTGCAGGCTTCTTTCCAAAGGGCGACTTGGGCGCCACAGCATCTTGCTTCCAGCTCTTTGGGAAGCTAAGAAACAACTCGCTCTGCACAGTGCTATTACAGCCTACCGTGAACATCTCTTCCAAATGCCTGTGAAACGCAGTTTCTTTGCAGGCCTGATCTGGATGAAGTACAACTTCTGCTCTGGGTGTGCTACATTGCCCTAGAGCTGAAAGGCACAACGTGCAGGCTTCTTTCCAAAGGGCGAGTTGGGCCCCACAGCATCTTGCTTCCAGCTCTTTGGGAAGCTAAGAAACAACTCGCTCTGCACAGTGCTCTTACAGCCTACCGGGAACATCTCTTCCAAAGGCCTGTGAAACGCAGTTTCTTTGCAGGCCTGATCTGGCTGAAGTAGAACTTCTGCTCTGGGTCTGCTACTTTTCCCTAGAGCTGAAAGGCACATCGTGCAGGCTTCTTTCCAAAGAGCGAGATGGGCCCCACAGCATCTTGCTTCCAGCTCTTTGGGAAGCTAAGAAACAGCTCGCTCTGCACAGTGCTCTAACAGCCTACGGGAACATCTCTTCCAAAGGCCTGTGAAACGCAGTTTCTTTGCAGGCCTCATCTGGCTGAAGTAGAACTTCTGCTCTGGGTGGGCTAAATTGCCCTAGAGCTGAAAGGCACAACGTGCAGGCTTCTGTCCAAAGGGCGAGTTGGGCCCCACAGCACCTTGCTTCCAGCTCTTTGGGAAGCTAAGAAACAACTCGCTCTGCACAGTGCTCTTACAGCCTACCCGGAACATCTCTTCCAAAGGCCTGTGAAACGCAGTTTCTTTGCAGGCCTGATCTGGGTGAAGTACAACGTCTGCTCTGGGTGTGCTACATTGTCCTAGAGCTGAAAGGCACAACCTGCAGGCTTCTTTCCAAAGGGCGAGTTGGGCCCCATAGCATCTTGCTTCCAGCTCTTTGGCAAGCTAAGAAACAACTCGCTCTGCACAGTGCTCTTACAGCCTACCGGGAACATCTCTACCAAAGGCCTGTGAAACGCAGTTTCTTTGCAGGCCTGATCTGGCTGAAGTAGAACTTCTGCTCTGGGTGTGCTACATTGCCCTAGAGCTGAAAGGCACAACGTGCAGGCTTCTTTCCCAAGGGTGAGTTGGGTCCCACAGCATCTTGCTTCCAGCTATTGGGAAGCTGGGAAACAACTCGCTCTGCACAGTGCTCTTACAGCCTACCGGGAACATCTCTTCCAAAGGCCTGTGAAACGCAGTTTCTTTGCAGGCATGATCTGGATGAAGTAGATCTTCTGCTCTGGGTGTGCTACATTGCCCTAGAGCTGAAAGGCACAGCGTGCAGGCTTCTTTCCAAAGGGCGAGTTGGGCCTCACAGCATCTTGCTTCCAGCTCTTTGGGAAGCTAAGAAACAACTCGCTCTGCACAGTGCTCTTACAGCCTACCGGGAACATCTCTTCCAAAGGCCTGTGAAACGCAGTTTCTTTGCAGGCCTGATGTGGCTGAAGTAGAACTTCTGCTCTGGGTGTGCTACATTGCCCTAGAGCTGAAAGGCACAACGTGCAGGCTTCTTTCCAAAGCGCGACTTTGGCCCCACAGCATCTTGCTTCCAGCTCTTGGGAAGCTGGGAAACAACTCGCTCTGCACAGTGCTCTTACAGCCTACCGGGAACATCACTTCCAAAGGCCTGTGAAACGCAGTTTCTTTGCAGGCCTGATCTGGCTGAAGTAGAACTTCTGCTCTGCTTGTGCTACATTACCCTAGAGCTGAAAGGCACAGCGTGCAGGCTTCTTTCCAAAGGGCGAGTTGGGCCCCACAGCATCTTGCTTCCAGCTCTTTGGGAAGCTAAGAAACAACTCGCTCTGCACAGTGCTCTTACAGCCTACCGGGAACATCTCTTCCAAAGGCCTGTGAAACGCAGTTTCTTCACAGGCCTTATCAGCCCTAAGTAGAACTTCTGCTCTGGGTGTGCTACATTTCCCTAGATCTGAAAGGCACAAAGTGCAGGCTTCTTTCCAAAGGGAAACTTGGCCCCACAGCATCTTGCTTCCAGCTCTTTGGGAAGCTAAGAAACAACTCGCTCTGCACAGTGCTCTTACAGCCTACCGGGAACATCTCTTCCAAAGGCCTGTGAAACGCAGTTTCTTTGCAGGCCTGATCTGGCTGAAGTAGAACTTCTGCTCTGGGTGTGCCACATTGCCCTAGAGCTGAAAGGCACATCGTGCAGGCTTCTTTCCCAAGGGCGAGTTGGGCCCCACAGCATCTTGCTTCCAGCTGTTTGGGAAGCTGGGAAAAAACTCGCTCTGCACAGTGCTCTTACAGCCTACCGGGAACATCTCTTCCAAAGGCCTGTGAAACGCAGATTCTTGGCAGGCCTGCTCTTGCTGAAGTACAACTTCTGCTCTGGGTGTGCTACATTGCCCTAGAGCTGAAAGGCACAACGTGCAGGCTCCTTTCCCAAGGTCGAGTTGGGCCCCACAGCATCTTGCTTCCAGCTCTTTGGGAAGCTAAGAAACAACTCGCTCTGCACAGTGCTCTTACAGCCTACCGGGAACATCTCTTCCAAAGGCCTGTGAAACGCCGTTTCTTTGCAGGCCTGATCTGGCTGAAGTAGAACTTCTGCTCTAGGTGTGCTACATTGCCCTAGAGCTGAAAGGCACAACGTGCAGGCTTCTTTCCCAAGGGCGAGTTGGGTCCCACAGCATCTTGCTTCCAGCTCTTGGGAAGCTGGGAAACAACTCGCTCTGCACAGTGCTCTTACACCCTACCGGGAACATCTCTTCCAAAGGCCTGTGAAACGCAGTTTCTTTGCAGGCCTGATCTGGCTGAAGTAGAACTTCTGCTCTGGGTGTGCTACATTGCTCTAGAGCTGAAAGGCACATCGTGCAGGCTTCTTTCCAAAGGGCGAGATGGGCCCCACAGCATCTTGCTTCCAGCTCTTTGGGAAGCTAAGAAACAACTCGCTCTGCACAGTGCTCTTACAGCCTACCGGGAACTTCTCTTCCAAAGGCCTGTGAAACGCAGTTTCTTTGCAGGCCTGATCTGGCTGACGTAGAACTTCTGCTCTAGGTGTGCTACATTGCCCTAGAGCTGAAAGGCACAACGTGCAGGCTTCTTTCCAAAGGGCGAGTTGGGCCCCAAAGCATCTTGCTTCCAGCTCTTTGGGAAGCTAAGAAACAACTCGCTGTGCCCAGTGCTCTTACAGCCTACCGGGAACATCTCTTCCAAAGGCCTGTGAAACGCAGTTTCTTTGCAGGCCTGATCTGGCTGAAGTAGAACTTCTGCTCTGGGTGTGCTACATTGCTCTAGAGCTGAAAGGCACAACGCGCAGGCTTCTTTCCAATGGGCGACTTGGGCCCCACACAATCTTGCTTCCAGCTCTTTGGGAAGCTAAGAAACAACTCGCTCTGCACAGTGCTCTTACAGCCTACCGGGAACATCTCTTGCAAAGGCCTGTGAAACGCAGTTTCTTTGCAGGCCTGATCTGGCTGAAGTAGAACTTCTGCTCTGGGTGTGCTACATTTCCCTAGAGCTGGAAGGCACAACGTGCAGGCTTCTTTCCAAAGGGCGACTTGGGCGCCACAGCATCTTGCTTCCAGCTCTTTGGGAAGCTAAGAAACAACTCGCTCTGCACAGTGCTATTACAGCCTACCGTGAACATCTCTTCCAAATGCCTGTGAAACGCAGTTTCTTTGCAGGCCTGATCTGGATGAAGTACAACTTCTGCTCTGGGTGTGCTACATTGCCCTAGAGCTGAAAGGCACAACGTGCAGGCTTCTTTCCAAAGGGCGAGTTGGGCCCCACAGCATCTTGCTTCCAGCTCTTTGGGAAGCTAAGAAACAACTCGCTCTGCACAGTGCTCTTACAGCCTACCGGGAACATCTCTTCCAAAGGCCTGTGAAACGCAGTTTCTTTGCAGGCCTGATCTGGCTGAAGTAGAACTTCTGCTCTGGGTCTGCTACTTTTCCCTAGAGCTGAAAGGCACATCGTGCAGGCTTCTTTCCAAAGAGCGAGATGGGCCCCACAGCATCTTGCTTCCAGCTCTTTGGGAAGCTAAGAAACAGCTCGCTCTGCACAGTGCTCTAACAGCCTACGGGAACATCTCTTCCAAAGGCCTGTGAAACGCAGTTTCTTTGCAGGCCTCATCTGGCTGAAGTAGAACTTCTGCTCTGCGTGTGCTAAATTGCCCTAGAGCTGAAAGGCACAACGTGCAGGCTTCTGTCCAAAGGGCGAGTTGGGCCCCACAGCACCTTGCTTCCAGCTCTTTGGGAAGCTAAGAAACAACTCGCTCTGCACAGTGCTCTTACAGCCTACCCGGAACATCTCTTCCAAAGGCCTGTGAAACGCAGTTTCTTTGCAGGCCTGATCTGGATGAAGTACAACGTCTGCTCTGGGTGTGCTACATTGCCCTAGAGCTGAAAGGCACAACCTGCAGGCTTCTTTCCAAAGGGCGAGTTGGGCCCCATAGCATCTTGCTTCCAGCTCTTTGGCAAGCTAAGAAACAACTCGCTCTGCACAGTGCTCTTACAGCCTACCGGGAACATCTCTACCAAAGGCCTGTGAAACGCAGTTTCTTTGCAGGCCTGATCTGGCTGAAGTAGAACTTCTGCTCTGTGTGTGCTACATTGCCCTAGAGCTGAAAGGCACAACGTGCAGGCTTCTTTCCCAAGGGTGAGTTGGGTCCCACAGCATCTTGCTTCCAGCTATTGGGAAGCTGGGAAACAACTCGCTCTGCACAGTGCTCTTACAGCCTACCGGGAACATCTCTTCCAAAGGCCTGTGAAACGCAGTTTCTTTGCAGGCATGATCTGGATGAAGTAGATCTTCTGCTCTGGGTGTGCTACATTGCCCTAGAGCTGAAAGGCACAGCGTGCAGGCTTCTTTCCAAAGGGCGAGTTGGGCCTCACAGCATCTTGCTTCCAGCTCTTTGGGAAGCTAAGAAACAACTCGCTCTGCACAGTGCTCTTACAGCCTACCGGGAACATCTCTTCCAAAGGCCTGTGAAACGCAGTTTCTTTGCAGGCCTGATCTGGCTGAAGTAGAACTTCTGCTCTGGGTGTGCTACATTGCCCTAGAGCTGAAAGGCACAACGTGCAGGCTTCTTTCCAAAGCGCGACTTTGGCCCCACAGCATCTTGCTTCCAGCTCTTGGGAAGCTGGGAAACAACTCGCTCTGCACAGTGCTCTTACAGCCTACCGGGAACATCACTTCCAAAGGCCTGTGAAACGCAGTTTCTTTGCAGGCCTGATCTGGCTGAAGTAGAACTTCTGCTCTGCTTGGGCTACATTACCCTAGAGCTGAAAGGCACAGCGTGCAGGCTTCTTTCCAAAGGGCGAGTTGGGCCCCACAGCATCTTGCTTCCAGCTCTTTGGGAAGCTAAGAAACAACTCGCTCTGCACAGTGCTCTTACAGCCTACCGGGAACATCTCTTCCAAAGGCCTGTGAAACGCAGTTTCTTCGCAGGCCTTATCAGCCCTAAGTAGAACTTCTGCTCTGGGTGTGCTACATTTCCCTAGATCTGAAAGGCACAAAGTGCAGGCTTCTTTCCAAAGGGAAACTTGGCCCCACAGCATCTTGCTTCCAGCTCTTTGGGAAGCTAAGAAACAACTCGCTCTGCACAGTGCTCTTACAGCCTACCGGGAACATCTCTTCCAAAGGCCTGTGAAACGCAGTTTCTTTGCAGGCCTGATCTGGCTGAAGTAGAACTTCTGCTCTGGGTGTGCCACATTGCCCTAGAGCTGAAAGGCACATCGTGCAGGCTTCTTTCCCAAGGGCGAGTTGGGCCCCACAGCATCTTGCTTCCAGCTGTTTGGGAAGCTGGGAAAAAACTCGCTCTGCACAGTGCTCTTACAGCCTACCGGGAACATCTCTTCCAAAGGCCTGTGAAACGCAGATTCTTGGCAGGCCTGCTCTTGCTGAAGTACAACTTCTGCTCTGGGTGTGCTACATTGCCCTAGAGCTGAAAGGCACAACGTGCAGGCTTCTTTCCCAAGGGCGAGTTGGGCCCCACAGCATCTTGCTTCCAGCTCTTTGGGAAGCTAAGAAACAACTCGCTCTGCACAGTGCTCTTACAGCCTACCGGGAACATCTCTTCCAAAGGCCTGTGAAACGCCGTTTCTTTGCAGGCCTGATCTGGCTGAAGTAGAACTTCTGCTCTAGGTGTGCTACATTGCCCTAGAGCTGAAAGGCACAACGTGCAGGCTTCTTTCCCAAGGGCGAGTTGGGTCCCACAGCATCTTGCTTCCAGCTCTTGGGAAGCTGGGAAACAACTCGCTCTGCACAGTGCTCTTACACCCTACCGGGAACATCTCTTCCAAAGGCCTGTGAAACGCAGTTTCTTTGCAGGCCTGATCTGGCTGAAGTAGAACTTCTGCTCTGGGTGTGCTACATTGCTCTAGAGCTGAAAGGCACATCGTGCAGGCTTCTTTCCAAAGGGCGAGATGGGCCCCACAGCATCTTGCTTCCAGCTCTTTGGGAAGCTAAGAAACAACTCGCTCTGCACAGTGCTCTTACAGCCTACCGGGAACATCTCTTCCAAAGGCCTGTGAAACGCAGTTTCTTTGCAGGCCTGATCTGGCTGACGTAGAACTTCTGCTCTAGGTGTGCTACATTGCCCTAGAGCTGAAAGGCACAACGTGCAGGCTTCTTTCCAAAGGGCGAGTTGGGCCCCACAGCATCTTGCTTCCAGCTCTTTGCGAAGCTAAGAAACAACTCGCTGTGCCCAGTGCTCTTACAGCCTACCGGGAACATCTCTTCCAAAGGCCTGTGAAACGCAGTTTCTTAGCAGGCCTGATCTGGCTGAAGTAGAACTTCTGCTCTGGGTGTGCTACATTGCTCTAGAGCTGAAAGGCACAACGCGCAGGCTTCTTTCCAAAGGGCGACTTGGGACCCACACAATCTTGCTTCCAGCTCTTTGGGAAGCTGAGAAACAACTCGCTCTGCACAGTTCTCTTACAGCCTACCGGGAACATCTCTTGCAAAGGCCTGTGAAACGCAGTTTCTTTGCAGGCCTGATCTGGCTGAAGTAGAACTTCTGCTCTGGGTGTGCTACATTGCTCTAGAGCTGAAAGGCACAACGCGCAGTCTTCTTTCCAAAGGGCGACTTCGGCCCCACAGAATCTTGCTTCCAGCTCTTTGGGAAGCTGATAAACAACTCGCTCTGCACAGTGCTCTTACAGCCTACCGGGAACATCTCTTCCAAAGGCCTGTGAAACGCCGTTTCTTTGCAGGCCTGATCTGGCTGAAGTAGAACTTCTCGTGTGGGTGTGCTACATTGCCCTAGAGCTGAAAGGCACATCGTGCAGGATCCTTTCCAAAGGGCGAGATGGGCCCCACAGCATCTTGCTTCCAGCTCTTTGGGAAGCTAAGAAACAGCTCGCTCTGCACAGTGCTCTTACAGCCTACCGGGAACATCTCTTCCAAAGGCCTGTGAAACGCAGTTTCTTTGCAGGCCTGATCTGGCTGAAGTAGAACTTCTGCTCTGGGTGTGCTACATTGCCCTAGAGCTGAAAGGCACATCGTGCAGGATTCTTTCCAAAGGGCGAAATGGGCCCCACAGCATCTTGCTTCCAGCTCTTTGGGAAGCTAAGAAACAGCTCGCTCTGCACAGTGCTCTTACAGCCTACCGGGAACATCTCTACCAAACGCCTGAGAAACGCAGTTTCTTTGCAGGCCTGATCTGGCTGAAGTAGAACTTCTGCTCTGGGTGTGCTACATTGCCCTAGAGCTGAAAGGCACAACGTGCAGGCTTCTCTCCCAAGGGCGAGTTGGGTCCCACAGCATCTTGCTTCCAGCTATTGGGAATCTGGGAAACAACTCGCTCTGCACAGTGCTCTTACAGCCTACCGAGAACATCTCTTCCAAAGGCCTGTGAAACGCAGTTTCTTTGCAGGCCTGATCTGGCTGAAGTAGAACTTCTTCTCTGGGTGTGCTACATTGCCCTAGAGCTGAAAGGCACAACGTGCAGGCTTCTTTCCAAAGGGTGAGTTGGGCCTCACAGCATCTTGCTTCCAGCTCTTTGGGAAGCTAAGAAACAACTCGCTCTGCACAGTGCTCTTACAGCCTACCGGGAACATCTCTTCCAAAGGCCTGTGAAACGCAGTTTCTTTGCAGGCCTGATCTGGCTGAAGTAGAACTTCTGCTCTGGGTGTGCTACATTGCCCTAGAGCTGAAAGGCACAACGTGCAGTCTTCTTTCCAAAGGGCGACTTTGGCCCCACAGCATCTTGCTTCCAGCTCTTGGGAAGCTGGGAAACAACTCGCTCTGCACAGTGCTCTTACAGCCTACCGGGAAAATCTCTTCCAAAGGCCTGTGAAACGCAGTTTCTTTGCAGGCCTGATCTGGCTGAAGTAGAACTTCTGCTCTGCTTGTGCTACATTACCCTAGAGCTGAAAGGCACAGCGTGCAGGCTTCTTTCCAAAGGGCGAGTTGGGCCCCATAGCATCTTGCTTCCAGCTCTTTGGGAAGCTAAGAAACAACTCGCTCTGCACAGTGCTCTTACAGCCTACCGGGAACATCTCTTCCAAAGGCCTGTGAAACGCAGATTCTTCGCAGGCCTGCTCTTGCTGAAGTACAACTTCTGCTCAGGGTGTGCTACATTGCCCTAGAGCTGAAAGGCACAACGTGCAGGCTTCTTTCCCAAGGGCGAGTTGGGCCCCACAGCATCTTGCTTCCAGCTCTTTGGGAAGCTAAGAAACAGCTCGCTCTGCACAGTGCTCTTACAGCCTACCGGGAACATCTCTACCAAAGGCCTGTGAAACGCAGTTTCTTTGCAGGCCTGATCTGGCTGAAGTAGAACTTCTGCTCTCGGTGTGCTACATTGCCCTAGAGCTGAAAGGCACAACGTGCAGGCTTCTTTCCCAAGGGCGAGTTGGGTCCCACAGCATCTTGCTTCCAGCTATTGGGAAGCTGGGAAACAACTCGCTCTGCACGGTGCTCTTACAGCCTACCTGGAACATCTCTTCCAAAGGCCTGTGAAACGCAGTTTCTTGGCAGGCCTGATCTGGCTGAAGTACAACTTCTGCTCTGGGTGTGCTACTTTGCCCTAGAGCTGAAAGGCACAACGTGCAGGCTTCTTTCCAAAGGGCGACTTGGGCCCCACAGCGTCTTGCTTCCAGCTCTTTGGGAAGCTAAGAGACAACTCGCTCTGCACAGTGCTCTTACAGCCTACCCTGAACATCTCTTCCAAAGGCCTCTGAAACGCAGTTTCTTTGCAGGCCTCATCTGGCAGAAGTAGAACTTCTGCTCTGGGTGTGCTAAATTGCCCTAGAGCTGAAAGGCACATCGTGCAGGCTTCTTTCCAAAGGGCGAGTTGGGCCCCACAGCATCTTGCTTCCAGCTCTTTGGGAAGCTAAGAAACAACTCGCTCTGCACAGTGCTCTTACAGCCTACCGGGAACATCTCTTCCAAAGGCCTGTGAAACGCAGTTTCTTTGCAGGCCTGATCTGGCTGAAGTAGAACTTCTGCTCTGGGTGTGCTACATTGCCCTTGAGCTGAAAGGCACAACGTGCAGGCTTCTTTCCCAAGGGCGAGTTGGGCCCCACAGCATCTTGCTTCCATCTCTTTGGGAAGCTAAGAAACAACTCGCTCTGCACAGTGCTCTTACAGCCTACCGGGAACATCTCTTCCAAAGGCCTGTGAAACGCAGTTTCTTGGCAGGCCTGATCTGGCTGAAGTACAACTTCTGCTCTGGGTGTGCTACTTTGCCCTAGAGCTGAAAGGCACAACGTGCAGGCTTCTTTCCAAAGGGCGACTTGGGCCCCACAGCGTCTTGCTTCCAGCTCTTTGGGAAGCTAAGAAACAACTCGCTCTGCACAGTGCTCTTACAGCCTACCCTGAACATCTCTTCAAAAGGCCTGTGAAACGCAGTTTCTTTGCAGGCCTCATCTGGCAGAAGTAGAACTTCTGCTCTGGGTGTGCTAAATTGCCCTAGAGCTGAAAGGCACATCGTGCAGGCTTCTTTCCAAAGGGCGAGTTGGGCCCCACAGCATCTTGCTTCCAGCTCTTTGGGAAGCTAAGAAACAACTCGCTCTGCACAGTGCTCTTACAGCCTACCGGGAACATCTCTTCCAAAGGCCTGTGAAACGCAGTTTCTTTGCAGGCCTGATCTGGCTGAAGTAGAACTTCTGCTCTGGGTGTGCTACATTGCCCTTGAGCTGAAAGGCACAACGTGCAGGCTTCTTTCCCAAGGGCGAGTTGGGCCCCACAGCATCTTGCTTCCAGCTCTTTGGGAAGCTAAGAAACAACTCGCTCTGCACAGTGCTCTTACAGCCTACCGGGAACATGTCTTCCAAAGGCCTGTGAAACGCAGTTTCTTTGCAGGCCTGATCTGGCCGAAGTACAAGTTCTGCTCTGGGTGTGCTACATTGCCCTAGAGCTGAAAGGCACAACGTGCAGGCTTCTTTCCAAAGGGCGTTTGGGTCCCACAGCATCTTGCTTCCAGCTCTTTGGGAAGCTAAGAAACAACTCGCTGTGCTCAGTGCTCTTACAGCCTACCGGGAACGTCTCTTCCAAAGGAAGGTGAAACGCATTTTCTTTGCTGGCCTGATCTGGCTGAAGTAGAATTTCTGCTCTGGGTGTGCTACATTGCCCTAGAGCTGAAAGGCACAACGTGCAGGCTTCGTTCCAAAGGGCGAGTTGGGCCCCACAACATCTTGCTTCCAGCTCTTTGGCAAGCTAAGAAACAACTCGCTCTGCACAGTGCTCTTACAGCCTACCGGGAGCATCTCTTCCAAAGGCCTGTGAAACGCAGTTTCTTTGCAGGCCTGATCTGGCTGAAGTACAACTTCTGCTCTGGGTGTGCTACATTGCCCTAGAGCTGAAAGGCACAATGTGCAGGCTTCTTAAAAAAGGGCGAGTTGGGCCCCACAGCATCATGCTTCCAGCTCTTTGGGAAGCTAAGAAACAACTCGCTCTGCACAGTGCTCTTACAGCCTACCGGGAACATCTCTTCCAAAGGCTTGTGAAACGCAGTTTCTTTGCAGGCCTGATCTGGCTGAAGTAGGACTTCTGCACTGGGTGTGCTACTTTGCCGTAGAGCTGAAAGGCACAACGTGCAGGCTTCTTTCCAAAGGGCGAGTTGGGCCCCACAGCATCTTGCTTCCAGCTCTTTGGGAAGCTAAGAAACAACTCGCTCTGCACAGTGCTCTTACAGCCTACCGGGAACATCTCTTCCAAAGGCCTGTGAATTGCAGTTTCTTTGCAGGCCTGATCTGGCTGAAGTAGGACTTCTGCTCTGGGTGTGCTACTTTGCCCTAGAGCTGAAAGGCACAACGTGCAGGCTTCTTTCCAAAGGGCGAGTTGGGCCCCACAGCATCTTGCTTCCAGCTCTTTGGGAAGCTAAGAAACAACTCGCTCTGCACAGTGCTCTTACAGCCTACCGGGAACATCTCTTCCAAAGGCCAGTGAAACGCAGTTTCTGTGCAGGCCTGATCTGGCTGAAGTAGGACTTCTGCTCTGGGTGTGCTACATTGCCCTAGAGCTGAAAGGCACAATGTGCAGGCTTCTTAAAAAAGGGCGAGTTGGGCCCCACAGCATCATGCTTCCAGCTCTTTGGGAAGCTAAGAAACAACTCGCTCTGCACAGTGCTCTTACAGCCTACCGGGAACATGTCTTCCAAAGGCCTGTGAAACGCAGTTTCTTTGCAGGCCTGATCTGGATGAAGTACAACTTATGCACTGGGTGTGCTACATTGCCCTTGAGCTGAAAGGCACAACGTGCAGGCTTCTTTCACAAGGTCGTGTGGGGCCCCACAGCATCTTGCTTCCAGCTCTTTGGGAAGCTAAGAAACAACTCGCTCTGCACAGTGCTCTTACAGCCTACCGGGAACATCTCTTCCAAAGGCTTGTGAAACGCAGTTTCTTTGCAGGCCTGATCTGGCTGAAGTAGGACTTCTGCTCTGGGTGTGCTACTTTGCCCTAGAGCTGAAAGGCACAACGTGCAGGCTTCTTTCCAAAGCGCGAGTTGGGCCCCACAGCATCTTGCTTCCAGCTCTTTGGGAAGCTAAGAGACAACTCGCTCTGCACAGTGCTCTTACAGCCTACCGGGAACATGTCTTCCAAAGGCCAGTGAAACGCAGTTTCTTTGCAGGCCTGATCTGGCTGAAGTAGGACTTCTGCTCTGGGTGTGCTACTTGGCCCTAGAGCTGAAAGGCACAACGTGCAGGCTTCTTTCCAAAGGGCGAGTTGGGCCCCACAGCATCTTGCTTCCAGCTCTTTGGGAAGCTAAGAAACAGCTCGCTCTGCACAGTGCTCTTACAGCCTACCGGGAACATCTCTTCCACAGGCCTGTGAATTGCAGTTTCTTTGCAGGCCTGATCTGGCTGAAGTAGGACTTCTGCTCTGGGTGTGCTACTTTGCCCTAGAGCTGAAAGGCACAACGTGCAGGCTTCTTTCACAAGGTCGAGTGGGGCCCCACAGCATCTTGCTTCCAGCTCTTTGGGAAGCTAAGAAACAACTCGCTGTGCACAGTGCTCTTACAGCCTACCGGGAACATCTCTTCCAAAGGCCAGTGAAACGCAGTTTCTTTGCAGGCCTGATCTGGCTGAAGTACAACTTCTGCTCTGGGTGTGCTACATTGCCCTAGAGCTGAAAGGCACAATGTGCAGGCTTCTTAAAAAAGGGCGAGTTGGGCCCCACAGCATCATGCTTCCAGCTCTTTGGGAAGCTAAGAAACAACTCGCTCTGCACAGTGCTCTTACAGACTACCGGGAACATGTCTTCCAAAGGCCTGTGAAACGCAGTTTCTTTGCAGGCCTGATCTGGATGAAGTACAACTTATGCTCTGGGTGTGCTACATTGCCCTTGAGCTGAAAGGCACAACGTGCAGGCTTCTTTCACAAGGTCGAGTGGGGCCCCACAGCATCTTGCTTCCAGCTCTTTGGGAAGCTAAGAAACAACTCGCTCTGCACAGTGCTCTTACAGCCTACCGGGAACATCTCTTCCAAAGGCTGGTGAAACGCAGTTTCTTTGCAGGCCTGATGTGGCTGAAGTAGGACTTCTGCTCTGGGTGTGCTACTTTGCCCTAGAGCTGAAAGGCACAACGTGCAGGCTTCTTTCCAATGGGCGAGTTGGGCCCCACAGCATCTTGCTTCCAGCTCTTTGGGAAGCTAAGAAACAACTCGCTCTGCACAGTGCTCTTACAGCCTACCGGGAACATGTCTTCCAAAGGCCAGTGAAACGCAGTTTCTTTGCAGGCCTGATCTGGCTGAAGTAGGACTTCTGCTCTGGGTGTGCTACTTTGCCCTAGAGCTGAAAGGCACAACGTGCAGGCTTCTTTCCAAAGGGCGAGTTGGGCCCCACAGCATCTTGCTTCCAGCTCTTTGGGAAGCTAAGAAACAGCTCGCTCTGCACAGTGCTCTTACAGCCTACCGGGAACATCTCTTCCAAAGGCCTGTGAATTGCAGTTTCTTTGCAGGCCTGATCTGGCTGAAGTAGGACTTCTGCTCTGGGTGTGCTACTTTGCCCTAGAGCTGAAAGGCACAACGTGCAGGCTTCTTTCCAAAGGGCGAGTTGGGCCCCACAGCATCTTGCTTCCAGCTCTTTGGGAAGCTAAGAAACAACTCGCTCTGCACAGTGCTCTTACAGCCTACCGGGAACATCTCTTCCAAAGGCCTGTGAAACGCAGTTTCTGTGCAGGCCTGATCTGGCTGAAGTAGGACTTCTGCTCTGGGTGTGCTACTTAGCCCTAGAGCTGAAAGGCACAACGTGCAGGCTTCTTTCCAAAGGGCGAGTTGGGCCCCACAGCATCTTGCTTCCAGCTCTTTGGGAAGCTAAGAAACAACTCGCTCTGCACAGTGCTCTTACAGCCTAGTTGGAACATCTCTTCCAAAGGCCAGTGAAACGCAGTTTCTTTGCGGGCCTGATCTGGCTGAAGTAGGACTTCTGCTCTGGGTGTGCTACTTTGCCCTAGAGCTGAAAGGCACAACGCGCAGGCTTCTTTCCAAAGGGCGAGTTGGGCCCCACAGCATCATGCTTCCAGCTCTTTGGGAAGCTAAGAAACAACTCGCTCTGCACAGTGCTCTTACAGCCTACCGGGAACATGTCTTCCAAAGGCCTGTGAAACGCAGTTTCTTTGCAGGCCTGATCTGGCTGAAGTAGGACTTCTGCTCTGGGTGTGCTACTTTGCCCTAGAGCTGAAAGGCACAACGTGCAGGCTTCTTTCCAAAGGGCGAGTTGGGCCCCACAGCATCTTGCTTCCAGCTCTTTGGGAAGCTAAGAAACAACTCGCTCTGCACAGTGCTCTTACAGCCTACCGGGAACATGTCTTCCAAAGGCCTGTGAAACGCAGTTTCTTTGCAGGCCTGATCTGGCTGAAGTAGGACTTCTGCTCTGGGTGTGCTACTTTGCCCTAGAGCTGAAAGGCACAACGTGCAGGCTTCTTTCCAAAGGGCGAGTTGGGCCCTACAGCATCTTGCTTCCAGCTCTTTCGGAAGCTAAGAAACAACTCGCTCTGCACAGTTCTCTTACAGCCTACGGGGAACATGTCTTCCAAAGGCCTGTGAAACGCAGTTTCTTTGCAGGCCTGATCTGGCTGAAGTAGGACTTCTGCTCTGGGTGTGCTACTTTGCCCTAGAGCTGAAAGGCACAACGTGCAGGCTTCTTTCCAAAGGGCGAGTTGGGCCCCACAGCATCTTGCTTCCAGCTCTTTGGGAAGCTAAGAAACAACTCGCTCTGCACAGTGCTCTTACAGCCTACCGGGAACATGTCTTCCAAAGGCCTGTGAAACGCAGTTTCTTTGCAGGCCTGATCTGGCTGAAGTAGGACTTCTGCTCTGGGTGTGCTACTTTGCCCTAGAGCTGAAAGGCACAACGTGCAGGCTTCTTTCCAAAGGGCGAGTTGGGCCCCACAGCATCTTGCTTCCAGCTCTTTGGGAAGCTAAGAAACAACTCGCTCTGCACAGTGCTCTTACAGCCTACCGGGAACATCTCTTCCAAAGGCTTGTGAAACGCAGTTTCTTTGCAGGCCTGATCTGGCTGAAGTAGGACTTCTGCTCTGGGTGTGCTACTTTGCCCTAGAGCTGAAAGGCACAACGTGCAGGTTTCTTTCCATAGGGCGAGTTGGGCCCCACAGCATCTTGCTTCCAGCTCTTTGGGAAGCTAAGAAACAACTCTCTCTGCACAGTGCTCTTACAGCCTACCGGGAACATCTCTTCTAAATGCCTGTGAAACGCAGTTTCTTTGCAGGCGTGATCTGGCTGAAGTAGGACTTCTGCTCTGGGTGTGCTACTTTGCCCTAGAGCTGAAAGGCACAACGTGCAGGCTTCTTTCCAAAGGGCGAGTTGGGCCCCACAGCATCTTGCTTCCAGCTCTTTGGGAAGCTAAGAGACAACTCGCTCTGCACAGTGCTCTTACAGCCTACCGGGAACATGTCTTCCAAAGGCCAGTGAAACGCAGTTTCTTTGCAGGCCTGATCTGGCTGAAGTAGGACTTCTGCTCTGGGTGTGCTACTTTGCCCTAGAGCTGAAAGGCACAACGTGCAGGCTTCTTTCCAAAGGGCGAGTTGGGCCCCACAGCATCTTGGTTCCAGCTCTTTGGGAAGCTAAGAAACAGCTCGCTCTGCACAGTGCTCTTACAGCCTACCGGGAACATCTCTTCCACAGGCCTGTGAATTGCAGTTTCTTTGCAGGCCTGATCTGGCTGAAGTAGGACTTCTGCTCTGGGTGTGCTACTTTGCCCTAGAGCTGAAAGGCACAACGTGCAGGCTTCTTTCCAAAGGGCGAGTTGGGCCCCACAGCATCTTGCTTCCAGCTCTTTGGGAAGCTAAGAAACAACTCGCTCTGCACAGTGCTCTTACAGCCTACCGGGAACATGTCTTCCAAAGGCCTGTGAAACGCAGTTTCTTTGCAGGCCTGATCTGGATGAAGTACAACTTATGCTCTGGGTGTGCTACATTGCCCTTGAGCTGAAAGGCACAACGTGCAGGCTTCCTTCACAAGGTCGAGTGGGGCCCCACAGCATCTTGCTTCCAGCTCTTTGGGAAGCTAAGAAACAACTCGCTCTGCACAGTGCTCTTACAGCCTACCGGGAACATCTCTTCCAAAGGCTTGTGAAACGCAGTTTCTTTGCAGGCCTGATCTGGCTGAAGTAGGACTTCTGCTCTGGGTGTGCTACTTTGCCCTAGAGCTGAAAGGCACAACGTGCAGGCTTCTTTCCAAAGGGCGAGTTGGGCCCCACAGCATCTTGCTTCCAGCTCTTTGGGAAGCTAAGAAACAACTCGCTCTGCACAGTGCTCTTACAGCCTACCGGGAACATGTCTTCCAAAGGCCAGTGAAACGCAGTTTCTTTGGAGGCCTGATCTGGCTGAAGTAGGACTTCTGCTCTGGGTGTGCTACTTTGCCCTAGAGCTGAAAGGCACAACGTGCAGGCTTCTTTCCAAAGGGCGAGTTGGGCCCCACAGCATCTTGCTTCCAGCTCTTTGGGAAGCTAAGAAACAGCTCGCTCTGCACAGTGCTCTTACAGCCTACCGGGAACATCTCTTCCAAAGGCCTGTGAATTGCAGTTTCTTTGCAGGCCTGATCTGGCTGAAGTAGGACTTCTGCTCTGGGTGTGCTACTTTGCCCTAGAGCTGAAAGGCACAACGTGCAGGCTTCTTTCCAAAGGGCGAGTTGGGCCCCACAGCATCTTGCTTCCAGCTCTTTGGGAAGCTAAGAAACAACTCGCTCTGCACAGTGCTCTTACAGCCTACCGGGAACATCTCTTCCAAAGGCCTGTGAAACGCAGTTTCTGTGCAGGCCTGATCTGGCTGAAGTAGGACTTCTGCTCTGGGTGTGCTACTTTGCCCTAGAGCTGAAAGGCACAACGTGCAGGCTTCTTTCCAAAGGGCGAGTTGGGCCCCACAGCATCTTGCTTCCAGCTCTTTGGGAAGCTAAGAAACAACTCGCTCTGCACAGTGCTCTTACAGCCTAGTTGGAACATCTCTTCCAAAGGCCAGTGAAACGCAGTTTCTTTGCGGGCCTGATCTGGCTGAAGTAGGACTTCTGCTCTGGGTGTGCTACTTTGCCCTAGAGCTGAAAGGTACAACGTGCAGGCTTCTTTCCAAAGGGCGAGTTGGGCCCCGCAGCATCTTGCTTCCAGCTCTTTGGGAAGCTAAGAAACAACTCGCTCTGCACAGTGCTCTTACAGCCTACCGGGAACATGTCTTCCAAAGGCCTGTGAAACGCAGTTTCTTTGCAGGCCTGATCTGGCTGAAGTAGGACTTCTGCTCTGGGTGTGCTACTTTGCCCTAGAGCTGAAAGGCACAACGTGCAGGCTTCTTTCCAAAGGGCGAGTTGGGCCCCACAGCATCTTGCTTCCAGCTCTTTGGGAAGCTAAGAAACAACTCGCTCTGCACAGTGCTCTTACAGCCTACCGGGAACATCTCTTCCAAAGGCCTGTGAATTGCAGTTTCTTTGCAGGCCTGATCTGGCTGAAGTAGGACTTCTGCTCTGGGTGTGCTACTTTGCCCTAGAGCTGAAAGGCACAACGTGCAGGCTTCTTTCCAAAGGGCGAGTTGGGCCCCACAGCATCTTGCTTCCAGCTCTTTGGGAAGCTAAGAAACAACTCGCTCTGCACAGTGCTCTTACAGCCTACCGGGAACATCTCTTCCAAAGGCCAGTGAAACGCAGTTTCTGTGCAGGCCTGATCTGGCTGAAGTAGGACTTCTGCTCTGGGTGTGCTACATTGCCCTAGAGCTGAAAGGCACAATGTGCAGGCTTCTTAAAAAAGGGCGAGTTGGGCCCCACAGCATCATGCTTCCAGCTCTTTGGGAAGCTAAGAAACAACTCGCTCTGCACAGTGCTCTTACAGCCTACCGGGAACATGTCTTCCAAAGGCCTGTGAAACGCAGTTTCTTTGCAGGCCTGATCTGGATGAAGTACAACTTATGCACTGGGTGTGCTACATTGCCCTTGAGCTGAAAGGCACAACGTGCAGGCTTCTTTCACAAGGTCGTGTGGGGCCCCACAGCATCTTGCTTCCAGCTCTTTGGGAAGCTAAGAAACAACTCGCTCTGCACAGTGCTCTTACAGCCTACCGGGAACATCTCTTCCAAAGGCTTGTGAAACGCAGTTTCTTTGCAGGCCTGATCTGGCTGAAGTAGGACTTCTGCTCTGGGTGTGCTACTTTGCCCTAGAGCTGAAAGGCACAACGTGCAGGCTTCTTTCCAAAGCGCGAGTTGGGCCCCACAGCATCTTGCTTCCAGCTCTTTGGGAAGCTAAGAGACAACTCGCTCTGCACAGTGCTCTTACAGCCTACCGGGAACATGTCTTCCAAAGGCCAGTGAAACGCAGTTTCTTTGCAGGCCTGATCTGGCTGAAGTAGGACTTCTGCTCTGGGTGTGCTACTTGGCCCTAGAGCTGAAAGGCACAACGTGCAGGCTTCTTTCCAAAGGGCGAGTTGGGCCCCACAGCATCTTGCTTCCAGCTCTTTGGGAAGCTAAGAAACAGCTCGCTCTGCACAGTGCTCTTACAGCCTACCGGGAACATCTCTTCCACAGGCCTGTGAATTGCAGTTTCTTTGCAGGCCTGATCTGGCTGAAGTAGGACTTCTGCTCTGGGTGTGCTACTTTGCCCTAGAGCTGAAAGGCACAACGTGCAGGCTTCTTTCACAAGGTCGAGTGGGGCCCCACAGCATCTTGCTTCCAGCTCTTTGGGAAGCTAAGAAACAACTCGCTGTGCACAGTGCTCTTACAGCCTACCGGGAACATCTCTTCCAAAGGCCAGTGAAACGCAGTTTCTTTGCAGGCCTGATCTGGCTGAAGTACAACTTCTGCTCTGGGTGTGCTACATTGCCCTAGAGCTGAAAGGCACAATGTGCAGGCTTCTTAAAAAAGGGCGAGTTGGGCCCCACAGCATCATGCTTCCAGCTCTTTGGGAAGCTAAGAAACAACTCGCTCTGCACAGTGCTCTTACAGACTACCGGGAACATGTCTTCCAAAGGCCTGTGAAACGCAGTTTCTTTGCAGGCCTGATCTGGATGAAGTACAACTTATGCTCTGGGTGTGCTACATTGCCCTTGAGCTGAAAGGCACAACGTGCAGGCTTCTTTCACAAGGTCGAGTGGGGCCCCACAGCATCTTGCTTCCAGCTCTTTGGGAAGCTAAGAAACAACTCGCTCTGCACAGTGCTCTTACAGCCTACCGGGAACATCTCTTCCAAAGGCTGGTGAAACGCAGTTTCTTTGCAGGCCTGATGTGGCTGAAGTAGGACTTCTGCTCTGGGTGTGCTACTTTGCCCTAGAGCTGAAAGGCACAACGTGCAGGCTTCTTTCCAATGGGCGAGTTGGGCCCCACAGCATCTTGCTTCCAGCTCTTTGGGAAGCTAAGAAACAACTCGCTCTGCACAGTGCTCTTACAGCCTACCGGGAACATGTCTTCCAAAGGCCAGTGGAACGCCGTTGATTTGCAGGCCTGATCTGGCTGAAGTAGGACTTCTGCTCTGGGTGTGCTACTTTGCCCTAGAGCTGAAAGGCACAACGTGCAGGCTTCTTTCCAAAGGGCGAGTTGGGCCCCACAGCATCTTGCTTCCAGCTCTTTGGGAAGCTAAGAAACAGCTCGCTCTGCACAGTGCTCTTACAGCCTACCGGGAACATCTCTTCCAAAGGCCTGTGAATTGCAGTTTCTTTGCAGGCCTGATCTGGCTGAAGTAGGACTTCTGCTC
Source organism: Equus caballus (assembly GCF_041296265.1). Lineage (NCBI taxonomy): Eukaryota > Metazoa > Chordata > Mammalia > Perissodactyla > Equidae > Equus > Equus caballus. The sequence goes on from NC_091687.1 coordinate 26,430,402, forward strand.
TGGGTGTGCTACTTTGCCCTAGAGCTGAAAGGCACAACGTGCAGGCTTCTTTCCAAAGGGCGAGTTGGGCCCCACAGCATCTTGCTTCCAGCTCTTTGGGAAGCTAAGAAACAACTCGCTCTGCACAGTGCTCTTACAGCCTACCGGGAACATCTCTTCCAAAGGCCTGTGAAACGCAGTTTCTGTGCAGGCCTGATCTGGCTGAAGTAGGACTTCTGCTCTGGGTGTGCTACTTTGCCCTAGAGCTGAAAGGCACAACGTGCAGGCTTCTTTCCAAAGGGCGAGTTGGGCCCCACAGCATCTTGCTTCCAGCTCTTTGGGAAGCTAAGAAACAACTCGCTCTGCACAGTGCTCTTACAGCCTAGTTGGAACATCTCTTCCAAAGGCCAGTGAAACGCAGTTTCTTTGCGGGCCTGATCTGGCTGAAGTAGGACTTCTGCTCTGGGTGTGCTACTTTGCCCTAGAGCTGAAAGGCACAACGCGCAGGCTTCTTTCCAAAGGGCGAGTTGGGCCCCACAGCATCATGCTTCCAGCTCTTTGGGAAGCTAAGAAACAACTCGCTCTGCACAGTGCTCTTACAGCCTACCGGGAACATGTCTTCCAAAGGCCTGTGAAACGCAGTTTCTTTGCAGGCCTGATCTGGCTGAAGTAGGACTTCTGCTCCTGGTGTGCTACTTTGCCCTAGAGCTGAAAGGCACAACGTGCAGGCTTCTTTCCAAAGGGCGAGTTGGGCCCCACAGCATCTTGCTTCCAGCTCTTTGGGAAGCTAAGAAACAACTCGCTCTGCACAGTGCTCTTACAGCCTACCGGGAACATGTCTTCCAAAGGCCTGTGAAACGCAGTTTCTTTGCAGGCCTGATCTGGCTGAAGTAGGACTTCTGCTCTGGGTGTGCTACTTTGCCCTAGAGCTGAAAGGCACAACGTGCAGGCTTCTTTCCAAAGGGCGAGTTGGGCCCTACAGCATCTTGCTTCCAGCTCTTTCGGAAGCTAAGAAACAACTCGCTCTGCACAGTTCTCTTACAGCCTACGGGGAACATGTCTTCCAAAGGCCTGTGAAACGCAGTTTCTTTGCAGGCCTGATCTGGCTGAAGTAGGACTTCTGCTCTGGGTGTGCTACTTTGCCCTAGAGCTGAAAGGCACAACGTGCAGGCTTCTTTCCAAAGGGCGAGTTGGGCCCCACAGCATCTTGCTTCCAGCTCTTTGGGAAGCTAAGAAACAACTCGCTCTGCACAGTGCTCTTACAGCCTACCGGGAACATGTCTTCCAAAGGCCTGTGAAACGCAGTTTCTTTGCAGGCCTGATCTGGCTGAAGTAGGACTTCTGCTCTGGGTGTGCTACTTTGCCCTAGAGCTGAAAGGCACAACGTGCAGGCTTCTTTCCAAAGGGCGAGTTGGGCCCCACAGCATCTTGCTTCCAGCTCTTTGGGAAGCTAAGAAACAACTCGCTCTGCACAGTGCTCTTACAGCCTACCGGGAACATGTCTTCCAAAGGCCTGTGAAACGCAGTTTCTTTGCAGGCCTGATCTGGATGAAGTACAACTTATGCTCTGGGTGTGCTACATTGCCCTTGAGCTGAAAGGCACAACGTGCAGGCTTCCTTCACAAGGTCGAGTGGGGCCCCACAGCATCTTGCTTCCAGCTCTTTGGGAAGCTAAGAAACAACTCGCTCTGCACAGTGCTCTTACAGCCTACCGGGAACATCTCTTCCAAAGGCTTGTGAAACGCAGTTTCTTTGCAGGCCTGATCTGGCTGAAGTAGGACTTCTGCTCTGGGTGTGCTACTTTGCCCTAGAGCTGAAAGGCACAACGTGCAGGCTTCTTTCCAAAGGGCGAGTTGGGCCCCACAGCATCTTGCTTCCAGCTCTTTGGGAAGCTAAGAAACAACTCGCTCTGCACAGTGCTCTTACAGCCTACCGGGAACATGTCTTCCAAAGGCCAGTGAAACGCAGTTTCTTTGGAGGCCTGATCTGGCTGAAGTAGGACTTCTGCTCTGGGTGTGCTACTTTGCCCTAGAGCTGAAAGGCACAACGTGCAGGCTTCTTTCCAAAGGGCGAGTTGGGCCCCACAGCATCTTGCTTCCAGCTCTTTGGGAAGCTAAGAAACAGCTCGCTCTGCACAGTGCTCTTACAGCCTACCGGGAACATCTCTTCCAAAGGCCTGTGAATTGCAGTTTCTTTGCAGGCCTGATCTGGCTGAAGTAGGACTTCTGCTCTGGGTGTGCTACTTTGCCCTAGAGCTGAAAGGCACAACGTGCAGGCTTCTTTCCAAAGGGCGAGTTGGGCCCCACAGCATCTTGCTTCCAGCTCTTTGGGAAGCTAAGAAACAACTCGCTCTGCACAGTGCTCTTACAGCCTACCGGGAACATCTCTTCCAAAGGCCTGTGAAACGCAGTTTCTGTGCAGGCCTGATCTGGCTGAAGTAGGACTTCTGCTCTGGGTGTGCTACTTTGCCCTAGAGCTGAAAGGCAAAACGTGCAGGCTTCTTTCCAAAGGGCGAGTTGGGCCCCACAGCATCTTGCTTCCAGCTCTTTGGGAAGCTAAGAAACAACTCGCTCTGCACAGTGCTCTTACAGCCTAGTTGGAACATCTCTTCCAAAGGCCAGTGAAACGCAGTTTCTTTGCGGGCCTGATCTGGCTGAAGTAGGACTTCTGCTCTGGGTGTGCTACTTTGCCCTAGAGCTGAAAGGTACAACGTGCAGGCTTCTTTCCAAAGGGCGAGTTGGGCCCCGCAGCATCTTGCTTCCAGCTCTTTGGGAAGCTAAGAAACAACTCGCTCTGCACAGTGCTCTTACAGCCTACCGGGAACATGTCTTCCAAAGGCCTGTGAAACGCAGTTTCTTTGCAGGCCTGATCTGGCTGAAGTAGGACTTCTGCTCTGGGTGTGCTACTTTGCCCTAGAGCTGAAAGGCACAACGTGCAGGCTTCTTTCCAAAGGGCGAGTTGGGCCCCACAGCATCTTGCTTCCAGCTCTTTGGGAAGCTAAGAAACAACTCGCTCTGCACAGTGCTCTTACAGCCTACCGGGAACATCTCTTCCAAACGCCTGTGAAACGCAGTTTCTTTGCAGGCCTGATCTGGCTGAAGTAGGACTTCTGCTCTGGGTGTGCTACTTTGCCCTAGAGCTGAAAGGCACAACGTGCAGGCTTCTTTCCAAAGGGCGAGTTGGGCCCCACAGCATCTTGCTTCCAGCTCTTTGGGACGCTAAGAAACAGCTCGCTCTGCACAGTGCTCTTACAGCCTACCGGGAACATCTCTTCCAAAGGCTTGTGAAACGCAGTTTCTTTGCAGGCCTGATCTGGCTGAAGTAGAACTTCTGCTCTGGGTGTGCTACTTTGCCCTAGAGCTGAAAGGCACAACGTGCAGGCTTCTTTCCAAAGGGCGAGTTGGGCCCCACAGCATCTTGCTTCCAGCTCTTTGGGAAGCTAAGAAACAACTCGCTCTGCACAGTGCTCTTACAGCCTACCGGGAACATCTCTTCCAAAGGCCAGTGAAACGCAGTTTCTTTGCAGGCCTGATCTGGCTGAAGTACAACTTCTGCTCTGGGTGTGCTACATTGCCCTAGAGCTGAAAGGCGCAACGTGCAGGCTTCTTAAAAAAGGGCGAATTGGGCCCCACAGCATCATGCTTCCAGCTCTTTGGGAAGCTAAGAAACAACTCGCTCTGCACAGTGCTCTTACAGACTACCGGGAACATGTCTTCCAAAGGCCTGTGAAACGCAGTTTCTTTGCAGGCCTGATCTGGATGAAGTACAACTTATGCTCTGGGTGTGCTACATTGCCCTTGAGCTGAAAGGCACAACGTGCAGGCTTCTTTCACAAGGTCGAGTGGGGCCCCACAGCATCTTGCTTCCAGCTCTTTGGGAAGCTAAGAAACAACTCGCTCTGCACAGTGCTCTTACAGCCTACGGGGAACATCTCTTCCAAAGGCCTGTGAAACGCAGTTTCTTTGCAGGCCTGATCTGGCTGAAGTAGGACTTCTGCTCTGGGTGTGCTACTTTGCCCTAGAGCTGAAAGGCACAACGTGCAGGCTTCTTTCCAAAGGGCGAGTTGGGCCCCACAGCATCTTGCTTCCAGCTCTTTGGGAAGCTAAGAAACAACTCGCTCTGCACAGTGCTCTTACAGCCTACCGGGAACATCTCTTCCAAAGGCTTGTGAAACGCAGTTTCTTTGCAGGCCTGATCTGGCTGAAGTAGGACTTCTGCTCTGGGTGTGCTACTTTGCCCTAGAGCTGAAAGGCACAACGTGCAGGTTTCTTTCCAAAGGGCGAGTTGGGCCCCACAGCATCTTGCTTCCAGCTCTTTGGGAAGCTAAGAAACAACTCGCTCTGCACAGTGCTCTTACAGCCTACCGGGAACATCTCTTCCAAAGGCCAGTGAAACGCAGTTTCTTTGCAGGCCTGATCTGGCTGAAGTACAACTTCTGCTCTGGGTGTGCTACATTGCCCTAGAGCTGAAAGGCACAATGTGCAGGCTTCTTAAAAAAGGGCGAATTGGGCCCCACAGCATCATGCTTCCAGCTCTTTGGGAAGCTAAGAAACAACTCGCTCTGCACAGTGCTCTTACAGACTACCGGGAACATGTCTTCCAAAGGCCTGTGAAACGCAATTTCTTTAGGCCTGATCTGGATGAAGTACAACTTATGCTCTGGGTGTGCTACATTGCCCTTGAGCTGAAAGGCACAACGTGCAGGCTTCTTTCACAAGGTCGAGTGGGGCCCCACAGCATCTTGCTTCCAGCTCTTTGGGAAGCTAAGAAACAACTCGCTCTGCACAGTGCTCTTACAGCCTACCGGGAACATCTCTTCCAAAGGCTTGTGAAACGCAGTTTCTTTGCAGGCCTGATGTGGCTGAAGTAGGACTTCTGCTCTGGGTGTGCTACTTTGCCCTAGAGCTGAAAGGCACAACGTGCAGGCTTCTTTCCAAATGGCGAGTTGGGCCCCACAGCATCTTGCTTCCAGCTCTTTGGGAACCTAAGAAACAACTCGCTCTGCACAGTGCTCTTACAGCCTACCGGGAACATGTCTTACAAAGGCCAGTGAAACGCAGTTTCTTTGCAGGCCTGATCTGGCTGAAGTAGGACTTCTGCTCTGGGTGTGCTACTTTGCCCTAGAGCTGAAAGGCACAACGTGCAGGCTTCTTTCCAAAGGGCGAGTTGGGCCCCACAGCATCTTGCTTCCAGCTCTTTGGGAAGCTAAGAAACAGCTCGCTCTGCACAGTGCTCTTACAGCCTACCGGGAACATCTCTTCCAAAGGCCTGTGAATTGCAGTTTCTTTGCAGGCCTGATCTGGCTGAAGTAGGACTTCTGCTCTGGGTGTGCTACTTTGCCCTAGAGCTGAAAGGCACAACGTGCAGGCTTCTTTCCAAAGGGCGAGTTGGGCCCCACAGCATCTTGCTTCCAGCTCTTTGGGAAGCTAAGAAACCACTCGCTCTGCACAGTGCTCTTACAGCCTACCGGGAACATCTCTTCCAAAGGCCTGTGAAACGCAGTTTCTGTGCAGGCCTGATCTGGCTGAAGTAGGACTTCTGCTCTGGGTGTGCTACTTTGCCCTAGAGCTGAAAGGCACAACGTGCAGGCTTCTTTCCAAAGGGCGAGTTGGGCCCCACAGCATCTTGCTTCCAGCTCTTTGGGAAGCTAAGAAACAACTCGCTCTGCACAGTGCTCTTACAGCCTACCGGGAACATGTCTTCCAAAGGCCTGTGAAACGCAGTTTCTTTGCAGGCCTGATCTGGCTGAAGTAGGACTTCTGCTCTGGGTGTGCTACTTTGCCCTAGAGCTGAAAGGCACAACGTGCAGGCTTCTTTCCAAAGGGCGAGTTGGGCCCCACAGCATCTTGCTTCCAGCTCTTTGGGAAGCTAAGAAACAACTCGCTCTGCACAGTGCTCTTACAGCCTACCGGGAACATGTCTTCCAAAGGCCTGTGAAACGCAGTTTCTTTGCAGGCCTGATCTGGATGAAGTACAACTTATGCTCTGGGTGTGCTACATTGCCCTTGAGCTGAAAGGCACAACGTGCAGGCTTCCTTCACAAGGTCGAGTGGGGCCCCACAGCATCTTGCTTCCAGCTCTTTGGGAAGCTAAGAAACAACTCGCTCTGCACAGTGCTCTTACAGCCTACCGGGAACATCTCTTCCAAAGGCTTGTGAAACGCAGTTTCTTTGCAGGCCTGATCTGGCTGAAGTAGGACTTCTGCTCTGGGTGTGCTACTTTGCCCTAGAGCTGAAAGGCACAACGTGCAGGCTTCTTTCCAAAGGGCGAGTTGGGCCCCACAGCATCTTGCTTCCAGCTCTTTGGGAAGCTAAGAAACAACTCGCTCTGCACAGTGCTCTTACAGCCTACCGGGAACATGTCTTCCAAAGGCCAGTGAAACGCAGTTTCTTTGGAGGCCTGATCTGGCTGAAGTAGGACTTCTGCTCTGGGTGTGCTACTTTGCCCTAGAGCTGAAAGGCACAACGTGCAGGCTTCTTTCCAAAGGGCGAGTTGGGCCCCACAGCATCTTGCTTCCAGCTCTTTGGGAAGCTAAGAAACAGCTCGCTCTGCACAGTGCTCTTACAGCCTACCGGGAACATCTCTTCCAAAGGCCTGTGAATTGCAGTTTCTTTGCAGGCCTGATCTGGCTGAAGTAGGACTTCTGCTCTGGGTGTGCTACTTTGCCCTAGAGCTGAAAGGCACAACGTGCAGGCTTCTTTCCAAAGGGCGAGTTGGGCCCCACAGCATCTTGCTTCCAGCTCTTTGGGAAGCTAAGAAACAACTCGCTCTGCACAGTGCTCTTACAGCCTACCGGGAACATCTCTTCCAAAGGCCTGTGAAACGCAGTTTCTGTGCAGGCCTGATCTGGCTGAAGTAGGACTTCTGCTCTGGGTGTGCTACTTTGCCCTAGAGCTGAAAGGCAAAACGTGCAGGCTTCTTTCCAAAGGGCGAGTTGGGCCCCACAGCATCTTGCTTCCAGCTCTTTGGGAAGCTAAGAAACAACTCGCTCTGCACAGTGCTCTTACAGCCTAGTTGGAACATCTCTTCCAAAGGCCAGTGAAACGCAGTTTCTTTGCGGGCCTGATCTGGCTGAAGTAGGACTTCTGCTCTGGGTGTGCTACTTTGCCCTAGAGCTGAAAGGTACAACGTGCAGGCTTCTTTCCAAAGGGCGAGTTGGGCCCCGCAGCATCTTGCTTCCAGCTCTTTGGGAAGCTAAGAAACAACTCGCTCTGCACAGTGCTCTTACAGCCTACCGGGAACATGTCTTCCAAAGGCCTGTGAAACGCAGTTTCTTTGCAGGCCTGATCTGGCTGAAGTAGGACTTCTGCTCTGGGTGTGCTACTTTGCCCTAGAGCTGAAAGGCACAACGTGCAGGCTTCTTTCCAAAGGGCGAGTTGGGCCCCACAGCATCTTGCTTCCAGCTCTTTGGGAAGCTAAGAAACAACTCGCTCTGCACAGTGCTCTTACAGCCTACCGGGAACATCTCTTCCAAACGCCTGTGAAACGCAGTTTCTTTGCAGGCCTGATCTGGCTGAAGTAGGACTTCTGCTCTGGGTGTGCTAGTTTGCCCTAGAGCTGAAAGGCACAACGTGCAGGCTTCTTTCCAAAGGGCGAGTTGGGCCCCACAGCATCTTGCTTCCAGCTCTTTGGGACGCTAAGAAACAGCTCGCTCTGCACAGTGCTCTTACAGCCTACCGGGAACATCTCTTCCAAAGGCTTGTGAAACGCAGTTTCTTTGCAGGCCTGATCTGGCTGAAGTAGAACTTCTGCTCTGGGTGTGCTACTTTGCCCTAGAGCTGAAAGGCACAACGTGCAGGCTTCTTTCCAAAGGGCGAGTTGGGCCCCACAGCATCTTGCTTCCAGCTCTTTGGGAAGCTAAGAAACAACTCGCTCTGCACAGTGCTCTTACAGCCTACCGGGAACATCTCTTCCAAAGGCCAGTGAAACGCAGTTTCTTTGCAGGCCTGATCTGGCTGAAGTACAACTTCTGCTCTGGGTGTGCTACATTGCCCTAGAGCTGAAAGGCGCAACGTGCAGGCTTCTTAAAAAAGGGCGAATTGGGCCCCACAGCATCATGCTTCCAGCTCTTTGGGAAGCTAAGAAACAACTCGCTCTGCACAGTGCTCTTACAGACTACCGGGAACATGTCTTCCAAAGGCCTGTGAAACGCAGTTTCTTTGCAGGCCTGATCTGGATGAAGTACAACTTATGCTCTGGGTGTGCTACATTGCCCTTGAGCTGAAAGGCACAACGTGCAGGCTTCTTTCACAAGGTCGAGTGGGGCCCCACAGCATCTTGCTTCCAGCTCTTTGGGAAGCTAAGAAACAACTCGCTCTGCACAGTGCTCTTACAGCCTACGGGGAACATCTCTTCCAAAGGCCTGTGAAACGCAGTTTCTTTGCAGGCCTGATCTGGCTGAAGTAGGACTTCTGCTCTGGGTGTGCTACTTTGCCCTAGAGCTGAAAGGCACAACGTGCAGGCTTCTTTCCAAAGGGCGAGTTGGGCCCCACAGCATCTTGCTTCCAGCTCTTTGGGAAGCTAAGAAACAACTCGCTCTGCACAGTGCTCTTACAGCCTACCGGGAACATCTCTTCCAAAGGCTTGTGAAACGCAGTTTCTTTGCAGGCCTGATCTGGCTGAAGTAGGACTTCTGCTCTGGGTGTGCTACTTTGCCCTAGAGCTGAAAGGCACAACGTGCAGGTTTCTTTCCAAAGGGCGAGTTGGGCCCCACAGCATCTTGCTTCCAGCTCTTTGGGAAGCTAAGAAACAACTCGCTCTGCACAGTGCTCTTACAGCCTACCGGGAACATCTCTTCCAAAGGCCAGTGAAACGCAGTTTCTTTGCAGGCCTGATCTGGCTGAAGTACAACTTCTGCTCTGGGTGTGCTACATTGCCCTAGAGCTGAAAGGCACAATGTGCAGGCTTCTTAAAAAAGGGCGAATTGGGCCCCACAGCATCATGCTTCCAGCTCTTTGGGAAGCTAAGAAACAACTCGCTCTGCACAGTGCTCTTACAGACTACCGGGAACATGTCTTCCAAAGGCCTGTGAAACGCAATTTCTTTAGGCCTGATCTGGATGAAGTACAACTTATGCTCTGGGTGTGCTACATTGCCCTTGAGCTGAAAGGCACAACGTGCAGGCTTCTTTCACAAGGTCGAGTGGGGCCCCACAGCATCTTGCTTCCAGCTCTTTGGGAAGCTAAGAAACAACTCGCTCTGCACAGTGCTCTTACAGCCTACCGGGAACATCTCTTCCAAAGGCTTGTGAAACGCAGTTTCTTTGCAGGCCTGATGTGGCTGAAGTAGGACTTCTGCTCTGGGTGTGCTACTTTGCCCTAGAGCTGAAAGGCACAACGTGCAGGCTTCTTTCCAAATGGCGAGTTGGGCCCCACAGCATCTTGCTTCCAGCTCTTTGGGAACCTAAGAAACAACTCGCTCTGCACAGTGCTCTTACAGCCTACCGGGAACATGTCTTACAAAGGCCAGTGAAACGCAGTTTCTTTGCAGGCCTGATCTGGCTGAAGTAGGACTTCTGCTCTGGGTGTGCTACTTTGCCCTAGAGCTGAAAGGCACAACGTGCAGGCTTCTTTCCAAAGGGCGAGTTGGGCCCCACAGCATCTTGCTTCCAGCTCTTTGGGAAGCTAAGAAACAGCTCGCTCTGCACAGTGCTCTTACAGCCTACCGGGAACATCTCTTCCAAAGGCCTGTGAATTGCAGTTTCTTTGCAGGCCTGATCTGGCTGAAGTAGGACTTCTGCTCTGGGTGTGCTACTTTGCCCTAGAGCTGAAAGGCACAACGTGCAGGCTTCTTTCCAAAGGGCGAGTTGGGCCCCACAGCATCTTGCTTCCAGCTCTTTGGGAAGCTAAGAAACCACTCGCTCTGCACAGTGCTCTTACAGCCTACCGGGAACATCTCTTCCAAAGGCCTGTGAAACGCAGTTTCTGTGCAGGCCTGATCTGGCTGAAGTAGGACTTCTGCTCTGGGTGTGCTACTTTGCCCTAGAGCTGAAAGGCACAACGTGCAGGCTTCTTTCCAAAGGGCGAGTTGGGCCCCACAGCATCTTGCTTCCAGCTCTTTGGGAAGCTAAGAAACAACTCGCTCTGCACAGTGCTCTTACAGCCTACCGGGAACATGTCTTCCAAAGGCCTGTGAAACGCAGTTTCTTTGCAGGCCTGATCTGGCTGAAGTAGGACTTCTGCTCTGGGTGTGCTACTTTGCCCTAGAGCTGAAAGGCACAACGTGCAGGCTTCTTTCCAAAGGGCGAGTTGGGCCCCACAGCATCTTGCTTCCAGCTCTTTGGGAAGCTAAGAAACAACTCGCTCTGCACAGTGCTCTTACAGCCTACCGGGAACATGTCTTCCAAAGGCCTGTGAAACGCAGTTTCTTTGCAGGCGTGATCTGGCTGAAGTAGGACTTCTGCTCTGGGTGTGCTACTTTGCCCTAGAGCTGAAAGGCACAACGTGCAGGCTTCTTTCCAAAGGGCGAGTTGGGCCCTACAGCATCTTGCTTCCAGCTCTTTCGGAAGCTAAGAAACAACTCGCTCTGCACAGTTCTCTTACAGCCTACGGGGAACATCTCTTCCAAAGGCTTTTGAAACGCAGTTTCTTTGCAGGCCTGATCTGGCTGAAGTAGGACTTCTGCTCTGGGTGTGCTACTTTGCCCTAGAGCTGAAAGGCACAACGTGCAGGCTTCTTTCCAAAGGGCGAGTTGGGCCCCACAGCATCTTGCTTCCAGCTCTTTGGGAAGCTAAGAAACAACTCGCTCTGCACAGTGCTCTTACAGCCTACCGGGAACATGTCTTCCAAAGGCCTGTGAAACGCAGTTTCTTTGCAGGCCTGATCTGGCTGAAGTAGGACTTCTGCTCTGGGTGTGCTACTTTGCCCTAGAGCTGAAAGGCACAACGTGCAGGCTTCTTTCCAAAGGGCGAGTTGGGCCCCACAGCATCTTGCTTCCAGCTCTTTGGGAAGCTAAGAAACAACTCGCTCTGCACAGTGCTCTTACAGCCTACCGGGAACATCTCTTCCAAAGGCTTGTGAAACGCAGTTTCTTTGCAGGCCTGATCTGGCTGAAGTAGGACTTCTGCTCTGGGTGTGCTACTTTGCCCTAGAGCTGAAAGGCACAACGTGCAGGCTTCTTTCCAAAGGGCGAGTTGGGCCCCACAGCATCTTGCTTCCAGCTCTTTGGGAAGCTAAGAAACAACTCGCTCTGCACAGTTCTCTTACAGCCTACGGGGAACATGTCTTCCAAAGGCCTGTGAAACGCAGTTTCTTTGCAGGCGTGATCTGGCTGAAGTAGGACTTCTGCTCTGGGTGTGCTACTTTGCCCTAGAGCTGAAAGGCACAACGTGCAGGCTTCTTTCCAAAGGGCGAGTTGGGCCCCACAGCATCTTCCTTCCAGCTCTTTGGGAAGCTAAGAGACAACTCGATCTGCACAGTGCTCTTACAGCCTACCGGGAACATCTCTTCCAAAGGCCAGTGAAACGCAGTTTCTTTGCAGGCCTGATCTGGCTGAAGTAGGACTTCTGCTCTGGGTGTGCTACTTTGCCCTAGAGCTGAAAGGCACAACGTGCAGGCTTCTTTCCAAAGGGCGAGTTGGGCCCCACAGCATCTTGCTTCCAGCTCTTTGGGAAGCTAAGAAACAACTCGCTCTGCACAGTGCTCTTACAGCCTACGGGGAACATCTCTTCCAAAGGCCTGTGAAACGCAGTTTCTTTGCAGGCCTGATCCGGCTGAAGTAGGACTTCTGCTCTGGGTGTGCTACTTTGCCCTAGAGCTGAAAGGCACAACGTGCAGGCTTCTTTCCAAAGGGCGAGTTGGGCCCCACAGCATCTTGCTTCCAGCTCTTTGGGAAGCTAAGAAACAACTCGCTCTACACAGTGCTCTTACAGCCTACGGGGAACATGTCTTCCAAAGGCCTGTGAAACGCAGTTTCTTTGCAGGCCTGATCTGGCTGAAGTAGGACTTCTGCTCTGGGTGTGCTACTTTGCCCTAGAGCTGAAAGGCACAACGTGCAGGCTTCTTTCCAAAGGGCGAGTTGGGCCCCACAGCATCTTGCTTCCAGCTCTTTGGGAAGCTAAGAAACAACTCGCTCTGCACAGTGCTCTTACAGCCTACCGGGAACATGTCTTCCAAAGGCCTGTGAAACGCAGTTTCTTTGCAGGCCTGATCTGGCTGAAGTAGGACTTCTGCTCTGGGTGTGCTACTTTGCCCTAGAGCTGAAAGGCACAACGTGCAGGCTTCTTTCCAAAGGGCGAGTTGGGCCCCACAGCATCTTGCTTCCAGCTCTTTGGGAACCTAAGAAACAACTCGCTCTGCACAGTGCTCTTACAGCCTACCGGGAACATGTCTTACAAAGGCCAGTGAAACGCAGTTTCTTTGCAGGCCTGATCTGGCTGAAGTAGGACTTCTGCTCTGGGTGTGCTACTTTGCCCTAGAGCTGAAAGGCACAACGTGCAGGCTTCTTTCCAAAGGGCGAGTTGGGCCCCACAGCATCTTGCTTCCAGCTCTTTGGGAAGCTAAGAAACAGCTCGCTCTGCACAGTGCTCTTACAGCCTACCGGGAACATCTCTTCCAAAGGCCTGTGAATTGCAGTTTCTTTGCAGGCCTGATCTGGCTGAAGTAGGACTTCTGCTCTGGGTGTGCTACTTTGCCCTAGAGCTGAAAGGCACAACGTGCAGGCTTCTTTCCAAAGGGCGAGTTGGGCCCCACAGCATCTTGCTTCCAGCTCTTTGGGAAGCTAAGAAACCACTCGCTCTGCACAGTGCTCTTACAGCCTACCGGGAACATCTCTTCCAAAGGCCTGTGAAACGCAGTTTCTGTGCAGGCCTGATCTGGCTGAAGTAGGACTTCTGCTCTGGGTGTGCTACTTTGCCCTAGAGCTGAAAGGCACAACGTGCAGGCTTCTTTCCAAAGGGCGAGTTGGGCCCCACAGCATCTTGCTTCCAGCTCTTTGGGAAGCTAAGAAACAACTCGCTCTGCACAGTGCTCTTACAGCCTACCGGGAACATGTCTTCCAAAGGCCTGTGAAACGCAGTTTCTTTGCAGGCCTGATCTGGCTGAAGTAGGACTTCTGCTCTGGGTGTGCTACTTTGCCCTAGAGCTGAAAGGCACAACGTGCAGGCTTCTTTCCAAAGGGCGAGTTGGGCCCCACAGCATCTTGCTTCCAGCTCTTTGGGAAGCTAAGAAACAACTCGCTCTGCACAGTGCTCTTACAGCCTACCGGGAACATGTCTTCCAAAGGCCTGTGAAACGCAGTTTCTTTGCAGGCGTGATCTGGCTGAAGTAGGACTTCTGCTCTGGGTGTGCTACTTTGCCCTAGAGCTGAAAGTCACAACGTGCAGGCTTCTTTCCAAAGGGCGAGTTGGGCCCTACAGCATCTTGCTTCCAGCTCTTTCGGAAGCTAAGAAACAACTCGCTCTGCACAGTTCTCTTACAGCCTACGGGGAACATCTCTTCCAAAGGCTTTTGAAACGCAGTTTCTTTGCAGGCCTGATCTGGCTGAAGTAGGACTTCTGCTCTGGGTGTGCTACTTTGCCCTAGAGCTGAAAGGCACAACGTGCAGGCTTCTTTCCAAAGGGCGAGTTGGGCCCCACAGCATCTTGCTTCCAGCTCTTTGGGAAGCTAAGAAACAACTCGCTCTGCACAGTGCTCTTACAGCCTACCGGGAACATGTCTTCCAAAGGCCTGTGAAACGCAGTTTCTTTGCAGGCCTGATCTGGCTGAAGTAGGACTTCTGCTCTGGGTGTGCTACTTTGCCCTAGAGCTGAAAGGCACAACGTGCAGGCTTCTTTCCAAAGGGCGAGTTGGGCCCCACAGCATCTTGCTTCCAGCTCTTTGGGAAGCTAAGAAACAACTCGCTCTGCACAGTGCTCTTACAGCCTACCGGGAACATCTCTTCCAAAGGCTTGTGAAACGCAGTTTCTTTGCAGGCCTGATCTGGCTGAAGTAGGACTTCTGCTCTGGGTGTGCTACTTTGCCCTAGAGCTGAAAGGCACAACGTGCAGGCTTCTTTCCAAAGGGCGAGTTGGGCCCCACAGCATCTTGCTTCCAGCTCTTTGGGAAGCTAAGAAACAACTCGCTCTGCACAGTTCTCTTACAGCCTACGGGGAACATGTCTTCCAAAGGCCTGTGAAACGCAGTTTCTTTGCAGGCGTGATCTGGCTGAAGTAGGACTTCTGCTCTGGGTGTGCTACTTTGCCCTAGAGCTGAAAGGCACAACGTGCAGGCTTCTTTCCAAAGGGCGAGTTGGGCCCCACAGCATCTTCCTTCCAGCTCTTTGGGAAGCTAAGAGACAACTCGATCTGCACAGTGCTCTTACAGCCTACCGGGAACATCTCTTCCAAAGGCCAGTGAAACGCAGTTTCTTTGCAGGCCTGATCTGGCTGAAGTAGGACTTCTGCTCTGGGTGTGCTACTTTGCCCTAGAGCTGAAAGGCACAACGTGCAGGCTTCTTTCCAAAGGGCGAGTTGGGCCCCACAGCATCTTGCTTCCAGCTCTTTGGGAAGCTAAGAAACAACTCGCTCTGCACAGTGCTCTTACAGCCTACGGGGAACATCTCTTCCAAAGGCCTGTGAAACGCAGTTTCTTTGCAGGCCTGATCCGGCTGAAGTAGGACTTCTGCTCTGGGTGTGCTACTTTGCCCTAGAGCTGAAAGGCACAACGTGCAGGCTTCTTTCCAAAGGGCGAGTTGGGCCCCACAGCATCTTGCTTCCAGCTCTTTGGGAAGCTAAGAAACAACTCGCTCTACACAGTGCTCTTACAGCCTACGGGGAACATGTCTTCCAAAGGCCTGTGAAACGCAGTTTCTTTGCAGGCCTGATCTGGCTGAAGTAGGACTTCTGCTCTGGGTGTGCTACTTTGCCCTAGAGCTGAAAGGCACAACGTGCAGGCTTCTTTCCAAAGGGCGAGTTGGGCCCCACAGCATCTTGCTTCCAGCTCTTTGGGAAGCTAAGAAACAACTCGCTCTGCACAGTGCTCTTACAGCCTACCGGGAACATGTCTTCCAAAGGCCTGTGAAACGCAGTTTCCTTGCAGGCCTGATCTGGCTGAAGTAGGACTTCTGCTCTGGGTGTGCTACTTTGCCCTAGAGCTGAAAGGCACAACGTGCAGGCTTCTTTCCAAAGGGCGAGTTGGGCCCCACAGCATCTTGCTTCCAGCTCTTTGGGAAGCTAAGAAACAACTCGCTCTGCACAGTGCTCTTACAGCCTACCGGGAACATGTCTTCCAAAGGCCTGTGAAACGCAGTTTCTTTGCAGGCCTGATCTGGCTGAAGTAGGACTTCTGCTCTGGGTGTGCTACTTTGCCCTAGAGCTGAAAGGCACAACGTGCAGTCTTCTTTCCAAAGGGCGAGTTGGGCCCCACAGCATCTTGCTTCCAGGTCTTTGGGAAGCTAAGAAACAACTCGCTCTGCACAGTGCTCTTACAGCCTACCGGGAACATGTCTTCCAAAGGCCTGTGAAACGCAGTTTCTTTGCAGGCCTGATCTGGCTGAAGTAGGACTTCTGCTCTGGGTGTGCTACTTTGCCCTAGAGCTGAAAGGCACAACGTGCAGGCTTCTTTCCAAAGGGCGAGTTGGGCCCTACAGCATCTTGCTTCCAGCTCTTTTGGAAGCTAAGAAACAACTCGCTCTGCACAGTTCTCTTACAGCCTACGGGGAACATCTCTTCCAAAGTCCTGTGAAACGCAGTTTCTTTGCAGGCCTGATCTGGCTGAAGTAGGACTTCTGCTCTGGGTGTGCTACTTTGCCCTAGAGCTGAAAGGCACAACGTGCAGGCTTCTTTCCAAAGGGCGATTTGGGCCCCACAGCATCTTGCTTCCAGCTCTTTGGGAAGCTAAGAAACAACTCGCTCTGCACAGTGCTCTTACAGCCTACCGGGAACATGTCTTCCAAAGGCCTGTGAAACGCAGTTTCTTTGCAGGCCTGATCTGGCTGAAGTAGGACTTCTGCTCTGGGTGTGCTACTTTGCCCTAGAGCTGAAAGGCACAACGTGCAGGCTTCTTTCCAAAGGGCGAGTTGGGCCCCACAGCATCTTGCTTCCAGCTCTTTGGGAAGCTAAGAAACAACTCGCTCTGCACAGTGCTCTTGCAGCCTAGTGGGAACATCTCTTCCAAAGGCCTGTGAAATGCAGTTTCTTTGCAGGCCTGATCTGGCTGAAGTAGGACTTCTGCTCTGGGTGTGCTACTTTGCCCTAGAGCTGAAAGGCACAACGTGCAGGCTTCTTTCCAAAGGGCGAGTTGGGCCCCACAGCATCTTGCTTCCAGCTCTTTGGGAAGCTAAGAAACAACTCGCTCTGCACAGTGCTCTTACAGCATAGTGGGACCATCTCTTCCAAAGGCCTGTGAAACGCAGTTTCTTTGCAGGCCTGATCTGGCTGAAGTAGGACTTCTGCTCTGGGTGTGCTACTTTGCCCTAGAGCTGAAAGGCACAACGTGCAGGCTTCTTTCCAAAGGGCGAGTTGGGCCCCACAGCATCTTGCTTCCAGCTCTTTGGGAAGCTAAGAAACAACTCGCTCTGCACAGTGCTCTTACAGCCTACCGGGAACATGTCTTCCAAAGGCCTGTGAAACGCAGTTTCTTTGCAGGCCTGATCTGGCTGAAGTAGGACTTCTGCTCTGGGTGTGCTACTTTGCCCTAGAGCTGAAAGGCACAACGTGCAGGCTTCTTTCCAAAGGGCGAGTTGGGCCCCACAGCATCTTGCTTCCAGCTCTTTGGGAAGCTAAGAAACAACTCGCTCTGCACAGTGCTCTTACAGCCTATGGGGAACATCTCTTCCAAAGGCCTGTGAAACGCAGTTTCTTTGCAGGCCTGATCTGGCTGAAGTAGGACTTCTGCTCTGGGTGTGCTACTTTGCCCTAGAGCTGAGAGGCACAACGTGCAGGCTTCTTTCCAAAGGGCGAGTTG
Organism: Equus caballus; assembly: GCF_041296265.1. Lineage (NCBI taxonomy): Eukaryota > Metazoa > Chordata > Mammalia > Perissodactyla > Equidae > Equus > Equus caballus. The sequence continues at coordinate 26,447,261 of NC_091687.1, forward strand.
GGCCCCACAGCATCTTGCTTCCAGCTCTTTGGGAAGCTAAGAAACAACTCGCTCTGCACAGTGCTCTTACAGCCTATGGGGAACATCTCTTCCAAAGGCCTGTGAAACGCAGTTTCTTTGCAGGCCTGATCTGGCTGAAGTAGGACTTCTGCTCTGGGTGTGCTACTTTGCCCTAGAGCTGAAAGGCACAACGTGCAGGCTTCTTTCCAAAGGGCGAGTTGGGCCCCACAGCATCTTGCTTCCAGCTCTTTGGGAAGCTAAGAAACAACTCGCTCTGCACAGTGCTGTTACAGCCTAGTGGGACCATCTCTTCCAAAGGCCTGTGAAACGCAGTTTCTTTGCAGGCCTGATCTGGCTGAAGTAGGACTTCTGCTCTGGGTGTGCTACTTTGCCCTAGAGCTGAAAGGCACAACGTGCAGGCTTCTTTCCAAAGGGCGAGTTGGGCCCCACAGCATCTTGCTTCCAGCTCTTTGGGAAGCTAAGAAACAACTCGCTCTGCACAGTGCTCTTACAGCCTACCGGGAACATCTCTTCCAAAGGCCTGTGAATTGCAGTTTCTTTGCAGGCTTGATCTGGCTGAAGTAGGACTTCTGCTCTGGGTGTGCTACTTTGCCCTAGAGCTGAAAGCCACGTGCAGGGTTCTTTCCAAAGGGCGAGTTGGGCCCCACAGCATCTTGCTTCCAGCTCTTTGGGAAGCTAAGAAACAACTCGCTCTGCACAGTGCTCTTACAGCCTACGGGGAACATCTCTTCCAAAGGCCTGTGAAACGCAGTTTCTGTGCAGGCCTGATCAGGCTGAAGTAGGACTTCTGCTCTGGGTGTGCTACTTTGACCTAGAGCTGAAAGGCACAACGTGCAGGCTTCTTTCCAAAGGGCGAGTTGGGCCCCACAGCATCTTGCTTCCAGCTCTTTGGGAAGCTAAGAAACAACTCGCTCTGCACAGTGCTCTTACAGCCTAGTTGGAACATCTCTTCCAAAGGCCAGTGAAACGCAGTTTCTTTGCGGGCCTGATCTGGCTGAAGTAGGACTTCTGCTCTGGGTGTGCTACTTTGCCCTAGAGCTGAAAGGCACAACGTGCAGGCTTCTTTCCAAAGGGCGAGTTGGGCCCCACAGCATCTTGCTTCCTGCTCTTTGGGAAGCTAAGAAACAACTCGCTCTGCACAGTGCTCTTACAGCCTACCGGGAACATCTCTTCCAAAGGCCTGTGAAACGCAGTTTCTTTGCAAGCCTGATCTGGCTGAAGTAGGACTTCTGCTCTGGGTGTGCTACTTTGCCCTAGAGCTGAAAGGCACAACGTGCAGGCTTCTTTCCAAAGGGCGAGTTGGGCCCCACAGCATCTTGCTTCCAGCTCTTTGGGAAGCTAAGAAACAACTCGCTCTGCACAGTGCTCTTGCAGCCTAGTGGGAACATCTCTTCCAAAGGCCTGTGAAATGCAGTTTCTTTGCAGGCCTGATCTGGCTGAAGTAGGACTTCTGCTCTGGGTGTGCTACTTTGCCCTAGAGCTGAAAGGCACAACGTGCAGGCTTCTTTCCAAAGGGCGAGTTGGGCCCCACAGCATCTTGCTTCCAGCTCTTTGGGAAGCTAAGAAACAACTCGCTCTGCACAGTGCTCTTACAGCCTACCGGGAACATGTCTTCCAAAGGCCTGTGAAACGCAGTTTCTTTGCAGGCCTGATCTGGCTGAAGTAGGACTTCTGCTCTGGGTGTGCTACATTGCCCTAGAGCTGAAAGGCACAATGTGCAGGCTTCTTAAAAAAGGGCGAGTTGGGCCCCACAGCATCATGCTTCCAGCTCTTTGGGAAGCTAAGAAACAACTCGCTCTGCACAGTGCTCTTACAGCCTACCGGGAACATGTCTTCCAAAGGCCTGTGAAACGCAGTTTCTTTGCAGGCCTGATCCGGATGAAGTACAACTTATGCTCTGGGTGTGCTACATTGCCCTTGAGCTGAAAGGCACAACGTGCAGGCTTCTTTCACAAGGTCGAGTGGGGCCCAACAGCATCTTGCTTCCAGCTCTTTGGGAAGCTAAGAAACAACTCGCTCTGCACAGTGCTCTTACAGCCTACCGGGAACATCTCTTCCAAAGGCTTGTGAAACGCAGTTTCTCTGCAGGCCTGATCTGGCTGAAGTAGGACTTCTGCTCTGGGTGTGCTACTTTGCCCTAGAGCTGAAAGGCACAACGTGCAGGCTTCTTTCCAAAGGGCGAGTTGGGCCCCACAGCATCTTGCTTCCAGCTCTTTGGGAAGCTAAGAAACAACTCGCTCTGCACAGTGCTCTTACAGCCTACCGGGAACATGTCTTCCAAAGGCCTGTGAAACGCAGTTTCTTTGCAGGCCTGATCTGGCTGAAGTAGGACTTCTGCTCTGGGTGTGCTACTTTGCCCTAGAGCTGAAAGGCACAACGTGCAGTCTTCTTTCCAAAGGGCGAGTTGGGCCCCACAGCATCTTGCTTCCAGCTCTTTGGGAAGCTAAGAAACAACTCGCTCTGCACAGTGCTCTTACAGCCTACCGGGAACATGTCTTCAAAGGCCTGTGAAACGCAGTTTCTTTGCAGGCCTGATCTGGCTGAAGTAGGACTTCTGCTCTGGGTGTGCTACTTTGCCCTAGAGCTGAAAGGCACAACGTGCAGGCTTCTTTCCAAAGGGCGAGTTGGGCCCTACAGCATCTTGCTTCCAGCTCTTTCGGAAGCTAAGAAACAACTCGCTCTGCACAGTTCTCTTACAGCCTATGGGGAACATCTCTTCCAAAGGCCTGTGAAACGCAGTTTCTTTGCAGGCCTGATCTGGCTGAAGTAGGACTTCTGCTCTGGGTGTGCTACTTTGCCCTAGAGCTGAAAGGCACAACGTGCAGGCTTCTTTCCAAAGGGCGAGTTGGGCCCCACAGCATCTTGCTTCCAGCTCTTTGGGAAGCTAAGAAACAACTCGCTCTGCACAGTGCTCTTACAGCCTACCGGGAACATGTCTTCCAAAGGCCTGTGAAACGCAGTTTCTTTGCAGGCGTGATCTGGCTGAAGTAGGACTTCTGCTCTGGGTGTGCTACTTTGCCCTAGAGCTGAAAGGCACAACGTGCAGGCTTCTTTCCAAAGGGCGAGTTGGGCCCCACAGCATCTTGATTCCAGATCTTTGGGAAGCTAAGAAACAACTCGCTCTGCACAGTGCTCTTACAGCCTAGTGGGACCATCTCTTCCAAAGGCCTGTGAAACACAGTTTCTTTGAAGGCCTGATCTGGCTGAAGTAGGACTTCTGCTCTGGGTGTGCTACTTTGCCCTAGAGCTGAAAGGCACAACGTGCAGGCTTCTTTCCAAAGGGCGAGTTGGGCCCCACAGCATCTTGCTTCCAGCTCTTTGGGAAGCTAAGAAACAACTCGCTCTGCACAGTGCTCTTACAGCCTACCGGGAACATGTCTTCCAAAGGCCTGTGAAACGCAGTTTCTTTGCAGGCCTGATCTGGCTGAAGTAGGACTTCTGCTCTGGGTGTGCTACTTTGCCCTAGAGCTGAAAGGCACAACGTGCAGTCTTCTTTCCAAAGGGCGAGTTGGGCCCCACAGCATCTTGCTTCCAGCTCTTTGGGAAGCTAAGAAACAACTCGCTCTGCACAGTGCTCTTACAGCCTACCGGGAACATGTCTTCCAAAGGCCTGTGAAACGCAGTTTCTTTGCAGGCCTGATCTGGCTGAAGTAGGACTTCTGCTCTGGGTGTGCTACTTTGCCCTAGAGCTGAAAGGCACAACGTGCAGGCTTCTTTCCAAAGGGCGAGTTGGGCCCTACAGCATCTTGCTTCCAGCTCTTTCGGAAGCTAAGAAACAACTCGCTCTGCACAGTTCTCTTACAGCCTACGGGGAACATCTCTTCCAAAGGCCTGTGAAACGCAGTTTCTTTGCAGGCCTGATCTGGCTGAAGTAGGACTTCTGCTCTGGGTGTGCTACTTTGCCCTAGAGCTGAAAGGCACAACGTGCAGGCTTCTTTCCAAAGGGCGAGTTGGGCCCCACAGCATCTTGCTTCCAGCTCTTTGGGAAGCTAAGAAACAACTCGCTCTGCACAGTGCTCTTACAGCCTAGTTGGAACATCTCTTCCAAAGGCCAGTGAAACGCAGTTTCTTTGCGGGCCTGATCTGGCTGAAGTAGGACTTCTGCTCTGGGTGTGCTACTTTGCCCTAGAGCTGAAAGGCACAACGTGCAGGCTTCTTTCCAAAGGGCGAGTTCGGCCCCACAGCATCTTGCTTCCAGCTCTTTGGGAAGCTAAGAAACAACTCGCTCTGCACAGTGCTCTTACAGCCTACCGGGAACATGTCTTCCAAAGGCCTGTGAAACGCAGTTTCTTTGCAGGCCTGATCTGGCTGAAGTAGGACTTCTGCTCTGGGTGTGCTACTTTGCCCTAGAGCTGAAAGGCACAACGTGCAGGCTTCTTTCCAAAGGGCGAGTTGGGCCCCAAAGCATCTTGCTTCCAGCTCTTTGGGAAGCTAAGAAAAAACTCGCTCTGCACAGTGCTCTTGCAGCCTAGTGGGAACATCTCTTCCAAAGGCCTGTGAAACGCAGTTTCTTTGCAGGCCTGATCTGGCTGAAGTAGGACTTCTGCTCTGGGTGTGCTACTTTGCCCTAGAGCTGAAAGGCACAACGTGCAGGCTTCTTTCCAAAGGGCGAGTTGGGCCCCACAGCATCTTGCTTCCAGCTCTTTGGGAAGCTAAGAAACAACTCACTCTGCACAGTGCTCTTACAGCCTACCGGGAACATCTCTTCCAAAGGCCTGTGAAACGCAGTTTCTTTGCAGGCCTGATCTGGCTGAAGTAGAACTTCTGCTCTGGGTGTGCTACTTTGCCCTAGAGCTGAAAGGCACAACGTGCAGGCTTCTTTCCAAAGGGCGAGTTGGGCCCCACAGCATCTTGCTTCCAGCTCTTTGGGAAGCTAAGAAACAACTCGCTCTGCACAGTGCTCTTACAGCCTACCGGGAACATCTCTTCCAAAGGCCAGTGAAACGCAGTTTCTTTGCAGGCCTGATCTGGCTGAAGTAGGACTTCTGCTCTGGGTGTGCTACTTTGCCCTAGAGCTGAAAGGCACAACGTGCAGGCTTCTTTCCAAAGGGCGAGTTGGGCCCCACAGCATCTTGCTTCCAGCTCTTTGGGAAGCTAAGAAACAACTCGCTCTGCACAGTTCTCTTACAGCCTATGGGGAACATCTCTTCCAAAGGCCTGTGAAACGCAGTTTCTTTGCAGGCCTGATCTGGCTGAAGTAGGACTTCAGCTCTGGGTGTGCTACTTTGCCCTAGAGCTGAAAGGCACAACGTGCAGGCTTCTTTCCAAAGGGCGAGTTGGGCCCCACAGCATCTTGCTTCCAGCTCTTTGGGAAGCTAAGAAAAAACTCGCTCTGCACAGTGCTCTTACAGCCTACCGGGAACATCTCTTCCAAAGGCCAGTGAAACGCAGTTTCTTTGCAGGCATGATCTGGCTGAAGTAGGACTTCTGCTCTGGGTGTGCTACTTTGCCCTAGAGCTGAAAGGCACAACGTGCAGGCTTCTTTCCAAAGGGCGAGTTGGGCCCCACAGCATCTTGCTTCCAGCTCTTTGGGAAGCTAAGAAACAACTCGCTCTGCACAGTGCTCTTACAGCCTAGTGGGACCATCTCTTCCAAAGGCCTGTGAAACGCAGTTTCTTTGCAGGCCTGATCTGGCTGAAGTAGGACTTCTGCTCTGGGTGTGCTACTTTGCCCTAGAGCTGAAAGGCACAACGTGCAGGCTTCTTTCCAAAGGGCGAGTTGGGCCCCACAGCATCTTGCTTCCAGCTCTTTGGGAAGCTAAGAAACAACTCGCTCTGCACAGTGCTCTTACAGCCTACCGGGAACATCTCTTCCAAAGGCCTGTGAAACGCAGTTTCTTTGCAGGCCTGATCTGGATGAAGTAGGACTTCTGCTCTGGGTGTGCTACTTTGCCCTAGAGCTGAAAGGCACAACGTGCAGGCTTCTTTCCAAAGGGCGAGTTGGGCCCCACAGGATCTTGCTTCCAGCTCTTTGGGAAGCTAAGAAACAACTCGCTCTGCACAGTGCTCTAACAGCCTACCGGGAACATCTCTTCCAAAGGCCTGTGAAACGCAGTTTCTTTGCAGGCCTGATCAGGCTGAAGTAGGACTTCTGCTCTGGGTGTGCTACTTTGCCCTAGAGCTGAAAGGCACAACGTGCAGTCTTCTTTCCAAAGGGCGAGTTGGGCCCCACAGCATCTTGCTTCCAGCTCTTTGGGAAGCTAAGAAACAACTCGCTCTGCACAGTGCTCTTACAGCCTACCGGGAACATGTCTTCCAAAGGCCTGTGAAACGCAGTTTCTTTGCAGGCCTGATCTGGCTGAAGTAGGACTTCTGCTCTGGGTGTGCTACTTTGCCCTAGAGCTGAAAGGCACAACGTGCAGGCTTCTTTCCAAAGGGCGAGTTGGGCCCCACAGCATCTTGCTTCCAGCTCTTTGGGAAGCTAAGAAACAACTCGCTCTGCACAGTGCTCTTACAGCCTATGGGGAACATCTCTTCCAAAGGCCTGTGAAACGCAGTTTCTTTGCAGGCCTGATCTGGCTGAAGTAGGACTTCTGCTCTGGGTGTGCTACTTTGCCCTAGAGCTGAAAGGCACAACGTGCAGGCTTCTTTCCAAAGGGCGAGTTGGGCCCCACAGCATCTTGCTTCCAGCTCTTTGGGAAGCTAAGAAACAACTCGCTCTGCACAGTGCTCTTACAGCCTACCGGGAACATGTCTTCAAAGGCCTGTGAAACGCAGTTTCTTTGCAGGCCTGATCTGGCTGAAGTAGGACTTCTGCTCTGGGTGTGCTACTTTGCCCTAGAGCTGAAAGGCACAACGTGCAGGCTTCTTTCCAAAGGGCGAGTTGGGCCCCACAGCATCTTGCTTCCAGCTCTTTGGGAAGCTAAGAAACAACTCGCTCTGCACAGTGCTCTTGCAGCCTAGTGGGAACATCTCTTCCAAAGGCCTGTGAAACGCAGTTTCTTTGCAGGCCTGATCTGGCTGAAGTAGGACTTCTGCTCTGGGTGTGCTACTTTGCCCTAGAGCTGAAAGGCACAACGTGCAGGCTTCTTTCCAAAGGGCGAGTTGGGCCCCACAGCATCTTGCTTCCAGCTCTTTGGGAAGCTAAGAAACAACTCGCTCTGCACAGTGCTCTTACAGCCTACCGGGAACATGTCTTCCAAAGGCCTGTGAAACGCAGTTTCTTTGCAGGCCTGATCTGGCTGAAGTAGGACTTCTGCTCTGGGTGTGCTACTTTGCCCTAGAGCTGAAAGGCACAACGTGCAGGCTTCTTTCCAAAGGGCGAGTTGGGCCCCACAGCATCTTGCTTCCAGCTCTTTGGGAAGCTAAGAAACAACTCGCTCTGCACAGTGCTCTTACAGCCTACCGGGAACATGTCTTCAAAGGCCTGTGAAACGCAGTTTCTTTGCAGGCCTGATCTGGCTGAAGTAGGACTTCTGCTCTGGGTGTGCTACTTTGCCCTAGAGCTGAAAGGCACAACGTGCAGGCTTCTTTCCAAAGGGCGAGTTGGGCCCCACAGCATCTTGCTTCCAGCTCTTTGGGAAGCTAAGAAACAACTCGCTCTGCACAGTGCTCTTACAGCCTACGGGGAACATCTCTTCCAAAGGCCTGTGAAACGCAGTTTCTTTGCAGGCCTGATCTGGCTGAAGTAGGACTTCTGCTCTGGGTGTGCTACTTTGCCCTAGAGCTGAAAGGCACAACGTGCAGGCTTCTTTCCAAAGGGCGAGTTGGGCCCCACAGCATCTTGCTTCCAGCTCTTTGGGAAGCTAAGAAACAACTCGCTCTGCACAGTGCTCTTACAGCCTACCGGGAACATGTCTTCCAAAGGCCTGTGAAACGCAGTTTCTTTGCAGGCCTGATCTGGCTGAAGTAGGACTTCTGCTCTGGGTGTGCTACTTTGCCCTAGAGCTGAAAGGCACAACGTGCAGGCTTCTTTCCAAAGGGCGAGTTGGGCCCCACAGCATCTTGCTTCCAGCTCTTTGGGAAGCTAAGAAACAACTCGCTCTGCACAGTGCTCTTACAGCCTACCGGGAACATCTCTTCCAAAGGCGTGCGAAATGCAGTTTCTTTGCAGGCTTGATCTGGCTGAAGTAGGACTTCTGCTCTGGGTGTGCTACTTTGCCCTGGAGCTGAAAGGCACAACGTGCAGGCTTCTTTCCTAAGGGCGAGTTGGGCCCCACAGCATCTTGCTTCCAGCTCTTTGGGAAGCTAAGAAACAACTCGCTCTGCACAGTGCTCTTACAGCCTACGGGGAACATCTCTTCCAAAGGCCTGTGAAACGCAGTTTCTGTGCAGGCCTGATCAGGCTGAAGTAGGACTTCTGCTCTGGGTGTGCTACTTTGCCCTAGAGCTGAAAGGCACAACGTGCAGGCTTCTTTCCAAAGGGCGAGTTGGGCCCCACAGCATCTTGCTTCCAGCTCTTTGGGAAGCTAAGAAACAACTCGCTCTGCACAATGCTCTTACAGCCTAGTTGGAACATCTCTTCCAAAGGCCAGTGAAACGCAGTTTCTTTGCGGGCCTGATCTGGCTGAAGTAGGACTTCTGCTCTGGGTGTGCTACTTTGCCCTAGAGCTGAAAGGCACAACGTGCAGGCTTCTTTCCAAAGGGCGAGTTGGGCCCCACAGCATCTTGCTTCCAGCTCTTTGGGAAGCTAAGAAACAACTCGCTCTGCACAGTGCTCTTACAGCCTACCGGGAACATGTCTTCCAAAGGCCTGTGAAACGCAGTTTCTTTGCAGGCCTGATCTGGCTGAAGTAGGACTTCTGCTCTGGGTGTGCTACTTTGCCCTAGAGCTGAAAGGCACAACGTGCAGGCTTCTTTCCAAAGGGCGAGTTGGGCCCCACAGCATCTTGCTTCCAGCTCTTTGGGAAGCTAAGAAACAACTCGCTCTGCACAGTGCTCTTGCAGCCTAGTGGGAACATCTCTTCCAAAGGCCTGTGAAACGCAGTTTCTTTGCAGGCCTGATCTGGCTGAAGTAGGACTTCTGCTCTGGGTGTGCTACTTTGCCCTAGAGCTGAAAGGCACAACGTGCAGGCTTCTTTCCAAAGGGCGAGTTGGGCCCCACAGCATCTTGCTTCCAGCTCTTTGGGAAGCTAAGAAACAACTCGCTCTGCACAGTGCTCTTGCAGCCTAGTGGGAACATCTCTTCCAAAGGCCTGTGAAACGCAGTTTCTTTGCAGGCCTGATCTGGCTGAAGTAGGACTTCTGCTCTGGGTGTGCTACTTTGCCCTAGAGCTGAAAGGCACAACGTGCAGGCTTCTTTCCAAAGGGCGAGTTGGGCCCCACAGCATCTTGCTTCCAGCTCTTTGGGAAGCTAAGAAACAACTCGCTCTGCACAGTGCTCTTACAGCCTACCGGGAACATGTCTTCCAAAGGCCTGTGAAACGCAGTTTCTTTGCAGGCCTGATCTGGCTGAAGTAGGACTTCTGCTCTGGGTGTGCTACTTTGCCCTAGAGCTGAAAGGCACAACGTGCAGGCTTCTTTCCAAAGGGCGAGTTGGGCCCCACAGCATCTTGCTTCCAGCTCTTTGGGAAGCTAAGAAACAACTCGCTCTGCACAGTGCTCTTACAGCCTACCGGGAACATGTCTTCCAAAGGCCTGTGAAACGCAGTTTCTTTGCAGGCCTGATCTGGCTGAAGTAGGACTTCTGCTCTGGGTGTGCTACTTTGCCCTAGAGCTGAAAGGCACAACGTGCAGGCTTCTTTCCAAAGGGCGAGTTGGGCCCCACAGCATCTTGCTTCCAGCTCTTTGGGAAGCTAAGAAACAACTCGCTCTGCACACTGCTCTTACAGCCTACCGGGAACATGTCTTCCAAAGGCCTGTGAAACGCAGTTTCTTTGCAGGCCTGATCTGGCTGAAGTAGGACTTCTGCTCTGGGTGTGCTACTTTGCCCTAGAGCTGAAAGGCACAACGTGCAGGCTTCTTTCCAAAGGGCGAGTTGGGCCCCACAGCATCTTGCTTCCAGCTCTTTGGGAAGCTAAGAAACAACTCGCTCTGCACAGTGCTCTTGCAGCCTAGTGGGAACATCTCTTCCAAAGGCCTGTGAAACGCAGTTTCTTTGCAGGCCTGATCTGGCTGAAGTAGGACTTCTGCTCTGGGTGTGCTACTTTGCCCTAGAGCTGAAAGGCACAACGTGCAGGCTTCTTTCCAAAGGGCGAGTTGGGCCCCACAGCATCTTGCTTCCAGCTCTTTGGGAAGCTAAGAAACAACTCGCTCTGCACAGTGCTCTTGCAGCCTAGTGGGAACATCTCTTCCAAAGGCCTGTGAAACGCAGTTTCTTTGCAGGCCTGATCTGGCTGAAGTAGGACTTCTGCTCTGGGTGTGCTACTTTGCCCTAGAGCTGAAAGGCACAACGTGCAGGCTTCTTTCCAAAGGGCGAGTTGGGCCCCACAGCATCTTGCTTCCAGCTCTTTGGGAAGCTAAGAAACAACTCGCTCTGCACAGTGCTCTTACAGCCTACCGGGAACATGTCTTCCAAAGGCCTGTGAAACGCAGTTTCTTTGCAGGCCTGATCTGGCTGAAGTAGGACTTCTGCTCTGGGTGTGCTACTTTGCCCTAGAGCTGAAAGGCACAACGTGCAGGCTTCTTTCCAAAGGGCGAGTTGGGCCCCACAGCATCTTGCTTCCAGCTCTTTGGGAAGCTAAGAAACAACTCGCTCTGCACAGTGCTCTTACAGCCTACCGGGAACATGTCTTCCAAAGGCCTGTGAAACGCAGTTTCTTTGCAGGCCTGATCTGGCTGAAGTAGGACTTCTGCTCTGGGTGTGCTACTTTGCCCTAGAGCTGAAAGGCACAACGTGCAGGCTTCTTTCCAAAGGGCGAGTTGGGCCCCACAGCATCTTGCTTCCAGCTCTTTGGGAAGCTAAGAAACAACTCGCTCTGCACACTGCTCTTACAGCCTACCGGGAACATGTCTTCCAAAGGCCTGTGAAACGCAGTTTCTTTGCAGGCCTGATCTGGCTGAAGTAGGACTTCTGCTCTGGGTGTGCTACTTTGCCCTAGAGCTGAAAGGCACAACGTGCAGGCTTCTTTCCAAAGGGCGAGTTGGGCCCCACAGCATCTTGCTTCCAGCTCTTTGGGAAGCTAAGAAACAACTCGCTCTGCACAGTGCTCTTACAGCCTACCGGGAACATGTCTTCCAAAGGCCTGTGAAACGCAGTTTCTTTGCAGGCCTGATCTGGCTGAAGTAGGACTTCTGCTCTGGGTGTGCTACTTTGCCCTAGAGCTGAAAGGCACAACGTGCAGGCTTCTTTCCAAAGGGCGAGTTGGGCCCCACAGCATCTTGCTTCCAGCTCTTTGGGAAGCTAAGAAACAACTCGCTCTGCACAGTGCTCTTACAGCCTACCGGGAACATGTCTTCCAAAGGCCTGTGAAACGCAGTTTCTTTGCAGGCCTGATCTGGCTGAAGTAGGACTTCTGCTCTGGGTGTGCTACTTTGCCCTAGAGCTGAAAGGCACAACGTGCAGGCTTCTTTCCAAAGGGCGAGTTGGGCCCCACAGCATCTTGCTTCCAGCTCTTTGGGAAGCTAAGAAACAACTCGCTCTGCACAGTGCTCTTACAGCCTACCGGGAACATCTCTTCCAAAGGCCTGTGAAATGCAGTTTCTTTGCAGGCTTGATCTGGCTGAAGTAGGAGTTCTGCTCTGGGTGTGCTACTTTGCCCTAGAGCTGAAAGGCACAACGTGCAGGCTTCTTTCCAAAGGGCGAGTTGGGCCCCACAGCATCTTGCTTCCAGCTCTTTGGGAAGCTAAGAAACAACTCGCTCTGCACAGTGCTCTTACAGCCTACGGGGAACATCTCTTCCAAAGGCCTGTGAAACGCAGTTTCTTTGCAGGCCTGATCTGGCTGAAGTAGGACTTCTGCTCTGGGTGTGCTACTTTGCCCTAGAGCTGAAAGGCACAACGTGCAGGCTTCTTTCCAAAGGGCGAGTTGGGCCCCACAGCATCTTGCTTCCAGCTCTTTGGGAAGCTAAGAAACAACTCGCTCTGCACAGTGCTCTTACAGCCTACTGGGAACATGTCTTCCAAAGGCCTGTGAAACGCAGTTTCTTTGCAGGCGTGATCTGGCTGAAGTAGGACTTCTGCTCTGGGTGTGCTACTTTGCCCTAGAGCTGAAAGGCACAACGTGCAGGCTTCTTTCCAAAGGGCGAGTTGGGCCCCACAGCATCATGCTTCCAGCTCTTTGGGAAGCTAATAAACAACTCGCTCTGCACAGTGCTCTTACAGCCTACCGGGAACATGTCTTCCAAAGGCCTGTGAAACGCAGTTTCTTTGCAGGCCTGATCTGGCTGAAGTAGGACTTCTGCTCTGGGTGTGCTACTTTGCCCTAGAGCTGAAAGGCACAACGTGCAGGCTTCTTTCCAAAGGGCGAGTTGGGCCCCACAGCATCTTGCTTCCAGCTCTTTGGGAAGCTAAGAAACAACTCGCTCTGCACAGTGCTCTTACAGCCTACGGGGAACATCTCTTCCAAAGGCCTGTGAAACGCAGTTTCTGTGCAGGCCTGATCAGGCTGAAGTAGGACTTCTGCTCTGGGTGTGCTACTTTGCCCTAGAGCTGAAAGGCACAACGTGCAGGCTTCTTTCCAAAGGGCGAGTTGGGCCCCACAGCATCTTGCTTCCAGCTCTTTGGGAAGCTAAGAAACAACTCGCTCTGCACAATGCTCTTACAGCCTAGTTGGAACATCTCTTCCAAAGGCCAGTGAAACGCAGTTTCTTTGCGGGCCTGATCTGGCTGAACTAGGACTTCTGCTCTGGGTGTTCTACTTTGCCCTAGAGCTGAAAGGCACAACGTGCAGGCTTCTTTCCAAAGGGCGAGTTGGGCCCCACAGCATCTTGCTTCCAGCTCTTTGGGAAGCTAAGAAACAACTCGCTCTGCACAGTGCTCTTACAGCCTACCGGGAACATGTCTTCCAAAGGCCTGTGAAACGCAGTTTCTTTGCAGGCCTGATCTGGCTGAAGTAGGACTTCTGCTCTGGGTGTGCTACTTTGCCCTAGAGCTGAAAGGCACAACGTGCAGGCTTCTTTCCAAAGGGCGAGTTGGGCCCCACAGCATCTTGCTTCCAGCTCTTTGGGAAGCTAAGAAACAAGTCGCTCTGCACAGTGCTCTTACAGCCTACCGGGAACATGTCTTCCAAAGGCCTGTGAAACGCAGTTTCTTTGCAGGCCTGATCTGGCTGAAGTAGGACTTCTGCTCTGGGTGTGCTACTTTGCCCTAGAGCTGAAAGGCACAACGTGCAGGCTTCTTTCCAAAGGGCGAGTTGGGCCCCACAGCATCTTGCTTCCAGCTCTTTGGGAAGCTAAGAAACAACTCTCTCTGCACAGTGCTCATGCAGCCTAGTGGGAACATCTCTTCCAAAGGCCTGTGAAACGCAGTTTCTTTGCAGGCCTGATCTGGCTGAAGTAGGACTTCTGCTCTGGGTGTGCTACTTTGCCCTAGAGCTGAAAGGCACAACGTGCAGGCTTCTTTCCAAAGGGCGAGTTGGGCCCCACAGCATCTTTCTTCCAGCTCTTTGGGAAGCTAAGAAACAACTCGCTCTGCACAGTGCTCTTACAGCCTACCGGGAACATGTCTTCCAAAGGCCTGTGAAACGCAGTTTCTTTGCAGGCCTGATTTGGCTGAAGTAGGACTTCTCCTCTGGGTGTGCTACTTTGCCCTAGAGCTGAAAGGCACAACGTGCAGGCTTCTTTCCAAAGGGCGAGTTGGGCCCCACAGCATCTTGCTTCCAGCTCTTTGGGAAGCTAAGAAACAACTCGCTCTGCACAGTGCTCTTGCAGCCTAGTGGGAACATCTCTTCCAAAGGCCTGTGAAACGCAGTTTCTTTGCAGGCCTGATCTGGCTGAAGTAGGACTTCTGCTCTGGGTGTGCTACTTTGCCCTAGAGCTGAAAGGCACAACGTGCAGGCTTCTTTCCAAAGGGCGAGTTGGGCCCCACAGCATCTTGCTTCCAGCTCTTTGGGAAGCTAAGAAACAACTCGCTCTGCACAGTGCTCTTACAGCCTACCGGGAACATCTCTTCCAAAGGCCTGTGAAACGCAGTTTCTTTGCAGGCCTGATCTGGCTGAAGTAGGACTTCTGCTCTGGGTGTGCTACTTTGCCCTAGAGCTGAAAGGCACAACGTGCAGGCTTCTTTCCAAAGGGCGAGTTGGGCCCCACAGCATCTTGCTTCCAGCTCTTTGGGAAGCTAAGAAACAACTCGCTCTGCACAGTGCTCTTACAGCCTACCGGGAACATGTCTTCAAAGGCCTGTGAAACGCAGTTTCTTTGCAGGCCTGATCTGGCTGAAGTAGGACTTCTGCTCTGGGTGTGCTACTTTGCCCTAGAGCTGAAACGCACAACGTGCAGGCTTCTTTCCAAAGGGCGAGTTGGGCCCCACAGCATCTTGCTTCCAGCTCTTTGGGAAGCTAAGAAACAACTCGCTCTGCACAGTGCTCTTACAGCCTACCGGGAACATCTCTTCCAAAGGCCTGCGAAATGCAGTTTCTTTGCAGGCTTGATCTGGCTGAAGTAGGACTTCTGCTCTGGGTGTGCTACTTTGCCCTAGAGCTGAAAGGCACAACGTGCAGGCTTCTTTCCTAAGGGCGAGTTGGGCCCCACAGCATCTTGCTTCCAGCTCTTTGGGAAGCTAAGAAACAACTCGCTCTGCACAGTGCTCTTACAGCCTACGGGGAACATCTCTTCCAAAGGCCTGTGAAACGCAGTTTCTGTGCAGGCCTGATCAGGCTGAAGTAGGACTTCTGCTCTGGGTGTGCTACTTTGACCAAGAGCTGAAAGGCACAACGTGCAGGCTTCTTTCCAAAGGGCGAGTTGGGCCCCACAGCATCTTGCTTCCAGCTCTTTGGGAAGCTAAGAAACAACTCGCTCTGCACAATGCTCTTACAGCCTAGTTGGAACATCTCTTCCAAAGGCCAGTGAAACGCAGTTTCTTTGCGGGCCATATCTGGCTGAAGTAGGACTTCTGCTCTGGGTGTGCTACTTTGCCCTAGAGCTGAAAGACACAACGTGCAGGCTTCTTTCCAAAGGGCGAGTTAGGCCCCACAGCATCTTGCTTCCAGCTCTTTGGGAAGCTAAGAAACAACTCGCTCTGCACAGTGCTCTTACGGCCTACCGGGAACATGTCTTCCAAAGGCCTGTGAAACGCAGTTTCTTTGCAGGCCTGATCTGGCTGAAGTAGGACTTCTGCTCTGGGTGTGCTACTTTGCCCTAGAGCTGAAAGGCACAACGTGCAGGCTTCTTTCCAAAGGGCGAGTTGGGCCCCACAGCATCTTGCTTCCAGCTCTTTGGGAAGCTAAGAAACAACTCGCTCTGCACAGTGCTCTTACAGCCTAGTGGGACCATCTCTTCCAAAGGCCTGTGAAACGCAGTTTCTTTGCAGGCCTGATCTGTCTGAAGTAGGACTTCTGCTCAGGGTGTGCTACTTTGCCCTAGAGCTGAAAGGCACAACGTGCAGGCTTCTTTCCAAAGGGCGAGTTGGGCCCCACAGCATCTTGCTTCCAGCTCTTTGGGAAGCTAAGAAACAACTCGCTCTGCACAGTGCTCTTACAGCCTACCGGGAACATCTCTTCCAAAGGCCTGCGAAATGCAGTTTCTTTGCAGGCTTGATCTGGCTGAAGTAGGACTTCTGCTCTGGGTGTGCTACTTTGCCCTAGAGCTGAAAGGCACAACGTGCAGGCTTCTTTCCTAAGGGCGAGTTGGGCCCCACAGCATCTTGCTTCCAGCTCTTTGGGAAGCTAAGAAACAACTCGCTCTGCACAGTGCTCTTACAGCCTACGGGGAACATCTCTTCCAAAGGCCTGTGAAACGCAGTTTCTTTGCAGGCCTGATCAGGCTGAAGTAGGACTTCTGCTCTGGGTGTGCTACTTTGCCCTAGAGCTGAAAGGCACAACGTGCAGGCTTCTTTCCAAAGGGCGAGTTGGGCCCCACAGCATCTTGCTTCCAGCTCTTTGGGAAGCTAAGAAACAACTCGCTCTGCACAATGCTCTTACAGCCTAGTTGGAACATCTCTTCCAAAGGCCAGTGAAACGCAGTTTCTTTGCGGGCCTGATCTGGCTGAAGTAGGACTTCTGCTCTGGGTGTGCTACTTTGCCCTAGAGCTGAAAGGCACAACGTGCAGGCTTCTTTCCAAAGGGCGAGTTGGGCCCCACAGCATCTTGCTTCCAGCTCTTTGGGAAGCTAAGAAACAACTCGCTCTGCACAGTGCTCTTACAGCCTACCGGGAACATGTCTTCCAAAGGCCTGTGAAACGCAGTTTCTTTGCAGGCCTGATCTGGCTGAAGTAGGACTTCTGCTCTGGGTGTGCTACTTTGCCCTAGAGCTGAAAGGCACAACGTGCAGGCTTCTTTCCTAAGGGCGAGTTGGGCCCCACAGCATCTTGCTTCCAGCTCTTTGGGAAGCTAAGAAACAACTCGCTCTGAACAGTGCTCTTACAGCCTACGGGGAACATCTCTTCCAAAGGCCTGTGAAACGCAGTTTCTTTGCAGGCCTGATCAGGCTGAAGTAGGACTTCTGCTCTGGGTGTGCTACTTTGCCCTAGAGCTGAAAGGCACAACGTGCAGGCTTCTTTCCAAAGGGCGATTTGGGCCCCACAGCATCTTGCTTCCAGCTCTTTGGGAAGCTAAGAAACAACTCGCTCTGCACAATGCTCTTACAGCCTAGTTGGAACATCTCTTCCAAAGGCCAGTGAAACGCAGTTTCTTTGCGGGCCTGATCTGGCTGAAGTAGGACTTCTGCTCTGGGTGTGCTACTTTGCCCTAGAGCTGAAAGGCACAACGTGCAGGCTTCTTTCCAAAGGGCGAGTTGGGCCCCACAGCATCTTGCTTCCAGCTCTTTGGGAAGCTAAGAAACAACTCGCTCTGCACAGTGCTCTTACAGCCTACCGGGAACATGTCTTCCAAAGGCCTGTGAAACGCAGTTTCTTTGCAGGCCTGATCTGGCTGAAGTAGGACTTCTGCTCTGGGTGTGCTACTTTGCCCTAGAGCTGAAAGGCACAACGTGCAGGCTTCTTTCCAAAGGGCGAGTTGGGCCCCACAGCATCTTGCTTCCAGCTCTTTGGGAAGCTAAGAAACAACTCGCTCTGCACAGTGCTCTTACAGCCTAGTGGGAACATCTCTTCCAAAGGCCTGTGAAACGCAGTTTCTTTGCAGGCCTGATCTGGCTGAAGTAGGACTTCTGCTCTGGGTGTGCTACTTTGCCCTAGAGCTGAAAGGCACAACGTGCAGGCTTCTTTCCAAAGGGCGAGTTGGGCCCCACAGCATCTTGCTTCCAGCTCTTTGGGAAGCTAAGAAACAACTCGCTCTGCACAGTGCTCTTACAGCCTACCGGGAACATGTCTTCCAAAGGCCTGTGAAACGCAGTTTCTTTGCAGGCCTGATCTGGCTGAAGTAGGACTTCTGCTCTGGGTGTGCTACTTTGCCCTAGAGCTGAAAGGCACAACGTGCAGGCTTCTTTCCAAAGGGCGAGTTGGGCCCCACAGCATCTTGCTTCCAGCTCTTTGGGAAGCTAAGAAACAACTCGCTCTGCACAGTGCTCTTACAGCCTACCGGGAACATGTCTTCCAAAGGCCTGTGAAACGCAGTTTCTTTGCAGGCCTGATCTGGCTGAAGTAGGACTTCTGCTCTGGGTGTGCTACTTTGCCCTAGAGCTGAAAGGCACAACGTGCAGGCTTCTTTCCAAAGGGCGAGTTGGGCCCCACAGCATCTTGCTTCCAGCTCTTTGGGAAGCTAAGAAACAACTCGCTCTGCACAGTGCTCTTGCAGCCTAGTGGGAACATCTCTTCCAAAGGCCTGTGAAACGCAGTTTCTTTGCAGGCCTGATCTGGCTGAAGTAGGACTTCTGCTCTGGGTGTGCTACTTTGCCCTAGAGCTGAAAGGCACAACGTGCAGGCTTCTTTCCAAAGGGCGAGTTGGGCCCCACAGCATCTTGCTTCCAGCTCTTGGGGAAGCTAAGAAACAACTCGCTCTGCACAGTGCTCTTACAGCCTACCGGGAACATGTCTTCCAAAGGCCTGTGAAACGCAGTTTCTTTGCAGGCCTGATCTGGCTGAAGTAGGACTTCTGCTCTGGGTGTGCTACTTTGCCCTAGAGCTGAAAGGCACAACGTGCAGGCTTCTTTCCAAAGGGCGAGTTGGGCCCCACAGCATCTTGCTTCCAGCTCTTTGGGAAGCTAAGAAACAACTCGCTCTGCACAGTGCTCTTACAGCCTACCGGGAACATGTCTTCCAAAGGCCTGTGAAACGCAGTTTCTTTGCAGGCCTGATCTGGCTGAAGTAGGACTTCTGCTCTGGGTGTGCTACTTTGCCCTAGAGCTGAAAGGCACAACGTGCAGGCTTCTTTCCAAAGGGCGAGTTGGGCCCCACAGCATCTTGCTTCCAGCTCTTTGGGAAGCTAAGAAACAACTCGCTCTGCACAGTGCTCTTACAGCCTACCGGGAACATCTCTTCCAAAGGCCAGTGAAACGCAGTTTCTTTGCAGGCCTGATCTGGCTGAAGTAGGACTTCTGCTCTGGGTGTGCTACTTTGCCCTAGAGCTGAAAGGCACAACGTGCAGGCTTCTTTCCAAAGGGCGAGTTGGGCCCCACAGCATCTTGCTTCCAGCTCTTTGGGAAGCTAAGAAACAACTCGCTCTGCACAATGCTCTTACAGCCTAGTTGGAACATCTCTTCCAAAGGCCAGTGAAACGCAGTTTCTTTGCGGGCCTGATCTGGCTGAAGTAGGACTTCTGCTCTGGGTGTGCTACTTTGCCCTAGAGCTGAAAGGCACAACGTGCAGGCTTCTTTCCAAAGGGCGAGTTGGGCCCCACAGCATCTTGCTTCCAGCTCTTTGGGAAGCTAAGAAACAACTCGCTCTGCACAGTGCTCTTACAGCCTACCGGGAACATGTCTTCCAAAGGCCTGTGAAACGCAGTTTCTTTGCAGGCCTGATCTGGCTGAAGTAGGACTTCTGCTCTGGGTGTGCTACTTTGCCCTAGAGCTGAAAGGCACAACGTGCAGGCTTCTTTCCAAAGGGCGAGTTGGGCCCCACAGAATCTTGCTTCCAGCTCTTTGGGAAGCTAAGAAACAACTCGCTCTGCACAGTGCTCTTGCAGCCTAGTGGGAACATCTCTTCCAAAGGCCTGTGAAACGCAGTTTCTTTGCAGGCCTGATCTGGCTGAAGTAGGACTTCTGCTCTGGGTGTGCTACTTTGCCCTAGAGCTGAAAGGCACAACGTGCAGGCTTCTTTCCAAAGGGCGAGTTGGGCCCCACAGCATCTTGCTTCCAGCTCTTTGGGAAGCTAAGAAACAACTCGCTCTGCACAGTGCTCTTACAGCCTACCGGGAACATGTCTTCCAAAGGCCTGTGAAACGCAGTTTCTTTGCAGGCCTGATCTGGCTGAAGTAGGACTTCTGCTCTGGGTGTGCTACTTTGCCCTAGAGCTGAAAGGCACAACGTGCAGGCTTCTTTCCAAAGGGCGAGTTGGGCCCCACAGCATCTTGCTTCCAGCTCTTTGGGAAGCTAAGAAACAACTCGCTCTGCACAGTGCTCTTACAGCCTACCGGGAACATGTCTTCCAAAGGCCTCTGAATCGCAGTTTCTTTGCGGGCCTGATCTGGCTGAAGTAGGACTTCTGCTCTGGGTGTGCTACTTTGCCCTAGAGCTGAAAGGCACAACGTGCAGGCTTCTTTCCAAAGGGCGAGTTGGGCCCCACAGCATCTTGCTTCCAGCTCTTTGGGAAGCTAAGAAACAACTCGCTCTGCACAGTGCTCTTACAGCCTAGTGGGACCATCTCTTCCAAAGGCCTGTGAAACGCAGTTTCTTTGCAGGCCTGATCTGTCTGAAGTAGGACTTCTGCTCAGGGTGTGCTACTTTGCCCTAGAGCTGAAAGGCACAACGTGCAGGCTTCTTTCCAAAGGGCGAGTTGGGCCCCACAGCATCTTGCTTCCAGCTCTTTGGGAAGCTAAGAAACAACTCGCTCTGCACAGTGCTCTTACAGCCTACCGGGAACATCTCTTCCAAAGGCCTGCGAAATGCAGTTTCTTTGCAGGCTTGATCTGGCTGAAGTAGGACTTCTGCTCTGGGTGTGCTACTTTGCCCTAGAGCTGAAAGGCACAACGTGCAGGCTTCTTTCCTAAGGGCGAGTTGGGCCCCACAGCATCTTGCTTCCAGCTCTTTGGGAAGCTAAGAAACAACTCGCTCTGCACAGTGCTCTTACAGCCTACGGGGAACATCTCTTCCAAAGGCCTGTGAAACGCAGTTTCTTTGCAGGCCTGATCAGGCTGAAGTAGGACTTCTGCTCTGGGTGTGCTACTTTGCCCTAGAGCTGAAAGGCACAACGTGCAGGCTTCTTTCCAAAGGGCGAGTTGGGCCCCACAGCATCTTGCTTCCAGCTCTTTGGGAAGCTAAGAAACAACTCGCTCTGCACAATGCTCTTACAGCCTAGTTGGAACATCTCTTCCAAAGGCCAGTGAAACGCAGTTTCTTTGCGGGCCTGATCTGGCTGAAGTAGGACTTCTGCTCTGGGTGTGCTACTTTGCCCTAGAGCTGAAAGGCACAACGTGCAGGCTTCTTTCCAAAGGGCGAGTTGGGCCCCACAGCATCTTGCTTCCAGCTCTTTGGGAAGCTAAGAAACAACTCGCTCTGCACAGTGCTCTTACAGCCTACCGGGAACATGTCTTCCAAAGGCCTGTGAAACGCAGTTTCTTTGCAGGCCTGATCTGGCTGAAGTAGGACTTCTGCTCTGGGTGTGCTACTTTGCCCTAGAGCTGAAAGGCACAACGTGCAGGCTTCTTTCCTAAGGGCGAGTTGGGCCCCACAGCATCTTGCTTCCAGCTCTTTGGGAAGCTAAGAAACAACTCGCTCTGCACAGTGCTCTTACAGCCTACGGGGAACATCTCTTCCAAAGGCCTGTGAAACGCAGTTTCTTTGCAGGCCTGATCAGGCTGAAGTAGGACTTCTGCTCTGGGTGTGCTACTTTGCCCTAGAGCTGAAAGGCACAACGTGCAGGCTTCTTTCCAAAGGGCGAGTTGGGCCCCACAGCATCTTGCTTCCAGCTCTTTGGGAAGCTAAGAAACAACTCGCTCTGCACAATGCTCTTACAGCCTAGTTGGAACATCTCTTCCAAAGGCCAGTGAAACGCAGTTTCTTTGCGGGCCTGATCTGGCTGAAGTAGGACTTCTGCTCTGGGTGTGCTACTTTGCCCTAGAGCTGAAAGGCACAACGTGCAGGCTTCTTTCCAAAGGGCGAGTTGGGCCCCACAGCATCTTGCTTCCAGCTCTTTGGGAAGCTAAGAAACAACTCGCTCTGCACAGTGCTCTTACAGCCTACCGGGAACATGTCTTCCAAAGGCCTGTGAAACGCAGTTTCTTTGCAGGCCTGATCTGGCTGAAGTAGGACTTCTGCTCTGGGTGTGCTACTTTGCCCTAGAGCTGAAAGGCACAACGTGCAGGCTTCTTTCCAAAGGGCGAGTTGGGCCCCACAGCATCTTGCTTCCAGCTCTTTGGGAAGCTAAGAAACAACTCGCTCTGCACAGTGCTCTTACAGCCTAGTGGGAACATCTCTTCCAAAGGCCTGTGAAACGCAGTTTCTTTGCAGGCCTGATCTGGCTGAAGTAGGACTTCTGCTCTGGGTGTGCTACTTTGCCCTAGAGCTGAAAGGCACAACGTGCAGGCTTCTTTCCAAAGGGCGAGTTGGGCCCCACAGCATCTTGCTTCCAGCTCTTTGGGAAGCTAAGAAACTACTCGCTCTGCACAGTGCTCTTACAGCCTACCGGGAACATGTCTTCCAAAGGCCTGTGAAACGCAGTTTCTTTGCAGGCCTGATCTGGCTGAAGTAGGACTTCTGCTCTGGGTGTGCTACTTTGCCCTAGAGCTGAAAGGCACAACGTGCAGGCTTCTTTCCAAAGGGCGAGTTGGGCCCCACAGCATCTTGCTTCCAGCTCTTTGGGAAGCTAAGAAACAACTCGCTCTGCACAGTGCTCTTACAGCCTACCGGGAACATGTCTTCCAAAGGCCTGTGAAACGCAGTTTCTTTGCAGGCCTGATCTGGCTGAAGTAGGACTTCTGCTCTGGGTGTGCTACTTTGCCCTAGAGCTGAAAGGCACAACGTGCAGGCTTCTTTCCAAAGGGCGAGTTGGGCCCCACAGCATCTTGCTTCCAGCTCTTTGGGAAGCTAAGAAACAACTCGCTCTGCACAGTGCTCTTGCAGCCTAGTGGGAACATCTCTTCCAAAGGCCTGTGAAACGCAGTTTCTTTGCAGGCCTGATCTGGCTGAAGTAGGACTTCTGCTCTGGGTGTGCTACTTTGCCCTAGAGCTGAAAGGCACAACGTGCAGGCTTCTTTCCAAAGGGCGAGTTGGGCCCCACAGCATCTTGCTTCCAGCTCTTTGGGAAGCTAAGAAACAACTCGCTCTGCACAGTGCTCTTACAGCCTACCGGGAACATGTCTTCCAAAGGCATGTGAAACGCAGTTTCTTTGCAGGCCTGATCTGGCTGAAGTAGGACTTCTGCTCTGGGTGTGCTACTTTGCCCTAGAGCTGAAAGGCACAACGTGCAGGCTTCTTTCCAAAGGGTGAGTTGGGCCCCACAGCATCTTGCTTCCAGCTCTTTGGGAAGCTAAGAAACAACTCGCTCTGCACAGTGCTCTTGCAGCCTAGTGGGAACATCTCTTCCAAAGGCCTGTGAAACGCAGTTTCTTTGCAGGCCTGATCTGGCTGAAGTAGGACTTCTGCTCTGGGTGTGCTACTTTGCCCTAGAGCTGAAAGGCACAACGTGCAGGCTTCTTTCCAAAGGGCGAGTTGGGCCCCACAGCATCTTGCTTCCAGCTCTTGGGGAAGCTAAGAAACAACTCGCTCTGCACAGTGCTCTTACAGCCTACCGGGAACATGTCTTCCAAAGGCCTGTGAAACGCAGTTTCTTTGCAGGCCTGATCTGGCTGAAGTAGGACTTCTGCTCTGGGTGTGCTACTTTGCCCTAGAGCTGAAAGGCACAACGTGCAGGCTTCTTTCCAAAGGGCGAGTTGGGCCCCACAGCATCTTGCTTCCAGCTCTTTGGGAAGCTAAGAAACAACTCGCTCTGCACAGTGCTCTTACAGCCTACCGGGAACATGTCTTCCAAAGGCCTGTGAAACGCAGTTTCTTTGCAGGCCTGATCTGGCTGAAGTAGGACTTCTGCTCTGGGTGTGCTACTTTGCCCTAGAGCTGAAAGGCACAACGTGCAGGCTTCTTTCCAAAGGGCGAGTTGGGCCCCACAGCATCTTGCTTCCAGCTCTTTGGGAAGCTAAGAAACAACTCGCTCTGCACAGTGCTCTTACAGCCTACCGGGAACATCTCTTCCAAAGGCCAGTGAAACGCAGTTTCTTTGCAGGCCTGATCTGGCTGAAGTAGGACTTCTGCTCTGGGTGTGCTACTTTGCCCTAGAGCTGAAAGGCACAACGTGCAGGCTTCTTTCCAAAGGGCGAGTTGGGCCCCACAGCATCTTGCTTCCAGCTCTTTGGGAAGCTAAGAAACAACTCGCTCTGCACAGTGCTCTTACAGCCTACCGGGAACATGTCTTCCAAAGGCCTGTGAAACGCAGTTTCTTTGCAGGCCTGATCTGGCTGAAGTAGGACTTCTGCTCTGGGTGTGCTACTTTGCCCTAGAGCTGAAAGGCACAACGTGCAGGCTTCTTTCCAAAGGGCGAGTTGGGCCCCACAGCATCTTGCTTCCAGCTCTTTGGGAAGCTAAGAAACAACTCGCTCTGCACAGTGCTCTTACAGCCTACCGGGAACATGTCTTCCAAAGGCCTCTGAATCGCAGTTTCTTTGCGGGCCTGATCTGGCTGAAGTAGGACTTCTGCTCTGGGTGTGCTACTTTGCCCTAGAGCTGAAAGGCACAACGTGCAGGCTTCTTTCCAAAGGGCGAGTTGGGCCCCACAGCATCTTGCTTCCAGCTCTTTGGGAAGCTAAGAAACAACTCGCTCTGCACAGTGCTCTTACAGCCTAGTGGGACCATCTCTTCCAAAGGCCTGTGAAACGCAGTTTCTTTGCAGGCCTGATCTGTCTGAAGTAGGACTTCTGCTCAGGGTGTGCTACTTTGCCCTAGAGCTGAAAGGCACAACGTGCAGGCTTCTTTCCAAAGGGCGAGTTGGGCCCCACAGCATCTTGCTTCCAGCTCTTTGGGAAGCTAAGAAACAACTCGCTCTGCACAGTGCTCTTACAGCCTACCGGGAACATCTCTTCCAAAGGCCTGCGAAATGCAGTTTCTTTGCAGGCTTGATCTGGCTGAAGTAGGACTTCTGCTCTGGGTGTGCTACTTTGCCCTAGAGCTGAAAGGCACAACGTGCAGGCTTCTTTCCTAAGGGCGAGTTGGGCCCCACAGCATCTTGCTTCCAGCTCTTTGGGAAGCTAAGAAACAACTCGCTCTGCACAGTGCTCTTACAGCCTACGGTGAACATCTCTTCCAAAGGCCTGTGAAACGCAGTTTCTTTGCAGGCCTGATCAGGCTGAAGTAGGACTTCTGCTCTGGGTGTGCTACTTTGCCCTAGAGCTGAAAGGCACAACGTGCAGGCTTCTTTCCAAAGGGCGAGTTGGGCCCCACAGCATCTTGCTTCCAGCTCTTTGGGAAGCTAAGAAACAACTCGCTCTGCACAATGCTCTTACAGCCTAGTTGGAACATCTCTTCCAAAGGCCAGTGAAACGCAGTTTCTTTGCGGGCCTGATCTGGCTGAAGTAGGACTTCTGCTCTGGGTGTGCTACTTTGCCCTAGAGCTGAAAGGCACAACGTGCAGGCTTCTTTCCAAAGGGCGAGTTGGGCCCCACAGCATCTTGCTTCCAGCTCTTTGGGAAGCTAAGAAACAACTCGCTCTGCACAGAGCTCTTACAGCCTACCGGGAACATGTCTTCCAAAGGCCTGTGAAACGCAGTTTCTTTGCAGGCCTGATCTGGCTGAAGTAGGACTTCTGCTCTGGGTGTGCTACTTTGCCCTAGAGCTGAAAGGCACAACGTGCAGGCTTCTTTCCTAAGGGCGAGTTGGGCCCCACAGCATCTTGCTTCCAGCTCTTTGGGAAGCTAAGAAACAACTCGCTCTGCACAGTGCTCTTACAGCCTACGGGGAACATCTCTTCCAAAGGCCTGTGAAACGCAGTTTCTTTGCAGGCCTGATCAGGCTGAAGTAGGACTTCTGCTCTGGGTGTGCTACTTTGCCCTAGAGCTGAAAGGCACAACGTGCAGGCTTCTTTCCAATGGGCGAGTTGGGCCCCACAGCATCTTGCTTCCAGCTCTTTGGGAAGCTAAGAAACAACTCGCTCTGCACAATGCTCTTACAGCCTAGTTGGAACATCTCTTCCAAAGGCCAGTGAAACGCAGTTTCTTTGCGGGCCTGATCTGGCTGAAGTAGGACTTCTGCTCTGGGTGTGCTACTTTGCCCTAGAGCTGAAAGGCACAACGTGCAGGCTTCTTTCCAAAGGGCGAGTTGGGCCCCACAGCATCTTGCTTCCAGCTCTTTGGGAAGCTAAGAAACAACTCGCTCTGCACAGTGCTCTTACAGCCTACCGGGAACATGTCTTCCAAAGGCCTGTGAAACGCAGTTTCTTTGCAGGCCTGATCTGGCTGAAGTAGGACTTCTGCTCTGGGTGTGCTACTTTGCCCTAGAGCTGAAAGGCACAACGTGCAGGCTTCTTTCCAAAGGGCGAGTTGGGCCCCACAGCATCTTGCTTCCAGCTCTTTGGGAAGCTAAGAAACAACTCGCTCTGCACAGTGCTCTTACAGCCTAGTGGGAACATCTCTTCCAAAGGCCTGTGAAACGCAGTTTCTTTGCAGGCCTGATCTGGCTGAAGTAGGACTTCTGCTCTGGGTGTGCTACTTTGCCCTAGAGCTGAAAGGCACAACGTGCAGGCTTCTTTCCAAAGGGCGAGTTGGGCCCCACAGCATCTTGCTTCCAGCACTTTGGGAAGCTAAGAAACTACTCGCTCTGCACAGTGCTCTTACAGCCTACCGGGAACATGTCTTCCAAAGGCCTGTGAAACGCAGTTTCTTTGCAGGCCTGATCTGGCTGAAGTAGGACTTCTGCTCTGGGTGTGCTACTTTGCCCTAGAGCTGAAAGGCACAACGTGCAGGCTTCTTTCCAAAGGGCGAGTTGGGCCCCACAGCATCTTGCTTCCAGCTCTTTGGGAAGCTAAGAAACAACTCGCTCTGCACAGTGCTCTTACAGCCTACCGGGAACATGTCTTCCAAAGGCCTGTGAAACGCAGTTTCTTTGCAGGCCTGATCTGGCTGAAGTAGGACTTCTGCTGTGGGTGTGCTACTTTGCCCTAGAGCTGAAAGGCACAACGTGCAGGCTTCTTTCCAAAGGGCGAGTTGGGCCCCACAGCATCTTGCTTCCAGCTCTTTGGGAAGCTAAGAAACAACTCGCTCTGCACAGTGCTCTTGCAGCCTAGTGGGAACATCTCTTCCAAAGGCCTGTGAAACGCAGTTTCTTTGCAGGCCTGATCTGGCTGAAGTAGGACTTCTGCTCTGGGTGTGCTACTTTGCCCTAGAGCTGAAAGGCACAACGTGCAGGCTTCTTTCCAAAGGGCGAGTTGGGCCCCACAGCATCTTGCTTCCAGCTCTTGGGGAAGCTAAGAAACAACTCGCTCTGCACAGTGCTCTTACAGCCTACCGGGAACATGTCTTCCAAAGGCCTGTGAAACGCAGTTTCTTTGCAGGCCTGATCTGGCTGAAGTAGGACTTCTGCTCTGGGTGTGCTACTTTGCCCTAGAGCTGAAAGGCACAACGTGCAGGCTTCTTTCCAAAGGGCGAGTTGGGCCCCACAGCATCTTGCTTCCAGCTCTTTGGGAAGCTAAGAAACAACTCGCTCTGCACAGTGCTCTTACAGCCTACCGGGAACATGTCTTCCAAAGGCCTGTGAAACGCAGTTTCTTTGCAGGCCTGATCTGGCTGAAGTAGGACTTCTGCTCTGGGTGTGCTACTTTGCCCTAGAGCTGAAAGGCACAACGTGCAGGCTTCTTTCCAAAGGGCGAGTTGGGCCCCACAGCATCTTGCTTCCAGCTCTTTGGGAAGCTAAGAAACAACTCGCTCTGCACAGTGCTCTTACAGCCTACCGGGAACATGTCTTCCAAAGGCCTGTGAAACGCAGTTTCTTTGCAGGCCTGATCTGGCTGAAGTAGGACTTCTGCTGTGGGTGTGCTACTTTGCCCTAGAGCTGAAAGGCACAACGTGCAGGCTTCTTTCCAAAGGGCGAGTTGGGCCCCACAGCATCTTGCTTCCAGCTCTTTGGGAAGCTAAGAAACAACTCGCTCTGCACAGTGCTCTTACAGCCTACCGGGAACATGTCTTCCAAAGGCCTGTGAAACGCAGTTTCTTTGCAGGCCTGATCTGGCTGAAGTAGGACTTCTGCTGTGGGTGTGCTACTTTGCCCTAGAGCTGAAAGGCACAACGTGCAGGCTTCTTTCCAAAGGGCGAGTTGGGCCCCACAGCATCTTGCTTCCAGCTCTTTGGGAAGCTAAGAAACAACTCGCTCTGCACAGTGCTCTTACAGCCTACCGGGAACATGTCTTCCAAAGGCCTCTGAATCGCAGTTTCTTTGCGGGACTGATCTGGCTGAAGTAGGACTTCTGCTCTGGGTGTGCTACTTTGCCCTAGAGCTGAAAGGCACAACGTGCAGGCTTCTTTCCAAAGGGCGAGTTGGGCCCCACAGCATCTTGCTTCCAGCTCTTTGGGAAGCTAAGAAACAACTCGCTCTGCACAGTGCTCTTACAGCCTAGTGGGACCATCTCTTCCAAAGGCCTGTGAAACGCAGTTTCTTTGCAGGCCTGATCTGTCTGAAGTAGGACTTCTGCTCAGGGTGTGCTACTTTGCCCTAGAGCTGAAAGGCACAACGTGCAGGCTTCTTTCCAAAGGGCGAGTTGGGCCCCACAGCATCTTGCTTCCAGCTCTTTGGGAAGCTAAGAAACAACTCGCTCTGCACAGTGCTCTTACAGCCTACCGGGAACATCTCTTCCAAAGGCCTGCGAAATGCAGTTTCTTTGCAGGCTTGATCTGGCTGAAGTAGGACTTCTGCTCTGGGTGTGCTACTTTGCCCTAGAGCTGAAAGGCACAACGTGCAGGCTTCTTTCCTAAGGGCGAGTTGGGCCCCACAGCATCTTGCTTCCAGCTCTTTGGGAAGCTAAGAAACAACTCGCTCTGCACAGTGCTCTTACAGCCTACCGGGAACATGTCTTCCAAAGGCCTGTGAAACGCAGTTTCTTTGCAGGCCTGATCTGGCTGAAGTAGGACTTCTGCTCTGGGTGTGCTACTTTGCCCTAGAGCTGAAAGGCACAACGTGCAGGCTTCTTTCCAAAGGGCGAGTTGGGCCCCACAGCATCTTGCTTCCAGCTCTTTGGGAAGCTAAGAAACAACTCGCTCTGCACAGTGCTCTTACAGCCTAGTGGGAACATCTCTTCCAAAGGCCTGTGAAACGCAGTTTCTTTGCAGGCCTGATCTGGCTGAAGTAGGACTTCTGCTCTGGGTGTGCTACTTTGCCCTAGAGCTGAAAGGCACAACGTGCAGGCTTCTTTCCAAAGGGCGAGTTGGGCCCCACAGCATCTTGCTTCCAGCACTTTGGGAAGCTAAGAAACTACTCGCTCTGCACAGTGCTCTTACAGCCTACCGGGAACATGTCTTCCAAAGGCCTGTGAAACGCAGTTTCTTTGCAGGCCTGATCTGGCTGAAGTAGGACTTCTGCTCTGGGTGTGCTACTTTGCCCTAGAGCTGAAAGGCACAACGTGCAGGCTTCTTTCCAAAGGGCGAGTTGGGCCCCACAGCATCTTGCTTCCAGCTCTTTGGGAAGCTAAGAAACAACTCGCTCTGCACAGTGCTCTTACAGCCTACCGGGAACATGTCTTCCAAAGGCCTGTGAAACGCAGTTTCTTTGCAGGCCTGATCTGGCTGAAGTAGGACTTCTGCTCTGGGTGTGCTACTTTGCCCTAGAGCTGAAAGGCACAACGTGCAGGCTTCTTTCCAAAGGGCGAGTTGGGCCCCACAGCATCTTGCTTCCAGCTCTTTGGGAAGCTAAGAAACAACTCGCTCTGCACAGTGCTCTTGCAGCCTAGTGGGAACATCTCTTCCAAAGGCCTGTGAAACGCAGTTTCTTTGCAGGCCTGATCTGGCTGAAGTAGGACTTCTGCTCTGGGTGTGCTACTTTGCCCTAGAGCTGAAAGGCACAACGTGCAGGCTTCTTTCCAAAGGGCGAGTTGGGCCCCACAGCATCTTGCTTCCAGCTCTTGGGGAAGCTAAGAAACAACTCGCTCTGCACAGTGCTCTTACAGCCTACCGGGAACATGTCTTCCAAAGGCCTGTGAAACGCAGTTTCTTTGCAGGCCTGATCTGGCTGAAGTAGGACTTCTGCTCTGGGTGTGCTACTTTGCCCTAGAGCTGAAAGGCACAACGTGCAGGCTTCTTTCCAAAGGGCGAGTTGGGCCCCACAGCATCTTGCTTCCAGCTCTTTGGGAAGCTAAGAAACAACTCGCTCTGCACAGTGCTCTTACAGCCTACCGGGAACATGTCTTCCAAAGGCCTGTGAAACGCAGTTTCTTTGCAGGCCTGATCTGGCTGAAGTAGGACTTCTGCTCTGGGTGTGCTACTTTGCCCTAGAGCTGAAAGGCACAACGTGCAGGCTTCTTTCCAAAGGGCGAGTTGGGCCCCACAGCATCTTGCTTCCAGCTCTTTGGGAAGCTAAGAAACAACTCGCTCTGCACAGTGCTCTTACAGCCTACCAGGAACATCTCTTCCAAAGGCCAGTGAAACGCAGTTTCTTTGCAGGCCTGATCTGGCTGAAGTAGGACTTCTGCTCTGGGTGTGCTACTTTGCCCTAGAGCTGAAAGGCACAACGTGCAGGCTTCTTTCCAAAGGGCGAGTTGGGCCCCACAGCATCTTGCTTCCAGCTCTTTGGGAAGCTAAGAAACAACTCGCTCTGCACAATGCTCTTACAGCCTAGTTGGAACATCTCTTCCAAAGGCCAGTGAAACGCAGTTTCTTTGCGGGCCTGATCTGGCTGAAGTAGGACTTCTGCTCTGGGTGTGCTACTTTGCCCTAGAGCTGAAAGGCACAACGTGCAGGCTTCTTTCCAAAGGGCGAGTTGGGCCCCACAGCATCTTGCTTCCAGCTCTTTGGGAAGCTAAGAAACAACTCGCTCTGCACAGTGCTCTTACAGCCTACCGGGAACATGTCTTCCAAAGGCCTGTGAAACGCAGTTTCTTTGCAGGCCTGATCTGGCTGAAGTAGGACTTCTGCTCTGGGTGTGCTACTTTGCCCTAGAGCTGAAAGGCACAACGTGCAGGCTTCTTTCCAAAGGGCGAGTTGGGCCCCACAGCATCTTGCTTCCAGCTCTTTGGGAAGATAAGAAACAACTCGCTCTGCACAGTGCTCTTGCAGCCTAGTGGGAACATCTCTTCCAAAGGCCTGTGAAACGCAGTTTCTTTGCAGGCCTGATCTGGCTGAAGTAGGACTTCTGCTCTGGGTGTGCTACTTTGCCCTAGAGCTGAAAGGCACAACGTGCAGGCTTCTTTCCAAAGGGCGAGTTGGGCCCCACAGCATCTTGCTTCCAGCTCTTTGGGAAGCTAAGAAACAACTCGCTCTGCACAGTGCTCTTACAGCCTACCGGGAACATGTCTTCCAAAGGCCTGTGAAACGCAGTTTCTTTGCAGGCCTGATCTGGCTGAAGTAGGACTTCTGCTCTGGGTGTGCTACTTTGCCCTAGAGCTGAAAGGCACAACGTGCAGGCTTCTTTCCAAAGGGCGAGTTGGGCCCCACAGCATCTTGCTTCCAGCTCTTTGGGAAGCTAAGAAACAACTCGCTCTGCACAGTGCTCTTGCAGCCTAGTGGGAACATCTCTTCCAAAGGCCTGTGAAACGCAGTTTCTTTGCAGGCCTGATCTGGCTGAAGTAGGACTTCTGCTCTGGGTGTGCTACTTTGCCCTAGAGCTGAAAGGCACAACGTGCAGGCTTCTTTCCAAAGGGCGAGTTGGGCCCCACAGCATCTTGCTTCCAGCTCTTTGGGAAGCTAAGAAACAACTCGCTCTGCACAGTGCTCTTACAGCCTACCGGGACCATGTCTTCCAAAGGCCTGTGAAACGCAGTTTCTTTGCAGGCCTGATCTGGCTGAAGTAGGACTTCTGCTCTGGGTGTGCTACTTTGCCCTAGAGCTGAAAGGCACAACGTGCAGGCTTCTTTCCAAAGGGCGAGTTGGGCCCCACAGCATCTTGCTTCCAGCTCTTTGGTAAGCTAAGAAACAACTCGCTCTGCACAGTGCTCTTACAGCCTACCGGGAACATGTCTTCCAAAGGCCTGTGAAACGCAGTTTCTTTGCAGGCCTGATCTGGCTGAAGTAGGACTTCTGCTCTGGGTGTGCTACTTTGCCCTAGAGCTGAAAGGCACAACGTGCAGGCTTCTTTCCAAAGGGCGAGTTGGGCCCCACAGCATCTTGCTTCCAGCTCTTTGGGAAGCTAAGAAACAACTCGCTCTGCACAGTGCTCTTGCAGCCTAGTGGGAACATCTCTTCCAAAGGCCTGTGAAACGCAGTTTCTTTGCAGGCCTGATCTGGCTGAAGTAGGACTTCTGCTCTGGGTGTGCTACTTTGCCCTAGAGCTGAAAGGCACAACGTGCAGGCTTCTTTCCAAAGGGCGAGTTGGGCCCCACAGCATCTTGCTTCCAGCTCTTTGGGAAGCTAAGAAACAACTCGCTCTGCACAGTGCTCTTACAGCCTACCGGGAACATGTCTTCCAAAGGCCTGTGAAACGCAGTTTCTTTGCAGGCCTGATCTGGCTGAAGTAGGACTTCTGCTCTGGGTGTGCTACTTTGCCCTAGAGCTGAAAGGCACAACGTGCAGGCTTCTTTCCAAAGGGCGAGTTGGGCCCCACAGCATCTTGCTTCCAGCTCTTTGGGAAGCTAAGAAACAACTCGCTCTGCACAGTGCTCTTACAGCCTACCGGGAACATGTCTTCCAAAGGCCTGTGAAACGCAGTTTCTTTGCAGGCCTGATCTGGCTGAAGTAGGACTTCTGCTCTGGGTGTGCTACTTTGCCCTAGAGCTGAAAGGCACAACGTGCAGGCTTCTTTCCAAAGGGCGAGTTGGGCCCCACAGCATCTTGCTTCCAGCTCTTTGGGAAGCTAAGAAACAACTCGCTCTGCACAGTGCTCTTACAGCCTACGGGGAACATCTCTTCCAAAGGCCTGTGAAACGCAGTTTCTGTGCAGGCCTGATCTGGCTGAAGTAGGACTTCTGCTCTGGGTGTGCTACTTTGCCCTAGAGCTGAAAGGCACAACGTGCAGGCTTCTTTCCAAAGGGCGAGTTGGGCCCCACAGCATCTTGCTTCCAGCTCTTTGGGAAGCTAAGAAACAACTCGCTCTGCACAGTGCTCTTACAGCCTACCGGGAACATGTCTTCCAAAGGCCTGTGAAACGCAGTTTCTTTGCGGGCCTGTTCTGGCTGAAGTAGGACTTCTGCTCTGGGTGTGCTACTTTGCCCTAGAGCTGAAAGGCACAACGTGCAGGCTTCTTTCCAAAGGGCGAGTTGGGCCCCACAGCATCTTGCTTCCAGCTCTTTGGGAAGCTAAGAAACAACTCGCTCTGCACAGTGCTCTTACAGCCTACCGGGAACATGTCTTCCAAAGGCCTGTGAAACGCAGTTTCTTTGCAGGCCTGATCTGGCTGAAGTAGGACTTCTGCTCTGGGTGTGCTACTTTGCCCTAGAGCTGAAAGGCACAACGTGCAGGCTTCTTTCCAAAGGGCGAGTTGGGCCCCACAGCATCTTGCTTCCAGCTCTTTGGGAAGCTAAGAAACAACTCGCTCTGCACAGTGCTCTTGCAGCCTAGTGGGAACATCTCTTCCAAAGGCCAGTGAAACGCAGTTTCTTTGCAGGCCTGATCTGGCTGAAGTAGGACTTCTGCTCTGGGTGTGCTACTTTGCCCTAGAGCTGAAAGGCACAACGTGCAGGCTTCTTTCCAAAGGGCGAGTTGGGCCCCACAGCATCTTGCTTCCAGCTCTTTGGGAAGCTAAGAAACAACTCGCTCTGCACAGTGCTCTTACAGCCTACCGGGAACATGTCTTCCAAAGGCCTGTGAAACGCAGTTTCTTTGCAGGCCTGATCTGGCTGAAGTAGGACTTCTGCTCTGGGTGTGCTACTTTGCCCTAGAGCTGAAAGGCACAACGTGCAGGCTTCTTTCCAAAGGGCGAGTTGGGCCCCACAGCATCTTGCTTCCAGCTCTTTGGGAAGCTAAGAAACAACTCGCTCTGCACAGTGCTCTTACAGCCTACCGGGAACATGTCTTCAAAGGCCTGTGAAACGCAGTTTCTTTGCAGGACTGATCTGGCTGAAGTAGGACTTCTGCTCTGGGTGTGCTACTTTGCCCTAGAGCTGAAAGGCACAACGTGCAGGCTTCTTTCCTAAGGGCGAGTTGGGCCCCACAGCATCTTGCTTCCAGCTCTTTGGGAAGCTAAGAAACAACTCGCTCTGCACAGTGCTCTTACAGCCTACGGGGAACATCTCTTCCAAAGGCCTGTGAAACGCAGTTTCTTTGCAGGCCTGATCAGGCTGAAGTAGGACTTCTGCTCTGGGTGTGCTACTTTGCCCTAGAGCTGAAAGGCACAACGTGCAGGCTTCTTTCCAAAGGGCGAGTTGGGCCCCACAGCATCTTGCTTCCAGCTCTTTGGGAAGCTAAGAAACAACTCGCTCTGCACAATGCTCTTACAGCCTAGTTGGAACATCTCTTCCAAAGGCCAGTGAAACGCAGTTTCTTTGCGGGCCTGATCTGGCTGAAGTAGGACTTCTGCTCTGGGTGTGCTACTTTGCCCTAGAGCTGAAAGGCACAACGTGCAGGCTTCTTTCCAAAGGGCGAGTTGGGCCCCACAGCATCTTGCTTCCAGCTCTTTGGGAAGCTAAGAAACAACTCGCTCTGCACAGTGCTCTTACAGCCTACCGGGAACATGTCTTCCAAAGGCCTGTGAAACGCAGTTTCTTTGCAGGCCTGATCTGGCTGAAGTAGGACTTCTGCTCTGGGTGTGCTACTTTGCCCTAGAGCTGAAAGGCACAACGTGCAGGCTTCTTTCCAAAGGGCGAGTTGGGCCCCACAGCATCTTGCTTCCAGCTCTTTGGGAAGCTAAGAAACAACTCGCTCTGCACAGTGCTCTTACAGCCTAGTGGGAACATCTCTTCCAAAGGCCTGTGAAACGCAGTTTCTTTGCAGGCCTGATCTGGCTGAAGTAGGACTTCTGCTCTGGGTGTGCTACTTGCCCTAGAGCTGAAAGGCACAACGTGCAGGCTTCTTTCCAAAGGGCGAGTTGGGCCCCACAGCATCTTGCTTCCAGCTCTTTGGGAAGCTAAGAAACAACTCGCTCTGCACAGTGCTCTTACAGCCTACCGGGAACATGTCTTCCAAAGGCCTGTGAAACGCAGTTTCTTTGCAGGCCTGATCTGGCTGAAGTAGGACTTCTGCTCTGGGTGTGCTACTTTGCCCTAGAGCTGAAAGGCACAACGTGCAGGCTTCTTTCCAAAGGGCGAGTTGGGCCCCACAGCATCTTGCTTCCAGCTCTTTGGGAAGCTAAGAAACAACTCGCTCTGCACAGTGCTCTTACAGCCTACCGGGAACATGTCTTCCAAAGGCCTGTGAAACGCAGTTTCTTTGCAGGCCTGATCTGGCTGAAGTAGGACTTCTGCTCTGGGTGTGCTACTTTGCCCTAGAGCTGAAAGGCACAACGTGCAGGCTTCTTTCCAAAGGGCGAGTTGGGCCCCACAGCATCTTGCTTCCAGCTCTTTGGGAAGCTAAGAAACAACTCGCTCTGCACAGTGCTCTTGCAGCCTAGTGGGAACATCTCTTCCAAAGGCCTGTGAAACGCAGTTTCTTTGCAGGCCTGATCTGGCTGAAGTAGGACTTCTGCTCTGGGTGTGCTACTTTGCCCTAGAGCTGAAAGGCACAACGTGCAGGTTTCTTTCCAAAGGGCGAGTTGGGCCCCACAGCATCTTGCTTCCAGCTCTTGGGGAAGCTAAGAAACAACTCGCTCTGCACAGTGCTCTTACAGCCTACCGGGAACATGTCTTCCAAAGGCCTGTGAAACGCAGTTTCTTTGCAGGCCTGATCTGGCTGAAGTAGGACTTCTGCTCTGGGTGTGCTACTTTGCCCTAGAGCTGAAAGGCACAACGTGCAGGCTTCTTTCCAAAGGGCGAGTTGGGCCCCACAGCATCTTGCTTCCAGCTCTTTGGGAAGCTAAGAAACAACTCGCTCTGCACAGTGCTCTTACAGCCTACCGGGAACATGTCTTCCAAAGGCCTGTGAAACGCAGTTTCTTTGCAGGCCTGATCTGGCTGAAGTAGGACTTCTGCTCTGGGTGTGCTACTTTGCCCTAGAGCTGAAAGGCACAACGTGCAGGCTTCTTTCCAAAGGGCGAGTTGGGCCCCACAGCATCTTGCTTCCAGCTCTTTGGGAAGCTAAGAAACAACTCGCTCTGCACAGTGCTCTTACAGCCTACCGGGAACATCTCTTCCAAAGGCCAGTGAAACGCAGTTTCTTTGCAGGCCTGATCTGGCTGAAGTAGGACTTCTGCTCTGGGTGTGCTACTTTGCCCTAGAGCTGAAAGGCACAACGTGCAGGCTTCTTTCCAAAGGGCGAGTTGGGCCCCACAGCATCTTGCTTCCAGCTCTTTGGGAAGCTAAGAAACAACTCGCTCTGCACAATGCTCTTACAGCCTAGTTGGAACATCTCTTCCAAAGGCCAGTGAAACGCAGTTTCTTTGCAGGCCTGATCTGGCTGAAGTAGGACTTCTGCTCTGGGTGTGCTACTTTGCCCTAGAGCTGAAAGGCACAACGTGCAGGCTTCTTTCCAAAGGGCGAGTTGGGCCCCACAGCATCTTGCTTCCAGCTCTTTGGGAAGCTAAGAAACAACTCGCTCTGCACAGTGCTCTTACAGCCTACCGGGAACATGTCTTCCAAAGGCCTGTGAAACGCAGTTTCTTTGCAGGCCTGATCTGGCTGAAGTAGGACTTCTGCTCTGGGTGTGCTACTTTGCCCTAGAGCTGAAAGGCACAACGTGCAGGCTTCTTTCCAAAGGGCGAGTTGGGCCCCACAGCATCTTGCTTCCAGCTCTTTGGGAAGCTAAGAAACAACTCGCTCTGCACAGTGCTCTTGCAGCCTAGTGGGAACATCTCTTCCAAAGGCCTGTGAAACGCAGTTTCTTTGCAGGCCTGATCTGGCTGAAGTAGGACTTCTGCTCTGGGTGTGCTACTTTGCCCTAGAGCTGAAAGGCACAACGTGCAGGCTTCTTTCCAAAGGGCGAGTTGGGCCCCACAGCATCTTGCTTCCAGCTCTTTGGGAAGCTAAGAAACAACTCGCTCTGCACAGTGCTCTTACAGCCTACCGGGAACATGTCTTCCAAAGGCCTGTGAAACGCAGTTTCTTTGCAGGCCTGATCTGGCTGAAGTAGGACTTCTGCTCTGGGTGTGCTACTTTGCCCTAGAGCTGAAAGGCACAACGTGCAGGCTTCTTTCCAAAGGGCGAGTTGGGCCCCACAGCATCTTGCTTCCAGCTCTTTGGGAAGCTAAGAAACAACTCGCTCTGCACAGTGCTCTTACAGCCTACCGGGAACATGTCTTCCAAAGGCCTCTGAATCGCAGTTTCTTTGCGGGCCTGATCTGGCTGAAGTAGGACTTCTGCTCTGGGTGTGCTACTTTGCCCTAGAGCTGAAAGGCACAACGTGCAGGCTTCTTTCCAAAGGGCGAGTTGGGCCCCACAGCATCTTGCTTCCAGCTCTTTGGGAAGCTAAGAAACAACTCGCTCTGCACAGTGCTCTTACAGCCTACCGGGAACATGTCTTCCAAAGGCCTGTGAAACGCAGTTTCTTTGCAGGCCTGATCTGTCTGAAGTAGGACTTCTGCTCAGGGTGTGCTACTTTGCCCTAGAGCTGAAAGGCACAACGTGCAGGCTTCTTTCCAAAGGGCGAGTTGGGCCCCACAGCATCTTGCTTCCAGCTCTTTGGGAAGCTAAGAAACAACTCGCTCTGCACAGTGCTCTTACAGCCTACCGGGAACATCTCTTCCAAAGGCCTGCGAAATGCAGTTTCTTTGCAGGCTTGATCTGGCTGAAGTAGGACTTCTGCTCTGGGTGTGCTACTTTGCCCTAGAGCTGAAAGGCACAACGTGCAGGCTTCTTTCCTAAGGGCGAGTTGGGCCCCACAGCATCTTGCTTCCAGCTCTTTGGGAAGCTAAGAAACAACTCGCTCTGCACAGTGCTCTTACAGCCTACGGGGAACATCTCTTCCAAAGGCCTGTGAAACGCAGTTTCTTTGCAGGCCTGATCAGGCTGAAGTAGGACTTCTGCTCTGGGTGTGCTACTTTGCCCTAGAGCTGAAAGGCACAACGTGCAGGCTTCTTTCCAAAGGGCGAGTTGGGCCCCACAGCATCTTGCTTCCAGCTCTTTGGGAAGCTAAGAAACAACTCGCTCTGCACAATGCTCTTACAGCCTAGTTGGAACATCTCTTCCAAAGGCCAGTGAAACGCAGTTTCTTTGCGGGCCTGATCTGGCTGAAGTAGGACTTCTGCTCTGGGTGTGCTACTTTGCCCTAGAGCTGAAAGGCACAACGTGCAGGCTTCTTTCCAAAGGGCGAGTTGGGCCCCACAGCATCTTGCTTCCAGCTCTTTGGGAAGCTAAGAAACAACTCGCTCTGCACAGTGCTCTTACAGCCTACCGGGAACATGTCTTCCAAAGGCCTGTGAAACGCAGTTTCTTTGCAGGCCTGATCTGGCTGAAGTAGGACTTCTGCTCTGGGTGTGCTACTTTGCCCTAGAGCTGAAAGGCACAACGTGCAGGCTTCTTTCCCAAGGGCGAGTTTGGTCCCAC
This sequence comes from Equus caballus, assembly GCF_041296265.1. Classification (NCBI taxonomy): domain Eukaryota; kingdom Metazoa; phylum Chordata; class Mammalia; order Perissodactyla; family Equidae; genus Equus; species Equus caballus. The sequence goes on from NC_091687.1 coordinate 26,485,051, forward strand.
AGCATCTTGCTTCCAGCTCTTTGGGAAGCTAAGAAACAACTCGCTCTGCACAGTGCTCTTACAGCCTACGGGGAACATCTCTTCCAAAGGCCTGTGAAACGCAGTTTCTTTGCAGGCCTGATCAGGCTGAAGTAGGACTTCTGCTCTGGGTGTGCTACTTTGCCCTAGAGCTGAAAGGCACAACGTGCAGGCTTCTTTCCAAAGGGCGAGTTGGGCCCCACAGCATCTTGCTTCCAGCTCTTTGGGAAGCTAAGAAACAACTCGCTCTGCACAATGCTCTTACAGCCTAGTTGGAACATCTCTTCCAAAGGCCAGTGAAACGCAGTTTCTTTGCGGGCCTGATCTGGCTGAAGTAGGACTTCTGCTCTGGGTGTGCTACTTTGCCCTAGAGCTGAAAGGCACAACGTGCAGGCTTCTTTCCAAAGGGCGAGTTGGGCCCCACAGCATCTTGCTTCCAGCTCTTTGGGAAGCTAAGAAACAACTCGCTCTGCACAGTGCTCTTACAGCCTACCGGGAACATGTCTTCCAAAGGCCTGTGAAACGCAGTTTCTTTGCAGGCCTGATCTGGCTGAAGTAGGACTTCTGCTCTGGGTGTGCTACTTTGCCCTAGAGCTGAAAGGCACAACGTGCAGGCTTCTTTCCAAAGGGCGAGTTGGGCCCCACAGCATCTTGCTTCCAGCTCTTTGGGAAGCTAAGAAACAACTCGCTCTGCACAGTGCTCTTACAGCCTACCGGGAACATGTCTTCCAAAGGACTGTGAAACGCAGTTTCTTTGCAGGCCTGATCTGGCTGAAGTAGGACTTCTGCTCTGGGTGTGCTACTTTGCCCTAGAGCTGAAAGGCACAACGTGCAGGCTTCTTTCCAAAGGGCGAGTTGGGCCCCACAGCATCTTGCTTCCAGCTCTTTGGGAAGCTAAGAAACAACTCGCTCTGCACAGTGCTCTTACAGCCTACCGGGAACATGTCTTCCAAAGGACTGTGAAACGCAGTTTCTTTGCAGGCCTGATCTGGCTGAAGTAGGACTTCTGCTCTGGGTGTGCTACTTTGCCCTAGAGCTGAAAGGCACAACGTGCAGGCTTCTTTCCAAAGGGCGAGTTGGGCCCCACAGCATCTTGCTTCCAGCTCTTTGGGAAGCTAAGAAACAACTCGCTCTGCACAGTGCTCTTGCAGCCTAGTGGGAACATCTCTTCCAAAGGCCTGTGAAACGCAGTTTCTTTGCAGGCCTGATCTGGCTGAAGTAGGACTTCTGCTCTGGGTGTGCTACTTTGCCCTAGAGCTGAAAGGCACAACGTGCAGGCTTCTTTCCAAAGGGCGAGTTGGGCCCCACAGCATCTTGCTTCCAGCTCTTTGGGAAGCTAAGAAACAACTCGCTCTGCACAGTGCTCTTACAGCCTACCGGGAACATGTCTTCCAAAGGCCTGTGAAACGCAGTTTCTTTGCAGGCCTGATCTGGCTGAAGTAGGACTTCTGCTCTGGGTGTGCTACTTTGCCCTAGAGCTGAAAGGCACAACGTGCAGGCTTCTTTCCAAAGGGCGAGTTGGGCCCCACAGCATCTTGCTTCCAGCTCTTTGGGAAGCTAAGAAACAACTCGCTCTGCACAGTGCTCTTGCAGCCTAGTGGGAACATCTCTTCCAAAGGCCTGTGAAACGCAGTTTCTTTGCAGGCCTGATCTGGCTGAAGTAGGACTTCTGCTCTGGGTGTGCTACTTTGCCCTAGAGCTGAAAGGCACAACGTGCAGGCTTCTTTCCAAAGGGCGAGTTGGGCCCCACAGCATCTTGCTTCCAGCTCTTGGGGAAGCTAAGAAACAACTCGCTCTGCACAGTGCTCTTACAGCCTACCGGGAACATGTCTTCCAAAGGCCTGTGAAACGCAGTTTCTTTGCAGGCCTGATCTGGCTGAAGTAGGACTTCTGCTCTGGGTGTGCTACTTTGCCCTAGAGCTGAAAGGCACAACGTGCAGGCTTCTTTCCAAAGGGCGAGTTGGGCCCCACAGCATCTTGCTTCCAGCTCTTTGGGAAGCTAAGAAACAACTCGCTCTGCACAGTGCTCTTACAGCCTACCGGGAACATGTCTTCCAAAGGCCTCTGAATCGCAGTTTCTTTGCGGGCCTGATCTGGCTGAAGTAGGACTTCTGCTCTGGGTGTGCTACTTTGCCCTAGAGCTGAAAGGCACAACGTGCAGGCTTCTTTCCAAAGGGCGAGTTGGGCCCCACAGCATCTTGCTTCCAGCTCTTTGGGAAGCTAAGAAACAACTCGCTCTGCACAGTGCTCTTACAGCCTAGTGGGGCCATCTCTTCCAAAGGCCTGTGAAACGCAGTTTCTTTGCAGGCCTGATCTGTCTGAAGTAGGACTTCTGCTCAGGGTGTGCTACTTTGCCCTAGAGCTGAAAGGCACAACGTGCAGGCTTCTTTCCAAAGGGCGAGTTGGGCCCCACAGCATCTTGCTTCCAGCTCTTTGGGAATCTAAGAAACAACTCGCTCTGCACAGTGCTCTTACAGCCTACCGGGAACATCTCTTCCAAAGGCCTGCGAAATGCAGTTTCCTTGCAGGCTTGATCTGGCTGAAGTAGGACTTCTGCTCTGGGTGTGCTACTTTGCCCTAGAGCTGAAAGGCACAACGTGCAGGCTTCTTTCCTAAGGGCGAGTTGGGCCCCACAGCATCTTGCTTCCAGCTCTTTGGGAAGCTAAGAAACAACTCGCTCTGCACAGTGCTCTTACAGCCTACGGGGAACATCTCTTCCAAAGGCCTGTGAAACGCAGTTTCTTTGCAGGCCTGATCAGGCTGAAGTAGGACTTCTGCTCTGGGTGTGCTACTTTGCCCTAGAGCTGAAAGGCACAACGTGCAGGCTTCTTTCCAAAGGGCGAGTTGGGCCCCACAGCATCTTGCTTCCAGCTCTTTTGGAAGCTAAGAAACAACTCGCTCTGCACAATGCTCTTACAGCCTAGTTGGAACATCTCTTCCAAAGGCCAGTGAAACGCAGTTTCTTTGCGGACCTGATCTGGCTGAAGTAGGACTTCTGCTCTGGGTGTGCTACTTTGCCCTAGAGCTGAAAGGCACAACGTGCAGGCTTCTTTCCAAAGGGCGAGTTGGGCCCCACAGCATCTTGCTTCCAGCTCTTTGGGAAGCTAAGAAACAACTCGCTCTGCACAGTGCTCTTACAGCCTACCGGGAACATGTCTTCCAAAGGCCTGTGAAACGCAGTTTCTTTGCAGGCCTGATCTGGCTGAAGTAGGACTTCTGCTCTGGGTGTGCTACTTTGCCCTAGAGCTGAAAGGCACAACGTGCAGGCTTCTTTCCTAAGGGCGAGTTGGGCCCCACAGCATCTTGCTTCCAGCTCTTTGGGAAGCTAAGAAACAACTCGCTCTGCACAGTGCTCTTACAGCCTACGGGGAACATCTCTTCCAAAGGCCTGTGAAACGCAGTTTCTTTGCAGGCCTGATCAGGCTGAAGTAGGACTTCTGCTCTGGGTGTGCTACTTTGCCCTAGAGCTGAAAGGCACAACGTGCAGGCTTCTTTCCAAAGGGCGAGTTGGGCCCCACAGCATCTTGCTTCCAGCTCTTTGGGAAGCTAAGAAACAACTCGCTCTGCACAATGCTCTTACAGCCTAGTTGGAACATCTCTTCCAAAGGCCAGTGAAACGCAGTTTCTTTGCGGGCCTGATCTGGCTGAAGTAGGACTTCTGCTCTGGGTGTGCTACTTTGCCCTAGAGCTGAAAGGCACAACGTGCAGGCTTCTTTCCAAAGGGCGAGTTGGGCCCCACAGCATCTTGCTTCCAGCTCTTTGGGAAGCTAAGAAACAACTCGCTCTGCACAGTGCTCTTACAGCCTACCGGGAACATGTCTTCCAAAGGCCTGTGAAACGCAGTTTCTTTGCAGGCCTGATCTGGCTGAAGTAGGACTTCTGCTCTGGGTGTGCTACTTTGCCCTAGAGCTGAAAGGCACAACGTGCATGCTTCTTTCCAAAGGGCGAGTTGGGCCCCACAGCATCTTGCTTCCAGCTCTTTGGGAAGCTAAGAAACAACTCGCTCTGCACAGTGCTCTTACAGCCTAGTGGGAACATCTCTTCCAAAGGCCTGTGAAACGCAGTTTCTTTGCATGCCTGATCTGGCTGAAGTAGGACTTCTGCTCTGGGTGTGCTACTTTGCCCTAGAGCTGAAAGGCACAACGTGCAGGCTTCTTTCCAAAGGGCGAGTTGGGCCCCACAGCATCTTGCTTCCAGCTCTTTGGGAAGCTAAGAAACTACTCGCTCTGCACAGTGCTCTTACAGCCTACCGGGAACATGTCTTCCAAAGGCCTGTGAAACGCAGTTTCTTTGCAGGCCTGATCTGGCTGAAGTAGGACTTCTGCTCTGGGTGTGCTACTTTGCCCTAGAGCTGAAAGGCACAACGTGCAGGCTTCTTTCCAAAGGGCGAGTTGGGCCCCACAGCATCTTGCTTCCAGCTCTTTGGGAAGCTAAGAAACAACTCGCTCTGCACAGTGCTCTTACAGCCTACCGGGAACATGTCTTCCAAAGGCCTGTGAAACGCAGTTTCTTTGCAGGCCTGATCTGGCTGAAGTAGGACTTCTGCTCTGGGTGTGCTACTTTGCCCTAGAGCTGAAAGGCACAACGTGCAGGCTTCTTTCCAAAGGGCGAGTTGGGCCCCACAGCATCTTGCTTCCAGCTCTTTGGGAAGCTAAGAAACAACTCGCTCTGCACAGTGCTCTTGCAGCCTAGTGGGAACATCTCTTCCAAAGGCCTGTGAAACGCAGTTTCTTTGCAGGCCTGATCTGGCTGAAGTAGGACTTCTGCTCTGGGTGTGCTACTTTGCCCTAGAGCTGAAAGGCACAACGTGCAGGCTTCTTTCCAAAGGGCGAGTTGGGCCCCACAGCATCTTGCTTCCAGCTCTTGGGGAAGCTAAGAAACAACTCGCTCTGCACAGTGCTCTTACAGCCTACCGGGAACATGTCTTCCAAAGGCCTGTGAAACGCAGTTTCTTTGCAGGCCTGATCTGGCTGAAGTAGGACTTCTGCTCTGGGTGTGCTACTTTGCCCTAGAGCTGAAAGGCACAACGTGCAGGCTTCTTTCCAAAGGGCGAGTTGGGCCACACAGCATCTTGCTTCCAGCTCTTTGGGAAGCTAAGAAACAACTCGCTCTGCACAGTGCTCTTACAGCCTACCGGGAACATGTCTTCCAAAGGCCTGTGAAACGCAGTTTCTTTGCAGGCCTGATCTGGCTGAAGTAGGACTTCTGCTCTGGGTGTGCTACTTTGCCCTAGAGCTGAAAGGCACAACGTGCAGGCTTCTTTCCAAAGGGCGAGTTGGGCCCCACAGCATCTTGCTTCCAGCTCTTTGGGAAGCTAAGAAACAACTCGCTCTGCACAGTGCTCTTACAGCCTACCAGGAACATCTCTTCCAAAGGCCAGTGAAACGCAGTTTCTTTGCAGGCCTGATCTGGCTGAAGTAGGACTTCTGCTCTGGGTGTGCTACTTTGCCCTAGAGCTGAAAGGCACAACGTGCAGGCTTCTTTCCAAAGGGCGAGTTGGGCCCCACAGCATCTTGCTTCCAGCTCTTTGGGAAGCTAAGAAACAACTCGCTCTGCACAATGCTCTTACAGCCTAGTTGGAACATCTCTTCCAAAGGCCAGTGAAACGCAGTTTCTTTGCGGGCCTGATCTGGCTGAAGTAGGACTTCTGCTCTGGGTGTGCTACTTTGCCCTAGAGCTGAAAGGCACAACGTGCAGGCTTCTTTCCAAAGGGCGAGTTGGGCCCCACAGCATCTTGCTTCCAGCTCTTTGGGAAGCTAAGAAACAACTCGCTCTGCACAGTGCTCTTACAGCCTACCGGGAACATCTCTTCCAAAGGCCTGTGAAACGCAGTTTCTTTGCAGGCCTGATCTGGCTGAAGTAGGACTTCTGCTCTGGGTGTGCTACTTTGCCCTAGAGCTGAAAGGCACAACGTGCAGGCTTCTTTCCAAAGGGCGAGTTGGGCCCCACAGCATCTTGCTTCCAGCTCTTTGGGAAGCTAAGAAACAACTCGCTCTGCACAGTGCTCTTGCAGCCTAGTGGGAACATCTCTTCCAAAGGCCTGTGAAACGCAGTTTCTTTGCAGGCCTGATCTGGCTGAAGTAGGACTTCTGCTCTGGGTGTGCTACTTTGCCCTAGAGCTGAAAGGCACAACGTGCAGGCTTCTTTCCAAAGGGCGAGTTGGGCCCCACAGCATCTTGCTTCCAGCTCTTTGGGAAGCTAAGAAACAACTCGCTCTGCACAGTGCTCTTACAGCCTACCGGGAACATGTCTTCCAAAGGCCTGTGAAACGCAGTTTCTTTGCAGGCCTGATCTGGCTGAAGTAGGACTTCTGCTCTGGGTGTGCTACTTTGCCCTAGAGCTGAAAGGCACAACGTGCAGGCTTCTTTCCAAAGGGCGAGTTGGGCCCCACAGCATCTTGCTTCCAGCACTTTGGGAAGCTAAGAAACAACTCGCTCTGCACAGTGCTCTTACAGCCTACCGGGAACATGTCTTCCAAAGGCCTCTGAATCGCAGTTTCTTTGCGGGCCTGATCTGGCTGAAGTAGGACTTCTGCTCTGGGTGTGCTACTTTGCCCTAGAGCTGAAAGGCACAACGTGCAGGCTTCTTTCCAAAGGGCGAGTTGGGCCCCACAGCATCTTGCTTCCAGCTCTTTGGGAAGCTAAGAAACAACTCGCTCTGCACAGTGCTCTTACAGCCTACCGGGAACATGTCTTCCAAAGGCCTGTGAAACGCAGTTTCTTTGCAGGCCTGATCTGGCTGAAGTAGGACTTCTGCTCTGGGTGTGCTACTTTGCCCTAGAGCTGAAAGGCACAACGTGCAGGCTTCTTTCCAAAGGGCGAGTTGGGCCCCACAGCATCTTGCTTCCAGCTCTTTGGGAAGCTAAGAAACAACTCGCTCTGCACAGTGCTCTTGCAGCCTAGTGGGAACATCTCTTCCAAAGGCCTGTGAAACGCAGTTTCTTTGCAGGCCTGATCTGGCTGAAGTAGGACTTCTGCTCTGGGTGTGCTACTTTGCCCTAGAGCTGAAAGGCACAACGTGCAGGCTTCTTTCCAAAGGGCGAGTTGGGCCCCACAGCATCTTGCTTCCAGCTCTTTGGGAAGCTAAGAAACAACTCGCTCTGCACAGTGCTCTTACAGCCTACCGGGAACATGTCTTCCAAAGGCCTGTGAAACGCAGTTTCTTTGCAGGCCTGATCTGGCTGAAGTAGGACTTCTGCTCTGGGTGTGCTACTTTGCCCTGGAGCTGAAAGGCACAACGTGCAGGCTTCTTTCCAAAGGGCGAGTTGGGACCCACAGCATCTTGCTTCCAGCTCTTTGGGAAGCTAAGAAACAACTCGCTCTGCACAGTGCTCTTACAGCCTACCGGGAACATGTCTTCCAAAGGCCTGTGAAACGCAGTTTCTTTGCAGGCCTGATCTGGCTGAAGTAGGACTTCTGCTCTGGGTGTGCTACTTTGCCCTAGAGCTGAAAGGCACAACGTGCAGGCTTCTTTCCAAAGGGCGAGTTGGGCCCCACAGCATCTTGCTTCCAGCTCTTTGGGAAGCTAAGAAACAACTCGCTCTGCACAATGCTCTTACAGCCTAGTTGGAACATCTCTTCCAAAGGCCAGTGAAACGCAGTTTCTTTGCGGGCCTGATCTGGCTGAAGTAGGACTTCTGCTCTGGGTGTGCTACTTTGCCCTAGAGCTGAAAGGCACAACGTGCAGGCTTCTTTCCAAAGGGCGAGTTGGGCCCCACAGCATCTTGCTTCCAGCTCTTTGGGAAGCTAAGAAACAACTCGCTCTGCACAGTGCTCTTACAGCCTACCGGGAACATGTCTTCCAAAGGCCTGTGAAACGCAGTTTCTTTGCAGGCCTGATCTGGCTGAAGTAGGACTTCTGCTCTGGGTGTGCTACTTTGCCCTAGAGCTGAAAGGCACAACGTGCATGCTTCTTTCCAAAGGGCGAGTTGGGCCCCACAGCATCTTGCTTCCAGCTCTTTGGGAAGCTAAGAAACAACTCGCTCTGCACAGTGCTCTTACAGCCTAGTGGGAACATCTCTTCCAAAGGCCTGTGAAACGCAGTTTCTTTGCATGCCTGATCTGGCTGAAGTAGGACTTCTGCTCTGGGTGTGCTACTTTGCCCTAGAGCTGAAAGGCACAACGTGCAGGCTTCTTTCCAAAGGGCGAGTTGGGCCCCACAGCATCTTGCTTCCAGCTCTTTGGGAAGCTAAGAAACTACTCGCTCTGCACAGTGCTCTTACAGCCTACCGGGAACATGTCTTCCAAAGGCCTGTGAAACGCAGTTTCTTTGCAGGCCTGATCTGGCTGAAGTAGGACTTCTGCTCTGGGTGTGCTACTTTGCCCTAGAGCTGAAAGGCACAACGTGCAGGCTTCTTTCCAAAGGGCGAGTTGGGCCCCACAGCATCTTGCTTCCAGCTCTTTGGGAAGCTAAGAAACAACTCGCTCTGCACAGTGCTCTTGCAGCCTAGTGGGAACATCTCTTCCAAAGGCCTGTGAAACGCAGTTTCTTTGCAGGCCTGATCTGGCTGAAGTAGGACTTCTGCTCTGGGTGTGCTACTTTGCCCTAGAGCTGAAAGGCACAACGTGCAGGCTTCTTTCCAAAGGGCGAGTTGGGCCCCACAGCATCTTGCTTCCAGCTCTTTGGGAAGCTAAGAAACAACTCGCTCTGCACAGTGCTCTTACAGCCTACCGGGAACATGTCTTCCAAAGGCCTGTGAAACGCAGTTTCTTTGCAGGCCTGATCTGGCTGAAGTAGGACTTCTGCTCTGGGTGTGCTACTTTGCCCTAGAGCTGAAAGGCACAACGTGCAGGCTTCTTTCCAAAGGGCGAGTTGGGCCCCACAGCATCTTGCTTCCAGCACTTTGGGAAGCTAAGAAACAACTCGCTCTGCACAGTGCTCTTACAGCCTACCGGGAACATGTCTTCCAAAGGCCTCTGAATCGCAGTTTCTTTGCGGGCCTGATCTGGCTGAAGTAGGACTTCTGCTCTGGGTGTGCTACTTTGCCCTAGAGCTGAAAGGCACAACGTGCAGGCTTCTTTCCAAAGGGCGAGTTGGGCCCCACAGCATCTTGCTTCCAGCTCTTTGGGAAGCTAAGAAACAACTCGCTCTGCACAGTGCTCTTACAGCCTACCGGGAACATGTCTTCCAAAGGCCTGTGAAACGCAGTTTCTTTGCAGGCCTGATCTGGCTGAAGTAGGACTTCTGCTCTGGGTGTGCTACTTTGCCCTAGAGCTGAAAGGCACAACGTGCAGGCTTCTTTCCAAAGGGCGAGTTGGGCCCCACAGCATCTTGCTTCCAGCTCTTTGGGAAGCTAAGAAACAACTCGCTCTGCACAGTGCTCTTGCAGCCTAGTGGGAACATCTCTTCCAAAGGCCTGTGAAACGCAGTTTCTTTGCAGGCCTGATCTGGCTGAAGTAGGACTTCTGCTCTGGGTGTGCTACTTTGCCCTAGAGCTGAAAGGCACAACGTGCAGGCTTCTTTCCAAAGGGCGAGTTGGGCCCCACAGCATCTTGCTTCCAGCTCTTTGGGAAGCTAAGAAACAACTCGCTCTGCACAGTGCTCTTACAGCCTACCGGGAACATGTCTTCCAAAGGCCTGTGAAACGCAGTTTCTTTGCAGGCCTGATCTGGCTGAAGTAGGACTTCTGCTCTGGGTGTGCTACTTTGCCCTGGAGCTGAAAGGCACAACGTGCAGGCTTCTTTCCAAAGGGCGAGTTGGGCCCCACAGCATCTTGCTTCCAGCTCTTTGGGAAGCTAAGAAACAACTCGCTCTGCACAGTGCTCTTACAGCCTACCGGGAACATGTCTTCCAAAGGCCTGTGAAACGCAGTTTCTTTGCAGGCCTGATCTGGCTGAAGTAGGACTTCTGCTCTGGGTGTGCTACTTTGCCCTAGAGCTGAAAGGCACAACGTGCAGGCTTCTTTCCAAAGGGCGAGTTGGGCCCCACAGCATCTTGCTTCCAGCTCTTTGGGAAGCTAAGAAACAACTCGCTCTGCACAGTGCTCTTGCAGCCTAGTGGGAACATCTCTTCCAAAGGCCTGTGAAACGCAGTTTCTTTGCAGGCCTGATCTGGCTGAAGTAGGACTTCTGCTCTGGGTGTGCTACTTTGCCCTAGAGCTGAAAGGCACAACGTGCAGGCTTCTTTCCAAAGGGCGAGTTGGGCCCCACAGCATCTTGCTTCCAGCTCTTTGGGAAGCTAAGAAACAACTCGCTCTGCACAGTGCTCTTACAGCCTACCGGGAACATGTCTTCCAAAGGCCTGTGAAACGCAGTTTCTTTGCAGGCCTGATCTGGCTGAAGTAGGACTTCTGCTCTGGGTGTGCTACTTTGCCCTAGAGCTGAAAGGCACAACGTGCAGGCTTCTTTCCAAAGGGCGAGTTGGGCCCCACAGCATCTTGCTTCCAGCTCTTTGGGAAGCTAAGAAACAACTCGCTCTGCACAGTGCTCTTACAGCCTACCGGGAACATGTCTTCCAAAGGCCTGTGAAACGCAGTTTCTTTGCAGGCCTGATCTGGCTGAAGTAGGACTTCTGCTCTGGGTGTGCTACTTTGCCCTAGAGCTGAAAGGCACAACGTGCAGGCTTCTTTCCAAAGGGCGAGTTGGGCCCCACAGCATCTTGCTTCCAGCTCTTTGGGAAGCTAAGAAACAACTCGCTCTGCACAGTGCTCTTACAGCCTAGTGGGAACATCTCTTCCAAAGGCCTGTGAAACGCAGTGTCTTTGCAGGCCTGATCTGGCTGAAGTAGGACTTCTGCTCTGGGTGTGCTACTTTGCCCTAGAGCTGAAAGGCACAACGTGCAGGCTTCTTTCCAAAGGGCGAGTTGGGCCCCACAGCATCTTGCTTCCAGCTCTTTGGGAAGCTAAGAAACAACTCGCTCTGCACAGTGCTCTTACAGCCTACCGGGAACATGTCTTCCAAAGGCCTGTGAAACGCAGTTTCTTTGCGGGCCTGTTCTGGCTGAAGTAGGACTTCTGCTCTGGGTGTGCTACTTTGCCCTAGAGCTGAAAGGCACAACGTGCAGGCTTCTTTCCAAAGGGCGAGTTGGGCCCCACAGCATCTTGCTTCCAGCTCTTTGGGAAGCTAAGAAACAACTCGCTCTGCACAGTGCTCTTACAGCCTACCGGGAACATGTCTTCCAAAGGCCTGTGAAACGCAGTTTCTTTGCAGGCCTGATCTGGCTGAAGTAGGACTTCTGCTCTGGGTGTGCTACTTTGCCCTAGAGCTGAAAGGCACAACGTGCAGGCTTCTTTCCAAAGGGCGAGTTGGGCCCCACAGCATCTTGCTTCCAGCTCTTTGGGAAGCTAAGAAACAACTCGCTCTGCACAGTGCTCTTGCAGCCTAGTGGGAACATCTCTTCCAAAGGCCTGTGAAACGCAGTTTCTTTGCAGGCCTGATCTGGCTGAAGTAGGACTTCTGCTCTGGGTGTGCTACTTTGCCCTAGAGCTGAAAGGCACAACGTGCAGGCTTCTTTCCAAAGGGCGAGTTGGGCCCCACAGCATCTTGCTTCCAGCTCTTTGGGAAGCTAAGAAACAACTCGCTCTGCACAGTGCTCTTACAGCCTACCGGGAACATGTCTTCCAAAGGCCTGTGAAACGCAGTTTCTTTGCAGGCCTGATCTGGCTGAAGTAGGACTTCTGCTCTGGGTGTGCTACTTTGCCCTAGAGCTGAAAGGCACAACGTGCAGGCTTCTTTCCAAAGGGCGAGTTGGGCCCCACAGCATCTTGCTTCCAGCTCTTTGGGAAGCTAAGAAACAACTCGCTCTGCACAGTGCTCTTACAGCCTACCGGGAACATCTCTTCCAAAGGCCTGTGAAACGCAGTTTCTTTGCAGGCCTGATCTGGCTGAAGTAGGACTTCTGCTCTGGGTGTGCTACTTTGCCCTAGAGCTGAAAGGCACAACGTGCAGGCTTCTTTCCAAAGGGCGAGTTGGGCCCCACAGCATCTTGCTTCCAGCTCTTTGGGAAGCTAAGAAACAACTCGCTCTGCACAGTGCTCTTACAGCCTACCGGGAACATGTCTTCCAAAGGCCTGTGAAACGCAGTTTCTTTGCAGGCCTGATCTGGCTGAAGTAGGACTTCTGCTCTGGGTGTGCTACTTTGCCCTAGAGCTGAAAGGCACAACGTGCAGGCTTCTTTCCAAAGGGCGAGTTGGGCCCCACAGCATCTTGCTTCCAGCTCTTTGGGAAGCTAAGAAACAACTCGCTCTGCACAGTGCTCTTACAGCCTACCGGGAACATGTCTTCCAAAGGCCTGTGAAACGCAGTTTCTTTGCAGGCCTGATCTGGCTGAAGTAGGACTTCTGCTCTGGGTGTGCTACTTTGCCCTAGAGCTGAAAGGCACAACGTGCAGGCTTCTTTCCAAAGGGCGAGTTGGGCCCCACAGCATCTTGCTTCCAGCTCTTTGGGAAGCTAAGAAACAACTCGATCTGCACAGTGCTCTTACAGCCTAGTGGGAACATCTCTTCCAAAGGCCAGTGAAACGCAGTTTCTTTGCAGGCCTGATCTGGCTGAAGTAGGACTTCTGCTCTGGGTGTGCTACTTTGCCCTAGAGCTGAAAGGCACAACGTGCAGGCTTCTTTCCAAAGGGCGAGTTGGGCCCCACAGCATCTTGCTTCCAGCTCTTTGGGAAGCTAAGAAACAACTCGCTCTGCACAGTGCTCTTACAGCCTACCGGGAACATGTCTTCCAAAGGCCTGTGAAACGCAGTTTCTTTGCAGGCCTGATCTGGCTGAAGTAGGACTTCTGCTCTGGGTGTGCTACTTTGCCCTAGAGCTGAAAGGCACAACGTGCAGGCTTCTTTCCAAAGGGCGAGTTGGGCCCCACAGCATCTTGCTTCCAGCTCTTTGGGAAGCTAAGAAACAACTCGCTCTGCACAGTGCTCTTACAGCCTACCGGGAACATCTCTTCCAAAGGCCTGTGAAACGCAGTTTCTTTGCAGGCCTGATCTGGCTGAAGTAGGACTTCTGCTCTGGGTGTGCTACTTTGCCCTAGAGCTGAAAGGCACAACGTGCAGGCTTCTTTCCAAAGGGCGAGTTGGGCCCCACAGCATCTTGCTTCCAGCTCTTTGGGAAGCTAAGAAACAACTCGCTCTGCACAGTGCTCTTACAGCCTAGTGGGACCATCTCTTCCAAAGGCCTGTGAAACGCAGTTTCTGTGCAGGCCTGATCTGGCTGAAGTAGGACTTCTGCTCTGGGTGTGCTACTTTGCCCTAGAGCTGAAACGCACAACGTGCAGGCTTCTTTCCAAAGGGCGAGTTGGGCCCCACAGCATCTTGCTTCCAGCTCTTGGGGAAGCTAAGAAACAACTCGCTCTGCACAGTGCTCTTACAGCCTACCGGGAACATGTCTTCCAAAGGCCTGTGAAACGCAGTTTCTTTGCAGGCCTGATCTGGCTGAAGTAGGACTTCTGCTCTGGGTGTGCTACTTTGCCCTAGAGCTGAAAGGCACAACGTGCAGGCTTCTTTCCAAAGGGCGAGTTGGGCCCCACAGCATCTTGCTTCCAGCTCTTTGGGAAGCTAAGAAACAACTCGCTCTGCACAGTGCTCTTACAGCCTACTGGGAACATCTCTTCCAAAGGCCTGTGAAACGCAGTTTCTTGGCAGGCCTGATCTGGCTGAAGTAGGACTTCTGCTCTGGGTGTGCTACTTTGCCCTAGAGCTGAAAGGCACAACGTGCAGGCTTCTTTCCAAAGGGCGAGTTGGGCCCCACAGCATCTTGCTTCCAGCTCTTTGGGAAGCTAAGAAACAACTCGCTCTGCACAGTGCTCTTACAGCCTACCGGGAACATGTCTTCCAAAGGCCTGTGAAACGCAGTTTCTTTGCAGGCCTGATCTGGCTGAAGTAGGACTTCTGCTCTGGGTGTGCTACTTTGCCCTAGAGCTGAAAGGCACAACGTGCAGGCTTCTTTCCAAAGGGCGAGTTGGGCCCCACAGCATCTTGCTTCCAGCTCTTTGGGAAGCTAAGAAACAACTCGCTCTGCACAGTGCTCTTACAGCCTACCGGGAACATGTCTTGCAAAGGCCTGTGAAACGCAGTTTCTTTGCAGGCCTGATCTGGCTGAAGTAGGACTTCTGCTCTGGGTGTGCTACTTTGCCCTAGAGCTGAAAGGCACAACGTGCAGGCTTCTTTCCAAAGGGCGAGTTGGGCCCCACAGCATCTTGCTTCCAGCTCTTTGGGAAGCTAAGAAACAACTCGCTCTGCACAGTGCTCTTACAGCCTAGGGGGAACATCTCTTCCAAAGGCCTGTGAAACGCAGTTTCTTTGCAGGCCTGATCTGGCTGAAGTAGGACTTCTGCTCTGGGTGTGCTACTTTGCCCTAGAGCTGAAAGGCACAACGTGCAGGCTTCTTTCCAAAGGGCGAGTTGGGCCCCACAGCATCTTGCTTCCAGCTCTTTGGGAAGCTAAGAAACAACTCGCTCTGCACAGTGCTCTTACAGCCTAGGGGGTACATCTCTTCCAAAGGCCTGTGAAACGCAGTTTCTTTGCAGGCCTGATCTGGCTGAAGTAGGACTTCTGCTCTGGGTGTGCTACTTTGCCCTATAGCTGAAAGGCACAACGTGCAGGCTTCTTTCCAAAGGGCGAGTTGGGCCCCACAGCATCTTGCTTCCAGCTCTTTGGGAAGCTAAGAAACAACTCGCTCTGCACAGTGCTCTTACAGCCTAGTGGGACCATCTCTTCCAAAGGCCTGTGAAACGCAGTTTCTGTGCAGGCCTGATCTGGCTGAAGTAGGACTTCTGCTCTGGGTGTGCTACTTTGCCCTAGAGCTGAAAGGCACAACGTGCAGGCTTCTTTCCAAAGGGCGAGTTGGGCCCCACAGCATCTTGCTTCCAGCTCTTTGGGAAGCTAAGAAACAACTCGCTCTGCACAGTGCTCTTACAGCCTACCGGGAACATCTCTTCCAAAGGCCTGTGAAACGCAGTTTCTTTGCAGGCCTGATCTGGCTGAAGTAGGACTTCTGCTCTGGGTGTGCTACTTTGCCCTAGAGCTGAAAGGCACAACGTGCAGGCTTCTTTCCAAAGGGCGAGTTGGGCCCCACAGCATCTTGCTTCCAGCTCTTTGGGAAGCTAAGAAACAACTCGCTCTGCACAGTGCTCTTACAGCCTACCGGGAACATGTCTTCCAAAGGCCTGTGAAACGCAGTTTCTTTGCAGGCGTGATCTGGCTGAAGTAGGACTTCTGCTCTGGGTGTGCTACTTTGCCCTAGAGCTGAAAGGCACAACGTGCAGGCTTCTTTCCAAAGGGCGAGTTGGTCCCCACAGCATCTTGCTTCCAGCTCCTTGGGAAGCTAAGAAACAACTCGCTCTGCACAGTGCCCTTCAGCCTAGTGGGACCATCTCTTCCAAAGGCCTGTGAAACGCAGTTTCTTTGCAGGCCTGATCTGGCTGAAGTAGGACTTCTGCTCTGGGTGTGCTACTTTGCCCTAGAGCTGAAAGGCACAACGTGCAGGCTTCTTTCCAAAGGGCGAGTTGGGCCCCACAGCATCTTGCTTCCAGCTCTTTGGGAAGCTAAGAAACAACTCGCTCTGCACAGTGCTCTTACAGCCTACGGGGAACATGTCTTCCAAAGGCCTGTGTAACGCAGTTTCTTTGCAGGCCTGATCTGGCTGAAGTAGGACTTCTGCTCTGGGTGTGCTACTTTGCCCTAGAGCTGAAAGGCACAACGTGCAGGCTTCTTTCCAAAGGGCGAGTTGGGCCCCACAGCATCTTGCTTCCAGCTCTTTGGGAAGCTAAGAAACAACTCGCTCTGCACAGTGCTCTTACAGCCTACCGGGAACATGTCTTCCAAAGGCCTGTGAAACGCAGTTTCTTTGCAGGCCTGATCTGGCTGATGTAGGACTTCAGCTCTGGGTGTGCTACTTTGCCCTAGAGCTGAAAGGCACAACGTGCAGGCTTCTTTCCAAAGGGCGAGTTGGGCCCCACAGCATCTTGCTTCCAGCTCTTTGGGAAGCTAAGAAACAACTCGCTCTGCACAGTGCTCTTACAGCCTACCGGGAACATGTCTTCCAAAGGCCTGTGAAACGCAGTTTCTTTGCAGGCCTGATCTGGCTGAAGTAGGACTTCTGCTCTGGGTGTGCTACTTTGCCCTAGAGCTGAAAGGCACAACGTGCAGGCTTCTTTCCAAAGGGCGAGTTGGGCCCCACAGCATCTTGCTTCCAGCTCTTTGGGAAGCTAAGAAACAACTCGCTCTGCACAGTGCTCTTACAGCCTACCGGGAACATGTCTTCCAAAGGCCTGTGAAACGCAGTTTCTTTGCAGGCCTGATCTGGCTGAAGTAGGACTTCTGCTCTGGGTGTGCTACTTTGCCCTAGAGCTGAAACGCACAACGTGCAGGCTTCTTTCCAAAGGGCGAGTTGGGCCCCACAGCATCTTGCTTCCAGCTCTTTGGGAAGCTAAGAAACAACTCGCTCTGCACAGTGCTCTTACAGCCTACCGGGAACATCTCTTCCAAAGGCCTGTGAAAGGCAGTTTCTTTGCAGGCCTGATCTGGCTGAAGTAGGACTTCTGCTCTGGGTGTGCTACTTTGCCCTAGAGCTGAAAGGCGCAACGTGCAGGCTTCTTTCCAAAGGGCGAGTTGGGCCCCACAGCATCTTGCTTCCAGCTCTTTGGGAAGCTAAGAAACAACTCGCTCTGCACAGTGCTCTTACAGCCTACCGGGAACATGTCTTCCAAAGGCCTGTGAAACGCAGTTTCTTTGCAGGCCTGATCTGGCTGAAGTAGGACTTCTGCTCTGGGTGTGCTACTTTGCCCTAGAGCTGAAAGGCACAACGTGCAGGCTTCTTTCCAAAGGGCGAGTTGGGCCCCACAGCATCTTGCTTCCAGCTCTTTGGGAAGCTAAGAAACAACTCGCTCTGCACAGTGCTCTTACAGCCTACCGGGAACATGTCTTCCAAAGGCCTGCGAAACGCAGTTTCTTTGCAGGCCTGATCTGGCTGAAGTAGGACTTCTGCTCTGGGTGTGCTACTTTGCCCTAGAGCTGAAAGGCACAACGTGCAGGCTTCTTTCCAAAGGGCGAGTTGGGCCCCACAGCATCTTGCTTCCAGCTCTTTGGGAAGCTAAGAAACAACTCGCTCTGCACAGTGCTCTTACAGCCTACCGGGAACATCTCTTCCAAAGGCCTGTGAAAGGCAGTTTCTTTGCAGGCCTGATCTGGCTGAAGTAGGACTTCTGCTCTGGGTGTGCTACTTTGCCCTAGAGCTGAAAGGCACAACGTGCAGGCTTCTTTCCAAAGGGCGAGTTGGGCCCCACAGCATCTTGCTTCCAGCTCTTTGGGAAGCTAAGAAACAACTCGCTCTGCACAGTGCTCTTACAGCCTACCGGGAACATGTCTTCCAAAGGCCTGTGAAACGCAGTTTCTTTGCAGGTGTGATCTGGCTGAAGTAGGACTTCTGCTCTGGGTGTGCTACTTTGCCCTAGAGCTGAAAGGCACAACGTGCAGGCTTCTTTCCAAAGGGCGAGTTGGTCCCCACAGCATCTTGCTTCCAGCTCCTTGGGAAGCTAAGAAACAACTCGCTCTGCACAGTGCCCTTCAGCCTAGTGGGACCATCTCTTCCAAAGGCCTGTGAAACGCAGTTTCTTTGCAGGCCTGATCTGGCTGAAGTAGGACTTCTGCTCTGGGTGTGCTACTTTGCCCTAGAGCTGAAAGGCACAACGTGCAGGCTTCTTTCCAAAGGGCGAGTTGGGCCCCACAGCATCTTGCTTCCAGCTCTTTGGGAAGCTAAGAAACAACTCGCTCTGCACAGTGCTCTTACAGCCTACGGGGAACATGTCTTCCAAAGGCCTGTGTAACGCAGTTTGTTTGCAGGCCTGATCTGGCTGAAGTAGGACTTCTGCTCTGGGTGTGCTACTTTGCCCTAGAGCTGAAAGGCACAACGTGCAGGCTTCTTTCCAAAGGGCGAGTTGGGCCCCACAGCATCTTGCTTCCAGCTCTTTGGGAAGCTAAGAAACAACTCGCTCTGCACAGTGCTCTTACAGCCTACCGGGAACATGTCTTCCAAAGGCCTGTGAAACGCAGTTTCTTTGCAGGCCTGATCTGGCTGATGTAGGACTTCTGCTCTGGGTGTGCTACTTTGCCCTAGAGCTGAAAGGCACAACGTGCAGGCTTCTTTCCAAAGGGCGAGTTGGGCCCCACAGCATCTTGCTTCCAGCTCTTTGGGAAGCTAAGAAACAACTCGCTCTGCACAGTGCTCTTACAGCCTACCGGGAACATGTCTTCCAAAGGCCTGTGAAACGCAGTTTCTTTGCAGGCGTGATCTGGCTGAAGTAGGACTTCTGCTCTGGGTGTGCTACTTTGCCCTAGAGCTGAAAGGCACAACGTGCAGGCTTCTTTCCAAAGGGCGAGTTGGGCCCCACAGCATCTTGCTTCCAGCTCTTTGGGAAGCTAAGAAACAACTCGCTCTGCACAGTGCTCTTACAGCCTACCGGGAACATGTGTTACAAAGGCCTGTGAAACGCAGTTTCTTTGCAGGCCTGATCTGGCTGAAGTAGGACTTCTGCTCTGGGTGTGCTACTTTGCCCTAGAGCTGAAACGCACAACGTGCAGGCTTCTTTCCAAAGGGCGAGTTGGGCCCCACAGCATCTTGCTTCCAGCTCTTTGGGAAGCTAAGAAACAACTCGCTCTGCACAGTGCTCTTACAGCCTACCGGGAACATCTCTTCCAAAGGCCTGTGAAAGGCAGTTTCTTTGCAGGCCTGATCTGGCTGAAGTAGGACTTCTGCTCTGGGTGTGCTACTTTGCCCTAGAGCTGAAAGGCGCAACGTGCAGGCTTCTTTCCAAAGGGCGAGTTGGGCCCCACAGCATCTTGCTTCCAGCTCTTTGGGAAGCTAAGAAACAACTCGCTCTGCACAGTGCTCTTACAGCCTACCGGGAACATGTCTTCCAAAGGCCTGTGAAACGCAGTTTCTTTGCAGGCCTGATCTGGCTGAAGTAGGACTTCTGCTCTGGGTGTGCTACTTTGCCCTAGAGCTGAAAGGCACAACGTGCAGGCTTCTTTCCAAAGGGCGAGTTGGGCCCCACAGCATCTTGCTTCCAGCTCTTTGGGAAGCTAAGAAACAACTCGCTCTGCACAGTGCTCTTACAGCCTACCGGGAACATGTCTTCCAAAGGCCTGCGAAACGCAGTTTCTTTGCAGGCCTGATCTGGCTGAAGTAGGACTTCTGCTCTGGGTGTGCTACTTTGCCCTAGAGCTGAAAGGCACAACGTGCAGGCTTCTTTCCAAAGGGCGAGTTGGGCCCCACAGCATCTTGCTTCCAGCTCTTTGGGAAGCTAAGAAACAACTCGCTCTGCACAGTGCTCTTACAGCCTACCGGGAACATCTCTTCCAAAGGCCTGTGAAACGCAGTTTCTTTGCAGGCCTGATCTGGCTGAAGTAGGACTTCTGCTCTGGGTGTGCTACTTTGCCCTAGAGCTGAAAGGCACAACGTGCAGGCTTCTTTCCAAAGGGCGAGTTGGGCCCCACAGCATCTTGCTTCCAGCTCTTTGGGAAGCTAAGAAACAACTCGCTCTGCACAGTGCTCTTACAGCCTACCGGGAACATGTCTTCCAAAGGCCTGTGAAACGCAGTTTCTTTGCAGGCGTGATCTGGCTGAAGTAGGACTTCTGCTCTGGGTGTGCTAATTTGCCCTAGAGCTGAAAGGCACAACGTGCAGGCTTCTTTCCAAAGGGCGAGTTGGTCCCCACAGCATCTTGCTTCCAGCTCCTTGGGAAGCTAAGAAACAACTCGCTCTGCACAGTGCTCTTACAGCCTAGTGGGACCATCTCTTCCAAAGGCCTGTGAAACGCAGTTTCTTTGCAGGCCTGATCTGGCTGAAGTAGGACTTCTGCTCTGGGTGTGCTACTTTGCCCTAGAGCTGAAAGGCACAACGTGCAGGCTTCTTTCCAAAGGGCGAGTTGGGCCCCACAGCATCTTGCTTCCAGCTCTTTGGGAAGCTAAGAAACAACTCGCTCTGCACAGTGCTCTTACAGCCTACGGGGAACATGTCTTCCAAAGGCCTGTGTAACGCAGTTTCTTTGCAGGCCTGATCTGGCTGAAGTAGGACTTCTGCTCTGGGTGTGCTACTTTGCCCTAGAGCTGAAAGGCACAACGTGCAGGCTTCTTTCCAAAGGGCGAGTTGGGCCCCACAGCATCTTGCTTCCAGCTCTTTGGGAAGCTAAGAAACAACTCGCTCTGCACAGTGCTCTTACAGCCTACCGGGAACATGTATTCCAAAGGCATGTGAAACGCAGTTTCTTTGCAGGCCTGATGTGGCTGATGTAGGACTTCTGCTCTGGGTGTGCTACTTTGCCCTAGAGCTGAAAGGCACAACGTGCAGGCTTCTTTCCAAAGGGCGAGTTGGGCCCCACAGCATCTTGCTTCCAGCTCTTTGGGAAGCTAAGAAACAACTCGCTCTGCACAGTGCTCTTACAGCCTACCGGGAACATGTCTTCCAAAGGCCTGTGAAACGCAGTTTCTTTGCAGGCCTGATCTGGCTGAAGTAGGACTTCTGCTCTGGGTGTGCTACTTTGCCCTAGAGCTGAAAGGCACAACGTGCAGGCTTCTTTCCAAAGGGCGAGTTGGGCCCCACAGCATCTTGCTTCCAGCTCTTTGGGAAGCTAAGAAACAACTCGCTCTGCACAGTGCTCTTACAGCCTACCGGGACCATGTCTTGCAAAGGCCTGTGAAACGCAGTTTCTTTGCAGGCCTGATCTGGCTGAAGTAGGACTTCTGCTCTGGGTGTGCTACTTTGCCCTAGAGCTGAAAGGCACAACGTGCAGGCTTCTTTCCAAAGGGCGAGTTGGGCCCCACAGCATCTTGCTTCCAGCTCTTTGGGAAGCTAAGAAACAACTCGCTCTGCACAGTGCTCTTACAGCCTACCGGGAACATGTCTTCCAAAGGCCTGTGAAACGCAGTTTCTTTGCAGGCCTGATCTGGCTGAAGTAGGACTTCTGCTCTGGGTGTGCTACTTTGCCCTAGAGCTGAAAGGCACAACGTGCAGGCTTCTTTCCAAAGGGCGAGTTGGGCCCCACAGCATCTTGCTTCCAGCTCTTTGGGAAGCTAAGAAACAACTCGCTCTGCACAGTGCTCTTGCAGCCTAGTGGGAACATCTCTTCCAAAGGCCTGTGAAACGCAGTTTCTTTGCAGGCCTGATCTGGCTGAAGTAGGACTTCTGCTCTGGGTGTGCTACTTTGCCCTAGAGCTGAAAGGCACAACGTGCAGGCTTCTTTCCAAAGGGCGAGTTGGGCCCCACAGCATCTTGCTTCCAGCTCTTGGGGAAGCTAAGAAACAACTCGCTCTGCACAGTGCTCTTACAGCCTACCGGGAACATGTCTTCCAAAGGCCTGTGAAACGCAGTTTCTTTGCAGGCCTGATCTGGCTGAAGTAGGACTTCTGCTCTGGGTGTGCTACTTTGCCCTAGAGCTGAAAGGCACAACGTGCAGGCTTCTTTCCAAAGGGCGAGTTGGGCCCCACAGCATCTTGCTTCCAGCTCTTGGGGAAGCTAAGAAACAACTCGCTCTGCACAGTGCTCTTACAGCCTACCGGGAACATGTCTTCCAAAGGCCTGTGAAACGCAGTTTCTTTGCAGGCCTGATCTGGCTGAAGTAGGACTTCTGCTCTGGGTGTGCTACTTTGCCCTAGAGCTGAAAGGCACAACGTGCAGGCTTCTTTCCAAAGGGCGAGTTGGGCCCCACAGCATCTTGCTTCCAGCTCTTTGGGAAGCTAAGAAACAACTCGCTCTGCACAGTGCTCTTACAGCCTACCAGGAACATCTCTTCCAAAGGCCAGTGAAACGCAGTTTCTTTGCAGGCCTGATCTGGCTGAAGTAGGACTTCTGCTCTGGGTGTGCTACTTTGCCCTAGAGCTGAAAGGCACAACGTGCAGGCTTCTTTCCAAAGGGCGAGTTGGGCCCCACAGCATCTTGCTTCCAGCTCTTTGGGAAGCTAAGAAACAACTCGCTCTGCACAATGCTCTTACAGCCTAGTTGGAACATCTCTTCCAAAGGCCAGTGAAACGCAGTTTCTTTGCGGGCCTGATCTGGCTGAAGTAGGACTTCTGCTCTGGGTGTGCTACTTTGCCCTAGAGCTGAAAGGCACAACGTGCAGGCTTCTTTCCAAAGGGCGAGTTGGGCCCCACAGCATCTTGCTTCCAGCTCTTTGGGAAGCTAAGAAACAACTCGCTCTGCACAGTGCTCTTACAGCCTACCGGGAACATCTCTTCCAAAGGCCTGTGAAACGCAGTTTCTTTGCAGGCCTGATCTGGCTGAAGTAGGACTTCTGCTCTGGGTGTGCTACTTTGCCCTAGAGCTGAAAGGCACAACGTGCAGGCTTCTTTCCAAAGGGCGAGTTGGGCCCCACAGCATCTTGCTTCCAGCTCTTTGGGAAGCTAAGAAACAACTCGCTCTGCACAGTGCTCATACAGCCTAGTGGGAACATCTCTTCCAAAGGCCTGTGAAACGCAGTTTCTTTGCAGGCCTGATCTGGCTGAATTAGGACTTCTGCTCTGGGTGTGCTACTTTGCCCTAGAGCTGAAAGGCACAACGTGCAGGCTTCTTTCCAAAGGGCGAGTTGGGCCCCACAGCATCTTGCTTCCAGCTCTTTGGGAAGCTAAGAAACAACTCGCTCTGCACAGTGCTCTTACAGCCTACGGGGAACATCTCTTCCAAAGGCCTGTGAAACGCAGTTTCTTTGCAGGCCTGATCTGGCTGAAGTAGGACTTCTGCTCTGGGTGTGCTACTTTGCCCTAGAGCTGAAAGGCACAACGTGCAGGCTTCTTTCCAAAGGGCGAGTTGGGCCCCACAGCATCTTGCTTCCAGCACTTTGGGAAGCTAAGAAACAACTCGCTCTGCACAGTGCTCTTACAGCCTACCGGGAACATGTCTTCCAAAGGCCTCTGAATCGCAGTTTCTTTGCGGGCCTGATCTGGCTGAAGTAGGACTTCTGCTCTGGGTGTGCTACTTTGCCCTAGAGCTGAAAGGCACAACGTGCAGGCTTCTTTCCAAAGGGCGAGTTGGGCCCCACAGCATCTTGCTTCCAGCTCTTTGGGAAGCTAAGAAACAACTCGCTCTGCACAGTGCTCTTACAGCCTACCGGGAACATGTCTTCCAAAGGCCTGTGAAACGCAGTTTCTTTGCAGGCCTGATCTGGCTGAAGTAGGACTTCTGCTCTGGGTGTGCTACTTTGCCCTAGAGCTGAAAGGCACAACGTGCAGGCTTCTTTCCAAAGGGCGAGTTGGGCCCCACAGCATCTTGCTTCCAGCTCTTTGGGAAGCTAAGAAACAACTCGCTCTGCACAGTGCTCTTACAGCCTACCGGGAACATGTCTTCCAAAGGCCTGTGAAACGCAGTTTCTTTGCAGGCCTGATCTGGCTGAAGTAGGACTTCTGCTCTGGGTGTGCTACTTTGCCCTAGAGCTGAAAGGCACAACGTGCAGGCTTCTTTCCAAAGGGCGAGTTGGGCCCCACAGCATCTTGCTTCCAGCTCTTTGGGAAGCTAAGAAACAACTCGCTCTGCACAGTGCTCTTGCAGCCTAGTGGGAACATCTCTTCCAAAGGCCTGTGAAACGAAGTTTCTTTGCAGGCCTGATCTGGCTGAAGTAGGACTTCTGCTCTGGGTGTGCTACTTTGCCCTAGAGCTGAAAGGCACAACGTGCAGGCTTCTTTCCAAAGGGCGAGTTGGGCCCCACAGCATCTTGCTTCCAGCTCTTTGGGAAGCTAAGAAACAACTCGCTCTGCACAGTGCTCTTACAGCCTACCGGGAACATGTCTTCCAAAGGCCTGTGAAACGCAGTTTCTTTGCAGGCCTGATCTGGCTGAAGTAGGACTTCTGCTCTGGGTGTGCTACTTTGCCCTAGAGCTGAAAGGCACAACGTGCAGGCTTCTTTCCAAAGGGCGAGTTGGGCCCCACAGCATCTTGCTTCCAGCTCTTTGGGAAGCTAAGAAACAACTCGCTCTGCACAGTGCTCTTACAGCCTACCAGGAACATCTCTTCCAAAGGCCAGTGAAACGCAGTTTCTTTGCAGGCCTGATCTGGCTGAAGTAGGACTTCTGCTCTGGGTGTGCTACTTTGCCCTAGAGCTGAAAGGCACAACGTGCAGGCTTCTTTCCAAAGGGCGAGTTGGGCCCCACAGCATCTTGCTTCCAGCTCTTTGGGAAGCTAAGAAACAACTCGCTCTGCACAGTGCTCTTACAGCCTAGTTGGAACATCTCTTCCAAAGGCCAGTGAAACGCAGTTTCTTTGCGGGCCTGATCTGGCTGAAGTAGGACTTCTGCTCTGGGTGTGCTACTTTGCCCTAGAGCTGAAAGGCACAACGTGCAGGCTTCTTTCCAAAGGGCGAGTTGGGCCCCACAGCATCTTGCTTCCAGCTCTTTGGGAAGCTAAGAAACAACTCGCTCTGCACAGTGCTCTTACAGCCTACCGGGAACATCTCTTCCAAAGGCCTGTGAAACGCAGTTTCTTTGCAGGCCTGATCTGGCTGAAGTAGGACTTCTGCTCTGGGTGTGCTACTTTGCCCTAGAGCTGAAAGGCACAACGTGCAGGCTTCTTTCCAAAGGGCGAGTTGGGCCCCACAGCATCTTGCTTCCAGCTCTTTGGGAAGCTAAGAAACAACTCGCTCTGCACAGTGCTCTTGCAGCCTAGTGGGAACATCTCTTCCAAAGGCCTGTGAAACGCAGTTTCTTTGCAGGCCTGATCTGGCTGAAGTAGGACTTCTGCTCTGGGTGTGCTACTTTGCCCTAGAGCTGAAAGGCACAACGTGCAGGCTTCTTTCCAAAGGGCGAGTTGGGCCCCACAGCATCTTGCTTCCAGCTCTTTGGGAAGCTAAGAAACAACTCGCTCTGCACAGTGCTCTTACAGCCTACCGGGAACATGTCTTCCAAAGGCCTGTGAAACGCAGTTTCTTTGCAGGCCTGATCTGGCTGAAGTAGGACTTCTGCTCTGGGTGTGCTACTTTGCCCTAGAGCTGAAAGGCACAACGTGCAGGCTTCTTTCCAAAGGGCGAGTTGGGCCCCACAGCATCTTGCTTCCAGCTCTTTGGGAAGCTAAGAAACAACTCGCTCTGCACAGTGCTCTTACAGCCTACCGGGAACATGTCTTCCAAAGGCCTGTGAAACGCAGTTTCTTTGCAGGCCTGATCTGGCTGAAGTAGGACTTCTGCTCTGGGTGTGCTACTTTGCCCTAGAGCTGAAAGGCACAACGTGCAGGCTTCTTTCCAAAGGGCGAGTTGGGCCCCACAGCATCTTGCTTCCAGCTCTTTGGGAAGCTAAGAAACAACTCGCTCTGCACAGTGCTCTTGCAGCCTAGTGGGAACATCTCTTCCAAAGGCCTGTGAAACGCAGTTTCTTTGCAGGCCTGATCTGGCTGAAGTAGGACTTCTGCTCTGGGTGTGCTACTTTGCCCTAGAGCTGAAAGGCACAACGTGCAGGCTTCTTTCCAAAGGGCGAGTTGGGCCCCACAGCATCTTGCTTCCAGCTCTTTGGGAAGCTAAGAAACAACTCGCTCTGCACAGTGCTCTTACAGCCTACCGGGAACATGTCTTCCAAAGGCCTGTGAAACGCAGTTTCTTTGCAGGCCTGATCTGGCTGAAGTAGGACTTCTGCTCTGGGTGTGCTACTTTGCCCTAGAGCTGAAAGGCACAACGTGCAGGCTTCTTTCCAAAGGGCGAGTTGGGCCCCACAGCATCTTGCTTCCAGCTCTTTGGGAAGCTAAGAAACAACTCGCTCTGCACAGTGCTCTTACAGCCTACCGGGAACATGTCTTCCAAAGGCCTGTGAAACGCAGTTTCTTTGCAGGCCTGATCTGGCTGAAGTAGGACTTCTGCTCTGGGTGTGCTACTTTGCCCTAGAGCTGAAAGGCACAACGTGCAGGCTTCTTTCCAAAGGGCGAGTTGGGCCCCACAGCATCTTGCTTCCAGCTCTTTGGGAAGCTAAGAAACAACTCGCTCTGCACAGTGCTCTTACAGCCTACCGGGAACATCTCTTCCAAAGGCCTGTGAAACGCAGTTTCTGTGCAGGCCTGATCTGGCTGAAGTAGGACTTCTGCTCTGGGTGTGCTACTTTGCCCTAGAGCTGAAAGGCACAACGTGCAGGCTTCTTTCCAAAGGGCGAGTTGGGCCCCACAGCATCTTGCTTCCAGCTCTTTGGGAAGCTAAGAAACAACTCGCTCTGCACAGTGCTCTTACAGCCTACCGGGAACATGTCTTCCAAAGGCCTGTGAAACGCAGTTTCTTTGCGGGCCTGTTCTGGCTGAAGTAGGACTTCTGCTCTGGGTGTGCTACTTTGCCCTAGAGCTGAAAGGCACAACGTGCAGGCTTCTTTCCAAAGGGCGAGTTGGGCCCCACAGCATCTTGCTTCCAGCTCTTTGGGAAGCTAAGAAACAACTCGCTCTGCACAGTGCTCTTACAGCCTACTGGGAACATGTCTTCCAAAGGCCTGTGAAACGCAGTTTCTTTGCAGGCCTGATCTGGCTGAAGTAGGACTTCTGCTCTGGGTGTGCTACTTTGCCCTAGAGCTGAAAGGCACAACGTGCAGGCTTCTTTCCAAAGGGCGAGTTGGGCCCCACAGCATCTTGCTTCCAGCTCTTTGGGAAGCTAAGAAACAACTCGCTCTGCACAGTGCTCTTGCAGCCTAGTGGGAACATCTCTTCCAAAGGCCAGTGAAACGCAGTTTCTTTGCAGGCCTGATCTGGCTGAAGTAGGACTTCTGCTCTGGGTGTGCTACTTTGCCCTAGAGCTGAAAGGCACAACGTGCAGGCTTCTTTCCAAAGGGCGAGTTGGGCCCCACAGCATCTTGCTTCCAGCTCTTTGGGAAGCTAAGAAACAACTCGCTCTGCACAGTGCTCTTACAGCCTACCGGGAACATGTCTTCCAAAGGCCTGTGAAACGCAGTTTCTTTGCAGGCCTGATCTGGCTGAAGTAGGACTTCTGCTCTGGGTGTGCTACTTTGCCCTAGAGCTGAAAGGCACAACGTGCAGGCTTCTTTCCAAAGGGCGAGTTGGGCCCCACAGCATCTTGCTTCCAGCTCTTTGGGAAGCTAAGAAACAACTCGCTCTGCACAGTGCTCTTACAGCCTACCGGGAACATCTCTTCCAAAGGCCTGTGAAACGCAGTTTCTTTGCAGGCCTGATCTGGCTGAAGTAGGACTTCTGCTCTGGGTGTGCTACTTTGCCCTAGAGCTGAAAGGCACAACGTGCAGGCTTCTTTCCAAAGGGCGAGTTGGGCCCCACAGCATCTTGCTTCCAGCTCTTTGGGAAGCTAAGAAACAACTCGCTCTGCACAGTGCTCTTACAGCCTACCGGGAACATGTCTTCCAAAGGCCTGTGAAACGCAGTTTCTTTGCAGGCCTGATCTGGCTGAAGTAGGACTTCTGCTCTGGGTGTGCTACTTTGCCCTAGAGCTGAAAGGCACAACGTGCAGGCTTCTTTCCAAAGGGCGAGTTGGGCCCCACAGCATCTTGCTTCCAGCTCTTTGGGAAGCTAAGAAACAACTCGCTCTGCACAGTGCTCTTACAGCCTACCGGGAACATGTCTTCCAAAGGCCTGTGAAACGCAGTTTCTTTGCAGGCCTGATCTGGCTGAAGTAGGACTTCTGCTCTGGGTGTGCTACTTTGCCCTAGAGCTGAAAGGCACAACGTGCAGGCTTCTTTCCAAAGGGCGAGTTGGGCCCCACAGCATCTTGCTTCCAGCTCTTTGGGAAGCTAAGAAACAACTCGCTCTGCACAGTGCTCTTACAGCCTAGTGGGAACATCTCTTCCAAAGGCCAGTGAAACGCAGTTTCTTTGCAGGCCTGATCTGGCTGAAGTAGGACTTCTGCTCTGGGTGTGCTACTTTGCCCTAGAGCTGAAAGGCACAACGTGCAGGCTTCTTTCCAAAGGGCGAGTTGGGCCCCACAGCATCTTGCTTCCAGCTCTTTGGGAAGCTAAGAAACAACTCGCTCTGCACAGTGCTCTTACAGCCTACCGGGAACATGTCTTCCAAAGGCCTGTGAAACGCAGTTTCTTTGCAGGCCTGATCTGGCTGAAGTAGGACTTCTGCTCTGGGTGTGCTACTTTGCCCTAGAGCTGAAAGGCACAACGTGCAGGCTTCTTTCCAAAGGGCGAGTTGGGCCCCACAGCATCTTGCTTCCAGCTCTTTGGGAAGCTAAGAAACAACTCGCTCTGCACAGTGCTCTTACAGCCTACCGGGAACATGTCTTGCAAAGGCCTGTGAAACGCAGTTTCTTTGCAGGCCTGATCTGGCTGAAGTAGGACTTCTGCTCTGGGTGTGCTACTTTGCCCTAGAGCTGAAAGGCACAACGTGCAGGCTTCTTTCCAAAGGGCGAGTTGGGCCCCACAGCATCTTGCTTCCAGCTCTTTGCGAAGCTAAGAAACAACTCGCTCTGCACAGTGCTCTTACAGCCTAGTGGGACCATCTCTTCCAAAGGCCTGTGAAACGCAGTTTCTTTGCAGGCCTGATCTGGCTGAAGTAGGACTTCTGCTCTGGGTGTGCTACTTTGCCCTAGAGCTGAAAGGCACAACGTGCAGGCTTCTTTCCAAAGGGCGAGTTGGGCCCCACAGCATCTTGCTTCCAGCTCTTTGGGAAGCTAAGAAACAACTCGCTCTGCACAGTGCTCTTACAGCCTACCGGGAACATGTCTTCCAAAGGCCTGTGAAACGCAGTTTCTTTGCAGGCCTGATCTGGCTGAAGTAGGACTTCTGCTCTGGGTGTGCTACTTTGCCCTAGAGCTGAAAGGCACAACGTGCAGGCTTCTTTCCAAAGGGCGAGTTGGGCCCCACAGCATCTTGCTTCCAGCTCTTTGGGAAGCTAAGAAACAACTCGCTCTGCACAGTGCTCTTACAGCCTACTGGGAACATCTCTTCCAAAGGCCTGTGAAACGCAGTTTCTTTGCAGGCCTGATCTGGCTGAAGTAGGACTTCTGCTCTGGGTGTGCTACTTTGCCCTAGAGCTGAAAGGCACAACGTGCAGGCTTCTTTCCAAAGGGCGAGTTGGGCCCCACAGCATCTTGCTTCCAGCTCTTTGGGAAGCTAAGAAACAACTCGCTCTGCACAGTGCTCTTACAGCCTACCGGGAACATGTCTTCCAAAGGCCTGTGAAACGCAGTTTCTTTGCAGGCCTGATCTGGCTGAAGTAGGACTTCTGCTCTGGGTGTGCTACTTTGCCCTAGAGCTGAAAGGCACAACGTGCAGGCTTCTTTCCAAAGGGCGAGTTGGGCCCCACAGCATCTTGCTTCCAGCTCTTTGGGAAGCTAAGAAACAACTCGCTCTGCACAGTCTTCTTACAGCCTAGTGGGAACATCTCTTCCAAAGGCCTGTGAAACGCAGTTTCTTTGCAGGCCTGATCTGGCTGAAGTAGGACTTCTGCTCTGGGTGTGCTACTTTGCCCTAGAGCTGAAAGGCACAACGTGCAGGCTTCTTTCCAAAGGGCGAGTTGGGCCCCACAGCATCTTGCTTCCAGCTCTTTGGGAAGCTAAGAAACAACTCGCTCTGCACAGTGCTCTTACAGCTTACCGGGAACATGTCTTCCAAAGGCCTGTGAAACGCAGTTTCTTTGCAGGCCTGATCTGGCTGAAGTAGGACTTCTGCTCTGGGTGTGCTACTTTGCCCTAGAGCTGAAAGGCACAACGTGCAGGCTTCTTTCCAAAGGGCGAGTTGGGCCCCACAGCATCTTGCTTCCAGCTCTTTGGGAAGCTAAGAAACAACTCGCTCTGCACAGTGCTCTTACAGCCTACCGGGAACATGTCTTCCAAAGGCCTGTGAAACGCAGTTTCTTTGCAGGCCTGATCTGGCTGAAGTAGGACTTCTGCTCTGGGTGTGCTACTTTGCCCTAGAGCTGAAAGGCACAACGTGCAGGCTTCTTTCCAAAGGGCGAGTTGGGCCCCACAGCATCTTGCTTCCAGCTCTTTGGGAAGCTAAGAAACAACTCGCTCTGCACAGTGCTCTTACAGCCTACCGGGAACATGTCTTCCAAAGGCCTGTGAAACGCAGTTTCTTTGCAGGCCTGATCT
This sequence comes from Equus caballus, assembly GCF_041296265.1. Classification (NCBI taxonomy): domain Eukaryota; kingdom Metazoa; phylum Chordata; class Mammalia; order Perissodactyla; family Equidae; genus Equus; species Equus caballus. The sequence continues at coordinate 26,515,008 of NC_091687.1, forward strand.
GGCTGATGTAGGACTTCTGCTCTGGGTGTGCTACTTTGCCCTAGAGCTGAAAGGCACAACGTGCAGGCTTCTTTCCAAAGGGCGAGTTGGGCCCCACAGCATCTTGCTTCCAGCTCTTTGGGAAGCTAAGAAACAACTCGCTCTGCACAGTGCTCTTACAGCCTACCGGGAACATGTCTTCCAAAGGCCTGTGAAACGCAGTTTCTTGGCAGGCCTGATCTGGCTGAAGTAGGACTTCTGCTCTGGGTGTGCTACTTTGCCCTAGAGCTGAAAGGCACAACGTGCAGGCTTCTTTCCAAAGGGCGAGCTGGGCCCCACAGCATCTTGCTTCCAGCTCTTTGGGAAGCTAAGAAACAACTCGCTCTGCACAGTGCTCTTACAGCCTACCGGGAACATGTCTTCCAAAGGCCTGTGAAACGCAGTTTCTTTGCAGGCCTGATCTGGCTGAAGTAGGACTTCTGCTCTGGGTGTGCTACTTTGCCCTAGAGCTGAAAGGCACAACGTGCAGGATTCTTTAAAAAGGGCGAGTTGGGCCCCACAGCATCTTGCTTCCAGCTTTTGGGAAGCTAAGAAACAACTCGCTCTGCACAGTGCTCTTACAGCCTACGGGGAACATCTCTTCCAAAGGCCTGTGAAACGCACTTTCTTTGCAGGCCTGATCTGGCTGAAGTAGGACTTCTGCTCTGGGTGTGCTGCTTTGCCCTAGAGCTGAAAGGCACAACGTGCAGGCTTCTTTCCAAAGGGCGAGTTGGGCCCCACAGCATCTTGCTTCCAGCTCTTTGGGAAGCTAAGAAACAACTCGCTCTGCACAGTGCTCTTACAGCCTACCGGGAACATGTCTTCCAAAGGCCTGTGAAACGCAGTTTCTTTGCAGGCCTGATCTGGCTGATGTAGGACTTCTGCTCTGGGTGTGCTACTTTGCCCTAGAGCTGAAAGGCACAACGTGCAGGCTTCTTTCCAAAGGGCGAGTTCGGCCCCACAGCATCTTGCTTCCAGCTCTTTGGGAAGCTAAGAAACAACTCGCTCTGCACAGTGCTCTTACAGCCTACGGGGAACATCTCTTCCAAAGGCCTGTGAAACGCAGTTTCTTTGCAGGCCTGATCTGGCTGAAGTAGGACTTCTGCTCTGGGTGTGCTACTTTGCCCTAGAGCTGAAAGGCACAACGTGCAGGCTTCTTTCCAAAGGGCGAGTTGGGCCCCACAGCATCTTGCTTCCAGCTCTTTGGGAAGCTAAGAAACAACTCGCTCTGCACAGTGCTCTTACAGCCTACCGGGAACATCTCTTCCAAAGGCCTGTGAAACGCAGTTTCTTTGCAGGCCTGATCTGGCTGAAGTAGGACTTCTGCTCTGGGTGTGCTACTTTGCCCTAGAGCTGAAAGGCACAACGTGCAGGCTTCTTTCCAAAGGGCGAGTTGGGCCCCACAGCATCTTGCTTCCAGCTCTTTGGGAAGCTAAGAAACAACTCGCTCTGCAGAGTGCTCTTACAGCCTACCGGGAACATGTCTTGCAAAGGCCTGTGAAACGCAGTTTCTTTGCAGGCCTGATCTGGCTGAAGTAGGACTTCTGCTCTGGGTGTGCTACTTTGCCCTAGAGCTGAAAGGCACAACGTGCAGGCTTCTTTCCAAAGGGCGAGTTGGGCCCCACAGCATCTTGCTTCCAGCTCTTTGGGAAGCTAAGAAACAACTCGCTCTGCACAGTGCTCTTACAGCCTAGGGGGAACATCTCTTCCAAAGGCCTGTGAAACGCAGTTTCTTTGCAGGCCTGATCTGGCTGAAGTAGGACTTCTGCTCTGGGTGTGCTACTTTGCCCTAGAGCTGAAAGGCACAACGTGCAGGCTTCTTTCCAAAGGGCGAGTTGGGCCCCACAGCATCTTGCTTCCAGCTCTTTGGGAAGCTAAGAAACAACTCGCTCTGCACAGTGCTCTTACAGCCTAGGGGGTACATCTCTTCCAAAGGCCTGTGAAACGCAGTTTCTTTGCAGGCCTGATCTGGCTGAAGTAGGACTTCTGCTCTGGGTGTGCTACTTTGCCCTATAGCTGAAAGGCACAACGTGCAAGCTTCTTTCCAAAGGGCGAGTTGGGCCCCACAGCATCTTGCTTCCAGCTCTTTGGGAAGCTAAGAAACAACTCGCTCTGCACAGTGCTCTTACAGCCTAGTGGGACCATCTCTTCCAAAGGCCTGTGAAACGCAGTTTCTGTGCAGGCCTGATCTGGCTGAAGTAGGACTTCTGCTCTGGGTGTCCTACTTTGCCCTAGAGCTGAAAGGCACAACGTGCAGGCTTCTTTCCAAAGGGCGAGTTGGGCCCCACAGCATCTTGCTTCCAGCTCTTTGGGAAGCTAAGAAACAACTCGCTCTGCACAGTGCTCTTACAGCCTACCGGGAACATGTCTTGCAAAGGCCTGTGAAACGCAGTTTCTTTGCAGGCCTGATCTGGCTGAAGTAGGACTTCTGCTCTGGGTGTGCTACTTTGCCCTAGAGCTGAAAGGCACAACGTGCAGGCTTCTTTCCAAAGGGCGAGTTGGGCCCCACAGCATCTTGCTTCCAGCTCTTTGGGAAGCTAAGAAACAACTCGCTCTGCACAGTGCTCTTACAGCCTACCGGGAACATGTCTTCCAAAGGCCTGTGAAACGCAGTTTCTTTGCAGGCCTGATCTGGCTGAAGTAGGACTTCTGCTCTGGGTGTGCTACTTTGCCCTAGAGCTGAAAGGCACAACGTGCAGGCTTCTTTCCAAAGGGCGAGTTGGGCCCCACAGCATCTTGCTTCCAGCTCTTTGGGAAGCTAAGAAACAACTCGCTCTGCACAGTGCTCTTACAGCCTACCGGGAACATGTCTTCCAAAGGCCTGTGAAACGCAGTTTCTTTGCAGGCGTGATCTGGCTGAAGTAGGACTTCTGCTCTGGGTGTGCTACTTTGCCCTAGAGCTGAAAGGCACAACGTGCAGGCTTCTTTCCAAAGGGCGAGTTGGTCCCCACAGCATCTTGCTTCCAGCTCCTTGGGAAGCTAAGAAACAACTCGCTCTGCACAGTGCCCTTCAGCCTAGTGGGACCATCTCTTCCAAAGGCCTGTGAAACGCAGTTTCTTTGCAGGCCTGATCTGGCTGAAGTAGGACTTCTGCTCTGGGTGTGCTACTTTGCCCTAGAGCTGAAAGGCACAACGTGCAGGCTTCTTTCCAAAGGGCGAGTTGGGCCCCACAGCATCTTGCTTCCAGCTCTTTGGGAAGCTAAGAAACAACTCGCTCTGCACACTGCTCTTACAGCCTACGGGGAACATGTCTTCCAAAGGCCTGTGTAACGCAGTTTCTTTGCAGGCCTGATCTGGCTGAAGTAGGACTTCTGCTCTGGGTGTGCTACTTTGCCCTAGAGCTGAAAGGCACAACGTGCAGGCTTCTTGCCAAAGGGCGAGTTGGGCCCCACAGCATCTTGCTTCCAGCTCTTTGGGAAGCTAAGAAACAACTCGCTCTGCACAGTGCTCTTACAGCCTACCGGGAACATGTCTTCCAAAGGCCTGTGAAACGCAGTTTCTTTGCAGGCCTGATCTGGCTGATGTAGGACTTCTGCTCTGGGTGTGCTACTTTGCCCTAGAGCTGAAAGGCACAACGTGCAGGCTTCTTTCCAAAGGGCGAGTTGGGCCCCACAGCATCTTGCTTCCAGCTCTTTGGGAAGCTAAGAAACAACTCGCTCTGCACAGTGCTCTTACAGCCTACCGGGAACATGTCTTCCAAAGGCCTGTGAAACGCAGTTTCTTTGCAGGCCTGATCTGGCTGAAGTAGGACTTCTGCTCTGGGTGTGCTACTTTGCCCTAGAGCTGAAAGGCACAACGTGCAGGCTTCTTTCCAAAGGGCGAGTTGGGCCCCACAGCATCTTGCTTCCAGCTCTTTGGGAAGCTAAGAAACAACTCGCTGTGCACAGTGCTCTTACAGCCTACCGGGAACATGTCTTACAAAGGCCTGTGAAACGCAGTTTCTTTGCAGGCCTGATCTGGCTGAAGTAGGACTTCTGCTCTGGGTGTGCTACTTTGCCCTAGAGCTGAAACGCACAACGTGCAGGCTTCTTTCCAAAGGGCGAGTTGGGCCCCACAGCATCTTGCTTCCAGCTCTTTGGGAAGCTAAGAAACAACTCGCTCTGCACAGTGCTCTTACAGCCTACCGGGAACATCTCTTCCAAAGGCCTGTGAAAGGCAGTTTCTTTGCAGGCCTGATCTGGCTGAAGTAGGACTTCTGCTCTGGGTGTGCTACTTTGCCCTAGAGCTGAAAGGCACAACGTGCAGGCTTCTTTCCAAAGGGCGAGTTGGGCCCCACAGCATCTTGCTTCCAGCTCTTTGGGAAGCTAAGAAACAACTCGCTCTGCACAGTGCTCTTACAGCCTACCGGGAACATGTCTTCCAAAGGCCTGTGAAACGCAGTTTCTTTGCAGGCCTGATCTGGCTGAAGTAGGACTTCTGCTCTGGGTGTGCTACTTTGCCCTAGAGCTGAAAGGCACAACGTGCAGGCTTCTTTCCAAAGGGCGAGTTGGGCCCCACAGCATCTTGCTTCCAGCTCTTTGGGAAGCTAAGAAACAACTCGTTCTGCACAGTGCTCTTACAGCCTACCGGGAACATGTCTTCCAAAGGCCTGCGAAACGCAGTTTCTTTGCAGGCCTGATCTGGCTGAAGTAGGACTTCTGCTCTGGGTGTGCTACTTTGCCCTAGAGCTGAAAGGCACAACGTGCAGGCTTCTTTCCAAAGGGCGAGTTGGGCCCCACAGCATCTTGCTTCCAGCTCTTTGGGAAGCTAAGAAACAACTCGCTCTGCACAGTGCTCTTACAGCCTACCGGGAACATCTCTTCCAAAGGCCTGTGAAACGCAGTTTCTTTGCAGGCCTGATCTGGCTGAAGTAGGACTTCTGCTCTGGGTGTGCTACTTTGCCCTAGAGCTGAAAGGCACAACGTGCAGGCTTCTTTCCAAAGGGCGAGTTGGGCCCCACAGCATCTTGCTTCCAGCTCTTTGGGAAGCTAAGAAACAACTCGCTCTGCACAGTGCTCTTACAGCCTACCGGGAACATGTCTTCCAAAGGCCTGTGAAACGCAGTTTCTTTGCAGGCGTGATCTGGCTGAAGTAGGACTTCTGCTCTGGGTGTGCTAATTTGCCCTAGAGCTGAAAGGCACAACGTGCAGGCTTCTTTCCAAAGGGCGAGTTGGTCCCCACAGCATCTTGCTTCCAGCTCCTTGGGAAGCTAAGAAACAACTCGCTCTGCACAGTGCTCTTACAGCCTAGTGGGACCATCTCTTCCAAAGGCCTGTGAAACGCAGTTTCTGTGCAGGCCTGATCTGGCTGAAGTAGGACTTCTGCTCTGGGTGTGCTACTTTGCCCTAGAGCTGAAAGGCACAACGTGCAGGCTTCTTTCCAAAGGGCGAGTTGGGCCCCACAGCATCTTGCTTCCAGCTCTTTGGGAAGCTAAGAAACAACTCGCTCTGCACAGTGCTCTTACAGCCTACGGGGAACATGTCTTCCAAAGGCCTGTGTAACGCAGTTTCTTTGCAGGCCTGATCTGGCTGAAGTAGGACTTCTGCTCTGGGTGTGCTACTTTGCCCTAGAGCTGAAACGCACAACGTGCAGGCTTCTTTCCAAAGGGCGAGTTGGGCCCCACAGCATCTTGCTTCCAGCTCTTTGGGAAGCTAAGAAACAACTCGCTCTGCACAGTGCTCTTACAGCCTACCGGGAACATGTATTCCAAAGGCCTGTGAAACGCAGTTTCTTTGCAGGCCTGATCTGGCTGATGTAGGACTTCTGCTCTGGGTGTGCTACTTTGCCCTAGAGCTGAAAGGCACAACGTGCAGGCTTCTTTCCAAAGGGCGAGTTGGGCCCCACAGCATCTTGCTTCCAGCTCTTTGGGAAGCTAAGAAACAACTCGCTCTGCACAGTGCTCTTACAGCCTACCGGGAACATGTCTTCCAAAGGCCTGTGAAACGCAGTTTCTTTGCAGGCCTGATCTGGCTGAAGTAGGACTTCTGCTCTGGGTGTGCTACTTTGCCCTAGAGCTGAAAGGCACAACGTGCAGGCTTCTTTCCAAAGGGCGAGTTGGGCCCCACAGCATCTTGCTTCCAGCTCTTTGGGAAGCTAAGAAACAACTCGCTCTGCACAGTGCTCTTACAGCCTACCGGGAACATGTCTTCCAAAGGCCTGTGAAACGCAGTTTCTTTGCAGGCCTGATCTGGCTGAAGTAGGACTTCTGCTCTGGGTGTGCTACTTTGCCCTAGAGCTGAAAGGCACAACGTGCAGGCTTCTTTCCAAAGGGCGAGTTGGGCCCCACAGCATCTTGCTTCCAGCTCTTTGGGAAGCTAAGAAGCAACTCGCTCTGCACAGTGCTCTTACAGCCTACCGGGAACATGTCTTCCAAAGGCCTGTGAAACGCAGTTTCTTTGCAGGCCTGATCTGGCTGAAGTAGGACTTCTGCTCTGGGTGTGCTACTTTGCCCTAGAGCTGAAAGGCACAACGTGCAGGCTTCTTTCCAAAGGGCGAGTTGGGCCCCACAGCATCTTGCTTCCAGCTCTTTGGGAAGCTAAGAAACAACTCGCTCTGCACAGTGCTCTTACAGCCTACCGGGAACATCTCTTCCAAAGGCCTGTGAAAGGCAGTTTCTTTGCAGGCGTGATCTGGCTGAAGTAGGACTTCTGCTCTGGGTGTGCTACTTTGCCCTAGAGCTGAAAGGCACAACGTGCAGGCTTCTTTCCAAAGGGCGAGTTGGGCCCCACAGCATCTTGCTTCCAGCTCTTTGGGAAGCTAAGAAACAACTCGCTCTGCACAGTGCTCTTACAGCCTACCGGGAACATGTCTTCCAAAGGCCTGTGAAACGCAGTTTCTTTGCAGGCCTGATCTGGCTGAAGTAGGACTTCTGCTCTGGGTGTGCTACTTTGCCCTAGAGCTGAAAGGCACAACGTGCAGGCTTCTTTCCAAAGGGCGAGTTGGGCCCCACAGCATCTTGCTTCCAGCTCTTTGGGAAGCTAAGAAACAACTCGCTCTGCACAGTGCTCTTACAGCCTACCGGGAACATGTCTTCCAAAGGCCTGCGAAACGCAGTTTCTTTGCAGGCCTGATCTGGCTGAAGTAGGACTTCTGCTCTGGGTGTGCTACTTTGCCCTAGAGCTGAAAGGCACAACGTGCAGGCTTCTTTCCAAAGGGCGAGTTGGGCCCCACAGCATCTTGCTTCCAGCTCTTTGGGAAGCTAAGAAACAACTCGCTCTGCACAGTGCTCTTACAGCCTACCGGGAACATCTCTTCCAAAGGCCTGTGAAACGCAGTTTCTTTGCAGGCCTGATCTGGCTGAAGTAGGACTTCTGCTGTGGGTGTGGTACTTTGCCCTAGAGCTGAAAGGCACAACGTGCAGGCTTCTTTCCAAAGGGCGAGTTGGGCCCCACAGCATCTTGCTTCCAGCTCTTTGGGAAGCTAAGAAACAACTCGCTCTGCACAGTGCTCTTACAGCCTACCGGGAACATGTCTTCCAAAGGCCTGTGAAACGCAGTTTCTTTGCAGGCGTGATCTGGCTGAAGTAGGACTTCTGCTCTGGGTGTGCTAATTTGCCCTAGAGATGAAAGGCACAACGTGCAGGCTTCTTTCCAAAGGGCGAGTTGGTCCCCACAGCATCTTGCTTCCAGCTCCTTGGGAAGCTAAGAAACAACTCGCTCTGCACAGTGCTCTTACAGCCTAGTGGGACCATCTCTTCCAAAGGACTGTGAAACGCAGTTTCTTTGCAGGCCTGATCTGGCTGAAGTAGGACTTCTGCTCTGGGTGTGCTACTTTGCCCTAGAGCTGAAAGGCACAACGTGCAGGCTTCTTTCCAAAGGGCGAGTTGGGCCCCACAGCATCTTGCTTCCAGCTCTTTGGGAAGCTAAGAAACAACTCGCTCTGCACAGTGCTCTTACAGCCTACGGGGAACATGTCTTCCAAAGGCCTGTGTAACGCAGTTTCTTTGCAGGCCTGATCTGGCTGAAGTAGGACTTCTGCTCTGGGTGTGCTACTTTGCCCTAGAGCTGAAAGGCACAACGTGCAGGCTTCTTTCCAAAGGGCGAGTTGGGCCCCACAGCATCTTGCTTCCAGCTCTTTGGGAAGCTAAGAAACAACTCGCTCTGCACAGTGCTCTTACAGCCTACCGGGAACATGTCTTCCAAAGGCCTGTGAAACGCAGTTTCTTTGCAGGCCTGATCTGGCTGATGTAGGACTTCTGCTCTGGGTGTGCTACTTTGCCCTAGAGCTGAAAGGCACAACGTGCAGGCTTCTTTCCAAAGGGCGAGTTGGGCCCCACAGCATCTTGCTTCCAGCTCTTTGGGAAGCTAAGAAACAACTCGCTCTGCACAGTGCTCTTACAGCCTACCGGGAACATGTCTTCCAAAGGCCTGTGAAACGCAGTTTCTTTGCAGGCCTGATCTGGCTGAAGTAGGACTTCTGCTCTGGGTGTGCTACTTTGCCCTAGAGCTGAAAGGCACAACGTGCAGGCTTCTTTCCAAAGGGCGAGTTGGGCCCCACAGCATCTTGCTTCCAGCTCTTTGGGAAGCTAAGAAACAACTCGCTCTGCACACTGCTCTTACAGCCTACCGGGAACATCTCTTCCAAAGGCCTGTGAAACGCAGTTTCTTTGCAGGCCTGATCTGGCTGAAGTAGGACTTCTGCTCTGGGTGTGCTACTTTGCCCTAGAGCTGAAAGGCACAACGTGCAGGCTTCTTTCCAAAGGGCGAGTTGGGCCCCACAGCATCTTGCTTCCAGCTCTTTGGGAAGCTAAGAAACAACTCGCTCTGCACAGTGCTCTTACAGCCTACCGGGAACATCTCTTCCAAAGGCCTGTGAAAGGCAGTTTCTTTGCAGGCGTGATCTGGCTGAAGTAGGACTTCTGCTCTGGGTGTGCTACTTTGCCCTAGAGCTGAAAGGCACAACGTGCAGGCTTCTGTCCAAAGGGCGAGTTGGGCCCCACAGCATCTTGCTTCCAGCTCTTTGGGAAGCTAAGAAACAACTCGCTCTGCACAGTGCTCTTACAGCCTACCGGGAACATGTCTTCCAAAGGCCTGTGAAACGCAGTTTCTTTGCAGGCCTGATCTGGCTGAAGTAGGACTTCTGCTCTGGGTGTGCTACTTTGCCCTAGAGCTGAAAGGCACAACGTGCAGGCTTCTTTCCAAAGGGCGAGTTGGGCCCCACAGCATCTTGCTTCCAGCTCTTTGGGAAGCTAAGAAACAACTCGCTCTGCACAGTGCTCTTACAGCCTACGGGGAACATCTCTTCCAAAGGCCTGTGAAACGCAGTTTCTTTGCAGGCCTGATCTGGCTGAAGTAGGACTTCTGCTCTGGGTGTGCTACTTTGCCCTAGAGCTGAAAGGCACAACGTGCCTGCTTCTTTCCAAAGGGCGAGTTGGGCCCCACAGCATCTTGCTTCCAGCTCTTTGGGAAGCTAAGAAACAACTCGCTCTGCACAGTGCTCTTACAGCCTACCGGGAACATGTCTTCCAAAGGCCTGTGAAACGCAGTTTCTTTGCAGGCCTGATCTGGCTGAAGTAGGACTTCTGCTCTGGGTGTGCTACTTTGCCCTAGAGCTGAAAGGCACAACGTGCAGGCTTCTTTCCAAAGGGCGAGTTGGGCCCCACAGCATCTTGCTTCCAGCTCTTTGGGAAGCTAAGAAACAACTCGCTCTGCACAGTGCTCTTACAGCCTACGGGGAAAATCTCTTCCAAAGGCCTGTGAAACGCACTTTCTTTGCAGGCCTGATCTGGCTGAAGTAGGACTTCTGCTCTGGGTGTGCTACTTTGCCCTAGAGCTGAAAGGCACAACGTGCAGGCTTCTTTCCAAAGGGCGAGTTGGGCCCCACAGCATCTTGCTTCCAGCTCTTTGGGAAGCTAAGAAACAACTCGCTCTGCACAGTGCTCTTACAGCCTACCGGGAACATGTCTTCCAAAGGCCTGTGAAACGCAGTTTCTTTGCAGGCCTGATCTGGCTGAAGTAGGACTTCTGCTCTGGGTGTGCTACTTTGCCCTAGAGCTGAAAGGCACAACGTGCAGGCTTCTTTCCAAAGGGCGAGTTGGGCCCCACAGCATCTTGCTTCCAGCTCTTTGGGAAGCTAAGAAACAACTCGCTCTGCACAGTGCTCTTACAGCCTACCGGGACCATGTCTTGCAAAGGCCTGTGACGCAGTTTCTTTGCAGGCCTGATCTGGCTGAAGTAGGACTTCTGCTCTGGGTGTGCTACTTTGCCCTAGAGCTGAAAGGCACAACGTGCAGGCTTCTTTCCAAAGGGCGAGTTGGGCCCCACAGCATCTTGCTTCCAGCTCTTTGGGAAGCTAAGAAACAACTCGCTCTGCACAGTGCTCTTACAGCCTACCGGGAACATGTCTTCCAAAGGCCTGTGAAACGCAGTTTCTTTGCAGGCCTGATCTGGCTGAAGTAGGACTTCTGCTCTGGGTGTGCTACTTTGCCCTAGAGCTGAAAGGCACAACGTGCAGGCTTCTTTCCAAAGGGCGAGTTGGGCCCCACAGCATCTTGCTTCCAGCTCTTTGGGAAGCTAAGAAACAACTCGCTCTGCACACTGCTCTTACAGCCTACCGGGAACATCTCTTCCAAAGGCCTGTGAAACGCAGTTTCTTTGCAGGCCTGATCTGGCTGAAGTAGGACTTCTGCTCTGGGTGTGCTACTTTGCCCTAGAGCTGAAAGGCACAACGTGCAGGCTTCTTTCCAAAGGGCGAGTTGGGCCCCACAGCATCTTGCTTCCAGCTCTTTGGGAAGCTAAGAAACAACTCGCTCTGCACAGTGCTCTTACAGCCTACGGGGAACATCTCTTCCAAAGGCCTGTGAAACGCAGTTTCTTTGCAGGCCTGATCTGGCTGAAGTAGGACTTCTGCTCTGGGTGTGCTACTTTGCCCTAGAGCTGAAAGGCACAACGTGCCTGCTTCTTTCCAAAGGGCGAGTTGGGCCCCACAGCATCTTGCTTCCAGCTCTTTGGGAAGCTAAGAAACAACTCGCTCTGCACAGTGCTCTTACAGCCTACCGGGAACATGTCTTCCAAAGGCCTGTGAAGCGCAGTTTCTTTGCAGGCCTGATCTGGCTGAAGTAGGACTTCTGCTCTGGGTGTGCTACTTTGCCCTAGAGCTGAAAGGCACAACGTGCAGGCTTCTTTCCAAAGGGCGAGTTGGGCCCCACAGCATCTTGCTTCCAGCTCTTTGGGAAGCTAAGAAACAACTCGCTCTGCACAGTGCTCTTACAGCCTACCGGGAACATGTCTTCCAAAGGCCTGTGAAACGCAGTTTCTTTGCAGGCCTGATCTGGCTGAAGTAGGACTTCTGCTCTGGGTGTGCTACTTTGCCCTAGAGCTGAAAGGCACAACGTGCAGGCTTCTTTCCAAAGGGCGAGTTGGGCCCCACAGCATCTTGCTTCCAGCTCTTTGGGAAGCTAAGAAACAACTCGCTCTGCACAGTGCTCTTACAGCCTACGGGGAACATCTCTTCCAAAGGCCTGTGAAACGCACTTTCTTTGCAGGCCTGATCTGGCTGAAGTAGGACTTCTGCTCTGGGTGTGCTACTTTGCCCTAGAGCTGAAAGGCACAACGTGCAGGCTTCTTTCCAAAGGGCGAGTTGGGCCCCACAGCATCTTGCTTCCAGCTCTTTGGGAAGCTAAGAAACAACTCGCTCTGCACAGTGCTCTTACAGCCTACCGGGAACATGTCTTGCAAAGGCCTGTGAAACGCAGTTTCTTTGCAGGCCTGATCTGGCTGAAGTAGGACTTCTGCTCTGGGTGTGCTACTTTGCCCTAGAGCTGAAAGGCACAACGTGCAGGCTTCTTTCCAAAGGGCGAGTTGGGCCCCACAGCATCTTGCTTCCAGCTCTTTGGGAAGCTAAGAAACAACTCGCTCTGCACAGTGCTCTTACAGCCTACCGGGAACATGTCTTCCAAAGGCCTGTGAAACGCAGTTTCTTTGCAGGCCTGATCTGGCTGAAGTAGGACTTCTGCTCTGGGTGTGCTACTTTGCCCTAGAGCTGAAAGGCACAACGTGCCTGCTTCTTTCCAAAGGGCGAGTTGGGCCCCACAGCATCTTGCTTCCAGCTCTTTGGGAAGCTAAGAAACAACTCGCTCTGCACAGTGCTCTTACAGCCTACCGGGAACATGTCTTCCAAAGGCCTGTGAAACGCAGTTTCTTTGCAGGCCTGATCTGGCTGAAGTAGGACTTCTGCTCTGGGTGTGCTACTTTGCCCTAGAGCTGAAAGGCACAACGTGCAGGCTTCTTTCCAAAGGGCGAGTTGGGCCCCACAGCATCTTGCTTCCAGCTCTTTGGGAAGCTAAGAAACAACTCGCTCTGCACAGTGCTCTTACAGCCTACGGGGAACATCTCTTCCAAAGGCCTGTGAAACGCAGTTTCTTTGCAGGCCTGATCTGGCTGAAGTAGGACTTCTGCTCTGGGTGTGCTACTTTGCCCTAGAGCTGAAAGGCACAACGTGCAGGCTTCTTTCCAAAGGGCGAGTTGGGCCCCACAGCATCTTGCTTCCAGCTCTTTGGGAAGCTAAGAAACAACTCGCTCTGCACAGTGCTCTTACAGCCTACCGGGAACATGTCTTCCAAAGGCCTGTGAAACGCAGTTTCTTTGCAGGCCTGATCTGGCTGAAGTAGGACTTCTGCTCTGGGTGTGCTACTTTGCCCTAGAGCTGAAAGGCACAACGTGCAGGCTTCTTTCCAAAGGGCGAGTTGGGCCCCACAGCATCTTGCTTCCAGCTCTTTGGGAAGCTAAGAAACAACTCGCTCTGCACAGTGCTCTTACAGCCTAGTGGGAACATCTCTTCCAAAGGCCTGTGAAACGCAGTTTCTTTGCAGGCCTGATCTGGCTGAAGTAGGACTTCTGCTCTGGGTGTGCTACTTTGCCCTAGAGCTGAAAGGCACAACGTGCCTGCTTCTTTCCAAAGGGCGAGTTGGGCCCCACAGCATCTTGCTTCCAGCTCTTTGGGAAGCTAAGAAACAACTCGCTCTGCACAGTGCTCTTACAGCCTACCGGGAACATGTCTTGCAAAGGCCTGTGAAACACAGTTTCTTTGCAGGCCTGATCTGGCTGAAGTAGGACTTCTGCTCTGGGTGTGCTACTTTGCCCTAGAGCTGAAAGGCACAACGTGCAGGCTTCTTTCCAAAGGGCGAGTTGGGCCCCACAGCATCTTGCTTCCAGCTCTTTGGGAAGCTAAGAAACAACTCGCTCTGCACAGTGCTCTTACAGCCTACCGGGAACATGTCTTCCAAAGGCCTGTGAAACGCAGTTTCTTTGCAGGCCTGATCTGGCTGAAGTAGGACTTCTGCTCTGGGTGTGCTACTTTGCCCTAGAGCTGAAAGGCACAACGTGCAGGCTTCTTTCCAAAGGGCGAGTTGGGCCCCACAGCATCTTGCTTCCAGCTCTTTCGGAAGCTAAGAAACAACTCGCTCTGCACAGTGCTCTTACAGCCTACCGGGAACATGTCTTCCAAAGGCCTGTGAAACGCAGTTTCTTTGCAGGCCTGATCTGGCTTAAGTAGGACTTCTGCTCTGGGTGTGCTACTTTGCCCTAGAGCTGAAAGGCACAACGTGCAGGCTTCTTTCCAAAGGGCGAGTTGGGCCCCACAGCATCTTGCTTCCAGCTCTTTGGGAAGCTAAGAAACAACTCGCTCTGCACAGTGCTCTTACAGCCTACCGGGAACATCTTTTCCAAAGGCCTGTGAAAGGCAGTTTCTTTGCAGGCGTGATCTGGCTGAAGTAGGACTTCTGCTCTGGGTGTGCTACTTTGCCCTAGAGCTGAAAGGCACAACGTGCAGGCTTCTTTCCAAAGGGCGAGTTGGGCCCCACAGCATCTTGCTTCCAGCTCTTTGGGAAGCTAAGAAACAACTCGCTCTGCACAGTGCTCTTACAGCCTACCGGGAACATCTCTTCCAAAGGCCTGTGAAACGCAGTTTCTTTGCAGGCCTGATCTGGCTGAAGTAGGACTTCTGCTCTGGGTGTGCTACTTTGCCCTAGAGCTGAAAGGCACAACGTGCAGGCTTCTTTCCAAAGGGCGAGTTGGGCCCCACAGCATCTTGCTTCCAGCTCTTTGGGAAGCTAAGAAACAACTCGCTCTGCACAGTGCTCTTACAGCCTACCGGGAACATCTCTTCCAAAGGCCTGTGAAACGCAGTTTCTTTGCAGGCCTGATCTGGCTGAAGTAGGACTTCTGCTCTGGGTGTGCTACTTTGCCCTAGAGCTGAAAGGCACAAGGTGCAGGCTTCTTTCCAAAGGGCGAGTTGGGCCCCACAGCATCTTTCTTCCAGCTCTTTGGGAAGCTAAGAAACAACTCGGTCTGCACAGTGCTCTTACAGCCTACGGGGAACATCTCTTCCAAAGGCCTGTGAAACGCAGTTTCTTTGCAGGCCTGATCTGGCTGAAGTAGGACTTCTGCTCTGGGTGTGCTACTTTGCCCTAGAGCTGAAAGGCACAACGTGCCTGCTTCTTTCCAAAGGGCGAGTTGGGCCCCACAGCATCTTGCTTCCAGCTCTTTGGGAAGCTAAGAAACAACTCGCTCTGCACAGTGCTCTTACAGCCTACCGGGAACATCTCTTCCAAAGGCCTGTGAAACGCAGTTTCTTTGCAGGCCTGATCTGGCTGAAGTAGGACTTCTGCTCTGGGTGTGCTACTTTGCCCTAGAGCTGAAAGGCACAACGTGCAGGCTTCTTTCCAAAGGGCGAGTTGGGCCCCACAGCATCTTGCTTCCAGCTCTTTGGGAAGCTAAGAAACAACTCGCTCTGCACAGTGCTCTTACAGCCTACGGGGAACATCTCTTCCAAAGGCCTGTGAAACGCACTTTCTTTGCAGGCCTGATCTGGCTGAAGTAGGACTTCTGCTCTGGGTGTGCTACTTTGCCCTAGAGCTGAAAGGCACAACGTGCAGGCTTCTTTCCAAAGGGCGAGTTGGGCCCCACAGCATCTTGCTTCCAGCTCTTTGGGAAGCTAAGAAACAACTCGCTCTGCACAGTGCTCTTACAGCCTACCGGGAACATGTCTTCCAAAGGCCAGTGAAACGCAGTTTCTTTGCAGGCCTGATCTGGCTGAAGTAGGACTTCTGCTCTGGGTGTGCTACTTTGCCCTAGAGCTGAAAGGCACAACGTGCAGGCTTCTTTCCAAAGGGCGAGTTGGGCCCCACAGCATCTTGCTTCCAGCTCTTTGGGAAGCTAAGAAACAACTCGCTCTGCACAGTGCTCTTACAGCCTACCGGGAACATGTCTTCCAAAGGCCTGTGAAACGCAGTTTCTTTGCAGGCCTGATCTGGCTGAAGTAGGACTTCTGCTCTGGGTGTGCTACTTTGCCCTAGAGCTGAAAGGCACAAGGTGCAGGCTTCTTTCCAAAGGGCGAGTTGGGCCCCACAGCATCTTGCTTCCAGCTCTTTGGGAAGCTAAGAAACAACTCGCTCTGCACAGTGCTCTTACAGCCTACCGGGAACATCTCTTCCAAAGGCCTGTGAAACGCAGTTTCTTTGCAGGCCTGATCTGGCTGAAGTAGGACTTCTGCTCGGGGTGTGCTACTTTGCCCTAGAGCTGAAAGGCACAACGTGCAGGCTTCTTTCCAAAGGGCGAGTTGGGCCCCACAGCATCTTGCTTCCAGCTCTTTGGGAAGCTAAGAAACAACTCGCTCTGCACAGTGCTCTTACAGCCTACCGGGAACATGTCTTCCAAAGGCCTGTGAAACGCAGTTTCTTTGCAGGCCTGATCTGGCTGAAGTAGGACTTCTGCTCTGGGTGTGCTACTTTGCCCTAGAGCTGAAAGGCACAACGTGCAGGCTTCTTTCCAAAGGGCGAGTTGGGCCCCACAGCATCTTGCTTCCAGCTCTTTGGGAAGCTAAGAAACAACTCGCTCTGCACAGTGCTCTTACAGCCTACGGGGAACATCTCTTCCAAAGGCCTGTGAAACGCAGTTTCTTTGCAGGCCTGATCTGGCTGAAGTAGGACTTCTGCTCTGGGTGTGCTACTTTGCCCTAGAGCTGAAAGGCACAACGTGCCTGCTTCTTTCCAAAGGGCGAGTTGGGCCCCACAGCATCTTGCTTCCAGCTCTTTGGGAAGCTAAGAAACAACTCGCTCTGCACAGTGCTCTTACAGCCTACCGGGAACATCTCTTCCAAAGGCCTGTGAAACGCAGTTTCTTTGCAGGCCTGATCTGGCTGAAGTAGGACTTCTGCTCTGGGTGTGCTACTTTGCCCTAGAGCTGAAAGGCACAACGTGCAGGCTTCTTTCCAAAGGGCGAGTTGGGCCCCACAGCATCTTGCTTCCAGCTCTTTGGGAAGCTAAGAAACAACTCGCTCTGCACAGTGCTCTTACAGCCTACGGGGAACATCTCTTCCAAAGGCCTGTGAAACGCACTTTCTTTGCAGGCCTGATCTGGCTGAAGTAGGACTTCTGCTCTGGGTGTGCTACTTTGCCCTAGAGCTGAAAGGCACAACGTGCAGGCTTCTTTCCAAAGGGCGAGTTGGGCCCCACAGCATCTTGCTTCCAGCTCTTTGGGAAGCTAAGAAACAACTCGCTCTGCACAGTGCTCTTACAGCCTACCGGGAACATGTCTTCCAAAGGCCTGTGAAACGCAGTTTCTTTGAAGGCCTGATCTGGCTGAGGTAGGACTTCTGCTCTGGGTGTGCTACTTTGCCCTAGAGCTGAAAGGCACAACGTGCAGGCTTCTTTCCAAAGGGCGAGTTGGGCCCCACAGCATCTTGCTTCCAGCTCTTTGGGAAGCTAAGAAACAACTCGCTCTGCACAGTGCTCTTACAGCCTACCGGGAACATGTCTTCCAAAGGACTGTGAAACCCAGTTTCTTTGCAGGCCTGATCTGGCTGAAGTAGGACTTCTGCTCTGGGTGTGCTACTTTGCCCTAGAGCTGAAAGGCACAAGGCGCAGGCTTCTTTCCAAAGGGCGAGTTGGGCCCCACAGCATCTTGCTTCCAGCTCTTTCGGAAGCTAAGAAACAACTCGCTCTGCACAGTGCTCTTACAGCATACCGGGAACATCTCTTCCAAAGGCCTGTGAAACGCAGTTTCTTTGTAGGCCTGATCTGGCTGAAGTAGGACTTCTGCTCTGGGTGTGCTACTTTGCCCTAGAGCTGAAAGGCACAACGTGCAGGCTTCTTTCCAAAGGGCGAGTTGGGCCCCACAGCATCTTGCTTCCAGCTCTTTGGGAAGCTAAGAAACAACTCGCTCTGCACAGTGCTCTTACAGCCTACCGGGAACATCTCTTCCAAAGGCCTGTGAAACGCAGTTTCTTTGCAGGCCTGATCTGGCTGAAGTAGGACTTCTGCTCTGGGTGTGCTACTTTGCCCTAGAGCTGAAAGGCACAACGTGCCTGCTTCTTTCCAAATGGCGAGTTGGGCCCCACAGCATCTTGCTTCCAGCTCTTTGGGAAGCTAAGAAACAACTCGCTCTGCACAGTGCTCTTACAGCCTACCGGGAACATCTCTTCCAAAGGCCTGTGAAACGCAGTTTCTTTGCAGGCCTGATCTGGCTGAAGTAGGACTTCTGCTCTGGGTGTGCTACTTTGCCCTAGAGCTGAAAGGCACAACGTGCAGGCTTCTTTCCAAAGGGCGAGTTGGGCCCCACAGCATCTTGCTTCCAGCTCTTTGGGAAGCTAAGAAACAACTCGCTCTGCACAGTGCTCTTACAGCCTACCGGGAACATGTCTTCCAAAGGCCTGTGAAACGCAGTTTCTTTGCAGGCCTGATCTGGCTGAAGTAGGACTTCTGCTCTGGGTGTGCTACTTTGCCCTAGAGCTGAAAGGCACAACGTGCAGGCTTCTTTCCAAAGGGCGAGTTGGGCTCCACAGCATCTTGCTTCCAGCTCTTTGGGAAGCTAAGAAACAACTCGCTCTGCACAGTGCTCTTACAGCCTACCGGGAACATGTCTTCCAAAGGCCTGTGAAACGCAGTTTCTTTGCAGGCCTGATCTGGCTGAAGTAGGACTTCTGCTCTGGGTGTGCTACTTTGCCCTAGAGCTGAAAGGCACAACGTGCAGGCTTCTTTCCAAAGGGCGAGTTGGGCCCCACAGCATCTTGCTTCCAGCTCTTTGGGAAGCTAAGAAACAACTCGCTCTGCACAGTGCTCTTACAGCCTACCGGGAACATGTCTTACAAA
The DNA here is from genome assembly GCF_041296265.1 of Equus caballus. Lineage (NCBI taxonomy): Eukaryota > Metazoa > Chordata > Mammalia > Perissodactyla > Equidae > Equus > Equus caballus. Next base: position 26,533,090 of record NC_091687.1, read on the forward strand.
GGCCTGTGAAACGCAGTTTCTTTGCAGGCCTGATCTGGCTGAAGTAGGACTTCTGCTCTGGGTGTGCTACTTTGCCCTAGAGCTGAAAGGTACAACGTGCAGGCTTCTTTCCAAAGGGCGAGTTGGGCCCCACAGCATCTTGCTTCCAGCTCTTTGGGAAGCTAAGAAACAACTCGCTCTGCACAGTGCTCTTACAGCCTACCGGGAACATCTCTTCCAAAGGCCTGTGAAAGGCAGTTTCTTTGCAGGCGTGATCTGGCTGAAGTAGGACTTCTGCTCTGGGTGTGCTACTTTGCCCTAGAGCTGAAAGGCACAACGTGCAGGCTTCTTTCCAAAGGGCGAGTTGGGCCCCACAGCATCTTGCTTCCAGCTCTTTGGGAAGCTAAGAAACAACTCGCTCTGCACAGTGCTCTTACAGCCTACCGGGAACATGTCTTCCAAAGGCCTGTGAAACGCAGTTTCTTTGCAGGCCTGATCTGGCTGAAGTAGGACTTCTGCTCTGGGTGTGCTACTTTGCCCTAGAGCTGAAAGGCGCAAGGTGCAGGCTTCTTTCCAAAGGGCGAGTTGGGCCCCACAGCATCTTGCTTCCAGCTCTTTGGGAAGCTAAGAAACAACTCGCTCTGCACAGTGCTCTTACAGCCTACCGGGAACATCTCTTCCAAAGGCCTGTGAAAGGCAGTTTCTTTGCAGGCGTGATCTGGCTGAAGTAGGACTTCTGCTCTGGGTGTGCTACTTTGCCCTAGAGCTGAAAGGCACAACGTGCAGGCTTCTTTCCAAAGGGCGAGTTGGGCCCCACAGCATCTTGCTTCCAGCTCTTTGGGAAGCTAAGAAACAACTCGCTCTGCACAGTGCTCTTACAGCCTACCGGGAACATGTCTTCCAAAGGCCTGTGAAACGCAGTTTCTTTGCAGGCCTGATCTGGCTGAAGTAGGACTTCTGCTCTGGGTGTGCTACTTTGCCCTAGAGCTGAAAGGCGCAAGGTGCAGGCTTCTTTCCAAAGGGCGAGTTGGGCCCCACAGCATCTTGCTTCCAGCTCTTTGGGAAGCTAAGAAACAACTCGCTCTGCACAGTGCTCTTACAGCCTACGGGGAACATCTCTTCCAAAGGCCTGTGAAACGCAGTTTCTTTGCAGGCCTGATCTGGCTGAAGTAGGACTTCTGCTCTGGGTGTGCTACTTTGCCCTAGAGCTGAAAGGCACAACGTGCCTGCTTCTTTCCAAAGGGCGAGTTGGGCCCCACAGCATCTTGCTTCCAGCTCTTTGGGAAGCTAAGAAACAACTCGCTCTGCACAGTGCTCTTACAGCCTACCGGGAACATGTCTTCCAAAGGCCTGTGAAACGCAGTTTCTTTGCAGGCCTGATCTGGCTGAAGTAGGACTTCTGCTCTGGGTGTGCTACTTTGCCCTAGAGCTGAAAGGCACAACGTGCAGGCTTCTTTCCAAAGGGCGAGTTGGGCCCCACAGCATCTTGCTTCCAGCTCTTTGGGAAGCTAAGAAACAACTCGCTCTGCACAGTGCTCTTACAGCCTACGGGGAACATCTCTTCCAAAGGCCTGTGAAACGCAGTTTCTTTGCAGGCCTGATCTGGCTGAAGTAGGACTTCTGCTCTGGGTGTGCTACTTTGCCCTAGAGCTGAAAGGCACAACGTGCAGGCTTCTTTCCAAAGGGCGAGTTGGGCCCCACAGCATCTTGCTTCCAGCTCTTTGGGAAGCTAAGAAACAACTCGCTCTGCACAGTGCTCTTACAGCCTACCGGGAACATGTCTTCCAAAGGCCTGTGAAACGCAGTTTCTTTGCAGGCCTGATCTGGCTGAAGTAGGACTTCTGCTCTGGGTGTGCTACTTTGCCCTAGAGCTGAAAGGCACAACGTGCAGGCTTCTTTCCAAAGGGCGAGTTGGGCCCCACAGCATCTTGCTTCCAGCTCTTTGGGAAGCTAAGAAACAACTCGCTCTGCACAGTGCTCTTACAGCCTACCGGGAACATGTCTTCCAAAGGACTGTGAAACGCAGTTTCTTTGCAGGCCTGATCTGGCTGAAGTAGGAATTCTGCTCTGGGTGTGCTACTTTGCCCTAGAGCTGAAAGGCACAAGGTGCAGGCTTCTTTCCAAAGGGCGAGTTGGGCCCCACAGCATCTTGCTTCCAGCTCTTTCGGAAGCTAAGAAACAACTCGCTCTGCACAGTGCTCTTACAGCCTACCGGGAACATCTCTTCCAAAGGCCTGTGAAACGCAGTTTCTTTGCAGGCCTGATCTGGCTGAAGTAGGACTTCTGCTCTGGGTGTGCTACTTTGCCCTAGAGCTGAAAGGCACAACGTGCAGGCTTCTTTCCAAAGGGCGAGTTGGGCCCCACAGCATCTTGCTTCCAGCTCTTTGGGAAGCTAAGAAACAACTCGCTCTGCACAGTGCTCTTACAGCCTATCGGGAACATCTCTTCCAAAGGCCTGTGAAACGCAGTTTCTTTGCAGGCCTGATCTGGCTGAAGTAGGACTTCTGCTCTGGATGTGCTACTTTGCCCTAGAGCTGAAAGGCACAACGTGCAGGCTTCTTTCCAAAGGGCGAGTTGGGCCCCAAGCATCTTGCTTCCAGCTCTTTGGGAAGCTAAGAAACAACTCGCTCTGCACAGTGCTCTTACAGCCTACCGGGAACATGTCTTCCAAAGGCCTGTGAAACGCAGCTTCTTTGCAGGCCTGATCTGGCTGAAGTAGGACTTCTGCTCTGGGTGTGCTACTTTGCCCTAGAGCTGAAAGGCACAACGTGCAGGCTTCTTTCCAAAGGGCGAGTTGGGCCCCACAGCATCTTGCTTCCAGCTCTTTGGGAAGCTAAGAAACAACTCGCTCTGCACAGTGCTCTTACAGCCTACGGGGAACATCTCTTCCAAAGGCCTGTGAAACGCAGTTTCTTTGCAGGCCTGATATGGCTGAAGTAGGACTTCTGCTCTGGGTGTGCTACTTTGCCCTAGAGCTGAAAGGCACAACGTGCAGGCTTCTTTCCAAAGGGCGAGTTGGGCCCCACAGCATCTTGCTTCCAGCTCTTTGGGAAGCTAAGAAACAACTCGCTCTGCACAGTGCTCTTACAGCCTACCGGGAACATGTCTTCCAAAGGCCTGTGAAACGCAGTTTCTTTGCAGGCCTGATCTGGCTGAAGTAGGACTTCTGCTCTGGGTGTGCTACTTTGCCCTAGAGCTGAAAGGCACAACGTGCAGGCTTCTTTCCAAAGGGCGAGTTGGGCCCCACAGCATCTTGCTTCCAGCTCTTTGGGAAGCTAAGAAACAACTCGCTCTGCACAGTGCTCTTACAGCCTACCGGGAACATGTCTTCCAAAGGCCTGTGAAACGCAGTTTCTTTGCAGGCCTGATCTGGCTGAAGTAGGACTTCTGCTCTGGGTGTGCTACTTTGCCCTAGAGCTGAAAGGCACAACGTGCAGGCTTCTTTCCAAAGGGCGAGTTGGGCCCCACAGCATCTTGCTTCCAGCTCTTTGGGAAGCTAAGAAACAACTCGCTCTGCACAGTGCTCTTGCAGCCTAGTGGGAACATCTCTTCCAAAGGCCTGTGAAACGCAGTTTCTTTGCAGGCCTGATCTGGCTGAAGTAGGACTTCTGCTCTGGGTGTGCTACTTTGCCCTAGAGCTGAAAGGCACAACGTGCAGGCTTCTTTCCAAAGGGCGAGTTGGGCCCCACAGCATCTTGCTTCCAGCTCTTTGGGAAGCTAAGAAACAACTCTCTCTGCACAGTGCTCTTACAGCCTAGTGGGACCATCTCTTCCAAAGGCCTGTGAAACGCAGTTTCTTTGCAGGCCTGATCTGGCTGAAGTAGGACTTCTGCTCTGGGTGTGCTACTTTGCCCTAGAGCTGAAAGGCACAACGTGCAGGCTTCTTTCCAAAGGGCGAGTTGGGCCCCACAGCATCTTGCTTCCAGCTCTTTGGGAAGCTAAGAAACAACTCGCTCTGCACACTGCTCTTACAGCCTACCGGGAACATCTCTTCCAAAGGCCTGTGAAAGGCAGTTTCTTTGCAGGCGTGATCTGGCTGAAGTAGGACTTCTGCTCTGGGTGTGCTACTTTGCCCTAGAGCTGAAAGGCACAACGTGCAGGCTTCTTTCCAAAGGGCGAGTTGGGCCCCACAGCATCTTGCTTCCAGCTCTTTGGGAAGCTAAGAAACAACTCGCTCTGCACAGTGCTCTTACAGCCTACCGGGAACATGTCTTCCAAAGGCCTGTGAAACGCAGTTTCTTTGCAGGCCTGATCTGGCTGAAGTAGGACTTCTGCTCTGGGTGTGCTACTTTGCCCTAGAGCTGAAAGGCACAACGTGCAGGCTTCTTTCCAAAGGGCGAGTTGGGCCCCACAGCATCATGCTTCCAGCTCTTTGGGAAGCTAAGAAACAACTCGCTCTGCACAGTGCTCTTACAGCCTACGGGGAACATCTCTTCCAAAGGCCTGTGAAACGCAGTTTCTTTGCAGGCCTGATCTGGCTGAAGTAGGACTTCTGCTCTGGGTGTGCTACTTTGCCCTAGAGCTGAAAGGCACAACGTGCAGGCTTCTTTCCAAAGGGCGAGTTGGGCCCCACAGCATCTTGCTTCCAGCTCTTTGGGAAGCTAAGAAGCAACTCGCTCTGCACAGTGCTCTTACAGCCTACCAGGAACATCTCTTCCAAAGGCCTGTGAAACGCAGTTTCTTTGCAGGCCTGATCTGGCTGAAGTAGGACTTCTGCTCTGGGTGTGCTACTTTGCCCTAGAGCTGAAAGGCACAACGTGCAGGCTTCTTTCCAAAGGGCGAGTTGGGCCCCACAGCATCTTGCTTCCAGCTCTTTGGGAAGCTAAGAAACAACTCGCTCTGCACAGTGCTCTTACAGCCTACCGGGAACATCTCTTCCAAAGGCCTGTGAAACGCAGTTTCTTTGCAGGCCTGATCTGGCTGAAGTAGGACTTCTGCTGTGGGTGTGCTACTTTGCCCTAGAGCTGAAAGGCACAACGTGCAGGCTTCTTTCCAAAGGGCGAGTTGGGCCCCACAGCATCTTGCTTCCAGCTCTTTGGGAAGCTAAGAAACAACTCTCTCTGCACAGTGCTCTTACAGCCTAGTGGGACCATCTCTTCCAAAGGCCTGTGAAACGCAGTTTCTTTGCAGGCCTGATCTGGCTGAAGTAGGACTTCTGCTCTGGGTGTGCTACTTTGCCCTAGAGCTGAAAGGCACAACGTGCAGGCTTCTTTCCAAAGGGCGAGTTGGGCCCCACAGCATCTTGCTTCCAGCTCTTTGGGAAGCTAAGAAACAACTCGCTCTGCACACTGCTCTTACAGCCTACCGGGAACATCTCTTCCAAAGGCCTGTGAAAGGCAGTTTCTTTGCAGGCGTGATCTGGCTGAAGTAGGACTTCTGCTCTGGGTGTGCTACTTTGCCCTAGAGCTGAAAGGCACAACGTGCAGGCTTCTTTCCAAAGGGCGAGTTGGGCCCCACAGCATCTTGCTTCCAGCTCTTTGGGAAGCTAAGAAACAACTCGCTCTGCACAGTGCTCTTACAGCCTACCGGGAACATGTCTTCCAAAGGCCTGTGAAACGCAGTTTCTTTGCAGGCCTGATCTGGCTGAAGTAGGACTTCTGCTCTGGGTGTGCTACTTTGCCCTAGAGCTGAAAGGCACAACGTGCAGGCTTCTTTCCAAAGGGCGAGTTGGGCCCCACAGCATCATGCTTCCAGCTCTTTGGGAAGCTAAGAAACAACTCGCTCTGCACAGTGCTCTTACAGCCTACGGGGAACATCTCTTCCAAAGGCCTGTGAAACGCAGTTTCTTTGCAGGCCTGATCTGGCTGAAGTAGGACTTCTGCTCTGGGTGTGCTACTTTGCCCTAGAGCTGAAAGGCACAACGTGCCTGCTTCTTTCCAAAGGGCGAGTTGGGCCCCACAGCATCTTGCTTCCAGCTCTTTGGGAAGCTAAGAAACAACTCGCTCTGCACAGTGCTCTTACAGCCTACCGGGAACATGTCTTCCAAAGGCCTGTGAAACGCAGTTTCTTTGCAGGCCTGATCTGGCTGAAGTAGGACTTCTGCTCTGGGTGTGCTACTTTGCCCTAGAGCTGAAAGGCACAACGTGCAGGCTTCTTTCCAAAGGGCGAGTTGGGCCCCACAGCATCTTGCTTCCAGCTCTTTGGGAAGCTAAGAAACAACTCGCTCTGCACAGTGCTCTTACAGCCTACCGGGAACATGTCTTCCAAAGGCCTGTGAAAGGCAGTTTCTTTGCAGGCGTGATCTGGCTGAAGTAGGACCTCTGCTCTGGGTGTGCTACTTTGCCCTAGAGCTGAAAGGCACAACGTGCAGGCTTCTTTCCAAAGGGCGAGTTGGGCCCCACAGCATCTTGCTTCCAGCTCTTTGGGAAGCTAAGAAACAACTCGCTCTGCACAGTGCTCTTACAGCCTACCGGGAACATGTCTTCCAAAGGCCTGTGAAACGCAGTTTCTTTGCAGGCCTGATCTGGCTGAAGTAGGACTTCTGCTCTGGGTGTGCTACTTTGCCCTAGAGCTGAAAGGCACAACGTGCAGGCTTCTTTCCAAAGGGCGAGTTGGGCCCCACAGCATCTTGCTTCCAGCTCTTTGGGAAGCTAAGAAACAACTCGCTCTGCACAGTGCTCTTACAGCCTACGGGGAACATCTCTTCCAAAGGCCTGTGAAACGCAGTTTCTTTGCAGGCCTGATCTGGCTGAAGTAGGACTTCTGCTCTGGGTGTGCTACTTTGCCCTAGAGCTGAAAGGCACAACGTGCCTGCTTCTTTCCAAAGGGCGAGTTGGGCCCCACAGCATCTTGCTTCCAGCTCTTTGGGAAGCTAAGAAACAACTCGCTCTGCACAGTGCTCTTACAGCCTACCGGGAACATGTCTTGCAAAGGCCTGTGAAACGCAGTTTCTTTGCAGGCCTGATCTGGCTGAAGTAGGACTTCTGCTCTGGGTGTGCTACTTTGCCCTAGAGCTGAAAGGCACAACATGCAGGCTTCTTTCCAAAGGGCGAGTTGGGCCCCACAGCATCTTGCTTCCAGCTCTTTGGGAAGCTAAGAAACAACTCGCTCTGCACAGTGCTCTTACAGCCTACCGGGAACATCTCTTCCAAAGGCCTGTGAAACGCAGTTTCTTTGCAGGCCTGATCTGGCTGAAGTAGGACTTCTGCTCTGGGTGTGCTACTTTGCCCTAGAGCTGAAAGGCACAACGTGCAGGCTTCTTTCCAAAGGGCGAGTTGGGCCCCACAGCATCTTGCTTCCAGCTCTTTGGGAAGCTAAGAAACAACTCGCTCTGCACAGTGCTCTTACAGCCTACCGGGACCATGTCTCGCAAAGGCCTGTGAAACGCAGTTTCTTTGCAGGCCTGATCTGGCTGAAGTAGGACTTCTGCTCTGGGTGTGCTACTTTGCCCTAGAGCTGAAAGGCACAACGTGCAGGCTTCTTTCCAAAGGGCGAGTTGGGCCCCACAGCATCTTGCTTCCAGCTCTTTGGGAATCTAAGAAACAACTCGCTCTGCACAGTGCTCTTACAGCCTACCGGGAACATGTCTTCCAAAGGACTGTGAAACGCAGTTTCTTTGCAGGCCTGATCTGGCTGAAGTAGGACTTCTGCTCTGGGTGTGCTACTTTGCCCTAGAGCTGAAAGGCACAACGTGCAGGCTTCTTTCCAAAGGGCGAGTTGGGCCCCACAGCATCTTGCTTCCAGCTCTTTGGGAAGCTAAGAAACAACTCGCTCTGCACACTGCTCTTACAGCCTACCGGGAACATCTCTTCCAAAGGCCTGTGAAACGCAGTTTCTTTGCAGGCCTGATCTGGCTGAAGTAGGACTTCTGCTCTGGGTGTGCTACTTTGCCCTAGAGCTGAAAGGCACAACGTGCAGGCTTCTTTCCAAAGGGCGAGATGGGCCCCACAGCATCTTGCTTCCAGCTCTTTGGGAAGCTAAGAAACAACTCGCTCTGCACAGTGCTCTTACAGGCTATGGGGAACATCTCTTCCAAAGGCCTGTGAAACGCAGTTTCTTTGCAGGCCTGATCTGGCTGAAGTAGGACTTCTGCTCTGGGTGTGCTACTTTGCCCTAGAGCTGAAAGGCACAACGTGCAGGCTTCTTTCCAAAGGGCGAGTTGGGCCCCACAGCATCTTGCTTCCAGCTCTTTGGGAAGCTAAGAAACAACTCGCTCTGCACAGTGCTCTTACAGCCTACCGGGAACATGTCTTCCAAAGGCCTGTGAAACGCAGTTTCTTTGCAGGCCTCATCTGGCTGAAGTAGGACTTCTGCTCTGGGTGTGCTACTTTGCCCTAGAGCTTAAAGGCACAACGTGCAGGCTTCTTTCCAAAGGGCGAGTTGGGCCCCACAGCATCTTGCTTCCAGCTCTTTGGGAAGCTAAGAAACAACTCGCTCTGCACAGTGCTCTTACAGCCTACCGGGTACATGTCTTCCAAAGGCCTGTGAAACGCAGTTTCTTTGCAGGCCTGATCTGGCTGAAGTAGGACTTCTGCTCTGGGTGTGCTACTTTGCCCTAGAGCTGAAAGGCACAACGTGCAGGCTTCTTTCCAAAGGGCGAGTTGGGCCCCACAGCATCTTGCTTCCAGCTCTTTGGGAAGCTAAGAAACAACTCGCTCTGCACAGTGCTCTTACAGCCTACCGGGAACATGTCTTCCAAAGGCCTGTGAAACGCAGTTTCTTTGCAGGCCTGATCTGGCTGAAGTAGGACTTCTGCTCTGGGTGTGCTACTTTGCCCTAGAGCTGAAAGGCACAACGTGCAGGCTTCTTTCCAAAGGGCGAGTTGGGCCCCACAGCATCTTGCTTCCAGCTCTTTGGGAAGCTAAGAAACAACTCGCTCTGCACAGTGCTCTTACAGCCTACGGCGAAGATCTCTTCCAAAGGCCTGTGAAACGCAGTTTCTTTGCAGGCCTGATCTGGCTGAAGTAGGACTTCTGCTCTGGGTGTGCTACTTTGCCCTAGAGCTGAAAGGCACAACGTGCCTGCTTCTTTCCAAAGGGCGAGTTGGGCCCCACAGCATCTTGCTTCCAGCTCTTTGGGAAGCTAAGAAACAACTCGCTCTGCACAGTGCTCTTACAGCCTACCGGGAACATGTCTTCCAAAGGCCTGTGAAACGCAGTTTCTTTGCAGGCCTGATCTGGCTGAAGTAGGACTTCTGCTCTGGGTGTGCTACTTTGCCCTAGAGCTGAAAGGCACAACGTGCAGGCTTCTTTCCAAAGGGCGAGTTGGGCCCCACAGCATCTTGCTTCCAGCTCTTTGGGAAGCTAAGAACCAACTCGCTCTGCACAGTGCTCTTACAGCCTACCGGGAACATGTCTTGCAAAGGCCTGTGAAACGCAGTTTCTTTGCAGGCCTGATCTGGCTGAAGTAGGACTTCTGCTCTGGGTGTGCTACTTTGCCCTAGAGCTGATAGGCACAACGTGCAGGCTTCTTTCCAAAGGGCGAGTTGGGCCCCACAGCATCTTGCTTCCAGTTCTTTGGGAAGCTAAGAAACAACTCGCTCTGCACAGTGCTCTTACAGCCTACGGGGAACATCTCTTCCAAAGGCCTGTGAAACGCACTTTCTTTGCAGGCCTGATCTGGCTGAAGTAGGACTTCTGCTCTGGGTGTGCTACTTTGCCCTAGAGCTGAAAGGCACAACGTGCAGGCTTCTTTCCAAAGGGCGAGTTGGGCCCCACAGCATCTTGCTTCCAGCTCTTTGGGAAGCTAAGAAACAACTCGCTCTGCACAGTGCTCTTACAGCCTAGTGGGAACATCTCTTCCAAAGGCCTGTGAAATGCAGTTTCTTTGCAGGCCTGATCTGGCTGAAGTAGGACTTCTGCTCTGGGTGTGCTACTTTGCCCTAGAGCTGAAAGGCACAACATGCAGGCTTCTTTCCAAAGGGCGAGTTGGGCCCCACAGCATCTTGCTTCCAGCTCTTTGGGAAGCTAAGAAACAACTCGCTCTGCACAGTGCTCTTACAGCCTACCGGGAACATGTCTTCCAAAGGCCTGTGAAACGCAGTTTCTTTGCAGGCCTGATCTGGCTGAAGTAGGACTTCTGCTCTGGGTGTGCTACTTTGCCCTAGAGCTGAAAGGCACAACGTGCAGGCTTCTTTCCAAAGGGCGAGTTGGGCCCCACAGCATCTTGCTTCCAGCTCTTTGGGAAGCTAAGAAACAACTCGCTCTGCACAGTGTTCTTACAGCCTACCGCGACCATGTCTTGCAAAGGCCTGTGAAACGCAGTTTCTTTGCAGGCCTGATCTGGCTGAAGTAGGACTTCTGCTCTGGGTGTGCTACTTTGCCCTAGAGCTGAAAGGCACAACGTGCAGGCTTCTTTCCAAAGGGCGAGTTGGGCCCCACAGCATCTTGCTTCCAGCTCTTTGGGAAGCTAAGAAACAACTCGCTCTGCACAGTGCTCTTACAGCCTACCGGGAACATGTCTTCCAAAGGCCTGTGAAACGCAGTTTCTTTGCAGGCGTGATCTGGCTGAAGTAGGACTTCTGCTATGGGTGTGCTACTTTGCCCTAGAGCTGAAAGGCACAACGTGCAGGCTTCTTTCCAAAGGGCGAGTTGGGCCCCACAGCATCTTGCTTCCAGCTCTTTGGGAAGCTAAGAAACAACTCGCTCTGCACAGTGCTCTTACAGCCTACCGGGAACATGTCTTCCAAAGGCCTGTGAAACGCAGTTTCTTTGCAGGCCTGATCTGGCTGAAGTAGGACTTCTGCTCTGGGTGTGCTACTTTGCCCTAGAGCTGAAAGGCACAACGTGCAGGCTTCTTTCCAAAGGGCGAGTTGGGCCCCACAGCATCTTGCTTCCAGCTCTTTGGGAAGCTAAGAAACAACTCGCTCTGCACAGTGCTCTTACAGCCTACCGGGAACATGTCTTCCAAAGGCCTGTGAAACGCAGTTTCTGTGCAGGCCTGATCTGGCTGAAGTAGGACTTCTGCTCTGGGTGTGCTACTTTGCCCTAGAGCTGAAAGGCACAACGTGCAGGCTTCTTTCCAAAGGGCGAGTTGGGCCCCACAGCATCTTGCTTCCAGCTCTTTGGGAAGCTAAGAAACAACTCGCTCTGCACAGTGCTCTTACAGCCTAGTGGGAACATCTCTTCCAAAGGCCTGTGAAACGCAGTTTTTTTGCAGGCCTGATCTGGCTGAAGTAGGACTTCTGCTCTGGGTGTACTACTTTGCCCTAGAGCTGAAAGGCACAACGTGCAGGCTTCTTTCCAAAGGGCGAGTTGGGCCCCACAGCATCTTGCTTCCAGCTCTTTGGGAAGCTAAGAAACAACTCGCTCTGCACAGTGCTCTTACAGCCTACCGGGAACATGTCTTCCAAAGGCCTGTGAAACGCAGTTTCTTTGCAGGCCTGATCTGGCTGAAGTAGGACTTCTGCTCTGGGTGTGCTACTTTGCCCTAGAGCTGAAAGACACAACGTGCAGGCTTCTTTCCAAAGGGCGAGTTGGGCCCCACAGCATCTTGCTTCCTGCTCTTTGGGAAGCTAAGAAACAACTCGCTCTGCACAGTGCTCTTACAGCCTACCGGGAACATCTCTTCCAAAGGCCTGTGAAACGCAGTTTCTTTGCAGGCCTGATCTGGCTGAAGTAGGACTTCTGCTCTGGGTGTGCTACTTTGCCCTAGAGCTGAAAGGCACAACGTGCAGGCTTCTTTCCAAAGGGCGAGTTGGGCCCCACAGCATCTTGCTTCCAGCTCTTTGGGAAGCTAAGAAACAACTCGCTCTGCACAGTGCTCTTACAGCCTAGTGGGACCATCTCTTCCAAAGGCCTGTGAAACGCAGTTTCTTTGCAGGCCTGATCTGGCTGAAGTAGGACTTCTGCTCTGGGTGTGCTACTTTGCCCTAGAGCTGAAAGGCACAACGTGCAGGCTTCTTTCCAAAGGGCGAGTTGGGCCCCACAGCATCTTGCTTCCAGCTCTTTGGGAAGCTAAGAAACAACTCGCTCTGCACAGTGCTCTTACAGCCTAGTTGGAACATCTCTTCCAAAGGCCAGTGAAACGCAGTTTCTTTGCGGGCCTGATCTGGCTGAAGTAGGACTTCTTCTCTGGGTGTGCTACTTTGCCCTAGAGCTGAAAGGCACAACGTCCAGGCTTCTTTCCAAAGGGCGAGTTGGGCCCCACAGCATCTTGCTTCCAGCTCTTTGGGAAGCTAAGAAACAACTCGCTCTGCACAGTGCTCTTACAGCCTACCGGGAACATGTCTTCCAAAGGCCTGTGAAACGCAGTTTCTTTGCAGGCCTGATCTGGCTGAAGTAGGACTTCTGCTCTGGGTGTGCTACTTTGCCCTAGAGCTGAAAGGCACAACGTGCAGGCTTCTTTCCAAAGGGCGAGTTGGGCCCCACAGCATCTTGCTTCCAGCTCTTTGGGAAGCTAAGAAACAACTCGCTCTGCACAGTGCTCTTACAGCCTACCGGGAACATGTCTTGCAAAGGCCTGTGAAACGCAGTTTCTTTGCAGGCCTGATCTGGCTGAAGTAGGACTTCTGCTCTGGGTGTGCTACTTTGCCCTAGAGCTGAAAGGCACAACGTGCAGGCTTCTTTCCAAAGGGCGAGTTGGGCCCCACAGCATCTTGCTTCCAGCTCTTTGGGAAGCTAAGAAACAACTCGCTCTGCACAGTGCTCTTACAGCCTACCGGGAACATGTCTTCCAAAGGCCTGTGAAACGCAGTTTCTTTGCAGGCCTGATCTGGCTGAAGTAGGACTTCTGCTCTGGGTGTGCTACTTTGCCCTAGAGCTGAAAGGCACAACGTGCAGGCTTCTTTCCAAAGGGCGAGTTGGGCCCCACAGCATCTTGCTTCCAGCTCTTTGGGAAGCTAAGAAACAACTCGCTCTGCACAGTGCTCTTACAGCCTACGGAGAAGATCTCTTCCAAAGGCCTGTGAAACGCAGTTTCTTTGCAGGCCTGATCTGGCTGAAGTAGGACTTCTGCTCTGGGTGTGCTACTTTGCCCTAGAGCTGAAAGGCACAACGTGCCTGCTTCTTTCCAAAGGGCGAGTTGGGCCCCACAGCATCTTGCTTCCAGCTCTTTGGGAAGCTAAGAAACAACTCGCTCTGCACAGTGCTCTTACAGCCTACCGGGAACATGTCTTCCAAAGGCCTGTGAAACGCAGTTTCTTTGCAGGCCTGATCTGGCTGAAGTAGGACTTCTGCTCTGGGTGTGCTACTTTGCCCTAGAGCTGAAAGGCACAACGTGCAGGCTTCTTTCCAAAGGGCGAGTTGGGCCCCACAGCATCTTGCTTCCAGCTCTTTGGGAAGCTAAGAACCAACTCGCTCTGCACAGTGCTCTTACAGCCTACCGGGAACATGTCTTGCAAAGGCCTGTGAAACGCAGTTTCTTTGCAGGCCTGATCTGGCTGAAGTAGGACTTCTGCTCTGGGTGTGCTACTTTGCCCTAGAGCTGATAGGCACAACGTGCAGGCTTCTTTCCAAAGGGCGAGTTGGGCCCCACAGCATCTTGCTTCCAGTTCTTTGGGAAGCTAAGAAACAACTCGCTCTGCACAGTGCTCTTACAGCCTACGGGGAACATCTCTTCCAAAGGCCTGTGAAACGCACTTTCTTTGCAGGCCTGATCTGGCTGAAGTAGGACTTCTGCTCTGGGTGTGCTACTTTGCCCTAGAGCTGAAAGGCACAACGTGCAGGCTTCTTTCCAAAGGGCGAGTTGGGCCCCACAGCATCTTGCTTCCAGCTCTTTGGGAAGCTAAGAAACAACTCGCTCTGCACAGTGCTCTTACAGCCTAGTGGGAACATCTCTTCCAAAGGCCTGTGAAATGCAGTTTCTTTGCAGGCCTGATCTGGCTGAAGTAGGACTTCTGCTCTGGGTGTGCTACTTTGCCCTAGAGCTGAAAGGCACAACATGCAGGCTTCTTTCCAAAGGGCGAGTTGGGCCCCACAGCATCTTGCTTCCAGCTCTTTGGGAAGCTAAGAAACAACTCGCTCTGCACAGTGCTCTTACAGCCTACCGGGAACATGTCTTCCAAAGGCCTGTGAAACGCAGTTTCTTTGCAGGCCTGATCTGGCTGAAGTAGGACTTCTGCTCTGGGTGTGCTACTTTGCCCTAGAGCTGAAAGGCACAACGTGCAGGCTTCTTTCCAAAGGGCGAGTTGGGCCCCACAGCATCTTGCTTCCAGCTCTTTGGGAAGCTAAGAAACAACTCGCTCTGCACAGTGTTCTTACAGCCTACCGGGACCATGTCTTGCAAAGGCCTGTGAAACGCAGTTTCTTTGCAGGCCTGATCTGGCTGAAGTAGGACTTCTGCTCTGGGTGTGCTACTTTGCCCTAGAGCTGAAAGGCACAACGTGCAGGCTTCTTTCCAAAGGGCGAGTTGGGCCCCACAGCATCTTGCTTCCAGCTCTTTGGGAAGCTAAGAAACAACTCGCTCTGCACAGTGCTCTTACAGCCTACCGGGAACATGTCTTCCAAAGGCCTGTGAAACGCAGTTTCTTTGCAGGCGTGATCTGGCTGAAGTAGGACTTCTGCTATGGGTGTGCTACTTTGCCCTAGAGCTGAAAGGCACAACGTGCAGGCTTCTTTCCAAAGGGCGAGTTGGGCCCCACAGCATCTTGCTTCCAGCTCTTTGGGAAGCTAAGAAACAACTCGCTCTGCACAGTGCTCTTACAGCCTACCGGGAACATGTCTTCCAAAGGCCTGTGAAACGCAGTTTCTTTGCAGGCCTGATCTGGCTGAAGTAGGACTTCTGCTCTGGGTGTGCTACTTTGCCCTAGAGCTGAAAGGCACAACGTGCAGGCTTCTTTCCAAAGGGCGAGTTGGGCCCCACAGCATCTTGCTTCCAGCTCTTTGGGAAGCTAAGAAACAACTCGCTCTGCACAGTGCTCTTACAGCCTACCGGGAACATGTCTTCCAAAGGCCTGTGAAACGCAGTTTCTGTGCAGGCCTGATCTGGCTGAAGTAGGACTTCTGCTCTGGGTGTGCTACTTTGCCCTAGAGCTGAAAGGCACAACGTGCAGGCTTCTTTCCAAAGGGCGAGTTGGGCCCCACAGCATCTTGCTTCCAGCTCTTTGGGAAGCTAAGAAACAACTCGCTCTGCACAGTGCTCTTACAGCCTAGTGGGAACATCTCTTCCAAAGGCCTGTGAAACGCAGTTTTTTTGCAGGCCTGATCTGGCTGAAGTAGGACTTCTGCTCTGGGTGTACTACTTTGCCCTAGAGCTGAAAGGCACAACGTGCAGGCTTCTTTCCAAAGGGCGAGTTGGGCCCCACAGCATCTTGCTTCCAGCTCTTTGGGAAGCTAAGAAACAACTCGCTCTGCACAGTGCTCTTACAGCCTACCGGGAACATGTCTTCCAAAGGCCTGTGAAACGCAGTTTCTTTGCAGGCCTGATCTGGCTGAAGTAGGACTTCTGCTCTGGGTGTGCTACTTTGCCCTAGAGCTGAAAGACACAACGTGCAGGCTTCTTTCCAAAGGGCGAGTTGGGCCCCACAGCATCTTGCTTCCTGCTCTTTGGGAAGCTAAGAAACAACTCGCTCTGCACAGTGCTCTTACAGCCTACCGGGAACATCTCTTCCAAAGGCCTGTGAAACGCAGTTTCTTTGCAGGCCTGATCTGGCTGAAGTAGGACTTCTGCTCTGGGTGTGCTACTTTGCCCTAGAGCTGAAAGGCACAACGTGCAGGCTTCTTTCCAAAGGGCGAGTTGGGCCCCACAGCATCTTGCTTCCAGCTCTTTGGGAAGCTAAGAAACAACTCGCTCTGCACAGTGCTCTTACAGCCTAGTGGGACCATCTCTTCCAAAGGCCTGTGAAACGCAGTTTCTTTGCAGGCCTGATCTGGCTGAAGTAGGACTTCTGCTCTGGGTGTGCTACTTTGCCCTAGAGCTGAAAGGCACAACGTGCAGGCTTCTTTCCAAAGGGCGAGTTGGGCCCCACAGCATCTTGCTTCCAGCTCTTTGGGAAGCTAAGAAACAACTCGCTCTGCACAGTGCTCTTACAGCCTAGTTGGAACATCTCTTCCAAAGGCCAGTGAAACGCAGTTTCTTTGCGGGCCTGATCTGGCTGAAGTAGGACTTCTTCTCTGGGTGTGCTACTTTGCCCTAGAGCTGAAAGGCACAACGTCCAGGCTTCTTTCCAAAGGGCGAGTTGGGCCCCACAGCATCTTGCTTCCAGCTCTTTGGGAAGCTAAGAAACAACTCGCTCTGCACAGTGCTCTTACAGCCTACCGGGAACATGTCTTCCAAAGGCCTGTGAAACGCAGTTTCTTTGCAGGCCTGATCTGGCTGAAGTAGGACTTCTGCTCTGGGTGTGCTACTTTGCCCTAGAGCTGAAAGGCACAACGTGCAGGCTTCTTTCCAAAGGGCGAGTTGGGCCCCACAGCATCTTGCTTCCAGCTCTTTGGGAAGCTAAGAAACAACTCGCTCTGCACAGTGCTCTTACAGCCTACCGGGAACATGTCTTCCAAAGGCCTGTGAAACGCAGTTTCTTTGCAGGCCTGATCTGGCTGAAGTAGGACTTCTGCTCTGGGTGTGCTACTTTGCCCTAGAGCTGAAAGGCACAACGTGCAGGCTTCTTTCCAAAGGGCGAGTTGGGCCCCACAGCATCTTGCTTCCAGCTCTTTGGGAAGCTAAGAAACAACTCGCTCTGCACAGTGCTCTTACAGCCTACCGGGAACATGTCTTCCAAAGGCCTGTGAAACGCAGTTTCTTTGCAGGCCTGATCTGGCTGAAGTAGGACTTCTGCTCTGGGTGTGCTACTTTGCCCTAGAGCTGAAAGGCACAACGTGCAGGCTTCTTTCCAAAGGGCGAGTTGGGCCCCACAGCATCTTGCTTCCAGCTCTTTGGGAAGCTAAGAAACAACTCGCTCTGCACAGTGCTCTTACAGCCTACGGGGAACATCTCTTCCAAAGGCCTGTGAAACACACTTTCTTTGCAGGCCTGATCTGGCTGAAGTAGGACTTCTGCTCTGGGTGTGCTACTTTGCGCTAGAGCTGAAAGGCACAACGTGCCTGCTTCTTTCCAAAGGGCGAGTTGGGCCCCACAGCATCTTGCTTCCAGCTCTTTGGGAAGCTAAGAAACAACTCGCTCTGCACAGTGCTCTTACAGCCTACCGGGAACATGTCTTCCAAAGGCCTGTGAAACGCAGTTTCTTTGCAGGCCTGATCTGGCTGAAGTAGGACTTCTGCTCTGGGTGTGCTACTTTGCCCTAGAGCTGAAAGGCACAACGTGCAGGCTTCTTTCCAAAGGGCGAGTTGGGCCCCACAGCATCTTGCTTCCAGCTCTTTGGGAAGCTAAGAAACAACTCGCTCTGCACAGTGCTCTTACAGCCTACCGGGAACATGTCTTCCAAAGGCCTGTGAAACGCAGTTTCTGTGCAGGCCTGATCTGGCTGAAGTAGGACTTCTGCTCTGGGTGTGCTACTTTGCCCTAGAGCTGAAAGGCACAACGTGCAGGCTTCTTTCCAAAGGGCGAGTTGGGCCCCACAGCATCTTGCTTCCAGCTCTTTGGGAAGCTAAGAAACAACTCGCTCTGCACAGTGCTCTTACAGCCTAGTGGGAACATCTCTTCCAAAGGCCTGTGAAACGCAGTTTTTTTGCAGGCCTGATCTGGCTGAAGTAGGACTTCTGCTCTGGGTGTACTACTTTGCCCTAGAGCTGAAAGGCACAACGTGCAGGCTTCTTTCCAAAGGGCGAGTTGGGCCCCACAGCATCTTGCTTCCAGCTCTTTGGGAAGCTAAGAAACAACTCGCTCTGCACAGTGCTCTTACAGCCTACCGGGAACATGTCTTCCAAAGGCCTGTGAAACGCAGTTTCTTTGCAGGCCTGATCTGGCTGAAGTAGGACTTCTGCTCTGGGTGTGCTACTTTGCCCTAGAGCTGAAAGACACAACGTGCAGGCTTCTTTCCAAAGGGCGAGTTGGGCCCCACAGCATCTTGCTTCCAGCTCTTTGGGAAGCTAAGAAACAACTCGCTCTGCACAGTGCTCTTACAGCCTACCGGGAACATCTCTTCCAAAGGCCTGTGAAACGCAGTTTCTTTGCAGGCCTGATCTGGCTGAAGTAGGACTTCTGCTCTGGGTGTGCTACTTTGCCCTAGAGCTGAAAGGCACAACGTGCAGGCTTCTTTCCAAAGGGCGAGTTGGGCCCCACAGCATCTTGCTTCCAGCTCTTTGGGAAGCTAAGAAACAACTCGCTCTGCACAGTGCTCTTACAGCCTAGTGGGACCATCTCTTCCAAAGGCCTGTGAAACGCAGTTTCTTTGCAGGCCTGATCTGGCTGAAGTAGGACTTCTGCTCTGGGTGTGCTACTTTGCCCTAGAGCTGAAAGGCACAACGTGCAGGCTTCTTTCCAAAGGGCGAGTTGGGCCCCACAGCATCTTGCTTCCAGCTCTTTGGGAAGCTAAGAAACAACTCGCTCTGCACAGTGCTCTTACAGCCTACCGGGAACATCTCTTCCAAAGGCCTGTGAAACGCAGTTTCTTTGCAGGCCTGATCTGGCTGAAGTAGGACTTCTGCTCTGGGTGTGCTACTTTGCCCTAGAGCTGAAAGGCACAACGTGCAGGCTTCTTTCCAAAGGGCGAGTTGGGCCCCACAGCATCTTGCTTCCAGCTCTTTGGGAAGCTAAGAAACAACTCGCTCTGCACAGTGCTCTTACAGCCTACCGGGAACATGTCTTCCAAAGGCCTGTGAAACGCAGTTTCTGTGCAGGCCTGATCTGGCTGAAGTAGGACTTCTGCTCTGGGTGTGCTACTTTGCCCTAGAGCTGAAAGGCACAACGTGCAGGCTTCTTTCCAAAGGGCGAGTTGGGCCCCACAGCATCTTGCTTCCAGCTCTTTGGGAAGCTAAGAAACAACTCGCTCTGCACAGTGCTCTTACAGCCTAGGGGGAACATCTCTTCCAAAGGCATGTGAAACGCAGTTTCTTTGCAGGCCTGATCTGGCTGAAGTAGGACTTCTGCTCTGGGTGTGCTACTTTGCCCTAGAGCTGAAAGGCACAACGTGCAGGCTTCTTTCCAAAGGGCGAGTTGGGCCCCA
Source organism: Equus caballus (assembly GCF_041296265.1). NCBI lineage: Eukaryota > Metazoa > Chordata > Mammalia > Perissodactyla > Equidae > Equus > Equus caballus. Next base: position 26,552,006 of record NC_091687.1, read on the forward strand.
CAGCATCTTGCTTCCAGCTCTTTGGGAAGCTAAGAAACAACTCGCTCTGCACAGTGCTCTTGCAGCCTAGTGGGAACATGTTTTCCAAAGGCCTGTGAAACGCAGTTTCTTTGCAGGCCTGTTCTGGCTGAAGTAGGACTTCTGCTCTGGGTGTGCTACTTTGCCCTAGAGCTGAAAGGCACAACGTGCAGGCTTCTTTCCAAAGGGCGAGTTGGGCCCCACAGCATCTTGCTTCCAGCTCTTTGGGAAGCTAAGAAACAACTCGCTCTGCACAGTGCTCTTACAGCCTACCGGGAACATGTCTTCCAAAGGCCTGTGAAACGCAGTTTCTTTGCAGGCCTGATCTGGCTGAAGTAGGACTTCTGCTCTGGGTGTGCTACTTTGCCCTAGAGCTGAAAGGCACAACGTGCAGGCTTCTTTCCAAAGGGCGAGTTGGGCCCCACAGCATCTTGCTTCCAGCTCTTTCGGAAGCTAAGAAACAACTCGCTCTGCACAGTGCTCTTACAGCCTACCGGGAACATGTCTTCCAAAGGCCTGTGAAACGCAGTTTCTGTGCAGGCCTGATCTGGCTGAAGTAGGACTTCTGCTCTGGGTGTGCTACTTTGCCCTAGAGCTGAAAGGCACAACGTGCAGGCTTCTTTCCAAAGGGCGAGTTGGGCCCCACAGCATCTTGCTTCCAGCTCTTTGGGAAGCTAAGAAACAACTCGCTCTGCACAGTGCTCTTACAGCCTACCGGGAACATGTCTTCCAAAGGACTGTGAAACGCAGTTTCTTTGCAGGCCTGATCTGGCTGAAGTAGGACTTCTGCTCTGGGTGTGCTACTTTGCCTAGAGCTGAAAGGCACAACGTGCAGGCTTCTTTCCAAAGGGCGAGTTGGGCCCCACAGCATCTTGCTTCCAGCTCTTTGGGAAGCTAAGAAACAACTCGCTCTGCACAGTGCTCTTACAGCCTACGGGGAACATCTCTTCCAAAGGCCTGTGAAACGCAGTTTCTTTGCAGGCCTGATCTGGCTGAAGTACGACTTCTGCTCTGGGTGTGCTACTTTGCCCTAGAGCTGAAAGGCACAACGTGCAGGCTTCTTTCCAAAGGGCGAGTTGGGCCCCACAGCATCTTGCTTCCAGCTCTTTGGGAAGCTAAGAAACAACTCGCTCTGCACAGTGCTCTTACAGCCTACCGGGAACATGTCTTCCAAAGGCCTGTGAAACGCAGTTTCTTTGCAGGCCTGATCTGGCTGAAGTAGGACTTCTGCTCTGGGTGTGCTACTTTGCCTAGAGCTGAAAGGCACAACGTGCAGGCTTCTTTCCAAAGGGCGAGTTGGGCCCCACAGCATCTTGCTTCCAGCTCTTTGGGAAGCTAAGAAACAACTCGCTCTGCACAGTGCTCTTACAGCCTACGGGGAACATCTCTTCCAAAGGCCTGTGAAACGCAGTTTCTTTGCAGCCCTGATCTGGCTGAAGTACGACTTCTGCTCTGGGTGTGCTACTTTGCCCTAGAGCTGAAAGGCACAACGTGCAGGCTTCTTTCCAAAGGGCGAGTTGGGCCCCACAGCATCTTGCTTCCAGCTCTTTGGGAAGCTAAGAAACAAATCGCTCTGCACAGTGCTCTTACAGCCTACCGGGAACATCTCTTCCAAAGGCCAGTGAAACGCAGTTTCTTTGCAGGCCTGATCTGGCTGAAGTAGGACTTCTGCTCTGGGTGTGCTACTTTGCCCTAGAGCTGAAAGGCACAACGTGCAGGCTTCTTTCCAAAGGGCGAGTTGGGCCCCACAGCATCTTGCTTCCAGCTCTTTGGGAAGCTAAGAAACAACTCGCTCTGCACAGTGCTCTTACAGCCTAGTGGGACCATCTCTTCCAAAGGCCTGTGAAACGCAGTTTCTTTGCAGGCCTGATCTGGCTGAAGTAGGACTTCTGCTCTGGGTGTGCTACTTTGCCCTAGAGATGAAAGGCACAACGTGCAGGCTTCTTTCCAAAGGGCGAGTTGGGCCCCACAGCATCTTGCTTCCAGCTCTTTGGGAAGCTAAGAAACAACTCGCTCTGCACAGTGCTCTTACAGCCTACCGGGAACATCTCTTCCAAAGGCCTGTGAAATGCAGTTTCTTTGCGGGCCTCATCTGGCTGAAGAAGCACTTCTGCTCTGGGTGTGCTACTTTGCCCTAGAGCTGATAGGCACAACGTGCAGGCTTCTTTCCAAAGGGCGAGTTGGGCCCCACAGCATCTTGCTTCCAGCTCTTTGGGAAGCTAAGAAACAACTCGCTCTGCACAGTGCTCTTACAGCCTACCGGGAACATCTCTTCCAAAGGCCTGTGAAACGCAGTTTCTGTGCAGGCCTGATCTGGCTGAAGTAGGACTTCTGCTCTGGGTGTGCTACTTTGCCCTAGAGCTGAAAGGCACAACGTGCAGGCCTCTTTCCAAAGGGCGAGTTGGACCCCACAGCATCTTGCTTCCAGCTCTTTGGGAAGCTAAGAAACAACTCGCTCTGCACAGTGCTCTTACAGCCTACCGGGAACATGTCTTCCAAAGGCCTGTGAAACGCAGTTTCTTTGCAGGCCTGATCTGGCTGAAGTAGGACTTCTGCTCTGGGTGTGCTACTTTGCCCTAGAGCTGAAAGGCACAACGTGCAGGCTTCTTTCCAAAGGGCGAGTTGGGCCCCACAGCATCTTGCTTCCAGCTCTTTCGGAAGCTAAGAAACAACTCGCTCTGCACAGTGCTGTTACAGCCTACGGGGAACATCTCTTCCAAAGGCCTGTGAAACGCAGTTTCTTTGCAGGCCTGATCTGGCTGAAGTAGGACTTCTGCTCTGGGTGTGCTACTTTGCCCTAGAGCTGAAAGGCACAACGTGCAGGCTTCTTTCCAAAGGGCGAGTTGGGCCCCACAGCATCTTGCTTCCAGCTCTTTGGGAAGCTAAGAAACAACTCGCTCTGCACAGTGCTCTTACAGCCTACGGGGAACATGTCTTCCAAAGGCCTGTGTAACGCAGTTTCTTTGCAGGCCTGATCTGGCTGAAGTAGGACTTCTGCTCTGGGTGTGCTACTTTGCCCTAGAGCTGAAAGGCACAACGTGCAGGCTTCTTTCCAAAGGGCGAGTTGGGTCCCACAGCATCTTGCTTCCAGCTCTTTGGGAAGCTAAGAAACAACTCGCTCTGCACAGTGCTCTTACAGCCTACGGGGAACATCTCTTCCAAAGGCCTGTGAAACGCAGTTTCTTTGCAGGCCTGATCTGGCTGAAGTAGGACTTCTGCTCTGGGTGTGCTACTTTGCCTAGAGCTGAAAGGCACAACGTGCAGGCTTCTTTCCAAAGGACGAGTTGGGCCCCACAGCATCTTGCTTCCAGCTCTTTGGGAAGCTAAGAAACAACTCGCTCTGCACAGTGCTCTTACAGCCTACGGGGAACATGACTTCCAAAGGCCTGTGAAACGCAGTTTCTTTGCAGGCCTGATCTGGCTGAAGTAGGACTTCTGCTCTGGGTGTGCTACTTTGCCCTAGAGCTGAAAGGCACAACGTGCAGGCTTCTTTCCAAAGGGCGAGTTGGGCCCCACAGCATCTTGCTTCCAGCTCTTTGGGAAGCTAAGAAACAACTCGCTCTGCACAGTGCTCTTACAGCCTACCGGGAACATCTCTTCCAAAAGCCAGTGAAACGCAGTTTCTTTGCAGGCCTGATCTGGCTGAAGCAGGACTTCTGCTCTGGGTGTGCTACTTTGCCTAGAGCTGAAAGGCACAACGTTCAGGCTTCTTTCCAAAGGGCGAGTTGGGCCCCACAGCATCTTGCTTCCAGATCTTTGGGAAGCTAAGAAACAACTCGCTCTGCACAGTGCTCTTATAGCCTACCGGGAACATCTCTTCCAAAGGCCTGTGAAACGCAGTTTCTGTGCAGGCCTGATCTGGCTGAAGTAGGACTTCTGCTCTGGGTGTGCTACTTTGCCCTAGAGCTGAAAGGCACAACGTGCAGGCTTCTTTCCAAAGGGCGAGTTGGGCCCCACAGCATCTTGCTTCCAGCTCTTTGGGAAGCTAAGAAACAACTCGCTCTGCACAGTGCTCTTACAGCCTACCGGGAACATGTCTTCCAAAGGCCTGTGAAACGCAGTTTCTTTGCAGGCCTGATCTGGCTGAAGTAGGACTTCTGCTCTGGGTGTGCTACTTTGCCTAGAGCTGAAAGGCACAACGTGCAGGCTTCTTTCCAAAGGGCGAGTTGGGCCCCACAGCATCTTGCTTCCAGCTCTTTGGGAAGCTAAGAAACAACTCGCTCTGCACAGTGCTCTTACAGCCTACGGGGAACATCTCTTCCAAAGGCCTGTGAAACGCAGTTTCTTTGCAGGCCTGATCTGGCTGAAGTAGGACTTCTGCTCTGGGTGTGCTACTTTGCCCTAGAGCTGAAAGGCACAACGTGCAGGCTTCTTTCCAAAGGGCGAGTTGGGCCCCACAGCATCTTGCTTCCAGCTCTTTGGGAAGCTAAGAAACAACTCGCTCTGCACAGTGCTCTTACAGCCTACGGGGAACATCTCTTCCAAAGGCCAGTGAAACGCAGTTTCTTTGCAGGCCTGATCTGGCTGAAGTAGGACTTCTGCTCTGGGTGTGCTACTTTGCCCTAGAGCTGAAAGGCACAACGTGCAGGCTTCTTTCCAAAGGGCGAGTTGGGCCCCACAGCATCTTGCTTCCAGCTCTTTGGGAAGATAAGAAACAACTCGCTCTGCACAGTGCTCTTACACCCTAGTGGGACCATCTCTTCCAAAGGCCTGTGAAACGCAGTTTCTTTGCAGGCCTGATCTGGCTGAAGTAGGACTTCTGCTCTGGGTGTGCTACTTTGCCCTAGAGCTGAAAGGCACAACGTGCAGGCTTCTTTCCAAAGGGCGAGTTGGGCCCCACAGCATCTTGCTTCCAGCTCTTTGGGAAGCTAAGAAACAACTCGCTCTGCACAGTGCTCTTACAGCCTACCGGGAACATCTCTTCCAAAGGCCTGTGAAATGCAGTTTCTTTGCGGGCCTGATCTGGCTGAAGAAGCACTTCTGCTCTGGGTGTGCTACTTTGCCCTAGAGCTGAAAGGCACAACGTGCAGGCTTCTTTCCAAAGGGCGAGTTGGGCCCCACAGCATCTTGCTTCCAGCTCTTTGGGAAGCTAAGAAACAACTCGCTCTGCACAGTGCTCTTACAGCCTACCGGGAACATCTCTTCCAAAGGCCTGTGAAACGCAGTTTCTGTGAAGGCCTGATCTGGCTGAAGTAGGACTTCTGCTCTGGGTGTGCTACTTTGCCCTAGAGCTGAAAGGCACAACGTGCAGGCCTCTTTCCAAAGGGCGAGTTGGACCCCACAGCATCTTGCTTCCAGCTCTTTGGGAAGCTAAGAAACAACTCGCTCTGCACAGTGCTCTTACAGCCTACCGGGAACATGTCTTCCAAAGGCCTGTGAAACGCAGTTTCTTTGCAGGCCTGATCTGGCTGAAGTAGGACTTCTGCTCTGGGTGTGCTACTTTGCCCTAGAGCTGAAAGGCACAACGTGCAGGCTTCTTTCCAAAGGGCGAGTTGGGCCCCACAGCATCTTGCTTCCAGCTCTTTCGGAAGCTAAGAAACAACTCGCTCTGCACAGTGCTGTTACAGCCTACGGGGAACATCTCTTCCAAAGGCCTGTGAAACGCAGTTTCTTTGCAGGCCTGATCTGGCTGAAGTAGGACTTCTGCTCTGGGTGTGCTACTTTGCCCTAGAGCTGAAAGGCACAACGTGCAGGCTTCTTTCCAAAGGGCGAGTTGGGCCCCACAGCATCTTGCTTCCAGCTCTTTGGGAAGCTAAGAAACAACTCGCTCTGCACAGTGCTCTTACAGCCTACGGGGAACATGTCTTCCAAAGGCCTGTGTAACGCAGTTTCTTTGCAGGCTTGATCTGGCTGAAGTAGGACTTCTGCTCTGGGTGTGCTACTTTGCCCTAGAGCTGAAAGGCACAACGTGCAGGCTTCTTTCCAAAGGGCGAGTTGGGTCCCACAGCATCTTGCTTCCAGCTCTTTGGGAAGCTAAGAAACAACTCGCTCTGCACAGTGCTCTTACAGCCTACGGGGAACATCTCTTCCAAAGGCCTGTGAAACGCAGTTTCTTTGCAGGCCTGATCTGGCTGAAGTAGGACTTCTGCTCTGGCTGTGCTACTTTGCCTAGAGCTGAAAGGCACAACGTGCAGGCTTCTTTCCAAAGGGCGAGTTGGGCCCCACAGCATCTTGCTTCCAGCTCTTTGGGAAGCTAAGAAACAACTCGCTCTGCACAGTGCTCTTACAGCCTACCGGGAACATGACTTCCAAAGGCCTGTGAAACGCAGTTTCTTTGCAGGCCTGATCTGGCTGAAGTAGGACTTCTGCTCTGGGTGTGCTACTTTGCCCTAGAGCTGAAAGGCACAACGTGCAGGCTTCTTTCCAAAGGGCGAGTTGGGCCCCACAGCATCTTGCTTCCAGCTCTTTGGGAAGCTAAGAAACAACTCGCTCTGCACAGTGCTCTTACAGCCTACCGGGAACATCTCTTCCAAAGGCCAGTGAAACGCAGTTTCTTTGCAGGCCTGATCTGGCTGAAGTAGGACTTCTGCTCTGGGTGTGCTACTTTGCCCTAGAGCTGAAAGGCACAACGTGCAGGCTTCTTTCCAAAGGGCGAGTTGGGCCCCACAGCATCTTGCTTCCAGCTCTTTGGGAAGCTAAGAAACAACTCGCTCTGCACAGTGCTCTTACAGCCTACGGGGAACATCTCTTCCAAAGGCCTGTGAAACGCAGTTTCTTTGCAGGCCTGATCTGGCTGAAGTAGGACTTCTGCTCTGGGTGTGCTACTTTGCCCTAGAGCTGAAAGGCACAACGTGCAGTCTTCTTTCCAAAGGGCGAGTTGGGCCCCACAGCATCTTGCTTCCAGCTCTTTGGGAAGCTAAGAAACAACTCGCTCTGCACAGTGCTCTTACAGCCTACGGGGAACATCTCTTCCAAAGGCCTGTGAAACGCAGTTTCTTTGCAGGCCTGATCTGGCTGAAGTAGGACTTCTGCTCTGGGTGTGCTACTTTGCCCTAGAGCTGAAAGGCACAACGTGCAGGCTTCTTTCCAAAGGGCGAGTTGGGCCCCACAGCATCTTGCTTCCAGCTCTTTGGGAAGCTAAGAAACAACTCGCTCTGCACAGTGCTCTTACAGCCTACCGGGAACATCTCTTCCAAAGGCCAGTGAAACGCAGTTTCTTTGCAGGCCTGATCTGGCTGAAGTAGGACTTCTGCTCTGGGTGTGCTACTTTGCCCTAGAGCTGAAAGGCACAACGTGCAGGCTTCTTTCCAAAGGGCGAGTTGGGCCCCACAGCATCTTGCTTCCAGCTCTTTGGGAAGCTAAGAAACAACTCGCTCTGCACAGTGCTCTTACAGCCTAGTGGGACCGTCTCTTCCAAAGGCCTGTGAAACGCAGTTTCTTTGCAGGCCTGATCTGGCTGAAGTAGGACTTCTGCTCTGGGTGTGCTACTTTGCCCTAGAGCTGAAAGGCACAACGTGCAGGCTTCTTTCCAAAGGGCGAGTTTGCCCCACAGCATCTTGCTTCCAGCTCTTTGGGAAGCTAAGAAACAACTCGCTCTGCACAGTGCTCTTACAGCCTACCGGGAACATCTCTTCCAAAGGCCTGTTAAATGCAGTTTCTTTGCGGGCCTGATCTGGCTGAAGAAGCACTTCTGCTCTGGGTGTGCTACTTTGCCCTAGAGCTAAAAGGCACAACGTGCAGGCTTCTTTCCAAAGGGCGAGTTGGGCCCCACAGCATCTTGCTTCCAGCTCTTTGGGAAGCTAAGAAACAACTCGCTCTGCACAGTGCTCTTACAGCCTACCGGGAACATGTCTTCCAAAGGCCTGTGAAACGCAGTTTCTTTGCAGGCCTGATCTGGCTGAAGTAGGACTTCTGCTCTGGGTGTGCTACTTTGCCCTAGAGCTGAAAGGCACAACGTGCAGGCTTCTTTCCAAAGGGCGAGTTGGGCCCCACAGCATCTTGCTTCCAGCTCTTTGCGATGCTAAGAAACAACTCGCTCTGCACAGTGCTCTTACAGCCTAGTTGGAACATCTCTTCCAAAGGCCTGTGAAACGCAGTTTCTTTGCAGGCCTGATCTGGCTGAAGTAGGACTTCTGCTCTGGGTGTGCTACTTTGCCCTAGAGCTGAAAGGCACAACGTGCAGGCTTCTTTCCAAAGGGCGAGTTGGGCCCCACAGCATCTTGCTTCCAGCTCTTTGGGAAGCTAAGAAACAACTCGCTCTGCACAGTGCTCTTACAGCCTACGGGGAACATCTCTTCCAAAGGCCTGTGTAACGCAATTTCTTTGCAGGCCTGATCTGGCTGAAGTAGGACTTCTGCTCTGGGTGTGCTACTTTGCCCTAGAGCTGAAAGGCACAACGTGCAGGCTTCTTTCCAAAGGGCGAGTTGGGTCCCACAGCATCTTGCTTCCAGCTCTTTGGGAAGCTAAGAAACAACTCGCTCTGCACAGTGCTCTTACAGCCTACGGGGAACATCTCTTCCAAAGGCCTGTGAAACGCAGTTTCTTTGCAGGCCTGATCTGGCTGAAGTAGGACTTCTGCTCTGGGTGTGCTACTTTGCCTAGAGCTGAAAGGCACAACGTGCAGGCTTCTTTCCAAAGGGCGAGTTGGGCCCCACAGCATCTTGCTTCCAGCTCTTTGGGAAGCTAAGAAACAACTCGCTCTGCACAGTGCTCTTACAGCCTACGGGGAACATGACTTCCAAAGGCCTGTGAAACGCAGTTTCTTTGCAGGCCTGATCTGGCTGAAGTAGGACTTCTGCTCTGGGTGTGCTACTTTGCCCTAGAGCTGAAAGGCACAACGTGCAGGCTTCTTTCCAAAGGGCGAGTTGGGCCCCACAGCATCTTGCTTCCAGCTCTTTGGGAAGCTAAGAAACAACTCGCTCTGCACAGTGCTCTTACAGCCTACCGGGAACATCTCTTCCAAAGGCCAGTGAAATGCAGTTTCTTTGCAGGCCTGATCTGGCTGAAGTAGGACTTCTGCTCTGGGTGTGCTACTTTGCCCTAGAGCTGAAAGGCACAACGTGCAGGCTTCTTTCCAAAGGGCGAGTTGGGCCCCACAGCATCTTGCTTCCAGCTCTTTGGGAAGCTAAGAAACAACTCGCTCTGCACAGTGCTCTTACAGCCTACCGGGAACATCTCTTCCAACGGCCAGTGAAACGCAGTTTCTTTGCAGGCCTGATCTGGCTGAAGTAGGACTTCTGCTCTGGGTGTGCTACTTTGCCCTAGAGCTGAAAGGCACAACGTGCAGGCTTCTTTCCAAAGGGCGAGTTGGGCCCCACAGCATCTTGCTTCCAGCTCTTTGGGAAGCTAAGAAACAACTCGCTCTGCACAGTGCTCTTACAGCCTACCGGGAACATGTCTTCCAAAGGCCTGTGAAACGCAGTTTCTTTGCAGGCCTGATCTGGCTGAAGTAGGACTTCTGCTCAGGGTGTGCTACTTTGCCCTAGAGCTGAAAGGCACAACGTGCGGGCTTCTTTCCAAAGGGTGAGTTGGGTCCCACAGCATCTTGCTTCCAGCTCTTTGGGAAGCTAAGAAACAACTCGCTCTGCACAGTGCTCTTACAGCCTACGGGGAACATCTCTTCCAAAGGCCTGTGAAACGCAGTTTCTTTGCAGGCCTGATCTGGCTGAAGTAGGACTTCTGCTCTGGGTGTGCTACTTTGCCCTAGAGCTGAAAGGCACAACGTGCAGGCTTCTTTCCAAAGGGCGAGTTGGGCCCCACAGCATCTTGCTTCCAGCTCTTTGGGAAGCTATGAAACAACTCGCTCTGCACAGTGCTCTTACAGCCTAGTGGGAACATCTCTTCCAAAGGTCTGTGAAACGCAGATTCTTTGCAGGCCTGATCTGGCTGAAGTAGGACTTCTGCTCTGGGTGTGCTACTTTGCCCTAGAGCTGAAAGGCACAACGTGCAGGCTTCTTTCCAAAGGGCGAGTTGGGCCCCACAGCATCTTGCTTCCAGCTCTTTGGGAAGCTAAGAAACAACTCGCTCTGCACAGTGCTCTTACAGCCTACCGGGAACATGTCTTCCAAAGGCCTGTGAAACGCAGTTTCTTTGCAGGCCTGATGTGGCTGAAGTAGGACTTCTGCTCTGGGTGTGCTACTTTGCCCTAGAGCTGAAAGGCACAACGTGCAGGCTTCTTTCCAAAGGGCGAGTTGGGCCCCACAGCATCTTGCTTCCAGCTCTTTGGGAAGCTAAGAAACAACTCGCTCTGCACAGTGCTCTTACAACCTACCGGGAACATGTCTTCCAAAGGCCTGTGAAACGCAGTTTCTTTGCAGGCCTGATCTGGCTGAAGTAGGACTTCTGCTCTGGGTGTGCTACTTTGCCCTAGAGCTGAAAGGCACAACGTGCAGGCTTCTTTCCAAAGGGCGAGTTGGGCCCCACAGCATCTTGCTTCCAGCTCTTTGGGAAGCTAAGAAACAACTCGCTCTGCACAGTGCTCTTACAGCCTACCGGGAACATGTCTTGCAAAGGCCTGTGAAACGCAGTTTCTTTGCAGGCCTGATCTGGCTGAAGTAGGACTTCTGCTCTGGGTGTGCTACTTTGCCCTAGAGCTGAAAGGCACAACGTGCAGGCTTCTTTCCAAAGGGAGAGTTGGGCCCCACAGCATCTTGCTTCCAGCTCTTTGGGAAGCTAAGAAACAACTCGCTCTGCACAGTGCTCTTACAGCCTACCGGGAACATGTCTTCCAAAGGCCTGTGAAACGCAGTTTCTTTGCAGGCCTGATCTGGCTGAAGTAGGACTTCTGCTCTGGGTGTGCTACTTTGCCCTAGAGCTGAAAGGCACAACGTGCAGGCTTCTTTCCAAAGGGCGAGTTGGGCCCCACAGCATCTTGCTTCCAGCTCTTTGGGAAGCTAAGAAACAACTCGCTCTGCACAGTGCTCTTACAGCCTATTGGGAACATCTCTTCCAAAGGCCTGTGAAACGCAGTTTCTGTGCAGGCCTGATCTGGCTGAAGTAGGACTTCTGCTCTGGGTGTGCTACTTTGCCCTAGAGCTGAAAGGCACAACGTGCAGGCTTCTTTCCAAAGGGCGAGTTGGGCCCCACTGCATCTTGCTTCCAGCTCTTTGGGAAGCTAAGAAACAACTCGCTCTGCACAGTGCTCTTACAGCCTACGGGGAACATCTCTTCCAAAGGCCTCTGAAACGCAGTTTCTTTGCAGGCCTGATCTGGCTGAAGTAGGACTTCTGCTCTGGGTGTGCTACTTTGCCCTAGAGCTGAAAGGCACAACGTGCAGGCTTCTTTCCAAAGGGCGAGTTGGGCCCCACAGCATCTTGCTTTCAGCTCTTTGGGAAGCTAAGAAACAACTCGCTCTGCACAGTGCTTTTGCAGCCTAGTGGGAACATCTCTTCCAAAGGCCTGTGAAACGCAGTTTCTTTGCAGGCCTGATCAGGCTGAAGTAGGACTTCTGCTCTGGGTGTGCTACTTTGCCCTAGAGCTGAAAGGCACAAGGTGCAGGCTTCTTTCCAAAGGGCGAGTTGGGCCCCACAGCATCTTGCTTCCAGCTCTTTGGGAAGCTCAGAAACAACTCGCTCTGCACAGTGCTCTTACAGCCTACCGGGAACATGTCTTCCAAAGGCCTGTGAAACGCAGTTTCTTTGCAGGCCTGATCTGGCTGAAGTAGGACTTCTGCTCTGGGTGTGCTACTTTGCCCTAGAGCTGAAAGGCACAACGTGCAGGCTTCTTTCCAAAGGGCGAGTTGGGCCCCACAGCATCTTGCTTCCAGCTCTTTCGGAAGCTAAGAAACAACTCGCTCTGCACAGTGCTCTTACAGCCTACCGGGAACATGTCTTCCAAAGGCCTGTGAAACGCAGTTTCTTTGCAGGCCTGATCTGGCTGAAGTAGGACTTCTGCTCTGGGTGTGCTACTTTGCCCTAGAGCTGAAAGGCACAACGTGCAGGCTTCTTTCCAAAGGGCGAGTTGGGCCCCACAGGATCTTGCTTCCAGCTCTTTGGGAAGCTAAGAAACAACTCGCTCTGCACAGTGCTCTTACAGCCTACCGGGAACATGTCTTCCAAAGGCCTGTGAAACGCAGTTTCTTTGCAGGCCTGATCTGGCTGAAGTAGGACTTCTGCTCTGGGTGTGCTACTTTGCCCTAGAGCTGAAAGGCACAACGTGCAGGCTTCTTTCCAAAGGGCGAGTTGGGCCCCACAGCATCTTGCTTCCAGCTCTTTGGGAAGCTAAGAAACAACTCGCTCTGCACAGTGCTCTTACAGCCTAGTGGGAACATCTCTTCCAAAGGCCTGTGAAACGCAGTTTCTTTGCAGGCCTGATCTGGCTGAAGTAGGACTTCTGCTCTGGGTGTGCTACTTTGCCCTAGAGCTGAAATTCACAACGTGCAGGCTTCTTTCGAAAGGGCGAGTTGGGCCCCACAGCATCTTGCTTCCAGCTCTTTGGGAAGCTAAGAAACAACTCGCTCTGCACAGTGCTCTTACAGCCTACCGGGAACATGTCTTCCAAAGGCCTGTGAAACGCAGTTTCTTGGCAGGCCTGATCTGGCTGAAGTAGGACTTCTGCTCTGGGTGTGCTACTTTGCCCTAGAGCTGAAAGGCACAACGTGCAGGCTTCTTTCCAAAGGGCGACTTGGGCCCCACAGCATCTTGCTTCCAGCTGTTTGGGAAGCTAAGAAACAACTCGCTCTGCACAGTGCTCTTACAGCCTACCGGGAACATGTCTTCCAAAGGCCTGTGAAACGCAGTTTCTTTGCAGGCCTGATCTGGCTGAAGTAGGACTTCTGCTCTGGGTGTGCTACTTTGCCCTAGAGCTGAAAGGCACAACGTGCAGGCTTCTTTCCAAAGGGAGAGTTGGGCCCCACAGCATCTTGCTTCCAGCTCTTTGGGAAGCTAAGAAACAACTCGCTCTGCACAGTGCTCTTACAGCCTACCGGGAACATGTCTTCCAAAGGCCTGTGAAACGCAGTTTCTCTGCTGGCGTGATCTGGCTGAAGTAGGACTTCTGCTCTGGGTGTGCTACTTTGCCCTAGAGCTGAAAGGCACAACGTGCAGGCTTCTTTCCAAAGGGCGAGTTGGGCCCCACAGTATCTTGCTTTCAGCTCTTTGGGAAGCTAAGAAACAACTCGCTCTGCACAGTGCTCTTACAGCCTATTGGGAACATCTCTTCCAAAGGCCTGTGAAACGCAGTGTCTGTGCAGGCCTGATCTGGCTGAAGTAGGACTTCTGCTCTGGGTGTGCTACTTTGCCCTAGAGCTGAAAGGCACAACGTGCAGGCTTCTTTCCAAAGGGCGAGTTGGGCCCCACAGCATCTTGCTTCCAGCTCTTTGGGAAGCTGAGAAACAACTCGCTCTGCACAGTGCTCTTACAGCCTACGGGGAACATCTCTTCCAAAGGCCTCTGAAACGCAGTTTCTTTGCAGGCCTGATCTGGCTGAAGTAGGACTTCTGCTCTGGGTGTGCTACTTTGCCCTAGAGCTGAAAGGCACAACGTGCAGGCTTCTTTCCAAAGGGCGAGTTCGGCCCCACAGCATCTTGCTTCCAGCTCTTTGGGAAGCTAAGAAACAACTCGCTCTGCACAGTGCTCTTGCAGCCTAGTGGGAACATCTCTTCCAAAGGCCTGTGAAACGCAGTTTCTTTGCAGGCCTGATATGGCTGAAGTAGGACTTCTGCTCTGGGTGTGCTACTTTGCCCTAGAGCTGAAAGGCACAACGTGCAGGCTTCTTTCCAAAGGGCGAGTTGGGCCCCACAGCATCTTGCTTCCAGCTCTTTGGGAAGCTAAGAAACAACTCGCTCTGCACAGTGCTCTTACAGCCTACCGGGAACATGTCTTCCATAGGCCTGTGAAACGCAGTTTCTTTGCAGGCCTGATCTGGCTGAAGTAGGACTTCTGCTCTGGGTGTGCTACTTTGCCCTAGAGCTGAAAGGCACAACGTGCAGGCTTCTTTCCAAAGGGCGAGTTGGGCCCCACAGCATCTTGCTTCCAGCTCTTTGGGAAGCTAAGAAACAACTCGCTCTGCACAGTGCTCTTACAGCCTACCGGGAACATGTCTTCCAAAGGCCTGTGAAACGCAGTTTCTTGGCAGGCCTGATCTGGCTGAAGTAGGACTTCTGCTCTGGGTGTGCTACTTTGCCCTAGAGCTGAAAGGCACAACGTGCAGGCTTCTTTCCAAAGGGCGACTTGGGCCCCACAGCATCTTGCTTCCAGCTCTTTGGGAAGCTAAGAAACAACTCGCTCTGCACAGTGCTCTTACAGCCTACCGGGAACATGTCTTCCAAAGGCCTGTGAAACGCAGTTTCTTTGCAGGCCTGATCTGGGTGAAGTAGGACTTCTGCTCTGGGTGTGCTACTTTGCCCTAGAGCTGAAAGGCACAACGTGCAGGCTTCTTTCCAAAGGGAGAGTTGGGCCCCACAGCATCTTGCTTCCAGCTCTTTGGGAAGCTAAGAAACAACTCGCTCTGCACAGTGCTCTTACAGCCTACCGGGAACATGTCTTCCAAAGGCCTGTGAAACGCAGTTTCTCTGCTGGCGTGATCTGGCTGAAGTAGGACTTCTGCTCTGGGTGTGCTACTTTGCCCTAGAGCTGAAAGGCACAACGTGCAGGCTTCTTTCCAAAGGGCGAGTTGGGCCCCACAGTATCTTGCTTTCAGCTCTTTGGGAAGCTAAGAAACAACTCGCTCTGCACAGTGCTCTTACAGCCTATTGGGAACATCTCTTCCAAAGGCCTGTGAAACGCAGTGTCTGTGCAGGCCTGATCTGGCTGAAGTAGGACTTCTGCTCTGGGTGTGCTACTTTGCCATAGAGCTGAAAGGCACAACGTGCAGGCTTCTTTCCAAAGGGCGAGTTGGGCCCCACAGCATCTTGCTTCCAGCTCTTTGGGAAGCTAAGAAACAACTCGCTCTGCACAGTGCTCTTACAGCCTACGGGGAACATGTCTTCCAAAGGCCTGTGAAACGCAGTTTCTTTGCAGGCCTGATCTGGCTGAAGTAGGACTTCTGCTCTGGGTGTGCTACTTTGCCCTAGAGCTGAAAGGCACAACGTGCAGGCTTCTTTCCAAAGGGCGAGTTGGGCCCCACAGCATCTTGCTTCCAGCTCTTTGGGAAGCTAAGAAACAACTCGCTCTGCACAGTGCTCTTACAGCCTAGTGGGAACATGTCTTCCAAAGGCCTGTGAAACGCAGTTTCTTTGCAGGCCTGATCTGGCTGAAGTAGGACTTCTGCTCTGGGTGTGCTACTTTGCCCTAGAGCTGAAAGGCACAACGTGCAGGCTTCTTTCCAAAGGGCGAGTTGGGCCCCACAGCATCTTGCTTCCAGCTCTTTGCGATGCTAAGAAACAACTCGCTCTGCACAGTGCTCTTACAGCCTAGTTGGAACATCTCTTCCAAAGGCCTGTGAAACGCAGTTTCTTTGCAGGCCTGATCTGGCTGAAGTAGGACTTCTGCTCTGGGTGTGCTACTTTGCCCTAGAGCTGAAAGGCACAACGTGCAGGCTTCTTTCCAAAGGGCGAGTTGGGCTCCACAGCATCTTGCTTCCAGCTCTTTGGGAAGCTAAGAAACAACTCGCTCTGCACAGTGCTCTTACAGCTTACCGGGAACATGTCTTCCAAAGGCCTGTGAAACGCAGTTTCTTTGCAGGCCTGATCTGGCTGAAGTAGGACTTCTGCTCTGGGTGTGCTACTTTGCCCTAGAGCTGAAAGGCACAACGTGCAGGCTTCTTTCCAAAGGGCGAGTTGGGCCCCACAGCATCTTGCTTCCAGCTCTTTGGGAAGCTAAGAAACAACTCGCTCTGCACAGTGCTCTTACAGCCTACCGGGAACATGTCTTCCAAAGGCCTGTGAAACGCAGTTTCTGTGCAGGCCTGATCTGGCTGAAGTAGGACTTCTGCTCTGGGTGTGCTACTTTGCCCTAGAGCTGAAAGGCACAACGTGCAGGCTTCTTTCCAAAGGGCGAGTTGGGCCCCACAGTATCTTGCTTTCAGCTCTTTGGGAAGCTAAGAAACAACTCGCTCTGCACAGTGCTCTTACAGCCTATTGGGAACATGTCTTCCAAAGGCCTGTGAAACGCAGTTTCTGTGCAGGCCTGATCTGTCTGAAGTAGGACTTCTGCTCTGGGTGTGCTACTTTGCCCTAGAGCTGAAAGGCACAACGTGCAGGCTTCTTTCCAAAGGGCGAGTTGGGCCCCACAGCATCTTGCTTCCAGCTCTTTGGGAAGCTAAGAAACAACTCGCTCTGCACAGTGCTCTTACAGCCTACGGGGAACATCTCTTCCAAAGGCCTGTGAAACGCAGTTTCTTTGCAGGCCTGATCTGGCTGAAGTAGGACTTCTGCTCTGGGTGTGCTACTTTGCCCTAGAGCTGAAAGGCACAACGTGCAGGCTTCTTTCCAAAGGGCGAGTTCGGCCCCACAGCATCTTGCTTCCAGCTCTTTGGGAAGCTAAGAAACAACTCGCTCTGCACAGTGCTCTTGCAGCCTAGTGGGAACATCTCTTCCAAAGGCCTGTGAAGCGCAGTTTCTTTGCAGGCCTGATCTGGCTGAAGTAGGACTTCTGCTCTGGGTGTGCTACTTTGCCTAGAGCTGAAAGGCACAACGTGCAGGCTTCTTTCCAAAGGGCGAGTTGGGCCCCACAGCATCTTGCTTCCAGCTCTTTGGGAAGCTAAGAAACAACTCGCTCTGCACAGTGCTCTTACAGCCTACCGGGAACATGTCTTCCAAAGGCCTGTGAAACGCAGTTTCTTTGCAGGCCTGATCTGGCTGAAGTAGGACTTCTGCTCTGGGTGTGCTACTTTGCCCTAGAGCTGAAAGGCACAACGTGCAGGCTTCTTTCCAAAGGGCGAGTTGGGCCCCACAGCATCTTGCTTCCAGCTCTTTCGGAAGCTAAGAAACAACTCGCTCTGCACAGTGCTCTTACAGCCTACCGGGAACATGTCTTCCAAAGGCCTGTGAAACGCAGTTTCTTTGCAGGCCTGATCTGGCTGAAGTAGGACTTCTGCTCTGGGTGTGCTACTTTGCCCTAGAGCTGAAAGGCACAACGTGCAGGCTTCTTTCCAAAGGGCGAGTTGGGCCCCACAGCATCTTGCTTCCAGCTCTTTGGGAAGCTAAGAAACAACTCGCTCTGCACAGTGCTCTTACAGCCTACCGGGAACATGTCTTCCAAAGGCCTGTGAAACGCAGTTTCTTTGCAGGCCTGATCTGGCTGAAGTAGGACTTCTGCTCTGGGTGTGCTACTTTGCCCTAGAGCTGAAAGGCACAACGTGCAGGCTTCTTTCCAAAGGGCGAGTTGGGCCCCACAGCATCTTGCTTCCAGCTCTTTGGGAAGCTAAGAAACAACTCGCTCTGCACAGTGCTCTTACAGCCTAGTGGGAACATCTCTTCCAAAGGCCTGTGAAACGCAGTTTCTTTGCAGGCCTGATCTGGCTGAAGTAGGACTTCTGCTCTGGGTGTGCTACTTTGCCCTAGAGCTGAAAGGCACAACGTGCAGGCTTCTTTCCAAAGGGCGAGTTGGGCCCCACAGCATCTTGCTTGCAGCTCTTTGGGAAGCTAAGAAACAACTCGCTCTGCACAGTGCTCTTACAGCCTAGTGGGAACATCTCTTCCAAAGGCCTGTGAAACGCAGTTTCTTTGCAGGCCTGATCTGGCTGAAGTAGGACTTCTGCTCTGGGTGTGCTACTTTGCCCTAGAGCTGAAAGGCACAACGTGCAGGCTTCTTTCCAAAGGGCGAGTTGGGCCCCACAGCATCTTGCTTCCAGCTCTTTGGGAAGCTAAGAAACAACTCGCTCTGCACAGTGCTCTTACAGCCTAGTTGGAACATCTCTTCCAAAGGCCTGTGAAACGCAGTTTCTTTGCAGGCCTGATCTGGCTGAGGTAGGACTTCTGCTCTGGGTGTGCTACTTTGCCCTAGAGCTTAAAGGCACAACGTGCAGGCTTCTTTCCAAAGGGCGAGTTGGGCTCCACAGCATCTTGCTTCCAGCTCTTTGGGAAGCTAAGAAACAACTCGCTCTGCACAGTGCTCTTACAGCTTACCGGGAACATGTCTTCCAAAGGCCTGTGAAACGCAGTTTCTTTGCAGGCCTGATCTGGCTGAAGTAGGACTTCTGCTCTGGGTGTGCTACTTTGCCCTAGAGCTGAAAGGCACAACGTGCAGGCTTCTTTCCAAAGGGCGAGTTGGGCCCCACAGCATCTTGCTTCCAGCTCTTTGGGAAGCTAAGAAACAACTCGCTCTGCACAGTGCTCTTACAGCCTACCGGGAACATGTCTTCCAAAGGCCTGTGAAACGCAGTTTATTTGCAGGCGTGATCTGGCTGAAGTAGGACTTCTGCTCTGGGTGTGCTACTTTGCCGTAGAGCTGAAAGGCACAACGTGCAGGCTTCTTTCCAAAGGGCGAGTTGGGCCCCACAGTATCTTGCTTTCAGCTCTTTTGGACGCTAAGAAACAACTCGCTCTGCACAGTGCTCTTACAGCCTATTGGGAACATCTCTTCCAAAGGCCTGTGAAACGCAGTTTCTGTGCAGGCCTGATCTGGCTGAAGTAGGACTTCTGCTCTGGGTGTGCTACTTTGCCCTAGAGCTGAAAGGCACAACGTGCAGGCTTCTTTCCAAAGGGCGAGTTGGGCCCCACAGCATCTTGCTTCCAGCTCTTTGGGAAGCTAAGAAACAACTCGCTCTGCACAGTGCTCTTACAGCCTACCGGGAACATCTCTTCCAAAGGCCTGTGAAACGCAGTTTCTTTGCAGGCCTGATCTGGCTGAAGTAGGACTTCTGCTCTGGGTGTGCTACTTTGCCCTAGAGATGAAAGGCACAACGTGCAGGCTTCTTTCCAAAGGGCGAGTTGGGCCCCACAGCATCTTGCTTCCAGCTCTTTGGGAAGCTAAGAAACAACTCGCTCTGCACAGTGCTCTTACAGCCTAGTGGGAACATCTCTTCCAAAGGCCTGTGAAACGCAGTTTCTTTGCAGGCCTGATCTGGCTGAAGTAGGACTTCTGCTCTGGGTGTGCTACTTTGCCCTAGAGCTGAAAGGCACAACGTGCAGGCTTCTTTCCAAAGGGCGAGTTGGGCCCCACAGCATCTTGCTTCCAGCTCTTTGGGAAGCTAAGAAACAACTCGCTCTGCACAGTGCTCTTACGGCCTACCGGGAACATGTCTTCCAAAGGCCTGTGAAACGCAGTTTCTTTGCAGGCCTGATCTGGCTGAAGTAGGACTTCTGCTCTGGGTGTGCTACTTTGCCCTAGAGCTGAAAGGCACAACGTGCAGGCTTCTTTCCAAAGGGCGACTTGGGCCCCACAGCATCTTGCTTCCAGCTCTTTGGGAAGCTAAGAAACAACTCGCTCTGCACAGTGCTCTTACAGCCTACCGGGAACATGTCTTCCAAAGGCCTGTGAAACGCAGTTTCTTTGCAGGCCTGATCTGGCTGAAGTAGGACTTCTGCTCTGGGTGTTCTACTTTGCCCTAGAGCTGAAAGGCACAACGTGCAGGCTTCTTTCCAAAGGGCGAGTTGGGCCCCACAGCATCTTGCTTCCAGCTCTTTGGGAAGCTAAGAAACAACTCGCTCTGCACAGTGCTCTTACAGCCTACCGGGAACATGTCTTCCAAAGGCCTGTGAAACGCAGTTTCTTTGCAGGCCTGATCTGGCTGAAGTAGGACTTCTGCTCTGGGTGTGCTACTTTGCCCTAGAGCTGAAAGGCACAACGTGCAGGCTTCTTTCCAAAGGGCGAGTTGGGCCCCACAGCATCTTGCTTCCAGCTCTTTGGGAAGCTAAGAAACAACTCGCTCTGCACAGTGCTCTTACAGCCTAGTGGGAACATCTCTTCCAAAGGCCTGTGAAACGCAGTTTCTTTGCAGGCCTGATCTGGCTGAAGTAGGACTTCTGCTCTGGGTGTGCTACTTTGCCCTAGAGCTGAAAGGCACAACGTGCAGGCTTCTTTCCAAAGGGCGAGTTGGGCCCCACAGCATCTTGCTTCCAGCTCTTTGGGAAGCTAAGAAACAACTCGCTCTGCACAGTGCTCTTACAGCCTAGTGGGAACATCTCTTCCAAAGGCCTGTGAAACGCAGTTTCTTTGCAGGCCTGATCTGGCTGAAGTAGGACTTCTGCTCTGGGTGTGCTACTTTGCCCTAGAGCTGAAAGGCACAACGTGCAGGCTTCTTTCCAAAGGGCGAGTTGGGCCCCACAGCATCTTGCTTCCAGCTCTTTGCGAAGCTAAGAAACAACTCGCTCTGCACAGTGCTCTTACAGCCTAGTTGGAACATCTCTTCCAAAGGCCTGTGAAACGCAGTTTCTTTGCAGGCCTGATCTGGCTGAAGTAAGACTTCTGCTCTGGGTGTGCTACTTTGCCCTAGAGCTGAAAGGCACAACGTGCAGGCTTCTTTCCAAAGGGCGAGTTGGGCTCCACAGCATCTTGCTTCCAGCTCTTTGGGAAGCTAAGAAACAACTCGCTCTGCACAGTGCTCTTACAGCTTACCGGGAACATGTCTTCCAAAGGCCTGTGAAACGCAGTTTCTTTGCAGGCCTGATCTGGCTGAAGTAGGACTTCTGCTCTGGGTGTGCTACTTTGCCCTAGAGCTGAAAGGCACAACGTGCAGGCTTCTTTCCAAAGGGCGAGTTGGGCCCCACAGCATCTTGCTTCCAGCTCTTTGGGAAGCTAAGAAACAACTCGCTCTGCACAGTGCTCTTACAGCCTACCGGGAACATGTCTTCCAAAGGCCTGTGAAACGCAGTTTCTTTGCAGGCGTGATCTGGCTGAAGTAGGACTTCTGATCTGGGTGTGCTACTTTGCCCTAGAGCTGAAAGGCACAACGTGCAGGCTTCTTTCCAAAGGGCGAGTTGGGCCCCACAGCATCTTGCTTCCAGCTCTTTGGGAAGCTAAGAAACAACTCGCTCTGCACAGTGCTCTTACAGCCTACCCGGAACATCTCTTCCAAAGGCCTGTGAAACGCAGTTTCTTTGCAGGCCTGATCTGGCTGAAGTAGGACTTCTGCTCTGGGTGTGCTACTTTGCCCTAGAGCTGAAAGGCACAACGTGCAGGCTTCTTTCCAAAGGGCGAGTTGGGCCCCACAGCATCTTGCTTCCAGCTCTTTGGGAAGCTAAGAAACAACTCGCTCTGCACAGTGCTCTTACAGCCTAGTTGGAACATCTCTTCCAAAGGCCTGTGAAACGCAGTTTCTTTGCAGGCCTGATCTGGCTGAAGTAGGACTTCTGCTCTGGGTGTGCTACTTTGCCCTAGAGCTGAAAGGCACAACGTGCAGGCTTCTTTCCAAAGGGCGAGTTGGGCCCCACAGCATCTTGCTTCCAGCTCTTTGGGAAGCTAAGAAACAACTCGCTCTGCACAGTGCTCTTACAGCCTACCGGGAACATGTCTTCCAAAGGCCTGTGAAACGCAGTTTCTTTGCAGGCCTGATCTGGCTGAAGTAGGACTTCTGCTCTGGGTGTGCTACTTTGCCCTAGAGCTGAAAGGCACAACGTGCAGGCTTCTTTCCAAAGGGCGAGTTGGGCCCCACAGCATCTTGCTTCCAGCTCTTTGGGAAGCTAAGAAACAACTCGCTCTGCACAGTGCTCTTACAGCCTACGGGGAACATCTCTTCCAAAGGCCTGTGAAACGCAGTTTCTTTGCAGGCCTGATCTGGCTGAAGTAGGACTTCTGCTCTGGGTGTGCTACTTTGCCCTAGAGCTGAAAGGCACAACGTGCAGGCTTCTTTCCAAAGGGCGAGTTGGGCCCCACAGCATCTTGCTTCCAGCTCTTTGGGAAGCTAAGAAACAACTCGCTCTGCACAGTGCTCTTACAGCCTACCGGGAACATGTCTTCCAAAGGCCTGTGAAACGCAGTTTCTTTGCAGGCCTGATCTGGCTGAAGTAGGACTTCTGCTCTGGGTGTGCTACTTTGCCCTAGAGCTGAAAGGCACAACGTGCAGGCTTCTTTCCAAAGGGCGAGTTGGGCCCCACAGCATCTTGCTTCCAGCTCTTTGGGAAGCTAAGAAACAACTCGCTCTGCACAGTGCTCCTACAGCCTACCGGGAACATGTCTTCCAAAGGCCTGTGAAACGCAGTTTCTTTGCAGGCGTGATCTGGCTGAAGTAGGACTTCTGCTCTGGGTGTGATACTTTGCCCTAGAGCTGAAAGGCACAACGTGCAGGCTTCTTTCCAAAGGGCAGTTGGGCCCCACAGCATCTTGCTTCCAGCTCTTTGGGAAGCTAAGAAACAACTCGCTCTGCACAGTGCTCTTACAGCCTACCGGGAACATGTCTTCCAAAGGCCTGTGAAACGCAGTTTCTGTGCAGGCCTGATCTGGCTGAAGTAGGACTTCTGCTCTGGGTGTGCTACTTTGCCCTAGAGCTGAAAGGCACAACGTGCAGGCTTCTTTCCAAAGGGCGATTTGGGCCCCACAGCATCTTGCTTCCAGCTCTTTGGGAAGCTAAGAAACAACTCGCTCTGCACAGTGCTCTTACAGCCTAGTTGGAACATCTCTTCCAAAGGCCTGTGAAACGCAGTTTCTTTGCAGGCCTGATCTGGCTGAAGTAGGACTTCTGCTCTGGGTGTGCTACTTTGTCCTAGAGCTGAAAGGCACAACGTGCAGGCTTCTTTCCAAAGGGCGAGTTGGGCCCCACAGCATCTTGCTTCCAGCTCTTTGGGAAGCTAAGAAACAACTCGCTCTGCACAGTGCTCTTACAGCCTACCGGGAACATGTCTTCCAAAGGCCTGTGAAACGCAGTTTCTTTGCAGGCCTGATCTGGCTGAAGTAGGACTTCTGCTCTGGGTGTGCTACTTTGCCCTAGAGCTGAAAGGCACAACGTGCAGGCTTCTTTCCAAAGGGCGAGTTGGGCCCCACAGCATCTTGCTTCCAGCTCTTTGGGAAGCTAAGAAACAACTCGCTCTGCACAGTGCTCTTACAGCCTACGGGGAACATCTCTTCCAAAGGCCTGTGAAACGCAGTTTCTTTGCAGGCCTGATCTGGCTGAAGTAGGACTTCTGCTCTGGGTGTGCTACTTTGCCCTAGAGATGAAAGGCACAACGTGCAGGCTTCTTTCCAAAGGGCGAGTTGGGCCCCACAGCATCTTGCTTCCAGCTCTTTGGGAAGCTAAGAAACAACTCGCTCTGCACAGTGCTCTTACAGCCTACGGGGAACATCTCTTCCAAAGGCCTGTGAAACGCAGTTTCTTTGCAGGCCTGATCTGGCTGAAGTAGGACATCTGCTCTGGGTGTGCTACTTTGCCCTAGAGCTGAAAGGCACAACGTGCAGGCTTCTTTCCAAAGGGCGAGTTGGGCCCCACAGCATCTTGCTTCCAGCTCTTTGGGAAGCTAAGAAACAACTCGCTCTGCACAGTGCTCTTACAGCCTACCGGGAACATGTCTTCCAAAGGCCTGTGAAACGCAGTTTCTTTGCAGGCCTGATCTGGCTGAAGTAGGACTTCTGCTCTGGGTGTGCTACTTTGCCCTAGAGCTGAAAGGCACAACGTGCAGGCTTCTTTCCAAAGGGCGAGTTGGGTCCCACAGCATCTTGCTTCCAGCTCTTTGGGAAGCTAAGAAACAACTCGCTCTGCACAGTGCTCTTACAGCCTACGGGGAACATCTCTTCCAAAGGCCTGTGAAACGCAGTTTCTTTGCAGGCGTGATCTGGCTGAAGTAGGACTTCTGCTCTGGGTGTGCTACTTTGCCCTAGAGCTGAAAGGCACAACGTGCAGGCTTCTTTCCAAAGGGCGAGTTGGGCCCCACAGCATCTTGCTTCCAGCTCTTTGGGAAGCTAAGAAACAACTCGCTCTGCACAGTGCTCTTACAGCCTACCGGGAACATCTCTTCCAACGGCCAGTGAAACGCAGTTTCTTTGCAGGCCTGATCTGGCTGAAGTAGGACTTCTGCTCTGGGTGTGCTACTTTGCCCTAGAGCTGAAAGGCACAACGTGCAGGCTTCTTTCCAAAGGGCGAGTTGGGCCCCACAGCATCTTGCTTCCAGCTCTTTGGGAAGCTAAGAAACAACTCGCTCTGCACAGTGCTCTTACAGCCTACCGGGAACATGTCTTCCAAAGGCCTGTGAAACGCAGTTTCTTTGCAGGCCTGATCTGGCTGAAGTAGGACTTCTGCTCAGGGTGTGCTACTTTGCCCTAGAGCTGAAAGGCACAACGTGCGGGCTTCTTTCCAAAGGGTGAGTTGGGTCCCACAGCATCTTGCTTCCAGCTCTTTGGGAAGCTAAGAAACAACTCGCTCTGCACAGTGCTCTTACAGCCTACGGGGAACATCTCTTCCAAAGGCCTGTGAAACGCAGTTTCTTTGCAGGCCTGATCTGGCTGAAGTAGGACTTCTGCTCTGGGTGTGCTACTTTGCCCTAGAGCTGAAAGGCACAACGTGCAGGCTTCTTTCCAAAGGGCGAGTTGGGCCCCACAGCATCTTGCTTCCAGCTCTTTGGGAAGCTAAGAAACAACTCGCTCTGCACAGTGCTCTTACAGCCTAGTTGGAACATCTCTTCCAAAGGCCTGTGAAACGCAGTTTCTTTGCAGGCCTGATCTGGCTGAAGTAGGACTTCTGCTCTGGGTGTGCTACTTTGCCCTAGAGCTGAAAGGCACAACGTGCAGGCTTCTTTCCAAAGGGCGAGTTGGGCCCCACAGCATCTTGCTTCCTGCTCTTTGGGAAGCTAAGAAACAACTCGCTCTGCACAGTGCTCTTACAGCCTACGGGGAACATCTCTTCCAAAGGCCTGTGAAACGCAGTTTCTTTGCAGGCCTGATCTGGCTGAAGTAGGACTTCTGCTCTGGGTGTGCTACTTTGCCCTAGAGCTGAAAGGCACAACGTGCAGGCTTCTTTCCAAAGGGCGAGTTGGGCCCCACAGCATCTTGCTTCCAGCTCTTTGGGAAGCTAAGAAACAACTCGCTCTGCACAGTGCTCTTACAGCCTACGGGGAACATCTCTTCCAAAGGCCTGTGAAACGCAGTTTCTTTGCAGGCCTGATCTGGCTGAAGTAGGACTTCTGCTCTGGGTGTGCTACTTTGCCCTAGAGCTGAAAGGCACAACGTGCAGGCTTCTTTCCAAAGGGCGAGTTGGGCCCCACAGCATCTTGCTTCCAGCTCTTTGGGAAGCTAAGAAACAACTCGCTCTGCACAGTGCTCTTACAGCCTACCGGGAACATGTCTTCCAAAGGCCTGTGAAACGCAGTTTCTTTGCAGGCCTGATCTGGCTGAAGTAGGACTTCTGCTCTGGGTGTGCTACTTTGCCCTAGAGCTGAAAGGCACAACGTGCAGGCTTCTTTCCAAAGGGCGAGTTGGGCCCCACAGCATCTTGCTTCCAGCTCTTTGGGAAGCTAAGAAACAACTCGCTCTGCACAGTGCTCCTACAGCCTACCGGGAACATGTCTTCCAAAGGCCTGTGAAACGCAGTTTCTTTGCAGGCGTGATCTGGCTGAAGTAGGACTTCTGCTCTGGGTGTGATACTTTGCCCTAGAGCTGAAAGGCACAACGTGCAGGCTTCTTTCCAAAGGGCAGTTGGGCCCCACAGCATCTTGCTTCCAGCTCTTTGGGAAGCTAAGAAACAACTCGCTCTGCACAGTGCTCTTACAGCCTACCGGGAACATGTCTTCCAAAGGCCTGTGAAACGCAGTTTCTGTGCAGGCCTGATCTGGCTGAAGTAGGACTTCTGCTCTGGGTGTGCTACTTTGCCCTAGAGCTGAAAGGCACAACGTGCAGGCTTCTTTCCAAAGGGCGAGTTGGGCCCCACAGCATCTTGCTTCCAGCTCTTTGGGAAGCTAAGAAACAACTCGCTCTGCACAGTGCTCTTACAGCCTACCGGGAACATGTCTTCCAAAGGCCTGTGAAACGCAGTTTCTTTGCAGGCCTGATCTGGCTGAAGTAGGACTTCTGCTCTGGGTGTGCTACTTTGCCCTAGAGCTGAAAGGCACAACGTGCAGGCTTCTTTCCAAAGGGCGAGTTGGGCCCCACAGTATCTTGCTTCCAGCTCTTTGGGAAGCTAAGAAACAACTCGCTCTGCACAGTGCTCTTACAGCCTATTGGGAACATCTCTTCCAAAGGCCTGTGAAACGCAGTTTCTTTGCAGGCCTGATCTGGCTGAAGTAGGACTTCTGCTCTGGGTGTGCTACTTTGCCCTAGAGCTGAAAGGCACAACGTGCAGGCTTCTTTCCAAAGGGCGAGTTGGGCCCCACAGCATCTTGCTTCCAGCTCTTTGGGAAGGTAAGAAACAACTCGCTCTGCACAGTGCTCTTACAGCCTACGGGGAACATCTCTTCCAAAGGCCTGTGAAACGCAGTTTCTTTGCAGGCCTGATCTGGCTGAAGTAGGACTTCTGCTCTGGGTGTGCTACTTTGCCCTAGAGCTGAAAGGCACAACGTGCAGGCTTCTCTCCAAAGGGCGAGTTGGGCCCCACAGCATCCTGCTTCCAGCTCTTTGGGAAGCTAAGAAACAACTCGCTCTGCACAGTGCTCTTACAGCCTACCGGGAACATGTCTTCCAAAGGCCTGTGAAACGCAGTTTCTTTGCAGGCCTGATCTGGCTGAAGTAGGACTTCTGCTCTGGGTGTGCTACTTTGCCCTAGAGCTGAAAGGCACAACGTGCAGGCTTCTTTCCAAAGGGCGAGTTGGGCCCCACAGCATCTTGCTTCCAGCTCTTTGGGAAGCTAAGAAACAACTCGCTCTGCACAGTGCTCTTACAGCCTACCCTGAACATGTCTTCCAAAGGCCTGTGAAACGCAGTTTCTTTGCAGGCCTGATCTGGCTGAAGTAGGACATCTGCTCTGGGTGTGCTACTTTGCCCTAGAGCTGAAAGGCACAACGTGCAGACTTCTTTCCAAAGGGCGAGTTGGGCCCCACAGCATCTTGCTTCCAGCTCTTTGGGAAGCTAAGAAACAACTCGCTCTGCACAGTGCTCTTACAGCCTAGTTGGAACATCTCTTCCAAAGGCCTGTGAAACGCAGTTTCTTTGCAGGCCTGATCTGGCTGAAGTAGGACTTCTGCTCTGGGTGTGCTACTTTGCCCTAGAGCTGAAAGGCACAACGTGCAGGCTTCTTTCCAAAGGGCGAGTTGGGCCCCACAGCATCTTGCTTCCAGCTCTTTGGGAAGCTAAGAAACAACTCGCTCTGCACAGTGCTCTTACAGCCTACCCGGAACATCTCTTCCATAGGCCTGTGAAACGCAGTTTCTTTGCAGGTCTGATCTGGCTGAAGTAGGACTTCTGCTCTGGGTGTGCTACTTTGCCCTAGAGCTGAAAGGCACAACGTGCAGGCTTCTTTCCAAAGGGCGAGTTGGGCCCCACAGCATCTTGCTTCCAGCTCTTTGGGAAGCTAAGAAACAACTCGCTCTGCACAGTGCTCTTACAGCCTACGGGGAACATCTCTTCCAAAGGCCTGTGAAACGCAGTTTCTTTGCAGGCCTGATCTGGCTGAAGTAGGACTTCTGCTCTGGGTGTGCTACTTTGCCCTAGAGCTGAAAGGCACAACGTGCAGGCTTCTTTCCAAAGGGCGAGTTGGGCCCCACAGCATCTTGCTTCCAGCTCTTTGGGAAGCTAAGAAACAACTCGCTCTGCACAGTGCTCTTACAGCCTACGGGGAACATCTCTTCCAAAGGCCTGTGAAACGCAGTTTCTTTGCAGGCCTGATCTGGCTGAAGTAGGACATCTGCTCTGGGTGTGCTACTTTGCCCTAGAGCTGAAAGGCACAACGTGCAGGCTTCTTTCCAAAGGGCGAGTTGGGCCCCACAGCATCTTGCTTCCAGCTCTTTGGGAAGCTAAGAAACAACTCGCTCTGCACAGTGCTCTTACAGCCTACCGGGAACATGTCTTCCAAAGGCCTGTGAAACGCAGTTTCTTTGCAGGCCTGATCTGGCTGAAGTAGGACTTCTGCTCTGGGTGTGCTACTTTGCCCTAGAGCTGAAAGGCACAACGTGCAGGCTTCTTTCCAAAGGGCGAGTTGGGTCCCACAGCATCTTGCTTCCAGCTCTTTGGGAAGCTAAGAAACAACTCGCTCTGCACAGTGCTCTTACAGCCTACGGGGAACATCTCTTCCAAAGGCCTGTGAAACGCAGTTTCTTTGCAGGCCTGATCAGGCTGAAGTAGGACTTCTGCTCTGGGTGTGCTACTTTGCCCTAGAGCTGAAAGGCACAACGTTCAGGCTTCTTTCCAAAGGGCGAGTTGGGCCCCACAGCATCTTGCTTCCAGCTCTTTGGGAAGCTAAGAAACAACTCGCTCTGCACAGTGCTCTTACAGCCTACCGGGAACATCTCTTCCAACGGCCAGTGAAACGCAGTTTCTTTGCAGGCCTGATCTGGCTGAAGTAGGACTTCTGCTCTGGGTGTGCTACTTTGCCCTAGAGCTGAAAGGCACAACGTGCAGGCTTCTTTCCAAAGGGCGAGTTGGGCCCCACAGCATCTTGCTTCCAGCTCTTTGGGAAGCTAAGAAACAACTCGCTCTGCACAGTGCTCTTACAGCCTACCGGGAACATGTCTTCCAAAGGCCTGTGAAACGCAGTTTCTTTGCAGGCCTGATCTGGCTGAAGTAGGACTTCTGCTCAGGGTGTGCTACTTTGCCCTAGAGCTGAAAGGCACAACGTGCGGGCTTCTTTCCAAAGGGTGAGTTGGGTCCCACAGCATCTTGCTTCCAGCTCTTTGGGAAGCTAAGAAACAACTCGCTCTGCACAGTGCTCTTACAGCCTACGGGGAACATCTCTTCCAAAGGCCTGTGAAACGCAGTTTCTTTGCAGGCCTGATCTGGCTGAAGTAGGACTTCTGCTCTGGGTGTGCTACTTTGCCCTAGAGCTGAAAGGCACAACGTGCAGGCTTCTTTCCAAAGGGCGAGTTGGGCCCCACAGCATCTTGCTTCCAGCTCTTTGGGAAGCTAAGAAACAACTCGCTCTGCACAGTGCTCTTACAGCCTAGTGGGAGCATCTCTTCCAAAGGTCTGTGAAACGCAGTTTCTTTGCAGGCCTGATCTGGCTGAAGTAGGACTTCTGCTCTGGGTGTGCTACTTTGCCCTAGAGCTGAAAGGCACAACGTGCAGGCTTCTTTCCAAAGGGCGAGTTGGGCCCCACAGCATCTTGCTTCCAGCTCTTTGGGAAGCTAAGAAACAACTCGCTCTGCACAGTGCTCTTACAGCCTACCGGGAACATGTCTTCCAAAGGCCTGTGAAACGCAGTTTCTTTGAAGGCCTGATCTGGCTGAAGTAGGACTTCTGCTCTGGGTGTGCTACTTTGCCCTAGAGCTGAAAGGCACAACGTGCAGGCTTCTTTCCAAAGGGCGAGTTGGGCCCCACAGCATCTTGCTTCCAGCTCTTTGGGAAGCTAAGAAACAACTCGCTCTGCACAGTGCTCTTACAACCTACCGGGAACATGTCTTCCAAAGGCCTGTGAAACGCAGTTTCTTTGCAGGCCTGATCTGGCTGAAGTAGGACTTCTGCTCTGGGTGTGCTACTTTGCCCTAGAGCTGAAAGGCACAACGTGCAGGCTTCTTTCAAAAGGGCGAGTTGGGCCCCACAGCATCTTGCTTCCAGCTCTTTGGGAAGCTAAGAAACAACTCGCTCTGCACAGTGCTCTTACAGCCTACCGGGAACATGTCTTGCAAAGGCCTGTGAAACGCAGTTTCTTTGCAGGCCTGATCTGGCTGAAGTAGGACTTCTGCTCTGGGTGTGCTACTTTGCCCTAGAGCTGAAAGGCACAACGTGCAGGCTTCTTTCCAAAGGGCGAGTTGGGCCCCACTGCATCTTGCTTCCAGCTCTTTGGGAAGCTAAGAAACAACTCGCTCTGCACAGTGCTCTTACAGCCTACCGGGAACATGTCTTCCAAAGGCCTGTGAAACGCAGTTTCTTTGCAGGCCTGATCTGGCTGAAGTAGGACTTCTGCTCAGGGTGTGCTACTTTGCCCTAGAGCTGAAAGGCACAACGTGCGGGCTTCTTTCCAAAGGGTGAGTTGGGTCCCACAGCATCTTGCTTCCAGCTCTTTGGGAAGCTAAGAAACAACTCGCTCTGCACAGTGCTCTTACAGCCTACGGGGAACATGTCTTCCAAAGGCCTGTGAAACGCAGTTTCTTTGCAGGCCTGATCTGGCTGAAGTAGGACTTCTGCTCTGGGTGTGCTACTTTGCCCTAGAGCTGAAAGGCACAACGTGCAGGCTTCTTTCCAAAGGGCGAGTTGGGCCCCACAGCATCTTGCTTCCAGCTCTTTGGGAAGCTAAGAAACAACTCGCTCTGCACAGTGCTCTTACAGCCTAGTGGGAGCATCTCTTCCAAAGGTCTGTGAAACGCAGTTTCTTTGCAGGCCTGATCTGGCTGAAGTAGGACTTCTGCTCTGGGTGTGCTACTTTGCCCTAGAGCTGAAAGGCACAACGTGCAGGCTTCTTTCCAAAGGGCGAGTTGGGCCCCACAGCATCTTGCTTCCAGCTCTTTGGGAAGCTAAGAAACAACTCGCTCTGCACAGTGCTCTTACAGCCTACCGGGAACATGTCTTCCAAAGGCCTGTGAAACGCAGTTTCTTTGAAGGCCTGATCTGGCTGAAGTAGGACTTCTGCTCTGGGTGTGCTACTTTGCCCTAGAGCTGAAAGGCACAACGTGCAGGCTTCTTTCCAAAGGGCGAGTTGGGCCCCACAGCATCTTGCTTCCAGCTCTTTGGGAAGCTAAGAAACAACTCGCTCTGCACAGTGCTCTTACAACCTACCGGGAACATGTCTTCCAAAGGCCTGTGAAACGCAGTTTCTTTGCAGGCCTGATCTGGCTGAAGTAGGACTTCTGCTCTGGGTGTGCTACTTTGCCCTAGAGCTGAAAGGCACAACGTGCAGGCTTCTTTCAAAAGGGCGAGTTGGGCCCCACAGCATCTTGCTTCCAGCTCTTTGGGAAGCTAAGAAACAACTCGCTCTGCACAGTGCTCTTACAGCCTACCGGGAACATGTCTTGCAAAGGCCTGTGAAACGCAGTTTCTTTGCAGGCCTGATCTGGCTGAAGTAGGACTTCTGCTCTGGGTGTGCTACTTTGCCCTAGAGCTGAAAGGCACAACGTGCAGGCTTCTTTCCAAAGGGCGAGTTGGGCCCCACAGCATCTTGCTTCCAGCTCTTTGGGAAGCTAAGAAACAACTCGCTCTGCACAGTGCTCTTACAGCCTACCGGGAACATCTCTTCCAACGGCCAGTGAAACGCAGTTTCTTTGCAGGCCTGATCTGGCTGAAGTAGGACTTCTGCTCTGGGTGTGCTACTTTGCCCTAGAGCTGAAAGGCACAACGTGCAGGCTTCTTTCCAAAGGGCGAGTTGGGCCCCACAGCATCTTGCTTCCAGCTCTTTGGGAAGCTAAGAAACAACTCGCTCTGCACAGTGCTCTTACAGCCTACCGGGAACATGTCTTCCAAAGGCCTGTGAAACGCAGTTTCTTTGCAGGCCTGATCTGGCTGAAGTAGGACTTCTGCTCAGGGTGTGCTACTTTGCCCTAGAGCTGAAAGGCACAACGTGCGGGCTTCTTTCCAAAGGGTGAGTTGGGTCCCACAGCATCTTGCTTCCAGCTCTTTGGGAAGCTAAGAAACAACTCGCTCTGCACAGTGCTCTTACAGCCTACGGGGAACATCTCTTCCAAAGGCCTGTGAAACGCAGTTTCTTTGCAGGCCTGATCTGGCTGAAGTAGGACTTCTGCTCTGGGTGTGCTACTTTGCCCTAGAGCTGAAAGGCACAACGTGCAGGCTTCTTTCCAAAGGGCGAGTTGGGCCCCACAGCATCTTGCTTCCAGCTCTTTGGGAAGCTAAGAAACAACTCGCTCTGCACAGTGCTCTTACAGCCTAGTGGGAGCATCTCTTCCAAAGGTCTGTGAAACGCAGTTTCTTTGCAGGCCTGATCTGCCTGAAGTAGGACTTCTGCTCTGGGTGTGCTACTTTGCCCTAGAGCTGAAAGGCACAACGTGCAGGCTTCTTTCCAAAGGGCGAGTTGGGCCCCACAGCATCTTGCTTCCAGCTCTTTGGGAAGCTAAGAAACAACTCGCTCTGCACAGTGCTCTTACAGCCTACCGGGAACATGTCTTGCAAAGGCCTGTGAAACGCAGTTTCTTTGCAGGCCTGATCTGGCTGAAGTAGGACTTCTGCTCTGGGTGTGCTACTTTGCCCTAGAGCTGAAAGGCACAACGTGCAGGCTTCTTTCCAAAGGGCGAGTTGGGCCCCACAGCATCTTGCTTCCAGCTCTTTGGGAAGCTAAGAAACAACTCGCTCTGCACAGTGCTCTTACAACCTACCGGGAACATGTCTTCCAAAGGCCTGTGAAACGCAGTTTCTTTGCAGGCCTGATCTGGCTGAAGTAGGACTTCTGCTCTGGGTGTGCTACTTTGCCCTAGAGCTGAAAGGCACAACGTGCAGGCTTCTTTCAAAAGGGCGAGTTGGGCCCCACAGCATCTTGCTTCCAGCTCTTTGGGAAGCTAAGAAACAACTCGCTCTGCACAGTGCTCTTACAGCCTACCGGGAACATGTCTTGCAAAGGCCTGTGAAACGCAGTTTCTTTGCAGGCCTGATCTGGCTGAAGTAGGACTTCTGCTCTGGGTGTGCTACTTTGCCCTAGAGCTGAAAGGCACAACGTGCAGGCTTCTTTCCAAAGGGCGAGTTGGGCCCCACAGCATCTTGCTTCCAGCTCTTTGGGAAGCTAAGAAACAACTCGCTCTGCACAGTGCTCTTACAGCCTATTGGGAACATCTCTTCCAAAGGCCTGTGAAACGCAGTTTCTGTGCAGGCCTGATCTGGCTGAAGTAGGACTTCTGCTCTGGGTGTGCTACTTTGCCCTAGAGCTGAAAGGCACAACGTGCAGGCTTCTTTCCAAAGGGCGAGTTGGGCCCCACAGTATCTTGCTTCCAGCTCTTTGGGAAGCTAAGAAACAACTCGCTCTGCACAGTGCTCTTACAGCCTACGGGGAACATCTCTTCCAAAGGCCTGTGAAACGCAGTTTCTTTGCAGGCCTGATCTGGCTGAAGTAGGACTTCTGCTCTGGGTGTGCTACTTTGCCCTAGAGCTGAAAGGCACAACGTGCAGGCTTCTTTCCAAAGGGCGAGTTGGGCCCCACTGCATCTTGCTTCCAGCTCTTTGGGAAGCTAAGAAACAACTCGCTCTGCACAGTGCTCTTACAGCCTACCGGGAACATGTCTTCCAAAGGCCTGTGAAACGCAGTTTCTTTGCAGGCCTGATCTGGCTGAAGTAGGACTTCTGCTCAGGGTGTGCTACTTTGCCCTAGAGCTGAAAGGCACAACGTGCGGGCTTCTTTCCAAAGGGTGAGTTGGGTCCCACAGCATCTTGCTTCCAGCTCTTTGGGAAGCTAAGAAACAACTCGCTCTGCACAGTGCTCTTACAGCCTACGGGGAACATGTCTTCCAAAGGCCTGTGAAACGCAGTTTCTTTGCAGGCCTGATCTGGCTGAAGTAGGACTTCTGCTCTGGGTGTGCTACTTTGCCCTAGAGCTGAAAGGCACAACGTGCAGGCTTCTTTCCAAAGGGCGAGTTGGGCCCCACAGCATCTTGCTTCCAGCTCTTTGGGAAGCTAAGAAACAACTCGCTCTGCACAGTGCTCTTACAGCCTAGTGGGAGCATCTCTTCCAAAGGTCTGTGAAACGCAGTTTCTTTGCAGGCCTGATCTGGCTGAAGTAGGACTTCTGCTCTGGGTGTGCTACTTTGCCCTAGAGCTGAAAGGCACAACGTGCAGGCTTCTTTCCAAAGGGCGAGTTGGGCCCCACAGCATCTTGCTTCCAGCTCTTTGGGAAGCTAAGAAACAACTCGCTCTCCACAGTGCTCTTACAGCCTACCGGGAACATGTCTTCCAAAGGCCTGTGAAACGCAGTTTCTTTGAAGGCCTGATCTGGCTGAAGTAGGACTTCTGCTCTGGGTGTGCTACTTTGCCCTAGAGCTGAAAGGCACAACGTGCAGGCTTCTTTCCAAAGGGCGAGTTGGGCCCCACAGCATCTTGCTTCCAGCTCTTTGGGAAGCTAAGAAACAACTCGCTCTGCACAGTGCTCTTACAACCTACCGGGAACATGTCTTCCAAAGGCCTGTGAAACGCAGTTTCTTTGCAGGCCTGATCTGGCTGAAGTAGGACTTCTGCTCTGGGTGTGCTACTTTGCCCTAGAGCTGAAAGGCACAACGTGCAGGCTTCTTTCAAAAGGGCGAGTTGGGCCCCACAGCATCTTGCTTCCAGCTCTTTGGGAAGCTAAGAAACAACTCGCTCTGCACAGTGCTCTTACAGCCTACCGGGAACATGTCTTCCAAAGG
The DNA here is from genome assembly GCF_041296265.1 of Equus caballus. Taxonomy (NCBI): domain Eukaryota; kingdom Metazoa; phylum Chordata; class Mammalia; order Perissodactyla; family Equidae; genus Equus; species Equus caballus. The sequence goes on from NC_091687.1 coordinate 26,586,120, forward strand.
CCTGTGAAACGCAGTTTCTTTGCAGGCCTGATCTGGCTGAAGTAGGACTTCTGCTCTGGGTGTGCTACTTTGCCCTAGAGCTGAAAGGCACAACGTGCAGGCTTCTTTCCAAAGGGCGAGTTGGGCCCCACAGCATCTTGCTTCCAGCTCTTTGGGAAGCTAAGAAACAACTCGCTCTGCACAGTGCTCTTACAGCCTACCGGGAACATGTCTTCCAAAGGCCTGTGAAACGCAGTTTCTTTGCAGGCCTGATCTGGCTGAAGTAGGACTTCTGCTCTGGGTGTGCTACTTTGCCCTAGAGCTGAAAGGCACAACGTGCAGGCTTCTTTCCAAAGGGCGAGTTGGGCCCCACAGTATCTTGCTTTCAGCTCTTTGGGAAGCTAAGAAACAACTCGCTCTGCACAGTGCTCTTACAGCCTATTGGGAACATCTCTTCCAAAGGCCTGTGAAACGCAGTTTCTGTGCAGGCCTGATCTGGCTGAAGTAGGACTTCTGCTCTGGGTGTGCTACTTTGCCCTACAGCTGAAAGGCACAACGTGCAGGCTTCTTTCCAAAGGGCGAGTTGGGCCCCACTGCATCTTGCTTCCAGCTCTTTGGGAAGCTAAGAAACAACTCGCTCTGCACAGTGCTCTTACAGCCTACGGGGAACATCTCTTCCAAAGGCCTCTGAAACGCAGTTTCTTTGCAGGCCTGATCTGGCTGAAGTAGGACTTCTGCTCTGGGTGTGCTACTTTGCCCTAGAGCTGAAAGGCACAACGTGCAGGCTTCTTTCCAAAGGGCGAGTTGGGCCCCACAGCATCTTGCTTTCAGCTCTTTGGGAAGCTAAGAAACAACTCGCTCTGCACAGTGCTTTTGCAGCCTAGTGGGAACATCTCTTCCAAAGGCCTGTGAAACGCAGTTTCTTTGCAGGCCTGATCTGTCTGAAGTAGGACTTCTGCTCTGGGTGTGCTACTTTGCCCTAGAGCTGAAAGGCACAACGTGCAGGCTTCTTTCCAAAGGGCGAGTTGGGCCCCACAGCATCTTGCTTCCAGCTCTTTGGGAAGCTCAGAAACAACTCGCTCTGTACAGTGCTCTTACAGCCTACCGGGAACATGTCTTCCAAAGGCCTGTGAAACGCAGTTTCTTTGCAGGCCTGATCTGGCTGAAGTAGGACTTCTGCTCTGGGTGTGCTACTTTGCCCTAGAGCTGAAAGGCACAACGTGCAGGCTTCTTTCCAAAGGGCGAGTTGGGCCCCACAGCATCTTGCTTCCAGCTCTTTCGGAAGCTAAGAAACAACTCGCTCTGCACAGTGCTCTTACAGCCTACCGGGAACATGTCTTCCAAAGGCCTGTGAAACGCAGTTTCTTTGCAGGCCTGATCTGGCTGAAGTAGGACTTCTGCTCTAGGTGTGCTACTTTGCCCTAGAGCTGAAAGGCACAACGTGCAGGCTTCTTTCCAAAGGGCGAGTTGGGCCCCACAGGATCTTGCTTCCAGCTCTTTGGGAAGCTAAGAAACAACTCGCTCTGCACAGTGCTCTTACAGCCTACCGGGAACATGTCTTCCAAAGGCCTGTGAAACGCAGTTTCTTTGCAGGCCTGATCTGGCTGAAGTAGGACTTCTGCTCTGGGTGTGCTACTTTGCCCTAGAGCTGAAAGGCACAACGTGCAGGCTTCTTTCCAAAGGGCGAGTTGGGCCCCACAGCATCTTGCTTCCAGCTCTTTGGGAAGCTAAGAAACAACTCGCTCTGCACAGTGCTCTTACAGCCTAGTGGGAACATCTCTTCCAAACGCCTGTGAAACGCAGTTTCTTTGCAGGCCTGATCTGGCTGAAGTAGGACTTCTGCTCTGGGTGTGCTACTTTGCCCTAGAGCTGAAATTCACAACGTGCAGGCTTCTTTCCAAAGGGCGAGTTGGGCCCCACAGCATCTTGCTTCCAGCTCTTTGGGAAGCTAAGAAACAACTCGCTCTGCACAGTGCTCTTACAGCCTAGTGGGAACATCTCTTCCAAAGGCCTCTGAAACGCAGTTTCTTTGCAGGCCTGATCTGGCTGAAGTAGGACTTCTGCTCTGGGTGTGCTACTTTGCCCTAGAGCTGAAAGGCACAACGTGCAGGCTTCTTTCCAAAGGGCGAGTTGGGCCCCACAGCATCTTGCTTCCAGCTCTTTGCGAAGCTAAGAAACAACTCGCTCTGCACAGTGCTCTTACAGCTTACCGGGAACATGTCTTCCAAAGGCCTGTGAAACGCAGTTTCTTTGCAGGCCTGATCTGGCTGAAGTAGGACTTCTGCTCTGGGTGTGCTACTTTGCCCTAGAGCTGAAAGGCACAACGTGCAGGCTTCTTTCCAAAGGGCGAGTTGGGCCCCACAGCATCTTGCTTCCAGCTCTTTGGGAAGCTAAGAAACAACTCGCTCTGCACAGTGCTCTTACAGCCTACCGGGAACATGTCTTCCAAAGGCCTGTGAAACGCAGTTTCTTTGCAGGCGTGATCTGGCTGAAGTAGGACTTCTGCTCTGGGTGTGCTACTTTGCCCTAGAGCTGAAAGGCACAACGTGCAGGCTTCTTTCCAAAGGGCGAGTTGGGCCCCACAGTATCTTGCTTTCAGCTCTTTGGGAAGCTAAGAAACAACTCGCTCTGCACAGTGCTCTTACAGCCTATTGGGAACATGTCTTCCAAAGGCCTGTGAAACGCAGTTTCTGTGCAGGCCTGATCTGGCTGAAGTAGGACTTCTGCTCTGGGTGTGCTACTTTGCCCTAGAGCTGAAAGGCACAACGTGCAGGCTTCTTTCCAAAGGGCGAGTTGGGCCCCACAGCATCTTGCTTCCAGCTCTTTGGGAAGCTGAGAAACAACTCGCTCTGCACAGTGCTCTTACAGCCTACGGGGAACATCTCTTCCAAAGGCCTCTGAAACGCAGTTTCTTTGCAGGCCTGATCTGGCTGAAGTAGGACTTCTGCTCTGGGTGTGCTACTTTGCCCTAGAGCTGAAAGGCACAACGTGCAGGCTTCTTTCCAAAGGGCGAGTTCGGCCCCACAGCATCTTGCTTCCAGCTCTTTGGGAAGCTAAGAAACAACTCGCTCTGCACAGTGCTCTTGCAGCCTAGTGGGAACATCTCTTCCAAAGGCCTGTGAAACGCAGTTTCTTTGCAGGCCTGATATGGCTGAAGTAGGACTTCTGCTCTGGGTGTGCTACTTTGCCCTAGAGCTGAAAGGCACAACGTGCAGGCTTCTTTCCAAAGGGCGAGTTGGGCCCCACAGCATCTTGCTTCCAGCTCTTTGGGAAGCTAAGAAACAACTCGCTCTGCACAGTGCTCTTACAGCCTACCGGGAACATGTCTTCCATAGGCCTGTGAAACGCAGTTTCTTTGCAGGCCTGATCTGGCTGAAGTAGGACTTCTGCTCTGGGTGTGCTACTTTGCCCTAGAGCTGAAAGGCACAACGTGCAGGCTTCTTTCCAAAGGGCGAGTAGGGCCCCACAGCATCTTGCTTCCAGCTCTTTGGGAAGCTAAGAAACAACTCGCTCTGCACAGTGCTCTTACAGCCTACCGGGAACATGTCTTCCAAAGGCCTGTGAAACGCAGTTTCTTGGCAGGCCTGATCTGGCTGAAGTAGGACTTCTGCTCTGGGTGTGCTACTTTGCCCTAGAGCTGAAAGGCACAACGTGCAGGCTTCTTTCCAAAGGGCGAGTTGGGCCCCACAGCATCTTGCTTCCAGCTCTTTGGGAAGCTAAGAAACAACTCGCTCTGCACAGTGCTCTTACAGCCTACCGGGAACATGTCTTGCAAAGGCCTGTGAAACGCAGTTTCTTTGCAGGCCTGATCTGGCTGAAGTAGGACTTCTGCTCTGGGTGTGCTACTTTGCCCTAGAGCTGAAAGGCACAACGTGCAGGCTTCTTTCCAAAGGGAGAGTTGGGCCCCACAGCATCTTGCTTCCAGCTCTTTGGGAAGCTAAGAAACAACTCGCTCTGCACAGTGCTCTTACAGCCTACCGGGAACATGTCTTCCAAAGGCCTGTGAAACGCAGTTTCTCTGCTGGCGTGATCTGGCTGAAGTAGGACTTCTGCTCTGGGTGTGCTACTTTGCCCTAGAGCTGAAAGGCACAACGTGCAGGCTTCTTTCCAAAGGGCGAGTTGGGCCCCACAGTATCTTGCTTTCAGCTCTTTGGGAAGCTAAGAAACAACTCGCTCTGCACAGTGCTCTTACAGCCTATTGGGAACATCTCTTCCAAAGGCCTGTGAAACGCAGTGTCTGTGCAGGCCTGATCTGGCTGAAGTAGGACTTCTGCTCTGGGTGTGCTACTTTGCCCTAGAGCTGAAAGGCACAACGTGCAGGCTTCTTTCCAAAGGGCGAGTTGGGCCCCACAGCATCTTGCTTCCAGCTCTTTGGGAAGCTAAGAAACAACTCGCTCTGCACAGTGCTCTTACAGCCTACGGGGAACATCTCTTCCAAAGGCCTCTGAAACGCAGTTTCTTTGCAGGCCTGATCTGGCTGAAGTAGGACTTCTGCTCTGGGTGTGCTACTTTGCCCTAGAGCTGAAAGGCACAACGTGCAGGCTTCTTTCCAAAGGGCGAGTTGGGCCCCACAGCATCTTGCTTCCAGCTCTTTGGGAAGCTAAGAAACAACTCGCTCTGCACAGTGCTCTTACAGCCTAGTGGGAACATGTCTTCCAAAGGCCTGTGAAACGCAGTTTCTTTGCAGGCCTGATCTGGCTGAAGTAGGACTTCTGCTCTGGGTGTGCTACTTTGCCCTAGAGCTGAAAGGCACAACGTGCAGGCTTCTTTCCAAAGGGCGAGTTGGGCCCCACAGCATCTTGCTTCCAGCTCTTTGCGATGCTAAGAAACAACTCGCTCTGCACAGTGCTCTTACAGCCTACCGGGAACATCTCTTCCAAAGGCCTGTGAAACGCAGTTTCTTTGCAGGCCTGATCTGGCTGAAGTAGGACTTCTGCTCTGGGTGTGCTACTTTGCCCTAGAGCTGAAAGGCACAACGTGCAGGCTTCTTTCCAAAGGGTGAGTTGGGCCCCACAGCATCTTGCTTCCAGCTCTTTGGGAAGCTAAGAAACAACTCGCTCTGCACAGTGCTCTTACAGCCTACCGGGAACATGTCTTCCAAAGGCCTGTGAAACGCAGTTTCTTTGCAGGCGTGATCTGGCTGAAGTAGGACTTCTGCTCTGGGTGTGCTACTTTGCCCTAGAGCTGAAAGGCACAACGTGCAGGCTTCTTTCCAAAGGGCGAGTTGGGCCCCACAGCATCTTGCTTCCAGCTCTTTGGGAAGCTAAGAAACAACTCGCTCTGCACAGTGCTCTTACAGCCTACCGGGAACATGTCTTCCAAAGGCCTGTGAAACGCAGTTTCTTTGCAGGCCTGATCTGGCTGAAGTAGGACTTCTGCTCTGGGTGTGCTACTTTGCCCTAGAGCTGAAAGGCACAACGTGCAGGCTTCTTTCCAAAGGGCGAGTTGGGCCCCATAGCATCTTGCTTTCAGCTCTTTGGGAAGCTAAGAAACAACTCGCTCTGCACAGTGCTTTTGCAGCCTAGTGGGAACATCTCTTCCAAAGGCCTGTGAAACGCAGTTTCTTTGCAGGCCTGATCTGTCTGAAGTAGGACTTCTGCTCTGGGTGTGCTACTTTGCCCTAGAGCTGAAAGGCACAACGTGCAGGCTTCTTTCCAAAGGGCGAGTTGGGCCCCACAGCATCTTGCTTCAAGCTCTTTGGGAAGCTCAGAAACAACTCGCTCTGCACAGTGCTCTTACAGCCTACCGGGAACATGTCTTCCAAAGGCCTGTGAAACGCAGTTTCTTTGCAGGCCTGATCTGGCTGAAGTAGGACTTCTGCTCTGGGTGTGCTACTTTGCCCTAGAGCTGAAAGGCACAACGTGCAGGCTTCTTTCCAAAGGGCGAGTTGGGCCCCACAGCATCTTGCTTCCAGCTCTTTGGGAAGCTAAGAAACAACTCGCTCTGCACAGTGCTCTTAAAGCCTACCGGGAACATGTCTTCCAAAGGCCTGTGAAACGCAGTTTCTTTGCAGGCCTGATCTGGCTGAAGTAGGACTTCTGCTCTGGGTGTGCTACTTTGCCCTAGAGCTGAAAGGCACAACGTGCAGGCTTCTTTCCAAAGGGCGAGTTGGGCCCCACAGTATCTTGCTTTCAGCTCTTTGGGAAGCTAAGAAACAACTCGCTCTGCACAGTGCTCTTACAGCCTATTGGGAACATCTCTTCCAAAGGCCTGTGAAACGCAGTTTCTGTGCAGGCCTGATCTGGCTGAAGTAGGACTTCTGCTCTGGGTGTGCTACTTTGCCCTAGAGCTGAAAGGCACAACGTGCAGGCTTCTTTCCAAAGGGCGAGTTGGGCCCCACAGCATCTTGCTTCCAGCTCTTTGGGAAGCTAAGAAACAACTCGCTCTGCAGAGTGCTCTTACAGCCTACCGGGAACATCTCTTCCAAAGGCCTGTGAATCGCAGTTTCTTTGCAGGCCTGATCTGGCTGAAGTAGGACTTCTGCTCTGGGTGTGCTACTTTGCCCTAGAGCTGAAAGGCACAACGTGCAGGCTTCTTTCCAAAGGGCGAGTTGGGCCCCACAGCATCTTGCTTCCAGCTCTTTGGGAAGCTAAGAAACAACTCGCTCTGCAGAGTGCTCTTACAGCCTACCGGGAACATCTCTTCCAAAGGCCTGTGAATCGCAGTTTCTTTGCAGGCCTGATCTGGCTGAAGTAGGACTTCTGCTCTGGGTGTGCTACTTTGCCCTAGAGCTGAAAGGCACAACGTGCAGGCTTCTTTCCAAAGGGCGAGTTGGGCCCCACAGCATCTTGCTTCCAGCTCTTTGGGAAGCTAAGAAACAACTCGCTCTGCACAGTGCTCTTGCAGCCTAGTGGGAACATCTCTTCCAAAGGCCTGTGAAACGCAGTTTCTTTGCAGGCCTGATCTGGCTGAAGTAGGACTTCTGCTCTGGGTGTGCTACTTTGCCCTAGAGCTGAAAGGCACAACGTGCAGGCTTCTTTCCAAAGGGCGAGTTGGGCCCCACAGCATCTTGCTTCCAGCTCTTTGGGAAGCTAAGAAACAACTCGCTCTGCACAGTGCTCTTACAGCCTACCGGGAACATCTCTTCCAAAGGCCTGTGAAACGCAGTTTCTTTGCAGGCCTGATCTGGCTGAAGTAGGACTTCTGCTCTGGGTGTGCTACTTTGCCCTAGAGCTGAAAGGCACAACGTGCAGGCTTCTTTCCAATGGGCGAGTTGGGCCCCACAGTATCTTGCTTTCAGCTCTTTGGGAAGCTAAGAAACAACTCGCTCTGCACAGTGCTCTTACAGCCTATTGGGAACATCTCTTCCAAAGGCCTGTGAAACGCAGTTTCTGTGCAGGCCTGATCTGGCTGAAGTAGGACTTCTGCTCTGGGTGTGCTACTTTGCCCTAGAGCTGAAAGGCACAACGTGCAGGCTTCTTTCCAAAGGGCGAGTTGGGCCCCACAGCATCTTGCTTCCAGCTCTTTGGGAAGCTAAGAAACAACTCGCTCTGCAGAGTGCTCTTACAGCCTACCGGGAACATCTCTTCCAAAGGCCTGTGAATCGCAGTTTCTTTGCAGGCCTGATCTGGCTGAAGTAGGACTTCTGCTCTGGGTGTGCTACTTTGCCCTAGAGCTGAAAGGCACAACGTGCAGGCTTCTTTCCAAAGGGCGAGTTGGGCCCCACAGCATCTTGCTTCCAGCTCTTTGGGAAGCTAAGAAACAACTCGCTCTGCAGAGTGCTCTTACAGCCTACCGGGAACATCTCTTCCAAAGGCCTGTGAATCGCAGTTTCTTTGCAGGCCTGATCTGGCTGAAGTAGGACTTCTGCTCTGGGTGTGCTACTTTGCCCTAGAGCTGAAAGGCACAACGTGCAGGCTTCTTTCCAAAGGGCGAGTTGGGCCCCACAGCATCTTGCTTCCAGCTCTTTGGGAAGCTAAGAAACAACTCGCTCTGCACAGTGCTCTTGCAGCCTAGTGGGAACATCTCTTCCAAAGGCCTGTGAAACGCAGTTTCTTTGCAGGCCTGATCTGGCTGAAGTAGGACTTCTGCTCTGGGTGTGCTACTTTGCCCTAGAGCTGAAAGGCACAACGTGCAGGCTTCTTTCCAAAGGGCGAGTTGGGCCCCACAGCATCTTGCTTCCAGCTCTTTGGGAAGCTAAGAAACAACTCGCTCTGCACAGTGCTCTTACAGCCTACCGGGAACATCTCTTCCAAAGGCCTGTGAAACGCAGTTTCTTTGCAGGCCTGATCTGGCTGAAGTAGGACTTCTGCTCTGGGTGTGCTACTTTGCCCTAGAGATGAAAGGCACAACGTGCAGGCTTCTTTCCAAAGGGCGAGTTGGGCCCCACAGCATCTTGCTTCCAGCTCTTTGGGAAGCTAAGAAACAACTCGCTCTGCACAGTGCTCTTACAGCCTACCGGGAACATGTCTTCCAAAGGCCTGTGAAACGCAGTTTCTGTGCAGGCCTGATCTGGCTGAAGTAGGACTTCTGCTCTGGGTGTGCTACTTTGCCCTAGAGCTGAAAGGCACAACGTGCAGGCTTCTTTCCAAAGGGCGAGTTGGGCCCCACAGCATCTTGCTTCCAGCTCTTTGGGAAGCTAAGAAACAACTCGCTCTGCACAGTGCTCCTACAGCCTACCGGGAACATGTCTTCCAAAGGCCTGTGAAACGCAGTTTCTTTGCAGGCGTGATCTGGCTGAAGTAGGACTTCTGCTCTGGGTGTGATACTTTGCCCTAGAGCTGAAAGGCACAACGTGCAGGCTTCTTTCCAAAGGGCAGTTGGGCCCCACAGCATCTTGCTTCCAGCTCTTTGGGAAGCTAAGAAACAACTCGCTCTGCACAGTGCTCTTACAGCCTACCGGGAACATGTCTTCCAAAGGCCTGTGAAACGCAGTTTCTGTGCAGGCCTGATCTGGCTGAAGTAGGACTTCTGCTCTGGGTGTGCTACTTTGCCCTAGAGCTGAAAGGCACAACGTGCAGGCTTCTTTCCAAAGGGCGAGTTGGGCCCCACAGCATCTTGCTTCCAGCTCTTTGGGAAGCTAAGAAACAACTCGCTCTGCACAGTGCTCTTACAGCCTAGTTGGAACATCTCTTCCAAAGGCCTGTGAAACGCAGTTTCTTTGCAGGCCTGATCTGGCTGAAGTAGGACTTCTGCTCTGGGTGTGCTACTTTGTCCTAGAGCTGAAAGGCACAACGTGCAGGCTTCTTTCCAAAGGGCGAGTTGGGCCCCACAGCATCTTGCTTCCAGCTCTTTGGGAAGCTAAGAAACAACTCGCTCTGCACAGTGCTCTTACAGCCTACCGGGAACATGTCTTCCAAAGGCCTGTGAAACGCAGTTTCTTTGCAGGCCTGATCTGGCTGAAGTAGGACTTCTGCTCTGGGTGTGCTACTTTGCCCTAGAGCTGAAAGGCACAACGTGCAGGCTTCTTTCCAAAGGGCGAGTTGGGCCCCACAGCATCTTGCTTCCAGCTCTTTGGGAAGCTAAGAAACAACTCGCTCTGCACAGTGCTCTTACAGCCTAGTGGGAACATCTCTTCCAAAGGCCTGTGAAACGCAGTTTCTTTGCAGGCCTGATCTGGCTGAAGTAGGACTTCTGCTCTGGGTGTGCTACTTTGCCCTAGAGCTGAAAGGCACAACGTGCAGGCTTCTTTCCAAAGGGCGAGTTGGGCCCCACAGCATCTTGCTTCCAGCTCTTTGGGAAGCTAAGAAACAACTCGCTCTGCACAGTGCTCTTACAGCCTACGGGGAACATCTCTTCCAAAGGCCTGTGAAACGCAGTTTCTTTGCAGGCCTGATCTGGCTGAAGTAGGACATCTGCTCTGGGTGTGCTACTTTGCCCTAGAGCTGAAAGGCACAACGTGCAGGCTTCTTTCCAAAGGGCGAGTTGGGCCCCACAGCATCTTGCTTCCAGCTCTTTGGGAAGCTAAGAAACAACTCGCTCTGCACAGTGCTCTTACAGCCTACCGGGAACATGTCTTCCAAAGGCCTGTGAAACGCAGTTTCTTTGCAGGCCTGATCTGGCTGAAGTAGGACTTCTGCTCTGGGTGTGCTACTTTGCCCTAGAGCTGAAAGGCACAACGTGCAGGCTTCTTTCCAAAGGGCGAGTTGGGTCCCACAGCATCTTGCTTCCAGCTCTTTGGGAAGCTAAGAAACAACTCGCTCTGCACAGTGCTCTTACAGCCTACGGGGAACATCTCTTCCAAAGGCCTGTGAAACGCAGTTTCTTTGCAGGCCTGATCTGGCTGAAGTAGGACTTCTGCTCTGGGTGTGCTACTTTGCCCTAGAGCTGAAAGGCACAACGTGCAGGCTTCTTTCCAAAGGGCGAGTTGGGCCCCACAGCATCTTGCTTCCAGCTCTTTGGGAAGCTAAGAAACAACTCGCTCTGCACAGTGCTCTTACAGCCTACCGGGAACATCTCTTCCAACGGCCAGTGAAACGCAGTTTCTTTGCAGGCCTGATCTGGCTGAAGTAGGACTTCTGCTCTGGGTGTGCTACTTTGCCCTAGAGCTGAAAGGCACAACGTGCAGGCTTCTTTCCAAAGGGCGAGTTGGGCCCCACAGCATCTTGCTTCCAGCTCTTTGGGAAGCTAAGAAACAACTCGCTCTGCACAGTGCTCTTACAGCCTACCGGGAACATGTCTTCCAAAGGCCTGTGAAACGCAGTTTCTTTGCAGGCCTGATCTGGCTGAAGTAGGACTTCTGCTCAGGGTGTGCTACTTTGCCCTAGAGCTGAAAGGCACAACGTGCGGGCTTCTTTCCAAAGGGTGAGTTGGGTCCCACAGCATCTTGCTTCCAGCTCTTTGGGAAGCTAAGAAACAACTCGCTCTGCACAGTGCTCTTACAGCCTACGGGGAACATCTCTTCCAAAGGCCTGTGAAACGCAGTTTCTTTGCAGGCCTGATCTGGCTGAAGTAGGACTTCTGCTCTGGGTGTGCTACTTTGCCCTAGAGCTGAAAGGCACAACGTGCAGGCTTCTTTCCAAAGGGCGAGTTGGGCCCCACAGCATCTTGCTTCCAGCTCTTTGGGAAGGTAAGAAACAACTCGCTCTGCACAGTGCTCTTACAGCCTACGGGGAACATCTCTTCCAAAGGCCTGTGAAACGCAGTTTCTTTGCAGGCCTGATCTGGCTGAAGTAGGACTTCTGCTCTGGGTGTGCTACTTTGCCCTAGAGCTGAAAGGCACAACGTGCAGGCTTCTCTCCAAAGGGCGAGTTGGGCCCCACAGCATCCTGCTTCCAGCTCTTTGGGAAGCTAAGAAACAACTCGCTCTGCACAGTGCTCTTACAGCCTACCGGGAACATGTCTTCCAAAGGCCTGTGAAACGCAGTTTCTTTGCAGGCCTGATCTGGCTGAAGTAGGACTTCTGCTCTGGGTGTGCTACTTTGCCCTAGAGCTGAAAGGCACAACGTGCAGGCTTCTTTCCAAAGGGCGAGTTGGGCCCCACAGCATCTTGCTTCCAGCTCTTTGGGAAGCTAAGAAACAACTCGCTCTGCACAGTGCTCTTACAGCCTACCCTGAACATCTTTCCAAAGGCCTGTGAAACGCAGTTTCTTTGCAGGCCTGATCTGGCTGAAGTAGGACTTCTGCTCTGGGTGTGCTACTTTGCCCTAGAGCTGAAAGGCACAACGTGCAGACTTCTTTCCAAAGGGCGAGTTGGGCCCCACAGCATCTTGCTTCCAGCTCTTTGGGAAGCTAAGAAACAACTCGCTCTGCACAGTGCTCTTACAGCCTAGTTGGAACATCTCTTCCAAAGGCCTGTGAAACGCAGTTTCTTTGCAGGCCTGATCTGGCTGAAGTAGGACTTCTGCTCTGGGTGTGCTACTTTGCCCTAGAGCTGAAAGGCACAACGTGCAGGCTTCTTTCCAAAGGGCGAGTTGGGCCCCACAGCATCTTGCTTCCAGCTCTTTGGGAAGCTAAGAAACAACTCGCTCTGCACAGTGCTCTTACAGCCTACCCGGAACATCTCTTCCAAAGGCCTGTGAAACGCAGTTTCTTTGCAGGTCTGATCTGGCTGAAGTAGGACTTCTGCTCTGGGTGTGCTACTTTGCCCTAGAGCTGAAAGGCACAACGTGCAGGCTTCTTTCCAAAGGGCGAGTTGGGCCCCACAGCATCTTGCTTCCAGCTCTTTGGGAAGCTAAGAAACAACTCGCTCTGCACAGTGCTCTTACAGCCTACGGGGAACATCTCTTCCAAAGGCCTGTGAAACGCAGTTTCTTTGCAGGCCTGATCTGGCTGAAGTAGGACTTCTGCTCTGGGTGTGCTACTTTGCCCTAGAGCTGAAAGGCACAACGTGCAGGCTTCTTTCCAAAGGGCGAGTTGGGCCCCACAGCATCTTGCTTCCAGCTCTTTGGGAAGCTAAGAAACAACTCGCTCTGCACAGTGCTCTTACAGCCTACGGGGAACATCTCTTCCAAAGGCCTGTGAAACGCAGTTTCTTTGCAGGCCTGATCTGGCTGAAGTAGGACATCTGCTCTGGGTGTGCTACTTTGCCCTAGAGCTGAAAGGCACAACGTGCAGGCTTCTTTCCAAAGGGCGAGTTGGGCCCCACAGCATCTTGCTTCCAGCTCTTTGGGAAGCTAAGAAACAACTCGCTCTGCACAGTGCTCTTACAGCCTACCGGGAACATGTCTTCCAAAGGCCTGTGAAACGCAGTTTCTGTGCAGGCCTGATCTGGCTGAAGTAGGACTTCTGCTCTGGGTGTGCTACTTTGCCCTAGAGCTGAAAGGCACAACGTGCAGGCTTCTTTCCAAAGGGCGAGTTGGGTCCCACAGCATCTTGCTTCCAGCTCTTTGGGAAGCTAAGAAACAACTCGCTCTGCACAGTGCTCTTACAGCCTACGGGGAACATCTCTTCCAAAGGCCTGTGAAACGCAGTTTCTTTGCAGGCCTGATCAGGCTGAAGTAGGACTTCTGCTCTGGGTGTGCTACTTTGCCCTAGAGCTGAAAGGCACAACGTTCAGGCTTCTTTCCAAAGGGCGAGTTGGGCCCCACAGCATCTTGCTTCCAGCTCTTTGGGAAGCTAAGAAACAACTCGCTCTGCACAGTGCTCTTACAGCCTACCGGGAACATCTCTTCCAACGGCCAGTGAAACGCAGTTTCTTTGCAGGCCTGATCTGGCTGAAGTAGGACTTCTGCTCTGGGTGTGCTACTTTGCCCTAGAGCTGAAAGGCACAACGTGCAGGCTTCTTTCCAAAGGGCGAGTTGGGCCCCACAGCATCTTGCTTCCAGCTCTTTGGGAAGCTAAGAAACAACTCGCTCTGCACAGTGCTCTTACAGCCTACCGGGAACATGTCTTCCAAAGGCCTGTGAAACGCAGTTTCTTTGCAGGCCTGATCTGGCTGAAGTAGGACTTCTGCTCAGGGTGTGCTACTTTGCCCTAGAGCTGAAAGGCACAACGTGCGGGCTTCTTTCCAAAGGGTGAGTTGGGTCCCACAGCATCTTGCTTCCAGCTCTTTGGGAAGCTAAGAAACAACTCGCTCTGCACAGTGCTCTTACAGCCTACGGGGAACATCTCTTCCAAAGGCCTGTGAAACGCAGTTTCTTTGCAGGCCTGATCTGGCTGAAGTAGGACTTCTGCTCTGGGTGTGCTACTTTGCCCTAGAGCTGAAAGGCACAACGTGCAGGCTTCTTTCCAAAGGGCGAGTTGGGCCCCACAGCATCTTGCTTCCAGCTCTTTGGGAAGCTAAGAAACAACTCGCTCTGCACAGTGCTCTTACAGCCTAGTGGGAGCATCTCTTCCAAAGGTCTGTGAAACGCAGTTTCTTTGCAGGCCTGATCTGGCTGAAGTAGGACTTCTGCTCTGGGTGTGCTACTTTGCCCTAGAGCTGAAAGGCACAACGTGCAGGCTTCTTTCCAAAGGGCGAGTTGGGCCCCACAGCATCTTGCTTCCAGCTCTTTGGGAAGCTAAGAAACAACTCGCTCTGCACAGTGCTCTTACAGCCTACCGGGAACATGTCTTCCAAAGGCCTGTGAAACGCAGTTTCTTTGAAGGCCTGATCTGGCTGAAGTAGGACTTCTGCTCTGGGTGTGCTACTTTGCCCTAGAGCTGAAAGGCACAACGTGCAGGCTTCTTTCCAAAGGGCGAGTTGGGCCCCACAGCATCTTGCTTCCAGCTCTTTGGGAAGCTAAGAAACAACTCGCTCTGCACAGTGCTCTTACAACCTACCGGGAACATGTCTTCCAAAGGCCTGTGAAACGCAGTTTCTTTGCAGGCCTGATCTGGCTGAAGTAGGACTTCTGCTCTGGGTGTGCTACTTTGCCCTAGAGCTGAAAGGCACAACGTGCAGGCTTCTTTCAAAAGGGCGAGTTGGGCCCCACAGCATCTTGCTTCCAGCTCTTTGGGAAGCTAAGAAACAACTCGCTCTGCACAGTGCTCTTACAGCCTACCGGGAACATGTCTTGCAAAGGCCTGTGAAACGCAGTTTCTTTGCAGGCCTGATCTGGCTGAAGTAGGACTTCTGCTCTGGGTGTGCTACTTTGCCCTAGAGCTGAAAGGCACAACGTGCAGGCTTCTTTCCAAAGGGAGAGTTGGGCCCCACAGCATCTTGCTTCCAGCTCTTTGGGAAGCTAAGAAACAACTCGCTCTGCACAGTGCTCTTACAGCCTACCGGGAACATGTCTTCCAAAGGCCTGTGAAACGCAGTTTCTTTGCAGGCCTGATCTGGCTGAAGTAGGACTTCTGCTCTGGGTGTGCTACTTTGCCCTAGAGCTGAAAGGCACAACGTGCAGGCTTCTTTCCAAAGGGCGAGTTGGGCCCCACAGCATCTTGCTTCCAGCTCTTTGGGAAGCTAAGAAACAACTCGCTCTGCACAGTGCTCTTACAGCCTATTGGGAACATCTCTTCCAAAGGCCTGTGAAACGCAGTTTCTGTGCAGGCCTGATCTGGCTGAAGTAGGACTTCTGCTCTGGGTGTGCTACTTTGCCCTAGAGCTGAAAGGCACAACGTGCAGGCTTCTTTCCAAAGGGCGAGTTGGGCCCCACAGTATCTTGCTTCCAGCTCTTTGGGAAGCTAAGAAACAACTCGCTCTGCACAGTGCTCTTACAGCCTACGGGGAACATCTCTTCCAAAGGCCTGTGAAACGCAGTTTCTTTGCAGGCCTGATCTGGCTGAAGTAGGACTTCTGCTCTGGGTGTGCTACTTTGCCCTAGAGCTGAAAGGCACAACGTGCAGGCTTCTTTCCAAAGGGCGAGTTGGGCCCCACTGCATCTTGCTTCCAGCTCTTTGGGAAGCTAAGAAACAACTCGCTCTGCACAGTGCTCTTACAGCCTACCGGGAACATGTCTTCCAAAGGCCTGTGAAACGCAGTTTCTTTGCAGGCCTGATCTGGCTGAAGTAGGACTTCTGCTCAGGGTGTGCTACTTTGCCCTAGAGCTGAAAGGCACAACGTGCGGGCTTCTTTCCAAAGGGTGAGTTGGGTCCCACAGCATCTTGCTTCCAGCTCTTTGGGAAGCTAAGAAACAACTCGCTCTGCACAGTGCTCTTACAGCCTACGGGGAACATGTCTTCCAAAGGCCTGTGAAACGCAGTTTCTTTGCAGGCCTGATCTGGCTGAAGTAGGACTTCTGCTCTGGGTGTGCTACTTTGCCCTAGAGCTGAAAGGCACAACGTGCAGGCTTTTCCAAAGGGCGAGTTGGGCCCCACAGCATCTTGCTTCCAGCTCTTTGGGAAGCTAAGAAACAACTCGCTCTGCACAGTGCTCTTACAGTCTAGTGGGAGCATCTCTTCCAAAGGTCTGTGAAACGCAGTTTCTTTGCAGGCCTGATCTGGCTGAAGTAGGACTTCTGCTCTGGGTGTGCTACTTTGCCCTAGAGCTGAAAGGCACAACGTGCAGGCTTCTTTCCAAAGGGCGAGTTGGGCCCCACAGCATCTTGCTTCCAGCTCTTTGGGAAGCTAAGAAACAACTCGCTCTGCACAGTGCTCTTACAGCCTACCGGGAACATGTCTTCCAAAGGCCTGTGAAACGCAGTTTCTTTGAAGGCCTGATCTGGCTGAAGTAGGACTTCTGCTCTGGGTGTGCTACTTTGCCCTAGAGCTGAAAGGCACAACGTGCAGGCTTCTTTCCAAAGGGCGAGTTGGGCCCCACAGCATCTTGCTTCCAGCTCTTTGGGAAGCTAAGAAACAACTCGCTCTGCACAGTGCTCTTACAACCTACCGGGAACATGTCTTCCAAAGGCCTGTGAAACGCAGTTTCTTTGCAGGCCTGATCTGGCTGAAGTAGGACTTCTGCTCTGGGTGTGCTACTTTGCCCTAGAGCTGAAAGGCACAACGTGCAGGCTTCTTTCAAAAGGGCGAGTTGGGCCCCACAGCATCTTGCTTCCAGCTCTTTGGGAAGCTAAGAAACAACTCGCTCTGCACAGTGCTCTTACAGCCTACCGGGAACATGTCTTGCAAAGGCCTGTGAAACGCAGTTTCTTTGCAGGCCTGATCTGGCTGAAGTAGGACTTCTGCTCTGGGTGTGCTACTTTGCCCTAGAGCTGAAAGGCACAACGTGCAGGCTTCTTTCCAAAGGGCGAGTTGGGCCCCACAGCATCTTGCTTCCAGCTCTTTGGGAAGCTAAGAAACAACTCGCTCTGCACAGTGCTCTTACAGCCTACCGGGAACATCTCTTCCAACGGCCAGTGAAACGCAGTTTCTTTGCAGGCCTGATCTGGCTGAAGTAGGACTTCTGCTCTGGGTGTGCTACTTTGCCCTAGAGCTGAAAGGCACAACGTGCAGGCTTCTTTCCAAAGGGCGAGTTGGGCCCCACAGCATCTTGCTTCCAGCTCTTTGGGAAGCTAAGAAACAACTCGCTCTGCACAGTGCTCTTACAGCCTACCGGGAACATGTCTTCCAAAGGCCTGTGAAACGCAGTTTCTTTGCAGGCCTGATCTGGCTGAAGTAGGACTTCTGCTCAGGGTGTGCTACTTTGCCCTAGAGCTGAAAGGCACAACGTGCGGGCTTCTTTCCAAAGGGTGAGTTGGGTCCCACAGCATCTTGCTTCCAGCTCTTTGGGAAGCTAAGAAACAACTCGCTCTGCACAGTGCTCTTACAGCCTACGGGGAACATCTCTTCCAAAGGCCTGTGAAACGCAGTTTCTTTGCAGGCCTGATCTGGCTGAAGTAGGACTTCTGCTCTGGGTGTGCTACTTTGCCCTAGAGCTGAAAGGCACAACGTGCAGGCTTCTTTCCAAAGGGCGAGTTGGGCCCCACAGCATCTTGCTTCCAGCTCTTTGGGAAGCTAAGAAACAACTCGCTCTGCACAGTGCTCTTACAGCCTAGTGGGAGCATCTCTTCCAAAGGTCTGTGAAACGCAGTTTCTTTGCAGGCCTGATCTGGCTGAAGTAGGACTTCTGCTCTGGGTGTGCTACTTTGCCCTAGAGCTGAAAGGCACAACGTGCAGGCTTCTTTCCAAAGGGCGAGTTGGGCCCCACAGCATCTTGCTTCCAGCTCTTTGGGAAGCTAAGAAACAACTCGCTCTGCACAGTGCTCTTACAGCCTACCGGGAACATGTCTTCCAAAGGCCTGTGAAACGCAGTTTCTTTGAAGGCCTGATCTGGCTGAAGTAGGACTTCTGCTCTGGGTGTGCTACTTTGCCCTAGAGCTGAAAGGCACAACGTGCAGGCTTCTTTCCAAAGGGCGAGTTGGGCCCCACAGCATCTTGCTTCCAGCTCTTTGGGAAGCTAAGAAACAACTCGCTCTGCACAGTGCTCTTACAACCTACCGGGAACATGTCTTCCAAAGGCCTGTGAAACGCAGTTTCTTTGCAGGCCTGATCTGGCTGAAGTAGGACTTCTGCTCTGGGTGTGCTACTTTGCCCTAGAGCTGAAAGGCACAACGTGCAGGCTTCTTTCAAAAGGGCGAGTTGGGCCCCACAGCATCTTGCTTCCAGCTCTTTGGGAAGCTAAGAAACAACTCGCTCTGCACAGTGCTCTTACAGCCTACCGGGAACATGTCTTGCAAAGGCCTGTGAAACGCAGTTTCTTTGCAGGCCTGATCTGGCTGAAGTAGGACTTCTGCTCTGGGTGTGCTACTTTGCCCTAGAGCTGAAAGGCACAACGTGCAGGCTTCTTTCCAAAGGGAGAGTTGGGCCCCACAGCATCTTGCTTCCAGCTCTTTGGGAAGCTAAGAAACAACTCGCTCTGCACAGTGCTCTTACAGCCTACCGGGAACATGTCTTCCAAAGGCCTGTGAAACGCAGTTTCTTTGCAGGCCTGATCTGGCTGAAGTAGGACTTCTGCTCTGGGTGTGCTACTTTGCCCTAGAGCTGAAAGGCACAACGTGCAGGCTTCTTTCCAAAGGGCGAGTTGGGCCCCACAGCATCTTGCTTCCAGCTCTTTGGGAAGCTAAGAAACAACTCGCTCTGCACAGTGCTCTTACAGCCTATTGGGAACATCTCTTCCAAAGGCCTGTGAAACGCAGTTTCTGTGCAGGCCTGATCTGGCTGAAGTAGGACTTCTGCTCTGGGTGTGCTACTTTGCCCTAGAGCTGAAAGGCACAACGTGCAGGCTTCTTTCCAAAGGGCGAGTTGGGCCCCACAGTATCTTGCTTCCAGCTCTTTGGGAAGCTAAGAAACAACTCGCTCTGCACAGTGCTCTTACAGCCTACGGGGAACATCTCTTCCAAAGGCCTGTGAAACGCAGTTTCTTTGCAGGCCTGATCTGGCTGAAGTAGGACTTCTGCTCTGGGTGTGCTACTTTGCCCTAGAGCTGAAAGGCACAACGTGCAGGCTTCTTTCCAAAGGGCGAGTTGGGCCCCACTGCATCTTGCTTCCAGCTCTTTGGGAAGCTAAGAAACAACTCGCTCTGCACAGTGCTCTTACAGCCTACCGGGAACATGTCTTCCAAAGGCCTGTGAAACGCAGTTTCTTTGCAGGCCTGATCTGGCTGAAGTAGGACTTCTGCTCAGGGTGTGCTACTTTGCCCTAGAGCTGAAAGGCACAACGTGCGGGCTTCTTTCCAAAGGGTGAGTTGGGTCCCACAGCATCTTGCTTCCAGCTCTTTGGGAAGCTAAGAAACAACTCGCTCTGCACAGTGCTCTTACAGCCTACGGGGAACATGTCTTCCAAAGGCCTGTGAAACGCAGTTTCTTTGCAGGCCTGATCTGGCTGAAGTAGGACTTCTGCTCTGGGTGTGCTACTTTGCCCTAGAGCTGAAAGGCACAACGTGCAGGCTTCTTTCCAAAGGGCGAGTTGGGCCCCACAGCATCTTGCTTCCAGCTCTTTGGGAAGCTAAGAAACAACTCGCTCTGCACAGTGCTCTTACAGCCTAGTGGGAGCATCTCTTCCAAAGGTCTGTGAAACGCAGTTTCTTTGCAGGCCTGATCTGGCTGAAGTAGGACTTCTGCTCTGGGTGTGCTACTTTGCCCTAGAGCTGAAAGGCACAACGTGCAGGCTTCTTTCCAAAGGGCGAGTTGGGCCCCACAGCATCTTGCTTCCAGCTCTTTGGGAAGCTAAGAAACAACTCGCTCTGCACAGTGCTCTTACAGCCTACCGGGAACATGTCTTCCAAAGGCCTGTGAAACGCAGTTTCTTTGAAGGCCTGATCTGGCTGAAGTAGGACTTCTGCTCTGGGTGTGCTACTTTGCCCTAGAGCTGAAAGGCACAACGTGCAGGCTTCTTTCCAAAGGGCGAGTTGGGATCCACAGCATCTTGCTTCCAGCTCTTTGGGAAGCTAAGAAACAACTCGCTCTGCACAGTGCTCTTACAACCTACCGGGAACATGTCTTCCAAAGGCCTGTGAAACGCAGTTTCTTTGCAGGCCTGATCTGGCTGAAGTAGGACTTCTGCTCTGGGTGTGCTACTTTGCCCTAGAGCTGAAAGGCACAACGTGCAGGCTTCTTTCAAAAGGGCGAGTTGGGCCCCACAGCATCTTGCTTCCAGCTCTTTGGGAAGCTAAGAAACTACTCGCTCTGCACAGTGCTCTTACAGCCTACCGGGAACATGTCTTGCAAAGGCCTGTGAAACGCAGTTTCTTTGCAGGCCTGATCTGGCTGAAGTAGGACTTCTGCTCTGGGTGTGCTACTTTGCCCTAGAGCTGAAAGGCACAACGTGCAGGCTTCTTTCCAAAGGGCGAGTTGGGCCCCACAGCATCTTGCTTCCAGCTCTTTGGGAAGCTAAGAAACAACTCGCTCTGCACAGTGCTCTTACAGCCTACCGGGAACATGTCTTCCAAAGGCCTGTGAAACGCAGTTTCTTTGCAGGCCTGATCTGGCTGAAGTAGGACTTCTGCTCTGGGTGTGCTACTTTGCCCTAGAGCTGAAAGGCACAACGTGCAGGCTTCTTTCCAAAGGGCGAGTTGGGCCCCACAGCATCTTGCTTCCAGCTCTTTGGGAAGCTAAGAAACAACTCGCTCTGCACAGTGCTCTTACAGCCTATTGGGAACATCTCTTCCAAAGGCCTGTGAAACGCAGTTTCTGTGCAGGCCTGATCTGGCTGAAGTAGGACTTCTGCTCTGGGTGTGCTACTTTGCCCTACAGCTGAAAGGCACAACGTGCAGGCTTCTTTCCAAAGGGCGAGTTGGGCCCCACTGCATCTTGCTTCCAGCTCTTTGGGAAGCTAAGAAACAACTCGCTCTGCACAGTGCTCTTACAGCCTACGGGGAACATCTCTTCCAAAGGCCTGTGAAACGCAGTTTCTTTGCAGGCCTGATCTGGCTGAAGTAGGACTTCTGCTCTGGGTGTGCTACTTTGCCCTAGAGCTGAAAGGCACAACGTGCAGGCTTCTTTCCAAAGGGCGAGTTGGGCCCCACAGCATCTTGCTTTCAGCTCTTTGGGAAGCTAAGAAACAACTCGCTCTGCACAGTGCTTTTGCAGCCTAGTGGGAACATCTCTTCCAAAGGCCTGTGAAACGCAGTTTCTTTGCAGGCCTGATCTGTCTGAAGTAGGACTTCTGCTCTGGGTGTGCTACTTTGCCCTAGAGCTGAAAGGCACAACGTGCAGGCTTCTTTCAAAAGGGCGAGTTGGGCCCCACAGCATCTTGCTTCCAGCTCTTTGGGAAGCTCAGAAACAACTCGCTCTGCACAGTGCTCTTACAGCCTACCGGGAACATGTCTTCCAAAGGCCTGTGAAACGCAGTTTCTTTGCAGGCCTGATCTGGCTGAAATAGGACTTCTGCTCTGGGTGTGCTACTTTGCCCTAGAGCTGAAAGGCACAACGTGCAGGCTTCTTTCCAAAGGGCGAGTTGGGCCCCACAGCATCTTGCTTCCAGCTCTTTCGGAAGCTAAGAAACAACTCGCTCTGCACAGTGCTGTTACAGCCTACCGGGAACATGTCTTCCAAAGGCCTGTGAAACGCAGTTTCTTTGCAGGCCTGATCTGGCTGAAGTAGGACTTCTGCTCTAGGTGTGCTACTTTGCCCTAGAGCTGAAAGGCACAACGTGCAGGCTTCTTTCCAAAGGGCGAGTTGGGCCCCACAGGATCTTGCTTCCAGCTCTTTGGGAAGCTAAGAAACAACTCGCTCTGCACAGTGCTCTTACAGCCTACCGGGAACATGTCTTCCAAAGGCCTGTGAAACGCAGTTTCTTTGCAGGCCTGATCTGGCTGAAGTAGGACTTCTGCTCTGGGTGTGCTACTTTGCCCTAGAGCTGAAAGGCACAACGTGCAGGCTTCTTTCCAAAGGGCGAGTTGGGCCCCACAGCATCTTGCTTCCAGCTCTTTGGTAAGCTAAGAAACAACTCGCTCTGCACAGTGCTCTTACAGCCTAGTGGGAACATCTCTTCCAAACGCCTGTGAAACGCAGTTTCTTTGCAGGCCTGATCTGGCTGAAGTAGGACTTCTGCTCTGGGTGTGCTACTTTGCCCTAGAGCTGAAATTCACAACGTGCAGGCTTCTTTCCAAAGGGCGAGTTGGGCCCCACAGCATCTTGCTTCCAGCTCTTTGGGAAGCTAAGAAACAACTCGCTCTGCACAGTGCTCTTACAGCCTAGTGGGAACATCTCTTCCAAAGGCCTCTGAAACGCAGTTTCTTTGCAGGCCTGATCTGGCTGAAGTAGGACTTCTGCTCTGGGTGTGCTACTTTGCCCTAGAGCTGAAAGGCACAACGTGCAGGCTTCTTTCCAAAGGGCGAGTTGGGCCCCACAGCATCTTGCTTCCAGCTCTTTGCGAAGCTAAGAAACAACTCGCTCTGCACAGTGCTCTTACAGCTTACCGGGAACATGTCTTCCAAAGGCCTGTGAAACGCAGTTTCTTTGCAGGCCTGATCTGGCTGAAGTAGGACTTCTGCTCTGGGTGTGCTACTTTGCCCTAGAGCTGAAAGGCACAACGTGCAGGCTTCTTTCCAAAGGGCGAGTTGGGCCCCACAGCATCTTGCTTCCAGCTCTTTGGGAAGCTAAGAAACAACTCGCTCTGCACAGTGCTCTTACAGCCTACCGGGAACATGTCTTCCAAAGGCCTGTGAAACGCAGTTTCTTTGCAGGCGTGATCTGGCTGAAGTAGGACTTCTGCTCTGGGTGTGCTACTTTGCCCTAGAGCTGAAAGGCACAACGTGCAGGCTTCTTTCCAAAGGGCGAGTTGGGCCCCACAGTATCTTGCTTTCAGCTCTTTGGGAAGCTAAGAAACAACTCGCTCTGCACAGTGCTCTTACAGCCTATTGGGAACATGTCTTCCAAAGGCCTGTGAAACGCAGTTTCTGTGCAGGCCTGATCTGGCTGAAGTAGGACTTCTGCTCTGGGTGTGCTACTTTGCCCTAGAGCTGAAAGGCACAACGTGCAGGCTTCTTTCCAAAGGGCGAGTTGGGCCCCACAGCATCTTGCTTCCAGCTCTTTGGGAAGCTGAGAAACAACTCGCTCTGCACAGTGCTCTTACAGCCTACGGGGAACATCTCTTCCAAAGGCCTCTGAAACGCAGTTTCTTTGCAGGCCTGATCTGGCTGAAGTAGGACTTCTGCTCTGGGTGTGCTACTTTGCCCTAGAGCTGAAAGGCACAACGTGCAGGCTTCTTTCCAAAGGGCGAGTTCGGCCCCACAGCATCTTGCTTCCAGCTCTTTGGGAAGCTAAGAAACAACTCGCTCTGCACAGTGCTCTTGCAGCCTAGTGGGAACATCTCTTCCAAAGGCCTGTGAAACGCAGTTTCTTTGCAGGCCTGATATGGCTGAAGTAGGACTTCTGCTCTGGGTGTGCTACTTTGCCCTAGAGCTGAAAGGCACAACGTGCAGGCTTCTTTCCAAAGGGCGAGTTGGGCCCCACAGCATCTTGCTTCCAGCTCTTTGGGAAGCTAAGAAACAACTCGCTCTGCACAGTGCTCTTACAGCCTACCGGGAACATGTCTTCCATAGGCCTGTGAAACGCAGTTTCTTTGCAGGCCTGATCTGGCTGAAGTAGGACTTCTGCTCTGGGTGTGCTACTTTGCCCTAGAGCTGAAAGGCACAACGTGCAGGCTTCTTTCCAAAGGGCGAGTAGGGCCCCACAGCATCTTGCTTCCAGCTCTTTGGGAAGCTAAGAAACAACTCGCTCTGCACAGTGCTCTTACAGCCTACCGGGAACATGTCTTCCAAAGGCCTGTGAAACGCAGTTTCTTGGCAGGCCTGATCTGGCTGAAGTAGGACTTCTGCTCTGGGTGTGCTACTTTGCCCTAGAGCTGAAAGGCACAACGTGCAGGCTTCTTTCCAAAGGGCGAGTTGGGCCCCACAGCATCTTGCTTCCAGCTCTTTGGGAAGCTAAGAAACAACTCGCTCTGCACAGTGCTCTTACAGCCTACCGGGAACATGTCTTGCAAAGGCCTGTGAAACGCAGTTTCTTTGCAGGCCTGATCTGGCTGAAGTAGGACTTCTGCTCTGGGTGTGCTACTTTGCCCTAGAGCTGAAAGGCACAACGTGCAGGCTTCTTTCCAAAGGGAGAGTTGGGCCCCACAGCATCTTGCTTCCAGCTCTTTGGGAAGCTAAGAAACAACTCGCTCTGCACAGTGCTCTTACAGCCTACCGGGAACATGTCTTCCAAAGGCCTGTGAAACGCAGTTTCTCTGCTGGCGTGATCTGGCTGAAGTAGGACTTCTGCTCTGGGTGTGCTACTTTGCCCTAGAGCTGAAAGGCACAACGTGCAGGCTTCTTTCCAAAGGGCGAGTTGGGCCCCACAGTATCTTGCTTTCAGCTCTTTGGGAAGCTAAGAAACAACTCGCTCTGCACAGTGCTCTTACAGCCTATTGGGAACATCTCTTCCAAAGGCCTGTGAAACGCAGTGTCTGTGCAGGCCTGATCTGGCTGAAGTAGGACTTCTGCTCTGGGTGTGCTACTTTGCCCTAGAGCTGAAAGGCACAACGTGCAGGCTTCTTTCCAAAGGGCGAGTTGGGCCCCACAGCATCTTGCTTCCAGCTCTTTGGGAAGCTAAGAAACAACTCGCTCTGCACAGTGCTCTTACAGCCTACGGGGAACATCTCTTCCAAAGGCCTCTGAAACGCAGTTTCTTTGCAGGCCTGATCTGGCTGAAGTAGGACTTCTGCTCTGGGTGTGCTACTTTGCCCTAGAGCTGAAAGGCACAACGTGCAGGCTTCTTTCCAAAGGGCGAGTTGGGCCCCACAGCATCTTGCTTCCAGCTCTTTGGGAAGCTAAGAAACAACTCGCTCTGCACAGTGCTCTTACAGCCTAGTGGGAACATGTCTTCCAAAGGCCTGTGAAACGCAGTTTCTTTGCAGGCCTGATCTGGCTGAAGTAGGACTTCTGCTCTGGGTGTGCTACTTTGCCCTAGAGCTGAAAGGCACAACGTGCAGGCTTCTTTCCAAAGGGCGAGTTGGGCCCCACAGCATCTTGCTTCCAGCTCTTTGCGATGCTAAGAAACAACTCGCTCTGCACAGTGCTCTTACAGCCTAGTTGGAACATCTCTTCCAAAGGCCTGTGAAACGCAGTTTCTTTGCAGGCCTGATCTGGCTGAAGTAGGACTTCTGCTCTGGGTGTGCTACTTTGCCCTAGAGCTGAAAGGCACAACGTGCAGGCTTCTTTCCAAAGGGCGAGTTGGGCTCCACAGCATCTTGCTTCCAGCTCTTTGGGAAGCTAAGAAACAACTCGCTCTGCACAGTGCTCTTACAGCTTACCGGGAACATGTCTTCCAAAGGCCTGTGAAACGCAGTTTCTTTGCAGGCGTGATCTGGCTGAAGTAGGACTTCTGCTCTGGGTGTGCTACTTTGCCCTAGAGCTGAAAGGCACAACGTGCAGGCTTCTTTCCAAAGGGCGAGTTGGGCCCCACAGCATCTTGCTTCCAGCTCTTTGGGAAGCTAAGAAACAACTCGCTCTGCACAGTGCTCTTACAGCCTACCGGGAACATGTCTTCCAAAGGCCTGTGAAACGCAGTTTCTTTGCAGGCCTGATCTGGCTGAAGTAGGACTTCTGCTCTGGGTGTGCTACTTTGCCCTAGAGCTGAAAGGCACAACGTGCAGGCTTCTTTCCAAAGGGCGAGTTGGGCCCCATAGCATCTTGCTTTCAGCTCTTTGGGAAGCTAAGAAACAACTCGCTCTGCACAGTGCTTTTGCAGCCTAGTGGGAACATCTCTTCCAAAGGCCTGTGAAACGCAGTTTCTTTGCAGGCCTGATCTGTCTGAAGTAGGACTTCTGCTCTGGGTGTGCTACTTTGCCCTAGAGCTGAAAGGCACAACGTGCAGGCTTCTTTCCAAAGGGCGAGTTGGGCCCCACAGCATCTTGCTTCCAGCTCTTTGGGAAGCTCAGAAACAACTCGCTCTGCACAGTGCTCTTACAGCCTACCGGGAACATGTCTTCCAAAGGCCTGTGAAACGCAGTTTCTTTGCAGGCCTGATCTGGCTGAAGTAGGACTTCTGCTCTGGGTGTGCTACTTTGCCCTAGAGCTGAAAGGCACAACGTGCAGGCTTCTTTCCAAAGGGCGAGTTGGGCCCCACAGCATCTTGCTTCCAGCTCTTTGGGAAGCTAAGAAACAACTCGCTCTGCACAGTGCTCTTAAAGCCTACCGGGAACATGTCTTCCAAAGGCCTGTGAAACGCAGTTTCTTTGCAGGCCTGATCTGGCTGAAGTAGGACTTCTGCTCTGGGTGTGCTACTTTGCCCTAGAGCTGAAAGGCACAACGTGCAGGCTTCTTTCCAAAGGGCGAGTTGGGCCCCACAGTATCTTGCTTTCAGCTCTTTGGGAAGCTAAGAAACAACTCGCTCTGCACAGTGCTCTTACAGCCTATTGGGAACATCTCTTCCAAAGGCCTGTGAAACGCAGTTTCTGTGCAGGCCTGATCTGGCTGAAGTAGGACTTCTGCTCTGGGTGTGCTACTTTGCCCTAGAGCTGAAAGGCACAACGTGCAGGCTTCTTTCCAAAGGGCGAGTTGGGCCCCACAGCATCTTGCTTCCAGCTCTTTGGGAAGCTAAGAAACAACTCGCTCTGCACAGTGCTCTTACAGCCTACCGGGAACATCTCTTCCAAAGGCCTGTGAATCGCAGTTTCTTTGCAGGCCTGATCTGGCTGAAGTAGGACTTCTGCTCTGGGTGTGCTACTTTGCCCTAGAGCTGAAAGGCACAACGTGCAGGCTTCTTTCCAAAGGGCGAGTTGGGCCCCACAGCATCTTGCTTCCAGCTCTTTGGGAAGCTAAGAAACAACTCGCTCTGCAGAGTGCTCTTACAGCCTACCGGGAACATCTCTTCCAAAGGCCTGTGAATCGCAGTTTCTTTGCAGGCCTGATCTGGCTGAAGTAGGACTTCTGCTCTTGGTGTGCTACTTTGCCCTAGAGCTGAAAGGCACAACGTGCAGGCTTCTTTCCAAAGGGCGAGTTGGGCCCCACAGCATCTTGCTTCCAGCTCTTTGGGAAGCTAAGAAACAACTCGCTCTGCACAGTGCTCTTGCAGCCTAGTGGGAACATCTCTTCCAAAGGCCTGTGAAACGCAGTTTCTTTGCAGGCCTGATCTGGCTGAAGTAGGACTTCTGCTCTGGGTGTGCTACTTTGCCCTAGAGCTGAAAGGCACAACGTGCAGGCTTCTTTCCAAAGGGCGAGTTGGGCCCCACAGCATCTTGCTTCCAGCTCTTTGGGAAGCTAAGAAACAACTCGCTCTGCACAGTGCTCTTACAGCCTACCGGGAACATGTCTTCCAAAGGCCTGTGAAACGCAGTTTCTTCGCAGGCCTGATCTGGCTGAAGTAGGACTTCTGCTCTGGGTGTGCTACTTTGCCCTAGAGCTGAAAGGCACAACGTGCAGGCTTCTTTCCAAAGGGCGAGTTGGGCCCCACAGCATCTTGCTTTCAGCTCTTTGGGAAGCTAAGAAACAACTCGCTCTGCACAGTGCTCTTACAGCCTACCGGGAACATGTCTTCCAAAGGCCTGTGAAACGCAGTTTCTTTGCAGGCCTGATCTGGCTGAAGTAGGACTTCTGCTCTGGGTGTGCTACTTTGCCCTAGAGCTGAAAGGCACAACGTGCAGGCTTCTTTCCAAAGGGCGAGTTGGGCCCCACAGCATCTTGCTTCCAGCTCTTTGGGAAGCTAAGAAACAACTCGCTCTGCACAGTGCTCTTACAGCCTACCGGGAACATGTCTTCCAAAGGCCTGTGAAACGCAGTTTCTTTGCAGGCCTGATCTGGCTGAAGTAGGACTTCTGCTCTGGGTGTGCTACTTTGCCCTAGAGCTGAAAGGCACAACGTGCAGGCTTCTTTCCAAAGGGCGAGTTGGGCCCCACAGCATCTTGCTTCCAGCTCTTTGGGAAGCTAAGAAACAACTCGCTCTGCACAGTGCTCTTACAGCCTAGTGGGAACATCTCTTCCAAAGGCCTGTGAAACGCAGTTTCTTTGCAGGCCTGATCTGGCTGAAGTAGGACTTCTGCTCTGGGTGTGCTACTTTGCCCTAGAGCTGAAAGGCACAACGTGCAGGCTTCTTTCCAAAGGGCGAGTTGGGCCCCACAGCATCTTGCTTCCAGCTCTTTGGGAAGCTAAGAAACAACTCGCTCTGCACAGTGCTCTTACAGCCTAGTGGGAACATCTCTTCCAAAGGCCTGTGAAACGCAGTTTCTTTGCAGGCCTGATCTGGCTGAAGTAGGACTTCTGCTCTGGGTGTGCTACTTTGCCCTAGAGCTGAAAGGCACAACGTGCAGGCTTCTTTCCAAAGGGCGAGTTGGGCCCCACGGCATCTTGCTTCCAGCTCTTTGCGAAGCTAAGAAACAACTCGCTCTGCACAGTGCTCTTACAGCCTAGTTGGAACATCTCTTCCAAAGGCCTGTGAAACGCAGTTTCTTTGCAGGCCTGATCTGGCTGAAGTAGGACTTCTGCTCTGGGTGTGCTACTTTGCCCTAGAGCTGAAAGGCACAACGTGCAGGCTTCTTTCCAAAGGGCGAGTTGGGCTCCACAGCATCTTGCTTCCAGCTCTTTGGGAAGCTAAGAAACAACTCGCTCTGCACAGTGCTCTTACAGCTTACCGGGAACATGTCTTCCAAAGGCCTGTGAAACGCAGTTTCTTTGCAGGCCTGATCTGGCTGAAGTAGGACTTCTGCTCTGGGTGTGCTACTTTGCCCTAGAGCTGAAAGGCACAACGTGCAGGCTTCTTTCCAAAGGGCGAGTTGGGCCCCACAGCATCTTGCTTCCAGCTCTTTGGGAAGCTAAGAAACAACTCGCTCTGCACAGTGCTCTTACAGCCTACCGGGAACATGTCTTCCAAAGGCCTGTGAAACGCAGTTTCTTTGCAGGCGTGATCTGGCTGAAGTAGGACTTCTGCTCTGGGTGTGCTACTTTGCCCTAGAGCTGAAAGGCACAACGTGCAGGCTTCTTTCCAAAGGGCGAGTTGGGCCCCACAGCATCTTGCTTCCAGCTCTTTGGGAAGCTAAGAAACAACTCGCTCTGCACAGTGCTCTTACAGCCTACCCGGAACATCTCTTCCAAAGGCCTGTGAAACGCAGTTTCTTTGCAGGCCTGATCTGGCTGAAGTAGGACTTCTGCTCTGGGTGTGCTACTTTGCCCTAGAGCTGAAAGGCACAACGTGCAGGCTTCTTTCCAAAGGGCGAGTTGGGCCCCACAGCATCTTGCTTCCAGCTCTTTGGGAAGCTAAGAAACAACTCGCTCTGCACAGTGCTCTTACAGCCTAGTTGGAACATCTCTTCCAAAGGCCTGTGAAACGCAGTTTCTTTGCAGGCCTGATCTGGCTGAAGTAGGACTTCTGCTCTGGGTGTGCTACTTTGCCCTAGAGCTGAAAGGCACAACGTGCAGGCTTCTTTCCAAAGGGCGAGTTGGGCCCCACAGCATCTTGCTTCCAGCTCTTTGGGAAGCTAAGAAACAACTCGCTCTGCACAGTGCTCTTACAGCCTACCGGGAACATCTCTTCCAAAGGCCTGTGAAACGCAGTTTCTTTGCAGGCCTGATCTGGCTGAAGTAGGACTTCTGCTCTGGGTGTGCTACTTTGCCCTAGAGCTGAAAGGCACAACGTGCAGGCTTCTTTCCAAAGGGCGAGTTGGGCCCCACAGCATCTTGCTTCCAGCTCTTTGGGAAGCTAAGAAACAACTCGCTCTGCACAGTGCTCTTACAGCCTACGGGGAACATCTCTTCCAAAGGCCTGTGAAACGCAGTTTCTTTGCAGGCCTGATCTGGCTGAAGTAGGACTTCTGCTCTGGGTGTGCTACTTTGCCCTAGAGCTGAAAGGCACAACGTGCAGGCTTCTTTCCAAAGGGCGAGTTGGGCCCCACAGCATCTTTCTTCCAGCTCTTTGGGAAGCTAAGAAACAACTCGCTCTGCACAGTGCTCTTACAGCCTACCGGGAACATGTCTTCCAAAGGCCTGTGAAACGCAGTTTCTTTGCAGGCCTGATCTGGCTGAAGTAGGACTTCTGCTCTGGGTGTGCTACTTTGCCCTAGAGCTGAAAGGCACAACGTGCAGGCTTCTTTCCAAAGGGCGAGTTGGGCCCCACAGCATCTTGCTTCCAGCTCTTTGGGAAGCTAAGAAACAACTCGCTCTGCACAGTGCTCCTACAGCCTACCGGGAACATGTCTTCCAAAGGCCTGTGAAACGCAGTTTCTTTGCAGGCGTGATCTGGCTGAAGTAGGACTTCTGCTCTGGGTGTGATACTTTGCCCTAGAGCTGAAAGGCACAACGTGCAGGCTTCTTTCCAAAGGGCAGTTGGGCCCCACAGCATCTTGCTTCCAGCTCTTTGGGAAGCTAAGAAACAACTCGCTCTGCACAGTGCTCTTACAGCCTACCGGGAACATGTCTTCCAAAGGCCTGTGAAACGCAGTTTCTGTGCAGGCCTGATCTGGCTGAAGTAGGACTTCTGCTCTGGGTGTGCTACTTTGCCCTAGAGCTGAAAGGCACAACGTGCAGGCTTCTTTCCAAAGGGCGAGTTGGGCCCCACAGCATCTTGCTTCCAGCTCTTTGGGAAGCTAAGAAACAACTCGCTCTGCACAGTGCTCTTACAGCCTACCGGGAACATGTCTTCCAAAGGCCTGTGAAACGCAGTTTCTTTGCAGGCGTGATCTGGCTGAAGTAGGACTTCTGCTCTGGGTGTGCTACTTTGCCCTAGAGCTGAAAGGCACAACGTGCAGGCTTCTTTCCAAAGGGCGAGTTGGGCCCCACAGTATCTTGCTTCCAGCTCTTTGGGAAGCTAAGAAACAACTAGCTCTGCACAGTGCTCTTACAGCCTATTGGGAACATCTCTTCCAAAGGCCTGTGAAACGCAGTTTCTTTGCAGGCCTGATCTGGCTGAAGTAGGACTTCTGCTCTGGGTGTGCTACTTTGCCCTAGAGCTGAAAGGCACAACGTGCAGGCTTCTTTCCAAAGGGCGAGTTGGGCCCCACAGCATCTTGCTTCCAGCTCTTTGGGAAGGTAAGAAACAACTCGCTCTGCACAGTGCTCTTACAGCCTACGGGGAACATCTCTTCCAAAGGCCTCTGAAACGCAGTTTCTTTGCAGGCCTGATCTGGCTGAAGTAGGACTTCTGCTCTGGGTGTGCTACTTTGCCCTAGAGCTGAAAGGCACAACGTGCAGGCTTCTTTCCAAAGGGCGAGTTGGGCCCCACAGCATCCTGCTTCCAGCTCTTTGGGAAGCTAAGAAACAACTCGCTCTGCACAGTGCTCTTACAGCCTACCGGGAACATGTCTTCCAAAGGCCTGTGAAACGCAGTTTCTTTGCAGGCCTGATCTGGCTGAAGTAGGACTTCTGCTCTGGGTGTGCTACTTTGCCCTAGAGCTGAAAGGCACAACGTGCAGGCTTCTTTCCAAAGGGCGAGTTGGGCCCCACAGCATCTTGCTTCCAGCTCTTTGGGAAGCTAAGAAACAACTCGCTCTGCACAGTGCTCTTACAGCCTACGGGGAACATCTCTTCCAAAGGCCTGTGAAACGCAGTTTCTTTGCAGGCCTGATCTGGCTGAAGTAGGACTTCTGCTCTGGGTGTGCTACTTTGCCCTAGAGCTGAAAGGCACAACGTGCAGGCTTCTTTCCAAAGGGCGAGTTGGGCCCCACAGCATCTTGCTTCCAGCTCTTTGGGAAGCTAAGAAACAACTCGCTCTGCACAGTGCTCTTACAGCCTAGTTGGAACATCTCTTCCAAAGGCCTGTGAAACGCAGTTTCTTTGCAGGCCTGATCTGGCTGAAGTAGGACTTCTGCTCTGGGTGTGCTACTTTGCCCTAGAGCTGAAAGGCACAACGTGCAGGCTTCTTTCCAAAGGGCGAGTTGGGCCCCACAGCATCTTGCTTCCAGCTCTTTGGGAAGCTAAGAAACAACTCGCTCTGCACAGTGCTCTTACAGCCTACCGGGAACATCTCTTCCAAAGGCCTGTGAAACGCAGTTTCTTTGCAGGCCTGATCTGGCTGAAGTAGGACTTCTGCTCTGGGTGTGCTACTTTGCCCTAGAGCTGAAAGGCACAACGTGCAGGCTTCTTTCCAAAGGGCGAGTTGGGCCCCACAGCATCTTGCTTCCAGCTCTTTGGGAAGCTAAGAAACAACTCGCTCTGCACAGTGCTCTTACAGCCTACGGGGAACATCTCTTCCAAAGGCCTGTGAAACGCAGTTTCTTTGCAGGCCTGATCTGGCTGAAGTAGGACTTCTGCTCTGGGTGTGCTACTTTGCCCTAGAGCTGAAAGGCACAACGTGCAGGCTTCTTTCCAAAGGGCGAGTTGGGCCCCACAGCATCTTGCTTCCAGCTCTTTGGGAAGCTAAGAAACAACTCGCTCTGCACAGTGCTCTTACAGCCTACCGGGAACATGTCTTCCAAAGGCCTGTGAAACGCAGTTTCTTTGCAGGCGTGATCTGGCTGAAGTAGGACTTCTGCTCTGGGTGTGATACTTTGCCCTAGAGCTGAAAGGCACAACGTGCAGGCTTCTTTCCAAAGGGCAGTTGGGCCCCACAGCATCTTGCTTCCAGCTCTTTGGGAAGCTAAGAAACAACTCGCTCTGCACAGTGCTCTTACAGCCTACCGGGAACATGTCTTCCAAAGGCCTGTGAAACGCAGTTTCTGTGCAGGCCTGATCTGGCTGAAGTAGGACTTCTGCTCTGGGTGTGCTACTTTGCCCTAGAGCTGAAAGGCA
Organism: Equus caballus; assembly: GCF_041296265.1. Classification (NCBI taxonomy): domain Eukaryota; kingdom Metazoa; phylum Chordata; class Mammalia; order Perissodactyla; family Equidae; genus Equus; species Equus caballus. Next base: position 26,618,470 of record NC_091687.1, read on the forward strand.
CAACGTGCAGGCTTCTTTCCAAAGGGCGAGTTGGGCCCCACAGCATCTTGCTTCCAGCTCTTTGGGAAGCTAAGAAACAACTCGCTCTGCACAGTGCTCTTACAGCCTACCGGGAACATGTCTTCCAAAGGCCTGTGACACGCAGTTTCTTTGCAGGCCTGATCTGGCTGAAGTAGGACTTCTGCTCTGGGTGTGCTACTTTGCCCTAGAGCTGAAAGGCACAACGTGCAGGCTTCTTTCCAAAGGGCGAGTTGGGCCCCACAGCATCTTGCTTCCAGCTCTTTGGGAAGCTAAGAAACAACTCGCTCTGCACAGTGCTCTTACAGCCTACGGGGAACATCTCTTCCAAAGGCCTGTGAAACGCAGTTTCTTTGCAGGCCTGATCTGGCTGAAGTAGGACTTCTGCTCTGGGTGTGCTACTTTGCCCTAGAGCTGAAAGGCACAACGTGCAGGCTTCTTTCCAAAGGGCGAGTTGGGCCCCACAGCATCTTGCTTCCAGCTCTTTGGGAAGCTAAGAAACAACTCGCTCTGCACAGTGCTCTTACAGCCTACCGGGAACATGTCTTCCAAAGGCCTGTGAAACGCAGTTTCTTTGCAGGCGTGATCTGGCTGAAGTAGGACTTCTGCTCTGGGTGTGATACTTTGCCCTAGAGCTGAAAGGCACAACGTGCAGGCTTCTTTCCAAAGGGCAGTTGGGCCCCACAGCATCTTGCTTCCAGCTCTTTGGGAAGCTAAGAAACAACTCGCTCTGCACAGTGCTCTTACAGCCTACCGGGAACATGTCTTCCAAAGGCCTGTGAAACGCAGTTTCTGTGCAGGCCTGATCTGGCTGAAGTAGGACTTCTGCTCTGGGTGTGCTACTTTGCCCTAGAGCTGAAAGGCACAACGTGCAGGCTTCTTTCCAAAGGGCGAGTTGGGCCCCACAGCATCTTGCTTCCAGCTCTTTGGGAAGCTAAGAAACAACTCGCTCTGCACAGTGCTCTTACAGCCTACCGGGAACATGTCTTCCAAAGGCCTGTGACACGCAGTTTCTTTGCAGGCCTGATCTGGCTGAAGTAGGACTTCTGCTCTGGGTGTGCTACTTTGCCCTAGAGCTGAAAGGCACAATGTGCAGGCTTCTTTCAAAAGGGCGAGTTGGGCCCCACAGCATCTTGCTTCCAGCTCTTTGGGAAGCTAAGAAACAACTCGCTCTGCACAGTGCTCTTGCAGCCTAGTGGGAACATCTCTTCCAAAGGCCTGTGAAAGACAGTTTCTTTGCAGGCCTGATCTGGCTGAAGTAGGACTTCTGCTCTGGGTGTGCTACTTTGCCCTAGAGCTGAAAGGCACAACGTGCAGGCTTCTTTCCGAAGGGCGAGTTGGGCCCCACAGCATCTTGCTTCCAGCTCTTTGGGAAGCTAAGAAACAACTCGCTCTGCACAGTGCTCTTGCAGCCTAGTGGGAACATGTCTTCCAAAGGCCTGTGAAACGCAGTTTCTTTGCAGGCCTGATCTGGCTGAAGTAGGACTTCTGCTCTGGGTGTGCTACTTTGCCCTAGAGCTGAAAGGCACAACGTGCAGGCTTCTTTCCAAAGGGCGAGTTGGGCCCCACAGCATCTTGCTTCCAGCTCTTTGGGAAGCTAAGAAACAACTCGCTCTGCACAGTGCTCTTATAGCCTACCGGGAACATGTCTTCCAAAGGCCTGTGAAACGCAGTTTCTTTGCAGGCCTGATCTGGCTGAAGTAGGACTTCTGCTCTGGGTGTGCTACTTTGCCCTAGAGCTGAAAGGCACAACGTGCAGGCTTCTTTCCAAAGGGCGAGTTGGGCCCCACAGCATCTTGCTTCCAGCTCTTTGGGAAGCTAAGAAACAACTCGCTCTGCACAGTGCTCTTACAGCCTACCGGGAACATGTCTTCCAAAGGCCTGTGAAACGCAGTTTCTTTGCAGGCCTGATCTGGCTGAAGTAGGACTTCTGCTCTGGGTGTGCTACTTTGCCCTAGAGCTGAAAGGCACAACGTGCAGGCTTCTTTCCAAAGGGCGAGTTGGGCCCCACAGCATCTTGCTTCCAGCTCTTTGGGAAGCTAAGAAACAACTCGCTCTGCACAGTGCTCTTACAGCCTACGGGGAACATCTCTTCCAAAGGCCTGTGAAACGCAGTTTCTTTGCAGGCCTGATCTGGCTGAAGTAGGACTTCTGCTCTGGGTGTGCTACTTTGCCCTAGAGCTGAAAGGCACAACGTGCAGGCTTCTTTCCAAAGGGCGAGTTGGGCCCCACAGCATCTTGCTTCCAGCTCTTTGGGAAGCTAAGAAACAACTCGCTCTGCACAGTGCTCTTACAGCCTACCCGGAACATCTCTTCCAAAGGCCTGTGAAACGCAGTTTCTTTGCAGGCCTGATCTGGCTGAAGTAGGACTTCTGCTCTGGGTGTGCTACTTTGCCCTAGAGCTGAAAGGCACAACGTGCAGGCTTCTTTCCAAAGGGCGAGTTGGTCCCCACAGCATCTTGCTTCCAGCTCTTTGGGAAGCTAAGAAACAACTCGCTCTGCACAGTGCTCTTACAGCCTACCGGGAACATCTCTTCCAAAGGCCTGTGAAACGCAGTTTCTTTGCAGGCCTGATCTGGCTGAAGTAGGACTTCTGCTCTGGGTGTGCTACTTTGCCCTAGAGCTGAAAGGCACAACGTGCAGGCTTCTTTCCAAAGGGCGAGTTGGGCCCCACAGCATCTTGCTTCCAGCTCTTTGGGAAGCTAAGAAACAACTCGCTCTGCACAGTGCTCTTACAGCCTACGGGGAACATCTCTTCCAAAGGCCTGTGAAACGCAGTTTCTTTGCAGGCCTGATCTGGCTGAAGTAGGACTTCTGCTCTGGGTGTGCTACTTTGCCCTAGAGCTGAAAGGCACAACATGCAGGCTTCTTTCCAAAGGGCGAGTTGGGCCCCACAGCATCTTGCTTCCAGCTCTTTGGGAAGCTAAGAAACAACTCGCTCTGCACAGTGCTCTTACAGCCTACCGGGAACATGTCTTCCAAAGGCCTGTGAAACGCAGTTTCTTTGCAGGCGTGATCTGGCTGAAGTAGGACTTCTGCTCTGGGTGTGATACTTTGCCCTAGAGCTGAAAGGCACAACGTGCAGGCTTCTTTCCAAAGGGCAGTTGGGCCCCACAGCATCTTGCTTCCAGCTCTTTGGTAAGCTAAGAAACAACTCGCTCTGCACAGTGCTCTTACAGCCTACCGGGAACATGTCTTCCAAAGGCCTGTGAAACGCAGTTTCTGTGCAGGCCTGATCTGGCTGAAGTAGGACTTCTGCTCTGGGTGTGCTACTTTGCCCTAGAGCTGAAAGGCACAACGTGCAGGCTTCTTTCCAAAGGGCGAGTTGGGCCCCACAGCATCTTGCTTCCAGCTCTTTGGGAAGCTAAGAAACAACTCGCTCTGCACAGTGCTCTTACAGCCTACCGGGAACATGTCTTCCAAAGGCCTGTGACACGCAGTTTCTTTGCAGGCCTGATCTGGCTGAAGTAGGACTTCTGCTCTGGGTGTGCTACTTTGCCCTAGAGCTGAAAGGCACAATGTGCAGGCTTCTTTCAAAAGGGCGAGTTGGGCCCCACAGCATCTTGCTTCCAGCTCTTTGGGAAGCTAAGAAACAACTCGCTCTGCACAGTGCTCTTGCAGCCTAGTGGGAACATCTCTTCCAAAGGCCTGTGAAAGACAGTTTCTTTGCAGGCCTGATCTGGCTGAAGTAGGACTTCTGCTCTGGGTGTGCTACTTTGCCCTAGAGCTGAAAGGCACAACGTGCAGGCTTCTTTCCAAAGGGCGAGTTGGGCCCCACAGCATCTTGCTTCCAGCTCTTTGGGAAGCTAAGAAACAACTCGCTCTGCACAGTGCTCTTGCAGCCTAGTGGGAACATGTCTTCCAAAGGCCTGTGAAACGCAGTTTCTTTGCAGGCCTGATCTGGCTGAAGTAGGACTTCTGCTCTGGGTGTGCTACTTTGCCCTAGAGCTGAAAGGCACAACGTGCAGGCTTCTTTCCAAAGGGCGAGTTGGGCCCCACAGCATCTTGCTTCCAGCTCTTTGGGAAGCTAAGAAACAACTCGCTCTGCACAGTGCTCTTACAGCCTACCGGGAACATGTCTTCCAAAGGCCTGTGAAACGCAGTTTCTTTGCAGGCCTGATCTGGCTGAAGTAGGACTTCTGCTCTGGGTGTGCTACTTTGCCCTAGAGCTGAAAGGCACAACGTGCAGGCTTCTTTCCAAAGGGCGAGTTGGGCCCCACAGCATCTTGCTTCCAGCTCTTTGGGAAGCTAAGAAACAACTCGCTCTGCACAGTGCTCTTACAGCCTACCGGGAACATGTCTTCCAAAGGCCTGTGAAACGCAGTTTCTTTGCAGGCCTGATCTGGCTGAAGTAGGACTTCTGCTCTGGGTGTGCTACTTTGCCCTAGAGCTGAAAGGCACAACGTGCAGGCTTCTTTCCAAAGGGCGAGTTGGGCCCCACAGCATCTTGCTTCCAGCTCTTTGGGAAGCTAAGAAACAACTAGCTCTGCACAGTGCTCTTACAGCCTACCGGGAACATGTCTTCCAAAGGCCTGTGAAACGCAGTTTCTTTGCAGGCCTGATCTGGCTGAAGTAGGACTTCTGCTCTGGGTGTGCTACTTTGCCCTAGAGCTGAAAGGCACAACGTGCAGGCTTCTTTCCAAAGGGCGAGTTGGGCCCCACAGCATCTTGCTTCCAGCTCTTTGGGAAGCTAAGAAACAACTCGCTCTGCACAGTGCTCTTACAGCCTAGGGGGAACATCTCTTCCAAAGGCCTGTGAAACGCAGTTTCTTTGCAGGCCTGATCTGGCTGAAGTAGGACTTCTGCTCTGGGTGTGCTACTTTGCCCTAGAGCTGAAAGGCACAACGTGCAGGCTTCTTTCCAAAGGGCGAGTTGGGCCCCACAGCATCTTGCTTCCAGCTCTTTGGGAAGCTAAGAAACAACTCGCTCTGCACAGTGCTCTTACAGCCTAGTTGGAACATCTCTTCCAAAGGCCTGTGAAACGCAGTTTCTTTGCAGGCCTGATCTGGCTGAAGTAGGACTTCTGCTCTGGGTGTGCTACTTTGCCCTAGAGCTGAAAGGCACAACGTGCAGGCTTCTTTCCAAAGGGTGAGTTGGGCTCCACAGCATCTTGCTTCCAGCTCTTTGGGAAGCTAAGAAACAACTCGCTCTGCACAGTGCTCTTACAGCTTACCGGGAACATGTCTTCCAAAGGCCTGTGAAACGCAGTTTCTTTGCAGGCCTGATCTGGCTGAAGTAGGACTTCTGCTCTGGGTGTGCTACTTTGCCCTAGAGCTGAAAGGCACAACGTGCAGGCTTCTTTCCAAAGGGCGAGTTGGGCCCCACAGCATCTTGCTTCCAGCTCTTTGGGAAGCTAAGAAACAACTCGCTCTGCACAGTGCTCTTACAGCCTACCGGGAACATGTCTTCCAAAGGCCTGTGAAACGCAGTTTCTTTGCTGGCCTGATCTGGCTGAAGTAGGACTTCTCCTCTGGGTGTGCTAATTTGCCCTAGAGCTGAAAGGCACAAGGTGCAGGCTTCTTTCCAAAGGGCGAGTTGGGCCCCACAGCATCTTGCTTCCAGCTCTTTGGGAAGCTAAGAAACAACTCGCTCTGCACAGTGCTCTTACAGCCTACCCGGAACATCTCTTCCAAAGGCCTGTGAAACGCAGTTTCTTTGCAGGCCTGATCTGGCTGAAGTAGGACTTCTGCTCTGGGTGTGCTACTTTGCCCTAGAGCTGAAAGGCACAACGTGCAGGCTTCTTTCCAAAGGGCGAGTTGGGCCCCACAGCATCTTGCTTCCAGCTCTTTGGGAAGCTAAGAAACAACTCGCTCTGCACAGTGCTCTTACAGCCTACCGGGAACATGTCTTCCAAAGGCCTGTGAAACGCAGTTTCTTTGCAGGCCTGATCTGGCTGAAGTAGGACTTCTGCTCTGGGTGTGCTACTTTGCCCTAGAGCTGAAAGGCACAACGTGCAGGCTTCTTTCCAAAGGGCGAGTTGGGCCCCACAGCATCTTGCTTCCAGCTCTTTGGGAAGCTAAGAAACAACTAGCTCTGCACAGTGCTCTTACATCCTACCGGGAACATGTCTTCCAAAGGCCTGTGAAACGCAGTTCCTTTGCAGGCCTGATATGGCTGAAGTAGGACTTCTGCTCTGGGTGTGCTACTTTGCCCTAGAGCTGAAAGGCACAACGTGCAGGCTTCTTTCCAAAGGGCGAGTTGGGCCCCACAGCATCTTGCTTCCAGCTCTTTGGGAAGCTAAGAAACAACTCGCTCTGCACAGTGCTCTTACAGCCTACCGGGAACATCTCTTCCAAAGGCCTGTGAAACGCAGTTTCTTTGCAGGCGTGATCTGGCTGAAGTAGGACTTCTGCTCTGGGAGTGCTACTTTGCCCTAGAGCTGAAAGGCACAACGTGCAGGCTTCTTTCCAAAGGGCGAGTTGGGCCCCACAGCATCTTGCTTCCAGCTCTTTGGGAAGCTAAGAAACAACTCGCTCTGCACAGTGCTCTTACAGCCTACCAGGAACATGTCTTCCAAAGGCCTGTGAAACGCAGTTTCTGTGCAGTCCTGATCTGGCTGAAGTAGGACTTCTGCTCTGGGTGTGCTGCTTTGCCCTAGAGCTGAAAGGCACAACGTGCAGGCTTCTTTCCAAACGGCGAGTTGGGCCCCACAGCATCTTGCTTCCAGCTCTTTGGGAAGCTAAGAAACAACTCACTCTGCACAGTGCTCTTACAGCCTACCGGGAACATGTCTTCCAAAGGCCTGTGAAACGCAGTTTCTTTGCAGGCCTGATCTGGCTGAAGTAGGACTTCTGCTCTGGGTGTGCTACTTTGCCCTAGAGCTGAAAGGCACAACGTGCAGGCTTCCTTCCAAAGGGCGAGTTGGGCCCCACAGCATCTTGCTTCCAGCTCTTTGGGAAGCTAAGAAACAACTCGCTCTGCACAGTGCTCTTACAGCCTACCGGGAACATCTCTTCCAAAGGCCTGTGAAACGCAGTTTCTTTGCAGGCCTGATCTGGCTGAAGTAGGACTTCTGCTCTGGGTGTGCTACTTTGCCTAGAGCTGAAAGGCACAACGTGCAGGCTTCTTTCCAAAGGGCGAGTTGGGCCCCACAGCATCTTGCTTCCAGCTCTTTGGGAAGCTAAGAAACAACTCGCTCTGCACAGTGCTCTTACAGCCTACCGGGAACATGTCTTCCAAAGGCCTGTGAAACGCAGTTTCTTTGCAGGCCTGATCTGGCTGAAGTAGGACTTCTGCTCTGGGTGTGCTACTTTGCCCTAGAGCTGAAAGGCACAACGTGCAGGCTTCTTTCCAAAGGGCGAGTTGGGCCCCACAGCATCTTGCTTCCAGCTCTTTGGGAAGCTAAGAAACAACTCGCTCTGCACAGTGCTCTTACAGCCTACCGGGAACATCTCTTCCAAAGGCTTGTGTAACGCAGTTTCTTTGCAGGCCTGATCTGGCTGAAGTAGGACTTCTGCTCTGGGTGTGCTACTTTGCCCTAGAGCTGAAAGGCACAACGTGCAGCCTTCTTTCCAAAGGGCGAGTTGGGCCCCACAGCATCTTGCTTCCAGCTCTTTGGGAAGCTAAGAAACAACTCGCTCTGCACAGTGCTCTTACAGCCTACCGGGAACATCTCTTCCAAAGGCCAGTGAAACGCAGTTTCTTTGCAGGCCTGATCTGGCTGAAGTAGGACTTCTGCTCTGGGTGTGCTACTTTGCCCTAGAGCTGAAAGGCACAACGTGCAGGCTTCTTTCCAAAGGGCGAGTTGGGCCCCACAGCATCTTGCTTCCAGCTCTTTGGGAAGCTAAGAAACAACTCGCTCTGCACAGTGCTCTTACAGCCTACCGGGAACATCTCTTCCAAAGGCCTGTGAAACGCAGTTTCTTTGCAGGCCTGATCTGGCTGAAGTAGGACTTCTGCTCTGGGTGTGCTACTTTGCCCTAGAGCTGAAAGGCACAACGTGCAGGCTTCTTTCCAAAGGGCGAGTTGGGCCCCACAGCATCTTGCTTCCAGCTCTTTGGGAAGCTAAGAAACAACTCGCTCTGCACAGTGCTCTTACAGCCTACCGGGAACATGTCTTCCAAAGGCCTGTGAAACGCAGTTTCTTTGCAGGCCTGATCTGGCTGAAGTAGGACTTCTGCTCTGGGTGTGCTACTTTGCCCTAGAGCTGAAAGGCACAACGTGCAGGCTTCTTTCCAAAGGGCGAGTTGGGCCCCACAGCATCTTGCTTCCAGCTCTTTGGGAAGCTAAGATACAACTCGCTCTGCACAGTGCTCTTACAGCCTACCGGGAACATCTCTTCCAAAGGCCAGTGAAACGCAGTTTCTTTGCAGGCCTGATCTGGCTGAAGTAGGACTTCTGCTCTGGGTGTGCTACTTTGCCCTAGAGCTGAAAGGCACAACGTGCAGGCTTCTTTCCAAAGGGCGAGTTGGGCCCCACAGCATCTTGCTTCCAGCTCTTTGGGAAGCTAAGAAACAACTCGCTCTGCACAGTGCTCTTACAGCCTAGTGGGACCATCTCTTCCAAAGGCCAGTGAAACGCAGTTTCTTTGCAGGCCTGATCTGGCTGAAGTAGGACTTCTGCTCTGGGTGTGCTACTTTGCCCTAGAGCTGAAAGGCACAACGTGCAGGCTTCTTTCCAAAGGGCGAGTTGGGCCCCACAGCATCTTGCTTCCAGCTCTTTGGGAAGCTAAGAAACAACTCGCTCTGCACAGTGCTCTTACAGCCTACCGGGAACATCTCTTCCAAAGGCCTGTGAAATGCAGTTTCTTTGCAGGCCTGATATGGCTGAAGTAGGACTTCTGCTCTGGGTGTACTACTTTGCCCTAGAGCTGAAAGGCACAGCGTGCAGGCTTCTTTGAAAAGGGCGAGTTGGGCCCCACAGCATCTTGCTTCCAGCTCTTTGGGAAGCTAAGAAACAACTCGCTCTGCACAGTGATCTTACAGCCTACCGGGAACATCTCTTCCAAAGGCCTGTGAAACGCAGTTTCTGTGCAGGCCTGATCTGGCTGAAGTAGGACTTCAGCTCTGGGTGTGCTACTTTGCCCTAGAGCTGAAAGGCACAACGTGCAGGCTTCTTTCCAAAGGGCGATTTGGGCCCCACAGCATCTTGCTTCCAGCTCTTTGGGAAGCTAAGAAACAACTCGCTCTGCACAGTGCTCTTACAGCCTACCGGGAACATCTCTTCCAAAGGCCAGTGAAACGCAGTTTCTTTGCGGGCCTGATCTGGCTGAAGTAGGACTTCTGCTCTGGGTGTGCTACTTTGCCCTAGAGCTGAAAGGCACAACGTGCAGGCTTCTTTCCAAAGGGCGAGTTGGGCCCCACAGCATCTTGCTTCCAGCTCTTTGGGAAGCTAAGAAACAACTCGCTCTGCACAGTGCTCTTACAGCCTACCAGGAACATCTCTTCCAAAGGCCTGTGAAACGCAGTTTCTTTGCTGGCCTGATCTGGCTGAAGTAGGACTTCTGCTCTGGGTGTGCTACTTTGCCCTAGAGCTGAAAGGCACAACGTGCAGGCTTCTTTCCAAAGGGCGAGTTGGGCCCCACAGCATCTTGCTTCCAGCTCTTTTGGAAGCTAAGAAACAACTCGCTCTGCACAGTGCTCTTACAGCCTACCGGGAACATCTCTTCCAAAGGCCTGTGAAACGCAGTTTCTTTGCAGGCCTGATCTGGCTGAAGTAGGACTTCTGCTCTGGGTGTGCTACTTTGCCCTAGAGCTGAAAGGCACAACGTGCAGGCTTCTTTCCAAAGGGCGAGTTGGGCCCCACAGCATCTTGCTTCCAGCTCTTTGGGAAGCTAAGAAACAACTCGCTCTGCACAGTGCTCTTACAGCCTACCGGGAACATGTCTTCCAAAGGCCTGTGAAACGCAGTTTCTTTGTAGGCGTGATCTGGCTGAAGTAGGACTTCTGCTCTGGGTGTGCTACTTTGCCCTAGAGCTGAAAGGCACAACGTGCAGGCTTCTTTCCAAAGGGCAGTTGGGCCCCACAGCATCTTGCTTCCAGCTCTTTGGGAAGCTAAGAAACAACTCGCTCTGCACAGTGCTCTTACAGCCTACCGGGAACATGTCTTCCAAAGGCCTGTGAAACGCAGTTTCTGTGCAGGCCTGATCTGGCTGAAGTAGGACTTCTGCTCTGGGTGTGCTACTTTGCCCTAGAGCTGAAAGGCACAACGTGCAGGCTTCTTTCCAAAGGGCGAGTTGGGCCCCACAGCATCTTGCTTCCAGCTCTTTGGGAAGCTAAGAAACAACTCGCTCTGCACAGTGCTCTTACAGCCTACCGGGAACATGTCTTCCAAAGGCCTGTGAAACGCAGTTTCTTTGCAGGCCTGATCTGGCTGAAGTAGGACTTCTGCTCTGGGTGTGCTACTTTGCCCTAGAGCTGAAAGGCACAACGTGCAGGCTTCTTTCCAAAGGGCGAGTTGGGCCCCACAGCATCTTGCTTCCAGCTCTTTGGGAAGCTAAGAAACAACTCGCTCTGCACAGTGCTCTTGCAGCCTAGTGGGAACATGTCTTCCAAAGGCCTGTGAAACGCAGTTTCTTTGCAGGCCTGATCTGGCTGAAGTAGGACTTCTGCTCTGGGTGTGCTACTTTGCCCTAGAGCTGAAAGGCACAACGTGCAGGCTTCTTTCCAAAGGGCGAGTTGGGCCCCACAGCATCTTGCTTCCAGCTCTTTGGGAAGCTAAGAAACAACTCGCTCTGCACAGTGCTCTTACAGCCTACCGGGAACATGTCTTGCAAAGGCCTGTGAAACGCAGTTTCTTTGCAGGCCTGATCTGGCTGAAGTAGGACTTCTGCTCTGGGTGTGCTACTTTGCCCTAGAGCTGAAAGGCACAACGTGCAGGCTTCTTTCGAAAGGGCGAGTTGGGCCCCACAGCATCTTGCTTCCAGCTCTTTGGGAAGCTAAGAAACAACTCGCTCTGCACAGTGCTCTTACAGCCTACCGGGAACATGTCTTCCAAAGGCCTGTGAAACGCAGTTTCTTTGCAGGCCTGATCTGGCTGAAGTAGGACTTCTGCTCTGGGTGTGCTACTTTGCCCTAGAGCTGAAAGGCACAACGTGCAGGCTTCTTTCCAAAGGGCGAGTTGGGCCCCACAGCATCTTGCTTCCAGCTCTTTGGGAAGCTAAGAAACAACTCGCTCTGCACAGTGCTCTTACAGCCTATTGGGAACATCTCTTCCAAAGGCCTGTGAAACGCAGTTTCTGTGCAGGCCTGATCTGGCTGAAGTAGGACTTCTGCTCTGGGTGTGCTACTTTGCCCTAGAGCTGAAAGGCACAACGTGCAGGCTTCTTTCCAAAGGGCGAGTTGGGCCCCACTGCATCTTGCTTCCAGCTCTTTGGGAAGCTAAGAAACAACTCGCTCTGCACAGTGCTCTTACAGCCTACGGGGAACATCTCTTCCAAAGGCCTCTGAAACGCAGTTTCTTTGCAGGCCTGATCTGGCTGAAGTAGGACTTCTGCTCTGGGTGTGCTACTTTGCCCTAGAGCTGAAAGGCACAACGTGCAGGCTTCTTTCCAAAGGGCGAGTTGGGCCCCACAGCATCTTGCTTTCAGCTCTTTGGGAAGCTAAGAAACAACTCGCTCTGCACAGTGCTTTTGCAGCCTAGTGGGTACATCTCTTCCAAAGGCCTGTGAAACGCAGTTTCTTTGCAGGCCTGATCTGTCTGAAGTAGGACTTCTGCTCTGGGTGTGCTACTTTGCCCTAGAGCTGAAAGGCACAACGTGCAGGCTTCTTTCCAAAGGGCGAGTTGGGCCCCACAGCATCTTGCTTCCAGCTCTTTGGGAAGCTCAGAAACAACTCGCTCTGCACAGTGCTCTTACAGCCTACCGGTAACATGTCTTCCAAAGGCCTGTGAAACGCAGTTTCTTTGCAGGCCTGATCTGGCTGAAGTAGGACTTCTGCTCTGGGTGTGCTACTTTGCCCTAGAGCTGAAAGGCACAACGTGCAGGCTTCTTTCCAAAGGGCGAGTTGGGCCCCACAGCATCTTGCTTCCAGCTCTTTGGGAAGCTAAGAAACAACTCGCTCTGCACAGTGCTCTTACAGCCTACCGGGAACATGTCTTCCAAAGGCCTGTGAAACGCAGTTTCTTTGCAGGCCTGATCTGGCTGAAGTAGGACTTCTGCTCTGGGTGTGCTACTTTGCCCTAGAGCTGAAAGGCACAACGTGCAGGCTTCTTTCCAAAGGGCGAGTTGGGCCCCACAGCATCTTGCTTCCAGCTCTTTGGGAAGCTAAGAAACAACTCGCTCTGCACAGTGCTCTTACAGCCTACCGGGAACATGTCTTCCAAAGGCCTGTGAAACGCAGTTTCTTTGCAGGCCTGATCTGGCTGAAGTAGGACTTCTGCTCTGGGTGTGATACTTTGCCCTAGAGCTGAAAGGCACAACGTGCAGGCTTCTTTCCAAAGGGCGAGTTGGGCCCCACAGCATCTTGCTTCCAGCTCTTTGGGAAGCTAAGAAACAACTCGCTCTGCACAGTGCTCTTACAGCCTAGTGGGAACATCTCTTCCAAAGGCCTGTGAAACGCAGTTTCTTTGCAGGCCTGATCTGGCTGAAGTAGGACTTCTGCTCTGGGTGTGCTACTTTGCCCTAGAGCTGAAATTCACAACGTGCAGGCTTCTTTCCAAAGGGCGAGTTGGGCCCCACAGCATCTTGCTTCCAGCTCTTTGGGAAGCTAAGAAACAACTCGCTCTGCACAGTGCTCTTACAGCCTAGTGGGAACATCTCTTCCAAAGGCCTGTGAAACGCAGTTTCTTTGCAGGCCTGATCTGGCTGAAGTAGGACTTCTGCTCTGGGTGTGCTACTTTGCCCTAGAGCTGAAAGGCACAACGTGCAGGCTTCTTTCCAAAGGGCGAGTTGGGCCCCACAGCATCTTGCTTCCAGCTCTTTGCGAAGCTAAGAAACAACTCGCTCTGCACAGTGCTCTTACAGCCTACCGGGAACATGTCTTCCAAAGGCCTGTGAAACGCAGTTTCTTTGCAGGCCTGATCTGGCTGAAGTAGGACTTCTGCTCTGGGTGTGCTACTTTGCCCTAGAGCTGAAAGGCACAACGTGCAGGCTTCTTTCCAAAGGGCGAGTTGGGCCCCACAGCATCTTGCTTCCAGCTCTTTGGGAAGCTAAGAAACAACTCGCTCTGCACAGTGCTCTTACAGCCTACCGGGAACATGTCTTCCAAAGGCCTGTGAAACGCAGTTTCTTTGCAGGCATGATCTGGCTGAAGTAGGACTTCTGCTCTGGGTGTGCTACTTTGCCCTAGAGCTGAAAGGCACAACGTGCAGGCTTCTTTCCAAAGGGCGAGTTGGGCCCCACAGTATCTTGCTTTCAGCTCTTTGGGAAGCTAAGAAACAACTCGCTCTGCACAGTGCTCTTACAGCCTATTGGGAACATCTCTTCCAAAGGCCTGTGAAACGCAGTTTCTTTGCAGGCCTGATCTGGCTGAAGTAGGACTTCTGCTCTGGGTGTGCTACTTTGCCCTAGAGCTGAAAGGCACAACGTGCAGGCTTCTTTCCAAAGGGCGAGTTGGGCCCCACAGCATCTTGCTTCCAGCTCTTTGGGAAGCTGAGAAACAACTCGCTCTGCACAGTGCTCTTACAGCCTACGGGGAACATCTCTTCCAAAGGCCTCTGAAACGCAGTTTCTTTGCAGGCCTGATCTGGCTGAAGTAGGACTTCTGCTCTGGGTGTGCTACTTTGCCCTAGAGCTGAAAGGCACAACGTGCAGGCTTCTTTCCAAAGGGCGAGTTCGGCCCCACAGCATCTTGCTTCCAGCTCTTTGGGAAGCTAAGAAACAACTCGCTCTGCACAGTGCTCTTGCAGCCTAGTGGGAACATCTCTTCCAAAGGCCTGTGAAACGCAGTTTCTTTGCAGGCCTGATATGGCTGAAGTAGGACTTCTGCTCTGGGTGTGCTACTTTGCCCTAGAGCTGAAAGGCACAACGTGCAGGCTTCTTTCCAAAGGGCGAGTTGGGCCCCACAGCATCTTGCTTCCAGCTCTTTGGGAAGCTAAGAAACAACTCGCTCTGCACAGTGCTCTTACAGCCTACCGGGAACATGTCTTCCATAGGCCTGTGAAATGCAGTTTCTTTGCAGGCCTGATCTGGCTGAAGTAGGACTTCTGCTCTGGGTGTGCTACTTTGCCCTAGAGCTGAAAGGCACAACGTGCAGGCTTCTTTCCAAAGGGCGAGTTGGGCCCCACAGCATCTTGCTTCCTGCTCTTTGGGAAGCTAAGAAACAACTCGCTCTGCACAGTGCTCTTACAGCCTACCGGGAACATGTCTTCCAAAGGCCTGTGAAACGCAGTTTCTTGGCAGGCCTGATCTGGCTGAAGTAGGACTTCTGCTCTGGGTGTGCTACTTTGCCCTAGAGCTGAAAGGCACAACGTGCAGGCTTCTTTCCAAAGGGCGAGTTGGGCCCCACAGCATCTTGCTTCCAGCTCTTTGGGAAGCTAAGAAACAACTCGCTCTGCACAGTGCTCTTACAGCCTACCGGGAACATGTCTTGCAAAGGCCTGTGAAACGCAGTTTCTTTGCAGGCCTGATCTGGCTGAAGTAGGACTTCTGCTCTGGGTGTGCTACTTTGCCCTAGAGCTGAAAGGCACAACGTGCAGGCTTCTTTCCAAAGGGCGAGTTGGGCCCCACAGCATCTTGCTTCCAGCTCTTTGGGAAGCTAAGAAACAACTCGCTCTGCACAGTGCTCTTACAGCCTACCGGGAACATGTCTTCCAAAGGCCTGTGAAACGCAGTTTCTTTGCAGGCGTGATCTGGCTGAAGTAGGACTTCTGCTCTGGGTGTGCTACTTTGCCCTAGAGCTGAAAGGCACAACGTGCAGGCTTCTTTCCAAAGGGCGAGTTGGGCCCCACAGTATCTTGCTTTCAGCTCTTTGGGAAGCTAAGAAACAACTCGCTCTGCACAGTGCTCTTACAGCCTATTGGGAACATCTCTTCCAAAGGCCTGTGAAACGCAGTTTCTGTGCAGGCCTGATCTGGCTGAAGTAGGACTTCTGCTCTGGGTGTGCTACTTTGCCCTAGAGCTGAAAGGAACAACGTGCAGGCTTCTTTCCAAAGGGCGAGTTGGGCCCCACAGCATCTTGCTTCCAGCTCTTTGGGAAGCTGAGAAACAACTCGCTCTGCACAGTGCTCTTACAGCCTACGGGGAACATCTCTTCCAAAGGCCTCTGAAACGCAGTTTCTTTGCAGGCCTGATCTGGCTGAAGTAGGACTTCTGCTCTGGGTGTGCTACTTTGCCCTAGAGCTGAAAGGCACAACGTGCAGGCTTCTTTCCAAAGGGCGAGTTCGGCCCCACAGCATCTTGCTTCCAGCTCTTTGGGAAGCTAAGAAACAACTCGCTCTGCACAGTGCTCTTGCAGCCTAGTGGGAACATCTCTTCCAAAGGCCTGTGAAACGCAGTTTCTTTGCAGGCCTGATATGGCTGAAGTAGGACTTCTGCTCTGGGTGTGCTACTTTGCCCTAGAGCTGAAAGGCACAACGTGCAGGCTTCTTTCCAAAGGGCGAGTTGGGCCCCACAGCATCTTGCTTCCAGCTCTTTGGGAAGCTAAGAAACAACTCGCTCTGCACAGTGCTCTTACAGCCTACCGGGAACATGTCTTCCATAGGCCTGTGAAACGCAGTTTCTTTGCAGGCCTGATCTGGCTGAAGTAGGACTTCTGCTCTGGGTGTGCTACTTTGCCCTAGAGCTGAAAGGCACAACGTGCAGGCTTCTTTCCAAAGGGCGAGTTGGGCCCCACAGCATCTTGCTTCCAGCTCTTTGGGAAGCTAAGAAACAACTCGCTCTGCACAGTGCTCTTACAGCCTACCGGGAACATGTCTTCCAAAGGCCTGTGAAACGCAGTTTCTTGGCAGGCCTGATCTGGCTGAAGTAGGACTTCTGCTCTGGGTGTGCTACTTTGCCCTAGAGCTGAAAGGCACAACGTGCAGGCTTCTTTCCAAAGGGCGAGTTGGGCCCCACAGCATCTTGCTTCCAGCTCTTTGGGAAGCTAAGAAACAACTCGCTCTGCACAGTGCTCTTACAGCCTACCGGGAACATGTCTTGCAAAGGCCTGTGAAACGCAGTTTCTTTGCAGGCCTGATCTGGCTGAAGTAGGACTTCTGCTCTGGGTGTGCTACTTTGCCCTAGAGCTGAAAGGCACAACGTGCAGGCTTCTTTCCAAAGGGCGAGTTGGGCCCCACAGCATCTTGCTTCCAGCTCTTTGGGAAGCTAAGAAACAACTCGCTCTGCACAGTGCTCTTACAGCCTACCGGGAACATCTCTTCCAAAGGCCTGTGAAACGCAGTTTCTCTGCTGGCGTGATCTGGCTGAAGTAGGACTTCTGCTCTGGGTGTGCTACTTTGCCCTAGAGCTGAAAGGCACAACGTGCAGGCTTCTTTCCAAAGGGCGAGTTGGGCCCCACAGTATCTTGCTTTCAGCTCTTTGGGAAGCTAAGAAACAACTCGCTCTGCACAGTGCTCTTACAGCCTATTGGGAACATCTCTTCCAAAGGCCTGTGAAACGCAGTGTCTGTGCAGGCCTGATCTGGCTGAAGTAGGACTTCTGCTCTGGGTGTGCTACTTTGCCCTAGAGCTGAAAGGCACAACGTGCAGGCTTCTTTCCAAAGGGCGAGTTGGGCCCCACAGCATCTTGCTTCCAGCTCTTTGGGAAGCTAAGAAACAACTCGCTCTGCACAGTGCTCTTACAGCCTACGGGGAACATCTCTTCCAAAGGCCTCTGAAACGCAGTTTCTTTGCAGGCCTGATCTGGCTGAAGTAGGACTTCTGCTCTGGGTGTGCTACTTTGCCCTAGAGCTGAAAGGCACAACGTGCAGGCTTCTTTCCAAAGGGCGAGTTGGGCCCCACAGCATCTTGCTTCCAGCTCTTTGGGAAGCTAAGAAACAACTCGCTCTGCACAATGCTCTTACAGCCTAGTGGGAACATGTCTTCCAAAGGCCTGTGAAACGCAGTTTCTTTGCAGGCCTGATCTGGCTGAAGTAGGACTTCTGCTCTGGGTGTGCTACTTTGCCCTAGAGCTGAAAGGCACAACGTGCAGGCTTCTTTCCAAAGGGCGAGTTGGGCCCCACAGCATCTTGCTTCCAGCTCTTTGCGATGCTAAGAAACAACTCGCTCTGCACAGTGCTCTTACAGCCTAGTTGGAACATCTCTTCCAAAGGCCTGTGAAACGCAGTTTCTGTGCAGGCCTGATCTGGCTGAAGTAGGACTTCTGCTCTGGGTGTGCTACTTTGCCCTAGAGCTGAAAGGCACAACGTGCAGGCTTCTTTCCAAAGGGCGAGTTGGGCTCCACAGCATCTTGCTTCCAGCTCTTTGGGAAGCTAAGAAACAACTCGCTCTGCACAGTGCTCTTACAGCCTACCGGGAACATGTCTTCCAAAGGCCTGTGAAACGCAGTTTCTTTGCGGGCCTGTTCTGGCTGAAGTAGGACTTCTGCTCTGGGTGTGCTACTTTGCCCTAGAGCTGAAAGGCACAACGTGCAGGCTTCTTTCCAAAGGGCGAGTTGGGCCCCACAGCATCTTGCTTCCAGCTCTTTGGGAAGCTAAGAAACAACTCGCTCTGCACAGTGCTCTTACAGCCTAGTGGGAGCATCTCTTCCAAAGGTCTGTGAAACGCAGTTTCTTTGCAGGCCTGATCTGGCTGAAGTAGGACTTCTGCGCTGGGTGTGCTACTTTGCCCTAGAGCTGAAAGGCACAACGTGCAGGCTTCTTTCCAAAGGGCGAGTTGGGCCCCACAGCATCTTGCTTCCAGCTCTTTGGGAAGCTAAGAAACAACTCGCTCTGCACAGTGCTCTTACAGCCTATTGGGAACATCACTTCCAAAGGCCTGTGAAACGCAGTTTCTGTGCAGGCCTGATCTGGCTGAAGTAGGACTTCTGCTCTGGGTGTGCTACTTTGCCCTAGAGCTGAAAGGCACAACGTGCAGGCTTCTTTCCAAAGGGCGAGTTGGGCCCCACTGCATCTTGCTTCCAGCTCTTTGGGAAGCTAAGAAACAACTCGCTCTGCACAGTGCTCTTACAGCCTACGGGGAACATCTCTTCCAAAGGCCTCTGAAACGCAGTTTCTTTGCAGGCCTGATCTGGCTGAAGTAGGACTTCTGCTCTGGGTGTGCTACTTTGCCCTAGAGCTGAAAGGCACAACGTGCAGGCTTCTTTCCAAAGGGCGAGTTGGGCCCCACAGCATCTTGCTTTCAGCTCTTTGGGAAGCTAAGAAACAACTCGCTCTGCACAGTGCTTTTGCAGCCTAGTGGGAACATCTCTTCCAAAGGCCTGTGAAACGCAGTTTCTTTGCAGGCCTGATCTGTCTGAAGTAGGACTTCTGCTCTGGGTGTGCTACTTTGCCCTAGAGCTGAAAGGCACAACGTGCAGGCTTCTTTCCAAAGGGCGAGTTGGGCCCCACAGCATCTTGCTTCCAGCTCTTTGGGAAGCTAAGAAACAACTCGCTCTGCACAGTGCTCTTACAGCCTACCGGGAACATGTCTTCCAAAGGCCTGTGAAACGCAGTTTCTTCGCAGGCCTGATCTGGCTGAAGTAGGACTTCTGCTCTGGGTGTGCTACTTTGCCCTAGAGCTGAAAGGCACAACGTGCAGGCTTCTTTCCAAAGGGCGAGTTGGGCCCCACAGCATCTTGCTTCCAGCTCTTTGGGAAGCTAAGAAACAACTCGCTCTGCACAGTGCTCTTACAGCCTACCGGGAACATGTCTTCCAAAGGCCTGTGAAACGCAGTTTCTTTGCAGGCCTGATCTGGCTGAAGTAGGACTTCTGCTCTGGGTGTGCTACTTTGCCCTAGAGCTGAAAGGCACAACGTGCAGGCTTCTTTCCAAAGGGCGAGTTGGGCCCCACAGCATCTTGCTTCCAGCTCTTTGGGAAGCTAAGAAACAACTCGCTCTGCACAGTGCTCTTACAGCCTACCGGGAACATGTCTTCCAAAGGCCTGTGAAACGCAGTTTCTTTGCAGGCCTGATCTGGCTGAAGTAGGACTTCTGCTCTGGGTGTGCTACTTTGCCCTAGAGCTGAAAGGCACAACGTGCAGGCTTCTTTCCAAAGGGCGAGTTGGGCCCCACAGCATCTTGCTTCCAGCTCTTTGGGAAGCTAAGAAACAACTCGCTCTGCACAGTGCTCTTACAGCCTAGTGGGAACATCTCTTCCAAAGGCCTGTGAAACGCAGTTTCTTTGCAGGCCTGATCTGGCTGAAGTAGGACTTCTGCTCTGGGTGTGCTACTTTGCCCTAGAGCTGAAAGGCACAACGTGCAGGCTTCTTTCCAAAGGGCGAGTTGGGCCCCACAGCATCTTGCTTCCAGCTCTTTGGGAAGCTAAGAAACAACTCGCTCTGCACAGTGCTCTTACAGCCTAGTGGGAACATCTCTTCCAAAGGCCTGTGAAACGCAGTTTCTTTGCAGGCCTGATCTGGCTGAAGTAGGACTTCTGCTCTGGGTGTGCTACTTTGCCCTAGAGCTGAAAGGCACAACGTGCAGGCTTCTTTCCAAAGGGCGAGTTGGGCCCCACAGCATCTTGCTTCCAGCTCTTTGCGAAGCTAAGAAACAACTCGCTCTGCACAGTGCTCTTACAGCCTAGTTGGAACATCTCTTCCAAAGGCCTGTGAAACGCAGTTTCTTTGCAGGCCTGATCTGGCTGAAGTAGGACTTCTGCTCTGGGTGTGCTACTTTGCCCTAGAGCTGAAAGGCACAACGTGCAGGCTTCTTTCCAAAGGGCGAGTTGGGCTCCACAGCATCTTGCTTCCAGCTCTTTGGGAAGCTAAGAAACAACTCGCTCTGCACAGTGCTCTTACAGCTTACCGGGAACATGTCTTCCAAAGGCCTGTGAAACGCAGTTTCTTTGCAGGCCTGATCTGGCTGAAGTAGGACTTCTGCTCTGGGTGTGCTACTTTGCCCTAGAGCTGAAAGGCACAACGTGCAGGCTTCTTTCCAAAGGGCGAGTTGGGCCCCACAGCATCTTGCTTCCAGCTCTTTGGGAAGCTAAGAAACAACTCGCTCTGCACAGTGCTCTTACAGCCTACCGGGAACATGTCTTCCAAAGGCCTGTGAAACGCAGTTTCTTTGCAGGCCTGATCTGGCTGAAGTAGGACTTCTGCTCTGGGTGTGCTACTTTGCCCTAGAGCTGAAAGGCACAACGTGCAGGCTTCTTTCCAAAGGGCGAGTTGGGCCCCACAGCATCTTGCTTCCAGCTCTTTGGGAAGCTAAGAAACAACTCGCTCTGCACAGTGCTCTTACAGCCTACCCGGAACATCTCTTCCAAAGGCCTGTGAAACGCAGTTTCTTTGCAGGCCTGATCTGGCTGAAGTAGGACTTCTGCTCTGGGTGTGCTACTTTGCCCTAGAGCTGAAAGGCACAACGTGCAGGCTTCTTTCCAAAGGGCGAGTTGGGCCCCACAGCATCTTGCTTCCAGCTCTTTGGGAAGCTAAGAAACAACTCGCTCTGCACAGTGCTCTTACAGCCTAGTTGGAACATCTCTTCCAAAGGCCTGTGAAACGCAGTTTCTTTGCAGGCCTGATCTGGCTGAAGTAGGACTTCTGCTCTGGGTGTGCTACTTTGCCCTAGAGCTGAAAGGCACAACGTGCAGGCTTCTTTCCAAAGGGCGAGTTGGGCCCCACAGCATCTTGCTTCCAGCTCTTTGGGAAGCTAAGAAACAACTCGCTCTGCACAGTGCTCTTACAGCCTACCCGGAACATCTCTTCCAAAGGCCTGTGAAACGCAGTTTCTTTGCAGGCCTGATCTGGCTGAAGTAGGACTTCTGCTCTGGGTGTGCTACTTTGCCCTAGAGCTGAAAGGCACAACGTGCAGGCTTCTTTCCAAAGGGCGAGTTGGGCCCCACAGCATCTTGCTTCCAGCTCTTTGGGAAGCTAAGAAACAACTCGCTCTGCACAGTGCTCTTACAGCCTACGGGGAACATCTCTTCCAAAGGCCTGTGAAACGCAGTTTCTTTGCAGGCCTGATCTGGCTGAAGTAGGACTTCTGCTCTGGGTGTGCTACTTTGCCCTAGAGCTGAAAGGCACAACGTGCAGGCTTCTTTCCAAAGGGCGAGTTGGGCCCCACAGCATCTTTCTTCCAGCTCTTTGGGAAGCTAAGAAACAACTCGCTCTGCACAGTGCTCTTACAGCCTACCGGGAACATGTCTTCCAAAGGCCTGTGAAACGCAGTTTCTTTGCAGGCCTGATCTGGCTGAAGTAGGACTTCTGCTCTGGGTGTGCTACTTTGCCCTAGAGCTGAAAGGCACAACGTGCAGGCTTCTTTCCAAAGGGCGAGTTGGGCCCCACAGCATCTTGCTTCCAGCTCTTTGGGAAGCTAAGAAACAACTCGCTCTGCACAGTGCTCTTACAGCCTACCGGGAACATGTCTTCCAAAGGCCTGTGAAACGCAGTTTCTTTGCAGGCGTGATCTGGCTGAAGTAGGACTTCTGCTCTGGGTGTGCTACTTTGCCCTAGAGCTGAAAGGCACAACGTGCAGGCTTCTTTCCAAAGGGCGAGTTGGGCCCCACAGCATCTTGCTTCCAGCTCTTTGGGAAGCTAAGAAACAACTCGCTCTGCACAGTGCTCTTACAGCCTACCGGGAACATGTCTTCCAAAGGCCTGTGAAACGCAGTTTCTGTGCAGGCCTGATCTGGCTGAAGTAGGACTTCTGCTCTGGGTGTGCTACTTTGCCCTAGAGCTGAAAGGCACAACGTGCAGGCTTCTTTCCAAAGGGCGAGTTGGGCCCCACAGCATCTTGCTTCCAGCTCTTTGGGAAGCTAAGAAACAACTCGCTCTGCACAGTGCTCTTACAGCCTACCGGGAACATGTCTTCCAAAGGCCTGTGAAACGCAGTTTCTTTGCAGGCGTGATCTGGCTGAAGTAGGACTTCTGCTCTGGGTGTGCTACTTTGCCCTAGAGCTGAAAGGCACAACGTGCAGGCTTCTTTCCAAAGGGCGAGTTGGGCCCCACAGTATCTTGCTTCCAGCTCTTTGGGAAGCTAAGAAACAACTAGCTCTGCACAGTGCTCTTACAGCCTATTGGGAACATCTCTTCCAAAGGCCTGTGAAACGCAGTTTCTTTGCAGGCCTGATCTGGCTGAAGTAGGACTTCTGCTCTGGGTGTGCTACTTTGCCCTAGAGCTGAAAGGCACAACGTGCAGGCTTCTTTCCAAAGGGCGAGTTGGGCCCCACAGCATCTTGCTTCCAGCTCTTTGGGAAGGTAAGAAACAACTCGCTCTGCACAGTGCTCTTACAGCCTACGGGGAACATCTCTTCCAAAGGCCTCTGAAACGCAGTTTCTTTGCAGGCCTGATCTGGCTGAAGTAGGACTTCTGCTCTGGGTGTGCTACTTTGCCCTAGAGCTGAAAGGCACAACGTGCAGGCTTCTTTCCAAAGGGCGAGTTGGGCCCCACAGCATCCTGCTTCCAGCTCTTTGGGAAGCTAAGAAACAACTCGCTCTGCACAGTGCTCTTACAGCCTACCGGGAACATGTCTTCCAAAGGCCTGTGAAACGCAGTTTCTTTGCAGGCGTGATCTGGCTGAAGTAGGACTTCTGCTCTGGGTGTGCTACTTTGCCCTAGAGCTGAAAGGCACAACGTGCAGGCTTCTTTCCAAAGGGCGAGTTGGGCCCCACAGCATCTTGCTTCCAGCTCTTTGGGAAGCTAAGAAACAACTCGCTCTGCACAGTGCTCTTACAGCCTACGGGGAACATCTCTTCCAAAGGCCTGTGAAACGCAGTTTCTTTGCAGGCCTGATCTGGCTGAAGTAGGACTTCTGCTCTGGGTGTGCTACTTTGCCCTAGAGCTGAAAGGCACAACGTGCAGGCTTCTTTCCAAAGGGCGAGTTGGGCCCCACAGCATCTTGCTTCCAGCTCTTTGGGAAGCTAAGAAACAACTCGCTCTGCACAGTGCTCTTACAGCCTAGTTGGAACATCTCTTCCAAAGGCCTGTGAAACGCAGTTTCTTTGCAGGCCTGATCTGGCTGAAGTAGGACTTCTGCTCTGGGTGTGCTACTTTGCCCTAGAGCTGAAAGGCACAACGTGCAGGCTTCTTTCGAAAGGGCGAGTTGGGCCCCACAGCATCTTGCTTCCAGCTCTTTGGGAAGCTAAGAAACAACTCGCTCTGCACAGTGCTCTTACAGCCTACCCGGAACATCTCTTCCAAAGGCCTGTGAAACGCAGTTTCTTTGCAGGCCTGATCTGGCTGAAGTAGGACTTCTGCTCTGGGTGTGCTACTTTGCCCTAGAGCTGAAAGGCACAACGTGCAGGCTTCTTTCCAAAGGGCGAGTTGGGCCCCACAGCATCTTGCTTCCAGCTCTTTGGGAAGCTAAGAAACAACTCGCTCTGCACAGTGCTCTTACAGCCTACGGGGAACATCTCTTCCAAAGGCCTGTGAAACGCAGTTTCTTTGCAGGCCTGATCTGGCTGAAGTAGGACTTCTGCTCTGGGTGTGCTACTTTGCCCTAGAGCTGAAAGGCACAACGTGCAGGCTTCTTTCCAAAGGGCGAGTTGGGCCCCACAGCATCTTGCTTCCAGCTCTTTGGGAAGCTAAGAAACAACTCGCTCTGCACAGTGCTCTTACAGCCTACCGGGAACATGTCTTCCAAAGGCCTGTGAAACGCAGTTTCTTTGCAGGCGTGATCTGGCTGAAGTAGGACTTCTGCTCTGGGTGTGCTACTTTGCCCTAGAGCTGAAAGGCACAACGTGCAGGCTTCTTTCCAAAGGGCAGTTGGGCCCCACAGCATCTTGCTTCCAGCTCTTTGGGAAGCTAAGAAACAACTCGCTCTGCACAGTGCTCTTACAGCCTACCGGGAACATGTCTTCCAAAGGCCTGTGAAACGCAGTTTCTGTGCAGGCCTGATCTGGCTGAAGTAGGACTTCTGCTCTGGGTGTGCTACTTTGCCCTAGAGCTGAAAGGCACAACGTGCAGGCTTCTTTCCAAAGGGCGAGTTGGGCCCCACAGCATCTTGCTTCCAGCTCTTTGGGAAGCTAAGAAACAACTCGCTCTGCACAGTGCTCTTACAGCCTACCGGGAACATGTCTTCCAAAGGCCTGTGACACGCAGTTTCTTTGCAGGCCTGATCTAGCTGAAGTAGGACTTCTGCTCTGGGTGTGCTACTTTGCCCTAGAGCTGAAAGGCACAATGTGCAGGCTTCTTTCCAAAGGGCGAGTTGGGCCCCACAGCATCTTGCTTCCAGCTCTTTGGGAAGCTAAGAAACAACTCGCTCTGCACAGTGCTCTTGCAGCCTAGTGGGAACATCTCTTCCAAAGGCCTGTGAAACACAGTTTCTTTGCAGGCCTGATCTGGCTGAAGTAGGACTTCTGCTCTGGGTGTGCTACTTTGCCCTAGAGCTGAAAGGCACAACGTGCAGGCTTCTTTCCAAAGGGCGAGTTGGGCCCCACAGCATCTTGCTTCCAGCTCTTTGGGAAGCTAAGAAACAACTCGCTCTGCACAGTGCTCTTGCAGCCTAGTGGGAACATCTCTTCCAAAGGCCTGTGAAACGCAGTTTCTTTGCAGGCCTGATCTGGCTGAAGTAGGACTTCTGCTCTGGGTGTGCTACTTTGCCCTAGAGCTGAAAGGCACAACGTGCAGGCTTCTTTCCAAAGGGCGAGTTGGGCCCCACAGCATCTTGCTTCCAGCTCTTTGCGAAGCTAAGAAACAACTCGCTCTGCACAGTGCTCTTATAGCCTACCGGGAACATGTCTTCCAAAGGCCTGTGAAACGCAGTTTCTTTGCAGGCCTGATCTGGCTGAAGTAGGACTTCTGCTCTGGGTGTGCTACTTTGCCCTAGAGCTGAAAGGCACAACGTGCAGGCTTCTTTCCAAAGGGCGAGTTGGGCCCCACAGCATCTTGCTTCCAGCTCTTTGGGAAGCTAAGAAACAACTCGCTCTGCACAGTGCTCTTACAGCCTACCGGGAACATGTCTTCCAAAGGCCTGTGAAACGCAGTTTCTTTGCAGGCCTGATCTGGCTGAAGTAGGACTTCTGCTCTGGGTGTGCTACTTTGCCCTAGAGCTGAAAGGCACAACGTGCAGGCTTCTTTCCAAAGGGCGAGTTGGGCCCCACAGTATCTTGCTTTCAGCTCTTTGGGAAGCTAAGAAACAACTCGCTCTGCACAGTGCTCTTACAGCCTATTGGGAACATCTCTTCCAAAGGCCTGTGAAACGCAGTTTCTGTGCAGGCCTGATCTGGCTGAAGTAGGACTTCTGCTCTGGGTGTGCTACTTTGCCCTAGAGCTGAAAGGCACAAGGTGCAGGCTTCTTTCCAAAGGGCGAGTTGGGCCCCACAGCATCTTGCTTCCAGCTCTTTGGGAAGCTGAGAAACAACTCGCTCTGCACAGTGCTCTTACAGCCTACGGGGAACATCTCTTCCAAAGGCCTCTGAAACGCAGTTTCTTTGCAGGCCTGATCTGGCTGAAGTAGGACTTCTGCTCTGGGTGTGCTACTTTGCCCTAGAGCTGAAAGGCACAACGTGCAGGCTTCTTTCCAAAGGGCGAGTTCGGCCCCACAGCATCTTGCTTCCAGCTCTTTGGGAAGCTAAGAAACAACTCGCTCTGCACAGTGCTCTTGCAGCCTAGTGGGAACATCTCTTCCAAAGGCCTGTGAAACGCAGTTTCTTTGCAGGCCTGATATGGCTGAAGTAGGACTTCTGCTCTGGGTGTGCTACTTTGCCCTAGAGCTGAAAGGCACAACGTGCAGGCTTCTTTCCAAAGGGCGAGTTGGGCCCCACAGCATCTTGCTTCCAGCTCTTTGGGAAGCTAAGAAACAACTCGCTCTGCACAGTGCTCTTACAGCCTACCGGGAACATGTCTTCCATAGGCCTGTGAAACGCAGTTTCTTTGCAGGCCTGATCTGGCTGAAGTAGGACTTCTGCTCTGGGTGTGCTACTTTGCCCTAGAGCTGAAAGGCACAACGTGCAGGCTTCTTTCCAAAGGGCGAGTTGGGCCCCACAGCATCTTGCTTCCAGCTCTTTGGGAAGCTAAGAAACAACTCGCTCTGCACAGTGCTCTTACAGCCTACCGGGAACATGTCTTCCAAAGGCCTGTGAAACGCAGTTTCTTGGCAGGCCTGATCTGGCTGAAGTAGGACTTCTGCTCTGGGTGTGCTACTTTGCCCTAGAGCTGAAAGGCACAACGTGCAGGCTTCTTTCCAAAGGGCGAGTTGGGCCCCACAGCATCTTGCTTCCAGCTCTTTGGGAAGCTAAGAAACAACTCGCTCTGCACAGTGCTCTTACAGCCTACCGGGAACATGTCTTGCAAAGGCCTGTGAAACGCAGTTTCTTTGCAGGCCTGATCTGGCTGAAGTAGGACTTCTGCTCTGGGTGTGCTACTTTGCCCTAGAGCTGAAAGGCACAACGTGCAGGCTTCTTTCCAAAGGGCGAGTTGGGCCCCACAGCATCTTGCTTCCAGCTCTTTGGGAAGCTAAGAAACAACTCGCTCTGCACAGTGCTCTTACAGCCTACCGGGAACATGTCTTCCAAAGGCCTGTGAAACGCAGTTTCTTTGCAGGCGTGATCTGGCTGAAGTAGGACTTCTGCTCTGGGTGTGCTACTTTGCCCTAGAGCTGAAAGGCACAACGTGCAGGCTTCTTTCCAAAGGGCGAGTTGGGCCCCACAGTATCTTGCTTTCAGCTCTTTGGGAAGCTAAGAAACAACTCGCTCTGCACAGTGCTCTTACAGCCTATTGGGAACATCTCTTCCAAAGGCCTGTGAAACGCAGTTTCTGTGCAGGCCTGATCTGGCTGAAGTAGGACTTCTGCTCTGGGTGTGCTACTTTGCCCTAGAGCTGAAAGGCACAACGTGCAGGCTTCTTTCCAAAGGGCGAGTTGGGCCCCACAGCATCTTGCTTCCAGCTCTTTGGGAAGCTGAGAAACAACTCGCTCTGCACAGTGCTCTTACAGCCTACGGGGAACATCTCTTCCAAAGGCCTCTGAAACGCAGTTTCTTTGCAGGCCTGATCTGGCTGAAGTAGGACTTCTGCTCTGGGTGTGCTACTTTGCCCTAGAGCTGAAAGGCACAACGTGCAGGCTTCTTTCCAAAGGGCGAGTTCGGCCCCACAGCATCTTGCTTCCAGCTCTTTGGGAAGCTAAGAAACAACTCGCTCTGCACAGTGCTCTTGCAGCCTAGTGGGAACATCTCTTCCAAAGGCCTGTGAAACGCAGTTTCTTTGCAGGCCTGATATGGCTGAAGTAGGACTTCTGCTCTGGGTGTGCTACTTTGCCCTAGAGCTGAAAGGCACAACGTGCAGGCTTCTTTCCAAAGGGCGAGTTGGGCCCCACAGCATCTTGCTTCCAGCTCTTTGGGAAGCTAAGAAACAACTCGCTCTGCACAGTGCTCTTACAGCCTACCGGGAACATGTCTTCCATAGGCCTGTGAAACGCAGTTTCTTTGCAGGCCTGATCTGGCTGAAGTAGGACTTCTGCTCTGGGTGTGCTACTTTGCCCTAGAGCTGAAAGGCACAACGTGCAGGCTTCTTTCCAAAGGGCGAGTTGGGCCCCACAGCATCTTGCTTCCAGCTCTTTGGGAAGCTAAGAAACAACTCGCTCTGCACAGTGCTCTTACAGCCTACCGGGAACATGTCTTCCAAAGGCCTGTGAAACGCAGTTTCTTGGCAGGCCTGATCTGGCTGAAGTAGGACTTCTGCTCTGGGTGTGCTACTTTGCCCTAGAGCTGAAAGGCACAACGTGCAGGCTTCTTTCCAAAGGGCGAGTTGGGCCCCACAGCATCTTGCTTCCAGCTCTTTGGGAAGCTAAGAAACAACTCGCTCTGCACAGTGCTCTTACAGCCTACCGGGAACATGTCTTGCAAAGGCCTGTGAAACGCAGTTTCTTTGCAGGCCTGATCTGGCTGAAGTAGGACTTCTGCTCTGGGTGTGCTACTTTGCCCTAGAGCTGAAAGGCACAACGTGCAGGCTTCTTTCCAAAGGGAGAGTTGGGCCCCACAGCATCTTGCTTCCAGCTCTTTGGGAAGCTAAGAAACAACTCGCTCTGCACAGTGCTCTTACAGCCTACCGGGAACATCTCTTCCAAAGGCCTGTGAAACGCAGTTTCTCTGCTGGCGTGATCTGGCTGAAGTAGGACTTCTGCTCTGGGTGTGCTACTTTGCCCTAGAGCTGAAAGGCACAACGTGCAGGCTTCTTTCCAAAGGGCGAGTTGGGCCCCACAGTATCTTGCTTTCAGCTCTTTGGGAAGCTAAGAAACAACTCGCTCTGCACAGTGCTCTTACAGCCTATTGGGAACATCTCTTCCAAAGGCCTGTGAAACGCAGTGTCTGTGCAGGCCTGATCTGGCTGAAGTAGGACTTCTGCTCTGGGTGTGCTACTTTGCCCTAGAGCTGAAAGGCACAACGTGCAGGCTTCTTTCCAAAGGGCGAGTTGGGCCCCACAGCATCTTGCTTCCAGCTCTTTGGGAAGCTAAGAAACAACTCGCTCTGCACAGTGCTCTTACAGCCTACGGGGAACATCTCTTCCAAAGGCCTCTGAAACGCAGTTTCTTTGCAGGCCTGATCTGGCTGAAGTAGGACTTCTGCTCTGGGTGTGCTACTTTGCCCTAGAGCTGAAAGGCACAACGTGCAGGCTTCTTTCCAAAGGGCGAGTTGGGCCCCACAGCATCTTGCTTCCAGCTCTTTGGGAAGCTAAGAAACAACTCGCTCTGCACAGTGCTCTTACAGCCTAGTGGGAACATGTCTTCCAAAGGCCTGTGAAACGCAGTTTCTTTGCAGGCCTGATCTGGCTGAAGTAGGACTTCTGCTCTGGGTGTGCTACTTTGCCCTAGAGCTGAAAGGCACAACGTGCAGGCTTCTTTCCAAAGGGCGAGTTGGGCCCCACAGCATCTTGCTTCCAGCTCTTTGCGATGCTAAGAAACAACTCGCTCTGCACAGTGCTCTTACAGCCTAGTTGGAACATCTCTTCCAAAGGCCTGTGAAACGCAGTTTCTGTGCAGGCCTGATCTGGCTGAAGTAGGACTTCTGCTCTGGGTGTGCTACTTTGCCCTAGAGCTGAAAGGCACAACGTGCAGGCTTCTTTCCAAAGGGCGAGTTGGGCTCCACAGCATCTTGCTTCCAGCTCTTTGGGAAGCTAAGAAACAACTCGCTCTGCACAGTGCTCTTACAGCCTACCGGGAACATGTCTTCCAAAGGCCTGTGAAACGCAGTTTCTTTGCGGGCCTGTTCTGGCTGAAGTAGGACTTCTGCTCTGGGTGTGCTACTTTGCCCTAGAGCTGAAAGGCACAACGTGCAGGCTTCTTTCCAAAGGGCGAGTTGGGCCCCACAGCATCTTGCTTCCAGCTCTTTGGGAAGCTAAGAAACAACTCGCTCTGCACAGTGCTCTTACAGCCTAGTGGGAGCATCTCTTCCAAAGGTCTGTGAAACGCAGTTTCTTTGCAGGCCTGATCTGGCTGAAGTAGGACTTCTGCTCTGGGTGTGCTACTTTGCCCTAGAGCTGAAAGGCACAACGTGCAGGCTTCTTTCCAAAGGGCGAGTTGGGCCCCACAGCATCTTGCTTCCAGCTCTTTGGGAAGCTAAGAAACAACTCGCTCTGCACAGTGCTCTTACAGCCTATTGGGAACATCACTTCCAAAGGCCTGTGAAACGCAGTTTCTGTGCAGGCCTGATCTGGCTGAAGTAGGACTTCTGCTCTGGGTGTGCTACTTTGCCCTAGAGCTGAAAGGCACAACGTGCAGGCTTCTTTCCAAAGGGCGAGTTGGGCCCCACAGCATCTTGCTTCCAGCTCTTTGGGAAGCTAAGAAACAACTCGCTCTGCACAGTGCTCTTACAGCCTACGGGGAACATCTCTTCCAAAGGCCTCTGAAACGCAGTTTCTTTGCAGGCCTGATCTGGCTGAAGTAGGACTTCTGCTCTGGGTGTGCTACTTTGCCCTAGAGCTGAAAGGCACAACGTGCAGGCTTCTTTCCAAAGGGCGAGTTGGGCCCCACAGCATCTTGCTTTCAGCTCTTTGGGAAGCTAAGAAACAACTCGCTCTGCACAGTGCTTTTGCAGCCTAGTGGGAACATCTCTTCCAAAGGCCTGTGAAACGCAGTTTCTTTGCAGGCCTGATCTGTCTGAAGTAGGACTTCTGCTCTGGGTGTGCTACTTTGCCCTAGAGCTGAAAGGCACAACGTGCAGGCTTCTTTCCAAAGGGCGAGTTGGGCCCCACAGCATCTTGCTTCCAGCTCTTTGGGAAGCTAAGAAACAACTCGCTCTGCACAGTGCTCTTACAGCCTACCGGGAACATGTCTTCCAAAGGCCTGTGAAACGCAGTTTCTTCGCAGGCCTGATCTGGCTGAAGTAGGACTTCTGCTCTGGGTGTGCTACTTTGCCCTAGAGCTGAAAGGCACAACGTGCAGGCTTCTTTCCAAAGGGCGAGTTGGGCCCCACAGCATCTTGCTTCCAGCTCTTTGGGAAGCTAAGAAACAACTCGCTCTGCACAGTGCTCTTACAGCCTACCGGGAACATGTCTTCCAAAGGCCTGTGAAACGCAGTTTCTTTGCAGGCCTGATCTGGCTGAAGTAGGACTTCTGCTCTGGGTGTGCTACTTTGCCCTAGAGCTGAAAGGCACAACGTGCAGGCTTCTTTCCAAAGGGCGAGTTGGGCCCCACAGCATCTTGCTTCCAGCTCTTTGGGAAGCTAAGAAACAACTCGCTCTGCACAGTGCTCTTACAGCCTACCGGGAACATGTCTTCCAAAGGCCTGTGAAACGCAGTTTCTTTGCAGGCCTGATCTGGCTGAAGTAGGACTTCTGCTCTGGGTGTGCTACTTTGCCCTAGAGCTGAAAGGCACAACGTGCAGGCTTCTTTCCAAAGGGCGAGTTGGGCCCCACAGCATCTTGCTTCCAGCTCTTTGGGAAGCTAAGAAACAACTCGCTCTGCACAGTGCTCTTACAGCCTAGTGGGAACATCTCTTCCAAAGGCCTGTGAAACGCAGTTTCTTTGCAGGCCTGATCTGGCTGAAGTAGGACTTCTGCTCTGGGTGTGCTACTTTGCCCTAGAGCTGAAAGGCACAACGTGCAGGCTTCTTTCCAAAGGGCGAGTTGGGCCCCACAGCATCTTGCTTCCAGCTCTTTGGGAAGCTAAGAAACAACTCGCTCTGCACAGTGCTCTTACAGCCTAGTGGGAACATCTCTTCCAAAGGCCTGTGAAACGCAGTTTCTTTGCAGGCCTGATCTGGCTGAAGTAGGACTTCTGCTCTGGGTGTGCTACTTTGCCCTAGAGCTGAAAGGCACAACGTGCAGGCTTCTTTCCAAAGGGCGAGTTGGGCCCCACAGCATCTTGCTTCCAGCTCTTTGCGAAGCTAAGAAACAACTCGCTCTGCACAGTGCTCTTACAGCCTAGTTGGAACATCTCTTCCAAAGGCCTGTGAAACGCAGTTTCTTTGCAGGCCTGATCTGGCTGAAGTAGGACTTCTGCTCTGGGTGTGCTACTTTGCCCTAGAGCTGAAAGGCACAACGTGCAGGCTTCTTTCCAAAGGGCGAGTTGGGCTCCACAGCATCTTGCTTCCAGCTCTTTGGGAAGCTAAGAAACAACTCGCTCTGCACAGTGCTCTTACAGCTTACCGGGAACATGTCTTCCAAAGGCCTGTGAAACGCAGTTTCTTTGCAGGCCTGATCTGGCTGAAGTAGGACTTCTGCTCTGGGTGTGCTACTTTGCCCTAGAGCTGAAAGGCACAACGTGCAGGCTTCTTTCCAAAGGGCGAGTTGGGCCCCACAGCATCTTGCTTCCAGCTCTTTGGGAAGCTAAGAAACAACTCGCTCTGCACAGTGCTCTTACAGCCTACCGGGAACATGTCTTCCAAAGGCCTGTGAAACGCAGTTTCTTTGCAGGCGTGATCTGGCTGAAGTAGGACTTCTGCTCTGGGTGTGCTACTTTGCCCTAGAGCTGAAAGGCACAACGTGCAGGCTTCTTTCCAAAGGGCGAGTTGGGCCCCACAGCATCTTGCTTCCAGCTCTTTGGGAAGCTAAGAAACAACTCGCTCTGCACAGTGCTCTTACAGCCTACCCGGAACATCTCTTCCAAAGGCCTGTGAAACGCAGTTTCTTTGCAGGCCTGATCTGGCTGAAGTAGGACTTCTGCTCTGGGTGTGCTACTTTGCCCTAGAGCTGAAAGGCACAACGTGCAGGCTTCTTTCCAAAGGGCGAGTTGGGCCCCACAGCATCTTGCTTCCAGCTCTTTGGGAAGCTAAGAAACAACTCGCTCTGCACAGTGCTCTTACAGCCTAGTTGGAACATCTCTTCCAAAGGCCTGTGAAACGCAGTTTCTTTGCAGGCCTGATCTGGCTGAAGTAGGACTTCTGCTCTGGGTGTGCTACTTTGCCCTAGAGCTGAAAGGCACAACGTGCAGGCTTCTTTCCAAAGGGCGAGTTGGGCCCCACAGCATCTTGCTTCCAGCTCTTTGGGAAGCTAAGAAACAACTCGCTCTGCACAGTGCTCTTACAGCCTACCCGGAACATCTCTTCCAAAGGCCTGTGAAACGCAGTTTCTTTGCAGGCCTGATCTGGCTGAAGTAGGACTTCTGCTCTGGGTGTGCTACTTTGCCCTAGAGCTGAAAGGCACAACGTGCAGGCTTCTTTCCAAAGGGCGAGTTGGGCCCCACAGCATCTTGCTTCCAGCTCTTTGGGAAGCTAAGAAACAACTCGCTCTGCACAGTGCTCTTACAGCCTACGGGGAACATCTCTTCCAAAGGCCTGTGAAACGCAGTTTCTTTGCAGGCCTGATCTGGCTGAAGTAGGACTTCTGCTCTGGGTGTGCTACTTTGCCCTAGAGCTGAAAGGCACAACGTGCAGGCTTCTTTCCAAAGGGCGAGTTGGGCCCCACAGCATCTTTCTTCCAGCTCTTTGGGAAGCTAAGAAACAACTCGCTCTGCACAGTGCTCTTACAGCCTACCGGGAACATGTCTTCCAAAGGCCTGTGAAACGCAGTTTCTTTGCAGGCCTGATCTGGCTGAAGTAGGACTTCTGCTCTGGGTGTGCTACTTTGCCCTAGAGCTGAAAGGCACAACGTGCAGGCTTCTTTCCAAAGGGCGAGTTGGGCCCCACAGCATCTTGCTTCCAGCTCTTTGGGAAGCTAAGAAACAACTCGCTCTGCACAGTGCTCCTACAGCCTACCGGGAACATGTCTTCCAAAGGCCTGTGAAACGCAGTTTCTTTGCAGGCGTGATCTGGCTGAAGTAGGACTTCTGCTCTGGGTGTGATACTTTGCCCTAGAGCTGAAAGGCACAACGTGCAGGCTTCTTTCCAAAGGGCAGTTGGGCCCCACAGCATCTTGCTTCCAGCTCTTTGGGAAGCTAAGAAACAACTCGCTCTGCACAGTGCTCTTACAGCCTACCGGGAACATCTCTTCCAAAGGCCTGTGAAACGGAGTTTCTGTGCAGGCCTGATCTGGCTGAAGTAGGACTTCTGCTCTGGGTGTGCTACTTTGCCCTAGAGCTGAAAGGCACAACGTGCAGGCTTCTTTCCAAAGGGCGAGTTGGGCCCCACAGCATCTTGCTTCCAGCTCTTTGGGAAGCTAAGAAACAACTCGCTCTGCACAGTGCTCTTACAGCCTA
This sequence comes from Equus caballus, assembly GCF_041296265.1. Lineage (NCBI taxonomy): Eukaryota > Metazoa > Chordata > Mammalia > Perissodactyla > Equidae > Equus > Equus caballus. Next base: position 26,651,944 of record NC_091687.1, read on the forward strand.
CCGGGAACATGTCTTCCAAAGGCCTGTGAAACGCAGTTTCTTTGCAGGCGTGATCTGGCTGAAGTAGGACTTCTGCTCTGGGTGTGCTACTTTGCCCTAGAGCTGAAAGGCACAACGTGCAGGCTTCTTTCCAAAGGGCGAGTTGGGCCCCACAGTATCTTGCTTCCAGCTCTTTGGGAAGCTAAGAAACAACTAGCTCTGCACAGTGCTCTTACAGCCTATTGGGAACATCTCTTCCAAAGGCCTGTGAAACGCAGTTTCTTTGCAGGCCTGATCTGGCTGAAGTAGGACTTCTGCTCTGGGTGTGCTACTTTGCCCTAGAGCTGAAAGGCACAACGTGCAGGCTTCTTTCCAAAGGGCGAGTTGGGCCCCACAGCATCTTGCTTCCAGCTCTTTGGGAAGCTAAGAAACAACTCGCTCTGCACAGTGCTCTTACAGCCTACGGGGAACATCTCTTCCAAAGGCCTCTGAAACGCAGTTTCTTTGCAGGCCTGATCTGGCTGAAGTAGGACTTCTGCTCTGGGTGTGCTACTTTGCCCTAGAGCTGAAAGGCACAACGTGCAGGCTTCTTTCCAAAGGGCGAGTTGGGCCCCACAGCATCCTGCTTCCAGCTCTTTGGGAAGCTAAGAAACAACTCGCTCTGCACAGTGCTCTTACAGCCTACCGGGAACATGTCTTCCAAAGGCCTGTGAAACGCAGTTTCTTTGCAGGCGTGATCTGGCTGAAGTAGGACTTCTGCTCTGGGTGTGCTACTTTGCCCTAGAGCTGAAAGGCACAACGTGCAGGCTTCTTTCCAAAGGGCGAGTTGGGCCCCAACAGCATCTTGCTTCCAGCTCTTTGGGAAGCTAAGAAACAACTCGCTCTGCACAGTGCTCTTACAGCCTACGGGGAACATCTCTTCCAAAGGCCTGTGAAACGCAGTTTCTTTGCAGGCCTGATCTGGCTGAAGTAGGACTTCTGCTCTGGGTGTGCTACTTTGCCCTAGAGCTGAAAGGCACAACGTGCAGGCTTCTTTCCAAAGGGCGAGTTGGGCCCCACAGCATCTTGCTTCCAGCTCTTTGGGAAGCTAAGAAACAACTCGCTCTGCACAGTGCTCTTACAGCCTAGTTGGAACATCTCTTCCAAAGGCCTGTGAAACGCAGTTTCTTTGCAGGCCTGATCTGGCTGAAGTAGGACTTCTGCTCTGGGTGTGCTACTTTGCCCTAGAGCTGAAAGGCACAACGTGCAGGCTTCTTTCGAAAGGGCGAGTTGGGCCCCACAGCATCTTGCTTCCAGCTCTTTGGGAAGCTAAGAAACAACTCGCTCTGCACAGTGCTCTTACAGCCTACCCGGAACATCTCTTCCAAAGGCCTGTGAAACGCAGTTTCTTTGCAGGCCTGATCTGGCTGAAGTAGGACTTCTGCTCTGGGTGTGCTACTTTGCCCTAGAGCTGAAAGGCACAACGTGCAGGCTTCTTTCCAAAGGGCGAGTTGGGCCCCACAGCATCTTGCTTCCAGCTCTTTGGGAAGCTAAGAAACAACTCGCTCTGCACAGTGCTCTTACAGCCTACGGGGAACATCTCTTCCAAAGGCCTGTGAAACGCAGTTTCTTTGCAGGCCTGATCTGGCTGAAGTAGGACTTCTGCTCTGGGTGTGCTACTTTGCCCTAGAGCTGAAAGGCACAACGTGCAGGCTTCTTTCCAAAGGGCGAGTTGGGCCCCACAGCATCTTGCTTCCAGCTCTTTGGGAAGCTAAGAAACAACTCGCTCTGCACAGTGCTCTTACAGCCTACCGGGAACATGTCTTCCAAAGGCCTGTGAAACGCAGTTTCTTTGCAGGCGTGATCTGGCTGAAGTAGGACTTCTGCTCTGGGTGTGCTACTTTGCCCTAGAGCTGAAAGGCACAACGTGCAGGCTTCTTTCCAAAGGGCAGTTGGGCCCCACAGCATCTTGCTTCCAGCTCTTTGGGAAGCTAAGAAACAACTCGCTCTGCACAGTGCTCTTACAGCCTACCGGGAACATGTCTTCCAAAGGCCTGTGAAACGCAGTTTCTGTGCAGGCCTGATCTGGCTGAAGTAGGACTTCTGCTCTGGGTGTGCTACTTTGCCCTAGAGCTGAAAGGCACAACGTGCAGGCTTCTTTCCAAAGGGCGAGTTGGGCCCCACAGCATCTTGCTTCCAGCTCTTTGGGAAGCTAAGAAACAACTCGCTCTGCACAGTGCTCTTACAGCCTACCGGGAACATGTCTTCCAAAGGCCTGTGACACGCAGTTTCTTTGCAGGCCTGATCTAGCTGAAGTAGGACTTCTGCTCTGGGTGTGCTACTTTGCCCTAGAGCTGAAAGGCACAATGTGCAGGCTTCTTTCCAAAGGGCGAGTTGGGCCCCACAGCATCTTGCTTCCAGCTCTTTGGGAAGCTAAGAAACAACTCGCTCTGCACAGTGCTCTTGCAGCCTAGTGGGAACATCTCTTCCAAAGGCCTGTGAAACACAGTTTCTTTGCAGGCCTGATCTGGCTGAAGTAGGACTTCTGCTCTGGGTGTGCTACTTTGCCCTAGAGCTGAAAGGCACAACGTGCAGGCTTCTTTCCAAAGGGCGAGTTGGGCCCCACAGCATCTTGCTTCCAGCTCTTTGGGAAGCTAAGAAACAACTCGCTCTGCACAGTGCTCTTGCAGCCTAGTGGGAACATGTCTTCCAAAGGCCTGTGAAACGCAGTTTCTTTGCAGGCCTGATCTGGCTGAAGTAGGACTTCTGCTCTGGGTGTGCTACTTTGCCCTAGAGCTGAAAGGCACAACGTGCAGGCTTCTTTCCAAAGGGCGAGTTGGGCCCCACAGCATCTTGCTTCCAGCTCTTTGGGAAGCTAAGAAACAACTCGCTCTGCACAGTGCTCTTATAGCCTACCGGGAACATGTCTTCCAAAGGCCTGTGAAACGCAGTTTCTTTGCAGGCCTGATCTGGCTGAAGTAGGACTTCTGCTCTGGGTGTGCTACTTTGCCCTAGAGCTGAAAGGCACAACGTGCAGGCTTCTTTCCAAAGGGCGAGTTGGGCCCCACAGCATCTTGCTTCCAGCTCTTTGGGAAGCTAAGAAACAACTCGCTCTGCACAGTGCTCTTACAGCCTACCGGGAACATGTCTTCCAAAGGCCTGTGAAACGCAGTTTCTTTGCAGGCCTGATCTGGCTGAAGTAGGACTTCTGCTCTGGGTGTGCTACTTTGCCCTAGAGCTGAAAGGCACAACGTGCAGGCTTCTTTCCAAAGGGCGAGTTGGGCCCCACAGCATCTTGCTTCCAGCTCTTTGGGAAGCTAAGAAACAACTAGCTCTGCACAGTGCTCTTACAGCCTACCGGGAACATGTCTTCCAAAGGCCTGTGAAACGCAGTTTCTTTGCAGGCCTGATCTGGCTGAAGTAGGACTTCTGCTCCGGGTGTGCTACTTTGCCCTAGAGCTGAAAGGCACAACGTGCAGGCTTCTTTCCAAAGGGCGAGTTGGGCCCCAAAGCATCTTGCTTCCAGCTCTTTGGGAAGCTAAGAAACAACTCGCTCTGCACAGTGCTCTTACAGCCTAGGGGGAACATCTCTTCCAAAGGCCTGTGAAACGCAGTTTCTTTGCAGGCCTGATCTGGCTGAAGTAGGACTTCTGCTCTGGGTGTGCTACTTTGCCCTAGAGCTGAAAGGCACAACGTGCAGGCTTCTTTCCAAAGGGCGAGTTGGGCCCCACAGCATCTTGCTTCCAGCTCTTTGGGAAGCTAAGAAACAACTCGCTCTGCACAGTGCTCTTACAGCCTAGTTGGAACATCTCTTCCAAAGGCCTGTGAAACGCAGTTTCTTTGCAGGCGTGATCTGGCTGAAGTAGGACTTCTGCTCTGGGTGTGCTACTTTGCCCTAGAGCTGAAAGGCACAACGTGCAGGCTTCTTTCCAAAGGGTGAGTTGGGCTCCACAGCATCTTGCTTCCAGCTCTTTGGGAAGCTAAGAAACAACTCGCTCTGCACAGTGCTCTTACAGCTTACCGGGAACATGTCTTCCAAAGGCCTGTGAAACGCAGTTTCTTTGCAGGCCTGATCTGGCTGAAGTAGGACTTCTGCTCTGGGTGTGCTACTTTGCCCTAGAGCTGAAAGGCACAACGTGCAGGCTTCTTTCCAAAGGGCGAGTTGGGCCCCACAGCATCTTGCTTCCAGCTCTTTGGGAAGCTAAGAAACAACTCGCTCTGCACAGTGCTCTTACAGCCTACCGGGAACATGTCTTCCAAAGGCCTGTGAAACGCAGTTTCTTTGCTGGCCTGATCTGGCTGAAGTAGGACTTCTCCTCTGGGTGTGCTACTTTGCCCTAGAGCTGAAAGGCACAAGGTGCAGGCTTCTTTCCAAAGGGCGAGTTGGGCCCCACAGCATCTTGCTTCCAGCTCTTTGGGAAGCTAAGAAACAACTCGCTCTGCACAGTGCTCTTACAGCCTAGTGGGACCATCTCTTCCAAAGGCCTGTGAAACGCAGTTTCTTTGCAGGCCTGATCTGGCTGAAGTAGGACTTCTGCTCTGGGTGTGCTACTTTGCCCTAGAGCTGAAAGGCACAACGTGCAGGCTTCTTTCCAAAGGGCGAGTTGGGCCCCACAGCATCTTGCTTCCAGCTCTTTGGGAAGCTAAGAAACAACTCGCTCTGCACAGTGCTCTTACAGCCTACCGGGAACATGTCTTCCAAAGGCCTGTGAAACGCAGTTTCTTTGCAGGCCTGATCTGGCTGAAGTAGGACTTCTGCTCTGGGTGTGCTACTTTGCCCTAGAGCTGAAAGGCACAACGTGCAGGCTTCTTTCCAAAGGGCGAGTTGGGCCCCACAGCATCTTGCTTCCAGCTCTTTGGGAAGCTAAGAAACAACTCGCTCTGCACAGTGCTCTTACAGCCTACCGGGAACATCTCTTCCAAAGGCCTGTGAAACGCAGTTTCTTTGCAGGCGTGATCTGGCTGAAGTAGGACTTCTGCTCTGGGTGAGCTACTTTGCCCTAGAGCTGAAAGGCACAACGTGCAGGCTTCTTTCCAAAGGGCGAGTTGGGCCCCACAGCATCTTGCTTCCAGCTCTTTGGGAAGCTAAGAAACAACTCGCTCTGCACAGTGCTCTTACAGCCTACCGGGAACATGTCTTCCAAAGGCCTGTGAAACGCAGTTTCTGTGCAGTCCTGATCTGGCTGAAGTAGGACTTCTGCTCTGGGTGTGCTGCTTTGCCCTAGAGCTGAAAGGCACAACGTGCAGGCTTCTTTCCAAACGGCGAGTTGGGCCCCACAGCATCTTGCTTCCAGCTCTTTGGGAAGCTAAGAAACAACTCGCTCTGCACAGTGCTCTTACAGCCTACCGGGAACATGTCTTCCAAAGGCCTGTGAAACGCAGTTTCTTTGCAGGCCTGATCTGGCTGAAGTAGGACTTCTGCTCTGGGTGTGCTACTTTGCCCTAGAGCTGAAAGGCACAACGTGCAGGCTTCCTTCCAAAGGGCGAGTTGGGCCCCACAGCATCTTGCTTCCAGCTCTTTGGGAAGCTAAGAAACAACTCGCTCTGCACAGTGCTCTTACAGCCTACCGGGAACATCTCTTCCAAAGGCCTGTGAAACGCAGTTTCTTTGCAGGCCTGATCTGGCTGAAGTAGGACTTCTGCTCTGGGTGTGCTACTTTGCCTAGAGCTGAAAGGCACAACGTGCAGGCTTCTTTCCAAAGGGCGAGTTGGGCCCCACAGCATCTTGCTTCCAGCTCTTTGGGAAGCTAAGAAACAACTCGCTCTGCACAGTGCTCTTACAGCCTACCGGGAACATGTCTTCCAAAGGCCTGTGAAACGCAGTTTCTTTGCAGGCCTGATCTGGCTGAAGTAGGACTTCTGCTCTGGGTGTGCTACTTTGCCCTAGAGCTGAAAGGCACAACGTGCAGGCTTCTTTCCAAAGGGCGAGTTGGGCCCCACAGCATCTTGCTTCCAGCTCTTTGGGAAGCTAAGAAACAACTCGCTCTGCACAGTGCTCTTACAGCCTACCGGGAACAGCTCTTCCAAAGGCTTGTGTAACGCAGTTTCTTTGCAGGCCTGATCTGGCTGAAGTAGGACTTCTGCTCTGGGTGTGCTACTTTGCCCTAGAGCTGAAAGGCACAACGTGCAGGCTTCTTTCCAAAGGGCGATTTGGGCCCCACAGCATCTTGCTTCCAGCTCTTTGGGAAGCTAAGAAACAACTCGCTCTGCACAGTGCTCTTACAGCCTACCGGGAACATCTCTTCCAAAGGCCAGTGAAACGCAGTTTCTTTGCAGGCCTGATCTGGCTGAAGTAGGACTTCTGCTCTGGGTGTGCTACTTTGCCCTAGAGCTGAAAGGCACAACGTGCAGGCTTCTTTCCAAAGGGCGAGTTGGGCCCCACAGCATCTTGCTTCCAGCTCTTTGGGAAGCTAAGAAACAACTCGCTCTGCACAGTGCTCTTACAGCCTACCGGGAACATCTCTTCCAAAGGCCTGTGAAACGCAGTTTCTTTGCAGGCCTGATCTGGCTGAAGTAGGACTTCTGCTCTGGGTGTGCTACTTTGCCCTAGAGCTGAAAGGCACAACGTGCAGGCTTCTTTCCAAAGGGCGAGTTGGGCCCCACAGCATCTTGCTTCCAGCTCTTTGGGAAGCTAAGAAACAACTCGCTCTGCACAGTGCTCTTACAGCCTACCGGGAACATGTCTTCCAAAGGCCTGTGAAACGCAGTTTCTTTGCAGGCCTGATCTGGCTGAAGTAGGACTTCTGCTCTGGGTGTGCTACTTTGCCCTAGAGCTGAAAGGCACAACGTGCAGGCTTCTTTCCAAAGGGCGAGTTGGGCCCCACAGCATCTTGCTTCCAGCTCTTTGGGAAGCTAAGATACAACTCGCTCTGCACAGTGCTCTTACAGCCTACCGGGAACATCTCTTCCAAAGGCCAGTGAAACGCAGTTTCTTTGCAGGCCTGATCTGGCTGAAGTAGGACTTCTGCTCTGGGTGTGCTACTTTGCCCTAGAGCTGAAAGGCACAACGTGCAGGCTTCTTTCCAAAGGGCGAGTTGGGCCCCACAGCATCTTGCTTCCAGCTCTTTGGGAAGCTAAGAAACAACTCGCTCTGCACAGTGCTCTTACAGCCTAGTGGGACCATCTCTTCCAAAGGCCAGTGAAACGCAGTTTCTTTGCAGGCCTGATCTGGCTGAAGTAGGACTTCTGCTCTGGGTGTGCTACTTTGCCCTAGAGCTGAAAGGCACAACGTGCAGGCTTCTTTCCAAAGGGCGAGTTGGGCCCCACAGCATCTTGCTTCCAGCTCTTTGGGAAGCTAAGAAACAACTCGCTCTGCACAGTGCTCTTACAGCCTACCGGGAACATCTCTTCCAAAGGCCTGTGAAATGCAGTTTCTTTGAAGGCCTGATATGGCTGAAGTAGGACTTCTGCTCTGGGTGTACTACTTTGCCCTAGAGCTGAAAGGCACAGCGTGCAGGCTTCTTTCCAAAGGGCGAGTTGGGCCCCACAGCATCTTGCTTCCAGCTCTTTGGGAAGCTAAGAAACAACTCGCTCTGCACAGTGCTCTTACAGCCTACAGGGAACATCTCTTCCAAAGGCCTGTGAAACGCAGTTTCTGTGCAGGCCTGATCTGGCTGAAGTAGGACTTCAGCTCTGGGTGTGCTACTTTGCCCTAGAGCTGAAAGGCACAACGTGCAGGCTTCTTTCCAAAGGGCGATTTGGGCCCCACAGCATCTTGCTTCCAGCTCTTTGGGAAGCTAAGAAACAACTCGCTCTGCACAGTGCTCTTACAGCCTACCGGGAACATCTCTTCCAAAGGCCAGTGAAACGCAGTTTCTTTGCGGGCCTGATCTGGCTGAAGTAGGACTTCTGCTCTGGGTGTGCTACTTTGCCCTAGAGCTGAAAGGCACAACGTGCAGGCTTCTTTCCAAAGGGCGAGTTGGGCCCCACAGCATCTTGCTTCCAGCTCTTTGGGAAGCTAAGAAACAACTCGCTCTGCACAGTGCTCTTACAGCCTACCAGGAACATCTCTTCCAAAGGCCTGTGAAACGCAGTTTCTTTGCAGGCCTGATCTGGCTGAAGTAGGACTTCTGCTCTGGGTGTGCTACTTTGCCCTAGAGCTGAAAGGCACAACGTGCAGGCTTCTTTCCAAAGGGCGAGTTGGGCCCCACAGCATCTTGCTTCCAGCTCTTTGGGAAGCTAAGAAACAACTCGCTCTGCACAGTGCTCTTACAGCCTACCGGGAACATCTCTTCCAAAGGCCTGTGAAACGCAGTTTCTTTGCAGGCCTGATCTGGCTGAAGTAGGACTTCTGCTCTGGGTGTGCTACTTTGCCCTAGAGCTGAAAGGCACAACGTGCAGGCTTCTTTCCAAAGGGCGAGTTGGGCCCCACAGCATCTTGCTTCCAGCTCTTTGGGAAGATAAGAAACAACTCGCTCTGCACAGTGCTATTACAGCCTATTGGGAACATCTCTTCCAAAGGTCTTTGAAACGCAGTTTCTTTGCAGGCCTGATCTGGCTGAAGTAGGACTTCTGCTCTGGGTGTGCTACTTTGCCCTAGAGCTGAAACGCACAACGTGCAGGCTTCTTTCCAAAGGGCGAGTTGGGCCCCACAGCATCTTGCTTCCAGCTCCTTGGGAAGCTAAGAAACAACTCGCTCTGCACAGTGCTCTTACAGCCTACCGGGAACATTTCTTCCAAAGGCCTGTGAAACGCAGTTTCTTTGCAGGCCTGATCTGGCTGAAGTAGGACTTCTGCTCTGGGTGTGCTACTTTGCCCTAGAGCTGAAACGCACAACGTGCAGGCTTCTTTCCAAAGGGCGAGTTGGGCCCCACAGCATCTTGCTTCCAGCTCCTTGGGAAGCTAAGAAACAACTCGCTCTGCACAGTGCTCTTACAGCCTACCGGGAACATTTCTTCCAAAGGCCTGTGAAACGCAGTTTCTTTGCAGGCCTGATCTGGCTGAAGTAGGACTTCTGCTCTGGGTGTGCTACTTTGCCCTAGAGCTGAAAGGCACAACGTGCAGGCTTCTTTCCAAAGGGCGAGTTGGGCCCCACAGCATCTTGCTTCCAGCTCTTTGGGAAGCTAAGAAACAACTCGCTCTGCACAGTGCTCTTACAGCCTACGGGGAACATCTCTTCCAAAGGCCTGTGAAACGCAGTTTCTTTGCAGGCCTGATCTGGCTGAAGTAGGACTTCTGCTCTGGGTGTGCTACTTTGCCCTAGAGCTGAAAGGCACAACGTGCAGGCTTCTTTCCAAAGGGCGAGTTGGGCCCCACAGCATCTTGCTTCCAGCTCTTTGGGAAGCTAAGAAACAACTCGCTCTGCACAGTGCTCTTACAGCCTACCGGGAACATGTCTTCCAAAGGCCTGTGAAACGCAGTTTCTTTGCAGGCCTGATCTGGCTGAAGTAGGACTTCTGCTCTGGGTGTGCTACTTTGCCCTAGAGCTGAAAGGCACAACGTGCAGGCTTCTTTCCAAAGGGTGAGTTGGGCCCCACAGCATCTTGCTTCCAGCTCTTTGGGAAGCTAAGAAACAACTCGCTCTGCACAGTGCTCTTACAGCCTACAGGGAACATCTCTTCCAAAGGCCTGTGAAACGCAGTTTCTGTGCAGGCCTGATCTGGCTGAAGTAGGACTTCAGCTCTGGGTGTGCTACTTTGCCCTAGAGCTGAAAGGCACAACGTGCAGGCTTCTTTCCAAAGGGCGATTTGGGCCCCACAGCATCTTGCTTCCAGCTCTTTGGGAAGCTAAGAAACAACTCGCTCTGCACAGTGCTCTTACAGCCTACCGGGAACATCTCTTCCAAAGGCCAGTGAAACGCAGTTTCTTTGCGGGCCTGATCTGGCTGAAGTAGGACTTCTGCTCTGGGTGTGCTACTTTGCCCTAGAGCTGAAAGGCACAACGTGCAGGCTTCTTTCCAAAGGGCGAGTTGGGCCCCACAGCATCTTGCTTCCAGCTCTTTGGGAAGCTAAGAAACAACTCGCTCTGCACAGTGCTCTTACAGCCTACCAGGAACATCTCTTCCAAAGGCCTGTGAAACGCAGTTTCTTTGCAGGCCTGATCTGGCTGAAGTAGGACTTCTGCTCTGGGTGTGCTACTTTGCCCTAGAGCTGAAAGGCACAACGTGCAGGCTTCTTTCCAAAGGGCGAGTTGGGCCCCACAGCATCTTGCTTCCAGCTCTTTGGGAAGCTAAGAAACAACTCGCTCTGCACAGTGCTCTTACAGCCTACCGGGAACATGTCTTCCAAAGGCCTGTGAAACGCAGTTTCTTTGCAGGCCTGATCTGGCTGAAGTAGGACTTCTGCTCTGGGTGTGCTACTTTGCCCTAGAGCTGAAAGGCACAACGTGCAGGCTTCTTTCCAAAGGGCGAGTTGGGCCCCACAGCATCTTGCTTCCAGCTCTTTGGGAAGATAAGAAACAACTCGCTCTGCACAGTGCTATTACAGCCTATTGGGAACATCTCTTCCAAAGGTCTTTGAAACGCAGTTTCTTTGCAGGCCTGATCTGGCTGAAGTAGGACTTCTGCTCTTGGTGTGCTACTTTGCCCTAGAGCTGAAACGCACAACGTGCAGGCTTCTTTCCAAAGGGCGAGTTGGGCCCCACAGCATCTTGCTTCCAGCTCCTTGGGAAGCTAAGAAACAACTCGCTCTGCACAGTGCTCTTACAGCCTACCGGGAACATTTCTTCCAAAGGCCTGTGAAACGCAGTTTCTGTGCAGGCCTGATCTGGCTGAAGTAGGACTTCTGCTCTGGGTGTCCTACTTTGCCCTAGAGCCGAAAGGCACAACGTGCAGGCTTCTTTCCAAAGGGCGAGTTGGGCCCCACAGCATCTTGCTTCCAGCTCTTTGGGAAGCTAAGAAACAACTCGCTCTGCACAGTGCTCTTACAGCCTACCGGGAACATCTCTTCCAAAGGCCAGTGAAACGCAGTTTCTTTGCGGGCCTGATCTGGCTGAAGTAGGACTTCTGCTCTGGGTGTGCTACTTTGCCCTAGAGCTGAAAGGCACAACGTGCAGGCTTCTTTCCAAAGGGCGAGTTGGGCCCCACAGCATCTTGCTTCCAGCTCTTTGGGAAGCTAAGAAACAACTCGCTCTGCACAGTGCTCTTACAGCCTACCGGGAACATGTCTTCCAAAGGCCTGTGAAACGCAGTTTCTTTGCAGGCCTGATCTGGCTGAAGTAGGACTTCTGCTCTGGGTGTGCTACTTTGCCCTAGAGCTGAAAGGCACAACGTGCAGGCTTCTTTCCAAAGGGTGAGTTGGGCTCCACAGCATCTTGCTTCCAGCTCTTTGGGAAGCTAAGAAACAACTCGCTCTGCACAGTGCTCTTACAGCCTACAGGGAACATCTCTTCCAAAGGCCTGTGAAACGCAGTTTCTGTGCAGGCCTGATCTGGCTGAAGTAGGACTTCAGCTCTGGGTGTGCTACTTTGCCCTAGAGCTGAAAGGCACAACGTGCAGGCTTCTTTCCAAAGGGCGATTTGGGCCCCACAGCATCTTGCTTCCAGCTCTTTGGGAAGCTAAGAAACAACTCGCTCTGCACAGTGCTCTTACAGCCTACCGGGAACATCTCTTCCAAAGGCCAGTGAAACGCAGTTTCTTTGCGGGCCTGATCTGGCTGAAGTAGGACTTCTGCTCTGGGTGTGCTACTTTGCCCTAGAGCTGAAAGGCACAACGTGCAGGCTTCTTTCCAAAGGGCGAGTTGGGCCCCACAGCATCTTGCTTCCAGCTCTTTGGGAAGCTAAGAAACAACTCGCTCTGCACAGTGCTCTTACAGCCTACCAGGAACATCTCTTCCAAAGGCCTGTGAAACGCAGTTTCTTTGCAGGCCTGATCTGGCTGAAGTAGGACTTCTGCTCTGGGTGTGCTACTTTGCCCTAGAGCTGAAAGGCACAACGTGCAGGCTTCTTTCCAAAGGGCGAGTTGGGCCCCACAGCATCTTGCTTCCAGCTCTTTGGGAAGCTAAGAAACAACTCGCTCTGCACAGTGCTCTTACAGCCTACCGGGAACATCTCTTCCAAAGGCCTGTGAAACGCAGTTTCTTTGCAGGCCTGATCTGGCTGAAGTAGGACTTCTGCTCTGGGTGTGCTACTTTGCCCTAGAGCTGAAAGGCACAACGTGCAGGCTTCTTTCCAAAGGGCGAGTTGGGCCCCACAGCATCTTGCTTCCAGCTCTTTGGGAAGATAAGAAACAACTCGCTCTGCACAGTGCTATTACAGCCTATTGGGAACATCTCTTCCAAAGGTCTTTGAAACGCAGTTTCTTTGCAGGCCTGATCTGGCTGAAGTAGGACTTCTGCTCTTGGTGTGCTACTTTGCCCTAGAGCTGAAACGCACAACGTGCAGGCTTCTTTCCAAAGGGCGAGTTGGGCCCCACAGCATCTTGCTTCCAGCTCCTTGGGAAGCTAAGAAACAACTCGCTCTGCACAGTGCTCTTACAGCCTACCGGGAACATTTCTTCCAAAGGCCTGTGAAACGCAGTTTCTTTGCAGGCCTGATCTGGCTGAAGTAGGACTTCTGCTCTGGGTGTGCTACTTTGCCCTAGAGCTGAAAGGCACAACGTGCAGGCTTCTTTCCAAAGGGCGAGTTGGGCCCCACAGCATCTTGCTTCCAGCTCTTTGGGAAGCTAAGAAACAACTCGCTCTGCACAGTGCTCTTACAGCCTACGGGGAACATCTCTTCCAAAGGCCTGTGAAACGCAGTTTCTTTGCAGGCCTGATCTGGCTGAAGTAGGACTTCTGCTCTGGGTGTGCTACTTTGCCCTAGAGCTGAAAGGCACAACGTGCAGGCTTCTTTCCAAAGGGCGAGTTGGGCCCCACAGCATCTTGCTTCCAGCTCTTTGGGAAGCTAAGAAACAACTCGCTCTGCACAGTGCTCTTACAGCCTACCGGGAACATGTCTTCCAAAGGCCTGTGAAACGCAGTTTCTTTGCAGGCCTGATCTGGCTGAAGTAGGACTTCTGCTCTGGGTGTGCTACTTTGCCCTAGAGCTGAAAGGCACAACGTGCAGGCTTCTTTCCAAAGGGTGAGTTGGGCCCCACAGCATCTTGCTTCCAGCTCTTTGGGAAGCTAAGAAACAACTCGCTCTGCACAGTGCTCTTACAGCCTACAGGGAACATCTCTTCCAAAGGCCTGTGAAACGCAGTTTCTGTGCAGGCCTGATCTGGCTGAAGTAGGACTTCAGCTCTGGGTGTGCTACTTTGCCCTAGAGCTGAAAGGCACAACGTGCAGGCTTCTTTCCAAAGGGCGATTTGGGCCCCACAGCATCTTGCTTCCAGCTCTTTGGGAAGCTAAGAAACAACTCGCTCTGCACAGTGCTCTTACAGCCTACCGGGAACATCTCTTCCAAAGGCCAGTGAAACGCAGTTTCTTTGCGGGCCTGATCTGGCTGAAGTAGGACTTCTGCTCTGGGTGTGCTACTTTGCCCTAGAGCTGAAAGGCACAACGTGCAGGCTTCTTTCCAAAGGGCGAGTTGGGCCCCACAGCATCTTGCTTCCAGCTCTTTGGGAAGCTAAGAAACAACTCGCTCTGCACAGTGCTCTTACAGCCTACCAGGAACATCTCTTCCAAAGGCCTGTGAAACGCAGTTTCTTTGCAGGCCTGATCTGGCTGAAGTAGGACTTCTGCTCTGGGTGTGCTACTTTGCCCTAGAGCTGAAAGGCACAACGTGCAGGCTTCTTTCCAAAGGGCGAGTTGGGCCCCACAGCATCTTGCTTCCAGCTCTTTGGGAAGCTAAGAAACAACTCGCTCTGCACAGTGCTCTTACAGCCTACCGGGAACATCTCTTCCAAAGGCCTGTGAAACGCAGTTTCTTTGCAGGCCTGATCTGGCTGAAGTAGGACTTCTGCTCTGGGTGTGCTACTTTGCCCTAGAGCTGAAAGGCACAACGTGCAGGCTTCTTTCCAAAGGGCGAGTTGGGCCCCACAGCATCTTGCTTCCAGCTCTTTGGGAAGATAAGAAACAACTCGCTCTGCACAGTGCTATTACAGCCTATTGGGAACATCTCTTCCAAAGGTCTTTGAAACGCAGTTTCTTTGCAGGCCTGATCTGGCTGAAGTAGGACTTCTGCTCTTGGTGTGCTACTTTGCCCTAGAGCTGAAACGCACAACGTGCAGGCTTCTTTCCAAAGGGCGAGTTGGGCCCCACAGCATCTTGCTTCCAGCTCCTTGGGAAGCTAAGAAACAACTCGCTCTGCACAGTGCTCTTACAGCCTACCGGGAACATTTCTTCCAAAGGCCTGTGAAACGCAGTTTCTTTGCAGGCCTGATCTGGCTGAAGTAGGACTTCTGCTCTGGGTGTGCTACTTTGCCCTAGAGCTGAAAGGCACAACGTGCAGGCTTCTTTCCAAAGGGCGAGTTGGGCCCCACAGCATCTTGCTTCCAGCTCTTTGGGAAGCTAAGAAACAACTCGCTCTGCACAGTGCTCTTACAGCCTACGGGGAACATCTCTTCCAAAGGCCTGTGAAACGCAGTTTCTTTGCAGGCCTGATCTGGCTGAAGTAGGACTTCTGCTCTGGGTGTGCTACTTTGCCCTAGAGCTGAAAGGCACAACGTGCAGGCTTCTTTCCAAAGGGCGAGTTGGGCCCCACAGCATCTTGCTTCCAGCTCTTTGGGAAGCTAAGAAACAACTCGCTCTGCACAGTGCTCTTACAGCCTACCGGGAACATGTCTTCCAAAGGCCTGTGAAACGCAGTTTCTTTGCAGGCCTGATCTGGCTGAAGTAGGACTTCTGCTCTGGGTGTGCTACTTTGCCCTAGAGCTGAAAGGCACAACGTGCAGGCTTCTTTCCAAAGGGTGAGTTGGGCCCCACAGCATCTTGCTTCCAGCTCTTTGGGAAGCTAAGAAACAACTCGCTCTGCACAGTGCTCTTACAGCCTACCGGGAACATGTCTTCCAAAGGCCTGTGAAACGCAGTTTCTTTGCAGGCGTGATCTGGCTGAAGTAGGACTTCTGCTCTGGGTGTGCTACTTTGCCCTAGAGCTGAAAGGCACAACGTGCAGGCTTCTTTCCAAAGGGCAGTTGGGCCCCACAGCATCTTGCTTCCAGCTCTTTGGGAAGCTAAGAAACAACTCGCTCTGCACAGTGCTCTTACAGCCTACCGGGAACATGTCTTCCAAAGGCCTGTGAAACGCAGTTTCTGTGCAGGCCTGATCTGGCTGAAGTAGGACTTCTGCTCTGGGTGTGCTACTTTGCCCTAGAGCTGAAAGGCACAACGTGCAGGCTTCTTTCCAAAGGGCGAGTTGGGCCCCACAGCATCTTGCTTCCAGCTCTTTGGGAAGCTAAGAAACAACTCGCTCTGAACAGTGCTCTTACAGCCTACCGGGAACATGTCTTCCAAAGGCCTGTGAAACGCAGTTTCTTTGCAGGCCTGATCTGGCTGAAGTAGGACTTCTGCTCTGGGTGTGCTACTTTGCCCTAGAGCTGAAAGGCACAACGTGCAGGCTTCTTTCCAAAGGGCGAGTTGGGCCCCACAGCATCTTGCTTCCAGCTCTTTGGGAAGCTAAGAAACAACTCGCTCTGCACAGTGCTCTTGCAGCCTAGTGGGAACATCTCTTCCAAAGGCCTGTGAAACGCAGTTTCTTTGCAGGCCTGATCTGGCTGAAGTAGGACTTCTGCTCTGGGTGTGCTACTTTGCCCTAGAGCTGAAAGGCACAACGTGCAGGCTTCTTTCCAAAGGGCGAGTTGGGCCCCACAGCATCTTGCTTCCAGCTCTTTGGGAAGCTAAGAAACAACTCGCTCTGCACAGTGCTCTTGCAGCCTAGTGGGAACATGTCTTCCAAAGGCCTGTGAAACGCAGTTTCTTTGCAGGCCTGATCTGGCTGAAGTAGGACTTCTGCTCTGGGTGTGCTACTTTGCCCTAGAGCTGAAAGGCACAACGTGCAGGCTTCTTTCCAAAGGGCGAGTTGGGCCCCACAGCATCTTGCTTCCAGCTCTTTGGGAAGCTAAGAAACAACTCGCTCTGCACAGTGCTCTTATAGCCTACCGGGAACATGTCTTCCAAAGGCCTGTGAAACGCAGTTTCTTTGCAGGCCTGATCTGGCTGAAGTAGGACTTCTGCTCTGGGTGTGCTACTTTGCCCTAGAGCTGAAAGGCACAACGTGCAGGCTTCTTTCCAAAGGGCGAGTTGGGCCCCACAGCATCTTGCTTCCAGCTCTTTGGGAAGCTAAGAAACAACTCGCTCTGCACAGTGCTCTTACAGCCTACCGGGAACATCTCTTCCAAAGGCCTGTGAAACGCAGTTTCTTTGCAGGCCTGATCTGGCTGAAGTAGGACTTCTGCTCTGGGTGTGCTACTTTGCCCTAGAGCTGAAAGGCACAACGTGCAGGCTTCTTTCCAAAGGGCGAGTTGGGCCCCACAGCATCTTGCTTCCAGCTCTTTGGGAAGCTAAGAAACAACTAGCTCTGCACAGTGCTCTTACAGCCTACCGGGAACATGTCTTCCAAAGGCCTGTGAAACGCAGTTTCTTTGCAGGCCTGATCTGGCTGAAGTAGGACTTCTGCTCTGGGTGTGCTACTTTGCCCTAGAGCTGAAAGGCACAACGTGCAGGCTTCTTTCCAAAGGGCGAGTTGGGCCCCACAGCATCTTGCTTCCAGCTCTTTGGGAAGCTAAGAAACAACTCGCTCTGCACAGTGCTCTTACAGCCTAGTGGGAACATCTCTTCCAAAGGCCTGTGAAACGCAGTTTCTTTGCAGGCCTGATCTGGCTGAAGTAGGACTTCTGCTCTGGGTGTGCTACTTTGCCCTAGAGCTGAAAGGCACAACGTGCAGGCTTCTTTCCAAAGGGCGAGTTGGGCCCCACAGCATCTTGCTTCCAGCTCTTTGGGAAGCTAAGAAACAACTCGCTCTGCACAGTGCTCTTACAGCCTAGTTGGAACATCTCTTCCAAAGGCCTGTGAAACGCAGTTTCTTTGCAGGCCTGATCTGGCTGAAGTAGGACTTCTGCTCTGGGTGTGCTACTTTGCCCTAGAGCTGAAAGGCACAACGTGCAGGCTTCTTTCCAAAGGGTGAGTTGGGCTCCACAGCATCTTGCTTCCAGCTCTTTGGGAAGCTAAGAAACAACTCGCTCTGCACAGTGCTCTTACAGCTTACCGGGAACATGTCTTCCAAAGGCCTGTGAAACGCAGTTTCTTTGCAGGCCTGATCTGGCTGAAGTAGGACTTCTGCTCTGGGTGTGCTACTTTGCCCTAGAGCTGAAAGGCACAACGTGCAGGCTTCTTTCCAAAGGGCGAGTTGGGCCCCACAGCATCTTGCTTCCAGCTCTTTGGGAAGCTAAGAAACAACTCGCTCTGCACAGTGCTCTTACAGCCTACCGGGAACATGTCTTCCAAAGGCCTGTGAAACGCAGTTTCTTTGCAGGCCTGATCTGGCTGAAGTAGGACTTCTGCTCTGGGTGTGCTACTTTGCCCTAGAGCTGAAAGGCACAACGTGCAGGCTTCTTTCCAAAGGGCGAGTTGGGCCCCACAGCATCTTGCTTCCAGCTCTTTGGGAAGCTAAGAAACAACTCGCTCTGCACAGTGCTCTTACAGCCTACCGGGAACATGTCTTCCAAAGGCCTGTGAAACGCAGTTTCTTTGCAGGCCTGATCTGGCTGAAGTAGGACTTCTGCTCTGGGTGTGCTACTTTGCCCTAGAGCTGAAAGGCACAACGTGCAGGCTTCTTTCCAAAGGGCGAGTTGGGCCCCACAGCATCTTGCTTCCAGCTCTTTGGGAAGCTAAGAAACAACTCGCTCTGCACAGTGCTCTTACATCCTACCGGGAACATGTCTTCCAAAGGCCTGTGAAACGCAGTTCCTTTGCAGGCCTGATATGGCTGAAGTAGGACTTCTGCTCTGGGTGTGCTACTTTGCCCTAGAGCTGAAAGGCACAACGTGCAGGCTTCTTTCCAAAGGGCGAGTTGGGCCCCACAGCATCTTGCTTCCAGCTCTTTGGGAAGATAAGAAACAACTCGCTCTGCACAGTGCTATTACAGCCTATTGGGAACATCTCTTCCAAAGGTCTTTGAAACGCAGTTTCTTTGCAGGCCTGATCTGGCTGAAGTAGGACTTCTGCTCTGGGTGTGCTACTTTGCCCTAGAGCTGAAACGCACAACGTGCAGGCTTCTTTCCAAAGGGCGAGTTGGGCCCCACAGCATCTTGCTTCCAGCTCCTTGGGAAGCTAAGAAACAACTCGCTCTGCACAGTGCTCTTACAGCCTACCGGGAACATTTCTTCCAAAGGCCTGTGAAACGCAGTTTCTTTGCAGGCCTGATCTGGCTGAAGTAGGACTTCTGCTCTGGGTGTGCTACTTTGCCCTAGAGCTGAAAGGCACAACGTGCAGGCTTCTTTCCAAAGGGCGAGTTGGGCCCCACAGCATCTTGCTTCCAGCTCTTTGGGAAGCTAAGAAACAACTCGCTCTGCACAGTGCTCTTACAGCCTACGGGGAACATCTCTTCCAAAGGCCTGTGAAACGCAGTTTCTTTGCAGGCCTGATCTGGCTGAAGTAGGACTTCTGCTCTGGGTGTGCTACTTTGCCCTAGAGCTGAAAGGCACAACGTGCAGGCTTCTTTCCAAAGGGCGAGTTGGGCCCCACAGCATCTTGCTTCCAGCTCTTTGGGAAGCTAAGAAACAACTCGCTCTGCACAGTGCTCTTACAGCCTACCGGGAACATGTCTTCCAAAGGCCTGTGAAACGCAGTTTCTTTGCAGGCCTGATCTGGCTGAAGTAGGACTTCTGCTCTGGGTGTGCTACTTTGCCCTAGAGCTGAAAGGCACAACGTGCAGGCTTCTTTCCAAAGGGCGAGTTGGGCCCCACAGCATCTTGCTTCCAGCTCTTTGGGAAGCTAAGAAACAACTCGCTCTGCACAGTGCTCTTACAGCCTACCGGGAACATGTCTTCCAAAGGCCTGTGAAACGCAGTTTCTTTGCAGGCGTGATCTGGCTGAAGTAGGACTTCTGCTCTGGGTGTGCTACTTTGCCCTAGAGCTGAAAGGCACAACGTGCAGGCTTCTTTCCAAAGGGCAGTTGGGCCCCACAGCATCTTGCTTCCAGCTCTTTGGGAAGCTAAGAAACAACTCGCTCTGCACAGTGCTCTTACAGCCTACCGGGAACATGTCTTCCAAAGGCCTGTGAAACGCAGTTTCTGTGCAGGCCTGATCTGGCTGAAGTAGGACTTCTGCTCTGGGTGTGCTACTTTGCCCTAGAGCTGAAAGGCACAACGTGCAGGCTTCTTTCCAAAGGGCGAGTTGGGCCCCACAGCATCTTGCTTCCAGCTCTTTGGGAAGCTAAGAAACAACTCGCTCTGAACAGTGCTCTTACAGCCTACCGGGAACATGTCTTCCAAAGGCCTGTGAAACGCAGTTTCTTTGCAGGCCTGATCTGGCTGAAGTAGGACTTCTGCTCTGGGTGTGCTACTTTGCCCTAGAGCTGAAAGGCACAACGTGCAGGCTTCTTTCCAAAGGGCGAGTTGGGCCCCACAGCATCTTGCTTCCAGCTCTTTGGGAAGCTAAGAAACAACTCGCTCTGCACAGTGCTCTTGCAGCCTAGTGGGAACATCTCTTCCAAAGGCCTGTGAAACGCAGTTTCTTTGCAGGCCTGATCTGGCTGAAGTAGGACTTCTGCTCTGGGTGTGCTACTTTGCCCTAGAGCTGAAAGGCACAACGTGCAGGCTTCTTTCCAAAGGGCGAGTTGGGCCCCACAGCATCTTGCTTCCAGCTCTTTGGGAAGCTAAGAAACAACTCGCTCTGCACAGTGCTCTTGCAGCCTAGTGGGAACATGTCTTCCAAAGGCCTGTGAAACGCAGTTTCTTTGCAGGCCTGATCTGGCTGAAGTAGGACTTCTGCTCTGGGTGTGCTACTTTGCCCTAGAGCTGAAAGGCACAACGTGCAGGCTTCTTTCCAAAGGGCGAGTTGGGCCCCACAGCATCTTGCTTCCAGCTCTTTGGGAAGCTAAGAAACAACTCGCTCTGCACAGTGCTCTTATAGCCTACCGGGAACATGTCTTCCAAAGGCCTGTGAAACGCAGTTTCTTTGCAGGCCTGATCTGGCTGAAGTAGGACTTCTGCTCTGGGTGTGCTACTTTGCCCTAGAGCTGAAAGGCACAACGTGCAGGCTTCTTTCCAAAGGGCGAGTTGGGCCCCACAGCATCTTGCTTCCAGCTCTTTGGGAAGCTAAGAAACAACTCGCTCTGCACAGTGCTCTTACAGCCTACCGGGAACATCTCTTCCAAAGGCCTGTGAAACGCAGTTTCTTTGCAGGCCTGATCTGGCTGAAGTAGGACTTCTGCTCTGGGTGTGCTACTTTGCCCTAGAGCTGAAAGGCACAACGTGCAGGCTTCTTTCCAAAGGGCGAGTTGGGCCCCACAGCATCTTGCTTCCAGCTCTTTGGGAAGCTAAGAAACAACTAGCTCTGCACAGTGCTCTTACAGCCTACCGGGAACATGTCTTCCAAAGGCCTGTGAAACGCAGTTTCTTTGCAGGCCTGATCTGGCTGAAGTAGGACTTCTGCTCTGGGTGTGCTACTTTGCCCTAGAGCTGAAAGGCACAACGTGCAGGCTTCTTTCCAAAGGGCGAGTTGGGCCCCACAGCATCTTGCTTCCAGCTCTTTGGGAAGCTAAGAAACAACTCGCTCTGCACAGTGCTCTTACAGCCTAGTGGGAACATCTCTTCCAAAGGCCTGTGAAACGCAGTTTCTTTGCAGGCCTGATCTGGCTGAAGTAGGACTTCTGCTCTGGGTGTGCTACTTTGCCCTAGAGCTGAAAGGCACAACGTGCAGGCTTCTTTCCAAAGGGCGAGTTGGGCCCCACAGCATCTTGCTTCCAGCTCTTTGGGAAGCTAAGAAACAACTCGCTCTGCACAGTGCTCTTACAGCCTAGTTGGAACATCTCTTCCAAAGGCCTGTGAAACGCAGTTTCTTTGCAGGCCTGATCTGGCTGAAGTAGGACTTCTGCTCTGGGTGTGCTACTTTGCCCTAGAGCTGAAAGGCACAACGTGCAGGCTTCTTTCCAAAGGGTGAGTTGGGCTCCACAGCATCTTGCTTCCAGCTCTTTGGGAAGCTAAGAAACAACTCGCTCTGCACAGTGCTCTTACAGCTTACCGGGAACATGTCTTCCAAAGGCCTGTGAAACGCAGTTTCTTTGCAGGCCTGATCTGGCTGAAGTAGGACTTCTGCTCTGGGTGTGCTACTTTGCCCTAGAGCTGAAAGGCACAACGTGCAGGCTTCTTTCCAAAGGGCGAGTTGGGCCCCACAGCATCTTGCTTCCAGCTCTTTGGGAAGCTAAGAAACAACTCGCTCTGCACAGTGCTCTTACAGCCTACCGGGAACATGTCTTCCAAAGGCCTGTGAAACGCAGTTTCTTTGCAGGCCTGATCTGGCTGAAGTAGGACTTCTGCTCTGGGTGTGCTACTTTGCCCTAGAGCTGAAAGGCACAACGTGCAGGCTTCTTTCCAAAGGGCGAGTTGGGCCCCACAGCATCTTGCTTCCAGCTCTTTGGGAAGCTAAGAAACAACTCGCTCTGCACAGTGCTCTTACAGCCTACCGGGAACATGTCTTCCAAAGGCCTGTGAAACGCAGTTTCTTTGCAGGCCTGATCTGGCTGAAGTAGGACTTCTGCTCTGGGTGTGCTACTTTGCCCTAGAGCTGAAAGGCACAACGTGCAGGCTTCTTTCCAAAGGGCGAGTTGGGCCCCACAGCATCTTGCTTCCAGCTCTTTGGGAAGCTAAGAAACAACTCGCTCTGCACAGTGCTCTTACATCCTACCGGGAACATGTCTTCCAAAGGCCTGTGAAACGCAGTTCCTTTGCAGGCCTGATATGGCTGAAGTAGGACTTCTGCTCTGGGTGTGCTACTTTGCCCTAGAGCTGAAAGGCACAACGTGCAGGCTTCTTTCCAAAGGGCGAGTTGGGCCCCACAGCATCTTGCTTCCAGCTCTTTGGGAAGCTAAGAAACAACTCGCTCTGCACAGTACTCTTACAGCCTACCGGGAACATCTCTTCCAAAGGCCTGTGAAACGCAGTTTCTTTGCAGGCGTGATCTGGCTGAAGTAGGACTTCTGCTCTGGGTGTGCTACTTTGCCCTAGAGCTGAAAGGCACAACGTGCAGGCTTCTTTCCAAAGGGCGAGTTGGGCCCCACAGCATCTTGCTTCCAGCTCTTTGGGAAGCTAAGAAACAACTCGCTCTGCACAGTGCTCTTACAGCCTACCGGGAACATGTCTTCCAAAGGCCTGTGAAACGCAGTTTCTGTGCAGTCCTGATCTGGCTGAAGTAGGACTTCTGCTCTGGGTGTGCTACTTTGCCCTAGAGCTGAAAGGCACAACGTGCAGGCTTCTTTCCAAAGGGCGAGTTGGGCCCCACAGCATCTTGCTTCCAGCTCTTTGGGAAGCTAAGAAACAACTCGCTCTGCACAGTGCTCTTTCAGCCTACCGGGAACATGTCTTCCAAAGGCCTGTGAAACGCAGTTTCTTTGCAGGCCTGATCTGGCTGAAGTAGGACTTCTGCTCTGGGTGTGCTACTTTGCCCTAGAGCTGAAAGGCACAACGTGCAGGCTTCCTTCCAAAGGGCGAGTTGGGCCCCACAGCATCTTGCTTCCAGCTCTTTGGGAAGCTAAGAAACAACTAGCTCTGCACAGTGCTCTTACAGCCTACCGGGAACATGTCTTGCAAAGGCCTGTGAAACGCAGTTTCTTTGCAGGCCTGATCTGGCTGAAGTAGGACTTCTGCTCTGGGTGTGCTACTTTGCCTAGAGCTGAAAGGCACAACGTGCAGGCTTCTTTCCAAAGGGCGAGTTGGGCCCCACAGCATCTTGCTTCCAGCTCTTTGGGAAGCTAAGAAACAACTCGCTCTGCACAGTGCTCTTACAGCCTACCGGGAACATCTCTTCCAAAGGCCTGTGAAACGCAGTTTCTTTGCAGGCCTGATCTGGCTGAAGTAGGACTTCTGCTCTGGGTGTGCTACTTTGCCCTAGAGCTGAAAGGCACAACGTGCAGGCTTCTTTCCAAAGGGCGAGTTGGGCCCCACAGCATCTTGCTTCCAGCTCTTTGGGAAGCTAAGAAACAACTCGCTCTGCACAGTGCTCTTACAGCCTACCGGGAACATCTCTTCCAAAGGCTTGTGTAACGCAGTTTCTTTGCAGGCCTGATCTGGCTGAAGTAGGACTTCTGCTCTGGGTGTGCTACTTTGCCCTAGAGCTGGAAGGCACAACGTGCAGGCTTCTTTCCAAAGGGCGAGTTGGGCCCCACAGCATCTTGCTTCCAGCTCTTTGGGAAGCTAAGAAACAACTCGCTCTGCACAGTGCTCTTACAGCCTACCGGGAACATCTCTTCCAAAGGCCAGTGAAACGCAGTTTCTTTGCAGGCCTGATCTGGCTGAAGTAGGACTTCTGCTCTGGGTGTGCTACTTTGCCCTAGAGCTGAAAGGCACAACGTGCAGGCTTCTTTCCAAAGGGCGAGTTGGGCCCCACAGCATCTTGCTTCCAGCTCTTTGGGAAGCTAAGAAACAACTCGCTCTGCACAGTGCTCTTACAGCCTACCGGGAACATGTCTTCCAAAGGCCTGTGAAACGCAGTTTCTTTGCAGGCCTGATCTGGCTGAAGTAGGACTTCTGCTCTGGGTGTGCTACTTTGCCCTAGAGCTGAAAGGCACAACGTGCAGGCTTCTTTCCAAAGGGCGAGTTGGGCCCCACAGCATCTTGCTTCCAGCTCTTTGGGAAGCTAAGATACAACTCGCTCTGCACAGTGCTCTTACAGCCTACCGGGAACATCTCTTCCAAAGGCCAGTGAAACGCAGTTTCTTTGCAGGCCTGATCTGGCTGAAGTAGGACTTCTGCTCTGGGTGTGCTACTTTGCCCTAGAGCTGAAAGGCACAACGTGCAGGCTTCTTTCCAAAGGGCGAGTTGGGCCCCACAGCATCTTGCTTCCAGCTCTTTGGGAAGCTAAGAAACAACTCGCTCTGCACAGTGCTCTTACAGCCTAGTGGGACCATCTCTTCCAAAGGCCAGTGAAACGCAGTTTCTTTGCAGGCCTGATCTGGCTGAAGTAGGACTTCTGCTCTGGGTGTGCTACTTTGCCCTAGAGCTGAAAGGCACAACGTGCAGGCTTCTTTCCAAAGGGCGAGTTGGGCCCCACAGCATCTTGCTTCCAGCTCTTTGGGAAGCTAAGAAACAACTCGCTCTGCACAGTGCTCTTACAGCCTACCGGGAACATCTCTTCCAAAGGCCTGTGAAATGCAGTTTCTTTGCAGGCCTGATATGGCTGAAGTAGGACTTCTGCTCTGGGTGTACTACTTTGCCCTAGAGCTGAAAGGCACAACGTGCAGGCTTCTTTCCAAAGGGCGAGTTCGGCCCCACAGCATCTTGCTTCCAGCTCTTTGGGAAGCTAAGAAACAACTGGCTCTGCACAGTGCTCTTACAGCCTACCGGGAACATCTCTTCCAAAGGCCTGTGAAACGCAGTTTCTGTGCAGGCCTGATCTGGCTGAAGTAGGACTTCTGCTCTGGGTGTGCTACTTTGCCCTAGAGCTGAAAGGCACAACGTGCAGGCTTCTTTCCAAAGGGCGAGTTGGGCCCCACAGCATCTTGCTTCCAGCTCTTTGGGAAGCTAAGAAACAACTCGCTCTGCACAGTGCTCTTACAGCCTACCGGGAACATCTCTTCCAAAGGCCAGTGAAACGCAGTTTCTTTGCGGGCCTGATCTGGCTGAAGTAGGACTTCTGCTCTGGGTGTGCTACTTTGCCCTAGAGCTGAAAGGCACAACGTGCAGGCTTCTTTCCAAAGGGCGAGTTGGGCCCCACAGCATCTTGCTTCCAGCTCTTTGGGAAGCTAAGAAACAACTCGCTCTGCACAGTGCTCTTACAGCCTACCGGGAACATCTCTTCCAAAGGCCAGTGAAACGCAGTTTCTTTGCAGGCCTGATCTGGCTGAAGTAGGACTTCTGCTCTGGGTGTGCTACTTTGCCTTAGAGCTGAAAGGCACAACGTGCAGGCTTCTTTCCAAAGGGCGAGTTGGGCCCCACAGCATCTTGCTTCCAGCTCTTTGGGAAGCTAAGAAACAACTCGCTCTGCACAGTGCTCTTACAGCCTACCGGGAACATCTCTTCCAAAGGCCTGTGTAACGCAGTTTCTTTGCAGGCCTGATCTGGCTGAAGTAGGACTTCTGCTCTGGGTGTGCTACTTTGCCCTAGAGCTGAAAGGCACAACGTGCAGGCTTCTTTCCAAAGGGCGAGTTGGGCCCCACAGCATCTTGCTTCCAGCTCTTTGGGAAGCTAAGAAACAACTCGCTCTGCACAGTGCTCTTACAGCCTACCGGGAACATGTCTTCCAAAGGCCTGTGAAACGCAGTTTCTTTGCAGGCCTGATCTGGCTGAAGTAGGACTTCTGCTCTGGGTGTGCTACTTTGCCCTAGAGCTGAAAGGCACAACGTGCAGGCTTCTTTCCAAAGGGCGAGTTGGGCCCCACAGCATCTTGCTTCCAGCTCTTTGGGAAGCTAAGATACAACTCGCTCTGCACAGTGCTCTTACAGCCTACCGGGAACATCTCTTCCAAAGGCCAGTGAAACGCAGTTTCTTTGCAGGCCTGATCTGGCTGAAGTAGGACTTCTGCTCTGGGTGTGCTACTTTGCCCTAGAGCTGAAAGGCACAACGTGCAGGCTTCTTTCCAAAGGGCGAGTTGGGCCCCACAGCATCTTGCTTCCAGCTCTTTGGGAAGCTAAGAAACAACTCGCTCTGCACAGTGCTCTTACAGCCTACCGGGAACATCTCTTCCAAAGGCCTGTGAAACGCAGTTTCTTTGCAGGCCTGATCTGGCTGAAGTAGGACTTCTGCTCTGGGTGTGCTACTTTGCCCTAGAGCTGAAAGGCACAACGTGCAGGCTTCTTTCCAAAGGGCGAGTTGGGCCCCACAGCATCTTGCTTCCAGCTCTTTGGGAAGCTAAGAAACAACTCGCTCTGCACAGTGCTCTTACAGCCTACCGGGAACATCTCTTCCAAAGGCCTGTGTAACGCAGTTTCTTTGCAGGCCTGATCTGGCTGAAGTAGGACTTCTGCTCTGGGTGTGCTACTTTGCCCTAGAGCTGAAAGGCACAAAGTGCAGGCTTCTTTCCAAAGGGCGAGTTGGGCCCCACAGCATCTTGCTTCCAGCTCTTTGGGAAGCTAAGAAACAACTCGCTCTGCACAGTGCTCTTACAGCCTACCGGGAACATCTCTTCCAAAGGCCAGTGAAATGCAGTTTCTTTGCAGGCCTGATCTGGCTGAAGTAGGACTTCTGCTCTGGGTGTGCTACTTTGCCCTAGAGCTGAAAGGCACAACGTGCAGGCTTCTTTCCAAAGGGCGAGTTGGGCCCCACAGCATCTTGCTTCCAGCTCTTTGGGAAGCTAAGAAACAACTCGCTCTGCACAGTGCTCTTACAGCCTACCGGGAACATCTCTTCCAAAGGCCTGTGAAATGGAGTTTCTTTGCAGGCCTGATCTGGCTGAAGTAGGACTTCTGCTCTGGGTGTGCTACTTTTCCCCAGAGCTGAAAGGCACAACGTGCAGGCTTCTTTCCAAAGGGCGAGTTGGGCCCCACAGCATCTTGCTTCCAGCTCTTTGGGAAGCTAAGAAACAACTCGCTCTGCACAGTGCTCTTACAGCCTACCGGGAACATCTCTTCCAAAGGCCAGTGAAACGCAGTTTCTTTGCAGGCCTGATCTGGCTGAAGTAGGACTTCTGCTCTGGGTGTGCTACTTTGCCCTAGAGCTGAAAGGCACAACGTGCAGGCTTCTTTCCAAAGGGCGAGTTGGGCCCCACAGCATCTTGCTTCCAGCTCTTTGGGAAGCTAAGAAACAACTCGCTCTGCACAGTGCTCTTACAGCCTACCGGGAACATCTCTTCCAAAGGCCTGTGAAACGCAGTTTCTTTGCAGGCCTGATCTGGCTGAAGTAGGACTTCTGCTCTGGGTGTGCTACTTTGCCCTAGAGCTGAAAGGCACAACGTGCAGGCTTCTTTCCAAAGGGCGAGTTGGGCCCCACAGCATCTTGCTTCCAGCTCTTTGGGAAGCTAAGAAACAACTCGCTCTGCACAGTGCTCTTACAGCCTACCGGGAACATGTCTTCCAAAGGCCTGTGAAACGCAGTTTCTTTGCAGGCCTGATCTGGCTGAAGTAGGACTTCTGCTCTGGGTGTGCTACTTTGCCCTAGAGCTGAAAGGCACAACGTGCAGGCTTCTTTCCAAAGGGCGAGTTGGGCCCCACAGCATCTTGCTTCCAGCTCTTTGGGAAGCTAAGATACAACTCGCTCTGCACAGTGCTCTTACAGCCTACCGGGAACATCTCTTCCAAAGGCCAGTGAAACGCAGTTTCTTTGCAGGCCTGATCTGGCTGAAGTAGGACTTCTGCTCTGGGTGTGCTACTTTGCCCTAGAGCTGAAAGGCACAACGTGCAGGCTTCTTTCCAAAGGGCGAGTTGGGCCCCACAGCATCTTGCTTTCAGCTCTTTGGGAAGCTAAGAAACAACTCGCTCTGCACAGTGCTCTTACAGCCTACCGGGAACATCTCTTCCAAAGGCCTGTGAAACGCAGTTTCTTTGCAGGCCTGATCTGGCTGAAGTAGGACTTCTGCTCTGGGTGTGCTACTTTGCCCTAGAGCTGAAAGGCACAACGTGCAGGCTTCTTTCCAAAGGGCGAGTTGGGCCCCACAGCATCTTGCTTCCAGCTCTTTGGGAAGCTAAGAAACAACTCGCTCTGCACAGTGCTCTTACAGCCTACCGGGAACATCTCTTCCAAAGGCCTGTGTAACGCAGTTTCTTTGCAGGCCTGATCTGGCTGAAGTAGGACTTCTGCTCTGGGTGTGCTACTTTGCCCTAGAGCTGAAAGGCACAACGTGCAGGCTTCTTTCCAAAGGGCGAGTTGGGCCCCACAGCATCTTGCTTCCAGCTCTTTGGGAAGCTAAGAAACAACTCGCTCTGCACAGTGCTCTTACAGCCTACCGGGAACATCTCTTCCAAAGGCCAGTGAAATGCAGTTTCTTTGCAGGCCTGATCTGGCTGAAGTAGGACTTCTGCTCTGGGTGTGCTACTTTGCCCTAGAGCTGAAAGGCACAACGTGCAGGCTTCTTTCCAAAGGGCGAGTTGGGCCCCACAGCATCTTGCTTCCAGCTCTTTGGGAAGCTAAGAAACAACTCGCTCTGCACAGTGCTCTTACAGCCTACCGGGAACATCTCTTCCAAAGGCCTGTGAAATGGAGTTTCTTTGCAGGCCTGATCTGGCTGAAGTAGGACTTCTGCTCTGGGTGTGCTACTTTGCCCTAGAGCTGAAAGGCACAACGTGCAGGCTTCTTTCCAAAGGGCGAGTTGGGCCCCACAGCATCTTGCTTCCAGCTCTTTGGGAAGCTAAGAAACAACTCGCTCTGCACAGTGCTCTTACAGCCTACCGGGAACATCTCTTCCAAAGGCCAGTGAAACGCAGTTTCTTTGCAGGCCTGATCTGGCTGAAGTAGGACTTCTGCTCTGGGTGTGCTACTTTGCCCTAGAGCTGAAAGGCACAACGTGCAGGCTTCTTTCCAAAGGGCGAGTTGGGCCCCACAGCATCTTGCTTCCAGCTCTTTGGGAAGCTAAGAAACAACTCGCTCTGCACAGTGCTCTTACAGCCTACCGGGAACATCTCTTCCAAAGGCCTGTGAAACGCAGTTTCTTTGCAGGCCTGATCTGGCTGAAGTAGGACTTCTGCTCTGGGTGTGCTACTTTGCCCTAGAGCTGAAAGGCACAACGTGCAGGCTTCTTTCCAAAGGGCGAGTTGGGCCCCACAGCATCTTGCTTCCAGCTCTTTGGGAAGCTAAGAAACAACTCGCTCTGCACAGTGCTCTTACAGCCTACCGGGAACATGTCTTCCAAAGGCCTGTGAAACGCAGTTTCTTTGCAGGCCTGATCTGGCTGAAGTAGGACTTCTGCTCTGGGTGTGCTACTTTGCCCTAGAGCTGAAAGGCACAACGTGCAGGCTTCTTTCCAAAGGGCGAGTTGGGCCCCACAGCATCTTGCTTCCAGCTCTTTGGGAAGCTAAGATACAACTCGCTCTGCACAGTGCTCTTACAGCCTACCGGGAACATCTCTTCCAAAGGCCAGTGAAACGCAGTTTCTTTGCAGGCCTGATCTGGCTGAAGTAGGACTTCTGCTCTGGGTGTGCTACTTTGCCCTAGAGCTGAAAGGCACAACGTGCAGGCTTCTTTCCAAAGGGCGAGTTGGGCCCCACAGCATCTTGCTTCCAGCTCTTTGGGAAGCTAAGAAACAACTCGCTCTGCACAGTGCTCTTACAGCCTACCGGGAACATCTCTTCCAAAGGCCTGTGAAACGCAGTTTCTTTGCAGGCCTGATCTGGCTGAAGTAGGACTTCTGCTCTGGGTGTGCTACTTTGCCCTAGAGCTGAAAGGCACAACGTGCAGGCTTCTTTCCAAAGGGCGAGTTGGGCCCCACAGCATCTTGCTTCCAGCTCTTTGGGAAGCTAAGAAACAACTCGCTCTGCACAGTGCTCTTACAGCCTACCGGGAACATGTCTTCCAAAGGCCTGTGAAACGCAGTTTCTTTGCAGGCCTGATCTGGCTGAAGTAGGACTTCTGCTCTGGGTGTGCTACTTTGCCCTAGAGCTGAAAGGCACAACGTGCAGGCTTCTTTCCAAAGGGCGAGTTGGGCCCCACAGCATCTTGCTTCCAGCTCTTTGGGAAGCTAAGATACAACTCGCTCTGCACAGTGCTCTTACAGCCTACCGGGAACATCTCTTCCAAAGGCCAGTGAAACGCAGTTTCTTTGCAGGCCTGATCTGGCTGAAGTAGGACTTCTGCTCTGGGTGTGCTACTTTGCCCTAGAGCTGAAAGGCACAACGTGCAGGCTTCTTTCCAAAGGGCGAGTTGGGCCCCACAGCATCTTGCTTTCAGCTCTTTGGGAAGCTAAGAAACAACTCGCTCTGCACAGTGCTCTTACAGCCTACCGGGAACATCTCTTCCAAAGGCCTGTGAAACGCAGTTTCTTTGCAGGCCTGATCTGGCTGAAGTAGGACTTCTGCTCTGGGTGTGCTACTTTGCCCTAGAGCTGAAAGGCACAACGTGCAGGCTTCTTTCCAAAGGGCGAGTTGGGCCCCACAGCATCTTGCTTCCAGCTCTTTGGGAAGCTAAGAAACAACTCGCTCTGCACAGTGCTCTTACAGCCTACCGGGAACATCTCTTCCAAAGGCCTGTGTAACGCAGTTTCTTTGCAGGCCTGATCTGGCTGAAGTAGGACTTCTGCTCTGGGTGTGCTACTTTGCCCTAGAGCTGAAAGGCACAACGTGCAGGCTTCTTTCCAAAGGGCGAGTTGGGCCCCACAGCATCTTGCTTCCAGCTCTTTGGGAAGCTAAGAAACAACTCGCTCTGCACAGTGCTCTTACAGCCTACCGGGAACATCTCTTCCAAAGGCCAGTGAAATGCAGTTTCTTTGCAGGCCTGATCTGGCTGAAGTAGGACTTCTGCTCTGGGTGTGCTACTTTGCCCTAGAGCTGAAAGGCACAACGTGCAGGCTTCTTTCCAAAGGGCGAGTTGGGCCCCACAGCATCTTGCTTCCAGCTCTTTGGGAAGCTAAGAAACAACTCGCTCTGCACAGTGCTCTTACAGCCTACCGGGAACATCTCTTCCAAAGGCCTGTGAAATGGAGTTTCTTTGCAGGCCTGATCTGGCTGAAGTAGGACTTCTGCTCTGGGTGTGCTACTTTGCCCTAGAGCTGAAAGGCACAACGTGCAGGCTTCTTTCCAAAGGGCGAGTTGGGCCCCACAGCATCTTGCTTCCAGCTCTTTGGGAAGCTAAGAAACAACTCGCTCTGCACAGTGCTCTTACAGCCTACCGGGAACATCTCTTCCAAAGGCCAGTGAAACGCAGTTTCTTTGCAGGCCTGATCTGGCTGAAGTAGGACTTCTGCTCTGGGTGTGCTACTTTGCCCTAGAGCTGAAAGGCACAACGTGCAGGCTTCTTTCCAAAGGGCGAGTTGGGCCCCACAGCATCTTGCTTCCAGCTCTTTGGGAAGCTAAGAAACAACTCGCTCTGCACAGTGCTCTTACAGCCTACCGGGAACATCTCTTCCAAAGGCCTGTGAAACGCAGTTTCTTTGCAGGCCTGATCTGGCTGAAGTAGGACTTCTGCTCTGGGTGTGCTACTTTGCCCTAGAGCTGAAAGGCACAACGTGCAGGCTTCTTTCCAAAGGGCGAGTTGGGCCCCACAGCATCTTGCTTCCAGCTCTTTGGGAAGCTAAGAAACAACTCGCTCTGCACAGTGCTCTTACAGCCTACCGGGAACATGTCTTCCAAAGGCCTGTGAAACGCAGTTTCTTTGCAGGCCTGATCTGGCTGAAGTAGGACTTCTGCTCTGGGTGTGCTACTTTGCCCTAGAGCTGAAAGGCACAACGTGCAGGCTTCTTTCCAAAGGGCGAGTTGGGCCCCACAGCATCTTGCTTCCAGCTCTTTGGGAAGCTAAGATACAACTCGCTCTGCACAGTGCTCTTACAGCCTACCGGGAACATCTCTTCCAAAGGCCAGTGAAACGCAGTTTCTTTGCAGGCCTGATCTGGCTGAAGTAGGACTTCTGCTCTGGGTGTGCTACTTTGCCCTAGAGCTGAAAGGCACAACGTGCAGGCTTCTTTCCAAAGGGCGAGTTGGGCCCCACAGCATCTTGCTTTCAGCTCTTTGGGAAGCTAAGAAACAACTCGCTCTGCACAGTGCTCTTACAGCCTACCGGGAACATCTCTTCCAAAGGCCTGTGAAACGCAGTTTCTTTGCAGGCCTGATCTGGCTGAAGTAGGACTTCTGCTCTGGGTGTGCTACTTTGCCCTAGAGCTGAAAGGCACAACGTGCAGGCTTCTTTCCAAAGGGCGAGTTGGGCCCCACAGCATCTTGCTTCCAGCTCTTTGGGAAGCTAAGAAACAACTCGCTCTGCACAGTGCTCTTACAGCCTACCGGGAACATCTCTTCCAAAGGCCTGTGTAACGCAGTTTCTTTGCAGGCCTGATCTGGCTGAAGTAGGACTTCTGCTCTGGGTGTGCTACTTTGCCCTAGAGCTGAAAGGCACAACGTGCAGGCTTCTTTCCAAAGGGCGAGTTGGGCCCCACAGCATCTTGCTTCCAGCTCTTTGGGAAGCTAAGAAACAACTCGCTCTGCACAGTGCTCTTACAGCCTACCGGGAACATCTCTTCCAAAGGCCAGTGAAATGCAGTTTCTTTGCAGGCCTGATCTGGCTGAAGTAGGACTTCTGCTCTGGGTGTGCTACTTTGCCCTAGAGCTGAAAGGCACAACGTGCAGGCTTCTTTCCAAAGGGCGAGTTGGGCCCCACAGCATCTTGCTTCCAGCTCTTTGGGAAGCTAAGAAACAACTCGCTCTGCACAGTGCTCTTACAGCCTACCGGGAACATCTCTTCCAAAGGCCTGTGAAATGGAGTTTCTTTGCAGGCCTGATCTGGCTGAAGTAGGACTTCTGCTCTGGGTGTGCTACTTTGCCCTAGAGCTGAAAGGCACAACGTGCAGGCTTCTTTCCAAAGGGCGAGTTGGGCCCCACAGCATCTTGCTTCCAGCTCTTTGGGAAGCTAAGAAACAACTCGCTCTGCACAGTGCTCTTACAGCCTACCGGGAACATCTCTTCCAAAGGCCAGTGAAACGCAGTTTCTTTGCAGGCCTGATCTGGCTGAAGTAGGACTTCTGCTCTGGGTGTGCTACTTTGCCCTAGAGCTGAAAGGCACAACGTGCAGGCTTCTTTCCAAAGGGCGAGTTGGGCCCCACAGCATCTTGCTTCCAGCTCTTTGGGAAGCTAAGAAACAACTCGCTCTGCACAGTGCTCTTACAGCCTACCCGGAACATCTCTTCCAAAGGCCTGTGAAACGCAGTTTCTTTGCAGGCCTGATCTGGCTGAAGTAGGACTTCTGCTCTGGGTGTGCTACTTTGCCCTAGAGCTGAAAGGCACAACGTGCAGGCTTCCTTCCAAAGGGCGAGTTGGGCCCCACAGCATCTTGCTTCCAGCTCTTTGGGAAGCTAAGAAACAACTCGCTCTGCACAGTGCTCTTACAGCCTACCTGGAACATGTCTTCCAAAGGCCTGTGAAACGCAGTTTCTTTGCAGGCCTGATCTGGCTGAAGTAGGACTTCTGCTCTGGGTGTGCTACTTTGCCTAGAGCTGAAAGGCACAACGTGCAGGCTTCTTTCCAAAGGGCGAGTTGGGCCCCACAGCATCTTGCTTCCAGCTCTTTGGGAAGCTAAGAAACAACTCGCTCTGCACAGTGCTCTTACAGCCTACCGGGAACATGTCTTCCAAAGGCCTGTGAAACGCAGTTTCTTTGCAGGCCTGATCTGGCTGAAGTAGGACTTCTGCTCTGGGTGTGCTACTTTGCCCTAGAGCTGAAAGGCACAACGTGCAGGCTTCTTTCCAAAGGGCGAGTTGGGCCCCACAGCATCTTGCTTCCAGCTCTTTGGGAAGCTAAGAAACAACTCGCTCTGCACAGTGCTCTTACAGCCTACCGGGAACATCTCTTCCAAAGGCTTGTGTAACGCAGTTTCTTTGCAGGCCTGATCTGGCTGAAGTAGGACTTCTGCTCTGGGTGTGCTACTTTGCCCTAGAGCTGGAAGGCACAACGTGCAGGCTTCTTTCCAAAGGGCGAGTTGGGCCCCACAGCATCTTGCTTCCAGCTCTTTGGGAAGCTAAGAAACAACTCGCTCTGCACAGTGCTCTTACAGCCTACCGGGAACATCTCTTCCAAAGGCCAGTGAAACGCAGTTTCTTTGCAGGCCTGATCTGGCTGAAGTAGGACTTCTGCTCTGGGTGTGCTACTTTGCCCTAGAGCTGAAAGGCACAACGTGCAGGCTTCTTTCCAAAGGGCGAGTTGGGCCCCACAGCATCTTGCTTCCAGCTCTTTGGGAAGCTAAGAAACAACTCGCTCTGCACAGTGCTCTTACAGCCTACCGGGAACATGTCTTCCAAAGGCCTGTGAAACGCAGTTTCTTTGCAGGCCTGATCTGGCTGAAGTAGGACTTCTGCTCTGGGTGTGCTACTTTGCCCTAGAGCTGAAAGGCACAACGTGCAGGCTTCTTTCCAAAGGGCGAGTTGGGCCCCACAGCATCTTGCTTCCAGCTCTTTGGGAAGCTAAGATACAACTCGCTCTGCACAGTGCTCTTACAGCCTACCGGGAACATCTCTTCCAAAGGCCAGTGAAACGCAGTTTCTTTGCAGGCCTGATCTGGCTGAAGTAGGACTTCTGCTCTGGGTGTGCTACTTTGCCCTAGAGCTGAAAGGCACAACGTGCAGGCTTCTTTCCAAAGGGCGAGTTGGGCCCCACAGCATCTTGCTTCCAGCTCTTTGGGAAGCTAAGAAACAACTCGCTCTGCACAGTGCTCTTACAGCCTAGTGGGACCATCTCTTCCAAAGGCCAGTGAAACGCAGTTTCTTTGCAGGCCTGATCTGGCTGAAGTAGGACTTCTGCTCTGGGTGTGCTACTTTGCCCTAGAGCTGAAAGGCACAACGTGCAGGCTTCTTTCCATAGGGCGAGTTGGGCCCCACAGCATCTTGCTTCCAGCTCTTTGGGAAGCTAAGAAACAACTCGCTCTGCACAGTGCTCTTACAGCCTAGTGGGAACATCTCTTCCAAAGGCCTGTGAAACGCAGTTTCTTTGCAGGCCTGATCTGGCTGAAGTAGGACTTCTGCTCTGGGTGTGCTACTTTGCCCTAGAGCTGAAAGGCACAACGTGCAGGCTTCTTTCCAAAGGGCGAGTTGGGCCCCACAGCATCTTGCTTCCAGCTCTTTGGGAAGCTAAGAAACAACTCGCTCTGCACAGTGCTCTTACAGCCTACCGGGAACATGTCTTCCAAAGGCCTGTGAAACGCAGTTTCTTTGCAGGCCTGATCTGGCTGAAGTAGGATTTCTGCTCTGGGTGTGCTACTTTGCCCTAGAGCTGAAAGGCACAACGTGCAGGCTTCTTTCCAAAGGGCGAGTTGGGCCCCACAGCATCTTGCTTCCAGCTCTTTGGGAAGCTAAGATACAACTCGCTCTGCACCGTGCTCTTACAGCCTACCGGGAACATCTCTTCCAAAGGCCAGTGAAACGCAGTTTCTTTGCAGGCCTGATCTGGCTGAAGTAGGACTTCTGCTCTGGGTGTGCTACTTTGCCCTAGAGCTGAAAGGCACAACGTGCAGGCTTCTTTCCAAAGGGCGAGTTGGGCCCCACAGCATCTTGCTTCCAGCTCTTTGGGAAGCTAAGAAACAACTCGCTCTGCACAGTGCTCTTACAGCCTACCGGGAACATCTCTTCCAAAGGCCTGTGAAACGCAGTTTCTTTGCAGGCCTGATCTGGCTGAAGTAGGACTTCTGCTCTGGGTGTGCTACTTTGCCCTAGAGCTGAAAGGCACAACGTGCAGGCTTCTTTCCAAAGGGCGAGTTGGGCCCCACAGCATCTTGCTTCCAGCTCTTTGGGAAGCTAAGAAACAACTCGCTCTGCACAGTGCTCTTACTGCCTACCGGGAACATCTCTTCCAAAGGCCTGTGTAACGCAGTTTCTTTGCAGGCCTGATCTGGCTGAAGTAGGACTTCTGCTCTGGGTGTGCTACTTTGCCCTAGAGCTGAAAGGCACAACGTGCAGGCTTCTTTCCAAAGGGCGAGTTGGGCCCCACAGCATCTTGCTTCCAGCTCTTTGGGAAGCTAAGAAACAACTCGCTCTGCACAGTGCTCTTACAGCCTACCGGGAACATCTCTTCCAAAGGCCAGTGAAATGCAGTTTCTTTGCAGGCCTGATCTGGCTGAAGTAGGACTTCTGCTCTGGGTGTGCTACTTTGCCCTAGAGCTGAAAGGCACAACGTGCAGGCTTCTTTCCAAAGGGCGAGTTGGGCCCCACAGCATCTTGCTTACAGCTCTTTGGGAAGCTAAGAAACAACTCGCTCTGCACAGTGCTCTTACAGCCTACCGGGAACATCTCTTCCAAAGGCCAGTGAAACGCAGTTTCTTTGCAGGCCTGATCTGGCTGAAGTAGGACTTCTGCTCTGGGTGTGCTACTTTGCCCTAGAGCTGAAAGGCACAACGTGCAGGCTTCTTTCCAAAGGGCGAGTTGGGCCCCACAGCATCTTGCTTCCAGCTCTTTGGGAAGCTAAGAAACAACTCGCTCTGCACAGTGCTCTTACAGCCTACCGGGAACATCTCTTCCAAAGGCCTGTGAAACGTAGTTTCTTTGCAGGCCTGATCTGGCTGAAGTAGGACTTCTGCTCTGGGTGTGCTACTTTGCCCTAGAGCTGAAAGGCACAACATGCAGGCTTCTTTCCAAAGGGCGAGTTGGGCCCCACAGCATCTTGCTTCCAGCTCTTTGGGAAGCTAAGAAACAACTCGCTCTGCACAGTGCTCTTACAGCCTACCGGGAACATGTCTTCCAAAGGCCTGTGAAATGCAGTTTCTTTGCAGGCCTGATCTGGCTGAAGTAGGACTTCTGCTCTGGGTGTGCTACTTTGCCCTAGAGCTGAAAGGCACAACGTGCAGGCTTCTTTCCAAAGGGCGAGTTGGGCCCCACAGCATCTTGCTTCCAGCTCTTTGGGAAGCTAAGATACAACTCGCTCTGCACAGTGCTCTTACAGCCTACCGGGAACATCTCTTCCAAAGGCCAGTGAAACGCAGTTTCTTTGCAGGCCTGATCTGGCTGAAGTAGGACTTCTGCTCTGGGTGTGCTACTTTGCCCTAGAGCTGAAAGGCACAACGTGCAGGCTTCTTTCCAAAGGGCGAGTTGGGCCCCACAGCATCTTGCTTTCAGCTCTTTGGGAAGCTAAGAAACAACTCGCTCTGCACAGTGCTCTTACAGCCTACCGGGAACATCTCTTCCAAAGGCCTGTGAAACGCAGTTTCTTTGCAGGCCTGATCTGGCTGAAGTAGGACTTCTGCTCTGGGTGTGCTACTTTGCCCTAGAGCTGAAAGGCACAACGTGCAGGCTTCTTTCCAAAGGGCGAGTTGGGCCCCACAGCATCTTGCTTCCAGCTCTTTGGGAAGC
This sequence comes from Equus caballus, assembly GCF_041296265.1. Lineage (NCBI taxonomy): Eukaryota > Metazoa > Chordata > Mammalia > Perissodactyla > Equidae > Equus > Equus caballus. The sequence continues at coordinate 26,688,807 of NC_091687.1, forward strand.
TAAGAAACAACTCGCTCTGCACAGTGCTCTTACAGCCTACCGGGAACATCTCCTCCAAAGGCCTGTGTAACGCAGTTTCTTTGCAGGCCTGATCTGGCTGAAGTAGGACTTCTGCTCTGGGTGTGCTACTTTGCCCTAGAGCTGAAAGGCACAACGTGCAGGCTTCTTTCCAAAGGGCGAGTTGGGCCCCACAGCATCTTGCTTCCAGCTCTTTGGGAAGCTAAGAAACAACTCGCTCTGCACAGTGCTCTTACAGCCTACCGGGAACATCTCTTCCAAAGGCCAGTGAAATGCAGTTTCTTTGCAGGCCTGATCTGGCTGAAGTAGGACTTCTGCTCTGGGTGTGCTACTTTGCCCTAGAGCTGAAAGGCACAACGTGCAGGCTTCTTTCCAAAGGGCGAGTTGGGCCCCACAGCATCTTGCTTCCAGCTCTTTGGGAAGCTAAGAAACAACTCGCTCTGCACAGTGCTCTTACAGCCTACCGGGAACATCTCTTCCAAAGTCCTGTGAAATGGAGTTTCTTTGCAGGCCTGATCTGGCTGAAGTAGGACTTCTGCTCTGGGTGTGCTACTTTGCCCTAGAGCTGAAAGGCACAACGTGCAGGCTTCTTTCCAAAGGGCGAGTTGGGCCCCACAGCATCTTGCTTCCAGCTCTTTGGGAAGCTAAGAAACAACTCGCTCTGCACAGTGCTCTTACAGCCTACCGGGAACATCTCTTCCAAAGGCCAGTGAAACGCAGTTTCTTTGCAGGCCTGATCTGGCTGAAGTAGGACTTCTGCTCTGGGTGTGCTACTTTGCCCTAGAGCTGAAAGGCACAACGTGCAGGCTTCTTTCCAAAGGGCGAGTTGGGCCCCACAGCATCTTGCTTCCAGCTCTTTGGGAAGCTAAGAAACAACTCGCTCTGCACAGTGCTCTTACAGCCTACCCGGAACATCTCTTCCAAAGGCCTGTGAAACGCAGTTTCTTTGCAGGCCTGATCTGGCTGAAGTAGGACTTCTGCTCTGGGTGTGCTACTTTGCCCTAGAGCTGAAAGGCACAACGTGCAGGCTTCTTTCCAAAGGGCGAGTTGGGCCCCACAGCATCTTGCTTCCAGCTCTTTGGGAAGATAAGAAACAACTCGCTCTGCACAGTGCTATTACAGCCTACCGGGAACATCTCTTCCAAAGGCCTTTGAAACGCAGTTTCTTTGCAGGCCTGATCTGGCTGAAGTAGGACTTCTGCTCTGGGTGTGCTACTTTGCCCTAGAGCTGAAACGCACAACGTGCAGGCTTCTTTCCAAAGGGCGAGTTGGGCCCCACAGCATCTTGCTTCCAGCTCCTTGGGAAGCTAAGAAACAACTCGCTCTGCACAGTGCTCTTAAAGCCTACCGGGAACATTTCTTCCAAAGGCCTGTGAAACGCAGTTTCTTTGCAGGCCTGATCTGGCTGAAGTAGGACTTCTGCTCTGGGTGTGCTACTTTGCCCTAGAGCTGAAAGGCACAACGTGCAGGCTTCTTTCCAAAGGGCGAGTTGGGCCCCACAGCATCTTGCTTCCAGCTCTTTGGGAAGCTAAGAAACAACTCGCTCTGCACAGTGCTCTTACAGCCTACCGGGAACATCTCTTCCAAAGGCCTGTGAAACGCAGTTTCTTTGCAGGCCTGATCTGGCTGAAGTAGGACTTCTGCTCTGGGTGTGCTACTTTGCCCTAGAGCTGAAAGGCACAACGTGCAGGCTTCTTTCCAAAGGGCGAGTTGGGCCCCACAGCATCTTGCTTCCAGCTCTTTGGGAAGCTAAGAAACAACTCGCTCTGCACAGTGCTCTTACAGCCTACCGGGAACATGTCTTCCAAAGGCCTGTGAAACGCAGTTTCTTTGCAGGCCTGATCTGGCTGAAGTAGGACTTCTGCTCTGGGTGTGCTACTTTGCCCTAGAGCTGAAAGGCACAACGTGCAGGCTTCTTTCCAAAGGGCGAGTTGGGCCCCACAGCATCTTGCTTCCAGCTCTTTGGGAAGCTAAGAAACAACTCGCTCTGCACAGTGCTCTTACAGCCTACCGGGAACATCTCTTCCAAAGGCCAGTGAAACGCAGTTTCTTTGCAGGCCTGATCTGGCTGAAGTAGGACTTCTGCTCTGGGTGTGCTACTTTGCCCTAGAGCTGAAAGGCACAACGTGCAGGCTTCTTTCCAAAGGGCGAGTTGGGCCCCACAGCATCTTGCTTCCAGCTCTTTGGGAAGCTAAGAAACAACTCGCTCTGCACAGTGCTCTTACAGCCTACCGGGAACATCTCTTCCAAAGGCCTGTGAAATGGAGTTTCTTTGCAGGCCTGATCTGGCTGAAGTAGGACTTCTGCTCTGGGTGTGCTACTTTGCCCTAGAGCTGAAAGGCACAACGTGCAGGCTTCTTTCCAAAGGGCGAGTTGGGCCCCACAGCATCTTGCTTCCAGCTCTTTGGGAAGCTAAGAAACAACTCGCTCTGCACAGTGCTCTTACAGCCTACCGGGAACATCTCTTCCAAAGGCCAGTGAAACGCAGTTTCTTTGCAGGCCTGATCTGGCTGTAGTAGGACTTCTGCTCTGGTTGTGCTACTTTGCCCTAGAGCTGAAAGGCACAACGTGCAGGCTTCTTTCCAAAGGGCGAGTTGGGCCCCACAGCATCTTGCTTCCAGCTCTTTGGGAAGCTAAGAAACAACTCGCTCTGCACAGTGCTCTTACAGCCTACCCGGAACATCTCTTCCAAAGGCCTGTGAAACGCAGTTTCTTTGCAGGCCTGATCTGGCTGAAGTAGGACTTCTGCTCTGGGTGTGCTACTTTGCCCTAGAGCTGAAAGGCACAACGTGCAGGCTTCTTTCCAAAGGGCGAGTTGGGCCCCACAGCATCTTGCTTCCAGCTCTTTGGGAAGCTAAGAAACAACTCGCTCTGCACAGTGCTCTTACAGCCTACCGGGAACATGTCTTCCAAAGGCCTGTGAAACGCAGTTTCTTTGCAGGCCTGATCTGGCTGAAGTAGGACTTCTGCTCTGGGTGTGCTACTTTGCCCTAGAGCTGAAAGGCACAACGTGCAGGCTTCTTTCCAAAGGGCGAGTTGGGCCCCACAGCATCTTGCTTCCAGCTCTTTGGGAAGCTAAGAAACAACTCGCTCTGCACAGTGCTCTTACAGCCTACCGGGAACATCTCTTCCAAAGGCTTGTGAAACGCAGTTTCTTTGCAGGCCTGATCTGGCTGAAGTAGGACTTCTGCTCTGGGTGTGCTACTTTGCCCTAGAGCTGAAAGGCACAACGTGCAGGCTTCTTTCCAAAGGGCGAGTTGGGCCCCACAGCATCTTGCTTCCAGCTCTTTGGGAAGATAAGAAACAACTCACTCTGCACAGTGCTATTACAGCCTACCGGGAACATCTCTTCCAAAGGCCTGTGAAACGCAGTTTCTTTGCAGGCCTGATCTGGCTGAAGTAGGACATCTGCTCTGGGTGTGCTACTTTGCCCTAGAGCTGAAACGCACAACGTGCAGGCTTCTTTCCAAAGGGCGAGTTGGGCCCCACAGCATCTTGCTTCCAGCTCTTTGGGAAGCTAAGAAACAACTCGCTCTGCACAGTGCTCTTACAGCCTACCGGGAACATTTCTTCCAAAGGCCTGTGAAACGCAGTTTCTTTGCAGGCCGGATCTGGCTGAAGTAGGACTTCTGCTCTGGGTGTGCTACTTTGCCCTAGAGCTGAAAGGCACAACGTGCAGGCTTCTTTCCAAAGGGCGAGTTGGGCCCCACAGCATCTTGCTTCCAGCTCTTTGGGAAGCTAAGATACAACTCGCTCTGCACAGTGCTCTTACAGCCTACCGGGAACATCTCTTCCAAAGGCCTGTGAAACGCAGTTTCTGTGCAGGCCTGATCTGGCTGAAGTAGGACTTCTGCTCTGGGTGTGCTACTTTGCCCTAGAGCTGAAAGGCACAACGTGCAGGCTTCTTTCCAAAGGGCGAGTTGGGCCCCACAGCATCTTGCTTCCAGCTCTTTGGGAAGCTAAGAAACAACTCGCTCTGCACAGTGCTCTTACAGCCTACCGGGAACATCTCTTCCAAAGGCCAGTGAAACGCAGTTTCTTTGCGGGCCTGATCTGGCTGAAGTAGGACTTCTGCTCTGGGTGTGCTACTTTGCCCTAGAGCTGAAAGGCACAACGTGCAGGCTTCTTTCCAAAGGGCGAGTTGGGCCCCACAGCATCTTGCTTCCAGCTCTTTGGGAAGCTAAGAAACAACTCGCTCTGCACAGTGCTCTTACAGCCTACCGGGAACATGTCTTCCAAAGGCCTGTGAAACGCAGTTTCTTTGCAGGCCTGATCTGGCTGAAGTAGGACTTCTGCTCTGGGTGTGCTACTTTGCCCTAGAGCTGAAAGGCACAACGTGCAGGCTTCTTTCCAAAGGGCGAGTTGGGCCCCACAGCATCTTGCTTCCAGCTCTTTGGGAAGCTAAGAAACAACTCGCTCTGCACAGTGCTCTTACAGCCTACCGGGAACATGTCTTCCAAAGGCCTGTGAAACGCAGTTTCTTTGCAGGCCTGATCTGGCTGAAGTAGGACTTCTGCTCTGGGTGTGCTACTTTGCCCTAGAGCTGAAAGGCACAACGTGCAGGCTTCTTTCCAAAGGGCGAGTTGGGCCCCACAGCATCTTGCTTCCAGCTCTTTCGGAAGCTAAGAAACAACTCGCTCTGCACAGTGCTCTTACAGCCTACCGGGAACATCTCTTCCAAAGGCCTGTGAAACGCAGTTTCTTTGCAGGCCTGATCTGGCTGAAGTAGGACTTCTGCTCTGGGTGTGCTACTTTGCCCTAGAGCTGAAAGGCACAACGTGCAGGCTTCTTTCCAAAGGGCGAGTTGGGCCCCACAGCATCTTGCTTCCAGCTCTTTGGGAAGCTTAGAAACAACTCGCTCTGCACAGTGCTCTTACAGCCTACCGGGAACATGTCTTCCAAAGGCCTGTGAAACGCAGTTTCTGTGCAGGCCTGATCTGGCTGAAGTAGGACTTCTGCTCTGGGTGTGCTACTTTGCCCTAGAGCTGAAAGGCACAACGTGCAGGCTTCTTTCCAAAGGGCGAGTTGGGCCCCACAGCATCTTGCTTCCAGCTCTTTGGGAAGCTAAGAAACAACTCGCTCTGCACAGTGCTCTTACAGCCTACCAGGAACATCTCTTCCAAAGGCCTGTGAAACGCAGTTTCTTTGCAGGCCTGATCTGGCTGAAGTAGGACTTCTGCTCTGGGTGTGCTACTTTGCCCTAGAGCTGAAAGGCACAACGTGCAGGCTTCTTTCCAAAGGGCGAGTTGGGCCCCACAGCATCTTGCTTCCAGCTCTTTGGGAAGCTAAGAAACAACTCGCTCTGCACAGTGCTCTTACAGCCTACCGGGAACATGTCTTCCAAAGGCCTGTGAAACGCAGTTTCTTTGCAGGCCTGATCTGGCTGAAGTAGGACTTCTGCTCTGGGTGTGCTACTTTGCCCTAGAGCTGAAAGGCACAACGTGCAGGCTTCTTTCCAAAGGGCGAGTTGGGCCCCACAGCATCTTGCTTCCAGCTCTTTGGGAAGCTAAGAAACAACTCGCTCTGCACAGTGCTCTTACATCCTACCGGGAACATGTCTTCCAAAGGCCTGTGAAACGCAGTTCCTTTGCAGGCCTGATATGGCTGAAGTAGGACTTCTGCTCTGGGTGTGCTACTTTGCCCTAGAGCTGAAAGGCACAACGTGCAGGCTTCTTTCCAAAGGGCGAGTTGGGCCCCACAGCATCTTGCTTCCAGCTCTTTGGGAAGCTAAGAAACAACTCGCTCTGCACAGTACTCTTACAGCCTACCGGGAACATCTCTTCCAAAGGCCTGTGAAACGCAGTTTCTTTGCAGGCGTGATCTGGCTGAAGTAGGACTTCTGCTCTGGGTGTGCTACTTTGCCCTAGAGCTGAAAGGCACAACGTGCAGGCTTCTTTCCAAAGGGCGAGTTGGGCCCCACAGCATCTTGCTTCCAGCTCTTTGGGAAGCTAAGAAACAACTCGCTCTGCACAGTGCTCTTACAGCCTACCGGGAACATGTCTTCCAAAGGCCTGTGAAACGCAGTTTCTGTGCAGTCCTGATCTGGCTGAAGTAGGACTTCTGCTCTGGGTGTGCTACTTTGCCCTAGAGCTGAAAGGCACAACGTGCAGGCTTCTTTCCAAAGGGCGAGTTGGGCCCCACAGCATCTTGCTTCCAGCTCTTTGGGAAGCTAAGAAACAACTCGCTCTGCACAGTGCTCTTTCAGCCTACCGGGAACATGTCTTCCAAAGGCCTGTGAAACGCAGTTTCTTTGCAGGCCTGATCTGGCTGAAGTAGGACTTCTGCTCTGGGTGTGCTACTTTGCCCTAGAGCTGAAAGGCACAACGTGCAGGCTTCCTTCCAAAGGGCGAGTTGGGCCCCACAGCATCTTGCTTCCAGCTCTTTGGGAAGCTAAGAAACAACTAGCTCTGCACAGTGCTCTTACAGCCTACCGGGAACATGTCTTGCAAAGGCCTGTGAAACGCAGTTTCTTTGCAGGCCTGATCTGGCTGAAGTAGGACTTCTGCTCTGGGTGTGCTACTTTGCCTAGAGCTGAAAGGCACAACGTGCAGGCTTCTTTCCAAAGGGCGAGTTGGGCCCCACAGCATCTTGCTTCCAGCTCTTTGGGAAGCTAAGAAACAACTCGCTCTGCACAGTGCTCTTACAGCCTACCGGGAACATCTCTTCCAAAGGCCTGTGAAACGCAGTTTCTTTGCAGGCCTGATCTGGCTGAAGTAGGACTTCTGCTCTGGGTGTGCTACTTTGCCCTAGAGCTGAAAGGCACAACGTGCAGGCTTCTTTCCAAAGGGCGAGTTGGGCCCCACAGCATCTTGCTTCCAGCTCTTTGGGAAGCTAAGAAACAACTCGCTCTGCACAGTGCTCTTACAGCCTACCGGGAACATCTCTTCCAAAGGCTTGTGTAACGCAGTTTCTTTGCAGGCCTGATCTGGCTGAAGTAGGACTTCTGCTCTGGGTGTGCTACTTTGCCCTAGAGCTGGAAGGCACAACGTGCAGGCTTCTTTCCAAAGGGCGAGTTGGGCCCCACAGCATCTTGCTTCCAGCTCTTTGGGAAGCTAAGAAACAACTCGCTCTGCACAGTGCTCTTACAGCCTACCGGGAACATCTCTTCCAAAGGCCAGTGAAACGCAGTTTCTTTGCAGGCCTGATCTGGCTGAAGTAGGACTTCTGCTCTGGGTGTGCTACTTTGCCCTAGAGCTGAAAGGCACAACGTGCAGGCTTCTTTCCAAAGGGCGAGTTGGGCCCCACAGCATCTTGCTTCCAGCTCTTTGGGAAGCTAAGAAACAACTCGCTCTGCACAGTGCTCTTACAGCCTACCGGGAACATGTCTTCCAAAGGCCTGTGAAACGCAGTTTCTTTGCAGGCCTGATCTGGCTGAAGTAGGACTTCTGCTCTGGGTGTGCTACTTTGCCCTAGAGCTGAAAGGCACAACGTGCAGGCTTCTTTCCAAAGGGCGAGTTGGGCCCCACAGCATCTTGCTTCCAGCTCTTTGGGAAGCTAAGATACAACTCGCTCTGCACAGTGCTCTTACAGCCTACCGGGAACATCTCTTCCAAAGGCCAGTGAAACGCAGTTTCTTTGCAGGCCTGATCTGGCTGAAGTAGGACTTCTGCTCTGGGTGTGCTACTTTGCCCTAGAGCTGAAAGGCACAACGTGCAGGCTTCTTTCCAAAGGGCGAGTTGGGCCCCACAGCATCTTGCTTCCAGCTCTTTGGGAAGCTAAGAAACAACTCGCTCTGCACAGTGCTCTTACAGCCTAGTGGGACCATCTCTTCCAAAGGCCAGTGAAACGCAGTTTCTTTGCAGGCCTGATCTGGCTGAAGTAGGACTTCTGCTCTGGGTGTGCTACTTTGCCCTAGAGCTGAAAGGCACAACGTGCAGGCTTCTTTCCAAAGGGCGAGTTGGGCCCCACAGCATCTTGCTTCCAGCTCTTTGGGAAGCTAAGAAACAACTCGCTCTGCACAGTGCTCTTACAGCCTACCGGGAACATCTCTTCCAAAGGCCTGTGAAATGCAGTTTCTTTGCAGGCCTGATATGGCTGAAGTAGGACTTCTGCTCTGGGTGTACTACTTTGCCCTAGAGCTGAAAGGCACAACGTGCAGGCTTCTTTCCAAAGGGCGAGTTCGGCCCCACAGCATCTTGCTTCCAGCTCTTTGGGAAGCTAAGAAACAACTGGCTCTGCACAGTGCTCTTACAGCCTACCGGGAACATCTCTTCCAAAGGCCTGTGAAACGCAGTTTCTGTGCAGGCCTGATCTGGCTGAAGTAGGACTTCTGCTCTGGGTGTGCTACTTTGCCCTAGAGCTGAAAGGCACAACGTGCAGGCTTCTTTCCAAAGGGCGAGTTGGGCCCCACAGCATCTTGCTTCCAGCTCTTTGGGAAGCTAAGAAACAACTCGCTCTGCACAGTGCTCTTACAGCCTACCGGGAACATCTCTTCCAAAGGCCAGTGAAACGCAGTTTCTTTGCGGGCCTGATCTGGCTGAAGTAGGACTTCTGCTCTGGGTGTGCTACTTTGCCCTAGAGCTGAAAGGCACAACGTGCAGGCTTCTTTCCAAAGGGCGAGTTGGGCCCCACAGCATCTTGCTTCCAGCTCTTTGGGAAGCTAAGAAACAACTCGCTCTGCACAGTGCTCTTACAGCCTACCGGGAACATCTCTTCCAAAGGCCAGTGAAACGCAGTTTCTTTGCAGGCCTGATCTGGCTGAAGTAGGACTTCTGCTCTGGGTGTGCTACTTTGCCTTAGAGCTGAAAGGCACAACGTGCAGGCTTCTTTCCAAAGGGCGAGTTGGGCCCCACAGCATCTTGCTTCCAGCTCTTTGGGAAGCTAAGAAACAACTCGCTCTGCACAGTGCTCTTACAGCCTACCGGGAACATCTCTTCCAAAGGCCTGTGTAACGCAGTTTCTTTGCAGGCCTGATCTGGCTGAAGTAGGACTTCTGCTCTGGGTGTGCTACTTTGCCCTAGAGCTGAAAGGCACAACGTGCAGGCTTCTTTCCAAAGGGCGAGTTGGGCCCCACAGCATCTTGCTTCCAGCTCTTTGGGAAGCTAAGAAACAACTCGCTCTGCACAGTGCTCTTACAGCCTACCGGGAACATGTCTTCCAAAGGCCTGTGAAACGCAGTTTCTTTGCAGGCCTGATCTGGCTGAAGTAGGACTTCTGCTCTGGGTGTGCTACTTTGCCCTAGAGCTGAAAGGCACAACGTGCAGGCTTCTTTCCAAAGGGCGAGTTGGGCCCCACAGCATCTTGCTTCCAGCTCTTTGGGAAGCTAAGATACAACTCGCTCTGCACAGTGCTCTTACAGCCTACCGGGAACATCTCTTCCAAAGGCCAGTGAAACGCAGTTTCTTTGCAGGCCTGATCTGGCTGAAGTAGGACTTCTGCTCTGGGTGTGCTACTTTGCCCTAGAGCTGAAAGGCACAACGTGCAGGCTTCTTTCCAAAGGGCGAGTTGGGCCCCACAGCATCTTGCTTCCAGCTCTTTGGGAAGCTAAGAAACAACTCGCTCTGCACAGTGCTCTTACAGCCTACCGGGAACATCTCTTCCAAAGGCCTGTGAAACGCAGTTTCTTTGCAGGCCTGATCTGGCTGAAGTAGGACTTCTGCTCTGGGTGTGCTACTTTGCCCTAGAGCTGAAAGGCACAACGTGCAGGCTTCTTTCCAAAGGGCGAGTTGGGCCCCACAGCATCTTGCTTCCAGCTCTTTGGGAAGCTAAGAAACAACTCGCTCTGCACAGTGCTCTTACAGCCTACCGGGAACATCTCTTCCAAAGGCCTGTGTAACGCAGTTTCTTTGCAGGCCTGATCTGGCTGAAGTAGGACTTCTGCTCTGGGTGTGCTACTTTGCCCTAGAGCTGAAAGGCACAAAGTGCAGGCTTCTTTCCAAAGGGCGAGTTGGGCCCCACAGCATCTTGCTTCCAGCTCTTTGGGAAGCTAAGAAACAACTCGCTCTGCACAGTGCTCTTACAGCCTACCGGGAACATCTCTTCCAAAGGCCAGTGAAATGCAGTTTCTTTGCAGGCCTGATCTGGCTGAAGTAGGACTTCTGCTCTGGGTGTGCTACTTTGCCCTAGAGCTGAAAGGCACAACGTGCAGGCTTCTTTCCAAAGGGCGAGTTGGGCCCCACAGCATCTTGCTTCCAGCTCTTTGGGAAGCTAAGAAACAACTCGCTCTGCACAGTGCTCTTACAGCCTACCGGGAACATCTCTTCCAAAGGCCTGTGAAATGGAGTTTCTTTGCAGGCCTGATCTGGCTGAAGTAGGACTTCTGCTCTGGGTGTGCTACTTTTCCCCAGAGCTGAAAGGCACAACGTGCAGGCTTCTTTCCAAAGGGCGAGTTGGGCCCCACAGCATCTTGCTTCCAGCTCTTTGGGAAGCTAAGAAACAACTCGCTCTGCACAGTGCTCTTACAGCCTACCGGGAACATCTCTTCCAAAGGCCAGTGAAACGCAGTTTCTTTGCAGGCCTGATCTGGCTGAAGTAGGACTTCTGCTCTGGGTGTGCTACTTTGCCCTAGAGCTGAAAGGCACAACGTGCAGGCTTCTTTCCAAAGGGCGAGTTGGGCCCCACAGCATCTTGCTTCCAGCTCTTTGGGAAGCTAAGAAACAACTCGCTCTGCACAGTGCTCTTACAGCCTACCGGGAACATCTCTTCCAAAGGCCTGTGAAACGCAGTTTCTTTGCAGGCCTGATCTGGCTGAAGTAGGACTTCTGCTCTGGGTGTGCTACTTTGCCCTAGAGCTGAAAGGCACAACGTGCAGGCTTCTTTCCAAAGGGCGAGTTGGGCCCCACAGCATCTTGCTTCCAGCTCTTTGGGAAGCTAAGAAACAACTCGCTCTGCACAGTGCTCTTACAGCCTACCGGGAACATGTCTTCCAAAGGCCTGTGAAACGCAGTTTCTTTGCAGGCCTGATCTGGCTGAAGTAGGACTTCTGCTCTGGGTGTGCTACTTTGCCCTAGAGCTGAAAGGCACAACGTGCAGGCTTCTTTCCAAAGGGCGAGTTGGGCCCCACAGCATCTTGCTTCCAGCTCTTTGGGAAGCTAAGATACAACTCGCTCTGCACAGTGCTCTTACAGCCTACCGGGAACATCTCTTCCAAAGGCCAGTGAAACGCAGTTTCTTTGCAGGCCTGATCTGGCTGAAGTAGGACTTCTGCTCTGGGTGTGCTACTTTGCCCTAGAGCTGAAAGGCACAACGTGCAGGCTTCTTTCCAAAGGGCGAGTTGGGCCCCACAGCATCTTGCTTTCAGCTCTTTGGGAAGCTAAGAAACAACTCGCTCTGCACAGTGCTCTTACAGCCTACCGGGAACATCTCTTCCAAAGGCCTGTGAAACGCAGTTTCTTTGCAGGCCTGATCTGGCTGAAGTAGGACTTCTGCTCTGGGTGTGCTACTTTGCCCTAGAGCTGAAAGGCACAACGTGCAGGCTTCTTTCCAAAGGGCGAGTTGGGCCCCACAGCATCTTGCTTCCAGCTCTTTGGGAAGCTAAGAAACAACTCGCTCTGCACAGTGCTCTTACAGCCTACCGGGAACATCTCTTCCAAAGGCCTGTGTAACGCAGTTTCTTTGCAGGCCTGATCTGGCTGAAGTAGGACTTCTGCTCTGGGTGTGCTACTTTGCCCTAGAGCTGAAAGGCACAACGTGCAGGCTTCTTTCCAAAGGGCGAGTTGGGCCCCACAGCATCTTGCTTCCAGCTCTTTGGGAAGCTAAGAAACAACTCGCTCTGCACAGTGCTCTTACAGCCTACCGGGAACATCTCTTCCAAAGGCCAGTGAAATGCAGTTTCTTTGCAGGCCTGATCTGGCTGAAGTAGGACTTCTGCTCTGGGTGTGCTACTTTGCCCTAGAGCTGAAAGGCACAACGTGCAGGCTTCTTTCCAAAGGGCGAGTTGGGCCCCACAGCATCTTGCTTCCAGCTCTTTGGGAAGCTAAGAAACAACTCGCTCTGCACAGTGCTCTTACAGCCTACCGGGAACATCTCTTCCAAAGGCCTGTGAAATGGAGTTTCTTTGCAGGCCTGATCTGGCTGAAGTAGGACTTCTGCTCTGGGTGTGCTACTTTGCCCTAGAGCTGAAAGGCACAACGTGCAGGCTTCTTTCCAAAGGGCGAGTTGGGCCCCACAGCATCTTGCTTCCAGCTCTTTGGGAAGCTAAGAAACAACTCGCTCTGCACAGTGCTCTTACAGCCTACCGGGAACATCTCTTCCAAAGGCCAGTGAAACGCAGTTTCTTTGCAGGCCTGATCTGGCTGAAGTAGGACTTCTGCTCTGGGTGTGCTACTTTGCCCTAGAGCTGAAAGGCACAACGTGCAGGCTTCTTTCCAAAGGGCGAGTTGGGCCCCACAGCATCTTGCTTCCAGCTCTTTGGGAAGCTAAGAAACAACTCGCTCTGCACAGTGCTCTTACAGCCTACCGGGAACATCTCTTCCAAAGGCCTGTGAAACGCAGTTTCTTTGCAGGCCTGATCTGGCTGAAGTAGGACTTCTGCTCTGGGTGTGCTACTTTGCCCTAGAGCTGAAAGGCACAACGTGCAGGCTTCTTTCCAAAGGGCGAGTTGGGCCCCACAGCATCTTGCTTCCAGCTCTTTGGGAAGCTAAGAAACAACTCGCTCTGCACAGTGCTCTTACAGCCTACCGGGAACATGTCTTCCAAAGGCCTGTGAAACGCAGTTTCTTTGCAGGCCTGATCTGGCTGAAGTAGGACTTCTGCTCTGGGTGTGCTACTTTGCCCTAGAGCTGAAAGGCACAACGTGCAGGCTTCTTTCCAAAGGGCGAGTTGGGCCCCACAGCATCTTGCTTCCAGCTCTTTGGGAAGCTAAGATACAACTCGCTCTGCACAGTGCTCTTACAGCCTACCGGGAACATCTCTTCCAAAGGCCAGTGAAACGCAGTTTCTTTGCAGGCCTGATCTGGCTGAAGTAGGACTTCTGCTCTGGGTGTGCTACTTTGCCCTAGAGCTGAAAGGCACAACGTGCAGGCTTCTTTCCAAAGGGCGAGTTGGGCCCCACAGCATCTTGCTTCCAGCTCTTTGGGAAGCTAAGAAACAACTCGCTCTGCACAGTGCTCTTACAGCCTACCGGGAACATCTCTTCCAAAGGCCTGTGAAACGCAGTTTCTTTGCAGGCCTGATCTGGCTGAAGTAGGACTTCTGCTCTGGGTGTGCTACTTTGCCCTAGAGCTGAAAGGCACAACGTGCAGGCTTCTTTCCAAAGGGCGAGTTGGGCCCCACAGCATCTTGCTTCCAGCTCTTTGGGAAGCTAAGAAACAACTCGCTCTGCACAGTGCTCTTACAGCCTACCGGGAACATGTCTTCCAAAGGCCTGTGAAACGCAGTTTCTTTGCAGGCCTGATCTGGCTGAAGTAGGACTTCTGCTCTGGGTGTGCTACTTTGCCCTAGAGCTGAAAGGCACAACGTGCAGGCTTCTTTCCAAAGGGCGAGTTGGGCCCCACAGCATCTTGCTTCCAGCTCTTTGGGAAGCTAAGATACAACTCGCTCTGCACAGTGCTCTTACAGCCTACCGGGAACATCTCTTCCAAAGGCCAGTGAAACGCAGTTTCTTTGCAGGCCTGATCTGGCTGAAGTAGGACTTCTGCTCTGGGTGTGCTACTTTGCCCTAGAGCTGAAAGGCACAACGTGCAGGCTTCTTTCCAAAGGGCGAGTTGGGCCCCACAGCATCTTGCTTTCAGCTCTTTGGGAAGCTAAGAAACAACTCGCTCTGCACAGTGCTCTTACAGCCTACCGGGAACATCTCTTCCAAAGGCCTGTGAAACGCAGTTTCTTTGCAGGCCTGATCTGGCTGAAGTAGGACTTCTGCTCTGGGTGTGCTACTTTGCCCTAGAGCTGAAAGGCACAACGTGCAGGCTTCTTTCCAAAGGGCGAGTTGGGCCCCACAGCATCTTGCTTCCAGCTCTTTGGGAAGCTAAGAAACAACTCGCTCTGCACAGTGCTCTTACAGCCTACCGGGAACATCTCTTCCAAAGGCCTGTGTAACGCAGTTTCTTTGCAGGCCTGATCTGGCTGAAGTAGGACTTCTGCTCTGGGTGTGCTACTTTGCCCTAGAGCTGAAAGGCACAACGTGCAGGCTTCTTTCCAAAGGGCGAGTTGGGCCCCACAGCATCTTGCTTCCAGCTCTTTGGGAAGCTAAGAAACAACTCGCTCTGCACAGTGCTCTTACAGCCTACCGGGAACATCTCTTCCAAAGGCCAGTGAAATGCAGTTTCTTTGCAGGCCTGATCTGGCTGAAGTAGGACTTCTGCTCTGGGTGTGCTACTTTGCCCTAGAGCTGAAAGGCACAACGTGCAGGCTTCTTTCCAAAGGGCGAGTTGGGCCCCACAGCATCTTGCTTCCAGCTCTTTGGGAAGCTAAGAAACAACTCGCTCTGCACAGTGCTCTTACAGCCTACCGGGAACATCTCTTCCAAAGGCCTGTGAAATGGAGTTTCTTTGCAGGCCTGATCTGGCTGAAGTAGGACTTCTGCTCTGGGTGTGCTACTTTGCCCTAGAGCTGAAAGGCACAACGTGCAGGCTTCTTTCCAAAGGGCGAGTTGGGCCCCACAGCATCTTGCTTCCAGCTCTTTGGGAAGCTAAGAAACAACTCGCTCTGCACAGTGCTCTTACAGCCTACCGGGAACATCTCTTCCAAAGGCCAGTGAAACGCAGTTTCTTTGCAGGCCTGATCTGGCTGAAGTAGGACTTCTGCTCTGGGTGTGCTACTTTGCCCTAGAGCTGAAAGGCACAACGTGCAGGCTTCTTTCCAAAGGGCGAGTTGGGCCCCACAGCATCTTGCTTCCAGCTCTTTGGGAAGCTAAGAAACAACTCGCTCTGCACAGTGCTCTTACAGCCTACCGGGAACATCTCTTCCAAAGGCCTGTGAAACGCAGTTTCTTTGCAGGCCTGATCTGGCTGAAGTAGGACTTCTGCTCTGGGTGTGCTACTTTGCCCTAGAGCTGAAAGGCACAACGTGCAGGCTTCTTTCCAAAGGGCGAGTTGGGCCCCACAGCATCTTGCTTCCAGCTCTTTGGGAAGCTAAGAAACAACTCGCTCTGCACAGTGCTCTTACAGCCTACCGGGAACATGTCTTCCAAAGGCCTGTGAAACGCAGTTTCTTTGCAGGCCTGATCTGGCTGAAGTAGGACTTCTGCTCTGGGTGTGCTACTTTGCCCTAGAGCTGAAAGGCACAACGTGCAGGCTTCTTTCCAAAGGGCGAGTTGGGCCCCACAGCATCTTGCTTCCAGCTCTTTGGGAAGCTAAGATACAACTCGCTCTGCACAGTGCTCTTACAGCCTACCGGGAACATCTCTTCCAAAGGCCAGTGAAACGCAGTTTCTTTGCAGGCCTGATCTGGCTGAAGTAGGACTTCTGCTCTGGGTGTGCTACTTTGCCCTAGAGCTGAAAGGCACAACGTGCAGGCTTCTTTCCAAAGGGCGAGTTGGGCCCCACAGCATCTTGCTTTCAGCTCTTTGGGAAGCTAAGAAACAACTCGCTCTGCACAGTGCTCTTACAGCCTACCGGGAACATCTCTTCCAAAGGCCTGTGAAACGCAGTTTCTTTGCAGGCCTGATCTGGCTGAAGTAGGACTTCTGCTCTGGGTGTGCTACTTTGCCCTAGAGCTGAAAGGCACAACGTGCAGGCTTCTTTCCAAAGGGCGAGTTGGGCCCCACAGCATCTTGCTTCCAGCTCTTTGGGAAGCTAAGAAACAACTCGCTCTGCACAGTGCTCTTACAGCCTACCGGGAACATCTCTTCCAAAGGCCTGTGTAACGCAGTTTCTTTGCAGGCCTGATCTGGCTGAAGTAGGACTTCTGCTCTGGGTGTGCTACTTTGCCCTAGAGCTGAAAGGCACAACGTGCAGGCTTCTTTCCAAAGGGCGAGTTGGGCCCCACAGCATCTTGCTTCCAGCTCTTTGGGAAGCTAAGAAACAACTCGCTCTGCACAGTGCTCTTACAGCCTACCGGGAACATCTCTTCCAAAGGCCAGTGAAATGCAGTTTCTTTGCAGGCCTGATCTGGCTGAAGTAGGACTTCTGCTCTGGGTGTGCTACTTTGCCCTAGAGCTGAAAGGCACAACGTGCAGGCTTCTTTCCAAAGGGCGAGTTGGGCCCCACAGCATCTTGCTTCCAGCTCTTTGGGAAGCTAAGAAACAACTCGCTCTGCACAGTGCTCTTACAGCCTACCGGGAACATCTCTTCCAAAGGCCTGTGAAATGGAGTTTCTTTGCAGGCCTGATCTGGCTGAAGTAGGACTTCTGCTCTGGGTGTGCTACTTTGCCCTAGAGCTGAAAGGCACAACGTGCAGGCTTCTTTCCAAAGGGCGAGTTGGGCCCCACAGCATCTTGCTTCCAGCTCTTTGGGAAGCTAAGAAACAACTCGCTCTGCACAGTGCTCTTACAGCCTACCGGGAACATCTCTTCCAAAGGCCAGTGAAACGCAGTTTCTTTGCAGGCCTGATCTGGCTGAAGTAGGACTTCTGCTCTGGGTGTGCTACTTTGCCCTAGAGCTGAAAGGCACAACGTGCAGGCTTCTTTCCAAAGGGCGAGTTGGGCCCCACAGCATCTTGCTTCCAGCTCTTTGGGAAGCTAAGAAACAACTCGCTCTGCACAGTGCTCTTACAGCCTACCCGGAACATCTCTTCCAAAGGCCTGTGAAACGCAGTTTCTTTGCAGGCCTGATCTGGCTGAAGTAGGACTTCTGCTCTGGGTGTGCTACTTTGCCCTAGAGCTGAAAGGCACAACGTGCAGGCTTCCTTCCAAAGGGCGAGTTGGGCCCCACAGCATCTTGCTTCCAGCTCTTTGGGAAGCTAAGAAACAACTCGCTCTGCACAGTGCTCTTACAGCCTACCTGGAACATGTCTTCCAAAGGCCTGTGAAACGCAGTTTCTTTGCAGGCCTGATCTGGCTGAAGTAGGACTTCTGCTCTGGGTGTGCTACTTTGCCTAGAGCTGAAAGGCACAACGTGCAGGCTTCTTTCCAAAGGGCGAGTTGGGCCCCACAGCATCTTGCTTCCAGCTCTTTGGGAAGCTAAGAAACAACTCGCTCTGCACAGTGCTCTTACAGCCTACCGGGAACATGTCTTCCAAAGGCCTGTGAAACGCAGTTTCTTTGCAGGCCTGATCTGGCTGAAGTAGGACTTCTGCTCTGGGTGTGCTACTTTGCCCTAGAGCTGAAAGGCACAACGTGCAGGCTTCTTTCCAAAGGGCGAGTTGGGCCCCACAGCATCTTGCTTCCAGCTCTTTGGGAAGCTAAGAAACAACTCGCTCTGCACAGTGCTCTTACAGCCTACCGGGAACATCTCTTCCAAAGGCTTGTGTAACGCAGTTTCTTTGCAGGCCTGATCTGGCTGAAGTAGGACTTCTGCTCTGGGTGTGCTACTTTGCCCTAGAGCTGGAAGGCACAACGTGCAGGCTTCTTTCCAAAGGGCGAGTTGGGCCCCACAGCATCTTGCTTCCAGCTCTTTGGGAAGCTAAGAAACAACTCGCTCTGCACAGTGCTCTTACAGCCTACCGGGAACATCTCTTCCAAAGGCCAGTGAAACGCAGTTTCTTTGCAGGCCTGATCTGGCTGAAGTAGGACTTCTGCTCTGGGTGTGCTACTTTGCCCTAGAGCTGAAAGGCACAACGTGCAGGCTTCTTTCCAAAGGGCGAGTTGGGCCCCACAGCATCTTGCTTCCAGCTCTTTGGGAAGCTAAGAAACAACTCGCTCTGCACAGTGCTCTTACAGCCTACCGGGAACATGTCTTCCAAAGGCCTGTGAAACGCAGTTTCTTTGCAGGCCTGATCTGGCTGAAGTAGGACTTCTGCTCTGGGTGTGCTACTTTGCCCTAGAGCTGAAAGGCACAACGTGCAGGCTTCTTTCCAAAGGGCGAGTTGGGCCCCACAGCATCTTGCTTCCAGCTCTTTGGGAAGCTAAGATACAACTCGCTCTGCACAGTGCTCTTACAGCCTACCGGGAACATCTCTTCCAAAGGCCAGTGAAACGCAGTTTCTTTGCAGGCCTGATCTGGCTGAAGTAGGACTTCTGCTCTGGGTGTGCTACTTTGCCCTAGAGCTGAAAGGCACAACGTGCAGGCTTCTTTCCAAAGGGCGAGTTGGGCCCCACAGCATCTTGCTTCCAGCTCTTTGGGAAGCTAAGAAACAACTCGCTCTGCACAGTGCTCTTACAGCCTAGTGGGACCATCTCTTCCAAAGGCCAGTGAAACGCAGTTTCTTTGCAGGCCTGATCTGGCTGAAGTAGGACTTCTGCTCTGGGTGTGCTACTTTGCCCTAGAGCTGAAAGGCACAACGTGCAGGCTTCTTTCCATAGGGCGAGTTGGGCCCCACAGCATCTTGCTTCCAGCTCTTTGGGAAGCTAAGAAACAACTCGCTCTGCACAGTGCTCTTACAGCCTAGTGGGAACATCTCTTCCAAAGGCCTGTGAAACGCAGTTTCTTTGCAGGCCTGATCTGGCTGAAGTAGGACTTCTGCTCTGGGTGTGCTACTTTGCCCTAGAGCTGAAAGGCACAACGTGCAGGCTTCTTTCCAAAGGGCGAGTTGGGCCCCACAGCATCTTGCTTCCAGCTCTTTGGGAAGCTAAGAAACAACTCGCTCTGCACAGTGCTCTTACAGCCTACCGGGAACATGTCTTCCAAAGGCCTGTGAAACGCAGTTTCTTTGCAGGCCTGATCTGGCTGAAGTAGGATTTCTGCTCTGGGTGTGCTACTTTGCCCTAGAGCTGAAAGGCACAACGTGCAGGCTTCTTTCCAAAGGGCGAGTTGGGCCCCACAGCATCTTGCTTCCAGCTCTTTGGGAAGCTAAGATACAACTCGCTCTGCACCGTGCTCTTACAGCCTACCGGGAACATCTCTTCCAAAGGCCAGTGAAACGCAGTTTCTTTGCAGGCCTGATCTGGCTGAAGTAGGACTTCTGCTCTGGGTGTGCTACTTTGCCCTAGAGCTGAAAGGCACAACGTGCAGGCTTCTTTCCAAAGGGCGAGTTGGGCCCCACAGCATCTTGCTTCCAGCTCTTTGGGAAGCTAAGAAACAACTCGCTCTGCACAGTGCTCTTACAGCCTACCGGGAACATCTCTTCCAAAGGCCTGTGAAACGCAGTTTCTTTGCAGGCCTGATCTGGCTGAAGTAGGACTTCTGCTCTGGGTGTGCTACTTTGCCCTAGAGCTGAAAGGCACAACGTGCAGGCTTCTTTCCAAAGGGCGAGTTGGGCCCCACAGCATCTTGCTTCCAGCTCTTTGGGAAGCTAAGAAACAACTCGCTCTGCACAGTGCTCTTACTGCCTACCGGGAACATCTCTTCCAAAGGCCTGTGTAACGCAGTTTCTTTGCAGGCCTGATCTGGCTGAAGTAGGACTTCTGCTCTGGGTGTGCTACTTTGCCCTAGAGCTGAAAGGCACAACGTGCAGGCTTCTTTCCAAAGGGCGAGTTGGGCCCCACAGCATCTTGCTTCCAGCTCTTTGGGAAGCTAAGAAACAACTCGCTCTGCACAGTGCTCTTACAGCCTACCGGGAACATCTCTTCCAAAGGCCAGTGAAATGCAGTTTCTTTGCAGGCCTGATCTGGCTGAAGTAGGACTTCTGCTCTGGGTGTGCTACTTTGCCCTAGAGCTGAAAGGCACAACGTGCAGGCTTCTTTCCAAAGGGCGAGTTGGGCCCCACAGCATCTTGCTTACAGCTCTTTGGGAAGCTAAGAAACAACTCGCTCTGCACAGTGCTCTTACAGCCTACCGGGAACATCTCTTCCAAAGGCCAGTGAAACGCAGTTTCTTTGCAGGCCTGATCTGGCTGAAGTAGGACTTCTGCTCTGGGTGTGCTACTTTGCCCTAGAGCTGAAAGGCACAACGTGCAGGCTTCTTTCCAAAGGGCGAGTTGGGCCCCACAGCATCTTGCTTCCAGCTCTTTGGGAAGCTAAGAAACAACTCGCTCTGCACAGTGCTCTTACAGCCTACCGGGAACATCTCTTCCAAAGGCCTGTGAAACGTAGTTTCTTTGCAGGCCTGATCTGGCTGAAGTAGGACTTCTGCTCTGGGTGTGCTACTTTGCCCTAGAGCTGAAAGGCACAACATGCAGGCTTCTTTCCAAAGGGCGAGTTGGGCCCCACAGCATCTTGCTTCCAGCTCTTTGGGAAGCTAAGAAACAACTCGCTCTGCACAGTGCTCTTACAGCCTACCGGGAACATGTCTTCCAAAGGCCTGTGAAATGCAGTTTCTTTGCAGGCCTGATCTGGCTGAAGTAGGACTTCTGCTCTGGGTGTGCTACTTTGCCCTAGAGCTGAAAGGCACAACGTGCAGGCTTCTTTCCAAAGGGCGAGTTGGGCCCCACAGCATCTTGCTTCCAGCTCTTTGGGAAGCTAAGATACAACTCGCTCTGCACAGTGCTCTTACAGCCTACCGGGAACATCTCTTCCAAAGGCCAGTGAAACGCAGTTTCTTTGCAGGCCTGATCTGGCTGAAGTAGGACTTCTGCTCTGGGTGTGCTACTTTGCCCTAGAGCTGAAAGGCACAACGTGCAGGCTTCTTTCCAAAGGGCGAGTTGGGCCCCACAGCATCTTGCTTTCAGCTCTTTGGGAAGCTAAGAAACAACTCGCTCTGCACAGTGCTCTTACAGCCTACCGGGAACATCTCTTCCAAAGGCCTGTGAAACGCAGTTTCTTTGCAGGCCTGATCTGGCTGAAGTAGGACTTCTGCTCTGGGTGTGCTACTTTGCCCTAGAGCTGAAAGGCACAACGTGCAGGCTTCTTTCCAAAGGGCGAGTTGGGCCCCACAGCATCTTGCTTCCAGCTCTTTGGGAAGCTAAGAAACAACTCGCTCTGCACAGTGCTCTTACAGCCTACCGGGAACATCTCCTCCAAAGGCCTGTGTAACGCAGTTTCTTTGCAGGCCTGATCTGGCTGAAGTAGGACTTCTGCTCTGGGTGTGCTACTTTGCCCTAGAGCTGAAAGGCACAACGTGCAGGCTTCTTTCCAAAGGGCGAGTTGGGCCCCACAGCATCTTGCTTCCAGCTCTTTGGGAAGCTAAGAAACAACTCGCTCTGCACAGTGCTCTTACAGCCTACCGGGAACATCTCTTCCAAAGGCCAGTGAAATGCAGTTTCTTTGCAGGCCTGATCTGGCTGAAGTAGGACTTCTGCTCTGGGTGTGCTACTTTGCCCTAGAGCTGAAAGGCACAACGTGCAGGCTTCTTTCCAAAGGGCGAGTTGGGCCCCACAGCATCTTGCTTCCAGCTCTTTGGGAAGCTAAGAAACAACTCGCTCTGCACAGTGCTCTTACAGCCTACCGGGAACATCTCTTCCAAAGTCCTGTGAAATGGAGTTTCTTTGCAGGCCTGATCTGGCTGAAGTAGGACTTCTGCTCTGGGTGTGCTACTTTGCCCTAGAGCTGAAAGGCACAACGTGCAGGCTTCTTTCCAAAGGGCGAGTTGGGCCCCACAGCATCTTGCTTCCAGCTCTTTGGGAAGCTAAGAAACAACTCGCTCTGCACAGTGCTCTTACAGCCTACCGGGAACATCTCTTCCAAAGGCCAGTGAAACGCAGTTTCTTTGCAGGCCTGATCTGGCTGAAGTAGGACTTCTGCTCTGGGTGTGCTACTTTGCCCTAGAGCTGAAAGGCACAACGTGCAGGCTTCTTTCCAAAGGGCGAGTTGGGCCCCACAGCATCTTGCTTCCAGCTCTTTGGGAAGCTAAGAAACAACTCGCTCTGCACAGTGCTCTTACAGCCTACCCGGAACATCTCTTCCAAAGGCCTGTGAAACGCAGTTTCTTTGCAGGCCTGATCTGGCTGAAGTAGGACTTCTGCTCTGGGTGTGCTACTTTGCCCTAGAGCTGAAAGGCACAACGTGCAGGCTTCTTTCCAAAGGGCGAGTTGGGCCCCACAGCATCTTGCTTCCAGCTCTTTGGGAAGATAAGAAACAACTCGCTCTGCACAGTGCTATTACAGCCTACCGGGAACATCTCTTCCAAAGGCCTTTGAAACGCAGTTTCTTTGCAGGCCTGATCTGGCTGAAGTAGGACTTCTGCTCTGGGTGTGCTACTTTGCCCTAGAGCTGAAACGCACAACGTGCAGGCTTCTTTCCAAAGGGCGAGTTGGGCCCCACAGCATCTTGCTTCCAGCTCCTTGGGAAGCTAAGAAACAACTCGCTCTGCACAGTGCTCTTAAAGCCTACCGGGAACATTTCTTCCAAAGGCCTGTGAAACGCAGTTTCTTTGCAGGCCTGATCTGGCTGAAGTAGGACTTCTGCTCTGGGTGTGCTACTTTGCCCTAGAGCTGAAAGGCACAACGTGCAGGCTTCTTTCCAAAGGGCGAGTTGGGCCCCACAGCATCTTGCTTCCAGCTCTTTGGGAAGCTAAGAAACAACTCGCTCTGCACAGTGCTCTTACAGCCTACCGGGAACATCTCTTCCAAAGGCCTGTGAAACGCAGTTTCTTTGCAGGCCTGATCTGGCTGAAGTAGGACTTCTGCTCTGGGTGTGCTACTTTGCCCTAGAGCTGAAAGGCACAACGTGCAGGCTTCTTTCCAAAGGGCGAGTTGGGCCCCACAGCATCTTGCTTCCAGCTCTTTGGGAAGCTAAGAAACAACTCGCTCTGCACAGTGCTCTTACAGCCTACCGGGAACATGTCTTCCAAAGGCCTGTGAAACGCAGTTTCTTTGCAGGCCTGATCTGGCTGAAGTAGGACTTCTGCTCTGGGTGTGCTACTTTGCCCTAGAGCTGAAAGGCACAACGTGCAGGCTTCTTTCCAAAGGGCGAGTTGGGCCCCACAGCATCTTGCTTCCAGCTCTTTGGGAAGCTAAGAAACAACTCGCTCTGCACAGTGCTCTTACAGCCTACCGGGAACATCTCTTCCAAAGGCCAGTGAAACGCAGTTTCTTTGCAGGCCTGATCTGGCTGAAGTAGGACTTCTGCTCTGGGTGTGCTACTTTGCCCTAGAGCTGAAAGGCACAACGTGCAGGCTTCTTTCCAAAGGGCGAGTTGGGCCCCACAGCATCTTGCTTCCAGCTCTTTGGGAAGCTAAGAAACAACTCGCTCTGCACAGTGCTCTTACAGCCTACCGGGAACATCTCTTCCAAAGGCCTGTGAAATGGAGTTTCTTTGCAGGCCTGATCTGGCTGAAGTAGGACTTCTGCTCTGGGTGTGCTACTTTGCCCTAGAGCTGAAAGGCACAACGTGCAGGCTTCTTTCCAAAGGGCGAGTTGGGCCCCACAGCATCTTGCTTCCAGCTCTTTGGGAAGCTAAGAAACAACTCGCTCTGCACAGTGCTCTTACAGCCTACCGGGAACATCTCTTCCAAAGGCCAGTGAAACGCAGTTTCTTTGCAGGCCTGATCTGGCTGTAGTAGGACTTCTGCTCTGGTTGTGCTACTTTGCCCTAGAGCTGAAAGGCACAACGTGCAGGCTTCTTTCCAAAGGGCGAGTTGGGCCCCACAGCATCTTGCTTCCAGCTCTTTGGGAAGCTAAGAAACAACTCGCTCTGCACAGTGCTCTTACAGCCTACCCGGAACATCTCTTCCAAAGGCCTGTGAAACGCAGTTTCTTTGCAGGCCTGATCTGGCTGAAGTAGGACTTCTGCTCTGGGTGTGCTACTTTGCCCTAGAGCTGAAAGGCACAACGTGCAGGCTTCTTTCCAAAGGGCGAGTTGGGCCCCACAGCATCTTGCTTCCAGCTCTTTGGGAAGCTAAGAAACAACTCGCTCTGCACAGTGCTCTTACAGCCTACCGGGAACATGTCTTCCAAAGGCCTGTGAAACGCAGTTTCTTTGCAGGCCTGATCTGGCTGAAGTAGGACTTCTGCTCTGGGTGTGCTACTTTGCCCTAGAGCTGAAAGGCACAACGTGCAGGCTTCTTTCCAAAGGGCGAGTTGGGCCCCACAGCATCTTGCTTCCAGCTCTTTGGGAAGCTAAGAAACAACTCGCTCTGCACAGTGCTCTTACAGCCTACCGGGAACATCTCTTCCAAAGGCTTGTGAAACGCAGTTTCTTTGCAGGCCTGATCTGGCTGAAGTAGGACTTCTGCTCTGGGTGTGCTACTTTGCCCTAGAGCTGAAAGGCACAACGTGCAGGCTTCTTTCCAAAGGGCGAGTTGGGCCCCACAGCATCTTGCTTCCAGCTCTTTGGGAAGATAAGAAACAACTCACTCTGCACAGTGCTATTACAGCCTACCGGGAACATCTCTTCCAAAGGCCTGTGAAACGCAGTTTCTTTGCAGGCCTGATCTGGCTGAAGTAGGACATCTGCTCTGGGTGTGCTACTTTGCCCTAGAGCTGAAACGCACAACGTGCAGGCTTCTTTCCAAAGGGCGAGTTGGGCCCCACAGCATCTTGCTTCCAGCTCTTTGGGAAGCTAAGAAACAACTCGCTCTGCACAGTGCTCTTACAGCCTACCGGGAACATTTCTTCCAAAGGCCTGTGAAACGCAGTTTCTTTGCAGGCCGGATCTGGCTGAAGTAGGACTTCTGCTCTGGGTGTGCTACTTTGCCCTAGAGCTGAAAGGCACAACGTGCAGGCTTCTTTCCAAAGGGCGAGTTGGGCCCCACAGCATCTTGCTTCCAGCTCTTTGGGAAGCTAAGATACAACTCGCTCTGCACAGTGCTCTTACAGCCTACCGGGAACATCTCTTCCAAAGGCCTGTGAAACGCAGTTTCTGTGCAGGCCTGATCTGGCTGAAGTAGGACTTCTGCTCTGGGTGTGCTACTTTGCCCTAGAGCTGAAAGGCACAACGTGCAGGCTTCTTTCCAAAGGGCGAGTTGGGCCCCACAGCATCTTGCTTCCAGCTCTTTGGGAAGCTAAGAAACAACTCGCTCTGCACAGTGCTCTTACAGCCTACCGGGAACATCTCTTCCAAAGGCCAGTGAAACGCAGTTTCTTTGCGGGCCTGATCTGGCTGAAGTAGGACTTCTGCTCTGGGTGTGCTACTTTGCCCTAGAGCTGAAAGGCACAACGTGCAGGCTTCTTTCCAAAGGGCGAGTTGGGCCCCACAGCATCTTGCTTCCAGCTCTTTGGGAAGCTAAGAAACAACTCGCTCTGCACAGTGCTCTTACAGCCTACCGGGAACATGTCTTCCAAAGGCCTGTGAAACGCAGTTTCTTTGCAGGCCTGATCTGGCTGAAGTAGGACTTCTGCTCTGGGTGTGCTACTTTGCCCTAGAGCTGAAAGGCACAACGTGCAGGCTTCTTTCCAAAGGGCGAGTTGGGCCCCACAGCATCTTGCTTCCAGCTCTTTGGGAAGCTAAGAAACAACTCGCTCTGCACAGTGCTCTTACAGCCTACCGGGAACATGTCTTCCAAAGGCCTGTGAAACGCAGTTTCTTTGCAGGCCTGATCTGGCTGAAGTAGGACTTCTGCTCTGGGTGTGCTACTTTGCCCTAGAGCTGAAAGGCACAACGTGCAGGCTTCTTTCCAAAGGGCGAGTTGGGCCCCACAGCATCTTGCTTCCAGCTCTTTCGGAAGCTAAGAAACAACTCGCTCTGCACAGTGCTCTTACAGCCTACCGGGAACATCTCTTCCAAAGGCCTGTGAAACGCAGTTTCTTTGCAGGCCTGATCTGGCTGAAGTAGGACTTCTGCTCTGGGTGTGCTACTTTGCCCTAGAGCTGAAAGGCACAACGTGCAGGCTTCTTTCCAAAGGGCGAGTTGGGCCCCACAGCATCTTGCTTCCAGCTCTTTGGGAAGCTTAGAAACAACTCGCTCTGCACAGTGCTCTTACAGCCTACCGGGAACATGTCTTCCAAAGGCCTGTGAAACGCAGTTTCTGTGCAGGCCTGATCTGGCTGAAGTAGGACTTCTGCTCTGGGTGTGCTACTTTGCCCTAGAGCTGAAAGGCACAACGTGCAGGCTTCTTTCCAAAGGGCGAGTTGGGCCCCACAGCATCTTGCTTCCAGCTCTTTGGGAAGCTAAGAAACAACTCGCTCTGCACAGTGCTCTTACAGCCTACCGGGAACATGTCTTCCAAAGGCCTGTGAAACGCAGTTTCTTTGCAGGCCTGATATGGCTGAAGTAGGACTTCTGCTCTGGGTGTGCTACTTTGCCCTAGAGCTGAAAGGCACAACGTGCAGGCTTCTTTCCAAAGGGCGAGTTGGGCCCCACAGCATCTTGCTTCCAGCTCTTTGGGAAGCTAAGAAACAACTCGCTCTGCACAGTGCTCTTACAGCCTACCGGGAACATCTCTTCCAAAGGCCTGTGAAATGCAGTTTCTTTGCAGGCCTGATCTGGCTGAAGTAGGACTTCTGCTCTGGGTGTGCTACTTTGCCCTAGAGCTGAAAGGCACAACGTGCAGGCTTCTTTCCAAAGGGCGAGTTGGGCCCCACAGCATCTTGCTTCCAGCTCTTTGGGAAGCTAAGAAACAACTCGCTCTGCACAGTGCTCTTACAGCCTAGTGGGACCATCTCTTCCAAAGGCCAGTGAAACGCAGTTTCTTTGCAGGCCTGATCTGGCTGAAGTAGGACTCCTGCTCTGGGTGTGCTACTTTGCCCTAGAGCTGAAAGGCACAACGTGCAGGCTTCTTTCCAAAGGGCGAGTTGGGCCCCACAGCATCTTGCTTCCAGCTCTTTGGGAAGCTAAGAAACAACTCGCTCTGCACAGTGCTCTTACAGCCTACCGCGAACATCTCTTCCAAAGGCCAGTGAAACGCAGTTTCTTTGCGGGCCTGATCTGGCTGAAGTAGGACTTCTGCTCTGGGTGTGCTACTTTGCCCTAGAGCTGAAAGGACAACGTGCAGGCTTCTTTCCAAAGGGCGAGTTGGGCCCCACAGCATCTTGCTTCCAGCTCTTTGGGAAGCTAAGAAACAACTCGCTCTGCACAGTGCTCTTACAGCCTACCGGGAACATCTCTTCCAAAGGCCTGTGAAACGCAGTTTCTTTGCAGGCCTGATCTGGCTGAAGTAGGACTTCTGCTCTGGGTGTGCTACTTTGCCCTAGAGCTGAAAGGCACAACGTGCAGGCTTCTTTCCAAAGGGCGAGTTGGGCCCCACAGCATCTTGCTTCCAGCTCTTTGGGAAGCTAAGAAACAACTCGCTCTGCACAGTGCTCTTACAGCCTACCGGGAACATCTCTTCCAAAGGCCTGTGAAACGCAGTTTCTTTGCAGGCCTGATCTGGCTGAAGTAGGACTTCTGCTCTGGGTGTGCTACTTTGCCCTAGAGCTGAAAGGCACAACGTGCAGGCTTCTTTCCAAAGGGCGAGTTGGGCCCCACAGCATCTTGCTTCCAGCTCTTTGGGAAGCTAAGATACAACTCGCTCTGCACAGTGCTCTTACAGCCTACCGGGAACATCTCTTCCAAAGGCCAGTGAAACGCAGTTTCTTTGCAGGCCTGATCT
Organism: Equus caballus; assembly: GCF_041296265.1. Classification (NCBI taxonomy): domain Eukaryota; kingdom Metazoa; phylum Chordata; class Mammalia; order Perissodactyla; family Equidae; genus Equus; species Equus caballus. Next base: position 26,716,082 of record NC_091687.1, read on the forward strand.
GGCTGAAGTAGGACTTCTGCTCTGGGTGTGCTACTTTGCCCTAGAGCTGAAAGGCACAACGTGCAGGCTTCTTTCCAAAGGGCGAGTTGGGCCCCACAGCATCTTGCTTCCAGCTCTTTGGGAAGCTAAGAAACAACTCGCTCTGCACAGTGCTCTTACAGCCTACCGGGAACATCTCTTCCAAAGGCCTGTGAAACGCAGTTTCTTTGCAGGCCTGATCTGGCTGAAGTAGGACTTCTGCTCTGGGTGTGCTACTTTGCCCTAGAGCTGAAAGGCACAACGTGCAGGCTTCTTTCCAAAGGGCGAGTTGGGCCCCACAGCATCTTGCTTCCAGCTCTTTGGGAAGCTAAGAAACAACTCGCTCTGCACAGTGCTCTTACAGCCTACCGCGAACATCTCTTCCAAAGGCCTGTGTAACGCAGTTTCTTTGCAGGCCTGATCTGGCTGAAGTAGGACTTCTGCTCTGGGTGTGCTACTTTGCCCTAGAGCTGAAAGGCACAACGTGCAGGCTTCTTTCCAAAGGGCGAGTTGGGCCCCACAGCATCTTGCTTCCAGCTCTTTGGGAAGCTAAGAAACAACTCGCTCTGCACAGTGCTCTTACAGCCTACCGGGAACATCTCTTCCAAAGGCCTGTGAAACGCAGTTTCTTTGCAGGCCTGATATGGCTGAAGTAGGACTTCTGCTCTGGGTGTGCTACTTTGCCCTAGAGCTGAAAGGCACAACGTGCAGGTTTCTTTCCAAAGGGCGAGTTGGGCCCCACAGCATCTTGCTTCCAGCTCTTTGGGAAGCTAAGAAACAACTCGCTCTGCACAGTGCTCTTACAGCCTACCGGGAACATCTCTTCCAAAGGCCTGTGAAATGCAGTTTCTTTGCAGGCCTGATCTGGCTGAAGTAGGACTTCTGCTCTGGGTGTGCTACTTTGCCCTAGAGCTGAAAGGCACAACGTGCAGGCTTCTTTCCAAAGGGCGAGTTGGGCCCCACAGCATCTTGCTTCCAGCTCTTTGGGAAGCTAAGAAACAACTCGCTCTGCACAGTGCTCTTACAGCCTAGTGGGACCATCTCTTCCAAAGGCCAGTGAAACGCAGTTTCTTTGCAGGCCTGATCTGGCTGAAGTAGGACTCCTGCTCTGGGTGTGCTACTTTGCCCTAGGTCTGAAAGGCACAACGTGCAGGCTTCTTTCCAAAGGGCGAGTTGGGCCCCACAGCATCTTGCTTCCAGCTCTTTGGGAAGCTAAGAAACAACTCGCTCTGCACAGTGCTCTTACAGCCTACCGCGAACATCTCTTCCAAAGGCCAGTGAAACGCAGTTTCTTTGCGGGCCTGATCTGGCTGAAGTAGGACTTCTGCTCTGGGTGTGCTACTTTGCCCTAGAGCTGAAAGGACAACGTGCCGGCTTCTTTCCAAAGGGCGAGTTGGGCCCCACAGCATCTTGCTTCCAGCTCTTTGGGAAGCTAAGAAACAACTCGCTCTGCACAGTGCTCTTACAGCCTACCGGGAACATCTCTTCCAAAGGCCTGTGAAACGCAGTTTCTTTGCAGGCCTGATCTGGCTGAAGTAGGACTTCTGCTCTGGGTGTGCTACTTTGCCCTAGAGCTGAAAGGCACAACGTGCAGGCTTCTTTCCAAAGGGCGAGTTGGGCCCCACAGCATCTTGCTTCCAGCTCTTTGGGAAGCTAAGAAACAACTCGCTCTGCACAGTGCTCTTACAGCCTACCGGGAACATCTCTTCCAAAGGCCTGTGAAACGCAGTTTCTTTGCAGGCCTGATCTGGCTGAAGTAGGACTTCTGCTCTGGGTGTGCTACTTTGCCCTAGAGCTGAAAGGCACAACGTGCAGGCTTCTTTCCAAAGGGCGAGTTGGGCCCCACAGCATCTTGCTTCCAGCTCTTTGGGAAGCTAAGATACAACTCGCTCTGCACAGTGCTCTTACAGCCTACCGGGAACATCTCTTCCAAAGGCCAGTGAAACGCAGTTTCTTTGCAGGCCTGATCTGGCTGAAGTAGGACTTCTGCTCTGGGTGTGCTACTTTGCCCTAGAGCTGAAAGGCACAACGTGCAGGCTTCTTTCCAAAGGGCGAGTTGGGCCCCACAGCATCTTGCTTCCAGCTCTTTGGGAAGCTAAGAAACAACTCGCTCTGCACAGTGCTCTTACAGCCTACCGGGAACATCTCTTCCAAAGGCCTGTGAAACGCAGTTTCTTTGCAGGCCTGATCTGGCTGAAGTAGGACTTCTGCTCTGGGTGTGCTACTTTGCCCTAGAGCTGAAAGGCACAACGTGCAGGCTTCTTTCCAAAGGGCGAGTTGGGCCCCACAGCATCTTGCTTCCAGCTCTTTGGGAAGCTAAGAAACAACTCGCTCTGCACAGTGCTCTTACAGCCTACCGGGAACATCTCTTCCAAAGGCCTGTGTAACGCAGTTTCTTTGCAGGCCTGATCTGGCTGAAGTAGGACTTCTGCTCTGGGTGTGCTACTTTGCCCTAGAGCTGAAAGGCACAACGTGCAGGCTTCTTTCCAAAGGGCGAGTTGGGCCCCACAGCATCTTGCTTCCAGCTCTTTGGGAAGCTAAGAAACAACTCGCTCTGCACAGTGCTCTTACAGCCTACCGGGAACATCTCTTCCAAAGGCCTGTGAAACGCAGTTTCTTTGCAGGCCTGATCTGGCTGAAGTAGGACTTCTGCTCTGGGTGTGCTACTTTGCCCTAGAGCTGAAAGGCACAACGTGCAGGCTTCTTTCCAAAGGGCGAGTTGGGCCCCACAGCATCTTGCTTCCAGCTCTTTGGGAAGCTAAGAAACAACTCGCTCTGCACAGTGCTCTTACAGCCTACCGGGAACATCTCTTCCAAAGGCCAGTGAAACGCAGTTTCTTTGCAGGCCTGATCTGGCTGAAGTAGGACTTCTGCTCTGGGTGTGCTACTTTGCCCTAGAGCTGAAAGGCACAACGTGCAGGCTTCTTTCCAAAGGGCGAGTTGGGCCCCACAGCATCTTGCTTCCAGCTCTTTGGGAAGCTAAGAAACAACTCGCTCTGCACAGTGCTCTTACAGCCTACCGGGAACATCTCTTCCAAAGGCCTGTGAAATGGAGTTTCTTTGCAGGCCTGATCAGGCTGAAGTAGGACTTCTGCTCTGGGTGTGCTACTTTGCCCTAGAGCTGAAAGGCACAACGTGCAGGCTTCTTTCCAAAGGGCGAGTTGGGCCCCACAGCATCTTGCTTCCAGCTCTTTGGGAAGCTAAGAAACAACTCGCTCTGCACAGTGCTCTTACAGCCTACCGGGAACATCTCTTCCAAAGGCCAGTGAAACGCAGTTTCTTTGCAGGCCTGATCTGGCTGTAGTAGGACTTCTGCTCTGGTTGTGCTACTTTGCCCTAGAGCTGAAAGGCACAACGTGCAGGCTTCTTTCCAAAGGGCGAGTTGGGCCCCACAGCATCTTGCTTCCAGCTCTTTGGGAAGCTAAGAAACAACTCGCTCTGCACAGTGCTCTTACAGCCTACCCGGAACATCTCTTCCAAAGGCCTGTGAAACGCAGTTTCTTTGCAGGCCTGATCTGGCTGAAGTAGGACTTCTGCTCTGGGTGTGCTACTTTGCCCTAGAGCTGAAAGGCACAACGTGCAGGCTTCTTTCCAAAGGGCGAGTTGGGCCCCACAGCATCTTGCTTCCAGCTCTTTGGGAAGCTAAGAAACAACTCGCTCTGCACAGTGCTCTTACAGCCTACCGGGAACATGTCTTCCAAAGGCCTGTGAAACGCAGTTTCTTTGCAGGCCTGATCTGGCTGAAGTAGGACTTCTGCTCTGGGTGTGCTACTTTGCCCTAGAGCTGAAAGGCACAACGTGCAGGCTTCTTTCCAAAGGGCGAGTTGGGCCCCACAGCATCTTGCTTCCAGCTCTTTGGGAAGCTAAGAAACAACTCGCTCTGCACAGTGCTCTTACAGCCTACCGGGAACATCTCTTCCAAAGGCTTGTGAAACGCAGTTTCTTTGCAGGCCTGATCTGGCTGAAGTAGGACTTCTGCTCTGGGTGTGCTACTTTGCCCTAGAGCTGAAAGGCACAACGTGCAGGCTTCTTTCCAAAGGGCGAGTTGGGCCCCACAGCATCTTGCTTCCAGCTCTTTGGGAAGATAAGAAACAACTCACTCTGCACAGTGCTATTACAGCCTACCGGGAACATCTCTTCCAAAGGCCTGTGAAACGCAGTTTCTTTGCAGGCCTGATCTGGCTGAAGTAGGACATCTGCTCTGGGTGTGCTACTTTGCCCTAGAGCTGAAACGCACAACGTGCAGGCTTCTTTCCAAAGGGCGAGTTGGGCCCCACAGCATCTTGCTTCCAGCTCCTTGGGAAGCTAAGAAACAACTCGCTCTGCACAGTGCTCTTACAGCCTACCGGGAACATTTCTTCCAAAGGCCTGTGAAACGCAGTTTCTTTGCAGGCCGGATCTGGCTGAAGTAGGACTTCTGCTCTGGGTGTGCTACTTTGCCCTAGAGCTGAAAGGCACAACGTGCAGGCTTCTTTCCAAAGGGCGAGTTGGGCCCCACAGCATCTTGCTTCCAGCTCTTTGGGAAGCTTAGAAACAACTCGCTCTGCACAGTGCTCTTACAGCCTACCGGGAACATCTCTTCCAAAGGCCAGTGAAACGCAGTTTCTTTGCAGGCCTGATCTGGCTGAAGTAGGACTTCTGCTCTAGGTGTGCTACTTTGCCCTAGAGCTGAATGGCACAACGTGCAGGCTTCTTTCCAAAGGGCGAGTTGGGCCCCACAGCATCTTGCTTCCAGCTCTTTGGGAAGCTAAGATACAACTCGCTCTGCACAGTGCTCTTACAGCCTACCGGGAACATCTCTTCCAAAGGCCTGTGAAACGCAGTTTCTGTGCAGGCCTGATCTGGCTGAAGTAGGACTTCTGCTCTGGGTGTCCTACTTTGCCCTAGAGCCGAAAGGCACAACGTGCAGGCTTCTTTCCAAAGGGCGAGTTGGGCCCCACAGCATCTTGCTTCCAGCTCTTTGGGAAGCTAAGAAACAACTCGCTCTGCACAGTGCTCTTACAGCCTACCGGGAACATGTCTTCCAAAGGCCTGTGAAACGCAGTTTCTTTGCAGGCCTGATCTGGCTGAAGTAGGACTTCTGCTCTGGGTGTGCTACTTTGCCCTAGAGCTGAAAGGCACAACGTGCAGGCTTCTTTCCAAAGGGCGAGTTGGGCCCCACAGCATCTTGCTTCCAGCTCTTTCGGAAGCTAAGAAACAACTCGCTCTGCACAGTGCTCTTACAGCCTAGTGGGAACATCTCTTCCAAAGGCCTGTGAAACGCAGTTTCTTTGCAGGCCTGATCTGGCTGAAGTAGGACTTCTGCTCTGGGTGTGCTACTTTGCCCTAGAGCTGAAAGGCACAACGTGCAGGCTTCTTTCCAAAGGGCGAGTTGGGCCCCACAGCATCTTGCTTCCAGCTCTTTGGGAAGCTTAGAAACAACTCGCTCTGCACAGTGCTCTTACAGCCTACCGGGAACATGTCTTCCAAAGGCCTGTGAAACGCAGTTTCTGTGCAGGCCTGATCTGGCTGAAGTAGGACTTCTGCTCTGGGTGTGCTACTTTGCCCTAGAGCTGAAAGGCACAACGTGCAGGCTTCTTTCCAAAGGGCGAGTTGGGCCCCACAGCATCTTGCTTCCAGCTCTTTGGGAAGCTAAGAAACAACTCGCTCTGCACAGTGCTCTTACAGCCTACCGGGAACATGTCTTCCAAAGGCCTGTGAAACGCAGTTTCTTTGCAGGCCTGATATGGCTGAAGTAGGACTTCTGCTCTGGGTGTGCTACTTTGCCCTAGAGCTGAAAGGCACAACGTGCAGGCTTCTTTCCAAAGGGCGAGTTGGGCCCCACAGCATCTTGCTTCCAGCTCTTTGGGAAGCTAAGAAACAACTCGCTCTGCACAGTGCTCTTACAGCCTACCGGGAACATCTCTTCCAAAGGCCTGTGAAATGCAGTTTCTTTGCAGGCCTGATCTGGCTGAAGTAGGACTTCTGCTCTGGGTGTGCTACTTTGCCCTAGAGCTGTAAGGCACAACGTGCAGGCTTCTTTCCAAAGGGCGAGTTGGGCCCCACAGCATCTTGCTTCCAGCTCTTTGGGAAGCTAAGAAACAACTCGCTCTGCACAGTGCTCTTACAGCCTAGTGGGACCATCTCTTCCAAAGGCCAGTGAAACGCAGTTTCTTTGCAGGCCTGATCTGGCTGAAGTAGGACTCCTGCTCTGGGTGTGCTACTTTGCCCTAGAGCTGAAAGGCACAACGTGCAGGCTTCTTTCCAAAGGGCGAGTTGGGCCCCACAGCATCTTGCTTCCAGCTCTTTGGGAAGCTAAGAAACAACTCGCTCTGCACAGTGCTCTTACAGCCTACCGCGAACATCTCTTCCAAAGGCCAGTGAAACGCAGTTTCTTTGCGGGCCTGATCTGGCTGAAGTAGGACTTCTGCTCTGGGTGTGCTACTTTGCCCTAGAGCTGAAAGGACAACGTGCAGGCTTCTTTCCAAAGGGCGAGTTGGGCCCCACAGCATCTTGCTTCCAGCTCTTTGGGAAGCTAAGAAACAACTCGCTCTGCACAGTGCTCTTACAGCCTACCGGGAACATCTCTTCCAAAGGCCTGTGAAACGCAGTTTCTTTGCAGGCCTGATCTGGCTGAAGTAGGACTTCTGCTCTGGGTGTGCTACTTTGCCCTAGAGCTGAAAGGCACAACGTGCAGGCTTCTTTCCAAAGGGCGAGTTGGGCCCCACAGCATCTTGCTTCCAGCTCTTTGGGAAGCTAAGAAACAACTCGCTCTGCACAGTGCTCTTACAGCCTACCGGGAACATCTCTTCCAAAGGCCTGTGAAACGCAGTTTCTTTGCAGGCCTGATCTGGCTGAAGTAGGACTTCTGCTCTGGGTGTGCTACTTTGCCCTAGAGCTGAAAGGCACAACGTGCAGGCTTCTTTCCAAAGGGCGAGTTGGGCCCCACAGCATCTTGCTTCCAGCTCTTTGGGAAGCTAAGAAACAACTCGCTCTGCACAGTGCTCTTACAGCCTACCGGGAACATGTCTTCCAAAGGCCTGTGAAACGCAGTTTCTTTGCAGGCCTGATCTGGCTGAAGTAGGACTTCTGCTCTGGGTGTGCTACTTTGCCCTAGAGCTGAAAGGCACAACGTGCAGGCTTCTTTCCAAAGGGCGAGTTGGGCCCCACAGCATCTTGCTTCCAGCTCTTTGGGAAGCTAAGATACAACTCGCTCTGCACAGTGCTCTTACAGCCTACCGGGAACATCTCTTCCAAAGGCCTGTGAAACGCAGTTTCTTTGCAGGCCTGATCTGGCTGAAGTAGGACTTCTGCTCTGGGTGTGCTACTTTGCCCTAGAGCTGAAACGCACAACGTGCAGGCTTCTTTCCAAAGGGCGAGTTGGGCCCCACAGCATCTTGCTTCCAGCTCTTTGGGAAGCTAAGAAACAACTCGCTCTGCACAGTGCTCTTACAGCCTACCGGGAACATGTCTTCCAAAGGCCTGTGAAACGCAGTTTCTTTGCAGGCCTGATCTGGCTGAAGTAGGACTTCTGCTCTGGGTGTGCTACTTTGCCCTAGAGCTGAAAGGCACAACGTGCAGGCTTCTTTCCAAAGGGCGAGTTGGGCCCCACAGCATCTTGCTTCCAGCTCTTTGGGAAGCTAAGAAACAACTCGCTCTGCACAGTGCTCTTACAGCCTACCAGGAACATCTCTTCCAAAGGCCTGTGTAACGCAGTTTCTTTGCAGGCCTGATCTGGCTGAAGTAGGACTTCTGCTCTGGGTGTGCTACTTTGCCCTAGAGCTGAAAGGCACAACGTGCAGGCTTCTTTCCAAAGGGCGAGTTGGGCCCCACAGCATCTTGCTTCCAGCTCTTTGGGAAGCTAAGAAACAACTCGCTCTGCACAGTGCTCTTACAGCCTACCGGGAACATCTCTTCCAAAGGCCAGTGAAACGCAGTTTCTTTGCAGGCCTGATCTGGCTGAAGTAGGACTTCTGCTCTGGGTGTGCTACTTTGCCCTAGAGCTGAAAGGCACAACGTGCAGGCTTCTTTCCAAAGGGCGAGTTGGGCCCCACAGCATCTTGCTTCCAGCTCTTTGGGAAGCTAAGAAACAACTCGCTCTGCACAGTGCTCTCACAGCCTACCGGGAACATCTCTTCCAAAGGCCTGTGAAACGCAGTTTCTTTGCAGGCCTGATCTGGCTGAAGAAGGACTTCTGCTCTGGGTGTGCTACTTTGCCCTAGAGCTGAAAGGCACAACGTGCAGGCTTCTTTCCAAAGGGCGAGTTGGGCCCCACAGCATCTTGCTTCCAGCTCTTTGGGAAGCTAAGAAACAACTCGCTCTGCACAGTGCTCTTACAGCCTACCGGGAGCATGTCTTCCAAAGGCCTGTGAAACGCAGTTTCTTTGCAGGCCTGATCTGGCTGAAGTAGGACTTCTGCTCTGGGTGTGCTACTTTGCCCTAGAGCTGAAAGGCACAACGTGCAGGCTTCTTTCCAAAGGGCGAGTTGGGCCCCACAGCATCTTGCTTCCAGCTCTTTGGGAAGCTAAGATACAACTCGCTCTGCACAGTGCTCTTACAGCCTACCGGGAACATCTCTTCCAAAGGCCAGTGAAACGCAGTTTCTTTGCAGGCCTGATCTGGCTGAAGTAGGACTTCTGCTCTGGGTGTGCTACTTTGCCCTAGAGCTGAAAGGCACAACGTGCAGGCTTCTTTCCAAAGGGCGAGTTGGGCCCCACAGCATCTTGCTTCCAGCTCTTTGGGAAGCTAAGAAACAACTCGCTCTGCACAGTGCTCTTACAGCCTACCGGGAACATCTCTTCCAAAGGCCTGTGAAATGGAGTTTCTTTGCAGGCCTGATCTGGCTGAAGTAGGACTTCTGCTCTGGGTGTGCTACTTTGCCCTAGAGCTGAAAGGCACAACGTGCAGGCTTCTTTCCAAAGGGCGAGTTGGGCCCCACAGCATCTTGCTTCCAGCTCTTTGGGAAGCTAAGAAACAACTCGCTCTGCACAGTGCTCTTACAGCCTACCGGGAACATCTCTTCCAAAGGCCTGTGAAACGCAGTTTCTGTGCAGGCCTGATCTGGCTGAAGTAGGACTTCTGCTCTGGGTGTCCTACTTTGCCCTAGAGCTGAAAGGCACAACGTGCAGGCTTCTTTCCAAAGGGCGAGTTGGGCCCCACAGCATCTTGCTTCCAGCTCTTTGGGAAGCTAAGAAACAACTCGCTCTGCACAGTGCTCTTACAGCCTACCGGGAACATCTCTTCCAAAGGCCAGTGAAACGCAGTTTCTTTGCGGGCCTGATCTGGCTGAAGTAGGACTTCTGCTCTGGGTGTGCTACTTTGCCCTAGAGCTGAAAGGCACAACGTGCAGGCTTCTTTCCAAAGGGCGAGTTGGGCCCCACAGCATCTTGCTTCCAGCTCTTTGGGAAGCTAAGAAACAACTCGCTCTGCACAGTGCTCTTACAGCCTACCGGGAACATGTCTTCCAAAGGCCTCTGAAACGCAGTTTCTTTGCAGGCCTGATCTGGCTGAAGTAGGACTTCTGCTCTGGGTGTGCTACTTTGCCCTAGAGCTGAAAGGCACAACGTGCAGGCTTCTTTCCAAAGGGCGAGTTGGGCCCCACAGCATCTTGCTTCCAGCTCTTTGGGAAGCTAAGAAACAACTCGCTCTGCACAGTGCTCTTACAGCCTACCGGGAACATGTCTTCCAAAGGCCTGTGAAACGCAGTTTCTTTGCAGGCCTGATCTGGCTGAAGTAGGACTTCTGCTCTGGGTGTGCTACTTTGCCCTAGAGCTGAAAGGCACAACGTGCAGGCTTCTTTCCAAAGGGCGAGTTGGGCCCCACAGCATCTTGCTTCCAGCTCTTTCGGAAGCTAAGAAACAACTCGCTCTGCACAGTGCTCTTACAGCCTAGTGGGAACATCTCTTCCAAAGGCCTGTGAAACGCAGTTTCTTTTCAGGCCTGATCTGGCTGAAGTAGGACTTCTGCTCTGGGTGTGCTACTTTGCCCTAGAGCTGAAAGGCACAACGTGCAGGCTTCTTTCCAAAGGGCGAGTTGGGCCCCACAGCATCTTGCTTCCAGCTCTTTGGGAAGCTTAGAAACAACTCGCTCTGCACAGTGCTCTTACAGCCTACCGGGAACATGTCTTCCAAAGGCCTGTGAAACGCAGTTTCTGTGCAGGCCTGATCTGGCTGAAGTAGGACTTCTGCTCTGGGTGTGCTACTTTGCCCTAGAGCTGAAAGGCACAACGTGCAGGCTTCTTTCCAAAGGGCGAGTTGGGCCCCACAGCATCTTGCTTCCAGCTCTTTGGGAAGCTAAGAAACAACTCGCTCTGCACAGTGCTCTTACAGCCTACCGGGAACATGTCTTCCAAAGGCCTGTGAAACGCAGTTTCTTTGCAGGCCTGATATGGCTGAAGTAGGACTTCTGCTCTGGGTGTGCTACTTTGCCCTAGAGCTGAAAGGCACAACGTGCAGGCTTCTTTCCAAAGGGCGAGTTGGGCCCCACAGCATCTTGCTTCCAGCTCTTTGGGAAGCTAAGAAACAACTCGCTCTGCACAGTGCTCTTACAGCCTACCGGGAACATCTCTTCCAAAGGCCTGTGAAATGCAGTTTCTTTGCAGGCCTGATCTGGCTGAAGTAGGACTTCTGCTCTGGGTGTGCTACTTTGCCCTAGAGCTGTAAGGCACAACGTGCAGGCTTCTTTCCAAAGGGCGAGTTGGGCCCCACAGCATCTTGCTTCCAGCTCTTTGGGAAGCTAAGAAACAACTCGCTCTGCACAGTGCTCTTACAGCCTAGTGGGACCATCTCTTCCAAAGGCCAGTGAAACGCAGTTTCTTTGCAGGCCTGATCTGGCTGAAGTAGGACTCCTGCTCTGGGTGTGCTACTTTGCCCTAGAGCTGAAAGGCACAACGTGCAGGCTTCTTTCCAAAGGGCGAGTTGGGCCCCACAGCATCTTGCTTCCAGCTCTTTGGGAAGCTAAGAAACAACTCGCTCTGCACAGTGCTCTTACAGCCTACCGCGAACATCTCTTCCAAAGGCCAGTGAAACGCAGTTTCTTTGCGGGCCTGATCTGGCTGAAGTAGGACTTCTGCTCTGGGTGTGCTACTTTGCCCTAGAGCTGAAAGGACAACGTGCAGGCTTCTTTCCAAAGGGCGAGTTGGGCCCCACAGCATCTTGCTTCCAGCTCTTTGGGAAGCTAAGAAACAACTCGCTCTGCACAGTGCTCTTACAGCCTACCGGGAACATCTCTTCCAAAGGCCTGTGAAACGCAGTTTCTTTGCAGGCCTGATCTGGCTGAAGTAGGACTTCTGCTCTGGGTGTGCTACTTTGCCCTAGAGCTGAAAGGCACAACGTGCAGGCTTCTTTCCAAAGGGCGAGTTGGGCCCCACAGCATCTTGCTTCCAGCTCTTTGGGAAGCTAAGAAACAACTCGCTCTGCACAGTGCTCTTACAGCCTACCGGGAACATCTCTTCCAAAGGCCTGTGAAACGCAGTTTCTTTGCAGGCCTGATCTGGCTGAAGTAGGACTTCTGCTCTGGGTGTGCTACTTTGCCCTAGAGCTGAAAGGCACAACGTGCAGGCTTCTTTCCAAAGGGCGAGTTGGGCCCCACAGCATCTTGCTTCCAGCTCTTTGGGAAGCTAAGATACAACTCGCTCTGCACAGTGCTCTTACAGCCTACCGGGAACATCTCTTCCAAAGGCCAGTGAAACGCAGTTTCTTTGCAGGCCTGATCTGGCTGAAGTAGGACTTCTGCTCTGGGTGTGCTACTTTGCCCTAGAGCTGAAAGGCACAACGTGCAGGCTTCTTTCCAAAGGGCGAGTTGGGCCCCACAGCATCTTGCTTCCAGCTCTTTGGGAAGCTAAGAAACAACTCGCTCTGCACAGTGCTCTTACAGCCTACCGGGAACATCTCTTCCAAAGGCCTGTGAAACGCAGTTTCTTTGCAGGCCTGATCTGGCTGAAGTAGGACTTCTGCTCTGGGTGTGCTACTTTGCCCTAGAGCTGAAAGGCACAACGTGCAGGCTTCTTTCCAAAGGGCGAGTTGGGCCCCACAGCATCTTGCTTCCAGCTCTTTGGGAAGCTAAGAAACAACTCGCTCTGCACAGTGCTCTTACAGCCTACCGCGAACATCTCTTCCAAAGGCCTGTGTAACGCAGTTTCTTTGCAGGCCTGATCTGGCTGAAGTAGGACTTCTGCTCTGGGTGTGCTACTTTGCCCTAGAGCTGAAAGGCACAACGTGCAGGCTTCTTTCCAAAGGGCGAGTTGGGCCCCACAGCATCTTGCTTCCAGCTCTTTGGGAAGCTAAGAAACAACTCGCTCTGCACAGTGCTCTTACAGCCTACCGGGAACATCTCTTCCAAAGGCCTGTGAAACGCAGTTTCTTTGCAGGCCTGATATGGCTGAAGTAGGACTTCTGCTCTGGGTGTGCTACTTTGCCCTAGAGCTGAAAGGCACAACGTGCAGGTTTCTTTCCAAAGGGCGAGTTGGGCCCCACAGCATCTTGCTTCCAGCTCTTTGGGAAGCTAAGAAACAACTCGCTCTGCACAGTGCTCTTACAGCCTACCGGGAACATCTCTTCCAAAGGCCTGTGAAATGCAGTTTCTTTGCAGGCCTGATCTGGCTGAAGTAGGACTTCTGCTCTGGGTGTGCTACTTTGCCCTAGAGCTGAAAGGCACAACGTGCAGGCTTCTTTCCAAAGGGCGAGTTGGGCCCCACAGCATCTTGCTTCCAGCTCTTTGGGAAGCTAAGAAACAACTCGCTCTGCACAGTGCTCTTACAGCCTAGTGGGACCATCTCTTCCAAAGGCCAGTGAAACGCAGTTTCTTTGCAGGCCTGATCTGGCTGAAGTAGGACTCCTGCTCTGGGTGTGCTACTTTGCCCTAGAGCTGAAAGGCACAACGTGCAGGCTTCTTTCCAAAGGGCGAGTTGGGCCCCACAGCATCTTGCTTCCAGCTCTTTGGGAAGCTAAGAAACAACTCGCTCTGCACAGTGCTCTTACAGCCTACCGCGAACATCTCTTCCAAAGGCCAGTGAAACGCAGTTTCTTTGCGGGCCTGATCTGGCTGAAGTAGGACTTCTGCTCTGGGTGTGCTACTTTGCCCTAGAGCTGAAAGGACAACGTGCCGGCTTCTTTCCAAAGGGCGAGTTGGGCCCCACAGCATCTTGCTTCCAGCTCTTTGGGAAGCTAAGAAACAACTCGCTCTGCACAGTGCTCTTACAGCCTACCGGGAACATCTCTTCCAAAGGCCTGTGAAACGCAGTTTCTTTGCAGGCCTGATCTGGCTGAAGTAGGACTTCTGCTCTGGGTGTGCTACTTTGCCCTAGAGCTGAAAGGCACAACGTGCAGGCTTCTTTCCAAAGGGCGAGTTGGGCCCCACAGCATCTTGCTTCCAGCTCTTTGGGAAGCTAAGAAACAACTCGCTCTGCACAGTGCTCTTACAGCCTACCGGGAACATCTCTTCCAAAGGCCTGTGAAACGCAGTTTCTTTGCAGGCCTGATCTGGCTGAAGTAGGACTTCTGCTCTGGGTGTGCTACTTTGCCCTAGAGCTGAAAGGCACAACGTGCAGGCTTCTTTCCAAAGGGCGAGTTGGGCCCCACAGCATCTTGCTTCCAGCTCTTTGGGAAGCTAAGAAACAACTCGCTCTGCACAGTGCTCTTACAGCCTACCGGGAACATGTCTTCCAAAGGCCTGTGAAACGCAGTTTCTTTGCAGGCCTGATCTGGCTGAAGTAGGACTTCTGCTCTGGGTGTGCTACTTTGCCCTAGAGCTGAAAGGCACAACGTGCAGGCTTCTTTCCAAAGGGCGAGTTGGGCCCCACAGCATCTTGCTTCCAGCTCTTTGGGAAGCTAAGAAACAACTCGCTCTGCACAGTGCTCTTACAGCCTACCGGGAACATCTCTTCCAAAGGCCTGTGAAACGCAGTTTCTTTGCAGGCCTGATCTGGCTGAAGTAGGACTTCTGCTCTGGGTGTGCTACTTTGCCCTAGAGCTGAAAGGCACAACGTGCAGGCTTCTTTCCAAAGGGCGAGTTGGGCCCCACAGCATCTTGCTTCCAGCTCTTTGGGAAGCTAAGAAACAACTCGCTCTGCACAGTGCTCTTACAGCCTACCGGGAACATCTCTTCCAAAGGCCAGTGAAACGCAGTTTCTTTGCAGGCCTGATCTGGCTGAAGTAGGACTTCTGCTCTGGGTGTGCTACTTTGCCCTAGAGCTGAAAGGCACAACGTGCAGGCTTCTTTCCAAAGGGCGAGTTGGGCCCCACAGCATCTTGCTTCCAGCTCTTTGGGAAGCTAAGAAACAACTCGCTCTGCACAGTGCTCTTACAGCCTACCGGGAACATCTCTTCCAAAGGCCTGTGAAATGGAGTTTCTTTGCAGGCCTGATCTGGCTGAAGTAGGACTTCTGCTCTGGGTGTGCTACTTTGCCCTAGAGCTGAAAGGCACAACGTGCAGGCTTCTTTCCAAAGGGCGAGTTGGGCCCCACAGCATCTTGCTTCCAGCTCTTTGGGAAGCTAAGAAACAACTCGCTCTGCACAGTGCTCTTACAGCCTACCGGGAACATCTCTTCCAAAGGCCAGTGAAACGCAGTTTCTTTGCAGGCCTGATCTGGCTGTAGTAGGACTTCTGCTCTGGTTGTGCTACTTTGCCCTAGAGCTGAAAGGCACAACGTGCAGGCTTCTTTCCAAAGGGCGAGTTGGGCCCCACAGCATCTTGCTTCCAGCTCTTTGGGAAGCTAAGAAACAACTCGCTCTGCACAGTGCTCTTACAGCCTACCCGGAACATCTCTTCCAAAGGCCTGTGAAACGCAGTTTCTTTGCAGGCCTGATCTGGCTGAAGTAGGACTTCTGCTCTGGGTGTGCTACTTTGCCCTAGAGCTGAAAGGCACAACGTGCAGGCTTCTTTCCAAAGGGCGAGTTGGGCCCCACAGCATCTTGCTTCCAGCTCTTTGGGAAGCTAAGAAACAACTCGCTCTGCACAGTGCTCTTACAGCCTACCGGGAACATGTCTTCCAAAGGCCTGTGAAACGCAGTTTCTTTGCAGGCCTGATCTGGCTGAAGTAGGACTTCTGCTCTGGGTGTGCTACTTTGCCCTAGAGCTGAAAGGCACAACGTGCAGGCTTCTTTCCAAAGGGCGAGTTGGGCCCCACAGCATCTTGCTTCCAGCTCTTTGGGAAGCTAAGAAACAACTCGCTCTGCACAGTGCTCTTACAGCCTACCGGGAACATCTCTTCCAAAGGCTTGTGAAACGCAGTTTCTTTGCAGGCCTGATCTGGCTGAAGTAGGACTTCTGCTCTGGGTGTGCTACTTTGCCCTAGAGCTGAAAGGCACAACGTGCAGGCTTCTTTCCAAAGGGCGAGTTGGGCCCCACAGCATCTTGCTTCCAGCTCTTTGGGAAGATAAGAAACAACTCACTCTGCACAGTGCTATTACAGCCTACCGGGAACATCTCTTCCAAAGGCCTGTGAAACGCAGTTTCTTTGCAGGCCTGATCTGGCTGAAGTAGGACATCTGCTCTGGGTGTGCTACTTTGCCCTAGAGCTGAAACGCACAACGTGCAGGCTTCTTTCCAAAGGGCGAGTTGGGCCCCACAGCATCTTGCTTCCAGCTCCTTGGGAAGCTAAGAAACAACTCGCTCTGCACAGTGCTCTTACAGCCTACCGGGAACATTTCTTCCAAAGGCCTGTGAAACGCAGTTTCTTTGCAGGCCGGATCTGGCTGAAGTAGGACTTCTGCTCTGGGTGTGCTACTTTGCCCTAGAGCTGAAAGGCACAACGTGCAGGCTTCTTTCCAAAGGGCGAGTTGGGCCCCACAGCATCTTGCTTCCAGCTCTTTGGGAAGCTTAGAAACAACTCGCTCTGCACAGTGCTCTTACAGCCTACCGGGAACATCTCTTCCAAAGGCCAGTGAAACGCAGTTTCTTTGCAGGCCTGATCTGGCTGAAGTAGGACTTCTGCTCTAGGTGTGCTACTTTGCCCTAGAGCTGAATGGCACAACGTGCAGGCTTCTTTCCAAAGGGCGAGTTGGGCCCCACAGCATCTTGCTTCCAGCTCTTTGGGAAGCTAAGATACAACTCGCTCTGCACAGTGCTCTTACAGCCTACCGGGAACATCTCTTCCAAAGGCCTGTGAAACGCAGTTTCTGTGCAGGCCTGATCTGGCTGAAGTAGGACTTCTGCTCTGGGTGTCCTACTTTGCCCTAGAGCCGAAAGGCACAACGTGCAGGCTTCTTTCCAAAGGGCGAGTTGGGCCCCACAGCATCTTGCTTCCAGCTCTTTGGGAAGCTAAGAAACAACTCGCTCTGCACAGTGCTCTTACAGCCTACCGGGAACATCTCTTCCAAAGGCCAGTGAAACGCAGTTTCTTTGCGGGCCTGATCTGGCTGAAGTAGGACTTCTGCTCTGGGTGTGCTACTTTGCCCTAGAGCTGAAAGGCACAACGTGCAGGCTTCTTTCCAAAGGGCGAGTTGGGCCCCACAGCATCTTGCTTCCAGCTCTTTGGGAAGCTAAGAAACAACTCGCTCTGCACAGTGCTCTTACAGCCTACCGGGAACATGTCTTCCAAAGGCCTGTGAAACGCAGTTTCTTTGCAGGCCTGATCTGGCTGAAGTAGGACTTCTGCTCTGGGTGTGCTACTTTGCCCTAGAGCTGAAAGGCACAACGTGCAGGCTTCTTTCCAAAGGGCGAGTTGGGCCCCACAGCATCTTGCTTCCAGCTCTTTGGGAAGCTAAGAAACAACTCGCTCTGCACAGTGCTCTTACAGCCTACCGGGAACATGTCTTCCAAAGGCCTGTGAAACGCAGTTTCTTTGCAGGCCTGATCTGGCTGAAGTAGGACTTCTGCTCTGGGTGTGCTACTTTGCCCTAGAGCTGAAAGGCACAACGTGCAGGCTTCTTTCCAAAGGGCGAGTTGGGCCCCACAGCATCTTGCTTCCAGCTCTTTCGGAAGCTAAGAAACAACTCGCTCTGCACAGTGCTCTTACAGCCTAGTGGGAACATCTCTTCCAAAGGCCTGTGAAACGCAGTTTCTTTGCAGGCCTGATCTGGCTGAAGTAGGACTTCTGCTCTGGGTGTGCTACTTTGCCCTAGAGCTGAAAGGCACAACGTGCAGGCTTCTTTCCAAAGGGCGAGTTGGGCCCCACAGCATCTTGCTTCCAGCTCTTTGGGAAGCTTAGAAACAACTCGCTCTGCACAGTGCTCTTACAGCCTACCGGGAACATGTCTTCCAAAGGCCTGTGAAACGCAGTTTCTGTGCAGGCCTGATCTGGCTGAAGTAGGACTTCTGCTCTGGGTGTGCTACTTTGCCCTAGAGCTGAAAGGCACAACGTGCAGGCTTCTTTCCAAAGGGCGAGTTGGGCCCCACAGCATCTTGCTTCCAGCTCTTTGGGAAGCTAAGAAACAACTCGCTCTGCACAGTGCTCTTACAGCCTACCGGGAACATGTCTTCCAAAGGCCTGTGAAACGCAGTTTCTTTGCAGGCCTGATATGGCTGAAGTAGGACTTCTGCTCTGGGTGTGCTACTTTGCCCTAGAGCTGAAAGGCACAACGTGCAGGCTTCTTTCCAAAGGGCGAGTTGGGCCCCACAGCATCTTGCTTCCAGCTCTTTGGGAAGCTAAGAAACAACTCGCTCTGCACAGTGCTCTTACAGCCTACCGGGAACATCTCTTCCAAAGGCCTGTGAAATGCAGTTTCTTTGCAGGCCTGATCTGGCTGAAGTAGGACTTCTGCTCTGGGTGTGCTACTTTGCCCTAGAGCTGTAAGGCACAACGTGCAGGCTTCTTTCCAAAGGGCGAGTTGGGCCCCACAGCATCTTGCTTCCAGCTCTTTGGGAAGCTAAGAAACAACTCGCTCTGCACAGTGCTCTTACAGCCTAGTGGGACCATCTCTTCCAAAGGCCAGTGAAACGCAGTTTCTTTGCAGGCCTGATCTGGCTGAAGTAGGACTCCTGCTCTGGGTGTGCTACTTTGCCCTAGAGCTGAAAGGCACAACGTGCAGGCTTCTTTCCAAAGGGCGAGTTGGGCCCCACAGCATCTTGCTTCCAGCTCTTTGGGAAGCTAAGAAACAACTCGCTCTGCACAGTGCTCTTACAGCCTACCGCGAACATCTCTTCCAAAGGCCAGTGAAACGCAGTTTCTTTGCGGGCCTGATCTGGCTGAAGTAGGACTTCTGCTCTGGGTGTGCTACTTTGCCCTAGAGCTGAAAGGACAACGTGCAGGCTTCTTTCCAAAGGGCGAGTTGGGCCCCACAGCATCTTGCTTCCAGCTCTTTGGGAAGCTAAGAAACAACTCGCTCTGCACAGTGCTCTTACAGCCTACCGGGAACATCTCTTCCAAAGGCCTGTGAAACGCAGTTTCTTTGCAGGCCTGATCTGGCTGAAGTAGGACTTCTGCTCTGGGTGTGCTACTTTGCCCTAGAGCTGAAAGGCACAACGTGCAGGCTTCTTTCCAAAGGGCGAGTTGGGCCCCACAGCATCTTGCTTCCAGCTCTTTGGGAAGCTAAGAAACAACTCGCTCTGCACAGTGCTCTTACAGCCTACCGGGAACATCTCTTCCAAAGGCCTGTGAAACGCAGTTTCTTTGCAGGCCTGATCTGGCTGAAGTAGGACTTCTGCTCTGGGTGTGCTACTTTGCCCTAGAGCTGAAAGGCACAACGTGCAGGCTTCTTTCCAAAGGGCGAGTTGGGCCCCACAGCATCTTGCTTCCAGCTCTTTGGGAAGCTAAGAAACAACTCGCTCTGCACAGTGCTCTTACAGCCTACCGGGAACATGTCTTCCAAAGGCCTGTGAAACGCAGTTTCTTTGCAGGCCTGATCTGGCTGAAGTAGGACTTCTGCTCTGGGTGTGCTACTTTGCCCTAGAGCTGAAAGGCACAACGTGCAGGCTTCTTTCCAAAGGGCGAGTTGGGCCCCACAGCATCTTGCTTCCAGCTCTTTGGGAAGCTAAGATACAACTCGCTCTGCACAGTGCTCTTACAGCCTACCGGGAACATCTCTTCCAAAGGCCTGTGAAACGCAGTTTCTTTGCAGGCCTGATCTGGCTGAAGTAGGACTTCTGCTCTGGGTGTGCTACTTTGCCCTAGAGCTGAAAGGCACAACGTGCAGGCTTCTTTCCAAAGGGCGAGTTGGGCCCCACAGCATCTTGCTTCCAGCTCTTTGGGAAGCTAAGAAACAACTCGCTCTGCACAGTGCTCTTACAGCCTACCGGGAACATGTCTTCCAAAGGCCTGTGAAACGCAGTTTCTTTGCAGGCCTGATCTGGCTGAAGTAGGACTTCTGCTCTGGGTGTGCTACTTTGCCCTAGAGCTGAAAGGCACAACGTGCAGGCTTCTTTCCAAAGGGCGAGTTGGGCCCCACAGCATCTTGCTTCCAGCTCTTTGGGAAGCTAAGAAACAACTCGCTCTGCACAGTGCTCTTACAGCCTACCAGGAACATCTCTTCCAAAGGCCTGTGTAACGCAGTTTCTTTGCAGGCCTGATCTGGCTGAAGTAGGACTTCTGCTCTGGGTGTGCTACTTTGCCCTAGAGCTGAAAGGCACAACGTGCAGGCTTCTTTCCAAAGGGCGAGTTGGGCCCCACAGCATCTTGCTTCCAGCTCTTTGGGAAGCTAAGAAACAACTCGCTCTGCACAGTGCTCTTACAGCCTACCGGGAACATCTCTTCCAAAGGCCAGTGAAACGCAGTTTCTTTGCAGGCCTGATCTGGCTGAAGTAGGACTTCTGCTCTGGGTGTGCTACTTTGCCCTAGAGCTGAAAGGCACAACGTGCAGGCTTCTTTCCAAAGGGCGAGTTGGGCCCCACAGCATCTTGCTTCCAGCTCTTTGGGAAGCTAAGAAACAACTCGCTCTGCACAGTGCTCTCACAGCCTACCGGGAACATCTCTTCCAAAGGCCTGTGAAACGCAGTTTCTTTGCAGGCCTGATCTGGCTGAAGAAGGACTTCTGCTCTGGGTGTGCTACTTTGCCCTAGAGCTGAAAGGCACAACGTGCAGGCTTCTTTCCAAAGGGCGAGTTGGGCCCCACAGCATCTTGCTTCCAGCTCTTTGGGAAGCTAAGAAACAACTCGCTCTGCACAGTGCTCTTACAGCCTACCGGGAGCATGTCTTCCAAAGGCCTGTGAAACGCAGTTTCTTTGCAGGCCTGATCTGGCTGAAGTAGGACTTCTGCTCTGGGTGTGCTACTTTGCCCTAGAGCTGAAAGGCACAACGTGCAGGCTTCTTTCCAAAGGGCGAGTTGGGCCCCACAGCATCTTGCTTCCAGCTCTTTGGGAAGCTAAGATACAACTCGCTCTGCACAGTGCTCTTACAGCCTACCGGGAACATCTCTTCCAAAGGCCAGTGAAACGCAGTTTCTTTGCAGGCCTGATCTGGCTGAAGTAGGACTTCTGCTCTGGGTGTGCTACTTTGCCCTAGAGCTGAAAGGCACAACGTGCAGGCTTCTTTCCAAAGGGCGAGTTGGGCCCCACAGCATCTTGCTTCCAGCTCTTTGGGAAGCTAAGAAACAACTCGCTCTGCACAGTGCTCTTACAGCCTACCGGGAACATCTCTTCCAAAGGCCTGTGAAATGGAGTTTCTTTGCAGGCCTGATCTGGCTGAAGTAGGACTTCTGCTCTGGGTGTGCTACTTTGCCCTAGAGCTGAAAGGCACAACGTGCAGGCTTCTTTCCAAAGGGCGAGTTGGGCCCCACAGCATCTTGCTTCCAGCTCTTTGGGAAGCTAAGAAACAACTCGCTCTGCACAGTGCTCTTACAGCCTACCGGGAACATCTCTTCCAAAGGCCTGTGAAACGCAGTTTCTGTGCAGGCCTGATCTGGCTGAAGTAGGACTTCTGCTCTGGGTGTCCTACTTTGCCCTAGAGCTGAAAGGCACAACGTGCAGGCTTCTTTCCAAAGGGCGAGTTGGGCCCCACAGCATCTTGCTTCCAGCTCTTTGGGAAGCTAAGAAACAACTCGCTCTGCACAGTGCTCTTACAGCCTACCGGGAACATCTCTTCCAAAGGCCAGTGAAACGCAGTTTCTTTGCGGGCCTGATCTGGCTGAAGTAGGACTTCTGCTCTGGGTGTGCTACTTTGCCCTAGAGCTGAAAGGCACAACGTGCAGGCTTCTTTCCAAAGGGCGAGTTGGGCCCCACAGCATCTTGCTTCCAGCTCTTTGGGAAGCTAAGAAACAACTCGCTCTGCACAGTGCTCTTACAGCCTACCGGGAACATGTCTTCCAAAGGCCTCTGAAACGCAGTTTCTTTGCAGGCCTGATCTGGCTGAAGTAGGACTTCTGCTCTGGGTGTGCTACTTTGCCCTAGAGCTGAAAGGCACAACGTGCAGGCTTCTTTCCAAAGGGCGAGTTGGGCCCCACAGCATCTTGCTTCCAGCTCTTTGGGAAGCTAAGAAACAACTCGCTCTGCACAGTGCTCTTACAGCCTACCGGGAACATGTCTTCCAAAGGCCTGTGAAACGCAGTTTCTTTGCAGGCCTGATCTGGCTGAAGTAGGACTTCTGCTCTGGGTGTGCTACTTTGCCCTAGAGCTGAAAGGCACAACGTGCAGGCTTCTTTCCAAAGGGCGAGTTGGGCCCCACAGCATCTTGCTTCCAGCTCTTTCGGAAGCTAAGAAACAACTCGCTCTGCACAGTGCTCTTACAGCCTAGTGGGAACATCTCTTCCAAAGGCCTGTGAAACGCAGTTTCTTTTCAGGCCTGATCTGGCTGAAGTAGGACTTCTGCTCTGGGTGTGCTACTTTGCCCTAGAGCTGAAAGGCACAACGTGCAGGCTTCTTTCCAAAGGGCGAGTTGGGCCCCACAGCATCTTGCTTCCAGCTCTTTGGGAAGCTTAGAAACAACTCGCTCTGCACAGTGCTCTTACAGCCTACCGGGAACATGTCTTCCAAAGGCCTGTGAAACGCAGTTTCTGTGCAGGCCTGATCTGGCTGAAGTAGGACTTCTGCTCTGGGTGTGCTACTTTGCCCTAGAGCTGAAAGGCACAACGTGCAGGCTTCTTTCCAAAGGGCGAGTTGGGCCCCACAGCATCTTGCTTCCAGCTCTTTGGGAAGCTAAGAAACAACTCGCTCTCCACAGTGCTCTTACAGCCTACCGGGAACATGTCTTCCAAAGGCCTGTGAAACGCAGTTTCTTTGCAGGCCTGATATGGCTGAAGTAGGACTTCTGCTCTGGGTGTGCTACTTTGCCCTAGAGCTGAAAGGCACAACGTGCAGGCTTCTTTCCAAAGGGCGAGTTGGGCCCCACAGCATCTTGCTTCCAGCTCTTTGGGAAGCTAAGAAACAACTCGCTCTGCACAGTGCTCTTACAGCCTACCGGGAACATCTCTTCCAAAGGCCTGTGAAATGCAGTTTCTTTGCAGGCCTGATCTGGCTGAAGTAGGACTTCTGCTCTGGGTGTGCTACTTTGCCCTAGAGCTGTAAGGCACAACGTGCAGGCTTCTTTCCAAAGGGCGAGTTGGGCCCCACAGCATCTTGCTTCCAGCTCTTTGGGAAGCTAAGAAACAACTCGCTCTGCACAGTGCTCTTACAGCCTAGTGGGACCATCTCTTCCAAAGGCCAGTGAAACGCAGTTTCTTTGCAGGCCTGATCTGGCTGAAGTAGGACTCCTGCTCTGGGTGTGCTACTTTGCCCTAGAGCTGAAAGGCACAACGTGCAGGCTTCTTTCCAAAGGGCGAGTTGGGCCCCACAGCATCTTGCTTCCAGCTCTTTGGGAAGCTAAGAAACAACTCGCTCTGCACAGTGCTCTTACAGCCTACCGCGAACATCTCTTCCAAAGGCCAGTGAAACGCAGTTTCTTTGCGGGCCTGATCTGGCTGAAGTAGGACTTCTGCTCTGGGTGTGCTACTTTGCCCTAGAGCTGAAAGGACAACGTGCAGGCTTCTTTCCAAAGGGCGAGTTGGGCCCCACAGCATCTTGCTTCCAGCTCTTTGGGAAGCTAAGAAACAACTCGCTCTGCACAGTGCTCTTACAGCCTACCGGGAACATCTCTTCCAAAGGCCTGTGAAACGCAGTTTCTTTGCAGGCCTGATCTGGCTGAAGTAGGACTTCTGCTCTGGGTGTGCTACTTTGCCCTAGAGCTGAAAGGCACAACGTGCAGGCTTCTTTCCAAAGGGCGAGTTGGGCCCCACAGCATCTTGCTTCCAGCTCTTTGGGAAGATAAGAAACAACTCACTCTGCACAGTGCTATTACAGCCTACCGGGAACATCTCTTCCAAAGGCCTGTGAAACGCAGTTTCTTTGCAGGCCTGATCTGGCTGAAGTAGGACATCTGCTCTGGGTGTGCTACTTTGCCCTAGAGCTGAAACGCACAACGTGCAGGCTTCTTTCCAAAGGGCGAGTTGGGCCCCACAGCATCTTGCTTCCAGCTCCTTGGGAAGCTAAGAAACAACTCGCTCTGCACAGTGCTCTTACAGCCTACCGGGAACATTTCTTCCAAAGGCCTGTGAAACGCAGTTTCTTTGCAGGCCGGATCTGGCTGAAGTAGGACTTCTGCTCTGGGTGTGCTACTTTGCCCTAGAGCTGAAAGGCACAACGTGCAGGCTTCTTTCCAAAGGGCGAGTTGGGCCCCACAGCATCTTGCTTCCAGCTCTTTGGGAAGCTTAGAAACAACTCGCTCTGCACAGTGCTCTTACAGCCTACCGGGAACATCTCTTCCAAAGGCCCATGAAACGCAGTTTCTTTGCAGGCCTGATCTGGCTGAAGTAGGACTTCTGCTCTAGGTGTGCTACTTTGCCCTAGAGCTGAATGGCACAACGTGCAGGCTTCTTTCCAAAGGGCGAGTTGGGCCCCACAGCATCTTGCTTCCAGCTCTTTGGGAAGCTAAGATACAACTCGCTCTGCACAGTGCTCTTACAGCCTACCGGGAACATCTCTTCCAAAGGCCTGTGAAACGCAGTTTCTGTGCAGGCCTGATCTGGCTGAAGTAGGACTTCTGCTCTGGGTGTCCTACTTTGCCCTAGAGCTGAAAGGCACAACGTGCAGGCTTCTTTCCAAAGGGCGAGTTGGGCCCCACAGCATCTTGCTTCCAGCTCTTTGGGAAGCTAAGAAACAACTCGCTCTGCACAGTGCTCTTACAGCCTACCGGGAACATCTCTTCCAAAGGCCAGTGAAACGCAGTTTCTTTGCGGGCCTGATCTGGCTGAAGTAGGACTTCTGCTCTGGGTGTGCTACTTTGCCCTAGAGCTGAAAGGCACAACGTGCAGGCTTCTTTCCAAAGGGCGAGTTGGGCCCCACAGCATCTTGCTTCCAGCTCTTTGGGAAGCTAAGAAACAACTCGCTCTGCACAGTGCTCTTACAGCCTACCGGGAACATGTCTTCCAAAGGCCTGTGAAACGCAGTTTCTTTGCAGGCCTGATCTGGCTGAAGTAGGACTTCTGCTCTGGGTGTGCTACTTTGCCCTAGAGCTGAAAGGCACAACGTGCAGGCTTCTTTCCAAAGGGCGAGTTGGGCCCCACAGCATCTTGCTTCCAGCTCTTTGGGAAGCTAAGAAACAACTCGCTCTGCACAGTGCTCTTACAGCCTACCGGGAACATGTCTTCCAAAGGCCTGTGAAACGCAGTTTCTTTGCAGGCCTGATCTGGCTGAAGTAGGACTTCTGCTCTGGGTGTGCTACTTTGCCCTAGAGCTGAAAGGCACAACGTGCAGGCTTCTTTCCAAAGGGCGAGTTGGGCCCCACAGCATCTTGCTTCCAGCTCTTTCGGAAGCTAAGAAACAACTCGCTCTGCACAGTGCTCTTACAGCCTAGTGGGAACATCTCTTCCAAAGGCCTGTGAAACGCAGTTTCTTTGCAGGCCTGATCTGGCTGAAGTAGGACTTCTGCTCTGGGTGTGCTACTTTGCCCTAGAGCTGAAAGGCACAACGTGCAGGCTTCTTTCCAAAGGGCGAGTTGGGCCCCACAGCATCTTGCTTCCAGCTCTTTGGGAAGCTTAGAAACAACTCGCTCTGCACAGTGCTCTTACAGCCTACCGGGAACATGTCTTCCAAAGGCCTGTGAAACGCAGTTTCTGTGCAGGCCTGATCTGGCTGAAGTAGGACTTCTGCTCTGGGTGTGCTACTTTGCCCTAGAGCTGAAAGGCACAACGTGCAGGCTTCTTTCCAAAGGGCGAGTTGGGCCCCACAGCATCTTGCTTCCAGCTCTTTGGGAAGCTAAGAAACAACTCGCTCTGCACAGTGCTCTTACAGCCTACCGGGAACATGTCTTCCAAAGGCCTGTGAAACGCAGTTTCTTTGCAGGCCTGATATGGCTGAAGTAGGACTTCTGCTCTGGGTGTGCTACTTTGCCCTAGAGCTGAAAGGCACAACGTGCAGGCTTCTTTCCAAAGGGCGAGTTGGGCCCCACAGCATCTTGCTTCCAGCTCTTTGGGAAGCTAAGAAACAACTCGCTCTGCACAGTGCTCTTACAGCCTACCGGGAACATCTCTTCCAAAGGCCTGTGAAATGCAGTTTCTTTGCAGGCCTGATCTGGCTGAAGTAGGACTTCTGCTCTGGGTGTGCTACTTTGCCCTAGAGCTGTAAGGCACAACGTGCAGGCTTCTTTCCAAAGGGCGAGTTGGGCCCCACAGCATCTTGCTTCCAGCTCTTTGGGAAGCTAAGAAACAACTCGCTCTGCACAGTGCTCTTACAGCCTAGTGGGACCATCTCTTCCAAAGGCCAGTGAAACGCAGTTTCTTTGCAGGCCTGATCTGGCTGAAGTAGGACTCCTGCTCTGGGTGTGCTACTTTGCCCTAGAGCTGAAAGGCACAACGTGCAGGCTTCTTTCCAAAGGGCGAGTTGGGCCCCACAGCATCTTGCTTCCAGCTCTTTGGGAAGCTAAGAAACAACTCGCTCTGCACAGTGCTCTTACAGCCTACCGCGAACATCTCTTCCAAAGGCCAGTGAAACGCAGTTTCTTTGCGGGCCTGATCTGGCTGAAGTAGGACTTCTGCTCTGGGTGTGCTACTTTGCCCTAGAGCTGAAAGGACAACGTGCAGGCTTCTTTCCAAAGGGCGAGTTGGGCCCCACAGCATCTTGCTTCCAGCTCTTTGGGAAGCTAAGAAACAACTCGCTCTGCACAGTGCTCTTACAGCCTACCGGGAACATCTCTTCCAAAGGCCTGTGAAACGCAGTTTCTTTGCAGGCCTGATCTGGCTGAAGTAGGACTTCTGCTCTGGGTGTGCTACTTTGCCCTAGAGCTGAAAGGCACAACGTGCAGGCTTCTTTCCAAAGGGCGAGTTGGGCCCCACAGCATCTTGCTTCCAGCTCTTTGGGAAGCTAAGAAACAACTCGCTCTGCACAGTGCTCTTACAGCCTACCGGGAACATCTCTTCCAAAGGCCTGTGAAACGCAGTTTCTTTGCAGGCCTGATCTGGCTGAAGTAGGACTTCTGCTCTGGGTGTGCTACTTTGCCCTAGAGCTGAAAGGCACAACGTGCAGGCTTCTTTCCAAAGGGCGAGTTGGGCCCCACAGCATCTTGCTTCCAGCTCTTTGGGAAGCTAAGAAACAACTCGCTCTGCACAGTGCTCTTACAGCCTACCGGGAACATGTCTTCCAAAGGCCTGTGAAACGCAGTTTCTTTGCAGGCCTGATCTGGCTGAAGTAGGACTTCTGCTCTGGGTGTGCTACTTTGCCCTAGAGCTGAAAGGCACAACGTGCAGGCTTCTTTCCAAAGGGCGAGTTGGGCCCCACAGCATCTTGCTTCCAGCTCTTTGGGAAGCTAAGATACAACTCGCTCTGCACAGTGCTCTTACAGCCTACCGGGAACATCTCTTCCAAAGGCCTGTGAAACGCAGTTTCTTTGCAGGCCTGATCTGGCTGAAGTAGGACTTCTGCTCTGGGTGTGCTACTTTGCCCTAGAGCTGAAAGGCACAACGTGCAGGCTTCTTTCCAAAGGGCGAGTTGGGCCCCACAGCATCTTGCTTCCAGCTCTTTGGGAAGCTAAGAAACAACTCGCTCTGCACAGTGCTCTTACAGCCTACCGGGAACATGTCTTCCAAAGGCCTGTGAAACGCAGTTTCTTTGCAGGCCTGATCTGGCTGAAGTAGGACTTCTGCTCTGGGTGTGCTACTTTGCCCTAGAGCTGAAAGGCACAACGTGCAGGCTTCTTTCCAAAGGGCGAGTTGGGCCCCACAGCATCTTGCTTCCAGCTCTTTGGGAAGCTAAGAAACAACTCGCTCTGCACAGTGCTCTTACAGCCTACCAGGAACATCTCTTCCAAAGGCCTGTGTAACGCAGTTTCTTTGCAGGCCTGATCTGGCTGAAGTAGGACTTCTGCTCTGGGTGTGCTACTTTGCCCTAGAGCTGAAAGGCACAACGTGCAGGCTTCTTTCCAAAGGGCGAGTTGGGCCCCACAGCATCTTGCTTCCAGCTCTTTGGGAAGCTAAGAAACAACTCGCTCTGCACAGTGCTCTTACAGCCTACCGGGAACATCTCTTCCAAAGGCCAGTGAAACGCAGTTTCTTTGCAGGCCTGATCTGGCTGAAGTAGGACTTCTGCTCTGGGTGTGCTACTTTGCCCTAGAGCTGAAAGGCACAACGTGCAGGCTTCTTTCCAAAGGGCGAGTTGGGCCCCACAGCATCTTGCTTCCAGCTCTTTGGGAAGCTAAGAAACAACTCGCTCTGCACAGTGCTCTCACAGCCTACCGGGAACATCTCTTCCAAAGGCCTGTGAAACGCAGTTTCTTTGCAGGCCTGATCTGGCTGAAGAAGGACTTCTGCTCTGGGTGTGCTACTTTGCCCTAGAGCTGAAAGGCACAACGTGCAGGCTTCTTTCCAAAGGGCGAGTTGGGCCCCACAGCATCTTGCTTCCAGCTCTTTGGGAAGCTTAGAAACAACTCGCTCTGCACAGTGCTCTTACAGCCTACCGGGAACATCTCTTCCAAAGGCCCATGAAACGCAGTTTCTTTGCAGGCCTGATCTGGCTGAAGTAGGACTTCTGCTCTAGGTGTGCTACTTTGCCCTAGAGCTGAATGGCACAACGTGCAGGCTTCTTTCCAAAGGGCGAGTTGGGCCCCACAGCATCTTGCTTCCAGCTCTTTGGGAAGCTAAGATACAACTCGCTCTGCACAGTGCTCTTACAGCCTACCGGGAACATCTCTTCCAAAGGCCTGTGAAACGCAGTTTCTGTGCAGGCCTGATCTGGCTGAAGTAGGACTTCTGCTCTGGGTGTCCTACTTTGCCCTAGAGCTGAAAGGCACAACGTGCAGGCTTCTTTCCAAAGGGCGAGTTGGGCCCCACAGCATCTTGCTTCCAGCTCTTTGGGAAGCTAAGAAACAACTCGCTCTGCACAGTGCTCTTACAGCCTACCGGGAACATCTCTTCCAAAGGCCAGTGAAACGCAGTTTCTTTGCGGGCCTGATCTGGCTGAAGTAGGACTTCTGCTCTGGGTGTGCTACTTTGCCCTAGAGCTGAAAGGCACAACGTGCAGGCTTCTTTCCAAAGGGCGAGTTGGGCCCCACAGCATCTTGCTTCCAGCTCTTTGGGAAGCTAAGAAACAACTCGCTCTGCACAGTGCTCTTACAGCCTACCGGGAACATGTCTTCCAAAGGCCTGTGAAACGCAGTTTCTTTGCAGGCCTGATCTGGCTGAAGTAGGACTTCTGCTCTGGGTGTGCTACTTTGCCCTAGAGCTGAAAGGCACAACGTGCAGGCTTCTTTCCAAAGGGCGAGTTGGGCCCCACAGCATCTTGCTTCCAGCTCTTTGGGAAGCTAAGAAACAACTCGCTCTGCACAGTGCTCTTACAGCCTACCGGGAACATGTCTTCCAAAGGCCTGTGAAACGCAGTTTCTTTGCAGGCCTGATCTGGCTGAAGTAGGACTTCTGCTCTGGGTGTGCTACTTTGCCCTAGAGCTGAAAGGCACAACGTGCAGGCTTCTTTCCAAAGGGCGAGTTGGGCCCCACAGCATCTTGCTTCCAGCTCTTTCGGAAGCTAAGAAACAACTCGCTCTGCACAGTGCTCTTACAGCCTAGTGGGAACATCTCTTCCAAAGGCCTGTGAAACGCAGTTTCTTTGCAGGCCTGATCTGGCTGAAGTAGGACTTCTGCTCTGGGTGTGCTACTTTGCCCTAGAGCTGAAAGGCACAACGTGCAGGCTTCTTTCCAAAGGGCGAGTTGGGCCCCACAGCATCTTGCTTCCAGCTCTTTGGGAAGCTTAGAAACAACTCGCTCTGCACAGTGCTCTTACAGCCTACCGGGAACATGTCTTCCAAAGGCCTGTGAAACGCAGTTTCTGTGCAGGCCTGATCTGGCTGAAGTAGGACTTCTGCTCTGGGTGTGCTACTTTGCCCTAGAGCTGAAAGGCACAACGTGCAGGCTTCTTTCCAAAGGGCGAGTTGGGCCCCACAGCATCTTGCTTCCAGCTCTTTGGGAAGCTAAGAAACAACTCGCTCTGCACAGTGCTCTTACAGCCTACCGGGAACATGTCTTCCAAAGGCCTGTGAAACGCAGTTTCTTTGCAGGCCTGATATGGCTGAAGTAGGACTTCTGCTCTGGGTGTGCTACTTTGCCCTAGAGCTGAAAGGCACAACGTGCAGGCTTCTTTCCAAAGGGCGAGTTGGGCCCCACAGCATCTTGCTTCCAGCTCTTTGGGAAGCTAAGAAACAACTCGCTCTGAACAGTGCTCTTACAGCCTACCGGGAACATCTCTTCCAAAGGCCTGTGAAATGCAGTTTCTTTGCAGGCCTGATCTGGCTGAAGTAGGACTTCTGCTCTGGGTGTGCTACTTTGCCCTAGAGCTGTAAGGCACAACGTGCAGGCTTCTTTCCAAAGGGCGAGTTGGGCCCCACAGCATCTTGCTTCCAGCTCTTTGGGAAGCTAAGAAACAACTCGCTCTGCACAGTGCTCTTACAGCCTAGTGGGACCATCTCTTCCAAAGGCCAGTGAAACGCAGTTTCTTTGCAGGCCTGATCTGGCTGAAGTAGGACTCCTGCTCTGGGTGTGCTACTTTGCCCTAGAGCTGAAAGGCACAACGTGCAGGCTTCTTTCCAAAGGGCGAGTTGGGCCCCACAGCATCTTGCTTCCAGCTCTTTGGGAAGCTAAGAAACAACTCGCTCTGCACAGTGCTCTTACAGCCTACCGCGAACATCTCTTCCAAAGGCCAGTGAAACGCAGTTTCTTTGCGGGCCTGATCTGGCTGAAGTAGGACTTCTGCTCTGGGTGTGCTACTTTGCCCTAGAGCTGAAAGGACAACGTGCAGGCTTCTTTCCAAAGGGCGAGTTGGGCCCCACAGCATCTTGCTTCCAGCTCTTTGGGAAGCTAAGAAACAACTCGCTCTGCACAGTGCTCTTACAGCCTACCGGGAACATCTCTTCCAAAGGCCTGTGAAACGCAGTTTCTTTGCAGGCCTGATCTGGCTGAAGTAGGACTTCTGCTCTGGGTGTGCTACTTTGCCCTAGAGCTGAAAGGCACAACGTGCAGGCTTCTTTCCAAAGGGCGAGTTGGGCCCCACAGCATCTTGCTTCCAGCTCTTTGGGAAGCTAAGAAACAACTCGCTCTGCACAGTGCTCTTACAGCCTACCGGGAACATCTCTTCCAAAGGCCTGTGAAACGCAGTTTCTTTGCAGGCCTGATCTGGCTGAAGTAGGACTTCTGCTCTGGGTGTGCTACTTTGCCCTAGAGCTGAAAGGCACAACGTGCAGGCTTCTTTCCAAAGGGCGAGTTGGGCCCCACAGCATCTTGCTTCCAGCTCTTTGGGAAGCTAAGAAACAACTCGCTCTGCACAGTGCTCTTACAGCCTACCGGGAACATGTCTTCCAAAGGCCTGTGAAACGCAGTTTCTTTGCAGGCCTGATCTGGCTGAAGTAGGACTTCTGCTCTGGGTGTGCTACTTTGCCCTAGAGCTGAAAGGCACAACGTGCAGGCTTCTTTCCAAAGGGCGAGTTGGGCCCCACAGCATCTTGCTTCCAGCTCTTTGGGAAGCTAAGATACAACTCGCTCTGCACAGTGCTCTTACAGCCTACCGGGAACATCTCTTCCAAAGGCCTGTGAAACGCAGTTTCTTTGCAGGCCTGATCTGGCTGAAGTAGGACTTCTGCTCTGGGTGTGCTACTTTGCCCTAGAGCTGAAAGGCACAACGTGCAGGCTTCTTTCCAAAGGGCGAGTTGGGCCCCACAGCATCTTGCTTCCAGCTCTTTGGGAAGCTAAGAAACAACTCGCTCTGCACAGTGCTCTTACATCCTACCGGGAACATGTCTTCCAAAGGCCTGTGAAACGCAGTTTCTTTGCAGGCCTGATCTGGCTGAAGTAGGACTTCTGCTCTGGGTGTGCTACTTTGCCCTAGAGCTGAAAGGCACAACGTGCAGGCTTCTTTCCAAAGGGCGAGTTGGGCCCCACAGCATCTTGCTTCCAGCTCTTTGGGAAGCTAAGAAACAACTCGCTCTGCACAGTGCTCTTACAGCCTACCAGGAACATCTCTTCCAAAGGCCTGTGTAACGCAGTTTCTTTGCAGGCCTGATCTGGCTGAAGTAGGACTTCTGCTCTGGGTGTGCTACTTTGCCCTAGAGCTGAAAGGCACAACGTGCAGGCTTCTTTCCAAAGGGCGAGTTGGGCCCCACAGCATCTTGCTTCCAGCTCTTTGGGAAGCTAAGAAACAACTCGCTCTGCACAGTGCTCTTACAGCCTACCGGGAACATCTCTTCCAAAGGCCAGTGAAACGCAGTTTCTTTGCAGGCCTGATCTGGCTGAAGTAGGACTTCTGCTCTGGGTGTGCTACTTTGCCCTAGAGCTGAAAGGCACAACGTGCAGGCTTCTTTCCAAAGGGCGAGTTGGGCCCCACAGCATCTTGCTTCCAGCTCTTTGGGAAGCTAAGAAACAACTCGCTCTGCACAGTGCTCTCACAGCCTACCGGGAACATCTCTTCCAAAGGCCTGTGAAACGCAGTTTCTTTGCAGGCCTGATCTGGCTGAAGAAGGACTTCTGCTCTGGGTGTGCTACTTTGCCCTAGAGCTGAAAGGCACAACGTGCAGGCTTCTTTCCAAAGGGCGAGTTGGGCCCCACAGCATCTTGCTTCCAGCTCTTTGGGAAGCTAAGAAACAACTCGCTCTGCACAGTGCTCTTACAGCCTACCGGGAGCATGTCTTCCAAAGGCCTGTGAAACGCAGTTTCTTTGCAGGCCTGATCTGGCTGAAGTAGGACTTCTGCTCTGGGTGTGCTACTTTGCCCTAGAGCTGAAAGGCACAACGTGCAGGCTTCTTTCCAAAGGGCGAGTTGGGCCCCACAGCATCTTGCTTCCAGCTCTTTGGGAAGCTAAGATACAACTCGCTCTGCACAGTGCTCTTACAGCCTACCGGGAACATCTCTTCCAAAGGCCAGTGAAACGCAGTTTCTTTGCAGGCCTGATCTGGCTGAAGTAGGACTTCTGCTCTGGGTGTGCTACTTTGCCCTAGAGCTGAAAGGCACAACGTGCAGGCTTCTTTCCAAAGGGCGAGTTGGGCCCCACAGCATCTTGCTTCCAGCTCTTTGGGAAGCTAAGAAACAACTCGCTCTGCACAGTGCTCTTACAGCCTACCGGGAACATCTCTTCCAAAGGCCTGTGAAATGGAGTTTCTTTGCAGGCCTGATCTGGCTGAAGTAGGACTTCTGCTCTGGGTGTGCTACTTTGCCCTAGAGCTGAAAGGCACAACGTGCAGGCTTCTTTCCAAAGGGCGAGTTGGGCCCCACAGCATCTTGCTTCCAGCTCTTTGGGAAGCTAAGAAACAACTCGCTCTGCACAGTGCTCTTACAGCCTACCGGGAACATCTCTTCCAAAGGCCTGTGAAACGCAGTTTCTGTGCAGGCCTGATCTGGCTGAAGTAGGACTTCTGCTCTGGGTGTCCTACTTTGCCCTAGAGCTGAAAGGCACAACGTGCAGGCTTCTTTCCAAAGGGCGAGTTGGGCCCCACAGCATCTTGCTTCCAGCTCTTTGGGAAGCTAAGAAACAACTCGCTCTGCACAGTGCTCTTACAGCCTACCGGGAACATCTCTTCCAAAGGCCAGTGAAACGCAGTTTCTTTGCGGGCCTGATCTGGCTGAAGTAGGACTTCTGCTCTGGGTGTGCTACTTTGCCCTAGAGCTGAAAGGCACAACGTGCAGGCTTCTTTCCAAAGGGCGAGTTGGGCCCCACAGCATCTTGCTTCCAGCTCTTTGGGAAGCTAAGAAACAACTCGCTCTGCACAGTGCTCTTACAGCCTACCGGGAACATGTCTTCCAAAGGCCTGTGAAACGCAGTTTCTTTGCAGGCCTGATCTGGCTGAAGTAGGACTTCTGCTCTGGGTGTGCTACTTTGCCCTAGAGCTGAAAGGCACAACGTGCAGGCTTCTTTCCAAAGGGCGAGTTGGGCCCCACAGCATCTTGCTTCCAGCTCTTTGGGAAGCTAAGAAACAACTCGCTCTGCACAGTGCTCTTACAGCCTACCGGGAACATGTCTTCCAAAGGCCTGTGAAACGCAGTTTCTTTGCAGGCCTGATCTGGCTGAAGTAGGACTTCTGCTCTGGGTGTGCTACTTTGCCCTAGAGCTGAAAGGCACAACGTGCAGGCTTCTTTCCAAAGGGCGAGTTGGGCCCCACAGCATCTTGCTTCCAGCTCTTTCGGAAGCTAAGAAACAACTCGCTCTGCACAGTGCTCTTACAGCCTACCGGGAACATGTCTTCCAAAGGCCTGTGAAACGCAGTTTCTTTGCAGGCCTGATCTGGCTGAAGTAGGACTTCTGCTCTGGGTGTGCTACTTTGCCCTAGAGCTGAAAGGCACAACGTGCAGGCTTCTTTCCAAAGGGCGAGTTGGGCCCCACAGCATCTTGCTTCCAGCTCTTTGGGAAGCTTAGAAACAACTCGCTCTGCACAGTGCTCTTACAGCCTACCGGGAACATGTCTTCCAAAGGCCTGCGAAACGCAGTTTCTGTGCAGGCCTGATCTGGCTGAAGTAGGACTTCTGCTCTGGGTGTGCTACTTTGCCCTAGAGCTGAAAGGCACAACGTGCAGGCTTCTTTCCAAAGGGCGATTTGGGCCCCACAGCATCTTGCTTCCAGCTCTTTGGGAAGCTAAGAAACAACTCGCTCTCCACAGTGCTCTTACAGCCTACCGGGAACATGTCTTCCAAAGGCCTGTGAAACGCAGTTTCTTTGCAGGCCTGATATGGCTGAAGTAGGACTTCTGCTCTGGGTGTGCTACTTTGCCCTAGAGCTGAAAGGCACAACGTGCAGGCTTCTTTCCAAAGGGCGAGTTGGGCCCCACAGCATCTTGCTTCCAGCTCTTTGGGAAGCTAAGAAACAACTCGCTCTGCACAGTGCTCTTACAGCCTACCGGGAACATCTCTTCCAAAGGCCTGTGAAACGCAGTTTCTTTGCAGGCCTGATCTGGCTGAAGTAGGACTTCTGCTCTGGGTGTGCTACTTTGCCCTAGAGCTGAAAGGCACAACGTGCAGGCTTCTTTCCAAAGGGCGAGTTGGGCCCCACAGCATCTTGCTTCCAGCTCTTTGGGAAGCTAAGAAACAACTCGCTCTGCACAGTGCTCTTACAGCCTACCGGGAACATGTCTTCCAAAGGCCTGTGAAACGCAGTTTCTTTGCAGGCCTGATCTGGCTGAAGTAGGACTTCTGCTCTGGGTGTGCTACTTTGCCCTAGAGCTGAAAGGCACAACGTGCAGGCTTCTTTCCAAAGGGCGAGTTGGGCCCCACAGCATCTTGCTTCCAGCTCTTTGGGAAGCTAAGAAACAACTCGCTCTGCACAGTGCTCTTACAGCCTAGTGGGAACATCTCTTCCAAAGGCCTGTGAAACGCAGTTTCTTTGCAGGCCTGATCTGGCTGAAGTAGGACTTCTGCTCTGGGTGTGCTACTTTGCCCTAGAGCTGAAAGGCACAACGTGCAGGCTTCTTTCCAAAGGGCGAGTTGGGCCCCACAGCATCTTGCTTCCAGCTCTTTGGGAAGCTAAGAAACAACTCGCTCTGCACAGTGCTCTTACAGCCTACCGGGAACATGTCTTCCAAAGGCCTGTGAAACGCAGTTTCTTTGCAGGCCTGATCTGGCTGAAGTAGGACTTCTGCTCTGGGTGTGCTACTTTGCCCTAGAGCTGAAAGGCACAACGTGCAGGCTTCTTTCCAAAGGGCGAGTTGGGCCCCACAGCATCTTGCTTCCAGCTCTTTGGGAAGCTAAGATACAACTCGCTCTGCACAGTGCTCTTACAGCCTACCGGGAACATCTCTTCCAAAGGCCTGTGAAACGCAGTTTCTTTGCAGGCCTGATCTGGCTGAAGTAGGACTTCTGCTCTGGGTGTGCTACTTTGCCCTAGAGCTGAAAGGCACAACGTGCAGGCTTCTTTCCAAAGGGCGAGTTGGGCCCCACAGCATCTTGCTTCCAGCTCTTTGGGAAGCTAAGAAACAACTCGCTCTGCACAGTGCTCTTACAGCCTACCGGGAACATGTCTTCCAAAGGCCTGTGAAACGCAGTTTCTTTGCAGGCCTGATCTGGCTGAAGTAGGACTTCTGCTCTGGGTGTGCTACTTTGCCCTAGAGCTGAAAGGCACAACGTGCAGGCTTCTTTCCAAAGGGCGAGTTGGGCCCCACAGCATCTTGCTTCCAGCTCTTTGGGAAGCTAAGAAACAACTCGCTCTGCACAGTGCTCTTACAGCCTACCAGGAACATCTCTTCCAAAGGCCTGTGTAACGCAGTTTCTTTGCAGGCCTGATCTGGCTGAAGTAGGACTTCTGCTCTGGGTGTGCTACTTTGCCCTAGAGCTGAAAGGCACAACGTGCAGGCTTCTTTCCAAAGGGCGAGTTGGGCCCCACAGCATCTTGCTTCCAGCTCTTTGGGAAGCTAAGAAACAACTCGCTCTGCACAGTGCTCTTACAGCCTACCGGGAACATCTCTTCCAAAGGCCAGTGAAACGCAGTTTCTTTGCAGGCCTGATCTGGCTGAAGTAGGACTTCTGCTCTGGGTGTGCTACTTTGCCCTAGAGCTGAAAGGCACAACGTGCAGGCTTCTTTCCAAAGGGCGAGTTGGGCCCCACAGCATCTTGCTTCCAGCTCTTTGGGAAGCTAAGAAAAAACTCGCTCTGCACAGTGCTCTCACAGCCTACCGGGAACATCTCTTCCAAAGGCCTGTGAAACGCAGTTTCTTTGCAGGCCTGATCTGGCTGAAGTAGGACTTCTGCTCTGGGTGTGCTACTTTGCCCTAGAGCTGAAAGGCACAACGTGCAGGCTTCTTTCCAAAGGGCGAGTTGGGCCCCACAGCATCTTGCTTCCAGCTCTTTGGGAAGCTAAGAAACAACTCGCTCTGCACAGTGCTCTTACAGCCTACCGGGAGCATGTCTTCCAAAGGCCTGTGAAACGCAGTTTCTTTGCAGGCCTGATCTGGCTGAAGTAGGACTTCTGCTCTGGGTGTGCTACTTTGCCCTAGAGCTGAAAGGCACAACGTGCAGGCTTCTTTCCAAAGGGCGAGTTGGGCCCCACAGCATCTTGCTTCCAGCTCTTTGGGAAGCTAAGATACAACTCGCTCTGCACAGTGCTCTTACAGCCTACCGGGAACATCTCTTCCAAAGGCCAGTGAAACGCAGTTTCTTTGCAGGCCTGATCTGGCTGAAGTAGGACTTCTGCTCTGGGTGTGCTACTTTGCCCTAGAGCTGAAAGGCACAACGTGCAGGCTTCTTTCCAAAGGGCGAGTTGGGCCCCACAGCATCTTGCTTCCAGCTCTTTGGGAAGCTAAGAAACAACTCGCTCTGCACAGTGCTCTTACAGCCTACCGGGAACATCTCTTCCAAAGGCCTGTGAAATGGAGTTTCTTTGCAGGCCTGATCTGGCTGAAGTAGGACTTCTGCTCTGGGTGTGCTACTTTGCCCTAGAGCTGAAAGGCACAACGTGCAGGCTTCTTTCCAAAGGGCGAGTTGGGCCCCACAGCATCTTGCTTCCAGCTCTTTGGGAAGCTAAGAAACAACTCGCTCTGCACAGTGCTCTTACAGCCTACCGGGAACATCTCTTCCAAAGGCCTGTGAAACGCAGTTTCTGTGCAGGCCTGATCTGGCTGAAGTAGGACTTCTGCTCTGGGTGTGCTACTTTGCCCTAGAGCTGAAACGCACAACGTGCAGGCTTCTTTCCAAAGGGCGAGTTGGGCCCCACAGCATCTTGCTTCCAGCTCCTTGGGAAGCTAAGAAACAACTCGCTCTGCACAGTGCTCTTACAGCCTACCGGGAACATTTCTTCCAAAGGCCTGTGAAACGCAGTTTCTTTGCAGGCCTGATCTGGCTGAAGTAGGACTTCTGCTCTGGGTGTGCTACTTTGCCCTAGAGCTGAAAGGCACAACGTGCAGGCTTCTTTCCAAAGGGCGAGTTGGGCCCCACAGCATCTTGCTTCCAGCTCTTTGGGAAGCTAAGAAACAACTCGCTCTGCACAGTGCTCTTACAGCCTACCGGGAACATCTCTTCCAAAGGCCAGTGAAACGCAGTTTCTTTGCAGGCCTGATCTGGCTGAAGTAGGACTTCTGCTCTGGGTGTGCTACTTTGCCCTAGAGCTGAAAGGCACAACGTGCAGGCTTCTTTCCAAAGGGCGAGTTTGGCCCCACAGCATCTTGCTTCCAGCTCTTTGGGAAGCTAAGAAACAACTCGCTCTGCACAGTGCTCTTACAGCCTACCGGGAACATGTCTTCCAAAGGCCTGTGAAACGCAGTTTCTGTGCAGGCCTGATCTGGCTGAAGTAGGACTTCTGCTCTGGGTGTGCTACTTTGCCCTAGAGCTGAAAGGCACAACGTGCAGGCTTCTTTCCAAAGGGCGAGTTGGGCCCCACAGCATCTTGCTTCCAGCTCTTTGGGAAGCTAAGAAACAACTCGCTCTGCACAGTGCTCTTACAGCCTACCGGGAACATCTCTTCCAAAGGCCTGTGTAACGCAGTTTCTTTGCAGGCCTGATCTGGCTGAAGTAGGACTTCTGCTCTGGGTGTGCTACTTTGCCCTAGAGCTGAAAGGCACAACGTGCAGGCTTCTTTCCAAAGGGCGAGTTGGGCCCCACAGCATCTTGCTTCCAGCTCTTTGGGAAGCTAAGAAACAACTCGCTCTGCACAGTGCTCTTACAGCCTACCGGGAACATGTCTTCCAAAGGCCTGTGAAACGCAGTTTCTTTGCAGGCCTGATCTGGCTGAAGTAGGACTTCTGCTCTGGGTGTGCTACTTTGCCCTAGAGCTGAAAGGCACAACGTGCAGGCTTCTTTCCAAAGGGCGAGTTGGGCCCCACAGCATCTTGCTTCCAGCTCTTTGGGAAGCTAAGATACAACTCGCTCTGCACAGTGCTCTTACAGCCTACCGGGAACATCTCTTCCAAAGGCCAGTGAAACGCAGTTTCTTTGCAGGCCTGATCTGGCTGAAGTAGGACTTCTGCTCTGGGTGTGCTACTTTGCCCTAGAGCTGAAACGCACAACGTGCAGGCTTCTTTCCAAAGGGCGAGTTGGGCCCCACAGCATCTTGCTTCCAGCTCTTTGGGAAGCTAAGAAACAACTCGCTCTGCACAGTGCTCTTACAGCCTACCGGGAACATCTCTTCCAAAGGCCTGTGAAATGGAGTTTCTTTGCAGGCCTGATCTGGCTGAAGTAGGACTTCTGCTCTGGGTGTGCTACTTTGCCCTAGAGCTGAAAGGCACAACGTGCAGGCTTCTTTCCAAAGGGCGAGTTGGGCCCCACAGCATCTTGCTTCCAGCTCTTTGGGAAGCTAAGAAACAACTCGCTCTGCACAGTGCTCTTACAGCCTACCGGGAACATCTCTTCCAAAGGCCTGTGAAACGCAGTTTCTGTGCAGGCCTGATCTGGCTGAAGTAGGACTTCTGCTCTGGGTGTGCTACTTTGCCCTAGAGCTGAAAGGCACAACGTGCAGGCTTCTTTCCAAAGGGCGAGTTGGGCCCCACAGCATCTTGCTTCCAGCTCTTTGGGAAGCTAAGAAACAACTCGCTCTGCACAGTGCTCTTACAGCCTACCGGGAACATCTCTTCCAAAGGCCAGTGAAACGCAGTTTCTTTGCAGGCCTGATCTGGCTGAAGTAGGACTTCTGCTCTGGGTGTGCTACTTTGCCCTAGAGCTGAAAGGCACAACGTGCAGGCTTCCTTCCAAATGGCGAGTTGGGCCCCACAGCATCTTGCTTCCAGCTCTTTGGGAAGCTAAGAAACAACTCGCTCTGCACAGTGCTCTTACAGCCTACCGGGAACATCTCTTCCAAAGGCCTGTGAAACGCAGTTTCTTTGCAGGCCTGATCTGGCTGAAGTAGGACTTCTGCTCTGGGTGTGCTACTTTGCCCTAGAGCTGAAAGGCACAACGTGCAGGCTTCTTTCCAAAGGGCGAGTTGGGCCCCACAGCATCTTGCTTCCAGCTCTTTGGGAAGCTAAGAAACAACTCGCTCTGCACAGTGCTCTTACAGCCTACCGGGAACATCTCTTCCAAAGGCTTGTGAAACGCAGTTTCTTTGCAGGCCTGATCTGGCTGAAGTAGGACTTCTGCTCTGGGTGTGCTACTTTGCCCTAGAGCTGAAAGGCACAACGTGCAGGCTTCTTTCCAAAGGGCGAGTTGGGCCCCACAGCATCTTGCTTCCAGCTCTTTGGGAAGCTAAGAAACAACTCGCTCTGCACAGTGCTCTTACAGCCTACCGGGAACATCTCTTCCAAAGGCCTGTGAAACGCAGTTTCTTTGCAGGCCTGATCTGGCTGAAGTAGGACATCTGCTCTGGGTGTGCTACTTTGCCCTAGAGCTGAAACGCACAACGTGCAGGCTTCTTTCCAAAGGGCGAGTTGGGCCCCACAGAATCTTGCTTCCAGCTCCTTGGGAAGCTAAGAAACAACTCGCTCTGCACAGTGCTCTTACAGCCTACCGGGAAC
The DNA here is from genome assembly GCF_041296265.1 of Equus caballus. NCBI lineage: Eukaryota > Metazoa > Chordata > Mammalia > Perissodactyla > Equidae > Equus > Equus caballus. The sequence continues at coordinate 26,755,806 of NC_091687.1, forward strand.
ATCTCTTCCAAAGGCCAGTGAAACGCAGTTTCTTTGCGGGCCTGATCTGGCTGAAGTAGGACTTCTGCTCTGGGTGTGCTACTTTGCCCTAGAGCTGAAAGGCACAACGTGCAGGCTTCTTTCCAAAGGGCGAGTTGGGCCCCACAGCATCTTGCTTCCAGCTCTTTGGGAAGCTAAGAAACAACTCGCTCTGCACAGTGCTCTTACAGCCTACCGGGAACATGTCTTCCAAAGGCCTGTGAAACGCAGTTTCTTTGCAGGCCTGATCTGGCTGAAGTAGGACTTCTGCTCTGGGTGTGCTACTTTGCCCTAGAGCTGAAAGGCACAACGTGCAGGCTTCTTTCCAAAGGGCGAGTTGGGCCCCACAGCATCTTGCTTCCAGCTCTTTGGGAAGCTAAGAAACAACTCGCTCTGCACAGTGCTCTTACAGCCTACCGGGAACATGTCTTCCAAAGGCCTGTGAAACGCACTTTCTTTGCAGGCCTGATCTGGCTGAAGTAGGACTTCTGCTCTGGGTGTGCTACTTTGCCCTAGAGCTGAAAGGCACAACGTGCAGGCTTCTTTCCAAAGGGCGAGTTGGGCCCCACAGCATCTTGCTTCCAGCTCTTTCGGAAGCAAAGAAACAACTCGCTCTGCACAGTGCTCTTACAGCCTAGTGGGAACATCTCTTCCAAAGGCCTGTGAAACGCAGTTTCTTTGCAGGCCTGATCTGGCTGAAGTAGGACTTCTGCTCTGGGTGTGCTACTTTGCCCTAGAGCTGAAAGGCACAACATGCAGGCTTCTTTCCAAAGGGCGAGTTGGGCCCCACAGCATCTTGCTTCCAGCTCTTTGGGAAGCTTAGAAACAATTCGCTCTGCACAGTGCTCTTACAGCCTACCGGGAACATGTCTTCCAAAGGCCTGTGAAACGCAGTTTCTTTGCAGGCCTGATCTGGCTGAAGTAGGACTTCTGCTCTGGGTGTGCTACTTTGCCCTAGAGCTGAAAGGCACAACGTGCAGGCTTCTTTCCAAAGGGCGAGTTGGGCCCCACAGCATCTTGCTTCCAGCTCTTTGGGAAGCTAAGAAACAACTCGCTCTGCACAGTGCTCTTACAGCCTACCGGGAACATGTCTTCCAAAGGCCTGTGAAACGCAGTTTCTTTGCAGGCCTGATCTGGCTGAAGTAGGACTTCTGCTCTGGGTGTGCTACTTTGCCCTAGAGCTGAAAGGCACAACGTGCAGGCTTCTTTCCAAAGGGCGAGTTGGGCCCCACAGCATCTTGCTTCCAGCTCTTTGCGAAGCTAAGAAACAACTCGCTCTGCACAGTGCTCTTACAGCCTACCGGGAACATCTCTTCCAAAGGCTTGTGAAACGCAGTTTCTTTGCAGGCCTGATCTGGCTGAAGTAGGTCTTCTGCTCTGGGTGTGCTACTTTGCCCTAGAGCTGAAAGGCACAACGTGCAGGCTTCTTTCCAAAGGGCGAGTTGGGCCCCACAGCATCTTGCTTCCAGCTCTTTGGGAAGCTAAGAAACAACTCGCTCTGCACAGTGCTCTTACAGCCTAGTGGGAACATCTCGTCCAAAGGCCAGTGAAACGCAGTTTCTTTGCAGGCCTGATCTGGCTGAAGTAGGACTTCTGCTCTGGGTGTGCTACTTTGCCCTAGAGCTGAAAGGCACAACTTGCAGGCTTCTTTCCAAAGGGCGAGTTGGGCCCCACAGCATCTTGCTTCCAGCTCTTTGGGAAGCTAAGAAACAACTCGCTCTGCACAGTGCTCTTACAGCCAAGTGGGACCATCTCTTCCAAAGGCCAGTGAAACGCAGTTTCTTTGCAGGCCTGATCTGGCTGAAGTAGGACTTCTGCTCTGGGTGTGCTACTTTGCCCTAGAGCTGAAAGGCACAACGTGCAGGCTTCTTTCCAAAGGGCGAGTTGGGCCCCACAGCATCTTGCTTCCAGCTCTTTGGGAAGCTAAGAAACAACTCGCTCTGCACAGTTCTCTTACAGCCTACCGGGAACATCTCTTCCAAAGGCCTGTGAAATGCAGTTTCTTTGCAGGCCTGATCTGGCTGAAGTAGGACTTCTGCTCTGGGTGTGCTACTTTGCCCTAGAGCTGAAAGGCACAACGTGCAGGCTTCTTTCCAAAGGGCGAGTTGGGCCCCACAGCATCTTGCTTCCAGCTCTTTGGGAAGCTAAGAAACAACTCGCTCTGCACAGTGCTCTTACAGCCTACCGGGAACATCTCTTCCAAAGGCCTGTGAAACGCAGTTTCTGTGCAGGCCTGATCTGGCTGAAGTAGGACTTCTGCTCTGGGTGTGCTACTTTGCCCTAGAGCTGAAAGGCACAACGTGCAGGCTTCTTTCCAAAGGGCGAGTTGGGCCCCAAAGCATCTTGCTTCCAGCTCTTTGGGAAGCTAAGAAACAACTCGCTCTGCACAGTGCTCTTACAGCCTACCGGGAACATCTCTTCCAAAGGCCAGTGAAACGCAGTTTCTTTGCGGGCCTGATCTGGCTGAAGTAGGACTTCTGCTCTGGGTGTGCTACTTTGCCCTAGAGCTGAAAGGCACAACGTGCAGGCTTCTTTCCAAAGGGCGAGTTGGGCCCCACAGCATCTTGCTTCCAGCTCTTTGGGAAGCTAAGAAACAACTCGCTCTGCAAAGTGCTCTTACAGCCTACCGGGAACATCTCTTCCAAAGGAGTGTGAAACGCAGTTTCTTTGCAGGCCTGATCTGGCTGAAGTAGGACTTCTGCTCTGGGTGTGCTACTTTGCCCTAGAGCTGAAAGGCACAACGTGCAGGCTTCTTTCCAAAGGGCGAGTTGGGCCCCACAGCATCTTGCTTCCAGCTCTTTGGGAAGCTAAGAAACAACTCGCTCTGCACAGTGCTCTTACAGCCTACCGGGAACATCTCTTCCAAAGGCTTGTGAAACGCAGTTTCTTTGCAGGCCTGGTCTGGCTGAAGTAGGACTTCTGCTCTGGGTGTGCTACTTTGCCCTAGAGCTGAAAGGCACAACGTGCAGGCTTCTTTCCAAAGGGCGAGTTGGGCGCCACAGCATCTTGCTTCCAGCTCTTTGGGAAGCTAAGAAACAACTCGCTCTGCACAGTGCTCTTACAGCCTACCGGGAACATCTCTTCCAAAGGCCAGTGAAACGCAGTTTCTTTGCAGGCCTGATCTGGCTGAAGTAGGACTTCTGCTCTGGGTGTGCTACTTTGCCCTAGAGCTGAAAGGCACAACGTGCAGGCTTCTTTCCAAAGGGCGAGTTGGGCCCCACAGCATCTTGCTTCCAGCTCTTTGGGAAGCTAAGAAACAACTCGCTCTGCACAGTGCTCTTACAGCCTAGTTGGAACATCTCTTCCAAAGGCCTGTGAAACGCAGTTTCTGTGCAGGCCTGATCTGGCTGAAGTAGGACTTCTGCTCTGGGTGTGCTACTTTGCCCTAGAGCTGAAAGGCACAACGTGCAGGCTTCTTTCCAAAGGGCGAGTTGGGCCCCACAGCATCTTGCTTCCAGCTCTTTGGGAAGCTAAGAAACAACTCGCTCTGCACAGTGCTCTTACAGCCTACCGGGAACATCTCTTCCAAAGGCCAGTGAAACGCAGTTTCTTTGCGGGCCTGATCTGGCTGAAGTAGGACTTCTGCTCTGGGTGTGCTACTTTGCCCTAGAGCTGAAAGGCACAACGTGCAGGCTTCTTTCCAAAGGGCGAGTTGGGCCCCACAGCATCTTGCTTCCAGCTCTTTGGGAAGCTAAGAAACAACTCGCTCTGCACAGTGCTCTTACAGCCTACCGGGAACATGTCTTCCAAAGGCCTGTGAAACGCAGTTTCTTTGCAGGCCTGATCTGGCTGAAGTAGGACTTCTGCTCTGGGTGTGCTACTTTGCCCTAGAGCTGAAAGGCACAACGTGCAGGCTTCTTTCCAAAGGGCAAGTTGGGCCCCACAGCATCTTGCTTCCAGCTCTTTGGGAAGCTAAGAAACAACTAGCTCTGCACAGTGCTCTTACAGCCTACCGGGAACATGTCTTCCAAAGGCCTGTGAAACGCAGTTTCTTCGCAGGCCTGATCTGGCTGAAGTAGGACTTCTGCTCTGGGTGTGCTACTTTGCCCTAGAGCTGAAAGGCACAACGTGCAGGCTTCTTTCCAAAGGGCGAGTTGGGCCCCACAGCATCTTGCTTCCAGCTCTTTCGGAAGCTAAGAAACAACTCGCTCTGCACAGTGCTCTTACAGCCTAGTGGGAACATCTCTTCCAAAGGCCTGTGAAACGCAGTTTCTTTGCAGGCCTGATCTGGCTGAAGTAGGACTTCTGCTCTGGGTGTGCTACTTTGCCCTAGAGCTGAAAGGCACAACGTGCAGGCTTCTTTCCAAAGGGCGAGTTGGGCCCCACAGCATCTTGCTTCCAGCTCTTTGGGAAGCTAAGAAACAACTCGCTCTGCACAGTGCTCTTACAGCCTACCGGGAACATGTCTTCCAAAGGCCTGTGAAACGCAGTTTCTGTGCAGGCCTGATCTGGCTGAAGTAGGACTTCTGCTCTGGGTGTGCTACTTTGCCCTAGAGCTGAAAGGCACAACGTGCAGGCTTCTTTCCAAAGGGCGAGTTGGGCCCCACAGCATCTTGCTTCCAGCTCTTTGGGAAGCTAAGAAACAACTCGCTCTGCACAGTGCTCTTACAGCCTACCGGGAACATCTCTTCCAAAGGCTTGTGAAACGCAGTTTCTTTGCAGGCCTGATCTGGCTGAAGTAGGACTTCTGCTCTGGGTGTGCTACTTTGCCCTAGAGCTGAAAGGCACAACGTGCAGGCTTCTTTCCAAAGGGCGAGTTGGGCCCCACAGCATCTTGCTTCCAGCTCTTTGGGAAGCTAAGAAACAACTCGCTCTGCACAGTGCTCTTACAGCCTACCGGGAACATCTCTTCCAAAGGCCAGTGAAACGCAGTTTCTTTGCAGGCCTGATCTGGCTGAAGTAGGACTTCTGCTCTGGGTGTGCTACTTTGCCCTAGAGCTGAAAGGCACAACGTGCAGGCTTCTTTCCAAAGGGCGAGTTGGGCCCCACAGCATCTTGCTTCCAGCTCTTTGGGAAGCTAAGAAACAACTCGCTCTGCACAGTGCTCTTACAGCCTACCGGGAACATCTCTTCCAAAGGCCTGTGAAACGCAGTTTCTTTGCAGGCCTGATCTGGCTGAAGTAGGACTTCTGCTCTGGGTGTGCTACTTTGCCCTAGAGCTGAAAGGCACAACGTGCGGGCTTCTTTCCAAAGGGCGAGTTGGGCCCCACAGCATCTTGCTTCCAGCTCTTTGGGAAGCTAAGAAACAACTCGCTCTGCACAGTGCTCTTACAGCCTACCGGGAACATCTCTTCCAAAGGCCTGTGAAACGCAGTTTCTTTGCAGGCCTGATCTGGCTGAAGTAGGACTTCTGCTCTGGGTGTGCTACTTTGCCCTAGAGCTGAAAGGCACAACGTGCAGGCTCCTTTCCAAAGGGCGAGTTGGGCCCCACAGCATCTTGCTTCCAGCTCTTTGGGAAGCTAAGAAACAACTCGCTCTGCACAGTGCTCTTACAGCCTAGTTGGAACATCTCTTCCAAAGGCCTGTGAAACGCAGTTTCTTTGCAGGCCTGATCTGGCTGAAGTAGGACTTCTGCTCTGGGTGTGCTACTTTGCCCTAGAGCTGAAAGGCACAACGTGCAGGCTTCTTTCTAAAGGGCGAGTTGGGCCCCACAGCATCTTGCTTCCAGCTCTTTGGGAAGCTAAGAAACAACTCGCTCTGCACAGTGCTCTTACAGCCTAGTGGGAACATCTCTTCCAAAGGCCTGTGAAACGCAGTTTCTGTGCAGGCCTGATCTGGCTGAAGTAGGACTTCTGCTCTGGGTGTGCTACTTTGCCCTAGAGCTGAAAGGCACAACGTGCAGGCTTCTTTCCAAAGGGCGAGTTGGGCCCCACAGCATCTTGCTTCCAGCTCTTTGGGAAGCTAAGAAACAACTCGCTCTGCACAGTGCTCTTACAGCCTACCGGGAACATCTCTTCCAAAGGCCTTTGAAACGCAGTTTCTTTGCAGGCCTGATCTGGCTGAAGTAGGACTTCTGCTCTGGGTGTGCTACTTTGCCCTAGAGCTGAAAGGCACAACGTGCAGGCTTCCTTCCAAAGGGCGAGTTGGGCCCCACAGCATCTTGCTTCCAGCTCTTTGGGAAGCTAAGAAACAACTCGCTCTGCACAGTGCTCTTACAGCCTACCGGGAACATGTCTTCCAAAGGCCTGTGAAACGCAGTTTCTTTGCAGGCCTGATCTGGCTGAAGTAGGACTTCTGCTCTGGGTGTGCTACTTTGCCATAGAGCTGAAAGGCACAACGTGCAGGCTTCTTTCCAAAGGGCGAGTTGGGCCCCAAAGCATCTTGCTTCCAGCTCTTTGGGAAGCTAAGAAACAACTCGCTCTGCACAGTGCTCTTACAGCCTACCGGGAACATGTCTTCCAAAGGCCTGTGAAACGCAGTTTCTTTGCAGGCCTGATCTGGCTGAAGTAGGACTTCTGCTCTGGGTGTGCTACTTTGCCCTAGAGCTGAAAGGCACAACGTGCAGGCTTCTTTCCAAAGGGCGAGTTGGGCCCCAAAGCATCTTGCTTCCAGCTCTTTGGGAAGCTAAGAAACAACTCGCTCTGCACAGTGCTCTTACAGCCTACCGGGAACATCTCTTCCAAAGGCCAGTGAAACGCAGTTTCTTTGCGGGCCTGATCTGGCTGAAGTAGGACTTCTGCTCTGGGTGTGCTACTTTGCCCTAGAGCTGAAAGGCACAACGTGCAGGCTTCTTTCCAAAGGGCGAGTTGGGCCCCACAGCATCTTGCTTCCAGCTCTTTGGGAAGCTAAGAAACAACTCGCTCTGCAAAGTGCTCTTACAGCCTACCGGGAACATCTCTTCCAAAGGAGTGTGAAACGCAGTTTCTTTGCAGGCCTGATCTGGCTGAAGTAGGACTTCTGCTCTGGGTGTGCTACTTTGCCCTAGAGCTGAAAGGCACAACGTGCAGGCTTCTTTCCAAAGGGCGAGTTGGGCCCCACAGCATCTTGCTTCCAGCTCTTTGGGAAGCTAAGAAACAACTCGCTCTGCACAGTGCTCTTACAGCCTACCGGGAACATCTCTTCCAAAGGCTTGTGAAACGCAGTTTCTTTGCAGGCCTGGTCTGGCTGAAGTAGGACTTCTGCTCTGGGTGTGCTACTTTGCCCTAGAGCTGAAAGGCACAACGTGCAGGCTTCTTTCCAAAGGGCGAGTTGGGCGCCACAGCATCTTGCTTCCAGCTCTTTGGGAAGCTAAGAAACAACTCGCTCTGCACAGTGCTCTTACAGCCTACCGGGAACATCTCTTCCAAAGGCCAGTGAAACGCAGTTTCTTTGCAGGCCTGATCTGGCTGAAGTAGGACTTCTGCTCTGGGTGTGCTACTTTGCCCTAGAGCTGAAAGGCACAACGTGCAGGCTTCTTTCCAAAGGGCGAGTTGGGCCCCACAGCATCTTGCTTCCAGCTCTTTGGGAAGCTAAGAAACAACTCGCTCTGCACAGTGCTCTTACAGCCTAGTTGGAACATCTCTTCCAAAGGCCTGTGAAACGCAGTTTCTGTGCAGGCCTGATCTGGCTGAAGTAGGACTTCTGCTCTGGGTGTGCTACTTTGCCCTAGAGCTGAAAGGCACAACGTGCAGGCTTCTTTCCAAAGGGCGAGTTGGGCCCCACAGCATCTTGCTTCCAGCTCTTTGGGAAGCTAAGAAACAACTCGCTCTGCACAGTGCTCTTACAGCCTACCGGGAACATCTCTTCCAAAGGCCAGTGAAACGCAGTTTCTTTGCGGGCCTGATCTGGCTGAAGTAGGACTTCTGCTCTGGGTGTGCTACTTTGCCCTAGAGCTGAAAGGCACAACGTGCAGGCTTCTTTCCAAAGGGCGAGTTGGGCCCCACAGCATCTTGCTTCCAGCTCTTTGGGAAGCTAAGAAACAACTCGCTCTGCACAGTGCTCTTACAGCCTACCGGGAACATGTCTTCCAAAGGCCTGTGAAACGCAGTTTCTTTGCAGGCCTGATCTGGCTGAAGTAGGACTTCTGCTCTGGGTGTGCTACTTTGCCCTAGAGCTGAAAGGCACAACGTGCAGGCTTCTTTCCAAAGGGCAAGTTGGGCCCCACAGCATCTTGCTTCCAGCTCTTTGGGAAGCTAAGAAACAACTAGCTCTGCACAGTGCTCTTACAGCCTACCGGGAACATGTCTTCCAAAGGCCTGTGAAACGCAGTTTCTTCGCAGGCCTGATCTGGCTGAAGTAGGACTTCTGCTCTGGGTGTGCTACTTTGCCCTAGAGCTGAAAGGCACAACGTGCAGGCTTCTTTCCAAAGGGCGAGTTGGGCCCCACAGCATCTTGCTTCCAGCTCTTTCGGAAGCTAAGAAACAACTCGCTCTGCACAGTGCTCTTACAGCCTAGTGGGAACATCTCTTCCAAAGGCCTGTGAAACGCAGTTTCTTTGCAGGCCTGATCTGGCTGAAGTAGGACTTCTGCTCTGGGTGTGCTACTTTGCCCTAGAGCTGAAAGGCACAACGTGCAGGCTTCTTTCCAAAGGGCGAGTTGGGCCCCACAGCATCTTGCTTCCAGCTCTTTGGGAAGCTAAGAAACAACTCGCTCTGCACAGTGCTCTTACAGCCTACCGGGAACATCTCTTCCAAAGGCCTGTGAAACGCAGTTTCTGTGCAGGCCTGATCTGGCTGAAGTAGGACTTCTGCTCTGGGTGTGCTACTTTGCCCTAGAGCTGAAAGGCACAACGTGCAGGCTTCTTTCCAAAGGGCGAGTTGGGCCCCACAGCATCTTGCTTCCAGCTCTTTGGGAAGCTAAGAAACAACTCGCTCTGCACAGTGCTCTTACAGCCTACCGGGAACATCTCTTCCAAAGGCTTGTGAAACGCAGTTTCTTTGCAGGCCTGATCTGGCTGAAGTAGGACTTCTGCTCTGGGTGTGCTACTTTGCCCTAGAGCTGAAAGGCACAACGTGCAGGCTTCTTTCCAAAGGGCGAGTTGGGCCCCACAGCATCTTGCTTCCAGCTCTTTGGGAAGCTAAGAAACAACTCGCTCTGCACAGTGCTCTTACAGCCTACCGGGAACATCTCTTCCAAAGGCCAGTGAAACGCAGTTTCTTTGCAGGCCTGATCTGGCTGAAGTAGGACTTCTGCTCTGGGTGTGCTACTTTGCCCTAGAGCTGAAAGGCACAACGTGCAGGCTTCTTTCCAAAGGGCGAGTTGGGCCCCACAGCATCTTGCTTCCAGCTCTTTGGGAAGCTAAGAAACAACTCGCTCTGCACAGTGCTCTTACAGCCTACCGGGAACATCTCTTCCAAAGGCCTGTGAAACGCAGTTTCTTTGCAGGCCTGATCTGGCTGAAGTAGGACTTCTGCTCTGGGTGTGCTACTTTGCCCTAGAGCTGAAAGGCACAACGTGCGGGCTTCTTTCCAAAGGGCGAGTTGGGCCCCACAGCATCTTGCTTCCAGCTCTTTGGGAAGCTAAGAAACAACTCGCTCTGCACAGTGCTCTTACAGCCTACCGGGAACATCTCTTCCAAAGGCCTGTGAAACGCAGTTTCTTTGCAGGCCTGATCTGGCTGAAGTAGGACTTCTGCTCTGGGTGTGCTACTTTGCCCTAGAGCTGAAAGGCACAACGTGCAGGCTCCTTTCCAAAGGGCGAGTTGGGCCCCACAGCATCTTGCTTCCAGCTCTTTGGGAAGCTAAGAAACAACTCGCTCTGCACAGTGCTCTTACAGCCTAGTTGGAACATCTCTTCCAAAGGCCTGTGAAACGCAGTTTCTTTGCAGGCCTGATCTGGCTGAAGTAGGACTTCTGCTCTGGGTGTGCTACTTTGCCCTAGAGCTGAAAGGCACAACGTGCAGGCTTCTTTCTAAAGGGCGAGTTGGGCCCCACAGCATCTTGCTTCCAGCTCTTTGGGAAGCTAAGAAACAACTCGCTCTGCACAGTGCTCTTACAGCCTAGTGGGAACATCTCTTCCAAAGGCCTGTGAAACGCAGTTTCTGTGCAGGCCTGATCTGGCTGAAGTAGGACTTCTGCTCTGGGTGTGCTACTTTGCCCTAGAGCTGAAAGGCACAACGTGCAGGCTTCTTTCCAAAGGGCGAGTTGGGCCCCACAGCATCTTGCTTCCAGCTCTTTGGGAAGCTAAGAAACAACTCGCTCTGCACAGTGCTCTTACAGCCTACCGGGAACATCTCTTCCAAAGGCCTTTGAAACGCAGTTTCTTTGCAGGCCTGATCTGGCTGAAGTAGGACTTCTGCTCTGGGTGTGCTACTTTGCCCTAGAGCTGAAAGGCACAACGTGCAGGCTTCCTTCCAAAGGGCGAGTTGGGCCCCACAGCATCTTGCTTCCAGCTCTTTGGGAAGCTAAGAAACAACTCGCTCTGCACAGTGCTCTTACAGCCTACCGGGAACATGTCTTCCAAAGGCCTGTGAAACGCAGTTTCTTTGCAGGCCTGATCTGGCTGAAGTAGGACTTCTGCTCTGGGTGTGCTACTTTGCCATAGAGCTGAAAGGCACAACGTGCAGGCTTCTTTCCAAAGGGCGAGTTGGGCCCCACAGCATCTTGCTTCCAGCTCTTTGGGAAGCTAAGAAACAACTCGCTCTGCACAGTGCTCTTACAGCCTACCGGGAACATGTCTTGCAAAGGCCTGTGAAACGCAGTTTCTTTGCAGGCCTGATCTGGCTGAAGTAGGACTTCTGCTCTGGGTGTGCTACTTTGCCCTAGAGCTGAAAGGCACAACGTGCAGGCTTCTTTCCAAAGGGCGAGTTGGGCCCCACAGCATCTTGCTTCCAGCTCTTTGGGAAGCTAAGAAACAACTCGCTCTGCACAGTGCTCTTACAGCCTACCGGGAACATGTCTTGCAAAGGCCTGTGAAACGCAGTTTCTTTGCAGGCCTGATCTGGCTGAAGTAGGACTTCTGCTCTGGGTGTGCTACTTTGCCCTAGAGCTGAAAGGCACAACGTGCAGGCTTCTTTCCAAAGGGCGAGTTGGGCCCCACAGCATCTTGCTTCCAGCTCTTTGGGAAGCTAAGAAACAACTCGCTCTGCACAGTGCTCTTACAGCCTACCGGGAACATGTCTTCCAAAGGCCTGTGAAACGCAGTTTCTTTGCAGGCCTGATCTGGCTGAAGTAGGACTTCTGCTCTGGGTGTGCTACTTTGCCCTAGAGCTGAAAGGCACAACGTGCAGGCTTCTTTCCAAAGGGCGAGTTGGGCCCCACAGCATCTTGCTTCCAGCTCTTTGGGAAGCTAAGAAACAACTCGCTCTGCACAGTGCTCTTACAGCCTACCGGGAACATCTCTTCCAAAGGCCTGTGAAACGCAGTTTCTTTGCAGGCCTGATCTGGCTGAAGTAGGACTTCTGCTCTGGGTGTGCTACTTTGCCCTAGAGCTGAAAGGCACAACGTGCAGGCTTCTTTCCAAAGGGCGAGTTGGGCCCCACAGCATCTTGCTTCCAGCTCTTTGGGAAGCTAAGAAACAACTCGCTCTGCACAGTGCTCTTACAGCCTACCGGGAACATGTCTTCCAAAGGCCTGTGAAACGCAGTTTCTTTGCAGGCCTGATCTGGCTGAAGTAGGACTTCTGCTCTGGGTGTGCTACTTTGCCCTAGAGCTGAAAGGCACAACGTGCAGGCTTCTTTCCAAAGGGCGAGTTGGGCCCCACAGCATCTTGCTTCCAGCTCTTTGCGAAGCTAAGAAACAACTCGCTCTGCACAGTGCTCTTACAGCCTAGTGGGAACATCTCTTCCAAACGCCTGTGAAACGCAGTTTCTTTGCAGGCCTGATCTGGCTGAAGTAGGACTTCTGCTCTGGGTGTGCTACTTTGCCCTAGAGCTGAAAGGCACAACGTGCAGGCTTCTTTCCAAAGGGCGATTTGGGCCCCACAGCATCTTGCTTCCAGCTCTTTGGGAAGCTAAGAAACAACTCGCTCTGCACAGTGCTCTTACAGCCTAGTGGGAACATCTCTTCCAAAGGCCTGTGAAACGCAGTTTCTTTGCAGGCCTGATCTGGCTGAAGTAGGACTTCTGCTCTGGGTGTGCTACTTTGCCCTAGAGCTGAAAGGCACAACGTGCAGGCTTCTTTCCAAAGGGCGAGTTGGGCCCCACAGCATCTTGCTTCCAGCTCTTTGGGAAGCTAAGAAACAACTCGCTCTGCACAGTGCTCTTACAGCCTACCGGGAACATGTCTTCCAAAGGCCTGTGAAACGCAGTTTCTTTGCAGGCCTGATCTGGCCGAAGTAGGACTTCTGCTCTGGGTGTGCTACTTTGCCCTAGAGCTGAAAGGCACAACGTGCAGGCTTCTTTCCAAAGGGCGAGTTGGGCCCCACAGCATCTTGCTTCCAGCTCTTTGGGAAGCTAAGAAACAACTCGCTCTGCACAGTGCTCTTACAGCCTACCGGGAACATCTCTTCCAAAGGCCTGTGAAACGCAGTTTCTTTGCAGGCCTGATCTGGCTGAAGTAGGACTTCTGCTCTGGGTGTGCTACTTTGCCCTAGAGCTGAAAGGCACAACGTGCAGGCTTCTTTCCAAAGGGCGAGTTGGGCCCCACAGCATCTTGCTTCCAGCTCTTTGGGAAGCTAAGAAACAACTCACTCTGCACCGTGCTCTTACAGCTTACCGGGAACATGTCTTCCAAAGGCCTGTGAAACGCAGTTTCTTTGCAGGCCTGATCTGGCTGAAGTAGGACTTCTGCTTTGGGTGTGCTACTTTGCCCTAGAGCTGAAAGGCACAACGTGCAGCCTTCTTTCCAAAGGGCGAGTTGGGCCCCACAGCATCTTGCTTCCAGCTCTTTGGGAAGCTAAGAAACAACTCGCTCTGCACAGTGCTCTTACAGCCTACCGGGAACATGTCTTCCAAAGGCCTGTGAAACGCAGTTTCTTTGCAGGCCTGATCTGGCTGAAGTAGGACTTCTGCTCTGGGTGTGCTCCTTTGCCCTAGAGCTGAAAGGCACAACGTGCAGGCTTCTTTCCAAAGGGCGAGTTGGGCCCCACAGCATCTTGCTTCCAGCTCTTTGGGAAGCTAAGAAACAACTCGCTCTGCACAGTGCTCTTACAGCCTACCGGGAACATGTCTTCCAAAGGCCTGTGAAACGCAGTTTCTTTGCAGGCCTGATCTGGCTGAAGTAGGACTTCTGCTCTGGGTGTGCCACTTTGCCCTAGAGCTGAAAGGCACAACGTGCAGGCTTCTTTCCAAAGGGCGAGTTGGGCCCCACAGCATCTTGCTTCCAACTCTTTGGGAAGCTAAGAAACAACTCGCTCTGCACAGTGCTCTTACAGCCTACCGGGAACATGTCTTCCAAAGGCCTGTGAAACGCAGTTTCTTGGCAGGCCTGATCTGGCTGAAGTAGGACTTCTGCTCTGGGTGTGCTACTTTGCCCTAGAGCTGAAAGGCACAACGTGCAGGCTTCTTTCCAAAGGGCGAGTTGGGCCCCACAGCATCTTGCTTCCAGCTCTTTGGGAAGCTAAGAAACAACTCGCTCTGCACAGTGCTCTTACAGCCTAGTGGGAACATCTCTTCCAAAGGCCTGTGAAACGCAGTTTCTTTGCAGGCCTGATCTGGCTGAAGTAGGACTTCTGCTCTGGGTGTGCTACTTTGCCCTAGAGCTGAAAGGCACAACGTGCTGGCTTCTTTCCAAAGGGCGAGTTGGGCCCCACAGCATCTTGCTTCCAGCTCTTTGGGAAGCTAAGAAACAACTCGCTCTGCACAGTGCTCTTACAGCCTACCGGGAACATGTCTTGCAAAGGCCTGTGAAACACAGTTTCTTTGCAGGCCTGATCTGGCTGAAGCAGGACTTCTGCTCTGGGTGTGCTACTTTGCCCTAGAGCTGAAAGGCACAACGTGCAGGCTTCTTTCCAAAGGGCGAGTTGGGCCCCACAGCATCTTGCTTCCAGCTCTTTGGGAAGCTAAGAAACAACTCGCTCTGCACAGTGCTCTTACAGCCTACCGGGAACATGTCTTCCAAAGGCCTGTGAAACGCAGTTTCTGTGCAGGCCTGATCTGCCTGAAGTAGGACTTCTGCTCTGGGTGTGCTACTTTGCCCTAGAGCTGAAAGGCACAACGTGCAGGCTTCTTTCCAAAGGGCGAGTTGGGCCCCACAGCATCTTGCTTCCAGCTCTTTGGGAAGCTAAGAAACAACTCGCTCTGCACAGTGCTCTTACAGCCTACCGGGAACATCTCTTCCAAAGGCCTGTGAAACGCAGTTTCTTTGCAGGCCTGATCTGGCTGAAGTAGGACTTCTGCTCTGGGTGTGCTACTTTGCCATAGAGCTGAAAGGCACAACGTGCAGGCTTCTTTCCAAAGGGCGAGTTGGGCCCCACAGCATCTTGCTTCCAGCTCTTTGGGAAGCTAAGAAACAACTCGCTCTGCACAGTGCTCTTACAGCCTAGTGGGAACATGTCTTCCAAAGGCCTGTGAAACGCAGTTTCTTTGCAGGCCTGATCTGGCTGAAGTAGGACTTCTGCTCTGGGTGTGCTACTTTGCCCTAGAGCTGAAAGGCACAACGTGCAGGCTTCTTTCCAAAGGGCGAGTTGGGCCCCACAGCATCATGCTTCCAGCTCTTTGGGAAGCTAAGAAACAACTCGCTCTGCACAGTGCTCTTACAGCCTACCGGGAACATGTCTTCCAAAGGCCTGTGAAACGCAGTTTCTTTGCAGGCCTGATCTGGCTGAAGTAGGACTTCTGCTCTGGGTGTGCTACTTTGCCCTAGAGCTGAAAGGCACAACGTGCAGGCTTCTTTCCAAAGGGCGAGTTGGGCCCCACAGCATCTTGCTTCCAGCTCTTTGGGAAGCTAAGAAACAACTCGCTCTGCACAGTGCTCTTACAGCCTACCGGGAACATGTCTTCCAAAGGCCTGTGAAATGCAGTTTCTTTGCAGGCCTGATCTGGCTGAAGTAGGACTTCTGCTCTGGGTGTGCTACTTTGCCCTAGAGCTGAAAGGCACAACGTGCAGGCTTCTTTCCAAAGGGCGAGTTGGGCCCCACAGCATCTTGCTTCCAGCTCTTTGGGAAGCTAAGAAACAACTCGATCTGCACAGTGCTCTTACAGCCTACCGGGAACATGTCTTCCAAAGGCCTGTGAAACGCAGTTTCTTGGCAGGCCTGATCTGGCTGAAGTAGGACTTCTGCTCTGGGTGTGCTACTTTGCCCTAGAGCTGAAAGGCACAACGTGCAGGCTTCTTTCCAAAGGGCGAGTTGGGCCCCACAGCATCTTGCTTCCAGCTCTTTGGGAAGCTAAGAAACAACTCGCTCTGCACAGTGCTCTTACAGCCTAGGGGGAACATCTCTTCCAAAGGCCTGTGAAACGCAGTTTCTTTGCAGGCCTGATCTGGCTGAAGTAGGACTTCTGCTCTGGGTGTGCTACTTTGCCCTAGAGCTGAAAGGCACAACGTGCAGGCTTCTTTCCAAAGGGCGAGTTGGGCCCCACAGCATCTTGCTTCCAGCTCTTTGGGAAGCTAAGAAACAACTCGCTCTGCACAGTGCTCTTACAGCCTAGTGGGAACATCTCTTCCAAAGGCCTGTGAAACGCAGTTTCTTTGCAGGCCTGATCTGGCTGAAGTAGGACTTCTGCTCTGGGTGTGCTACTTTGCCCTAGAGCTGAAAGGCACAACGTGCAGGCTTCTTTCCAAAGGGCGAGTTGGGCCCCACAGCATCTTGCTTCCAGCTCTTTGGTAAGCTAAGAAACAACTCGCTCTGCACAGTGCTCTTACAGCCTAGTGGAACCATCTCTTCCAAAGGCCTGTGAAACGCAGTTTCTTTGCAGGCCTGATCTGGCTGAAGTAGGACTTCTGCTCTGGGTGTGCTACTTTGCCCTAGAGCTGAAAGGCACAACGTGCAGGCTTCTTTCCAAAGGGCGAGTTGGGCCCCACAGCATCTTGCTTCCAGCTCTTTGGGAAGCTAAGAAACAACTCGCTCTGCACAGTGCTCTTACAGCCTACCGGGAACATGTCTTCCAAAGGCCTGTGAAACGCAGTTTCTTTGCAGGCCTGATCTGGCTGAAGTAGGACTTCTGCTCTGGGTGTGCTACTTTGCCCTAGAGCTGAAAGGCACAACGTGCAGGCTTCTTTCCAAAGGGCGAGTTGGGCCCCACAGCATCTTGCTTCCAGCTCTTTGGGAAGCTAAGAAACAACTCGCTCTGCACAGTGCTCTTACAGCCTACCGGGAACATGTCTTCCAAAGGCCTGTGAAACGCAGTTTCTTTGCAGGCCTGATCTGGCTGAAGTAGGACTTCTGCTCTGGGTGTGCTACTTTGCCCTAGAGCTGAAAGGCACAACGTGCAGGCTTCTTTCCAAAGGGCGAGTTGGGCCCCACAGCATCTTGCTTCCAGCTCTTTGGGAAGCTAAGAAACAACTCGCTCTGCACAGTGCTCTTACAGCCTACCGGGAACATGTCTTCCAAAGGCCTGTGAAACGCAGTTTCTTTGCAGGCCTGATCTGGCTGAAGTAGGACTTCTGCTCTGGGTGTGCTACTTTGCCCTAGAGCTGAAAGGCACAACGTGCAGGCTTCTTTCCAAAGGGCGAGTTGGGCCCCACAGCATCTTGCTTCCAGCTCTTTGGGAAGCTAAGAAACAACTCGCTCTGCACAGTGCTCTTACAGCCTACCGGGAACATGTCTTGCAAAGGCCTGTGAAACACAGTTTCTTTGCAGGCCTGATCTGGCTGAAGTTGGACTTCTGCTCTGGGTGTGCTACTTTGCCCTAGAGCTGAAAGGCACAACGTGCAGGCTTCTTTCCAAAGGGCGAGTTGGGCCCCACAGCATCTTGCTTCCAGCTCTTTGGGAAGCTAAGAAACAACTCGCTCTGCACAGTGCTCTTACAGCCTACCGGGAACATGTCTTCCAAAGGCCTGTGAAACGCAGTTTCTTTGCAGGCCTGATCTGGCTGAAGTAGGACTTCTGCTCTGGGTGTGCTACTTTGCCCTAGAGCTGAAAGGCACAACGTGCAGGCTTCTTTCCAAAGGGCGAGTTGGGCCCCACAGCATCTTGCTTCCAGCTCTTTGGGAAGCTAAGAAACAACTCGCTCTGCACAGTGCTCTTACAGCCTACCGGGAACATCTCTTCCAAAGGCCTGTGAAACGCAGTTTCTTTGCAGGCCTGATCTGGCTGAAGTAGGACTTCTGCTCTGGGTGTGCTACTTTGCCCTAGAGCTGAAAGGCACAACGTGCAGGCTTCTTTCCAAAGGGCGAGTTGGGCCCCACAGCATCTTGCTTCCAGCTCTTTGGGAAGCTAAGAAACAACTCACTCTGCACCGTGCTCTTACAGCTTACCGGGAACATGTCTTCCAAAGGCTTGTGAAACGCAGTTTCTTTGCAGGCCTGATCTGGCTGAAGTAGGACTTCTGCTTTGGGTGTGCTACTTTGCCCTAGAGCTGAAAGGCACAACGTGCAGCCTTCTTTCCAAAGGGCGAGTTGGGCCCCACAGCATCTTGCTTCCAGCTCTTTGGGAAGCTAAGAAACAACTCGCTCTGCACAGTGCTCTTACAGCCTACCGGGAACATGTCTTCCAAAGGCCTGTGAAACGCAGTTTCTTTGCAGGCCTGATCTGGCTGAAGTAGGACTTCTGCTCTGGGTGTGCTCCTTTGCCCTAGAGCTGAAAGGCACAACGTGCAGGCTTCTTTCCAAAGGGCGAGTTGGGCCCCACAGCATCTTGCTTCCAGCTCTTTGGGAAGCTAAGAAACAACTCGCTCTGCACAGTGCTCTTACAGCCTACCGGGAACATGTCTTCCAAAGGCCTGTGAAACGCAGTTTCTTTGCAGGCCTGATCTGGCTGAAGTAGGACTTCTGCTCTGGGTGTGCCACTTTGCCCTAGAGCTGAAAGGCACAACGTGCAGGCTTCTTTCCAAAGGGCGAGTTGGGCCCCACAGCATCTTGCTTCCAACTCTTTGGGAAGCTAAGAAACAACTCGCTCTGCACAGTGCTCTTACAGCCTACCGGGAACATGTCTTCCAAAGGCCTGTGAAACGCAGTTTCTTGGCAGGCCTGATCTGGCTGAAGTAGGACTTCTGCTCTGGGTGTGCTACTTTGCCCTAGAGCTGAAAGGCACAACGTGCAGGCTTCTTTCCAAAGGGCGAGTTGGGCCCCACAGCATCTTGCTTCCAGCTCTTTGGGAAGCTAAGAAACAACTCGCTCTGCACAGTGCTCTTACAGCCTAGTGGGAACATCTCTTCCAAAGGCCTGTGAAACGCAGTTTCTTTGCAGGCCTGATCTGGCTGAAGTAGGACTTCTGCTCTGGGTGTGCTACTTTGCCCTAGAGCTGAAAGGCACAACGTGCTGGCTTCTTTCCAAAGGGCGAGTTGGGCCCCACAGCATCTTGCTTCCAGCTCTTTGGGAAGCTAAGAAACAACTCGCTCTGCACAGTGCTCTTACAGCCTACCGGGAACATGTCTTGCAAAGGCCTGTGAAACACAGTTTCTTTGCAGGCCTGATCTGGCTGAAGCAGGACTTCTGCTCTTGGTGTGCTACTTTGCCCTAGAGCTGAAAGGCACAACGTGCAGGCTTCTTTCCAAAGGGCGAGTTGGGCCCCACAGCATCTTGCTTCCAGCTCTTTGGGAAGCTAAGAAACAACTCGCTCTGCACAGTGCTCTTACAGCCTACCGGGAACATGTCTTCCAAAGGCCTGTGAAACGCAGTTTCTGTGCAGGCCTGATCTGCCTGAAGTAGGACTTCTGCTCTGGGTGTGCTACTTTGCCCTAGAGCTGAAAGGCACAACGTGCAGGCTTCTTTCCAAAGGGCGAGTTGGGCCCCACAGCATCTTGCTTCCAGCTCTTTGGGAAGCTAAGAAACAACTCGCTCTGCACAGTGCTCTTACAGCCTACCGGGAACATCTCTTCCAAAGGCCTGTGAAACGCAGTTTCTTTGCAGGCCTGATCTGGCTGAAGTAGGACTTCTGCTCTGGGTGTGCTACTTTGCCCTAGAGCTGAAAGGCACAACGTGCAGGCTTCTTTCCAAAGGGCGAGTTGGGCCCCACAGCATCTTGCTTCCAGCTCTTTGGGAAGCTAAGAAACAACTCGCTCTGCACAGTGCTCTTACAGCCTAGTGGGAACATGTCTTCCAAAGGCCTGTGAAACGCAGTTTCTTTGCAGGCCTGATCTGGCTGAAGTAGGACTTCTGCTCTGGGTGTGCTACTTTGCCCTAGAGCTGAAAGGCACAACGTGCAGGCTTCTTTCCAAAGGGCGAGTTGGGCCCCACAGCATCATGCTTCCAGCTCTTTGGGAAGCTAAGAAACAACTCGCTCTGCACAGTGCTCTTACAGCCTACCGGGAACATGTCTTCCAAAGGCCTGTGAAACGCAGTTTCTTTGCAGGCCTGATCTGGCTGAAGTAGGACTTCTGCTCTGGGTGTGCTACTTTGCCCTAGAGCTGAAAGGCACAACGTGCAGGCTTCTTTCCAAAGGGCGAGTTGGGCCCCACAGCATCTTGCTTCCAGCTCTTTGGGAAGCTAAGAAACAACTCGCTCTGCACAGTGCTCTTACAGCCTACCGGGAACATGTCTTCCAAAGGCCTGTGAAATGCAGTTTCTTTGCAGGCCTGATCTGGCTGAAGTAGGACTTCTGCTCTGGGTGTGCTACTTTGCCCTAGAGCTGAAAGGCACAACGTGCAGGCTTCTTTCCAAAGGGCGAGTTGGGCCCCACAGCATCTTGCTTCCAGCTCTTTGGGAAGCTAAGAAACAACTCGATCTGCACAGTGCTCTTACAGCCTACCGGGAACATGTCTTCCAAAGGCCTGTGAAACGCAGTTTCTTGGCAGGCCTGATCTGGCTGAAGTAGGACTTCTGCTCTGGGTGTGCTACTTTGCCCTAGAGCTGAAAGGCACAACGTGCAGGCTTCTTTCCAAAGGGCGAGTTGGGCCCCACAGCATCTTGCTTCCAGCTCTTTGGGAAGCTAAGAAACAACTCGCTCTGCACAGTGCTCTTACAGCCTAGGGGGAACATCTCTTCCAAAGGCCTGTGAAACGCAGTTTCTTTGCAGGCCTGATCTGGCTGAAGTAGGACTTCTGCTCTGGGTGTGCTACTTTGCCCTAGAGCTGAAAGGCACAACGTGCAGGCTTCTTTCCAAAGGGCGAGTTGGGCCCCACAGCATCTTGCTTCCAGCTCTTTGGGAAGCTAAGAAACAACTCGCTCTGCACAGTGCTCTTACAGCCTAGTGGGAACATCTCTTCCAAAGGCCTGTGAAACGCAGTTTCTTTGCAGGCCTGATCTGGCTGAAGTAGAACTTCTGCTCTGGGTGTGCTACTTTGCCCTAGAGCTGAAAGGCACAATGTGCAGGCTTCTTTCCAAAGGGCGAGTTGGGCCCCACAGCATCTTGCTTCCAGCTCTTTGGGAAGCTAAGAAACAACTCACTCTGCACCGTGCTCTTACAGCTTACCGGGAACATGTCTTCCAAAGGCTTGTGAAACGCAGTTTCTTTGCAGGCCTGATCTGGCTGAAGTAGGACTTCTGCTCTGGGTGTGCTACTTTGCCCTAGAGCTGAAAGGCACAACGTGCAGCCTTCTTTCCAAAGGGCGAGTTGGGCCCCACAGCATCTTGCTTCCAGCTCTTTGGGAAGCTAAGAAACAACTCGCTCTGCACAGTGCTCTTACAGCCTACCGGGAACATGTCTTCCAAAGGCCTGTGAAACGCAGTTTCTTTGCAGGCCTGATCTGGCTGAAGTAGGACTTCTGCTCTGGGTGTGCTCCTTTGCCCTAGAGCTGAAAGGCACAACGTGCAGGCTTCTTTCCAAAGGGCGAGTTGGGCCCCACAGCATCTTGCTTCCAGCTCTTTGGGAAGCTAAGAAACAACTCGCTCTGCACAGTGCTCTTACAGCCTACCGGGAACATGTCTTCCAAAGGCCTGTGAAACGCAGTTTCTTTGCAGGCCTGATCTGGCTGAAGTAGGACTTCTGCTCTGGGTGTGCCACTTTGCCCTAGAGCTGAAAGGCACAACGTGCAGGCTTCTTTCCAAAGGGCGAGTTGGGCCCCACAGCATCTTGCTTCCAACTCTTTGGGAAGCTAAGAAACAACTCGCTCTGCACAGTGCTCTTACAGCCTACCGGGAACATGTCTTCCAAAGGCCTGTGAAACGCAGTTTCTTGGCAGGCCTGATCTGGCTGAAGTAGGACTTCTGCTCTGGGTGTGCTACTTTGCCCTAGAGCTGAAAGGCACAACGTGCAGGCTTCTTTCCAAAGGGCGAGTTGGGCCCCACAGCATCTTGCTTCCAGCTCTTTGGGAAGCTAAGAAACAACTCGCTCTGCACAGTGCTCTTACAGCCTAGTGGGAACATCTCTTCCAAAGGCCTGTGAAACGCAGTTTCTTTGCAGGCCTGATCTGGCTGAAGTAGGACTTCTGCTCTGGGTGTGCTACTTTGCCCTAGAGCTGAAAGGCACAACGTGCTGGCTTCTTTCCAAAGGGCGAGTTGGGCCCCACAGCATCTTGCTTCCAGCTCTTTGGGAAGCTAAGAAACAACTCGCTCTGCACAGTGCTCTTACAGCCTACCGGGAACATGTCTTGCAAAGGCCTGTGAAACACAGTTTCTTTGCAGGCCTGATCTGGCTGAAGCAGGACTTCTGCTCTTGGTGTGCTACTTTGCCCTAGAGCTGAAAGGCACAACGTGCAGGCTTCTTTCCAAAGGGCGAGTTGGGCCCCACAGCATCTTGCTTCCAGCTCTTTGGGAAGCTAAGAAACAACTCGCTCTGCACAGTGCTCTTACAGCCTACCGGGAACATGTCTTCCAAAGGCCTGTGAAACGCAGTTTCTGTGCAGGCCTGATCTGCCTGAAGTAGGACTTCTGCTCTGGGTGTGCTACTTTGCCCTAGAGCTGAAAGGCACAACGTGCAGGCTTCTTTCCAAAGGGCGAGTTGGGCCCCACAGCATCTTGCTTCCAGCTCTTTGGGAAGCTAAGAAACAACTCGCTCTGCACAGTGCTCTTACAGCCTACCGGGAACATCTCTTCCAAAGGCCTGTGAAACGCAGTTTCTTTGCAGGCCTGATCTGGCTGAAGTAGGACTTCTGCTCTGGGTGTGCTACTTTGCCCTAGAGCTGAAAGGCACAACGTGCAGGCTTCTTTCCAAAGGGCGAGTTGGGCCCCACAGCATCTTGCTTCCAGCTCTTTGGGAAGCTAAGAAACAACTCGCTCTGCACAGTGCTCTTACAGCCTAGTGGGAACATGTCTTCCAAAGGCCTGTGAAACGCAGTTTCTTTGCAGGCCTGATCTGGCTGAAGTAGGACTTCTGCTCTGGGTGTGCTACTTTGCCCTAGAGCTGAAAGGCACAACGTGCAGGCTTCTTTCCAAAGGGCGAGTTGGGCCCCACAGCATCATGCTTCCAGCTCTTTGGGAAGCTAAGAAACAACTCGCTCTGCACAGTGCTCTTACAGCCTACCGGGAACATGTCTTCCAAAGGCCTGTGAAACGCAGTTTCTTTGCAGGCCTGATCTGGCTGAAGTAGGACTTCTGCTCTGGGTGTGCTACTTTGCCCTAGAGCTGAAAGGCACAACGTGCAGGCTTCTTTCCAAAGGGCGAGTTGGGCCCCACAGCATCTTGCTTCCAGCTCTTTGGGAAGCTAAGAAACAACTCGCTCTGCACAGTGCTCTTACAGCCTACCGGGAACATGTCTTCCAAAGGCCTGTGAAATGCAGTTTCTTTGCAGGCCTGATCTGGCTGAAGTAGGACTTCTGCTCTGGGTGTGCTACTTTGCCCTAGAGCTGAAAGGCACAACGTGCAGGCTTCTTTCCAAAGGGCGAGTTGGGCCCCACAGCATCTTGCTTCCAGCTCTTTGGGAAGCTAAGAAACAACTCGATCTGCACAGTGCTCTTACAGCCTACCGGGAACATGTCTTCCAAAGGCCTGTGAAACGCAGTTTCTTGGCAGGCCTGATCTGGCTGAAGTAGGACTTCTGCTCTGGGTGTGCTACTTTGCCCTAGAGCTGAAAGGCACAACGTGCAGGCTTCTTTCCAAAGGGCGAGTTGGGCCCCACAGCATCTTGCTTCCAGCTCTTTGGGAAGCTAAGAAACAACTCGCTCTGCACAGTGCTCTTACAGCCTAGTGGGAACATCTCTTCCAAAGGCCTGTGAAACGCAGTTTCTTTGCAGGCCTGATCTGGCTGAAGTAGGACTTCTGCTCTGGGTGTGCTACTTTGCCCTAGAGCTGAAAGGCACAACGTGCAGGCTTCTTTCCAAAGGGCGAGTTGGGCCCCACAGCATCTTGCTTCCAGCTCTTTGGGAATCTAAGAAACAACTCGCTCTGCACAGTGCTCTTACAGCCTAGTGGGAACATCTCTTCCAAACGCCTGTGAAACGCAGTTTCTTTGCAGGCCTGATCTGGCTGAAGTAGGACTTCTGCTCTGGGTGTACTACTTTGCCCTAGAGCTGAAAGGCACAACGTGCAGGCTTCTTTCCAAAGGGCGATTTGGGCCCCACAGCATCTTGCTTCCAGCTCTTTGGGAAGCTAAGAAACAACTCGCTCTGCACAGTGCTCTTACAGCCTAGTGGGAACATCTCTTCCAAAGGCCTGTGAAACGCAGTTTCTTTGCAGGCCTGATCTGGCTGAAGTAGGACTTCTGCTCTGGGTGTGCTACTTTGCCCTAGAGCTGAAAGGCACAACGTGCAGGCTTCTTTCCAAAGGGCGAGTTGGGCCCCACAGCATCTTGCTTCCAGCTCTTTGGGAAGCTAAGAAACAACTCGCTCTGCACAGTGCTCTTACAGCTTACCGGGAACATGTCTTCCAAAGGCCTGTGAAATGCAGTTTCTTTGCAGGCCTGATCTGGCTGAAGTAGGACTTCTGCTCTGGGTGTGCTACTTTGCCCTAGAGCTGAAAGGCACAACGTGCAGGCTTCTTTCCAAAGGGCGAGTTGGGCCCCACAGCATCTTGCTTCCAGCTCTTTGGGAAGCTAAGAAAGAACTCGCTCTGAACAGTGCTCTTACAGCCTACCGGGAACATGTCTTCCAAAGGCCTGTGAAACGCAGTTTCTTGGCAGGCCTGATCTGGCTGAAGTAGGACTTCTGCTCTGGGTGTGCTACTTTGCCCTAGAGCTGAAAGGCACAACGTGCAGGCTTCTTTCCAAAGGGCGAGTTCGGCCCCACAGCATCTTGCTTCCAGCTCTTTGGGAAGCTAAGAAACAACTCGCTCTGCACAGTGCTCTTACAGCCTACCCGGAACATCTCTTCCAAAGGCCAGTGAAACGCAGTTTCTTTGCAGGCCTGATCTGGCTGAAGTAGGACTTCTGCTCTGGGTGTGCTACTTTGCCCTAGAGCTGAAAGGCACAACGTGCAGGCTTCTTTCCAAAGGGCGAGTTGGGCCCCACAGCATCTTGCTTCCAGCTCTTTGGGAAGCTAAGAAACAACTCGCTCTGCACAGTGCTCTTACAGCCTAGTGGGAACATCTCTTCCAAAGGCCTGTGAAACGCAGTTTCTTTGCAGGCCTGATCTGGCTGAAGTAGGACTTCTGCTCTGGGTGTGCTACTTTGCCCTAGAGCTGAAAGGCACAACGTGCAGGCTTCTTTCCAAAGGGCGATTTGGGCCCCACAGCATCTTGCTTCCAGCTCTTTGGGAAGCTAAGAAACAACTCGCTCTGCACAGTGCTCTTACAGCCTAGTGGGAACATCTCTTCCAAAGGCCTGTGAAACGCAGTTTCTTTGCAGGCCTGATCTGGCTGAAGTAGGACTTCTGCTCTGGGTGTGCTACTTTGCCCTAGAGCTGAAAGGCACAACGTGCAGGCTTCTTTCCAAAGGGCGAGTTGGGCCCCACAGCATCTTGCTTCCAGCTCTTTGGGAAGCTAAGAAACAACTCGCTCTGCACAGTGCTCTTACAGCCTACCGGGAACATGTCTTGCAAAGGCCTGTGAAACACAGTTTCTTTGCAGGCCTGATCTGGCTGAAGTAGGACTTCTGCTCTGGGTGTGCTACTTTGCCCTAGAGCTGAAAGGCACAACGTGCAGGCTTCTTTCCAAAGGGCGAGTTGGGCCCCACAGCATCTTGCTTCCAGCTCTTTGGGAAGCTAAGAAACAACTCGCTCTGCACAGTGCTCTTACAGCCTAGTGGGAACATCTCTTCCAAAGGCCTGTGAAACGCAGTTTCTTTGCAGGCCTGATCTGGCTGAAGTAGGACTTCTGCTCTGGGTGTGCTACTTTGCCCTAGAGCTGAAAGGCACAACGTGCAGGCTTCTTTCCAAAGGGCGAGTTGGGCCCCACAGCATCTTGCTTCCAGCTCTTTGGGAAGCTAAGAAACAACTCGCTCTGCACAGTGCTCTTACAGCCTAGTGGGAACATCTCTTCCAAAGGCCTGTGAAACGCAGTTTCTTTGCAGGCCTGATCTGGCTGAAGTAGGACTTCTGCTCTGGGTGTGCTACTTTGCCCTAGAGCTGAAAGGCACAACGTGCAGGCTTCTTTCCAAAGGGCGAGTTGGGCCCCACAGCATCTTGCTTCCAGCTCTTTGGTAAGCTAAGAAACAACTCGCTCTGCACAGTGCTCTTACAGCCTAGTGGAACCATCTCTTCCAAAGGCCTGTGAAACGCAGTTTCTTTGCAGGCCTGATCTGGCTGAAGTAGGACTTCTGCTCTGGGTGTGCTACTTTGCCCTAGAGCTGAAAGGCACAACGTGCAGGCTTCTTTCCAAAGGGCGAGTTGGGCCCCACAGCATCTTGCTTCCAGCTCTTTGGGAAGCTAAGAAACAACTCGCTCTGCACAGTGCTCTTACAGCCTACCGGGAACATGTCTTGCAAAGGCCTGTGAAACACAGTTTCTTTGCAGGCCTGATCTGGCTGAAGTAGGACTTCTGCTCTGGGTGTGCTACTTTGCCCTAGAGCTGAAAGGCACAACGTGCAGGCTTCTTTCCAAAGGGCGAGTTGGGCCCCACAGCATCTTGCTTCCAGCTCTTTGGGAAGCTAAGAAACAACTCGCTCTGCACAGTGCTCTTACAGCCTAGTGGGAACATCTCTTCCAAAGGCCTGTGAAACGCAGTTTCTTTGCAGGCCTGATCTGGCTGAAGTAGGACTTCTGCTCTGGGTGTGCTACTTTGCCCTAGAGCTGAAAGGCACAACGTGCAGGCTTCTTTCCAAAGGGCGAGTTGGGCCCCACAGCATCATGCTTCCAGCTCTTTGGGAAGCTAAGAAACAACTCGCTCTGCACAGTGCTCTTACAGCCTACCGGGAACATGACTTCCAAAGGCCTGTGAAACGCAGTTTCTTTGCAGGTCTGATCTGGCTGAAGTAGGACTTCTGCTCTGGGTGTGCTACTTTGCCCTAGAGCTGAAAGGCACAACGTGCAGGCTTCTTTCCAAAGGGCGAGTTGGGCCCCACAGCATCTTGCTTCCAGCTCTTTGGGAAGCTAAGAAACAACTCGCTCTGCACAGTGCTCTTACAGCCTACCGGGAACATGTCTTCCAAAGGCCTGTGAAATGCAGTTTCTTTGCAGGCCTGATCTGGCTGAAGTAGGACTTCTGCTCTGGGTGTGCTACTTTGCCCTAGAGCTGAAAGGCACAACGTGCAGGCTTCTTTCCAAAGGGCGAGTTGGGCCCCACAGCATCTTGCTTCCAGCTCTTTGGGAAGCTAAGAAACAACTCGATCTGCACAGTGCTCTTACAGCCTACCGGGAACATGTCTTCCAAAGGCCTGTGAAACGCAGTTTCTTGGCAGGCCTGATCTGGCTGAAGTAGGACTTCTGCTCTGGGTGTGCTACTTTGCCCTAGAGCTGAAAGGCACAACGTGCAGGCTTCTTTCCAAAGGGCGAGTTGGGCCCCACAGCATCTTGCTTCCAGCTCTTTGGGAAGCTAAGAAACAACTCGCTCTGCACAGTGCTCTTACAGCCTAGTGGGAACATCTCTTCCAAAGGCCTGTGAAACGCAGTTTCTTTGCAGGCCTGATCTGGCTGAAGTAGGACTTCTGCTCTGGGTGTGCTACTTTGCCCTAGAGCTGAAAGGCACAACGTGCAGGCTTCTTTCCAAAGGGCGAGTTGGGCCCCACAGCATCTTGCTTCCAGCTCTTTGGTAAGCTAAGAAACAACTCGCTCTGCACAGTGCTCTTACAGCCTAGTGGAACCATCTCTTCCAAAGGCCTGTGAAACGCAGTTTCTTTGCAGGCCTGATCTGGCTGAAGTAGGACTTCTGCTCTGGGTGTGCTACTTTGCCCTAGAGCTGAAAGGCACAACGTGCAGGCTTCTTTCCAAAGGGCGAGTTGGGCCCCACAGCATCTTGCTTCCAGCTCTTTGGGAAGCTAAGAAACAACTCGCTCTGCACAGTGCTCTTACAGCCTACGGGGAACATGTCTTCCATAGGCCTGTGAAACGCAGTTTCTTTGCAGGCCTGATCTGGCTGAAGTAGGACTTCTGCTCTGGGTGTGCTACTTTGCCCTAGAGCTGAAAGGCACAACGTGCAGGCTTCTTTCCAAAGGGCGAGTTGGGCCCCACAGCATCTTGCTTCCAGCTCTTTGGGAAGCTAAGAAACAACTCGCTCTGCACAGTGCTCTTACAGCCTACCGGGAACATGTCTTCCAAAGGCCTGTGAAACGCAGTTTCTTTGCAGGCCTGATCTGGCTGAAGTAGGACTTCTGCTCTGGGTGTGCTACTTTGCCCTAGAGCTGAAAGGCACAACGTGCAGGCTTCTTTCCAAAGGGCGAGTTGGGCCCCACAGCATCTTGCTTCCAGCTCTTTGGGAAGCTAAGAAACAACTCGCTCTGCACAGTGCTCTTACAGCCTACCGGGAACATGTCTTCCAAAGGCCTGTGAAACGCAGTTTCTTTGCAGGCCTGATATGGCTGAAGTAGGACTTCTGCTCTGGGTGTGCTACTTTGCCCTAGAGCTGAAAGGCACAACGTGCAGGCTTCTTTCCAAAGGGCGAGTTGGGCCCCACAGCATCTTGCTTCCAGCTCTTTGGGAAGCTAAGAAACAACTCGCTCTGCACAGTGCTCTTACAGCCTACCGGGAACATGTCTTCCAAAGGCCTGTGAAACGCAGTTTCTTTGCAGGCCTGATCTGGCTGAAGTAGGACTTCTGCTCTGGGTGTGCTACTTTGCCCTAGAGCTGAAAGGCACAACGTGCAGGCTTCTTTCCAAAGGGCGAGTTGGGCCCCACAGCATCTTGCTTCCAGCTCTTTGGGAATCTAAGAAACAACTCGCTCTGCACAGTGCTCTTACAGCCTAGTGGGAACATGTCTTCCAAAGGCCTGTGAAACGCAGTTTCTTTGCAGGCCTGATCTGGCTGAAGTAGGACTTCTGCTCTGGGTGTGCTACTTTGCCCTAGAGCTGAAAGGCACAACGTGCAGGCTTCTTTCCAAAGGGCGAGTTGGGCCCCACAGCATCTTGCTTCCAGCTCTTTGGGAAGCTAAGAAACAACTCGCTCTGCACAGTGCTCTTACAGCCTACCGGGAACATGTCTTCCAAAGGCCTGTGAAACGCAGTTTCTTTGCAGGCCTGATCTGGCTGAAGTAGGACTTCTGCTCTGGGTGTGCTACTTTGCCCTAGAGCTGAAAGGCACAACGTGCAGGCTTCTTTCCAAAGGGCGAGTTGGGCCCCACAGCATCTTGCTTCCAGCTCTTTGGGAAGCTAAGAAACAACTCGCTCTGCACAGTGCTCTTACAGCCTACCGGGAACATGTCTTCCAAAGGCCTGTGAAACGCAGTTTCTTTGCAGGCCTGATCTGGCTGAAGTAGGACTTCTGCTCTGGGTGTGCTACTTTGCCCTAGAGCTGAAAGGCACAACGTGCAGGCTTCTTTCCAAAGGGCGAGTTGGGCCCCACAGCATCTTGCTTCCAGCTCTTTGGGAAGCTAAGAAACAACTCGCTCTGCACAGTGCTCTTACAGCCTACCGGGAACATGTCTTCCAAAGGCCTGTGAAACGCAGTTTCTTTGCAGGCCTGATCTGGCTGAAGTAGGACTTCTGCTCTGGGTGTGCTACTTTGCCCTAGAGCTGAAAGGCACAACGTGCAGGCTTCTTTCCAAAGGGCGAGTTGGGCCCCACAGCATCTTGCTTCCAGCTCTTTGGGAATCTAAGAAACAACTCGCTCTGCACAGTGCTCTTACAGCCTAGTGGGAACATCTCTTCCAAACGCCTGTGAAACGCAGTTTCTTTGCAGGCCTGATCTGGCTGAAGTAGGACTTCTGCTCTGGGTGTGCTACTTTGCCCTAGAGCTGAAAGGCACAACGTGCAGGCTTCTTTCCAAAGGGCGATTTGGGCCCCACAGCATCTTGCTCCCAGCTCTTTGGGAAGCTAAGAAACAACTCGCTCTGCACAGTGCTCTTACAGCCTAGTGGGAACATCTCTTCCAAAGGCCTGTGAAACGCAGTTTCTTTGCAGGCCTGATCTGGCTGAAGTAGGACTTCTGCTCTGGGTGTGCTACTTTGCCCTAGAGCTGAAAGGCACAACGTGCAGGCTTCTTTCCAAAGGGCGAGTTGGGCCCCACAGCATCTTGCTTCCAGCTCTTTGGGAAGCTAAGAAACAACTCGCTCTGCACAGTGCTCTTACAGCTTACCGGGAACATGTCTTCCAAAGGCCTGTGAAACGCAGTTTCTTTGCAGGCCTGATCTGGCTGAAGTAGGACTTCTGCTCTGGGTGTGCTACTTTGCCCTAGAGCTGAAAGGCACAACGTGCAGGCTTCTTTCCAAAGGGCGAGTTGGGCCCCACAGCATCTTGCTTCCAGCTCTTTGGGAAGCTAAGAAAGAACTCGCTCTGAACAGTTCTCTTACAGCCTACCGGGAACATCTCTTCCAAAGGCCTGTGAAACGCAGTTTCTTGGCAGGCCTGATCTGGCTGAAGTAGGACTTCTGCTCTGGGTGTGCTACTTTGCCCTAGAGCTGAAAGGCACAACGTGCAGGCTTCTTTCCAAAGGGCGAGTTCGGCCCCACAGCATCTTGCTTCCAGCTCTTTGGGAAGCTAAGAAACAACTCGCTCTGCACAGTGCTCTTACAGCCTACCGGGAACATCTCTTCCAAAGGCCTGTGAAACGCAGTTTCTTTGCAGGCCTGATCTGGCTGAAGTAGGACTTCTGCTCTGGGTGTGCTACTTTGCCCTAGAGCTGAAAGGCACAACGTGCAGGCTTCTTTCCAAAGGGCGAGTTGGGCCCCACAGCATCTTGCTTCCAGCTCTTTGGGAAGCTAAGAAACAACTCGCTCTGCACAGTGCTCTTACAGCCTAGTGGGAACATCTCTTCCAAAGGCCTGTGAAACGCAGTTTCTTTGCAGGCCTGATCTGGCTGAAGTAGGACTTCTGCTCTGGGTGTGCTACTTTGCCCTAGAGCTGAAAGGCACAACGTGCAGGCTTCTTTCCAAAGGGCGAGTTGGGCCCCACAGCATCTTGCTTCCAGCTCTTTGCGAAGCTAAGAAACAACTCGCTCTGCACAGTGCTCTTACAGCCTACCGGGAACATGTCTTCCAAAGGCCTGTGAAACGCAGTTTCTTTGCAGGCCTGATCTGGCTGAAGTAGGACTTCTGCTCTGGGTGTGCTACTTTGCCCTAGAGCTGAAAGGCACAACGTGCAGGCTTCTTTCCAAAGGGCGAGTTGGGCCCCACAGCATCTTGCTTCCAGCTCTTTGGGAAGCTAAGAAACAACTCGCTCTGCACAGTGCTCTTACAGCCTACCGGGAACATGTCTTCCAAAGGCCTGTGAAACGCAGTTTCTTTGCAGGCCTGATCTGGCTGAAGTAGGACTTCTGCTCTGGGTGTGCCACTTTGCCCTAGAGCTGAAAGGCACAACGTGCAGGCTTCTTTCCAAAGGGCGAATTGGGCCCCACAGCATCTTGCTTCCAACTCTTTGGGAAGCTAAGAAACAACTCGCTCTGCACCGTGCTCTTACAGCCTACCGTGAACATGTCTTCCAAAGGCCCTTGAAACGCAGTTTCTGTGCAGGCCTGATCTGGCTGAAGTAGGACTTCTGCTCTGGGTGTGCTACTTTGCCCTAGAGCTGAAAGGCACAACGTGCAGGCTTCTTTCCAAAGGGCGAGTTGGGCCCCACAGCATCTTGCTTCCAGCTCTTTGGGAAGCTAAGAAACAACTCGCTCTGCACAGTGCTCTTACAGCCTAGTGGGAACATCTCTTCCAAAGGCCTGTGAAACGCAGTTTCTTTGCAGGCCTGATCTGGCTGAAGTAGGACTTCTGCTCTGGGTGTGCTACTTTGCCCTAGAGCTAAAAGGCACAACGTGCAGGCTTCTTTCCAAAGGGCGAGTTGGGCCCCACAGCATCTTGCTTCCAGCTCTTTGGGAAGCTAAGAAACAACTCGCTCTGCACAGTGCTCTCACAGCCTACCGGGAACATGTCTTGCAAAGGCCTGTGAAACACAGTTTCTTTGCAGGCCTGATCTGGCTGCAGCAGGACTTCTGCTCTGGGTGTGCTACTTTGCCCTAGAGCTGAAAGGCACAACGTGCAGGCTTCTTTCCAAAGGGCGAGTTGGGCCCCACAGCATCTTGCTTCCAGCTCTTTGGGAAGCTAAGAAACAACTCGCTCTGCACAGTGCTCTTACAGCCTACCGGGAACATGTCTTCCAAAGGCCTGTGAAACGCAGTTTCTGTGCAGGCCTGATCTGGCTGAAGTAGGACTTCTGCTCTGGGTGTGCTACTTTGCCCTAGTTCTGAAAGGCACAACGTGCAGGCTTCTTTCCAAAGGGCGAGTTGGGCCCCACAGCATCATGCTTCCAGCACTTTGGGAAGCTAAGAAACAACTCGCTCTGCACAGTGCTCTTACAGCCTACCGGGAACATGTCTTCCAAAGGCTTGTGAAACGCAGTTTCTTTGCAGGCCTGATCTGGCTGAAGTAGGACTTCTGCTCTGGGTGTGCTACTTTGCCCTAGAGCTGAAAGGCACAACGTGCAGGCTTCTTTCCAAAGGGCGAGTTGGGCCCCACAGCATCTTGCTTCCAGCTCTTTGGGAAGCTAAGAAACAACTCGCTCTGCACAGTGCTCTTACAGCCTACCGGGAACATGTCTTCCAAAGGCCTGCGAAACGCAGTTTCTGTGCAGGCCTGATCTGGCTGAAGTAGGACTTCTGCTCTGGGTGTGCTACTTTGCCCTAGAGCTGAAAGGCACAACGTGCAGGCTTCTTTCCAAAGGGCGAGTTGGGCCCCACAGCATCTTGCTTCCAGCTCTTTGGGAAGCTAAGAAACAACTCGCTCTGCACAGTGCTCTTACAGCCTAGGGGGAACATCTCTTCCAAAGGCCTGTGAAATGCAGTTTCTTTGCAGGCCTGATCTGGCTGAAGTAGGACTTCTGCTCTGGGTGTGCTACTTTGCCCTAGAGCTGAAAGACACAACGTGCAGGCTTCTTTCCAAAGGGCGAGTTGGGCCCCACAGCATCTTGCTTCCAGCTCTTTGGGAAGCTAAGAAACAACTCGCTCTGCACAGTGCTCTTAAAGCCTAGTGGGACCATCTCTTCCAAAGGCCTGTGAAACGCAGTTTCTTTGCAGGCCTGATCTGGCTGAAGTAGGACTTCTGCTCTGGGTGTGCTACTTTGCCCTAGAGCTGAAAGGCACAACGTGCAGGCTTCTTTCCAAAGGGTGAGTTGGGCCCCACAGCATCTTGCTTCCAGCTCTTTGGGAAGCTAAGAAACAACTCGCTCTGCACAGTGCTCTTACAGCCTACCGGGAACATGTCTTCCAAAGGCCTGTGAAACGCAGTTTCTTTGCAGGCCTGATATGGCTGAAGTAGGACTTCTGCTCTGGGTGTGCTACTTTGCCCTAGAGCTGAAAGGCACAACGTGCAGGCTTCTTTCCAAAGGGCGAGTTGGGCCCCACAGCATCTTGCATCCAGCTCTTTGGGAAGCTAAGAAACAACTCGCTCTGCACAGTGCTCTTACAGCCTACGGGGAACATGTCTTCCAAAGGCCTGTGAAACGCAGTTTCTTTGCAGGCCTGATCTGGCTGAAGTAGGACTTCTGCTCTGGGTGTGCTACTTTGCCCTAGAGCTGAAAGGCACAACGTGCAGGCTTCTTTCCAAAGGGCGAGTTGGGCCCCACAGCATCTTGCTTCCAGCTCTTTGGGAAGCTAAGAAACAACTCGCTCTGCACAGTGCTCTTACAGCCTAGTGGGAACATCTCTTCCAAAGGCCTGTGAAACGCAGTTTCTTTGCAGGCCTGATCTGGCTGAAGTAGGACTTCTGCTCTGGGTGTGCTACTTTGCCCTAGAGCTGAAAGGCACAACGTGCAGGCTTCTTTCCAAAGGGCGAGTTGGGCCCCACAGCATCTTGCTTCCAGCTCTTTGGGAAGCTAAGAAACAACTCGCTCTGCACAGTGCTCTTACAGCCTACCGGGAACATGTCTTCCAAAGGCCTGTGAAACGCAGTTTCTTTGCAGGCCTGATCTGGCTGAAGTAGGACTTCTGCTCTGGGTGTGCCACTTTGCCCTAGAGCTGAAAGGCACAACGTGCAGGCTTCTTTCCAAAGGGCGAGTTGGGCCCCACAGCATCTTGCTTCCAGCTCTTTGGGAAGCTAAGAAACAACTCGCTCTGCACAGTGCTCTTACAGCCTACCGGGAACATCTCTTCCAAAGGACTGTGAAACGCAGTTTCTGTGCAGGCCTGATCTGGCTGAAGTAGGACTTCTGCTCTGGGTGTGCTACTTTGCCCTAGAGCTGAAAGGCACAACGTGCAGGCTTCTTTCCAAAGGGCGAGTTGGGCCCCACAGCATCTTGCTTCCAGCTCTTTGGGAAGCTAAGAAACAACTCGCTCTGCACAGTGCTCTTACAACCTAGGGGGAACATCTCTTCCAAAGGCCTGTGAAACGCAGTTTCTTTGCAGGCCTGATCTGGCTGAAGTAGGACTTCTGCTCTGGGTGTGCTACTTTGCCCTAGAGCTGAAAGGCACAACGTGCAGGCTTCTTTCCAAAGGGCGAGTTGGGCCCCACAGCATCTTGCTTCCAGCTCTTTCGGAAGCTAAGAAACAACTCGCTCTGCACAGTGCTCTTACAGCCTACCGGGAACATCTCTTCCAAAGGCCTGTGAAACGCAATTTCTTTGCAGGCCTGATCTGGCTGAAGTAGGACTTCTGCTCTGGGTGTGCTACTTTGCCCTAGAGCTGAAAGGCACAACGTGCAGGCTTCTTTCCAAAGGGCGAGTTGGGCCCCACAGCATCTTGCTTCCAGCTCTTTGGGAAGCTAAGAAACAACTCGCTCTGCACAGTGCTCTTACAGCCTACGGGGAACATCTCTTCCAAAGGCCTGTGAAACGCAGTTTCTTTGCAGGCCTGATCCGGCTGAAGTAGGACTTCTGCTCTGGGTGTGCTACTTTGCCCTAGAGCTGAAAGGCACAACGTGCAGGCTTCTTTCCAAAGGGCGAGTTGGGCCCCACAGCATCTTGCTTCCAGCTCTTTGGGAAGCTAAGAAACAACTCGCTCTACACAGTGCTCTTACAGCCTACGGGGAACATGTCTTCCAAAGGCCTGTGAAACGCAGTTTCTTTGCAGGCCTGATCTGGCTGAAGTAGGACTTCTGCTCTGGGTGTGCTACTTTGCCCTAGAGCTGAAAGGCACAACGTGCAGGCTTCTTTCCAAAGGGCGAGTTGGGCCCCACAGCATCTTGCTTCCAGCTCTTTGGGAATCTAAGAAACAACTCGCTCTGCACAGTGCTCTTAAAGCCTAGTGGGACCATGTCTTCCAAATGTCTGGGAAACGCAGTTTCTTTGCAGGCCTGATCTGGCTGAAGTAGGACTTCTGCTCTGGGTGTGCTACTTTGCCCTAGAGCTGAAAGGCACAACGTGCAGGCTTCTTTCCAAAGGGCGAGTTGGGCCCCACAGCATCTTGCTTCCAGCTCTTTGGGAAGCTAAGAAACAACTCGCTCTGCACAGTGCTCTTACAGCCTACGGGGAACATGTCTTCCAAAGGCCTGTGAAACGCAGTTTCTTTGCAGGCCTGATCTGGCTGAAGTAGGACTTCTGCTCTGGGTGTGCTACTTTGCCCTAGAGCTGAAAGGCACAACGTGCAGGCTTCTTTCCAAAGGGCGAGTTGGGCCCCACAGCATCTTGCTTCCAGCTCTTTGCGAAGGTAAGAAGCAACTCGCTCTGCACAGTGCTCTTACAGCCTACCGGGAACATGTCTTCCAAAGGCCTGTGAAACGCAGTTTCTGTGCAGGCCTGATCTGGCTGAAGTAGGACTTCTGCTCTGGGTGTGCTACTTTGCCCTAGAGCTGAAAGGCACAACGTGCAGGCTTCTTTCCAAAGGGCGAGTTGGGCCCCACAGCATCTTGCTTCCAGCTCTTTGGGAAGCTAAGAAACAACTCGCTCTGCACAGTGCTCTTACAGCCTAGTGGGA
Source organism: Equus caballus (assembly GCF_041296265.1). NCBI lineage: Eukaryota > Metazoa > Chordata > Mammalia > Perissodactyla > Equidae > Equus > Equus caballus. Next base: position 26,790,943 of record NC_091687.1, read on the forward strand.
ACATCTCTTCCAAAGGCCTGTGAAACGCAGTTTCTTTGCAGGCCTGATCTGGCTGAAGTAGGACTTCTGCTCTGGGTGTGCTACTTTGCCCTAGAGCTGAAAGGCACAACGTGCAGGCTTCTTTCCAAAGGGCGAGTTGGGCCCCACAGCATCTTGCTTCCAGCTCTTTGGGAAGCTAAGAAACAACTCGCTCTGCACAGTGCTCTTACAGCCTACCGGGAACATGTCTTCCAAAGGCCTGTGAAACGCAGTTTCTTTGCAGGCCTGATCTGGCTGAAGTAGGACTTCTGCTCTGGGTGTGCTACTTTGCCCTAGAGCTGAAAGGCACAACGTGCAGGCTTCTTTCCAAAGGGCGTGTTCGGCCCCACAGCATCTTGCTTCCAGCTCTTTGGGAAGCTAAGAAACAACTCGCTCTGCACAGTGCTCTTACAGCCTACCCGGAACATCTCTTCCAAAGGCCAGTGAAACGCAGTTTCTTTGCAGGCCTGATCTGGCTGAAGTAGGACTTCTGCTCTGGGTGTGCTACTTTGCCCTAGAGCTGAAAGGCACAACGTGCAGGCTTCTTTCCAAAGGGCGAGTTGGGCCCCACAGCATCTTGCTTCCAGCTCTTTGGGAAGCTAAGAAACAACTCGCTCTGCACAGTGCTCTTACAGCCTACCGGGAACATGTCTTCCAAAGGCCTGTGAAACGCAGTTTCTTTGCAGGCCTGATCTGGCTGAAGAAGGACTTCTGCTCTGGGTGTGCTACTTTGCCCTAGAGCTGAAAGGCACAACGTGCAGGCTTCTTTCCAAAGGGCGAGTTGGGCCCCACAGCATCTTGCTTCCAGCTCTTTGGGAAGCTAAGAAACAACTCGCTCTGCACAGTGCTCTTACAGCCTAGTGGGACCACCTCTTCCAAAGGCCTGTGAAACGCAGTTTCTTTGCAGGCCTGATCTGGCTGAAGTAGGACTTCTGCTCTGGGTGTGCTACTTTGCCCTAGAGCTGAAAGGCACAACGTGCAGGCTTCTTTCCAAAGGGCGAGTTGGGCCCCACAGCATCTTGCTTCCAGCTCTTTGGGAAGCTAAGAAACAACTCGCTCTGCACAGTGCTCTTACAGCCTACCGGGAACATGTCTTCCAAAGGCCTGTGAAACGCAGTTTCTGTGCAGGCCTGATCTGGCTGAAGTAGGACTTCTGCTCTGGGTGTGCTACTTTGCCCTAGAGCTGAAAGGCACAACGTGCAGGCTTCTTTCCAAAGGGCGAGTTGGGCCCCACAGCATCTTGCTTCCAGCTCTTTGGGAAGCTAAGAAACAACTCGCTCTGCACAGTGCTCTTACAGCCTACCGGGAACATGTCTTCCAAAGGCCTGTGAAACGCAGTTTCTTTGCAGGCCTGATCTGGCTGAAGTAGGACTTCTGCTCTGGGTGTGCTACTTTGCCCTAGAGCTGAAAGGCACAACGTGCAGGCTTCTTTCCAAAGGGCGAGTTGGGCCCCACAGCATCTTGCTTCCAGCTCTTTGGGAAGCTAAGAAACAACTCGCTCTGCACAGTGCTCTTACAGCCTACCCGGAACATGTCTTCCAAAGGCCTGCAAAACGCAGTTTCTGTGCAGGCCTGATCTGGCTGAAGTAGGACTTCTGCTCTGGGTGTGCTACTTTGCCCTAGAGCTGAAAGGCACAACGTGCAGGCTTCTTTCCAAAGGGCGAGTTGGGCCCCACAGCATCTTGCTTCCAGCTCTTTGGGAAGCTAAGAAACAACTCGCGCTGCACAGTGCTCTTACAGCCTAGGGGGAACATCTCTTCCAAAGGCCTGTGAAACGCAGTTTCTTTGCAGGCCTGATCTGGCTGAGGTAGGACTTCTGCTCTGGGTGTGCTACTTTGCCCTAGAGCTGAAAGGCACAACGTGCAGGCTTCTTTCCAAAGGGTGAGTTGGGCCCCACAGCATCTTGCTTCCAGCTCTTTGGGAAGCTAAGAAACAACTCGCTCTGCACAGTGCTCTTAAAGCCTACTGGGACCATCTCATCCAAAGGCCTGTGAAACGCAGTTTCTTTGCAGGCCTGATCTGGCTGAAGTAGGACTTCTGCTCTGGGTGTGCTACTTTGCCCTAGAGCTGAAAGGCACAACGTGCAGGCTTCTTTCCAAAGGGCGAGTTGGGCCCCACAGCATCTTGCTTCCAGCTCTTTGGGAAGCTAAGAAACAACTCGCTCTGCACAGTGCTCTTACAGCCTACGGGGAACATGTCTTCCAAAGGCCTGTGAAACGCAGTTTCTTTGCAGGCCTGATCTGGCTGAAGTAGGACTTCTGCTCTGGGTGTGCTACTTTGCCCTAGAGCTGAAAGGCACAACGTGCAGGCTTCTTTCCAAAGGGCGAGTTGGGCCCCACAGCATCTTGCTTCCAGCTCTTTGCGAAGCTAAGAAACAACTCGCTCTGCACAGTGCTCTTACAGCCTACCGGGAACATGTCTTCCAAAGGCCTGTGAAACGCAGTTTCTGTGCAGGCCTGATCTGGCTGAAGTAGGACTTCTGCTCTGGGTGTGCTACTTTGCCCTAGAGCTGAAAGGCACAACGTGCAGGCTTCTTTCCAAAGGGCGAGTTGGGCCCCACAGCATCTTGCTTCCAGCTCTTTGGGAAGCTAAGAAACAACTCGCTCTGCACAGTGCTCTTACAGCCTACCCGGAACATCTCTTCCAAAGGCCTGTGAAACGCAGTTTCTTGGCAGGCCTGATCTGGCTGAAGTAGGACTTCTGCTCTGGGTGTGCTACTTTGCCCTAGAGCTGAAAGGCACAACGTGCAGGCTTCTTTCCATAGGGCGAGTTGGGCCCCACAGCATCTTGCTTCCAGCTCTTTGGGAAGCTAAGAAACAACTCGCTCTGCACAGTGCTCTTACAGCCTAGGGGGAACATCTCTTCCAAAGGCCTGTGAAACGCAGTTTCTTTGCAGGCCTGATCTGGCTGAAGTAGGACTTCTGCTCTGGGTGTGCTACTTTGCCCTAGAGCTGAAAGGCACAACGTGCAGGCTTCTTTCCAAAGGGCGAGTTGGGCCCCACAGCATCTTGCTTCCAGCTCTTTGGGAAGCTAAGAAACAACTCGCTCTGCACAGTGCTCTTACAGCCTACCGGGAACATGTCTTCCAAAGGCCTGTGAAACGCAGTTTCTTTGCAGGCCTGATCTGGCTGAAGTAGGACTTCTGCTCTGGGTGTGCTACTTTGCCCTAGAGCTGAAAGGCACAACGTGCAGGCTTCTTTCCAAAGGGCGAGTTGGGCCCCACAGCATCTTGCTTCCAGCTCTTTGGGAAGCTAAGAAACAACTCGCTCTGCACAGTGCTCTTACAGCCTACCGGGAACATGTCTTCCAAAGGCCTGCGAAACGCAGTTTCTGTGCAGGCCTGATCTGGCTGAAGTAGGACTTATGCTCTGGGTGTGCTACTTTGCCCTAGAGCTGAAAGGCACAACGTGCAGGCTTCTTTCCAAAGGGCGAGTTGGGCCCCACAGCATCTTGCTTCCAGCTCTTTGGGAAGCTAAGAAACAACTCGCTCTGCACAGTGCTCTTACAGCCTAGGGGGAACATCTCTTCCAAAGGCCTGTGAAACGCAGTTTCTTTGCAGGCCTGATCTGGCTGAAGTAGGACTTCTGCTCTGGGTGTGCTACTTTGCCCTAGAGCTGAAAGACACAACGTGCAGGCTTCTTTCCAAAGGGCGAGTTGGGCCCCACAGCATCTTGCTTCCAGCTCTTTGGGAAGCTAAGAAACAACTCGCTCTGCACAGTGCTCTTAAAGCCTAGTGGGACCATCTGTTCCAAAGGCCTGTGAAACGCAGTTTCTTTGCAGGCCTGATCTGGCTGAAGTAGGACTTCTGCTCTGGGTGTGCTACTTTGCCCTAGAGCTGAAAGGCACAACGTGCAGGCTTCTTTCCAAAGGGCGAGTTGGGCCCCACAGCATCTTGCTTCCAGCTCTTTGGGAAGCTAAGAAACAACTCGCTCTGCACAGTGCTCTTACAGCCTACCGGTAACATGTCTTCCAAAGGCCTGTGAAACGCAGTTTCTTTGCAGGCCTGATATGGCTGAAGTAGGACTTCTGCTCTGGGTGTGCTACTTTGCCCTAGAGCTGAAAGGCACAACGTGCAGGCTTCTTTCCAAAGGGCGAGTTGGGCCCCACAGCATCTTGCTTCCAGCTCTTTGGGAAGCTAAGAAACAACTCGCTCTGCACAGTGCTCTTACAGCCTACCGGGAACATGTCTTCCAAAGGCCTGTGAAACGCAGTTTCTGTGCAGGCCTGATCTGGCTGAAGTAGGACTTCTGCTCTGGGTGTGCTACTTTGCCCTAGAGCTGAAAGGCACAACGTGCAGGCTTCTTTCCAAAGGGCGAGTTGGGCCCCACAGCATCTTGCTTCCAGCTCTTTGGGAAGCTAAGAAACAACTCGCTCTGCACAGTGCTCTTACAGCCTACCGGGAACATGTCTTCCAAAGGCCTGTGAAACGCAGTTTCTTTGCAGGCCTGATCTGGCTGAAGTAGGACTTCTGCTCTGGGTGTGCTACTTTGCCCTAGAGCTGAAAGGCACAACGTGCAGGCTTCTTTCCAAAGGGCGAGTTGGGCCCCACAGCATCTTGCTTCCAGCTCTTTGGGAAGCTAAGAAACAACTCGCTCTGCACAGTGCTCTTATAGCCTAGTGGGAACATGTCTTCCAAAGGCCTGTGAAACGCAGTTTCTGTGCAGGCCTGATCTGGCTGAAGTAGGACTTCTGCTCTGGGTGTGCTACTTTGCCCTAGAGCTGAAAGGCACAACGTGCAGGCTTCTTTCCAAAGGGCGAGTTGGGCCCCACAGCATCTTGCTTCCAGCTCTTTGGGAAGCTAAGAAACAACTCGCTCTGCACAGTGCTCTTACAGCCTACCGGGAACATCTCTTCCAAAGGCCTGTGAAACGCAGTTTCTTTGCAGGCCTGATCTGGCTGAAGTAGGACTTCTGCTCTGGGTGTGCTACTTTGCCCTAGAGCTGAAAGGCACAACGTGCAGGCTTCTTTCCAAAGGGCGAGTTGGGCCCCACAGCATCTTGCTTCCAGCTCTTTGGGAAGCTAAGAAACAACTCGCTCTGCACAGTGCTCTTACAGCCTACGGGGACCATCTCTTCCAAAGGCCTGTGAAACGCAGTTTCTTTGCAGGCCTGATCTGGCTGAAGTAGGACTTCTGCTCTGGGTGTGCTACTTTGCCCTAGAGCTGAAAGGCACAACGTGCAGGCTTCTTTCCAAAGGGCGAGTTGGGCCCCACAGCATCTTGCTTCCAGCTCTTTGGGAAGCTAAGAAACAACTCGCTCTGCACAGTGCTCTTACAGCCTAGTGGGAACATCTCTTCCAAAGGCCTGTGAAACGCAGTTTCTTTGCAGGCCTGATCTGGCTGAAGTAGGACTTCTGCTCTGGGTGTGCCACTTTGCCATAGAGCTGAAAGGCACAACGTGTAGGCTTCTTTCCAAAGGGCGAGTTGGGCCCCACAGCATCTTGCTTCCAGCTCTTTGGGAAGCTAAGAAACAACTCGCTCTGCACAGTGCTCTTACAGCCTACCGGGAACATCTCTTCCAAAGGCCTGTGAAACGCAGTTTCTGTGCAGGCCTGATCTGGCTGAAGTAGGACTTCTGCTCTGGGTGTGCTACTTTGCCCTAGAGCTGAAAGGCACAACGTGCAGGCTTCTTTCCAAAGGGCGAGTTGGGCCCCACAGCATCTTGCTTCCAGCTCTTTGGGAAGCTAAGAAACAACTCGCTCTGCACAGTGCTCTTACAGCCTAGGGGGAACATCTCTTCCAAAGGCCTGTGAAACGCAGTTTCTTTGCAGGCCTGATCTGGCTGAAGTAGGACTTCTGCTCTGGGTGTGCTACTTTGCCCTAGAGCTGAAAGGCACAACGTGCAGGCTTCTTTCCAAAGGGCGAGTTGGGCCCCACAGCATCTTGCTTCCAGCTCTTTGGGAAGCTAAGAAACAACTCGCTCTGCACAGTGCTCTTACAGCCTACCGGGAACATCTCTTCCAAAGGCCTGTGAAACGCAGTTTCTTTGCAGGCCTGATCTGGCTGAAGTAGGACTTCTGCTCTGGGTGTGCTACTTTGCCCTAGAGCTGAAAGGCACAACGTGCAGGCTTCTTTCCAAAGGGCGAGTTGGGCCCCACAGCATCTTGCTTCCAGCTCTTTGGGAAGCTAAGAAACAACTCGCTCTGCACAGTGCTCTTACAGCCTACGGGGAACATCTCTTCCAAAGGCCTGTGAAACGCAGTTTCTTTGCAGGCCTGATCCGGCTGAAGTAGGACTTCTGCTCTGGGTGTGCTACTTTGCCCTAGAGCTGAAAGGCACAACGTGCAGGCTTCTTTCCAAAGGGCGAGTTGGGCCCCACAGCATCTTGCTTCCAGCTCTTTGGGAAGCTAAGAAACAACTCGCTCTACACAGTGCTCTTACAGCCTACGGGGAACATGTCTTCCAAAGGCCTGTGAAACGCAGTTTCTTTGCAGGCCTGATCTGGCTGAAGTAGGACTTCTGCTCTGGGTGTGCTACTTTGCCCTAGAGCTGAAAGGCACAACGTGCAGGCTTCTTTCCAAAGGGCATGTTGGGCCCCACAGCATCTTGCTTCCAGCTCTTTCGGAAGCTAAGAAACAACTCGCTCTGCACAGTGCTCTTACAGCCTACCGGGAACATGTCTTCCAAAGGCCTGCGAAACGCAGTTTCTGTGCAGGCCTGATCTGGCTGAAGTAGGACTTCTGCTCTGGGTGTGCTACTTTGCCCTAGAGCTGAAAGGCACAACGTGCAGGCCTCTTTCCAAAGGGCGAGTTGGGCCCCACAGCATCTTGCTTCCAGCTCTTTGGGAAGCTAAGAAACAACTCGCTCTGCACAGTGCTCTTACAGCCTAGGGGGAACATCTCTTCCAAAGGCCTGTGAAACGCAGTTTCTTTGCAGGCCTGATCTGGCTGAGGTAGGACTTCTGCTCTGGGTGTGCTACTTTGCCCTAGAGCTGAAAGGCACAACGTGCAGGCTTCTTTCCAAAGGGCGAGTTGATCCCCACAGCATCTTGCTTCCAGCTCTTTGGGAATCTAAGAAACAACTCGCTCTGCACAGTGCTCTTAAAGCCTAGTGGGACCATGTCTTCCAAAGGCCTGGGAAACGCAGTTTCTTTGCAGGCCTGATCCGGCTGAAGTAGGACTTCTGCTCTGGGTGTGCTACTTTGCCCTAGAGCTGAAAGGCACAACGTGCAGGCTTCTTTCCAAAGGGCGAGTTGGGCCCCACAGCATCTTGCTTCCAGCTCTTTGGGAAGCTAAGAAACAACTCGCTCTGCACAGTGCTCTTACAGCCTACGGGGAACATGTCTTCCAAAGGCCTGTGAAACGCAGTTTCTTTGCAGGCCTGATCTGGCTGAAGTAGGACTTCTGCTCTGGGTGTGCTACTTTGCCCTAGAGCTGAAAGGCACAACGTGCAGGCTTCTTTCAAAAGGGCGAGTTGGGCCCCACAGCATCTTGCTTCCAGCTCTTTGCGAAGCTAAGAAGCAACTCGCTCTGCACAGTGCTCTTACAGCCTACCGGGAACATGTCTTCCAAAGGCCTGTGAAACGCAGTTTCTGTGCAGGCCTGATCTGGCTGAAGTAGGACTTCTGCTCTGGGTGTGCTACTTTGCCCTAGAGCTGAAAGGCACAACGTGCAGGCTTCTTTCCAAAGGGCGAGTTGGGCCCCACAGCATCTTGCTTCCAGCTCTTTGGGAAGCTAAGAAACAACTCGCTCTGCACAGTGCTCTTACAGCCTACCGGGAGCATGTCTTCCAAAGGCCTGTGAAACGCAGTTTCTTTGCAGGCCTGATCTGGCTGAAGTAGGACTTCTGCTCTGGGTGTGCTACTTTGCCCTAGAGCTGAAAGGCACAACGTGCAGGCTTCTTTCCAAAGGGCGAGTTGGGCCCCACAGCATCTTGCTTCCAGCTCTTTGGGAAGCTAAGAAACAACTCGCTCTGCACAGTGCTCTTACAGCCTACCGGGAACATGTCTTCCAAAGGCCTGTGAAACGAAGTTTCTGTGCAGGCCTGATCTGGCTGAAGTAGGACTTCTGCTCTGGGTGTGCTACTTTGCCCTAGAGCTGAAAGGCACAACGTGCAGGCTTCTTTCCAAAGGGCGAGTTGGGCCCCACAGCATCTTGCTTCCAGCTCTTTGGGAAGCTAAGAAACAACTCGCTCTGCACAGTGCTCTTACAGCCTAGTGGGAACATCTCTTCCAAAGGCCTGTGAAACGCAGTTTCTTTGCAGGCCTGATCTGGCTGAAGTAGGACTTCTGCTCTGGGTGTGCTACTTTGCCCTAGAGCTGAAAGGCACAACGTGCAGGCTTCTTTCCAAAGGGCGAGTTGGGCCCCACAGCATCTTGCTTCCAGCTCTTTGGGAAGCTAAGAAACAACTCGCTCTGCACAGTGCTCTTACAGCCTACCGGGAACATGTCTTCCAAAGGCCTGTGAAACGCAGTTTCTTTGCAGGCCTGATCTGGCTGAAGTAGGACTTCTGCTCTGGGTGTGCTACTTTGCCCTAGAGCTGAAAGGCACAACGTGCAGGCTTCTTTCCAAAGGGCGTGTTCGGCCCCACAGCATCTTGCTTCCAGCTCTTTGGGAAGCTAAGAAACAACTCGCTCTGCACAGTGCTCTTACAGCCTACCCGGAACATCTCTTCCAAAGGCCAGTGAAACGCAGTTTCTTTGCAGGCCTGATCTGGCTGAAGTAGGACTTCTGCTCTGGGTGTGCTACTTTGCCCTAGAGCTGAAAGGCACAACGTGCAGGCTTCTTTCCAAAGGGCGAGTTGGGCCCCACAGCATCTTGCTTCCAGCTCTTTGGGAAGCTAAGAAACAACTCGCTCTGCACAGTGCTCTTACAGCCTACCGGGAACATGTCTTCCAAAGGCCTGTGAAACGCAGTTTCTTTGCAGGCCTGATCTGGCTGAAGTAGGACTTCTGCTCTGGGTGTGCTACTTTGCCCTAGAGCTGAAAGGCACAACGTGCAGGCTTCTTTCCAAAGGGCGTGTTCGGCCCCACAGCATCTTGCTTCCAGCTCTTTGGGAAGCTAAGAAACAACTCGCTCTGCACAGTGCTCTTACAGCCTACCCGGAACATCTCTTCCAAAGGCCAGTGAAACGCAGTTTCTTTGCAGGCCTGATCTGGCTGAAGTAGGACTTCTGCTCTGGGTGTGCTACTTTGCCCTAGAGCTGAAAGGCACAACGTGCAGGCTTCTTTCCAAAGGGCGAGTTGGGCCCCACAGCATCTTGCTTCCAGCTCTTTGGGAAGCTAAGAAACAACTCGCTCTGCACAGTGCTCTTACAGCCTACCGGGAACATGTCTTCCAAAGGCCTGTGAAACGCAGTTTCTTTGCAGGCCTGATCTGGCTGAAGTAGGACTTCTGCTCTGGGTGTGCTACTTTGCCCTAGAGCTGAAAGGCACAACGTGCAGGCTTCTTTCCAAAGGGCGAGTTGGGCCCCACAGCATCTTGCTTCCAGCTCTTTCGGAAACTAAGAAACAACTCGCTCTGCACAGTGCTCTTACAGCCTAGTGGGACCATCTCTTCCAAAGGCCTGTGAAACGCAGTTTCTTTGCAGGCCTGATCTGGCTGAAGTAGGACTTCTGCTCTGGGTGTGCTACTTTGCCCTAGAGCTGAAAGGCACAACGTGCAGGCTTCTTTCCAAAGGGCGAGTTGGGCCCCACAGCATTTTGCTTCCAGCTCTTTGGGAAGCTAAGAAACAACTCGCTCTGCACAGTGCTCTTACAGCCTAGGGGGAACATCTCTTCCAAAGGCCTGTGAAACGCAGTTTCTTTGCAGGCCTGATCTGGCTGAAGTAGGACTTCTGCTCTGGGTGTGCTACTTTGCCCTAGAGCTGAAAGGCACAACGTGCAGGCTTCTTTCCAAAGGGCGAGTTGGGCCCCACAGCATCTTGCTTCCAGCTCTTTGGAAGCTAAGAAACAACTCGCTCTGCACAGTGCTCTTACAGCCTACCGGGAACATCTCTTCCAAAGGCCTGTGAAACGCAGTTTCTTTGCAGGCCTGATCTGGCTGAAGTAGGACTTCTGCTCTGGGTGTGCTACTTTGCCCTAGAGCTGAAAGGCACAACGTGCAGGCTTCTTTCCAAAGGGCGAGTTGGGCCCCACAGCATCTTGCTTCCAGCTCTTTGGGAAGCTAAGAAACAACTCGCTCTGCACAGTGCTCTTACAGCCTACGGGGAACATCTCTTCCAAAGGCCTGTGAAACGCAGTTTCTTTGCAGGCCTGATCCGGCTGAAGTAGGACTTCTGCTCTGGGTGTGCTACTTTGCCCTAGAGCTGAAAGGCACAACGTGCAGGCTTCTTTCCAAAGGGCGAGTTGGGCCCCACAGCATCTTGCTTCCAGCTCTTTGGGAAGCTAAGAAACAACTCGCTCTACACAGTGCTCTTACAGCCTACGGGGAACATGTCTTCCAAAGGCCTGTGAAACGCAGTTTCTTTGCAGGCCTGATCTGGCTGAAGTAGGACTTCTGCTCTGGGTGTGCTACTTTGCCCTAGAGCTGAAAGGCACAACGTGCAGGCTTCTTTCCAAAGGGCGAGTTGGGCCCCACAGCATCTTGCTTCCAGCTCTTTGGGAAGCTAAGAAACAACTCGCTCTGCACAGTGCTCTTACAGCCTACCGGGAACATGTCTTCCAAAGGCCTGCGAAACGCAGTTTCTGTGCAGGCCTGATCTGGCTGAAGTAGGACTTCTGCTCTGGGTGTGCTACTTTGCCCTAGAGCTGAAAGGCACAACGTGCAGGCTTCTTTCCAAAGGGCGAGTTGGGCCCCACAGCATCTTGCTTCCAGCTCTTTGGGAAGCTAAGAAACAACTCGCTCTGCACAGTGCTCTTGCAGCCTAGTGGGAACATCTCTTCCAAAGGCCTGTGAAACGCAGTTTCTTTGCAGGCCTGATCTGGCTGAAGTAGGACTTCTGCTCTGGGTGTGCTACTTTGCCCTAGAGCTGAAAGGCACAACGTGCAGGCTTCTTTCCAAAGGGCGAGTTGGGCCCCACAGCATCTTGCTTCCAGCTCTTTGGGAATCTAAGAAACAACTCGCTCTGCACAGTGCTCTTAAAGCCTAGTGGGACCATGTCTTCCAAAGGCCTGGGAAACGCAGTTTCTTTGCAGGCCTGATCTGGCTGAAGTAGGACTTCTGCTCTGGGTGTGCTACTTTGCCCTAGAGCTGAAAGGCACAACGTGCAGGCTTCTTTCCAAAGGGCGAGTTGGGCCCCACAGCATCTTGCTTCCAGCTCTTTGGGAAGCTAAGAAACAACTCGCTCTGCACAGTGCTCTTACAGCCTACGGGGAACATGTCTTCCACAGGCCTGGGAAACGCAGTTTCTTTGCAGGCCTGATCTGGCTGAAGTAGGACTTCTGCTCTGGGTGTGCTACTTTGCCCTAGAGCTGAAAGGCACAACGTGCAGGCTTCTTTCCAAAGGGCGAGTTGGGCCCCACAGCATCTTGCTTCCAGCTCTTTGGGAAGCTAAGAAACAACTCGCTCTGCACAGTGCTCTTACAGCCTACGGGGAACATGTCTTCCAAAGGCCTGTGAAACGCAGTTTCTTTGCAGGCCTGATCTGGCTGAAGTAGGACTTCTGCTCTGGGTGTGCTACTTTGCCCTAGAGCTGAAAGGCACAACGTGCAGGCTTCTTTCCAAAGGGCGAGTTGGGCCCCACAGCATGTTGCTTCCAGCTCTTTGCGAAGCTAAGAAGCAACTCGCTCTGCACAGTGCTCTTACAGCCTACCGGGAACATGTCTTCCAAAGGCCTGTGAAACGCAGTTTCTTTGCAGGCCTGATCTGGCTGAAGTAGGACTTCTGCTCTGGGTGTGCTACTTTGCCCTAGAGCTGAAAGGCACAACGTGCAGGCTTCTTTCCAAAGGGCGAGTTGGGCCCCACAGCATCTTGCTTGCAGCTCTTTGCGAAGCTAAGAATCAACTCGCTCTGCACAGTGCTCTTACAGCCTAGTGGGAACATCTCTTCCAAAGGCCTGTGAAACGCAGTTTCTTTGCAGGCCTGATCTGGCTGAAGTAGGACTTCTGCTCTGGGTGTGCTACTTTGCCCTAGAGCTGAAAGGCACAACGTGCAGGCTTCTTTCCAAAGGGCGAGTTGGGCCCCACAGCATCTTGCTTCCAGCTCTTTGCGAAGCTAAGAAGCAACTCGCTCTGCACAGTGCTCTTACAGCCTACCGGGAACATGTCTTCCAAAGGCCTGTGAAACGCAGTTTCTGTGCAGGCCTGATCTGGCTGAAGTAGGACTTCTGCTCTGGGTGTGCTACTTTGCCCTAGAGCTGAAAGGCACAACGTGCAGGCTTCTTTCCAAAGGGCGAGTTGGGCCCCACAGCATCTTGCTTCCAGCTCTTTGGGAAGCTAAGAAACAACTCGCTCTGCACAGTGCTCTTACAGCCTACCGGGAGCATGTCTTCCAAAGGCCTGTGAAACGCAGTTTCTTTGCAGGCCTGATCTGGCTGAAGTAGGACTTCTGCTCTGGGTGTGCTACTTTGCCCTAGAGCTGAAAGGCACAACGTGCAGGCTTCTTTCCAAAGGGCGAGTTGGGCCCCACAGCATCTTGCTTCCAGCTCTTTGGGAAGCTAAGAAACAACTCGCTCTGCACAGTGCTCTTACAGCCTACCGGGAACATGTCTTCCAAAGGCCTGTGAAACGAAGTTTCTGTGCAGGCCTGATCTGGCTGAAGTAGGACTTCTGCTCTGGGTGTGCTACTTTGCCCTAGAGCTGAAAGGCACAACGTGCAGGCTTCTTTCCAAAGGGCGAGTTGGGCCCCACAGCATCTTGCTTCCAGCTCTTTGGGAAGCTAAGAAACAACTCGCTCTGCACAGTGCTCTTACAGCCTAGTGGGAACATCTCTTCCAAAGGCCTGTGAAACGCAGTTTCTTTGCAGGCCTGATCTGGCTGAAGTAGGACTTCTGCTCTGGGTGTGCTACTTTGCCCTAGAGCTGAAAGGCACAACGTGCAGGCTTCTTTCCAAAGGGCGAGTTGGGCCCCACAGCATCTTGCTTCCAGCTCTTTGGGAAGCTAAGAAACAACTCGCTCTGCACAGTGCTCTTACAGCCTACCGGGAACATGTCTTCCAAAGGCCTGTGAAACGCAGTTTCTTTGCAGGCCTGATCTGGCTGAAGTAGGACTTCTGCTCTGGGTGTGCTACTTTGCCCTAGAGCTGAAAGGCACAACGTGCAGGCTTCTTTCCAAAGGGCGTGTTCGGCCCCACAGCATCTTGCTTCCAGCTCTTTGGGAAGCTAAGAAACAACTCGCTCTGCACAGTGCTCTTACAGCCTACCCGGAACATCTCTTCCAAAGGCCAGTGAAACGCAGTTTCTTTGCAGGCCTGATCTGGCTGAAGTAGGACTTCTGCTCTGGGTGTGCTACTTTGCCCTAGAGCTGAAAGGCACAACGTGCAGGCTTCTTTCCAAAGGGCGAGTTGGGCCCCACAGCATCTTGCTTCCAGCTCTTTGGGAAGCTAAGAAACAACTCGCTCTGCACAGTGCTCTTACAGCCTACCGGGAACATGTCTTCCAAAGGCCTGTGAAACGCAGTTTCTTTGCAGGCCTGATCTGGCTGAAGTAGGACTTCTGCTCTGGGTGTGCTACTTTGCCCTAGAGCTGAAAGGCACAACGTGCAGGCTTCTTTCCAAAGGGCGAGTTGGGCCCCACAGCATCTTGCTTCCAGCTCTTTCGGAAACTAAGAAACAACTCGCTCTGCACAGTGCTCTTACAGCCTAGTGGGACCATCTCTTCCAAAGGCCTGTGAAACGCAGTTTCTTTGCAGGCCTGATCTGGCTGAAGTAGGACTTCTGCTCTGGGTGTGCTACTTTGCCCTAGAGCTGAAAGGCACAACGTGCAGGCTTCTTTCCAAAGGGCGAGTTGGGCCCCACAGCATTTTGCTTCCAGCTCTTTGGGAAGCTAAGAAACAACTCGCTCTGCACAGTGCTCTTACAGCCTAGGGGGAACATCTCTTCCAAAGGCCTGTGAAACGCAGTTTCTTTGCAGGCCTGATCTGGCTGAAGTAGGACTTCTGCTCTGGGTGTGCTACTTTGCCCTAGAGCTGAAAGGCACAACGTGCAGGCTTCTTTCCAAAGGGCGAGTTGGGCCCCACAGCATCTTGCTTCCAGCTCTTTGGAAGCTAAGAAACAACTCGCTCTGCACAGTGCTCTTACAGCCTACCGGGAACATCTCTTCCAAAGGCCTGTGAAACGCAGTTTCTTTGCAGGCCTGATCTGGCTGAAGTAGGACTTCTGCTCTGGGTGTGCTACTTTGCCCTAGAGCTGAAAGGCACAACGTGCAGGCTTCTTTCCAAAGGGCGAGTTGGGCCCCACAGCATCTTGCTTCCAGCTCTTTGGGAAGCTAAGAAACAACTCGCTCTGCACAGTGCTCTTACAGCCTACGGGGAACATCTCTTCCAAAGGCCTGTGAAACGCAGTTTCTTTGCAGGCCTGATCCGGCTGAAGTAGGACTTCTGCTCTGGGTGTGCTACTTTGCCCTAGAGCTGAAAGGCACAACGTGCAGGCTTCTTTCCAAAGGGCGAGTTGGGCCCCACAGCATCTTGCTTCCAGCTCTTTGGGAAGCTAAGAAACAACTCGCTCTGCACAGTGCTCTTACAGCCTACGGGGAACATGTCTTCCAAAGGCCTGTGAAACGCAGTTTCTTTGCAGGCCTGATCTGGCTGAAGTAGGACTTCTGCTCTGGGTGTGCTACTTTGCCCTAGAGCTGAAAGGCACAACGTGCAGGCTTCTTTCCAAAGGGCGAGTTGGGCCCCACAGCATCTTGCTTCCAGCTCTTTCGGAAGCTAAGAAACAACTCGCTCTGCACAGTGCTCTTACAGCCTACCGGGAACATGTCTTCCAAAGGCCTGCGAAACGCAGTTTCTGTGCAGGCCTGATCTGGCTGAAGTAGGACTTCTGCTCTGGGTGTGCTACTTTGCCCTAGAGCTGAAAGGCACAACGTGCAGGCTTCTTTCCAAAGGGCGAGTTGGGCCCCACAGCATCTTGCTTCCAGCTCTTTGGGAAGCTAAGAAACAACTCGCTCTGCACAGTGCTCTTGCAGCCTAGTGGGAACATCTCTTCCAAAGGCCTGTGAAACGCAGTTTCTTTGCAGGCCTGATCTGGCTGAAGTAGGACTTCTGCTCTGGGTGTGCTACTTTGCCCTAGAGCTGAAAGGCACAACGTGCAGGCTTCTTTCCAAAGGGCGAGTTGGGCCCCACAGCATCTTGCTTCCAGCTCTTTGGGAATCTAAGAAACAACTCGCTCTGCACAGTGCTCTTAAAGCCTAGTGGGACCATGTCTTCCAAAGGCCTGGGAAACGCAGTTTCTTTGCAGGCCTGATCTGGCTGAAGTAGGACTTCTGCTCTGGGTGTGCTACTTTGCCCTAGAGCTGAAAGGCACAACGTGCAGGCTTCTTTCCAAAGGGCGAGTTGGGCCCCACAGCATCTTGCTTCCAGCTCTTTGGGAAGCTAAGAAACAACTCGCTCTGCACAGTGCTCTTACAGCCTACGGGGAACATGTCTTCCACAGGCCTGGGAAACGCAGTTTCTTTGCAGGCCTGATCTGGCTGAAGTAGGACTTCTGCTCTGGGTGTGCTACTTTGCCCTAGAGCTGAAAGGCACAACGTGCAGGCTTCTTTCCAAAGGGCGAGTTGGGCCCCACAGCATCTTGCTTCCAGCTCTTTGGGAAGCTAAGAAACAACTCGCTCTGCACAGTGCTCTTACAGCCTACGGGGAACATGTCTTCCAAAGGCCTGTGAAACGCAGTTTCTTTGCAGGCCTGATCTGGCTGAAGTAGGACTTCTGCTCTGGGTGTGCTACTTTGCCCTAGAGCTGAAAGGCACAACGTGCAGGCTTCTTTCCAAAGGGCGAGTTGGGCCCCACAGCATGTTGCTTCCAGCTCTTTGCGAAGCTAAGAAGCAACTCGCTCTGCACAGTGCTCTTACAGCCTACCGGGAACATGTCTTCCAAAGGCCTGTGAAACGCAGTTTCTGTGCAGGCCTGATCTGGCTGAAGTAGGACTTCTGCTCTGGGTGTGCTACTTTGCCCTAGAGCTGAAAGGCACAACGTGCAGGCTTCTTTCCAAAGGGCGAGTTGGGCCCCACAGCATCTTGCTTGCAGCTCTTTGCGAAGCTAAGAATCAACTCGCTCTGCACAGTGCTCTTACAGCCTAGTGGGAACATCTCTTCCAAAGGCCTGTGAAACGCAGTTTCTTTGCAGGCCTGATCTGGCTGAAGTAGGACTTCTGCTCTGGGTGTGCTACTTTGCCCTAGAGCTGAAAGGCACAACGTGCAGGCTTCTTTCCAAAGGGCGAGTTGGGCCCCACAGCATCTTGCTTCCAGCTCTTTGGGAAGCTAAGAAACAACTCGCTCTGCACAGTGCTCTTACAGCCTACCGGGAACATGTCTTCCAAAGGCCTGTGAAACGCAGTTTCTGTGCAGGCCTGATCTGGCTGAAGTAGGACTTCTGCTCTGGGTGTGCTACTTTGCCCTAGAGCTGAAAGGCACAACGTGCAGGCTTCTTTCCAAAGGGCGAGTTGGGCCCCACAGCATCTTGCTTCCAGCTCTTTGGGAAGCTAAGAAACAACTCGCTCTGCACAGTGCTCTTACAGCCTAGTGGGAACATCTCTTCCAAAGGCCTGTGAAACGCAGTTTCTTTGCAGGCCTGATCTGGCTGAAGTAGGACTTCTGCTCTGGGTGTGCTACTTTGCCCTAGAGCTGAAAGGCACAACGTGCAGGCTTCTTTCCAAAGGGCGAGTTGGGCCCCACAGCATCTTGCTTCCAGCTCTTTGGGAAGCTAAGAAACAACTCGCTCTGCACAGTGCTCTTACAGCCTACCGGGAACATCTCTTCCAAAGGCCTGTGAAACGCAGTTTCTGTGCAGGCCTGATCTGGCTGAAGTAGGACTTCTGCTCTGGGTGTGCTACTTTGCCCTAGAGCTGAAAGGCACAACGTGCAGGCTTCTTTCCAAAGGGTGAGTTGGGCCCCACAGCATCTTGCTTCCAGCTCTTTGGGAAGCTAAGAAACAACTCGCTCTGCACAGTGCTCTTACAGCCTACCGGGAACATCTCTTCCAAAGGCCTGTGAAACGCAGTTTCTTTGCAGGCCTGATCTGGCTGAAGTAGGACTTCTGCTCTGGGTGTGCTACTTTGCCCTAGAGCTGAAAGGCACAACGTGCAGGCTTCTTTCCAAAGGGCGAGTTGGGCCCCACAGCATCTTGCTTCCAGCTCTTTGGGAAGCTAAGAAACAACTCGCGCTGCACAGTGCTCTTACAGCCTAGGGGGAACATCTCTTCCAAAGGCCTGTGAAACGCAGTTTCTTTGCAGGCCTGATCTGGCTGAGGTAGGACTTCTGCTCTGGGTGTGCTACTTTGCCCTAGAGCTGAAAGGCACAACGTGCAGGCTTCTTTCCAAAGGGCGAGTTGGGCCCCACAGCATCTTGCTTCCAGCTCTTTGGGAAGCTAAGAAACAACTCGCTCTGCACAGTGCTCTTAAAGCCTAGTGGGACCATCTCATCCAAAGGCCTGTGAAACGCAGTTTCTTTGCAGGCCTGATCTGGCTGAAGTAGGACTTCTGCTCTGGGTGTGCTACTTTGCCCTAGAGCTGAAAGGCACAACGTGCAGGCTTCTTTCCAAAGGGCGAGTTGGGCCCCACAGCATCTTGCTTCCAGCTCTTTGGGAAGCTAAGAAACAACTCGCTCTGCACAGTGCTCTTACAGCCTACCGGGAACATGTCTTCTAAAGGCCTGCGAAACGCAGTTTCTGTGCAGGCCTGATCTGGCTGAAGTAGGACTTCTGCTCTGGATGTGCTACTTTGCCCTAGAGCTGAAAGGCACAACGTGCAGGCTTCTTTCCAAAGGGCGAGTTGGGCCCCACAGCATCTTGCTTCCAGCTCTTTGGGAAGCTAAGAAACAACTCGCTCTGCACAGTGCTCTTACAGCCTAGGGGGAACATCTCTTCCAAAGGCCTGTGAAACGCAGTTTCTTTGCAGGCCTGATCTGGCTGAAGTAGGACTTCTGCTCTGGGTGTGCTACTTTGCCCTAGAGCTGAAAGACACAACGTGCAGGCTTCTTTCCAAAGGGCGAGTTGGGCCCCACAGCATCTTGCTTCCAGCTCTTTGGGAAGCTAAGAAACAACTCGCTCTGCACAGTGCTCTTAAAGCCTAGTGGGACCATCTCTTCCAAAGGCCTGTGAAACGCAGTTTCTTTCAGGCCTGATCTGGCTGAAGTAGGACTTCTGCTCTGGGTGTGCTACTTTGCCCTAGAGCTGAAAGGCACAACGTGCAGGCTTCTTTCCAAAGGGCGAGTTGGGCCCCACAGCATCTTGCTTCCAGCTCTTTGGGAAGCTAAGAAACAACTCGCTCTGCACAGTGCTCTTATAGCCTAGTGGGAACATGTCTTCCAAAGGCCTGTGAAACGCAGTTTCTTTGCAGGCCTGATCTGGCTGAAGTAGGACTTCTGCTCTGGGTGTGCTACTTTGCCCTAGAGCTGAAAGGCACAACGTGCAGGCTTCTTTCCAAAGGGCGAGTTGGGCCCCACAGCGTCTTGCTTCCAGCTCTTTGGGAAGCTAAGAAACAACTCGCTCTGCACAGTGCTCTTACAGCCTACCGGGAACATCTCTTCCAAAGGCCTGTGAAACGCAGTTTCTTTGCAGGCCTGATCTGGCTGAAGTAGGACTTCTGCTCTGGGTGTGCTACTTTGCCCTAGACCTGAAAGGCACAACGTGCATTCTTCTTTCTAAAGGGCGAGTTGGGCCCCACAGCATCTTGCTTCCAGCTCTTTGGGAAGCTAAGAAACAACTCGCTCTGCACAGTGCTCTTACAGCCTAGGGGGAACATCTCTTCCAAAGGCCTGTGAAACGCAGTTTCTTTGCAGGCCTGATCTGGCTGAAGTAGGACTTCTGCTCTGGGTGTGCTACTTTGCCCTAGAGCTGAAAGGCACAACGTGCAGGCTTCTTTCCAAAGGGCGAGTTGGGCCCCACAGCATCTTGCTTCCAGCTCTTTCGGAAGCTAAGAAACAACTCGCTCTGCACAGTGCTCTTACAGCCTACCGGGAACATCTCTTCCAAAGGCCTGTG
The DNA here is from genome assembly GCF_041296265.1 of Equus caballus. Taxonomy (NCBI): domain Eukaryota; kingdom Metazoa; phylum Chordata; class Mammalia; order Perissodactyla; family Equidae; genus Equus; species Equus caballus. The sequence continues at coordinate 26,809,968 of NC_091687.1, forward strand.
AAACGCAGTTTCTTTGCAGGCCTGATCTGGCTGAAGTAGGACTTCTGCTCTGGGTGTGCTACTTTGCCCTAGAGCTGAAAGGCACAACGTGCAGGCTTCTTTCCAAAGGGCGAGTTGGGCCCCACAGCATCTTGCTTCCAGCTCTTTGGGAAGCTAAGAAACAACTCGCTCTGCACAGTGCTCTTACAGCCTACGGGGAACATCTCTTCCAAAGGCCTGTGAAACGCAGTTTCTTTGTAGGCCTGATCCGGCTGAAGTAGGACTTCTGCTCTGGGTGTGCTACTTTGCCCTAGAGCTGAAAGGCACAACGTGCAGGCTTCTTTCCAAAGGGCGAGTTGGGCCCCACAGCATCTTGCTTCCAGCTCTTTGGGAAGCTAAGAAACAACTCGCTCTGCACAGTGCTCTTACAGCCTACCGGGAACATGTCTTCCAAAGGCCTGTGAAACGCAGTTTCTTTGCAGGCCTGATCTGGCTGAAGTAGGACTTCTGCACTGGGTGTGCCACTTTGCCCTAGAGCTGAAAGGCACAACGTGCAGGCTTCTTTCCAAAGGGCGAGTTGGGCCCCACAGCATCTTGCTTCCAGCTCTTTGGGAAGCTAAGAAACAACTCGCTCTGCACAGTGCTCTTACAGCCTACCGGGAACATCTCTTCCAAAGGCCTGTGAAACGCAGTTTCTGTGCAGGCCTGATCTGGCTGAAGTAGGACTTCTGCTCTGGGTGTGCTACTTTGCCCTAGAGCTGAAAGGCACAACGTGCAGGCTTCTTTCCAAAGGGCGAGTTGGGCCCCACAGCATCTTGCTTCCAGCTCTTTGGGAAGCTAAGAAACAACTCGCTCTGCACAGTGCTCTTACAGCCTAGGGGGAACATCTCTTCCAAAGGCCTGTGAAACGCAGTTTCTTTGCAGGCCTGATCTGGCTGAAGTAGGACTTCTGCTCTGGGTGTGCTACTTTGCCCTAGAGCTGAAAGGCACAACGTGCAGGCTTCTTTAAAAAGGGCGAGTTGGGCCCCACAGCATCTTGCTTCCAGCTCTTTGGGAAGCTAAGAAACAACTCGCTCTGCACAGTGCTCTTACAGCCTACGGGGAACATCTCTTCCAAAGGCCTGTGAAACGCAGTTTCTTTGCAGGCCTGATCTGGCTGAAGTAGGACTTCTGCTCTGGGTGTGCTACTTTGCCCTAGAGCTGAAAGGCACAACGTGCAGGCTTCTTTCCAAAGGGCGAGTTGGGCCCCACAGCATCTTGCTTCCAGCTCTTTGGGAAGCTAAGAAACAACTCGCTCTGCACAGTGCTCTTACAGCCTACGGGGAACATCCCTTCCAAAGGCCTGTGAAACGCAGTTTCTTTGCAGGCCTGATCCGGCTGAAGTAGGACTTCTGCTCTGGGTGTGCTACTTTGCCCTAGAGCTGAAAGGCACAACGTGCAGGCTTCTTTCCAAAGGGCGAGTTGGGCCCCACAGCATCTTGCTTCCAGCTCTTTGGGAAGCTAAGAAACAACTCGCTCTACACAGTGCTCTTACAGCCTACGGGGAACATGTCTTCCAAAGGCCTGTGAAACGCAGTTTCTTTGCAGGCCTGATCTGGCTGAAGTAGGACTTCTGCTCTGGGTGTGCTACTTTGCCCTAGAGCTGAAAGGCACAACGTGCAGGCTTCTTTCCAAAGGGCGAGTTGGGCCCCACAGCATCTTGCTTCCAGCTCTTTCGGAAGCTAAGAAACAACTCGCTCTGCACAGTGCTCTTACAGCCTACCAGGAACATGTCTTCCAAAGGCCTGCGAAACGCAGTTTCTGTGCAGGCCTGATCTGGCTGAAGTAGGACTTCTGCTCTGGGTGTGCTACTTTGCCCTAGAGCTGAAAGGCACAACGTGCAGGCTTCTTTCCAAAGGGCGAGTTGGGCCCCACAGCATCTTGCTTCCAGCTCTTTGGGAAGCTAGGAAACAACTCGCTCTGCACAGTGCTCTTACAGCCTACGGGGAACATGTCTTCCAAAGGCCTGTGAAACGCAGTTTCTTTGCAGGCCTGATCTGGCTGAAGTAGGACTTCTGCTCTGGGTGTGCTACTTTGCCCTAGAGCTGAAAGGCACAACGTGCAGGCTTCTTTCCAAAGGGCGAGTTGGGCCCCACAGCATCTTGCTTCCAGCTCTTTGCGAAGCTAAGAAGCAACTCGCTCTGCACAGTGCTCTTACAGCCTACCGGGAACATCCCTTCCAAAGGCCTGTGAAACGCAGTTTCTGTGCAGGCCTGATCTGGCTGAAGTAGGACTTCTGCTCTGGGTGTGCTACTTTGCCCTAGAGCTGAAAGGCACAACGTGCAGGCTTCTTTCCAAAGGGCGAGTTGGGCCCCACAGCATCTTGCTTCCAGCTCTTTGGGAAGCTAAGAAACAACTCGCTCTGCACAGTGCTCTTACAGCCTAGTGGGAACATCTCTTCCAAAGGCCTGTGAAACGCAGTTTCTTTGCAGGCCTGATCTGGCTGAAGTAGGACTTCTGCTCTGGGTGTGCTACTTTGCCCTAGAGCTGAAAGGCACAACGTGCAGGCTTCTTTCCAAAGGGCGAGTTGGGCCCCACAGCATCTTGCTTCCAGCTCTTTCGGAAGCTAAGAAACAACTCGCTCTGCACAGTGCTCTTACAGCCTACCGGGAACATGTCTTCCAAAGGCCTGTGAAACGCAGTTTCTGTGCAGGCCTGATGTGGCTGAAGTAGGACTTCTGCTCTGGGTGTGCTACTTTGCCCTAGAGCTGAAAGGCACAACGTGCAGGCTTCTTTCCAAAGGGCGAGTTGGGCCCCACAGCATCTTGCTTCCAGCTCTTTGGGAAGCTAAGAAACAACTCGCTCTGCACAGTGCTCTTACAGCCTAGTGGGAACATCTCTTCCAAAGGCCTGTGAAACGCAGTTTCTTTGCAGGCCTGATCTGGCTGAAGTAGGACTTCTGCTCTGGGTGTGCTACTTTGCCCTAGAGCTGAAAGGCACAACGTGCAGGCTTCTTTCCAAAGGGCGAGTTGGGCCCCACAGCATCTTGCTTCCAGCTCTTTGGGAAGCTAAGAAACAACTCGCTCTGCACAGTGCTCTTACAGCCTACCGGGAACATGTCTTCCAAAGGCCTGTGAAACGCAGTTTCTTTGCAGGCCTGATCTGGCTGAAGTAGGACTTCTGCTCTGGGTGTGCTACTTTGCCCTAGAGCTGAAAGGCACAACGTGCAGGCTTCTTTCCAAAGGGCGAGTTGGGCCCCACAGCATCTTGCTTCCAGCTCTTTGGGAAGCTAAGAAACAACTCGCTCTGCACAGTGCTCTTACAGCCTACCCGGAACATCTCTTCCAAAGGCCAGTGAAACGCAGTTTCTTTGCAGGCCTGATCTGGCTGAAGTAGGACTTCTGCTCTGGGTGTGCTACTTTGCCCTAGAGCTGAAAGGCGCAACGTGCAGGCTTCTTTCCAAAGGGCGAGTTGGGCCCCACAGCATCTTGCTTCCAGCTCTTTGGGAAGCTAAGAAACAACTCGCTCTGCACAGTGCTCTTACAGCCTACCGGGAACATGTCTTCCAAAGGCCTGTGAAACGCAGTTTCTTTGCAGGCCTGATCTGGCTGAAGTAGGACTTCTGCTCTGGGTGTGCTACTTTGCCCTAGAGCTGAAAGGCACAACGTGCAGGCTTCTTTCCAAAGGGCGAGTTGGGCCCCACAGCATCTTGCTTCCAGCTCTTTCGGAAAGTAAGAAACAACTCGCTCTGCACAGTGCTCTTACAGCCTAGTGGGACCATCTCTTCCAAAGGCCTGTGAAACGCAGTTTCTTTGCAGGCCTGATCTGGCTGAAGTAGGACTTCTGCTCTGGGTGTGCTACTTTGCCCTAGAGCTGAAAGGCACAACGTGCAGGCTTCTTTCCAAAGGGCGAGTTGGGCCCCACAGCATCTTGCTTCCAGCTCTTTCGGAAGCTAAGAAACAACTCGCTCTGCACAGTGCTCTTACAGCCTACCGGGAACATCTCTTCCAAAGGCCTGTGAAACGCAGTTTCTTTGCAGGCCTGATCTGGCTGAAGTAGGACTTCTGCTCTGGGTGTGCTACTTTGCCCTAGAGCTGAAAGGCACAACGTGCAGGCTTCTTTCCAAAGGGCGAGTTGGGCCCCACAGCATCTTGCTTCCAGCTCTTTCGGAAGCTAAGAAACAACTCGCTCTGCACAGTGCTCTTACAGCCTACGGGGAACATCTCTTCCAAAGGCCTGTGAAACGCAGTTTCTTTGCAGGCCTGATCCGGCTGAAGTAGGACTTCTGCTCTGGGTGTGCTACTTTGCCCTAGAGCTGAAAGGCACAACGTGCAGGCTTCTTTCCAAAGGGCGAGTTGGGCCCCACAGCATCTTGCTTCCAGCTCTTTGGGAAGCTAAGAAACAACTCGCTCTACACAGTGCTCTTACAGCCTACGGGGAACATGTCTTCCAAAGGCCTGTGAAACGCAGTTTCTTTGCAGGCCTGATCTGGCTGAAGTAGGACTTCTGCTCTGGGTGTGCTACTTTGCCCTAGAGCTGAAAGGCACAACGTGCAGGCTTCTTTCCAAAGGGCGAGTTGGGCCCCACAGCATCTTGCTTCCAGCTCTTTCGGAAGCTAAGAAACAACTCGCTCTGCACAGTGCTCTTACAGCCTACCGGGAACATGTCTTCCAAAGGCCTGCGAAACGCAGTTTCTGTGCAGGCCTGATCTGGCTGAAGTAGGACTTCTGCTCTGGGTGTGCTACTTTGCCCTAGAGCTGAAAGGCACAACGTGCAGGCCTCTTTCCAAAGGGCGAGTTGGGCCCCACAGCATCTTGCTTCCAGCTCTTTGGGAAGCTAAGAAACAACTCGCTCTGCACAGTGCTCTTACAGCCTAGTGGGAACATCTCTTCCAAAGGCCTGTGAAACGCAGTTTCTTTGCAGGCCTGATCTGGCTGAGGTAGGACTTCTGCTCTGGGTGTGCTACTTTGCCCTAGAGCTGAAAGGCACAACGTGCAGGCTTCTTTCCAAAGGGCGAGTTGGGCCCCACAGCATCTTGCTTCCAGCTCTTTGGGAAGCTAAGAAACAACTCGCTCTGCACAGTGCTCTTAAAGCCTAGTGGGACCATGTCTTCCAAAGGCCTGGGAAACGCAGTTTCTTTGCAGGCCTGATCTGGCTGAAGTAGGACTTCTGCTCTGGGTGTGCTACTTTGCCCTAGAGCTGAAAGGCACAACGTGCAGGCTTCTTTCCAAAGGGCGAGTTGGGCCCCACAGCATCTTGCTTCCAGCTCTTTGGGAAGCTAAGAAACAACTCGCTCTGCACAGTGCTCTTACAGCCTACGGGGAACATGTCTTCCAAAGGCCTGTGAAACGCATTTTCTTTGCAGGCCTGATCTGGCTGAAGTAGGACTTCTGCTCTGGGTGTGCTACTTTGCCCTAGAGCTGAAAGGCACAACGTGCAGGCTTCTTTCCAAAGGGCGAGTTGGGCCCCACAGCATCTTGCTTCCAGCTCTTTGCGAAGCTAAGAAGCAACTCGCTCTGCACAGTGCTCTTACAGCCTACCGGGAACATGTCTTCCAAAGGCCTGTGAAACGCAGTTTCTGTGCAGGCCTGATCTGGCTGAAGTAGGACTTCTGCTCTGGGTGTGCTACTTTGCCCTAGAGCTGAAAGGCACAACGTGCAGGCTTCTTTCCAAAGGGCGAGTTGGGCCCCACAGCATCTTGCTTCCAGCTCTTTGGGAAGCTAAGAAACAACTCGCTCTGCACAGTGCTCTTACAGCCTAGTGGGAACATCTCTTCCAAAGGCCTGTGAAACGCAGTTTCTTTGCAGGCCTGATCTGGCTGAAGTAGGACTTCTGCTCTGGGTGTGCTACTTTGCCCTAGAGCTGAAAGGCACAACGTGCAGGCTTCTTTCCAAAGGGCGAGTTGGGCCCCACAGCATCTTGCTTCCAGCTCTTTGGGAAGCTAAGAAACAACTCGCTCTGCACAGTGCTCTTACAGCCTAGTGGGAACATGTCTTCCAAAGGCCTGTGAAACGCAGTTTCTTTGCAGGCCTGATCTGGCTGAAGTAGGACTTCTGCTCTGGGTGTGCTACTTTGCCCTAGAGCTGAAAGGCACAACGTGCAGGCTTCTTTCCAAAGGGCGAGTTGGGCCCCACAGCATCTTGCTTCCAGCTCTTTGGGAAGCTAAGAAACAACTCGCTCTGCACAGTGCTCTTACAGCCTAGTGGGAACATCTCTTCCAAAGGCCTGTGAAACGCAGTTTCTTTGCAGGCCTGATCTGGCTGAAGTAGGACTTCTGCTCTGGGTGTGCTACTTTGCCCTAGAGCTGAAAGGCACAACGTGCAGGCTTCTTTCCAAAGGGCGAGTTGGGCCCCACAGCATCTTGCTTCCAGCTCTTTGGGAAGCTAAGAAACAACTCGCTCTGCACAGTGCTCTTACAGCCTACCGGGAACATGTCTTCCAAAGGCCTGTGAAACGCAGTTTCTTTGCAGGCCTGATCTGGCTGAAGTAGGACTTCTGCTCTGGGTGTGCTACTTTGCCCTAGAGCTGAAAGGCACAACGTGCAGGCTTCTTTCCAAAGGGCGTGTTCGGCCCCACAGCATCTTGCTTCCAGCTCTTTGGGAAGCTAAGAAACAACTCGCTCTGCACAGTGCTCTTACAGCCTACCCGGAACATCTCTTCCAAAGGCCAGTGAAACGCAGTTTCTTTGCAGGCCTGATCTGGCTGAAGTAGGACTTCTGCTCTGGGTGTGCTACTTTGCCCTAGAGCTGAAAGGCACAACGTGCAGGCTTCTTTCCAAAGGGCGAGTTGGGCCCCACAGCATCTTGCTTCCAGCTCTTTGGGAAGCTAAGAAACAACTCGCTCTGCACAGTGCTCTTACAGCCTAGTGGGAACATCTCTTCCAAAGGCCTGTGAAACGCAGTTTCTTTGCAGGCCTGATCTGGCTGAAGTAGGACTTCTGCTCTGGGTGTGCTACTTTGCCCTAGAGCTGAAAGGCACAACGTGCAGGCTTCTTTCCAAAGGGCGAGTTGGGCCCCACAGCATCTTGCTTCCAGCTCTTTCGGAAACTAAGAAACAACTCGCTCTGCACAGTGCTCTTGCAGCCTAGTGGGACCATCTCTTCCAAAGGCCTGTGAAACGCAGTTTCTTTGCAGGCCTGATCTGGCTGAAGTAGGACTTCTGCTCTGGGTGTGCTACTTTGCCCTAGAGCTGAAAGGCACAACGTGCAGGCTTCTTTCCAAAGGGCGAGTTGGGCCCCACAGCATCTTGCTTCCAGCTCTTTGGGAAGCTAAGAAACAACTCGCTCTGCACAGTGCTCTTACAGCCTAGGGGGAACATCTCTTCCAAAGGCCTGTGAAACGCAGTTTCTTTGCAGGCCTGATCTGGCTGAAGTAGGACTTCTGCTCTGGGTGTGCTACTTTGCCCTAGAGCTGAAAGGCACAACGTGCAGGCTTCTTTCCAAAGGGCGAGTTGGGCCCCACAGCATCTTGCTTCCAGCTCTTTCGGAAGCTAAGAAACAACTCGCTCTGCACAGTGCTCTTACAGCCTACCGGGAACATCTCTTCCAAAGGCCTGTGAAACGCAGTTTCTTTGCAGGCCTGATCTGGCTGAAGTAGGACTTCTGCTCTGGGTGTGCTACTTTGCCCTAGAGCTGAAAGGCACAACGTGCAGGCTTCTTTCCAAAGGGCGAGTTGGGCCCCACAGCATCTTGCTTCCAGCTCTTTGGGAAGCTAAGAAACAACTCGCTCTGCACAGTGCTCTTACAGCCTACGGGGAACATCTCTTCCAAAGGCCTGTGAAACGCAGTTTCTTTGCAGGCCTGATCCGGCTGAAGTAGGACTTCTGCTCTGGGTGTGCTACTTTGCCCTAGAGCTGAAAGGCACAACGTGCAGGCTTCTTTCCAAAGGGCGAGTTGGGCCCCACAGCATCTTGCTTCCAGCTCTTTGGGAAGCTAAGAAACAACTCGCTCTACACAGTGCTCTTACAGCCTACGGGGAACATGTCTTCCAAAGGCCTGTGAAACGCAGTTTCTTTGCAGGCCTGATCTGGCTGAAGTAGGACTTCTGCTCTGGGTGTGCTACTTTGCCCTAGAGCTGAAAGGCACAACGTGCAGGCTTCTTTCCAAAGGGCGAGTTGGGCCCCACAGCATCTTGCTTCCAGCTCTTTCGGAAGCTAAGAAACAACTCGCTCTGCACAGTGCTCTTACAGCCTACCGGGAACATGTCTTCCAAAGGCCTGCGAAACGCAGTTTCTGTGCAGGCCTGATCTGGCTGAAGTAGGACTTCTGCTCTGGGTGTGCTACTTTGCCCTAGAGCTGAAAGGCACAACGTGCAGGCCTCTTTCCAAAGGGCGAGTTGGGCCCCACAGCATCTTGCTTCCAGCTCTTTGGGAAGCTAAGAAACAACTCGCTCTGCACAGTGCTCTTACAGCCTAGGGGGAACATCTCTTCCAAAGGCCTGTGAAACGCAGTTTCTTTGCAGGCCTGATCTGGCTGAGGTAGGACTTCTGCTCTGGGTGTGCTACTTTGCCCTAGAGCTGAAAGGCACAACGTGCAGGCTTCTTTCCAAAGGGCGAGCTGGGCCCCACAGCATCTTGCTTCCAGCTCTTTGGGAATCTAAGAAACAACTCGCTCTGCACAGTGCTCTTAAAGCCTAGTGGGACCATGTCTTCCAAAGGCCTGGGAAACGCAGTTTCTTTGCAGGCCTGACCTGGCTGAAGTAGGACTTCTGCTCTGGGTGTGCTACTTTGCCCTAGAGCTGAAAGGCACAACGTGCAGGCTTCTTTCCAAAGGGCGAGTTGGGCCCCACAGCATCTTGCTTCCAGCTCTTTGGGAAGCTAAGAAACAACTCGCTCTGCACAGTGCTCTTACAGCCTACGGGGAACATGTCTTCCAAAGGCCTGGGAAACGCAGTTTCTTTGCAGGCCTGATCTGGCTGAAGTAGGACTTCTGCTCTGGGTGTGCTACTTTGCCCTAGAGCTGAAAGGCACAACGTGCAGGCTTCTTTCCAAAGGGCGAGTTGGGCCCCACAGCATCTTGCTTCCAGCTCTTTGGGAAGCTAAGAAACAACTCGCTCTGCACAGTGCTCTTACAGCCTACGGGGAACATGTCTTCCAAAGGCCTGTGAAACGCAGTTTCTTTGCAGGCCTGATCTGGCTGAAGTAGGACTTCTGCTCTGGGTGTGCTACTTTGCCCTAGAGCTGAAAGGCACAACGTGCAGGCTTCTTTCCAAAGGGCGAGTTGGGCCCCACAGCATCTTGCTTCCAGCTCTTTGCGAAGCTAAGAAGCAACTCGCTCTGCACAGTGCTCTTACAGCCTACCGGGAACATGTCTTCCAAAGGCCTGTGAAACGCAGTTTCTGTGCAGGCCTGATCTGGCTGAAGTAGGACTTCTGCTCTGGGTGTGCTACTTTGCCCTAGAGCTGAAAGGCACAACGTGCAGGCTTCTTTCCAAAGGGCGAGTTGGGCCCCACAGCATCTTGCTTCCAGCTCTTTGGGAAGCTAAGAAACAACTCGCTCTGCACAGTGCTCTTACAGCCTAGTGGGAACATCTCTTCCAAAGGCCTGTGAAACGCAGTTTCTTTGCAGGCCTGATCTGGCTGAAGTAGGACTTCTGCTCTGGGTGTGCTACTTTGCCCTAGAGCTGAAAGGCACAACGTGCAGGCTTCTTTCCAAAGGGCGAGTTGGGCCCCACAGCATCTTGCTTCCAGCTCTTTGGGAAGCTAAGAAACAACTCGCTCTGCACAGTGCTCTTACAGCCTACCGGGAACATGTCTTCCAAAGGCCTGTGAAACGCAGTTTCTTTGCAGGCCTGATCTGGCTGAAGTAGGACTTCTGCTCTGGGTGTGCTACTTTGCCCTAGAGCTGAAAGGCACAACGTGCAGGCTTCTTTCCAAAGGGCGAGTTGGGCCCCACAGCATCTTGCTTCCAGCTCTTTCGGAAACTAAGAAACAACTCGCTCTGCACGGTGCTCTTACAGCCTAGTGGGACCATCTCTTCCAAAGGCCTGTGAAACGCAGTTTCTTTGCAGGCCTGATCTGGCTGAAGTAGGACTTCTGCTCTGGGTGTGCTACTTTGCCCTAGAGCTGAAAGGCACAACGTGCAGGCTTCTTTCCAAAGGGCGAGTTGGGCCCCACAGCATCTTGCTTCCAGCTCTTTGGGAAGCTAAGAAACAACTCGCTCTGCACAGTGCTCTTACAGCCTACCGGGAACATCTCTTCCAAAGGCCTGTGAAACGCAGTTTCTGTGCAGGCCTGATCTGGCTGAAGTAGGACTTCTGCTCTGGGTGTGCTACTTTGCCCTAGAGCTGAAAGGCACAACGTGCAGGCTTCTTTCCAAAGGGCGAGTTGGGCCCCACAGCATCTTGCTTCCAGCTCTTTGGGAAGCTAAGAAACAACTCGCTCTGCACAGTGCTCTTACAGCCTACCGGGAACATCTCTTCCAAAGGCCTGTGAAACGCAGTTTCTTTGCAGGCCTGATCTGGCTGAAGTAGGACTTCTGCTCTGGGTGTGCTACTTTGCCCTAGAGCTGAAAGGCACAACGTGCAGGCTTCTTTCCAAAGGGCGAGTTGGGCCCCACAGCATCTTGCTTCCAGCTCTTTGGGAAGCTAAGAAACAACTCGCGCTGCACAGTGCTCTTACAGCCTAGGGGGAACATCTCTTCCAAAGGCCTGTGAAACGCAGTTTCTTTGCAGGCCTGATCTGGCTGAGGTAGGACTTCTGCTCTGGGTGTGCTACTTTGCCCTAGAGCTGAAAGGCACAACGTGCAGGCTTCTTTCCAAAGGGCGAGTTGGGCCCCACAGCATCTTGCTTCCAGCTCTTTGGGAAGCTAAGAAACAACTCGCTCTGCACAGTGCTCTTAAAGCCTAGTGGGACCATCTCATCCAAAGGCCTGTGAAACGCAGTTTCTTTGCAGGCCTGATCTGGCTGAAGTAGGACTTCTGCTCTGGGTGTGCTACTTTGCCCTAGAGCTGAAAGGCACAACGTGCAGGCTTCTTTCCAAAGGGCGAGTTGGGCCCCACAGCATCTTGCTTCCAGCTCTTTGGGAAGCTAAGAAACAACTCGCTCTGCACAGTGCTCTTACAGCCTACGGGGAACATGTCTTCCAAAGGCCTGTGAAACGCAGTTTCTTTGCAGGCCTGATCTGGCTGAAGTAGGACTTCTGCTCTGGGTGTGCTACTTTGCCCTAGAGCTGAAAGGCACAACGTGCAGGCTTCTTTCCAAAGGGCGAGTTGGGCCCCACAGCATCTTGCTTCCAGCTCTTTGGGAAGCTAAGAAACAACTCGCTCTGCACAGTGCTCTTACAGCCTACCGGGAACATGTCTTCCAAAGGCCTGTGAAACGCAGTTTCTTTGCAGGCCTGATCTGGCTGAAGTAGGACTTCTGCTCTGGGTGTGCTACTTTGCCCTAGAGCTGAAAGGCACAACGTGCAGGCTTCTTTCCAAAGGGCGAGTTGGGCCCCACAGCAACTTGCTTCCAGCTCTTTGGGAAGCTAAGAAACAACTCGCTCTGCACAGTGCTCTTACAGCCTACCCGGAACATCTCTTCCAAAGGCCTGTGAAACGCAGTTTCTTGGCAGGCCTGATCTGGCTGAAGTAGGACTTCTGCTCTGGGTGTGCTACTTTGCCCTAGAGCTGAAAGGCACAACGTGCAGGCTTCTTTCCAAAGGGCGAGTTGGGCCCCACAGCATCTTGCTTCCAGCTCTTTGGGAAGCTAAGAAACAACTCGCTCTGCACAGTGCTCTTACAGCTTAGGGGGAACATGTCTTCCAAAGGCCTGTGAAACGCAGTTTCTTTGCAGGCCTGATCTGGCTGAAGTAGGACTTCTGCTCTGGGTGTGCTACTTTGCCCTAGAGCTGAAAGGCACAACGTGCAGGCTTCTTTCCAAAGGGCGAGTTGGGCCCCACAGCATCTTGCTTCCAGCTCTTTGGGAAGCTAAGAAACAACTCGCTCTGCACAGTGCTCTTACAGCCTAGGGGGAACATCTCTTCCAAAGGCCTGTGAAACGCAGTTTCTTTGCAGGCCTGATCTGGCTGAAGTAGGACTTCTGCTCTGGGTGTGCTACTTTGCCCTAGAGCTGAAAGGCACAACGTGCAGGCTTCTTTCCAAAGGGCGAGTTGGGCCCCACAGCATCTTGCTTCCAGCTCTTTGGGAAGCTAAGAAACACCTCGCTCTGCACTGTGCTCTTACAGCCTACCGGGAACATGTCTTCCAAAGGCCTGTGAAACGCAATTTCTTTGCAGGCCTGATCTGGCTGAAGTAGGACTTCTGCTCTGGGTGTGCTACTTTGCCCTAGAGCTGAAAGGCACAACGTGCAGGCTTCTTTCCAAAGGGCGAGTTGGGCCCCACAGCATCTTGCTTCCAGCTCTTTGGGAAGCTAAGAAACAACTCGCTCTGCACAGTGCTCTTACAGCCTACCGGGAACATGTCTTCCAAAGGCCTGCGAAACGCAGTTTCTGTGCAGGCCTGATCTGGCTGAAGTAGGACTTCTGCTCTGGGTGTGCTACTTTGCCCTAGAGCTGAAAGGCACAACGTGCAGGCTTCTTTCCAAAGGGCGAGTTGGGCCCCACAGCATCTTGCTTCCAGCTCTTTGGGAAGCTAAGAAACAACTCGCTCTGCACAGTGCTCTTACAGCCTAGGGGGAACATCTCTTCCAAAGGCCTGTGAAACGCAGTTTCTTTGCAGGCCTGATCTGGCTGAAGTAGGACTTCTGCTCTGGGTGTGCTACTTTGCCCTAGAGCTGAAAGACACAAAGTGCAGGCTTCTTTCCAAAGGGCGAGTTGGGCCCCACAGCATCTTGCTTCCAGCTCTTTGGGAAGCTAAGAAACAACTCGCTCTGCACAGTGCTCTTACAGCCTACCGGGAACATCTCTTCCAAAGGCCTGTGAAACGCAGTTTCTTTCAGGCCTGATCTGGCTGAAGTAGGACTTCTGCTCTGGGTGTGCTACTTTGCCCTAGAGCTGAAAGGCACAACGTGCAGGCTTCTTTCCAAAGGGCGAGTTGGGCCCCACAGCATCTTGCTTCCAGCTCTTTGGGAAGCTAAGAAACAACTCGCTCTGCACAGTGCTCTTACAGCCTACCGGGAACATCTCTTCCAAAGGCCTGTGAAACGCAGTTTCTGTGCAGGCCTGATCTGGCTGAAGTAGGACTTCTGCTCTGGGTGTGCTACTTTGCCCTAGAGCTGAAAGGCACAACGTGCAGGCTTCTTTCCAAAGGGCGAGTTGGGCCCCACAGCATCTTGCTTCCAGCTCTTTGGGAAGCTAAGAAACAACTCGCTCTGCACAGTGCTCTTACAGCCTACCGGGAACATGTCTTCCAAAGGCCTGTGAAACGCAGTTTCTGTGCAGGCCTGATCTGGCTGAAGTAGGACTTCTGCTCTGGGTGTGCTACTTTGCCCTAGAGCTGAAAGGCACAACGTGCAGGCTTCTTTCCAAAGGGCGAGTTGGGCCCCACAGCATCTTGCTTCCAGCTCTTTGGGAAGCTAAGAAACAACTCGCTCTGCACAGTGCTCTTACAGCCTACCGGGAACATGTCTTCCAAAGGCCTGTGAAACGCAGTTTCTTTGCAGGCCTGATCTGGCTGAAGTAGGACTTCTGCTCTGGGTGTGCTACTTTGCCCTAGAGCTGAAAGGCACAACGTGCAGGCTTCTTTCCAAAGGGCGAGTTCGGCACCACAGCATTTTGCTTCCAGCTCTTTGGGAAGCTAAGAAACAACTCGCTCAGCACAGTGCTCTTACAGCCTAGTGGGAACATCTCTTCCAAAGGCCTGTGAAACGCAGTTTCTTTGCAGGCCTGATCTGGCTGAAGTAGGACTTCTGCTCTGGGTGTGCTACTTTGCCCTAGAGCTGAAAGGCACAACGTGCAGGCTTCTTTCCAAAGGGCGAGTTGGGCCCCACAGCATCTTGCTTCCAGCTCTTTGGGAAGCTAAGAAACAACTCGCTCTGCACAGTGCTCTTACAGCCTACCGGGAACATCTCTTCCAAAGGCCTGTGAAACGCAGTTTCTTTCAGGCCTGATCTGGCTGAAGTAGGACTTCTGCTCTGGGTGTGCTACTTTGCCCTAGAGCTGAAAGGCACAACGTGCAGGCTTCTTTCCAAAGGGCGAGTTGGGCCCCACAGCATCTTGCTTCCAGCTCTTTGGGAAGCTAAGAAACAACTCGCTCTGCACAGTGCTCTTACAGCCTACCGGGAACATCTCTTCCAAAGGCCTGTGAAACGCAGTTTCTGTGCAGGCCTGATCTGGCTGAAGTAGGACTTCTGCTCTGGGTGTGCTACTTTGCCCTAGAGCTGAAAGGCACAACGTGCAGGCTTCTTTCCAAAGGGCGAGTTGGGCCCCACAGCATCTTGCTTCCAGCTCTTTGGGAAGCTAAGAAACAACTCGCTCTGCACAGTGCTCTTACAGCCTACAGGGAACATGTCTTCCAAAGGCCTGTGAAACGCAGTTTCTGTGCAGGCCTGATCTGGCTGAAGTAGGACTTCTGCTCTGGGTGTGCTACTTTGCCCTAGAGCTGAAAGGCACAACGTGCAGGCTTCTTTCCAAAGGGCGAGTTGGGCCCCACAGCATCTTGCTTCCAGCTCTTTGGGAAGCTAAGAAACAACTCGCTCTGCACAGTGCTCTTACAGCCTACCGGGAACATGTCTTCCAAAGGCCTGTGAAACGCAGTTTCTTTGCAGGCCTGATCTGGCTGAAGTAGGACTTCTGCTCTGGGTGTGCTACTTTGCCCTAGAGCTGAAAGGCACAACGTGCAGGCTTCTTTCCAAAGGGCGAGTTCGGCACCACAGCATTTTGCTTCCAGCTCTTTGGGAAGCTAAGAAACAACTCGCTCAGCACAGTGCTCTTACAGCCTAGTGGGAACATCTCTTCCAAAGGCCTGTGAAACGCAGTTTCTTTGCAGGCCTGATCTGGCTGAAGTAGGACTTCTGCTCTGGGTGTGCTACTTTGCCCTAGAGCTGAAAGGCACAACGTGCAGGCTTCTTTCCAAAGGGCGAGTTGGGCCCCACAGCATCTTGCTTCCAGCTCTTTGGGAAGCTAAGAAACAACTCGCTCTGCACAGTGCTCTTATAGCCTAGTGGGAACATGTCTTCCAAAGGCCTGTGAAACGCAGTTTCTTTGCAGGCCTGATCTGGCTGAAGTAGGACTTCTGCTCTGGGTGTGCTACTTTGCCCTAGAGCTGAAAGGCACAACGTGCAGGCTTCTTTCCAAAGGGCGAGTTGGGCCCCACAGCATCTTGCTTCCAGCTCTTTGGGAAGCTAAGAAACAACTCGCTCTGCACAGTGCTCTTACAGCCTACCGGGAACATGTCTTCCAAAGGCCTGTGAAACGCAGTTTCTTTGCAGGCCTGATCTGGCTGAAGTAGGACTTCTGCTCTGGGTGTGCTACTTTGCCCTAGAGCTGAAAGGCACAACGTGCAGGCTTCTTTCCAAGGGCGAGTTGGGCCCCACAGCGTCTTGCTTCCAGCTCTTTGGGAAGCTAAGAAACAACTCGCTCTGCACAGTGCTCTTACAGCCTACCGGGAACATCTCTTCCAAAGGCCTGTGAAACGCAGTTTCTTTGCAGGCCTGATCTGGCTGAAGTAGGACTTCTGCTCTGGGTGTGCTACTTTGCCCTAGACCTGAAAGGCACAACGTGCAGGCTTCTTTCCAAAGGGCGAGTTGGGCCCCACAGCATCTTGCTTCCAGCTCTTTGGGAAGCTAAGAAACAACTCGCTCTGCACAGTGCTCTTACAGCCTACCGGGAACATGTCTTCCAAAGGCCTGTGAAACGCAGTTTCTTTGCAGGCCTGATCTGGCTGAAGTAGGACTTCTGCTCTGGGTGTGCCACTTTGCCCTAGAGCTGAAAGGCACAACGTGCAGGCTTCTTTCCAAAGGGCGAGTTGGGCCCCACAGCATCTTGCTTCCAGCTCTTTGGGAAGCTAAGAAACAACTCGCTCTGCACAGTGCTCTTACAGCCTACCGGGAACATCTCTTCCAAAGGCCTGTGAAACGCAGTTTCTGTGCAGGCCTGATCTGGCTGAAGTAGGACTTCTGCTCTGGGTGTGCCACTTTGCCCTAGAGCTGAAAGGCACAACGTGCAGGCTTCTTTCCAAAGGGCGAGTTGGGCCCCACAGCATCTTGCTTCCAGCTCTTTGGGAAGCTAAGAAACAACTCGCTCTGCACAGTGCTCTTACAGCCTAGGGGGAACATCTCTTCCAAAGGCCTGTGAAACGCAGTTTCTTTGCAGGCCTGATCTGGCTGAAGTAGGACTTCTGCTCTGGGTGTGCTACTTTGCCCTAGAGCTGAAAGGCACAACGTGCAGGCTTCTTTCCAAAGGGCGAGTTGGGCCCCACAGCATCTTGCTTCCAGCTCTTTCGGAAGCTAAGAAACAACTCGCTCTGCACAGTGCTCTTACAGCCTACCGGGAACATCTCTTCCAAAGGCCTGTGAAACGCAGTTTCTTTGCAGGCCTGATCTGGCTGAAGTAGGACTTCTGCTCTGGGTGTGCTACTTTGCCCTAGAGCTGAAAGGCACAACGTGCAGGCTTCTTTCCAAAGGGCGAGTTGGGCCCCACAGCATCTTGCTTCCAGCTCTTTGGGAAGCTAAGAAACAACTCGCTCTGCACAGTGCTCTTACAGCCTACGGGGAACATCTCTTCCAAAGGCCTGTGAAACGCAGTTTCTTTGCAGGCCTGATCCGGCTGAAGTAGGACTTCTGCTCTGGGTGTGCTACTTTGCCCTAGAGCTGAAAGGCACAACGTGCAGGCTTCTTTCCAAAGGGCGAGTTGGGCCCCACAGCATCTTGCTTCCAGCTCTTTGGGAAGCTAAGAAACAACTCGCTCTGCACAGTGCTCTTACAGCCTACCGGGAACATGTCTTCCAAAGGCCTGTGAAACGCAGTTTCTTTGCAGGCCTGATCTGGCTGAAGTAGGACTTCTGCTCTGGGTGTGCCACTTTGCCCTAGAGCTGAAAGGCACAACGTGCAGGCTTCTTTCCAAAGGGCGAGTTGGGCCCCACAGCATCTTGCTTCCAGCTCTTTGGGAAGCTAAGAAACAACTCGCTCTGCACAGTGCTCTTACAGCCTACCGGGAACATCTCTTCCAAAGGCCTGTGAAACGCAGTTTCTGTGCAGGCCTGATCTGGCTGAAGTAGGACTTCTGCTCTGGGTGTGCTACTTTGCCCTAGAGCTGAAAGGCACAACGTGCAGGCTTCTTTCCAAAGGGCGAGTTGGGCCCCACAGCATCTTGCTTCCAGCTCTTTCGGAAGCTAAGAAACAACTCGCTCTGCACAGTGCTCTTACAGCCTAGTGGGAACATGTCTTCCAAAGGCCTGTGAAACGCAGTTTCTTTGCAGGCCTGATCTGGCTGAAGTAGGACTTCTGCTCTGGGTGTGCTACTTTGCCCTAGAGCTGAAAGGCACAACGTGCAGGCTTCTTTCCAAAGGGCGAGTTGGGCCCCACAGCATCTTGCTTCCAGCTCTTTGGGAAGCTAAGAAACAACTCGCTCTGCACAGTGCTCTTACAGCCTACGGGGAACATCTCTTCCAAAGGCCTGTGAAACGCAGTTTCTTTGCAGGCCTGATCCGGCTGAAGTAGGACTTCTGCTCTGGGTGTGCTACTTTGCCCTAGAGCTGAAAGGCACAACGTGCAGGCTTCTTTCCAAAGGGCGAGTTGGGCCCCACAGCATCTTGCTTCCAGCTCTTTGGGAAGCTAAGAAACAACTCGCTCTGCACAGTGCTCTTACAGCCTAGTGGGAACATCTCTTCCAAAGGCCTGTGAAACGCAGTTTCTTTGCAGGCCTGATCTGGCTGAAGTAGGACTTCTGCTCTGGGTGTGCTACTTTGCCCTAGAGCTGAAAGACACAACGTGCAGGCTTCTTTCCAAAGGGCGAGTTGGGCCCCACAGCATCTTGCTTCCAGCTCTTTGGGAAGCTAAGAAACAACTCGCTCTGCACAGTGCTCTTACAGCCTACCGGGAACATGTCTTCCAAAGGCCTGTGAAACGAAGTTTCTGTGCAGGCCTGATCTGGCTGAAGTAGGACTTCTGCTCTGGGTGTGCTACTTTGCCCTAGAGCTGAAAGGCACAACGTGCAGGCTTCTTTCCAAAGGGCGAGTTGGGCCCCACAGCATCTTGCTTCCAGCTCTTTGGGAAGCTAAGAAACAACTCGCTCTGCACAGTGCTCTTACAGCCTAGTGGGAACATCTCTTCCAAAGGCCTGTGAAACGCAGTTTCTTTGCAGGCCTGATCTGGCTGAAGTAGGACTTCTGCTCTGGGTGTGCTACTTTGCCCTAGAGCTGAAAGGCACAACGTGCAGGCTTCTTTCCAAAGGGCGAGTTGGGCCCCACAGCATCTTGCTTCCAGCTCTTTGGGAAGCTAAGAAACAACTCGCTCTGCACAGTGCTCTTACAGCCTACCGGGAACATGTCTTCCAAAGGCCTGTGAAACGCAGTTTCTTTGCAGGCCTGATCTGGCTGAAGTAGGACTTCTGCTCTGGGTGTGCTACTTTGCCCTAGAGCTGAAAGGCACAACGTGCAGGCTTCTTTCCAAAGGGCGAGTTGGGCCCCACAGCATCTTGCTTCCAGCTCTTTGGGAAGCTAAGAAACAACTCGCTCTGCACAGTGCTCTTACAGCCTACCCGGAACATCTCTTCCAAAGGCCAGTGAAACGCAGTTTCTTTGCAGGCCTGATCTGGCTGAAGTAGGACTTCTGCTCTGGGTGTGCTACTTTGCCCTAGAGCTGAAAGGCACAACGTGCAGGCTTCTTTCCAAAGGGCGAGTTGGGCCCCACAGCATCTTGCTTCCAGCTCTTTGGGAAGCTAAGAAACAACTCGCTCTGCACAGTGCTCTTACAGCCTACCGGGAACATGTCTTCCAAAGGCCTGTGAAACGCAGTTTCTTTGCAGGCCTGATCTGGCTGAAGTAGGACTTCTGCTCTGGGTGTGCTACTTTGCCCTAGAGCTGAAAGGCACAACGTGCAGGCTTCTTTCCAAAGGGCGAGTTGGGCCCCACAGCATCTTGCTTCCAGCTCTTTCGGAAAGTAAGAAACAACTCGCTCTGAACAGTGCTCTTACAGCCTAGTGGGACCATCTCTTCCAAAGGCCTGTGAAACGCAGTTTCTTTGCAGGCCTGATCTGGCTGAAGTAGGACTTCTGCTCTGGGTGTGCTACTTTGCCCTAGAGCTGAAAGGCACAACGTGCAGGCTTCTTTCCAAAGGGCGAGTTGGGCCCCACAGCATCTTGCTTCCAGCTCTTTGGGAAGCTAAGAAGCAACTCGCTCTGCACAGTGCTCTTACAGCCTAGGGGGAACATCTCTTCCAAAGGCCTGTGAAACGCAGTTTCTTTGCAGGCCTGATCTGGCTGAAGTAGGACTTCTGCTCTGGGTGTGCTACTTTGCCCTAGAGCTGAAAGGCACAACGTGCAGGCTTCTTTCCAAAGGGCGAGTTGGGCCCCACAGCATCTTGCTTCCAGCTCTTTCGGAAGCTAAGAAACAACTCGCTCTGCACAGTGCTCTTACAGCCTACCGGGAACATCTCTTCCAAAGGCCTGTGAAACGCAGTTTCTTTGCAGGCCTGATCTGGCTGAAGTAGGACTTCTGCTCTGGGTGTGCTACTTTGCCCTAGAGCTGAAAGGCACAACGTGCAGGCTTCTTTCCAAAGGGCGAGTTGGGCCCCACAGCATCTTGCTTCTAGCTCTTTCGGAAGCTAAGAAACAACTCGCTCTGCACAGTGCTCTTACAGCCTACGGGGAACATCTCTTCCAAAGGCCTGTGAAACGCAGTTTCTTTGCAGGCCTGATCCGGCTGAAGTAGGACTTCTGCTCTGGGTGTGCTACTTTGCCCTAGAGCTGAAAGGCACAACGTGCAGGCTTCTTTCCAAAGGGCGAGTTGGGCCCCACAGCATCTTGCTTCCAGCTCTTTGGGAAGCTAAGAAACAACTCGCTCTACACAGTGCTCTTACAGCCTACGGGGAACATGTCTTCCAAAGGCCTGTGAAACGCAGTTTCTTTGCAGGCCTGATCTGGCTGAAGTAGGACTTCTGCTCTGGGTGTGCTACTTTGCCCTAGAGCTGAAAGGCACAACGTGCAGGCTTCTTTCCAAAGGGCGAGTTGGGCCCCACAGCATCTTGCTTCCAGCTCTTTCGGAAGCTAAGAAACAACGCGCTCTGCACAGTGCTCTTACAGCCTACCGGGAACATGTCTTCCAAAGGCCTGCGAAACGCAGTTTCTGTGCAGGCCTGATCTGGCTGAAGTTGGACTTCTGCTCTGGGTGTGCTACTTTGCCCTAGAGCTGAAAGGCACAACGTGCAGGCCTCTTTCCAAAGGGCGAGTTGGGCCCCACAGCATCTTGCTTCCAGCTCTTTGGGAAGCTAAGAAACAACTCGCTCTGCACAGTGCTCTTACAGCCTATGGGGAACATCTATTCCAAAGGCCTGTGAAACGCAGTTTCTTTGCAGGCCTGATCTGGCTGAGGTAGGACTTCTGCTCTGGGTGTGCTACTTTGCCCTAGAGCTGAAAGGCACAAAGTGCAGGCTTCTTTCCAAAGGGCGAGTTGGGCCCCACAGCATCTTGCTTCCAGCTCTTTGGGAATCTAAGAAACAACCCGCTCTGCACAGTGCTCTTAAAGCCTAGTGGGACCATGTCTTCCAAAGGCCTGGGAAACGCAGTTTCTTTGCAGGCCTGATCTGGCTGAAGTAGGACTTCTGCTCTGGGTGTGCTACTTTGCCCTAGAGCTGAAAGGCACAACGTGCAGGCTTCTTTCCAAAGGGCGAGTTGGGCCCCACAGCATCTTGCTTCCAGCTCTTTGGGAAGCTAAGAAACAACTCGCTCTGCACAGTGCTCTTACAGCCTACGGGGAACATGTCTTCCAAAGGCCTGGGAAACGCAGTTTCTTTGCAGGCCTGATCTGGCTGAAGTAGGACTTCTGCTCTGGGTGTGCTACTTTGCCCTAGAGCTGAAAGGCACAACGTGCAGGCTTCTTTCCAAAGGGCGAGTTGGGCCCCACAGCATCTTGCTTCCAGCTCTTTGGGAAGCTAAGAAACAACTCGCTCTGCACAGTGCTCTTACAGCCTAGTGGGAACATCTCTTCCAAAGGCCTGTGAAACGCAGTTTCTTTGCAGGCCTGATCTGGCTGAAGTAGGACTTCTGCTCTGGGTGTGCTACTTTGCCCTAGAGCTGAAAGGCACAACGTGCAGGCTTCTTTCCAAAGGGCGAGTTGGGCCCCACAGCATCTTGCTTCCAGCTCTTTGGGAAGCTAAGAAACAACTCGCTCTGCACAGTGCTCTTACAGCCTACCGGGAACATGTCTTCCAAAGGCCTGTGAAACGCAGTTTCTGTGCAGGCCTGATCTGGCTGAAGTAGGACTTCTGCTCTGGGTGTGCTACTTTGCCCTAGAGCTGAAAGGCACAACGTGCAGGCTTCTTTCCAAAGGGCGAGTTGGGCCCCACAGCATCTTGCTTCCAGCTCTTTGGGAAGCTAAGAAACAACTCGCTCTGCACAGTGCTCTTACAGCCTACGGGGAACATCTCTTCCAAAGGCCTGTGAAACGCAGTTTCTTTGCAGGCCTGATCTGGCTGAAGTAGGACTTCTGCTCTGGGTGTGCTACTTTGCCCTAGAGCTGAAAGGCACAACGTGCAGGCTTCTTTCCAAAGGGAGAGTTGGGCCCCACAGCATCTTGCTTCCAGCTCTTTGCGAAGCTAAGAAACAACTCGCTCTGCACAGTGCTCTTACAGCCTACCGGGAACATGTCTTCCAAAGGCCTGTGAAACGCAGTTTCTTTGCAGGCCTGATCTGGCTGAAGTAGGACTTCTGCTCTGGGTGTGCTACTTTGCCCTAGAGCTGAAAGGCACAACGTGCAGGCTTCTTTCCAAAGGGCGAGTTGGGCCCCACAGCATCTTGCTTCCAGCTCTTTGGGAAGCTAAGAAACAACTCGCTCTGCACAGTGCTCTTACAGCCTACCCGGAACATCTCTTCCAAAGGCCTGTGAAACGCAGTTTCTTGGCAGGCCTGATCTGGCTGAAGTAGGACTTCTGCTCTGGGTGTGCTACTTTGCCCTAGAGCTGAAAGGCACAACGTGCAGGCTTCTTTCCAAAGGGCGAGTTGGGCCCCACAGCATCTTGCTTCCAGCTCTTTGGGAAGCTAAGAAACAACTCGCTCTGCACAGTGCTCTTACAGCCTAGGGGGAACATCTCTTCCAAAGGCCTGTGAAACGCAGTTTCTTTGCAGGCCTGATCTGGCTGAAGTAGGACTTCTGCTCTGGGTGTGCTACTTTGCCCTAGAGCTGAAAGGCACAACGTGCAGGCTTCTTTCCAAAGGGCGAGTTGGGCCCCACAGCATCTTGCTTCCAGCTCTTTGGGAAGCTAAGAAACAACTCGCTCTGCACAGTGCTCTTACAGCCTAGGGGGAACATCTCTTCCAAAGGCCTGTGAAACGCAGTTTCTTTGCAGGCCTGATCTGGCTGAAGTAGGACTTCTGCTCTGGGTGTGCTACTTTGCCCTAGAGCTGAAAGGCACAACGTGCAGGCTTCTTTCCAAAGGGCGAGTTGGGCCCCACAGCATCTTGCTTCCAGCTCTTTGGGAAGCTAAGAAACAACTCGCTCTGCACTGTGCTCTTACAGCCTACCGGGAACATGTCTTCCAAAGGCCTGTGAAACGCAATTTCTTTGCAGGCCTGATCTGGCTGAAGTAGGACTTCTGCTCTGGGTGTGCTACTTTGCCCTAGAGCTGAAAGGCACAACGTGCAGGCTTCTTTCCAAAGGGCGAGTTGGGCCCCACAGCATCTTGCTTCCAGCTGTTTGGGAAGCTAAGAAACAACTCGCTCTGCACAGTGCTCTTACAGCCTACCGGGAACATGTCTTCCAAAGGCCTGCGAAACGCAGTTTCTGTGCAGGCCTGATCTGGCTGAAGTAGGACTTCTGCTCTGGGTGTGCTACTTTGCCCTAGAGCTGAAAGGCACAACGTGCAGGCTTCTTTCCAAAGGGCGAGTTGGGCCCCACAGCATCTTGCTTCCAGCTCTTTGGGAAGCTAAGAAACAACTCGCTCTGCACAGTGCTCTTACAGCCTAGGGGGAACATCTCTTCCAAAGGCCTGTGAAACGCAGTTTCTTTGCAGGCCTGATCTGGCTGAAGTAGGACTTCTGCTCTGGGTGTGCTACTTTGCCCTAGAGCTGAAAGACACAAAGTGCAGGCTTCTTTCCAAAGGGCGAGTTGGGCCCCACAGCATCTTGCTTCCAGCTCTTTGGGAAGCTAAGAAACAACTCGCTCTGCACAGTGCTCTTAAAGCCTAGTGGGACCATCTCTTCCAAAGGCCTGTGAAACGCAGTTTCTTTCAGGCCTGATCTGGCTGAAGTAGGACTTCTGCTCTGGGTGTGCTACTTTGCCCTAGAGCTGAAAGGCACAACGTGCAGGCTTCTTTCCAAAGGGCGAGTTGGGCCCCACAGCATCTTGCTTCCAGCTCTTTGGGAAGCTAAGAAACAACTCGCTCTGCACAGTGCTCTTACAGCCTAGGGGGAACATCTCTTCCAAAGGCCTGTGAAACGCAGTTTCTTTGCAGGCCTGATCTGGCTGAAGTAGGACTTCTGCTCTGGGTGTGCTACTTTGCCCTAGAGCTGAAAGGCACAACGTGCAGGCTTCTTTCCAAAGGGCGAGTTGGGCCCCACAGCATCTTGCTTCCAGCTCTTTGGGAAGCTAAGAAACAACTCGCTCTGCACAGTGCTCTTACAGCCTACCGGGAACATGTCTTCCAAAGGCCTGTGAAACGCAGTTTCTGTGCAGGCCTGATCTGGCTGAAGTAGGACTTCTGCTCTGGGTGTGCTACTTTGCCCTAGAGCTGAAAGGCACAACGTGCAGGCTTCTTTCCAAAGGGCGAGTTGGGCCCCACAGCATCTTGCTTCCAGCTCTTTGGGAAGCTAAGAAACAACTCGCTCTGCACAGTGCTCTTACAGCCTACCGGGAACATCTCTTCCAAAGGCCTGTGAAACGCAGTTTCTTTGCAGGCCTGATCTGGCTGAAGTAGGACTTCTGCTCTGGGTGTGCTACTTTGCCCTAGAGCTGAAAGGCACAACGTGCAGGCTTCTTTCCAAAGGGCGAGTTGGGCCCCACAGCATCTTGCTTCCAGCTCTTTGGGAAGCTAAGAAACAACTCGCGCTGCACAGTGCTCTTACAGCCTAGGGGGAACATCTCTTCCAAAGGCCTGTGAAACGCAGTTTCTTTGCAGGCCTGATCTGGCTGAGGTAGGACTTCTGCTCTGGGTGTGCTACTTTGCCCTAGAGCTGAAAGGCACAACGTGCAGGCTTCTTTCCAAAGGGCGAGTTGGGCCCCACAGCATCTTGCTTCCAGCTCTTTGGGAAGCTAAGAAACAACTCGCTCTGCACAGTGCTCTTAAAGCCTAGTGGGACCATCTCATCCAAAGGCCTGTGAAACGCAGTTTCTTTCAGGCCTGATCTGGCTGAAGTAGGACTTCTGCTCTGGGTGTGCTACTTTGCCCTAGAGCTGAAAGGCACAACGTGCAGGCTTCTTTCCAAAGGGCGAGTTGGGCCCCACAGCATCTTGCTTCCAGCTCTTTGGGAAGCTAAGAAACAACTCGCTCTGCACAGTGCTCTTACAGCCTACGGGGAACATGTCTTCCAAAGGCCTGTGAAACGCAGTTTCTTTGCAGGCCTGATCTGGCTGAAGTACGACTTCTGCTCTGGGTGTGCTACTTTGCCCTAGAGCTGAAAGGCACAACGTGCAGGCTTCTTTCCAAAGGGCGAGCTGGGCCCCACAGCATCTTGCTTCCAGCTCTTTGCGAAGCTAAGAAACAACTCGCTCTGCACAGTGCTCTTACAGCCTACCGGGAACATGTCTTCCAAAGGCCTGTGAAACGCAGTTTCTTTGCAGGCCTGATCTGGCTGAAGTAGGACTTCTGCTCTGGGTGTGCTACTTTGCCCTAGAGCTGAAAGGCACAACGTGCAGGCTTCTTTCCAAAGGGCAAGTTGGGCCCCACAGCATCTTGCTTCCAGCTCTTTGGGAAGCTAAGAAACAACTCGCTCTGCACAGTGCTCTTACAGCCTACCCGGAACATCTCTTCCAAAGGCCTGTGAAACGCAGTTTCTTGGCAGGCCTGATCTGGCTGAAGTAGGACTTCTGCTCTGGGTGTGCTACTTTGCCCTAGAGCTGAAAGGCACAACGTGCAGGCTTCTTTCCAAAGGGCGAGTTGGGCCCCACAGCATCTTGCTTCCAGCTCTTTGGGAAGCTAAGAAACAACTCGCTCTGCACAGTGCTCTTACAGCCTAGGGGGAACATCTCTTCCAAAGGCCTGTGAAAGGCAGTTTCTTTGCAGGCCTGATCTGGCTGAAGTAGGACTTCTGCTCTGGGTGTGCTACTTTGCCCTAGAGCTGAAAGGCACAACGTGCAGGCTTCTTTCCAAAGGGCGAGTTGGGCCCCACAGCATCTTGCTTCCAGCTCTTTGGGAAGCTAAGAAACAACTCGCTCTGCACAGTGCTCTTACAGCCTAGGGGGAACATCTCTTCCAAAGGCCTGTGAAACGCAGTTTCTTTGCAGGCCTGATCTGGCTGAAGTAGGACTTCTGCTCTGGGTGTGCTACTTTGCCCTAGAGCTGAAAGGCACAACGTGCAGGCTTCTTTCCAAAGGGCGAGTTGGGCCCCACAGCATCTTGCTTCCAGCTCTTTGGGAAGCTAAGAAACAACTCGCTCTGCACTGTGCTCTTACAGCCTACCGGGAACATGTCTTCCAAAGGCCTGTGAAACGCAATTTCTTTGCAGGCCTGATCTGGCTGATGTAGGACTTCTGCTCTGGGTGTGCTACTTTGCCCTAGAGCTGAAAGGCACAACGTGCAGGCTTCTTTCCAAAGGGCGAGTTGGGCCCCACAGCATCTTGCTTCCAGCTCTTTGGGAAGCTAAGAAACAACTCGCTCTGCACAGTGCTCTTACAGCCTACCGGGAACATGTCTTCCAAAGGCCTGGGAAACGCAGTTTCTTTGCAGGCCTGATCTGGCTGAAGTAGGACTTCTGCTCTGGGTGTGCTACTTTGCCCTAGAGCTGAAAGGCACAACGTGCAGGCTTCTTTCCAAAGGGCGAGTTGGGCCCCACAGCATCTTGCTTCCAGCTCTTTGGGAAGCTAAGAAACAACTCGCTCTGCACAGTGCTCTTACAGCCTACCGGGAACATGTCTTCCAAAGGCCTGTGAAACGCAGTTTCTTTGCAGGCCTGATATGGCTGAAGTAGGACTTCTGCTCTGGGTGTGCTACTTTGCCCTAGAGCTGAAAGGCACAACGTGCAGGCTTCTTTCCAAAGGGCGAGTTGGGCCCCACAGCATCTTGCTTCCAGCTCTTTGGGAAGCTAAGAAACAACTCGCTCTGCACAGTGCTCTTACAGCCTACAGGGAACATGTCTTCCAAAGGCCTGTGAAACGCAGTTTCTGTGCAGGCCTGATCTGGCTGAAGTAGGACTTCTGCTCTGGGTGTGCTACTTTGCCCTAGAGCTGAAAGGCACAACGTGCAGGCTTCTTTCCAAAGGGCGAGTTGGGCCCCACAGCATCTTGCTTCCAGCTCTTTGGGAAGCTAAGAAACAACTCGCTCTGCACAGTGCTCTTACAGCCTACCGGGAACATGTCTTCCAAAGGCCTGTGAAACGCAGTTTCTTTGCAGGCCTGATCTGGCTGAAGTAGGACTTCTGCTCTGGGTGTGCTACTTTGCCCTAGAGCTGAAAGGCACAACGTGCAGGCTTCTTTCCAAAGGGCGAGTTCGGCACCACAGCATTTTGCTTCCAGCTCTTTGGGAAGCTAAGAAACAACTCGCTCAGCACAGTGCTCTTACAGCCTACCCGGAACATCTCTTCCAAAGGCCTGTGAAACGCAGTTTCTTTGCAGGCCTGATCTGGCTGAAGTAGGACTTCTGCTCTGGGTGTGCTACTTTGCCCTAGAGCTGAAAGGCACAACGTGCAGGCTTCTTTCCAAAGGGCGAGTTGGGCCCCACAGCATCTTGCTTCCAGCTCTTTGGGAAGCTAAGAAACAACTCGCTCTGCACAGTGCTCTTATAGCCTAGTGGGAACATGTCTTCCAAAGGCCTGTGAAACGCAGTTTCTTTGCAGGCCTGATCTGGCTGAAGTAGGACTTCTGCTCTGGGTGTGCTACTTTGCCCTAGAGCTGAAAGGCACAACGTGCAGGCTTCTTTCCAAAGGGCGAGTTGGGCCCCACAGCATCTTGCTTCCAGCTCTTTGGGAAGCTAAGAAACAACTCGCTCTGCACAGTGCTCTTACAGCCTACCGGGAACATGTCTTCCAAAGGCCTGTGAAACGCAGTTTCTTTGCAGGCCTGATCTGGCTGAAGTAGGACTTCTGCTCTGGGTGTGCTACTTTGCCCTAGAGCTGAAAGGCACAACGTGCAGGCTTCTTTCCAAAGGGCGAGTTGGGCCCCACAGCGTCTTGCTTCCAGCTCTTTGGGAAGCTAAGAAACAACTCGCTCTGCACAGTGCTCTTACAGCCTACCGGGAACATCTCTTCCAAAGGCCTGTGAAACGCAGTTTCTTTGCAGGCCTGATCTGGCTGAAGTAGGACTTCTGCTCTGGGTGTGCTACTTTGCCCTAGACCTGAAAGGCACAACGTGCAGGCTTCTTTCCAAATGGCGAGTTGGGCCCCACAGCATCTTGCTTCCAGCTCTTTGGGAAGCTAAGAAACAACTCGCTCTGCACAGTGCTCTTACAGCCTACCGGGAACATGTCTTCCAAAGGCCTGTGAAACGCAGTTTCTTTGCAGGCCTGATCTGGCTGAAGTAGGACTTCTGCTCTGGGTGTGCCACTTTGCCCTAGAGCTGAAAGGCACAACGTGCAGGCTTCTTTCCAAAGGGCGAGTTGGGCCCCACAGCATCTTGCTTCCAGCTCTTTGGGAAGCTAAGAAACAACTCGCTCTGCACAGTGCTCTTACAGCCTACCGGGAACATCTCTTCCAAAGGCCTGTGAAACGCAGTTTCTGTGCAGGCCTGATCTGGCTGAAGTAGGACTTCTGCTCTGGGTGTGCTACTTTGCCCTAGAGCTGAAAGGCACAACGTGCAGGCTTCTTTCCAAAGGGCGAGTTGGGCCCCACAGCATCTTGCTTCCAGCTCTTTGGGAAGCTAAGAAACAACTCGCTCTGCACAGTGCTCTTACAGCCTAGGGGGAACATCTCTTCCAAAGGCCTGTGAAACGCAGTTTCTTTGCAGGCCTGATCTGGCTGAAGTAGGACTTCTGCTCTGGGTGTGCTACTTTGCCCTAGAGCTGAAAGGCACAACGTGCAGGCTTCTTTCCAAAGGGCGAGTTGGGCCCCACAGCATCTTGCTTCCAGCTCTTTCGGAAGCTAAGAAACAACTCGCTCTGCACAGTGCTCTTACAGCCTACCGGGAACATCTCTTCCAAAGGCCTGTGAAACGCAGTTTCTTTGCAGGCCTGATCTGGCTGAAGTAGGACTTCTGCTCTGGGTGTGCTACTTTGCCCTAGAGCTGAAAGGCACAACGTGCAGGCTTCTTTCCAAAGGGCGAGTTGGGCCCCACAGCATCTTGCTTCCAGCTCTTTGGGAAGCTAAGAAACAACTCGCTCTGCACAGTGCTCTTACAGCCTAGGGGGAACATCTCTTCCAAAGGCCTGTGAAACGCAGTTTCTTTGCAGGCCTGATCTGGCTGAAGTAGGACTTCTGCTCTGGGTGTGCTACTTTGCCCTAGAGCTGAAAGGCACAACGTGCAGGCTTCTTTCCAAAGGGCGAGTTGGGCCCCACAGCATCTTGCTTCCAGCTCTTTCGGAAGCTAAGAAACAACTCGCTCTGCACAGTGCTCTTACAGCCTACCGGGAACATCTCTTCCAAAGGCCTGTGAAACGCAGTTTCTTTGCAGGCCTGATCTGGCTGAAGTAGGACTTCTGCTCTGGGTGTGCTACTTTGCCCTAGAGCTGAAAGGCACAACGTGCAGGCTTCTTTCCAAAGGGCGAGTTGGGCCCCACAGCATCTTGCTTCCAGCTCTTTGGGAAGCTAAGAAACAACTCGCTCTGCACAGTGCTCTTACAGCCTACGGGGAACATCTCTTCCAAAGGCCTGTGAAACGCAGTTTCTTTGCAGGCCTGATCCGGCTGAAGTAGGACTTCTGCTCTGGGTGTGCTACTTTGCCCTAGAGCTGAAAGGCACAACGTGCAGGCTTCTTTCCAAAGGGCGAGTTGGGCCCCACAGCATCTTGCTTCCAGCTCTTTGGGAAGCTAAGAAACAACTCGCTCTACACAGTGCTCTTACAGCCTACGGGGAACATGTCTTCCAAAGGCCTGTGAAACGCAGTTTCTTTGCAGGCCTGATCTGGCTGAAGTAGGACTTCTGCTCTGGGTGTGCTACTTTGCCCTAGAGCTGAAAGGCACAACGTGCAGGCTTCTTTCCAAAGGGCGAGTTGGGCCCCACAGCATCTTGCTTCCAGCTCTTTCGGAAGCTAAGAAACAACTCGCTCTGCACAGTGCTCTTACAGCCTACCGGGAACATGTCTTCCAAAGGCCTGCGAAACGCAGTTTCTGTGCAGGCCTGATCTGGCTGAAGTAGGACTTCTGCTCTGGGTGTGCTACTTTGCCCTAGAGCTGAAAGGCACAACTTGCAGGCTTCTTTCCAAAGGGCGAGTTGGGCCCCACAGCATCTTGCTTCCAGCTCTTTGGGAAGCTAAGAAACAACTCGCTCTGCACAGTGCTCTTACAGCCTACGGGGAACATGTCTTCCAAAGGCCTGTGAAACGCAGTTTCTTTGCAGGCCTGATCTGGCTGAAGTAGGACTTCTGCTCTGGGTGTGCTACTTTGCCCTAGAGCTGAAAGGCACAACGTGCAGGCTTCTTTCCAAAGGGCGAGTTGGGCCCCACAGCATCTTGCTTCCAGCTCTTTGCGAAGCTAAGAAGCAACTCGCTCTGCACAGTGCTCTTACAGCCTACCGGGAACATGTCTTCCAAAGGCCTGTGAAACGAAGTTTCTGTGCAGGCCTGATCTGGCTGAAGTAGGACTTCTGCTCTGGGTGTGCTACTTTGCCCTAGAGCTGAAAGGCACAACGTGCAGGCTTCTTTCCAAAGGGCGAGTTGGGCCCCACAGCATCTTGCTTCCAGCTCTTTGGGAAGCTAAGAAACAACTCGCTCTGCACAGTGCTCTTACAGCCTAGTGGGAACATCTCTTCCAAAGGCCTGTGAAACGCAGTTTCTTTGCAGGCCTGATCTGGCTGAAGTAGGACTTCTGCTCTGGGTGTGCTACTTTGCCCTAGAGCTGAAAGGCACAACGTGCAGGCTTCTTTCCAAAGGGCGAGTTGGGCCCCACAGCATCTTGCTTCCAGCTCTTTGGGAAGCTAAGAAACAACTCGCTCTGCACAGTGCTCTTACAGCCTACCGGGAACATGTCTTCCAAAGACCTGTGAAACGCAGTTTCTTTGCAGGCCTGATCTGGCTGAAGTAGGACTTCTGCTCTGGGTGTGCTACTTTGCCCTAGAGCTGAAAGGCACAACGTGCAGGCTTCTTTCCAAAGGGCGTGTTCGGCCCCACAGCATCTTGCTTCCAGCTCTTTGGGAAGCTAAGAAACAACTCGCTCTGCACAGTGCTCTTACAGCCTACCCGGAACATCTCTTCCAAAGGCCAGTGAAACGCAGTTTCTTTGCAGGCCTGATCTGGCTGAAGTAGGACTTCTGCTCTGGGTGTGCTACTTTGCCCTAGAGCTGAAAGGCACAACGTGCAGGCTTCTTTCCAAAGGGCGAGTTGGGCCCCACAGCATCTTGCTTCCAGCACTTTCGGAAGCTAAGAAACAACTCGCTCTGCACAGTGCTCTTACAGCCTACGGGGAACATCTCTTCCAAAGGCCTGTGAAACGCAGTTTCTTTGCAGGCCTGATCCGGCTGAAGTAGGACTTCTGCTCTGGGTGTGCTACTTTGCCCTAGAGCTGAAAGGCACAACGTGCAGGCTTCTTTCCAAAGGGCGAGTTGGGCCCCACAGCATCTTGCTTCCAGCTCTTTGGGAAGCTAAGAAACAACTCGCTCTACACAGTGCTCTTACAGCCTACGGGGAACATGTCTTCCAAAGGCCTGTGAAACGCAGTTTCTTTGCAGGCCTGATCTGGCTGAAGTAGGACTTCTGCTCTGGGTGTGCTACTTTGCCCTAGAGCTGAAAGGCACAACGTGCAGGCTTCTTTCCAAAGGGCGAGTTGGGCCCCACAGCATCTTGCTTCCAGCTCTTTCGGAAGCTAAGAAACAACTCGCTCTGCACAGTGCTCTTACAGCCTACCGGGAACATGTCTTCCAAAGGCCTGCGAAACGCAGTTTCTGTGCAGGCCTGATCTGGCTGAAGTAGGACTTCTGCTCTGGGTGTGCTACTTTGCCCTAGAGCTTAAAGGCACAACGTGCAGGCCTCTTTCCAAAGGGCGAGTTGGGCCCCACAGCATCTTGCTTCCAGCTCTTTGGGAAGCTAAGAAACAACTCGCTCTGCACAGTGCTCTTACAGCCTATGGGGAACATCTATTCCAAAGGCCTGTGAAACGCAGTTTCTTTGCAGGCCTGATCTGGCTGAGGTAGGACTTCTGCTCTGGGTGTGCTACTTTGCCCTAGAGCTGAAAGGCACAACGTGCAGGCTTCTTTCCAAAGGGCGAGTTGGGCCCCACAGCATCTTGCTTCCAGCTCTTTGGGAATCTAAGAAACAACCCGCTCTGCACAGTGCTCTTAAAGCCTAGTGGGACCATGTCTTCCAAAGGCCTGGGAAACGCAGTTTCTTTGCAGGCCTGATCTGGCTGAAGTAGGACTTCTGCTCTGGGTGTGCTACTTTGCCCTAGAGCTGAAAGGCACAACGTGCAGGCTTCTTTCCAAAGGGCGAGTTGGGCCCCACAGCATCTTGCTTCCAGCTCTTTGGGAAGCTAAGAAACAACTCGCTCTGCACAGTGCTCTTACAGCCTACGGGGAACATGTCTTCCAAAGGCCTGGGAAACGCAGTTTCTTTGCAGGCCTGATCTGGCTGAAGTAGGACTTCTGCTCTGGGTGTGCTACTTTGCCCTAGAGCTGAAAGGCACAACGTGCAGGCTTCTTTCCAAAGGGCGAGTTGGGCCCCACAGCATCTTGCTTCCAGCTCTTTGGGAAGCTAAGAAACAACTCGCTCTGCACAGTGCTCTTACAGCCTACGGGGAACATGTCTTCCAAAGGCCTGTGAAACGCAGTTTCTTTGCAGGCCTGATCTGGCTGAAGTAGGACTTCTGCTCTGGGTGTGCTACTTTGCCCTAGAGCTGAAAGGCACAACGTGCAGGCTTCTTTCCAAAGGGCGAGTTGGGCCCCACAGCATCTTGCTTCCAGCTCTTTGCGAAGCTAAGAAGCAACTCGCTCTGCACAGTGCTCTTACAGCCTACCGGGAACATGTCTTCCAAAGGCCTGTGAAACGCAGTTTCTGTGCAGGCCTGATCTGGCTGAAGTAGGACTTCTGCTCTGGGTGTGCTACTTTGCCCTAGAGCTGAAAGGCACAACGTGCAGGCTTCTTTCCAAAGGGCGAGTTGGGCCCCACAGCATCTTGCTTCCAGCTCTTTGGGAAGCTAAGAAACAACTCGCTCTGCACAGTGCTCTTACAGCCTAGTGGGAACATCTCTTCCAAAGGCCTGTGAAACGCAGTTTCTTTGCAGGCCTGATCTGGCTGAAGTAGGACTTCTGCTCTGGGTGTGCTACTTTGCCCTAGAGCTGAAAGGCACAACGTGCAGGCTTCTTTCCAAAGGGCGAGTTGGGCCCCACAGAATCTTGCTTCCAGCTCTTTGGGAAGCTAAGAAACAACTCGCTCTGCACAGTGCTCTTACAGCCTACCGGGAACATGTCTTCCAAAGGCCTGTGAAACGCAGTTTCTGTGCAGGCCTGATCTGGCTGAAGTAGGACTTCTGCTCTGGGTGTGCTACTTTGCCCTAGAGCTGAAAGGCACAACGTGCAGGCTTCTTTCCAAAGGGCGAGTTGGGCCCCACAGCATCTTGCTTCCAGCTCTTTGGGAAGCTAAGAAACAACTCGCTCTGCACAGTGCTCTTACAGCCTAGTGGGAACATCTCTTCCAAAGGCCTGTGAAACGCAGTTTCTTTGCAGGCCTGATCTGGCTGAAGTAGGACTTCTGCTCTGGGTGTGCTACTTTGCCCTAGAGCTGAAAGGCACAACGTGCAGGCTTCTTTCCAAAGGGCGAGTTGGGCCCCACAGCATCTTGCTTCCAGCTCTTTGGGAAGCTAAGAAACAACTCGCTCTGCACAGTGCTCTTACAGCCTACCGGGAACATGTCTTCCAAAGGCCTGTGAAACACAGTTTCTTTGCAGGCCTGATCTGGCTGAAGTAGGACTTCTGCTCTGGGTGTGCTACTTTGCCCTAGAGCTGAAAGGCACAACGTGCAGGCTTCTTTCCAAAGGGCGTGTTCGGCCCCACAGCATCTTGCTTCCAGCTCTTTGGGAAGCTAAGAAACAACTCGCTCTGCACAGTGCTCTTACAGCCTACCCGGAACATCTCTTCCAAAGGCCAGTGAAACGCAGATTCTTTGCAGGCCTGATCTGGCTGAAGTAGGACTTCTGCTCTGGGTGTGCTACTTTGCCCTAGAGCTGAAAGGCACAACGTGCAGGCTTCTTTCCAAAGGGCGAGTTGGGCCCCACAGCATCTTGCTTCCAGCTCTTTCGGAAGCTAAGAAACAACTCGCTCTGCACAGTGCTCTTACAGCCTACCGGGAACATGTCTTCCAAAGGCCTGTGAAACGCAGTTTCTGTGCAGGCCTGATCTGGCTGAAGTAGGACTTCTGCTCTGGGTGTGCTACTTTGCCCTAGAGCTGAAAGGCACAACGTGCAGGCTTCTTTCCAAAGGGCGAGTTGGGCCCCACAGCATCTTGCTTCCAGCTCTTTGGGAAGCTAAGAAACAACTCGCTCTGCACAGTGCTCTTACAGCCTACCGGGAACATCTCTTCCAAAGGCCTGGGAAACGCAGTTTCTTTGCAGGCCTGATCTGGCTGAAGTAGGACTTCTGCTCTGGGTGTGCTACTTTGCCCTAGAGCTGAAAGGCACAACGTGCAGGCTTCTTTCCAAAGGGCGAGTTGGGCCCCACAGCATCTTGCTTCCAGCTCTTTGGGAAGCTAAGAAACAACTCGCTCTGCACAGTGCTCTTACAGCCTACGGGGAACATGTCTTCCAAAGGCCTGTGAAACGCAGTTTCTTTGCAGGCCTGATCTGGCTGAAGTAGGACTTCTGCTCTGGGTGTGCTACTTTGCCCTAGAGCTGAAAGGCACAACGTGCAGGCTTCTTTCCAAAGGGCGAGTTGGGCCCCACAGCATCTTGCTTCCAGCTCTTTGCGAAGCTAAGTAGCAACTCGCTCTGCACAGTGCTCTTACAGCCTACCGGGAACATGTCTTCCAAAGGCCTGTGAAACGCAGTTTCTGTGCAGGCCTGATCTGGCTGAAGTAGGACTTCTGCTCTGGGTGTGCTACTTTGCCCTAGAGCTGAAAGGCACAACGTGCAGGCTTCTTTCCAAAGGGCGAGTTGGGCCCCACAGCATCTTGCTTCCAGCTCTTTGGGAAGCTAAGAAACAACTCGCTCTGCACAGTGCTCTTACAGCCTAGTGGGAACATCTCTTCCAAAGGCCTGTGAAACGCAGTTTCTTTGCAGGCCTGATCTGGCTGAAGTAGGACTTCTGCTCTGGGTGTGCTACTTTGCCCTAGAGCTGAAAGGCACAACGTGCAGGCTTCTTTCCAAAGGGCGAGTTGGGCCCCACAGCATCTTGCTTCCAGCTCTTTGGGAAGCTAAGAAACAACTCGCTCTGCACAGTGCTCTTACAGCCTACCGGGAACATGTCTTCCAAAGGCCTGTGAAACGCAGTTTCTGTGCAGGCCTGATCTGGCTGAAGTAGGACTTCTGCTCTGGGTGTGCTACTTTGCCCTAGAGCTGAAAGGCACAACGTGCAGGCTTCTTTCCAAAGGGCGAGTTGGGCCCCACAGCATCTTGCTTCCAGCTCTTTGGGAAGCTAAGAAACAACTCGCTCTGCACAGTGCTCTTACAGCCTAGTGGGAACATCTCTTCCAAAGGCCTGTGAAACGCAGTTTCTTTGCAGGCCTGATCTGGCTGAAGTAGGACTTCTGCTCTGGGTGTGCTACTTTGCCCTAGAGCTGAAAGGCACAACGTGCAGGCTTCTTTCCAAAGGGCGAGTTGGGCCCCACAGCATCTTGCTTCCAGCTCTTTGGGAAGCTAAGAAACAACTCGCTCTGCACAGTGCTCTTACAGCCTACCGGGAACATGTCTTCCAAAGGCCTGTGAAACACAGTTTCTTTGCAGGCCTGATCTGGCTGAAGTAGGACTTCTGCTCTGGGTGTGCTACTTTGCCCTAGAGCTGAAAGGCACAACGTGCAGGCTTCTTTCCAAAGGGCGTGTTCGGCCCCACAGCATCTTGCTTCCAGCTCTTTGGGAAGCTAAGAAACAACTCGCTCTGCACAGTGCTCTTACAGCCTACCCGGAACATCTCTTCCAAAGGCCAGTGAAACGCAGTTTCTTTGCAGGCCTGATCTGGCTGAAGTAGGACTTCTGCTCTGGGTGTGCTACTTTGCCCTAGAGCTGAAAGGCACAACGTGCAGGCTTCTTTCCAAAGGGCGAGTTGGGCCCCACAGCATCTTGCTTCCAGCTCTTTGGGAAGCTAAGAAACAACTCGCTCTGCACAGTGCTCTTACAGCCTACCGGGAACATCTCTTTCAAAGGCCTGTGAAACGCAGTTTCTGTGCAGGCCTGATCTGGCTGAAGTAGGACTTCTGCTCTGGGTGTGCTACTTTGCCCTAGAGCTGAAAGGCACAACGTGCAGGCTTCTTTCCAAAGGGCGAGTTGGGCCCCACAGCATCTTGCTTCCAGCTCTTTGGGAAGCTAAGAAACAACTCGCTCTGCACAGTGCTCTTACAGCCTACCGGGAACATGTCTTCCAAAGGCCTGTGAAACGCAGTTTCTTTGCAGGCCTGATCTGGCTGAAGTAGGACTTCTGCTCTGGGTGTGCTACTTTGCCCTAGAGCTGAAAGGCACAATGTGCAGGCTTCTTTCCAAAGGGCGAGTTGGGCCCCACAGCATCTTGCTTCCAGCTCTTTGGGAAGCTAAGAAACAACTCGCTCTGCACAGTGCTCTTACAGCCTACCGGGAACATGTCTTCCAAAGGCCTGCGAAACGCAGTTTCTGTGCAGGCCTGATCTGGCTGAAGTAGGACTTCTGCTCTGGGTGTGCTACTTTGCCCTAGAGCTGAAAGGCACAACGTGCAGGCTTCTTTCCAAAGGGCGAGTTGGGCCCCACAGCATCTTGCTTCCAGCTCTTTGGGAAGCTAAGAAACAACTCGCGCTGCACAGTGCTCTTACAGCCTAGGGGGAACATCTCTTCCAAAGGCCTGTGAAACGCAGTTTCTTTGCAGGCCTGATCTGGCTGAGGTAGGACTTCTGCTCTGGGTGTGCTACTTTGCCCTAGAGCTGAATGGCACAACGTGCAGGCTTCTTTCCAAAGGGCGAGTTGGGCCCCACAGCATCTTGCTTCCAGCTCTTTGGGAAGCTAAGAAACAACTCGCTCTGCACAGTGCTCTTAAAGCCTAGTGGGACCATCTCATCCAAAGGCCTGTGAAACGCAGTTTCTTTGCAGGCCTGATCTGGCTGAAGTAGGACTTCTGCTCTGGGTGTGCTACTTTGCCCTAGAGCTGAAAGGCACAACGTGCAGGCTTCTTTCCAAAGGGCGAGTTGGGCCCCACAGCATCTTGCTTCCAGCTCTTTGGGAAGCTAAGAAACAACTCGCTCTGCACAGTGCTCTTACAGCCTACGGGGAACATGTCTTCCAAAGGCCTGTGAAACGCAGTTTCTTTGCAGGCCTGATCTGGCTGAAGTAGGACTTCTGCTCTGGGTGTGCTACTTTGCCCTAGAGCTGAAAGGCACAACGTGCAGGCTTCTTTCCAAAGGGCGAGTTGGGCCCCACAGCATCTTGCTTCCAGCTCTTTGGGAAGCTAAGAAACAACTCGCTCTGCACAGTGCTCTTACAGCCTACCGGGAACATGTCTTCCAAAGGCCTGTGAAACGCAGTTTCTTTGCAGGCCTGATCTGGCTGAAGTAGGACTTCTGCTCTGGGTGTGCTACTTTGCCCTAGAGCTGAAAGGCACAACGTGCAGGCTTCTTTCCAAAGGGCGAGTTGGGCCCCACAGCATCTTGCTTCCAGCTCTTTGGGAAGCTAAGAAACAACTCGCTCTGCACAGTGCTCTTTCAGCCTACCCGGAACATCTCTTCCAAAGGCCTGTGAAACGCAGTTTCTTGGCAGGCCTGATCTGGCTGAAGTAGGACTTCTGCTCTGGGTGTGCTACTTTGCCCTAGAGCTGAAAGGCACAACGTGCAGGCTTCTTTCCAAAGGGCGAGTTGGGCCCCACAGCATCTTGCTTCCAGCTCTTTGGGAAGCTAAGAAACAACTCGCTCTGCACAGTGCTCTTACAGCTTAGGGGGAACATCTCTTCCAAAGGCCTGTGAAACGCAGTTTCTTTGCAGGCCTGATCTGGCTGAAGTAGGACTTCTGCTCTGGGTGTGCTACTTTGCCCTAGAGCTGAAAGGCACAACGTGCAGGCTTCTTTCCAAAGGGCGAGTTGGGCCCCACAGCATCTTGCTTCCAGCTCTTTGGGAAGCTAAGAAACAACTCGCTCTGCACAGTGCTCTTACAGCCTAGGGGGAACATCTCTTCCAAAGGCCTGTGAAACGCAGTTTCTTTGCAGGCCTGATCTGGCTGAAGTAGGACTTCTGCTCTGGGTGTGCTACTTTGCCCTAGAGCTGAAAGGCACAACGTGCAGGCTTCTTTCCAAAGGGCGAGTTGGGCCCCACAGCATCTTGCTTCCAGCTCTTTGGGAAGCTAAGAAACAACTCGCTCTGCACTGTGCTCTTACAGCCTACCGGGAACATGTCTTCCAAAGGCCTGTGAAACGCAATTTCTTTGCAGGCCTGATCTGGCTGAAGTAGGACTTCTGCTCTGGGTGTGCTACTTTGCACTAGAGCTGAAAGGCACAACGGGCAGGCTTCTTTCCAAAGGGCGAGTTGGGCCCCACAGCATCTTGCTTCCAGCTCTTTGGGAAGCTAAGAAACAACTCGCTCTGCACAGTGCTCTTACAGCCTACCGGGAACATGTCTTCCAAAGGCC
The DNA here is from genome assembly GCF_041296265.1 of Equus caballus. Lineage (NCBI taxonomy): Eukaryota > Metazoa > Chordata > Mammalia > Perissodactyla > Equidae > Equus > Equus caballus. The sequence continues at coordinate 26,847,971 of NC_091687.1, forward strand.
TGCGAAACGCAGTTTCTGTGCAGGCCTGATCTGGCTGAAGTAGGACTTCTGCTCTGGGTGTGCTACTTTGCCCTAGAGCTGAAAGGCACAACGTGCAGGCTTCTTTCCAAAGGGCGAGTTGGGCCCCACAGCATCTTGCTTCCAGCTCTTTGGGAAGCTAAGAAACAACTCGCTCTGCACAGTGCTCTTACAGCCTAGGGGGAACATCTCTTCCAAAGGCCTGTGAAACGCAGTTTCTTTGCAGGCCTGATCTGGCTGAAGTAGGACTTCTGCTCTGGGTGTGCTACTTTGCCCTAGAGCTGAAAGACACAACGTGCAGGCTTCTTTCCAAAGGGCGAGTTGGGCCCCACAGCATCTTGCTTCCAGCTCTTTGGGAAGCTAAGAAACAACTCGCTCTGCACAGTGCTCTTACAGCCTACCGGGACCATCTCTTCCAAAGGCCTGTGAAACGCAGTTTCTTTGCAGGCCTGATCTGGCTGAAGTAGGACTTCTGCTCTGGGTGTGCTACTTTGCCCTAGAGCTGAAAGGCACAACGTGCAGGCTTCTTTCCAAAGGGCGAGTTGGGCCCCACAGCATCTTGCTTCCAGCTCTTTGGGAAGCTAAGAAACAACTCGCTCTGCACAGTGCTCTTACAGCCTACCGGGAACATGTCTTCCAAAGGCCTGTGAAACGCAGTTTCTTTGCAGGCCTGATATGGCTGAAGTAGGACTTCTGCTCTGGGTGTGCTACTTTGCCCTAGAGCTGAAAGGCACAACGTGCAGGCTTCTTTCCAAAGGGCGAGTTGGGCCCCACAGCATCTTGCTTCCAGCTCTTTGGGAAGCTAAGAAACAACTCGCTCTGCACAGTGCTCTTACAGCCTACCGGGAACATGTCTTCCAAAGGCCTGTGAAACGCAGTTTCTGTGCAGGCCTGATCTGGCTGAAGTAGGACTTCTGCTCTGGGTGTGCTACTTTGCCCTAGAGCTGAAAGGCACAACGTGCAGGCTTCTTTCCAAAGGGCGAGTTGGGCCCCACAGCATCTTGCTTCCAGCTCTTTGGGAAGCTAAGAAACAACTCGCTCTGCACAGTGCTCTTACAGCCTACCGGGAACATGTCTTCCAAAGGCCTGTGAAACGCAGTTTCTTTGCAGGCCTGATCTGGCTGAAGTAGGACTTCTGCTCTGGGTGTGCTACTTTGCCCTAGAGCTGAAAGGCACAACGTGCAGGCTTCTTTCCAAAGGGCGAGTTCGGCACCACAGCATTTTGCTTCCAGCTCTTTGGGAAGCTAAGAAACAACTCGCTCAGCACAGTGCTCTTACAGCCTACCCGGAACATCTCTTCCAAAGGCCTGTGAAACGCAGTTTCTTTGCAGGCCTGATCTGGCTGAAGTAGGACTTCTGCTCTGGGTGTGCTACTTTGCCCTAGAGCTGAAAGGCACAACGTGCAGGCTTCTTTCCAAAGGGCGAGTTGGGCCCCACAGCATCTTGCTTCCAGCTCTTTGGGAAGCTAAGAAACAACTCGCTCTGCACAGTGCTCTTATAGCCTAGTGGGAACATGTCTTCCAAAGGCCTGTGAAACGCAGTTTCTTTGCAGGCCTGATCTGGCTGAAGTAGGACTTCTGCTCTGGGTGTGCTACTTTGCCCTAGAGCTGAAAGGCACAACGTGCAGGCTTCTTTCCAAAGGGCGAGTTGGGCCCCACAGCATCTTGCTTCCAGCTCTTTGGGAAGCTAAGAAACAACTCGCTCTGCACAGTGCTCTTACAGCCTACCGGGAACATCTCTTCCAAAGGCCTGTGAAACGCAGTTTCTTTGCAGGCCTGATCTGGCTGAAGTAGGACTTCTGCTCTGGGTGTGCTACTTTGCCCTAGAGCTGAAAGGCACAACGTGCAGGCTTCTTTCCAAAGGGCGAGTTGGGCCCCACAGCGTCTTGCTTCCAGCTCTTTGGGAAGCTAAGAAACAACTCGCTCTGCACAGTGCTCTTACAGCCTACCGGGAACATCTCTTCCAAAGGCCTGTGAAACGCAGTTTCTTTGCAGGCCTGATCTGGCTGAAGTAGGACTTCTGCTCTGGGTGTGCTACTTTGCCCTAGAGCTGAAAGGCACAACGTGCAGGCTTCTTTCCAAAGGGCGAGTTGGGCCCCACAGCATCTTGCTTCCAGCTCTTTGGGAAGCTAAGAAACAACTCGCTCTGCACAGTGCTCTTACAGCCTACCGGGAACATGTCTTCCAAAGGCCTGTGAAACGCAGTTTCTTTGCAGGCCTGATCTGCCTGAAGTAGGACTTCTGCTCTGGGTGTTCCACTTTGCCCTAGAGCTGAAAGGCACAACGTGCAGGCTTCTTTCCAAAGGGCGAGTTGGGCCCCACAGCATCTTGCTTCCAGCTCTTTGGGAAGCTAAGAAACAACTCGCTCTGCACAGTGCTCTTACAGCCTACCGGGAACATCTCTTCCAAAGGCCTGTGAAACGCAGTTTCTGTGCAGGCCTGATCTGGCTGAAGTAGGACTTCTGCTCTGGGTGTGCTACTTTGCCCTAGACCTGAAAGGCACAACGTGCAGGCTTCTTTCCAAAGGGCGAGTTGGGCCCCACAGCATCTTGCTTCCAGCTCTTTGGGAAGCTAAGAAACAACTCGCTCTGCACAGTGCTCTTACAGCCTAGGGGGAACATCTCTTCCAAAGGCCTGTGAAACGCAGTTTCTTTGCAGGCCTGATCTGGCTGAAGTAGGACTTCTGCTCTGGGTGTGCTACTTTGCCCTAGAGCTGAAAGGCACAACGTGCAGGCTTCTTTCAAAAGGGCGAGTTGGGCCCCACAGCATCTTGCTTCCAGCTCTTTCGGAAGCTAAGAAACAACTCGCTCTGCACAGTGCTCTTACAGCCTAGGGGGAACATCTCTTCCAAAGGCCTGTGAAACGCAGTTTCTTTGCAGGCCTGATCTGGCTGAAGTAGGACTTCTGCTCTGGGTGTGCTACTTTGCCCTAGAGCTGAAAGGCACAACGTGCAGGCTTCTTTCCAAAGGGCGAGTTGGGCCCCACAGCATCTTGCTTCCAGCTCTTTGGGAAGCTAAGAAACAACTCGCTCTGCACAGTGCTCTTACAGCCTACGGGGAACATCTCTTCCAAAGGCCTGTGAAACGCAGTTTCTTTGCAGGCCTGATCCGGCTGAAGTAGGACTTCTGCTCTGGGTGTGCTACTTTGCCCTAGAGCTGAAAGGCACAACGTGCAGGCTTCTTTCCAAAGGGCGAGTTGGGCCCCACAGCATCTTGCTTCCAGCTCTTTGGGAAGCTAAGAAACAACTCGCTCTGCACAGTGCTCTTATAGCCTACGGGGAACATGTCTTCCAAAGGCCTGTGAAACGCAGTTTCTTTGCAGGCCTGATCTGGCTGAAGTAGGACTTCTGCTCTGGGTGTGCTACTTTGCCCTAGAGCTGAAAGGCACAACGTGCAGGCTTCTTTCCAAAGGGCGAGTTGGGCCCCACAGCATCTTGCTTCCAGCTCTTTCGGAAGCTAAGAAACAACTCGCTCTGCACAGTGCTCTTACAGCCTACCGGGAACATGTCTTCCAAAGGCCTGCGAAACGCAGTTTCTGTGCAGGCCTGATCTGGCTGAAGTAGGACTTCTGCTCTGGGTGTGCTACTTTGCCCTAGAGCTGAAAGGCACAACGTGCAGGCCTCTTTCCAAAGGGCGAGTTGGGCCCCACAGCATCTTGCTTCCAGCTCTTTGGGAAGCTAAGAAACAACTCGCTCTGCACAGTGCTCTTACAGCCTACCGGGAACATCTCTTCCAAAGGCCTGTGAAACGCAGTTTCTTTGCAGGCCTGATCTGGCTGAAGTAGGACTTCTGCTCTGGGTGTGCTACTTTGCCCTAGAGCTGAAAGGCACAACGTGCAGGCTTCTTTCCAAAGGGCGAGTTGGGCCCCACAGCATCTTGCTTCCAGCTCTTTCGGAAGCTAAGAAACAACTCGCTCTGCACAGTGCTCTTACAGCCTACCGGGAACATCTCTTCCAAAGGCCTGTGAAACGCAGTTTCTTTGCAGGCCTGATCTGGCTGAAGTAGGACTTCTGCTCTGGGTGTGCTACTTTGCCCTAGAGCTGAAAGGCACAACGTGCAGGCTTCTTTCCAAAGGGCGAGTTGGGCCCCACAGCATCTTGCTTCCAGCTCTTTGGGAAGCTAAGAAACAACTCGCTCTGCACAGTGCTCTTACAGCCCACGGGGAACATCTCTTCCAAAGGCCTGTGAAACGCAGTTTCTTTGCAGGCCTGATCTGGCTGAAGTAGGACTTCTGCTCTGGGTGTGCTACTTTGCCCTAGAGCTGAAAGGCACAACGTGCAGGCTTCTTTCCAAAGGGCGAGTTGGGCCCCACAGCATCTTGCTTCCAGCTCTTTGGGAAGCTAAGAAACAACTCGCTCTGCACAGTGCTCTTACAGCCTACGGGGAACATGTCTTCCAAAGGCCTGTGAAACGCAGTTTCTTTGCAGGCCTGATCTGGCTGAAGTAGGACTTCTGCTCTGGGTGTGCTACTTTGCCCTAGAGCTGAAAGGCACAACGTGCAGGCTTCTTTCCAAAGGGCGAGTTGGGCCCCACAGCATCTTGCTTCCAGCTCTTTCGGAAGCTAAGAAACAACTCGCTCTGCACAGTGCTCTTACAGCCTACCGGGAACATGTCTTCCAAAGGCCTGCGAAACGCAGTTTCTGTGCAGGCCTGATCTGGCTGAAGTAGGACTTCTGCTCTGGGTGTGCTACTTTGCCCTAGAGCTGAAAGGCACAACGTGCAGGCCTCTTTCCAAAGGGCGAGTTGGGCCCCACAGCATCTTGCTTCCAGCTCTTTGGGAAGCTAAGAAACAACTCGCTCTGCACAGTGCTCTTACAGCCTACCGGGAACATCTCTTCCAAAGGCCTGTGAAACGCAGTTTCTTTGCAGGCCTGATCTGGCTGAAGTAGGACTTCTGCTCTGGGTGTGCTACTTTGCCCTAGACCTGAAAGGCACAACGTGCAGGCTTCTTTCCAAAGGGCGAGTTGGGCCCCACAGCATCTTGCTTCCAGCTCTTTGGGAAGCTAAGAAACAACTCGCTCTGCACAGTGCTCTTACAGCCTACCGGGAACATGTCTTCCAAAGGCCTGTGAAACGCAGTTTCTTTGCAGGCCTGATCTGGCTGAAGTAGGACTTCTGCTCTGGGTGTGCCACTTTGCCCTAGAGCTGAAAGGGACAACGTGCAGGCTTCTTTCCAAAGGGCGAGTTGGGCCCCACAGCATCTTGCTTCCAGCTCTTTGGGAATCTAAGAAACAACTCGCTCTGCACAGTGCTCTTACAGCCTAGTGGGAACATCTCTTCCAAAGGCCTGTGAAACGCAGTTTCTGTGCAGGCCTGATCTGGCTGAAGTAGGACTTCTGCTCTGGGTGTGCTACTTTGCCCTAGAGCTGAAAGGCACAACGTGCAGGCTTCTTTCCAAAGGGCGAGTTGGGCCCCACAGCATCTTGCTTCCAGCTCTTTGGGAAGCTAAGAAACAACTCGCTCTGCACAGTGCTCTTACAGCCTAGTGGGAACATCTCTTCCAAAGGCCTGTGAAACGCAGTTTCTTTGCAGGCCTGATCTGGCTGAAGTAGGACTTCTGCTCTGGGTGTGCTACTTTGCCCTAGAGCTGAAAGGCACAACGTGCAGGCTTCTTTCCAAAGGGCGAGTTGGGCCCCACAGCATCTTGCTTCCAGCTCTTTAGGAAGCTAAGAAACAACTCGCTCTGCACAGTGCTCTTACAGCCTACCGGGAACATCTCTTCCAAAGGCCTGTGAAACGCAGTTTCTTTGCAGGCCTGATCTGGCTGAAGTAGGACTTCTGCTCTGGGTGTGCTACTTTGCCCTAGAGCTGAAAGGCACAACGTGCAGTCTTCTTTCCAAAGGGCGAGTTGGGCCCCACAGCATCTTGCTTCCAGCTCTTTGGGAAGCTAAGAAACAACTCGCTCTGCACAGTGCTCTTACAGCCTACGGGGAACATCTCTTCCAAAGGCCTGTGAAACGCAGTTTCTTTGCAGGCCTGATCCGGCTGAAGTAGGACTTCTGATCTGGGTGTGCTACTTTGCCCTAGAGCTGAAAGGCACAACGTGCAGGCTTCTTTCCAAAGGGCGAATTGGGCCCCACAGCATCTTGCTTCCAGCTCTTTGGGAAGCTAAGAAACAACTCGCTCTGCACAGTGCTCTTACAGCCTACGGGGAACATGTCTTCCAAAGGCCTGTGAAACGCAGTTTCTTTGCATGCCTGATCTGGCTGAAGTAGGACTTCTGCTCTGGGTGTGCTACTTTGCCCTAGAGCTGAAAGGCACAACGTGCAGGCTTCTTTCCAAAGGGCGAGTTGGGCCCCACAGCATCTTGCTTCCAGCTCTTTGGGAAGCTAAGAAACAACTCGCTCTGCACAGTGCTCTTACAGCCTACCGGGAACATGTCTTCCAAAGGCCTGTGAAACGCAATTTCTTTGCAGGCCTGATCTGGCTGAAGTAGGACTTCTGCTCTGGGTGTGCTACTTTGCCCTAGAGCTGAAAGGCACAACGTGCAGGCTTCTTTCCAAAGGGCGAGTTGGGCCCCACAGCATCTTGCTTCCAGCTCTTTGGGAAGCTAAGAAACAACTCGCTCTGCACAGTGCTCTTACAGCCTACCGGGAACATGTCTTCCAAAGGCCTGCGAAACGCAGTTTCTGTGCAGGCCTGATCTGGCTGAAGTAGGACTTCTGCTCTGGGTGTGCTACTTTGCCCTAGAGCTGAAAGGCACAACGTGCAGGCCTCTTTCCAAAGGGCGAGTTGGGCCCCACAGCATCTTGCTTCCAGCTCTTTGGGAAGCTAAGAAACAACTCGCTCTGCACAGTGCTCTTACAGCCTACCGGGAACATCTCTTCCAAAGGCCTGTGAAACGCAGTTTCTTTGCAAGCCTGATCTGGCTGAAGTAGGACTTCTGCTCTGGGTGTGCTACTTTGCCCTAGACCTGAAAGGCACAACGTGCAGGCTTCTTTCCAAAGGGCGAGTTCGGCCCCACAGCATCTTGCTTCCAGCTCTTTGGGAAGCTAAGAAACAACTCGCTCTGCACAGTGCTCTTACAGCCTACCGGGAACATGTCTTCCAAAGGCCTGTGAAACGCAGTTTCTTTGCAGGCCTGATCTGGCTGAAGTAGGACTTCTGCTCTGGGTGTGCCACTTTGCCCTAGAGCTGAAAGGGACAACGTGCAGGCTTCTTTCCAAAGGGCGAGTTGGGCCCCACAGCATCTTGCTTCCAGCTCTTTGGGAAGCTAAGAAACAACTCGCTCTGCACAGTGCTCTTACAGCCTACCGGGAACATCTCTTCCAAAGGCCTGTGAAACGCAGTTTCTGTGCAGGCCTGATCTGGCTGAAGTAGGACTTCTGCTCTGGGTGTGCTACTTTGCCCTAGAGCTGAAAGGCACAACGTGCAGGCTTCTTTCCAAAGGGCGAGTTGGGCCCCACAGCATCTTGCTTCCAGCTCTTTGGGAAGCTAAGAAACAACTCGCTCTGCACAGTGCTCTTACAGCCTAGGGGGAACATCTCTTCCAAAGGCCTGTGAAACGCAGTTTCTTTGCAGGCCTGATCTGGCTGAAGTAGGACTTCTGCTCTGGGTGTGCTACTTTGCCCTAGAGCTGAAAGGCACAACGTGCAGGCTTCTTTCCAAAGGGCGAGTTGGGCCCCACAGCATCTTGCTTCCAGCTCTTTCGGAAGCTAAGAAACAACTCGCTCTGCACAGTGCTCTTACAGCCTACCGGGAACATGTCTTCCAAAGGCCTGTGAAACGCAGTTTCTTTGCAGGCCTGATCTGGCTGAAGTAGGACTTCTGCTCTGGGTGTGCTACTTTGCCCTAGAGCTGAAAGGCACAACGTGCAGGCTTCTTTCCAAAGGGCGAGTTGGGCCCCACAGCATCTTGCTTCCAGCTCTTTGGGAAGCTAAGAAACAACTCGCTCTGCACAGTGCTCTTACAGCCTACGGGGAACATCTCTTCCAAAGGCCTGTGAAACGCAGTTTCTTTGCAGGCCTGATCCGGCTGAAGTAGGACTTCTGCTCTGGGTGTGCTACTTTGCCCTAGAGCTGAAAGGCACAACGTGCAGGCTTCTTTCCAAAGGGCGAGTTGGGCCCCACAGCATCTTGCTTCCAGCTCTTTGGGAAGCTAAGAAACAACTCGCTCTGCACAGTGCTCTTACAGCCTACGGGGAACATGTCTTCCAAAGGCCTGTGAAACGCAGTTTCTTTGCATGCCTGATCTGGCTGAAGTAGGACTTCTGCTCTGGGTGTGCTACTTTGCCCTAGAGCTGAAAGGCACAACGTGCAGGCTTCTTTCCAAAGGGCGAGTTGGGCCCCACAGCATCTTGCTTCCAGCTCTTTGGGAAGCTAAGAAACAACTCGCTCTGCACAGTGCTCTTACAGCCTACCGGGAACATGTCTTCCAAAGGAGTGCGAAACGCAGTTTCTGTGCAGGCCTGATCTGGCTGAAGTAGGACTTCTGCTCTGGGTGTGCTACTTTGCCCTAGAGCTGAAAGGCACAACGTGCAGGCCTCTTTCCAAAGGGCGAGTTGGGCCCCACAGCATCTTGCTTCCAGCTCTTTGGGAAGCTAAGAAACAACTCGCTCTGCACAGTGCTCTTACAGCCTAGTGGGAACATCTCTTCCAAAGGCCTGTGAAACGCAGTTTCTTTGCAGGCCTGATCTGGCTGAAGTAGGACTTCTGCTCTGGGTGTGCTACTTTGCCCTAGAGCTGAAAGGCACAACGTGCAGGCTTCTTTCCAAAGGGCGAGTTGGGCCCCACAGCATCTTGCTTCCAGCTCTTTGGGAAGCTAAGAAACAACTCGCTCTGCACAGTGCTCTTACAGCCTACCGGGAACATGTCTTCCAAAGGCCTGCGAAACGCAGTTTCTGTGCAGGCCTGATCTGGCTGAAGTAGGACTTCTGCTCTGGGTGTGCTACTTTGCCCTAGAGCTGAAAGGCACAACGTGCAGGCCTCTTTCCAAAGGGCGAGTTGGGCCCCACAGCATCTTGCTTCCAGCTCTTTGGGAAGCTAAGAAACAACTCGCTCTGCACAGTGCTCTTACAGCCTAGGGGGAACATCTCTTCCAAAGGCCTGTGAAACGCAGTTTCTTTGCAGGCCTGATCTGGCTGAGGTAGGACTTCTGCTCTGGGTGTGCTACTTTGCCCTAGAGCTGAAAGGCACAACGTGCAGGCTTCTTTCCAAAGGGCGAGTTGGGCCCCACAGCATCTTGCTTCCAGCTCTTTGGGAATCTAAGAAACAACTCGCTCTGCACAGTGCTCTTAAAGCCTAGTGGGACCATGTCTTCCAAAGGCCTGGGAAACGCAGTTTCTTTGCAGGCCTGATCTGGCTGAAGTAGGACTTCTGCTCTGGGTGTGCTACTTTGCCCTAGAGCTGAAAGGCACAACGTGCAGGCTTCTTTCCAAAGGGCGAGTTGGGCCCCACAGCATCTTGCTTCCAGCTCTTTGGGAAGCTAAGAAACAACTCGCTCTGCACAGTGCTCTTACAGCCTACGGGGAACATGTCTTCCAAAGGCCTGTGAAACGCAGTTTCTTTGCAGGCCTGATCTGGCTGAAGTAGGACTTCTGCTCTGGGTGTGCTACTTTGCCCTAGAGCTGAAAGGCACAACGTGCAGGCTTCTTTCCAAAGGGCGAGTTGGGCCCCACAGCATCTTGCTTCCAGCTCTTTGCGAAGCTAAGAAGCAACTCGCTCTGCACAGTGCTCTTACAGCCTACCGGGAACATGTCTTCCAAAGGCCTGTGAAACGCAGTTTCTTGGCAGGCCTGATCTGGCTGAAGTAGGACTTCTGCTCTGGGTGTGCTACTTTGCCCTAGAGCTGAAAGGCACAACGTGCAGGCTTCTTTCCAAAGGGCGAGTTGGGCCCCACAGCATCTTGCTTCCAGCTCTTTGGGAAGCTAAGAAACAACTCGCTCTGCACAGTGCTCTTACAGCCTAGTGGGAACATCTCTTCCAAAGGCCTGTGAAACGCAGTTTCTTTGCAGGCCTGATCTGGCTGAAGTAGGACTTCTGCTCTGGGTGTGCTACTTTGCCCTAGAGCTGAAAGGCACAACGTGCAGGCTTCTTTCCAAAGGGCGAGTTGGGCCCCACAGCATCTTGCTTCCAGCTCTTTGGGAAGCTAAGAAACAACTCGCTCTGCACAGTGCTCTTACAGCCTACCGGGAACATGTCTTCCAAAGGCCTGTGAAACGCAGTTTCTGTGCAGGCCTGATCTGGCTGAAGTAGGACTTCTGCTCTGGGTGTGCTACTTTGCCCTAGAGCTGAAAGGCACAACGTGCAGGCTTCTTTCCAAAGGGCGAGTTGGGCCCCACAGCATCTTGCTTCCAGCTCTTTGGGAAGCTAAGAAACAACTCGCTCTGCACAGTGCTCTTACAGCCTAGTGGGAACATCTCTTCCAAAGGCCTGTGAAACGCAGTTTCTTTGCAGGCCTGATCTGGCTGAAGTAGGACTTCTGCTCTGGGTGTGCTACTTTGCCCTAGAGCTGAAAGGCACAACGTGCAGGCTTCTTTCCAAAGGGCGAGTTGGGCCCCACAGCATCTTGCTTCCAGCTCTTTGGGAAGCTAAGAAACAACTCGCTCTGCACAGTGCTCTTACAGCCTACCGGGAACATGTCTTCCAAAGGCCTGTGAAACGCAGTTTCTTTGCAGGCCTGATCTGGCTGAAGTAGGACTTCTGCTCTGGGTGTGCTACTTTGCCCTAGAGCTGAAAGGCACAACGTGCAGGCTTCTTTCCAAAGGGCGTGTTCGGCCCCACAGCATCTTGCTTCCAGCTCTTTGGGAAGCTAAGAAACAACTCGCTCTGCACAGTGCTCTTACAGCCTACCCGGAACATCTCTTCCAAAGGCCAGTGAAACGCAGTTTCTTTGCAGGCCTGATCTGGCTGAAGTAGGACTTCTGCTCTGGGTGTGCTACTTTGCCCTAGAGCTGAAAGGCACAACGTGCAGGCTTCTTTCCAAAGGGCGAGTTGGGCCCCACAGCATCTTGCTTCCAGCTCTTTGGGAAGCTAAGAAACAACTCGCTCTGCACAGTGCTCTTACAGCCTACCGGGAACATGTCTTCCAAAGGCCTGTGAAACGCAGTTTCTTGGCAGGCCTGATCTGGCTGAAGTAGGACTTCTGCTCTGGGTGTGCTACTTTGCCCTAGAGCTGAAAGGCACAACGTGCAGGCTTCTTTCCAAAGGGCGAGTTGGGCCCCACAGCATCTTGCTTCCAGCTCTTTGGGAAGCTAAGAAACAACTCGCTCTGCACAGTGCTCTTACAGCCTAGTGGGACCATCTCTTCCAAAGGCCTGTGAAACGCAGTTTGTTTGCAGGCCTGATCTGGCTGAAGTAGCACTTCTGCTCTGGGTGTGCTACTTTGCCCTAGAGCTGAAAGGCACAACGTGCAGGCTTCTTTCCAAAGGGCGAGTTGGGCCCCACAGCATCTTGCTTCCAGCTCTTTGGGAAGCTAAGAAACAACTCGCTCTGCACAGTGCTCTTACAGCCTACCGGGAACATGTCTTCCAAAGGCCTGTGAAACGCAGTTTCTGTGCAGGCCTGATCTGGCTGAAGTAGGACTTCTGCTCTGGGTGTGCTACTTTGCCCTAGAGCTGAAAGGCACAACGTGCAGGCTTCTTTCCAAAGGGCGAGTTGGGCCCCACAGCATCTTGCTTCCAGCTCTTTGGGAAGCTAAGAAACAACTCGCTCTGCACAGTGCTCTTACAGCCTACCGGGAACATGTCTTCCAAAGGCCTGTGAAACGCAGTTTCTTTGCAGGCCTGATCTGGCTGAAGTAGGACTTCTGCTCTGGGTGTGCTACTTTGCCCTAGAGCTGAAAGGCACAACGTGCAGGCTTCTTTCCAAAGGGCGAGTTGGGCCCCACAGCATCTTGCTTCCAGCTCTTTGGGAAGCTAAGAAACAACTCGCTCTGCACAGTGCTCTTACAGCCTACCGGGAACATGTCTTCCAAAGGCCTGCGAAACGCAGTTTCTGTGCAGGCCTGATCTGGCTGAAGTAGGACTTCTGCTCTGGGTGTGCTACTTTGCCCTAGAGCTGAAAGGCACAACGTGCAGGCTTCTTTCCAAAGGGCGAGTTGGGCCCCACAGCATCTTGCTTCCAGCTCTTTGGGAAGCTAAGAAACAACTCGCGCTGCACTGTGCTCTTACAGCCTAGGGGGAACATCTCTTCCAAAGGCCTGTGAAACGCAGTTTCTTTGCAGGCCTGATCTGGCTGAGGTAGGACTTCTGCTCTGGGTGTGCTACTTTGCCCTAGAGCTGAAAGGCACAACGTGCAGGCTTCTTTCCAAAGGGCGAGTTGGGCCCCACAGCATCTTGCTTCCAGCTCTTTGGGAAGCTAAGAAACAACTCGCTCTGCACAGTGCTCTTAAAGCCTAGTGGGACCATCTCATCCAAAGGCCTGTGAAACGCAGTTTCTTTGCAGGCCTGATCTGGCTGAAGTAGGACTTCTGCTCTGGGTGTGCTACTTTGCCCTAGAGCTGAAAGGCACAACGTGCAGGCTTCTTTCCAAAGGGCGAGTTGGGCCCCACAGCATCTTGCTTCCAGCTCTTTGGGAAGCTAAGAAACAACTCGCTCTGCACAGTGCTCTTACAGCCTACCGGGAACATGTCTTCCAAAGGCCTGTGAAACGCAGTTTCTTTGCAGGCCTGATCTGGCTGAAGTAGGACTTCTGCTCTGGGTGTGCTACTTTGCCCTAGAGCTGAAAGGCACAACGTGCAGGCTTCTTTCCAAAGGGCGAGTTGGGCCCCACAGCATCTTGCTTCCAGCTCTTTGCGAAGCTAAGAAACAACTCGCTCTGCACAGTGCTCTTACAGCCTACCGGGAACATGTCTTCCAAAGGCCTGTGAAACGCAGTTTCTGTGCAGGCCTGATCTGGCTGAAGTAGGACTTCTGCTCTGGGTGTGCTACTTTGCCCTAGAGCTGAAAGGCACAACGTGCAGGCTTCTTTCCAAAGGGCGAGTTGGGCCCCACAGCATCTTGCTTCCAGCTCTTTGGGAAGCTAAGAAACAACTCGCTCTGCACAGTGCTCTTACAGCCTACCCGGAACATCTCTTCCAAAGGCCTGTGAAACGCAGTTTCTTGGCAGGCCTGATCTGGCTGAAGTAGGACTTCTGCTCTGGGTGTGCTACTTTGCCCTAGAGCTGAAAGGCACAACGTGCAGGCTTCTTTCCAAAGGGCGAGTTGGGCCCCACAGCATCTTGCTTCCAGCTCTTTGGGAAGCTAAGAAACAACTCGCTCTGCACAGTGCTCTTACAGCCTAGGGGGAACATGTCTTCCAAAGGCCTGTGAAACGCAGTTTCTTTGCAGGCCTGATCTGGCTGAAGTAGGACTTCTGCTCTGGGTGTGCTACTTTGCCCTAGAGCTGAAAGGCACAACGTGCAGGCTTCTTTCCAAAGGGCGAGTTGGGCCCCACAGCATCTTGCTTCCAGCTCTTTGCGAAGCTAAGAAGCAACTCGCTCTGCACAGTGCTCTTACAGCCTACCGGGAACATGTCTTCCAAAGGCCTGTGAAACGCAGTTTCTTGGCAGGCCTGATCTGGCTGAAGTAGGACTTCTGCTCTGGGTGTGCTACTTTGCCCTAGAGCTGAAAGGCACAACGTGCAGGCTTCTTTCCAAAGGGCGAGTTGGGCCCCACAGCATCTTGCTTCCAGCTCTTTGGGAAGCTAAGAAACAACTCGCTCTGCACAGTGCTCTTACAGCCTAGTGGGAACATCTCTTCCAAAGGCCTGTGAAACGCAGTTTCTTTGCAGGCCTGATCTGGCTGAAGTAGGACTTCTGCTCTGGGTGTGCTACTTTGCCCTAGAGCTGAAAGGCACAACGTGCAGGCTTCTTTCCAAAGGGCGAGTTGGGCCCCACAGCATCTTGCTTCCAGCTCTTTGGGAAGCTAAGAAACAACTCGCTCTGCACAGTGCTCTTACAGCCTACCGGGAACATCTCTTCCAAAGGCCTGTGAAACGCAGTTTCTTTGCAGGCCTGATCTGGCTGAAGTAGGACTTCTGCTCTGGGTGTGCTACTTTGCCCTAGAGCTGAAAGGCACAACGTGCAGGCTTCTTTCCAAAGGGCGAGTTGGGCCCCACAGCATCTTGCTTCCAGCTCTTTGGGAAGCTAAGAAACAACTCGCTCTGCACAGTGCTCTTACAGCCTACCGGGAACATGTCTTCCAAAGGCCTGTGAAACGCAGTTTCTTGGCAGGCCTGATCTGGCTGAAGTAGGACTTCTGCTCTGGGTGTGCTACTTTGCCCTAGAGCTGAAAGGCACAACGTGCAGGCTTCTTTCCAAAGGGCGAGTTGGGCCCCACAGCATCTTGCTTCCAGCTCTTTGGGAAGCTAAGAAACAACTCGCTCTGCACAGTGCTCTTACAGCCTAGTGGGAACATCTCTTCCAAAGGCCTGTGAAACGCAGTTTCTTTGCAGGCCTGATCTGGCTGAAGTAGGACTTCTGCTCTGGGTGTGCTACTTTGCCCTAGAGCTGAAAGGCACAACGTGCAGGCTTCTTTCCAAAGGGCGAGTTGGGCCCCACAGCATCTTGCTTCCAGCTCTTTGGGAAGCTAAGAAACAACTCGCTCTGCACAGTGCTCTTACAGCCTAGTGGGAACATCTCTTCCAAAGGCCTGTGAAACGCAGTTTCTGTGCAGGCCTGATCTGGCTGAAGTAGGACTTCTGCTCTGGGTGTGCTACTTTGCCCTAGAGCTGAAAGGCACAACGTGCAGGCTTCTTTCCAAAGGGCGAGTTGGGCCCCACAGCATCTTGCTTCCAGCTCTTTGGGAAGCTAAGAAACAACTCGCTCTGCACAGTGCTCTTACAGCCTACGGGGAACATGTCTTCCAAAGGCCTGTGAAACGCAGTTTCTTTGCAGGCCTGATCTGGCTGAAGTAGGACTTCTGCTCTGGGTGTGCTACTTTGCCCTAGAGCTGAAAGGCACAACGTGCAGGCTTCTTTCCAAAGGGCGAGTTGGGCCCCACAGCATCTTGCTTCCAGCTCTTTGGGAAGCTAAGAAACAACTCGCTCTGCACAGTGCTCTTACAGCCTAACGGGAACATGTCTTCCAAAGGCCTGTGAAACGCAGTTTCTTTTCAGGCCTGATCTGGCTGAAGTAGGACTTCTGCTCTGGGTGTGCTACTTTGCCCTAGAGCTGAAAGGCACAACGTGCAGGCTTCTTTCCAAAGGGCGAGTTGGGCCCCACAGCATCTTGCTTCCAGCTCTTTGGGAAGCTAAGAAACAACTCGCTCTGCACAGTGCTCTTACAGCCTACCGGGAACATGTCTTCCAAAGGCCTGTGAAACGCAGTTTCTTTGCAGGCCTGATCTGGCTGAAGTAGGACTTCTGCTCTGGGTGTGCTACTTTGCCCTAGAGCTGAAAGGCACAACGTGCAGGCTTCTTTCCAAAGGGCGAGTTGGGCCCCACAGCATCTTGCTTCCAGCTCTTTGGGAAGCTAAGAAACAACTCGCTCTGCACAGTGCTCTTACAGCCTACCGGGAACATCTCTTCCAAAGGCCTGTGAAACGCAGTTCTTTGCAGGCCTGATCTGGCTGAAGTAGGACTTCTGCTCTGGGTGTGCTACTTTGCCCTAGAGCTGAAACGCACAACGTGCAGGCTTCTTTCCAAAGGGCGAGTTGGGCCCCACAGCATCTTGCTTCCAGCTCTTTGGGAAGCTAAGAAACAACTCGCTCTGCACAGTGCTCTTACAGCCTACCGGGAACATGTCTTCCAAAGGCCTGTGAAACGCAGTTTCTTTGCAGGCCTGATCTGGCTGAAGTAGGACTTCTGCTCTGGGTGTGCTACTTTGCCCTAGAGCTGAAAGGCACAACGTGCAGGCTTCTTTCCAAAGGGCGAGTTGGGCCCCACAGCATCTTGCTTCCAGCTCTTTGGGAAGCTAAGAAACAACTCGCTCTGCACAGTGCTCTTACAGCCTACCGGGAACATGTCTTCCAAAGGCCTGTGAAACGCAGTTTCTTTGCAGGCCTGATCTGGCTGAAGTAGGACTTCTGCTCTGGGTGTGCTACTTTGCCCTAGAGCTGAAAGGCACAACGTGCAGGCTTCTTTCCAAAGGGCGAGTTGGGCCCCACAGCATCTTGCTTCCAGCTCTTTGGGAAGCTAAGAAACAACTCGCTCTGCACAGTGCTCTTACAGCCTACGGGGAACATGTCTTCCAAAGGCCTGTGAAACGCAGTTTCTTTGCAGGCCTGATCTGGCTGAAGTAGGACTTCTGCTCTGGGTGTGCTACTTTGCCCTAGAGCTGAAAGGCACAACGTGCAGGCTTCTTTCCAAAGGGCGAGTTGGGCCCCACAGCATCTTGCTTCCAGCTCTTTGCGAAGCTAAGAAGCAACTCGCTCTGCACAGTGCTCTTACAGCCTACCGGGAACATGTCTTCCAAAGGCCTGTGAAACGCAGTTTCTTGGCAGGCCTGATCTGGCTGAAGTAGGACTTCTGCTCTGGGTGTGCTACTTTGCCCTAGAGCTGAAAGGCACAACGTGCAGGCTTCTTTCCAAAGGGCGAGTTGGGCCCCACAGCATCTTGCTTCCAGCTCTTTGGGAAGCTAAGAAACAACTCGCTCTGCACAGTGCTCTTACAGCCTAGTGGGACCATCTCTTCCAAAGGCCTGTGAAACGCAGTTTCTTTGCAGGCCTGATCTGGCTGAAGTAGGACTTCTGCTCTGGGTGTGCTACTTTGCCCTAGAGCTGAAAGGCACAACGTGCAGGCTTCTTTCCAAAGGGCGAGTTGGGCCCCACAGCATCTTGCTTCCAGCTCTTTGGGAAGCTAAGAAACAACTCGCTCTGCACAGTGCTCTTACAGCCTACCGGGAACATGTCTTCCAAAGGCCTGTGAAACGCAGTTTCTGTGCAGGCCTGATCTGGCTGAAGTAGGACTTCTGCTCTGGGTGTGCTACTTTGCCCTAGAGCTGAAAGGCACAACGTGCAGGCTTCTTTCCAAAGGGCGAGTTGGGCCCCACAGCATCTTGCTTCCAGCTCTTTGGGAAGCTAAGAAACAACTCGCTCTGCACAGTGCTCTTACAGCCTACCGGGAACATGTCTTCCAAAGGCCTGTGAAACGCAGTTTCTTTGCAGGCCTGATCTGGCTGAAGTAGGACTTCTGCTCTGGGTGTGCTACTTTGCCCTAGAGCTGAAAGGCACAACGTGCAGGCTTCTTTCCAAAGGGCGAGTTGGGCCCCACAGCATCTTGCTTCCAGCTCTTTGGGAAGCTAAGAAACAACTCGCTCTGCACAGTGCTCTTACAGCCTACCGGGAACATGTCTTCCAAAGGCCTGCGAAACGCAGTTTCTGTGCAGGCCTGATCTGGCTGAAGTAGGACTTCTGCTCTGGGTGTGCTACTTTGCCCTAGAGCTGAAAGGCACAACGTGCAGGCTTCTTTCCAAAGGGCGAGTTGGGCCCCACAGCATCTTGCTTCCAGCTCTTTGGGAAGCTAAGAAACAACTCGCGCTGCACTGTGCTCTTACAGCCTAGGGGGAACATCTCTTCCAAAGGCCTGTGAAACGCAGTTTCTTTGCAGGCCTGATCTGGCTGAGGTAGGACTTCTGCTCTGGGTGTGCTACTTTGCCCTAGAGCTGAAAGGCACAACGTGCAGGCTTCTTTCCAAAGGGCGAGTTGGGCCCCACAGCATCTTGCTTCCAGCTCTTTGGGAAGCTAAGAAACAACTCGCTCTGCACAGTGCTCTTACAGCCTACCGGGAACATGTCTTCCAAAGGCCTGTGAAACGCAGTTTCTGTGCAGGCCTGATCTGGCTGAAGTAGGACTTCTGCTCTGGGTGTGCTACTTTGCCCTAGAGCTGAAAGGCACAACGTGCAGGCTTCTTTCCAAAGGGCGAGTTGGGCCCCACAGCATCTTGCTTCCAGCTCTTTGGGAAGCTAAGAAACAACTCGCTCTGCACAGTGCTCTTACAGCCTACCGGGAACATGTCTTCCAAAGGCCTGTGAAACGCAGTTTCTTTGCAGGCCTGATCTGGCTGAAGTAGGACTTCTGCTCTGGGTGTGCTACTTTGCCCTAGAGCTGAAAGGCACAACGTGCAGGCTTCTTTCCAAAGGGCGAGTTGGGCCCCACAGCATCTTGCTTCCAGCTCTTTGGGAAGCTAAGAAACAACTCGCTCTGCACAGTGCTCTTACAGCCTACCGGGAACATGTCTTCCAAAGGCCTGCGAAACGCAGTTTCTGTGCAGGCCTGATCTGGCTGAAGTAGGACTTCTGCTCTGGGTGTGCTACTTTGCCCTAGAGCTGAAAGGCACAACGTGCAGGCTTCTTTCCAAAGGGCGAGTTGGGCCCCACAGCATCTTGCTTCCAGCTCTTTGGGAAGCTAAGAAACAACTCGCGCTGCACTGTGCTCTTACAGCCTAGGGGGAACATCTCTTCCAAAGGCCTGTGAAACGCAGTTTCTTTGCAGGCCTGATCTGGCTGAGGTAGGACTTCTGCTCTGGGTGTGCTACTTTGCCCTAGAGCTGAAAGGCACAACGTGCAGGCTTCTTTCCAAAGGGCGAGTTGGGCCCCACAGCATCTTGCTTCCAGCTCTTTGGGAAGCTAAGAAACAACTCGCTCTGCACAGTGCTCTTAAAGCCTAGTGGGACCATCTCATCCAAAGGCCTGTGAAACGCAGTTTCTTTGCAGGCCTGATCTGGCTGAAGTAGGACTTCTGCTCTGGGTGTGCTACTTTGCCCTAGAGCTGAAAGGCACAACGTGCAGGCTTCTTTCCAAAGGGCGAGTTGGGCCCCACAGCATCTTGCTTCCAGCTCTTTGGGAAGCTAAGAAACAACTCGCTCTGCACAGTGCTCTTACAGCCTACGGGGAACATGTCTTCCAAAGGCCTGTGAAACGCAGTTTCTTTGCAGGCCTGATCTGGCTGAAGTAGGACTTCTGCTCTGGGTGTGCTACTTTGCCCTAGAGCTGAAAGGCACAACGTGCAGGCTTCTTTCCAAAGGGCGAGTTGGGCCCCACAGCATCTTGCTTCCAGCTCTTTGCGAAGCTAAGAAACAACTCGCTCTGCACAGTGCTCTTACAGCCTACCGGGAACATGTCTTCCAAAGGCCTGTGAAACGCAGTTTCTGTGCAGGCCTGATCTGGCTGAAGTAGGACTTCTGCTCTGGGTGTGCTACTTTGCCCTAGAGCTGAAAGGCACAACGTGCAGGCTTCTTTCCAAAGGGCGAGTTGGGCCCCACAGCATCTTGCTTCCAGCTCTTTGGGAAGCTAAGAAACAACTCGCTCTGCACAGTGCTCTTACAGCCTACCCGGAACATCTCTTCCAAAGGCCTGTGAAACGCAGTTTCTTGGCAGGCCTGATCTGGCTGAAGTAGGACTTCTGCTCTGGGTGTGCTACTTTGCCCTAGAGCTGAAAGGCACAACGTGCAGGCTTCTTTCCAAAGGGCGAGTTGGGCCCCACAGCATCTTGCTTCCAGCACTTTGGGAAGCTAAGAAACAACTCGCTCTGCACAGTGCTCTTACAGCCTAGGGGGAACATCTCTTCCAAAGGCCTGTGAAACGCAGTTTCTTTGCAGGCCTGATCTGGCTGAAGTAGGACTTCTGCTCTGGGTGTGCTACTTTGCCCTAGAGCTGAAAGGCACAACGTGCAGGCTTCTTTCCAAAGGGCGAGTTGGGCCCCACAGCATCTTGCTTCCAGCTCTTTGCGAAGCTAAGAAGCAACTCGCTCTGCACAGTGCTCTTACAGCCTACCGGGAACATGTCTTCCAAAGGCCTGTGAAACGCAGTTTCTTGGCAGGCCTGATCTGGCTGAGGTAGGACTTCTGCTCTGGGTGTGCTACTTTGCCCTAGAGCTGAAAGGCACAACGTGCAGGCTTCTTTCCAAAGGGCGAGTTGGGCCCCACAGCATCTTGCTTCCAGCTCTTTGGGAAGCTAAGAAACAACTCGCTCTGCACAGTGCTCTTACAGCCTAGTGGGAACATCTCTTCCAAAGGCCTGTGAAACGCAGTTTCTTTGCAGGCCTGATCTGGCTGAAGTAGGACTTCTGCTCTGGGTGTGCTACTTTGCCCTAGAGCTGAAAGGCACAACGTGCAGGCTTCTTTCCAAAGGGCGAGTTGGGCCCCACAGCATCTTGCTTCCAGCTCTTTGGGAAGCTAAGAAACAACTCGCTCTGCACAGTGCTCTTACAGCCTACCGGGAACATCTCTTCCAAAGGCCTGTGAAACGCAGTTTCTTTGCAGGCCTGATCTGGCTGAAGTAGGACTTCTGCTCTGGGTGTGCTACTTTGCCCTAGAGCTGAAAGGCACAACGTGCAGGCTTCTTTCCAAAGGGCGAGTTGGGCCCCACAGCATCTTGCTTCCAGCTCTTTGGGAAGCTAAGAAACAACTCGCTCTGCACAGTGCTCTTACAGCCTACCGGGAACATGTCTTCCAAAGGCCTGTGAAACGCAGTTTCTTGGCAGGCCTGATCTGGCTGAAGTAGGACTTCTGCTCTGGGTGTGCTACTTTGCCCTAGAGCTGAAAGGCACAACGTGCAGGCTTCTTTCCAAAGGGCGAGTTGGGCCCCACAGCATCTTGCTTCCAGCTCTTTGGGAAGCTAAGAAACAACTCGCTCTGCACAGTGCTCTTACAGCCTAGTGGGAACATCTCTTCCAAAGGCCTGTGAAACGCAGTTTCTTTGCAGGCCTGATCTGGCTGAAGTAGGACTTCTGCTCTGGGTGTGCTACTTTGCCCTAGAGCTGAAAGGCACAACGTGCAGGCTTCTTTCCAAAGGGCGAGTTGGGCCCCACAGCATCTTGCTTCCAGCTCTTTGGGAAGCTAAGAAACAACTCGCTCTGCACAGTGCTCTTACAGCCTAGTGGGAACATCTCTTCCAAAGGCCTGTGAAACGCAGTTTCTGTGCAGGCCTGATCTGGCTGAAGTAGGACTTCTGCTCTGGGTGTGCTACTTTGCCCTAGAGCTGAAAGGCACAACGTGCAGGCTTCTTTCCAAAGGGCGAGTTGGGCCCCACAGCATCTTGCTTCCAGCTCTTTGCGAAGCTAAGAAACAACTCGCTCTGCACAGTGCTCTTACAGCCTACCGGGAACATGTCTTCCAAAGGCCTGTGAAACGCAGTTTCTGTGCAGGCCTGATCTGGCTGAAGTAGGACTTCTGCTCTGGGTGTGCTACTTTGCCCTAGAGCTGAAAGGCACAACGTGCAGGCTTCTTTCCAAAGGGCGAGTTGGGCCCCACAGCATCTTGCTTCCAGCTCTTTGGGAAGCTAAGAAACAACTCGCTCTGCACAGTGCTCTTACAGCCTACCCGGAACATCTCTTCCAAAGGCCTGTGAAACGCAGTTTCTTGGCAGGCCTGATCTGGCTGAAGTAGGACTTCTGCTCTGGGTGTGCTACTTTGCCCTAGAGCTGAAAGGCACAACGTGCAGGCTTCTTTCCAAAGGGCGAGTTGGGCCCCACAGCATCTTGCTTCCAGCACTTTGGGAAGCTAAGAAACAACTCGCTCTGCACAGTGCTCTTACAGCCTAGGGGGAACATCTCTTCCAAAGGCCTGTGAAACGCAGTTTCTTTGCAGGCCTGATCTGGCTGAAGTAGGACTTCTGCTCTGGGTGTGCTACTTTGCCCTAGAGCTGAAAGGCACAACGTGCAGGCTTCTTTCCAAAGGGCGAGTTGGGCCCCACAGCATCTTGCTTCCAGCTCTTTGCGAAGCTAAGAAGCAACTCGCTCTGCACAGTGCTCTTACAGCCTACCGGGAACATGTCTTCCAAAGGCCTGTGAAACGCAGTTTCTTGGCAGGCCTGATCTGGCTGAGGTAGGACTTCTGCTCTGGGTGTGCTACTTTGCCCTAGAGCTGAAAGGCACAACGTGCAGGCTTCTTTCCAAAGGGCGAGTTGGGCCCCACAGCATCTTGCTTCCAGCTCTTTGGGAAGCTAAGAAACAACTCGCTCTGCACAGTGCTCTTACAGCCTAGTGGGAACATCTCTTCCAAAGGCCTGTGAAACGCAGTTTCTTTGCAGGCCTGATCTGGCTGAAGTAGGACTTCTGCTCTGGGTGTGCTACTTTGCCCTAGAGCTGAAAGGCACAACGTGCAGGCTTCTTTCCAAAGGGCGAGTTGGGCCCCACAGCATCTTGCTTCCAGCTCTTTGGGAAGCTAAGAAACAACTCGCTCTGCACAGTGCTCTTACAGCCTACCGGGAACATCTCTTCCAAAGGCCTGTGAAACGCAGTTTCTTTGCAGGCCTGATCTGGCTGAAGTAGGACTTCTGCTCTGGGTGTGCTACTTTGCCCTAGAGCTGAAAGGCACAACGTGCAGGCTTCTTTCCAAAGGGCGAGTTGGGCCCCACAGCATCTTGCTTCCAGCTCTTTGGGAAGCTAAGAAACAACTCGCTCTGCACAGTGCTCTTACAGCCTACCGGGAACATGTCTTCCAAAGGCCTGTGAAACGCAGTTTCTTGGCAGGCCTGATCTGGCTGAAGTAGGACTTCTGCTCTGGGTGTGCTACTTTGCCCTAGAGCTGAAAGGCACAACGTGCAGGCTTCTTTCCAAAGGGCGAGTTGGGCCCCACAGCATCTTGCTTCCAGCTCTTTGGGAAGCTAAGAAACAACTCGCTCTGCACAGTGCTCTTACAGCCTAGTGGGAACATCTCTTCCAAAGGCCTGTGAAACGCAGTTTCTTTGCAGGCCTGATCTGGCTGAAGTAGGACTTCTGCTCTGGGTGTGCTACTTTGCCCTAGAGCTGAAAGGCACAACGTGCAGGCTTCTTTCCAAAGGGCGAGTTGGGCCCCACAGCATCTTGCTTCCAGCTCTTTGGGAAGCTAAGAAACAACTCGCTCTGCACAGTGCTCTTACAGCCTAGTGGGAACATCTCTTCCAAAGGCCTGTGAAACGCAGTTTCTGTGCAGGCCTGATCTGGCTGAAGTAGGACTTCTGCTCTGGGTGTGCTACTTTGCCCTAGAGCTGAAAGGCACAACGTGCAGGCTTCTTTCCAAAGGGCGAGTTGGGCCCCACAGCATCTTGCTTCCAGCTCTTTGGGAAGCTAAGAAACAACTCGCTCTGCACAGTGCTCTTACAGCCTACGGGGAACATGTCTTCCAAAGGCCTGTGAAACGCAGTTTCTTTGCAGGCCTGATCTGGCTGAAGTAGGACTTCTGCTCTGGGTGTGCTACTTTGCCCTAGAGCTGAAAGGCACAACGTGCAGGCTTCTTTCCAAAGGGCGAGTTGGGCCCCACAGCATCTTGCTTCCAGCTCTTTGGGAAGCTAAGAAACAACTCGCTCTGCACAGTGCTCTTACAGCCTAACGGGAACATGTCTTCCAAAGGCCTGTGAAACGCAGTTTCTTTTCAGGCCTGATCTGGCTGAAGTAGGACTTCTGCTCTGGGTGTGCTACTTTGCCCTAGAGCTGAAAGGCACAACGTGCAGGCTTCTTTCCAAAGGGCGAGTTGGGCCCCACAGCATCTTGCTTCCAGCTCTTTGGGAAGCTAAGAAACAACTCGCTCTGCACAGTGCTCTTACAGCCTACCGGGAACATGTCTTCCAAAGGCCTGTGAAACGCAGTTTCTTTGCAGGCCTGATCTGGCTGAAGTAGGACTTCTGCTCTGGGTGTGCTACTTTGCCCTAGAGCTGAAAGGCACAACGTGCAGGCTTCTTTCCAAAGGGCGAGTTGGGCCCCACAGCATCTTGCTTCCAGCTCTTTGGGAAGCTAAGAAACAACTCGCTCTGCACAGTGCTCTTACAGCCTACCGGGAACATCTCTTCCAAAGGCCTGTGAAACGCAGTTCTTTGCAGGCCTGATCTGGCTGAAGTAGGACTTCTGCTCTGGGTGTGCTACTTTGCCCTAGAGCTGAAACGCACAACGTGCAGGCTTCTTTCCAAAGGGCGAGTTGGGCCCCACAGCATCTTGCTTCCAGCTCTTTGGGAAGCTAAGAAACAACTCGCTCTGCACAGTGCTCTTACAGCCTACCGGGAACATGTCTTCCAAAGGCCTGTGAAACGCAGTTTCTTTGCAGGCCTGATCTGGCTGAAGTAGGACTTCTGCTCTGGGTGTGCTACTTTGCCCTAGAGCTGAAAGGCACAACGTGCAGGCTTCTTTCCAAAGGGCGAGTTGGGCCCCACAGCATCTTGCTTCCAGCTCTTTGGGAAGCTAAGAAACAACTCGCTCTGCACAGTGCTCTTACAGCCTACCGGGAACATGTCTTCCAAAGGCCTGTGAAACGCAGTTTCTTTGCAGGCCTGATCTGGCTGAAGTAGGACTTCTGCTCTGGGTGTGCTACTTTGCCCTAGAGCTGAAAGGCACAACGTGCAGGCTTCTTTCCAAAGGGCGAGTTGGGCCCCACAGCATCTTGCTTCCAGCTCTTTGGGAAGCTAAGAAACAACTCGCTCTGCACAGTGCTCTTACAGCCTACGGGGAACATGTCTTCCAAAGGCCTGTGAAACGCAGTTTCTTTGCAGGCCTGATCTGGCTGAAGTAGGACTTCTGCTCTGGGTGTGCTACTTTGCCCTAGAGCTGAAAGGCACAACGTGCAGGCTTCTTTCCAAAGGGCGAGTTGGGCCCCACAGCATCTTGCTTCCAGCTCTTTGCGAAGCTAAGAAGCAACTCGCTCTGCACAGTGCTCTTACAGCCTACCGGGAACATGTCTTCCAAAGGCCTGTGAAACGCAGTTTCTTCGCAGGCCTGATCTGGCTGAAGTAGGACTTCTGCTCTGGGTGTGCTACTTTGCCCTAGAGCTGAAAGGCACAACGTGCAGGCTTCTTTCCAAAGGGCGAGTTGGGCCCCACAGCATCTTGCTTCCAGCTCTTTGGGAAGCTAAGAAACAACTCGCTCTGCACAGTGCTCTTACAGCCTAGTGGGAACATCTCTTCCAAAGGCCTGTGAAACGCAGTTTCTTTGCAGGCCTGATCTGGCTGAAGTAGGACTTCTGCTCTGGGTGTGCTACTTTGCCCTAGAGCTGAAAGGCACAACGTGCAGGCTTCTTTCCAAAGGGCGAGTTGGGCCCCACAGCATCTTGCTTCCAGCTCTTTGGGAAGCTAAGAAACAACTCGCTCTGCACAGTGCTCTTACAGCCTACCGGGAACATGTCTTCCAAAGGCCTGTGAAACGCAGTTTCTGTGCAGGCCTGATCTGGCTGAAGTAGGACTTCTGCTCTGGGTGTGCTACTTTGCCCTAGAGCTGAAAGGCACAACGTGCAGGCTTCTTTCCAAAGGGCGAGTTGGGCCCCACAGCATCTTGCTTCCAGCTCTTTGGGAAGCTAAGAAACAACTCGCTCTGCACAGTGCTCTTACAGCCTAGTGGGAACATCTCTTCCAAAGGCCTGTGAAACGCAGTTTCTTTGCATGCCTGATCTGGCTGAAGTAGGACTTCTGCTCTGGGTGTGCTACTTTGCCCTAGAGCTGAAAGGCACAACGTGCAGGCTTCTTTCCAAAGGGCGAGTTGGGCCCCACAGCATCTTGCTTCCAGCTCTTTGGGAAGCTAAGAAACAACTCGCTCTGCACAGTGCTCTTACAGCCTACCGGGAACATGTCTTCCAAAGGCCTGTGAAACGCAGTTTCTTTGCAGGCCTGATCTGGCTGAAGTAGGACTTCTGCTCTGGGTGTGCTACTTTGCCCTAGAGCTGAAAGGCACAACGTGCAGGCTTCTTTCCAAAGGGCGTGTTCGGCCCCAGAGCATCTTGCTTCCAGCTCTTTGGGAAGCTAAGAAACAACTCGCTCTGCACAGTGCTCTTACAGCCTACCCGGAACATCTCTTCCAAAGGCCAGTGAAACGCAGTTTCTTTGCAGGCCTGATCTGGCTGAAGTAGGACTTCTGCTCTGGGTGTGCTACTTTGCCCTAGAGCTGAAAGGCACAACGTGCAGGCTTCTTTCCAAAGGGCGAGTTGGGCCCCACAGCATCTTGCTTCCAGCTCTTTGGGAAGCTAAGAAACAACTCGCTCTGCACAGTGCTCTTACAGCCTACCGGGAACATGTCTTCCAAAGGCCTGTGAAACGCAGTTTCTTTGCAGGCCTGATCTGGCTGAAGTAGGACTTCTGCTCTGGGTGTGCTACTTTGCCCTAGAGCTGAAAGGCACAACGTGCAGGCTTCTTTCCAAAGGGCGAGTTGGGCCCCACAGCATCTTGCTTCCAGCTCTTTGCGAAGCTAAGAAACAACTCGCTCTGCACAGTGCTCTTACAGCCTAGTGGGACCATCTCTTCCAAAGGCCTGTGAAACGCAGTTTCTTTGCAGGCCTGATCTGGCTGAAGTAGGACTTCTGCTCTGGGTGTGCTACTTTGCCCTAGAGCTGAAAGGCACAACGTGCAGGCTTCTTTCCAAAGGGCGAGTTGGGCCCCACAGCATCTTGCTTCCAGCTCTTTGGGAAGCTAAGAAACAACTCGCTCTGCACAGTGCTCTTACAGCCTACCGGGAACATGTCTTCCAAAGGCCTGTGAAACGCAGTTTCTGTGCAGGCCTGATCTGGCTGAAGTAGGACTTCTGCTCTGGGTGTGCTACTTTGCCCTAGAGCTGAAAGGCACAACGTGCAGGCTTCTTTCCAAAGGGCGAGTTCGGCCCCACAGCATCTTGCTTCCAGCTCTTTGGGAAGCTAAGAAACAACTCGCTCTGCACAGTGCTCTTACAGCCTACCGGGAACATGTCTTCCAAAGGCCTGTGAAACGCAGTTTCTTTGCAGGCCTGATCTGGCTGAAGTAGGACTTCTGCTCTGGGTGTGCTACTTTGCCCTAGAGCTGAAAGGCACAACGTGCAGGCTTCTTTCCAAAGGGCGAGTTGGGCCCCACAGCATCTTGCTTCCAGCTCTTTGGGAAGCTAAGAAACAACTCGCTCTGCACAGTGCTCTTACAGCCTACCGGGAACATGTCTTCCAAAGGCCTGCGAAACGCAGTTTCTGTGCAGGCCTGATCTGGCTGAAGTAGGACTTCTGCTCTGGGTGTGCTACTTTGCCCTAGAGCTGAAAGGCACAACGTGCAGGCTTCTTTCCAAAGGGCGAGTTGGGCCCCACAGCATCTTGCTTCCAGCTCTTTGGGAAGCTAAGAAACAACTCGCGCTGCACTGTGCTCTTACAGCCTAGGGGGAACATCTCTTCCAAAGGCCTGTGAAACGCAGTTTCTTTGCAGGCCTGATCTGGCTGAGGTAGGACTTCTGCTCTGGGTGTGCTACTTTGCCCTAGAGCTGAAAGGCACAACGTGCAGGCTTCTTTCCAAAGGGCGAGTTGGGCCCCACAGCATCTTGCTTCCAGCTCTTTGGGAAGCTAAGAAACAACTCGCTCTGCACAGTGCTCTTAAAGCCTACCCGGAACATCTCTTCCAAAGGCCTGTGAAACGCAGTTTCTTGGCAGGCCTGATCTGGCTGAAGTAGGACTTCTGCTCTGGGTGTGCTACTTTGCCCTAGAGCTGAAAGGCACAACGTGCAGGCTTCTTTCCAAAGGGCGAGTTGGGCCCCACAGCATCTTGCTTCCAGCTCTTTGGGAAGCTAAGAAACAACTCGCTCTGCACAGTGCTCTTACAGCCTAGTGGGAACATCTCTTCCAAAGGCCTGT
The DNA here is from genome assembly GCF_041296265.1 of Equus caballus. Lineage (NCBI taxonomy): Eukaryota > Metazoa > Chordata > Mammalia > Perissodactyla > Equidae > Equus > Equus caballus. Next base: position 26,875,376 of record NC_091687.1, read on the forward strand.
GAAACGCAGTTTCTTTGCAGGCCTGATCTGGCTGAAGTAGGACTTCTGCTCTGGGTGTGCTACTTTGCCCTAGAGCTGAAAGGCACAACGTGCAGGCTTCTTTCCAAAGGGCGAGTTGGGCCCCACAGCATCTTGCTTCCAGCTCTTTGGGAAGCTAAGAAACAACTCGCTCTGCACAGTGCTCTTACAGCCTAACGGGAACATGTCTTCCAAAGGCCTGTGAAACGCAGTTTCTTTTCAGGCCTGATCTGGCTGAAGTAGGACTTCTGCTCTGGGTGTGCTACTTTGCCCTAGAGCTGAAAGGCACAACGTGCAGGCTTCTTTCCAAAGGGCGAGTTGGGCCCCACAGCATCTTGCTTCCAGCTCTTTGGGAAGCTAAGAAACAACTCGCTCTGCACAGTGCTCTTACAGCCTACCGGGAACATGTCTTCCAAAGGCCTGTGAAACGCAGTTTCTTTGCAGGCCTGATCTGGCTGAAGTAGGACTTCTGCTCTGGGTGTGCTACTTTGCCCTAGAGCTGAAAGGCACAACGTGCAGGCTTCTTTCCAAAGGGCGAGTTGGGCCCCACAGCATCTTGCTTCCAGCTCTTTGGGAAGCTAAGAAACAACTCGCTCTGCACAGTGCTCTTACAGCCTACCGGGAACATCTCTTCCAAAGGCCTGTGAAACGCAGTTCTTTGCAGGCCTGATCTGGCTGAAGTAGGACTTCTGCTCTGGGTGTGCTACTTTGCCCTAGAGCTGAAACGCACAACGTGCAGGCTTCTTTCCAAAGGGCGAGTTGGGCCCCACAGCATCTTGCTTCCAGCTCTTTGGGAAGCTAAGAAACAACTCGCTCTGCACAGTGCTCTTACAGCCTACCGGGAACATGTCTTCCAAAGGCCTGTGAAACGCAGTTTCTTTGCAGGCCTGATCTGGCTGAAGTAGGACTTCTGCTCTGGGTGTGCTACTTTGCCCTAGAGCTGAAAGGCACAACGTGCAGGCTTCTTTCCAAAGGGCGAGTTGGGCCCCACAGCATCTTGCTTCCAGCTCTTTGGGAAGCTAAGAAACAACTCGCTCTGCACAGTGCTCTTACAGCCTACCGGGAACATGTCTTCCAAAGGCCTGTGAAACGCAGTTTCTTTGCAGGCCTGATCTGGCTGAAGTAGGACTTCTGCTCTGGGTGTGCTACTTTGCCCTAGAGCTGAAAGGCACAACGTGCAGGCTTCTTTCCAAAGGGCGAGTTGGGCCCCACAGCATCTTGCTTCCAGCTCTTTGGGAAGCTAAGAAACAACTCGCTCTGCACAGTGCTCTTACAGCCTACGGGGAACATGTCTTCCAAAGGCCTGTGAAACGCAGTTTCTTTGCAGGCCTGATCTGGCTGAAGTAGGACTTCTGCTCTGGGTGTGCTACTTTGCCCTAGAGCTGAAAGGCACAACGTGCAGGCTTCTTTCCAAAGGGCGAGTTGGGCCCCACAGCATCTTGCTTCCAGCTCTTTGCGAAGCTAAGAAGCAACTCGCTCTGCACAGTGCTCTTACAGCCTACCGGGAACATGTCTTCCAAAGGCCTGTGAAACGCAGTTTCTTGGCAGGCCTGATCTGGCTGAAGTAGGACTTCTGCTCTGGGTGTGCTACTTTGCCCTAGAGCTGAAAGGCACAACGTGCAGGCTTCTTTCCAAAGGGCGAGTTGGGCCCCACAGCATCTTGCTTCCAGCTCTTTGGGAAGCTAAGAAACAACTCGCTCTGCACAGTGCTCTTACAGCCTAGTGGGACCATCTCTTCCAAAGGCCTGTGAAACGCAGTTTCTTTGCAGGCCTGATCTGGCTGAAGTAGGACTTCTGCTCTGGGTGTGCTACTTTGCCCTAGAGCTGAAAGGCACAACGTGCAGGCTTCTTTCCAAAGGGCGAGTTGGGCCCCACAGCATCTTGCTTCCAGCTCTTTGGGAAGCTAAGAAACAACTCGCTCTGCACAGTGCTCTTACAGCCTACCGGGAACATGTCTTCCAAAGGCCTGTGAAACGCAGTTTCTGTGCAGGCCTGATCTGGCTGAAGTAGGACTTCTGCTCTGGGTGTGCTACTTTGCCCTAGAGCTGAAAGGCACAACGTGCAGGCTTCTTTCCAAAGGGCGAGTTGGGCCCCACAGCATCTTGCTTCCAGCTCTTTGGGAAGCTAAGAAACAACTCGCTCTGCACAGTGCTCTTACAGCCTACCGGGAACATGTCTTCCAAAGGCCTGTGAAACGCAGTTTCTTTGCAGGCCTGATCTGGCTGAAGTAGGACTTCTGCTCTGGGTGTGCTACTTTGCCCTAGAGCTGAAAGGCACAACGTGCAGGCTTCTTTCCAAAGGGCGAGTTGGGCCCCACAGCATCTTGCTTCCAGCTCTTTGGGAAGCTAAGAAACAACTCGCTCTGCACAGTGCTCTTACAGCCTACCGGGAACATGTCTTCCAAAGGCCTGCGAAACGCAGTTTCTGTGCAGGCCTGATCTGGCTGAAGTAGGACTTCTGCTCTGGGTGTGCTACTTTGCCCTAGAGCTGAAAGGCACAACGTGCAGGCTTCTTTCCAAAGGGCGAGTTGGGCCCCACAGCATCTTGCTTCCAGCTCTTTGGGAAGCTAAGAAACAACTCGCGCTGCACTGTGCTCTTACAGCCTAGGGGGAACATCTCTTCCAAAGGCCTGTGAAACGCAGTTTCTTTGCTGGCCTGATCTGGCTGAGGTAGGACTTCTGCTCTGGGTGTGCTACTTTGCCCTAGAGCTGAAAGGCACAACGTGCAGGCTTCTTTCCAAAGGGCGAGTTGGGCCCCACAGCATCTTGCTTCCAGCTCTTTGGGAAGCTAAGAAACAACTCGCTCTGCACAGTGCTCTTAAAGCCTAGTGGGACCATCTCATCCAAAGGCCTGTGAAACGCAGTTTCTTTGCAGGCCTGATCTGGCTGAAGTAGGACTTCTGCTCTGGGTGTGCTACTTTGCCCTAGAGCTGAAAGGCACAACGTGCAGGCTTCTTTCCAAAGGGCGAGTTGGGCCCCACAGCATCTTGCTTCCAGCTCTTTGGGAAGCTAAGAAACAACTCGCTCTGCACAGTGCTCTTACAGCCTACGGGGAACATGTCTTCCAAAGGCCTGTGAAACGCAGTTTCTTTGCAGGCCTGATCTGGCTGAAGTAGGACTTCTGCTCTGGGTGTGCTACTTTGCCCTAGAGCTGAAAGGCACAACGTGCAGGCTTCTTTCCAAAGGGCGAGTTGGGCCCCACAGCATCTTGCTTCCAGCTCTTTGCGAAGCTAAGAAACAACTCGCTCTGCACAGTGCTCTTACAGCCTACCGGGAACATGTCTTCCAAAGGCCTGTGAAACGCAGTTTCTGTGCAGGCCTGATCTGGCTGAAGTAGGACTTCTGCTCTGGGTGTGCTACTTTGCCCTAGAGCTGAAAGGCACAACGTGCAGGCTTCTTTCCAAAGGGCGAGTTGGGCCCCACAGCATCTTGCTTCCAGCTCTTTGCGAAGCTAAGAAGCAACTCGCTCTGCACAGTGCTCTTACAGCCTACCGGGAACATGTCTTCCAAAGGCCTGTGAAACGCAGTTTCTTGGCAGGCCTGATCTGGCTGAGGTAGGACTTCTGCTCTGGGTGTGCTACTTTGCCCTAGAGCTGAAAGGCACAACGTGCAGGCTTCTTTCCAAAGGGCGAGTTGGGCCCCACAGCATCTTGCTTCCAGCTCTTTGGGAAGCTAAGAAACAACTCGCTCTGCACAGTGCTCTTACAGCCTAGTGGGAACATCTCTTCCAAAGGCCTGTGAAACGCAGTTTCTTTGCAGGCCTGATCTGGCTGAAGTAGGACTTCTGCTCTGGGTGTGCTACTTTGCCCTAGAGCTGAAAGGCACAACGTGCAGGCTTCTTTCCAAAGGGCGAGTTGGGCCCCACAGCATCTTGCTTCCAGCTCTTTGGGAAGCTAAGAAACAACTCGCTCTGCACAGTGCTCTTACAGCCTACCGGGAACATCTCTTCCAAAGGCCTGTGAAACGCAGTTTCTTTGCAGGCCTGATCTGGCTGAAGTAGGACTTCTGCTCTGGGTGTGCTACTTTGCCCTAGAGCTGAAAGGCACAACGTGCAGGCTTCTTTCCAAAGGGCGAGTTGGGCCCCACAGCATCTTGCTTCCAGCTCTTTGGGAAGCTAAGAAACAACTCGCTCTGCACAGTGCTCTTACAGCCTACCGGGAACATGTCTTCCAAAGGCCTGTGAAACGCAGTTTCTTGGCAGGCCTGATCTGGCTGAAGTAGGACTTCTGCTCTGGGTGTGCTACTTTGCCCTAGAGCTGAAAGGCACAACGTGCAGGCTTCTTTCCAAAGGGCGAGTTGGGCCCCACAGCATCTTGCTTCCAGCTCTTTGGGAAGCTAAGAAACAACTCGCTCTGCACAGTGCTCTTACAGCCTACCGGGAACATCTCTTCCAAAGGCCTGTGAAACGCAGTTCTTTGCAGGCCTGATCTGGCTGAAGTAGGACTTCTGCTCTGGGTGTGCTACTTTGCCCTAGAGCTGAAACGCACAACGTGCAGGCTTCTTTCCAAAGGGCGAGTTGGGCCCCACAGCATCTTGCTTCCAGCTCTTTGGGAAGCTAAGAAACAACTCGCTCTGCACAGTGCTCTTACAGCCTACCGGGAACATGTCTTCCAAAGGCCTGTGAAACGCAGTTTCTTTGCAGGCCTGATCTGGCTGAAGTAGGACTTCTGCTCTGGGTGTGCTACTTTGCCCTAGAGCTGAAAGGCACAACGTGCAGGCTTCTTTCCAAAGGGCGAGTTGGGCCCCACAGCATCTTGCTTCCAGCTCTTTGGGAAGCTAAGAAACAACTCGCTCTGCACAGTGCTCTTACAGCCTACCGGGAACATGTCTTCCAAAGGCCTGTGAAACGCAGTTTCTTTGCAGGCCTGATCTGGCTGAAGTAGGACTTCTGCTCTGGGTGTGCTACTTTGCCCTAGAGCTGAAAGGCACAACGTGCAGGCTTCTTTCCAAAGGGCGAGTTGGGCCCCACAGCATCTTGCTTCCAGCTCTTTGGGAAGCTAAGAAACAACTCGCTCTGCACAGTGCTCTTACAGCCTACGGGGAACATGTCTTCCAAAGGCCTGTGAAACGCAGTTTCTTTGCAGGCCTGATCTGGCTGAAGTAGGACTTCTGCTCTGGGTGTGCTACTTTGCCCTAGAGCTGAAAGGCACAACGTGCAGGCTTCTTTCCAAAGGGCGAGTTGGGCCCCACAGCATCTTGCTTCCAGCTCTTTGCGAAGCTAAGAAGCAACTCGCTCTGCACAGTGCTCTTACAGCCTACCGGGAACATGTCTTCCAAAGGCCTGTGAAACGCAGTTTCTTGGCAGGCCTGATCTGGCTGAAGTAGGACTTCTGCTCTGGGTGTGCTACTTTGCCCTAGAGCTGAAAGGCACAACGTGCAGGCTTCTTTCCAAAGGGCGAGTTGGGCCCCACAGCATCTTGCTTCCAGCTCTTTGGGAAGCTAAGAAACAACTCGCTCTGCACAGTGCTCTTACAGCCTAGTGGGACCATCTCTTCCAAAGGCCTGTGAAACGCAGTTTCTTTGCAGGCCTGATCTGGCTGAAGTAGGACTTCTGCTCTGGGTGTGCTACTTTGCCCTAGAGCTGAAAGGCACAACGTGCAGGCTTCTTTCCAAAGGGCGAGTTGGGCCCCACAGCATCTTGCTTCCAGCTCTTTGGGAAGCTAAGAAACAACTCGCTCTGCACAGTGCTCTTACAGCCTACCGGGAACATGTCTTCCAAAGGCCTGTGAAACGCAGTTTCTGTGCAGGCCTGATCTGGCTGAAGTAGGACTTCTGCTCTGGGTGTGCTACTTTGCCCTAGAGCTGAAAGGCACAACGTGCAGGCTTCTTTCCAAAGGGCGAGTTGGGCCCCACAGCATCTTGCTTCCAGCTCTTTGGGAAGCTAAGAAACAACTCGCTCTGCACAGTGCTCTTACAGCCTACCGGGAACATGTCTTCCAAAGGCCTGTGAAACGCAGTTTCTTTGCAGGCCTGATCTGGCTGAAGTAGGACTTCTGCTCTGGGTGTGCTACTTTGCCCTAGAGCTGAAAGGCACAACGTGCAGGCTTCTTTCCAAAGGGCGAGTTGGGCCCCACAGCATCTTGCTTCCAGCTCTTTGGGAAGCTAAGAAACAACTCGCTCTGCACAGTGCTCTTACAGCCTACCGGGAACATGTCTTCCAAAGGCCTGCGAAACGCAGTTTCTGTGCAGGCCTGATCTGGCTGAAGTAGGACTTCTGCTCTGGGTGTGCTACTTTGCCCTAGAGCTGAAAGGCACAACGTGCAGGCTTCTTTCCAAAGGGCGAGTTGGGCCCCACAGCATCTTGCTTCCAGCTCTTTGGGAAGCTAAGAAACAACTCGCGCTGCACTGTGCTCTTACAGCCTAGGGGGAACATCTCTTCCAAAGGCCTGTGAAACGCAGTTTCTTTGCTGGCCTGATCTGGCTGAGGTAGGACTTCTGCTCTGGGTGTGCTACTTTGCCCTAGAGCTGAAAGGCACAACGTGCAGGCTTCTTTCCAAAGGGCGAGTTGGGCCCCACAGCATCTTGCTTCCAGCTCTTTGGGAAGCTAAGAAACAACTCGCTCTGCACAGTGCTCTTAAAGCCTAGTGGGACCATCTCATCCAAAGGCCTGTGAAACGCAGTTTCTTTGCAGGCCTGATCTGGCTGAAGTAGGACTTCTGCTCTGGGTGTGCTACTTTGCCCTAGAGCTGAAAGGCACAACGTGCAGGCTTCTTTCCAAAGGGCGAGTTGGGCCCCACAGCATCTTGCTTCCAGCTCTTTGGGAAGCTAAGAAACAACTCGCTCTGCACAGTGCTCTTACAGCCTACGGGGAACATGTCTTCCAAAGGCCTGTGAAACGCAGTTTCTTTGCAGGCCTGATCTGGCTGAAGTAGGACTTCTGCTCTGGGTGTGCTACTTTGCCCTAGAGCTGAAAGGCACAACGTGCAGGCTTCTTTCCAAAGGGCGAGTTGGGCCCCACAGCATCTTGCTTCCAGCTCTTTGCGAAGCTAAGAAACAACTCGCTCTGCACAGTGCTCTTACAGCCTACCGGGAACATGTCTTCCAAAGGCCTGTGAAACGCAGTTTCTGTGCAGGCCTGATCTGGCTGAAGTAGGACTTCTGCTCTGGGTGTGCTACTTTGCCCTAGAGCTGAAAGGCACAACGTGCAGGCTTCTTTCCAAAGGGCGAGTTGGGCCCCACAGCATCTTGCTTCCAGCTCTTTGGGAAGCTAAGAAACAACTCGCTCTGCACAGTGCTCTTACAGCCTACCCGGAACATCTCTTCCAAAGGCCTGTGAAACGCAGTTTCTTGGCAGGCCTGATCTGGCTGAAGTAGGACTTCTGCTCTGGGTGTGCTACTTTGCCCTAGAGCTGAAAGGCACAACGTGCAGGCTTCTTTCCAAAGGGCGAGTTGGGCCCCACAGCATCTTGCTTCCAGCTCTTTGGGAAGCTAAGAAACAACTCGCTCTGCACAGTGCTCTTACAGCCTAGGGGGAACATGTCTTCCAAAGGCCTGTGAAACGCAGTTTCTTTGCAGGCCTGATCTGGCTGAAGTAGGACTTCTGCTCTGGGTGTGCTACTTTGCCCTAGAGCTGAAAGGCACAACGTGCAGGCTTCTTTCCAAAGGGCGAGTTGGGCCCCACAGCATCTTGCTTCCAGCTCTTTGCGAAGCTAAGAAGCAACTCGCTCTGCACAGTGCTCTTACAGCCTACCGGGAACATGTCTTCCAAAGGCCTGTGAAACGCAGTTTCTTGGCAGGCCTGATCTGGCTGAGGTAGGACTTCTGCTCTGGGTGTGCTACTTTGCCCTAGAGCTGAAAGGCACAACGTGCAGGCTTCTTTCCAAAGGGCGAGTTGGGCCCCACAGCATCTTGCTTCCAGCTCTTTGGGAAGCTAAGAAACAACTCGCTCTGCACAGTGCTCTTACAGCCTAGTGGGAACATCTCTTCCAAAGGCCTGTGAAACGCAGTTTCTTTGCAGGCCTGATCTGGCTGAAGTAGGACTTCTGCTCTGGGTGTGCTACTTTGCCCTAGAGCTGAAAGGCACAACGTGCAGGCTTCTTTCCAAAGGGCGAGTTGGGCCCCACAGCATCTTGCTTCCAGCTCTTTGGGAAGCTAAGAAACAACTCGCTCTGCACAGTGCTCTTACAGCCTACCGGGAACATCTCTTCCAAAGGCCTGTGAAACGCAGTTTCTTTGCAGGCCTGATCTGGCTGAAGTAGGACTTCTGCTCTGGGTGTGCTACTTTGCCCTAGAGCTGAAAGGCACAACGTGCAGGCTTCTTTCCAAAGGGCGAGTTGGGCCCCACAGCATCTTGCTTCCAGCTCTTTGGGAAGCTAAGAAACAACTCGCTCTGCACAGTGCTCTTACAGCCTACCGGGAACATGTCTTCCAAAGGCCTGTGAAACGCAGTTTCTTGGCAGGCCTGATCTGGCTGAAGTAGGACTTCTGCTCTGGGTGTGCTACTTTGCCCTAGAGCTGAAAGGCACAACGTGCAGGCTTCTTTCCAAAGGGCGAGTTGGGCCCCACAGCATCTTGCTTCCAGCTCTTTGGGAAGCTAAGAAACAACTCGCTCTGCACAGTGCTCTTACAGCCTAGTGGGAACATCTCTTCCAAAGGCCTGTGAAACGCAGTTTCTTTGCAGGCCTGATCTGGCTGAAGTAGGACTTCTGCTCTGGGTGTGCTACTTTGCCCTAGAGCTGAAAGGCACAACGTGCAGGCTTCTTTCCAAAGCGCGAGTTGGGCCCCACAGCATCTTGCTTCCAGCTCTTTGGGAAGCTAAGAAACAACTCGCTCTGCACAGTGCTCTTACAGCCTAGTGGGAACATCTCTTCCAAAGGCCTGTGAAACGCAGTTTCTGTGCAGGCCTGATCTGGCTGAAGTAGGACTTCTGCTCTGGGTGTGCTACTTTGCCCTAGAGCTGAAAGGCACAACGTGCAGGCTTCTTTCCAAAGGGCGAGTTGGGCCCCACAGCATCTTGCTTCCAGCTCTTTGGGAAGCTAAGAAACAACTCGCTCTGCACAGTGCTCTTACAGCCTACGGGGAACATGTCTTCCAAAGGCCTGTGAAACGCAGTTTCTTTGCAGGCCTGATCTGGCTGAAGTAGGACTTCTGCTCTGGGTGTGCTACTTTGCCCTAGAGCTGAAAGGCACAACGTGCAGGCTTCTTTCCAAAGGGCGAGTTGGGCCCCACAGCATCTTGCTTCCAGCTCTTTGGGAAGCTAAGAAACAACTCGCTCTGCACAGTGCTCTTACAGCCTAACGGGAACATGTCTTCCAAAGGCCTGTGAAACGCAGTTTCTTTTCAGGCCTGATCTGGCTGAAGTAGGACTTCTGCTCTGGGTGTGCTACTTTGCCCTAGAGCTGAAAGGCACAACGTGCAGGCTTCTTTCCAAAGGGCGAGTTGGGCCCCACAGCATCTTGCTTCCAGCTCTTTGGGAAGCTAAGAAACAACTCGCTCTGCACAGTGCTCTTACAGCCTACCGGGAACATGTCTTCCAAAGGCCTGTGAAACGCAGTTTCTTTGCAGGCCTGATCTGGCTGAAGTAGGACTTCTGCTCTGGGTGTGCTACTTTGCCCTAGAGCTGAAAGGCACAACGTGCAGGCTTCTTTCCAAAGGGCGAGTTGGGCCCCACAGCATCTTGCTTCCAGCTCTTTGGGAAGCTAAGAAACAACTCGCTCTGCACAGTGCTCTTACAGCCTACCGGGAACATGTCTTCCAAAGGCCTGTGAAACGCAGTTCTTTGCAGGCCTGATCTGGCTGAAGTAGGACTTCTGCTCTGGGTGTGCTACTTTGCCCTAGAGCTGAAACGCACAACGTGCAGGCTTCTTTCCAAAGGGCGAGTTGGGCCCCACAGCATCTTGCTTCCAGCTCTTTGGGAAGCTAAGAAACAACTCGCTCTGCACAGTGCTCTTACAGCCTACCGGGAACATGTCTTCCAAAGGCCTGTGAAACGCAGTTTCTTTGCAGGCCTGATCTGGCTGAAGTAGGACTTCTGCTCTGGGTGTGCTACTTTGCCCTAGAGCTGAAAGGCACAACGTGCAGGCTTCTTTCCAAAGGGCGAGTTGGGCCCCACAGCATCTTGCTTCCAGCTCTTTGGGAAGCTAAGAAACAACTCGCTCTGCACAGTGCTCTTACAGCCTACCGGGAACATCTCTTCCAAAGGCCTGTGAAACGCAGTTTCTTTGCAGGCCTGATCTGGCTGAAGTAGGACTTCTGCTCTGGGTGTGCTACTTTGCCCTAGAGCTGAAAGGCACAACGTGCAGGCTTCTTTCCAAAGGGCGAGTTGGGCCCCACAGCATCTTGCTTCCAGCTCTTTGGGAAGCTAAGAAACAACTCGCTCTGCACAGTGCTCTTACAGCCTACGGGGAACATGTCTTCCAAAGGCCTGTGAAACGCAGTTTCTTTGCAGGCCTGATCTGGCTGAAGTAGGACTTCTGCTCTGGGTGTGCTACTTTGCCCTAGAGCTGAAAGGCACAACGTGCAGGCTTCTTTCCAAAGGGCGAGTTGGGCCCCACAGCATCTTGCTTCCAGCTCTTTGCGAAGCTAAGAAGCAACTCGCTCTGCACAGTGCTCTTACAGCCTACCGGGAACATGTCTTCCAAAGGCCTGTGAAACGCAGTTTCTTGGCAGGCCTGATCTGGCTGAAGTAGGACTTCTGCTCTGGGTGTGCTACTTTGCCCTAGAGCTGAAAGGCACAACGTGCAGGCTTCTTTCCAAAGGGCGAGTTGGGCCCCACAGCATCTTGCTTCCAGCTCTTTGGGAAGCTAAGAAACAACTCGCTCTGCACAGTGCTCTTACAGCCTAGTGGGAACATCTCTTCCAAAGGCCTGTGAAACGCAGTTTCTTTGCAGGCCTGATCTGGCTGAAGTAGGACTTCTGCTCTGGGTGTGCTACTTTGCCCTAGAGCTGAAAGGCACAACGTGCAGGCTTCTTTCCAAAGGGCGAGTTGGGCCCCACAGCATCTTGCTTCCAGCTCTTTGGGAAGCTAAGAAACAACTCGCTCTGCACAGTGCTCTTACAGCCTACCGGGAACATGTCTTCCAAAGGCCTGTGAAACGCAGTTTCTTTGCAGGCCTGATCTGGCTGAAGTAGGACTTCTGCTCTGGGTGTGCTACTTTGCCCTAGAGCTGAAAGGCACAACGTGCAGGCTTCTTTCCAAAGGGCGAGTTGGGCCCCACAGCATCTTGCTTCCAGCTCTTTGGGAAGCTAAGAAACAACTCGCTCTGCACAGTGCTCTTACAGCCTAGTGGGAACATCTCTTCCAAAGGCCTGTGAAACGCAGTTTCTTTGCAGGCCTGATCTGGCTGAAGTAGGACTTCTGCTCTGGGTGTGCTACTTTGCCCTAGAGCTGAAAGGCACAACGTGCAGGCTTCTTTCCAAAGGGCGAGTTGGGCCCCACAGCATCTTGCTTCCAGCTCTTTGGGAAGCTAAGAAACAACTCGCTCTGCACAGTGCTCTTACAGCCTACCGGGAACATGTCTTCCAAAGGCCTGTGAAACGCAGTTTCTTTGCAGGCCTGATCTGGCTGAAGTAGGACTTCTGCTCTGGGTGTGCTACTTTGCCCTAGAGCTGAAAGGCACAACGTGCAGGCTTCTTTCCAAAGGGCGTGTTCGGCCCCACAGCATCTTGCTTCCAGCTCTTTGGGAAGCTAAGAAACAACTCGCTCTGCACAGTGCTCTTACAGCCTACCCGGAACATCTCTTCCAAAGGCCAGTGAAACGCAGTTTCTTTGCAGGCCTGATCTGGCTGAAGTAGGACTTCTGCTCTGGGTGTGCTACTTTGCCCTAGAGCTGAAAGGCACAACGTGCAGGCTTCTTTCCAAAGGGCGAGTTGGGCCCCACAGCATCTTGCTTCCAGCTCTTTGGGAAGCTAAGAAACAACTCGCTCTGCACAGTGCTCTTACAGCCTACCGGGAACATGTCTTCCAAAGGCCTGTGAAACGCAGTTTCTTTGCAGGCCTGATCTGGCTGAAGTAGGACTTCTGCTCTGGGTGTGCTACTTTGCCCTAGAGCTGAAAGGCACAACGTGCAGGCTTCTTTCCAAAGGGCGAGTTGGGCCACACAGCATCTTGCTTCCAGCTCTTTGGGAAGCTAAGAAACAACTCGCTCTGCACAGTGCTCTTACAGCCTAGTGGGACCATCTCTTCCAAAGGCCTGTGAAACGCAGTTTCTTTGCAGGCCTGATCTGGCTGAAGTAGGACTTCTGCTCTGGGTGTGCTACTTTGCCCTAGAGCTGAAAGGCACAACGTGCAGGCTTCTTTCCAAAGGGCGAGTTGGGCCCCACAGCATCTTGCTTCCAGCTCTTTGGGAAGCTAAGAAACAACTCGCTCTGCACAGTGCTCTTACAGCCTACCGGGAACATGTCTTCCAAAGGCCTGTGAAACGCAGTTTCTGTGCAGGCCTGATCTGGCTGAAGTAGGACTTCTGCTCTGGGTGTGCTACTTTGCCCTAGAGCTGAAAGGCACAACGTGCAGGCTTCTTTCCAAAGGGCGAGTTCGGCCCCACAGCATCTTGCTTCCAGCTCTTTGGGAAGCTAAGAAACAACTCGCTCTGCACAGTGCTCTTACAGCCTACCGGGAACATGTCTTCCAAAGGCCTGTGAAACGCAGTTTCTTTGCAGGCCTGATCTGGCTGAAGTAGGACTTCTGCTCTGGGTGTGCTACTTTGCCCTAGAGCTGAAAGGCACAACGTGCAGGCTTCTTTCCAAAGGGCGAGTTGGGCCCCACAGCATCTTGCTTCCAGCTCTTTGGGAAGCTAAGAAACAACTCGCTCTGCACAGTGCTCTTACAGCCTACCGGGAACATGTCTTCCAAAGGCCTGCGAAACGCAGTTTCTGTGCAGGCCTGATCTGGCTGAAGTAGGACTTCTGCTCTGGGTGTGCTACTTTGCCCTAGAGCTGAAAGGCACAACGTGCAGGCTTCTTTCCAAAGGGCGAGTTGGGCCCCACAGCATCTTGCTTCCAGCTCTTTGGGAAGCTAAGAAACAACTCGCGCTGCACTGTGCTCTTACAGCCTAGGGGGAACATCTCTTCCAAAGGCCTGTGAAACGCAGTTTCTTTGCAGGCCTGATCTGGCTGAGGTAGGACTTCTGCTCTGGGTGTGCTACTTTGCCCTAGAGCTGAAAGGCACAACGTGCAGGCTTCTTTCCAAAGGGCGAGTTGGGCCCCACAGCATCTTGCTTCCAGCTCTTTGGGAAGCTAAGAAACAACTCGCTCTGCACAGTGCTCTTAAAGCCTAGTGGGACCATCTCATCCAAAGGCCTGTGAAACGCAGTTTCTTTGCAGGCCTGATCTGGCTGAAGTAGGACTTCTGCTCTGGGTGTGCTACTTTGCCCTAGAGCTGAAAGGCACAACGTGCAGGCTTCTTTCCAAAGGGCGAGTTGGGCCCCACAGCATCTTGCTTCCAGCTCTTTGGGAAGCTAAGAAACAACTCGCTCTGCACAGTGCTCTTACAGCCTACGGGGAACATGTCTTCCAAAGGCCTGTGAAACGCAGTTTCTTTGCAGGCCTGATCTGGCTGAAGTAGGACTTCTGCTCTGGGTGTGCTACTTTGCCCTAGAGCTGAAAGGCACAACGTGCAGGCTTCTTTCCAAAGGGCGAGTTGGGCCCCACAGCATCTTGCTTCCAGCTCTTTGCGAAGCTAAGAAACAACTCGCTCTGCACAGTGCTCTTACAGCCTACCGGGAACATGTCTTCCAAAGGCCTGTGAAACGCAGTTTCTGTGCAGGCCTGATCTGGCTGAAGTAGGACTTCTGCTCTGGGTGTGCTACTTTGCCCTAGAGCTGAAAGGCACAACGTGCAGGCTTCTTTCCAAAGGGCGAGTTGGGCCCCACAGCATCTTGCTTCCAGCTCTTTGGGAAGCTAAGAAACAACTCGCTCTGCACAGTGCTCTTACAGCCTACCCGGAACATCTCTTCCAAAGGCCTGTGAAACGCAGTTTCTTTGCAGGCCTGATCTGGCTGAAGTAGGACTTCTGCTCTGGGTGTGCTACTTTGCCCTAGAGCTGAAAGGCACAACGTGCAGGCTTCTTTCCAAAGGGCGAGTTGGGCCCCACAGCATCTTGCTTCCAGCTCTTTGGGAAGCTAAGAAACAACTCGCTCTGCACAGTGCTCTTACAGCCTAGGGGGAACATGTCTTCCAAAGGCCTGTGAAACGCAGTTTCTTTGCAGGCCTGATCTGGCTGAAGTAGGACTTCTGCTCTGGGTGTGCTACTTTGCCCTAGAGCTGAAAGGCACAACGTGCAGGCTTCTTTCCAAAGGGCGAGTTGGGCCCCACAGCATCTTGCTTCCAGCTCTTTGCGAAGCTAAGAAGCAACTCGCTCTGCACAGTGCTCTTACAGCCTACCGGGAACATGTCTTCCAAAGGCCTGTGAAACGCAGTTTCTTGGCAGGCCTGATCTGGCTGAAGTAGGACTTCTGCTCTGGGTGTGCTACTTTGCCCTAGAGCTGAAAGGCACAACGTGCAGGCTTCTTTCCAAAGGGCGAGTTGGGCCCCACAGCATCTTGCTTCCAGCTCTTTGGGAAGCTAAGAAACAACTCGCTCTGCACAGTGCTCTTACAGCCTAGTGGGAACATCTCTTCCAAAGGCCTGTGAAACGCAGTTTCTTTGCAGGCCTGATCTGGCTGAAGTAGGACTTCTGCTCTGGGTGTGCTACTTTGCCCTAGAGCTGAAAGGCACAACGTGCAGGCTTCTTTCCAAAGGGCGAGTTGGGCCCCACAGCATCTTGCTTCCAGCTCTTTGGGAAGCTAAGAAACAACTCGCTCTGCACAGTGCTCTTACAGCCTACCGGGAACATGTCTTCCAAAGGCCTGTGAAACGCAGTTTCTTTGCAGGCCTGATCTGGCTGAAGTAGGACTTCTGCTCTGGGTGTGCTACTTTGCCCTAGAGCTGAAAGGCACAAAGTGCAGGCTTCTTTCCAAAGGGCGAGTTGGGCCCCACAGCATCTTGCTTCCAGCTCTTTGGGAAGCTAAGAAACAACTCGCTCTGCACAGTGCTCTTACAGCCTACCGGGAACATGTCTTCCAAAGGCCTGTGAAACGCAGTTTCTTGGCAGGCCTGATCTGGCTGAAGTAGGACTTCTGCTCTGGGTGTGCTACTTTGCCCTAGAGCTGAAAGGCACAACGTGCAGGCTTCTTTCCAAAGGGCGAGTTGGGCCCCACAGCATCTTGCTTCCAGCTCTTTGGGAAGCTAAGAAACAACTCGCTCTGCACAGTGCTCTTACAGCCTAGTGGGAACATGTCTTCCAAAGGCCTGTGAAACGCAGTTTCTTTGCAGGCCTGATCTGGCTGAAGTAGGACTTCTGCTCTGGGTGTGCTACTTTGCCCTAGAGCTGAAAGGCACAACGTGCAGGCTTCTTTCCAAAGGGCGAGTTGGGCCCCACAGCATCTTGCTTCCAGCTCTTTGGGAAGCTAAGAAACAACTCGCTCTGCACAGTGCTCTTACAGCCTAGTGGGAACATCTCTTCCAAAGGCCTGTGAAACGCAGTTTCTGTGCAGGCCTGATCTGGCTGAAGTAGGACTTCTGCTCTGGGTGTGCTACTTTGCCCTAGAGCTGAAAGGCACAACGTGCAGGCTTCTTTCCAAAGGGCGAGTTGGGCCCCACAGCATCTTGCTTCCAGCTCTTTGGGAAGCTAAGAAACAACTCGCTCTGCACAGTGCTCTTACAGCCTATTGGGAACATGTCTTCCAAAGGCCTGTGAAACGCAGTTTCTTTGCAGGCCTGATCTGGCTGAAGTAGGACTTCTGCTCTGGGTGTGCTACTTTGCCCTAGAGCTGAAAGGCACAACGTGCAGGCTTCTTTCCAAAGGGCGAGTTGGGCCCCACAGCATCTTGCTTCCAGCTCTTTGGGAAGCTAAGAAACAACTCGCTCTGCACAGTGCTCTTACAGCCTACGGGGAACATGTCTTCCAAAGGCCTGTGAAACGCAGTTTCTTTGCAGGCCTGATCTGGCTGAAGTAGGACTTCTGCTCTGGGTGTGCTACTTTGCCCTAGAGCTGAAAGGCACAACGTGCAGGCTTCTTTCCAAAGGGCGAGTTGGGCCCCACAGCATCTTGCTTCCAGCTCTTTGGGAAGCTAAGAAACAACTCGCTCTGCACAGTGCTCTTACAGCCTAACGGGAACATGTCTTCCAAAGGCCTGTGAAACGCAGTTTCTTTTCAGGCCTGATCTGGCTGAAGTAGGACTTCTGCTCTGGGTGTGCTACTTTGCCCTAGAGCTGAAAGGCACAACGTGCAGGCTTCTTTCCAAAGGGCGAGTTGGGCCCCACAGCATCTTGCTTCCAGCTCTTTGGGAAGCTAAGAAACAACTCGCTCTGCACAGTGCTCTTACAGCCTACCGGGAACATGTCTTCCAAAGGCCTGTGAAACGCAGTTTCTTTGCAGGCCTGATCTGGCTGAAGTAGGACTTCTGCTCTGGGTGTGCTACTTTGCCCTAGAGCTGAAAGGCACAACGTGCAGGCTTCTTTCCAAAGGGCGAGTTGGGCCCCACAGCATCTTGCTTCCAGCTCTTTGGGAAGCTAAGAAACAACTCGCTCTGCACAGTGCTCTTACAGCCTACCGGGAACATCTCTTCCAAAGGCCTGTGAAACGCAGTTCTTTGCAGGCCTGATCTGGCTGAAGTAGGACTTCTGCTCTGGGTGTGCTACTTTGCCCTAGAGCTGAAACGCACAACGTGCAGGCTTCTTTCCAAAGGGCGAGTTGGGCCCCACAGCATCTTGCTTCCAGCTCTTTGGGAAGCTAAGAAACAACTCGCTCTGCACAGTGCTCTTACAGCCTACCGGGAACATGTCTTCCAAAGGCCTGTGAAACGCAGTTTCTTTTCAGGCCTGATCTGGCTGAAGTAGGACTTCTGCTCTGGGTGTGCTACTTTGCCCTAGAGCTGAAAGGCACAACGTGCAGGCTTCTTTCCAAAGGGCGAGTTGGGCCCCACAGCATCTTGCTTCCAGCTCTTTGGGAAGCTAAGAAACAACTCGCTCTGCACAGTGCTCTTACAGCCTACCGGGAACATGTCTTCCAAAGGCCTGTGAAACGCAGTTTCTTTGCAGGCCTGATCTGGCTGAAGTAGGACTTCTGCTCTGGGTGTGCTACTTTGCCCTAGAGCTGAAAGGCACAACGTGCAGGCTTCTTTCCAAAGGGCGAGTTGGGCCCCACAGCATCTTGCTTCCAGCTCTTTGGGAAGCTAAGAAACAACTCGCTCTGCACAGTGCTCTTACAGCCTACCGGGAACATCTCTTCCAAAGGCCTGTGAAACGCAGTTCTTTGCAGGCCTGATCTGGCTGAAGTAGGACTTCTGCTCTGGGTGTGCTACTTTGCCCTAGAGCTGAAACGCACAACGTGCAGGCTTCTTTCCAAAGGGCGAGTTGGGCCCCACAGCATCTTGCTTCCAGCTCTTTGGGAAGCTAAGAAACAACTCGCTCTGCACAGTGCTCTTACAGCCTACCGGGAACATGTCTTCCAAAGGCCTGTGAAACGCAGTTTCTTTGCAGGCCTGATCTGGCTGAAGTAGGACTTCTGCTCTGGGTGTGCTACTTTGCCCTAGAGCTGAAAGGCACAACGTGCAGGCTTCTTTCCAAAGGGCGAGTTGGGCCCCACAGCATCTTGCTTCCAGCTCTTTGGGAAGCTAAGAAACAACTCGCTCTGCACAGTGCTCTTACAGCCTACCGGGAACATGTCTTCCAAAGGCCTGTGAAACGCAGTTTCTTTGCAGGCCTGATCTGGCTGAAGTAGGACTTCTGCTCTGGGTGTGCTACTTTGCCCTAGAGCTGAAAGGCACAACGTGCAGGCTTCTTTCCAAAGGGCGAGTTGGGCCCCACAGCATCTTGCTTCCAGCTCTTTGGGAAGCTAAGAAACAACTCGCTCTGCACAGTGCTCTTACAGCCTAGTGGGAACATCTCTTCCAAAGGCCTGTGAAACGCAGTTTCTTTGCAGGCCTGATCTGGCTGAAGTAGGACTTCTGCTCTGGGTGTGCTACTTTGCCCTAGAGCTGAAAGGCACAACGTGCAGGCTTCTTTCCAAAGGGCGAGTTGGGCCCCACAGCATCTTGCTTCCAGCTCTTTGGGAAGCTAAGAAACAACTCGCTCTGCACAGTGCTCTTACAGCCTAGTGGGAACATCTCTTCCAAAGGCCTGTGAAACGCAGTTTCTTTGCAGGCCTGATCTGGCTGAAGTAGGACTTCTGCTCTGGGTGTGCTACTTTGCCCTAGAGCTGAAAGGCACAACGTGCAGGCTTCTTTCCAAAGGGCGAGTTGGGCCCCACAGCATCTTGCTTCCAGCTCTTTGCGAAGCTAAGAAACAACTCGCTCTGCACAGTGCTCTTACAGCCTAGTGGGAACATCTCTTCCAAAGGCCTGTGAAACGCAGTTTCTTTGCAGGCCTGATCTGCCTGAAGTAGGACTTCTGCTCTGGGTGTGCTACTTTGCCCTAGAGCTGAAAGGCACAACGTGCAGGCTTCTTTCCAAAGGGCGAGTTGGGCCCCACAGCATCTTGCTTCCAGCTCTTTGGGAAGCTAAGAAACAACTCGCTCTGCACAGTGCTCTTACAGCCTACGGGGAACATCTCTTCCAAAGGCCTGTGAAACGCAGTTTCTTTGCAGGCCTGATCTGGCTGAAGTAGGACTTCTGCTCTGGGTGTGCTACTTTGCCCTAGAGCTGAAAGGCACAACGTGCAGGCTTCTTTCCAAAGGCGAGTTGGGCCCCACAGCATCTTGCTTCCAGCTCTTTGGGAAGCTAAGAAACAACTCGCTCTGCACAGTGCTCTTACAGCCTACCGGGAACATGTCTTCCAAAGGCCTGTGAAACGCAGTTTCTTTGCAGGCCTGATCTGGCTGAAGTAGGACTTCTGCTCTGGGTGTGCTACTTTGCCCTAGAGCTGAAAGGCACAACGTGCAGGCTTCTTTCCAAAGGGCGAGTTGGGCCCCACAGCATCTTGCTTCCAGCTCTTTGGGAAGCTAAGAAACAACTCGCCCTGCACAGTGCTCTTACAGCCTACCGGGAACATGTCTTCCAAAGGCCTGTGAAACGCAGTTTCTTTGCAGGCCTGATCTGGCTGAAGTAGGACTTCTGCTCTGGGTGTGCTACTTTGCCCTAGAGCTGAAAGGCACAACGTGCAGGCTTCTTTCCAAAGGGCGAGTTGGGCCCCACAGCATCTTGCTTCCAGCTCTTTGGGAAGCTAAGAAACAACTCGCTCTGCACAGTGCTCTTACAGCCTAGTGGGAACATCTCTTCCAAAGGCCTGTGAAACGCAGTTTCTTTGCAGGCCTGATCTGGCTGAAGTAGGACTTCTGCTCTGGGTGTGCTACTTTGCCCTAGAGCTGAAAGGCACAACGTGCAGGCTTCTTTCCAAAGGGCGAGTTGGGCCCCACAGCATCTTGCTTCCAGCTCTTTGCGAAGCTAAGAAACAACTCGCTCTGCACAGTGCTCTTACAGCCTAGTGGGAACATCTCTTCCAAAGGCCTGTGAAACGCAGTTTCTTTGCAGGCCTGATCTGGCTGAAGTAGGACTTCTGCTCTGGGTGTGCTACTTTGCCCTAGAGCTGAAAGGCACAACGTGCAGGCTTCTTTCCAAAGGGTGAGTTGGGCCCCACAGCATCTTGCTTCCAGCTCTTTGGGAAGCTAAGAAACAACTCGCTCTGCACAGTGCTCTTACAGCCTACCGGGAACATGTCTTCCAAAGGCCTGTGAAACGCAGTTTCTTTGCAGGCCTGATCTGGCTGAAGTAGGACTTCTGCTCTGGGTGTGCTACTTTGCCCTAGAGCTGAAAGGCACAACGTGCAGGCTTCTTTCCAAAGGGCGAGTTGGGCCCCACAGCATCTTGCTTCCAGCTCTTTGCGAAGCTAAGAAACAACTCGCTCTGCACAGTGCTCTTACAGCCTACCGGGAACATGTCTTCCAAAGGCCTGTGAAACGCAGTTTCTTTGCAGGCCTGATCTGGCTGAAGTAGGACTTCTGCTCTGGGTGTGCTACTTTGCCCTAGAGCTGAAAGGCACAACGTGCAGGCTTCTTTCCAAAGGGCGAGTTGGGCCCCACAGCATCTTGCTTCCAGCTCTTTGGGAAGCTAAGAAACAACTCGCTCTGCACAGTGCTCTTACAGCCTACGGGGAACATCTCTTCCAAAGGCCTGTGAAACGCAGTTTCTTTGCAGGCCTGATCTGGCTGAAGTAGGACTTCTGCTCTGGGTGTGCTACTTTGGCCTAGAGCTGAAAGGCACAACGTGCAGGCTTCTTTCCAAAGGCGAGTTGGGCCCCACAGCATCTTGCTTCCAGCTCTTTGGGAAGCTAAGAAACAACTCGCTCTGCACAGTGCTCTTACAGCCTACCGGGAACATGTCTTCCAAAGGCCTGTGAAACGCAGTTTCTTTGCAGGCCTGATCTGGCTGAAGTAGGACTTCTGCTCTGGGTGTGCTACTTTGGCCTAGAGCTGAAAGGCACAACGTGCAGGCTTCTTTCCAAAGGCGAGTTGGGCCCCACAGCATCTTGCTTCCAGCTCTTTGGGAAGCTAAGAAACAACTCGCTCTGCACAGTGCTCTTACAGCCTACCGGGAACATGTCTTCCAAAGGCCTGTGAAACGCAGTTTCTTTGCAGGCCTGATCTGGCTGAAGTAGGACTTCTGCTCTGGGTGTGCTACTTTGCCCTAGAGCTGAAAGGCACAAAGTGCAGGCTTCTTTCCAAAGGGCGAGTTGGGCCCCACAGCATCTTGCTTCCAGCTCTTTGGGAAGCTAAGAAACAACTCGCTCTGCACAGTGCTCTTACAGCCTACCGGGAACATGTCTTCCAAAGGCCTGTGAAACGCAGTTTCTTGGCAGGCCTGATCTGGCTGAAGTAGGACTTCTGCTCTGGGTGTGCTACTTTGCCCTAGAGCTGAAAGGCACAACGTGCAGGCTTCTTTCCAAAGGGCGAGTTGGGCCCCACAGCATCTTGCTTCCAGCTCTTTGGGAAGCTAAGAAACAACTCGCTCTGCACAGTGCTCTTACAGCCTAGTGGGAACATGTCTTCCAAAGGCCTGTGAAACGCAGTTTCTTTGCAGGCCTGATCTGGCTGAAGTAGGACTTCTGCTCTGGGTGTGCTACTTTGCCCTAGAGCTGAAAGGCACAACGTGCAGGCTTCTTTCCAAAGGGCGAGTTGGGCCCCACAGCATCTTGCTTCCAGCTCTTTGGGAAGCTAAGAAACAACTCGCTCTGCACAGTGCTCTTACAGCCTAGTGGGAACATCTC
This sequence comes from Equus caballus, assembly GCF_041296265.1. Lineage (NCBI taxonomy): Eukaryota > Metazoa > Chordata > Mammalia > Perissodactyla > Equidae > Equus > Equus caballus. The sequence continues at coordinate 26,896,570 of NC_091687.1, forward strand.
TTCCAAAGGCCTGTGAAACGCAGTTTCTGTGCAGGCCTGATCTGGCTGAAGTAGGACTTCTGCTCTGGGTGTGCTACTTTGCCCTAGAGCTGAAAGGCACAACGTGCAGGCTTCTTTCCAAAGGGCGAGTTGGGCCCCACAGCATCTTGCTTCCAGCTCTTTGGGAAGCTAAGAAACAACTCGCTCTGCACAGTGCTCTTACAGCCTATTGGGAACATGTCTTCCAAAGGCCTGTGAAACGCAGTTTCTTTGCAGGCCTGATCTGGCTGAAGTAGGACTTCTGCTCTGGGTGTGCTACTTTGCCCTAGAGCTGAAAGGCACAACGTGCAGGCTTCTTTCCAAAGGGCGAGTTGGGCCCCACAGCATCTTGCTTCCAGCTCTTTGGGAAGCTAAGAAACAACTCGCTCTGCACAGTGCTCTTACAGCCTACGGGGAACATGTCTTCCAAAGGCCTGTGAAACGCAGTTTCTTTGCAGGCCTGATCTGGCTGAAGTAGGACTTCTGCTCTGGGTGTGCTACTTTGCCCTAGAGCTGAAAGGCACAACGTGCAGGCTTCTTTCCAAAGGGCGAGTTGGGCCCCACAGCATCTTGCTTCCAGCTCTTTGGGAAGCTAAGAAACAACTCGCTCTGCACAGTGCTCTTACAGCCTAACGGGAACATGTCTTCCAAAGGCCTGTGAAACGCAGTTTCTTTTCAGGCCTGATCTGGCTGAAGTAGGACTTCTGCTCTGGGTGTGCTACTTTGCCCTAGAGCTGAAAGGCACAACGTGCAGGCTTCTTTCCAAAGGGCGAGTTGGGCCCCACAGCATCTTGCTTCCAGCTCTTTGGGAAGCTAAGAAACAACTCGCTCTGCACAGTGCTCTTACAGCCTACCGGGAACATGTCTTCCAAAGGCCTGTGAAACGCAGTTTCTTTGCAGGCCTGATCTGGCTGAAGTAGGACTTCTGCTCTGGGTGTGCTACTTTGCCCTAGAGCTGAAAGGCACAACGTGCAGGCTTCTTTCCAAAGGGCGAGTTGGGCCCCACAGCATCTTGCTTCCAGCTCTTTGGGAAGCTAAGAAACAACTCGCTCTGCACAGTGCTCTTACAGCCTACCGGGAACATCTCTTCCAAAGGCCTGTGAAACGCAGTTCTTTGCAGGCCTGATCTGGCTGAAGTAGGACTTCTGCTCTGGGTGTGCTACTTTGCCCTAGAGCTGAAACGCACAACGTGCAGGCTTCTTTCCAAAGGGCGAGTTGGGCCCCACAGCATCTTGCTTCCAGCTCTTTGGGAAGCTAAGAAACAACTCGCTCTGCACAGTGCTCTTACAGCCTACCGGGAACATGTCTTCCAAAGGCCTGTGAAACGCAGTTTCTTTTCAGGCCTGATCTGGCTGAAGTAGGACTTCTGCTCTGGGTGTGCTACTTTGCCCTAGAGCTGAAAGGCACAACGTGCAGGCTTCTTTCCAAAGGGCGAGTTGGGCCCCACAGCATCTTGCTTCCAGCTCTTTGGGAAGCTAAGAAACAACTCGCTCTGCACAGTGCTCTTACAGCCTACCGGGAACATGTCTTCCAAAGGCCTGTGAAACGCAGTTTCTTTGCAGGCCTGATCTGGCTGAAGTAGGACTTCTGCTCTGGGTGTGCTACTTTGCCCTAGAGCTGAAAGGCACAACGTGCAGGCTTCTTTCCAAAGGGCGAGTTGGGCCCCACAGCATCTTGCTTCCAGCTCTTTGGGAAGCTAAGAAACAACTCGCTCTGCACAGTGCTCTTACAGCCTACCGGGAACATCTCTTCCAAAGGCCTGTGAAACGCAGTTCTTTGCAGGCCTGATCTGGCTGAAGTAGGACTTCTGCTCTGGGTGTGCTACTTTGCCCTAGAGCTGAAACGCACAACGTGCAGGCTTCTTTCCAAAGGGCGAGTTGGGCCCCACAGCATCTTGCTTCCAGCTCTTTGGGAAGCTAAGAAACAACTCGCTCTGCACAGTGCTCTTACAGCCTACCGGGAACATGTCTTCCAAAGGCCTGTGAAACGCAGTTTCTTTGCAGGCCTGATCTGGCTGAAGTAGGACTTCTGCTCTGGGTGTGCTACTTTGCCCTAGAGCTGAAAGGCACAACGTGCAGGCTTCTTTCCAAAGGGCGAGTTGGGCCCCACAGCATCTTGCTTCCAGCTCTTTGGGAAGCTAAGAAACAACTCGCTCTGCACAGTGCTCTTACAGCCTACCGGGAACATGTCTTCCAAAGGCCTGTGAAACGCAGTTTCTTTGCAGGCCTGATCTGGCTGAAGTAGGACTTCTGCTCTGGGTGTGCTACTTTGCCCTAGAGCTGAAAGGCACAACGTGCAGGCTTCTTTCCAAAGGGCGAGTTGGGCCCCACAGCATCTTGCTTCCAGCTCTTTGGGAAGCTAAGAAACAACTCGCTCTGCACAGTGCTCTTACAGCCTAGTGGGAACATCTCTTCCAAAGGCCTGTGAAACGCAGTTTCTTTGCAGGCCTGATCTGGCTGAAGTAGGACTTCTGCTCTGGGTGTGCTACTTTGCCCTAGAGCTGAAAGGCACAACGTGCAGGCTTCTTTCCAAAGGGCGAGTTGGGCCCCACAGCATCTTGCTTCCAGCTCTTTGGGAAGCTAAGAAACAACTCGCTCTGCACAGTGCTCTTACAGCCTAGTGGGAACATCTCTTCCAAAGGCCTGTGAAACGCAGTTTCTTTGCAGGCCTGATCTGGCTGAAGTAGGACTTCTGCTCTGGGTGTGCTACTTTGCCCTAGAGCTGAAAGGCACAACGTGCAGGCTTCTTTCCAAAGGGCGAGTTGGGCCCCACAGCATCTTGCTTCCAGCTCTTTGCGAAGCTAAGAAACAACTCGCTCTGCACAGTGCTCTTACAGCCTAGTGGGAACATCTCTTCCAAAGGCCTGTGAAACGCAGTTTCTTTGCAGGCCTGATCTGCCTGAAGTAGGACTTCTGCTCTGGGTGTGCTACTTTGCCCTAGAGCTGAAAGGCACAACGTGCAGGCTTCTTTCCAAAGGGCGAGTTGGGCCCCACAGCATCTTGCTTCCAGCTCTTTGGGAAGCTAAGAAACAACTCGCTCTGCACAGTGCTCTTACAGCCTACGGGGAACATCTCTTCCAAAGGCCTGTGAAACGCAGTTTCTTTGCAGGCCTGATCTGGCTGAAGTAGGACTTCTGCTCTGGGTGTGCTACTTTGCCCTAGAGCTGAAAGGCACAACGTGCAGGCTTCTTTCCAAAGGCGAGTTGGGCCCCACAGCATCTTGCTTCCAGCTCTTTGGGAAGCTAAGAAACAACTCGCTCTGCACAGTGCTCTTACAGCCTACCGGGAACATGTCTTCCAAAGGCCTGTGAAACGCAGTTTCTTTGCAGGCCTGATCTGGCTGAAGTAGGACTTCTGCTCTGGGTGTGCTACTTTGCCCTAGAGCTGAAAGGCACAACGTGCAGGCTTCTTTCCAAAGGGCGAGTTGGGCCCCACAGCATCTTGCTTCCAGCTCTTTGGGAAGCTAAGAAACAACTCGCCCTGCACAGTGCTCTTACAGCCTACCGGGAACATGTCTTCCAAAGGCCTGTGAAACGCAGTTTCTTTGCAGGCCTGATCTGGCTGAAGTAGGACTTCTGCTCTGGGTGTGCTACTTTGCCCTAGAGCTGAAAGGCACAACGTGCAGGCTTCTTTCCAAAGGGCGAGTTGGGCCCCACAGCATCTTGCTTCCAGCTCTTTGGGAAGCTAAGAAACAACTCGCTCTGCACAGTGCTCTTACAGCCTAGTGGGAACATCTCTTCCAAAGGCCTGTGAAACGCAGTTTCTTTGCAGGCCTGATCTGGCTGAAGTAGGACTTCTGCTCTGGGTGTGCTACTTTGCCCTAGAGCTGAAAGGCACAACGTGCAGGCTTCTTTCCAAAGGGCGAGTTGGGCCCCACAGCATCTTGCTTCCAGCTCTTTGCGAAGCTAAGAAACAACTCGCTCTGCACAGTGCTCTTACAGCCTAGTGGGAACATCTCTTCCAAAGGCCTGTGAAACGCAGTTTCTTTGCAGGCCTGATCTGGCTGAAGTAGGACTTCTGCTCTGGGTGTGCTACTTTGCCCTAGAGCTGAAAGGCACAACGTGCAGGCTTCTTTCCAAAGGGTGAGTTGGGCCCCACAGCATCTTGCTTCCAGCTCTTTGGGAAGCTAAGAAACAACTCGCTCTGCACAGTGCTCTTACAGCCTACCGGGAACATGTCTTCCAAAGGCCTGTGAAACGCAGTTTCTTTGCAGGCCTGATCTGGCTGAAGTAGGACTTCTGCTCTGGGTGTGCTACTTTGCCCTAGAGCTGAAAGGCACAACGTGCAGGCTTCTTTCCAAAGGGCGAGTTGGGCCCCACAGCATCTTGCTTCCAGCTCTTTGCGAAGCTAAGAAACAACTCGCTCTGCACAGTGCTCTTACAGCCTACCGGGAACATGTCTTCCAAAGGCCTGTGAAACGCAGTTTCTTTGCAGGCCTGATCTGGCTGAAGTAGGACTTCTGCTCTGGGTGTGCTACTTTGCCCTAGAGCTGAAAGGCACAACGTGCAGGCTTCTTTCCAAAGGGCGAGTTGGGCCCCACAGCATCTTGCTTCCAGCTCTTTGGGAAGCTAAGAAACAACTCGCTCTGCACAGTGCTCTTACAGCCTACGGGGAACATCTCTTCCAAAGGCCTGTGAAACGCAGTTTCTTTGCAGGCCTGATCTGGCTGAAGTAGGACTTCTGCTCTGGGTGTGCTACTTTGGCCTAGAGCTGAAAGGCACAACGTGCAGGCTTCTTTCCAAAGGCGAGTTGGGCCCCACAGCATCTTGCTTCCAGCTCTTTGGGAAGCTAAGAAACAACTCGCTCTGCACAGTGCTCTTACAGCCTACCGGGAACATGTCTTCCAAAGGCCTGTGAAACGCAGTTTCTTTGCAGGCCTGATCTGGCTGAAGTAGGACTTCTGCTCTGGGTGTGCTACTTTGCCCTAGAGCTGAAAGGCACAACGTGCAGGCTTCTTTCCAAAGGGCGAGTTGGGCCCCACAGCATCTTGCTTCCAGCTCTTTGGGAAGCTAAGAAACAACTCGCTCTGCACAGTGCTCTTACAGCCTACCGGGAACATGTCTTCCAAAGGCCTGTGAAACGCAGTTTCTTTGCAGGCCTGATCTGGCTGAAGTAGGACTTCTGCTCTGGGTGTGCTACTTTGCCCTAGAGCTGAAAGGCACAACGTGCAGGCTTCTTTCCAAAGGGCGAGTTGGGCCCCACAGCATCTTGCTTCCAGCTCTTTGGGAAGCTAAGAAACAACTCGCTCTGCACAGTGCTCTTACAGCCTACCGGGAACATGTCTTCCAAAGGCCTGTGAAACGCAGTTTCTTTGCAGGCCTGATCTGGCTGAAGTAGGACTTCTGCTCTGGGTGTGCTACTTTGCCCTAGAGCTGAAAGGCACAACGTGCAGGCTTCTTTCCAAAGGGCGAGTTGGGCCCCACAGCATCTTGCTTCCAGCTCTTTGGGAAGCTAAGAAACAACTCGCTCTGCACAGTGCTCTTAAAGCCTAGTGGGACCATCTCTTCCAAAGGCCTGTGAAACGCAGTTTCTTTGCAGGCCTGATCTGGCTGAAGTAGGACTTCTGCTCTGGGTGTGCTACTTTGCCCTAGAGCTGAAAGGCACAACGTGCAGGCTTCTTGCCAAAGGGCGAGTTGGGCCCCACAGCATCTTGCTTCCAGCTCTTTGGGAAGCTAAGAAACAACTCGCTCTGCACAGTGCTCTTAAAGCCTAGTGGGACCATCTCTTCCAAAGGCCTGTGAAACGCAGTTTCTTTGCAGGCCTGATCTGGCTGAAGTAGGACTTCTGCTCTGGGTGTGCTACTTTGCCCTAGAGCTGAAAGGCACAACGTGCAGGCTTCTTTCCAAAGGGCGAGTTGGGCCCCACAGCATCTTGCTTCCAGCTCTTTGGGAAGCTAAGAAACAACTCGCTCTGCACAGTGCTCTTACAGCCTACCGGGAACATGTCTTCCAAAGGCCTGTGAAACGCAGTTTCTTTGCAGGCCTGATCTGGCTGAAGTAGGACTTCTGCTCTGGGTGTGCTACTTTGCCCTAGAGCTGAAAGGCACAACGTGCAGGCTTCTTTCCAAAGGGCGAGTTGGGCCCCACAGCATCTTGCTTCCAGCTCTTTGGGAAGCTAAGAAACAACTCGCTCTGCACAGTGCTCTTACAGCCTACCGGGAACATGTCTTCCAAAGGCCTGTGAAACGCAGTTTCTTTGCAGGCCTGATCTGGCTGAAGTAGGACTTCTGCTCTGGGTGTGCTACTTTGCCCTAGAGCTGAAAGGCACAACGTGCAGGCTTCTTTCCAAAGGGCGAGTTGGGCCCCACAGCATCTTGCTTCCAGCTCTTTGGGAAGCTAAGAAACAACTCGCTCTGCACAGTGCTCTTACAGCCTACCGGGAACATCTCTTCCAAAGGCCTGTGAAACGCAGTTCTTTGCAGGCCTGATCTGGCTGAAGTAGGACTTCTGCTCTGGGTGTGCTACTTTGCCCTAGAGCTGAAACGCACAACGTGCAGGCTTCTTTCCAAAGGGCGAGTTGGGCCCCACAGCATCTTGCTTCCAGCTCTTTGGGAAGCTAAGAAACAACTCGCTCTGCACAGTGCTCTTACAGCCTACCGGGAACATGTCTTCCAAAGGCCTGTGAAACGCAGTTTCTTTTCAGGCCTGATCTGGCTGAAGTAGGACTTCTGCTCTGGGTGTGCTACTTTGCCCTAGAGCTGAAAGGCACAACGTGCAGGCTTCTTTCCAAAGGGCGAGTTGGGCCCCACAGCATCTTGCTTCCAGCTCTTTGGGAAGCTAAGAAACAACTCGCTCTGCACAGTGCTCTTACAGCCTACCGGGAACATGTCTTCCAAAGGCCTGTGAAACGCAGTTTCTTTGCAGGCCTGATCTGGCTGAAGTAGGACTTCTGCTCTGGGTGTGCTACTTTGCCCTAGAGCTGAAAGGCACAACGTGCAGGCTTCTTTCCAAAGGGCGAGTTGGGCCCCACAGCATCTTGCTTCCAGCTCTTTGGGAAGCTAAGAAACAACTCGCTCTGCACAGTGCTCTTACAGCCTACCGGGAACATCTCTTCCAAAGGCCTGTGAAACGCAGTTCTTTGCAGGCCTGATCTGGCTGAAGTAGGACTTCTGCTCTGGGTGTGCTACTTTGCCCTAGAGCTGAAACGCACAACGTGCAGGCTTCTTTCCAAAGGGCGAGTTGGGCCCCACAGCATCTTGCTTCCAGCTCTTTGGGAAGCTAAGAAACAACTCGCTCTGCACAGTGCTCTTACAGCCTACCGGGAACATGTCTTCCAAAGGCCTGTGAAACGCAGTTTCTTTGCAGGCCTGATCTGGCTGAAGTAGGACTTCTGCTCTGGGTGTGCTACTTTGCCCTAGAGCTGAAAGGCACAACGTGCAGGCTTCTTTCCAAAGGGCGAGTTGGGCCCCACAGCATCTTGCTTCCAGCTCTTTGGGAAGCTAAGAAACAACTCGCTCTGCACAGTGCTCTTACAGCCTACCGGGAACATGTCTTCCAAAGGCCTGTGAAACGCAGTTTCTTTGCAGGCCTGATCTGGCTGAAGTAGGACTTCTGCTCTGGGTGTGCTACTTTGCCCTAGAGCTGAAAGGCACAACGTGCAGGCTTCTTTCCAAAGGGCGAGTTGGGCCCCACAGCATCTTGCTTCCAGCTCTTTGGGAAGCTAAGAAACAACTCGCTCTGCACAGTGCTCTTACAGCCTAGTGGGAACATCTCTTCCAAAGGCCTGTGAAACGCAGTTTCTTTGCAGGCCTGATCTGGCTGAAGTAGGACTTCTGCTCTGGGTGTGCTACTTTGCCCTAGAGCTGAAAGGCACAACGTGCAGGCTTCTTTCCAAAGGGCGAGTTGGGCCCCACAGCATCTTGCTTCCAGCTCTTTGGGAAGCTAAGAAACAACTCGCTCTGCACAGTGCTCTTACAGCCTAGTGGGAACATCTCTTCCAAAGGCCTGTGAAACGCAGTTTCTGTGCAGGCCTGATCTGGCTGAAGTAGGACTTCTGCTCTGGGTGTGCTACTTTGCCCTAGAGCTGAAAGGCACAACGTGCAGGCTTCTTTCCAAAGGGCGAGTTGGGCCCCACAGCATCTTGCTTCCAGCTCTTTGGGAAGCTAAGAAACAACTCGCTCTGCACAGTGCTCTTACAGCCTATTGGGAACATGTCTTCCAAAGGCCTGTGAAACGCAGTTTCTTTGCAGGCCTGATCTGGCTGAAGTAGGACTTCTGCTCTGGGTGTGCTACTTTGCCCTAGAGCTGAAAGGCACAACGTGCAGGCTTCTTTCCAAAGGGCGAGTTGGGCCCCACAGCATCTTGCTTCCAGCTCTTTGGGAAGCTAAGAAACAACTCGCTCTGCACAGTGCTCTTACAGCCTACGGGGAACATGTCTTCCAAAGGCCTGTGAAACGCAGTTTCTTTGCAGGCCTGATCTGGCTGAAGTAGGACTTCTGCTCTGGGTGTGCTACTTTGCCCTAGAGCTGAAAGGCACAACGTGCAGGCTTCTTTCCAAAGGGCGAGTTGGGCCCCACAGCATCTTGCTTCCAGCTCTTTGGGAAGCTAAGAAACAACTCGCTCTGCACAGTGCTCTTACAGCCTAACGGGAACATGTCTTCCAAAGGCCTGTGAAACGCAGTTTCTTTTCAGGCCTGATCTGGCTGAAGTAGGACTTCTGCTCTGGGTGTGCTACTTTGCCCTAGAGCTGAAAGGCACAACGTGCAGGCTTCTTTCCAAAGGGCGAGTTGGGCCCCACAGCATCTTGCTTCCAGCTCTTTGGGAAGCTAAGAAACAACTCGCTCTGCACAGTGCTCTTACAGCCTACCGGGAACATGTCTTCCAAAGGCCTGTGAAACGCAGTTTCTTTGCAGGCCTGATCTGGCTGAAGTAGGACTTCTGCTCTGGGTGTGCTACTTTGCCCTAGAGCTGAAAGGCACAACGTGCAGGCTTCTTTCCAAAGGGCGAGTTGGGCCCCACAGCATCTTGCTTCCAGCTCTTTGGGAAGCTAAGAAACAACTCGCTCTGCACAGTGCTCTTACAGCCTACCGGGAACATCTCTTCCAAAGGCCTGTGAAACGCAGTTCTTTGCAGGCCTGATCTGGCTGAAGTAGGACTTCTGCTCTGGGTGTGCTACTTTGCCCTAGAGCTGAAACGCACAACGTGCAGGCTTCTTTCCAAAGGGCGAGTTGGGCCCCACAGCATCTTGCTTCCAGCTCTTTGGGAAGCTAAGAAACAACTCGCTCTGCACAGTGCTCTTACAGCCTACCGGGAACATGTCTTCCAAAGGCCTGTGAAACGCAGTTTCTTTTCAGGCCTGATCTGGCTGAAGTAGGACTTCTGCTCTGGGTGTGCTACTTTGCCCTAGAGCTGAAAGGCACAACGTGCAGGCTTCTTTCCAAAGGGCGAGTTGGGCCCCACAGCATCTTGCTTCCAGCTCTTTGGGAAGCTAAGAAACAACTCGCTCTGCACAGTGCTCTTACAGCCTACCGGGAACATGTCTTCCAAAGGCCTGTGAAACGCAGTTTCTTTGCAGGCCTGATCTGGCTGAAGTAGGACTTCTGCTCTGGGTGTGCTACTTTGCCCTAGAGCTGAAAGGCACAACGTGCAGGCTTCTTTCCAAAGGGCGAGTTGGGCCCCACAGCATCTTGCTTCCAGCTCTTTGGGAAGCTAAGAAACAACTCGCTCTGCACAGTGCTCTTACAGCCTACCGGGAACATCTCTTCCAAAGGCCTGTGAAACGCAGTTCTTTGCAGGCCTGATCTGGCTGAAGTAGGACTTCTGCTCTGGGTGTGCTACTTTGCCCTAGAGCTGAAACGCACAACGTGCAGGCTTCTTTCCAAAGGGCGAGTTGGGCCCCACAGCATCTTGCTTCCAGCTCTTTGGGAAGCTAAGAAACAACTCGCTCTGCACAGTGCTCTTACAGCCTACCGGGAACATGTCTTCCAAAGGCCTGTGAAACGCAGTTTCTTTGCAGGCCTGATCTGGCTGAAGTAGGACTTCTGCTCTGGGTGTGCTACTTTGCCCTAGAGCTGAAAGGCACAACGTGCAGGCTTCTTTCCAAAGGGCGAGTTGGGCCCCACAGCATCTTGCTTCCAGCTCTTTGGGAAGCTAAGAAACAACTCGCTCTGCACAGTGCTCTTACAGCCTACCGGGAACATGTCTTCCAAAGGCCTGTGAAACGCAGTTTCTTTGCAGGCCTGATCTGGCTGAAGTAGGACTTCTGCTCTGGGTGTGCTACTTTGCCCTAGAGCTGAAAGGCACAACGTGCAGGCTTCTTTCCAAAGGGCGAGTTGGGCCCCACAGCATCTTGCTTCCAGCTCTTTGGGAAGCTAAGAAACAACTCGCTCTGCACAGTGCTCTTTCAGCCTACCCGGAACATCTCTTCCAAAGGCCTGTGAAACGCAGTTTCTTGGCAGGCCTGATCTGGCTGAAGTAGGACTTCTGCTCTGGGTGTGCTACTTTGCCCTAGAGCTGAAAGGCACAACGTGCAGGCTTCTTTCCAAAGGGCGAGTTGGGCCCCACAGCATCTTGCTTCCAGCTCTTTGGGAAGCTAAGAAACAACTCGCTCTGCACAGTGCTCTTACAGCCTACCGGGAACATCTCTTCCAAAGGCCTGTGAAACGCAGTTTCTTTGCAGGCCTGATCTGGCTGAAGTAGGACTTCTGCTCTGGGTGTGCTACTTTGCCCTAGAGCTGAAAGGCACAACGTGCAGGCTTCTTTCCAAAGGGCGAGTTGGGCCCCACAGCATCTTGCTTCCAGCTCTTTGGGAAGCTAAGAAACAACTCGCTCTGCACAGTGCTCTTACAGCCTAGTGGGAACATCTCTTCCAAAGGCCTGTGAAACGCAGTTTCTTTGCAGGCCTGATCTGGCTGAATTAGGACTTCTGCTCTGGGTGTGCTACTTTGCCCTAGAGCTGAAAGGCACAACGTGCAGGCTTCTTTCCAAAGGGCGAGTTGGGCCCCACAGCATCTTGCTTCCAGCTCTTTGGGAAGCTAAGAAACAACTCGCTCTGCACAGTGCTCTTACAGCCTACGGGGAACATCTCTTCCAAAGGCCTGTGAAACGCAGTTTCTTTGCAGGCCTGATCTGGCTGAAGTAGGACTTCTGCTCTGGGTGTGCTACTTTGCCCTAGAGCTGAAAGGCACAACGTGCAGGCTTCTTTCCAAAGGCGAGTTGGGCCCCACAGCATCTTGCTTCCAGCTCTTTGGGAAGCTAAGAAACAACTCGCTCTGCACAGTGCTCTTACAGCCTACCGGGAACATGTCTTCCAAAGGCCTGTGAAACGCAGTTTCTTTGCAGGCCTGATCTGGCTGAAGTAGGACTTCTGCTCTGGGTGTGCTACTTTGCCCTAGAGCTGAAAGGCACAACGTGCAGGCTTCTTTCCAAAGGGCGAGTTGGGCCCCACAGCATCTTGCTTCCAGCTCTTTGGGAAGCTAAGAAACAACTCGCCCTGCACAGTGCTCTTACAGCCTACCGGGAACATCTCTTCCAAAGGCCTGTGAAACGCAGTTTCTTTGCAGGCCTGATCTGGCTGAAGTAGGACTTCTGCTCTGGGTGTGCTACTTTGCCCTAGAGCTGAAAGGCACAACGTGCAGGCTTCTTTCCAAAGGGCGAGTTGGGCCCCACAGCATCTTGCTTCCAGCTCTTTGCGAAGCTAAGAAACAACTCGCTCTGCACAGTGCTCTTACAGCCTAGTGGGAACATCTCTTCCAAAGGCCTGTGAAACGCAGTTTCTTTGCAGGCCTGATCTGGCTGAAGTAGGACTTCTGCTCTGGGTGTGCTACTTTGCCCTAGAGCTGAAAGGCACAACGTGCAGGCTTCTTTCCAAAGGGTGAGTTGGGCCCCACAGCATCTTGCTTCCAGCTCTTTGGGAAGCTAAGAAACAACTCGCTCTGCACAGTGCTCTTACAGCCTACCGGGAACATGTCTTCCAAAGGCCTGTGAAACGCAGTTTCTTTGCAGGCCTGATCTGGCTGAAGTAGGACTTCTGCTCTGGGTGTGCTACTTTGCCCTAGAGCTGAAAGGCACAACGTGCAGGCTTCTTTCCAAAGGGCGAGTTGGGCCCCACAGCATCTTGCTTCCAGCTCTTTGCGAAGCTAAGAAACAACTCGCTCTGCACAGTGCTCTTACAGCCTACCGGGAACATGTCTTCCAAAGGCCTGTGAAACGCAGTTTCTTTGCAGGCCTGATCTGGCTGAAGTAGGACTTCTGCTCTGGGTGTGCTACTTTGCCCTAGAGCTGAAAGGCACAACGTGCAGGCTTCTTTCCAAAGGGCGAGTTGGGCCCCACAGCATCTTGCTTCCAGCTCTTTGGGAAGCTAAGAAACAACTCGCTCTGCACAGTGCTCTTACAGCCTACGGGGAACATCTCTTCCAAAGGCCTGTGAAACGCAGTTTCTTTGCAGGCCTGATCTGGCTGAAGTAGGACTTCTGCTCTGGGTGTGCTACTTTGGCCTAGAGCTGAAAGGCACAACGTGCAGGCTTCTTTCCAAAGGCGAGTTGGGCCCCACAGCATCTTGCTTCCAGCTCTTTGGGAAGCTAAGAAACAACTCGCTCTGCACAGTGCTCTTACAGCCTACCGGGAACATGTCTTCCAAAGGCCTGTGAAACGCAGTTTCTTTGCAGGCCTGATCTGGCTGAAGTAGGACTTCTGCTCTGGGTGTGCTACTTTGCCCTAGAGCTGAAAGGCACAACGTGCAGGCTTCTTTCCAAAGGGCGAGTTGGGCCCCACAGCATCTTGCTTCCAGCTCTTTGGGAAGCTAAGAAACAACTCGCTCTGCACAGTGCTCTTACAGCCTACCGGGAACATGTCTTCCAAAGGCCTGTGAAACGCAGTTTCTTTGCAGGCCTGATCTGGCTGAAGTAGGACTTCTGCTCTGGGTGTGCTACTTTGCCCTAGAGCTGAAAGGCACAACGTGCAGGCTTCTTTCCAAAGGGCGAGTTGGGCCCCACAGCATCTTGCTTCCAGCTCTTTGGGAAGCTAAGAAACAACTCGCTCTGCACAGTGCTCTTACAGCCTACGGGGAACATCTCTTCCAAAGGCCTGTGAAACGCAGTTTCTTTGCAGGCCTGATCTGGCTGAAGTAGGACTTCTGCTCTGGGTGTGCTACTTTGCCCTAGAGCTGAAAGGCACAACGTGCAGGCTTCTTTCCAAAGGCGAGTTGGGCCCCACAGCATCTTGCTTCCAGCTCTTTGGGAAGCTAAGAAACAACTCGCTCTGCACAGTGCTCTTACAGCCTACCGGGAACATGTCTTCCAAAGGCCTGTGAAACGCATTTTCTTTGCAGGCCTGATCTGGCTGAAGTAGGACTTCTGCTCTGGGTGTGCTACTTTGCCCTAGAGCTGAAAGGCACAACGTGCAGGCTTCTTTCCAAAGGGCGAGTTGGGCCCCACAGCATCTTGCTTCCAGCTCTTTGGGAAGCTAAGAAACAACTCGCTCTGCACAGTGCTCTTACAGCCTACCGGGAACATGTCTTCCAAAGGCCTGTGAAACGCAGTTTCTTTGCAGGCCTGATCTGGCTGAAGTAGGACTTCTGCTCTGGGTGTGCTACTTTGCCCTAGAGCTGAAAGGCACAACGTGCAGGCTTCTTTCCAAAGGGCGAGTTGGGCCCCACAGCATCTTGCTTCCAGCTCTTTGCGAAGCTAAGAAACAACTCGCTCTGCACAGTGCTCTTACAGCCTACCGGGAACATGTCTTCCAAAGGCCTGTGAAACGCAGTTTCTTTGCAGGCCTGATCTGGCTGAAGTAGGACTTCTGCTCTGGGTGTGCTACTTTGCCCTAGAGCTGAAAGGCACAACGTGCAGGCTTCTTTCCAAAGGGCGAGTTGGGCCCCACAGCATCTTGCTTCCAGCTCTTTGGGAAGCTAAGAAACAACTCGCTCTGCACAGTGCTCTTACAGCCTACCGGGAACATGTCTTCCAAAGGCCTGTGAAACGCAGTTTCTTTGCAGGCCTGATCTGGCTGAAGTAGGACTTCTGCTCTGGGTGTGCTACTTTGCCCTAGAGCTGAAAGGCACAACGTGCAGGCTTCTTTCCAAAGGGCGAGTTGGGCCCCACAGCATCTTGCTTCCAGCTCTTTGGGAAGCTAAGAAACAACTCGCTCTGCACAGTGCTCTTACAGCCTACCGGGAACATGTCTTCCAAAGGCCTGTGAAACGCAGTTTCTTTTCAGGCCTGATCTGGCTGAAGTAGGACTTCTGCTCTGGGTGTGCTACTTTGCCCTAGAGCTGAAAGGCACAACGTGCAGGCTTCTTTCCAAAGGGCGAGTTGGGCCCCACAGCATCTTGCTTCCAGCTCTTTGGGAAGCTAAGAAACAACTCGCTCTGCACAGTGCTCTTACAGCCTACCGGGAACATGTCTTCCAAAGGCCTGTGAAACGCAGTTTCTTTGCAGGCCTGATCTGGCTGAAGTAGGACTTCTGCTCTGGGTGTGCTACTTTGCCCTAGAGCTGAAAGGCACAACGTGCAGGCTTCTTTCCAAAGGGCGAGTTGGGCCCCACAGCATCTTGCTTCCAGCTCTTTGGGAAGCTAAGAAACAACTCGCTCTGCACAGTGCTCTTACAGCCTACCGGGAACATCTCTTCCAAAGGCCTGTGAAACGCAGTTCTTTGCAGGCCTGATCTGGCTGAAGTAGGACTTCTGCTCTGGGTGTGCTACTTTGCCCTAGAGCTGAAACGCACAACGTGCAGGCTTCTTTCCAAAGGGCGAGTTGGGCCCCACAGCATCTTGCTTCCAGCTCTTTGGGAAGCTAAGAAACAACTCGCTCTGCACAGTGCTCTTACAGCCTACCGGGAACATGTCTTCCAAAGGCCTGTGAAACGCAGTTTCTTTGCAGGCCTGATCTGGCTGAAGTAGGACTTCTGCTCTGGGTGTGCTACTTTGCCCTAGAGCTGAAAGGCACAACGTGCAGGCTTCTTTCCAAAGGGCGAGTTGGGCCCCACAGCATCTTGCTTCCAGCTCTTTGGGAAGCTAAGAAACAACTCGCTCTGCACAGTGCTCTTACAGCCTACCGGGAACATGTCTTCCAAAGGCCTGTGAAACGCAGTTTCTTTGCAGGCCTGATCTGGCTGAAGTAGGACTTCTGCTCTGGGTGTGCTACTTTGCCCTAGAGCTGAAAGGCACAACGTGCAGGCTTCTTTCCAAAGGGCGAGTTGGGCCCCACAGCATCTTGCTTCCAGCTCTTTGGGAAGCTAAGAAACAACTCGCTCTGCACAGTGCTCTTACAGCCTAGTGGGAACATCTCTTCCAAAGGCCTGTGAAACGCAGTTTCTTTGCAGGCCTGATCTGGCTGAAGTAGGACTTCTGCTCTGGGTGTGCTACTTTGCCCTAGAGCTGAAAGGCACAACGTGCAGGCTTCTTTCCAAAGGGCGAGTTGGGCCCCACAGCATCTTGCTTCCAGCTCTTTGGGAAGCTAAGAAACAACTCGCTCTGCACAGTGCTCTTACAGCCTAGTGGGAACATCTCTTCCAAAGGCCTGTGAAACGCAGTTTCTTTGCAGGCCTGATCTGGCTGAAGTAGGACTTCTGCTCTGGGTGTGCTACTTTGCCCTAGAGCTGAAAGGCACAACGTGCAGGCTTCTTTCCAAAGGGCGAGTTGGGCCCCACAGCATCTTGCTTCCAGCTCTTTGCGAAGCTAAGAAACAACTCGCTCTGCACAGTGCTCTTACAGCCTAGTGGGAACATCTCTTCCAAAGGCCTGTGAAACGCAGTTTCTTTGCAGGCCTGATCTGGCTGAATTAGGACTTCTGCTCTGGGTGTGCTACTTTGCCCTAGAGCTGAAAGGCACAACGTGCAGGCTTCTTTCCAAAGGGCGAGTTGGGCCCCACAGCATCTTGCTTCCAGCTCTTTGGGAAGCTAAGAAACAACTCGCTCTGCACAGTGCTCTTACAGCCTACGGGGAACATCTCTTCCAAAGGCCTGTGAAACGCAGTTTCTTTGCAGGCCTGATCTGGCTGAAGTAGGACTTCTGCTCTGGGTGTGCTACTTTGCCCTAGAGCTGAAAGGCACAACGTGCAGGCTTCTTTCCAAAGGCGAGTTGGGCCCCACAGCATCTTGCTTCCAGCTCTTTGGGAAGCTAAGAAACAACTCGCTCTGCACAGTGCTCTTACAGCCTACCGGGAACATGTCTTCCAAAGGCCTGTGAAACGCAGTTTCTTTGCAGGCCTGATCTGGCTGAAGTAGGACTTCTGCTCTGGGTGTGCTACTTTGCCCTAGAGCTGAAAGGCACAACGTGCAGGCTTCTTTCCAAAGGGCGAGTTGGGCCCCACAGCATCTTGCTTCCAGCTCTTTGGGAAGCTAAGAAACAACTCGCCCTGCACAGTGCTCTTACAGCCTACCGGGAACATGTCTTCCAAAGGCCTGTGAAACGCAGTTTCTTTGCAGGCCTGATCTGGCTGAAGTAGGACTTCTGCTCTGGGTGTGCTACTTTGCCCTAGAGCTGAAAGGCACAACGTGCAGGCTTCTTTCCAAAGGGCGAGTTGGGCCCCACAGCATCTTGCTTCCAGCTCTTTGGGAAGCTAAGAAACAACTCGCTCTGCACAGTGCTCTTACAGCCTAGTGGGAACATCTCTTCCAAAGGCCTGTGAAACGCAGTTTCTTTGCAGGCCTGATCTGGCTGAAGTAGGACTTCTGCTCTGGGTGTGCTACTTTGCCCTAGAGCTGAAAGGCACAACGTGCAGGCTTCTTTCCAAAGGGCGAGTTGGGCCCCACAGCATCTTGCTTCCAGCTCTTTGCGAAGCTAAGAAACAACTCGCTCTGCACAGTGCTCTTACAGCCTAGTGGGAACATCTCTTCCAAAGGCCTGTGAAACGCAGTTTCTTTGCAGGCCTGATCTGGCTGAAGTAGGACTTCTGCTCTGGGTGTGCTACTTTGCCCTAGAGCTGAAAGGCACAACGTGCAGGCTTCTTTCCAAAGGGTGAGTTGGGCCCCACAGCATCTTGCTTCCAGCTCTTTGGGAAGCTAAGAAACAACTCGCTCTGCACAGTGCTCTTACAGCCTACCGGGAACATGTCTTCCAAAGGCCTGTGAAACGCAGTTTCTTTGCAGGCCTGATCTGGCTGAAGTAGGACTTCTGCTCTGGGTGTGCTACTTTGCCCTAGAGCTGAAAGGCACAACGTGCAGGCTTCTTTCCAAAGGGCGAGTTGGGCCCCACAGCATCTTGCTTCCAGCTCTTTGCGAAGCTAAGAAACAACTCGCTCTGCACAGTGCTCTTACAGCCTACCGGGAACATGTCTTCCAAAGGCCTGTGAAACGCAGTTTCTTTGCAGGCCTGATCTGGCTGAAGTAGGACTTCTGCTCTGGGTGTGCTACTTTGCCCTAGAGCTGAAAGGCACAACGTGCAGGCTTCTTTCCAAAGGGCGAGTTGGGCCCCACAGCATCTTGCTTCCAGCTCTTTGGGAAGCTAAGAAACAACTCGCTCTGCACAGTGCTCTTACAGCCTACGGGGAACATCTCTTCCAAAGGCCTGTGAAACGCAGTTTCTTTGCAGGCCTGATCTGGCTGAAGTAGGACTTCTGCTCTGGGTGTGCTACTTTGGCCTAGAGCTGAAAGGCACAACGTGCAGGCTTCTTTCCAAAGGCGAGTTGGGCCCCACAGCATCTTGCTTCCAGCTCTTTGGGAAGCTAAGAAACAACTCGCTCTGCACAGTGCTCTTACAGCCTACCGGGAACATGTCTTCCAAAGGCCTGTGAAACGCAGTTTCTTTGCAGGCCTGATCTGGCTGAAGTAGGACTTCTGCTCTGGGTGTGCTACTTTGCCCTAGAGCTGAAAGGCACAACGTGCAGGCTTCTTTCCAAAGGGCGAGTTGGGCCCCACAGCATCTTGCTTCCAGCTCTTTGCGAAGCTAAGAAACAACTCGCTCTGCACAGTGCTCTTACAGCCTACCGGGAACATGTCTTCCAAAGGCCTGTGAAACGCAGTTTCTTTGCAGGCCTGATCTGGCTGAAGTAGGACTTCTGCTCTGGGTGTGCTACTTTGCCCTAGAGCTGAAAGGCACAACGTGCAGGCTTCTTTCCAAAGGGCGAGTTGGGCCCCACAGCATCTTGCTTCCAGCTCTTTGGGAAGCTAAGAAACAACTCGCTCTGCACAGTGCTCTTACAGCCTACCGGGAACATGTCTTCCAAAGGCCTGTGAAACGCAGTTTCTTTGCAGGCCTGATCTGGCTGAAGTAGGACTTCTGCTCTGGGTGTGCTACTTTGCCCTAGAGCTGAAAGGCACAACGTGCAGGCTTCTTACCAAAGGGCGAGTTGGGCCCCACAGCATCTTGCTTCCAGCTCTTTGGGAAGCTAAGAAACAACTCGCTCTGCACAGTACTCTTACAGCCTATTGGGAACATGTCTTCCAAAGGCCTGTGAAACGCAGTTTCTTTGCAGGCCTGATCTGGCTGAAGTAAGACTTCTGCTCTGGGTGTGCTACTTTGCCCTAGAGCTGAAAGGCAGAACGTGCAGGCTTCTTTCCAAAGGGCGAGTTGGGCCCCACAGCATCTTGCTTCCAGCTCTTTGGGAAGCTAAGAAACAACTCGCTCTGCACAGTGCTCTTACAGCCTACGGGGAACATCTCTTCCAAAGGCCTGTGAAACGCAGTTTCTTTGCAGGCCTGATCTGGCTGAAGTAGGACTTCTGCTCTGGGTGTGCTACTTTGCCCTAGAGCTGAAAGGCACAACGTGCAGGCTTCTTTCCAAAGGCGAGTTGGGCCCCACAGCATCTTGCTTCCAGCTCTTTGGGAAGCTAAGAAACAACTCGCTCTGCACAGTGCTCTTACAGCCTACCGGGAACATGTCTTCCAAAGGCCTGTGAAACGCAGTTTCTTTGCAGGCCTGATCTGGCTGAAGTAGGACTTCTGCTCTGGGTGTGCTACTTTGCCCTAGAGCTGAAAGGCACAACGTGCAGGCTTCTTTCCAAAGGGCGAGTTGGGCCCCACAGCATCTTGCTTCCAGCTCTTTGGGAAGCTAAGAAACAACTCGCTCTGCACAGTGCTCTTACAGCCTACGGGGAACATCTCTTCCAAAGGCCTGTGAAACGCAGTTTCTTTGCAGGCCTGATCTGGCTGAAGTAGGACTTCTGCTCTGGGTGTGCTACTTTGCCCTAGAGCTGAAAGGCACAACGTGCAGGCTTCTTTCCAAAGGGCGAGTTGGGCCCCACAGCATCTTGCTTCCAGCTCTTTGCGAAGCTAAGAAACAACTCGCTCTGCACAGTGCTCTTACAGCCTAGTGGGAACATCTCTTCCAAAGGCCTGTGAAACGCAGTTTCTTTGCAGGCCTGATCTGGCTGAAGTAGGACTTCTGCTCTGGGTGTGCTACTTTGCCCTAGAGCTGAAAGGCACAACGTGCAGGCTTCTTTCCAAAGGGCGAGTTGGGCCCCACAGCATCTTGCTTCCAGCTCTTTGGGAAGCTAAGAAACAACTCGCTCTGCACAGTGCTCTTACAGCCTACCGGGAACATGTCTTCCAAAGGCCTGTGAAACGCAGTTTCTTTGCAGGCCTGATCTGGCTGAAGTAGGACTTCTGCTCTGGGTGTGCTACTTTGCCCTAGAGCTGAAAGGCACAACGTGCAGGCTTCTTTCCAAAGGGCGAGTTGGGCCCCACAGCATCTTGCTTCCAGCTCTTTGGGAAGCTAAGAAACAACTCGCTCTGCACAGTGCTCTTACAGCCTAGTGGGAACATCTCTTCCAAAGGCCTGTGAAACGCAGTTTCTTTGCAGGCCTGATCTGGCTGAAGTAGGACTTCTGCTCTGGGTGTGCTACTTTGCCCTAGAGCTGAAAGGCACAACGTGCAGGCTTCTTTCCAAAGGGCGAGTTGGGCCCCACAGCATCTTGCTTCCAGCTCTTTGCGAAGCTAAGAAACAACTCGCTCTGCACAGTGCTCATACAGCCTAGTGGGAACATCTCTTCCAAAGGCCTGTGAAACGCAGTTTCTTTGCAGGCCTGATCTGGCTGAAGTAGGACTTCTGCTCTGGGTGTGCTACTTTGCCCTAGAGCTGAAAGGCACAACGTGCAGGCTTCTTTCCAAAGGGCGAGTTGGGCCCCACAGCATCTTGCTTCCAGCTCTTTGCGAAGCTAAGAAACAACTCGCTCTGCACAGTGCTCTTACAGCCTAGTTGGAACATCTCTTCCAAAGGCCTGTGAAACGCAGTTTCTTTGCAGGCCTGATCTGGCTGAAGTAGGACTTCTGCTCTGGGTGTGCTACTTTGCCCTAGAGCTGAAAGGCACAACGTGCAGGCTTCTTTCCAAAGGGCGAGTTGGGCCCCACAGCATCTTGCTTCCAGCTCTTTGGGAAGCAAAGAAACAACTCGCTCTGCACAGTGCTCTTACAGCTTACCGGGAACATGTCTTCCAAAGGCCTGTGAAACGCAGTTTCTTTGCAGGCCTGATCTGGCTGAAGTAGGACTTCTGCTCTGGGTGTGCTACTTTGCCCTAGAGCTGAAAGGCACAACGTGCAGGCTTCTTTCCAAAGGGCGAGTTGGGCCCCACAGCATCTTGCTTCCAGCTCTTTGGGAAGCTAAGAAACAACTCGCTCTGCACAGTGCTCTTACAGCCTACCGGGAACATGTCTTCCAAAGGCCTGTGAAACGCAGTTTCTTTGCAGGCCTGATCTGGCTGAAGTAGGACTTCTGCTCTGGGTGTGCTACTTTGCCCTAGAGCTGAAAGGCACAACGTGCAGGCTTCTTTCCAAAGGGCGAGTTCGGCCCCACAGCATCTTGCTTCCAGCTCTTTGGGAAGCTAAGAAACAACTCGCTCTGCACAGTGCTCTTACAGCCTACCCGGAATATCTCTTCCAAAGGCCTGTGAAACGCAGTTTCTTTGCAGGCCTGATCTGGCTGAAGTAGGACTTCTGCTCTGGGTGTGCTACTTTGCCCTAGAGCTGAAAGGCACAACGTGCAGGCTTCTTTCCAAAGGGCGAGTTGGGCCCCACAGCATCTTGCTTCCAGCTCTTTCGGAAGCTAAGAAACAACTCGCTCTGCACAGTGCTCTTACAGCCTAGTGGGAACATCTCTTCCAAAGGCCTGTGAAACGCAGTTTCTTTGCAGGCCTGATCTGGCTGAAGTAGGACTTCTGCTCTGGGTGTGCTACTTTGCCCTAGAGCTGAAAGGCACAACGTGCAGGCTTCTTTCCAAAGGGCGAGTTGGGCCCCACAGCATCTTGCTTCCAGCTCTTTGCGAAGCTAAGAAACAACTCGCTCTGCACAGTGCTCTTACAGCCTAGTGGGAACATCTCTTCCAAAGGCCTGTGAAACGCAGTTTCTTTGCAGGCCTGATCTGGCTGAAGTAGGACTTCTGCTCTGGGTGTGCTACTTTGCCCTAGAGCTGAAAGGCACAACGTGCAGGCTTCTTTCCAAAGGGCGAGTTGGGCCCCACAGCATCTTGCTTCCAGCTCTTTGCGAAGCTAAGAAACAACTCGCTCTGCACAGTGCTCTTACAGCCTAGTGGGAACATCTCTTCCAAAGGCCTGTGAAACGCAGTTTCTTTGCAGGCCTGATCTGGCTGAAGTAGGACTTCTGCTCTGGGTGTGCTACTTTGCCCTAGAGCTGAAAGGCACAACGTGCAGGCTTCTTTCCAAAGGGCGAGTTGGGCCCCACAGCATCTTGCTTCCAGCTCTTTGGGAAGCTAAGAAACAACTCGCTCTGCACAGTGCTCTTACAGCCTACCGGGAACATGTCTTCCAAAGGCCTGTGAAACGCAGTTTCTTTGCAGGCCTGATCTGGCTGAAGTAGGACTTCTGCTCTGGGTGTGCTACTTTGCCCTAGAGCTGAAAGGCACAACGTGCAGGCTTCTTTCCAAAGGGCGAGTTGGGCCCCACAGCATCTTGCTTCCAGCTCTTTGGGAAGCTAAGAAACAACTCGCTCTGCACAGTGCTCTTACAGCCTAGTGGGAACATCTCTTCCAAAGGCCTGTGAAACGCAGTTTCTTTGCAGGCCTGATCTGGCTGAAGTAGGACTTCTGCTCTGGGTGTGCTACTTTGCCCTAGAGCTGAAAGGCACAACGTGCAGGCTTCTTTCCAAAGGGCGAGTTGGGCCCCACAGCATCTTGCTTCCAGCTCTTTGCGAAGCTAAGAAACAACTCGCTCTGCACAGTGCTCATACAGCCTAGTGGGAACATCTCTTCCAAAGGCCTGTGAAACGCAGTTTCTTTGCAGGCCTGATCTGGCTGAAGTAGGACTTCTGCTCTGGGTGTGCTACTTTGCCCTAGAGCTGAAAGGCACAACGTGCAGGCTTCTTTCCAAAGGGCGAGTTGGGCCCCACAGCATCTTGCTTCCAGCTCTTTGGGAAGCTAAGAAACAACTCGCTCTGCACAGTGCTCTTACAGCCTAGTTGGAACATCTCTTCCAAAGGCCTGTGAAACGCAGTTTCTTTGCAGGCCTGATCTGGCTGAAGTAGGACTTCTGCTCTGGGTGTGCTACTTTGCCCTAGAGCTGAAAGGCACAACGTGCAGGCTTCTTTCCAAAGGGCGAGTTGGGCCCCACAGCATCTTGCTTCCAGCTCTTTGGGAAGCAAAGAAACAACTCGCTCTGCACAGTGCTCTTACAGCTTACCGGGAACATGTCTTCCAAAGGCCTGTGAAACGCAGTTTCTTTGCAGGCCTGATCTGGCTGAAGTAGGACTTCTGCTCTGGGTGTGCTACTTTGCCCTAGAGCTGAAAGGCACAACGTGCAGGCTTCTTTCCAAAGGGCGAGTTGGGCCCCACAGCATCTTGCTTCCAGCTCTTTGGGAAGCTAAGAAACAACTCGCTCTGCACAGTGCTCTTACAGCCTACCGGGAACATGTCTTCCAAAGGCCTGTGAAACGCAGTTTCTTTGCAGGCCTGATCTGGCTGAAGTAGGACTTCTGCTCTGGGTGTGCTACTTTGCCCTAGAGCTGAAAGGCACAACGTGCAGGCTTCTTTCCAAAGGGCGAGTTCGGCCCCACAGCATCTTGCTTCCAGCTCTTTGGGAAGCTAAGAAACAACTCGCTCTGCACAGTGCTCTTACAGCCTACCCGGAATATCTCTTCCAAAGGCCTGTGAAACGCAGTTTCTTTGCAGGCCTGATCTGGCTGAAGTAGGACTTCTGCTCTGGGTGTGCTACTTTGCCCTAGAGCTGAAAGGCACAACGTGCAGGCTTCTTTCCAAAGGGCGAGTTGGGCCCCACAGCATCTTGCTTCCAGCTCTTTGGGAAGCTAAGAAACAACTCGCTCTGCACAGTGCTCTTACAGCCTATTGGGAACATGTCTTCCAAAGGCCTGTGAAACGCAATTTCTGTGCAGGCCTGATCTGGCTGAAGTAAGACTTCTGCTCTGGGTGTGCTACTTTGCCCTAGAGCTGAAAGGCACAACGTGCAGGCTTCTTTCCAAAGGGCGAGTTGGGCCCCACAGCATCTTGCTTCCAGCTCTTTGGGAAGCTAAGAAACAACTCGCTCTGCACAGTGCTCTTACAGCCTACGGGGAACATCTCTTCCAAAGGCCTGTGAAACGCAGTTTCTTTGCAGGCCTGATCTGGCTGAAGTAGGACTTCTGCTCTGGGTGTGCTACTTTGCCCTAGAGCTGAAAGGCACAACGTGCAGGCTTCTTTCCAAAGGGCGAGTTCGGCCCCACAGCATCTTGCTTCCAGCTCTTTGGGAAGCTAAGAAACAACTCGCTCTGCACAGTGCTCTTACAGCCTACCGGGAACATGTCTTCCAAAGGCCTGTGAAACGCAGTTTCTTTGCAGGCCTGATCTGGCTGAAGTAGGACTTCTGCTCTGGGTGTGCTACTTTGCCCTAGAGCTGAAAGGCACAACGTGCAGGCTTCTTTCCAAAGGGCGAGTTCGGCCCCACAGCATCTTGCTTCCAGCTCTTTGGGAAGCTAAGAAACAACTCGCTCTGCACAGTGCTCTTCCAGCCTACCGGGAACATGTCTTCCAAAGGCCTGTGAAACGCAGTTTCTTTGCAGGCCTGATCTGGCTGAAGTAGGACTTCTGCTCTGGGTGTGCTACTTTGCCCTAGAGCTGAAAGGCACAACGTGCAGGCTTCTTTCCAAAGGGCGAGTTGGGCCCCACAGCATCTTGCTTCCAGCTCTTTGGGAAGCTAAGAAACAACTCGCTCTGCACAGTGCTCTTACAGCCTACCGGGAACATCTCTTCCAAAGGCCTGTGAAACGCAGTTTCTTTGCAGGCCTGATCTGGCTGAAGTAGGACTTCTGCTCTGGGTGTGCTACTTTGCCCTAGAGCTGAAAGGCACAACGTGCAGGCTTCTTTCCAAAGGGCGAGTTGGGCCCCACAGCATCTTGCTTCCAGCTCTTTGGGAAGCTAAGAAACAACTCGCTCTGCACAGTGCTCTTACAGCCTACCGGGAACATCTCTTCCAAAGGCCTGTGAAACGCAGTTTCTTTGCAGGCCTGATCTGGCTGAAGTAGGACTTCTGCTCTGGGTGTGCTACTTTGCCCTAGAGCTGAAAGGCACAACGTGCAGGCTTCTTTCCAAAGGGCGAGTTGGGCCCCACAGCATCTTGCTTCCAGCTCTTTGGGAAGCTAAGAAACAACTCGCTCTGCACAGTGCTCTTACAGCCTACCGGGAACATCTCTTCCAAAGGCCTGTGAAACGCAGTTTCTTTGCAGGCCTGATCTGGCTGAAGTAGGACTTCTGCTCTGGGTGTGCTACTTTGCCCTAGAGCTGAAAGGCACAACGTGCAGGCTTCTTTCCAAAGGGCGAGTTGGGCCCCACAGCATCTTGCTTCCAGCTCTTTGCGAAGCTAAGAAACAACTCGCTCTGCACAGTGCTCTTACAGCCTACCGGGAACATCTCTTCCAAAGGCCTGTGAAACGCAGTTTCTTTGCAGGCCTGATCTGGCTGAAGTAGGACTTCTGCTCTGGGTGTGCTACTTTGCCCTAGAGCTGAAAGGCACAACGTGCAGGCTTCTTTCCAAAGGGCGAGTTGGGCCCCACAGCATCTTGCTTCCAGCTCTTTGCGAAGCTAAGAAACAACTCGCTCTGCACAGTGCTCTTACAGCCTACCGGGAACATGTCTTCCAAAGGCCTGTGAAACGCAGTTTCTTTGCAGGCCTGATCTGGCTGAAGTAGGACTTCTGCTCTGGGTGTGCTACTTTGCCCTAGAGCTGAAAGGCACAACGTGCAGGCTTCTTTCCAAAGGGCGAGTTGGGCCCCACAGCATCTTGCTTCCAGCACTTTGGGAAGCTAAGAAACAACTCGCTCTGCACAGTGCTCTTACAGCCTACCGGGAACATGTCTTCCAAAGGCCTGTGAAACGCAGTTTCTGTGCAGGCCTGATCTGGCTGAAGTAGGACTTCTGCTCTGGGTGTGCTACTTTGCGCTAGAGCTGAAAGGCACAACGTGCAGGCTTCTTTCCAAAGGGCGAGTTGGGCCCCACAGAATGTTGCTTCCAGCTCTTTGGGAAGCTAAGAAACAACTCGCTCTGCACAGTGCTCTTACAGCCTAACGGGAACATGTCTTCCAAAGGCCTGTGAAACGCAGTTTCTTTGCAGGCCTGATCTGGCTGAAGTAGGACTTCTGCTCTGGGTGTGCTACTTTGCCCTAGAGCTGAAAGGCACAACGTGCAGGCTTCTTTCCAAAGGGCGAGTTGGGCCCCACAGCATCTTGCTTCCAGCTCTTTGGGAAGCTAAGAAACAACTCGCTCTGCACAGTGCTCTTACAGCCTACCGGGAACATGTCTTCCAAAGGCCTGTGAAACGCAGTTTCTTTGCAGGCCTGATCTGGCTGAAGTAGGACTTCTGCTCTGGGTGTGCTACTTTGCCCTAGAGCTGAAAGGCACAACGTGCAGGCTTCTTTCCAAAGGGCGAGTTGGGCCCCACAGCATCTTGCTTCCAGCTCTTTGGGAAGCTAAGAAACAACTCGCTCTGCACAGTGCTCTTACAGCCTACCGGGAACATGTCTTCCAAAGGCCTGTGAAACGCAGTTTCTTTGCAGGCCTGATCTGGCTGAAGTAGGACTTCTGCTCTGGGTGTGCTACTTTGCCCTAGAGCTGAAAGGCACAACGTGCAGGCTTCTTTCCAAAGGGCGAGTTGGGCCCCACAGCATCTTGCTTCCAGCTCTTTGGGAAGCTAAGAAACAACTCGCTCTGCACAGTGCTCTTACAGCCTATTGGGAACATGTCTTCCAAAGGCCTGTGAAACGCAATTTCTGTGCAGGCCTGATCTGGCTGAAGTAAGACTTCTGCTCTGGGTGTGCTACTTTGCCCTAGAGCTGAAAGGCACAACGTGCAGGCTTCTTTCCAAAGGGCGAGTTCGGCCCCACAGCATCTTGCTTCCAGCTCTTTGGGAAGCTAAGAAACAACTCGCTCTGCACAGTGCTCTTCCAGCCTACCGGGAACATGTCTTCCAAAGGCCTGTGAAACGCAGTTTCTTTGCAGGCCTGATCTGGCTGAAGTAGGACTTCTGCTCTGGGTGTGCTACTTTGCCCTAGAGCTGAAAGGCACAACGTGCAGGCTTCTTTCCAAAGGGCGAGTTGGGCCCCACAGCATCTTGCTTCCAGCTCTTTGGGAAGCTAAGAAACAACTCGCTCTGCACAGTGCTCTTACAGCCTACCGGGAACATCTCTTCCAAAGGCCTGTGAAACGCAGTTTCTTTGCAGGCCTGATCTGGCTGATGTAGGACTTCTGCTCTGGGTGTGCTACTTTGCCCTAGAGCTGAAAGGCACAACGTGCAGGCTTCTTTCCAAAGGGCGAGTTGGGCCCCACAGCATCTTGCTTCCAGCTCTTTGGGAAGCTAAGAAACAACTCGCTCTGCACAGTGCTCTTACAGCCTACCGGGAACAGCTCTTCCAAAGGCCTGTGAAACGCAGTTTCTTTGCAGGCCTGATCTGGCTGAAGTAGGACTTCTGCTCTGGGTGTGCTACTTTGCCCTAGAGCTGAAAGGCACAACGTGCAGGCTTCTTTCCAAAGGGCGAGTTGGGCCCCACAGCATCTTGCTTCCAGCTCTTTGGGAAGCTAAGAAACAACTCGCTCTGCACAGTGCTCTTACAGCCTACCGGGAACATGTCTTCCAAAGGCCTGTGAAACGCAGTTTCTTTGCAGGCCTGATCTGGCTGAAGTAGGACTTCTGCTCTGGGTGTGCTACTTTGCCCTAGAGCTGAAAGGCACAACGTGCAGGCTTCTTTCCAAAGGGCGAGTTGGGCCCCACAGCATCTTGCTTCCAGCTCTTTGGGAAGCTAAGAAACAACTCGCTCTGCACAGTGCTCTTACAGCCTACCGGGAACATGTCTTCCAAAGGCCTGTGAAACGCAGTTTCTTTGCAGGCCTGATCTGGCTGAAGTAGGACTTCTGCTCTGGGTGTGCTACTTTGCCCTAGAGCTGAAAGGCACAACGTGCAGGCTTCTTTCCAAAGGGCGAGTTGGGCCCCACAGCATCTTGCTTCCAGCACTTTGGGAAGCTAAGAAACAACTCGCTCTGCACAGTGCTCTTACAGCCTACCGGGAACATGTCTTCCAAAGGCCTGTGAAACGCAGTTTCTGTGCAGGCCTGATCTGGCTGAAGTAGGACTTCTGCTCTGGGTGTGCTACTTTGCGCTAGAGCTGAAAGGCACAACGTGCAGGCTTCTTTCCAAAGGGCGAGTTGGGCCCCACAGCATGTTGCTTCCAGCTCTTTGGGAAGCTAAGAAACAACTCGCTCTGCACAGTGCTCTTACAGCCTACCGGGAACATGTCTTCCAAAGGCCTGTGAAACGCAGTTTCTTTGCAGGCCTGATCTGGCTGAAGTAGGACTTCTGCTCTGGGTGTGCTACTTTGCCCTAGAGCTGAAAGGCACAACGTGCAGGCTTCTTTCCAAAGGGCGAGTTGGGCCCCACAGCATCTTGCTTCCAGCTCTTTGGGAAGCTAAGAAACAACTCGCTCTGCACAGTGCTCTTACAGCCTACCGGGAACATGTCTTCCAAAGGCCTGTGAAACGCAGTTTCTTTGCAGGCCTGATCTGGCTGAAGTAGGACTTCTGCTCTGGGTGTGCTACTTTGCCCTAGAGCTGAAAGGCACAACGTGCAGGCTTCTTTCCGAAGGGCGAGTTCGGCCCCACAGCATCTTGCTTCCAGCTCTTTGGGAAGCTAAGAAACAACTCGCTCTGCACAGTGCTCTTCCAGCCTACCGGGAACATGTCTTCCAAAGGCCTGTGAAACGCAGTTTCTTTGCAGGCCTGATCTGGCTGAAGTAGGTCTTCTGCTCTGGGTGTGCTACTTTGCCCTAGAGCTGAAAGGCACAACGTGCAGGCTTCCTTCCAAAGGGCGAGTTGGGCCCCACAGCATCTTGCTTCCAGCTCTTTGGGAAGCTAAGAAACAACTCGCTCTGCACAGTGTTCTTACAGCCTACCGGGAACATCTCTTCCAAAGGCCTGTGAAACGCAGTTTCTTTGCAGGCCTGATCTGGCTGAAGTAGGACTTCTGCTCTGGGTGTGCTACTTTGCCCTAGAGCTGAAAGGCACAACGTGCAGGCTTCTTTCCAAAGGGCGAGTTGGGCCCCACAGCATCTTGCTTCCAGCTCTTTCGGAAGCTAAGAAACAACTCGCTCTGCACAGTGCTCTTACAGCCTACCGGGAACATGTCTTCCAAAGGCCTGTGAAACGCAGTTTCTTTGCAGGCCTGATCTGGCTGAAGTAGGACTTCTGCTCTGGGTGTGCTACTTTGCCCTAGAGCTGAAAGGCACAACGTGCAGGCTTCTTTCCAAAGGGCGAGTTGGGCCCCACAGCATCTTGCTTCCAGCTCTTTGGGAAGCTAAGAAACAACTCGCTCTGCACAGTGCTCTTCCAGCCTACCGGGAACATGTCTTCCAAAGGCCTGTGAAACGCAGTTTCTTTGCAGGCCTGATCTGGCTGAAGTAGGACTTCTGCTCTGGGTGTGCTACTTTGCCCTAGAGCTGAAAGGCACAACGTGCAGGCTTCTTTCCAAAGGGCGAGTTGGGCCCCACAGCATCTTGCTTCCAGCTCTTTGGGAAGCTAAGAAACAACTCGCTCTGCACAGTGCTCTTACAGCCTACCGGGAACATGTCTTCCAAAGGCCTGTGAAACGCAGTTTCTTTGCAGGCCTGATCTGGCTGAAGTAGGACTTCTGCTCTGGGTGTGCAACTTTGCCCTAGAGCTGAAAGGCACAACGTGCAGGCTTCTTTCCAAAGGGCGAGTTGGGCCCCACAGCATCTTGCTTCCAGCACTTTGGGAAGCTAAGAAACAACTCGCTCTGCACAGTGCTCTTACAGCCTACCGGGAACATGTCTTCCAAAGGCCTGTGAAACGCAGTTTCTTTGCAGGCCTGATCTGGCTGAAGTAGGACTTCTGCTCTGGGTGTGCTACTTTGCGCTAGAGCTGAAAGGCACAACGTGCAGGCTTCTTTCCAAAGGGCGAGTTGGGCTCCACAGCATCTTGCTTCCAGCTCTTTGGGAAGCTAAGAAACAACTCGCTCTGCACAGTGCTCTTACAGCCTATTGGGAACATGTCTTCCAAAGGCCTGTGAAACGCAGTTTCTTTGCAGGCCTGATCTGGCTGAAGTAGGACTTCTGCTCTGGGTGTGCTACTTTGCCCTAGAGCTGAAAGGCACAACGTGCAGGCTTCTTTCCAAAGGGCGAGTTGGGCCCCACAGCATCTTGCTTCCAGCTCTTTGGGAAGCTAAGAAACAACTCGCTCTGCACAGTGCTCTTACAGCCTAGTGGGAACATCTCTTCCAAAGGCCTGTGAAACGCAGTTTCTTTGCAGGCCTGATCTGGCTGAAGTAGGACTTCTGCTCTGGGTGTGCTACTTTGCCCTAGAGCTGAAAGGCACAACGTGCAGGCTTCTTTCCAAAGGGCGAGTTGGGCCCCACAGCATCTTGCTTCCAGCTCTTTGGGAAGCTAAGAAACAACTCGCTCTGCACAGTGCTCTTACAGCCTACCGGGAACATGTCTTCCAAAGGCCTGTGAAACGCAGTTTCTTTGCAGGCCTGATCTGGCTGAAGTAGGACTTCTGCTCTGGGTGTGCTACTTTGCCCTAGAGCTGAAAGGCACAACGTGCAGGCTTCTTTCCAAAGGGCGAGTTGGGCCCCACAGCATCTTGCTTCCAGCTCTTTGGGAAGCTAAGAAACAACTCGCTCTGCACAGTGCTCTTACAGCCTACCGGGAACATGTCTTCCAAAGGCCTGTGAAACGCAGTTTCTTTGCAGGCCTGATCTGGCTGAAGTAGGACTTCTGCTCTGGGTGTGCTACTTTGCCCTAGAGCTGAAAGGCACAACGTGCAGGCTTCTTTCCAAAGGGCGAGTTGGGCCCCACAGCATCTTGCTTCCAGCTCTTTGGGAAGCTAAGAAACAACTCGCTCTGCACAGTGCTCTTACAGCCTAGTGGGAACATCTCTTCCAAAGGCCTGTGAAACGCAGTTTCTTTGCAGGCCTGATCTGGCTGAAGTAGGACTTCTGCTCTGGGTGTGCTACTTTGCCCTAGAGCTGAAAGGCACAACGTGCAGGCTTCTTTCCAAAGGGCGAGTTGGGCCCCACAGCATCTTGCTTCCAGCTCTTTGCGAAGCTAAGAAACAACTCGCTCTGCACAGTGCTCTTACAGCCTAGTTGGAACATCTCTTCCAAAGGCCTGTGAAACGCAGTTTCTTTGCAGGCCTGATCTGGCTGAAGTAGGACTTCTGCTCTGGGTGTGCTACTTTGCCCTAGAGCTGAAAGGCACAACGTGCAGGCTTCTTTCCAAAGGGCGAGTTGGGCCCCACAGCATCTTGCTTCCAGCTCTTTGGGAAGCTAAGAAACAACTCGCTCTGCACAGTGCTCTTACAGCCTACCGGGAACATGTCTTCCAAAGGCCTGTGAAACGCAGTTTCTTTGCAGGCCTGATCTGGCTGAAGTAGGACTTCTGCTCTGGGTGTGCTACTTTGCCCTAGAGCTGAAAGGCACAACGTGCAGGCTTCTTTCCAGAGGGCGAGTTCGGCCCCACAGCATCTTGCTTCCAGCTCTTTGGGAAGCTAAGAAACAACTCGCTCTGCACAGTGCTCTTACAGCCTACCGGGAACATGTCTTCCAAAGGCCTGTGAAACGCAGTTTCTTTGCAGGCCTGATCTGGCTGAAGTAGGACTTCTGCTCTGGGTGTGCTACTTTGCCCTAGAGCTGAAAGGCACAACGTGCAGGCTTCTTTCCAAAGGGCGAGTTCGGCCCCACAGCATCTTGCTTCCAGCTCTTTGGGAAGCTAAGAAACAACTCGCTCTGCACAGTGCTCTTACAGCCTACCGGGAACATGTCTTCCAAAGGCCTGTGAAACGCAGTTTCTTTGCAGGCCTGATCTGGCTGAAGTAGGACTTCTGCTCTGGGTGTGCTACTTTGCCCTAGAGCTGAAAGGCACAACGTGCAGGCTTCTTTCCAAAGGGCGAGTTGGGCCCCACAGCATCTTGCTTCCAGCTCTTTGGGAAGCTAAGAAACAACTCGCTCTGCACAGTGCTCTTTCAGCCTAGTGGGAACATCTCTTCCAAAGGCCTGTGAAACGCAGTTTCTTTGCAGGCCTGATCTGGCTGAAGTAGGACTTCTGCTCTGGGTGTGCTACTTTGCCCTAGAGCTGAAAGGCACAACGTGCAGGCTTCTTTCCAAAGGGCGAGTTGGGCCCCACAGCATCTTGCTTCCAGCTCTTTGCGAAGCTAAGAAACAACTCGCTCTGCACAGTGCTCTTACAGCCTACGGGGAACATGTCTTCCAAAGGCCTGTGAAACGCAGTTTCTTTGCAGGCCTGATCTGGCTGAAGTAGGACTTCTGCTCTGGGTGTGCTACTTTGCCCTAGAGCTGAAAGGCACAACGTGCAGGCTTCTTTCCAAAGGGCGAGTTGGGCCCCACAGCATCTTGCTTCCAGCTCTTTGCGAAGCTAAGAAACAACTCGCTCTGCACAGTGCTCTTACAGCCTAGTTGGAACATCTCTTCCAAAGGCCTGTGAAACGCAGTTTCTTTGCAGGCCTGATCTGGCTGAAGTAGGACTTCTGCTCTGGGTGTGCTACTTTGCCCTAGAGCTGAAAGGCACAACGTGCAGGCTTCTTTCCAAAGGGCGAGTTGGGCCCCACAGCATCTTGCTTCCAGCTCTTTGGGAAGCTAAGAAACAACTCGCTCTGCACAGTGCTCTTACAGCCTACCGGGAACATGTCTTCCAAAGGCCTGTGAAACGCAGTTTCTTTGCAGGCCTGATCTGGCTGAAGTAGGACTTCTGCTCTGGGTGTGCTACTTTGCCCTAGAGCTGAAAGGCACAACGTGCAGGCTTCTTTCCAAAGGGCGAGTTCGGCCCCACAGCATCTTGCTTCCAGCTCTTTGGGAAGCTAAGAAACAACTCGCTCTGCACAGTGCTCTTACAGCCTACCCGGAATATCTCTTCCAAAGGCCTGTGAAACGCAGTTTCTTTGCAGGCCTGATCTGGCTGAAGTAGGACTTCTGCTCTGGGTGTGCTACTTTGCCCTAGAGCTGAAAGGCACAACGTGCAGGCTTCTTTCCAAAGGGCGAGTTGGGCCCCACAGCATCTTGCTTCCAGCTCTTTGGGAAGCTAAGAAACAACTCGCTCTGCACAGTGCTCTTACAGCCTACCGGGAACATGTCTTCCAAAGGCCTGTGAAACGCAGTTTCTTTGCAGGCCTGATCTGGCTGAAGTAGGACTTCTGCTCTGGGTGTGCTACTTTGCCCTAGAGCTGAAAGGCACAACGTGCAGGCTTCTTTCCAAAGGGCGAGTTGGGCCCCACAGCATCTTGCTTCCAGCTCTTTGGGAAGCTAAGAAACAACTCGCTCTGCACAGTGCTCTTACAGCCTACCGGGAACATGTCTTCCAAAGGCCTGTGAAACGCAGTTTCTTTGCAGGCCTGATCTGGCTGAAGTAGGACTTCTGCTCTTGGTGTGCTACTTTGCCCTAGAGCTGAAAGGCACAACGTGCAGGCTTCTTTCCAAAGGGCGAGTTGGGCCCCACAGCATCTTGCTTCCAGCTCTTTGCGAAGCTAAGAAACAACTCGCTCTGCACAGTGCTCTTACAGCCTAGTTGGAACATCTCTTCCAAAGGCCTGTGAAACGCAGTTTCTTTGCAGGCCTGATCTGGCTGAAGTAGGACTTCTGCTCTGGGTGTGCTACTTTGCCCTAGAGCTGAAAGGCACAACGTGCAGGCTTCTTTCCAAAGGGCGAGTTGGGCCCCACAGCATCTTGCTTCCAGCTCTTTGGGAAGCTAAGAAACAACTCGCTCTGCACAGTGCTCTTACAGCCTACCGGGAACATGTCTTCCAAAGGCCTGTGAAACGCAGTTTCTTTGCAGGCCTGATCTGGCTGAAGTAGGACTTCTGCTCTGGGTGTGCTACTTTGCCCTAGAGCTGAAAGGCACAACGTGCAGGCTTCTTTCCAAAGGGCGAGTTGGGCCCCACAGCATCTTGCTTCCAGCTCTTTGGGAAGCTAAGAAACAACTCGCTCTGCACAGTGCTCTTACAGCCTACCGGGAACATGTCTTCCAATGGCCTGTGAAACGCAGTTTCTTTGCAGGCCTGATCTGGCTGAAGTAGGACTTCTGCTCTGGGTGTGCTACTTTGCCCTAGAGCTGAAAGGCACAACGTGCAGGCTTCTTTGAAAAGGGCGAGTTCGGCCCCACAGCATCTTGCTTCCAGCTCTTTGGGAAGCTAAGAAACAACTCGCTCTGCACAGTGCTCTTACAGCCTACCGGGAACATGTCTTCCAAAGGCCTGTGAAACGCAGTTTCTTTGCAGGCCTGATCTGGCTGAAGTAGGACTTCTGCTCTGGGTGTGCTAATTTGCCCTAGAGCTGAAAGGCACAACGTGCAGGCTTCTTACCAAAGGGCGAGTTGGGCCCCACAGCATCTTGCTTCCAGCTCTTTGGGAAGCTAAGAAACAACTCGCTCTGCACAGTGCTCTTACAGCCTATTGGGAACATGTCTTCCAAAGGCCTGTGAAACGCAGTTTCTTTGCAGGCCTGATCTGGCTGAAGTAAGACTTCTGCTCTGGGTGTGCTACTTTGCCCTAGAGCTGAAAGGCACAACGTGCAGGCTTCTTTCCAAAGGGCGAGTTGGGCCCCACAGCATCTTGCTTCCAGCTCTTTGGGAAGCTAAGAAACAACTCGCTCTGCACAGTGCTCTTACAGCCTACGGGGAACATGTCTTCCAAAGGCCTGTGAAACGCAGTTTCTTTGCAGGCCTGATCTGGCTGAAGTAGGACTTCTGCTCTGGGTGTGCTACTTTGCCCTAGAGCTGAAAGGCACAACGTGCAGGCTTCTTTCCAAAGGCGAGTTGGGCCCCACAGCATCTTGCTTCCAGCTCTTTGGGAAGCTAAGAAACAACTCGCTCTGCACAGTGCTCTTACAGCCTACCGGGAACATGTCTTCCAAAGGCCTGTGAAACGCAGTTTCTTTGCAGGCCTGATCTGGCTGAAGTAGGACTTCTGCTCTGGGTGTGCTACTTTGCCCTAGAGCTGAAAGGCACAACGTGCAGGCTTCTTTCCAAAGGGCGAGTTGGGCCCCACAGCATCTTGCTTCCAGCTCTTTGGGAAGCTAAGAAACAACTCGCTCTGCACAGTGCTCTTACAGCCTACCGGGAACATGTCTTCCAAAGGCCTGTGAAACGCAGTTTCTTTGCAGGCCTGATCTGGCTGAAGTAGGACTTCTGCTCTGGGTGTGCTACTTTGCCCTAGAGCTGAAAGGCACAACGTGCAGGCTTCTTTCCAAAGGGCGAGTTGGGCCCCCCAGCATCTTGCTTCCAGCTCTTTGGGAAGCTAAGAAACAACTCGCTCTGCACAGTGCTCTTACAGCCTAGTGGGAACATCTCTTCCAAAGGCCTGTGAAACGCAGTTTCTTTGCAGGCCTGATCTGGCTGAAGTAGGACTTCTGCTCTGGGTGTGCTACTTTGCCCTAGAGCTGAAAGGCACAACGTGCAGGCTTCTTTCCAAAGGGCGAGTTGGGCCCCACAGCATCTTGCTTCCAGCTCTTTGCGAAGCTAAGAAACAACTCGCTCTGCACAGTGCTCTTACAGCCTAGTGGGAACATCTCTTCCAAAGGCCTGTGAAACGCAGTTTCTTTGCAGGCCTGATCTGGCTGAAGTAGGACTTCTGCTCTGGGTGTGCTACTTTGCCCTAGAGCTGAAAGGCACAACGTGCAGGCTTCTTTCCAAAGGGCGAGTTCGGCCCCACAGCATCTTGCTTCCAGCTCTTTGGGAAGCTAAGAAACAACTCGCTCTGCACAGTGCTCTTACAGCCTACCGGGAACATGTCTTCCAAAGGCCTGTGAAACGCAGTTTCTTTGCAGGCCTGATCTGGCTGAAGTAGGACTTCTGCTCTGGGTGTGCTACTTTGCCCTAGAGCTGAAAGGCACAACGTGCAGGCTTCTTTCCAAAGGGCGAGTTGGGCCCCACAGCATCTTGCTTCCAGCTCTTTGGGAAGCTAAGAAACAACTCGCTCTGCACAGTGCTCTTACAGCCTAGTGGGAACATCTCTTCCAAAGGCCTGTGAAACGCAGTTTCTTTGCAGGCCTGATCTGGCTGAAGTAGGACTTCTGCTCTGGGTGTGCTACTTTGCCCTAGAGCTGAAAGGCACAACGTGCAGGCTTCTTTCCAAAGGGCGAGTTGGGCCCCACAGCATCTTGCTTCCAGCTCTTTGCGAAGCTAAGAAACAACTCGCTCTGCACAGTGCTCATACAGCCTAGTGGGAACATCTCTTCCAAAGTCCTGTGAAACGCAGTTTCTTTGCAGGCCTGATCTGGCTGAAGTAGGACTTCTGCTCTGGGTGTGCTACTTTGCCCTAGAGCTGAAAGGCACAACGTGCAGGCTTCTTTCCAAAGGGCGAGTTGGGCCCCACAGCATCTTGCTTCCAGCTCTTTGGGAAGCTAAGAAACAACTCGCTCTGCACAGTGCTCTTACAGCCTACGGGGAACATGTCTTCCAAAGGCCTGTGAAACGCAGTTTCTTTGCAGGCCTGATCTGGCTGAAGTAGGACTTCTGCTCTGGGTGTGCTACTTTGCCCTAGAGCTGAAAGGCACAACGTGCAGGCTTCTTTCCAAAGGGCGAGTTGGGCCCCACAGCATCTTGCTTCCAGCTCTTTGGGAAGCAAAGAAACAACTCGCTCTGCACAGTGCTCTTACAGCTTACCGGGAACATGTCTTCCAAAGGCCTGTGAAACGCAGTTTCTTTGCAGGCCTGATCTGGCTGAAGTAGGACTTCTGCTCTGGGTGTGCTACTTTGCCCTAGAGCTGAAAGGCACAACGTGCAGGCTTCTTTCCAAAGGGCGAGTTGGGCCCCACAGCATCTTGCTTCCAGCTCTTTGGGAAGCTAAGAAACAACTCGCTCTGCACAGTGCTCTTACAGCCTACCGGGAACATGTCTTCCAAAGGCCTGTGAAACGCAGTTTCTTTGCAGGCCTGATCTGGCTGAAGTAGGACTTCTGCTCTGGGTGTGCTACTTTGCCCTAGAGCTGAAAGGCACAACGTGCAGGCTTCTTTCCAAAGGGCGAGTTGGGCCCCACAGCATCTTGCTTCCAGCTCTTTGGGAAGCTAAGAAACAACTCGCTCTGCACAGTGCTCTTACAGCCTACCCGGAATATCTCTTCCAAAGGCCTGTGAAACGCAGTTTCTTTGCAGGCCTGATCTGGCTGAAGTAGGACTTCTGCTCTGGGTGTGCTACTTTGCCCTAGAGCTGAAAGGCACAACGTGCAGGCTTCTTTCCAAAGGGCGAGTTGGGCCCCACAGCATCTTGCTTCCAGCTCTTTGGGAAGCTAAGAAACAACTCGCTCTGCACAGTGCTCTTACAGCCTACCGGGAACATGTCTTCCAAAGGCCTGTGAAACGCAGTTTCTTTGCAGGCCTGATCTGGCTGAAGTAGGACTTCTGCTCTGGGTGTGCTACTTTGCCCTAGAGCTGAAAGGCACAACGTGCAGGCTTCTTTCCAAAGGTCGAGTTGGGCCCCACAGCATCTTGCTTCCAGCTCTTTGGGAAGCTAAGAAACAACTCGCTCTGCACAGTGCTCTTACAGCCTATTGGGAACATGTCTTCCAAAGGCCTGTGAAACGCAATTTCTGTGCAGGCCTGATCTGGCTGAAGTAAGACTTCTGCTCTGGGTGTGCTACTTTGCCCTAGAGCTGAAAGGCACAACGTGCAGGCTTCTTTCCAAAGGGCGAGTTGGGCCCCACAGCATCTTGCTTCCAGCTCTTTGGGAAGCTAAGAAACAACTCGCTCTGCACAGTGCTCTTACAGCCTACGGGGAACATCTCTTCCAAAGGCCTGTGAAACGCAGTTTCTTTGCAGGCCTGATCTGGCTGAAGTAGGACTTCTGCTCTGGGTGTGCTACTTTGCCCTAGAGCTGAAAGGCACAACGTGCAGGCTTCTTTCCAAAGGGCGAGTTCGGCCCCACAGCATCTTGCTTCCAGCTCTTTGGGAAGCTAAGAAACAACTCGCTCTGCACAGTGCTCTTACAGCCTACCGGGAACATGTCTTCCAAAGGCCTGTGAAACGCAGTTTCTTTGCAGGCCTGATCTGGCTGAAGTAGGACTTCTGCTCTGGGTGTGCTACTTTGCCCTAGAGCTGAAAGGCACAACGTGCAGGCTTCTTTCCAAAGGGCGAGTTCGGCCCCACAGCATCTTGCTTCCAGCTCTTTGGGAAGCTAAGAAACAACTCGCTCTGCACAGTGCTCTTCCAGCCTACCGGGAACATGTCTTCCAAAGGCCTGTGAAACGCAGTTTCTTTGCAGGCCTGATCTGGCTGAAGTAGGACTTCTGCTCTGGGTGTGCTACTTTGCCCTAGAGCTGAAAGGCACAACGTGCAGGCTTCTTTCCAAAGGGCGAGTTGGGCCCCACAGCATCTTGCTTCCAGCTCTTTGGGAAGCTAAGAAACAACTCGCTCTGCACAGTGCTCTTACAGCCTACCGGGAACATCTCTTCCAAAGGCCTGTGAAACGCAGTTTCTTTGCAGGCCTGATCTGGCTGAAGTAGGACTTCTGCTCTGGGTGTGCTACTTTGCCCTAGAGCTGAAAGGCACAACGTGCAGGCTTCTTTCCAAAGGGCGAGTTGGGCCCCACAGCATCTTGCTTCCAGCTCTTTGGGAAGCTAAGAAACAACTCGCTCTGCACAGTGCTCTTACAGCCTACCGGGAACATCTCTTCCAAAGGCCTGTGAAACGCAGTTTCTTTGCAGGCCTGATCTGGCTGAAGTAGGACTTCTGCTCTGGGTGTGCTACTTTGCCCTAGAGCTGAAAGGCACAACGTGCAGGCTTCTTTCCAAAGGGCGAGTTGGGCCCCACAGCATCTTGCTTCCAGCTCTTTGGGAAGCTAAGAAACAACTCGCTCTGCACAGTGCTCTTACAGCCTACCGGGAACATGTCTTCCAAAGGCCTGTGAAACGCAGTTTCTTTGCAGGCCTGATCTGCCTGAAGTAGGACTTCTGCTCTGGGTGTGCTACTTTGCCCTAGAGCTGAAAGGCACAACGTGCAGGCTTCTTTCCAAAGGGCGAGTTGGGCCCCACAGCATCTTGCTTCCAGCTCTTTGGGAAGCTAAGAAACAACTCGCTCTGCACAGTGCTCTTACAGCCTACCGGGAACATGTCTTCCAAAGGCCTGTGAAACGCAGTTTCTTTGCAGGCCTGATCTGGCTGAAGTAGGACTTCTGCTCTGGGTGTGCTACTTTGCCCTAGAGCTGAAAGGCACAACGTGCAGGCTTCTTACCAAAGGGCGAGTTGGGCCCCACAGCATCTTGCTTCCAGCTCTTTGGGAAGCTAAGAAACAACTCGCTCTGCACAGTGCTCTTACAGCCTATTGGGAACATGTCTTCCAAAGGCCTGTGAAACGCAGTTTCTTTGCAGGCCTGATCTGGCTGAAGTAGGACTTCTGCTCTGGGTGTGCTACTTTGCCCTAGAGCTGAAAGGCACAACGTGCAGGCTTCTTTCCAAAGGGCGAGTTGGGCCCCACAGCATCTTGCTTCCAGCTCTTTGGGAAGCTAAGAAACAACTCGCTCTGCACAGTGCTCTTACAGCCTAGGGGGAACATCTCTTCCAAAGGCCTGTGAAACGCAGTTTCTTTGCAGGCCTGATCTGGCTGAAGTAGGACTTCTGCTCTGGGTGTGCTACTTTGCCCTAGAGCTGAAAGGCACAACGTGCAGGCTTCTTTCCAAAGGCGAGTTGGGCCCCACAGCATCTTGCTTCCAGCTCTTTGGGAAGCTAAGAAACAACTCGCTCTGCACAGTGCTCTTACAGCCTACCGGGAACATGTCTTCCAAAGGCCTGTGAAACGCAGTTTCTTTGCAGGCCTGATCTGGCTGAAGTAGGACTTCTGCTCTGGGTGTGCTACTTTGCCCTAGAGCTGAAAGGCACAACGTGCAGGCTTCTTTCCAAAGGGCGAGTTCGGCCCCACAGCATCTTGCTTCCAGCTCTTTGGGAAGCTAAGAAACAACTCGCTCTGCACAGTGCTCTTACAGCCTACCCGAAATATCTCTTCCAAAGGCCTGTGAAACGCAGTTTCTTTGCAGGCCTGATCTGGCTGAAGTAGGACTTCTGCTCTGGGTGTGCTACTTTGCCCTAGAGCTGAAAGGCACAACGTGCAGGCTTCTTTCCAAAGGGCGAGTTGGGCCCCACAGCATCTTGCTTCCAGCTCTTTGGGAAGCTAAGAAACAACTCGCTCTGCACAGTGCTCTTACAGCCTACCGGGAACATGTCTTCCAAAGGCCTGTGAAACGCAGTTTCTTTGCAGGCCTGATCTGGCTGAAGTAGGACTTCTGCTCTGGGTGTGCTACTTTGCCCTAGAGCTGAAAGGCACAACGTGCAGGCTTCTTTCCAAAGGGCGAGTTGGGCCCCACAGCATCTTGCTTCCAGCTCTTTGGGAAGCTAAGAAACAACTCGCTCTGCACAGTGCTCTTACAGCCTATTGGGAACATGTCTTCCAAAGGCCTGTGATACGCAATTTCTGTGCAGGCCTGATCTGGCCGAAGTAAGACTTCTGCTCTGGGTGTGCTACTTTGCCCTAGAGCTGAAAGGCACAACGTGCAGGCTTCTTTCCAAAGGGCGAGTTGGGCCCCACAGCATCTTGCTTCCAGCTCTTTGGGAAGCTAAGAAACAACTCGCTCTGCACAGTGCTCTTACAGCCTACGGGGAACATCTCTTCCAAAGGCCTGTGAAACGCAGTTTCTTTGCAGGCCTGATCTGGCTGAAGTAGGACTTCTGCTCTGGGTGTGCTACTTTGCCCTAGAGCTGAAAGGCACAACGTGCAGGCTTCTTTCCAAAGGGCGAGTTCGGCCCCACAGCATCTTGCTTCCAGCTCTTTGGGAAGCTAAGAAACAACTCGCTCTGCACAGTGCTCTTACAGCCTACCGGGAACATGTCTTCCAAAGGCCTGTGAAACGCAGTTTCTTTGCAGGCCTGATCTGGCTGAAGTAGGACTTCTGCTCTGGGTGTGCTTCTTTGCCCTAGAGCTGAAAGGCACAACGTGCAGGCTTCTTTCCAAAGGGCGAGTTCGGCCCCACAGCATCTTGCTTCCAGCTCTTTGGGAAGCTAAGAAACAACTCGCTCTGCACAGTGCTCTTCCAGCCTACCGGGAACATGTCTTCCAAAGGCCTGTGAAACGCAGTTTCTTTGCAGGCCTGATCTGGCTGAAGTAGGACTTCTGCTCTGGGTGTGCTACTTTGCCCTAGAGCTGAAAGGCACAACGTGCAGGCTTCTTTCCAAAGGGCGAGTTGGGCCCCACAGCATCTTGCTTCCAGCTCTTTGGGAAGCTAAGAAACAACTCGCTCTGCACAGTGCTCTTACAGCCTACCGGGAACATCTCTTCCAAAGGCCTGTGAAACGCAGTTTCTTTGCAGGCCTGATCTGGCTGAAGTAGGACTTCTGCTCTGGGTGTGCTACTTTGCCCTAGAGCTGAAAGGCACAACGTGCAGGCTTCTTTCCAAAGGGCGAGTTGGGCCCCACAGCATCTTGCTTCCAGCTCTTTGCGAAGCTAAGAAACAACTCGCTCTGCACAGTGCTCTTACAGCCTACCGGGAACATGTCTTCCAAAGGCCTGTGAAACGCAGTTTCTTTGCAGGCCTGATCTGGCTGAATTAGGACTTCTGCTCTGGGTGTGCTACTTTGCCCTAGAGCTGAAAGGCACAACGTGCAGGCTTCTTTCCAAAGGGCGAGTTGGGCCCCACAGCATCTTGCTTCCAGCTCTTTGGGAAGCTAAGAAACAACTCGCTCTGCACAGTGCTCTTACAGCCTACCGGGAACATGTCTTCCAAAGGCCTGTGAAACGCAGTTT
Organism: Equus caballus; assembly: GCF_041296265.1. Taxonomy (NCBI): domain Eukaryota; kingdom Metazoa; phylum Chordata; class Mammalia; order Perissodactyla; family Equidae; genus Equus; species Equus caballus. The sequence continues at coordinate 26,937,685 of NC_091687.1, forward strand.
CTTTGCAGGCCTGATCTGGCTGAAGTAGGACTTCTGCTCTGGGTGTGCTACTTTGCCCTAGAGCTGAAAGGCACAACGTGCAGGCTTCTTTCCAAAGGGCGAGTTGGGCCCCACAGCATCTTGCTTCCAGCACTTTGGGAAGCTAAGAAACAACTCGCTCTGCACAGTGCTCTTACAGCCTACCGGGAACATGTCTTCCAAAGGCCTGTGAAACGCAGTTTCTGTGCAGGCCTGATCTGGCTGAAGTAGGACTTCTGCTCTGGGTGTGCTACTTTGCGCTAGAGCTGAAAGGCACAACGTGCAGGCTTCTTTCCAAAGGGCGAGTTGGGCCCCACAGCATGTTGCTTCCAGCTCTTTGGGAAGCTAAGAAACAACTCGCTCTGCACAGTGCTCTTACAGCCTAACGGGAACATGTCTTCCAAAGGCCTGTGAAACGCAGTTTCTTTGCAGGCCTGATCTGGCTGAAGTAGGACTTCTGCTCTGGGTGTGCTACTTTGCCCTAGAGCTGAAAGGCACAACGTGCAGGCTTCTTTCCAAAGGGCGAGTTGGGCCCCACAGCATCTTGCTTCCAGCTCTTTGGGAAGCTAAGAAACAACTCGCTCTGCACAGTGCTCTTACAGCCTACCGGGAACATCTCTTCCAAAGGCCTGTGAAACGCAGTTTCTTTGCAGGCCTGATCTGGCTGAAGTAGGACTTCTGCTCTGGGTGTGCTACTTTGCCCTAGAGCTGAAAGGCACAACGTGCAGGCTTCTTTCCAAAGGGCGAGTTGGGCCCCACAGCATCTTGCTTCCAGCTCTTTGGGAAGCTAAGAAACAACTCGCTCTGCACAGTGCTCTTACAGCCTACCGGGAACATCTCTTCCAAAGGCCTGTGAAACGCAGTTTCTTTGCAGGCCTGATCTGGCTGAAGTAGGACTTCTGCTCTGGGTGTGCTACTTTGCCCTAGAGCTGAAAGGCACAACGTGCAGGCTTCTTTCCAAAGGGCGAGTTGGGCCCCACAGCATCTTGCTTCCAGCTCTTTGCGAAGCTAAGAAACAACTCGCTCTGCACAGTGCTCTTACAGCCTACCGGGAACATGTCTTCCAAAGGCCTGTGAAACGCAGTTTCTTTGCAGGCCTGATCTGGCTGAAGTAGGACTTCTGCTCTGGGTGTGCTACTTTGCCCTAGAGCTGAAAGGCACAACGTGCAGGCTTCTTTCCAAAGGGCGAGTTGGGCCCCACAGCATCTTGCTTCCAGCTCTTTGGGAAGCTAAGAAACAACTCGCTCTGCACAGTGCTCTTACAGCCTACCGGGAACATGTCTTCCAAAGGCCTGTGAAACGCAGTTTCTTTGCAGGCCTGATCTGGCTGAAGTAGGACTTCTGCTCTGGGTGTGCTACTTTGCCCTAGAGCTGAAAGGCACAACGTGCAGGCTTCTTTCCAAAGGGCGAGTTGGGCCCCACAGCATCTTGCTTCCAGCACTTTGGGAAGCTAAGAAACAACTCGCTCTGCACAGTGCTCTTACAGCCTACCGGGAACATGTCTTCCAAAGGCCTGTGAAACGCAGTTTCTGTGCAGGCCTGATCTGGCTGAAGTAGGACTTCTGCTCTGGGTGTGCTACTTTGCGCTAGAGCTGAAAGGCACAACGTGCAGGCTTCTTTCCAAAGGGCGAGTTGGGCCCCACAGCATGTTGCTTCCAGCTCTTTGGGAAGCTAAGAAACAACTCGCTCTGCACAGTGCTCTTACAGCCTAACGGGAACATGTCTTCCAAAGGCCTGTGAAACGCAGTTTCTTTGCAGGCCTGATCTGGCTGAAGTAGGACTTCTGCTCTGGGTGTGCTACTTTGCCCTAGAGCTGAAAGGCACAACGTGCAGGCTTCTTTCCAAAGGGCGAGTTGGGCCCCACAGCATCTTGCTTCCAGCTCTTTGGGAAGCTAAGAAACAACTCGCTCTGCACAGTGCTCTTACAGCCTACCGGGAACATGTCTTCCAAAGGCCTGTGAAATGCAGTTTCTTTGCAGGCCTGATCTGGCTGAAGTAGGACTTCTGCTCTGGGTGTGCTACTTTGCCCTAGAGCTGAAAGGCACAACGTGCAGGCTTCTTTCCAAAGGGCGAGTTCGGCCCCACAGCATCTTGCTTCCAGCTCTTTGGGAAGCTAAGAAACAACTCGCTCTGCACAGTGCTCTTCCAGCCTACCGGGAACATGTCTTCCAAAGGCCTGTGAAACGCAGTTTCTTTGCAGGCCTGATCTGGCTGAAGTAGGACTTCTGCTCTGGGTGTGCTACTTTGCCCTAGAGCTGAAAGGCACAACGTGCAGGCTTCTTTCCAAAGGGCGAGTTGGGCCCCACAGCATCTTGCTTCCAGCTCTTTGGGAAGCTAAGAAACAACTCGCTCTGCACAGTGCTCTTACAGCCTACCGGGAACATCTCTTCCAAAGGCCTGTGAAACGCAGTTTCTTTGCAGGCCTGATCTGGCTGAAGTAGGACTTCTGCTCTGGGTGTGCTACTTTGCCCTAGAGCTGAAAGGCACAACGTGCAGGCTTCTTTCCAAAGGGCGAGTTGGGCCCCACAGCATCTTGCTTCCAGCTCTTTGGGAAGCTAAGAAACAACTCGCTCTGCACAGTGCTCTTACAGCCTACCGGGAACATGTCTTCCAAAGGCCTGTGAAACGCAGTTTCTTTGCAGGCCTGATCTGGCTGAAGTAGGACTTCTGCTCTGGGTGTGCTACTTTGCGCGAGAGCTGAAAGGCACAACGTGCAGGCTTCTTTCCAAAGGGCGAGTTGGGCCCCACAGCATCTTGCTTCCAGCTCTTTGGGAAGCTAAGAAACAACTCGCTCTGCACAGTGCTCTTACAGCCTAACGGGAACATGTCTTCCAAAGGCCTGTGAAACGCAGTTTCTTTGCAGGCCTGATCTGGCTGAAGTAGGACTTCTGCTCTGGGTGTGCTACTTTGCCCTAGAGCTGAAAGGCACAACGTGCAGGCTTCTTTCCAAAGGGCGAGTTGGGCCCCACAGCATCTTGCTTCCAGCTCTTTGCGAAGCTAAGAAACAACTCGCTCTGCACAGTGCTCTTACAGCCTAGTGGGAACATCTCTTCCAAAGGCCTGTGAAACGCAGTTTCTTTGCAGGCCTGATCTGGCTGAAGTAGGACTTCTGCTCTGGGTGTGCTACTTTGCCCTAGAGCTGAAAGGCACAACGTGCAGGCTTCTTTCCAAAGGGCGAGTTGGGCCCCACAGCATCTTGCTTCCAGCTCTTTGCGAAGCTAAGAAACAACTCGCTCTGCACAGTGCTCTTACAGCCTAGTGGGAACATCTCTTCCAAAGGCCTGTGAAACGCAGTTTCTTTGCAGGCCTGATCTGGCTGAAGTAGGACTTCTGCTCTGGGTGTGCTACTTTGCCCTAGAGCTGAAAGGCACAACGTGCAGGCTCCTTTCCAAAGGGCGAGTTGGGCCCCACAGCATCTTGCTTCCAGCTCTTTGGGAAGCAAAGAAACAACTCGCTCTGCACAGTGCTCTTACAGCTTACCGGGAACATGTCTTCCAAAGGCCTGTGAAACGCAGTTTCTTTGCAGGCCTGATCTGGCTGAAGTAGGACTTCTGCTCTGGGTGTGCTACTTTGCCCTAGAGCTGAAAGGCACAACGTGCAGGCTTCTTTCCAAAGGGCGAGTTCGGCCCCACAGCATCTTGCTTCCAGCTCTTTGGGAAGCTAAGAAACAACTCGCTCTGCACAGTGCTCTTACAGCCTACCCGGAATATCTCTTCCAAAGGCCTGTGAAACGCAGTTTCTTTGCAGGCCTGATCTGGCTGAAGTAGGACTTCTGCTCTGGGTGTGCTACTTTGCCCTAGAGCTGAAAGGCACAACGTGCAGGCTTCTTTCCAAAGGGCGAGTTGGGCCCCACAGCATCTTGCTTCCAGCTCTTTGGGAAGCTAAGAAACAACTCGCTCTGCACAGTGCTCTTACAGCCTACCGGGAACATGTCTTCCAAAGGCCTGTGAAACGCAGTTTCTTTGCAGGCCTGATCTGGCTGAAGTAGGACTTCTGCTCTGGGTGTGCTACTTTGCCCTAGAGCTGAAAGGCAGAACGTGCAGGCTTCTTTCCAAAGGGCGAGTTGGGCCCCACAGCATCTTGCTTCCAGCTCTTTGGGAAGCTAAGAAACAACTCGCTCTGCACAGTGCTCTTACAGCCTATTGGGAACATGTCTTCCAAAGGCCTGTGAAACGCAATTTCTGTGCAGGCCTGATCTGGCTGAAGTAAGACTTCTGCTCTGGGTGTGCTACTTTGCCCTAGAGCTGAAAGGCACAACGTGCAGGCTTCTTTCCAAAGGGCGAGTTGGGCCCCACAGCATCTTGCTTCCAGCTCTTTGGGAAGCTAAGAAACAACTCGCTCTGCACATTGCTCTTACAGCCTACGGGGAACATCTCTTCCAAAGGCCTGTGCAACGCAGTTTCTTTGCAGGCCTGATCTGGCTGAAGTAGGACTTCTGCTCTGGGTGTGCTACTTTGCCCTAGAGCTGAAAGGCACAACGTGCAGGCTTCTTTCCAAAGGGCGAGTTGGGCCCCACAGCATCTTGCTTCCAGCTCTTTGGGAAGCTAAGAAACAACTCGCTCTGCACAGTGCTCTTACAGCCTACCGGGAACATGTCTTCCAAAGGCCTGTGAAACGCAGTTTCTTTGCAGGCCTGATCTGGCTGAAGTAGGACTTCTGCTCTGGGTGTGCTACTTTGCCCTAGAGCTGAAAGGCACAACGTGCAGGCTTCTTTCCAAAGGGCGAGTTGGGCCCCACAGCATCTTGCTTCCAGCTCTTTGGGAAGCTAAGAAACAACTCGCTCTGCACAGTGCTCTTACAGCCTAGAGGGAACATCTCTTCCAAAGGCCTGTGAAACGCAGTTTCTTTGCAGGCCTGATCTGGCTGAAGTAGGACTTCTGCTCTGGGTGTGCTACTTTGCCCTAGAGCTGAAAGGCACAACGTGCAGGCTTCTTTCCAAAGGGCGAGTTGGGCCCCACAGCATCTTGCTTCCAGCTCTTTGCGAAGCTAAGAAACAACTCGCTCTGCACAGTGCTCTTACAGCCTACCGGGAACATCTCTTCCAAAGGCCTGTGAAACGCAGTTTCTTTGCAGGCCTGATCTGGCTGAAGTAGGACTTCTGCTCTGGGTGTGCTACTTTGCCCTAGAGCTGAAACGCACAATGTGCAGGCTTCTTTCCAAAGGGCGAGTTGGGCCCCACAGCATCTTGCTTCCAGCTCTTTGCGAAGCTAAGAAACAACTCGCTCTGCACAGTGCTCTTACAGCCTACCGGGAACATGTCTTCCAAAGGCCTGTGAAACGCAGTTTCTTTGCAGGCCTGATCTGGCTGAAGTAGGACTTCTGCTCTGGGTGTGCTACTTTGCCCTAGAGCTGAAAGGCACAACGTGCAGGCTTCTTTCCAAAGGGCGAGTTGGGCCCCACAGCATCTTGCTTCCAGCTCTTTGGGAAGCTAAGAAACAACTCGCTCTGCACAGTGCTCTTACAGCCTACCGGGAACATGTCTTCCAAAGGCCTGTGAAACGCAGTTTCTTTGCAGGCCTGATCTGGCTGAAGTAGGACTTCTGCTCTGGGTGTGCTACTTTGCCCTAGAGCTGAAAGGCACAACGTGCAGGCTTCTTTCCAAAGGGCGAGTTGGGCCCCACAGCATCTTGCTTCCAGCTCTTTGGGAAGCTAAGAAACAACTCGCTCTGCACAGTGCTCTTACAGCCTACCGGGAACATGTCTTCCAAAGGCCTGTGAAACGCAGTTTCTTTGCAGGCCTGATCTGGCTGAAGTAGGACTTCTGCTCTGGGTGTGCTACTTTGCCCTAGAGCTGAAAGGCACAACGTGCAGGCTTCTTTCCAAAGGGCGAGTTGGGCCCCACAGCATCTTGCTTCCAGCTCTTTGGGAAGCTAAGAAACAACTCGCTCTGCACAGTGCTCTTACTGCCTACGGGGAACATCTCTTCCAAAGGCCTGTGAAACGCAGTTTCTTTGCAGGCCTGATCTGGCTGAAGTAGGACTTCTGCTCTGGGTGTGCTACTTTGCCCTAGAGCTGAAAGGCACAACGTGCAGGCTTCTTTCCAAAGGGCGAGTTGGGCCCCACAGCATCTTGCTTCCAGCTCTTTGGGAAGCTAAGAAACAACTCGCTCTGCACAGTGCTCTTACAGCCTACCGGGAACATGTCTTCCAAAGGCCTGTGAAACGCAGTTTCTTTGCAGGCCTGATCTGGCTGAAGTAGGACTTCTGCTCTGGGTGTGCTACTTTGCGCTAGAGCTGAGAGGCACAACGTGCAGGCTTCTTTCCAAAGGGCGAGTTGGGCCCCACAGCATCTTGCTTCCAGCTCTTTGGGAAGCAAAGAAACAACTCGCTCTGCACAGTGCTCTTACAGCTTACCGGGAACATGTCTTCCAAAGGCCTGTGAAACGCAGTTTCTTTGCAGGCCTGATCTGGCTGAAGTAGGACTTCTGCTCTGGGTGTGCTACTTTGCCCTAGAGCTGAAAGGCACAACGTGCAGGCTTCTTTCCAAAGGGCGAGTTCGGCCCCACAGCATCTTGCTTCCAGCTCTTTGGGAAGCTAAGAAACAACTCGCTCTGCACAGTGCTCTTACAGCCTACCCGGAATATCTCTTCCAAAGGCCTGTGAAACGCAGTTTCTTTGCAGGCCTGATCTGGCTGAAGTAGGACTTCTGCTCTGGGTGTGCTACTTTGCCCTAGAGCTGAAAGGCACAACGTGCAGGCTTCTTTCCAAAGGGCGAGTTGGGCCCCACAGCATCTTGCTTCCAGCTCTTTGGGAAGCTAAGAAACAACTCGCTCTGCACAGTGCTCTTACAGCCTAACGGGAACATGTCTTCCAAAGGCCTGTGAAACGCAGTTTCTTTGCAGGCCTGATCTGGCTGAAGTAGGACTTCTGCTCTGGGTGTGCTACTTTGCCCTAGAGCTGAAAGGCACAACGTGCAGGCTTCTTTCCAAAGGGCGAGTTGGGCCCCACAGCATCTTGCTTCCAGCTCTTTGGGAAGCTAAGAAACAACTCGCTCTGCACAGTGCTCTTACAGCCTACCGGGAACATGTCTTCCAAAGGCCTGTGAAACGCAGTTTCTTTGCAGGCCTGATCTGGCTGAAGTAGGACTTCTGCTCTGGGTGTGCTACTTTGCCCTAGAGCTGAAAGGCACAACGTGCAGGCTTCTTTCCAAAGGGCGAGTTGGGCCCCACAGCATCTTGCTTCCAGCTCTTTGCGAAGCTAAGAAACAACTCGCTCTGCACAGTGCTCTTACAGCCTACCGGGAACATCTATTCCAAAGGCCTGTGAAACGCAGTTTCTTTGCAGGCCTGATCTGGCTGAAGTAGGACTTCTGCTCTGGGTGTGCTACTTTGCCCTAGAGCTGAAAGGCACAACGTGCAGGCTTCTTTCCAAAGGGCGAGTTGGGCCCCACAGCATCTTGCTTCCAGCTCTTTGGGAAGCAAAGAAACAACTCGCTCTGCACAGTGCTCTTACAGCTTACCGGGAACATGTCTTCCAAAGGCCTGTGAAACGCAGTTTCTTTGCAGGCCTGATCTGGCTGAAGTAGGACTTCTGCTCTGGGTGTGCTACTTTGCCCTAGAGCTGAAAGGCACAACGTGCAGGCTTCTTTCCAAAGGGCGAGTTGGGCCCCACAGCATCTTGCTTCCAGCTCTTTGGGAAGCTAAGAAACAACTCGCTCTGCACAGTGCTCTTACAGCCTATTGGGAACATGTCTTCCAAAGGCCTGTGAAACGCAATTTCTGTGCAGGCCTGATCTGGCTGAAGTAAGACTTCTGCTCTGGGTGTGCTACTTTGCCCTAGAGCTGAAAGGCACAACGTGCAGGCTTCTTTCCAAAGGGCGAGTTGGGCCCCACAGCATCTTGCTTCCAGCTCTTTGGGAAGCTAAGAAACAACTCGCTCTGCACAGTGCTCTTACAGCCTACCGGGAACATGTCTTCCAAAGGCCTGTGAAACGCAGTTTCTTTGCAGGCCTGATCTGGCTGAAGTAGGACTTCTGCTCTGGGTGTGCTACTTTGCCCTAGAGCTGAAAGGCACAACGTGCAGGCTTCTTTCCAAAGGGCGAGTTGGGCCCCACAGCATCTTGCTTCCAGCTCTTTGGGAAGCTAAGAAACAACTCGCTCTGCACAGTGCTCTTACAGCCTACCGGGAACATGTCTTCCAAAGGCCTGTGAAACGCAGTTTCTTTGCAGGCCTGATCTGGCTGAAGTAGGACTTCTGCTCTGGGTGTGCTACTTTGCCCTAGAGCTGAAAGGCACAACGTGCAGGCTTCTTTCCAAAGGGCGAGTTGGGCCCCACAGCATCTTGCTTCCAGCTCTTTGGGAAGCTAAGAAACAACTCGCTCTGCACAGTGCTCTTACAGCCTACCGGGAACATCTCTTCCAAAGGCCTGTGAAACGCAGTTTCTTTGCAGGCCTGATCTGGCTGAAGTAGGACTTCTGCTCTGGGTGTGCTACTTTGCCCTAGAGCTGAAAGGCACAACGTGCAGGCTTCTTTCCAAAGGGCGAGTTGGGCCCCACAGCATCTTGCTTCCAGCTCTTTGGGAAGCTAAGAAACAACTCGCTCTGCACAGTGCTCTTAAAGCCTAGTGGGACCATCTCTTCCAAAGGCCTGTGAAACGCAGTTTCTTTGCAGGCCTGATCTGGCTGAAGTAGGACTTCTGCTCTGGGTGTGCTACTTTGCCCTAGAGCTGAAAGGCACAACGTGCAGGCTTCTTTCCAAAGGGCGAGTTGGGCCCCACAGCATCTTGCTTCCAGCTCTTTGGGAAGCTAAGAAACAACTCGCTCTGCACAGTGCTCTTAAAGCCTAGTGGGACCATCTCTTCCAAAGGCCTGTGAAACGCAGTTTCTTTGCAGGCCTGATCTGGCTGAAGTAGGACTTCTGCTCTGGGTGTGCTACTTTGCCCTAGAGCTGAAAGGCACAACGTGCAGGCTTCTTTCCAAAGGGCGAGTTGGGCCCCACAGCATCTTGCTTCCAGCTCTTTGGGAAGCTAAGAAACAACTCGCTCTGCACAGTGCTCTTACAGCCTACGGGGAACATCTCTTCCAAAGGCCTGTGAAACGCAGTTTCTGTGCAGGCCTGATCTGGCTGAAGTAAGACTTCTGCTCTGGGTGTGCTACTTTGCCCTAGAGCTGAAAGGCACAACGTGCAGGCTTCTTTCCAAAGGGCGAGTTGGGCCCCACAGCATCTTGCTTCCAGCTCTTTGGGAAGCTAAGAAACAACTCGCTCTGCACAGTGCTCTTACAGCCTACGGGGAACATGTCTTCCAAAGGCCTGTGAAACGCAGTTTCTTTGCAGGCCTGATCTGGCTGAAGTAGGACTTCTGCTCTGGGTGTGCTACTTTGCCCTAGAGCTGAAAGGCACAACGTGCAGGCTTCTTTCCAAAGGGCGAGTTGGGCCCCACAGCATCTTGCTTCCAGCTCTTTGGGAAGCTAAGAAACAACTCGCTCTGCACAGTGCTCTTACAGCCTACCGGGAACATGTCTTCCAAAGGCCTGTGAAACGCAGTTTCTTTGCAGGCCTGATCTGGCTGAAGTAGGACTTCTGCTCTGGGTGTGCTACTTTGCCCTAGAGCTGAAAGGCACAACGTGCAGGCTTCTTTCCAAAGGGCGAGTTGGGCCCCACAGCATCTTGCTTCCAGCTCTTTGGGAAGCTAAGAAACAACTCGCTCTGCACAGTGCTCTTACAGCCTACCGGGAACATGTCTTCCAAAGGCCTGTGAAACGCAGTTTCTTTGCAGGCCTGATCTGGCTGAAGTAGGACTTCTGCTCTGGGTGTGCTACTTTGCCCTAGAGCTGAAAGGCACAACGTGCAGGCTTCTTTCCAAAGGGCGAGTTGGGCCCCACAGCATCTTGCTTCCAGCTCTTTGCGAAACTAAGAAACAACTCGCTCTGCACAGTGCTCTTACAGCCTACCGGGAACATGTCTTCCAAAGGCCTGTGAAACGCAGTTTCTTTGCAGGCCTGATCTGGCTGAAGTAGGACTTCTGCTCTGGGTGTGCTACTTTGCCCTAGAGCTGAAAGGCACAACGTGCAGGCTTCTTTCCAAAGGGCGAGTTGGGCCCCACAGCATCTTGCTTCCAGCTCTTTCGGAAGCTAAGAAACAACTCGCTCTGCACAGTGCTCTTACAGCCTACCGGGAACATGCCTTCCAAAGGCCTGTGAAACGCAGTTTCTTTGCAGGCCTGATCTGGCTGAAGTAGGACTTCTGCTCTGGGTGTGCTACTTTGCCCTAGAGCTGAAAGGCACAACGTGCAGGCTTCTTTCCAAAGGGCGAGTTGGGCCCCACAGCATCTTGCTTCCAGCTCTTTGGGAAGCTAAGAAACAACTCGCTCTGCACAGTGCTCTTACAGCCTACCGGGAACATGTCTTCCAAAGGCCTGTGAAACGCAGTTTCTTTGCAGGCCTGATCTGGCTGAAGTAGGACTTCTGCTCTGGGTGTGCTACTTTGCCCTAGAGCTGAAAGGCACAACGTGCAGGCTTCTTTCCAAAGGGCGAGTTGGGCCCCACAGCATCTTGCTTCCAGCTCTTTGGGAAGCTAAGAAACAACTCGCTCTGCACAGTGCTCTTACAGCCTACGGGGAACATGTCTTCCAAAGGCCTGTGAAACGCAGTTTCTTTGCAGGCCTGATCTGGCTGAAGTAGGACTTCTGCTCTGGGTGTGCTACTTTGCCCTAGAGCTGAAAGGCACAACGTGCAGGCTTCTTTCCAAAGGGCGAGTTGGGCCCCACAGCATCTTGCTTCCAGCTCTTTGGGAAGCTAAGAAACAACTCGCTCTGCACTGTGCTCTTACAGCCTACCGGGAACATGTCTTCCAAAGGCCTGTGAAACGCAGTTTCTTTGCAGGCCTGATCTGGCTGAAGTAGAACTTCTGCTCTGGGTGTGCTACTTTGCCCTAGAGCTGAAAGGCACAACGTGCAGGCTTCTTTCCAAAGGGCGAGTTGGGCCCCACAGCATCTTGCTTCCAGCTCTTTGCGAAGCTAAGAAACAACTCGCTCTGCACAGTGCTCTTACAGCCTACGGGGAACATGTCTTCCAAGGCCTGTGAAACGCAGTTTCTTTGCAGGCCTGATCTGGCTGAAGTAGGACTTCTGCTCTGGGTGTGCTACTTTGCCCTAGAGCTGAAAGGCACAACGTGCAGGCTTCTTTCCAAAGGGCGAGTTGGGCCCCACAGCATCTTGCTTCCAGCTCTTTGGGAAGCTAAGAAACAACTCGCTCTGCACAGTGCTCTTACAGCCTACGGGGAACATGTCTTCCAAAGGCCTGTGAAACGCAGTTTCTTTGCAGGCCTGATCTGGCTGAAGTAGGACTTCTGCTCTGGGTGTGCTACTTTGCCCTAGAGCTGAAAGGCACAACGTGCAGGCTTCTTTCCAAAGGGCGAGTTGGGCCCCACAGCATCTTGCTTCCAGCTCTTTGGGAAGCTAAGAAACAACTCGCTCTGCACAGTGCTCTTACAGCCTACCGGGAACATGTCTTCCAAAGGCCTGTGAAACGCAGTTTCTTTGCAGGCCTGATCTGGCTGAAGTAGGACTTCTGCTCTGGGTGTGCTACTTTGCCCTAGAGCTGAAAGGCACAACGTGCAGGCTTCTTTCCAAAGGGCGAGTTGGGCCCCACAGCATCTTGCTTCCAGCTCTTTGGGAAGCTAAGAAACAACTCGCTCTGCACAGTGCTCTTACAGCCTACCGGGAACATGTCTTCCAAAGGCCTGTGAAACGCAGTTTCTTTGCAGGCCTGATCTGGCTGAAGTAGGACTTCTGCTCTGGGTGTGCTACTTTGCCCTAGAGCTGAAAGGCACAACGTGCAGGCTTCTTTCCAAAGGGCGAGTTGGGCCCCACAGCATCTTGCTTCCAGCTCTTTGGGAAGCTAAGAAACAACTCGCTCTGCACAGTGCTCTTACAGCCTACGGGGAACATGTCTTCCAAAGGCCTGTGAAACGCAGTTTCTTTGCAGGCCTGATCTGGCTGAAGTAGGACTTCTGCTCTGGGTGTGCTACTTTGCCCTAGAGCTGAAAGGCACAACGTGCAGGCTTCTTTCCAAAGGGCGAGTTGGGCCCCACAGCATCTTGCTTCCAGCTCTTTGCGAAACTAAGAAACAACTCGCTCTGCACAGTGCTCTTACAGCCTACCGGGAACATGTCTTCCAAAGGCCTGTGAAACGCAGTTTCTTTGCAGGCCTGATCTGGCTGAAGTAGGACTTCTGCTCTGGGTGTGCTACTTTGCCCTAGAGCTGAAAGGCACAACGTGCAGGCTTCTTTCCAAAGGGCGAGTTGGGCCCCACAGCATCTTGCTTCCAGCTCTTTGGGAAGTTAAGAAACAACTCGCTCTGCACAGTGCTCTTACAGCCTACGGGGAACATGTCTTCCAAAGGCCTGTGAAACGCAGTTTCTTTGCAGGCCTGATCTGGCTGAAGTAGGACTTCTGCTCTGGGTGTGCTACTTTGCCCTAGAGCTGAAAGGCACAACGTGCAGGCTTCTTTCCAAAGGGCGAGTTGGGCCCCACAGCATCTTGCTTCCAGCTCTTTGGGAAGCTAAGAAACAACTCGCTCTGCACTGTGCTCTTACAGCCTACCGGGAACATGTCTTCCAAAGGCCTGTGAAACGCAGTTTCTTTGCAGGCCTGATCTGGCTGAAGTAGGACTTCTGCTCTGGGTGTGCTACTTTGCCCTAGAGCTGAAAGGCACAACGTGCAGGCTTCTTTCCAAAGGGCGAGTTGGGCCCCACAGCATCTTGCTTCCAGCTCTTTGGGAAGCTAAGAAACAACTCGCTCTGCACAGTGCTCTTACAGCCTACGGGGAACATCTCTTCCAAAGGCCTGTGAAACGCAGTTTCTTTGCAGGCCTGATCTGGCTGAAGTAGGACTTCTGCTCTGGGTGTGCTACTTTGCCCTAGAGCTGAAAGGCACAACGTGCAGGCTTCTTTCCAAAGGGCGAGTTGGGCCCCACAGCATCTTGCTTCCAGCTCTTTGCGAAGCTAAGAAACAACTCGCTCTGCACAGTGCTCTTACAGCCTACCGGGAACATGTCTTCCAAAGGCCTGTGAAACGCAGTTTCTTTGCAGGCCTGATCTGGCTGAAGTAGGACTTCTGCTCTGGGTGTGCTACTTTGCCCTAGAGCTGAAAGGCACAACGTGCAGGCTTCTTTCCAAAGGGCGAGTTGGGCCCCACAGCATCTTGCTTCCAGCTCTTTGGGAAGCTAAGAAACAACTCGCTCTGCACAGTGCTCTTACAGCCTACCGGGAACATCTCTTCCAAAGGCCTGTGAAACGCAGTTTCTTTGCAGGCCTGATCTGGCTGAAGTAGGACTTCTGCTCTGGGTGTGCTACTTTGCCCTAGAGCTGAAAGGCACAACGTGCAGGCTTCTTTCCAAAGGGCGAGTTGGGCCCCACAGCATCTTGCTTCCAGCTCTTTCGGAAGCTAAGAAACAACTCGCTCTGCACAGTGCTCTTAAAGCCTAGTGGGACCATCTCTTCCAAAGGCCTGTGAAACGCAGTTTCTTTGCAGGCCTGATCTGGCTGAAGTAGGACTTCTGCTCTGGGTGTGCTACTTTGCCCTAGAGCTGAAAGGCACAACGTGCAGGCTTCTTTCCAAAGGGCGAGTTGGGCCCCACAGCATCTTGCTTCCAGCTCTTTGGGAAGCTAAGAAACAACTCGCTCTGCACAGTGCTCTTAAAGCCTAGTGGGACCATCTCTTCCAAAGGCCTGTGAAACGCAGTTTCTTTGCAGGCCTGATCTGGCTGAAGTAGGACTTCTGCTCTGGGTGTGCTACTTTGCCCTAGAGCTGAAAGGCACAACGTGCAGGCTTCTTTCCAAAGGGCGAGTTGGGCCCCACAGCATCTTGCTTCCAGCTCTTTGGGAAGCTAAGAAACAACTCGCTCTGCACAGTGCTCTTACAGCCTACGGGGAACATCTCTTCCAAAGGCCTGTGAAACGCTGATTCTTTGCAGGCCTGATCTGGCTGAAGTAGGACTTCTGCTCTGGGTGTGCTACTTTGCCCTAGAGCTGAAAGGCACAACGTGCAGGCTTCTTTCCAAAGGGCGAGTTGGGCCCCACAGCATCTTGCTTCCAGCTCTTTCGGAAGCTAAGAAACAACTCGCTCTGCACAGTGCTCTTACAGCCTACCGGGAACATGTCTTCCAAAGGCCTGTGAAACGCAGTTTCTTTGCAGGCCTGATCTGGCTGAAGTAGGACTTCTGCTCTGGGTGTGCTACTTTGCCCTAGAGCTGAAAGGCACAACGTGCAGGCTTCTTTCCAAAGGGCGAGTTGGGCCCCACAGCATCTTGCTTCCAGCTCTTTGGGAAGCTAAGAAACAACTCGCTCTGCACAGTGCTCTTACAGCCTATTGGGAACATGTCTTCCAAAGGCCTGTGAAACGCAGTTTCTGTGCAGGCCTGATCTGGCTGAAGTAAGACTTCTGCTCTGGGTGTGCTACTTTGCCCTAGAGCTGAAAGGCACAACGTGCAGGCTTCTTTCCAAAGGGCGAGTTGGGCCCCACAGCATCTTGCTTCCAGCTCTTTGGGAAGCTAAGAAACAACTCGCTCTGCACAGTGCTCTTACAGCCTACGGGGAACATGTCTTCCAAAGGCCTGTGAAACGCAGTTTCTTTGCAGGCCTGATCTGGCTGAAGTAGGACTTCTGCTCTGGGTGTGCTACTTTGCCCTAGAGCTGAAAGGCACAACGTGCAGGCTTCTTTCCAAAGGGCGAGTTGGGCCCCACAGCATCTTGCTTCCAGCTCTTTGGGAAGCTAAGAAACAACTCGCTCTGCACAGTGCTCTTACAGCCTACGGGGAACATGTCTTCCAAAGGCCTGTGAAACGCAGTTTCTTTGCAGGCCTGATCTGGCTGAAGTAGGACTTCTGCTCTGGGTGTGCTACTTTGCCCTAGAGCTGAAAGGCACAACGTGCAGGCTTCTTTCCAAAGGGCGAGTTGGGCCCCACAGCATCTTGCTTCCAGCTCTTTGGGAAGCTAAGAAACAACTCGCTCTGCACAGTGCTCTTACAGCCTACCGGGAACATGTCTTCCAAAGGCCTGTGAAACGCAGTTTCTTTGCAGGCCTGATCTGGCTGAAGTAGGACTTCTGCTCTGGGTGTGCTACTTTGCCCTAGAGCTGAAAGGCACAACGTGCAGGCTTCTTTCCAAAGGGCGAGTTGGGCCCCACAGCATCTTGCTTCCAGCTCTTTGGGAAGCTAAGAAACAACTCGCTCTGCACAGTGCTCTTACAGCCTACCGGGAACATCTCTTCCAAAGGCCTGTGAAACGCAGTTTCTTTGCAGGCCTGATCTGGCTGAAGTAGGACTTCTGCTCTGGGTGTGCTACTTTGCCCTAGAGCTGAAAGGCACAACGTGCAGGCTTCTTTCCAAAGGGCGAGTTGGGCCCCACAGCATCTTGCTTCCAGCTCTTTGGGAAGCTAAGAAACAACTCGCTCTGCACAGTGCTCTTACAGCCTACGGGGAACATGTCTTCCAAAGGCCTGTGAAACGCAGTTTCTTTGCAGGCCTGATCTGGCTGAAGTAGGACTTCTGCTCTGGGTGTGCTACTTTGCCCTAGAGCTGAAAGGCACAACGTGCAGGCTTCTTTCCAAAGGGCGAGTTGGGCCCCACAGCATCTTGCTTCCAGCTCTTTGCGAAACTAAGAAACAACTCGCTCTGCACAGTGCTCTTACAGCCTACCGGGAACATGTCTTCCAAAGGCCTGTGAAACGCAGTTTCTTTGCAGGCCTGATCTGGCTGAAGTAGGACTTCTGCTCTGGGTGTGCTACTTTGCCCTAGAGCTGAAAGGCACAACGTGCAGGCTTCTTTCCAAAGGGCGAGTTGGGCCCCACAGCATCTTGCTTCCAGCTCTTTCGGAAGCTAAGAAACAACTCGCTCTGCACAGTGCTCTTACAGCCTACCGGGAACATGCCTTCCAAAGGCCTGTGAAACGCAGTTTCTTTGCAGGCCTGATCTGGCTGAAGTAGGACTTCTGCTCTGGGTGTGCTACTTTGCCCTAGAGCTGAAAGGCACAACGTGCAGGCTTCTTTCCAAAGGGCGAGTTGGGCCCCACAGCATCTTGCTTCCAGCTCTTTGGGAAGCTAAGAAACAACTCGCTCTGCACAGTGCTCTTACAGCCTACCGGGAACATGTCTTCCAAAGGCCTGTGAAACGCAGTTTCTTTGCAGGCCTGATCTGGCTGAAGTAGGACTTCTGCTCTGGGTGTGCTACTTTGCCCTAGAGCTGAAAGGCACAACGTGCAGGCTTCTTTCCAAAGGGCGAGTTGGGCCCCACAGCATCTTGCTTCCAGCTCTTTGGGAAGCTAAGAAACAACTCGCTCTGATCAGTGCTCTTAAAGCCTAGTGGGACCATCTCTTCCAAAGGCCTGTGAAACGCAGTTTCTTTGCAGGCCTGATCTGGCTGAAGTAGGACTTCTGCTCTGGGTGTGCTACTTTGCCCTAGAGCTGAAAGGCACAACGTGCAGGCTTCTTTCCAAAGGGCGAGTTGGGCCCCACAGCATCTTGCTTCCAGCTCTTTGGGAAGCTAAGAAACAACTCGCTCTGCACAGTGCTCTTACAGCCTACGGGGAACATGTCTTCCAAAGGCCTGTGAAACGCAGTTTCTTTGCAGGCCTGATCTGGCTGAAGTAGGACTTCTGCTCTGGGTGTGCTACTTTGCCCTAGAGCTGAAAGGCACAACGTGCAGGCTTCTTTCCAAAGGGCGAGTTGGGCCCCACAGCATCTTGCTTCCAGCTCTTTGGGAAGCTAAGAAACAACTCGCTCTGCACTGTTCTCTTACAGCCTACCGGGAACATGTCTTCCAAAGGCCTGTGAAACGCAGTTTCTTTGCAGGCCTGATCTGGCTGAAGTAGGACTTCTGCTCTGGGTGTGCTACTTTGCCCTAGAGCTGAAAGGCACAACGTGCAGGCTTCTTTCCAAAGGGCGAGTTGGGCCCCACAGCATCTTGCTTCCAGCTCTTTGGGAAGCTAAGAAACAACTCGCTCTGCACAGTGCTCTTACAGCCTACGGGGAACATGTCTTCCAAAGGCCTGTGAAACGCAGTTTCTTTGCAGGCCTGATCTGGCTGAAGTAGGACTTCTGCTCTGGGTGTGCTACTTTGCCCTAGAGCTGAAAGGCACAACGTGCAGGCTTCTTTCCAAAGGGCGAGTTGGGCCCCACAGCATCTTGCTTCCAGCTCTTTGGGAAGCTAAGAAACAACTCGCTCTGCACAGTGCTCTTACAGCCTACGGGGAACATGTCTTCCAAAGGCCTGTGAAACGCAGTTTCTTTGCAGGCCTGATCTGGCTGAAGTAGGACTTCTGCTCTGGGTGTGCTACTTTGCCCTAGAGCTGAAAGGCACAACGTGCAGGCTTCTTTCCAAAGGGCGAGTTGGGCCCCACAGCATCTTGCTTCCAGCTCTTTGGGAAGCTAAGAAACAACTCGCTCTGCACAGTGCTCTTACAGCCTACCGGGAACATGTCTTCCAAAGGCCTGTGAAACGCAGTTTCTTTGCAGGCCTGATCTGGCTGAAGTAGGACTTCTGCTCTGGGTGTGCTACTTTGCCCTAGAGCTGAAAGGCACAACGTGCAGGCTTCTTTCCAAAGGGCGAGTTGGGCCCCACAGCATCTTGCTTCCAGCTCTTTGGGAAGCTAAGAAACAACTCGCTCTGCACAGTGCTCTTACAGCCTACCGGGAACATCTCTTCCAAAGGCCTGTGAAACGCAGTTTCTTTGCAGGCCTGATCTGGCTGAAGTAGGACTTCTGCTCTGGGTGTGCTACTTTGCCCTAGAGCTGAAAGGCACAACGTGCAGGCTTCTTTCCAAAGGGCGAGTTGGGCCCCACAGCATCTTGCTTCCAGCTCTTTGGGAAGCTAAGAAACAACTCGCTCTGCACAGTGCTCTTACAGCCTACGGGGAACATGTCTTCCAAAGGCCTGTGAAACGCAGTTTCTTTGCAGGCCTGATCTGGCTGAAGTAGGACTTCTGCTCTGGGTGTGCTACTTTGCCCTAGAGCTGAAAGGCACAACGTGCAGGCTTCTTTCCAAAGGGCGAGTTGGGCCCCACAGCATCTTGCTTCCAGCTCTTTGCGAAACTAAGAAACAACTCGCTCTGCACAGTGCTCTTACAGCCTACCGGGAACATGTCTTCCAAAGGCCTGTGAAACGCAGTTTCTTTGCAGGCCTGATCTGGCTGAAGTAGGACTTCTGCTCTGGGTGTGCTACTTTGCCCTAGAGCTGAAAGGCACAACGTGCAGGCTTCTTTCCAAAGGGCGAGTTGGGCCCCACAGCATCTTGCTTCCAGCTCTTTCGGAAGCTAAGAAACAACTCGCTCTGCACAGTGCTCTTACAGCCTACCGGGAACATGCCTTCCAAAGGCCTGTGAAACGCAGTTTCTTTGCAGGCCTGATCTGGCTGAAGTAGGACTTCTGCTCTGGGTGTGCTACTTTGCCCTAGAGCTGAAAGGCACAACGTGCAGGCTTCTTTCCAAAGGGCGAGTTGGGCCCCACAGCATCTTGCTTCCAGCTCTTTGGGAAGCTAAGAAACAACTCGCTCTGCACAGTGCTCTTACAGCCTACCGGGAACATGTCTTCCAAAGGCCTGTGAAACGCAGTTTCTTTGCAGGCCTGATCTGGCTGAAGTAGGACTTCTGCTCTGGGTGTGCTACTTTGCCCTAGAGCTGAAAGGCACAACGTGCAGGCTTCTTTCCAAAGGGCGAGTTGGGCCCCACAGCATCTTGCTTCCAGCTCTTTGGGAAGCTAAGAAACAACTCGCTCTGATCAGTGCTCTTAAAGCCTAGTGGGACCATCTCTTCCAAAGGCCTGTGAAACGCAGTTTCTTTGCAGGCCTGATCTGGCTGAAGTAGGACTTCTGCTCTGGGTGTGCTACTTTGCCCTAGAGCTGAAAGGCACAACGTGCAGGCTTCTTTCCAAAGGGCGAGTTGGGCCCCACAGCATCTTGCTTCCAGCTCTTTGGGAAGCTAAGAAACAACTCGCTCTGCACAGTGCTCTTACAGCCTACCGGGAACATGTCTTCCAAAGGCCTGTGAAACGCAGTTTCTTTGCAGGCCTGATCTGGCTGAAGTAGGACTTCTGCTCTGGGTGTGCTACTTTGCCCTAGAGCTGAAAGGCACAACGTGCAGGCTTCTTTCCAAAGGGCGAGTTGGGCCCCACAGCATCTTGCTTCCAGCTCTTTGGGAAGCTAAGAAACAACTCGCTCTGCACTGTTCTCTTACAGCCTACCGGGAACATGTCTTCCAAAGGCCTGTGAAACGCAGTTTCTTTGCAGGCCTGATCTGGCTGAAGTAGGACTTCTGCTCTGGGTGTGCTACTTTGCCCTAGAGCTGAAAGGCACAACGTGCAGGCTTCTTTCCAAAGGGCGAGTTGGGCCCCACAGCATCTTGCTTCCAGCTCTTTGGGAAGCTAAGAAACAACTCGCTCTGCACAGTGCTCTTACAGCCTACGGGGAACATGTCTTCCAAAGGCCTGTGAAACGCAGTTTCTTTGCAGGCCTGATCTGGCTGAAGTAGGACTTCTGCTCTGGGTGTGCTACTTTGCCCTAGAGCTGAAAGGCACAACGTGCAGGCTTCTTTCCAAAGGGCGAGTTGGGCCCCACAGCATCTTGCTTCCAGCTCTTTGGGAAGCTAAGAAACAACTCGCTCTGCACAGTGCTCTTACAGCCTATTGGGAACATGTCTTCCAAAGGCCTGTGAAACGCAGTTTCTTTGCAGGCCTGATCTGGCTGAAGTAGGACTTCTGCTCTGGGTGTGCTACTTTGCCCTAGAGCTGAAAGGCACAACGTGCAGGCTTCTTGCCAAAGGGCGAGTTGGGCCCCACAGCATCTTGCTTCCAGCTCTTTGGGAAGCTAAGAAACAACTCGCTCTGCACAGTGCTCTTACAGCCTACCGGGAACATGTCTTCCAAAGGCCTGTGAAACGCAGTTTCTTTGCAGGCCTGATCTGGCTGAAGTAGGACTTCTGCTCTGGGTGTGCTACTTTGCCCTAGAGCTGAAAGGCACAACGTGCAGGCTTCTTTCCAAAGGGCGAGTTGGGCCCCACAGCATCTTGCTTCCAGCTCTTTGGGAAGCTAAGAAACAACTCGCTCTGCACAGTGCTCTTACAGCCTACCGGGAACATGTCTTCCAAAGGCCTGTGAAACGCAGTTTCTTTGCAGGCCTGATCTGGCTGAAGTAGGACTTCTGCTCTGGGTGTGCTACTTTGCCCTAGAGCTGAAAGGCACAACGTGCAGGCTTCTTTCCAAAGGGCGAGTTGGGCCCCACAGCATCTTGCTTCCAGCTCTTTGGGAAGCTAAGAAACAACTCGCTCTGCACAGTGCTCTTACACCCTACGGGGAACATGTCTTCCAAAGGCCTGTGAAACGCAGTTTCTTTGCAGGCCTGATCTGGCTGAAGTAGGACTTCTGCTCTGGGTGTGCTACTTTGCCCTAGAGCTGAAAGGCACAACGTGCAGGCTTCTTTCCAAAGGGCGAGTTGGGCCCCACAGCATCTTGCTTCCAGCTCTTTGCGAAACTAAGAAACAACTCGCTCTGCACAGTGCTCTTACAGCCTACCGGGAACATGTCTTCCAAAGGCCTGTGAAACGCAGTTTCTTTGCAGGCCTGATCTGGCTGAAGTAGGACTTCTGCTCTGGGTGTGCTACTTTGCCCTAGAGCTGAAAGGCACAACGTGCAGGCTTCTTTCCAAAGGGCGAGTTGGGCCCCACAGCATCTTGCTTCCAGCTCTTTGGGAAGCTAAGAAACAACTCGCTCTGCACAGTGCTCTTACACCCTACGGGGAACATATCTTCCAAAGGCCTGTGAAACGCAGTTTCTTTGCAGGCCTGATCTGGCTGAAGTAGGACTTCTGCTCTGGGTGTGCTACTTTGCCCTAGAGCTGAAAGGCACAACGTGCAGGCTTCTTTCCAAAGGGCGAGTTGGGCCCCACAGCATCTTGCTTCCAGCTCTTTGCGAAACTAAGAAACAACTCGCTCTGCACAGTGCTCTTACAGCCTACCGGGAACATGTCTTCCAAAGGCCTGTGAAACGCAGTTTCTTTGCAGGCCTGATCTGGCTGAAGTAGGACTTCTGCTCTGGGTGTGCTACTTTGCCCTAGAGCTGAAAGGCACAACGTGCAGGCTTCTTTCCAAAGGGCGAGTTGGGCCCCACAGCATCTTGCTTCCAGCTCTTTGGGAAGCTAAGAAACAACTCGCTCTGCACAGTGCTCTTACAGCCTACGGGGAACATGTCTTCCAAAGGCCTGTGAAACGCAGTTTCTTTGCAGGCCTGATCTGGCTGAAGTAGGACTTCTGCTCTGGGTGTGCTACTTTGCCCTAGAGCTGAAAGGCACAACGTGCAGGCTTCTTTCCAAAGGGCGAGTTGGGCCCCACAGCATCTTGCTTCCAGCTCTTTGGGAAGCTAAGAAACAACTCGCTCTGCACAGTGCTCTTACAGCCTAGTTGGAACATCTCTTCCAAAGGCCTGTGAAACGCAGTTTCTTTGCAGGCCTGATCTGGCTGAAGTAGGACTTCTGCTCTGGGTGTGCTACTTTGCCCTAGAGCTGAAAGGCACAACGTGCAGGCTTCTTTCCAAAGGGCGAGTTGGGCCCCACAGCATCTTGCTTCCAGCTCTTTGGGAAGCTAAGAAACAACTCGCTCTGCACAGTGCTCTTACAGCCTAACGGGAACATGTCTTGCAAAGGCCTGTGAAACGCAGTTTCTTTGCAGGCCTGATCTGGCTGAAGTAGGACTTCTGCTCTGGGTGTGCTACTTTGCCCTAGAGCTGAAAGGCAGAACGTGCAGGCTTCTTTCCAAAGGGCGAGTTGGGCCCCACAGCATCTTGCTTCCAGCTCTTTGGGAAGCTAAGAAACAACTCGCTCTGCACAGTGCTCTTACAGCCTAGTGGGAACATGTCTTCCAAAGGCCTGTGAAACGCAGTTTCTTTGCAGGCCTGATCTGGCTGAAGTAGGACTTCTGCTCTGGGTGTGCTACTTTGCCCTAGAGCTGAAAGGCACAACGTGCAGGCTTCTTTCCAAAGGGCGAGTTGGGCCCCACAGCATCTTGCTTCCAGCTCTTTGCGAAGCTAAGAAACAACTCGCTCTGCACAGTGCTCTTACAGCCTACCGGGAACATCTCTTCCAAAGGCCTGTGAAACGCAGTTTCTTTGCAGGCCTGATCTGGCTGAAGTAGGACTTCTGCTCTGGGTGTGCTACTTTGCCCTAGAGCTGAAAGGCACAACGTGCAGGCTTCTTTCCAAAGGGCGAGTTGGGCCCCACAGCATCTTGCTTCCAGCTCTTTGGGAAGCTAAGAAACAACTCGCTCTGCACAGTGCTCTTACAGCCTACCGGGAACATGTCTTCCAAAGGCCTGTGAAACGCAGTTTCTTTGCAGGCCTGATCTGGCTGAAGTAGGACTTCTGCTCTGGGTGTGCTACTTTGCCCTAGAGCTGAAAGGCACAACGTGCAGGCTTCTTTCCAAAGGGCGAGTTGGGCCCCACAGCATCTTGCTTCCAGCTCTTTGGGAAGCTAAGAAACAACTCGCTCTGCACAGTGCTCTTACAGCCTACCGGGAACATGTCTTCCAAAGGCCTGTGAAACGCAGTTTCTTTGCAGGCCTGATCTGGCTGAAGTAGGACTTCTGCTCTGGGTGTGCTACTTTGCCCTAGAGCTGAAAGGCACAACGTGCAGGCTTCTTTCCAAAGGGCGAGTTGGGCCCCACAGCATCTTGCTTCCATCTCTTTGGGAAGCTAAGAAACAACTCGCTCTGCACAGTGCTCTTACAGCCTACCGGGAACATGTATTCCAAAGGCCTGTGAAACGCAGTTTCTTTGCAGGCCTGATCTGGCTGAAGTAGGACTTCTGCTCTGGGTGTGCTACTTTGCCCTAGAGCTGAAAGGCACAACGTGCAGGCTTCTTTCCAAAGGGCGAGTTGGGCCCCACAGCATCTTGCTTCCAGCTCTTTGGGAAGCTAAGAAACAACTCGCTCTGCACAGTGCTCTTACAGCCTACCGGGAACATGTCTTCCAAAGGCCTGTGAAACGCAGTTTCTTTGCAGGCCTGATCTGGCTGAAGTAGGACTTCTGCTCTGGGTGTGCTACTTTGCCCTAGAGCTGAAAGGCACAACGTGCAGGCTTCTTTCCAAAGGGCGAGTTGGGCCCCACAGCATCTTGCTTCCATCTCTTTGGGAAGCTAAGAAACAACTCGCTCTGCACAGTGCTCTTACAGCCTACGGGGAACATCTCTTCCAAAGGCCTGTGAAACGCAGTTTCTTTGCAGGCCTGATCTGGCTGAAGTAGGACTTCTGCTCTGGGTGTGCTACTTTGCCCTAGAGCTGAAAGGCACAACGTGCAGGCTTCTTTCCAAAGGGCGAGTTGGGCCCCACAGCATCTTGCTTCCAGCTCCTTGCGAAGCTAAGAAACAACTCGCTCTGCACAGTGCTCTTACAGCCTAGTGGGAACATCTCTTCCAAAGGCCTGTGAAACGCAGTTTCTTTGCAGGCCTGATCTGGCTGAAGTAGGACTTCTGCTCTGGGTGTGCTACTTTGCCCTAGAGCTGAAAGGCACAACGTGCAGGCTTCTTTCCAAAGGGCGAGTTGGGCCCCACAGCATCTTGCTTCCAGCTCTTTGCGAAGCTAAGAAACAACTCGCTCTGCACAGTGCTCTTACAGCCTAGTGGGAACATCTCTTCCAAAGGCCTGTGAAACGCAGTTTCTTTGCAGGCCTGATCTGGCTGAAGTAGGACTTCTGCTCTGGGTGTGCTACTTTGCCCTAGAGCTGAAAGGCACAACGTGCAGGCTTCTTTCCAAAGGGCGAGTTGGGCCCCACAGCATCTTGCTTCCAGCTCTTTGGGAAGCTAAGAAACAACTCGCTCTGCACAGTGCTCTTACAGCCTAGTTGGAACATCTCTTCCAAAGGCCTGTGAAACGCAGTTTCTTTGCAGGCCTGATCTGGCTGAAGTAGGACTTCTGCTCTGGGTGTGCTACTTTGCCCTAGAGCTGAAAGGCACAACGTGCAGGCTTCTTTCCAAAGGGTGAGTTGGGCCCCACAGCATCTTGCTTCCAGCTCTTTGCGAAGCTAAGAAACAACTCGCTCTGCACAGTGCTCTTACAGCCTACCGGGAACATGTCTTCCAAAGGCCTGTGAAACGCAGTTTCTTTGCAGGCCTGATCTGGCTGAAGTAGGACTTCTGCTCTGGGTGTGCTACTTTGCCCTAGAGCTGAAAGGCACAACGTGCAGGCTTCTTTCCAAAGGGCGAGTTGGGCCCCACAGCATCTTGCTTCCAGCTCTTTGGGAAGCTAAGAAACAACTCGCTCTGCACAGTGCTCTTACAGCCTACCGGGAACATCTATTCCAAAGGCCTGTGAAACGCAGATTCTTTGCAGGCCTGATCTGGCTGAAGTAGGACTTCTGCTCTGGGTGTGCTACTTTGCCCTAGAGCTGAAAGGCACAACGTGCAGGCTTCTTTCCAAAGGGCGAGTTGGGCCCCACAGCATCTTGCTTCCAGCTCTTTGGGAAGCTAAGAAACAACTCGCTCTGCACAGTGCTCTTACAGCCTACCGGGAACATGTCTTCCAAAGGCCTGTGAAACGCAGTTTCTTTGCAGGCCTGATCTGGCTGAAGTAGGACTTCTGCTCTGGATGTGCTACTTTGCCCTAGAGCTGAAAGGCACAACGTGCAGGCTTCTTTCCAAAGGGCGAGTTGGGCCCCACAGCATCTTGCTTCCAGCTCTTTGGGAAGCTAAGAAACAACTCGCTCTGCACAGTGCTCTTAAAGCCTAGTGGGACCATCTCTTCCAAAGGCCTGTGAAACGCAGTTTCTTTGCAGGCCTGATCTGGCTGAAGTAGGACTTCTGCTCTGGGTGTGCTACTTTGCCCTAGAGCTGAGAGGCACAACGTGCAGGCTTCTTTCCAAAGGGCGAGTTGGGCCCCACAGCATCTTGCTTCCAGCTCTTTGTGAAGCTAAGAAACAACTCGCTCTGCACAGTGCTCTTACAGCCTAGTTGGAACATCTCTTCCAAAGGCCTGTGAAACGCAGTTTCTTTGCAGGCCTGATCTGGCTGAAGTAGGACTTCTGCTCTGGGTGTGCTACTTTGCCCTAGAGCTGAAAGGCACAACGTGCAGGCTTCTTTCCAAAGGGCGAGTTGGGCCCCACAGCATCTTGCTTCCAGCTCTTTGGGAAGCTAAGAAACAACTCGCTCTGCACAGTGCTCTTACAGCCTACGGGGAACATCTCTTCCAAAGGCCTGTGAAACGCAGTTTCTTTGCAGGCCTGATCTGGCTGAAGTAGGACTTCTGCTCTGGGTGTGCTACTTTGCCCTAGAGCTGAAAGGCACAACGTGCAGGCTTCTTTCCAAAGGGCGAGTTGGGCCCCACAGCATCTTGCTTCCAGCTCCGTGGGAAGCTAAGAAACAACTCGCTCTGCACAGTGCTCTTACAGCCTACCGGGAACATGTCTTCCAAAGGCCTGTGAAACGCAGTTTCTTTGCAGGCCTGATCTGGCTGAAGTAGGACTTCTGCTCTGGGTGTGCTACTTTGCCCTAGAGCTGAAAGGCACAACGTGCAGGCTTCTTTCCAAAGGGCGAGTTGGGCCCCACAGCATCTTGCTTCCAGCTCTTTGGGAAGCTAAGAAACAACTCGCTCTGCACAGTGCTCTTACAGCCTACCCGGAACATCTCTTCCAAAGGCCTGTGAAACGCAGTTTCTTTGCAGGCCTGATCTGGCTGAAGTAGGACTTCTGCTCTGGGTGTGCTACTTTGCCCTAGAGCTGAAAGGCACAACGTGCAGGCTTCTTTCCAAAGGGCGAGTTGGGCCCCACAGCATCTTGCTTCCAGCTCTTAGGGAAGCTAAGAAACAACTCGCTCTGCACAGTGCTCTTACAGCCTACCGGGAACATGTCTTCCAAAGGCCTGTGAAACGCAGTTTCTTTGCAGGCCTGATCTGGCTGAAGTAAGACTTCTGCTCTGGGTGTGCTACTTTGCCCTAGAGCTGAAAGGCACAACGTGCAGGCTTCTTTCCAAAGGGCGAGTTGGGCCCCACAGCATCTTGCTTCCAGCTCTTTGGGAAGCTAAGAAACAACTCGCTCTGCACAGTGCTCTTACAGCCTACGGGGAACATCTCTTCCAAAGGCCTGTGAAACGCAGTTTCTTTGCAGGCCTGATCTGGCTGAAGTAGGACTTCTGCTCTGGGTGTGCTACTTTGCCCTAGAGCTGAAAGGCACAACGTGCAGGCTTCTTTCCAAAGGGCGACTTCGGCCCCACAGCATCTTGCTTCCAGCTCTTTGGGAAGCTAAGAAACAACTCGCTCTGCACAGTGCTCTTACAGCCTACCGGGAACAAGTCTTCCAAAGGCCTGTGAAACGCATTTTCTTTGCAGGCCTGATCTGGCTGAAGTAGGACTTCTGCTCTGGGTGTGCTACTTTGCCCTAGAGCTGAAAGGCACAACGTGCAGGCTTCTTTCCAAAGGGCGAGTTGGGCCCCACAGCATCTTGCTTCCAGCTCTTTGGGAAGCTAAGAAACAACTCGCTCTGCACAGTGCTCTTACAGCCTACCCGGAACATCTCTTCCAAAGGCCTGTGAAACGCAGTTTCTTTGCAGGCCTGATCTGGCTGAAGTAGGACTTCTGCTCTGGGTGTGCTACTTTGCCCTAGAGCTGAAAGGCACAACGTGCAGGCTTCTTTCCAAAGGGCGAGTTGGGCCCCACAGCATCTTGCTTCCAGCTCTTTGCGAAGCTAAGAAACAACTCGCTCTGCACAGTGCTCTTACAGCCTACCGGGAACATGTCTTCCAAAGGCCTGTGAAACGCAGTTTCTTTGCAGGCCTGATCTGGCTGAAGTAGGACTTCTGCTCTGGGTGTGCTACTTTGCCCTAGAGCTGAAAGGCACAACGTGCAGGCTTCTTTCCAAAGGGCGAGTTGGGCCCCACAGCATCTTGCTTCCAGCTCTTTGGGAAGCTAAGAAACAACTCGCTCTGCACAGTGCTCTTACAGCCTACCGGGAACATGTCTTCCAAAGGCCTGTGAAACGCAGTTTCTTTGCAGGCCTGATCTGGCTGAAGTAGGACTTCTGCTCTGGGTGTGCTACTTTGCCCTAGAGCTGAAAGGCAGAACGTGCAGGCTTCTTTCCAAAGGGCGAGTTGGGCAACACAGCATCTTGCTTCCAGCTCTTTGGGAAGCTAAGAAACAACTCGCTCTGCACAGTGCTCTTACAGCCTATTGGGAACATGTCTTCCAAAGGCCTGTGAAACGCAGTTTCTGTGCAGGCCTGATCTGGCTGAAGTAAGACTTCTGCTCTGGGTGTGCTACTTTGCCCTAGAGCTGAAAGGCACAACGTGCAGGCTTCTTTCCAAAGGGCGAGTTGGGCCCCACAGCATCTTGCTTCCAGCTCTTTCGGAAGCTAAGAAACAACTCGCTCTGCACAGTGCTCTTACTGCCTACGGGGAACATCTCTTCCAAAGGCCTGTGAAACGCAGTTTCTTTGCAGGCCTGATCTGGCTGAAGTAGGACTTCTGCTCTGGGTGTGCTACTTTGCCCAAGAGCTGAAAGGCACAACGTGCAGGCTTCTTTCCAAAGGCGAGGTGGGCCCCACAGCATCTTGCTTCCAGCTCTTTGGAAAGCTAAGAAACAACTCGCTCTGCACAGTGCTCTTACAGCCTACCGGGAACATGTCTTCCAAAGGCCTGTGAAACGCAGTTTCTTTGCAGGCCTGATCTGGCTGAAGTAGGACTTCTGCTCTGGGTGTGCTACTTTGCCCTAGAGCTGAAACGCACAACGTGCAGGCTTCTTTCCAAAGGGCGAGTTGGGCCCCACAGCATCTTGCTTCCAGCTCTTTGCGAAGCTAAGAAACAACTCGCTCTGCACAGTGCTCTTACAGCCTACCCGGAACATCTCTTCCAAAGGCCTGTGAAACGCAGTTTCTTTGCAGGCCTGATCTGGCTGAAGTAGGACTTCTGCTCTGGGTGTGCTACTTCGTCCTAGAGCTGAAAGGCACAACGTTCAGGCTTCTTTCCAAAGGGCGAGTTGGGCCCCACAGCATCTTGCTTCCAGCTCTTTGGGAAGCTAAGAAACAACTCGCTCTGCACAGTGCTCTTACAGCCTACCGGGAACATCTCTTCCAAAGGCCTGTGAAACGCAGTTTCTTTGCAGGCCTGATCTGGCTGAAGTAGGACTTCTGCTCTGGGTGTGCTACTTTGCCCTAGAGCTGAAAGGCACAACGTGCAGGCTTCTTTCCAAAGGGCGAGTTGGGCCCCACAGCATCTTGCTTCCAGCTCTTTGGGAAGCTAAGAAACAACTCGCTCTGCACAGTGCTCTTACAGCCTACCGGGAACATCTCTTCCAAAGGCCTGTGAAATGCAGTTTCTTTGCAGGCCTGATCTGGCTGAAGTAGGACTTCTGCTCTGGGTGTGCTACTTTGCCCTAGAGCTGAAAGGCACAACGTGCAGGCTTCTTTCCAAAGGGCGAGTTGGGCCCCACAGCATCTTGCTTCCAGCTCTTTGCGAAGCTAAGAAACAACTCGCTCTGCACAGTGCTCTTACAGCCTACCGGGAACATGTCTTCCAAAGGCCTGTGAAACGCAGTTTCTTTGCAGGCCTGATCTGGCTGAAGTAGGACTTCTGCTCTGGGTGTGCTACTTTGCCCTAGAGCTGAAAGGCACAACGTGCAGGCTTCTTTCCAAAGGGCGAGTTGGGCCCCACAGCATCTTGCTTCCAGCTCTTTCGGAAGCTAAGAAACAACTCGCTCTGCACAGTGCTCTTACAGCCTACCGGGAACATGTCTTCCAAAGGCCTGTGAAACGCAGTTTCTTTGCAGGCCTGATCTGGCTGAAGTAGGACTTCTGCTCTGGGTGTGCTACTTTGCCCTAGAGCTGAAAGGCACAACGTGCAGGCTTCTTTCCAAAGGGCGAGTTGGGCCCCACAGCATCTTGCTTCCAGCTCTTTGGGAAGCTAAGAAACAACTCGCTCTGCACAGTGCTCTTAAAGCCTAGTGGGACCATCTCTTCCAAAGGCCTGTGAAACGCAGTTTCTTTGCAGGCCTGATCTGGCTGAAGTAGGACTTCTGCTCTGGGTGTGCTACTTTGCCCTAGAGCTGAAAGGCACAACGTGCAGGCTTCTTTCCAAAGGGCGAGTTGGGCCCCACAGCATCTTGCTTCCAGCTCTTTGGGAAGCTAAGAAACAACTCGCTCTGCACAGTGCTCTTACAGCCTACCGGGAACATGTCTTCCAAAGGCCTGTGAAACGCAGTTTCTTTGCAGGCCTGATCTGGCTGAAGTAGGACTTCTGCTCTGGGTGTGCTACTTTGCCCTAGAGCTGAAAGGCACAACGTGCAGGCTTCTTTCCAAAGGGCGAGTTGGGCCCCACAGCATCTTGCTTCCAGCTCTTTGGGAAGCTAAGAAACAACTCGCTCTGCACAGTGCTCTTAAAGCCTAGTGGGACCATCTCTTCCAAAGGCCTGTGAAACGCAGTTTCTTTGCAGGCCTGATCTGGCTGAAGTAGGACTTCTGCTCTGGGTGTGCTACTTTGCCCTAGAGCTGAAAGGCACAACGTGCAGGCTTCTTTCCAAAGGGCGAGTTGGGCCCCACAGCATCTTGCTTCCAGCTCTTTGGGAAGCTAAGTAACAACTCGCTCTGCACAGTGCTCTTACAGCCTACGGGGAACATGTCTTCCAAAGGCCTGTGAAACGCAGTTTCTTTGCAGGCCTGATCTGGCTGAAGTAGGACTTCTGCTCTGGGTGTGCTACTTTGCCCTAGAGCTGAAAGGCACAACGTGCAGGCTTCTTTCCAAAGGGCGAGTTGGGCCCCACAGCATCTTGCTTCCAGCTCTTTGGGAAGCTAAGAAACAACTCGCTCTGCACAGTGCTCTTACAGCCTACGGGGAACATTTCTTCCAAAGGCCTTTGAAACGCTGTTTCTTTGCAGGCCTGATCTGGCTGAAGTAGGACTTCTGCTCTGGGTGTGCTACTTTGCCCTAGAGCTGAAAGGCACAACGTGCAGGCTTCTTTCCAAAGGGCGAGTTGGGCCCCACAGCATCTTGCTTCCAGCTCTTTGGGAAGCTAAGAAACAACTCGCTCTGCACAGTGCTCTTACAGCCTACCGGGAACATGTCTTCCAAAGGCCTGTGAAACGCAGTTTCTTTGCAGGCCTGATCTGGCTGAAGTAGGACTTCTGCTCTGGGTGTGCTACTTTGCCCTAGAGCTGAAAGGCAGAACGTGCAGGATTCTTTCCAAAGGGCGAGTTGGGCCCCACAGCATCTTGCTTCCAGCTCTTTGGGAAGCTAAGAAACAACTCGCTCTGCACAGTGCTCTTACAGCCTATTGGGAACATGTCTTCCAAAGGCCTGTGAAACGCAGTTTCTTTGCAGGCCTGATCTGGCTGAAGTAGGACTTCTGCTCTGGGTGTGCTACTTTGCCCTAGAGCTGAAAGGCACAACGTGCAGGCTTCTTTCCAAAGGGCGACTTCGGCCCCACAGCATCTTGCTTCCAGCTCTTTGGGAAGCTAAGAAACAACTCGCTCTGCACAGTGCTCTTACAGCCTACCGGGAACAAGTCTTCCAAAGGCCTGTGAAACGCATTTTCTTTGCAGGCCTGATCTGGCTGAAGTAGGACTTCTGCTCTGGGTGTGCTACTTTGCCCTAGAGCTGAAAGGCACAACGTGCAGGCTTCTTTCCAAAGGGCGAGTTCGGCCCCACAGCATCTTGCTTCCAGCTCTTTGGGAAGCTAAGAAACAACTCGCTCTGCACAGTGCTCTTACAGCCTACCCGGAACATCTCTTCCAAAGGCCTGTGAAACGCAGTTTCTTTGCAGGCCTGATCTGGCTGAAGTAGGACTTCTGCTCTGGGTGTGCTACTTTGCCCTAGAGCTGAAAGGCACAACGTGCAGGCTTCTTTCCAAAGGGCGAGTTGGGCCCCACAGCATCTTGCTTCCAGCTCTTTGCGAAGCTAAGAAACAACTCGCTCTGCACAGTGCTCTTACAGCCTACCGGGAACATGTCTTCCAAAGGCCTGTGAAACGCAGTTTCTTTGCAGGCCTGATCTGGCTGAAGTAGGACTTCTGCTCTGGGTGTGCTACTTTGCCCTAGAGCTGAAAGGCACAACGTGCAGGCTTCTTTCCAAAGGGCGAGTTGGGCCCCACAGCATCTTGCTTCCAGCTCTTTGGGAAGCTAAGAAACAACTCGCTCTGCACAGTGCTCTTACAGCCTACCGGGAACATGTCTTCCAAAGGCCTGTGAAACGCAGTTTCTTTGCAGGCCTGATCTGGCTGAAGTAGGACTTCTGCTCTGGGTGTGCTACTTTGCCCTAGAGCTGAAAGGCAGAACGTGCAGGCTTCTTTCCAAAGGGCGAGTTGGGCAACACAGCATCTTGCTTCCAGCTCTTTGGGAAGCTAAGAAACAACTCGCTCTGCACAGTGCTCTTACAGCCTATTGGGAACATGTCTTCCAAAGGCCTGTGAAACGCAGTTTCTGTGCAGGCCTGATCTGGCTGAAGTAAGACTTCTGCTCTGGGTGTGCTACTTTGCCCTAGAGCTGAAAGGCACAACGTGCAGGCTTCTTTCCAAAGGGCGAGTTGGGCCCCACAGCATCTTGCTTCCAGCTCTTTCGGAAGCTAAGAAACAACTCGCTCTGCACAGTGCTCTTACTGCCTACGGGGAACATCTCTTCCAAAGGCCTGTGAAACGCAGTTTCTTTGCAGGCCTGATCTGGCTGAAGTAGGACTTCTGCTCTGGGTGTGCTACTTTGCCCAAGAGCTGAAAGGCACAACGTGCAGGCTTCTTTCCAAAGGCGAGGTGGGCCCCACAGCATCTTGCTTCCAGCTCTTTGGAAAGCTAAGAAACAACTCGCTCTGCACAGTGCTCTTACAGCCTACCGGGAACATGTCTTCCAAAGGCCTGTGAAACGCAGTTTCTTTGCAGGCCTGATCTGGCTGAAGTAGGACTTCTGCTCTGGGTGTGCTACTTTGCCCTAGAGCTGAAACGCACAACGTGCAGGCTTCTTTCCAAAGGGCGAGTTGGGCCCCACAGCATCTTGCTTCCAGCTCTTTGCGAAGCTAAGAAACAACTCGCTCTGCACAGTGCTCTTACAGCCTACCGGGAACATGTCTTCCAAAGGCCTGTGAAACGCAGTTTCTTTGCAGGCCTGATCTGGCTGAAGTAGGACTTCTGCTCTGGGTGTGCTACTTCGTCCTAGAGCTGAAAGGCACAACGTTCAGGCTTCTTTCCAAAGGGCGAGTTGGGCCCCACAGCATCTTGCTTCCAGCTCTTTGGGAAGCTAAGAAACAACTCGCTCTGCACAGTGCTCTTACAGCCTACCGGGAACATCTCTTCCAAAGGCCTGTGAAACGCAGTTTCTTTGCAGGCCTGATCTGGCTGAAGTAGGACTTCTGCTCTGGGTGTGCTACTTTGCCCTAGAGCTGAAAGGCACAACGTGCAGGCTTCTTTCCAAAGGGCGAGTTGGGCCCCACAGCATCTTGCTTCCAGCTCTTTGGGAAGCTAAGAAACAACTCGCTCTGCACAGTGCTCTTACAGCCTACCGGGAACATCTCTTCCAAAGGCCTGTGAAATGCAGTTTCTTTGCAGGCCTGATCTGGCTGAAGTAGGACTTCTGCTCTGGGTGTGCTACTTTGCCCTAGAGCTGAAAGGCACAACGTGCAGGCTTCTTTCCAAAGGGCGAGTTGGGCCCCACAGCATCTTGCTTCCAGCTCTTTGCGAAGCTAAGAAACAACTCGCTCTGCACAGTGCTCTTACAGCCTACCGGGAACATGTCTTCCAAAGGCCTGTGAAACGCAGTTTCTTTGCAGGCCTGATCTGGCTGAAGTAGGACTTCTGCTCTGGGTGTGCTACTTTGCCCTAGAGCTGAAAGGCACAACGTGCAGGCTTCTTTCCAAAGGGCGAGTTGGGCCCCACAGCATCTTGCTTCCAGCTCTTTCGGAAGCTAAGAAACAACTCGCTCTGCACAGTGCTCTTACAGCCTACCGGGAACATGTCTTCCAAAGGCCTGTGAAACGCAGTTTCTTTGCAGGCCTGATCTGGCTGAAGTAGGACTTCTGCTCTGGGTGTGCTACTTTGCCCTAGAGCTGAAAGGCACAACGTGCAGGCTTCTTTCCAAAGGGCGAGTTGGGCCCCACAGCATCTTGCTTCCAGCTCTTTGGGAAGCTAAGAAACAACTCGCTCTGCACAGTGCTCTTAAAGCCTAGTGGGACCATCTCTTCCAAAGGCCTGTGAAACGCAGTTTCTTTGCAGGCCTGATCTGGCTGAAGTAGGACTTCTGCTCTGGGTGTGCTACTTTGCCCTAGAGCTGAAAGGCACAACGTGCAGGCTTCTTTCCAAAGGGCGAGTTGGGCCCCACAGCATCTTGCTTCCAGCTCTTTGGGAAGCAAAGAAACAACTCGCTCTGCACAGTGCTCTTACAGCCTACCGGGAACATGTCTTCCAAAGGCCTGTGAAACGCAGTTTCTTTGCAGGCCTGATCTGGCTGAAGTAGGACTTCTGCTCTGGGTGTGCTACTTTGCCCTAGAGCTGAAAGGCACAACGTGCAGGCTTCTTTCCAAA
Organism: Equus caballus; assembly: GCF_041296265.1. NCBI lineage: Eukaryota > Metazoa > Chordata > Mammalia > Perissodactyla > Equidae > Equus > Equus caballus. The sequence goes on from NC_091687.1 coordinate 26,971,149, forward strand.
GGGCGAGTTGGCCCCCACAGCATCTTGCTTCCAGCTCTTTGGGAAGCTAAGAAACAACTCGCTCTGCACAGTGCTCTTACAGCCTACGGGGAACATCTCTTCCAAAGGCCTGTGAAACGCAGTTTCTTTGCAGGCCTGATCTGGCTGAAGTAGGACTTCTGCTCTGGGTGTGCTACTTTGCCCTAGAGCTGAAAGGCACAACGTGCAGGCTTCTTTCCAAAGGGCGAGTTGGGCCCCACAGCATCTTGCTTCCAGCTCTTTGGGAAGCTAAGAAACAACTCGCTCTGCACAGTGCTCTTACAGCCTACCGGGAACATGTCTTCCAAAGGCCTGTGAAACGCAGTTTGTTTGCAGGCCTGATCTGGCTGAAGTAGGACTTCTGCTCTGGGTGTGCTACATTGCCCTAGAGCTGAAAGGCACAACGTGCAGGCTTCTTTCCAAAGGGCGAGTTGGGCCCCACAGCATCTTGCTTCCAGCTCTTTGCGAAGCTAAGAAACAACTCGCTCTGCACAGTGCTCTTACAGCCTACCGGGAACATGTCTTCCAAAGGCCTGTGAAACGCAGTTTCTTTGCAGGCCTGATCTGGCTGAAGTAGGACTTCTGCTCTGGGTGTGCTACTTTGCCCTAGAGCTGAAAGGCACAACGTGCAGGCTTCTTTCCAAAGGGCGAGTTGGGCCCCACAGCATCTTGCTTCCAGCTCTTTGGGAAGCTAAGAAACAACTCGCTCTGCACAGTGCTCTTACAGCCTACCGGGAACATGTCTTCCAAAGGCCTGTGAAACGCAGTTTCTTTGCAGGCCTGATCTGGCTGAAGTAGGACTTCTGCTCTGGGTGTGCTACTTTGCCCTAGAGCTGAAAGGCACAACGTGCAGGCTTCTTTCCAAAGGGCGAGTTGGGCCCCACAGCATCTTGCTTCCATCTCTTTGGGAAGCTAAGAAACAACTCGCTCTGCACAGTGCTCTTACAGCCTACCGGGAACATGTATTCCAAAGGCCTGTGAAACGCAGTTTCTTTGCAGGCCTGATCTGGCTGAAGTAGGACTTCTGCTCTGGGTGTGCTACTTTGCCCTAGAGCTGAAAGGCACAACGTGCAGGCTTCTTTCCAAAGGGCGAGTTGGGCCCCACAGCATCTTGCTTCCAGCTCTTTGGGAAGCTAAGAAACAACTCGCTCTGCACAGTGCTCTTACAGCCTACGGGGAACATCTCTTCCAAAGGCCTGTGAAACGCAGTTTCTTTGCAGGCCTGATCTGGCTGAAGTAGGACTTCTGCTCTGGGTGTGCTACTTTGCCCTAGAGCTGAAAGGCACAACGTGCAGGCTTCTTTCCAAAGGGCGAGTTGGGCCCCACAGCATCTTGCTTCCAGCTCCTTGCGAAGCTAAGAAACAACTCGCTCTGCACAGTGCTCTTACAGCCTAGTGGGAACATCTCTTCCAAAGGCCTGTGAAACGCAGTTTCTTTGCAGGCCTGATCTGGCTGAAGTAGGACTTCTGCTCTGGGTGTGCTACTTTGCCCTAGAGCTGAAAGGCACAACGTGCAGGCTTCTTTCCAAAGGGCGAGTTGGGCCCCACAGCATCTTGCTTCCAGCTCTTTGGGAAGCTAAGAAACAACTCGCTCTGCACAGTGCTCTTACAGCCTACGGGGAACATGTCTTCCAAAGGCCTGTGAAACGCAGTTTCTTTGCAGGCCTGATCTGGCTGAAGTAGGACTTCTGCTCTGGGTGTGCTACTTTGCCCTAGAGCTGAAAGGCACAACGTGCAGGCTTCTTTCCAAAGGGCGAGTTGGGCCCCACAGCATCTTGCTTCCAGCTCTTTGGGAAGCTAAGAAACAACTCGCTCTGCACTGTTCTCTTACAGCCTACCGGGAACATGTCTTCCAAAGGCCTGTGAAACGCAGTTTCTTTGCAGGCCTGATCTGGCTGAAGTAGGACTTCTGCTCTGGGTGTGCTACTTTGCCCTAGAGCTGAAAGGCACAACGTGCAGGCTTCTTTCCAAAGGGCGAGTTGGGCCCCACAGCATCTTGCTTCCAGCTCTTTGGGAAGCTAAGAAACAACTCGCTCTGCACAGTGCTCTTACAGCCTACGGGGAACATGTCTTCCAAAGGCCTGTGAAACGCAGTTTCTTTGCAGGCCTGATCTGGCTGAAGTAGGACTTCTGCTCTGGGTGTGCTACTTTGCCCTAGAGCTGAAAGGCACAACGTGCAGGCTTCTTTCCAAAGGGCGAGTTGGGCCCCACAGCATCTTGCTTCCAGCTCTTTGGGAAGCTAAGAAACAACTCGCTCTGCACAGTGCTCTTACAGCCTACGGGGAACATGTCTTCCAAAGGCCTGTGAAACGCAGTTTCTTTGCAGGCCTGATCTGGCTGAAGTAGGACTTCTGCTCTGGGTGTGCTACTTTGCCCTAGAGCTGAAAGGCACAACGTGCAGGCTTCTTTCCAAAGGGCGAGTTGGGCCCCACAGCATCTTGCTTCCAGCTCTTTGGGAAGCTAAGAAACAACTCGCTCTGCACAGTGCTCTTACAGCCTACCGGGAACATGTCTTCCAAAGGCCTGTGAAACGCAGTTTCTTTGCAGGCCTGATCTGGCTGAAGTAGGACTTCTGCTCTGGGTGTGCTACTTTGCCCTAGAGCTGAAAGGCACAACGTGCAGGCTTCTTTCCAAAGGGCGAGTTGGGCCCCACAGCATCTTGCTTCCAGCTCTTTGGGAAGCTAAGAAACAACTCGCTCTGCACAGTGCTCTTACAGCCTACCGGGAACATGTCTCCAAAGGCCTGTGAAACGCAGTTTCTTTGCAGGCCTGATCTGGCTGAAGTAGGACTTCTGCTCTGGGTGTGCTACTTTGCCCTAGAGCTGAAAGGCACAACGTGCAGGCTTCTTTCCAAAGGGCGAGTTGGGCCCCACAGCATCTTGCTTCCATCACTTTGGGAAGCTAAGAAACAACTCGCTCTGCACAGTGCTCTTACAGCCTACCGGGAACATGTATTCCAAAGGCCTGTGAAACGCAGTTTCTTTGCAGGCCTGATCTGGCTGAAGTAGGACTTCTGCTCTGGGTGTGCTACTTTGCCCTAGAGCTGAAAGGCACAACGTGCAGGCTTCTTTCCAAAGGGCGAGTTGGGCCCCACAGCATCTTGCTTCCAGCTCTTTGGGAAGCTAAGAAACAACTCGCTCTGCACAGTGCTCTTACAGCCTACCCGGAACATCTCTTCCAAAGGCCTGTGAAACGCAGTTTCTTTGCAGGCCTGATCTGGCTGAAGTAGGACTTCTGCTCTGGGTGTGCTACTTTGCCCTAGAGCTGAAAGGCACAACGTGCAGGCTTCTTTCCAAAGGGCGAGTTGGGCCCCACAGCATCTTGCTTCCAGCTCCTTGCGAAGCTAAGAAACAACTCGCTCTGCACAGTGCTCTTACAGCCTAGTGGGAACATCTCTTCCAAAGGCCTGTGAAACGCAGTTTCTTTGCAGGCCTGATCTGGCTGAAGTAGGACTTCTGCTCTGGGTGTGCTACTTTGCCCTAGAGCTGAAAGGCACAACGTGCAGGCTTCTTTCCAAAGGGCGAGTTGGGCCCCACAGCATCTTGCTTCCAGCTCTTTGCGAAGCTAAGAAACAACTCGCTCTGCACAGTGCTCTTACAGCCTAGTGGGAACATCTCTTCCAAAGGCCTGTGAAACGCAGTTTCTTTGCAGGCCTGATCTGGCTGAAGTAGGACTTCTGCTCTGGGTGTGCTACTTTGCCCTAGAGCTGAAAGGCACAACGTGCAGGCTTCTTTCCAAAGGGCGAGTTGGGCCCCACAGCATCTTGCTTCCAGCTCTTTGGGAAGCTAAGAAACAACTCGCTCTGCACAGTGCTCTTACAGCCTAGTGGGAACATCTCTTCCAAAGGCCTGTGAAACGCAGTTTCTTTGCAGGCCTGATCTGGCTGAAGTAGGACTTCTGCTCTGGGTGTGCTACTTTGCCCTAGAGCTGAAAGGCACAACGTGCAGGCTTCTTTCCAAAGGGCGAGTTGGGCCCCACAGCATCTTGCTTCCAGCTCTTTGCGAAGCTAAGAAACAACTCGCTCTGCACAGTGCTCTTACAGCCTACCGGGAACATGTCTTCCAAAGGCCTGTGAAACGCAGTTTCTTTGCAGGCCTGATCTGGCTGAAGTAGGACTTCTGCTCTGGGTGTGCTACTTTGCCCTAGAGCTGAAAGGCACAACGTGCAGGCTTCTTTCGAAAGGGCGAGTTGGGCCCCACAGCATCTTGCTTCCAGCTCTTTGGGAAGCTAAGAAACAACTCGCTCTGCACAGTGCTCTTACAGCCTACCGGGAACATCTATTCCAAAGGCCTGTGAAACGCAGATTCTTTGCAGGCCTGATCTGGCTGAAGTAGGACTTCTGCTCTGGGTGTGCTACTTTGCCCTAGAGCTGAAAGGCACAACGTGCAGGCTTCTTTCCAAAGGGCGAGTTGGGCCCCACAGCATCTTGCTTCCAGCTCTTTGGGAAGCTAAGAAACAACTCGCTCTGCACAGTGCTCTTACAGCCTACCGGGAACATGTCTTCCAAAGGCCTGTGAAACGCAGTTTCTTTGCAGGCCTGATCTGGCTGAAGTAGGACTTCTGCTCTGGATGTGCTACTTTGCCCTAGAGCTGAAAGGCACAACGTGCAGGCTTCTTTCCAAAGGGCGAGTTGGGCCCCACAGCATCTTGCTTCCAGCTCTTTGGGAAGCTAAGAAACAACTCGCTCTGCACAGTGCTCTTAAAGCCTAGTGGGACCATCTCTTCCAAAGGCCTGTGAAACGCAGTTTCTTTGCAGGCCTGATCTGGCTGAAGTAGGACTTCTGCTCTGGGTGTGCTACTTTGCCCTAGAGCTGAGAGGCACAACGTGCAGGCTTCTTTCCAAAGGGCGAGTTGGGCCCCACAGCATCTTGCTTCCAGCTCTTTGCGAAGCTAAGAAACAACTCGCTCTGCACAGTGCTCTTACAGCCTAGTTGGAACATCTCTTCCAAAGGCCTGTGAAACGCAGTTTCTTTGCAGGCCTGATCTGGCTGAAGTAGGACTTCTGCTCTGGGTGTGCTACTTTGCCCTAGAGCTGAAAGGCACAACGTGCAGGCTTCTTTCCAAAGGGCGAGTTGGGCCCCACAGCATCTTGCTTCCAGCTCTTTGGGAAGCTAAGAAACAACTCGCTCTGCACAGTGCTCTTACAGCCTACGGGGAACATCTCTTCCAAAGGCCTGTGAAACGCAGTTTCTTTGCAGGCCTGATCTGGCTGAAGTAGGACTTCTGCTCTGGGTGTGCTACTTTGCCCTAGAGCTGAAAGGCACAACGTGCAGGCTTCTTTCCAAAGGGCGAGTTGGGCCCCACAGCATCTTGCTTCCAGCTCCGTGGGAAGCTAAGAAACAACTCGCTCTGCACAGTTCTCTTACAGCCTACCGGGAACATGTCTTCCAAAGGCCTGTGAAACGCAGTTTCTTTGCAGGCCTGATCTGGCTGAAGTAGGACTTCTGCTCTGGGTGTGCTACTTTGCCCTAGAGCTGAAAGGCACAACGTGCAGGCTTCTTTCCAAAGGGCGAGTTGGGCCCCACAGCATCTTGCTTCCAGCTCTTTGGGAAGCTAAGAAACAACTCGCTCTGCACAGTGCTCTTACAGCCTACCCGGAACATCTCTTCCAAAGGCCTGTGAAACGCAGTTTCTTTGCAGGCCTGATCTGGCTGAAGTAGGACTTCTGCTCTGGGTGTGCTACTTTGCCCTAGAGCTGAAAGGCACAACGTGCAGGCTTCTTTCCAAAGGGCGAGTTGGGCCCCACAGCATCTTGCTTCCAGCTCTTAGGGAAGCTAAGAAACAACTCGCTCTGCACAGTGCTCTTACAGCCTACCGGGAACATGTCTTCCAAAGGCCTGTGAAACGCAGTTTCTTTGCAGGCCTGATCTGGCTGAAGTAGGACTTCTGCTCTGGGTGTGCTACTTTGCCCTAGAGCTGAAAGGCACAACGTGCAGGCTTCTTTCCAAAGGGCGAGTTGGGCCCCACAGCATCTTGCTTCCAGCTCTTTGGGAAGCTAAGAAACAACTCGCTCTGCACAGTGCTCTTACAGCCTATTGGGAACATGTCTTCCAAAGGCCTGTGAAACGCAGTTTCTTTGCAGGCCTGATCTGGCTGAAGTAAGACTTCTGCTCTGGGTGTGCTACTTTGCCCTAGAGCTGAAAGGCACAACGTGCAGGCTTCTTTCCAAAGGGCGAGTTGGGCCCCACAGCATCTTGCTTCCAGCTCTTTGGGAAGCTAAGAAACAGCTCGCTCTGCACAGTGCTCTTACAGCCTACGGGGAACATCTCTTCCAAAGGCCTGTGAAACGCAGTTTCTTTGCAGGCCTGATCTGGCTGAAGTAGGACTTCTGCTCTGGGTGTGCTACTTTGCCCTAGAGCTGAAAGGCACAACGTGCAGGCTTCTTTCCAAAGGCGAGTTGGGCCCCACAGCATCTTGCTTCCAGCTCTTTGGGAAGCTAAGAAACAACTCGCTCTGCACAGTGCTCTTACAGCCTACCGGGAACATGTCTTCCAAAGGCCTGTGAAACGCAGTTTCTTTGCAGGCCTGATCTGGCTGAAGTAGGACTTCTGCTCTGGGTGTGCTACTTTGCCCTAGAGCTGAAAGGCACAACGTGCAGGCTTCTTTCCAAAGGGCGAGTTGGGCCCCACAGCATCTTGCTTCCAGCTCTTTGGGAAGCTAAGAAACAACTCGCTCTGCACAGTGCTCTTACAGCCTACCGGGAACATGTCTTCCAAAGGCCTGTGAAACGCAGTTTCTTTGCAGGCCTGATCTGGCTGAAGTAGGACTTCTGCTCTGGGTGTGCTACTTTGCCCTAGAGCTGAAAGGCACAACGTGCAGGCTTCTTTCCAAAGGGCGAGTTGGGCCCCACAGCATCTTGCTTCCAGCTCTTTGGGAAGCAAAGAAACAACTCGCTCTGCACAGTGCTCTTACAGCTTACCGGGAACATGTCTTCCAAAGGCCTGTGAAACGCAGTTTCTTTGCAGGCCTGATCTGGCTGAAGTAGGACTTCTGCTCTGGGTGTGCTACTTTGCCCTAGAGCTGAAAGGCACAACGTGCAGGCTTCTTTCCAAAGGGCGAGTTCGGCCCCACAGCATCTTGCTTCCAGCTCTTTGGGAAGCTAAGAAACAACTCGCTCTGCACAGTGCTCTTACAGCCTACCGGGAACAAGTCTTCCAAAGGCCTGTGAAACGCATTTTCTTTGCAGGCCTGATCTGGCTGAAGTAGGACTTCTGCTCTGGGTGTGCTACTTTGCCCTAGAGCTGAAAGGCACAACGTGCAGGCTTCTTTCCAAAGGGCGAGTTCGGCCCCACAGCATCTTGCTTCCAGCTCTTTGGGAAGCTAAGAAACAACTCGCTCTGCACAGTGCTCTTACAGCCTACCCGGAACATCTCTTCCAAAGGCCTGTGAAACGCAGTTTCTTTGCAGGCCTGATCTGGCTGAAGTAGGACTTCTGCTCTGGGTGTGCTACTTTGCCCTAGAGCTGAAAGGCACAACGTGCAGGCTTCTTTCCAAAGGGCGAGTTGGGCCCCACAGCATCTTGCTTCCAGCTCTTTGGGAAGCTAAGAAACAACTCGCTCTGCACAGTGCTCTTACAGCCTACCGGGAACATGTCTTCCAAAGGCCTGTGAAACGCAGTTTCTTTGCAGGCCTGATCTGGCTGAAGTAGGACTTCTGCTCTGGGTGTGCTACTTTGCCCTAGAGCTGAAAGGCACAACGTGCAGGCTTCTTTCCAAAGGGCGAGTGGGGCCCCACAGCATCTTGCTTCCAGCTCTTTGGGAAGCTAAGAAACAACTCGCTCTGCACAGTGCTCTTACAGCCTACCGGGAACATGTCTTCCAAAGGCCTGTGAAACGCAGTTTCTTTGCAGGCCTGATCTGGCTGAAGTAGGACTTCTGCTCTGGGTGTGCTACTTTGCCCTAGAGCTGAAAGGCAGAACGTGCAGGCTTCTTTCCAAAGGGCGAGTTGGGCAACACAGCATCTTGCTTCCAGCTCTTTGGGAAGCTAAGAAACAACTCGCTCTGCACAGTGCTCTTACAGCCTATTGGGAACATGTCTTCCAAAGGCCTGTGAAACGCAGTTTCTGTGCAGGCCTGATCTGGCTGAAGTAAGACTTCTGCTCTGGGTGTGCTACTTTGGCCTAGAGCTGAAAGGCACAACGTGCAGGCTTCTTTCCAAAGGGCGAGTTGGGCCCCACAGCATCTTGCTTCCAGCTCTTTCGGAAGCTAAGAAACAACTCGCTCTGCACAGTGCTCTTACTGCCTACGGGGAACATCTCTTCCAAAGGCCTGTGAAACGCAGTTTCTTTGCAGGCCTGATCTGGCTGAAGTAGGACTTCTGCTCTGGGTGTGCTACTTTGCCCAAGAGCTGAAAGGCACAACGTGCAGGCTTCTTTCCAAAGGCGAGGTGGGCCCCACAGCATCTTGCTTCCAGCTCTTTGGAAAGCTAAGAAACAACTCGCTCTGCACAGTGCTCTTACAGCCTACCGGGAACATGTCTTCCAAAGGCCTGTGAAACGCAGTTTCTTTGCAGGCCTGATCTGGCTGAAGTAGGACTTCTGCTCTGGGTGTGCTACTTTGCCCTAGAGCTGAAACGCACAACGTGCAGGCTTCTTTCCAAAGGGCGAGTTGGGCCCCACAGCATCTTGCTTCCAGCTCTTTGCGAAGCTAAGAAACAACACGCTCTGCACAGTGCTCTTACAGCCTACCGGGAACATGTCTTCCAAAGGCCTGTGAAACGCAGTTTCTTTGCAGGCCTGATCTGGCTGAAGTAGGACTTCTGCTCTGGGTGTGCTACTTCGTCCTAGAGCTGAAAGGCACAACGTTCAGGCTTCTTTCCAAAGGGCGAGTTGGGCCCCACAGCATCTTGCTTCCAGCTCTTTGGGAAGCTAAGAAACAACTCGCTCTGCACAGTGCTCTTACAGCCTACCGGGAACATCTCTTCCAAAGGCCTGTGAAACGCAGTTTCTTTGCAGGCCTGATCTGGCTGAAGTAGGACTTCTGCTCTGGGTGTGCTACTTTGCCCTAGAGCTGAAAGGCACAACGTGCAGGCTTCTTTCCAAAGGGCGAGTTGGGCCCCACAGCATCTTGCTTCCAGCTCTTTGGGAAGCTAAGAAACAACTCGCTCTGCACAGTGCTCTTACAGCCTACCGGGAACATCTCTTCCAAAGGCCTGTGAAACGCAGTTTCTTTGCAGGCCTGATCTGGCTGAAGTAGGACTTCTGCTCTGGGTGTGCTACTTTGCCCTAGAGCTGAAAGGCACAACGTGCAGGCTTCTTTCCAAAGGGCGAGTTGGGCCCCACAGCATCTTGCTTCCAGCTCTTTGCGAAGCTAAGAAACAACTCGCTCTGCACAGTGCTCTTACAGCCTACCGGGAACATGTCTTCCAAAGGCCTGTGAAACGCAGTTTCTTTGCAGGCCTGATCTGGCTGAAGTAGGACTTCTGCTCTGGGTGTGCTACTTTGCCCTAGAGCTGAAAGGCACAACGTGCAGGCTTCTTTCCAAAGGGCGAGTTGGGCCCCACAGCATCTTGCTTCCAGCTCTTTCGGAAGCTAAGAAACAACTCGCTCTGCACAGTGCTCTTACAGCCTACCGGGAACATGTCTTCCAAAGGCCTGTGAAACGCAGTTTCTTTGCAGGCCTGATCTGGCTGAAGTAGGACTTCTGCTCTGGGTGTGCTACTTTGCCCTAGAGCTGAAAGGCACAACGTGCAGGCTTCTTTCCAAAGGGCGAGTTGGGCCCCACAGCATCTTGCTTCCAGCTCTTTGGGAAGCTAAGAAACAACTCGCTCTGCACAGTGTTCTTAAAGCCTAGTGGGACCATCTCTTCCAAAGGCCTGTGAAACGCAGTTTCTTTGCAGGCCTGATCTGGCTGAAGTAGGACTTCTGCTCTGGGTGTGCTACTTTGCCCTAGAGCTGAAAGGCACAACGTGCAGGCTTCTTTCCAAAGGGCGAGTTGGGCCCCACAGCATCTTGCTTCCAGCTCTTTGGGAAGCTAAGAAACAACTCGCTCTGCACAGTGCTCTTACAGCCTACCGGGAACATGTCTTCCAAAGGCCTGTGAAACGCAGTTTCTTTGCAGGCCTGATCTGGCTGAAGTAGGACTTCTGCTCTGGGTGTGCTACTTTGCCCTAGAGCTGAAAGGCACAACGTGCAGGCTTCTTTCCAAAGGGCGAGTTGGGCCCCACAGCATCTTGCTTCCAGCTCTTTGGGAAGCTAAGAAACAACTCGCTCTGCACAGTGCTCTTAAAGCCTAGTGGGACCATCTCTTCCAAAGGCCTGTGAAACGCAGTTTCTTTGCAGGCCTGATCTGGCTGAAGTAGGACTTCTGCTCTGGGTGTGCTACTTTGCCCTAGAGCTGAAAGGCACAACGTGCAGGCTTCTTTCCAAAGGGCGAGTTGGGCCCCACAGCATCTTGCTTCCAGCTCTTTGGGAAGCTAAGTAACAACTCGCTCTGCACAGTGCTCTTACAGCCTACGGGGAACATGTCTTCCAAAGGCCTGTGAAACGCAGTTTCTTTGCAGGCCTGATCTGGCTGAAGTAGGACTTCTGCTCTGGGTGTGCTACTTTGCCCTAGAGCTGAAAGGCACAACGTGCAGGCTTCTTGCCAAAGGGCGAGTTGGGCCCCACAGCATCTTGCTTCCAGCTCTTTGGGAAGCTAAGAAACAACTCGCTCTGCACAGTGCTCTTACAGCCTACGGGGAACATTTCTTCCAAAGGCCTTTGAAACGCTGTTTCTTTGCAGGCCTGATCTGGCTGAAGTAGGACTTCTGCTCTGGGTGTGCTACTTTGCCCTAGAGCTGAAAGGCACAACGTGCAGGCTTCTTTCCAAAGGGCGAGTTGGGCCCCACAGCATCTTGCTTCCAGCTCTTTGGGAAGCTAAGAAACAACTCGCTCTGCACAGTGCTCTTACAGCCTACCGGGAACATGTCTTCCAAAGGCCTGTGAAACGCAGTTTCTTTGCAGGCCTGATCTGGCTGAAGTAGGACTTCTGCTCTGGGTGTGCTACTTTGCCCTAGAGCTGAAAGGCAGAACGTGCAGGATTCTTTCCAAAGGGCGAGTTGGGCCCCACAGCATCTTGCTTCCAGCTCTTTGGGAAGCTAAGAAACAACTCGCTCTGCACAGTGCTCTTACAGCCTATTGGGAACAGGTCTTCCAAAGGCCTGTGAAACGCAGTTTCTGTGCAGGCGTGATCTGGCTGAAGTAAGACTTCTGCTCTGGGTGTGCTACTTTGCCCTAGAGCTGAAAGGCACAACGTGCAGGCTTCTTTCCAAAGGGCGAGTTGGCCCCCACAGCATCTTGCTTCCAGCTCTTTGGGAAGCTAAGAAACAACTCGCTCTGCACAGTGCTCTTACAGCCTACGGGGAACATCTCTTCCAAAGGCCTGTGAAACGCAGTTTCTTTGCAGGCCTGATCTGGCTGAAGTAGGACTTCTGCTCTGGGTGTGCTACTTTGCCCTAGAGCTGAAAGGCACAACGTGCAGGCTTCTTTCCAAAGGGCGAGTTGGGCCCCACAGCATCTTGCTTCCAGCTCTTTGGGAAGCTAAGAAACAACTCGCTCTGCACAGTGCTCTTACAGCCTACCGGGAACATGTCTTCCAAAGGCCTGTGAAACGCAGTTTGTTTGCAGGCCTGATCTGGCTGAAGTAGGACTTCTGCTCTGGGTGTGCTACATTGCCCTAGAGCTGAAAGGCACAACGTGCAGGCTTCTTTCCAAAGGGCGAGTTGGGCCCCACAGCATCTTGCTTCCAGCTCTTTGCGAAGCTAAGAAACAACTCGCTCTGCACAGTGCTCTTACAGCCTACCGGGAACATGTCTTCCAAAGGCCTGTGAAACGCAGTTTCTTTGCAGGCCTGATCTGGCTGAAGTAGGACTTCTGCTCTGGGTGTGCTACTTTGCCCTAGAGCTGAAAGGCACAACGTGCAGGCTTCTTTCCAAAGGGCGAGTTGGGCCCCACAGCATCTTGCTTCCAGCTCTTTGGGAAGCTAAGAAACAACTCGCTCTGCACAGTGCTCTTACAGCCTACCGGGAACATGTCTTCCAAAGGCCTGTGAAACGCAGTTTCTTTGCAGGCCTGATCTGGCTGAAGTAGGACTTCTGCTCTGGGTGTGCTACTTTGCCCTAGAGCTGAAAGGCACAACGTGCAGGCTTCTTTCCAAAGGGCGAGTTGGGCCCCACAGCATCTTGCTTCCATCTCTTTGGGAAGCTGAGAAACAACTCGCTCTGCACAGTGCTCTTACAGCCTACCGGGAACTTGTATTCCAAAGGCCTGTGAAACGCAGTTTCTTTGCAGGCCTGATCTGGCTGAAGTAGGACTTCTGCTCTGGGTGTGCTACTTTGCCCTAGAGCTGAAAGGCACAACGTGCAGGCTTCTTTCCAAAGGGCGAGTTGGGCCCCACAGCATCTTGCTTCCAGCTCTTTGGGAAGCTAAGAAACAACTCGCTCTGCACAGTGCTCTTACAGCCTACGGGGAACATCTCTTCCAAAGGCCTGTGAAACGCAGTTTCTTTGCAGGCCTGATCTGGCTGAAGTAGGACTTCTGCTCTGGGTGTGCTACTTTGCCCTATAGCTGAAAGGCACAACGTGCAGGCTTCTTTCCAAAGGGCGAGTTGGGCCCCACAGCATCTTGCTTCCAGCTCTTTGCGAAGCTAAGAAACAACTCGCTCTGCACAGTGCTCTTACAGCCTAGTGGGAACATCTCTTCCAAAGGCCTGTGAAACGCAGTTTCTTTGCAGGCCTGATCTGGCTGAAGTAGGACTTCTGCTCTGGGTGTGCTACTTTGCCCTAGAGCTGAAAGGCACAACGTGCAGGCTTCTTTCCAAAGGGCGAGTTGGGCCCCACAGCATCTTGCTTCCAGCTCTTTGCGAAGCTAAGAAACAACTCGCTCTGCACAGTGCTCTTACAGCCTAGTGGGAACATCTCTTCCAAAGGCCTGTGAAACGCAGTTTCTTTGCAGGCCTGATCTGGCTGAAGTAGGACTTCTGCTCTGGGTGTGCTACTTTGCCCTAGAGCTGAAAGGCACAACGTGCAGGCTTCTTTCCAAAGGGCGAGTTGGGCCCCACAGCATCTTGCTTCCAGCTCTTTGGGAAGCTAAGAAACAACTCGCTCTGCACAGTGCTCTTACAGCCTAGTGGGAACATCTCTTCCAAAGGCCTGTGAAACGCAGTTTCTTTGCAGGCCTGATCTGGCTGAAGTAGGACTTCTGCTCTGGGTGTGCTACTTTGCCCTAGAGCTGAAAGGCACAACGTGCAGGCTTCTTTCCAAAGGGTGAGTTGGGCCCCACAGCATCTTGCTTCCAGCTCTTTGCGAAGCTAAGAAACAACTCGCTCTGCACAGTGCTCTTACAGCCTACCGGGAACATGTCTTCCAAAGGCCTGTGAAACGCAGTTTCTTTGCAGGCCTGATCTGGCTGAAGTAGGACTTCTGCTCTGGGTGTGCTACTTTGCCCTAGAGCTGAAAGGCACAACGTGCAGGCTTCTTTCCAAAGGGCGAGTTGGGCCCCACAGCATCTTGCTTCCAGCTCTTTGGGAAGCTAAGAAACAACTCGCTCTGCACAGTGCTCTTACAGCCTACCGGGAACATCTATTCCAAAGGCCTGTGAAACGCAGATTCTTTGCAGGCCTGATCTGGCTGAAGTAGGACTTCTGCTCTGGGTGTGCTACTTTGCCCTAGAGCTGAAAGGCACAACGTGCAGGCTTCTTTCCAAAGGGCGAGTTGGGCCCCACAGCATCTTGCTTCCAGCTCTTTGGGAAGCTAAGAAACAACTCGCTCTGCACAGTGCTCTTACAGCCTACCGGGAACATGTCTTCCAAAGGCCTGTGAAACGCAGTTTCTTTGCAGGCCTGATCTGGCTGAAGTAGGACTTCTGCTCTGGATGTGCTACTTTGCCCTAGAGCTGAAAGGCACAACGTGCAGGCTTCTTTCCAAAGGGCGAGTTGGGCCCCACAGCATCTTGCTTCCAGCTCTTTGGGAAGCTAAGAAACAACTCGCTCTGCACAGTGCTCTTAAAGCCTAGTGGGACCATCTCTTCCAAAGGCCTGTGAAACGCAGTTTCTTTGCAGGCCTGATCTGGCTGAAGTAGGACTTCTGCTCTGGGTGTGCTACTTTGCCCTAGAGCTGAAAGGCACAACGTGCAGGCTTCTTTCCAAAGGGCGAGTTGGGCCCCACAGCATCTTGCTTCCAGCTCTTTGCGAAGCTAAGAAACAACTCGCTCTGCACAGTGCTCTTACAGCCTAGTTGGAACATCTCTTCCAAAGGCCTGTGAAACGCAGTTTCTTTGCAGGCCTGATCTGGCTGAAGTAGGACTTCTGCTCTGGGTGTGCTACTTTGCCCTAGAGCTGAAAGGCACAACGTGCAGGCTTCTTTCCAAAGGGCGAGTTGGGCCCCACAGCATCTTGCTTCCAGCTCTTTGGGAAGCTAAGAAACAACTCGCTCTGCACAGTGCTCTTACAGCCTACGGGGAACATCTCTTCCAAAGGCCTGTGAAACGCAATTTCTTTGCAGGCCTGATCTGGCTGAAGTAGGACTTCTGCTCTGGGTGTGCTACTTTGCCCTAGAGCTGAAAGGCACAACGTGCAGGCTTCTTTCCAAAGGGCGAGTTGGGCCCCACAGCATCTTGCTTCCAGCTCCGTGGGAAGCTAAGAAACAACTCGCTCTGCACAGTGCTCTTACAGCCTACCGGGAACATGTCTTCCAAAGGCCTGTGAAACGCAGTTTCTTTGCAGGCCTGATCTGGCTGAAGTAGGACTTCTGCTCTGGGTGTGCTACTTTGCCCTAGAGCTGAAAGGCACAACGTGCAGGCTTCTTTCCAAAGGGCGAGTTGGGCCCCACAGCATCTTGCTTCCAGCTCTTTGGGAAGCTAAGAAACAACTCGCTCTGCACAGTGCTCTTACAGCCTACCCGGAACATCTCTTCCAAAGGCCTGTGAAACGCAGTTTCTTTGCAGGCCTGATCTGGCTGAAGTAGGACTTCTGCTCTGGGTGTGCTACTTTGCCCTAGAGCTGAAAGGCACAACGTGCAGGCTTCTTTCCAAAGGGCGAGTTGGGCCCCACAGCATCTTGCTTCCAGCTCTTAGGGAAGCTAAGAAACAACTCGCTCTGCACAGTGCTCTTACAGCCTACCGGGAACATGTCTTCCAAAGGCCTGTGAAACGCAGTTTCTTTGCAGGCCTGATCTGGCTGAAGTAGGACTTCTGCTCTGGGTGTGCTACTTTGCCCTAGAGCTGAAAGGCACAACGTGCAGGCTTCTTTCCAAAGGGCGAGTTGGGCCCCACAGCATCTTGCTTCCAGCTCTTTGGGAAGCTAAGAAACAACTCGCTCTGCACAGTGCTCTTACAGCCTATTGGGAACATGTCTTCCAAAGGCCTGTGAAACGCAGTTTCTTTGCAGGCCTGATCTGGCTGAAGTAAGACTTCTGCTCTGGGTGTGCTACTTTGCCCTAGAGCTGAAAGGCACAACGTGCAGGCTTCTTTCCAAAGGGCGAGTTGGGCCCCACAGCATCTTGCTTCCAGCTCTTTGGGAAGCTAAGAAACAACTCGCTCTGCACAGTGCTCTTACAGCCTACGGGGAACATCTCTTCCAAAGGCCTGTGAAACGCAGTTTCTTTGCAGGCCTGATCTGGCTGAAGTAGGACTTCTGCTCTGGGTGTGCTACTTTGCCCTAGAGCTGAAAGGCACAACGTGCAGGCTTCTTTCCAAAGGCGAGTTGGGCCCCACAGCATCTTGCTTCCAGCTCTTTGGGAAGCTAAGAAACAACTCGCTCTGCACAGTGCTCTTACAGCCTACCGGGAACATGTCTTCCAAAGGCCTGTGAAACGCAGTTTCTTTGCAGGCCTGATCTGGCTGAAGTAGGACTTCTGCTCTGGGTGTGCTACTTTGCCCTAGAGCTGAAAGGCACAACGTGCAGGCTTCTTTCCAAAGGGCGAGTTGGGCCCCACAGCATCTTGCTTCCAGCTCTTTGGGAAGCTAAGAAACAACTCGCTCTGCACAGTGCTCTTACAGCCTACCGGGAACATGTCTTCCAAAGGCCTGTGAAACGCAGTTTCTTTGCAGGCCTGATCTGGCTGAAGTAGGACTTCTGCTCTGGGTGTGCTACTTTGCCCTAGAGCTGAAAGGCACAACGTGCAGGCTTCTTTCCAAAGGGCGAGTTGGGCCCCACAGCATCTTGCTTCCAGCTCTTTGGGAAGCAAAGAAACAACTCGCTCTGCACAGTGCTCTTACAGCTTACCGGGAACATCTCTTCCAAAGGCCTGTGAAACGCAGTTTCTTTGCAGGCCTGATCTGGCTGAAGTAGGACTTCTGCTCTGGGTGTGCTACTTTGCCCTAGAGCTGAAAGGCACAACGTGCAGGCTTCTTTCCAAAGGGCGAGTTCGGCCCCACAGCATCTTGCTTCCAGCTCTTTGGGAAGCTAAGAAACAACTCGCTCTGCACAGTGCTCTTACAGCCTACCGGGAACAAGTCTTCCAAAGGCCTGTGAAACGCATTTTCTTTGCAGGCCTGATCTGGCTGAAGTAGGACTTCTGCTCTGGGTGTGCTACTTTGCCCTAGAGCTGAAAGGCACAACGTGCAGGCTTCTTTCCAAAGGGCGAGTTCGGCCCCACAGCATCTTGCTTCCAGCTCTTTGGGAAGCTAAGAAACAACTCGCTCTGCACAGTGCTCTTACAGCCTACCCGGAACATCTCTTCCAAAGGCCTGTGAAACGCAGTTTCTTTGCAGGCCTGATCTGGCTGAAGTAGGACTTCTGCTCTGGGTGTGCTACTTTGCCCTAGAGCTGAAAGGCACAACGTGCAGGCTTCTTTCCAAAGGGCGAGTTGGGCCCCACAGCATCTTGCTTCCAGCTCTTTGGGAAGCTAAGAAACAACTCGCTCTGCACAGTGCTCTTACAGCCTACCGGGAACATGTCTTCCAAAGGCCTGTGAAACGCAGTTTCTTTGCAGGCCTGATCTGGCTGAAGTAGGACTTCTGCTCTGGGTGTGCTACTTTGCCCTAGAGCTGAAAGGCACAACGTGCAGGCTTCTTTCCAAAGGGCGAGTTGGGCCCCACAGCATCTTGCTTCCAGCTCTTTGGGAAGCTAAGAAACAACTCGCTCTGCACAGTGCTCTTACAGCCTACCGGGAACATGTCTTCCAAAGGCCTGTGAAACGCAGTTTCTTTGCAGGCCTGATCTGGCTGAAGTAGGACTTCTGCTCTGGGTGTGCTACTTTGCCCTAGAGCTGAAAGGCAGAACGTGCAGGCTTCTTTCCAAAGGGCGAGTTGGGCAACACAGCATCTTGCTTCCAGCTCTTTGGGAAGCTAAGAAACAACTCGCTCTGCACAGTGCTCTTACAGCCTATTGGGAACATGTCTTCCAAAGGCCTGTGAAACGCAGTTTCTGTGCAGGCCTGATCTGGCTGAAGTAGGACTTCTGCTCTGGGTGTGCTACTTTGCCCTAGAGCTGAAAGGCACAACGTGCAGGCTTCTTTCCAAAGGGCGAGTTGGGCCCCACAGCATCTTGCTTCCAGCTCTTTCGGAAGCTAAGAAACAACTCGCTCTGCACAGTGCTCTTACTGCCTACGGGGAACATCTCTTCCAAAGGCCTGTGAAACGCAGTTTCTTTGCAGGCCTGATCTGGCTGAAGTAGGACTTCTGCTCTGGGTGTGCTACTTTGCCCAAGAGCTGAAAGGCACAACGTGCAGGCTTCTTTCCAAAGGCGAGGTGGGCCCCACAGCATCTTGCTTCCAGCTCTTTGGGAAGCTAAGAAACAACTCGCTCTGCACAGTGCTCTTACAGCCTACCGGGAACATGTCTTCCAAAGGCCTGTGAAACGCAGTTTCTTTGCAGGCCTGATCTGGCTGAAGTAGGACTTCTGCTCTGGGTGTGCTACTTTGCCCTAGAGCTGAAACGCACAACGTGCAGGCTTCTTTCCAAAGGGCGAGTTGGGCCCCACAGCATCTTGCTTCCAGCTCTTTGCGAAGCTAAGAAACAACTCGCTCTGCACAGTGCTCTTACAGCCTACCGGGAACATGTCTTCCAAAGGCCTGTGAAACGCAGTTTCTTTGCAGGCCTGATCTGGCTGAAGTAGGACTTCTGCTCTGGGTGTGCTACTTCGCCCTAGAGCTGAAAGGCACAACGTTCAGGCTTCTTTCCAAAGGGCGAGTTGGGCCCCACAGCATCTTGCTTCCAGCTCTTTGCGAAGCTAAGAAACAACTCGCTCTGCACAGTGCTCTTACAGCCTACCGGGAACATGTCTTCCAAAGGCCTGTGAAACGCAGTTTCTTTGCAGGCCTGATCTGGCTGAAGTAGGACTTCTGCTCTGGGTGTGCTACTTCGCCCTAGAGCTGAAAGGCACAACGTTCAGGCTTCTTTCCAAAGGGCGAGTTGGGCCCCACAGCATCTTGCTTCCAGCTCTTTGGGAAGCTAAGAAACAACTCGCTCTGCACAGTGCTCTTACAGGCTACCGGGAACATCTCTTCCAAAGGCCTGTGAAACGCAGTTTCTTTGCAGGCCTGATCTGGCTGAAGTAGGACTTCTGCTCTGGGTGTGCTACTTTGCCCTAGAGCTGAAAGGCACAACGTGCAGGCTTCTTTCCAAAGGGCGAGTTGGGCCCCACAGCATCTTGCTTCCAGCTCTTTGGGAAGCTAAGAAACAACTCGCTCTGCACAGTGCTCTTACAGCCTACCGGGAACATCTCTTCCAAAGGCCTGTGAAACGCAGTTTCTTTGCAGGCCTGATCTGGCTGAAGTAGGACTTCTGCTCTGGGTGTGCTACTTTGCCCTAGAGCTGAAAGGCACAACGTGCAGGCTTCTTTCCAAAGGGCGAGTTGGGCCCCACAGCATCTTGCTTCCAGCTCTTTGCGAAGCTAAGAAACAACTCGCTCTGCACAGTGCTCTTACAGCCTACCGGGAACATGTCTTCCAAAGGCCTGTGAAACGCAGTTTCTTTGCAGGCCTGATCTGGCTGAAGTAGGACTTCTGCTCTGGGTGTGCTACTTTGCCCTAGAGCTGAAAGGCACAACGTGCAGGCTTCTTTCCAAAGGGCGAGTTGGGCCCCACAGCATCTTGCTTCCAGCTCTTTCGGAAGCTAAGAAACAACTCGCTCTGCACAGTGCTCTTACAGCCTACCGGGAACATGTCTTCCAAAGGCCTGTGAAACGCAGTTTCTTTGCAGGCCTGATCTGGCTGAAGTAGGACTTCTGCTCTGGGTGTGCTACTTTGCCCTAGAGCTGAAAGGCACAACGTGCAGGCTTCTTTCCAAAGGGCGAGTTGGGCCCCACAGCATCTTGCTTCCAGCTCTTTGGGAAGCTAAGAAACAACTCGCTCTGCACAGTGCTCTTAAAGCCTAGTGGGACCATCTCTTCCAAAGGCCTGTGAAACGCAGTTTCTTTGCAGGCCTGATCTGGCTGAAGTAGGACTTCTGCTCTGGGTGTGCTACTTTGCCCTAGAGCTGAAAGGCACAACGTGCAGGCTTCTTTCCAAAGGGCGAGTTGGGCCCCACAGCATCTTGCTTCCAGCTCTTTGGGAAGCTAAGAAACAACTCGCTCTGCACAGTGCTCTTACAGCCTACCGGGAACATGTCTTCCAAAGGCCTGTGAAACGCAGTTTCTTTGCAGGCCTGATCTGGCTGAAGTAGGACTTCTGCTCTGGGTGTGCTACTTTGCCCTAGAGCTGAAAGGCACAACGTGCAGGCTTCTTTCCAAAGGGCGAGTTGGGCCCCACAGCATCTTGCTTCCAGCTCTTTGGGAAGCTAAGAAACAACTCGCTCTGCACAGTGCTCTTAAAGCCTAGTGGGACCATCTCTTCCAAAGGCCTGTGAAACGCAGTTTCTTTGCAGGCCTGATCTGGCTGAAGTAGGACTTCTGCTCTGGGTGTGCTACTTTGCCCTAGAGCTGAAAGGCACAACGTG
The DNA here is from genome assembly GCF_041296265.1 of Equus caballus. Lineage (NCBI taxonomy): Eukaryota > Metazoa > Chordata > Mammalia > Perissodactyla > Equidae > Equus > Equus caballus. Next base: position 26,991,018 of record NC_091687.1, read on the forward strand.
CAGGCTTCTTTCCAAAGGGCGAGTTGGGCCCCACAGCATCTTGCTTCCAGCTCTTTGGGAAGCTAAGTAACAACTCGCTCTGCACAGTGCTCTTACAGCCTACGGGGAACATGTCTTCCAAAGGCCTGTGAAACGCAGTTTCTTTGCAGGCCTGATCTGGCTGAAGTAGGACTTCTGCTCTGGGTGTGCTACTTTGCCCTAGAGCTGAAAGGCACAACGTGCAGGCTTCTTTCCAAAGGGCGAGTTGGGCCCCACAGCATCTTGCTTCCAGCTCTTTGGGAAGCTAAGAAACAACTCGCTCTGCACAGTGCTCTTACAGCCTACCGGGAACATGTCTTCCAAAGGCCTGTGAAACGCAGTTTCTTTGCAGGCCTGATCTGGCTGAAGTAGGACTTCTGCTCTGGGTGTGCTACTTTGCCCTAGAGCTGAAAGGCACAACGTGCAGGCTTCTTTCCAAAGGGCGAGTTGGGCCCCACAGCATCTTGCTTCCAGCTCTTTGGGAAGCTAAGAAACAACTCGCTCTGCACAGTGCTCTTACAGCCTATTGGTAACATGTCTTCCAAAGGCCTGTGAAACGCAGTTTCTTTGCAGGCCTGATCTGGCTGAAGTAAGACTTCTGCTCTGGGTGTGCTACTTTGCCCTAGAGCTGAAAGGCACAACGTGCAGGCTTCTTTCCAAAGTTCGAGTTGGGCCCCACAGCATCTTGCTTCCAACTCTTTGGGAAGCTAAGAAACAACTCGCTCTGCACAGTGCTCTTACTGCCTACGGGGAACATCTCTTCCAAAGGCCTGTGAAACGCAGTTTCTTTGCAGGCCTGATCTGGCTGAAGTAGGACTTCTGCTCTGGGTGTGCTACTTTGCCCTAGAGCTGAAAGGCACAACGTGCAGGCTTCTTTCCAAAGGCGAGTTGGGCCCCACAGCATCTTGCTTCCAGCTCTTTGGGAAGCTAAGAAACAACTCGCTCTGCACCGTGCTCTTACAGCCTACCGGGAACATGTCTTCCAAAGGCCTGTGAAACGCAGTTTCTTTGCAGGCCTGATCTGGCTGAAGTAGGACTTCTGCTCTGGGTGTGCTACTTTGCCCTAGAGCTGAAAGGCACAACGTGCAGGCTTCTTTCCAAAGGGCGAGTTGGGCCCCACAGCATCTTGCTTCCAGCTCTTTGGGAAGCTAAGAAACAACTCGCTCTGCACAGTGCTCTTACAGCCTACCGGGAACATGTCTTCCAAAGGCCTGTGAAACGCAGTTTCTTTGCAGGCCTGATCTGGCTGAAGTAGGACTTCTGCTCTGGGTGTGCTACTTTGCCCTAGAGCTGAAAGGCACAACGTGCAGGCTTCTTTCCAAAGGGCGAGTTGGGCCCCACAGCATCTTGCTTCCAGCTCTTTGCGAAGCTAAGAAACAACTCGCTCTGCACAGTGCTCTTACAGCCTACCGGGAACATGTCTTCCAAAGGCCTGTGAAACGCAGTTTCTTTGCAGGCCTGATCTGGCTGAAGTAGGACTTCTGCTCTGGGTGTGCTACTTTGCCCTAGAGCTGAAAGGCACAACGTGCAGGCTTCTTTCCAAAGGGCGAGTTGGGCCCCACAGCATCTTGCTTCCAGCTCTTTGGGAAGCTAAGAAACAACTCGCTCTGCACAGTGCTCTTACAGCCTACCGGGAACATGTCTTCCAAAGGCCTGTGAAACGTAGTTTCTTTGCAGGCCTGATCTGGCTGAAGTAGGACTTCTGCTCTGGGTGTGCTACTTTGCCCTAGAGCTGAAAGGCACAACGTGCAGGCTTCTTTCCAAAGGGCGAGTTGGGCCCCACAGCATCTTGCTTCCAGCTCTTTGGGAAGCTAAGAAACAACTCGCTCTGCACAGTGCTCTTACAGCCTACCGGGAACATGTCTTCCAAAGGCCTGTGAAACGCAGTTTCTTTGCAGGCCTGATCTGGCTGAAGTAGGACTTCTGCTCTGGGTGTGCTACTTTGCCCTAGAGCTGAAAGGCACAACGTGCAGGCTTCTTTCCAAAGGGCGAGTTGGGCCCCACAGCATCTTGCTTCCAGCTCTTTGGGAAGCTAAGAAACAACTCGCTCTGCACAGTGCTCTTACAGCCTAGAGGGAGCATCTCTTCCAAAGGCCTGTGAAACGCAGTTTCTTTGCAGGCCTGATCTGGCTGAAGTAGGACTTCTGCTCTGGGTGTGCTACTTTGCCCTAGAGCTGAAAGGCACAACGTGCAGGCTTCTTTCCACAGGGCGAGTTGGGCCCCACAGCATCTTGCTTCCAGCTCTTTGCGAAGCTAAGAAACAACTCGCTCTGCACAGTGCTCTTACAGCCTAGTTGGAACATCTCTTCCAAAGGCCTGAGAAACGCAGTTTCTTTGCAGGCCTGATCTGGCTGAAGTAGGACTTCTGCTCTGGGTGTGCTACTTTGCCCTAGAGCTGAAAGGCACAACGTGCAGGCTTCTTTCCAAAGGGCGAGTTGGGCCCCACAGCATCTTGCTTCCAGCTCTTTGGGAAGCTAAGAAACAACTCGCTCTGCACAGTGCTCTTACAGCCTACCGGGAACATCTATTCCAAAGGCCTGTGAAACGCAGATTCTTTGCAGGCCTGATCTGGCTGAAGTAGGACTTCTGCTCTGGGTGTGCTACTTTGCCCTAGAGCTGAAAGGCACAACGTGCAGGCTTCTTTCCAAAGGGCGAGTTGGGCCCCACAGCATCTTGCTTCCAGCTCTTTGGGAAGCTAAGAAACAACTCGCTCTGCACAGTGCTCTTACAGCCTACCGGGAACATGTCTTCCAAAGGCCTGTGAAACGCAGTTTCTTTGCAGGCCTGATCTGGCTGAAGTAGGACTTCTGCTCTGGATGTGCTACTTTGCCCTAGAGCTGAAAGGCACAACGTGCAGGCTTCTTTCCAAAGGGCGAGTTGGGCCCCACAGCATCTTGCTTCCAGCTCTTTGGGAAGCTAAGAAACAACTCGCTCTGCACAGTGCTCTTAAAGCCTAGTGGGACCATCTCTTCCAAAGGCCTGTGAAACGCAGTTTCTTTGCAGGCCTGATCTGGCTGAAGTAGGACTTCTGCTCTGGGTGTGCTACTTTGCCCTAGAGCTGAGAGGCACAACGTGCAGGCTTCTTTCCAAAGGGCGAGTTGGGCCCCACAGCATCTTGATTCCAGCTCTTTGCGAAGCTAAGAAACAACTCGCTCTGCACAGTGCTCTTACAGCCTAGTTGGAACATCTCTTCCAAAGGCCTGTGAAACGCAGTTTCTTTGCAGGCCTGATCTGGCTGAAGTAGGACTTCTGCTCTGGGTGTGCTACTTTGCCCTAGAGCTGAAAGGCACAACGTGCAGGCTTCTTTCCAAAGGGCGAGTTGGGCCCCACAGCATCTTGCTTCCAGCTCTTTGGGAAGCTAAGAAACAACTCGCTCTGCACAGTGCTCTTACAGCCTACGGGGAATATCTCTTCCAAAGGCCTGTGAAACGCAATTTCTTTGCAGGCCTGATCTGGCTGAAGTAGGACTTCTGCTCTGGGTGTGCTACTTTGCCCTAGAGCTGAAAGGCACAACGTGCAGGCTTCTTTCCAAAGGGCGAGTTGGGCCCCACAGCATCTTGCTTCCAGCTCCGTGGGAAGCTAAGAAACAACTCGCTCTGCACAGTGCTCTTACAGCCTACCGGGAACATGTCTTCCAAAGGCCTGTGAAACGCAGTTTCTTTGCAGGCCTGATCTGGCTGAAGTAGGACTTCTGCTCTGGGTGTGCTACTTTGCCCTAGAGCTGAAAGGCACAACGTGCAGGCTTCTTTCCAAAGGGCGAGTTGGGCCCCACAGCATCTTGCTTCCAGCTCTTTGGGAAGCTAAGAAACAACTCGCTCTGCACAGTGCTCTTACAGCCTACCCGGAACATCTCTTCCAAAGGCCTGTGAAACGCAGTTTCTTTGCAGGTCTGATCTGGCTGAAGTAGGACTTCTGCTCTGGGTGTGCTACTTTGCCCTAGAGCTGAAAGGCACAACGTGCAGGCTTCTTTCCAAAGGGCGAGTTGGGCCCCACAGCATCTTGCTTCCAGCTCTTAGGGAAGCTAAGAAACAACTCGCTCTGCACAGTGCTCTTACAGCCTACCGGGAACATGTCTTCCAAAGGCCTGTGAAACGCAGTTTCTTTGCAGGCCTGATCTGGCTGAAGTAGGACTTCTGCTCTGGGTGTGCTACTTTGCCCTAGAGCTGAAAGGCACAACGTGCAGGCTTCTTTCCAAAGGGCGAGTTGGGCCCCACAGCATCTTGCTTCCAGCTCTTTGGGAAGCTAAGAAACAACTCGCTCTGCACAGTGCTCTTACAGCCTATTGGGAACATGTCTTCCAAAGGCCTGTGAAACGCAGTTTCTTTGCAGGCCTGATCTGGCTGAAGTAAGACTTCTGCTCTGGGTGTGCTACTTTGCCCTAGAGCTGAAAGGCACAACGTGCAGGCTTCTTTCCAAAGGGCGAGTTGGGCCCCACAGCATCTTGCTTCCAGCTCTTTGGGAAGCTAAGAAACAACTCGCTCTGCACAGTGCTCTTACAGCCTACGGGGAACATGTCTTCCAAAGGCCTGTGAAACGCAGTTTCTTTGCAGGCCTGATCTGGCTGAAGTAGGACTTCTGCTCTGGGTGTGCTACTTTGCCCTAGAGCTGAAAGGCACAACGTGCAGGCTTCTTTCCAAAGGGCGAGTTGGGCCCCACAGCATCTTGCTTCCAGCTTTTTGGGAAGCAAAGAAACAACTCGCTCTGCACAGTGCTCTTACAGCTTACCGGGAACATCTCTTCCAAAGGCCTGTGAAACGCAGTTTCTTTGCAGGCCTGATCTGGCTGAAGTAGGACTTCTGCTCTGGGTGTGCTACTTTGCCCTAGAGCTGAAAGGCACAACGTGCAGGCTTCTTTCCAAAGGGCGAGTTCGGCCCCACAGCATCTTGCTTCCAGCTCTTTGGGAAGCTAAGAAACAACTCGCTCTGCACAGTGCTCTTACAGCCTACCGGGAACAAGTCTTCCAAAGGCCTGTGAAACGCATTTTCTTTGCAGGCCTGATCTGGCTGAAGTAGGACTTCTGCTCTGGGTGTGCTACTTTGCCCTAGAGCTGAAAGGCACAACGTGCAGGCTTTTTTCCAAAGGGCGAGTTCGGCCCCACAGCATCTTGCTTCCAGCTCTTTGGGAAGCTAAGAAACAACTCGCTCTGCACAGTGCTCTTACAGCCTACCCGGAACATCTCTTCCAAAGGCCTGTGAAACGCAGTTTCTTTGCAGGCCTGATCTGGCTGAAGTAAGACTTCTGCTCTGGGTGTGCTACTTTGCCCTAGAGCTGAAAGGCACAACGTGCAGGCTTCTTTCCAAAGGGCGAGTTGGGCCCCACAGAATCTTGCTTCCAGCTCTTTGGGAAGCTAAGAAACAACTCGCTCTGCACAGTGTTCTTACAGCCTACCGGGAACATGTCTTCCAAAGGCCTGTGAAACGCAGTTTCTTTGCAGGCCTGATCTGGCTGAAGTAGGACTTCTGCTCTGGGTGTGCTACTTTGCCCTAGAGCTGAAAGGCACAACGTGCAGGCTTCTTTCCAAAGGGCGAGTTGGGCCCCACAGCATCTTGCTTCCAGCTCTTTCGGAAGCTAAGAAACAACTCGCTCTGCACAGTGCTCTTACTGCCTACGGGGAACATCTCTTCCAAAGGCCTGTGAAACGCAGTTTCTTTGCAGGCCTGATCTGGCTGAAGTAGGACTTCTGCTCTGGGTGTGCTACTTTGCCCAAGAGCTGAAAGGCACAACGTGCAGGCTTCTTTCCAAAGGCGAGGTGGGCCCCACAGCATCTTGCTTCCAGCTCTTTGGGAAGCTAAGAAACAACTCGCTCTGCACAGTGCTCTTACAGCCCACCGGGAACATGTCTTCCAAAGGCCTGTGAAACGCAGTTTCTTTGCAGGCCTGATCTGGCTGAAGTAGGACTTCTGCTCTGGGTGTGCTACTTTGCCCTAGAGCTGAAACGCACAACGTGCAGGCTTCTTTCCAAAGGGCGAGTTGGGCCCCACAGCATCTTGCTTCCAGCTCTTTGCGAAGCTAAGAAACAACTCGCTCTGCACAGTGCTCTTACAGCCTACCGGGAACATGTCTTCCAAAGGCCTGTGAAACGCAGTTTCTTTGCAGGCCTGATCTGGCTGAAGTAGGACTTCTGCTCTGGGTGTGCTACTTCGCCCTAGAGCTGAAAGGCACAACGTTCAGGCTTCTTTCCAAAGGGCGAGTTGGGCCCCACAGCATCTTGCTTCCAGCTCTTTGGGAAGCTAAGAAACAACTCGCTCTGCACAGTGCTCTTACAGCCTACCGGGAACATCTCTTCCAAAGGCCTGTGAAACGCAGTTTCTTTGCAGGCCTGATCTGGCTGAAGTAGGACTTCTGCTCTGGGTGTGCTACTTCGCCCTAGAGCTGAAAGGCACAACATGCAGGCTTCTTTCCAAAGGGCGAGTTGGGCCCCACAGCATCTTGCTTCCAGCTCTTTGGGAAGCTAAGAAACAACTCGCTCTGCACAGTGCTCTTACAGCCTACCGGGAACATCTCTTCCAAAGGCCTGTGAAACGCAGTTTCTTTGCAGGCCTGATCTGGCTGAAGTAGGACTTCTGCTCTGGGTGTGCTACTTTGCCCTAGAGCTGAAAGGCACAACGTGCAGGCTTCTTTCCAAAGGGCGAGTTGGGCCCCACAGCATCTTGCTTCCAGCTCTTTGCGAAGCTAAGAAACAACTCGCTCTGCACAGTGCTCTTACAGCCTACCGGGAACATGTCTTCCAAAGGCCTGTGAAACGCAGTTTCTTTGCAGGCCTGATCTGGCTGAAGTAGGACTTCTGCTCTGGGTGTGCTACTTTGCCCTAGAGCTGAAAGGCACAACGTGCAGGCTTCTTTCCAAAGGGCGAGTTGGGCCCCACAGCATCTTGCTTCCAGCTCTTTCGGAAGCTAAGAAACAACTCGCTCTGCACAGTGCTCTTACAGCCTACCGGGAACATGTCTTCCAAAGGCCTGTGAAACGCAGTTTCTTTGCAGGCCTGATCTGGCTGAAGTAGGACTTCTGCTCTGGGTGTGCTACTTTGCCCTAGAGCTGAAAGGCACAACGTGCAGGCTTCTTTCCAAAGGGCGAGTTGGGCCCCACAGCATCTTGCTTCCAGCTCTTTGGGAAGCTAAGAAACAACTCGCTCTGCACAGTGCTCTTAAAGCCTAGTGGGACCATCTCTTCCAAAGGCCTGTGAAACGCAGTTTCTTTGCAGGCCTGATCTGGCTGAAGTAGGACTTCTGCTCTGGGTGTGCTACTTTGCCCTAGAGCTGAAAGGCACAACGTGCAGGCTTCTTTCCAAAGGGCGAGTTGGGCCCCACAGCATCTTGCTTCCAGCTCTTTGGGAAGCTAAGAAACAACTCGCTCTGCACAGTGCTCTTACAGCCTACCGGGAACATGTCTTCCAAAGGCCTGTGAAACGCAGTTTCTTTGCAGGCCTGATCTGGCTGAAGTAGGACTTCTGCTCTGGGTGTGCTACTTTGCCCTAGAGCTGAAAGGCACAACGTGCAGGCTTCTTTCCAAAGGGCGAGTTGGGCCCCACAGCATCTTGCTTCCAGCTCTTTGGGAAGCTAAGAAACAACTCGCTCTGCACAGTGCTCTTAAAGCCTAGTGAGACCATCTCTTCCAAAGGCCTGTGAAACGCAGTTTCTTTGCAGGCCTGATCTGGCTGAAGTAGGACTTCTGCTCTGGGTGTGCTACTTTGCCCTAGAGCTGAAAGGCACAACGTGCAGGCTTCTTTCCAAAGGGCGAGTTGGGCCCCACAGCATCTTGCTTCCAGCTCTTTGGGAAGCTAAGTAACAACTCGCTCTGCACAGTGCTCTTACAGCCTACGGGGAACATGTCTTCCAAAGGCCTGTGAAACGCAGTTTCTTTGCAGGCCTGATCTGGCTGAAGTAGGACTTCTGCTCTGGGTGTGCTACTTTGCCCTAGAGCTGAAAGGCACAACGTGCAGGCTTCTTTCCAAAGGGCGAGTTGGGCCCCACAGCATCTTGCTTCCAGCTCTTTGGGAAGCTAAGAAACAACTCGCTCTGCACAGTGCTCTTACAGCCTACGGGGAACATTTCTTCCAAAGGCCTTTGAAACGCTGTTTCTTTGCAGGCCTGATCTGGCTGAAGTAGGACTTCTGCTCTGGGTGTGCTACTTTGCCCTAGAGCTGAAAGGCACAACGTGCAGGCTTCTTTCCAAAGGGCGAGTTGGGCCCCACAGCATCTTGCTTCCAGCTCTTTGGGAAGCTAAGAAACAACTCGCTCTGCACAGTGCTCTTACAGCCTACCGGGAACATGTCTTCCAAAGGCCTGTGAAACGCAGTTTCTTTGCAGGCCTGATCTGGCTGAAGTAGGACTTCTGCTCTGGGTGTGCTACTTTGCCCTAGAGCTGAAAGGCAGAACGTGCAGGATTCTTTCCAAAGGGCGAGTTGGGCCCCACAGCATCTTGCTTCCAGCTCTTTGGGAAGCTAAGAAACAACTCGCTCTGCACAGTGCTCTTACAGCCTATTGGGAACAGGTCTTCCAAAGGCCTGTGAAACGCAGTTTCTGTGCAGGCGTGATCTGGCTGAAGTAAGACTTCTGCTCTGGGTGTGCTACTTTGCCCTAGAGCTGAAAGGCACAACGTGCAGGCTTCTTTCCAAAGGGCGAGTTGGCCCCCACAGCATCTTGCTTCCAGCTCTTTGGGAAGCTAAGAAACAACTCGCTCTGCACAGTGCTCTTACAGCCTACGGGGAACATCTCTTCCAAAGGCCTGTGAAACGCAGTTTCTTTGCAGGCCTGATCTGGCTGAAGTAGGACTTCTGCTCTGGGTGTGCTACTTTGCCATAGAGCTGAAAGGCACAACGTGCAGGCTTCTTTCCAAAGGGCGAGTTGGGCCCCACAGCATCTTGCTTCCAGCTCATTGGGAAGCTAAGAAACAACTCGCTCTGCACAGTGCTGTTATAGCCTACCGGGAACATGTCTTACAAAGGCCTGTGAAACGCAGTTTCTTTGCAGGCCTGATCTGGCTGAAGTAGGACTTCTGCTCTGGGTGTGCTACTTTGCCCTAGAGCTGAAAGGCACAACGTGCAGGCTTCTTTCCAAAGGGCGAGTTGGGCCCCACAGCATCTTGCTTCCAGCTCTTTGGGAAGCTAAGAAACAACTCGCTCTGCACAGTGCTCTTACAGCCTAGTGGGAACATCTCTTCCAAAGGCCTGTGAAACGCAGTTTCTTTGCAGGCCTGATCTGGCTGAAGTAGGACTTCTGCTCTGGGTGTGCTACTTTGCCCTAGAGCTGAAAGGCACAACTTGCAGGCTTCTTTCCAAAGGGCGAGTTGGGCCCCACAGCATCTTGCTTCCAGCTCTTTGGGAAGCTAAGAAACAACTCGCTCTGCACAGTGCTCTTACAGCCTACCGGGAACATGTCTTCCAAAGGCCTGTGAAACGCAGTTTCTTTGCAGGCCTGATCTGGCTGAAGTAGGACTTCTGCTCTGGGTGTGCTACTTTGCCCTAGAGCTGAAAGGCACAACGTGCAGGCTTCTTTCCAAAGGGCGAGTTGGGCCCCACAGCATCTTGCTTCCAGCTCTTTGGGAAGCTAAGAAACAACTCGCTCTGCACAGTGCTCTTACAGCCTACCGGGAACATGTCTTCCAAAGGCCTGTGAAACGCAGTTTCTTTGCAGGCCTGATCTGGCTGAAGTAGGACTTCTGCTCTGGGTGTGCTACTTTGCCCTAGAGCTGAAAGGCACAACGTGCAGGCTTCTTTCCAAAGGGCGAGTTGGGCCCCACAGCATCTTGCTTCCAGCTCTTTGGGAAGCTAAGAAACAACTCGCTCTGCACAGTGCTCTTACAGCCTATTGGTAACATGTCTTCCAAAGGCCTGTGAAACGCAGTTTCTTTGCAGGTCTGATCTGGCTGAAGTAAGACTTCTGCTCTGGGTGTGCTACTTTGCCCTAGAGCTGAAAGGCACAACGTGCAGGCTTCTTTCCAAAGGGCGAGTTGGGCCCCACAGCATCTTGCTTCCAACTCTTTGGGAAGCTAAGAAACAACTCGCTCTGCACAGTGCTCTTACTGCCTACGGGGAACATCTCTTCCAAAGGCCTGTGAAACGCAGTTTCTTTGCAGGCCTGATCTGGCTGAAGTAGGACTTCTGCTCTGGGTGTGCTACTTTGCCCTAGAGCTGAAAGGCACAACGTGCAGGCTTCTTTCCAAAGGCGAGTTGGGCCCCACAGCATCTTGCTTCCAGCTCTTTGGGAAGCTAAGAAACAACTCGCTCTGCACCGTGCTCTTACAGCCTACCGGGAACATGTCTTCCAAAGGCCTGTGAAACGCAGTTTCTTTGCAGGCCTGATCTGGCTGAAGTAGGACTTCTGCTCTGGGTGTGCTACTTTGCCCTAGAGCTGAAAGGCACAACGTGCAGGCTTCTTTCCAAAGGGCGAGTTGGGCCCCACAGCATCTTGCTTCCAGCTCTTTGGGAAGCTAAGAAACAACTCGCTCTGCACAGTGCTCTTACAGCCTACCGGGAACATGTCTTCCAAAGGCCTGTGAAACGCAGTTTCTTTGCAGGCCTGATCTGGCTGAAGTAGGACTTCTGCTCTGGGTGTGCTACTTTGCCCTAGAGCTGAAAGGCACAACGTGCAGGCTTCTTTCCAAAGGGCGAGTTGGGCCCCACAGCATCTTGCTTCCAGCTCTTTGGGAAGCTAAGAAACAACTCGCTCTGCACAGTGCTCTTACAGCCTACCGGGAACATGTCTTCCAAAGGCCTGTGAAACGCAGTTTCTTTGCAGGCCTGATCTGGCTGAAGTAGGACTTCTGCTCTGGGTGTGCTACTTTGCCCTAGAGCTGAAAGGCACAACGTGCAGGCTTCTTTCCAAAGGGCGAGTTGGGCCCCACAGCATCTTGCTTCCAGCTCTTTGGGAAGCTAAGAAACAACTCGCTCTGCACAGTGCTCTTACAGCCTACCGGGAACATGTCTTCCAAAGGCCTGTGAAACGCAGTTTCTTTGCAGGCCTGATCTGGCTGAAGTAGGACTTCTGCTCTGGGTGTGCTACTTTGCCCTAGAGCTGAAAGGCACAACGTGCAGGCTTCTTTCCAAAGGGCGAGTTGGGCCCCACAGCATCTTGCTTCCAGCTCTTTGGGAAGCTAAGAAACAACTCGCTCTGCACAGTGCTCTTACAGCCTACCGGGAACATCTCTTCCAAAGGCCTGTGAAACGCAGTTTCTTTGCAGGCCTGATCTGGCTGAAGTAGGACTTCTGCTCTGGGTGTGCTACTTTGCCCTAGAGCTGAAAGGCACAACGTGCAGGCTTCTTTCCAAAGGGCGAGTTGGGCCCCACAGCATCTTGCTTCCAGCTCTTTGGGAAGCTAAGAAACAACTCGCTCTGCACAGTGCTCTTACAGCCTATTGGGAACATGTCTTCCAAAGGCCTGTGAAACGCAGTTTCTGTGCAGGCCTGATCTGGCTGAAGTAAGACTTCTGCTCTGGGTGTGCTACTTTGCCCTAGAGCTGAAAGGCACAACGTGCAGGCTTCTTTCCAAAGGGCGAGTTGGGCCCCACAGCATCTTGCTTCCAGCTCTTTGGGAAGCTAAGAAACAACTCGCTCTGCACAGTGCTCTTACTGCCTACGGGGAACATCTCTTCCAAAGGCCTGTGAAACGCAGTTTCTTTGCAGGCCTGATCTGGCTGAAGTAGGACTTCTGCTCTGGGTGTGCTACTTTGCCCTAGAGCTGAAAGGCACAACGTGCAGGCTTCTTTCCAAAGGCGAGTTGGGCCCCACAGCATCTTGCTTCCAGCTCTTTGGGAAGCTAAGAAACAACTCGCTCTGCACCGTGCTCTTACAGCCTACAGGGAACATGTCTTCCAAAGGCCTGTGAAACGCAGTTTCTTTGCAGGCCTGATCTGGCTGAAGTAGGACTTCTGCTCTGGGTGTGCTACTTTGCCCTAGAGCTGAAAGGCACAACGTGCAGGCTTCTTTCCAAAGGGCGAGTTGGGCCCCACAGCATCTTGCTTCCAGCTCTTTGGGAAGCTAAGAAACAACTCGCTCTGCACAGTGCTCTTACAGCCTACCGGGAACATGTCTTCCAAAGGCCTGTGAAACGCAGTTTCTTTGCAGGCCTGATCTGGCTGAAGTAGGACTTCTGCTCTGGGTGTGCTACTTTGCCCTAGAGCTGAAAGGCACAACGTGCAGGCTTCTTTCCAAAGGGCGAGTTGGGCCCCACAGCATCTTGCTTCCAGCTCTTTGGGAAGCTAAGAAACAACTCGCTCTGCACAGTGCTCTTACAGCCTACCGGGAACATCTCTTCCAAAGGCCTGTGAAACGCAGTTTGTTTGCAGGCCTGATCTGGCTGAAGTAGCACTTCTGCTCTGGGTGTGCTACTTTGCCCTAGAGCTGAAAGGCACAACGTGCAGGCTTCTTTCCAAAGGGCGAGTTGGGCCCCACAGCATCTTGCTTCCAGCTCTTTGGGAAGCTAAGAAACAACTCGCTCTGCACAGTGCTCTTACAGCCTACGGGGAACATGTCTTCCAAAGGCCTGTGAAACGCAGTTTCTTTGCAGGCCTGATCTGGCTGAAGTAGGACTTCTGCTCTGGGTGTGCTACTTTGCCCTAGAGCTGAAAGGCACAACGTGCAGGCTTCTTTCCAAAGGGCGAGTTGGGCCCCACAGCATCTTGCTCCCAGCTCTTTGCGAAGCTAAGAAACAACTCGCTCTGCACAGTGCTCTTGCAGCCTAGTTGGAACATCTCTTCCAAAGGCCTGAGAAACGCAGTTTCTTTGCAGGCCTGATCTGGCTGAAGTAGGACTTCTGCTCTGGGTGTGCTACTTTGCCCTAGAGCTGAAAGGCACAACGTGCAGGCTTCTTTCCAAAGGGCGAGTTGGGCCCCACAGCATCTTGCTTCCAGCTCTTTGGGAAGCTAAGAAACAACTCGCTCTGCACAGTGCTCTTACAGCCTATTGGGAACATGTCTTCCAAAGGCCTGTGAAACGCAGTTTCTGTGCAGGCCTGATCTGGCTGAAGTAAGACTTCTGCTCTGGGTGTGCTACTTTGCCCTAGAGCTGAAAGGCACAACGTGCAGGCTTCTTTCCAAAGGGTGAGTTGGGCCCCACAGCATCTTGCTTCCAGCTCTTTGGGAAGCTAAGAAACAACTCGCTCTGCACAGTGCTCTTACAGCCTACCGGGAACATCTCTTCCAAAGGCCTGTGAAACGCAGTTTCTTTGCAGGCCTGATCTGGCTGAAGTAGGACTTCTGCTCTGGGTGTGCTACTTTGCCCTAGAGCTGAAAGGCACAACGTGCAGGCTTCTTTCCAAAGGGCGAGTTGGGCCCCACAGCATCTTGCTTCCAGCTCTTTGGGAAGCTAAGAAACAACTCGCTCTGCACAGTGCTCTTACAGCCTAGAGGGAACATCTCTTCCAAAGGCCTGTGAAACGCAGTTTCTTTGCAGGCCTGATCTGGCTGAAGTAGGACTTCTGCTCTGGGTGTGCTACTTTGCCCTAGAGCTGAAAGGCACAACGTGCAGGCTTCTTTCCAAAGGGCGAGTTGGGCCCCACAGCATCTTGCTTCCAGCTCTTTGTGAAGCTAAGAAACAACTCGCTCTGCACAGTGCTCTTACAGCCTACCGGGAACATGTCTTCCAAAGGCCTGTGAAACGCAGTTTCTTTGCAGGCCTGATCTGGCTGAAGTAGGACTTCTGCTCTGGGTGTGCTACTTTGCCCTAGAGCTGAAAGGCACAACGTGCAGGCTTCTTTCCAAAGGGCGAGTTGGGCCCCACAGCATCTTGCTTCCAGCTCTTTGGGAAGCTAAGAAACAACTCGCTCTGCACAGTGCTCTTACAGCCTATTGGGAACATGTCTTCCAAAGGCCTGTGAAACGCAGTTTCTGTGCAGGCCTGATCTGGCTGAAGTAAGACTTCTGCTCTGGGTGTGCTACTTTGCCCTAGAGCTGAAAGGCACAACGTGCAGGCTTCTTTCCAAAGGGCGAGTTCGGCCCCACAGCATCTTGCTTCCAGCTCTTTGGGAAGCTAAGAAACAACTCGCTCTGCACAGTGCTCTTACAGCCTACGGGGAACATGTCTTCCAAAGGCCTGTGAAACGCAGTTTCTTTGCAGGCCTGATCTGGCTGAAGTAGGACTTCTGCTCTGGGTGTGCTACTTTGCCCTAGAGCTGAAAGGCACAACGTGCAGGCTTCTTTCCAAAGGGCGAGTTGGGCCCCACAGCATCTTGCTTCCAGCTCATTGGGAAGCTAAGAAACAACTCGCTCTGCACAGTGCTCTTATAGCCTACCGGGAACATGTCTTACAAAGGCCTGTGAAACGCAGTTTCTTTGCAGGCCTGATCTGGCTGAAGTAGGACTTCTGCTCTGGGTGTGCTACTTTGCCCTAGAGCTGAAAGGCACAACGTGCAGGCTTCTTTCCAAAGGGCGAGTTGGGCCCCACAGCATCTTGCTTCCAGCTCTTTGGGAAGCTAAGAAACAACTCGCTCTGCACAGTGCTCTTACAGCCTAGTGGGAACATCTCTTCCAAAGGCCTGTGAAACGCAGTTTCTTTGCAGGCCTGATCTGGCTGAAGTAGGACTTCTGCTCTGGGTGTGCTACTTTGCCCTAGAGCTGAAAGGCACAACTTGCAGGCTTCTTTCCAAAGGGCGAGTTGGGCCCCTCAGCATCTTGCTTCCAGCTCTTTGGGAAGCTAAGAAACAACTCGCTCTGCACAGTGCTCTTACAGCCTACCGGGAACATGTCTTCCAAAGGCCTGTGAAACGCAGTTTCTTTGCAGGCCTGATCTGGCTGAAGTAGGACTTCTGCTCTGGGTGTGCTACTTTGCCCTAGAGCTGAAAGGCACAACGTGCAGGCTTCTTTCCAAAGGGCGAGTTGGGCCCCACAGCATCTTGCTTCCAGCTCTTTGGGAAGCTAAGAAACAACTCGCTCTGCACAGTGCTCTTACAGCCTACCGGGAACATGTCTTCCAAAGGCCTGTGAAACGCAGTTTCTTTGCAGGCCTGATCTGGCTGAAGTAGGACTTCTGCTCTGGGTGTGCTACTTTGCCCTAGAGCTGAAAGGCACAACGTGCAGGCTTCTTTCCAAAGGGCGAGTTGGGCCCCACAGCATCTTGCTTCCAGCTCTTTGGGAAGCTAAGAAACAACTCGCTCTGCACAGTGCTCTTACAGCCTATTGGTAACATGTCTTCCAAAGGCCTGTGAAACGCAGTTTCTTTGCAGGTCTGATCTGGCTGAAGTAAGACTTCTGCTCTGGGTGTGCTACTTTGCCCTAGAGCTGAAAGGCACAACGTGCAGGCTTCTTTCCAAAGGGCGAGTTGGGCCCCACAGCATCTTGCTTCCAACTCTTTGGGAAGCTAAGAAACAACTCGCTCTGCACAGTGCTCTTACTGCCTACGGGGAACATCTCTTCCAAAGGCCTGTGAAACGCAGTTTCTTTGCAGGCCTGATCTGGCTGAAGTAGGACTTCTGCTCTGGGTGTGCTACTTTGCCCTAGAGCTGAAAGGCACAACGTGCAGGCTTCTTTCCAAAGGCGAGTTGGGCCCCACAGCATCTTGCTTCCAGCTCTTTGGGAAGCTAAGAAACAACTCGCTCTGCACCGTGCTCTTACAGCCTACCGGGAACATGTCTTCCAAAGGCCTGTGAAACTCAGTTTCTTTGCAGGCCTGATCTGGCTGAAGTAGGACTTCTGCTCTGGGTGTGCTACTTTGCCCTAGAGCTGAAAGGCACAACGTGCAGGCTTCTTTCCAAAGGGCGAGTTGGGCCCCACAGCATCTTGCTTCCAGCTCTTTGGGAAGCTAAGAAACAACTCGCTCTGCACAGTGCTCTTACAGCCTACCGGGAACATGTCTTCCAAAGGCCTGTGAAACGCAGTTTCTTTGCAGGCCTGATCTGGCTGAAGTAGGACTTCTGCTCTGGGTGTGCTACTTTGCCCTAGAGCTGAAACGCACAACGTGCAGGCTTCTTTCCAAAGGGCGAGTTGGGCCCCACAGCATCTTGCTTCCAGCTCTTTGGGAAGCTAAGAAACAACTCGCTCTGCACAGTGCTCTTACAGCCTACCGGGAACATGTCTTCCAAAGGCCTGTGAAACGCAGTTTCTTTGCAGGCCTGATCTGGCTGAAGTAGGACTTCTGCTCTGGGTGTGCTACTTTGCCCTAGAGCTGAAAGGCACAACGTGCAGGCTTCTTTCCAAAGGGCGAGTTGGGCCCCACAGCATCTTGCTTCCAGCTCTTTGGGAAGCTAAGAAACAACTCGCTCTGCACAGTGCTCTTACAGCCTACCGGGAACATGTCTTCCAAAGGCCTGTGAAACGCAGTTTCTTTGCAGGCCTGATCTGGCTGAAGTAGGACTTCTGCTCTGGGTGTGCTACTTTGCCCTAGAGCTGAAAGGCACAACGTGCAGGCTTCTTTCCAAAGGGCGAGTTGGGCCCCACAGCATCTTGCTTCCAGCTCTTTGGGAAGCTAAGAAACAACTCGCTCTGCACAGTGCTCTTACAGCCTAGAGGGAGCATCTCTTCCAAAGGCCTGTGAAACGCAGTTTCTTTGCAGGCCTGATCTGGCTGAAGTAGGACTTCTGCTCTGGGTGTGCTACTTTGCCCTAGAGCTGAAAGGCACAACGTGCAGGCTTCTTTCCAAAGGGCGAGTTGGGCCCCACAGCATCTTGCTTCCAGCTCTTTGCGAAGCTAAGAAACAACTCGCTCTGCACAGTGCTCTTACAGCCTAGTTGGAACATCTCTTCCAAAGGCCTGAGAAACGCAGTTTCTTTGCAGGCCTGATCTGGCTGAAGTAGGACTTCTGCTCTGGGTGTGCTACTTTGCCCTAGAGCTGAAAGGCACAACGTGCAGGCTTCTTTCCAAAGGGCGAGTTGGGGCCCACAGCATCTTGCTTCCAGCTCTTTGCGAAGCTAATAAACAACTCGCTCTGCACAGTGCTCTTACAGCCTATTGGGAATATGTCTTCCAAAGGCCTGTGAAACGCAGTTTCTGTGCAGGCCTGATCTGGCTGAAGTAAGACTTCTGCTCTGGGTGTGCTACTTTGCCCTAGGGCTGAAAGGCACAACGTGCAGGCTTCTTTCCAAAGGGCGAGTTGGGCCCCACAGCATCTTGCTTCCAGCTCTTTGGGAAGCTAAGAAACAACTTGCTCTGCACAGTGCTCTTAAAGCCTAGTGGGACCATCTCTTCCAAAGGCCTGTGAAACGCAGTTTCTTTGCAGGCCGGATCTGGCTGAAGTAGGACTTCTGCTCTGGGTGTGCTACTTTGCCCTAGAGCTGAAAGGCACAACGTGCAGGCTTCTTTCCAAAGGGCGAGTTGGGCCCCACAGCATCTTGCTTCCATCTCTTTGGGAAGCTAAGAAACAACTCGCTCTGCACAGTGCTCTTACAGCCTACCGGGAACATGTCTTCCAAAGGCCTGTGAAACGCAGTTTCTTTGCAGGCCTGATCTGGCTGAAGTAGGACTTCTGCTCTGGGTGTGCTACTTTGCCCTAGAGCTGAAAGGCACAACGTGCAGGCTTCTTTCCAAAGGGCGAGTTGGGCCCCACAGCATCTTGCTTCCAGCTCTTTGGGAAGCTAAGAAACAACTCGCTCTGCACAGTGCTCTTACAGCCTACCGGGAACATGTCTTCCAAAGGCCTGTGAAACGCAGTTTCTTTGCAGGCCTGATCTGGCTGAAGTAGGACTTCTGCTCTGGGTGTGCTACTTTGCCCTAGAGCTGAAAGGCACAACGTGCAGGCTTCTTTCCAAAGGGCGAGTTGGGCCCCACAGCATCTTGCTTCCAGCTCTTTGGGAAGCTAAGAAACAACTCGCTCTGCACAGTGCTCTTACAGCCTACCGGGAACATCTCTTCCAAAGGCCTGTGAAACGCAGTTTCTTTGCAGGCCTGATCTGGCTGAAGTAGGACTTCTGCTCTGGGTGTGCTACTTTGCCCTAGAGCTGAAAGGCACAACGTGCAGGCTTCTTTCCAAAGGGCGAGTTGGGCCCCACAGCATCTTGCTTCCAGCTCTTTGGGAAGCTAAGAAACAACTCGCTCTCCACAGTGCTCTTACAGCCTATTGGGAACATGTCTTCCAAAGGCCTGTGAAACGCAGTTTCTGTGCAGGCCTGATCTGGCTGAAGTAAGACTTCTGCTCTGGGTGTGCTACTTTGCCCTAGAGCTGAAAGGCACAACGTGCAGGCTTCTTTCCAAAGGGCGAGTTGGGCCCCACAGCATCTTGCTTCCAGCTCTTTGGGAAGCTAAGAAACAACTCGCTCTGCACAGTGCTCTTACTGCCTACGGGGAACATCTCTTCCAAAGGCCTGTGAAACGCAGTTTCTTTGCAGGCCTGATCTGGCTGAAGTAGGACTTCTGCTCTGGGTGTGCTACTTTGCCCTAGAGCTGAAAGGCACAACGTGCAGGCTTCTTTCCAAAGGCGAGTTGGGCCCCACAGCATCTTGCTTCCAGCTCTTTGGGAAGCTAAGAAACAACTCGCTCTGCACCGTGCTCTTACAGCCTACAGGGAACATGTCTTCCAAAGGCCTGTGAAACGCAGTTTCTTTGCAGGCCTGATCTGGCTGAAGTAGGACTTCTGCTCTGGGTGTGCTACTTTGCCCTAGAGCTGAAAGGCACAACGTGCAGGCTTCTTTCCAAAGGGCGAGTTGGGCCCCACAGCATCTTGCTTCCAGCTCTTTGGGAAGCTAAGAAACAACTCGCTCTGCACAGTGCTCTTACAGCCTACCGGGAACATGTCTTCCAAAGGCCTGTGAAACGCAGTTTCTTTGCAGGCCTGATCTGGCTGAAGTAGGACTTCTGCTCTGGGTGTGCTACTTTGCCCTAGAGCTGAAAGGCACAACGTGCAGGCTTCTTTCCAAAGGGCGAGTTGGGCCCCACAGCATCTTGCTTCCAGCTCTTTGGGAAGCTAAGAAACAACTCGCTCTGCACAGTGCTCTTACAGCCTACCGGGAACATCTCTTCCAAAGGCCTGTGAAACGCAGTTTGTTTGCAGGCCTGATCTGGCTGAAGTAGCACTTCTGCTCTGGGTGTGCTACTTTGCCCTAGAGCTGAAAGGCACAACGTGCAGGCTTCTTTCCAAAGGGCGAGTTGGGCCCCACAGCATCTTGCTTCCAGCTCTTTGGGAAGCTAAGAAACAACTCGCTCTGCACAGTGCTCTTACAGCCTACGGGGAACATGTCTTCCAAAGGCCTGTGAAACGCAGTTTCTTTGCAGGCCTGATCTGGCTGAAGTAGGACTTCTGCTCTGGGTGTGCTACTTTGCCCTAGAGCTGAAAGGCACAACGTGCAGGCTTCTTTCCAAAGGGCGAGTTGGGCCCCACAGCATCTTGCTCCCAGCTCTTTGCGAAGCTAAGAAACAACTCGCTCTGCACAGTGCTCTTACAGCCTAGTTGGAACATCTCTTCCAAAGGCCTGAGAAACGCAGTTTCTTTGCAGGCCTGATCTGGCTGAAGTAGGACTTCTGCTCTGGGTGTGCTACTTTGCCCTAGAGCTGAAAGGCACAACGTGCAGGCTTCTTTCCAAAGGGCGAGTTGGGCCCCACAGCATCTTGCTTCCAGCTCTTTGGGAAGCTAAGAAACAACTCGCTCTGCACAGTGCTCTTACAGCCTATTGGGAACATGTCTTCCAAAGGCCTGTGAAACGCAGTTTCTGTGCAGGCCTGATCTGGCTGAAGTAAGACTTCTGCTCTGGGTGTGCTACTTTGCCCTAGAGCTGAAAGGCACAACGTGCAGGCTTCTTTCCAAAGGGTGAGTTGGGCCCCACAGCATCTTGCTTCCAGCTCTTTGGGAAGCTAAGAAACAACTCGCTCTGCACAGTGCTCTTACAGCCTACCGGGAACATCTCTTCCAAAGGCCTGTGAAACGCAGTTTCTTTGCAGGCCTGATCTGGCTGAAGTAGGACTTCTGCTCTGGGTGTGCTACTTTGCCCTAGAGCTGAAAGGCACAACGTGCAGGCTTCTTTCCAAAGGGCGAGTTGGGCCCCACAGCATCTTGCTTCCAGCTCTTTGGGAAGCTAAGAAACAACTCGCTCTGCACAGTGCTCTTACAGCCTAGAGGGAACATCTCTTCCAAAGGCCTGTGAAACGCAGTTTCTTTGCAGGCCTGATCTGGCTGAAGTAGGACTTCTGCTCTGGGTGTGCTACTTTGCCCTAGAGCTGAAAGGCACAACGTGCAGGCTTCTTTCCAAAGGGCGAGTTGGGCCCCACAGCATCTTGCTTCCAGCTCTTTGTGAAGCTAAGAAACAACTCGCTCTGCACAGTGCTCTTACAGCCTACCGGGAACATGTCTTCCAAAGGCCTGTGAAACGCAGTTTCTTTGCAGGCCTGATCTGGCTGAAGTAGGACTTCTGCTCTGGGTGTGCTACTTTGCCCTAGAGCTGAAAGGCACAACGTGCAGGCTTCTTTCCAAAGGGCGAGTTGGGCCCCACAGCATCTTGCTTCCAGCTCTTTGGGAAGCTAAGAAACAACTCGCTCTGCACAGTGCTCTTACAGCCTATTGGGAACATGTCTTCCAAAGGCCTGTGAAACGCAGTTTCTGTGCAGGCCTGATCTGGCTGAAGTAAGACTTCTGCTCTGGGTGTGCTACTTTGCCCTAGAGCTGAAAGGCACAACGTGCAGGCTTCTTTCCAAAGGGCGAGTTCGGCCCCACAGCATCTTGCTTCCAGCTCTTTGGGAAGCTAAGAAACAACTCGCTCTGCACAGTGCTCTTACAGCCTACGGGGAACATGTCTTCCAAAGGCCTGTGAAACGCAGTTTCTTTGCAGGCCTGATCTGGCTGAAGTAGGACTTCTGCTCTGGGTGTGCTACTTTGCCCTAGAGCTGAAAGGCACAACGTGCAGGCTTCTTTCCAAAGGGCGAGTTGGGCCCCACAGCATCTTGCTTCCAGCTCATTGGGAAGCTAAGAAACAACTCGCTCTGCACAGTGCTCTTATAGCCTACCGGGAACATGTCTTACAAAGGCCTGTGAAACGCAGTTTCTTTGCAGGCCTGATCTGGCTGAAGTAGGACTTCTGCTCTGGGTGTGCTACTTTGCCCTAGAGCTGAAAGGCACAACGTGCAGGCTTCTTTCCAAAGGGCGAGTTGGGCCCCACAGCATCTTGCTTCCAGCTCTTTGGGAAGCTAAGAAACAACTCGCTCTGCACAGTGCTCTTACAGCCTAGTGGGAACATCTCTTCCAAAGGCCTGTGAAACGCAGTTTCTTTGCAGGCCTGATCTGGCTGAAGTAGGACTTCTGCTCTGGGTGTGCTACTTTGCCCTAGAGCTGAAAGGCACAACTTGCAGGCTTCTTTCCAAAGGGCGAGTTGGGCCCCTCAGCATCTTGCTTCCAGCTCTTTGGGAAGCTAAGAAACAACTCGCTCTGCACAGTGCTCTTACAGCCTACCGGGAACATGTCTTCCAAAGGCCTGTGAAACGCAGTTTCTTTGCAGGCCTGATCTGGCTGAAGTAGGACTTCTGCTCTGGGTGTGCTACTTTGCCCTAGAGCTGAAAGGCACAACGTGCAGGCTTCTTTCCAAAGGGCGAGTTGGGCCCCACAGCATCTTGCTTCCAGCTCTTTGGGAAGCTAAGAAACAACTCGCTCTGCACAGTGCTCTTACAGCCTACCGGGAACATGTCTTCCAAAGGCCTGTGAAACGCAGTTTCTTTGCAGGCCTGATCTGGCTGAAGTAGGACTTCTGCTCTGGGTGTGCTACTTTGCCCTAGAGCTGAAAGGCACAACGTGCAGGCTTCTTTCCAAAGGGCGAGTTGGGCCCCACAGCATCTTGCTTCCAGCTCTTTGGGAAGCTAAGAAACAACTCGCTCTGCACAGTGCTCTTACAGCCTATTGGTAACATGTCTTCCAAAGGCCTGTGAAACGCAGTTTCTTTGCAGGTCTGATCTGGCTGAAGTAAGACTTCTGCTCTGGGTGTGCTACTTTGCCCTAGAGCTGAAAGGCACAACGTGCAGGCTTCTTTCCAAAGGGCGAGTTGGGCCCCACAGCATCTTGCTTCCAACTCTTTGGGAAGCTAAGAAACAACTCGCTCTGCACAGTGCTCTTACTGCCTACGGGGAACATCTCTTCCAAAGGCCTGTGAAACGCAGTTTCTTTGCAGGCCTGATCTGGCTGAAGTAGGACTTCTGCTCTGGGTGTGCTACTTTGCCCTAGAGCTGAAAGGCACAACGTGCAGGCTTCTTTCCAAAGGCGAGTTGGGCCCCACAGCATCTTGCTTCCAGCTCTTTGGGAAGCTAAGAAACAACTCGCTCTGCACAGTGCTCTTACAGCCTACCGGGAACATGTCTTCCAAAGGCCTGTGAAACGCAGTTTCTTTGCAGGCCTGATCTGGCTGAAGTAGGACTTCTGCTCTGGGTGTGCTACTTTGCCCTAGAGCTGAAAGGCACAACGTGCAGGCTTCTTTCCAAAGGGCGAGTTGGGCCCCACAGCATCTTGCTTCCAGCTCTTTGGGAAGCTAAGAAACAACTCGCTCTGCACAGTGCTCTTACAGCCTATTGGTAACATGTCTTCCAAAGGCCTGTGAAACGCAGTTTCTTTGCAGGTCTGATCTGGCTGAAGTAAGACTTCTGCTCTGGGTGTGCTACTTTGCCCTAGAGCTGAAAGGCACAACGTGCAGGCTTCTTTCCAAAGGGCGAGTTGGGCCCCACAGCATCTTGCTTCCAACTCTTTGGGAAGCTAAGAAACAACTCGCTCTGCACAGTGCTCTTACTGCCTACGGGGAACATCTCTTCCAAAGGCCTGTGAAACGCAGTTTCTTTGCAGGCCTGATCTGGCTGAAGTAGGACTTCTGCTCTGGGTGTGCTACTTTGCCCTAGAGCTGAAAGGCACAACGTGCAGGCTTCTTTCCAAAGGCGAGTTGGGCCCCACAGCATCTTGCTTCCAGCTCTTTGGGAAGCTAAGAAACAACTCGCTCTGCACAGTGCTCTTACTGCCTACGGGGAACATCTCTTCCAAAGGCCTGTGAAACGCAGTTTCTTTGCAGGCCTGATCTGGCTGAAGTAGGACTTCTGCTCTGGGTGTGCTACTTTGCCCTAGAGCTGAAAGGCACAACGTGCAGGCTTCTTTCCAAAGGGCGAGTTGGGCCCCACAGCATCTTGCTTCCAGCTCTTTGGGAAGCTAAGAAACAACTCGCTCTGCACAGTGCTCTTACAGCCTACCGGGAACATGTCTTCCAAAGGCCTGTGAAACGCAGTTTCTTTGCAGGCCTGATCTGGCTGAAGTAGGACTTCTGCTCTGGGTGTGCTACTTTGCCCTAGAGCTGAAAGGCACAACGTGCAGGCTTCTTTCCAAAGGGCGAGTTGGGCCCCACAGCATCTTGCTTCCAGCTCTTTGGGAAGCTAAGAAACAACTCGCTCTGCACAGTGCTCTTACAGCCTACCGGGAACATGTCTTCCAAAGGCCTGTGAAACGCAGTTTCTTTGCAGGCCTGATCTGGCTGAAGTAGGACTTCTGCTCTGGGTGTGCTACTTTGCCCTAGAGCTGAAAGGCACAACGTGCAGGCTTCTTTCCAAAGGGCGAGTTGGGCCCCACAGCATCTTGCTTCCAGCTCTTTGGGAAGCTAAGAAACAACTCGCTCTGCACAGTGCTCTTACAGCCTACCGGGAACATGTCTTCCAAAGGCCTGTGAAACGCAGTTTCTTTGCAGGCCTGATCTGGCTGAAGTAGGACTTCTGCTCTGGGTGTGCTACTTTGCCCTAGAGCTGAAAGGCACAACGTGCAGGCTTCTTTCCAAAGGGCGAGTTGGGCCCCACAGCATCTTGCTTCCAGCTCTTTGGGAAGCTAAGAAACAACTCGCTCTGCACAGTGCTCTTACAGCCTAGAGGGAGCATCTCTTCCAAAGGCCTGTGAAACGCAGTTTCTTTGCAGGCCTGATCTGGCTGAAGTAGGACTTCTGCTCTGGGTGTGCTACTTTGCCCTAGAGCTGAAAGGCACAACGTGCAGGCTTCTTTCCAAAGGGCGAGTTGGGCCCCACAGCATCTTGCTTCCAGCTCTTTGCGAAGCTAAGAAACAACTCGCTCTGCACAGTGCTCTTACAGCCTAGTTGGAACATCTCTTCCAAAGGCCTGAGAAACGCAGTTTCTTTGCAGGCCTGATCTGGCTGAAGTAGGACTTCTGCTCTGGGTGTGCTACTTTGCCCTAGAGCTGAAAGGCACAACGTGCAGGCTTCTTTCCAAAGGGCGAGTTGGGCCCCACAGCATCTTGCTTCCAGCTCTTTGCGAAGCTAATAAACAACTCGCTCTGCACAGTGCTCTTACAGCCTATTGGGAACATGTCTTCCAAAGGCCTGTGAAACGCAGTTTCTGTGCAGGCCTGATCTGGCTGAAGTAAGACTTCTGCTCTGGGTGTGCTACTTTGCCCTAGGGCTGAAAGGCACAACGTGCAGGCTTCTTTCCAAAGGGCGAGTTGGGCCCCACAGCATCTTGCTTCCAGCTCTTTGGGAAGCTAAGAAACAACTTGCTCTGCACAGTGCTCTTAAAGCCTAGTGGGACCATCTCTTCCAAAGGCCTGTGAAACGCAGTTTCTTTGCAGGCCGGATCTGGCTGAAGTAGGACTTCTGCTCTGGGTGTGCTACTTTGCCCTAGAGCTGAAAGGCACAACGTGCAGGCTTCTTTCCAAAGGGCGAGTTGGGCCCCACAGCATCTTGCTTCCAGCTCTTTGGGAAGCTAAGAAACAACTCGCTCTGCACAGTGCTCTTACAGCCTACCGGGAACATGTCTTCCAAAGGCCTGTGAAACGCAGTTTCTTTGCAGGCCTGATCTGGCTGAAGTAGGACTTCTGCTCTGGGTGTGCTACTTTGCCCTAGAGCTGAAAGGCACAACGTGCAGGCTTCTTTCCAAAGGGCGAGTTGGGCCCCACAGCATCTTGCTTCCAGCTCTTTGGGAACCTAAGAAACAACTCGCTCTGCACAGTGCTCTTACAGCCTACTGGGAACATGTCTTCCAAAGGCCTGTGAAACGCAGTTTCTTTACAGGCCTGATCTGGCTGAAGTAGGACTTCTGCTCTGGGTGTGCTACTTTGCCCTAGAGCTGAAAGGCACAACGTGCAGGCTTCTTTCCAAAGGGCGAGTTGGGCCCCACAGCATCTTGCTTCCAGCTCTTTGGGAAGCTAAGAAACAACTCGCTCTGCACAGTGCTCTTACAGCCTACCGGGAACATCTCTTCCAAAGGCCTGTGAAACGCAGTTTCTTTGCAGGCCTGATCTGGCTGAAGTAGGACTTCTGCTCTGGGTGTGCTACTTTGCCCTAGAGCTGAAAGGCACAACGTGCAGGCTTCTTTCCAAAGGGCGAGTTGGGCCCCACAGCATCTTGCTTCCAGCTCTTTGGGAAGCTAAGAAACAACTCGCTCTGCACAGTGCTCTTACAGCCTATTGGGAACATGTCTTCCAAAGGCCTGTGAAACGCAGTTTCTGTGCAGGCCTGATCTGGCTGAAGTAAGACTTCTGCTCTGGGTGTGCTACTTTGCCCTAGAGCTGAAAGGCACAACGTGCAGGCTTCTTTCCAAAGGGCGAGTTGGGCCCCACAGCATCTTGCTTCCAGCTCTTTGGGAAGCTAAGAAACAACTCGCTCTGCACAGTGCTCTTACTGCCTACGGGGAACATGTCTTCCAAAGGCCTGTGAAACGCAGTTTCTTTGCAGGCCTGATCTGGCTGAAGTAGGACTTCTGCTCTGGGTGTGCTACTTTGCCCTAGAGCTGAAAGGCACAACGTGCAGGCTTCTTTCCAAAGGCGAGTTGGGCCCCACAGCATCTTGCTTCCAGCTCTTTGGGAAGCTAAGAAACAACTCGCTCTGCACCGTGCTCTTACAGCCTACAGGGAACATGTCTTCCAAAGGCCTGTGAAACGCAGTTTCTTTGCAGGCCTGATCTGGCTGAAGTAGGACTTCTGCTCTGGGTGTGCTACTTTGCCCTAGAGCTGAAAGGCACAACGTGCAGGCTTCTTTCCAAAGGGCGAGTTGGGCCCCACAGCATCTTGCTTCCAGCTCTTTGGGAAGCTAAGAAACAACTCGCTCTGCACAGTGCTCTTACAGCCTACCGGGAACATGTCTTCCAAAGGCCTGTGAAACGCAGTTTCTTTGCAGGCCTGATCTGGCTGAAGTAGGACTTCTGCTCTGGGTGTGCTACTTTGCCCTAGAGCTGAAAGGCACAACGTGCAGGCTTCTTTCCAAAGGGCGAGTTGGGCCCCACAGCATCTTGCTTCCAGCTCTTTGGGAAGCTAAGAAACAACTCGCTCTGCACAGTGCTCTTACAGCCTACCGGGAACATCTCTTCCAAAGGCCTGTGAAACGCAGTTTGTTTGCAGGCCTGATCTGGCTGAAGTAGGACTTCTGCTCTGGGTGTGCTACTTTGCCCTAGAGCTGAAAGGCACAACGTGCAGGCTTCTTTCCAAAGGGCGAGTTGGGCCCCACAGCATCTTGCTTCCAGCTCTTTGGGAAGCTAAGAAACAACTCGCTCTGCACAGTGCTCTTACAGCCTACGGGGAACATGTCTTCCAAAGGCCTGTGAAACGCAGTTTCTTTGCAGGCCTGATCTGGCTGAAGTAGGACTTCTGCTCTGGGTGTGCTACTTTGCCCTAGAGCTGAAAGGCACAACGTGCAGGCTTCTTTCCAAAGGGCGAGTTGGGCCCCACAGCATCTTGCTCCCAGCTCTTTGCGAAGCTAAGAAACAACTCGCTCTGCACAGTGCTCTTACAGCCTAGTTGGAACATCTCTTCCAAAGGCCTGTGAAACGCAGTTTCTTTGCAGGCCTGATCTGGCTGAAGTAGGACTTCTGCTCTGGGTGTGCTACTTTGCCCTAGAGCTGAAAGGCACAACGTGCAGGCTTCTTTCCAAAGGGCGAGTTGGGCCCCACAGCATCTTGCTTCCAGCTCTTTGTGAAGCTAAGAAACAACTCGCTCTGCACAGTGCTCTTACAGCCTACCGGGAACATGTCTTCCAAAGGCCTGTGAAACGCAGTTTCTTTGCAGGCCTGATCTGGCTGAAGTAGGACTTCTGCTCTGGGTGTGCTACTTTGCCCTAGAGCTGAAAGGCACAACGTGCAGGCTTCTTTCCAAAGGGCGAGTTGGGCCCCACAGCATCTTGCTTCCAGCTCTTTGGGAAGCTAAGAAACAACTCGCTCTGCACAGTGCTCTTACAGCCTATTGGGAACATGTCTTCCAAAGGCCTGTGAAACGCAGTTTCTGTGCAGGCCTGATCTGGCTGAAGTAAGACTTCTGCTCTGGGTGTGCTACTTTGCCCTAGAGCTGAAAGGCACAACGTGCAGGCTTCTTTCCAAAGGGCGAGTTCGGCCCCACAGCATCTTGCTTCCAGCTCTTTGGGAAGCTAAGAAACAACTCGCTCTGCACAGTGCTCTTACAGCCTACCGGGAACATCTCTTCCAAAGGCCTGTGAAACGCAGTTTCTTTGCAGGCCTGATCTGGCTGAAGTAGGACTTCTGCTCTGGGTGTGCTACTTTGCCCTAGAGCTGAAAGGCACAACGTGCAGGCTTCTTTCCAAAGGGCGAGTTGGGTCCCACAGCATCTTGCTTCCAGCTCATTGGGAAGCTAAGAAACAACTCGCTCTGCACAGTGCTCTTATAGCCTACCTGGAACATGTCTTACAAAGGCCTGTGAAACGCAGTTTCTTTGCAGGCCTGATCTGGCTGAAGTAGGACTTCTGCTCTGGGTGTGCTACTTTGCCCTAGAGCTGAAAGGCACAACGTGCAGGCTTCTTTCCAAAGGGCGAGTTGGGCCCCACAGCATCTTGCTTCCAGCTCTTTGGGAAGCTAAGAAACAACTCGCTCTGCACAGTGCTCTTACAGCCTAGTGGGAACATCTCTTCCAAAGGCCTGTGAAACGCAGTTTCTTTGCAGGCCTGATCTGGCTGAAGTAGGACTTCTGCTCTGGGTGTGCTACTTTGCCCTAGAGCTGAAAGGCACAACTTGCAGGCTTCTTTCCAAAGGGCGAGTTGGGCCCCACAGCATCTTGCTTCCAGCTCTTTGGGAAGCTAAGAAACAACTCGCTCTGCACAGTGCTCTTACAGCCTACCGGGAACATGTCTTCCAAAGGCCTGTGAAACGCAGTTTCTTTGCAGGCCTGATCTGGCTGAAGTAGGACTTCTGCTCTGGGTGTGCTACTTTGCCCTAGAGCTGAAAGGCACAACGTGCAGGCTTCTTTCCAAAGGGCGAGTTGGGCCCCACAGCATCTTGCTTCCAGCTCTTTGGGAAGCTAAGAAACAACTCGCTCTGCACAGTGCTCTTACAGCCTACCGGGAACATGTCTTCCAAAGGCCTGTGAAACGCAGTTTCTTTGCAGGCCTGATCTGGCTGAAGTAGGACTTCTGCTCTGGGTGTGCTACTTTGCCCTAGAGCTGAAAGGCACAACGTGCAGGCTTCTTTCCAAAGGGCGAGTTGGGCCCCACAGCATCTTGCTTCCAGCTCTTTGGGAAGCTAAGAAACAACTCGCTCTGCACAGTGCTCTTACAGCCTATTGGTAACATGTCTTCCAAAGGCCTGTGAAACGCAGTTTCTTTGCAGGTCTGATCTGGCTGAAGTAAGACTTCTGCTCTGGGTGTGCTACTTTGCCCTAGAGCTGAAAGGCACAACGTGCAGGCTTCTTTCCAAAGGGCGAGTTGGGCCCCACAGCATCTTGCTTCCAACTCTTTGGGAAGCTAAGAAACAACTCGCTCTGCACAGTGCTCTTACTGCCTACGGGGAACATCTCTTCCAAAGGCCTGTGAAACGCAGTTTCTTTGCAGGCCTGATCTGGCTGAAGTAGGACTTCTGCTCTGGGTGTGCTACTTTGCCCTAGAGCTGAAAGGCACAACGTGCAGGCTTCTTTCCAAAGGCGAGTTGGGCCCCACAGCATCTTGCTTCCAGCTCTTTGGGAAGCTAAGAAACAACTCGCTCTGCACCGTGCTCTTACAGCCTACCGGGAACATGTCTTCCAAAGGCCTGTGAAACGCAGTTTCTTTGCAGGCCTGATCTGGCTGAAGTAGGACTTCTGCTCTGGGTGTGCTACTTTGCCCTAGAGCTGAAAGGCACAACGTGCAGGCTTCTTTCCAAAGGGCGAGTTGGGCCCCACAGCATCTTGCTTCCAGCTCTTCGGGAAGCTAAGAAACAACTCGCTCTGCACAGTGCTCTTACAGCCTACCGGAAACATGTCTTCCAAAGGCCTGTGAAACGCAGTTTCTTTGCAGGCCTGATCTGGCTGAAGTAGGACTTCTGCTCTGGGTGTGCTACTTTGCCCTAGAGCTGAAAGGCACAACGTGCAGGCTTCTTTCCAAAGGGCGAGTTGGGCCCCACAGCATCTTGCTTCCAGCTCTTTGGGAAGCTAAGAAACAACTCGCTCTGCACAGTGCTCTTACAGCCTACCGGGAACATGTCTTCCAAAGGCCTGTGAAACGCAGTTTCTTTGCAGGCCTGATCTGGCTGAAGTAGGACTTCTGCTCTGGGTGTGCTACTTTGCCCTAGAGCTGAAAGGCACAACGTGCAGGCTTCTTTCCAAAGGGCGAGTTGGGCCCCACAGCATCTTGCTTCCAGCTCTTTGGGAAGCTAAGAAACAACTCGCTCTGCACAGTGCTCTTACAGCCTACCGGGAACATGTCTTCCAAAGGCCTGTGAAACGCAGTTTCTTTGCAGGCCTGATCTGGCTGAAGTAGGACTTCTGCTCTGGGTGTGCTACTTTGCCCTAGAGCTGAAAGGCACAACGTGCAGGCTTCTTTCCAAAGGGCGAGTTGGGCCCCACAGCATCTTGCTTCCAGCTCTTTGGGAAGCTAAGAAACAACTCGCTCTGCACAGTGCTCTTACAGCCTAGAGGGAGCATCTCTTCCAAAGGCCTGTGAAACGCAGTTTCTTTGCAGGCCTGATCTGGCTGAAGTAGGACTTCTGCTCTGGGTGTGCTACATTGCCCTAGAGCTGAAAGGCACAACGTGCAGGCTTCTTTCCAAAGGGCGAGTTGGGCCCCACAGCATCTTGCTTCCAGCTCTTTGCGAAGCTAAGAAACAACTCGCTCTGCACAGTGCTCTTACAGCCTACCGGGAACATGTCTTCCAAAGGCCTGTGAAACGCAGTTTCTTTGCAGGCCTGATCTGGCTGAAGTAGGACTTCTGCTCTGGGTGTGCTACTTTGCCCTAGAGCTGAAAGGCACAACGTGCAGGCTTCTTTCCAAAGGGCGAGTTGGGCCCCACAGCATCTTGCTTCCAGCTCTTTGGGAAGCTAAGAAACAACTCGCTCTGCACAGTGCTCTTACAGCCTAGAGGGAGCATCTCTTCCAAAGGCCTGTGAAACGCAGTTTCTTTGCAGGCCTGATCTGGATGAAGTAGGACTTCTGCTCTGGGTGTGCTACTTTGCCCTAGAGCTGAAAGGCACAACGTGCAGGCTTCTTTCCAAAGGGCGAGTTGGGCCCCACAGCATCTTGCTTCCAGCTCTTTGCGAAGCTAAGAAACAACTCGCTCTGCACAGTGCTCTTACAGCCTACCGGGAACATGTCTTCCAAAGGCCTGTGAAACGCAGTTTCTGTGCAGGCCTGATCTGGCTGAAGTAGGACTTCTGCTCTGGGTGTGCTACTTTGCCCTAGAGCTGAAAGGCACAACGTGCAGGCTTCTTTCCAAAGGGCGAGTTGGGCCCCACAGCATCTTGCTTCCAGCTCTTTGCGAAGCTAATAAACAACTCGCTCTGCACAGTGCTCTTACAGCCTATTGGGAACATGTCTTCCAAAGGCCTGTGAAACGCAGTTTCTGTGCAGGCCTGATCTGGCTGAAGTAAGACTTCTGCTCTGGGTGTGCTACTTTGCCCTAGGGCTGAAAGGCACAACGTGCAGGCTTCTTTCCAAAGGGCGAGTTGGGCCCCACAGCATCTTGCTTCCAGCTCTTTGGGAAGCTAAGAAACAACTCGCTCTGCACAGTGCTCTTAAAGCCTAGTGGGACCATCTCTTCCAAAGGCCTGTGAAACGCAGTTTCTTTGCAGGCCGGATCTGGCTGAAGTAGGACTTCTGCTCTGGGTGTGCTACTTTGCCCTAGAGCTGAAAGGCACAACGTGCAGGCTTCTTTCCAAAGGGCGAGTTGGCCCCCACAGCATCTTGCTTCCAGCTCTTTGGGAAGCTAAGAAACAACTCGCTCTGCACAGTGCTCTTACAACCTACCGGGAACATGTCTTCCAAAGGCCTGTGAAACGCAGTTTCTTTGCAGGCCTGATCTGGCTGAAGTAGGACTTCTGCTCTGGGTGTGCTACTTTGCCCTAGAGCTGAAAGGCACAACGTGCAGGCTTCTTTCCAAAGGGCGAGTTGGGCCCCACAGCATCTTGCTTCCAGCTCTTTGGGAAGCTAAGAAACAACTCGCTCTGCACAGTGCTCTTACAGCCTACCGGGAACATGTCTTCCAAAGGCCTGTGAAACGCAGTTTCTTTGCAGGCCTGATCTGGCTGAAGTAGGACTTCTGCTCTGGGTGTGCTACTTTGCCCTAGAGCTGAAAGGCACAACGTGCAGGCTTCTTTCCAAAGGGCGAGTTGGGCCCCACAGCATCTTGCTTCCAGCTCTTTGGGAAGCTAAGAAACAACTCGCTCTGCACAGTGCTCTTACAGCCTACCGGGAACATCTCTTCCAAAGGCCTGTGAAACGCAGTTTCTTTGCAGGCCTGATCTGGCTGAAGTAGGACTTCTGCTCTGGGTGTGCTACTTTGCCCTAGAGCTGAAAGGCACAACGTGCAGGCTTCTTTCCAAAGGGCGAGTTGGGCCCCACAGCATCTTGCTTCCAGCTCTTTGGGAAGCTAAGAAACAACTCGCTCTGCACAGTGCTCTTACAGCCTATTGGGAACATGTCTTCCAAAGGCCTGTGAAACGCAGTTTCTGTGCAGGCCTGATCTGGCTGAAGTAAGACTTCTGCTCTGGGTGTGCTACTTTGCCCTAGAGCTGAAAGGCACAACGTGCAGGCTTCTTTCCAAAGGGCGAGTTGGGCCCCACAGCATCTTGCTTCCAGCTCTTTGCGAAGCTAAGAAACAACTCGCTCTGCACAGTGCTCTTACAGCCTAGTTGGAACATCTCTTCCAAAGGCCTGTGAAACGCAGTTTCTTTGCAGGCCTGATCTGGCTGAAGTAGGACTTCTGCTCTGGGTGTGCTACTTTGCCCTAGAGCTGAAAGGCACAACGTGCAGGCTTCTTTCCAAAGGCGAGTTGGGCCCCACAGCATCTTGCTTCCAGCTCTTTAGGAAGCTAAGAAACAACTCGCTCTGCACCGTGCTCTTACAGCCTACAGGGAACATGTCTTCCAAAGGCCTGTGAAACGCAGTTTCTTTGCAGGCCTGATCTGGCTGAAGTAGGACTTCTGCTCTGGGTGTGCTACTTTGCCCTAGAGCTGAAAGGCACAACGTGCAGGCTTCTTTCCAAAGGGCGAGTTGGGCCCCACAGCATCTTGCTTCCAGCTCTTTGGGAAGCTAAGAAACAACTCGCTCTGCACAGTGCTCTTACAGCCTACCGGGAACATGTCTTCCAAAGGCCTGTGAAACGCAGTTTCTTTGCAGGCCTGAT
The DNA here is from genome assembly GCF_041296265.1 of Equus caballus. Classification (NCBI taxonomy): domain Eukaryota; kingdom Metazoa; phylum Chordata; class Mammalia; order Perissodactyla; family Equidae; genus Equus; species Equus caballus. The sequence continues at coordinate 27,023,429 of NC_091687.1, forward strand.
CTGGCTGAAGTAGGACTTCTGCTCTGGGTGTGCTACTTTGCCCTAGAGCTGAAAGGCACAACGTGCAGGCTTCTTTCCAAAGGGCGAGTTGGGCCCCACAGCATCTTGCTTCCAGCTCTTTGGGAAGCTAAGAAACAACTCGCTCTGCACAGTGCTCTTACAGCCTACCGGGAACATCTCTTCCAAAGGCCTGTGAAACGCAGTTTGTTTGCAGGCCTGATCTGGCTGAAGTAGGACTTCTGCTCTGGGTGTGCTACTTTGCCCTAGAGCTGAAAGGCACAACGTGCAGGCTTCTTTCCAAAGGGCGAGTTGGGCCCCACAGCATCTTGCTTCCAGCTCTTTGGGAAGCTAAGAAACAACTCGCTCTGCACAGTGCTCTTACAGCCTACGGGGAACATGTCTTCCAAAGGCCTGTGAAACGCAGTTTCTTTGCAGGCCTGATCTGGCTGAAGTAGGACTTCTGCTCTGGGTGTGCTACTTTGCCCTAGAGCTGAAAGGCACAACGTGCAGGCTTCTTTCCAAAGGGCGAGTTGGGCCCCACAGCATCTTGCTCCCAGCTCTTTGCGAAGCTAAGAAACAACTCGCTCTGCACAGTGCTCTTACAGCCTAGTTGGAACATCTCTTCCAAAGGCCTGAGAAACGCAGTTTCTTTGCAGGCCTGATCTGGCTGAAGTAGGACTTCTGCTCTGGGTGTGCTACTTTGCCCTAGAGCTGAAAGGCACAACGTGCAGGCTTCTTTCCAAAGGGCGAGTTGGGCCCCACAGCATCTTGCTTCCAGCTCTTTGGGAAGCTAAGAAACAACTCGCTCTGCACAGTGCTCTTACAGCCTATTGGGAACATGTCTTCCAAAGGCCTGTGAAACGCAGTTTCTGTGCAGGCCTGATCTGGCTGAAGTAAGACTTCTGCTCTGGGTGTGCTACTTTGCCCTAGAGCTGAAAGGCACAACGTGCAGGCTTCTTTCCAAAGGGTGAGTTGGGCCCCACAGCATCTTGCTTCCAGCTCTTTGGGAAGCTAAGAAACAACTCGCTCTGCACAGTGCTCTTACAGCCTACCGGGAACATCTCTTCCAAAGGCCTGTGAAACGCAGTTTCTTTGCAGGCCTGATCTGGCTGAAGTAGGACTTCTGCTCTGGGTGTGCTACTTTGCCCTAGAGCTGAAAGTCACAACGTGCAGGCTTCTTTCCAAAGGGCGAGTTGGGCCCCACAGCATCTTGCTTCCAGCTCTTTGGGAAGCTAAGAAACAACTCGCTCTGCACAGTGCTCTTACAGCCTAGAGGGAACATCTCTTCCAAAGGCCTGTGAAACGCAGTTTCTTTGCAGGCCTGATCTGGCTGAAGTAGGACTTCTGCTCTGGGTGTGCTACTTTGCCCTAGAGCTGAAAGGCACAACGTGCAGGCTTCTTTCCAAAGGGCGAGTTGGGCCCCACAGCATCTTGCTTCCAGCTCTTTGTGAAGCTAAGAAACAACTCGCTCTGCACAGTGCTCTTACAGCCTACCGGGAACATGTCTTCCAAAGGCCTGTGAAACGCAGTTTCTTTGCAGGCCTGATCTGGCTGAAGTAGGACTTCTGCTCTGGGTGTGCTACTTTGCCCTAGAGCTGAAAGGCACAACGTGCAGGCTTCTTTCCAAAGGGCGAGTTGGGCCCCACAGCATCTTGCTTCCAGCTCTTTGGGAAGCTAAGAAACAACTCGCTCTGCACAGTGCTCTTACAGCCTATTGGGAACATGTCTTCCAAAGGCCTGTGAAACGCAGTTTCTGTGCAGGCCTGATCTGGCTGAAGTAAGACTTCTGCTCTGGGTGTGCTACTTTGCCCTAGAGCTGAAAGGCACAACGTGCAGGCTTCTTTCCAAAGGGCGAGTTCGGCCCCACAGCATCTTGCTTCCAGCTCTTTGGGAAGCTAGGAAACAACTCGCTCTGCACAGTGCTCTTACAGCCTACGGGGAACATGTCTTCCAAAGGCCTGTGAAACGCAGTTTCTTTGCAGGCCTGATCTGGCTGAAGTAGGACTTCTGCTCTGGGTGTGCTACTTTGCCCTAGAGCTGAAAGGCAGAACGTGCAGGCTTCTTTCCAAAGGGCGAGTTGGGCCCCACAGCATCTTGCTTCCAGCTCTTTGGGAAGCTAAGAAACAACTCGCTCTGCACAGTGCTCTTACAGCCTACCGGGAACATGTCTTCCAAAGGCCTGTGAAACGCAGTTTCTTTGCAGGCCTGATCTGGCTGAAGTAGGACTTCTGCTCTGGGTGTGCTACTTTGCCCTAGAGCTGAAAGGCACAACGTGCAGGCTTCTTTCCAAAGGGCGAGTTGGGCCCCACAGCATCTTGCTTCCAGCTCTTTGGGAAGCTAAGAAACAACTCGCTCTGCACAGTGCTCTTACAGCCTACCGGGAACATGTCTTCCAAAGGCCTGTGAAACGCAGTTTCTTTGCAGGCCTGATCTGGCTGAAGTAGGACTTCTGCTCTGGGTGTGCTACTTTGCCCTAGAGCTGAAAGGCACAACGTGCAGGCTTCTTTCCAAAGGGCGAGTTGGGCCCCACAGCATCTTGCTTCCAGCTCTTTGGGAAGCTAAGAAACAACTCGCTCTGCACAGTGCTCTTACAGCCTACCGGGAACATGTCTTCCAAAGGCCTGTGAAACGCAGTTTCTTTGCAGGCCTGATCTGGCTGAAGTAGGACTTCTGCTCTGGGTGTGCTACTTTGCCCTAGAGCTGAAAGGCACAACGTGCAGGCTTCTTTCCAAAGGGCGAGTTGGGCCCCACAGCATCTTGCTTCCAGCTCTTTGGGAAGCTAAGAAACAACTCGCTCTGCACAGTGCTCTTACAGCCTAGAGGGAACATCTCTTCCAAAGGCCTGTGAAACGCAGTTTCTTTGCAGGCCTGATCTGGCTGAAGTAGGACTTCTGCTCTGGGTGTGCTACATTGCCCTAGAGCTGAAAGGCACAACGTGCAGGCTTCTTTCCAAAGGGCGAGTTGGGCCCCACAGCATCTTGCTTCCAGCTCTTTGCGAAGCTAAGAAACAACTCGCTCTGCACAGTGCTCTTACAGCCTACCGGGAACATGTCTTCCAAAGGCCTGTGAAACGCAGTTTCTTTGCAGGCCTGATCTGGCTGAAGTAGGACTTCTGCTCTGGGTGTGCTACTTTGCCCTAGAGCTGAAAGGCACAACGTGCAGGCTTCTTTCCAAAGGGCGAGTTGGGCCCCACAGCATCTTGCTTCCAGCTCTTTGCGAAGCTAAGAAACAACTCGCTCTGCACAGTGCTCTTACAGCCTACCGGGAACATCTCTTCCAAAGGCCTGTGAAACGCAGTTTCTTTGCAGGCCTGATCTGGCTGAAGTAGGACTTCTGCTCTGGGTGTGCTACTTTGCCCTAGAGCTGAAAGGCACAACGTGCAGGCTTCTTTCCAAAGGGCGAGTTGGGCCCCACAGCATCTTGCTTCCAGCTCTTTGGGAAGCTAAGAAACAACTCGCTCTGCACAGTGCTCTTACAGCCTATTGGGAACATGTCTTCCAAAGGCCTGTGAAACGCAGTTTCTGTGCAGGCCTGATCTGGCTGAAGTAAGACTTCTGCTCTGGGTGTGCTACTTTGCCCTAGAGCTGAAAGGCACAACGTGCAGGCTTCTTTCCAAAGGGCGAGTTGGGCCCCACAGCATCTTGCTTCCAGCTCTTTGGGAAGCTAAGAAACAACTTGCTCTGCACAGTGCTCTTAAAGCCTAGTGGGACCATCTCTTCCAAAGGCCTCTGAAACGCAGTTTCTTTGCAGGCCTGATCTGGCTGAAGTAGGACTTCTGCTCTGGGTGTGCTACTTTGCCCTAGAGCTGAAAGGCACAACGTGCAGGCTTCTTTCCAAAGGGCGAGTTGGGCCCCACAGCATCTTGCTTCCAGCTCTTTGGGAAGCTAAGAAACAACTCGCTCTGCACAGTGCTCTTACAGCCTACGGGGAACATGTCTTCCAAATGCCTGTGAAACGCAGTTTCTTTGCAGGCCTGATCTGGCTGAAGTAGGACTTCTGCTCTGGGTGTGCTACTTTGCCCTAGAGCTGAAAGGCACAACGTGCAGGCTTCTTTCCAAAGGGCGAGTTGGGCCCCACAGCATCTTGCTTCCATCTCTTTGGGAAGCTAAGAAACAACTCGCTCTGCACTGTGCTCTTACAGCCTACCGGGAACATGTCTTCCAAAGGCCTGTGAAACGCAGTTTCTTTGCAGGCCTGATCTGGCGGAAGTAGGACTTCTGCTCTGGGTGTGCTACTTTGCCCTAGAGCTGAAAGGCACAACGTGCAGGCTTCTTTCCAAAGGGCGAGTTGGGCCCCACAGCATCTTGCTTCCAGCTCTTTGGGAAGCTAAGAAACAACTCGCTCTGCACAGTGCTCTTACAGCCTACGGGGAACATGTCTTCCAAAGGCCTGTGAAACGCAGTTTCTTTGCAGGCCTGATCTGGCTGAAGTAGGACTTCTGCTCTGGGTGTGCTACTTTGCCCTAGAGCTGAAAGGCACAACGTGCAGGCTTCTTTCCAAAGGGCGAGTTGGGCCCCACAGCATCTTGCTTCCAGCTCTTTGGGAAGCTAAGAAACAACTCGCTCTGCACAGTGCTCTTACTGCCTACGGGGAACATCTCTTCCAAAGGCCTGTGAAACGCAGTTTCTTTGCAGGCCTGATCTGGCTGAAGTAGGACTTCTGCTGTGGGTGTGCTACTTTGCCCTAGAGCTGAAAGGCACAACGTGCAGGCTTCTTTCCAAAGGCGAGTTGGGCCCCACAGCATCTTGCTTCCAGCTCTTTGGGAAGCTAAGAAACAACTCGCTCTGCACCGTGCTCTTACAGCTTACCGGGAACATGTCTTCCAAAGGCCTGTGAAACGCAGTTTCTTTGCAGGCCTGATCTGGCTGAAGTAGGACTTCTGCTCTGGGTGTGCTACTTTGCCCTAGAGCTGAAAGGCACAACGTGCAGGCTTCTTTCCAAAGGGCGAGTTGGGCCCCACAGCATCTTGCTTCCAGCTCTTTGGGAAGCTAAGAAACAACTCGCTCTGCACAGTGCTCTTACAGCCTAGAGGGAACATGTCTTCCAAAGGCCTGTGAAACGCAGTTTCTTTGCAGGCCTGATCTGGCTGAAGTAGGACTTCTGCTCTGGGTGTGCTACTTTGCCCTAGAGCTGAAAGGCACAACTTGCAGGCTTCTTTCCAAAGGGCGAGTTGGGCCCCACAGCATCTTGCTTCCAGCTCTTTGGGAAGCTAAGAAACAACTCGCTCTGCACAGTGCTCTTACAGCCTAGTTGGAACATCTCTTCCAAAGGCCTGAGAAACGCAGTTTCTTTGCAGGCCTGATCTGGCTGAAGTAGGACTTCTGCTCTGGGTGTGCTACTTTGCCCTAGAGCTGAAAGGCACAACGTGCAGGCTTCTTTCCAAAGGGCGAGTTGGGCCCCACAGCATCTTGCTTCCAGCTCTTTGCGAAGCTAAGAAACAACTCGCTCTGCACAGTGCTCCTACAGCCTATTGGGAACATGTCTTCCAAAGGCCTGTGAAACGCAGTTTCTGTGCAGGCCTGATCTGGCTGAAGTAAGACTTCTGCTCTGGGTGTGCTACTTTGCCCTAGAGCTGAAAGGCACAACGTGCAGGCTTCTTTCCAAAGGGCGAGTTGGGCCCCACAGCATCTTGCTTCCAGCTCTTTGGGAAGCTAAGAAACAACTTGCTCTGCACAGTGCTCTTAAAGCCTAGTGGGACCATCTCTTCCAAAGGCCTCTGAAACGCAGTTTCTTTGCAGGCCTGATCTGGCTGAAGTAGGACTTCTGCTCTGGGTGTGCTACTTTGCCCTAGAGCTGAAAGGCACAACGTGCAGGCTTCTTTCCAAAGGGCGAGTTGGGCCCCACAGCATCTTTCTTCCAGCTCTTTCGGAAGCTAAGAAACAACTCGCTCTGCACAGTGCTCTTACAGCCTACGGGGAACATGTCTTCCAAAGGCCTGTGAAACGCAGTTTCTTTGCAGGCCTGATCTGGCTGAAGTAGGACTTCTGCTCTGGGTGTGCTACTTTGCCCTAGAGCTGAAAGGCACAACGTGCAGGCTTCTTTCCAAAGGGCGAGTTGGGCCCCACAGCATCTTGCTTCCATCTCTTTGGGAAGCTAAGAAACAACTCGCTCTGCACTGTGCTCTTACAGCCTACCGGGAACATGTCTTCCAAAGGCCTGTGAAACGCAGTTTCTTTGCAGGCCTGATCTGGCGGAAGTAGGACTTCTGCTCTGGGTGTGCTACTTTGCCCTAGAGCTGAAAGGCACAACGTGCAGGCTTCTTTCCAAAGGGCGAGTTGGGCCCCACAGCATCTTGCTTCCAGCTCTTTGGGAAGCTAAGAAACAACTCGCTCTGCACAGTGCTCTTACAGCCTACGGGGAACATGTCTTCCAAAGGCCTGTGAAACGCAGTTTCTTTGCAGGCCTGATCTGGCTGAAGTAGGACTTCTGCTCTGGGTGTGCTACTTTGCCCTAGAGCTGAAAGGCACAACGTGCAGGCTTCTTTCCAAAGGGCGAGTTGGGCCCCACAGCATCTTGCTTCCAGCTCTTTGGGAAGCTAAGAAACAACTCGCTCTGCACAGTGCTCTTACAGCCTACCGGGAACATCTCTTCCAAAGGCCTGTGAAACGCAGTTTCTTTGCAGGCCTGATCTGGCTGAAGTAGGACTTCTGCTCTGGGTGTGCTACTTTGCCCTAGAGCTGAAAGGCACAACGTGCAGGCTTCTTTCCAAAGGGCGAGTTGGGCCCCACAGCATCTTGCTTCCAGCTCTTTGGGAAGCTAAGAAACAACTCGCTCTGCACAGTGCTCTTACAGCCTAGAGGGAACATCTCTTCCAAAGGCCTGTGAAACGCAGTTTCTTTGCAGGCCTGATCTGGCTGAAGTAGGACTTCTGCTCTGGGTGTGCTACTTTGCCCTAGAGCTGAAATGCACAACGTGCAGGCTTCTTTCCAAAGGGCGAGTTGGGCCCCACAGCATCTTGCTTCCAGCTCTTTGCGAAGCTAAGAAACAACTCGCTCTGCACAGTGCTCTTACAGCCTACCGGGAACATGTCTTCCAAAGGCCTGTGAAACGCAGTTTCTTTGCAGGCCTGATCTGGCTGAAGTAGGACTTCTGCTCTGGGTGTGCTACTTTGCCCTAGAGCTGAAAGGCACAACGTGCAGGCTTCTTTCCAAAGGGCGAGTTGGGCCCCACAGCATCTTGCTTCCAGCTCTTTGGGAAGCTAAGAAACAACTCGCTCTGCACAGTGCTCTTACAGCCTACGGGGAACATGTCTTCCAAAGGCCTGTGAAACGCAGTTTCTTTGCAGGCCTGATCTGGCTGAAGTAGGACTTCTGCTCTGGGTGTGCTACTTTGCCCTAGAGCTGAAAGGCACAACGTGCAGGCTTCTTTCCAAAGGGCGAGTTGGGCCCCACAGCATCTTGCTTCCAGCTCTTTGGGAAGCTAAGAAACAACTCGCTCTGCACAGTGCTCTTACAGCCTACCGGGAACATCTCTTCCAAAGGCCTGTGAAACGCAGTTTCTTTGCAGGCCTGATCTGGCTGAAGTAGGACTTCTGCTCTGGGTGTGCTACTTTGCCCTAGAGCTGAAAGGCACAACGTGCAGGCTTCTTTCCAAAGGGCGAGTTGGGCCCCACAGCATCTTGCTTCCAGCTCTTTGGGAAGCTAAGAAACAACTCGCTCTGCACAGTGCTCTTACAGCCTACGGGGAACATGTCTTCCAAAGGCCTGTGAAACGCAGTTTCTTTGCAGGCCTGATCTGGCTGAAGTAGGACTTCTGCTCTGGGTGTGCTACTTTGCCCTAGAGCTGAAAGGCACAACGTGCAGGCTTCTTTCCAAAGGGCGAGTTGGGCCCCACAGCATCTTGCTTCCAGCTCTTTGGGAAGCTAAGAAACAACTCGCTCTGCACAGTGCTCTTACAGCCTACGGGGAACATGTCTTCCAAAGGCCTGTGAAACGCAGTTTCTTTGCAGGCCTGATCTGGCTGAAGTAGGACTTCTGCTCTGGGTGTGCTACTTTGCCCTAGAGCTGAAAGGCACAACGTGCAGGCTTCTTTCCAAAGGGCGAGTTGGGCCCCACAGCATCTTGCTTCCAGCTCTTTGGGAAGCTAAGAAACAACTCGCTCTGCACAGTGCTCTTACAGCCTACCGGGAACATCTCTTCCAAAGGCCTGTGAAACGCAGTTTCTTTGCAGGCCTGATCTGGCTGAAGTAGGACTTCTGCTCTGGGTGTGCTACTTTGCCCTAGAGCTGAAAGGCACAACGTGCAGGCTTCTTTCCAAAGGGCGAGTTGGGCCCCACAGCATCTTGCTTCCAGCTCTTTGGGAAGCTAAGAAACAACTCGCTCTGCACAGTGCTCTTACAGCCTAGAGGGAACATCTCTTCCAAAGGCCTGTGAAACGCAGTTTCTTTGCAGGCCTGATCTGGCTGAAGTAGGACTTCTGCTCTGGGTGTGCTACTTTGCCCTAGAGCTGAAAGGCACAACGTGCAGGCTTCTTTCCAAAGGGCGAGTTGGGCCCCACAGCATCTTGCTTCCAGCTCTTTGCGAAGCTAAGAAACAACTCGCTCTGCACAGTGCTCTTACAGCCTACCGGGAACATGTCTTCCAAAGGCCTGTGAAACGCAGTTTCTTTGCAGGCCTGATCTGGCTGAAGTAGGACTTCTGCTCTGGGTGTGCTACTTTGCCCTAGAGCTGAAAGGCACAACGTGCAGGCTTCTTTCCAAAGGGCGAGTTGGGCCCCACAGCATCTTGCTTCCAGCTCTTTGGGAAGCTAAGAAACAACTCGCTCTGCACAGTGCTCTTACAGCCTACGGGGAACATGTCTTCCAAAGGCCTGTGAAACGCAGTTTCTTTGCAGGCCTGATCTGGCTGAAGTAGGACTTCTGCTCTGGGTGTGCTACTTTGCCCTAGAGCTGAAAGGCACAACGTGCAGGCTTCTTTCCAAAGGGCGAGTTGGGCCCCACAGCATCTTGCTTCCAGCTCTTTGGGAAGCTAAGAAACAACTCGCTCTGCACAGTGCTCTTACAGCCTACCGGGAACATCTCTTCCAAAGGCCTGTGAAACGCAGTTTCTTTGCAGGCCTGATCTGGCTGAAGTAGGACTTCTGCTCTGGGTGTGCTACTTTGCCCTAGAGCTGAAAGGCACAACGTGCAGGCTTCTTTCCAAAGGGCGAGTTGGGCCCCACAGCATCTTGCTTCCAGCTCTTTGGGAAGCTAAGAAACAACTCGCTCTGCACAGTGCTCTTACAGCCTACGGGGAACATGTCTTCCAAAGGCCTGTGAAACGCAGTTTCTTTGCAGGCCTGATCTGGCTGAAGTAGGACTTCTGCTCTGGGTGTGCTACTTTGCCCTAGAGCTGAAAGGCACAACGTGCAGGCTTCTTTCCAAAGGGCGAGTTCGGCCCCACAGCATCTTGCTTCCAGCTCTTTGGGAAGCTAAGAAACAACTCGCTCTGCACAGTGCTCTTACAGCCTAGTGGGAACATCTCTTCCAAAGGCCTGTGAAACGCAGTTTCTTTGCAGGCCTGATCTGGGTGAAGTATGACTTCTGCTCTGGGTGTGCTACTTTGCCCTAGAGCTGAAAGGCACAACGTGCAGGCTTCTTTCCAAAGGGCGAGTTGGGCCCCAAAGCATCTTTCTTCCAGCTCTTTGGGAAGCTAAGAAACAACTCGCTCTGCACAGTGCTCTTACAGCCTACCGGGAACATGTCTTCCAAAGGCCTGTGAAACGCAGTTTCTTTGCAGGCCTGATCTGGCTGAAGTAGGACTTCTGCTCTGGGTGTGCTACTTTGCCCTAGAGCTGAAAGGCACAACGTGCAGGCTTCTTTCCAAAGGGCGAGTTGGGCCCCACAGCATCTTGCTTCCAGCTCTTTGGGAAGCTAAGAAACAACTCGCTCTGCACAGTGCTCTTACAGCCTAGTGGGAACATCTCTTCCAAAGGCCTGTGAAACGCAGTTTCTTTGCAGGCCTGATCTGGCTGAAGTAGGACTTCTGCTCTGGGTGTGCTACTTTGCCCTAGAGCTGAAAGGCACAACGTGCAGGCTTCTTTCCAAAGGGCGAGTTGGGCCCCACAGCATCTTGCTTCCAGCTCTTTGGGAAGCTAAGAAACAACTCGCTCTGCACAGTGCTCTTACAGCCTACCGGGAACATCTCTTCCAAAGGCCTGTGAAACGCAGTTTCTTTGCAGGCCTGATCTGGCTGAAGTAGGACTTCTGCTCTGGGTGTGCTACTTTGCCCTAGAGCTGAAAGGCACAACGTGCAGGCTTCTTTCCAAAGGGCGAGTTGGGCCCCACAGCATCTTGCTTCCAGCTCTTTGGGAAGCTAAGAAACAACTCGCTCTGCACAGTGCTCTTACAGCCTACGGGGAACATGTCTTCCAAAGGCCTGTGAAACGCAGTTTCTTTGCAGGCCTGATCTGGCTGAAGTAGGACTTCTGCTCTGGGTGTGCTACTTTGCCCTAGAGCTGAAAGGCACAACGTGCAGGCTTCTTTCCAAAGGGCGAGTTGGGCCCCACAGCATCTTGCTTCCAGCTCTTTGGGAAGCTAAGAAACAACTCGCTCTGCACAGTGCTCTTACAGCCTACCGGGAACATGTCTTCCAAAGGCCTGTGAAACGCAGTTTCTTTGCAGGCCTGATCTGGCTGAAGTAGGACTTCTGCTCTGGGTGTGCTACTTTGCCCTAGAGCTGAAAGGCACAACGTGCAGGCTTCTTTCCAAAGGCTGAGTTGGGCCCCACAGCATCTTGCTTCCAGCTCTTTGGGAAGCTAAGAAACAACTCGCTCTGCACAGTGCTCTTACAGCCTACGGGGAACATGTCTTCCAAAGGCCTGTGAAACGCAGTTTCTTTGCAGGCCTGATCTGGCTGAAGTAGGACTTCTGCTCTGGGTGTGCTACTTTGCCCTAGAGCTGAAAGGCACAACGTGCAGGCTTCTTTCCAAAGGGCGAGTTGGGCCCCACAGCATCTTGCTTCCAGCTCTTTGGGAAGCTAAGAAACAACTCGTTCTGCACAGTGCTCTTACAGCCTAGTGGGAACATCTCTTCCAAAGGCCTGTGAAACGCAGTTTCTTTGCAGGCCTGATCTGGCTGAAGTAGGACTTCTGCTCTGGGTGTGCTACTTTGACCTAGAGCTGAAAGGCACAACGTGCAGGCTTCTTTCCAAAGGGCGAGTTGGGCCCCACAGCATCTTTCTTCCAGCTCTTTGGGAAGCTAAGAAACAACTCGCTCTGCACAGTGCTCTTACAGCCTACCGGGAACATGTCTTCCAAAGGCCTGTGAAACGCAGTTTCTTTGCAGGCCTGATCTGGCTGAAGTAGGACTTCTGCTCTGGGTGTGCTACTTTGCCCTAGAGCTGAAAGGCACAACGTGCAGGCTTCTTTCCAAAGGGCGAGTTGGGCCCCACAGCATCTTGCTTCCAGCTCTTTGGGAAGCTAAGAAACAACTCGCTCTGCACAGTGCTCTTACAGCCTAGTGGGAACATCTCTTCCAAAGGCCTGTGAAACGCAGTTTCTTTGCAGGCCTGATCTGGCTGAAGTAGGACTTCTGCTCTGGGTGTGCTACTTTGCCCTAGAGCTGAAAGGCACAACGTGCAGGCTTCTTTCCAAAGGGCGAGTTGGGCCCCACAGCATCTTGCTTCCAGCTCTTTGGGAAGCTAAGAAACAACTCGCTCTGCACAGTGCTCTTACAGCCTACCTGGAACATGTCTTCCAAAGGCCTGTGAAACGCAGTTTCTTTGCAGGCCTGATCTGGCTGAAGTAGGACTTCTGCTCTGGGTGTGCTACTTTGCCCTAGAGCTGAAAGGCACAACGTGCAGGCTTCTTTCCAAAGGGCGAGTTGGGCCCCACAGCATCTTGCTTCCAGCTCTTTGGGAAGCTAAGAAAAAACTCGCTCTGCACAGTGCTCTTACAGCCTACCGGGAACATGTCTTCCAAAGGCCTGTGAAACGCAGTTTCTTTGCAGGCCTGATCTGGCTGAAGTAGGACTTCTGCTCTGGGTGTGCTACTTTGCCCTAGAGCTGAAAGGCACAACGTGCAGGCTTCTTTCCAAAGGGCGAGTTGGGCCCCACAGCATCTTGCTTCCAGCTCTTTGGGAAGCTAAGAAACAACTCGCTCTGCACAGTGCTCTTACAGCCTACGGGGAACATGTCTTCCAAAGGCCTGTGAAACGCAGTTTCTTTGCAGGCCTGATCTGGCTGAAGTAGGACTTCTGCTCTGGGTGTGCTACATTGCCCTAGAGCTGAAAGGCACAACGTGCAGGCTTCTTTCCAAAGGGCGAGTTGGGCCCCACAGCATCTTGCTTCCAGCTCTTTGGGAAGCTAAGAAACAACTCGCTCTGCACAGTGCTCTTACAGCCTACCGGGAACATCTCTTCCAAAGGCCTGTGAAACGCAGTTTCTTTGCAGGCCTGATCTGGCTGAAGTAGGACTTCTGCTCTGGGTGTGCTACTTTGCCCTAGAGCTGAAAGGCACAACGTGCAGGCTTCTTTCCAAAGGGCGAGTTGGGCCCCACAGCATCTTGCTTCCAGCTCTTTGGGAAGCTAAGAAACAACTCGCTCTGCACAGTGCTCTTACAGCCTAGAGGGAACATCTCTTCCAAAGGCCTGTGAAACGCAGTTTCTTTGCAGGCCTGATCTGGCTGAAGTAGGACTTCTGCTCTGGGTGTGCTACTTTGCCCTAGAGCTGAAAGGCACAACGTGCAGGCTTCTTTCCAAAGGGCGAGTTGGGCCCCACAGCATCTTGCTTCCAGCTCTTTGCGAAGCTAAGAAACAACTCGCTCTGCACAGTGCTCTTACAGCCTACCGGGAACATGTCTTCCAAAGGCCTGTGAAACGCAGTTTCTTTGCAGGCCTGATCTGGCTGAAGTAGGACTTCTGCTCTGGGTGTGCTACTTTGCCCTAGAGCTGAAAGGCACAACGTGCAGGCTTCTTTCCAAAGGGCGAGTTGGGCCCCACAACATCTTGCTTCCAGCTCTTTGGGAAGCTAAGAAACAACTCGCTCTGCACAGTGCTCTTACAGCCTACCGGGAACATGTCTTCCAAAGGCCTGTGAAACGCAGTTTCTTTGCAGGCCTGATCTGGCTGAAGTAGGACTTCTGCTCTGGGTGTGCTACTTTGCCCTAGAGCTGAAAGGCACAACGTGCAGGCTTCTTTCCAAAGGGCGAGTTGGGCCCCACAGCATCTTGCTTCCAGCTCTTTGGGAAGCTAAGAAACAACTCGCTCTGCACAGTGCTCTTAAAGCCTACCGGGACCATCTCTTCCAAAGGCCTGTGAAACGCAGTTTCTTCGCAGGCCTGATCTGGCTTAAGTAGGACTTCTGCTCTGGGTGTGCTACTTTGCCCTAGAGCTGAAAGGCACAACGTGCAGGCTTCTTTCCAAAGGGCGAGTTGGGCCCCACAGCATCTTGCTTCCAGCTCTTTGGGAAGCTAAGAAACAACTCGCTCTGCACTGTGCTCTTACAGCCTACCGGGAACATGTCTTCCAAAGGCCTGTGAAACGCAGTTTCTTTGCAGGCCTGATCTGGCTGAAGTAGGACTTCTGCTCTGGGTGTGCTACTTTGCCCTAGAGCTGAAAGGCACAACGTGCAGGCTTCTTTCCAAAGGGCGAGTTGGGCCCCACAGCATCTTGCTTCCAGCTCTTTGCGAAGCTAAGAAACAACTCGCTCTGCACAGTGCTCTTACAGCCTACGGGGAACATGTCTTCCAAAGGCCTGTGAAACGCAGTTTCTTTGCAGGCCTGATCTGGCTGAAGTAGGACTTCTGCTCTGGGTGTGCTACTTTGCCCTAGAGCTGAAAGGCACAACGTGCAGGCTTCTTTCCAAAGGGCGAGTTGGGCCCCACAGCATCTTGCTTCCAGCTCTTTGGGAAGCTAAGAAACAACTCGCTCTGCACAGTGCTCTTACAGCCTACGGGGAACATGTCTTCCAAAGGCCTGTGAAACGCAGTTTCTTTGCAGGCCTGATCTGGCTGAAGTAGGACTTCTGCTCTGGGTGTGCTACTTTGCCCTAGAGCTGAAAGGCACAACGTGCAGGCTTCTTGCCAAAGGGCGAGTTGGGCCCCACAGCATCTTGCTTCCAGCTCTTTGGGAAGCTAAGAAACAACTCGCTCTGCACAGTGCTCTTACAGCCTACCGGGAACATGTCTTCCAAAGGCCTGTGAAACGCAGTTTCTTTGCAGGCCTGATCTGGCTGAAGTAGGACTTCTGCTCTGGGTGTGCTACTTTGCCCTAGAGCTGAAAGGCACAACGTGCAGGCTTCTTTCCAAAGGGCGAGTTGGGCCCCACAGCATCTTGCTTCCAGCTCTTTGGGAAGCTAAGAAACAACTCGCTCTGCACAGTGCTCTTACAGCCTACCGGGAACATGTCTTCCAAAGGCCTGTGAAACGCAGTTTCTTTGCAGGCCTGATCTGGCTGAAGTAGGACTTCTGCTCTGGGTGTGCTACTTTGCCCTAGAGCTGAAAGGCACAACGTGCAGGCTTCTTTCCAAAGGGCGAGTTGGGCCCCACAGCATCTTGCTTCCAGCTCTTTGGGAAGCTAAGAAACAACTCGCTCTGCACAGTGCTCTTACACCCTACGGGGAACATGTCTTCCAAAGGCCTGTGAAACGCAGTTTCTTTGCAGGCCTGATCTGGCTGAAGTAGGACTTCTGCTCTGGGTGTGCTACTTTGCCCTAGAGCTGAAAGGCACAACGTGCAGGCTTCTTTCCAAAGGGCGAGTTGGGCCCCACAGCATCTTGCTTCCAGCTCTTTGCGAAACTAAGAAACAACTCGCTCTGCACAGTGCTCTTACAGCCTACCGGGAACATGTCTTCCAAAGGCCTGTGAAACGCAGTTTCTTTGCAGGCCTGATCTGGCTGAAGTAGGACTTCTGCTCTGGGTGTGCTACTTTGCCCTAGAGCTGAAAGGCACAACGTGCAGGCTTCTTTCCAAAGGGCGAGTTGGGCCCCACAGCATCTTGCTTCCAGCTCTTTGGGAAGCTAAGAAACAACTCGCTCTGCACAGTGCTCTTACAGCCTACGGGGAACATGTCTTCCAAAGGCCTGTGAAACGCAGTTTCTTTGCAGGCCTGATCTGGCTGAAGTAGGACTTCTGCTCTGGGTGTGCTACTTTGCCCTAGAGCTGAAAGGCACAACGTGCAGGCTTCTTTTCAAAGGGCGAGTTGGGCCCCACAGCATCTTGCTTCCAGCTCTTTGGGAAGCTAAGAAACAACTCGCTCTGCACTGTGCTCTTACAGCCTACCGGGAACATGTCTTCCAAAGGCCTGTGAAACGCAGTTTCTTTGCAGGCCTGATCTGGCTGAAGTAGGACTTCTGCTCTGGGTGTGCTACTTTGCCCTAGAGCTGAAAGGCACAACGTGCAGGCTTCTTTCCAAAGGGCGAGTTGGGCCCCACAGCATCTTGCTTCCAGCTCTTTGGGAAGCTAAGAAACAACTCGCTCTGCACAGTGCTCTTACAGCCTACGGGGAACATCTCTTCCAAAGGCCTGTGAAATGCAGTTTCTTTGCAGGCCTGATCTGGCTGAAGTAGGACTTCTGCTCTGGGTGTGCTACTTTGCCCTAGAGCTGAAAGGCACAACGTGCAGGCTTCTTTCCAAAGGGCGAGTTGGGCCCCACAGCATCTTGCTTCCAGCTCTTTGCGAAGCTAAGAAACAACTCGCTCTGCACAGTGCTCTTACAGCCTACCGGGAACATGTCTTCCAAAGGCCTGTGAAACGCAGTTTCTTTGCAGGCCTGATCTGGCTGAAGTAGGACTTCTGCTCTGGGTGTGCTACTTTGCCCTAGAGCTGAAAGGCACAACGTGCAGGCTTCTTTCCAAAGGGCGAGTTGGGCCCCACAGCATCTTGCTTCCAGCTCTTTGGGAAGCTAAGAAACAACTCGCTCTGCACAGTGCTCTTACAGCCTACCGGGAACATGTCTTCCAAAGGCCTGTGAAACGCAGTTTCTTTGCAGGCCTGATCTGGCTGAAGTAGGACTTCTGCTCTGGGTGTGCTACTTTGCCCTAGAGCTGAAAGGCACAACGTGCAGGCTTCTTTCCAAAGGGCGAGTTGGGCCCCACAGCATCTTGCTTCCAGCTCTTTCGGAAGCTAAGAAACAACTCGCTCTGCACAGTGCTCTTAAAGCCTAGTGGGACCATCTCTTCCAAAGGCCTGTGAAACGCAGTTTCTTTGCAGGCCTGATCTGGCTGAAGTAGGACTTCTGCTCTGGGTGTGCTACTTTGCCCTAGAGCTGAAAGGCACAACGTGCAGGCTTCTTTCCAAAGGGCGAGTTGGGCCCCACAGCATCTTGCTTCCAGCTCTTTGGGAAGCTAAGAAACAACTCGCTCTGCACAGTGCTCTTAAAGCCTAGTGGGACCATCTCTTCCAAAGGCCTGTGAAACGCAGTTTCTTTGCAGGCCTGATCTGGCTGAAGTAGGACTTCTGCTCTGGGTGTGCTACTTTGCCCTAGAGCTGAAAGGCACAACGTGCAGGCTTCTTTCCAAAGGGCGAGTTGGGCCCCACAGCATCTTGCTTCCAGCTCTTTGGGAAGCTAAGAAACAACTCGCTCTGCACAGTGCTCTTACAGCCTACGGGGAACATCTCTTCCAAAGGCCTGTGAAACGCTGTTTCTTTGCAGGCCTGATCTGGCTGAAGTAGGACTTCTGCTCTGGGTGTGCTACTTTGCCCTAGAGCTGAAAGGCACAACGTGCAGGCTTCTTTCCAAAGGGCGAGTTGGGCCCCACAGCATCTTGCTTCCAGCTCTTTCGGAAGCTAAGAAACAACTCGCTCTGCACAGTGCTCTTACAGCCTACCGGGAACATGTCTTCCAAAGGCCTGTGAAACGCAGTTTCTTTGCAGGCCTGATCTGGCTGAAGTAGGACTTCTGCTCTGGGTGTGCTACTTTGCCCTAGAGCTGAAAGGCACAACGTGCAGGCTTCTTTCCAAAGGGCGAGTTGGGCCCCACAGCATCTTGCTTCCAGCTCTTTGGGAAGCTAAGAAACAACTCGCTCTGCACAGTGCTCTTACAGCCTATTGGGAACATGTCTTCCAAAGGCCTGTGAAACGCAGTTTCTGTGCAGGCCTGATCTGGCTGAAGTAAGACTTCTGCTCTGGGTGTGCTACTTTGCCCTAGAGCTGAAAGGCACAACGTGCAGGCTTCTTTCCAAAGGGCGAGTTGGGCCCCACAGCATCTTGCTTCCAGCTCTTTGGGAAGCTAAGAAACAACTCGCTCTGCACAGTGCTCTTACAGCCTACGGGGAACATGTCTTCCAAAGGCCTG
The DNA here is from genome assembly GCF_041296265.1 of Equus caballus. Classification (NCBI taxonomy): domain Eukaryota; kingdom Metazoa; phylum Chordata; class Mammalia; order Perissodactyla; family Equidae; genus Equus; species Equus caballus. The sequence goes on from NC_091687.1 coordinate 27,040,638, forward strand.
TGAAACGCAGTTTCTTTGCAGGCCTGATCTGGCTGAAGTAGGACTTCTGCTCTGGGTGTGCTACTTTGCCCTAGAGCTGAAAGGCACAACGTGCAGGCTTCTTTCCAAAGGGCGAGTTGGGCCCCACAGCATCTTGCTTCCAGCTCTTTGGGAAGCTAAGAAACAACTCGCTCTGCACAGTGCTCTTACAGCCTACGGGGAACATGTCTTCCAAAGGCCTGTGAAACGCAGTTTCTTTGCAGGCCTGATCTGGCTGAAGTAGGACTTCTGCTCTGGGTGTGCTACTTTGCCCTAGAGCTGAAAGGCACAACGTGCAGGCTTCTTTCCAAAGGGCGAGTTGGGCCCCACAGCATCTTGCTTCCAGCTCTTTGGGAAGCTAAGAAACAACTCGCTCTGCACAGTGCTCTTACAGCCTACCGGGAACATGTCTTCCAAAGGCCTGTGAAACGCAGTTTCTTTGCAGGCCTGATCTGGCTGAAGTAGGACTTCTGCTCTGGGTGTGCTACTTTGCCCTAGAGCTGAAAGGCACAACGTGCAGGCTTCTTTCCAAAGGGCGAGTTGGGCCCCACAGCATCTTGCTTCCAGCTCTTTGGGAAGCTAAGAAACAACTCGCTCTGCACAGTGCTCTTACAGCCTACCGGGAACATCTCTTCCAAAGGCCTGTGAAACGCAGTTTCTTTGCAGGCCTGATCTGGCTGAAGTAGGACTTCTGCTCTGGGTGTGCTACTTTGCCCTAGAGCTGAAAGGCACAACGTGCAGGCTTCTTTCCAAAGGGCGAGTTGGGCCCCACAGCATCTTGCTTCCAGCTCTTTGGGAAGCTAAGAAACAACTCGCTCTGCACAGTGCTCTTACAGCCTACGGGGAACATGTCTTCCAAAGGCCTGTGAAACGCAGTTTCTTTGCAGGCCTGATCTGGCTGAAGTAGGACTTCTGCTCTGGGTGTGCTACTTTGCCCTAGAGCTGAAAGGCACAACGTGCAGGCTTCTTTCCAAAGGGCGAGTTGGGCCCCACAGCATCTTGCTTCCAGCTCTTTGCGAAACTAAGAAACAACTCGCTCTGCACAGTGCTCTTACAGCCTACCGGGAACATGTCTTCCAAAGGCCTGTGAAACGCAGTTTCTTTGCAGGCCTGATCTGGCTGAAGTAGGACTTCTGCTCTGGGTGTGCTACTTTGCCCTAGAGCTGAAAGGCACAACGTGCAGGCTTCTTTCCAAAGGGCGAGTTGGGCCCCACAGCATCTTGCTTCCAGCTCTTTCGGAAGCTAAGAAACAACTCGCTCTGCAGAGTGCTCTTACAGCCTACCGGGAACATGCCTTCCAAAGGCCTGTGAAACGCAGTTTCTTTGCAGGCCTGATCTGGCTGAAGTAGGACTTCTGCTCTGGGTGTGCTACTTTGCCCTAGAGCTGAAAGGCACAACGTGCAGGCTTCTTTCCAAAGGGCGAGTTGGGCCCCACAGCATCTTGCTTCCAGCTCTTTGGGAAGCTAAGAAACAACTCGCTCTGCACAGTGCTCTTACAGCCTACCGGGAACATGTCTTCCAAAGGCCTGTGAAACGCAGTTTCTTTGCAGGCCTGATCTGGCTGAAGTAGGACTTCTGCTCTGGGTGTGCTACTTTGCCCTAGAGCTGAAAGGCACAACGTGCAGGCTTCTTTCCAAAGGGCGAGTTGGGCCCCACAGCATCTTGCTTCCAGCTCTTTGGGAAGCTAAGAAACAACTCGCTCTGATCAGTGCTCTTAAAGCCTAGTGGGACCATCTCTTCCAAAGGCCTGTGAAACGCAGTTTCTTTGCAGGCCTGATCTGGCTGAAGTAGGACTTCTGCTCTGGGTGTGCTACTTTGCCCTAGAGCTGAAAGGCACAACGTGCAGGCTTCTTTCCAAAGGGCGAGTTGGGCCCCACAGCATCTTGCTTCCAGCTCTTTGGGAAGCTAAGAAACAACTCGCTCTGCACAGTGCTCTTACAGCCTACGGGGAACATGTCTTCCAAAGGCCTGTGAAACGCAGTTTCTTTGCAGGCCTGATCTGGCTGAAGTAGGACTTCTGCTCTGGGTGTGCTACTTTGCCCTAGAGCTGAAAGGCACAACGTGCAGGCTTCTTTCCAAAGGGCGAGTTGGGCCCCACAGCATCTTGCTTCCAGCTCTTTGGGAAGCTAAGAAACAACTCGCTCTGCACTGTTCTCTTACAGCCTACCGGGAACATGTCTTCCAAAGGCCTGTGAAACGCAGTTTCTTTGCAGGCCTGATCTGGCTGAAGTAGGACTTCTGCTCTGGGTGTGCTACTTTGCCCTAGAGCTGAAAGGCACAACGTGCAGGCTTCTTTCCAAAGGGCGAGTTGGGCCCCACAGCATCTTGCTTCCAGCTCTTTGGGAAGCTAAGAAACAACTCGCTCTGCACAGTGCTCTTACAGCCTACGGGGAACATGTCTTCCAAAGGCCTGTGAAACGCAGTTTCTTTGCAGGCCTGATCTGGCTGAAGTAGGACTTCTGCTCTGGGTGTGCTACTTTGCCCTAGAGCTGAAAGGCACAACGTGCAGGCTTCTTTCCAAAGGGCGAGTTGGGCCCCACAGCATCTTGCTTCCAGCTCTTTGGGAAGCTAAGAAACAACTCGCTCTGCACAGTGCTCTTACAGCCTACGGGGAACATGTCTTCCAAAGGCCTGTGAAACGCAGTTTCTTTGCAGGCCTGATCTGGCTGAAGTAGGACTTCTGCTCTGGGTGTGCTACTTTGCCCTAGAGCTGAAAGGCACAACGTGCAGGCTTCTTGCCAAAGGGCGAGTTGGGCCCCACAGCATCTTGCTTCCAGCTCTTTGGGAAGCTAAGAAACAACTCGCTCTGCACAGTGCTCTTACAGCCTACCGGGAACATGTCTTCCAAAGGCCTGTGAAACGCAGTTTCTTTGCAGGCCTGATCTGGCTGAAGTAGGACTTCTGCTCTGGGTGTGCTACTTTGCCCTAGAGCTGAAAGGCACAACGTGCAGGCTTCTTTCCAAAGGGCGAGTTGGGCCCCACAGCATCTTGCTTCCAGCTCTTTGGGAAGCTAAGAAACAACTCGCTCTGCACAGTGCTCTTACAGCCTACCGGGAACATGTCTTCCAAAGGCCTGTGAAACGCAGTTTCTTTGCAGGCCTGATCTGGCTGAAGTAGGACTTCTGCTCTGGGTGTGCTACTTTGCCCTAGAGCTGAAAGGCACAACGTGCAGGCTTCTTTCCAAAGGGCGAGTTGGGCCCCACAGCATCTTGCTTCCAGCTCTTTGGGAAGCTAAGAAACAACTCGCTCTGCACAGTGCTCTTACACCCTACGGGGAACATGTCTTCCAAAGGCCTGTGAAACGCAGTTTCTTTGCAGGCCTGATCTGGCTGAAGTAGGACTTCTGCTCTGGGTGTGCTACTTTGCCCTAGAGCTGAAAGGCACAACGTGCAGGCTTCTTTCCAAAGGGCGAGTTGGGCCCCACAGCATCTTGCTTCCAGCTCTTTGCGAAACTAAGAAACAACTCGCTCTGCACAGTGCTCTTACAGCCTACCGGGAACATGTCTTCCAAAGGCCTGTGAAACGCAGTTTCTTTGCAGGCCTGATCTGGCTGAAGTAGGACTTCTGCTCTGGGTGTGCTACTTTGCCCTAGAGCTGAAAGGCACAACGTGCAGGCTTCTTTCCAAAGGGCGAGTTGGGCCCCACAGCATCTTGCTTCCAGCTCTTTGGGAAGCTAAGAAACAACTCGCTCTGCACAGTGCTCTTACACCCTACGGGGAACATATCTTCCAAAGGCCTGTGAAACGCAGTTTCTTTGCAGGCCTGATCTGGCTGAAGTAGGACTTCTGCTCTGGGTGTGCTACTTTGCCCTAGAGCTGAAAGGCACAACGTGCAGGCTTCTTTCCAAAGGGCGAGTTGGGCCCCACAGCATCTTGCTTCCAGCTCTTTGCGAAACTAAGAAACAACTCGCTCTGCACAGTGCTCTTACAGCCTACCGGGAACATGTCTTCCAAAGGCCTGTGAAACGCAGTTTCTTTGCAGGCCTGATCTGGCTGAAGTAGGACTTCTGCTCTGGGTGTGCTACTTTGCCCTAGAGCTGAAAGGCACAACGTGCAGGCTTCTTTCCAAAGGGCGAGTTGGGCCCCACAGCATCTTGCTTCCAGCTCTTTGGGAAGCTAAGAAACAACTCGCTCTGCACAGTGCTCTTACAGCCTACGGGGAACATGTCTTCCAAAGGCCTGTGAAACGCAGTTTCTTTGCAGGCCTGATCTGGCTGAAGTAGGACTTCTGCTCTGGGTGTGCTACTTTGCCCTAGAGCTGAAAGGCACAACGTGCAGGCTTCTTTCCAAAGGGCGAGTTGGGCCCCACAGCATCTTGCTTCCAGCTCTTTGGGAAGCTAAGAAACAACTCGCTCTGCACAGTGCTCTTACAGCCTAGTGGGAACATCTCTTCCAAAGGCCTGTGAAACGCAGTTTCTTTGCAGGCCTGATCTGGCTGAAGTAGGACTTCTGCTCTGGGTGTGCTACTTTGCCCTAGAGCTGAAAGGCACAACGTGCAGGCTTCTTTCCAAAGGGCGAGTTGGGCCCCACAGCATCTTGCTTCCAGCTCTTTGGGAAGCTAAGAAACAACTCGCTCTGCACAGTGCTCTTACAGCCTAACGGGAACATGTCTTGCAAAGGCCTGTGAAACGCAGTTTCTTTGCAGGCCTGATCTGGCTGAAGTAGGACTTCTGCTCTGGGTGTGCTACTTTGCCCTAGAGCTGAAAGGCAGAACGTGCAGGCTTCTTTCCAAAGGGCGAGTTGGGCCCCACAGCATCTTGCTTCCAGCTCTTTGGGAAGCTAAGAAACAACTCGCTCTGCACAGTGCTCTTACAGCCTAGTGGGAACATGTCTTCCAAAGGCCTGTGAAACGCAGTTTCTTTGCAGGCCTGATCTGGCTGAAGTAGGACTTCTGCTCTGGGTGTGCTACTTTGCCCTAGAGCTGAAAGGCACAACGTGCAGGCTTCTTTCCAAAGGGCGAGTTGGGCCCCACAGCATCTTGCTTCCAGCTCTTTGGCAAGCTAAGAAACAACTCGCTCTGCACAGTGCTCTTACAGCCTACCGGGAACATCTCTTCCAAAGGCCTGTGAAACGCAGTTTCTTTGCAGGCCTGATCTGGCTGAAGTAGGACTTCTGCTCTGGGTGTGCTACTTTGCCCTAGAGCTGAAAGGCACAACGTGCAGGCTTCTTTCCAAAGGGCGAGTTGGGCCCCACAGCATCTTGCTTCCAGCTCTTTGGGAAGCTAAGAAACAACTCGCTCTGCACAGTGCTCTTACAGCCTACCGGGAACATGTCTTCCAAAGGCCTGTGAAACGCAGTTTCTTTGCAGGCCTGATCTGGCTGAAGTAGGACTTCTGCTCTGGGTGTGCTACTTTGCCCTAGAGCTGAAAGGCACAACGTGCAGGCTTCTTTCCAAAGGGCGAGTTGGGCCCCACAGCATCTTGCTTCCAGCTCTTTGGGAAGCTAAGAAACAACTCGCTCTGCACAGTGCTCTTACAGCCTACCGGGAACATGTCTTCCAAAGGCCTGTGAAACGCAGTTTCTTTGCAGGCCTGATCTGGCTGAAGTAGGACTTCTGCTCTGGGTGTGCTACTTTGCCCTAGAGCTGAAAGGCACAACGTGCAGGCTTCTTTCCAAAGGGCGAGTTGGGCCCCACAGCATCTTGCTTCCAGCTCTTTGGGAAGCTAAGAAACAACTCGCTCTGCACAGTGCTCTTACAGCCTACCGGGAACATGTATTCCAAAGGCCTGTGAAACGCAGTTTCTTTGCAGGCCTGATCTGGCTGAAGTAGGACTTCTGCTCTGGGTGTGCTACTTTGCCCTAGAGCTGAAAGGCACAACGTGCAGGCTTCTTTCCAAAGGGCGAGTTGGGCCCCACAGCATCTTGCTTCCAGCTCTTTGGGAAGCTAAGAAACAACTCGCTCTGCACAGTGCTCTTACAGCCTACGGGGAACATCTCTTCCAAAGGCCTGTGAAACGCAGTTTCTTTGCAGGCCTGATCTGGCTGAAGTAGGACTTCTGCTCTGGGTGTGCTACTTTGCCCTAGAGCTGAAAGGCACAACGTGCAGGCTTCTTTCCAAAGGGCGAGTTGGGCCCCACAGCATCTTGCTTCCAGCTCCTTGCGAAGCTAAGAAACAACTCGCTCTGCACAGTGCTCTTACAGCCTAGTGGGAACATCTCTTCCAAAGGCCTGTGAAACGCAGTTTCTTTGCAGGCCTGATCTGGCTGAAGTAGGACTTCTGCTCTGGGTGTGCTACTTTGCCCTAGAGCTGAAAGGCACAACGTGCAGGCTTCTTTCCAAAGGGCGAGTTGGGCCCCACAGCATCTTGCTTCCAGCTCTTTGCGAAGCTAAGAAACAACTCGCTCTGCACAGTGCTCTTACAGCCTAGTGGGAACATCTCTTCCAAAGGCCTGTGAAACGCAGTTTCTTTGCAGGCCTGATCTGGCTGAAGTAGGACTTCTGCTCTGGGTGTGCTACTTTGCCCTAGAGCTGAAAGGCACAACGTGCAGGCTTCTTTCCAAAGGGCGAGTTGGGCCCCACAGCATCTTGCTTCCAGCTCTTTGGGAAGCTAAGAAACAACTCGCTCTGCACAGTGCTCTTACAGCCTAGTGGGAACATCTCTTCCAAAGGCCTGTGAAACGCAGTTTCTTTGCAGGCCTGATCTGGCTGAAGTAGGACTTCTGCTCTGGGTGTGCTACTTTGCCCTAGAGCTGAAAGGCACAACGTGCAGGCTTCTTTCCAAAGGGTGAGTTGGGCCCCACAGCATCTTGCTTCCAGCTCTTTGCGAAGCTAAGAAACAACTCGCTCTGCACAGTGCTCTTACAGCCTACCGGGAACATGTCTTCCAAAGGCCTGTGAAACGCAGTTTCTTTGCAGGCCTGATCTGGCTGAAGTAGGACTTCTGCTCTGGGTGTGCTACTTTGCCCTAGAGCTGAAAGGCACAACGTGCAGGATTCTTTCGAAAGGGCGAGTTGGGCCCAACAGCATCTTGCTTCCAGCTCTTTGGGAAGCTAAGAAACAACTCGCTCTGCACAGTGCTCTTACAGCCTACCGGGAACATCTATTCCAAAGGCCTGTGAAACGCAGTTTCTTTGCAGGCCTGATCTGGCTGAAGTAGGACTTCTGCTCTGGGTGTGCTACTTTGCCCTAGAGCTGAAAGGCACAACGTGCAGGCTTCTTTCCAAAGGGCGAGTTGGGCCCCACAGCATCTTGCTTCCAGCTCTTTGGGAAGCTAAGAAACAACTCGCTCTGCACAGTGCTCTTACAGCCTACCGGGAACATGTCTTCCAAAGGCCTGTGAAACGCAGTTTCTTTGCAGGCCTGATCTGGCTGAAGTAGGACTTCTGCTCTGGGTGTGCTACTTTGCCCTAGAGCTGAAAGGCACAACGTGCAGGCTTCTTTCCAAAGGGCGAGTTGGGCCCCACAGCATCTTGCTTCCAGCTCTTTGGGAAGCTAAGAAACAACTCGCTCTGCACAGTGCTCTTAAAGCCTAGTGGGACCATCTCTTCCAAAGGCCTGTGAAACGCAGTTTCTTTGCAGGCCTGATCTGGCTGAAGTAGGACTTCTGCTCTGGGTGTGCTACTTTGCCCTAGAGCTGAGAGGCACAACGTGCAGGCTTCTTTCCAAAGGGCGAGTTGGGCCCCACAGCATCTTGCTTCCAGCTCTTTGCGAAGCTAAGAAACAACTCGCTCTGCACAGTGCTCTTACAGCCTAGTTGGAACATCTCTTCCAAAGGCCTGTGAAACGCATTTTCTTTGCAGGCCTGATCTGGCTGAAGTAGGACTTCTGCTCTGGGTGTGCTACTTTGCCCTAGAGCTGAAAGGCACAACGTGCAGGCTTCTTTCCAAAGGGCGAGTTCGGCCCCACAGCATCTTGCTTCCAGCTCTTTGGGAAGCTAAGAAACAACTCGCTCTGCACAGTGCTCTTACAGCCTACCCGGAACATCTCTTCCAAAGGCCTGTGAAACGCAGTTTCTTTGCAGGCCTGATCTGGCTGAAGTAGGACTTCTGCTCTGGGTGTGCTACTTTGCCCTAGAGCTGAAAGGCACAACGTGCAGGCTTCTTTCCAAAGGGCGAGTTGGGCCCCACAGCATCTTGCTTCCAGCTCTTTGGGAAGCTAAGAAACAACTCGCTCTGCACAGTGCTCTTACAGCCTACCGGGAACATGTCTTCCAAAGGCCTGTGAAACGCAGTTTCTTTGCAGGCCTGATCTGGCTGAAGTAGGACTTCTGCTCTGGGTGTGCTACTTTGCCCTAGAGCTGAAAGGCACAACGTGCAGGCTTCTTTCCAAAGGGCGAGTTGGGCCCCACAGCATCTTGCTTCCATCTCTTTGGGAAGCTAAGAAACAACTCGCTCTGCACAGTGCTCTTACAGCCTACCGGGAACATGTCTTCCAAAGGCCTGTGAAACGCAGTTTCTTTGCAGGCCTGATCTGGCTGAAGTAGGACTTCTGCTCTGGGTGTGCTACTTTGCCCTAGAGCTGAAAGGCAGAACGTGCAGGCTTCTTTCCAAAGGGCGAGTTGGGCAACACAGCATCTTGCTTCCAGCTCTTTGGGAAGCTAAGAAACAACTCGCTCTGCACAGTGCTCTTACAGCCTATTGGGAACATGTCTTCCAAAGGCCTGTGAAACGCAGTTTCTGTGCAGGCCTGATCTGGCTGAAGTAAGACTTCTGCTCTGGGTGTGCTACTTTGCCCTAGAGCTGAAAGGCACAACGTGCAGGCTTCTTTCCAAAGGGCGAGTTGGGCCCCACAGCATCTTGCTTCCAGCTCTTTCGGAAGCTAAGAAACAACTCGCTCTGCACAGTGCTCTTACTGCCTACGGGGAACATCTCTTCCAAAGGCCTGTGAAACGCAGTTTCTTTGCAGGCCTGATCTGGCTGAAGTAGGACTTCTGCTCTGGGTGTGCTACTTTGCCCAAGAGCTGAAAGGCACAACGTGCAGGCTTCTTTCCAAAGGTGAGGTGGGCCCCACAGCATCTTGCTTCCAGCTCTTTGGAAAGCTAAGAAACAACTCGCTCTGCACAGTGCTCTTACAGCCTACCGGGAACATGTCTTCCAAAGGCCTGTGAAACGCAGTTTCTTTGCAGGCCTGATCTGGCTGAAGTAGGACTTCTGCTCTGGGTGTGCTACTTTGCCCTAGAGCTGAAACGCACAACGTGCAGGCTTCTTTCCAAAGGGCGAGTTGGGCCCCACAGCATCTTGCTTCCAGCTCTTTGCGAAGCTAAGAAACAACTCGCTCTGCACAGTGCTCTTACAGCCTACCGGGAACATGTCTTCCAAAGGCCTGTGAAACGCAGTTTCTTTGCAGGCCTGATCTGGCTGAAGTAGGACTTCTGCTCTGGGTGTGCTACTTCGTCCTAGAGCTGAAAGGCACAACGTTCAGGCTTCTTTCCAAAGGGCGAGTTGGGCCCCACAGCATCTTGCTTCCAGCTCTTTGGGAAGCTAAGAAACAACTCGCTCTGCACAGTGCTCTTACAGCCTACCGGGAACATCTCTTCCAAAGGCCTGTGAAACGCAGTTTCTTTGCAGGCCTGATCTGGCTGAAGTAGGACTTCTGCTCTGGGTGTGCTACTTTGCCCTAGAGCTGAAAGGCACAACGTGCAGGCTTCTTTCCAAAGGGCGAGTTGGGCCCCACAGCATCTTGCTTCCAGCTCTTTGGGAAGCTAAGAAACAACTCGCTCTGCACAGTGCTCTTACAGCCTACCGGGAACATCTCTTCCAAAGGCCTGTGAAATGCAGTTTCTTTGCAGGCCTGATCTGGCTGAAGTAGGACTTCTGCTCTGGGTGTGCTACTTTGCCCTAGAGCTGAAAGGCACAACGTGCAGGCTTCTTTCCAAAGGGCGAGTTGGGCCCCACAGCATCTTGCTTCCAGCTCTTTGCGAAGCTAAGAAACAACTCGCTCTGCACAGTGCTCTTACAGCCTACCGGGAACATGTCTTCCAAAGGCCTGTGAAACGCAGTTTCTTTGCAGGCCTGATCTGGCTGAAGTAGGACTTCTGCTCTGGGTGTGCTACTTTGCCCTAGAGCTGAAAGGCACAACGTGCAGGCTTCTTTCCAAAGGGCGAGTTGGGCCCCACAGCATCTTGCTTCCAGCTCTTTCGGAAGCTAAGAAACAACTCGCTCTGCACAGTGCTCTTACAGCCTACCGGGAACATGTCTTCCAAAGGCCTGTGAAACGCAGTTTCTTTGCAGGCCTGATCTGGCTGAAGTAGGACTTCTGCTCTGGGTGTGCTACTTTGCCCTAGAGCTGAAAGGCACAACGTGCAGGCTTCTTTCCAAAGGGCGAGTTGGGCCCCACAGCATCTTGCTTCCAGCTCTTTGGGAAGCTAAGAAACAACTCGCTCTGCACAGTGCTCTTAAAGCCTAGTGGGACCATCTCTTCCAAAGGCCTGTGAAACGCAGTTTCTTTGCAGGCCTGATCTGGCTGAAGTAGGACTTCTGCTCTGGGTGTGCTACTTTGCCCTAGAGCTGAAAGGCACAACGTGCAGGCTTCTTTCCAAAGGGCGAGTTGGGCCCCACAGCATCTTGCTTCCAGCTCTTTGGGAAGCTAAGAAACAACTCGCTCTGCACAGTGCTCTTACAGCCTACCGGGAACATGTCTTCCAAAGGCCTGTGAAACGCAGTTTCTTTGCAGGCCTGATCTGGCTGAAGTAGGACTTCTGCTCTGGGTGTGCTACTTTGCCCTAGAGCTGAAAGGCACAACGTGCAGGCTTCTTTCCAAAGGGCGAGTTGGGCCCCACAGCATCTTGCTTCCAGCTCTTTGGGAAGCTAAGAAACAACTCGCTCTGCACAGTGCTCTTAAAGCCTAGTGGGACCATCTCTTCCAAAGGCCTGTGAAACGCAGTTTCTTTGCAGGCCTGATCTGGCTGAAGTAGGACTTCTGCTCTGGGTGTGCTACTTTGCCCTAGAGCTGAAAGGCACAACGTGCAGGCTTCTTTCCAAAGGGCGAGTTGGGCCCCACAGCATCTTGCTTCCAGCTCTTTGGGAAGCTAAGTAACAACTCGCTCTGCACAGTGCTCTTACAGCCTACGGGGAACATGTCTTCCAAAGGCCTGTGAAACGCAGTTTCTTTGCAGGCCTGATCTGGCTGAAGTAGGACTTCTGCTCTGGGTGTGCTACTTTGCCCTAGAGCTGAAAGGCACAACGTGCAGGCTTCTTTCCAAAGGGCGAGTTGGGCCCCACAGCATCTTGCTTCCAGCTCTTTGGGAAGCTAAGAAACAACTCGCTCTGCACAGTGCTCTTACAGCCTACGGGGAACATTTCTTCCAAAGGCCTTTGAAACGCTGTTTCTTTGCAGGCCTGATCTGGCTGAAGTAGGACTTCTGCTCTGGGTGTGCTACTTTGCCCTAGAGCTGAAAGGCACAACGTGCAGGCTTCTTTCCAAAGGGCGAGTTGGGCCCCCTAGCATCTTGCTTCCAGCTCTTTGGGAAGCTAAGAAACAACTCGCTCTGCACAGTGCTCTTACAGCCTACCGGGAACATGTCTTCCAAAGGCCTGTGAAACGCAGTTTCTTTGCAGGCCTGATCTGGCTGAAGTAGGACTTCTGCTCTGGGTGTGCTACTTTGCCCTAGAGCTGAAAGGCAGAACGTGCAGGATTCTTTCCAAAGGGCGAGTTGGGCCCCACAGCATCTTGCTTCCAGCTCTTTGGGAAGCTAAGAAACAACTCGCTCTGCACAGTGCTCTTACAGCCTATTGGGAACAGGTCTTCCAAAGGCCTGCGAAACGCAGTTTCTGTGCAGGCGTGATCTGGCTGAAGTAAGACTTCTGCTCTGGGTGTGCTACTTTGCCCTAGAGCTGAAAGGCACAACGTGCAGGCTTCTTTCCAAAGGGCGAGTTGGCCCCCACAGCATCTTGCTTCCAGCTCTTTGGGAAGCTAAGAAACAACTCGCTCTGCACAGTGCTCTTACAGCCTACGGGGAACATCTCTTTCAAAGGCCTGTGAAACGCAGTTTCTTTGCAGGCCTGATCTGGCTGAAGTAGGACTTCTGCTCTGGGTGTGCTACTTTGCCCTAGAGCTGAAAGGCACAACGTGCAGGCTTCTTTCCAAAGGGCGAGTTGGGCCCCACAGCATCTTGCTTCCAGCTCTTTGGGAAGCTAAGAAACAACTCGCTCTGCACAGTGCTCTTACAGCCTACCGGGAACATGTCTTCCAAAGGCCTGTGAAACGCAGTTTGTTTGCAGGCCTGATCTGGCTGAAGTAGGACTTCTGCTCTGGGTGTGCTACATTGCCCTAGAGCTGAAAGGCACAACGTGCAGGCTTCTTTCCAAAGGGCGAGTTGGGCCCCACAGCATCTTTCTTCCAGCTCTTTGGGAAGCTAAGAAACAACTCGCTCTGCACAGTGCTCTTACAGCCTACCGGGAACATGTCTTCCAAAGGCCTGTGAAACGCAGTTTCTTTGCAGGCCTGATCTGGCTGAAGTAGGACTTCTGCTCTGGGTGTGCTACTTTGCCCTAGAGCTGAAAGGCACAACGTGCAGGCTTCTTTCCAAAGGGCGAGTTGGGCCCCACAGCATCTTGCTTCCAGCTCTTTGGGAAGCTAAGAAACAACTCGCTCTGCACAGTGCTCTTACAGCCTACCGGGAACATGTCTTCCAAAGGCCTGTGAAACGCAGTTTCTTTGCAGGCCTGATCTGGCTGAAGTAGGACTTCTGCTCTGGGTGTGCTACTTTGCCCTAGAGCTGAAAGGCACAACGTGCAGGCTTCTTTCCAAAGGGCGAGTTGGGCCCCACAGCATCTTGCTTCCATCTCTTTGGGAAGCTAAGAAACAACTCGCTCTGCACAGTGCTCTTACAGCCTACCGGGAACATTTATTCCAAAGGCCTGTGAAACGCAGTTTCTTTGCAGGCCTGATCTGGCTGAAGTAGGACTTCTGCTCTGGGTGTGCTACTTTGCCCTAGAGCTGAAAGGCACAACGTGCAGGCTTCTTTCCAAAGGGCGAGTTGGGCCCCACAGCATCTTGCTTCCAGCTCCTTGCGAAGCTAAGAAACAACTCGCTCTGCACAGTGCTCTTACAGCCTAGTGGGAACATCTCTTCCAAAGGCCTGTGAAACGCAGTTTCTTTGCAGGCCTGATCTGGCTGAAGTAGGACTTCTGCTCTGGGTGTGCTACTTTGCCCTAGAGCTGAAAGGCACAACGTGCAGGCTTCTTTCCAAAGGGCGAGTTGGGCCCCACAGCATCTTGCTTCCAGCTCTTTGGGAAGCTAAGAAACAACTCGCTCTGCACAGTGCTCTTACAGCCTACGGGGAACATGTCTTCCAAAGGCCTGTGAAACGCAGTTTCTTTGCAGGCCTGATCTGGCTGAAGTAGGACTTCTGCTCTGGGTGTGCTACTTTGCCCTAGAGCTGAAAGGCACAACGTGCAGGCTTCTTTCCAAAGGGCGAGTTGGGCCCCACAGCATCTTGCTTCCAGCTCTTTGGGAAGCTAAGAAACAACTCGCTCTGCACTGTTCTCTTACAGCCTACCGGGAACATGTCTTCCAAAGGCCTGTGAAACGCAGTTTCTTTGAAGGCCTGATCTGGCTGAAGTAGGACTTCTGCTCTGGGTGTGCTACTTTGCCCTAGAGCTGAAAGGCACAACGTGCAGGCTTCTTTCCAAAGGGCGAGTTGGGCCCCACAGCATCTTGCTTCCAGCTCTTTGGGAAGCTAAGAAACAACTCGCTCTGCACAGTGCTCTTACAGCCTACGGGGAACATGTCTTCCAAAGGCCTGTGAAACGCAGTTTCTTTGCAGGCCTGATCTGGCTGAAGTAGGACTTCTGCTCTGGGTGTGCTACTTTGCCCTAGAGCTGAAAGGCACAACGTGCAGGCTTCTTTCCAAAGGGCGAGTTGGGCCCCACAGCATCTTGCTTCCAGCTCTTTGGGAAGCTAAGAAACAACTCGCTCTGCACAGTGCTCTTACAGCCTACGGGGAACATGTCTTCCAAAGGCCTGTGAAACGCAGTTTCTTTGCAGGCCTGATCTGGCTGAAGTAGGACTTCTGCTCTGGGTGTGCTACTTTGCCCTAGAGCTGAAAGGCACAACGTGCAGGCTTCTTGCCAAAGGGCGAGTTGGGCCCCACAGCATCTTGCTTCCAGCTCTTTGGGAAGCTAAGAAACAACTCGCTCTGCACAGTGCTCTTACAGCCTACCGGGAACATGTCTTCCAAAGGCCTGTGAAACGCAGTTTCTTTGCAGGCCTGATCTGGCTGAAGTAGGACTTCTGCTCTGGGTGTGCTACTTTGCCCTAGAGCTGAAAGGCACAACGTGCAGGCTTCTTTCCAAAGGGCGAGTTGGGCCCCACAGCATCTTGCTTCCAGCTCTTTGGGAAGCTAAGAAACAACTCGCTCTGCACAGTGCTCTTACAGCCTACCGGGAACATGTCTTCCAAAGGCCTGTGAAACGCAGTTTCTTTGCAGGCCTGATCTGGCTGAAGTAGGACTTCTGCTCTGGGTGTGCTACTTTGCCCTAGAGCTGAAAGGCACAACGTGCAGGCTTCTTTCCAAAGGGCGAGTTGGGCCCCACAGCATCTTGCTTCCAGCTCTTTGGGAAGCTAAGAAACAACTCGCTCTGCACAGTGCTCTTACACCCTACGGGGAACATGTCTTCCAAAGGCCTGTGAAACGCAGTTTCTTTGCAGGCCTGATCTGGCTGAAGTAGGACTTCTGCTCTGGGTGTGCTACTTTGCCCTAGAGCTGAAAGGCACAACGTGCAGGCTTCTTTCCAAAGGGCGAGTTGGGCCCCACAGCATCTTGCTTCCAGCTCTTTGCGAAACTAAGAAACAACTCGCTCTGCACAGTGCTCTTACAGCCTACCGGGAACATGTCTTCCAAAGGCCTGTGAAACGCAGTTTCTTTGCAGGCCTGATCTGGCTGAAGTAGGACTTCTGCTCTGGGTGTGCTACTTTGCCCTAGAGCTGAAAGGCACAACGTGCAGGCTTCTTTCCAAAGGGCGAGTTGGGCCCCACAGCATCTTGCTTCCAGCTCTTTGGGAAGCTAAGAAACAACTCGCTCTGCACAGTGCTCTTACACCCTACGGGGAACATATCTTCCAAAGGCCTGTGAAACGCAGTTTCTTTGCAGGCCTGATCTGGCTGAAGTAGGACTTCTGCTCTGGGTGTGCTACTTTGCCCTAGAGCTGAAAGGCACAACGTGCAGGCTTCTTTCCAAAGGGCGAGTTGGGCCCCACAGCATCTTGCTTCCAGCTCTTTGCGAAACTAAGAAACAACTCGCTCTGCACTGTGCTCTTACAGCCTACCGGGAACATGTCTTCCAAAGGCCTGTGAAACGCAGTTTCTTTGCAGGCCTGATCTGGCTGAAGTAGGACTTCTGCTCTGGGTGTGCTACTTTGCCCTAGAGCTGAAAGGCACAACGTGCAGGCTTCTTTCCAAAGGGCGAGTTGGGCCCCACAGCATCTTGCTTCCAGCTCTTTGGGAAGCTAAGAAACAACTCGCTCTGCACAGTGCTCTTACAGCCTACGGGGAACATGTCTTCCAAAGGCCTGTGAAACGCAGTTTCTTTGCAGGCCTGATCTGGCTGAAGTAGGACTTCTGCTCTGGGTGTGCTACTTTGCCCTAGAGCTGAAAGGCACAACGTGCAGGCTTCTTTCCAAAGGGCGAGTTGGGCCCCACAGCATCTTGCTTCCAGCTCTTTGGGAAGCTAAGAAACAACTCGCTCTGCACAGTGCTCTTACAGCCTAGTGGGAACATCTCTTCCAAAGGCCTGTGAAACGCAGTTTCTTTGCAGGCCTGATCTGGCTGAAGTAGGACTTCTGCTCTGGGTGTGCTACTTTGCCCTAGAGCTGAAAGGCACAACGTGCAGGCTTCTTTCCAAAGGGCGAGTTGGGCCCCACAGCATCTTGCTTCCAGCTCTTTGGGAAGCTAAGAAACAACTCGCTCTGCACAGTGCTCTTACAGCCTAACGGGAACATGTCTTGCAAAGGCCTGTGAAACGCAGTTTCTTTGCAGGCCTGATCTGGCTGAAGTAGGACTTCTGCTCTGGGTGTGCTACTTTGCCCTAGAGCTGAAAGGCACAACGTGCAGGCTTCTTTCCAAAGGGCGAGTTGGGCCCCACAGCATCTTGCTTCCAGCTCTTTGGGAAGCTAAGAAACAACTCGCTCTGCACAGTGCTCTTACAGCCTAGTGGGAACATGTCTTCCAAAGGCCTGTGAAACGCAGTTTCTTTGCAGGCCTGATCTGGCTGAAGTAGGACTTCTGCTCTGGGTGTGCTACTTTGCCCTAGAGCTGAAAGGCACAACGTGCAGGCTTCTTTCCAAAGGGCGAGTTGGGCCCCACAGCATCTTGCTTCCAGCTCTTTGGGAAGCTAAGAAACAACTCGCTCTGCACAGTGCTCTTACAGCCTACCGGGAACATCTCTTCCAAAGGCCTGTGAAACGCAGTTGCTTTGCAGGCCTGATCTGGCTGAAGTAGGACTTCTGCTCTGGGTGTGCTACTTTGCCCTAGAGCTGAAAGGCACAACGTGCAGGCTTCTTTCCAAAGGGCGAGTTGGGCCCCACAGCATCTTGCTTCCAGCTCTTTGGGAAGCTAAGAAACAACTCGCTCTGCACAGTGCTCTTACAGCCTACCGGGAACATGTCTTCCAAAGGCCTGTGAAACGCAGTTTCTTTGCAGGCCTGATCTGGCTGAAGTAGGACTTCTGCTCTGGGTGTGCTACTTTGCCCTAGAGCTGAAAGGCACAACGTGCAGGCTTCTTTCCAAAGGGCGAGTTGGGCCCCACAGCATCTTGCTTCCAGCTCTTTGGGAAGCTAAGAAACAACTCGCTCTGCACAGTGCTCTTACAGCCTACCGGGAACATGTCTTCCAAAGGCCTGTGAAACGCAGTTTCTTTGCAGGCCTGATCTGGCTGAAGTAGGACTTCTGCTCTGGGTGTGCTACTTTGCCCTAGAGCTGAAAGGCACAACGTGCAGGCTTCTTTCCAAAGGGCGAGTTGGGCCCCACAGCATCTTGCTTCCATCTCTTTGGGAAGCTAAGAAACAACTCGCTCTGCACAGTGCTCTTACAGCCTACCGGGAACATGTATTCCAAAGGCCTGTGAAACGCAGTTTCTTTGCAGGCCTGATCTGGCTGAAGTAGGACTTCTGCTCTGGGTGTGCTACTTTGCCCTAGAGCTGAAAGGCACAACGTGCAGGCTTCTTTCCAAAGGGCGAGTTGGGCCCCACAGCATCTTGCTTCCAGCTCTTTGGGAAGCTAAGAAACAACTCGCTCTGCACAGTGCTCTTACAGCCTACGGGGAACATCTCTTCCAAAGGCCTGTGAAACGCAGTTTCTTTGCAGGCCTGATCTGGCTGAAGTAGGACTTCTGCTCTGGGTGTGCTACTTTGCCCTAGAGCTGAAAGGCACAACGTGCAGGATTCTTTCCAAAGGGCGAGTTGGGCCCCACAGCATCTTGCTTCCAGCTCCTTGCGAAGCTAAGAAACAACTCGCTCTGCACAGTGCTCTTACAGCCTAGTGGGAACATCTCTTCCAAAGGCCTGTGAAACGCAGTTTCTTTGCAGGCCTGATCTGGCTGAAGTAGGACTTCTGCTCTGGGTGTGCTACTTTGCCCTAGAGCTGAAAGGCACAACGTGCAGGCTTCTTTCCAAAGGGCGAGTTGGGCCCCACAGCATCTTGCTTCCAGCTCTTTGCGAAGCTAAGAAACAACTCGCTCTGCACAGTGCTCTTACAGCCTAGTGGGAACATCTCTTCCAAAGGCCTGTGAAACGCAGTTTCTTTGCAGGCCTGATCTGGCTGAAGTAGGACTTCTGCTCTGGGTGTGCTACTTTGCCCTAGAGCTGAAAGGCACAACGTGCAGGCTTCTTTCCAAAGGGCGAGTTGGGCCCCACAGCATCTTGCTTCCAGCTCTTTGGGAAGCTAAGAAACAACTCGCTCTGCACAGTGCTCTTACAGCCTAGTGGGAACATCTCTTCCAAAGGCCTGTGAAACGCAGTTTCTTTGCAGGCCTGATCTGGCTGAAGTAGGACTTCTGCTCTGGGTGTGCTACTTTGCCCTAGAGCTGAAAGGCACAACATGCAGGCTTCTTTCCAAAGGGTGAGTTGGGCCCCACAGCATCTTGCTTCCAGCTCTTTGCGAAGCTAAGAAACAACTCGCTCTGCACAGTGCTCTTACAGCCTACCGGGAACATGTCTTCCAAAGGCCTGTGAAACGCAGTTTCTTTGCAGGCCTGATCTGGCTGAAGTAGGACTTCTGCTCTGGGTGTGCTACTTTGCCCTAGAGCTGAAAGGCACAACGTGCAGGCTTCTTTCGAAAGGGCGAGTTGGGCCCCACAGCATCTTGCTTCCAGCTCTTTGGGAAGCTAAGAAACAACTCGCTCTGCACAGTGCTCTTACAGCCTACCGGGAACATCTATTCCAAAGGCCTGTGAAACGCAGATTCTTTGCAGGCCTGATCTGGCTGAAGTAGGACTTCTGCTCTGGGTGTGCTACTTTGCCCTAGAGCTGAAAGGCACAACGTGCAGGCTTCTTTCCAAAGGGCGAGTTGGGCCCCACAGCATCTTGCTTCCAGCTCTTTGGGAAGCTAAGAAACAACTCGCTCTGCACAGTGCTCTTACAGCCTACCGGGAACATGTCTTCCAAAGGCCTGTGAAACGCAGTTTCTTTGCAGGCCTGATCTGGCTGAAGTAGGACTTCTGCTCTGGATGTGCTACTTTGCCCTAGAGCTGAAAGGCACAACGTGCAGGCTTCTTTCCAAAGGGCGAGTTGGGCCCCACAGCATCTTGCTTCCAGCTCTTTGGGAAGCTAAGAAACAACTCGCTCTGCACAGTGCTCTTAAAGCCTAGTGGGACCATCTCTTCCAAAGGCCTGTGAAACGCAGTTTCTTTGCAGGCCTGATCTGGCTGAAGTAGGACTTCTGCTCTGGGTGTGCTACTTTGCCCTAGAGCTGAGAGGCACAACGTGCAGGCTTCTTTCCAAAGGGCGAGTTGGGCCCCACAGCATCTTGCTTCCAGCTCTTTGCGAAGCTAAGAAACAACTCGCTCTGCACAGTGCTCTTACAGCCTAGTTGGAACATCTCTTCCAAAGGCCTGTGAAACGCAGTTTCTTTGCAGGCCTGATCTGGCTGAAGTAGGACTTCTGCTCTGGGTGTGCTACTTTGCCCTAGAGCTGAAAGGCACAACGTGCAGGCTTCTTTCCAAAGGGCGAGTTGGGCCCCACAGCATCTTGCTTCCAGCTCTTTGGGAAGCTAAGAAACAACTCGCTCTGCACAGTGCTCTTACAGCCTACGGGGAACATCTCTTCCAAAGGCCTGTGAAACGCAGTTTCTTTGCAGGCCTGATCTGGCTGAAGTAGGACTTCTGCTCTGGGTGTGCTACTTTGCCCTAGAGCTGAAAGGCACAACGTGCAGGCTTCTTTCCAAAGGGCGAGTTGGGCCCCACAGCATCTTGCTTCCAGCTCCGTGGGAAGCTAAGAAACAACTCGCTCTGCACAGTGCTCTTACAGCCTACCGGGAACATGTCTTCCAAAGGCCTGTGAAACGCAGTTTCTTTGCAGGCCTGATCTGGCTGAAGTAGGACTTCTGCTCTGGGTGTGCTACTTTGCCCTAGAGCTGAAAGGCACAACGTGCAGGCTTCTTTCCAAAGGGCGAGTTGGGCCCCACAGCATCTTGCTTCCAGCTCTTTGGGAAGCTAAGAAACAACTCGCTCTGCACAGTGCTCTTACAGCCTACCCGGAACATCTCTTCCAAAGGCCTGTGAAACGCAGTTTCTTTGCAGGCCTGATCTGGCTGAAGTAGGACTTCTGCTCTGGGTGTGCTACTTTGCCCTAGAGCTGAAAGGCACAACGTGCAGGCTTCTTTCCAAAGGGCGAGTTGGGCCCCACAGCATCTTGCTTCCAGCTCTTAGGGAAGCTAAGAAACAACTCGCTCTGCACAGTGCTCTTACAGCCTACCGGGAACATGTCTTCCAAAGGCCTGTGAAACGCAGTTTCTTTGCAGGCCTGATCTGGCTGAAGTAGGACTTCTGCTCTGGGTGTGCTACTTTGCCCTAGAGCTGAAAGGCACAACGTGCAGGCTTCTTTCCAAAGGGCGAGTTGGGCCCCACAGCATCTTGCTTCCAGCTCTTTGGGAAGCTAAGAAACAACTCGCTCTGCACAGTGCTCTTACAGCCTACGGGGAACATCTCTTCCAAAGGCCTGTGAAACGCAGTTTCTTTGCAGGCCTGATCTGGCTGAAGTAGGACTTCTGCTCTGGGTGTGCTACTTTGCCCTAGAGCTGAAAGGCACAACGTGCAGGCTTCTTTCCAAAGGCGAGTTGGGCCCCACAGCATCTTGCTTCCAGCTCTTTGGGAAGCTAAGAAACAACTCGCTCTGCACAGTGCTCTTACAGCCTACCGGGAACATGTCTTCCAAAGGCCTGTGAAACGCAGTTTCTTTGCAGGCCTGATCTGGCTGAAGTAGGACTTCTGCTCTGGGTGTGCTACTTTGCCCTAGAGCTGAAAGGCACAACGTGCAGGCTTCTTTCCAAAGGGCGAGTTGGGCCCCACAGCATCTTGCTTCCAGCTCTTTGGGAAGCTAAGAAACAACTCGCTCTGCACAGTGCTCTTACAGCCTACCGGGAACATGTCTTCCAAAGGCCTGTGAAACGCATTTTCTTTGCAGGCCTGATCTGGCTGAAGTAGGACTTCTGCTCTGGGTGTGCTACTTTGCCCTAGAGCTGAAAGGCACAACGTGCAGGCTTCTTTCCAAAGGGCGAGTTGGGCCCCACAGCATCTTGCTTCCAGCTCTTTGGGAAGCTAAGAAACAACTCGCTCTGCACAGTGCTCTTACAGCCTACCGGGAACATGTCTTCCAAAGGCCTGTGAAACGCAGTTTCTTTGCAGGCCTGATCTGGCTGAAGTAGGACTTCTGCTCTGGGTGTGCTACTTTGCCCTAGAGCTGAAAGGCACAACGTGCAGGCTTCTTTCCAAAGGGCGAGTTGGGCCCCACAGCATCTTGCTTCCAGCTCTTTGGGAAGCTAAAAAACAACTCGCTCTGCACAGTGCTCTTACAGCCTACCGGGAACATGTCTTCCAAAGGCCTGTGAAACGCAGTTTCAATGCAGGCCTGATCTGGCTGAAGTAGGACTTCTGCTCTGGGTGTGCTACTTTGCCCTAGAGCTGAAAGGCACAACGTGCAGGCTTCTTTCCAAAGGGCGAGTTGGGCAACACAGCATCTTGCTTCCAGCTCTTTGGGAAGCTAAGAAACAACTCGCTCTGCACAGTGCTCTTACAGCCTATTGGGAACATGTCTTCCAAAGGCCTGTGAAACGCAGTTTCTTTGCAGGCCTGATCTGGCTGAAGTAAGACTTCTGCTCTGGGTGTGCTACTTTGCCCTAGAGCTGAAAGGCACAACGTGCAGGCTTCTTTCCAAAGGGCGAGTTGGGCCCCACAGCATCTTGCTTCCAGCTCTTTCGGAAGCTAAGAAACAACTCGCTCTGCACAGTGCTCTTACTGCCTACGGGGAACATCTCTTCCAAAGGCCTGTGAAACGCAGTTTCTTTGCAGGCCTGATCTGGCTGAAGTAGGACTTCTGCTCTGGGTGTGCTACTTTGCCCAAGAGCTGAAAGGCACAACGTGCAGGCTTCTTTCCAAAGGCGAGGTGGGCCCCACAGCATCTTGCTTCCAGCTCTTTGGAAAGCTAAGAAACAACTCGCTCTGCACAGTGCTCTTACAGCCTACCGGGAACATGTCTTCCAAAGGCCTGTGAAACGCAGTTTCTTTGCAGGCCTGATCTGGCTGAAGTAGGACTTCTGCTCTGGGTGTGCTACTTTGCCCTAGAGCTGAAACGCACAACGTGCAGGCTTCTTTCCAAAGGGCGAGTTGGGCCCCACAGCATCTTGCTTCCAGCTCTTTGCGAAGCTAAGAAACAACTCGCTCTGCACAGTGCTCTTACAGCCTACCGGGAACATGTCTTCCAAAGGCCTGTGAAACGCAGTTTCTTTGCAGGCCTGATCTGGCTGAAGTAGGACTTCTGCTCTGGGTGTGCTACTTCGTCCTAGAGCTGAAAGGCACAACGTTCAGGCTTCTTTCCAAAGGGCGAGTTGGGCCCCACAGCATCTTGCTTCCAGCTCTTTGGGAAGCTAAGAAACAACTCGCTCTGCACAGTGCTCTTACAGCCTACCGGGAACATCTCTTCCAAAGGCCTGTGAAACGCAGTTTCTTTGCAGGCCTGATCTGGCTGAAGTAGGACTTCTGCTCTGGGTGTGCTACTTTGCCCTAGAGCTGAAAGGCACAACGTGCAGGCTTCTTTCCAAAGGGCGAGTTGGGCCCCACAGCATCTTGCTTCCAGCTCTTTGGGAAGCTAAGAAACAACTCGCTCTGCACAGTGCTCTTACAGCCTACCGGGAACATCTCTTCCAAAGGCCTGTGAAACGCAGTTTCTTTGCAGGCCTGATCTGGCTGAAGTAGGACTTCTGCTCTGGGTGTGCTACTTTGCCCTAGAGCTGAAAGGCACAACGTGCAGGCTTCTTTCCAAAGGGCGAGTTGGGCCCCACAGCATCTTGCTTCCAGCTCTTTGCGAAGCTAAGAAACAACTCGCTCTGCACAGTGCTCTTACAGCCTACCGGGAACATGTCTTCCAAAGGCCTGTGAAACGCAGTTTCTTTGCAGGCCTGATCTGGCTGAAGTAGGACTTCTGCTCTGGGTGTGCTACTTTGCCCTAGAGCTGAAAGGCACAACGTGCAGGCTTCTTTCCAAAGGGCGAGTTGGGCCCCACAGCATCTTGCTTCCAGCTCTTTGGGAAGCTAAGAAACAACTCGCTCTGCACAGTGCTCTTACAGCCTACCGGGAACATGTCTTCCAAAGGCCTGTGAAACGCAGTTTCTTTGCAGGCCTGATCTGGCTGAAGTAGGACTTCTGCTCTGGGTGTGCTACTTTGCCCTAGAGCTGAAAGGCACAACGTGCAGGCTTCTTTCCAAAGGGCGAGTTGGGCCCCACAGCATCTTGCTTCCAGCTCTTTGGGAAGCTAAGAAACAACTCGCTCTGCACAGTGCTCTTAAAGCCTAGTGGGACCATCTCTTCCAAAGGCCTGTGAAACGCAGTTTCTTTGCAGGCCTGATCTGGCTGAAGTAGGACTTCTGCTCTGGGTGTGCTACTTTGCCCTAGAGCTGAAAGGCACAACGTGCAGGCTTCTTTCCAAAGGGCGAGTTGGGCCCCACAGCATCTTGCTTCCAGCTCTTTGGGAAGCTAAGAAACAACTCGCTCTGCACAGTGCTCTTACAGCCTACCGGGAACATGTCTTCCAAAGGCCTGTGAAACGCAGTTTCTTTGCAGGCCTGATCTGGCTGAAGTAGGACTTCTGCTCTGGGTGTGCTACTTTGCCCTAGAGCTGAAAGGCACAACGTGCAGGCTTCTTTCCAAAGGGCGAGTTGGGCCCCACAGCATCTTGCTTCCAGCTCTTTGGGAAGCTAAGAAACAACTCGCTCTGCACAGTGCTCTTAAAGCCTAGTGGGACCATCTCTTCCAAAGGCCTGTGAAACGCAGTTACTTTGCAGGCCTGATCTGGCTGAAGTAGGACTTCTGCTCTGGGTGTGCTACTTTGCCCTAGAGCTGAAAGGCACAACGTGCAGGCTTCTTTCCAAAGGGCGAGTTGGGCCCCACAGCATCTTGCTTCCAGCTCTTTGGGAAGCTAAGTAACAACTCGCTCTGCACAGTGCTCTTACAGCCTACGGGGAACATGTCTTCCAAAGGCCTGTGAAACGCAGTTTCTTTGCAGGCCTGATCTGGCTGAAGTAGGACTTCTGCTCTGGGTGTGCTACTTTGCCCTAGAGCTGAAAGGCACAACGTGCAGGCTTCTTTCCAAAGGGCGAGTTGGGCCCCACAGCATCTTGCTTCCAGCTCTTTGGGAAGCTAAGAAACAACTCGCTCTGCACAGTGCTCTTACAGCCTACGGGGAACATTTCTTCCAAAGGCCTTTGAAACGCTGTTTCTTTGCAGGCCTGCTCTGGCTGAAGTAGGACTTCTGCTCTGGGTGTGCTACTTTGCCCTAGAGCTGAAAGGCACAACGTGCAGGCTTCTTTCCAAAGGGCGAGTTGGGCCCCACAGCATCTTGCTTCCAGCTCTTTGGGAAGCTAAGAAACAACTCGCTCTGCACAGTGCTCTTACAGCCTACCGGGAACATGTCTTCCAAAGGCCTGTGAAACGCAGTTTCTTTGCAGGCCTGATCTGGCTGAAGTAGGACTTCTGCTCTGGGTGTGCTACTTTGCCCTAGAGCTGAAAGGCAGAACGTGCAGGATTCTTTCCAAAGGGCGAGTTGGGCCCAACAGCATCTTGCTTCCAGCTCTTTGGGAAGCTAAGAAACAACTCGCTCTGCACAGTGCTCTTACAGCCTATTGGGAACAGGTCTTCCAAAGGCCTGTGAAACGCAGTTTCTGTGCAGGCGTGATCTGGCTGAAGTAAGACTTCTGCTCTGGGTGTGCTACTTTGCCCTAGAGCTGAAAGGCACAACGTGCAGGCTTCTTTCCAAAGGGCGAGTTGGCCCCCACAGCATCTTGCTTCCAGCTCTTTGGGAAGCTAAGAAACAACTCGCTCTGCACAGTGCTCTTACAGCCTACGGGGAACATCTCTTCCAAAGGCCTGTGAAACGCAGTTTCTTTGCAGGCCTGATCTGGCTGAAGTAGGACTTCTGCTCTGGGTGTGCTACTTTGCCCTAGAGCTGAAAGGCACAACGTGCAGGCTTCTTTCCAAAGGGCGAGTTGGGCCCCACAGCATCTTGCTTCCAGCTCTTTGCGAAGCTAAGAAACAACTCGCTCTGCACAGTGCTCTTACAGCCTACCGGGAACATGTCTTCCAAAGGCCTGTGAAACGCAGTTTGTTTGCAGGCCTGATCTGGCTGAAGTAGGACTTCTGCTCTGGGTGTGCTACATTGCCCTAGAGCTGAAAGGCACAACGTGCAGGCTTCTTTCCAAAGGGCGAGTTGGGCCCCACAGCATCTTGCTTCCAGCTCTTTGCGAAGCTAAGAAACAACTCGCTCTGCACAGTGCTCTTACAGCCTACCGGGAACATGTCTTCCAAAGGCCTGTGAAACGCAGTTTCTTTGCAGGCCTGATCTGGCTGAAGTAGGACTTCTGCTCTGGGTGTGCTACTTTGCCCTAGAGCTGAAAGGCACAACGTGCAGGCTTCTTTCCAAAGGGCGAGTTGGGCCCCACAGCATCTTGCTTCCAGCTCTTTGGGAAGCTAAGAAACAACTCGCTCTGCACAGTGCTCTTACAGCCTACCGGGAACATGTCTTCCAAAGGCCTGTGAAACGCAGTTTCTTTGCAGGCCTGATCTGGCTGAAGTAGGACTTCTGCTCTGGGTGTGCTACTTTGCCCTAGAGCTGAAAGGCACAACGTGCAGGCTTCTTTCCAAAGGGCGAGTTGGGCCCCACAGCATCTTGCTTCCATCTCTTTGGGAAGCTGAGAAACAACTCGCTCTGCACAGTGCTCTTACAGCCTACCGGGAACATGTATTCCAAAGGCCTGTGAAACGCAGTTTCTTTGCAGGCCTGATCTGGCTGAAGTAGGACTTCTGCTCTGGGTGTGCTACTTTGCCCTAGAGCTGAAAGGCACAACGTGCAGGCTTCTTTCCAAAGGGCGAGTTGGGCCCCACAGCATCTTGCTTCCAGCTCTTTGGGAAGCTAAGAAACAACTCGCTCTGCACAGTGCTCTTACAGCCTACGGGGAACATGTCTTCCAAAGGCCTGTGAAACGCAGTTTCTTTGCAGGCCTGATCTGGCTGAAGTAGGACTTCTGCTCTGGGTGTGCTACTTTGCCCTAGAGCTGAAAGGCACAACGTGCAGGCTTCTTTCCAAAGGGCGAGTTGGGCCCCACAGCATCTTGCTTCCAGCTCCTTGCGAAGCTAAGAAACAACTCGCTCTGCACAGTGCTCTTACAGCCTAGTGGGAACATCTCTTCCAAAGGCCTGTGAAACGCAGTTTCTTTGCAGGCCTGATCTGGCTGAAGTAGGACTTCTGCTCTGGGTGTGCTACTTTGCCCTAGAGCTGAAAGGCACAACGTGCAGGCTTCTTTCCAAAGGGCGAGTTGGGCCCCACAGCATCTTGCTTCCAGCTCTTTGCGAAGCTAAGAAACAACTCGCTCTGCACAGTGCTCTTACAGCCTAGTGGGAACATCTCTTCCAAAGGCCTGTGAAACGCAGTTTCTTTGCAGGCCTGATCTGGCTGAAGTAGGACTTCTGCTCTGGGTGTGCTACTTTGCCCTAGAGCTTAAAGGCACAACGTGCAGGCTTCTTTCCAAAGGGCGAGTTGGGCCCCACAGCATCTTGCTTCCAGCTCTTTGGGAAGCTAAGAAACAACTCGCTCTGCACAGTGCTCTTACAGCCTAGTGGGAACATCTCTTCCAAAGGCCTGTGAAACGCAGTTTCTTTGCAGGCCTGATCTGGATGAAGTAGGACTTCTGCTCTGGGTGTGCTACTTTGCCCTAGAGCTGAAAGGCACAACGTGCAGGCTTCTTTCCAAAGGGTGAGTTGGGACCCACAGCATCTTGCTTCCAGCTCTTTGCGAAGCTAAGAAACAACTCGCTCTGCACAGTGCTCTTACAGCCTACCGGGAACATGTCTTCCAAAGGCCTGTGAAACGCAGTTTCTTTGCAGGCCTGATCTGGCTGAAGTAGGACTTCTGCTCTGGGTGTGCTACTTTGCCCTAGAGCTGAAAGGCACAACGTGCAGGCTTCTTTCCAAAGGGCGAGTTGGGCCCCACAGCATCTTGCTTCCAGCTCTTTGGGAAGCTAAGAAACAACTCGCTCTGCACAGTGCTCTTACAGCCTACCGGGAACATGTCTTCCAAAGGCCTGTGAAACGCAGATTCTTTGCAGGCCTGATCTGGCTGAAGTAGGACTTCTGCTCTGGGTGTGCTACTTTGCCCTAGAGCTGAAAGGCACAACGTGCAGGCTTCTTTCCAAAGGGCGAGTTGGGCCCCACAGCATCTTGCTTCCAGCTCTTTGGGAAGCTAAGAAACAACTCGCTCTGCACAGTGCTCTTACAGCCTACCGGGAACATGTCTTCCAAAGGCCTGTGAAACGCAGTTTCTTTGCAGGCCTGATCTGGCTGAAGTAGGACTTCTGCTCTGGATGTGCTACTTTGCCCTAGAGCTGAAAGGCACAACGTGCAGGCTTCTTTCCAAAGGGCGAGTTGGGCCCCACAGCATCTTGCTTCCAGCTCTTTGGGAAGCTAAGAAACAACTCGCTCTGCACAGTGCTCTTAAAGCCTAGTGGGACCATCTCTTCCAAAGGCCTGTGAAACGCAGTTTGTTTGCAGGCCTGATCTGGCTGAAGTAGGACTTCTGCTCTGGGTGTGCTACTTTGCCCTAGAGCTGAGAGGCACAACGTGCAGGCTTCTTTCCAAAGGGCGAGTTGGGCCCCACAGCATCTTGCTTCCAGCTCTTTGCGAAGCTAAGAAACAACTCGCTCTGCACAGTGCTCTTACAGCCTAGTTGGAACATCTCTTCCAAAGGCCTGTGAAACGCAGTTTCTTTGCAGGCCTGATCTGGCTGAAGTAGGACTTCTGCTGTGGGTGTGCTACTTTGCCCTAGAGCTGAAAGGCACAACGTGCAGGCTTCTTTCCAAAGGGCGAGTTGGGCCCCACAGCATCTTGCTTCCAGCTCTTTGGGAAGCTAAGAAACAACTCGCTCTGCACAGTGCTCTTACAGCCTACGGGGAACATCTCTTC
The DNA here is from genome assembly GCF_041296265.1 of Equus caballus. Classification (NCBI taxonomy): domain Eukaryota; kingdom Metazoa; phylum Chordata; class Mammalia; order Perissodactyla; family Equidae; genus Equus; species Equus caballus. The sequence continues at coordinate 27,068,250 of NC_091687.1, forward strand.
CAAAGGCCTGTGAAACGCAATTTCTTTGCAGGCCTGATCTGGCTGAAGTAGGACTTCTGCTCTGGGTGTGCTACTTTGCCCTAGAGCTGAAAGGCACAACGTGCAGGCTTCTTTCCAAAGGGCGAGTTGGGCCCCACAGCATCTTGCTTCCAGCTCCGTGGGAAGCTAAGAAACAACTCGCTCTGCACAGTGCTCTTACAGCCTACCGGGAACATGTCTTCCAAAGGCCTGTGAAACGCAGTTTCTTTGCAGGCCTGATCTGGCTGAAGTAGGACTTCTGCTCTGGGTGTGCTACTTTGCCCTAGAGCTGAAAGGCACAACGTGCAGGCTTCTTTCCAAAGGGCGAGTTGGGCCCCACAGCATCTTGCTTCCAGCTCTTTGGGAAGCTAAGAAACAACTCGCTCTGCACAGTGCTCTTACAGCCTACCCGGAACATCTCTTCCAAAGGCCTGTGAAACGCAGTTTCTTTGCAGGCCTGATCTGGCTGAAGTAGGACTTCTGCTCTGGGTGTGCTACTTTGCCCTAGAGCTGAAAGGCACAACGTGCAGGCTTCTTTCCAAAGGGCGAGTTGGGCCCCACAGCATCTTGCTTCCAGCTCTTAGGGAAGCTAAGAAACAACTCGCTCTGCACAGTGCTCTTACAGCCTACCGGGAACATGTCTTCCAAAGGCCTGTGAAACGCAGTTTCTTTGCAGGCCTGATCTGGCTGAAGTAGGACTTCTGCTCTGGGTGTGCTACTTTGCCCTAGAGCTGAAAGGCACAACGTGCAGGCTTCTTTCCAAAGGGCGAGTTGGGCCCCACAGCATCTTGCTTCCAGCTCTTTGGGAAGCTAAGAAACAACTCGCTCTGCACAGTGCTCTTACAGCCTATTGGGAACATGTCTTCCAAAGGCCTGTGAAACGCAGTTTCTTTGCAGGCCTGATCTGGCTGAAGTAAGACTTCTGCTCTGGGTGTGCTACTTTGCCCTAGAGCTGAAAGGCACAACGTGCAGGCTTCTTTCCAAAGGGCGAGTTGGGCCCCACAGCATCTTGCTTCCAGCTCTTTGGGAAGCTAAGAAACAACTCGCTCTGCACAGTGCTCTTACAGCCTACGGGGAACATCTCTTCCAAAGGCCTGTGAAACGCAGTTTCTTTGCAGGCCTGATCTGGCTGAAGTAGGACTTCTGCTCTGGGTGTGCTACTTTGCCCTAGAGCTGAAAGGCACAACGTGCAGGCTTCTTTCCAAAGGCGAGTTGGGCCCCACAGCATCTTGCTTCCAGCTCTTTGGGAAGCTAAGAAACAACTCGCTCTGCACAGTGCTCTTACAGCCTACCGGGAACATGTCTTCCAAAGGCCTGTGAAACGCAGTTTCTTTGCAGGCCTGATCTGGCTGAAGTAGGACTTCTGCTCTGGGTGTGCTACTTTGCCCTAGAGCTGAAAGGCACAACGTGCAGGCTTCTTTCCAAAGGGCGAGTTGGGCCCCACAGCATCTTGCTTCCAGCTCTTTGGGAAGCTAAGAAACAACTCGCTCTGCACAGTGCTCTTACAGCCTACCGGGAACATGTCTTCCAAAGGCCTGTGAAACGCAGTTTCTTTGCAGGCCTGATCTGGCTGAAGTAGGACTTCTGCTCTGGGTGTGCTACTTTGCCCTAGAGCTGAAAGGCACAACGTGCAGGCTTCTTTCCAAAGGGCGAGTTGGGCCCCACAGCATCTTGCTTCCAGCTCTTTGGGAAGCAAAGAAACAACTCGCTCTGCACAGTGCTCTTACAGCTTACCGGGAACATCTCTTCCAAAGGCCTGTGAAACGCAGTTTCTTTGCAGGCCTGATCTGGCTGAAGTAGGACTTCTGCTCTGGGTGTGCTACTTTGCCCTAGAGCTGAAAGGCACAACGTGCAGGCTTCTTTCCAAAGGGCGAGTTCGGCCCCACAGCATCTTGCTTCCAGCTCTTTGGGAAGCTAAGAAACAACTCGCTCTGCACAGTGCTCTTACAGCCTACCGGGAACAAGTCTTCCAAAGGCCTGTGAAACGCATTTTCTTTGCAGGCCTGATCTGGCTGAAGTAGGACTTCTGCTCTGGGTGTGCTACTTTGCCCTAGAGCTGAAAGGCACAACGTGCAGGCTTCTTTCCAAAGGGCGAGTTCGGCCCCACAGCATCTTGCTTCCAGCTCTTTGGGAAGCTAAGAAACAACTCGCTCTGCACAGTGCTCTTACAGCCTACCCGGAACATCTCTTCCAAAGGCCTGTGAAACGCAGTTTCTTTGCAGGCCTGATCTGGCTGAAGTAGGACTTCTGCTCTGGGTGTGCTACTTTGCCCTAGAGCTGAAAGGCACAACGTGCAGGCTTCTTTCCAAAGGGCGAGTTGGGCCCCACAGCATCTTGCTTCCAGCTCTTTGCGAAGCTAAGAAACAACTCGCTCTGCACAGTGCTCTTACAGCCTACCGGGAACATGTCTTCCAAAGGCCTGTGAAACGCAGTTTCTTTGCAGGCCTGATCTGGCTGAAGTAGGACTTCTGCTCTGGGTGTGCTACTTTGCCCTAGAGCTGAAAGGCACAACGTGCAGGCTTCTTTCCAAAGGGCGAGTTGGGCCCCACAGCATCTTGCTTCCAGCTCTTTCGGAAGCTAAGAAACAACTCTCTCTGCACAGTGCTCTTACAGCCTACCGGGAACATGTCTTCCAAAGGCCTGTGAAACGCAGTTTCTTTGCAGGCCTGATCTGGCTGAAGTAGGACTTCTGCTCTGGGTGTGCTACTTTGCCCTAGAGCTGAAAGGCACAACGTGCAGGCTTCTTTCCAAAGGGCGAGTTGGGCAACACAGCATCTTGCTTCCAGCTCTTTGGGAAGCTAAGAAACAACTCGCTCTGCACAGTGCTCTTACAGCCTATTGGGAACATGTCTTCCAAAGGCCTGTGAAACGCAGTTTCTGTGCAGGCCTGATCTGGCTGAAGTAGGACTTCTGCTCTGGGTGTGCTACTTTGCCCTAGAGCTGAAAGGCACAACGTGCAGGCTTCTTTCTAAAGGGCGAGTTGGGCCCCACAGCATCTTGCTTCCAGCTCTTTCGGAAGCTAAGAAACAACTCGCTCTGCACAGTGCTCTTACTGCCTACGGGGAACATCTCTTCCAAAGGCCTGTGAAACGCAGTTTCTTTGCAGGCCTGATCTGGCTGAAGTAGGACTTCTGCTCTGGGTGTGCTACTTTGCCCAAGAGCTGAAAGGCACAACGTGCAGACTTCTTTCCAAAGGCGAGGTGGGCCCCACAGCATCTTGCTTCCAGCTCTTTGGGAAGCTAAGAAACAACTCGCTCTGCACAGTGCTCTTACAGCCTACCGGGAACATGTCTTCCAAAGGCCTGTGAAACGCAGTTTCTTTGCAGGCCTGATCTGGCTGAAGTAGGACTTCTGCTCTGGGTGTGCTACTTTGCCCTAGAGCTGAAACGCACAACGTGCAGGCTTCTTTCCAAAGGGCGAGTTGGGCCCCACAGCATCTTGCTTCCAGCTCTTTGCGAAGCTAAGAAACAACTCGCTCTGCACAGTGCTCTTACAGCCTACCGGGAACATGTCTTCCAAAGGCCTGTGAAACGCAGTTTCTTTGCAGGCCTGATCTGGCTGAAGTAGGACTTCTGCTCTGGGTGTGCTACTTCGCCCTAGAGCTGAAAGGCACAACGTTCAGGCTTCTTTCCAAAGGGCGAGTTGGGCCCCACAGCATCTTGCTTCCAGCTCTTTGGGAAGCTAAGAAACAACTCGCTCTGCACAGTGCTCTTACAGCCTACCGGGAACATCTCTTCCAAAGGCCTGTGAAACGCAGTTTCTTTGCAGGCCTGATCTGGCTGAAGTAGGACTTCTGCTCTGGGTGTGCTACTTTGCCCTAGAGCTGAAAGGCACAACGTGCAGGCTTCTTTCCAAAGGGCGAGTTGGGCCCCACAGCATCTTGCTTCCAGCTCTTTGGGAAGCTAAGAAACAACTCGCTCTGCACAGTGCTCTTACAGCCTACGGGGAACATCTCTTCCAAAGGCCTGTGAAACGCAGTTTCTTTGCAGGCCTGATCTGGCTGAAGTAGGACTTCTGCTCTGGGTGTGCTACTTTGCCCTAGAGCTGAAAGGCACAACGTGCAGGCTTCTTTCCAAAGGGCGAGTTGGGCCCCACAGCATCTTGCTTCCAGCTCTTTGCGAAGCTAAGAAACAACTCGCTCTGCACAGTGCTCTTACAGCCTACCGGGAACATGTCTTCCAAAGGCCTGTGAAACGCAGTTTCTTTGCAGGCCTGATCTGGCTGAAGTAGGACTTCTGCTCTGGGTGTGCTACTTTGCCCTAGAGCTGAAAGGCACAACGTGCAGGCTTCTTTCCAAAGGGCGAGTTGGGCCCCACAGCATCTTGCTTCCAGCTCTTTGGGAAGCTAAGAAACAACTCGCTCTGCACAGTGCTCTTACAGCCTACCGGGAACATGTCTTCCAAAGGCCTGTGAAACGCAGTTTCTTTGCAGGCCTGATCTGGCTGAAGTAGGACTTCTGCTCTGGGTGTGCTACTTTGCCCTAGAGCTGAAAGGCACAACGTGCAGGCTTCTTTCCAAAGGGCGAGTTGGGCCCCACAGCATCTTGCTTCCAGCTCTTTGGGAAGCTAAGAAACAACTCGCTCTGCACAGTGCTCTTACAGCCTACCCGGAACATCTCTTCCAAAGGCCTGTGAAACGCAGTTTCTTTGCAGGCCTGATCTGGCTGAAGTAGGACTTCTGCTCTGGGTGTGCTACTTTGCCCTAGAGCTGAAAGGCACAACGTGCAGGCTTCTTTCCAAAGGGCGAGTTGGGCCCCACAGCATCTTGCTTCCAGCTCTTAGGGAAGCTAAGAAACAACTCGCTCTGCACAGTGCTCTTACAGCCTACCGGGAACATGTCTTCCAAAGGCCTGTGAAACGCAGTTTCTTTGCAGGCCTGATCTGGCTGAAGTAGGACTTCTGCTCTGGGTGTGCTACTTTGCCCTAGAGCTGAAAGGCACAACGTGCAGGCTTCTTTCCAAAGGGCGAGTTGGGCCCCACAGCATCTTGCTTCCAGCTCTTTGGGAAGCTAAGAAACAACTCGCTCTGCACAGTGCTCTTACAGCCTATTGGGAACATGTCTTCCAAAGGCCTGTGAAACGCAGTTTCTTTGCAGGCCTGATCTGGCTGAAGTAAGACTTCTGCTCTGGGTGTGCTACTTTGCCCTAGAGCTGAAAGGCACAACGTGCAGGCTTCTTTCCAAAGGGCGAGTTGGGCCCCACAGCATCTTGCTTCCAGCTCTTTGGGAAGCTAAGAAACAACTCGCTCTGCACAGTGCTCTTACAGCCTACGGGGAACATCTCTTCCAAAGGCCTGTGAAACGCAGTTTCTTTGCAGGCCTGATCTGGCTGAAGTAGGACTTCTGCTCTGGGTGTGCTACTTTGCCCTAGAGCTGAAAGGCACAACGTGCAGGCTTCTTTCCAAAGGCGAGTTGGGCCCCACAGCATCTTGCTTCCAGCTCTTTGGGAAGCTAAGAAACAACTCGCTCTGCACAGTGCTCTTACAGCCTACCGGGAACATGTCTTCCAAAGGCATGTGAAACGCAGTTTCTTTGCAGGCCTGATCTGGCTGAAGTAGGACTTCTGCTCTGGGTGTGCTACTTTGCCCTAGAGCTGAAAGGCACAACGTGCAGGCTTCTTTCCAAAGGGCGAGTTGGGCCCCACAGCATCTTGCTTCCAGCTCTTTGGGAAGCTAAGAAACAACTCGCTCTGCACAGTGCTCTTACAGCCTACCGGGAACATGTCTTCCAAAGGCCTGTGAAACGCAGTTTCTTTGCAGGCCTGATCTGGCTGAAGTAGGACTTCTGCTCTGGGTGTGCTACTTTGCCCTAGAGCTGAAAGGCACAACGTGCAGGCTTCTTTCCAAAGGGCGAGTTGGGCCCCACAGCATCTTGCTTCCAGCTCTTTGGGAAGCAAAGAAACAACTCGCTCTGCACAGTGCTCTTACAGCTTACCGGGAACATCTCTTCCAAAGGCCTGTGAAACGCAGTTTCTTTGCAGGCCTGATCTGGCTGAAGTAGGACTTCTGCTCTGGGTGTGCTACTTTGCCCTAGAGCTGAAAGGCACAACGTGCAGGCTTCTTTCCAAAGGGCGAGTTCGGCCCCACAGCATCTTGCTTCCAGCTCTTTGGGAAGCTAAGAAACAACTCGCTCTGCACAGTGCTCTTACAGCCTACCGGGAACAAGTCTTCCAAAGGCCTGTGAAACGCATTTTCTTTGCAGGCCTGATCTGGCTGAAGTAGGACTTCTGCTCTGGGTGTGCTACTTTGCCCTAGAGCTGAAAGGCACAACGTGCAGGCTTCTTTCCAAAGGGCGAGTTCGGCCCCACAGCATCTTGCTTCCAGCTCTTTGGGAAGCTAAGAAACAACTCGCTCTGCACAGTGCTCTTACAGCCTACCCGGAACATCTCTTCCAAAGGCCTGTGAAACGCAGTTTCTTTGCAGGCCTGATCTGGCTGAAGTAGGACTTCTGCTCTGGGTGTGCTACTTTGCCCTAGAGCTGAAAGGCACAACGTGCAGGCTTCTTTCCAAAGGGCGAGTTGGGCCCCACAGCATCTTGCTTCCAGCTCTTTGGGAAGCTAAGAAACAACTCGCTCTGCACAGTGCTCTTACAGCCTACCGGGAACATGTCTTCCAAAGGCCTGTGAAACGCAGTTTCTTTGCAGGCCTGATCTGGCTGAAGTAGGACTTCTGCTCTGGGTGTGCTACTTTGCCCTAGAGCTGAAAGGCACAACGTGCAGGCTTCTTTCCAAAGGGCGAGTTGGGCCCCACAGCATCTTGCTTCCAGCTCTTTGGGAAGCTAAGAAACAACTCGCTCTGCACAGTGCTCTTACAGCCTACCGGGAACATGTCTTCCAAAGGCCTGTGAAACGCAGTTTCTTTGCAGGCCTGATCTGGCTGAAGTAGGACTTCTGCTCTGGGTGTGCTACTTTGCCCTAGAGCTGAAAGGCAGAACGTGCAGGCTTCTTTCCAAAGGGCGAGTTGGGCAACACAGCATCTTGCTTCCAGCTCTTTGGGAAGCTAAGAAACAACTCGCTCTGCACAGTGCTCTTACAGCCTATTGGGAACATGTCTTCCAAAGGCCTGTGAAACGCAGTTTCTGTGCAGGCCTGATCTGGCTGAAGTAGGACTTCTGCTCTGGGTGTGCTACTTTGCCCTAGAGCTGAAAGGCACAACGTGCAGGCTTCTTTCCAAAGGGCGAGTTGGGCCCCACAGCATCTTGCTTCCAGCTCTTTCGGAAGCTAAGAAACAACTCGCTCTGCACAGTGCTCTTACTGCCTACGGGGAACATCTCTTCCAAAGGCCTGTGAAACGCAGTTTCTTTGCAGGCCTGATCTGGCTGAAGTAGGACTTCTGCTCTGGGTGTGCTACTTTGCCCTAGAGCTGAAAGGCACAACGTGCAGGCTTCTTTCCAAAGGCGAGGTGGGCCCCACAGCATCTTGCTTCCAGCTCTTTGGGAAGCTAAGAAACAACTCGCTCTGCACAGTGCTCTTACAGCCTACCGGGAACATGTCTTCCAAAGGCCTGTGAAACGCAGTTTCTTTGCAGGCCTGATCTGGCTGAAGTAGGACTTCTGCTCTGGGTGTGCTACTTTGCCCTAGAGCTGAAAGGCACAACGTGCAGGCTTCTTTCCAAAGGGCGAGTTGGGCCCCACAGCATCTTGCTTCCAGCTCTTTGGGAAGCTAAGAAACAACTCGCTCTGCACAGTGCTCTTACAGCCTACCGGGAACATGTCTTCCAAAGGCCTGTGAAACGCAGTTTCTTTGCAGGCCTGATCTGGCTGAAGTAGGACTTCTGCTCTGGGTGTGCTACTTCGCCCTAGAGCTGAAAGGCACAACGTTCAGGCTTCTTTCCAAAGGGCGAGTTGGGCCCCACAGCATCTTGCTTCCAGCTCTTTGGGAAGCTAAGAAACAACTCGCTCTGCACAGTGCTCTTACAGCCTACCGGGAACATCTCTTCCAAAGGCCTGTGAAACGCAGTTTCTTTGCAGGCCTGATCTGGCTGAAGTAGGACTTCTGCTCTGGGTGTGCTACTTTGCCCTAGAGCTGAAAGGCACAATGTGCAGGCTTCTTTCCAAAGGGCGAGTTGGGCCCCACAGCATCTTGCTTCCAGCTCTTTGGGAAGCTAAGAAACAACTCGCTCTGCACAGTGCTCTTACAGCCTACCGGGAACATCTCTTCCAAAGGCCTGTGAAACGCAGTTTCTTTGCAGGCCTGATCTGGCTGAAGTAGGACTTCTGCTCTGGGTGTGCTACTTTGCCCTAGAGCTGAAAGGCACAACGTGCAGGCTTCTTTCCAAAGGGCGAGTTGGGCCCCACAGCATCTTGCTTCCAGCTCTTTGCGAAGCTAAGAAACAACTCGCTCTGCACAGTGCTCTTACAGCCTACCGGGAACATGTCTTCCAAAGGCCTGTGAAACGCAGTTTCTTTGCAGGCCTGATCTGGCTGAAGTAGGACTTCTGCTCTGGGTGTGCTACTTTGCCCTAGAGCTGAAAGGCACAACGTGCAGGCATCTTTCCAAAGGGCGAGTTGGGCCCCACAGCATCTTGCTTCCAGCTCTTTCGGAAGCTAAGAAACAACTCGCTCTGCACAGTGCTCTTACAGCCTACCGGGAACATGTCTTCCAAAGGCCTGTGAAACGCAGTTTCTTTGCAGGCCTGATCTGGCTGAAGTAGGACTTCTGCTCTGGGTGTGCTACTTTGCCCTAGAGCTGAAAGGCACAACGTGCAGGCTTCTTTCCAAAGGGCGAGTTGGGCCCCACAGCATCTTGCTTCCAGCTCTTTGGGAAGCTAAGAAACAACTCGCTCTGCACAGTGCTCTTAAAGCCTAGTGGGACCATCTCTTCCAAAGGCCTGTGAAACGCAGTTTCTTTGCAGGCCTGATCTGGCTGAAGTAGGACTTCTGCTCTGGGTGTGCTACTTTGCCCTAGAGCTGAAAGGCACAACGTGCAGGCTTCTTTCCAAAGGGCGAGTTGGGCCCCACAGCATCTTGCTTCCAGCTCTTTGGGAAGCTAAGAAACAACTCGCTCTGCACAGTGCTCTTACAGCCTACCGGGAACATGTCTTCCAAAGGCCTGTGAAACGCAGTTTCTTTGCAGGCCTGATCTGGCTGAAGTAGGACTTCTGCTCTGGGTGTGCTACTTTGCCCTAGAGCTGAAAGGCACAACGTGCAGGCTTCTTTCCAAAGGGCGAGTTGGGCCCCACAGCATCTTGCTTCCAGCTCTTTGGGAAGCTAAGAAACAACTCGCTCTGCACAGTGCTCTTACAGCCTACCGGGAACATGTCTTCCAAAGGCCTGTGAAACGCAGTTTCTTTGCAGGCCTGATCTGGCTGAAGTAGGACTTCTGCTCTGGGTGTGCTACTTTGCCCTAGAGCTGAAAGGCACAACGTGCAGGCTTCTTTCCAAAGGGCGAGTTGGGCCCCACAGCATCTTGCTTCCAGCTCTTTGGGAAGCTAAGAAACAACTCGCTCTGCACAGTGCTCTTACAGCCTACGGGGAACATGTCTTCCAAAGGCCTGTGAAACGCAGTTTCTTTGCAGGCCTGATCTGGCTGAAGTAGGACTTCTGCTCTGGGTGTGCTACTTTGCCCTAGAGCTGAAAGGCACAACGTGCAGGCTTCTTTCCAAAGGGCGAGTTGGGCCCCACAGCATCTTGCTTCCAGCTCTTTGGGAAGCTAAGAAACAACTCGCTCTGCACAGTGCTCTTACAGCCTAGTGGGAACATGTCTTCCAAAGGCCTGTGAAACGCAGTTTCTTTGCAGGCCTGATCTGGCTGAAGTAGGACTTCTGCTCTGGGTGTGCTACTTTGCCCTAGAGCTGAAAGGCACAACGTGCAGGCTTCTTTCCAAAGGGCGAGTTGGGCCCCACAGCATCTTGCTTCCAGCTCTTTGGGAAGCTAAGAAACAACTCGCTCTGCACAGTGCTCTTACAGCCTACCGGGAACATGTCTTCCAAAGGCCTGTGAAACGCAGTTTCTTTGCAGGCCTGATCTGGCTGAAGTAGGACTTCTGCTCTGGGTGTGCTACTTTGCCCTAGAGCTGAAAGGCACAACGTGCAGGCTTCTTTCCAAAGGGCGAGTTGGGCCCCACAGCATCTTGCTTCCAGCTCTTTGGGAAGCTAAGAAACAACTCGCTCTGCACAGTGCTCTTACAGCCTATTGGTAACATGTCTTCCAAAGGCCTGTGAAACGCAGTTTCTTTGCAGGCCTGATCTGGCTGAAGTAAGACTTCTGCTCTGGGTGTGCTACTTTGCCCTAGAGCTGAAAGGCACAACGTGCAGGCTTCTTTCCAAAGGGCGAGTTGGGCCCCACAGCATCTTGCTTCCAACTCTTTGGGAAGCTAAGAAACAACTCGCTCTGCACAGTGCTCTTACTGCCTACGGGGAACATCTCTTCCAAAGGCCTGTGAAACGCAGTTTCTTTGCAGGCCTGATCTGGCTGAAGTAGGACTTCTGCTCTGGGTGTGCTACTTTGCCCTAGAGCTGAAAGGCACAACGTGCAGGCTTCTTTCCAAAGGCGAGTTGGGCCCCACAGCATCTTGCTTCCAGCTCTTTGGGAAGCTAAGAAACAACTCGCTCTGCACCGTGCTCTTACAGCCTACCGGGAACATGTCTTCCAAAGGCCTGTGAAACGCAGTTTCTTTGCAGGCCTGATCTGGCTGAAGTAGGACTTCTGCTCTGGGTGTGCTACTTTGCCCTAGAGCTGAAAGGCACAACGTGCAGGCTTCTTTCCAAAGGGCGAGTTGGGCCCCACAGCATCTTGCTTCCAGCTCTTTGGGAAGCTAAGAAACAACTCGCTCTGCACAGTGCTCTTACAGCCTACCGGGAACATGTCTTCCAAAGGCCTGTGAAACGCAGTTTCTTTGCAGGCCTGATCTGGCTGAAGTAGGACTTCTGCTCTGGGTGTGCTACTTTGCCCTAGAGCTGAAAGGCACAACGTGCAGGCTTCTTTCCAAAGGGCGAGTTGGGCCCCACAGCATCTTGCTTCCAGCTCTTTGGGAAGCTAAGAAACAACTCGCTCTGCACAGTGCTCTTACAGCCTACCGGGAACATGTCTTCCAAAGGCCTGTGAAACGCAGTTTCTTTGCAGGCCTGATCTGGCTGAAGTAGGACTTCTGCTCTGGGTGTGCTACTTTGCCCTAGAGCTGAAAGGCACAACGTGCAGGCTTCTTTCCAAAGGGCGAGTTGGGCCCCACAGCATCTTGCTTCCAGCTCTTTGGGAAGCTAAGAAACAACTCGCTCTGCACAGTGCTCTTACAGCCTACCGGGAACATGTCTTCCAAAGGCCTGTGAAACGTAGTTTCTTTGCAGGCCTGATCTGGCTGAAGTAGGACTTCTGCTCTGGGTGTGCTACTTTGCCCTAGAGCTGAAAGGCACAACGTGCAGGCTTCTTTCCAAAGGGCGAGTTGGGCCCCACAGCATCTTGCTTCCAGCTCTTTGGGAAGCTAAGAAACAACTCGCTCTGCACAGTGCTCTTACAGCCTACCGGGAACATGTCTTCCAAAGGCCTGTGAAACGCAGTTTCTTTGCAGGCCTGATCTGGCTGAAGTAGGACTTCTGCTCTGGGTGTGCTACTTTGCCCTAGAGCTGAAAGGCACAACGTGCAGGCTTCTTTCCAAAGGGCGAGTTGGGCCCCACAGCATCTTGCTTCCAGCTCTTTGGGAAGCTAAGAAACAACTCGCTCTGCACAGTGCTCTTACAGCCTAGAGGGAGCATCTCTTCCAAAGGCCTGTGAAACGCAGTTTCTTTGCAGGCCTGATCTGGCTGAAGTAGGACTTCTGCTCTGGGTGTGCTACTTTGCCCTAGAGCTGAAAGGCACAACGTGCAGGCTTCTTTCCAAAGGGCGAGTTGGGCCCCACAGCATCTTGCTTCCAGCTCTTTGGGAAGCTAAGAAACAACTCGCTCTGCACAGTGCTCTTACAGCCTAGTTGGAACATCTCTTCCAAAGGCCTGAGAAACGCAGTTTCTTTGCAGGCCTGATCTGGCTGAAGTAGGACTTCTGCTCTGGGTGTGCTACTTTGCCCTAGAGCTGAAAGGCACAACGTGCAGGCTTCTTTCCAAAGGGCGAGTTGGGCCCCACAGCATCTTGCTTCCAGCTCTTTGGGAAGCTAAGAAACAACTCGCTCTGCACAGTGCTCTTACAGCCTACCGGGAACATCTATTCCAAAGGCCTGTGAAACGCAGATTCTTTGCAGGCCTGATCTGGCTGAAGTAGGACTTCTGCTCTGGGTGTGCTACTTTGCCCTAGAGCTGAAAGGCACAACGTGCAGGCTTCTTTCCAAAGGGCGAGTTGGGCCCCACAGCATCTTGCTTCCAGCTCTTTGGGAAGCTAAGAAACAACTCGCTCTGCACAGTGCTCTTACAGCCTACCGGGAACATGTCTTCCAAAGGCCTGTGAAACGCAGTTTCTTTGCAGGCCTGATCTGGCTGAAGTAGGACTTCTGCTCTGGGTGTGCTACTTTGCCCTAGAGCTGAAAGGCACAACGTGCAGGCTTCTTTCCAAAGGGCGAGTTGGGCCCCACAGCATCTTGCTTCCAGCTCTTTGGGAAGCTAAGAAACAACTCGCTCTGCACAGTGCTCTTACAGCCTACCGGGAACATCTCTTCCAAAGGCCTGTGAAACGCAGTTTCTTTGCAGGCCTGATCTGGCTGAAGTAGGACTTCTGCTCTGGGTGTGCTACTTTGCCCTAGAGCTGAAAGGCACAACGTGCAGGCTTCTTTCCAAAGGGCGAGTTGGGCCCCACAGCATCTTGCTTCCAGCTCTTAGGGAAGCTAAGAAACAACTCGCTCTGCACAGTGCTCTTACAGCCTACCGGGAACATGTCTTCCAAAGGCCTGTGAAACGCAGTTTCTTTGCAGGCCTGATCTGGCTGAAGTAGGACTTCTGCTCTGGGTGTGCTACTTTGCCCTAGAGCTGAAAGGCACAACGTGCAGGCTTCTTTCCAAAGGGCGAGTTGGGCCCCACAGCATCTTGCTTCCAGCTCTTTGGGAAGCTAAGAAACAACTCGCTCTGCACAGTGCTCTTACAGCCTATTGGGAACATGTCTTCCAAAGGCCTGTGAAATGCAGTTTCTTTGCAGGCCTGATCTGGCTGAAGTAAGACTTCTGCTCTGGGTGTGCTACTTTGCCCTAGAGCTGAAAGGCACAACGTGCAGGCTTCTTTCCAAAGGGCGAGTTGGGCCCCACAGCATCTTGCTTCCAGCTCTTTGGGAAGCTAAGAAACAACTCGCTCTGCACAGTGCTCTTACAGCCTACGGGGAACATCTCTTCCAAAGGCCTGTGAAACGCAGTTTCTTTGCAGGCCTGATCTGGCTGAAGTAGGACTTCTGCTCTGGGTGTGCTACTTTGCCCTAGAGCTGAAAGGCACAACGTGCAGGCTTCTTTCCAAAGGCGAGTTGGGCCCCACAGCATCTTGCTTCCAGCTCTTTGGGAAGGAAGAAACAACTCGCTCTGCACAGTGCTCTTACAGCCTACCGGGAACATGTCTTCCAAAGGCCTGTGAAACGCAGTTTCTTTGCAGGCCTGATCTGGCTGAAGTAGGACTTCTGCTCTGGGTGTGCTACTTTGCCCTAGAGCTGAAAGGCACAACGTGCAGGCTTCTTTCCAAAGGGCGAGTTGGGCCCCACAGCATCTTGCTTCCAGCTCTTTGGGAAGCTAAGAAACAACTCGCTCTGCACAGTGCTCTTACAGCCTACCGGGAACATGTCTTCCAAAGGCCTGTGAAACGCAGTTTCTTTGCAGGCCTGATCTGGCTGAAGTAGGACTTCTGCTCTGGGTGTGCTACTTTGCCCTAGAGCTGAAAGGCACAACGTGCAGGCTTCTTTCCAAAGGGCGAGTTGGGCCCCACAGCATCTTGCTTCCAGCTCTTTGGGAAGCAAAGAAACAACTCGCTCTGCACAGTGCTCTTACAGCTTACCGGGAACATCTCTTCCAAAGGCCTGTGAAACGCAGTTTCTTTGCAGGCCTGATCTGGCTGAAGTAGGACTTCTGCTCTGGGTGTGCTACTTTGCCCTAGAGCTGAAAGGCACAACGTGCAGGCTTCTTTCCAAAGGGCGAGTTGGGCCCCACAGCATCTTGCTTCCAGCTCTTTGGGAAGCTAAGAAACAACTCGCTCTGCACAGTGCTCTTACAGCCTATTGGGAACATGTCTTCCAAAGGCCTGTGAAATGCAGTTTCTTTGCAGGCCTGATCTGGCTGAAGTAAGACTTCTGCTCTGGGTGTGCTACTTTGCCCTAGAGCTGAAAGGCACAACGTGCAGGCTTCTTTCCAAAGGGCGAGTTGGGCCCCACAGCATCTTGCTTCCAGCTCTTTGGGAAGCTAAGAAACAACTCGCTCTGCACAGTGCTCTTACAGCCTACGGGGAACATCTCTTCCAAAGGCCTGTGAAACGCAGTTTCTTTGCAGGCCTGATCTGGCTGAAGTAGGACTTCTGCTCTGGGTGTGCTACTTTGCCCTAGAGCTGAAAGGCACAACGTGCAGGCTTCTTTCCAAAGGCGAGTTGGGCCCCACAGCATCTTGCTTCCAGCTCTTTGGGAAGGAAGAAACAACTCGCTCTGCACAGTGCTCTTACAGCCTACCGGGAACATGTCTTCCAAAGGCCTGTGAAACGCAGTTTCTTTGCAGGCCTGATCTGGCTGAAGTAGGACTTCTGCTCTGGGTGTGCTACTTTGCCCTAGAGCTGAAAGGCACAACGTGCAGGCTTCTTTCCAAAGGGCGAGTTGGGCCCCACAGCATCTTGCTTCCAGCTCTTTGGGAAGCTAAGAAACAACTCGCTCTGCACAGTGCTCTTACAGCCTACCGGGAACATGTCTTCCAAAGGCCTGTGAAACGCAGTTTCTTTGCAGGCCTGATCTGGCTGAAGTAGGACTTCTGCTCTGGGTGTGCTACTTTGCCCTAGAGCTGAAAGGCACAACGTGCAGGCTTCTTTCCAAAGGGCGAGTTGGGCCCCACAGCATCTTGCTTCCAGCTCTTTGGGAAGCAAAGAAACAACTCGCTCTGCACAGTGCTCTTACAGCTTACCGGGAACATCTCTTCCAAAGGCCTGTGAAACGCAGTTTCTTTGCAGGCCTGATCTGGCTGAAGTAGGACTTCTGCTCTGGGTGTGCTACTTTGCCCTAGAGCTGAAAGGCACAACGTGCAGGCTTCTTTCCAAAGGGCGAGTTCGGCCCCACAGCATCTTGCTTCCAGCTCTTTGGGAAGCTAAGAAACAACTCGCTCTGCACAGTGCTCTTACAGCCTACCGGGAACATCTCTTCCAAAGGCCTGTGAAACGCATTTTCTTTGCAGGCCTGATCTGGCTGAAGTAGGACTTCTGCTCTGGGTGTGCTACTTTGCCCTAGAGCTGAAAGGCACAACGTGCAGGCTTTTTTCCAAAGGGCGAGTTCGGCCCCACAGCATCTTCCTTCCAGCTCTTTGGGAAGCTAAGAAACAACTCGCTCTGCACAGTGCTCTTACAGCCTACCCGGAACATCTCTTCCAAAGGCCTGTGAAACGCAGTTTCTTTGCAGGCCTGATCTGGCTGAAGTAGGACTTCTGCTCTGGGTGTGCTACTTTGCCCTAGAGCTGAAAGGCACAACGTGCAGGCTTCTTTCCAAAGGGCGAGTTGGGCCCCACAGCATCTTGCTTCCAGCTCTTTGCGAAGCTAAGAAACAACTCGCTCTGCACAGTGCTCTTACAGCCTACCGGGAACATGTCTTCCAAAGGCCTGTGAAACGCAGTTTCTTTGCAGGCCTGATCTGGCTGAAGTAGGACTTCTGCTCTGGGTGTGCTACTTTGCCCTAGAGCTGAAAGGCACAACGTGCAGGCTTCTTTCCAAAGGGCGAGTTGGGCCCCACAGCATCTTGCTTCCAGCTCTTTGGGAAGCTAAGAAACAACTCGCTCTGCACAGTGCTCTTACAGCCTACCGGGAACATGTCTTCCAAAGGCCTGTGAAACGCAGTTTCTTTGCAGGCCTGATCTGGCTGAAGTAGGACTTCTGCTCTGGGTGTGCTACTTTGCCCTAGAGCTGAAAGGCAGAACGTGCAGGCTTCTTTCCAAAGGGCGAGTTGGGCAACACAGCATCTTGCTTCCAGCTCTTTGGGAAGCTAAGAAACAACTCGCTCTGCACAGTGCTCTTACAGCCTATTGGGAACATGTCTTCCAAAGGCCTGTGAAACGCAGTTTCTGTGCAGGCCTGATCTGGCTGAAGTAGGACTTCTGCTCTGGGTGTGCTACTTTGCCCTAGAGCTGAAAGGCACAACGTGCAGGCTTCTTTCCAAAGGGCGAGTTGGGCCCCACAGCATCTTGCTTCCAGCTCTTTCGGAAGCTAAGAAACAACTCGCTCTGCACAGTGCTCTTACTGCCTACGGGGAACATCTCTTCCAAAGGCCTGTGAAACGCAGTTTCTTTGCAGGCCTGATCTGGCTGAAGTAGGACTTCTGCTCTGGGTGTGCTACTTTGCCCAAGAGCTGAAAGGCACAACGTGCAGGCTTCTTTCCAAAGGCGAGGTGGGCCCCACAGCATCTTGCTTCCAGCTCTTTGGGAAGCTAAGAAACAACTCGCTCTGCACAGTGCTCTTACAGCCTACCGGGAACATGTCTTCCAAAGGCCTGTGAAACGCAGTTTCTTTGCAGGCCTGATCTGGCTGAAGTAGGACTTCTGCTCTGGGTGTGCTACTTTGCCCTAGAGCTGAAACGCACTACGTGCAGGCTTCTTTCCAAAGGGCGAGTTGGGCCCCACAGCATCTTGCTTCCAGCTCTTTGCGAAGCTAAGAAACAACTCGCTCTGCACAGTGCTCTTACAGCCTACCGGGAACATGTCTTCCAAAGGCCTGTGAAACGCAGTTTCTTTGCAGGCCTGATCTGGCTGAAGTAGGACTTCTGCTCTGGGTGTGCTACTTTGCCCTAGAGCTGAAAGGCACAACGTGCAGGCTTCTTTCCAAAGGGCGAGTTGGGCCCCACAGCATCTTGCTTCCAGCTCTTTGGGAAGCTAAGAAACAACTCGCTCTGCACAGTGCTCTTACAGCCTACCGGGAACATCTCTTCCAAAGGCCTGTGAAACGCAGTTTCTTTGCAGGCCTGATCTGGCTGAAGTAGGACTTCTGCTCTGGGTGTGCTACTTTGCCCTAGAGCTGAAAGGCACAACGTGCAGGCTTCTTTCCAAAGGGCGAGTTGGGCCCCACAGCATCTTGCTTCCAGCTCTTTGCGAAGCTAAGAAACAACTCGCTCTGCACAGTGCTCTTACAGCCTACCGGGAACATGTCTTCCAAAGGCCTGTGAAACGCAGTTTCTTTGCAGGCCTGATCTGGCTGAAGTAGGACTTCTGCTCTGGGTGTGCTACTTTGCCCTAGAGCTGAAAGGCACAATGTGCAGGCTTCTTTCCAAAGGGCGAGTTGGGCCCCACAGCATCTTGCTTCCAGCTCTTTCGGAAGCTAAGAAACAACTCGCTCTGCACAGTGCTCTTACAGCCTACCGGGAACATGTCTTCCAAAGGCCTGTGAAACGCAGTTTCTTTGCAGGCCTGATCTGGCTGAAGTAGGACTTCTGCTCTGGGTGTGCTACTTTGCCCTAGAGCTGAAAGGCACAACGTGCAGGCTTCTTTCCAAAGGGCGAGTTGGGCCCCACAGCATCTTGCTTCCAGCTCTTTGGGAAGCTAAGAAACAACTCGCTCTGCACAGTGCTCTTAAAGCCTAGTGGGACCATCTCTTCCAAAGGCCTGTGAAACGCAGTTTCTTTGCAGGCCTGATCTGGCTGAAGTAGGACTTCTGCTCTGGGTGTGCTACTTTGCCCTAGAGCTGAAAGGCACAACGTGCAGGCTTCTTTCCAAAGGGCGAGTTGGGCCCCACAGCATCTTGCTTCCAGCTCTTTGGGAAGCTAAGAAACAACTCGCTCTGCACAGTGCTCTTACAGCCTACCGGGAACATGTCTTCCAAAGGCCTGTGAAACGCAGTTTCTTTGCAGGCCTGATCTGGCTGAAGTAGGACTTCTGCTCTGGGTGTGCTACTTTGCCCTAGAGCTGAAAGGCACAACGTGCAGGCTTCTTTCCAAAGGGCGAGTTGGGCCCCACAGCATCTTGCTTCCAGCTCTTTGGGAAGCTAAGAAACAACTCGCTCTGCACAGTGCTCTTAAAGCCTAGTGGGACCATCTCTTCCAAAGGCCTGTGAAACGCAGTTTCTTTGCAGGCCTGATCTGGCTGAAGTAGGACTTCTGCTCTGGGTGTGCTACTTTGCCCTAGAGCTGAAAGGCACAACGTGCAGGCTTCTTTCCAAAGGGCGAGTTGGGCCCCACAGCATCTTGCTTCCAGCTCTTTGGGAAGCTAAGTAACAACTCGCTCTGCACAGTGCTCTTACAGCCTACGGGGAACATGTCTTCCAAAGGCCTGTGAAACGCAGTTTCTTTGCAGGCCTGATCTGGCTGAAGTAGGACTTCTGCTCTGGGTGTGCTACTTTGCCCTAGAGCTGAAAGGCACAACGTGCAGGCTTCTTTCCAAAGGGCGAGTTGGGCCCCACAGCATCTTGCTTCCAGCTCTTTGGGAAGCTAAGTAACAACTCGCTCTGCACAGTGCTCTTACAGCCTACGGGGAACATGTCTTCCAAAGGCCTGTGAAACGCAGTTTCTTTGCAGGCCTGATCTGGCTGAAGTAGGACTTCTGCTCTGGGTGTGCTACTTTGCCCTAGAGCTGAAAGGCACAACGTGCAGGCTTCTTTCCAAAGGGCGAGTTGGGCCCCACAGCATCTTGCTTCCAGCTCTTTGGGAAGCTAAGAAACAACTCGCTCTGCACAGTGCTCTTACAGCCTACGGGGAACATTTCTTCCAAAGGCCTTTGAAACGCTGTTTCTTTGCAGGCCTGATCTGGCTGAAGTAGGACTTCTGCTCTGGGTGTGCTACTTTGCCCTAGAGCTGAAAGGCACAACGTGCAGGCTTCTTTCCAAAGGGCGAGTTGGGCCCCACAGCATCTTGCTTCCAGCTCTTTGGGAAGCTAAGAAACAACTCGCTCTGCACAGTGCTCTTACAGCCTACCGGGAACAGGTCTTCCAAAGGCCTGTGAAACGCAGTTTCTTTGCAGGCCTGATCTGGCTGAAGTAGGACTTCTGCTCTGGGTGTGCTACTTTGCCCTAGAGCTGAAAGGCAGAACGTGCAGGATTCTTTCCAAAGGGCGAGTTGGGCCCAACAGCATCTTGCTTCCAGCTCTTTGGGAAGCTAAGAAACAACTCGCTCTGCACAGTGCTCTTACAGCCTATTGGGAACAGGTCTTCCAAAGGCCTGTGAAACGCAGTTTCTGTGCAGGCGTGATCTGGCTGAAGTAAGACTTCTGCTCTGGGTGTGCTACTTTGCCCTAGAGCTGAAAGGCACAACGTGCAGGCTTCTTTCCAAAGGGCGAGTTGGCCCCCACAGCATCTTGCTTCCAGCTCTTTGGGAAGCTAAGAAACAACTCGCTCTGCACAGTGCTCTTACAGCCTACGGGGAACATCTCTTCCAAAGGCCTGTGAAACGCAGTTTCTTTGCAGGCCTGATCTGGCTGAAGTAGGACTTCTGCTCTGGGTGTGCTACTTTGCCCTAGAGCTGAAAGGCACAACGTGCAGGCTTCTTTCCAAAGGGCGAGTTGGGCCCCACAGCATCTTGCTTCCAGCTCTTTGGGAAGCTAAGAAACAACTCGCTCTGCACAGTGCTCTTACAGCCTACCGGGAACATGTCTTCCAAAGGCCTGTGAAACGCAGTTTCTTTGCAGGCCTGATCTGGCTGAAGTAGGACTTCTGCTCTGGGTGTGCTACTTTGCCCTAGAGCTGAAAGGCACAACGTGCAGGCTTCTTTCCAAAGGGCGAGTTGGGCCCCACAGCATCTTGCTTCCAGCTCTTTGGGAAGCTAAGAAACAACTCGCTCTGCACAGTGCTCTTACAGCCTACCGGGAACATGTCTTCCAAAGGCCTGTGAAACGCAGTTTCTTTGCAGGCCTGATCTGGCTGAAGTAGGACTTCTGCTCTGGGTGTGCTACTTTGCCCTAGAGCTGAAAGGCACAACGTGCAGGCTTCTTTCCAAAGGGCGAGTTGGGCCCCACAGCATCTTGCTTCCAGCTCCTTGCGAAGCTAAGAAACAACTCGCTCTGCACAGTGCTCTTACAGCCTACCGGGAACATGTCTTCCAAAGGCCTGTGAAACGCAGTTTCTTTGCAGGCCTGATCTGGCTGAAGTAGGACTTCTGCTCTGGGTGTGCTACTTTGCCCTAGAGCTGAAAGGCACAACGTGCAGGCTTCTTTCCAAAGGGCGAGTTGGGCCCCACAGCATCTTGCTTCCAGCTCTTTGGGAAGCTAAGAAACAACTCGCTCTGCACAGTGCTCTTACAGCCTACCGGGAACATGTCTTCCAAAGGCCTGTGAAACGCAGATTCTTTGCAGGCCTGATCTGGCTGAAGTAGGACTTCTGCTCTGGGTGTGCTACTTTGCCCTAGAGCTGAAAGGCACAACGTGCAGGCTTCTTTCCAAAGGGCGAGTTGGGCCCCACAGCATCTTGCTTCCAGCTCTTTGGGAAGCTAAGAAACAACTCGCTCTGCACAGTGCTCTTACAGCCTACCGGGAACATGTCTTCCAAAGGCCTGTGAAACGCAGTTTCTTTGCAGGCCTGATCTGGCTGAAGTAGGACTTCTGCTCTGGATGTGCTACTTTGCCCTAGAGCTGAAAGGCACAACGTGCAGGCTTCTTTCCAAAGGGCGAGTTGGGCCCCACAGCATCTTGCTTCCAGCTCTTTGGGAAGCTAAGAAACAACTCGCTCTGCACAGTGCTCTTAAAGCCTAGTGGGACCATCTCTTCCAAAGGCCTGTGAAACGCAGTTTGTTTGCAGGCCTGATCTGGCTGAAGTAGGACTTCTGCTCTGGGTGTGCTACTTTGCCCTAGAGCTGAGAGGCACAACGTGCAGGCTTCTTTCCAAAGGGCGAGTTGGGCCCCACAGCATCTTGCTTCCAGCTCTTTGCGAAGCTAAGAAACAACTCGCTCTGCACAGTGCTCTTACAGCCTAGTTGGAACATCTCTTCCAAAGGCCTGTGAAACGCAGTTTCTTTGCAGGCCTGATCTGGCTGAAGTAGGACTTCTGCTCTGGGTGTGCTACTTTGCCCTAGAGCTGAAAGGCACAACGTGCAGGCTTCTTTCCAAAGGGCGAGTTGGGCCCCACAGCATCTTGCTTCCAGCTCTTTGGGAAGCTAAGAAACAACTCGCTCTGCACAGTGCTCTTACAGCCTACGGGGAACATCTCTTCCAAAGGCCTGTGAAACGCAATTTCTTTGCAGGCCTGATCTGGCTGAAGTAGGACTTCTGCTCTGGGTGTGCTACTTTGCCCTAGAGCTGAAAGGCACAACGTGCAGGCTTCTTTCCAAAGGGCGAGTTGGGCCCCACAGCATCTTGCTTCCAGCTCCGTGGGAAGCTAAGAAACAACTCGCTCTGCACAGTGCTCTTACAGCCTACCGGGAACATGTCTTCCAAAGGCCTGTGAAACGCAGTTTCTTTGCAGGCCTGATCTGGCTGAAGTAGGACTTCTGCTCTGGGTGTGCTACTTTGCCCTAGAGCTGAAAGGCACAACGTGCAGGCTTCTTTCCAAAGGGCGAGTTGGGCCCCACAGCATCTTGCTTCCAGCTCTTTGGGAAGCTAAGAAACAACTCGCTCTGCACAGTGCTCTTACAGCCTACCCGGAACATCTCTTCCAAAGGCCTGTGAAACGCAGTTTCTTTGCAGGCCTGATCTGGCTGAAGTAGGACTTCTGCTCTGGGTGTGCTACTTTGCCCTAGAGCTGAAAGGCACAACGTGCAGGCTTCTTTCCAAAGGGCGAGTTGGGCCCCACAGCATCTTGCTTCCAGCTCTTAGGGAAGCTAAGAAACAACTCGCTCTGCACAGTGCTCTTACAGCCTACCGGGAACATGTCTTCCAAAGGCCTGTGAAACGCAGTTTCTTTGCAGGCCTGATCTGGCTGAAGTAGGACTTCTGCTCTGGGTGTGCTACTTTGCCCTAGAGCTGAAAGGCACAACGTGCAGGCTTCTTTCCAAAGGGCGAGTTGGGCCCCACAGCATCTTGCTTCCAGCTCTTTGGGAAGCTAAGAAACAA
The DNA here is from genome assembly GCF_041296265.1 of Equus caballus. Taxonomy (NCBI): domain Eukaryota; kingdom Metazoa; phylum Chordata; class Mammalia; order Perissodactyla; family Equidae; genus Equus; species Equus caballus. Next base: position 27,090,295 of record NC_091687.1, read on the forward strand.
CTCGCTCTGCACAGTGCTCTTACAGCCTATTGGGAACATGTCTTCCAAAGGCCTGTGAAACGCAGTTTCTTTGCAGGCCTGATCTGGCTGAAGTAAGACTTCTGCTCTGGGTGTGCTACTTTGCCCTAGAGCTGAAAGGCACAACGTGCAGGCTTCTTTCCAAAGGGCGAGTTGGGCCCCACAGCATCTTGCTTCCAGCTCTTTGGGAAGCTAAGAAACAACTCGCTCTGCACAGTGCTCTTACAGCCTACGGGGAACATCTCTTCCAAAGGCCTGTGAAACGCAGTTTCTTTGCAGGCCTGATCTGGCTGAAGTAGGACTTCTGCTCTGGGTGTGCTACTTTGCCCTAGAGCTGAAAGGCACAACGTGCAGGCTTCTTTCCAAAGGCGAGTTGGGCCCCACAGCATCTTGCTTCCAGCTCTTTGGGAAGCTAAGAAACAACTCGCTCTGCACAGTGCTCTTACAGCCTACCGGGAACATGTCTTCCAAAGGCCTGTGAAACGCAGTTTCTTTGCAGGCCTGATGTGGCTGAAGTAGGACTTCTGCTCTGGGTGTGCTACTTTGCCCTAGAGCTGAAAGGCACAACGTGCAGGCTTCTTTCCAAAGGGCGAGTTGGGCCCCACAGCATCTTGCTTCCAGCTCTTTGGGAAGCTAAGAAACAACTCGCTCTGCACAGTGCTCTTACAGCCTACCGGGAACATGTCTTCCAAAGGCCTGTGAAACGCAGTTTCTTTGCAGGCCTGATCTGGCTGAAGTAGGACTTCTGCTCTGGGTGTGCTACTTTGCCCTAGAGCTGAAAGGCACAACGTGCAGGCTTCTTTCCAAAGGGCGAGTTGGGCCCCACAGCATCTTGCTTCCAGCTCTTTGGGAAGCAAAGAAACAACTCGCTCTGCACAGTGCTCTTACAGCTTACCGGGAACATCTCTTCCAAAGGCCTGTGAAACGCAGTTTCTTTGCAGGCCTGATCTGGCTGAAGTAGGACTTCTGCTCTGGGTGTGCTACTTTGCCCTAGAGCTGAAAGGCACAACGTGCAGGCTTCTTTCCAAAGGGCGAGTTCGGCCCCACAGCATCTTGCTTCCAGCTCTTTGGGAAGCTAAGAAACAACTCGCTCTGCACAGTGCTCTTACAGCCTACCGGGAACAAGTCTTCCAAAGGCCTGTGAAACGCATTTTCTTTGCAGGCCTGATCTGGCTGAAGTAGGACTTCTGCTCTGGGTGTGCTACTTTGCCCTAGAGCTGAAAGGCACAACGTGCAGGCTTCTTTCCAAAGGGCGAGTTCGGCCCCACAGCATCTTGCTTCCAGCTCTTTGGGAAGCTAAGAAACAACTCGCTCTGCACAGTGCTCTTACAGCCTACCCGGAACATCTCTTCCAAAGGCCTGTGAAACGCAGTTTCTTTGCAGGCCTGATCTGGCTGAAGTAGGACTTCTGCTCTGGGTGTGCTACTTTGCCCTAGAGCTGAAAGGCACAACGTGCAGGCTTCTTTCCAAAGGGCGAGTTGGGCCCCACAGCATCTTGCTTCCAGCTCTTTGCGAAGCTAAGAAACAACTCGCTCTGCACAGTGCTCTTACAGCCTACCGGGAACATGTCTTCCAAAGGCCTGTGAAACGCAGTTTCTTTGCAGGCCTGATCTGGCTGAAGTAGGACTTCTGCTCTGGGTGTGCTACTTTGCCCTAGAGCTGAAAGGCACAACGTGCAGGCTTCTTTCCAAAGGGCGAGTTGGGCCCCACAGCATCTTGCTTCCAGCTCTTTCGGAAGCTAAGAAACAACTCGCTCTGCACAGTGCTCTTACAGCCTACCGGGAACATGTCTTCCAAAGGCCTGTGAAACGCAGTTTCTTTGCAGGCCTGATCTGGCTGAAGTAGGACTTCTGCTCTGGGTGTGCTACTTTGCCCTAGAGCTGAAAGGCACAACGTGCAGGCTTCTTTCCAAAGGGCGAGTTGGGCAACACAGCATCTTGCTTCCAGCTCTTTGGGAAGCTAAGAAACAACTCGCTCTGCACAGTGCTCTTACAGCCTATTGGGAACATGTCTTCCAAAGGCCTGTGAAACGCAGTTTCTGTGCAGGCCTGATCTGGCTGAAGTAGGACTTCTGCTCTGGGTGTGCTACTTTGCCCTAGAGCTGAAAGGCACAACGTGCAGGCTTCTTTCCAAAGGGCGAGTTGGGCCCCACAGCATCTTGCTTCCAGCTCTTTCGGAAGCTAAGAAACAACTCGCTCTGCACAGTGCTCTTACTGCCTACGGGGAACATCTCTTCCAAAGGCCTGTGAAACGCAGTTTCTTTGCAGGCCTGATCTGGCTGAAGTAGGACTTCTGCTCTGGGTGTGCTACTTTGCCCAAGAGCTGAAAGGCACAACGTGCAGACTTCTTTCCAAAGGCGAGGTGGGCCCCACAGCATCTTGCTTCCAGCTCTTTGGGAAGCTAAGAAACAACTCGCTCTGCACAGTGCTCTTACAGCCTACCGGGAACATGTCTTCCAAAGGCCTGTGAAACGCAGTTTCTTTGCAGGCCTGATCTGGCTGAAGTAGGACTTCTGCTCTGGGTGTGCTACTTTGCCCTAGAGCTGAAACGCACAACGTGCAGGCTTCTTTCCAAAGGGCGAGTTGGGCCCCACAGCATCTTGCTTCCAGCTCTTTGCGAAGCTAAGAAACAACTCGCTCTGCACAGTGCTCTTACAGCCTACCGGGAACATGTCTTCCAAAGGCCTGTGAAACGCAGTTTCTTTGCAGGCCTGATCTGGCTGAAGTAGGACTTCTGCTCTGGGTGTGCTACTTCGCCCTAGAGCTGAAAGGCACAACGTTCAGGCTTCTTTCCAAAGGGCGAGTTGGGCCCCACAGCATCTTGCTTCCAGCTCTTTGGGAAGCTAAGAAACAACTCGCTCTGCACAGTGCTCTTACAGCCTACCGGGAACATCTCTTCCAAAGGCCTGTGAAACGCAGTTTCTTTGCAGGCCTGATCTGGCTGAAGTAGGACTTCTGCTCTGGGTGTGCTACTTTGCCCTAGAGCTGAAAGGCACAACGTGCAGGCTTCTTTCCAAAGGGCGAGTTGGGCCCCACAGCATCTTGCTTCCAGCTCTTTGGGAAGCTAAGAAACAACTCGCTCTGCACAGTGCTCTTACAGCCTACGGGGAACATCTCTTCCAAAGGCCTGTGAAACGCAGTTTCTTTGCAGGCCTGATCTGGCTGAAGTAGGACTTCTGCTCTGGGTGTGCTACTTTGCCCTAGAGCTGAAAGGCACAACGTGCAGGCTTCTTTCCAAAGGGCGAGTTGGGCCCCACAGCATCTTGCTTCCAGCTCTTTGCGAAGCTAAGAAACAACTCGCTCTGCACAGTGCTCTTACAGCCTACCGGGAACATGTCTTCCAAAGGCCTGTGAAACGCAGTTTCTTTGCAGGCCTGATCTGGCTGAAGTAGGACTTCTGCTCTGGGTGTGCTACTTTGCCCTAGAGCTGAAAGGCACAACGTGCAGGCTTCTTTCCAAAGGGCGAGTTGGGCCCCACAGCATCTTGCTTCCAGCTCTTTCGGAAGCTAAGAAACAACTCGCTCTGCACAGTGCTCTTACAGCCTACCGGGAACATGTCTTCCAAAGGCCTGTGAAACGCAGTTTCTTTGCAGGCCTGATCTGGCTGAAGTAGGACTTCTGCTCTGGGTGTGCTACTTTGCCCTAGAGCTGAAAGGCACAACGTGCAGGCTTCTTTCCAAAGGGCGAGTTGGGCCCCACAGCATCTTGCTTCCAGCTCTTTGGGAAGCTAAGAAACAACTCGCTCTGCACAGTGCTCTTAAAGCCTAGTGGGACCATCTCTTCCAAAGGCCTGTGAAACGCAGTTTCTTTGCAGGCCTGATCTGGCTGAAGTAGGACTTCTGCTCTGGGTGTGCTACTTTGCCCTAGAGCTGAAAGGCACAACGTGCAGGCTTCTTTCCAAAGGGCGAGTTGGGCCCCACAGCATCTTGCTTCCAGCTCTTTGGGAAGCTAAGAAACAACTCGCTCTGCACAGTGCTCTTACAGCCTACCGGGAACATGTCTTCCAAAGGCCTGTGAAACGCAGTTTCTTTGCAGGCCTGATCTGGCTGAAGTAGGACTTCTGCTCTGGGTGTGCTACTTTGCCCTAGAGCTGAAAGGCACAACGTGCAGGCTTCTTTCCAAAGGGCGAGTTGGGCCCCACAGCATCTTGCTTCCAGCTCTTTGGGAAGCTAAGAAACAACTCGCTCTGCACAGTGCTCTTACAGCCTACCGGGAACATCTCTTCCAAAGGCCTGTGAAACGCAGTTTCTTTGCAGGCCTGATCTGGCTGAAGTAGGACTTCTGCTCTGGGTGTGCTACTTTGCCCTAGAGCTGAAAGGCACAACGTGCAGGCTTCTTTCCAAAGGGCGAGTTGGGCCCCACAGCATCTTGCTTCCAGCTCTTTGGGAAGCTAAGAAACAACTCGCTCTGCACAGTGCTCTTACAGCCTACCGGGAACATGTCTTCCAAAGGCCTGTGAAACGCAGTTTCTTTGCAGGCCTGATCTGGCTGAAGTAGGACTTCTGCTCTGGGTGTGCTACTTTGCCCTAGAGCTGAAAGGCACAACGTGCAGGCTTCTTTCCAAAGGGCGAGTTGGGCCCCACAGCATCTTGCTTCCAGCTCTTTGGGAAGCTAAGAAACAACTCGCTCTGCACAGTGCTCTTACAGCCTATTGGGAACATCTCTTCCAAAGGCCTGTGAAACGCAGTTTCTTTGCAGGCCTGATCTGGCTGAAGTAAGACTTCTGCTCTGGGTGTGCTACTTTGCCCTAGAGCTGAAAGGCACAACGTGCAGGCTTCTTTCCAAAGGGCGAGTTGGGCCCCACAGCATCTTGCTTCCAGCTCTTTGGGAAGCTAAGAAACAACTCGCTCTGCACAGTGCTCTTACAGCCTACGGGGAACATCTCTTCCAAAGGCCTGTGAAACGCAGTTTCTTTGCAGGCCTGATCTGGCTGAAGTAGGACTTCTGCTCTGGGTGTGCTACTTTGCCCTAGAGCTGAAAGGCACAACGTGCAGGCTTCTTTCCAAAGGCGAGTTGGGCCCCACAGCATCTTGCTTCCAGCTCTTTGGGAAGCTAAGAAACAACTCGCTCTGCACAGTGCTCTTACAGCCTACCGGGAACATGTCTTCCAAAGGCCTGTGAAACGCAGTTTCTTTGCAGGCCTGATCTGGCTGAAGTAGGACTTCTGCTCTGGGTGTGCTACTTTGCCCTAGAGCTGAAAGGCACAACGTGCAGGCTTCTTTCCAAAGGGCGAGTTGGGCCCCACAGCATCTTGCTTCCAGCTCTTTGGGAAGCTAAGAAACAACTCGCTCTGCACAGTGCTCTTACAGCCTACCGGGAACATGTCTTCCAAAGGCCTGTGAAACGCAGTTTCTTTGCAGGCCTGATCTGGCTGAAGTAGGACTTCTGCTCTGGGTGTGCTACTTTGCCCTAGAGCTGAAAGGCACAACGTGCAGGCTTCTTTCCAAAGGGCGAGTTGGGCCCCACAGCATCTTGCTTCCAGCTCTTTGGGAAGCAAAGAAACAACTCGCTCTGCACAGTGCTCTTACAGCCTACCGGGAACATGTCTTCCAAAGGCCTGTGAAACGCAGTTTCTTTGCAGGCCTGATCTGGCTGAAGTAGGACTTCTGCTCTGGGTGTGCTACTTTGCCCTAGAGCTGAAAGGCACAACGTGCAGGCTTCTTTCCAAAGGGCGAGTTCGGCCCCACAGCATCTTGCTTCCAGCTCTTTGGGAAGCTAAGAAACAACTCGCTCTGCACAGTGCTCTTACAGCCTACCGGGAACAAGTCTTCCAAAGGCCTGTGAAACGCATTTTCTTTGCAGGCCTGATCTGGCTGAAGTAGGACTTCTGCTCTGGGTGTGCTACTTTGCCCTAGAGCTGAAAGGCACAACGTGCAGGCTTCTTTCCAAAGGGCGAGTTCGGCCACACAGCATCTTGCTTCCAGCTCTTTGGGAAGCTAAGAAACAACTCGCTCTGCACAGTGCTCTTACAGCCTACCCGGAACATCTCTTCCAAAGGCCTGTGAAACGCAGTTTCTTTGCAGGCCTGATCTGGCTGAAGTAGGACTTCTGCTCTGGGTGTGCTACTTTGCCCTAGAGCTGAAAGGCACAACGTGCAGGCTTCTTTCCAAAGGGCGAGTTGGGCCCCACAGCATCTTGCTTCCAGCTCTTTGGGAAGCTAAGAAACAACTCGCTCTGCACAGTGCTCTTACAGCCTACCGGGAACATGTCTTCCAAAGGCCTGTGAAACGCAGTTTCTTTGCAGGCCTGATCTGGCTGAAGTAGGACTTCTGCTCTGGGTGTGCTACTTTGCCCTAGAGCTGAAAGGCACAACGTGCAGGCTTCTTTCCAAAGGGCGAGTTGGGCCCCACAGCATCTTGCTTCCAGCTCTTTGGGAAGCTAAGAAACAACTCGCTCTGCACAGTGCTCTTACAGCCTACCGGGAACATGTCTTCCAAAGGCCTGTGAAACGCAGTTTCTTTGCAGGCCTGATCTGGCTGAAGTAGGACTTCTGCTCTGGGTGTGCTACTTCGCCCTAGAGCTGAAAGGCAGAACGTGCAGGCTTCTTTCCAAAGGGCGAGTTGGGCAACACAGCATCTTGCTTCCAGCTCTTTGGGAAGCTAAGAAACAACTCGCTCTGCACAGTGCTCTTACAGCCTACCGGGAACATCTCTTCCAAAGGCCTGTGAAACGCAGTTTCTTTGCAGGCCTGATCTGGCTGAAGTAGGACTTCTGCTCTGGGTGTGCTACTTTGCCCTAGAGCTGAAAGGCACAACGTGCAGGCTTCTTTCCAAAGGGCGAGTTGGGCCCCACAGCATCTTGCTTCCAGCTCTTTGCGAAGCTAAGAAACAACTCGCTCTGCACAGTGCTCTTACAGCCTACCGGGAACATGTCTTCCAAAGGCCTGTGAAACGCAGTTTCTTTGCAGGCCTGATCTGGCTGAAGTAGGACTTCTGCTCTGGGTGTGCTACTTTGCCCTAGAGCTGAAAGGCACAATGTGCAGGCTTCTTTCCAAAGGGCGAGTTGGGCCCCACAGCATCTTGCTTCCAGCTCTTTCGGAAGCTAAGAAACAACTCGCTCTGCACAGTGCTCTTACAGCCTACCGGGAACATGTCTTCCAAAGGCCTGTGAAACGCAGTTTCTTTGCAGGCCTGATCTGGCTGAAGTAGGACTTCTGCTCTGGGTGTGCTACTTTGCCCTAGAGCTGAAAGGCACAACGTGCAGGCTTCTTTCCAAAGGGCGAGTTGGGCCCCACAGCATCTTGCTTCCAGCTCTTTGGGAAGCTAAGAAACAACTCGCTCTGCACAGTGCTCTTAAAGCCTAGTGGGACCATCTCTTCCAAAGGCCTGTGAAACGCAGTTTCTTTGCAGGCCTGATCTGGCTGAAGTAGGACTTCTGCTCTGGGTGTGCTACTTTGCCCTAGAGCTGAAAGGCACAACGTGCAGGCTTCTTTCCAAAGGGCGAGTTGGGCCCCACAGCATCTTGCTTCCAGCTCTTTGGGAAGCTAAGAAACAACTCGCTCTGCACAGTGCTCTTACAGCCTACCGGGAACATGTCTTCCAAAGGCCTGTGAAACGCAGTTTCTTTGCAGGCCTGATCTGGCTGAAGTAGGACTTCTGCTCTGGGTGTGCTACTTTGCCCTAGAGCTGAAAGGCACAACGTGCAGGCTTCTTTCCAAAGGGCGAGTTGGGCCCCACAGCATCTTGCTTCCAGCTCTTTGGGAAGCTAAGAAACAACTCGCTCTGCACAGTGCTCTTAAAGCCTAGTGGGACCATCTCTTCCAAAGGCCTGTGAAACGCAGTTTCTTTGCAGGCCTGATCTGGCTGAAGTAGGACTTCTGCTCTGGGTGTGCTACTTTGCCCTAGAGCTGAAAGGCACAACGTGCAGGCTTCTTTCCAAAGGGCGAGTTGGGCCCCACAGCATCTTGCTTCCAGCTCTTTGGGAAGCTAAGTAACAACTCGCTCTGCACAGTGCTCTTACAGCCTACGGGGAACATGTCTTCCAAAGGCCTGTGAAACGCAGTTTCTTTGCAGGCCTGATCTGGCTGAAGTAGGACTTCTGCTCTGGGTGTGCTACTTTGCCCTAGAGCTGAAAGGCACAACGTGCAGGCTTCTTTCCAAAGGGCGAGTTGGGCCCCACAGCATCTTGCTTCCAGCTCTTTGGGAAGCTAAGTAACAACTCGCTCTGCACAGTGCTCTTACAGCCTACGGGGAACATGTCTTCCAAAGGCCTGTGAAACGCAGTTTCTTTGCAGGCCTGATCTGGCTGAAGTAGGACTTCTGCTCTGGGTGTGCTACTTTGCCCTAGAGCTGAAAGGCACAACGTGCAGGCTTCTTTCCAAAGGGCGAGTTGGGCCCCACAGCATCTTGCTTCCAGCTCTTTGGGAAGCTAAGAAACAACTCGCTCTGCACAGTGCTCTTACAGCCTACGGGGAACATTTCTTCCAAAGGCCTTTGAAACGCTGTTTCTTTGCAGGCCTGATCTGGCTGAAGTAGGACTTCTGCTCTGGGTGTGCTACTTTGCCCTAGAGCTGAAAGGCACAACGTGCAGGCTTCTTTCCAAAGGGCGAGTTGGGCCCCACAGCATCTTGCTTCCAGCTCTTTGGGAAGCTAAGAAACAACTCGCTCTGCACAGTGCTCTTACAGCCTACCGGGAACATGTCTTCCAAAGGCCTGTGAAACGCAGTTTCTTTGCAGGCCTGATCTGGCTGAAGTAGGACTTCTGCTCTGGGTGTGCTACTTTGCCCTAGAGCTGAAAGGCAGAACGTGCAGGATTCTTTCCAAAGGGCGAGTTGGGCCCAACAGCATCTTGCTTCCAGCTCTTTGGGAAGCTAAGAAACAACTCGCTCTGCACAGTGCTCTTACAGCCTATTGGGAACAGGTCTTCCAAAGGCCTGTGAAACGCAGTTTCTGTGCAGGCGTGATCTGGCTGAAGTAAGACTTCTGCTCTGGGTGTGCTACTTTGCCCTAGAGCTGAAAGGCACAACGTGCAGGCTTCTTTCCAAAGGGCGAGTTGGCCCCCACAGCATCTTGCTTCCAGCTCTTTGGGAAGCTAAGAAACAACTCGCTCTGCACAGTGCTCTTACAGCCTACGGGGAACATCTCTTCCAAAGGCCTGTGAAACGCAGTTTCTTTGCAGGCCTGATCTGGCTGAAGTAGGACTTCTGCTCTGGGTGTGCTACTTTGCCCTAGAGCTGAAAGGCACAACGTGCAGGCTTCTTTCCAAAGGGCGAGTTGGGCCCCACAGCATCTTGCTTCCAGCTCTTTGGGAAGCTAAGAAACAACTCGCTCTGCACAGTGCTCTTACAGCCTACCGGGAACATCTCTTCCAAAGGCCTGTGAAACGCAGTTTCTTTGCAGGCCTGATCTGGCTGAAGTAGGACTTCTGCTCTGGGTGTGCTACTTTGCCCTAGAGCTGAAAGGCACAACGTGCAGGCTTCTTTCCAAAGGGCGAGTTGGGCCCCACAGCATCTTGCTTCCAGCTCTTTGGGAAGCTAAGAAACAACTCGCTCTGCACAGTGCTCTTACAGCCTACCGGGAACATGTCTTCCAAAGGCCTGTGAAACGCAGTTTCTTTGCAGGCCTGATCTGGCTGAAGTAGGACTTCTGCTCTGGGTGTGCTACTTTGCCCTAGAGCTGAAAGGCACAACGTGCAGGCTTCTTTCCAAAGGGCGAGTTGGGCCCCACAGCATCTTGCTTCCAGCTCTTTGGGAAGCTAAGAAACAACTCGCTCTGCACAGTGCTCTTACAGCCTATTGGGAACATCTCTTCCAAAGGCCTGTGAAACGCAGTTTCTTTGCAGGCCTGATCTGGCTGAAGTAAGACTTCTGCTCTGGGTGTGCTACTTTGCCCTAGAGCTGAAAGGCACAACGTGCAGGCTTCTTTCCAAAGGGCGAGTTGGGCCCCACAGCATCTTGCTTCCAGCTCTTTGGGAAGCTAAGAAACAACTCGCTCTGCACAGTGCTCTTACAGCCTACGGGGAACATCTCTTCCAAAGGCCTGTGAAACGCAGTTTCTTTGCAGGCCTGATCTGGCTGAAGTAGGACTTCTGCTCTGGGTGTGCTACTTTGCCCTAGAGCTGAAAGGCACAACGTGCAGGCTTCTTTCCAAAGGCGAGTTGGGCCCCACAGCATCTTGCTTCCAGCTCTTTGGGAAGCTAAGAAACAACTCGCTCTGCACAGTGCTCTTACAGCCTACCGGGAACATGTCTTCCAAAGGCCTGTGAAACGCAGTTTCTTTGCAGGCCTGATCTGGCTGAAGTAGGACTTCTGCTCTGGGTGTGCTACTTTGCCCTAGAGCTGAAAGGCACAACGTGCAGGCTTCTTTCCAAAGGGCGAGTTGGGCCCCACAGCATCTTGCTTCCAGCTCTTTGGGAAGCTAAGAAACAACTCGCTCTGCACAGTGCTCTTACAGCCTACCGGGAACATGTCTTCCAAAGGCCTGTGAAACGCAGTTTCTTTGCAGGCCTGATCTGGCTGAAGTAGGACTTCTGCTCTGGGTGTGCTACTTTGCCCTAGAGCTGAAAGGCACAACGTGCAGGCTTCTTTCCAAAGGGCGAGTTGGGCCCCACAGCATCTTGCTTCCAGCTCTTTGGGAAGCAAAGAAACAACTCGCTCTGCACAGTGCTCTTACAGCCTACCGGGAACATGTCTTCCAAAGGCCTGTGAAACGCAGTTTCTTTGCAGGCCTGATCTGGCTGAAGTAGGACTTCTGCTCTGGGTGTGCTACTTTGCCCTAGAGCTGAAAGGCACAACGTGCAGGCTTCTTTCCAAAGGGCGAGTTCGGCCCCACAGCATCTTGCTTCCAGCTCTTTGGGAAGCTAAGAAACAACTCGCTCTGCACAGTGCTCTTACAGCCTACCGGGAACAAGTCTTCCAAAGGCCTGTGAAACGCATTTTCTTTGCAGGCCTGATCTGGCTGAAGTAGGACTTCTGCTCTGGGTGTGCTACTTTGCCCTAGAGCTGAAAGGCACAACGTGCAGGCTTCTTTCCAAAGGGCGAGTTCGGCCACACAGCATCTTGCTTCCAGCTCTTTGGGAAGCTAAGAAACAACTCGCTCTGCACAGTGCTCTTACAGCCTACCCGGAACATCTCTTCCAAAGGCCTGTGAAACGCAGTTTCTTTGCAGGCCTGATCTGGCTGAAGTAGGACTTCTGCTCTGGGTGTGCTACTTTGCCCTAGAGCTGAAAGGCACAACGTGCAGGCTTCTTTCCAAAGGGCGAGTTGGGCCCCACAGCATCTTGCTTCCAGCTCTTTGGGAAGCTAAGAAACAACTCGCTCTGCACAGTGCTCTTACAGCCTACCGGGAACATGTCTTCCAAAGGCCTGTGAAACGCAGTTTCTTTGCAGGCCTGATCTGGCTGAAGTAGGACTTCTGCTCTGGGTGTGCTACTTTGCCCTAGAGCTGAAAGGCACAACGTGCAGGCTTCTTTCCAAAGGGCGAGTTGGGCCCCACAGCATCTTGCTTCCAGCTCTTTGGGAAGCTAAGAAACAACTCGCTCTGCACAGTGCTCTTACAGCCTACCGGGAACATGTCTTCCAAAGGCCTGTGAAACGCAGTTTCTTTGCAGGCCTGATCTGGCTGAAGTAGGACTTCTGCTCTGGGTGTGCTACTTCGCCCTAGAGCTGAAAGGCAGAACGTGCAGGCTTCTTTCCAAAGGGCGAGTTGGGCAACACAGCATCTTGCTTCCAGCTCTTTGGGAAGCTAAGAAACAACTCGCTCTGCACAGTGCTCTTACAGCCTACCGGGAACATCTCTTCCAAAGGCCTGTGAAACGCAGTTTCTTTGCAGGCCTGATCTGGCTGAAGTAGGACTTCTGCTCTGGGTGTGCTACTTTGCCCTAGAGCTGAAAGGCACAACGTGCAGGCTTCTTTCCAAAGGGCGAGTTGGGCCCCACAGCATCTTGCTTCCAGCTCTTTGCGAAGCTAAGAAACAACTCGCTCTGCACAGTGCTCTTACAGCCTACCGGGAACATGTCTTCCAAAGGCCTGTGAAACGCAGTTTCTTTGCAGGCCTGATCTGGCTGAAGTAGGACTTCTGCTCTGGGTGTGCTACTTTGCCCTAGAGCTGAAAGGCACAATGTGCAGGCTTCTTTCCAAAGGGCGAGTTGGGCCCCACAGCATCTTGCTTCCAGCTCTTTCGGAAGCTAAGAAACAACTCGCTCTGCACAGTGCTCTTACAGCCTACCGGGAACATGTCTTCCAAAGGCCTGTGAAACGCAGTTTCTTTGCAGGCCTGATCTGGCTGAAGTAGGACTTCTGCTCTGGGTGTGCTACTTTGCCCTAGAGCTGAAAGGCACAACGTGCAGGCTTCTTTCCAAAGGGCGAGTTGGGCCCCACAGCATCTTGCTTCCAGCTCTTTGGGAAGCTAAGAAACAACTCGCTCTGCACAGTGCTCTTAAAGCCTAGTGGGACCATCTCTTCCAAAGGCCTGTGAAACGCAGTTTCTTTGCAGGCCTGATCTGGCTGAAGTAGGACTTCTGCTCTGGGTGTGCTACTTTGCCCTAGAGCTGAAAGGCACAACGTGCAGGCTTCTTTCCAAAGGGCGAGTTGGGCCCCACAGCATCTTGCTTCCAGCTCTTTGGGAAGCTAAGAAACAACTCGCTCTGCACAGTGCTCTTACAGCCTACCGGGAACATGTCTTCCAAAGGCCTGTGAAACGCAGTTTCTTTGCAGGCCTGATCTGGCTGAAGTAGGACTTCTGCTCTGGGTGTGCTACTTTGCCCTAGAGCTGAAAGGCACAACGTGCAGGCTTCTTTCCAAAGGGCGAGTTGGGCCCCACAGCATCTTGCTTCCAGCTCTTTGGGAAGCTAAGAAACAACTCGCTCTGCACAGTGCTCTTAAAGCCTAGTGGGACCATCTCTTCCAAAGGCCTGTGAAACGCAGTTTCTTTGCAGGCCTGATCTGGCTGAAGTAGGACTTCTGCTCTGGGTGTGCTACTTTGCCCTAGAGCTGAAAGGCACAACGTGCAGGCTTCTTTCCAAAGGGCGAGTTGGGCCCCACAGCATCTTGCTTCCAGCTCTTTGGGAAGCTAAGTAACAACTCGCTCTGCACAGTGCTCTTACAGCCTACGGGGAACATGTCTTCCAAAGGCCTGTGAAACGCAGTTTCTTTGCAGGCCTGATCTGGCTGAAGTAGGACTTCTGCTCTGGGTGTGCTACTTTGCCCTAGAGCTGAAAGGCACAACGTGCAGGCTTCTTTCCAAAGGGCGAGTTGGGCCCCACAGCATCTTGCTTCCAGCTCTTTGGGAAGCTAAGTAACAACTCGCTCTGCACAGTGCTCTTACAGCCTACGGGGAACATGTCTTCCAAAGGCCTGTGAAACGCAGTTTCTTTGCAGGCCTGATCTGGCTGAAGTAGGACTTCTGCTCTGGGTGTGCTACTTTGCCCTAGAGCTGAAAGGCACAACGTGCAGGCTTCTTTCCAAAGGGCGAGTTGGGCCCCACAGCATCTTGCTTCCAGCTCTTTGGGAAGCTAAGAAACAACTCGCTCTGCACAGTGCTCTTACAGCCTACGGGGAACATTTCTTCCAAAGGCCTTTGAAACGCTGTTTCTTTGCAGGCCTGATCTGGCTGAAGTAGGACTTCTGCTCTGGGTGTGCTACTTTGCCCTAGAGCTGAAAGGCACAACGTGCAGGCTTCTTTCCAAAGGGCGAGTTGGGCCCCACAGCATCTTGCTTCCAGCTCTTTGGGAAGCTAAGAAACAACTCGCTCTGCACAGTGCTCTTACAGCCTACCGGGAACATGTCTTCCAAAGGCCTGTGAAACGCAGTTTCTTTGCAGGCCTGATCTGGCTGAAGTAGGACTTCTGCTCTGGGTGTGCTACTTTGCCCTAGAGCTGAAAGGCAGAACGTGCAGGATTCTTTCCAAAGGGCGAGTTGGGCCCAACAGCATCTTGCTTCCAGCTCTTTGGGAAGCTAAGAAACAACTCGCTCTGCACAGTGCTCTTACAGCCTATTGGGAACAGGTCTTCCAAAGGCCTGTGAAACGCAGTTTCTGTGCAGGCGTGATCTGGCTGAAGTAAGACTTCTGCTCTGGGTGTGCTACTTTGCCCTAGAGCTGAAAGGCACAACGTGCAGGCTTCTTTCCAAAGGGCGAGTTGGCCCCCACAGCATCTTGCTTCCAGCTCTTTGGGAAGCTAAGAAACAACTCGCTCTGCACAGTGCTCTTACAGCCTACGGGGAACATCTCTTCCAAAGGCCTGTGAAACGCAGTTTCTTTGCAGGCCTGATCTGGCTGAAGTAGGACTTCTGCTCTGGGTGTGCTACTTTGCCCTAGAGCTGAAAGGCACAACGTGCAGGCTTCTTTCCAAAGGGCGAGTTGGGCCCCACAGCATCTTGCTTCCAGCTCTTTGGGAAGCTAAGAAACAACTCGCTCTGCACAGTGCTCTTACAGCCTACCGGGAACATGTCTTCCAAAGGCCTGTGAAACGCAGTTTGTTTGCAGGCCTGATCTGGCTGAAGTAGGACTTCTGCTCTGGGTGTGCTACATTGCCCTAGAGCTGAAAGGCACAACGTGCAGGCTTCTTTCCAAAGGGCGAGTTGGGCCCCACAGCATCTTGCTTCCAGCTCTTTGCGAAGCTAAGAAACAACTCGCTCTGCACAGTGCTCTTACAGCCTACCGGGAACATGTCTTCCAAAGGCCTGTGAAACGCAGTTTCTTTGCAGGCCTGATCTGGCTGAAGTAGGACTTCTGCTCTGGGTGTGCTACTTTGCCCTAGAGCTGAAAGGCACAACGTGCAGGCTTCTTTCCAAAGGGCGAGTTGGGCCCCACAGCATCTTGCTTCCAGCTCTTTGGGAAGCTAAGAAACAACTCGCTCTGCACAGTGCTCTTACAGCCTACCGGGAACATGTCTTCCAAAGGCCTGTGAAACGCAGTTTCTTTGCAGGCCTGATCTGGCTGAAGTAGGACTTCTGCTCTGGGTGTGCTACTTTGCCCTAGAGCTGAAAGGCACAACGTGCAGGCTTCTTTCCAAAGGGCGAGTTGGGCCCCACAGCATCTTGCTTCCAGCTCTTTGGGAAGCTGAGAAACAACTCGCTCTGCACAGTGCTCTTACAGCCTACCGGGAACATGTCTTCCAAAGGCCTGTGAAACGCAGTTTCTTTGCAGGCCTGATCTGGCTGAAGTAGGACTTCTGCTCTGGGTGTGCTACTTTGCCCTAGAGCTGAAAGGCACAACGTGCAGGCTTCTTTCCAAAGGGCGAGTTGGGCCCCACAGCATCTTGCTTCCAGCTCTTTGGGAAGCTAAGAAACAACTCGCTCTGCACAGTGCTCTTACAGCCTACGGGGAACATGTCTTCCAAAGGCCTGTGAAACGCAGTTTCTTTGCAGGCCTGATCTGGCTGAAGTAGGACTTCTGCTCTGGGTGTGCTACTTTGCCCTAGAGCTGAAAGGCACAACGTGCAGGCTTCTTTCCAAAGGGCGAGTTGGGCCCCACAGCATCTTGCTTCCAGCTCCTTGCGAAGCTAAGAAACAACTCGCTCTGCACAGTGCTCTTACAGCCTAGTGGGAACATCTCTTCCAAAGGCCTGTGAAACGCAGTTTCTTTGCAGGCCTGATCTGGCTGAAGTAGGACTTCTGCTCTGGGTGTGCTACTTTGCCCTAGAGCTGAAAGGCACAACGTGCAGGCTTCTTTCCAAAGGGCGAGTTGGGCCCCACAGCATCTTGCTTCCAGCTCTTTGCGAAGCTAAGAAACAACTCGCTCTGCACAGTGCTCTTACAGCCTACCGGGAACATGTCTTCCAAAGGCCTGTGAAACGCAGTTTCTTTGCAGGCCTGATCTGGCTGAAGTAGGACTTCTGCTCTGGGTGTGCTACTTTGCCCTAGAGCTGAAAGGCACAACGTGCAGGCTTCTTTCCAAAGGGCGAGTTGGGCCCCACAGCATCTTGCTTCCAGCTCTTTGGGAAGCTAAGAAACAACTCGCTCTGCACAGTGCTCTTACAGCCTACCGGGAACATGTCTTCCAAAGGCCTGTGAAACGCAGATTCTTTGCAGGCCTGATCTGGCTGAAGTAGGACTTCTGCTCTGGGTGTGCTACTTTGCCCTAGAGCTGAAAGGCACAACGTGCAGGCTTCTTTCCAAAGGGCGAGTTGGGCCCCACAGCATCTTGCTTCCAGCTCTTTGGGAAGCTAAGAAACAACTCGCTCTGCACAGTGCTCTTACAGCCTACCGGGAACATGTCTTCCAAAGGCCTGTGAAACGCAGTTTCTTTGCAGGCCTGATCTGGCTGAAGTAGGACTTCTGCTCTGGATGTGCTACTTTGCCCTAGAGCTGAAAGGCACAACGTGCAGGCTTCTTTCCAAAGGGCGAGTTGGGCCCCACAGCATCTTGCTTCCAGCTCTTTGGGAAGCTAAGAAACAACTCGCTCTGCACAGTGCTCTTAAAGCCTAGTGGGACCATCTCTTCCAAAGGCCTGTGAAACGCAGTTTGTTTGCAGGCCTGATCTGGCTGAAGTAGGACTTCTGCTCTGGGTGTGCTACTTTGCCCTAGAGCTGAGAGGCACAACGTGCAGGCTTCTTTCCAAAGGGCGAGTTGGGCCCCACAGCATCTTGCTTCCAGCTCTTTGCGAAGCTAAGAAACAACTCGCTCTGCACAGTGCTCTTACAGCCTAGTTGGAACATCTCTTCCAAAGGCCTGTGAAACGCAGTTTCTTTGCAGGCCTGATCTGGCTGAAGTAGGACTTCTGCTCTGGGTGTGCTACTTTGCCCTAGAGCTGAAAGGCACAACGTGCAGGCTTCTTTCCAAAGGGCGAGTTGGGCCCCACAGCATCTTGCTTCCAGCTCTTTGGGAAGCTAAGAAACAACTCGCTCTGCACAGTGCTCTTACAGCCTACGGGGAACATCTCTTCCAAAGGCCTGTGAAACGCAATTTCTTTGCAGGCCTGATCTGGCTGAAGTAGGACTTCTGCTCTGGGTGTGCTACTTTGCCCTAGAGCTGAAAGGCACAACGTGCAGGCTTCTTTCCAAAGGGCGAGTTGGGCCCCACAGCATCTTGCTTCCAGCTCCGTGGGAAGCTAAGAAACAACTCGCTCTGCACAGTGCTCTTACAGCCTACCGGGAACATGTCTTCCAAAGGCCTGTGAAACGCAGTTTCTTTGCAGGCCTGATCTGGCTGAAGTAGGACTTCTGCTCTGGGTGTGCTACTTTGCCCTAGAGCTGAAAGGCACAACGTGCAGGCTTCTTTCCAAAGGGCGAGTTGGGCCCCACAGCATCTTGCTTCCAGCTCTTTGGGAAGCTAAGAAACAACTCGCTCTGCACAGTGCTCTTACAGCCTACCCGGAACATCTCTTCCAAAGGCCTGTGAAACGCAGTTTCTTTGCAGGCCTGATCTGGCTGAAGTAGGACTTCTGCTCTGGGTGTGCTACTTTGCCCTAGAGCTGAAAGGCACAACGTGCAGGCTTCTTTCCAAAGGGCGAGTTGGGCCCCACAGCATCTTGCTTCCAGCTCTTAGGGAAGCTAAGAAACAACTCGCTCTGCACAGTGCTCTTACAGCCTACCGGGAACATGTCTTCCAAAGGCCTGTGAAACGCAGTTTCTTTGCAGGCCTGATCTGGCTGAAGTAGGACTTCTGCTCTGGGTGTGCTACTTTGCCCTAGAGCTGAAAGGCACAACGTGCAGGCTTCTTTCCAAAGGGCGAGTTGGGCCCCACAGCATCTTGCTTCCAGCTCTTTGGGAAGCTAAGAAACAACTCGCTCTGCACAGTGCTCTTACAGCCTACCGGGAACATGTCTTCCAAAGGCCTGTGAAACGCAGTTTCTTTGCAGGCCTGATCTGGCTGAAGTAGGACTTCTGCTCTGGGTGTGCTACTTTGCCCTAGAGCTGAAAGGCACAACGTGCAGGCTTCTTTCCAAAGGGCGAGTTGGGCCCCACAGCATCTTGCTTCCAGCTCTTTGGGAAGCAAAGAAACAACTCGCTCTGCACAGTGCTCTTACAGCTTACCGGGAACATCTCTTCCAAAGGCCTGTGAAACGCAGTTTCTTTGCAGGCCTGATCTGGCTGAAGTAGGACTTCTGCTCTGGGTGTGCTACTTTGCCCTAGAGCTGAAAGGCACAACGTGCAGGCTTCTTTCCAAAGGGCGACTTCGGCCCCACAGCATCTTGCTTCCAGCTCTTTGGGAAGCTAAGAAACAACTCGCTCTGCACAGTGCTCTTACAGCCTACCGGGAACAAGTCTTCCAAAGGCCTGTGAAACGCATTTTCTTTGCAGGCCTGATCTGGCTGAAGTAGGACTTCTGCTCTGGGTGTGCTACTTTGCCCTAGAGCTGAAAGGCACAACGTGCAGGCTTCTTTCCAAAGGGCGAGTTCGGCCCCACAGCATCTTGCTTCCAGCTCTTTGGGAAGCTAAGAAACAACTCGCTCTGCACAGTGCTCTTACAGCCTACCCGGAACATCTCTTCCAAAGGCCTGTGAAACGCAGTTTCTTTGCAGGCCTGATCTGGCTGAAGTAGGACTTCTGCTCTGGGTGTGCTACTTTGCCCTAGAGCTGAAAGGCACAACGTGCAGGCTTCTTTCCAAAGGGCGAGTTGGGCCCCACAGCATCTTGCTTCCAGCTCTTTGCGAAGCTAAGAAACAACTCGCTCTGCACAGTGCTCTTACAGCCTACAGGGAACATGTCTTCCAAAGGCCTGTGAAACGCAGTTTCTTTGCAGGCCTGATCTGGCTGAAGTAGGACTTCTGCTCTGGGTGTGCTACTTTGCCCTAGAGCTGAAAGGCACAACGTGCAGGCTTCTTTCCAAAGGGCGAGTTGGGCCCCACAGCATCTTGCTTCCAGCTCTTTCGGAAGCTAAGAAACAACTCGCTCTGCACAGTGCTCTTACAGCCTACCGGGAACATGTCTTCCAAAGGCCTGTGAAACGCAGTTTCTTTGCAGGCCTGATCTGGCTGAAGTAGGACTTCTGCTCTGGGTGTGCTACTTTGCCCTAGAGCTGAAAGGCACAACGTGCAGGCTTCTTTCCAAAGGGCGAGTTGGGCAACACAGCATCTTGCTTCCAGCTCTTTGGGAAGCTAAGAAACAACTCGCTCTGCACAGTGCTCTTACAGCCTATTGGGAACATGTCTTCCAAAGGCCTGTGAAACGCAGTTTCTGTGCAGGCCTGATCTGGCTGAAGTAGGACTTCTGCTCTGGGTGTGCTACTTTGCCCTAGAGCTGAAAGGCACAACGTGCAGGCTTCTTTCCAAAGGGCGAGTTGGGCCCCACAGCATCTTGCTTCCAGCTCTTTCGGAAGCTAAGAAACAACTCGCTCTGCACAGTGCTCTTACTGCCTACGGGGAACATCTCTTCCAAAGGCCTGTGAAACGCAGTTTCTTTGCAGGCCTGATCTGGCTGAAGTAGGACTTCTGCTCTGGGTGTGCTACTTTGCCCAAGAGCTGAAAGGCACAACGTGCAGACTTCTTTCCAAAGGCGAGGTGGGCCCCACAGCATCTTGCTTCCAGCTCTTTGGGAAGCTAAGAAACAACTCGCTCTGCACAGTGCTCTTACAGCCTACCGGGAACATGTCTTCCAAAGGCCTGTGAAACGCAGTTTCTTTGCAGGCCTGATCTGGCTGAAGTAGGACTTCTGCTCTGGGTGTGCTACTTTGCCCTAGAGCTGAAACGCACAACGTGCAGGCTTCTTTCCAAAGGGCGAGTTGGGCCCCACAGCATCTTGCTTCCAGCTCTTTGCGAAGCTAAGAAACAACTCGCTCTGCACAGTGCTCTTACAGCCTACCGGGAACATGTCTTCCAAAGGCCTGTGAAACGCAGTTTCTTTGCAGGCCTGATCTGGCTGAAGTAGGACTTCTGCTCTGGGTGTGCTACTTCGCCCTAGAGCTGAAAGGCACAACGTTCAGGCTTCTTTCCAAAGGGCGAGTTGGGCCCCACAGCATCTTGCTTCCAGCTCTTTGGGAAGCTAAGAAACAACTCGCTCTGCACAGTGCTCTTACAGCCTACCGGGAACATCTCTTCCAAAGGCCTGTGAAACGCAGTTTCTTTGCAGGCCTGATCTGGCTGAAGTAGGACTTCTGCTCTGGGTGTGCTACTTTGCCCTAGAGCTGAAAGGCACAACGTGCAGGCTTCTTTCCAAAGGGCGAGTTGGGCCCCACAGCATCTTGCTTCCAGCTCTTTGGGAAGCTAAGAAACAACTCGCTCTGCACAGTGCTCTTACAGCCTACGGGGAACATCTCTTCCAAAGGCCTGTGAAACGCAGTTTCTTTGCAGGCCTGATCTGGCTGAAGTAGGACTTCTGCTCTGGGTGTGCTACTTTGCCCTAGAGCTGAAAGGCACAACGTGCAGGCTTCTTTCCAAAGGGCGAGTTGGGCCCCACAGCATCTTGCTTCCAGCTCTTTGCGAAGCTAAGAAACAACTCGCTCTGCACAGTGCTCTTACAGCCTACCGGGAACATGTCTTCCAAAGGCCTGTGAAACGCAGTTTCTTTGCAGGCCTGATCTGGCTGAAGTAGGACTTCTGCTCTGGGTGTGCTACTTTGCCCTAGAGCTGAAAGGCACAACGTGCAGGCTTCTTTCCAAAGGGCGAGTTGGGCCCCACAGCATCTTGCTTCCAGCTCTTTCGGAAGCTAAGAAACAACTCGCTCTGCACAGTGCTCTTACAGCCTACCGGGAACATGTCTTCCAAAGGCCTGTGAAACGCAGTTTCTTTGCAGGCCTGATCTGGCTGAAGT
This sequence comes from Equus caballus, assembly GCF_041296265.1. Classification (NCBI taxonomy): domain Eukaryota; kingdom Metazoa; phylum Chordata; class Mammalia; order Perissodactyla; family Equidae; genus Equus; species Equus caballus. The sequence goes on from NC_091687.1 coordinate 27,110,937, forward strand.
AGGACTTCTGCTCTGGGTGTGCTACTTTGCCCTAGAGCTGAAAGGCACAACGTGCAGGCTTCTTTCCAAAGGGCGAGTTGGGCCCCACAGCATCTTGCTTCCAGCTCTTTGGGAAGCTAAGAAACAACTCGCTCTGCACAGTGCTCTTAAAGCCTAGTGGGACCATCTCTTCCAAAGGCCTGTGAAACGCAGTTTCTTTGCAGGCCTGATCTGGCTGAAGTAGGACTTCTGCTCTGGGTGTGCTACTTTGCCCTAGAGCTGAAAGGCACAACGTGCAGGCTTCTTTCCAAAGGGCGAGTTGGGCCCCACAGCATCTTGCTTCCAGCTCTTTGGGAAGCTAAGAAACAACTCGCTCTGCACAGTGCTCTTACAGCCTACCGGGAACATGTCTTCCAAAGGCCTGTGAAACGCAGTTTCTTTGCAGGCCTGATCTGGCTGAAGTAGGACTTCTGCTCTGGGTGTGCTACTTTGCCCTAGAGCTGAAAGGCACAACGTGCAGGCTTCTTTCCAAAGGGCGAGTTGGGCCCCACAGCATCTTGCTTCCAGCTCTTTGGGAAGCTAAGAAACAACTCGCTCTGCACAGTGCTCTTACAGCCTACCCGGAACATCTCTTCCAAAGGCCTGTGAAACGCAGTTTCTTTGCAGGCCTGATCTGGCTGAAGTAGGACTTCTGCTCTGGGTGTGCTACTTTGCCCTAGAGCTGAAAGGCACAACGTGCAGGCTTCTTTCCAAAGGGCGAGTTGGGCCCCACAGCATCTTGCTTCCAGCTCTTAGGGAAGCTAAGAAACAACTCGCTCTGCACAGTGCTCTTACAGCCTACCGGGAACATGTCTTCCAAAGGCCTGTGAAACGCAGTTTCTTTGCAGGCCTGATCTGGCTGAAGTAGGACTTCTGCTCTGGGTGTGCTACTTTGCCCTAGAGCTGAAAGGCACAACGTGCAGGCTTCTTTCCAAAGGGCGAGTTGGGCCCCACAGCATCTTGCTTCCAGCTCTTTGGGAAGCTAAGAAACAACTCGCTCTGCACAGTGCTCTTACAGCCTATTGGGAACATGTCTTCCAAAGGCCTGTGAAACGCAGTTTCTTTGCAGGCCTGATCTGGCTGAAGTAAGACTTCTGCTCTGGGTGTGCTACTTTGCCCTAGAGCTGAAAGGCACAACGTGCAGGCTTCTTTCCAAAGGGCGAGTTGGGCCCCACAGCATCTTGCTTCCAGCTCTTTGGGAAGCTAAGAAACAACTCGCTCTGCACAGTGCTCTTACAGCCTACGGGGAACATCTCTTCCAAAGGCCTGTGAAACGCAGTTTCTTTGCAGGCCTGATCTGGCTGAAGTAGGACTTCTGCTCTGGGTGTGCTACTTTGCCCTAGAGCTGAAAGGCACAACGTGCAGGCTTCTTTCCAAAGGCGAGTTGGGCCCCACAGCATCTTGCTTCCAGCTCTTTGGGAAGCTAAGAAACAACTCGCTCTGCACAGTGCTCTTACAGCCTACCGGGAACATGTCTTCCAAAGGCCTGTGAAACGCAGTTTCTTTGCAGGCCTGATCTGGCTGAAGTAGGACTTCTGCTCTGGGTGTGCTACTTTGCCCTAGAGCTGAAAGGCACAACGTGCAGGCTTCTTTCCAAAGGGCGAGTTGGGCCCCACAGCATCTTGCTTCCAGCTCTTTGGGAAGCTAAGAAACAACTCGCTCTGCACAGTGCTCTTACAGCCTACCGGGAACATGTCTTCCAAAGGCCTGTGAAACGCAGTTTCTTTGCAGGCCTGATCTGGCTGAAGTAGGACTTCTGCTCTGGGTGTGCTACTTTGCCCTAGAGCTGAAAGGCACAACGTGCAGGCTTCTTTCCAAAGGGCGAGTTGGGCCCCACAGCATCTTGCTTCCAGCTCTTTGGGAAGCAAAGAAACAACTCGCTCTGCACAGTGCTCTTACAGCTTACCGGGAACATCTCTTCCAAAGGCCTGTGAAACGCAGTTTCTTTGCAGGCCTGATCTGGCTGAAGTAGGACTTCTGCTCTGGGTGTGCTACTTTGCCCTAGAGCTGAAAGGCACAACGTGCAGGCTTCTTTCCAAAGGGCGAGTTCGGCCCCACAGCATCTTGCTTCCAGCTCTTTGGGAAGCTAAGAAACAACTCGCTCTGCACAGTGCTCTTACAGCCTACCGGGAACAAGTCTTCCAAAGGCCTGTGAAACGCATTTTCTTTGCAGGCCTGATCTGGCTGAAGTAGGACTTCTGCTCTGGGTGTGCTACTTTGCCCTAGAGCTGAAAGGCACAACGTGCAGGCTTCTTTCCAAAGGGCGAGTTCGGCCACACAGCATCTTGCTTCCAGCTCTTTGGGAAGCTAAGAAACAACTCGCTCTGCACAGTGCTCTTACAGCCTACCCGGAACATCTCTTCCAAAGGCCTGTGAAACGCAGTTTCTTTGCAGGCCTGATCTGGCTGAAGTAGGACTTCTGCTCTGGGTGTGCTACTTTGCCCTAGAGCTGAAAGGCACAACGTGCAGGCTTCTTTCCAAAGGGCGAGTTGGGCCCCACAGCATCTTGCTTCCAGCTCTTTGGGAAGCTAAGAAACAACTCGCTCTGCACAGTGCTCTTACAGCCTACCGGGAACATGTCTTCCAAAGGCCTGTGAAACGCAGTTTCTTTGCAGGCCTGATCTGGCTGAAGTAGGACTTCTGCTCTGGGTGTGCTACTTTGCCCTAGAGCTGAAAGGCACAACGTGCAGGCTTCTTTCCAAAGGGCGAGTTGGGCCCCACAGCATCTTGCTTCCAGCTCTTTGGGAAGCTAAGAAACAACTCGCTCTGCACAGTGCTCTTACAGCCTACCGGGAACATGTCTTCCAAAGGCCTGTGAAACGCAGTTTCTTTGCAGGCCTGATCTGGCTGAAGTAGGACTTCTGCTCTGGGTGTGCTACTTTGCCCTAGAGCTGAAAGGCAGAACGTGCAGGCTTCTTTCCAAAGGGCGAGTTGGGCAACACAGCATCTTGCTTCCAGCTCTTTGGGAAGCTAAGAAACAACTCGCTCTGCACAGTGCTCTTACAGCCTATTGGGAACATGTCTTCCAAAGGCCTGTGAAACGCAGTTTCTGTGCAGGCCTGATCTGGCTGAAGTAGGACTTCTGCTCTGGGTGTGCTACTTTGCCCTAGAGCTGAAAGGCACAACGTGCAGGCTTCTTTCCAAAGGGCGAGTTGGGCCCCACAGCATCTTGCTTCCAGCTCTTTCGGAAGCTAAGAAACAACTCGCTCTGCACAGTGCTCTTACTGCCTACGGGGAACATCTCTTCCAAAGGCCTGTGAAACGCAGTTTCTTTGCAGGCCTGATCTGGCTGAAGTAGGACTTCTGCTCTGGGTGTGCTACTTTGCCCAAGAGCTGAAAGGCACAACGTGCAGGCTTCTTTCCAAAGGCGAGGTGGGCCCCACAGCATCTTGCTTCCAGCTCTTTGGGAAGCTAAGAAACAACTCGCTCTGCACAGTGCTCTTACAGCCTACCGGGAACATGTCTTCCAAAGGCCTGTGAAACGCAGTTTCTTTGCAGGCCTGATCTGGCTGAAGTAGGACTTCTGCTCTGGGTGTGCTACTTTGCCCTAGAGCTGAAAGGCACAACGTGCAGGCTTCTTTCCAAAGGGCGAGTTGGGCCCCACAGCATCTTGCTTCCAGCTCTTTGGGAAGCTAAGAAACAACTCGCTCTGCACAGTGCTCTTACAGCCTACCGGGAACATGTCTTCCAAAGGCCTGTGAAACGCAGTTTCTTTGCAGGCCTGATCTGGCTGAAGTAGGACTTCTGCTCTGGGTGTGCTACTTCGCCCTAGAGCTGAAAGGCACAACGTTCAGGCTTCTTTCCAAAGGGCGAGTTGGGCCCCACAGCATCTTGCTTCCAGCTCTTTGGGAAGCTAAGAAACAACTCGCTCTGCACAGTGCTCTTACAGCCTACCGGGAACATCTCTTCCAAAGGCCTGTGAAACGCAGTTTCTTTGCAGGCCTGATCTGGCTGAAGTAGGACTTCTGCTCTGGGTGTGCTACTTTGCCCTAGAGCTGAAAGGCACAATGTGCAGGCTTCTTTCCAAAGGGCGAGTTGGGCCCCACAGCATTTGCTTCCAGCTCTTTGGGAAGCTAAGAAACAACTCGCTCTGCACAGTGCTCTTACAGCCTACCGGGAACATCTCTTCCAAAGGCCTGTGAAACGCAGTTTCTTTGCAGGCCTGATCTGGCTGAAGTAGGACTTCTGCTCTGGGTGTGCTACTTTGCCCTAGAGCTGAAAGGCACAACGTGCAGGCTTCTTTCCAAAGGGCGAGTTGGGCCCCACAGCATCTTGCTTCCAGCTCTTTGCGAAGCTAAGAAACAACTCGCTCTGCACAGTGCTCTTACAGCCTACCGGGAACATGTCTTCCAAAGGCCTGTGAAACGCAGTTTCTTTGCAGGCCTGATCTGGCTGAAGTAGGACTTCTGCTCTGGGTGTGCTACTTTGCCCTAGAGCTGAAAGGCACAACGTGCAGGCTTCTTTCCAAAGGGCGAGTTGGGCCCCACAGCATCTTGCTTCCAGCTCTTTCGGAAGCTAAGAAACAACTCGCTCTGCACAGTGCTCTTACAGCCTACCGGGAACATGTCTTCCAAAGGCCTGTGAAACGCAGTTTCTTTGCAGGCCTGATCTGGCTGAAGTAGGACTTCTGCTCTGGGTGTGCTACTTTGCCCTAGAGCTGAAAGGCACAACGTGCAGGCTTCTTTCCAAAGGGCGAGTTGGGCCCCACAGCATCTTGCTTCCAGCTCTTTGGGAAGCTAAGAAACAACTCGCTCTGCACAGTGCTCTTAAAGCCTAGTGGGACCATCTCTTCCAAAGGCCTGTGAAACGCAGTTTCTTTGCAGGCCTGATCTGGCTGAAGTAGGACTTCTGCTCTGGGTGTGCTACTTTGCCCTAGAGCTGAAAGGCACAACGTGCAGGCTTCTTTCCAAAGGGCGAGTTGGGCCCCACAGCATCTTGCTTCCAGCTCTTTGGGAAGCTAAGAAACAACTCGCTCTGCACAGTGCTCTTACAGCCTACCGGGAACATGTCTTCCAAAGGCCTGTGAAACGCAGTTTCTTTGCAGGCCTGATCTGGCTGAAGTAGGACTTCTGCTCTGGGTGTGCTACTTTGCCCTAGAGCTGAAAGGCACAACGTGCAGGCTTCTTTCCAAAGGGCGAGTTGGGCCCCACAGCATCTTGCTTCCAGCTCTTTGGGAAGCTAAGAAACAACTCGCTCTGCACAGTGCTCTTACAGCCTACCGGGAACATGTCTTCCAAAGGCCTGTGAAACGCAGTTTCTTTGCAGGCCTGATCTGGCTGAAGTAGGACTTCTGCTCTGGGTGTGCTACTTTGCCCTAGAGCTGAAAGGCACAACGTGCAGGCTTCTTTCCAAAGGGCGAGTTGGGCCCCACAGCATCTTGCTTCCAGCTCTTTGGGAAGCTAAGAAACAACTCGCTCTGCACAGTGCTCTTACAGCCTACGGGGAACATTTCTTCCAAAGGCCTTTGAAACGCTGTTTCTTTGCAGGCCTGATCTGGCTGAAGTAGGACTTCTGCTCTGGGTGTGCTACTTTGCCCTAGAGCTGAAAGGCACAACGTGCAGGCTTCTTTCCAAAGGGCGAGTTGGGCCCCACAGCATCTTGCTTCCAGCTCTTTGGGAAGCTAAGAAACAACTCGCTCTGCACAGTGCTCTTACAGCCTAGTGGGAACATGTCTTCCAAAGGCCTGTGAAACGCAGTTTCTTTGCAGGCCTGATCTGGCTGAAGTAGGACTTCTGCTCTGGGTGTGCTACTTTGCCCTAGAGCTGAAAGGCACAACGTGCAGGCTTCTTTCCAAAGGGCGAGTTGGGCCCCACAGCATCTTGCTTCCAGCTCTTTGGGAAGCTAAGAAACAACTCGCTCTGCACAGTGCTCTTACAGCCTACCGGGAACATGTCTTCCAAAGGCCTGTGAAACGCAGTTTCTTTGCAGGCCTGATCTGGCTGAAGTAGGACTTCTGCTCTGGGTGTGCTACTTTGCCCTAGAGCTGAAAGGCACAACGTGCAGGCTTCTTTCCAAAGGGCGAGTTGGGCCCCACAGCATCTTGCTTCCAGCTCTTTGGGAAGCTAAGAAACAACTCGCTCTGCACAGTGCTCTTACAGCCTACCGGGAACATGTCTTCCAAAGGCCTGTGAAACGCAGTTTCTTTGCAGGCCTGATCTGGCTGAAGTAGGACTTCTGCTCTGGGTGTGCTACTTTGCCCTAGAGCTGAAAGGCACAACGTGCAGGCTTCTTTCCAAAGGGCGAGTTGGGCCCCACAGCATCTTGCTTCCAGCTCTTTGGGAAGCTAAGAAACAACTCGCTCTGCACAGTGCTCTTACAGCCTATTGGTAACATGTCTTCCAAAGGCCTGTGAAACGCAGTTTCTTTGCAGGCCTGATCTGGCTGAAGTAAGACTTCTGCTCTGGGTGTGCTACTTTGCCCTAGAGCTGAAAGGCACAACGTGCAGGCTTCTTTCCAAAGGGCGAGTTGGGCCCCACAGCATCTTGCTTCCAACTCTTTGGGAAGCTAAGAAACAACTCGCTCTGCACAGTGCTCTTACTGCCCACGGGGAACATCTCTTCCAAAGGCCTGTGAAACGCAGTTTCTTTGCAGGCCTGATCTGGCTGAAGTAGGACTTCTGCTCTGGGTGTGCTACTTTGCCCTAGAGCTGAAAGGCACAACGTGCAGGCTTCTTTCCAAAGGCGAGTTGGGCCCCACAGCATCTTGCTTCCAGCTCTTTGGGAAGCTAAGAAACAACTCGCTCTGCACCGTGCTCTTACAGCCTACCGGGAACATGTCTTCCAAAGGCCTGTGAAACGCAGTTTCTTTGCAGGCCTGATCTGGCTGAAGTAGGACTTCTGCTCTGGGTGTGCTACTTTGCCCTAGAGCTGAAAGGCACAACGTGCAGGCTTCTTTCCAAAGGGCGAGTTGGGCCCCACAGCATCTTGCTTCCAGCTCTTTGGGAAGCTAAGAAACAACTCGCTCTGCACAGTGCTCTTACAGCCTACCGGGAACATGTCTTCCAAAGGCCTGTGAAACGCAGTTTCTTTGCAGGCCTGATCTGGCTGAAGTAGGACTTCTGCTCTGGGTGTGCTACTTTGCCCTAGAGCTGAAAGGCACAACGTGCAGGCTTCTTTCCAAAGGGCGAGTTGGGCCCCACAGCATCTTGCTTCCAGCTCTTTGGGAAGCTAAGAAACAACTCGCTCTGCACAGTGCTCTTACAGCCTACCGGGAACATGTCTTCCAAAGGCCTGTGAAACGCAGTTTCTTTGCAGGCCTGATCTGGCTGAAGTAGGACTTCTGCTCTGGGTGTGCTACTTTGCCCTAGAGCTGAAAGGCACAACGTGCAGGCTTCTTTCCAAAGGGCGAGTTGGGCCCCACAGCATCTTGCTTCCAGCTCTTTGGGAAGCTAAGAAACAACTCGCTCTCCACAGTGCTCTTACAGCCTACCGGGAACATGTCTTCCAAAGGCCTGTGAAACGTAGTTTCTTTGCAGGCCTGATCTGGCTGAAGTAGGACTTCTGCTCTGGGTGTGCTACTTTGCCCTAGAGCTGAAAGGCACAACGTGCAGGCTTCTTTCCAAAGGGCGAGTTGGGCCCCACAGCATCTTGCTTCCAGCTCTTTGGGAAGCTAAGAAACAACTCGCTCTGCACAGTGCTCTTACAGCCTACCGGGAACATGTCTTCCAAAGGCCTGTGAAACGCAGTTTCTTTGCAGGCCTGATCTGGCTGAAGTAGGACTTCTGCTCTGGGTGTGCTACTTTGCCCTAGAGCTGAAAGGCACAACGTGCAGGCTTCTTTCCAAAGGGCGAGTTGGGCCCCACAGCATCTTGCTTCCAGCTCTTTGGGAAGCTAAGAAACAACTCGCTCTGCACAGTGCTCTTACAGCCTAGAGGGAGCATCTCTTCCAAAGGCCTGTGAAACGCAGTTTCTTTGCAGGCCTGATCTGGCTGAAGTAGGACTTCTGCTCTGGGTGTGCTACTTTGCCCTAGAGCTGAAAGGCACAACGTGCAGGCTTCTTTCCAAAGGGCGAGTTGGGCCCCACAGCATCTTGCTTCCAGCTCTTTGCGAAGCTAAGAAACAACTCGCTCTGCACAGTGCTCTTACAGCCTAGTTGGAACATCTCTTCCAAAGGCCTGAGAAACGCAGTTTCTTTGCAGGCCTGATCTGGCTGAAGTAGGACTTCTGCTCTGGGTGTGCTACTTTGCCCTAGAGCTGAAAGGCACAACGTGCAGGCTTCTTTCCAAAGGGCGAGTTGGGCCCCACAGCATCTTGCTTCCAGCTCTTTGGGAAGCTAAGAAACAACTCGCTCTGCACAGTGCTCTTACAGCCTACCGGGAACATCTATTCCAAAGGCCTGTGAAACGCAGATTCTTTGCAGGCCTGATCTGGCTGAAGTAGGACTTCTGCTCTGGGTGTGCTACTTTGCCCTAGAGCTGAAAGGCACAACGTGCAGGCTTCTTTCCAAAGGGCGAGTTGGGCCCCACAGCATCTTGCTTCCAGCTCTTTGGGAAGCTAAGAAACAACTCGCTCTGCACAGTGCTCTTACAGCCTACCGGGAACATGTCTTCCAAAGGCCTGTGAAACGCAGTTTCTTTGCAGGCCTGATCTGGCTGAAGTAGGACTTCTGCTCTGGGTGTGCTACTTTGCCCTAGAGCTGAAAGGCACAACGTGCAGGCTTCTTTCCAAAGGGCGAGTTGGGCCCCACAGCATCTTGCTTCCAGCTCTTTGGGAAGCTAAGAAACAACTCGCTCTGCACAGTGCTCTTACAGCCTACCCGGAACATCTCTTCCAAAGGCCTGTGAAACGCAGTTTCTTTGCAGGCCTGATCTGGCTGAAGTAGGACTTCTGCTCTGGGTGTGCTACTTTGCCCTAGAGCTGAAAGGCACAACGTGCAGGCTTCTTTCCAAAGGGCGAGTTGGGCCCCACAGCATCTTGCTTCCAGCTCTTAGGGAAGCTAAGAAACAACTCGCTCTGCACAGTGCTCTTACAGCCTACCGGGAACATGTCTTCCAAAGGCCTGTGAAACGCAGTTTCTTTGCAGGCCTGATCTGGCTGAAGTAGGACTTCTGCTCTGGGTGTGCTACTTTGCCCTAGAGCTGAAAGGCACAACGTGCAGGCTTCTTTCCAAAGGGCGAGTTGGGCCCCACAGCATCTTGCTTCCAGCTCTTTGGGAAGCTAAGAAACAACTCGCTCTGCACAGTGCTCTTACAGCCTACCGGGAACATGTCTTCCAAAGGCCTGTGAAACGCAGTTTCTTTGCAGGCCTGATCTGGCTGAAGTAAGACTTCTGCTCTGGGTGTGCTACTTTGCCCTAGAGCTGAAAGGCACAACGTGCAGGCTTCTTTCCAAAGGGCGAGTTGGGCCCCACAGCATCTTGCTTCCAGCTCTTTGGGAAGCTAAGAAACAACTCGCTCTGCACAGTGCTCTTACAGCCTACGGGGAACATCTCTTCCAAAGGCCTGTGAAACGCAGTTTCTTTGCAGGCCTGATCTGGCTGAAGTAGGACTTCTGCTCTGGGTGTGCTACTTTGCCCTAGAGCTGAAAGGCACAACGTGCAGGCTTCTTTCCAAAGGCGAGTTGGGCCCCACAGCATCTTGCTTCCAGGTCTTTGGGAAGCTAAGAAACAACTCGCTCTGCACAGTGCTCTTACAGCCTACCGGGAACATGTCTTCCAAAGGCCTGTGAAACGCAGTTTCTTTGCAGGCCTGATCTGGCTGAAGTAGGACTTCTGCTCTGGGTGTGCTACTTTGCCCTAGAGCTGAAAGGCACAACGTGCAGGCTTCTTTCCAAAGGGCGAGTTGGGCCCCACAGCATCTTGCTTCCAGCTCTTTGGGAAGCTAAGAAACAACTCGCTCTGCACAGTGCTCTTACAGCCTACCGGGAACATGTCTTCCAAAGGCCTGTGAAACGCAGTTTCTTTGCAGGCCTGATCTGGCTGAAGTAGGACTTCTGCTCTGGGTGTGCTACTTTGCCCTAGAGCTGAAAGGCACAACGTGCAGGCTTCTTTCCAAAGGGCGAGTTGGGCCCCACAGCATCTTGCTTCCAGCTCTTTGGGAAGCAAAGAAACAACTCGCTCTGCACAGTGCTCTTACAGCTTACCGGGAACATCTCTTCCAAAGGCCTGTGAAACGCAGTTTCTTTGCAGGCCTGATCTGGCTGAAGTAGGACTTCTGCTCTGGGTGTGCTACTTTGCCCTAGAGCTGAAAGGCACAACGTGCAGGCTTCTTTCCAAAGGGCGAGTTCGGCCCCACAGCATCTTGCTTCCAGCTCTTTGGGAAGCTAAGAAACAACTCGCTCTGCACAGTGCTCTTACAGCCTACCGGGAACATCTCTTCCAAAGGCCTGTGAAACGCATTTTCTTTGCAGGCCTGATCTGGCTGAAGTAGGACTTCTGCTCTGGGTGTGCTACTTTGCCCTAGAGCTGAAAGGCACAACGTGCAGGCTTTTTTCCAAAGGGCGAGTTCGGCCCCACAGCATCTTGCTTCCAGCTCTTTGGGAAGCTAAGAAACAACTCGCTCTGCACAGTGCTCTTACAGCCTACCCGGAACATCTCTTCCAAAGGCCTGTGAAACGCAGTTTCTTTGCAGGCCTGATCTGGCTGAAGTAGGACTTCTGCTCTGGGTGTGCTACTTTGCCCTAGAGCTGAAAGGCACAACGTGCAGGCTTCTTTCCAAAGGGCGAGTTGGGCCCCACAGCATCTTGCTTCCAGCTCTTTGCGAAGCTAAGAAACAACTCGCTCTGCACAGTGCTCTTACAGCCTACCGGGAACATGTCTTCCAAAGGCCTGTGAAACGCAGTTTCTTTGCAGGCCTGATCTGGCTGAAGTAGGACTTCTGCTCTGGGTGTGCTACTTTGCCCTAGAGCTGAAAGGCACAACGTGCAGGCTTCTTTCCAAAGGGCGAGTTGGGCCCCACAGCATCTTGCTTCCAGCTCTTTGGGAAGCTAAGAAACAACTCGCTCTGCACAGTGCTCTTACAGCCTAGGGGGAACATCTCTTCCAAAGGCCTGTGAAACGCAGTTTCTTTGCAGGCCTGATCTGGCTGAAGTAGGACTTCTGCTCTGGGTGTGCTACTTTGCCCTAGAGCTGAAAGGCAGAACGTGCAGGCTTCTTTCCAAAGGGCGAGTTGGGCAACACAGCATCTTGCTTCCAGCTCTTTGGGAAGCTAAGAAACAACTCGCTCTGCACAGTGCTCTTACAGCCTATTGGGAACATGTCTTCCAAAGGCCTGTGAAACGCAGTTTCTGTGCAGGCCTGATCTGGCTGAAGTAGGACTTCTGCTCTGGGTGTGCTACTTTGCCCTAGAGCTGAAAGGCACAACGTGCAGGCTTCTTTCCAAAGGGCGAGTTGGGCCCCACAGCATCTTGCTTCCAGCTCTTTCGGAAGCTAAGAAACAACTCGCTCTGCACAGTGCTCTTACTGCCTACGGGGAACATCTCTTCCAAAGGCCTGTGAAACGCAGTTTCTTTGCAGGCCTGATCTGGCTGAAGTAGGACTTCTGCTCTGGGTGTGCTACTTTGCCCAAGAGCTGAAAGGCACAACGTGCAGGCTTCTTTCCAAAGGCGAGGTGGGCCCCACAGCATCTTGCTTCCAGCTCTTTGGGAAGCTAAGAAACAACTCGCTCTGCACAGTGCTCTTACAGCCTACCGGGAACATGTCTTCCAAAGGCCTGTGAAACGCAGTTTCTTTGCAGGCCTGATCTGGCTGAAGTAGGACTTCTGCTCTGGGTGTGCTACTTTGCCCTAGAGCTGAAACGCACAACGTGCAGGCTTCTTTCCAAAGGGCGAGTTGGGCCCCACAGCATCTTGCTTCCAGCTCTTTGCGAAGCTAAGAAACAACTCGCTCTGCACAGTGCTCTTACAGCCTACCGGGAACATGTCTTCCAAAGGCCTGTGAAACGCAGTTTCTTTGCAGGCCTGATCTGGCTGAAGTAGGACTTCTGCTCTGGGTGTGCTACTTCGCCCTAGAGCTGAAAGGCACAACGTTCAGGCTTCTTTCCAAAGGGCGAGTTGGGCCCCACAGCATCTTGCTTCCAGCTCTTTGGGAAGCTAAGAAACAACTCGCTCTGCACAGTGCTCTTACAGCCTACCGGGAACATCTCTTCCAAAGGCCTGTGAAACGCAGTTTCTTTGCAGGCCTGATCTGGCTGAAGTAGGACTTCTGCTCTGGGTGTGCTACTTTGCCCTAGAGCTGAAAGGCACAACGTGCAGGCTTCTTTCCAAAGGGCGAGTTGGGCCCCACAGCATCTTGCTTCCAGCTCTTTGGGAAGCTAAGAAACAACTCGCTCTGCACAGTGCTCTTACAGCCTACCGGGAACATCTCTTCCAAAGGCCTGTGAAACGCAGTTTCTTTGCAGGCCTGATCTGGCTGAAGTAGGACTTCTGCTCTGGGTGTGCTACTTTGCCCTAGAGCTGAAAGGCACAACGTGCAGGCTTCTTTCCAAAGGGCGAGTTGGGCCCCACAGCATCTTGCTTCCAGCTCTTTGCGAAGCTAAGAAACAACTCGCTCTGCACAGTGCTCTTACAGCCTACCGGGAACATGTCTTCCAAAGGCCTGTGAAACGCAGTTTCTTTGCAGGCCTGATCTGGCTGAAGTAGGACTTCTGCTCTGGGTGTGCTACTTTGCCCTAGAGCTGAAAGGCACAACGTGCAGGCTTCTTTCCAAAGGGCGAGTTGGGCCCCACAGCATCTTGCTTCCAGCTCTTTCGGAAGCTAAGAAACAACTCGCTCTGCACAGTGCTCTTACAGCCTACCGGGAACATGTCTTCCAAAGGCCTGTGAAACGCAGTTTCTTTGCAGGCCTGATCTGGCTGAAGTAGGACTTCTGCTCTGGGTGTGCTACTTTGCCCTAGAGCTGAAAGGCACAACGTGCAGGCTTCTTTCCAAAGGGCGAGTTGGGCCCCACAGCATCTTGCTTCCAGCTCTTTGGGAAGCTAAGAAACAACTCGCTCTGCACAGTGCTCTTAAAGCCTAGTGGGACCATCTCTTCCAGAGGCCTGTGAAACGCAGTTTCTTTGCAGGCCTGATCTGGCTGAAGTAGGACTTCTGCTCTGGGTGTGCTACTTTGCCCTAGAGCTGAAAGGCACAACGTGCAGGCTTCTTTCCAAAGGGCGAGTTGGGCCCCACAGCATCTTGCTTCCAGCTCTTTGGGAAGCTAAGAAACAACTCGCTCTGCACAGTGCTCTTACAGCCTACCGGGAACATGTCTTCCAAAGGCCTGTGAAACGCAGTTTCTTTGCAGGCCTGATCTGGCTGAAGTAGGACTTCTGCTCTGGGTGTGCTACTTTGCCCTAGAGCTGAAAGGCACAACGTGCAGGCTTCTTTCCAAAGGGCGAGTTGGGCCCCACAGCATCTTGCTTCCAGCTCTTTGGGAAGCTAAGAAACAACTCGCTCTGCACAGTGCTCTTAAAGCCTAGTGGGACCATCTCTTCCAAAGGCCTGTGAAACGCAGTTTCTTTGCAGGCCTGATCTGGCTGAAGTAGGACTTCTGCACTGGGTGTGCTACTTTGCCCTAGAGCTGAAAGGCACAACGTGCAGGCTTCTTTCCAAAGGGCGAGTTGGGCCCCACAGCATCTTGCTTCCAGCTCTTTGGGAAGCTAAGTAACAACTCGCTCTGCACAGTGCTCTTACAGCCTACGGGGAACATGTCTTCCAAAGGCCTGTGAAACGCAGTTTCTTTGCAGGCCTGATCTGGCTGAAGTAGGACTTCTGCTCTGGGTGTGCTACTTTGCCCTAGAGCTGAAAGGCACAACGTGCAGGCTTCTTTCCAAAGGGCGAGTTGGGCCCCACAGCATCTTGCTTCCAGCTCTTTGGGAAGCTAAGAAACAACTCGCTCTGCACAGTGCTCTTACAGCCTACGGGGAACATTTCTTCCAAAGGCCTTTGAAACGCTGTTTCTTTGCAGGCCTGATCTGGCTGAAGTAGGACTTCTGCTCTGGGTGTGCTACTTTGCCCTAGAGCTGAAAGGCACAACGTGCAGGCTTCTTTCCAAAGGGCGAGTTGGGCCCCACAGCATCTTGCTTCCAGCTCTTTGGGAAGCTAAGAAACAACTCGCTCTGCACAGTGCTCTTACAGCCTACCGGGAACATGTCTTCCAAAGGCCTGTGAAACGCAGTTTCTTTGCAGGCCTGATCTGGCTGAAGTAGGACTTCTGCTCTGGGTGTGCTACTTTGCCCTAGAGCTGAAAGGCAGAACGTGCAGGATTCTTTCCAAAGGGCGAGTTGGGCCCCACAGCATCTTGCTTCCAGCTCTTTGGGAAGCTAAGAAACAACTCGCTCTGCACAGTGCTCTTACAGCCTATTGGGAACAGGTCTTCCAAAGGCCTGTGAAACGCAGTTTCTGTGCAGGCGTGATCTGGCTGAAGTAAGACTTCTGCTCTGGGTGTGCTACTTTGCCCTAGAGCTGAAAGGCACAACGTGCAGTCTTCTTTCCAAAGGGCGAGTTGGCCCCCACAGCATCTTGCTTCCAGCTCTTTGGGAAGCTAAGAAACAACTCGCTCTGCACAGTGCTCTTACAGCCTACGGGGAACATCTCTTCCAAAGGCCTGTGAAACGCAGTTTCTTTGCAGGCCTGATCTGGCTGAAGTAGGACTTCTGCTCTGGGTGTGCTACTTTGCCCTAGAGCTGAAAGGCACAACGTGCAGGCTTCTTTCCAAAGGGCGAGTTGGGCACCACAGCATCTTGCTTCCAGCTCTTTGGGAAGCTAAGAAACAACTCGCTCTGCACAGTGCTCTTACAGCCTACCGGGAACATGTCTTCCAAAGGCCTGTGAAACGCAGTTTGTTTGCAGGCCTGATCTGGCTGAAGTAGGACTTCTGCTCTGGGTGGGCTACTTTGCCCTAGAGCTGAAAGGCACAACGTGCAGGCTTCTTTCCAAAGGGCGAGTTGGGCCCCACAGCATCTTGCTTCCAGCTCATTGGGAAGCTAAGAAACAACTCGCTCTGCACAGTGCTCTTATAGCCTACCGGGAACATGTCTTACAAAGGCCTGTGAAACGCAGTTTCTTTGCAGGCCTGATCTGGCTGAAGTAGGACTTCTGCTCTGGGTGTGCTACTTTGCCCTAGAGCTGAAAGGCACAACGTGCAGGCTTCCTTCCAAAGGGCGAGTTGGGCCCCACAGCATCTTGCTTCCAGCTCTTTGGGAAGCTAAGAAACAACTCGCTCTGCACAGTGCTCTTACAGCCTAGTGGGAACATCTCTTCCAAAGGCCTGTGAAACGCAGTTTCTTTGCAGGCCTGATCTGGCTGAAGTAGGACTTCTGCTCTGGGTGTGCTACTTTGCCCTAGAGCTGAAAGGCACAACTTGCAGGCTTCTTTCCAAAGGGCGAGTTGGGCCCCACAGCATCTTGCTTCCAGCTCTTTGGGAAGCTAAGAAACAACTCGCTCTGCACAGTGCTCTTACAGCCTACCGGGAACATGTCTTCCAAAGGCCTGTGAAACGCAGTTTCTTTGCAGGCCTGATCTGGCTGAAGTAGGACTTCTGCTCTGGGTGTGCTACTTTGCCCTAGAGCTGAAAGGCACAACGTGCAGGCTTCTTTCCAAAGGGCGAGTTGGGCCCCACAGCATCTTGCTTCCAGCTCTTTGGGAAGCTAAGAAACAACTCGCTCTGCACAGTGCTCTTACAGCCTACCGGGAACATGTCTTCCAAAGGCCTGTGAAACGCAGTTTCTTTGCAGGCCTGATCTGGCTGAAGTAGGACTTCTGCTCTGGGTGTGCTACTTTGCCCTAGAGCTGAAAGGCACAACGTGCAGGCTTCTTTCCAAAGGGCGAGTTGGGCCCCACAGCATCTTGCTTCCAGCTCTTTGGGAAGCTAAGAAACAACTCGCTCTGCACAGTGCTCTTACAGCCTATTGGTAACATGTCTTCCAAAGGCCTGTGAAACGCAGTTTCTTTGCAGGTCTGATCTGGCTGAAGTAAGACTTCTGCTCTGGGTGTGCTACTTTGCCCTAGAGCTGAAAGGCACAACGTGCAGGCTTCTTTCCAAAGGGCGAGTTGGGCCCCACAGCATCTTGCTTCCAACTCTTTGGGAAGCTAAGAAACAACTCGCTCTGCACAGTGCTCTTACTGCCTACGGGGAACATCTCTTCCAAAGGCCTGTGAAACGCAGTTTCTTTGCAGGCCTGATCTGGCTGAAGTAGGACTTCTGCTCTGGGTGTGCTACTTTGCCCTAGAGCTGAAAGGCACAACGTGCAGGCTTCTTTCCAAAGGGCGAGTTGGGCCCCACAGCATCTTGCTTCCAGCTCTTTGGGAAGCTAAGAAACAACTCGCTCTGCACCGTGCTCTTACAGCCTACCGGGAACATGTCTTCCAAAGGCCTGTGAAACGCAGTTTCTTTGCAGGCCTGATCTGGCTGAAGTAGGACTTCTGCTCTGGGTGTGCTACTTTGCCCTAGAGCTGAAAGGCACAACGTGCAGGCTTCTTTCCAAAGGGCGAGTTGGGCCCCACAGCATCTTGCTTCCAGCTCTTTGGGAAGCTAAGAAACAACTCGCTCTGCACAGTGCTCTTACAGCCTACCGGGAACATGTCTTCCAAAGGCCTGTGAAACGCAGTTTCTTTGCAGGCCTGATCTGGCTGAAGTAGGACTTCTGCTCTGGGTGTGCTACTTTGCCCTAGAGCTGAAAGGCACAACGTGCAGGCTTCTTTCCAAAGGGCGAGTTGGGCCCCACAGCATCTTGCTTCCAGCTCTTTGGGAAGCTAAGAAACAACTCGCTCTGCACAGTGCTCTTACAGCCTACCGGGAACATGTCTTCCAAAGGCCTGTGAAACGCAGTTTCTTTGCAGGCCTGATCTGGCTGAAGTAGGACTTCTGCTCTGGGTGTGCTACTTTGCCCTAGAGCTGAAAGGCACAACGTGCAGGCTTCTTTCCAAAGGGCGAGTTGGGCCCCACAGCATCTTGCTTCCAGCTCTTTGGGAAGCTAAGAAACAACTCGCTCTGCACAGTGCTCTTACAGCCTACCGGGAACATGTCTTCCAAAGGCCTGTGAAACGCAGTTTCTTTGCAGGCCTGATCTGGCTGAAGTAGGACTTCTGCTCTGGGTGTGCTACTTTGCCCTAGAGCTGAAAGGCACAACGTGCAGGCTTCTTTCCAAAGGGCGAGTTGGGCCCCACAGCATCTTGCTTCCAGCTCTTTGGGAAGCTAAGAAACAACTCGCTCTGCACAGTGCTCTTACAGCCTAGAGGGAACATCTCTTCCAAAGGCCTGTGAAACGCAGTTTCTTTGCAGGCCTGATCTGGCTGAAGTAGGACTTCTGCTCTGGGTGTGCTACATTGCCCTAGAGCTGAAAGGCACAACGTGCAGGCTTCTTTCCAAAGGGCGAGTTGGGCCCCACAGCATCTTGCTTCCAGCTCTTTGCGAAGCTAAGAAACAACTCGCTCTGCACAGTGCTCTTACAGCCTACCGGGAACATGTCTACCAAAGGCCTGTGAAACGCAGTTTCTTTGCAGGCCTGATCTGGCTGAAGTAGGACTTCTGCTCTGGGTGTGCTACTTTGCCCTAGAGCTGAAAGGCACAACGTGCAGGCTTCTTTCCAAAGGGCGAGTTGGGCCCCACAGCATCTTGCTTCCAGCTCTTTGGGAAGCTAAGAAACAACTCGCTCTGCACAGTGCTCTTACAGCCTAGAGGGAGCATCTCTTCCAAAGGCCTGTGAAACGCAGTTTCTTTGCAGGCCTGATCTGGCTGAAGTAGGACTTCTGCTCTGGGTGTGCTACTTTGCCCTAGAGCTGAAAGGCACAACGTGCAGGCTTCTTTCCAAAGGGCGAGTTGGGCCCCACAGCATCTTGCTTCCAGCTCTTTGCGAAGCTAAGAAACAACTCGCTCTGCACAGTGCTCTTACAGCCTAGTTGGAACATCTCTTCCAAAGGCCTGAGAAACGCAGTTTCTTTGCAGGCCTGATCTGGCTGAAGTAGGACTTCTGCTCTGGGTGTGCTACTTTGCCCTTGAGCTGAAAGGCACAACGTGCAGGCTTCTTTCCAAAGGGCGAGTTGGGCCCCACAGCATCTTGCTTCCAGCTCTTTGCGAAGCTAATAAACAACTCGCTCTGCACAGTGCTCTTACAGCCTATTGGGAACATGTCTTCCAAAGGCCTGTGAAACGCAGTTTCTGTGCAGGCCTGATCTGGCTGAAGTAAGACTTCTGCTCTGGGTGTGCTACTTTGCCCTAGGGCTGAAAGGCACAACGTGCAGGCTTCTTTCCAAAGGGCGAGTTGGGCCCCACAGCATCTTGCTTCCAGCTCTTTGGGAAGCTAAGAAACAACTTGCTCTGCACAGTGCTCTTAAAGCCTAGTGGGACCATCTCTT
Source organism: Equus caballus (assembly GCF_041296265.1). Lineage (NCBI taxonomy): Eukaryota > Metazoa > Chordata > Mammalia > Perissodactyla > Equidae > Equus > Equus caballus. The sequence continues at coordinate 27,129,224 of NC_091687.1, forward strand.
CCAAAGGCCTGTGAAACGCAGTTTCTTTGCAGGCCGGATCTGGCTGAAGTAGGACTTCTGCTCTGGGTGTGCTACTTTGCCCTAGAGCTGAAAGGCACAACGTGCAGGCTTCTTTCCAAAGGGCGAGTTGGGCCCCACAGCATCTTGCTTCCAGCTCTTTGGGAAGCTAAGAAACAACTCGCTCTGCACAGTGCTCTTACAGCCTACCGGGAACATGTCTTCCAAAGGCCTGTGAAACGCAGTTTCTTTGCAGGCCTGATCTGGCTGAAGTAGGACTTCTGCTCTGGGTGTGCTACTTTGCCCTAGAGCTGAAAGGCACAACGTGCAGGCTTCTTTCCAAAGGGCGAGTTGGGCCCCACAGCATCTTGCTTCCAGCTCTTTGGGAAGCTAAGAAACAACTCGCTCTGCACAGTGCTCTTACAGCCTACCGGGAACATGTCTTCCAAAGGCCTGTGAAACGCAGTTTCTTTGCAGGCCTGATCTGGCTGAAGTAGGACTTCTGCTCTGGGTGTGCTACTTTGCCCTAGAGCTGAAAGGCACAACGTGCAGGCTTCTTTCCAAAGGGCGAGTTGGGCCCCACAGCATCTTGCTTCCAGCTCTTTGGGAAGCTAAGAAACAACTCGCTCTGCACAGTGCTCTTACAGCCACCGGGAACATCTCTTCCAAAGGCCTGTGAAACGCAGTTTCTTTGCAGGCCTGATCTGGCTGAAGTAGGACTTCTGCTCTGGGTGTGCTACTTTGCCCTAGAGCTGAAAGGCACAACGTGCAGGCTTCTTTCCAAAGGGCGAGTTGGGCCCCACAGCATCTTGCTTCCAGCTCTTTGGGAAGCTAAGAAACAACTCGCTCTGCACAGTGCTCTTACAGCCTATTGGGAACATGTCTTCCAAAGGCCTGTGAAACGCAGTTTCTGTGCAGGCCTGATCTGGCTGAAGTAAGACTTCTGCTCTGGGTGTGCTACTTTGCCCTAGAGCTGAAAGGCACAACGTGCAGGCTTCTTTCCAAAGGGCGAGTTGGGCCCCACAGCATCTTGCTTCCAGCTCTTTGGGAAGCTAAGAAACAACTCGCTCTGCACAGTGCTCTTACTGCCTACGGGGAACATCTCTTCCAAAGGCCTGTGAAACGCAGTTTCTTTGCAGGCCTGATCTGGCTGAAGTAGGACTTCTGCTCTGGGTGTGCTACTTTGCCCTAGAGCTGAAAGGCACAACGTGCAGGCTTCTTTCCAAAGGCGAGTTGGGCCCCACAGCATCTTGCTTCCAGCTCTTTGGGAAGCTAAGAAACAACTCGCTCTGCACCGTGCTCTTACAGCCTACAGGGAACATGTCTTCCAAAGGCCTGTGAAACGCAGTTTCTTTGCAGGCCTGATCTGGCTGAAGTAGGACTTCTGCTCTGGGTGTGCTACTTTGCCCTAGAGCTGAAAGGCACAACGTGCAGGCTTCTTTCCAAAGGGCGAGTTGGGCCCCACAGCATCTTGCTTCCAGCTCTTTGGGAAGCTAAGAAACAACTCGCTCTGCACAGTGCTCTTACAGCCTACCGGGAACATGTCTTCCAAAGGCCTGTGAAACGCAGTTTCTTTGCAGGCCTGATCTGGCTGAAGTAGGACTTCTGCTCTGGGTGTGCTACTTTGCCCTAGAGCTGAAAGGCACAACGTGCAGGCTTCTTTCCAAAGGGCGAGTTGGGCCCCACAGCATCTTGCTTCCAGCTCTTTGGGAAGCTAAGAAACAACTCGCTCTGCACAGTGCTCTTACAGCCTACCGGGAACACCTCTTCCAAAGGCCTGTGAAACGCAGTTTGTTTGCAGGCCTGATCTGGCTGAAGTAGGACTTCTGCTCTGGGTGTGCTACTTTGCCCTAGAGCTGAAAGGCACAACGTGCAGGCTTCTTTCCAAAGGGCGAGTTGGGCCCCACAGCATCTTGCTTCCAGCTCTTTGGGAAGCTAAGAAACAACTCGCTCTGCACAGTGCTCTTACAGCCTACGGGGAACATGTCTTCCAAAGGCCTGTGAAACGCAGTTTCTTTGCAGGCCTGATCTGGCTGAAGTAGGACTTCTGCTCTGGGTGTGCTACTTTGCCCTAGAGCTGAAAGGCACAACGTGCAGGCTTCTTTCCAAAGGGCGAGTTGGGCCCCACAGCATCTTGCTCCCAGCTCTTTGCGAAGCTAAGAAACAACTCGCTCTGCACAGTGCTCTTACAGCCTAGTTGGAACATCTCTTCCAAAGGCCTGAGAAACGCAGTTTCTTTGCAGGCCTGATCTGGCTGAAGTAGGACTTCTGCTCTGGGTGTGCTACTTTGCCCTAGAGCTGAAAGGCACAACGTGCAGGCTTCTTTCCAAAGGGCGAGTTGGGCCCCACAGCATCTTGCTTCCAGCTCTTTGGGAAGCTAAGAAACAACTCGCTCTGCACAGTGCTCTTACAGCCTAGAGGGAACATCTCTTCCAAAGGCCTGTGAAACGCAGTTTCTTTGCAGGCCTGATCTGGCTGAAGTAGGACTTCTGCTCTGGGTGTGCTACTTTGCCCTAGAGCTGAAAGGCACAACGTGCAGGCTTCTTTCCAAAGGGCGAGTTGGGCCCCACAGCATCTTGCTTCCAGCTCTTTGTGAAGCTAAGAAACAACTCGCTCTGCACAGTGCTCTTACAGCCTACCGGGAACATGTCTTCCAAAGGCCTGTGAAACGCAGTTTCTTTGCAGGCCTGATCTGGCTGAAGTAGGACTTCTGCTCTGGGTGTGCTACTTTGCCCTAGAGCTGAAAGGCACAACGTGCAGGCTTCTTTCCAAAGGGCGAGTTGGGCCCCACAGCATCTTGCTTCCAGCTCTTTGGGAAGCTAAGAAACAACTCGCTCTGCACAGTGCTCTTACAGCCTATTGGGAACATGTCTTCCAAAGGCCTGTGAAACGCAGTTTCTGTGCAGGCCTGATCTGGCTGAAGTAAGACTTCTGCTCTGGGTGTGCTACTTTGCCCTAGAGCTGAAAGGCACAACGTGCAGGCTTCTTTCCAAAGGGCGAGTTCGGCCCCACAGCATCTTGCTTCCAGCTCTTTGGGAAGCTAAGAAACAACTCGCTCTGCACAGTGCTCTTACAGCCTACGGGGAACATGTCTTCCAAAGGCCTGTGAAACGCAGTTTCTTTGCAGGCCTGATCTGGCTGAAGTAGGACTTCTGCTCTGGGTGTGCTACTTTGCCCTAGAGCTGAAAGGCACAACGTGCAGGCTTCTTTCCAAAGGGCGAGTTGGGCCCCACAGCATCTTGCTTCCAGCTCATTGGGAAGCTAAGAAACAACTCGCTCTGCACAGTGCTCTTATAGCCTACAGGGAACATGTCTTACAAAGGCCTGTGAAACGCAGTTTCTTTGCAGGCCTGATCTGGCTGAAGTAGGACTTCTGCTCTGGGTGTGCTACTTTGCCCTAGAGCTGAAAGGCACAACGTGCAGGCTTCTTTCCAAAGGGCGAGTTGGGCCCCACAGCATCTTGCTTCCAGCTCTTTGGGAAGCTAAGAAACAACTCGCTCTGCACAGTGCTCTTACAGCCTAGTGGGAACATCTCTTCCAAAGGCCTGTGAAACGCAGTTTCTTTGCAGGCCTGATCTGGCTGAAGTAGGACTTCTGCTCTGGGTGTGCTACTTTGCCCTAGAGCTGAAAGGCACAACTTGCAGGCTTCTTTCCAAAGGGCGAGTTGGGCCCTACAGCATCTTGCTTCCAGCTCTTTGGGAAGCTAAGAAACAACTCGCTCTGCACAGTGCTCTTACAGCCTACCGGGAACATGTCTTCCAAAGGCCTGTGAAACGCAGTTTCTTTGCAGGCCTGATCTGGCTGAAGTAGGACTTCTGCTCTGGGTGTGCTACTTTGCCCTAGAGCTGAAAGGCACAACGTGCAGGCTTCTTTCCAAAGGGCGAGTTGGGCCCCACAGCATCTTGCTTCCAGCTCTTTGGGAAGCTAAGAAACAACTCGCTCTGCACAGTGCTCTTACAGCCTACCGGGAACATGTCTTCCAAAGGCCTGTGAAACGCAGTTTCTTTGCAGGCCTGATCTGGCTGAAGTAGGACTTCTGCTCTGGGTGTGCTACTTTGCCCTAGAGCTGAAAGGCACAACGTGCAGGCTTCTTTCCAAAGGGCGAGTTGGGCCCCACAGCATCTTGCTTCCAGCTCTTTGGGAAGCTAAGAAACAACTCGCTCTGCACAGTGCTCTTACAGCCTATTGGTAACATGTCTTCCAAAGGCCTGTGAAACGCAGTTTCTTTGCAGGTCTGATCTGGCTGAAGTAAGACTTCTGCTCTGGGTGTGCTACTTTGCCCTAGAGCTGAAAGGCACAACGTGCAGGCTTCTTTCCAAAGGGCGAGTTGGGCCCCACAGCATCTTGCTTCCAACTCTTTGGGAAGCTAAGAAACAACTCGCTCTGCACAGTGCTCTTACTGCCTACGGGGAACATCTCTTCCAAAGGCCTGTGAAACGCAGTTTCTTTGCAGGCCTGATCTGGCTGAAGTAGGACTTCTGCTCTGGGTGTGCTACTTTGCCCTAGAGCTGAAAGGCACAACGTGCAGGCTTCTTTCCAAAGGCGAGTTGGGCCCCACAGCATCTTGCTTCCAGCTCTTTGGGAAGCTAAGAAACAACTCGCTCTGCACCGTGCTCTTACAGCCTACCGGGAACATGTCTTCCAAAGGCCTGTGAAACTCAGTTTCTTTGCAGGCCTGATCTGGCTGAAGTAGGACTTCTGCTCTGGGTGTGCTACTTTGCCCTAGAGCTGAAAGGCACAACGTGCAGGCTTCTTTCCAAAGGGCGAGTTGGGCCCCACAGCATCTTGCTTCCAGCTCTTTGGGAAGCTAAGAAACAACTCGCTCTGCACAGTGCTCTTACAGCCTACCGGGAACATGTCTTCCAAAGGCCTGTGAAACGCAGTTTCTTTGCAGGCCTGATCTGGCTGAAGTAGGACTTCTGCTCTGGGTGTGCTACTTTGCCCTAGAGCTGAAAGGCACAACGTGCAGGCTTCTTTCCAAAGGGCGAGTTGGGCCCCACAGCATCTTGCTTCCAGCTCTTTGGGAAGCTAAGAAACAACTCGCTCTGCACAGTGCTCTTACAGCCTACCGGGAACATGTCTTCCAAAGGCCTGTGAAACGCAGTTTCTTTGCAGGCCTGATCTGGCTGAAGTAGGACTTCTGCTCTGGGTGTGCTACTTTGCCCTAGAGCTGAAAGGCACAACGTGCAGGCTTCTTTCCAAAGGGCGAGTTGGGCCCCACAGCATCTTGCTTCCAGCTCTTTGGGAAGCTAAGAAACAACTCGCTCTGCACAGTGCTCTTACAGCCTACCGGGAACATGTCTTCCAAAGGCCTGTGAAACGCAGTTTCTTTGCAGGCCTGATCTGGCTGAAGTAGGACTTCTGCTCTGGGTGTGCTACTTTGCCCTAGAGCTGAAAGGCACAACGTGCAGGCTTCTTTCCAAAGGGCGAGTTGGGCCCCACAGCATCTTGCTTCCAGCTCTTTGGGAAGCTAAGAAACAACTCGCTCTGCACAGTGCTCTTACAGCCTAGAGGGAGCATCTCTTCCAAAGGCCTGTGAAACGCAGTTTCTTTGCAGGCCTGATCTGGCTGAAGTAGGACTTCTGCTCTGGGTGTGCTACATTGCCCTAGAGCTGAAAGGCACAACGTGCAGGCTTCTTTCCAAAGGGCGAGTTGGGCCCCACAGCATCTTGCTTCCAGCTCTTTGCGAAGCTAAGAAACAACTCGCTCTGCACAGTGCTCTTACAGCCTACCGGGAACATGTCTTCCAAAGGCCTGTGAAACGCAGTTTCTTTGCAGGCCTGATCTGGCTGAAGTAGGACTTCTGCTCTGGGTGTGCTACTTTGCCCTAGAGCTGAAAGGCACAACGTGCAGGCTTCTTTCCAAAGGGCGAGTTGGGCCCCACAGCATCTTGCTTCCAGCTCTTTGGGAAGCTAAGAAACAACTCGCTCTGCACAGTGCTCTTACAGCCTAGAGGGAGCATCTCTTCCAAAGGCCTGTGAAACGCAGTTTCTTTGCAGGCCTGATCTGGCTGAAGTAGGACTTCTGCTCTGGGTGTGCTACTTTGCCCTAGAGCTGAAAGGCACAACGTGCAGGCTTCTTTCCAAAGGGCGAGTTGGGCCCCACAGCATCTTGCTTCCAGCTCTTTGCGAAGCTAAGAAACAACTCGCTCTGCACAGTGCTCTTACAGCCTAGTTGGAACATCTCTTCCAAAGGCCTGAGAAACGCAGTTTCTTTGCAGGCCTGATCTGGCTGAAGTAGGACTTCTGCTCTGGGTGTGCTACTTTGCCCTAGAGCTGAAAGGCACAACGTGCAGGCTTCTTTCCAAAGGGCGAGTTGGGCCCCACAGCATCTTGCTTCCAGCTCTTTGCGAAGCTAATAAACAACTCGCTCTGCACAGTGCTCTTACAGCCTATTGGGAACATGTCTTCCAAAGGCCTGTGAAACGCAGTTTCTGTGCAGGCCTGATCTGGCTGAAGTAAGACTTCTGCTCTGGGTGTGCTACTTTGCCCTAGGGCTGAAAGGCACAACGTGCAGGCTTCTTTCCAAAGGGCGAGTTGGGCCCCACAGCATCTTGCTTCCAGCTCTTTGGGAAGCTAAGAAACAACTTGCTCTGCACAGTGCTCTTAAAGCCTAGTGGGACCATCTCTTCCAAAGGCCTGTGAAACGCAGTTTCTTTGCAGGCCGGATCTGGCTGAAGTAGGACTTCTGCTCTGGGTGTGCTACTTTGCCCTAGAGCTGAAAGGCACAACGTGCAGGCTTCTTTCCAAAGGGCGAGTTGGGCCCCACAGCATCTTGCTTCCAGCTCTTTGGGAAGCTAAGAAACAACTCGCTCTGCACAGTGCTCTTACAGCCTACCGGGAACATGTCTTCCAAAGGCCTGTGAAACGCAGTTTCTTTGCAGGCCTGATCTGGCTGAAGTAGGACTTCTGCTCTGGGTGTGCTACTTTGCCCTAGAGCTGAAAGGCACAACGTGCAGGCTTCTTTCCAAAGGGCGAGTTGGGCCCCACAGCATCTTGCTTCCAGCTCTTTGGGAAGCTAAGAAACAACTCGCTCTGCACAGTGCTCTTACAGCCTACCGGGAACATGTCTTCCAAAGGCCTGTGAAACGCAGTTTCTTTGCAGGCCTGATCTGGCTGAAGTAGGACTTCTGCTCTGGGTGTGCTACTTTGCCCTAGAGCTGAAAGGCACAACGTGCAGGCTTCTTTCCAAAGGGCGAGTTGGGCCCCACAGCATCTTGCTTCCAGCTCTTTGGGAAGCTAAGAAACAACTCGCTCTGCACAGTGCTCTTACAGCCTACCGGGAACATCTCTTCCAAAGGCCTGTGAAACGCAGTTTCTTTGCAGGCCTGATCTGGCTGAAGTAGGACTTCTGCTCTGGGTGTGCTACTTTGCCCTAGAGCTGAAAGGCACAACGTGCAGGCTTCTTTCCAAAGGGCGAGTTGGGCCCCACAGCATCTTGCTTCCAGCTCTTTGGGAAGCTAAGAAACAACTCGCTCTGCACAGTGCTCTTACAGCCTATTGGGAACATGTCTTCCAAAGGCCTGTGAAACGCAGTTTCTGTGCAGGCCTGATCTGGCTGAAGTAAGACTTCTGCTCTGGGTGTGCTACTTTGCCCTAGAGCTGAAAGGCACAACGTGCAGGCTTCTTTCCAAAGGGCGAGTTGGGCCCCACAGCATCTTGCTTCCAGCTCTTTGGGAAGCTAAGAAACAACTCGCTCTGCACAGTGCTCTTACTGCCTACGGGGAACATCTCTTCCAAAGGCCTGTGAAACGCAGTTTCTTTGCAGGCCTGATCTGGCTGAAGTAGGACTTCTGCTCTGGGTGTGCTACTTTGCCCTAGAGCTGAAAGGCACAACGTGCAGGCTTCTTTCCAAAGGCGAGTTGGGCCCCACAGCATCTTGCTTCCAGCTCTTTGGGAAGCTAAGAAACAACTCGCTCTGCACCGTGCTCTTACAGCCTACAGGGAACATGTCTTCCAAAGGCCTGTGAAACGCAGTTTCTTTGCAGGCCTGATCTGGCTGAAGTAGGACTTCTGCTCTGGGTGTGCTACTTTGCCCTAGAGCTGAAAGGCACAACGTGCAGGCTTCTTTCCAAAGGGCGAGTTGGGCCCCACAGCATCTTGCTTCCAGCTCTTTGGGAAGCTAAGAAACAACTCGCTCTGCACAGTGCTCTTACAGCCTACCGGGAACATGTCTTCCAAAGGCCTGTGAAACGCAGTTTCTTTGCAGGCCTGATCTGGCTGAAGTAGGACTTCTGCTCTGGGTGTGCTACTTTGCCCTAGAGCTGAAAGGCACAACGTGCAGGCTTCTTTCCAAAGGGCGAGTTGGGCCCCACAGCATCTTGCTTCCAGCTCTTTGGGAAGCTAAGAAACAACTCGCTCTGCACAGTGCTCTTACAGCCTACCGGGAACATCTCTTCCAAAGGCCTGTGAAACGCAGTTTGTTTGCAGGCCTGATCTGGCTGAAGTAGGACTTCTGCTCTGGGTGTGCTACTTTGCCCTAGAGCTGAAAGGCACAACGTGCAGGCTTCTTTCCAAAGGGCGAGTTGGGCCCCACAGCATCTTGCTTCCAGCTCTTTGGGAAGCTAAGAAACAACTCGCTCTGCACAGTGCTCTTACAGCCTACGGGGAACATGTCTTCCAAAGGCCTGTGAAACGCAGTTTCTTTGCAGGCCTGATCTGGCTGAAGTAGGACTTCTGCTCTGGGTGTGCTACTTTGCCCTAGAGCTGAAAGGCACAACGTGCAGGCTTCTTTCCAAAGGGCGAGTTGGGCCCCACAGCATCTTGCTCCCAGCTCTTTGCGAAGCTAAGAAACAACTCGCTCTGCACAGTGCTCTTACAGCCTACGGGGAACATCTCTTCCAAAGGCCTGTGAAACGCAGTTTCTTTGCAGGCCTGATCTGGCTGAAGTAGGACTTCTGCTCTGGGTGTGCTACTTTGCCCTAGAGCTGAAAGGCACAACGTGCAGGCTTCTTTCCAAAGGGCGAGTTGGGCCCCACAGCATCTTGCTTCCAGCTCTTTGTGAAGCTAAGAAACAACTCGCTCTGCACAGTGCTCTTACAGCCTACCGGGAACATGTCTTCCAAAGGCCTGTGAAACGCAGTTTCTTTGCAGGCCTGATCTGGCTGAAGTAGGACTTCTGCTCTGGGTGTGCTACTTTGCCCTAGAGCTGAAAGGCACAACGTGCAGGCTTCTTTCCAAAGGGCGAGTTGGGCCCCACAGCATCTTGCTTCCAGCTCTTTGGGAAGCTAAGAAACAACTCGCTCTGCACAGTGCTCTTACAGCCTATTGGGAACATGTCTTCCAAAGGCCTGTGAAACGCAGTTTCTGTGCAGGCCTGATCTGGCTGAAGTAAGACTTCTGCTCTGGGTGTGCTACTTTGCCCTAGAGCTGAAAGGCACAACGTGCAGGCTTCTTTCCAAAGGGCGAGTTGGGCCCCACAGCATCTTGCTTCCAGCTCTTTGGGAAGCTAAGAAACAACTCGCTCTGCACAGTGCTCTTACAGCCTACGGGGAACATGTCTTCCAAAGGCCTGTGAAACGCAGTTTCTTTGCAGGCCTGATCTGGCTGAAGTAGGACTTCTGCTCTGGGTGTGCTACTTTGCCCTAGAGCTGAAAGGCACAACGTGCAGGCTTCTTTCCAAAGGGCGAGTTGGGTCCCACAGCATCTTGCTTCCAGCTCATTGGGAAGCTAAGAAACAACTCGCTCTGCACAGTGCTCTTATAGCCTACCGGGAACATGTCTTACAAAGGCCTGTGAAACGCAGTTTCTTTGCAGGCCTGATCTGGCTGAAGTAGGACTTCTGCTCTGGGTGTGCTACTTTGCCCTAGAGCTGAAAGGCACAACGTGCAGGCTTCTTTCCAAAGGGCGAGTTGGGCCCCACAGCATCTTGCTTCCAGCTCTTTGGGAAGCTAAGAAACAACTCGCTCTGCACAGTGCTCTTACAGCCTAGTGGGAACATCTCTTCCAAAGGCCTGTGAAACGCAGTTTCTTTGCAGGCCTGATCTGGCTGAAGTAGGACTTCTGCTCTGGGTGTGCTACTTTGCCCTAGAGCTGAAAGGCACAACTTGCAGGCTTCTTTCCAAAGGGCGAGTTGGGCCCCACAGCATCTTGCTTCCAGCTCTTTGGGAAGCTAAGAAACAACTCGCTCTGCACAGTGCTCTTACAGCCTACCGGGAACATGTCTTCCAAAGGCCTGTGAAACGCAGTTTCTTTGCAGGCCTGATCTGGCTGAAGTAGGACTTCTGCTCTGGGTGTGCTACTTTGCCCTAGAGCTGAAAGGCACAACGTGCAGGCTTCTTTCCAAAGGGCGAGTTGGGCCCCACAGCATCTTGCTTCCAGCTCTTTGGGAAGCTAAGAAACAACTCGCTCTGCACAGTGCTCTTACAGCCTACCGGGAACATGTCTTCCAAAGGCCTGTGAAACGCAGTTTCTTTGCAGGCCTGATCTGGCTGAAGTAGGACTTCTGCTCTGGGTGTGCTACTTTGCCCTAGAGCTGAAAGGCACAACGTGCAGGCTTCTTTCCAAAGGGCGAGTTGGGCCCCACAGCATCTTGCTTCCAGCTCTTTGGGAAGCTAAGAAACAACTCGCTCTGCACAGTGCTCTTACAGCCTATTGGTAACATGTCTTCCAAAGGCCTGTGAAACGCAGTTTCTTTGCAGGTCTGATCTGGCTGAAGTAAGACTTCTGCTCTGGGTGTGCTACTTTGCCCTAGAGCTGAAAGGCACAACGTGCAGGCTTCTTTCCAAAGGGCGAGTTGGGCCCCACAGCATCTTGCTTCCAACTCTTTGGGAAGCTAAGAAACAACTCGCTCTGCACAGTGCTCTTACTGCCTACGGGGAACATCTCTTCCAAAGGCCTGTGAAACGCAGTTTCTTTGCAGGCCTGATCTGGCTGAAGTAGGACTTCTGCTCTGGGTGTGCTACTTTGCCCTAGAGCTGAAAGGCACAACGTGCAGGCTTCTTTCCAAAGGCGAGTTGGGCCCCACAGCATCTTGCTTCCAGCTCTTTGGGAAGCTAAGAAACAACTCTCTCTGCACCGTGCTCTTACAGCCTACCGGGAACATGTCTTCCAAAGGCCTGTGAAACGCAGTTTCTTTGCAGGCCTGATCTGGCTGAAGTAGGACTTCTGCTCTGGGTGTGCTACTTTGCCCTAGAGCTGAAAGGCACAACGTGCAGGCTTCTTTCCAAAGGGCGAGTTGGGCCCCACAGCATCTTGCTTCCAGCTCTTTGGGAAGCTAAGAAACAACTCGCTCTGCACAGTGCTCTTACAGCCTACCGGGAACATGTCTTCCAAAGGCCTGTGAAACGCAGTTTCTTTGCAGGCCTGATCTGGCTGAAGTAGGACTTCTGCTCTGGGTGTGCTACTTTGCCCTAGAGCTGAAAGGCACAACGTGCAGGCTTCTTTCCAAAGGGCGAGTTGGGCCCCACAGCATCTTGCTTCCAGCTCTTTGGGAAGCTAAGAAACAACTCGCTCTGCACAGTGCTCTTACAGCCTACCGGGAACATGTCTTCCAAAGGCCTGTGAAACGCAGTTTCTTTGCAGGCCTGATCTGGCTGAAGTAGGACTTCTGCTCTGGGTGTGCTACTTTGCCCTAGAGCTGAAAGGCACAACGTGCAGGCTTCTTTCCAAAGGGCGAGTTGGGCCCCACAGCATCTTGCTTCCAGCTCTTTGGGAAGCTAAGAAACAACTCGCTCTGCACAGTGCTCTTACAGCCTACCGGGAACATGTCTTCCAAAGGCCTGTGAAACGCAGTTTCTTTGCAGGCCTGATCTGGCTGAAGTAGGACTTCTGCTCTGGGTGTGCTACTTTGCCCTAGAGCTGAAAGGCACAACGTGCAGGCTTCTTTCCAAAGGGCGAGTTGGGCCCCACAGCATCTTGCTTCCAGCTCTTTGGGAAGCTAAGAAACAACTCGCTCTGCACAGTGCTCTTACAGCCTAGAGGGAGCATCTCTTCCAAAGGCCTGTGAAACGCAGTTTCTTTGCAGGCCTGATCTGGCTGAAGTAGGACTTCTGCTCTGGGTGTGCTACATTGCCCTAGAGCTGAAAGGCACAACGTGCAGGCTTCTTTCCAAAGGGCGAGTTGGGCCCCACAGCATCTTGCTTCCAGCTCTTTGCGAAGCTAAGAAACAACTCGCTCTGCACAGTGCTCTTACAGCCTACCGGGAACATGTCTTCCAAAGGCCTGTGAAACGCAGTTTCTTTGCAGGCCTGATCTGGCTGAAGTAGGACTTCTGCTCTGGGTGTGCTACTTTGCCCTAGAGCTGAAAGGCACAACGTGCAGGCTTCTTTCCAAAGGGCGAGTTGGGCCCCACAGCATCTTGCTTCCAGCTCTTTGGGAAGCTAAGAAACAACTCGCTCTGCACAGTGCTCTTACAGCCTAGAGGGAGCATCTCTTCCAAAGGCCTGTGAAACGCAGTTTCTTTGCAGGCCTGATCTGGCTGAAGTAGGACTTCTGCTCTGGGTGTGCTACTTTGCCCTAGAGCTGAAAGGCACAACGTGCAGGCTTCTTTCCAAAGGGCGAGTTGGGCCCCACAGCATCTTGCTTCCAGCTCTTTGCGAAGCTAAGAAACAACTCGCTCTGCACAGTGCTCTTACAGCCTAGTTGGAACATCTCTTCCAAAGGCCTGAGAAACGCAGTTTCTTTGCAGGCCTGATCTGGCTGAAGTAGGACTTCTGCTCTGGGTGTGCTACTTTGCCCTAGAGCTGAAAGGCACAACGTGCAGGCTTCTTTCCAAAGGGCGAGTTGGGCCCCACAGCATCTTGCTTCCAGCTCTTTGCGAAGCTAATAAACAACTCGCTCTGCACAGTGCTCTTACAGCCTATTGGGAACATGTCTTCCAAAGGCCTGTGAAACGCAGTTTCTGTGCAGGCCTGATCTGGCTGAAGTAAGACTTCTGCTCTGGGTGTGCTACTTTGCCCTAGGGCTGAAAGGCACAACGTGCAGGCTTCTTTCCAAAGGGCGAGTTGGGCCCCACAGCATCTTGCTTCCAGCTCTTTGGGAAGCTAAGAAACAACTTGCTCTGCACAGTGCTCTTAAAGCCTAGTGGGACCATCTCTTCCAAAGGCCTGTGAAACGCAGTTTCTTTGCAGGCCGGATCTGGCTGAAGTAGGACTTCTGCTCTGGGTGTGCTACTTTGCCCTAGAGCTGAAAGGCACAACGTGCAGGCTTCTTTCCAAAGGGCGAGTTGGGCCCCACAGCATCTTGCTTCCAGCTCTTTGGGAAGCTAAGAAACAACTCGCTCTGCACAGTGCTCTTACAGCCTACCGGGAACATGTCTTCCAAAGGCCTGTGAAACGCAGTTTCTTTGCAGGCCTGATCTGGCTGAAGTAGGACTTCTGCTCTGGGTGTGCTACTTTGCCCTAGAGCTGAAAGGCACAACGTGCAGGCTTCTTTCCAAAGGGCGAGTTGGGCCCCACAGCATCTTGCTTTCAGCTCTTTGGGAAGCTAAGAAACAACTCGCTCTGCACAGTGCTCTTACAGCCTACCGGGAACATGTCTTCCAAAGGCCTGTGAAACGCAGTTTCTTTGCAGGCCTGATCTGGCTGAAGTAGGACTTCTGCTCTGGGTGTGCTACTTTGCCCTAGAGCTGAAAGGCACAACGTGCAGGCTTCTTTCCAAAGGGCGAGTTGGGCCCCACAGCATCTTGCTTCCAGCTCTTTGGGAAGCTAAGAAACAACTCGCTCTGCACAGTGCTCTTACAGCCTACCGGGAACATCTCTTCCAAAGGCCTGTGAAACGCAGTTTCTTTGCAGGCCTGATCTGGCTGAAGTAGGACTTCTGCTCTGGGTGTGCTACTTTGCCCTAGAGCTGAAAGGCACAACGTGCAGGCTTCTTTCCAAAGGGCGAGTTGGGCCCCACAGCATCTTGCTTCCAGCTCTTTGGGAAGCTAAGAAACAACTCGCTCTGCACAGTGCTCTTACAGCCTATTGGGAACATGTCTTCCAAAGGCCTGTGAAACGCAGTTTCTGTGCAGGCCTGATCTGGCTGAAGTAAGACTTCTGCTCTGGGTGTGCTACTTTGCCCTAGAGCTGAAAGGCACAACGTGCAGGCTTCTTTCCAAAGGGCGAGTTGGGCCCCACAGCATCTTGCTTCCAGCTCTTTGGGAAGCTAAGAAACAACTCGCTCTGCACAGTGCTCTTACTGCCTACGGGGAACATCTCTTCCAAAGGCCTGTGAAACGCAGTTTCTTTGCAGGCCTGATCTGGCTGAAGTAGGACTTCTGCTCTGGGTGTGCTACTTTGCCCTAGAGCTGAAAGGCACAACGTGCAGGCTTCTTTCCAAAGGCGAGTTGGGCCCCACAGCATCTTGCTTCCAGCTCTTTGGGAAGCTAAGAAACAACTCGCTCTGCACCGTGCTCTTACAGCCTACAGGGAACATGTCTTCCAAAGGCCTGTGAAACGCAGTTTCTTTGCAGGCCTGATCTGGCTGAAGTAGGACTTCTGCTCTGGGTGTGCTACTTTGCCCTAGAGCTGAAAGGCACAACGTGCAGGCTTCTTTCCAAAGGGCGAGTTGGGCCCCACAGCATCTTGCTTCCAGCTCTTTGGGAAGCTAAGAAACAACTCGCTCTGCACAGTGCTCTTACAGCCTACCGGGAACATGTCTTCCAAAGGCCTGTGAAACGCAGTTTCTTTGCAGGCCTGATCTGGCTGAAGTAGGACTTCTGCTCTGGGTGTGCTACTTTGCCCTAGAGCTGAAAGGCACAACGTGCAGGCTTCTTTCCAAAGGGCGAGTTGGGCCCCACAGCATCTTGCTTCCAGCTCTTTGGGAAGCTAAGAAACAACTCGCTCTGCACAGTGCTCTTACAGCCTACCGGGAACATCTCTTCCAAAGGCCTGTGAAACGCAGTTTGTTTGCAGGCCTGATCTGGCTGAAGTAGGACTTCTGCTCTGGGTGTGCTACTTTGCCCTAGAGCTGAAAGGCACAACGTGCAGGCTTCTTTCCAAAGGGCGAGTTGGGCCCCACAGCATCTTGCTTCCAGCTCTTTGGGAAGCTAAGAAACAACTCGCTCTGCACAGTGCTCTTACAGCCTACCGGGAACATGTCTTCCAAAGGCCTGTGAAACGCAGTTTCTTTGCAGGCCTGATCTGGCTGAAGTAGGACTTCTGCTCTGGGTGTGCTACTTTGCCCTAGAGCTGAAAGGCACAACGTGCAGGCTTCTTTCCAAAGGGCGAGTTGGGCCCCACAGCATCTTGCTCCCAGCTCTTTGCGAAGCTAAGAAACAACTCGCTCTGCACAGTGCTCTTACAGCCTAGTTGGAACATCTCTTCCAAAGGCCTGAGAAACGCAGTTTCTTTGCAGGCCTGATCTGGCTGAAGTAGGACTTCTGCTCTGGGTGTGCTACTTTGCCCTAGAGCTGAAAGGCACAACGTGCAGGCTTCTTTCCAAAGGGCGAGTTGGGCCCCACAGCATCTTGCTTCCAGCTCTTTGGGAAGCTAAGAAACAACTCGCTCTGCACAGTGCTCTTACAGCCTATTGGGAACATGTCTTCCAAAGGCCTGTGAAACGCAGTTTCTGTGCAGGCCTGATCTGGCTGAAGTAAGACTTCTGCTCTGGGTGTGCTACTTTGCCCTAGAGCTGAAAGGCACAACGTGCAGGCTTCTTTCCAAAGGGCGAGTTGGGCCCCACAGCATCTTGCTTCCAGCTCTTTGGGAAGCTAAGAAACAACTCGCTCTGCACAGTGCTCTTACAGCCTACCGGGAACATCTCTTCCAAAGGCCTGTGAAACGCAGTTTCTTTGCAGGCCTGATCTGGCTGAAGTAGGACTTCTGCTCTGGGTGTGCTACTTTGCCCTAGAGCTGAAAGGCACAACGTGCAGGCTTCTTTCCAAAGGGCGAGTTGGGCCCCACAGCATATTGCTTCCAGCTCTTTGGGAAGCTAAGAAACAACTCGCTCTGCACAGTGCTCTTACAGCCTAGAGGGAACATCTCTTCCAAAGGCCTGTGAAACGCAGTTTCTTTGCAGGCCTGATCTGGCTGAAGTAGGACTTCTGCTCTGGGTGTGCTACTTTGCCCTAGAGCTGAAAGGCACAACGTGCAGGCTTCTTTCCAAAGGGCGAGTTGGGCCCCACAGCATCTTGCTTCCAGCTCTTTGTGAAGCTAAGAAACAACTCGCTCTGCACAGTGCTCTTACAGCCTACCGGGAACATGTCTTCCAAAGGCCTGTGAAACGCAGTTTCTTTGCAGGCCTGATCTGGCTGAAGTAGGACTTCTGCTCTGGGTGTGCTACTTTGCCCTAGAGCTGAAAGGCACAACGTGCAGGCTTCTTTCCAAAGGGCGAGTTGGGCCCCACAGCATCTTGCTTCCAGCTCTTTGGGAAGCTAAGAAACAACTCGCTCTGCACAGTGCTCTTACAGCCTATTGGGAACATGTCTTCCAAAGGCCTGTGAAACGCAGTTTCTGTGCAGGCCTGATCTGGCTGAAGTAAGACTTCTGCTCTGGGTGTGCTACTTTGCCCTAGAGCTGAAAGGCACAACGTGCAGGCTTCTTTCCAAAGGGCGAGTTCGGCCCCACAGCATCTTGCTTCCAGCTCTTTGGGAAGCTAGGAAACAACTCGCTCTGCACAGTGCTCTTACAGCCTACGGGGAACATGTCTTCCAAAGGCCTGTGAAACGCAGTTTCTTTGCAGGCCTGATCTGGCTGAAGTAGGACTTCTGCTCTGGGTGTGCTACTTTGCCCTAGAGCTGAAAGGCAGAACGTGCAGGCTTCTTTCCAAAGGGCGAGTTGGGCCCCACAGCATCTTGCTTCCAGCTCTTTGGGAAGCTAAGAAACAACTCGCTCTGCACAGTGCTCTTACAGCCTACCGGGAACATGTCTTCCAAAGGCCTGTGAAACGCAGTTTCTTTGCAGGCCTGATCTGGCTGAAGTAGGACTTCTGCTCTGGGTGTGCTACTTTGCCCTAGAGCTGAAAGGCACAACGTGCAGGCTTCTTTCCAAAGGGCGAGTTGGGCCCCACAGCATCTTGCTTCCAGCTCTTTGGGAAGCTAAGAAACAACTCGCTCTGCACAGTGCTCTTACAGCCTACCGGGAACATGTCTTCCAAAGGCCTGTGAAACGCAGTTTCTTTGCAGGCCTGATCTGGCTGAAGTAGGACTTCTGCTCTGGGTGTGCTACTTTGCCCTAGAGCTGAAAGGCACAACGTGCAGGCTTCTTTCCAAAGGTCGAGTTGGGCCCCACAGCATCTTGCTTCCAGCTCTTTGGGAAGCTAAGAAACAACTCGCTCTGCACAGTGCTCTTACAGCCTACCGGGAACATGTCTTCCAAAGGCCTGTGAAACGCAGTTTCTTTGCAGGCCTGATCTGGCTGAAGTAGGACTTCTGCTCTGGGTGTGCTACTTTGCCCTAGAGCTGAAAGGCACAACGTGCAGGCTTCTTTCCAAAGGGCGAGTTGGGCCCCACAGCATCTTGCTTCCAGCTCTTTGGGAAGCTAAGAAACAACTCGCTCTGCACAGTGCTCTTACAGCCTAGAGGGAACATCTCTTCCAAAGGCCTGTGAAACGCAGTTTCTTTGCAGGCCTGATCTGGCTGAAGTAGGACTTCTGCTCTGGGTGTGCTACATTGCCCTAGAGCTGAAAGGCACAACGTGCAGGCTTCTTTCCAAAGGGCGAGTTGGGCCCCACAGCATCTTGCTTCCAGCTCTTTGCGAAGCTAAGAAACAACTCGCTCTGCACAGTGCTCTTACAGCCTACCGGGAACATGTCTTCCAAAGGCCTGTGAAACGCAGTTTCTTTGCAGGCCTGATCTGGCTGAAGTAGGACTTCTGCTCTGGGTGTGCTACTTTGCCCTAGAGCTGAAAGGCACAACGTGCAGGCTTCTTTCCAAAGGGCGAGTTGGGCCCCACAGCATCTTGCTTCCAGCTCTTTGGGAAGCTAAGAAACAACTCGCTCTGCACAGTGCTCTTACAGCCTACCGGGAACATCTCTTCCAAAGGCCTGTGAAACGCAGTTTCTTTGCAGGCCTGATCTGGCTGAAGTAGGACTTCTGCTCTGGGTGTGCTACTTTGCCCTAGAGCTGAAAGGCACAACGTGCAGGCTTCTTTCCAAAGGGCGAGTTGGGCCCCACAGCATCTTGCTTCCAGCTCTTTGGGAAGCTAAGAAACAACTCGCTCTGCACAGTGCTCTTACAGCCTATTGGGAACATGTCTTCCAAAGGCCTGTGAAACGCAGTTTCTGTGCAGGCCTGATCTGGCTGAAGTAAGACTTCTGCTCTGGGTGTGCTACTTTGCCCTAGAGCTGAAAGGCACAACGTGCAGGCTTCTTTCCAAAGGGCGAGTTGGGCCCCACAGCATCTTGCTTCCAGCTCTTTGGGAAGCTAAGAAACAACTTGCTCTGCACAGTGCTCTTAAAGCCTAGTGGGACCATCTCTTCCAAAGGCATCTGAAACGCAGTTTCTTTGCAGGCCTGATCTGGCTGAAGTAGGACTTCTGCTCTGGGTGTGCTACTTTGCCCTAGAGCTGAAAGGCACAACGTGCAGGCTTCTTTCCAAAGGGCGAGTTGGGCCCCACAGCATCTTGCTTCCAGCTCTTTGGGAAGCTAAGAAACAACTCGCTCTGCACAGTGCTCTTACAGCCTACGGGGAACATGTCTTCCAAAGGCCTGTGAAACGCAGTTTCTTTGCAGGCCTGATCTGGCTGAAGTAGGACTTCTGCTCTGGGTGTGCTACTTTGCCCTAGAGCTGAAAGGCACAACGTGCAGGCTTCTTTCCAAAGGGCGAGTTGGGCCCCACAGCATCTTGCTTCCATCTCTTTGGGAAGCTAAGAAACAACTCGCTCTGCACTGTGCTCTTACAGCCTACCGGGAACATGTCTTCCAAAGGCCTGTGAAACGCAGTTTCTTTGCAGGCCTGATCTGGCGGAAGTAGGACTTCTGCTCTGGGTGTGCTACTTTGCCCTAGAGCTGAAAGGCACAACGTGCAGGCTTCTTTCCAAAGGGCGAGTTGGGCCCCACAGCATCTTGCTTCCAGCTCTTTGGGAAGCTAAGAAACAACTCGCTCTGCACAGTGCTCTTACAGCCTACGGGGAACATGTCTTCCAAAGGCCTGTGAAACGCAGTTTCTTTGCAGGCCTGATCTGGCTGAAGTAGGACTTCTGCTCTGGGTGTGCTACTTTGCCCTAGAGCTGAAAGGCACAACGTGCAGGCTTCTTTCCAAAGGGCGAGTTGGGCCCCACAGCATCTTGCTTCCAGCTCTTTGGGAAGCTAAGAAACAACTCGCTCTGCGCAGTGCTCTTACAGCCTACCGGGAACATCTCTTCCAAAGGCCTGTGAAACGCAGTTTCTTTGCAGGCCTGATCTGGCTGAAGTAGGACTTCTGCTCTGGGTGTGCTACTTTGCCCTAGAGCTGAAAGGCACAACGTGCAGGCTTCTTTCCAAAGGGCGAGTTGGGCCCCACAGCATCTTGCTTCCAGCTCTTTGGGAAGCTAAGAAACAACTCGCTCTGCACAGTGCTCTTACAGCCTAGAGGGAACATCTCTTCCAAAGACCTGTGAAACGCAGTTTCTTTGCAGGCCTGATCTGGCTGAAGTAGGACTTCTGCTCTGGGTGTGCTACATTGCCCTAGAGCTGAAAGGCACAACGTGCAGGCTTCTTTCCAAAGGGCGAGTTGGGCCCCACAGCATCTTGCTTCCAGCTCTTTGCGAAGCTAAGAAACAACTCGCTCTGCACAGTGCTCTTACAGCCTACCGGGAACATGTCTTCCAAAGGCCTGTGAAACGCAGTTTCTTTGCAGGCCTGATCTGGCTGAAGTAGGACTTCTGCTCTGGGTGTGCTACTTTGCCCTAGAGCTGAAAGGCACAACGTGCAGGCTTCTTTCCAAAGGGCGAGTTGGGCCCCACAGCATCTTGCTTCCAGCTCTTTGGGAAGCTAAGAAACAACTCGCTCTGCACAGTGCTCTTACAGCCTACCGGGAACATGTCTTCCAAAGGCCTGTGAAACGCAGTTTCTTTGCAGGCCTGATCTGGCTGAAGTAGGACTTCTGCTCTGGGTGTGCTACTTTGCCCTAGAGCTGAAAGGCACAACGTGCAGGCTTCTTTCCAAAGGGCGAGTTGGGCCCCACAGCATCTTGCTTCCAGCTCTTTGGGAAGCTAAGAAACAACTCGCTCTGCACAGTGCTCTTACAGCCTATTGGGAACATGTCTTCCAAAGGCCTGTGAAACGCAGTTTCTGTGCAGGCCTGATCTGGCTGAAGTAAGACTTCTGCTCTGGGTGTGCTACTTTGCCCTAGAGCTGAAAGGCACAACGTGCAGGCTTCTTTCCAAAGGGCGAGTTGGGCCCCACAGCATCTTGCTTCCAGCTCTTTGGGAAGCTAAGAAACAACTCGCTCTGCACAGTGCTCTTACTGCCTACGGGGAACATCTCTTCCAAAGGCCTGTGAAACGCAGTTTCTTTGCAGGCCTGATCTGGCTGAAGTAGGACTTCTGCTCTGGGTGTGCTACTTTGCCCTAGAGCTGAAAGGCACAACGTGCAGGCTTCTTTCCAAAGGCGAGTTGGGCCCCACAGCATCTTGCTTCCAGCTCTTTGGGAAGCTAAGAAACAACTCGCTCTGCACCGTGCTCTTACAGCTTACCGGGAACATGTCTTCCAAAGGCCTGTGAAACGCAGTTTCTTTGCAGGCCTGATCTGGCTGAAGTAGGACTTCTGCTCTGGGTGTGCTACTTTGCCCTAGAGCTGAAAGGCACAACGTGCAGGCTTCTTTCCAAAGGGCGAGTTGGGCCCCACAGCATCTTGCTTCCAGCTCTTTGGGAAGCTAAGAAACAACTCGCTCTGCACAGTGCTCTTACAGCCTAGAGGGAACATGTCTTCCAAAGGCCTGTGAAACGCAGTTTCTTTGCAGGCCTGATCTGGCTGAAGTAGGACTTCTGCTCTGGGTGTGCTACTTTGCCCTAGAGCTGAAAGGCACAACTTGCAGGCTTCTTTCCAAAGGGCGAGTTGGGCCCCACAGCATCTTGCTTCCAGCTCTTTGGGAAGCTAAGAAACAACTCGCTCTGCACAGTGCTCTTACAGCCTAGTTGGAACATCTCTTCCAAAGGCCTGAGAAACGCAGTTTCTTTGCAGGCCTGAACTGGCTGAAGTAGGACTTCTGCTCTGGGTGTGCTACTTTGCCCTAGAGCTGAAAGGCACAACGTGCAGGCTTCTTTCCAAAGGGCGAGTTGGGCCCCACAGCATCTTGCTTCCAGCTCTTTGCGAAGCTAAGAAACAACTCGCTCTGCACAGTGCTCTTACAGCCTATTGGGAACATGTCTTCCAAAGGCCTGTGAAACGCAGTTTCTGTGCAGGCCTGATCTGGCTGAAGTAAGACTTCTGCTCTGGGTGTGCTACTTTGCCCTAGAGCTGAAAGGCACAACGTGCAGGCTTCTTTCCAAAGGGCGAGTTGGGCCCCACAGCATCTTGCTTCCAGCTCTTTGGGAAGCTAAGAAACAACTTGCTCTGCACAGTGCTCTTAAAGCCTAGTGGGACCATCTCTTCCAAAGGCCTCTGAAACGCAGTTTCTTTGCAGGCCTGATCTGGCTGAAGTAGGACTTCTGCTCTGGGTGTGCTACTTTGCCCTAGAGCTGAAAGGCACAACGTGCAGGCTTCTTTCCAAAGGGCGAGTTGGGCCCCACAGCATCTTTCTTCCAGCTCTTTCGGAAGCTAAGAAACAACTCGCTCTGCACAGTGCTCTTACAGCCTACGGGGAACATGTCTTCCAAAGGCCTGTGAAACGCAGTTTCTTTGCAGGCCTGATCTGGCTGAAGTAGGACTTCTGCTCTGGGTGTGCTACTTTGCCCTAGAGCTGAAAGGCACAACGTGCAGGCTTCTTTCCAAAGGGCGAGTTGGGCCCCACAGCATCTTGCTTCCATCTCTTTGGGAAGCTAAGAAACAACTCGCTCTGCACTGTGCTCTTACAGCCTACCGGGAACATGTCTTCCAAAGGCCTGTGAAACGCAGTTTCTTTGCAGGCCTGATCTGGCGGAAGTAGGACTTCTGCTCTGGGTGTGCTACTTTGCCCTAGAGCTGAAAGGCACAACGTGCAGGCTTCTTTCCAAAGGGCGAGTTGGGCCCCACAGCATCTTGCTTCCAGCTCTTTGGGAAGCTAAGAAACAACTCGCTCTGCACAGTGCTCTTACAGCCTACGGGGAACATGTCTTCCAAAGGCCTGTGAAACGCAGTTTCTTTGCAGGCCTGATCTGGCTGAAGTAGGACTTCTGCTCTGGGTGTGCTACTTTGCCCTAGAGCTGAAAGGCACAACGTGCAGGCTTCTTTCCAAAGGGCGAGTTGGGCCCCACAGCATCTTGCTTCCAGCTCTTTGGGAAGCTAAGAAACAACTCGCTCTGCACAGTGCTCTTACAGCCTAGTTGGAACATCTCTTCCAAAGGCCTGAGAAACGCAGTTTCTTTGCAGGCCTGAACTGGCTGAAGTAGGACTTCTGCTCTGGGTGTGCTACTTTGCCCTAGAGCTGAAAGGCACAACGTGCAGGCTTCTTTCCAAAGGGCGAGTTGGGCCCCACAGCATCTTGCTTCCAGCTCTTTGCGAAGCTAAGAAACAACTCGCTCTGCACAGTGCTCTTACAGCCTATTGGGAACATGTCTTCCAAAGGCCTGTGAAACGCAGTTTCTGTGCAGGCCTGATCTGGCTGAAGTAAGACTTCTGCTCTGGGTGTGCTACTTTGCCCTAGAGCTGAAAGGCACAACGTGCAGGCTTCTTTCCAAAGGGCGAGTTGGGCCCCACAGCATCTTGCTTCCAGCTCTTTGGGAAGCTAAGAAACAACTTGCTCTGCACAGTGCTCTTAAAGCCTAGTGGGACCATCTCTTCCAAAGGCCTCTGAAACGCAGTTTCTTTGCAGGCCTGATCTGGCTGAAGTAGGACTTCTGCTCTGGGTGTGCTACTTTGCCCTAGAGCTGAAAGGCACAACGTGCAGGCTTCTTTCCAAAGGGCGAGTTGGGCCCCACAGCATCTTTCTTCCAGCTCTTTCGGAAGCTAAGAAACAACTCGCTCTGCACAGTGCTCTTACAGCCTACGGGGAACATGTCTTCCAAAGGCCTGTGAAACGCAGTTTCTTTGCAGGCCTGATCTGGCTGAAGTAGGACTTCTGCTCTGGGTGTGCTACTTTGCCCTAGAGCTGAAAGGCACAACGTGCAGGTTTCTTTCCAAAGGGCGAGTTGGGCCCCACAGCATCTTGCTTCCATCTCTTTGGGAAGCTAAGAAACAACTCGCTCTGCACTGTGCTCTTACAGCCTACCGGGAACATGTCTTCCAAAGGCCTGTGAAACGCAGTTTCTTTGCAGGCCTGATCTGGCGGAAGTAGGACTTCTGCTCTGGGTGTGCTACTTTGCCCTAGAGCTGAAAGGCACAACGTGCAGGCTTCTTTCCAAAGGGCGAGTTGGGCCCCACAGCATCTTGCTTCCAGCTCTTTGGGAAGCTAAGAAACAACTCGCTCTGCACAGTGCTCTTACAGCCTACGGGGAACATGTCTTCCAAAGGCCTGTGAAACGCAGTTTCTTTGCAGGCCTGATCTGGCTGAAGTAGGACTTCTGCTCTGGGTGTGCTACTTTGCCCTAGAGCTGAAAGGCACAACGTGCAGGCTTCTTTCCAAAGGGCGAGTTGGGCCCCACAGCATCTTGCTTCCAGCTCTTTGGGAAGCTAAGAAACAACTCGCTCTGCACAGTGCTCTTACAGCCTACCGGGTACATGTCTTCCAAACGCCTGTGAAACGCAGTTTCTTTGCAGGCCTGATCTGGCTGAAGTAGGACTTCTGCTCTGGGTGTGCTACTTTGCCCTAGAGCTGAAAGGCACAACGTGCAGGCTTCTTTCCAAAGGGCGAGTTGGGCCCCACAGCATCTTGCTTCCAGCTCTTTGGGAAGCTAAGAAACAACTCGCTCTGCACAGTGCTCTTACAGCCTACCGGGAACATCTCTTCCAAAGGCCTGTGAAACGCAGTTTCTTTGCAGGCCTGATCTGGCTGAAGTAGGACTTCTGCTCTGGGTGTGCTACTTTGCCCTAGAGCTGAAAGGCACAACGTGCAGGCTTCTTTCCAAAGGGCGAGTTGGGCCCCACAGCATCTTGCTTCCAGCTCTTTGGGAAGCTAAGAAACAACTCGCTCTGCACAGTGCTCTTACAGCCTAGAGGGAACATCTCTTCCAAAGGCCTGTGAAACGCAGTTTCTTTGCAGGCCTGATCTGGCTGAAGTAGGACTTCTGCTCTGGGTGTGCTACTTTGCCCTAGAGCTGAAAGGCACAACGTGCAGGCTTCTTTCCAAAGGGCGAGTTGGGCCCCACAGCATCTTGCTTCCAGCTCTTTGCGAAGCTAAGAAACAACTCGCTCTGCACAGTGCTCTTACAGCCTACCGGGAACATGTCTTCCAAAGGCCTGTGAAACGCAGTTTCTTTGCAGGCCTGATCTGGCTGAAGTAGGACTTCTGCTCTGGGTGTGCTACTTTGCCCTAGAGCTGAAAGGCACAACGTGCAGGCTTCTTTCCAAAGGGCGAGTTGGGCCCCACAGCATCTTGCTTCCAGCTCTTTGGGAAGCTAAGAAACAACTCGCTCTGCACAGTGCTCTTACAGCCTACGGGGAACATGTCTTCCAAAGGCCTGTGAAACGCAGTTTCTTTGCAGGCCTGATCTGGCTGAAGTAGGACTTCTGCTCTGGGTGTGCTACTTTGCCCTAGAGCTGAAAGGCACAACGTGCAGGCTTCTTTCCAAAGGGCGAGTTGGGCCCCACAGCATCTTGCTTCCAGCTCTTTGGGAAGCTAAGAAACAACTCGCTCTGCACAGTGCTCTTACAGCCTACCGGGAACATCTCTTCCAAAGGCCTGTGAAACGCAGTTTCTTTGCAGGCCTGATCTGGCTGAAGTAGGACTTCTGCTCTGGGTGTGCTACTTTGCCCTAGAGCTGAAAGGCACAACGTGCAGGCTTCTTTCCAAAGGGCGAGTTGGGCCCCACAGCATCTTGCTTCCAGCTCTTTGGGAAGCTAAGAAACAACTCGCTCTGCACAGTGCTCTTACAGCCTACGGGGAACATGTCTTCCAAAGGCCTGTGAAACGCAGTTTCTTTGCAGGCCTGATCTGGCTGAAGTAGGACTTCTGCTCTGGGTGTGCTACTTTGCCCTAGAGCTGAAAGGCACAACGTGCAGGCTTCTTTCCAAAGGGCGAGTTGGGCCCCACAGCATCTTGCTTCCAGCTCTTTGGGAAGCTAAGAAACAACTCGCTCTGCACAGTGCTCTTACAGCCTAGTGGGAACATCTCTTCCAAAGGCCTGTGAAACGCAGTTTCTTTGCAGGCCTGATCTGGGTGAAGTAGGACTTCTGCTCTGGGTGTGCTACTTTGCCCTAGAGCTGAAAGGCACAACGTGCAGGCTTCTTTCCAAAGGGCGAGTTGGGCCCCACAGCATCTTTCTTCCAGCTCTTTGGGAAGCTAAGAAACAACTCGCTCTGCACAGTGCTCTTACAGCCTACCGGGAACATCTCTTCCAAAGGCCTGTGAAACGCAGTTTCTTCGCAGGCCTGATCTGGCTGAAGTAGGACTTCTGCTCTGGGTGTGCTACTTTGCCCTAGAGCTGAAAGGCACAACGTGCAGGCTTCTTTCCAAAGGGCGAGTTGGGCCCCACAGCATCTTGCTTCCAGCTCTTTGGGAAGCTAAGAAACAACTCGCTCTGCACAGTGCTCTTACAGCCTTCCGGGAACATCTCTTCCAAAGGCCTGTGAAACGCAGTTTCTTTGCAGGCCTGATCTGGCTGAAGTAGGACTTCTGCTCTGGGTGTGCTACTTTGCCCTAGAGCTGAAAGGCACAACGTGCAGGCTTCTTTCCAAAGGGCGAGTTGGGCCCCACAGCATCTTGCTTCCAGCTCTTTGGGAAGCTAAGAAACAACTCGCTCTGCACAGTGCTCTTACAGCCTACCGGGAACATCTCTTCCAAAGGCCTGTGAAACGCAGTTTCTTTGCAGGCCTGATCTGGCTGAAGTAGGACTTCTGCTCTGGGTGTGCTACTTTGCCCTAGAGCTGAAAGGCACAACGTGCAGGCTTCTTTCCAAAG
Organism: Equus caballus; assembly: GCF_041296265.1. Classification (NCBI taxonomy): domain Eukaryota; kingdom Metazoa; phylum Chordata; class Mammalia; order Perissodactyla; family Equidae; genus Equus; species Equus caballus. The sequence continues at coordinate 27,155,195 of NC_091687.1, forward strand.
GGCGAGTTGGGCCCCACAGCATCTTGCTTCCAGCTCTTTGGGAAGCTAAGAAACAACTCGCTCTGCACAGTGCTCTTACAGCCTACCGGGAACATGTCTTCCAAAGGCCTGTGAAACGCAGTTTCTTTGCAGGCCTGATCTGGCTGAAGTAGGACTTCTGCTCTGGGTGTGCTACTTTGCCCTAGAGCTGAAAGGCACAACGTGCAGGCTTCTTTCCAAAGGGCGAGTTGGGCCCCACAGCATCTTGCTTCCAGCTCTTTGGGAAGCTAAGAAACAACTCGCTCTGCACAGTGCTCTTACAGCCTACGGGGAACATGTCTTCCAAAGGCCTGTGAAACGCAGTTTCTTTGCAGGCCTGATCTGGCTGAAGTAGGACTTCTGCTCTGGGTGTGCTACTTTGCCCTAGAGCTGAAAGGCACAACGTGCAGGCTTCTTTCCAAAGGGCGAGTTGGGCCCCACAGCATCTTGCTTCCAGCTCTTTGGGAAGCTAAGAAACAACTCGCTCTGCACAGTGCTCTTACAGCCTACCGGGAACATCTCTTCCAAAGGCCTGTGAAACGCAGTTTCTTTGCAGGCCTGATCTGGCTGAAGTAGGACTTCTGCTCTGGGTGTGCTACTTTGCCCTAGAGCTGAAAGGCACAACGTGCAGGCTTCTTTCCAAAGGGCGAGTTGGGCCCCACAGCATCTTGCTTCCAGCTCTTTGGGAAGCTAAGAAACAACTCGCTCTGCACAGTGCTCTTACAGCCTACGGGGAACATGTCTTCCAAAGGCCTGTGAAACGCAGTTTCTTTGCAGGCCTGATCTGGCTGAAGTAGGACTTCTGCTCTGGGTGTGCTACTTTGCCCTAGAGCTGAAAGGCACAACGTGCAGGCTTCTTTCCAAAGGGCGAGTTGGGCCCCACAGCATCTTGCTTCCAGCTCTTTGGGAAGCTAAGAAACAACTCGCTCTGCACAGTGCTCTTACAGCCTAGTGGGAACATCTCTTCCAAAGGCCTGTGAAACGCAGTTTCTTTGCAGGCCTGATCTGGGTGAAGTAGGACTTCTGCTCTGGGTGTGCTACTTTGACCTAGAGCTGAAAGGCACAACGTGCAGGCTTCTTTCCAAAGGGCGAGTTGGGCCCCACAGCATCTTTCTTCCAGCTCTTTGGGAAGCTAAGAAACAACTCGCTCTGCACAGTGCTCTTACAGCCTACCGGGAACATGTCTTCCAAAGGCCTGTGAAACGCAGTTTCTTTGCAGGCCTGATCTGGCTGAAGTAGGACTTCTGCTCTGGGTGTGCTACTTTGCCCTAGAGCTGAAAGGCACAACGTGCAGGCTTCTTTCCAAAGGGCGAGTTGGGCCCCACAGCATCTTGCTTCCAGCTCTTTGGGAAGCTAAGAAACAACTCGCTCTGCACAGTGCTCTTACAGCCTAGTGGGAACATCTCCTCCAAAGGCCTGTGAAACGCAGTTTCTTTGCAGGCCTGATCTGGCTGAAGTAGGACTTCTGCTCTGGGTGTGCTACTTTGCCCTAGAGCTGAAAGGCACAACGTGCAGGCTTCTTTCCAAAGGGCGAGTTGGGCCCCACAGCATCTTGCTTCCAGCTCTTTGGGAAGCTAAGAAACAACTCGCTCTGCACAGTGCTCTTACAGCCTACCTGGAACATGTCTTCCAAAGGCCTGTGAAACGCAGTTTCTTTGCAGGCCTGATCTGGCTGAAGTAGGACTTCTGCTCTGGGTGTGCTACTTTGCCCTAGAGCTGAAAGGCACAACGTGCAGGCTTCTTTCCAAAGGGCGAGTTGGGCCCCACAGCATCTTGCTTCCAGCTCTTTGGGAAGCTAAGAAAAAACTCGCTCTGCACAGTGCTCTTACAGCCTACCGGGAACATGTCTTCCAAAGGCCTGTGAAACGCAGTTTCTTTGCAGGCCTGATCTGGCTGAAGTAGGACTTCTGCTCTGGGTGTGCTACTTTGCCCTAGAGCTGAAAGGCACAACGTGCAGGCTTCTTTCCAAAGGGCGAGTTGGGCCCCACAGCATCTTGCTTCCAGCTCTTTGGGAAGCTAAGAAACAACTCGCTCTGCACAGTGCTCTTACAGCCTACGGGGAACATGTCTTCCAAAGGCCTGTGAAACGCAGTTTCTTTGCAGGCCTGATCTGGCTGAAGTAGGACTTCTGCTCTGGGTGTGCTACATTGCCCTAGAGCTGAAAGGCACAACGTGCAGGCTTCTTTCCAAAGGGCGAGTTGGGCCCCACAGCATCTTGCTTCCAGCTCTTTGGGAAGCTAAGAAACAACTCGCTCTGCACAGTGCTCTTACAGCCTACCGGGAACATCTCTTCCAAAGGCCTGTGAAACGCAGTTTCTTTGCAGGCCTGATCTGGCTGAAGTAGGACTTCTGCTCTGGGTGTGCTACTTTGCCCTAGAGCTGAAAGGCACAACGTGCAGGCTTCTTTCCAAAGGGCGAGTTGGGCCCCACAGCATCTTGCTTCCAGCTCTTTGGGAAGCTAAGAAACAACTCGCTCTGCACAGTGCTCTTACAGCCTAGAGGGAACATCTCTTCCAAAGGCCTGTGAAACGCAGTTTCTTTGCAGGCCTGATCTGGCTGAAGTAGGACTTCTGCTCTGGGTGTGCTACTTTGCCCTAGAGCTGAAAGGCACAACGTGCAGGCTTCTTTCCAAAGGGCGAGTTGGGCCCCACAGCATCTTGCTTCCAGCTCTTTGCGAAGCTAAGAAACAACTCGCTCTGCACAGTGCTCTTACAGCCTACCGGGAACATGTCTTCCAAAGGCCTGTGAAACGCAGTTTCTTTGCAGGCCTGATCTGGCTGAAGTAGGACTTCTGCTCTGGGTGTGCTACTTTGCCCTAGAGCTGAAAGGCACAACGTGCAGGCTTCTTTCCAAAGGGCGAGTTGGGCCCCACAGCATCTTGCTTCCAGCTCTTTGGGAAGCTAAGAAACAACTCGCTCTGCACAGTGCTCTTACAGCCTACCGGGAACATGTCTTCCAAAGGCCTGTGAAACGCAGTTTCTTTGCAGGCCTGATCTGGCTGAAGTAGGACTTCTGCTCTGGGTGTGCTACTTTGCCCTAGAGCTGAAAGGCACAACGTGCAGGCTTCTTTCCAAAGGGCGAGTTGGGCCCCACAGCATCTTGCTTCCAGCTCTTTGGGAAGCTAAGAAACAACTCGCTCTGCACAGTGCTCTTACAGCCTACCGGGACCATCTCTTCCAAAGGCCTGTGAAACGCAGTTTCTTTGCAGGCCTGATCTGGCTGAAGTAGGACTTCTGCTCTGGGTGTGCTACTTTGCCCTAGAGCTGAAAGGCACAACGTGCAGGCTTCTTTCCAAAGGGCGAGTTGGGCCCCACAGCATCTTGCTTCCAGCTGTTTGGGAAGCTAAGAAACAACTCGCTCTGCACAGTGCTCTTACAGCCTACCGGGAACATGTCTTCCAAAGGCCTGTGAAACGCAGTTTCTTTGCAGGCCTGATCTGGCTGAAGTAGGAATTCTGCTCTGGGTGTGCTACTTTGCCCTAGAGCTGAAAGGCACAACGTGCAGGCTTCTTTCCAAAGGGCGAGTTGGGCCCCACAGCATCTTGCTTCCAGCTGTTTGGGAAGCTAAGAAACAACTCGCTCTGCACAGTGCTCTTACAGCCTACCGGGAACATGTCTTCCAAAGGCCTGTGAAACGCAGTTTCTTTGCAGGCCTGATCTGGCTGAAGTAGGACTTCTGCTCTGGGTGTGCTACTTTGCCCTAGAGCTGAAAGGCACAACGTGCAGGCTTCTTTCCAAAGGGCGAGTTGGGCCCCACAGCATCTTGCTTCCAGCTCTTTGGGAAGCTAAGAAACAACTCGCTCTACACAGTGCTCTTACAGCCTACCCGGAACATCTCTTCCAAAGGCCTGTGAAACGCAGTTTCTTTGCAGGCCTGATCTGGCTGAAGTAGGACTTCTGCTCTGGGTGTGCTACTTTGCCCTAGAGCTGAAAGGCACAACGTGCAGGCTTCTTTCCAAAGGGCGAGTTGGGCCCCACAGCATCTTGCTTCCAGCACTTTGGGAAGCTAAGAAACAACTCGCTCTGCACAGTGCTCTTACAGCCTAGTGGGAACATGTCTTCCAAAGGCCTGTGAAACGCAGTTTCTTTGCAGGCCTGATCTGGCTGAAGTAGGACTTCTGCTCTGGCTGTGCTACTTTGCCCTAGAGCTGAAAGGCACAACGTGCAGGCTTCTTTCCAAAGGGCGAGTTGGGCCCCACAGCATCTTGCTTCCAGCTCTTTGGGAAGCTAAGAAACAACTCGCTCTGCACAGTGCTCTTACAGCCTACCGGGAACATGTCTTGCATAGGACTGTGAAACGCAGTTTCTTTGCAGGCCTGATCTGGCCGAAGTAGGACTTCTGCTCTGGGTGTGCTACTTTGCCCTAGAGCTGAAAGGCACAACGTGCAGGCTTCTTTCCAAAGGGCGAGTTTGGCCCCACAGCATCTTGCTTCCAGCTCTTTGGGAAGCTAAGAAACAACTCGCTCTGCACAGTGCTCTTACAGCCTACCGGGAACATGTCTTCCAAAGGCCTGTGAAACGCAGTTTCTGTGCAGGCCTGATCTGGCTGAAGTAGGACTTCTGCTCTGGGTGTGCTACTTTGCCCTAGAGCTGAAAGGCACAACGTGCAGGCTTCTTTCCAAAGGGCGAGTTGGGCCCCACAGCATCTTGCTTCCAGCTCTTTGGGAAGCTAAGAAACAACTCGCTCTGCACAGTGCTCTTACAGCCTACCGGGAACATGTCTTCCAAAGGCCAGTGAAACGCAGTTTCTTTGGAGGCCTGATCTGGCTGAAGTAGGACTTCTGCTCTGGGTGTGCTACTTTGCCCTAGAGCTGAAAGGCACAACGTGCAGGCTTCTTTCCAAAGGGCGAGTTGGGCCCCACAGCATCTTGCTTCCAGCTCTTTGGGAAGCTAAGAAACAACTCGCTCTGCACAGTGCTCTTACAGCCTAGTGGGAACATCTCTTCCAAAGGCCTGTGAAACGCAGTTTCTTTGCAGGCCTGATCTGGCTGAAGTAGGACTTCTGCTCTGGGTGTGCTACTTTGCCCTAGAGCTGAAAGGCACAACGTGCAGGCTTCTTTCCAAAGGGCGAGTTGGGCCCCACAGCATCTTGCTTCCAGCTCTTTGGGAAGCTAAGAAACAACTCGCTCTGCACAGTGCTCTTACAGCCTACCGGGAACATGTCTTCCAAAGGCCTGTGAAACGCAGTTTCTTTGCAGGCCTGATCTGGCTGAAGTAGGACTTCTGCTCTGGGTGTGCTACTTTGCCCTAGAGCTGAAAGGCACAACTTGCAGGCTTCTTTCCAAAGGGCGAGTTGGGCCCCACAGCATCTTGCTTCCAGCTCTTTGGGAAGCTAAGAAACAACTCGCTCTGCACAGTGCTCTTACAGCCTACCGGGAACATCTCTTCCAAAGGCCTGTGAAACGCAGTTTCTTTGCAGGCCTGATCTGGCTGAAGTAGGACTTCTGCTCTGGGTGTGCTACTTTGCCCTAGAGCTGAAAGGCACAACGTGCAGGCTTCTTTCCAAAGGGCGAGTTGGGCCCCACAGCATCTTGCTTCCAGCTCTTTGGGAAGCTAAGAAACAACTCGCTCTGCACAGTGCTCTTAAAGCCTAGTGGGACCATCTCTTCCAAAGGCCTGTGAAACGCAGTTTCTTTGCAGGCCTGATCTGGCTGAAGTAGGACTTCTGCTCTGGGTGTGCTACTTTGCCCTAGAGCTGAAAGGCACAACGTGCAGGCTTCTTTCCAAAGGGCGAGTTGGGCCCCACAGCATCTTGCTTCCAGCTCTTTGGGAAGCTAAGAAACAACTCGCTCTGCACAGTGCTCTTACAGCCTACCGGGAACATGTCTTCCAAAGGCCTGTGAAACGCAGTTTCTTTGCAGGCCTGATCTGGCTGAAGTAGGACTTCTGCTCTGGGTGTGCTACTTTGCCCTAGAGCTGAAAGGCACAACGTGCAGGCTTCTTTCCAAAGGGCGAGTTGGGCCCCACAGCATCTTGCTTCCAGCTCTTTGGGAAGCTAAGAAACAACTCGCTCTGCACAGTGCTCTTACAGCCTACCGGGAACATGTCTTCCAAAGGCCTGTGAAACGCAGTTTCTTTGCAGGCCTGATCTGGCTGAAGTAGGACTTCTGCTCTGGGTGTGCTACTTTGCCCTAGAGCTGAAAGACACAACGTGCAGGCTTCTTTCCAAAGGGCGAGTTGGGCCCCACAGCATCTTGCTTCCAGCTCTTTGGGAAGCTAAGAAACAACTCGCTCTGCACAGTGCTCTTACAGCCTACCGGGAACATGTCTTCCAAAGGCCTGTGAAACGCAGTTTCTTTGCAGGCCTGATCTGGCTGAAGTAGGACTTCTGCTCTGGGTGTGCTACTTTGCCCTAGAGCTGAAAGGCACAACGTGCAGGCTTCTTTCCAAAGGGCGAGTTGGGCCCCACAGCATCTTGCTTCCAGCTCTTTGGGAAGCTAAGAAACAACTCGCTCTGCACAGTGCTCTTACAGCCTACCGGGAACATGTCTTCCAAAGGCCTGTGAAACGCAGTTTCTTTGCAGGCCTGATCTGGCTGAAGTAGGACTTCTGCTCTGGGTGTGCTACTTTGCCCTAGAGCTGAAAGGCACAACGTGCAGGCTTCTTTCCAAAGGGCGAGTTGGGCCCCACAGCATCTTGCTTCCAGCTCTTTGGGAAGCTAAGAAACAACTCGCTCTGCACAGTGCTCTTACAGCCTACCGGGAACATGTCTTCCAAAGGCCTGTGAAACGCAGTTTCTTTGCAGGCCTGATCTGGCTGAAGTAGGACTTCTGCTCTGGGTGTGCTACTTTGCCCTAGAGCTGAAAGGCACAACGTGCAGGCTTCTTTCCAAAGGGCGAGTTGGGCCCCACAGCATCTTGCTTCCAGCTCTTTGGGAAGCTAAGAAACAACTCGCTCTGCACAGTGCTCTTACAGCCTACCGGGAACATGTCTTCCAAAGGCCTGTGAAACGCAGTTTCTTTGCAGGCCTGATCTGGCTGAAGTAGGACTTCTGCTCTGGGTGTGCTACTTTGCCCTAGAGCTGAAAGGCACAACGTGCAGGCTTCTTTCCAAAGGGCGAGTTGGGCCCCACAGCATCTTGCTTCCAGCTCTTTGGGAAGCTAAGAAACAACTCGCTCTGCACAGTGCTCTTACAGCCTACCGGGAACATCTCTTCCAAAGGCCTGTGAAACGCAGTTTCTTTGCAGGCCTGATCTGGCTGAAGTAGGACTTCTGCTCTGGGTGTGCTACTTTGCCCTAGAGCTGAAAGGCACAACGTGCAGGCTTCTTTCCAAAGGGCGAGTTCGGCCCCACAGCATCTTGCTTCCAGCTCTTTGGGAAGCTAAGAAACAACTCGCTCTGCACAGTGCTCTTACAGCCTACCGGGAACATGTCTTCCAAAGGCCTGTGAAACGCAGTTTCTTTGCAGGCCTGATCTGGCTGAAGTAGGACTTCTGCTCTGGGTGTGCTACTTTGCCCTAGAGCTGAAAGGCACAACGTGCAGGCTTCTTTCCAAAGGGCGAGTTGGGCCCCACAGCATCTTGCTTCCAGCTCTTTGGGAAGCTAAGAAACAACTCGCTCTGCACAGTGCTCTTACAGCCTACCGGGAACATCTCTTCCAAAGGCCTGTGAAACGCAGTTTCTTCGCAGGCCTGATCAGGCTGAAGTAGGACTTCTGCTCTGGGTGTGCTACTTTGCCCTAGAGCTGAAAGGCACAACGTGCAGGCTTCTTTCCAAAGGGCGAGTTGGGCCCCACAGCATCTTGCTTCCAGCTCTTTGGGAAGCTAAGAAACAACTCGCTCTGCACAGTGCTCTTACAGCCTACCGGGAACATGTCTTCCAAAGGCCTGTGAAACGCAGTTTCTTTGCAGGCCTGCTCTGGCTGAAGGAGGACTTCTGCTCTGGGTGTGCTACTTTGCCCTAGAGCTGAAAGGCACAACGTGCAGGCTTCTTTCCAAAGGGCGAGTTGGGCCCCACAGCATCTTGCTTCCAGCTCTTTGGGAAGCTAAGAAACAACTCGCTCTGCACAGTGCTCTTACAGCCTACTGGGAACATATCTTCCAAAGGCCTGTGAAACGCAGTTTCTTTGCAGGCCTGATCTGGCTGAAGTAGGACTTCTGCTCTGGGTGTGCTACTTTGCCCTAGAGCTGAAAGGCACAACGTGCAGGCTTCTTTCCAAAGGGCGAGTTGGGCCCCACAGCATCTTGCTTCCAGCTCTTTGGGAAGCTAAGAAACAACTCGCTCTGCACAGTTCTCTTACAGCCTACCGGGAACATGTCTTCCAAAGGCCTGTGAAACGCAGTTTCTTTGCAGGCCTGATCTGGCTGAAGTAGGACTTCTGCTCTGGGTGTGCTACTTTGCCCTAGAGCTGAAAGGCACAACGTGCAGGCTTCTTTCCAAAGGGCGAGTTGGGCCCCACAGCATCTTGCTTCCAGCTCTTTGCGAAGCTAAGAAACAACTCGCTCTGCACAGTGCTCTTACAGCCTACCGGGAACATGTCTTCCAAAGGCCTGTGAAACGCAGTTTCTTTGCAGGCCTGATCTGGCTGAAGTAGGACTTCTGCTCTGGGTGTGCTACTTTGCCCTAGAGCTGAAAGGCACAACGTGCAGGCTTCTTTCCAAAGGGCGAGTTGGGCCCCACAGCATCTTGCTTCCAGCTCTTTGGGAAGCTAAGAAACAACTCGCTCTGCACAGTGCTCTTACAGCCTACCGGGAACATGTCTTCCAAAGGCCTGTGAAACGCAGTTTCTTTGCAGGCCTGATCTGGCTGAAGTAGGACTTCTGCTCTGGGTGTGCTACTTTGCCCTAGAGCTGAAAGGCACAACGTGCAGGCTTCTTTCCAAAGGGCGAGTTGGGCCCCACAGCATCTTGCTTCCAGCTCTTTGCGAAGCTAAGAAACAACTCGCTCTGCACAGTGCTCTTACAGCCTAGTGGGACCATCTCTTCCAAAGGCCTGTGAAACGCAGTTTCTTTGCATGCCTGATCTGGCTGAAGTAGGACTTCTGCTCTGGGTGTGCTACTTTGCCCTAGAGCTGAAAGGCACAACGTGCAGGCTTCTTTCCAAAGGGCGAGTTGGGCCCCACAGCATCTTGCTTCCAGCTCTTTGGGAAGCTAAGAAACAACTCGCTCTGCACAGTGCTCTTACAGCCTACCGGGAACATGTCTTCCAAAGGCCTGTGAAACGCAGTTTGTGTGCAGGCCTGATCTGGCTGAAGTAGGACTGCTGCTCTGGGTGTGCTACTTTGCCCTAGAGCTGAAAGGCACAACGTGCAGGCTTCTTTCCAAAGGGCGAGTTGGGCCCCACAGCATCTTGCTTCCAGCTCTTTCGGAAGCTAAGAAACAACTCGCTCCGCACAGTGCTCTTACAGCCTACGGGGAACATCTCTTCCAAAGGCCTGTGAAACGCAGTTTCTTTGCAGGCCTGATCTGGCTGAAGTAGGACTTCTGCTCTGGGTGTGCTACTTTGCCCTAGAGCTGAAAGGCACAACGTGCAGGCTTCTTTCCAAAGGGCGAGTTGGGCCCCACAGCATCTTGCTTCCAGCTCTTTGGGAAGCTAAGAAACAACTCGCTCTGCACAGTGCTCTTACAGCCTACCGGGAACATGTCTTCCAAAGGCCTGTGAAACGCAGTTTCTTTGCAGGCCTGATCTGGCTGAAGTAGGACTTCTGCTCTGGGTGTGCTACTTTGCCCTAGAGCTGAAAGGCACAACGTGCAGGCTTCTTTCCAAAGGGCGAGTTGGGCCCCACAGCATCTTGCTTCCAGCTCTTTGGGAAGCTAAGAAACAACTCGCTCTGCACAGTGCTCTTGCAGCCTGGTGGGAACATCTCTTCCAAAGGCCTGTGAAACGCAGTTTCTTTGCAGGCCTGATCTGGCTGAAGTAGGACTTCTGCTCTGGGTGTGCTACTTTGCCCTAGATCTGAAAGGCACAACGTGCAGGCTTCTTTCCAAAGGGCGAGTTGGGCCCCACAGCATCTGGCTTCCAGCTCTTTGGGAAGCTAAGAAACAACTCGCTCTGCACAGTGCTCTTAAAGCCTAGTGGGACCATCTCTTCCAAAGGCCTGTGAAACGCAGTTTCTTTGCAGGCCTGATCTGGCTGAAGTAGGACTTCTGCTCTGGGTGTGCTACTTTGCCCTAGAGCTGAAAGGCACAACGTGCAGGCTTCTTTCCAAAGGGCGAGTTGGGCCCCACAGCATCTTGCTTCCAGCTCTTTGGGAAGCTAAGAAACAACTCGCTCTGCACAGTGCTCTTACAGCCTACCGGGAACATGTCTTCCAAAGGCCTGTGAAACGCAGTTTCTTTGCAGGCCTGATCTGGCTGAAGTAGGACTTCTGCTCTGGGTGTGCTACTTTGCCCTAGAGCTGAAAGGCACAACGTGCAGGCTTCTTTCCAAAGGGCGAGTTGGGCCCCACAGCATCTTGCTTCCAGCTCTTTGGGAAGCTAAGAAACAACTCGCTCTGCACAGTGCTCTTACAGCCTACCGGGAACATGTCTTCCAAAGGCCTGTGAAACGCAGTTTCTTTGCAGGCCTGATCTGGCTGAAGTAGGACTTCTGCTCTGGGTGTGCTACTTTGCCCTAGAGCTGAAAGGCACAACGTGCAGGCTTCTTTCCAAAGGGCGAGTTGGGCCCCACAGCATCTTGCTTCCAGCTCTTTGGGAAGCTAAGAAACAACTCGCTCTGCACAGTGCTCTTACAGCCTAGTGGGAACATCTCTTCCAAAGGCCTGTGAAACGCAGTTTCTTTGCAGGCCTGATCTGGCTGAAGTAGGACTTCTGCTCTGGGTGTGCTACTTTGCCCTAGAGCTGAAAGGCACAACGTGCAGGCTTCTTTCCAAAGGGCGAGTTGGGCCCCACAGCATCTTGCTTCCAGCTCTCTGCGAAGCTAAGAAACAACTCGCTCTGCACAGTGCTCTTACAGCCTACCGGGAACATGTCTTCCAAAGGCCTGTGAAACGCAGTTTCTTTGCAGGCCTGATCTGGCTGAAGTAGGACTTCTGCTCTGGGTGTGCTACTTTGCCCTAGAGCTGAAAGGCACAACGTGCAGGCTTCTTTCCAAAGGGCGAGTTGGGCCCCACAGCATCTTGCTTCCAGCTCTTTGGGAAGCTAAGAAACAACTCGCTCTGCACAGTGCTCTTACAGCCTACGGGGAACATGTCTTCCAAAGGCCTGTGAAACGCAGTTTCTTTGCAGGCCTGATCTGGCTGAAGTAGGACTTCTGCTCTGGGTGTGCTACTTTGCCCTAGAGCTGAAAGGCACAACGTGCAGGCTTCTTTCCAAAGGGCGAGTTCGGCCCCACAGCATCTTGCTTCCAGCTCTTTGGGAAGCTAAGAAACAACTCGCTCTGCACAGTGCTCTTACAGCCTACCGGGAACATGTCTTACAAAGGCCTGTGAAACGCAGTTTCTTTGCAGGCCTGATCTGGCTGAAGTAGGACTTCTGCTCAGGGTGTGCTACTTTGCCCTAGAGCTGAAAGGCACAACGTGCAGGCTTCTTTCCAATGGGCGAGTTGGGCCCCACAGCATCTTGCTTCCAGCTCTTTGGGAAGCTAAGAAACAACTCGCTCTGCACAGTGCTCTTACAGCCTACGGGGAACATGTCTTCCAAAGGCCTGTGAAACGCAGTTTCTTTGCAGGCCTGATCTGGCTGAAGTAGGACTTCTGCTCTGGGTGTGCTACTTTGCCCTAGAGCTGAAAGGCACAACGTGCAGGCTTCTTTCCAAAGGGCGAGTTGGGCCCCACAGCATCTTGCTTCCAGCTCTTTGGGAAGCTAAGAAACAACTCGCTCTGCACAGTGCTCTTACAGCCTACGGGGAACATCTCTTCCAAAGGCCTGTGAAACGCAGTTTCTTTGCAGGCCTGATCTGGCTGAAGTAGGACTTCTTCTCTGGGTGTGCTACTTTGCCCTAGAGCTGAAAGGCACAACGTGCAGGCTTCTTTCCAAAGGGCGAGTTGGGCCCCACAGCATCTTGCTTCCAGCTCTTTGGGAAGCTAAGAAACAACTCGCTCTGCACAGTGCTCTTACAGCCTACCGGGAACATGTCTTCCAAAGGCCTGTGAAACGCAGTTTCTTTGCAGGCCTGATCTGGCTGAAGTAGGACTTCTGCTCTGGGTGTGCTACTTTGCCCTAGAGCTGAAAGGCACAACGTGCAGGCTTCTTTCCAAAGGGCGAGTTGGGCCCCACAGCATCTTGCTTCCAGCTCTTTGGGAAGCTAAGAAACAACTCGCTCTGCACAGTGCTCTTACAGCCTAGTGGGAACATCTCTTCCAAAGGCCTGTGAAACGCAGTTTCTTTGCAGGCCTGATCTGGCTGAAGTAGGACTTCTGCTCTGGGTGTGCTACTTTGCCCTAGAGCTGAAAGGCACAACGTGCAGGCTTCTTTCCAAAGGGCGAGTTGGGCCCCACAGCATCTTGCTTCCAGCTCTCTGGGAAGCTAAGAAACAACTCGCTCTGCACTGTGCTCTTACAGCCTACCGGGAACATGTCTTCCAAAGGCCTGTGAAACGCAGTTTCTTTGCAGGCCTGATCTGGCTGAAGTACAACTTCTGCTCTGGGTGTGCTACTTTGCCCTAGAGCTGAAAGGCACAACGTGCAGGCTTCTTTCCAAAGGGCGAGTTGGGCCCCACAGCATCTTGCTTCCAGCTCTTTGGGAAGCTAAGAAACAACTCGCTCTGCACAGTGCTCTTACAGCCTACGGGGAACATGTCTTCCAAAGGCCTGTGAAACGCAGTTTCTTTGCAGGCCTGATCTGGCTGAAGTAGGACTTCTGCTCTGGGTGTGCTACTTTGCCCTAGAGCTGAAAGGCACAACGTGCAGGCTTCTTTCCAAAGGGCGAGTTGGGCCCCACAGCATCTTGCTTCCAGCTCTTTGGGAAGCTAAGAAACAACTCGCTCTGCACAGTGCTCTTACAGCCTACCGGGAACATGTCTTCCAAAGGCCTGTGAAACGCAGTTTCTTTGCAGGCCTGATCTGGCTGAAGTAGGACTTCTGCTCTGGGTGTGCTACTTTGCCCTAGAGCTGAAAGGCACAACGTGCAGGCTTCTTTCCAATGGGCGAGTTGGGCCCCACAGCATCTTGCTTCCAGCTCTTTGGGAAGCTAAGAAACAACTCGCTCTGCACAGTGCTCTTACAGCCTACGGGGAACATCTCTTCCAAAGGCCTGTGAAACGCAGTTTCTTTGCAGGCCTGATCTGGCTGAAGTAGGACTTCTGCTCTGGGTGTGCTACTTTGCCCTAGAGCTGAAAGGCACAACGTGCAGGCTTCTTTCCAAAGGGCGAGTTGGGCCCCACAGCATCTTGCTTCCAGCTCTTTGGGAAGCTAAGAAACAACTCGCTCTGCACAGTGCTCTTACAGCCTACGGGGAACATCTCTTCCAAAGGCCTGTGAAACGCAGTTTCTTTGCAGGCCTGATCTGGCTGAAGTAGGACTTCTTCTCTGGGTGTGCTACTTTGCCCTAGAGCTGAAAGGCACAACGTGCAGGCTTCTTTCCAAAGGGCGAGTTGGGCCCCACAGCATCTTGCTTCCAGCTCTTTGGGAAGCTAAGAAACAACTCGCTCTGCACAGTGCTCTTACAGCCTACCGGGAACATGTCTTCCAAAGGCCTGTGAAACGCAGTTTCTTTGCAGGCCTGATCTGGCTGAAGTAGGACTTCTGCTCTGGGTGTGCTACTTTGCCCTAGAGCTGAAAGGCACAACGTGCAGGCTTCTTTCCAAAGGGCGAGTTGGGCCCCACAGCATCTTGCTTCCAGCTCTTTGGGAAGCTAAGAAACAACTCGCTCTGCACAGTGCTCTTACAGCCTAGTGGGAACATCTCTTCCAAAGGCCTGTGAAACGCAGTTTCTTTGCAGGCCTGATCTGGCTGAAGTAGGACTTCTGCTCTGGGTGTGCTACTTTGCCCTAGAGCTGAAAGGCACAACGTGCAGGCTTCTTTCCAAAGGGCGAGTTGGGCCCCACAGCATCTTGCTTCCAGCTCTTTGGGAAGCTAAGAAACAACTCGCTCTGCACTGTGCTCTTACAGCCTACCGGGAACATGTCTTCCAAAGGCCTGTGAAACGCAGTTTCTTTGCAGGCCTGATCTGGCTGAAGTAGGACTTCTGCTCTGGGTGTGCTACTTTGCCCTAGAGCTGAAACGCACAACGTGCAGGCTTCTTTCCAAAGGGCGAGTTGGGCCCCACAGCATCTTGCTTCCAGCTCTTTGGGAAGCTAAGAAACAACTCGCTCTGCACAGTGCTCTTACAGCCTACGGGGAACATCTCTTCCAAAGGCCTGTGAAACGCAGTTTCTTTGCAGGCCTGATCTGGCTGAAGTAGGACTTCTGCTCTGGGTGTGCTACTTTGCCCTAGAGCTGAAAGGCACAACGTGCAGGCTTCTTTCCAAAGGGCGAGTTGGGCCCCACAGCATCTTGCTTCCAGCTCTTTGGGAAGCTAAGAAACAACTCGCTCTGCACAGTGCTCTTACAGCCTAGTGGGAACATCTCTTCCAAAGGCCTGTGAAACGCAGTTTCTTTGCAGGCCTGATCTGGCTGAAGTAGGACTTCTGCTCTGGGTGTGCTACTTTGCCCTAGAGCTGAAAGGCACAACGTGCAGGCTTCTTTCCAAAGGGCGAGTTGGGCCCCACAGCATCTTGCTTCCAGCTCTTTGGGAAGCTAAGAAACAACTCGCTCTGCACAGTGCTCTTACAGCCTACCGGGAACATGTCTTCCAAAGGCCTGTGAAACGCAGTTTCTTTGCAGGCCTGATCTGGCTGAAGTAGGACTTCTGCTCTGGGTGTGCTACTTTGCCCTAGAGCTGAAAGGCACAACGTGCAGGCTTCTTTCCAAAGGGCGAGTTGGGCCCCACAGCATCTTGCTTCCAGCTCTTTGGGAAGCTAAGAAACAACTCGCTCTGCACAGTGCTCTTACAGCCTACCGGGAACATGTCTTCCAAAGGCCTGTGAAACGCAGTTTCTTTGCAGGCCTGATCTGGCTGAAGTAGGACTTCTGCTCTGGGTGTGCTACTTTGCCCTAGAGCTGAAAGGCACAACGTGCAGGCTTCTTTCCAAAGGGCGAGTTGGGCCCCACAGCATCTTGCTTCCAGCTCTTTGGGAAGCTAAGAAACAACTCGCTCTGCACAGTGCTCTTACAGCCTAGTGGGAACATCTCTTCCAAAGGCCTGTGAAACGCAGTTTCTTTGCAGGCCTGATCTGGCTGAAGTAGGACTTCTGCTCTGGGTGTGCTACTTTGCCCTAGAGCTGAAAGGCACAACGTGCAGGCTTCTTTCCAAAGGGCGAGTTGGGCCCCACAGCATCTTGCTTCCAGCTCTTTGGGAAGCTAAGAAACAACTCGCTCTGCACAGTGCTCTTACAGCCTACCGGGAACATGTCTTCCAAAGGCCTGTGAAACGCAGTTTCTTTGCAGGCCTGATCTGGCTGAAGTAGGACTTCTGCTCTGGGTGTGCTACTTTGCCCTAGAGCTGAAAGGCACAACGTGCAGGCTTCTTTCCAAAGGGCGAGTTGGGCCCCACAGCATCTTGCTTCCAGCTCTTTGGGAAGCTAAGAAACAACTCGCTCTGCACAGTGCTCTTACAGCCTACCGGGAACATGTCTTCCAAAGACCTGTGAAACGCAGTTTCTTCGCAGGCCTGATCTGGCTGAAGTAGGACTTCTGCTCTGGGTGTGCTACTTTGCCCTAGAGCTGAAAGGCACAACGTGCAGGCTTCTTTCCAAAGGGCGAGTTGGGCCCCACAGCATCTTGCTTCCAGCTCTTTGGGAAGCTAAGAAACAACTCGCTCTGCACAGTGCTCTTACAGCCTACCGGGAACATCTCTTCCAAAGGCCTGTGAAACGCAGTTTCTTTGCAGGCCTGATCTGGCTGAAGTAGGACTTCTGCTCTGGGTGTGCTACTTTGCCCTAGAGCTGAAAGGCACAACGTGCAGGCTTCTTTCCAAAGGGCGAGTTGGGCCCCACAGCATCTTGCTTCCAGCTCTTTGGGAAGCTAAGAAACAACTCGCTCTGCACAGTGCTCTTACAGCCTAGTGGGAACATCTCTTCCAAAGGCCTGTGAAACGCAGTTTCTTTGCAGGCCTGATCTGGCTGAAGTAGGACTTCTGCTCTGGGTGTGCTACTTTGCCCTAGAGCTGAAAGGCACAACGTGCAGGCTTCTTTCCAAAGGGCGAGTTGGGCCCCACAGCATCTTGCTTCCAGCTCTTTGCGAAGCTAAGAAACAACTCGCTCTGCACAGTGCTCTTACAGCCTAGTGGGAACATCTCTTCCAAAGGCCTGTGAAACGCAGTTTCTTTGCAGGCCTGATCTGGCTGAAGTAGGACTTCTGCTCTGGGTGTGCTACTTTGCCCTAGAGCTGAAAGGCACAACGTGCAGGCTTCTTTCCAAAGGGCGAGTTGGGCCCCACAGCATCTTGCTTCCAGCTCTTTGGGAAGCTAAGAAACAACTCGCTCTGCACAGTGCTCTTACAGCCTAGTGGGAACATCTCTTCCAAAGGCCTGTGAAACGCAGTTTCTTTGCAGGCCTGATCTGGCTGAAGTAGGACTTCTGCTCTGGGTGTGCTACTTTGCCCTAGAGCTGAAAGGCACAACGTGCAGGCTTCTTTCCAAAGGGCGAGTTGGGCCCCACAGCATCTTGCTTCCAGCTCTTTGCGAAGCTAAGAAACAACTCGCTCTGCACAGTGCTCTTACAGCCTACCGGGAACATGTCTTCCAAAGGCCTGTGAAACGCAGTTTCTTTGCAGGCCTGATCTGGCTGAAGTAGGACTTCTGCTCTGGGTGTGCTACTTTGCCCTAGAGCTGAAAGGCACAACGTGCAGGCTTCTTTCCAAAGGGCGAGTTGGGCCCCACAGCATCTTGCTTCCAGCTCTTTGGGAAGCTAAGAAACAACTCGCTCTGCACAGTGCTCTTACAGCCTACCGGGAACATGTCTTCCAAAGGCCTGTGAAACGCAGTTTCTTTGCAGGCCTGATCTGGCTGAAGTAGGACTTCTGCTCTGGGTGTGCTACTTTGCCCTAGAGCTGAAACGCACAACGTGCAGGCTTCTTTCCAAAGGGCGAGTTGGGCCCCACAGCATCTTGCTTCCAGCTCTTTGGGAAGCTAAGAAACAACTCGCTCTGCACAGTGCTCTTACAGCCTAGTGGGAACATCTCTTCCAAAGGCCTGTGAAACGCAGTTTCTTTGCAGGCCTGATCTGGCTGAAGTAGGACTTCTGCTCTGGGTGTGCTACTTTGCCCTAGAGCTGAAAGGCACAACGTGCAGGCTTCTTTCCAAAGGGCGAGTTGGGCCCCACAGCATCTTGCTTCCAGCTCTTTGGGAAGCTAAGAAACAACTCGCTCTGCACAGTGCTCTTACAGCCTACCGGGAACATGTCTTCCAAAGGCCTGTGAAACGCAGTTTCTTTGCAGGCCTGATCTGGCTGAAGTAGGACTTCTGCTCTGGGTGTGCTACTTTGCCCTAGAGCTGAAAGGCACAACGTGCAGGCTTCTTTCCAAAGGGCGAGTTGGGCCCCACAGCATCTTGCTTCCAGCTCTTTGGGAAGCTAAGAAACAACTCGCTCTGCACAGTGCTCTTACAGCCTAGTGGGAACATCTCTTCCAAAGGCCTGTGAAACGCAGTTTCTTTGCAGCCCTGATCTGGCTGAAGTAGGACTTCTGCTCTGGGTGTGCTACTTTGCCCTAGAGCTGAAAGGCACAACGTGCAGGCTTCTTTCCAAAGGGCGAGTTGGGCCCCACAGCATCTTGCTTCCAGCTCTTTGGGAAGCTAAGAAACAACTCGCTCTGCACAGTGCTCTTACAGCCTAGTGGGAACATCTCTTCCAAAGGCCTGTGAAACGCAGTTTCTGTGCAGGCCTGATCTGGCTGAAGTAGGACTTCTGCTCTGGGTGTGCTACTTTGCCCTAGAGCTGAAAGGCACAACGTGCAGGCTTCTTTCCAAAGGGCGAGTTGGGCCCCACAGCATCTTGCTTCCAGCTCTTTGGGAAGCTAAGAAACAACTCGCTCTGCACAGTGCTCTTACAGCCTAGTGGGAACATCTCTTCCAAAGGCCTGTGAAACGCAGTTTCTTTGCAGCCCTGATCTGGCTGAAGTAGGACTTCTGCTCTGGGTGTGCTACTTTGCCCTAGAGCTGAAAGGCACAACGTGCAGGCTTCTTTCCAAAGGGCGAGTTGGGCCCCACAGCATCTTGCTTCCAGCTCTTTGCGAAGCTAAGAAACAACTCGCTCTGCACAGTGCTCTTACAGCCTACCAGGAACATGTCTTCCAAAGGCCTGTGAAACGCAGTTTCTTTGCAGGCCTGATCTGGCTGAAGTAGGACTTCTGCTCTGGGTGTGCTACTTTGCCCTAGAGCTGAAAGGCACAACGTGCAGGCTTCTTTCCAAAGGGCGAGTTGGGCCCCACAGCATCTTGCTTCCAGCTCTTTGGGAAGCTAAGAAACAACTCGCTCTGCACAGTGCTCTTACAGCCTACCGGGAACATGTCTTCCAAAGGCCTGTGAAACGCAGTTTCTTTGCAGGCCTGATCTGGCTGAAGTAGGACTTCTGCTCTGGGTGTGCTACTTTGCCCTAGAGCTGAAAGGCACAACGTGCAGGCTTCTTTCCAAAGGGCGAGTTGGGCCCCACAGCATCTTGCTTCCAGCTCTTTGGGAAGCTAAGAAACAACTCGCTCTGCACAGTGCTCTTACAGCCTACTGGGAACATGTCTTCCAAAGGCCTGTGAAACGCAGTTTCTTTGCAGGCCTGATCTGGCTGAAGTAGGACTTCTGCTCTGGGTGTGCTACTTTGCCCTAGAGCTGAAAGGCACAACGTGCAGGCTTCTTTCCAAAGGGCGAGTTGGGCCCCACAGCATCTTGCTTCCAGCTCTTTGGGAAGCTAAGAAACAACTCGCTCTGCACAGTGCTCTTAAAGCCTAGTGGGACCATCTCTTCCAAAGGCCTGTGAAACGCAGTTTCTTTGCAGGCCTGATCTGGCTGAAGTAGGACTTCTGCTCTGGGTGTGCTACTTTGCCCTAGAGCTGAAAGGCACAACGTGCAGGCTTCTTTCCAAAGGGCGAGTTGGGCCCCACAGCATCTTGCTTCCAGCTCTTTGGGAAGCTAAGAAACAACTCGCTCTGCACTGTGCTCTTACAGCCTACCGGGAACATGTCTTCCAAAGGCCTGTGAAACGCAGTTTCTTTGCATGCCTGATCTGGCTGAAGTAGGACTTCTGCTCTGGGTGTGCTACTTTGCCCTAGAGCTGAAAGGCACAACGTGCAGGCTTCTTTCCAAAGGGCGAGTTGGGCCCCACAGCATCTTGCTTCCAGCTCTTTGGGAAGCTAAGAAACAACTCGCTCTGCACAGTGCTCTTACAGCCTACGGGGAACATCTCTTCCAAAGGCCTGTGAAACGCAGTTTCTTTGCAGGCCTGATCTGGCTGAAGTAGGACTTCTGCTCTGGGTGTGCTACTTTGCCCTAGAGCTGAAAGGCACAACGTGCAGGTTTCTTTCCAAAGGGCGAGTTGGGCCCCACAGCATCTTGCTTCCAGCTCTTTCGGAAGCTAAGAAACAACTCGCTCTGCACAGTGCTCTTACAGCCTAGTGGGAACATCTCTTCCAAAGGCCTGTGAAACGCAGTTTCTTTGCAGGCCTGATCTGGCTGAAGTAGGACTTCTGCTCTGGGTGTGCTACTTTGCCCTAGAGCTGAAAGGCACAACGTGCAGGCTTCTTTCCAAAGGGCGAGTTGGGCCCCACAGCATCTTGCTTCCAGCTCTTTGGGAAGCTAAGAAACAACTCGCTCTGCACAGTGCTCTTACAGCCTAACGGGAACATGTCTTCCAAAGGCCTGTGAAACGCAGTTTCTTTGCAGGCCTGATCTGGCTGAAGTAGGACTTCTGCTCTGGGTGTGCTACTTTGCCCTAGAGCTGAAAGGCACAACGTGCAGGCTTCTTTCCAAAGGGCGAGTTGGGCCCCACAGCATCTTGCTTCCAGCTCTTTGGGAAGCTAAGAAACAACTCGCTCTGCACAGTGCTCTTACAGCCTAGTGGGAACATCTCTTCCAAAGGCCTGTGAAACGCAGTTTCTTTGCAGGCCTGATCTGGCTGAAGTAGGACTTCTGCTCTGGGTGTGCTACTTTGCCCTAGAGCTGAAAGGCACAACGTGCAGGCTTCTTTCCAAAGGGCGAGTTGGGCCCCACAGCATCTTGCTTCCAGCTCTTTGGGAAGCTAAGAAACAACTCGCTCTGCACAGTGCTCTTACAGCCTACCGGGAACATGTCTTCCAAAGGCCTGTGAAACGCAGTTTCTTTGCAGGCCTGATCTGGCTGAAGTAGGACTTCTGCTCTGGGTGTGCTACTTTGCCCTAGAGCTGAAAGGCACAACGTGCAGGCTTCTTTCCAAAGGGCGAGTTGGGCCCCACAGCATATTGCTTCCAGCTCTTTGGGAAGCTAAGAAACAACTCGCTCTGCACAGTGCTCTTACAGCCTACCGGGAACATGTCTTCCAACGGCCTGTGAAACGCAGTTTCTTTGCAGGCCTGATCTGGCTGAAGTAGTACTTCTGCTCTGGGTGTGCTACTTTGCCCTAGAGCTGAAAGGCACAACGTGCAGGCTTCTTTCCAAAGGGCGAGTTGGGCCCCACAGCATCTTGCTTCCAGCTCTTTGGGAAGCTAAGAAACAACTCGCTCTGCACAGTGCTCTTACAGCCTACCGGGAACATGTCTTCCAAAGGCCTGTGAAACGCAGTTTCTTTGTAGGCCTGATCTGGCTGAAGTAGGACTTCTGCTCTGGGTGTGCTACTTTGCCCTAGAGCTGAAAGGCACAACGTGCAGGCTTCTTTCCAAAGGGCGAGTTGGGCCACACAGCATCAAGCTTCCAGCTCTTTGGGAAGCTAAGAAACAACTCGCTCTGCACAGTGCTCTTACAGCCTACCGGGAACATCTCTTCCAAAGGCCTGTGAAACGCAGTTTCTTCGCAGGCCTGATCTGGCTGAAGTAGGACTTCTGCTCTGGGTGTGCTACTTTGCCCTAGAGCTGAAAGGCACAACGTGCAGGCTTCTTTCCAAAGGGCGAGTTGGGCCCCACAGCATCTTGCTTCTAGCTGTTTGGGAAGCTATGAAACAACTCGCTCTGCACAGTGCTCTTACAGCCTACCGGGAACATGTCTTCCAAAGGCCTGTGAAACGCAGTTTCTTTGCAGGCCTGATCTGGCTGAAGTAGGACTTCTGCTCTGGGTGTGCTACTTTGCCCTAGAGCTGAAAGGCACAACGTGCAGGCCTCTTTCCAAAGGGCGAGTTGGGCCCCACAGCATCTTGCTTCCAGCTCTTTGGGAAGCTAAGAAACAACTCGCTCTGCACAGTGCTCTTACAGCCTACCGGGAACATGTCTTCCAAAGGCCTGTGAAACGCAGTTTCTTTGCAGGCCTGATCTGGCTGAAGTAGGACTTCTGCTCTGGGTGTGCTACTTTGCCCTAGAGCTGAAAGGCACAACGTGCAGGCTTCTTTCCAAAGGGCGAGTTGGGCCCCACAGCATCTTGCTTCCAGCTCTTTGCGAAGCTAAGAAACAACTCGCTCTGCACAGTGCTCTTACAGCCTACCGGGAACATGTCTTCCAAAGGCCTGTGAAACGCAGTTTCTTTGCAGGCCTGATCTGGATGAAGTAGGACTTCTGCTCTGGGTGTGCTACTTTGCCCTAGAGCTGAAAGGCACAACGTGCAGGCTTCTTTCCAAAGGGCGAGTTGGGCCCCACAGCATCTTGCTTCCAGCTCTTTGCGAAGCTAAGAAACAACTCGCTCTGCACAGTGCTCTTACAGCCTACGGGGAACATCTCTTCCAAAGGCCTGTGAAACGCAGTTTCTTTGCAGGCCTGATCTGGCTGAAGTAGGACTTCTGCTCTGGGTGTGCTACTTTGCCCTAGAGCTGAAAGGCACAACGTGCAGGCTTCTTTCCAAAGGGCGAGTTGGGCCCCACAGCATCTTGCTTCCAGCTCTTTGGGAAGCTAAGAAACAACTCGCTCTGCACAGTGCTCTTACAGCCTACCGGGAACATGTCTTCCAAAGGCCTGTGAAACGCAGTTTCTTTGCAGGCGTGATCTGGCTGAAGTAGGACTTCTGCTCTGGGTGTGCTACTTTGCCCTAGAGCTGAAAGGCAGAACGTGCAGGCTTCTTTCCAAAGGGCGACTTGGGCCCCACAGCATCTTGCTTCCAGCTCTTTGGGAAGCTAAGAAACAACTCGCTCTCCACAGTGCTCTTACAGCCTATTGGGAACATGTCTTCCAAAGGCCTGTGAAACGCAGTTTCTGTGCAGGCCTGATCTGGCTGAAGTAAGACTTCTGCTCTGGGTGTGCTACTTTGCCCTAGAGCTGAAAGGCACAACGTGCAGGCTTCTTTCCAAAGGGCGAGTTGGGCCCCACAGCATCTTGCTTCCAGCTCTTTGGGAAGCTAAGAAACAACTCGCTCTGCACAGTGCTCTTACAGCCTACCGGGAACATGTCTTCCAAAGGCCTGTGAAACGCAGTTTCTTTGCAGGCCTGATCTGGCTGAAGTAGGACTTCTGCTCTGGGTGTGCTACATTGCCCTTGAGCTGAAAGGCACAACGTGCAGGCTTCTTTCCAAAGGGCGAGTTGGGCCCCACAGCATCTTGCTTCCAGCTCTTTGGGAAGCTAAGAAACAACTCGCTCTGCACAGTGCTCTTACAGCCTACCGGGAACATGTCTTCCAAAGGCCTGTGAAACGCAGTTTCTTTGCAGGCCTGATCTGGCTGAAGTAGGACTTCTGCTCTGGGTGTGCTACTTTGCCCTAGAGCTGAAAGGCACAACGTGCAGGCTTCTTTCCAAAGGGCGAGTTGGGCCCCACAGCATCTTGCTTCCAGCTCTTTGGGAAGCTAAGAAACAACTCGCTCTGCACAGTGCTCTTACAGCCTACCGGGAGCATCTCCTCCAAAGGCCTGTGAAACGCAGTTTCTTTGCAGGCCTGATCTGGCTGAAGTAGGACTTCTGCTCTGGGTGTGCTACTTTGCCCTAGAGCTGAAAGGCACAACGTGCAGGCTTCTTTCCAAAGGGCGAGTTGGGCCCCACAGCATCTTGCTTCCAGCTCTTTGCGAAACTAAGAAACACCTCGCTCTGCACAGTGCTCTTACAGCCTACAGGGAACATGTCTTCCAAAGGCCTGTGAAACGCAGTTTCTTTGCAGGCCTGATCTGGCTGAAGTAGGACTTCTGCTCTGGGTGTGCTACTTTGCCCTAGAGCTGAAAGGCACAACGTGCAGGCTTCTTTCCAAAGGGCGAGTTCGGCCCCACAGCATCTTGCTTCCAGCTCTTTGGGAAGCTAAGAAACAACTCGC
Source organism: Equus caballus (assembly GCF_041296265.1). Taxonomy (NCBI): domain Eukaryota; kingdom Metazoa; phylum Chordata; class Mammalia; order Perissodactyla; family Equidae; genus Equus; species Equus caballus. The sequence continues at coordinate 27,178,461 of NC_091687.1, forward strand.
TCTGCACAGTGCTCTTACAGCCTACCGGGAACATGTCTTCCAAAGGCCTGTGAAATGCAGTTTCTTTGCAGGCCTGATCTGGCTGAAGTAGGACTTCTGCTCTGGGTGTGCTACTTTGCCCTAGAGCTGAAAGGCACAACGTGCAGGCTTCTTTCCAAAGGGCGAGTTCGGCCCCACAGCATCTTGCTTCCAGCTCTTTGGGAAGCTAAGAAACAACTCGCTCTGCACAGTGCTCTTACAGCCTACCGGGAACATGTCTTCCAAAGGCCTGTGAAACGCAGTTTCTTTGCAGGCCTGATCTGGCTGAAGTAGGACTTCTGCTCTGGGTGTGCTACTTTGCCCTAGAGCTGAAAGGCACAACGTGCAGGCTTCTTTCCAAAGGGCGAGTTGGGCCCCACAGCATCTTGCTTCCAGCTCTTTGGGAAGCTAAGAAACAACTCGCTCTGCACAGTGCTCTTAAAGCCTAGTGGGACCATCTCTTCCAAAGGCCTGTGAAACGCAGTTTCTTTGCAGGCCTGATCTGGCTGAAGTAGGACTTCTGCTCTGGGTGTGCTACTTTGCCCTAGAGCTGAAAGGCACAACGTGCAGGCTTCTTTCCAAAGGGCGAGTTGGGCCCCACAGCATCTTGCTTCCAGCTCTTTGGGAAGCTAAGAAACAACTCGCTCTGCACAGTGCTCTTACAGCCTACCGGGAACATGTCTTCCAAAGGCCTGTGAAACGCAGTTTTTTGCAGGCCTGATCTGGCTGAAGTAGGACTTCTGCTCTGGGTGTGCTACTTTGCCCTAGAGCTGAAAGGCACAACGTGCAGGCTTCTTTCCAAAGGGCGAGTTGGGCCCCACAGCATCTTGCTTCCAGCTCTTTGGGAAGCTAAGAAACAACTCGCTCTGCACAGTGCTCTTACAGCCTAGAGGGAACATCTCTTCCAAAGGCCTGTGAAACGCAGTTTCTTTGCAGGCCTGATCTGCCTGAAGTAGGACTTCTGCTCTGGGTGTGCTACTTTGCCCTAGAGCTGAAAGGCACAACGTGCAGGCTTCTTTCCAAAGGGCGAGTTGGGCCCCACAGCATCTTGCTTCCAGCTCTTTGCGAAACTAAGAAACAACTCGCTCTTCACAGTGCTCTTACAGCCTACAGGGAACATGTCTTCCAAAGGCCTGTGAAACGCAGTTTCTTTGCAGGCCTGATCTGGCTGAAGTAGGACTTCTGCTCTGGGTGTGCCACTTTGCCCCAGAGCTGAAAGGCACAACGTGCAGGCTTCTTTCCAAAGGGCGAGTTGGGCCCCACAGCATCTTGCTTCCAGCTCTTTGGGAAGCTAAGAAACAACTCGCTCTGCACAGTGCTCTTACAGCCTACCGGGAACATGTCTTCCAAAGGCCTGTGAAACGCAGTTTCTTTGCAGGCCTGATCTGGCTGAAGTAGGACTTCTGCTCTGGGTGTGCTACTTTGCCCTAGAGCTGAAAGGCACAACGTGCAGGCTTCTTTCCAAAGGGCGAGTTGGGCCCCACAGCATCTTGCTTCCAGCTCTTTGGGAAGCTAAGAAACAACTCGCTCTGCACAGTGCTCTTACAGCCTACCGGGAACATGTCTTCCAAAGGCCTGTGAAACGCAGTTTCTTTGCAGGCCTGATCTGGCTGAAGTAGGACTTCTGCTCTGGGTGTGCTACTTTGCCCTAGAGCTGAAAGGCACAACGAGCAGGCTTCTTTCCAAAGGGCGAGTTGGGCCCCACAGCATCTGGCTTCCAGCTCTTTGGGAAGCTAAGAAACAACTCGCTCTGCACAGTGCTCTTACAGCCTACCGGGAACATGTCTTCCAAAGGCCTGTGAAACGCAGTTTCTTTGCAGGCCTGATCTGGCTGAAGTAGGACTTCTGCTCTGGGTGTGCTACTTTGCCCTAGAGCTGAAAGGCACAACGTGCAGGCTTCTTTCCAAAGGGCGAGTTGGGCCCCACAGCATCTTGCTTCCAGCTCTTTGGGAAGCTAAGAAACAACTCGCTCTGCACAGTGCTCTTAAAGCCTAGTGGGACCATCTCTTCCAAAGGCCTGTGAAACGCAGTTTCTTTGCAGGCCTGATCTGGCTGAAGTAGGACTTCTGCTCTGGGTGTGCTACTTTGCCCTAGAGCTGAAAGGCACAACGCGCAGGCTTCTTGCCAAAGGGCGAGTTGGGCCCCACAGCATCTTGCTTCCAGCTCTTTGGGAAGCTAAGAAACAACTCGCTCTGCACAGTGCTCTTACAGCCTACCGGGAACATGTCTTCCAAAGGCCTGTGAAACGCAGTTTTTTGCAGGCCTGATCTGGCTGAAGTAGGACTTCTGCTCTGGGTGTGCTACTTTGCCCTAGAGCTGAAAGGCACAACGTGCAGGCTTCTTTCCAAAGGGCGAGTTGGGCCCCACAGCATCTTGCTTCCAGCTCTTTGGGAAGCTAAGAAACAACTCGCTCTGCACAGTGCTCTTACAGCCTAGAGGGAACATCTCTTCCAAAGGCCTGTGAAACGCAGTTTCTTTGCAGGCCTGATCTGCCTGAAGTAGGACTTCTGCTCTGGGTGTGCTACTTTGCCCTAGAGCTGAAAGGCACAACGTGCAGGCTTCTTTCCAAAGGGCGAGTTGGGCCCCACAGCATCTTGCTTCCAGCTCTTTGCGAAACTAAGAAACAACTCGCTCTTCACAGTGCTCTTACAGCCTACAGGGAACATGTCTTCCAAAGGCCTGTGAAACGCAGTTTCTTTGCAGGCCTGATCTGGCTGAAGTAGGACTTCTGCTCTGGGTGTGCTACTTTGCCCTAGAGCTGAAAGGCACAACGTGCAGGCTTCTTTCCAAAGGGCGAGTTGGGCCCCACAGCATCTTGCTTCCAGCTCTTTGGGAAGCTAAGAAACAACTCGCTCTGCACAGTGCTCTTACAGCCTACCGGGAACATGTCTTCCAAAGGCCTGTGAAACGCAGTTTCTTTGCAGGCCTGATCTGGCTGAAGTAGGACTTCTGCTCTGGGTGTGCTACTTTGCCCTAGAGCTGAAAGGCACAACGTGCAGGCTTCTTTCCAAAGGGCGAGTTCGGCCCCACAGCATCTTGCTTCCAGCTCTTTGGGAAGCTAAGAAACAACTCGCTCTGCACAGTGCTCTTACAGCCTACCGGGAACATGTCTTCCAAAGGCCTGTGAAACGCAGTTTCTTTGCAGGCCTGATCTGGCTGAAGTAGGACTTCTGCTCTGGGTGTGCTACTTTGCCCTAGAGCTGAAAGGCACAACGAGCAGGCTTCTTTCCAAAGGGCGAGTTGGGCCCCACAGCATCTGGCTTCCAGCTCTTTGGGAAGCTAAGAAACAACTCGCTCTGCACAGTGCTCTTAAAGCCTAGTGGGACCATCTCTTCCAAAGGCCTGTGAAACGCAGTTTCTTTGCAGGCCTGATCTGGCTGAAGTAGGACTTCTGCTCTGGGTGTGCTACTTTGCCCTAGAGCTGAAAGGCACAACGTGCAGGCTTCTTGCCAAAGGGCTAGTTGGGCCCCACAGCATCTTGCTTCCAGCTCTTTGGGAAGCTAAGAAACAACTCGCTCTGCACAGTGCTCTTAAAGCCTAGTGGGACCATCTCTTCCAAAGGCCTGTGAAACGCAGTTTCTTTGCAGGCCTGATCTGGCTGAAGTACGACTTCTGCTCTGGGTGTGCTACTTTGCCCTAGAGCTGAAAGGCACAACGTGCAGGCTTCTTTCCAAAGGGCGAGTTGGGCCCCACAGCATCTTGCTTCCAGCTCTTTGGGAAGCTAAGAAACAACTCGCTCTCCACAGTGCTCTTACAGCCTATTGGGAACATGTCTTCCAAAGGCCTGTGAAACGCAGTTTCTGTGCAGGCCTGATCTGGCTGAAGTAAGACTTCTGCTCTGGGTGTGCTACTTTGCCCTAGAGCTGAAAGGCACAACGAGCAGGCTTCTTTCCAAAGGGCGAGTTGGGCCCCACAGCATCTTGCTTCCAGCTCTTTGGGAAGCTAAGAAACAACTCGCTCTGCACAGTGCTCTTACAGCCTAGTGGGACCATCTCTTCCAAAGGCCTGTGAAATGCAGTTTCTTTGCAGGCCTGATCTGGCTGAAGTAGGACTTCTGCTCTGGGTGTGCTACTTTGACCTAGAGCTGAAAGGCACAACGTGCAGGCTTCTTTCCAAAGGGCGATTTGGGCCCCACAGCATCTTGCTTCCAGCTCTTTGGGAAGCTAAGAAACAACTCGCTCTGCACAGTGCTCTTACAGCCTACCGGGAACATCTCTTCCAAAGGCCTGTGAAACGCAGTTTCTTTGCAGGCCTGATCTGGCTGAAGTAGGACTTCTGCTCTGGGTGTGCTACTTTGCCCTAGAGCTGAAAGGCACAACGTGCAGGCTTCTTTCCAAAGGGCGAGTTGGGCCCCACAGCATCTTGCTTCCAGCTCTTTGGGAAGCTAAGAAACAACTCGCTCTGCACAGTGCTCTTACAGCCTACCGGGAACATCTCTTCCAAAGGCCTGTGAAACGCAGTTTCTTTGCAGGCCTGATCTGGCTGAAGTAGGACTTCTGCTCTGGGTGTGCTACTTTGCCCTAGAGCTGAAAGGCACAACGTGCAGGCTTCTTTCCAAAGGGCGAGTTGGGCCCCACAGCATCTTGCTTCCAGCTCTTTGCGAAACTAAGAAACAACTCGCTCTGCACAGTGCTCTTACAGCCTACAGGGAACATGTCTTCCAAAGGCCTGTGAAACGCAGTTTCTTTGCAGGCCTGATCTGGCTGAAGTAGGACTTCTGCTCTGGGTGTGCTACTTTGCCCTAGAGCTGAAAGGCACAACGTGCAGGCTTCTTTCCAAAGGGCGAGTTGGGCCCCACAGCATCTTGCTTCCAGCTCTTTGGGAAGCTAAGAAACAACTCGCTCTGCACAGTGCTCTTACAGCCTACCGGGAACATGTCTTCCAAAGGCCTGTGAAACGCAGTTTCTTTGCAGGCCTGATCTGGCTGAAGTAGGACTTCTGCTCTGGGTGTGCTACTTTGCCCTAGAGCTGAAAGGCACAACGTGCAGGCTTCTTTCCAAAGGGCGAGTTGGGCCCCACAGCATCTTGCTTCCAGCTCTTTGGGAAGCTAAGAAACAACTCGCTCTGCACAGTGCTCTTACAGCCTACCAGGAACATGTCTTCCAAAGGCCTGTGAAACGCAGTTTCTTTGCAGGCCTGATCTGGCTGAAGTAGGACTTCTGCTCTGGGTGTGCTACTTTGCCCTAGAGCTGAAAGGCACAACGTGCAGGCTTCTTTCCAAAGGGCGATTTGGGCCCCACAGCATCTTGCTTCCAGCTCTTTGGGAAGCTAAGAAACAACTCGCTCTGCACAGTGCTCTTACAGCCTACCGGGAACATCTCTTCCAAAGGCCTGTGAAACGCAGTTTCTTTGCAGGCCTGATCTGGCTGAAGTAGGACTTCTGCTCTGGGTGTGCTACTTTGCCCTAGAGCTGAAAGGCACAACGTGCAGGCTTCTTTCCAAAGGGCGAGTTGGGCCCCACAGCATCTTGCTTCCAGCTCTTTGCGAAGCTAAGAAACAACTCGCTCTGCACAGTGCTCTTACAGCCTACCGGGAACATGTCTTCCAAAGGCCTGTGAAACGCAGTTTCTTTGCAGGCCTGATCTGGCTGAAGTAGGACTTCTGCTCTGGGTGTGCTACTTTGCCCTAGAGCTGAAAGGCACAACGTGCAGGCTTCTTTCCAAAGGGCGAGTTGGGCCCCACAGCATCTTGCTTCCAGCTCTTTGGGAAGCTAAGAAACAACTCGCTCTGCACAGTTCTCTTACAGCCTACCGGGAACATGTCTTCCAAAGGCCTGTGAAACGCAGTTTCTTTGCAGGCCTGATCTGGCTGAAGTAGGACTTCTGCTCTGGGTGTGCTACTTTGCCCTAGAGCTGAAAGGCACAACGTGCAGGCTTCTTTCCAAAGGGCGAGTTGGGCCCCACAGCATCTTGCTTCCAGCTCTTTGGGAAGCTAAGAAACAACTCGCTCTGCACAGTGCTCTTACAGCCTACCGGGAACATGTCTTCCAAAGGCCTGTGAAACGCAGTTTCTTTGCAGGCCTGATCTGGCTGAAGTAGGACTTCTGCTCTGGGTGTGCTACTTTGCCCTAGAGCTGAAAGGCACAACGTGCAGGCTTCTTTCCAAAGGGCGAGTTGGGCCCCACAGCATCTTGCTTCCAGCTCTTTGGGAAGCTAAGAAACAACTCGCTCTGCACAGTGCTCTTACAGCCTACGGGGAACATGTCTTCCAAAGGCCTGTGAAACGCAGTTTCTTTGCAGGCCTGATCTGGCTGAAGTAGGACTTCTGCTCTGGGTGTGCTACTTTGCCCTAGAGCTGAAACGCACAACGTGCAGGCTTCTTTCCAAAGGGCGAGTTGGGCCCCACAGCATCTTGCTTCCAGCTCTTTGGGAAGCTAAGAAACAACTCGCTCTGCACTGTGCTCTTACAGCCTACCGGGAACATGTCTTCCAAAGGCCTGTGAAACGCAGTTTCTTTGCATGCCTGATCTGGCTGAAGTAGGACTTCTGCTCTGGGTGTGCTACTTTGCCCTAGAGCTGAAAGGCACAACGTGCAGGCTTCTTTCCAAAGGGCGAGTTGGGCCCCACAGCATCTTGCTTCCAGCTCTTTGGGAAGCTAAGAAACAACTCGCTCTGCACAGTGCTCTTACAGCCTACGGGGAACATCTCTTCCAAAGGCCTGTGAAACGCAGTTTCTTTGCAGGCCTGATCTGGCTGAAGTAGGACTTCTGCTCTGGGTGTGCTACTTTGCCCTAGAGCTGAAAGGCACAACGTGCAGGCTTCTTTCCAAAGGGCGAGTTGGGCCCCACAGCATCTTGCTTCCAGCTCTTTCGGAAGCTAAGAAACAACTCGCTCTGCACAGTGCTCTTACAGCCTAGTGGGAACATCTCTTCCAAAGGCCTGTGAAACGCAGTTTCTTTGCAGGCCTGATCTGGCTGAAGTAGGACTTCTGCTCTGGGTGTGCTACTTTGCCCTAGAGCTGAAAGGCACAACGTGCAGGCTTCTTTCCAAAGGGCGAGTTGGGCCCCACAGCATCTTGCTTCCAGCTCTTTCGGAAGCTAAGAAACAACTCGCTCTGCACAGTGCTCTTACAGCCTAACGGGAACATGTCTTCCAAAGGCCTGTGAAACGCAGTTTCTTTGCAGGCCTGATCTGGCTGAAGTAGGACTTCTGCTCTGGGTGTGCTACTTTGCCCTAGAGCTGAAAGGCACAACGTGCAGGCTTCTTTCCAAAGGGCGAGTTGGGCCCCACAGCATCTTGCTTCCAGCTCTTTGGGAAGCTAAGAAACAACTCGCTCTGCACAGTGCTCTTACAGCCTACGGGGAACATCTCTTCCAAAGGCCTGTGAAACGCAGTTTCTTTGCAGGCCTGATCTGGCTGAAGTAGGACTTCTGCTCTGGGTGGGCTACTTTGCCCTAGAGCTGAAAGGCACAACGTGCAGGCTTCTTTCCAAAGGGCGAGTTGGGCCCCACAGCATCTTGCTTCCAGCTCTTTGCGAAACTAAGAAACAACTCGCTCTGCACAGTGCTCTTACAGCCTACAGGGAACATGTCTTCCAAAGGCCTGTGAAACGCAGTTTCTTTGCAGGCCTGATCTGGCTGAAGTAGGACTTCTGCTCTGGGTGTGCTACTTTGCCCTAGAGCTGAAAGGCACAACGTGCAGGCTTCTTTCCAAAGGGCGAGTTGGGCCCCACAGCATCTTGCTTCCAGCTCTTTGGGAAGCTAAGAAACAACTCGCTCTGCACAGTGCTCTTACAGCCTATTGGGAACATGTCTTCCAAAGGCCTGTGAAACGCAGTTTCTTTGCAGGCCTGATCTGGCTGAAGTAGGACTTCTGCTCTGGGTGTGCTACTTTGCCCTAGAGCTGAAAGGCACAACGTGCAGGCTTCTTTCCAAAGGGCGAGTTGGGCCCCACAGCATCTTGCTTCCAGCTCTTTGGGAAGCTAAGAAACAACTCGCTCTGCACAGTGCTCTTACAGCCTACCGGGAACATGTCTTCCAAAGGCCTGTGAAACGCAGTTTCTTTGCAGGCCTGATCTGGCTGAAGTAGGACTTCTGCTCTGGGTGTGCTACTTTGCCCTAGAGCTGAAAGGCACAACGTGCAGGCTTCTTTCCAAAGGGCGAGTTGGGCCCCACAGCATCTTGCTTCCAGCTCTTTGGGAAGCTAAGAAACAACTCGCTCTGCACAGTGCTCTTAAAGCCTAGTGGGACCATCTCTGCCAAAGGCCTGTGAAACGCAGTTTCTTTGCAGGCCTGATCTGGCTGAAGTAGGACTTCTGCTCTGGGTGTGCTACTTTGCCCTAGAGCTGAAAGGCACAACGTGCAGGCTTCTTGCCAAAGGGCGAGTTGGGCCCCACAGCATCTTGCTTCCAGCTCTTTGGGAAGCTAAGAAACAACTCGCTCTGCACAGTGCTCTTAAAGCCTAGTGGGACCATCTCTTCCAAAGGCCTGTGAAACGCAGTTTCTTTGCAGGCCTGATCTGGCTGAAGTAGGACTTCTGCTCTGGGTGTGCTACTTTGCCCTAGAGCTGAAAGGCACAACGTGCAGGCTTCTTTCCAAAGGGCGAGTTGGGCCCCACAGCATCTTGCTTCCAGCTCTTTGGGAAGCTAAGAAACAACTCGCTCTGCACAGTGCTCTTACAGCCTACGGGGAACATGTCTTCCAAAGGCCTGTGAAACGCAGTTTCTTTGCAGGCCTGATCTGGCTGAAGTAGGACTTCTGCTCTGGGTGTGCTACTTTGCCCTAGAGCTGAAACGCACAACGTGCAGGCTTCTTTCCAAAGGGCGAGTTGGGCCCCACAGCATCTTGCTTCCAGCTCTTTGGGAAGCTAAGAAACAACTCGCTCTGCACTGTGCTCTTACAGCCTACCGGGAACATGTCTTCCAAAGGCCTGTGAAACGCAGTTTCTTTGCATGCCTGATCTGGCTGAAGTAGGACTTCTGCTCTGGGTGTGCTACTTTGCCCTAGAGCTGAAAGGCACAACGTGCTGGCTTCTTTCCAAAGGGCGAGTTGGGCCCCACAGCATCTTGCTTCCAGCTCTTTGGGAAGCTAAGAAACAACTCGCTCTGCACAGTGCTCTTACAGCCTACGGGGAACATCTCTTCCAAAGGCCTGTGAAACGCAGTTTCTTTGCAGGCCTGATCTGGCTGAAATAGGACTTCTGCTCTGGGTGTGCTACTTTGCCCTAGAGCTGAAAGGCACAACGTGCAGGTTTCTTTCCAAAGGGCGAGTTGGGCCCCACAGCATCTTGCTTCCAGCTCTTTGGGAAGCTAAGAAACAACTCGCTCTGCACAGTGCTCTTACAGCCTACGGGGAACATCTCTTCCAAAGGCCTGTGAAACGCAGTTTCTTTGCAGGCCTGATCTGGCTGAAGTAGGACTTCTGCTCTGGGTGTGCTACTTTGCCCTAGAGCTGAAAGGCACAACGTGCAGGCTTCTTTCCAAAGGGCGAGTTGGGCCCCACAGCATCTTGCTTCCAGCTCTTTGCGAAACTAAGAAACAACTCGCTCTGCACAGTGCTCTTACAGCCTACAGGGAACATGTCTTCCAAAGGCCTGTGAAACGCAGTTTCTTTGCAGGCCTGATCTGGCTGAAGTAGGACTTCTGCTCTGGGTGTGCTACTTTGCCCTAGAGCTGAAAGGCACAACGTGCAGGCTTCTTTCCAAAGGGCGAGTTGGGCCCCACAGCATCTTGCTTCCAGCTCTTTGGGAAGCTAAGAAACAACTCGCTCTGCACAGTGCTCTTACAGCCTACCGGGAACATGTCTTCCAAAGGCCTGTGAAACGCAGTTTCTTTGCAGGCCTGATCTGGCTGAAGTAGGACTTCTGCTCTGGGTGTGCTACTTTGCCCTAGAGCTGAAAGGCACAACGTGCAGGCTTCTTTCCAAAGGGCGAGTTGGGCCCCACAGCATCTTGCTTCCAGCTCTTTGGGAAGCTAAGAAACAACTCGCTCTGCACAGTGCTCTTAAAGCCTAGTGGGACCATCTCTTCCAAAGGCCTGTGAAACGCAGTTTCTTTGCAGGCCTGATCTGGCTGAAGTAGGACTTCTGCTCTGGGTGTGCTACTTTGCCCTAGAGCTGAAAGGCACAACGTGCAGGCTTCTTGCCAAAGGGCGAGTTGGGCCCCACAGCATCTTGCTTCCAGCTCTTTGGGAAGCTAAGAAACAACTCGCTCTGCACAGTGCTCTTAAAGCCTAGTGGGACCATCTCTTCCAAAGGCCTGTGAAACGCAGTTTCTTTGCAGGCCTGATCTGGCTGAAGTAGGACTTCTGCTCTGGGTGTGCTACTTTGCCCTAGAGCTGAAAGGCACAACGTGCAGGCTTCTTTCCAAAGGGCGAGTTGGGCCCCACAGCATCTTGCTTCCAGCTCTTTGGGAAGCTAAGAAACAACTCGCTCTCCACAGTGCTCTTACAGCCTACCGGGAACATGTCTTCCAAAGGCCTGTGAAACGCAGTTTCTTTGCAGGCCTGATCTGGCTGAAGTAGGACTTCTGCTCTGGGTGTGCTACTTTGCCCTAGAGCTGAAAGGCACAACGTGCAGGCTTCTTTCCAAAGGGCGAGTTGGGCCCCACAGCATCTTGCTTCCAGCTCTTTGGGAAGCTAAGAAACAACTCGCTCTGCACAGTGCTCTTACAGCCTACCGGGAACATGTCTTCCAAAGGCCTGTGAAACGCAGTTTCTTTGCAGGCCTGATCTGGCTGAAGTAGGACTTCTGCTCTGGGTGTGCTACTTTGCCCTAGAGCTGAAAGGCACAACGTGCAGGCTTCTTTCCAAAGGGCGAGTTGGGCCCCACAGCATCTTGCTTCCAGCTCTTTGGGAAGCTAAGAAACAACTCGCTCTGCACAGTGCTCTTAAAGCCTAGTGGGACCATCTCTTCCAAAGGCCTGTGAAACGCAGTTTCTTTGCAGGCCTGATCTGGCTGAAGTAGGACTTCTGCTCTGGGTGTGCTACTTTGCCCTAGAGCTGAAAGGCACAACGTGCAGGCTTCTTTCCAAAGGGCGAGTTGGGCCCCACAGCATCTTGCTTCCAGCTCTTTGGGAAGCTAAGAAACAACTCGCTCTGCACAGTGCTCTTACAGCCTACGGGGAACATGTCTTCCAAAGGCCTGTGAAACGCAGTTTCTTTGCAGGCCTGATCTGGCTGAAGTAGGACTTCTGCTCTGGGTGTGCTACTTTGCCCTAGAGCTGAAACGCACAACGTGCAGGCTTCTTTCCAAAGGGCGAGTTGGGCCCCACAGCATCTTGCTTCCAGCTCTTTGGGAAGCTAAGAAACAACTCGCTCTGCACAGTGCTCTTACAGCCTACCGGGAACATGTCTTCCAAAGGCCTGTGAAACGCAGTTTCTTTGCATGCCTGATCTGGCTGAAGTAGGACTTCTGCTCTGGGTGTGCTACTTTGCCCTAGAGCTGAAAGGCACAACGTGCAGGCTTCTTTCCAAAGGGCGAGTTGGGCCCCACAGCATCTTGCTTCCAGCTCTTTGGGAAGCTAGGAAACAACTCGCTCTGCACAGTGCTCTTACAGCCTACGGGGAACATCTCTTCCAAAGGCCTGTGAAACGCAGTTTCTTTGCAGGCCTGATCTGGCTGAAGTAGGACTTCTGCTCTGGGTGTGCTACTTTGCCCTAGAGCTGAAAGGCACAACGTGCAGGTTTCTTTCCAAAGGGCGAGTTGGGCCCCACAGCATCTTGCTTCCAGCTCTTTCGGAAGCTAAGAAACAACTCGCTCTGCACAGTGCTCTTACAGCCTAGTGGGAACATCTCTTCCAAAGGCCTGTGAAACGCAGTTTCTTTGCAGGCCTGATCTGGCTGAAGTAGGACTTCTGCTCTGGGTGTGCTACTTTGCCCTAGAGCTGAAAGGCACAACGTGCAGGCTTCTTTCCAAAGGGCGAGTTGGGCCCCACAGCATCTTGCTTCCAGCTCTTTCGGAAGCTAAGAAACAACTCGCTCTGCACAGTGCTCTTACAGCCTAGTGGGAGCATCTCTTCCAAAGGCCTGTGAAACGCAGTTTCTTTGCAGGCCTGATCTGGCTGAAGTAGGACTTCTGCTCTGGGTGTGCTACTTTGCCCTAGAGCTGAAAGGCACAACGTGCAGGCTTCTTTCCAAAGGGCGAGTTGGGCCCCACAGCATCTTGCTTCCAGCTCTTTGGGAAGCTAAGAAACAACTCGCTCTGCACAGTGCTCTTACAGCCTACCGGGAACATGTCTTCCAAAGGCCTGTGAAACGCAGTTTCTTTGTAGGCCTGATCTGGCTGAAGTAGGACTTCTGCTCTGGGTGTGCTACTTTGCCCTAGAGCTGAAAGGCACAACGTGCAGGCTTCTTTCCAAAGGGCGAGTTGGGCCACACAGCATCAAGCTTCCAGCTCTTTGGGAAGCTAAGAAACAACTCGCTCTGCACAGTGCTCTTACAACCTACCGGGAACATCTCTTCCAAAGGCCTGTGAAACGCAGTTTCTTCGCAGGCCTGATCTGGCTGAAGTAGGACTTCTGCTCTGGGTGTGCTACTTTGCCCTAGAGCTGAAAGGCACAACGTGCAGGCTTCTTTCCAAAGGGCGAGTTGGGCCCCACAGCATCTTGCTTCCAGCTGTTTGGGAAGCTAAGAAACAACTCGCTCTGCACAGTGCTCTTACAGCCTACCGGGAACATGTCTTCCAAAGGCCTGTGAAACGCAGTTTCTTTGCAGGCCTGATCTGGCTGAAGTAGGACTTCTGCTCTGGGTGTGCTACTTTGCCCTAGAGCTGAAAGGCACAACGTGCAGGCCTCTGTCCAAAGGGCGACTTGGGCCCCACAGCATCTTGCTTCCAGCTCTTTGGGAAGCTAAGAAACAACTCGCTCTGCACAGTGCTCTTACAGCCTACCGGGAACATGTCTTCCAAAGGCCTGTGAAACGCAGTTTCTTTGCAGGCCTGATCTGGCTGAAGTAGGACTTCTGCTCTGGGTGTGCTACTTTGCCCTAGAGCTGAAAGGCACAACGTGCAGGCTTCTTTCCAAAGGGCGAGTTGGGCCCCACAGCATCTTGCTTCCAGCTCTTTGGGAAGCTAAGAAACAACTCGCTCTGCACAGTGCTCTTACAGCCTACCGGGAACATGTCTTCCAAAGGCCTGTGAAACGCAGTTTCTTTGCAGGCCTGATCTGGCTGAAGTAGGACTTCTGCTCTGGGTGTGCTACTTTGCCCTAGAGCTGAAAGGCACAACGTGCAGGCTTCTTTCCAAAGGGCGAGTTGGGCCCCACAGCATCTTGCTTCCAGCTCTTTGGGAAGCTAAGAAACAACTCGCTCTGCACAGTGCTCTTACAGCCTACCGGGAACATGTCTTCCAAAGGCCTGTGAAACGCAGTTTCTTTGCAGGCCTGATCTGGCTGAAGTAGGACTTCTGCTCTGGGTGTGCTACTTTGCCCTAGAGCTGAAAGGCACAACGTGCAGGCTTCTTTCCAAAGGGCGAGTTGGGCCCCACAGCATCTTGCTTCCAGCTCTTTGGGAAGCTAAGAAACAACTCGCTCTGCACAGTGCTCTTAAAGCCTAGTGGGACCATCTCTTCCAAAGGCCTGTGAAACGCAGTTTCTTTGCAGGCCTGATCTGGCTGAAGTAGGACTTCTGCTCTGGGTGTGCTACTTTGCCCTAGAGCTGAAAGGCACAACGTGCAGGCTTCTTGCCAAAGGGCGAGTTGGGCCCCACAGCATCTTGCTTCCAGCTCTTTGGGAAGCTAAGAAACAACTCGCTCTGCACAGTGCTCTTAAAGCCTAGTGGGACCATCTCTTCCAAAGGCCTGTGAAACGCAGTTTCTTTGCAGGCCTGATCTGGCTGAAGTAGGACTTCTGCTCTGGGTGTGCTACTTTGCCCTAGAGCTGAAAGGCACAACGTGCAGGCTTCTTTCCAAAGGGCGAGTTGGGCCCCACAGCATCTTGCTTCCAGCTCTTTGGGAAGCTAAGAAACAACTCGCTCTGCACAGTGCTCTTACAGCCTACCGGGAACATGTCTTCCAAAGGCCTGTGAAACGCAGTTTCTTTGCAGGCCTGATCTGGCTGAAGTAGGACTTCTGCTCTGGGTGTGCTACTTTGCCCTAGAGCTGAAAGGCACAACGTGCAGGCTTCTTTCCAAAGGGCGAGTTGGGCCCCACAGCATCTTGCTTCCAGCTCTTTGGGAAGCTAAGAAACAACTCGCTCTGCACAGTGCTCTTACAGCCTACCGGGAACATGTCTTCCAAAGGCCTGTGAAACGCAGTTTCTTTGCAGGCCTGATCTGGCTGAAGTAGGACTTCTGCTCTGGGTGTGCTACTTTGCCCTAGAGCTGAAAGGCACAACGTGCAGGCTTCTTTCCAAAGGGCGAGTTGGGCCCCACAGCATCTTGCTTCCAGCTCTTTGGGAAGCTAAGAAACAACTCGCTCTGCACAGTGCTCTTAAAGCCTAGTGGGACCATCTCTTCCAAAGGCCTGTGAAACGCAGTTTCTTTGCAGGCCTGATCTGGCTGAAGTAGGACTTCTGCTCTGGGTGTGCTACTTTGCCCTAGAGCTGAAAGGCACAACGTGCAGGCTTCTTTCCAAAGGGCGAGTTGGGCCCCACAGCATCTTGCTTCCAGCTCTTTGGGAAGCTAAGAAACAACTCGCTCTGCACAGTGCTCTTACAGCCTACGGGGAACATGTCTTCCAAAGGCCTGTGAAACGCAGTTTCTTTGCAGGCCTGATCTGGCTGAAGTAGGACTTCTGCTCTGGGTGTGCTACTTTGCCCTAGAGCTGAAACGCACAACGTGCAGGCTTCTTTCCAAAGGGCGAGTTGGGCCCCACAGCATCTTGCTTCCAGCTCTTTGGGAAGCTAAGAAACAACTCGCTCTGCACAGTGCTCTTACAGCCTACCGGGAACATGTCTTCCAAAGGCCTGTGAAACGCAGTTTCTTTGCATGCCTGATCTGGCTGAAGTAGGACTTCTGCTCTGGGTGTGCTACTTTGCCCTAGAGCTGAAAGGCACAACGTGCAGGCTTCTTTCCAAAGGGCGAGTTGGGCCCCACAGCATCTTGCTTCCAGCTCTTTGGGAAGCTAGGAAACAACTCGCTCTGCACAGTGCTCTTACAGCCTACGGGGAACATCTCTTCCAAAGGCCTGTGAAACGCAGTTTCTTTGCAGGCCTGATCTGGCTGAAGTAGGACTTCTGCTCTGGGTGTGCTACTTTGCCCTAGAGCTGAAAGGCACAACGTGCAGGTTTCTTTCCAAAGGGCGAGTTGGGCCCCACAGCATCTTGCTTCCAGCTCTTTCGGAAGCTAAGAAACAACTCGCTCTGCACAGTGCTCTTACAGCCTAGTGGGAACATCTCTTCCAAAGGCCTGTGAAACGCAGTTTCTTTGCAGGCCTGATCTGGCTGAAGTAGGACTTCTGCTCTGGGTGTGCTACTTTGCCCTAGAGCTGAAAGGCACAACGTGCAGGCTTCTTTCCAAAGGGCGAGTTGGGCCCCACAGCATCTTGCTTCCAGCTCTTTCGGAAGCTAAGAAACAACTCGCTCTGCACAGTGCTCTTACAGCCTAGTGGGAGCATCTCTTCCAAAGGCCTGTGAAACGCAGTTTCTTTGCAGGCCTGATCTGGCTGAAGTAGGACTTCTGCTCTGGGTGTGCTACTTTGCCCTAGAGCTGAAAGGCACAACGTGCAGGCTTCTTTCCAAAGGGCGAGTTGGGCCCCACAGCATCTTGCTTCCAGCTCTTTGGGAAGCTAAGAAACAACTCGCTCTGCACAGTGCTCTTACAGCCTACCGGGAACATGTCTTCCAAAGGCCTGTGAAACGCAGTTTCTTTGTAGGCCTGATCTGGCTGAAGTAGGACTTCTGCTCTGGGTGTGCTACTTTGCCCTAGAGCTGAAAGGCACAACGTGCAGGCTTCTTTCCAAAGGGCGAGTTGGGCCACACAGCATCAAGCTTCCAGCTCTTTGGGAAGCTAAGAAACAACTCGCTCTGCACAGTGCTCTTACAACCTACCGGGAACATCTCTTCCAAAGGCCTGTGAAACGCAGTTTCTTCGCAGGCCTGATCTGGCTGAAGTAGGACTTCTGCTCTGGGTGTGCTACTTTGCCCTAGAGCTGAAAGGCACAACGTGCAGGCTTCTTTCCAAAGGGCGAGTTGGGCCCCACAGCATCTTGCTTCCAGCTGTTTGGGAAGCTAAGAAACAACTCGCTCTGCACAGTGCTCTTACAGCCTACCGGGAACATGTCTTCCAAAGGCCTGTGAAACGCAGTTTCTTTGCAGGCCTGATCTGGCTGAAGTAGGACTTCTGCTCTGGGTGTGCTACTTTGCCCTAGAGCTGAAAGGCACAACGTGCAGGCCTCTTTCCAAAGGGCGACTTGGGCCCCACAGCATCTTGCTTCCAGCTCTTTGGGAAGCTAAGAAACAACTCGCTCTGCACAGTGCTCTTACAGCCTACCGGGAACATGTCTTCCAAAGGCCTGTGAAACGCAGTTTCTTTGCAGGCCTGATCTGGCTGAAGTAGGACTTCTGCTCTGGGTGTGCTACTTTGCCCTAGAGCTGAAAGGCACAACGTGCAGGCTTCTTTCCAAAGGGCGAGTTGGGCCCCACAGCATCTTGCTTCCAGCTCTTTGGGAAGCTAAGAAACAACTCGCTCTGCACAGTGCTCTTACAGCCTACCGGGAACATGTCTTCCAAAGGCCTGTGAAACGCAGTTTCTTTGCAGGCCTGATCTGGCTGAAGTAGGACTTCTGCTCTGGGTGTGCTACTTTGCCCTAGAGCTGAAAGGCACAACGTGCAGGCTTCTTTCCAAAGGGCGAGTTGGGCCCCACAGCATCTTGCTTCCAGCTCTTTGGGAAGCTAAGAAACAACTCGCTCTGCACAGTGCTCTTACAGCCTACGGGGAACATCTCTTC
The DNA here is from genome assembly GCF_041296265.1 of Equus caballus. Taxonomy (NCBI): domain Eukaryota; kingdom Metazoa; phylum Chordata; class Mammalia; order Perissodactyla; family Equidae; genus Equus; species Equus caballus. Next base: position 27,195,295 of record NC_091687.1, read on the forward strand.
CAAAGGCCTGTGAAACGCAGTTTCTTTGCAGGCCTGATCTGGCTGAAGTAGGACTTCTGCTCTGGGTGTGCTACTTTGCCCTATAGCTGAAAGGCACAACGTGCAGGCTTCTTTCCAAAGGGCGACTTGGGCCCCACAGCATCTTGCTTCCAGCTCTTTGGGAAGCTAAGAAACAACTCGCTCTCCACAGTGCTCTTACAGCCTATTGGGAACATGTCTTCCAAAGGCCTGTGAAACGCAGTTTCTGTGCAGGCCTGATCTGGCTGAAGTAAGACTTCTGCTCTGGGTGTGCTACTTTGCCCTAGAGCTGAAAGGCACAACGTGCAGGCTTCTTTCCAAAGGGTGAGTTGGGCCCCACAGCATCTGGCTTCCAGCTCTTTGGGAAGCTAAGAAACAACTCGCTCTGCACAGTGCTCTTAAAGCCTAGTGGGACCATCTCTTCCAAAGGCCTGTGAAATGCAGTTTCTTTGCAGGCCTGATCTGGCTGAAGTAGGACTTCTGCTCTGGGTGTGCTACTTTGCCCTAGAGCTGAAAGGCACAACGTGCAGGCTTCTTGCCAAAGGGCGAGTTGGGCCCCACAGCATCTTGCTTCCAGCTCTTTGGGAAGCTAAGAAACAACTCGCTCTGCACAGTGCTCTTACAGCCTACCGGGAACATGTCTTCCAAAGGCCTGTGAAACGCAGTTTCTTTGCAGGCCTGATCTGGCTGAAGTAGGACTTCTGCTCTGGGTGTGCTACTTTGCCCTAGAGCTGAAAGGCACAACGTGCAGGCTTCTTTCCAAAGGGCGAGTTGGGCCCCACAGCATCTTGCTTCCAGCTCTTTGGGAAGCTAAGAAACAACTCGCTCTGCACAGTGCTCTTACAGCCTAGAGGGAACATCTCTTCCAAAGGCCTGTGAAACGCAGTTTCTTTGCAGGCCTGATCTGGCTGAAGTAGGACTTCTGCTCTGGGTGTGCTACTTTGCCCTAGAGCTGAAAGGCACAACGTGCAGGCTTCTTTCCAAAGGGCGAGTTGGGCCCCACAGCATCTTGCTTCCAGCTCTTTGGGAAGCTAAGAAACAACTCGCTCTGCACAGTGCTCTTACAGCCTACGGGGAACATCTCTTCCAAAGGCCTGTGAAACGCAGTTTCTTTGCAGGCCTGATCTGGCTGAAGTAGGACTTCTGCTCTGGGTGTGCTACTTTGCCCTAGAGCTGAAAGGCACAACGTGCAGGCTTCTTTCCAAAGGGCGAGTTGGGCCCCACAGCATCTTGCTTCCAGCTCTTTCGGAAGCTAAGAAACAACTCGCTCTGCACAGTGCTCTTACAGCCTAGTGGGAACATCTCTTCCAAAGGCCTGTGAAACGCAGTTTCTTTGCAGGCCTGATCTGGCTGAAGTAGGACTTCTGCTCTGGGTCTGCTACTTTGCCCTAGAGCTGAAAGGCACAACGTGCAGGCTTCTTTCCAAAGGGCGAGTTGGGCCCCACAGCATCTTGCTTCCAGCTCTTTCGGAAGCTAAGAAACAACTCGCTCTGCACAGTGCTCTTACAGCCTAACGGGAACATGACTTCCAAAGGCCTGTGAAACGCAGTTTCTTTGCAGGCCTGATCTGGCTGAAGTAGGACTTCTGCTCTGGGTGTGCTACTTTGCCCTAGAGCTGAAAGGCACAACGTGCAGGCTTCTTTCCAAAGGGCGAGTTGGGCCCCACAGCATCTTGCTTCCAGCTCTTTGGGAAGCTAAGAAACAACTCGCTCTGCACAGTGCTCTTACAGCCTACCGGGAACATCTCTTCCAAAGGCCTGTGAAACGCAGTTTCTTTGCAGGCCTGATCTGGCTGAAGTAGGACTTCTGCTCTGGGTGGGCTACTTTGCCCTAGAGCTGAAAGGCACAACGTGCAGGCTTCTTTCCAAAGGGCGAGTTGGGCCCCACAGCATCTTGCTTCCAGCTCTTTGCGAAACTAAGAAACAACTCGCTCTGCACAGTGCTCTTACAGCCTACAGGGTACATGTCTTCCAAAGGCCTGTGAAACGCAGTTTCTTTGCAGGCCTGATCTGGCTGAAGTAGGACTTCTGCTCTGGGTGTGCTACTTTGCCCTAGAGCTGAAAGGCACAACGTGCAGGCTTCTTTCCAAAGGGCGAGTTGGGCCCCACAGCATCTTGCTTCCAGCTCTTTGGGAAGCTAAGAAACAACTCGCTCTGCACAGTGCTCTTACAGCCTATTGGGAACATGTCTTCCAAAGGCCTGTGAAACGCAGTTTCTTTGCAGGCCTGATCTGGCTGAAGTAGGACTTCTGCTCTGGGTGTGCTACTTTGCCCTAGAGCTGAAAGGCACAACGTGCAGGCTTCTTTCCAAAGGGCGAGTTGGGCCCCACAGCATCTTGCTTCCAGCTCTTTGGGAAGCTAAGAAACAACTCGCTCTGCACAGTGCTCTTACAGCCTACCGGGAACATGTCTTCCAAAGGCCTGTGAAACGCAGTTTCTTTGCAGGCCTGATCTGGCTGAAGTAGGACTTCTGCTCTGGGTGTGCTACTTTGCCCTAGAGCTGAAAGGCACAACGTGCAGGCTTCTTTCCAAAGGGCGAGTTGGGCCCCACAGCATCTTGCTTCCAGCTCTTTGGGAAGCTAAGAAACAACTCGCTCTGCACAGTGCTCTTAAAGCCTAGTGGGACCATCTCTGCCAAAGGCCTGTGAAACGCAGTTTCTTTGCAGGCCTGATCTGGCTGAAGTAGGACTTCTGCTCTGGGTGTGCTACTTTGCACTAGAGCTGAAAGGCACAACGTGCAGGCTTCTTGCCAAAGGGCGAGTTGGGCCCCACAGCATCTTGCTTCCAGCTCTTTGGGAAGCTAAGAAACAACTCGCTCTGCACAGTGCTCTTAAAGCCTAGTGGGACCATCTCTTCCAAAGGCCTGTGAAACGCAGTTTCTTTGCAGGCCTGATCTGGCTGAAGTAGGACTTCTGCTCTGGGTGTGCTACTTTGCCCTAGAGCTGAAAGGCACAACGTGCAGGCTTCTTTCCAAAGGGCGAGTTGGGCCCCACAGCATCTTGCTTCCAGCTCTTTGGGAAGCTAAGAAACAACTCGCTCTGCACAGTGCTCTTACAGCCTACCGGGAACATGTCTTCCAAAGGCCTGTGAAACGCAGTTTCTTTGCAGGCCTGATCTGGCTGAAGTAGGACTTCTGCTCTGGGTGTGCTACTTTGCCCTAGAGCTGAAAGGCACAACGTGCAGGCTTCTTTCCAAAGGGCGAGTTGGGCCCCACAGCATCTTGCTTCCAGCTCTTTGGGAAGCTAAGAAACAACTCGCTCTGCACAGTGCTCTTACAGCCTACGGGGAACATGTCTTCCAAAGGCCTGTGAAACGCAGTTTCTTTGCAGGCCTGATCTGGCTGAAGTAGGACTTCTGCTCTGGGTGTGCTACTTTGCCCTAGAGCTGAAACGCACAACGTGCAGGCTTCTTTCCAAAGGGCGAGTTGGGCCCCACAGCATCTTGCTTCCAGCTCTTTGGGAAGCTAAGAAACAACTCGCTCTGCACTGTGCTCTTACAGCCTACCGGGAACATGTCTTCCAAAGGCCTGTGAAACGCAGTTTCTTTGCATGCCTGATCTGGCTGAAGTAGGACTTCTGCTCTGGGTGTGCTACTTTGCCCTAGAGCTGAAAGGCACAACGTGCTGGCTTCTTTCCAAAGGGCGAGTTGGGCCCCACAGCATCTTGCTTCCAGCTCTTTGGGAAGCTAAGAAACAACTCGCTCTGCACAGTGCTCTTACAGCCTACGGGGAACATCTCTTCCAAAGGCCTGTGAAACGCAGTTTCTTTGCAGGCCTGATCTGGCTGAAATAGGACTTCTGCTCTGGGTGTGCTACTTTGCCCTAGAGCTGAAAGGCACAACGTGCAGGTTTCTTTCCAAAGGGCGAGTTGGGCCCCACAGCATCTTGCTTCCAGCTCTTTGGGAAGCTAAGAAACAACTCGCTCTGCACAGTGCTCTTACAGCCTACGGGGAACATCTCTTCCAAAGGCCTGTGAAACGCAGTTTCTTTGCAGGCCTGATCTGGCTGAAGTAGGACTTCTGCTCTGGGTGTGCTACTTTGCCCTAGAGCTGAAAGGCACAACGTGCAGGCTTCTTTCCAAAGGGCGAGTTGGGCCCCACAGCATCTTGCTTCCAGCTCTTTGCGAAACTAAGAAACAACTCGCTCTGCACAGTGCTCTTACAGCCTACAGGGAACATGTCTTCCAAAGGCCTGTGAAACGCAGTTTCTTTGCAGGCCTGATCTGGCTGAAGTAGGACTTCTGCTCTGGGTGTGCTACTTTGCCCTAGAGCTGAAAGGCACAATGTGCAGGCTTCTTTCCAAAGGGCGAGTTGGGCCCCACAGCATCTTGCTTCCAGCTCTTTGGGAAGCTAAGAAACAACTCGCTCTGCACAGTGCTCTTACAGCCTACCGGGAACATGTCTTCCAAAGGCCTGTGAAACGCAGTTTCTTTGCAGGCCTGATCTGGCTGAAGTAGGACTTCTGCTCTGGGTGTGCTACTTTGCCCTAGAGCTGAAAGGCACAACGTGCAGGCTTCTTTCCAAAGGGCGAGTTGGGCCCCACAGCATCTTGCTTCCAGCTCTTTGGGAAGCTAAGAAACAACTCGCTCTGCACAGTGCTCTTACAGCCTACCGGGAACATGTCTTCCAAAGGCCTGTGAAACGCAGTTTCTTTGCAGGCCTGATCTGGCTGAAGTAGGACTTCTGCTCTGGGTGTGCTACTTTGCCCTAGAGCTGAAAGGCACAACGTGCAGGCTTCTTTCCAAAGGGCGAGTTGGGCCCCACAGCATCTTGCTTCCAGCTCTTTGGGAAGCTAAGAAACAACTCGCTCTGCACAGTGCTCTTAAAGCCTAGTGGGACCATCTCTTCCAAAGGCCTGTGAAACGCAGTTTCTTTGCAGGCCTGATCTGGCTGAAGTAGGACTTCTGCTCTGGGTGTGCTACTTTGCCCTAGAGCTGAAAGGCACAACGTGCAGGCTTCTTGCCAAAGGGCGAGTTGGGCCCCACAGCATCTTGCTTCCAGCTCTTTGGGAAGCTAAGAAACAACTCGCTCTGCACAGTGCTCTTAAAGCCTAGTGGGACCATCTCTGCCAAAGGCCTGTGAAACGCAGTTTCTTTGCAGGCCTGATCTGGCTGAAGTAGGACTTCTGCTCTGGGTGTGCTACTTTGCCCTAGAGCTGAAAGGCACAACGTGCAGGCTTCTTGCCAAAGGGCGAGTTGGGCCCCACAGCATCTTGCTTCCAGCTCTTTGGGAAGCTAAGAAACAACTCGCTCTGCACAGTGCTCTTAAAGCCTAGTGGGACCATCTCTTCCAAAGGCCTGTGAAACGCAGTTTCTTTGCAGGCCTGATCTGGCTGAAGTAGGACTTCTGCTCTGGGTGTGCTACTTTGCCCTAGAGCTGAAAGGCACAACGTGCAGGCTTCTTTCCAAAGGGCGAGTTGGGCCCCACAGCATCTTGCTTCCAGCTCTTTGGGAAGCTAAGAAACAACTCGCTCTGCACAGTGCTCTTACAGCCTACCGGGAACATGTCTTCCAAAGGCCTGTGAAACGCAGTTTCTTTGCAGGCCTGATCTGGCTGAAGTAGGACTTCTGCTCTGGGTGTGCTACTTTGCCCTAGAGCTGAAAGGCACAACGTGCAGGCTTCTTTCCAAAGGGCGAGTTGGGCCCCACAGCATCTTGCTTCCAGCTCTTTGGGAAGCTAAGAAACAACTCGCTCTGCACAGTGCTCTTACAGCCTACCCGGAACATCTCTTCCAAAGGCCTGTGAAACGCAGTTTCTTTGCAGGCCTGATCTGGCTGAAGTAGGACTTCTGCTCTGGGTGTGCTACTTTGCCCTAGAGCTGAAACGCACAACGTGCAGGCTTCTTTCCAAAGGGCGAGTTGGGCCCCACAGCATCTTGCTTCCAGCTCTTTGGGAAGCTAAGAAACAACTCGCTCTGCACTGTGCTCTTACAGCCTACCGGGAACATGTCTTCCAAAGGCCTGTGAAACGCAGTTTCTTTGCATGCCTGATCTGGCTGAAGTAGGACTTCTGCTCTGGGTGTGCTACTTTGCCCTAGAGCTGAAAGGCACAACGTGCTGGCTTCTTTCCAAAGGGCGAGTTGGGCCCCACAGCATCTTGCTTCCAGCTCTTTGGGAAGCTAAGAAACAACTCGCTCTGCACAGTGCTCTTACAGCCTACGGGGAACATCTCTTCCAAAGGCCTGTGAAACGCAGTTTCTTTGCAGGCCTGATCTGGCTGAAATAGGACTTCTGCTCTGGGTGTGCTACTTTGCCCTAGAGCTGAAAGGCACAACGTGCAGGTTTCTTTCCAAAGGGCGAGTTGGGCCCCACAGCATCTTGCTTCCAGCTCTTTGGGAAGCTAAGAAACAACTCGCTCTGCACAGTGCTCTTACAGCCTACGGGGAACATCTCTTCCAAAGGCCTGTGAAACGCAGTTTCTTTGCAGGCCTGATCTGGCTGAAGTAGGACTTCTGCTCTGGGTGTGCTACTTTGCCCTAGAGCTGAAAGGCACAACGTGCAGGCTTCTTTCCAAAGGGCGAGTTGGGCCCCACAGCATCTTGCTTCCAGCTCTTTGCGAAACTAAGAAACAACTCGCTCTGCACAGTGCTCTTACAGCCTACAGGGAACATGTCTTCCAAAGGCCTGTGAAACGCAGTTTCTTTGCAGGCCTGATCTGGCTGAAGTAGGACTTCTGCTCTGGGTGTGCTACTTTGCCCTAGAGCTGAAAGGCACAACGTGCAGGCTTCTTTCCAAAGGGCGAGTTGGGCCCCACAGCATCTTGCTTCCAGCTCTTTGGGAAGCTAAGAAACAACTCGCTCTGCACAGTGCTCTTACAGCCTACCGGGAACATGTCTTCCAAAGGCCTGTGAAACGCAGTTTCTTTGCAGGCCTGATCTGGCTGAAGTAGGACTTCTGCTCTGGGTGTGCTACTTTGCCCTAGAGCTGAAAGGCACAACGTGCAGGCTTCTTTCCAAAGGGCGAGTTGGGCCCCACAGCATCTTGCTTCCAGCTCTTTGGGAAGCTAAGAAACAACTCGCTCTGCACAGTGCTCTTACAGCCTACCGGGAACATGTCTTCCAAAGGCCTGTGAAACGCAGTTTCTTTGCAGGACTGATCTGGCTGAAGTAGGACTTCTGCTCTGGGTGTGCTACTTTGCCCTAGAGCTGAAAGGCACAACGTGCAGGCTTCTTTCCAAAGGGCGAGTTGGGCCCCACAGCATCTTGCTTCCAGCTCTTTGGGAAGCTAAGAAACAACTCGCTCTGCACAGTGCTCTTAAAGCCTAGTGGGACCATCTCTTCCAAAGGCCTGTGAAACGCAGTTTCTTTGCAGGCCTGATCTGGCTGAAGTAGGACTTCTGCTCTGGGTGTGCTACTTTGCCCTAGAGCTGAAAGGCACAACGTGCAGGCTTCTTGCCAAAGGGCGAGTTGGGCCCCACAGCATCTTGCTTCCAGCTCTTTGGGAAGCTAAGAAACAACTCGCTCTGCACAGTGCTCTTAAAGCCTAGTGGGACCATCTCTTCCAAAGGCCTGTGAAACGCAGTTTCTTTGCAGGCCTGATCTGGCTGAAGTAGGACTTCTGCTCTGGGTGTGCTACTTTGCCCTAGAGCTGAAAGGCACAACGTGCAGGCTTCTTTCCAAAGGGCGAGTTGGGCCCCACAGCATCTTGCTTCCAGCTCTTTGGGAAGCTAAGAAACAACTCGCTCTGCACAGTGCTCTTACAGCCTACCGGGAACATGTCTTCCAAAGGCCTGTGAAACGCAGTTTCTTTGCAGGCCTGATCTGGCTGAAGTAGGACTTCTGCTCTGGGTGTGCTACTTTGCCCTAGAGCTGAAAGGCACAACGTGCAGGCTTCTTTCCAAAGGGCGAGTTGGGCCCCACAGCATCTTGCTTCCAGCTCTTTGGGAAGCTAAGAAACAACTCGCTCTGCACAGTGCTCTTACAGCCTACCGGGAACATGTCTTCCAAAGGCCTGTGAAACGCAGTTTCTTTGCAGCCCTGATCTGGCTGAAGTAGGACTTCTGCTCTGGGTGTGCTACTTTGCCCTAGAGCTGAAAGGCACAACGTGCAGGCTTCTTTCCAAAGGGCGAGTTGGGCCCCACAGCATCTTGCTTCCAGCTCTTTGGGAAGCTAAGAAACAACTCGCTCTGCACAGTGCTCTTAAAGCCTAGTGGGACCATCTCTTCCAAAGGCCTGTGAAACGCAGTTTCTTTGCAGGCCTGATCTGGCTGAAGTAGGACTTCTGCTCTGGGTGTGCTACTTTGCCCTAGAGCTGAAAGGCACAACGTGCAGGCTTCTTTCCAAAGGGCGAGTTGGGCCCCACAGCATCTTGCTTCCAGCTCTTTGGGAAGCTAAGAAACAACTCGCTCTGCACAGTGCTCTTACAGCCTACGGGGAACATGTCTTCCAAAGGCCTGTGAAACGCAGTTTCTTTGCAGGCCTGATCTGGCTGAAGTAGGACTTCTGCTCTGGGTGTGCTACTTTGCCCTAGAGCTGAAACGCACAACGTGCAGGCTTCTTTCCAAAGGGCGAGTTGGGCCCCACAGCATCTTGCTTCCAGCTCTTTGGGAAGCTAAGAAACAACTCGCTCTGCACAGTGCTCTTACAGCCTACCGGGAACATGTCTTCCAAAGGCCTGTGAAACGCAGTTTCTTTGCATGCCTGATCTGGCTGAAGTAGGACTTCTGCTCTGGGTGTGCTACTTTGCCCTAGAGCTGAAAGGCACAACGTGCAGGCTTCTTTCCAAAGGGCGAGTTGGGCCCCACAGCATCTTGCTTCCAGCTCTTTGGGAAGCTAGGAAACAACTCGCTCTGCACAGTGCTCTTACAGCCTACGGGGAACATCTCTTCCAAAGGCCTGTGAAACGCAGTTTCTTTGCAGGCCTGATCTGGCTGAAGTAGGACTTCTGCTCTGGGTGTGCTACTTTGCCCTAGAGCTGAAAGGCACAACGTGCAGGTTTCTTTCCAAAGGGCGAGTTGGGCCCCACAGCATCTTGCTTCCAGCTCTTTCGGAAGCTAAGAAACAACTCGCTCTGCACAGTGCTCTTACAGCCTAGTGGGAACATCTCTTCCAAAGGCCTCTGAAACGCAGTTTCTTTGCAGGCCTGATCTGGCTGAAGTAGGACTTCTGCTCTGGGTGTGCTACTTTGCCCTAGAGCTGAAAGGCACAACGTGCAGGCTTCTTTCCAAAGGGCGAGTTGGGCCCCACAGCATCTTGCTTCCAGCTCTTTCGGAAGCTAAGAAACAACTCGCTCTGCACAGTGCTCTTACAGCCTAGTGGGAGCATCTCTTCCAAAGGCCTGTGAAACGCAGTTTCTTTGCAGGCCTGATCTGGCTGAAGTAGGACTTCTGCTCTGGGTGTGCTACTTTGCCCTAGAGCTGAAAGGCACAACGTGCAGGCTTCTTTCCAAAGGGCGAGTTGGGCCCCACAGCATCTTGCTTCCAGCTCTTTGGGAAGCTAAGAAACAACTCGCTCTGCACAGTGCTCTTACAGCCTACCGGGAACATGTCTTCCAAAGGCCTGTGAAACGCAGTTTCTTTGTAGGCCTGATCTGGCTGAAGTAGGACTTCTGCTCTGGGTGTGCTACTTTGCCCTAGAGCTGAAAGGCACAACGTGCAGGCTTCTTTCCAAAGGGCGAGTTGGGCCACACAGCATCAAGCTTCCAGCTCTTTGGGAAGCTAAGAAACAACTCGCTCTGCACAGTGCTCTTACAGCCTACCGGGAACATCTCTTCCAAAGGCCTGTGAAACGCAGTTTCTTCGCAGGCCTGATCTGGCTGAAGTAGGACTTCTGCTCTGGGTGTGCTACTTTGCCCTAGAGCTGAAAGGCACAACGTGCAGGCTTCTTTCCAAAGGGCGAGTTGGGCCCCACAGCATCTTGCTTCCAGCTGTTTGGGAAGCTAAGAAACAACTCGCTCTGCACAGTGCTCTTACAGCCTACCGGGAACATGTCTTCCAAAGGCCTGTGAAACGCAGTTTCTTTGCAGGCCTGATCTGGCTGAAGTAGGACTTCTGCTCTGGGTGTGCTACTTTGCCCTAGAGCTGAAAGGCACAACGTGCAGGCCTCTTTCCAAAGGGCGACTTGGGCCCCACAGCATCTTGCTTCCAGCTCTTTGGGAAGCTAAGAAACAACTCGCTCTGCACAGTGCTCTTACAGCCTACCGGGAACATGTCTTCCAAAGGCCTGTGAAACGCAGTTTCCTTGCAGGCCTGATCTGGCTGAAGTAGGACTTCTGCTCTGGGTGTGCTACTTTGCCCTAGAGCTGAAAGGCACAACGTGCAGGCTTCTTTCCAAAGGGCGAGTTGGGCCCCACAGCATCTTGCTTCCAGCTCTTTGGGAAGCTAAGAAACAACTCGCTCTGCACAGTGCTCTTACAGCCTACCGGGAACATGTCTTCCAAAGGCCTGTGAAACGCAGTTTCTTTGCAGGCCTGATCTGGCTGAAGTAGGACTTCTGCTCTGGGTGTGCTACTTTGCCCTAGAGCTGAAAGGCACAACGTGCAGGCTTCTTTCCAAAGGGCGAGTTGGGCCCCACAGCATCTTGCTTCCAGCTCTTTGGGAAGCTAAGAAACAACTCGCTCTGCACAGTGCTCTTACAGCCTACGGGGAACATCTCTTCCAAAGGCCTGTGAAACGCAGTTTCTTTGCAGGCCTGATCTGGCTGAAGTAGGACTTCTGCTCTGGGTGTGCTACTTTGCCCTATAGCTGAAAGGCACAACGTGCAGGCTTCTTTCCAAAGGGCGACTTGGGCCCCACAGCATCTTGCTTCCAGCTCTTTGGGAAGCTAAGAAACAACTCGCTCTCCACAGTGCTCTTACAGCCTATTGGGAACATGTCTTCCAAAGGCCTGTGAAACGCAGTTTCTGTGCAGGCCTGATCTGGCTGAAGTAAGACTTCTGCTCTGGGTGTGCTACTTTGCCCTAGAGCTTAAAGGCACAACGTGCAGGCTTCTTTCCAAAGGGTGAGTTGGGCCCCACAGCATCTGGCTTCCAGCTCTTTGGGAAGCTAAGAAACAACTCGCTCTGCACAGTGCTCTTAAAGCCTAGTGGGACCATCTCTTCCAAAGGCCTGTGAAATGCAGTTTCTTTGCAGGCCTGATCTGGCTGAAGTAGGACTTCTGCTCTGGGTGTGCTACTTTGCCCTAGAGCTGAAAGGCACAACGTGCAGGCTTCTTGCCAAAGGGCGAGTTGGGCCCCACAGCATCTTGCTTCCAGCTCTTTGGGAAGCTAAGAAACAACTCGCTCTGCACAGTGCTCTTACAGCCTACCGGGAACATCTCTTCCAAAGGCCTGTGAAACGCAGTTTCTTTGCAGGCCTGATCTGGCTGAAGTAGGACTTCTGCTCTGGGTGTGCTACTTTGCCCTAGAGCTGAAAGGCACAACGTGCAGGCTTCTTTCCAAAGGGCGAGTTGGGCCCCACAGCATCTTGCTTCCAGCTCTTTGGGAAGCTAAGAAACAACTCGCTCTGCACAGTGCTCTTACAGCCTAGAGGGAACATCTCTTCCAAAGGCCTGTGAAACGCAGTTTCTTTGCAGGCCTGATCTGGCTGAAGTAGGACTTCTGCTCTGGGTGTGCTACTTTGCCCTAGAGCTGAAAGGCACAACGTGCAGGCTTCTTTCCAAAGGGCGAGTTGGGCCCCACAGCATCTTGCTTCCAGCTCTTTCGGAAGCTAAGAAACAACTCGCTCTGCACAGTGCTCTTACAGCCTACAGGGAACATGTCTTCCGAAGGCCTGTGAAACGCAGTTTCTTTGCAGGCCTGATCTGGCTGAAGTAGGACTTCTGCTCTGGGTGTGCTACTTTGCCCTAGAGCTGAAAGGCACAACGTGCAGGCTTCTTTCCAAAGGGCGAGTTGGGCCCCACAGCATCTTGCTTCCAGCTCTTTGGGAAGCTAAGAAACAACTCGCTCTGCACAGTGCTCTTACAGCCTACCGGGAACATGTCTTCCAAAGGCCTGTGAAACGCAGTTTCTTTGCAGGACTGATCTGGCTGAAGTAGGACTTCTGCTCTGGGTGTGCTACTTTGCCCTAGAGCTGAAAGGCACAACGTGCAGGCTTCTTTCCAAAGGGCGAGTTCGGCCCCACAGCATCTTGCTTCCAGCTCTTTGGGAAGCTAAGAAACAACTCGCTCTGCACAGTGCTCTTACAGCCTACCGGGAACATGTCTTCCAAAGGCCTGTGAAACGCAGTTTCTTTGCAGGCCTGATCTGGCTGAAGTAGGACTTCTGCTCTGGGTGTGCTACTTTGCCCTAGAGCTGAAAGGCACAACGTGCAGGCTTCTTTCCAAAGGGCGAGTTGGGCCCCACAGCATCTGGCTTCCAGCTCTTTGGGAAGCTAAGAAACAACTCGCTCTGCACAGTGCTCTTAAAGCCTAGTGGGACCATCTCTTCCAAAGGCCTGTGAAACGCAGTTTCTTTGCTGGCCTGATCTGGCTGAAGTAGGACTTCTGCTCTGGGTGTGCTACTTTGCCCTAGAGCTGAAAGGCACAACGTGCAGGCTTCTTGCCAAAGGGCGAGTTGGGCCCCACAGCATCTTGCTTCCAGCTCTTTGGGAAGCTAAGAAACAACTCGCTCTGCACAGTGCTCTTAAAGCCTAGTGGGACCATCTCTTCCAAAGGCCTGTGAAACGCAGTTTCTTTGCAGGCCTGATCTGGCTGAAGTAGGACTTCTGCTCTGGGTGTGCTACTTTGCCCTAGAGCTGAAAGGCACAACGTGCAGGCTTCTTTCCAAAGGGCGAGTTGGGCCCCACAGCATCTTGCTTCCAGCTCTTTGCGAAGCTAAGAAACAACTCGCTCTGCACAGTGCTCTAACCGCCTACCGGGAACATGTCTTCCAAAGGCCTGTGAAACGCAGTTTCTTTGCAGGCCTGATCTGGCTGAAGTAGGACTTCTGCTCTGGGTGTGCTACTTTGCCCTAGAGCTGAAAGGCACAACGTGCAGGCTTCTTTCCAAAGGGCGAGTTGGGCCCCACAGCATCTTGCTTCCAGCTCTTTGGGAAGCTAAGAAACAACTCGCTCTGCACAGTGCTCTTACAGCCTACCGGGAACATGTCTTCCAAAGGCCTGTGAAACGCAGTTTCTTTGCAGGCCTGATCTGGCTGAAGTAGGACTTCTGCTCTGGGTGTGCTACTTTGCCCTAGAGCTGAAAGGCAGAACGTGCAGGCTTCTTTCCAAAGGGCGAGTTGGGCCCCACAGCATCTTGCTTCCAGCTCTTTGGGAAGCTAAGAAACAACTCGCTCTCCACAGTGCTCTTACAGCCTATTGGGAACATGTCTTCCAAAGGCCTGTGAAACGCAGTTTCTGTGCAGGCCTGATCTGGCTGAAGTAAGACTTCTGCTCTGGGTGTGCTACTTTGCCCTAGAGCTGAAAGGCACAATGTGCAGGCTTCTTTCCAAAGGGCGAGTTGGGCCCCACAGCATCTTGCTTCCAGCTCTTTGGGAAGCTAAGAAACAACTCGCTCTGCACAGTGCTCTTACAGCCTACCGGGAACATGTCTTCCAAAGGCCTGTGAAACGCAGTTTCTTTGCAGGCCTGATCTGGCTGAAGTAGGACTTCTGCTCTGGGTGTGCTACTTTGCCCTAGAGCTGAAAGGCACAACGTGCAGGCTTCTTTCCAAAGGGCGAGTTGGGCCCCACAGCATCTTGCTTCCAGCTCTTTGGGAAGCTAAGAAACAACTCGCTCTGCACAGTGCTCTTACAGCCTACCGGGAACATGTCTTCCAAAGGCCTGTGAAACGCAGTTTCTTTGCAGGCCTGATCTGGCTGAAGTAGGACTTCTGCTCTGGGTGTGCTACTTTGCCCTAGAGCTGAAAGGCACAACGTGCAGGCTTCTTTCCAAAGGGCGAGTTGGGCCCCACAGCATCTTGCTTCCAGCTCTTTGGGAAGCTAAGAAACAACTCGCTCTGCACAGTGCTCTTACAGCCTAGAGGGAACATCTCTTCCAAAGGCCTGTGAAACGCAGTTTCTTTGCAGGCCTGATCTGGCTGAAGTAGGACTTCTGCTCTGGGTGTGCTACTTTGCCCTAGAGCTGAAAGGCACAACGTGCAGGCTTCTTTCCAAAGGGCGAGTTGGGCCCCACAGCATCTTGCTTCCAGCTCTTTGGGAAGCTAAGAAACAACTCGCTCTGCACAGTGCTCTTAAAGCCTAGTGGGACCATCTCTTCCAAAGGCCTGTGAAACGCAGTTTCTTTGCAGGCCTGATCTGGCTGAAGTAGGACTTCTGCTCTGGGTGTGCTACTTTGCCCTAGAGCTGAAAGGCACAACGTGCAGGCTTCTTTCCAAAGGGCGAGTTGGGCCCCACAGCATCTTGCTTCCAGCTCTTTGAGAAGCTAAGAAACAACTCGCTCTGCACAGTGCTCTTACAGCCTACGGGGAACATGTCTTCCAAAGGCCTGTGAAACGCAGTTTCTTTGCAGGCCTGATCTGGCTGAAGTAGGACTTCTGCTCTGGGTGTGCTACTTTGCCCTAGAGCTGAAAGGCACAACGTGCAGGCTTCTTTCCAAAGGGCGAGTTGGGCCCCACAGCATCTTGCTTCCAGCTCTTTGGGAAGCTAAGAAACAACTCGCTCTGCACTGTGCTCTTACAGCCTACCGGGAACATGTCTTCCAAAGGCCTGTGAAACGCAGTTTCTTTGCAGGCCTGATCTGGCTGAAGTAGGACTTCTGCTCTGGGTGTGCTACTTTGCCCTAGAGCTGAAAGGCACAACGTGCAGGCTTCTTTCCAAAGGGCGAGTTGGGCCCCACAGCATCTTGCTTCCAGCTCTTTGGGAAGCTAAGAAACAACTCGCTCTGCACAGTGCTCTTACAGCCTACGGGGAACATCTCTTCCAAAGGCCTGTGAAACGCAGTTTCTTTGCAGGCCTGATCTGGCTGAAGTAGGACTTCTGCTCTGGGTGTGCTACTTTGCCCTAGAGCTGAAAGGCACAACGTGCAGGCTTCTTTCCAAAGGGCGAGTTGGGCCCCACAGCATCTTGCTTCCAGCTCTTTGGGAAGCTAAGAAACAACTCGCTCTGCACAGTGCTCTTACAGCCTAGTGGGAACATCTCTTCCAAAGGCCTGTGAAACGCAGTTTCTTTGCAGGCCTGATCTGGCTGAAGTAGGACTTCTGCTCTGGGTGTGCTACTTTGCCCTAGAGCTGAAAGGCACAACGTGCAGGCTTCTTTCCAAAGGGCGAGTGGGGCCCCACAGCATCTTGCTTCCAGCTCTTTGGGAAGCTAAGAAACAACTCGCTCTGCACAGTGCTCTTACAGCCTAGTGGGAACATCTCTTCCAAAGGCCTGTGAAACGCAGTTTCTTTGCAGGCCTGATCTGGCTGAAGTAGGACTTCTGCTCTGGGTGTGCTACTTTGCCCTAGAGCTGAAAGGCACAACGTGCAGGCTTCTTTCCAAAGGGCGAGTGGGGTCCCACAGCATCTTGCTTCCAGCTCTTTGGGAAGCTAAGAAACAACTCGCTCTGCACAGTGCTCTTACAGCCTAGTGGGAACATCTCTTCCAAAGGCCTGTGAAACGCAGTTTCTTTGCAGGCCTGATCTGGCTGAAGTAGGACTTCTGCTCTGGGTGTGCCACTTTGCCCTAGAGCTGAAAGGCACAACGTGCAGGCTTCTTTCCAAAGGGCGAGTTGGGCCCCACAGCATCTTGCTTCCAGCTCTTTGCGAAACTAAGAAACAACTCGCTCTGCACAGTGCTCTTACAGCCTACCGGGAACATGTCTTCCAAAGGCCTGTGAAACGCAGTTTCTTTGCAGGCCTGATCTGGCTGAAGTAGGACTTCTGCTCTGGGTGTGCTACTTTGCCCTAGAGCTGAAAGGCACAACGTGCAGGCTTCTTTCCAAAGGGCGAGTTGGGCCCCACAGCATCTTGCTTCCAGCTCTTTCGGAAGCTAAGAAACAACTCGCTCTGCACAGTGCTCTTACAGCCTACCGGGAACATGTCTTCCAAAGGCCTGTGAAACGCAGTTTCTTTGCAGGCCTGATCTGGCTAGTAGGACTTCTGCTCTGGGTGTGCTACTTTGCCCTATAGCTGAAAGGCACAACGTGCAGGCTTCTTTCCAAAGGGCGAGTTGGGCCCCACAGCATCTTGCTTCCAGCTCTTTGGGAAGCTAAGAAACAACTCGCTCTGCACAGTGCTCTTACAGCCTACCGGGAACATGTCTTCCAAAGGCCTGTGAAACGCAGTTTCTTTGCAGGCCTGATCTGGCTGAAGTAGGACTTCTGCTCTGGGTGTGCTACTTTGCCCTAGAGCTGAAAGGCACAACGTGCAGGCTTCTTTCCAAAGGGCGAGTTGGGCCCCACAGCATCTTGCTTCCAGCTCTTTGGGAAGCTAAGAAACAACTCGCTCTGCACAGTGCTCTTAAAGCCTAGTGGGACCATCTCTTCCAAAGGCCTGTGAAACGCAGTTTCTTTGCAGGCCTGATCTGGCTGAAGTAGGACTTCTGCTCTGGGTGTGCTACTTTGCCCTAGAGCTGAAAGGCACAACGTGCAGGCTTCTTTCCAAAGGGCGAGTTGGGCCCCACAGCATCTTGCTTCCAGCTCTTTGGGAAGCTAAGAAACAACTCGCTCTGCACAGTGCTCTTACAGCCTACGGGGAACATCTCTTCCAAAGGCCTGTGAAACGCAGTTTCTTTGCAGGCCTGATCTGGCTGAAGTAGGACTTCTGCTCTGGGTGTGCTACTTTGCCCTAGAGCTGAAAGGCACAACGTGCAGGCTTCTTTCCAAAGGGCGAGTTGGGCCCCACAGCATCTTGCTTCCAGCTCTTTGGGAAGCTAAGAAACAACTCGCTCTGCACAGTGCTCTTACAGCCTAGTGGGAACATCTCTTCCAAAGGCCTGTGAAACGCAGTTTCTTTGCAGGCCTGATCTGGCTGAAGTAGGACTTCTGCTCTGGGTGTGCTACTTTGCCCTAGAGCTGAAAGGCACAACGTGCAGGCTTCTTTCCAAAGGGCGAGTGGGGCCCCACAGCATCTTGCTTCCAGCTCTTTGGGAAGCTAAGAAACAACTCGCTCTGCACAGTGCTCTTACAGCCTAGTGGGAACATCTCTTCCAAAGGCCTGTGAAACGCAGTTTCTTTGCAGGCCTGATCTGGCTGAAGTAGGACTTCTGCTCTGGGTGTGCTACTTTGCCCTAGAGCTGAAAGGCACAACGTGCAGGCTTCTTTCCAAAGGGCGAGTTCGGCCCCACAGCATCTTGCTTCCAGCTCTTTGGGAAGCTAAGAAACAACTCGCTCTGCACAGTGCTCTTATAGCCTAGTGGGAACATCTCTTCCAAAGGCCTGTGAAACGCAGTTTCTTTGCAGGCCTGATCTGGCTGAAGTAGGACTTCTGCTCTGGGTGTGCCACTTTGCCCTAGAGCTGAAAGGCACAACGTGCAGGCTTCTTTCCAAAGGGCGAGTTGGGCCCCACAGCATCTTGCTTCCAGCTCTTTGGGAAGCTAAGAAACAACTCGCTCTGCACAGTGCTCTTACAGCCTACGGGGAACATGTCTTCCAAAGGCCTGTGAAACGCAGTTTCTTTGCAGGCCTGATCTGGCTGAAGTAGGACTTCTGCTCTGGGTGTGCTACTTTGCCCTAGAGCTGAAAGGCACAACGTGCAGGCTTCTTTCCAAAGGGCGAGTTGGGCCCCACAGCATCTTGCTTCCAGCTCTTTGGGAAGCTAAGAAACAACTCGCTCTGCACAGTGCTCTTACAGCCTAGTGGGAACATCTCTTCCAAAGGCCTTTGAAACGCAGTTTCTTTGCAGGCCTGATCTGGCTGAAGTAGGACTTCTGCTCTGGGTGTGCTACTTTGCCCTAGAGCTGAAAGGCACAACGTGCAGGCTTCTTTCCAAAGGGCGAGTTGGGCCCCACAGCATCTTGCTTCCAGCTCTTTGCGAAGCTAAGAAACAACTCGCTCTGCACAGTGCTCTTACAGCCTAGTGGGAACATCTCTTCCAAAGTCCTGTGAAACGCAGTTTCTTTGCAGGCCTGATCTGGCTGAAGTAGGACTTCTGCTCTGGGTGTGCTACTTTGCCCTAGAGCTGAAAGGCACAACGTGCAGGCTTCTTTCCAAAGGGCGAGTTGGGCCCCACAGCATCTTGCTTCCAGCTCTTTGGGAAGCTAAGAAACAACTCGCTCTCCACAGTGCTCTTACAGCCTAGTTGGAACATCTCTTCCAAAGGCCTGTGAAACGCAGTTTCTTTGCAGGCCTGATCTGGCTGAAGTAGGACTTCTGCTCTGGGTGTGCTACTTTGCCCTAGAGCTGAAAGGCACAACGTGCAGGCTTCTTTCCAAAGGGCGAGTTGGGCCCCACAGCATCTTGCTTCCAGCTCTTTGGGAAGCAAAGAAACAACTCGCTCTGCACAGTGCTCTTACAGCTTACCGGGAACATGTCTTCCAAAGGCCTGTGAAACGCAGTTTCTTTGCAGGCCTGATCTGGCTGAAGTAGGACTTCTGCTCTGGGTGTGCTACTTTGCCCTAGAGCTGAAAGGCACAACGTGCAGGCTTCTTTCCAAAGGGCGAGTTCGGCCCCACAGCATCTTGCTTCCAGCTCTTTGGGAAGCTAAGAAACAACTCGCTCTGCACAGTGCTCTTACAGCCTACCCGGAATATCTCTTCCAAAGGCCTGTGAAACGCAGTTTCTTTGCAGGCCTGATCTGGCTGAAGTAGGACTTCTGCTCTGGGTGTGCTACTTTGCCCTAGAGCTGAAAGGCACAACGTGCAGGCTTCTTTCCAAAGGGCGAGTTGGGCCCCACAGCATCTTGCTTCCAGCTCTTTGGGAAGCTAAGAAACAACTCGCTCTGCACAGTGCTCTTACAGCCTACCGGGAACATGTCTTCCAAAGGCCTGTGAAACGCAGTTTCTTTGCAGGCCTGATCTGGCTGAAGTAGGACTTCTGCTCTGGGTGTGCTACTTTGCCCTAGAGCTGAAAGGCACAACGTGCAGGCTTCTTTCCAAAGGGCGAGTTGGGCCCCACAGCATCTTGCTTCCAGCTCTTTGGGAAGCTAAGAAACAACTCGCTCTGCACAGTGCTCTTACAGCCTACCGGGAACATGTCTTCCAAAGGCCTGTGAAACGCAGTTTCTTTGCAGGCCTGATCTGGCTGAAGTAGGACTTTTGCTCGGGTGTGCTACTTTGCCCTAGAGCTGAAAGGCACAACGTGCAGGCTTCTTTCCAAAGGGCGAGTTGGGCCCCACAGCATCTTGCTTCCAGCTCTTTGGGAAGCTAAGAAACAACTCGCTCTGCACTGTGCTCTTACAGCCTATTGGGAACATGTCTTCCAAAGGCCTGTGAAACGCAGTTTCTGTGCAGGCCTGATCTGGCTGAAGTAAGACTTCTGCTCTGGGTGTGCTACTTTGCCCTAGAGCTGAAAGGCACAACGTGCAGGCTTCTTTCCAAAGGGCGAGTTGGGCCCCACAGCATCTTGCTTCCAGCTCTTTGGGAAGCTAAGAAACAACTCGCTCTGCACAGTGCTCTTACAGCCTAGTGGGAACATGTCTTCCAAAGGCCTGTGAAACGCAGTTTCTTTGCAGGCCTGATCTGGCTGAAGTAGGACTTCTGCTCTGGGTGTGCTACTTTGCCCTAGAGCTGAAAGGCACAACGTGCAGGCTTCTTTCCAAAGGGCGAGTTGGGCCCCACAGCATCTTGCTTCCAGCTCTTTGCGAAGCTAAGAAACAACTCGCTCTGCACAGTGCTCTTACAGCCTAGTGGGAACATCTCTTCCAAAGGCCTGTGAAACGCAGTTTCTTTGCAGGCCTGATCTGGCTGAAGTAGGACTTCTGCTCTGGGTGTGCTACTTTGCCCTAGAGCTGAAAGGCACAACGTGCAGGCTTCTTTCCAAAGGGCGAGTTGGGCCCCACAGCATCTTGCTTCCAGCTCTTTGGGAAGCTAAGAAACAACTCGCTCTGCACAGTGCTCTTACAGCCTAGTGGGAACATGTCTTCCAAAGGCCTGTGAAACGCAGTTTCTTTGCAGGCCTGATCTGGCTGAAGTAGGACTTCTGCTCTGGGTGTGCTACTTTGCCCTAGAGCTGAAAGGCACAACGTGCAGGCTTCTTTCCAAAGGGCGAGTTGGGCCCCACAGCATCTTGCTTCCAGCTCTTTGCGAAGCTAAGAAACAACTCGCTCTGCACAGTGCTCTTACAGCCTAGTGGGAACATCTCTTCCAAAGGCCTGTGAAACGCAGTTTCTTTGCAGGCCTGATCTGGCTGAAGTAGGACTTCTGCTCTGGGTGTGCTACTTTGCCCTAGAGCTGAAAGGCACAACGTGCAGGCTTCTTTCCAAAGGGCGAGTTGGGCCCCACAGCATCTTGCTTCCAGCTCTTTGCGAAGCTAAGAAACAACTCGCTCTGCACAGTGCTCTTACAGCCTAGTTGGAACATCTCTTCCAAAGGCCTGTGAAACGCAGTTTCTTTGCAGGCCTGATCTGGCTGAAGTAGGACTTCTGCTCTGGGTGTGCTACTTTGCCCTAGAGCTGAAAGGCACAACGTGCAGGCTTCTTTCCAAAGGGCGATTGGGGCCCCACAGCATCTTGCTTCCAGCTCTTTGGGAAGCTAAGAAACAACTCGCTCTGCACAGTGCTCTTACAGCCTAGTGGGAACATCTCTTCCAAAGGCCTGTGAAACGCAGTTTCTTTGCAGGCCTGATCTGGCTGAAGTAGGACTTCTGCTCTGGGTGTGCCACTTTGCCCTAGAGCTGAAAGCCACAACGTGCAGGCTTCTTTCCAAAGGGCGAGTTGGGCCCCACAGCATCTTGCTTCCAGCTCTTTGCGAAACTAAGAAACAACTCGCTCTGCACAGTGCTCTTACAGCCTACAGGGAACATGTCTTCCAAAGGCCTGTGAAACGCAGTTTCTTTGCAGGCCTGATCTGGCTGAAGTAGGACTTCTGCTCTGGGTGTGCTACTTTGCCCTAGAGCTGAAAGGCGCAACGTGCAGGCTTCTTTCCAAAGGGCGAGTTGGGCCCCACAGCATCTTGCTTCCAGCTCTTTCGGAAGCTAAGAAACAACTCGCTCTGCACAGTGCTCTTACAGCCTACCGGGAACATGTCTTCCAAAGGCCTGTGAAACGCAGTTTCTTTGCAGGCCTGATCTGGCTAGTAGGACTTCTGCTCTGGGTGTGCTACTTTGCCCTAGAGCTGAAAGGCACAACGTGCAGGCTTCTTTCCAAAGGGCGAGTTGGGCCCCACAGCATCTTGCTTCCAGCTCTTTGAGAAGCTAAGAAACAACTCGCTCTGCACAGTGCTCTTACAGCCTACGGGGAACATGTCTTCCAAAGGCCTGTGAAACGCAGTTTCTTTGCAGGCCTGATCTGGCTGAAGTAGGACTTCTGCTCTGGGTGTGCTACTTTGCCCTAGAGCTGAAAGGCACAACGTGCAGGCTTCTTTCCAAAGGGCGAGTTGGGCCCCACAGCATCTTGCTTCCAGCTCTTTGGGAAGCTAAGAAACAACTCGCTCTGCACTGTGCTCTTACAGCCTACCGGGAACATGTCTTCCAAAGGCCTGTGAAACGCAGTTTCTTTGCAGGCCTGATCTGGCTGAAGTAGGACTTCTGCTCTGGGTGTGCTACTTTGCCCTAGAGCTGAAAGGCACAACGTGCAGGCTTCTTTCCAAAGGGCGAGTTGGGCCCCACAGCATCTTGCTTCCAGCTCTTTGGGAAGCTAAGAAACAACTCGCTCTGCACAGTGCTCTTACAGCCTACGGGGAACATCTCTTCCAAAGGCCTGTGAAACGCAGTTTCTTTGCAGGCCTGATCTGGCTGAAGTAGGACTTCTGCTCTGGGTGTGCTACTTTGCCCTAGAGCTGAAAGGCACAACGTGCAGGCTTCTTTCCAAAGGGCGAGTTGGGCCCCACAGCATCTTGCTTCCAGCTCTTTGGGAAGCTAAGAAACAACTCGCTCTGCACAGTGCTCTTACAGCCTAGTGGGAACATCTCTTCCAAAGGCCTGTGAAACGCAGTTTCTTTGCAGGCCTGATCTGGCTGAAGTAGGACTTCTGCTCTGGGTGTGCTACTTTGCCCTAGAGCTGAAAGGCACAACGTGCAGGCTTCTTTCCAAAGGGCGAGTGGGGCCCCACAGCATCTTGCTTCCAGCTCTTTGGGAAGCTAAGAAACAACTCGCTCTGCACAGTGCTCTTACAGCCTAGTGGGAACATCTCTTCCAAAGGCCTGTGAAACGCAGTTTCTTTGCAGGCCTGATCTGGCTGAAGTAGGACTTCTGCTCTGGGTGTGCTACTTTGCCCTAGAGCTGAAAGGCACAACGTGCAGGCTTCTTTCCAAAGGGCGAGTGGGGCCCCACAGCATCTTGCTTCCAGCTCTTTGGGAAGCTAAGAAACAACTCGCTCTGCACAGTGCTCTTAAAGCCTAGTGGGAACATCTCTTCCAAAGGCCTGTGAAACGCAGTTTCTTTGCAGGCCTGATCTGGCTGAAGTAGGACTTCTGCTCTGGGTGTGCCACTTTGCCCTAGAGCTGAAAGGCACAACGTGCAGGCTTCTTTCCAAAGGGCGAGTTGGGCCCCACAGCATCTTGCTTCCAGCTCTTTGGGAAGCTAAGAAACAACTCGCTCTGCACAGTGCTCTTACAGCCTAGTGGGAACATGTCTTCCAAAGGCCTGTGAAACGCAGTTTCTTTGCAGGCCTGATCTGGCTGAAGTAGGACTTCTGCTCTGGGTGTGCTACTTTGCCCTAGAGCTGAAAGGCACAACGTGCAGGCTTCTTTCCAAAGGGCGAGTTGGGCCCCACAGCATCTTGCTTCCAGCTCTTTGGGAAGCTAAGAAACAACTCGCTCTGCACAGTGCTCTTACAGCCTAGTGGGAACATCTCTTCCAAAGGCCTTTGAAACGCAGTTTCTTTGCAGGCCTGATCTGGCTGAAGTAGGACTTCTGCTCTGGGTGTGCTACTTTGCCCTAGAGCTGAAAGGCACAACGTGCAGGCTTCTTTCCAAAGGGCGAGTTGGGCCCCACAGCATCTTGCTTCCAGCTCTTTGCGAAGCTAAGAAACAACTCGCTCTGCACAGTGCTCTTACAGCCTAGTGGGAACATCTCTTCCAAAGTCCTGTGAAACGCAGTTTCTTTGCAGGCCTGATCTGGCTGAAGTAGGACTTCTGCTCTGGGTGTGCTACTTTGCCCTAGAGCTGAAAGGCACAACGTGCAGGCTTCTTTCCAAAGGGCGAGTTGGGCCCCACAGCATCTTGCTTCCAGCTCTTTGGGAAGCTAAGAAACAACTCGCTCTCCACAGTGCTCTTACAGCCTAGTTGGAACATCTCTTCCAAAGGCCTGTGAAACGCAGTTTCTTTGCAGGCCTGATCTGGCTGAAGTAGGACTTCTGCTCTGGGTGTGCTACTTTGCCCTAGAGCTGAAAGGCACAACGTGCAGGCTTCTTTCCAAAGGGCGAGTTGGGCCCCACAGCATCTTGCTTCCAGCTCTTTGGGAAGCAAAGAAACAACTCGCTCTGCACAGTGCTCTTACAGCTTACCGGGAACATGTCTTCCAAAGGCCTGTGAAACGCAGTTTCTTTGCAGGCCTGATCTGGCTGAAGTAGGACTTCTGCTCTGGGTGTGCTACTTTGCCCTAGAGCTGAAAGGCACAACGTACAGGCTTCTTTCCAAAGGGCGAGTTCGGCCCCACAGCATCTTGCTTCCAGCTCTTTGGGAAGCTAAGAAACAACTCGCTCTGCACAGTGCTCTTACAGCCTACCCGGAATATCTCTTCCAAAGGCCTGTGAAACGCAGTTTCTTTGCAGGCCTGATCTGGCTGAAGTAGGACTTCTGCTCTGGGTGTGCTACTTTGCCCTAGAGCTGAAAGGCACAACGTGCAGGCTTCTTTCCAAAGGGCGAGTTGGGCCCCACAGCATCTTGCTTCCAGCTCTTTGCGAAGCTAAGAAACAACTCGCTCTGCACAGTGCTCTTACAGCCTACCGGGAACATGTCTTCCAAAGGCCTGTGAAACGCAGTTTCTTTGCAGGCCTGATCTGGCTGAAGTAGGACTTCTGCTCTGGGTGTGCTACTTTGCCCTAGAGCTGAAAGGCACAACGTGCAGGCTTCTTTCCAAAGGGCGAGTTGGGCCCCACAGCATCTTGCTTCCAGCTCTTTGGGAAGCTAAGAAACAACTCGCTCTGCACAGTGCTCTTACAGCCTACCGGGAACATGTCTTCCAAAGGCCTGTGAAACGCAGTTTCTTTGCAGGCCTGATCTGGCTGAAGTAGGACTTTTGCTCGGGTGTGCTACTTTGCCCTAGAGCTGAAAGGCACAACGTGCAGGCTTCTTTCCAAAGGGCGAGTTGGGCCCCACAGCATCTTGCTCCCAGCTCTTTGGGAAGCTAAGAAACAACTCGCTCTGCACTGTGCTCTTACAGCCTATTGGGAACATGTCTTCCAAAGGCCTGTGAAACGCAGTTTCTGTGCAGGCCTGATCTGGCTGAAGTAAGACTTCTGCTCTGGGTGTGCTACTTTGACCTAGAGCTGAAAGGCACAACGTGCAGGCTTCTTTCCAAAGGGCGAGTTGGGCCCCACAGCATCTTGCTTCCAGCTCTTTGGGAAGCTAAGAAACAACTCGCTCTGCACAGTGCTCTTACAGCCTAGTGGGAACATGTCTTCCAAAGGCCTGTGAAACGCAGTTTCTTTGCAGGCCTGATCTGGCTGAAGTAGGACTTCTGCTCTGGGTGTGCTACTTTGCCCTAGAGCTGAAAGGCACAACGTGCAGGCTTCTTTCCAAAGGGCGAGTTGGGCCCCACAGCATCTTGCTTCCAGCTCTTTGCGAAGCTAAGAAACAACTCGCTCTGCACAGTGCTCTTACAGCCTAGTGGGAACATCTCTTCCAAAGGCCTGTGAAACGCAGTTTCTTTGCAGGCCTGATCTGGCTGAAGTAGGACTTCTGCTCTGGGTGTGCTACTTTGCCCTAGAGCTGAAAGGCACAACGTGCAGGCTTCTTTCCAAAGGGCGAGTTGGGCCCCACAGCATCTTGCTTCCAGCTCTTTGGGAAGCTAAGAAACAACTCGCTCTGCACAGTGCTCTTACAGCCTAGTGGGAACATGTCTTCCAAAGGCCTGTGAAACGCAGTTTCTTTGCAGGCCTGATCTGGCTGAAGTAGGACTTCTGCTCTGGGTGTGCTACTTTGCCCTAGAGCTGAAAGGCACAACGTGCAGGCTTCTTTCCAAAGGGCGAGTTGGGCCCCACAGCATCTTGCTTCCAGCTCTTTGCGAAGCTAAGAAACAACTCGCTCTGCACAGTGCTCTTACAGCCTAGTGGGAACATCTCTTCCAAAGGCCTGTGAAACGCAGTTTCTTTGCAGGCCTGATCTGGCTGAAGTAGGACTTCTGCTCTGGGTGTGCTACTTTGCCCTAGAGCTGAAAGGCACAACGTGCAGGCTTCTTTCCAAAGGGCGAGTTGGGCCCCACAGCATCTTGCTTCCAGCTCTTTGCGAAGCTAAGAAACAACTCGCTCTGCACAGTGCTCTTACAGCCTAGTTGGAACATCTCTTCCAAAGGCCTGTGAAACGCAGTTTCTTTGCAGGCCTGATCTGGCTGAAGTAGGACTTCTGCTCTGGGTGTGCTACTTTGCCCTAGAGCTGAAAGGCACAACGTGCAGGCTTCTTTCCAAAGGGCGAGTTGGGCCCCACAGCATCTTGCTTCCAGCTCTTTGGGAAGCTAAGAAACAACTCGCTCTGCACAGTGCTCTTACAGCCTACCGGGAACATGTCTTCCAAAGGCCTGTGAAACGCAGTTTCTTTGCAGGCCTGATCTGGCTGAAGTAGGACTTCTGCTCTGGGTGTGCTACTTTGCCCTAGAGCTGAAAGGCACAACGTGCAGGCTTCTTTCCAAAGGGTGAGTTGGGCCCCACAGCATCTTGCTTCCAGCTCTTTGCGAAGCTAAGAAACAACTCGCTCTGCACAGTGCTCTTACAGCCTACCGGGAACATGTCTTCCAAAGGCCTGTGAAACGCAGTTTCTTTGCAGGACTGATCTGGCTGAAGTGGGACTTCTGCTCTGGGTGTGCTACTTTGCCCTAGAGCTGAAAGGCACAACGTGCAGGCTTCTTTCCAAAGGGCTAGTTGGGCCCCACAGCATCTTGCTTCCAGCTCTTTGTGAAGCTAAGAAACAACTCGCTCTGCACAGTGCTCTTACAGCCTACCGGGATCATGTCTTCCAAAGGCCTGTGAAACGCAGTTTCTTTGCAGGCCTGATCTGGCTGAAGTAGGACTTCTGCTCTGGGTGTGCTACTTTGCCCTAGAGCTGAAAGGCACAACGTGCGGGCTTCTTTCCAAACGGCGAGTTGGTCCCCACGGCATCTTGCTTCCAGCTCTTTGGGAAGCTAAGAAACAACTCGCTCTGCACACTGCTCTTACAGCCTAGTGGGAACATCTCTTCCAAAGGCCTTTGAAACGCAGTTTCTTTGCAGGCCTGATCTGGCTGAAGTAGGACTTCTGCTCTGGGTGTGCTACTTTGCCCTAGAGCTGAAAGGCACAACGTGCAGGCTTCTTTCCAAAGGGCGAGTTGGGCCCCACAGCATCTTGCTTCCAGCTCTTTGCGAAGCTAAGAAACAACTCGCTCTGCACAGTGCTCTTACAGCCTAGTGGGAACATCTCTTCCAAAGGCCTGTGAAACGCAGTTTCTTTGCAGGCCTGATCTGGCTGAAGTAGGACTTCTGCTCTGGGTGTGCTACTTTGCCCTAGAGCTGAAAGGCACAACGTGCAGGCTTCTTTCCAAAGGGCGAGTTGGGCCCCACAGCATCTTGCTTCCAGCTCTTTGCGAAGCTAAGAAACAACTCGCTCTGCACAGTGCTCTTACAGCCTAGTGGGAACATCTCTTCCAAAGGCCTGTGAAACACAGTTTCTTTGCAGGCCTGATCTGGCTGAAGTAGGACTTCTGCTCTGGGTGTGCTACTTTGCCCTAGAGCTGAAAGGCACAACGTGCAGGCTTCTTTCCAAAGGGCGAGTTGGGCCCGACAGCATCTTGCTTCCAGCTCTTTGCGAAGCTAAGAAACAACTCGCTCTGCACAGTGCTCTTACAGCCTAGTTGGAACATCTCTTCCAAAGGCCTGTGAAACGCAGTTTCTTTGCAGGCCTGATCTGGCTGAAGTAGGACTTCTGCTCTGGGTGTGCTACTTTGCCCTAGAGCTGAAAGGCACAACGTGCAGGCTTCTTTCCAAAGGGCGAGTTGGGCCCCACAGCATCTTGCTTCCAGCTCTTTGGGAAGCTAAGAAACAACTCGCTCTGCACAGTGCTCTTACAGCCTACCGGGAACATGTCTTCCAAAGGCCTGTGAAACGCAGTTTCTTTGCAGGCCTGATCTGGCTGAAGTAGGACTTCTGCTCTGGGTGTGCTACTTTGCCCTAGAGCTGAAAGGCACAACGTGCAGGCTTCTTTCCAAAGGGTGAGTTGGGCTCCACAGCATCTTGCTTCCAGCTCTTTGCGAAGCTAAGAAACAACTCGCTCTGCACAGTGCTCTTACAGCCTACCGGGAACATGTCTTCCAAAGGCCTGTGAAACGCAGTTTCTTTGCAGGACTGATCTGGCTGAAGTGGGACTTCTGCTCTGGGTGTGCTACTTTGCCCTAGAGCTGAAAGGCACAACGTGCAGGCTTCTTTCCAAAGGGCTAGTTGGGCCCCACAGCATCTTGCTTCCAGCTCTTTGTGAAGCTAAGAAACAACTCGCTCTGCACAGTGCTCTTACAGCCTACCGGGAACATGTCTTCCAAAGGCCTGTGAAACGCAGTTTCTTTGCAGGCCTGATCTGGCTGAAGTAGGACTTCTGCTCTGGGTGTGCTACTTTGCCCTAGAGCTGAAAGGCACAACGTGCGGGCTTCTTTCCAAACGGCGAGTTGGTCCCCACGGCATCTTGCTTCCAGCTCTTTGGGAAGCTAAGAAACAACTCGCTCTGCACACTGCTCTTACAGCCTAGTGGGAACATCTCTTCCAAAGGCCTTTGAAACGCAGTTTCTTTGCAGGCCTGATCTGGCTGAAGTAGGACTTCTGCTCTGGGTGTGCTACTTTGCCCTAGAGCTGAAAGGCACAACGTGCAGGCTTCTTTCCAAAGGGCGAGTTGGGCCCCACAGCATCTTGCTTCCAGCTCTTTGCGAAGCTAAGAAACAACTCGCTCTGCACAGTGCTCTTACAGCCTAGTGGGAACATCTCTTCCAAAGGCCTGTGAAACGCAGTTTCTTTGCAGGCCTGATCTGGCTGAAGTAGGACTTCTGCTCTGGGTGTGCTACTTTGCCCTAGAGCTGAAAGGCACAACGTGCAGGCTTCTTTCCAAAGGGCGAGTTGGGCCCCACAGCATATTGCTTCCAGCTCTTTGCGAAGCTAAGAAACAACTCGCTCTGCACAGTGCTCTTACAGCCTAGTTGGAACATCTCTTCCAAAGGCCTGTGAAACGCAGTTTCTTTGCAGGCCTGATCTGGCTGAAGTAGGACTTCTGCTCTGGGTGTGCTACTTTGCCCTAGAGCTGAAAGGCACAACGTGCAGGCTTCTTTCCAAAGGGCGAGTTCGGCCCCACAGCATCTTGCTTCCAGCTCTTTGGGAAGCTAAGAAACAACTCGCTCTGCACAGTGCTCTTACAGCCTACGGGGAACATGTCTTCCAAAGGCCTGTGAAACGCAGTTTCTTTGCAGGCCTGATCTGGCTGAAGTAGGACTTCTGCTCTGGGTGTGCTACTTTGCCCTAGAGCTGAAAGGCACAACGTGCAGGCTTCTTTCCAAAGGGCGAGTTGGGCCCCACAGCATCTTGCATCCAGCTCTTTGGGAAGCTAAGAAACAACTCGCTCTGCACAGTGCTCTTACAGCCTACCGGGAACATGTCTTCCAAAGGCTTGTGAAACGCAGTCTCTTTGCAGGCCTGATCTGGCTGAAGTAGGACTTCTGCTCTGGGTGTGCTACTTTGCCCTAGAGCTGAAAGGCACAACGTGCAGGCTTCTTTCCAAAGGGCGAGTTGGGCCCCACAGCATCTTGCTTCCAGCTCTTTGGGAAGCTAAGAAACAACTCGCTCTGCACAGTGCTCTTACAGCCTACCGGGAACATGTCTTCCAAAGGCCTGTGAAACGCAGTTTCTTTGCAGGCCTGATCTGGCTGAAGTAGGACTTCTGCTCTGGGTGTGCTACTTTGCCCTAGAGCTGAAAGGCAGAACGTGCAGGCTTCTTTCCAAAGGGCGAGTTGGGCCCCACAGCATCTTGCTTCCAGCTCTTTGGGAAGCTAAGAAACAACTCGCTCTGCACAGTGCTCTTACAGCCTATTGGGAACATGTCTTCCAAAGGCCTGTGAAACGCAGTTTCTGTGCAGGCCTGATCTGGCTGAAGTAGGACTTCTGCTCTGGGTGTGCTGCTTTGCCCTAGAGCTGAAAGGCACAACGTGCAGGCTTCTTTCCAAAGGGCGAGTTGGGCCCCACAGCATCTTGCTTCCAGCTCTTTGGGAAGCTAAGAAACAACTCGCTCTGCACAGTGCTCTTACAGCCTACCGGGAACATGTCTTCCAAAGGCCTGTGAAACGCAGTTTCTTTGCAGGCCTGATCTGGCTGAAGTAGGACTTCTGCTCTGGGTGTGCTACTTTGCCCTAGAGCTGAAAGGCACAACGTGCAGGCTTCTTTCCAAAGGGCGAGTTGGGCCCCACAGCATCTTGCTTCCAGCTCTTTGCGAAGCTAAGAAACAACTCGCTCTGCACAGTGCTCTTACAGCCTACCGGGAACATCTCTTCCAAAGGCCTGTGAAACGCAGTTTCTTTGCAGGCCTGATCTGGCTGAAGTAGGACTTCTGCTCTGGGTGTGCTACTTTGCCCTAGAGCTGAAAGGCACAACGTGCAGGCTTCTTTCCAAAGGGCGAGTTGGGCCCCACAGCATCTTGCTTCCAGCTCTTTGGGAAGCTAAGAAACAACTCGCTCTGCACAGTGCTCTTACAGTCTAGTGGGAACATCTCTTCCAAAGGCCTGTGAAACGCAGTTTCTTTGCAGGCCTGATCTGGCTGAAGTAGGACTTCTGCTCTGGGTGTGCTACTTTGCCCTAGAGCTGAAAGGCACAACGTGCAGGCTTCTTTCCAAAGGGCGAGTTGGGCCCCACAGCATCTTGCTTCCAGCTCTTTGCGAAACTAAGAAACAACTCGCTCTGCACAGTGCTCTTACAGCCTACAGGGAACATGTCTTCCAAAGGCCTGTGAAACGCAGTTTCTTTGCAGGCCTGATCTGGCTGAAGTAGGACTTCTGCTCTGGGTGTGCTACTTTGCCCTAGAGCTGAAAGGCACAACGTGCAGGCTTCTTTCCAAAGGGCGAGTTGGGCCCCACAGCATCTTGCTTCCAGCTCTTTGGGAAGCTAAGAAACAACTCGCTCTGCACAGTGCTCTTACAGCCTACCGGGAACATGTCTTCCAAAGGCCTGTGAAACGCAGTTTCTTTGCAGGCCTGATCTGGCTGAAGTAGGACTTCTGCTCTGGGTGTGCTACTTAGCCCTAGAGCTGAAAGGCACAACGTGCAGGCTTCTTTCCAAAGGGCGAGTTGGGCCCCACAGCATCTTGCTTCCAGCTCTTTGGGAAGCTAAGAAACAACTCGCTCTGCACAGTGCTCTTACAGCCTACCGGGAACATGTCTTCCAAAGGCCTGTGAAACGCAGTTTCTTTGCAGGCCTGATCTGGCTGAAGTAGGACTTCTGCTCTGGGTGTGCTACTTTGCCCTAGAGCTGAAAGGCACAACGTGCAGGCTTCTTTCCAAAGGGCGAGTTGGGCCCCACAGCATCTTGCTTCCAGCTCTTTGGGAAGCTAAGAAACAACTCGCTCTGCACAGTGCTCTTAAAGCCTAGTGGGACCATCTCTTCCAAAGGCCTGTGAAACGCAGTTTCTTTGCAGGCCTGATCTGGCTGAAGTAGGACTTCTGCTCTGGGTGTGCTACTTTGCCCTAGAGCTGAAAGGCACAACGTGCAGGCTTCTTGCCAAAGGGCGAGTTGGGCCCCACAGCATCTTGCTTCCAGCTCTTTGGGAAGCTAAGAAACAACTCGCTCTGCACAGTGCTCTTAAAGCCTAGTGGGACCATCTCTTCCAAAGGCCTGTGAAACGCAGTTTCTTTGCAGGCCTGATCTGGCTGAAGTAGGACTTCTGCTCTGGGTGTGCTACTTTGCCCTAGAGCTGAAAGGCACAACGTGCAGGCTTCTTTCCAAAGGGCGAGTTGGGCCCCACAGCATCTTGCTTCCAGCTCTTTGGGAAGCTAAGAAACAACTCGCTCTGCACAGTGCTCTTACAGCCTACGGGGAACATGTCTTCCAAAGGCCTGTGAAACGCAGTTTCTTTGCAGGCCTGATCTGGCTGAAGTAGGACTTCTGCTCTGGGTGTGCTACTTTGCCCTAGAGCTGAAAGGCACAACGTGCAGGCTTCTTTCCAAAGGGCGAGTTGGGCCCCACAGCATCTTGCTTCCAGCTCTTTGGGAAGCTAAGAAACAACTCGCTCTGCACTGTGCTCTTACAGCCTATTGGGAACATGTCTTCCAAAGGCCTGTGAAACGCAGTTTCTGTGCAGGCCTGATCTGGCTGAAGTAAGACTTCTGCTCTGGGTGTGCTACTTTGCCCTAGAGCTGAAAGGCACAACGTGCAGGCTTCTTTCCAAAGGGCGAGTTGGGCCCCACAGCATCTTGCTTCCAGCTCTTTGGGAAGCTAAGAAACAACTCGCTCTGCACAGTGCTCTTAAAGCCTAGTGGGACCATCTCTTCCAAAGGCCTGTGAAACGCAGTTTCTTTGCAGGCCTGATCTGGCTGAAGTAGGACTTCTGCTCTGGGTGTGCTGCTTTGCCCTAGAGCTGAAAGGCACAACGTGCAGGCTTCTTTCCAAAGGGCGAGTTGGGCCCCACAGCATCTTGCTTCCAGCTCTTTGAGAAGCTAAGAAACAACTCGCTCTGCACAGTGCTCTTACAGCCTACGGGGAACATGTCTTCCAAAGGCCTGTGAAACGCAGTTTCTTTGCAGGCCTGATCTGGCTGAAGTAGGACTTCTGCTCTGGGTGTGCTACTTTGCCCTAGAGCTGAAAGGCACAACGTGCAGGCTTCTTTCCAAAGGGCGAGTTGGGCCCCACAGCATCTTGCTTCCAGCTCTTTGGGAAGCTAAGAAACAACTCGCTCTGCACTGTGCTCTTACAGCCTACCGGGAACATGTCTTCCAAAGGCCTGTGAAACGCAGTTTCTTTGCAGGCCTGATCTGGCTGAAGTAGGACTTCTGCTCTGGGTGTGCTACTTTGCCCTAGAGCTGAAAGGCACAACGTGCAGTCTTCTTTCCAAAGGGCGAGTTGGGCCCCACAGCATCTTGCTTCCAGCTCTTTGGGAAGCTAAGAAACAACTCGCTCTGCACAGTGCTCTTACAGCCTAGAGGGAACATGTCTTCCAAAGGCCTGTGAAACGCAGTTTCTTTGCAGGCCTGATCTGGCTGAAGTAGGACTTCTGCTCTGGGTGTGCTACTTTGCCCTAGAGCTGAAAGGCACAACGTGCAGGCTTCTTTCCAAAGGGCGAGTTGGGCCCCACAGCATCTTGCTTCCAGCTCTTTGCGAAACTAAGAAACAACTCGCTCTGCACAGTGCTCTTACAGCCTACAGGGAACATGTCTTCCAAAGGCCTGTGAAACGCAGTTTCTTTGCAGGCCTGATCTGGCTGAAGTAGGACTTCTTCTCTGGGTGTGCTACTTTGCCCTAGAGCTGAAAGGCACAACGTGCAGGCTTCTTTCCAAAGGGCGAGTTGGGCCCCACAGCATCTTGCTTCCAGCTCTTTCGGAAGCTAAGAAACAACTCGCTCTGCACAGTGCTCTTACAGCCTACCGGGAACATGTCTTCCAAAGGCCTGTGAAACGCAGTTTCTTTGCAGGCCTGATCTGGCAAGTAGGACTTCTGCTCTGGGTGTGCTACTTTGCCCTAGAGCTGAAAGGCACAACGTGCAGGCTTCTTTCCAAAGGGCGAGTTGGGCCCCACAGCATCTTGCTTCCAGCTCTTTGGGAAGCTAAGAAACAACTCGCTCTGCACAGTGCTCTTACAGCCTACCGGGAACATGTCTTCCAAAGGCCTGTGAAACGCAGTTTCTTTGCAGGCCTGATCTGGCTGAAGTAGGACTTCTGCTCTGGGTGTGCTACTTTGCCCTAGAGCTGAAAGGCACAACGTGCAGGCTTCTTTCCAAAGGGCGAGTTGGGCCCCACAGCATCTTGCTTCCAGCTCTTTGGGAAGCTAAGAAACAACTCGCTCTGCACAGTGCTCTTAAAGCCTAGTGGGAACATCTCTTCCAAAGGCCTGTGAAACGCAGTTTCTTTGCAGGCCTGATCTGGCTGAAGTAGGACTTCTGCTCTGGGTGTGCTACTTTGCCCTAGAGCTGAAAGGCACAACGTGCAGGCTTCTTTCCAAAGGGCGAGTTGGGCCCCACAGCATCTTGCTTCCAGCTCTTTGGGAAGCTAAGAAACAACTCGCTCTGCACAGTGCTCTTACAGCCTACCGGGAACATGTCTTCCAAAGGCCTGTGAAACGCAGTTTCTTTGCAGGCCTGATCTGGCTGAAGTAGGACTTCTGCTCTGGGTGTGCTACTTTGCCCTAGAGCTGAAAGGCACAACGTGCAGGCTTCTTTCCAAAGGGCGAGTTGGGCCCCACAGCATCTTGCTTCCAGCTCTTTGGGAAGCTAAGAAACAACTCGCTCTGCACTGTGCTCTTACAGCCTACCGGGAACATGTCTTCCAAAGGCCTGTGAAACGCAGTTTCTTTGCAGGCCTGATCTGGCTGAAGTAGGACTTCTGCTCTGGGTGTGCTACTTTGCCCTAGAGCTGAAAGGCACAACGTGCAGGCTTCTTTCCAAAGGGCGAGTGGGGCCCCACAGCATCTTTCTTCCAGCTCTTTGCGAAACTAAGAAACAACTCGCTCTGCACAGTGCTCTTACAGCCTAACGGGAACATGTCTTCGAAAGGCCTGTGAAACGCAGTTTCTTTGCAGGCCTGATCTGGCTGAAGTAGGACTTCTGCTCTGGGTGTGCTACTTTGCCCTAGAGCTGAAAGGCACAACGTGCAGGCTTCTTTCCAAAGGGCGAGTTGGGCCCCACAGCATCTTGCTTCCAGCTCTTTGGGAAGCTAAGAAACAACTCGCTCTGCACAGTGCTCTTACAGCCTAGTGGGAACATCTCTTCCAAAGGCCTGTGAAACGCAGTTTCTTTGCAGGCCTGATCTGGCTGAAGTAGGACTTCTGCTCTGGGTGTGCCACTTTGCCCTAGAGCTGAAAGGCACAACGTGCAGGCTTCTTTCCAAAGGGCGAGTTGGGCCCCACAGCATCTTGCTTCCAGCTCTTTGGGAAGCTAAGAAACAACTCGCTCTGCACAGTGCTCTTACAGCCTACGGGGAACATCTCTTCCAAAGGCCTGTGAAACGCAGTTTCTTTGCAGGCCTGATCTGGCTGAAGTAGGACTTCTGCTCTGGGTGTGCTACTTTGCCCTAGAGCTGAAAGGCACAACGTGCAGGCTTCTTTCCAAAGGGCGAGTGGGGCCCCACAGCATCTTTCTTCCAGCTCTTTGCGAAACTAAGAAACAACTCGCTCTGCACAGTGCTCTTACAGCCTAACGGGAACATGTCTTCGAAAGGCCTGTGAAACGCAGTTTCTTTGCAGGCCTGATCTGGCTGAAGTAGGACTTCTGCTCTGGGTGTGCTACTTTGCCCTAGAGCTGAAAGGCACAACGTGCAGGCTTCTTTCCAAAGGGCGAGTTGGGCCCCACAGCATCTTGCTTCCAGCTCTTTGGGAAGCTAAGAAACAACTCGCTCTGCACAGTGCTCTTACAGCCTAGTGGGGACATCTCTTCCAAAGGCCTGTGAAACGCAGTTTCTTTGCAGGCCTGATCTGGCTGAAGTAGGACTTCTGCTCTGGGTGTGCCACTTTGCCCTAGAGCTGAAAGGCACAACGTGCAGGCTTCTTTCCAAAGGGCGAGTTGGGCCCCACAGCATCTTGCTTCCAGCTCTTTGGGAAGCTAAGAAACAACTCGCTCTGCACAGTGCTCTTACAGCCTACGGGGAACATCTCTTCCAAAGGCCTGTGAAACGCAGTTTCTTTGCAGGCCTGATCTGGCTGAAGTAGGACTTCTGCTCTGGGTGTGCTACTTTGCCCTAGAGCTGAAAGGCACAACGTGCAGGCTTCTTTCCAAAGGGTGAGTTGGGCCCCACAGCATCTTGCTTCCAGCTCTTTGGGAAGCTAAGAAACAACTCGCTCTGAACAGTGCTCTTACAGCCTACCGGGAACATGTCTTGCAAAGGCCTGTGAAACGCAGTTTCTTTGCAGGCCTGATCTGGCTGAAGTAGGACTTCTGCTCTGGGTGTGCTACTTTGCCCTAGAGCTGAAAGGCACAACGTGCAGGCTTCTTTCCAAAGGGCGAGTTGGGCCCCACAGCATCTTGCTTCCAGCTCTTTGGGAAGCTAAGAAACAACTCGCTCTGCACAGTGCTCTTACAGCCTACCGGGAACATGTCTTCCAAAGGCCTGTGAAACGCAGTTTCTTTGCAGGCCTGATCTGGCTGAAGTAGGACTTCTGCTCTGGGTGTGCTACTTTGCCCTAGAGCTGAAAGGCACAACGTGCAGGCTTCTTTCCAAGGGGCGAGTTGGGCCCCACAGCATCTTGCTTCCAGCTCTTTGGGAAGCTAAGAAACAACTCGCTCTGCACAGTGCTCTTACTGCCTACCGGGAACATGTCTTCCAAAGGCCTGTGAAACGCAGTTTCTTTGCAGGCCTGATCTGGCTGAAGTAGGACTTCTGCTCTGGGTGTGCTACTTTGCCCTAGAGCTGAAAGGCACAACGTGCAGGCTTCTTTCCAAAGGGCGAGTTGGGCCCCACAGCATCTTGCTTCCAGCTCTTTGGGAAGCTAAGAAACAACTCTCTCTGCACAGTGCTCTTACAGCCTACCGGGAACATGTCTTCCAAAGGCCTGTGAAACGTAGTTTCTTTGCAGGCCTGATCTGGCTGAAGTAGGACTTCTGCTCTGGGTGTGCTACTTTGCCCTAGAGCTGAAAGGCAGAACGTGCAGGCTTCTTTCCAAAGGGCGAGTTGGGCCCCACAGCATCTTGCTTCCAGCTCTTTGGGAAGCTAAGAAACAACTCGCTCTCCACAGTGCTCTTACAGCCTATTGGGAACATGTCTTCCAAAGGCCTGTGAAACGCAGTTTCTGTGCAGGCCTGATCTGGCTGAAGTAAGACTTCTGCTCTGGGTGTGCTACTTTGCCCTAGAGCTGAAAGGCACAACGTGCAGGCTTCTTTCCAAAGGGCGAGTTGGGCCCCACAGCATCTTGCTTCCAGCTCTTTGGGAAGCTAAGAAACAACTCGCTCTGCACAGTGCTCTTACAGCCTACCGGGAAGATGTCTTCCAAAGGCCTGTGAAACGCAGTTTCTTTGCAGGCCTGATCTGGCTGAAGTAGGACTTCTGCTCTGGGTGTGCTACTTTGCCCTAGAGCTGAAAGGCACAACGTGCAGGCTTCTTTCCAAAGGGCGAGTTGGGCCCCACAGCATCTTGCTTCCAGCTCTTTGGGAAGCTAAGAAACAACTCGCTCTGCACAGTGCTCTTACAGCCTAGAGGGAACATCTCTTCCAAAGGCCTGTGAAACGCAGTTTCTTTGCAGGCCTGATCTGGCTGAAGTAGGACTTCTGCTCTGGGTGTGCTACTTTGCCCTAGAGCTGAAAGGCACAACGTGCAGGCTTCTTTCCAAAGGGCGAGTTGGGCCCCACAGCATCTTGCTTCCAGCTCTTTCGGAAGCTAAGAAACAACTCGCTCTGCACAGTGCTCTTACAGCCTACCGGGAACATGTCTTCCAAAGGCCTGTGAAACGCAGTTTCTTTGCAGGCCTGATCTGGCTGAAGTAGGACTTCTGCTCTGGGTGTGCTACTTTGCCCTAGAGCTGAAAGGCACAACGTGCAGGCTTCTTTCCAAAGGGCGAGTTGGGCCCCACAGCATCTTGCTTCCAGCTCTTTGGGAAGCTAAGAAACAACTCGCTCTGCACAGTGCTCTTACAGCCTAGAGGGAACATCTCTTCCAAAGGCCTGTGAAACGCAGTTTCTTTGCAGGCCTGATCTGGCTGAAGTAGGACTTCTGCTCTGGGTGTGCTACTTTGCCCTAGAGCTGAAAGGCACAACGTGCAGGCTTCTTTCCAAAGGGCGAGTTGGGCCCCACAGCATCTTGCTTCCAGCTCTTTGCGAAACTAAGAAACAACTCGCTCTGCACAGTGCTCTTACAGCCTACCGGTAACATGTCTTCCAAAGGCCTGTGAAACGCAGTTTCTTTGCAGGCCTGATCTGGCTGAAGTAGGACTTCTGCTCTGGGTGTGCTACTTTGCCCTAGAGCTGAAAGGCACAACGTGCAGGCTTCTTTCCAAAGGGCGAGTTGGGCCCCACAGCATCTTGCTTCCAGCTCTTTGGGAAGCTAAGAAACAACTCGCTCTGCACAGTGCTCTTACAGCCTACCGGGAACATGTCTTCCAAAGGCCTGTGAAACGCAGTTTCTTTGCAGGCCTGATCTGGCTGAAGTAGGACTTCTGCTCTGGGTGTGCTACTTAGCCCTAGAGCTGAAAGGCACAACGTGCAGGCTTCTTTCCAAAGGGCGAGTTCGGCCCCACAGCATCTTGCTTCCAGCTCTTTGGGAAGCTAAGAAACAACTCGCTCTGCACAGTGCTCTTACAGCCTAGTGGGAACATCTCTTCCAAAGGCCTGTGAAACGCAGTTTCTTTGCAGGCCTGATCTGGCTGAAGTAGGACTTCTGCTCTGGGTGTGCTACTTTGCCCTAGAGCTGAAAGGCACAACGTGCAGGCTTCTTTCCAAAGGGCGAGTTGGGCCCCACAGCATCTTGCTTCCAGCTCTTTGGGAAGCTAAGAAACAACTCGCTCTGCACAGTGCTCTTAAAGCCTAGTGGGACCATCTCTTCCAAAGGCCTGTGAAACGCAGTTTCTTTGCAGGCCTGATCTGGCTGAAGTAGGACTTCTGCTCTGGGTGTGCTACTTTGCCCTAGAGCTGAAAGGCACAACGTGCAGGCTTCTTTCCAAAGGGCGAGTTGGGCCCCACAGCATCTTGCTTCCAGCTCTTTGGGAAGCTAAGAAACAACTCGCTCTGCACAGTGCTCTTACAGCCTACGGGGAACATGTCTTCCAAAGGCCTGTGAAACGCAGTTTCTTTGCAGGCCTGATCTGGCTGAAGTAGGACTTCTGCT
Source organism: Equus caballus (assembly GCF_041296265.1). Classification (NCBI taxonomy): domain Eukaryota; kingdom Metazoa; phylum Chordata; class Mammalia; order Perissodactyla; family Equidae; genus Equus; species Equus caballus. Next base: position 27,233,360 of record NC_091687.1, read on the forward strand.
CTGGGTGTGCTACTTTGCCCTAGAGCTGAAAGGCACAACGTGCAGGCTTCTTTCCAAAGGGCGAGTTGGGCCCCACAGCATCTTGCTTCCAGCTCTTTGGGAAGCTAAGAAACAACTCGCTCTGCACTGTGCTCTTACAGCCTATTGGGAACATGTCTTCCAAAGGCCTGTGAAACGCAGTTTCTGTGCAGGCCTGATCTGGCTGAAGTAAGACTTCTGCTCTGGGTGTGCTACTTTGCCCTAGAGCTGAAAGGCACAACGTGCAGGCTTCTTTCCAAAGGGCGAGTTGGGCCCCACAGCATCTTGCTTCCAGCTCTTTGGGAAGCTAAGAAACAACTCGCTCTGCACAGTGCTCTTACAGCCTACGGGGAACATGTCTTCCAAAGGCCTGTGAAACGCAGTTTCTTTGCAGGCCTGATCTGGCTGAAGTAGGACTTCTGCTCTGGGTGTGCTACTTTGCCCTAGAGCTGAAAGGCACAACGTGCAGGCTTCTTTCCAAAGGGCGAGTTGGGCCCCACAGCATCTTGCTTCCAGCTCTTTGGGAAGCTAAGAAACAACTCGCTCTGCACTGTGCTCTTACATCCTATTGGGAACATGTCTTCCAAAGGCCTGTGAAACGCAGTTTCTGTGCAGGCCTGATCTGGCTGAAGTAAGACTTCTGCTCTGGGTGTGCTACTTTGCCCTAGAGATGAAAGGCACAACGTGCAGGCTTCTTTCCAAAGGGCGAGTTGGGCCCCATAGCATCTTGCTTCCAGCTCTTTGGGAAGCTAAGAAACAACTCGCTCTGCACAGTGCTCTTACAGCCTACGGGGAACATCTCTTCCAAAGGCCTGTGAAACGCAGTTTCTTTGCAGTCCTGATCTGGCTGAAGTAGGACTTCTGCTCTGGGTGTGCTACTTTGCCCTAGAGCTGAAAGGCACAACGTGCAGGCTTCTTTCCAAAGGGCGAGTTGGGCCCCACAGCATCTTGCTTCCAGCTCTTTGGGAAGCTAAGAAACAACTCGCTCTGCACAGTGCTCTTACAGCCTACCGGGAACATGTCTTCCAAAGGCCTGTGAAACGCAGTTTCTTTGCAGGCCTGATCTGGCTGAAGTAGGACTTCTGCTCTGGGTGTGCTACTTTGCCCTAGAGCTGAAAGGCACAACGTGCAGGCTTCTTTCCAAAGGGCGAGTTGGGCCCCACAGCATCTTGCTTCCAGCTCTTTGGGAAGCTAAGAAACAACTCGCTCTGCACAGTGCTCTTACAGCCTACCGGGAACATCTCTTCCAAAGGCCTGTGAAACGCAGTTTCTTTGCAGGCCTGATCTGGCTGAAGTAGGACTTCTGCTCTGGGTGTGCTACTTTGCCCTAGAGCTGAAAGGCACAACGTGCAGGCTTCTTTCCAAAGGGCGAGTTGGGCCCCACAGCATCTTGCTTCCAGCTCTTTGGGAAGCTAAGAAACAACTCGCTCTGCACAGTGCTCTTACAGCCTACCGGGAACATCTCTTCCAAAGGCCTGTGAAACGCCGTTTCTTTGCAGGCCTGATCTGGCTGAAGTAGGACTTCTTCTCTGGGTGTGCTACTTTGCCCTAGAGCTGAAAGGCACAACGTGCAGGCTTCTTTCCAAAGGGCGAGTTGGGCCCCACAGCATCTTGCTTCCAGCTCTTTGGGAAGCTAAGAAACAACTCGCTCTGCACAGTGCTCTTACAGCCTAGAGGGAACATGTCTTCCAAAGGCCTGTGAAACGCAGTTTCTTTGCAGGCCTGATCTGACTGAAGTAGGACTTCTGCTCTGGGTGTGCTACTTTGCCCTAGAGCTGAAAGGCACAACGTGCAGGCTTCTTTCCAAAGGGCGAGTTGGGCCCCACAGCATCTTGCTTCCAGCTCTTTGCGAAACTAAGAAACAACTCGCTCTGCACAGTGCTCTTACAGCCTACAGGGAACATGTCTTCCAAAGGCCTGTGAAACGCAGTTTCTTTGCAGGCCTGATCTGGCTGAAGTAGGACTTCTGCTCTGGGTGTGCTACTTTGCCCTAGAGCTGAAAGGCACAACGTGCAGGCTTCTTTCCAAAGGGCGAGTTGGGCCCCACAGCATCTTGCTTCCAGCTCTTTGGGAAGCTAAGAAACAACTCGCTCTGCACAGTGCTCTTACAGCCTACCGGGAACATGTCTTCCAAAGGCCTGTGAAACGCAGTTTCTTTGCAGGCCTGATCTGGCAAGTAGGACTTCTGCTCTGGGTGTGCTACTTTGCCCTAGAGCTGAAAGGCACAACGTGCAGGCTTCTTTCCAAAGGGCGAGTTGGGCCCCACAGCATCTTGCTTCCAGCTCTTTGGGAAGCTAAGAAACAACTCGCTCTGCACAGTGCTCTTACAGCCTACGGGGAACATCTCTTCCAAAGGCCTGTGAAACGCAGTTTCTTTGCAGGCCTGATCTGGCTGAAGTAGGACTTCTGCTCTGGGTGTGCTACTTTGCCCTAGAGCTCAAAGGCACAACGTGCAGGCTTCTTTCCAAAGGGCGAGTTGGGCCCCACAGCATCTTGCTTCCAGCTCTTTGGGAAGCTAAGAAACAACTCGCTCTGCACAGTGCTCTTACAGCCTAGTGGGAACATCTCTTCCAAAGGCCTGTGAAACGCAGTTTCTTTGCAGGCCTGATCTGGCTGAAGTAGGACTTCTGCTCTGGGTGTGCTACTTTGCCCTAGAGCTGAAAGGCACAACGTGCAGGCTTCTTTCCAAAGGGCGAGTGGGGCCCCACAGCATCTTTCTTCCAGCTCTTTGGGAAGCTAAGAAACAACTCGCTCTGCACAGTGCTCTTACAGCCTAACGGGAACATGTCTTCGAAAGGCCTGTGAAACGCAGTTTCTTTGCAGGCCTGATCTGGCTGAAGTAGGACTTCTGCTCTGGGTGTGCTACTTTGCCCTAGAGCTGAAAGGCACAACGTGCAGGCTTCTTTCCAAAGGGCGAGTTGGGCCCCACAGCATCTTGCTTCCAGCTCTTTGGGAAGCTAAGAAACAACTCGCTCTGCACAGTGCTCTTACAGCCTAGTGGGAACATCTCTTCCAAAGGCCTGTGAAACGCAGTTTCTTTGCAGGCCTGATCTGGCTGAAGTAGGACTTCTGCTCTGGGTGTGCCACTTTGCCCCAGAGCTGAAAGGCACAACGTGCAGGCTTATTTCCAAAGGGCGAGTTGGGCCCCACAGCATCTTGCTTCCAGCTCTTTGGGAAGCTAAGAAACAACTCGCTCTGCACAGTGCTCTTACAGCCTACGGGGAACATCTCTTCCAAAGGCCTGTGAAACGCAGTTTCTTTGCAGGCCTGATCTGGCTGAAGTAGGACTTCTGCTCTGGGTGTGCTACTTTGCCCTAGAGCTGAAAGGCACAACGTGCAGGCTTCTTTCCAAAGGGCGAGTTGGGCCCCACAGCATCTTGCTTCCAGCTCTTTGGGAAGCTAAGAAACAACTCGCTCTGCACAGTGCTCTTACAGCCTACCGGGAACATGTCTTCCAAAGGCCTGTGAAACGCAGTTTCTTTGCAGGCCTGATCTGGCTGAAGTAGGACTTCTGCTCTGGGTGTGCTACTTTGCCCTAGAGCTGAAAGGCACAACGTGCAGGCTTCTTTCCAAAGGGCGAGTTGGGCCCCACAGCATCTTGCTTCCAGCTCTTTGGGAAGCTAAGAAACAACTCGCTCTGCACAGTGCTCTTACAGCCTAGTGGGAACATCTCTTCCAAAGGCCTGTGAAACGCAGTTTCTTTGCAGGCCTGATCTGGCTGAAGTAGGACTTCTGCTCTGGGTGTGCCACTTTGCCCCAGAGCTGAAAGGCACAACGTGCAGGCTTCTTTCCAAAGGGCGAGTTGGGCCCCACAGCATCTTGCTTCCAGCTCTTTGGGAAGCTAAGAAACAACTCGCTCTGCACAGTGCTCTTACAGCCTACCGGGAACATGTCTTCCAAAGGCCTGTGAAACGCAGTTTCTTTGCAGGCCTGATCTGGCTGAAGTAGGACTTCTGCTCTGGGTGTGCTACTTTGCCCTAGAGCTGAAAGGCACAACGTGCAGGCTTCTTTCCAAAGGGCGAGTTGGGCCCCACAGCATCTTGCTTCCAGCTCTTTGGGAAGCTAAGAAACAACTCGCTCTGCACAGTGCTCTTACAGCCTACGGGGAACATCTCTTCCAAAGGCCTGTGAAACGCAGTTTCTTTGCAGGCCTGATCTGGCTGAAGTAGGACTTCTGCTCTGGGTGTGCCACTTTGCCCTAGAGCTGAAAGGCACAACGTGCAGGCTTCTTTCCAAAGGGCGAGTTGGGCCCCACAGCATCTTGCTTCCAGCTCTTTGGGAAGCTAAGAAACAACTCGCTCTGCACAGTGCTCTTACAGCCTACGGGGAACATCTCTTCCAAAGGCCTGTGAAACGCAGTTTCTTTGCAGGCCTGATCTGGCTGAAGTAGGACTTCTGCTCTGGGTGTGCTACTTTGCCCTAGAGCTGAAAGGCACAACGTGCAGGCTTCTTTCCAAAGGGTGAGTTGGGCCCCACAGCATCTTGCTTCCAGCTCTTTGGGAAGCTAAGAAACAACTCGCTCTGCACAGTGCTCTTACAGCCTACCGGGAACATGTCTTCCAAAGGCCTGTGAAACGCAGTTTCTTTGCAGGCCTGATCTGGCTGAAGTAGGACTTCTGCTCTGGGTGTGCTACTTTGCCCTAGAGCTGAAAGGCACAACGTGCGGGCTTCTTTCCAAAGGGCGAGTTGGGCCCCACGGCATCTTGCTTCCAGCTCTTTGGGAAGCTAAGAAACAACTCGCTCTGCACAGTGCTCTTACAGCCTATCGGGAACATGTCTTCCAAAGGCCTGTGAAACGCAGTTTCTTTGCAGGCCTGATCTGGCTGAAGTAGGACTTCTGCTCTGGGTGTGCTACTTTGCCCTAGAGCTGAAAGGCACAACGTGCAGGCTTCTTTCCAAAGGGCGAGTTGGGCCCCACAGCATCTTGCTTCCAGCTCTTTGGGAAGCTAAGAAACAACTCGCTCTGCACAGTGCTCTTACAGCCTAGTGGGAACATCTCTTCCAAAGGCCTGTGAAACGCAGTTTCTTTGCAGGCCTGATCTGGCTGAAGTAGGACTTCTGCTCTGGGTGTGCTACTTTGCCCTAGAGCTGAAAGGCACAACGTGCAGGCTTCTTTCCAAAGGGCGAGTTGGGCCCCACAGCATCTTGCTTCCAGCTCTTTGGGAAGCTAAGAAACAACTCGCTCTGCACAGTGCTCTTACAGCCTAGTGGGAACATGTCTTCCAAAGGCCTGTGAAACGCAGTTTCTTTGCAGGTCTGATCTGGCTGAAGTAGGACTTCTGCTCTGGGTGTGCTACTTTGCCCTAGAGCTGAAAGGCACAACGTGCAGGCTTCTTTCCAAAGGGCGAGTTGGGCCCCACAGCATCTTGCTTCCAGCTCTTTGCGAAGCTAAGAAACAACTCGCTCTGCACAGTGCTCTTACAGCCTAGTTGGAACATCTCTTCCAAAGGCCTGTGAAACGCAGTTTCTTTGCAGGCCTGATCTGGCTGAAGTAGGACTTCTGCTCTGGGTGTGCTACTTTGCCCTAGAGCTGAAAGGCACAACATGCAGGCTTCTTTCCAAAGGGCGAGTTGGGCCCCACAGCATCTTGCTTCCAGCTCTTTGGGAAGCTAAGAAACAACTCGCTCTGCACAGTGCTCTTACAGCCTAGTGGGAACATGTCTTCCAAAGGCCTGTGAAACGCAGTTTCTTTGCAGGCCTGATCTGGCTGAAGTAGGACTTCTGCTCTGGCTGTGCTACTTTGCCCTAGAGCTGAAAGGCACAACGTGCAGGCTTCTTTCCAAAGGGTGAGTTGGGCCCCACAGCATCTTGCTTCCAGCTCTTTGCGAAGCTAAGAAACAACTCACTCTGCACAGTGCTCTTACAGCCTACCGGGAACATGTCTTCCAAAGGCCTGTGAAACGCAGTTTCTTTGCAGGCCTGATCTGGCTGAAGTAGGACTTCTGCTCTGGGTGTGCTACTTTGCCCTAGAGCTGAAAGGCACAACGTGCAGGCTTCTTTCCAAAGGGCTAGTTGGGCCCCACAGCATCTTGCTTCCAGCTCTTTGCGAAGCTAAGAAACAACTCGCTCTGCACAGTGCTCTTACAGCCTAGTTGGAACATCTCTTCCAAAGGCCTGTGAAACGCACTTTCTTTGCAGGCCTGATCTGGCTGAAGTAGGACTTCTGCTCTGGGTGTGCTACTTTGCCCTAGAGCTGAAAGGCACAACGTGCAGGCTTCTTTCCAAAGGGCGAGTTGGGCCCCACAGCATCTTGCTTCCAGCTCTTTGGGAAGCTAAGAAACAACTCGCTCTGCACAGTGCTCTTACAGCCTAGTGGGAACATGTCTTCCAAAGGCCTGTGAAACGCAGTTTCTTTGCAGGCCTGATCTGGCTGAAGTAGGACTTCTGCTCTGGCTGTGCTACTTTGCCCTAGAGCTGAAAGGCACAACGTGCAGGCTTCTTTCCAAAGGGTGAGTTGGGCCCCACAGCATCTTGCTTCCAGCTCTTTGCGAAGCTAAGAAACAACTCACTCTGCACAGTGCTCTTACAGCCTACCGGGAACATGTCTTCCAAAGGCCTGTGAAACGCAGTTTCTTTGCAGGCCTGATCTGGCTGAAGTAGGACTTCTGCTCTGGGTGTGCTACTTTGCCCTAGAGCTGAAAGGCACAACGTGCAGGCTTCTTTCCAAAGGGCTAGTTGGGCCCCACAGCATCTTGCTTCCAGCTCTTTGTGAAGCTAAGAAACAACTCGCTCTGCACAGTGCTCTTACAGCCTACCGGGAACATGTCTTCCAAAGGCCTGTGAAACGCAGTTTCTTTGCAGGCCTGATCTGGCTGAAGTACAACTTCTGCTCTGGGTGTGCTACTTTGCCCTAGAGCTGAAAGGCACAACGTGCAGGCTTCTTTCCAAAGGGCGAGTTGGGCCCCACAGCATCTTGCTTCCAGCTCTTTGGGAAGCTAAGAAACAACTCGCTCTGCACAGTGCTTTTACAGCCTACGGGGAACATCTCTTCCAAAGGCCTGTGAAACGCAGTTTCTTTGCAGGCCTGATCTGGCTGAAGTAGGACTTCTGCTCTGGGTGTGCTACTTTGCCCTAGAGCTGAAAGGCACAACGTGCAGGCTTCTTTCCAAAGGGCGAGTTGGGCCCCACAGCATCTTGCTTCCAGCTCTTTGGGAAGCTAAGAAACAACTCGCTCTGCACAGTGCTCTTACAGCCTACCGGGAACATGTCTTCCAAAGGCCTGTGAAACGCAGTTTCTTTGCAGGCCTGATCTGGCTGAAGTAGGACTTCTGCTCTGGGTGTGCTACTTTGCCCTAGAGCTGAAAGGCACAACGTGCAGGCTTCTTTCCAAAGGGCGAGTTCGGCCCCACAGCATCTTGCTTCCAGCTCTTTGGGAAGCTAAGAAACAACTCGCTCTGCACAGTGCTCTTACAGCCTACCCGGAACATCTCTTCCAAAGGCCTGTGAAACGCAGTTTCTTTGCAGGCCTGATCTGGCTGAAGTAGGACTTCTGCTCTGGGTGTGCTACTTTGCCCTAGAGCTGAAAGGCACAACGTGCAGGCTTCTTTCCAAAGGGCGAGTTGGGCCCCACAGCATCTTGATTCCAGCTCTTTGGGAAGCTAAGAAACAACTCGCTCTGCACAGTGCTCTTACAGCCTACCGGGAACATGTCTTCCAAAGGCCTGTGAAACGCAGTTTCTTTGCAGGCCTGATCTGGCTGAAGTAGGACTTCTGCTCTGGGTGTGCTACTTTGCCCTAGAGGTGAAAGGCACAACGTGCAGGCTTCTTTCCAAAGGGCGAGTTGGGCCCCACAGCATCTTGCTTCCAGCTCTTTGGGAAGCTAAGAAACAACTCGCTCTGCACAGTGCTCTTAAAGCCTAGTGGGACCATCTCTTCCAAAGGCCTGTGAAACGCAGTTTCTTTGCAGGCCTGATCTGGCTGAAGTAGGACTTCTGCTCTGGGTGTGCTACTTTGCCCTAGAGCTGAAAGGCACAACGTGCAGGCTTCTTTCCAAAGGGCGAGTTGGGCCCCACAGCATCTTGCTTCCAGCTCTTTGCGAAACTAAGAAACAACTCGCTCTGCACAGTGCTCTTACAGCCTACAGGGAACATGTCTTCCAAAGGCCTGTGAAACGCAGTTTCTTTGCAGGCCTGATCTGGCTGAAGTAGGACTTCTGCTCTGGGTGTGCTACTTTGCCCTAGAGCTGAAAGGCACAACGTGCAGGCTTCTTTCCAAAGGGCGAGTTGGGCCCCACAGCATCTTGCTTCCAGCTCTTTCGGAAGCTAAGAAACAACTCGCTCTGCACAGTGCTCTTACAGCCTACCGGGAACATGTCTTCCAAAGGCCTGTGAAACGCAGTTTCTTTGCAGGCCTGATCTGGCAAGTAGGACTTCTGCTCTGGGTGTGCTACTTTGCCCTAGAGCTGAAAGGCACAACGTGCAGGCTTCTTTCCAAAGGGCGAGTTGGGCCCCACAGCATCTTGCTTCCAGCTCTTTGGGAAGCTAAGAAACAACTCGCTCTGCACAGTGCTCTTACAGCCTACCGGGAACATGTCTTCCAAAGGCCTGTGAAACGCAGTTTCTTTGCAGGCCTGATCTGGCTGAAGTAGGACTTCTGCTCTGGGTGTGCTACTTTGCCCTAGAGCTGAAAGGCACAACGTGCAGGCTTCTTTCCAAAGGGCGAGTTGGGCCCCACAGCATCTTGCTTCCAGCTCTTTGGGAAGCTAAGAAACAACTCGCTCTGCACAGTGCTCTTAAAGCCTAGTGGGACCATCTCTTCCAAAGGCCTGTGAAACGCAGTTTCTTTGCAGGCCTGATCTGGCTGAAGTAGGACTTCTGCTCTGGGTGTGCTACTTTGCCCTAGAGCTGAAAGGCACAACGTGCAGGCTTCTTTCCAAAGGGCGAGTTGGGCCCCACAGCATCTTGCTTCCAGCTCTTTGAGAAGCTAAGAAACAACTCGCTCTGCACAGTGCTCTTACAGCCTACGGGGAACATGTCTTCCAAAGGCCTGTGAAACGCAGTTTCTTTGCAGGCCTGATCTGGCTGAAGTAGGACTTCTGCTCTGGGTGTGCTACTTTGCCCTAGAGCTGAAAGGCACAACGTGCAGGCTTCTTTCCAAAGGGCGAGTTGGGCCCCACAGCATCTTGCTTCCAGCTCTTTGGGAAGCTAAGAAACAACTCGCTCTGCACTGTGCTCTTACAGCCTACCGGGAACATGTCTTCCAAAGGCCTGTGAAACGCAGTTTCTTTGCAGGCCTGATCTGGCTGAAGTAGGACTTCTGCTCTGGGTGTGCTACTTTGCCCTAGAGCTGAAAGGCACAACGTGCAGGCTTCTTTCCAAAGGGCGAGTTGGGCCCCACAGCATCTTGCTTCCAGCTCTTTGGGAAGCTAAGAAACAACTCGCTCTGCACAGTGCTCTTACAGCCTACCGGGAACATCTCTTCCAAAGGCCTGTGAAACGCAGTTTCTTTGCAGGCCTGATCTGGCTGAAGTAGGACTTCTGCTCTGGGTGTGCTACTTTGCCCTAGAGCTGAAAGGCACAACGTGCAGGCTTCTTTCCAAAGGGCGAGTTGGGCCCCACAGCATCTTGCTTCCAGCTCTTTGGGAAGCTAAGAAACAACTCGCTCTGCACAGTGCTCTTACAGCCTAGTGGGAACATCTCTTCCAAAGGCCTGTGAAACGCAGTTTCTTTGCAGGCCTGATCTGGCTGAAGTAGGACTTCTGCTCTGGGTGTGCTACTTTGCCCTAGAGCTGAAAGGCACAACGTGCAGGCTTCTTTCCAAAGGGCGAGTTGGGCCCCACAGCATCTTGCTTCCAGCTCTTTGGGAAGCTAAGAAACAACTCGCTCTGCACAGTGCTCTTACAGCCTAGTGGGAACATCTCTTCCAAAGGCCTGTGAAACGCAGTTTCTTTGCAGGCCTGATCTGGCTGAAGTAGGACTTCTGCTCTGGGTGTGCCACTTTGCCCTAGAGCTGAAAGGCACAACGTGCAGGCTTCTTTCCAAAGGGCGAGTTGGGCCCCACAGCATCTTGCTTCCAGCTCTTTGGGAAGCTAAGAAACAACTCGCTCTGCACAGTGCTCTTACAGCCTACGGGGAACATCTCTTCCAAAGGCCTGTGAAACGCAGTTTCTTTGCAGGCCTGATCTGGCTGAAGTAGGACTTCTGCTCTGGGTGTGCTACTTTGCCCTAGAGCTGAAAGGCACAACGTGCAGGCTTCTTTCCAAAGGGTGAGTTGGGCCCCACAGCATCTTGCTTCCAGCTCTTTGGGAAGCTAAGAAACAACTCGCTCTGCACAGTGCTCTTAAAGCCTACCGGGAACATGTCTTCCAAAGGCCTGTGAAACGCAGTTTCTTTGCAGGCCTGATCTGGCTGAAGTAGGACTTCTGCTCTGGGTGTGCTACTTTGCCCTAGAGCTGAAAGGCACAACGTGCAGGCTTCTTTCCAAAGGGCGAGTTGGGCCCCACAGCATCTTGCTTCCAGCTCTTTGGGAAGCTAAGAAACAACTCGCTCTGCACAGTGCTCTTACAGCCTAACGGGAACATGTCTTCGAAAGGCCTGTGAAACGCAGTTTCTTTACAGGCCTGATCTGGCTGAAGTAGGACTTCTGCTCTGGGTGTGCTACTTTGCCCTAGAGCTGAAAGGCACAACGTGCAGGCTTCTTTCCAAAGGGCGAGTTGGGCCCCACAGCATCTTGCTTCCAGCTCTTTGGGAAGCTAAGAAACAACTCGCTCTGCACAGTGCTCTTACAGCCTAGTGGGAACATCTCTTCCAAAGGCCTGTGAAACGCAGTTTCTTTGCAGGCCTGATCTGGCTGAAGTAGGACTTCTGCTCTGGGTGTGCCACTTTGCCCTAGAGCTGAAAGGCACAACGTGCAGGCTTCTTTCCAAAGGGCGAGTTGGGCCCCACAGCATCTTGCTTCCAGCTCTTTGGGAAGCTAAGAAACAACTCGCTCTGCACAGTGCTCTTACAGCCTACGGGGAACATCTCTTCCAAAGGCCTGTGAAACGCAGTTTCTTTGCAGGCCTGATCTGGCTGAAGTAGGACTTCTGCTCTGGGTGTGCTACTTTGCCCTAGAGCTGAAAGGCACAACGTGCAGGCTTCTTTCCAAAGGGTGAGTTGGGCCCCACAGCATCTTGCTTCCAGCTCTTTGGGAAGCTAAGAAACAACTCGCTCTGCACAGTGCTCTTAAAGCCTACCGGGAACATGTCTTCCAAAGGCCTGTGAAACGCAGTTTCTTTGCAGGCCTGATCTGGCTGAAGTAGGACTTCTGCTCTGGGTGTGCTACTTTGCCCTAGAGCTGAAAGGCACAACGTGCAGGCTTCTTTCCAAAGGGCGAGTTGGGCCCCACAGCATCTTGCTTCCAGCTCTTTGGGAAGCTAAGAAACAACTCGCTCTGCACAGTGCTCTTACAGCCTACCGGGAACATCTCTTCCAAAGGCCTGTGAAACGCAGTTTCTTTGCAGGCCTGATCTGGCTGAAGTAGGACTTCTGCTCTGGGTGTGCTACTTTGCCCTAGAGCTGAAAGGCACAACGTGCAGGCTTCTTTCCAAAGGGCGAGTTGGGCCCCACAGCATCTTGCTTCCAGCTCTTTGGGAAGCTAAGAAACAACTCGCTCTGCACAGTGCTCTTACAGCCTAGTGGGAACATCTCTTCCAAAGGCCTGTGAAACGCAGTTTCTTTGCAGGCCTGATCTGGCTGAAGTAGGACTTCTGCTCTGGGTGTGCTACTTTGCCCTAGAGCTGAAAGGCACAACGTGCAGGCTTCTTTCCAAAGGGCGAGTTGGGCCCCACAGCATCTTGCTTCCAGCTCTTTGCGAAGCTAAGAAACAACTCGCTCTGCACAGTGCTCTTACAGCCTAGTGGGAACATCTCTTCCAAAGGCCTGTGAAACGCAGTTTCTTTGCAGGCCTGATCTGGCTGAAGTAGGACTTCTGCTCTGGGTGTGCTACTTTGCCCTAGAGCTGAAAGGCACAACGTGCAGGCTTCTTTCCAAAGGGCGAGTTGGGCCCCACAGCATCTTGCTTCCAGCTCTTTGCGAAGCTAAGAAACAACTCGCTCTGCACAGTGCTCTTACAGCCTAGTTGGAACATCTCTTCCAAAGGCCTGTGAAACGCAGTTTCTTTGCAGGCCTGATCTGGCTGAAGTAGGACTTCTGCTCTGGGTGTGCTACTTTGCCCTAGAGCTGAAAGGCACAACGTGCAGGCTTCTTTCCAAAGGGCGAGTTGGGCCCCACAGCATCTTGCTTCCAGCTCTTTGGGAAGCTAAGAAACAACTCGCTCTGCACAGTGCTCTTACAGCCTAGTGGGAACATCTCTTCCAAAGGCCTGTGAAACGCAGTTTCTTTGCAGGCCTGATCTGGCTGAAGTAGGACTTCTGCTCTGGCTGTGCTACTTTGCCCTAGAGCTGAAAGGCACAACCTGCAGGCTTCTTTCCAAAGGGTGAGTTGGGCCCCACAGCATCTTGCTTCCAGCTCTTTGCGAAGCTAAGAAACAACTCACTCTGCACAGTGCTCTTACAGCCTACCGGGAACATGTCTTCCAAAGGCCTGTGAAACGCAGTTTCTTTGCAGGCCTGATCTGGCTGAAGTAGGACTTCTGCTCTGGCTGTGCTACTTTGCCCTAGAGCTGAAAGGCACAACGTGCAGGCTTCTTTCCAAAGGGCTAGTTGGGCCCCACAGCATCTTGCTTCCAGCTCTTTGCGAAGCTAAGAAACAACTCGCTCTGCACAGTGCTCTTACAGCCTAGTTGGAACATCTCTTCCAAAGGCCTGTGAAACGCACTTTCTTTGCAGGCCTGATCTGGCTGAAGTAGGACTTCTGCTCTGGGTGTGCTACTTTGCCCTAGAGCTGAAAGGCACAACGTGCAGGCTTCTTTCCAAAGGGCGAGTTGGGCCCCACAGCATCTTGCTTCCAGCTCTTTGGGAAGCTAAGAAACAACTCGCTCTGCACAGTGCTCTTACAGCCTAGTGGGAACATCTCTTCCAAAGGCCTGTGAAACGCAGTTTCTTTGCAGGCCTGATCTGGCTGAAGTAGGACTTCTGCTCTGGGTGTGCCACTTTGCCCTAGAGCTGAAAGGCACAACGTGCAGGCTTCTTTCCAAAGGGCGAGTTGGGCCCCACAGCATCTTGCTTCCAGCTCTTTGGGAAGCTAAGAAACAACTCGCTCTGCACAGTGCTCTTACATCCTACGGGGAACATCTCTTCCAAAGGCCTGTGAAACGCAGTTTCTTTGCAGGCCTGATCTGGCTGAAGTAGGACTTCTGCTCTGGGTGTGCTACTTTGCCCTAGAGCTGAAAGGCACAACGTGCAGGCTTCTTTCCAAAGGGTGAGTTGGGCCCCACAGCATCTTGCTTCCAGCTCTTTGGGAAGCTAAGAAACAACTCGCTCTGCACAGTGCTCTTAAAGCCTACCGGGAACATGTCTTCCAAAGGCCTGTGAAACGCAGTTTCTTTGCAGGCCTGATCTGGCTGAAGTAGGACTTCTGCTCTGGGTGTGCTACTTTGCCCTAGAGCTGAAAGGCACAACGTGCAGGCTTCTTTCCAAAGGGCGAGTTGGGCCCCACAGCATCTTGCTTCCAGCTCTTTGGGAAGCTAAGAAACAACTCGCTCTGCACAGTGCTCTTACAGCCTATCGGGAACATGTCTTCCAAAGGCCTGTGAAACGCAGTTTCTTTGCAGGCCTGATCTGGCTGAAGTAGGACTTCTGCTCTGGGTGTGCTACTTTGCCCTAGAGCTGAAAGGCACAACGTGCAGGCTTCTTTCCAAAGGGCGAGTTGGGCCCCACAGCATCTTGCTTCCAGCTCTTTGGGAAGCTAAGAAACAACTCGCTCTGCACAGTGCTCTTACAGCCTAACGGGAACATGTCTTCCAAAGGCCTGTGAAACGCAGTTTCTTTGCAGGCCTGATCTGGCTGAAGTAGGACTTCTGCTCTGGGTGTGCTACTTTGCCCTAGAGCTGAAAGGCACAACGTGCAGGCTTCTTTCCAAAGGGCGAGTTGGGCCCCACAGCATCTTGCTTCCAGCTCTTTGGGAAGCTAAGAAACAACTCGCTCTGCACAGTGCTCTTACAGCCTAGTGGGAACATGTCTTCCAAAGGCCTGTGAAACGCAGTTTCTTTGCAGGTCTGATCTGGCTGAAGTAGGACTTCTGCTCTGGGTGTGCTACTTTGCCCTAGAGCTGAAAGGCACAACGTGCAGGCTTCTTTCCAAAGGGCGAGTTGGGCCCCACAGCATCTTGCTTCCAGCTCTTTGCGAAGCTAAGAAACAACTCGCTCTGCACAGTGCTCTTACAGCCTAGTGGGAACATCTCTTCCAAAGGCCTGTGAAACGCAGTTTCTTTGCAGGCCTGATCTGGCTGAAGTAGGACTTCTGCTCTGGGTGTGCTACTTTGCCCTAGAGCTGAAAGGCACAACGTGCAGGCTTCTTTCCAAAGGGCGAGTTGGGCCCCACAGCATCTTGCTTCCAGCTCTTTGCGAAGCTAAGAAACAACTCGCTCTGCACAGTGCTCTTACAGCCTAGTTGGAACATCTCTTCCAAAGGCCTGTGAAACGCAGTTTCTTTGCAGGCCTGATCTGGCTGAAGTAGGACTTCTGCTCTGGGTGTGCTACTTTGCCCTAGAGCTGAAAGGCACAACGTGCAGGCTTCTTTCCAAAGGGCGAGTTGGGCCCCACAGCATCTTGCTTCCAGCTCTTTGGGAAGCTAAGAAACAACTCGCTCTGCACAGTGCTCTTACAGCCTAGTGGGAACATGTCTTCCAAAGGCCTGTGAAACGCAGTTTCTTTGCAGGCCTGATCTGGCTGAAGTAGGACTTCTGCTCTGGCTGTGCTACTTTGCCCTAGAGCTGAAAGGCACAACGTGCAGGCTTCTTTCCAAAGGGTGAGTTGGGCCCCACAGCATCTTGCTTCCAGCTCTTTGCGAAGCTAAGAAACAACTCACTCTGCACAGTGCTCTTACAGCCTACCGGGAACATGTCTTCCAAAGGCCTGTGAAACGCAGTTTCTTTGCAGGCCTGATCTGGCTGAAGTAGGACTTCTGCTCTGGGTGTGCTACTTTGCCCTAGAGCTGAAAGGCACAACGTGCAGGCTTCTTTCCAAAGGGCTAGTTGGGCCCCACAGCATCTTGCTTCCAGCTCTTTGCGAAGCTAAGAAACAACTCGCTCTGCACAGTGCTCTTACAGCCTAGTTGGAACATCTCTTCCAAAGGCCTGTGAAACGCAGTTTCTTTGCAGGCCTGATCTGGCTGAAGTAGGACTTCTGCTCTGGGTGTGCTACTTTGCCCTAGAGCTGAAAGGCACAACGTGCAGGCTTCTTTCCAAAGGGCGAGTTGGGCCCCACAGCATCTTGCTTCCAGCTCTTTGGGAAGCTAAGAAACAACTCGCTCTGCACAGTGCTCTTACAGCCTAGTGGGAATATGTCTTCCAAAGGCCTGTGAAACGCAGTTTCTTTGCAGGCCTGATCTGGCTGAAGTAGGACTTCTGCTCTGGCTGTGCTACTTTGCCCTAGAGCTGAAAGGCACAACGTGCAGGCTTCTTTCCAAAGGGTGAGTTGGGCCCCACAGCATCTTGCTTCCAGCTCTTTGCGAAGCTAAGAAACAACTCACTCTGCACAGTGCTCTTACAGCCTACCGGGAACATGTCTTCCAAAGGCCTGTGAAACGCAGTTTCTTTGCAGGCCTGATCTGGCTGAAGTAGGACTTCTGCTCTGGGTGTGCTACTTTGCCCTAGAGCTGAAAGGCACAACGTGCAGGCTTCTTTCCAAAGGGCTAGTTGGGCCCCACAGCATCTTGCTTCCAGCTCTTTGTGAAGCTAAGAAACAACTCGCTCTGCACAGTGCTCTTACAGCCTACCGGGAACATGTCTTCCAAAGGCCTGTGAAACGCAGTTTCTTTGCAGGCCTGATCTGGCTGAAGTAGGACTTCTGCTCTTGGTGTGCTACTTTGCCCTAGAGCTGAAAGGCACAACGTGCGGGCTTCTTTCCAAAGGGCGAGTTGGGCCCCACGGCATCTTGCTTCCAGCTCTTTGGGAAGCTAAGAAACAACTCGCTCTGCACAGTGCTCTTACAGCCTAGTGGGAACATGTCTTCCAAAGGCCTGTGAAACGCAGTTTCTTTGCAGGCCTGATCTGGCTGAAGTAGGACTTCTGCTCTGGGTGTGCTACTTTGCCCTAGAGCTGAAAGGCACAACGTGCAGGCTTCTTTCCAAAGGGCGAGTTGGGCCCTACAGCATCTTGCTTCCAGCTCTTTGGGAAGCTAAGAAACAACTCGCTCTGCACAGTGCTCTTAAAGCCTAGTGGGACCATCTCTTCCAAAGGCCTGTGAAACGCAGTTTCTTTGCAGGCCTGATCTGGCTGAAGTAGGACTTCTGCTCTGGGTGTGCTACTTTGCCCTAGAGCTGAAAGGCACAACGTGCAGGCTTCTTTCCAAAGGGCGAGTTGGGCCCCACAGCATCTTGCTTCCAGCTCTTTGGGAAGCTAAGAAACAACTCGCTCTGCACAGTGCTCTTACAGCCTACGGGGAACATGTCTTCCAAAGGCCTGTGAAACGCAGTTTCTTTGCAGGCCTGATCTGGCTGAAGTAGGACTTCTGCTCTGGGTGTGCTACTTTGCCCTAGAGCTGAAAGGCACAACGTGCAGGCTTCTTTCCAAAGGGCGAGTTGGGCCCCACAGCATCTTGCTTCCAGCTCTTTGGGAAGCTAAGAAACAACTCGCTCTGCACTGTGCTCTTACAGCCTACCGGGAACATGTCTTCCAAAGGCCTGTGAAACGCAGTTTCTTTGCAGGCCTGATCTGGCTGAAGTACAACTTCTGCTCTGGGTGTGCTACTTTGCCCTAGAGCTGAAAGGCACAACGTGCAGGCTTCTTTCCAAAGGGCGAGTTGGGCCCCAGAGCATCTTGCTTCCAGCTCTTTGGGAAGCTAAGAAACAACTCGCTCTGCACAGTGCTCTTACAGCCTACGGGGAACATCTCTTCCAAAGGCCTGTGAAACGCAGTTTCTTTGCAGGCCTGATCTGGCTGAAGTAGGACTTCTGCTCTGGGTGTGCTACTTTGCCCTAGAGCTGAAAGGCACAACGTGCAGGCTTCTTTCCAAAGGGCGAGTTGGGCCCCACAGCATCTTGCTTCCAGCTCTTTGGGAAGCTAAGAAACAACTCGCTCTGCACAGTGCTCTTACAGCCTAGTGGGAACATGTCTTCCAAAGGCCTGTGAAACGCAGTTTCTTTGCAGGCCTGATCTGGCTGAAGTAGGACTTCTGCTCTGGGTGTGCTACTTTGCCCTAGAGCTGAAAGGCACAACGTGCAGGCTTCTTTCCAAAGGGCGAGTTGGGCCCCACAGCATCTTGCTTCCAGCTCTTTGGGAAGCTAAGAAACAACTCGCTCTGCACAGTGCTCTTACAGCCTACCCGGAACATCTCTTCCAAAGGCCTGTGAAACGCAGTTTCTTTGCAGGCCTGATCTGGCTGAAGTAGGACTTCTGCTCTGGGTGTGCTACTTTGCCCTAGAGCTGAAAGGCACAACGTGCAGGCTTCTTTCCAAAGGGCGAGTTGGGCCCCACAGCATCTTGATTCCAGCTCTTTGGGAAGCTAAGAAACAACTCGCTCTGCACAGTGCTCTTACAGCCTACAAGGGAATATGTCTTCCAAAGGCCTGTGAAACGCAGTTTCTTTGCAGGCCTGATCTGGCTGAAGTAGGACTTCTGCTCTGGGTGTGCTACTTTGCCCTAGAGCTGAAAGGCACAACGTGCAGGCTTCTTTCCAAAGGGCGAGTTGGGCCCCACAGCATCTTGCTTACAGCTCTTAGGGAAGCTAAGAAACAACTCGCTCTGCACAGTGCTCTTACAGCCTACCGGGAACATGTCTTCCAAAGGCCTGTGAAACGCAGTTTCTTTGCAGGCCTGATCTGGCTGAAGTAGGACTTCTGCTCTGGGTGTGCTACTTTGCCCTAGAGCTGAAAGGCAGAACGTGCAGGCTTCTTTCCAAAGGGCGAGTGGGGCCCCACAGCATCTTGCTTCCAGCTCTTTGGGAAGCTAAGAAACAACTCGCTCTGCACAGTGCTCTTAAAGCCTCGTGGGACCATCTCTTCCAAAGGCCTGTGAAACGCAGTTTCTTTGCAGGCCTGATCTGGCTGAAGTAGGACTTCTGCTCTGGGTGTGCTACTTTGCCCTAGAGCTGAAAGGCACAACGTGCAGGCTTCTTTCCAAAGGGCGAGTTGGGCCCCACAGCATCTTGCTTCCAGCTCTTTGAGAAGCTAAGAAACAACTCGCTCTGCACAGTGCTCTTACAGCCTACGGGGAACATGCCTTCCAAAGGCCTGTGAAACGCAGTTTCTTTGCAGGCCTGATCTGGCTGAAGTACAACTTCTGCTCTGGGTGTGCTACTTTGCCCTAGAGCTGAAAGGCACAACGTGCAGGCTTCTTTCCAAAGGGCGAGTTGGGCCCCACAGCATCTTGCTTCCAGCTCTTTGCGAAGCTAAGAAACAACTCGCTCTGCACAGTGCTCTTACAGCCTACGGGGAACATCTCTTCCAAAGGCCTGTGAAACGCAGTTTCTTTGCAGGCCTGATCTGGCTGAAGTAGGACTTCTGCTCTGGGTGTGCTACTTTGCCCTAGAGCTGAAAGGCACAACGTGCAGGCTTCTTTCCAAAGGGCGAGTTGGGCCCCACAGCATCTTGCTTCCAGCTCTTTGGGAAGCTAAGAAACAACTCGCTCTGCACAGTGCTCTTACAGCCTAGTGGGAACATCTCTTCCAAAGGCCTGTGAAACGCAGTTTCTTTGCAGGCCTGATCTAGCTGAAGTAGGACTTCTGCTCTGGGTGTGCTACTTTGCCCTAGAGCTGAAAGGCACAACGTGCAGGCTTCTTTCCAAAGGGCGAGTGGGGCCCCACAGCATCTTTCTTCCAGCTCTTTGGGAAGCTAAGAAACAACTCGCTCTGCACAGTGCTCTTACAGCCTAACGGGAACATGTCTTCGAAAGGCCTGTGAAACGCAGTTTCTTTGCAGGCCTGATCTGGCTGAAGTAGGACTTCTGCTCTGGGTGTGCTACTTTGCCCTAGAGCTGAAAGGCACAACGTGCAGGCTTCTTTCCAAAGGGCGAGTTGGGCCCCACAGCATCTTGCTTCCAGCTCTTTGGGAAGCTAAGAAACAACTCGCTCTGCACAGTGCTCTTACAGCCTAGTGGGAACATCTCTTCCAAAGGCCTGTGAAACGCAGTTTCTTTGCAGGCCTGATCTGGCTGAAGTAGGACTTCTGCTCTGGGTGTGCCACTTTGCCCTAGAGCTGAAAGGCACAACGTGCAGGCTTCTTTCCAAAGGGCGAGTTGGGCCCCACAGCATCTTGCTTCCAGCTCTTTGGGAAGCTAAGAAACAACTCGCTCTGCACAGTGCTCTTACAGCCTACGGGGAACATCTCTTCCAAAGGCCTGTGAAACGCAGTTTCTTTGCAGGCCTGATCTGGCTGAAGTAGGACTTCTGCTCTGGGTGTGCTACTTTGACCTAGAGCTGAAAGGCACAACGTGCAGGCTTCTTTCCAAAGGGTGAGTTGGGCCCCACAGCATCTTGCTTCCAGCTCTTTGGGAAGCTAAGAAACAACTCGCTCTGCACAGTGCTCTTACAGCCTACCGGGAACATGTCTTGCAAAGGCCTGTGAAACGCAGTTTCTTTGCAGGCCTGATCTGGCTGAAGTAGGACTTCTGCTCTGGGTGTGCTACTTTGCCCTAGAGCTGAAAGGCACAACGTGCAGGCTTCTTTCCAAAGGGCGAGTTGGGCCCCACAGCATCTTGCTTCCAGCTCTTTGGGAAGCTAAGAAACAACTCGCTCTGCACAGTGCTCTTACAGCCTACCGGGAACATGTCTTCCAAAGGCCTGTGAAACGCAGTTTCTTTGCAGGCCTGATCTGGCTGAAGTAGAACTTCTGCTCTGGGTGTGCTACTTTGCCCTAGAGCTGAAAGGCACAACGTGCAGGCTTCTTTCCAAAGGGCGAGTTGGGCCCCACAGCATCTTGCTTCCAGCTCTTTGGGAAGCTAAGAAACAACTCGCTCTGCACAGTGCTCTTACAGCCTAACGGGAACATGTCTTCCAAAGGCCTGTGAAACGCAGTTTCTTTGCAGGCCTGATCTGGCTGAAGTAGGACTTCTGCTCTGGGTGTGCTACTTTGCCCTAGAGCTGAAAGGCACAACGTGCAGGCTTCTTTCCAAAGGGCGAGTTGGGCCCCACAGCATCTTGCTTCCAGCTCTTTGGGAAGCTAAGAAACAACTCGCTCTGCACAGTGCTCTTACAGCCTACGGGGAACATGTCTTCCAAAGGCCTGTGAAACGCAGTTTCTTTGCAGGCCTGATCTGGCTGAAGTAGGACTTCTGCTCTGGGTGTGCTACTTTGCCCTAGAGCTGAAAGGCACAACGTGCAGGCTTCTTTCCAAAGGGCGAGTTGGGCCCCACAGCATCTTGCTTCCAGCTCTTTGCGAAGCTAAGAAACAACTCGCTCTGCACAGTGCTCTTACAGCCTAGTGGGAACATCTCTTCCAAAGGCCTGTGAAACGCAGTTTCTTTGCAGGCCTGATCTGGCTGAAGTAGGACTTCTGCTCTGGGTGTGCTACTTTGCCCTAGAGCTGAAAGGCACAACGTGCAGGCTTCTTTCCAAAGGGCGAGTTGGGCCCCACAGCATCTTGCTTCCAGCTCTTTGCGAAGCTAAGAAACAACTCGCTCTGCACAGTGCTCTTACAGCCTAGTTGGAACATCTCTTCCAAAGGCCTGTGAAACGCACTTTCTTTGCAGGCCTGATCTGGCTGAAGTAGGACTTCTGCTCTGGGTGTGCTACTTTGCCCTAGAGCTGAAAGGCACAACGTGCAGGCTTCTTTCCAAAGGGCGAGTTGGGCCCCACAGCATCTTGCTTCCAGCTCTTTGGGAAGCTAAGAAACAACTCGCTCTGCACAGTGCTCTTACAGCCTAGTGGGAACATGTCTTCCAAAGGCCTGTGAAACGCAGTTTCTTTGCAGGCCTGATCTGGCTGAAGTAGGACTTCTGCTCTGGGTGTGCTACTTTGCCCTAGAGCTGAAAGGCACAACGTGCGGGCTTCTTTCCAAAGGGCGAGTTGGGCCCCACGGCATCTTGCTTCCAGCTCTTTGGGAAGCTAAGAAACAACTCGCTCTGCACAGTGCTCTTACAGCCTAGTGGGAACATGTCTTCCAAAGGCCTGTGAAACGCAGTTTCTTTGCAGGCCTGATCTGGCTGAAGTAGGACTTCTGCTCTGGGTGTGCTACTTTGCCGTAGAGCTGAAAGGCACAACGTGCAGGCTTCTTTCCAAAGGGCGAGTTGGGCCCCACAGCATCTTGCTTCCAGCTCTTTGGGAAGCTAAGAAACAACTCGCTCTGCACAGTGCTCTTAAAGCCTAGTGGGACCATCTCTTCCAAAGGCCTGTGAAACGCAGTTTCTTTGCAGGCCTGATCTGGCTGAAGTAGGACTTCTGCTCTGGGTGTGCTACTTTGCCCTAGAGCTGAAAGGCACAACGTGCAGGCTTCTTTCCAAAGGGCGAGTTGGGCCCCACAGCATCTTGCTTCCAGCTCTTTGGGAAGCTAAGAAACAACTCGCTCTGCACAGTGCTCTTACAGCCTACGGGGAACATGTCTTCCAAAGGCCTGTGAAACGCAGTTTCTTTGCAGGCCTGATCTGGCTGAAGTAGGACTTCTGCTCTGGGTGTGCTACTTTGCCCTAGAGCTGAAAGGCACAACGTGCAGGCTTCTTTCCAAAGGGCGAGTTGGGCCCCACAGCATCTTGCTTCCAGCTCTTTGGGAAGCTAAGAAACAACTCGCTCTGCACTGTGCTCTTACAGCCTACCGGGAACATGTCTTCCAAAGGCCTGTGAAACGCAGTTTCTTTGCAGGCCTGATCTGGCTGAAGTACAACTTCTGCTCTGGGTGTGCTACTTTGCCCTAGAGCTGAAAGGCACAACGTGCAGGCTTCTTTCCAAAGGGCGAGTTGGGCCCCACAGCATCTTGCTTCCAGCTCTTTGGGAAGCTAAGAAACAACTCGCTCTGCACAGTGCTCTTACAGCCTACGGGGAACATCTCTTCCAAAGGCCTGTGAAACGCAGTTTCTTTGCAGGCCTGATCTGGCTGAAGTAGGACTTCTGCTCTGGGTGTGCTACTTTGCCCTAGAGCTGAAAGGCACAACGTGCAGGCTTCTTTCCAAAGGGCGAGTTGGGCCCCACAGCATCTTGCTTCCAGCTCTTTTGGAAGCTAAGAAACAACTCGCTCTGCACAGTGCTCTTACAGCCTAGTGGGAACATGTCTTCCAAAGGCCTGTGAAACGCAGTTTCTTTGCAGGCCTGATCTGGCTGAAGTAGGACTTCTGCTCTGGGTGTGCTACTTTGCCCTAGAGCTGAAAGGCACAACGTGCAGGCTTCTTTCCAAAGGGCGAGTTGGGCCCCACAGCATCTTGCTTCCAGCTCTTTGGGAAGCTATGAAACAACTCGATCTGCACAGTGCTCTTACAGCCTAACGGGAACATGTCTTCCAAAGGCCTGTGAAACGCAGTTTCTTTGCAGGCCTGATCTGGCTGAAGTAGGACTTCTGCTCTGGGTGTGCTACTTTGCCCTAGAGCTGAAAGGCACAACGTGCAGGCTTCTTTCCAAAGGGCGAGTTGGGCCCCACAGCATCTTGCTTCCAGCTCTTTGGGAAGCTAAGAAACAACTCGCTCTGCACAGTGCTCTTACAGCCTACCGGGAACATGTCTTCCAAAGGCCTGTGAAACGCAGTTTCTTTGCAGGCCTGATCTGGCTGAAGTAGGACTTCTGCTCTGGGTGTGCTACTTTGCCCTAGAGCTGAAAGGAACAACGTGCAGGCTTCTTTCCAAAGGGCGATTTGGGCCCCACAGCATCTTGCTTCCAGCTCTTTGGGAAGCTAAGAAACAACTCGCTCTGCACAGTGCTCTTACAGCCTACCGGGAACATGTCTTCCAAAGGCCTGTGAAACCCAGTTTCTTTGCAGGCCTGATCTGGCTGAAGTAGGACTTCTGCTCTGGGTGTGCTACTTTGCCCTAGAGCTGAAAGGCACAACGTGCAGGCTTCTTTCCAAAGGGCGAGTTGGGCCCCACAGCATCTTGCTTCCAGCTCTTTGGGAAGCTAAGAAACAACTCGCTCTGCACAGTGCTCTTACAGCCTACCGGGAACATGTCTTCCAAAGGCCTGTGAAACGCAGTTTCTTTGCAGGCCTGATCTGGCTGAAGTAGGACTTCTGCTCTGGGTGTGCTACTTTGCCCTAGAGCTGAAAGGCACAACGTGCAGGCTTCTTTCCAAAGGGCGAGTTGGGCCCCACAGCATCTTGCTTCCAGCACTTTGGGAAGCTAAGAAACAACTCGCTCTGCACAGTGCTCTTACAGCCTACCGGGAACATGTCTTCCAAAGGCCTGTGAAACGCAGTTTCTTTGCAGGCCTGATCTGGCTGAAGTAGGACTTCTGCTCTGGGTGTGCTACTTTGCCCTGGAGCTGAAAGGCACAACGTGCAGGCTTCTTTCCAAAGGGCGAGTTGGGCCCCACAGCATCTTGCTTCCAGCTCTTTGGGAAGCTAAGAAACAACTCGCTCTGCACAGTGCTCTTACAGCCTAACGGGAACATGTCTTCCAAAGGCCTGTGAAACGCAGTTTCTTTGCAGGCCTGATCTGGCTGAAGTAGGACTTCTGCTCTGGGTGTGCTACTTTGCCCTAGAGCTGAAAGGCACAACGTGCAGGCTTCTTTCCAAAGGGCGAGTTGGGCCCCACAGCATCTTGCTTCCAGCTCTTTGGGAAGCTAAGAAACAACTCGCTCTGCACAGTGCTCATACAGCCTAGTGCTAACATCTCTTCCAAAGGCCTGTGAAACGCAGTTTCTTTGCAGGCCTGATCTGGCTGAAGTAGGACTTCTGCTCTGGGTGTGCTACTTTGCCCTAGAGCTGAAAGGCACAACGTGCAGGCTTCTTTCCAAAGGGCGAGTTGGGCCCCACAGCATCTTGCTTCCAGCTCTTTGCGAAGCTAAGAAACAACTCGCTCTGCACAGTGCTCTTACAGCCTAGTGGGAACATCTCTTCCAAAGGCCTGTGAAACGCAGTTACTTTGCAGGCCTGATCTGGCTGAAGTAGGACTTCTGCTCTGGGTGTGCTACTTTGCCCTAGAGCTGAAAGGCACAACGTGCAGGCTTCTTTCCAAAGGGCGAGTTGGGCCCCACAGCATCTTGCTTCCAGCTCTTTGGGAAGCTAAGAAACAACTCGCTCTGCACAGTGCTCTTACAGCCTACCGGGAACATGTCTTCCAAAGGCCTGTGAAACGCAGTTTCTTTGCAGGCCTGATCTGGCTGAAGTAGGACTTCTGCTCTGGGTGTGCTACTTTGCCCTAGAGCTGAAAGGCACAACGTGCAGGCTTCTTTCCAAAGGGCGAGTTGGGCCCCACAGCATCTTGCTTCCAGCTCTTTGGGAAGCTAAGAAACAACTCGCTCTGCACAGTGCTCTTACAGCCTAGTGGGAACATCTCTTCCAAAGGCCTGTGAAACGCAGTTTCTTTGCAGGCCTGATCTGGCTGAAGTAGGACTTCTGCTCTGGGTGTGCTACTTTGCCCTAGAGCTGAAAGGCACAACGTGCAGGCTTCTTTCCAAAGGGCGAGTTGGGCCCCACAGCATCTTGCTTCCAGCTCTTTGGGAAGCTAAGAAACAACTCGCTCTGCACAGTGCTCTTACAGCCTACCGGGAACATGTCTTCCAAAGGCCTGTGAAACGCAGTTTCTTTGCAGGCCTGATCTGGCCGAAGTAGGACTTCTGCTCTGGGTGTGCTACTTTGCCCTAGAGCTGAAAGGCACAACGTGCAGGCTTCTTTCCAAAGGGCGAGTTGGGCCCCACAGCATCTTGCTTCCAGCTCTTAGGGAAGCTAAGAAACAACTCGCTCTGCACAGTGCTCTTACAGCCTACGGGGAACATCTCTTCCAAAGGCCTGTGAAACGCAGTTTCTTTGCAGGCCTGATCTGGCTGAAGTAGGACTTCTGCTCTGGGTGTGCTACTTTGCCCTAGAGCTGAAAGGCACAACGTGCAGGCTTCTTTCCAAAGGCGAGTTGGGCCCCACAGCATCTTGCTTCCAGCTCTTTGCGAAGCTAAGAAACAACTCGCTCTGCACAGTGCTCTTACAGCCTACCGGGAACATGTCTTCCAAAGGCCTGTGAAACGCAGTTTCTTTGTAGGCCTGATCTGGCTGAAGTAGGACTTCTGCTCTGGGTGTGCTACTTTGCCCTAGAGCTGAAAGGCACAACGTGCAGGCTTCTTTCCAAAGGGCGAGTTGGGCCCCACAGCATCTTGCTTCCAGCTCTTTGGGAAGCTAAGAAACAACTCGCTCTGCACAGTGCTCTTACAGCCTACCGGGAACATCTCTTCCAAAGGACTGTGAAACGCAGTTTCTTTGCAGTCCTGATCTGGCTGAAGTAGGACTTCTGCTCTGGGTGTGCTACTTTGCCCTAGAGCTGAAAGGCACAACGTGCAGGCTTCTTTCCAAAGGGCGAGTTGGGCCCCACAGCATCTTGCTTCCAGCTCTTTGGGAAGCTAAGAAACAACTCGCTCTGCACAGTGCTCTTACAGCCTACCGGGAACATGTCTTCCAAAGGCCTGTGAAACGCAGTTTCTTTGCAGGCCTGATCTGGCTGAAGTAGGACTTCTGCTCTGGGTGTGCTACTTTGCCCTAGAGCTGAAAGGCACAACGTGCAGGCTTCTTTCCAAAGGGCGAGTTGGGCCCCACAGCATCTTGCTTCCAGCACTTTGGGAAGCTAAGAAACAACTCGCTCTGCACAGTGCTCTTACAGCCTACCGGGAACATGTCTTCCAAAGGCCTGTGAAACGCAGTTTCTTTGCAGGCCTGATCTGGCTGAAGTAGGACTTCTGCTCTGGGTGTGCTACTTTGCCCTGGAGCTGAAAGGCACAACGTGCAGGCTTCTTTCCAAAGGGCGAGTTGGGCCCCACAGCATCTTGCTTCCAGCTCTTTGGGAAGCTAAGAAACAACTCGCTCTGCACAGTGCTCTTACAGCCTAACGGGAACATGTCTTCCAAAGGCCTGTGAAACGCAGTTTCTTTGCAGGCCTGATCTGGCTGAAGTAGGACTTCTGCTCTGGGTGTGCTACTTTGCCCTAGAGCTGAAAGGCACAACGTGCAGGCTTCTTTCCAAAGGGCGAGTTGGGCCCCACAGCATCTTGCTTCCAGCTCTTTGGGAAGCTAAGAAACAACTCGCTCTGCACAGTGCTCTTACAGCCTAGTGGGAACATCTCTTCCAAAGGCCTGTGAAACGCAGTTTCTTTGCAGGCCTGATCCGGCTGAAGTAGGACTTCTGCTCTGGGTGTGCTACTTTGCCCTAGAGCTGAAAGGCACAACGTGCAGGCTTCTTTCCAAAGGGCGAGTTGGGCCCCACAGCATCTTGCTTCCAGCTCTTTGCGAAGCTAAGAAACAACTCGCTCTGCACAGTGCTCTTACAGCCTAGTGGGAACATCTCTTCCAAAGGCCTGTGAAACGCAGTTTCTTTGCAGGCCTGATCTGGCTGAAGTAGGACTTCTGCTCTGGGTGTGCTACTTTGCCCTAGAGCTGAAAGGCACAACGTGCAGGCTTCTTTCCAAAGGGCGAGTTGGGCCCCACAGCATCTTGCTTCCAGCTCTTTGCGAAGCTAAGAAACAACTCGCTCTGCACAGTGCTCTTACAGCCTACCGGGAACATGTCTTCCAAAGGCCTGTGAAACGCAGTTTCTTTGCAGGCCTGATCTGGCTGAAGTAGGACTTCTGCTCTGGGTGTGCTACTTTGCCCTAGAGCTGAAAGGCACAACGTGCAGGCTTCTTTCCAAAGGGCGAGTTCGGCCCCACAGCATCTTGCTTCCAGCTCTTTGGGAAGCTAAGAAACAACTCGCTCTGCACAGTGCTCTTACAGCCTACCCGGAACATCTCTTCCAAAGGCCTGTGAAACGCAGTTTCTTTGCAGGCCTGATCTGGCTGAAGTAGGACTTCTGCTCTGGGTGTGCTACTTTGCCCTAGAGCTGAAAGGCACAACGTGCAGGCTTCTTTCCAAAGGGCGAGTTGGGCCCCACAGCATCTTGCTTCCAGCTCTTTGGGAAGCTAAGAAACAACTCGCTCTGCACAGTGCTCTTACAGCCTACCGGGAACATGTCTTCCAAAGGCCTGTGAAACGCAGTTTCTTTGCAGGCCTGATCTGGCCGAAGTAGGACTTCTGCTCTGGGTGTGCTACTTTGCCCTAGAGCTGAAAGGCACAACGTGCAGGCTTCTTTCCAAAGGGCGAGTTGGGCCCCACAGCATCTTGCTTCCAGCTCTTAGGGAAGCTAAGAAACAACTCGCTCTGCACAGTGCTCTTACAGCCTACCGGGAACATGTCTTCCAAAGGCCTGTGAAACGCAGTTTCTTTGCAGGCCTGATCTGGCTGAAGTAGGACTTCTGCTCTGGGTGTGCTACTTTGCCCTAGAGCTGAAAGGCAGAACGTGCAGGCTTCTTTCCAAAGGGCGAGTTGGGCCCCACAGCATCTTGCTTCCAGCTCTTTGGGAAGCTAAGAAACAACTCGCTCTGCACAGTGCTCTTACAGCCTATTGGGAACATGTCTTCCAAAAGCCTGTGAAACGCAGTTTCTGTGCAGGCCTGATCTGGCTGAAGTAAGACTTCTGCCTTGCGTGTTCTACTTTGCCCTAGAGCTGAAAGGCACAATGTGCAGGCTTCTTTCCAAAGGGCGAGTTGGGCCCCACAGCATCTTGCTTCCAGCTCTTTGGGAAGCTAAGAAACAACTCGCTCTGCACAGTGCTCTTACAGCCTACGGGGAACATCTCTTCCAAAGGCCTGTGAAACGCAGTTTCTTTGCAGGCCTGATCTGGCTGAAGTAGGACTTCTGCTCTGGGTGTGCTACTTTGCCCTAGAGCTGAAAGGCACAACGTGCAGGCTTCTTTCCAAAGGCGAGTTGGGCCCCACAGCATCTTGCTTCCAGCTCTTTGCGAAGCTAAGAAACAACTCGCTCTGCACAGTGCTCTTACAGCCTACCGGGAACATGTCTTCCAAAGGCCTGTGAAACGCAGTTTCTTTGCATGCCTGATCTGGCTGAAGTAGGACTTCTGCTCTGGGTGTGCTACTTTGCCCTAGAGCTGAAAGGCACAACGTGCAGGCTTCTTTCCAAAGGGCGAGTTGGGCCCCACAGCATCTTGCTTCCAGCTCTTTGGGAAGCTAAGAAACAACTCGCTCTGCACAGTGCTCTTACAGCCTACCGGGAACATGTCTTCCAAAGGCCTGTGAAACGCAGTTTCTTTGCAGGCCTGATCTGGCTGAAGTAGGACTTCTGCTCTGGGTGTGCTACTTTGCCCTAGAGCTGAAAGGAACAACGTGCAGGCTTCTTTCCAAAGGGCGATTTGGGCCCCACAGCATCTTGCTTCCAGCTCTTTGGGAAGCTAAGAAACAACTCGCTCTGCACAGTGCTCTTACAGCCTAGTGGGAACATCTCTTCCAAAGGCCTGTGAAACGCAGTTTCTTTGCAGGCCTGATCTGGCTGAAGTAGGACTTCTGCTCTGGGTGTGCTACTTTGCCCTAGAGCTGAAAGGCACAACGTGCAGGCTTCTTTCCAAAGGGCGACTGGGGCCCCACAGCATCTTTCTTCCAGCTCTTTGGGAAGCTAAGAAACAACTCGCTCTGCACAGTGCTCTTACAGCCTAACGGGAACATGTCTTCGAAAGGCCTGTGAAACGCAGTTTCTTTACAGGCCTGATCTGGCTGAAGTAGGACTTCTGCTCTGGGTGTGCTACTTTGCCCTAGAGCTGAAAGGCACAACGTGCAGGCTTCTTTCCAAAGGGCGAGTTGGGCCCCACAGCATCTTGCTTCCATCTCTTTGGGAAGCAAAGAAACAACTCGCTCTGCACAGTGCTCTTACAGCCTAGTGGGAACATCTCTTCCAAAGGCCTGTGAAACGCAGTTTCTTTGCAGGCCTGATCTGGCTGAAGTAGGACTTCTGCTCTGGGTGTGCCACTTTGCCCTAGAGCTGAAAGGCACAACGTGCAGGCTTCTTTCCAAAGGGCGAGTTGGGCCCCACAGCATCTTGCTTCCAGCTCTTTGGGAAGCTAAGAAACAACTCGCTCTGCACAGTGCTCTTACAGCCTACGGGGAACTTCTCTTCCAAAGGCCTGTGAAACGCAGTTTCTTTGCAGGCCTGATCTGGCTGAAGTAGGACTTCTGCTCTGGGTGTGCTACTTTGCCCTAGAGCTGAAAGGCACAACGTGCAGGCTTCTTTCCAAAGGGTGAGTTGGGCCCCACAGCATCTTGCTTCCAGCTCTTTGGGAAGCTAAGAAACAACTCGCTCTGCACAGTGCTCTTACAGCCTACCGGGAACATGTCTTCCAAAGGCCTGTGAAACGCAGTTTCTTTGCAGGCCTGATCTGGCTGAAGTAGGACTTCTGCTCTGGGTGTGCTACTTTGCCCTAGAGCTGAAAGGCACAACGTGCAGGCTTCTTTCCAAAGGGCTAGTTGGGCCCCACAGCATCTTGCTTCCAGCTCTTTGGGAAGCTAAGAAACAACTCGCTCTGCACAGTGCTCTTACAGCCTATCGGGAACATGTCTTCCAAAGGCCTGTGAAACGCAGTTTCTTTGCAGGCCTGATCTGGCTGAAGTAGGACTTCTGCTCTGGGTGTGCTACTTTGCCCTAGAGCTGAAAGGCACAACGTGCAGGCTTCTTTCCAAAGGGCGAGTTGGGCCCCACAGCATCTTGCTTCCAGCTCTTTGCGAAGCTAAGAAACAACTCGCTCTGCACAGTGCTCTTACAGCCTAGTTGGAACATCTCTTCCAAAGGCCTGTGAAACGCACTTTCTTTGCAGGCCTGATCTGGCTGAAGTAGGACTTCTGCTCTGGGTGTGCTACTTTGCCCTAGAGCTGAAAGGCACAACGTGCAGGCTTCTTTCCAAAGGGCGAGTTGGGCCCCACAGCATCTTGCTTCCAGCTCTTTGGGAAGCTAAGAAACAACTCGCTCTGCACAGTGCTCTTACAGCCTAGTGGGAACATGTCTTCCAAAGGCCTGTGAAACGCAGTTTCTTTGCAGGTCTGATCTGGCTGAAGTAGGACTTCTGCTCTGGGTGTGCTACTTTGCCCTAGAGCTGAAAGGCACAACGTGCAGGCTTCTTTCCAAAGGGCGAGTTGGGCCCCACAGCATCTTGCTTCCAGCTCTTTGCGAAGCTAAGAAACAACTCGCTCTGCACAGTGCTCTTACAGCCTAGTGGGAACATGTCTTCCAAAGGCCTGTGAAACGCAGTTTCTTTGCAGGCCTGATCTGGCTGAAGTAGGACTTCTGCTCTGGGTGTGCTACTTTGCCCTAGAGCTGAACGGCACAACGTGCAGGCTTCTTTCCAAAGGGCGAGTTGGGCCCCACAGCATCTTGCTTCCAGCTCTTTGGGAAGCTAAGAAACAACTCGCTCTGCACAGTGCTCTTACAGCCTAGTTGGAACATCTCTTCCAAAGGCCTGTGAAACGCAGTTTCTTTGCAGGCCTGATCTGGCTGAAGTAGGACTTCTGCTCTGGGTATGCTACTTTGCCCTAGAGCTGAAAGGCACAACGTGCAGGCTTCTTTCCAAAGGGCGAGTTGGGCCCCACAGCATCTTGCTTCCAGCTCTTTGGGAAGCTAAGAAACAACTCGCTCTGCACAGTGCTCTTACAGCCTAGTGGGAACATGTCTTCCAAAGGCCTGTGAAACGCAGTTTCTTTGCAGGCCTGATCTGGCTGAAGTAGGACTTCTGCTCTGGCTGTGCTACTTTGCCCTAGAGCTGAAAGGCACAACGTGCAGGCTTCTTTCCAAAGGGTGAGTTGTGCCCCACAGCATCTTGCTTCCAGCTCTTTGCGAAGCTAAGAAACAACTCACTCTGCACAGTGCTCTTACAGCCTACCGGGAACATGTCTTCCAAAGGCCTGTGAAACGCAGTTTCTTTGCAGGCCTGATCTGGCTGAAGTAGGACTTCTGCTCTGGGTGTGCTACTTTGCCCTAGAGCTGAAAGGCACAACGTGCAGGCTTCTTTCCAAAGGGCTAGTTGGGCCCCACAGCATCTTGCTTCCAGCTCTTTGGGAAGCTAAGAAACAACTCGCTCTGCACAGTGCTCTTACAGCCTAGTTGGAACATCTCTTCCAAAGGCCTGTGAAACGCACTTTCTTTGCAGGCCTGATCTGGCTGAAGTAGGACTTCTGCTCTGGGTGTGCTACTTTGCCCTAGAGCTGAAAGGCACAACGTGCAGGCTTCTTTCCAAAGGGCGAGTTGGGCCCCACAGCATCTTGCTTCCAGCTCTTTGGGAAGCTAAGAAACAACTCGCTCTGCACAGTGCTCTTACAGCCTAGTGGGAACATGTCTTCCAAAGGCCTGTGAAACGCAGTTTCTTTGCAGGCCTGATCTGGCTGAAGTAGGACTTCTGCTCTGGCTGTGCTACTTTGCCCTAGAGCTGAAAGGCACAACGTGCAGGCTTCTTTCCAAAGGGTGAGTTGGGCCCCACAGCATCTTGCTTCCAGCTCTTTGCGAAGCTAAGAAACAACTCACTCTGCACAGTGCTCTTACAGCCTACCGGGAACATGTCTTCCAAAGGCCTGTGAAACGCAGTTTCTTTGCAGGCCTGATCTGGCTGAAGTAGGACTTCTGCTCTGGGTGTGCTACTTTGCCCTAGAGCTGAAAGGCACAACGTGCAGGCTTCTTTCCAAAGGGCTAGTTGGGCCCCACAGCATCTTGCTTCCAGCTCTTTGTGAAGCTAAGAAACAACTCGCTCTGCACAGTGCTCTTACAGCCTACCGGGAACATGTCTTCCAAAGGCCTGTGAAACGCAGTTTCTTTGCAGGCCTGATCTGGCTGAAGTAGGACTTCTGCTCTGGGTGTGCTACTTTGCCCTAGAGCTGAAAGGCACAACGTGCGGGCTTCTTTCCAAAGGGCGAGTTGGGCCCCACGGCATCTTGCTTCCAGCTCTTTGGGAAGCTAAGAAACAACTCGCTCTGCACAGTGCTCTTACAGCCTAGTGGGAACATGTCTTCCAAAGGCCTGTGAAACGCAGTTTCTTTGCAGGCCTGATCTGGCTGAAGTAGGACTTCTGCTCTGGGTGTGCTACTTTGCCCTAGAGCTGAAAGGCACAACGTGCAGGCTTCTTTCCAAAGGGCGAGTTGGGCCCTACAGCATCTTGCTTCCAGCTCTTTGGGAAGCTAAGAAACAACTCGCTCTGCACAGTGCTCTTAAAGCCTAGTGGGACCATCTCTTCCAAAGGCCTGTGAAACGCAGTTTCTTTGCAGGCCTCATCTGGCTGAAGTAGGACTTCTGCTCTGGGTGTGCTACTTTGCCCTAGAGCTGAAAGGCACAACGTGCAGGCTTCTTTCCAAAGGGCGAGTTGGGCCCCACAGCATCTTGCTTCCAGCTCTTTGGGAAGCTAAGAAACAACTCGCTCTGCACAGTGCTCTTACAGCCTACGGGGAACATGTCTTCCAAAGGCCTGTGAAACGCAGTTTCTTTGCAGGCCTGATCTGGCTGAAGTAGGACTTCTGCTCTGGGTGTGCTACTTTGCCCTAGAGCTGAAAGGCACAACGTGCAGGCTTCTTTCCAAAGGGCGAGTTGGGCCCCACAGCATCTTGCTTCCAGCTCTTTGGGAAGCTAAGAAACAACTCGCTCTGCACTGTGCTCTTACAGCCTACCGGGAACATGTCTTCCAAAGGCCTGTGAAACGCAGTTTCTTTGCAGGCCTGATCTGGCTGAAGTACAACTTCTGCTCTGGGTGTGCTACTTTGCCCTAGAGCTGAAAGGCACAACGTGCAGGCTTCTTTCCAAAGGGCGAGTTGGGCCCCACAGCATCTTGCTTCCTGCTCTTTGGGAAGCTAAGAAACAACTCGCTCTGCACAGTGCTCTTACAGCCTAGTGGGAACATGTCTTCCAAAGGCCTGTGAAACGCAGTTTCTTTGCAGG
Source organism: Equus caballus (assembly GCF_041296265.1). Lineage (NCBI taxonomy): Eukaryota > Metazoa > Chordata > Mammalia > Perissodactyla > Equidae > Equus > Equus caballus. Next base: position 27,266,255 of record NC_091687.1, read on the forward strand.
CCTGATCTGGCTGAAGTAGGACTTCTGCTCTGGGTGTGCTACTTTGCCCTAGAGCTGAAAGGCACAACGTGCAGGCTTCTTTCCAAAGGGCGAGTTGGGCCCCACAGCATCTTGCTTCCAGCTCTTTGGGAAGCTAAGAAACAACTCGCTCTGCACAGTGCTCTTACAGCCTACCGGGAACATGTCTTCCAAAGGCCTGTGAAACGCAGTTTCTTTGCAGGCCTGATCTGGCTGAAGTAGGACTTCTGCTCTGGGTGTGCTACTTTGCCCTAGAGCTGAAAGGCACAACGTGCAGGCTTCTTTCCAAAGGGCGAGTTCGGCCCCACAGCATCTTGCTTCCAGCTCTTTGGGAAGCTAAGAAACAACTCGCTCTGCACAGTGCTCTTACAGCCTACCCGGAACATCTCTTCCAAAGGCCTGTGAAACGCAGTTTCTTTGCAGGCCTGATCTGGCTGAAGTAGGACTTCTGCTCTGGGTGTGCTACTTTGCCCTAGAGCTGAAAGGCACAACGTGCAGGCTTCTTTCCAAAGGGCGAGTTGGGCCCCACAGCATCTTGCTTCCAGCTCTTTGGGAAGCTAAGAAACAACTCGCTCTGCACAGTGCTCTTACAGCCTACCGGGAACATGTCTTCCAAAGGCCTGTGAAACGCAGTTTCTTTGCAGGCCTGATCTGGCTGAAGTAGGACTTCTGCTCTGGGTGTGCTACTTTGCCCTAGAGCTGAAAGGCACAACGTGCAGGCTTCTTTCCAAAGGGCGAGTTGGGCCCCACAGCATCTTGCTTCCAGCTCTTTGGGAAGCTAAGAAACAACTCGCTCTGCACAGTGCTCTTAAAGCCTAGTGGGACCATCTCTTCCAAAGGCCTGTGAAACGCAGTTTCTTTGCAGGCCTGATCTGGCTGAAGTAGGACTTCTGCTCTGGGTGTGCTACTTTGCCCTAGAGCTGAAAGGCACAACGTGCAGGCTTCTTTCCAAAGGGCGAGTTGGGCCCCACAGCATCTTGCTTCCAGCTCTTTGCGAAACTAAGAAACAACTCGCTCTGCACAGTGCTCTTACAGCCTACAGGGAACATGTCTTCCAAAGGCCTGTGAAACGCAGTTTCTTTGCAGGCCTGATCTGGCTGAAGTAGGACTTCTGCTCTGGGTGTGCTGCTTTGCCCTAGAGCTGAAAGGCACAACGTGCAGGCTTCTTTCCAAAGGGCGAGTTGGGCCCCACAGCATCTTGCTTCCAGCTCTTTCGGAAGCTAAGAAACAACTCGCTCTGCACAGTGCTCTTACAGCCTACCGGGAACATGTCTTCCAAAGGCCTGTGAAACGCAGTTTCTTTGCAGGCCTGATCTGGCAAGTAGGACTTCTGCTCTGGGTGTGCTACTTTGCCCTAGAGCTGAAAGGCACAACGTGCAGGCTTCTTTCCAAAGGGCGAGTTGGGCCCCACAGCATCTTGCTTCCAGCTCTTTGGGAAGCTAAGAAACAACTCGCTCTGCACAGTGCTCTTACAGCCTACCGGGAACATGTCTTCCAAAGGCCTGTGAAACGCAGTTTCTTTGCAGGCCTGATCTGGCTGAAGTAGGACTTCTGCTCTGGGTGTGCTACTTTGCCCTAGAGCTGAAAGGCACAACGTGCAGGCTTCTTTCCAAAGGGCGAGTTGGGCCCCACAGCATCTTGCTTCCAGCTCTTTGGGAAGCTAAGAAACAACTCGCTCTGCACAGTGCTCTTAAAGCCTAGTGGGACCATCTCTTCCAAAGGCCTGTGAAACGCAGTTTCTTTGCAGGCCTGATCTGGCTGAAGTAGGACTTCTGCTCTGGGTGTGCTACTTTGCCCTAGAGCTGAAAGGCACAACGTGCAGGCTTCTTTCCAAAGGGCGAGTTGGGCCCCACAGCATCTTGCTTCCAGCTCTTTGAGAAGCTAAGAAACAACTCGCTCTGCACAGTGCTCTTACAGCCTACGGGGAACATGTCTTCCAAAGGCCTGTGAAACGCAGTTTCTTTGCAGGCCTGATCTGGCTGAAGTAGGACTTCTGCTCTGGGTGTGCTACTTTGCCCTAGAGCTGAAAGGCACAACGTGCAGGCTTCTTTCCAAAGGGCGAGTTGGGCCCCAGAGCATCTTGCTTCCAGCTCTTTGGGAAGCTAAGAAACAACTCGCTCTGCACTGTGCTCTTACAGCCTACCGGGAACATGTCTTCCAAAGGCCTGTGAAACGCAGTTCCTTTGCAGGCCTGATCTGGCTGAAGTAGGACTTCTGCTCTGGGTGTGCTACTTTGCCCTAGAGCTGAAAGGCACAACGTGCAGGCTTCTTTCCAAAGGGCGAGTTGGGCCCCACAGCATCTTGCTTCCAGCTCTTTGGGAAGCTAAGAAACAACTCGCTCTGCACAGTGCTCTTACAGCCTACGGGGAACATCTCTTCCAAAGGCCTGTGAAACGCAGTTTCTTTGCAGGCCTGATCTGGCTGAAGTAGGACTTCTGCTCTGGGTGTGCTACTTTGCCCTAGAGCTGAAAGGCACAACGTGCAGGCTTCTTTCCAAAGGGCGAGTTGGGCCCCACAGCATCTTGCTTCCAGCTCTTTGGGAAGCTAAGAAACAACTCGCTCTGCACAGTGCTCTTACAGCCTAGTGGGAACATCTCTTCCAAAGGCCTGTGAAACGCAGTTTCTTTGCAGGCCTGATCTGGCTGAAGTAGGACTTCTGCTCTGGGTGTGCTACTTTGCCCTAGAGCTGAAAGGCACAACGTGCAGGCTTCTTTCCAAAGGGCGACTGGGGCCCCACAGCATCTTTCTTCCAGCTCTTTGGGAAGCTAAGAAACAACTCGCTCTGCACAGTGCTCTTACAGCCTAACGGGAACATGTCTTCGAAAGGCCTGTGAAACGCAGTTTCTTTACAGGCCTGATCTGGCTGAAGTAGGACTTCTGCTCTGGGTGTGCTACTTTGCCCTAGAGCTGAAAGGCACAACGTGCAGGCTTCTTTCCAAAGGGCGAGTTGGGCCCCACAGCATCTTGCTTCCAGCTCTTTGGGAAGCTAAGAAACAACTCGCTCTGCACAGTGCTCTTACAGCCTAGTGGGAACATCTCTTCCAAAGGCCTGTGAAACGCAGTTTCTTTGCAGGCCTGATCTGGCTGAAGTAGGACTTCTGCTCTGGGTGTGCCACTTTGCCCTAGAGCTGAAAGGCACAACGTGCAGGCTTCTTTCGAAAGGGCGAGTTGGGCCCCACAGCATCTTGCTTCCAGCTCTTTGGGAAGCTAAGAAACAACTCGCTCTGCACAGTGCTCTTACAGCCTACGGGGAACATCTCTTCCAAAGGCCTGTGAAACGCAGTTTCTTTGCAGGCCTGATCTGGCTGAAGTAGGACTTCTGCTCTGGGTGTGCTACTTTGCCCTAGAGCTGAAAGGCACAACGTGCAGGCTTCTTTCCAAAGGGTGAGTTGGGCCCCACAGCATCTTGCTTCCAGCTCTTTGGGAAGCTAAGAAACAACTCGCTCTGCACAGTGCTCTTACAGCCTACCGGGAACATGTCTTCCAAAGGCCTGTGAAACGCAGTTTCTTTGCAGGCCTGATCTGGCTGAAGTAGGACTTCTGCTCTGGGTGTGCTACTTTGCCCTAGAGCTGAAAGGCACAACGTGCAGGCTTCTTTCCAAAGGGCGAGTTGGGCCCCACAGCATCTTGCTTCCAGCTCTTTGGGAAGCTAAGAAACAACTCGCTCTGCACTGTGCTCTTACAGCCTACCGGGAACATGTCTTCCAAAGGCCTGTGAAACGCAGTTTCTTTGCAGGCCTGATCTGGCTGAAGTACAACTTCTGCTCTGGGTGTGCTACTTTGCCCTAGAGCTGAAAGGCACAACGTGAAGGCTTCTTTCCAAAGGGCGAGTTGGGCCCCACAGCATCTTGCTTCCAGCTCTTTGGGAAGCTAAGAAACAACTCGCTCTGCACAGTGCTCTTACAGCCTACGGGGAACATCTCTTCCAAAGGCCTGTGAAACGCAGTTTCTTTGCAGGCCTGATCTGGCTGAAGTAGGACTTCTGCTCTGGGTGTGCTACTTTGCCCTAGAGCTGAAAGGCACAACGTGCAGGCTTCTTTCCAAAGGGCGAGTTGGGCCCCACAGCATCTTGCTTCCAGCTCTTTGGGAAGCTAAGAAACAACTCGCTCTGCACAGTGCTCTTACAGCCTACCGGGAACATGTCTTTCAAAGGCCTGTGAAACGCAGTTTCTTTGCAGGCCTGATCTGGCTGAAGTAGGACTTCTGCTCTGGGTGTGCTACTTTGCCCTAGAGCTGAAAGGCACAACGTGCAGGCTTCTTTCCAAAGGGCGAGTTCGGCCCCACAGCATCTTGCTTCCAGCTCTTTGGGAAGCTAAGAAACAACTCGCTCTGCACAGTGCTCTTACAGCCTACCCGGAACATCTCTTCCAAAGGCCTGTGAAACGCAGTTTCTTTGCAGGCCTGATCTGGCTGAAGTAGGACTTCTGCTCTGGGTGTGCTACTTTGCCCTAGAGCTGAAAGGCACAACGTGCAGGCTTCTTTCCAAAGGGCGAGTTGGGCCCCACAGCATCTTGCTTCCAGCTCTTTGGGAAGCTAAGAAACAACTCGCTCTGCACAGTGCTCTTACAGCCTACCGGGAACATGTCTTCCAAAGGCCTGTGAAACGCAGTTTCTTTGCAGGCCTGATCTGGCTGAAGTAGGACTTCTGCTCTGGGTGTGCTACTTTGCCCTAGAGCTGAAAGGCACAACGTGCAGGCTTCTTTCCAAAGGGCGAGTTGGGCCCCACAGCATCTTGCTTCCAGCTCTTTGGGAAGCTAAGAAACAACTCGCTCTGCACAGTGCTCTTACAGCCTACCGGGAACATATCTTCCAAAGGCCTGTGAAACGCAGTTTCTTTGCAGGCCTGATCTGGCAAGTAGGACTTCTGCTCTGGGTGTGCTACTTTGCCCTAGAGCTGAAAGGCACAACGTGCAGGCTTCTTTCCAAAGGGCGAGTTGGGCCCCACAGCATCTTGCTTCCAGCTCTTTGGGAAGCTAAGAAACAACTCGCTCTGCACAGTGCTCTTACAGCCTACCGGGAACATGTCTTCCAAAGGCCTGTGAAACGCAGTTTCTTTGCAGGCCTGATCTGGCTGAAGTAGGACTTCTGCTCTGGGTGTGCTACTTTGCTCTAGAGCTGAAAGGCACAACGTGCAGGCTTCTTTCCAAAGGGCGAGTTGGGCCCCACAGCATCTTGCTTCCAGCTCTTTGGGAAGCTAAGAAACAACTCGCTCTGCACAGTGCTCTTAAAGCCTAGTGGGACCATCTCTTCCAAAGGCCTGTGAAACGCAGTTTCTTTGCAGGCCTGATCTGGCTGAAGTAGGACTTCTGCTCTGGGTGTGCTACTTTGCCCTAGAGCTGAAAGGCACAACGTGCAGGCTTCTTTCCAAAGGGCGAGTTGGGCCCCACAGCATCTTGCTTCCAGCTCTTTGAGAAGCTAAGAAACAACTCGCTCTGCACAGTGCTCTTACAGCCTACGGGGAACCTGTCTTCCAAAGGCCTGTGAAACGCAGTTTCTTTGCAGGCCTGATCTGGCTGAAGTAGGACTTCTGCTCTGGGTGTGCTACTTTGCCCTAGAGCTGAAAGGCACAACGTGCAGGCTTCTTTCCAAAGGGCGAGTTGGGCCCTACAGCATCTTGCTTCCAGCTCTTTGGGAAGCTAAGAAACAACTCGCTCTGCACTGTGCTCTTACAGCCTACCGGGAACATGTCTTCCAAAGGCCTGTGAAACGCAGTTTCTTTGCAGGCCTGATCTGGCTGAAGTAGGACTTCTGCTCTGGGTGTGCTACTTTGCCCTAGAGCTGAAAGGCACAACGTGCAGGCTTCTTTCCAAAGGGCGAGTTGGGACCCACAGCATCTTGCTTCCAGCTCTTTGGGAAGCTAAGAAACAACTCGCTCTGCACAGTGCTCTTACAGCCTACGGGGAACATCTCTTCCAAAGGCCTGTGAAACGCAGTTTCTTTGCAGGCCTGATCTGGCTGAAGTAGGACTTCTGCTCTGGGTGTGCTACTTTGCCCTAGAGCTGAAAGGCACAACGTGCAGGCTTCTTTCCAAAGGGCGAGTTGGGCCCCACAGCATCTTGCTTCCAGCTCTTTGGGAAGCTAAGAAACAACTCGCTCTGCACAGTGCTCTTACAGCCTAGTGGGAACATCTCTTCCAAAGGCCTGTGAAACGCAGTTTCTTTGCAGGCCTGATCTGGCTGAAGTAGGACTTCTGCTCTGGGTGTGCTACTTTGCCCTAGAGCTGAAAGGCACAACGTGCAGGCTTCTTTCCAAAGGGCGACTGGGGCCCCACAGCATCTTTCTTCCAGCTCTTTGGGAAGCTAAGAAACAACTCGCTCTGCACAGTGCTCTTACAGCCTAACGGGAACATGTCTTCGAAAGGCCTGTGAAACGCAGTTTCTTTACAGGCCTGATCTGGCTGAAGTAGGACTTCTGCTCTGGGTGTGCTACTTTGCCCTAGAGCTGAAAGGCACAACGTGCAGGCTTCTTTCCAAAGGGCGAGTTGGGCCCCACAGCATCTTGCTTCCAGCTCTTTGGGAAGCTAAGAAACAACTCGCTCTGCACAGTGCTCTTACAGCCTAGTGGGAACATCTCTTCCAAAGGCCTGTGAAACGCAGTTTCTTTGCAGGCCTGATCTGGCTGAAGTAGGACTTCTGCTCTGGGTGTGCCACTTTGCCCTAGAGCTGAAAGGCACAACGTGCAGGCTTCTTTCCAAAGGGCGAGTTGGGCCCCACAGCATCTTGCTTCCAGCTCTTTGGGAAGCTAAGAAACAACTCGCTCTGCACAGTGCTCTTACAGCCTACGGGGAACATCTCTTCCAAAGGCCTGTGAAACGCAGTTTCTTTGCAGGCCTGATCTGGCAGAAGTAGGACTTCTGCTCTGGGTGTGCTACTTTGCCCTAGAGCTGAAAGGCACAACGTGCAGGCTTCTTTCCAAAGGGTGAGTTGGGCCCCACAGCATCTTGCTTCCAGCTCTTTGGGAAGCTAAGAAACAACTCGCTCTGCACAGTGCTCTTACAGCCTACCGGGAACATGTCTTCCAAAGGCCTGTGAAACGCAGTTTCTTTGCAGGCCTGATCTGGCTGAAGTAGGACTTCTGCTCTGGGTGTGCTACTTTGCCCTAGAGCTGAAAGGCACAACGTGCAGGCTTCTTTCCAAAGGGCGAGTTGGGCCCCACAGCATCTTGCTTCCAGCTCTTTGGGAAGCTAAGAAACAACTCGCTCTGCACAGTGCTCTTACAGCCTATCGGGAACATGTCTTCCAAAGGCCTGTGAAACGCAGTTTCTTTGCAGGCCTGATCTGGCTGAAGTAGGACTTCTGCTCTGGGTGTGCTACTTTGCCCTAGAGCTGAAAGGCACAACGTGCAGGCTTCTTTCCAAAGGGCGAGTTGGGCCCCACAGCATCTTGCTTCCAGCTCTTTGGGAAGCTAAGAAACAACTCGCTCTGCACAGTGCTCTTACAGCCTAACGGGAACATGTCTTCCAAAGGCCTGTGAAACGCAGTTTCTTTGCAGGCCTGATCTGGCTGAAGTAGGACTTCTGCTCTGGGTGTGCTACTTTGCCCTAGAGCTGAAAGGCACAACGTGCAGGCTTCTTTCCAAAGGGCGAGTTGGGCCCCACAGCATCTTGCTTCCAGCTCTTTGGGAAGCTAAGAAACAACTCGCTCTGCACAGTGCTCTTACAGCCTAGTGGGAACATGTCTTCCAAAGGCCTGTGAAACGCAGTTTCTTTGCAGGTCTGATCTGGCTGAAGTAGGACTTCTGCTCTGGGTGTGCTACTTTGCCCTAGAGCTGAAAGGCACAACGTGCAGGCTTCTTTCCAAAGGGCGAGTTGGGCCCCACAGCATCTTGCTTCCAGCTCTTTGCGAAGCTAAGAAACAACTCGCTCTGCACAGTGCTCTTACAGCCTAGTGGGAACATCTCTTCCAAAGGCCTGTGAAACGCAGTTTCTTTGCAGGCCTGATCTGGCTGAAGTAGGACTTCTGCTCTGGGTGTGCTACTTTGCCCTAGAGCTGAAAGGCACAACGTGCAGGCTTCTTTCCAAAGGGCGAGTTGGGCCCCACAGCATCTTGCTTCCAGCTCTTTGCGAAGCTAAGAAACAACTCGCTCTGCACAGTGCTCTTACAGCCTAGTTGGAACATCTCTTCCAAAGGCCTGTGAAACGCAGTTTCTTTGCAGGCCTGATCTGGCTGAAGTAGGACTTCTGCTCTGGGTGTGCTACTTTGCCCTAGAGCTGAAAGGCACAACGTGCAGGCTTCTTTCCAAAGGGCGAGTTGGGCCCCACAGCATCTTGCTTCCAGCTCTTTGGGAAGCTAAGAAACAACTCGCTCTGCACAGTGCTCTTACAGCCTAGTGGGAACATGTCTTCCAAAGGCCTGTGAAACGCAGTTTCTTTGCAGGCCTGATCTGGCTGAAGTAGGACTTCTGCTCTGGGTGTGCTACTTTGCCCTAGAGCTGAAAGGCACAACGTGCAGGCTTCTTTCCAAAGGGTGAGTTGGGCCCCACAGCATCTTGCTTCCAGCTCTTTGCGAAGCTAAGAAACAACTCACTCTGCACAGTGCTCTTACAGCCTACCGGGAACATGTCTTCCAAAGGCCTGTGAAACGCAGTTTCTTTGCAGGCCTGATCTGGCTGAAGTAGGACTTCTGCTCTGGGTGTGCTACTTTGCCCTAGAGCTGAAAGGCACAACGTGCAGGCTTCTTTCCAAAGGGCTAGTTGGGCCCCACAGCATCTTGCTTCCAGCTCTTTGTGAAGCTAAGAAACAACTCGCTCTGCACAGTGCTCTTACAGCCTACCGGGAACATGTCTTCCAAAGGCCTGTGAAACGCAGTTTCTTTGCAGGCCTGATCTGGCTGAAGTAGGACTTCTGCTCTGGGTGTGCTACTTTGCCCTAGAGCTGAAAGGCACAACGTGCAGGCTTCTTTCCAAAGGGCGAGTTGGGCCCCACGGCATCTTGCTTCCAGCTCTTTGGGAAGCTAAGAAACAACTCGCTCTGCACAGTGCTCTTACAGCCTAGTGGGAACATGTCTTCCAAAGGCCTGTGAAACGCAGTTTCTTTGCAGGCCTGATCTGGCTGAAGTAGGACTTCTGCTCTGGGTGTGCTACTTTGCCCTAGAGCTGAAAGGCACAACGTGCAGGCTTCTTTCCAAAGGGCGAGTTGGGCCCTACAGCATCTTGCTTCCAGCTCTTTGGGAAGCTAAGAAACAACTCGCTCTGCACAGTGCTCTTAAAGCCTAGTGGGACCATCTCTTCCAAAGGCCTGTGAAACGCAGTTTCTTTGCAGGCCTGATCTGGCTGAAGTAAGACTTCCGCTCTGGGTGTGCTACTTTGCCCTAGAGCTGAAAGGCACAACGTGCAGGCTTCTTTCCAAAGGGCGAGTTGGGCCCCACAGCATCTTGCTTCCAGCTCTTTGGGAAGCTAAGAAACAACTCGCTCTGCACAGTGCTCTTACAGCCTACCGGGAACATGTCTTCCAAAGGCCTGTGAAACGCAGTTTCTTTGCAGGCCTGATCTGGCTGAAGTAGGACTTCTGCTCTGGGTGTGCTACTTTGCCCTAGAGCTGAAAGGCACAACGTGCAGGCTTCTTTCCAAAGGGCGAGTTGGGCCCCACAGCATCTTGCTTCCAGCTCTTTGGGAAGCTAAGAAACAACTCGCTCTGCACTGTGCTCTTACAGCCTACCGGGAACATGTCTTCCAAAGGCCTGTGAAACGCAGTTTCTTTGCAGGCCTGATCTGGCTGAAGTAGGACTTCTGCTCTGGGTGTGCTACTTTGCCCTAGAGCTGAAAGGCACAACGTGCAGGCTTCTTTCCAAAGGGCGAGTTGGGCCCCACAGCATCTTGCTTCCAGCTCTTTGGGAAGCTAAGAAACAACTCGCTCTGCACAGTGCTCTTACAGCCTACGGGGAACATCTCTTCCAAAGGCCTGTGAAACGCAGTTTCTTTGCAGGCCTGATCTGGCTGAAGTAGGACTTCTGCTCTGGCTGTGCTACTTTGCCCTAGAGCTGAAAGGCACAACGTGCAGGCTTCTTTCCAAAGGGCGAGTTGGGCCCCACAGCATCTTGCTTCCAGCTGTTTGGGAAGCTAAGAAACAACTCGCTCTGCACAGTGCTCTTACAGCCTACCGGGAACATGTCTTCCAAAGGCCTGTGAAACGCAGTTTCTTTGCAGGCCTGATCTGGCTGAAGTAGGACTTCTGCTCTGGGTGTGCTACTTTGCCCTAGAGCTGAAAGGCACAACGTGCAGGCTTCTTTCCAAAGGGCGAGTTCGGCCCCACAGCATCTTGCTTCCAGCTCTTTGGGAAGCTAAGAAACAACTCGCTCTGCACAGTGCTCTTACAGCCTACCCGGAACATCTCTTCCAAAGGCCTGTGAAACGCAGTTTCTTTGCAGGCCTGATCTGGCTGAAGTAGGACTTCTGCTCTGGGTGTGCTACTTTGCCCTAGAGCTGAAAGGCACAACGTGCAGGCTTCTTTCCAAAGGGCGAGTTGGGCCCCACAGCATCTTGCTTCCAGCTCTTTGGGAAGCTAAGAAACAACTCGCTCTGCACAGTGCTCTTACAGCCTAGTGGGAACATGTCTTCCAAAGGCCTGTGAAACGCAGTTTCTTTGCAGGCCTGATCTGGCTGAAGTAGGACTTCTGCTCTGGGTGTGCTACTTTGCCCTAGAGCTGAAAGGCACAACGTGCAGGCTTCTTTCCAAAGGGTGAGTTGGGCCCCACAGCATCTTGCTTCCAGCTCTTTGCGAAGCTAAGAAACAACTCACTCTGCACAGTGCTCTTACAGCCTACCGGGAACATGTCTTCCAAAGGCCTGTGAAACGCAGTTTCTTTGCAGGCCTGATCTGGCTGAAGTAGGACTTCTGCTCTGGGTGTGCTACTTTGCCCTAGAGCTGAAAGGCACAACGTGCAGGCTTCTTTCCAAAGGGCTAGTTGGGCCCCACAGCATCTTGCTTCCAGCTCTTTGTGAAGCTAAGAAACAACTCGCTCTGCACAGTGCTCTTACAGCCTACCGGGAACATGTCTTCCAAAGGCCTGTGAAACGCAGTTTCTTTGCAGGCCTGATCTGGCTGAAGTAGGACTTCTGCTCTGGGTGTGCTACTTTGCCCTAGAGCTGAAAGGCACAACGTGCAGGCTTCTTTCCAAAGGGCGAGTTGGGCCCCACGGCATCTTGCTTCCAGCTCTTTGGGAAGCTAAGAAACAACTCGCTCTGCACAGTGCTCTTACAGCCTAGTGGGAACATGTCTTCCAAAGGCCTGTGAAACGCAGTTTCTTTGCAGGCCTGATCTGGCTGAAGTAGGACTTCTGCTCTGGGTGTGCTACTTTGCCCTAGAGCTGAAAGGCACAACGTGCAGGCTTCTTTCCAAAGGGCGAGTTGGGCCCTACAGCATCTTGCTTCCAGCTCTTTGGGAAGCTAAGAAACAACTCGCTCTGCACAGTGCTCTTAAAGCCTAGTGGGACCATCTCTTCCAAAGGCCTGTGAAACGCAGTTTCTTTGCAGGCCTGATCTGGCTGAAGTAAGACTTCCGCTCTGGGTGTGCTACTTTGCCCTAGAGCTGAAAGGCACAACGTGCAGGCTTCTTTCCAAAGGGCGAGTTGGGCCCCACAGCATCTTGCTTCCAGCTCTTTGGGAAGCTAAGAAACAACTCGCTCTGCACAGTGCTCTTACAGCCTACCGGGAACATGTCTTCCAAAGGCCTGTGAAACGCAGTTTCTTTGCAGGCCTGATCTGGCTGAAGTAGGACTTCTGCTCTGGGTGTGCTACTTTGCCCTAGAGCTGAAAGGCACAACGTGCAGGCTTCTTTCCAAAGGGCGAGTTGGGCCCCACAGCATCTTGCTTCCAGCTCTTTGGGAAGCTAAGAAACAACTCGCTCTGCACTGTGCTCTTACAGCCTACCGGGAACATGTCTTCCAAAGGCCTGTGAAACGCAGTTTCTTTGCAGGCCTGATCTGGCTGAAGTAGGACTTCTGCTCTGGGTGTGCTACTTTGCCCTAGAGCTGAAAGGCACAACGTGCAGGCTTCTTTCCAAAGGGCGAGTTGGGCCCCACAGCATCTTGCTTCCAGCTCTTTGGGAAGCTAAGAAACAACTCGCTCTGCACAGTGCTCTTACAGCCTACGGGGAACATCTCTTCCAAAGGCCTGTGAAACGCAGTTTCTTTGCAGGCCTGATCTGGCTGAAGTAGGACTTCTGCTCTGGGTGTGCTACTTTGCCCTAGAGCTGAAAGGCACAACGTGCAGGCTTCTTTCCAAAGGGCGAGTTGGGCCCCACAGCATCTTGCTTCCAGCTGTTTGGGAAGCTAAGAAACAACACGCTCTGCACAGTGCTCTTACAGCCTACCGGGAACATGTCTTCCAAAGGCCTGTGAAACGCAGTTTCTTTGCAGGCCTGATCTGGCTGAAGTAGGACTTCTGCTCTGGGTGTGCTACTTTGCCCTAGAGCTGAAAGGCACAACGTGCAGGCTTCTTTCCAAAGGGCGAGTTCGGCCCCACAGCATCTTGCTTCCAGCTCTTTGGGAAGCTAAGAAACAACTCGCTCTGCACAGTGCTCTTACAGCCTACCCGGAACATCTCTTCCAAAGGCCTGTGAAACGCAGTTTCTTTGCAGGCCTGATCTGGCTGAAGTAGGACTTCTGCTCTGGGTGTGCTACTTTGCCCTAGAGCTGAAAGGCACAACGTGCAGGCTTCTTTCCAAAGGGCGAGTTGGGCCCCACAGCATCTTGATTCCAGCTCTTTGGGAAGCTAAGAAACAACTCGCTCTGCACAGTGCTCTTACAGCCTACAAGGGAATATGTCTTCCAAAGGCCTGTGAAACGCAGTTTCTTTGCAGGCCTGATCTGGCTGAAGTAGGACTTCTGCTCTGGGTGTGCTACTTTGCCCTAGAGCTGAAAGGCACAACGTGCAGGCTTCTTTCCAAAGGGCGAGTTGGGCCCCACAGCATCTTGCTTACAGCTCTTAGGGAAGCTAAGAAACAACTCGCTCTGCACAGTGCTCTTACAGCCTACCGGGAACATGTCTTCCAAAGGCCTGTGAAACGCAGTTTCTTTGCAGGCCTGATCTGGCTGAAGTAGGACTTCTGCTCTGGGTGTGCTACTTTGCCCTAGAGCTGAAAGGCAGAACGTGCAGGCTTCTTTCCAAAGGGCGAGTTGGGCCCCACAGCATCTTGCTTCCAGCTCTTTGGGAAGCTAAGAAAAAACTCGCTCTGCACAGTGCTCTTACAGCCTATTGGGAACATGTCTTCCAAAGGCCTGTGAAACGCAGTTTCTGTGCAGGCCTGATCTGGCTGAAGTAAGACTTCTGCTCTGCGTGTGCTACTTTGCCCTAGAGCTGAAAGGCACAACGTGCAGGCTTCTTTCCAAAGGGCGAGTTGGGCCCCACAGCATCTTGCTTCCAGCTCTTTGGGAAGCTAAGAAACAACTCGCTCTGCACAGTGCTCTTACAGCCTACGGGGAACATCTCTTCCAAAGGCCTGTGAAACGCAGTTTCTTTGCAGGCCTGATCTGGCTGAAGTAGGACTTCTGCTCTGGGTGTGCTACTTTGCCCTAGAGCTGAAAGGCACAACGTGCAGGCTTCTTTCCAAAGGGCGAGTTGGGCCCCACAGCATCTTGCTTCCAGCTCTTTGGGAAGCTAAGAAACAACTCGCTCTGCACAGTGCTCTTAAAGCCTAGTGGGACCATCTCTTCCAAAGGCCTGTGAAACGCAGTTTCTTTGCAGGCCTGATCTGGCTGAAGTAGGACTTCTGCTCTGGGTGTGCTACTTTGCCCTAGAGCTGAAAGGCACAACGTGCAGGCTTCTTTCCAAAGGGCGAGTTGGGCCCCACAGCATCTTGCTTCCAGCTCTTTGAGAAGCTAAGAAACAACTCGCTCTGCACAGTGCTCTTACAGCCTACGGGGAACATGCCTTCCAAAGGCCTGTGAAATGCAGTTTCTTTGCAGGCCTGATCTGGCTGAAGTAGGACTTCTGCTCTGGGTGTGCTACTTTGCCCTAGAGCTGAAAGGCACAACGTGCAGGCTTCTTTCCAAAGGGCGAGTTGGGCCCCACAGCATCTTGCTTCCAGCTCTTTGGGAAGCTAAGAAACAACTCGCTCTGCACAGTGCTCTTACAGCCTACGGGGAACATCTCTTCCAAAGGCCTGTGAAACGCAGTTTCTTTGCAGGCCTGATCTGGCTGAAGTAGGACTTCTGCTCTGGGTGTGCTACTTTGCCCTAGAGCTGAAAGGCACAACGTGCAGGCTTCTTTCCAAAGGGCGAGTTGGGCCCCACAGCATCTTGCTTCCAGCTCTTTGGGAAGCTAAGAAACAACTCGCTCTGCACAGTGCTCTTACAGCCTAGTGGGAACATCTCTTCCAAAGGCCTGTGAAACGCAGTTTCTTTGCAGGCCTGATCTGGCTGAAGTAGGACTTCTGCTCTGGGTGTGCTACTTTGCCCTAGAGCTGAAAGGCACAACGTGCAGGCTTCTTTCCAAAGGGCGAGTGGGGCCTCACAGCATCTTTCTTCCAGCTCTTTGGGAAGCTAAGAAACAACTCGCTCTGCACAGTGCTCTTACAGCCTAACGGGAACATGTCTTCGAAAGGCCTGTGAAACGCAGTTTCTTTGCAGGCCTGATCTGGCTGAAGTAGGACTTCTGCTCTGGGTGTGCTACTTTGCCCTAGAGCTGAAAGGCACAACGTGCAGGCTTCTTTCCAAAGGGCGAGTTGGGCCCCACAGCATCTTGCTTCCAGCTCTTTGGGAAGCTAAGAAACAACTCGCTCTGCACAGTGCTCTTACAGCCTAGTGGGAACATCTCTTCCAAAGGCCTGTGAAACGCAGTTTCTTTGCAGGCCTGATCTGGCTGAAGTAGGACTTCTGCTCTGGGTGTGCCACTTTGCCCTAGAGCTGAAAGGCACAACGTGCAGGCTTCTTTCCAAAGGGCGAGTCGGGCCCCACAGCATCTTGCTTCCAGCTCTTTGGGAAGCTAAGAAACAACTCGCTCTGCACAGTGCTCTTACAGCCTACGGGGAACATCTCTTCCAAAGGCCTGTGAAACGCAGTTTCTTTGCAGGCCTGATCTGGCTGAAGTAGGACTTCTGCTCTGGGTGTGCTACTTTGCCCTAGAGCTGAAAGGCACAACGTGCAGGCTTCTTTCCAAAGGGCGAGTTGGGCCCCACAGCATCTTGCTTCCAGCTCTTTGGGAAGCTAAGAAACAACTCGCTCTGCACAGTGCTCTTACAGCCTACCGGGAACATCTCTTCCAAAGGCCTGTGAAACGCAGTTTCTTTGCAGGCCTGATCTGGCTGAAGTAGGACTTCTGCTCTGGGTGTGCTACTTTGCCCTAGAGCTGAAAGGCACAACGTGCAGGCTTCTTTCCAAAGGGCGAGTTGGGCCCCACAGCATCTTGCTTCCAGCTCTTTGGGAAGCTAAGAAACAACTCGCTCTGCACAGTGCTCTTACAGCCTACGGGGAACATCTCTTCCAAAGGCCTGTGAAACGCAGTTTCTTTGCAGGCCTGATCTGGCAGAAGTAGGACTTCTGCTCTGGGTGTGCTACTTTGCCCTAGAGCTGAAAGGCACAACGTGCAGGCTTCTTTCCAAAGGGCGAGTTGGGCCCCACAGCATCTTGCTTCCAGCTCTTTGCGAAGCTAAGAAACAACTCGCTCTGCACAGTGCTCTTACAGCCTAGTGGGAACATCTCTTCCAAAGGCCTGTGAAACGCAGTTTCTTTGCAGGCCTGATCTGGCTGAAGTAGGACTTCTGCTCTGGGTGTGCTACTTTGCCCTAGAGCTGAAAGGCACAACGTGCAGGCTTCTTTCCAAAGGGCGAGTTGGGCCCCACAGCATCTTGCTTCCAGCTCTTTGCGAAGCTAAGAAACAACTCGCTCTGCACAGTGCTCTTACAGCCTAGTTGGAACATCTCTTCCAAAGGCCTGTGACACGCACTTTCTTTGCAGGCCTGATCTGGCTGAAGTAGGACTTCTGCTCTGGGTGTGCTACTTTGCCCTAGAGCTGAAAGGCACAACGTGCAGGCTTCTTTCCAAAGGGCGAGTTGGGCCCCACAGCATCTTGCTTCCAGCTCTTTGGGAAGCTAAGAAACAACTCGCTCTGCACAGTGCTCTTACAGCCTAGTGGGAACATGTCTTCCAAAGGCCTGTGAAACGCAGTTTCTTTGCAGGCCTGATCTGGCTGAAGTAGGACTTCTGCTCTGGCTGTGCTACTTTGCCCTAGAGCTGAAAGGCACAACGTGCAGGCTTCTTTCCAAAGGGTGAGTTGGGCCCCACAGCATCTTGCTTCCTGCTCTTTGCGAAGCTAAGAAACAACTCGCTCTGCACAGTGCTCTTACAGCCTACCGGGAACATGTCTTCCAAAGGCCTGTGAAACGCAGTTTCTTTGCAGGCCTGATCTGGCTGAAGTAGGACTTCTGCTCTGGGTGTGCTACTTTGCCCTAGAGCTGAAAGGCACAACGTGCAGGCTTCTTTCCAAAGGGCTAGTTGGGCCCCACAGCATCTTGCTTCCAGCTCTTTGTGAAGCTAAGAAACAACTCGCTCTGCACAGTGCTCTTACAGCCTACCGGGAACATGTCTTCCAAAGGCCTGTGAAACGCAGTTTCTTTGCAGGCCTGATCTGGCTGAAGTAGGACTTCTGCTTTGGGTGTGCTACTTTGCCCTAGAGCTGAAAGGCACAACGTGCGGGCTTCTTTCCAAAGGGCGAGTTGGGCCCCACGGCATCTTGCTTCCAGCTCTTTGGGAAGCTAAGAAACAACTCGCTCTGCACAGTGCTCTTACAGCCTACCGGGAACATGTCTTCCAAAGGCCTGTGAAACCCAGTTTCTTTGCAGGCCTGATCTGGCTGAAGTAGGACTTCTGCTCTGGGTGTGCTACTTTGCCCTAGAGCTGAAAGGCACAACGTGCAGGCTTCTTTCCAAAGGGCGAGTTCGGCCCCACAGCATCTTGCTTCCAGCTCTTTGGGAAGCTAAGAAACAACTCGCTCTGCACAGTGCTCTTACAGCCTACCGGGAACATGTCTTCCAAAGGCCTGTGAAACGCAGTTTCTTTGTAGGCCTCATCTGGCTGAAGTAGGACTTCTGCTCTGGGTGTGCTACTTTGCCCTAGAGCTGAAAGGCACAACGTGCAGGCTTCTTTCCAAAGGGCGAGTTGGGCCCCACAGCATCTTGCTTCCAGCTCTTTGGGAAGCTAAGAAACAACTCGCTCTGCACAGTGCTCTTACAGCCTACCGGGAACATGTCTTCCAAAGGCCTGTGAAACGCAGTTTCTTTGCAGGCCTGATCTGGCTGAAGTAGGACTTCTGCTCTGGGTGTGCTACTTTGCCCTAGAGCTGAAAGGCACAACGTGCAGGCTTCTTTCCAAAGGGCGAGTTGGGCCCCACAGCATCTTGCTTCCAGCTCTTTGGGAAGCTAAGAAACAACTCGCTCTGCACAGTGCTCTTACAGCCTACCGGGAACATGTCTTCCAAAGGCCTGTGAAACGCAGTTTCTTTGCAGGCCTGATCTGGCTGAAGTAGGACTTCTGCTCTGGGTGTGCTACTTTGCCCTAGAGCTGAAAGGCACAACGTGCAGGCTTCTTTCCAAAGGGCGAGTTGGGCCCCACAGCATCTTGCTTCCAGCACTTTGGGAAGCTAAGAAACAACTCGCTCTGCACAGTGCTCTTTCAGCCTACCGGGAACA
The DNA here is from genome assembly GCF_041296265.1 of Equus caballus. Classification (NCBI taxonomy): domain Eukaryota; kingdom Metazoa; phylum Chordata; class Mammalia; order Perissodactyla; family Equidae; genus Equus; species Equus caballus. Next base: position 27,283,893 of record NC_091687.1, read on the forward strand.
TGTCTTCCAAAGGCCTGTGAAACGCAGTTTCTTTGCAGGCCTGATCTGGCTGAAGTAGGACTTCTGCTCTGGGTGTGCTACTTTGCCCTGGAGCTGAAAGGCACAACGTGCAGGCTTCTTTCCAAAGGGCGAGTTGGGCCCCACAGCATCTTGCTTCCAGCTCTTTGGGAAGCTAAGAAACAACTCGCTCTGCACAGTGCTCTTACAGCCTAACGGGAACATGTCTTCCAAAGGCCTGTGAAACGCAGTTTCTTTGCAGGCCTGATCTGGCTGAAGTAGGACTTCTGCTCTGGGTGTGCTACTTTGCCCTAGAGCTGAAAGGCACAACGTGCAGGCTTCTTTCCAAAGGGCGAGTTGGGCCCCACAGCATCTTGCTTCCAGCTCTTTGGGAAGCTAAGAAACAACTCGCTCTGCACAGTGCTCTTACAGCCTAGTGGGAACATCTCTTCCAAAGGCCTGTGAAACGCAGTTTCTTTGCAGGCCTGATCTGGCTGAAGTAGGACTTCTGCTCTGGGTGTGCTACTTTGCCCTAGAGCTGAAAGGCACAACGTGCAGGCTTCTTTCCAAAGGGCGAGTTGGGCCCCACAGCATCTTGCTTCCAGCACTTTGCGAAGCTAAGAAACAACTCGCTCTGCACAGTGCTCTTACAGCCTAGTGGGAACATCTCTTCCAAAGGCCTGTGAAACGCAGTTTCTTTGCAGGCCTGATCTGGCTGAAGTAGGACTTCTGCTCTGGGTGTGCTACTTTGCCCTAGAGCTGAAAGGCACAACGTGCAGGCTTCTTTCCAAAGGGCGAGTTGGGCCCCACAGCATCTTGCTTCCAGCTCTTTGCGAAGCTAAGAAACAACTCGCTCTGCACAGTGCTCTTACAGCCTACCGGGAACATGTCTTCCAAAGGCCTGTGAAACGCAGTTTCTTTGCAGGCCTGATCTGGCTGAAGTAGGACTTCTGCTCTGGGTGTGCTACTTTGCCCTAGAGCTGAAAGGCACAACGTGCAGGCTTCTTTCCAAAGGGCGAGTTCGGCCCCACAGCATCTTGCTTCCAGCTCTTTGGGAAGCTAAGAAACAACTCGCTCTGCACAGTGCTCTTACAGCCTACCGGGAACATGTCTTCCAAAGGCCTGTGAAACGCAGTTTCTTTGCAGGCCTGATCTGGCTGAAGTAGGACTTCTGCTCTGGGTGTGCTACTTTGCCCTAGAGCTGAAAGGCACAACGTGCAGGCTTCTTTCCAAAGGGCGAGTTGGGCCCCACAGCATCTTGCTTCCAGCTCTTTGGGAAGCTAAGAAACAACTCGCTCTGCACAGTGCTCTTACAGCCTATTGGGAACATGTCTTCCAAAAGCCTGTGAAACGCAGTTTCTGTGCAGGCCTGATCTGGCTGAAGTAAGACTTCTGCTCTGCGTGTTATACTTTGCCCTAGAGCTGAAAGGCACAACGTGCAGGCTTCTTTCCAAAGGGCGAGTTGGGCCCCACAGCATCTTGCTTCCAGCTCTTTGGGAAGCTAAGAAACAACTCGCTCTGCACAGTGCTCTTACAGCCTACGGGGAACATCTCTTCCAAAGGCCTGTGAAACGCAGTTTCTTTGCAGGCCTGATCTGGCTGAAGTAGGACTTCTGCTCTGGGTGTGCTACTTTGCCCTAGAGCTGAAAGGCACAACGTGCAGGCTTCTTTCCAAAGGCGAGTTGGGCCCCACAGCATCTTGCTTCCAGCTCTTTGCGAAGCTAAGAAACAACTCGCTCTGCACAGTGCTCTTACAGCCTACCGGGAACATGTCTTCCAAAGGCCTGTGAAACGCAGTTTCTTTGCAGGCCTGATCTGGCTGAAGTAGGACTTCTGCTCTGGGTGTGCTACTTTGCCCTAGAGCTGAAAGGCACAACGTGCAGGCTTCTTTCCAAAGGGCGATTTGGGCCCCACAGCATCTTGCTTCCAGCTCTTTGGGAAGCTAAGAAACAACTCGCTCTGCACAGTGCTCTTACAGCCTACCGGGAACATATCTTCCAAAGGCCTGTGAAACCCAGTTTCTTTGCAGGCCTGATCTGGCTGAAGTAGGACTTCTGCTCTGGGTGTGCTACTTTGCCCTAGAGCTGAAAGGCACAACGTGCAGGCTTCTTTCCAAAGGGCGAGTTCGGCCCCACAGCATCTTGCTTCCAGCTCTTTGGGAAGCTAAGAAACAACTCGCTCTGCACAGTGCTCTTACAGCCTACCGGGAACATGTCTTCCAAAGGCCTGTGAAACGCAGTTTCTTTGTAGGCCTCATCTGGCTGAAGTAGGACTTCTGCTCTGGGTGTGCTACTTTGCCCTAGAGCTGAAAGGCACAACGTGCAGGCTTCTTTCCAAAGGGCGAGTTGGGCCCCACAGCATCTTGCTTCCAGCTCTTTGCGAAGCTAAGAAACAACTCGCTCTGCACAGTGCTCTTACAGCCTAGTGGGAACATCTCTTCCAAAGGCCTGTGAAACGCAGTTTCTTTGCAGGCCTGATCTGGCTGAAGTAGGACTTCTGCTCTGGGTGTGCTACTTTGCCCTAGAGCTGAAAGGCACAACGTGCAGGCTTCTTTCCAAAGGGCGAGTTGGGCCCCACAGCATCTTGCTTCCAGCTCTTTGCGAAGCTAAGAAACAACTCGCTCTGCACAGTGCTCTTACAGCCTACCGGGAACATGTCTTCCAAAGGCCTGTGAAACGCAGTTTCTTTGCAGGCCTGATCTGGCTGAAGTAGGACTTCTGCTCTGGGTGTGCTACTTTGCCCTAGAGCTGAAAGGCACAACGTGCAGGCTTCTTTCCAAAGGGCGAGTTGGGCCCCACAGCATCTTGCTTCCAGCTCTTTGGGAAGCTAAGAAACAACTCGCTCTGCACAGTGCTCTTACAGCCTACCGGGAACATGTCTTCCAAAGGCCTGTGAAACGCAGTTTCTTTGCAGGCCTGATCTGGCTGAAGTAGGACTTCTGCTCTGGGTGTGCTACTTTGCCCTGGAGCTGAAAGGCACAACGTGCAGGCTTCTTTCCAAAGGGCGAGTTGGGCCCCACAGCATCTTGCTTCCAGCTCTTTGGGAAGCTAAGAAACAACTCGCTCTGCACAGTGCTCTTACAGCCTACCGGGAACATGTCTTCCAAAGGCCTGTGAAACGCAGTTTCTTTGCAGGCCTGATCTGGCTGAAGTAGGACTTCTGCTCTGGGTGTGCTACTTTGCCCTAGAGCTGAAAGGCACAACGTGCAGGCTTCTTTCCAAAGGGCGAGTTGGGCCCCACAGCATCTTGCTTCCAGCTCTTTGGGAAGCTAAGAAACAACTCGCTCTGCACAGTGCTCTTACAGCCTACTGGGAACATCTCTTCCAAAGGCCTGTGAAACGCAGTTTCTTTGCAGGCCTGATCTGGCTGAAGTAGGACTTCTGCTCTGGGTGTGCTACTTTGCCCTAGAGCTGAAAGGCACAACGTGCAGGCTTCTTTCCAAAGGGCGAGTTGGGCCCCACAGCATCTTGCTTCCAGCTCTTTGCGAAGCTAAGAAACAACTCGCTCTGCACAGTGCTCTTACAGCCTACCGGGAACATGTCTTCCAAAGGCCTGTGAAACGCAGTTTCTTTGCAGGCCTGATCTGGCTGAAGTAGGACTTCTGCTCTGGGTGTGCTACTTTGCCCTAGAGCTGAAAGGCACAACGTGCAGGCTTCTTTCCAAAGGGCGAGTTGGGCCCCACAGCATCTTGCTTCCAGCTCTTTGGGAAGCTAAGAAACAACTCGCTCTGCACAGTGCTCTTACAGCCTATTGGGAACATGTCTTCCAAAAGCCTGTGAAACGCAGTTTCTGTGCAGGCCTGATCTGGCTGAAGTAAGACTTCTGCTCTGCGTGTTATACTTTGCCCTAGAGCTGAAAGGCACAACGTGCAGGCTTCTTTCCAAAGGGCGAGTTGGGCCCCACAGCATCTTGCTTCCAGCTCTTTGGGAAGCTAAGAAACAACTCGCTCTGCACAGTGCTCTTACAGCCTACGGGGAACATCTCTTCCAAAGGCCTGTGAAACGCAGTTTCTTTGCAGGCCTGATCTGGCTGAAGTAGGACTTCTGCTCTGGGTGTGCTACTTTGCCCTAGAGCTGAAAGGCACAACGTGCAGGCTTCTTTCCAAAGGCGAGTTGGGCCCCACAGCATCTTGCTTCCAGCTCTTTGCGAAGCTAAGAAACAACTCGCTCTGCACAGTGCTCTTACAGCCTACCGGGAACATGTCTTCCAAAGGCCTGTGAAACGCAGTTTCTTTGCAGGCCTGATCTGGCTGAAGTAGGACTTCTGCTCTGGGTGTGCTACTTTGCCCTAGAGCTGAAAGGCACAACGTGCAGGCTTCTTTCCAAAGGGCGATTTGGGCCCCACAGCATCTTGCTTCCAGCTCTTTGGGAAGCTAAGAAACAACTCGCTCTGCACAGTGCTCTTACAGCCTACCGGGAACATATCTTCCAAAGGCCTGTGAAACCCAGTTTCTTTGCAGGCCTGATCTGGCTGAAGTAGGACTTCTGCTCTGGGTGTGCTACTTTGCCCTAGAGCTGAAAGGCACAACGTGCAGGCTTCTTTCCAAAGGGCGAGTTCGGCCCCACAGCATCTTGCTTCCAGCTCTTTGGGAAGCTAAGAAACAACTCGCTCTGCACAGTGCTCTTACAGCCTACCGGGAACATGTCTTCCAAAGGCCTGTGAAACGCAGTTTCTTTGTAGGCCTCATCTGGCTGAAGTAGGACTTCTGCTCTGGGTGTGCTACTTTGCCCTAGAGCTGAAAGGCACAACGTGCAGGCTTCTTTCCAAAGGGCGAGTTGGGCCCCACAGCATCTTGCTTCCAGCTCTTTGCGAAGCTAAGAAACAACTCGCTCTGCACAGTGCTCTTACAGCCTAGTGGGAACATCTCTTCCAAAGGCCTGTGAAACGCAGTTTCTTTGCAGGCCTGATCTGGCTGAAGTAGGACTTCTGCTCTGGGTGTGCTACTTTGCCCTAGAGCTGAAAGGCACAACGTGCAGGCTTCTTTCCAAAGGGCGAGTTGGGCCCCACAGCATCTTGCTTCCAGCTCTTTGCGAAGCTAAGAAACAACTCGCTCTGCACAGTGCTCTTACAGCCTACCGGGAACATGTCTTCCAAAGGCCTGTGAAACGCAGTTTCTTTGCAGGCCTGATCTGGCTGAAGTAGGACTTCTGCTCTGGGTGTGCTACTTTGCCCTAGAGCTGAAAGGCACAACGTGCAGGCTTCTTTCCAAAGGGCGAGTTGGGCCCCACAGCATCTTGCTTCCAGCTCTTTGGGAAGCTAAGAAACAACTCGCTCTGCACAGTGCTCTTACAGCCTACCGGGAACATGTCTTCCAAAGGCCTGTGAAACGCAGTTTCTTTGCAGGCCTGATCTGGCTGAAGTAGGACTTCTGCTCTGGGTGTGCTACTTTGCCCTGGAGCTGAAAGGCACAACGTGCAGGCTTCTTTCCAAAGGGCGAGTTGGGCCCCACAGCATCTTGCTTCCAGCTCTTTGGGAAGCTAAGAAACAACTCGCTCTGCACAGTGCTCTTACAGCCTAACGGGAACATGTCTTCCAAAGGCCTGTGAAACGCAGTTTCTTTGCAGGCCTGATCTGGCTGAAGTAGGACTTCTGCTCTGGGTGTGCTACTTTGCCCTAGAGCTGAAAGGCACAACGTGCAGGCTTCTTTCCAAAGGGCGAGTTGGGCCCCACAGCATCTTGCTTCCAGCTCTTTGGGAAGCTAAGAAACAACTCGCTCTGCACAGTGCTCTTACAGCCTACTGGGAACATCTCTTCCAAAGGCCTGTGAAACGCAGTTTCTTTGCAGGCCTGATCTGGCTGAAGTAGGACTTCTGCTCTGGGTGTGCTACTTTGCCCTAGAGCTGAAAGGCACAACGTGCAGGCTTCTTTCCAAAGGGCGAGTTGGGCCCCACAGCATCTTGCTTCCAGCTCTTTGCGAAGCTAAGAAACAACTCGCTCTGCACAGTGCTCTTACAGCCTAGTGGGAACATCTCTTCCAAAGGCCTGTGAAACGCAGTTTCTTTGCAGGCCTGATCTGGCTGAAGTAGGACTTCTGCTCTGGGTGTGCTACTTTGCCCTAGAGCTGAAAGGCACAACGTGCAGGCTTCTTTCCAAAGGGCGAGTTGGGCCCCACAGCATCTTGCTTCCAGCTCTTTGCGAAGCTAAGAAACAACTCGCTCTGCACAGTGCTCTTACAGCCTACCGGGAACATGTCTTCCAAAGGCCTGTGAAACGCAGTTTCTTTGCAGGCCTGATCTGGCTGAAGTAGGACTTCTGCTCTGGGTGTGCTACTTTGCCCTAGAGCTGAAAGGCACAACGTGCAGGCTTCTTTCCAAAGGGCGAGTTCGGCCCCACAGCATCTTGCTTCCAGCTCTTTGGGAAGCTAAGAAACAACTCGCTCTGCACAGTGCTCTTACAGCCTACCGGAACATCTCTTCCAAAGGCCTGTGAAACGCAGTTTCTTTGCAGGCCTGATCTGGCTGAAGTAGGACTTCTGCTCTGGGTGTGCTACTTTGCCCTAGAGCTGAAAGGCACAACGTGCAGGCTTCTTTCCAAAGGGCGAGTTGGGCCCCACAGCATCTTGCTTCCAGCTCTTTGGGAAGCTAAGAAACAACTCGCTCTGCACAGTGCTCTTACAGCCTACCGGGAACATGTCTTCCAAAGGCCTGTGAAACGCAGTTTCTTTGCAGGCCTGATCTGGCCGAAGTAGGACTTCTGCTCTGGGTGTGCTACTTTGCCCTAGAGCTGAAAGGCACAACGTGCAGGCTTCTTTCCAAAGGGCGAGTTGGGCCCCACAGCATCTTGCTTCCAGCTCTTAGGGAAGCTAAGAAACAACTCGCTCTGCACAGTGCTCTTACAGCCTACCGGGAACATGTCTTCCAAAGGCCTGTGAAACGCAGTTTCTTTGCAGGCCTGATCTGGCTGAAGTAGGACTTCTGCTCTGGGTGTGCTACTTTGCCCTAGAGCTGAAAGGCAGAACGTGCAGGCTTCTTTCCAAAGGGCGAGTTGGGCCCCACAGCATCTTGCTTCCAGCTCTTTGGGAAGCTAAGAAACAACTCGCTCTGCACAGTTCTCTTACAGCCTATTGGGAACATGTCTTCCAAAAGCCTGTGAAACGCAGTTTCTGTGCAGGCCTGATCTGGCTGAAGTAAGACTTCTGCTCTGCGTGTTCTACTTTGCCCTAGAGCTGAAAGGCACAACGTGCAGGCTTCTTTCCAAAGGGCGAGTTGGGCCCCACAGCATCTTGCTTCCAGCTCTTTGGGAAGCTAAGAAACAACTCGCTCTGCACAGTGCTCTTACAGCCTACGGGGAACATCTCTTCCAAAGGCCTGTGAAACGCAGTTTCTTTGCAGGCCTGATCTGGCTGAAGTAGGACTTCTGCTCTGGGTGTGCTACTTTGCCCTAGAGCTGAAAGGCACAACGTGCAGGCTTCTTTCCAAAGGCGAGTTGGGCCCCACAGCATCTTGCTTCCAGCTCTTTGCGAAGCTAAGAAACAACTCGCTCTGCACAGTGCTCTTACAGCCTACCGGGAACATGTCTTCCAAAGGCCTGTGAAACGCAGTTTCTTTGCAGGCCTGATCTGGCTGAAGTAGGACTTCTGCTCTGGGTGTGCTACTTTGCCCTAGAGCTGAAAGGCACAACGTGCAGGCTTCTTTCCAAAGGGCGAGTTGGGCCCCACAGCATCTTGCTTCCAGCTCTTTGGGAAGCTAAGAAACAACTCGCTCTGCACAGTGCTCTTACAGCCTACCGGGAACATGTCTTCCAAAGGCCTGTGAAACCCAGTTTCTTTGCAGGCCTGATCTGGCTGAAGTAGGACTTCTGCTCTGGGTGTGCTACTTTGCCCTAGAGCTGAAAGGCACAACGTGCAGGCTTCTTTCCAAAGGGCGAGTTCGGCCCCACAGCATCTTGCTTCCAGCTCTTTGGGAAGCTAAGAAACAACTCGCTCTGCACAGTGCTCTTACAGCCTACCGGGAACATGTCTTCCAAAGGCCTGTGAAACGCAGTTTCTTTGTAGGCCTCATCTGGCTGAAGTAGGACTTCTGCTCTGGGTGTGCTACTTTGCCCTAGAGCTGAAAGGCACAACGTGCAGGCTTCTTTCCAAAGGGCGAGTTGGGCCCCACAGCATCTTGCTTCCAGCTCTTTGGGAAGCTAAGAAACAACTCGCTCTGCACAGTGCTCTTACAGCCTACCGGGAACATCTCTTCCAAAGGCCTGTGAAACGCAGTTTCTTTGCAGGCCTGATCTGGCTGAAGTAGGACTTCTGCTCTGGGTGTGCTACTTTGCCCTAGAGCTGAAAGGCACAACGTGCAGGCTTCTTTCCAAAGGGCGAGTTGGGCCCCACAGCATCTTGCTTCCAGCTCTTTGCGAAGCTAAGAAACAACTCGCTCTGCACAGTGCTCTTACAGCCTACCGGGAACATGTCTTCCAAAGGCCTGTGAAACGCAGTTTCTTTGCAGGCCTGATCTACCTGAAGTAGGACTTCTGCTCTGGGTGTGCTACTTTGCCCTAGAGCTGAAAGGCACAACGTGCAGGCTTCTTTCCAAAGGGCGAGTTGGGCCCCACAGCATCTTGCTTCCAGCTCTTTGCGAAGCTAAGAAACAACTCGCTCTGCACAGTGCTCTTACAGCCTACCGGGAACATGTCTTCCAAAGGCCTGTGAAACGCAGTTTCTTTGCAGGCCTGATCTGGCTGAAGTAGGACTTCTGCTCTGGGTGTGCTACTTTGCCCTAGAGCTGAAAGGCACAACGTGCAGGCTTCTTTCCAAAGGGCGAGTTGGGCCCCACAGCATCTTGCTTCCAGCTCTTTGGGAAGCTAAGAAACAACTCGCTCTGCACAGTGCTCTTACAGCCTACCCGGAACATCTCTTCCAAAGGCCTGTGAAACGCAGTTTCTTTGCAGGCCTGATCTGGCTGAAGTAGGACTTCTGCTCTGGGTGTGCTACTTTGCCCTAGAGCTGAAAGGCACAACGTGCAGGCTTCTTTCCAAAGGGCGAGTTGGGCCCCACAGCATCTTGCTTCCAGCTCTTTGGGAAGCTAAGAAACAACTCGCTCTGCACAGTGCTCTTACAGCCTACCGGGAACATGTCTTCCAAAGGCCTGTGAAACGCAGTTTCTTTGCAGGCCTGATCTGGCCGAAGTAGGACTTCTGCTCTGGGTGTGCTACTTTGCCCTAGAGCTGAAAGGCACAACGTGCAGGCTTCTTTCCAAAGGGCGAGTTGGGCCCCACAGCATCTTGCTTCCAGCTCTTTGGGAAGCTAAGAAACAACTCGCTCTGCACAGTGCTCTTACAGCCTATTGGGAACATGTCTTCCAAAAGCCTGTGAAACGCAGTTTCTGTGCAGGCCTGATCTGGCTGAAGTAAGACTTCTGCTCTGCGTGTTCTACTTTGCCCTAGAGCTGAAAGGCACAACGTGCAGGCTTCTTTCCAAAGGGCGAGTTGGGCCCCACAGCATCTTGCTTCCAGCTCTTTGGGAAGCTAAGAAACAACTCGCTCTGCACAGTGCTCTTACAGCCTACGGGGAACATCTCTTCCAAAGGCCTGTGAAACGCAGTTTCTTTGCAGGCCTGATCTGGCTGAAGTAGGACTTCTGCTCTGGGTGTGCTACTTTGCCCTAGAGCTGAAAGGCACAACGTGCAGGCTTCTTTCCAAAGGCGAGTTGGGCCCCACAGCATCTTGCTTCCAGCTCTTTGCGAAGCTAAGAAACAACTCGCTCTGCACAGTGCTCTTACAGCCTACCGGGAACATGTCTTCCAAAGGCCTGTGAAACGCAGTTTCTTTGCAGGCCTGATCTGGCTGAAGTAGGACTTCTGCTCTGGGTGTGCTACTTTGCCCTAGAGCTGAAAGGCACAACGTGCAGGCTTCTTTCCAAAGGGCGATTTGGGCCCCACAGCATCTTGCTTCCAGCTCTTTGGGAAGCTAAGAAACAACTCGCTCTGCACAGTGCTCTTACAGCCTACCGGGAACATATCTTCCAAAGGCCTGTGAAACCCAGTTTCTTTGCAGGCCTGATCTGGCTGAAGTAGGACTTCTGCTCTGGGTGTGCTACTTTGCCCTAGAGCTGAAAGGCACAACGTGCAGGCTTCTTTCCAAAGGGCGAGTTCGGCCCCACAGCATCTTTCTTCCAGCTCTTTGGGAAGCTAAGAAACAACTCGCTCTGCACAGTGCTCTTACAGCCTACCGGGAACATGTCTTCCAAAGGCCTGTGAAACGCAGTTTCTTTGTAGGCCTCATCTGGCTGAAGTAGGACTTCTGCTCTGGGTGTGCTACTTTGCCCTAGAGCTGAAAGGCACAACGTGCAGGCTTCTTTCCAAAGGGCGAGTTGGGCCCCACAGCATCTTGCTTCCAGCTCTTTGGGAAGCTAAGAAACAACTCGCTCTGCACAGTGCTCTTACAGCCTACCGGGAACATCTCTTCCAAAGGCCTGTGAAACGCAGTTTCTTTGCAGGCCTGATCTGGCTGAAGTAGGACTTCTGCTCTGGGTGTGCTACTTTGCCCTAGAGCTGAAAGGCACAACGTGCAGGCTTCTTTCCAAAGGGCGAGTTGGGCCCCACAGCATCTTGCTTCCAGCTCTTTGCGAAGCTAAGAAACAACTCGCTCTGCACAGTGCTCTTACAGCCTACCGGGAACATGTCTTCCAAAGGCCTGTGAAACGCAGTTTCTTTGCAGGCCTGATCTGGCTGAAGTAGGACTTCTGCTCTGGGTGTGCTACTTTGCCCTAGAGCTGAAAGGCACAACGTGCAGGCTTCTTTCCAAAGGGCGAGTTGGGCCCCACAGCATCTTGCTTCCAGCACTTTGGGAAGCTAAGAAACAACTCGCTCTGCACAGTGCTCTTACAGCCTACCGGGAACATGTCTTCCAAAGGCCTGTGAAACGCAGTTTCTTTGCAGGCCTGATCTGGCTGAAGTAGGACTTCTGCTCTGGGTGTGCTACTTTGCCCTAGAGCTGAAAGGCACAACGTGCAGGCTTCTTTCCAAAGGGCGAGTTGGGCCCCACAGCATCTTGCTTCCAGCTCTTTGGGAAGCTAAGAAACAACTCGCTCTGCACAGTGCTCTTACAGCCTAACGGGAACATGTCTTCCAAAGGCCTGTGAAACGCAGTTTCTTTGCAGGCCTGATCTGGCTGAAGTAGGACTTCTGCTCTGGGTGTGCTACTTTGCCCTAGAGCTGAAAGGCACAACGTGCAGGCTTCTTTCCAAAGGGCGAGTTGGGCCCCACAGCATCTTGCTTCCAGCTCTTTGGGAAGCTAAGAAACAACTCGCTCTGCACAGTGCTCTTACAGCCTAGTGGGAACATCTCTTCCAAAGGCCTGTGAAACGCAGTTTCTTTGCAGGCCTGATCTGGCTGAAGTAGGACTTCTGCTCTGGGTGTGCTACTTTGCCCTAGAGCTGAAAGGCACAACGTGCAGGCTTCTTTCCAAAGGGCGAGTTGGGCCCCACAGCATCTTGCTTCCAGCTCTTTGCGAAGCTAAGAAACAACTCGCTCTGCACAGTGCTCTTACAGCCTACCGGGAACATGTCTTCCAAAGGCCTGTGAAACGCAGTTTCTTTGCAGGCCTGATCTGGCTGAAGTAGGACTTCTGCTCTGGGTGTGCTACTTTGCCCTAGAGCTGAAAGGCACAACGTGCAGGCTTCTTTCCAAAGGGCGAGTTCGGCCCCACAGCATCTTGCTTCCAGCTCTTTGGGAAGCTAAGAAACAACTCGCTCTGCACAGTGCTCTTACAGCCTACCAGGAACATCTCTTCCAAAGGCCTGTGAAACGCAGTTTCTTTGCAGGCCTGATCTGGCTGAAGTAGGACTTCTGCTCTGGGTGTGCTACTTTGCCCTAGAGCTGAAAGGCACAACGTGCAGGCTTCTTTCCAAAGGGCGAGTTGGGCCCCACAGCATCTTGCTTCCAGCTCTTTGGGAAGCTAAGAAACAACTCGCTCTGCACAGTGCTCTTACAGCCTACCGGGAACATGTCTTCCAAAGGCCTGTGAAACGCAGTTTCTTTGCAGGCCTGATCTGGCCGAAGTAGGACTTCTGCTCTGGGTGTGCTACTTTGCCCTAGAGCTGAAAGGCACAACGTGCAGGCTTCTTTCCAAAGGGCGAGTTGGGCCCCACAGCATCTTGCTTCCAGCTCTTAGGGAAGCTAAGAAACAACTCGCTCTGCACAGTGCTCTTACAGCCTACCGGGAACATGTCTTCCAAAGGCCTGTGAAACGCAGTTTCTTTGCAGGCCTGATCTGGCTGAAGTAGGACTTCTGCTCTGGGTGTGCTACTTTGCCCTAGAGCTGAAAGGCAGAACGTGCAGGCTTCTTTCCAAAGGGCGAGTTGGGCCCCACAGCATCTTGCTTCCAGCTCTTTGGGAAGCTAAGAAACAACTCGCTCTGCACAGTGCTCTTACAGCCTATTGGGAACATGTCTTCCAAAAGCCTGTGAAACGCAGTTTCTCTGCAGGCCTGATCTGGCTGAAGTAAGACTTCTGCTCTGCGTGTTCTACTTTGCCCTAGAGCTGAAAGGCACAACGTGCAGGCTTCTTTCCAAAGGGCGAGTTGGGCCCCACAGCATCTTGCTTCCAGCTCTTTGGGAAGCTAAGAAACAACTCGCTCTGCACAGTGCTCTTACAGCCTACGGGGAACATCTCTTCCAAAGGCCTGTGAAACGCAGTTTCTTTGCAGGCCTGATCTGACTGAAGTAGGACTTCTGCTCTGGGTGTGCTACTTTGCCCTAGAGCTGAAAGGCACAACGTGCAGGCTTCTTTCCAAAGGCGAGTTGGGCCCCACAGCATCTTGCTTCCAGCTCTTTGCGAAGCTAAGAAACAACTCGCTCTGCACAGTGCTCTTACAGCCTACCGGGAACATGTCTTCCAAAGGCCTGTGAAACGCAGTTTCTTTGCAGGCCTGATCTGGCTGAAGTAGGACTTCTGCTCTGGGTGTGCTACTTTGCCCTAGAGCTGAAAGGCACAACGTGCAGGCTTCTTTCCAAAGGGCGAGTTGGGCCCCACAGCATCTTGCTTCCAGCTCTTTGGGAAGCTAAGAAACAACTCGCTCTGCACAGTGCTCTTACAGCCTACCGGGAACATGTCTTCCAAAGGCCTGTGAAACGCAGTTTCTTTGCAGGCCTGATCTGGCTGAAGTAGGACTTCTGCTCTGGGTGTGCTACTTTGCCCTAGAGCTGAAAGGAACAACGTGCAGGCTTCTTTCCAAAGGGCGAGTTGGGCCCCACAGCATCTTGCTTCCAGCTCTTTGGGAAGCTAAGAAACAACTCGCTCTGCACAGTGCTCTTACAGCCTAGTGGGAACATCTCTTCCAAAGGCCTGTGAAACGCAGTTTCTTTGCAGGCCTGATCTGGCTGAAGTAGGACTTCTGCTCTGGGTGTGCTACTTTGCCCTAGAGCTGAAAGGCACAACGTGCAGGCTTCTTTCCAAAGGGCGAGTTGGGCCCCACAGCATCTTGCTTCCAGCTCTTTGGGAAGCTAAGAAACAACTCGCTCTGCACAGTGCTCTTACAGCCTAGTGGGAACATCTCTTCCAAAGGCCTGTGAAACGCAGTTTCTTTGCAGGCCTGATCTGGCTGAAGTAGGACTTCTGCTCTGGGTGTGCTACTTTGCCCTAGAGCTGAAAGGCACAACGTGCAGGCTTCTTTCCAAAGGGCGAGTTGGGCCCCACAGCATCTTGCTTCCAGCTCTTTGCGAAGCTAAGAAACAACTCGCTCTGCACAGTGCTCTTACAGCCTACGGGGAACATGTCTTCCAAAGGCCTGTGAAACGCAGTTTCTTTGCAGGCCTGATCTGGCTGAAGTAGGACTTCTGCTCTGGGTGTGCTACTTTGCCCTAGAGCTGAAAGGCACAACGTGCAGGCTTCTTTCCAAAGGGCGAGTTCGGCCCCACAGCATCTTGCTTCCAGCTCTTTGGGAAGCTAAGAAACAACTCGCTCTGCACAGTGCTCTTACAGCCTACCCGGAACTTCTCTTCCAAAGGCCTGTGAAACGCAGTTTCTTTGCAGGCCTGATCTGGCTGAAGTAGGACTTCTGCTCTGGGTGTGCTACTTTGCCCTAGAGCTGAAAGGCACAACGTGCAGGCTTCTTTCCAAAGGGCGAGTTGGGCCCCACAGCATCTTGCTTCCAGCTCTTTGGGAAGCTAAGAAACAACTCGCTCTGCACAGTGCTCTTACAGCCTACCGGGAACATGTCTTCCAAAGGCCTGTGAAACGCAGTTTCTTTGCAGGCCTGATCTGGCTGAAGTAGGACTTCTGCTCTGGGTGTGCTACTTTGCCCTAGAGCTGAAAGGCACAACGTGCAGGCTTCTTTCCAAAGGGCGAGTTGGGCCCCACAGCATCTTGCTTCCAGCTCTTTGGGAAGCTAAGAAACAACTCGCTCTGCACAGTGCTCTTACAGCCTACCGGGAACATGTCTTCCAAAGGCCTGTGAAACGCAGTTTCTTTGCAGGCCTGATCTGGCTGAAGTAGGACTTCTGCTCTGGGTGTGCTACTTTGCCTTAGAGCTGAAAGGCACAACGTGCAGGCTTCTTTCCAAAGGGCGAGTTGGGCCCCACAGCATCTTGCTTCCAGCTCTTTGGGAAGCTAAGAAACAACTCGCTCTGCACAGTGCTCTTACAGCCTACCGGGAACATGTCTTCCAAAGGCCTGTGAAACGCAGTTTCTTTGCAGGCCTGATCTGGCTGAAGTAGGACTTCTGCTCTGGGTGTGCTACTTTGCCCTAGAGCTGAAAGGCACAACGTGCAGGCTTCTTTCCAAAGGGCGAGTTGGGCCCCACAGCATCTTGCTTCCAGCTCTTTGGGAAGCTAAGAAACAACTCGCTCTGCACAGTGCTCTTACAGCCTATTGGGAACATGTCTTCCAAAGGCCTGTGAAACGCAGTTTCTGTGCAGGCCTGATCTGGCTGAAGTAAGACTTCTGCTCTGGGTGTGCTACTTTGCCCTAGAGCTGAAAGGCACAACGTGCAGGCTTCTTTCCAAAGGGCGAGTTGGGCCCCACAGCATCTTGCTTCCAGCTCTTTGGGAAGCTAAGAAACAACTCGCTCTGCACAGTGCTCTTACTGCCTACGGGGAAAATCTCTTCCAAAGGCCTGTGAAACGCAGTTTCTTTGCAGGCCTGATCTGGCTGAAGTAGGACTTCTGCTCTGGGTGTGCTACTTTGCCCTAGAGCTGAAAGGCACAACGTGCAGGCTTCTTTCCAAAGGGCGAGTTGGGCCCCACAGCATCTTGCTTCCAGCTCTTTGGGAAGCTAAGAAACAACTCGCTCTGCACAGTGCTCTTACAGCCTACCGGGAACATGTCTTCCAAAGGCCTGTGAAACGCAGTTTCTTTGCAGGCCTGATCTGGCTGAAGTAGGACTTCTGCTCTGGGTGTGCTACTTTGCCCTAGAGCTGAAAGGCACAACGTGCAGGCTTCTTTCCAAAGGGCGAGTTCGGCCCCACAGCATCTTGCTTCCAGCTCTTTGGGAAGCTAAGAAACAACTCGCTCTGCACAGTGCTCTTACAGCCTACCGGGAACATGTCTTCCAAAGGCCTGTGAAACGCAGTTTCTTTGCAGGCCTGATCTGGCTGAAGTAGGACTTCTGCTCTGGGTGTGCTACTTTGCCCTAGAGCTGAAAGGCACAACGTGCAGGCTTCTTTCCAAAGGGCGAGTTGGGCCCCACAGCATCTTGCTTCCAGCTCTTTGGGAAGCTAAGAAACAACTCGCTCTGCACAGTGCTCTTACAGCCTACCGGGAACATCTCTTCCAAAGGCCTGTGAAACGCAGTTTCTTTGCAGGCCTGATCTGGCTGAAGTAGGACTTCTGCTCTGGGTGTGCTACTTTGCCCTAGAGCTGAAAGGCACAACGTGCAGGCTTCTTTCCAAAGGGCGAGTTGGGCCCCACAGCATCTTGCTTCCAGCTCTTTGGGAAGCTAAGAAACAACTCGCTCTGCACAGTGCTCTTACAGCCTAGAGGGAACATCTCTTCCAAAGGCCTGTGAAACGCAGTTTCTTTGCAGGCCTGATCTGGCTGAAGTAGGACTTCTGCTCTGGGTGTGCTACTTTGCCTAGAGCTGAAAGGCACAACGTGCAGGCTTCTTTCCAAAGGGCGAGTTGGGCCCCACAGCATCTTGCTTCCAGCTCTTTGCGAAGCTAAGAAACAACTCGCTCTGCACAGTGCTCTTACAGCCTACCGGGAACATGTCTTCCAAAGGCCTGTGAAACGCAGTTTCTTTGCAGGCCTGATCTGGCTGAAGTAGGACTTCTGCTCTGGGTGTGCTACTTTGCCCTAGAGCTGAAAGGCACAACGTGCAGGCTTCTTTCCAAAGGGCGAGTTGGGCCCCACAGCATCTTGCTTCCAGCTCTTTGCGAAGCTAAGAAACAACTCGCTCTGCACAGTGCTCTTACAGCCTACCGGGAACATGTCTTCCAAAGGCCTGTGAAACGCAGTTTCTTTGCAGGCCTGATCTGGCTGAAGTAGGACTTCTGCTCTGGGTGTGCTACTTTGCCCTAGAGCTGAAAGGCACAACGTGCAGGCTTCTTTCCAAAGGGCGAGTTGGGCCCCACAGCATCTTGCTTCCAGCTCTTTGGGAAGCTAAGAAACAACTCGCTCTGCACAGTGCTCTTACAGCCTACCGGGAACATGTCTTCCAAAGGCCTGTGAAACGCAGTTTCTTTGCAGGCCTGATCTGGCTGAAGTAGGACTTCTGCTCTGGGTGTGCTACTTTGCCCTAGAGCTGAAAGGCACAACGTGCAGGCTTCTTTCCAAAGGGCGAGTTGGGCCCCACAGCATCTTGCTTCCAGCTCTTTGGGAAGCTAAGAAACAACTCGCTCTGCACAGTGCTCTTAAAGCCTAGTGGGACCATCTCTTCCAAAGGCCTGTGAAACGCAGTTTCTTTGCAGGCCTGATCTGGCTGAAGTAGGACTTCTGCTCTGGGTGTGCTACTTTGCCCTAGAGCTGAAAGGCACAACGTGCAGGCTTCTTTCCAAAGGGCGAGTTGGGCCCCACAGCATCTTGCTTCCAGCTCTTTGGGAAGCTAAGAAACAACTCGCTCTGCACAGTGCTCTTACAGCCTACGGGGAACATGTCTTCCAAAGGCCTGTGAAACGCAGTTTCTTTGCAGGCCTGATCTGGCTGAAGTAGGACTTCTGCTCTGGGTGTGCTACTTTGCCCTAGAGCTGAAAGGCACAACGTGCAGGCTTCTTTCCAAAGGGCGAGTTGGGCCCCACAGCATCTTGCTTCCAGCTCTTTGGGAAGCTAAGAAACAACTCGCTCTGCACAGTGCTCTTAAAGCCTAGTGGGACCATCTCTTCCAAAGGCCTGTGAAACGCAGTTTCTTTGCAGGCCTGATCTGGCTGAAGTAGGACTTCTGCTCTGGGTGTGCTACTTTGCCCTAGAGCTGAAAGGCACAACGTGCAGGCTTCTTTCCAAAGGGCGAGTTGGGCCCCACAGCATCTTGCTTCCAGCTCTTTGGGAAGCTAAGAAACAACTCGCTCTGCACAGTGCTCTTACAGCCTACGGGGAACATGTCTTCCAAAGGCCTGTGAAACGCAGTTTCTTTGCAGGCCTGATCTGGCTGAAGTAGGACTTCTGCTCTGGGTGTGCTACTTTGCCCTAGAGCTGAAAGGCACAACGTGCAGGCTTCTTTCCAAAGGGCGAGTTGGGCCCCACAGCATCTTGCTTCCAGCTCTTTGGGAAGCTAAGAAACAACTCGCTCTGCACTGTGCTCTTACAGCCTACCGGGAACATGTCTTCCAAAGGCCTGTGAAACGCAGTTTCTTTGCAGGCCTGATCTGGCTGAAGTAGGACTTCTGCTCTGGGTGTGCTACTTTGCCCTAGAGCTGAAAGGCACAACGTGCGGGCTTCTTTCCAAAGGGCGAGTTGGGCCCCACAGCATCTTGCTTCCAGCTCTTTGGGAAGCTAAGAAACAACTCGCTCTGCACAGTGCTCTTACAGCCTACGGGGAACATGTCTTCCAAAGGCCTGTGAAACGCAGTTTCTTTGCAGGCCTGATCTGGCTGAAGTAGGACTTCTGCTCTGGGTGTGCTACTTTGCCCTAGAGCTGAAAGGCACAACGTGCAGGCTTCTTTCCAAAGGGCGAGTTGGGCCCCACAGCATCTTGCTTCCAGCTCTTTGGGAAGCTAAGAAACAACTCGCTCTGCACAGTGCTCTTACAGCCTACCGGGAACATCTCTTCCAAAGGCCTGTGAAATGCAGTTTCTTTGCAGGCCTGATCTGGCTGAAGTAGGACTTCTGCTCTGGGTGTGCTACTTTGCCCTAGAGCTGAAAGGCACAACGTGCAGGCTTCTTTCCAAAGGGCGAGTTGGGCCCCACAGCATCTTGCTTCCAGCTCTTTGGGAAGCTAAGAAACAACTCGCTCTGCACAGTGCTCTTACAGCCTACCAGGAACATGTCTTCCAAAGGCCTGTGAAACGCAGTTTCTTTGCAGGCCTGATCTGGCTGAAGTAGGACTTCTGCTCTGGGTGTGCTACTTTGCCCTAGAGCTGAAAGGCACAACGTGCAGGCTTCTTTCCAAAGGGCGAGTTGGGCCCCACAGCATCTTGCTTCCAGCTCTTTGGGAAGCTAAGAAACAACTCGCTCTGCACTGTGCTCTTACAGCTTACCGGGAACATGTCTTCCAAAGGCCTGTGAAACGCAGTTTCTTTGCAGGCCTGATCTGGCTGAAGTAGGACTTCTGCTCTGGGTGTGCTACTTTGCCCTAGAGCTGAAAGGCACAACGTGCAGGCTTCTTTCCAAAGGGCGAGTTGGGCCCCACAGCATCTTGCTTCCAGCTCTTTGGGAAGCTAAGAAACAACTCGCTCTGCACAGTGCTCTTACAGCCTACGGTGAACATCTCTTCCAAAGGCGTGTGAAACGCTGTTTCTTTGCAGGCCTGATCTGGCTGAAGTAGGACTTCTGCTCTGGGTGTGCTACTTTGCCCTAGAGCTGAAAGGCACAACGTGCAGGCTTCTTTCCAAAGGGCGAGTTGGGCCCCACAGCATCTTGCTTCCAGCTCTTTCGGAAGCTAAGAAACAACTCGCTCTGCACAGTGCTCTTACAGCCTACCGGGAACATGTCTTCCAAAGGCCTGTGAAACGCAGTTTCTTTGCAGGCCTGATCTGGCTGAAGTAGGACTTCTGCTCTGGGTGTGCTACTTTGCCCTAGAGCTGAAAGGCAGAACGTGCAGGCTTCTTTCCAAAGGGCGAGTTGGGCCCCACAGCATCTTGCTTCCAGCTCTTTGGGAAGCTAAGAAACAACTCGCTCTGCACAGTGCTCTTACAGCCTATTGGGAACAGGTCTTCCAAAGGCCTGTGAAACGCAGTTTCTGTGCAGGCCTGTTCTGGCTGAAGTAAGACTTCTGCTCTGGGTGTGCTACTTTGCCCTAGAGCTGAAAGGCACAACGTGCAGGCTTCTTTCCAAAGGGCGAGTTGGGCCCCACAGCATCTTGCTTCCAGCTCTTTGGGAAGCTAAGAAACAACTCGCTCTGCACAGTGCTCTTACAGCCTACGGGGAACATCTCTTCCAAAGGCCTGTGAAACGCAGTTTCTTTGCAGGCCTGATCTGGCTGAAGTAGGACTTCTGCTCTGGGTGTGCTACTTTGCCCTAGAGCTGAAAGGCACAACGTGCAGGCTTCTTTCCAAAGGGCGAGTTGGGCCCCACAGCATCTTGCTTCCAGCTCTT
Source organism: Equus caballus (assembly GCF_041296265.1). Classification (NCBI taxonomy): domain Eukaryota; kingdom Metazoa; phylum Chordata; class Mammalia; order Perissodactyla; family Equidae; genus Equus; species Equus caballus. The sequence continues at coordinate 27,303,499 of NC_091687.1, forward strand.
TGGGAAGCTAAGAAACAACTCGCTCTGCACAGTGCTCTTACAGCCTACCGGGAACATGTCTTCCAAAGGCCTGTGAAACGCAGTTTCTTTGCAGGCCTGATCTGGCTGAAGTAGGACTTCTGCTCTGGGTGTGCTACTTTGCCCTAGAGCTGAAAGGCACAACGTGCAGGCTTCTTTCCAAAGGGCGAGTTGGGCCCCACAGCATCTTGCTTCCAGCTCTTTGGGAAGCTAAGAAACAACTCGCTCTGCACAGTGCTCTTACAGCCTACCGGGAACATGTCTTCCAAAGGCCTGTGAAACGCAGTTTCTTTGCAGGCCTGATCTGGCTGAAGTAGGACTTCTGCTCTGGGTGTGCTACTTTGCCCTAGAGCTGAAAGGCACAACGTGCAGGCTTCTTTCCAAAGGGCGAGTTGGGCCCCACAGCATCTTGCTTCCAGCTCTTTGGGAAGCTAAGAAACAACTCGCTCTGCACAGTGCTCTTACAGCCTACCGGGAACATGTCTTCCAAAGGCCTGTGAAACGCAGTTTCTTTGCAGGCCTGATCTGGCTGAAGTAGGACTTCTGCTCTGGGTGTGCTACTTTGCCCTAGAGCTGAAAGGCACAACGTGCAGGCTTCTTTCCAAAGGGCGAGTTGGCCCCCACAGCAAGCCTGCCTTCTGTTCCTCAGAACCCAGAAACTATGAATCCGAGCTCAACTTACTAATTAAGTCTTGAAAGAACTTCCTTCCATTCATTCATTTAGTATGCGCTCTAGAACAAAGCAGCGCTGGAGCCGGAAAGGAGCTGTTCACAAAGTCACAGGCTTCTTGGAGTCCAGCACCTTGCAAGCTCTAGTCAAGTTTCACTCTTTGCAGGAGGGCCCAAGTCTCTACTTTTGTTAAACTATTGGCATTTGGCTCCTGACCAGGCAGAGAGCAGCTATTGCCAACCAAGTGGCTGAACACCTGACTGCTTAAGTGCAGGGAAAAGCAAAGATTCAAGGCTCCTGAGCTTCCTTCAGCTGCCCTGTACAACTCAAGCTCTGTAATGCCTGGCGGCGGCTCGCACAGCTCTGTCACCTTGCGAAAAAAACTTGAACAGGCAGATCCCGCGCTTTCCTGACCGGCGGTTTTTTCACAGGGCCCTGGGGGCAAGTAGAGTGAAAAGCAGCGGCGACGTGGCAAAGCAGGCACAAGCAGTTCATGGCTGGCTGAGCAGGTTTCTTAGCCTGGCTACTCCAAGCAGGGAGCCAACTAGGCAGAGGCTCAGCAGCTTTGGCAAACAGAGACTGGCCAGGTCTTGGGCCCCGAGAAAAGTGCAACCCAAAAGCTCTTGCGCTAAACATTCAAAGATAAACAACCACCTCCCTAGGAAGCTCTCTCCTAGGACTTTTGCATCTGGAGGCCAGCTTTGCCCACTCCTTGGCCTCCCTGATCTCAGTCTGTTCTTCAAGCCTGCCTTCCCCCTGTTCTGAGCTAGGCGTCAGTGCTGGGAGGGAAACTTGCTGGGTCGGTCAGCCTTACACCTGAAGCTACTGCGTGCTCAGCACTGCCCTTAAGAACAGTTTGGACCTAAGCTGGCAAAAGCCCATTCTCAAGAGCCCAGCTGCTCCAGCGCTCTTGCGGCTGCGTCTGTCCTCTCTGCCTGAGCGCAAAATGGCCCAAGCTTCTGAGCTCAGCTGGCGTGAGCTCAGCCATCTCTGGAACCGAATGCCAACCCGGTGAAGTTCCTCTAGGACTTCTCAAACTGGTTCACCTCGTTTAAGGAGCCTCAACTGCCAGTGGGGCGTCTTTTTAGCCTGCGACAGGGCACAAAGAAATTGGCTCTCAAGCTTGGGGCTCAAAGCTTGAACTGAGCTAAGCGTGGCAAGAAGTTGGAGCGCCACTCGTCAGGACGGACGGGCGCTCAGCCTGCATAAGGCTTGACTGGCGCTTCAGCTTGCTAACTCCTGGCAGTCCCCTGGGCTCTACCTTCCGGTCCTACTGTGGTCTTTCGCTGCTCTTTAAGGCAACGCTGCTTGAAGCCGGACTGCAGCTGTCGCGGAGGCTTGGCGCAGTGGCCTCTCTGTTTCAGCTTCAGGCTTGCTCTCTGCTGATCTGCCCACTCTAGGGAGGCTTTTCTGCCCAGGGTAGGCCTCTTGCAGAAAGCAACCTTGAACCAGGCCGTTGCTGGTTCTGTTTGCACGTTGGCCTTTTTGCCACACTTGCTTCAGTCTGCTCCAGTGTTTTGCAAACACTATCAGCTCGCAGATCTCTCTGCCAGCCTTTGGCTTTAAGGCCTGTTGCAACGCAAGAAAGGGAAAAGCCTGGCTGACTGGTGCCTCAAAATAAGTCCCTAGACAGCTCTTGCGCCTCCACAGGCTACTGAACGCTGCTGCTGCGCGGGGGTCCAGGCCTTCACTCCTTGCGACCCTTGCTTAAACACCATCTGTCTTGCTCACCTCCGGAGGCTCTGGCAAGGACCTTTTGTTGCTTGGCTAAGAACTTTTGCGGTTGTTCAAAGGTGAACAACAAGTCGGGGTTGTACTTCTGTGCTCGGTGCCTCAGCACGTGAGACTGAGAACTCCTTCTTTCGCTGTCCTGGTCTAGCGCTACATGACCTCTTCAGGCACTCTTGCTGAGTCAAAGCAGCAAAGCTGCAAGCTTCTGCCTTCTGCTGCTTGTAAATCTTCTACAGCTGCTGCTTGTCCTTCACCCTCTCCTGTTTGTGGGGTAGCTTTAGGCTGGCTGCTCTCACTGGTGCTTGCCTCCGCGCTTCATTGCTAAGCTACTTTAGGCTCTCCAGGCCTGCTGACTTTTCTTTTCAACGACAGAAAAAGTGCACCCTGTCTCTCTGCTTCGCCTGCACCTAAACAAACCAAAAAGCCTTGCGCAAAGCTCTTATAGTCCAGGAGCTTTTGCCCAAGGAAGACTCGAAGAGAAACTTGTTGGGAAAAAGTGACTGGCTGCCAGACTTTAAAGTTCACTGGTCGCTTAGGCTGTCTAACCTTTGCCACTTCGGGAGGGCCTCTCACACTCTAGGTCAAGCCACTCTCGTCCTGGGCCAGGTGCGAACAGCTTCAGACAACTCTGAGCTTCTCTAGCAGTGGCTACGGCAAGTCTCTGGGTGTTTCCGCAAGGATTGGCTTCAACAGGTCATTCCCTGGACGACTCTGCTGCAGCAACGTTTCTCCCTTGGAGCCAAACTTAGAACAGGAGCAGCAAAACTCACTCTCTGGGAAAAATTCAACTCTGTAACTCTTGGAAGACCTCAGGAAGGCTCAGCCTCTGCCTGCGGTAAGCGGCGTGGGGGGCAAGCTGCCTGTACCCGGTGAAGTCGCGGGGGCTTCGTCAGAGGCCGACTGGGTGCCTCTCTTGTCAAGAGAGTACCACTCTCAGCTGCGCACCAGCTGGAGGGAGCCTTCTTCTTCTGGAGCAAAGGTCACTGCCACAACCTCCTTTCTCTTTGAAGGGGTTGTGGAAGCCTTGCTAAAAAGCTCTGCTGTGGCACCCAGGCAGTTTGCCAGGCTGCAGGCACTGTTTAAGCAAAGGCGTTCTAGGCTTCTTGGGAGTTTTTCTACTCCTTGTTGGGTTCCCTTCAACCCTGTGGGGCCTCAAAATTTTCTAGAAGCAGAGCCACCTTTGACGGCTTGCAATCTTTCGCAGAAAAAGTCTGCAGAGAGCCTCCTGCTCTGTGCTCAACAGGTTTCAACTTTCAAGCCTTAGCTCTTGTGCTGGCCTGCATCCCTGCTGCTCTACCTTGAGCGCTTGGCACTGTGCTATCCAGCACCGCTCGGCCAGCTGGGATTCTCAGTTCCAAGCCAACTCAGAGGCAACTAATAGGCTGGGAGCTCTCAGAAAAGGGTGCCTTCAGCTGCTGAGCTGTCTCTCCAGCTTTCTTTTGGGGTTATGGGCTCAACTGTGCTGCGAGATCTTAAAGCTCGTCAGCCTAAGGTACTGTTCTCTTCACAGGCTGACAGGACTTTTTGGACTCAGTTTGTCTCACCTTGTCAGTTGAGCTTGTCAACTGGACTCTCTGCTGGCTGTCACCAGGCTCTCAGGGAAGATTCGACTGGGGTCCTCTGAGTGTTTTTTTGCTGACTTAGCTCACTCTCAAGGGTCAAGACTTGCACGTGCTCTAGAGCTCACTCAAGCACCAAAGCTCTTGACTGCTGCAAACTCTACTGAAGGGACCTGGATCTTAGGAAAGAGGGAGGCTCAGGCACAGCCCTAGCTCTCTTCCCCGCAAAGCACTGCTTAATAAGCCTGGAGAGCCTAAGCAAAATGCTGTACCCTGCAGAGGCCAGCTGCACGGCTCTAGTTCACAAGCGAAGCTTCTTGGGGCTGGACTGCGCACCTGGGTTTCTACTTCTAGACAGCCAGGCAGGTTACCTCTGAACAGCCAGGAGCCTGCGAGGACGTGCAGCTTGCCTTGGGTCCAACGCGAGGCCCCTGAACAGACTCGCCTGGGAACAAAGCTTCTTTCTGCTGGCTGCTCGGAAGGGAGCCCACACAGCCAGCGGCTGCCCTGCACAAACCCAGAAAAAGAAAAGGCTTCTTAAAGTTCTGGGCGCCGAGGCCAAAGGTTTCTGCACTTTCGGCACCTTTCTTTCAGGCTCTGGCCCGTCTCTTTGACTCTGATCTGCAAGATTTGAGTGCTTCTCACGCCTTGTAGCTGGTGGGGAGCACCTGCCGCAGCTGCTCTGCGCAACACTCGTTCAAGCCTGGCGCGGAAAGGTTGCTAGCAGAGGCTGTGCTCCCTTGCAGGGCAACCTCCTCAGCTGTAGCTTGGCTCTTAGTGGGCTCAGCGCTCAGATCTTACGGAAAAAAGCTGACAGCCTGGACTGGATGTTGGCCTACTTCTGCTTTTAGTCAAGCTAGGTCTTCTGACTTCCTTCTGGTCAGATGCCTCTCTTATGGCGCAGTTAAACGGCGCTTGTAGCTGTCTGTCTCCTCTCATGACTTCTAGGCTTCTAACTTCTTAGACTGTCTGGAGAATTTCATTTTGCTCTATGGCTGGTCTAGGAGTTGCATCTGGATAACTCCTGTCTGCTTGAGTTGCTTTCCTTGGCCTTGCACTCACCTGAGGCAGCACCAGGGGCGCTCTGGGCTAGCCAGCACGCCCTAGCTCAAAGGAGGATGGTCTAGCTAAAGAAGAAGGTGACCTTGGACTTCGGCCCTAGCTCTGCTAAAAAGACAGTGGGCTTACCCTCTGCTTCTCGTTACAGCCCTGTGGCACTACCTCCACCGCACGTTCCTGGTGACTAACTGTAGCTGGTCTGCAAGTCGTGGGACTGGTGCCACTGCTGTTCTCCTTCTTTGCTGGGGCCTGGGCTGGCTTGCTACTTAAGGCTGTGCGGTTTGCAGTCCAACTTGGCTGACTCAGTGCTTGGCTGGGGCTGTCAAGGGTTCGGGTGCATGCGCTTTCTCTCTGGGGAAAAGCCTTAGAAAATTCCTCTGGAAGCACTCAACCTGTGAATGGGTCTTGCTCACAGAGGCCAGTAGTCAAGCTTAAGAGTGTTTTGGTCCCTGTGCACTTTTCTCGAGCAAGGCGGGGCTGGCTTGTGGGGCCTGGTTTGGGGTTCTAACAAGGGTGATTGCTATGAAGCCTCAGCTCCTGCAGGCTCGAAAGTAGCAAGCACACAAGGAAGCCTACTGTTTTGGTCAAATCTCCCCAGGTGTCAGAAAGCCCTAGAGCTGAAAGGCACAACGTGCAGGCTTCTTTCCAAAGGCGATTGGGCCCCACAGCATCTTGCTTCCAGCTCTTTGGGAAGCTAAGAAACAACTCGCTCTGCACAGTGCTCTTACAGCTCCCGGGAACATGTCTTCCAAAGGCCTGTGAAACGCAGTTTCTTTGCAGGCCTGATCTGGCTGAAGTAGGACTTCTGCTCTGGGTGTGCTACTTTGCCCTAGAGCTGAAAGGCACAACGTGCAGGCTTCTTTCCAAAAGGGCGAGTTGGGCCCCCACAGCATCTTGCTTCCAGCTCTTTGGGAAGCTAAGAAACAACTCGCTCTGCACAGTGCTCTTACAGCCTACCGGGAACATGTCTTGCAAAGGCCTGTGAAACGCAGTTTTCTTTGCAGGCCTGATCTGGCTGAAGTAGGACTTCTGCTCTGGGTGTGCTACTTTGCCCTAGAGCTGAAAGGCACAACGTGCAGGCTTCTTTCCAAAAGGGCGAGTTGGGCCCCACAGCATCTTGCTTCCAGCTCTTTGGGAAGCTAAGAAACAACTCGCACTGCACAGCGCTCTTACAGCCTACCGGGAATATCTCTTCCAAAGGCCTGTGAAACGCAGTTTCTTTTGCAGGCCTGATCTGGCTGAAGTAGGACTTTCTGCTCTGGGTGTGCTACTTTGCCCTAGAGCTGAAAGGCAACAACGTGCAGGCTTCTTTCCAAAGGGCGAGTTGGGCCCCACAGCATCTTGCTTCCAGCTCTTTGGGAAGCTAAGAAACAACTCGCTCTGCACAGTGCTCTTACAGCCTACCGGGAACATGTCTTCCAAAGGCCTGTGAAACGCAGTTTCTTTGCAGGCCTGATCTGGCTGAAGTAGGACTTCTGCTCTGGGTGTGCTACTTTGCCCTAGAGCTGAAAGGCACAACGTGCAGGCTTCTTTCCAAAGGGCGAGTTGGGCCCCACAGCATCTTGCTTCCAGCTCTTTGGGAAGCTAAGAAACAACTCGCTCTGCACAGTGCTCTTACAGCCTAGCGGGAACATCTCTTCCAAAGGCCTGTGAAACGCAGTTTCTTTGCAGGCCTGATCTGGCTGAAGTAGGACTTCTGCTCTGGGTGTGCTACTTTTGCCCTAGAGCTGAAAGGCACAACGTGCAGGCTTCTTTCCAAAGGGCGAGTTGGGCCCCACAGCATCTTGCTTCCAGCTCTTTGGGAAGCTAAGAAACAACTCGCTCTGCACAGTGCTCTTACAGCCTACCGGGAACATCTCTTCCAAAGGCCTGTGAAACGCAGTTTCTTTGCAGGCCTGATCTGGCTGAAGTAGGACTTCTGCTCTGGGTGTGCTACTTTGCCTAGAGCTGAAAGGCACAACGTGCAGGCTTCTTTCCTAAGGGCGAGTTGGGCCCCAAAGCATCTTGCTTCCAGCTCTTTGGGAAGCTAAGAAACAACTCGCTCTGCACAGTGCTCTTACAGCCTACCGGGAACATCTCTTCCAAAGGCCTGTGAAACGCAGTTTCTTTGCAGGGCCTGATCTGGCTGAAGTAGGACTTCTGCTCTGGGTGTGCTACTTTGCCCTAGAGCTGAAAGGCACAACGTGCAGGCTTCTTTCCAAAGGGCGAGTTGGGCCCCACAGCATCTTGCTTCCAGCTCTTTGGGAAGCTAAGAAACAACTCGCTCTGCACAGTGCTCTTACAGCCTACCGGGAACATGTCTTCCAAAGGCCTGTGAAACGCAGTTTCTTTGCAGGCCTGATCTGGCTGAAGTAGGACTTCTGCTCTGGGTGTGCTACTTTGCCCTACAGCTGAAAGGCACAACGTGCAGGCTTCTTTCCAAAGGGCGAGTTGGGCCCCACAGCATCTTGCTTCCAGCTCTTTGGGAAGCTAAGAAACAACTCGCTCTGCACAGTGCTCTTACAGCCTACCGGGAACATGTCTTGCAGAGGCCTCTGAAACGCAGTTTCTTTGCAGGCCTGATCTGGCTGAAGTAGGACTTCTGCTCTGGGTGTGCTACTTTGCCCTAGAGCTGAAAGGCACAACGTGCAGGCTTCTTTCCAAAGGGCGAGTTGGGCCCCACAGCATCTTGCTTCCAGCTCTTTGGGAAGCTAAGAAACAACTCGCTCCTGCACAGTGCTCTTACAGCCTAGTGGGAACATCTCTTCCAAAGGCCTGTGAAACGCAGTTTCTTTGCAGGCCTGATCTGGCTGAAGTAGGACTTCTGCTCTGGGTGTGCTACTTTGCCCTAGAGCTGAAAGGCACAACGTGCAGGCTTCTTTCCAAAGGGCGAGTTGGGCCCCACAGCATCTTGCTTCCAGCTCTTTGGGAAGCTAAGAAACAACTCGCTCTGCACAGTGCTCTTACAGCCTACCGGGAACATGTCTTGCAAAGGCCTGTGAAACGCAGTTTCTTTGCAGGCCTGATCTGGCTGAAGTAGGACTTCTGCTCTGGGTGTGCTACTTTGCCCTAGAGCTGAAAGGCACAACGTGCAGGCTTCTTTCCAAAGGGCGAGTTGGGCCCCACAGCATCTTGCTTCCAGCTCTTTGGGAAGCTAAGAAACAACTCGCACTGCACAGTGCTCTTACACCCTACCGCGAACATCTCTTCCCAAAGGCCTGTGAAACGCAGTTTCTTTGCAGGCCTGATCTGGCTGAAGTAGGACTTCTGCTCTGGGTGTGCTACTTTGCCCTAGAGCTGAAAGGCACAACGTGCAGGCTTCTTTCCAAAGGGCGAGTTGGGCCCCACAGCATCTTGCTTCCAGCTCTTTGGGAAGCTAAGAAACAACTCGCTCTGCACAGTGCTCTTACAGCCTACCGGGAACATCTCTTCCAAAGGCCTGTGAAACGCAGTTTCTTTGCAGGCCTGATCTGGCTGAAGTAGGACTTCTGCTCTGGGTGTGCTACTTTGCCCTAGAGCTGAAAGGCACAACGTGCAGGCTTCTTTCCAAAGGGCGAGTTGGGCCCCACAGCATCTTGCTTCCAGCTCTTTGGGAAGCTAAGAAACAACTCGCTCTGCACAGTGCTCTTACAGCCTACGTGGAGCATCTCTTCCAAAGGCCTGTGAAACGCAGTTTCTTTGCAGGGCCTGATCTGGCTGTAGTAGGACTTCTGCTCTGGGTGTGCTACTTTGCCCTAGAGCTGAAAGTCACAACGTGCAGGCTTCTTTCCAAAGGGCGAGTTGGGCCCCACAGCATCTTGCTTCCAGCTCTTTGGGAAGCTAAGAAACAACTCGCTCTGCACAGTGCTCTTACAGCCTACCGGGAACATGTCTTCCAAAGGCCTGTGAAACGCAGTTTCTTTGCAGGCCTGATCTGGCTGAAGTAGGACTTCTGCTCTGGGTGTGCTACTTTGCCCTAGAGCTGAAAGGCACAACGTGCAGGCTTCTTTCCAAAGGGCGAGTTGGGCCCCACAGCATCTTGCTTCCAGCTCTTTGGGAAGCTAAGAAACAACTCGCTCTGCACAGTGCTCTTACAGCCTACCGGGAACATCTCTTCCAAAGGCCTGTGAAACGCAGTTTCTTTGCAGGCCTGATCTGGCTGAAGTAGGACTTCTGCTCTGGGTGTGCTACTTTGCCCTAGAGCTGAAAGGCACAACGTGCAGGCTTCTTTCCAAAGGCGAGTTGGGCCCCACAGCATCTTGCTTCCAGCTCTTTGGGAAGCTAAGAAACAACTCGCTCTGCACAGTGCTCTTACAGCCTACCGGGAACATGTCTTCCAAAGGCCTGTGAAACGCAGTTTCTTTGCAGGCCTGATCTGGCTGAAGTAGGACTTCTGCTCTGGGTGTGCTACTTTGCCCTAGAGCTGAAAGGCACAACGTGCAGGCTTCTTTCCAAAGGGCGAGTTGGGCCCCACAGCATCTTGCTTCCAGCTCTTTGGGAAGCTAAGAAACAACTCGCTCTGCACAGTGCTCTTACAGCCTACCGGGAACATGTCTTGCAAAGGCCTGTGAAACGCAGTTTCTTTGCAGGCCTGATCTGGCTGAAGTAGGACTTCTGCTCTGGGTGTGCTACTTTGCCCTAGAGCTGAAAGGCACAACGTGCAGGCTTCTTTCCAAAGGGCGAGTTGGGCCCCACAGCATCTTGCTTCCAGCTCTTTGGGAAGCTAAGAAACAACTCGCACTGCACAGCGCTCTTACAGCCTACCGGGAATATCTCTTCCAAAGGCCTGTGAAACGCAGTTTCTTTGCAGGCCTGATCTGGCTGAAGTAGGACTTCTGCTCTGGGTGTGCTACTTTGCCCTAGAGCTGAAAGGCACAACGTGCAGGCTTCTTTCCAAAGGGCGAGTTGGGCCCCACAGCATCTTGCTTCCAGCTCTTTGGGAAGCTAAGAAACAACTCGCTCTGCACAGTGCTCTTACAGCCTACCGGGAACATCTCTTCCAAAGGCCTGTGAAACGCAGTTTCTTTGCAGGCCTGATCTGGCTGAAGTAGGACTTCTGCTCTGGGTGTGCTACTTTGCCCTAGAGCTGAAAGGCACAACGTGCAGGCTTCTTTCCAAAGGGCGAGTTGGGCCCCACAGCATCTTGCTTCCAGCTCTTTGGGAAGCTAAGAAACAACTCGCTCTGCACAGTGCTCTTACAGCCTAGCGGGAACATCTCTTCCAAAGGCCTGTGAAACGCAGTTTCTTTGCAGGCCTGATCTGGCTGAAGTAGGACTTCTGCTCTGGGTGTGCTACTTTGCCCTAGAGCTGAAAGGCACAACGTGCAGGCTTCTTTCCAAAGGGCGAGTTGGGCCCCACAGCATCTTGCTTCCAGCTCTTTGGGAAGCTAAGAAACAACTCGCTCTGCACAGTGCTCTTACAGCCTACCGGGAACATCTCTTCCAAAGGCCTGTGAAACGCAGTTTCTTTGCAGGCCTGATCTGGCTGAAGTAGGACTTCTGCTCTGGGTGTGCTACTTTGCCCTAGAGCTGAAAGGCACAACGTGCAGGCTTCTTTCCTAAGGGCGAGTTGGGCCCCAAAGCATCTTGCTTCCAGCTCTTTGGGAAGCTAAGAAACAACTCGCTCTGCACAGTGCTCTTACAGCCTACCGGGAACATGTCTTCCAAAGGCCTGTGAAACGCAGTTTCTTTGCAGGCCTGATCTGGCTGAAGTAGGACTTCTGCTCTGGGTGTGCTACTTTGCCCTAGAGCTGAAAGGCACAACGTGCAGGCTTCTTTCCAAAGGGCGAGTTGGGCCCCACAGCATCTTGCTTCCAGCTCTTTGGGAAGCTAAGAAACAACTCGCTCTGCACAGTGCTCTTACAGCCTACCGGGAACATGTCTTCCAAAGGCCTGTGAAACGCAGTTTCTTTGCAGGCCTGATCTGGCTGAAGTAGGACTTCTGCTCTGGGTGTGCTACTTTGCCCTACAGCTGAAAGGCACAACGTGCAGGCTTCTTTCCAAAGGGCGAGTTGGGCCCCACAGCATCTTGCTTCCAGCTCTTTGGGAAGCTAAGAAACAACTCGCTCTGCACAGTGCTCTTACAGCCTACCGGGAACATCTCTTCCAAAGGCCTGTGAAACGCAGTTTCTTTGCAGGCCTGATCTGGCTGAAGTAGGACTTCTGCTCTGGGTGTGCTACTTTGCCCTAGAACTGAAAGGCACAACGTGCAGGCTTCTTTCCAAAGGGCGAGTTGGGCCCCACAGCATCTTGCTTCCAGCTCTTTGGGAAGCTAAGAAACAACTCGCTCTGCACAGTGCTCTTACAGCCTACCGGGAACATCTCTTCCAAAGGCCTGTGAAACGCAGTTTCTTTGCAGGCCTGATCTGGCTGAAGTAGGACTTCTGCTCTGGGTGTGCTACTTTGCCCTAGAGCTGAAAGGCACAACGTGCAGGCTTCTTTCCAAAGGGCGAGTTGGGCCCCACAGCATCTTGCTTCCAGCTCTTTGGGAAGCTAAGAAACAACTCGCTCTGCACAGTGCTCTTACAGCCTACCGGGAACATCGCTTCCAAAGGCCTGTGAAACGCAGTTTCTTTGCAGGCCTGATCTGGCTGAAGTAGGACTTCTGCTCTGGGTGTGCTACTTTGCCCTTGAGCTGAAAGGCACAACGTGCAGGCTTCTGTCCAAAGGGCGAGTTGGGCCCCACAGCATCTTGCTTCCAGCTCTTTGGGAAGCTAAGAAACAACTCGCTCTGCACAGTGCTTTTACAGCCTACCGGGAACATGTCTTCCAAAGGCCAGTGAAACGCAGTTTCTTTGCAGGCCTGATCTGGCTGAAGTAGGACTTCTGCTCTGGGTGTGCTACTTTGCCCTAGAGCTGAAAGGCACAACGTGCAGGCTTCTTTCCAAAGGGCGAGTTGGGCCCCACAGCATCTTGCTTCCAGCTCTTTGGGAAGCTAAGAAACAACTCGCTCTGCACAGTGCTCTTACAGCCTACCGGGAACATCTCTTCCAAAGGCCTGTGAAACGCAGTTTCTTTGCAGGCCTGATCTGGCTGAAGTAGGACTTCTGCTCTGGGTGTGCTACTTTGCCCTAGAGCTGAAAGGCACAACGTGCAGGCTTCTTTCCAAAGGGCGAGTTGGGCCCCACAGCATCTTGCTTCCAGCTCTTTGGGAAGCTAAGAAACAACTCGCTCTGCACAGTGCTCTTACAGCCTAGCGGGAACATCTCTTCCAAAGGCCTGTGAAACGCAGTTTCTTTGCAGGCCTGATCTGGCTGAAGTAGGACTTCTGCTCTGGGTGTGCTACTTTGCCCTAGAGCTGAAAGGCACAACGTGCAGGCTTCTTTCCAAAGGGCGAGTTGGGCCCCACAGCATCTTGCTTCCAGCTCTTTGGGAAGCTAAGAAACAACTCGCTCTGCACAGTGCTCTTACAGCCTACCGGGAACATCTCTTCCAAAGGCCTGTGAAACGCAGTTTCTTTGCAGGCCTGATCTGGCTGAAGTAGGACTTCTGCTCTGGGTGTGCTACTTTGCCCTAGAGCTGAAAGGCACAACGTGCAGGCTTCTTTCCAAAGGGCGAGTTGGGCCCCACAGCATCTTGCTTCCAGCTCTTTGGGAAGCTAAGAAACAACTCGATCTGCACAGTGCTCTTACAGCCTACCGGGAACATCTCTTCCAAAGGCCTGTGAAACGCAGTTTCTTTGCAGGCCTGATCTGGCTGAAGTAGGACTTCTGCTCTGGGTGTGCTACTTTGCCCTAGAGCTGAAAGGCACAACGTGCAGGCTTCTTTCCAAAGGGCGAGTTGGGCCCCACAGCATCTTGCTTCCAGCTCTTTGGGAAGCTAAGAAACAACTCGCTCTGCACAGTGCTCTTACAGCCTACCGGGAACATGTCTTCCAAAGGCCTGTGAAACGCAGTTTCTTTGCAGGCCTGATCTGGCTGAAGTAGGACTTCTGCTCTGGGTGTGCTACTTTGCCCTAGAGCTGAAAGGCACAACGTGCAGGCTTCTTTCCAAAGGGCGAGTTGGGCCCCACAGCATCTTGCTTCCAGCTCTTTGGGAAGCTAAGAAACAACTCGCTCTGCACAGTGCTCTTACAGCCTACCGGGAATATCACTTCCAAAGGCCTGTGAAACGCAGTTTCTTTGCAGGCCTGATCTGGCTGAAGTAGGACTTCTGCTCTGGGTGTGCTACTTTGCCCTAGAGCTGAAAGGCACAACGTGCAGGCTTCTGTCCAAAGGGCGAGTTGGGCCCCACAGCATCTTGCTTCCAGCTCTTTGGGAAGCTAAGAAACAACTCGCTCTGCACAGTGCTCTTACAGCCTACCGGGAACATGTCTTCCAAAGGCCAGTGAAACGCAGTTTCTTTGCAGGCCTGATCTGGCTGAAGTAGGACTTCTGCTCTGGGTGTGCTACTTTGCCCTAGAGCTGAAAGGCACAACGTGCAGGCTTCTTTCCAAAGGGCGAGTTGGGCCCCACAGCATCTTTCTTCCAGCTCTTTGGGAAGCTAAGAAACAACTCGCTCTGCACAGTGCTCTTACAGCCTACCGGGAACATGTCTTCCAAAGGCCTGTGAAACGCAGTTTCTTTGCAGGCCTGATCTGGCTGAAGTAGGACTTCTGCTCTGGGTGTGCTACTTTGCCCTACAGCTGAAAGGCACAACGTGCAGGCTTCTTTCGAAAGGGCGAGTTGGGCCACACAGCATCTTGCTTCCAGCTCTTTGGGAAGCTAAGAAACAACTCGCTCTGCACAGTGCTCTTACAGCCTAGCGGGAACATCTCTTCCAAAGGCCTGTGAAACGCAGTTTCTTTGCTGGCCTGATCTGGCTGAAGTAGGACTTCTGCTCTGGGTGTGCTACTTTGCCCTAGAGCTGAAAGGCACAACGTGCAGGCTTCTTTCCAAAGGGCGAGTTGGGCCCCACAGCATCTTGCTTCCAGCTCTTTGGGAAGCTAAGAAACAACTCGCTCTGCACAGTGCTCTTACAGCCTACCGGGAACATCTCTTCCAAAGGCCTGTGAAACGCAGTTTCTTTGCAGGCCTGATCTGGCTGAAGTAGGACTTCTGCTCTGGGTGTGCTACTTTGCCCTACAGATGAAAGGCACAACGTGCAGGCTTCTTTCCAAAGGGCGAGTTGGGCCCCACAGCATCTTGCTTCCAGCTCTTTGGGAAGCTAAGAAACAACTCGCTCTGCACAGTGCTCTTACAGCCTACCGGGAACATGTCTTCCAAAGGCCTGTGAAACGCAGTTTCTTTGCAGGCCTGATCTGGCTGAAGTAGGACTTCTGCTCTGGGTGTGCTACTTTGCCCTAGAGCTGAAAGGCACAACGTGCAGGCTTCTTTCCAAAGGGCGAGTTGGGCCCCACAGCATCTTGCTTCCAGCTCTTTGGGAAGCTAAGAAACAACTCGCTCTGCACAGTGCTCTTACAGCCTACGTGGAGCATCTCTTCCAAAGGCCTGTGAAACGCAGTTTCTTTGCAGGCCTGATCTGGCTGTAGTAGGACTTCTGCTCTGGGTGTGCTACTTTGCCCTAGAGCTGAAAGGCACAACGTGCAGGCTTCTTTCCAAAGGGCGAGTTGGGCCCCACAGCATCTTGCTTCCAGCTCTTTGGGAAGCTAAGAAACAACTCGCTCTGCACAGTGCTCTTACAGCCTACCGGGAACATGTCTTCCAAAGGCCAGTGAAACGCAGTTTCTTTGCAGGCCTGATCTGGCTGAAGTAGGACTTCTGCTCTGGGTGTGCTACTTTGCCCTAGAGCTGAAAGGCACAACGTGCAGGCTTCTTTCCAAAGGGCGAGTTGGGCCCCACAGCATCTTGCTTCCAGCTCTTTGGGAAGCTAAGAAACAACTCGCTCTGCACAGTGCTCTTACAGCCTACCGGGAACATGTCTTGCAAAGGCCTGTGAAACGCAGTTTCTTTGCAGGCCTGATCTGGCTGAAGTAGGACTTCTGCTCTGGGTGTGCTACTTTGCCCTAGAGCTGAAAGGCACAACGTGCAGGCTTCTTTCCAAAGGGCGAGTTGGGCCCCACAGCATCTTGCTTCCAGCTCTTTGGGAAGCTAAGAAACAACTCGCTCTGCACAGTGCTCTTACAGCCTACCGGGAACATCTCTTCCAAAGGCCTGTGAAACGCAGTTTCTTTGCAGGCCTGATCTGGCTGAAGTAGGACTTCTGCTCTGGGTGTGCTACTTTGCCCTAGAGCTGAAAGGCACAACGTGCAGGCTTCTTTCCAAAGGGCGAGTTGGGCCCCACAGCATCTTGCTTCCAGCTCTTTGGGAAGCTAAGAAACAACTCGCTCTGCACAGTGCTCTTACAGCCTACCGGGAACATGTCTTCCAAAGGCCTGTGAAACGCAGTTTCTTTGCAGGCCTGATCTGGCTGAAGTAGGACTTCTGCTCTGGGTGTGCTACTTTGCCCTAGAGCTGAAAGGCACAACGTGCAGGCTTCTTTCCAAAGGGCGAGTTGGGCCCCACAGCATCTTGCTTCCAGCTCTTTGGGAAGCTAAGAAACAACTCGCTCTGCACAGTGCTCTTACAGCCTACCGGGAACATGTCTTCCAAAGGCCTGTGAAACGCAGTTTCTTTGCAGGCCTGATCTGGCTGAAGTAGGACTTCTGCTCTGGGTGTGCTACTTTGCCCTAGAGCTGAAAGGCACAACGTGCAGGCTTCTGTCCAAAGGGCGAGTTGGGCCCCACAGCATCTTGCTTCCAGCTCTTTGGGAAGCTAAGAAACAACTCGCTCTGCACAGTGCTCTTACAGCCTACCGGGAACATGTCTTCCAAAGGCCAGTGAAACGCAGTTTCTTTGCAGGCCTGATCTGGCTGAAGTAGGACTTCTGCTCTGGGTGTGCTACTTTGCCCTAGAGCTGAAAGGCACAACGTGCAGGCTTCTTTCCAAAGGGCGAGTTGGGCCCCACAGCATCTTGCTTCCAGCTCTTTGGGAAGCTAAGAAACAACTCGCTCTGCACAGTGCTCTTACAGCCTACCGGGAACATCTCTTCCAAAGGCCTGTGAAACGCAGTTTCTTTGCAGGCCTGATCTGGCTGAAGTAGGACTTCTGCTCTGGGTGTGCTACTTTGCCCTAGAGCTGAAAGGCACAACGTGCAGGCTTCTTTCCAAAGGGCGAGTTGGGCCCCACAGCATCTTGCTTCCAGCTCTTTGGGAAGCTAAGAAACAACTCGCTCTGCACAGTGCTCTTACAGCCTACCGGGAACATCTCTTCCAAAGGGCTGTGAAACGCAGTTTCTTTGCAGGCCTGATCTGGCTGAAGTAGGACTTCTGCTCTGGGTGTGCTACTTTGCCCTAGAGCTGAAAGGCACAACGTGCAGGCTTCTTTCCAAAGGGCGAGTTGGGCCCCACAGCATCTTGCTTCCAGCTCTTTGGGAAGCTAAGAAACAACTCGCTCTGCACAGTGCTCTTACAGCCTACCGGGAACATGTCTTCCAAAGGCCTGTGAAACGCAGTTTCTTTGCAGGCCTGATCTGGCTGAAGTAGGACTTCTGCTCTGGGTGTGCTACTTTGCCCTAGAGCTGAAAGGCACAACGTGCAGGCTTCTGTCCAAAGGGCGAGTTGGGCCCCACAGCATCTTGCTTCCAGCTCTTTGGGAAGCTAAGAAAGAACTCGCTCTGCACAGTGCTCTTACAGCCTACCGGGAACATGTCTTCCAAAGGCCAGTGAAACGCAGTTTCTTTGCAGGCCTGATCTGGCTGAAGTAGGACTTCTGCTCTGGGTGTGCTACTTTGCCCTAGAGCTGAAAGGCACAACGTGCAGGCTTCTTTCCAAAGGGCGAGTTGGGCCCCACAGCATCTTGCTTCCAGCTCTTTGGGAAGCTAAGAAACAACTCGCTCTGCACAGTGCTCTTACAGCCTACCGGGAACATGTCTTCCAAAGGCCTGTGAAACGCAGTTTCTTTGCAGGCCTGATCTGGCTGAAGTAGGACTTCTGCTCTGGGTGTGCTACTTTGCCCTAGAGCTGAAAGGCACAACGTGCAGGCTTCTGTCCAAAGGGCGAGTTGGGCCCCACAGCATCTTGCTTCCAGCTCTTTGGGAAGCTAAGAAACAACTCGCTCTGCACAGTGCTCTTACAGCCTACCGGGAACATCTCTTCCAAAGGCCTGTGAAACGCAGTTTCTTTGCAGGCCTGATCTGGCTGAAGTAGGACTTCTGCTCTGGGTGTGCTACTTTGCCCTAGAGCTGAAAGGCACAACGTGCAGGCTTCTTTCCAAAGGGCGAGTTGGGCCCCACAGCATCTTGCTTCCAGCTCTTTGGGAAGCTAAGAAACAACTCGCTCTGCACAGTGCTCTTACAGCCTACCGGGAACATGTCTTCCAAAGGCCTGTGAAACGCAGTTTCTTTGCAGGCCTGATCTGGCTGAAGTAGGACTTCTGCTCTGGGTGTGCTACTTTGCCCTAGAGCTGAAAGGCACAACGTGCAGGCTTCTTTCCAAAGGGCGAGTTGGGCCCCACAGCATCTTGCTTCCAGCTCTTTGGGAAGCTAAGAAACAACTCGCTCTGCACAGTGCTCTTACAGCCTACCGGGAACATGTCTTCCAAAGGCCTGTGAAACGCAGTTTCTTTGCAGGCCTGATCTGGCTGAAGTAGGACTTCTGCTCTGGGTGTGCTACTTTGCCCTAGAGCTGAAAGGCACAACGTGCAGGCTTCTGTCCAAAGGGCGAGTTGGGCCCCACAGCATCTTGCTTCCAGCTCTTTGGGAAGCTAAGAAACAACTCGCTCTGCACAGTGCTCTTACAGCCTAGCGGGAACATCTCTTCCAAAGGCCTGTGAAACGCAGTTTCTTTGCAGGCCTGATCTGGCTGAAGTAGGACTTCTGCTCTGGGTGTGCTACTTTGCCCTAGAGCTGAAAGGCACAACGTGCAGGCTTCTTTCCAAAGGGCGAGTTGGGCCCCACAGCATCTTGCTTCCAGCTCTTTGGGAAGCTAGGTAACAACTCGCTCTGCACAGTGCTCTTACAGCCTACCGGGAACATCTCTTCCAAAGGCCTGTGAAACGCAGTTTCTTTGCAGGCCTGATCTGGCTGAAGTAGGACTTCTGCTCTGGGTGTGCTACTTTGCCCTACAGCTGAAAGGCACAACGTGCAGGCTTCTTTCCAAAGGGCGAGTTGGGCCCCACAGCATCTTGCTTCCAGCTCTTTGGGAAGCTAAGAAACAACTCGCTCTGCACAGTGCTCTTACAGCCTACCGGGAACATGTCTTCCAAAGGCCTGTGAAACGCAGTTTCTTTGCAGGCCTGATCTGGCTGAAGTAGGACTTCTGCTCTGGGTGTGCTACTTTGCCCTAGAGCTGAAAGGCACAACGTGCAGGCTTCTTTCCAAAGGGCGAGTTGGGCCCCACAGCATCTTGCTTCCAGCTCTTTGGGAAGCTAAGAAACAACTCGCTCTGAACAGTGCTCTTACAGCCTACGGGGAGCATCTCTTCCAAAGGCCTGTGAAACGCAGTTTCTTTGCAGGCCTGATCTGGCTGAAGTAGGACTTCTGCTCTGGGTGTGCTACTTTGCCCTAGAGCTGAAAGGCACAACGTGCAGGCTTCTTTCCAAAGGGCGAGTTGGGCCCCACAGCATCTTGCTTCCAGCTCTTTGGGAAGCTAAGAAACAACTCGCTCTGCACAGTGCTCTTACAGCCTACCGGGAACATCTCTTCCAAAGGCCTGTGAAACGCAGTTTCTTTTCAGGCCTGATCTGGCTGAAGTAGGACTTCTGCTCTGGGTGTGCTACTTTGCCCTAGAGCTGAAAGGCACAACGTGCAGGCTTCTTTCCAAAGGGCGAGTTGGGCCCCACAGCATCTTGCTTCCAGCTCTTTGGGAAGCTAAGAAACAACTCGCTCTGCACAGTGCTCTTACAGCCTACCGGGAACATGTCTTCCAAAGGCCTGTGAAACGCAGTTTCTTTGCAGGCCTGATCTGGCTGAAGTAGGACTTCTGCTCTGGGTGTGCTACTTTGCCCTAGAGCTGAAAGGCACAACGTGCAGGCTTCTGTCCAAAGGGCGAGTTGGGCCCCACAGCATCTTGCTTCCAGCTGTTTGGGAAGCTAAGAAACAACTCGCTCTGCACAGTGCTCTTACAGCCTAGCGGGAACATCTCTTCCAAAGGCCTGTGAAACGCAGTTTCTTTGCAGGCCTGATCTGGCTGAAGTAGGACTTCTGCTCTGGGTGTGCTACTTTGCCCTAGAGCTGAAAGGCACAACGTGCAGGCTTCTTTCCAAAGGGCGAGTTGGGCCCCACAGCATCTTGCTTCCAGCTCTTTGGGAAGCTAGGTAACAACTCGCTCTGCACAGTGCTCTTACAGCCTACCGGGAACATCTCTTCCAAAGGCCTGTGAAACGCAGTTTCTTTGCAGGCCTGATCTGGCTGAAGTAGGACTTCTGCTCTGGGTGTGCTACTTTGCCCTAGAGCTGAAAGGCACAACGTGCAGGCTTCTTTCCAAAGGGCGAGTTGGGCCCCACAGCATCTTGCTTCCAGCTCTTTGGGAAGCTAAGAAACAACTCGCTCTGCACAGTGCTCTTAAAGCCTACCGGGAACATGTCTTCCAAAGGCCTGTGAAACGCAGTTTCTTTGCAGGCCTGATCTGGCTGAAGTAGGACTTCTGCTCTGGGTGTGCTACTTTGCCCTAGAGCTGAAAGGCACAACGTGCAGGCTTCTTTCCAAAGGGCGAGTTGGGCCACACAGCATCTTGCTTCCAGCTCTTTGGGAAGCTAAGAAACAACTCGCTCTGAACAGTGCTCTTACAGCCTACGGGGAGCATCTCTTCCAAAGGCCTGTGAAACGCAGTTTCTTTGCAGGCCTGATCTGGCTGAAGTAGGACTTCTGCTCTGGGTGTGCTACTTTGCCCTAGAGCTGAAAGGCACAACGTGCAGGCTTCTTTCCAAAGGGCGAGTTGGGCCCCACAGCATCTTGCTTCCAGCTCTTTGGGAAGCTAAGAAACAACTCGCTCTGCACAGTGCTCTTACAGCCTACCGGGAACATCTCTTCCAAAGGCCTGTGAATCGCAGTTTCTTTTCAGGCCTGATCTGGCTGAAGTCGGACTTCTGCTCTGGGTGTGCTACTTTGCCCTAGAGCTGAAAGGCACAACGTGCAGGCTTCTTTCCAAAGGGCGAGTTGGGCCCCACAGCATCTTGCTTCCAGCTCTTTGGGAAGCTAAGAAACAACTCGCTCTGCACAGTGCTCTTACAGCCTACCGGGAACATCTCTTCCAAAGGCCTGTGAAACGCAGTTTCTTTGCAGGCCTGATCTGGCTGAAGTAGGACTTCTGCTCTGGGTGTGCTACTTTGCCCTAGAGCTGAAAGGCACAACGTGCAGGCTTCTTTCCAAAGGGCGAGTTGGGCCCCACAGCATCTTGCTTCCAGCTCTTTGGGAAGCTAAGAAACAACTCGCTCTGCACAGTGCTCTTACAGCCTACCAGGAACATCTTTTCCAAAGGCCAGTGAAACGCAGTTTCTTTGCAGGCCTGATCTGGCTGAAGTAGGACTTCTGCTCTGGGTGTGCTACTTTGCCCTAGAGCTGAAAGGCACAACGTGCAGGCTTCTTTCCAAAGGGCGAGTTGGGCCCCACAGCATCTTGCTTCCAGCTCTTTGGGAAGCTAAGAAACAACTCGCTCTGCACAGTGCTCTTACAGCCTACCGGGAACATGTCTTCCAAAGGCCTGTGAAACGCAGTTTCTTTGCAGGCCTGATCTGGCTGAAGTAGGACTTCTGCTCTGGGTGTGCTACTTTGCCCTAGAGCTGAAAGGCACAACGTGCAGGCTTCTTTCCAAAGGGCGAGTTGGGCCCCACAGCATCTTGCTTCCAGCTCTTTGGGAAGCTAAGAAACAACTCGCTCTGCACAGTGCTCTTACAGCCTACTGGGAACATGTATTCCAAAGGCCTGTGAAACGCAGTTTCTTTGCAGTCCTGATCTGGCTGAAGTAGGACTTCTGCTCTGGGTGTGCTACTTTGCCCTAGAGCTGAAAGGCACAACGTGCAGGCTTCTTTCCAAAGGGCGAGTTGGGCCCCACAGCATCTTGCTTCCAGCTCTTTGGGAAGCTAAGAAACAACTCGCTCTGCACAGTGCTCTTACAGCCTACCGGGAACATGTCTTGCAAAGGCCTGTGAAACGCAGTTTCTTTGCAGGCCTGATCTGGCTGAAGTAGGACTTCTGCTCTGGGTGTGCTACTTTGCCCTAGAACTGAAAGGCACAACGTGCAGGCTTCTTTCCAAAGGGCGAGTTGGGCCCCACAGCATCTTGCTTCCAGCTCTTTTGGAAGCTAAGAAACAACTCGCTCTGAACAGTGCTCTTACAGCCTACGGGGAGCATCTCTTCCAAAGGCCTGTGAAACGCAGTTTCTTTGCAGGCCTGATCTGGCTGAAGTAGGACTTCTGCTCTGGGTGTGCTACTTTGCCCTAGAGCTGAAAGGCACAACGTGCAGGCTTCTTTCCAAAGGGCGAGTTGGGCCCCACAGCATCTTGCTTCCAGCTCTTTGGGAAGCTAAGAAACAACTCGCTCTGCACAGTGCTCTTACAGCCTAGTGGGAACATCTCTTCCAAAGGCCTCTGAAACGCAGTTTCTTTTCAGGCCTGATCTGGCTGAAGTCGGACTTCTGCTCTGGGTGTGCTACTTTGCCCTAGAGCTGAAAGGCACAACGTGCAGGCTTCTTTCCTAAGGGCGAGTTGGGCCCAACAGCATCTTGCTTCCAGCTCTTTGGGAAGCTTAGAAACAACTCGCTCTGAACAGTGCTCTTACAGCCTACGGGGAGCATCTCTTCCAAAGGCCTGTGAAACGCAGTTTCTTTGCAGGCCTGATCTGGCTGAAGTAGGACTTCTGCTCTGGGTGTGCTACTTTGCCCTAGAGGTGAAAGGCACAACGTGCAGGCTTCTTTCCAAAGGGCGAGTTGGGCCCCACAGTATCTTGCTTCCAGCTCTTTGGGAAGCTAAGAAACAACTCGCTCTGCACAGTGCTCTTACAGCCTACCGGGAACATCTCTTCCAAAGGCCTGTGAAACGCAGTTTCTTTGCAGGCCTGATCTGGCTGAACTAGGACTTCTGCTCTGGGTGTGCTACTTTGCCCTAGAGCTGAAAGGCACAACGTGCAGGCTTCTTTCCAAAGGGTGAGTTGGGCCCCACAGCATCTTGCTTCCAGCTCTTTGGGAAGCTAAGAAACAACTCGCTCTGCACAGTGCTCTTACAGCCTAGTGGGAACATCTCTTCCAAAGGCCTCTGAAACGCAGTTTCTTTTCAGGCCTGATCTGGCTGAAGTCGGACTTCTGCTCTGGGTGTGCTACTTTGCCCTAGAGCTGAAAGGCACAACGTGCAGGCTTCTTTCCAAAGGGCGAGTTGGGCCCCACAGCATCTTGCTTCCAGCTCTTTGGGAAGCTAAGAAACAACTCGCTCTGCACAGTGCTCTTACAGCCTACCGGGAACATCTCTTCCAAAGGCCTGTGAAACGCAGTTTCTTTGCAGGCCTGATCTGGCTGAAGTAGGACTTCTGCTCTGGGTGTGCTACTTTGCCCTAGAGCTGAAAGGCACAACGTGCAGGCTTCTTTCCAAAGGGCGAGTTGGGCCCCACAGCATCTTGCTTCCAGCTCTTTGGGAAGCTAAGAAACAACTCGCTCTGCACAGTGCTCTTACAGCCTACTGGGAACATGTCTTCCAAAGGCCTGTGAAACGCAGTTTCTTTGCAGGCCTGATCTGGCTGAAGTAGGACTTCTGCTCTGGGTGTGCTACTTTGCCCTAGAGCTGAAAGGCACAACGTGCAGGCTTCTTTCCAAAGGGCGAGTTGGGCCCCACAGCATCTTGCTTCCAGCTCTTTGGGAAGCTAAGAAACAACTCGCTCTGCACAGTGCTCTTACAGCCTACGGGGAGCATCTCTTCCAAAGGCCTGTGAAACGCAGTTTCTTTGCAGGCCTGATCTGGCTGAAGTAGGACTTCTGCTCTGGGTGTGCTACTTTGCCCTAGAGCTGAAAGGCACAACGTGCAGGCTTCTTTCCAAAGGGCGAGTTGGGCCCCACAGCATCTTGCTTCCAGCTCTTTGGGAAGCTAAGAAACAACTCGCTCTGCACAGTGCTCTTACAGCCTACCGGGAACATCTCTTCCAAAGGCCTGTGAAACACAGTTTCTTTGTAGGCCTGATCTGGCTGAAGTAGGACTTCTGCTCTGGGTGTGCTACTTTGCCCTAGAGCTGAAAGGCACAACGTGTAGGCTTCATTCCAAAGGGTGAGTTGGGCCCCACAGCATCTTGCTTCCAGCTCTTTGGGAAGCTAAGAAACAACTCGCTCTGCACAGTGCTCTTACAGCCTACCGGGAACATGTCTTCCAAAGGCCTGTGAAACGCAGTTTCTTTGCAGTCCTGATCTGGCTGAAGTAGGACTTCTGCTCTGGGTGTGCCACTTTGCCCTAGAGCTGAAAGGCACAACGTGCAGGCTTCTTTCCTAAGGGCGAGTTGGGCCCCACAGCATCTTGCTTCCAGCTCTTTGGGAAGCTAAGAAACAACTCGCTCTGCACAGTGCTCTTACAGCCTACCGGGAACATGTCTTGCAAAGGCCTGTGAAACGCAGTTTCTTTGCAGGCCTGATCTGGCTGAAGTAGGACTTCTGCTCTGGGTGTGCTACTTTGCCCTAGAACTGAAAGGCACAACGTGCAGGCTTCTTTCCAAAGGGCGAGTTGGGCCCCACAGCATCTTGCTTCCAGCTCTTTGGGAAGCTAAGAAACAACTCGCTCTGCACAGTGTTCTTACAGCCTACCGGGAACATCTCTTCCAAAGGCCTGTGAAACGCAGTTTCTTTGCAGGCCTGATCTGGCTGAAGTAGGACTTCTGCTCTGGGTGTGCTACTTTGCCCTAGAGCTGAAAGGCACAACGTGCAGGCTTCTTTCCAAAGGGCGAGTTGGGCCCCACAGCATCTTGCTTCCAGCTCTTTGGGAAGCTAAGAAACAACTCGCTCTGCAAAGTGCTCTTACAGCCTACCGGGAACATGTCTTGCAAAGGCCTGTGAAACGCAGTTTCTTTTCAGGCCTGATCTGGCTGAAGTAGGACTTCTGCTCTGGGTGTGCTACTTTGCCCTAGAGCTGAAAGGCACAACGTGCAGGCTTCTTTCCAAAGGGCGAGTTGGGCCCCACAGCATCTTGCTTCCAGCTCTTTGGGAAGCTAAGAAACAACTCGCTCTGCACAGTGCTCTTACAGCCTACCGGGAACATGTCTTCCAAAGGCCTGTGAAACGCAGTTTCTTTGCAGGCCTGATCTGGCTCAAGTAGGACTTCTGCTCTGGGTGTGCTACTTTGCCCTAGAGCTGAAAGGCACAACGTGCAGGCTTCTTTCCAAAGGGCGAGTTGGGCCCCACAGCATCTTGCTTCCAGCTCTTTGGGAAGCTAAGAAACAACTCGCTCTGCACAGTGCTCTTACAGCCTACCGGGAACATGTCTTCCAAAGGCCTGTGAAACGCAGTTCCTTTGCAGGCGTGATCTGGCTGAAGTAGGACTTCTGCTCTGGGTGTGCTACATTTCCCTAGAGCTGAAAGGCACAACGTGCAGTTTTCTTTCCCAAGGGCGAGTTGGGCCCCACAGCATCTTGCTTCCAGCTCTTTGGGAAGCTAAGAAAAAACTCGCTCTGCACACTGCTCTTACAGCGTAGTGGGAACATCTCTTCCAAAGGCCTGTGAAACGCAGTTTCTTTGCAGGCCTGATCTGGCTGAAGTAGGACTTCTGCTCTGGGTGTGCTACTTTGCCCTAGAGCTGAAAGGCACAACGTGCAGGCTTCTTTCCAAAGGGCGAGTTGGGCCCCACAGCATCTTGCTTCCAGCTCTTTGGGAAGCTAAGAAACAACTCGCTCTGCACAGTGCTCTTACAGCCTACCGGGAACATGTCTTCCAAAGGCCTGTGAAACGCAGTTTCTTTGCAGGCCTGATCTGGCTGAAGTAGGACTTCTGCTCTGGGTGTGCTACTTTGCCCTGGAGCTGAAAGGCACAACGTGCAGGCTTCTTTCCAAAGGGCGAGTTGGGCCCCACAGCATCTTGCTTCCAGCTCTTTGGGAAGCTAAGAAACAACTCGCTCTGCACAGTGCTCTTACAGCCTACCGGGAACATGTCTTCCAAAGGCCTGTGAAACGCAGTTTCTTTGCAGGCCTGATCTGGCTGAAGTAGGACTTCTGTTCTGGGTGTGCTACTTTGCCCTAGAGCTGAAAGGCACAACGTGCAGGCTTCTTTCCAAAGGGCGAGTTGGGCCCCACAGCATCTTGCTTCCAGCTCTTTGGGAAGCTAAGAAACAACTCGCTCTGCACAGTGCTCTTACAGCCTACCGGGAACATCTTTTCCAAAGGCCAGTGAAACGCAGTTTCTTTGCATGCCTGATCTGGCTGAAGTAGGACTTCTGCTCTGGGTGTGCTACTTTGCCCTAGAGCTGGAAGGCACAACGTGCAGGCTTCTTTCCAAAGGGCGAGTTGGGCCCCACAGCATCTTGCTTCCAGCTCTTTGGGAAGCTAAGAAACAACTCGCTCTGCACAGTGCTCTTACAGCCTAGTGGGAACATCTCTTCCAAAGGCCTGTGAAACGCAGTTTCTTTGCAGGCCTGATCTGGCTGAAGTAGGACTTCTGCTCTGGGTGTGCTACTTTGCCCTAGAGCTGAAAGGCACAACGTGCAGGCTTCTTTCCAAAGGGCGAGTTGGGCCCCACAGCATCTTGCTTCCAGCTCTTTGGGAAGCTAAGAAACAACTCGCTCTGCACAGTGCTCTTACAGCCTACCGGGAACATCTTTTCCAAAGGCCAGTGAAACGCAGTTTCTTTGCAGGCCTGATCTGGCTGAAGTAGGACTTCTGCTCTGGGTGTGCTACTTTGCCCTAGAGCTGAAAGGCACAACGTGCAGGATTCTTTCCAAAGGGCGAGTTGGGCCCCACAGCATCTTGCTTCCAGCTCTTTAGGAAGCTAAGAAACAACTCGCTCTGCACAGTGCTCTTACAGCCTACCGGGAACATGTCTTCCAAAGGCCTGTGAAGCGCAGTTTCTTTGCAGGCCTGATCTGGCTGAAGTAGGACTTCTGCTCTGGGTGTGCTACTTTGCCCTAGAGCTGAAAGGCACAACGTGCAGGCTTCATTCCAAAGGGCGAGTTGGGCCCCACAGCATCTTGCTTCCAGCTCTTTGGGAAGCTAAGAAACAACTCGCTCTGCACAGTGCTCTTACAGCCTACCGGGAACATCTCTTCCAAAGGCCTGTGAAACGCAGTTTCTTTGCAGGCCTGATCTGGCTGAAGTAGGACTTCTGCTCTGGGTGTGCTACTTTGCCCTAGAGCTGAAAGGTACAACGTGCAGGCTTCTTTCCAAAGGGCGAGTTGGGCCCGACAGCATCTTGCTTCCAGCTCTTTGGGAAGCTAAGAAACAACTCGCTCTGCACAGTGCTCTTACAGCCTACCGGGAACATCTTTTCCAAAGGCCAGTGAAACGCAGTTTCTTTGCAGGCCTGATCTGGCTGAAGTAGGACTTCTGCTCTGGGTGTGCTACTTTGCCCTAGAGCTGAAAGGCACAACGTGCAGGCTTCTTTCCAAAGGGCGAGTTGGGCCCCACAGCATCTTGCTTCCAGCTCTTTGGGAAGCTAAGAAACAACTCGCTCTGCACAGCGCTCTTACAGCCTACCGGGAACATGTCTTGCAAAGGCCTGTGAAACGCAGTTTCTTTGCAGGCCTGATCTGGCTGAAGTAGGACTTCTGCTCTGGGTGTGCTACTTTGCCCTAGAGCTGAAAGGCACAACGTGCAGGCTTCTTTCCAAAGGGCGAGTTGGGCCCGACAGCATCTTGCTTCCAGCTCTTTGGGAAGCTAAGAAACAACTCGCTCTGCACAGTGCTCTTACAGCCTACCGGGAACATCTTTTCCAAAGGCCAGTGAAACGCAGTTTCTTTGCAGGCCTGATCTGGCTGAAGTAGGACTTCTGCTCTGGGTGTGCTACTTTGCCATAGAGCTGAAAGGCACAACGTGCAGGCTTCTTTCCAAAGGGCGAGTTGGGCCCCACAGCATCTTGCTTCCAGCTCTTTGGGAAGCTAAGAAACAACTCGCTCTGCACAGCGCTCTTACAGCCTACCGGGAACATGTCTTGCAAAGGCCTGTGAAACGCAGTTTCTTTGCAGGCCTGATCTGGCTGAAGTAGGACTTCTGCTCTGGGTGTGCTACTTTGCCCTAGAACTGAAGGGCACAACGTGCAGGCTTCTTTCCAAAGGGCGAGTTGGGCCCCACAGCATCTTGCTTCCAGCTCTTTGGGAAGCTAAGAAACAACTCGCTCTGCACAGTGCTCTTACAGCCTACCAGGAACATCTCTTCCAAAGGCCTGTGAAACGCAGTTTCTTTGCAGGCCTGATCTGGCTGAAGTAGGACTTCTGCTCTGGGTGTGCTACTTTGCCCTAGAGCTGAAAGGCACAACCTGCAGGCTTCTTTCCAAAGGGCGAGTTGGGCCCCACAGCATCTTGCTTCCAGCTCTTTGGGAAGCTAAGAAACAACTCGCTCTGCACAGTGCTCTTACAGCCTAGCGGGAACATCTCTTCCAAAGGACTGTGAAACGCAGTTTCTTTGCAGGCCTGATCTGGCTGAAGTAGGACTTCTGCTCTGGGTGTGCTACTTTGCCCTAGAGCTGGAAGGCACAACGTGCAGGCTTCTTTCCAAAGGGCGAGTTGGGCCCCACAGCATCTTGCTTCCAGCTCTTTGGGAAGCTAAGAAACAACTCGCTCTGCACAGTGCTCTTACAGCCTACCGGGAACATGTCTTCCAAAGGCCTGTGAAATGCAGTTCTTTGCAGGCCTGATCTGGCTGAAGTAGGACTTCTGCTCTGGGTGTGCTACTTTGCCCTAGAGCTGAAAGGCACAACGTGCAGGCTTCTTTCCAAAGGGCGAGTTGGGCCCCACAGCATCTTGCTTCCAGCTCTTTGGGAAGCTAAGAAACAACTCGCTCTGCACAGTGCTCTTACAGCCTACCGGGAACATGTCTTCCAAAGGCCTGTGAAACGCAGTTTCTTTGCAGGCCTGATCTGGCTGAAGTAGGACTTCTGCTCTGGGTGTGCTACTTTGCCCTAGAGCTGAAAGGCACAACGTGCAGGCTTCTTTCCAAAGGGCGAGTTGGGCCCCACAGCATCTTGCTTCCAGCTCTTTAGGAAGCTAAGAAACAACTCGCTCTGCACAGTGCTCTTACAGCCTACCGGGAACATGTCTTCCAAAGGCCTGTGAAGCGCAGTTTCTTTGCAGGCCTGATCTGGCTGAAGTAGGACTTCTGCTCTGGGTGTGCTACTTTGCCCTAGAGCTGAAAGGCACAACGTGCAGGCTTCTTTCCAAAGGGCGAGTTGGGCCCCACAGCATCTTGCTTCCAGCTCTTTGTGAAGCTAAGAAACAACTCGCTCTGAACAGTGCTCTTACAGCCTACCGGGAACATCTCTTCCAAAGGCCTGTGAAACGCAGTTTCTTTGCAGGCCTGATCTGGCTGAAGTAGGACTTCTGCTCTGGGTGTGCTACTTTGCCCTAGAGCTGAAAGGCACAACGTGCAGGCTTCTTTCCAAAGGGCGAGTTGGGCCCCACAGCATCTTGCTTCCAGCTCTTTGGGAAGCTAAGAAACAACTCGCTCTGCACAGTGCTCTTACAGCCTAGTGGGAACATCTCTTCCAAAGGCCTGTGAAACGCAGTTTCTTTGCAGGCCTGATCTGGCTGAAGTAGGACTTCTGCTCTGGGTGTGCTACTTTGCCCTAGAGCTGAAAGGCACAACGTGCAGGCTTCTTTCCAAAGGGCGAGTTGGGCCCCACAGCATCTTGCTTCCAGCTCTTTGGGAAGCTAAGAAACAACTCGCTCTGCACAGTGCTCTTACAGCCTACCGGGAACATCTTTTCCAAAGGCCAGTGAAACGCAGTTTCTTTGCAGGCCTGATCTGGCTGAAGTAGGACTTCTGCTCTGGGTGTGCTACTTTGCCCTAGAGCTGAAAGGCCACAACGTGCAGGCTTCTTTCCAAAGGGCGAGTTGGGCCCCACAGCATCTTGCTTCCAGCTCTTTGGGAAGCTAAGAAACAACTCGCTCTGCACAGTGCTCTTACAGCCTAGCGGGAACATCTCTTCCAAAGGACTGTGAAACGCAGTTTCTTTGCAGGCCTGATCTGGCTGAAGTAGGACTTCTGCTCTGGGTGTGCTACTTTGCCCTAGAGCTGGAAGGCACAACGTGCAGGCTTCTTTCCAAAGGGCGAGTTGGGCCCCACAGCATCTTGCTTCCAGCTCTTTGGGAAGCTAAGAAACAACTCGCTCTGCACAGTGCTCTTACAGCCTACCGGGAACATGTCTTCCAAAGGCCTGTGAAATGCAGTTCTTTGCAGGCCTGATCTGGCTGAAGTAGGACTTCTGCTCTGGGTGTGCTACTTTGCCCTAGAGCTGAAAGGCACAACGTGCAGGCTTCTTTCCAAAGGGCGAGTTGGGCCCCACAGCATCTTGCTTCCAGCTCTTTGGGAAGCTAAGAAACAACTCGCTCTGCACAGTGCTCTTACAGCCTACCGGGAACATCTCTTCCAAAGGCCTGTGAAACGCAGTTTCTTTGCAGGCCTGATCTGGCTGAAGTAGGACTTCTGCTCTGGGTGTGCTACTTTGCCCTAGAGCTGAAAGGCACAACGTGCAGGCTTCTTTCCAAAGGGCGAGTTGGGCCCCACAGCATCTTGCTTCCAGCTCTTTGGGAAGCTAAGAAACAACTCGCTCTGCACAGTGCTCTTACAGCCTACCGGGAACATGTCTTCCAAAGGCCTGTGAAACGCAGTTTCTTTGCAGGCCTGATCTGGCTGAAGTAGGACTTCTGCTCTGGGTGTGCTACTTTGCCCTAGAGATGAAAGGCACAACGTGCAGGCTTCTTTCCAAAGGGCGAGTTGGGCCCCACAGCATCTTGCTTCCAGCTCTTTGGGAAGCTAAGAAACAACTCGCTCTGCACAGTGCTCTTACAGCCTACCGGGAACATGTCTTCCAAAGGCCTGTGAAACGCAGTTCCTTTGCAGGCCTGATCTGGCTGAAGTAGGACTTCTGCTCTGGGTGTGCTACTTTGCCCTAGAGCTGAAAGGCACAACGTGCAGGCTTCTTTCCAAAGGGCGAGTTGGGCCCCACAGCATCTTGCTTCCAGCTCTTTGGGAAGCTAAGAAACAACTCGCTCTGCACAGTGCTCTTACAGCCTACCGGGAACATGTCTTGCAAAGGCCTGTGAAACGCAGTTTCTTTGCAGGCCTGATCTGGCTGAAGTAGGACTTCTGCTCTGGGTGTGCTACTTTGCCCTAGAGCTGAAAGGCACAACGTGCAGTCTTCTTTCCAAAGGGCGAGTTGGGCCCCACAGCATCTTGCTTCCAGCTCTTTGGGAAGCTAAGAAACAACTCGCTCTGCACAGTGCTCTTACAGCCTACCGGGAACATGTCTTCCAAAGGCCTGTGAAACGCAGTTCCTTTGCAGGCCTGATCTGGCTGAAGTAGGACTTCTGCTCTGGGTGTGCTACTTTGCCCTAGAGCTGAAAGGCACAACGTGCAGGCTTCTTTCCAAAGGGCGAGTTGGGCCCCACAGCATCTTGCTTCCAGCTCTTTGGGAAGCTAAGAAACAACTCGCTCTGCACACTGCTCTTACAGCCTAGTGGGAACATCTCTTCCAAAGGCCTGTGAAACGCAGTTTCTTTGCAGGCCTGATCTGGCTGAAGTAGGACTTCTGCTCTGGGTGTGCTACTTTGCCCTAGAGCTGAAAGGCACAACGTGCAGGCTTCTTTCCAAAGGGCGAGTTGGGCCCCACAGCATCTTGCTTCCAGCTCTTTGGGAAGCTAAGAAACAACTCGCTCTGCACAGTGCTCTTACAGCCTACCGGGAACATGTCTTGCAAAGGCCTGTGAAACGCAGTTTCTTTGCAGGCCTGATCTGGCTGAAGTAGGACTTCTGCTCTGGGTGTGCTACTTTGCCCTAGAGCTGAAAGGCACAACGTGCAGGCTTCTTTCCAAAGGGCGAGTTGGGCCCCACAGCATCTTGCTTCCAGCTCTTTGGGAAGCTAAGAAACAACTCGCTCTGCACAGTGCTCTTACAGCCTACCGGGAACATGTCTTCCAAAGGCCTGTGAAACGCAGTTTCTTTGCAGGCCTGATCTGGCTCAAGTAGGACTTCTGCTCTGGGTGTGCTACTTTGCCCTAGAGCTGAAAGGCACAACGTGCAGGCTTCTTTCCAAAGGGCGAGTTGGGCCCCACAGCATCTTGCTTCCAGCTCTTTGGGAAGCTAAGAAACAACTCGCTCTGCACAGTGCTCTTACAGCCTACCGGGAACATGTCTTCCAAAGGCCTGTGAAACGCAGTTTCTTTGCAGGCCTGATCTGGCTGAAGTAGGACTTCTGCTCTGGGTGTGCTACTTTGCCCTAGAGCTGAAAGGCACAACGTGCAGGCTTCTTTCCTAAGGGCGAGTTGGGCCCCACAGCATCTTGCTTCCAGCTCTTTGGGAAGCTAAGAAACAACTCGCTCTGCACAGTGCTCTTACAGCCTACCGGGAACATCTCTTCCAAAGGCCTGTGAAACGCAGTTTCTTTGCAGGCCTGATCTGGCTGAAGTAGGACTTCTGCTCTGGGTGTGCTACTTTGCCCTAGAGCTGAAAGGCACAACGTGCAGGCTTCTTTCCAAAGGGCGAGTTGGGCCCCACAGCATCTTGCTTCCAGCTCTTTGGGAAGCTAAGAAACAACTCGCTCTGCACAGTGCTCTTACAGCCTACTGGGAACATCTCTTCCAAAGGCCTGTGAAACGCAGTTTCTTTGCAGGCCTGATCTGGCTGAAGTAGGACTTCTGCTCTGGGTGTGCTACTTTGCCCTAGAGCTGAAAGGCACAACGTGCAGGCTTCTTTCCAAAGGGCGAGTTGGGCCCCACAGCATCTTGCTTCCAGCTCTTTGGGAAGCTAAGAAACAACTCGCTCTGCACAGTGCTCTTACAGCCTACGGGGAGCATCTCTTCCAAAGGCCTGTGAAACGCAGTTTCTTTGCAGGCCTGATCTGGCTGAAGTAGGACTTCTGCTCTGGGTGTGCTACTTTGCCCTAGAGCTGAAAGGCACAACGTGCAGGCTTCTTTCCAAAGGGCGAGTTGGGCCCCACAGCATCTTGCTTCCAGCTCTTTGGGAAGCTAAGAAACAACTCGCTCTGCACAGTGCTCTTACAGCCTACCGGGAACATCTCTTCCAAAGGCCTGTGAAACGCAGTTTCTTTGCAGGCCTGATCTGGCTGAAGTAGGACTTCTGCTCTGGGTGTGCTACTTTGCCCTAGAGCTGAAAGGCACAACGTGCAGGCTTCTTTCCAAAGGGCGAGTTGGGCCCCACAGCATCTTGCTTCCAGCTCTTTGGGAAGCTAAGAAACAACTCGCTCTGCACAGTGCTCTTACAGCCTACCGGGAACATCTCTTCCAAAGGCCTGTGAAACGCAGTTTCTTTGCAGGCCTGATCTGGCTGAAGTAGGACTTCTGCTCTGGGTGTGCTACTTTGCCCTAGAGCTGAAAGGCACAACGTGCAGGCTTCTTTCCAAAGGGCGAGTTGGGCCCCACAGCATCTTGCTTCCAGCTCTTTGGGAAGCTAAGAAACAACTCGCTCTGCACAGTGCTCTTACAGCCTAGTGGGAACATCTCTTCCAAAGGCCTCTGAAACGCAGTTTCTTTTCAGGCCTGATCTGGCTGAAGTCGGACTTCTGCTCTGGGTGTGCTACTTTGCCCTAGAGCTGAAAGGCACAACGTGCAGGCTTCTTTCCTAAGGGCGAGTTTGGCCCCACAGCATCTTGCTTCCAGCTCTTTGGGAAGCTAAGAAACAACTCGCTCTGAACAGTGCTCTTACAGCCTACGGGGAGCATCTCTTCCAAAGGCCTGTGAAACGCAGTTTCTTTGCAGGCCTGATCTGGCTGAAGTAGGACTTCTGCTCTGGGTGTGCTACTTTGCCCTAGAGCTGAAAGGCACAACGTGCAGGCTTCTTTCCAAAGGGCGAGTTGGGCCCCACAGTATCTTGCTTCCAGCTCTTTGGGAAGCTAAGAAACAACTCGCTCTGCACAGTGCTCTTACAGCCTACCGGGAACATCTCTTCCAAAGGCCTGTGAAACGCAGTTTCTTTGCAGGCCTGATCTGGCTGAAGTAGGACTTCTGCTCTGGGTGTGCTACTTTGCCCTAGAGCTGAAAGGCACAACGTGCAGGCTTCTTTCCAAAGGGTGAGTTGGGCCCCACAGCATCTTGCTTCCAGCTCTTTGGGAAGCTAAGAAACAACTCGCTCTGCACAGTGCTCTTACAGCCTAGTGGGAACATCTCTTCCAAAGGCCTCTGAAACGCAGTTTCTTTTCAGGCCTGATCTGGCTGAAGTCGGACTTCTGCTCTGGGTGTGCTACTTTGCCCTAGAGCTGAAAGGCACAACGTGCAGGCTTCTTTCCAAAGGGCGAGTTGGGCCCCACAGCATCTTGCTTCCAGCTCTTTGGGAAGCTAAGAAACAACTCGCTCTGCACAGTGCTCTTACAGCCTACCGGGAACATCTCTTCCAAAGGCCTGTGAAACGCAGTTTCTTTGCAGGCCTGATCTGGCTGAAGTAGGACTTCTGCTCTGGGTGTGCTACTTTGCCCTAGAGCTGAAAGGCACAACGTGCAGGCTTCTTTCCAAAGGGCGAGTTGGGCCCCACAGCATCTTGCTTCCAGCTCTTTGGGAAGCTAAGAAACAACTCGCTCTGCACAGTGCTCTTACAGCCTAGTGGGAACATCTCTTCCAAAGGCCTCTGAAACGCAGTTTCTTTTCAGGCCTCATCTGGCTGAAGTCGGACTTCTGCTCTGGGTGTGCTACTTTGCCCTAGAGCTTAAAGGCACAACGTGCAGGCTTCTTTCCTAAGGGCGAGTTGGGCCCCACAGCATCTTGCTTCCAGCTCTTTGGGAAGCTAAGAAACAACTCGCTCTGAACAGTGCTCTTACAGCCTACGGGGAGCATCTCTTCCAAAGGCCTGTGAAACGCAGTTTCTTTGCAGGCCTGATCTGGCTGAAGTAGGACTTCTGCTCTGGGTGTGCTACTTTGCCCTAGAGCTGAAAGGCACAACGTGCAGGCTTCTTTCCAAAGGGCGAGTTGGGCCCCACAGTATCTTGCTTCCAGCTCTTTGGGAAGCTAAGAAACAACTCGCTCTGCACAGTGCTCTTACAGCCTACCGGGAACATCTCTTCCAAAGGCCTGTGAAACGCAGTTTCTTTGCAGGCCTGATCTGGCTGAAGTAGGACTTCTGCTCTGGGTGTGCTACTTTGCCCTAGAGCTGAAAGGCACAACGTGCAGGCTTCTTTCCAAAGGGTGAGTTGGGCCCCACAGCATCTTGCTTCCAGCTCTTTGGGAAGCTAAGAAACAACTCGCTCTGCACAGTGCTCTTACAGCCTAGTGGGAACATCTCTTCCAAAGGCCTCTGAAACGCAGTTTCTTTTCAGGCCTGATCTGGCTGAAGTCGGACTTCTGCTCTGGGTGTGCTACTTTGCCCTAGAGCTGAAAGGCACAACGTGCAGGCTTCTTTCCAAAGGGCGAGTTGGGCCCCACAGCATCTTGCTTCCAGCTCTTTGGGAAGCTAAGAAACAACTCGCTCTGCACAGTGCTCTTACAGCCTACCGGGAACATCTCTTCCAAAGGCCTGTGAAACGCAGTTTCTTTGCAGGCCTGATCTGGCTGAAGTAGGACTTCTGCTCTGGGTGTGCTACTTTGCCCTAGAGCTGAAAGGCACAACGTGCAGGCTTCTTTCCAAAGGGCGAGTTGGGCCCCACAGCATCTTGCTTCCAGCTCTTTGGGAAGCTAAGAAATAACTCGCTCTGCACAGTGCTCTTACAGCCTACCAGGAACATCTTTTCCAAAGGCCAGTGAAACGCAGTTTCTTTGCAGGCCTGATCTGGCTGAAGTAGGACTTCTGCTCTGGGTGTGCTACTTTGCCCTAGAGCTGAAAGGCACAACGTGCAGGCTTCTTTCCAAAGGGCGAGTTGGGCCCCACAGCATCTTGCTTCCAGCTCTTTGGGAAGCTAAGAAACAACTCGCTCTGCACAGTGCTCTTACAGCCTACCGGGAACATCTCTTCCAAAGGCCTGTGAAACGCAGTTTCTTTGCAGGCCTGATCTGGCTGAAGTAGGACTTCTGCTCTGGGTGTGCTACTTTGCCCTAGAGCTGAAAGGCACAACGTGCAGGCTTCTTTCCAAAGGGCGAGTTGGGCCCCACAGCATCTTGCTTCCAGCTCTTTGGGAAGCTAAGAAACAACTCGCTCTGCACAGTGCTCTTACAGCCTACGGGGAGCATCTCTTCCAAAGGCCTGTGAAACGCAGTTTCTTTGCAGGCCTGATCTGGCTGAAGTAGGACTTCTGCTCTGGGTGTGCTACTTTGCCCTAGAGCTGAAAGGCACAACGTGCAGGCTTCTTTCCAAAGGGCGAGTTGGGCCCCACAGCATCTTGCTTCCAGCTCTTTGGGAAGCTAAGAAACAACTCGCTCTGCACAGTGCTCTTACAGCCTACCGGGAACATCTCTTCCAAAGGCCTGTGAAACGCAGTTTCTTTGCAGGCCTGATCTGGCTGAAGTAGGACTTCTGCTCTGGGTGTGCTACTTTGCCCTAGAGCTGAAAGGCACAACGTGCAGGCTTCTTTCCAAAGGGTGAGTTGGGCCCCACAGCATCTTGCTTCCAGCTCTTTGGGAAGCTAAGAAACAACTCGCTCTGCACAGTGCTCTTACAGCCTAGTGGGAACATCTCTTCCAAAGGCCTCTGAAACGCAGTTTCTTTTCAGGCCTGATCTGGCTGAAGTCGGACTTCTGCTCTGGGTGTGCTACTTTGCCCTAGAGCTGAAAGGCACAACGTGCAGGCTTCTTTCCAAAGGGCGAGTTGGGCCCCACAGCATCTTGCTTCCAGCTCTTTGGGAAGCTAAGAAACAACTCGCTCTGCACAGTGCTCTTACAGCCTACCGGGAACATCTCTTCCAAAGGCCTGTGAAACGCAGTTTCTTTGCAGGCCTGATCTGGCTGAAGTAGGACTTCTGCTCTGGGTGTGCTACTTTGCCCTAGAGCTGAAAGGCACAACGTGCAGGCTTCTTTCCAAAGGGCGAGTTGGGCCCCACAGCATCTTGCTTCCAGCTCTTTGGGAAGCTAAGAAACAACTCGCTCTGCACAGTGCTCTTACAGCCTAGTGGGAACATCTCTTCCAAAGGCCTCTGAAACGCAGTTTCTTTTCAGGCCTGATCTGGCTGAAGTCGGACTTCTGCTCTGGGTGTGCTACTTTGCCCTAGAGCTGAAAGGCACAACGTGCAGGCTTCTTTCCTAAGGGCGAGTTGGGCCCCACAGCATCTTGCTTCCAGCTCTTTGGGAAGCTAAGAAACAACTCGCTCTGAACAGTGCTCTTACAGCCTACGGGGAGCATCTCTTCCAAAGGCCTGTGAAACGCAGTTTCTTTGCAGGCCTGATCTGGCTGAAGTAGGACTTCTGCTCTGGGTGTGCTACTTTGCCCTAGAGCTGAAAGGCACAACGTGCAGGCTTCTTTCCAAAGGGCGAGTTGGGCCCCACAGCATCTTGCTTCCAGCTCTTTGGGAAGCTAAGAAACAACTCGCTCTGCACAGTGCTCTTACAGCCTACCGGGAACATCTCTTCCAAAGGCCTGTGAAACGCAGTTTCTTTGCAGGCCTGATCTGGCTGAAGTAGGACTTCTGCTCTGGGTGTGCTACTTTGCCCTAGAGCTGAAAGGCACAACGTGCAGGCTTCTTTCCAAAGGGTGAGTTGGGCCCCACAGCATCTTGCTTCCAGCTCTTTGGGAAGCTAAGAAACAACTCGCTCTGCACAGTGCTCTTACAGCCTAGTGGGAACATCTCTTCCAAAGGCCTCTGAAACGCAGTTTCTTT
Organism: Equus caballus; assembly: GCF_041296265.1. Lineage (NCBI taxonomy): Eukaryota > Metazoa > Chordata > Mammalia > Perissodactyla > Equidae > Equus > Equus caballus. Next base: position 27,340,261 of record NC_091687.1, read on the forward strand.
TCAGGCCTGATCTGGCTGAAGTCGGACTTCTGCTCTGGGTGTGCTACTTTGCCCTAGAGCTGAAAGGCACAACGTGCAGGCTTCTTTCCAAAGGGCGAGTTGGGCCCCACAGCATCTTGCTTCCAGCTCTTTGGGAAGCTAAGAAACAACTCGCTCTGCACAGTGCTCTTACAGCCTACCGGGAACATCTCTTCCAAAGGCCTGTGAAACGCAGTTTCTTTGCAGGCCTGATCTGGCTGAAGTAGGACTTCTGCTCTGGGTGTGCTACTTTGCCCTAGAGCTGAAAGGCACAACGTGCAGGCTTCTTTCCAAAGGGCGAGTTGGGCCCCACAGCATCTTGCTTCCAGCTCTTTGGGAAGCTAAGAAATAACTCGCTCTGCACAGTGCTCTTACAGCCTACCAGGAACATCTTTTCCAAAGGCCAGTGAAACGCAGTTTCTTTGCAGGCCTGATCTGGCTGAAGTAGGACTTCTGCTCTGGGTGTGCTACTTTGCCCTAGAGCTGAAAGGCACAACGTGCAGGCTTCTTTCCAAAGGGCGAGTTGGGCCCCACAGCATCTTGCTTCCAGCTCTTTGGGAAGCTAAGAAACAACTCGCTCTGCACAGTGCTCTTACAGCCTACCGGGAACATGTCTTGCAGAGGCCTCTGAAACGCAGTTTCTTTGCAGGCCTGATCTGGCTGAAGTAGGACTTCTGCTCTGGGTGTGCTACTTTGCCCTAGAGCTGAAAGGCACAACGTGCAGGCTTCTTTCCAAAGGGCGAGTTGGGCCCCACAGCATCTTGCTTCCAGCTCTTTGGGAAGCTAAGAAACAACTCGCTCTGCACAGTGCTCTTACAGCCTACCGGGAACATCTCTTCCAAAGGCCTGTGAAACGCAGTTTCTTTGTAGGCCTGATCTGGCTGAAGTAGGACTTCTGCTCTGGGTGTGCTACTTTGCCCTAGAGCTGAAAGGCACAACGTGCAGGCTTCATTCCAAAGGGTGAGTTGGCCCCACAGCATCTTGCTTCCAGCTCTTTGGGAAGCTAAGAAACAACTCGCTCTGCACAGTGCTCTTACAGCCTACCGGGAACATGTCTTCCAAAGGCCTGTGAAACGCAGTTTCTTTGCAGTCCTGATCTGGCTGAAGAAGGACTTCTGCTCTGGGTGTGCTACTTTGCCCTAGAGCTGAAAGGCACAACGTGCAGGCTTCTTTCCAAAGGGCGAGTTGGGCCCCACAGCATCTTGCTTCCAGCTCTTTGGGAAGCTAAGAAACAACTCGCTCTGCACAGTGCTCTTACAGCCTACCGGGAACATGTCTTGCAAAGGCCTGTGAAACGCAGTTTCTTTGCAGGCCTGATCTGGCTGAAGTAGGACTTCTGCTCTGGGTGTGCTACTTTGCCCTAGAACTGAAAGGCACAACGTGCAGGCTTCTTTCCAAAGGGCGAGTTGGGCCCCACAGCATCTTGCTTCCAGCTCTTTGGGAAGCTAAGAAACAACTCGCTCTGCACAGTGCTCTTACAGCCTACCGGGAACATCTCTTCCAAAGGCCTGTGAAACGCAGTTTCTTTGAAGGCCTGATCTGGCTGAAGTAGGACTTCTGCTCTGGGTGTGCTACTTTGCCCTAGAGCTGAAAGGCACAACGTGCAGGCTTCTTTCCAAAGGGCGAGTTGGGCCCCACAGCATCTTGCTTCCAGCTCTTTGGGAAGCTAAGAAACAACTCGCTCTGCACAGTGCTCTTACAGCCTACCGGGAACATGTCTTGCAGAGGCCTCTGAAACGCAGTTTCTTTGCAGGCCTGATCTGGCTGAAGTAGGACTTCTGCTCTGGGTGTGCTACTTTGCCCTAGAGCTGAAAGGCACAACGTGCAGGCTTCTTTCCAAAGGGCGAGTTGGGCCCCACAGCATCTTGCTTCCAGCTCTTTGGGAAGCTAAGAAACAACTCGCTCTGCACAGTGCTCTTACAGCCTACCGGGAACATCTTTTCCAAAGGCCTGTGAAACGCAGTTTCTTTGCAGGCCTGATCTGGCTGAAGTAGGACTTCTGCTCTGGGTGTGCTACTTTGCCCTAGAGCTGAAAGGCACAACGTGCAGGCTTCTTTCCAAAGGGCGAGTTGGGCCCCACAGCATCTTGCTTCCAGCTCTTTGGGAAGCTAAGAAAAAACTCGCTCTGCACAGTGCTCTTACAGCCTACCGGGAACATGTCTTGCAAAGGCCTGTGAAACGCAGTTTCTTTGCAGGCCTGATCTGGCTGAAGTAGGACTTCTGCTCTGGGTGTGCTACTTTGCCCTAGAGCTGAAAGGCACAACGTGCAGGCTTCTTTCCAAAGGGCGAGTTGGGCCCCACAGCATCTTGCTTCCAGCTCTTTGGGAAGCTAAGAAACAACTCGCTCTGCACAGTGCTCTTACAGCCTACCGGGAACATGTCTTGCAATGGCCTGTGAAACGCAGTTTCTTTGCAGGCCTGATCTGGCTGAAGTAGGACTTCTGCTCTGGGTGTGCTACTTTGCCCTAGAGCTGAAAGGCACAACGTGCAGGCTTCTTTCCAAAGGGCGAGTTGGGCCCCACAGCATCTTGCTTCCAGCTCTTTGGGAAGCTAAGAAACAACTCGCTCTGCACTGTGCTCTTACAGCCTACCGGGAACATGTCTTGCAAAGGCCTGTGAAACGCAGTTTCTTTGCAGGCCTGATCTGGCTGAAGTAGGACTTCTGCTCTGGGTGTGCTACTTTGCCCTAGAGCTGAAAGGCACAACGTGCAGGCTTCTTTCCAAAGGGCGAGTTGGGCCCCACAGCATCTTGCTTCCAGCTCTTTGGGAAGCTAAGAAACAACTCGCTCTGCACAGTGCTCTTACAGCCTACCGGGAACATGTCTTCCAAAGGCCTGTGAAACGCAGTTTCTTTGCAGGCCTGATCTGGCTGAAGTAGGACTTCTGCTCTGGGTGTGCTACTTTGCCCTAGAGCTGAAAGGCACAACGTGCAGGCTTCTTTCCAAAGGGCGAGTTGGGCCCCACAGCATCTTGCTTCCAGCTCTTTGGGAAGCTAAGAAACAACTCGCTCTGCACAGTGCTCTTACAGCCTACCGGGAACATGTCTTCCAAAGGCCTGTGAAACGCAGTTTCTTTGCAGGCCTGATCTGGCTGAAGTAGGACTTCTGCTCTGGGTGTGCTACTTTGCCCTAGAGCTGAAAGGCACAACGTGCAGGCTTCTTTCCAAAGGGCGAGTTGGGCCCCACAGCATCTTGCTTCCAGCTCTTTGGGAAGCTAAGAAACAACTCGCTCTGCACAGTGCTCTTACAGCCTAGTGGGAACATCTCTTCCAAAGGCCTCTGAAACGCAGTTTCTTTTCAGGCCTGATCTGGCTGAAGTCGGACTTCTGCTCTGGGTGTGCTACTTTGCCCTAGAGCTGAAAGGCACAACGTGCAGGCTTCTTTCCAAAGGGCGAGTTGGGCCCCACAGCATCTTGCTTCCAGCTCTTTGGGAAGCTAAGAAACAACTCGCTCTGCACAGTGCTCTTACAGCCTACCGGGAACATGTCTTCCAAAGGCCTGTGAAACGCAGTTTCTTTGCAGGCCTGATCTGGCTGAAGTAGGACTTCTGCTCTGGGTGTGCTACTTTGCCCTAGAGCTGAAAGGCACAACGTGCAGGCTTCTTTCCTAAGGGCGAGTTGGGCCCAACAGCATCTTGCTTCCAGCTCTTTGGGAAGCTAAGAAACAACTCGCTCTGAACAGTGCTCTTACAGCCTACGGGCAGCATCTCTTCCAAAGGCCTGTGAAACGCAGTTTCTTTGCAGGCCTGATCTGGCTGAAGTAGGACTTCTGCTCTGGGTGTGCTACTTTGCCCTAGAGCTGAAAGGCACAACGTGCAGGCTTCTTTCCAAAGGGCGAGTTGGGCCCCACAGCATCTTGCTTCCAGCTCTTTGGGAAGCTAAGAAACAACTCGCTCTGCACAGTGCTCTTACAGCCTACCGGGAACATCTCTTCCAAAGGCCTGTGAAACGCAGTTTCTTTGCAGGCCTGATCTGGCTGAAGTAGGACTTCTGCTCTGGGTGTGCTACTTTGCCCTAGAGCTGAAAGGCACAACGTGCAGGCTTCTTTCCAAAGGGCGAGTTGGGCCCCACAGCATCTTGCTTCCAGCTCTTTGGGAAGTTAAGAAACAACTCGCTCTGCACAGTGCTCTTACAGCCTACCGGGAACATGTCTTGCAATGGCCTGTGAAACGCAGTTTCTTTGCAGGCCTGATCTGGCTGAAGTAGGACTTCTGCTCTGGGTGTGCTACTTTGCCCTAGAGCTGAAAGGCACAACGTGCAGGCTTCTTTCCAAAGGGCGAGTTGGGCCCCACAGCATCTTGCTTCCAGCTCTTTGGGAAGCTAAGAAACAACTCGCTCTGCACAGTGCTCTTACAGCCTACCGGGAACATGTCTTCCAAAGGCCTGTGAAACGCAGTTTCTTTGCAGGCCTGATCTGGCTGAAGTAGGACTTCTGCTCTGGGTGTGCTACTTTGCCCTAGAGCTGAAAGGCACAACGTGCAGGCTTCTTTCCAAAGGGCGAGTTGGGCCCCACAGCATCTTGCTTCCAGCTCTTTGGGAAGCTAAGAAACAACTCGCTCTGCACAGTGCTCTTACAGCCTACCGGGAACATGTCTTCCAAAGGCCTGTGAAACGCAGTTTCTTTGCAGGCCTGATCTGGCTGAAGTAGGACTTCTGCTCTGGGTGTGCTACTTTGCCCTAGAGCTGAAAGGCACAACGTGCAGGCTTCTTTCCAAAGGGCGAGTTGGGCCCCACAGCATCTTGCTTCCAGCTCTTTGGGAAGCTAAGAAACAACTCGCTCTGCACAGTGCTCTTACAGCCTACCGGGAACATGTCTTCCAAAGGCCTGTGAAACGCAGTTTCTTTGCAGGCCTGATCTGGCTGAAGTAGGACTTCTGCTCTGGGTGTGCTACTTTGCCCTAGAGCTGAAAGGCACAACGTGCAGGCTTCTTTCCAAAGGGCGAGTTGGGCCCCACAGCATCTTGCTTCCAGCTCTTTGGGAAGCTAAGAAACAACTCGCTCTGCACAGTGCTCTTACAGCCTAGCGGGAACATCTCTTCCAAAGGCCTGTGAAACGCAGTTTCTTTGCAGGCCTGATCTGGCTGAAGTAGGACTTCTGCTCTGGGTGTGCTGCTTTGCCCTAGAGCTGGAAGGCACAACGTGCAGGCTTCTTTCCAAAGGGCGAGTTGGGCCCCACAGCATCTTGCTTCCAGCTCTTTGGGAAGCTAAGAAACAACTCGCTCTGCACAGTGCTCTTACAGTCTACCGGGAACATGTCTTCCAAAGGCCTGTGAAATGCAGTTCTTTGCAGGCCTGATCTGGCTGAAGTAAGACTTCTGCTCTGGGTGTGCTACTTTGCCCTAGAGCTGAAAGGCACAACGTGCAGGCTTCTTTCCAAAGGGCGAGTTGGGCCCCACAGCATCTTGCTTCCAGCTCTTTGGGAAGCTAAGAAACAACTCGCTCTGCACAGTGCTCTTACAGCCTACCGGTAACATGTCTTCCAAAGGCCTGTGAAACGCAGTTTCTTTGCAGGCCTGATCTGGCTGAAGTAGGACTTCTGCTCTGGGTGTGCTACTTTGCCCTAGAGCTGAAAGGCACAACGTGCAGGCTTCTTTCCTAAGGGCGAGTTGGGCCCAACAGCATCTTGCTTCCAGCTCTTTGGGAAGCTAAGAAACAACTCGCTCTGCACAGTGCTCTTACAGCCTAGTGGGAACATCTCTTCCAAAGGCCTCTGAAACGCAGTTTCTTTTCAGGCCTGATCTGGCTGAAGTCGGACTTCTGCTCTGGGTGTGCTACTTTGCCCTAGAGCTGAAAGGCACAACGTGCAGGCTTCTTTCCAAAGGGCGAGTTGGGCCCCACAGCATCTTGCTTCCAGCTCTTTGGGAAGCTAAGAAACAACTCGCTCTGCACAGTGCTCTTACAGCCTACCGGGAACATGTCTTCCAAAGGCCTGTGAAACGCAGTTTCTTTGCAGGCCTGATCTGGCTGAAGTAGGACTTCTGCTCTGGGTGTGCTACTTTGCCCTAGAGCTGAAAGGCACAACGTGCAGGCTTCTTTCCTAAGGGCGAGTTGGGCCCAACAGCATCTTGCTTCCAGCTCTTTGGGAAGCAAAGAAACAACTCGCCCTGAACAGTGCTCTTACAGCCTACGGGGAGCATCTCTTCCAAAGGCCTGTGAAACGCAGTTTCTTTGCAGGCCTGATCTGGCTGAAGTAGGACTTCTGCTCTGGGTGTGCTACTTTGCCCTAGAGCTGAAAGGCACAACGTGCAGGCTTCTTTCCAAAGGGCGAGTTGGGCCCCACAGCATCTTGCTTCCAGCTCTTTGGGAAGCTAAGAAACAACTCGCTCTGCACAGTGCTCTTACAGCCTACCGGGAACATCTCTTCCAAAGGCCTGTGAAACGCAGTTTCTTTGCAGGCCTGATCTGGCTGAAGTAGGACTTCTGCTCTGGGTGTGCTACTTTGCCCTAGAGCTGAAAGGCACAACGTGCAGGCTTCTTTCCAAAGGGTGAGTTGGGCCCCACAGCATCTTGCTTCCAGCTCTTTGGGAAGCTAAGAAACAACTCGATCTGCACAGTGCTCTTACAGCCTAGTGGGAACATCTCTTCCAAAGGCCTCTGAAACGCAGTTTCTTTTCAGGCCTGATGTGGCTGAAGTCGGACTTCTGCTCTGGGTGTGCTACTTTGCCCTAGAGCTGAAAGGCACAACGTGCAGGCTTCTTTCCAAAGGGCGAGTTGGGCCCCACAGCATCTTGCTTCCAGCTCTTTGGGAAGCTAAGAAACAACTCGCTCTGCACAGTGCTCTTACAGCCTACCGGGAACATCTCTTCCAAAGGCCTGTGAAACGCAGTTTCTTTGCAGGCCTGATCTGGCTGAAGTAGGACTTCTGCTCTGGGTGTGCTACTTTGCCCTAGAGCTGAAAGGCACAACGTGCAGGCTTCTTTCCAAAGGGCGAGTTGGGCCCCACAGCATCTTGCTTCCAGCTCTTTGGGAAGCTAAGAAACAACTCGCTCTGAACAGTGCTCTTACAGCCTACGGGGAGCATCTCTTCCAAAGGCCTGTGAAACGCAGTTTCTTTGCAGGCCTGATCTGGCTGAAGTAGGACTTCTGCTCTGGGTGTGCTACTTTGCCCTAGAGCTGAAAGGCACAACGTGCAGGCTTCTTTCCAAAGGGCGAGTTGGGCCCCACAGTATCTTGCTTCCAGCTCTTTGGGAAGCTAAGAAACAACTCGCTCTGCACAGTGCTCTTACAGCCTACCGGGAACATCTCTTCCAAAGGCCTGTGAAACGCAGTTTCTTTGCAGGCCTGATCTGGCTGAAGTAGGACTTCTGCTCTGGGTGTGCTACTTTGCCCTAGAGCTGAAAGGCACAACGTGCAGGCTTCTTTCCAAAGGGTGAGTTGGGCCCCACAGCATCTTGCTTCCAGCTCTTTGGGAAGATAAGAAACAACTCGCTCTGCACAGTGCTCTTACAGCCTAGTGGGAACATCTCTTCCAAAGGCCTCTGAAACGCAGTTTCTTTTCAGGCCTGATCTGGCTGAAGTCGGACTTCTGCTCTGGGTGTGCTACTTTGCCCTAGAGCTGAAAGGCACAACGTGCAGGCTTCTTTCCAAAGGGCGAGTTGGGCCCCACAGCATCTTGCTTCCAGCTCTTTGGGAAGCTAAGAAACAACTCGCTCTGCACAGTGCTCTTACAGCCTACCGGGAACATCTCTTCCAAAGGCCTGTGAAACGCAGTTTCTTTGCAGGCCTGATCTGGCTGAAGTAGGACTTCTGCTCTGGGTGTGCTACTTTGCCCTAGAGCTGAAAGGCACAACGTGCAGGCTTCTTTCCAAAGGGCGAGTTGGGCCCCACAGCATCTTGCTTCCAGCTCTTTGGGAAGCTAAGAAATAACTCGCTCTGCACAGTGCTCTTACAGCCTACCAGGAACATCTTTTCCAAAGGCCAGTGAAACGCAGTTTCTTTGCAGGCCTGATCTGGCTGAAGTAGGACTTCTGCTCTGGGTGTGCTACTTTGCCCTAGAGCTGAAAGGCACAACGTGCAGGCTTCTTTCCAAAGGGCGAGTTGGGCCCCACAGCATCTTGCTTCCAGCTCTTGGGGAAGCTAAGAAACAACTCGCTCTGCACAGTGCTCTTACAGCCTACCGGGAACATCTCTTCCAAAGGCCTGTGAAACGCAGTTTCTTTGCAGGCCTGATCTGGCTGAAGTAGGACTTCTGCTCTGGGTGTGCTACTTTGCCCTAGAGCTGAAAGGCACAACGTGCAGGCTTCTTTCCAAAGGGCGAGTTGGGCCCCACAGCATCTTGCTTCCAGCTCTTTGGGAAGCTAAGAAACAACTCGCTCTGCACAGTGCTCTTACAGCCTACGGGGAGCATCTCTTCCAAAGGCCTGTGAAACGCAGTTTCTTTGCAGGCCTGATCTGGCTGAAGTAGGACTTCTGCTCTGGGTGTGCTACTTTGCCCTAGAGCTGAAAGGCACAACGTGCAGGCTTCTTTCCAAAGGGCGAGTTGGGCCCCACAGCATCTTGCTTCCAGCTCTTTGGGAAGCTAAGAAACAACTCGCTCTGCACAGTGCTCTTACAGCCTACCGGGAACATCTCTTCCAAAGGCCTGTGAAACGCAGTTTCTTTGTAGGCCTGATCTGGCTGAAGTAGGACTTCTGCTCTGGGTGTGCTACTTTGCCCTAGAGCTGAAAGGCACAACGTGCAGGCTTCATTCCAAAGGGTGAGTTGGGCCCCACAGCATCTTGCTTCCAGCTCTTTGGGAAGCTAAGAAACAACTCGCTCTGCACAGTGCTCTTACAGCCTACCGGGAACATGTCTTCCAAAGGCCTGTGAAACGCAGTTTCTTTGCAGTCCTGATCTGGCTGAAGTAGGACTTCTGCTCTGGGTGTGCTACTTTGCCCTAGAGCTGAAAGGCACAACGTGCAGGCTTCTTTCCAAAGGGCGAGTTGGGCCCCACAGCATCTTGCTTCCAGCTCTTTGGGAAGCTAAGAAACAACTCGCTCTGCACAGTGCTCTTACAGCCTACCGGGAACATGTCTTGCAAAGGCCTGTGAAACGCAGTTTCTTTGCAGGCCTGATCTGGCTGAAGTAGGACTTCTGCTCTGGGTGTGCTACTTTGCCCTAGAACTGAAAGGCACAACGTGCAGGCTTCTTTCCAAAGGGCGAGTTGGGCCCCACAGCATCTTGCTTCCAGCTCTTTGGGAAGCTAAGAAACAACTCGCTCTGCACAGTGCTCTTACAGCCTACCGGGAACATCTCTTCCAAAGGCCTGTGAAACGCAGTTTCTTTGCAGGCCTGATCTGGCTGAAGTAGGACTTCTGCTCTGGGTGTGCTACTTTGCCCTAGAGCTGAAAGGCACAACGTGCATGCTTCTTTCCAAAGGGCGAGTTGGGCCCCACAGCATCTTGCTTCCAGCTCTTTGGGAAGCTAAGAAACAACTCGCTCTGCACAGTGCTCTTACAGCCTAGCGGGAACATCTCTTCCAAAGGCCTGTGAAACGCAGTTTCTTTGCAGGCCTGATCTGGCTGAAGTAGGACTTCTGCTCTGGGTGTGCTACTTTGCCCTAGAGCTGAAAGGCACAACGTGCAGGCTTCTTTCCAAAGGGCGAGTTGGGCCCCACAGCATCTTGCTTCCAGCTCTTTGGGAAGCTAAGAAACAACTCGCTCTGCACAGTGCTCTTACAGCCTACCGGGAACATCTCTTCCAAAGGCCTGTGAAACGCAGTTTCTTTGCAGGCCTGATCTGGCTGAAGTAGGACTTCTGCTCTGGGTGTGCTACTTTGCCCTAGAGCTGAAAGGCACAACGTGCAGGCTTCTTTCCAAAGGGCGAGTTGGGCCCCACAGCATCTTGCTTCCAGCTCTTTGGGAAGCTAAGAAACAACTCGCTCTGCACAGTGCTCTTACAGCCTACCGGGAACATGTCTTCCAAAGGCCTGTGAAACGCAGTTTCTTTGCAGGCCTGATCTGGCTCAAGTAGGACTTCTGCTCTGGGTGTGCTACTTTGCCCTAGAGCTGAAAGGCACAACGTGCAGGCTTCTTTCCAAAGGGCGAGTTGGGCCCCACAGCATCTTGCTTCCAGCTCTTTGGGAAGCTAAGAAACAACTCGCTCTGCACAGTGCTCTTACAGCCTACCGGGAACATGTCTTGCAAAGGCCTGTGAAACGCAGTTTCTTTGCAGGCCTGATCTGGCTGAAGTAGGACTTCTGCTCTGGGTGTGCTACTTTGCCCTAGAGCTGAAAGGCACAACGTGCAGGCTTCTTTCCAAAGGTCGAGTTGGGCCCCACAGCATCTTGCTTCCAGCTCTTTGGGAAGCTAAGAAACAACTCGCTCTGCACAGTGCTCTTACAGCCTACCGGGAACATGTCTTCCAAAGGCCTGTGAAACGCAGTTTCTTTGCAGGCCTGATCTGGCTGAAGTAGGACTTCTGCTCTGGGTGTGCTACTTTGCCCTAGAGCTGAAAGGCACAACGTGCAGGCTTCTTTCCTAAGGGCGAGTTGGGCCCCACAGCATCTTGCTTCCAGCTCTTTGAGAAGCTAAGAAACAACTCGCTCTGCACAGTGCTCTTACAGCCTACCGGGAACATCTCTTCCAAAGGCCTGTGAAACACAGTTTCTTTGCAGGCCTGATCTGGCTGAAGTAGGACTTCTGCTCTGGGTGTGCTACTTTGCCCTAGAGCTGAAAGGCACAACGTGCAGGCTTCTTTCCTAAGGGCGAGTTGGGCCCCACAGCATCTTGCTTCCAGCTCTTTGGGAAGCTAAGAAACAACTCGCTCTGCACAGTGCTCTTACAGCCTACTGGGAACATCTCTTCCAAAGGCCTGTGAAACGCAGTTTCTTTGCAGGCCTGATCTGGCTGAAGTAGGACTTCTGCTCTGGGTGTGCTACTTTGCCCTAGAGCTGAAAGGCACAACGTGCAGGCTTCTTTCCAAAGGGCGAGTTGGGCCCCACAGCATCTTGCTTCCAGCTCTTTAGGAAGCTAAGAAACAACTCGCTCTGCACAGTGCTCTTACAGCCTACCGGGAACATGTCTTCCAAAGGCCTGTGAAGCGCAGTTTCTTTGCAGGCCTGATCTGGCTGAAGTAGGACTTCTGCTCTGGGTGTGCTACTTTGCCCTAGAGCTGAAAGGCACAACGTGCAGGCTTCTTTCCAAAGGGCGAGTTGGGCCCCACAGCATCTTGCTTCCAGCTCTTTGGGAAGCTAAGAAACAACTCGCTCTGCACAGTGCTCTTACAGCCTACCGGGAACATCTCTTCCAAAGGCCTGTGAAACGCAGTTTCTTTGCAGGCCTGATCTGGCTGAAGTAGGACTTCTGCTCTGGGTGTGCTACTTTGCCCTAGAGCTGAAAGGCACAACGTGCAGGCTTCTTTCCAAAGGGCGAGTTGGGCCCCACAGCATCTTGCTTCCAGCTCTTTGGGAAGCTAAGAAACAACTCGCTCTGCACAGTGCTCTTACAGCCTACGGGGAGCATCTCTTCCAAAGGCCTGTGAAACGCAGTTCCTTTGCAGGCCTGATCTGGCTGAAGTAGGACTTCTGCTCTGGGTGTGCTACTTTGCCCTAGAGCTGAAAGGCACAACGTGCAGGCTTCTTTCCAAAGGGCGAGTTGGGCCCCACAGCATCTTGCTTCCAGCTCTTTGGGAAGCTAAGAAACAACTCGCTCTGCACAGTGCTCTTACAGCCTACCGGGAACATGTCTTGCAAAGGCCTGTGAAACGCAGTTTCTTTGCAGGCCTGATCTGGCTGAAGTAGGACTTCTGCTCTGGGTGTGCTACTTTGCCCTAGAGCTGAAAGGCACAACGTGCAGTCTTCTTTCCAAAGGGCGAGTTGGGCCCCACAGCATCTTGCTTCCAGCTCTTTGGGAAGCTAAGAAACAACTCGCTCTGCACAGTGCTCTTACAGCCTACCGGGAACATGTCTTCCAAAGGCCTGTGAAACGCAGTTCCTTTGCAGGCCTGATCTGGCTGAAGTAGGACTTCTGCTCTGGGTGTGCTACTTTGCCCTAGAGCTGAAAGGCACAACGTGCAGGCTTCTTTCCAAAGGGCGAGTTGGGCCCCACAGCATCTTGCTTCCAGCTCTTTGGGAAGCTAAGAAACAACTCGCTCTGCACACTGCTCTTACAGCCTAGTGGGAACATCTCTTCCAAAGGCCTGTGAAACGCAGTTTCTTTGCAGGCCTGATCTGGCTGAAGTAGGACTTCTGCTCTGGGTGTGCTACTTTGCCCTAGAGCTGAAAGGCACAACGTGCAGGCTTCTTTCCAAAGGGCGAGTTGGGCCCCACAGCATCTTGCTTCCAGCTCTTTGGGAAGCTAAGAAACAACTCGCTCTGCACAGTGCTCTTACAGCCTACCGGGAACATCTCTTCCAAAGGCCTGTGAAACGCAGTTTCTTTGCAGGCCTGATCTGGCTGAAGTAGGACTTCTGCTCTGGGTGTGCTACTTTGCCCTAGAGCTGAAAGGCACAACGTGCAGGCTTCTTTCCAAAGGGCGAGTTGGGCCCCACAGCATCTTGCTTCCAGCTCTTTGGGAAGCTAAGAAACAACTCGCTCTGCACAGTGCTCTTACAGCCTACCGGGAACATGTCTTCCAAAGGCCTGTGAAACGCAGTTTCTTTGCAGGCCTGATCTGGCTGAAGTAGGACTTCTGCTCTGGGTGTGCTACTTTGCCCTAGAGCTGAAAGGCTCAACGTGCAGGCTTCTTTCCAAAGGTCGAGTTGGGCCCCACAGCATCTTGCTTCCAGCTCTTTGGGAAGCTAAGAAACAACTCGCTCTGCACAGTGCTCTTACAGCCTACCGGGAACATGTCTTCCAAAGGCCTGTGAAACGCAGTTTCTTTGCAGGCCTGATCTGGCTGAAGTAGGACTTCTGCTCTGGGTGTGCTACTTTGCCCTAGAGCTGAAAGGCACAACGTGCAGGCTTCTTTCCAAAGGGCGAGTTGGGCCCCACAGCATCTTGCTTCCAGCTCTTTGGGAAGCTAAGAAACAACTCGCTCTGCACAGTGCTCTTACAGCCTACCGGGAACATCTCTTCCAAAGGCCTGTGAAACGCAGTTTCTTTGCAGGCCTGATCTGGCTGAAGTAGGACTTCTGCTCTGGGTGTGCTACTTTGCCCTAGAGCTGAAAGGCACAACGTGCAGGCTTCTTTCCAAAGGGCGAGTTGGGCCCCACAGCATCTTGCTTCCAGCTCTTTGGGAAGCTAAGAAACAACTCGCTCTGCACACTGCTCTTACAGCGTAGTGGGAACATCTCTTCCAAAGGCCTGTGAAACGCACTTTCTTTGCAGGCCTGATCTGGCTGAAGTAGGACTTCTGCTCTGGGTGTGCTACTTTGCCCTAGAGCTGAAAGGCACAACGTGCAGGCTTCTTTCCAAAGGGCGAGTTGGGCCCCACAGCATCTTGCTTCCAGCTCTTTGGGAAGCTAAGAAACAACTCGCTCTGCACAGTGCTCTTACAGCCTACGGGGAGCATCTCTTCCAAAGGCCTGTGAAACGCAGTTTCTTTGCAGGCCTGATCTGGCTGAAGTAGGACTTCTGCTCTGGTTGTGCTACTTTGCCCTAGAGCTGAAAGGCACAACGTGCAGGCTTCTTTCCAAAGGGCGAGTTGGGCCCCACAGCATCTTGCTTCCAGCTCTTTGGGAAGCTAAGAAACAACTCGCTCTGCACAGTGCTCTTACAGCCTACCGGGAACATGTCTTCCAAAGGCCTGTGAAACGCAGTTTCTTTGCAGGCCTGATCTGGCTGAAGTAGGACTTCTGCTCTGGGTGTGCTACTTTGCCCTAGAGCTGAAAGGCACAACGTGCAGGCTTCTTTCCTAAGGGCGAGTTGGGCCCAACAGCATCTTGCTTCCAGCTCTTTGGGAAGCTAAGAAACAACTCGCTCTGCACAGTGCTCTTACAGCCTACCGGGAACATCTCTTCCAAAGGCCTGTGAAACGCAGTTTCTTTGCAGGCCTGATCTGGCTGAAGTAGGACTTCTGCTCTGGGCGTGCTACTTTGCCCTAGAGCTGAAAGGCACAACGTGCAGGCTTCTTTCCAAAGGGCGAGTTGGGCCCCACAGCATCTTGCTTCCAGCTCTTTGGGAAGCTAAGAAACAACTCGCTCTGCACAGTGCTCTTACAGCCTACCGGGAACATGTCTTCCAAAGGCCTGTGAAACGCAGTTTCTTTGCAGGCCTGATCTGGCTGAAGTAGGACTTCTGCTCTGGGTGTGCTACTTTGCCCTAGAGCTGAAAGGCACAACGTGCAGGCTTCTTTCCAAAGGGCGAGTTGGGCCCCACAGCATCTTGCTTCCAGCTCTTTGGGAAGCTAAGAAACAACTCGCTCTGCACAGTGCTCTTACAGCCTAGTGGGACCATCTCTTCCAAAGGCCTGTGAAACGCAGTTTCTTTGCAGGCCTAATCTGGCTGAAGTAGGACTTCTGCTCTGGGTGTGCTACTTTGCCCTAGAGCTGAAAGGCACAACGTGCAGGCTTCTTTCCAAAGGGCGAGTTGGGCCCCACAGCATCTTGCTTCCAGCTCTTTGGGAAGCTAAGAAACAACTCGCTCTGCACAGTGCTCTTACAGCCTACCGGGAACATCTCTTCCAAAGGCCTGTGAAACGCAGTTTCTTTGCAGGCCTGATCTGGCTGAAGTAGGACTTCTGCTCTGGGTGTGCTACTTTGCCCTAGAGCTGAAAGGCACAACGTGCAGGCTTCTTTCCAAAGGGCGAGTTGGGCCCGACAGCATCTTGCTTCCAGCTCTTTGGGAAGCTAAGAAACAACTCTCTCTGCACAGTGCTCTTACAGCCTAGTGGGAACATCTCTTCCAAAGGCCTGTGAAACGCAGTTTCTTTGCAGGCCTGATCTGGCTGAAGTAGGACTTCTGCTCTGGGTGTGCTACTTTGCCCTAGAGCTGAAAGGCACAACGTGCAGGCTTCTTTCCAAAGGGCGAGTTGGGCCCCACAGCATCTTGCTTCCAGCTCTTTGGGAAGCTAAGAAACAACTCGCTCTGCACAGTGCTCTTACAGCCTACCGGGAACATCTTTTCCAAAGGCCAGTGAAACGCAGTTTCTTTGCAGGCCTGATCTGGCTGAAGTAGGACTTCTGCTCTGGGTGTGCTACTTTGCCCTAGAGCTGAAAGGCACAACGTGCAGGCTTCTTTCCAAAGGGCGAGTTGGGCCCCACAGCATCTTGCTTCCAGCTCTTTGGGAAGCTAAGAAACAACTCGCTCTGCACAGTGCTCTTACAGCCTACCGGGAACATCTCTTCCAAAGGCCTGTGAAACGCACTTTCTTTGCAGGCCTGATCTGGCTGAAGTAGGACTTCTGCTCTGGGTGTGCTACTTTGCCCTAGAGCTGAAAGGCACAACGTGCAGGCTTCTTTCCAAAGGGCGAGTTGGGCCCCACAGCATCTTGCTTCCAGCTCTTTGGGAAGCTAAGAAACAACTCGCTCTGCACAGTGCTCTTACAGCCTACCGGGAACATCTCTTCCAAAGGCCTGTGAAACGCAGTTTCTTTGTAGGCCTGATCTGGCTGAAGTAGGACTTCTGCTCTGGGTGTGCTACTTTGCCCTAGAGCTGAAAGGCACAACGTGCAGGCTTCATTCCAAAGGGTGAGTTGGGCCCCACAGCATCTTGCTTCCAGCTCTTTGGGAAGCTAAGAAACAACTCGCTCTGCACAGTGCTCTTACAGCCTACCGGGAACATGTCTTCCAAAGGCCTGTGAAACGCAGTTTCTTTGCAGTCCTGATCTGGCTGAAGTAGGACTTCTGCTCTGGGTGTGCTACTTTGCCCTAGAGCTGAAAGGCACAACGTGCAGGCTTCTTTCCAAAGGGCGAGTTGGGCCCCACAGCATCTTGCTTCCAGCTCTTTGGGAAGCTAAGAAACAACTCGCTCTGCACAGTGCTCTTACAGCCTACCGGGAACATGTCTTGCAAAGGCCTGTGAAACGCAGTTTCTTTGCAGGCCTGATCTGGCTGAAGTAGGACTTCTGCTCTGGGTGTGCTACTTTGCCCTAGAACTGAAAGGCACAACGTGCAGGCTTCTTTCCAAAGGGCGAGTTGGGCCCCACAGCATCTTGCTTCCAGCTCTTTGGGAAGCTAAGAAACAACTCGCTCTGCACAGTGCTCTTACAGCCTACCGGGAACATCTCTTCCAAAGGCCTGTGAAACGCAGTTTCTTTGCAGGCCTGATCTGGCTGAAGTAGGACTTCTGCTCTGGGTGTGCTACTTTGCCCTAGAGCTGAAAGGCACAACGTGCATGCTTCTTTCCAAAGGGCGAGTTGGGCCCCACAGCATCTTGCTTCCAGCTCTTTGGGAAGCTAAGAAACAACTCGCTCTGCACAGTGCTCTTACAGCCTAGCGGGAACATCTCTTCCAAAGGCCTGTGAAACGCAGTTTCTTTGCAGGCCTGATCTGGCTGAAGTAGGACTTCTGCTCTGGGTGTGCTACTTTGCCCTAGAGCTGAAAGGCACAACGTGCAGGCTTCTTTCCAAAGGGCGAGTTGGGCCCCACAGCATCTTGCTTCCAGCTCTTTGGGAAGCTAAGAAACAACTCGCTCTGCACAGTGCTCTTACAGCCTACCGGGAACATCTCTTCCAAAGGCCTGTGAAACGCAGTTTCTTTGCAGGCCTGATCTGGCTGAAGTAGGACTTCTGCTCTGGGTGTGCTACTTTGCCCTAGAGCTGAAAGGCACAACGTGCAGGCTTCTTTCCAAAGGGCGAGTTGGGCCCCACAGCATCTTGCTTCCAGCTCTTTGGGAAGCTAAGAAACAACTCGCTCTGCACAGTGCTCTTACAGCCTACCGGGAACATGTCTTCCAAAGGCCTGTGAAACGCAGTTTCTTTGCAGGCCTGATCTGGCTCAAGTAGGACTTCTGCTCTGGGTGTGCTACTTTGCCCTAGAGCTGAAAGGCACAACGTGCAGGCTTCTTTCCAAAGGGCGAGTTGGGCCCCACAGCATCTTGCTTCCAGCTCTTTGGGAAGCTAAGAAACAACTCGCTCTGCACAGTGCTCTTACAGCCTACCGGGAACATGTCTTGCAAAGGCCTGTGAAACGCAGTTTCTTTGCAGGCCTGATCTGGCTGAAGTAGGACTTCTGCTCTGGGTGTGCTACTTTGCCCTAGAGCTGAAAGGCACAACGTGCAGGCTTCTTTCCAAAGGTCGAGTTGGGCCCCACAGCATCTTGCTTCCAGCTCTTTGGGAAGCTAAGAAACAACTCGCTCTGCACAGTGCTCTTACAGCCTACCGGGAACATGTCTTCCAAAGGCCTGTGAAACGCAGTTTCTTTGCAGGCCTGATCTGGCTGAAGTAGGACTTCTGCTCTGGGTGTGCTACTTTGCCCTAGAGCTGAAAGGCACAACGTGCAGGCTTCTTTCCTAAGGGCGAGTTGGGCCCCACAGCATCTTGCTTCCAGCTCTTTGAGAAGCTAAGAAACAACTCGCTCTGCACAGTGCTCTTACAGCCTACCGGGAACATCTCTTCCAAAGGCCTGTGAAACACAGTTTCTTTGCAGGCCTGATCTGGCTGAAGTAGGACTTCTGCTCTGGGTGTGCTACTTTGCCCTAGAGCTGAAAGGCACAACGTGCAGGCTTCTTTCCTAAGGGCGAGTTGGGCCCCACAGCATCTTGCTTCCAGCTCTTTGGGAAGCTAAGAAACAACTCGCTCTGCACAGTGCTCTTACAGCCTACTGGGAACATCTCTTCCAAAGGCCTGTGAAACGCAGTTTCTTTGCAGGCCTGATCTGGCTGAAGTAGGACTTCTGCTCTGGGTGTGCTACTTTGCCCTAGAGCTGAAAGGCACAACGTGCAGGCTTCTTTCCAAAGGGCGAGTTGGGCCCCACAGCATCTTGCTTCCAGCTCTTTAGGAAGCTAAGAAACAACTCGCTCTGCACAGTGCTCTTACAGCCTACCGGGAACATGTCTTCCAAAGGCCTGTGAAGCGCAGTTTCTTTGCAGGCCTGATCTGGCTGAAGTAGGACTTCTGCTCTGGGTGTGCTACTTTGCCCTAGAGCTGAAAGGCACAACGTGCAGGCTTCTTTCCAAAGGGCGAGTTGGGCCCCACAGCATCTTGCTTCCAGCTCTTTGGGAAGCTAAGAAACAACTCGCTCTGCACAGTGCTCTTACAGCCTACCGGGAACATCTCTTCCAAAGGCCTGTGAAACGCAGTTTCTTTGCAGGCCTGATCTGGCTGAAGTAGGACTTCTGCTCTGGGTGTGCTACTTTGCCCTAGAGCTGAAAGGCACAACGTGCAGGCTTCTTTCCAAAGGGCGAGTTGGGCCCCACAGCATCTTGCTTCCAGCTCTTTGGGAAGCTAAGAAACAACTCGCTCTGCACAGTGCTCTTACAGCCTACGGGGAGCATCTCTTCCAAAGGCCTGTGAAACGCAGTTCCTTTGCAGGCCTGATCTGGCTGAAGTAGGACTTCTGCTCTGGGTGTGCTACTTTGCCCTAGAGCTGAAAGGCACAACGTGCAGGCTTCTTTCCAAAGGGCGAGTTGGGCCCCACAGCATCTTGCTTCCAGCTCTTTGGGAAGCTAAGAAACAACTCGCTCTGCACAGTGCTCTTACAGCCTACCGGGAACATGTCTTGCAAAGGCCTGTGAAACGCAGTTTCTTTGCAGGCCTGATCTGGCTGAAGTAGGACTTCTGCTCTGGGTGTGCTACTTTGCCCTAGAGCTGAAAGGCACAACGTGCAGTCTTCTTTCCAAAGGGCGAGTTGGGCCCCACAGCATCTTGCTTCCAGCTCTTTGGGAAGCTAAGAAACAACTCGCTCTGCACAGTGCTCTTACAGCCTACCGGGAACATGTCTTCCAAAGGCCTGTGAAACGCAGTTCCTTTGCAGGCCTGATCTGGCTGAAGTAGGACTTCTGCTCTGGGTGTGCTACTTTGCCCTAGAGCTGAAAGGCACAACGTGCAGGCTTCTTTCCAAAGGGCGAGTTGGGCCCCACAGCATCTTGCTTCCAGCTCTTTGGGAAGCTAAGAAACAACTCGCTCTGCACACTGCTCTTACAGCCTAGTGGGAACATCTCTTCCAAAGGCCTGTGAAACGCAGTTTCTTTGCAGGCCTGATCTGGCTGAAGTAGGACTTCTGCTCTGGGTGTGCTACTTTGCCCTAGAGCTGAAAGGCACAACGTGCAGGCTTCTTTCCAAAGGGCGAGTTGGGCCCCACAGCATCTTGCTTCCAGCTCTTTGGGAAGCTAAGAAACAACTCGCTCTGCACAGTGCTCTTACAGCCTACCGGGAACATCTCTTCCAAAGGCCTGTGAAACGCAGTTTCTTTGCAGGCCTGATCTGGCTGAAGTAGGACTTCTGCTCTGGGTGTGCTACTTTGCCCTAGAGCTGAAAGGCACAACGTGCAGGCTTCTTTCCAAAGGGCGAGTTGGGCCCCACAGCATCTTGCTTCCAGCTCTTTGGGAAGCTAAGAAACAACTCGCTCTGCACAGTGCTCTTACAGCCTACCGGGAACATGTCTTCCAAAGGCCTGTGAAACGCAGTTTCTTTGCAGGCCTGATCTGGCTGAAGTAGGACTTCTGCTCTGGGTGTGCTACTTTGCCCTAGAGCTGAAAGGCTCAACGTGCAGGCTTCTTTCCAAAGGTCGAGTTGGGCCCCACAGCATCTTGCTTCCAGCTCTTTGGGAAGCTAAGAAACAACTCGCTCTGCACAGTGCTCTTACAGCCTACCGGGAACATGTCTTCCAAAGGCCTGTGAAACGCAGTTTCTTTGCAGGCCTGATCTGGCTGAAGTAGGACTTCTGCTCTGGGTGTGCTACTTTGCCCTAGAGCTGAAAGGCACAACGTGCAGGCTTCTTTCCAAAGGGCGAGTTGGGCCCCACAGCATCTTGCTTCCAGCTCTTTGGGAAGCTAAGAAACAACTCGCTCTGCACAGTGCTCTTACAGCCTACCGGGAACATCTCTTCCAAAGGCCTGTGAAACGCAGTTTCTTTGCAGGCCTGATCTGGCTGAAGTAGGACTTCTGCTCTGGGTGTGCTACTTTGCCCTAGAGCTGAAAGGCACAACGTGCAGGCTTCTTTCCAAAGGGCGAGTTGGGCCCCACAGCATCTTGCTTCCAGCTCTTTGGGAAGCTAAGAAACAACTCGCTCTGCACACTGCTCTTACAGCGTAGTGGGAACATCTCTTCCAAAGGCCTGTGAAACGCACTTTCTTTGCAGGCCTGATCTGGCTGAAGTAGGACTTCTGCTCTGGGTGTGCTACTTTGCCCTAGAGCTGAAAGGCACAACGTGCAGGCTTCTTTCCAAAGGGCGAGTTGGGCCCCACAGCATCTTGCTTCCAGCTCTTTGGGAAGCTAAGAAACAACTCGCTCTGCACAGTGCTCTTACAGCCTACGGGGAGCATCTCTTCCAAAGGCCTGTGAAACGCAGTTTCTTTGCAGGCCTGATCTGGCTGAAGTAGGACTTCTGCTCTGGTTGTGCTACTTTGCCCTAGAGCTGAAAGGCACAACGTGCAGGCTTCTTTCCAAAGGGCGAGTTGGGCCCCACAGCATCTTGCTTCCAGCTCTTTGGGAAGCTAAGAAACAACTCGCTCTGCACAGTGCTCTTACAGCCTACCGGGAACATGTCTTCCAAAGGCCTGTGAAACGCAGTTTCTTTGCAGGCCTGATCTGGCTGAAGTAGGACTTCTGCTCTGGGTGTGCTACTTTGCCCTAGAGCTGAAAGGCACAACGTGCAGGCTTCTTTCCTAAGGGCGAGTTGGGCCCAACAGCATCTTGCTTCCAGCTCTTTGGGAAGCTAAGAAACAACTCGCTCTGCACAG
This sequence comes from Equus caballus, assembly GCF_041296265.1. NCBI lineage: Eukaryota > Metazoa > Chordata > Mammalia > Perissodactyla > Equidae > Equus > Equus caballus. Next base: position 27,360,975 of record NC_091687.1, read on the forward strand.
TGCTCTTACAGCCTACCGGGAACATCTCTTCCAAAGGCCTGTGAAACGCAGTTTCTTTGCAGGCCTGATCTGGCTGAAGTAGGACTTCTGCTCTGGGCGTGCTACTTTGCCCTAGAGCTGAAAGGCACAACGTGCAGGCTTCTTTCCAAAGGGCGAGTTGGGCCCCACAGCATCTTGCTTCCAGCTCTTTGGGAAGCTAAGAAACAACTCGCTCTGCACAGTGCTCTTACAGCCTACCGGGAACATGTCTTCCAAAGGCCTGTGAAACGCAGTTTCTTTGCAGGCCTGATCTGGCTGAAGTAGGACTTCTGCTCTGGGTGTGCTACTTTGCCCTAGAGCTGAAAGGCACAACGTGCAGGCTTCTTTCCAAAGGGCGAGTTGGGCCCCACAGCATCTTGCTTCCAGCTCTTTGGGAAGCTAAGAAACAACTCGCTCTGCACAGTGCTCTTACAGCCTAGTGGGACCATCTCTTCCAAAGGCCTGTGAAACGCAGTTTCTTTGCAGGCCTAATCTGGCTGAAGTAGGACTTCTGCTCTGGGTGTGCTACTTTGCCCTAGAGCTGAAAGGCACAACGTGCAGGCTTCTTTCCAAAGGGCGAGTTGGGCCCCACAGCATCTTGCTTCCAGCTCTTTGGGAAGCTAAGAAACAACTCGCTCTGCACAGTGCTCTTACAGCCTACCGGGAACATCTCTTCCAAAGGCCTGTGAAACGCAGTTTCTTTGCAGGCCTGATCTGGCTGAAGTAGGACTTCTGCTCTGGGTGTGCTACTTTGCCCTAGAGCTGAAAGGCACAACGTGCAGGCTTCTTTCCAAAGGGCGAGTTGGGCCCGACAGCATCTTGCTTCCAGCTCTTTGGGAAGCTAAGAAACAACTCTCTCTGCACAGTGCTCTTACAGCCTAGTGGGAACATCTCTTCCAAAGGCCTGTGAAACGCAGTTTCTTTGCAGGCCTGATCTGGCTGAAGTAGGACTTCTGCTCTGGGTGTGCTACTTTGCCCTAGAGCTGAAAGGCACAACGTGCAGGCTTCTTTCCAAAGGGCGAGTTGGGCCCCACAGCATCTTGCTTCCAGCTCTTTGGGAAGCTAAGAAACAACTCGCTCTGCACAGTGCTCTTACAGCCTACCGGGAACATCTTTTCCAAAGGCCAGTGAAACGCAGTTTCTTTGCAGGCCTGATCTGGCTGAAGTAGGACTTCTGCTCTGGGTGTGCTACTTTGCCCTAGAGCTGAAAGGCACAACGTGCAGGCTTCTTTCCAAAGGGCGAGTTGGGCCCCACAGCATCTTGCTTCCAGCTCTTTGGGAAGCTAAGAAACAACTCGCTCTGCACAGTGCTCTTACAGCCTACCGGGAACATGTCTTCCAAAGGCCTGTGAAACGCACTTTCTTTGCAGGCCTGATCTGGCTGAAGTAGGACTTCTGCTCTGGGTGTGCTACTTTGCCCTAGAGCTGAAAGGCACAACGTGCAGGCTTCTTTCCAAAGGGCGAGTTGGGCCCCACAGCATCTTGCTTCCAGCTCTTTGGGAAGCTAAGAAACAACTCGCTCTGCACAGTGCTCTTACAGCCTACCGGGAACATGTCTTCCAAAGGCCTGTGAAACGCAGTTTCTTTGCAGGCCTGATCTGGCTGAAGTAGGACTTCTGCTCTGGGTGTGCTACTTTGCCCTAGAGCTGAAAGGCTCAACGTGCAGGCTTCTTTCCAAAGGTCGAGTTGGGCCCCACAGCATCTTGCTTCCAGCTCTTTGGGAAGCTAAGAAACAACTCGCTCTGCACAGTGCTCTTACAGCCTACCGGGAACATGTCTTCCAAAGGCCTGTGAAACGCAGTTTCTTTGCAGGCCTGATCTGGCTGAAGTAGGACTTCTGCTCTGGGTGTGCTACTTTGCCCTAGAGCTGAAAGGCACAACGTGCAGGCTTCTTTCCAAAGGGCGAGTTGGGCCCCACAGCATCTTGCTTCCAGCTCTTTGGGAAGCTAAGAAACAACTCGCTCTGCACAGTGCTCTTACAGCCTACCGGGAACATCTCTTCCAAAGGCCTGTGAAACGCAGTTTCTTTGCAGGCCTGATCTGGCTGAAGTAGGACTTCTGCTCTGGGTGTGCTACTTTGCCCTAGAGCTGAAAGGCACAACGTGCAGGCTTCTTTCCAAAGGGCGAGTTGGGCCCCACAGCATCTTGCTTCCAGCTCTTTGGGAAGCTAAGAAACAACTCGCTCTGCACACTGCTCTTACAGCGTAGTGGGAACATCTCTTCCAAAGGCCTGTGAAACGCACTTTCTTTGCAGGCCTGATCTGGCTGAAGTAGGACTTCTGCTCTGGGTGTGCTACTTTGCCCTAGAGCTGAAAGGCACAACGTGCAGGCTTCTTTCCAAAGGGCGAGTTGGGCCCCACAGCATCTTGCTTCCAGCTCTTTGGGAAGCTAAGAAACAACTCGCTCTGCACAGTGCTCTTACAGCCTACGGGGAGCATCTCTTCCAAAGGCCTGTGAAACGCAGTTTCTTTGCAGGCCTGATCTGGCTGAAGTAGGACTTCTGCTCTGGTTGTGCTACTTTGCCCTAGAGCTGAAAGGCACAACGTGCAGGCTTCTTTCCAAAGGGCGAGTTGGGCCCCACAGCATCTTGCTTCCAGCTCTTTGGGAAGCTAAGAAACAACTCGCTCTGCACAGTGCTCTTACAGCCTACCGGGAACATGTCTTCCAAAGGCCTGTGAAACGCAGTTTCTTTGCAGGCCTGATCTGGCTGAAGTAGGACTTCTGCTCTGGGTGTGCTACTTTGCCCTAGAGCTGAAAGGCACAACGTGCAGGCTTCTTTCCTAAGGGCGAGTTGGGCCCAACAGCATCTTGCTTCCAGCTCTTTGGGAAGCTAAGAAACAACTCGCTCTGCACAGTGCTCTTACAGCCTACCGGGAACATCTCTTCCAAAGGCCTGTGAAACGCAGTTTCTTTGCAGGCCTGATCTGGCTGAAGTAGGACTTCTGCTCTGGGCGTGCTACTTTGCCCTAGAGCTGAAAGGCACAACGTGCAGGCTTCTTTCCAAAGGGCGAGTTGGGCCCCACAGCATCTTGCTTCCAGCTCTTTGGGAAGCTAAGAAACAACTCGCTCTGCACAGTGCTCTTACAGCCTACCGGGAACATGTCTTCCAAAGGCCTGTGAAACGCAGTTTCTTTGCAGGCCTGATCTGGCTGAAGTAGGACTTCTGCTCTGGGTGTGCTACTTTGCCCTAGAGCTGAAAGGCACAACGTGCAGGCTTCTTTCCAAAGGGCGAGTTGGGCCCCACAGCATCTTGCTTCCAGCTCTTTGGGAAGCTAAGAAACAACTCGCTCTGCACAGTGCTCTTACAGCCTAGTGGGACCATCTCTTCCAAAGGCCTGTGAAACGCAGTTTCTTTGCAGGCCTAATCTGGCTGAAGTAGGACTTCTGCTCTGGGTGTGCTACTTTGCCCTAGAGCTGAAAGGCACAACGTGCAGGCTTCTTTCCAAAGGGCGAGTTGGGCCCCACAGCATCTTGCTTCCAGCTCTTTGGGAAGCTAAGAAACAACTCGCTCTGCACAGTGCTCTTACAGCCTACCGGGAACATCTCTTCCAAAGGCCTGTGAAACGCAGTTTCTTTGCAGGCCTGATCTGGCTGAAGTAGGACTTCTGCTCTGGGTGTGCTACTTTGCCCTAGAGCTGAAAGGCACAACGTGCAGGCTTCTTTCCAAAGGGCGAGTTGGGCCCGACAGCATCTTGCTTCCAGCTCTTTGGGAAGCTAAGAAACAACTCTCTCTGCACAGTGCTCTTACAGCCTAGTGGGAACATCTCTTCCAAAGGCCTGTGAAACGCAGTTTCTTTGCAGGCCTGATCTGGCTGAAGTAGGACTTCTGCTCTGGGTGTGCTACTTTGCCCTAGAGCTGAAAGGCACAACGTGCAGGCTTCTTTCCAAAGGGCGAGTTGGGCCCCACAGCATCTTGCTTCCAGCTCTTTGGGAAGCTAAGAAACAACTCGCTCTGCACAGTGCTCTTACAGCCTACCGGGAACATCTTTTCCAAAGGCCAGTGAAACGCAGTTTCTTTGCAGGCCTGATCTGGCTGAAGTAGGACTTCTGCTCTGGGTGTGCTACTTTGCCCTAGAGCTGAAAGGCACAACGTGCAGGCTTCTTTCCAAAGGGCGAGTTGGGCCCCACAGCATCTTGCTTCCAGCTCTTTGGGAAGCTAAGAAACAACTCGCTCTGCACAGTGCTCTTACAGCCTACCGGGAACATGTCTTCCAAAGGCCTGTGAAACGCAGTTCCTTTGCAGGCCTGATCTGGCTGAAGTAGGACTTCTGCTCTGGGTGTGCTACTTTGCCCTAGAGCTGAAAGGCACAACGTGCAGGCTTCTTTCCAAAGGGCGAGTTGGGCCCCACAGCATCTTGCTTCCAGCTCTTTGGGAAGCTAAGAAACAACTCGCTCTGCACAGTGCTCTTACAGCCTACCGGGAACATCTCTTCCAAAGGCCTGTGAAACGCAGTTTCTTTGCAGGCCTGATCTGGCTGAAGTAGGACTTCTGCTCTGGGTGTGCTACTTTGCCCTAGAGCTGAAAGGCACAACGTGCAGGCTTCTTTCCAAAGGGCGAGTTGGGCCCCACAGCATCTTGCTTCCAGCTCTTTGTGAAGCTAAGAAACAACTCGCTCTGCACAGTGCTCTTACAGCCTACCGGGAACATGTCTTGCAAAGGCCTGTGAAACGCACTTTCTTTGCAGGCCTGATCTGGCTGAAGTAGGACTTCTGCTCTGGGTGTGCTACTTTGCCCTAGAGCTGAAAGGCACAACGTGCAGGCTTCTTTCCAAAGGGCGAGTTGGGCCCCACAGCATCTTGCTTCCAGCTCTTTGGGAAGCTAAGAAACAACTCGCTCTGCACAGTGCTCTTACAGCCTACCGGGAACATCTTTTCCAAAGGCCAGTGAAACGCAGTTTCTTTGCATGCCTGATCTGGCTGAAGTAGGACTTCTGCTCTGGGTGTGCTACTTTGCCCTAGAGCTGAAAGGCACAACGTGCAGGCTTATTTCCAAAGGGCGAGTTGGGCCCCACAGCATCTTGCTTCCAGCTCTTTGGGAAGCTAAGAAACAACTCGCTCTGCACAGTGCTCTTACAGCCTACCGGGAACATCTCTTCCAAAGGCCTGTGAAACGCAGTTTCTTTGCAGGCCTGATCTGGCTGAAGTAGGACTTCTGCTCTGGGTGTGCTACTTTGCCCTAGAGCTGAAAGGCACAACGTGCAGGCTTCTTTCCAAAGGGCGAGTTGGGCCCCACAGCATCTTGCTTCCAGCTCTTTGGGAAGCTAAGAAACAACTCGCTCTGCACAGTGCTCTTACAGCCTACGGGGAGCATCTCTTCCAAAGGCCTGTGAAACGCAGTTTCTTTGCAGGCCTGATCTGGCTGAAGTAGGACTTCTGCTCTGGGTGTGCTACTTTGCCCTAGAGCTGAAAGGCACAACGTGCAGGCTTCTTTCCAAAGGGCGAGTTGGGCCCCACAGCATCTTGCTTCCAGCTCTTTGGGAAGCTAAGAAACAACTCGCTCTGCACAGTGCTCTTACAGCCTACCGGGAACATCTCTTCCAAAGGCCTGTGAAACGCAGTTTCTTTGCAGGCCTGATATGGCTGAAGTAGGACTTCTGCTCTGGGTGTGCTACTTTGCCCTAGAGCTGAAAGGCACAACGTGCAGGCTTCTTTCCTAAGGGCGAGTTGGGCCCCACAGCATCTTGCTTCCAGCTCTTTGGGAAGCTAAGAAACAACTCGCTCTGCACAGTGCTCTTACAGCCTACCGGGAACATGTCTTGCAAAGGCCTGTGAAACGCAGTTTCTTTGCAGGCCTGATCTGGCTGAAGTAGGACTTCTGCTCTGGGTGTGCTACTTTGCCCTAGAGCTGAAAGGCACAACGTGCAGGCTTCTTTCCAAAGGGCGAGTTGGGCCCCACAGCATCTTGCTTCCATCTCTTTGGGAAGCTAAGAAACAACTCGCTCTGCACAGTGCTCTTACAGCCTACTGGGAACATCTCTTCCAAAGGACTGTGAAACACAGTTTCTTTGCAGGCCTGATCTGGCTGAAGTAGGACTTCTGCTCTGGGTGTGCTACTTTGCCCTAGAGCTGAAAGGCACAACGTGCAGGCTTCTTTCCAAAGGGCGAGTTGGGCCCCACAGCATCTTGCTTCCAGCTCTTTAGGAAGCTAAGAAACAACTCGCTCTGCACAGTGCTCTTACAGCCTACCGGGAACATGTCTTCCAAAGGCCTGTGAAGCGCAGTTTCTTTGCAGGCCTGATCTGGCTGAAGTAGGACTTCTGCTCTGGGTGTGCTACTTTGCCCTAGAGCTGAAAGGCACAACGTGCAGGCTTCTTTCCAAAGGGCGAGTTGGGCCCCACAGCATCTTGCTTCCAGCTCTTTGGGAAGCTAACAAACAACTCGCTCTGCACAGTGCACTTACAGCCTACCGGGAACATCTCTTCCAAAGGACTGTGAAACGCAGTTTCTTTGCAGGCCTGATCTGGCTGAAGTAGGACTTCTGCTCTGGGTGTGCTACTTTGCCCTAGAGCTGAAAGGTACGACGTGCAGGCTTCTTTCCAAAGGGCGAGTTGGGCCCGACAGCATCTTGCTTCCAGCTCTTTGGGAAGCTAAGTAACAACTCGCTCTGCACAGTGATCTTACAGCCTAGTGGGAACATCTCTTCCAAAGGCCTGTGAAACGCAGTTTCTTTGCAGGCCTGATCTGGCTGAAGTAGGACTTCTGCTCTGGGTGTGCTACTTTGCCCTAGAGCTGAAAGGCACAACGTGCAGGCTTCTTTCCAAAGGGCGAGTTGGGCCCCACAGCATCTTGCTTCCAGCTCTTTGGGAAGCTAAGAAACAACTCGCTCTGCACAGTGCTCTTACAGCCTACCGGGAACATCTTTTCCAAAGGCCAGTGAAACGCAGTTTCTTTGCAGGCCTGATCTGGCTGAAGTAGGACTTCTGCTCTGGGTGTGCTACTTTGCCCTAGAGCTGAAAGGCACAACGTGCAGGCTTCTTTCCAAAGGGCGAGTTGGGCCCCACAGCATCTTGCTTCCAGCTCTTTGGGAAGCTAAGAAACAACTCGCTCTGCACAGTGCTCTTACAGCCTACCGGGAACATGTCTTGCAAAGGCCTGTGAAACGCAGTTTCTTTGCAGGCCTGATCTGGCTGAAGTAGGACTTCTGCTCTGGGTGTGCTACTTTGCCCTAGAGCTGAAAGGCACAACGTGCAGGCTTCTTTCCAAAGGGCGAGTTGGGCCCCACAGCATCTTGCTTCCAGCTCTTTGGGAAGCTAAGAAACAACTCGCTCTGCACAGTGCTCTTACAGCCTACCAGGAACATCTCTTCCAAAGGCCTGTGAAACGCAGTTTCTTTGCAGGCCTGATCTGGCTGAAGTAGGACTTCTGCTCTGGGTGTGCTACTTTGCCCTAGAGCTGAAAGGCACAACCTGCAGGCTTCTTTCCAAAGGGCGAGTTGGGCCCCACAGCATCTTGCTTCCAGCTCTTTGGGAAGCTAAGAAACAACTCGCTCTGCACAGTGCTCTTACAGCCTAGCGGGAACATCTCTTCCAAAGGACTGTGAAACGCAGTTTCTTTGCAGGCCTGATCTGGCTGAAGTAGGACTTCTGCTCTGGGTGTGCTACTTTGCCCTAGAGCTGGAAGGCACAACGTGCAGGCTTCTTTCCAAAGGGCGAGTTGGGCCCCACAGCATCTTGCTTCCAGCTCTTTGGGAAGCTAAGAAACAACTCGCTCTGCACAGTGCTCTTACAGCCTACCGGGAACATGTCTTCCAAAGGCCTGTGAAATGCAGTTCTTTGCAGGCCTGATCTGGCTGAAGTAGGACTTCTGCTCTGGGTGTGCTACTTTGCCCTAGAGCTGAAAGGCACAACGTGCAGGCTTCTTTCCAAAGGGCGAGTTGGGCCCCACAGCATCTTGCTTCCAGCTCTTTGGGAAGCTAAGAAACAACTCGCTCTGCACAGTGCTCTTACAGCCTACCGGGAACATGTCTTCCAAAGGCCTGTGAAGCGCAGTTTCTTTGCAGGCCTGATCTGGCTGAAGTAGGACTTCTGCTCTGGGTGTGCTACTTTGCCCTAGAGCTGAAAGGCACAACGTGCAGGCTTCTTTCCAAAGGGCGAGTTGGGCCCCACAGCATCTTGCTTCCAGCTCTTTGTGAAGCTAAGAAACAACTCGCTCTGCACAGTGCTCTTACAGCCTACCGGGAACATCTCTTCCAAAGGCCTGTGAAACGCAGTTTCTTTGCAGGCCTGATCTGACTGAAGTAGGACTTCTGCTCTGGGTGTGCTACTTTGCCCTAGAGCTGAAAGGCACAACGTGCAGGCTTCTTTCCAAAGGGCGAGTTGGGCCCCACAGCATCTTGCTTCCAGCTCTTTGGGAAGCTAAGAAACAACTCGCTCTGCACAGTGCTCTTACAGCCTAGTGGGAACATCTCTTCCAAAGGCCTGTGAAACGCAGTTTCTTTGCAGGCCTGATCTGGCTGAAGTAGGACTTCTGCTCTGGGTGTGCTACTTTGCCCTAGAGCTGAAAGGCACAACGTGCAGGCTTCTTTCCAAAGGGCGAGTTGGGCCCCACAGCATCTTGCTTCCAGCTCTTTGGGAAGCTAAGAAACAACTCGCTCTGCACAGTGCTCTTACAGCCTACCGGGAACATCTTTTCCAAAGGCCAGTGAAACGCAGTTTCTTTGCAGGCCTGATCTGGCTGAAGTAGGACTTCTGCTCTGGGTGTGCTACTTTGCCCTAGAGCTGAAAGGCCACAACGTGCAGGCTTCTTTCCAAAGGGCGAGTTGGGCCCCACAGCATCTTGCTTCCAGCTCTTTGGGAAGCTAAGAAACAACTCGCTCTGCACAGTGCTCTTACAGCCTAGCGGGAACATCTCTTCCAAAGGACTGTGAAACGCAGTTTCTTTGCAGGCCTGATCTGGCTGAAGTAGGACTTCTGCTCTGGGTGTGCTACTTTGCCCTAGAGCTGGAAGGCACAACGTGCAGGCTTCTTTCCAAAGGGCGAGTTGGGCCCCACAGCATCTTGCTTCCAGCTCTTTGGGAAGCTAAGAAACAACTCGCTCTGCACAGTGCTCTTACAGCCTACCGGGAACATGTCTTCCAAAGGCCTGTGAAATGCAGTTCTTTGCAGGCCTGATCTGGCTGAAGTAGGACTTCTGCTCTGGGTGTGCTACTTTGCCCTAGAGCTGAAAGGCACAACGTGCAGGCTTCTTTCCAAAGGGCGAGTTGGGCCCCACAGCATCTTGCTTCCAGCTCTTTGGGAAGCTAAGAAACAACTCGCTCTGCACAGTGCTCTTACAGCCTACCGGGAACATCTCTTCCAAAGGCCTGTGAAACGCAGTTTCTTTGCAGGCCTGATCTGGCTGAAGTAGGACTTCTGCTCTGGGTGTGCTACTTTGCCCTAGAGCTGAAAGGCACAACGTGCAGGCTTCTTTCCAAAGGGCGAGTTGGGCCCCACAGCATCTTGCTTCCAGCTCTTTGGGAAGCTAAGAAACAACTCGCTCTGCACATTGCTCTTACAGCCTACCGGGAACATGTCTTCCAAAGGCCTGTGAAACGCAGTTCCTTTGCAGGCCTGATCTGGCTGAAGTAGGACTTCTGCTCTGGGTGTGCTACTTTGCCCTAGAGCTGAAAGGCACAACGTGCAGGCTTCTTTCCAAAGGGCGAGTTGGGCCCCACAGCATCTTGCTTCCAGCTCTTTGGGAAGCTAAGAAACAACTCGCTCTGCACAGTGCTCTTACAGCCTACCGGGAACATGTCTTCCAAAGGCCTGTGAAACGCAGTTCCTTTGCAGGCCTGATCTGGCTGAAGTAGGACTTCTGCTCTGGGTGTGCTACTTTGCCCTAGAGCTGAAAGGCACAACGTGCAGGCTTCTTTCCAAAGGGCGAGTTGGGCCCCACAGCATCTTGCTTCCAGCTCTTTGGGAAGCTAAGAAACAACTCGCTCTGCACACTGCTCTTACAGCCTAGTGGGAACATCTCTTCCAAAGGCCTGTGAAACGCAGTTTCTTTGCAGGCCTGATCTGGCTGAAGTAGGACTTCTGCTCTGGGTGTGCTACTTTGCCCTAGAGCTGAAAGGCACAACGTGCAGGCTTCTTTCCAAAGGGCGAGTTGGGCCCCACAGCATCTTGCTTCCAGCTCTTTGGGAAGCTAAGAAACAACTCGCTCTGCACAGTGCTCTTACAGCCTACCGGGAACATGTCTTGCAAAGGCCTGTGAAACGCAGTTTCTTTGCAGGCCTGATCTGGCTGAAGTAGGACTTCTGCTCTGGGTGTGCTACTTTGCCCTAGAGCTGAAAGGCACAACGTGCAGGCTTCTTTCCAAAGGGCGAGTTGGGCCCCACAGCATCTTGCTTCCAGCTCTTTGGGAAGCTAAGAAACAACTCGCTCTGCACAGTGCTCTTACAGCCTACCGGGAACATGTCTTCCAAAGGCCTGTGAAACGCAGTTTCTTTGCAGGCCTGATCTGGCTCAAGTAGGACTTCTGCTCTGGGTGTGCTACTTTGCCCTAGAGCTGAAAGGCACAACGTGCAGGCTTCTTTCCAAAGGGCGAGTTGGGCCCCACAGCATCTTGCTTCCAGCTCTTTGGGAAGCTAAGAAACAACTCGCTCTGCACAGTGCTCTTACAGCCTACCGGGAACATGTCTTCCAAAGGCCTGTGAAACGCAGTTTCTTTGCAGGCCTGATCTGGCTGAAGTAGGACTTCTGCTCTGGGTGTGCTACTTTGCCCTAGAGCTGAAAGGCACAACGTGCAGGCTTCTTTCCTAAGGGCGAGTTGGGCCCCACAGCATCTTGCTTCCAGCTCTTTGGGAAGCTAAGAAACAACTCGCTCTGCACAGTGCTCTTACAGCCTACCGGGAACATCTCTTCCAAAGGCCTGTGAAACGCAGTTTCTTTGCAGGCCTGATCTGGCTGAAGTAGGACTTCTGCTCTGGGTGTGCTACTTTGCCCTAGAGCTGAAAGGCACAACGTGCAGGCTTCTTTCCAAAGGGCGAGTTGGGCCCCACAGCATCTTGCTTCCAGCTCTTTGGGAAGCTAAGAAACAACTCGCTCTGCACAGTGCTCTTACAGCCTACTGGGAACATCTCTTCCAAAGGCCTGTGAAACGCAGTTTCTTTGCAGGCCTGATCTGGCTGAAGTAGGACTTCTGCTCTGGGTGTGCTACTTTGCCCTAGAGCTGAAAGGCACAACGTGCAGGCTTCTTTCCAAAGGGCGAGTTGGGCCCCACAGCATCTTGCTTCCAGCTCTTTGGGAAGCTAAGAAACAACTCGCTCTGCACAGTGCTCTTAAAGCCTACGGGGAGCATCGCTTCCAAAGGCCTGTGAAACGCAGTTTCTTTGCAGGCCTGATCTGGCTGAAGTAGGACTTCTGCTCTGGGTGTGCTACTTTGCCCTAGAGCTGAAAGGCACAACGTGCAGGCTTCTTTCCAAAGGGCGAGTTGGGCCCCACAGCAGCTTGCTTCCAGCTCTTTGGGAAGCTAAGAAACAACTCGCTCTGCACAGTGCTCTTACAGCCTACCGGGAACATCTCTTCCAAAGGCCTGTGAAACGCAGTTTCTTTGCAGGCCTGATCTGGCTGAAGTAGGACTTCTGCTCTGGGTGTGCTACTTTGCCCTAGAGCTGAAAGGCACAACGTGCAGGCTTCTTTCCAAAGGGCGAGTTGGGCCCCACAGCATCTTGCTTCCAGCTCTTTGGGAAGCTAAGAAACAACTCGCTCTGCACAGTGCTCTTACAGCCTACCGGGAACATCTCTTCCAAAGGCCTGTGAAACGCAGTTTCTTTGCAGGCCTGATCTGGCTGAAGTAGGACTTCTGCTCTGGGTGTGCTACTTTGCCCTAGAGCTGAAAGGCACAACGTGCAGGCTTCTTTCCAAAGGGCGAGTTGGGCCCCACAGCATCTTGCTTCCAGCTCTTTGGGAAGCTAAGAAACAACTCGCTCTGCACAGTGCTCTTACAGCCTAGTGGGAACATCTCTTCCAAAGGCCTCTGAAACGCAGTTTCTTTTCAGGCCTGATCTGGCTGAAGTCGGACTTCTGCTCTGGGTGTGCTACTTTGCCCTAGAGCTGAAAGGCACAACGTGCAGGCTTCTTTCCTAAGGGCGAGTTGGGCCCCACAGCATCTTGCTTCCAGCTCTTTGGGAAGCTAAGAAACAACTCGCTCTGAACAGTGCTCTTACAGCCTACGGGGAGCATCTCTTCCAAAGGCCTGTGAAACGCAGTTTCTTTGCAGGCCTGATCTGGCTGAAGTAGGACTTCTGCTCTGGGTGTGCTACTTTGCCCTAGAGCTGAAAGGCACAACGTGCAGGCTTCTTTCCAAAGGGCGAGTTGGGCCCCACAGTATCTTGCTTCCAGCTCTTTGGGAAGCTAAGAAACAACTCGCTCTGCACAGTGCTCTTACAGCCTACCGGGAACATCTCTTCCAAAGGCCTGTGAAACGCAGTTTCTTTGCAGGCCTGATCTGGCTGAAGTAGGACTTCTGCTCTGGGTGTGCTACTTTGCCCTAGAGCTGAAAGGCACAACGTGCAGGCTTCTTTCCAAAGGGCGAGTTGGGCCCCACAGCATCTTGCTTCCAGCTCTTTGGGAAGCTAAGAAACAACTCGCTCTGCACAGTGCTCTTACAGCCTAGTGGGAACATCTCTTCCAAAGGCCTCTGAAACGCAGTTTCTTTTCAGGCCTGATCTGGCTGAAGTCGGACTTCTGCTCTGGGTGTGCTACTTTGCCCTAGAGCTGAAAGGCACAACGTGCAGGCTTCTTTCCAAAGGGCGAGTTGGGCCCCACAGCATCTTGCTTCCAGCTCTTTGGGAAGCTAAGAAACAACTCGCTCTGCACAGTGCTCTTACAGCCTACCGGGAACATCTCTTCCAAAGGCCTGTGAAACGCAGTTTCTTTGCAGGCCTGATCTGGCTGAAGTAGGACTTCTGCTCTGGGTGTGCTACTTTGCCCTAGAGCTGAAAGGCACAACGTGCAGGCTTCTTTCCAAAGGGCGAGTTGGGCCCCACAGCATCTTGCTTCCAGCTCTTTGGGAAGCTAAGAAATAACTCGCTCTGCACAGTGCTCTTACAGCCTACCAGGAACATCTTTTCCAAAGGCCAGTGAAACGCAGTTTCTTTGCAGGCCTGATCTGGCTGAAGTAGGACTTCTGCTCTGGGTGTGCTACTTTGCCCTAGAGCTGAAAGGCACAACGTGCAGGCTTCTTTCCAAAGGGCGAGTTGGGCCCCACAGCATCTTGCTTCCAGCTCTTTGGGAAGCTAAGAAACAACTCGCTCTGCACAGTGCTCTTACAGCCTACCGGGAACATCTCTTCCAAAGGCCTGTGAAACGCAGTTTCTTTGCAGGCCTGATCTGGCTGAAGTAGGACTTCTGCTCTGGGTGTGCTACTTTGCCCTAGAGCTGAAAGGCACAACGTGCAGGCTTCTTTCCAAAGGGCGAGTTGGGCCCCACAGCATCTTGCTTCCAGCTCTTTGGGAAGCTAAGAAACAACTCGCTCTGCACAGTGCTCTTACAGCCTACGGGGAGCATCTCTTCCAAAGGCCTGTGAAACGCAGTTTCTTTGCAGGCCTGATCTGGCTGAAGTAGGACTTCTGCTCTGGGTGTGCTACTTTGCCCTAGAGCTGAAAGGCACAACGTGCAGGCTTCTTTCCAAAGGGCGAGTTGGGCCCCACAGCATCTTGCTTCCAGCTCTTTGGGAAGCTAAGAAACAACTCGCTCTGCACAGTGCTCTTACAGCCTACCGGGAACATCTCTTCCAAAGGCCTGTGAAACGCAGTTTCTTTGCAGGCCTGATCTGGCTGAAGTAGGACTTCTGCTCTGGGTGTGCTACTTTGCCCTAGAGCTGAAAGGCACAACGTGCAGGCTTCTTTCCAAAGGGTGAGTTGGGCCCCACAGCATCTTGCTTCCAGCTCTTTGGGAAGCTAAGAAACAACTCGCTCTGCACAGTGCTCTTACAGCCTAGTGGGAACATCTCTTCCAAAGGCCTCTGAAACGCAGTTTCTTTTCAGGCCTGATCTGGCTGAAGTCGGACTTCTGCTCTGGGTGTGCTACTTTGCCCTAGAGCTGAAAGGCACAACGTGCAGGCTTCTTTCCAAAGGGCGAGTTGGGCCCCACAGCATCTTGCTTCCAGCTCTTTGGGAAGCTAAGAAACAACTCGCTCTGCACAGTGCTCTTACAGCCTACCGGGAACATCTCTTCCAAAGGCCTGTGAAACGCAGTTTCTTTGCAGGCCTGATCTGGCTGAAGTAGGACTTCTGCTCTGGGTGTGCTACTTTGCCCTAGAGCTGAAAGGCACAACGTGCAGGCTTCTTTCCAAAGGGCGAGTTGGGCCCCACAGCATCTTGCTTCCAGCTCTTTGGGAAGCTAAGAAACAACTCGCTCTGCACAGTGCTCTTACAGCCTACGGGGAGCATCTCTTCCAAAGGCCTGTGAAACGCAGTTTCTTTGCAGGCCTGATCTGGCTGAAGTAGGACTTCTGCTCTGGGTGTGCTACTTTGCCCTAGAGCTGAAAGGCACAACGTGCAGGCTTCTTTCCAAAGGGCGAGTTGGGCCCCACAGCATCTTGCTTCCAGCTCTTTGGGAAGCTAAGAAACAACTCGCTCTGCACAGTGCTCTTACAGCCTACCGGGAACATCTCTTCCAAAGGCCTGTGAAACGCAGTTTCTTTGTAGGCCTGATCTGGCTGAAGTAGGACTTCTGCTCTGGGTGTGCTACTTTGCCCTAGAGCTGAAAGGCACAACGTGCAGGCTTCATTCCAAAGGGTGAGTTGGCCCCACAGCATCTTGCTTCCAGCTCTTTGGGAAGCTAAGAAACAACTCGCTCTGCACAGTGCTCTTACAGCCTACCGGGAACATGTCTTCCAAAGGCCTGTGAAACGCAGTTTCTTTGCAGTCCTGATCTGGCTGAAGTAGGACTTCTGCTCTGGGTGTGCTACTTTGCCCTAGAGCTGAAAGGCACAACGTGCAGGCTTCTTTCCAAAGGGCGAGTTGGGCCCCACAGCATCTTGCTTCCAGCTCTTTGGGAAGCTAAGAAACAACTCGCTCTGCACAGTGCTCTTACAGCCTACCGGGAACATGTCTTGCAGAGGCCTCTGAAACGCAGTTTCTTTGCAGGCCTGATCTGGCTGAAGTAGGACTTCTGCTCTGGGTGTGCTACTTTGCCCTAGAGCTGAAAGGCACAACGTGCAGGCTTCTTTCCAAAGGGCGAGTTGGGCCCCACAGCATCTTGCTTCCAGCTCTTTGGGAAGCTAAGAAACAACTCGCTCTGCACAGTGCTCTTACAGCCTACCGGGAACATCTTTTCCAAAGGCCTGTGAAACGCAGTTTCTTTGCAGGCCTGATCTGGCTGAAGTAGGACTTCTGCTCTGGGTGTGCTACTTTGCCCTAGAGCTGAAAGGCACAACGTGCAGGCTTCTTTCCAAAGGGCGAGTTGGGCCCCACAGCATCTTGCTTCCAGCTCTTTGGGAAGCTAAGAAACAACTCGCTCTGCACAGTGCTCTTACAGCCTACCGGGAACATGTCTTGCAAAGGCCTGTGAAACGCAGTTTCTTTGCAGGCCTGATCTGGCTGAAGTAGGACTTCTGCTCTGGGTGTGCTACTTTGCCCTAGAGCTGAAAGGCACAACGTGCAGGCTTCTTTCCAAAGGGCGAGTTGGGCCCCACAGCATCTTGCTTCCAGCTCTTTGGGAAGCTAAGAAACAACTCGCTCTGCACAGTGCTCTTACAGCCTACCGGGAACATGTCTTGCAATGGCCTGTGAAACGCAGTTTCTTTGCAGGCCTGATCTGGCTGAAGTAGGACTTCTGCTCTGGGTGTGCTACTTTGCCCTAGAGCTGAAAGGCACAACGTGCAGGCTTCTTTCCAAAGGGCGAGTTGGGCCCCACAGCATCTTGCTTCCAGCTCTTTGGGAAGCTAAGAAACAACTCGCTCTGCACAGTGCTCTTACAGCCTACCGGGAACATGTCTTGCAAAGGCCTGTGAAACGCAGTTTCTTTGCAGGCCTGATCTGGCTGAAGTAGGACTTCTGCTCTGGGTGTGCTACTTTGCCCTAGAGCTGAAAGGCACAACGTGCAGGCTTCTTTCCAAAGGGCGAGTTGGGCCCCACAGCATCTTGCTTCCAGCTCTTTGGGAAGCTAAGAAACAACTCGCTCTGCACAGTGCTCTTACAGCCTACCGGGAACATGTCTTCCAAAGGCCTGTGAAACGCAGTTTCTTTGCAGGCCTGATCTGGCTGAAGTAGGACTTCTGCTCTGGGTGTGCTACTTTGCCCTAGAGCTGAAAGGCACAACGTGCAGGCTTCTTTCCAAAGGGCGAGTTGGGCCCCACAGCATCTTGCTTCCAGCTCTTTGGGAAGCTAAGAAACAACTCGCTCTGCACAGTGCTCTTACAGCCTACCGGGAACATGTCTTCCAAAGGCCTGTGAAACGCAGTTTCTTTGCAGGCCTGATCTGGCTGAAGTAGGACTTCTGCTCTGGGTGTGCTACTTTGCCCTAGAGCTGAAAGGCACAACGTGCAGGCTTCTTTCCAAAGGGCGAGTTGGGCCCCACAGCATCTTGCTTCCAGCTCTTTGGGAAGCTAAGAAACAACTCGCTCTGCACAGTGCTCTTACAGCCTAGCGGGAACATCTCTTCCAAAGGCCTGTGAAACGCAGTTTCTTTGCAGGCCTGATCTGGCTGAAGTAGGACTTCTGCTCTGGGTGTGCTGCTTTGCCCTAGAGCTGGAAGGCACAACGTGCAGGCTTCTTTCCAAAGGGCGAGTTGGGCCCCACAGCATCTTGCTTCCAGCTCTTTGGGAAGCTAAGAAACAACTCGCTCTGCACAGTGCTCTTACAGTCTACCGGGAACATGTCTTCCAAAGGCCTGTGAAATGCAGTTCTTTGCAGGCCTGATCTGGCTGAAGTAAGACTTCTGCTCTGGGTGTGCTACTTTGCCCTAGAGCTGAAAGGCACAACGTGCAGGCTTCTTTCCAAAGGGCGAGTTGGGCCCCACAGCATCTTGCTTCCAGCTCTTTGGGAAGCTAAGAAACAACTCGCTCTGCACAGTGCTCTTACAGCCTACCGGTAACATGTCTTCCAAAGGCCTGTGAAACGCAGTTTCTTTGCAGGCCTGATCTGGCTGAAGTAGGACTTCTGCTCTGGGTGTGCTACTTTGCCCTAGAGCTGAAAGGCACAACGTGCAGGCTTCTTTCCTAAGGGCGAGTTGGGCCCAACAGCATCTTGCTTCCAGCTCTTTGGGAAGCTAAGAAACAACTCGCTCTGAACAGTGCTCTTACAGCCTACGGGCAGCATCTCTTCCAAAGGCCTGTGAAACGCAGTTTCTTTGCAGGCCTGATCTGGCTGAAGTAGGACTTCTGCTCTGGGTGTGCTACTTTGCCCTAGAGCTGAAAGGCACAACGTGCAGGCTTCTTTCCAAAGGGCGAGTTGGGCCCCACAGCATCTTGCTTCCAGCTCTTTGGGAAGCTAAGAAACAACTCGCTCTGCACAGTGCTCTTACAGCCTACCGGGAACATCTCTTCCAAAGGCCTGTGAAACGCAGTTTCTTTGCAGGCCTGATCTGGCTGAAGTAGGACTTCTGCTCTGGGTGTGCTACTTTGCCCTAGAGCTGAAAGGCACAACGTGCAGGCTTCTTTCCAAAGGGCGAGTTGGGCCCCACAGCATCTTGCTTCCAGCTCTTTGGGAAGTTAAGAAACAACTCGCTCTGCACAGTGCTCTTACAGCCTACCGGGAACATGTCTTGCAATGGCCTGTGAAACGCAGTTTCTTTGCAGGCCTGATCTGGCTGAAGTAGGACTTCTGCTCTGGGTGTGCTACTTTGCCCTAGAGCTGAAAGGCACAACGTGCAGGCTTCTTTCCAAAGGGCGAGTTGGGCCCCACAGCATCTTGCTTCCAGCTCTTTGGGAAGCTAAGAAACAACTCGCTCTGCACAGTGCTCTTACAGCCTACCGGGAACATGTCTTCCAAAGGCCTGTGAAACGCAGTTTCTTTGCAGGCCTGATCTGGCTGAAGTAGGACTTCTGCTCTGGGTGTGCTACTTTGCCCTAGAGCTGAAAGGCACAACGTGCAGGCTTCTTTCCAAAGGGCGAGTTGGGCCCCACAGCATCTTGCTTCCAGCTCTTTGGGAAGCTAAGAAACAACTCGCTCTGCACAGTGCTCTTACAGCCTACCGGGAACATGTCTTCCAAAGGCCTGTGAAACGCAGTTTCTTTGCAGGCCTGATCTGGCTGAAGTAGGACTTCTGCTCTGGGTGTGCTACTTTGCCCTAGAGCTGAAAGGCACAACGTGCAGGCTTCTTTCCAAAGGGCGAGTTGGGCCCCACAGCATCTTGCTTCCAGCTCTTTGGGAAGCTAAGAAACAACTCGCTCTGCACAGTGCTCTTACAGCCTACCGGGAACATGTCTTCCAAAGGCCTGTGAAACGCAGTTTCTTTGCAGGCCTGATCTGGCTGAAGTAGGACTTCTGCTCTGGGTGTGCTACTTTGCCCTAGAGCTGAAAGGCACAACGTGCAGGCTTCTTTCCAAAGGGCGAGTTGGGCCCCACAGCATCTTGCTTCCAGCTCTTTGGGAAGCTAAGAAACAACTCGCTCTGCACAGTGCTCTTACAGCCTAGCGGGAACATCTCTTCCAAAGGCCTGTGAAACGCAGTTTCTTTGCAGGCCTGATCTGGCTGAAGTAGGACTTCTGCTCTGGGTGTGCTGCTTTGCCCTAGAGCTGGAAGGCACAACGTGCAGGCTTCTTTCCAAAGGGCGAGTTGGGCCCCACAGCATCTTGCTTCCAGCTCTTTGGGAAGCTAAGAAACAACTCGCTCTGCACAGTGCTCTTACAGTCTACCGGGAACATGTCTTCCAAAGGCCTGTGAAATGCAGTTCTTTGCAGGCCTGATCTGGCTGAAGTAAGACTTCTGCTCTGGGTGTGCTACTTTGCCCTAGAGCTGAAAGGCACAACGTGCAGGCTTCTTTCCAAAGGGCGAGTTGGGCCCCACAGCATCTTGCTTCCAGCTCTTTGGGAAGCTAAGAAACAACTCGCTCTGCACAGTGCTCTTACAGCCTACCGGTAACATGTCTTCCAAAGGCCTGTGAAACGCAGTTTCTTTGCAGGCCTGATCTGGCTGAAGTAGGACTTCTGCTCTGGGTGTGCTACTTTGCCCTAGAGCTGAAAGGCACAACGTGCAGGCTTCTTTCCTAAGGGCGAGTTGGGCCCAACAGCATCTTGCTTCCAGCTCTTTGGGAAGCTAAGAAACAACTCGCTCTGCACAGTGCTCTTACAGCCTAGTGGGAACATCTCTTCCAAAGGCCTCTGAAACGCAGTTTCTTTTCAGGCCTGATCTGGCTGAAGTCGGACTTCTGCTCTGGGTGTGCTACTTTGCCCTAGAGCTGAAAGGCACAACGTGCAGGCTTCTTTCCAAAGGGCGAGTTGGGCCCCACAGCATCTTGCTTCCAGCTCTTTGGGAAGCTAAGAAACAACTCGCTCTGCACAGTGCTCTTACAGCCTACCGGGAACATGTCTTCCAAAGGCCTGTGAAACGCAGTTTCTTTGCAGGCCTGATCTGGCTGAAGTAGGACTTCTGCTCTGGGTGTGCTACTTTGCCCTAGAGCTGAAAGGCACAACGTGCAGGCTTCTTTCCTAAGGGCGAGTTGGGCCCAACAGCATCTTGCTTCCAGCTCTTTGGGAAGCTAAGAAACAACTCGCCCTGAACAGTGCTCTTACAGCCTACGGGGAGCATCTCTTCCAAAGGCCTGTGAAACGCAGTTTCTTTGCAGGCCTGATCTGGCTGAAGTAGGACTTCTGCTCTGGGTGTGCTACTTTGCCCTAGAGCTGAAAGGCACAACGTGCAGGCTTCTTTCCAAAGGGCGAGTTGGGCCCCACAGCATCTTGCTTCCAGCTCTTTGGGAAGCTAAGAAACAACTCGCTCTGCACAGTGCTCTTACAGCCTACCGGGAACATCTCTTCCAAAGGCCTGTGAAACGCAGTTTCTTTGCAGGCCTGATCTGGCTGAAGTCGGACTTCTGCTCTGGGTGTGCTACTTTGCCCTAGAGCTGAAAGGCACAACGTGCAGGCTTCTTTCCAAAGGGTGAGTTGGGCCCCACAGCATCTTGCTTCCAGCTCTTTGGGAAGCTAAGAAACAACTCGCTCTGCACAGTGCTCTTACAGCCTAGTGGGAACATCTCTTCCAAAGGCCTCTGAAACGCAGTTTCTTTTCAGGCCTGATGTGGCTGAAGTCGGACTTCTGCTCTGGGTGTGCTACTTTGCCCTAGAGCTGAAAGGCACAACGTGCGGGCTTCTTTCCAAAGGGCGAGTTGGGCCCCACAGCATCTTGCTTCCAGCTCTTTGGGAAGCTAAGAAACAACTCGCTCTGCACAGTGCTCTTACAGCCTACCGGGAACATGTCTTGCAAAGGCCTGTGAAACGCAGTTTCTTTGCAGGCCTGATCTGGCTGAAGTAGGACTTCTGCTCTGGGTGTGCTACTTTGCCCTAGAGCTGAAAGGCACAACGTGCAGGCTTCTTTCCAAAGGGCGAGTTGGGCCCCACAGCATCTTGCTTCCAGCTCTTTGGGAAGCTAAGAAACAACTCGCTCTGCACAGTGCTCTTACAGCCTACGGGGAGCATCTCTTCCAAAGGCCTGTGAAACGCAGTTTCTTTGCAGGCCTGATCTGGCTGAAGTAGGACTTCTGCTCTGGGTGTGCTACTTTGCCCTAGAGCTGAAAGGCACAACGTGCAGGCTTCTTTCCAAAGGGCGAGTTGGGCCCCACAGCATCTTGCTTCCAGCTCTTTGGGAAGCTAAGAAACAACTCGCTCTGCACAGTGCTCTTACAGCCTACCGGCAACATCTCTTCCAAAGGCCTGTGAAACGCAGTTTCTTTGTAGGCCTGATCTGGCTGAAGTAGGACTTCTGCTCTGGGTGTGCTACTTTGCCCTAGAGCTGAAAGGCACAACGTGCAGGCTTCATTCCAAAGGGTGAGTTGGGCCCCACAGCATCTTGCTTCCAGCTCTTTGGGAAGCTAAGAAACAACTCGCTCTGCACAGTGCTCTTACAGCCTACCGGGAACATGTCTTGCAAAGGCCTGTGAAACGCAGTTTCTTTGCAGTCCTGATCTGGCTGAAGTAGGACTTCTGCTCTGGGTGTGCTACTTTGCCCTAGAGCTGAAAGTCACAACGTGCAGGCTTCTTTCCAAAGGGCGAGTTGGGCCCCACAGCATCTTGCTTCCAGCTCTTTGGGAAGCTAAGAAACAACTCGCTCTGCACAGTGCTCTTACAGCCTACCGGGAACATGTCTTGCAAAGGCCTGTGAAACGCAGTTTCTTTGCAGGCCTGATCTGGCTGAAGTAGGACTTCTGCTCTGGGTGTGCTACTTTGCCCTAGAGCTGAAAGGCACAACGTGCAGGCTTCTTTCCAAAGGGCGAGTTGGGCCCCACAGCATCTTGCTTCCAGCTCTTTGGGAAGCTAAGAAACAACTCGCTCTGCACAGTGCTCTTACAGCCTACCGGGAACATGTCTTCCAAAGGCCTGTGAAACGCAGTTTCTTTGCAGGCCTGATCTGGCTGAAGTAGGACTTCTGCTCTGGGTGTGCTACTTTGCCCTAGAGCTGAAAGGCACAACGTGCAGGCTTCTTTCCAAAGGGCGAGTTGGGCCCCACAGCATCTTGCTTCCAGCTCTTTGGGAAGCTAAGAAACAACTCGCTCTGCACAGTGCTCTTACAGCCTAGCGGGAACATCTCTTCCAAAGGCCTGTGAAACGCAGTTTCTTTGCAGGCCTGATCTGGCTGAAGTAGGACTTCTGCTCTGGGTGTGCTGCTTTGCCCTAGAGCTGGAAGGCACAACGTGCAGGCTTCTTTCCAAATGGCGAGTTGGGCCCCACAGCATCTTGCTTCCAGCTCTTTGGGAAGCTAAGAAACAACTCGCTCTGCACAGTGCTCTTACAGCCTACCGGGAACATGTCTTCCAAAGGCCTGTGAAACGCAGTTTCTTTGCAGGCCTGATCTGGCTGAAGTAGGACTTCTGCTCTGGGTGTGCTACTTTGCCCTAGAGCTGAAAGGCACAACGTGCAGGCTTCTTTCCTAAGGGCGAGTTGGGCCCAACAGCATCTTGCTTCCAGCTCTTTGGGAAGCTAAGAAACAACTCGCCCTGAACAGTGCTCTTACAGCCTACGGGGAGCATCTCTTCCAAAGGCCTGTGAAACGCAGTTTCTTTGCAGGCCTGATCTGGCTGAAGTAGGACTTCTGCTCTGGGTGTGCTACTTTGCCCTAGAGCTGAAAGGCACAACGTGCAGGCTTCTTTCCAAAGGGCGAGTTGGGCCCCACAGCATCTTGCTTCCAGCTCTTTGGGAAGCTAAGAAACAACTCGCTCTGCACAGTGCTCTTACAGCCTACCGGGAACATCTCTTCCAAAGGCCTGTGAAACGCAGTTTCTTTGCAGGCCTGATCTGGCTGAAGTAGGACTTCTGCTCTGGGTGTGCTACTTTGCCCTAGAGCTGAAAGGCACAACGTGCAGGCTTCTTTCCAAAGGGTGAGTTGGGCCCCACAGCATCTTGCTTCCAGCTCTTTGGGAAGCTAAGAAACAACTCGATCTGCACAGTGCTCTTACAGCCTAGTGGGAACATCTCTTCCAAAGGCCTCTGAAACGCAGTTTCTTTTCAGGCCTGATGTGGCTGAAGTCGGACTTCTGCTCTGGGTGTGCTACTTTGCCCTAGAGCTGAAAGGCACAACGTGCGGGCTTCTTTCCAAAGGGCGAGTTGGGCCCCACAGCATCTTGCTTCCAGCTCTTTGGGAAGCTAAGAAACAACTCGCTCTGCACAGTGCTCTTACAGCCTACCGGGAACATCTCTTCCAAAGGCCTGTGAAACGCAGTTTCTTTGCAGGCCTGATCTGGCTGAAGTAGGACTTCTGCTCTGGGTGTGCTACTTTGCCCTAGAGCTGAAAGGCACAACGTGCAGGCTTCTTTCCAAAGGGCGAGTTGGGCCCCACAGCATCTTGCTTCCAGCTCTTTGGGAAGCTAAGAAACAACTCGCTCTGAACAGTGCTCTTACAGCCTACGGGGAGCATCTCTTCCAAAGGCCTGTGAAACGCAGTTTCTTTGCAGGCCTGATCTGGCTGAAGTAGGACTTCTGCTCTGGGTGTGCTACTTTGCCCTAGAGCTGAAAGGCACAACGTGCAGGCTTCTTTCCAAAGGGCGAGTTGGGCCCCACAGTATCTTGCTTCCAGCTCTTTGGGAAGCTAAGAAACAACTCGCTCTGCACAGTGCTCTTACAGCCTACCGGGAACATCTCTTCCAAAGGCCTGTGAAACGCAGTTTCTTTGCAGGCCTGATCTGGCTGAAGTAGGACTTCTGCTCTGGGTGTGCTACTTTGCCCTAGAGCTGAAAGGCACAACGTGCAGGCTTCTTTCCAAAGGGTGAGTTGGGCCCCACAGCATCTTGCTTCCAGCTCTTTGGGAAGCTAAGAAACAACTCGCTCTGCACAGTGCTCTTACAGCCTAGTGGGAACATCTCTTCCAAAGGCCTGTGAAACGCAGTTTCTTTGCAGGCCTGATCTGGCTGAAGTCGGACTTCTGCTCTGGGTGTGCTACTTTGCCCTAGAGCTGAAAGGCACAACGTGCAGGCTTCTTTCCAAAGGGCGAGTTGGGCCCCACAGCATCTTGCTTCCAGCTCTTTGGGAAGTTAAGAAACAACTCGCTCTGCACAGTGCTCTTACAGCCTACCGGGAACATGTCTTGCAATGGCCTGTGAAACGCAGTTTCTTTGCAGGCCTGATCTGGCTGAAGTAGGACTTCTGCTCTGGGTGTGCTACTTTGCCCTAGAGCTGAAAGGCACAACGTGCAGGCTTCTTTCCAAAGGGCGAGTTGGGCCCCACAGCATCTTGCTTCCAGCTCTTTGGGAAGCTAAGAAACAACTCGCTCTGCACAGTGCTCTTACAGCCTACCGGGAACATGTCTTCCAAAGGCCTGTGAAACGCAGTTTCTTTGCAGGCCTGATCTGGCTGAAGTAGGACTTCTGCTCTGGGTGTGCTACTTTGCCCTAGAGCTGAAAGGCACAACGTGCAGGCTTCTTTCCAAAGGGCGAGTTGGGCCCCACAGCATCTTGCTTCCAGCTCTTTGGGAAGCTAAGAAACAACTCGCTCTGCACAGTGCTCTTACAGCCTACCGGGAACATGTCTTCCAAAGGCCTGTGAAACGCAGTTTCTTTGCAGGCCTGATCTGGCTGAAGTAGGACTTCTGCTCTGGGTGTGCTACTTTGCCCTAGAGCTGAAAGGCACAACGTGCAGGCTTCTTTCCTAAGGGCGAGTTGGGCCCAACAGCATCTTGCTTCCAGCTCTTTGGGAAGCTAAGAAACAACTCGCCCTGAACAGTGCTCTTACAGCCTACGGGGAGCATCTCTTCCAAAGGCCTGTGAAACGCAGTTTCTTTGCAGGCCTGATCTGGCTGAAGTAGGACTTCTGCTCTGGGTGTGCTACTTTGCCCTAGAGCTGAAAGGCACAACGTGCAGGCTTCTTTCCAAAGGGCGAGTTGGGCCCCACAGCATCTTGCTTCCAGCTCTTTGGGAAGCTAAGAAACAACTCGCTCTGCACAGTGCTCTTACAGCCTACCGGGAACATGTCTTCCAAAGGCCTGTGAAACGCAGTTTCTTTGCAGGCCTGATCTGGCTGAAGTAGGACTTCTGCTCTGGGTGTGCTACTTTGCCCTAGAGCTGAAAGGCACAACGTGCAGGCTTCTTTCCAAAGGGCGAGTTGGGCCCCACAGCATCTTGCTTCCAGCTCTTTGGGAAGCTAA
The DNA here is from genome assembly GCF_041296265.1 of Equus caballus. Classification (NCBI taxonomy): domain Eukaryota; kingdom Metazoa; phylum Chordata; class Mammalia; order Perissodactyla; family Equidae; genus Equus; species Equus caballus. The sequence continues at coordinate 27,385,702 of NC_091687.1, forward strand.
GAAACAACTCGCTCTGCACAGTGCTCTTACAGCCTAGCGGGAACATCTCTTCCAAAGGCCTGTGAAACGCAGTTTCTTTGCAGGCCTGATCTGGCTGAAGTAGGACTTCTGCTCTGGGTGTGCTGCTTTGCCCTAGAGCTGGAAGGCACAACGTGCAGGCTTCTTTCCAAATGGCGAGTTGGGCCCCACAGCATCTTGCTTCCAGCTCTTTGGGAAGCTAAGAAACAACTCGCTCTGCACAGTGCTCTTACAGCCTACCGGGAACATGTCTTCCAAAGGCCTGTGAAACGCAGTTTCTTTGCAGGCCTGATCTGGCTGAAGTAGGACTTCTGCTCTGGGTGTGCTACTTTGCCCTAGAGCTGAAAGGCACAACGTGCAGGCTTCTTTCCTAAGGGCGAGTTGGGCCCAACAGCATCTTGCTTCCAGCTCTTTGGGAAGCTAAGAAACAACTCGCCCTGAACAGTGCTCTTACAGCCTACGGGGAGCATCTCTTCCAAAGGCCTGTGAAACGCAGTTTCTTTGCAGGCCTGATCTGGCTGAAGTAGGACTTCTGCTCTGGGTGTGCTACTTTGCCCTAGAGCTGAAAGGCACAACGTGCAGGCTTCTTTCCAAAGGGCGAGTTGGGCCCCACAGCATCTTGCTTCCAGCTCTTTGGGAAGCTAAGAAACAACTCGCTCTGCACAGTGCTCTTACAGCCTACCGGGAACATCTCTTCCAAAGGCCTGTGAAACGCAGTTTCTTTGCAGGCCTGATCTGGCTGAAGTAGGACTTCTGCTCTGGGTGTGCTACTTTGCCCTAGAGCTGAAAGGCACAACGTGCAGGCTTCTTTCCAAAGGGTGAGTTGGGCCCCACAGCATCTTGCTTCCAGCTCTTTGGGAAGCTAAGAAACAACTCGATCTGCACAGTGCTCTTACAGCCTAGTGGGAACATCTCTTCCAAAGGCCTCTGAAACGCAGTTTCTTTTCAGGCCTGATGTGGCTGAAGTCGGACTTCTGCTCTGGGTGTGCTACTTTGCCCTAGAGCTGAAAGGCACAACGTGCGGGCTTCTTTCCAAAGGGCGAGTTGGGCCCCACAGCATCTTGCTTCCAGCTCTTTGGGAAGCTAAGAAACAACTCGCTCTGCACAGTGCTCTTACAGCCTACCGGGAACATCTCTTCCAAAGGCCTGTGAAACGCAGTTTCTTTGCAGGCCTGATCTGGCTGAAGTAGGACTTCTGCTCTGGGTGTGCTACTTTGCCCTAGAGCTGAAAGGCACAACGTGCAGGCTTCTTTCCAAAGGGCGAGTTGGGCCCCACAGCATCTTGCTTCCAGCTCTTTGGGAAGCTAAGAAACAACTCGCTCTGAACAGTGCTCTTACAGCCTACGGGGAGCATCTCTTCCAAAGGCCTGTGAAACGCAGTTTCTTTGCAGGCCTGATCTGGCTGAAGTAGGACTTCTGCTCTGGGTGTGCTACTTTGCCCTAGAGCTGAAAGGCACAACGTGCAGGCTTCTTTCCAAAGGGCGAGTTGGGCCCCACAGTATCTTGCTTCCAGCTCTTTGGGAAGCTAAGAAACAACTCGCTCTGCACAGTGCTCTTACAGCCTACCGGGAACATCTCTTCCAAAGGCCTGTGAAACGCAGTTTCTTTGCAGGCCTGATCTGGCTGAAGTAGGACTTCTGCTCTGGGTGTGCTACTTTGCCCTAGAGCTGAAAGGCACAACGTGCAGGCTTCTTTCCAAAGGGTGAGTTGGGCCCCACAGCATCTTGCTTCCAGCTCTTTGGGAAGCTAAGAAACAACTCGCTCTGCACAGTGCTCTTACAGCCTAGTGGGAACATCTCTTCCAAAGGCCTGTGAAACGCAGTTTCTTTGCAGGCCTGATCTGGCTGAAGTCGGACTTCTGCTCTGGGTGTGCTACTTTGCCCTAGAGCTGAAAGGCACAACGTGCAGGCTTCTTTCCAAAGGGCGAGTTGGGCCCCACAGCATCTTGCTTCCAGCTCTTTGGGAAGTTAAGAAACAACTCGATCTGCACAGTGCTCTTACAGCCTACCGGGAACATGTCTTGCAATGGCCTGTGAAACGCAGTTTCTTTGCAGGCCTGATCTGGCTGAAGTAGGACTTCTGCTCTGGGTGTGCTACTTTGCCCTAGAGCTGAAAGGCACAACGTGCAGGCTTCTTTCCAAAGGGCGAGTTGGGCCCCACAGCATCTTGCTTCCAGCTCTTTGGGAAGCTAAGAAACAACTCGCTCTGCACAGTGCTCTTACAGCCTACCGGGAACATGTCTTCCAAAGGCCTGTGAAACGCAGTTTCTTTGCAGGCCTGATCTGGCTGAAGTAGGACTTCTGCTCTGGGTGTGCTACTTTGCCCTAGAGCTGAAAGGCACAACGTGCAGGCTTCTTTCCAAAGGGCGAGTTGGGCCCCACAGCATCTTGCTTCCAGCTCTTTGGGAAGCTAAGAAACAACTCGCTCTGCACAGTGCTCTTACAGCCTACCGGGAACATGTCTTCCAAAGGCCTGTGAAACGCAGTTTCTTTGCAGGCCTGATCTGGCTGAAGTAGGACTTCTGCTCTGGGTGTGCTACTTTGCCCTAGAGCTGAAAGGCACAACGTGCAGGCTTCTTTCCAAAGGGCGAGTTGGGCCCCACAGCATCTTGCTTCCAGCTCTTTGGGAAGCTAAGAAACAACTCGCTCTGCACAGTGCTCTTACAGCCTACCGGGAACATGTCTTCCAAAGGCCTGTGAAACGCAGTTTCTTTGCAGGCCTGATCTGGCTGAAGTAGGACTTCTGCTCTGGGTGTGCTACTTTGCCCTAGAGCTGAAAGGCACAACGTGCAGGCTTCTTTCCAAAGGGCGAGTTGGGCCCCACAGCATCTTGCTTCCAGCTCTTTGGGAAGCTAAGAAACAACTCGCTCTGCACAGTGCTCTTACAGCCTAGCGGGAACATCTCTTCCAAAGGCCTGTGAAACGCAGTTTCTTTGCAGGCCTGATCTGGCTGAAGTAGGACTTCTGCTCTGGGTGTGCTGCTTTGCCCTAGAGCTGGAAGGCACAACGTGCAGGCTTCTTTCCAAAGGGCGAGTTGGGCCCCACAGCATCTTGCTTCCAGCTCTTTGGGAAGCTAAGAAACAACTCGCTCTGCACAGTGCTCTTACAGTCTACCGGGAACATGTCTTCCAAAGGCCTGTGAAATGCAGTTCTTTGCAGGCCTGATCTGGCTGAAGTAGGACTTCTGCTCTGGGTGTGCTACTTTGCCCTAGAGCTGAAAGGCACAACGTGCAGGCTTCTTTCCAAAGGGCGAGTTGGGCCCCACAGCATCTTGCTTCCAGCTCTTTGGGAAGCTAAGAAACAACTCGCTCTGCACAGTGCTCTTACAGTCTACCGGGAACATGTCTTCCAAAGGCCTGTGAAATGCAGTTCTTTGCAGGCCTGATCTGGCTGAAGTAGGACTTCTGCTCTGGGTGTGCTACTTTGCCCTAGAGCTGAAAGGCACAACGTGCAGGCTTCTTTCCAAAGGGCGAGTTGGGCCCCACAGCATCTTGCTTCCAGCTCTTTGGGAAGCTAAGAAACAACTCGCTCTGCACAGTGCTCTTACAGCCTACCGGTAACATGTCTTCCAAAGGCCTGTGAAACGCAGTTTCTTTGCAGGCCTGATCTGGCTGAAGTAGGACTTCTGCTCTGGGTGTGCTACTTTGCCCTAGAGCTGAAAGGCACAACGTGCAGGCTTCTTTCCTAAGGGCGAGTTGGGCCCAACAGCATCTTGCTTCCAGCTCTTTGGGAAGCTAAGAAACAACTCGCTCTGCACAGTGCTCTTACAGCCTAGTGGGAACATCTCTTCCAAAGGCCTCTGAAACGCAGTTTCTTTTCAGGCCTGATCTGGCTGAAGTCGGACTTCTGCTCTGGGTGTGCTACTTTGCCCTAGAGCTGAAAGGCACAACGTGCAGGCTTCTTTCCAAAGGGCGAGTTGGGCCCCACAGCATCTTGCTTCCAGCTCTTTGGGAAGCTAAGAAACAACTCGCTCTGCACAGTGCTCTTACAGCCTACCGGGAACATGTCTTCCAAAGGCCTGTGAAACGCAGTTTCTTTGCAGGCCTGATCTGGCTGAAGTAGGACTTCTGCTCTGGGTGTGCTACTTTGCCCTAGAGCTGAAAGGCACAACGTGCAGGCTTCTTTCCTAAGGGCGAGTTGGGCCCAACAGCATCTTGCTTCCAGCTCTTTGGGAAGCTAAGAAACAACTCGCCCTGAACAGTGCTCTTACAGCCTACGGGGAGCATCTCTTCCAAAGGCCTGTGAAACGCAGTTTCTTTGCAGGCCTGATCTGGCTGAAGTAGGACTTCTGCTCTGGGTGTGCTACTTTGCCCTAGAGCTGAAAGGCACAACGTGCAGGCTTCTTTCCAAAGGGCGAGTTGGGCCCCACAGCATCTTGCTTCCAGCTCTTTGGGAAGCTAAGAAACAACTCGCTCTGCACAGTGCTCTTACAGCCTACCGGGAACATCTCTTCCAAAGGCCTGTGAAACGCAGTTTCTTTGCAGGCCTGATCTGGCTGAAGTCGGACTTCTGCTCTGGGTGTGCTACTTTGCCCTAGAGCTGAAAGGCACAACGTGCAGGCTTCTTTCCAAAGGGTGAGTTGGGCCCCACAGCATCTTGCTTCCAGCTCTTTGGGAAGCTAAGAAACAACTCGATCTGCACAGTGCTCTTACAGCCTAGTGGGAACATCTCTTCCAAAGGCCTCTGAAACGCAGTTTCTTTTCAGGCCTGATGTGGCTGAAGTCGGACTTCTGCTCTGGGTGTGCTACTTTGCCCTAGAGCTGAAAGGCACAACGTGCGGGCTTCTTTCCAAAGGGCGAGTTGGGCCCCACAGCATCTTGCTTCCAGCTCTTTGGGAAGCTAAGAAACAACTCGCTCTGCACAGTGCTCTTACAGCCTACCGGGAACATCTCTTCCAAAGGCCTGTGAAACGCAGTTTCTTTGCAGGCCTGATCTGGCTGAAGTAGGACTTCTGCTCTGGGTGTGCTACTTTGCCCTAGAGCTGAAAGGCACAACGTGCAGGCTTCTTTCCAAAGGGCGAGTTGGGCCCCACAGCATCTTGCTTCCAGCTCTTTGGGAAGCTAAGAAACAACTCGCTCTGCACAGTGCTCTTACAGCCTACCGGGAACATCTCTTCCAAAGGCCTGTGAAACGCAGTTTCTTTGCAGGCCTGATCTGGCTCAAGTAGGACTTCTGCTCTGGGTGTGCTACTTTGCCCTAGAGCTGAAAGGCACAACGTGCAGGCTTCTTTCCAAAGGGCGAGTTGGGCCCCACAGCATCTTGCTTCCAGCTCTTTGGGAAGCTAAGAAACAACTCGCTCTGCACAGTGCTCTTACAGCCTACGGGGAGCATCTCTTCCAAAGGCCTGTGAAACGCAGTTTCTTTGCAGGCCTGATCTGGCTGAAGTAGGACTTCTGCTCTGGGTGTGCTACTTTGCCCTAGAGCTGAAAGGCACAACGTGCAGGCTTCTTTCCAAAGGGCGAGTTGGGCCCCACAGCATCTTGCTTCCAGCTCTTTGGGAAGCTAAGAAACAACTCGCTCTGCACAGTGCTCTTACAGCCTACCGGGAACATCTCTTCCAAAGGCCTGTGAAACGCAGTTTCTTTGTAGGCCTGATCTGGCTGAAGTAGGACTTCTGCTCTGGGTGTGCTACTTTGCCCTAGAGCTGAAAGGCACAACGTGCAGGCTTCATTCCAAAGGGTGAGTTGGGCCCCACAGCATCTTGCTTCCAGCTCTTTGGGAAGCTAAGAAACAACTCGCTCTGCACAGTGCTCTTACAGCCTACCGGGAACATGTCTTCCAAAGGCCTGTGAAACGCAGTTTCTTTGCAGGCCTGATCTGGCTGAAGTAGGACTTCTGCTCTGGGTGTGCTACTTTGCCCTAGAGCTGAAAGGCACAACGTGCAGGCTTCTTTCCAAAGGGCGAGTTGGGCCCCACAGCATCTTGCTTCCAGCTCTTTGGGAAGCTAAGAAACAACTCGCTCTGCACAGTGCTCTTACAGCCTACCGGGAACATGTCTTCCAAAGGCCTGTGAAACGCAGTTTCTTTGCAGGCCTGATCTGGCTGAAGTAGGACTTCTGCTCTGGGTGTGCTACTTTGCCCTAGAGCTGAAAGGCACAACGTGCAGGCTTCTTTCCAAAGGGCGAGTTGGGCCCCACAGCATCTTGCTTCCAGCTCTTTGGGAAGCTAAGAAACAACTCGCTCTGCACAGTGCTCTTACAGCCTACCGGGAACATGTCTTCCAAAGGCCTGTGAAACGCAGTTTCTTTGCAGGCCTGATCTGGCTGAAGTAGGACTTCTGCTCTGGGTGTGCTACTTTGCCCTAGAGCTGAAAGGCACAACGTGCAGGCTTCTTTCCAAAGGGCGAGTTGGGCCCCACAGCATCTTGCTTCCAGCTCTTTGGGAAGCTAAGAAACAACTCGCTCTGCACAGTGCTCTTACAGCCTAGCGGGAACATCTCTTCCAAAGGCCTGTGAAACGCAGTTTCTTTGCAGGCCTGATCTGGCTGAAGTAGGACTTCTGCTCTGGGTGTGCTGCTTTGCCCTAGAGCTGGAAGGCACAACGTGCAGGCTTCTTTCCAAAGGGCGAGTTGGGCCCCACAGCATCTTGCTTCCAGCTCTTTGGGAAGCTAAGAAACAACTCGCTCTGCACAGTGCTCTTACAGTCTACCGGGAACATGTCTTCCAAAGGCCTGTGAAATGCAGTTCTTTGCAGGCCTGATCTGGCTGAAGTAGGACTTCTGCTCTGGGTGTGCTACTTTGCCCTAGAGCTGAAAGGCACAACGTGCAGGCTTCTTTCCAAAGGGCGAGTTGGGCCCCACAGCATCTTGCTTCCAGCTCTTTGGGAAGCTAAGAAACAACTCGCTCTGCACAGTGCTCTTACAGCCTACCGGTAACATGTCTTCCAAAGGCCTGTGAAACGCAGTTTCTTTGCAGGCCTGATCTGGCTGAAGTAGGACTTCTGCTCTGGGTGTGCTACTTTGCCCTAGAGCTGAAAGGCACAACGTGCAGGCTTCTTTCCTAAGGGCGAGTTGGGCCCAACAGCATCTTGCTTCCAGCTCTTTGGGAAGCTAAGAAACAACTCGCTCTGCACAGTGCTCTTACAGCCTAGTGGGAACATCTCTTCCAAAGGCCTCTGAAACGCAGTTTCTTTTCAGGCCTGATCTGGCTGAAGTCGGACTTCTGCTCTGGGTGTGCTACTTTGCCCTAGAGCTGAAAGGCACAACGTGCAGGCTTCTTTCCAAAGGGCGAGTTGGGCCCCACAGCATCTTGCTTCCAGCTCTTTGGGAAGCTAAGAAACAACTCGCTCTGCACAGTGCTCTTACAGCCTACCGGGAACATGTCTTCCAAAGGCCTGTGAAACGCAGTTTCTTTGCAGGCCTGATCTGGCTGAAGTAGGACTTCTGCTCTGGGTGTGCTACTTTGCCCTAGAGCTGAAAGGCACAACGTGCAGGCTTCTTTCCTAAGGGCGAGTTGGGCCCAACAGCATCTTGCTTCCAGCTCTTTGGGAAGCTAAGAAACAACTCGCCCTGAACAGTGCTCTTACAGCCTACGGGGAGCATCTCTTCCAAAGGCCTGTGAAACGCAGTTTCTTTGCAGGCCTGATCTGGCTGAAGTAGGACTTCTGCTCTGGGTGTGCTACTTTGCCCTAGAGCTGAAAGGCACAACGTGCAGGCTTCTTTCCAAAGGGCGAGTTGGGCCCCACAGCATCTTGCTTCCAGCTCTTTGGGAAGCTAAGAAACAACTCGCTCTGCACAGTGCTCTTACAGCCTACCGGGAACATCTCTTCCAAAGGCCTGTGAAACGCAGTTTCTTTGCAGGCCTGATCTGGCTGAAGTCGGACTTCTGCTCTGGGTGTGCTACTTTGCCCTAGAGCTGAAAGGCACAACGTGCAGGCTTCTTTCCAAAGGGTGAGTTGGGCCCCACAGCATCTTGCTTCCAGCTCTTTGGGAAGCTAAGAAACAACTCGATCTGCACAGTGCTCTTACAGCCTAGTGGGAACATCTCTTCCAAAGGCCTCTGAAACGCAGTTTCTTTTCAGGCCTGATGTGGCTGAAGTCGGACTTCTGCTCTGGGTGTGCTACTTTGCCCTAGAGCTGAAAGGCACAACGTGCGGGCTTCTTTCCAAAGGGCGAGTTGGGCCCCACAGCATCTTGCTTCCAGCTCTTTGGGAAGCTAAGAAACAACTCGCTCTGCACAGTGCTCTTACAGCCTACCGGGAACATCTCTTCCAAAGGCCTGTGAAACGCAGTTTCTTTGCAGGCCTGATCTGGCTGAAGTAGGACTTCTGCTCTGGGTGTGCTACTTTGCCCTAGAGCTGAAAGGCACAACGTGCAGGCTTCTTTCCAAAGGGCGAGTTGGGCCCCACAGCATCTTGCTTCCAGCTCTTTGGGAAGCTAAGAAACAACTCGCTCTGCACAGTGCTCTTACAGCCTACCGGGAACATCTCTTCCAAAGGCCTGTGAAACGCAGTTTCTTTGCAGGCCTGATCTGGCTGAAGTAGGACTTCTGCTCTGGGTGTGCTACTTTGCCCTAGAGCTGAAAGGCACAACGTGCAGGCTTCTTTCCAAAGGGCGAGTTGGGCCCCACAGCATCTTGCTTCCAGCTCTTTGGGAAGCTAAGAAACAACTCGCTCTGCACAGTGCTCTTACAGCCTACGGGGAGCATCTCTTCCAAAGGCCTGTGAAACGCAGTTTCTTTGCAGGCCTGATCTGGCTGAAGTAGGACTTCTGCTCTGGGTGTGCTACTTTGCCCTAGAGCTGAAAGGCACAACGTGCAGGCTTCTTTCCAAAGGGCGAGTTGGGCCCCACAGCATCTTGCTTCCAGCTCTTTGGGAAGCTAAGAAACAACTCGCTCTGCACAGTGCTCTTACAGCCTACCGGGAACATCTCTTCCAAAGGCCTGTGAAACGCAGTTTCTTTGTAGGCCTGATCTGGCTGAAGTAGGACTTCTGCTCTGGGTGTGCTACTTTGCCCTAGAGCTGAAAGGCACAACGTGCAGGCTTCATTCCAAAGGGTGAGTTGGGCCCCACAGCATCTTGCTTCCAGCTCTTTGGGAAGCTAAGAAACAACTCGCTCTGCACAGTGCTCTTACAGCCTACCGGGAACATGTCTTCCAAAGGCCTGTGAAACGCAGTTTCTTTGCAGGCCTGATCTGGCTGAAGTAGGACTTCTGCTCTGGGTGTGCTACTTTGCCCTAGAGCTGAAAGGCACAACGTGCAGGCTTCTTTCCAAAGGGCGAGTTGGGCCCCACAGCATCTTGCTTCCAGCTCTTTGGGAAGCTAAGAAACAACTCGCTCTGCACAGTGCTCTTACAGCCTACCGGGAACATGTCTTCCAAAGGCCTGTGAAACGCAGTTTCTTTGCAGGCCTGATCTGGCTGAAGTAGGACTTCTGCTCTGGGTGTGCTACTTTGCCCTAGAGCTGAAAGGCACAACGTGCAGGCTTCTTTCCAAAGGGCGAGTTGGGCCCCACAGCATCTTGCTTCCAGCTCTTTGGGAAGCTAAGAAACAACTCGCTCTGCACAGTGCTCTTACAGCCTACCGGGAACATGTCTTCCAAAGGCCTGTGAAACGCAGTTTCTTTGCAGGCCTGATCTGGCTGAAGTAGGACTTCTGCTCTGGGTGTGCTACTTTGCCCTAGAGCTGAAAGGCACAACGTGCAGGCTTCTTTCCAAAGGGCGAGTTGGGCCCCACAGCATCTTGCTTCCAGCTCTTTGGGAAGCTAAGAAACAACTCGCTCTGCACAGTGCTCTTACAGCCTAGCGGGAACATCTCTTCCAAAGGCCTGTGAAACGCAGTTTCTTTGCAGGCCTGATCTGGCTGAAGTAGGACTTCTGCTCTGGGTGTGCTGCTTTGCCCTAGAGCTGGAAGGCACAACGTGCAGGCTTCTTTCCAAAGGGCGAGTTGGGCCCCACAGCATCTTGCTTCCAGCTCTTTGGGAAGCTAAGAAACAACTCGCTCTGCACAGTGCTCTTACAGTCTACCGGGAACATGTCTTCCAAAGGCCTGTGAAATGCAGTTCTTTGCAGGCCTGATCTGGCTGAAGTAGGACTTCTGCTCTGGGTGTGCTACTTTGCCGTAGAGCTGAAAGGCACAACGTGCAGGCTTCTTTCCAAAGGGCGAGTTGGGCCCCACAGCATCTTGCTTCCAGCTCTTTGGGAAGCTAAGAAACAACTCGCTCTGCACAGTGCTCTTACAGCCTACCGGTAACATGTCTTCCAAAGGCCTGTGAAACGCAGTTTCTTTGCAGGCCTGATCTGGCTGAAGTAGGACTTCTGCTCTGGGTGTGCTACTTTGCCCTAGAGCTGAAAGGCACAACGTGCAGGCTTCTTTCCTAAGGGCGAGTTGGGCCCAACAGCATCTTGCTTCCAGCTCTTTGGGAAGCTAAGAAACAACTCGCTCTGCACAGTGCTCTTACAGCCTAGTGGGAACATCTCTTCCAAAGGCCTCTGAAACGCAGTTTCTTTTCAGGCCTGATCTGGCTGAAGTCGGACTTCTGCTCTGGGTGTGCTACTTTGCCCTAGAGCTGAAAGGCACAACGTGCAGGCTTCTTTCCAAAGGGCGAGTTGGGCCCCACAGCATCTTGCTTCCAGCTCTTTGGGAAGCTAAGAAACAACTCGCTCTGCACAGTGCTCTTACAGCCTACCGGGAACATGTCTTCCAAAGGCCTGTGAAACGCAGTTTCTTTGCAGGCCTGATCTGGCTGAAGTAGGACTTCTGCTCTGGGTGTGCTACTTTGCCCTAGAGCTGAAAGGCACAACGTGCAGGCTTCTTTCCTAAGGGCGAGTTGGGCCCAACAGCATCTTGCTTCCAGCTCTTTGGGAAGCTAAGAAACAACTCGCCCTGAACAGTGCTCTTACAGCCTACGGGGAGCATCTCTTCCAAAGGCCTGTGAAACGCAGTTTCTTTGCAGGCCTGATCTGGCTGAAGTAGGACTTCTGCTCTGGGTGTGCTACTTTGCCCTAGAGCTGAAAGGCACAACGTGCAGGCTTCTTTCCAAAGGGCGAGTTGGGCCCCACAGCATCTTGCTTCCAGCTCTTTGGGAAGCTAAGAAACAACTCGCTCTGCACAGTGCTCTTACAGCCTACCGGGAACATCTCTTCCAAAGGCCTGTGAAACGCAGTTTCTTTGCAGGCCTGATCTGGCTGAAGTAGGACTTCTGCTCTGGGTGTGCTACTTTGCCCTAGAGCTGAAAGGCACAACGTGCAGGCTTCTTTCCAAAGGGTGAGTTGGGCCCCACAGCATCTTGCTTCCAGCTCTTTGGGAAGCTAAGAAACAACTCGATCTGCACAGTGCTCTTACAGCCTAGTGGGAACATCTCTTCCAAAGGCCTCTGAAACGCAGTTTCTTTTCAGGCCTGATGTGGCTGAAGTCGGACTTCTGCTCTGGGTGTGCTACTTTGCCCTAGAGCTGAAAGGCACAACGTGCGGGCTTCTTTCCAAAGGGCGAGTTGGGCCCCACAGCATCTTGCTTCCAGCTCTTTGGGAAGCTAAGAAACAACTCGCTCTGCACAGTGCTCTTACAGCCTACCGGGAACATCTCTTCCAAAGGCCTGTGAAACGCAGTTTCTTTGCAGGCCTGATCTGGCTGAAGTAGGACTTCTGCTCTGGGTGTGCTACTTTGCCCTAGAGCTGAAAGGCACAACGTGCAGGCTTCTTTCCAAAGGGCGAGTTGGGCCCCACAGCATCTTGCTTCCAGCTCTTTGGGAAGCTAAGAAACAACTCGCTCTGAACAGTGCTCTTACAGCCTACGGGGAGCATCTCTTCCAAAGGCCTGTGAAACGCAGTTTCTTTGCAGGCCTGATCTGGCTGAAGTAGGACTTCTGCTCTGGGTGTGCTACTTTGCCCTAGAGCTGAAAGGCACAACGTGCAGGCTTCTTTCCAAAGGGCGAGTTGGGCCCCACAGTATCTTGCTTCCAGCTCTTTGGGAAGCTAAGAAACAACTCGCTCTGCACAGTGCTCTTACAGCCTACCGGGAACATCTCTTCCAAAGGCCTGTGAAACGCAGTTTCTTTGCAGGCCTGATCTGGCTGAAGTCGGACTTCTGCTCTGGGTGTGCTACTTTGCCCTAGAGCTGAAAGGCACAACGTGCAGGCTTCTTTCCAAAGGGCGAGTTGGGCCCCACAGCATCTTGCTTCCAGCTCTTTGGGAAGCTAAGAAACAACTCGCTCTGCACAGTGCTCTTACAGCCTACCGGGAACATCTCTTCCAAAGGCCTGTGAAACGCAGTTTCTTTGCAGGCCTGATCTGGCTGAAGTAGGACTTCTGCTCTGGGTGTGCTACTTTGCCCTAGAGCTGAAAGGCACAACGTGCAGGCTTCTTTCCAAAGGGCGAGTTGGCCCCCACAGCATCTTGCTTCCAGCTCTTTGGGAAGCTAAGAAATAACTCGCTCTGCACAGTGCTCTTACAGCCTACCAGGAACATCTTTTCCAAAGGCCAGTGAAACGCAGTTTCTTTGCAGGCGTGATCTGGCTGAAGTAGGACTTCTGCTCTGGGTGTGCTACTTTGCCCTAGAGCTGAAAGGCACAACGTGCAGGCTTCTTTCCAAAGGGCGAGTTGGGCCCCACAGCATCTTGCTTCCAGCTCTTTGGGAAGCTAAGAAACAACTCGCTCTGCACAGTGCTCTTACAGCCTACCGGGAACATCTCTTCCAAAGGCCTGTGAAACGCAGTTTCTTTGCAGGCCTGATCTGGCTGAAGTAGGACTTCTGCTCTGGGTGTGCTACTTTGCCCTAGAGCTGAAAGGCACAACGTGCAGGCTTCTTTCCAAAGGGCGAGTTGGGCCCCACAGCATCTTGCTTCCAGCTCTTTGGGAAGCTAAGAAACAACTCGCTCTGCACAGTGCTCTTACAGCCTACCGGGAACATGTCTTGCAAAGGCCTGTGAAACGCAGTTTCTTTTCAGGCCTGATCTGGCTGAAGTAGGACTTCTGCTCTGGGTGTGCTACTTTGCCCTAGAGCTGAAAGGCACAACGTGCAGGCTTCTTTCCAAAGGGCGAGTTGGGCCCCACAGCATCTTGCTTCCAGCTCTTTGGGAAGCTAAGAAACAACTCGCTCTGCACACTGCTCTTACAGCCTAGTGGGAACAACTCTTCCAAAGGCATGTGAAACGCAGTTTCTTTGCAGGCCTGATCTGGCTGAAGTAGGACTTCTGCTCTGGGTGTGCTACTTTGCCCTAGAGCTGAAAGGCACAACGTGCAGGCTTCTTTCCAAAGGGCGAGTTGGGCCCCACAGCATCTTGCTTCCAGCTCTTTGGGAAGCTAAGAAACAACTCGCTCTGCACACTGCTCTTACAGCGTAGTGGGAACATCTCTTCCAAAGGCCTGTGAAACGCAGTTTCTTTGCAGGCCTGATCTGGCTGAAGTAGGACTTCTGCTCTGGGTGTGCTACTTTGCCCTAGAGCTGAAAGGCACAACGTGCAGGCTTCTTTCCAAAGGGCGAGTTGGGCCCCACAGCATCTTGCTTCCAGCTCTTTGGGAAGCTAAGAAACAACTCGCTCTGCACAGTGCTCTTACAGCCTACCGGGAACATCTCTTCCAAAGGCCTGTGAAACGCAGTTTCTTTGCAGGCCTGATCTGGCTGAAGTAGGACTTCTGCTCTGGGTGTGCTACTTTGCCCTAGAGCTGAAAGGCACAACGTGCAGGCTTCTTTCCAAAGGGCGAGTTGGGCCCCAAAGCATCTTGCTTCCAGCTCTTTGGGAAGCTAAGAAACAACTCGCTCTGCACAGTGCTCTTACAGCCTACCGGGAACATGTCTTGCAAAGGCCTGTGAAACGCACTTTCTTTGCAGGCCTGATCTGGCTGAAGTAGGACTTCTGCTCTGGGTGTGCTACTTTGCCCTAGAGCTGAAAGGCACAACGTGCAGGCTTCTTTCCAAAGGGCGAGTTGGGCCCCACAGCATCTTGCTTCCAGCTCTTTGGGAAGCTAAGAAACAACTCGCTCTGCACAGTGCTCTTACAGCCTACCGGGAACATCTCTTCCAAAGGCCTGTGAAACGCAGTTTCTTTGCAGGCCTGATCTGGCTGAAGTAGGACTTCTGCTCTGGGTGTGCTACTTTGCCCTAGAGCTGAAAGGCACAACGTGCAGGCTTCTTTCCAAAGGGCGAGTTGGGCCCCACAGCATCTTGCTTCCAGCTCTTTGGGAAGCTAAGAAACAACTCGCTCTGCACAGTGCTCTTACAGCCTACGGGGAGCATCTCTTCAAAAGGCCTGTGAAACGCAGTTTCTTTGCAGGCCTGATCTGGCTTAAGTAGGACTTCTGCTCTGGGTGTGCTACTTTGCCCTAGAGCTGAAAGGCACAACGTGCAGGCTTCTTTCCAAAGGGCGAGTTGGGCCCCACAGCATCTTGCTTCCAGCTCTTTGGGAAGCTAAGAAACAACTCGCTCTGCACAGTGCTCTTACAGCCTACCGGGAACATCTCTTCCAAAGGCCTGTGAAACGCAGTTTCTTTGTAGGCCTGATCTGGCTGAAGTAGGACTTCTGCTCTGGGTGTGCTACTTTGCCCTAGAGCTGAAAGGCACAACGTGCAGGCTTCATTCCAAAGGGTGAGTTGGGCCCCACAGCATCTTGCTTCCAGCTCTTTGGGAAGCTAAGAAACAACTCGCTCTGCACAGTGCTCTTACAGCCTACCGGGAACATGTCTTCCAAAGGCCTGTGAAACGCAGTTTCTTTGCAGTCCTGATCTGGCTGAAGTAGGACTTCTGCTCTGGGTGTGCTACTTTGCCCTAGAGCTGAAAGGCACAACGTGCAGGCTTCTTTCCAAAGGGCGAGTTGGGCCCCACAGCATCTTGCTTCCAGCTCTTTGGGAAGCTAAGAAACAACTCGCTCTGCACAGTGCTCTTACAGCCTACCGGGAACATGTCTTGCAAAGGCCTGTGAAACGCAGTTTCTTTGCAGGCCTGATCTGGCTGAAGTAGGACTTCTGCTCTGGGTGTGCTACTTTGCCCTAGAACTGAAAGGCACAACGTGCAGGCTTCTTTCCAAAGGGCGAGTTGGGCCCCACAGCATCTTGCTTCCAGCTCTTTGGGAAGCTAAGAAACAACTCGCTCTGCACAGTGCTCTTACAGCCTACCGGGAACATGTCTTCCAAAGGCCTGTGAAACGCAGTTTCTTTGCAGGCCTGATCTGGCTCAAGTAGGACTTCTGCTCTGGGTGTGCTACTTTGCCCTAGAGCTGAAAGGCACAACGTGCAGGCTTCTTTCCAAAGGGCGAGTTGGCCCCCACAGCATCTTGCTTCCAGCTCTTTGGGAATCTAAGAAACAACTCGCTCTGCACAGTGCTCTTACAGCCTACAGGGAACATGTCTTCCAAAGGCCTGTGAAACGCAGTTCCTTTGCAGGCCTGATCTGGCTGAAGTAGGACTTCTGCTCTGGGTGTGCTACATTTCCCTAGAGCTGAAAGGCACAACGTGCAGGCTTCTTTCCAAAGGGCGAGTTGGGCCCCACAGCATCTTGCTTCCAGCTCTTTGGGAAGCTAAGAAACAACTCGCTCTGCACAGTGCTCTTACAGCCTACCGGGAACATCTCTTCCAAAGGCCAGTGAAACGCAGTTTCTTTGCAGGCCTGATCTGGCTGAAGTAGGACTTCTGCTCTGGGTGTGCTACTTTGCCCTAGAGCTGAAAGGCACAACGTGCAGGCTTCTTTCCAAAGGGCGAATTGGGCCCCACAGCATCTTGCTTCCAGCTCTTTGGGAAGCTAAGAAACAACTCGCTCTGCACAGTGCTCTTACAGCCTACGGGGAGCATCTCTTCCAAAGGCCTGTGAAACGCAGTTTCTTTGCAGGCCTGATCTGGCTGAAGTAGGACTTCTGCTCTGGGTGTGCTACTTTGCCCTAGAGCTGAAAGGCACAACGTGCAGGCTTCTTTCCAAAGGGCGAGTTGGGCCCCACAGCATCTTGCTTCCAGCTCTTTGGGAAGCTAAGAAACAACTCGCTCTGCACACTGCTCTTACAGCCTAGTGGGAACATCTCTTCCAAAGGCATGTGAAACGCAGTTTCTTTGCAGGCCTGATCTGGCTGAAGTAGGACTTCTGCTCTGGGTGTGCTACTTTGCCCTAGAGCTGAAAGGCACAACGTGCAGGCTTCTTTCCAAAGGGCGAGTTGGGCCCCACAGCATCTTGCTTCCAGCTCTTTGGGAAGCTAAGAAACAACTCGCTCTGCACAGTGCTCTTACAGCCTACCGGGAACATCTCTTCCAAAGGCCTGTGAAACGCAGTTTCTTTGCAGGCCTGATCTGGCTGAAGTAGGACTTCTGCTCTGGGTGTGCTACTTTGCCCTAGAGCTGAAAGGCACAACGTGCAGGCTTCTTTCCAAAGGGCGAGTTGGGCCCCACAGCATCTTGCTTCCAGCTCTTTGGGAAGCTAAGAAACAACTCGCTCTGCACAGTGCTCTTACAGCCTACCGGGAACATGTCTTCCAAAGGCCTGTGAAACGCAGTTTCTTTGCAGGCCTGATCTGGCTGAAGTAGGACTTCTGCTCTGGGTGTGCTACTTTGCCCTAGAGCTGAAAGGCACAACGTGCAGGCTTCTTTCCAAAGGGCGAGTTGGGCCCCACAGCATCTTGCTTCCAGCTCTTTGGGAAGCTAAGAAACAACTCGCTCTGCACAGTGCTCTTACAGCCTACCGGGAACATCTCTTCCAAAGGCCTGTGAAACGCAGTTTCTTTGCAGGCCTGATCTGGCTGAAGTAGGACTTCTGCTCTGGGTGTGCTACTTTGCCCTAGAGCTGAAAGGCACAACGTGCAGGCTTCTTTCCAAAGGGCGAGTTGGGCCCCAAAGCATCTTGCTTCCAGCTCTTTGGGAAGCTAAGAAACAACTCGCTCTGCACAGTGCTCTTACAGCCTACCGGGAACATGTCTTGCAAAGGCCTGTGAAACGCACTTTCTTTGCAGGCCTGATCTGGCTGAAGTAGGACTTCTGCTCTGGGTGTGCTACTTTGCCCTAGAGCTGAAAGGCACAACGTGCAGGCTTCTTTCCAAAGGGCGAGTTGGGCCCCACAGCATCTTGCTTCCAGCTCTTTGGGAAGCTAAGAAACAACTCGCTCTGCACAGTGCTCTTACAGCCTACCGGGAACATCTTTTCCAAAGGCCAGTGAAACGCAGTTTCTTTGCATGCCTGATCTGGCTGAAGTAGGACTTCTGCTCTGGGTGTGCTACTTTGCCCTAGAGCTGAAAGGCACAACGTGCAGGCTTATTTCCAAAGGGCGAGTTGGGCCCCACAGCATCTTGCTTCCAGCTCTTTGGGAAGCTAAGAAACAACTCGCTCTGCACAGTGCTCTTACAGCCTACCGGGAACATCTCTTCCAAAGGCCAGTGAAACGCAGTTTCTTTGCAGGCCTGATCTGGCTGAAGTAGGACTTCTGCTCTGGGTGTGCTACTTTGCCCTAGAGCTGAAAGGCACAACGTGCAGGCTTCTTTCCAAAGGGCGAGTTGGGCCCCACAGCATCTTGCTTCCAGCTCTTTGGGAAGCTAAGAAACAACTCGCTCTGCACAGTGCTCTTACAGCCTACGGGGAGCATCTCTTCCAAAGGCCTGTGAAACGCAGTTTCTTTGCAGGCCTGATCTGGCTGAAGTAGGACTTCTGCTCTGGGTGTGCTACTTTGCCCTAGAGCTGAAAGGCACAACGTGCAGGCTTCTTTCCAAAGGGCGAGTTGGGCCCCACAGCATCTTGCTTCCAGCTCTTTGGGAAGCTAAGAAACAACTCGCTCTGCACAGTGCTCTTACAGCCTACCGGGAACATGTCTTCCAAAGGCCTGTGAAACGCAGTTTCTTTGCAGGCCTGATCTGGCTGAAGTAGGACTTCTGCTCTGGGTGTGCTACTTTGCCCTAGAGCTGAAAGGCACAACGTGCAGGCTTCTTTCCAAAGGGCGAGTTGGGCCCCACAGCATCTTGCTTCCAGCTCTTTGGGAAGCTAAGAAACAACTCGCTCTGCACAGTGCTCTTACAGCCTAGTGGGAACATCTCTTCCAAAGGCCTGTGAAACGCAGTTTCTTTGCAGGCCTGATCTGGCTGAAGTAGGACTTCTGCTCTGGGTGTGCTACTTTGCCCTAGAGCTGAAAGGCACAACGTGCAGGCTTCTTTCCAAAGGGCGAGTTGGGCCCCACAGCATCTTGCTTCCAGCTCTTTGGGAAGCTAAGAAACAACTCGCTCTGCACAGTGCTCTTACAGCCTACCGGGAACATGTTTTCCAAAGGCCAGTGAAACGCAGTTTCTTTGCAGGCCTGATCTGGCTGAAGTAGGACTTCTGCTCTGGGTGTGCTACTTTGCCCTAGAGCTGAAAGGCCACAACGTGCAGGCTTCTTTCCAAAGGGCGAGTTGGGCCCCACAGCATCTTGCTTCCAGCTCTTTGGGAGGCTAAGAAACAACTCGCTCTGCACAGTGCTCTTACAGCCTACCGGGAACATGTCTTGCAAAGGCCTGTGAAACGCAGTTTCTTTGCAGGCCTGATCTGGTTGAAGTAGGACTTCTGCTCTGGGTGTGCTACTTTGCCCTAGAACTGAAAGGCACAACGTGCAGGCTTCTTTCCAAAGGGCGAGTTGGGCCCCACAGCATCTTGCTTCCAGCTCTTTGGGAAGCTAAGAAACAACTCGCTCTGCACAGTGCTCTTACAGCCTACCGGGAACATGTCTTCCAAAGGCCTGTGAAATGCAGTTCTTTGCAGGCCTGATCTGGCTGAAGTAGGACTTCTGCTCTGGGTGTGCTACTTTGCCCTAGAGCTGAAAGGCACAACGTGCAGGCTTCTTTCCAAAGGGCGAGTTGGGCCCCACAGCATCTTGCTTCCAGCTCTTTGGGAAGCTAAGAAACAACTCGCTCTGCACAGTGCTCTTACAGCCTACCGGGAACATCTCTTCCAAAGGCCAGTGAAACGCAGTTTCTTTGCAGGCCTGATCTGGCTGAAGTAGGACTTCTGCTCTGGGTGTGCTACTTTGCCCTAGAGCTGAAAGGCACAACGTGCAGGCTTCTTTCCAAAGGGCGAATTGGGCCCCACAGCATCTTGCTTCCAGCTCTTTGGGAAGCTAAGAAACAACTCGCTCTGCACAGTGCTCTTACAGCCTACGGGGAGCATCTCTTCCAAAGGCCTGTGAAACGCAGTTTCTTTGCAGGCCTGATCTGGCTGAAGTAGGACTTCTGCTCTGGGTGTGCTACTTTGCCCTAGAGCTGAAAGGCACAACGTGCAGGCTTCTTTCCAAAGGGCGAGTTGGGCCCCACAGCATCTTGCTTCCAGCTCTTTGGGAAGCTAAGAAACAACTCGCTCTGCACACTGCTCTTACAGCCTAGTGGGAACATCTCTTCCAAAGGCATGTGAAACGCAGTTTCTTTGCAGTCCTGATCTGGCTGAAGTAGGACTTCTGCTCTGGGTGTGCTACTTTGCCCTAGAGCTGAAAGGCACAACGTGCAGGCTTCTTTCCAAAGGGCGAGTTGTGCCCCACAGCATCTTGCTTCCAGCTCTTTGGGAAGCTAAGAAACAACTCGCTCTGCACAGTGCTCTTACAGCCTACCGGGAACATGTCTTGCAAAGGCCTGTGAAACGCAGTTTCTTTGCAGGCCTGATCTGGCTGAAGTAGGACTTCTGCTCTGGGTGTGCTACTTTGCCCTAGAACTGAAAGGCACAACGTGCAGGCTTCTTTCCAAAGGGCGAGTTGGGCCCCACAGCATCTTGCTTCCAGCTCTTTGGGAAGCTAAGAAACAACTCGCTCTGCACAGTGCTCTTACAGCCTACCGGGAACATCTCTTCCAAAGGCCTGTGAAACGCAGTTTCTTTGCAGGCCTGATCTGGCTGAAGTAGGACTTCTGCTCTGGGTGTGCTACTTTGCCCTAGAGCTGAAAGGCACAACGTGCAGGCTTCTTTCCAAAGGGCGAGTTGGGCCCCACAGCATCTTGCTTCCAGCTCTTTGGGAAGCTAAGAAACAACTCTCTCTGCACAGTGCTCTTACAGCCTACCGGGAACATGTCTTGCAAAGGCCTGTGAAACGCAGTTTCTTTTCAGGCCTGATCTGGCTGAAGTAGGACTTCTGCTCTGGGTGTGCTACTTTGCCCTAGAGCTGAAAGGCACAACGTGCAGGCTTCTTTCCAAAGGGCGAGTTGGGCCCCACAGCATCTTGCTTCCAGCTCTTTGGGAAGCTAAGAAACAACTCGCTCTGAACAGTGCTCTTACAGCCTACCGGGAACATGTCTTCCAAAGGCCTGTGAAACGCAGTTTCTTTGCAGGCCTGATCTGGCTCAAGTAGGACTTCTGCTCTGGGTGTGCTACTTTGCCCTAGAGCTGAAAGGCACAACGTGCAGGCTTCTTTCCAAAGGGCGAGTTGGCCCCCACAGCATCTTGCTTCCAGCTCTTTGGGAAGCTAAGAAACAACTCGCTCTGCACAGTGCTCTTACAGCCTACCGGGAACATGTCTTCCAAAGGCCTGTGAAACGCAGTTCCTTTGCAGGCCTGATCTGGCTGAAGTAGGACTTCTGCTCTGGGTGTGCTACATTTCCCTAGAGCTGAAAGGCACAACGTGCAGGCTTCTTTCCAAAGGGCGAGTTGGGCCCCACAGCATCTTGCTTCCAGCTCTTTGGGAAGCTAAGAAACAACTCGCTCTGCACAGTGCTCTTACAGCCTACCGGGAACATCTCTTCCAAAGGCCAGTGAAATGCAGTTTCTTTACAGGCCTGATCTGGCTGAAGTAGGACTTCTGCTCTGGGTGTGCTACTTTGCCCTAGAGCTGAAAGGCACAACGTGCAGGCTTCTTTCCAAAGGGCGAATTGGGCCCCACAGCATCTTGCTTCCAGCTCTTTGGGAAGCTAAGAAACAACTCGCTCTGCACAGTGCTCTTACAGCCTACGGGGAGCATCTCTTCCAAAGGCCTGTGAAACGCAGTTTCTTTGCAGGCCTGATCTGGCTGAAGTAGGACTTCTGCTCTGGGTGTGCTACTTTGCCCTAGAGCTGAAAGGCACAACGTGCAGGCTTCTTTCCAAAGGGCGAGTTGGGCCCCACAGCATCTTGCTTCCAGCTCTTTGGGAAGCTAAGAAACAACTCGCTCTGCACACTGCTCTTACAGCCTAGTGGGAACATCTCTTCCAAAGGCATGTGAAACGCAGTTTCTTTGCAGGCCTGATCTGGCTGAAGTAGGACTTCTGCTCTGGGTGTGCTACTTTGCCCTAGAGCTGAAAGGCACAACGTGCAGGCTTCTTTCCAAAGGGCGAGTTGGGCCCCACAGCATCTTGCTTCCAGCTCTTTGGGAAGCTAAGAAACAACTCGCTCTGCACAGTGCTCTTACAGCCTACCGGGAACATCTCTTCCAAAGGCCTGTGAAACGCAGTTTCTTTGCAGGCCTGATCTGGCTGAAGTAGGACTTCTGCTCTGGGTGTGCTACTTTGCCCTAGAGCTGAAAGGCACAACGTGCAGGCTTCTTTCCAAAGGGCGAGTTGGGCCCCAAAGCATCTTGCTTCCAGCTCTTTGGGAAGCTAAGAAACAACTCGCTCTGCACAGTGCTCTTACAGCCTACCGGGAACATGTCTTGCAAAGGCCTGTGAAACGCACTTTCTTTGCAGGCCTGATCTGGCTGAAGTAGGACTTCTGCTCTGGGTGTGCTACTTTGCCCTAGAGCTGAAAGGCACAACGTGCAGGCTTCTTTCCAAAGGGCGAGTTGGGCCCCACAGCATCTTGCTTCCAGCTCTTTGGGAAGCTAAGAAACAACTCGCTCTGCACAGTGCTCTTACAGCCTACCGGGAACATCTTTTCCAAAGGCCAGTGAAACGCAGTTTCTTTGCATGCCTGATCTGGCTGAAGTAGGACTTCTGCTCTGGGTGTGCTACTTTGCCCTAGAGCTGAAAGGCACAACGTGCAGGCTTATTTCCAAAGGGCGAGTTGGGCCCCACAGCATCTTGCTTCCAGCTCTTTGGGAAGCTAAGAAACAACTCGCTCTGCACAGTGCTCTTACAGCCTACCGGGAACATCTCTTCCAAAGGCCAGTGAAACGCAGTTTCTTTGCAGGCCTGATCTGGCTGAAGTAGGACTTCTGCTCTGGGTGTGCTACTTTGCCCTAGAGCTGAAAGGCACAACGTGCAGGCTTCTTTCCAAAGGGCGAGTTGGGCCCCACAGCATCTTGCTTCCAGCTCTTTGGGAAGCTAAGAAACAACTCGCTCTGCACAGTGCTCTTACAGCCTACGGGGAGCATCTCTTCCAAAGGCCTGTGAAACGCAGTTTCTTTGCAGGCCTGATCTGGCTGAAGTAGGACTTCTGCTCTGGGTGTGCTACTTTGCCCTAGAGCTGAAAGGCACAACGTGCAGGCTTCTTTCCAAAGGGCGAGTTGGGCCCCACAGCATCTTGCTTCCAGCTCTTTGGGAAGCTAAGAAACAACTCGCTCTGCACAGTGCTCTTACAGCCTACCGGGAACATGTCTTCCAAAGGCCTGTGAAACGCAGTTTCTTTGCAGGCCTGATCTGGCTGAAGTAGGACTTCTGCTCTGGGTGTGCTACTTTGCCCTAGAGCTGAAAGGCACAACGTGCAGGCTTCTTTCCAAAGGGCGAGTTGGGCCCCACAGCATCTTGCTTCCAGCTCTTTGGGAAGCTAAGAAACAACTCGCTCTGCACAGTGCTCTTACAGCCTAGTGGGAACATCTCTTCCAAAGGCCTGTGAAACGCAGTTTCTTTGCAGGCCTGATCTGGCTGAAGTAGGACTTCTGCTCTGGGTGTGCTACTTTGCCCTAGAGCTGAAAGGCACAACGTGCAGGCTTCTTTCCAAAGGGCGAGTTGGGCCCCACAGCATCTTGCTTCCAGCTCTTTGGGAAGCTAAGAAACAACTCGCTCTGCACAGTGCTCTTACAGCCTACCGGGAACATGTTTTCCAAAGGCCAGTGAAACGCAGTTTCTTTGCAGGCCTGATCTGGCTGAAGTAGGACTTCTGCTCTGGGTGTGCTACTTTGCCCTAGAGCTGAAAGGCCACAACGTGCAGGCTTCTTTCCAAAGGGCGAGTTGGGCCCCACAGCATCTTGCTTCCAGCTCTTTGGGAGGCTAAGAAACAACTCGCTCTGCACAGTGCTCTTACAGCCTACCGGGAACATGTCTTGCAAAGGCCTGTGAAACGCAGTTTCTTTGCAGGCCTGATCTGGTTGAAGTAGGACTTCTGCTCTGGGTGTGCTACTTTGCCCTAGAACTGAAAGGCACAACGTGCAGGCTTCTTTCCAAAGGGCGAGTTGGGCCCCACAGCATCTTGCTTCCAGCTCTTTGGGAAGCTAAGAAACAACTCGCTCTGCACAGTGCTCTTACAGCCTACCGGGAACATGTCTTCCAAAGGCCTGTGAAATGCAGTTCTTTGCAGGCCTGATCTGGCTGAAGTAGGACTTCTGCTCTGGGTGTGCTACTTTGCCCTAGAGCTGAAAGGCACAACGTGCAGGCTTCTTTCCAAAGGGCGAGTTGGGCCCCACAGCATCTTGCTTCCAGCTCTTTGGGAAGCTAAGAAACAACTCGCTCTGCACAGTGCTCTTACAGCCTACCGGGAACATCTCTTCCAAAGGCCAGTGAAACGCAGTTTCTTTGCAGGCCTGATCTGGCTGAAGTAGGACTTCTGCTCTGGGTGTGCTACTTTGCCCTAGAGCTGAAAGGCACAACGTGCAGGCTTCTTTCCAAAGGGCGAATTGGGCCCCACAGCATCTTGCTTCCAGCTCTTTGGGAAGCTAAGAAACAACTCGCTCTGCACAGTGCTCTTACAGCCTACGGGGAGCATCTCTTCCAAAGGCCTGTGAAACGCAGTTTCTTTGCAGGCCTGATCTGGCTGAAGTAGGACTTCTGCTCTGGGTGTGCTACTTTGCCCTAGAGCTGAAAGGCACAACGTGCAGGCTTCTTTCCAAAGGGCGAGTTGGGCCCCACAGCATCTTGCTTCCAGCTCTTTGGGAAGCTAAGAAACAACTCGCTCTGCACACTGCTCTTACAGCCTAGTGGGAACATCTCTTCCAAAGGCATGTGAAACGCAGTTTCTTTGCAGTCCTGATCTGGCTGAAGTAGGACTTCTGCTCTGGGTGTGCTACTTTGCCCTAGAGCTGAAAGGCACAACGTGCAGGCTTCTTTCCAAAGGGCGAGTTGTGCCCCACAGCATCTTGCTTCCAGCTCTTTGGGAAGCTAAGAAACAACTCGCTCTGCACAGTGCTCTTACAGCCTACCGGGAACATGTCTTGCAAAGGCCTGTGAAACGCAGTTTCTTTGCAGGCCTGATCTGGCTGAAGTAGGACTTCTGCTCTGGGTGTGCTACTTTGCCCTAGAACTGAAAGGCACAACGTGCAGGCTTCTTTCCAAAGGGCGAGTTGGGCCCCACAGCATCTTGCTTCCAGCTCTTTGGGAAGCTAAGAAACAACTCGCTCTGCACAGTGCTCTTACAGCCTACCGGGAACATCTCTTCCAAAGGCCTGTGAAACGCAGTTTCTTTGCAGGCCTGATCTGGCTGAAGTAGGACTTCTGCTCTGGGTGTGCTACTTTGCCCTAGAGCTGAAAGGCACAACGTGCAGGCTTCTTTCCAAAGGGCGAGTTGGGCCCCACAGCATCTTGCTTCCAGCTCTTTGGGAAGCTAAGAAACAACTCTCTCTGCACAGTGCTCTTACAGCCTACCGGGAACATGTCTTGCAAAGGCCTGTGAAACGCAGTTTCTTTTCAGGCCTGATCTGGCTGAAGTAGGACTTCTGCTCTGGGTGTGCTACTTTGCCCTAGAGCTGAAAGGCACAACGTGCAGGCTTCTTTCCAAAGGGCGAGTTGGGCCCCACAGCATCTTGCTTCCAGCTCTTTGGGAAGCTAAGAAACAACTCGCTCTGAACAGTGCTCTTACAGCCTACCGGGAACATGTCTTCCAAAGGCCTGTGAAACGCAGTTTCTTTGCAGGCCTGATCTGGCTCAAGTAGGACTTCTGCTCTGGGTGTGCTACTTTGCCCTAGAGCTGAAAGGCACAACGTGCAGGCTTCTTTCCAAAGGGCGAGTTGGCCCCCACAGCATCTTGCTTCCAGCTCTTTGGGAAGCTAAGAAACAACTCGCTCTGCACAGTGCTCTTACAGCCTACCGGGAACATGTCTTCCAAAGGCCTGTGAAACGCAGTTCCTTTGCAGGCCTGATCTGGCTGAAGTAGGACTTCTGCTCTGGGTGTGCTACATTTCCCTAGAGCTGAAAGGCACAACGTGCAGGCTTCTTTCCAAAGGGCGAGTTGGGCCCCACAGCATCTTGCTTCCAGCTCTTTGGGAAGCTAAGAAACAACTCGCTCTGCACAGTGCTCTTACAGCCTACCGGGAACATCTCTTCCAAAGGCCAGTGAAATGCAGTTTCTTTACAGGCCTGATCTGGCTGAAGTAGGACTTCTGCTCTGGGTGTGCTACTTTGCCCTAGAGCTGAAAGGCACAACGTGCAGGCTTCTTTCCAAAGGGCGAATTGGGCCCCACAGCATCTTGCTTCCAGCTCTTTGGGAAGCTAAGAAACAACTCGCTCTGCACAGTGCTCTTACAGCCTACGGGGAGCATCTCTTCCAAAGGCCTGTGAAACGCAGTTTCTTTGCAGGCCTGATCTGGCTGAAGTAGGACTTCTGCTCTGGGTGTGCTACTTTGCCCTAGAGCTGAAAGGCACAACGTGCAGGCTTCTTTCCAAAGGGCGAGTTGGGCCCCACAGCATCTTGCTTCCAGCTCTTTGGGAAGCTAAGAAACAACTCGCTCTGCACACTGCTCTTACAGCCTAGTGGGAACATCTCTTCCAAAGGCATGTGAAACGCAGTTTCTTTGCAGGCCTGATCTGGCTGAAGTAGGACTTCTGCTCTGGGTGTGCTACTTTGCCCTAGAGCTGAAAGGCACAACGTGCAGGCTTCTTTCCAAAGGGCGAGTTGGGCCCCACAGCATCTTGCTTCCAGCTCTTTGGGAAGCTAAGAAACAACTCGCTCTGCACAGTGCTCTTACAGCCTACCGGGAACATCTCTTCCAAAGGCCTGTGAAACGCAGTTTCTTTGCAGGCCTGATCTGGCTGAAGTAGGACTTCTGCTCTGGGTGTGCTACTTTGCCCTAGAGCTGAAAGGCACAACGTGCAGGCTTCTTTCCAAAGGGCGAGTTGGGCCCCACAGCATCTTGCTTCCATCTCTTTGGGAAGCTAAGAAACAACTCGCTCTGCACAGTGCTCTTACAGCCTACCGGGAACATGTCTTCCAAAGGCCTGTGAAACGCAGTTTCTTTGCAGGCCTGATCTGGCTGAAGTAGGACTTCTGCTCTGGGTGTGCTACTTTGCCCTAGAGCTGAAAGGCACAACGTGCAGGCTTCTTTCCAAAGGGCGAGTTGGGCCCCACAGCATCTTGCTTCCAGCTCTTTGGGAAGCTAAGAAACAACTCGCTCTGCACAGTGCTCTTACAGCCTACCGGGAACATCTCTTCCAAAGGCCTGTGAAACGCAGTTTCTTTGCAGGCCTGATCTGGCTGAAGTAGGACTTCTGCTCTGGGTGTGCTACTTTGCCCTAGAGCTGAAAGGCACAACGTGCAGGCTTCTTTCCAAAGGGCGAGTTGGGCCCCACAGCATCTTGCTTCCATCTCTTTGGGAAGCTAAGAAACAACTCGCTCTGCACAGTGCTCTTACAGCCTACCGGGAACATGTCTTCCAAAGGCCTGTGAAACGCAGTTTCTTTGCAGGCCTGATCTGGCTGAAGTAGGACTTCTGCTCTGGGTGTGCTACTTTGCCCTAGAGCTGAAAGGCACAACGTGCAGGCTTCTTTCCAAAGGGCGAGTTGGGCCCCACAGCATCTTGCTTCCAGCTCTTTGGGAAGCTAAGAAACAACTCGCTCTGCACAGTGCTCTTACAGCCTACCGGGAACATCTCTTCCAAAGGCCTGTGAAACGCAGTTTCTTTGCAGGCCTGATCTGGCTGAAGTAGGACTTCTGCTCTGGGTGTGCTACTTTGCCCTAGAGCTGAAAGGCACAACGTGCAGGCTTCTTTCCAAAGGGCGAGTTGGGCCCCAAAGCATCTTGCTTCCAGCTCTTTGGGAAGCTAAGAAACAACTCGCTCTGCACAGTGCTCTTACAGCCTACCGGGAACATGTCTTGCAAAGGCCTGTGAAACGCACTTTCTTTGCAGGCCTGATCTGGCTGAAGTAGGACTTCTGCTCTGGGTGTGCTACTTTGCCCTAGAGCTGAAAGGCACAACGTGCAGGCTTCTTTCCAAAGGGCGAGTTGGGCCCCACAGCATCTTGCTTCCAGCTCTTTGGGAAGCTAAGAAACAACTCGCTCTGCACAGTGCTCTTACAGCCTACCGGGAACATCTTTTCCAAAGGCCAGTGAAACGCAGTTTCTTTGCATGCCTGATCTGGCTGAAGTAGGACTTCTGCTCTGGGTGTGCTACTTTGCCCTAGAGCTGAAAGGCACAACGTGCAGGCTTCTTTCCAAAGGGCGAGTTGGGCCCCACAGCATCTTGCTTCCAGCTCTTTGGGAAGCTAAGAAACAACTCGCTCTGCACAGTGCTCTTACAGCCTACGGGGAGCATCTCTTCCAAAGGCCTGTGAAACGCAGTTTCTTTGCAGGCCTGATCTGGCTGAAGTAGGACTTCTGCTCTGGGTGTGCTACTTTGCCCTAGAGCTGAAAGGCACAACGTGCAGGCTTCTTTCCAAAGGGCGAGTTGGGCCCCACAGCATCTTGCTTCCAGCTCTTTGGGAAGCTAAGAAACAACTCGCTCTGCACAGTGCTCTTACAGCCTACGGGGAACATGTCTTCCAAAGGCCTGTGAAACGCAGTTTCTTTGCAGGCCTGATCTGGCTGAAGTAGGACTTCTGCTCTGGGTGTGCTACTTTGCACTAGAGCTGAAAGGCACAACGTGCAGGCTTCTTTCCTAAGGGCGAGTTGGGCCCCACAGCATCTTGCTTCCAGCTCTTTGGGAAGCTAAGAAACAACTCGCTCTGCACAGTGCTCTTACAGCCTACCGGGAACATCTCTTCCAAAGGCCTGTGAAACGCAGTTTCTTTGCAGGCCTGATCTGGCTGAAGTAGGACTTCTGCTCTGGGTGTGCTACTTTGCCCTAGAGCTGAAAGGCACAACGTGCAGGCTTCTTTCCAAAGGGTGAGTTGGGCCCCACAGCATCTTGCTTCCATCTCTTTGGGAAGCTAAGAAACAACTCGCTCTGCACAGTGCTCTTACAGCCTACTGGGAACATCTCTTCCAAAGGCCTGTGAAACGCAGTTTCTTTGCAGGCCTGATCTGGCTGAAGTAGGACTTCTGCTCTGGGTGTGCTACTTTGCCCTAGAGCTGAAAGGCACAACGTGCAGGCTTCTTTCCAAAGGGCGAGTTGGGCCCCACAGCATCTTGCTTCCAGCTCTTTAGGAAGCTAAGAAACAACTCGCTCTGCACAGTGCTCTTACAGCCTACCGGGAACATGTCTTCCAAAGGCCTGTGAAGCGCAGTTTCTTTGCAGGCCTGATCTGGCTGAAGTAGGACTTCTGCTCTGGGTGTGCTACTTTGCCCTAGAGCTGAAAGGCACAACGTGCAGGCTTCTTTCCAAAGGGCGAGTTGGGCCCCACAGCATCTTGCTTCCAGCTCTTTGGGAAGCTAAGAAACAACTCGCTCTGCACAGTGCTCTTACAGCCTAGTGGGAACATCTCTTCCAAAGGCCTGTGAAACGCAGTTTCTTTGCAGGCCTGATCTGGCTGAAGTAGGACTTCTGCTCTGGGTGTGCTACTTTGCCCTAGAGCTGAAAGGCACAACGTGCAGGCTTCTTTCCAAAGGGCGAGTTGGGCCCCACAGCATCTTGCTTCCAGCTCTTTGGGAAGCTAAGAAACAACTCGCTCTGCACAGTGCTCTTACAGCCTACCGGGAACATCTTTTCCAAAGGCCAGTGAAACGCAGTTTCTTTGCAGGCCTGATCTGGCTGAAGTAGGACTTCTGCTCTGGGTGTCCTACTTTGCCCTAGAGCTGAAAGGCCACAACGTGCAGGCTTCTTTCCAAAGGGCGAGTTGGGCCCCACAGCATCTTGCTTCCAGCTCTTTGGGAGGCTAAGAAACAACTCGCTCTGCACAGTGCTCTTACAGCCTACCGGGAACATGTCTTGCAAAGGCCTGTGAAACGCAGTTTCTTTGCAGGCCTGATCTGGTTGAAGTAGGACTTCTGCTCTGGGTGTGCTACTTTGCCCTAGAACTGAAAGGCACAACGTGCAGGCTTCTTTCCAAAGGGCGAGTTGGGCCCCACAGCATCTTGCTTCCAGCTCTTTGGGAAGCTAAGAAACAACTCGCTCTGCACAGTGCTCTTAAAGCCTACCGGGAACATGTCTTCCAAAGGCCTGTGAAATGCAGTTCTTTGCAGGCCTGATCTGGCTGAAGTAGGACTTCTGCTCTGGGTGTGCTACTTTGCCCTAGAGCTGAAAGGCACAACGTGCAGGCTTCTTTCCAAAGGGCGAGTTGGGCCCCACAGCATCTTGCTTCCAGCTCTTTGGGAAGCTAAGAAACAACTCGCTCTGCACAGTGCTCTTACAGCCTACGGGGAGCATCTCTTCCAAAGGCCTGTGAAACGCAGTTTCTTTGCAGGCCTGATCTGGCTGAAGTAGGACTTCTGCTCTGGGTGTGCTACTTTGCCCTAGAGCTGAAAGGCACAACGTGCAGGCTTCTTTCCAAAGGGCGAGTTGGGCCCCACAGCATCTTGCTTCCAGCTCTTTGGGAAGCTAAGAAACAACTCGCTCTGCACAGTGCTCTTACAGCCTACCGGGAACATGTCTTCCAAAGGCCTGTGAAACGCAGTTTCTTTGCAGGCCTGATCTGGCTGAAGTAGGACTTCTGCTCTGGGTGTGCTACTTTGCCCTAGAGCTGAAAGGCACAACGTGCAGGCTTCTTTCCTAAGGGCGAGTTGGGCCCCACAGCATCTTGCTTCCAGCTCTTTGGGAAGCTAAGAAACAACTCGCTCTGCACAGTGCTCTTACAGCCTACCGGGAACATCTCTTCCAAAGGCCTGTGAAACGCAGTTTCTTTGCAGGCCTGATCTGGCTGAAGTAGGACTTCTGCTCTGGGTGTGCTACTTTGCCCTAGAGCTGAAAGGCACAACGTGCAGGCTTCTTTCCAAAGGGTGAGTTGGGCCCCACAGCATCTTGCTTCCATCTCTTTGGGAAGCTAAGAAACAACTCGCTCTGCACAGTGCTCTTACAGCCTACTGGGAACATCTCTTCCAAAGGCCTGTGAAACGCAGTTTCTTTGCAGGCCTGATCTGGCTGAAGTAGGACTTCTGCTCTGGGTGTGCTACTTTGCCCTAGAGCTGAAAGGCACAACGTGCAGGCTTCTTTCCAAAGGGCGAGTTGGGCCCCACAGCATCTTGCTTCCAGCTCTTTAGGAAGCTAAGAAACAACTCGCTCTGCACAGTGCTCTTACAGCCTACCGGGAACATGTCTTCCAAAGGCCTGTGAAGCGCAGTTTCTTTGCAGGCCTGATCTGGCTGAAGTAGGACTTCTGCTCTGGGTGTGCTACTTTGCCCTAGAGCTGAAAGGCACAACGTGCAGGCTTCTTTCCAAAGGGCGAGTTGGGCCCCACAGCATCTTGCTTCCAGCTCTTTGGGAAGCTAAGAAACAACTCGCTCTGCACAGTGCTCTTACAGCCTAGTGGGAACATCTCTTCCAAAGGCCTGTGAAACGCAGTTTCTTTGCAGGCCTGATCTGGCTGAAGTAGGACTTCTGCTCTGGGTGTGCTACTTTGCCCTAGAGCTGAAAGGCACAACGTGCAGGCTTCTTTCCAAAGGGCGAGTTGGGCCCCACAGCATCTTGCTTCCAGCTCTTTGGGAAGCTAAGAAACAACTCGCTCTGCACAGTGCTCTTACAACCTACCGGGAACATCTTTTCCAAAGGCCAGTGAAACGCAGTTTCTTTGCAGGCCTGATCTGGCTGAAGTAGGACTTCTGCTCTGGGTGTCCTACTTTGCCCTAGAGCTGAAAGGCCACAACGTGCAGGCTTCTTTCCAAAGGGCGAGTTGGGCCCCACAGCATCTTGCTTCCAGCTCTTTGGGAGGCTAAGAAACAACTCGCTCTGCACAGTGCTCTTACAGCCTACCGGGAACATGTCTTGCAAAGGCCTGTGAAACGCAGTTTCTTTGCAGGCCTGATCTGGTTGAAGTAGGACTTCTGCTCTGGGTGTGCTACTTTGCCCTAGAACTGAAAGGCACAACGTGCAGGCTTCTTTCCAAAGGGCGAGTTGGGCCCCACAGCATCTTGCTTCCAGCTCTTTGGGAAGCTAAGAAACAACTCGCTCTGCACAGTGCTCTTACAGCCTACCGGGAACATGTCTTCCAAAGGCCTGTGAAATGCAGTTCTTTGCAGGCCTGATCTGGCTGAAGTAGGACTTCTGCTCTGGGTGTGCTACTTTGCCCTAGAGCTGAAAGGCACAACGTGCAGGCTTCTTTCCAAAGGGCGAGTTGGGCCCCACAGCATCTTGCTTCCAGCTCTTTGGGAAGCTAAGAAACAACTCGCTCTGCACAGTGCTCTTACAGCCTACCGGGAACATCTCTTCCAAAGGCCTGTGAAACGCAGTTTCTTTGCAGGCCTGATCTGGCTGAAGTAGGACTTCTGCTCTGGGTGTGCTACTTTGCCCTAGAGCTGAAAGGCACAACGTGCAGGCTTCTTTCCAAAGGGCGAGTTGGGCCCCACAGCATCTTGCTTCCAGCTCTTTGGGAAGCTAAGAAACAACTCGCTCTGCACAGTGCTCTTACAGCCTACCGGGAACATGTCTTCCAAAGGCCTGTGAAACGCAGTTTCTTTGCAGGCCTGATCTGGCTGAAGTAGGACTTCTGCTCTGGGTGTGCTACTTTGCCCTAGAGCTGAAAGGCACAACGTGCAGGCTTCTTTCCAAAGGGCGAGTTGGGCCCCACAGCATCTTGCTTCCAGCTCTTTGGGAAGCTAAGAAACAACTCGCTCTGCACAGTGCTCTTACAGCCTACCGGGAACATGTCTTCCAAAGGCCTGTGAAACGCAGTTCTTTGCAGGCCTGATCTGGCTGAAGTAGGACTTCTGCTCTGGGTGTGCTACTTTGCCCTAGAGCTGAAAGGCACAACGTGCAGGCTTCTTTCCAAAGGGCGAGTTGGGCCCCACAGCATCTTGCTTCCAGCTCTTTGGGAAGCTAAGAAACAACTCG
Organism: Equus caballus; assembly: GCF_041296265.1. Taxonomy (NCBI): domain Eukaryota; kingdom Metazoa; phylum Chordata; class Mammalia; order Perissodactyla; family Equidae; genus Equus; species Equus caballus. The sequence continues at coordinate 27,417,753 of NC_091687.1, forward strand.
CTCTGCACAGTGCTCTTACAGCCTAGTGGGAACATGTCTTGCAAAGGCCTGTGAAACGCAGTTTCTTTGCAGGCCTGATCTGGCTGAAGTAGGACTTCTGCTCTGGGTGTGCTACTTTGCCCTAGAGCTGAAAGGCACAACGTGCAGTCTTCTTTCCAAAGGGCGAGTTGGGCCGCACAGCATCTTGCTTCCAGCTCTTTGGGAAGCTAAGAAACAACTCGCTCTGCACAGTGCTCTTACAGCCTACCGGGAACATGTCTTGCAAAGGCCTGTGAAACGCAGTTTCTTTGCAGGCCTGATCTGGCTGAAGTAGGACTTCTGCTCTGGGTGTGCTACTTTGCCCTAGAGCTGAAAGGCACAACGTGCAGGCTTCTTTCCAAAGGGCGAGTTGGGCCCCACAGCATCTTGCTTCCAGCTCTTTGGGAAGCTAAGAAACAACTCGCTCTGCACAGTGCTCTTACAGCCTACCGGGAACATCTCTTCCAAAGGCCTGTGAAACGCAGTTTCTTTGCAGGCCTGATCTGGCTGAAGTAGGACTTCTGCTCTGGGTGTGCTACTTTGCCCTAGAGCTGAAAGGCACAACGTGCAGGCTTCTTTCCAAAGGTCGAGTTGGGCCCCACAGCATCTTGCTTCCAGCTCTTTGGGAAGCTAAGAAACAACTCGCTCTGCACAGTGCTCTTACAGCCTACCGGGAACATCTCTTCCAAAGGCCTGTGAAACGCAGTTTCTTTGCAGGCCTGATCTGGCTGAAGTAGGACTTCTGCTCTGGGTGTGCTACTTTGCCCTAGAGCTGAAAGGCACAACGTGCAGGCTTCTTTCCAAAGGGCGAGTTGGGCCCCACAGCATCTTGCTTCCAGCTCTTTGGGAAGCTAAGAAACAACTCGCTCTGCACAGTGCTCTTACAGCCTACCGGGAACATCTCTTCCAAAGGCCTGTGAAACGCAGTTTCTTTGCAGGCCTGATCTGGCTGAAGTAGGACTTCTGCTCTGGGTGTGCTACTTTGCCCTAGAGCTGAAAGGCACAACGTGCAGGCTTCTTTCCAAAGGGCGAGTTGGGCCCCACAGCATCTTGCTTCCAGCTCTTTGGGAAGCTAAGAAACAACTCGCTCTGCACAGTGCTCTTACAGCCTACCGGGAACATGTCTTCCAAAGGCCTGTGAAACGCAGTTCCTTTGCAGGCCTGATCTGGCTGAAGTAGGACTTCTGCTCTGGGTGTGCTACTTTGCCCTAGAGCTGAAAGGCACAACGTGCAGGCTTCTTTCCAAAGGGCGAGTTGGGCCCCACAGCATCTTGCTTCCAGCTCTTTGGGAAGCTAAGAAACAACTCGCTCTGCACACTGCTCTTACAGCCTAGTGGGAACATCTCTTCCAAAGGCCTGTGAAACGCAGTTTCTTTGCAGGCCTGATCTGGCTGAAGTAGGACTTCTGCTCTGGGTGTGCTACTTTGCCCTAGAGCTGAAAGGCACAACGTGCAGGCTTCTTTCCAAAGGGCGAGTTGGGCCCCACAGCATCTTGCTTCCAGCTCTTTGGGAAGCTAAGAAACAACTCGCTCTGCACAGTGCTCTTACAGCCTACCGGGAACATGTCTTGCAAAGGCCTGTGAAACGCAGTTTCTTTGCAGGCCTGATCTGGCTGAAGTAGGACTTCTGCTCTGGGTGTGCTACTTTGCCCTAGAGCTGAAAGGCACAACGTGCAGGCTTCTTTCCAAAGGGCGAGTTGGGCCCCACAGCATCTTGCTTCCAGCTCTTTGGGAAGCTAAGAAACAACTCGCTCTGCACAGTGCTCTTACAGCCTACCGGGAACATGTCTTCCAAAGGCCTGTGAAACGCAGTTTCTTTGCAGGCCTGATCTGGCTGAAGTAGGACTTCTGCTCTGGGTGTGCTACTTTGCCCTAGAGCTGAAAGGCACAACGTGCAGGCTTCTTTCCAAAGGTCGAGTTGGGCCCCACAGCATCTTGCTTCCAGCTCTTTGGGAAGCTAAGAAACAACTCGCTCTGCACAGTGCTCTTACAGCCTACCGGGAACATGTCTTCCAAAGGCCTGTGAAACGCAGTTTCTTTGCAGGCCTGATCTGGCTGAAGTAGGACTTCTGCTCTGGGTGTGCTACTTTGCCCTAGAGCTGAAAGGCACAACGTGCAGGCTTCTTTCCTAAGGGCGAGTTGGGCCCCACAGCATCTTGCTTCCAGCTCTTTGGGAAGCTAAGAAACAACTCGCTCTGCACAGTGCTCTTACAGCCTACCGGGAACATGTCTTGCAAAGGCCTGTGAAACGCAGTTTCTTTGCAGGCCTGATCTGGCTGAAGTAGGACTTCTGCTCTGGGTGTGCTACTTTGCCCTAGAGCTGAAAGGCACAACGTGCAGTCTTCTTTCCAAAGGGCGAGTTGGGCCGCACAGCATCTTGCTTCCAGCTCTTTGGGAAGCTAAGAAACAACTCGCTCTGCACAGTGCTCTTACAGCCTACCGGGAACATCTCTTCCAAAGGCCTGTGAAACGCAGTTTCTTTGCAGGCCTGATCTGGCTGAAGTAGGACTTCTGCTCTGGGTGTGCTACTTTGCCCTAGAGCTGAAAGGCACAACGTGCAGGCTTCTTTCCAAAGGGCGAGTTGGGCCCCACAGCATCTTGCTTCCAGCTCTTTGGGAAGCTAAGAAACAACTCGCTCTGCACAGTGCTCTTACAGCCTACCGGGAACATGTCTTCCAAAGGCCTGTGAAACGCAGTTTCTTTGCAGGCCTGATCTGGCTGAAGTAGGACTTCTGCTCTGGGTGTGCTACTTTGCCCTAGAGCTGAAAGGCACAACGTGCAGGCTTCTTTCCAAAGGTCGAGTTGGGCCCCACAGCATCTTGCTTCCAGCTCTTTGGGAAGCTAAGAAACAACTCGCTCTGCACAGTGCTCTTACAGCCTACCGGGAACATGTCTTCCAAAGGCCTGTGAAACGCAGTTTCTTTGCAGGCCTGATCTGGCTGAAGTAGGACTTCTGCTCTGGGTGTGCTACTTTGCCCTAGAGCTGAAAGGCACAACGTGCAGGCTTCTTTCCTAAGGGCGAGTTGGGCCCCACAGCATCTTGCTTCCAGCTCTTTGGGAAGCTAAGAAACAACTCGCTCTGCACAGTGCTCTTACAGCCTACCGGGAACATCTCTTCCAAAGGCCTGTGAAACGCAGTTTCTTTGCAGGCCTGATCTGGCTGAAGTAGGACTTCTGCTCTGGGTGTGCTACTTTGCCCTAGAGCTGAAAGGCACAACGTGCAGGCTTCTTTCCAAAGGGCGAGTTGGGCCCCACAGCATCTTGCTTCCAGCTCTTTGGGAAGCTAAGAAACAACTCGCTCTGCACAGTGCTCTTACAGCCTACTGGGAACATCTCTTCCAAAGGCCTGTGAAACGCAGTTTCTTTGCAGGCCTGATCTGGCTGAAGTAGGACTTCTGCTCTGGGTGTGCTACTTTGCCCTAGAGCTGAAAGGCACAACGTGCAGGCTTCTTTCCAAAGGGCGAGTTGGGCCCCACAGCATCTTGCTTCCAGCTCTTTGGGAAGCTAAGAAACAACTCGCTCTGCACAGTGCTCTTACAGCCTACGGGGAGCATCTCTTCCAAAGGCCTGTGAAACGCAGTTCCTTTGCAGGCCTGATCTGGCTGAAGTAGGACTTCTGCTCTGGGTGTGCTACTTTGCCCTAGAGCTGAAAGGCACAACGTGCAGGCTTCTTTCCAAAGGGCGAGTTGGGCCCCACAGCATCTTGCTTCCAGCTCTTTGGGAAGCTAAGAAACAACTCGCTCTGCACAGTGCTCTTACAGCCTACCGGGAACATGTCTTGCAAAGGCCTGTGAAACGCAGTTTCTTTGCAGGCCTGATCTGGCTGAAGTAGGACTTCTGCTCTGGGTGTGCTACTTTGCCCTAGAGCTGAAAGGCACAACGTGCAGTCTTCTTTCCAAAGGGCGAGTTGGGCCCCACAGCATCTTGCTTCCAGCTCTTTGGGAAGCTAAGAAACAACTCGCTCTGCACAGTGCTCTTACAGCCTACCGGGAACATGTCTTCCAAAGGCCTGTGAAACGCAGTTCCTTTGCAGGCCTGATCTGGCTGAAGTAGGACTTCTGCTCTGGGTGTGCTACTTTGCCCTAGAGCTGAAAGGCACAACGTGCAGGCTTCTTTCCAAAGGGCGAGTTGGGCCCCACAGCATCTTGCTTCCAGCTCTTTGGGAAGCTAAGAAACAACTCGCTCTGCACACTGCTCTTACAGCCTAGTGGGAACATCTCTTCCAAAGGCCTGTGAAACGCAGTTTCTTTGCAGGCCTGATCTGGCTGAAGTAGGACTTCTGCTCTGGGTGTGCTACTTTGCCCTAGAGCTGAAAGGCACAACGTGCAGGCTTCTTTCCAAAGGGCGAGTTGGGCCCCACAGCATCTTGCTTCCAGCTCTTTGGGAAGCTAAGAAACAACTCGCTCTGCACAGTGCTCTTACAGCCTACCGGGAACATGTCTTGCAAAGGCCTGTGAAACGCAGTTTCTTTGCAGGCCTGATCTGGCTGAAGTAGGACTTCTGCTCTGGGTGTGCTACTTTGCCCTAGAGCTGAAAGGCACAACGTGCAGGCTTCTTTCCAAAGGGCGAGTTGGGCCCCACAGCATCTTGCTTCCAGCTCTTTGGGAAGCTAAGAAACAACTCGCTCTGCACAGTGCTCTTACAGCCTACCGGGAACATGTCTTCCAAAGGCCTGTGAAACGCAGTTTCTTTGCAGGCCTGATCTGGTTGAAGTAGGACTTCTGCTCTGGGTGTGCTACTTTGCCCTAGAACTGAAAGGCACAACGTGCAGGCTTCTTTCCAAAGGGCGAGTTGGGCCCCACAGCATCTTGCTTCCAGCTCTTTGGGAAGCTAAGAAACAACTCGCTCTGCACAGTGCTCTTACAGCCTACCGGGAACATGTCTTCCAAAGGCCTGTGAAATGCAGTTCTTTGCAGGCCTGATCTGGCTGAAGTAGGACTTCTGCTCTGGGTGTGCTACTTTGCCCTAGAGCTGAAAGGCACAACGTGCAGGCTTCTTTCCAAAGGGCGAGTTGGGCCCCACAGCATCTTGCTTCCAGCTCTTTGGGAAGCTAAGAAACAACTCGCTCTGCACAGTGCTCTTACAGCCTACCGGGAACATCTCTTCCAAAGGCCAGTGAAACGCAGTTTCTTTGCAGGCCTGATCTGGCTGAAGTAGGACTTCTGCTCTGGGTGTGCTACTTTGCCCTAGAGCTGAAAGGCACAACGTGCAGGCTTCTTTCCAAAGGGCGAATTGGGCCCCACAGCATCTTGCTTCCAGCTCTTTGGGAAGCTAAGAAACAACTCGCTCTGCACCGTGCTCTTACAGCCTACGGGGAGCATCTCTTCCAAAGGCCTGTGAAACGCAGTTTCTTTGCAGGCCTGATCTGGCTGAAGTAGGACTTCTGCTCTGGGTGTGCTACTTTGCCCTAGAGCTGAAAGGCACAACGTGCAGGCTTCTTTCCAAAGGGCGAGTTGGGCCCCACAGCATCTTGCTTCCAGCTCTTTGGGAAGCTAAGAAACAACTCGCTCTGCACACTGCTCGTACAGCCTAGTGGGAACATCTCTTCCAAAGGCATGTGAAACGCAGTTTCTTTGCAGGCCTGATCTGGCTGAAGTAGGACTTCTGCTCTGGGTGTGCTACTTTGCCCTAGAGCTGAAAGGCACAACGTGCAGGCTTCTTTCCAAAGGGCGAGTTGGGCCCCACAGCATCTTGCTTCCAGCTCTTTGGGAAGCTAAGAAACAACTCGCTCTGCACACTGCTCTTACAGCGTAGTGGGAACATCTCTTCCAAAGGCCTGTGAAACGCAGTTTCTTTGCAGGCCTGATCTGGCTGAAGTAGGACTTCTGCTCTGGGTGTGCTACTTTGCCCTAGAGCTGAAAGGCACAACGTGCAGGCTTCTTTCCAAAGGGCGAGTTGGGCCCCACAGCATCTTGCTTCCATCTCTTTGGGAAGCTAAGAAACAACTCGCTCTGCACAGTGCTCTTACAGCCTACCGGGAACATGTCTTCCAAAGGCCTGTGAAACGCAGTTTCTTTGCAGGCCTGATCTGGCTGAAGTAGGACTTCTGCTCTGGGTGTGCTACTTTGCCCTAGAGCTGAAAGGCACAACGTGCAGGCTTCTTTCCAAAGGGCGAGTTGGGCCCCACAGCATCTTGCTTCCAGCTCTTTGGGAAGCTAAGAAACAACTCGCTCTGCACAGTGCTCTTACAGCCTACCGGGAACATCTCTTCCAAAGGCCTGTGAAACGCAGTTTCTTTGCAGGCCTGATCTGGCTGAAGTAGGACTTCTGCTCTGGGTGTGCTACTTTGCCCTAGAGCTGAAAGGCACAACGTGCAGGCTTCTTTCCAAAGGGCGAGTTGGGCCCCAAAGCATCTTGCTTCCAGCTCTTTGGGAAGCTAAGAAACAACTCGCTCTGCACAGTGCTCTTACAGCCTACCGGGAACATGTCTTGGAACGGCCTGTGAAACGCACTTTCTTTGCAGGCCTGATCTGGCTGAAGTAGGACTTCTGCTCTGGGTGTGCTACTTTGCCCTAGAGCTGAAAGGCACAACGTGCAGGCTTCTTTCCAAAGGGCGAGTTGGGCCCCACAGCATCTTGCTTCCAGCTCTTTGGGAAGCTAAGAAACAACTCGCTCTGCACAGTGCTCTTACAGCCTACCGGGAACATCTCTTCCAAAGGCCTGTGAAACGCAGTTTCTTTGCAGGCCTGATCTGGCTGAAGTAGGACTTCTGCTCTGGGTGTGCTACTTTGCCCTAGAGCTGAAAGGCACAACGTGCAGGCTTCTTTCCAAAGGGCGAGTTGGGCCCCACAGCATCTTGCTTCCAGCTCTTTGGGAAGCTAAGAAACAACTCGCTCTGCACAGTGCTCTTACAGCCTACGGGGAGCATCTCTTCCAAAGGCCTGTGAAACGCAGTTTCTTTGCAGGCCTGATCTGGCTGAAGTAGGACTTCTGCTCTGGGTGTGCTACTTTGCCCTAGAGCTGAAAGGCACAACGTGCAGGCTTCTTTCCAAAGGGCGAGTTGGGCCCCACAGCATCTTGCTTCCAGCTCTTTGGGAAGCTAAGAAACAACTCGCTCTGCACAGTGCTCTTACAGCCTACCGGGAACATCTCTTCCAAAGGCCTGTGAAACGCAGTTTCTTTGTAGGCCTGATCTGGCTGAAGTAGGACTTCTGCTCTGGGTGTGCTACTTTGCCCTAGAGCTGAAAGGCACAACGTGCAGGCTTCATTCCAAAGGGTGAGTTGGGCCCCACAGCATCTTGCTTCCAGCTCTTTGGGAAGCTAAGAAACAACTCGCTCTGCACAGTGCTCTTACAGCCTACCGGGAACATGTCTTCCAAAGGCCTGTGAAACGCAGTTTCTTTGCAGTCCTGATCTGGCTGAAGTAGGACTTCTGCTCTGGGTGTGCTACTTTGCCCTAGAGCTGAAAGGCACAACGTGCAGGCTTCTTTCCAAAGGGCGAGTTGGGCCCCACAGCATCTTGCTTCCAGCTCTTTGGGAAGCTAAGAAACAACTCGCTCTGCACAGTGCTCTTACAGCCTACCGGGAACATGTCTTGCAAAGGCCTGTGAAACGCAGTTTCTTTGCAGGCCTGATCTGGCTGAAGTAGGACTTCTGCTCTGGGTGTGCTACTTTGCCCTAGAACTGAAAGGCACAACGTGCAGGCTTCTTTCCAAAGGGCGAGTTGGGCCCCACAGCATCTTGCTTCCAGCTCTTTGGGAAGCTAAGAAACAACTCGCTCTGCACAGTGCTCTTACAGCCTACCGGGAACATCTCTTCCAAAGGCCTGTGAAACGCAGTTCCTTTGCAGGCCTGATCTGGCTGAAGTAGGACTTCTGCTCTGGGTGTGCTACTTTGCCCTAGAGCTGAAAGGCACAACGTGCAGGCTTCTTTCCAAAGGGCGAGTTGGGCCCCACAGCATCTTGCTTCCAGCTCTTTGGGAAGCTAAGAAACAACTCGCTCTGCACAGTGCTCTTACAGCCTACCGGGAACATGTCTTGCAAAGGCCTGTGAAACGCAGTTTCTTTTCAGGCCTGATCTGGCTGAAGTAGGACTTCTGCTCTGGGTGTGCTACTTTGCCCTAGAGCTGAAAGGCACAACGTGCAGGCTTCTTTCCAAAGGGCGAGTTGGGCCCCACAGCATCTTGCTTCCAGCTCTTTGGGAAGCTAAGAAACAACTCGCTCTGCACAGTGCTCTTACAGCCTACCGGGAACATGTCTTCCAAAGGCCTGTGAAACGCAGTTTCTTTGCAGGCCTGATCTGGCTCAAGTAGGACTTCTGCTCTGGGTGTGCTACTTTGCCCTAGAGCTGAAAGGCACAACGTGCAGGCTTCTTTCCAAAGGGTGAGTTGGCCCCCACAGCATCTTGCTTCCAGCTCTTTGGGAAGCTAAGAAACAACTCGCTCTGCACAGTGCTCTTACAGCCTACCGGGAACATGTCTTCCAAAGGCCTGTGAAACGCAGTTCCTTTGCAGGCCTGATCTGGCTGAAGTAGGACTTCTGCTCTGGGTGTGCTACATTTCCCTAGAGCTGAAAGGCACAACGTGCAGGCTTCTTTCCAAAGGGCGAGTTGGGCCCCACAGCATCTTGCTTCCAGCTCTTTGGGAAGCTAAGAAACAACTCGCTCTGCACAGTGCTCTTACAGCCTACCGGGAACATCTCTTCCAAAGGCCAGTGAAACGCAGTTTCTTTGCAGGCCTGATCTGGCTGAAGTAGGACTTCTGCTCTGGGTGTGCTACTTTGCCCTAGAGCTGAAAGGCACAACGTGCAGGCTTCTTTCCAAAGGGCGAATTGGGCCCCACAGCATCTTGCTTCCAGCTCTTTGGGAAGCTAAGAAACAACTCGCTCTGCACAGTGCTCTTACAGCCTACGGGGAGCATCTCTTCCAAAGGCCTGTGAAACGCAGTTTCTTTGCAGGCCTGATCTGGCTGAAGTAGGACTTCTGCTCTGGGTGTGCTACTTTGCCCTAGAGCTGAAAGGCACAACGTGCAGGCTTCTTTCCAAAGGGCGAGTTGGGCCCCACAGCATCTTGCTTCCAGCTCTTTGGGAAGCTAAGAAACAACTCGCTCTGCACACTGCTCTTACAGCCTAGTGGGAACATCTCTTCCAAAGGCATGTGAAACGCAGTTTCTTTGCAGGCCTGATCTGGCTGAAGTAGGACTTCTGCTCTGGGTGTGCTACTTTGCCCTAGAGCTGAAAGGCACAACGTGCAGGCTTCTTTCCAAAGGGCGAGTTGGGCCCCACAGCATCTTGCTTCCAGCTCTTTGGGAAGCTAAGAAACAACTCGCTCTGCACAGTGCTCTTACAGCCTACCGGGAACATCTCTTCCAAAGGCCTGTGAAACGCAGTTTCTTTGCAGGCCTGATCTGGCTGAAGTAGGACTTCTGCTCTGGGTGTGCTACTTTGCCCTAGAGCTGAAAGGCACAACGTGCAGGCTTCTTTCCAAAGGGCGAGTTGGGCCCCACAGCATCTTGCTTCCATCTCTTTGGGAAGCTAAGAAACAACTCGCTCTGCACAGTGCTCTTACAGCCTACCGGGAACATGTCTTCCAAAGGCCTGTGAAACGCAGTTTCTTTGCAGGCCTGATCTGGCTGAAGTAGGACTTCTGCTCTGGGTGTGCTACTTTGCCCTAGAGCTGAAAGGCACAACGTGCAGGCTTCTTTCCAAAGGGCGAGTTGGGCCCCACAGCATCTTGCTTCCAGCTCTTTGGGAAGCTAAGAAACAACTCGCTCTGCACAGTGCTCTTACAGCCTACCGGGAACATCTCTTCCAAAGGCCTGTGAAACGCAGTTTCTTTGCAGGCCTGATCTGGCTGAAGTAGGACTTCTGCTCTGGGTGTGCTACTTTGCCCTAGAGCTGAAAGGCACAACGTGCAGGCTTCTTTCCAAAGGGCGAGTTGGGCCCCACAGCATCTTGCTTCCAGCTCTTTGGGAAGCTAAGAAACAACTCGCTCTGCACAGTGCTCTTACAGCCTACCGGGAACATGTCTTGCAAAGGCCTGTGAAACGCACTTTCTTTGCAGGCCTGATCTGGCTGAAGTAGGACTTCTGCTCTGGGTGTGCTACTTTGCCCTAGAGCTGAAAGGCACAACGTGCAGGCTTCTTTCCAAAGGGCGAGTTGGGCCCCACAGCATCTTGCTTCCAGCTCTTTGGGAAGCTAAGAAACAACTCGCTCTGCACAGTGCTCTTACAGCCTACCGGGAACATCTTTTCCAAAGGCCAGTGAAACGCAGTTTCTTTGCAGGCCTGATCTGGCTGAAGTAGGACTTCTGCTCTGGGTGTGCTACTTTGCCCTAGAGCTGAAAGGCACAACGTGCAGGCTTATTTCCAAAGGGCGAGTTGGGCCCCACAGCATCTTGCTTCCAGCTCTTTGGGAAGCTAAGAAACAACTCGCTCTGCACAGTGCTCTTACAGCCTACCGGGAACATCTCTTCCAAAGGCCAGTGAAACGCAGTTTCTTTGCAGGCCTGATCTGGCTGAAGTAGGACTTCTGCTCTGGGTGTGCTACTTTGCCCTAGAGCTGAAAGGCACAACGTGCAGGCTTCTTTCCAAAGGGCGAGTTGGGCCCCACAGCATCTTGCTTCCAGCTCTTTGGGAAGCTAAGAAACAACTCGCTCTGCACAGTGCTCTTACAGCCTACGGGGAGCATCTCTTCCAAAGGCCTGTGAAACGCAGTTTCTTTGCAGGCCTGATCTGGCTGAAGTAGGACTTCTGCTCTGGGTGTGCTACTTTGCCCTAGAGCTGAAAGGCACAACGTGCAGGCTTCTTTCCAAAGGGCGAGTTGGGCCCCACAGCATCTTGCTTCCAGCTCTTTGGGAAGCTAAGAAACAACTCGCTCTGCACAGTGCTCTTACAGCCTACCGGGAACATGTCTTCCAAAGGCCTGTGAAATGCAGTTCTTTGCAGGCCTGATCTGGCTGAAGTAGGACTTCTGCTCTGGGTGTGCTACTTTGCCCTAGAGCTGAAAGGCACAACGTGCAGGCTTCTTTCCAAAGGGCGAGTTGGGCCCCACAGCATCTTGCTTCCAGCTCTTTGGGAAGCTAAGAAACAACTCGCTCTGCACAGTGCTCTTACAGCCTACCGGGAACATCTCTTCCAAAGGCCTGTGAAACGCAGTTTCTTTGCAGGCCTGATCTGGCTGAAGTAGGACTTCTGCTCTGGGTGTGCTACTTTGCCCTAGAGCTGAAAGGCACAACGTGCAGGCTTCTTTCCAAAGGGCGAGTTGGGCCCCACAGCATCTTGCTTCCAGCTCTTTGGGAAGCTAAGAAACAACTCGCTCTGCACAGTGCTCTTACAGCCTACCGGGAACATGTCTTCCAAAGGCCTGTGAAACGCAGTTTCTTTGCAGGCCTGATCTGGCTGAAGTAGGACTTCTGCTCTGGGTGTGCTACTTTGCCCTAGAGCTGAAAGGCACAACGTGCAGGCTTCTTTCCAAAGGGCGAGTTGGGCCCCACAGCATCTTGCTTCCAGCTCTTTGGGAAGCTAAGAAACAACTCGCTCTGCACAGTGCTCTTACAGCCTACCGGGAACATCTCTTCCAAAGGCCTGTGAAACGCAGTTCCTTTGCAGGCCTGATCTGGCTGAAGTAGGACTTCTGCTCTGGGTGTGCTACTTTGCCCTAGAGCTGAAAGGCACAACGTGCAGGCTTCTTTCCAAAGGGCGAGTTGGGCCCCACAGCATCTTGCTTCCAGCTCTTTGGGAAGCTAAGAAACAACTCGCTCTGCACAGTGCTCTTACAGCCTACCGGGAACATGTCTTGCAAAGGCCTGTGAAACGCAGTTTCTTTGCAGGCCTGATCTGGCTGAAGTAGGACTTCTGCTCTGGGTGTGCTACTTTGCCCTAGAGCTGAAAGGCACAACGTGCAGTCTTCTTTCCAAAGGGCGAGTTGGGCCGCACAGCATCTTGCTTCCAGCTCTTTGGGAAGCTAAGAAACAACTCGCTCTGCACAGTGCTCTTACAGCCTACCGGGAACATGTCTTGCAAAGGCCTGTGAAACGCAGTTTCTTTGCAGGCCTGATCTGGCTGAAGTAGGACTTCTGCTCTGGGTGTGCTACTTTGCCCTAGAGCTGAAAGGCACAACGTGCAGGCTTCTTTCCAAAGGGCGAGTTGGGCCCCACAGCATCTTGCTTCCAGCTCTTTGGGAAGCTAAGAAACAACTCGCTCTGCACAGTGCTCTTACAGCCTACCGGGAACATCTCTTCCAAAGGCCTGTGAAACGCAGTTTCTTTGCAGGCCTGATCTGGCTGAAGTAGGACTTCTGCTCTGGGTGTGCTACTTTGCCCTAGAGCTGAAAGGCACAACGTGCAGGCTTCTTTCCAAAGGGCGAGTTGGGCCCCACAGCATCTTGCTTCCAGCTCTTTGGGAAGCTAAGAAACAACTCGCTCTGCACAGTGCTCTTACAGCCTACGGGGAGCATCTCTTCCAAAGGCCTGTGAAACGCAGTTCCTTTGCAGGCCTGATCTGGCTGAAGTAGGACTTCTGCTCTGGGTGTGCTACTTTGCCCTAGAGCTGAAAGGCACAACGTGCAGGCTTCTTTCCAAAGGGCGAGTTGGGCCCCACAGCATCTTGCTTCCAGCTCTTTGGGAAGCTAAGAAACAACTCGCTCTGCACAGTGCTCTTACAGCCTACCGGGAACATGTCTTGCAAAGGCCTGTGAAACGCAGTTTCTTTGCAGGCCTGATCTGGCTGAAGTAGGACTTCTGCTCTGGGTGTGCTACTTTGCCCTAGAGCTGAAAGGCACAACGTGCAGTCTTCTTTCCAAAGGGCGAGTTGGGCCCCACAGCATCTTGCTTCCAGCTCTTTGGGAAGCTAAGAAACAACTCGCTCTGCACAGTGCTCTTACAGCCTACCGGGAACATGTCTTCCAAAGGCCTGTGAAACGCAGTTCCTTTGCAGGCCTGATCTGGCTGAAGTAGGACTTCTGCTCTGGGTGTGCTACTTTGCCCTAGAGCTGAAAGGCCACAACGTGCAGGCTTCTTTCCAAAGGGCGAGTTGGGCCCCACAGCATCTTGCTTCCAGCTCTTTGGGAGGCTAAGAAACAACTCGCTCTGCACAGTGCTCTTACAGCCTACCGGGAACATGTCTTGCAAAGGCCTGTGAAACGCAGTTTCTTTGCAGGCCTGATCTGGTTGAAGTAGGACTTCTGCTCTGGGTGTGCTACTTTGCCCTAGAACTGAAAGGCACAACGTGCAGGCTTCTTTCCAAAGGGCGAGTTGGGCCCCACAGCATCTTGCTTCCAGCTCTTTGGGAAGCTAAGAAACAACTCGCTCTGCACAGTGCTCTTACAGCCTACCGGGAACATGTCTTCCAAAGGCCTGTGAAATGCAGTTCTTTGCAGGCCTGATCTGGCTGAAGTAGGACTTCTGCTCTGGGTGTGCTACTTTGCCCTAGAGCTGAAAGGCACAACGTGCAGGCTTCTTTCCAAAGGGCGAGTTGGGCCCCACAGCATCTTGCTTCCAGCTCTTTGGGAAGCTAAGAAACAACTCGCTCTGCACAGTGCTCTTACAGCCTACCGGGAACATCTCTTCCAAAGGCCTGTGAAACGCAGTTTCTTTGCAGGCCTGATCTGGCTGAAGTAGGACTTCTGCTCTGGGTGTGCTACTTTGCCCTAGAGCTGAAAGGCACAACGTGCAGGCTTCTTTCCAAAGGGCGAGTTGGGCCCCACAGCATCTTGCTTCCAGCTCTTTGGGAAGCTAAGAAACAACTCGCTCTGCACAGTGCTCTTACAGCCTACCGGGAACATGTCTTCCAAAGGCCTGTGAAACGCAGTTTCTTTGCAGGCCTGATCTGGCTGAAGTAGGACTTCTGCTCTGGGTGTGCTACTTTGCCCTAGAGCTGAAAGGCACAACGTGCAGGCTTCTTTCCAAAGGGCGAGTTGGGCCCCACAGCATCTTGCTTCCAGCTCTTTGGGAAGCTAAGAAACAACTCGCTCTGCACAGTGCTCTTACAGCCTACCGGGAACATGTCTTCCAAAGGCCTGTGAAACGCAGTTCCTTTGCAGGCCTGATCTGGCTGAAGTAGGACTTCTGCTCTGGGTGTGCTACTTTGCCCTAGAGCTGAAAGGCACAACGTGCAGGCTTCTTTCCAAAGGGCGAGTTGGGCCCCACAGCATCTTGCTTCCAGCTCTTTGGGAAGCTAAGAAACAACTCGCTCTGCACAGTGCTCTTACAGCCTACCGGGAACATGTCTTGCAAAGGCCTGTGAAACGCAGTTTCTTTGCAGGCCTGATCTGGCTGAAGTAGGACTTCTGCTCTGGGTGTGCTACTTTGCCCTAGAGCTGAAAGGCACAACGTGCAGTCTTCTTTCCAAAGGGCGAGTTGGGCCGCACAGCATCTTGCTTCCAGCTCTTTGGGAAGCTAAGAAACAACTCGCTCTGCACAGTGCTCTTACAGCCTACCGGGAACATGTCTTGCAAAGGCCTGTGAAACGCAGTTTCTTTGCAGGCCTGATCTGGCTGAAGTAGGACTTCTGCTCTGGGTGTGCTACTTTGCCCTAGAGCTGAAAGGCACAACGTGCAGGCTTCTTTCCAAAGGGCGAGTTGGGCCCCACAGCATCTTGCTTCCAGCTCTTTGGGAAGCTAAGAAACAACTCGCTCTGCACAGTGCTCTTACAGCCTACCGGGAACATGTCTTCCAAAGGCCTGTGAAACGCAGTTTCTTTGCAGGCCTGATCTGGCTGAAGTAGGACTTCTGCTCTGGGTGTGCTACTTTGCCCTAGAGCTGAAAGGCACAACGTGCAGGCTTCTTTCCAAAGGTCGAGTTGGGCCCCACAGCATCTTGCTTCCAGCTCTTTGGGAAGCTAAGAAACAACTCGCTCTGCACAGTGCTCTTACAGCCTACCGGGAACATGTCTTCCAAAGGCCTGTGAAACGCAGTTTCTTTGCAGGCCTGATCTGGCTGAAGTAGGACTTCTGCTCTGGGTGTGCTACTTTGCCCTAGAGCTGAAAGGCACAACGTGCAGGCTTCTTTCCAAAGGGCGAGTTGGGCCCCACAGCATCTTGCTTCCATCTCTTTGGGAAGCTAAGAAACAACTCGCTCTGCACAGTGCTCTTACAGCCTACCGGGAACATGTCTTCCAAAGGCCTGTGAAACGCAGTTTCTTTGCAGGCCTGATCTGGCTGAAGTAGGACTTCTGCTCTGGGTGTGCTACTTTGCCCTAGAGCTGAAAGGCACAACGTGCAGGCTTCTTTCCAAAGGGCGAGTTGGGCCCCACAGCATCTTGCTTCCAGCTCTTTGGGAAGCTAAGAAACAACTCGCTCTGCACAGTGCTCTTACAGCCTACCGGGAACATCTCTTCCAAAGGCCTGTGAAACGCAGTTTCTTTGCAGGCCTGATCTGGCTGAAGTAGGACTTCTGCTCTGGGTGTGCTACTTTGCCCTAGAGCTGAAAGGCACAACGTGCAGGCTTCTTTCCAAACGGCGAGTTGGGCCCCACAGCATCTTGCTTCCAGCTCTTTGGGAAGCTAAGAAACAACTCGCTCTGCACAGTGCTCTTACAGCCTACCGGGAACATGTCTTGCAAAGGCCTGTGAAACGCACTTTCTTTGCAGGCCTGATCTGGCTGAAGTAGGACTTCTGCTCTGGGTGTGCTACTTTGCCCTAGAGCTGAAAGGCACAACGTGCAGGCTTCTTTCCAAAGGGCGAGTTGGGCCCCACAGCATCTTGCTTCCAGCTCTTTGGGAAGCTAAGAAACAACTCGCTCTGCACAGTGCTCTTACAGCCTACCGGGAACATCTTTTCCAAAGGCCAGTGAAACGCAGTTTCTTTGCAGGCCTGATCTGGCTGAAGTAGGACTTCTGCTCTGGGTGTGCTACTTTGCCCTAGAGCTGAAAGGCACAACGTGCAGGCTTATTTCCAAAGGGCGAGTTGGGCCCCACAGCATCTTGCTTCCAGCTCTTTGGGAAGCTAAGAAACAACTCGCTCTGCACAGTGCTCTTACAGCCTACCGGGAACATCTCTTCCAAAGGCCAGTGAAACGCAGTTTCTTTGCAGGCCTGATCTGGCTGAAGTAGGACTTCTGCTCTGGGTGTGCTACTTTGCCCTAGAGCTGAAAGGCACAACGTGCAGGCTTCTTTCCAAAGGGCGAGTTGGGCCCCACAGCATCTTGCTTCCAGCTCTTTGGGAAGCTAAGAAACAACTCGCTCTGCACAGTGCTCTTACAGCCTACGGGGAGCATCTCTTCCAAAGGCCTGTGAAACGCAGTTTCTTTGCAGGCCTGATCTGGCTGAAGTAGGACTTCTGCTCTGGGTGTGCTACTTTGCCCTAGAGCTGAAAGGCACAACGTGCAGGCTTCTTTCCAAAGGGCGAGTTGGGCCCCACAGCATCTTGCTTCCAGCTCTTTGGGAAGCTAAGAAACAACTCGCTCTGCACAGTGCTCTTACAGCCTACCGGGAACATGTCTTCCAAAGGCCTGTGAAATGCAGTTCTTTGCAGGCCTGATCTGGCTGAAGTAGGACTTCTGCTCTGGGTGTGCTACTTTGCCCTAGAGCTGAAAGGCACAACGTGCAGGCTTCTTTCCAAAGGGCGAGTTGGGCCCCACAGCATCTTGCTTCCAGCTCTTTGGGAAGCTAAGAAACAACTCGCTCTGCACAGTGCTCTTACAGCCTACCGGGAACATCTCTTCCAAAGGCCAGTGAAACGCAGTTTCTTTGCAGGCCTGATCTGGCTGAAGTAGGACTTCTGCTCTGGGTGTGCTACTTTGCCCTAGAACTGAAAGGCACAACGTGCAGGCTTCTTTCCAAAGGGCGAGTTGGGCCCCACAGCATCTTGCTTCCAGCTCTTTGGGAAGCTAAGAAACAACTCGCTCTGCACAGTGCTCTTACAGCCTACCGGGAACATGTCTTCCAAAGGCCTGTGAAATGCAGTTCTTTGCAGGCCTGATCTGGCTGAAGTAGGACTTCTGCTCTGGGTGTGCTACTTTGCCCTAGAGCTGAAAGGCACAACGTGCAGGCTTCTTTCCAAAGGGCGAGTTGGGCCCCACAGCATCTTGCTTCCAGCTCTTTGGGAAGCTAAGAAACAACTCGCTCTGCACAGTGCTCTTACAGCCTACCGGGAACATCTCTTCCAAAGGCCTGTGAAACGCAGTTTCTTTGCAGGCCTGATCTGGCTGAAGTAGGACTTCTGCTCTGGGTGTGCTACTTTGCCCTAGAGCTGAAAGGCACAACGTGCAGGCTTCTTTCCAAAGGGCGAGTTGGGCCCCACAGCATCTTGCTTCCAGCTCTTTGGGAAGCTAAGAAACAACTCGCTCTGCACAGTGCTCTTACAGCCTACCGGGAACATGTCTTCCAAAGGCCTGTGAAACGCAGTTTCTTTGCAGGCCTGATCTGGCTGAAGTAGGACTTCTGCTCTGGGTGTGCTACTTTGCCCTAGAGCTGAAAGGCACAACGTGCAGGCTTCTTTCCAAAGGGCGAGTTGGGCCCCACAGCATCTTGCTTCCAGCTCTTTGGGAAGCTAAGAAACAACTCGCTCTGCACAGTGCTCTTACAGCCTACCGGGAACATGTCTTCCAAAGGCCTGTGAAACGCAGTTCCTTTGCAGGCCTGATCTGGCTGAAGTAGGACTTCTGCTCTGGGTGTGCTACTTTGCCCTAGAGCTGAAAGGCACAACGTGCAGGCTTCTTTCCAAAGGGCGAGTTGGGCCCCACAGCATCTTGCTTCCAGCTCTTTGGGAAGCTAAGAAACAACTCGCTCTGCACAGTGCTCTTACAGCCTACCGGGAACATGTCTTGCAAAGGCCTGTGAAACGCAGTTTCTTTGCAGGCCTGATCTGGCTGAAGTAGGACTTCTGCTCTGGGTGTGCTACTTTGCCCTAGAGCTGAAAGGCACAACGTGCAGTCTTCTTTCCAAAGGGCGAGTTGGGCCGCACAGCATCTTGCTTCCAGCTCTTTGGGAAGCTAAGAAACAACTCGCTCTGCACAGTGCTCTTACAGCCTACCGGGAACATGTCTTGCAAAGGCCTGTGAAACGCAGTTTCTTTGCAGGCCTGATCTGGCTGAAGTAGGACTTCTGCTCTGGGTGTGCTACTTTGCCCTAGAGCTGAAAGGCACAACGTGCAGGCTTCTTTCCAAAGGGCGAGTTGGGCCCCACAGCATCTTGCTTCCAGCTCTTTGGGAAGCTAAGAAACAACTCGCTCTGCACAGTGCTCTTACAGCCTACCGGGAACATGTCTTCCAAAGGCCTGTGAAACGCAGTTTCTTTGCAGGCCTGATCTGGCTGAAGTAGGACTTCTGCTCTGGGTGTGCTACTTTGCCCTAGAGCTGAAAGGCACAACGTGCAGGCTTCTTTCCAAAGGTCGAGTTGGGCCCCACAGCATCTTGCTTCCAGCTCTTTGGGAAGCTAAGAAACAACTCGCTCTGCACAGTGCTCTTACAGCCTACCGGGAACATGTCTTCCAAAGGCCTGTGAAACGCAGTTTCTTTGCAGGCCTGATCTGGCTGAAGTAGGACTTCTGCTCTGGGTGTGCTACTTTGCCCTAGAGCTGAAAGGCACAACGTGCAGGCTTCTTTCCAAAGGGCGAGTTGGGCCCCACAGCATCTTGCTTCCATCTCTTTGGGAAGCTAAGAAACAACTCGCTCTGCACAGTGCTCTTACAGCCTACCGGGAACATGTCTTCCAAAGGCCTGTGAAACGCAGTTTCTTTGCAGGCCTGATCTGGCTGAAGTAGGACTTCTGCTCTGGGTGTGCTACTTTGCCCTAGAGCTGAAAGGCACAACGTGCAGGCTTCTTTCCAAAGGGCGAGTTGGGCCCCACAGCATCTTGCTTCCAGCTCTTTGGGAAGCTAAGAAACAACTCGCTCTGCACAGTGCTCTTACAGCCTACCGGGAACATCTCTTCCAAAGGCCTGTGAAACGCAGTTTCTTTGCAGGCCTGATCTGGCTGAAGTAGGACTTCTGCTCTGGGTGTGCTACTTTGCCCTAGAGCTGAAAGGCACAACGTGCAGGCTTCTTTCCAAACGGCGAGTTGGGCCCCACAGCATCTTGCTTCCAGCTCTTTGGGAAGCTAAGAAACAACTCGCTCTGCACAGTGCTCTTACAGCCTACCGGGAACATGTCTTGCAAAGGCCTGTGAAACGCACTTTCTTTGCAGGCCTGATCTGGCTGAAGTAGGACTTCTGCTCTGGGTGTGCTACTTTGCCCTAGAGCTGAAAGGCACAACGTGCAGGCTTCTTTCCAAAGGGCGAGTTGGGCCCCACAGCATCTTGCTTCCAGCTCTTTGGGAAGCTAAGAAACAACTCGCTCTGCACAGTGCTCTTACAGCCTACCGGGAACATCTTTTCCAAAGGCCAGTGAAACGCAGTTTCTTTGCAGGCCTGATCTGGCTGAAGTAGGACTTCTGCTCTGGGTGTGCTACTTTGCCCTAGAGCTGAAAGGCACAACGTGCAGGCTTATTTCCAAAGGGCGAGTTGGGCCCCACAGCATCTTGCTTCCAGCTCTTTGGGAAGCTAAGAAACAACTCGCTCTGCACAGTGCTCTTACAGCCTACCGGGAACATCTCTTCCAAAGGCCAGTGAAACGCAGTTTCTTTGCAGGCCTGATCTGGCTGAAGTAGGACTTCTGCTCTGGGTGTGCTACTTTGCCCTAGAGCTGAAAGGCACAACGTGCAGGCTTCTTTCCAAAGGGCGAGTTGGGCCCCACAGCATCTTGCTTCCAGCTCTTTGGGAAGCTAAGAAACAACTCGCTCTGCACAGTGCTCTTACAGCCTACGGGGAGCATCTCTTCCAAAGGCCTGTGAAACGCAGTTTCTTTGCAGGCCTGATCTGGCTGAAGTAGGACTTCTGCTCTGGGTGTGCTACTTTGCCCTAGAGCTGAAAGGCACAACGTGCAGGCTTCTTTCCAAAGGGCGAGTTGGGCCCCACAGCATCTTGCTTCCAGCTCTTTGGGAAGCTAAGAAACAACTCGCTCTGCACAGTGCTCTTACAGCCTACCGGGAACATGTCTTCCAAAGGCCTGTGAAATGCAGTTCTTTGCAGGCCTGATCTGGCTGAAGTAGGACTTCTGCTCTGGGTGTGCTACTTTGCCCTAGAGCTGAAAGGCACAACGTGCAGGCTTCTTTCCAAAGGGCGAGTTGGGCCCCACAGCATCTTGCTTCCAGCTCTTTGGGAAGCTAAGAAACAACTCGCTCTGCACAGTGCTCTTACAGCCTACCGGGAACATCTCTTCCAAAGGCCTGTGAAACGCAGTTTCTTTGCAGGCCTGATCTGGCTGAAGTAGGACTTCTGCTCTGGGTGTGCTACTTTGCCCTAGAGCTGAAAGGCACAACGTGCAGGCTTCTTTCCAAAGGGCGAGTTGGGCCCCACAGCATCTTGCTTCCAGCTCTTTGGGAAGCTAAGAAACAACTCGCTCTGCACAGTGCTCTTACAGCCTACCGGGAACATGTCTTCCAAAGGCCTGTGAAACGCAGTTTCTTTGCAGGCCTGATCTGGCTGAAGTAGGACTTCTGCTCTGGGTGTGCTACTTTGCCCTAGAGCTGAAAGGCACAACGTGCAGGCTTCTTTCCAAAGGGCGAGTTGGGCCCCACAGCATCTTGCTTCCAGCTCTTTGGGAAGCTAAGAAACAACTCGCTCTGCACAGTGCTCTTACAGCCTACCGGGAACATCTCTTCCAAAGGCCTGTGAAACGCAGTTCCTTTGCAGGCCTGATCTGGCTGAAGTAGGACTTCTGCTCTGGGTGTGCTACTTTGCCCTAGAGCTGAAAGGCACAACGTGCAGGCTTCTTTCCAAAGGGCGAGTTGGGCCCCACAGCATCTTGCTTCCAGCTCTTTGGGAAGCTAAGAAACAACTCGCTCTGCACAGTGCTCTTACAGCCTACCGGGAACATGTCTTGCAAAGGCCTGTGAAACGCAGTTTCTTTGCAGGCCTGATCTGGCTGAAGTAGGACTTCTGCTCTGGGTGTGCTACTTTGCCCTAGAGCTGAAAGGCACAACGTGCAGTCTTCTTTCCAAAGGGCGAGTTGGGCCGCACAGCATCTTGCTTCCAGCTCTTTGGGAAGCTAAGAAACAACTCGCTCTGCACAGTGCTCTTACAGCCTACCGGGAACATGTCTTGCAAAGGCCTGTGAAACGCAGTTTCTTTGCAGGCCTGATCTGGCTGAAGTAGGACTTCTGCTCTGGGTGTGCTACTTTGCCCTAGAGCTGAAAGGCACAACGTGCAGGCTTCTTTCCAAAGGGCGAGTTGGGCCCCACAGCATCTTGCTTCCAGCTCTTTGGGAAGCTAAGAAACAACTCGCTCTGCACAGTGCTCTTACAGCCTACCGGGAACATGTCTTCCAAAGGCCTGTGAAACGCAGTTTCTTTGCAGGCCTGATCTGGCTGAAGTAGGACTTCTGCTCTGGGTGTGCTACTTTGCCCTAGAGCTGAAAGGCACAACGTGCAGGCTTCTTTCCAAAGGTCGAGTTGGGCCCCACAGCATCTTGCTTCCAGCTCTTTGGGAAGCTAAGAAACAACTCGCTCTGCACAGTGCTCTTACAGCCTACCGGGAACATGTCTTCCAAAGGCCTGTGAAACGCAGTTTCTTTGCAGGCCTGATCTGGCTGAAGTAGGACTTCTGCTCTGGGTGTGCTACTTTGCCCTAGAGCTGAAAGGCACAACGTGCAGGCTTCTTTCCTAAGGGCGAGTTGGGCCCCACAGCATCTTGCTTCCAGCTCTTTGGGAAGCTAAGAAACAACTCGCTCTGCACAGTGCTCTTACAGCCTACCGGGAACATCTCTTCCAAAGGCCTGTGAAACGCAGTTTCTTTGCAGGCCTGATCTGGCTGAAGTAGGACTTCTGCTCTGGGTGTGCTACTTTGCCCTAGAGCTGAAAGGCACAACGTGCAGGCTTCTTTCCAAAGGGCGAGTTGGGCCCCACAGCATCTTGCTTCCAGCTCTTTGGGAAGCTAAGAAACAACTCGCTCTGCACAGTGCTCTTACAGCCTACGGGGAGCATCTCTTCCAAAGGCCTGTGAAACGCAGTTCCTTTGCAGGCCTGATCTGGCTGAAGTAGGACTTCTGCTCTGGGTGTGCTACTTTGCCCTAGAGCTGAAAGGCACAACGTGCAGGCTTCTTTCCAAAGGGCGAGTTGGGCCCCACAGCATCTTGCTTCCAGCTCTTTGGGAAGCTAAGAAACAACTCGCTCTGCACAGTGCTCTTACAGCCTACCGGGAACATGTCTTGCAAAGGCCTGTGAAACGCAGTTTCTTTGCAGGCCTGATCTGGCTGAAGTAGGACTTCTGCTCTGGGTGTGCTACTTTGCCCTAGAGCTGAAAGGCACAACGTGCAGTCTTCTTTCCAAAGGGCGAGTTGGGCCCCACAGCATCTTGCTTCCAGCTCTTTGGGAAGCTAAGAAACAACTCGCTCTGCACAGTGCTCTTACAGCCTACCGGGAACATGTCTTCCAAAGGCCTGTGAAACGCAGTTCCTTTGCAGGCCTGATCTGGCTGAAGTAGGACTTCTGCTCTGGGTGTGCTACTTTGCCCTAGAGCTGAAAGGCCACAACGTGCAGGCTTCTTTCCAAAGGGCGAGTTGGGCCCCACAGCATCTTGCTTCCAGCTCTTTGGGAGGCTAAGAAACAACTCGCTCTGCACAGTGCTCTTACAGCCTACCGGGAACATGTCTTGCAAAGGCCTGTGAAACGCAGTTTCTTTGCAGGCCTGATCTGGTTGAAGTAGGACTTCTGCTCTGGGTGTGCTACTTTGCCCTAGAACTGAAAGGCACAACGTGCAGGCTTCTTTCCAAAGGGCGAGTTGGGCCCCACAGCATCTTGCTTCCAGCTCTTTGGGAAGCTAAGAAACAACTCGCTCTGCACAGTGCTCTTACAGCCTACCGGGAACATGTCTTCCAAAGGCCTGTGAAATGCAGTTCTTTGCAGGCCTGATCTGGCTGAAGTAGGACTTCTGCTCTGGGTGTGCTACTTTGCCCTAGAGCTGAAAGGCACAACGTGCAGGCTTCTTTCCAAAGGGCGAGTTGGGCCCCACAGCATCTTGCTTCCAGCTCTTTGGGAAGCTAAGAAACAACTCGCTCTGCACAGTGCTCTTACAGCCTACCGGGAACATCTCTTCCAAAGGCCTGTGAAACGCAGTTTCTTTGCAGGCCTGATCTGGCTGAAGTAGGACTTCTGCTCTGGGTGTGCTACTTTGCCCTAGAGCTGAAAGGCACAACGTGCAGGCTTCTTTCCAAAGGGCGAGTTGGGCCCCACAGCATCTTGCTTCCAGCTCTTTGGGAAGCTAAGAAACAACTCGCTCTGCACAGTGCTCTTACAGCCTACCGGGAACAAGTCTTCCAAAGGCCTGTGAAACGCAGTTTCTTTGCAGGCCTGATCTGGCTGAAGTAGGACTTCTGCTCTGGGTGTGCTACTTTGCCCTAGAGCTGAAAGGCACAACGTGCAGGCTTCTTTCCAAAGGGCGAGTTGGGCCCCACAGCATCTTGCTTCCAGCTCTTTGGGAAGCTAAGAAACAACTCGCTCTGCACAGTGCTCTTACAGCCTACCGGGAACATGTCTTCCAAAGGCCTGTGAAACGCAGTTCCTTTGCAGGCCTGATCTGGCTGAAGTAGGACTTCTGCTCTGGGTGTGCTACTTTGCCCTAGAGCTGAAAGGCACAACGTGCAGGCTTCTTTCCAAAGGGCGAGTTGGGCCCCACAGCATCTTGCTTCCAGCTCTTTGGGAAGCTAAGAAACAACTCGCTCTGCACAGTGCTCTTACAGCCTACCGGGAACATGTCTTGCAAAGGCCTGTGAAACGCAGTTTCTTTGCAGGCCTGATCTGGCTGAAGTAGGACTTCTGCTCTGGGTGTGCTACTTTGCCCTAGAGCTGAAAGGCACAACGTGCAGTCTTCTTTCCAAAGGGCGAGTTGGGCCGCACAGCATCTTGCTTCCAGCTCTTTGGGAAGCTAAGAAACAACTCGCTCTGCACAGTGCTCTTACAGCCTACCGGGAACATGTCTTGCAAAGGCCTGTGAAACGCAGTTTCTTTGCAGGCCTGATCTGGCTGAAGTAGGACTTCTGCTCTGGGTGTGCTACTTTGCCCTAGAGCTGAAAGGCACAACGTGCAGGCTTCTTTCCAAAGGGCGAGTTGGGCCCCACAGCATCTTGCTTCCAGCTCTTTGGGAAGCTAAGAAACAACTCGCTCTGCACAGTGCTCTTACAGCCTACCGGGAACATGTCTTCCAAAGGCCTGTGAAACGCAGTTTCTTTGCAGGCCTGATCTGGCTGAAGTAGGACTTCTGCTCTGGGTGTGCTACTTTGCCCTAGAGCTGAAAGGCACAACGTGCAGGCTTCTTTCCAAAGGTCGAGTTGGGCCCCACAGCATCTTGCTTCCAGCTCTTTGGGAAGCTAAGAAACAACTCGCTCTGCACAGTGCTCTTACAGCCTACCGGGAACATGTCTTCCAAAGGCCTGTGAAACGCAGTTTCTTTGCAGGCCTGATCTGGCTGAAGTAGGACTTCTGCTCTGGGTGTGCTACTTTGCCCTAGAGCTGAAAGGCACAACGTGCAGGCTTCTTTCCAAAGGGCGAGTTGGGCCCCACAGCATCTTGCTTCCATCTCTTTGGGAAGCTAAGAAACAACTCGCTCTGCACAGTGCTCTTACAGCCTACCGGGAACATGTCTTCCAAAGGCCTGTGAAACGCAGTTTCTTTGCAGGCCTGATCTGGCTGAAGTAGGACTTCTGCTCTGGGTGTGCTACTTTGCCCTAGAGCTGAAAGGCACAACGTGCAGGCTTCTTTCCAAAGGGCGAGTTGGGCCCCACAGCATCTTGCTTCCAGCTCTTTGGGAAGCTAAGAAACAACTCGCTCTGCACAGTGCTCTTACAGCCTACCGGGAACATCTCTTCCAAAGGCCTGTGAAACGCAGTTTCTTTGCAGGCCTGATCTGGCTGAAGTAGGACTTCTGCTCTGGGTGTGCTACTTTGCCCTAGAGCTGAAAGGCACAACGTGCAGGCTTCTTTCCAAAGGGCGAGTTGGGCCCCACAGCATCTTGCTTCCAGCTCTTTGGGAAGCTAAGAAACAACTCGCTCTGCACAGTGCTCTTACAGCCTACCGGGAACATGTCTTGCAAAGGCCTGTGAAACGCACTTTCTTTGCAGGCCTGATCTGGCTGAAGTAGGACTTCTGCTCTGGGTGTGCTACTTTGCCCTAGAGCTGAAAGGCACAACGTGCAGGCTTCTTTCCAAAGGGCGAGTTGGGCCCCACAGCATCTTGCTTCCAGCTCTTTGGGAAGCTAAGAAACAACTCGCTCTGCACAGTGCTCTTACAGCCTACCGGGAACATCTTTTCCAAAGGCCAGTGAAACGCAGTTTCTTTGCAGGCCTGATCTGGCTGAAGTAGGACTTCTGCTCTGGGTGTGCTACTTTGCCCTAGAGCTGAAAGGCACAACGTGCAGGCTTATTTCCAAAGGGCGAGTTGGGCCCCACAGCATCTTGCTTCCAGCTCTTTGGGAAGCTAAGAAACAACTCGCTCTGCACAGTGCTCTTACAGCCTACCGGGAACATCTCTTCCAAAGGCCAGTGAAACGCAGTTTCTTTGCAGGCCTGATCTGGCTGAAGTAGGACTTCTGCTCTGGGTGTGCTACTTTGCCCTAGAGCTGAAAGGCACAACGTGCAGGCTTCTTTCCAAAGGGCGAGTTGGGCCCCACAGCATCTTGCTTCCAGCTCTTTGGGAAGCTAAGAAACAACTCGCTCTGCACAGTGCTCTTACAGCCTACGGGGAGCATCTCTTCCAAAGGCCTGTGAAACGCAGTTTCTTTGCAGGCCTGATCTGGCTGAAGTAGGACTTCTGCTCTGGGTGTGCTACTTTGCCCTAGAGCTGAAAGGCACAACGTGCAGGCTTCTTTCCAAAGGGCGAGTTGGGCCCCACAGCATCTTGCTTCCAGCTCTTTGGGAAGCTAAGAAACAACTCGCTCTGCACAGTGCTCTTACAGCCTACCGGGAACATGTCTTCCAAAGGCCTGTGAAATGCAGTTCTTTGCAGGCCTGATCTGGCTGAAGTAGGACTTCTGCTCTGGGTGTGCTACTTTGCCCTAGAGCTGAAAGGCACAACGTGCAGGCTTCTTTCCAAAGGGCGAGTTGGGCCCCACAGCATCTTGCTTCCAGCTCTTTGGGAAGCTAAGAAACAACTCGCTCTGCACAGTGCTCTTACAGCCTACCGGGAACATCTCTTCCAAAGGCCTGTGAAACGCAGTTTCTTTGCAGGCCTGATCTGGCTGAAGTAGGACTTCTGCTCTGGGTGTGCTACTTTGCCCTAGAGCTGAAAGGCACAACGTGCAGGCTTCTTTCCAAAGGGCGAGTTGGGCCCCACAGCATCTTGCTTCCAGCTCTTTGGGAAGCTAAGAAACAACTCGCTCTGCACAGTGCTCTTACAGCCTACCGGGAACATGTCTTCCAAAGGCCTGTGAAACGCAGTTTCTTTGCAGGCCTGATCTGGCTGAAGTAGGACTTCTGCTCTGGGTGTGCTACTTTGCCCTAGAGCTGAAAGGCACAACGTGCAGGCTTCTTTCCAAAGGGCGAGTTGGGCCCCACAGCATCTTGCTTCCAGCTCTTTGGGAAGCTAAGAAACAACTCGCTCTGCACAGTGCTCTTACAGCCTACCGGGAACATCTCTTCCAAAGGCCTGTGAAACGCAGTTCCTTTGCAGGCCTGATCTGGCTGAAGTAGGACTTCTGCTCTGGGTGTGCTACTTTGCCCTAGAGCTGAAAGGCACAACGTGCAGGCTTCTTTCCAAAGGGCGAGTTGGGCCCCACAGCATCTTGCTTCCAGCTCTTTGGGAAGCTAAGAAACAACTCGCTCTGCACAGTGCTCTTACAGCCTACCGGGAACATGTCTTGCAAAGGCCTGTGAAACGCAGTTTCTTTGCAGGCCTGATCTGGCTGAAGTAGGACTTCTGCTCTGGGTGTGCTACTTTGCCCTAGAGCTGAAAGGCACAACGTGCAGGCTTCTTTCCAAAGGGCGAGTTGGGCCGCACAGCATCTTGCTTCCAGCTCTTTGGGAAGCTAAGAAACAACTCGCTCTGCACAGTGCTCTTACAGCCTACCGGGAACATGTCTTGCAAAGGCCTGTGAAACGCAGTTTCTTTGCAGGCCTGATCTGGCTGAAGTAGGACTTCTGCTCTGGGTGTGCTACTTTGCCCTAGAGCTGAAAGGCACAACGTGCAGGCTTCTTTCCAAAGGGCGAGTTGGGCCCCACAGCATCTTGCTTCCAGCTCTTTGGGAAGCTAAGAAACAACTCGCTCTGCACAGTGCTCTTACAGCCTACCGGGAACATGTCTTCCAAAGGCCTGTGAAACGCAGTTTCTTTGCAGGCCTGATCTGGCTGAAGTAGGACTTCTGCTCTGGGTGTGCTACTTTGCCCTAGAGCTGAAAGGCACAACGTGCAGGCTTCTTTCCAAAGGTCGAGTTGGGCCCCACAGCATCTTGCTTCCAGCTCTTTGGGAAGCTAAGAAACAACTCGCTCTGCACAGTGCTCTTACAGCCTACCGGGAACATGTCTTCCAAAGGCCTGTGAAACGCAGTTTCTTTGCAGGCCTGATCTGGCTGAAGTAGGACTTCTGCTCTGGGTGTGCTACTTTGCCCTAGAGCTGAAAGGCACAACGTGCAGGCTTCTTTCCTAAGGGCGAGTTGGGCCCCACAGCATCTTGCTTCCAGCTCTTTGGGAAGCTAAGAAACAACTCGCTCTGCACAGTGCTCTTACAGCCTACCGGGAACATCTCTTCCAAAGGCCTGTGAAACGCAGTTTCTTTGCAGGCCTGATCTGGCTGAAGTAGGACTTCTGCTCTGGGTGTGCTACTTTGCCCTAGAGCTGAAAGGCACAACGTGCAGGCTTCTTTCCAAAGGGCGAGTTGGGCCCCACAGCATCTTGCTTCCAGCTCTTTGGGAAGCTAAGAAACAACTCGCTCTGCACAGTGCTCTTACAGCCTACGGGGAGCATCTCTTCCAAAGGCCTGTGAAACGCAGTTCCTTTGCAGGCCTGATCTGGCTGAAGTAGGACTTCTGCTCTGGGTGTGCTACTTTGCCCTAGAGCTGAAAGGCACAACGTGCAGGCTTCTTTCCAAAGGGCGAGTTGGGCCCCACAGCATCTTGCTTCCAGCTCTTTGGGAAGCTAAGAAACAACTCGCTCTGCACAGTGCTCTTACAGCCTACCGGGAACATGTCTTGCAAAGGCCTGTGAAACGCAGTTTCTTTGCAGGCCTGATCTGGCTGAAGTAGGACTTCTGCTCTGGGTGTGCTACTTTGCCCTAGAGCTGAAAGGCACAACGTGCAGTCTTCTTTCCAAAGGGCGAGTTGGGCCCCACAGCATCTTGCTTCCAGCTCTTTGGGAAGCTAAGAAACAACTCGCTCTGCACAGTGCTCTTACAGCCTACCGGGAACATGTCTTCCAAAGGCCTGTGAAACGCAGTTCCTTTGCAGGCCTGATCTGGCTGAAGTAGGACTTCTGCTCTGGGTGTGCTACTTTGCCCTAGAGCTGAAAGGCCACAACGTGCAGGCTTCTTTCCAAAGGGCGAGTTGGGCCCCACAGCATCTTGCTTCCAGCTCTTTGGGAGGCTAAGAAACAACTCGCTCTGCACAGTGCTCTTACAGCCTACCGGGAACATGTCTTGCAAAGGCCTGTGAAACGCAGTTTCTTTGCAGGCCTGATCTGGTTGAAGTAGGACTTCTGCTCTGGGTGTGCTACTTTGCCCTAGAACTGAAAGGCACAACGTGCAGGCTTCTTTCCAAAGGGCGAGTTGGGCCCCACAGCATCTTGCTTCCAGCTCTTTGGGAAGCTAAGAAACAACTCGCTCTGCACAGTGCTCTTACAGCCTACCGGGAACATGTCTTCCAAAGGCATGTGAAATGCAGTTCTTTGCAGGCCTGATCTGGCTGAAGTAGGACTTCTGCTCTGGGTGTGCTACTTTGCCCTAGAGCTGAAAGGCACAACGTGCAGGCTTCTTTCCAAAGGGCGAGTTGGGCCCCACAGCATCTTGCTTCCAGCTCTTTGGGAAGCTAAGAAACAACTCGCTCTGCACAGTGCTCTTACAGCCTACCGGGAACATCTCTTCCAAAGGCCTGTGAAACGCAGTTTCTTTGCAGGCCTGATCTGGCTGAAGTAGGACTTCTGCTCTGGGTGTGCTACTTTGCCCTAGAGCTGAAAGGCACAACGTGCAGGCTTCTTTCCAAAGGGCGAGTTGGGCCCCACAGCATCTTGCTTCCAGCTCTTTGGGAAGCTAAGAAACAACTCGCTCTGCACAGTGCTCTTACAGCCTACCGGGAACATGTCTTCCAAAGGCCTGTGAAACGCAGTTTCTTTGCAGGCCTGATCTGGCTGAAGTAGGACTTCTGCTCTGGGTGTGCTACTTTGCCCTAGAGCTGAAAGGCACAACGTGCAGGCTTCTTTCCAAAGGGCGAGTTGGGCCCCACAGCATCTTGCTTCCAGCTCTTTGGGAAGCTAAGAAACAACTCGCTCTGCACAGTGCTCTTACAGCCTACCGGGAACATGTCTTCCAAAGGCCTGTGAAACGCAGTTCCTTTGCAGGCCTGATCTGGCTGAAGTAGGACTTCTGCTCTGGGTGTGCTACTTTGCCCTAGAGCTGAAAGGCACAACGTGCAGGCTTCTTTCCAAAGGGCGAGTTGGGCCCCACAGCATCTTGCTTCCAGCTCTTTGGGAAGCTAAGAAACAACTCGCTCTGCACAGTGCTCTTACAGCCTACCGGGAACATGTCTTGCAAAGGCCTGTGAAACGCAGTTTCTTTGCAGGCCTGATCTGGCTGAAGTAGGACTTCTGCTCTGGGTGTGCTACTTTGCCCTAGAGCTGAAAGGCACAACGTGCAGTCTTCTTTCCAAAGGGCGAGTTGGGCCGCAAAGCATCTTGCTTCCAGCTCTTTGGGAAGCTAAGAAACAACTCGCTCTGCACAGTGCTCTTACAGCCTACCGGGAACATGTCTTGCAAAGGCCTGTGAAACGCAGTTTCTTTGCAGGCCTGATCTGGCTGAAGTAGGACTTCTGCTCTGGGTGTGCTACTTTGCCCTAGAGCTGAAAGGCACAACGTGCAGGCTTCTTTCCAAAGGGCGAGTTGGGCCCCACAGCATCTTGCTTCCAGCTCTTTGGGAAGCTAAGAAACAACTCGCTCTGCACAGTGCTCTTACAGCCTACCGGGAACATGTCTTCCAAAGGCCTGTGAAACGCAGTTTCTTTGCAGGCCTGATCTGGCTGAAGTAGGACTTCTGCTCTGGGTGTGCTACTTTGCCCTAGAGCTGAAAGGCACAACGTGCAGGCTTCTTTCCAAAGGTCGAGTTGGGCCCCACAGCATCTTGCTTCCAGCTCTTTGGGAAGCTAAGAAACAACTCGCTCTGCACAGTGCTCTTACAGCCTACCGGGAACATGTCTTCCAAAGGCCTGTGAAACGCAGTTTCTTTGCAGGCCTGATCTGGCTGAAGTAGGACTTCTGCTCTGGGTGTGCTACTTTGCCCTAGAGCTGAAAGGGACAACGTGCAGGCTTCTTTCCTAAGGGCGAGTTGGGCCCCACAGCATCTTGCTTCCAGCTCTTTGGGAAGCTAAGAAACAACTCGCTCTGCACAGTGCTCTTACAGCCTACCGGGAACATCTCTTCCAAAGGCCTGTGAAACGCAGTTTCTTTGCAGGCCTGATCTGGCTGAAGTAGGACTTCTGCTCTGGGTGTGCTACTTTGCCCTAGAGCTGAAAGGCACAATGTGCAGGCTTCTTTCCAAAGGGCGAGTTGGGCCCCACAGCATCTTGCTTCCAGCTCTTTGGGAAGCTAAGAAACAACTCGCTCTGCACAGTGCTCTTACAGCCTACGGGGAGCATCTCTTCCAAAGGCCTGTGAAACGCAGTTCCTTTGCAGGCCTGATCTGGCTGAAGTAGGACTTCTGCTCTGGGTGTGCTACTTTGCCCTAGAGCTGAAAGGCACAACGTGCAGGCTTCTTTCCAAAGGGCGAGTTGGGCCCCACAGCATCTTGCTTCCAGCTCTTTGGGAAGCTAAGAAACAACTCGCTCTGCACAGTGCTCTTACAGCCTACCGGGAACATGTCTTGCAAAGGCCTGTGAAACGCAGTTTCTTTGCAGGCCTGATCTGGCTGAAGTAGGACTTCTGCTCTGGGTGTGCTACTTTGCCCTAGAGCTGAAAGGCACAACGTGCAGTCTTCTTTCCAAAGGGCGAGTTGGGCCCCACAGCATCTTGCTTCCAGCTCTTTGGGAAGCTAAGAAACAACTCGCTCTGCACAGTGCTCTTACAGCCTACCGGGAACATGTCTTCCAAAGGCCTGTGAAACGCAGTTCCTTTGCAGGCCTGATCTGGCTGAAGTAGGACTTCTGCTCTGGGTGTGCTACTTTGCCCTAGAGCTGAAAGGCACAACGTGCAGGCTTCTTTCCAAAGGGCGAGTTGGGCCCCACAGCATCTTGCTTCCAGCTCTTTGGGAAGCTAAGAAACAACTCGCTCTGCACACTGCTCTTACAGCCTAGTGGGAACATCTCTTCCAAAGGCCTGTGAAACGCAGTTTCTTTGCAGGCCTGATCTGGCTGAAGTAGGACTTCTGCTCTGGGTGTGCTACTTTGCCCTAGAGCTGAAAGGCACAACGTGCAGGCTTCTTTCCAAAGGGCGAGTTGGGCCCCACAGCATCTTGCTTCCAGCTCTTTGGGAAGCTAAGAAACAACTCGCTCTGCACAGTGCTCTTACAGCCTACCGGGAACATCTCTTCCAAAGGCCTGTGAAACGCAGTTTCTTTGCAGGCCTGATCTGGCTGAAGTAGGACTTCTGCTCTGGGTGTGCTACTTTGCCCTAGAGCTGAAAGGCACAACGTGCAGGCTTCTTTCCAAAGGGCGAGTTGGGCCCCACAGCATCTTGCTTCCAGCTCTTTGGGAAGCTAAGAAACAACTCGCTCTGCACAGTGCTCTTACAGCCTACCGGGAACATCTCTTCCAAAGGCCAGTGAAACGCAGTTTCTTTGCAGGCCTGATCTGGCTGAAGTAGGACTTCTGCTCTGGGTGTGCTACTTTGCCCTAGAGCTGAAAGGCACAACGTGCAGGCTTCTTTCCAAAGGGCGAGTTGGGCCCCACAGCATCTTGCTTCCAGCTCTTTGGGAAGCTAAGAAACAACTCGCTCTGCACAGTGCTCTTACAGCCTACGGGGAGCATCTCTTCCAAAGGCCTGTGAAACGCAGTTTCTTTGCAGGCCTGATCTGGCTGAAGTAGGACTTCTGCTCTGGGTGTGCTACTTTGCCCTAGAGCTGAAAGGCACAACGTGCAGGCTTCTTTCCAAAGGGCGAGTTGGGCCCCACAGCATCTTGCTTCCAGCTCTTTGGGAAGCTAAGAAACAACTCGCTCTGCACAGTGCTCTTACAGCCTACCGGGAACATGTCTTCCAAAGGCCTGTGAAATGCAGTTCTTTGCAGGCCTGATCTGGCTGAAGTAGGACTTCTGCTCTGGGTGTGCTACTTTGCCCTAGAGCTGAAAGGCACAACGTGCAGGCTTCTTTCCAAAGGGCGAGTTGGGCCCCACAGCATCTTGCTTCCAGCTCTTTGGGAAGCTAAGAAACAACTCGCTCTGCACAGTGCTCTTACAGCCTACCGGGAACATCTCTTCCAAAGGCCTGTGAAACGCAGTTTCTTTGCAGGCCTGATCTGGCTGAAGTAGGACTTCTGCTCTGGGTGTGCTACTTTGCCCTAGAGCTGAAAGGCACAACGTGCAGGCTTCTTTCCAAAGGGCGAGTTGGGCCCCACAGCATCTTGCTTCCAGCTCTTTGGGAAGCTAAGAAACAACTCGCTCTGCACAGTGCTCTTACAGCCTACCGGGAACATGTCTTCCAAAGGCCTGTGAAACGCAGTTTCTTTGCAGGCCTGATCTGGCTGAAGTAGGACTTCTGCTCTGGGTGTGCTACTTTGCCCTAGAGCTGAAAGGCACAACGTGCAGGCTTCTTTCCAAAGGGCGAGTTGGGCCCCACAGCATCTTGCTTCCAGCTCTTTGGGAAGCTAAGAAACAACTCGCTCTGCACAGTGCTCTTACAGCCTACCGGGAACATGTCTTCCAAAGGCCTGTGAAACGCAGTTCCTTTGCAGGCCTGATCTGGCTGAAGTAGGACTTCTGCTCTGGGTGTGCTACTTTGCCCTAGAGCTGAAAGGCACAACGTGCAGGCTTCTTTCCAAAGGGCGAGTTGGGCCCCACAGCATCTTGCTTCCAGCTCTTTGGGAAGCTAAGAAACAACTCGCTCTGCACAGTGCTCTTACAGCCTACCGGGAACATGTCTTGCAAAGGCCTGTGAAACGCAGTTTCTTTGCAGGCCTGATCTGGCTGAAGTAGGACTTCTGCTCTGGGTGTGCTACTTTGCCCTAGAGCTGAAAGGCACAACGTGCAGTCTTCTTTCCAAAGGGCGAGTTGGGCCGCACAGCATCTTGCTTCCAGCTCTTTGGGAAGCTAAGAAACAACTCGCTCTGCACAGTGCTCTTACAGCCTACCGGGAACATGTCTTGCAAAGGCCTGTGAAACGCAGTTTCTTTGCAGGCCTGATCTGGCTGAAGTAGGACTTCTGCTCTGGGTGTGCTACTTTGCCCTAGAGCTGAAAGGCACAACGTGCAGGCTTCTTTCCAAAGGGCGAGTTGGGCCCCACAGCATCTTGCTTCCAGCTCTTTGGGAAGCTAAGAAACAACTCGCTCTGCACAGTGCTCTTACAGCCTACCGGGAACATGTCTTCCAAAGGCCTGTGAAACGCAGTTTCTTTGCAGGCCTGATCTGGCTGAAGTAGGACTTCTGCTCTGGGTGTGCTACTTTGCCCTAGAGCTGAAAGGCACAACGTGCAGGCTTCTTTCCAAAGGTCGAGTTGGGCCCCACAGCATCTTGCTTCCAGCTCTTTGGGAAGCTAAGAAACAACTCGCTCTGCACAGTGCTCTTACAGCCTACCGGGAACATGTCTTCCAAAGGCCTGTGAAACGCAGTTTCTTTGCAGGCCTGATCTGGCTGAAGTAGGACTTCTGCTCTGGGTGTGCTACTTTGCCCTAGAGCTGAAAGGCACAACGTGCAGGCTTCTTTCCTAAGGGCGAGTTGGGCCCCACAGCATCTTGCTTCCAGCTCTTTGGGAAGCTAAGAAACAACTCGCTCTGCACAGTGCTCTTACAGCCTACCGGGAACATCTCTTCCAAAGGCCTGTGAAACGCAGTTTCTTTGCAGGCCTGATCTGGCTGAAGTAGGACTTCTGCTCTGGGTGTGCTACTTTGCCCTAGAGCTGAAAGGCACAACGTGCAGGCTTCTTTCCAAAGGGCGAGTTGGGCCCCACAGCATCTTGCTTCCAGCTCTTTGGGAAGCTAAGAAACAACTCGCTCTGCACAGTGCTCTTACAGCCTACGGGGAGCATCTCTTCCAAAGGCCTGTGAAACGCAGTTCCTTTGCAGGCCTGATCTGGCTGAAGTAGGACTTCTGCTCTGGGTGTGCTACTTTGCCCTAGAGCTGAAAGGCACAACGTGCAGGCTTCTTTCCAAAGGGCGAGTTGGGCCCCACAGCATCTTGCTTCCAGCTCTTTGGGAAGCTAAGAAACAACTCGCTCTGCACAGTGCTCTTACAGCCTACCGGGAACATGTCTTGCAAAGGCCTGTGAAACGCAGTTTCTTTGCAGGCCTGATCTGGCTGAAGTAGGACTTCTGCTCTGGGTGTGCTACTTTGCCCTAGAGCTGAAAGGCACAACGTGCAGTCTTCTTTCCAAAGGGCGAGTTGGGCCCCACAGCATCTTGCTTCCAGCTCTTTGGGAAGCTAAGAAACAACTCGCTCTGCACAGTGCTCTTACAGCCTACCGGGAACATGTCTTCCAAAGGCCTGTGAAACGCAGTTCCTTTGCAGGCCTGATCTGGCTGAAGTAGGACTTCTGCTCTGGGTGTGCTACTTTGCCCTAGAGCTGAAAGGCCACAACGTGCAGGCTTCTTTCCAAAGGGCGAGTTGGGCCCCACAGCATCTTGCTTCCAGCTCTTTGGGAGGCTAAGAAACAACTCGCTCTGCACAGTGCTCTTACAGCCTACCGGGAACATGTCTTGCAAAGGCCTGTGAAACGCAGTTTCTTTGCAGGCCTGATCTGGTTGAAGTAGGACTTCTGCTCTGGGTGTGCTACTTTGCCCTAGAACTGAAAGGCACAACGTGCAGGCTTCTTTCCAAAGGGCGAGTTGGGCCCCACAGCATCTTGCTTCCAGCTCTTTGGGAAGCTAAGAAACAACTCGCTCTGCACAGTGCTCTTACAGCCTACCGGGAACATGTCTTCCAAAGGCCTGTGAAATGCAGTTCTTTGCAGGCCTGATCTGGCTGAAGTAGGACTTCTGCTCTGGGTGTGCTACTTTGCCCTAGAGCTGAAAGGCACAACGTGCAGGCTTCTTTCCAAAGGGCGAGTTGGGCCCCACAGCATCTTGCTTCCAGCTCTTTGGGAAGCTAAGAAACAACTCGCTCTGCACAGTGCTCTTACAGCCTACCGGGAACATCTCTTCCAAAGGCCTGTGAAACGCAGTTTCTTTGCAGGCCTGATCTGGCTGAAGTAGGACTTCTGCTCTGGGTGTGCTACTTTGCCCTAGAGCTGAAAGGCACAACGTGCAGGCTTCTTTCCAAAGGGCGAGTTGGGCCCCACAGCATCTTGCTTCCAGCTCTTTGGGAAGCTAAGAAACAACTCGCTCTGCACAGTGCTCTTACAGCCTACCGGGAACATGTCTTCCAAAGGCCTGTGAAACGCAGTTTCTTTGCAGGCCTGATCTGGCTGAAGTAGGACTTCTGCTCTGGGTGTGCTACTTTGCCCTAGAGCTGAAAGGCACAACGTGCAGGCTTCTTTCCAAAGGGCGAGTTGGGCCCCACAGCATCTTGCTTCCAGCTCTTTGGGAAGCTAAGAAACAACTCGCTCTGCACAGTGCTCTTACAGCCTACCGGGAACATGTCTTCCAAAGGCCTGTGAAACGCAGTTCCTTTGCAGGCCTGATCTGGCTGAAGTAGGACTTCTGCTCTGGGTGTGCTACTTTGCCCTAGAGCTGAAAGGCACAACGTGCAGGCTTCTTTCCAAAGGGCGAGTTGGGCCCCACAGCATCTTGCTTCCAGCTCTTTGGGAAGCTAAGAAACAACTCGCTCTGCACAGTGCTCTTACAGCCTACCGGGAACATGTCTTGCAAAGGCCTGTGAAACGCAGTTTCTTTGCAGGCCTGATCTGCCTGAAGTAGGACTTCTGCTCTGGGTGTGCTACTTTGCCCTAGAGCTGAAAGGCACAACGTGCAGTCTTCTTTCCAAAGGGCGAGTTGGGCCGCACAGCATCTTGCTTCCAGCTCTTTGGGAAGCTAAGAAACAACTCGCTCTGCACAGTGCTCTTACAGCCTACCGGGAACATGTCTTGCAAAGGCCTGTGAAACGCAGTTTCTTTGCAGGCCTGATCTGGCTGAAGTAGGACTTCTGCTCTGGGTGTGCTACTTTGCCCTAGAGCTGAAAGGCACAACGTGCAGGCTTCTTTCCAAAGGGCGAGTTGGGCCCCACAGCATCTTGCTTCCAGCTCTTTGGGAAGCTAAGAAACAACTCGCTCTGCACAGTGCTCTTACAGCCTACCGGGAACATGTCTTCCAAAGGCCTGTGAAACGCAGTTTCTTTGCAGGCCTGATCTGGCTGAAGTAGGACTTCTGCTCTGGGTGTGCTACTTTGCCCTAGAGCTGAAAGGCACAACGTGCAGGCTTCTTTCCAAAGGGCGAGTTGGGCCCCACAGCATCTTGCTTCCAGCTCTTTGGGAAGCTAAGAAACAACTCGCTCTGCACAGTGCTCTTACAGCCTACCGGGAACATGTCTTCCAAAGGCCTGTGAAACGCAGTTTCTTTGCAGGCCTGATCTGGCTGAAGTAGGACTTCTGCTCTGGGTGTGCTACTTTGCCCTAGAGCTGAAAGGCACAACGTGCAGGCTTCTTTCCAAAGGGCGAGTTGGGCCCCACAGCATCTTGCTTCCAGCTCTTTGGGAAGCTAAGAAACAACTCGCTCTGCACAGTGCTCTTACAGCCTACGGGGAGCATCTCTTCCAAAGGCCTGTGAAACGCAGTTCCTTTGCAGGCCTGATCTGGCTGAAGTAGGACTTCTGCTCTGGGTGTGCTACTTTGCCCTAGAGCTGAAAGGCACAACGTGCAGGCTTCTTTCCAAAGGGCGAGTTGGGCCCCACAGCAT
This sequence comes from Equus caballus, assembly GCF_041296265.1. Classification (NCBI taxonomy): domain Eukaryota; kingdom Metazoa; phylum Chordata; class Mammalia; order Perissodactyla; family Equidae; genus Equus; species Equus caballus. The sequence continues at coordinate 27,454,836 of NC_091687.1, forward strand.
CTTGCTTCCAGCTCTTTGGGAAGCTAAGAAACAACTCGCTCTGCACAGTGCTCTTACAGCCTACCGGGAACATGTCTTGCAAAGGCCTGTGAAACGCAGTTTCTTTGCAGGCCTGATCTGGCTGAAGTAGGACTTCTGCTCTGGGTGTGCTACTTTGCCCTAGAGCTGAAAGGCACAACGTGCAGTCTTCTTTCCAAAGGGCGAGTTGGGCCCCACAGCATCTTGCTTCCAGCTCTTTGGGAAGCTAAGAAACAACTCGCTCTGCACAGTGCTCTTACAGCCTACCGGGAACATGTCTTCCAAAGGCCTGTGAAACGCAGTTCCTTTGCAGGCCTGATCTGGCTGAAGTAGGACTTCTGCTCTGGGTGTGCTACTTTGCCCTAGAGCTGAAAGGCCACAACGTGCAGGCTTCTTTCCAAAGGGCGAGTTGGGCCCCACAGCATCTTGCTTCCAGCTCTTTGGGAGGCTAAGAAACAACTCGCTCTGCACAGTGCTCTTACAGCCTACCGGGAACATGTCTTGCAAAGGCCTGTGAAACGCAGTTTCTTTGCAGGCCTGATCTGGTTGAAGTAGGACTTCTGCTCTGGGTGTGCTACTTTGCCCTAGAACTGAAAGGCACAACGTGCAGGCTTCTTTCCAAAGGGCGAGTTGGGCCCCACAGCATCTTGCTTCCAGCTCTTTGGGAAGCTAAGAAACAACTCGCTCTGCACAGTGCTCTTACAGCCTACCGGGAACATGTCTTCCAAAGGCCTGTGAAATGCAGTTCTTTGCAGGCCTGATCTGGCTGAAGTAGGACTTCTGCTCTGGGTGTGCTACTTTGCCCTAGAGCTGAAAGGCACAACGTGCAGGCTTCTTTCCAAAGGGCGAGTTGGGCCCCACAGCATCTTGCTTCCAGCTCTTTGGGAAGCTAAGAAACAACTCGCTCTGCACAGTGCTCTTACAGCCTACCGGGAACATCTCTTCCAAAGGCCTGTGAAACGCAGTTTCTTTGCAGGCCTGATCTGGCTGAAGTAGGACTTCTGCTCTGGGTGTGCTACTTTGCCCTAGAGCTGAAAGGCACAACGTGCAGGCTTCTTTCCAAAGGGCGAGTTGGGCCCCACAGCATCTTGCTTCCAGCTCTTTGGGAAGCTAAGAAACAACTCGCTCTGCACAGTGCTCTTACAGCCTACCGGGAACATGTCTTCCAAAGGCCTGTGAAACGCAGTTTCTTTGCAGGCCTGATCTGGCTGAAGTAGGACTTCTGCTCTGGGTGTGCTACTTTGCCCTAGAGCTGAAAGGCACAACGTGCAGGCTTCTTTCCAAAGGGCGAGTTGGGCCCCACAGCATCTTGCTTCCAGCTCTTTGGGAAGCTAAGAAACAACTCGCTCTGCACAGTGCTCTTACAGCCTACCGGGAACATGTCTTCCAAAGGCCTGTGAAACGCAGTTCCTTTGCAGGCCTGATCTGGCTGAAGTAGGACTTCTGCTCTGGGTGTGCTACTTTGCCCTAGAGCTGAAAGGCACAACGTGCAGGCTTCTTTCCAAAGGGCGAGTTGGGCCCCACAGCATCTTGCTTCCAGCTCTTTGGGAAGCTAAGAAACAACTCGCTCTGCACAGTGCTCTTACAGCCTACCGGGAACATGTCTTGCAAAGGCCTGTGAAACGCAGTTTCTTTGCAGGCCTGATCTGCCTGAAGTAGGACTTCTGCTCTGGGTGTGCTACTTTGCCCTAGAGCTGAAAGGCACAACGTGCAGTCTTCTTTCCAAAGGGCGAGTTGGGCCGCACAGCATCTTGCTTCCAGCTCTTTGGGAAGCTAAGAAACAACTCGCTCTGCACAGTGCTCTTACAGCCTACCGGGAACATGTCTTGCAAAGGCCTGTGAAACGCAGTTTCTTTGCAGGCCTGATCTGGCTGAAGTAGGACTTCTGCTCTGGGTGTGCTACTTTGCCCTAGAGCTGAAAGGCACAACGTGCAGGCTTCTTTCCAAAGGGCGAGTTGGGCCCCACAGCATCTTGCTTCCAGCTCTTTGGGAAGCTAAGAAACAACTCGCTCTGCACAGTGCTCTTACAGCCTACCGGGAACATGTCTTCCAAAGGCCTGTGAAACGCAGTTTCTTTGCAGGCCTGATCTGGCTGAAGTAGGACTTCTGCTCTGGGTGTGCTACTTTGCCCTAGAGCTGAAAGGCACAACGTGCAGGCTTCTTTCCAAAGGGCGAGTTGGGCCCCACAGCATCTTGCTTCCAGCTCTTTGGGAAGCTAAGAAACAACTCGCTCTGCACAGTGCTCTTACAGCCTACCGGGAACATGTCTTCCAAAGGCCTGTGAAACGCAGTTTCTTTGCAGGCCTGATCTGGCTGAAGTAGGACTTCTGCTCTGGGTGTGCTACTTTGCCCTAGAGCTGAAAGGCACAACGTGCAGGCTTCTTTCCTAAGGGCGAGTTGGGCCCCACAGCATCTTGCTTCCAGCTCTTTGGGAAGCTAAGAAACAACTCGCTCTGCACAGTGCTCTTACAGCCTACCGGGAACATCTCTTCCAAAGGCCTGTGAAACGCAGTTTCTTTGCAGGCCTGATCTGGCTGAAGTAGGACTTCTGCTCTGGGTGTGCTACTTTGCCCTAGAGCTGAAAGGCACAACGTGCAGGCTTCTTTCCAAAGGGCGAGTTGGGCCCCACAGCATCTTGCTTCCAGCTCTTTGGGAAGCTAAGAAACAACTCGCTCTGCACAGTGCTCTTACAGCCTACGGGGAGCATCTCTTCCAAAGGCCTGTGAAACGCAGTTCCTTTGCAGGCCTGATCTGGCTGAAGTAGGACTTCTGCTCTGGGTGTGCTACTTTGCCCTAGAGCTGAAAGGCACAACGTGCAGGCTTCTTTCCAAAGGGCGAGTTGGGCCCCACAGCATCTTGCTTCCAGCTCTTTGGGAAGCTAAGAAACAACTCGCTCTGCACAGTGCTCTTACAGCCTACCGGGAACATGTCTTGCAAAGGCCTGTGAAACGCAGTTTCTTTGCAGGCCTGATCTGGCTGAAGTAGGACTTCTGCTCTGGGTGTGCTACTTTGCCCTAGAGCTGAAAGGCACAACGTGCAGTCTTCTTTCCAAAGGGCGAGTTGGGCCCCACAGCATCTTGCTTCCAGCTCTTTGGGAAGCTAAGAAACAACTCGCTCTGCACAGTGCTCTTACAGCCTACCGGGAACATGTCTTCCAAAGGCCTGTGAAACGCAGTTCCTTTGCAGGCCTGATCTGGCTGAAGTAGGACTTCTGCTCTGGGTGTGCTACTTTGCCCTAGAGCTGAAAGGCACAACGTGCAGGCTTCTTTCCAAAGGGCGAGTTGGGCCCCACAGCATCTTGCTTCCAGCTCTTTGGGAAGCTAAGAAACAACTCGCTCTGCACACTGCTCTTACAGCCTAGTGGGAACATCTCTTCCAAAGGCCTGTGAAACGCAGTTTCTTTGCAGGCCTGATCTGGCTGAAGTAGGACTTCTGCTCTGGGTGTGCTACTTTGCCCTAGAGCTGAAAGGCACAACGTGCAGGCTTCTTTCCAAAGGGCGAGTTGGGCCCCACAGCATCTTGCTTCCAGCTCTTTGGGAAGCTAAGAAACAACTCGCTCTGCACAGTGCTCTTACAGCCTACCGGGAACATCTCTTCCAAAGGCCTGTGAAACGCAGTTTCTTTGCAGGCCTGATCTGGCTGAAGTAGGACTTCTGCTCTGGGTGTGCTACTTTGCCCTAGAGCTGAAAGGCACAACGTGCAGGCTTCTTTCCAAAGGGCGAGTTGGGCCCCACAGCATCTTGCTTCAGCTCTTTGGGAAGCTAAGAAACAACTCGCTCTGCACAGTGCTCTTACAGCCTACCGGGAACATGTCTTCCAAAGGCCTGTGAAACGCAGTTTCTTTGCAGGCCTGATCTGGCTGAAGTAGGACTTCTGCTCTGGGTGTGCTACTTTGCCCTAGAGCTGAAAGGCACAACGTGCAGGCTTCTTTCCAAAGGGCGAGTTGGGCCCCACAGCATCTTGCTTCCAGCTCTTTGGGAAGCTAAGAAACAACTCGCTCTGCACAGTGCTCTTACAGCCTACCGGGAACATGTCTTCCAAAGGCCTGTGAAACGCAGTTTCTTTGCAGGCCTGATCTGGCTGAAGTAGGACTTCTGCTCTGGGTGTGCTACTTTGCCCTAGAGCTGAAAGGCACAACGTGCAGGCTTCTTTCCAAAGGGCGAGTTGGGCCCCACAGCATCTTGCTTCCAGCTCTTTGGGAAGCTAAGAAACAACTCGCTCTGCACAGTGCTCTTACAGCCTACGGGGAGCATCTCTTCCAAAGGCCTGTGAAACGCAGTTTCTTTGCAGGCCTGATCTGGCTGAAGTAGGACTTCTGCTCTGGTTGTGCTACTTTGCCCTAGAGCTGAAAGGCACAACGTGCAGGCTTCTTTCCAAAGGGCGAGTTGGGCCCCACAGCATCTTGCTTCCAGCTCTTTGGGAAGCTAAGAAACAACTCGCTCTGCACAGTGCTCTTACAGCCTACCGGGAACATCTCTTCCAAAGGCCTGTGAAACGCAGTTTCTTTGCAGGCCTGATCTGGCTGAAGTAGGACTTCTGCTCTGGGTGTGCTACTTTGCCCTAGAGCTGAAAGGCACAACGTGCAGGCTTCTTTCCAAAGGGCGAGTTGGGCCCCACAGCATCTTGCTTCCAGCTCTTTGGGAAGCTAAGAAACAACTCGCTCTGCACAGTGCTCTTACAGCCTACCGGGAACATGTCTTCCAAAGGCCTGTGAAACGCAGTTCCTTTGCAGGCCTGATCTGGCTGAAGTAGGACTTCTGCTCTGGGTGTGCTACTTTGCCCTAGAGCTGAAAGGCACAACGTGCAGGCTTCTTTCCAAAGGGCGAGTTGGGCCCCACAGCATCTTGCTTCCAGCTCTTTGGGAAGCTAAGAAACAACTCGCTCTGCACACTGCTCTTACAGCCTAGTGGGAACATCTCTTCCAAAGGCCTGTGAAACGCAGTTTCTTTGCAGGCCTGATCTGGCTGAAGTAGGACTTCTGCTCTGGGTGTGCTACTTTGCCCTAGAGCTGAAAGGCACAACGTGCAGGCTTCTTTCCAAAGGGCGAGTTGGGCCCCACAGCATCTTGCTTCCAGCTCTTTGGGAAGCTAAGAAACAACTCGCTCTGCACAGTGCTCTTACAGCCTACCGGGAACATGTCTTCCAAAGGCCTGTGAAACGCAGTTTCTTTGCAGGCCTGATCTGGCTGAAGTAGGACTTCTGCTCTGGGTGTGCTACTTTGCCCTAGAGCTGAAAGGCACAACGTGCAGGCTTCTTTCCAAAGGGCGAGTTGGGCCCCACAGCATCTTGCTTCCAGCTCTTTGGGAAGCTAAGAAACAACTCGCTCTGCACAGTGCTCTTACAGCCTACCGGGAACATGTCTTCCAAAGGCCTGTGAAACGCAGTTTCTTTGCAGGCCTGATCTGGCTGAAGTAGGACTTCTGCTCTGGGTGTGCTACTTTGCCCTAGAGCTGAAAGGCACAACGTGCAGGCTTCTTTCCAAAGGTCGAGTTGGGCCCCACAGCATCTTGCTTCCAGCTCTTTGGGAAGCTAAGAAACAACTCGCTCTGCACAGTGCTCTTACAGCCTACCGGGAACATGTCTTCCAAAGGCCTGTGAAACGCAGTTTCTTTGCAGGCCTGATCTGGCTGAAGTAGGACTTCTGCTCTGGGTGTGCTACTTTGCCCTAGAGCTGAAAGGGACAACGTGCAGGCTTCTTTCCTAAGGGCGAGTTGGGCCCCACAGCATCTTGCTTCCAGCTCTTTGGGAAGCTAAGAAACAACTCGCTCTGCACAGTGCTCTTACAGCCTACCGGGAACATCTCTTCCAAAGGCCTGTGAAACGCAGTTTCTTTGCAGGCCTGATCTGGCTGAAGTAGGACTTCTGCTCTGGGTGTGCTACTTTGCCCTAGAGCTGAAAGGCACAATGTGCAGGCTTCTTTCCAAAGGGCGAGTTGGGCCCCACAGCATCTTGCTTCCAGCTCTTTGGGAAGCTAAGAAACAACTCGCTCTGCACAGTGCTCTTACAGCCTACGGGGAGCATCTCTTCCAAAGGCCTGTGAAACGCAGTTCCTTTGCAGGCCTGATCTGGCTGAAGTAGGACTTCTGCTCTGGGTGTGCTACTTTGCCCTAGAGCTGAAAGGCACAACGTGCAGGCTTCTTTCCAAAGGGCGAGTTGGGCCCCACAGCATCTTGCTTCCAGCTCTTTGGGAAGCTAAGAAACAACTCGCTCTGCACAGTGCTCTTACAGCCTACCGGGAACATGTCTTGCAAAGGCCTGTGAAACGCAGTTTCTTTGCAGGCCTGATCTGGCTGAAGTAGGACTTCTGCTCTGGGTGTGCTACTTTGCCCTAGAGCTGAAAGGCACAACGTGCAGTCTTCTTTCCAAAGGGCGAGTTGGGCCCCACAGCATCTTGCTTCCAGCTCTTTGGGAAGCTAAGAAACAACTCGCTCTGCACAGTGCTCTTACAGCCTACCGGGAACATGTCTTCCAAAGGCCTGTGAAACGCAGTTCCTTTGCAGGCCTGATCTGGCTGAAGTAGGACTTCTGCTCTGGGTGTGCTACTTTGCCCTAGAGCTGAAAGGCACAACGTGCAGGCTTCTTTCCAAAGGGCGAGTTGGGCCCCACAGCATCTTGCTTCCAGCTCTTTGGGAAGCTAAGAAACAACTCGCTCTGCACACTGCTCTTACAGCCTAGTGGGAACATCTCTTCCAAAGGCCTGTGAAACGCAGTTTCTTTGCAGGCCTGATCTGGCTGAAGTAGGACTTCTGCTCTGGGTGTGCTACTTTGCCCTAGAGCTGAAAGGCACAACGTGCAGGCTTCTTTCCAAAGGGCGAGTTGGGCCCCACAGCATCTTGCTTCCAGCTCTTTGGGAAGCTAAGAAACAACTCGCTCTGCACAGTGCTCTTACAGCCTACCGGGAACATCTCTTCCAAAGGCCTGTGAAACGCAGTTTCTTTGCAGGCCTGATCTGGCTGAAGTAGGACTTCTGCTCTGGGTGTGCTACTTTGCCCTAGAGCTGAAAGGCACAACGTGCAGGCTTCTTTCCAAAGGGCGAGTTGGGCCCCACAGCATCTTGCTTCCAGCTCTTTGGGAAGCTAAGAAACAACTCGCTCTGCACAGTGCTCTTACAGCCTACCGGGAACATGTCTTCCAAAGGCCTGTGAAACGCAGTTTCTTTGCAGGCCTGATCTGGCTGAAGTAGGACTTCTGCTCTGGGTGTGCTACTTTGCCCTAGAGCTGAAAGGCACAACGTGCAGGCTTCTTTCCAAAGGGCGAGTTGGGCCCCACAGCATCTTGCTTCCAGCTCTTTGGGAAGCTAAGAAACAACTCGCTCTGCACAGTGCTCTTACAGCCTACCGGGAACATGTCTTCCAAAGGCCTGTGAAACGCAGTTTCTTTGCAGGCCTGATCTGGCTGAAGTAGGACTTCTGCTCTGGGTGTGCTACTTTGCCCTAGAGCTGAAAGGCACAACGTGCAGGCTTCTTTCCAAAGGGCGAGTTGGGCCCCACAGCATCTTGCTTCCAGCTCTTTGGGAAGCTAAGAAACAACTCGCTCTGCACAGTGCTCTTACAGCCTACGGGGAGCATCTCTTCCAAAGGCCTGTGAAACGCAGTTTCTTTGCAGGCCTGATCTGGCTGAAGTAGGACTTCTGCTCTGGTTGTGCTACTTTGCCCTAGAGCTGAAAGGCACAACGTGCAGGCTTCTTTCCAAAGGGCGAGTTGGGCCCCACAGCATCTTGCTTCCAGCTCTTTGGGAAGCTAAGAAACAACTCGCTCTGCACAGTGCTCTTGCAGCCTACCGGGAACATCTCTTCCAAAGGCCTGTGAAACGCAGTTTCTTTGCAGGCCTGATCTGGCTGAAGTAGGACTTCTGCTCTGGGTGTGCTACTTTGCCCTAGAGCTGAAAGGCACAACGTGCAGGCTTCTTTCCTAAGGGCGAGTTGGGCCCCACAGCATCTTGCTTCCAGCTCTTTGGGAAGCTAAGAAAAAACTCGCTCTGCACAGTGCTCTTACAGCCTACCGGGAACATCTCTTCCAAAGGCCTGTGAAACGCAGTGTCTTTGCAGGCCTGATCTGGCTGAAGTAGGACTTCTGCTCTGGGCGTGCTACTTTGCCCTAGAGTGGAAAGGCACAACGTGCAGGCTTCTTTCCAAAGGGCGAGTTGGGCCCCACAGCATCTTGCTTCCAGCTCTTTGGGAAGCTAATAAAACAACTCGCTCTGCACACTGCTCTTACAGCCTAGTGGGAACATCTCTTCCAAAGGCATGTGAAACGCAGTTTCTTTGCAGGCCTGATCTGGCTGAAGTAGGACTTCTGCTCTGGGTGTGCTACTTTGCCCTAGAGCTGAAAGGCACAACGTGCAGGCTTCTTTCCAAAGGGCGAGTTGGGCCCCACAGCATCTTGCTTCCAGCTCTTTGGGAAGCTAAGAAACAACTCGCTCTGCACAGTGCTCTTACAGCCTAGTGGGAACATCTCTTCCAAAGGCCTGTGAAACGCAGTTTCTTTGCAGGCCTGATCTGGCTGAAGTAGGACTTCTGCTCTGGGTGTGCTACTTTGCCCTAGAGCTGAAAGGCACAACGTGCAGGCTTCTTTCCAAAGGGCGAGTTGGGCCCCACAGCATCTTGCTTCCAGCTCTTTGGGAAGCTAAGAAACAACTCGCTCTGCACAGTGCTCTTACAGCCTACTGGGAACATCTCTTCCAAAGGCCTGTGAAACGCAGTTTCTTTGCAGGCCTGATCTGGCTGAAGTAGGACTTCTGCTCTGGGTGTGCTACTTTGCCCTAGAGCTGAAAGGCACAACGTGCAGGCTTCTTTCCAAAGGGCGAGTTGGGCCCCACAGCATCTTGCTTCCAGCTCTTTGGGAAGCTAAGAAACAACTCGCTCTGCACAGTGCTCTTACAGCCTACCGGGAACATGTCTTCCAAAGGCCTGTGAAACGCAGTTCCTTTGCAGGCCTGATCTGGCTGAAGTAGGACTTCTGCTCTGGGTGTGCTACTTTGCCCTAGAGCTGAAAGGCACAACGTGCAGGCTTCTTTCCAAAGGGCGAGTTGGGCCCCACAGCATCTTGCTTCCAGCTCTTTGGGAAGCTAAGAAACAACTCGCTCTGCACAGTGCTCTTACAGCCTACCGGGAACATCTCTTCCAAAGGCCAGTGAAACGCAGTTTCTTTGCAGGCCTGATCTGGCTGAAGTAGGACTTCTGCTCTGGGTGTGCTACTTTGCCCTAGAGCTGAAAGGCACAACGTGCAGGCTTCTTTCCAAAGGGCGAGTTGGGCCCCACAGCATCTTGCTTCCAGCTCTTTGGGAAGCTAAGAAACAACTCGCTCTGCACAGTGCTCTTACAGCCTACGGGGAGCATCTCTTCCAAAGGCCTGTGAAACGCAGTTTCTTTGCAGGCCTGATCTGGCTGAAGTAGGACTTCTGCTCTGGGTGTGCTACTTTGCCCTAGAGCTGAAAGGCACAACGTGCAGGCTTCTTTCCAAAGGGCGAGTTGGGCCCCACAGCATCTTGCTTCCAGCTCTTTGGGAAGCTAAGAAACAACTCGCTCTGCACAGTGCTCTTACAGCCTACCGGGAACATGTCTTCCAAAGGCCTGTGAAATGCAGTTCTTTGCAGGCCTGATCTGGCTGAAGTAGGACTTCTGCTCTGGGTGTGCTACTTTGCCCTAGAGCTGAAAGGCACAACGTGCAGGCTTCTTTCCAAAGGGCGAGTTGGGCCCCACAGCATCTTGCTTCCAGCTCTTTGGGAAGCTAAGAAACAACTCGCTCTGCACAGTGCTCTTACAGCCTACCGGGAACATCTCTTCCAAAGGCCTGTGAAACGCAGTTTCTTTGCAGGCCTGATCTGGCTGAAGTAGGACTTCTGCTCTGGGTGTGCTACTTTGCCCTAGAGCTGAAAGGCACAACGAGCAGGCTTCTTTCCAAAGGGCGAGTTGGGCCCCACAGCATCTTGCTTCCAGCTCTTTGGGAAGCTAAGAAACAACTCGCTCTGCACAGTGCTCTTACAGCCTACCGGGAACATGTCTTCCAAAGGCCTGTGAAACGCAGTTTCTTTGCAGGCCTGATCTGGCTGAAGTAGGACTTCTGCTCTGGGTGTGCTACTTTGCCCTAGAGCTGAAAGGCACAACGTGCAGGCTTCTTTCCAAAGGGCGAGTTGGGCCCCACAGCATCTTGCTTCCAGCTCTTTGGGAAGCTAAGAAACAACTCGCTCTGCACAGTGCTCTTACAGCCTACCGGGAACATGTCTTCCAAAGGCCTGTGAAACGCAGTTCCTTTGCAGGCCTGATCTGGCTGAAGTAGGACTTCTGCTCTGGGTGTGCTACTTTGCCCTAGAGCTGAAAGGCACAACGTGCAGGCTTCTTTCCAAAGGGCGAGTTGGGCCCCACAGCATCTTGCTTCCAGCTCTTTGGGAAGCTAAGAAACAACTCGCTCTGCACAGTGCTCTTACAGCCTACCGGGAACATGTCTTGCAAAGGCCTGTGAAACGCAGTTTCTTTGCAGGCCTGATCTGGCTGAAGTAGGACTTCTGCTCTGGGTGTGCTACTTTGCCCTAGAGCTGAAAGGCACAACGTGCAGTCTTCTTTCCAAAGGGCGAGTTGGGCCGCACAGCATCTTGCTTCCAGCTCTTTGGGAAGCTAAGAAACAACTCGCTCTGCACAGTGCTCTTACAGCCTACCGGGAACATGTCTTGCAAAGGCCTGTGAAACGCAGTTTCTTTGCAGGCCTGATCTGGCTGAAGTAGGACTTCTGCTCTGGGTGTGCTACTTTGCCCTAGAGCTGAAAGGCACAACGTGCAGGCTTCTTTCCAAAGGGCGAGTTGGGCCCCACAGCATCTTGCTTCCAGCTCTTTGGGAAGCTAAGAAACAACTCGCTCTGCACAGTGCTCTTACAGCCTACCGGGAACATGTCTTCCAAAGGCCTGTGAAACGCAGTTTCTTTGCAGGCCTGATCTGGCTGAAGTAGGACTTCTGCTCTGGGTGTGCTACTTTGCCCTAGAGCTGAAAGGCACAACGTGCAGGCTTCTTTCCAAAGGTCGAGTTGGGCCCCACAGCATCTTGCTTCCAGCTCTTTGGGAAGCTAAGAAACAACTCGCTCTGCACAGTGCTCTTACAGCCTACCGGGAACATGTCTTCCAAAGGCCTGTGAAACGCAGTTTCTTTGCAGGCCTGATCTGGCTGAAGTAGGACTTCTGCTCTGGGTGTGCTACTTTGCCCTAGAGCTGAAAGGCACAACGTGCAGGCTTCTTTCCTAAGGGCGAGTTGGGCCCCACAGCATCTTGCTTCCAGCTCTTTGGGAAGCTAAGAAACAACTCGCTCTGCACAGTGCTCTTACAGCCTACCGGGAACATCTCTTCCAAAGGCCTGTGAAACGCAGTTTCTTTGCAGGCCTGATCTGGCTGAAGTAGGACTTCTGCTCTGGGTGTGCTACTTTGCCCTAGAGCTGAAAGGCACAACGTGCAGGCTTCTTTCCAAAGGGCGAGTTGGGCCCCACAGCATCTTGCTTCCAGCTCTTTGGGAAGCTAAGAAACAACTCGCTCTGCACAGTGCTCTTACAGCCTACGGGGAGCATCTCTTCCAAAGGCCTGTGAAACGCAGTTCCTTTGCAGGCCTGATCTGGCTGAAGTAGGACTTCTGCTCTGGGTGTGCTACTTTGCCCTAGAGCTGAAAGGCACAACGTGCAGGCTTCTTTCCAAAGGGCGAGTTGGGCCCCACAGCATCTTGCTTCCAGCTCTTTGGGAAGCTAAGAAACAACTCGCTCTGCACAGTGCTCTTACAGCCTACCGGGAACATGTCTTGCAAAGGCCTGTGAAACGCAGTTTCTTTGCAGGCCTGATCTGGCTGAAGTAGGACTTCTGCTCTGGGTGTGCTACTTTGCCCTAGAGCTGAAAGGCACAACGTGCAGTCTTCTTTCCAAAGGGCGAGTTGGGCCCCACAGCATCTTGCTTCCAGCTCTTTGGGAAGCTAAGAAACAACTCGCTCTGCACAGTGCTCTTACAGCCTACCGGGAACATGTCTTCCAAAGGCCTGTGAAACGCAGTTCCTTTGCAGGCCTGATCTGGCTGAAGTAGGACTTCTGCTCTGGGTGTGCTACTTTGCCCTAGAGCTGAAAGGCCACAACGTGCAGGCTTCTTTCCAAAGGGCGAGTTGGGCCCCACAGCATCTTGCTTCCAGCTCTTTGGGAGGCTAAGAAACAACTCGCTCTGCACAGTGCTCTTACAGCCTACCGGGAACATGTCTTGCAAAGGCCTGTGAAACGCAGTTTCTTTGCAGGCCTGATCTGGTTGAAGTAGGACTTCTGCTCTGGGTGTGCTACTTTGCCCTAGAACTGAAAGGCACAACGTGCAGGCTTCTTTCCAAAGGGCGAGTTGGGCCCCACAGCATCTTGCTTCCAGCTCTTTGGGAAGCTAAGAAACAACTCGCTCTGCACAGTGCTCTTACAGCCTACCGGGAACATGTCTTCCAAAGGCCTGTGAAATGCAGTTCTTTGCAGGCCTGATCTGGCTGAAGTAGGACTTCTGCTCTGGGTGTGCTACTTTGCCCTAGAGCTGAAAGGCACAACGTGCAGGCTTCTTTCCAAAGGGCGAGTTGGGCCCCACAGCATCTTGCTTCCAGCTCTTTGGGAAGCTAAGAAACAACTCGCTCTGCACAGTGCTCTTACAGCCTACCGGGAACATCTCTTCCAAAGGCCTGTGAAACGCAGTTTCTTTGCAGGCCTGATCTGGCTGAAGTAGGACTTCTGCTCTGGGTGTGCTACTTTGCCCTAGAGCTGAAAGGCACAACGTGCAGGCTTCTTTCCAAAGGGCGAGTTGGGCCCCACAGCATCTTGCTTCCAGCTCTTTGGGAAGCTAAGAAACAACTCGCTCTGCACAGTGCTCTTACAGCCTACCGGGAACATGTCTTCCAAAGGCCTGTGAAACGCAGTTTCTTTGCAGGCCTGATCTGGCTGAAGTAGGACTTCTGCTCTGGGTGTGCTACTTTGCCCTAGAGCTGAAAGGCACAACGTGCAGGCTTCTTTCCAAAGGGCGAGTTGGGCCCCACAGCATCTTGCTTCCAGCTCTTTGGGAAGCTAAGAAACAACTCGCTCTGCACAGTGCTCTTACAGCCTACCGGGAACATGTCTTCCAAAGGCCTGTGAAACGCAGTTCCTTTGCAGGCCTGATCTGGCTGAAGTAGGACTTCTGCTCTGGGTGTGCTACTTTGCCCTAGAGCTGAAAGGCACAACGTGCAGGCTTCTTTCCAAAGGGCGAGTTGGGCCCCACAGCATCTTGCTTCCAGCTCTTTGGGAAGCTAAGAAACAACTCGCTCTGCACAGTGCTCTTACAGCCTACCGGGAACATGTCTTGCAAAGGCCTGTGAAACGCAGTTTCTTTGCAGGCCTGATCTGCCTGAAGTAGGACTTCTGCTCTGGGTGTGCTACTTTGCCCTAGAGCTGAAAGGCACAACGTGCAGTCTTCTTTCCAAAGGGCGAGTTGGGCCGCACAGCATCTTGCTTCCAGCTCTTTGGGAAGCTAAGAAACAACTCGCTCTGCACAGTGCTCTTACAGCCTACCGGGAACATGTCTTGCAAAGGCCTGTGAAACGCAGTTTCTTTGCAGGCCTGATCTGGCTGAAGTAGGACTTCTGCTCTGGGTGTGCTACTTTGCCCTAGAGCTGAAAGGCACAACGTGCAGGCTTCTTTCCAAAGGGCGAGTTGGGCCCCACAGCATCTTGCTTCCAGCTCTTTGGGAAGCTAAGAAACAACTCGCTCTGCACAGTGCTCTTACAGCCTACCGGGAACATGTCTTCCAAAGGCCTGTGAAACGCAGTTTCTTTGCAGGCCTGATCTGGCTGAAGTAGGACTTCTGCTCTGGGTGTGCTACTTTGCCCTAGAGCTGAAAGGCACAACGTGCAGGCTTCTTTCCAAAGGGCGAGTTGGGCCCCACAGCATCTTGCTTCCAGCTCTTTGGGAAGCTAAGAAACAACTCGCTCTGCACAGTGCTCTTACAGCCTACCGGGAACATGTCTTCCAAAGGCCTGTGAAACGCAGTTTCTTTGCAGGCCTGATCTGGCTGAAGTAGGACTTCTGCTCTGGGTGTGCTACTTTGCCCTAGAGCTGAAAGGCACAACGTGCAGGCTTCTTTCCTAAGGGCGAGTTGGGCCCCACAGCATCTTGCTTCCAGCTCTTTGGGAAGCTAAGAAACAACTCGCTCTGCACAGTGCTCTTACAGCCTACCGGGAACATCTCTTCCAAAGGCCTGTGAAACGCAGTTTCTTTGCAGGCCTGATCTGGCTGAAGTAGGACTTCTGCTCTGGGTGTGCTACTTTGCCCTAGAGCTGAAAGGCACAACGTGCAGGCTTCTTTCCAAAGGGCGAGTTGGGCCCCACAGCATCTTGCTTCCAGCTCTTTGGGAAGCTAAGAAACAACTCGCTCTGCACAGTGCTCTTACAGCCTACGGGGAGCATCTCTTCCAAAGGCCTGTGAAACGCAGTTCCTTTGCAGGCCTGATCTGGCTGAAGTAGGACTTCTGCTCTGGGTGTGCTACTTTGCCCTAGAGCTGAAAGGCACAACGTGCAGGCTTCTTTCCAAAGGGCGAGTTGGGCCCCACAGCATCTTGCTTCCAGCTCTTTGGGAAGCTAAGAAACAACTCGCTCTGCACAGTGCTCTTACAGCCTACCGGGAACATGTCTTGCAAAGGCCTGTGAAACGCAGTTTCTTTGCAGGCCTGATCTGGCTGAAGTAGGACTTCTGCTCTGGGTGTGCTACTTTGCCCTAGAGCTGAAAGGCACAACGTGCAGTCTTCTTTCCAAAGGGCGAGTTGGGCCCCACAGCATCTTGCTTCCAGCTCTTTGGGAAGCTAAGAAACAACTCGCTCTGCACAGTGCTCTTACAGCCTACCGGGAACATGTCTTCCAAAGGCCTGTGAAACGCAGTTCCTTTGCAGGCCTGATCTGGCTGAAGTAGGACTTCTGCTCTGGGTGTGCTACTTTGCCCTAGAGCTGAAAGGCACAACGTGCAGGCTTCTTTCCAAAGGGCGAGTTGGGCCCCACAGCATCTTGCTTCCAGCTCTTTGGGAAGCTAAGAAACAACTCGCTCTGCACACTGCTCTTACAGCCTAGTGGGAACATCTCTTCCAAAGGCCTGTGAAACGCAGTTTCTTTGCAGGCCTGATCTGGCTGAAGTAGGACTTCTGCTCTGGGTGTGCTACTTTGCCCTAGAGCTGAAAGGCACAACGTGCAGGCTTCTTTCCAAAGGGCGAGTTGGGCCCCACAGCATCTTGCTTCCAGCTCTTTGGGAAGCTAAGAAACAACTCGCTCTGCACAGTGCTCTTACAGCCTACCGGGAACATCTCTTCCAAAGGCCTGTGAAACGCAGTTTCTTTGCAGGCCTGATCTGGCTGAAGTAGGACTTCTGCTCTGGGTGTGCTACTTTGCCCTAGAGCTGAAAGGCACAACGTGCAGGCTTCTTTCCAAAGGGCGAGTTGGGCCCCACAGCATCTTGCTTCAGCTCTTTGGGAAGCTAAGAAACAACTCGCTCTGCACAGTGCTCTTACAGCCTACCGGGAACATGTCTTCCAAAGGCCTGTGAAACGCAGTTTCTTTGCAGGCCTGATCTGGCTGAAGTAGGACTTCTGCTCTGGGTGTGCTACTTTGCCCTAGAGCTGAAAGGCACAACGTGCAGGCTTCTTTCCAAAGGGCGAGTTGGGCCCCACAGCATCTTGCTTCCAGCTCTTTGGGAAGCTAAGAAACAACTCGCTCTGCACAGTGCTCTTACAGCCTACCGGGAACATGTCTTCCAAAGGCCTGTGAAACGCAGTTTCTTTGCAGGCCTGATCTGGCTGAAGTAGGACTTCTGCTCTGGGTGTGCTACTTTGCCCTAGAGCTGAAAGGCACAACGTGCAGGCTTCTTTCCAAAGGGCGAGTTGGGCCCCACAGCATCTTGCTTCCAGCTCTTTGGGAAGCTAAGAAACAACTCGCTCTGCACAGTGCTCTTACAGCCTACGGGGAGCATCTCTTCCAAAGGCCTGTGAAACGCAGTTTCTTTGCAGGCCTGATCTGGCTGAAGTAGGACTTCTGCTCTGGTTGTGCTACTTTGCCCTAGAGCTGAAAGGCACAACGTGCAGGCTTCTTTCCAAAGGGCGAGTTGGGCCCCACAGCATCTTGCTTCCAGCTCTTTGGGAAGCTAAGAAACAACTCGCTCTGCACAGTGCTCTTACAGCCTACCGGGAACATCTCTTCCAAAGGCCTGTGAAACGCAGTTTCTTTGCAGGCCTGATCTGGCTGAAGTAGGACTTCTGCTCTGGGTGTGCTACTTTGCCCTAGAGCTGAAAGGCACAACGTGCAGGCTTCTTTCCTAAGGGCGAGTTGGGCCCCACAGCATCTTGCTTCCAGCTCTTTGGGAAGCTAAGAAAAAACTCGCTCTGCACAGTGCTCTTACAGCCTACCGGGAACATCTCTTCCAAAGGCCTGTGAAACGCAGTGTCTTTGCAGGCCTGATCTGGCTGAAGTAGGACTTCTGCTCTGGGCGTGCTACTTTGCCCTAGAGTGGAAAGGCACAACGTGCAGGCTTCTTTCCAAAGGGCGAGTTGGGCCCCACAGCATCTTGCTTCCAGCTCTTTGGGAAGCTAAGAAACAACTCGCTCTGCACAGTGCTCTTACAGCCTACCGGGAACATGTCTTGCAAAGGCCTGTGAAACGCAGTTTCTTTGCAGGCCTGATCTGGCTGAAGTAGGACTTCTGCTCTGGGTGTGCTACTTTGCCCTAGAGCTGAAAGGCACAACGTGCAGGCTTCTTTCCAAAGGGCGAGTTGGGCCCCACAGCATCTTGCTTCCAGCTCTTTGGGAAGCTAAGAAACAACTCGCTCTGCACAGTGCTCTTACAGCCTACCGGGAACATGTCTTCCAAAGGCCTGTGAAACGCAGTTCCTTTGCAGGCCTGATCTGGCTGAAGTAGGACTTCTGCTCTGGGTGTGCTACTTTGCCCTAGAGCTGAAAGGCACAACGTGCAGGCTTCTTTCCAAAGGGCGAGTTGGGCCCCACAGCATCTTGCTTCCAGCTCTTTGGGAAGCTAAGAAACAACTCGCTCTGCACACTGCTCTTACAGCCTAGTGGGAACATCTCTTCCAAAGGCCTGTGAAACGCAGTTTCTTTGCAGGCCTGATCTGGCTGAAGTAGGACTTCTGCTCTGGGTGTGCTACTTTGCCCTAGAGCTGAAAGGCACAACGTGCAGGCTTCTTTCCAAAGGGCGAGTTGGGCCCCACAGCATCTTGCTTCCAGCTCTTTGGGAAGCTAAGAAACAACTCGCTCTGCACAGTGCTCTTACAGCCTACCGGGAACATCTCTTCCAAAGGCCTGTGAAACGCAGTTTCTTTGCAGGCCTGATCTGGCTGAAGTAGGACTTCTGCTCTGGGTGTGCTACTTTGCCCTAGAGCTGAAAGGCACAACGTGCAGGCTTCTTTCCAAAGGGCGAGTTGGGCCCCACAGCATCTTGCTTCCAGCTCTTTGGGAAGCTAAGAAACAACTCGCTCTGCACAGTGCTCTTACAGCCTACCGGGAACATGTCTTCCAAAGGCCTGTGAAACGCAGTTTCTTTGCAGGCCTGATCTGGCTGAAGTAGGACTTCTGCTCTGGGTGTGCTACTTTGCCCTAGAGCTGAAAGGCACAACGTGCAGGCTTCTTTCCAAAGGGCGAGTTGGGCCCCACAGCATCTTGCTTCCAGCTCTTTGGGAAGCTAAGAAACAACTCGCTCTGCACAGTGCTCTTACAGCCTACCGGGAACATGTCTTCCAAAGGCCTGTGAAACGCAGTTTCTTTGCAGGCCTGATCTGGCTGAAGTAGGACTTCTGCTCTGGGTGTGCTACTTTGCCCTAGAGCTGAAAGGCACAACGTGCAGGCTTCTTTCCAAAGGGCGAGTTGGGCCCCACAGCATCTTGCTTCCAGCTCTTTGGGAAGCTAAGAAACAACTCGCTCTGCACAGTGCTCTTACAGCCTACGGGGAGCATCTCTTCCAAAGGCCTGTGAAACGCAGTTTCTTTGCAGGCCTGATCTGGCTGAAGTAGGACTTCTGCTCTGGTTGTGCTACTTTGCCCTAGAGCTGAAAGGCACAACGTGCAGGCTTCTTTCCAAAGGGCGAGTTGGGCCCCACAGCATCTTGCTTCCAGCTCTTTGGGAAGCTAAGAAACAACTCGCTCTGCACAGTGCTCTTACAGCCTACCGGGAACATCTCTTCCAAAGGCCTGTGAAACGCAGTTTCTTTGCAGGCCTGATCTGGCTGAAGTAGGACTTCTGCTCTGGGTGTGCTACTTTGCCCTAGAGCTGAAAGGCACAACGTGCAGGCTTCTTTCCTAAGGGCGAGTTGGGCCCCACAGCATCTTGCTTCCAGCTCTTTGGGAAGCTAAGAAAAAACTCGCTCTGCACAGTGCTCTTACAGCCTACCGGGAACATCTCTTCCAAAGGCCTGTGAAACGCAGTGTCTTTGCAGGCCTGATCTGGCTGAAGTAGGACTTCTGCTCTGGGCGTGCTACTTTGCCCTAGAGTGGAAAGGCACAACGTGCAGGCTTCTTTCCAAAGGGCGAGTTGGGCCCCACAGCATCTTGCTTCCAGCTCTTTGGGAAGCTAAGAAACAACTCGCTCTGCACACTGCTCTTACAGCCTAGTGGGAACATCTCTTCCAAAGGCATGTGAAACGCAGTTTCTTTGCAGGCCTGATCTGGCTGAAGTAGGACTTCTGCTCTGGGTGTGCTACTTTGCCCTAGAGCTGAAAGGCACAACGTGCAGGCTTCTTTCCAAAGGGCGAGTTGGGCCCCACAGCATCTTGCTTCCAGCTCTTTGGGAAGCTAAGAAACAACTCGCTCTGCACAGTGCTCTTACAGCCTAGTGGGAACATCTCTTCCAAAGGCCTGTGAAACGCAGTTTCTTTGCAGGCCTGATCTGGCTGAAGTAGGACTTCTGCTCTGGGTGTGCTACTTTGCCCTAGAGCTGAAAGGCACAACGTGCAGGCTTCTTTCCAAAGGGCGAGTTGGGCCCCACAGCATCTTGCTTCCAGCTCTTTGGGAAGCTAAGAAACAACTCGCTCTGCACAGTGCTCTTACAGCCTACTGGGAACATCTCTTCCAAAGGCCTGTGAAACGCAGTTTCTTTGCAGGCCTGCTCTGGCTGAAGTAGGACTTCTGCTCTGGGTGTGCTACTTTGCCCTAGAGCTGAAAGGCACAACGTGCAGGCTTCTTTCCAAAGGGCGAGTTGGGCCCCACAGCATCTTGCTTCCAGCTCTTTGGGAAGCTAAGAAACAACTCGCTCTGCACAGTGCTCTTACAGCCTACCGGGAACATGTCTTCCAAAGGCCTGTGAAACGCAGTTCCTTTGCAGGCCTGATCTGGCTGAAGTAGGACTTCTGCTCTGAGTGTGCTACTTTGCCCTAGAGCTGAAAGGCACAACGTGCAGGCTTCTTTCCAAAGGGCGAGTTGGGCCCCACAGCATCTTGCTTCCAGCTCTTTGGGAAGCTAAGAAACAACTCGCTCTGCACACTGCTCTTACAGCGTAGTGGGAACATCTCTTCCAAAGGCCTGTGAAACGCAGTTTCTTTGCAGGCCTGATCTGGCTGAAGTAGGACTTCTGCTCTGGGTGTGCTACTTTGCCCTAGAGCTGAAAGGCACAACATGCAGGCTTCTTTCCAAAGGGCGAGTTGGGCCCCACAGCATCTTGCTTCCAGCTCTTTGGGAAGCTAAGAAACAACTCGCTCTGCACAGTGCTCTTACAGCCTACCGGGAACATGTCTTCCAAAGGCCTGTGAAACGCAGTTTCTTTGCAGGCCTGATCTGGCTGAAGTAGGACTTCTGCTCTGGGTGTGCTACTTTGCCCTAGAGCTGAAAGGCACAACGTGCAGGCTTCTTTCCAAAGGGCGAGTTGGGCCCCACAGCATCTTGCTTCCAGCTCTTTGGGAAGCTAAGAAACAACTCGCTCTGCACAGTGCTCTTACAGCCTACCGGGAACATGTCTTCCAAAGGCCTGTGAAACGCAGTTTCTTTGCAGGCCTGATCTGGCTGAAGTAGGACTTCTGCTCTGGGTGTGCTACTTTGCCCTAGAGCTGAAAGGCACAACGTGCAGGCTTCTTTCCAAAGGGCGAGTTGGGCCCCAAAGCATCTTGCTTCCAGCTCTTTGGGAAGCTAAGAAACAACTCGCTCTGCACAGTGCTCTTACAGCCTACCGGGAACATGTCTTGCAAAGGCCTGTGAAACGCACTTTCTTTGCAGGCCTGATCTGGCTGAAGTAGGACTTCTGCTCTGGGTGTGCTACTTTGCCCTAGAGCTGAAAGGCACAACGTGCAGGCTTCTTTCCAAAGGGCGAGTTGGGCCCCACAGCATCTTGCTTCCAGCTCTTTGGGAAGCTAAGAAACAACTCGCTCTGCACAGTGCTCTTACAGCCTACCGGGAACATCTTTTCCAAAGGCCAGTGAAACGCAGTTTCTTTGCATGCCTGATCTGGCTGAAGTAGGACTTCTGCTCTGGGTGTGCTACTTTGCCCTAGAGCTGAAAGGCACAACGTGCAGGCTTATTTCCAAAGGGCGAGTTGGGCCCCACAGCATCTTGCTTCCAGCTCTTTGGGAAGCTAAGAAACAACTCGCTCTGCACAGTGCTCTTACAGCCTACCGGGAACATGTCTTCCAAAGGCCTGTGAAACGCAGTTTCTTTGCAGGCCTGATCTGGCTGAAGTAGGACTTCTGCTCTGGGTGTGCTACTTTGCCCTAGAGCTGAAAGGCACAACGTGCAGGCTTCTTTCCTAAGGGCGAGTTGGGCCCCACAGCATCTTGCTTCCAGCTCTTTGGGAAGCTAAGAAACAACTCGCTCTGCACAGTGCTCTTACAGCCTACCGGGAACATCTCTTCCAAAGGCCTGTGAAACGCAGTTTCTTTGAAGGCCTGATCTGGCTGAAGTAGGACTTCTGCTCTGGGTGTGCTACTTTGCCCTAGAGCTGAAAGGCACAACGTGCAGTCTTCTTTCCAAAGGGCGAGTTGGGCCCCACAGCATCTTGCTTCCAGCTCTTTGGGAAGCTAAGAAACAACTCGCTCTGCACAGTGCTCTTACAGCCTACCGGGAACATGTCTTCCAAAGGCCTGTGAAACGCAGTTCCTTTGCAGGCCTGATCTGGCTGAAGTAGGACTTCTGCTCTGGGTGTGCTACTTTGCCCTAGAGCTGAAAGGCACAACGTGCAGGCTTCTTTCCAAAGGGCGAGTTGGGCCCCACAGCATCTTGCTTCCAGCTCTTTGGGAAGCTAAGAAACAACTCGCTCTGCACACTGCTCTTACAGCCTAGTGGGAACATCTCTTCCAAAGGCCTGTGAAACGCAGTTTCTTTGCAGGCCTGATCTGGCTGAAGTAGGACTTCTGCTCTGGGTGTGCTACTTTGCCCTAGAGCTGAAAGGCACAACGTGCAGGCTTCTTTCCAAAGGGCGAGTTGGGCCCCACAGCATCTTGCTTCCAGCTCTTTGGGAAGCTAAGAAACAACTCGCTCTGCACAGTGCTCTTACAGCCTACCGGGAACATGTCTTGCAAAGGCCTGTGAAACGCAGTTTCTTTGCAGGCCTGATCTGGCTGAAGTAGGACTTCTGCTCTGGGTGTGCTACTTTGCCCTAGAGCTGAAAGGCACAACGTGCAGGCTTCTTTCCAAAGGGCGAGTTGGGCCCCACAGCATCTTGCTTCCAGCTCTTTGGGAAGCTAAGAAACAACTCGCTCTGCACAGTGCTCTTACAGCCTACCGGGAACATGTCTTCCAAAGGCCTGTGAAACGCAGTTTCTTTGCAGGCCTGATCTGGCTGAAGTAGGACTTCTGCTCTGGGTGTGCTACTTTGCCCTAGAGCTGAAAGGCACAACGTGCAGGCTTCTTTCCAAAGGTCGAGTTGGGCCCCACAGCATCTTGCTTCCAGCTCTTTGGGAAGCTAAGAAACAACTCGCTCTGCACAGTGCTCTTACAGCCTACCGGGAACATGTCTTCCAAAGGCCTGTGAAACGCAGTTTCTTTGCAGGCCTGATCTGGCTGAAGTAGGACTTCTGCTCTGGGTGTGCTACTTTGCCCTAGAGCTGAAAGGCACAACGTGCAGGCTTCTTTCCTAAGGGCGAGTTGGGCCCCACAGCATCTTGCTTCCAGCTCTTTGGGAAGCTAAGAAACAACTCGCTCTGCACAGTGCTCTTACAGCCTACCGGGAACATCTCTTCCAAAGGCCTGTGAAACGCAGTTTCTTTGCAGGCCTGATCTGGCTGAAGTAGGACTTCTGCTCTGGGTGTGCTACTTTGCCCTAGAGCTGAAAGGCACAACGTGCAGGCTTCTTTCCAAAGGGCGAGTTGGGCCCCACAGCATCTTGCTTCCAGCTCTTTGGGAAGCTAAGAAACAACTCGCTCTGCACAGTGCTCTTACAGCCTACTGGGAACATCTCTTCCAAAGGCCTGTGAAACGCAGTTTCTTTGCAGGCCTGATCTGGCTGAAGTAGGACTTCTGCTCTGGGTGTGCTACTTTGCCCTAGAGCTGAAAGGCACAACGTGCAGGCTTCTTTCCAAAGGGCGAGTTGGGCCCCACAGCATCTTGCTTCCAGCTCTTTGGGAAGCTAAGAAACAACTCGCTCTGCACAGTGCTCTTACAGCCTACGGGGAGCATCTCTTCCAAAGGCCTGTGAAACGCAGTTCCTTTGCAGGCCTGATCTGGCTGAAGTAGGACTTCTGCTCTGGGTGTGCTACTTTGCCCTAGAGCTGAAAGGCACAACGTGCAGGCTTCTTTCCAAAGGGCGAGTTGGGCCCCACAGCATCTTGCTTCCAGCTCTTTGGGAAGCTAAGAAACAACTCGCTCTGCACAGTGCTCTTACAGCCTACCGGGAACATGTCTTGCAAAGGCCTGTGAAACGCAGTTTCTTTGCAGGCCTGATCTGGCTGAAGTAGGACTTCTGCTCTGGGTGTGCTACTTTGCCCTAGAGCTGAAAGGCACAACGTGCAGTCTTCTTTCCAAAGGGCGAGTTGGGCCCCACAGCATCTTGCTTCCAGCTCTTTGGGAAGCTAAGAAACAACTCGCTCTGCACAGTGCTCTTACAGCCTACCGGGAACATGTCTTCCAAAGGCCTGTGAAACGCAGTTCCTTTGCAGGCCTGATCTGGCTGAAGTAGGACTTCTGCTCTGGGTGTGCTACTTTGCCCTAGAGCTGAAAGGCACAACGTGCAGGCTTCTTTCCAAAGGGCGAGTTGGGCCCCACAGCATCTTGCTTCCAGCTCTTTGGGAAGCTAAGAAACAACTCGCTCTGCACACTGCTCTTACAGCCTAGTGGGAACATCTCTTCCAAAGGCCTGTGAAACGCAGTTTCTTTGCAGGCCTGATCTGGCTGAAGTAGGACTTCTGCTCTGGGTGTGCTACTTTGCCCTAGAGCTGAAAGGCACAACGTGCAGGCTTCTTTCCAAAGGGCGAGTTGGTCCCCACAGCATCTTGCTTCCAGCTCTTTGGGAAGCTAAGAAACAACTCGCTCTGCACAGTGCTCTTACAGCCTACCGGGAACATGTCTTGCAAAGGCCTGTGAAACGCAGTTTCTTTGCAGGCCTGATCTGGCTGAAGTAGGACTTCTGCTCTGGGTGTGCTACTTTGCCCTAGAGCTGAAAGGCACAACGTGCAGGCTTCTTTCCAAAGGGCGAGTTGGGCCCCACAGCATCTTGCTTCCAGCTCTTTGGGAAGCTAAGAAACAACTCGCTCTGCACAGTGCTCTTACAGCCTACCAGGAACATCTCTTCCAAAGGCCTGTGAAACGCAGTTTCTTTGCAGGCCTGATCTGGCTGAAGTAGGACTTCTGCTCTGGGTGTGCTACTTTGCCCTAGAGCTGAAAGGCACAACGTGCAGGCTTCTTTCCAAAGGGCGAGTTGGGCCCCACAGCATCTTGCTTCCAGCTCTTTGGGAAGCTAAGAAACAACTCGCTCTGCACAGTGCTCTTACAGCCTAGCGGGAACATCTCTTCCAAAGGACTGTGAAACGCAGTTTCTTTGCAGGCCTGATCTGGCTGAAGTAGGACTTCTGCTCTGGGTGTGCTACTTTGCCCTAGAGCTGGAAGGCACAACGTGCAGGCTTCTTTCCAAAGGGCGAGTTGGGCCCCACAGCATCTTGCTTCCAGCTCTTTGGGAAGCTAAGAAACAACTCGCTCTGCACAGTGCTCTTACAGCCTACCGGGAACATGTCTTCCAAAGGCCTGTGAAATGCAGTTCTTTGCAGGCCTGATCTGGCTGAAGTAGGACTTCTGCTCTGGGTGTGCTACTTTGCCCTAGAGCTGAAAGGCACAACGTGCAGGCTTCTTTCCAAAGGGCGAGTTGGGCCCCACAGCATCTTGCTTCCAGCTCTTTGGGAAGCTAAGAAACAACTCGCTCTGCACAGTGCTCTTACAGCCTACCGGGAACATGTCTTCCAAAGGCCTGTGAAACGCAGTATCTTTGCAGGCCTGATCTGGCTGAAGTAGGACTTCTGCTCTGGGTGTGCTACTTTGCCCTAGAGCTGAAAGGCACAACGTGCAGGCTTCTTTCCAAAGGGCGAGTTGGGCCCCACAGCATCTTGCTTCCAGCTCTTTGGGAAGCTAAGAAACAACTCGCTCTGCACAGTGCTCTTACAGCCTACCGGGAACATGTCTTGCAAAGGCCTGTGAAACGCAGTTTCTTTGCAGGCCTGATCTGGCTGAAGTAGGACTTCTGCTCTGGGTGTGCTACTTTGCCCTAGAGCTGAAAGGCACAACGTGCAGTCTTCTTTCCAAAGGGCGAGTTGGGCCCCACAGCATCTTGCTTCCAGCTCTTTGGGAAGCTAAGAAACAACTCGCTCTGCACAGTGCTCTTACAGGCTACCGGGAACATGTCTTCCAAAGGCCTGTGAAACGCAGTTCCTTTGCAGGCCTGATCTGGCTGAAGTAGGACTTCTGCTCTGGGTGTGCTACTTTGCCCTAGAGCTGAAAGGCACAACGTGCAGGCTTCTTTCCAAAGGGCGAGTTGGGCCCCACAGCATCTTGCTTCCAGCTCTTTGGGAAGCTAAGAAACAACTCGCTCTGAACAGTGCTCTTACAGCCTACGGGGAGCATCTCTTCCAAAGGCCTGTGAAACGCAGTTTCTTTGCAGGCCTGATCTGGCTGAAGTAGGACTTCTGCTCTGGGTGTGCTACTTTGCCCTAGAGCTGAAAGGCACAACGTGCAGGCTTCTTTCCAAAGGGCGAGTTGGGCCCCACAGTATCTTGCTTCCAGCTCTTTGGGAAGCTAAGAAACAACTCGCTCTGCACAGTGCTCTTACAGCCTACCGGGAACATCTCTTCCAAAGGCCTGTGAAACGCAGTTTCTTTGCAGGCCTGATCTGGCTGAAGTAGGACTTCTGCTCTGGGTGTGCTACTTTGCCCTAGAGCTGAAAGGCACAACGTGCAGGCTTCTTTCCAAAGGGTGAGTTGGGCCCCACAGCATCTTGCTTCCAGCTCTTTGGGAAGCTAAGAAACAACTCGCTCTGCACAGTGCTCTTACAGCCTACCAGGAACATCTCTTCCAAAGGCCTGTGAAACGCAGTTTCTTTGCAGGCCTGATCTGGCTGAAGTAGGACTTCTGCTCTGGGTGTGCTACTTTGCCCTAGAGCTGAAAGGCACAACGTGCAGGCTTCTTTCCAAAGGGCGAGTTGGGCCCCACAGCATCTTGCTTCCAGCTCTTTGGGAAGCTAAGAAACAACTCGCTCTGCACAGTGCTCTTACAGCCTACCGGGAACATGTCTTCCAAAGGCCTGTGAAACGCAGTTTCTTTGCAGGCCTGATCTGGCTCAAGTAGGACTTCTGCTCTGGGTGTGCTACTTTGCCCTAGAGCTGAAAGGCACAACGTGCAGGCTTCTTTCCAAAGGGCGAGTTGGCCCCCACAGCATCTTGCTTCCAGCTCTTTGGGAAGCTAAGAAACAACTCGCTCTGCACAGTGCTCTTACAGCCTACCGGGAACATGTCTTCCAAAGGCCTGTGAAACGCAGTTCCTTTGCAGGCCTGACCTGGCTGAAGTAGGACTTCTGCTCTGGGTGTGCTACATTTCCCTAGAGCTGAAAGGCACAACGTGCAGGCTTCTTTCCAAAGGGCGAGTTGGGCCCCACAGCATCTTGCTTCCAGCTCTTTGGGAAGCTAAGAAACAACTCGCTCTGCACAGTGCTCTTACAGCCTACCGGGAACATCTCTTCCAAAGGCCAGTGAAACGCAGTTTCTTTGCAGGCCTGATCTGGCTGAAGTAGGACTTCTGCTCTGGGTGTGCTACTTTGCCCTAGAGCTGAAAGGCACAACGTGCAGGCTTCTTTCCAAAGGGCGAATTGGGCCCCACAGCATCTTGCTTCCAGCTCTTTGGGAAGCTAAGAAACAACTCGCTCTGCACAGTGCTCTTACAGCCTACGGGGAGCATCTCTTCCAAAGGCCTGTGAAACGCAGTTTCTTTGCAGGCCTGATCTGGCTGAAGTAGGACTTCTGCTCTGGGTGTGCTACTTTGCCCTAGAGCTGAAAGGCACAACGTGCAGGCTTCTTTCCAAAGGGCGAGTTGGCCCCCACAGCATCTTGCTTCCAGCTCTTTGGGAAGCTAAGAAACAACTCGCTCTGCACAGTGCTCTTACAGCCTACCGGGAACATGTCTTCCAAAGGCCTGTGAAACGCAGTTTCTTTGCAGGCCTGATCTGGCTGAAGTAGGACTTCTGCTCTGGGTGTGCTACTTTGCCCTAGAGCTGAAAGGCACAACGTGCAGGCTTCTTTCCAAAGGGCGAGTTGGGCCCCACAGCATCTTGCTTCCAGCTCTTTGGGAAGCTAAGAAACAACTCGCTCTGCACAGTGCTCTTACAGCCTAGCGGGAACGTCTCTTCCAAAGGACTGTGAAACGCAGTTTCTTTGCAGGCCTGATCTGGCTGAAGTAGGACTTCTGCTCTGGGTGTGCTACTTTGCCCTAGAGCTGGAAGGCACAACGTGCAGGCTTCTTTCCAAAGGGCGAGTTGGGCCCCACAGCATCTTGCTTCCAGCTCTTTGGGAAGCTAAGAAACAACTCGCTCTGCACAGTGCTCTTACAGCCTACCGGGAACATGTCTTCCAAAGGCCTGTGAAATGCAGTTCTTTGCAGGCCTGATCTGGCTGAAGTAGGACTTCTGCTCTGGGTGTGCTACTTTGCCCTAGAGCTGAAAGGCACAACGTGCAGGCTTCTTTCCAAAGGGCGAGTTGGGCCCCACAGCATCTTGCTTCCAGCTCTTTGGGAAGCTAAGAAACAACTCGCTCTGCACAGTGCTCTTACAGCCTACCGGGAACATGTCTTCCAAAGGCCTGTGAAACGCAGTATCTTTGCAGGCCTGATCTGGCTGAAGTAGGACTTCTGCTCTGGGTGTGCTACTTTGCCCTAGAGCTGAAAGGCACAACGTGCAGGCTTCTTTCCAAAGGGCGAGTTGGGCCCCACAGCATCTTGCTTCCAGCTCTTTGGGAAGCTAAGAAACAACTCGCTCTGCACAGTGCTCTTACAGCCTACCGGGAACATGTCTTGCAAAGGCCTGTGAAACGCAGTTTCTTTGCAGGCCTGATCTGGCTGAAGTAGGACTTCTGCTCTGGGTGTGCTACTTTGCCCTAGAGCTGAAAGGCACAACGTGCAGTCTTCTTTCCAAAGGGCGAGTTGGGCCCCACAGCATCTTGCTTCCAGCTCTTTGGGAAGCTAAGAAACAACTCGCTCTGCACAGTGCTCTTACAGGCTACCGGGAACATGTCTTCCAAAGGCCTGTGAAACGCAGTTCCTTTGCAGGCCTGATCTGGCTGAAGTAGGACTTCTGCTCTGGGTGTGCTACTTTGCCCTAGAGCTGAAAGGCACAACGTGCAGGCTTCTTTCCAAAGGGCGAGTTGGGCCCCACAGCATCTTGCTTCCAGCTCTTTGGGAAGCTAAGAAACAACTCGCTCTGAACAGTGCTCTTACAGCCTACGGGGAGCATCTCTTCCAAAGGCCTGTGAAACGCAGTTTCTTTGCAGGCCTGATCTGGCTGAAGTAGGACTTCTGCTCTGGGTGTGCTACTTTGCCCTAGAGCTGAAAGGCACAACGTGCAGGCTTCTTTCCAAAGGGCGAGTTGGGCCCCACAGTATCTTGCTTCCAGCTCTTTGGGAAGCTAAGAAACAACTCGCTCTGCACAGTGCTCTTACAGTCTACCGGGAACATCTCTTCCAAAGGCCTGTGAAACGCAGTTTCTTTGCAGGCCTGATCTGGCTGAAGTAGGACTTCTGCTCTGGGTGTGCTACTTTGCCCTAGAGCTGAAAGGCACAACGTGCAGGCTTCTTTCCAAAGGGCGAATTGGGCCCCACAGCATCTTGCTTCCAGCTCTTTGGGAAGCTAAGAAACAACTCGCTCTGCACAGTGCTCTTACAGCCTACGGGGAGCATCTCTTCCAAAGGCCTGTGAAACGCAGTTTCTTTGCAGGCCTGATCTGGCTGAAGTAGGACTTCTGCTCTGGGTGTGCTACTTTGCCCTAGAGCTGAAAGGCACAACGTGCAGGCTTCTTTCCAAAGGGCGAGTTGGGCCCCACAGCATCTTGCTTCCAGCTCTTTGGGAAGCTAAGAAACAACTCGCTCTGCACACTGCTCTTACAGCCTAGTGGGAACATCTCTTCCAAAGGCATGTGAAACGCAGTTTCTTTGCAGGCCTGATCTGGCTGAAGTAGGACTTCTGCTCTGGGTGTGCTACTTTGCCCTAGAGCTGAAAGGCACAACGTGCAGGCTTCTTTCCAAAGGGCGAGTTGGGCCCCACAGCATCTTGCTTCCAGCTCTTTGGGAAGCTAAGAAACAACTCGCTCTGCACACTGCTCTTACAGCGTAGTGGGAACATCTCTTCCAAAGGCCTGTGAAACGCAGTTTCTTTGCATGCCTGATCTGGCTGAAGTAGGACTTCTGCTCTGGGTGTGCTACTTTGCCCTAGAGCTGAAAGGCACAACGTGCAGGCTTCTTTCCAAAGGGCGAGTTGGGCCCCACAGCATCTTGCTTCCAGCTCTTTGGGAAGCTAAGAAACAACTCGCTCTGCACAGTGCTCTTACAGCCTACCGGGAACATGTCTTCCAAAGGCCTGTGAAACGCAGTTTCTTTGCAGGCCTGATCTGGCTGAAGTAGGACTTCTGCTCTGGGTGTGCTACTTTGCCCTAGAGCTGAAAGGCACAACGTGCAGGCTTCTTTCCAAAGGGCGAGTTGGGCCCCACAGCATCTTGCTTCCAGCTCTTTGGGAAGCTAAGAAACAACTCGCTCTGCACAGTGCTCTTACAGCCTAGCGGGAACATCTCTTCCAAAGGACTGTGAAACGCAGTTTCTTTGCAGGCCTGATCTGGCTGAAGTAGGACTTCTGCTCTGGGTGTGCTACTTTGCCCTAGAGCTGGAAGGCACAACGTGCAGGCTTCTTTCCAAAGGGCGAGTTGGGCCCCACAGCATCTTGCTTCCAGCTCTTTGGGAAGCTAAGAAACAACTCGCTCTGCACAGTGCTCTTACAGCCTACCGGGAACATCTCTTCCAAAGGCCTGTGAAATGCAGTTCTTTGCAGGCCTGATCTGGCTGAAGTAGGACTTCTGCTCTGGGTGTGCTACTTTGCCCTAGAGCTGAAAGGCACAACGTGCAGGCTTCTTTCCAAAGGGCGAGTTGGGCCCCACAGCATCTTGCTTCCAGCTCTTTGGGAAGCTAAGAAACAACTCGCTCTGCACAGTGCTCTTACAGCCTACCGGGAACATGTCTTCCAAAGGCCTGTGAAACGCAGTATCTTTGCAGGCCTGATCTGGCTGAAGTAGGACTTCTGCTCTGGGTGTGCTACTTTGCCCTAGAGCTGAAAGGCACAACGTGCAGGCTTCTTTCCAAAGGGCGAGTTGGGCCCCACAGCATCTTGCTTCCAGCTCTTTGGGAAGCTAAGAAACAACTCGCTCTGCACAGTGCTCTTACAGCCTACCGGGAACATGTCTTGCAAAGGCCTGTGAAACGCAGTTTCTTTGCAGGCCTGATCTGGCTGAAGTAGGACTTCTGCTCTGGGTGTGCTACTTTGCCCTAGAGCTGAAAGGCACAACGTGCAGTCTTCTTTCCAAAGGGCGAGTTGGGCCCCACAGCATCTTGCTTCCAGCTCTTTGGGAAGCTAAGAAACAACTCGCTCTGCACAGTGCTCTTACAGGCTACCGGGAACATGTCTTCCAAAGGCCTGTGAAACGCAGTTCCTTTGCAGGCCTGATCTGGCTGAAGTAGGACTTCTGCTCTGGGTGTGCTACTTTGCCCTAGAGCTGAAAGGCACAACGTGCAGGCTTCTTTCCAAAGGGCGAGTTGGGCCCCACAGCATCTTGCTTCCAGCTCTTTGGGAAGCTAAGAAACAACTCGCTCTGAACAGTGCTCTTACAGCCTACGGGGAGCATCTCTTCCAAAGGCCTGTGAAACGCAGTTTCTTTGCAGGCCTGATCTGGCTGAAGTAGGACTTCTGCTCTGGGTGTGCTACTTTGCCCTAGAGCTGAAAGGCACAACGTGCAGGCTTCTTTCCAAAGGGCGAGTTGGGCCCCACAGTATCTTGCTTCCAGCTCTTTGGGAAGCTAAGAAACAACTCGCTCTGCACAGTGCTCTTACAGTCTACCGGGAACATCTCTTCCAAAGGCCTGTGAAACGCAGTTTCTTTGCAGGCCTGATCTGGCTGAAGTAGGACTTCTGCTCTGGGTGTGCTACTTTGCCCTAGAGCTGAAAGGCACAACGTGCAGGCTTCTTTCCAAAGGGTGAGTTGGGCCCCACAGCATCTTGCTTCCAGCTCTTTGGGAAGCTAAGAAACAACTCGCTCTGCACAGTGCTCTTACAGCCTAGTGGGAACATCTCTTCCAAAGGCCTGTGAAACGCAGTTTCTTTGCAGGCCTGATCTGGCTGAAGTCGGACTTCTGCTCTGGGTGTGCTACTTTGCCCTAGAGCTGAAAGGCACAACGTGCAGGCTTCTTTCCAAAGGGCGAGTTGGGCCCCACAGCATCTTGCTTCCAGCTCTTTGGGAAGCTAAGAAACAACTCGCTCTGCACAGTGCTCTTACAGCCTACCGGGAACATCTCTTCCAAAGGCCTGTGAAACGCAGTTTCTTTGCAGGCCTGATCTGGCTGAAGTAGGACTTCTGCTCTGGGTGTGCTACTTTGCCCTAGAGCTGAAAGGCACAACGTGCAGGCTTCTTTCCAAAGGGCGAGTTGGCCCCCACAGCATCTTGCTTCCAGCTCTTTGGGAAGCTAAGAAATAACTCGCTCTGCACAGTGCTCTTACAGCCTACCAGGAACATCTTTTCCAAAGGCCAGTGAAACGCAGTTTCTTTGCAGGCGTGATCTGGCTGAAGTAGGACTTCTGCTCTGGGTGTGCTACTTTGCCCTAGAGCTGAAAGGCACAACGTGCAGGCTTCTTTCCAAAGGGCGAGTTGGGCCCCACAGCATCTTGCTTCCAGCTCTTTGGGAAGCTAAGAAACAACTCGCTCTGCACAGTGCTCTTACAGCCTACCGGGAACATCTCTTCCAAAGGCCTGTGAAACGCAGTTTCTTTGCAGGCCTGATCTGGCTGAAGTAGGACTTCTGCTCTGGGTGTGCTACTTTGCCCTAGAGCTGAAAGGCACAACGTGCAGGCTTCTTTCCAAAGGGCGAGTTGGGCCCCACAGCATCTTGCTTCCAGCTCTTTGGGAAGCTAAGAAACAACTCGCTCTGCACAGTGCTCTTACAGCCTACGGGGAGCATCTCTTCCAAAGGCCTGTGAAACGCAGTTTCTTTGCAGGCCTGATCTGGCTGAAGTAGGACTTCTGCTCTGGGTGTGCTACTTTGCCCTAGAGCTGAAAGGCACAACGTGCAGGCTTCTTTCCAAAGGGCGAGTTGGGCCCCACAGCATCTTGCTTCCAGCTCTTTGGGAAGCTAAGAAACAACTCGCTCTGCACAGTGCTCTTACAGCCTACCGGGAACATCTCTTCCAAAGGCCTGTGAAACGCAGTTTCTTTGTAGGCCTGATCTGGCTGAAGTAGGACTTCTGCTCTGGGTGTGCTACTTTGCCCTAGAGCTGAAAGGCACAACGTGCAGGCTTCTTTCCAAAGGGCGAGTTGGGCCCCACAGCATCTTGCTTCCAGCTCTTTGGGAAGCTAAGAAACAACTCGCTCTGCACAGTGCTCTTACAGCCTACCGGGAACATGTCTTGCAAAGGCCTGTGAAACGCAGTTTCTTTTCAGGCCTGATCTGGCTGAAGTAGGACTTCTGCTCTGGGTGTGCTACTTTGCCCTAGAGCTGAAAGGCACAACGTGCAGGCTTCTTTCCAAAGGGCGAGTTGGGCCCCACAGCATCTTGCTTCCAGCTCTTTGGGAAGCTAAGAAACAACTCGCTCTGCACAGTGCTCTTACAGCCTACCGGGAACATGTCTTCCAAAGGCCTGTGAAACGCAGTTTCTTTGCAGGCCTGATCTGGCTCAAGTAGGACTTCTGCTCTGGGTGTGCTACTTTGCCCTAGAGCTGAAAGGCACAACGTGCAGGCTTCTTTCCAAAGGGCGAGTTGGCCCCCACAGCATCTTGCTTCCAGCTCTTTGGGAAGCTAAGAAACAACTCGCTCTGCACAGTGCTCTTACAGCCTACCGGGAACATGTCTTCCAAAGGCCTGTGAAACGCAGTTCCTTTGCAGGCCTGACCTGGCTGAAGTAGGACTTCTGCTCTGGGTGTGCTACATTTCCCTAGAGCTGAAAGGCACAACGTGCAGGCTTCTTTCCAAAGGGCGAGTTGGGCCCCACAGCATCTTGCTTCCAGCTCTTTGGGAAGCTAAGAAACAACTCGCTCTGCACAGTGCTCTTACAGCCTACCGGGAACATCTCTTCCAAAGGCCAGTGAAACGCAGTTTCTTTGCAGGCCTGATCTGGCTGAAGTAGGACTTCTGCTCTGGGTGTGCTACTTTGCCCTAGAGCTGAAAGGCACAACGTGCAGGCTTCTTTCCAAAGGGCGAATTGGGCCCCACAGCATCTTGCTTCCAGCTCTTTGGGAAGCTAAGAAACAACTCGCTCTGCACAGTGCTCTTACAGCCTACGGGGAGCATCTCTTCCAAAGGCCTGTGAAACGCAGTTTCTTTGCAGGCCTGATCTGGCTGAAGTAGGACTTCTGCTCTGGGTGTGCTACTTTGCCCTAGAGCTGAAAGGCACAACGTGCAGGCTTCTTTCCAAAGGGCGAGTTGGGCCCCACAGCATCTTGCTTCCAGCTCTTTGGGAAGCTAAGAAACAACTCGCTCTGCACACTGCTCTTACAGCCTAGTGGGAACATCTCTTCCAAAGGCGTGTGAAACGCAGTTTCTTTGCAGGCCTGATCTGGCTGAAGTAGGACTTCTGCTCTGGGTGTGCTACTTTGCCCTAGAGCTGAAAGGCACAACGTGCAGGCTTCTTTCCAAAGGGCGAGTTGGGCCCCACAGCATCTTGCTTCCAGCTCTTTGGGAAGCTAAGAAACAACTCGCTCTGCACACTGCTCTTACAGCGTAGTGGGAACATCTCTTCCAAAGGCCTGTGAAACGCAGTTTCTTTGCAGGCCTGATCTGGCTGAAGTAGGACTTCTGCTCTGGGTGTGCTACTTTGCCCTAGAGCTGAAAGGCACAACGTGCAGGCTTCTTTCCAAAGGGCGAGTTGGGCCCCACAGCATCTTGCTTCCAGCTCTTTGGGAAGCTAAGAAACAACTCGCTCTGCACAGTGCTCTTACAGCCTACCGGGAACATCTCTTCCAAAGGCCTGTGAAACGCAGTTTCTTTGCAGGCCTGATCTGGCTGAAGTAGGACTTCTGCTCTGGGTGTGCTACTTTGCCCTAGAGCTGAAAGGCACAACGTGCAGGCTTCTTTCCAAAGGGCGAGTTGGGCCCCAAAGCATCTTGCTTCCAGCTCTTTGGGAAGCTAAGAAACAACTCGCTCTGCACAGTGCTCTTACAGCCTACCGGGAACATGTCTTGCAAAGGCCTGTGAAACGCACTTTCTTTGCAGGCCTGATCTGGCTGAAGTAGGACTTCTGCTCTGGGTGTGCTACTTTGCCCTAGAGCTGAAAGGCACAACGTGCAGGCTTCTTTCCAAAGGGCGAGTTGGGCCCCACAGCATCTTGCTTCCAGCTCTTTGGGAAGCTAAGAAACAACTCGCTCTGCACAGTGCTCTTACAGCCTACCGGGAACATCTCTTCCAAAGGCCTGTGAAACGCAGTTTCTTTGCAGGCCTGATCTGGCTGAAGTAGGACTTCTGCTCTGGGTGTGCTACTTTGCCCTAGAGCTGAAAGGCACAACGTGCAGGCTTCTTTCCAAAGGGCGAGTTGGGCCCCACAGCATCTTGCTTCCAGCTCTTTGGGAAGCTAAGAAACAACTCGCTCTGCACAGTGCTCTTACAGCCTACGGGGAGCATCTCTTCCAAAGGCCTGTGAAACGCAGTTTCTTTGCAGGCCTGATCTGGCTTAAGTAGGACTTCTGCTCTGGGTGTGCTACTTTGCCCTAGAGCTGAAAGGCACAACGTGCAGGCTTCTTTCCAAAGGGCGAGTTGGGCCCCACAGCATCTTGCTTCCAGCTCTTTGGGAAGCTAAGAAACAACTCGCTCTGCACAGTGCTCTTACAGCCTACCGGGAACATCTCTTCCAAAGGCCTGTGAAACGCAGTTTCTTTGTAGGCCTGATCTGGCTGAAGTAGGACTTCTGCTCTGGGTGTGCTACTTTGCCCTAGAGCTGAAAGGCACAACGTGCAGGCTTCATTCCAAAGGGTGAGTTGGGCCCCACAGCATCTTGCTTCCAGCTCTTTGGGAAGCTAAGAAACAACTCGCTCTGCACAGTGCTCTTACAGCCTACCGGGAACATGTCTTCCAAAGGCCTGTGAAACGCAGTTTCTTTGCAGTCCTGATCTGGCTGAAGTAGGACTTCTGCTCTGGGTGTGCTACTTTGCCCTAGAGCTGAAAGGCACAACGTGCAGGCTTCTTTCCAAAGGGCGAGTTGGGCCCCACAGCATCTTGCTTCCAGCTCTTTGGGAAGCTAAGAAACAACTCGCTCTGCACAGTGCTCTTACAGCCTACCGGGAACATGTCTTGCAAAGGCCTGTGAAACGCAGTTTCTTTGCAGGCCTGATCTGGCTGAAGTAGGACTTCTGCTCTGGGTGTGCTACTTTGCCCTAGAACTGAAAGGCACAACGTGCAGGCTTCTTTCCAAAGGGCGAGTTGGGCCCCACAGCATCTTGCTTCCAGCTCTTTGGGAAGCTAAGAAACAACTCGCTCTGCACAGTGCTCTTACAGCCTACCGGGAACATGTCTTCCAAAGGCCTGTGAAACGCAGTTTCTTTGCAGGCCTGATCTGGCTCAAGTAGGACTTCTGCTCTGGGTGTGCTACTTTGCCCTAGAGCTGAAAGGCACAACGTGCAGGCTTCTTTCCAAAGGGCGAGTTGGCCCCCACAGCATCTTGCTTCCAGCTCTTTGGGAAGCTAAGAAACAACTCGCTCTGCACAGTGCTCTTACAGCCTACAGGGAACATGTCTTCCAAAGGCCTGTGAAACGCAGTTCCTTTGCAGGCCTGATCTGGCTGAAGTAGGACTTCTGCTCTGGGTGTGCTACATTTCCCTAGAGCTGAAAGGCACAACGTGCAGGCTTCTTTCCAAAGGGCGAGTTGGGCCCCACAGCATCTTGCTTCCAGCTCTTTGGGAAGCTAAGAAACAACTCGCTCTGCACAGTGCTCTTACAGCCTACCGGGAACATCTCTTCCAAAGGCCAGTGAAACGCAGTTTCTTTGCAGGCCTGATCTGGCTGAAGTAGGACTTCTGCTCTGGGTGTGCTACTTTGCCCTAGAGCTGAAAGGCACAACGTGCAGGCTTCTTTCCAAAGGGCGAATTGGGCCCCACAGCATCTTGCTTCCAGCTCTTTGGGAAGCTAAGAAACAACTCGCTCTGCACAGTGCTCTTACAGCCTACGGGGAGCATCTCTTCCAAAGGCCTGTGAAACGCAGTTTCTTTGCAGGCCTGATCTGGCTGAAGTAGGACTTCTGCTCTGGGTGTGCTACTTTGCCCTAGAGCTGAAAGGCACAACGTGCAGGCTTCTTTCCAAAGGGCGAGTTGGGCCCCACAGCATCTTGCTTCCAGCTCTTTGGGAAGCTAAGAAACAACTCGCTCTGCACACTGCTCTTACAGGCTAGTGGGAACATCTCTTCCAAAGGCATGTGAAACGCAGTTTCTTTGCAGGCCTGATCTGGCTGAAGTAGGACTTCTGCTCTGGGTGTGCTACTTTGCCCTAGAGCTGAAAGGCACAACGTGCAGGCTTCTTTCCAAAGGGCGAGTTGGGCCCCACAGCATCTTGCTTCCAGCTCTTTGGGAAGCTAAGAAACAACTCGCTCTGCACAGTGCTCTTACAGCCTACCGGGAACATCTCTTCCAAAGGCCTGTGAAACGCAGTTTCTTTGCAGGCCTGATCTGGCTGAAGTAGGACTTCTGCTCTGGGTGTGCTACTTTGCCCTAGAGCTGAAAGGCACAACGTGCAGGCTTCTTTCCAAAGGGCGAGTTGGGCCCCACAGCATCTTGCTTCCATCTCTTTGGGAAGCTAAGAAACAACTCGCTCTGCACAGTGCTCTTACAGCCTACCGGGAACATGTCTTCCAAAGGCCTGTGAAACGCAGTTTCTTTGCAGGCCTGATCTGGCTGAAGTAGGACTTCTGCTCTGGGTGTGCTACTTTGCCCTAGAGCTGAAAGGCACAACGTGCAGGCTTCTTTCCAAAGGGCGAGTTGGGCCCCACAGCATCTTGCTTCCAGCTCTTTGGGAAGCTAAGAAACAACTCGCTCTGCACAGTGCTCTTACAGCCTACCGGGAACATCTCTTCCAAAGGCCTGTGAAACGCAGTTTCTTTGCAGGCCTGATCTGGCTGAAGTAGGACTTCTGCTCTGGGTGTGCTACTTTGCCCTAGAGCTGAAAGGCACAACGTGCAGGCTTCTTTCCAAAGGGCGAGTTGGGCCCCAAAGCATCTTGCTTCCAGCTCTTTGGGAAGCTAAGAAACAACTCGCTCTGCACAGTGCTCTTACAGCCTACCGGGAACATGTCTTGCAAAGGCCTGTGAAACGCACTTTCTTTGCAGGCCTGATCTGGCTGAAGTAGGACTTCTGCTCTGGGTGTGCTACTTTGCCCTAGAGCTGAAAGGCACAACGTGCAGGCTTCTTTCCAAAGGGCGAGTTGGGCCCCACAGCATCTTGCTTCCAGCTCTTTGGGAAGCTAAGAAACAACTCGCTCTGCACAGTGCTCTTACAGCCTACCGGGAACATCTTTTCCAAAGGCCAGTGAAACGCAGTTTCTTTGCATGCCTGATCTGGCTGAAGTAGGACTTCTGCTCTGGGTGTGCTACTTTGCCCTAGAGCTGAAAGGCACAACGTGCAGGCTTATTTCCAAAGGGCGAGTTGGGCCCCACAGCATCTTGCTTCCAGCTCTTTGGGAAGCTATGAAACAACTCGCTCTGCACAGTGCTCTTACAGCCTACCGGGAACATCTCTTCCAAAGGCCAGTGAAACGCAGTTTCTTTGCAGGCCTGATCTGGCTGAAGTAGGACTTCTGCTCTGGGTGTGCTACTTTGCCCTAGAGCTGAAAGGCACAACGTGCAGGCTTCTTTCCAAAGGGCGAGTTGGGCCCCACAGCATCTTGCTTCCAGCTCTTTGGGAAGCTAAGAAACAACTCGCTCTGCACAGTGCTCTTACAGCCTACGGGGAGCATCTCTTCCAAAGGCCTGTGAAACGCAGTTTCTTTGCAGGCCTGATCTGGCTGAAGTAGGACTTCTGCTCTGGGTGTGCTACTTTGCCCTAGAGCTGAAAGGCACAACGTGCAGGCTTCTTTCCAAAGGGCGAGTTGGGCCCCACAGCATCTTGCTTCCAGCTCTTTGGGAAGCTAAGAAACAACTCGCTCTGCACAGTGCTCTTACAGCCTACCGGGAACATGTCTTCCAAAGGCCTGTGAAACGCAGTTTCTTTGCAGGCCTGATCTGGCTGAAGTAGGACTTCTGCTCTGGGTGTGCTACTTTGCCCTAGAGCTGAAAGGCACAACGTGCAGGCTTCTTTCCTAAGGGCGAGTTGGGCCCCACAGCATCTTGCTTCCAGCTCTTTGGGAAGCTAAGAAACAACTCGCTCTGCACAGTGCTCTTACAGCCTACTGGGAACATCTCTTCCAAAGGCCTGTGAAACGCAGTTTCTTTGCAGGCCTGATCTGGCTGAAGTAGGACTTCTGCTCTGGGTGTGCTACTTTGCCCTAGAGCTGAAAGGCACAACGTGCAGGCTTCTTTCCAAAGGGCGAGTTGGGCCCCACAGCATCTTGCTTCCAGCTCTTTAGGAAGCTAAGAAACAACTCGCTCTGCACAGTGCTCTTACAGCCTACCGGGAACATGTCTTCCAAAGGCCTGTGAAGCGCAGTTTCTTTGCAGGCCTGATCTGGCTGAAGTAGGACTTCTGCTCTGGGTGTGCTACTTTGCCCTAGAGCTGAAAGGCACAACGTGCAGGCTTCTTTCCAAAGGGCGAGTTGGGCCCCACAGCATCTTGCTTCCAGCTCTTTGGGAAGCTAAGAAACAACTCGCTCTGCACAGTGCTCTTACAGCCTAGTGGGAACATCTCTTCCAAAGGCCTGTGAAACGCAGTTTCTTTGCAGGCCTGATCTGGCTGAAGTAGGACTTCTGCTCTGGGTGTGCTACTTTGCCCTAGAGCTGAAAGGCACAACGTGCAGGCTTCTTTCCAAAGGGCGAGTTGGGCCCCACAGCATCTTGCTTCCAGCTCTTTGGGAAGCTAAGAAACAACTCGCTCTGCACAGTGCTCTTACAGCCTACCGGGAACATCTTTTCCAAAGGCCAGTGAAACGCAGTTTCTTTGCAGGCCTGATCTGGCTGAAGTAGGACTTCTGCTCTGGGTGTGCTACTTTGCCCTAGAGCTGAAAGGCCACAACGTGCAGGCTTCTTTCCAAAGGGCGAGTTGGGCCCCACAGCATCTTGCTTCCAGCTCTTTGGGAGGCTAAGAAACAACTCGCTCTGCACAGTGCTCTTACAGCCTACCGGGAACATGTCTTGCAAAGGCCTGTGAAACGCAGTTTCTTTGCAGGCCTGATCTGGTTGAAGTAGGACTTCTGCTCTGGGTGTGCTACTTTGCCCTAGAACTGAAAGGCACAACGTGCAGGCTTCTTTCCAAAGGGCGAGTTGGGCCCCACAGCATCTTGCTTCCAGCTCTTTGGGAAGCTAAGAAACAACTCGCTCTGCACAGTGCTCTTACAGCCTACCGGGAACATGTCTTCCAAAGGCCTGTGAAATGCAGTTCTTTGCAGGCCTGATCTGGCTGAAGTAGGACTTCTGCTCTGGGTGTGCTACTTTGCCCTAGAGCTGAAAGGCACAACGTGCAGGCTTCTTTCCAAAGGGCGAGTTGGGCCCCACAGCATCTTGCTTCCAGCTCTTTGGGAAGCTAAGAAACAACTCGCTCTGCACAGTGCTCTTACAGCCTACCGGGAACATCTCTTCCAAAGGCCAGTGAAACGCAGTTTCTTTGCAGGCCTGATCTGGCTGAAGTAGGACTTCTGCTCTGGGTGTGCTACTTTGCCCTAGAGCTGAAAGGCACAACGTGCAGGCTTCTTTCCAAAGGGCGAATTGGGCCCCACAGCATCTTGCTTCCAGCTCTTTGGGAAGCTAAGAAACAACTCGCTCTGCACAGTGCTCTTACAGCCTACGGGGAGCATCTCTTCCAAAGGCCTGTGAAACGCAGTTTCTTTGCAGGCCTGATCTGGCTGAAGTAGGACTTCTGCTCTGGGTGTGCTACTTTGCCCTAGAGCTGAAAGGCACAACGTGCAGGCTTCTTTCCAAAGGGCGAGTTGGGCCCCACAGCATCTTGCTTCCAGCTCTTTGGGAAGCTAAGAAACAACTCGCTCTGCACACTGCTCTTACAGCCTAGTGGGAACATCTCTTCCAAAGGCATGTGAAACGCAGTTTCTTTGCAGTCCTGATCTGGCTGAAGTAGGACTTCTGCTCTGGGTGTGCTACTTTGCCCTAGAGCTGAAAGGCACAACGTGCAGGCTTCTTTCCAAAGGGCGAGTTGTGCCCCACAGCATCTTGCTTCCAGCTCTTTGGGAAGCTAAGAAACAACTCGCTCTGCACAGTGCTCTTACAGCCTACCGGGAACATGTCTTGCAAAGGCCTGTGAAACGCAGTTTCTTTGCAGGCCTGATCTGGCTGAAGTAGGACTTCTGCTCTGGGTGTGCTACTTTGCCCTAGAACTGAAAGGCACAACGTGCAGGCTTCTTTCCAAAGGGCGAGTTGGGCCCCACAGCATCTTGCTTCCAGCTCTTTGGGAAGCTAAGAAACAACTCGCTCTGCACAGTGCTCTTACAGCCTACCGGGAACATCTCTTCCAAAGGCCTGTGAAACGCAGTTTCTTTGCAGGCCTGATCTGGCTGAAGTAGGACTTCTGCTCTGGGTGTGCTACTTTGCCCTAGAGCTGAAAGGCACAACGTGCAGGCTTCTTTCCAAAGGGCGAGTTGGGCCCCACAGCATCTTGCTTCCAGCTCTTTGGGAAGCTAAGAAACAACTCGCTCTGCACAGTGCTCTTACAGCCTACCGGGAACATGTCTTGCAAAGGCCTGTGAAACGCAGTTTCTTTTCAGGCCTGATCTGGCTGAAGTAGGACTTCTGCTCTGGGTGTGCTACTTTGCCCTAGAGCTGAAAGGCACAACGTGCAGGCTTCTTTCCAAAGGGCGAGTTGGGCCCCACAGCATCTTGCTTCCAGCTCTTTGGGAAGCTAAGAAACAACTCGCTCTGAACAGTGCTCTTACAGCCTACCGGGAACATGTCTTCCAAAGGCCTGTGAAACGCAGTTTCTTTGCAGGCCTGATCTGGCTCAAGTAGGACTTCTGCTCTGGGTGTGCTACTTTGCCCTAGAGCTGAAAGGCACAACGTGCAGGCTTCTTTCCAAAGGGCGAGTTGGCCCCCACAGCATCTTGCTTCCAGCTCTTTGGGAAGCTAAGAAACAACTCGCTCTGCACAGTGCTCTTACAGCCTACCGGGAACATGTCTTCCAAAGGCCTGTGAAACGCAGTTCCTTTGCAGGCCTGATCTGGCTGAAGTAGGACTTCTGCTCTGGGTGTGCTACATTTCCCTAGAGCTGAAAGGCACAACGTGCAGGCTTCTTTCCAAAGGGCGAGTTGGGCCCCACAGCATCTTGCTTCCAGCTCTTTGGGAAGCTAAGAAACAACTCGCTCTGCACAGTGCTCTTACAGCCTACCGGGAACATCTCTTCCAAAGGCCTGTGAAACGCAGTTTCTTTGCAGGCCTGATCTGGCTGAAGTAGGACTTCTGCTCTGGGTGTGCTACTTTGCCCTAGAGCTGAAAGGCACAACGTGCAGGCTTCTTTCCAAAGGGCGAGTTGGGCCCCACAGCATCTTGCTTCCAGCTCTTTGGGAAGCTAAGAAACAACTCGCTCTGCACAGTGCTCTTACAGCCTACGGGGAGCATCTCTTCCAAAGGCCTGTGAAACGCAGTTTCTTTGCAGGCCTGATCTGGCTGAAGTAGGACTTCTGCTCTGGGTGTGCTACTTTGCCCTAGAGCTGAAAGGCACAACGTGCAGGCTTCTTTCCAAAGGGCGAGTTGGGCCCCACAGCATCTTGCTTCCAGCTCTTTGGGAAGCTAAGAAACAACTCGCTCTGCACAGTGCTCTTACAGCCTACCGGGAACATCTCTTCCAAAGGCCTGTGAAACGCAGTTTCTTTGTAGGCCTGATCTGGCTGAAGTAGGACTTCTGCTCTGGGTGTGCTACTTTGCCCTAGAGCTGAAAGGCACAACGTGCAGGCTTCATTCCAAAGGGTGAGTTGGGCCCCACAGCATCTTGCTTCCAGCTCTTTGGGAAGCTAAGAAACAACTCGCTCTGCACAGTGCTCTTACAGCCTACCGGGAACATGTCTTCCAAAGGCCTGTGAAACGCAGTTTCTTTGCAGTCCTGATCTGGCTGAAGTAGGACTTCTGCTCTGGGTGTGCTACTTTGCCCTAGAGCTGAAAGGCACAACGTGCAGGCTTCTTTCCAAAGGGCGAGTTGGGCCCCACAGCATCTTGCTTCCAGCTCTTTGGGAAGCTAAGAAACAACTCGCTCTGCACAGTGCTCTTACAGCCTACCGGGAACATGTCTTCCAAAGGCCTGTGAAACGCAGTTTCTTTGCAGGCCTGATCTGGCTGAAGTAGGACTTCTGCTCTGGGTGTGCTACTTTGCCCTAGAGCTGAAAGGCACAACGTGCAGGCTTCTTTCCAAAGGGCGAGTTGGGCCCCACAGCATCTTGCTTCCAGCTCTTTGGGAAGCTAAGAAACAACTCGCTCTGCACAGTGCTCTTACAGCCTACCGGGAACATGTCTTCCAAAGGCCTGTGAAATGCAGTTTCTTTGCAGGCCTGATCTGGCTGAAGTAGGACTTCTGCTCTGGGTGTGCTACTTTGCCCTAGAGCTGAAAGGCACAACGTGCAGGCTTCTTTCCAAAGGGCGAGTTGGGCCCCACAGCATCTTGCTTCCAGCTCTTTGGGAAGCTAAGAAACAACTCGCTCTGCACAGTGCTCTTACAGCCTAGCGGGAACATCTCTTCCAAAGGCCTGTGAAACGCAGTTTCTTTGCAGGCCTGATCTGGCTGAAGTAGGACTTCTGCTCTGGGTGTGCTGCTTTGCCCTAGAGCTGGAAGGCACAACGTGCAGGCTTCTTTCCAAAGGGCGAGTTGTGCCCCACAGCATCTTGCTTCCAGCTCTTTGGGAAGCTAAGAAACAACTCGCTCTGCACAGTGCTCTTACAGCCTACCGGGAACATGTCTTGCAAAGGCCTGTGAAACGCAGTTTCTTTGCAGGCCTGATCTGGCTGAAGTAGGACTTCTGCTCTGGGTGTGCTACTTTGCCCTAGAGCTGAAAGGCACAACGTGCAGGCTTCTTTCCAAAGGGCGAGTTGGGCCCCACAGCATCTTGCTTCCAGCTCTTTGGGAAGCTAAGAAACAACTCGATCTGCACAGTGCTCTTACAGCCTAGTGGGAACATCTCTTCCAAAGGCCTCTGAAACGCAGTTTCTTTTCAGGCCTGATGTGGCTGAAGTCGGACTTCTGCTCTGGGTGTGCTACTTTGCCCTAGAGCTGAAAGGCACAACGTGCGGGCTTCTTTCCAAAGGGCGAGTTGGGCCCCACAGCATCTTGCTTCCAGCTCTTTGGGAAGCTAAGAAACAACTCGCTCTGCACAGTGCTCTTACAGCCTACCGGGAACATCTCTTCCAAAGGCCTGTGAAACGCAGTTTCTTTGCAGGCCTGATCTGGCTGAAGTAGGACTTCTGCTCTGGGTGTGCTACTTTGCCCTAGAGCTGAAAGGCACAACGTGCAGGCTTCTTTCCAAAGGGCGAGTTGGGCCCCACAGCATCTTGCTTCCAGCTCTTTGGGAAGCTAAGAAACAACTCGCTCTGAACAGTGCTCTTACAGCCTACGGGGAGCATCTCTTCCAAAGGCCTGTGAAACGCAGTTTCTTTGCAGGCCTGATCTGGCTGAAGTAGGACTTCTGCTCTGGGTGTGCTACTTTGCCCTAGAGCTGAAAGGCACAACGTGCAGGCTTCTTTCCAAAGGGCGAGTTGGGCCCCACAGCATCTTGCTTCCATCTCTTTGGGAAGCTAAGAAACAACTCGCTCTGCACAGTGCTCTTACAGCCTACCGGGAACATGTCTTCCAAAGGCCTGTGAAACGCAGTTTCTTTGCAGGCCTGATCTGGCTGAAGTAGGACTTCTGCTCTGGGTGTGCTACTTTGCCCTAGAGCTGAAAGGCACAACGTGCAGGCTTCTTTCCAAAGGGCGAGTTGGGCCCCACAGCATCTTGCTTCCAGCTCTTTGGGAAGCTAAGAAACAACTCGCTCTGCACAGTGCTCTTACAGCCTACCGGGAACATCTCTTCCAAAGGCCTGTGAAACGCAGTTTCTTTGCAGGCCTGATCTGGCTGAAGTAGGACTTCTGCTCTGGGTGTGCTACTTTGCCCTAGAGCTGAAAGGCACAACGTGCAGGCTTCTTTCCAAAGGGCGAGTTGGGCCCCAAAGCATCTTGCTTCCAGCTCTTTGGGAAGCTAAGAAACAACTCGCTCTGCACAGTGCTCTTACAGCCTACCGGGAACATGTCTTGCAAAGGCCTGTGAAACGCACTTTCTTTGCAGGCCTGATCTGGCTGAAGTAGGACTTCTGCTCTGGGTGTGCTACTTTGCCCTAGAGCTGAAAGGCACAACGTGCAGGCTTCTTTCCAAAGGGCGAGTTGGGCCCCACAGCATCTTGCTTCCAGCTCTTTGGGAAGCTAAGAAACAACTCGCTCTGCACAGTGCTCTTACAGCCTACCGGGAACATCTTTTCCAAAGGCCAGTGAAACGCAGTTTCTTTGCATGCCTGATCTGGCTGAAGTAGGACTTCTGCTCTGGGTGTGCTACTTTGCCCTAGAGCTGAAAGGCACAACGTGCAGGCTTATTTCCAAAGGGCGAGTTGGGCCCCACAGCATCTTGCTTCCAGCTCTTTGGGAAGCTATGAAACAACTCGCTCTGCACAGTGCTCTTACAGCCTACCGGGAACATCTCTTCCAAAGGCCAGTGAAACGCAGTTTCTTTGCAGGCCTGATCTGGCTGAAGTAGGACTTCTGCTCTGGGTGTGCTACTTTGCCCTAGAGCTGAAAGGCACAACGTGCAGGCTTCTTTCCAAAGGGCGAGTTGGGCCCCACAGCATCTTGCTTCCAGCTCTTTGGGAAGCTAAGAAACAACTCGCTCTGCACAGTGCTCTTACAGCCTACGGGGAGCATCTCTTCCAAAGGCCTGTGAAACGCAGTTTCTTTGCAGGCCTGATCTGGCTGAAGTAGGACTTCTGCTCTGGG
Organism: Equus caballus; assembly: GCF_041296265.1. Classification (NCBI taxonomy): domain Eukaryota; kingdom Metazoa; phylum Chordata; class Mammalia; order Perissodactyla; family Equidae; genus Equus; species Equus caballus. Next base: position 27,499,618 of record NC_091687.1, read on the forward strand.
TGTGCTACTTTGCCCTAGAGCTGAAAGGCACAACGTGCAGGCTTCTTTCCAAAGGGCGAGTTGGGCCCCACAGCATCTTGCTTCCAGCTCTTTGGGAAGCTAAGAAACAACTCGCTCTGCACAGTGCTCTTACAGCCTACCGGGAACATGTCTTCCAAAGGCCTGTGAAACGCAGTTTCTTTGCAGGCCTGATCTGGCTGAAGTAGGACTTCTGCTCTGGGTGTGCTACTTTGCCCTAGAGCTGAAAGGCACAACGTGCAGGCTTCTTTCCTAAGGGCGAGTTGGGCCCCACAGCATCTTGCTTCCAGCTCTTTGGGAAGCTAAGAAACAACTCGCTCTGCACAGTGCTCTTACAGCCTACTGGGAACATCTCTTCCAAAGGCCTGTGAAACGCAGTTTCTTTGCAGGCCTGATCTGGCTGAAGTAGGACTTCTGCTCTGGGTGTGCTACTTTGCCCTAGAGCTGAAAGGCACAACGTGCAGGCTTCTTTCCAAAGGGCGAGTTGGGCCCCACAGCATCTTGCTTCCAGCTCTTTAGGAAGCTAAGAAACAACTCGCTCTGCACAGTGCTCTTACAGCCTACCGGGAACATGTCTTCCAAAGGCCTGTGAAGCGCAGTTTCTTTGCAGGCCTGATCTGGCTGAAGTAGGACTTCTGCTCTGGGTGTGCTACTTTGCCCTAGAGCTGAAAGGCACAACGTGCAGGCTTCTTTCCAAAGGGCGAGTTGGGCCCCACAGCATCTTGCTTCCAGCTCTTTGGGAAGCTAAGAAACAACTCGCTCTGCACAGTGCTCTTACAGCCTAGTGGGAACATCTCTTCCAAAGGCCTGTGAAACGCAGTTTCTTTGCAGGCCTGATCTGGCTGAAGTAGGACTTCTGCTCTGGGTGTGCTACTTTGCCCTAGAGCTGAAAGGCACAACGTGCAGGCTTCTTTCCAAAGGGCGAGTTGGGCCCCACAGCATCTTGCTTCCAGCTCTTTGGGAAGCTAAGAAACAACTCGCTCTGCACAGTGCTCTTACAGCCTACCGGGAACATCTTTTCCAAAGGCCAGTGAAACGCAGTTTCTTTGCAGGCCTGATCTGGCTGAAGTAGGACTTCTGCTCTGGGTGTGCTACTTTGCCCTAGAGCTGAAAGGCCACAACGTGCAGGCTTCTTTCCAAAGGGCGAGTTGGGCCCCACAGCATCTTGCTTCCAGCTCTTTGGGAGGCTAAGAAACAACTCGCTCTGCACAGTGCTCTTACAGCCTACCGGGAACATGTCTTGCAAAGGCCTGTGAAACGCAGTTTCTTTGCAGGCCTGATCTGGTTGAAGTAGGACTTCTGCTCTGGGTGTGCTACTTTGCCCTAGAACTGAAAGGCACAACGTGCAGGCTTCTTTCCAAAGGGCGAGTTGGGCCCCACAGCATCTTGCTTCCAGCTCTTTGGGAAGCTAAGAAACAACTCGCTCTGCACAGTGCTCTTACAGCCTACCGGGAACATGTCTTCCAAAGGCCTGTGAAATGCAGTTCTTTGCAGGCCTGATCTGGCTGAAGTAGGACTTCTGCTCTGGGTGTGCTACTTTGCCCTAGAGCTGAAAGGCACAACGTGCAGGCTTCTTTCCAAAGGGCGAGTTGGGCCCCACAGCATCTTGCTTCCAGCTCTTTGGGAAGCTAAGAAACAACTCGCTCTGCACAGTGCTCTTACAGCCTACCGGGAACATCTCTTCCAAAGGCCAGTGAAACGCAGTTTCTTTGCAGGCCTGATCTGGCTGAAGTAGGACTTCTGCTCTGGGTGTGCTACTTTGCCCTAGAGCTGAAAGGCACAACGTGCAGGCTTCTTTCCAAAGGGCGAATTGGGCCCCACAGCATCTTGCTTCCAGCTCTTTGGGAAGCTAAGAAACAACTCGCTCTGCACAGTGCTCTTACAGCCTACGGGGAGCATCTCTTCCAAAGGCCTGTGAAACGCAGTTTCTTTGCAGGCCTGATCTGGCTGAAGTAGGACTTCTGCTCTGGGTGTGCTACTTTGCCCTAGAGCTGAAAGGCACAACGTGCAGGCTTCTTTCCAAAGGGCGAGTTGGGCCCCACAGCATCTTGCTTCCAGCTCTTTGGGAAGCTAAGAAACAACTCGCTCTGCACACTGCTCTTACAGCCTAGTGGGAACATCTCTTCCAAAGGCATGTGAAACGCAGTTTCTTTGCAGTCCTGATCTGGCTGAAGTAGGACTTCTGCTCTGGGTGTGCTACTTTGCCCTAGAGCTGAAAGGCACAACGTGCAGGCTTCTTTCCAAAGGGCGAGTTGTGCCCCACAGCATCTTGCTTCCAGCTCTTTGGGAAGCTAAGAAACAACTCGCTCTGCACAGTGCTCTTACAGCCTACCGGGAACATCTCTTCCAAAGGCCTGTGAAACGCAGTTTCTTTGCAGGCCTGATCTGGCTGAAGTAGGACTTCTGCTCTGGGTGTGCTACTTTGCCCTAGAGCTGAAAGGCACAACGTGCAGGCTTCTTTCCAAAGGGCGAGTTGGGCCCCACAGCATCTTGCTTCCAGCTCTTTGGGAAGCTAAGAAACAACTCGCTCTGCACAGTGCTCTTACAGCCTACCGGGAACATGTCTTGCAAAGGCCTGTGAAACGCAGTTTCTTTTCAGGCCTGATCTGGCTGAAGTAGGACTTCTGCTCTGGGTGTGCTACTTTGCCCTAGAGCTGAAAGGCACAACGTGCAGGCTTCTTTCCAAAGGGCGAGTTGGGCCCCACAGCATCTTGCTTCCAGCTCTTTGGGAAGCTAAGAAACAACTCGCTCTGAACAGTGCTCTTACAGCCTACCGGGAACATGTCTTCCAAAGGCCTGTGAAACGCAGTTTCTTTGCAGGCCTGATCTGGCTCAAGTAGGACTTCTGCTCTGGGTGTGCTACTTTGCCCTAGAGCTGAAAGGCACAACGTGCAGGCTTCTTTCCAAAGGGCGAGTTGGCCCCCACAGCATCTTGCTTCCAGCTCTTTGGGAAGCTAAGAAACAACTCGCTCTGCACAGTGCTCTTACAGCCTACCGGGAACATGTCTTCCAAAGGCCTGTGAAACGCAGTTCCTTTGCAGGCCTGATCTGGCTGAAGTAGGACTTCTGCTCTGGGTGTGCTACATTTCCCTAGAGCTGAAAGGCACAACGTGCAGGCTTCTTTCCAAAGGGCGAGTTGGGCCCCACAGCATCTTGCTTCCAGCTCTTTGGGAAGCTAAGAAACAACTCGCTCTGCACAGTGCTCTTACAGCCTACCGGGAACATCTCTTCCAAAGGCCTGTGAAACGCAGTTTCTTTGCAGGCCTGATCTGGCTGAAGTAGGACTTCTGCTCTGGGTGTGCTACTTTGCCCTAGAGCTGAAAGGCACAACGTGCAGGCTTCTTTCCAAAGGGCGAGTTGGGCCCCACAGCATCTTGCTTCCAGCTCTTTGGGAAGCTAAGAAACAACTCGCTCTGCACAGTGCTCTTACAGCCTACGGGGAGCATCTCTTCCAAAGGCCTGTGAAACGCAGTTTCTTTGCAGGCCTGATCTGGCTGAAGTAGGACTTCTGCTCTGGGTGTGCTACTTTGCCCTAGAGCTGAAAGGCACAACGTGCAGGCTTCTTTCCAAAGGGCGAGTTGGGCCCCACAGCATCTTGCTTCCAGCTCTTTGGGAAGCTAAGAAACAACTCGCTCTGCACAGTGCTCTTACAGCCTACCGGGAACATCTCTTCCAAAGGCCTGTGAAACGCAGTTTCTTTGTAGGCCTGATCTGGCTGAAGTAGGACTTCTGCTCTGGGTGTGCTACTTTGCCCTAGAGCTGAAAGGCACAACGTGCAGGCTTCATTCCAAAGGGTGAGTTGGGCCCCACAGCATCTTGCTTCCAGCTCTTTGGGAAGCTAAGAAACAACTCGCTCTGCACAGTGCTCTTACAGCCTACCGGGAACATGTCTTCCAAAGGCCTGTGAAACGCAGTTTCTTTGCAGTCCTGATCTGGCTGAAGTAGGACTTCTGCTCTGGGTGTGCTACTTTGCCCTAGAGCTGAAAGGCACAACGTGCAGGCTTCTTTCCAAAGGGCGAGTTGGGCCCCACAGCATCTTGCTTCCAGCTCTTTGGGAAGCTAAGAAACAACTCGCTCTGCACAGTGCTCTTACAGCCTACCGGGAACATGTCTTGCAAAGGCCTGTGAAACGCAGTTTCTTTGCAGGCCTGATCTGGCTGAAGTAGGACTTCTGCTCTGGGTGTGCTACTTTGCCCTAGAGCTGAAAGGCACAACGTGCAGGCTTCTTTCCAAAGGGCGAGTTGGGCCCCACAGCATCTTGCTTCCAGCTCTTTGGGAAGCTAAGAAACAACTCGCTCTGCACAGTGCTCTTACAGCCTACCGGGAACATGTCTTCCAAAGGCCTGTGAAATGCAGTTTCTTTGCAGGCCTGATCTGGCTGAAGTAGGACTTCTGCTCTGGGTGTGCTACTTTGCCCTAGAGCTGAAAGGCACAACGTGCAGGCTTCTTTCCAAAGGGCGAGTTGGGCCCCACAGCATCTTGCTTCCAGCTCTTTGGGAAGCTAAGAAACAACTCGCTCTGCACAGTGCTCTTACAGCCTAGCGGGAACATCTCTTCCAAAGGCCTGTGAAACGCAGTTTCTTTGCAGGCCTGATCTGGCTGAAGTAGGACTTCTGCTCTGGGTGTGCTGCTTTGCCCTAGAGCTGGAAGGCACAACGTGCAGGCTTCTTTCCAAAGGGCGAGTTGTGCCCCACAGCATCTTGCTTCCAGCTCTTTGGGAAGCTAAGAAACAACTCGCTCTGCACAGTGCTCTTACAGCCTACCGGGAACATGTCTTGCAAAGGCCTGTGAAACGCAGTTTCTTTGCAGGCCTGATCTGGCTGAAGTAGGACTTCTGCTCTGGGTGTGCTACTTTGCCCTAGAGCTGAAAGGCACAACGTGCAGGCTTCTTTCCAAAGGGCGAGTTGGGCCCCACAGCATCTTGCTTCCAGCTCTTTGGGAAGCTAAGAAACAACTCGATCTGCACAGTGCTCTTACAGCCTAGTGGGAACATCTCTTCCAAAGGCCTCTGAAACGCAGTTTCTTTTCAGGCCTGATGTGGCTGAAGTCGGACTTCTGCTCTGGGTGTGCTACTTTGCCCTAGAGCTGAAAGGCACAACGTGCGGGCTTCTTTCCAAAGGGCGAGTTGGGCCCCACAGCATCTTGCTTCCAGCTCTTTGGGAAGCTAAGAAACAACTCGCTCTGCACAGTGCTCTTACAGCCTACCGGGAACATCTCTTCCAAAGGCCTGTGAAACGCAGTTTCTTTGCAGGCCTGATCTGGCTGAAGTAGGACTTCTGCTCTGGGTGTGCTACTTTGCCCTAGAGCTGAAAGGCACAACGTGCAGGCTTCTTTCCAAAGGGCGAGTTGGGCCCCACAGCATCTTGCTTCCAGCTCTTTGGGAAGCTAAGAAACAACTCGCTCTGAACAGTGCTCTTACAGCCTACGGGGAGCATCTCTTCCAAAGGCCTGTGAAACGCAGTTTCTTTGCAGGCCTGATCTGGCTGAAGTAGGACTTCTGCTCTGGGTGTGCTACTTTGCCCTAGAGCTGAAAGGCACAACGTGCAGGCTTCTTTCCAAAGGGCGAGTTGGGCCCCACAGTATCTTGCTTCCAGCTCTTTGGGAAGCTAAGAAACAACTCGCTCTGCACAGTGCTCTTACAGCCTACCGGGAACATCTCTTCCAAAGGCCTGTGAAACGCAGTTTCTTTGCAGGCCTGATCTGGCTGAAGTAGGACTTCTGCTCTGGGTGTGCTACTTTGCCCTAGAGCTGAAAGGCACAACGTGCAGGCTTCTTTCCAAAGGGTGAGTTGGGCCCCACAGCATCTTGCTTCCAGCTCTTTGGGAAGCTAAGAAACAACTCGCTCTGCACAGTGCTCTTACAGCCTAGTGGGAACATCTCTTCCAAAGGCCTGTGAAACGCAGTTTCTTTGCAGGCCTGATCTGGCTGAAGTCGGACTTCTGCTCTGGGTGTGCTACTTTGCCCTAGAGCTGAAAGGCACAACGTGCAGGCTTCTTTCCAAAGGGCGAGTTGGGCCCCACAGCATCTTGCTTCCAGCTCTTTGGGAAGCTAAGAAACAACTCGCTCTGCACAGTGCTCTTACAGCCTACCGGGAACATCTCTTCCAAAGGCCTGTGAAACGCAGTTTCTTTGCAGGCCTGATCTGGCTGAAGTAGGACTTCTGCTCTGGGTGTGCTACTTTGCCCTAGAGCTGAAAGGCACAACGTGCAGGCTTCTTTCCAAAGGGCGAGTTGGCCCCCACAGCATCTTGCTTCCAGCTCTTTGGGAAGCTAAGAAATAACTCGCTCTGCACAGTGCTCTTACAGCCTACCAGGAACATCTTTTCCAAAGGCCAGTGAAACGCAGTTTCTTTGCAGGCGTGATCTGGCTGAAGTAGGACTTCTGCTCTGGGTGTGCTACTTTGCCCTAGCGCTGAAAGGCACAACGTGCAGGCTTCTTTCCAAAGGGCGAGTTGGGCCCCACAGCATCTTGCTTCCAGCTCTTTGGGAAGCTAAGAAACAACTCGCTCTGCACAGTGCTCTTACAGCCTACCGGGAACATCTCTTCCAAAGGCCTGTGAAACGCAGTTTCTTTGCAGGCCTGATCTGGCTGAAGTAGGACTTCTGCTCTGGGTGTGCTACTTTGCCCTAGAGCTGAAAGGCACAACGTGCAGGCTTCTTTCCAAAGGGCGAGTTGGGCCCCACAGCATCTTGCTTCCAGCTCTTTGGGAAGCTAAGAAACAACTCGCTCTGCACAGTGCTCTTACAGCCTACGGGGAGCATCTCTTCCAAAGGCCTGTGAAACGCAGTTTCTTTGCAGGCCTGATCTGGCTGAAGTAGGACTTCTGCTCTGGGTGTGCTACTTTGCCCTAGAGCTGAAAGGCACAACGTGCAGGCTTCTTTCCAAAGGGCGAGTTGGGCCCCACAGCATCTTGCTTCCAGCTCTTTGGGAAGCTAAGAAACAACTCGCTCTGCACAGTGCTCTTACAGCCTACCGGGAACATGTCTTCCAAAGGCCTGTGAAACGCAGTTTCTTTGCAGGCCTGATCTGGCTGAAGTAGGACTTCTGCTCTGGGTGTGCTACTTTGCCCTAGAGCTGAAAGGCACAACGTGCAGGCTTCTTTCCAAAGGGCGAGTTGGCCCCCACAGCATCTTGCTTCCAGCTCTTTGGGAAGCTAAGAAACAACTCGCTCTGCACAGTGCTCTTACAGCCTACCGGGAACATGTCTTCCAAAGGCCTGTGAAACGCAGTTCCTTTGCAGGCCTGACCTGGCTGAAGTAGGACTTCTGCTCTGGGTGTGCTACATTTCCCTAGAGCTGAAAGGCACAACGTGCAGGCTTCTTTCCAAAGGGCGAATTGGGCCCCACAGCATCTTGCTTCCAGCTCTTTGGGAAGCTAAGAAACAACTCGCTCTGCACAGTGCTCTTACAGCCTACGGGGAGCATCTCTTCCAAAGGCCTGTGAAACGCAGTTTCTTTGCAGGCCTGATCTGGCTGAAGTAGGACTTCTGCTCTGGGTGTGCTACTTTGCCCTAGAGCTGAAAGGCACAACGTGCAGGCTTCTTTCCAAAGGGCGAGTTGGGCCCCACAGCATCTTGCTTCCAGCTCTTTGGGAAGCTAAGAAACAACTCGCTCTGCACACTGCTCTTACAGCGTAGTGGGAACATCTCTTCCAAAGGCCTGTGAAACGCAGTTTCTTTGCAGGCCTGATCTGGCTGAAGTAGGACTTCTGCTCTGGGTGTGCTACTTTGCCCTAGAGCTGAAAGGCACAACGTGCAGGCTTCTTTCCAAAGGGCGAGTTGGGCCCCACAGCATCTTGCTTCCAGCTCTTTGGGAAGCTAAGAAACAACTCGCTCTGCACAGTGCTCTTACAGCCTACCGGGAACATCTCTTCCAAAGGCCTGTGAAACGCAGTTTCTTTGCAGGCCTGATCTGGCTGAAGTAGGACTTCTGCTCTGGGTGTGCTACTTTGCCCTAGAGCTGAAAGGCACAACGTGCAGGCTTCTTTCCAAAGGGCGAGTTGGGCCCCAAAGCATCTTGCTTCCAGCTCTTTGGGAAGCTAAGAAACAACTCGCTCTGCACAGTGCTCTTACAGCCTACCGGGAACATGTCTTGCAAAGGCCTGTGAAACGCAGTTTCTTTGCAGGCCTGATCTGGCTGAAGTAGGACTTCTGCTCTGGGTGTGCTACTTTGCCCTAGAGCTGAAAGGCACAACGTGCAGGCTTCTTTCCAAAGGGCGAGTTGGGCCCCACAGCATCTTGCTTCCAGCTCTTTGGGAAGCTAAGAAACAACTCGCTCTGCACAGTGCTCTTACAGCCTACCGAGAACATCTCTTCCAAAGGCCTGTGAAACGCAGTTTCTTTGCAGGCCTGATCTGGCTGAAGTAGGACTTCTGCTCTGGGTGTGCTACTTTGCCCTAGAGCTGAAAGGCACAACGTGCAGGCTTCTTTCCAAAGGGCGAGTTGGGCCCCACAGCATCTTGCTTCCAGCTCTTTGGGAAGCTAAGAAACAACTCGCTCTGCACAGTGCTCTTACAGCCTACGGGGAGCATCTCTTCCAAAGGCCTGTGAAACGCAGTTTCTTTGCAGGCCTGATCTGGCTTAAGTAGGACTTCTGCTCTGGGTGTGCTACTTTGCCCTAGAGCTGAAAGGCACAACGTGCAGGCTTCTTTCCAAAGGGCGAGTTGGGCCCCACAGCATCTTGCTTCCAGCTCTTTGGGAAGCTAAGAAACAACTCGCTCTGCACAGTGCTCTTACAGCCTACCGGGAACATCTCTTCCAAAGGCCTGTGAAACGCAGTTTCTTTGTAGGCCTGATCTGGCTGAAGTAGGACTTCTGCTCTGGGTGTGCTACTTTGCCCTAGAGCTGAAAGGCACAACGTGCAGGCTTCATTCCAAAGGGTGAGTTGGGCCCCACAGCATCTTGCTTCCAGCTCTTTGGGAAGCTAAGAAACAACTCGCTCTGCACAGTGCTCTTACAGCCTACCGGGAACATGTCTTCCAAAGGCCTGTGAAACGCAGTTTCTTTGCAGTCCTGATCTGGCTGAAGTAGGACTTCTGCTCTGGGTGTGCTACTTTGCCCTAGAGCTGAAAGGCACAACGTGCAGGCTTCTTTCCAAAGGGCGAGTTGGGCCCCACAGCATCTTGCTTCCAGCTCTTTGGGAAGCTAAGAAACAACTCGCTCTGCACAGTGCTCTTACAGCCTACCGGGAACATGTCTTGCAAAGGCCTGTGAAACGCAGTTTCTTTGCAGGCCTGATCTGGCTGAAGTAGGACTTCTGCTCTGGGTGTGCTACTTTGCCCTAGAACTGAAAGGCACAACGTGCAGGCTTCTTTCCAAAGGGCGAGTTGGGCCCCACAGCATCTTGCTTCCAGCTCTTTGGGAAGCTAAGAAACAACTCGCTCTGCACAGTGCTCTTACAGCCTACCGGGAACATGTCTTCCAAAGGCCTGTGAAACGCAGTTTCTTTGCAGGCCTGATCTGGCTCAAGTAGGACTTCTGCTCTGGGTGTGCTACTTTGCCCTAGAGCTGAAAGGCACAACGTGCAGGCTTCTTTCCAAAGGGCGAGTTGGCCCCCACAGCATCTTGCTTCCAGCTCTTTGGGAAGCTAAGAAACAACTCGCTCTGCACAGTGCTCTTACAGCCTACAGGGAACATGTCTTCCAAAGGCCTGTGAAACGCAGTTCCTTTGCAGGCCTGATCTGGCTGAAGTAGGACTTCTGCTCTGGGTGTGCTACATTTCCCTAGAGCTGAAAGGCACAACGTGCAGGCTTCTTTCCAAAGGGCGAGTTGGGCCCCACAGCATCTTGCTTCCAGCTCTTTGGGAAGCTAAGAAACAACTCGCTCTGCACAGTGCTCTTACAGCCTACCGGGAACATCTCTTCCAAAGGCCAGTGAAACGCAGTTTCTTTGCAGGCCTGATCTGGCTGAAGTAGGACTTCTGCTCTGGGTGTGCTACTTTGCCCTAGAGCTGAAAGGCACAACGTGCAGGCTTCTTTCCAAAGGGCGAATTGGGCCCCACAGCATCTTGCTTCCAGCTCTTTGGGAAGCTAAGAAACAACTCGCTCTGCACAGTGCTCTTACAGCCTACGGGGAGCATCTCTTCCAAAGGCCTGTGAAACGCAGTTTCTTTGCAGGCCTGATCTGGCTGAAGTAGGACTTCTGCTCTGGGTGTGCTACTTTGCCCTAGAGCTGAAAGGCACAACGTGCAGGCTTCTTTCCAAAGGGCGAGTTGGGCCCCACAGCATCTTGCTTCCAGCTCTTTGGGAAGCTAAGAAACAACTCGCTCTGCACACTGCTCTTACAGCCTAGTGGGAACATCTCTTCCAAAGGCATGTGAAACGCAGTTTCTTTGCAGGCCTGATCTGGCTGAAGTAGGACTTCTGCTCTGGGTGTGCTACTTTGCCCTAGAGCTGAAAGGCACAACGTGCAGGCTTCTTTCCAAAGGGCGAGTTGGGCCCCACAGCATCTTGCTTCCAGCTCTTTGGGAAGCTAAGAAACAACTCGCTCTGCACAGTGCTCTTACAGCCTACCGGGAACATCTCTTCCAAAGGCCTGTGAAACGCAGTTTCTTTGCAGGCCTGATCTGGCTGAAGTAGGACTTCTGCTCTGGGTGTGCTACTTTGCCCTAGAGCTGAAAGGCACAACGTGCAGGCTTCTTTCCAAAGGGCGAGTTGGGCCCCACAGCATCTTGCTTCCATCTCTTTGGGAAGCTAAGAAACAACTCGCTCTGCACAGTGCTCTTACAGCCTACCGGGAACATGTCTTCCAAAGGCCTGTGAAACGCAGTTTCTTTGCAGGCCTGATCTGGCTGAAGTAGGACTTCTGCTCTGGGTGTGCTACTTTGCCCTAGAGCTGAAAGGCACAACGTGCAGGCTTCTTTCCAAAGGGCGAGTTGGGCCCCACAGCATCTTGCTTCCAGCTCTTTGGGAAGCTAAGAAACAACTCGCTCTGCACAGTGCTCTTACAGCCTACCGGGAACATCTCTTCCAAAGGCCTGTGAAACGCAGTTTCTTTGCAGGCCTGATCTGGCTGAAGTAGGACTTCTGCTCTGGGTGTGCTACTTTGCCCTAGAGCTGAAAGGCACAACGTGCAGGCTTCTTTCCAAAGGGCGAGTTGGGCCCCAAAGCATCTTGCTTCCAGCTCTTTGGGAAGCTAAGAAACAACTCGCTCTGCACAGTGCTCTTACAGCCTACCGGGAACATGTCTTGCAAAGGCCTGTGAAACGCACTTTCTTTGCAGGCCTGATCTGGCTGAAGTAGGACTTCTGCTCTGGGTGTGCTACTTTGCCCTAGAGCTGAAAGGCACAACGTGCAGGCTTCTTTCCAAAGGGCGAGTTGGGCCCCACAGCATCTTGCTTCCAGCTCTTTGGGAAGCTAAGAAACAACTCGCTCTGCACAGTGCTCTTACAGCCTACCGGGAACATCTTTTCCAAAGGCCAGTGAAACGCAGTTTCTTTGCATGCCTGATCTGGCTGAAGTAGGACTTCTGCTCTGGGTGTGCTACTTTGCCCTAGAGCTGAAAGGCACAACGTGCAGGCTTATTTCCAAAGGGCGAGTTGGGCCCCACAGCATCTTGCTTCCAGCTCTTTGGGAAGCTAAGAAACAACTCGCTCTGCACAGTGCTCTTACAGCCTACCGGGAACATCTCTTCCAAAGGCCAGTGAAACGCAGTTTCTTTGCAGGCCTGATCTGGCTGAAGTAGGACTTCTGCTCTGGGTGTGCTACTTTGCCCTAGAGCTGAAAGGCACAACGTGCAGGCTTCTTTCCAAAGGGCGAGTTGGGCCCCACAGCATCTTGCTTCCAGCTCTTTGGGAAGCTAAGAAACAACTCGCTCTGCACAGTGCTCTTACAGCCTACGGGGAGCATCTCTTCCAAAGGCCTGTGAAACGCAGTTTCTTTGCAGGCCTGATCTGGCTGAAGTAGGACTTCTGCTCTGGGTGTGCTACTTTGCCCTAGAGCTGAAAGGCACAACGTGCAGGCTTCTTTCCAAAGGGCGAGTTGGGCCCCACAGCATCTTGCTTCCAGCTCTTTGGGAAGCTAAGAAACAACTCGCTCTGCACAGTGCTCTTACAGCCTACCGGGAACATGTCTTCCAAAGGCCTGTGAAACGCAGTTTCTTTGCAGGCCTGATCTGGCTGAAGTAGGACTTCTGCTCTGGGTGTGCTACTTTGCCCTAGAGCTGAAAGGCACAACGTGCAGGCTTCTTTCCTAAGGGCGAGTTGGGCCCCACAGCATCTTGCTTCCAGCTCTTTGGGAAGCTAAGAAACAACTCGCTCTGCACAGTGCTCTTACAGCCTACTGGGAACATCTCTTCCAAAGGCCTGTGAAACGCAGTTTCTTTGCAGGCCTGATCTGGCTGAAGTAGGACTTCTGCTCTGGGTGTGCTACTTTGCCCTAGAGCTGAAAGGCACAACGTGCAGGCTTCTTTCCAAAGGGCGAGTTGGGCCCCACAGCATCTTGCTTCCAGCTCTTTAGGAAGCTAAGAAACAACTCGCTCTGCACAGTGCTCTTACAGCCTACCGGGAACATGTCTTCCAAAGGCCTGTGAAGCGCAGTTTCTTTGCAGGCCTGATCTGGCTGAAGTAGGACTTCTGCTCTGGGTGTGCTACTTTGCCCTAGAGCTGAAAGGCACAACGTGCAGGCTTCTTTCCAAAGGGCGAGTTGGGCCCCACAGCATCTTGCTTCCAGCTCTTTGGGAAGCTAAGAAACAACTCGCTCTGCACAGTGCTCTTACAGCCTAGTGGGAACATCTCTTCCAAAGGCCTGTGAAACGCAGTTTCTTTGCAGGCCTGATCTGGCTGAAGTAGGACTTCTGCTCTGGGTGTGCTACTTTGCCCTAGAGCTGAAAGGCACAACGTGCAGGCTTCTTTCCAAAGGGCGAGTTGGGCCCCACAGCATCTTGCTTCCAGCTCTTTGGGAAGCTAAGAAACAACTCGCTCTGCACAGTGCTCTTACAGCCTACCGGGAACATGTTTTCCAAAGGCCAGTGAAACGCAGTTTCTTTGCAGGCCTGATCTGGCTGAAGTAGGACTTCTGCTCTGGGTGTGCTACTTTGCCCTAGAGCTGAAAGGCCACAACGTGCAGGCTTCTTTCCAAAGGGCGAGTTGGGCCCCACAGCATCTTGCTTCCAGCTCTTTGGGAGGCTAAGAAACAACTCGCTCTGCACAGTGCTCTTACAGCCTACCGGGAACATGTCTTGCAAAGGCCTGTGAAACGCAGTTTCTTTGCAGGCCTGATCTGGTTGAAGTAGGACTTCTGCTCTGGGTGTGCTACTTTGCCCTAGAACTGAAAGGCACAACGTGCAGGCTTCTTTCCAAAGGGCGAGTTGGGCCCCACAGCATCTTGCTTCCAGCTCTTTGGGAAGCTAAGAAACAACTCGCTCTGCACAGTGCTCTTACAGCCTACCGGGAACATGTCTTCCAAAGGCCTGTGAAATGCAGTTCTTTGCAGGCCTGATCTGGCTGAAGTAGGACTTCTGCTCTGGGTGTGCTACTTTGCCCTAGAGCTGAAAGGCACAACGTGCAGGCTTCTTTCCAAAGGGCGAGTTGGGCCCCACAGCATCTTGCTTCCAGCTCTTTGGGAAGCTAAGAAACAACTCGCTCTGCACAGTGCTCTTACAGCCTACCGGGAACATCTCTTCCAAAGGCCAGTGAAACGCAGTTTCTTTGCAGGCCTGATCTGGCTGAAGTAGGACTTCTGCTCTGGGTGTGCTACTTTGCCCTAGAGCTGAAAGGCACAACGTGCAGGCTTCTTTCCAAAGGGCGAATTGGGCCCCACAGCATCTTGCTTCCAGCTCTTTGGGAAGCTAAGAAACAACTCGCTCTGCACAGTGCTCTTACAGCCTACGGGGAGCATCTCTTCCAAAGGCCTGTGAAACGCAGTTTCTTTGCAGGCCTGATCTGGCTGAAGTAGGACTTCTGCTCTGGGTGTGCTACTTTGCCCTAGAGCTGAAAGGCACAACGTGCAGGCTTCTTTCCAAAGGGCGAGTTGGGCCCCACAGCATCTTGCTTCCAGCTCTTTGGGAAGCTAAGAAACAACTCGCTCTGCACACTGCTCTTACAGCCTAGTGGGAACATCTCTTCCAAAGGCATGTGAAACGCAGTTTCTTTGCAGTCCTGATCTGGCTGAAGTAGGACTTCTGCTCTGGGTGTGCTACTTTGCCCTAGAGCTGAAAGGCACAACGTGCAGGCTTCTTTCCAAAGGGCGAGTTGTGCCCCACAGCATCTTGCTTCCAGCTCTTTGGGAAGCTAAGAAACAACTCGCTCTGCACAGTGCTCTTACAGCCTACCGGGAACATGTCTTGCAAAGGCCTGTGAAACGCAGTTTCTTTGCAGGCCTGATCTGGCTGAAGTAGGACTTCTGCTCTGGGTGTGCTACTTTGCCCTAGAACTGAAAGGCACAACGTGCAGGCTTCTTTCCAAAGGGCGAGTTGGGCCCCACAGCATCTTGCTTCCAGCTCTTTGGGAAGCTAAGAAACAACTCGCTCTGCACAGTGCTCTTACAGCCTACCGGGAAGATCTCTTCCAAAGGCCTGTGAAACGCAGTTTCTTTGCAGGCCTGATCTGGCTGAAGTAGGACTTCTGCTCTGGGTGTGCTACTTTGCCCTAGAGCTGAAAGGCACAACGTGCAGGCTTCTTTCCAAAGGGCGAGTTGGGCCCCACAGCATCTTGCTTCCAGCTCTTTGGGAAGCTAAGAAACAACTCGCTCTGCACACTGCTCTTACAGCCTAGTGGGAACATCTCTTCCAAAGGCATGTGAAACGCAGTTTCTTTGCAGTCCTGATCTGGCTGAAGTAGGACTTCTGCTCTGGGTGTGCTACTTTGCCCTAGAGCTGAAAGGCACAACGTGCAGGCTTCTTTCCAAAGGGCGAGTTGTGCCCCACAGCATCTTGCTTCCAGCTCTTTGGGAAGCTAAGAAACAACTCGCTCTGCACAGTGCTCTTACAGCCTACCGGGAACATGTCTTGCAAAGGCCTGTGAAACGCAGTTTCTTTGCAGGCCTGATCTGGCTGAAGTAGGACTTCTGCTCTGGGTGTGCTACTTTGCCCTAGAACTGAAAGGCACAACGTGCAGGCTTCTTTCCAAAGGGCGAGTTGGGCCCCACAGCATCTTGCTTCCAGCTCTTTGGGAAGCTAAGAAACAACTCGCTCTGCACAGTGCTCTTACAGCCTACCGGGAAGATCTCTTCCAAAGGCCTGTGAAACGCAGTTTCTTTGCAGGCCTGATCTGGCTGAAGTAGGACTTCTGCTCTGGGTGTGCTACTTTGCCCTAGAGCTGAAAGGCACAACGTGCAGGCTTCTTTCCAAAGGGCGAGTTGGGCCCCACAGCATCTTGCTTCCAGCTCTTTGGGAAGCTAAGAAACAACTCGCTCTGAACAGTGCTCTTACAGCCTACCGGGAACATGTCTTCCAAAGGCCTGTGAAACGCAGTTTCTTTGCAGGCCTGATCTGGCTCAAGTAGGACTTCTGCTCTGGGTGTGCTACTTTGCCCTAGAGCTGAAAGGCACAACGTGCAGGCTTCTTTCCAAAGGGCGAGTTGGCCCCCACAGCAACTTGCTTCCAGCTCTTTGGGAAGCTAAGAAACAACTCGCTCTGCACAGTGCTCTTACAGCCTACCGGGAACATGTCTTCCAAAGGCCTGTGAAACGGAGTTCCTTTGCAGGCCTGATCTGGCTGAAGTAGGACTTCTGCTCTGGGTGTGCTACATTTCCCTAGAGCTGAAAGGCACAACGTGCAGGCTTCTTTCCAAAGGGCGAGTTGGGCCCCACAGCATCTTGCTTCCAGCTCTTTGGGAAGCTAAGAAACAACTCGCTCTGCACAGTGCTCTTACAGCCTACCGGGAACATCTCTTCCAAAGGCCAGTGAAACGCAGTTTCTTTGCAGGCCTGATCTGGCTGAAGTAGGACTTCTGCTCTGGGTGTGCTACTTTGCCCTAGAGCTGAAAGGCACAACGTGCAGGCTTCTTTCCAAAGGGCGAATTGGGCCCCACAGCATCTTGCTTCCAGCTCTTTGGGAAGCTAAGAAACAACTCGCTCTGCACAGTGCTCTTACAGCCTACGGGGAGCATCTCTTCCAAAGGCCTGTGAAACGCAGTTTCTTTGCAGGCCTGATCTGGCTGAAGTAGGACTTCTGCTCTGGGTGTGCTACTTTGCCCTAGAGCTGAAAGGCACAACGTGCAGGCTTCTTTCCAAAGGGCGAGTTGGGCCCCACAGCATCTTGCTTCCAGCTCTTTGGGAAGCTAAGAAACAACTCGCTCTGCACAGTGCTCTTACAGCCTAGTGGGAACATCTCTTCCAAAGGCATGTGAAACGCAGTTTCTTTGCAGGCCTGATCTGGCTGAAGTAGGACTTCTGCTCTGGGTGTGCTACTTTGCCCTAGAGCTGAAAGGCACAACGTGCAGGCTTCTTTCCAAAGGGCGAGTTGGGCCCCACAGCATCTTGCTTCCAGCTCTTTGGGAAGCTAAGAAACAACTCGCTCTGCACAGTGCTCTTACAGCCTACCGGGAACATCTCTTCCAAAGGCCTGTGAAACGCAGTTTCTTTGCAGGCCTGATCTGGCTGAAGTAGGACTTCTGCTCTGGGTGTGCTACTTTGCCCTAGAGCTGAAAGGCACAACGTGCAGGCTTCTTTCCAAAGGGCGAGTTGGGCCCCACAGCATCTTGCTTCCATCTCTTTGGGAAGCTAAGAAACAACTCGCTCTGCACAGTGCTCTTACAGCCTACCGGGAACATGTCTTCCAAAGGCCTGTGAAACGCAGTTTCTTTGCAGGCCTGATCTGGCTGAAGTAGGACTTCTGCTCTGGGTGTGCTACTTTGCCCTAGAGCTGAAAGGCACAACGTGCAGGCTTCTTTCCAAAGGGCGAGTTGGGCCCCACAGCATCTTGCTTCCAGCTCTTTGGGAAGCTAAGAAACAACTCGCTCTGCACAGTGCTCTTACAGCCTACCGGGAACATCTCTTCCAAAGGCCTGTGAAACGCAGTTTCTTTGCAGGCCTGATCTGGCTGAAGTAGGACTTCTGCTCTGGGTGTGCTACTTTGCCCTAGAGCTGAAAGGCACAACGTGCAGGCTTCTTTCCAAAGGGCGAGTTGGGCCCCAAAGCATCTTGCTTCCAGCTCTTTGGGAAGCTAAGAAACAACTCGCTCTGCACAGTGCTCTTACAGCCTACCGGGAACATGTCTTGCAAAGGCCTGTGAAACGCACTTTCTTTGCAGGCCTGATCTGGCTGAAGTAGGACTTCTGCTCTGGGTGTGCTACTTTGCCCTAGAGCTGAAAGGCACAACGTGCAGGCTTCTTTCCAAAGGGCGAGTTGGGCCCCACAGCCTCTTGCTTCCAGCTCTTTGGGAAGCTAAGAAACAACTCGCTCTGCACAGTGCTCTTACAGCCTACCGGGAACATCTTTTCCAAAGGCCAGTGAAACGCAGTTTCTTTGCATGCCTGATCTGGCTGAAGTAGGACTTCTGCTCTGGGTGTGCTACTTTGCCCTAGAGCTGAAAGGCACAACGTGCAGGCTTATTTCCAAAGGGCGAGTTGGGCCCCACAGCATCTTGCTTCCAGCTCTTTGGGAAGCTAAGAAACAACTCGCTCTGCACAGTGCTCTTACAGCCTACCGGGAACATCTCTTCCAAAGGCCTGTGAAACGCAGTTTCTTTGCAGGCCTGATCTGGCTGAAGTAGGACTTCTGCTCTGGGTGTGCTACTTTGCCCTAGAGCTGAAAGGCACAACGTGCAGGCTTCTTTCCAAAGGGCGAGTTGGGCCCCACAGCATCTTGCTTCCAGCTCTTTGGGAAGCTAAGAAACAACTCGCTCTGCACAGTGCTCTTACAGCCTACGGGGAGCATCTCTTCCAAAGGCCTGTGAAACGCAGTTTCTTTGCAGGCCTGATCTGGCTGAAGTAGGACTTCTGCTCTGGGTGTGCTACTTTGCCCTAGAGCTGAAAGGCACAACGTGCAGGCTTCTTTCCAAAGGGCGAGTTGGGCCCCACAGCATCTTGCTTCCAGCTCTTTGGGAAGCTAAGAAACAACTCGCTCTGCACAGTGCTCTTACAGCCTACCGGGAACATGTCTTCCAAAGGCCTGTGAAACGCAGTTTCTTTGCAGGCCTGATCTGGCTGAAGTAGGACTTCTGCTCTGGGTGTGCTACTTTGCCCTAGAGCTGAAAGGCACAACGTGCAGGCTTCTTTCCTAAGGGCGAGTTGGGCCCCACAGCATCTTGCTTCCAGCTCTTTGGGAAGCTAAGAAACAACTCGCTCTGCACAGTGCTCTTACAGCCTACCGGGAACATCTCTTCCAAAGGCCTGTGAAACGCAGTTTCTTTGCAGGCCTGATCTGGCTGAAGTAGGACTTCTGCTCTGGGTGTGCTACTTTGCCCTAGAGCTGAAAGGCACAACGTGCAGGCTTCTATCCAAAGGGTGAGTTGGGCCCCACAGCATCTTGCTTCCATCTCTTTGGGAAGCTAAGAAACAACTCGCTCTGCACAGTGCTCTTACAGCCTACTGGGAACATCTCTTCCAAAGGCCTGTGAAACGCAGTTTCTTTGCAGGCCTGATCTGGCTGAAGTAGGACTTCTGCTCTGGGTGTGCTACTTTGCCCTAGAGCTGAAAGGCACAACGTGCAGGCTTCTTTCCAAAGGGCGAGTTGGGCCCCACAGCATCTTGCTTCCAGCTCTTTAGGAAGCTAAGAAACAACTCGCTCTGCACAGTGCTCTTACAGCCTACCGGGAACATGTCTTCCAAAGGCCTGTGAAGCGCAGTTTCTTTGCAGGCCTGATCTGGCTGAAGTAGGACTTCTGCTCTGGGTGTGCTACTTTGCCCTAGAGCTGAAAGGCACAACGTGCAGGCTTCTTTCCAAAGGGCGAGTTGGGCCCCACAGCATCTTGCTTCCAGCTCTTTGGGAAGCTAAGAAACAACTCGCTCTGCACAGTGCTCTTACAGCCTAGTGGGAACATCTCTTCCAAAGGCCTGTGAAACGCAGTTTCTTTGCAGGCCTGATCTGGCTGAAGTAGGACTTCTGCTCTGGGTGTGCTACTTTGCCCTAGAGCTGAAAGGCACAACGTGCAGGCTTCTTTCCAAAGGGCGAGTTGGGCCCCACAGCATCTTGCTTCCAGCTCTTTGGGAAGCTAAGAAACAACTCGCTCTGCACAGTGCTCTTACAGCCTACCGGGAACATCTCTTCCAAAGGCCTGTGAAACGCAGTTTCTTTGCAGGCCTGATCTGGCTGAAGTAGGACTTCTGCTCTGGGTGTGCTACTTTGCCCTAGAGCTGAAAGGCACAACGTGCAGGCTTCTTTCCAAAGGGCGAGTTGGGCCCCACAGCATCTTGCTTCCAGCTCTTTGGGAAGCTAAGAAACAACTCGCTCTGCACAGTGCTCTTACAGCCTACGGGGAGCATCTCTTCCAAAGGCCTGTGAAACGCAGTTCCTTTGCAGGCCTGATCTGGCTGAAGTAGGACTTCTGCTCTGGGTGTGCTACTTTGCCCTAGAGCTGAAAGGCACAACGTGCAGGCTTCTTTCCAAAGGGCGAGTTGGGCCCCACAGCATCTTGCTTCCAGCTCTTTGGGAAGCTAAGAAACAACTCGCTCTGCACAGTGCTCTTACAGCCTACCGGGAACATGTCTTGCAAAGGCCTGTGAAACGCAGTTTCTTTGCAGGCCTGATCTGGCTGAAGTAGGACTTCTGCTCTGGGTGTGCTACTTTGCCCTAGAGCTGAAAGGCACAACGTGCAGTCTTCTTTCCAAAGGGCGAGTTGGGCCCCACAGCATCTTGCTTCCAGCTCTTTGGGAAGCTAAGAAACAACTCGCTCTGCACAGTGCTCTTACAGCCTACCGGGAACATGTCTTCCAAAGGCCTGTGAAACGCAGTTCCTTTGCAGGCCTGATCTGGCTGAAGTAGGACTTCTGCTCTGGGTGTGCTACTTTGCCCTAGAGCTGAAAGGCACAACGTGCAGGCTTCTTTCCAAAGGGCGAGGTGGGCCCCACAGCATCTTGCTTCCAGCTCTTTGGGAAGCTAAGAAACAACTCGCTCTGCACAGTGCTCTTACAGCCTACCGGGAACATGTCTTCCAAAGGCCTGTGAAACGCAGTTTCTTTGCAGGCCTGATCTGGCTGAAGTAGGACTTCTGCTCTGGGTGTGCTACTTTGCCCTAGAGCTGAAACGCACAACGTGCAGGCTTCTTTCCAAAGGGCGAGTTGGGCCCCACAGCATCTTGCTTCCAGCTCTTTGCGAAGCTAAGAAACAACTCGCTCTGCACAGTGCTCTTACAGCCTACCGGGAACATGTCTTCCAAAGGCCTGTGAAACGCAGTTTCTTTGCAGGCCTGATCTGGCTGAAGTAGGACTTCTGCTCTGGGTGTGCTACTTCGCCCTAGAGCTGAAAGGCACAACGTTCAGGCTTCTTTCCAAAGGGCGAGTTGGGCCCCACAGCATCTTGCTTCCAGCTCTTTGCGAAGCTAAGAAACAACTCGCTCTGCACAGTGCTCTTACAGCCTACCGGGAACATGTCTTCCAAAGGCCTGTGAAACGCAGTTTCTTTGCAGGCCTGATCTGGCTGAAGTAGGACTTCTGCTCTGGGTGTGCTACTTCGCCCTAGAGCTGAAAGGCACAACGTTCAGGCTTCTTTCCAAAGGGCGAGTTGGGCCCCACAGCATCTTGCTTCCAGCTCTTTGGGAAGCTAAGAAACAACTCGCTCTGCACAGTGCTCTTACAGGCTACCGGGAACATCTCTTCCAAAGGCCTGTGAAACGCAGTTTCTTTGCAGGCCTGATCTGGCTGAAGTAGGACTTCTGCTCTGGGTGTGCTACTTTGCCCTAGAGCTGAAAGGCACAACGTGCAGGCTTCTTTCCAAAGGGCGAGTTGGGCCCCACAGCATCTTGCTTCCAGCTCTTTGGGAAGCTAAGAAACAACTCGCTCTGCACAGTGCTCTTACAGCCTACCGGGAACATGTCTTCCAAAGGCCTGTGAAACGCAGTTTCTTTGCAGGCCTGATCTGGCTGAAGTAGGACTTCTGCTCTGGGTGTGCTACTTTGCCCTAGAGCTGAAAGGCACAACGTGCAGGCTTCTTTCCAAAGGGCGAGTTGGGCCCCACAGCATCTTGCTTCCAGCTCTTTGCGAAGCTAAGAAACAACTCGCTCTGCACAGTGCTCTTACAGCCTACCGGGAACATGTCTTCCAAAGGCCTGTGAAACGCAGTTTCTTTGCAGGCCTGATCTGGCTGAAGTAGGACTTCTGCTCTGGGTGTGCTACTTTGCCCTAGAGCTGAAAGGCACAACGTGCAGGCTTCTTTCCAAAGGGCGAGTTGGGCCCCACAGCATCTTGCTTCCAGCTCTTTCGGAAGCTAAGAAACAACTCGCTCTGCACAGTGCTCTTACAGCCTACCGGGAACATGTCTTCCAAAGGCCTGTGAAACGCAGTTTCTTTGCAGGCCTGATCTGGCTGAAGTAGGACTTCTGCTCTGGGTGTGCTACTTTGCCCTAGAGCTGAAAGGCACAACGTGCAGGCTTCTTTCCAAAGGGCGAGTTGGGCCCCACAGCATCTTGCTTCCATCTCTTTGGGAAGCTAAGAAACAACTCGCTCTGCACAGTGCTCTTAAAGCCTAGTGGGACCATCTCTTCCAAAGGCCTGTGAAACGCAGTTTCTTTGCAGGCCTGATCTGGCTGAAGTAGGACTTCTGCTCTGGGTGTGCTACTTTGCCCTAGAGCTGAAAGGCACAACGTGCAGGCTTCTTTCCAAAGGGCGAGTTGGGCCCCACAGCATCTTGCTTCCAGCTCTTTGGGAAGCTAAGAAACAACTCGCTCTGCACAGTGCTCTTACAGCCTACCGGGAACATGTCTTCCAAAGGCCTGTGAAACGCAGTTTCTTTGCAGGCCTGATCTGGCTGAAGTAGGACTTCTGCTCTGGGTGTGCTACTTTGCCCTAGAGCTGAAAGGCACAACGTGCAGGCTTCTTTCCAAAGGGCGAGTTGGGCCCCACAGCATCTTGCTTCCAGCTCTTTGGGAAGCTAAGAAACAACTCGCTCTGCACAGTGCTCTTAAAGCCTAGTGGGACCATCTCTTCCAAAGGCCTGTGAAACGCAGTTTCTTTGCAGGCCTGATCTGGCTGAAGTAGGACTTCTGCTCTGGGTGTGCTACTTTGCCCTAGAGCTGAAAGGCACAACGTGCAGGCTTCTTTCCAAAGGGCGAGTTGGGCCCCACAGCATCTTGCTTCCAGCTCTTTGGGAAGCTAAGTAACAACTCGCTCTGCACAGTGCTCTTACAGCCTACGGGGAACATGTCTTCCAAAGGCCTGTGAAACGCAGTTTCTTTGCAGGCCTGATCTGGCTGAAGTAGGACTTCTGCTCTGGGTGTGCTACTTTGCCCTAGAGCTGAAAGGCACAACGTGCAGGCTTCTTTCCAAAGGGCGAGTTGGGCCCCACAGCATCTTGCTTCCAGCTCTTTGGGAAGCTAAGAAACAACTCGCTCTGCACAGTGCTCTTACAGCCTACCGGGAACATGTCTTCCAAAGGCCTGTGAAACGCAGTTTCTTTGCAGGCCTGATCTGGCTGAAGTAGGACTTCTGCTCTGGGTGTGCTACTTTGCCCTAGAGCTGAAAGGCACAACGTGCAGGCTTCTTTCCAAAGGGCGAGTTGGGCCCCACAGCATCTTGCTTCCAGCTCTTTGGGAAGCTAAGAAACAACTCGCTCTGCACAGTGCTCTTACAGCCTATTGGTAACATTTCTTCCAAAGGCCTGTGAAACGCAGTTTCTTTGCAGGCCTGATCTGGCTGAAGTAAGACTTCTGCTCTGGGTGTGCTACTTTGCCCTAGAGCTGAAAGGCACAACGTGCAGGCTTCTTTCCAAAGGGCGAGTTGGGCCCCACAGCATCTTGCTTCCAACTCTTTGGGAAGCTAAGAAACAACTCGCTCTGCACAGTGCTCTTACTGCCTACGGGGAACATCTCTTCCAAAGGCCTGTGAAACGCAGTTTCTTTGCAGGCCTGATCTGGCTGAAGTAGGACTTCTGCTCTGGGTGTGCTACTTTGCCCTAGAGCTGAAAGGCACAACGTGCAGGCTTCTTTCCAAAGGCGAGTTGGGCCCCACAGCATCTTGCTTCCAGCTCTTTGGGAAGCTAAGAAACAACTCGCTCTGCACCGTGCTCTTACAGCCTACCGGGAACATGTCTTCCAAAGGCCTGTGAAACGCAGTTTCTTTGCAGGCCTGATCTGGCTGAAGTAGGACTTCTGCTCTGGGTGTGCTACTTTGCCCTAGAGCTGAAAGGCACAACGTGCAGGCTTCTTTCCAAAGGGCGAGTTGGGCCCCACAGCATCTTGCTTCCAGCTCTTTGGGAAGCTAAGAAACAACTCGCTCTGCACAGTGCTCTTACAGCCTACCGGGAACATGTCTTCCAAAGGCCTGTGAAACGCAGTTTCTTTGCAGGCCTGATCTGGCTGAAGTAGGACTTCTGCTCTGGGTGTGCTACTTTGCCCTAGAGCTGAAAGGCACAACGTGCAGGCTTCTTTCCAAAGGGCGAGTTGGGCCCCACAGCATCTTGCTTCCAGCTCTTTGGGAAGCTAAGAAACAACTCGCTCTGCACAGTGCTCTTACAGCCTACCGGGAACATGTCTTCCAAAGGCCTGTGAAACGCAGTTTCTTTGCAGGCCTGATCTGGCTGAAGTAGGACTTCTGCTCTGGGTGTGCTACTTTGCCCTAGAGCTGAAAGGCACAACGTGCAGGCTTCTTTCCAAAGGGCGAGTTGGGCCCCACAGCATCTTGCTTCCAGCTCTTTGGGAAGCTAAGAAACAACTCGCTCTGCACAGTGCTCTTACAGCCTACCGGGAACATGTCTTCCAAAGGCCTGTGAAACGTAGTTTCTTTGCAGGCCTGATCTGGCTGAAGTAGGACTTCTGCTCTGGGTGTGCTACTTTGCCCTAGAGCTGAAAGGCACAACGTGCAGGCTTCTTTCCAAAGGGCGAGTTGGGCCCCACAGCATCTTGCTTCCAGCTCTTTGGGAAGCTAAGAAACAACTCGCTCTGCACAGTGCTCTTACAGCCTACCGGGAACATGTCTTCCAAAGGCCTGTGAAACGCAGTTTCTTTGCAGGCCTGATCTGGCTGAAGTAGGACTTCTGCTCTGGGTGTGCTACTTTGCCCTAGAGCTGAAAGGCACAACGTGCAGGCTTCTTTCCAAAGGGCGAGTTGGGCCCCACAGCATCTTGCTTCCAGCTCTTTGGGAAGCTAAGAAACAACTCGCTCTGCACAGTGCTCTTACAGCCTAGAGGGAGCATCTCTTCCAAAGGCCTGTGAAACGCAGTTTCTTTGCAGGCCTGATCTGGCTGAAGTAGGACTTCTGCTCTGGGTGTGCTACTTTGCCCTAGAGCTGAAAGGCACAACGTGCAGGCTTCTTTCCAAAGGGCGAGTTGGGCCCCACAGCATCTTGCTTCCAGCTCTTTGCGAAGCTAAGAAACAACTCGCTCTGCACAGTGCTCTTACAGCCTACCGGGAACATCTATTCCAAAGGCCTGTGAAACGCAGATTCTTTGCAGGCCTGATCTGGCTGAAGTAGGACTTCTGCTCTGGGTGTGCTACTTTGCCCTAGAGCTGAAAGGCACAACGTGCAGGCTTCTTTCCAAAGGGCGAGTTGGGCCCCACAGCATCTTGCTTCCAGCTCTTTGGGAAGCTAAGAAACAACTCGCTCTGCACAGTGCTCTTACAGCCTACCGGGAACATGTCTTCCAAAGGCCTGTGAAACGCAGTTTCTTTGCAGGCCTGATCTGGCTGAAGTAGGACTTCTGCTCTGGATGTGCTACTTTGCCCTAGAGCTGAAAGGCACAACGTGCAGGCTTCTTTCCAAAGGGCGAGTTGGGCCCCACAGCATCTTGCTTCCAGCTCTTTGGGAAGCTAAGAAACAACTCGCTCTGCACAGTGCTCTTAAAGCCTAGTGGGACCATCTCTTCCAAAGGCCTGTGAAACGCAGTTTCTTTGCAGGCCTGATCTGGCTGAAGTAGGACTTCTGCTCTGGGTGTGCTACTTTGCCCTAGAGCTGAGAGGCACAACGTGCAGGCTTCTTTCCAAAGGGCGAGTTGGGCCCCACAGCATCTTGCTTCCAGCTCTTTGCGAAGCTAAGAAACAACTCGCTCTGCACAGTGCTCTTACAGCCTAGTTGGAACATCTCTTCCAAAGGCCTGTGAAACGCAGTTTCTTTGCAGGCCTGATCTGGCTGAAGTAGGACTTCTGCTCTGGGTGTGCTACTTTGCCCTAGAGCTGAAAGGCACAACGTGCAGGCTTCTTTCCAAAGGGCGAGTTGGGCCCCACAGCATCTTGCTTCCAGCTCTTTGGGAAGCTAAGAAACAACTCGCTCTGCACAGTGCTCTTACAGCCTACGGGGAACATCTCTTCCAAAGGCCTGTGAAACGCAATTTCTTTGCAGGCCTGATCTGGCTGAAGTAGGACTTCTGCTCTGGGTGTGCTACTTTGCCCTAGAGCTGAAAGGCACAACGTGCAGGCTTCTTTCCAAAGGGCGAGTTGGGCCCCACAGCATCTTGCTTCCAGCTCCGTGGGAAGCTAAGAAACAACTCGCTCTGCACAGTGCTCTTACAGCCTACCGGGAACATGTCTTCCAAAGGCCTGTGAAACGCAGTTTCTTTGCAGGCCTGATCTGGCTGAAGTAGGACTTCTGCTCTGGGTGTGCTACTTTGCCCTAGAGCTGAAAGGCACAACGTGCAGGCTTCTTTCCAAAGGGCGAGTTGGGCCCCACAGCATCTTGCTTCCAGCTCTTTGGGAAGCTAAGAAACAACTCGCTCTGCACAGTGCTCTTACAGCCTACCCGGAACATCTCTTCCAAAGGCCTGTGAAACGCAGTTTCTTTGCAGGTCTGATCTGGCTGAAGTAGGACTTCTGCTCTGGGTGTGCTACTTTGCCCTAGAGCTGAAAGGCACAACGTGCAGGCTTCTTTCCAAAGGGCGAGTTGGGCCCCACAGCATCTTGCTTCCAGCTCTTAGGGAAGCTAAGAAACAACTCGCTCTGCACAGTGCTCTTACAGCCTACCGGGAACATGTCTTCCAAAGGCCTGTGAAACGCAGTTTCTTTGCAGGCCTGATCTGGCTGAAGTAGGACTTCTGCTCTGGGTGTGCTACTTTGCCCTAGAGCTGAAAGGCACAACGTGCAGGCTTCTTTCCAAAGGGCGAGTTGGGCCCCACAGCATCTTGCTTCCAGCTCTTTGGGAAGCTAAGAAACAACTCGCTCTGCACAGTGCTCTTACAGCCTATTGGGAACATGTCTTCCAAAGGCCTGTGAAACGCAGTTTCTTTGCAGGCCTGATCTGGCTGAAGTAAGACTTCTGCTCTGGGTGTGCTACTTTGCCCTAGAGCTGAAAGGCACAACGTGCAGGCTTCTTTCCAAAGGGCGAGTTGGGCCCCACAGCATCTTGCTTCCAGCTCTTTGGGAAGCTAAGAAACAACTCGCTCTGCACAGTGCTCTTACAGCCTACGGGGAACATCTCTTCCAAAGGCCTGTGAAACGCAGTTTCTTTGCAGGCCTGATCTGGCTGAAGTAGGACTTCTGCTCTGGGTGTGCTACTTTGCCCTAGAGCTGAAAGGCACAACGTGCAGGCTTCTTTCCAAAGGCGAGTTGGGCCCCACAGCATCTTGCTTCCAGCTCTTTGGGAAGCTAAGAAACAACTCGCTCTGCACAGTGCTCTTACAGCCTACCGGGCACATGTCTTCCAAAGGCCTGTGAAACGCAGTTTCTTTGCAGGCCTGATCTGGCTGAAGTAGGACTTCTGCTCTGGGTGTGCTACTTTGCCCTAGAGCTGAAAGGCACAACGTGCAGGCTTCTTTCCAAAGGGCGAGTTGGGCCCCACAGCATCTTGCTTCCAGCTCTTTGGGAAGCTAAGAAACAACTCGCTCTGCACAGTGCTCTTACAGCCTACCGGGAACATGTCTTCCAAAGGCCTGTGAAACGCAGTTTCTTTGCAGGCCTGATCTGGCTGAAGTAGGACTTCTGCTCTGGGTGTGCTACTTTGCCCTAGAGCTGAAAGGCACAACGTGCAGGCTTCTTTCCAAAGGGCGAGTTGGGCCCCACAGCATCTTGCTTCCAGCTTTTTGGGAAGCAAAGAAACAACTCGCTCTGCACAGTGCTCTTACAGCTTACCGGGAACATCTCTTCCAAAGGCCTGTGAAACGCAGTTTCTTTGCAGGCCTGATCTGGCTGAAGTAGGACTTCTGCTCTGGGTGTGCTACTTTGCCCTAGAGCTGAAAGGCACAACGTGCAGGCTTCTTTCCAAAGGGCGAGTTCGGCCCCACAGCATCTTGCTTCCAGCTCTTTGGGAAGCTAAGAAACAACTCGCTCTGCACAGTGCTCTTACAGCCTACCGGGAACAAGTCTTCCAAAGGCCTGTGAAACGCATTTTCTTTGCAGGCCTGATCTGGCTGAAGTAGGACTTCTGCTCTGGGTGTGCTACTTTGCCCTAGAGCTGAAAGGCACAACGTGCAGGCTTTTTTCCAAAGGGCGAGTTCGGCCCCACAGCATCTTGCTTCCAGCTCTTTGGGAAGCTAAGAAACAACTCGCTCTGCACAGTGCTCTTACAGCCTACCCGGAACATCTCTTCCAAAGGCCTGTGAAACGCAGTTTCTTTGCAGGCCTGATCTGGCTGAAGTAAGACTTCTGCTCTGGGTGTGCTACTTTGCCCTAGAGCTGAAAGGCACAACGTGCAGGCTTCTTTCCAAAGGGCGAGTTGGGCCCCACAGCATCTTGCTTCCAGCTCTTTGGGAAGCTAAGAAACAACTCGCTCTGCACAGTGTTCTTACAGCCTACCGGGAACATGTCTTCCAAAGGCCTGTGAAACGCAGTTTCTTTGCAGGCCTGATCTGGCTGAAGTAGGACTTCTGCTCTGGGTGTGCTACTTTGCCCTAGAGCTGAAAGGCACAACGTGCAGGCTTCTTTCCAAAGGGCGAGTTGGGCCCCACAGCATCTTGCTTCCAGCTCTTTGGGAAGCTAAGAAACAACTCGCTCTGCACAGTGCTCTTACAGCCTACCGGGAACATGTCTTCCAAAGGCCTGTGAAACGCAGTTTCTTTGCAGGCCTGATCTGGCTGAAGTAGGACTTCTGCTCTGGGTGTGCTACTTTGCCCTAGAGCTGAAAGGCAGAACGTGCAGGCTTCTTTCCAAAGGGCGAGTTGGGCAACACAGCATCTTGCTTCCAGCTCTTTGGGAAGCTAAGAAACAACTCGCTCTGCACAGTGCTCTTACAGCCTATTGGGAACATGTCTTCCAAAGGCCTGTGAAACGCAGTTTCTGTGCAGGCCTGATCTGGCTGAAGTAGGACTTCTGCTCTGGGTGTGCTACTTTGCCCTAGAGCTGAAAGGCACAACGTGCAGGCTTCTTTCCAAAGGGCGAGTTGGGCCCCACAGCATCTTGCTTCCAGCTCTTTCGGAAGCTAAGAAACAACTCGCTCTGCACAGTGCTCTTACTGCCTACGGGGAACATCTCTTCCAAAGGCCTGTGAAACGCAGTTTCTTTGCAGGCCTGATCTGGCTGAAGTAGGACTTCTGCTCTGGGTGTGCTACTTTGCCCAAGAGCTGAAAGGCACAACGTGCAGGCTTCTTTCCAAAGGCGAGGTGGGCCCCACAGCATCTTGCTTCCAGCTCTTTGGGAAGCTAAGAAACAACTCGCTCTGCACAGTGCTCTTACAGCCTACCGGGAACATGTCTTCCAAAGGCCTGTGAAACGCAGTTTCTTTGCAGGCCTGATCTGGCTGAAGTAGGACTTCTGCTCTGGGTGTGCTACTTTGCCCTAGAGCTGAAACGCACAACGTGCAGGCTTCTTTCCAAAGGGCGAGTTGGGCCCCACAGCATCTTGCTTCCAGCTC
The DNA here is from genome assembly GCF_041296265.1 of Equus caballus. Classification (NCBI taxonomy): domain Eukaryota; kingdom Metazoa; phylum Chordata; class Mammalia; order Perissodactyla; family Equidae; genus Equus; species Equus caballus. The sequence continues at coordinate 27,528,435 of NC_091687.1, forward strand.
TTTGCGAAGCTAAGAAACAACTCGCTCTGCACAGTGCTCTTACAGCCTACCGGGAACATGTCTTCCAAAGGCCTGTGAAACGCAGTTTCTTTGCAGGCCTGATCTGGCTGAAGTAGGACTTCTGCTCTGGGTGTGCTACTTCGCCCTAGAGCTGAAAGGCACAACGTTCAGGCTTCTTTCCAAAGGGCGAGTTGGGCCCCACAGCATCTTGCTTCCAGCTCTTTGGGAAGCTAAGAAACAACTCGCTCTGCACAGTGCTCTTACAGCCTACCGGGAACATCTCTTCCAAAGGCCTGTGAAACGCAGTTTCTTTGCAGGCCTGATCTGGCTGAAGTAGGACTTCTGCTCTGGGTGTGCTACTTTGCCCTAGAGCTGAAAGGCACAACGTGCAGGCTTCTTTCCAAAGGGCGAGTTGGGCCCCACAGCATCTTGCTTCCAGCTCTTTGGGAAGCTAAGAAACAACTCGCTCTGCACAGTGCTCTTACAGCCTACCGGGAACATCTCTTCCAAAGGCCTGTGAAACGCAGTTTCTTTGCAGGCCTGATCTGGCTGAAGTAGGACTTCTGCTCTGGGTGTGCTACTTTGCCCTAGAGCTGAAAGGCACAACGTGCAGGCTTCTTTCCAAAGGGCGAGTTGGGCCCCACAGCATCTTGCTTCCAGCTCTTTGCGAAGCTAAGAAACAACTCGCTCTGCACAGTGCTCTTACAGCCTACCGGGAACATGTCTTCCAAAGGCCTGTGAAACGCAGTTTCTTTGCAGGCCTGATCTGGCTGAAGTAGGACTTCTGCTCTGGGTGTGCTACTTTGCCCTAGAGCTGAAAGGCACAACGTGCAGGCTTCTTTCCAAAGGGCGAGTTGGGCCCCACAGCATCTTGCTTCCAGCTCTTTCGGAAGCTAAGAAACAACTCGCTCTGCACAGTGCTCTTACAGCCTACCGGGAACATGTCTTCCAAAGGCCTGTGAAACGCAGTTTCTTTGCAGGCCTGATCTGGCTGAAGTAGGACTTCTGCTCTGGGTGTGCTACTTTGCCCTAGAGCTGAAAGGCACAACGTGCAGGCTTCTTTCCAAAGGGCGAGTTGGGCCCCACAGCATCTTGCTTCCAGCTCTTTGGGAAGCTAAGAAACAACTCGCTCTGCACAGTGCTCTTAAAGCCTAGTGGGACCATCTCTTCCAAAGGCCTGTGAAACGCAGTTTCTTTGCAGGCCTGATCTGGCTGAAGTAGGACTTCTGCTCTGGGTGTGCTACTTTGCCCTAGAGCTGAAAGGCACAACGTGCAGGCTTCTTTCCAAAGGGCGAGTTGGGCCGCACAGCATCTTGCTTCCAGCTCTTTGGGAAGCTAAGAAACAACTCGCTCTGCACAGTGCTCTTACAGCCTACCGGGAACATGTCTTCCAAAGGCCTGTGAAACGCAGTTTCTTTGCAGGCCTGATCTGGCTGAAGTAGGACTTCTGCTCTGGGTGTGCTACTTTGCCCTAGAGCTGAAAGGCACAACGTGCAGGCTTCTTTCCAAAGGGCGAGTTGGGCCCCACAGCATCTTGCTTCCAGCTCTTTGGGAAGCTAAGAAACAACTCGCTCTGCACAGTGCTCTTAAAGCCTAGTGGGACCATCTCTTCCAAAGGCCTGTGAAACGCAGTTTCTTTGCAGGCCTGATCTGGCTGAAGTAGGACTTCTGCTCTGGGTGTGCTACTTTGCCCTAGAGCTGAAAGGCACAACGTGCAGGCTTCTTTCCAAAGGGCGAGTTGGGCCCCACAGCATCTTGCTTCCAGCTCTTTGGGAAGCTAAGTAACAACTCGCTCTGCACAGTGCTCTTACAGCCTACGGGGAACATGTCTTCCAAAGGCCTGTGAAACGCAGTTTCTTTGCAGGCCTGATCTGGCTGAAGTAGGACTTCTGCTCTGGGTGTGCTACTTTGCCCTAGAGCTGAAAGGCACAACGTGCAGGCTTCTTTCCAAAGGGCGAGTTGGGCCCCACAGCATCTTGCTTCCAGCTCTTTGGGAAGCTAAGAAACAACTCGCTCTGCACACTGCTCTTACAGCGTAGTGGGAACATCTCTTCCAAAGGCCTGTGAAACGCAGTTTCTTTGCAGGCCTGATCTGGCTGAAGTAGGACTTCTGCTCTGGGTGTGCTACTTTGCCCTAGAGCTGAAAGGCACAACGTGCAGGCTTCTTTCCAAAGGGCGAGTTGGGCCCCACAGCATCTTGCTTCCAGCTCTTTGGGAAGCTAAGAAACAACTCGCTCTGCACAGTGCTCTTACAGCCTACCGGGAACATGTCTTCCAAAGGCCTGTGAAACGCAGTTTCTTTGCAGGCCTGATCTGGCTGAAGTAGGACTTCTGCTCTGGGTGTGCTACTTTGCCCTAGAGCTGAAAGGCACAACGTGCAGGCTTCTTTCCAAAGGGCGAGTTGGGCCCCACAGCATCTTGCTTCCAGCTCTTTGGGAAGCTAAGAAACAACTCGCTCTGCACAGTGCTCTTACAGCCTAGCGGGAACATCTCTTCCAAAGGACTGTGAAACGCAGTTTCTTTGCAGGCCTGATCTGGCTGAAGTAGGACTTCTGCTCTGGGTGTGCTACTTTGCCCTAGAGCTGGAAGGCACAACGTGCAGGCTTCTTTCCAAAGGGCGAGTTGGGCCCCACAGCATCTTGCTTCCAGCTCTTTGGGAAGCTAAGAAACAACTCGCTCTGCACAGTGCTCTTACAGCCTACCGGGAACATCTCTTCCAAAGGCCTGTGAAATGCAGTTCTTTGCAGGCCTGATCTGGCTGAAGTAGGACTTCTGCTCTGGGTGTGCTACTTTGCCCTAGAGCTGAAAGGCACAACGTGCAGGCTTCTTTCCAAAGGGCGAGTTGGGCCCCACAGCATCTTGCTTCCAGCTCTTTGGGAAGCTAAGAAACAACTCGCTCTGCACAGTGCTCTTACAGCCTACCGGGAACATGTCTTCCAAAGGCCTGTGAAACGCAGTATCTTTGCAGGCCTGATCTGGCTGAAGTAGGACTTCTGCTCTGGGTGTGCTACTTTGCCCTAGAGCTGAAAGGCACAACGTGCAGGCTTCTTTCCAAAGGGCGAGTTGGGCCCCACAGCATCTTGCTTCCAGCTCTTTGGGAAGCTAAGAAACAACTCGCTCTGCACAGTGCTCTTACAGCCTACCGGGAACATGTCTTGCAAAGGCCTGTGAAACGCAGTTTCTTTGCAGGCCTGATCTGGCTGAAGTAGGACTTCTGCTCTGGGTGTGCTACTTTGCCCTAGAGCTGAAAGGCACAACGTGCAGTCTTCTTTCCAAAGGGCGAGTTGGGCCCCACAGCATCTTGCTTCCAGCTCTTTGGGAAGCTAAGAAACAACTCGCTCTGCACAGTGCTCTTACAGGCTACCGGGAACATGTCTTCCAAAGGCCTGTGAAACGCAGTTCCTTTGCAGGCCTGATCTGGCTGAAGTAGGACTTCTGCTCTGGGTGTGCTACTTTGCCCTAGAGCTGAAAGGCACAACGTGCAGGCTTCTTTCCAAAGGGCGAGTTGGGCCCCACAGCATCTTGCTTCCAGCTCTTTGGGAAGCTAAGAAACAACTCGCTCTGAACAGTGCTCTTACAGCCTACGGGGAGCATCTCTTCCAAAGGCCTGTGAAACGCAGTTTCTTTGCAGGCCTGATCTGGCTGAAGTAGGACTTCTGCTCTGGGTGTGCTACTTTGCCCTAGAGCTGAAAGGCACAACGTGCAGGCTTCTTTCCAAAGGGCGAGTTGGGCCCCACAGCATCTTGCTTCCAGCTCTTTGGGAAGCTAAGAAACAACTCGCTCTGCACAGTGCTCTTACAGTCTACCGGGAACATCTCTTCCAAAGGCCTGTGAAACGCAGTTTCTTTGCAGGCCTGATCTGGCTGAAGTAGGACTTCTGCTCTGGGTGTGCTACTTTGCCCTAGAGCTGAAAGGCACAACGTGCAGGCTTCTTTCCAAAGGGTGAGTTGGGCCCCACAGCATCTTGCTTCCAGCTCTTTGGGAAGCTAAGAAACAACTCGCTCTGCACAGTGCTCTTACAGCCTAGTGGGAACATCTCTTCCAAAGGCCTGTGAAACGCAGTTTCTTTGCAGGCCTGATCTGGCTGAAGTCGGACTTCTGCTCTGGGTGTGCTACTTTGCCCTAGAGCTGAAAGGCACAACGTGCAGGCTTCTTTCCAAAGGGCGAGTTGGGCCCCACAGCATCTTGCTTCCAGCTCTTTGGGAAGCTAAGAAACAACTCGCTCTGCACAGTGCTCTTACAGCCTACCGGGAACATCTCTTCCAAAGGCCTGTGAAACGCAGTTTCTTTGCAGGCCTGATCTGGCTGAAGTAGGACTTCTGCTCTGGGTGTGCTACTTTGCCCTAGAGCTGAAAGGCACAACGTGCAGGCTTCTTTCCAAAGGGCGAGTTGGCCCCCACAGCATCTTGCTTCCAGCTCTTTGGGAAGCTAAGAAATAACTCGCTCTGCACAGTGCTCTTACAGCCTACCAGGAACATCTTTTCCAAAGGCCAGTGAAACGCAGTTTCTTTGCAGGCGTGATCTGGCTGAAGTAGGACTTCTGCTCTGGGTGTGCTACTTTGCCCTAGAGCTGAAAGGCACAACGTGCAGGCTTCTTTCCAAAGGGCGAGTTGGGCCCCACAGCATCTTGCTTCCAGCTCTTTGGGAAGCTAAGAAACAACTCGCTCTGCACAGTGCTCTTACAGCCTACCGGGAACATCTCTTCCAAAGGCCTGTGAAACGCAGTTTCTTTGCAGGCCTGATCTGGCTGAAGTAGGACTTCTGCTCTGGGTGTGCTACTTTGCCCTAGAGCTGAAAGGCACAACGTGCAGGCTTCTTTCCAAAGGGCGAGTTGGGCCCCACAGCATCTTGCTTCCAGCTCTTTGGGAAGCTAAGAAACAACTCGCTCTGCACAGTGCTCTTACAGCCTACGGGGAGCATCTCTTCCAAAGGCCTGTGAAACGCAGTTTCTTTGCAGGCCTGATCTGGCTGAAGTAGGACTTCTGCTCTGGGTGTGCTACTTTGCCCTAGAGCTGAAAGGCACAACGTGCAGGCTTCTTTCCAAAGGGCGAGTTGGGCCCCACAGCATCTTGCTTCCAGCTCTTTGGGAAGCTAAGAAACAACTCGCTCTGCACAGTGCTCTTACAGCCTACCGGGAACATCTCTTCCAAAGGCCTGTGAAACGCAGTTTCTTTGTAGGCCTGATCTGGCTGAAGTAGGACTTCTGCTCTGGGTGTGCTACTTTGCCCTAGAGCTGAAAGGCACAACGTGCAGGCTTCTTTCCAAAGGGCGAGTTGGGCCCCACAGCATCTTGCTTCCAGCTCTTTGGGAAGCTAAGAAACAACTCGCTCTGCACAGTGCTCTTACAGCCTACCGGGAACATGTCTTGCAAAGGCCTGTGAAACGCAGTTTCTTTTCAGGCCTGATCTGGCTGAAGTAGGACTTCTGCTCTGGGTGTGCTACTTTGCCCTAGAGCTGAAAGGCACAACGTGCAGGCTTCTTTCCAAAGGGCGAGTTGGGCCCCACAGCATCTTGCTTCCAGCTCTTTGGGAAGCTAAGAAACAACTCGCTCTGCACAGTGCTCTTACAGCCTACGGGGAACATGTCTTCCAAAGGCCTGTGAAACGCAGTTTCTTTGCAGGCCTGATCTGGCTCAAGTAGGACTTCTGCTCTGGGTGTGCTACTTTGCCCTAGAGCTGAAAGGCACAACGTGCAGGCTTCTTTCCAAAGGGCGAGTTGGGCCCCACAGCATCTTGCTTCCATCTCTTTGGGAAGCTAAGAAACAACTCGCTCTGCACAGTGCTCTTACAGCCTACCGGGAACATGTCTTCCAAAGGCCTGTGAAACGCAGTTTCTTTGCAGGCCTGATCTGGCTGAAGTAGGACTTCTGCTCTGGGTGTGCTACTTTGCCCTAGAGCTGAAAGGCACAACGTGCAGGCTTCTTTCCAAAGGGCGAGTTGGGCCCCACAGCATCTTGCTTCCATCTCTTTGGGAAGCTAAGAAACAACTCGCTCTGCACAGTGCTCTTACAGCCTACCGGGAACATGTCTTCCAAAGGCCTGTGAAACGCAGTTTCTTTGCAGGCCTGATCTGGCTGAAGTAGGACTTCTGCTCTGGGTGTGCTACTTTGCCCTAGAGCTGAAAGGCACAACGTGCAGGCTTCTTTCCAAAGGGCGAGTTGGGCCCCACAGCATCTTGCTTCCAGCTCTTTGGGAAGCTAAGAAACAACTCGCTCTGCACAGTGCTCTTACAGCCTACCGGGAACATCTCTTCCAAAGGCCTGTGAAACGCAGTTTCTTTGCAGGCCTGATCTGGCTGAAGTAGGACTTCTGCTCTGGGTGTGCTACTTTGCCCTAGAGCTGAAAGGCACAACGTGCAGGCTTCTTTCCAAAGGGCGAGTTGGGCCCCACAGCATCTTGCTTCCAGCTCTTTGGGAAGCAAAGAAACAACTCGCTCTGCACAGTGCTCTTACAGCTTACCGGGAACATCTCTTCCAAAGGCCTGTGAAACGCAGTTTCTTTGCAGGCCTGATCTGGCTGAAGTAGGACTTCTGCTCTGGGTGTGCTACTTTGCCCTAGAGCTGAAAGGCACAACGTGCAGGCTTCTTTCCAAAGGGCGAGTTCGGCCCCACAGCATCTTGCTTCCAGCTCTTTGGGAAGCTAAGAAACAACTCGCTCTGCACAGTGCTCTTACAGCCTACCGGGAACAAGTCTTCCAAAGGCCTGTGAAACGCATTTTCTTTGCAGGCCTGATCTGGCTGAAGTAGGACTTCTGCTCTGGGTGTGCTACTTTGCCCTAGAGCTGAAAGGCACAACGTGCAGGCTTCTTTCCAAAGGGCGAGTTCGGCCCCACAGCATCTTGCTTCCAGCTCTTTGGGAAGCTAAGAAACAACTCGCTCTGCACAGTGCTCTTACAGCCTACCCGGAACATCTCTTCCAAAGGCCTGTGAAACGCAGTTTCTTCGCAGGCCTGATCTGGCTGAAGTAGGACTTCTGCTCTGGGTGTGCTACTTTGCCCTAGAGCTGAAAGGCACAACGTGCAGGCTTCTTTCCAAAGGGCGAGTTGGGCCCCACAGCATCTTGCTTCCAGCTCTTTGGGAAGCTAAGAAACAACTCGCTCTGCACAGTGCTCTTACAGCCTACCGGGAACATGTCTTCCAAAGGCCTGTGAAACGCAGTTTCTTTGCAGGCCTGATCTGGCTGAAGTAGGACTTCTGCTCTGGGTGTGCTACTTTGCCCTAGAGCTGAAAGGCACAACGTGCAGGCTTCTTTCCAAAGGGCGAGTTGGGCCCCACAGCATCTTGCTTCCAGCTCTTTGGGAAGCTAAGAAACAACTCGCTCTGCACAGTGCTCTTACAGCCTATTGGGAACATGTCTTCCAAAGGCCTGTGAAACGCAGTTTCTGTGCAGGCCTGATCTGGCTGAAGTAGGACTTCTGCTCTGGGTGTGCTACTTTGCCCTAGAGCTGAAAGGCACAACGTGCAGGCTTCTTTCCAAAGGGCGAGTTGGGCCCCACAGCATCTTGCTTCCAGCTCTTTCGGAAGCTAAGAAACAACTCGCTCTGCACAGTGCTCTTACTGCCTACGGGGAACATCTCTTCCAAAGGCCTGTGAAACGCAGTTTCTTTGCAGGCCTGATCTGGCTGAAGTAGGACTTCTGCTCTGGGTGTGCTACTTTGCCCAAGAGCTGAAAGGCACAACGTGCAGGCTTCTTTCCAAAGGCGAGGTGGGCCCCACAGCATCTTGCTTCCAGCTCTTTGGGAAGCTAAGAAACAACTCGCTCTGCACAGTGCTCTTACAGCCTACCGGGAACATGTCTTCCAAAGGCCTGTGAAACGCAGTTTCTTTGCAGGCCTGATCTGGCTGAAGTAGGACTTCTGCTCTGGGTGTGCTACTTTGCCCTAGAGCTGAAACGCACAACGTGCAGGCTTCTTTCCAAAGGGCGAGTTGGGCCCCACAGCATCTTGCTTCCAGCTCTTTGCGAAGCTAAGAAACAACTCGCTCTGCACAGTGCTCTTACAGCCTACCGGGAACATGTCTTCCAAAGGCCTGTGAAACGCAGTTTCTTTGCAGGCCTGATCTGGCTGAAGTAGGACTTCTGCTCTGGGTGTGCTACTTCGCCCTAGAGCTGAAAGGCACAACGTTCAGGCTTCTTTCCAAAGGGCGAGTTGGGCCCCACAGCATCTTGCTTCCAGCTCTTTGCGAAGCTAAGAAACAACTCGCTCTGCACAGTGCTCTTACAGCCTACCGGGAACATGTCTTCCAAAGGCCTGTGAAACGCAGTTTCTTTGCAGGCCTGATCTGGCTGAAGTAGGACTTCTGCTCTGGGTGTGCTACTTCGCCCTAGAGCTGAAAGGCACAACGTTCAGGCTTCTTTCCAAAGGGCGAGTTGGGCCCCACAGCATCTTGCTTCCAGCTCTTTGGGAAGCTAAGAAACAACTCGCTCTGCACAGTGCTCTTACAGGCTACCGGGAACATCTCTTCCAAAGGCCTGTGAAACGCAGTTTCTTTGCAGGCCTGATCTGGCTGAAGTAGGACTTCTGCTCTGGGTGTGCTACTTTGCCCTAGAGCTGAAAGGCACAACGTGCAGGCTTCTTTCCAAAGGGCGAGTTGGGCCCCACAGCATCTTGCTTCCAGCTCTTTGGGAAGCTAAGAAACAACTCGCTCTGCACAGTGCTCTTACAGCCTACCGGGAACATGTCTTCCAAAGGCCTGTGAAACGCAGTTTCTTTGCAGGCCTGATCTGGCTGAAGTAGGACTTCTGCTCTGGGTGTGCTACTTTGCCCTAGAGCTGAAAGGCACAACGTGCAGGCTTCTTTCCAAAGGGCGAGTTGGGCCCCACAGCATCTTGCTTCCAGCTCTTTGCGAAGCTAAGAAACAACTCGCTCTGCACAGTGCTCTTACAGCCTACCGGGAACATGTCTTCCAAAGGCCTGTGAAACGCAGTTTCTTTGCAGGCCTGATCTGGCTGAAGTAGGACTTCTGCTCTGGGTGTGCTACTTTGCCCTAGAGCTGAAAGGCACAACGTGCAGGCTTCTTTCCAAAGGGCGAGTTGGGCCCCACAGCATCTTGCTTCCAGCTCTTTCGGAAGCTAAGAAACAACTCGCTCTGCACAGTGCTCTTACAGCCTACCGGGAACATGTCTTCCAAAGGCCTGTGAAACGCAGTTTCTTTGCAGGCCTGATCTGGCTGAAGTAGGACTTCTGCTCTGGGTGTGCTACTTTGCCCTAGAGCTGAAAGGCACAACGTGCAGGCTTCTTTCCAAAGGGCGAGTTGGGCCCCACAGCATCTTGCTTCCATCTCTTTGGGAAGCTAAGAAACAACTCGCTCTGCACAGTGCTCTTAAAGCCTAGTGGGACCATCTCTTCCAAAGGCCTGTGAAACGCAGTTTCTTTGCAGGCCTGATCTGGCTGAAGTAGGACTTCTGCTCTGGGTGTGCTACTTTGCCCTAGAGCTGAAAGGCACAACGTGCAGGCTTCTTTCCAAAGGGCGAGTTGGGCCCCACAGCATCTTGCTTCCAGCTCTTTGGGAAGCTAAGAAACAACTCGCTCTGCACAGTGCTCTTACAGCCTACCGGGAACATGTCTTCCAAAGGCCTGTGAAACGCAGTTTCTTTGCAGGCCTGATCTGGCTGAAGTAGGACTTCTGCTCTGGGTGTGCTACTTTGCCCTAGAGCTGAAAGGCACAACGTGCAGGCTTCTTTCCAAAGGGCGAGTTGGGCCCCACAGCATCTTGCTTCCAGCTCTTTGGGAAGCTAAGAAACAACTCGCTCTGCACAGTGCTCTTAAAGCCTAGTGGGACCATCTCTTCCAAAGGCCTGTGAAACGCAGTTTCTTTGCAGGCCTGATCTGGCTGAAGTAGGACTTCTGCTCTGGGTGTGCTACTTTGCCCTAGAGCTGAAAGGCACAACGTGCAGGCTTCTTTCCAAAGGGCGAGTTGGGCCCCACAGCATCTTGCTTCCAGCTCTTTGGGAAGCTAAGTAACAACTCGCTCTGCACAGTGCTCTTACAGCCTACGGGGAACATGTCTTCCAAAGGCCTGTGAAACGCAGTTTCTTTGCAGGCCTGATCTGGCTGAAGTAGGACTTCTGCTCTGGGTGTGCTACTTTGCCCTAGAGCTGAAAGGCACAACGTGCAGGCTTCTTTCCAAAGGGCGAGTTGGGCCCCACAGCATCTTGCTTCCAGCTCTTTGGGAAGCTAAGAAACAACTCGCTCTGCACAGTGCTCTTACAGCCTACCGGGAACATGTCTTCCAAAGGCCTGTGAAACGCAGTTTCTTTGCAGGCCTGATCTGGCTGAAGTAGGACTTCTGCTCTGGGTGTGCTACTTTGCCCTAGAGCTGAAAGGCACAACGTGCAGGCTTCTTTCCAAAGGGCGAGTTGGGCCCCACAGCATCTTGCTTCCAGCTCTTTGGGAAGCTAAGAAACAACTCGCTCTGCACAGTGCTCTTACAGCCTATTGGTAACATGTCTTCCAAAGGCCTGTGAAACGCAGTTTCTTTGCAGGCCTGATCTGGCTGAAGTAAGACTTCTGCTCTGGGTGTGCTACTTTGCCCTAGAGCTGAAAGGCACAACGTGCAGGCTTCTTTCCAAAGGGCGAGTTGGGCCCCACAGCATCTTGCTTCCAACTCTTTGGGAAGCTAAGAAACAACTCGCTCTGCACAGTGCTCTTACTGCCTACGGGGAACATCTCTTCCAAAGGCCTGTGAAACGCAGTTTCTTTGCAGGCCTGATCTGGCTGAAGTAGGACTTCTGCTCTGGGTGTGCTACTTTGCCCTAGAGCTGAAAGGCACAACGTGCAGGCTTCTTTCCAAAGGCGAGTTGGGCCCCACAGCATCTTGCTTCCAGCTCTTTGGGAAGCTAAGAAACAACTCGCTCTGCACCGTGCTCTTACAGCCTACCGGGAACATGTCTTCCAAAGGCCTGTGAAACGCAGTTTCTTTGCAGGCCTGATCTGGCTGAAGTAGGACTTCTGCTCTGGGTGTGCTACTTTGCCCTAGAGCTGAAAGGCACAACGTGCAGGCTTCTTTCCAAAGGGCGAGTTGGGCCCCACAGCATCTTGCTTCCAGCTCTTTGGGAAGCTAAGAAACAACTCGCTCTGCACAGTGCTCTTACAGCCTACCGGGAACATGTCTTCCAAAGGCCTGTGAAACGCAGTTTCTTTGCAGGCCTGATCTGGCTGAAGTAGGACTTCTGCTCTGGGTGTGCTACTTTGCCCTAGAGCTGAAAGGCACAACGTGCAGGCTTCTTTCCAAAGGGCGAGTTGGGCCCCACAGCATCTTGCTTCCAGCTCTTTGGGAAGCTAAGAAACAACTCGCTCTGCACAGTGCTCTTACAGCCTACCGGGAACATGTCTTCCAAAGGCCTGTGAAACGCAGTTTCTTTGCAGGCCTGATCTGGCTGAAGTAGGACTTCTGCTCTGGGTGTGCTACTTTGCCCTAGAGCTGAAAGGCACAACGTGCAGGCTTCTTTCCAAAGGGCGAGTTGGGCCCCACAGCATCTTGCTTCCAGCTCTTTGGGAAGCTAAGAAACAACTCGCTCTGCACAGTGCTCTTACAGCCTACCGGGAACATGTCTTCCAAAGGCCTGTGAAACGTAGTTTCTTTGCAGGCCTGATCTGGCTGAAGTAGGACTTCTGCTCTGGGTGTGCTACTTTGCCCTAGAGCTGAAAGGCACAACGTGCAGGCTTCTTTCCAAAGGGCGAGTTGGGCCCCACAGCATCTTGCTTCCAGCTCTTTGGGAAGCTAAGAAACAACTCGCTCTGCACAGTGCTCTTACAGCCTACCGGGAACATGTCTTCCAAAGGCCTGTGAAACGCAGTTTCTTTGCAGGCCTGATCTGGCTGAAGTAGGACTTCTGCTCTGGGTGTGCTACTTTGCCCTAGAGCTGAAAGGCACAACGTGCAGGCTTCTTTCCAAAGAGCGAGTTGGGCCCCACAGCATCTTGCTTCCAGCTCTTTGGGAAGCTAAGAAACAACTCGCTCTGCACAGTGCTCTTACAGCCTAGAGGGAGCATCTCTTCCAAAGGCCTGTGAAACGCAGTTTCTTTGCAGGCCTGATCTGGCTGAAGTAGGACTTCTGCTCTGGGTGTGCTACTTTGCCCTAGAGCTGAAAGGCACAACGTGCAGGCTTCTTTCCAAAGGGCGAGTTGGGCCCCACAGCATCTTGCTTCCAGCTCTTTGCGAAGCTAAGAAACAACTCGCTCTGCACAGTGCTCTTACAGCCTAGTTGGAACATCTCTTCCAAAGGCCTGAGAAACGCAGTTTCTTTGCAGGCCTGATCTGGCTGAAGTAGGACTTCTGCTCTGGGTGTGCTACTTTGCCCTAGAGCTGAAAGGCACAACGTGCAGGCTTCTTTCCAAAGGGCGAGTTGGGCCCCACAGCATCTTGCTTCCAGCTCTTTGGGAAGCTAAGAAACAACTCGCTCTGCACAGTGCTCTTACAGCCTACCGGGAACATCTATTCCAAAGGCCTGTGAAACGCAGATTCTTTGCAGGCCTGATCTGGCTGAAGTAGGACTTCTGCTCTGGGTGTGCTACTTTGCCCTAGAGCTGAAAGGCACAACGTGCAGGCTTCTTTCCAAAGGGCGAGTTGGGCCCCACAGCATCTTGCTTCCAGCTCTTTGGGAAGCTAAGAAACAACTCGCTCTGCACAGTGCTCTTACAGCCTACCGGGAACATGTCTTCCAAAGGCCTGTGAAACGCAGTTTCTTTGCAGGCCTGATCTGGCTGAAGTAGGACTTCTGCTCTGGATGTGCTACTTTGCCCTAGAGCTGAAAGGCACAACGTGCAGGCTTCTTTCCAAAGGGCGAGTTGGGCCCCACAGCATCTTGCTTCCAGCTCTTTGGGAAGCTAAGAAACAACTCGCTCTGCACAGTGCTCTTAAAGCCTAGTGGGACCATCTCTTCCAAAGGCCTGTGAAACGCAGTTTCTTTGCAGGCCTGATCTGGCTGAAGTAGGACTTCTGCTCTGGGTGTGCTACTTTGCCCTAGAGCTGAGAGGCACAACGTGCAGGCTTCTTTCCAAAGGGCGAGTTGGGCCCCACAGCATCTTGCTTCCAGCTCTTTGCGAAGCTAAGAAACAACTCGCTCTGCACAGTGCTCTTACAGCCTAGTTGGAACATCTCTTCCAAAGGCCTGTGAAACGCAGTTTCTTTGCAGGCCTGATCTGGCTGAAGTAGGACTTCTGCTCTGGGTGTGCTACTTTGCCCTAGAGCTGAAAGGCACAACGTGCAGGCTTCTTTCCAAAGGGCGAGTTGGGCCCCACAGCATCTTGCTTCCAGCTCTTTGGGAAGCTAAGAAACAACTCGCTCTGCACAGTGCTCTTACAGCCTACGGGGAACATCTCTTCCAAAGGCCTGTGAAACGCAATTTCTTTGCAGGCCTGATCTGGCTGAAGTAGGACTTCTGCTCTGGGTGTGCTACTTTGCCCTAGAGCTGAAAGGCACAACGTGCAGGCTTCTTTCCAAAGGGCGAGTTGGGCCCCACAGCATCTTGCTTCCAGCTCCGTGGGAAGCTAAGAAACAACTCGCTCTGCACAGTGCTCTTACAGCCTACCGGGAACATGTCTTCCAAAGGCCTGTGAAACGCAGTTTCTTTGCAGGCCTGATCTGGCTGAAGTAGGACTTCTGCTCTGGGTGTGCTACTTTGCCCTAGAGCTGAAAGGCACAACGTGCAGGCTTCTTTCCAAAGGGCGAGTTGGGCCCCACAGCATCTTGCTTCCAGCTCTTTGGGAAGCTAAGAAACAACTCGCTCTGCACAGTGCTCTTACAGCCTACCCGGAACATCTCTTCCAAAGGCCTGTGAAACGCAGTTTCTTTGCAGGTCTGATCTGGCTGAAGTAGGACTTCTGCTCTGGGTGTGCTACTTTGCCCTAGAGCTGAAAGGCACAACGTGCAGGCTTCTTTCCAAAGGGCGAGTTGGGCCCCACAGCATCTTGCTTCCAGCTCTTAGGGAAGCTAAGAAACAACTCGCTCTGCACAGTGCTCTTACAGCCTACCGGGAACATGTCTTCCAAAGGCCTGTGAAACGCAGTTTCTTTGCAGGCCTGATCTGGCTGAAGTAGGACTTCTGCTCTGGGTGTGCTACTTTGCCCTAGAGCTGAAAGGCACAACGTGCAGGCTTCTTTCCAAAGGGCGAGTTGGGCCCCACAGCATCTTGCTTCCAGCTCTTTGGGAAGCTAAGAAACAACTCGCTCTGCACAGTGCTCTTACAGCCTATTGGGAACATGTCTTCCAAAGGCCTGTGAAACGCAGTTTCTTTGCAGGCCTGATCTGGCTGAAGTAAGACTTCTGCTCTGGGTGTGCTACTTTGCCCTAGAGCTGAAAGGCACAACGTGCAGGCTTCTTTCCAAAGGGCGAGTTGGGCCCCACAGCATCTTGCTTCCAGCTCTTTGGGAAGCTAAGAAACAACTCGCTCTGCACAGTGCTCTTACAGCCTACGGGGAACATCTCTTCCAAAGGCCTGTGAAACGCAGTTTCTTTGCAGGCCTGATCTGGCTGAAGTAGGACTTCTGCTCTGGGTGTGCTACTTTGCCCTAGAGCTGAAAGGCACAACGTGCAGGCTTCTTTCCAAAGGCGAGTTGGGCCCCACAGCATCTTGCTTCCAGCTCTTTGGGAAGCTAAGAAACAACTCGCTCTGCACAGTGCTCTTACAGCCTACCGGGCACATGTCTTCCAAAGGCCTGTGAAACGCAGTTTCTTTGCAGGCCTGATCTGGCTGAAGTAGGACTTCTGCTCTGGGTGTGCTACTTTGCCCTAGAGCTGAAAGGCACAACGTGCAGGCTTCTTTCCAAAGGGCGAGTTGGGCCCCACAGCATCTTGCTTCCAGCTCTTTGGGAAGCTAAGAAACAACTCGCTCTGCACAGTGCTCTTACAGCCTACCGGGAACATGTCTTCCAAAGGCCTGTGAAACGCAGTTTCTTTGCAGGCCTGATCTGGCTGAAGTAGGACTTCTGCTCTGGGTGTGCTACTTTGCCCTAGAGCTGAAAGGCACAACGTGCAGGCTTCTTTCCAAAGGGCGAGTTGGGCCCCACAGCATCTTGCTTCCAGCTTTTTGGGAAGCAAAGAAACAACTCGCTCTGCACAGTGCTCTTACAGCTTACCGGGAACATCTCTTCCAAAGGCCTGTGAAACGCAGTTTCTTTGCAGGCCTGATCTGGCTGAAGTAGGACTTCTGCTCTGGGTGTGCTACTTTGCCCTAGAGCTGAAAGGCACAACGTGCAGGCTTCTTTCCAAAGGGCGAGTTCGGCCCCACAGCATCTTGCTTCCAGCTCTTTGGGAAGCTAAGAAACAACTCGCTCTGCACAGTGCTCTTACAGCCTACCGGGAACAAGTCTTCCAAAGGCCTGTGAAACGCATTTTCTTTGCAGGCCTGATCTGGCTGAAGTAGGACTTCTGCTCTGGGTGTGCTACTTTGCCCTAGAGCTGAAAGGCACAACGTGCAGGCTTTTTTCCAAAGGGCGAGTTCGGCCCCACAGCATCTTGCTTCCAGCTCTTTGGGAAGCTAAGAAACAACTCGCTCTGCACAGTGCTCTTACAGCCTACCCGGAACATCTCTTCCAAAGGCCTGTGAAACGCAGTTTCTTTGCAGGCCTGATCTGGCTGAAGTAAGACTTCTGCTCTGGGTGTGCTACTTTGCCCTAGAGCTGAAAGGCACAACGTGCAGGCTTCTTTCCAAAGGGCGAGTTGGGCCCCACAGCATCTTGCTTCCAGCTCTTTGGGAAGCTAAGAAACAACTCGCTCTGCACAGTGTTCTTACAGCCTACCGGGAACATGTCTTCCAAAGGCCTGTGAAACGCAGTTTCTTTGCAGGCCTGATCTGGCTGAAGTAGGACTTCTGCTCTGGGTGTGCTACTTTGCCCTAGAGCTGAAAGGCACAACGTGCAGGCTTCTTTCCAAAGGGCGAGTTGGGCCCCACAGCATCTTGCTTCCAGCTCTTTGGGAAGCTAAGAAACAACTCGCTCTGCACAGTGCTCTTACAGCCTACCGGGAACATGTCTTCCAAAGGCCTGTGAAACGCAGTTTCTTTGCAGGCCTGATCTGGCTGAAGTAGGACTTCTGCTCTGGGTGTGCTACTTTGCCCTAGAGCTGAAAGGCAGAACGTGCAGGCTTCTTTCCAAAGGGCGAGTTGGGCAACACAGCATCTTGCTTCCAGCTCTTTGGGAAGCTAAGAAACAACTCGCTCTGCACAGTGCTCTTACAGCCTATTGGGAACATGTCTTCCAAAGGCCTGTGAAACGCAGTTTCTGTGCAGGCCTGATCTGGCTGAAGTAGGACTTCTGCTCTGGGTGTGCTACTTTGCCCTAGAGCTGAAAGGCACAACGTGCAGGCTTCTTTCCAAAGGGCGAGTTGGGCCCCACAGCATCTTGCTTCCAGCTCTTTCGGAAGCTAAGAAACAACTCGCTCTGCACAGTGCTCTTACTGCCTACGGGGAACATCTCTTCCAAAGGCCTGTGAAACGCAGTTTCTTTGCAGGCCTGATCTGGCTGAAGTAGGACTTCTGCTCTGGGTGTGCTACTTTGCCCAAGAGCTGAAAGGCACAACGTGCAGGCTTCTTTCCAAAGGCGAGGTGGGCCCCACAGCATCTTGCTTCCAGCTCTTTGGGAAGCTAAGAAACAACTCGCTCTGCACAGTGCTCTTACAGCCTACCGGGAACATGTCTTCCAAAGGCCTGTGAAACGCAGTTTCTTTGCAGGCCTGATCTGGCTGAAGTAGGACTTCTGCTCTGGGTGTGCTACTTTGCCCTAGAGCTGAAACGCACAACGTGCAGGCTTCTTTCCAAAGGGCGAGTTGGGCCCCACAGCATCTTGCTTCCAGCTCTTTGCGAAGCTAAGAAACAACTCGCTCTGCACAGTGCTCTTACAGCCTACCGGGAACATGTCTTCCAAAGGCCTGTGAAACGCAGTTTCTTTGCAGGCCTGATCTGGCTGAAGTAGGACTTCTGCTCTGGGTGTGCTACTTCGCCCTAGAGCTGAAAGGCACAACGTTCAGGCTTCTTTCCAAAGGGCGAGTTGGGCCCCACAGCATCTTGCTTCCAGCTCTTTGGGAAGCTAAGAAACAACTCGCTCTGCACAGTGCTCTTACAGCCTACCGGGAACATCTCTTCCAAAGGCCTGTGAAACGCAGTTTCTTTGCAGGCCTGATCTGGCTGAAGTAGGACTTCTGCTCTGGGTGTGCTACTTTGCCCTAGAGCTGAAAGGCACAACGTGCAGGCTTCTTTCCAAAGGGCGAGTTGGGCCCCACAGCATCTTGCTTCCAGCTCTTTGGGAAGCTAAGAAACAACTCGCTCTGCACAGTGCTCTTACAGCCTACCGGGAACATCTCTTCCAAAGGCCTGTGAAACGCAGTTTCTTTGCAGGCCTGATCTGGCTGAAGTAGGACTTCTGCTCTGGGTGTGCTACTTTGCCCTAGAGCTGAAAGGCACAACGTGCAGGCTTCTTTCCAAAGGGCGAGTTGGGCCCCACAGCATCTTGCTTCCAGCTCTTTGCGAAGCTAAGAAACAACTCGCTCTGCACAGTGCTCTTACAGCCTACCGGGAACATGTCTTCCAAAGGCCTGTGAAACGCAGTTTCTTTGCAGGCCTGATCTGGCTGAAGTAGGACTTCTGCTCTGGGTGTGCTACTTTGCCCTAGAGCTGAAAGGCACAACGTGCAGGCTTCTTTCCAAAGGGCGAGTTGGGCCCCACAGCATCTTGCTTCCAGCTCTTTCGGAAGCTAAGAAACAACTCGCTCTGCACAGTGCTCTTACAGCCTACCGGGAACATGTCTTCCAAAGGCCTGTGAAACGCAGTTTCTTTGCAGGCCTGATCTGGCTGAAGTAGGACTTCTGCTCTGGGTGTGCTACTTTGCCCTAGAGCTGAAAGGCACAACGTGCAGGCTTCTTTCCAAAGGGCGAGTTGGGCCCCACAGCATCTTGCTTCCAGCTCTTTGGGAAGCTAAGAAACAACTCGCTCTGCACAGTGCTCTTAAAGCCTAGTGGGACCATCTCTTCCAAAGGCCTGTGAAACGCAGTTTCTTTGCAGGCCTGATCTGGCTGAAGTAGGACTTCTGCTCTGGGTGTGCTACTTTGCCCTAGAGCTGAAAGGCACAACGTGCAGGCTTCTTTCCAAAGGGCGAGTTGGGCCCCACAGCATCTTGCTTCCAGCTCTTTGGGAAGCTAAGAAACAACTCGCTCTGCACAGTGCTCTTACAGCCTACCGGGAACATGTCTTCCAAAGGCCTGTGAAACGCAGTTTCTTTGCAGGCCTGATCTGGCTGAAGTAGGACTTCTGCTCTGGGTGTGCTACTTTGCCCTAGAGCTGAAAGGCACAACGTGCAGGCTTCTTTCCAAAGGGCGAGTTGGGCCCCACAGCATCTTGCTTCCAGCTCTTTGGGAAGCTAAGAAACAACTCGCTCTGCACAGTGCTCTTAAAGCCTAGTGGGACCATCTCTTCCAAAGGCCTGTGAAACGCAGTTTCTTTGCAGGCCTGATCTGGCTGAAGTAGGACTTCTGCTCTGGGTGTGCTACTTTGCCCTAGAGCTGAAAGGCACAACGTGCAGGCTTCTTTCCAAAGGGCGAGTTGGGCCCCACAGCATCTTGCTTCCAGCTCTTTGGGAAGCTAAGTAACAACTCGCTCTGCACAGTGCTCTTACAGCCTACGGGGAACATGTCTTCCAAAGGCCTGTGAAACGCAGTTTCTTTGCAGGCCTGATCTGGCTGAAGTAGGACTTCTGCTCTGGGTGTGCTACTTTGCCCTAGAGCTGAAAGGCACAACGTGCAGGCTTCTTTCCAAAGGGCGAGTTGGGCCCCACAGCATCTTGCTTCCAGCTCTTTGGGAAGCTAAGAAACAACTCGCTCTGCACACTGCTCTTACAGCGTAGTGGGAACATCTCTTCCAAAGGCCTGTGAAACGCAGTTTCTTTGCAGGCCTGATCTGGCTGAAGTAGGACTTCTGCTCTGGGTGTGCTACTTTGCCCTAGAGCTGAAAGGCACAACGTGCAGGCTTCTTTCCAAAGGGCGAGTTGGGCCCCACAGCATCTTGCTTCCAGCTCTTTGGGAAGCTAAGAAACAACTCGCTCTGCACAGTGCTCTTACAGCCTACCGGGAACATGTCTTCCAAAGGCCTGTGAAACGCAGTTTCTTTGCAGGCCTGATCTGGCTGAAGTAGGACTTCTGCTCTGGGTGTGCTACTTTGCCCTAGAGCTGAAAGGCACAACGTGCAGGCTTCTTTCCAAAGGGCGAGTTGGGCCCCACAGCATCTTGCTTCCAGCTCTTTGGGAAGCTAAGAAACAACTCGCTCTGCACAGTGCTCTTACAGCCTAGCGGGAACATCTCTTCCAAAGGACTGTGAAACGCAGTTTCTTTGCAGGCCTGATCTGGCTGAAGTAGGACTTCTGCTCTGGGTGTGCTACTTTGCCCTAGAGCTGGAAGGCACAACGTGCAGGCTTCTTTCCAAAGGGCGAGTTGGGCCCCACAGCATCTTGCTTCCAGCTCTTTGGGAAGCTAAGAAACAACTCGCTCTGCACAGTGCTCTTACAGCCTACCGGGAACATCTCTTCCAAAGGCCTGTGAAATGCAGTTCTTTGCAGGCCTGATCTGGCTGAAGTAGGACTTCTGCTCTGGGTGTGCTACTTTGCCCTAGAGCTGAAAGGCACAACGTGCAGGCTTCTTTCCAAAGGGCGAGTTGGGCCCCACAGCATCTTGCTTCCAGCTCTTTGGGAAGCTAAGAAACAACTCGCTCTGCACAGTGCTCTTACAGCCTACCGGGAACATGTCTTCCAAAGGCCTGTGAAACGCAGTATCTTTGCAGGCCTGATCTGGCTGAAGTAGGACTTCTGCTCTGGGTGTGCTACTTTGCCCTAGAGCTGAAAGGCACAACGTGCAGGCTTCTTTCCAAAGGGCGAGTTGGGCCCCACAGCATCTTGCTTCCAGCTCTTTGGGAAGCTAAGAAACAACTCGCTCTGCACAGTGCTCTTACAGCCTACCGGGAACATGTCTTGCAAAGGCCTGTGAAACGCAGTTTCTTTGCAGGCCTGATCTGGCTGAAGTAGGACTTCTGCTCTGGGTGTGCTACTTTGCCCTAGAGCTGAAAGGCACAACGTGCAGTCTTCTTTCCAAAGGGCGAGTTGGGCCCCACAGCATCTTGCTTCCAGCTCTTTGGGAAGCTAAGAAACAACTCGCTCTGCACAGTGCTCTTACAGGCTACCGGGAACATGTCTTCCAAAGGCCTGTGAAACGCAGTTCCTTTGCAGGCCTGATCTGGCTGAAGTAGGACTTCTGCTCTGGGTGTGCTACTTTGCCCTAGAGCTGAAAGGCACAACGTGCAGGCTTCTTTCCAAAGGGCGAGTTGGGCCCCACAGCATCTTGCTTCCAGCTCTTTGGGAAGCTAAGAAACAACTCGCTCTGAACAGTGCTCTTACAGCCTACGGGGAGCATCTCTTCCAAAGGCCTGTGAAACGCAGTTTCTTTGCAGGCCTGATCTGGCTGAAGTAGGACTTCTGCTCTGGGTGTGCTACTTTGCCCTAGAGCTGAAAGGCACAACGTGCAGGCTTCTTTCCAAAGGGCGAGTTGGGCCCCACAGTATCTTGCTTCCAGCTCTTTGGGAAGCTAAGAAACAACTCGCTCTGCACAGTGCTCTTACAGTCTACCGGGAACATCTCTTCCAAAGGCCTGTGAAACGCAGTTTCTTTGCAGGCCTGATCTGGCTGAAGTAGGACTTCTGCTCTGGGTGTGCTACTTTGCCCTAGAGCTGAAAGGCACAACGTGCAGGCTTCTTTCCAAAGGGTGAGTTGGGCCCCACAGCATCTTGCTTCCAGCTCTTTGGGAAGCTAAGAAACAACTCGCTCTGCACAGTGCTCTTACAGCCTAGTGGGAACATCTCTTCCAAAGGCCTGTGAAACGCAGTTTCTTTGCAGGCCTGATCTGGCTGAAGTCGGACTTCTGCTCTGGGTGTGCTACTTTGCCCTAGAGCTGAAAGGCACAACGTGCAGGCTTCTTTCCAAAGGGCGAGTTGGGCCCCACAGCATCTTGCTTCCAGCTCTTTGGGAAGCTAAGAAACAACTCGCTCTGCACAGTGCTCTTACAGCCTACCGGGAACATCTCTTCCAAAGGCCTGTGAAACGCAGTTTCTTTGCAGGCCTGATCTGGCTGAAGTAGGACTTCTGCTCTGGGTGTGCTACTTTGCCCTAGAGCTGAAAGGCACAACGTGCAGGCTTCTTTCCAAAGGGCGAGTTGGCCCCCACAGCATCTTGCTTCCAGCTCTTTGGGAAGCTAAGAAATAACTCGCTCTGCACAGTGCTCTTACAGCCTACCAGGAACATCTTTTCCAAAGGCCAGTGAAACGCAGTTTCTTTGCAGGCGTGATCTGGCTGAAGTAGGACTTCTGCTCTGGGTGTGCTACTTTGCCCTAGAGCTGAAAGGCACAACGTGCAGGCTTCTTTCCAAAGGGCGAGTTGGGCCCCACAGCATCTTGCTTCCAGCTCTTTGGGAAGCTAAGAAACAACTCGCTCTGCACAGTGCTCTTACAGCCTACCGGGAACATCTCTTCCAAAGGCCTGTGAAACGCAGTTTCTTTGCAGGCCTGATCTGGCTGAAGTAGGACTTCTGCTCTGGGTGTGCTACTTTGCCCTAGAGCTGAAAGGCACAACGTGCAGGCTTCTTTCCAAAGGGCGAGTTGGGCCCCACAGCATCTTGCTTCCAGCTCTTTGGGAAGCTAAGAAACAACTCGCTCTGCACAGTGCTCTTACAGCCTACCGGGAACATCTCTTCCAAAGGCCTGTGAAACGCAGTTTCTTTGTAGGCCTGATCTGGCTGAAGTAGGACTTCTGCTCTGGGTGTGCTACTTTGCCCTAGAGCTGAAAGGCACAACGTGCAGGCTTCTTTCCAAAGGGCGAGTTGGGCCCCACAGCATCTTGCTTCCAGCTCTTTGGGAAGCTAAGAAACAACTCGCTCTGCACAGTGCTCTTACAGCCTACCGGGAACATGTCTTGCAAAGGCCTGTGAAACGCAGTTTCTTTTCAGGCCTGATCTGGCTGAAGTAGGACTTCTGCTCTGGGTGTGCTACTTTGCCCTAGAGCTGAAAGGCACAACGTGCAGGCTTCTTTCCAAAGGGCGAGTTGGGCCCCACAGCATCTTGCTTCCAGCTCTTTGGGAAGCTAAGAAACAACTCGCTCTGCACAGTGCTCTTACAGCCTACCGGGAACATGTCTTCCAAAGGCCTGTGAAACGCAGTTTCTTTGCAGGCCTGATCTGGCTCAAGTAGGACTTCTGCTCTGGGTGTGCTACTTTGCCCTAGAGCTGAAAGGCACAACGTGCAGGCTTCTTTCCAAAGGGCGAGTTGGCCCCCACAGCATCTTGCTTCCAGCTCTTTGGGAAGCTAAGAAACAACTCGCTCTGCACAGTGCTCTTACAGCCTACCGGGAACATGTCTTCCAAAGGCCTGTGAAACGCAGTTCCTTTGCAGGCCTGACCTGGCTGAAGTAGGACTTCTGCTCTGGGTGTGCTACATTTCCCTAGAGCTGAAAGGCACAACGTGCAGGCTTCTTTCCAAAGGGCGAGTTGGGCCCCACAGCATCTTGCTTCCAGCTCTTTGGGAAGCTAAGAAACAACTCGCTCTGCACAGTGCTCTTACAGCCTACGGGGAGCATCTCTTCCAAAGGCCTGTGAAACGCAGTTTCTTTGCAGGCCTGATCTGGCTGAAGTAGGACTTCTGCTCTGGGTGTGCTACTTTGCCCTAGAGCTGAAAGGCACAACGTGCAGGCTTCTTTCCAAAGGGCGAGTTGGGCCCCACAGCATCTTGCTTCCAGCTCTTTGGGAAGCTAAGAAACAACTCGCTCTGCACAGTGCTCTTACAGCCTACCGGGAACATCTCTTCCAAAGGCCTGTGAAACGCAGTTTCTTTGTAGGCCTGATCTGGCTGAAGTAGGACTTCTGCTCTGGGTGTGCTACTTTGCCCTAGAGCTGAAAGGCACAACGTGCAGGCTTCTTTCCAAAGGGCGAGTTGGGCCCCACAGCATCTTGCTTCCAGCTCTTTGGGAAGCTAAGAAACAACTCGCTCTGCACAGTGCTCTTACAGCCTACCGGGAACATGTCTTGCAAAGGCCTGTGAAACGCAGTTTCTTTTCAGGCCTGATCTGGCTGAAGTAGGACTTCTGCTCTGGGTGTGCTACTTTGCCCTAGAGCTGAAAGGCACAACGTGCAGGCTTCTTTCCAAAGGGCGAGTTGGGCCCCACAGCATCTTGCTTCCAGCTCTTTGGGAAGCTAAGAAACAACTCGCTCTGCACAGTGCTCTTACAGCCTACCGGGAACATGTCTTCCAAAGGCCTGTGAAACGCAGTTTCTTTGCAGGCCTGATCTGGCTGAAGTAGGACTTCTGCTCTGGGTGTGCTACTTTGCCCTAGAGCTGAAAGGCACAACGTGCAGGCTTCTTTCCAAAGGGTGAGTTGGGCCCCACAGCATCTTGCTTCCAGCTCTTTGGGAAGCTAAGAAACAACTCGATCTGCACAGTGCTCTTACAGCCTAGTGGGAACATCTCTTCCAAAGGCCTCTGAAACGCAGTTTCTTTTCAGGCCTGATGTGGCTGAAGTCGGACTTCTGCTCTGGGTGTGCTACTTTGCCCTAGAGCTGAAAGGCACAACGTGCGGGCTTCTTTCCAAAGGGCGAGTTGGGCCCCACAGCATCTTGCTTCCAGCTCTTTGGGAAGCTAAGAAACAACTCGCTCTGCACAGTGCTCTTACAGCCTACCGGGAACATCTCTTCCAAAGGCCTGTGAAACGCAGTTTCTTTGCAGGCCTGATCTGGCTGAAGTAGGACTTCTGCTCTGGGTGTGCTACTTTGCCCTAGAGCTGAAAGGCACAACGTGCAGGCTTCTTTCCAAAGGGCGAGTTGGGCCCCACAGCATCTTGCTTCCAGCTCTTTGGGAAGCTAAGAAACAACTCGCTCTGAACAGTGCTCTTACAGCCTACGGGGAGCATCTCTTCCAAAGGCCTGTGAAACGCAGTTTCTTTGCAGGCCTGATCTGGCTGAAGTAGGACTTCTGCTCTGGGTGTGCTACTTTGCCCTAGAGCTGAAAGGCACAACGTGCAGGCTTCTTTCCAAAGGGTGAGTTGGGCCCCACAGCATCTTGCTTCCAGCTCTTTGGGAAGCTAAGAAACAACTCGCTCTGCACAGTGCTCTTACAGCCTAGTGGGAACATCTCTTCCAAAGGCCTGTGAAACGCAGTTTCTTTGCAGGCCTGATCTGGCTGAAGTCGGACTTCTGCTCTGGGTGTGCTACTTTGCCCTAGAGCTGAAAGGCACAACGTGCAGGCTTCTTTCCAAAGGGCGAGTTGGGCCCCACAGCATCTTGCTTCCAGCTCTTTGGGAAGCTAAGAAACAACTCGCTCTGCACAGTGCTCTTACAGCCTACCGGGAACATCTCTTCCAAAGGCCTGTGAAACGCAGTTTCTTTGCAGGCCTGATCTGGCTGAAGTAGGACTTCTGCTCTGGGTGTGCTACTTTGCCCTAGAGCTGAAAGGCACAACGTGCAGGCTTCTTTCCAAAGGGCGAGTTGGCCCCCACAGCATCTTGCTTCCAGCTCTTTGGGAAGCTAAGAAATAACTCGCTCTGCACAGTGCTCTTACAGCCTACCAGGAACATCTTTTCCAAAGGCCAGTGAAACGCAGTTTCTTTGCAGGCGTGATCTGGCTGAAGTAGGACTTCTGCTCTGGGTGTGCTACTTTGCCCTAGAGCTGAAAGGCACAACGTGCAGGCTTCTTTCCAAAGGGCGAGTTGGGCCCCACAGCATCTTGCTTCCAGCTCTTTGGGAAGCTAAGAAACAACTCGCTCTGCACAGTGCTCTTACAGCCTACCGGGAACATCTCTTCCAAAGGCCTGTGAAACGCAGTTTCTTTGCAGGCCTGATCTGGCTGAAGTAGGACTTCTGCTCTGGGTGTGCTACTTTGCCCTAGAGCTGAAAGGCACAACGTGCAGGCTTCTTTCCAAAGGGCGAGTTGGGCCCCACAGCATCTTGCTTCCAGCTCTTTGGGAAGCTAAGAAACAACTCGCTCTGCACAGTGCTCTTACAGCCTACGGGGAGCATCTCTTCCAAAGGCCTGTGAAACGCAGTTTCTTTGCAGGCCTGATCTGGCTGAAGTAGGACTTCTGCTCTGGGTGTGCTACTTTGCCCTAGAGCTGAAAGGCACAACGTGCAGGCTTCTTTCCAAAGGGCGAGTTGGGCCCCACAGCATCTTGCTTCCAGCTCTTTGGGAAGCTAAGAAACAACTCGCTCTGCACAGTGCTCTTACAGCCTACCGGGAACATGTCTTGCAAAGGCCTGTGAAACGCAGTTTCTTTTCAGGCCTGATCTGGCTGAAGTAGGACTTCTGCTCTGGGTGTGCTACTTTGCCCTAGAGCTGAAAGGCACAACGTGCAGGCTTCTTTCCAAAGGGCGAGTTGGGCCCCACAGCATCTTGCTTCCAGCTCTTTGGGAAGCTAAGAAACAACTCGCTCTGCACAGTGCTCTTACAGCCTACCGGGAACATGTCTTCCAAAGGCCTGTGAAACGCAGTTTCTTTGCAGGCCTGATCTGGCTCAAGTAGGACTTCTGCTCTGGGTGTGCTACTTTGCCCTAGAGCTGAAAGGCACAACGTGCAGGCTTCTTTCCAAAGGGCGAGTTGGCCCCCACAGCATCTTGCTTCCAGCTCTTTGGGAAGCTAAGAAACAACTCGCTCTGCACAGTGCTCTTACAGCCTACCGGGAACATGTCTTCCAAAGGCCTGTGAAACGCAGTTCCTTTGCAGGCCTGACCTGGCTGAAGTAGGACTTCTGCTCTGGGTGTGCTACATTTCCCTAGAGCTGAAAGGCACAACGTGCAGGCTTCTTTCCAAAGGGCGAATTGGGCCCCACAGCATCTTGCTTCCAGCTCTTTGGGAAGCTAAGAAACAACTCGCTCTGCACAGTGCTCTTACAGCCTACGGGGAGCATCTCTTCCAAAGGCCTGTGAAACGCAGTTTCTTTGCAGGCCTGATCTGGCTGAAGTAGGACTTCTGCTCTGGGTGTGCTACTTTGCCCTAGAGCTGAAAGGCACAACGTGCAGGCTTCTTTCCAAAGGGCGAGTTGGGCCCCACAGCATCTTGCTTCCAGCTCTTTGGGAAGCTAAGAAACAACTCGCTCTGCACACTGCTCTTACAGCCTAGTGGGAACATCTCTTCCAAAGGCATGTGAAACGCAGTTTCTTTGCAGGCCTGATCTGGCTGAAGTAGGACTTCTGCTCTGGGTGTGCTACTTTGCCCTAGAGCTGAAAGGCACAACGTGCAGGCTTCTTTCCAAAGGGCGAGTTGGGCCCCACAGCATCTTGCTTCCAGCTCTTTGGGAAGCTAAGAAACAACTCGCTCTGCACACTGCTCTTACAGCGTAGTGGGAACATCTCTTCCAAAGGCCTGTGAAACGCAGTTTCTTTGCAGGCCTGATCTGGCTGAAGTAGGACTTCTGCTCTGGGTGTGCTACTTTGCCCTAGAGCTGAAAGGCACAACGTGCAGGCTTCTTTCCAAAGGGCGAGTTGGGCCCCACAGCATCTTGCTTCCAGCTCTTTGGGAAGCTAAGAAACAACTCGCTCTGCACAGTGCTCTTACAGCCTACCGGGAACATCTCTTCCAAAGGCCTGTGAAACGCAGTTTCTTTGCAGGCCTGATCTGGCTGAAGTAGGACTTCTGCTCTGGGTGTGCTACTTTGCCCTAGAGCTGAAAGGCACAACGTGCAGGCTTCTTTCCAAAGGGCGAGTTGGGCCCCAAAGCATCTTGCTTCCAGCTCTTTGGGAAGCTAAGAAACAACTCGCTCTGCACAGTGCTCTTACAGCCTACCGGGAACATGTCTTGCAAAGGCCTGTGAAACGCACTTTCTTTGCAGGCCTGATCTGGCTGAAGTAGGACTTCTGCTCTGGGTGTGCTACTTTGCCCTAGAGCTGAAAGGCACAACGTGCAGGCTTCTTTCCAAAGGGCGAGTTGGGCCCCACAGCATCTTGCTTCCAGCTCTTTGGGAAGCTAAGAAACAACTCGCTCTGCACAGTGCTCTTACAGCCTACCGGGAACATCTCTTCCAAAGGCCTGTGAAACGCAGTTTCTTTGCAGGCCTGATCTGGCTGAAGTAGGACTTCTGCTCTGGGTGTGCTACTTTGCCCTAGAGCTGAAAGGCACAACGTGCAGGCTTCTTTCCAAAGGGCGAGTTGGGCCCCACAGCATCTTGCTTCCAGCTCTTTGGGAAGCTAAGAAACAACTCGCTCTGCACAGTGCTCTTACAGCCTACGGGGAGCATCTCTTCCAAAGGCCTGTGAAACGCAGTTTCTTTGCAGGCCTGATCTGGCTTAAGTAGGACTTCTGCTCTGGGTGTGCTACTTTGCCCTAGAGCTGAAAGGCACAACGTGCAGGCTTCTTTCCAAAGGGCGAGTTGGGCCCCACAGCATCTTGCTTCCAGCTCTTTGGGAAGCTAAGAAACAACTCGCTCTGCACAGTGCTCTTACAGCCTACCGGGAACATCTCTTCCAAAGGCCTGTGAAACGCAGTTTCTTTGTAGGCCTGATCTGGCTGAAGTAGGACTTCTGCTCTGGGTGTGCTACTTTGCCCTAGAGCTGAAAGGCACAACGTGCAGGCTTCATTCCAAAGGGTGAGTTGGGCCCCACAGCATCTTGCTTCCAGCTCTTTGGGAAGCTAAGAAACAACTCGCTCTGCACAGTGCTCTTACAGCCTACCGGGAACATGTCTTCCAAAGGCCTGTGAAACGCAGTTTCTTTGCAGTCCTGATCTGGCTGAAGTAGGACTTCTGCTCTGGGTGTGCTACTTTGCCCTAGAGCTGAAAGGCACAACGTGCAGGCTTCTTTCCAAAGGGCGAGTTGGGCCCCACAGCATCTTGCTTCCAGCTCTTTGGGAAGCTAAGAAACAACTCGCTCTGCACAGTGCTCTTACAGCCTACCGGGAACATGTCTTGCAAAGGCCTGTGAAACGCAGTTTCTTTGCAGGCCTGATCTGGCTGAAGTAGGACTTCTGCTCTGGGTGTGCTACTTTGCCCTAGAACTGAAAGGCACAACGTGCAGGCTTCTTTCCAAAGGGCGAGTTGGGCCCCACAGCATCTTGCTTCCAGCTCTTTGGGAAGCTAAGAAACAACTCGCTCTGCACAGTGCTCTTACAGCCTACCGGGAACATGTCTTCCAAAGGCCTGTGAAACGCAGTTTCTTTGCAGGCCTGATCTGGCTCAAGTAGGACTTCTGCTCTGGGTGTGCTACTTTGCCCTAGAGCTGAAAGGCACAACGTGCAGGCTTCTTTCCAAAGGGCGAGTTGGCCCCCACAGCATCTTGCTTCCAGCTCTTTGGGAAGCTAAGAAACAACTCGCTCTGCACAGTGCTCTTACAGCCTACAGGGAACATGTCTTCCAAAGGCCTGTGAAACGCAGTTCCTTTGCAGGCCTGATCTGGCTGAAGTAGGACTTCTGCTCTGGGTGTGCTACATTTCCCTAGAGCTGAAAGGCACAACGTGCAGGCTTCTTTCCAAAGGGCGAGTTGGGCCCCACAGCATCTTGCTTCCAGCTCTTTGGGAAGCTAAGAAACAACTCGCTCTGCACAGTGCTCTTACAGCCTACCGGGAACATCTCTTCCAAAGGCCAGTGAAACGCAGTTTCTTTGCAGGCCTGATCTGGCTGAAGTAGGACTTCTGCTCTGGGTGTGCTACTTTGCCCTAGAGCTGAAAGGCACAACGTGCAGGCTTCTTTCCAAAGGGCGAATTGGGCCCCACAGCATCTTGCTTCCAGCTCTTTGGGAAGCTAAGAAACAACTCGCTCTGCACAGTGCTCTTACAGCCTACGGGGAGCATCTCTTCCAAAGGCCTGTGAAACGCATTTTCTTTGCAGGCCTGATCTGGCTGAAGTAGGACTTCTGCTCTGGGTGTGCTACTTTGCCCTAGAGCTGAAAGGCACAACGTGCAGGCTTCTTTCCAAAGGGCGAGTTGGGCCCCACAGCATCTTGCTTCCAGCTCTTTAGGAAGCTAAGAAACAACTCGCTCTGCACACTGCTCTTACAGCCTAGTGGGAACATCTCTTCCAAAGGCATGTGAAACGCAGTTTCTTTGCAGGCCTGATCTGGCTGAAGTAGGACTTCTGCTCTGGGTGTGCTACTTTGCCCTAGAGCTGAAAGGCACAACGTGCAGGCTTCTTTCCAAAGGGCGAGTTGGGCCCCACAGCATCTTGCTTCCAGCTCTTTGGGAAGCTAAGAAACAACTCGCTCTGCACAGTGCTCTTACAGCCTACCGGGAACATCTCTTCCAAAGGCCTGTGAAACGCAGTTTCTTTGCAGGCCTGATCTGGCTGAAGTAGGACTTCTGCTCTGGGTGTGCTACTTTGCCCTAGAGCTGAAAGGCACAACGTGCAGGCTTCTTTCCAAAGGGCGAGTTGGGCCCCACAGCATCTTGCTTCCATCTCTTTGGGAAGCTAAGAAACAACTCGCTCTGCACAGTGCTCTTACAGCCTACCGGGAACATGTCTTCCAAAGGCCTGTGAAACGCAGTTTCTTTGCAGGCCTGATCTGGCTGAAGTAGGACTTCTGCTCTGGGTGTGCTACTTTGCCCTAGAGCTGAAAGGCACAACGTGCAGGCTTCTTTCCTAAGGGCGAGTTGGGCCCCACAGCATCTTGCTTCCAGCTCTTTGGGAAGCTAAGAAACAACTCGCTCTGCACAGTGCTCTTACAGCCTACCGGGAACATCTCTTCCAAAGGCCTGTGAAACGCAGTTTCTTTGCAGGCCTGATCTGGCTGAAGTAGGACTTCTGCTCTGGGTGTGCTACTTTGCCCTAGAGCTGAAAGGCACAACGTGCAGGCTTCTTTCCAAAGGGCGAGTTGGGCCCCAAAGCATCTTGCTTCCAGCTCTTTGGGAAGCTAAGAAACAACTCGCTCTGCACAGTGCTCTTACAGCCTACCGGGAACATGTCTTGCAAAGGCCTGTGAAACGCACTTTCTTTGCAGGCCTGATCTGGCTGAAGTAGGACTTCTGCTCTGGGTGTGCTACTTTGCCCTAGAGCTGAAAGGCACAACGTGCAGGCTTCTTTCCAAAGGGCGAGTTGGGCCCCACAGCATCTTGCTTCCAGCTCTTTGGGAAGCTAAGAAACAACTCGCTCTGCACAGTGCTCTTACAGCCTACCGGGAACATCTTTTCCAAAGGCCAGTGAAACGCAGTTTCTTTGCATGCCTGATCTGGCTGAAGTAGGACTTCTGCTCTGGGTGTGCTACTTTGCCCTAGAGCTGAAAGGCACAACGTGCAGGCTTATTTCCAAAGGGCGAGTTGGGCCCCACAGCATCTTGCTTCCAGCTCTTTGGGAAGCTAAGAAACAACTCGCTCTGCACAGTGCTCTTACAGCCTACCGGGAACATCTCTTCCAAAGGCCAGTGAAACGCAGTTTCTTTGCAGGCCTGATCTGGCTGAAGTAGGACTTCTGCTCTGGGTGTGCTACTTTGCCCTAGAGCTGAAAGGCACAACGTGCAGGCTTCTTTCCAAAGGGCGAGTTGGGCCCCACAGCATCTTGCTTCCAGCTCTTTGGGAAGCTAAGAAACAACTCGCTCTGCACAGTGCTCTTACAGCCTACGGGGAGCATCTCTTCCAAAGGCCTGTGAAACGCAGTTTCTTTGCAGGCCTGATCTGGCTGAAGTAGGACTTCTGCTCTGGGTGTGCTACTTTGCCCTAGAGCTGAAAGGCACAACGTGCAGGCTTCTTTCCAAAGGGCGAGTTGGGCCCCACAGCATCTTGCTTCCAGCTCTTTGGGAAGCTAAGAAACAACTCGCTCTGCACAGTGCTCTTACAGCCTACCGGGAACATGTCTTCCAAAGGCCTGTGAAACGCAGTTTCTTTGCAGGCCTGATCTGGCTGAAGTAGGACTTCTGCTCTGGGTGTGCTACTTTGCCCTAGAGCTGAAAGGCACAACGTGCAGGCTTCTTTCCTAAGGGCGAGTTGGGCCCCACAGCATCTTGCTTCCAGCTCTTTGGGAAGCTAAGAAACAACTCGCTCTGCACAGTGCTCTTACAGCCTACTGGGAACATCTCTTCCAAAGGCCTGTGAAACGCAGTTTCTTTGCAGGCCTGATCTGGCTGAAGTAGGACTTCTGCTCTGGGTGTGCTACTTTGCCCTAGAGCTGAAAGGCACAACGTGCAGGCTTCTTTCCAAAGGGCGAGTTGGGCCCCACAGCATCTTGCTTCCAGCTCTTTAGGAAGCTAAGAAACAACTCGCTCTGCACAGTGCTCTTACAGCCTACCGGGAACATGTCTTCCAAAGGCCTGTGAAGCGCAGTTTCTTTGCAGGCCTGATCTGGCTGAAGTAGGACTTCTGCTCTGGGTGTGCTACTTTGCCCTAGAGCTGAAAGGCACAACGTGCAGGCTTCTTTCCAAAGGGCGAGTTGGGCCCCACAGCATCTTGCTTCCAGCTCTTTGGGAAGCTAAGAAACAACTCGCTCTGCACAGTGCTCTTACAGCCTAGTGGGAACATCTCTTCCAAAGGCCTGTGAAACGCAGTTTCTTTGCAGGCCTGATCTGGCTGAAGTAGGACTTCTGCTCTGGGTGTGCTACTTTGCCCTAGAGCTGAAAGGCACAACGTGCAGGCTTCTTTCCAAAGGGCGAGTTGGGCCCCACAGCATCTTGCTTCCAGCTCTTTGGGAAGCTAAGAAACAACTCGCTCTGCACAGTGCTCTTACAGCCTACCGGGAACATCTTTTCCAAAGGCCAGTGAAACGCAGTTTCTTTGCAGGCCTGATCTGGCTGAAGTAGGACTTCTGCTCTGGGTGTGCTACTTTGCCCTAGAGCTGAAAGGCCACAACGTGCAGGCTTCTTTCCAAAGGGCGAGTTGGGCCCCACAGCATCTTGCTTCCAGCTCTTTGGGAGGCTAAGAAACAACTCGCTCTGCACAGTGCTCTTACAGCCTACCGGGAACATGTCTTGCAAAGGCCTGTGAAACGCAGTTTCTTTGCAGGCCTGATCTGGTTGAAGTAGGACTTCTGCTCTGGGTGTGCTACTTTGCCCTAGAACTGAAAGGCACAACGTGCAGGCTTCTTTCCAAAGGGCGAGTTGGGCCCCACAGCATCTTGCTTCCAGCTCTTTGGGAAGCTAAGAAACAACTCGCTCTGCACAGTGCTCTTACAGCCTACCGGGAACATGTCTTCCAAAGGCCTGTGAAATGCAGTTCTTTGCAGGCCTGATCTGGCTGAAGTAGGACTTCTGCTCTGGGTGTGCTACTTTGCCCTAGAGCTGAAAGGCACAACGTGCAGGCTTCTTTCCAAAGGGCGAGTTGGGCCCCACAGCATCTTGCTTCCAGCTCTTTGGGAAGCTAAGAAACAACTCGCTCTGCACAGTGCTCTTACAGCCTACCGGGAACATCTCTTCCAAAGGCCAGTGAAACGCAGTTTCTTTGCAGGCCTGATCTGGCTGAAGTAGGACTTCTGCTCTGGGTGTGCTACTTTGCCCTAGAGCTGAAAGGCACAACGTGCAGGCTTCTTTCCAAAGGGCGAATTGGGCCCCACAGCATCTTGCTTCCAGCTCTTTGGGAAGCTAAGAAACAACTCGCTCTGCACAGTGCTCTTACAGCCTACGGGGAGCATCTCTTCCAAAGGCCTGTGAAACGCAGTTTCTTTGCAGGCCTGATCTGGCTGAAGTAGGACTTCTGCTCTGGGTGTGCTACTTTGCCCTAGAGCTGAAAGGCACAACGTGCAGGCTTCTTTCCAAAGGGCGAGTTGGGCCCCACAGCATCTTGCTTCCAGCTCTTTGGGAAGCTAAGAAACAACTCGCTCTGCACACTGCTCTTACAGCCTAGTGGGAACATCTCTTCCAAAGGCATGTGAAACGCAGTTTCTTTGCAGTCCTGATCTGGCTGAAGTAGGACTTCTGCTCTGGGTGTGCTACTTTGCCCTAGAGCTGAAAGGCACAACGTGCAGGCTTCTTTCCAAAGGGCGAGTTGTGCCCCACAGCATCTTGCTTCCAGCTCTTTGGGAAGCTAAGAAACAACTCGCTCTGCACAGTGCTCTTACAGCCTACCGGGAACATGTCTTGCAAAGGCCTGTGAAACGCAGTTTCTTTGCAGGCCTGATCTGGCTGAAGTAGGACTTCTGCTCTGGGTGTGCTACTTTGCCCTAGAACTGAAAGGCACAACGTGCAGGCTTCTTTCCAAAGGGCGAGTTGGGCCCCACAGCATCTTGCTTCCAGCTCTTTGGGAAGCTAAGAAACAACTCGCTCTGCACAGTGCTCTTACAGCCTACCGGGAACATCTCTTCCAAAGGCCTGTGAAACGCAGTTTCTTTGCAGGCCTGATCTGGCTGAAGTAGGACTTCTGCTCTGGGTGTGCTACTTTGCCCTAGAGCTGAAAGGCACAACGTGCAGGCTTCTTTCCAAAGGGCGAGTTGGGCCCCACAGCATCTTGCTTCCAGCTCTTTGGGAAGCTAAGAAACAACTCGCTCTGCACAGTGCTCTTACAGCCTACCGGGAACATGTCTTGCAAAGGCCTGTGAAACGCAGTTTCTTTTCAGGCCTGATCTGGCTGAAGTAGGACTTCTGCTCTGGGTGTGCTACTTTGCCCTAGAGCTGAAAGGCACAACGTGCAGGCTTCTTTCCAAAGGGTGAGTTGGGCCCCACAGCATCTTGCTTCCAGCTCTTTGGGAAGCTAAGAAACAACTCGCTCTGAACAGTGCTCTTACAGCCTACCGGGAACATGTCTTGCAAAGGCCTGTGAAACGCAGTTTCTTTGCAGGCCTGATCTGGCTCAAGTAGGACTTCTGCTCTGGGTGTGCTACTTTGCCCTAGAGCTGAAAGGCACAACGTGCAGGCTTCTTTCCAAAGGGCGAGTTGGCCCCCACAGCAACTTGCTTCCAGCTCTTTGGGAAGCTAAGAAACAACTCGCTCTGCACAGTGCTCTTACAGCCTACCGGGAACATGTCTTCCAAAGGCCTGTGAAACGCAGTTCCTTTGCAGGCCTGATCTGGCTGAAGTAGGACTTCTGCTCTGGGTGTGCTACATTTCCCTAGAGCTGAAAGGCACAACGTGCAGGCTTCTTTCCAAAGGGCGAGTTGGGCCCCACAGCATCTTGCTTCCAGCTCTTTGGGAAGCTAAGAAACAACTCGCTCTGCACAGTGCTCTTACAGCCTACCGGGAACATCTCTTCCAAAGGCCAGTGAAACGCAGTTTCTTTGCAGGCCTGATCTGGCTGAAGTAGGACTTCTGCTCTGGGTGTGCTACTTTGCCCTAGAGCTGAAAGGCACAACGTGCAGGCTTCTTTCCAAAGGGCGAATTGGGCCCCACAGCATCTTGCTTCCAGCTCTTTGGGAAGCTAAGAAACAACTCGCTCTGCACAGTGCTCTTACAGCCTACGGGGAGCATCTCTTCCAAAGGCCTGTGAAACGCAGTTTCTTTGCAGGCCTGATCTGGCTGAAGTAGGACTTCTGCTCTGGGTGTGCTACTTTGCCCTAGAGCTGAAAGGCACAACGTGCAGGCTTCTTTCCAAAGGGCGAGTTGGGCCCCACAGCATCTTGCTTCCAGCTCTTTGGGAAGCTAAGAAACAACTCGCTCTGCACACTGCTCTTACAGCCTAGTGGGAACATCTCTTCCAAAGGCATGTGAAACGCAGTTTCTTTGCAGGCCTGATCTGGCTGAAGTAGGACTTCTGCTCTGGGTGTGCTACTTTGCCCTAGAGCTGAAAGGCACAACGTGCAGGCTTCTTTCCAAAGGGCGAGTTGGGCCCCACAGCATCTTGCTTCCAGCTCTTTGGGAAGCTAAGAAACAACTCGCTCTGCACAGTGCTCTTACAGCCTACCGGGAACATCTCTTCCAAAGGCCTGTGAAACGCAGTTTCTTTGCAGGCCTGATCTGGCTGAAGTAGGACTTCTGCTCTGGGTGTGCTACTTTGCCCTAGAGCTGAAAGGCACAACGTGCAGGCTTCTTTCCAAAGGGCGAGTTGGGCCCCACAGCATCTTGCTTCCATCTCTTTGGGAAGCTAAGAAACAACTCGCTCTGCACAGTGCTCTTACAGCCTACCGGGAACATGTCTTCCAAAGGCCTGTGAAACGCAGTTTCTTTGCAGGCCTGATCTGGCTGAAGTAGGACTTCTGCTCTGGGTGTGCTACTTTGCCCTAGAGCTGAAAGGCACAACGTGCAGGCTTCTTTCCAAAGGGCGAGTTGGGCCCCACAGCATCTTGCTTCCAGCTCTTTGGGAAGCTAAGAAACAACTCGCTCTGCACAGTGCTCTTACAGCCTACCGGGAACATCTCTTCCAAAGGCCTGTGAAACGCAGTTTCTTTGCAGGCCTGATCTGGCTGAAGTAGGACTTCTGCTCTGGGTGTGCTACTTTGCCCTAGAGCTGAAAGGCACAACGTGCAGGCTTCTTTCCAAAGGGCGAGTTGGGCCCCAAAGCATCTTGCTTCCAGCTCTTTGGGAAGCTAAGAAACAACTCGCTCTGCACAGTGCTCTTACAGCCTACCGGGAACATGTCTTGCAAAGGCCTGTGAAACGCACTTTCTTTGCAGGCCTGATCTGGCTGAAGTAGGACTTCTGCTCTGGGTGTGCTACTTTGCCCTAGAGCTGAAAGGCACAACGTGCAGGCTTCTTTCCAAAGGGCGAGTTGGGCCCCACAGCATCTTGCTTCCAGCTCTTTGGGAAGCTAAGAAACAACTCGCTCTGCACAGTGCTCTTACAGCCTACCGGGAACATCTTTTCCAAAGGCCAGTGAAACGCAGTTTCTTTGCATGCCTGATCTGGCTGAAGTAGGACTTCTGCTCTGGGTGTGCTACTTTGCCCTAGAGCTGAAAGGCACAACGTGCAGGCTTATTTCCAAAGGGCGAGTTGGGCCCCACAGCATCTTGCTTCCAGCTCTTTGGGAAGCTAAGAAACAACTCGCTCTGCACAGTGCTCTTACAGCCTACCGGGAACATCTCTTCCAAAGGCCTGTGAAACGCAGTTTCTTTGCAGGCCTGATCTGGCTGAAGTAGGACTTCTGCTCTGGGTGTGCTACTTTGCCCTAGAGCTGAAAGGCACAACGTGCAGGCTTCTTTCCAAAGGGCGAGTTGGGCCCCACAGCATCTTGCTTCCAGCTCTTTGGGAAGCTAAGAAACAACTCGCTCTGCACAGTGCTCTTACAGCCTACGGGGAGCATCTCTTCCAAAGGCCTGTGAAACGCAGTTTCTTTGCAGGCCTGATCTGGCTGAAGTAGGACTTCTGCTCTGGGTGTGCTACTTTGCCCTAGAGCTGAAAGGCACAACGTGCAGGCTTCTTTCCAAAGGGCGAGTTGGGCCCCACAGCATCTTGCTTCCAGCTCTTTGGGAAGCTAAGAAACAACTCGCTCTGCACAGTGCTCTTACAGCCTACCGGGAACATGTCTTCCAAAGGCCTGTGAAACGCAGTTTCTTTGCAGGCCTGATCTGGCTGAAGTAGGACTTCTGCTCTGGGTGTGCTACTTTGCCCTAGAGCTGAAAGGCACAACGTGCAGGCTTCTTTCCTAAGGGCGAGTTGGGCCCCACAGCATCTTGCTTCCAGCTCTTTGGGAAGCTAAGAAACAACTCGCTCTGCACAGTGCTCTTACAGCCTACCGGGAACATCTCTTCCAAAGGCCTGTGAAACGCAGTTTCTTTGCAGGCCTGATCTGGCTGAAGTAGGACTTCTGCTCTGGGTGTGCTACTTTGCCCTAGAGCTGAAAGGCACAACGTGCAGGCTTCTATCCAAAGGGTGAGTTGGGCCCCACAGCATCTTGCTTTCATCTCTTTGGGAAGCTAAGAAACAACTCGCTCTGCACAGTGCTCTTACAGCCTACTGGGAACATCTCTTCCAAAGGCCTGTGAAACGCAGTTTCTTTGCAGGCCTGATCTGGCTGAAGTAGGACTTCTGCTCTGGGTGTGCTACTTTGCCCTAGAGCTGAAAGGCACAACGTGCAGGCTTCTTTCCAAAGGGCGAGTTGGGCCCCACAGCATCTTGCTTCCAGCTCTTTAGGAAGCTAAGAAACAACTCGCTCTGCACAGTGCTCTTACAGCCTACCGGGAACATGTCTTCCAAAGGCCTGTGAAGCGCAGTTTCTTTGCAGGCCTGATCTGGCTGAAGTAGGACTTCTGCTCTGGGTGTGCTACTTTGCCCTAGAGCTGAAAGGCACAACGTGCAGGCTTCTTTCCAAAGGGCGAGTTGGGCCCCACAGCATCTTGCTTCCAGCTCTTTGGGAAGCTAAGAAACAACTCGCTCTGCACAGTGCTCTTACAGCCTACCGGGAACATCTCTTCCAAAGGCCTGTGAAACGCAGTTTCTTTGCAGGCCTGATCTGGCTGAAGTAGGACTTCTGCTCTGGGTGTGCTACTTTGCCCTAGAGCTGAAAGGCACAACGTGCAGGCTTCTTTCCAAAGGGCGAGTTGGGCCCCACAGCATCTTGCTTCCAGCTCTTTGGGAAGCTAAGAAACAACTCGCTCTGCACAGTGCTCTTACAGCCTACCGGGAACATCTCTTCCAAAGGCCTGTGAAACGCAGTTTCTTTGCAGGCCTGATCTGGCTGAAGTAGGACTTCTGCTCTGGGTGTGCTACTTTGCCCTAGAGCTGAAAGGCACAACGTGCAGGCTTCTTTCCAAAGGGCGAGTTGGGCCCCACAGCATCTTGCTTCCAGCTCTTTGGGAAGCTAAGAAACAACTCGCTCTGCACAGTGCTCTTACAGCCTACGGGGAGCATCTCTTCCAAAGGCCTGTGAAACGCAGTTCCTTTGCAGGCCTGATCTGGCTGAAGTAGGACTTCTGCTCTGGGTGTGCTACTTTGCCCTAGAGCTGAAAGGCACAACGTGCAGGCTTCTTTCCAAAGGGCGAGTTGGGCCCCACAGCATCTTGCTTCCAGCTCTTTGGGAAGCTAAGAAACAACTCGCTCTGCACAGTGCTCTTACAGCCTACCGGGAACATGTCTTGCAAAGGCCTGTGAAACGCAGTTTCTTTGCAGGCCCGATCTGGCTGAAGTAGGACTTCTGCTCTGGGTGTGCTACTTTGCCCTAGAGCTGAAAGGCACAACGTGCAGTCTTCTTTCCAAAGGGCGAGTTGGGCCCCACAGCATCTTGCTTCCAGCTCTTTGGGAAGCTAAGAAACAACTCGCTCTGCACAGTGCTCTTACAGCCTACCGGGAACATGTCTTCCAAAGGCCTGTGAAACGCAGTTCCTTTGCAGGCCTGATCTGGCTGAAGTAGGACTTCTGCTCTGGGTGTGCTACTTTGCCCTAGAGCTGAAAGGCACAACGTGCAGGCTTCTTTCCAAAGGGCGACTTGGGCCCCACAGCATCTTGCTTCCAGCTCTTTGGGAAGCTAAGAAACAACTCGCTCTGCACACTGCTCTTACAGCCTAGTGGGAACATCTCTTCCAAAGGCCTGTGAAACGCAGTTTCTTTGCAGGCCTGATCTGGCTGAAGTAGGACTTCTGCTCTGGGTGTGCTACTTTGCCCTAGAGCTGAAAGGCACAACGTGCAGGCTTCTTTCCAAAGGGCGAGTTGGGCCCCACAGCATCTTGCTTCCAGCTCTTTGGGAAGCTAAGAAACAACTCGCTCTGCACAGTGCTCTTACAGCCTACCGGGAACATGTCTTGCAAAGGCCTGTGAAACGCAGTTTCTTTGCAGGCCTGATCTGGCTGAAGTAGGACTTCTGCTCTGGGTGTGCTACTTTGCCCTAGAGCTGAAAGGCACAACGTGCAGGCTTCTTTCCAAAGGGCGAGTTGGGCCCCACAGCATCTTGCTTCCAGCTCTTTGGGAAGCTAAGAAACAACTCGCTCTGCACAGTGCTCTTACAGCCTACCGGGAACATGTCTTCCAAAGGCCTGTGAAACGCAGTTTCTTTGCAGGCCTGATCTGGTTGAAGTAGGACTTCTGCTCTGGGTGTGCTACTTTGCCCTAGAACTGAAAGGCACAACGTGCAGGCTTCTTTCCAAAGGGCGAGTTGGGCCCCACAGCATCTTGCTTCCAGCTCTTTGGGAAGCTAAGAAACAACTCGCTCTGCACAGTGCTCTTACAGCCTACCGGGAACATGTCTTCCAAAGGCCTGTGAAATGCAGTTCTTTGCAGGCCTGATCTGGCTGAAGTAGGACTTCTGCTCTGGGTGTGCTACTTTGCCCTAGAGCTGAAAGGCACAACGTGCAGGCTTCTTTCCAAAGGGCGAGTTGGGCCCCACAGCATCTTGCTTCCAGCTCTTTGGGAAGCTAAGAAACAACTCGCTCTGCACAGTGCTCTTACAGCCTACCGGGAACATCTCTTCCAAAGGCCAGTGAAACGCAGTTTCTTTGCAGGCCTGATCTGGCTGAAGTAGGACTTCTGCTCTGGGTGTGCTACTTTGCCCTAGAGCTGAAAGGCACAACGTGCAGGCTTCTTTCCAAAGGGCGAATTGGGCCCCACAGCATCTTGCTTCCAGCTCTTTGGGAAGCTAAGAAACAACTCGCTCTGCACAGTGCTCTTACAGCCTACGGGGAGCATCTCTTCCAAAGGCCTGTGAAACGCAGTTTCTTTGCAGGCCTGATCTGGCTGAAGTAGGACTTCTGCTCTGGGTGTGCTACTTTGCCCTAGAGCTGAAAGGCACAACGTGCAGGCTTCTTTCCAAAGGGCGAGTTGGGCCCCACAGCATCTTGCTTCCAGCTCTTTGGGAAGCTAAGAAACAACTCGCTCTGCACACTGCTCGTACAGCCTAGTGGGAACATCTCTTCCAAAGGCATGTGAAACGCAGTTTCTTTGCAGGCCTGATCTGGCTGAAGTAGGACTTCTGCTCTGGGTGTGCTACTTTGCCCTAGAGCTGAAAGGCACAACGTGCAGGCTTCTTTCCAAAGGGCGAGTTGGGCCCCACAGCATCTTGCTTCCAGCTCTTTGGGAAGCTAAGAAACAACTCGCTCTGCACACTGCTCTTACAGCGTAGTGGGAACATCTCTTCCAAAGGCCTGTGAAACGCAGTTTCTTTGCAGGCCTGATCTGGCTGAAGTAGGACTTCTGCTCTGGGTGTGCTACTTTGCCCTAGAGCTGAAAGGCACAACGTGCAGGCTTCTTTCCAAAGGGCGAGTTGGGCCCCACAGCATCTTGCTTCCATCTCTTTGGGAAGCTAAGAAACAACTCGCTCTGCACAGTGCTCTTACAGCCTACCGGGAACATGTCTTCCAAAGGCCTGTGAAACGCAGTTTCTTTGCAGGCCTGATCTGGCTGAAGTAGGACTTCTGCTCTGGGTGTGCTACTTTGCCCTAGAGCTGAAAGGCACAACGTGCAGGCTTCTTTCCAAAGGGCGAGTTGGGCCCCACAGCATCTTGCTTCCAGCTCTTTGGGAAGCTAAGAAACAACTCGCTCTGCACAGTGCTCTTACAGCCTACCGGGAACATCTCTTCCAAAGGCCTGTGAAACGCAGTTTCTTTGCAGGCCTGATCTGGCTGAAGTAGGACTTCTGCTCTGGGTGTGCTACTTTGCCCTAGAGCTGAAAGGCACAACGTGCAGGCTTCTTTCCAAAGGGCGAGTTGGGCCCCAAAGCATCTTGCTTCCAGCTCTTTGGGAAGCTAAGAAACAACTCGCTCTGCACAGTGCTCTTACAGCCTACCGGGAACATGTCTTGCAAAGGCCTGTGAAACGCAGTTTCTTTGCAGGCCTGATCTGGCTGAAGTAGGACTTCTGCTCTGGGTGTGCTACTTTGCCCTAGAGCTGAAAGGCACAACGTGCAGGCTTCTTTCCAAAGGGCGAGTTGGGCCCCACAGCATCTTGCTTCCAGCTCTTTGGG
The DNA here is from genome assembly GCF_041296265.1 of Equus caballus. NCBI lineage: Eukaryota > Metazoa > Chordata > Mammalia > Perissodactyla > Equidae > Equus > Equus caballus. The sequence continues at coordinate 27,569,098 of NC_091687.1, forward strand.
AAGCTAAGAAACAACTCGCTCTGCACAGTGCTCTTACAGCCTACCGGGAACATCTCTTCCAAAGGCCTGTGAAACGCAGTTTCTTTGCAGGCCTGATCTGGCTGAAGTAGGACTTCTGCTCTGGGTGTGCTACTTTGCCCTAGAGCTGAAAGGCACAACGTGCAGGCTTCTTTCCAAAGGGCGAGTTGGGCCCCACAGCATCTTGCTTCCAGCTCTTTGGGAAGCTAAGAAACAACTCGCTCTGCACAGTGCTCTTACAGCCTACCGGGAACATGTCTTGCAAAGGCCTGTGAAACGCAGTTTCTTTTCAGGCCTGATCTGGCTGAAGTAGGACTTCTGCTCTGGGTGTGCTACTTTGCCCTAGAGCTGAAAGGCACAACGTGCAGGCTTCTTTCCAAAGGGCGAGTTGGGCCCCACAGCATCTTGCTTCCAGCTCTTTGGGAAGCTAAGAAACAACTCGCTCTGCACAGTGCTCTTACAGCCTACCGGGAACATGTCTTCCAAAGGCCTGTGAAACGCAGTTTCTTTGCAGGCCTGATCTGGCTCAAGTAGGACTTCTGCTCTGGGTGTGCTACTTTGCCCTAGAGCTGAAAGGCACAACGTGCAGGCTTCTTTCCAAAGGGCGAGTTGGCCCCCACAGCATCTTGCTTCCAGCTCTTTGGGAAGCTAAGAAACAACTCGCTCTGCACAGTGCTCTTACAGCCTACCGGGAACATGTCTTCCAAAGGCCTGTGAAACGCAGTTCCTTTGCAGGCCTGATCTGGCTGAAGTAGGACTTCTGCTCTGGGTGTGCTACATTTCCCTAGAGCTGAAAGGCACAACGTGCAGGCTTCTTTCCAAAGGGCGAGTTGGGCCCCACAGCATCTTGCTTCCAGCTCTTTGGGAAGCTAAGAAACAACTCGCTCTGCACAGTGCTCTTACAGCCTACCGGGAACATCTCTTCCAAAGGCCAGTGAAACGCAGTTTCTTTGCAGGCCTGATCTGGCTGAAGTAGGACTTCTGCTCTGGGTGTGCTACTTTGCCCTAGAGCTGAAAGGCACAACGTGCAGGCTTCTTTCCAAAGGGCGAATTGGGCCCCACAGCATCTTGCTTCCAGCTCTTTGGGAAGCTAAGAAACAACTCGCTCTGCACAGTGCTCTTACAGCCTACGGGGAGCATCTCTTCCAAAGGCCTGTGAAACGCAGTTTCTTTGCAGGCCTGATCTGGCTGAAGTAGGACTTCTGCTCTGGGTGTGCTACTTTGCCCTAGAGCTGAAAGGCACAACGTGCAGGCTTCTTTCCAAAGGGCGAGTTGGGCCCCACAGCATCTTGCTTCCAGCTCTTTGGGAAGCTAAGAAACAACTCGCTCTGCACACTGCTCTTACAGCCTAGTGGGAACATCTCTTCCAAAGGCATGTGAAACGCAGTTTCTTTGCAGGCCTGATCTGGCTGAAGTAGGACTTCTGCTCTGGGTGTGCTACTTTGCCCTAGAGCTGAAAGGCACAACGTGCAGGCTTCTTTCCAAAGGGCGAGTTGGGCCCCACAGCATCTTGCTTCCAGCTCTTTGGGAAGCTAAGAAACAACTCGCTCTGCACAGTGCTCTTACAGCCTACCGGGAACATCTCTTCCAAAGGCCTGTGAAACGCAGTGTCTTTGCAGGCCTGATCTGGCTGAAGTAGGACTTCTGCTCTGGGTGTGCTACTTTGCCCTAGAGCTGAAAGGCACAACGTGCAGGCTTCTTTCCAAAGGGCGAGTTGGGCCCCACAGCATCTTGCTTCCATCTCTTTGGGAAGCTAAGAAACAACTCGCTCTGCACAGTGCTCTTACAGCCTACCGGGAACATGTCTTCCAAAGGCCTGTGAAACGCAGTTTCTTTGCAGGCCTGATCTGGCTGAAGTAGGACTTCTGCTCTGGGTGTGCTACTTTGCCCTAGAGCTGAAAGGCACAACGTGCAGGCTTCTTTCCAAAGGGCGAGTTGGGCCCCACAGCATCTTGCTTCCAGCTCTTTGGGAAGCTAAGAAACAACTCGCTCTGCACAGTGCTCTTACAGCCTACCGGGAACATGTCTTCCAAAGGCCTGTGAAACGCAGTTTCTTTGCAGGCCTGATCTGGCTGAAGTAGGACTTCTGCTCTGGGTGTGCTACTTTGCCCTAGAGCTGAAAGGCACAACGTGCAGGCTTCTTTCCAAAGGGCGAGTTGGGCCCCACAGCATCTTGCTTCCAGCTCTTTGGGAAGCTAAGAAACAACTCGCTCTGCACAGTGCTCTTACAGCCTACCGGGAACATGTCTTGCAAAGGCCTGTGAAACGCACTTTCTTTGCAGGCCTGATCTGGCTGAAGTAGGACTTCTGCTCTGGGTGTGCTACTTTGCCCTAGAGCTGAAAGGCACAACGTGCAGGCTTCTTTCCAAAGGGCGAGTTGGGCCCCACAGCATCTTGCTTCCAGCTCTTTGGGAAGCTAAGAAACAACTCGCTCTGCACAGTGCTCTTACAGCCTACCGGGAACATCTTTTCCAAAGGCCAGTGAAACGCAGTTTCTTTGCAGGCCTGATCTGGCTGAAGTAGGACTTCTGCTCTGGGTGTGCTACTTTGCCCTAGAGCTGAAAGGCACAACGTGCAGGCTTCTTTCCAAAGGGCGAGTTGGGCCCCACAGCATCTTGCTTCCAGCTCTTTGGGAAGCTAAGAAACAACTCGCTCTGCACAGTGCTCTTACAGCCTACCGGGAACATGTCTTCCAAAGGCCTGTGAAATGCAGTTCTTTGCAGGCCTGATCTGGCTGAAGTAGGACTTCTGCTCTGGGTGTGCTACTTTGCCCTAGAGCTGAAAGGCACAACGTGCAGGCTTCTTTCCAAAGGGCGAGTTGGGCCCCACAGCATCTTGCTTCCAGCTCTTTGGGAAGCTAAGAAACAACTCGCTCTGCACAGTGCTCTTACAGCCTACCGGGAACATCTCTTCCAAAGGCCTGTGAAACGCAGTTTCTTTGCAGGCCTGATCTGGCTGAAGTAGGACTTCTGCTCTGGGTGTGCTACTTTGCCCTAGAGCTGAAAGGCACAACGTGCAGGCTTCTTTCCAAAGGGCGAGTTGGGCCCCACAGCATCTTGCTTCCAGCTCTTTGGGAAGCTAAGAAACAACTCGCTCTGCACAGTGCTCTTACAGCCTACCGGGAACATGTCTTCCAAAGGCCTGTGAAACGCAGTTTCTTTGCAGGCCTGATCTGGCTGAAGTAGGACTTCTGCTCTGGGTGTGCTACTTTGCCCTAGAGCTGAAAGGCACAACGTGCAGGCTTCTTTCCAAAGGGCGAGTTGGGCCCCACAGCATCTTGCTTCCAGCTCTTTGGGAAGCTAAGAAACAACTCGCTCTGCACAGTGCTCTTACAGCCTACCGGGAACATGTCTTCCAAAGGCCTGTGAAACGCAGTTCCTTTGCAGGCCTGATCTGGCTGAAGTAGGACTTCTGCTCTGGGTGTGCTACTTTGCCCTAGAGCTGAAAGGCACAACGTGCAGGCTTCTTTCCAAAGGGCGAGTTGGGCCCCACAGCATCTTGCTTCCAGCTCTTTGGGAAGCTAAGAAACAACTCGCTCTGCACAGTGCTCTTACAGCCTACCGGGAACATGTCTTGCAAAGGCCTGTGAAACGCAGTTTCTTTGCAGGCCTGATCTGGCTGAAGTAGGACTTCTGCTCTGGGTGTGCTACTTTGCCCTAGAGCTGAAAGGCACAACGTGCAGTCTTCTTTCCAAAGGGCGAGTTGGGCCGCACAGCATCTTGCTTCCAGCTCTTTGGGAAGCTAAGAAACAACTCGCTCTGCACAGTGCTCTTACAGCCTACCGGGAACATGTCTTGCAAAGGCCTGTGAAACGCAGTTTCTTTGCAGGCCTGATCTGGCTGAAGTAGGACTTCTGCTCTGGGTGTGCTACTTTGCCCTAGAGCTGAAAGGCACAACGTGCAGGCTTCTTTCCAAAGGGCGAGTTGGGCCCCACAGCATCTTGCTTCCAGCTCTTTGGGAAGCTAAGAAACAACTCGCTCTGCACAGTGCTCTTACAGCCTACCGGGAACATGTCTTCCAAAGGCCTGTGAAACGCAGTTTCTTTGCAGGCCTGATCTGGCTGAAGTAGGACTTCTGCTCTGGGTGTGCTACTTTGCCCTAGAGCTGAAAGGCACAACGTGCAGGCTTCTTTCCAAAGGTCGAGTTGGGCCCCACAGCATCTTGCTTCCAGCTCTTTGGGAAGCTAAGAAACAACTCGCTCTGCACAGTGCTCTTACAGCCTACCGGGAACATGTCTTCCAAAGGCCTGTGAAACGCAGTTTCTTTGCAGGCCTGATCTGGCTGAAGTAGGACTTCTGCTCTGGGTGTGCTACTTTGCCCTAGAGCTGAAAGGCACAACGTGCAGGCTTCTTTCCTAAGGGCGAGTTGGGCCCCACAGCATCTTGCTTCCAGCTCTTTGGGAAGCTAAGAAACAACTCGCTCTGCACAGTGCTCTTACAGCCTACCGGGAACATCTCTTCCAAAGGCCTGTGAAACGCAGTTTCTTTGCAGGCCTGATCTGGCTGAAGTAGGACTTCTGCTCTGGGTGTGCTACTTTGCCCTAGAGCTGAAAGGCACAACGTGCAGGCTTCTTTCCAAAGGGCGAGTTGGGCCCCACAGCATCTTGCTTCCAGCTCTTTGGGAAGCTAAGAAACAACTCGCTCTGCACAGTGCTCTTACAGCCTACGGGGAGCATCTCTTCCAAAGGCCTGTGAAACGCAGTTCCTTTGCAGGCCTGATCTGGCTGAAGTAGGACTTCTGCTCTGGGTGTGCTACTTTGCCCTAGAGCTGAAAGGCACAACGTGCAGGCTTCTTTCCAAAGGGCGAGTTGGGCCCCACAGCATCTTGCTTCCAGCTCTTTGGGAAGCTAAGAAACAACTCGCTCTGCACAGTGCTCTTACAGCCTACCGGGAACATGTCTTGCAAAGGCCTGTGAAACGCAGTTTCTTTGCAGGCCTGATCTGGCTGAAGTAGGACTTCTGCTCTGGGTGTGCTACTTTGCCCTAGAGCTGAAAGGCACAACGTGCAGTCTTTTTTCCAAAGGGCGAGTTGGGCCCCACAGCATCTTGCTTCCAGCTCTTTGGGAAGCTAAGAAACAACTCGCTCTGCACAGTGCTCTTACAGCCTACCGGGAACATCTCTTCCAAAGGCCTGTGAAACGCAGTTCCTTTGCAGGCCTGATCTGGCTGAAGTAGGACTTCTGCTCTGGGTGTGCTACTTTGCCCTAGAGCTGAAAGGCCACAACGTGCAGGCTTCTTTCCAAAGGGCGAGTTGGGCCCCACAGCATCTTGCTTCCAGCTCTTTGGGAGGCTAAGAAACAACTCGCTCTGCACAGTGCTCTTACAGCCTACCGGGAACATGTCTTGCAAAGGCCTGTGAAACGCAGTTTCTTTGCAGGCCTGATCTGGTTGAAGTAGGACTTCTGCTCTGGGTGTGCTACTTTGCCCTAGAACTGAAAGGCACAACGTGCAGGCTTCTTTCCAAAGGGCGAGTTGGGCCCCACAGCATCTTGCTTCCAGCTCTTTGGGAAGCTAAGAAACAACTCGCTCTGCACAGTGCTCTTACAGCCTACCGGGAACATGTCTTCCAAAGGCCTGTGAAATGCAGTTCTTTGCAGGCCTGATCTGGCTGAAGTAGGACTTCTGCTCTGGGTGTGCTACTTTGCCCTAGAGCTGAAAGGCACAACGTGCAGGCTTCTTTCCAAAGGGCGAGTTGGGCCCCACAGCATCTTGCTTCCAGCTCTTTGGGAAGCTAAGAAACAACTCGCTCTGCACAGTGCTCTTACAGCCTACCGGGAACATCTCTTCCAAAGGCCTGTGAAACGCAGTTTCTTTGCAGGCCTGATCTGGCTGAAGTAGGACTTCTGCTCTGGGTGTGCTACTTTGCCCTAGAGCTGAAAGGCACAACGTGCAGGCTTCTTTCCAAAGGGCGAGTTGGGCCCCACAGCATCTTGCTTCCAGCTCTTTGGGAAGCTAAGAAACAACTCGCTCTGCACAGTGCTCTTACAGCCTACCGGGAACATGTCTTCCAAAGGCCTGTGAAACGCAGTTTCTTTGCAGGCCTGATCTGGCTGAAGTAGGACTTCTGCTCTGGGTGTGCTACTTTGCCCTAGAGCTGAAAGGCACAACGTGCAGGCTTCTTTCCAAAGGGCGAGTTGGGCCCCACAGCATCTTGCTTCCAGCTCTTTGGGAAGCTAAGAAACAACTCGCTCTGCACAGTGCTCTTACAGCCTACCGGGAACATGTCTTCCAAAGGCCTGTGAAACGCAGTTCCTTTGCAGGCCTGATCTGGCTGAAGTAGGACTTCTGCTCTGGGTGTGCTACTTTGCCCTAGAGCTGAAAGGCACAACGTGCAGGCTTCTTTCCAAAGGGCGAGTTGGGCCCCACAGCATCTTGCTTCCAGCTCTTTGGGAAGCTAAGAAACAACTCGCTCTGCACAGTGCTCTTACAGCCTACCGGGAACATGTCTTCCAAAGGCCTGTGAAACGCAGTTTCTTTGCAGGCCTGATCTGGCTGAAGTAGGACTTCTGCTCTGGGTGTGCTACTTTGCCCTAGAGCTGAAAGGCACAACGTGCAGGCTTCTTTCCAAAGGTCGAGTTGGGCCCCACAGCATCTTGCTTCCAGCTCTTTGGGAAGCTAAGAAACAACTCGCTCTGCACAGTGCTCTTACAGCCTACCGGGAACATCTCTTCCAAAGGCCTGTGAAACGCAGTTTCTTTGCAGGCCTGATCTGGCTGAAGTAGGACTTCTGCTCTGGGTGTGCTACTTTGCCCTAGAGCTGAAAGGCACAACGTGCAGGCTTCTTTCCAAAGGGCGAGTTGGGCCCCACAGCATCTTGCTTCCAGCTCTTTGGGAAGCTAAGAAACAACTCGCTCTGCACAGTGCTCTTACAGCCTACGGGGAGCATCTCTTCCAAAGGCCTGTGAAACGCAGTTCCTTTGCAGGCCTGATCTGGCTGAAGTAGGACTTCTGCTCTGGGTGTGCTACTTTGCCCTAGAGCTGAAAGGCACAACGTGCAGGCTTCTTTCCAAAGGGCGAGTTGGGCCCCACAGCATCTTGCTTCCAGCTCTTTGGGAAGCTAAGAAACAACTCGCTCTGCACAGTGCTCTTACAGCCTACCGGGAACATCTCTTCCAAAGGCCTGTGAAACGCAGTTTCTTTGCAGGCCTGATCTGGCTGAAGTAGGACTTCTGCTCTGGGTGTGCTACTTTGCCCTAGAGCTGAAAGGCACAACGTGCAGGCTTCTTTCCAAAGGGCGAGTTGGGCCCCACAGCATCTTGCTTCCAGCTCTTTGGGAAGCTAAGAAACAACTCGCTCTGCACAGTGCTCTTACAGCCTACGGGGAGCATCTCTTCCAAAGGCCTGTGAAACGCAGTTCCTTTGCAGGCCTGATCTGGCTGAAGTAGGACTTCTGCTCTGGGTGTGCTACTTTGCCCTAGAGCTGAAAGGCACAACGTGCAGGCTTCTTTCCAAAGGGCGAGTTGGGCCCCACAGCATCTTGCTTCCAGCTCTTTGGGAAGCTAAGAAACAACTCGCTCTGCACAGTGCTCTTACAGCCTACCGGGAACATGTCTTCCAAAGGCCTGTGAAATGCAGTTCTTTGCAGGCCTGATCTGGCTGAAGTAGGACTTCTGCTCTGGGTGTGCTACTTTGCCCTAGAGCTGAAAGGCACAACGTGCAGGCTTCTTTCCAAAGGGCGAGTTGGGCCCCACAGCATCTTGCTTCCAGCTCTTTGGGAAGCTAAGAAACAACTCGCTCTGCACAGTGCTCTTACAGCCTACCGGGAACATCTCTTCCAAAGGCCAGTGAAACGCAGTTTCTTTGCAGGCCTGATCTGGCTGAAGTAGGACTTCTGCTCTGGGTGTGCTACTTTGCCCTAGAGCTGAAAGGCACAACGTGCAGGCTTCTTTCCAAAGGGCGAATTGGGCCCCACAGCATCTTGCTTCCAGCTCTTTGGGAAGCTAAGAAACAACTCGCTCTGCACAGTGCTCTTACAGCCTACGGGGAGCATCTCTTCCAAAGGCCTGTGAAACGCAGTTTCTTTGCAGGCCTGATCTGGCTGAAGTAGGACTTCTGCTCTGGGTGTGCTACTTTGCCCTAGAGCTGAAAGGCACAACGTGCAGGCTTCTTTCCAAAGGGCGAGTTGGGCCCCACAGCATCTTGCTTCCAGCTCTTTGGGAAGCTAAGAAACAACTCGCTCTGCACAGTGCTCTTACAGCCTACGGGGAGCATCTCTTCCAAAGGCCTGTGAAACGCAGTTCCTTTGCAGGCCTGATCTGGCTGAAGTAGGACTTCTGCTCTGGGTGTGCTACTTTGCCCTAGAGCTGAAAGGCACAACGTGCAGGCTTCTTTCCAAAGGGCGAGTTGGGCCCCACAGCATCTTGCTTCCAGCTCTTTGGGAAGCTAAGAAACAACTCGCTCTGCACAGTGCTCTTACAGCCTACCGGGAACATGTCTTGCAAAGGCCTGTGAAACGCAGTTTCTTTGCAGGCCTGATCTGGCTGAAGTAGGACTTCTGCTCTGGGTGTGCTACTTTGCCCTAGAGCTGAAAGGCACAACGTGCAGTCTTTTTTCCAAAGGGCGAGTTGGGCCCCACAGCATCTTGCTTCCAGCTCTTTGGGAAGCTAAGAAACAACTCGCTCTGCACAGTGCTCTTACAGCCTACCGGGAACATGTCTTCCAAAGGCCTGTGAAACGCAGTTCCTTTGCAGGCCTGATCTGGCTGAAGTAGGACTTCTGCTCTGGGTGTGCTACTTTGCCCTAGAGCTGAAAGGCCACAACGTGCAGGCTTCTTTCCAAAGGGCGAGTTGGGCCCCACAGCATCTTGCTTCCAGCTCTTTGGGAGGCTAAGAAACAACTCGCTCTGCACAGTGCTCTTACAGCCTACCGGGAACATGTCTTGCAAAGGCCTGTGAAACGCAGTTTCTTTGCAGGCCTGATCTGGTTGAAGTAGGACTTCTGCTCTGGGTGTGCTACTTTGCCCTAGAACTGAAAGGCACAACGTGCAGGCTTCTTTCCAAAGGGCGAGTTGGGCCCCACAGCATCTTGCTTCCAGCTCTTTGGGAAGCTAAGAAACAACTCGCTCTGCACAGTGCTCTTACAGCCTACCGGGAACATGTCTTCCAAAGGCCTGTGAAATGCAGTTCTTTGCAGGCCTGATCTGGCTGAAGTAGGACTTCTGCTCTGGGTGTGCTACTTTGCCCTAGAGCTGAAAGGCACAACGTGCAGGCTTCTTTCCAAAGGGCGAGTTGGGCCCCACAGCATCTTGCTTCCAGCTCTTTGGGAAGCTAAGAAACAACTCGCTCTGCACAGTGCTCTTACAGCCTACCGGGAACATCTCTTCCAAAGGCCTGTGAAACGCAGTTTCTTTGCAGGCCTGATCTGGCTGAAGTAGGACTTCTGCTCTGGGTGTGCTACTTTGCCCTAGAGCTGAAAGGCACAACGTGCAGGCTTCTTTCCAAAGGGCGAGTTGGGCCCCACAGCATCTTGCTTCCAGCTCTTTGGGAAGCTAAGAAACAACTCGCTCTGCACAGTGCTCTTACAGCCTACCGGGAACATGTCTTCCAAAGGCCTGTGAAACGCAGTTTCTTTGCAGGCCTGATCTGGCTGAAGTAGGACTTCTGCTCTGGGTGTGCTACTTTGCCCTAGAGCTGAAAGGCACAACGTGCAGGCTTCTTTCCAAAGGGCGAGTTGGGCCCCACAGCATCTTGCTTCCAGCTCTTTGGGAAGCTAAGAAACAACTCGCTCTGCACAGTGCTCTTACAGCCTACCGGGAACATGTCTTCCAAAGGCCTGTGAAACGCAGTTCCTTTGCAGGCCTGATCTGGCTGAAGTAGGACTTCTGCTCTGGGTGTGCTACTTTGCCCTAGAGCTGAAAGGCACAACGTGCAGGCTTCTTTCCAAAGGGCGAGTTGGGCCCCACAGCATCTTGCTTCCAGCTCTTTGGGAAGCTAAGAAACAACTCGCTCTGCACAGTGCTCTTACAGCCTACCGGGAACATGTCTTCCAAAGGCCTGTGAAACGCAGTTTCTTTGCAGGCCTGATCTGGCTGAAGTAGGACTTCTGCTCTGGGTGTGCTACTTTGCCCTAGAGCTGAAAGGCACAACGTGCAGGCTTCTTTCCAAAGGTCGAGTTGGGCCCCACAGCATCTTGCTTCCAGCTCTTTGGGAAGCTAAGAAACAACTCGCTCTGCACAGTGCTCTTACAGCCTACCGGGAACATCTCTTCCAAAGGCCTGTGAAACGCAGTTTCTTTGCAGGCCTGATCTGGCTGAAGTAGGACTTCTGCTCTGGGTGTGCTACTTTGCCCTAGAGCTGAAAGGCACAACGTGCAGGCTTCTTTCCAAAGGGCGAGTTGGGCCCCACAGCATCTTGCTTCCAGCTCTTTGGGAAGCTAAGAAACAACTCGCTCTGCACAGTGCTCTTACAGCCTACGGGGAGCATCTCTTCCAAAGGCCTGTGAAACGCAGTTCCTTTGCAGGCCTGATCTGGCTGAAGTAGGACTTCTGCTCTGGGTGTGCTACTTTGCCCTAGAGCTGAAAGGCACAACGTGCAGGCTTCTTTCCAAAGGGCGAGTTGGGCCCCACAGCATCTTGCTTCCAGCTCTTTGGGAAGCTAAGAAACAACTCGCTCTGCACAGTGCTCTTACAGCCTACCGGGAACATGTCTTCCAAAGGCCTGTGAAATGCAGTTCTTTGCAGGCCTGATCTGGCTGAAGTAGGACTTCTGCTCTGGGTGTGCTACTTTGCCCTAGAGCTGAAAGGCACAACGTGCAGGCTTCTTTCCAAAGGGCGAGTTGGGCCCCACAGCATCTTGCTTCCAGCTCTTTGGGAAGCTAAGAAACAACTCGCTCTGCACAGTGCTCTTACAGCCTACCGGGAACATCTCTTCCAAAGGCCAGTGAAACGCAGTTTCTTTGCAGGCCTGATCTGGCTGAAGTAGGACTTCTGCTCTGGGTGTGCTACTTTGCCCTAGAGCTGAAAGGCACAACGTGCAGGCTTCTTTCCAAAGGGCGAATTGGGCCCCACAGCATCTTGCTTCCAGCTCTTTGGGAAGCTAAGAAACAACTCGCTCTGCACAGTGCTCTTACAGCCTACGGGGAGCATCTCTTCCAAAGGCCTGTGAAACGCAGTTTCTTTGCAGGCCTGATCTGGCTGAAGTAGGACTTCTGCTCTGGGTGTGCTACTTTGCCCTAGAGCTGAAAGGCACAACGTGCAGGCTTCTTTCCAAAGGGCGAGTTGGGCCCCACAGCATCTTGCTTCCAGCTCTTTGGGAAGCTAAGAAACAACTCGCTCTGCACACTGCTCGTACAGCCTAGTGGGAACATCTCTTCCAAAGGCATGTGAAACGCAGTTTCTTTGCAGGCCTGATCTGGCTGAAGTAGGACTTCTGCTCTGGGTGTGCTACTTTGCCCTAGAGCTGAAAGGCACAACGTGCAGGCTTCTTTCCAAAGGGCGAGTTGGGCCCCACAGCATCTTGCTTCCAGCTCTTTGGGAAGCTAAGAAACAACTCGCTCTGCACACTGCTCTTACAGCGTAGTGGGAACATCTCTTCCAAAGGCCTGTGAAACGCAGTTTCTTTGCAGGCCTGATCTGGCTGAAGTAGGACTTCTGCTCTGGGTGTGCTACTTTGCCCTAGAGCTGAAAGGCACAACGTGCAGGCTTCTTTCCAAAGGGCGAGTTGGGCCCCACAGCATCTTGCTTCCATCTCTTTGGGAAGCTAAGAAACAACTCGCTCTGCACAGTGCTCTTACAGCCTACCGGGAACATGTCTTCCAAAGGCCTGTGAAACGCAGTTTCTTTGCAGGCCTGATCTGGCTGAAGTAGGACTTCTGCTCTGGGTGTGCTACTTTGCCCTAGAGCTGAAAGGCACAACGTGCAGGCTTCTTTCCAAAGGGCGAGTTGGGCCCCACAGCATCTTGCTTCCAGCTCTTTGGGAAGCTAAGAAACAACTCGCTCTGCACAGTGCTCTTACAGCCTACCGGGAACATCTCTTCCAAAGGCCTGTGAAACGCAGTTTCTTTGCAGGCCTGATCTGGCTGAAGTAGGACTTCTGCTCTGGGTGTGCTACTTTGCCCTAGAGCTGAAAGGCACAACGTGCAGGCTTCTTTCCAAAGGGCGAGTTGGGCCCCAAAGCATCTTGCTTCCAGCTCTTTGGGAAGCTAAGAAACAACTCGCTCTGCACAGTGCTCTTACAGCCTACCGGGAACATGTCTTGCAAAGGCCTGTGAAACGCACTTTCTTTGCAGGCCTGATCTGGCTGAAGTAGGACTTCTGCTCTGGGTGTGCTACTTTGCCCTAGAGCTGAAAGGCACAACGTGCAGGCTTCTTTCCAAAGGGCGAGTTGGGCCCCACAGCATCTTGCTTCCAGCTCTTTGGGAAGCTAAGAAACAACTCGCTCTGCACAGTGCTCTTACAGCCTACCGGGAACATCTCTTCCAAAGGCCTGTGAAACGCAGTTTCTTTGCAGGCCTGATCTGGCTGAAGTAGGACTTCTGCTCTGGGTGTGCTACTTTGCCCTAGAGCTGAAAGGCACAACGTGCAGGCTTCTTTCCAAAGGGCGAGTTGGGCCCCACAGCATCTTGCTTCCAGCTCTTTGGGAAGCTAAGAAACAACTCGCTCTGCACAGTGCTCTTACAGCCTACGGGGAGCATCTCTTCCAAAGGCCTGTGAAACGCAGTTTCTTTGCAGGCCTGATCTGGCTGAAGTAGGACTTCTGCTCTGGGTGTGCTACTTTGCCCTAGAGCTGAAAGGCACAACGTGCAGGCTTCTTTCCAAAGGGCGAGTTGGGCCCCACAGCATCTTGCTTCCAGCTCTTTGGGAAGCTAAGAAACAACTCGCTCTGCACAGTGCTCTTACAGCCTACCGGGAACATCTCTTCCAAAGGCCTGTGAAACGCAGTTTCTTTGTAGGCCTGATCTGGCTGAAGTAGGACTTCTGCTCTGGGTGTGCTACTTTGCCCTAGAGCTGAAAGGCACAACGTGCAGGCTTCATTCCAAAGGGTGAGTTGGGCCCCACAGCATCTTGCTTCCAGCTCTTTGGGAAGCTAAGAAACAACTCGCTCTGCACAGTGCTCTTACAGCCTACCGGGAACATGTCTTCCAAAGGCCTGTGAAACGCAGTTTCTTTGCAGTCCTGATCTGGCAGAAGTAGGACTTCTGCTCTGGGTGTGCTACTTTGCCCTAGAGCTGAAAGGCACAACGTGCAGGCTTCTTTCCAAAGGGCGAGTTGGGCCCCACAGCATCTTGCTTCCAGCTCTTTGGGAAGCTAAGAAACAACTCGCTATGCACAGTGCTCTTACAGCCTACCGGGAACATGTCTTGCAAAGGCCTGTGAAACGCAGTTTCTTTGCAGGCCTGATCTGGCTGAAGTAGGACTTCTGCTCTGGGTGTGCTACTTTGCCCTAGAACTGAAAGGCACAACGTGCAGGCTTCTTTCCAAAGGGCGAGTTGGGCCCCACAGCATCTTGCTTCCAGCTCTTTGGGAAGCTAAGAAACAACTCGCTCTGCACAGTGCTCTTACAGCCTACCGGGAACATCTCTTCCAAAGGCCTGTGAAACGCAGTTCCTTTGCAGGCCTGATCTGGCTGAAGTAGGACTTCTGCTCTGGGTGTGCTACTTTGCCCTAGAGCTGAAAGGCACAACGTGCAGGCTTCTTTCCAAAGGGCGAGTTGGGCCCCACAGCATCTTGCTTCCAGCTCTTTGGGAAGCTAAGAAACAACTCGCTCTGCACAGTGCTCTTACAGCCTACCGGGAACATGTCTTGCAAAGGCCTGTGAAACGCAGTTTCTTTGCAGGCCTGATCTGGCTGAAGTAGGACTTCTGCTCTGGGTGTGCTACTTTGCCCTAGAGCTGAAAGGCACAACGTGCAGGCTTCTTTCCAAAGGGCGAGTTGGGCCCCACAGCATCTTGCTTCCAGCTCTTTGGGAAGCTAAGAAACAACTCGCTCTGCACAGTGCTCTTACAGCCTACCGGGAACATGTCTTCCAAAGGCCTGTGAAACGCAGTTTCTTTGCAGGCCTGATCTGGCTCAAGTAGGACTTCTGCTCTGGGTGTGCTACTTTGCCCTAGAGCTGAAAGGCACAACGTGCAGGCTTCTTTCCAAAGGGCGAGTTGGCCCCCACAGCATCTTGCTTCCAGCTCTTTGGGAAGCTAAGAAACAACTCGCTCTGCACAGTGCTCTTACAGCCTACCGGGAACATGTCTTCCAAAGGCCTGTGAAACGCAGTTCCTTTGCAGGCCTGATCTGGCTGAAGTAGGACTTCTGCTCTGGGTGTGCTACATTTCCCTAGAGCTGAAAGGCACAACGTGCAGGCTTCTTTCCAAAGGGCGAGTTGGGCCCCACAGCATCTTGCTTCCAGCTCTTTGGGAAGCTAAGAAACAACTCGCTCTGCACAGTGCTCTTACAGCCTACCGGGAACATCTCTTCCAAAGGCCAGTGAAACGCAGTTTCTTTGCAGGCCTGATCTGGCTGAAGTAGGACTTCTGCTCTGGGTGTGCTACTTTGCCCTAGAGCTGAAAGGCACAACGTGCAGGCTTCTTTCCAAAGGGCGAATTGGGCCCCACAGCATCTTGCTTCCAGCTCTTTGGGAAGCTAAGAAACAACTCGCTCTGCACAGTGCTCTTACAGCCTACGGGGAGCATCTCTTCCAAAGGCCTGTGAAACGCAGTTTCTTTGCAGGCCTGATCTGGCTGAAGTAGGACTTCTGCTCTGGGTGTGCTACTTTGCCCTAGAGCTGAAAGGCACAACGTGCAGGCTTCTTTCCAAAGGGCGAGTTGGGCCCCACAGCATCTTGCTTCCAGCTCTTTGGGAAGCTAAGAAACAACTCGCTCTGCACACTGCTCTTACAGCCTAGTGGGAACATCTCTTCCAAAGGCATGTGAAACGCAGTTTCTTTGCAGGCCTGATCTGGCTGAAGTAGGACTTCTGCTCTGGGTGTGCTACTTTGCCCTAGAGCTGAAAGGCACAACGTGCAGGCTTCTTTCCAAAGGGCGAGTTGGGCCCCACAGCATCTTGCTTCCAGCTCTTTGGGAAGCTAAGAAACAACTCGCTCTGCACAGTGCTCTTACAGCCTACCGGGAACATCTCTTCCAAAGGCCTGTGAAACGCAGTTTCTTTGCAGGCCTGATCTGGCTGAAGTAGGACTTCTGCTCTGGGTGTGCTACTTTGCCCTAGAGCTGAAAGGCACAACGTGCAGGCTTCTTTCCAAAGGGCGAGTTGGGCCCCACAGCATCTTGCTTCCAGCTCTTTGGGAAGCTAAGAAACAACTCGCTCTGCACAGTGCTCTTACAGCCTACCGGGAACATCTCTTCCAAAGGCCTGTGAAACGCAGTTTCTTTGCAGGCCTGATCTGGCTGAAGTAGGACTTCTGCTCTGGGTGTGCTACTTTGCCCTAGAGCTGAAAGGCACAACGTGCAGGCTTCTTTCCAAAGGGCGAGTTGGGCCCCACAGCATCTTGCTTCCAGCTCTTTGGGAAGCTAAGAAACAACTCGCTCTGCACAGTGCTCTTACAGCCTGCGGGGAGCATCTCTTCCAAAGGCCTGTGAAACGCAGTTTCTTTGCAGGCCTGATCTGGCTGAAGTAGGACTTCTGCTCTGGGTGTGCTACTTTGCCCTAGAGCTGAAAGGCACAACGTGCAGGCTTCTTTCCAAAGGGCGAGTTGGGCC
The DNA here is from genome assembly GCF_041296265.1 of Equus caballus. Lineage (NCBI taxonomy): Eukaryota > Metazoa > Chordata > Mammalia > Perissodactyla > Equidae > Equus > Equus caballus. The sequence continues at coordinate 27,584,757 of NC_091687.1, forward strand.
CCACAGCATCTTGCTTCCAGCTCTTTGGGAAGCTAAGAAACAACTCGCTCTGCACAGTGCTCTTACAGCCTACCGGGAACATCTCTTCCAAAGGCCTGTGAAACGCAGTTTCTTTGTAGGCCTGATCTGGCTGAAGTAGGACTTCTGCTCTGGGTGTGCTACTTTGCCCTAGAGCTGAAAGGCACAACGTGCAGGCTTCATTCCAAAGGGTGAGTTGGGCCCCACAGCATCTTGCTTCCAGCTCTTTGGGAAGCTAAGAAACAACTCGCTCTGCACAGTGCTCTTACAGCCTACCGGGAACATGTCTTCCAAAGGCCTGTGAAACGCAGTTTCTTTGCAGTCCTGATCTGGCTGAAGTAGGACTTCTGCTCTGGGTGTGCTACTTTGCCCTAGAGCTGAAAGGCACAACGTGCAGGCTTCTTTCCAAAGGGCGAGTTGGGCCCCACAGCATCTTGCTTCCAGCTCTTTGGGAAGCTAAGAAACAACTCGCTCTGCACAGTGCTCTTACAGCCTACCGGGAACATGTCTTGCAAAGGCCTGTGAAACGCAGTTTCTTTGCAGGCCTGATCTGGCTGAAGTAGGACTTCTGCTCTGGGTGTGCTACTTTGCCCTAGAACTGAAAGGCACAACGTGCAGGCTTCTTTCCAAAGGGCGAGTTGGGCCCCACAGCATCTTGCTTCCAGCTCTTTGGGAAGCTAAGAAACAACTCGCTCTGCACAGTGCTCTTACAGCCTACCGGGAACATCTCTTCCAAAGGCCTGTGAAACGCAGTTCCTTTGCAGGCCTGATCTGGCTGAAGTAGGACTTCTGCTCTGGGTGTGCTACTTTGCCCTAGAGCTGAAAGGCACAACGTGCAGGCTTCTTTCCAAAGGGCGAGTTGGGCCCCACAGCATCTTGCTTCCAGCTCTTTGGGAAGCTAAGAAACAACTCGCTCTGCACAGTGCTCTTACAGCCTACCGGGAACATGTCTTGCAAAGGCCTGTGAAACGCAGTTTCTTTTCAGGCCTGATCTGGCTGAAGTAGGACTTCTGCTCTGGGTGTGCTACTTTGCCCTAGAGCTGAAAGGCACAACGTGCAGGCTTCTTTCCAAAGGGCGAGTTGGGCCCCACAGCATCTTGCTTCCAGCTCTTTGGGAAGCTAAGAAACAACTCGCTCTGCACAGTGCTCTTACAGCCTACCGGGAACATGTCTTCCAAAGGCCTGTGAAACGCAGTTTCTTTGCAGGCCTGATCTGGCTCAAGTAGGACTTCTGCTCTGGGTGTGCTACTTTGCCCTAGAGCTGAAAGGCACAACGTGCAGGCTTCTTTCCAAAGGGCGAGTTGGCCCCCACAGCATCTTGCTTCCAGCTCTTTGGGAAGCTAAGAAACAACTCGCTCTGCACAGTGCTCTTACAGCCTACCGGGAACATGTCTTCCAAAGGCCTGTGAAACGCAGTTCCTTTGCAGGCCTGATCTGGCTGAAGTAGGACTTCTGCTCTGGGTGTGCTACATTTCCCTAGAGCTGAAAGGCACAACGTGCAGGCTTCTTTCCAAAGGGCGAGTTGGGCCCCACAGCATCTTGCTTCCAGCTCTTTGGGAAGCTAAGAAACAACTCGCTCTGCACAGTGCTCTTACAGCCTACCGGGAACATCTCTTCCAAAGGCCAGTGAAACGCAGTTTCTTTGCAGGCCTGATCTGGCTGAAGTAGGACTTCTGCTCTGGGTGTGCTACTTTGCCCTAGAGCTGAAAGGCACAACGTGCAGGCTTCTTTCCAAAGGGCGAATTGGGCCCCACAGCATCTTGCTTCCAGCTCTTTGGGAAGCTAAGAAACAACTCGCTCTGCACAGTGCTCTTACAGCCTACGGGGAGCATCTCTTCCAAAGGCCTGTGAAACGCAGTTTCTTTGCAGGCCTGATCTGGCTGAAGTAGGACTTCTGCTCTGGGTGTGCTACTTTGCCCTAGAGCTGAAAGGCACAACGTGCAGGCTTCTTTCCAAAGGGCGAGTTGGGCCCCACAGCATCTTGCTTCCAGCTCTTTGGGAAGCTAAGAAACAACTCGCTCTGCACACTGCTCTTACAGCCTAGTGGGAACATCTCTTCCAAAGGCATGTGAAACGCAGTTTCTTTGCAGGCCTGATCTGGCTGAAGTAGGACTTCTGCTCTGGGTGTGCTACTTTGCCCTAGAGCTGAAAGGCACAACGTGCAGGCTTCTTTCCAAAGGGCGAGTTGGGCCCCACAGCATCTTGCTTCCAGCTCTTTGGGAAGCTAAGAAACAACTCGCTCTGCACAGTGCTCTTACAGCCTACCGGGAACATCTCTTCCAAAGGCCTGTGAAACGCAGTTTCTTTGCAGGCCTGATCTGGCTGAAGTAGGACTTCTGCTCTGGGTGTGCTACTTTGCCCTAGAGCTGAAAGGCACAACGTGCAGGCTTCTTTCCAAAGGGCGAGTTGGGCCCCACAGCATCTTGCTTCCATCTCTTTGGGAAGCTAAGAAACAACTCGCTCTGCACAGTGCTCTTACAGCCTACCGGGAACATGTCTTCCAAAGGCCTGTGAAACGCAGTTTCTTTGCAGGCCTGATCTGGCTGAAGTAGGACTTCTGCTCTGGGTGTGCTACTTTGCCCTAGAGCTGAAAGGCACAACGTGCAGGCTTCTTTCCAAAGGGCGAGTTGGGCCCCACAGCATCTTGCTTCCAGCTCTTTGGGAAGCTAAGAAACAACTCGCTCTGCACAGTGCTCTTACAGCCTACCGGGAACATCTCTTCCAAAGGCCTGTGAAACGCAGTTTCTTTGCAGGCCTGATCTGGCTGAAGTAGGACTTCTGCTCTGGGTGTGCTACTTTGCCCTAGAGCTGAAAGGCACAACGTGCAGGCTTCTTTCCAAAGGGCGAGTTGGGCCCCACAGCATCTTGCTTCCAGCTCTTTGGGAAGCTAAGAAACAACTCGCTCTGCACAGTGCTCTTACAGCCTACCGGGAACATGTCTTGCAAAGGCCTGTGAAACGCACTTTCTTTGCAGGCCTGATCTGGCTGAAGTAGGACTTCTGCTCTGGGTGTGCTACTTTGCCCTAGAGCTGAAAGGCACAACGTGCAGGCTTCTTTCCAAAGGGCGAGTTGGGCCCCACAGCATCTTGCTTCCAGCTCTTTGGGAAGCTAAGAAACAACTCGCTCTGCACAGTGCTCTTACAGCCTACCGGGAACATCTTTTCCAAAGGCCAGTGAAACGCAGTTTCTTTGCAGGCCTGATCTGGCTGAAGTAGGACTTCTGCTCTGGGTGTGCTACTTTGCCCTAGAGCTGAAAGGCACAACGTGCAGGCTTCTTTCCAAAGGGCGAGTTGGGCCCCACAGCATCTTGCTTCCAGCTCTTTGGGAAGCTAAGAAACAACTCGCTCTGCACAGTGCTCTTACAGCCTACCGGGAACATGTCTTCCAAAGGCCTGTGAAATGCAGTTCTTTGCAGGCCTGATCTGGCTGAAGTAGGACTTCTGCTCTGGGTGTGCTACTTTGCCCTAGAGCTGAAAGGCACAACGTGCAGGCTTCTTTCCAAAGGGCGAGTTGGGCCCCACAGCATCTTGCTTCCAGCTCTTTGGGAAGCTAAGAAACAACTCGCTCTGCACAGTGCTCTTACAGCCTACCGGGAACATCTCTTCCAAAGGCCTGTGAAACGCAGTTTCTTTGCAGGCCTGATCTGGCTGAAGTAGGACTTCTGCTCTGGGTGTGCTACTTTGCCCTAGAGCTGAAAGGCACAACGTGCAGGCTTCTTTCCAAAGGGCGAGTTGGGCCCCACAGCATCTTGCTTCCAGCTCTTTGGGAAGCTAAGAAACAACTCGCTCTGCACAGTGCTCTTACAGCCTACCGGGAACATGTCTTCCAAAGGCCTGTGAAACGCAGTTTCTTTGCAGGCCTGATCTGGCTGAAGTAGGACTTCTGCTCTGGGTGTGCTACTTTGCCCTAGAGCTGAAAGGCACAACGTGCAGGCTTCTTTCCAAAGGGCGAGTTGGGCCCCACAGCATCTTGCTTCCAGCTCTTTGGGAAGCTAAGAAACAACTCGCTCTGCACAGTGCTCTTACAGCCTACCGGGAACATGTCTTCCAAAGGCCTGTGAAACGCAGTTCCTTTGCAGGCCTGATCTGGCTGAAGTAGGACTTCTGCTCTGGGTGTGCTACTTTGCCCTAGAGCTGAAAGGCACAACGTGCAGGCTTCTTTCCAAAGGGCGAGTTGGGCCCCACAGCATCTTGCTTCCAGCTCTTTGGGAAGCTAAGAAACAACTCGCTCTGCACAGTGCTCTTACAGCCTACCGGGAACATGTCTTGCAAAGGCCTGTGAAACGCAGTTTCTTTGCAGGCCTGATCTGGCTGAAGTAGGACTTCTGCTCTGGGTGTGCTACTTTGCCCTAGAGCTGAAAGGCACAACGTGCAGTCTTCTTTCCAAAGGGCGAGTTGGGCCGCACAGCATCTTGCTTCCAGCTCTTTGGGAAGCTAAGAAACAACTCGCTCTGCACAGTGCTCTTACAGCCTACCGGGAACATGTCTTGCAAAGGCCTGTGAAACGCAGTTTCTTTGCAGGCCTGATCTGGCTGAAGTAGGACTTCTGCTCTGGGTGTGCTACTTTGCCCTAGAGCTGAAAGGCACAACGTGCAGGCTTCTTTCCAAAGGGCGAGTTGGGCCCCACAGCATCTTGCTTCCAGCTCTTTGGGAAGCTAAGAAACAACTCGCTCTGCACAGTGCTCTTACAGCCTACCGGGAACATGTCTTCCAAAGGCCTGTGAAACGCAGTTTCTTTGCAGGCCTGATCTGGCTGAAGTAGGACTTCTGCTCTGGGTGTGCTACTTTGCCCTAGAGCTGAAAGGCACAACGTGCAGGCTTCTTTCCAAAGGTCGAGTTGGGCCCCACAGCATCTTGCTTCCAGCTCTTTGGGAAGCTAAGAAACAACTCGCTCTGCACAGTGCTCTTACAGCCTACCGGGAACATGTCTTCCAAAGGCCTGTGAAACGCAGTTTCTTTGCAGGCCTGATCTGGCTGAAGTAGGACTTCTGCTCTGGGTGTGCTACTTTGCCCTAGAGCTGAAAGGCACAACGTGCAGGCTTCTTTCCTAAGGGCGAGTTGGGCCCCACAGCATCTTGCTTCCAGCTCTTTGGGAAGCTAAGAAACAACTCGCTCTGCACAGTGCTCTTACAGCCTACCGGGAACATGTCTTCCAAAGGCCTGTGAAACGCAGTTTCTTTGCAGGCCTGATCTGGCTGAAGTAGGACTTCTGCTCTGGGTGTGCTACTTTGCCCTAGAGCTGAAAGGCACAACGTGCAGGCTTCTTTCCAAAGGGCGAGTTGGGCCCCACAGCATCTTGCTTCCAGCTCTTTGGGAAGCTAAGAAACAACTCGCTCTGCACAGTGCTCTTACAGCCTACGGGGAGCATCTCTTCCAAAGGCCTGTGAAACGCAGTTCCTTTGCAGGCCTGATCTGGCTGAAGTAGGACTTCTGCTCTGGGTGTGCTACTTTGCCCTAGAGCTGAAAGGCACAACGTGCAGGCTTCTTTCCAAAGGGCGAGTTGGGCCCCACAGCATCTTGCTTCCAGCTCTTTGGGAAGCTAAGAAACAACTCGCTCTGCACAGTGCTCTTACAGCCTACCGGGAACATGTCTTGCAAAGGCCTGTGAAACGCAGTTTCTTTGCAGGCCTGATCTGGCTGAAGTAGGACTTCTGCTCTGGGTGTGCTACTTTGCCCTAGAGCTGAAAGGCACAACGTGCAGTCTTTTTTCCAAAGGGCGAGTTGGGCCCCACAGCATCTTGCTTCCAGCTCTTTGGGAAGCTAAGAAACAACTCGCTCTGCACAGTGCTCTTACAGCCTACCGGGAACATGTCTTCCAAAGGCCTGTGAAACGCAGTTCCTTTGCAGGCCTGATCTGGCTGAAGTAGGACTTCTGCTCTGGGTGTGCTACTTTGCCCTAGAGCTGAAAGGCCACAACGTGCAGGCTTCTTTCCAAAGGGCGAGTTGGGCCCCACAGCATCTTGCTTCCAGCTCTTTGGGAGGCTAAGAAACAACTCGCTCTGCACAGTGCTCTTACAGCCTACCGGGAACATGTCTTCCAAAGGCCTGTGAAACGCAGTTTCTTTGCAGGCCTGATCTGGCTGAAGTAGGACTTCTGCTCTGGGTGTGCTACTTTGCCCTAGAGCTGAAAGGCACAACGTGCAGGCTTCTTTCCAAAGGGCGAGTTGGGCCCCACAGCATCTTGCTTCCAGCTCTTTGGGAAGCTAAGAAACAACTCGCTCTGCACAGTGCTCTTACAGCCTACCGGGAACATGTCTTCCAAAGGCCTGTGAAACGCAGTTTCTTTGCAGGCCTGATCTGGCTGAAGTAGGACTTCTGCTCTGGGTGTGCTACTTTGCCCTAGAGCTGAAAGGCACAACGTGCAGGCTTCTTTCCTAAGGGCGAGTTGGGCCCCACAGCATCTTGCTTCCAGCTCTTTGGGAAGCTAAGAAAAAACTCGCTCTGCACAGTGCTCTTACAGCCTACCGGGAACATCTCTTCCAAAGGCCTGTGAAACGCAGTGTCTTTGCAGGCCTGATCTGGCTGAAGTAGGACTTCTGCTCTGGGCGTGCTACTTTGCCCTAGAGTGGAAAGGCACAACGTGCAGGCTTCTTTCCAAAGGGCGAGTTGGGCCCCACAGCATCTTGCTTCCAGCTCTTTGGGAAGCTATGAAACAACTCGCTCTGCACACTGCTCTTACAGCCTAGTGGGAACATCTCTTCCAAAGGCATGTGAAACGCAGTTTCTTTGCAGGCCTGATCTGGCTGAAGTAGGACTTCTGCTCTGGGTGTGCTACTTTGCCCTAGAGCTGAAAGGCACAACGTGCAGGCTTCTTTCCAAAGGGCGAGTTGGGCCCCACAGCATCTTGCTTCCAGCTCTTTGGGAAGCTAAGAAACAACTCGCTCTGCACAGTGCTCTTACAGCCTAGTGGGAACATCTCTTCCAAAGGCCTGTGAAACGCAGTTTCTTTGCAGGCCTGATCTGGCTGAAGTAGGACTTCTGCTCTGGGTGTGCTACTTTGCCCTAGAGCTGAAAGGCACAACGTGCAGGCTTCTTTCCAAAGGGCGAGTTGGGCCCCACAGCATCTTGCTTCCAGCTCTTTGGGAAGCTAAGAAACAACTCGCTCTGCACAGTGCTCTTACAGCCTACTGGGAACATCTCTTCCAAAGGCCTGTGAAACGCAGTTTCTTTGCAGGCCTGATCTGGCTGAAGTAGGACTTCTGCTCTGGGTGTGCTACTTTGCCCTAGAGCTGAAAGGCACAACGTGCAGGCTTCTTTCCAAAGGGCGAGTTGGGCCCCACAGCATCTTGCTTCCAGCTCTTTGGGAAGCTAAGAAACAACTCGCTCTGCACAGTGCTCTTACAGCCTACCGGGAACATGTCTTCCAAAGGCCTGTGAAACGCAGTTCCTTTGCAGGCCTGATCTGGCTGAAGTAGGACTTCTGCTCTGAGTGTGCTACTTTGCCCTAGAGCTGAAAGGCACAACGTGCAGGCTTCTTTCCAAAGGGCGAGTTGGGCCCCACAGCATCTTGCTTCCAGCTCTTTGGGAAGCTAAGAAACAACTCGCTCTGCACACTGCTCTTACAGCGTAGTGGGAACATCTCTTCCAAAGGCCTGTGAAACGCAGTTTCTTTGCAGGCCTGATCTGGCTGAAGTAGGACTTCTGCTCTGGGTGTGCTACTTTGCCCTAGAGCTGAAAGGCACAACATGCAGGCTTCTTTCCAAAGGGCGAGTTGGGCCCCACAGCATCTTGCTTCCAGCTCTTTGGGAAGCTAAGAAACAACTCGCTCTGCACAGTGCTCTTACAGCCTACCGGGAACATGTCTTCCAAAGGCCTGTGAAACGCAGTTTCTTTGCAGGCCTGATCTGGCTGAAGTAGGACTTCTGCTCTGGGTGTGCTACTTTGCCCTAGAGCTGAAAGGCACAACGTGCAGGCTTCTTTCCAAAGGGCGAGTTGGGCCCCACAGCATCTTGCTTCCAGCTCTTTGGGAAGCTAAGAAACAACTCGCTCTGCACAGTGCTCTTACAGCCTACCGGGAACATCTCTTCCAAAGGCCTGTGAAACGCAGTTTCTTTGCAGGCCTGATCTGGCTGAAGTAGGACTTCTGCTCTGGGTGTGCTACTTTGCCCTAGAGCTGAAAGGCACAACGTGCAGGCTTCTTTCCAAAGGGCGAGTTGGGCCCCAAAGCATCTTGCTTCCAGCTCTTTGGGAAGCTAAGAAACAACTCGCTCTGCACAGTGCTCTTACAGCCTACCGGGAACATGTCTTGCAAAGGCCTGTGAAACGCACTTTCTTTGCAGGCCTGATCTGGCTGAAGTAGGACTTCTGCTCTGGGTGTGCTACTTTGCCCTAGAGCTGAAAGGCACAACGTGCAGGCTTCTTTCCAAAGGGCGAGTTGGGCCCCACAGCATCTTGCTTCCAGCTCTTTGGGAAGCTAAGAAACAACTCGCTCTGCACAATGCTCTTACAGCCTACCGGGAACATCTTTTCCAAAGGCCAGTGAAACGCAGTTTCTTTGCATGCCTGATCTGGCTGAAGTAGGACTTCTGCTCTGGGTGTGCTACTTTGCCCTAGAGCTGAAAGGCACAACGTGCAGGCTTATTTCCAAAGGGCGAGTTGGGCCCCACAGCATCTTGCTTCCAGCTCTTTGGGAAGCTAAGAAACAACTCGCTCTGCACAGTGCTCTTACAGCCTACGGGGAGCATCTCTTCCAAAGGCCTGTGAAACGCAGTTTCTTTGCAGGCCTGATCTGGCTGAAGTAGGACTTCTGCTCTGGGTGTGCTACTTTGCCCTAGAGCTGAAAGGCACAACGTGCAGGCTTCTTTCCAAAGGGCGAGTTGGGCCCCACAGCATCTTGCTTCCAGCTCTTTGGGAAGCTAAGAAACAACTCGCTCTGCACAGTGCTCTTACAGCCTACCGGGAACATCTCTTCCAAAGGCCTGTGAAACGCAGTTTCTTTGAAGGCCTGATCTGGCTGAAGTAGGACTTCTGCTCTGGGTGTGCTACTTTGCCCTAGAGCTGAAAGGCACAACGTGCAGTCTTCTTTCCAAAGGGCGAGTTGGGCCCCACAGCATCTTGCTTCCAGCTCTTTGGGAAGCTAAGAAACAACTCGCTCTGCACAGTGCTCTTACAGCCTACCGGGAACATGTCTTCCAAAGGCCTGTGAAACGCAGTTCCTTTGCAGGCCTGATCTGGCTGAAGTAGGACTTCTGCTCTGGGTGTGCTACTTTGCCCTAGAGCTGAAAGGCACAACGTGCAGGCTTCTTTCCAAAGGGCGAGTTGGGCCCCACAGCATCTTGCTTCCAGCTCTTTGGGAAGCTAAGAAACAACTCGCTCTGCACACTGCTCTTACAGCCTAGTGGGAACATCTCTTCCAAAGGCCTGTGAAACGCAGTTTCTTTGCAGGCCTGATCTGGCTGAAGTAGGACTTCTGCTCTGGGTGTGCTACTTTGCCCTAGAGCTGAAAGGCACAACGTGCAGGCTTCTTTCCAAAGGGCGAGTTGGGCCCCACAGCATCTTGCTTCCAGCTCTTTGGGAAGCTAAGAAACAACTCGCTCTGCACAGTGCTCTTACAGCCTACCGGGAACATGTCTTGCAAAGGCCTGTGAAACGCAGTTTCTTTGCAGGCCTGATCTGGCTGAAGTAGGACTTCTGCTCTGGGTGTGCTACTTTGCCCTAGAGCTGAAAGGCACAACGTGCAGGCTTCTTTCCAAAGGGCGAGTTGGGCCCCACAGCATCTTGCTTCCAGCTCTTTGGGAAGCTAAGAAACAACTCGCTCTGCACAGTGCTCTTACAGCCTACCGGGAACATGTCTTCCAAAGGCCTGTGAAACGCAGTTTCTTTGCAGGCCTGATCTGGCTGAAGTAGGACTTCTGCTCTGGGTGTGCTACTTTGCCCTAGAGCTGAAAGGCACAACGTGCAGGCTTCTTTCCAAAGGTCGAGTTGGGCCCCACAGCATCTTGCTTCCAGCTCTTTGGGAAGCTAAGAAACAACTCGCTCTGCACAGTGCTCTTACAGCCTACCGGGAACATGTCTTCCAAAGGCCTGTGAAACGCAGTTTCTTTGCAGGCCTGATCTGGCTGAAGTAGGACTTCTGCTCTGGGTGTGCTACTTTGCCCTAGAGCTGAAAGGCACAACGTGCAGGCTTCTTTCCTAAGGGCGAGTTGGGCCCCACAGCATCTTGCTTCCAGCTCTTTGGGAAGCTAAGAAACAACTCGCTCTGCACAGTGCTCTTACAGCCTACCGGGAACATCTCTTCCAAAGGCCTGTGAAACGCAGTTTCTTTGCAGGCCTGATCTGGCTGAAGTAGGACTTCTGCTCTGGGTGTGCTACTTTGCCCTAGAGCTGAAAGGCACAACGTGCAGGCTTCTTTCCAAAGGGCGAGTTGGGCCCCACAGCATCTTGCTTCCAGCTCTTTGGGAAGCTAAGAAACAACTCGCTCTGCACAGTGCTCTTACAGCCTACTGGGAACATCTCTTCCAAAGGCCTGTGAAACGCAGTTTCTTTGCAGGCCTGATCTGGCTGAAGTAGGACTTCTGCTCTGGGTGTGCTACTTTGCCCTAGAGCTGAAAGGCACAACGTGCAGGCTTCTTTCCAAAGGGCGAGTTGGGCCCCACAGCATCTTGCTTCCAGCTCTTTGGGAAGCTAAGAAACAACTCGCTCTGCACAGTGCTCTTACAGCCTACGGGGAGCATCTCTTCCAAAGGCCTGTGAAACGCAGTTCCTTTGCAGGCCTGATCTGGCTGAAGTAGGACTTCTGCTCTGGGTGTGCTACTTTGCCCTAGAGCTGAAAGGCACAACGTGCAGGCTTCTTTCCAAAGGGCGAGTTGGGCCCCACAGCATCTTGCTTCCAGCTCTTTGGGAAGCTAAGAAACAACTCGCTCTGCACAGTGCTCTTACAGCCTACCGGGAACATGTCTTGCAAAGGCCTGTGAAACGCAGTTTCTTTGCAGGCCTGATCTGGCTGAAGTAGGACTTCTGCTCTGGGTGTGCTACTTTGCCCTAGAGCTGAAAGGCACAACGTGCAGTCTTCTTTCCAAAGGGCGAGTTGGGCCCCACAGCATCTTGCTTCCAGCTCTTTGGGAAGCTAAGAAACAACTCGCTCTGCACAGTGCTCTTACAGCCTACCGGGAACATGTCTTCCAAAGGCCTGTGAAACGCAGTTCCTTTGCAGGCCTGATCTGGCTGAAGTAGGACTTCTGCTCTGGGTGTGCTACTTTGCCCTAGAGCTGAAAGGCACAACGTGCAGGCTTCTTTCCAAAGGGCGAGTTGGGCCCCACAGCATCTTGCTTCCAGCTCTTTGGGAAGCTAAGAAACAACTCGCTCTGCACACTGCTCTTACAGCCTAGTGGGAACATCTCTTCCAAAGGCCTGTGAAACGCAGTTTCTTTGCAGGCCTGATCTGGCTGAAGTAGGACTTCTGCTCTGGGTGTGCTACTTTGCCCTAGAGCTGAAAGGCACAACGTGCAGGCTTCTTTCCAAAGGGCGAGTTGGGCCCCACAGCATCTTGCTTCCAGCTCTTTGGGAAGCTAAGAAACAACTCGCTCTGCACAGTGCTCTTACAGCCTACCGGGAACATGTCTTGCAAAGGCCTGTGAAACGCAGTTTCTTTGCAGGCCTGATCTGGCTGAAGTAGGACTTCTGCTCTGGGTGTGCTACTTTGCCCTAGAGCTGAAAGGCACAACGTGCAGGCTTCTTTCCAAAGGGCGAGTTGGGCCCCACAGCATCTTGCTTCCAGCTCTTTGGGAAGCTAAGAAACAACTCGCTCTGCACAGTGCTCTTACAGCCTACCAGGAACATCTCTTCCAAAGGCCTGTGAAACGCAGTTTCTTTGCAGGCCTGATCTGGCTGAAGTAGGACTTCTGCTCTGGGTGTGCTACTTTGCCCTAGAGCTGAAAGGCACAACGTGCAGGCTTCTTTCCAAAGGGCGAGTTGGGCCCCACAGCATCTTGCTTCCAGCTCTTTGGGAAGCTAAGAAACAACTCGCTCTGCACAGTGCTCTTACAGCCTAGCGGGAACATCTCTTCCAAAGGCCTGTGAAACGCAGTTTCTTTGCAGGCCTGATCTGGCTGAAGTAGGACTTCTGCTCTGGGTGTGCTACTTTGCCCTAGAGCTGGAAGGCACAACGTGCAGGCTTCTTTCCAAAGGGCGAGTTGGGCCCCACAGCATCTTGCTTCCAGCTCTTTGGGAAGCTAAGAAACAACTCGCTCTGCACAGTGCTCTTACAGCCTACCGGGAACATGTCTTCCAAAGGCCTGTGAAATGCAGTTCTTTGCAGGCCTGATCTGGCTGAAGTAGGACTTCTGCTCTGGGTGTGCTACTTTGCCCTAGAGCTGAAAGGCACAACGTGCAGGCTTCTTTCCAAAGGGCGAGTTGGGCCCCACAGCATCTTGCTTCCAGCTCTTTGGGAAGCTAAGAAACAACTCGCTCTGCACAGTGCTCTTACAGCCTACCGGGAACATGTCTTCCAAAGGCCTGTGAAACGCAGTATCTTTGCAGGCCTGATCTGGCTGAAGTAGGACTTCTGCTCTGGGTGTGCTACTTTGCCCTAGAGCTGAAAGGCACAACGTGCAGGCTTCTTTCCAAAGGGCGAGTTGGGCCCCACAGCATCTTGCTTCCAGCTCTTTGGGAAGCTAAGAAACAACTCGCTCTGCACAGTGCTCTTACAGCCTACCGGGAACATGTCTTGCAAAGGCCTGTGAAACGCAGTTTCTTTGCAGGCCTGATCTGGCTGAAGTAGGACTTCTGCTCTGGGTGTGCTACTTTGCCCTAGAGCTGAAAGGCACAACGTGCAGTCTTCTTTCCAAAGGGCGAGTTGGGCCCCACAGCATCTTGCTTCCAGCTCTTTGGGAAGCTAAGAAACAACTCGCTCTGCACAGTGCTCTTACAGGCTACCGGGAACATGTCTTCCAAAGGCCTGTGAAACGCAGTTCCTTTGCAGGCCTGATCTGGCTGAAGTAGGACTTCTGCTCTGGGTGTGCTACTTTGCCCTAGAGCTGAAAGGCACAACGTGCAGGCTTCTTTCCAAAGGGCGAGTTGGGCCCCACAGCATCTTGCTTCCAGCTCTTTGGGAAGCTAAGAAACAACTCGCTCTGAACAGTGCTCTTACAGCCTACGGGGAGCATCTCTTCCAAAGGCCTGTGAAACGCAGTTTCTTTGCAGGCCTGATCTGGCTGAAGTAGGACTTCTGCTCTGGGTGTGCTACTTTGCCCTAGAGCTGAAAGGCACAACGTGCAGGCTTCTTTCCAAAGGGCGAGTTGGGCCCCACAGTATCTTGCTTCCAGCTCTTTGGGAAGCTAAGAAACAACTCGCTCTGCACAGTGCTCTTACAGCCTACCGGGAACATCTCTTCCAAAGGCCTGTGAAACGCAGTTTCTTTGCAGGCCTGATCTGGCTGAAGTAGGACTTCTGCTCTGGGTGTGCTACTTTGCCCTAGAGCTGAAAGGCACAACGTGCAGGCTTCTTTCCAAAGGGTGAGTTGGGCCCCACAGCATCTTGCTTCCAGCTCTTTGGGAAGCTAAGAAACAACTCGCTCTGCACAGTGCTCTTACAGCCTAGTGGGAACATCTCTTCCAAAGGCCTGTGAAACGCAGTTTCTTTGCAGGCCTGATCTGGCTGAAGTCGGACTTCTGCTCTGGGTGTGCTACTTTGCCCTAGAGCTGAAAGGCACAACGTGCAGGCTTCTTTCCAAAGGGCGAGTTGGGCCCCACAGCATCTTGCTTCCAGCTCTTTGGGAAGCTAAGAAACAACTCGCTCTGCACAGTGCTCTTACAGCCTACCGGGAACATCTCTTCCAAAGGCCTGTGAAACGCAGTTTCTTTGCAGGCCTGATCTGGCTGAAGTAGGACTTCTGCTCTGGGTGTGCTACTTTGCCCTAGAGCTGAAAGGCACAACGTGCAGGCTTCTTTCCAAAGGGCGAGTTGGCCCCCACAGCATCTTGCTTCCAGCTCTTTGGGAAGCTAAGAAATAACTCGCTCTGCACAGTGCTCTTACAGCCTACCAGGAACATCTTTTCCAAAGGCCAGTGAAACGCAGTTTCTTTGCAGGCGTGATCTGGCTGAAGTAGGACTTCTGCTCTGGGTGTGCTACTTTGCCCTAGAGCTGAAAGGCACAACGTGCAGGCTTCTTTCCAAAGGGCGAGTTGGGCCCCACAGCATCTTGCTTCCAGCTCTTTGGGAAGCTAAGAAACAACTCGCTCTGCACAGTGCTCTTACAGCCTACCGGGAACATCTCTTCCAAAGGCCTGTGAAACGCAGTTTCTTTGCAGGCCTGATCTGGCTGAAGTAGGACTTCTGCTCTGGGTGTGCTACTTTGCCCTAGAGCTGAAAGGCACAACGTGCAGGCTTCTTTCCAAAGGGCGAGTTGGGCCCCACAGCATCTTGCTTCCAGCTCTTTGGGAAGCTAAGAAACAACTCGCTCTGCACAGTGCTCTTACAGCCTACGGGGAGCATCTCTTCCAAAGGCCTGTGAAACGCAGTTTCTTTGCAGGCCTGATCTGGCTGAAGTAGGACTTCTGCTCTGGGTGTGCTACTTTGCCCTAGAGCTGAAAGGCACAACGTGCAGGCTTCTTTCCAAAGGGCGAGTTGGGCCCCACAGCATCTTGCTTCCAGCTCTTTGGGAAGCTAAGAAACAACTCGCTCTGCACAGTGCTCTTACAGCCTACCGGGAACATCTCTTCCAAAGGCCTGTGAAACGCAGTTTCTTTGTAGGCCTGATCTGGCTGAAGTAGGACTTCTGCTCTGGGTGTGCTACTTTGCCCTAGAGCTGAAAGGCACAACGTGCAGGCTTCTTTCCAAAGGGCGAGTTGGGCCCCACAGCATCTTGCTTCCAGCTCTTTGGGAAGCTAAGAAACAACTCGCTCTGCACAGTGCTCTTACAGCCTACCGGGAACATGTCTTGCAAAGGCCTGTGAAACGCAGTTTCTTTTCAGGCCTGATCTGGCTGAAGTAGGACTTCTGCTCTGGGTGTGCTACTTTGCCCTAGAGCTGAAAGGCACAACGTGCAGGCTTCTTTCCAAAGGGCGAGTTGGGCCCCACAGCATCTTGCTTCCAGCTCTTTGGGAAGCTAAGAAACAACTCGCTCTGCACAGTGCTCTTACAGCCTACCGGGAACATGTCTTCCAAAGGCCTGTGAAACGCAGTTTCTTTGCAGGCCTGATCTGGCTCAAGTAGGACTTCTGCTCTGGGTGTGCTACTTTGCCCTAGAGCTGAAAGGCACAACGTGCAGGCTTCTTTCCAAAGGGCGAGTTGGCCCCCACAGCATCTTGCTTCCAGCTCTTTGGGAAGCTAAGAAACAACTCGCTCTGCACAGTGCTCTTACAGCCTACCGGGAACATGTCTTCCAAAGGCCTGTGAAACGCAGTTCCTTTGCAGGCCTGACCTGGCTGAAGTAGGACTTCTGCTCTGGGTGTGCTACATTTCCCTAGAGCTGAAAGGCACAACGTGCAGGCTTCTTTCCAAAGGGCGAGTTGGGCCCCACAGCATCTTGCTTCCAGCTCTTTGGGAAGCTAAGAAACAACTCGCTCTGCACAGTGCTCTTACAGCCTACCGGGAACATCTCTTCCAAAGGCCAGTGAAACGCAGTTTCTTTGCAGGCCTGATCTGGCTGAAGTAGGACTTCTGCTCTGGGTGTGCTACTTTGCCCTAGAGCTGAAAGGCACAACGTGCAGGCTTCTTTCCAAAGGGCGAATTGGGCCCCACAGCATCTTGCTTCCAGCTCTTTGGGAAGCTAAGAAACAACTCGCTCTGCACAGTGCTCTTACAGCCTACGGGGAGCATCTCTTCCAAAGGCCTGTGAAACGCAGTTTCTTTGCAGGCCTGATCTGGCTGAAGTAGGACTTCTGCTCTGGGTGTGCTACTTTGCCCTAGAGCTGAAAGGCACAACGTGCAGGCTTCTTTCCAAAGGGCGAGTTGGGCCCCACAGCATCTTGCTTCCAGCTCTTTGGGAAGCTAAGAAACAACTCGCTCTGCACACTGCTCTTACAGCCTAGTGGGAACATCTCTTCCAAAGGCGTGTGAAACGCAGTTTCTTTGCAGGCCTGATCTGGCTGAAGTAGGACTTCTGCTCTGGGTGTGCTACTTTGCCCTAGAGCTGAAAGGCACAACGTGCAGGCTTCTTTCCAAAGGGCGAGTTGGGCCCCACAGCATCTTGCTTCCAGCTCTTTGGGAAGCTAAGAAACAACTCGCTCTGCACACTGCTCTTACAGCGTAGTGGGAACATCTCTTCCAAAGGCCTGTGAAACGCAGTTTCTTTGCAGGCCTGATCTGGCTGAAGTAGGACTTCTGCTCTGGGTGTGCTACTTTGCCCTAGAGCTGAAAGGCACAACGTGCAGGCTTCTTTCCAAAGGGCGAGTTGGGCCCCACAGCATCTTGCTTCCAGCTCTTTGGGAAGCTAAGAAACAACTCGCTCTGCACAGTGCTCTTACAGCCTACCGGGAACATCTCTTCCAAAGGCCTGTGAAACGCAGTTTCTTTGCAGGCCTGATCTGGCTGAAGTAGGACTTCTGCTCTGGGTGTGCTACTTTGCCCTAGAGCTGAAAGGCACAACGTGCAGGCTTCTTTCCAAAGGGCGAGTTGGGCCCCAAAGCATCTTGCTTCCAGCTCTTTGGGAAGCTAAGAAACAACTCGCTCTGCACAGTGCTCTTACAGCCTACCGGGAACATGTCTTGCAAAGGCCTGTGAAACGCACTTTCTTTGCAGGCCTGATCTGGCTGAAGTAGGACTTCTGCTCTGGGTGTGCTACTTTGCCCTAGAGCTGAAAGGCACAACGTGCAGGCTTCTTTCCAAAGGGCGAGTTGGGCCCCACAGCATCTTGCTTCCAGCTCTTTGGGAAGCTAAGAAACAACTCGCTCTGCACAGTGCTCTTACAGCCTACCGGGAACATCTCTTCCAAAGGCCTGTGAAACGCAGTTTCTTTGCAGGCCTGATCTGGCTGAAGTAGGACTTCTGCTCTGGGTGTGCTACTTTGCCCTAGAGCTGAAAGGCACAACGTGCAGGCTTCTTTCCAAAGGGCGAGTTGGGCCCCACAGCATCTTGCTTCCAGCTCTTTGGGAAGCTAAGAAACAACTCGCTCTGCACAGTGCTCTTACAGCCTACCGGGCACATCTCTTCCAAAGGCCTGTGAAACGCAGTTTCTTTGCAGGCCTGATCTGGCTGAAGTAGGACTTCTGCTCTGGGTGTGCTACTTTGCCCTAGAGCTGAAAGGCACAACGTGCAGGCTTCTTTCCAAAGGGCGAGTTGGGCCCCACAGCATCTTGCTTCCAGCTCTTTGGGAAGCTAAGAAACAACTCGCTCTGCACAGTGCTCTTACAGCCTACCAGGAACATCTCTTCCAAAGGCCTGTGAAACGCAGTTTCTTTGCAGGCCTGATCTGGCTGAAGTAGGACTTCTGCTCTGGGTGTGCTACTTTGCCCTAGAGCTGAAAGGCACAACGTGCAGGCTTCTTTCCAAAGGGCGAGTTGGGCCCCACAGCATCTTGCTTCCAGCTCTTTGGGAAGCTAAGAAACAACTCGCTCTGCACAGTGCTCTTACAGCCTTGCGGGAACATCTCTTCCAAAGGACTGTGAAACGCAGTTTCTTTGCAGGCCTGATCTGGCTGAAGTAGGACTTCTGCTCTGGGTGTGCTACTTTGCCCTAGAGCTGGAAGGCACAACGTGCAGGCTTCTTTCCAAAGGGCGAGTTGGGCCCCACAGCATCTTGCTTCCAGCTCTTTGGGAAGCTAAGAAACAACTCGCTCTGCACAGTGCTCTTACAGCCTACCGGGAACATGTCTTCCAAAGGCCTGTGAAATGCAGTTCTTTGCAGGCCTGATCTGGCTGAAGTAGGACTTCTGCTCTGGGTGTGCTACTTTGCCCTAGAGCTGAAAGGCACAACGTGCAGGCTTCTTTCCAAAGGGCGAGTTGGGCCCCACAGCATCTTGCTTCCAGCTCTTTGGGAAGCTAAGAAACAACTCGCTCTGCACAGTGCTCTTACAGCCTACCGGGAACATGTCTTCCAAAGGCCTGTGAAACGCAGTATCTTTGCAGGCCTGATCTGGCTGAAGTAGGACTTCTGCTCTGGGTGTGCTACTTTGCCCTAGAGCTGAAAGGCACAACGTGCAGGCTTCTTTCCAAAGGGCGAGTTGGGCCCCACAGCATCTTGCTTCCAGCTCTTTGGGAAGCTAAGAAACAACTCGCTCTGCACAGTGCTCTTACAGCCTACCGGGAACATGTCTTGCAAAGGCCTGTGAAACGCAGTTTCTTTGCAGGCCTGATCTGGCTGAAGTAGGACTTCTGCTCTGGGTGTGCTACTTTGCCCTAGAGCTGAAAGGCACAACGTGCAGTCTTCTTTCCAAAGGGCGAGTTGGGCCCCACAGCATCTTGCTTCCAGCTCTTTGGGAAGCTAAGAAACAACTCGCTCTGCACAGTGCTCTTACAGGCTACCGGGAACATGTCTTCCAAAGGCCTGTGAAACGCAGTTCCTTTGCAGGCCTGATCTGGCTGAAGTAGGACTTCTGCTCTGGGTGTGCTACTTTGCCCTAGAGCTGAAAGGCACAACGTGCAGGCTTCTTTCCAAAGGGCGAGTTGGGCCCCACAGCATCTTGCTTCCAGCTCTTTGGGAAGCTAAGAAACAACTCGCTCTGAACAGTGCTCTTACAGCCTACGGGGAGCATCTCTTCCAAAGGCCTGTGAAACGCAGTTTCTTTGCAGGCCTGATCTGGCTGAAGTAGGACTTCTGCTCTGGGTGTGCTACTTTGCCCTAGAGCTGAAAGGCACAACGTGCAGGCTTCTTTCCAAAGGGCGAGTTGGGCCCCACAGTATCTTGCTTCCAGCTCTTTGGGAAGCTAAGAAACAACTCGCTCTGCACAGTGCTCTTACAGCCTACCGGGAACATCTCTTCCAAAGGCCTGTGAAACGCAGTTTCTTTGCAGGCCTGATCTGGCTGAAGTAGGACTTCTGCTCTGGGTGTGCTACTTTGCCCTAGAGCTGAAAGGCACAACGTGCAGGCTTCTTTCCAAAGGGTGAGTTGGGCCCCACAGCATCTTGCTTCCAGCTCTTTGGGAAGCTAAGAAACAACTCGCTCTGCACAGTGCTCTTACAGCCTAGTGGGAACATCTCTTCCAAAGGCCTGTGAAACGCAGTTTCTTTGCAGGCCTGATCTGGCTGAAGTCGGACTTCTGCTCTGGGTGTGCTACTTTGCCCTAGAGCTGAAAGGCACAACGTGCAGGCTTCATTCCAAAGGGCGAGTTGGGCCCCACAGCATCTTGCTTCCAGCTCTTTGGGAAGCTAAGAAACAACTCGCTCTGCACAGTGCTCTTACAGCCTACCGGGAACATCTCTTCCAAAGGCCTGTGAAACGCAGTTTCTTTGCAGGCCTGATCTGGCTGAAGTAGGACTTCTGCTCTGGGTGTGCTACTTTGCCCTAGAGCTGAAAGGCACAACGTGCAGGCTTCTTTCCAAAGGGCGAGTTGGCCCCCACAGCATCTTGCTTCCAGCTCTTTGGGAAGCTAAGAAATAACTCGCTCTGCACAGTGCTCTTACAGCCTACCAGGAACATCTTTTCCAAAGGCCAGTGAAACGCAGTTTCTTTGCAGGCGTGATCTGGCTGAAGTAGGACTTCTGCTCTGGGTGTGCTACTTTGCCCTAGAGCTGAAAGGCACAACGTGCAGGCTTCTTTCCAAAGGGCGAGTTGGGCCCCACAGCATCTTGCTTCCAGCTCTTTGGGAAGCTAAGAAACAACTCGCTCTGCACAGTGCTCTTACAGCCTACCGGGCACATCTCTTCCAAAGGCCTGTGAAACGCAGTTTCTTTGCAGGCCTGATCTGGCTGAAGTAGGACTTCTGCTCTGGGTGTGCTACTTTGCCCTAGAGCTGAAAGGCACAACGTGCAGGCTTCTTTCCAAAGGGCGAGTTGGGCCCCACAGCATCTTGCTTCCAGCTCTTTGGGAAGCTAAGAAACAACTCGCTCTGCACAGTGCTCTTACAGCCTACGGGGAGCATCTCTTCCAAAGGCCTGTGAAACGCAGTTTCTTTGCAGGCCTGATCTGGCTGAAGTAGGACTTCTGCTCTGGGTGTGCTACTTTGCCCTAGAGCTGAAAGGCACAACGTGCAGGCTTCTTTCCAAAGGGCGAGTTGGGCCCCACAGCATCTTGCTTCCAGCTCTTTGGGAAGCTAAGAAACAACTCGCTCTGCACAGTGCTCTTACAGCCTACCGGGAACATCTCTTCCAAAGGCCAGTGAAACGCAGTTTCTTTGCAGGCCTGATCTGGCTGAAGTAGGACTTCTGCTCTGGGTGTGCTACTTTGCCCTAGAGCTGAAAGGCACAACGTGCAGGCTTCTTTCCAAAGGGCGAATTGGGCCCCACAGCATCTTGCTTCCAGCTCTTTGGGAAGCTAAGAAACAACTCGCTCTGCACAGTGCTCTTACAGCCTACGGGGAGCATCTCTTCCAAAGGCCTGTGAAACGCAGTTTCTTTGCAGGCCTGATCTGGCTGAAGTAGGACTTCTGCTCTGGGTGTGCTACTTTGCCCTAGAGCTGAAAGGCACAACGTGCAGGCTTCTTTCCAAAGGGCGAGTTGGGCCCCACAGCATCTTGCTTCCAGCTCTTTGGGAAGCTAAGAAACAACTCGCTCTGCACACTGCTCTTACAGCCTAGTGGGAACATCTCTTCCAAAGGCGTGTGAAACGCAGTTTCTTTGCAGGCCTGATCTGGCTGAAGTAGGACTTCTGCTCTGGGTGTGCTACTTTGCCCTAGAGCTGAAAGGCACAACGTGCAGGCTTCTTTCCAAAGGGCGAGTTGGGCCCCACAGCATCTTGCTTCCAGCTCTTTGGGAAGCTAAGAAACAACTCGCTCTGCACACTGCTCTTACAGCGTAGTGGGAACATCTCTTCCAAAGGCCTGTGAAACGCAGTTTCTTTGCAGGCCTGATCTGGCTGAAGTAGGACTTCTGCTCTGGGTGTGCTACTTTGCCCTAGAGCTGAAAGGCACAACGTGCAGGCTTCTTTCCAAAGGGCGAGTTGGGCCCCACAGCATCTTGCTTCCAGCTCTTTGGGAAGCTAAGAAACAACTCGCTCTGCACAGTGCTCTTACAGCCTACCGGGAACATCTCTTCCAAAGGCCTGTGAAACGCAGTTTCTTTGCAGGCCTGATCTGGCTGAAGTAGGACTTCTGCTCTGGGTGTGCTACTTTGCCCTAGAGCTGAAAGGCACAACGTGCAGGCTTCTTTCCAAAGGGCGAGTTGGGCCCCAAAGCATCTTGCTTCCAGCTCTTTGGGAAGCTAAGAAACAACTCGCTCTGCACAGTGCTCTTACAGCCTACCGGGAACATGTCTTGCAAAGGCCTGTGAAACGCACTTTCTTTGCAGGCCTGATCTGGCTGAAGTAGGACTTCTGCTCTGGGTGTGCTACTTTGCCCTAGAGCTGAAAGGCACAACGTGCAGGCTTCTTTCCAAAGGGCGAGTTGGGCCCCACAGCATCTTGCTTCCAGCTCTTTGGGAAGCTAAGAAACAACTCGCTCTGCACAGTGCTCTTACAGCCTACCGGGAACATCTCTTCCAAAGGCCTGTGAAACGCAGTTTCTTTGCAGGCCTGATCTGGCTGAAGTAGGACTTCTGCTCTGGGTGTGCTACTTTGCCCTAGAGCTGAAAGGCACAACGTGCAGGCTTCTTTCCAAAGGGCGAGTTGGGCCCCACAGCATCTTGCTTCCAGCTCTTTGGGAAGCTAAGAAACAACTCGCTCTGCACAGTGCTCTTACAGCCTACGGGGAGCATCTCTTCCAAAGGCCTGTGAAACGCAGTTTCTTTGCAGGCCTGATCTGGCTTAAGTAGGACTTCTGCTCTGGGTGTGCTACTTTGCCCTAGAGCTGAAAGGCACAACGTGCAGGCTTCTTTCCAAAGGGCGAGTTGGGCACCACAGCATCTTGCTTCCAGCTCTTTGGGAAGCTAAGAAACAACTCGCTCTGCACAGTGCTCTTACAGCCTACCGGGAACATCTCTTCCAAAGGCCTGTGAAACGCAGTTTCTTTGTAGGCCTGATCTGGCTGAAGTAGGACTTCTGCTCTGGGTGTGCTACTTTGCCCTAGAGCTGAAAGGCACAACGTGCAGGCTTCATTCCAAAGGGTGAGTTGGGCCCCACAGCATCTTGCTTCCAGCTCTTTGGGAAGCTAAGAAACAACTCGCTCTGCACAGTGCTCTTACAGCCTACCGGGAACATGTCTTCCAAAGGCCTGTGAAACGCAGTTTCTTTGCAGTCCTGATCTGGCTGAAGTAGGACTTCTGCTCTGGGTGTGCTACTTTGCCCTAGAGCTGAAAGGCACAACGTGCAGGCTTCTTTCCAAAGGGCGAGTTGGGCCCCACAGCATCTTGCTTCCAGCTCTTTGGGAAGCTAAGAAACAACTCGCTCTGCACAGTGCTCTTACAGCCTACCGGGAACATGTCTTGCAAAGGCCTGTGAAACGCAGTTTCTTTGCAGGCCTGATCTGGCTGAAGTAGGACTTCTGCTCTGGGTGTGCTACTTTGCCCTAGAACTGAAAGGCACAACGTGCAGGCTTCTTTCCAAAGGGCGAGTTGGGCCCCACAGCATCTTGCTTCCAGCTCTTTGGGAAGCTAAGAAACAACTCGCTCTGCACAGTGCTCTTACAGCCTACCGGGAACATGTCTTCCAAAGGCCTGTGAAACGCAGTTTCTTTGCAGGCCTGATCTGGCTCAAGTAGGACTTCTGCTCTGGGTGTGCTACTTTGCCCTAGAGCTGAAAGGCACAACGTGCAGGCTTCTTTCCAAAGGGCGAGTTGGCCCCCACAGCATCTTGCTTCCAGCTCTTTGGGAAGCTAAGAAACAACTCGCTCTGCACAGTGCTCTTACAGCCTACAGGGAACATGTCTTCCAAAGGCCTGTGAAACGCAGTTCCTTTGCAGGCCTGATCTGGCTGAAGTAGGACTTCTGCTCTGGGTGTGCTACATTTCCCTAGAGCTGAAAGGCACAACGTGCAGGCTTCTTTCCAAAGGGCGAGTTGGGCCCCACAGCATCTTGCTTCCAGCTCTTTGGGAAGCTAAGAAACAACTCGCTCTGCACAGTGCTCTTACAGCCTAGTGGGAACATCTCTTCCAAAGGCCAGTGAAACGCAGTTTCTTTGCAGGCCTGATCTGGCTGAAGTAGGACTTCTGCTCTGGGTGTGCTACTTTGCCCTAGAGCTGAAAGGCACAACGTGCAGGCTTCTTTCCAAAGGGCGAATTGGGCCCCACAGCATCTTGCTTCCAGCTCTTTGGGAAGCTAAGAAACAACTCGCTCTGCACAGTGCTCTTACAGCCTACGGGGAGCATCTCTTCCAAAGGCCTGTGAAACGCAGTTTCTTTGCAGGCCTGATCTGGCTGAAGTAGGACTTCTGCTCTGGGTGTGCTACTTTGCCCTAGAGCTGAAAGGCACAACGTGCAGGCTTCTTTCCAAAGGGCGAGTTGGGCCCCACAGCATCTTGCTTCCAGCTCTTTGGGAAGCTAAGAAACAACTCGCTCTGCACACTGCTCTTACAGCCTAGTGGGAACATCTCTTCCAAAGGCATGTGAAACGCAGTTTCTTTGCAGGCCTGATCTGGCTGAAGTAGGACTTCTGCTCTGGGTGTGCTACTTTGCCCTAGAGCTGAAAGGCACAACGTGCAGGCTTCTTTCCAAAGGGCGAGTTGGGCCCCACAGCATCTTGCTTCCAGCTCTTTGGGAAGCTAAGAAACAACTCGCTCTGCACAGTGCTCTTACAGCCTACCGGGAACATCTCTTCCAAAGGCCTGTGAAACGCAGTTTCTTTGCAGGCCTGATCTGGCTGAAGTAGGACTTCTGCTCTGGGTGTGCTACTTTGCCCTAGAGCTGAAAGGCACAACGTGCAGGCTTCTTTCCAAAGGGCGAGTTGGGCCCCACAGCATCTTGCTTCCATCTCTTTGGGAAGCTAAGAAACAACTCGCTCTGCACAGTGCTCTTACAGCCTACCGGGAACATGTCTTCCAAAGGCCTGTGAAACGCAGTTTCTTTGCAGGCCTGATCTGGCTGAAGTAGGACTTCTGCTCTGGGTGTGCTACTTTGCCCTAGAGCTGAAAGGCACAACGTGCAGGCTTCTTTCCAAAGGGCGAGTTGGGCCCCACAGCATCTTGCTTCCAGCTCTTTGGGAAGCTAAGAAACAACTCGCTCTGCACAGTGCTCTTACAGCCTACGGGGAACATGTCTTCCAAAGGCCTGTGAAACGCAGTTTCTTTGCAGGCCTGATCTGGCTGAAGTAGGACTTCTGCTCTGGGTGTGCTACTTTGCCCTAGAGCTGAAAGGCACAACGTGCAGGCTTCTTTCCAAAGGGCGAGTTGGGCCCCAAAGCATCTTGCTTCCAGCTCTTTGGGAAGCTAAGAAACAACTCGCTCTGCACAGTGCTCTTACAGCCTACCGGGAACATGTCTTGCAAAGGCCTGTGAAACGCACTTTCTTTGCAGGCCTGATCTGGCTGAAGTAGGACTTCTGCTCTGGGTGTGCTACTTTGCCCTAGAGCTGAAAGGCACAACGTGCAGGCTTCTTTCCAAAGGGCGAGTTGGGCCCCACAGCATCTTGCTTCCAGCTCTTTGGGAAGCTAAGAAACAACTCGCTCTGCACAGTGCTCTTACAGCCTACCGGGAACATCTTTTCCAAAGGCCAGTGAAACGCAGTTTCTTTGCATGCCTGATCTGGCTGAAGTAGGACTTCTGCTCTGGGTGTGCTACTTTGCCCTAGAGCTGAAAGGCACAACGTGCAGGCTTATTTCCAAAGGGCGAGTTGGGCCCCACAGCATCTTGCTTCCAGCTCTTTGGGAAGCTAAGAAACAACTCGCTCTGCACAGTGCTCTTACAGCCTACCGGGAACATCTCTTCCAAAGGCCAGTGAAACGCAGTTTCTTTGCAGGCCTGATCTGGCTGAAGTAGGACTTCTGCTCTGGGTGTGCTACTTTGCCCTAGAGCTGAAAGGCACAACGTGCAGGCTTCTTTCCAAAGGGCGAGTTGGGCCCCACAGCATCTTGCTTCCAGCTCTTTGGGAAGCTAAGAAACAACTCGCTCTGCACAGTGCTCTTACAGCCTACGGGGAGCATCTCTTCCAAAGGCCTGTGAAACGCAGTTTCTTTGCAGGCCTGATCTGGCTGAAGTAGGACTTCTGCTCTGGGTGTGCTACTTTGCCCTAGAGCTGAAAGGCACAACGTGCAGGCTTCTTTCCAAAGGGCGAGTTGGGCCCCACAGCATCTTGCTTCCAGCTCTTTGGGAAGCTAAGAAACAACTCGCTCTGCACAGTGCTCTTACAGCCTACCGGGAACATGTCTTCCAAAGGCCTGTGAAACGCAGTTTCTTTGCAGGCCTGATCTGGCTGAAGTAGGACTTCTGCTCTGGGTGTGCTACTTTGCCCTAGAGCTGAAAGGCACAACGTGCAGGCTTCTTTCCTAAGGGCGAGTTGGGCCCCACAGCATCTTGCTTCCAGCTCTTTGGGAAGCTAAGAAACAACTCGCTCTGCACAGTGCTCTTACAGCCTACTGGGAACATCTCTTCCAAAGGCCTGTGAAACGCAGTTTCTTTGCAGGCCTGATCTGGCTGAAGTAGGACTTCTGCTCTGGGTGTGCTACTTTGCCCTAGAGCTGAAAGGCACAACGTGCAGGCTTCTTTCCAAAGGGCGAGTTGGGCCCCACAGCATCTTGCTTCCAGCTCTTTAGGAAGCTAAGAAACAACTCGCTCTGCACAGTGCTCTTACAGCCTACCGGGAACATGTCTTCCAAAGGCCTGTGAAGCGCAGTTTCTTTGCAGGCCTGATCTGGCTGAAGTAGGACTTCTGCTCTGGGTGTGCTACTTTGCCCTAGAGCTGAAAGGCACAACGTGCAGGCTTCTTTCCAAAGGGCGAGTTGGGCCCCACAGCATCTTGCTTCCAGCTCTTTGGGAAGCTAAGAAACAACTCGCTCTGCACAGTGCTCTTACAGCCTAGTGGGAACATCTCTTCCAAAGGCCTGTGAAACGCAGTTTCTTTGCAGGCCTGATCTGGCTGAAGTAGGACTTCTGCTCTGGGTGTGCTACTTTGCCCTAGAGCTGAAAGGCACAACGTGCAGGCTTCTTTCCAAAGGGCGAGTTGGGCCCCACAGCATCTTGCTTCCAGCTCTTTGGGAAGCTAAGAAACAACTCGCTCTGCACAGTGCTCTTACAGCCTACCGGGAACATCTTTTCCAAAGGCCAGTGAAACGCAGTTTCTTTGCAGGCCTGATCTGGCTGAAGTAGGACTTCTGCTCTGGGTGTGCTACTTTGCCCTAGAGCTGAAAGGCCACAACGTGCAGGCTTCTTTCCAAAGGGCGAGTTGGGCCCCACAGCATCTTGCTTCCAGCTCTTTGGGAGGCTAAGAAACAACTCGCTCTGCACAGTGCTCTTACAGCCTACCGGGAACATGTCTTGCAAAGGCCTGTGAAACGCAGTTTCTTTGCAGGCCTGATCTGGTTGAAGTAGGACTTCTGCTCTGGGTGTGCTACTTTGCCCTAGAACTGAAAGGCACAACGTGCAGGCTTCTTTCCAAAGGGCGAGTTGGGCCCCACAGCATCTTGCTTCCAGCTCTTTGGGAAGCTAAGAAACAACTCGCTCTGCACAGTGCTCTTACAGCCTACCGGGAACATGTCTTCCAAAGGCCTGTGAAATGCAGTTCTTTGCAGGCCTGATCTGGCTGAAGTAGGACTTCTGCTCTGG
This sequence comes from Equus caballus, assembly GCF_041296265.1. NCBI lineage: Eukaryota > Metazoa > Chordata > Mammalia > Perissodactyla > Equidae > Equus > Equus caballus. The sequence goes on from NC_091687.1 coordinate 27,611,428, forward strand.
GTGTGCTACTTTGCCCTAGAGCTGAAAGGCACAACGTGCAGGCTTCTTTCCAAAGGGCGAGTTGGGCCCCACAGCATCTTGCTTCCAGCTCTTTGGGAAGCTAAGAAACAACTCGCTCTGCACAGTGCTCTTACAGCCTACCGGGAACATCTCTTCCAAAGGCCAGTGAAACGCAGTTTCTTTGCAGGCCTGATCTGGCTGAAGTAGGACTTCTGCTCTGGGTGTGCTACTTTGCCCTAGAGCTGAAAGGCACAACGTGCAGGCTTCTTTCCAAAGGGCGAATTGGGCCCCACAGCATCTTGCTTCCAGCTCTTTGGGAAGCTAAGAAACAACTCGCTCTGCACAGTGCTCTTACAGCCTACGGGGAGCATCTCTTCCAAAGGCCTGTGAAACGCAGTTTCTTTGCAGGCCTGATCTGGCTGAAGTAGGACTTCTGCTCTGGGTGTGCTACTTTGCCCGAGAGCTGAAAGGCACAACGTGCAGGCTTCTTTCCAAAGGGCGAGTTGGGCCCCACAGCATCTTGCTTCCAGCTCTTTGGGAAGCTAAGAAACAACTCGCTCTGCACAGTGCTCTTACAGCCTACCGGGAACATGTCTTCCAAAGGCCTGTGAAACGCAGTTTCTTTGCAGGCCTGATCTGGCTGAAGTAGGACTTCTGCTCTGGGTGTGCTACTTTGCCCTAGAGCTGAAAGGCACAACGTGCAGGCTTCTTTCCTAAGGGCGAGTTGGGCCCCACAGCATCTTGCTTCCAGCTCTTTGGGAAGCTAAGAAACAACTCGCTCTGCACAGTGCTCTTACAGCCTACTGGGAACATCTCTTCCAAAGGCCTGTGAAACGCAGTTTCTTTGCAGGCCTGATCTGGCTGAAGTAGGACTTCTGCTCTGGGTGTGCTACTTTGCCCTAGAGCTGAAAGGCACAACGTGCAGGCTTCTTTCCAAAGGGCGAGTTGGGCCCCACAGCATCTTGCTTCCAGCTCTTTAGGAAGCTAAGAAACAACTCGCTCTGCACAGTGCTCTTACAGCCTACCGGGAACATGTCTTCCAAAGGCCTGTGAAGCGCAGTTTCTTTGCAGGCCTGATCTGGCTGAAGTAGGACTTCTGCTCTGGGTGTGCTACTTTGCCCTAGAGCTGAAAGGCACAACGTGCAGGCTTCTTTCCAAAGGGCGAGTTGGGCCCCACAGCATCTTGCTTCCAGCTCTTTGGGAAGCTAAGAAACAACTCGCTCTGCACAGTGCTCTTACAGCCTAGTGGGAACATCTCTTCCAAAGGCCTGTGAAACGCAGTTTCTTTGCAGGCCTGATCTGGCTGAAGTAGGACTTCTGCTCTGGGTGTGCTACTTTGCCCTAGAGCTGAAAGGCACAACGTGCAGGCTTCTTTCCAAAGGGCGAGTTGGGCCCCACAGCATCTTGCTTCCAGCTCTTTGGGAAGCTAAGAAACAACTCGCTCTGCACAGTGCTCTTACAGCCTACCGGGAACATCTTTTCCAAAGGCCAGTGAAACGCAGTTTCTTTGCAGGCCTGATCTGGCTGAAGTAGGACTTCTGCTCTGGGTGTGCTACTTTGCCCTAGAGCTGAAAGGCCACAACGTGCAGGCTTCTTTCCAAAGGGCGAGTTGGGCCCCACAGCATCTTGCTTCCAGCTCTTTGGGAGGCTAAGAAACAACTCGCTCTGCACAGTGCTCTTACAGCCTACCGGGAACATGTCTTGCAAAGGCCTGTGAAACGCAGTTTCTTTGCAGGCCTGATCTGGTTGAAGTAGGACTTCTGCTCTGGGTGTGCTACTTTGCCCTAGAACTGAAAGGCACAACGTGCAGGCTTCTTTCCAAAGGGCGAGTTGGGCCCCACAGCATCTTGCTTCCAGCTCTTTGGGAAGCTAAGAAACAACTCGCTCTGCACAGTGCTCTTACAGCCTACCGGGAACATGTCTTCCAAAGGCCTGTGAAAGCAGTTCTTTGCAGGCCTGATCTGGCTGAAGTAGGACTTCTGCTCTGGGTGTGCTACTTTGCCCTAGAGCTGAAAGGCACAACGTGCAGGCTTCTTTCCAAAGGGCGAGTTGGGCCCCACAGCATCTTGCTTCCAGCTCTTTGGGAAGCTAAGAAACAACTCGCTCTGCACAGTGCTCTTACAGCCTTCCGGGAACATCTCTTCCAAAGGCCAGTGAAACGCAGTTTCTTTGCAGGCCTGATCTGGCTGAAGTAGGACTTCTGCTCTGGGTGTGCTACTTTGCCCTAGAGCTGAAAGGCACAACGTGCAGGCTTCTTTCCAAAGGGCGAATTGGGCCCCACAGCATCTTGCTTCCAGCTCTTTGGGAAGCTAAGAAACAACTCGCTCTGCACAGTGCTCTTACAGCCTACGGGGAGCATCTCTTCCAAAGGCCTGTGAAACGCAGTTTCTTTGCAGGCCTGATCTGGCTGAAGTAGGACTTCTGCTCTGGGTGTGCTACTTTGCCCTAGAGCTGAAAGGCACAACGTGCAGTCTTCTTTCCAAAGGGCGAGTTGGGCCCCACAGCATCTTGCTTCCAGCTCTTTGGGAAGCTAAGAAACAACTCGCTCTGCACACTGCTCTTACAGCCTAGTGGGAACATCTCTTCCAAAGGCATGTGAAACGCAGTTTCTTTGCAGTCCTGATCTGGCTGAAGTAGGACTTCTGCTCTGGGTGTGCTACTTTGCCCTAGAGCTGAAAGGCACAACGTGCAGGCTTCTTTCCAAAGGGCGAGTTGTGCCCCACAGCATCTTGCTTCCAGCTCTTTGGGAAGCTAAGAAACAACTCGCTCTGCACAGTGCTCTTACAGCCTACCGGGAACATGTCTTGCAAAGGCCTGTGAAACGCAGTTTCTTTGCAGGCCTGATCTGGCTGAAGTAGGACTTCTGCTCTGGGTGTGCTACTTTGCCCTAGAACTGAAAGGCACAACGTGCAGGCTTCTTTCCAAAGGGCGAGTTGGGCCCCACAGCATCTTGCTTCCAGCTCTTTGGGAAGCTAAGAAACAACTCGCTCTGCACAGTGCTCTTACAGCCTACCGGGAACATCTCTTCCAAAGGCCTGTGAAACGCAGTTTCTTTGCAGGCCTGATCTGGCTGAAGTAGGACTTCTGCTCTGGGTGTGCTACTTTGCCCTAGAGCTGAAAGGCACAACGTGCAGGCTTCTTTCCAAAGGGCGAGTTGGGCCCCACAGCATCTTGCTTCCAGCTCTTTGGGAAGCTAAGAAACAACTCGCTCTGCACAGTGCTCTTACAGCCTACCGGGAACATGTCTTGCAAAGGCCTGTGAAACGCAGTTTCTTTTCAGGCCTGATCTGGCTGAAGTAGGACTTCTGCTCTGGGTGTGCTACTTTGCCCTAGAGCTGAAAGGCACAACGTGCAGGCTTCTTTCCAAAGGGCGAGTTGGGCCCCACAGCATCTTGCTTCCAGCTCTTTGGGAAGCTAAGAAACAACTCGCTCTGAACAGTGCTCTTACAGCCTACCGGGAACATGTCTTCCAAAGGCCTGTGAAACGCAGTTTCTTTGCAGGCCTGATCTGGCTCAAGTAGGACTTCTGCTCTGGGTGTGCTACTTTGCCCTAGAGCTGAAAGGCACAACGTGCAGGCTTCTTTCCAAAGGGCGAGTTGGCCCCCACAGCATCTTGCTTCCAGCTCTTTGGGAAGCTAAGAAACAACTCGCTCTGCACAGTGCTCTTACAGCCTACCGGGAACATGTCTTCCAAAGGCCTGTGAAACGCAGTTCCTTTGCAGGCCTGATCTGGCTGAAGTAGGACTTCTGCTCTGGGTGTGCTACATTTCCCTAGAGCTGAAAGGCACAACGTGCAGGCTTCTTTCCAAAGGGCGAGTTGGGCCCCACAGCATCTTGCTTCCAGCTCTTTGGGAAGCTAAGAAACAACTCGCTCTGCACAGTGCTCTTACAGCCTACCGGGAACATCTCTTCCAAAGGCCAGTGAAACGCAGTTTCTTTGCAGGCCTGATCTGGCTGAAGTAGGACTTCTGCTCTGGGTGTGCTACTTTGCCCTAGAGCTGAAAGGCACAACGTGCAGGCTTCTTTCCAAAGGGCGAATTGGGCCCCACAGCATCTTGCTTCCAGCTCTTTGGGAAGCTAAGAAACAACTCGCTCTGCACAGTGCTCTTACAGCCTACGGGGAGCATCTCTTCCAAAGGCCTGTGAAACGCAGTTTCTTTGCAGGCCTGATCTGGCTGAAGTAGGACTTCTGCTCTGGGTGTGCTACTTTGCCCTAGAGCTGAAAGGCACAACGTGCAGGCTTCTTTCCAAAGGGCGAGTTGGGCCCCACAGCATCTTGCTTCCAGCTCTTTGGGAAGCTAAGAAACAACTCGCTCTGCACACTGCTCTTACAGCCTAGTGGGAACATGTCTTCCAAAGGCATGTGAAACGCAGTTTCTTTGCAGGCCTGATCTGGCTGAAGTAGGACTTCTGCTCTGGGTGTGCTACTTTGCCCTAGAGCTGAAAGGCACAACGTGCAGGCTTCTTTCCAAAGGGCGAGTTGGGCCCCACAGCATCTTGCTTCCAGCTCTTTGGGAAGCTAAGAAACAACTCGCTCTGCACAGTGCTCTTACAGCCTACCGGGAACATCTCTTCCAAAGGCCTGTGAAACGCAGTTTCTTTGCAGGCCTGATCTGGCTGAAGTAGGACTTCTGCTCTGGGTGTGCTACTTTGCCCTAGAGCTGAAAGGCACAACGTGCAGGCTTCTTTCCAAAGGGCGAGTTGGGCCCCACAGCATCTTGCTTCCATCTCTTTGGGAAGCTAAGAAACAACTCGCTCTGCACAGTGCTCTTACAGCCTACCGGGAACATGTCTTCCAAAGGCCTGTGAAACGCAGTTTCTTTGCAGGCCTGATCTGGCTGAAGTAGGACTTCTGCTCTGGGTGTGCTACTTTGCCCTAGAGCTGAAAGGCACAACGTGCAGGCTTCTTTCCAAAGGGCGAGTTGGGCCCCACAGCATCTTGCTTCCAGCTCTTTGGGAAGCTAAGAAACAACTCGCTCTGCACAGTGCTCTTACAGCCTACCGGGAACATGTCTTGCAAAGGCCTGTGAAACGCACTTTCTTTGCAGGCCTGATCTGGCTGAAGTAGGACTTCTGCTCTGGGTGTGCTACTTTGCCCTAGAGCTGAAAGGCACAACGTGCAGGCTTCTTTCCAAAGGGCGAGTTGGGCCCCACAGCATCTTGCTTCCAGCTCTTTGGGAAGCTAAGAAACAACTCGCTCTGCACAGTGCTCTTACAGCCTACCGGGAACATCTTTTCCAAAGGCCAGTGAAACGCAGTTTCTTTGCATGCCTGATCTGGCTGAAGTAGGACTTCTGCTCTGGGTGTGCTACTTTGCCCTAGAGCTGAAAGGCACAACGTGCAGGCTTATTTCCAAAGGGCGAGTTGGGCCCCACAGCATCTTGCTTCCAGCTCTTTGGGAAACTAAGAAACAACTCGCTCTGCACAGTGCTCTTACAGCCTACCGGGAACATCTCTTCCAAAGGCCAGTGAAACGCAGTTTCTTTGCAGGCCTGATCTGGCTGAAGTAGGACTTCTGCTCTGGGTGTGCTACTTTGCCCTAGAGCTGAAAGGCACAACGTGCAGGCTTCTTTCCAAAGGGCGAGTTGGGCCCCACAGCATCTTGCTTCCAGCTCTTTGGGAAGCTAAGAAACAACTCGCTCTGCACAGTGCTCTTACAGCCTACGGGGAGCATCTCTTCCAAAGGCCTGTGAAACGCAGTTTCTTTGCAGGCCTGATCTGGCTGAAGTAGGACTTCTGCTCTGGGTGTGCTACTTTGCCCTAGAGCTGAAAGGCACAACGTGCAGGCTTCTTTCCAAAGGGCGAGTTGGGCCCCACAGCATCTTGCTTCCAGCTCTTTGGGAAGCTAAGAAACAACTCGCTCTGCACAGTGCTCTTACAGCCTACCGGGAACATGTCTTCCAAAGGCCTGTGAAACGCAGTTTCTTTGCAGGCCTGATCTGGCTGAAGTAGGACTTCTGCTCTGGGTGTGCTACTTTGCCCTAGAGCTGAAAGGCACAACGTGCAGGCTTCTTTCCTAAGGGCGAGTTGGGCCCCACAGCATCTTGCTTCCAGCTCTTTGGGAAGCTAAGAAACAACTCGCTCTGCACAGTGCTCTTACAGCCTACCGGGAACATCTCTTCCAAAGGCCTGTGAAACGCAGTTTCTTTGCAGGCCTGATCTGGCTGAAGTAGGACTTCTGCTCTGGGTGTGCTACTTTGCCCTAGAGCTGAAAGGCACAACGTGCAGGCTTCTATCCAAAGGGTGAGTTGGGCCCCACAGCATCTTGCTTCCATCTCTTTGGGAAGCTAAGAAACAACTCGCTCTGCACAGTGCTCTTACAGCCTACTGGGAACATCTCTTCCAAAGGCCTGTGAAACGCAGTTTCTTTGCAGGCCTGATCTGGCTGAAGTAGGACTTCTGCTCTGGGTGTGCTACTTTGCCCTAGAGCTGAAAGGCACAACGTGCAGGCTTCTTTCCAAAGGGCGAGTTGGGCCCCACAGCATCTTGCTTCCAGCTCTTTAGGAAGCTAAGAAACAACTCGCTCTGCACAGTGCTCTTACAGCCTACCGGGAACATGTCTTCCAAAGGCCTGTGAAGCGCAGTTTCTTTGCAGGCCTGATCTGGCTGAAGTAGGACTTCTGCTCTGGGTGTGCTACTTTGCCCTAGAGCTGAAAGGCACAACGTGCAGGCTTCTTTCCAAAGGGCGAGTTGGGCCCCACAGCATCTTGCTTCCAGCTCTTTGGGAAGCTAAGAAACAACTCGCTCTGCACAGTGCTCTTACAGCCTAGTGGGAACATCTCTTCCAAAGGCCTGTGAAACGCAGTTTCTTTGCAGGCCTGATCTGGCTGAAGTAGGACTTCTGCTCTGGGTGTGCTACTTTGCCCTAGAGCTGAAAGGCACAACGTGCAGGCTTCTTTCCAAAGGGCGAGTTGGGCCCCACAGCATCTTGCTTCCAGCTCTTTGGGAAGCTAAGAAACAACTCGCTCTGCACAGTGCTCTTACAGCCTACCGGGAACATCTTTTCCAAAGGCCAGTGAAACGCAGTTTCTTTGCAGGCCTGATCTGGCTGAAGTAGGACTTCTGCTCTGGGTGTGCTACTTTGCCCTAGAGCTGAAAGGCCACAACGTGCAGGCTTCTTTCCAAAGGGCGAGTTGGGCCCCACAGCATCTTGCTTCCAGCTCTTTGGGAAGCTAAGAAACAACTCGCTCTGCACAGTGCTCTTACAGCCTACCGGGAACATGTCTTGCAAAGGCCTGTGAAACGCAGTTTCTTTGCAGGCCTGATCTGGTTGAAGTAGGACTTCTGCTCTGGGTGTGCTACTTTGCCCTAGAACTGAAAGGCACAACGTGCAGGCTTCTTTCCAAAGGGCGAGTTGGGCCCCACAGCATCTTGCTTCCAGCTCTTTGGGAAGCTAAGAAACAACTCGCTCTGCACAGTGCTCTTACAGCCTACCGGGAACATGTCTTCCAAAGGCCTGTGAAATGCAGTTCTTTGCAGGCCTGATCTGGCTGAAGTAGGACTTCTGCTCTGGGTGTGCTACTTTGCCCTAGAGCTGAAAGGCACAACGTGCAGGCTTCTTTCCAAAGGGCGAGTTGGGCCCCACAGCATCTTGCTTCCAGCTCTTTGGGAAGCTAAGAAACAACTCGCTCTGCACAGTGCTCTTACAGCCTACCGGGAACATCTCTTCCAAAGGCCTGTGAAACGCAGTTTCTTTGCAGGCCTGATCTGGCTGAAGTAGGACTTCTGCTCTGGGTGTGCTACTTTGCCCTAGAGCTGAAAGGCACAACGTGCAGGCTTCTTTCCAAAGGGCGAGTTGGGCCCCACAGCATCTTGCTTCCAGCTCTTTGGGAAGCTAAGAAACAACTCGCTCTGCACAGTGCTCTTACAGCCTACCGGGAACATGTCTTCCAAAGGCCTGTGAAACGCAGTTTCTTTGCAGGCCTGATCTGGCTGAAGTAGGACTTCTGCTCTGGGTGTGCTACTTTGCCCTAGAGCTGAAAGGCACAACGTGCAGGCTTCTTTCCAAAGGGCGAGTTGGGCCCCACAGCATCTTGCTTCCAGCTCTTTGGGAAGCTAAGAAACAACTCGCTCTGCACAGTGCTCTTACAGCCTACCGGGAACATGTCTTCCAAAGGCCTGTGAAACGCAGTTCCTTTGCAGGCCTGATCTGGCTGAAGTAGGACTTCTGCTCTGGGTGTGCTACTTTGCCCTAGAGCTGAAAGGCACAACGTGCAGGCTTCTTTCCAAAGGGCGAGTTGGGCCCCACAGCATCTTGCTTCCAGCTCTTTGGGAAGCTAAGAAACAACTCGCTCTGCACAGTGCTCTTACAGCCTACCGGGAACATGTCTTGCAAAGGCCTGTGAAACGCAGTTTCTTTGCAGGCCTGATCTGGCTGAAGTAGGACTTCTGCTCTGGGTGTGCTACTTTGCCCTAGAGCTGAAAGGCACAACGTGCAGTCTTCTTTCCAAAGGGCGAGTTGGGCCGCACAGCATCTTGCTTCCAGCTCTTTGGGAAGCTAAGAAACAACTCGCTCTGCACAGTGCTCTTACAGCCTACCGGGAACATGTCTTGCAAAGGCCTGTGAAACGCAGTTTCTTTGCAGGCCTGATCTGGCTGAAGTAGGACTTCTGCTCTGGGTGTGCTACTTTGCCCTAGAGCTGAAAGGCACAACGTGCAGGCTTCTTTCCAAAGGGCGAGTTGGGCCCCACAGCATCTTGCTTCCAGCTCTTTGGGAAGCTAAGAAACAACTCGCTCTGCACAGTGCTCTTACAGCCTACCGGGAACATGTCTTCCAAAGGCCTGTGAAACGCAGTTTCTTTGCAGGCCTGATCTGGCTGAAGTAGGACTTCTGCTCTGGGTGTGCTACTTTGCCCTAGAGCTGAAAGGCACAACGTGCAGGCTTCTTTCCAAAGGTCGAGTTGGGCCCCACAGCATCTTGCTTCCAGCTCTTTGGGAAGCTAAGAAACAACTCGCTCTGCACAGTGCTCTTACAGCCTACCGGGAACATGTCTTCCAAAGGCCTGTGAAACGCAGTTTCTTTGCAGGCCTGATCTGGCTGAAGTAGGACTTCTGCTCTGGGTGTGCTACTTTGCCCTAGAGCTGAAAGGCACAACGTGCAGGCTTCTTTCCAAAGGGCGAGTTGGGCCCCACAGCATCTTGCTTCCAGCTCTTTGGGAAGCTAAGAAACAACTCGCTCTGCACAGTGCTCTTACAGCCTACCGGGAACATCTCTTCCAAAGGCCTGTGAAACGCAGGTTCTTTGCAGGCCTGATCTGGCTGAAGTAGGACTTCTGCTCTGGGTGTGCTACTTTGCCCTAGAGCTGAAAGGCACAACGTGCAGGCTTCTTTCCAAAGGGCGAGTTGGGCCCCACAGCATCTTGCTTCCAGCTCTTTGGGAAGCTAAGAAACAACTCGCTCTGCACAGTGCTCTTACAGCCTACTGGGAACATCTCTTCCAAAGGCCTGTGAAACGCAGTTTCTTTGCAGGCCTGATCTGGCTGAAGTAGGACTTCTGCTCTGGGTGTGCTACTTTGCCCTAGAGCTGAAAGGCACAACGTGCAGGCTTCTTTCCAAAGGGCGAGTTGGGCCCCACAGCATCTTGCTTCCAGCTCTTTGGGAAGCTAAGAAACAACTCGCTCTGCACAGTGCTCTTACAGCCTACGGGGAGCATCTCTTCCAAAGGCCTGTGAAACGCAGTTCCTTTGCAGGCCTGATCTGGCTGAAGTAGGACTTCTGCTCTGGGTGTGCTACTTTGCCCTAGAGCTGAAAGGCACAACGTGCAGGCTTCTTTCCAAAGGGCGAGTTGGGCCCCACAGCATCTTGCTTCCAGCTCTTTGGGAAGCTAAGAAACAACTCGCTCTGCACAGTGCTCTTACAGCCTACCGGGAACATGTCTTGCAAAGGCCTGTGAAACGCAGTTTCTTTGCAGGCCTGATCTGGCTGAAGTAGGACTTCTGCTCTGGGTGTGCTACTTTGCCCTAGAGCTGAAAGGCACAACGTGCAGTCTTCTTTCCAAAGGGCGAGTTGGGCCCCACAGCATCTTGCTTCCAGCTCTTTGGGAAGCTAAGAAACAACTCGCTCTGCACAGTGCTCTTACAGCCTACCGGGAACATGTCTTCCAAAGGCCTGTGAAACGCAGTTTCTTTGCAGGCCTGATCTGGCTGAAGTAGGACTTCTGCTCTGGGTGTGCTACTTTGCCCTAGAGCTGAAAGGCACAACGTGCAGGCTTCTTTCCAAAGGTCGAGTTGGGCCCCACAGCATCTTGCTTCCAGCTCTTTGGGAAGCTAAGAAACAACTCGCTCTGCACAGTGCTCTTACAGCCTACCGGGAACATGTCTTCCAAAGGCCTGTGAAACGCAGTTTCTTTGCAGGCCTGATCTGGCTGAAGTAGGACTTCTGCTCTGGGTGTGCTACTTTGCCCTAGAGCTGAAAGGCACAACGTGCAGGCTTCTTTCCTAAGGGCGAGTTGGGCCCCACAGCATCTTGCTTCCAGCTCTTTGGGAAGCTAAGAAACAACTCGCTCTGCACAGTGCTCTTACAGCCTACCGGGAACATGTCTTGCAAAGGCCTGTGAAACGCAGTTTCTTTGCAGGCCTGATCTGGCTGAAGTAGGACTTCTGCTCTGGGTGTGCTACTTTGCCCTAGAGCTGAAAGGCACAACGTGCAGTCTTCTTTCCAAAGGGCGAGTTGGGCCGCACAGCATCTTGCTTCCAGCTCTTTGGGAAGCTAAGAAACAACTCGCTCTGCACAGTGCTCTTACAGCCTACCGGGAACATCTCTTCCAAAGGCCTGTGAAACGCAGTTTCTTTGCAGGCCTGATCTGGCTGAAGTAGGACTTCTGCTCTGGGTGTGCTACTTTGCCCTAGAGCTGAAAGGCACAACGTGCAGGCTTCTTTCCAAAGGGCGAGTTGGGCCCCACAGCATCTTGCTTCCAGCTCTTTGGGAAGCTAAGAAACAACTCGCTCTGCACAGTGCTCTTACAGCCTACCGGGAACATGTCTTCCAAAGGCCTGTGAAACGCAGTTTCTTTGCAGGCCTGATCTGGCTGAAGTAGGACTTCTGCTCTGGGTGTGCTACTTTGCCCTAGAGCTGAAAGGCACAACGTGCAGGCTTCTTTCCAAAGGTCGAGTTGGGCCCCACAGCATCTTGCTTCCAGCTCTTTGGGAAGCTAAGAAACAACTCGCTCTGCACAGTGCTCTTACAGCCTACCGGGAACATGTCTTGCAAAGGCCTGTGAAACGCAGTTTCTTTGCAGGCCTGATCTGGCTGAAGTAGGACTTCTGCTCTGGGTGTGCTACTTTGCCCTAGAGCTGAAAGGCACAACGTGCAGGCTTCTTTCCTAAGGGCGAGTTGGGCCCCACAGCATCTTGCTTCCAGCTCTTTGGGAAGCTAAGAAACAACTCGCTCTGCACAGTGCTCTTACAGCCTACCGGGAACATGTCTTCCAAAGGCCTGTGAAACGCAGTTTCTTTGCAGGCCTGATCTGGCTGAAGTAGGACTTCTGCTCTGGGTGTGCTACTTTGCCCTAGAGCTGAAAGGCACAACGTGCAGGCTTCTTTCCTAAGGGCGAGTTGGGCCCCACAGCATCTTGCTTCCAGCTCTTTGGGAAGCTAAGAAACAACTCGCTCTGCACAGTGCTCTTACAGCCTACCGGGAACATCTCTTCCAAAGGCCTGTGAAACGCAGTTTCTTTGCAGGCCTGATCTGGCTGAAGTAGGACTTCTGCTCTGGGTGTGCTACTTTGCCCTAGAGCTGAAAGGCACAACGTGCAGGCTTCTTTCCAAAGGGCGAGTTGGGCCCCACAGCATCTTGCTTCCAGCTCTTTGGGAAGCTAAGAAACAACTCGCTCTGCACAGTGCTCTTACAGCCTACTGGGAACATCTCTTCCAAAGGCCTGTGAAACGCAGTTTCTTTGCAGGCCTGATCTGGCTGAAGTAGGACTTCTGCTCTGGGTGTGCTACTTTGCCCTAGAGCTGAAAGGCACAACGTGCAGGCTTCTTTCCAAAGGGCGAGTTGGGCCCCACAGCATCTTGCTTCCAGCTCTTTGGGAAGCTAAGAAACAACTCGCTCTGCACAGTGCTCTTACAGCCTACGGGGAGCATCTCTTCCAAAGGCCTGTGAAACGCAGTTCCTTTGCAGGCCTGATCTGGCTGAAGTAGGACTTCTGCTCTGGGTGTGCTACTTTGCCCTAGAGCTGAAAGGCACAACGTGCAGGCTTCTTTCCAAAGGGCGAGTTGGGCCCCACAGCATCTTGCTTCCAGCTCTTTGGGAAGCTAAGAAACAACTCGCTCTGCACAGTGCTCTTACAGCCTACCGGGAACATGTCTTGCAAAGGCCTGTGAAACGCAGTTTCTTTGCAGGCCTGATCTGGCTGAAGTAGGACTTCTGCTCTGGGTGTGCTACTTTGCCCTAGAGCTGAAAGGCACAACGTGCAGTCTTCTTTCCAAAGGGCGAGTTGGGCCCCACAGCATCTTGCTTCCAGCTCTTTGGGAAGCTAAGAAACAACTCGCTCTGCACAGTGCTCTTACAGCCTACCGGGAACATGTCTTCCAAAGGCCTGTGAAACGCAGTTTCTTTGCAGGCCTGATCTGGCTGAAGTAGGACTTCTGCTCTGGGTGTGCTACTTTGCCCTAGAGCTGAAAGGCACAACGTGCAGGCTTCTTTCCAAAGGTCGAGTTGGGCCCCACAGCATCTTGCTTCCAGCTCTTTGGGAAGCTAAGAAACAACTCGCTCTGCACAGTGCTCTTACAGCCTACCGGGAACATGTCTTCCAAAGGCCTGTGAAACGCAGTTTCTTTGCAGGCCTGATCTGGCTGAAGTAGGACTTCTGCTCTGGGTGTGCTACTTTGCCCTAGAGCTGAAAGGCACAACGTGCAGGCTTCTTTCCTAAGGGCGAGTTGGGCCCCACAGCATCTTGCTTCCAGCTCTTTGGGAAGCTAAGAAACAACTCGCTCTGCACAGTGCTCTTACAGCCTACCGGGAACATGTCTTGCAAAGGCCTGTGAAACGCAGTTTCTTTGCAGGCCTGATCTGGCTGAAGTAGGACTTCTGCTCTGGGTGTGCTACTTTGCCCTAGAGCTGAAAGGCACAACGTGCAGTCTTCTTTCCAAAGGGCGAGTTGGGCCGCACAGCATCTTGCTTCCAGCTCTTTGGGAAGCTAAGAAACAACTCGCTCTGCACAGTGCTCTTACAGCCTACCGGGAACATCTCTTCCAAAGGCCTGTGAAACGCAGTTTCTTTGCAGGCCTGATCTGGCTGAAGTAGGACTTCTGCTCTGGGTGTGCTACTTTGCCCTAGAGCTGAAAGGCACAACGTGCAGGCTTCTTTCCAAAGGGCGAGTTGGGCCCCACAGCATCTTGCTTCCAGCTCTTTGGGAAGCTAAGAAACAACTCGCTCTGCACAGTGCTCTTACAGCCTACCGGGAACATGTCTTCCAAAGGCCTGTGAAACGCAGTTTCTTTGCAGGCCTGATCTGGCTGAAGTAGGACTTCTGCTCTGGGTGTGCTACTTTGCCCTAGAGCTGAAAGGCACAACGTGCAGGCTTCTTTCCAAAGGTCGAGTTGGGCCCCACAGCATCTTGCTTCCAGCTCTTTGGGAAGCTAAGAAACAACTCGCTCTGCACAGTGCTCTTACAGCCTACCGGGAACATGTCTTCCAAAGGCCTGTGAAACGCAGTTTCTTTGCAGGCCTGATCTGGCTGAAGTAGGACTTCTGCTCTGGGTGTGCTACTTTGCCCTAGAGCTGAAAGGCACAACGTGCAGGCTTCTTTCCTAAGGGCGAGTTGGGCCCCACAGCATCTTGCTTCCAGCTCTTTGGGAAGCTAAGAAACAACTCGCTCTGCACAGTGCTCTTACAGCCTACCGGGAACATCTCTTCCAAAGGCCTGTGAAACGCAGTTTCTTTGCAGGCCTGATCTGGCTGAAGTAGGACTTCTGCTCTGGGTGTGCTACTTTGCCCTAGAGCTGAAAGGCACAACGTGCAGGCTTCTTTCCAAAGGGCGAGTTGGGCCCCACAGCATCTTGCTTCCAGCTCTTTGGGAAGCTAAGAAACAACTCGCTCTGCACAGTGCTCTTACAGCCTACTGGGAACATCTATTCCAAAGGCCTGTGAAACGCAGTTTCTTTGCAGGCCTGATCTGGCTGAAGTAGGACTTCTGCTCTGGGTGTGCTACTTTGCCCTAGAGCTGAAAGGCACAACGTGCAGGCTTCTTTCCAAAGGGCGAGTTGGGCCCCACAGCATCTTGCTTCCAGCTCTTTGGGAAGCTAAGAAACAACTCGCTCTGCACAGTGCTCTTACAGCCTACGGGGAGCATCTCTTCCAAAGGCCTGTGAAACGCAGTTCCTTTGCAGGCCTGATCTGGCTGAAGTAGGACTTCTGCTCTGGGTGTGCTACTTTGCCCTAGAGCTGAAAGGCACAACGTGCAGGCTTCTTTCCAAAGGGCGAGTTGGGCCCCACAGCATCTTGCTTCCAGCTCTTTGGGAAGCTAAGAAACAACTCGCTCTGCACAGTGCTCTTACAGCCTACCGGGAACATGTCTTGCAAAGGCCTGTGAAACGCAGTTTCTTTGCAGGCCTGATCTGGCTGAAGTAGGACTTCTGCTCTGGGTGTGCTACTTTGCCCTAGAGCTGAAAGGCACAACGTGCAGTCTTCTTTCCAAAGGGCGAGTTGGGCCCCACAGCATCTTGCTTCCAGCTCTTTGGGAAGCTAAGAAACAACTCGCTCTGCACAGTGCTCTTACAGCCTACCGGGAACATGTCTTCCAAAGGCCTGTGAAACGCAGTTCCTTTGCAGGCCTGATCTGGCTGAAGTAGGACTTCTGCTCTGGGTGTGCTACTTTGCCCTAGAGCTGAAAGGCACAACGTGCAGGCTTCTTTCCAAAGGGCGAGTTGGGCCCCACAGCATCTTGCTTCCAGCTCTTTGGGAAGCTAAGAAACAACTCGCTCTGCACACTGCTCTTACAGCCTAGTGGGAACATCTCTTCCAAAGGCCTGTGAAACGCAGTTTCTTTGCAGGCCTGATCTGGCTGAAGTAGGACTTCTGCTCTGGGTGTGCTACTTTGCCCTAGAGCTGAAAGGCACAACGTGCAGGCTTCTTTCCAAAGGGCGAGTTGGGCCCCACAGCATCTTGCTTCCAGCTCTTTGGGAAGCTAAGAAACAACTCGCTCTGCACAGTGCTCTTACAGCCTACCGGGAACATGTCTTGCAAAGGCCTGTGAAACGCAGTTTCTTTGCAGGCCTGATCTGGCTGAAGTAGGACTTCTGCTCTGGGTGTGCTACTTTGCCCTAGAGCTGAAAGGCACAACGTGCAGGCTTCTTTCCAAAGGGCGAGTTGGGCCCCACAGCATCTTGCTTCCAGCTCTTTGGGAAGCTAAGAAACAACTCGCTCTGCACAGTGCTCTTACAGCCTACCGGGAACATGTCTTCCAAAGGCCTGTGAAACGCAGTTTCTTTGCAGGCCTGATCTGGTTGAAGTAGGACTTCTGCTCTGGGTGTGCTACTTTGCCCTAGAACTGAAAGGCACAACGTGCAGGCTTCTTTCCAAAGGGCGAGTTGGGCCCCACAGCATCTTGCTTCCAGCTCTTTGGGAAGCTAAGAAACAACTCGCTCTGCACAGTGCTCTTACAGCCTACCGGGAACATGTCTTCCAAAGGCCTGTGAAATGCAGTTCTTTGCAGGCCTGATCTGGCTGAAGTAGGACTTCTGCTCTGGGTGTGCTACTTTGCCCTAGAGCTGAAAGGCACAACGTGCAGGCTTCTTTCCAAAGGACGAGTTGGGCCCCACAGCATCTTGCTTCCAGCTCTTTGGGAAGCTAAGAAACAACTCGCTCTGCACAGTGCTCTTACAGCCTACCGGGAACATCTCTTCCAAAGGCCAGTGAAACGCAGTTTCTTTGCAGGCCTGATCTGGCTGAAGTAGGACTTCTGCTCTGGGTGTGCTACTTTGCCCTAGAGCTGAAAGGCACAACGTGCAGGCTTCTTTCCAAAGGGCGAATTGGGCCCCACAGCATCTTGCTTCCAGCTCTTTGGGAAGCTAAGAAACAACTCGCTCTGCACAGTGCTCTTACAGCCTACGGGGAGCATCTCTTCCAAAGGCCTGTGAAACGCAGTTTCTTTGCAGGCCTGATCTGGCTGAAGTAGGACTTCTGCTCTGGGTGTGCTACTTTGCCCTAGAGCTGAAAGGCACAACGTGCAGGCTTCTTTCCAAAGGGCGAGTTGGGCCCCACAGCATCTTGCTTCCAGCTCTTTGGGAAGCTAAGAAACAACTCGCTCTGCACACTGCTCGTACAGCCTAGTGGGAACATCTCTTCCAAAGGCATGTGAAACGCAGTTTCTTTGCAGGCCTGATCTGGCTGAAGTAGGACTTCTGCTCTGGGTGTGCTACTTTGCCCTAGAGCTGAAAGGCACAACGTGCAGGCTTCTTTCCAAAGGGCGAGTTGGGCCCCACAGCATCTTGCTTCCAGCTCTTTGGGAAGCTAAGAAACAACTCGCTCTGCACACTGCTCTTACAGCGTAGTGGGAACATCTCTTCCAAAGGCCTGTGAAACGCAGTTTCTTTGCAGGCCTGATCTGGCTGAAGTAGGACTTCTGCTCTGGGTGTGCTACTTTGCCCTAGAGCTGAAAGGCACAACGTGCAGGCTTCTTTCCAAAGGGCGAGTTGGGCCCCACAGCATCTTGCTTCCATCTCTTTGGGAAGCTAAGAAACAACTCGCTCTGCACAGTGCTCTTACAGCCTACCGGGAACATGTCTTCCAAAGGCCTGTGAAACGCAGTTTCTTTGCAGGCCTGATCTGGCTGAAGTAGGACTTCTGCTCTGGGTGTGCTACTTTGCCCTAGAGCTGAAAGGCACAACGTGCAGGCTTCTTTCCAAAGGGCGAGTTGGGCCCCACAGCATCTTGCTTCCAGCTCTTTGGGAAGCTAAGAAACAACTCGCTCTGCACAGTGCTCTTACAGGCTACGGGGAGCATCTCTTCCAAAGGCCTGTGAAACGCAGTTTCTTTGCAGGCCTGATCTGGCTGAAGTAGGACTTCTGCTCTGGGTGTGCTACTTTGCCCTAGAGCTGAAAGGCACAACGTGCAGGCTTCTTTCCAAAGGGCGAGTTGGGCCCCACAGCATCTTGCTTCCAGCTCTTTGGGAAGCTAAGAAACAACTCGCTCTGCACAGTGCTCTTACAGCCTACCGGGAACATCTCTTCCAAAGGCCTGTGAAACGCAGTTTCTTTGTAGGCCTGATCTGGCTGAAGTAGGACTTCTGCTCTGGGTGTGCTACTTTGCCCTAGAGCTGAAAGGCACAACGTGCAGGCTTCATTCCAAAGGGTGAGTTGGACCCCACAGCATCTTGCTTCCAGCTCTTTGGGAAGCTAAGAAACAACTCGCTCTGCACAGTGCTCTTACAGCCTACCGGGAACATGTCTTCCAAAGGCCTGTGAAACGCAGTTTCTTTGCAGTCCTGATCTGGCTGAAGTAGGACTTCTGCTCTGGGTGTGCTACTTTGCCCTAGAGCTGAAAGGCACAACGTGCAGGCTTCTTTCCAAAGGGCGAGTTGGGCCCCACAGCATCTTGCTTCCAGCTCTTTGGGAAGCTAAGAAACAACTCGCTCTGCACAGTGCTCTTACAGCCTACCGGGAACATGTCTTGCAAAGGCCTGTGAAACGCAGTTTCTTTGCAGGCCTGATCTGGCTGAAGTAGGACTTCTGCTCTGGGTGTGCTACTTTGCCCTAGAACTGAAAGGCACAACGTGCAGGCTTCTTTCCAAAGGGCGAGTTGGGCCCCACAGCATCTTGCTTCCAGCTCTTTGGGAAGCTAAGAAACAAATCGCTCTGCACAGTGCTCTTACAGCCTACCGGGAACATCTCTTCCAAAGGCCTGTGAAACGCAGTTCCTTTGCAGGCCTGATCTGGCTGAAGTAGGACTTCTGCTCTGGGTGTGCTACTTTGCCCTAGAGCTGAAAGGCACAACGTGCAGGCTTCTTTCCAAAGGGCGAGTTGGGCCCCACAGCATCTTGCTTCCAGCTCTTTGGGAAGCTAAGAAACAACTCGCTCTGCACAGTGCTCTTACAGCCTACCGGGAACATGTCTTGCAAAGGCCTGTGAAACGCAGTTTCTTTTCAGGCCTGATCTGGCTGAAGTAGGACTTCTGCTCTGGGTGTGCTACTTTGCCCTAGAGCTGAAAGGCACAACGTGCAGGCTTCTTTCCAAAGGGCGAGTTGGGCCCCACAGCATCTTGCTTCCAGCTCTTTGGGAAGCTAAGAAACAACTCGCTCTGCACAGTGCTCTTACAGCCTACCGGGAACATGTCTTCCAAAGGCCTGTGAAACGCAGTTTCTTTGCAGGCCTGATCTGGCTCAAGTAGGACTTCTGCTCTGGGTGTGCTACTTTGCCCTAGAGCTGAAAGGCACAACGTGCAGGCTTCTTTCCAAAGGGCGAGTTGGCCCCCACAGCATCTTGCTTCCAGCTCTTTGGGAAGCTAAGAAACAACTCGCTCTGCACAGTGCTCTTACAGCCTACCGGGAACATGTCTTCCAAAGGCCTGTGAAACGCAGTTCCTTTGCAGGCCTGATCTGGCTGAAGTAGGACTTCTGCTCTGGGTGTGCTACATTTCCCTAGAGCTGAAAGGCACAACGTGCAGGCTTCTTTCCAAAGGGCGAGTTGGGCCCCACAGCATCTTGCTTCCAGCTCTTTGGGAAGCTAAGAAACAACTCGCTCTGCACAGTGCTCTTACAGCCTACCGGGAACATCTCTTCCAAAGGCCAGTGAAACGCAGTTTCTTTGCAGGCCTGATCTGGCTGAAGTAGGACTTCTGCTCTGGGTGTGCTACTTTGCCCTAGAGCTGAAAGGCACAACGTGCAGGCTTCTTTCCAAAGGGCGAATTGGGCCCCACAGCATCTTGCTTCCAGCTCTTTGGGAAGCTAAGAAACAACTCGCTCTGCACAGTGCTCTTACAGCCTACGGGGAGCATCTCTTCCAAAGGCCTGTGAAACGCAGTTTCTTTGCAGGCCTGATCTGGCTGAAGTAGGACTTCTGCTCTGGGTGTGCTACTTTGCCCTAGAGCTGAAAGGCACAACGTGCAGGCTTCTTTCCAAAGGGCGAGTTGGGCCCCACAGCATCTTGCTTCCAGCTCTTTGGGAAGCTAAGAAACAACTCGCTCTGCACACTGCTCTTACAGCCTAGTGGGAACATCTCTTCCAAAGGCATGTGAAACGCAGTTTCTTTGCAGGCCTGATCTGGCTGAAGTAGGACTTCTGCTCTGGGTGTGCTACTTTGCCCTAGAGCTGAAAGGCACAACGTGCAGGCTTCTTTACAAAGGGCGAGTTGGGCCCCACAGCATCTTGCTTCCAGCTCTTTGGGAAGCTAAGAAACAACTCGCTCTGCACAGTGCTCTTACAGCCTACCGGGAACATCTCTTCCAAAGGCCTGTGAAACGCAGTTTCTTTGCAGGCCTGATCTGGCTGAAGTAGGACTTCTGCTCTGGGTGTGCTACTTTGCCCTAGAGCTGAAAGGCACAACGTGCAGGCTTCTTTCCAAAGGGCGAGTTGGGCCCCACAGCATCTTGCTTCCAGCTCTTTGGGAAGCTAAGAAACAACTCGCTCTGCACAGTGCTCTTACAGCCTACCGGGAACATGTCTTCCAAAGGCCTGTGAAACGCAGTTTCTTTGCAGGCCTGATCTGGCTGAAGTAGGACTTCTGCTCTGGGTGTGCTACTTTGCCCTAGAGCTGAAAGGCACAACGTGCAGGCTTCTTTCCAAAGGGCGAGTTGGGCCCCACAGCATCTTGCTTCCAGCTCTTTGGGAAGCTAAGAAACAACTCGCTCTGCACAGTGCTCTTACAGCCTACCGGGAACATCTCTTCCAAAGGCCTGTGAAACGCAGTTTCTTTGCAGGCCTGATCTGGCTGAAGTAGGACTTCTGCTCTGGGTGTGCTACTTTGCCCTAGAGCTGAAAGGCACAACGTGCAGGCTTCTTTCCAAAGGGCGAGTTGGGCCCCAAAGCATCTTGCTTCCAGCTCTTTGGGAAGCTAAGAAACAACTCGCTCTGCACAGTGCTCTTACAGCCTACCGGGAACATGTCTTGCAAAGGCCTGTGAAACGCACTTTCTTTGCAGGCCTGATCTGGCTGAAGTAGGACTTCTGCTCTGGGTGTGCTACTTTGCCCTAGAGCTGAAAGGCACAACGTGCAGGCTTCTTTCCAAAGGGCGAGTTGGGCCCCACAGCATCTTGCTTCCAGCTCTTTGGGAAGCTAAGAAACAACTCGCTCTGCACAGTGCTCTTACAGCCTACCGGGAACATCTTTTCCAAAGGCCAGTGAAACGCAGTTTCTTTGCATGCCTGATCTGGCTGAAGTAGGACTTCTGCTCTGGGTGTGCTACTTTGCCCTAGAGCTGAAAGGCACAACGTGCAGGCTTATTTCCAAAGGGCGAGTTGGGCCCCACAGCATCTTGCTTCCAGCTCTTTGGGAAGCTAAGAAACAACTCGCTCTGCACAGTGCTCTTACAGCCTACCGGGAACATCTCTTCCAAAGGCCAGTGAAACGCAGTTTCTTTGCAGGCCTGATCTGGCTGAAGTAGGACTTCTGCTCTGGGTGTGCTACTTTGCCCTAGAGCTGAAAGGCACAACGTGCAGGCTTCTTTCCAAAGGGCGAGTTGGGCCCCACAGCATCTTGCTTCCAGCTCTTTGGGAAGCTAAGAAACAACTCGCTCTGCACAGTGCTCTTACAGCCTACGGGGAGCATCTCTTCCAAAGGCCTGTGAAACGCAGTTTCTTTGCAGGCCTCATCTGGCTGAAGTAGGACTTCTGCTCTGGGTGTGCTACTTTGCCCTAGAGCTGAAAGGCACAACGTGCAGGCTTCTTTCCAAAGGGCGAGTTGGGCCCCACAGCATCTTGCTTCCAGCTCTTTGGGAAGCTAAGAAACAACTCGCTCTGCACAGTGCTCTTACAGCCTACCGGGAACATGTCTTCCAAAGGCCTGTGAAATGCAGTTCTTTGCAGGCCTGATCTGGCTGAAGTAGGACTTCTGCTCTGGGTGTGCTACTTTGCCCTAGAGCTGAAAGGCACAACGTGCAGGCTTCTTTCCAAAGGGCGAGTTGGGCCCCACAGCATCTTGCTTCCAGCTCTTTGGGAAGCTAAGAAACAACTCGCTCTGCACAGTGCTCTTACAGCCTACCGGGAACATCTCTTCCAAAGGCCTGTGAAACGCAGTTTCTTTGCAGGCCTGATCTGGCTGAAGTAGGACTTCTGCTCTGGGTGTGCTACTTTGCCCTAGAGCTGAAAGGCACAACGTGCAGGCTTCTTTCCAAAGGGCGAGTTGGGCCCCACAGCATCTTGCTTCCAGCTCTTTGGGAAGCTAAGAAACAACTCGCTCTGCACAGTGCTCTTACAGCCTACCGGGAACATGTCTTCCAAAGGCCTGTGAAACGCAGTTTCTTTGCAGGCCTGATCTGGCTGAAGTAGGACTTCTGCTCTGGGTGTGCTACTTTGCCCTAGAGCTGAAAGGCACAACGTGCAGGCTTCTTTCCAAAGGGCGAGTTGGGCCCCACAGCATCTTGCTTCCAGCTCTTTGGGAAGCTAAGAAACAACTCGCTCTGCACAGTGCTCTTACAGCCTACCGGGAACATGTCTTCCAAAGGCCTGTGAAACGCAGTTCCTTTGCAGGCCTGATCTGGCTGAAGTAGGACTTCTGCTCTGGGTGTGCTACTTTGCCCTAGAGCTGAAAGGCACAACGTGCAGGCTTCTTTCCAAAGGGCGAGTTGGGCCCCACAGCATCTTGCTTCCAGCTCTTTGGGAAGCTAAGAAACAACTCGCTCTGCACAGTGCTCTTACAGCCTACCGGGAACATGTCTTGCAAAGGCCTGTGAAACGCAGTTTCTTTGCAGGCCTGATCTGGCTGAAGTAGGACTTCTGCTCTGGGTGTGCTACTTTGCCCTAGAGCTGAAAGGCACAACGTGCAGTCTTCTTTCCAAAGGGCGAGTTGGGCCGCACAGCATCTTGCTTCCAGCTCTTTGGGAAGCTAAGAAACAACTCGCTCTGCACAGTGCTCTTACAGCCTACCGGGAACATGTCTTGCAAAGGCCTGTGAAACGCAGTTTCTTTGCAGGCCTGATCTGGCTGAAGTAGGACTTCTGCTCTGGGTGTGCTACTTTGCCCTAGAGCTGAAAGGCACAACGTGCAGGCTTCTTTCCAAAGGGCGAGTTGGGCCCCACAGCATCTTGCTTCCAGCTCTTTGGGAAGCTAAGAAACAACTCGCTCTGCACAGTGCTCTTACAGCCTACCGGGAACATGTCTTCCAAAGGCCTGTGAAACGCAGTTTCTTTGCAGGCCTGATCTGGCTGAAGTAGGACTTCTGCTCTGGGTGTGCTACTTTGCCCTAGAGCTGAAAGGCACAACGTGCAGGCTTCTTTCCAAAGGTCGAGTTGGGCCCCACAGCATCTTGCTTCCAGCTCTTTGGGAAGCTAAGAAACAACTCGCTCTGCACAGTGCTCTTACAGCCTACCGGGAACATGTCTTCCAAAGGCCTGTGAAACGCAGTTTCTTTGCAGGCCTGATCTGGCTGAAGTAGGACTTCTGCTCTGGGTGTGCTACTTTGCCCTAGAGCTGAAAGGCACAACGTGCAGGCTTCTTTCCTAAGGGCGAGTTGGGCCCCACAGCATCTTGCTTCCAGCTCTTTGGGAAGCTAAGAAACAACTCGCTCTGCACAGTGCTCTTACAGCCTACCGGGAACATCTCTTCCAAAGGCCTGTGAAACGCAGTTTCTTTGCAGGCCTGATCTGGCTGAAGTAGGACTTCTGCTCTGGGTGTGCTACTTTGCCCTAGAGCTGAAAGGCACAACGTGCAGGCTTCTTTCCAAAGGGCGAGTTGGGCCCCACAGCATCTTGCTTCCAGCTCTTTGGGAAGCTAAGAAACAACTCGCTCTGCACAGTGCTCTTACAGCCTACGGGGAGCATCTCTTCCAAAGGCCTGTGAAACGCAGTTCCTTTGCAGGCCTGATCTGGCTGAAGTAGGACTTCTGCTCTGGGTGTGCTACTTTGCCCTAGAGCTGAAAGGCACAACGTGCAGGCTTCTTTCCAAAGGGCGAGTTGGGCCCCACAGCATCTTGCTTCCAGCTCTTTGGGAAGCTAAGAAACAACTCGCTCTGCACAGTGCTCTTACAGCCTACCGGGAACATGTCTTGCAAAGGCCTGTGAAACGCAGTTTCTTTGCAGGCCTGATCTGGCTGAAGTAGGACTTCTGCTCTGGGTGTGCTACTTTGCCCTAGAGCTGAAAGGCACAACGTGCAGTCTTCTTTCCAAAGGGCGAGTTGGGCCCCACAGCATCTTGCTTCCAGCTCTTTGGGAAGCTAAGAAACAACTCGCTCTGCACAGTGCTCTTACAGCCTACCGGGAACATGTCTTCCAAAGGCCTGTGAAACGCAGTTCCTTTGCAGGCCTGATCTGGCTGAAGTAGGACTTCTGCTCTGGGTGTGCTACTTTGCCCTAGAGCTGAAAGGCCACAACGTGCAGGCTTCTTTCCAAAGGGCGAGTTGGGCCCCACAGCATCTTGCTTCCAGCTCTTTGGGAGGCTAAGAAACAACTCGCTCTGCACAGTGCTCTTACAGCCTACCGGGAACATGTCTTGCAAAGGCCTGTGAAACGCAGTTTCTTTGCAGGCCTGATCTGGTTGAAGTAGGACTTCTGCTCTGGGTGTGCTACTTTGCCCTAGAACTGAAAGGCACAACGTGCAGGCTTCTTTCCAAAGGGCGAGTTGGGCCCCACAGCATCTTGCTTCCAGCTCTTTGGGAAGCTAAGAAACAACTCGCTCTGCACAGTGCTCTTACAGCCTACCGGGAACATGTCTTCCAAAGGCCTGTGAAATGCAGTTCTTTGCAGGCCTGATCTGGCTGAAGTAGGACTTCTGCTCTGGGTGTGCTACTTTGCCCTAGAGCTGAAAGGCACAACGTGCAGGCTTCTTTCCAAAGGGCGAGTTGGGCCCCACAGCATCTTGCTTCCAGCTCTTTGGGAAGCTAAGAAACAACTCGCTCTGCACAGTGCTCTTACAGCCTACCGGGAACATCTCTTCCAAAGGCCTGTGAAACGCAGTTTCTTTGCAGGCCTGATCTGGCTGAAGTAGGACTTCTGCTCTGGGTGTGCTACTTTGCCCTAGAGCTGAAAGGCACAACGTGCAGGCTTCTTTCCAAAGGGCGAGTTGGGCCCCACAGCATCTTGCTTCCAGCTCTTTGGGAAGCTAAGAAACAACTCGCTCTGCACAGTGCTCTTACAGCCTACCGGGAACATGTCTTCCAAAGGCCTGTGAAACGCAGTTTCTTTGCAGGCCTGATCTGGCTGAAGTAGGACTTCTGCTCTGGGTGTGCTACTTTGCCCTAGAGCTGAAAGGCACAACGTGCAGGCTTCTTTCCAAAGGGCGAGTTGGGCCCCACAGCATCTTGCTTCCAGCTCTTTGGGAAGCTAAGAAACAACTCGCTCTGCACAGTGCTCTTACAGCCTACCGGGAACATGTCTTCCAAAGGCCTGTGAAACGCAGTTCCTTTGCAGGCCTGATCTGGCTGAAGTAGGACTTCTGCTCTGGGTGTGCTACTTTGCCCTAGAGCTGAAAGGCACAACGTGCAGGCTTCTTTCCAAAGGGCGAGTTGGGCCCCACAGCATCTTGCTTCCAGCTCTTTGGGAAGCTAAGAAACAACTCGCTCTGCACAGTGCTCTTACAGCCTACCGGGAACATGTCTTGCAAAGGCCTGTGAAACGCAGTTTCTTTGCAGGCCTGATCTGGCTGAAGTAGGACTTCTGCTCTGGGTGTGCTACTTTGCCCTAGAGCTGAAAGGCACAACGTGCAGTCTTCTTTCCAAAGGGCGAGTTGGGCCGCACAGCATCTTGCTTCCAGCTCTTTGGGAAGCTAAGAAACAACTCGCTCTGCACAGTGCTCTTACAGCCTACCGGGAACATGTCTTGCAAAGGCCTGTGAAACGCAGTTTCTTTGCAGGCCTGATCTGGCTGAAGTAGGACTTCTGCTCTGGGTGTGCTACTTTGCCCTAGAGCTGAAAGGCACAACGTGCAGGCTTCTTTCCAAAGGGCGAGTTGGGCCCCACAGCATCTTGCTTCCAGCTCTTTGGGAAGCTAAGAAACAACTCGCTCTGCACAGTGCTCTTACAGCCTACCGGGAACATGTCTTCCAAAGGCCTGTGAAACGCAGTTTCTTTGCAGGCCTGATCTGGCTGAAGTAGGACTTCTGCTCTGGGTGTGCTACTTTGCCCTAGAGCTGAAAGGCACAACGTGCAGGCTTCTTTCCAAAGGTCGAGTTGGGCCCCACAGCATCTTGCTTCCAGCTCTTTGGGAAGCTAAGAAACAACTCGCTCTGCACAGTGCTCTTACAGCCTACCGGGAACATGTCTTCCAAAGGCCTGTGAAACGCAGTTTCTTTGCAGGCCTGATCTGGCTGAAGTAGGACTTCTGCTCTGGGTGTGCTACTTTGCCCTAGAGCTGAAAGGCACAACATGCAGGCTTCTTTCCTAAGGGCGAGTTGGGCCCCACAGCATCTTGCTTCCAGCTCTTTGGGAAGCTAAGAAACAACTCGCTCTGCACAGTGCTCTTACAGCCTACCGGGAACATCTCTTCCAAAGGCCTGTGAAACGCAGTTTCTTTGCAGGCCTGATCTGGCTGAAGTAGGACTTCTGCTCTGGGTGTGCTACTTTGCCCTAGAGCTGAAAGGCACAACGTGCAGGCTTCTTTCCAAAGGGCGAGTTGGGCCCCACAGCATCTTGCTTCCAGCTCTTTGGGAAGCTAAGAAACAACTCGCTCTGCACAGTGCTCTTACAGCCTACGGGGAGCATCTCTTCCAAAGGCCTGTGAAACGCAGTTCCTTTGCAGGCCTGATCTGGCTGAAGTAGGACTTCTGCTCTGGGTGTGCTACTTTGCCCTAGAGCTGAAAGGCACAACGTGCAGGCTTCTTTCCAAAGGGCGAGTTGGGCCCCACAGCATCTTGCTTCCAGCTCTTTGGGAAGCTAAGAAACAACTCGCTCTGCACAGTGCTCTTACAGCCTACCGGGAACATGTCTTGCAAAGGCCTGTGAAACGCAGTTTCTTTGCAGGCCTGATCTGGCTGAAGTAGGACTTCTGCTCTGGGTGTGCTACTTTGCCCTAGAGCTGAAAGGCACAACGTGCAGTCTTCTTTCCAAAGGGCGAGTTGGGCCCCACAGCATCTTGCTTCCAGCTCTTTGGGAAGCTAAGAAACAACTCGCTCTGCACAGTGCTCTTACAGCCTACCGGGAACATGTCTTCCAAAGGCCTGTGAAACGCAGTTTCTTTGCAGGCCTGATCTGGCTGAAGTAGGACTTCTGCTCTGGGTGTGCTACTTTGCCCTAGAGCTGAAAGGCACAACGTGCAGGCTTCTTTCCAAAGGGCGAGTTGGGCCCCACAGCATCTTGCTTCCAGCTCTTTGGGAAGCTAAGAAACAACTCGCTCTGCACACTGCTCTTACAGCCTAGTGGGAACATCTCTTCCAAAGGCCTGTGAAACGCAGTTTCTTTGCAGGCCTGATCTGGCTGAAGTAGGACTTCTGCTCTGGGTGTGCTACTTTGCCCTAGAGCTGAAAGGCACAACGTGCAGGCTTCTTTCCAAAGGGCGAGTTGGGCCCCACAGCATCTTGCTTCCAGCTCTTTGGGAAGCTAAGAAACAACTCGCTCTGCACAGTGCTCTTACAGCCTACCGGGAACATCTCTTCCAAAGGCCTGTGAAACGCAGTTTCTTTGCAGGCCTGATCTGGCTGAAGTAGGACTTCTGCTCTGGGTGTGCTACTTTGCCCTAGAGCTGAAAGGCACAACGTGCAGGCTTCTTTCCAAAGGGCGAGTTGGGCCCCACAGCATCTTGCTTCCAGCTCTTTGGGAAGCTAAGAAACAACTCGCTCTGCACAGTGCTCTTACAGCCTACCGGGAACATGTCTTCCAAAGGCCTGTGAAACGCAGTTTCTTTGCAGGCCTGATCTGGCTGAAGTAGGACTTCTGCTCTGGGTGTGCTACTTTGCCCTAGAGCTGAAAGGCACAACGTGCAGGCTTCTTTCCAAAGGGCGAGTTGGGCCCCACAGCATCTTGCTTCCAGCTCTTTGGGAAGCTAAGAAACAACTCGCTCTGCACAGTGCTCTTACAGCCTACCGGGAACATGTCTTCCAAAGGCCTGTGAAACGCAGTTTCTTTGCAGGCCTGATCTGGCTGAAGTAGGACTTCTGCTCTGGGTGTGCTACTTTGCCCTAGAGCTGAAAGGCACAACGTGCAGGCTTCTTTCCAAAGGGCGAGTTGGGCCCCACAGCATCTTGCTTCCAGCTCTTTGGGAAGCTAAGAAACAACTCGCTCTGCACAGTGCTCTTACAGCCTACGGGGAGCATCTCTTCCAAAGGCCTGTGAAACGCAGTTTCTTTGCAGGCCTGATCTGGCTGAAGTAGGACTTCTGCTCTGGTTGTGCTACTTTGCCCTAGAGCTGAAAGGCACAACGTGCAGGCTTCTTTCCAAAGGGCGAGTTGGGCCCCACAGCATCTTGCTTCCAGCTCTTTGGGAAGCTAAGAAACAACTCGCTCTGCACAGTGCTCTTACAGCCTACCGGGAACATCTCTTCCAAAGGCCTGTGAAACGCAGTTTCTTTGCAGGCCTGATCTGGCTGAAGTAGGACTTCTGCTCTGGGTGTGCTACTTTGCCCTAGAGCTGAAAGGCACAACGTGCAGGCTTCTTTCCTAAGGGCGAGTTGGGCCCCACAGCATCTTGCTTCCAGCTCTTTGGGAAGCTAAGAAACAACTCGCTCTGCACAGTGCTCTTACAGCCTACCGGGAACATCTCTTCCAAAGGCCTGTGAAACGCAGTGTCTTTGCAGGCCTGATCTGGCTGAAGTAGGACTTCTGCTCTGGGCGTGCTACTTTGCCCTAGAGTGGAAAGGCACAACGTGCAGGCTTCTTTCCAAAGGGCGAGTTGGGCCCCACAGCATCTTGCTTCCAGCTCTTTGGGGAGCTAAGAAACAACTCGCTCTGCACACTGCTCTTACAGCCTAGTGGGAACATCTCTTCCAAAGGCATGTGAAACGCAGTTTCTTTGCAGGCCTGATCTGGCTGAAGTAGGACTTCTGCTCTGGGTGTGCTACTTTGCCCTAGAGCTGAAAGGCACAACGTGCAGGCTTCTTTCCAAAGGGCGAGTTGGGCCCCACAGCATCTTGCTTCCAGCTCTTTGGGAAGCTAAGAAACAACTCGCTCTGCACAGTGCTCTTACAGCCTAGTGGGAACATCTCTTCCAAAGGCCTGTGAAACGCAGTTTCTTTGCAGGCCTGATCTGGCTGAAGTAGGACTTCTGCTCTGGGTGTGCTACTTTGCCCTAGAGCTGAAAGGCACAACGTGCAGGCTTCTTTCCAAAGGGCGAGTTGGGCCCCACAGCATCTTGCTTCCAGCTCTTTGGGAAGCTAAGAAACAACTCGCTCTGCACAGTGCTCTTACAGCCTACTGGGAACATCTCTTCCAAAGGCCTGTGAAACGCAGTTTCTTTGCAGGCCTGATCTGGCTGAAGTAGGACTTCTGCTCTGGGTGTGCTACTTTGCCCTAGAGCTGAAAGGCACAACGTGCAGGCTTCTTTCCAAAGGGCGAGTTGGGCCCCACAGCATCTTGCTTCCAGCTCTTTGGGAAGCTAAGAAACAACTCGCTCTGCACAGTGCTCTTACAGCCTACCGGGAACATGTCTTCCAAAGGCCTGTGAAACGCAGTTCCTTTGCAGGCCTGATCTGGCTGAAGTAGGACTTCTGCTCTGAGTGTGCTACTTTGCCCTAGAGCTGAAAGGCACAACGTGCAGGCTTCTTTCCAAAGGGCGAGTTGGGCCCCAGAGCATCTTGCTTCCAGCTCTTTGGGAAGCTAAGAAACAACTCGCTCTGCACACTGCTCTTACAGCGTAGTGGGAACATCTCTTCCAAAGGCCTGTGAAACGCAGTTTCTTTGCAGGCCTGATCTGGCTGAAGTAGGACTTCTGCTCTGGGTGTGCTACTTTGCCCTAGAGCTGAAAGGCACAACATGCAGGCTTCTTTCCAAAGGGCGAGTTGGGCCCCACAGCATCTTGCTTCCAGCTCTTTGGGAAGCTAAGAAACAACTCGCTCTGCACAGTGCTCTTACAGCCTACCGGGAACATGTCTTCCAAAGGCCTGTGAAACGCAGTTTCTTTGCAGGCCTGATCTGGCTGAAGTAGGACTTCTGCTCTGGGTGTGCTACTTTGCCCTAGAGCTGAAAGGCACAACGTGCAGGCTTCTTTCCAAAGGGCGAGTTGGGCCCCACAGCATCTTGCTTCCAGCTCTTTGGGAAGCTAAGAAACAACTCGCTCTGCACAGTGCTCTTACAGCCTACCGGGAACATCTCTTCCAAAGGCCTGTGAAACGCAGTTTCTTTGCAGGCCTGATCTGGCTGAAGTAGGACTTCTGCTCTGGGTGTGCTACTTTGCCCTAGAGCTGAAAGGCACAACGTGCAGGCTTCTTTCCAAAGGGCGAGTTGGGCCCCACAGCATCTTGCTTCCAGCTCTTTGGGAAGCTAAGAAACAACTCGCTCTGCACAGTGCTCTTACAGGCTACGGGGAGCATCTCTTCCAAAGGCCTGTGAAACGCAGTTTCTTTGCAGGCCTGATCTGGCTGAAGTAGGACTTCTGCTCTGGGTGTGCTACTTTGCCCTAGAGCTGAAAGGCACAACGTGCAGGCTTCTTTCCAAAGGGCGAGTTGGGCCCCACAGCATCTTGCTTCCAGCTCTTTGGGAAGCTAAGAAACAACTCGCTCTGCACAGTGCTCTTACAGCCTACCGGGAACATCTCTTCCAAAGGCCTGTGAAACGCAGTTTCTTTGTAGGCCTGATCTGGCTGAAGTAGGACTTCTGCTCTGGGTGTGCTACTTTGCCCTAGAGCTGAAAGGCACAACGTGCAGGCTTCATTCCAAAGGGTGAGTTGGACCCCACAGCATCTTGCTTCCAGCTCTTTGGGAAGCTAAGAAACAACTCGCTCTGCACAGTGCTCTTACAGCCTACCGGGAACATGTCTTCCAAAGGCCTGTGAAACGCAGTTTCTTTGCAGGCCTGATCTGGCTGAAGTAGGACTTCTGCTCTGGGTGTGCTACTTTGCCCTAGAGCTGAAAGGCACAACGTGCAGGCTTCTTTCCAAAGGGCGAGTTGGGCCCCACAGCATCTTGCTTCCAGCTCTTTGGGAAGCTAAGAAACAACTCGCTCTGCACAGTGCTCTTACAGCCTACCGGGAACATGTCTTGCAAAGGCCTGTGAAACGCAGTTTCTTTGCAGGCCTGATCTGGCTGAAGTAGGACTTCTGCTCTGGGTGTGCTACTTTGCCCTAGAACTGAAAGGCACAACGTGCAGGCTTCTTTCCAAAGGGCGAGTTGGGCCCCACAGCATCTTGCTTCCAGCTCTTTGGGAAGCTAAGAAACAAATCGCTCTGCACAGTGCTCTTACAGCCTACCGGGAACATCTCTTCCAAAGGCCTGTGAAACGCAGTTCCTTTGCAGGCCTGATCTGGCTGAAGTAGGACTTCTGCTCTGGGTGTGCTACTTTGCCCTAGAGCTGAAAGGCACAACGTGCAGGCTTCTTTCCAAAGGGCGAGTTGGGCCCCACAGCATCTTGCTTCCAGCTCTTTGGGAAGCTAAGAAACAACTCGCTCTGCACAGTGCTCTTACAGCCTACCGGGAACATGTCTTGCAAAGGCCTGTGAAACGCAGTTTCTTTTCAGGCCTGATCTGGCTGAAGTAGGACTTCTGCTCTGGGTGTGCTACTTTGCCCTAGAGCTGAAAGGCACAACGTGCAGGCTTCTTTCCAAAGGGCGAGTTGGGCCCCACAGCATCTTGCTTCCAGCTCTTTGGGAAGCTAAGAAACAACTCGCTCTGCACAGTGCTCTTACAGCCTACCGGGAACATGTCTTCCAAAGGCCTGTGAAACGCAGTTTCTTTGCAGGCCTGATCTGGCTCAAGTAGGACTTCTGCTCTGGGTGTGCTACTTTGCCCTAGAGCTGAAAGGCACAACGTGCAGGCTTCTTTCCAAAGGGCGAGTTGGCCCCCACAGCATCTTGCTTCCAGCTCTTTGGGAAGCTAAGAAACAACTCGCTCTGCACAGTGCTCTTACAGCCTACCGGGAACATGTCTTCCAAAGGCCTGTGAAACGCAGTTCCTTTGCAGGCCTGATCTGGCTGAAGTAGGACTTCTGCTCTGGGTGTGCTACATTTCCCTAGAGCTGAAAGGCACAACGTGCAGGCTTCTTTCCAAAGGGCGAGTTGGGCCCCACAGCATCTTGCTTCCAGCTCTTTGGGAAGCTAAGAAACAACTCGCTCTGCACAGTGCTCTTACAGCCTACCGGGAACATCTCTTCCAAAGGCCAGTGAAACGCAGTTTCTTTGCAGGCCTGATCTGGCTGAAGTAGGACTTCTGCTCTGGGTGTGCTACTTTGCCCTAGAGCTGAAAGGCACAACGTGCAGGCTTCTTTCCAAAGGGCGAATTGGGCCCCACAGCATCTTGCTTCCAGCTCTTTGGGAAGCTAAGAAACAACTCGCTCTGCACAGTGCTCTTACAGCCTACGGGGAGCATCTCTTCCAAAGGCCTGTGAAACGCAGTTTCTTTGCAGGCCTGATCTGGCTGAAGTAGGACTTCTGCTCTGGGTGTGCTACTTTGCCCTAGAGCTGAAAGGCACAACGTGCAGGCTTCTTTCCAAAGGGCGAGTTGGGCCCCACAGCATCTTGCTTCCAGCTCTTTGGGAAGCTAAGAAACAACTCGCTCTGCACACTGCTCTTACAGCCTAGTGGGAACATCTCTTCCAAAGGCATGTGAAACGCAGTTTCTTTGCAGGCCTGATCTGGCTGAAGTAGGACTTCTGCTCTGGGTGTGCTACTTTGCCCTAGAGCTGAAAGGCACAACGTGCAGGCTTCTTTACAAAGGGCGAGTTGGGCCCCACAGCATCTTGCTTCCAGCTCTTTGGGAAGCTAAGAAACAACTCGCTCTGCACAGTGCTCTTACAGCCTACCGGGAACATCTCTTCCAAAGGCCTGTGAAACGCAGTTTCTTTGCAGGCCTGATCTGGCTGAAGTAGGACTTCTGCTCTGGGTGTGCTACTTTGCCCTAGAGCTGAAAGGCACAACGTGCAGGCTTCTTTCCAAAGGGCGAGTTGGGCCCCACAGCATCTTGCTTCCAGCTCTTTGGGAAGCTAAGAAACAACTCGCTCTGCACAGTGCTCTTACAGCCTACCGGGAACATGTCTTCCAAAGGCCTGTGAAACGCAGTTTCTTTGCAGGCCTGATCTGGCTGAAGTAGGACTTCTGCTCTGGGTGTGCTACTTTGCCCTAGAGCTGAAAGGCACAACGTGCAGGCTTCTTTCCAAAGGGCGAGTTGGGCCCCACAGCATCTTGCTTCCAGCTCTTTGGGAAGCTAAGAAACAACTCGCTCTGCACAGTGCTCTTACAGCCTACCGGGAACATCTCTTCCAAAGGCCTGTGAAACGCAGTTTCTTTGCAGGCCTGATCTGGCTGAAGTAGGACTTCTGCTCTGGGTGTGCTACTTTGCCCTAGAGCTGAAAGGC
Organism: Equus caballus; assembly: GCF_041296265.1. NCBI lineage: Eukaryota > Metazoa > Chordata > Mammalia > Perissodactyla > Equidae > Equus > Equus caballus. The sequence goes on from NC_091687.1 coordinate 27,643,942, forward strand.
ACAACGTGCAGGCTTCTTTCCAAAGGGCGAGTTGGGCCCCAAAGCATCTTGCTTCCAGCTCTTTGGGAAGCTAAGAAACAACTCGCTCTGCACAGTGCTCTTACAGCCTACCGGGAACATGTCTTGCAAAGGCCTGTGAAACGCACTTTCTTTGCAGGCCTGATCTGGCTGAAGTAGGACTTCTGCTCTGGGTGTGCTACTTTGCCCTAGAGCTGAAAGGCACAACGTGCAGGCTTCTTTCCAAAGGGCGAGTTGGGCCCCACAGCATCTTGCTTCCAGCTCTTTGGGAAGCTAAGAAACAACTCGCTCTGCACAGTGCTCTTACAGCCTACCGGGAACATCTTTTCCAAAGGCCAGTGAAACGCAGTTTCTTTGCATGCCTGATCTGGCTGAAGTAGGACTTCTGCTCTGGGTGTGCTACTTTGCCCTAGAGCTGAAAGGCACAACGTGCAGGCTTATTTCCAAAGGGCGAGTTGGGCCCCACAGCATCTTGCTTCCAGCTCTTTGGGAAGCTAAGAAACAACTCGCTCTGCACAGTGCTCTTACAGCCTACCGGGAACATCTCTTCCAAAGGCCAGTGAAACGCAGTTTCTTTGCAGGCCTGATCTGGCTGAAGTAGGACTTCTGCTCTGGGTGTGCTACTTTGCCCTAGAGCTGAAAGGCACAACGTGCAGGCTTCTTTCCAAAGGGCGAGTTGGGCCCCACAGCATCTTGCTTCCAGCTCTTTGGGAAGCTAAGAAACAACTCGCTCTGCACAGTGCTCTTACAGCCTACGGGGAGCATCTCTTCCAAAGGCCTGTGAAACGCAGTTTCTTTGCAGGCCTCATCTGGCTGAAGTAGGACTTCTGCTCTGGGTGTGCTACTTTGCCCTAGAGCTGAAAGGCACAACGTGCAGGCTTCTTTCCAAAGGGCGAGTTGGGCCCCACAGCATCTTGCTTCCAGCTCTTTGGGAAGCTAAGAAACAACTCGCTCTGCACAGTGCTCTTACAGCCTACCGGGAACATGTCTTCCAAAGGCCTGTGAAATGCAGTTCTTTGCAGGCCTGATCTGGCTGAAGTAGGACTTCTGCTCTGGGTGTGCTACTTTGCCCTAGAGCTGAAAGGCACAACGTGCAGGCTTCTTTCCAAAGGGCGAGTTGGGCCCCACAGCATCTTGCTTCCAGCTCTTTGGGAAGCTAAGAAACAACTCGCTCTGCACAGTGCTCTTACAGCCTACCGGGAACATCTCTTCCAAAGGCCTGTGAAACGCAGTTTCTTTGCAGGCCTGATCTGGCTGAAGTAGGACTTCTGCTCTGGGTGTGCTACTTTGCCCTAGAGCTGAAAGGCACAACGTGCAGGCTTCTTTCCAAAGGGCGAGTTGGGCCCCACAGCATCTTGCTTCCAGCTCTTTGGGAAGCTAAGAAACAACTCGCTCTGCACAGTGCTCTTACAGCCTACCGGGAACATGTCTTCCAAAGGCCTGTGAAACGCAGTTTCTTTGCAGGCCTGATCTGGCTGAAGTAGGACTTCTGCTCTGGGTGTGCTACTTTGCCCTAGAGCTGAAAGGCACAACGTGCAGGCTTCTTTCCAAAGGGCGAGTTGGGCCCCACAGCATCTTGCTTCCAGCTCTTTGGGAAGCTAAGAAACAACTCGCTCTGCACAGTGCTCTTACAGCCTACCGGGAACATGTCTTCCAAAGGCCTGTGAAACGCAGTTCCTTTGCAGGCCTGATCTGGCTGAAGTAGGACTTCTGCTCTGGGTGTGCTACTTTGCCCTAGAGCTGAAAGGCACAACGTGCAGGCTTCTTTCCAAAGGGCGAGTTGGGCCCCACAGCATCTTGCTTCCAGCTCTTTGGGAAGCTAAGAAACAACTCGCTCTGCACAGTGCTCTTACAGCCTACCGGGAACATGTCTTGCAAAGGCCTGTGAAACGCAGTTTCTTTGCAGGCCTGATCTGGCTGAAGTAGGACTTCTGCTCTGGGTGTGCTACTTTGCCCTAGAGCTGAAAGGCACAACGTGCAGTCTTCTTTCCAAAGGGCGAGTTGGGCCGCACAGCATCTTGCTTCCAGCTCTTTGGGAAGCTAAGAAACAACTCGCTCTGCACAGTGCTCTTACAGCCTACCGGGAACATGTCTTGCAAAGGCCTGTGAAACGCAGTTTCTTTGCAGGCCTGATCTGGCTGAAGTAGGACTTCTGCTCTGGGTGTGCTACTTTGCCCTAGAGCTGAAAGGCACAACGTGCAGGCTTCTTTCCAAAGGGCGAGTTGGGCCCCACAGCATCTTGCTTCCAGCTCTTTGGGAAGCTAAGAAACAACTCGCTCTGCACAGTGCTCTTACAGCCTACCGGGAACATGTCTTCCAAAGGCCTGTGAAACGCAGTTTCTTTGCAGGCCTGATCTGGCTGAAGTAGGACTTCTGCTCTGGGTGTGCTACTTTGCCCTAGAGCTGAAAGGCACAACGTGCAGGCTTCTTTCCAAAGGTCGAGTTGGGCCCCACAGCATCTTGCTTCCAGCTCTTTGGGAAGCTAAGAAACAACTCGCTCTGCACAGTGCTCTTACAGCCTACCGGGAACATGTCTTCCAAAGGCCTGTGAAACGCAGTTTCTTTGCAGGCCTGATCTGGCTGAAGTAGGACTTCTGCTCTGGGTGTGCTACTTTGCCCTAGAGCTGAAAGGCACAACGTGCAGGCTTCTTTCCTAAGGGCGAGTTGGGCCCCACAGCATCTTGCTTCCAGCTCTTTGGGAAGCTAAGAAACAACTCGCTCTGCACAGTGCTCTTACAGCCTACCGGGAACATCTCTTCCAAAGGCCTGTGAAACGCAGTTTCTTTGCAGGCCTGATCTGGCTGAAGTAGGACTTCTGCTCTGGGTGTGCTACTTTGCCCTAGAGCTGAAAGGCACAACGTGCAGGCTTCTTTCCAAAGGGCGAGTTGGGCCCCACAGCATCTTGCTTCCAGCTCTTTGGGAAGCTAAGAAACAACTCGCTCTGCACAGTGCTCTTACAGCCTACGGGGAGCATCTCTTCCAAAGGCCTGTGAAACGCAGTTCCTTTGCAGGCCTGATCTGGCTGAAGTAGGACTTCTGCTCTGGGTGTGCTACTTTGCCCTAGAGCTGAAAGGCACAACGTGCAGGCTTCTTTCCAAAGGGCGAGTTGGGCCCCACAGCATCTTGCTTCCAGCTCTTTGGGAAGCTAAGAAACAACTCGCTCTGCACAGTGCTCTTACAGCCTACCGGGAACATGTCTTGCAAAGGCCTGTGAAACGCAGTTTCTTTGCAGGCCTGATCTGGCTGAAGTAGGACTTCTGCTCTGGGTGTGCTACTTTGCCCTAGAGCTGAAAGGCACAACGTGCAGTCTTCTTTCCAAAGGGCGAGTTGGGCCCCACAGCATCTTGCTTCCAGCTCTTTGGGAAGCTAAGAAACAACTCGCTCTGCACAGTGCTCTTACAGCCTACCGGGAACATGTCTTCCAAAGGCCTGTGAAACGCAGTTCCTTTGCAGGCCTGATCTGGCTGAAGTAGGACTTCTGCTCTGGGTGTGCTACTTTGCCCTAGAGCTGAAAGGCCACAACGTGCAGGCTTCTTTCCAAAGGGCGAGTTGGGCCCCACAGCATCTTGCTTCCAGCTCTTTGGGAGGCTAAGAAACAACTCGCTCTGCACAGTGCTCTTACAGCCTACCGGGAACATGTCTTGCAAAGGCCTGTGAAACGCAGTTTCTTTGCAGGCCTGATCTGGTTGAAGTAGGACTTCTGCTCTGGGTGTGCTACTTTGCCCTAGAACTGAAAGGCACAACGTGCAGGCTTCTTTCCAAAGGGCGAGTTGGGCCCCACAGCATCTTGCTTCCAGCTCTTTGGGAAGCTAAGAAACAACTCGCTCTGCACAGTGCTCTTACAGCCTACCGGGAACATGTCTTCCAAAGGCCTGTGAAATGCAGTTCTTTGCAGGCCTGATCTGGCTGAAGTAGGACTTCTGCTCTGGGTGTGCTACTTTGCCCTAGAGCTGAAAGGCACAACGTGCAGGCTTCTTTCCAAAGGGCGAGTTGGGCCCCACAGCATCTTGCTTCCAGCTCTTTGGGAAGCTAAGAAACAACTCGCTCTGCACAGTGCTCTTACAGCCTACCGGGAACATCTCTTCCAAAGGCCTGTGAAACGCAGTTTCTTTGCAGGCCTGATCTGGCTGAAGTAGGACTTCTGCTCTGGGTGTGCTACTTTGCCCTAGAGCTGAAAGGCACAACGTGCAGGCTTCTTTCCAAAGGGCGAGTTGGGCCCCACAGCATCTTGCTTCCAGCTCTTTGGGAAGCTAAGAAACAACTCGCTCTGCACAGTGCTCTTACAGCCTACCGGGAACATGTCTTCCAAAGGCCTGTGAAACGCAGTTTCTTTGCAGGCCTGATCTGGCTGAAGTAGGACTTCTGCTCTGGGTGTGCTACTTTGCCCTAGAGCTGAAAGGCACAACGTGCAGGCTTCTTTCCAAAGGGCGAGTTGGGCCCCACAGCATCTTGCTTCCAGCTCTTTGGGAAGCTAAGAAACAACTCGCTCTGCACAGTGCTCTTACAGCCTACCGGGAACATGTCTTCCAAAGGCCTGTGAAACGCAGTTCCTTTGCAGGCCTGATCTGGCTGAAGTAGGACTTCTGCTCTGGGTGTGCTACTTTGCCCTAGAGCTGAAAGGCACAACGTGCAGGCTTCTTTCCAAAGGGCGAGTTGGGCCCCACAGCATCTTGCTTCCAGCTCTTTGGGAAGCTAAGAAACAACTCGCTCTGCACAGTGCTCTTACAGCCTACCGGGAACATGTCTTGCAAAGGCCTGTGAAACGCAGTTTCTTTGCAGGCCTGATCTGGCTGAAGTAGGACTTCTGCTCTGGGTGTGCTACTTTGCCCTAGAGCTGAAAGGCACAACGTGCAGTCTTCTTTCCAAAGGGCGAGTTGGGCCGCACAGCATCTTGCTTCCAGCTCTTTGGGAAGCTAAGAAACAACTCGCTCTGCACAGTGCTCTTACAGCCTACCGGGAACATGTCTTGCAAAGGCCTGTGAAACGCAGTTTCTTTGCAGGCCTGATCTGGCTGAAGTAGGACTTCTGCTCTGGGTGTGCTACTTTGCCCTAGAGCTGAAAGGCACAACGTGCAGGCTTCTTTCCAAAGGGCGAGTTGGGCCCCACAGCATCTTGCTTCCAGCTCTTTGGGAAGCTAAGAAACAACTCGCTCTGCACAGTGCTCTTACAGCCTACCGGGAACATGTCTTCCAAAGGCCTGTGAAACGCAGTTTCTTTGCAGGCCTGATCTGGCTGAAGTAGGACTTCTGCTCTGGGTGTGCTACTTTGCCCTAGAGCTGAAAGGCACAACGTGCAGGCTTCTTTCCAAAGGTCGAGTTGGGCCCCACAGCATCTTGCTTCCAGCTCTTTGGGAAGCTAAGAAACAACTCGCTCTGCACAGTGCTCTTACAGCCTACCGGGAACATGTCTTCCAAAGGCCTGTGAAACGCAGTTTCTTTGCAGGCCTGATCTGGCTGAAGTAGGACTTCTGCTCTGGGTGTGCTACTTTGCCCTAGAGCTGAAAGGCACAACATGCAGGCTTCTTTCCTAAGGGCGAGTTGGGCCCCACAGCATCTTGCTTCCAGCTCTTTGGGAAGCTAAGAAACAACTCGCTCTGCACAGTGCTCTTACAGCCTACCGGGAACATCTCTTCCAAAGGCCTGTGAAACGCAGTTTCTTTGCAGGCCTGATCTGGCTGAAGTAGGACTTCTGCTCTGGGTGTGCTACTTTGCCCTAGAGCTGAAAGGCACAACGTGCAGGCTTCTTTCCAAAGGGCGAGTTGGGCCCCACAGCATCTTGCTTCCAGCTCTTTGGGAAGCTAAGAAACAACTCGCTCTGCACAGTGCTCTTACAGCCTACGGGGAGCATCTCTTCCAAAGGCCTGTGAAACGCAGTTCCTTTGCAGGCCTGATCTGGCTGAAGTAGGACTTCTGCTCTGGGTGTGCTACTTTGCCCTAGAGCTGAAAGGCACAACGTGCAGGCTTCTTTCCAAAGGGCGAGTTGGGCCCCACAGCATCTTGCTTCCAGCTCTTTGGGAAGCTAAGAAACAACTCGCTCTGCACAGTGCTCTTACAGCCTACCGGGAACATGTCTTGCAAAGGCCTGTGAAACGCAGTTTCTTTGCAGGCCTGATCTGGCTGAAGTAGGACTTCTGCTCTGGGTGTGCTACTTTGCCCTAGAGCTGAAAGGCACAACGTGCAGTCTTCTTTCCAAAGGGCGAGTTGGGCCCCACAGCATCTTGCTTCCAGCTCTTTGGGAAGCTAAGAAACAACTCGCTCTGCACAGTGCTCTTACAGCCTACCGGGAACATGTCTTCCAAAGGCCTGTGAAACGCAGTTTCTTTGCAGGCCTGATCTGGCTGAAGTAGGACTTCTGCTCTGGGTGTGCTACTTTGCCCTAGAGCTGAAAGGCACAACGTGCAGGCTTCTTTCCAAAGGGCGAGTTGGGCCCCACAGCATCTTGCTTCCAGCTCTTTGGGAAGCTAAGAAACAACTCGCTCTGCACACTGCTCTTACAGCCTAGTGGGAACATCTCTTCCAAAGGCCTGTGAAACGCAGTTTCTTTGCAGGCCTGATCTGGCTGAAGTAGGACTTCTGCTCTGGGTGTGCTACTTTGCCCTAGAGCTGAAAGGCACAACGTGCAGGCTTCTTTCCAAAGGGCGAGTTGGGCCCCACAGCATCTTGCTTCCAGCTCTTTGGGAAGCTAAGAAACAACTCGCTCTGCACAGTGCTCTTACAGCCTACCGGGAACATCTCTTCCAAAGGCCTGTGAAACGCAGTTTCTTTGCAGGCCTGATCTGGCTGAAGTAGGACTTCTGCTCTGGGTGTGCTACTTTGCCCTAGAGCTGAAAGGCACAACGTGCAGGCTTCTTTCCAAAGGGCGAGTTGGGCCCCACAGCATCTTGCTTCCAGCTCTTTGGGAAGCTAAGAAACAACTCGCTCTGCACAGTGCTCTTACAGCCTACCGGGAACATGTCTTCCAAAGGCCTGTGAAACGCAGTTTCTTTGCAGGCCTGATCTGGCTGAAGTAGGACTTCTGCTCTGGGTGTGCTACTTTGCCCTAGAGCTGAAAGGCACAACGTGCAGGCTTCTTTCCAAAGGGCGAGTTGGGCCCCACAGCATCTTGCTTCCAGCTCTTTGGGAAGCTAAGAAACAACTCGCTCTGCACAGTGCTCTTACAGCCTACCGGGAACATGTCTTCCAAAGGCCTGTGAAACGCAGTTTCTTTGCAGGCCTGATCTGGCTGAAGTAGGACTTCTGCTCTGGGTGTGCTACTTTGCCCTAGAGCTGAAAGGCACAACGTGCAGGCTTCTTTCCAAAGGGCGAGTTGGGCCCCACAGCATCTTGCTTCCAGCTCTTTGGGAAGCTAAGAAACAACTCGCTCTGCACAGTGCTCTTACAGCCTACGGGGAGCATCTCTTCCAAAGGCCTGTGAAACGCAGTTTCTTTGCAGGCCTGATCTGGCTGAAGTAGGACTTCTGCTCTGGTTGTGCTACTTTGCCCTAGAGCTGAAAGGCACAACGTGCAGGCTTCTTTCCAAAGGGCGAGTTGGGCCCCACAGCATCTTGCTTCCAGCTCTTTGGGAAGCTAAGAAACAACTCGCTCTGCACAGTGCTCTTACAGCCTACCGGGAACATCTCTTCCAAAGGCCTGTGAAACGCAGTTTCTTTGCAGGCCTGATCTGGCTGAAGTAGGACTTCTGCTCTGGGTGTGCTACTTTGCCCTAGAGCTGAAAGGCACAACGTGCAGGCTTCTTTCCTAAGGGCGAGTTGGGCCCCACAGCATCTTGCTTCCAGCTCTTTGGGAAGCTAAGAAACAACTCGCTCTGCACAGTGCTCTTACAGCCTACCGGGAACATCTCTTCCAAAGGCCTGTGAAACGCAGTGTCTTTGCAGGCCTGATCTGGCTGAAGTAGGACTTCTGCTCTGGGCGTGCTACTTTGCCCTAGAGTGGAAAGGCACAACGTGCAGGCTTCTTTCCAAAGGGCGAGTTGGGCCCCACAGCATCTTGCTTCCAGCTCTTTGGGGAGCTAAGAAACAACTCGCTCTGCACACTGCTCTTACAGCCTAGTGGGAACATCTCTTCCAAAGGCATGTGAAACGCAGTTTCTTTGCAGGCCTGATCTGGCTGAAGTAGGACTTCTGCTCTGGGTGTGCTACTTTGCCCTAGAGCTGAAAGGCACAACGTGCAGGCTTCTTTCCAAAGGGCGAGTTGGGCCCCACAGCATCTTGCTTCCAGCTCTTTGGGAAGCTAAGAAACAACTCGCTCTGCACAGTGCTCTTACAGCCTAGTGGGAACATCTCTTCCAAAGGCCTGTGAAACGCAGTTTCTTTGCAGGCCTGATCTGGCTGAAGTAGGACTTCTGCTCTGGGTGTGCTACTTTGCCCTAGAGCTGAAAGGCACAACGTGCAGGCTTCTTTCCAAAGGGCGAGTTGGGCCCCACAGCATCTTGCTTCCAGCTCTTTGGGAAGCTAAGAAACAACTCGCTCTGCACAGTGCTCTTACAGCCTACTGGGAACATCTCTTCCAAAGGCCTGTGAAACGCAGTTTCTTTGCAGGCCTGATCTGGCTGAAGTAGGACTTCTGCTCTGGGTGTGCTACTTTGCCCTAGAGCTGAAAGGCACAACGTGCAGGCTTCTTTCCAAAGGGCGAGTTGGGCCCCACAGCATCTTGCTTCCAGCTCTTTGGGAAGCTAAGAAACAACTCGCTCTGCACAGTGCTCTTACAGCCTACCGGGAACATGTCTTCCAAAGGCCTGTGAAACGCAGTTCCTTTGCAGGCCTGATCTGGCTGAAGTAGGACTTCTGCTCTGAGTGTGCTACTTTGCCCTAGAGCTGAAAGGCACAACGTGCAGGCTTCTTTCCAAAGGGCGAGTTGGGCCCCAGAGCATCTTGCTTCCAGCTCTTTGGGAAGCTAAGAAACAACTCGCTCTGCACACTGCTCTTACAGCGTAGTGGGAACATCTCTTCCAAAGGCCTGTGAAACGCAGTTTCTTTGCAGGCCTGATCTGGCTGAAGTAGGACTTCTGCTCTGGGTGTGCTACTTTGCCCTAGAGCTGAAAGGCACAACATGCAGGCTTCTTTCCAAAGGGCGAGTTGGGCCCCACAGCATCTTGCTTCCAGCTCTTTGGGAAGCTAAGAAACAACTCGCTCTGCACAGTGCTCTTACAGCCTACCGGGAACATGTCTTCCAAAGGCCTGTGAAACGCAGTTTCTTTGCAGGCCTGATCTGGCTGAAGTAGGACTTCTGCTCTGGGTGTGCTACTTTGCCCTAGAGCTGAAAGGCACAACGTGCAGGCTTCTTTCCAAAGGGCGAGTTGGGCCCCACAGCATCTTGCTTCCAGCTCTTTGGGAAGCTAAGAAACAACTCGCTCTGCACAGTGCTCTTACAGCCTACCGGGAACATCTCTTCCAAAGGCCTGTGAAACGCAGTTTCTTTGCAGGCCTGATCTGGCTGAAGTAGGACTTCTGCTCTGGGTGTGCTACTTTGCCCTAGAGCTGAAAGGCACAACGTGCAGGCTTCTTTCCAAAGGGCGAGTTGGGCCCCAAAGCATCTTGCTTCCAGCTCTTTGGGAAGCTAAGAAACAACTCGCTCTGCACAGTGCTCTTACAGCCTACCGGGAACATGTCTTGCAAAGGCCTGTGAAACGCACTTTCTTTGCAGGCCTGATCTGGCTGAAGTAGGACTTCTGCTCTGGGTGTGCTACTTTGCCCTAGAGCTGAAAGGCACAACGTGCAGGCTTCTTTCCAAAGGGCGAGTTGGGCCCCACAGCATCTTGCTTCCAGCTCTTTGGGAAGCTAAGAAACAACTCGCTCTGCACAGTGCTCTTACAGCCTACCGGGAACATCTTTTCCAAAGGCCAGTGAAACGCAGTTTCTTTGCATGCCTGATCTGGCTGAAGTAGGACTTCTGCTCTGGGTGTGCTACTTTGCCCTAGAGCTGAAAGGCACAACGTGCAGGCTTATTTCCAAAGGGCGAGTTGGGCCCCACAGCATCTTGCTTCCAGCTCTTTGGGAAGCTAAGAAACAACTCGCTCTGCACAGTGCTCTTACAGCCTACCGGGAACATGTCTTCCAAAGGCCTGTGAAACGCAGTTTCTTTGCAGGCCTGATCTGGCTGAAGTAGGACTTCTGCTCTGGGTGTGCTACTTTGCCCTAGAGCTGAAAGGCACAACGTGCAGGCTTCTTTCCTAAGGGCGAGTTGGGCCCCACAGCATCTTGCTTCCAGCTCTTTGGGAAGCTAAGAAACAACTCGCTCTGCACAGTGCTCTTACAGCCTACCGGGAACATGTCTTCCAAAGGCCTGTGAAACGCAGTTCCTTTGCAGGCCTGATCTGGCTGAAGTAGGACTTCTGCTCTGGGTGTGCTACTTTGCCCTAGAGCTGAAAGGCACAACGTGCAGGCTTCTTTCCAAAGGGCGAGTTGGGCCCCACAGCATCTTGCTTCCAGCTCTTTGGGAAGCTAAGAAACAACTCGCTCTGCACACTGCTCTTACAGCCTAGTGGGAACATCTCTTCCAAAGGCCTGTGAAACGCAGTTTCTTTGCATGCCTGATCTGGCTGAAGTAGGACTTCTGCTCTGGGTGTGCTACTTTGCCCTAGAGCTGAAAGGCACAACGTGCAGGCTTCTTTCCAAAGGGCGAGTTGGGCCCCACAGCATCTTGCTTCCAGCTCTTTGGGAAGCTAAGAAACAACTCGCTCTGCACAGTGCTCTTACAGCCTACCGGGAACATGTCTTGCAAAGGCCTGTGAAACGCAGTTTCTTTGCAGGCCTGATCTGGCTGAAGTAGGACTTCTGCTCTGGGTGTGCTACTTTGCCCTAGAGCTGAAAGGCACAACGTGCAGTCTTCTTTCCAAAGGGCGAGTTGGGCCGCACAGCATCTTGCTTCCAGCTCTTTGGGAAGCTAAGAAACAACTCGCTCTGCACAGTGCTCTTACAGCCTACCGGGAACATGTCTTGCAAAGGCCTGTGAAACGCAGTTTCTTTGCAGGCCTGATCTGGCTGAAGTAGGACTTCTGCTCTGGGTGTGCTACTTTGCCCTAGAGCTGAAAGGCACAACGTGCAGGCTTCTTTCCAAAGGGCGAGTTGGGCCCCACAGCATCTTGCTTCCAGCTCTTTGGGAAGCTAAGAAACAACTCGCTCTGCACAGTGCTCTTACAGCCTACCGGGAACATGTCTTCCAAAGGCCTGTGAAACGCAGTTTCTTTGCAGGCCTGATCTGGCTGAAGTAGGACTTCTGCTCTGGGTGTGCTACTTTGCCCTAGAGCTGAAAGGCACAACGTGCAGGCTTCTTTCCAAAGGTCGAGTTGGGCCCCACAGCATCTTGCTTCCAGCTCTTTGGGAAGCTAAGAAACAACTCGCTCTGCACAGTGCTCTTACAGCCTACCGGGAACATGTCTTGCAAAGGCCTGTGAAACGCAGTTTCTTTGCAGGCCTGATCTGGCTGAAGTAGGACTTCTGCTCTGGGTGTGCTACTTTGCCCTAGAGCTGAAAGGCACAACGTGCAGGCTTCTTTCCTAAGGGCGAGTTGGGCCCCACAGCATCTTGCTTCCAGCTCTTTGGGAAGCTAAGAAACAACTCGCTCTGCACAGTGCTCTTACAGCCTACCGGGAACATCTCTTCCAAAGGCCTGTGAAACGCAGTTTCTTTGCAGGCCTGATCTGGCTGAAGTAGGACTTCTGCTCTGGGTGTGCTACTTTGCCCTAGAGCTGAAAGGCACAACGTGCAGGCTTCTTTCCAAAGGGCGAGTTGGGCCCCACAGCATCTTGCTTCCAGCTCTTTGGGAAGCTAAGAAACAACTCGCTCTGCACAGTGCTCTTACAGCCTACGGGGAGCATCTCTTCCAAAGGCCTGTGAAACGCAGTTCCTTTGCAGGCCTGATCTGGCTGAAGTAGGACTTCTGCTCTGGGTGTGCTACTTTGCCCTAGAGCTGAAAGGCACAACGTGCAGGCTTCTTTCCAAAGGGCGAGTTGGGCCCCACAGCATCTTGCTTCCAGCTCTTTGGGAAGCTAAGAAACAACTCGCTCTGCACAGTGCTCTTACAGCCTACCGGGAACATGTCTTGCAAAGGCCTGTGAAACGCAGTTTCTTTGCAGGCCTGATCTGGCTGAAGTAGGACTTCTGCTCTGGGTGTGCTACTTTGCCCAAGAGCTGAAAGGCACAACGTGCAGTCTTCTTTCCAAAGGGCGAGTTGGGCCCCACAGCATCTTGCTTCCAGCTCTTTGGGAAGCTAAGAAACAACTCGCTCTGCACAGTGCTCTTACAGCCTACCGGGAACATGTCTTCCAAAGGCCTGTGAAACGCAGTTCCTTTGCAGGCCTGATCTGGCTGAAGTAGGACTTCTGCTCTGGGTGTGCTACTTTGCCCTAGAGCTGAAAGGCACAACGTGCAGGCTTCTTTCCAAAGGGCGAGTTGGGCCCCACAGCATCTTGCTTCCAGCTCTTTGGGAAGCTAAGAAACAACTCGCTCTGCACACTGCTCTTACAGCCTAGTGGGAACATCTCTTCCAAAGGCCTGTGAAACGCAGTTTCTTTGCAGGCCTGATCTGGCTGAAGTAGGACTTCTGCTCTGGGTGTGCTACTTTGCCCTAGAGCTGAAAGGCACAACGTGCAGGCTTCTTTCCAAAGGGCGAGTTGGGCCCCACAGCATCTTGCTTCCAGCTCTTTGGGAAGCTAAGAAACAACTCGCTCTGCACAGTGCTCTTACAGCCTACCGGGAACATCTCTTCCAAAGGCCTGTGAAACGCAGTTTCTTTGCAGGCCTGATCTGGCTGAAGTAGGACTTCTGCTCTGGGTGTGCTACTTTGCCCTAGAGCTGAAAGGCACAACGTGCAGGCTTCTTTCCAAAGGGCGAGTTGGGCCCCACAGCATCTTGCTTCCAGCTCTTTGGGAAGCTAAGAAACAACTCGCTCTGCACAGTGCTCTTACAGCCTACCGGGAACATGTCTTCCAAAGGCCTGTGAAACGCAGTTTCTTTGCAGGCCTGATCTGGCTGAAGTAGGACTTCTGCTCTGGGTGTGCTACTTTGCCCTAGAGCTGAAAGGCACAACGTGCAGGCTTCTTTCCAAAGGGCGAGTTGGGCCCCACAGCATCTTGCTTCCAGCTCTTTGGGAAGCTAAGAAACAACTCGCTCTGCACAGTGCTCTTACAGCCTACCGGGAACATGTCTTCCAAAGGCCTGTGAAACGCAGTTTCTTTGCAGGCCTGATCTGGCTGAAGTAGGACTTCTGCTCTGGGTGTGCTACTTTGCCCTAGAGCTGAAAGGCACAACGTGCAGGCTTCTTTCCAAAGGGCGAGTTGGGCCCCACAGCATCTTGCTTCCAGCTCTTTGGGAAGCTAAGAAACAACTCGCTCTGCACAGTGCTCTTACAGCCTACGGGGAGCATCTCTTCCAAAGGCCTGTGAAACGCAGTTTCTTTGCAGGCCTGATCTGGCTGAAGTAGGACTTCTGCTCTGGTTGTGCTACTTTGCCCTAGAGCTGAAAGGCACAACGTGCAGGCTTCTTTCCAAAGGGCGAGTTGGGCCCCACAGCATCTTGCTTCCAGCTCTTTGGGAAGCTAAGAAACAACTCGCTCTGCACAGTGCTCTTACAGCCTACCGGGAACATCTCTTCCAAAGGCCTGTGAAACGCAGTTTCTTTGCAGGCCTGATCTGGCTGAAGTAGGACTTCTGCTCTGGGTGTGCTACTTTGCCCTAGAGCTGAAAGGCACAACGTGCAGGCTTCTTTCCTAAGGGCGAGTTGGGCCCCACAGCATCTTGCTTCCAGCTCTTTGGGAAGCTAAGAAAAAACTCGCTCTGCACAGTGCTCTTACAGCCTACCGGGAACATCTCTTCCAAAGGCCTGTGAAACGCAGTGTCTTTGCAGGCCTGATCTGGCTGAAGTAGGACTTCTGCTCTGGGCGTGCTACTTTGCCCTAGAGTGGAAAGGCACAACGTGCAGGCTTCTTTCCAAAGGGCGAGTTGGGCCCCACAGCATCTTGCTTCCAGCTCTTTGGGGAGCTAAGAAACAACTCGCTCTGCACACTGCTCTTACAGCCTAGTGGGAACATCTCTTCCAAAGGCATGTGAAACGCAGTTTCTTTGCAGGCCTGATCTGGCTGAAGTAGGACTTCTGCTCTGGGTGTGCTACTTTGCCCTAGAGCTGAAAGGCACAACGTGCAGGCTTCTTTCCAAAGGGCGAGTTGGGCCCCACAGCATCTTGCTTCCAGCTCTTTGGGAAGCTAAGAAACAACTCGCTCTGCACAGTGCTCTTACAGCCTAGTGGGAACATCTCTTCCAAAGGCCTGTGAAACGCAGTTTCTTTGCAGGCCTGATCTGGCTGAAGTAGGACTTCTGCTCTGGGTGTGCTACTTTGCCCTAGAGCTGAAAGGCACAACGTGCAGGCTTCTTTCCAAAGGGCGAGTTGGGCCCCACAGCATCTTGCTTCCAGCTCTTTGGGAAGCTAAGAAACAACTCGCTCTGCACAGTGCTCTTACAGCCTACTGGGAACATCTCTTCCAAAGGCCTGTGAAACGCAGTTTCTTTGCAGGCCTGATCTGGCTGAAGTAGGACTTCTGCTCTGGGTGTGCTACTTTGCCCTAGAGCTGAAAGGCACAACGTGCAGGCTTCTTTCCAAAGGGCGAGTTGGGCCCCACAGCATCTTGCTTCCAGCTCTTTGGGAAGCTAAGAAACAACTCGCTCTGCACAGTGCTCTTACAGCCTACCGGGAACATGTCTTCCAAAGGCCTGTGAAACGCAGTTCCTTTGCAGGCCTGATCTGGCTGAAGTAGGACTTCTGCTCTGAGTGTGCTACTTTGCCCTAGAGCTGAAAGGCACAACGTGCAGGCTTCTTTCCAAAGGGCGAGTTGGGCCCCACAGCATCTTGCTTCCAGCTCTTTGGGAAGCTAAGAAACAACTCGCTCTGCACACTGCTCTTACAGCGTAGTGGGAACATCTCTTCCAAAGGCCTGTGAAACGCAGTTTCTTTGCAGGCCTGATCTGGCTGAAGTAGGACTTCTGCTCTGGGTGTGCTACTTTGCCCTAGAGCTGAAAGGCACAACATGCAGGCTTCTTTCCAAAGGGCGAGTTGGGCCCCACAGCATCTTGCTTCCAGCTCTTTGGGAAGCTAAGAAACAACTCGCTCTGCACAGTGCTCTTACAGCCTACCGGGAACATGTCTTCCAAAGGCCTGTGAAACGCAGTTTCTTTGCAGGCCTGATCTGGCTGAAGTAGGACTTCTGCTCTGGGTGTGCTACTTTGCCCTAGAGCTGAAAGGCACAACGTGCAGGCTTCTTTCCAAAGGGCGAGTTGGGCCCCACAGCATCTTGCTTCCAGCTCTTTGGGAAGCTAAGAAACAACTCGCTCTGCACAGTGCTCTTACAGCCTACCGGGAACATCTCTTCCAAAGGCCTGTGAAACGCAGTTTCTTTGCAGGCCTGATCTGGCTGAAGTAGGACTTCTGCTCTGGGTGTGCTACTTTGCCCTAGAGCTGAAAGGCACAACGTGCAGGCTTCTTTCCAAAGGGCGAGTTGGGCCCCAAAGCATCTTGCTTCCAGCTCTTTGGGAAGCTAAGAAACAACTCGCTCTGCACAGTGCTCTTACAGCCTACCGGGAACATGTCTTGCAAAGGCCTGTGAAACGCACTTTCTTTGCAGGCCTGATCTGGCTGAAGTAGGACTTCTGCTCTGGGTGTGCTACTTTGCCCTAGAGCTGAAAGGCACAACGTGCAGGCTTCTTTCCAAAGGGCGAGTTGGGCCCCACAGCATCTTGCTTCCAGCTCTTTGGGAAGCTAAGAAACAACTCGCTCTGCACAGTGCTCTTACAGCCTACCGGGAACATCTTTTCCAAAGGCCAGTGAAACGCAGTTTCTTTGCATGCCTGATCTGGCTGAAGTAGGACTTCTGCTCTGGGTGTGCTACTTTGCCCTAGAGCTGAAAGGCACAACGTGCAGGCTTCTTTCCAAAGGGCGAGTTGGGCCCCACAGCATCTTGCTTCCAGCTCTTTGGGAAGCTAAGAAACAACTCGCTCTGCACAGTGCTCTTACAGCCTACCGGGAACATGTCTTCCAAAGGCCTGTGAAACGCAGTTTCTTTGCAGGCCTGATCTGGCTGAAGTAGGACTTCTGCTCTGGGTGTGCTACTTTGCCCTAGAGCTGAAAGGCACAACGTGCAGGCTTCTTTCCTAAGGGCGAGTTGGGCCCCACAGCATCTTGCTTCCAGCTCTTTGGGAAGCTAAGAAACAACTCGCTCTGCACAGTGCTCTTACAGCCTACCGGGAACATGTCTTCCAAAGGCCTGTGAAACGCAGTTCCTTTGCAGGCCTGATCTGGCTGAAGTAGGACTTCTGCTCTGGGTGTGCTACTTTGCCCTAGAGCTGAAAGGCACAACGTGCAGGCTTCTTTCCAAAGGGCGAGTTGGGCCCCACAGCATCTTGCTTCCAGCTCTTTGGGAAGCTAAGAAACAACTCGCTCTGCACACTGCTCTTACAGCCTAGTGGGAACATCTCTTCCAAAGGCCTGTGAAACGCAGTTTCTTTGCATGCCTGATCTGGCTGAAGTAGGACTTCTGCTCTGGGTGTGCTACTTTGCCCTAGAGCTGAAAGGCACAACGTGCAGGCTTCTTTCCAAAGGGCGAGTTGGGCCCCACAGCATCTTGCTTCCAGCTCTTTGGGAAGCTAAGAAACAACTCGCTCTGCACAGTGCTCTTACAGCCTACCGGGAACATGTCTTGCAAAGGCCTGTGAAACGCAGTTTCTTTGCAGGCCTGATCTGGCTGAAGTAGGACTTCTGCTCTGGGTGTGCTACTTTGCCCTAGAGCTGAAAGGCACAACGTGCAGGCTTCTTTCCAAAGGGCGAGTTGGGCCCCAAAGCATCTTGCTTCCAGCTCTTTGGGAAGCTAAGAAACAACTCGCTCTGCACAGTGCTCTTACAGCCTACCGGGAACATGTCTTGCAAAGGCCTGTGAAACGCACTTTCTTTGCAGGCCTGATCTGGCTGAAGTAGGACTTCTGCTCTGGGTGTGCTACTTTGCCCTAGAGCTGAAAGGCACAACGTGCAGGCTTCTTTCCAAAGGGCGAGTTGGGCCCCACAGCATCTTGCTTCCAGCTCTTTGGGAAGCTAAGAAACAACTCGCTCTGCACAGTGCTCTTACAGCCTACCGGGAACATCTTTTCCAAAGGCCAGTGAAACGCAGTTTCTTTGCATGCCTGATCTGGCTGAAGTAGGACTTCTGCTCTGGGTGTGCTACTTTGCCCTAGAGCTGAAAGGCACAACGTGCAGGCTTATTTCCAAAGGGCGAGTTGGGCCCCACAGCATCTTGCTTCCAGCTCTTTGGGAAGCTAAGAAACAACTCGCTCTGCACAGTGCTCTTACAGCCTACCGGGAACATCTCTTCCAAAGGCCTGTGAAACGCAGTTTCTTTGCAGGCCTGATCTGGCTGAAGTAGGACTTCTGCTCTGGGTGTGCTACTTTGCCCTAGAGCTGAAAGGCACAACGTGCAGGCTTCTTTCCAAAGGGCGAGTTGGGCCCCACAGCATCTTGCTTCCAGCTCTTTGGGAAGCTAAGAAACAACTCGCTCTGCACAGTGCTCTTACAGCCTACGGGGAGCATCTCTTCCAAAGGCCTGTGAAACGCAGTTTCTTTGCAGGCCTGATCTGGCTGAAGTAGGACTTCTGCTCTGGGTGTGCTACTTTGCCCTAGAGCTGAAAGGCACAACGTGCAGGCTTCTTTCCAAAGGGCGAGTTGGGCCCCACAGCATCTTGCTTCCAGCTCTTTGGGAAGCTAAGAAACAACTCGCTCTGCACAGTGCTCTTACAGCCTACCGGGAACATGTCTTCCAAAGGCCTGTGAAACGCAGTTTCTTTGCAGGCCTGATCTGGCTGAAGTAGGACTTCTGCTCTGGGTGTGCTACTTTGCCCTAGAGCTGAAAGGCACAACGTGCAGGCTTCTTTCCTAAGGGCGAGTTGGGCCCCACAGCATCTTGCTTCCAGCTCTTTGGGAAGCTAAGAAACAACTCGCTCTGCACAGTGCTCTTACAGCCTACCGGGAACATCTCTTCCAAAGGCCTGTGAAACGCAGTTTCTTTGCAGGCCTGATCTGGCTGAAGTAGGACTTCTGCTCTGGGTGTGCTACTTTGCCCTAGAGCTGAAAGGCACAACGTGCAGGCTTCTATCCAAAGGGTGAGTTGGGCCCCACAGCATCTTGCTTCCATCTCTTTGGGAAGCTAAGAAACAACTCGCTCTGCACAGTGCTCTTACAGCCTACTGGGAACATCTCTTCCAAAGGCCTGTGAAACGCAGTTTCTTTGCAGGCCTGATCTGGCTGAAGTAGGACTTCTGCTCTGGGTGTGCTACTTTGCCCTAGAGCTGAAAGGCACAACGTGCAGGCTTCTTTCCAAAGGGCGAGTTGGGCCCCACAGCATCTTGCTTCCAGCTCTTTAGGAAGCTAAGAAACAACTCGCTCTGCACAGTGCTCTTACAGCCTACCGGGAACATGTCTTCCAAAGGCCTGTGAAGCGCAGTTTCTTTGCAGGCCTGATCTGGCTGAAGTAGGACTTCTGCTCTGGGTGTGCTACTTTGCCCTAGAGCTGAAAGGCACAACGTGCAGGCTTCTTTCCAAAGGGCGAGTTGGGCCCCACAGCATCTTGCTTCCAGCTCTTTGGGAAGCTAAGAAACAACTCGCTCTGCACAGTGCTCTTACAGCCTAGTGGGAACATCTCTTCCAAAGGCCTGTGAAACGCAGTTTCTTTGCAGGCCTGATCTGGCTGAAGTAGGAGTTCTGCTCTGGGTGTGCTACTTTGCCCTAGAGCTGAAAGGCACAACGTGCAGGCTTCTTTCCAAAGGGCGAGTTGGGCCCCACAGCATCTTGCTTCCAGCTCTTTGGGAAGCTAAGAAACAACTCGCTCTGCACAGTGCTCTTACAGCCTACCGGGAACATCTTTTCCAAAGGCCAGTGAAACGCAGTTTCTTTGCAGGCCTGATCTGGCTGAAGTAGGACTTCTGCTCTGGGTGTGCTACTTTGCCCTAGAGCTGAAAGGCCACAACGTGCAGGCTTCTTTCCAAAGGGCGAGTTGGGCCCCACAGCATCTTGCTTCCAGCTCTTTGGGAGGCTAAGAAACAACTCGCTCTGCACAGTGCTCTTACAGCCTACCGGGAACATGTCTTGCAAAGGCCTGTGAAACGCAGTTTCTTTGCAGGCCTGATCTGGTTGAAGTAGGACTTCTGCTCTGGGTGTGCTACTTTGCCCTAGAACTGAAAGGCACAACGTGCAGGCTTCTTTCCAAAGGGCGAGTTGGGCCCCACAGCATCTTGCTTCCAGCTCTTTGGGAAGCTAAGAAACAACTCGCTCTGCACAGTGCTCTTACAGCCTACCGGGAACATGTCTTCCAAAGGCCTGTGAAATGCAGTTCTTTGCAGGCCTGATCTGGCTGAAGTAGGACTTCTGCTCTGGGTGTGCTACTTTGCCCTAGAGCTGAAAGGCACAACGTGCAGGCTTCTTTCCAAAGGGCGAGTTGGGCCCCACAGCATCTTGCTTCCAGCTCTTTGGGAAGCTAAGAAACAACTCGCTCTGCACAGTGCTCTTACAGCCTACCGGGAACATCTCTTCCAAAGGCCTGTGAAACGCAGTTTCTTTGCAGGCCTGATCTGGCTGAAGTAGGACTTCTGCTCTGGGTGTGCTACTTTGCCCTAGAGCTGAAAGGCACAACGTGCAGGCTTCTTTCCAAAGGGCGAGTTGGGCCCCACAGCATCTTGCTTCCAGCTCTTTGGGAAGCTAAGAAACAACTCGCTCTGCACAGTGCTCTTACAGCCTACCGGGAACATCTCTTCCAAAGGCCTGTGAAACGCAGTTTCTTTGCAGGCCTGATCTGGCTGAAGTAGGACTTCTGCTCTGGGTGTGCTACTTTGCCCTAGAGCTGAAAGGCACAACGTGCAGGCTTCTTTCCAAAGGGCGAGTTGGGCCCCACAGCATCTTGCTTCCAGCTCTTTGGGAAGCTAAGAAACAACTCGCTC
Organism: Equus caballus; assembly: GCF_041296265.1. Lineage (NCBI taxonomy): Eukaryota > Metazoa > Chordata > Mammalia > Perissodactyla > Equidae > Equus > Equus caballus. The sequence continues at coordinate 27,663,919 of NC_091687.1, forward strand.
TGCACAGTGCTCTTACAGCCTACCGGGAACATGTCTTCCAAAGGCCTGTGAAACGCAGTTCCTTTGCAGGCCTGATCTGGCTGAAGTAGGACTTCTGCTCTGGGTGTGCTACTTTGCCCTAGAGCTGAAAGGCACAACGTGCAGGCTTCTTTCCAAAGGGCGAGTTGGGCCCCACAGCATCTTGCTTCCAGCTCTTTGGGAAGCTAAGAAACAACTCGCTCTGCACAGTGCTCTTACAGCCTACCGGGAACATGTCTTGCAAAGGCCTGTGAAACGCAGTTTCTTTGCAGGCCTGATCTGGCTGAAGTAGGACTTCTGCTCTGGGTGTGCTACTTTGCCCTAGAGCTGAAAGGCACAACGTGCAGTCTTCTTTCCAAAGGGCGAGTTGGGCCGCACAGCATCTTGCTTCCAGCTCTTTGGGAAGCTAAGAAACAACTCGCTCTGCACAGTGCTCTTACAGCCTACCGGGAACATGTCTTGCAAAGGCCTGTGAAACGCAGTTTCTTTGCAGGCCTGATCTGGCTGAAGTAGGACTTCTGCTCTGGGTGTGCTACTTTGCCCTAGAGCTGAAAGGCACAACGTGCAGGCTTCTTTCCAAAGGGCGAGTTGGGCCCCACAGCATCTTGCTTCCAGCTCTTTGGGAAGCTAAGAAACAACTCGCTCTGCACAGTGCTCTTACAGCCTACCGGGAACATGTCTTCCAAAGGCCTGTGAAACGCAGTTTCTTTGCAGGCCTGATCTGGCTGAAGTAGGACTTCTGCTCTGGGTGTGCTACTTTGCCCTAGAGCTGAAAGGCACAACGTGCAGGCTTCTTTCCAAAGGTCGAGTTGGGCCCCACAGCATCTTGCTTCCAGCTCTTTGGGAAGCTAAGAAACAACTCGCTCTGCACAGTGCTCTTACAGCCTACCGGGAACATGTCTTCCAAAGGCCTGTGAAACGCAGTTTCTTTGCAGGCCTGATCTGGCTGAAGTAGGACTTCTGCTCTGGGTGTGCTACTTTGCCCTAGAGCTGAAAGGCACAACGTGCAGGCTTCTTTCCTAAGGGCGAGTTGGGCCCCACAGCATCTTGCTTCCAGCTCTTTGGGAAGCTAAGAAACAACTCGCTCTGCACAGTGCTCTTACAGCCTACCGGGAACATCTCTTCCAAAGGCCTGTGAAACGCAGTTTCTTTGCAGGCCTGATCTGGCTGAAGTAGGACTTCTGCTCTGGGTGTGCTACTTTGCCCTAGAGCTGAAAGGCACAACGTGCAGGCTTCTTTCCAAAGGGCGAGTTGGGCCCCACAGCATCTTGCTTCCAGCTCTTTGGGAAGCTAAGAAACAACTCGCTCTGCACAGTGCTCTTACAGCCTACTGGGAACATCTCTTCCAAAGGCCTGTGAAACGCAGTTTCTTTGCAGGCCTGATCTGGCTGAAGTAGGACTTCTGCTCTGGGTGTGCTACTTTGCCCTAGAGCTGAAAGGCACAACGTGCAGGCTTCTTTCCAAAGGTCGAGTTGGGCCCCACAGCATCTTGCTTCCAGCTCTTTGGGAAGCTAAGAAACAACTCGCTCTGCACAGTGCTCTTACAGCCTACGGGGAGCATCTCTTCCAAAGGCCTGTGAAACGCAGTTCCTTTGCAGGCCTGATCTGGCTGAAGTAGGACTTCTGCTCTGGGTGTGCTACTTTGCCCTAGAGCTGAAAGGCACAACGTGCAGGCTTCTTTCCAAAGGGCGAGTTGGGCCCCACAGCATCTTGCTTCCAGCTCTTTGGGAAGCTAAGAAACAACTCGCTCTGCACAGTGCTCTTACAGCCTACCGGGAACATGTCTTGCAAAGGCCTGTGAAACGCAGTTTCTTTGCAGGCCTGATCTGGCTGAAGTAGGACTTCTGCTCTGGGTGTGCTACTTTGCCCTAGAGCTGAAAGGCACAACGTGCAGTCTTCTTTCCAAAGGGCGAGTTGGGCCCCACAGCATCTTGCTTCCAGCTCTTTGGGAAGCTAAGAAACAACTCGCTCTGCACAGTGCTCTTACAGCCTACCGGGAACATGTCTTCCAAAGGCCTGTGAAACGCAGTTCCTTTGCAGGCCTGATCTGGCTGAAGTAGGACTTCTGCTCTGGGTGTGCTACTTTGCCCTAGAGCTGAAAGGCACAACGTGCAGGCTTCTTTCCAAAGGGCGAGTTGGGCCCCACAGCATCTTGCTTCCAGCTCTTTGGGAAGCTAAGAAACAACTCGCTCTGCACACTGCTCTTACAGCCTAGTGGGAACATCTCTTCCAAAGGCCTGTGAAACGCAGTTTCTTTGCAGGCCTGATCTGGCTGAAGTAGGACTTCTGCTCTGGGTGTGCTACTTTGCCCTAGAGCTGAAAGGCACAACGTGCAGGCTTCTTTCCAAAGGGCGAGTTGGGCCCCACAGCATCTTGCTTCCAGCTCTTTGGGAAGCTAAGAAACAACTCGCTCTGCACAGTGCTCTTACAGCCTACCGGGAACATGTCTTGCAAAGGCCTGTGAAACGCAGTTTCTTTGCAGGCCTGATCTGGCTGAAGTAGGACTTCTGCTCTGGGTGTGCTACTTTGCCCTAGAGCTGAAAGGCACAACGTGCAGGCTTCTTTCCAAAGGGCGAGTTGGGCCCCACAGCATCTTGCTTCCAGCTCTTTGGGAAGCTAAGAAACAACTCGCTCTGCACAGTGCTCTTACAGCCTACCGGGAACATGTCTTCCAAAGGCCTGTGAAACGCAGTTTCTTTGCAGGCCTGATCTGGCTGAAGTAGGACTTCTGCTCTGGGTGTGCTACTTTGCCCTAGAGCTGAAAGGCACAACGTGCAGGCTTCTTTCCAAAGGTCGAGTTGGGCCCCACAGCATCTTGCTTCCAGCTCTTTGGGAAGCTAAGAAACAACTCGCTCTGCACAGTGCTCTTACAGCCTACCGGGAACATGTCTTCCAAAGGCCTGTGAAACGCAGTTTCTTTGCAGGCCTGATCTGGCTGAAGTAGGACTTCTGCTCTGGGTGTGCTACTTTGCCCTAGAGCTGAAAGGCACAACGTGCAGGCTTCTTTCCTAAGGGCGAGTTGGGCCCCACAGCATCTTGCTTCCAGCTCTTTGGGAAGCTAAGAAACAACTCGCTCTGCACAGTGCTCTTACAGCCTACCGGGAACATGTCTTCCAAAGGCCTGTGAAACGCAGTTTCTTTGCAGGCCTGATCTGGCTGAAGTAGGACTTCTGCTCTGGGTGTGCTACTTTGCCCTAGAGCTGAAAGGCACAACGTGCAGGCTTCTTTCCTAAGGGCGAGTTGGGCCCCACAGCATCTTGCTTCCAGCTCTTTGGGAAGCTAAGAAACAACTCGCTCTGCACAGTGCTCTTACAGCCTACCGGGAACATCTCTTCCAAAGGCCTGTGAAACGCAGTTTCTTTGCAGGCCTGATCTGGCTGAAGTAGGACTTCTGCTCTGGGTGTGCTACTTTGCCCTAGAGCTGAAAGGCACAACGTGCAGGCTTCTTTCCAAAGGGCGAGTTGGGCCCCACAGCATCTTGCTTCCAGCTCTTTGGGAAGCTAAGAAACAACTCGCTCTGCACAGTGCTCTTACAGCCTACTGGGAACATCTCTTCCAAAGGCCTGTGAAACGCAGTTTCTTTGCAGGCCTGATCTGGCTGAAGTAGGACTTCTGCTCTGGGTGTGCTACTTTGCCCTAGAGCTGAAAGGCACAACGTGCAGGCTTCTTTCCAAAGGGCGAGTTGGGCCCCACAGCATCTTGCTTCCAGCTCTTTGGGAAGCTAAGAAACAACTCGCTCTGCACAGTGCTCTTACAGCCTACGGGGAGCATCTCTTCCAAAGGCCTGTGAAACGCAGTTCCTTTGCAGGCCTGATCTGGCTGAAGTAGGACTTCTGCTCTGGGTGTGCTACTTTGCCCTAGAGCTGAAAGGCACAACGTGCAGGCTTCTTTCCAAAGGGCGAGTTGGGCCCCACAGCATCTTGCTTCCAGCTCTTTGGGAAGCTAAGAAACAACTCGCTCTGCACAGTGCTCTTACAGCCTACCGGGAACATGTCTTGCAAAGGCCTGTGAAACGCAGTTTCTTTGCAGGCCTGATCTGGCTGAAGTAGGACTTCTGCTCTGGGTGTGCTACTTTGCCCTAGAGCTGAAAGGCACAACGTGCAGTCTTCTTTCCAAAGGGCGAGTTGGGCCCCACAGCATCTTGCTTCCAGCTCTTTGGGAAGCTAAGAAACAACTCGCTCTGCACAGTGCTCTTACAGCCTACCGGGAACATGTCTTCCAAAGGCCTGTGAAACGCAGTTCCTTTGCAGGCCTGATCTGGCTGAAGTAGGACTTCTGCTCTGGGTGTGCTACTTTGCCCTAGAGCTGAAAGGCACAACGTGCAGGCTTCTTTCCTAAGGGCGAGTTGGGCCCCACAGCATCTTGCTTCCAGCTCTTTGGGAAGCTAAGAAACAACTCGCTCTGCACACTGCTCTTACAGCCTAGTGGGAACATCTCTTCCAAAGGCCTGTGAAACGCAGTTTCTTTGCAGGCCTGATCTGGCTGAAGTAGGACTTCTGCTCTGGGTGTGCTACTTTGCCCTAGAGCTGAAAGGCACAACGTGCAGGCTTCTTTCCAAAGGGCGAGTTGGGCCCCACAGCATCTTGCTTCCAGCTCTTTGGGAAGCTAAGAAACAACTCGCTCTGCACAGTGCTCTTACAGCCTACCGGGAACATCTCTTCCAAAGGCCAGTGAAACGCAGTTTCTTTGCAGGCCTGATCTGGCTGAAGTAGGACTTCTGCTCTGGGTGTGCTACTTTGCCCTAGAGCTGAAAGGCACAACGTGCAGGCTTCTTTCCAAAGGGCGAATTGGGCCCCACAGCATCTTGCTTCCAGCTCTTTGGGAAGCTAAGAAACAACTCGCTCTGCACAGTGCTCTTACAGCCTACGGGGAGCATCTCTTCCAAAGGCCTGTGAAACGCAGTTTCTTTGCAGGCCTGATCTGGCTGAAGTAGGACTTCTGCTCTGGGTGTGGTACTTTGCCCTAGAGCTGAAAGGCACAACGTGCAGGCTTCTTTCCAAAGGGCGAGTTGGGCCCCACAGCATCTTGCTTCCAGCTCTTTGGGAAGCTAAGAAACAACTCGCTCTGCACACTGCTCGTACAGCCTAGTGGGAACATCTCTTCCAAAGGCATGTGAAACGCAGTTTCTTTGCAGGCCTGATCTGGCTGAAGTAGGACTTCTGCTCTGGGTGTGCTACTTTGCCCTAGAGCTGAAAGGCACAACGTGCAGGCTTCTTTCCAAAGGGCGAGTTGGGCCCCACAGCATCTTGCTTCCAGCTCTTTGGGAAGCTAAGAAACAACTCGCTCTGCACACTGCTCTTACAGCGTAGTGGGAACATCTCTTCCAAAGGCCTGTGAAACGCAGTTTCTTTGCAGGCCTGATCTGGCTGAAGTAGGACTTCTGCTCTGGGTGTGCTACTTTGCCCTAGAGCTGAAAGGCACAACGTGCAGGCTTCTTTCCAAAGGGCGAGTTGGGCCCCACAGCATCTTGCTTCCATCTCTTTGGGAAGCTAAGAAACAACTCGCTCTGCACAGTGCTCTTACAGCCTACCGGGAACATGTCTTCCAAAGGCCTGTGAAACGCAGTTTCTTTGCAGGCCTGATCTGGCTGAAGTAGGACTTCTGCTCTGGGTGTGCTACTTTGCCCTAGAGCTGAAAGGCACAACGTGCAGGCTTCTTTCCAAAGGGCGAGTTGGGCCCCACAGCATCTTGCTTCCAGCTCTTTGGGAAGCTAAGAAACAACTCGCTCTGCACAGTGCTCTTACAGCCTACCGGGAACATCTCTTCCAAAGGCCTGTGAAACGCAGTTTCTTTGCAGGCCTGATCTGGCTGAAGTAGGACTTCTGCTCTGGGTGTGCTACTTTGCCCTAGAGCTGAAAGGCACAACGTGCAGGCTTCTTTCCAAAGGGCGAGTTGGGCCCCAAAGCATCTTGCTTCCAGCTCTTTGGGAAGCTAAGAAACAACTCGCTCTGCACAGTGCTCTTACAGCCTACCGGGAACATGTCTTGCAAAGGCCTGTGAAACGCACTTTCTTTGCAGGCCTGATCTGGCTGAAGTAGGACTTCTGCTCTGGGTGTGCTACTTTGCCCTAGAGCTGAAAGGCACAACGTGCAGGCTTCTTTCCAAAGGGCGAGTTGGGCCCCACAGCATCTTGCTTCCAGCTCTTTGGGAAGCTAAGAAACAACTCGCTCTGCACAGTGCTCTTACAGCCTACCGGGAACATCTCTTCCAAAGGCCTGTGAAACGCAGTTTCTTTGCAGGCCTGATCTGGCTGAAGTAGGACTTCTGCTCTGGGTGTGCTACTTTGCCCTAGAGCTGAAAGGCACAACGTGCAGGCTTCTTTCCAAAGGGCGAGTTGGGCCCCACAGCATCTTGCTTCCAGCTCTTTGGGAAGCTAAGAAACAACTCGCTCTGCACAGTGCTCTTACAGCCTACGGGGAGCATCTCTTCCAAAGGCCTGTGAAACGCAGTTTCTTTGCAGGCCTGATCTGGCTGAAGTAGGACTTCTGCTCTGGGTGTGCTACTTTGCCCTAGAGCTGAAAGGCACAACGTGCAGGCTTCTTTCCAAAGGGCGAGTTGGGCCCCACAGCATCTTGCTTCCAGCTCTTTGGGAAGCTAAGAAACAACTCGCTCTGCACAGTGCTCTTACAGCCTACCGGGAACATCTCTTCCAAAGGCCTGTGAAACGCAGTTTCTTTGTAGGCCTGATCTGGCTGAAGTAGGACTTCTGCTCTGGGTGTGCTACTTTGCCCTAGAGCTGAAAGGCACAACGTGCAGGCTTCTTTCCAAAGGGCGAGTTGGGCCCCACAGCATCTTGCTTCCAGCTCTTTGGGAAGCTAAGAAACAACTCGCTCTGCACAGTGCTCTTACAGCCTACCGGGAACATGTCTTCCAAAGGCCTGTGAAACGCAGTTTCTTTGCAGGCCTGATCTGGCTGAAGTAGGACTTCTGCTCTGGGTGTGCTACTTTGCCCTAGAGCTGAAAGGCACAACGTGCAGGCTTCTTTCCAAAGGGCGAGTTGGGCCCCACAGCATCTTGCTTCCAGCTCTTTGGGAAGCTAAGAAACAACTCGCTCTGCACAGTGCTCTTACAGCCTACCGGGAACATGTCTTCCAAAGGCCTGTGAAACGCAGTTCCTTTGCAGGCCTGATCTGGCTGAAGTAGGACTTCTGCTCTGGGTGTGCTACTTTGCCCTAGAGCTGAAAGGCACAACGTGCAGGCTTCTTTCCAAAGGGCGAGTTGGGCCCCACAGCATCTTGCTTCCAGCTCTTTGGGAAGCTAAGAAACAACTCGCTCTGCACAGTGCTCTTACAGCCTACCGGGAACATGTCTTGCAAAGGCCTGTGAAACGCAGTTTCTTTGCAGGCCTGATCTGGCTGAAGTAGGACTTCTGCTCTGGGTGTGCTACTTTGCCCTAGAGCTGAAAGGCACAACGTGCAGTCTTCTTTCCAAAGGGCGAGTTGGGCCCCACAGCATCTTGCTTCCAGCTCTTTGGGAAGCTAAGAAACAACTCGCTCTGCACAGTGCTCTTACAGCCTACCGGGAACATGTCTTGCAAAGGCCTGTGAAACGCAGTTTCTTTGCAGGCCTGATCTGGCTGAAGTAGGACTTCTGCTCTGGGTGTGCTACTTTGCCCTAGAGCTGAAAGGCACAACGTGCAGGCTTCTTTCCAAAGGGCGAGTTGGGCCCCACAGCATCTTGCTTCCAGCTCTTTGGGAAGCTAAGAAACAACTCGCTCTGCACAGTGCTCTTACAGCCTAGTGGGAACATCTCTTCCAAAGGCCTGTGAAACGCAGTTTCTTTGCAGGCCTGATCTGGCTGAAGTAGGACTTCTGCTCTGGGTGTGCTACTTTGCCCTAGAGCTGAAAGGCACAACGTGCAGGCTTCTTTCCAAAGGTCGAGTTGGGCCCCACAGCATCTTGCTTCCAGCTCTTTGGGAAGCTAAGAAACAACTCGCTCTGCACAGTGCTCTTACAGCCTACCGGGAACATGTCTTCCAAAGGCCTGTGAAACGCAGTTTCTTTGCAGGCCTGATCTGGCTGAAGTAGGACTTCTGCTCTGGGTGTGCTACTTTGCCCTAGAGCTGAAAGGCACCACGTGCAGGCTTCTTTCCTAAGGGCGAGTTGGGCCCCACAGCATCTTGCTTCCAGCTCTTTGGGAAGCTAAGAAACAACTCGCTCTGCACAGTGCTCTTACAGCCTACCGGGAACATCTCTTCCAAAGGCCTGTGAAACGCAGTTTCTTTGCAGGCCTGATCTGGCTGAAGTAGGACTTCTGCTCTGGGTGTGCTACTTTGCCCTAGAGCTGAAAGGCACAACGTGCAGGCTTCTTTCCAAAGGGCGAGTTGGGCCCCACAGCATCTTGCTTCCAGCTCTTTGGGAAGCTAAGAAACAACTCGCTCTGCACAGTGCTCTTACAGCCTACGGGGAGCATCTCTTCCAAAGGCCTGTGAAACGCAGTTCCTTTGCAGGCCTGATCTGGCTGAAGTAGGACTTCTGCTCTGGGTGTGCTACTTTGCCCTAGAGCTGAAAGGCACAACGTGCAGGCTTCTTTCCAAAGGGCGAGTTGGGCCCCACAGCATCTTGCTTCCAGCTCTTTGGGAAGCTAAGAAACAACTCGCTCTGCACAGTGCTCTTACAGCCTACCGGGAACATGTCTTGCAAAGGCCTGTGAAACGCAGTTTCTTTGCAGGCCTGATCTGGCTGAAGTAGGACTTCTGCTCTGGGTGTGCTACTTTGCCCTAGAGCTGAAAGGCACAACGTGCAGTCTTCTTTCCAAAGGGCGAGTTGGGCCCCACAGCATCTTGCTTCCAGCTCTTTGGGAAGCTAAGAAACAACTCGCTCTGCACAGTGCTCTTACAGCCTACCGGGAACATGTCTTCCAAAGGCCTGTGAAACGCAGTTCCTTTGCAGGCCTGATCTGGCTGAAGTAGGACTTCTGCTCTGGGTGTGCTACTTTGCCCTAGAGCTGAAAGGCCACAACGTGCAGGCTTCTTTCCAAAGGGCGAGTTGGGCCCCACAGCATCTTGCTTCCAGCTCTTTGGGAGGCTAAGAAACAACTCGCTCTGCACAGTGCTCTTACAGCCTACCGGGAACATGTCTTGCAAAGGCCTGTGAAACGCAGTTTCTTTGCAGGCCTGATCTGGTTGAAGTAGGACTTCTGCTCTGGGTGTGCTACTTTGCCCTAGAACTGAAAGGCACAACGTGCAGGCTTCTTTCCAAAGGGCGAGTTGGGCCCCACAGCATCTTGCTTCCAGCTCTTTGGGAAGCTAAGAAACAACTCGCTCTGCACAGTGCTCTTACAGCCTACCGGGAACATGTCTTCCAAAGGCCTGTGAAATGCAGTTCTTTGCAGGCCTGATCTGGCTGAAGTAGGACTTCTGCTCTGGGTGTGCTACTTTGCCCTAGAGCTGAAAGGCACAACGTGCAGGCTTCTTTCCAAAGGGCGAGTTGGGCCCCACAGCATCTTGCTTCCAGCTCTTTGGGAAGCTAAGAAACAACTCGCTCTGCACAGTGCTCTTACAGCCTACCGGGAACATGTCTTGCAAAGGCCTGTGAAACGCAGTTTCTTTGCAGGCCTGATCTGGCTGAAGTAGGACTTCTGCTCTGGGTGTGCTACTTTGCCCTAGAGCTGAAAGGCACAACGTGCAGGCTTCTTTCCAAAGGGCGAGTTGGGCCCCACAGCATCTTGCTTCCAGCTCTTTGGGAAGCTAAGAAACAACTCGCTCTGCACAGTGCTCTTACAGCCTACCGGGAACATGTCTTGCAAAGGCCTGTGAAACGCAGTTTCTTTGCAGGCCTGATCTGGCTGAAGTAGGACTTCTGCTCTGGGTGTGCTACTTTGCCCTAGAGCTGAAAGGCACAACGTGCAGGCTTCTTTCCAAAGGGCGAGTTGGGCCCCACAGCATCTTGCTTCCAGCTCTTTGGGAAGCTAAGAAACAACTCGCTCTGCACAGTGCTCTTACAGCCTACCGGGAACATGTCTTGCAAAGGCCTGTGAAACGCAGTTTCTTTGCAGGCCTGATCTGGCTGAAGTAGGACTTCTGCTCTGGGTGTGCTACTTTGCCCTAGAGCTGAAAGGCACAACGTGCAGGCTTCTTTCCAAAGGTCGAGTTGGGCCCCACAGCATCTTGCTTCCAGCTCTTTGGGAAGCTAAGAAACAACTCGCTCTGCACAGTGCTCTTACAGCCTAGCGGGAACATGTCTTCCAAAGGCCTGTGAAACGCAGTTTCTTTGCAGGCCTGATCTGGCTGAAGTAGGACTTCTGCTCTGGGTGTGCTACTTTGCCCTAGAGCTGAAAGGCACAACGTGCAGGCTTCTTTCCAAAGGGCGAGTTGGGCCCCACAGCATCTTGCTTCCAGCTCTTTGGGAAGCTAAGAAACAACTCGCTCTGCACAGTGCTCTTACAGCCTACCGGGAACATCTCTTCCAAAGGCCTGTGAAACGCAGTTTCTTTGCAGGCCTGATCTGGCTGAAGTAGGACTTCTGCTCTGGGTGTGCTACTTTGCCCTAGAGCTGAAAGGCACAACGTGCAGGCTTCTTTCCAAAGGGCGAGTTGGGCCCCACAGCATCTTGCTTCCAGCTCTTTGGGAAGCTAAGAAACAACTCGCTCTGCACAGTGCTCTTACAGCCTACCGGGAACATCTCTTCCAAAGGCCTGTGAAACGCAGTTTCTTTGCAGGCCTGATCTGGCTGAAGTAGGACTTCTGCTCTGGGTGTGCTACTTTGCCCTAGAGCTGAAAGGCACAACGTGCAGGCTTCTTTCCAAAGGGCGAGTTGGGCCCCACAGCATCTTGCTTCCAGCTCTTTGGGAAGCTAAGAAACAACTCGCTCTGCACAGTGCTCTTACAGCCTACCGGGAACATGTCTTCCAAAGGCCTGTGAAACGCAGTTTCTTTGCAGGCCTGATCTGGCTGAAGTAGGACTTCTGCTCTGGGTGTGCTACTTTGCCCTAGAGCTGAAAGGCACAACGTGCAGGCTTCTTTCCAAAGGGCGAGTTGGGCCCCACAGCATCTTGCTTCCAGCTCTTTGGGAAGCTAAGAAACAACTCGCTCTGCACAGTGCTCTTACAGCCTACCGGGAACATGTCTTCCAAAGGCCTGTGAAACGCAGTTTCTTTGCAGGCCTGATCTGGCTGAAGTAGGACTTCTGCTCTGGGTGTGCTACTTTGCCCTAGAGCTGAAAGGCACAACGTGCAGGCTTCTTGCCAAAGGGCGAGTTGGGCCCCACAGCATCTTGCTTCCAGCTCTTTGGGAAGCTAAGAAACAACTCGCTCTGCACAGTGCTCTTACAGCCTAGTGGGAACATCTCTTCCAAAGGCCTGTGAAACGCAGTTTCTTTGCAGGCCTGATCTGGCTGAAGTAGGACTTCTGCTCTGGTTGTGCTACTTTGCCCTAGAGCTGAAAGGCACAACGTGCAGGCTTCTTTCCAAAGGGCGAGTTGGGCCCCACAGCATCTTGCTTCCAGCTCTTTGGGAAGCTAAGAAACAACTCGCTCTGCACAGTGCTCTTACAGCCTACCGGGAACATCTCTTCCAAAGGCCTGTGAAACGCAGTTTCTTTGCAGGCCTGATCTGGCTGAAGTAGGACTTCTGCTCTGGGTGTGCTACTTTGCCCTAGAGCTGAAAGGCACAACGTGCAGGCTTCTTTCCTAAGGGCGAGTTGGGCCCCACAGCATCTTGCTTCCAGCTCTTTGGGAAGCTAAGAAAAAACTCGCTCTGCACAGTGCTCTTACAGCCTACCGGGAACATCTCTTCCAAAGGCCTGTGAAACGCAGTTTCTTTGCAGGCCTGATCTGGCTGAAGTAGGACTTCTGCTCTGGGCGTGCTACTTTGCCCTAGAGTGGAAAGGCACAACGTGCAGGCTTCTTTCCAAAGGGCGAGTTGGGCCCCACAGCATCTTGCTTCCAGCTCTTTGGGAAGCTAAGAAACAACTCGCTCTGCACACTGCTCTTACAGCCTAGTGGGAACATCTCTTCCAAAGGCATGTGAAACGCAGTTTCTTTGCAGGCCTGATCTGGCTGAAGTAGGACTTCTGCTCTGGGTGTGCTACTTTGCCCTAGAGCTGAAAGGCACAACGTGCAGGCTTCTTTCCAAAGGGCGAGTTGGGCCCCACAGCATCTTGCTTCCAGCTCTTTGGGAAGCTAAGAAACAACTCGCTCTGCACAGTGCTCTTACAGCCTAGTGGGAACATCTCTTCCAAAGGCCTGTGAAACGCAGTTTCTTTGCAGGCCTGATCTGGCTGAAGTAGGACTTCTGCTCTGGGTGTGCTACTTTGCCCTAGAGCTGAAAGGCACAACGTGCAGGCTTCTTTCCAAAGGGCGAGTTGGGCCCCACAGCATCTTGCTTCCAGCTCTTTGGGAAGCTAAGGAACAACTCGCTCTGCACAGTGCTCTTACAGCCTACTGGGAACATCTCTTCCAAAGGCCTGTGAAACGCAGTTTCTTTGCAGGCCTGATCTGGCTGAAGTAGGACTTCTGCTCTGGGTGTGCTACTTTGCCCTAGAGCTGAAAGGCACAACGTGCAGGCTTCTTTCCAAAGGGCGAGTTGGGCCCCACAGCATCTTGCTTCCAGCTCTTTGGGAAGCTAAGAAACAACTCGCTCTGCACAGTGCTCTTACAGCCTACCGGGAACATGTCTTCCAAAGGCCTGTGAAACGCAGTTCCTTTGCAGGCCTGATCTGGCTGAAGTAGGACTTCTGCTCTGAGTGTGCTACTTTGCCCTAGAGCTGAAAGGCACAACGTGCAGGCTTCTTTCCAAAGGGCGAGTTGGGCCCCACAGCATCTTGCTTCCAGCTCTTTGGGAAGCTAAGAAACAACTCGCTCTGCACACTGCTCTTACAGCGTAGTGGGAACATCTCTTCCAAAGGCCTGTGAAACGCAGTTTCTTTGCAGGCCTGATCTGGCTGAAGTAGGACTTCTGCTCTGGGTGTGCTACTTTGCCCTAGAGCTGAAAGGCACAACATGCAGGCTTCTTTCCAAAGGGCGAGTTGGGCCCCACAGCATCTTGCTTCCAGCTCTTTGGGAAGCTAAGAAACAACTCGCTCTGCACAGTGCTCTTACAGCCTACCGGGAACATGTCTTCCAAAGGCCTGTGAAACGCAGTTTCTTTGCAGGCCTGATCTGGCTGAAGTAGGACTTCTGCTCTGGGTGTGCTACTTTGCCCTAGAGCTGAAAGGCACAACGTGCAGGCTTCTTTCCAAAGGGCGAGTTGGGCCCCACAGCATCTTGCTTCCAGCTCTTTGGGAAGCTAAGAAACAACTCGCTCTGCACAGTGCTCTTACAGCCTACCGGGAACATCTCTTCCAAAGGCCTGTGAAACGCAGTTTCTTTGCAGGCCTGATCTGGCTGAAGTAGGACTTCTGCTCTGGGTGTGCTACTTTGCCCTAGAGCTGAAAGGCACAACGTGCAGGCTTCTTTCCAAAGGGCGAGTTGGGCCCCAAAGCATCTTGCTTCCAGCTCTTTGGGAAGCTAAGAAACAACTCGCTCTGCACAGTGCTCTTACAGCCTACCGGGAACATGTCTTGCAAAGGCCTGTGAAACGCACTTTCTTTGCAGGCCTGATCTGGCTGAAGTAGGACTTCTGCTCTGGGTGTGCTACTTTGCCCTAGAGCTGAAAGGCACAACGTGCAGGCTTCTTTCCAAAGGGCGAGTTGGGCCCCACAGCATCTTGCTTCCAGCTCTTTGGGAAGCTAAGAAACAACTCGCTCTGCACAGTGCTCTTACAGCCTACCGGGAACATCTTTTCCAAAGGCCAGTGAAACGCAGTTTCTTTGCATGCCTGATCTGGCTGAAGTAGGACTTCTGCTCTGGGTGTGCTACTTTGCCCTAGAGCTGAAAGGCACAACGTGCAGGCTTATTTCCAAAGGGCGAGTTGGGCCCCACAGCATCTTGCTTCCAGCTCTTTGGGAAGCTAAGAAACAACTCGCTCTGCACAGTGCTCTTACAGCCTACCGGGAACATGTCTTCCAAAGGCCTGTGAAACGCAGTTTCTTTGCAGGCCTGATCTGGCTGAAGTAGGACTTCTGCTCTGGGTGTGCTACTTTGCCCTAGAGCTGAAAGGCACAACGTGCAGGCTTCTTTCCTAAGGGCGAGTTGGGCCCCACAGCATCTTGCTTCCAGCTCTTTGGGAAGCTAAGAAACAACTCGCTCTGCACAGTGCTCTTACAGCCTACCGGGAACATCTCTTCCAAAGGCCTGTGAAACGCAGTTTCTTTGAAGGCCTGATCTGGCTGAAGTAGGACTTCTGCTCTGGGTGTGCTACTTTGCCCTAGAGCTGAAAGGCACAACGTGCAGTCTTCTTTCCAAAGGGCGAGTTGGGCCCCACAGCATCTTGCTTCCAGCTCTTTGGGAAGCTAAGAAACAACTCGCTCTGCACAGTGCTCTTACAGCCTACCGGGAACATGTCTTCCAAAGGCCTGTGAAACGCAGTTCCTTTGCAGGCCTGATCTGGCTGAAGTAGGACTTCTGCTCTGGGTGTGCTACTTTGCCCTAGAGCTGAAAGGCACAACGTGCAGTCTTCTTTCCAAAGGGCGAGTTGGGCCCCACAGCATCTTGCTTCCAGCTCTTTGGGAAGCTAAGAAACAACTCGCTCTGCACACTGCTCTTACAGCCTAGTGGGAACATCTCTTCCAAAGGCCTGTGAAACGCAGTTTCTTTGCAGGCCTGATCTGGCTGAAGTAGGACTTCTGCTCTGGGTGTGCTACTTTGCCCTAGAGCTGAAAGGCACAACGTGCAGGCTTCTTTCCAAAGGGCGAGTTGGGCCCCACAGCATCTTGCTTCCAGCTCTTTGGGAAGCTAAGAAACAACTCGCTCTGCACAGTGCTCTTACAGCCTACCGGGAACATGTCTTGCAAAGGCCTGTGAAACGCAGTTTCTTTGCAGGCCTGATCTGGCTGAAGTAGGACTTCTGCTCTGGGTGTGCTACTTTGCCCTAGAGCTGAAAGGCACAACGTGCAGGCTTCTTTCCAAAGGGCGAGTTGGGCCCCACAGCATCTTGCTTCCAGCTCTTTGGGAAGCTAAGAAACAACTCGCTCTGCACAGTGCTCTTACAGCCTACCGGGAACATGTCTTCCAAAGGCCTGTGAAACGCAGTTTCTTTGCAGGCCTGATCTGGCTGAAGTAGGACTTCTGCTCTGGGTGTGCTACTTTGCCCTAGAGCTGAAAGGCACAACGTGCAGGCTTCTTTCCAAAGGGCGAGTTGGGCCCCACAGCATCTTGCTTCCAGCTCTTTGGGAAGCTAAGAAACAACTCGCTCTGCACAGTGCTCTTACAGCCTACCGGGAACATGTCTTGCAAAGGCCTGTGAAACGCAGTTTCTTTGCAGGCCTGATCTGGCTGAAGTAGGACTTCTGCTCTGGGTGTGCTACTTTGCCCTAGAGCTGAAAGGCACAACGTGCAGTCTTCTTTCCAAAGGGCGAGTTGGGCCCCACAGCATCTTGCTTCCAGCTCTTTGGGAAGCTAAGAAACAACTCGCTCTGCACAGTGCTCTTACAGGCTACCGGGAACATGTCTTCCAAAGGCCTGTGAAACGCAGTTCCTTTGCAGGCCTGATCTGGCTGAAGTAGGACTTCTGCTCTGGGTGTGCTACTTTGCCCTAGAGCTGAAAGGCACAACGTGCAGGCTTCTTTCCAAAGGGCGAGTTGGGCCCCACAGCATCTTGCTTCCAGCTCTTTGGGAAGCTAAGAAACAACTCGCTCTGCACACTGCTCTTACAGCCTAGTGCGAACATCTCTTCCAAAGCCCTGTGAAACGCAGTTTCTTTGCAGGCCTGATCTGGCTGAAGTAGGACTTCTGCTCTGGGTGTGCTACTTTGCCCTAGAGCTGAAAGGCACAACGTGCAGGCTTCTTTCCAAAGGGCGAGTTGGGCCCCACAGCATCTTGCTTCCAGCTCTTTGGGAAGCTAAGAAACAACTCGCTCTGCACAGTGCTCTTACAGCCTACCGGGAACATGTCTTGCAAAGGCCTGTGAAACGCAGTTTCTTTGCAGGCCTGATCTGGCTGAAGTAGGACTTCTGCTCTGGGTGTGCTACTTTGCCCTAGAGCTGAAAGGCACAACGTGCAGGCTTCTTTCCAAAGGGCGAGTTGGGCCCCACAGCATCTTGCTTCCAGCTCTTTGGGAAGCTAAGAAACAACTCGCTCTGCACAGTGCTCTTACAGCCTACCGGGAACATGTCTTCCAAAGGCCTGTGAAACGCAGTTTCTTTGCAGGCCTGATCTGGCTGAAGTAGGACTTCTGCTCTGGGTGTGCTACTTTGCCCTAGAGCTGAAAGGCACAACGTGCAGGCTTCTTTCCAAAGGGCGAGTTGGGCCCCACAGCATCTTGCTTCCAGCTCTTTGGGAAGCTAAGAAACAACTCGCTCTGCACACTGCTCTTACAGCCTACTGGGAACATCTCTTCCAAAGGCCTGTGAAACGCAGTTTCTTTGCAGGCCTGATCTGGCTGAAGTAGGACTTCTGCTCTGGGTGTGCTACTTTGCCCTAGAGCTGAAAGGCACAACGTGCAGGCTTCTTTCCAAAGGGCGAGTTGGGCCCCACAGCATCTTGCTTCCAGCTCTTTGGGAAGCTAAGAAACAACTCGCTCTGCACAGTGCTCTTACAGCCTACGGGGAGCATCTCTTCCAAAGGCCTGTGAAACGCAGTTTCTTTGCAGGCCTGATCTGGCTGAAGTAGGACTTCTGCTCTGGGTGTGCTACTTTGCCCTAGAGCTGAAGGGCACAACGTGCAGGCTTCTTTCCAAAGGGCGAGTTGGGCCCCACAGCATCTTGCTTCCAGCTCTTTGGGAAGCTAAGAAACAACTCGCTCTGCACAGTGCTCTTACAGCCTACCGGGAACATGTCTTCCAAAGGCCTGTGAAACGCAGTTTCTTTGCAGGCCTGATCTGGCTGAAGTAGGACTTCTGCTCTGGGTGTGCTACTTTGCCCTAGAGCTGAAAGGCACAACGTGCAGGCTTCTTTCCTAAGGGCGAGTTGGGCCCCACAGCATCTTGCTTCCAGCTCTTTGGGAAGCTAAGAAACAACTCGCTCTGCACAGTGCTCTTACAGCCTAGCGGGAACATGTCTTGCAAAGGCCTGTGAAACGCAGTTTCTTTGCAGGCCTGATCTGGCTGAAGTAGGACTTCTGCTCTGGGTGTGCTACTTTGCCCTAGAGCTGGAAGGCACAACGTGCAGGCTTCTTTCCAAAGGGCGAGTTGGGCCCCACAGCATCTTGCTTCCAGCTCTTTGGGAAGCTAAGAAACAACTCGCTCTGCACAGTGCTCTTACAGCCTACCGGGAACATGTCTTCCAAAGGCCTGTGAAATGCAGTTCTTTGCAGGCCTGATCTGGCTGAAGTAGGACTTCTGCTCTGGGTGTGCTACTTTGCCCTAGAGCTGAAAGGCACAATGTGCAGGCTTCTTTCCAAAGGGCGAGTTGGGCCCCACAGCATCTTGCTTCCAGCTCTTTGGGAAGCTAAGAAACAACTCGCTCTGCACAGTGCTCTTACAGCCTACCGGGAACATGTCTTCCAAAGGCCTTTGAAACGCAGTTTCTTTGCAGGCCTGATCTGGCTGAAGTAGGACTTCTGCTCTGGGTGTGCTACTTTGCCCTAGAGCTGAAAGGCACAACGTGCAGGCTTCTTTCCAAAGGGCGAGTTGGGCCCCACAGCATCTTGCTTCCAGCTCTTTGGGAAGCTAAGAAACAACTCGCTCTGCACAGTGCTCTTACAGCCTACCGGGAACATGTCTTGCAAAGGCCTGTGAAACGCAGTTTCTTTGCAGGCCTGATCTGGCTGAAGTAGGACTTCTGCTCTGGGTGTGCTACTTTGCCCTAGAGCTGAAAGGCACAACGTGCAGTCTTCTTTCCAAAGGGCGAGTTGGGCCCCACAGCATCTTGCTTCCAGCTCTTTGGGAAGCTAAGAAACAACTCGCTCTGCACAGTGCTCTTACAGCCTACCGGGAACATGTCTTGCAAAGGCCTGTGAAACGCAGTTCCTTTGCAGGCCTGATCTGGCTGAAGTAGGACTTCTGCTCTGGGTGTGCTACTTTGCCCTAGAGCTGAAAGGCACAACGTGCAGGCTTCTTTCCAAAGGGCGAGTTGGGCCCCACAGCATCTTGCTTCCAGCTCTTTGGGAAGCTAAGAAACAACTCGCTCTGCACACTGCTCTTACAGCCTAGTGGGAACATCTCTTCCAAAGGCCTGTGAAACGCAGTTTCTTTGCAGGCCTGATCTGGCTGAAGTAGGACTTCTGCTCTGGGTGTGCTACTTTGCCCTAGAGCTGAAAGGCACAACGTGCAGGCTTCTTTCCAAAGGGCGAGTTGGGCCCCACAGCATCTTGCTTCCAGCTCTTTGGGAAGCTAAGAAACAACTCGCTCTGCACAGTGCTCTTACAGCCTACCGGGAACATGTCTTGCAAAGGCCTGTGAAACGCAGTTTCTTTGCAGGCCTGATCTGGCTGAAGTAGGACTTCTGCTCTGGGTGTGCTACTTTGCCCTAGAGCTGAAAGGCACAACGTGCAGGCTTCTTTCCAAAGGGCGAGTTGGGCCCCACAGCATCTTGCTTCCAGCTCTTTGGGAAGCTAAGAAACAACTCGCTCTGCACAGTGCTCTTACAGCCTACCAGGAACATCTCTTCCAAAGGCCTGTGAAACGCAGTTTCT
This sequence comes from Equus caballus, assembly GCF_041296265.1. Classification (NCBI taxonomy): domain Eukaryota; kingdom Metazoa; phylum Chordata; class Mammalia; order Perissodactyla; family Equidae; genus Equus; species Equus caballus. The sequence goes on from NC_091687.1 coordinate 27,682,545, forward strand.
TTGCAGGCCTGATCTGGCTGAAGTAGGACTTCTGCTCTGGGTGTGCTACTTTGCCCTAGAGCTGAAAGGCACAACGTGCAGGCTTCTTTCCAAAGGGCGAGTTGGGCCCCACAGCATCTTGCTTCCAGCTCTTTGGGAAGCTAAGAAACAACTCGCTCTGCACAGTGCTCTTACAGCCTAGCGGGAACATCTCTTCCAAAGGACTGTGAAACGCAGTTTCTTTGCAGGCCTGATCTGGCTGAAGTAGGACTTCTGCTCTGGGTGTGCTACTTTGCCCTAGAGCTGGAAGGCACAACGTGCAGGCTTCTTTCCAAAGGGCGAGTTGGGCCCCACAGCATCTTGCTTCCAGCTCTTTGGGAAGCTAAGAAACAACTCGCTCTGCACAGTGCTCTTACAGCCTACCGGGAACATGTCTTCCAAAGGCCTGTGAAATGCAGTTCTTTGCAGGCCTGATCTGGCTGAAGTAGGACTTCTGCTCTGGGTGTGCTACTTTGCCCTAGAGCTGAAAGGCACAACGTGCAGGCTTCTTTCCAAAGGGCGAGTTGGGCCCCACAGCATCTTGCTTCCAGCTCTTTGGGAAGCTAAGAAACAACTCGCTCTGCACAGTGCTCTTACAGCCTACCGGGAACATGTCTTCCAAAGGCCTGTGAAACGCAGTTTCTTTGCAGGCCTGATCTGGCTGAAGTAGGACTTCTGCTCTGGGTGTGCTACTTTGCCCTAGAGCTGAAAGGCACAACGTGCAGGCTTCTTTCCAAAGGGCGAGTTGGGCCCCACAGCATCTTGCTTCCAGCTCTTTGGGAAGCTAAGAAACAACTCGCTCTGCACAGTGCTCTTACAGCCTACCGGGAACATGTCTTGCAAAGGCCTGTGAAACGCAGTTTCTTTGCAGGCCTGATCTGGCTGAAGTAGGACTTCTGCTCTGGGTGTGCTACTTTGCCCTAGAGCTGAAAGGCACAACGTGCAGTCTTCTTTCCAAAGGGCGAGTTGGGCCCCACAGCATCTTGCTTCCAGCTCTTTGGGAAGCTAAGAAACAACTCGCTCTGCACAGTGCTCTTACAGGCTACCGGGAACATGTCTTCCAAAGGCCTGTGAAACGCAGTTCCTTTGCAGGCCTGATCTGGCTGAAGTAGGACTTCTGCTCTGGGTGTGCTACTTTGCCCTAGAGCTGAAAGGCACAACGTGCAGGCTTCTTTCCAAAGGGCGAGTTGGGCCCCACAGCATCTTGCTTCCAGCTCTTTGGGAAGCTAAGAAACAACTCGCTCTGCACACTGCTCTTACAGCCTAGTGCGAACATCTCTTCCAAAGCCCTGTGAAACGCAGTTTCTTTGCAGGCCTGATCTGGCTGAAGTAGGACTTCTGCTCTGGGTGTGCTACTTTGCCCTAGAGCTGAAAGGCACAACGTGCAGGCTTCTTTCCAAAGGGCGAGTTGGGCCCCACAGCATCTTGCTTCCAGCTCTTTGGGAAGCTAAGAAACAACTCGCTCTGCACAGTGCTCTTACAGCCTACCGGGAACATGTCTTGCAAAGGCCTGTGAAACGCAGTTTCTTTGCAGGCCTGATCTGGCTGAAGTAGGACTTCTGCTCTGGGTGTGCTACTTTGCCCTAGAGCTGAAAGGCACAACGTGCAGGCTTCTTTCCAAAGGGCGAGTTGGGCCCCACAGCATCTTGCTTCCAGCTCTTTGGGAAGCTAAGAAACAACTCGCTCTGCACAGTGCTCTTACAGCCTACCGGGAACATGTCTTCCAAAGGCCTGTGAAACGCAGTTTCTTTGCAGGCCTGATCTGGCTGAAGTAGGACTTCTGCTCTGGGTGTGCTACTTTGCCCTAGAGCTGAAAGGCACAACGTGCAGGCTTCTTTCCAAAGGGCGAGTTGGGCCCCACAGCATCTTGCTTCCAGCTCTTTGGGAAGCTAAGAAACAACTCGCTCTGCACACTGCTCTTACAGCCTACTGGGAACATCTCTTCCAAAGGCCTGTGAAACGCAGTTTCTTTGCAGGCCTGATCTGGCTGAAGTAGGACTTCTGCTCTGGGTGTGCTACTTTGCCCTAGAGCTGAAAGGCACAACGTGCAGGCTTCTTTCCAAAGGGCGAGTTGGGCCCCACAGCATCTTGCTTCCAGCTCTTTGGGAAGCTAAGAAACAACTCGCTCTGCACAGTGCTCTTACAGCCTACGGGGAGCATCTCTTCCAAAGGCCTGTGAAACGCAGTTTCTTTGCAGGCCTGATCTGGCTGAAGTAGGACTTCTGCTCTGGGTGTGCTACTTTGCCCTAGAGCTGAAGGGCACAACGTGCAGGCTTCTTTCCAAAGGGCGAGTTGGGCCCCACAGCATCTTGCTTCCAGCTCTTTGGGAAGCTAAGAAACAACTCGCTCTGCACAGTGCTCTTACAGCCTACCGGGAACATGTCTTCCAAAGGCCTGTGAAACGCAGTTTCTTTGCAGGCCTGATCTGGCTGAAGTAGGACTTCTGCTCTGGGTGTGCTACTTTGCCCTAGAGCTGAAAGGCACAACGTGCAGGCTTCTTTCCTAAGGGCGAGTTGGGCCCCACAGCATCTTGCTTCCAGCTCTTTGGGAAGCTAAGAAACAACTCGCTCTGCACAGTGCTCTTACAGCCTAGCGGGAACATGTCTTGCAAAGGCCTGTGAAACGCAGTTTCTTTGCAGGCCTGATCTGGCTGAAGTAGGACTTCTGCTCTGGGTGTGCTACTTTGCCCTAGAGCTGGAAGGCACAACGTGCAGGCTTCTTTCCAAAGGGCGAGTTGGGCCCCACAGCATCTTGCTTCCAGCTCTTTGGGAAGCTAAGAAACAACTCGCTCTGCACAGTGCTCTTACAGCCTACCGGGAACATGTCTTCCAAAGGCCTGTGAAATGCAGTTCTTTGCAGGCCTGATCTGGCTGAAGTAGGACTTCTGCTCTGGGTGTGCTACTTTGCCCTAGAGCTGAAAGGCACAATGTGCAGGCTTCTTTCCAAAGGGCGAGTTGGGCCCCACAGCATCTTGCTTCCAGCTCTTTGGGAAGCTAAGAAACAACTCGCTCTGCACAGTGCTCTTACAGCCTACCGGGAACATGTCTTCCAAAGGCCTTTGAAACGCAGTTTCTTTGCAGGCCTGATCTGGCTGAAGTAGGACTTCTGCTCTGGGTGTGCTACTTTGCCCTAGAGCTGAAAGGCACAACGTGCAGGCTTCTTTCCAAAGGGCGAGTTGGGCCCCACAGCATCTTGCTTCCAGCTCTTTGGGAAGCTAAGAAACAACTCGCTCTGCACAGTGCTCTTACAGCCTACCGGGAACATGTCTTCCAAAGGCCTGTGAAACGCAGTTTCTTTGCAGGCCTGATCTGGCTGAAGTAGGACTTCTGCTCTGGGTGTGCTACTTTGCCCTAGAGCTGAAAGGCACAACGTGCAGGCTTCTTTCCTAAGGGCGAGTTGGGCCCCACAGCATCTTGCTTCCAGCTCTTTGGGAAGCTAAGAAACAACTCGCTCTGCACAGTGCTCTTACAGCCTAGCGGGAACATGTCTTGCAAAGGCCTGTGAAACGCAGTTTCTTTGCAGGCCTGATCTGGCTGAAGTAGGACTTCTGCTCTGGGTGTGCTACTTTGCCCTAGAGCTGGAAGGCACAACGTGCAGGCTTCTTTCCAAAGGGCGAGTTGGGCCCCACAGCATCTTGCTTCCAGCTCTTTGGGAAGCTAAGAAACAACTCGCTCTGCACAGTGCTCTTACAGCCTACCGGGAACATGTCTTCCAAAGGCCTGTGAAATGCAGTTCTTTGCAGGCCTGATCTGGCTGAAGTAGGACTTCTGCTCTGGGTGTGCTACTTTGCCCTAGAGCTGAAAGGCACAATGTGCAGGCTTCTTTCCAAAGGGCGAGTTGGGCCCCACAGCATCTTGCTTCCAGCTCTTTGGGAAGCTAAGAAACAACTCGCTCTGCACAGTGCTCTTACAGCCTACCGGGAACATCTCTTCCAAAGGCCTGTGAAACGCAGTTTCTTTGCAGGCCTGATCTGGCTGAAGTAGGACTTCTGCTCTGGGTGTGCTACTTTGCCCTAGAGCTGAAAGGCACAACGTGCAGGCTTCTTTCCAAAGGGCGAGTTGGGCCCCACAGCATCTTGCTTCCATCTCTTTGGGAAGCTAAGAAACAACTCGCTCTGCACAGTGCTGTTACAGCCTACTGGGAACATCTCTTCCAAAGGCCTGTGAAACGCAGTTTCTTTGCAGGCCTGATCTGGCTGAAGTAGGACTTCTGCTCTGGGTGTGCTACTTTGCCCTAGAGCTGAAAGGCACAACGTGCAGGCTTCTTTCCAAAGGGCGAGTTGGGCCCCACAGCATCTTGCTTCCAGCTCTTTGGGAAGCTAAGAAACAACTCGCTCTGCACAGTGCTCTTACAGCCTACCGGGAACATGTCTTCCAAAGGCCTGTGAAACGCAGTTTCTTTGCAGTCCTGATCTGGCTGAAGTAGGACTTCTGCTCTGGGTGTGCTACTTTGCCCTAGAGCTGAAAGGCCCATCGTGCAGGCTTCTTTCCAAAGGGCGAGTTGGGCCCCACAGCATCTTGCTTCCAGCTCTTTGGGAAGCTAAGAAACAACTCGCTCTGCACAGTGCTCTTACAGCCTACCGGGAACATGTCTTGCAAAGGCCTGTGAAACACAGTTTCTTTGCAGGCCTGATCTGGCTGAAGTAGGACTTCTGCTCTGGGTGTGCTACTTTGCCCTAGAACTGAAAGGCACAACGTGCAGGCTTCTTTCCAAAGGGCGAGTTGGGCCCCACAGCATCTTGCTTCCAGCTCTTTGGGAAGGTAAGAAACAACTCGCTCTGCACAGTGCTCTTACAGCCTACTGGGAACATGTCTTCCAAAGGCCTGTGAAACGCAGTTTCTTTGCAGGCCTGATCTGGCTGAAGTAGGACTTCTGCTCTGGGTGTGCTACTTTGCCCTGGAGCTGAAAGGCACAACGTGCAGGCTTCTTTCCTAAGGGCGAGTTGGGCCCAACAGCATCTTGCTTCCAGCTCTTTGGGAAGCTAAGAAACAACTCGCTCTGAACAGTGCTCTTACAGCCTACGGGGAGCATCTCTTCCAAAGGCCTGTGAAACGCAGTTTCTTTGCAGGCCTGATCTGGCTGAAGTAGGACTTCTGCTCTGGGTGTGCTACTTTGCCCTAGAGCTGAAAGGCACAACGTGCAGGCTTCTTTCCAAAGGGCGAGTTGGGCCCCACAGCATCTTGCTTCCAGCTCTTTGGGAAGCTAAGAAACAACTCGCTCTGCACAGTGCTCTTACAGCCTACCGGGAACATCTCTTCCAAAGGCCTGTGAAACGCAGTTCCTTTGCAGGCCTGATCTGGCTGAAGTAGGACTTCTGCTCTGGGTGTGCTACTTTGCCCTAGAGCTGAAAGGCACAACGTGCAGGCTTCTTTCCAAAGGGCGAGTTGGGCCCCACAGCATCTTGCTTCCAGCTCTTTGGGAAGCTAAGAAACAACTCGCTCTGCACAGTGCTCTTACAGCCTACCGGGAACATGTCTTGCAAAGGCCTGTGAAACGCAGTTTCTTTTCAGGCCTGATCTGGCTGAAGTAGGACTTCTGCTCTGGGTGTGCTACTTTGCCCTAGAGCTGAAAGGCACAACGTGCAGGCTTCTTTCCAAAGGGCGAGTTGGGCCCCACAGCATCTTGCTTCCAGCTCTTTGGGAAGCTAAGAAACAACTCGCTCTGCACAGTGCTCTTACAGCCTACCGGGAACATGTCTTCCAAAGGCCTGTGAAACGCAGTTTCTTTGCAGGCCTGATCTGGCTCAAGTAGGACTTCTGCTCTGGGTGTGCTACTTTGCCCTAGAGCTGAAAGGCACAACGTGCAGGCTTCTTTCCAAAGGGCGAGTTGGCCCCCACAGCATCTTGCTTCCAGCTCTTTGGGAAGCTAAGAAACAACTCGCTCTGCACAGTGCTCTTACAGCCTACCGGGAACATGTCTTCCAAAGGCCTGTGAAACGCAGTTCCTTTGCAGGCCTGATCTGGCTGAAGTAGGACTTCTGCTCTGGGTGTGCTACATTTCCCTAGAGCTGAAAGGCACAACGTGCAGGCTTCTTTCCAAAGGGCGAGTTGGGCCCCACAGCATCTTGCTTCCAGCTCTTTGGGAAGCTAAGAAACAACTCGCTCTGCACAGTGCTCTTACAGCCTACCGGGAACATCTCTTCCAAAGGCCAGTGAAACGCAGTTTCTTTGCAGGCCTGATCTGGCTGAAGTAGGACTTCTGCTCTGGGTGTGCTACTTTGCCCTAGAGCTGAAAGGCACAACGTGCAGGCTTCTTTCCAAAGGGCGAATTGGGCCCCACAGCATCTTGCTTCCAGCTCTTTGGGAAGCTAAGAAACAACTCGCTCTGCACAGTGCTCTTACAGCCTACGGGGAGCATCTCTTCCAAAGGCCTGTGAAACGCAGTTTCTTTGCAGGCCTGATCTGGCTGAAGTAGGACTTCTGCTCTGGGTGTGCTACTTTGCCCTAGAGCTGAAAGGCACAACGTGCAGGCTTCTTTCCAAAGGGCGAGTTGGGCCCCACAGCATCTTGCTTCCAGCTCTTTGGGAAGCTAAGAAACAACTCGCTCTGCACACTGCTCTTACAGCCTAGTGGGAACATCTCTTCCAAAGGCATGTGAAACGCAGTTTCTTTGCAGGCCTGATCTGGCTGAAGTAGGACTTCTGCTCTGGGTGTGCTACTTTGCCCTAGAGCTGAAAGGCACAACGTGCAGGCTTCTTTCCAAAGGGCGAGTTGGGCCCCACAGCATCTTGCTTCCAGCTCTTTGGGAAGCTAAGAAACAACTCGCTCTGCACAGTGCTCTTACAGCCTACCGGGAACATCTCTTCCAAAGGCCTGTGAAACGCAGTTTCTTTGCAGGCCTGATCTGGCTGAAGTAGGACTTCTGCTCTGGGTGTGCTACTTTGCCCTAGAGCTGAAAGGCACAACGTGCAGGCTTCTTTCCAAAGGGCGAGTTGGGCCCCACAGCATCTTGCTTCCATCTCTTTGGGAAGCTAAGAAACAACTCGCTCTGCACAGTGCTCTTACAGCCTACCGGGAACATGTCTTCCAAAGGCCTGTGAAACGCAGTTTCTTTGCAGGCCTGATCTGGCTGAAGTAGGACTTCTGCTCTGGGTGTGCTACTTTGCCCTAGAGCTGAAAGGCACAACGTGCAGGCTTCTTTCCAAAGGGCGAGTTGGGCCCCACAGCATCTTGCTTCCAGCTCTTTGGGAAGCTAAGAAACAACTCGCTCTGCACAGTGCTCTTACAGCCTACCGGGAACATCTCTTCCAAAGGCCTGTGAAACGCAGTTTCTTTGCAGGCCTGATCTGGCTGAAGTAGGACTTCTGCTCTGGGTGTGCTACTTTGCCCTAGAGCTGAAAGGCACAACGTGCAGGCTTCTTTCCAAAGGGCGAGTTGGGCCCCAAAGCATCTTGCTTCCAGCTCTTTGGGAAGCTAAGAAACAACTCGCTCTGCACAGTGCTCTTACAGCCTACCGGGAACATCTCTTCCAAAGGCCAGTGAAACGCAGTTTCTTTGCAGGCCTGATCTGGCTGAAGTAGGACTTCTGCTCTGGGTGTGCTACTTTGCCCTAGAGCTGAAAGGCACAACGTGCAGGCTTCTTTCCAAAGGGCGAGTTGGGCCCCACAGCATCTTGCTTCCAGCTCTTTGGGAAGCTAAGAAACAACTCGCTCTGCACAGTGCTCTTACAGCCTACGGGGAGCATCTCTTCCAAAGGCCTGTGAAACGCAGTTTCTTTGCAGGCCTGATCTGGCTGAAGTAGGACTTCTGCTCTGGGTGTGCTACTTTGCCCTAGAGCTGAAAGGCACAACGTGCAGGCTTCTTTCCAAAGGGCGAGTTGGGCCCCACAGCATCTTGCTTCCAGCTCTTTGGGAAGCTAAGAAACAACTCGCTCTGCACAGTGCTCTTACAGCCTACCGGGAACATGTCTTCCAAAGGCCTGTGAAATGCAGTTCTTTGCAGGCCTGATCTGGCTGAAGTAGGACTTCTGCTCTGGGTGTGCTACTTTGCCCTAGAGCTGAAAGGCACAACGTGCAGGCTTCTTTCCAAAGGGCGAGTTGGGCCCCACAGCATCTTGCTTCCAGCTCTTTGGGAAGCTAAGAAACAACTCGCTCTGCACAGTGCTCTTACAGCCTACCGGGAACATCTCTTCCAAAGGCCTGTGAAACGCAGTTTCTTTGCAGGCCTGATCTGGCTGAAGTAGGACTTCTGCTCTGGGTGTGCTACTTTGCCCTAGAGCTGAAAGGCACAACGTGCAGGCTTCTTTCCAAAGGGCGAGTTGGGCCCCACAGCATCTTGCTTCCAGCTCTTTGGGAAGCTAAGAAACAACTCGCTCTGCACAGTGCTCTTACAGCCTACCGGGAACATGTCTTCCAAAGGCCTGTGAAACGCAGTTTCTTTGCAGGCCTGATCTGGCTGAAGTAGGACTTCTGCTCTGGGTGTGCTACTTTGCCCTAGAGCTGAAAGGCACAACGTGCAGGCTTCTTTCCAAAGGGCGAGTTGGGCCCCACAGCATCTTGCTTCCAGCTCTTTGGGAAGCTAAGAAACAACTCGCTCTGCACAGTGCTCTTACAGCCTACCGGGAACATGTCTTCCAAAGGCCTGTGAAACGCAGTTCCTTTGCAGGCCTGATCTGGCTGAAGTAGGACTTCTGCTCTGGGTGTGCTACTTTGCCCTAGAGCTGAAAGGCACAACGTGCAGGCTTCTTTCCAAAGGGCGAGTTGGGCCCCACAGCATCTTGCTTCCAGCTCTTTGGGAAGCTAAGAAACAACTCGCTCTGCACAGTGCTCTTACAGCCTACCGGGAACATGTCTTGCAAAGGCCTGTGAAACGCAGTTTCTTTGCAGGCCTGATCTGGCTGAAGTAGGACTTCTGCTCTGGGTGTGCTACTTTGCCCTAGAGCTGAAAGGCACAACGTGCAGTCTTCTTTCCAAAGGGCGAGTTGGGCCGCACAGCATCTTGCTTCCAGCTCTTTGGGAAGCTAAGAAACAACTCGCTCTGCACAGTGCTCTTACAGCCTACCGGGAACATGTCTTGCAAAGGCCTGTGAAACGCAGTTTCTTTGCAGGCCTGATCTGGCTGAAGTAGGACTTCTGCTCTGGGTGTGCTACTTTGCCCTAGAGCTGAAAGGCACAACGTGCAGGCTTCTTTCCAAAGGGCGAGTTGGGCCCCACAGCATCTTGCTTCCAGCTCTTTGGGAAGCTAAGAAACAACTCGCTCTGCACAGTGCTCTTACAGCCTACCGGGAACATGTCTTCCAAAGGCCTGTGAAACGCAGTTTCTTTGCAGGCCTGATCTGGCTGAAGTAGGACTTCTGCTCTGGGTGTGCTACTTTGCCCTAGAGCTGAAAGGCACAACGTGCAGGCTTCTTTCCAAAGGTCGAGTTGGGCCCCACAGCATCTTGCTTCCAGCTCTTTGGGAAGCTAAGAAACAACTCGCTCTGCACAGTGCTCTTACAGGCTACCGGGAACATGTCTTCCAAAGGCCTGTGAAACGCAGTTTCTTTGCAGGCCTGATCTGGCTGAAGTAGGACTTCTGCTCTGGGTGTGCTACTTTGCCCTAGAGCTGAAAGGCACAACGTGCAGGCTTCTTTCCTAAGGGCGAGTTGGGCCCCACAGCATCTTGCTTCCAGCTCTTTGGGAAGCTAAGAAACAACTCGCTCTGCACAGTGCTCTTACAGCCTACCGGGAACATCTCTTCCAAAGGCCTGTGAAACGCAGTTTCTTTGCAGGCCTGATCTGGCTGAAGTAGGACTTCTGCTCTGGGTGTGCTACTTTGCCCTAGAGCTGAAAGGCACAACGTGCAGGCTTCTTTCCAAAGGGCGAGTTGGGCCCCACAGCATCTTGCTTCCAGCACTTTGGGAAGCTAAGAAACAACTCGCTCTGCACAGTGCTCTTACAGCCTACGGGGAGCATCTCTTCCAAAGGCCTGTGAAACGCAGTTCCTTTGCAGGCCTGATCTGGCTGAAGTAGGACTTCTGCTCTGGGTGTGCTACTTTGCCCTAGAGCTGAAAGGCACAACGTGCAGGCTTCTTTCCAAAGGGCGAGTTGGGCCCCACAGCATCTTGCTTCCAGCTCTTTGGGAAGCTAAGAAACAACTCGCTCTGCACAGTGCTCTTACAGCCTACCGGGAACATGTCTTGCAAAGGCCTGTGAAACGCAGTTTCTTTGCAGGCCTGATCTGGCTGAAGTAGGACTTCTGCTCTGGGTGTGCTACTTTGCCCTAGAGCTGAAAGGCACAACGTGCAGTCTTCTTTCCAAAGGGCGAGTTGGGCCCCACAGCATCTTGCTTCCAGCTCTTTGGGAAGCTAAGAAACAACTCGCTCTGCACAGTGCTCTTACAGCCTACCGGGAACATGTCTTCCAAAGGCCTGTGAAACGCAGTTCCTTTGCAGGCCTGATCTGGCTGAAGTAGGACTTCTGCTCTGGGTGTGCTACTTTGCCCTAGAGCTGAAAGGCCACAACGTGCAGGCTTCTTTCCAAAGGGCGAGTTGGGCCCCACAGCATCTTGCTTCCAGCTCTTTGGGAGGCTAAGAAACAACTCGCTCTGCACAGTGCTCTTACAGCCTACCGGGAACATGTCTTGCAAAGGCCTGTGAAACGCAGTTTCTTTGCAGGCCTGATCTGGTTGAAGTAGGACTTCTGCTCTGGGTGTGCTACTTTGCCCTAGAACTGAAAGGCACAACGTGCAGGCTTCTTTCCAAAGGGCGAGTTGGGCCCCACAGCATCTTGCTTCCAGCTCTTTGGGAAGCTAAGAAACAACTCGCTCTGCACAGTGCTCTTACAGCCTACCGGGAACATGTCTTCCAAAGGCCTGTGAAATGCAGTTCTTTGCAGGCCTGATCTGGCTGAAGTAGGACTTCTGCTCTGGGTGTGCTACTTTGCCCTAGAGCTGAAAGGCACAACGTGCAGGCTTCTTTCCAAAGGGCGAGTTGGGCCCCACAGCATCTTGCTTCCAGCTCTTTGGGAAGCTAAGAAACAACTCGCTCTGCACAGTGCTCTTACAGCCTACCGGGAACATGTCTTGCAAAGGCCTGTGAAACGCAGTTTCTTTGCAGGCCTGATCTGGCTGAAGTAGGACTTCTGCTCTGGGTGTGCTACTTTGCCCTAGAGCTGAAAGGCACAACGTGCAGGCTTCTTTCCAAAGGGCGAGTTGGGCCCCACAGCATCTTGCTTCCAGCTCTTTGGGAAGCTAAGAAACAACTCGCTCTGCACAGTGCTCTTACAGCCTACCGGGAACATGTCTTGCAAAGGCCTGTGAAACGCAGTTTCTTTGCAGGCCTGATCTGGCTGAAGTAGGACTTCTGCTCTGGGTGTGCTACTTTGCCCTAGAGCTGAAAGGCACAACGTGCAGGCTTCTTTCCAAAGGGCGAGTTGGGCCCCACAGCATCTTGCTTCCAGCTCTTTGGGAAGCTAAGAAACAACTCGCTCTGCACAGTGCTCTTACAGCCTACCGGGAACATGTCTTCCAAAGGCCTGTGAAACGCAGTTTCTTTGCAGGCCTGATCTGGCTGAAGTAGGACTTCTGCTCTGGGTGTGCTACTTTGCCCTAGAGCTGAAAGGCACAACGTGCAGGCTTCTTTCCAAAGGTCGAGTTGGGCCCCACAGCATCTTGCTTCCAGCTCTTTGGGAAGCTAAGAAACAACTCGCTCTGCACAGTGCTCTTACAGCCTACCGGGAACATGTCTTCCAAAGGCCTGTGAAACGCAGTTTCTTTGCAGGCCTGATCTGGCTGAAGTAGGACTTCTGCTCTGGGTGTGCTACTTTGCCCTAGAGCTGAAAGGCACAACGTGCAGGCTTCTTTCCTAAGGGCGAGTTGGGCCCCACAGCATCTTGCTTCCAGCTCTTTGGGAAGCTAAGAAACAACTCGCTCTGCACAGTGCTCTTACAGCCTACCGGGAACATGTCTTCCAAAGGCCTGTGAAACGCAGTTCCTTTGCAGGCCTGATCTGGCTGAAGTAGGACTTCTGCTCTGGGTGTGCTACTTTGCCCTAGAGCTGAAAGGCACAACGTGCAGGCTTCTTTCCAAAGGGCGAGTTGGGCCCCACAGCATCTTGCTTCCAGCTCTTTGGGAAGCTAAGAAACAACTCGCTCTGCACAGTGCTCTTACAGCCTACCGGGAACATGTCTTGCAAAGGCCTGTGAAACGCAGTTTCTTTGCAGGCCTGATCTGGCTGAAGTAGGACTTCTGCTCTGGGTGTGCTACTTTGCCCTAGAGCTGAAAGGCACAACGTGCAGTCTTCTTTCCAAAGGGCGAGTTGGGCCGCACAGCATCTTGCTTCCAGCTCTTTGGGAAGCTAAGAAACAACTCGCTCTGCACAGTGCTCTTACAGCCTACCGGGAACATGTCTTGCAAAGGCCTGTGAAACGCAGTTTCTTTGCAGGCCTGATCTGGCTGAAGTAGGACTTCTGCTCTGGGTGTGCTACTTTGCCCTAGAGCTGAAAGGCACAACGTGCAGGCTTCTTTCCAAAGGGCGAGTTGGGCCCCACAGCATCTTGCTTCCAGCTCTTTGGGAAGCTAAGAAACAACTCGCTCTGCACAGTGCTCTTACAGCCTACCGGGAACATGTCTTCCAAAGGCCTGTGAAACGCAGTTTCTTTGCAGGCCTGATCTGGCTGAAGTAGGACTTCTGCTCTGGGTGTGCTACTTTGCCCTAGAGCTGAAAGGCACAACGTGCAGGCTTCTTTCCAAAGGTCGAGTTGGGCCCCACAGCATCTTGCTTCCAGCTCTTTGGGAAGCTAAGAAACAACTCGCTCTGCACAGTGCTCTTACAGGCTACCGGGAACATGTCTTCCAAAGGCCTGTGAAACGCAGTTTCTTTGCAGGCCTGATCTGGCTGAAGTAGGACTTCTGCTCTGGGTGTGCTACTTTGCCCTAGAGCTGAAAGGCACAACGTGCAGGCTTCTTTCCTAAGGGCGAGTTGGGCCCCACAGCATCTTGCTTCCAGCTCTTTGGGAAGCTAAGAAACAACTCGCTCTGCACAGTGCTCTTACAGCCTACCGGGAACATCTCTTCCAAAGGCCTGTGAAACGCAGTTTCTTTGCAGGCCTGATCTGGCTGAAGTAGGACTTCTGCTCTGGGTGTGCTACTTTGCCCTAGAGCTGAAAGGCACAACGTGCAGGCTTCTTTCCAAAGGGCGAGTTGGGCCCCACAGCATCTTGCTTCCAGCACTTTGGGAAGCTAAGAAACAACTCGCTCTGCACAGTGCTCTTACAGCCTACGGGGAGCATCTCTTCCAAAGGCCTGTGAAACGCAGTTCCTTTGCAGGCCTGATCTGGCTGAAGTAGGACTTCTGCTCTGGGTGTGCTACTTTGCCCTAGAGCTGAAAGGCACAACGTGCAGGCTTCTTTCCAAAGGGCGAGTTGGGCCCCACAGCATCTTGCTTCCAGCTCTTTGGGAAGCTAAGAAACAACTCGCTCTGCACAGTGCTCTTACAGCCTACCGGGAACATGTCTTGCAAAGGCCTGTGAAACGCAGTTTCTTTGCAGGCCTGATCTGGCTGAAGTAGGACTTCTGCTCTGGGTGTGCTACTTTGCCCTAGAGCTGAAAGGCACAACGTGCAGTCTTCTTTCCAAAGGGCGAGTTGGGCCCCACAGCATCTTGCTTCCAGCTCTTTGGGAAGCTAAGAAACAACTCGCTCTGCACAGTGCTCTTACAGCCTACCGGGAACATGTCTTCCAAAGGCCTGTGAAACGCAGTTCCTTTGCAGGCCTGATCTGGCTGAAGTAGGACTTCTGCTCTGGGTGTGCTACTTTGCCCTAGAGCTGAAAGGCCACAACGTGCAGGCTTCTTTCCAAAGGGCGAGTTGGGCCCCACAGCATCTTGCTTCCAGCTCTTTGGGAGGCTAAGAAACAACTCGCTCTGCACAGTGCTCTTACAGCCTACCGGGAACATGTCTTGCAAAGGCCTGTGAAACGCAGTTTCTTTGCAGGCCTGATCTGGTTGAAGTAGGACTTCTGCTCTGGGTGTGCTACTTTGCCCTAGAACTGAAAGGCACAACGTGCAGGCTTCTTTCCAAAGGGCGAGTTGGGCCCCACAGCATCTTGCTTCCAGCTCTTTGGGAAGCTAAGAAACAACTCGCTCTGCACAGTGCTCTTACAGCCTACCGGGAACATGTCTTCCAAAGGCCTGTGAAATGCAGTTCTTTGCAGGCCTGATCTGGCTGAAGTAGGACTTCTGCTCTGGGTGTGCTACTTTGCCCTAGAGCTGAAAGGCACAACGTGCAGGCTTCTTTCCAAAGGGCGAGTTGGGCCCCACAGCATCTTGCTTCCAGCTCTTTGGGAAGCTAAGAAACAACTCGCTCTGCACAGTGCTCTTACAGCCTACCGGGAACATGTCTTGCAAAGGCCTGTGAAACGCAGTTTCTTTGCAGGCCTGATCTGGCTGAAGTAGGACTTCTGCTCTGGGTGTGCTACTTTGCCCTAGAGCTGAAAGGCACAACGTGCAGGCTTCTTTCCAAAGGGCGAGTTGGGCCCCACAGCATCTTGCTTCCAGCTCTTTGGGAAGCTAAGAAACAACTCGCTCTGCACAGTGCTCTTACAGCCTACCGGGAACATGTCTTGCAAAGGCCTGTGAAACGCAGTTTCTTTGCAGGCCTGATCTGGCTGAAGTAGGACTTCTGCTCTGGGTGTGCTACTTTGCCCTAGAGCTGAAAGGCACAACGTGCAGGCTTCTTTCCAAAGGGCGAGTTGGGCCCCACAGCATCTTGCTTCCAGCTCTTTGGGAAGCTAAGAAACAACTCGCTCTGCACAGTGCTCTTACAGCCTACCGGGAACATGTCTTCCAAAGGCCTGTGAAACGCAGTTTCTTTGCAGGCCTGATCTGGCTGAAGTAGGACTTCTGCTCTGGGTGTGCTACTTTGCCCTAGAGCTGAAAGGCACAACGTGCAGGCTTCTTTCCAAAGGTCGAGTTGGGCCCCACAGCATCTTGCTTCCAGCTCTTTGGGAAGCTAAGAAACAACTCGCTCTGCACAGTGCTCTTACAGCCTACCGGGAACATGTCTTCCAAAGGCCTGTGAAACGCAGTTTCTTTGCAGGCCTGATCTGGCTGAAGTAGGACTTCTGCTCTGGGTGTGCTACTTTGCCCTAGAGCTGAAAGGCACAACGTGCAGGCTTCTTTCCTAAGGGCGAGTTGGGCCCCACAGCATCTTGCTTCCAGCTCTTTGGGAAGCTAAGAAACAACTCGCTCTGCACAGTGCTCTTACAGCCTACCGGGAACATCTCTTCCAAAGGCCTGTGAAACGCAGTTTCTTTGCAGGCCTGATCTGGCTGAAGTAGGACTTCTGCTCTGGGTGTGCTACTTTGCCCTAGAGCTGAAAGGCACAACGTGCAGGCTTCTTTCCAAAGGGCGAGTTGGGCCCCACAGCATCTTGCTTCCAGCTCTTTGGGAAGCTAAGAAACAACTCGCTCTGCACAGTGCTCTTACAGCCTACCGGGAACATGTCTTCCAAAGGCCTGTGAAACGCAGTTTCTTTGCAGGCCTGATCTGGCTGAAGTAGGACTTCTGCTCTGGGTGTGCTACTTTGCCCTAGAGCTGAAAGGCACAACGTGCAGGCTTCTTTCCAAAGGGCGAGTTGGGCCCCACAGCATCTTGCTTCCAGCTCTTTGGGAAGCTAAGAAACAACTCGCTCTGCACAGTGCTCTTACAGCCTACCGGGAACATGTCTTCCAAAGGCCTGTGAAACGCAGTTTCTTTGCAGGCCTGATCTGGCTGAAGTAGGACTTCTGCTCTGGGTGTGCTACTTTGCCCTAGAGCTGAAAGGCACAACGTGCAGGCTTCTTTCCAAAGGGCGAGTTGGGCCCCACAGCATCTTGCTTCCAGCTCTTTGGGAAGCTAAGAAACAACTCGCTCTGCACAGTGCTCTTACAGCCTACCGGGAACATGTCTTCCAAAGGCCTGTGAAACGCAGTTCCTTTGCAGGCCTGATCTGGCTGAAGTAGGACTTCTGCTCTGGGTGTGCTACTTTGCCCTAGAGCTGAAAGGCACAACGTGCAGGCTTCTTTCCAAAGGGCGAGTTGGGCCCCACAGCATCTTGCTTCCAGCTCTTTGGGAAGCTAAGAAACAACTCGCTCTGCACAGTGCTCTTACAGCCTACCGGGAACATGTCTTGCAAAGGCCTGTGAAACGCAGTTTCTTTGCAGGCCTGATCTGGCTGAAGTAGGACTTCTGCTCTGGGTGTGCTAATTTGCCCTAGAGCTGAAAGGCACAACGTGCAGTCTTCTTTCCAAAGGGCGAGTTGGGCCGCACAGCATCTTGCTTCCAGCTCTTTGGGAAGCTAAGAAACAACTCGCTCTGCACAGTGCTCTTACAGCCTACCGGGAACATGTCTTGCAAAGGCCTGTGAAACGCAGTTTCTTTGCAGGCCTGATCTGGCTGAAGTAGGACTTCTGCTCTGGGTGTGCTACTTTGCCCTAGAGCTGAAAGGCACAACGTGCAGGCTTCTTTCCAAAGGGCGAGTTGGGCCCCACAGCATCTTGCTTCCAGCTCTTTGGGAAGCTAAGAAACAACTCGCTCTGCACAGTGCTCTTACAGCCTACCGGGAACATGTCTTCCAAAGGCCTGTGAAACGCAGTTTCTTTGCAGGCCTGATCTGGCTGAAGTAGGACTTCTGCTCTGGGTGTGCTACTTTGCCCTAGAGCTGAAAGGCACAACGTGCAGGCTTCTTTCCAAAGGTCGAGTTGGGCCCCACAGCATCTTGCTTCCAGCTCTTTGGGAAGCTAAGAAACAACTCGCTCTGCACAGTGCTCTTACAGCCTACCGGGAACATGTCTTCCAAAGGCCTGTGAAACGCAGTTTCTTTGCAGGCCTGATCTGGCTGAAGTAGGACTTCTGCTCTGGGTGTGCTACTTTGCCCTAGAGCTGAAAGGCACAACGTGCAGGCTTCTTTCCTAAGGGCGAGTTGGGCCCCACAGCATCTTGCTTCCAGCTCTTTGGGAAGCTAAGAAACAACTCGCTCTGCACAGTGCTCTTACAGCCTACCGGGAACATCTCTTCCAAAGGCCTGTGAAACGCAGTTTCTTTGCAGGCCTGATCTGGCTGAAGTAGGACTTCTGCTCTGGGTGTGCTACTTTGCCCTAGAGCTGAAAGGCACAACGTGCAGGCTTCTTTCCAAAGGGCGAGTTGGGCCCCACAGCATCTTGCTTCCAGCTCTTTGGGAAGCTAAGAAACAACTCGCTCTGCACAGTGCTCTTACAGCCTACGGGGAGCATCTCTTCCAAAGGCCTGTGAAACGCAGTTCCTTTGCAGGCCTGATCTGGCTGAAGTAGGACTTCTGCTCTGGGTGTGCTACTTTGCCCTAGAGCTGAAAGGCACAACGTGCAGGCTTCTTTCCAAAGGGCGAGTTGGGCCCCACAGCATCTTGCTTCCAGCTCTTTGGGAAGCTAAGAAACAACTCGCTCTGCACAGTGCTCTTACAGCCTACCGGGAACATGTCTTGCAAAGGCCTGTGAAACGCAGTTTCTTTGCAGGCCTGATCTGGCTGAAGTAGGACTTCTGCTCTGGGTGTGCTACTTTGCCCTAGAGCTGAAAGGCACAACGTGCAGGCTTCTTTCCAAAGGGCGAGTTGGGCCCCACAGCATCTTGCTTCCAGCTCTTTGGGAAGCTAAGAAACAACTCGCTCTGCACAGTGCTCTTACAGCCTACCGGGAACATGTCTTGCAAAGGCCTGTGAAACGCAGTTTCTTTGCAGGCCTGATCTGGCTGAAGTAGGACTTCTGCTCTGGGTGTGCTACTTTGCCCTAGAGCTGAAAGGCACAACGTGCAGGCTTCTTTCCAAAGGGCGAGTTGGGCCCCACAGCATCTTGCTTCCAGCTCTTTGGGAAGCTAAGAAACAACTCGCTCTGCACAGTGCTCTTACAGCCTACCGGGAACATGTCTTCCAAAGGCCTGTGAAACGCAGTTTCTTTGCAGGCCTGATCTGGCTGAAGTAGGACTTCTGCTCTGGGTGTGCTACTTTGCCCTAGAGCTGAAAGGCACAACGTGCAGGCTTCTTTCCAAAGGTCGAGTTGGGCCCCACAGCATCTTGCTTCCAGCTCTTTGGGAAGCTAAGAAACAACTCGCTCTGCACAGTGCTCTTACAGCCTACCGGGAACATGTCTTCCAAAGGCCTGTGAAACGCAGTTTCTTTGCAGGCCTGATCTGGCTGAAGTAGGACTTCTGCTCTGGGTGTGCTACTTTGCCCTAGAGCTGAAAGGCACAACGTGCAGGCTTCTTTCCTAAGGGCGAGTTGGGCCCCACAGCATCTTGCTTCCAGCTCTTTGGGAAGCTAAGAAACAACTCGCTCTGCACAGTGCTCTTACAGCCTACCGGGAACATCTCTTCCAAAGGCCTGTGAAACGCAGTTTCTTTGCAGGCCTGATCTGGCTGAAGTAGGACTTCTGCTCTGGGTGTGCTACTTTGCCCTAGAGCTGAAAGGCACAACGTGCAGGCTTCTTTCCAAAGGGCGAGTTGGGCCCCACAGCATCTTGCTTCCAGCTCTTTGGGAAGCTAAGAAACAACTCGCTCTGCACAGTGCTCTTACAGCCTACCGGGAACATCTCTTCCAAAGGCCTGTGAAACGCAGTTTCTTTGCAGGCCTGATCTGGCTGAAGTAGGACTTCTGCTCTGGGTGTGCTACTTTGCCCTAGAGCTGAAAGGCACAACGTGCAGGCTTCTTTCCAAAGGGCGAGTTGGGCCCCACAGCATCTTGCTTCCAGCTCTTTGGGAAGCTAAGAAACAACTCGCTCTGCACAGTGCTCTTACAGCCTACCGGGAACATGTCTTCCAAAGGCCTGTGAAACGCAGTTTCTTTGCAGGCCTGATCTGGCTGAAGTAGGACTTCTGCTCTGGGTGTGCTACTTTGCCCTAGAGCTGAAAGGCACAACGTGCAGGCTTCTTTCCAAAGGGCGAGTTGGGCCCCACAGCATCTTGCTTCCAGCTCTTTGGGAAGCTAAGAAACAACTCGCTCTGCACAGTGCTCTTACAGCCTACCGGGAACATGTCTTCCAAAGGCCTGTGAAACGCAGTTTCTTTGCAGGCCTGATCTGGCTGAAGTAGGACTTCTGCTCTGGGTGTGCTACTTTGCCCTAGAGCTGAAAGGCACAACGTGCAGGCTTCTTTCCAAAGGGCGAGTTGGGCCCCACAGCATCTTGCTTCCAGCTCTTTGGGAAGCTAAGAAACAACTCGCTCTGCACAGTGCTCTTACAGCCTACGGGGAGCATCTCTTCCAAAGGCCTGTGAAACGCAGTTTCTTTGCAGGCCTGATCTGGCTGAAGTAGGACTTCTGCTCTGGTTGTGCTACTTTGCCCTAGAGCTGAAAGGCACAACGTGCAGGCTTCTTTCCAAAGGGCGAGTTGGGCCCCACAGCATCTTGCTTCCAGCTCTTTGGGAAGCTAAGAAACAACTCGCTCTGCACAGTGCTCTTACAGCCTACGGGGAGCATCTCTTCCAAAGGCCTGTGAAACGCAGTTCCTTTGCAGGCCTGATCTGGCTGAAGTAGGACTTCTGCTCTGGGTGTGCTACTTTGCCCTAGAGCTGAAAGGCACAACGTGCAGGCTTCTTTCCAAAGGGCGAGTTGGGCCCCACAGCATCTTGCTTCCAGCTCTTTGGGAAGCTAAGAAACAACTCGCTCTGCACAGTGCTCTTACAGCCTACCGGGAACATGTCTTGCAAAGGCCTGTGAAACGCAGTTTCTTTGCAGGCCTGATCTGGCTGAAGTAGGACTTCTGCTCTGGGTGTGCTACTTTGCCCTAGAGCTGAAAGGCACAACGTGCAGGCTTCTTTCCAAAGGGCGAGTTGGGCCCCACAGCATCTTGCTTCCAGCTCTTTGGGAAGCTAAGAAACAACTCGCTCTGCACAGTGCTCTTACAGCCTACCGGGAACATGTCTTGCAAAGGCCTGTGAAACGCAGTTTCTTTGCAGGCCTGATCTGGCTGAAGTAGGACTTCTGCTCTGGGTGTGCTACTTTGCCCTAGAGCTGAAAGGCACAACGTGCAGGCTTCTTTCCAAAGGGCGAGTTGGGCCCCACAGCATCTTGCTTCCAGCTCTTTGGGAAGCTAAGAAACAACTCGCTCTGCACAGTGCTCTTACAGCCTACCGGGAACATGTCTTCCAAAGGCCTGTGAAACGCAGTTTCTTTGCAGGCCTGATCTGGCTGAAGTAGGACTTCTGCTCTGGGTGTGCTACTTTGCCCTAGAGCTGAAAGGCACAACGTGCAGGCTTCTTTCCAAAGGTCGAGTTGGGCCCCACAGCATCTTGCTTCCAGCTCTTTGGGAAGCTAAGAAACAACTCGCTCTGCACAGTGCTCTTACAGCCTACCGGGAACATGTCTTCCAAAGGCCTGTGAAACGCAGTTTCTTTGCAGGCCTGATCTGGCTGAAGTAGGACTTCTGCTCTGGGTGTGCTACTTTGCCCTAGAGCTGAAAGGCACAACGTGCAGGCTTCTTTCCTAAGGGCGAGTTGGGCCCCACAGCATCTTGCTTCCAGCTCTTTGGGAAGCTAAGAAACAACTCGCTCTGCACAGTGCTCTTACAGCCTACCGGGAACATCTCTTCCAAAGGCCTGTGAAACGCAGTTTCTTTGCAGGCCTGATCTGGCTGAAGTAGGACTTCTGCTCTGGGTGTGCTACTTTGCCCTAGAGCTGAAAGGCACAACGTGCAGGCTTCTTTCCAAAGGGCGAGTTGGGCCCCACAGCATCTTGCTTCCAGCTCTTTGGGAAGCTAAGAAACAACTCGCTCTGCACAGTGCTCTTACAGCCTACCGGGAACATCTCTTCCAAAGGCCTGTGAAACGCAGTTTCTTTGCAGGCCTGATCTGGCTGAAGTAGGACTTCTGCTCTGGGTGTGCTACTTTGCCCTAGAGCTGAAAGGCACAACGTGCAGGCTTCTTTCCAAAGGGCGAGTTGGGCCCCACAGCATCTTGCTTCCAGCTCTTTGGGAAGCTAAGAAACAACTCGCTCTGCACAGTGCTCTTACAGCCTACCGGGAACATGTCTTCCAAAGGCCTGTGAAACGCAGTTTCTTTGCAGGCCTGATCTGGCTGAAGTAGGACTTCTGCTCTGGGTGTGCTACTTTGCCCTAGAGCTGAAAGGCACAACGTGCAGGCTTCTTTCCAAAGGGCGAGTTGGGCCCCACAGCATCTTGCTTCCAGCTCTTTGGGAAGCTAAGAAACAACTCGCTCTGCACAGTGCTCTTACAGCCTACCGGGAACATGTCTTCCAAAGGCCTGTGAAACGCAGTTTCTTTGCAGGCCTGATCTGGCTGAAGTAGGACTTCTGCTCTGGGTGTGCTACTTTGCCCTAGAGCTGAAAGGCACAACGTGCAGGCTTCTTTCCAAAGGGCGAGTTGGGCCCCACAGCATCTTGCTTCCAGCTCTTTGGGAAGCTAAGAAACAACTCGCTCTGCACAGTGCTCTTACAGCCTACGGGGAGCATCTCTTCCAAAGGCCTGTGAAACGCAGTTTCTTTGCAGGCCTGATCTGGCTGAAGTAGGACTTCTGCTCTGGTTGTGCTACTTTGCCCTAGAGCTGAAAGGCACAACGTGCAGGCTTCTTTCCAAAGGGCGAGTTGGGCCCCACAGCATCTTGCTTCCAGCTCTTTGGGAAGCTAAGAAACAACTCGCTCTGCACAGTGCTCTTACAGCCTACCGGGAACATCTCTTCCAAAGGCCTGTGAAACGCAGTTTCTTTGCAGGCCTGATCTGGCTGAAGTAGGACTTCTGCTCTGGGTGTGCTACTTTGCCCTAGAGCTGAAAGGCACAACGTGCAGGCTTCTTTCCTAAGGGCGAGTTGGGCCCCACAGCATCTTGCTTCCAGCTCTTTGGGAAGCTAAGAAAAAACTCGCTCTGCACAGTGCTCTTACAGCCTACCGGGAACATCTCTTCCAAAGGCCTGTGAAACGCAGTGTCTTTGCAGGCCTGATCTGGCTGAAGTAGGACTTCTGCTCTGGGCGTGCTACTTTGCCCTAGAGTGGAAAGGCACAACGTGCAGGCTTCTTTCCAAAGGGCGAGTTGGGCCCCACAGCATCTTGCTTCCAGCTCTTTGGGAAGCTAAGAAACAACTCGCTCTGCACACTGCTCTTACAGCCTAGTGGGAACATCTCTTCCAAAGGCATGTGAAACGCAGTTTCTTTGCAGGCCTGATCTGGCTGAAGTAGGACTTCTGCTCTGGGTGTGCTACTTTGCCCTAGAGCTGAAAGGCACAACGTGCAGGCTTCTTTCCAAAGGGCGAGTTGGGCCCCACAGCATCTTGCTTCCAGCTCTTTGGGAAGCTAAGAAACAACTCGCTCTGCACAGTGCTCTTACAGCCTAGTGGGAACATCTCTTCCAAAGGCCTGTGAAACGCAGTTTCTTTGCAGGCCTGATCTGGCTGAAGTAGGACTTCTGCTCTGGGTGTGCTACTTTGCCCTAGAGCTGAAAGGCACAACGTGCAGGCTTCTTTCCAAAGGGCGAGTTGGGCCCCACAGCATCTTGCTTCCAGCTCTTTGGGAAGCTAAGGAACAACTCGCTCTGCACAGTGCTCTTACAGCCTACTGGGAACATCTCTTCCAAAGGCCTGTGAAACGCAGTTTCTTTGCAGGCCTGATCTGGCTGAAGTAGGACTTCTGCTCTGGGTGTGCTACTTTGCCCTAGAGCTGAAAGGCACAACGTGCAGGCTTCTTTCCAAAGGGCGAGTTGGGCCCCACAGCATCTTGCTTCCAGCTCTTTGGGAAGCTAAGAAACAACTCGCTCTGCACAGTGCTCTTACAGCCTACCGGGAACATGTCTTCCAAAGGCCTGTGAAACGCAGTTCCTTTGCAGGCCTGATCTGGCTGAAGTAGGACTTCTGCTCTGAGTGTGCTACTTTGCCCTAGAGCTGAAAGGCACAACGTGCAGGCTTCTTTCCAAAGGGCGAGTTGGGCCCCACAGCATCTTGCTTCCAGCTCTTTGGGAAGCTAAGAAACAACTCGCTCTGCACACTGCTCTTACAGCGTAGTGGGAACATCTCTTCCAAAGGCCTGTGAAACGCAGTTTCTTTGCAGGCCTGATCTGGCTGAAGTAGGACTTCTGCTCTGGGTGTGCTACTTTGCCCTAGAGCTGAAAGGCACAACATGCAGGCTTCTTTCCAAAGGGCGAGTTGGGCCCCACAGCATCTTGCTTCCAGCTCTTTGGGAAGCTAAGAAACAACTCGCTCTGCACAGTGCTCTTACAGCCTACCGGGAACATGTCTTCCAAAGGCCTGTGAAACGCAGTTTCTTTGCAGGCCTGATCTGGCTGAAGTAGGACTTCTGCTCTGGGTGTGCTACTTTGCCCTAGAGCTGAAAGGCACAACGTGCAGGCTTCTTTCCAAAGGGCGAGTTGGGCCCCACAGCATCTTGCTTCCAGCTCTTTGGGAAGCTAAGAAACAACTCGCTCTGCACAGTGCTCTTACAGCCTACCGGGAACATCTCTTCCAAAGGCCTGTGAAACGCAGTTTCTTTGCAGGCCTGATCTGGCTGAAGTAGGACTTCTGCTCTGGGTGTGCTACTTTGCCCTAGAGCTGAAAGGCACAACGTGCAGGCTTCTTTCCTAAGGGCGAGTTGGGCCCCACAGAATCTTGCTTCCAGCTCTTTGGGAAGCTAAGAAAAAACTCGCTCTGCACAGTGCTCTTACAGCCTACCGGGAACATCTCTTCCAAAGGCCTGTGAAACGCAGTGTCTTTGCAGGCCTGATCTGGCTGAAGTAGGACTTCTGCTCTGGGCGTGCTACTTTGCCCTAGAGTGGAAAGGCACAACGTGCAGGCTTCTTTCCAAAGGGCGAGTTGGGCCCCACAGCATCTTGCTTCCAGCTCTTTGGGAAGCTAAGAAACAACTCGCTCTGCACACTGCTCTTACAGCCTAGTGGGAACATCTCTTCCAAAGGCATGTGAAACGCAGTTTCTTTGCAGGCCTGATCTGGCTGAAGTAGGACTTCTGCTCTGGGTGTGCTACTTTGCCCTAGAGCTGAAAGGCACAACGTGCAGGCTTCTTTCCAAAGGGCGAGTTGGGCCCCACAGCATCTTGCTTCCAGCTCTTTGGGAAGCTAAGAAACAACTCGCTCTGCACAGTGCTCTTACAGCCTAGTGGGAACATCTCTTCCAAAGGCCTGTGAAACGCAGTTTCTTTGCAGGCCTGATCTGGCTGAAGTAGGACTTCTGCTCTGGGTGTGCTACTTTGCCCTAGAGCTGAAAGGCACAACGTGCAGGCTTCTTTCCAAAGGGCGAGTTGGGCCCCACAGCATCTTGCTTCCAGCTCTTTGGGAAGCTAAGGAACAACTCGCTCTGCACAGTGCTCTTACAGCCTACTGGGAACATCTCTTCCAAAGGCCTGTGAAACGCAGTTTCTTTGCAGGCCTGATCTGGCTGAAGTAGGACTTCTGCTCTGGGTGTGCTACTTTGCCCTAGAGCTGAAAGGCACAACGTGCAGGCTTCTTTCCAAAGGGCGAGTTGGGCCCCACAGCATCTTGCTTCCAGCTCTTTGGGAAGCTAAGAAACAACTCGCTCTGCACAGTGCTCTTACAGCCTACCGGGAACATGTCTTCCAAAGGCCTGTGAAACGCAGTTCCTTTGCAGGCCTGATCTGGCTGAAGTAGGACTTCTGCTCTGAGTGTGCTACTTTGCCCTAGAGCTGAAAGGCACAACGTGCAGGCTTCTTTCCAAAGGGCGAGTTGGGCCCCACAGCATCTTGCTTCCAGCTCTTTGGGAAGCTAAGAAACAACTCGCTCTGCACACTGCTCTTACAGCGTAGTGGGAACATCTCTTCCAAAGGCCTGTGAAACGCAGTTTCTTTGCAGGCCTGATCTGGCTGAAGTAGGACTTCTGCTCTGGGTGTGCTACTTTGCCCTAGAGCTGAAAGGCACAACATGCAGGCTTCTTTCCAAAGGGCGAGTTGGGCCCCACAGCATCTTGCTTCCAGCTCTTTGGGAAGCTAAGAAACAACTCGCTCTGCACAGTGCTCTTACAGCCTACCGGGAACATGTCTTCCAAAGGCCTGTGAAACGCAGTTTCTTTGCAGGCCTGATCTGGCTGAAGTAGGACTTCTGCTCTGGGTGTGCTACTTTGCCCTAGAGCTGAAAGGCACAACGTGCAGGCTTCTTTCCAAAGGGCGAGTTGGGCCCCACAGCATCTTGCTTCCAGCTCTTTGGGAAGCTAAGAAACAACTCGCTCTGCACAGTGCTCTTACAGCCTACCGGGAACATCTCTTCCAAAGGCCTGTGAAACGCAGTTTCTTTGCAGGCCTGATCTGGCTGAAGTAGGACTTCTGCTCTGGGTGTGCTACTTTGCCCTAGAGCTGAAAGGCACAACGTGCAGGCTTCTTTCCTAAGGGCGAGTTGGGCCCCACAGCATCTTGCTTCCAGCTCTTTGGGAAGCTAAGAAAAAACTCGCTCTGCACAGTGCTCTTACAGCCTACCGGGAACATCTCTTCCAAAGGCCTGTGAAACGCAGTGTCTTTGCAGGCCTGATCTGGCTGAAGTAGGACTTCTGCTCTGGGCGTGCTACTTTGCCCTAGAGTGGAAAGGCACAACGTGCAGGCTTCTTTCCAAAGGGCGAGTTGGGCCCCACAGCATCTTGCTTCCAGCTCTTTGGGAAGCTAAGAAACAACTCGCTCTGCACACTGCTCTTACAGCCTAGTGGGAACATCTCTTCCAAAGGCATGTGAAACGCAGTTTCTTTGCAGGCCTGATCTGGCTGAAGTAGGACTTCTGCTCTGGGTGTGCTACTTTGCCCTAGAGCTGAAAGGCACAACGTGCAGGCTTCTTTCCAAAGGGCGAGTTGGGCCCCACAGCATCTTGCTTCCAGCTCTTTGGGAAGCTAAGAAACAACTCGCTCTGCACAGTGCTCTTACAGCCTAGTGGGAACATCTCTTCCAAAGGCCTGTGAAACGCAGTTTCTTTGCAGGCCTGATCTGGCTGAAGTAGGACTTCTGCTCTGGGTGTGCTACTTTGCCCTAGAGCTGAAAGGCACAACGTGCAGGCTTCTTTCCAAAGGGCGAGTTGGGCCCCACAGCATCTTGCTTCCAGCTCTTTGGGAAGCTAAGGAACAACTCGCTCTGCACAGTGCTCTTACAGCCTACTGGGAACATCTCTTCCAAAGGCCTGTGAAACGCAGTTTCTTTGCAGGCCTGATCTGGCTGAAGTAGGACTTCTGCTCTGGGTGTGCTACTTTGCCCTAGAGCTGAAAGGCACAACGTGCAGGCTTCTTTCCAAAGGGCGAGTTGGGCCCCACAGCATCTTGCTTCCAGCTCTTTGGGAAGCTAAGAAACAACTCGCTCTGCACAGTGCTCTTACAGCCTACCGGGAACATGTCTTCCAAAGGCCTGTGAAACGCAGTTCCTTTGCAGGCCTGATCTGGCTGAAGTAGGACTTCTGCTCTGAGTGTGCTACTTTGCCCTAGAGCTGAAAGGCACAACGTGCAGGCTTCTTTCCAAAGGGCGAGTTGGGCCCCACAGCATCTTGCTTCCAGCTCTTTGGGAAGCTAAGAAACAACTCGCTCTGCACAGTGCTCTTACAGCCTACCGGGAACATCTCTTCCAAAGGCCTGTGAAACGCAGTTTCTTTGCAGGCCTGATCTGGCTGAAGTAGGACTTCTGCTCTGGGTGTGCTACTTTGCCCTAGAGCTGAAAGGCACAACGTGCAGGCTTCTTTCCAAAGGGCGAGTTGGGCCCCAAAGCATCTTGCTTCCAGCTCTTTGGGAAGCTAAGAAACAACTCGCTCTGCACAGTGCTCTTACAGCCTACCGGGAACATGTCTTGCAAAGGCCTGTGAAACGCACTTTCTTTGCAGGCCTGATCTGGCTGAAGTAGGACTTCTGCTCTGGGTGTGCTACTTTGCCCTAGAGCTGAAAGGCACAACGTGCAGGCTTCTTTCCAAAGGGCGAGTTGGGCCCCACAGCATCTTGCTTCCAGCTCTTTGGGAAGCTAAGAAACAACTCGCTCTGCACAGTGCTCTTACAGCCTACCGGGAACATCTTTTCCAAAGGCCAGTGAAACGCAGTTTCTTTGCATGCCTGATCTGGCTGAAGTAGGACTTCTGCTCTGGGAGTGCTACTTTGCCCTAGAGCTGAAAGGCACAGCGTGCAGGCTTATTTCCAAAGGGCGAGTTGGGCCCCACAGCATCTTGCTTCCAGCTCTTTGGGAAGCTAAGAAACAACTCGCTCTGCACAGTGCTCTTACAGCCTACCGGGAACATGTCTTCCAAAGGCCTGTGAAACGCAGTTTCTTTGCAGGCCTGATCTGGCTGAAGTAGGACTTCTGCTCTGGGTGTGCTACTTTGCCCTAGAGCTGAAAGGCACAACGTGCAGTCTTCTTTCCAAAGGGCGAGTTGGGCCCCACAGCATCTTGCTTCCAGCTCTTTGGGAAGCTAAGAAACAACTCGCTCTGCACAGTGCTCTTACAGCCTACCGGGAACATGTCTTCCAAAGGCCTGTGAAACGCAGTTCCTTTGCAGGCCTGATCTGGCTGAAGTAGGACTTCTGCTCTGGGTGTGCTACTTTGCCCTAGAGCTGAAAGGCACAACGTGCAGTCTTCTTTCCAAAGGGCGAGTTGGGCCCCACAGCATCTTGCTTCCAGCTCTTTGGGAAGCTAAGAAACAACTCGCTCTGCACACTGCTCTTACAGCCTAGTGGGAACATCTCTTCCAAAGGCCTGTGAAACGCAGTTTCTTTGCAGGCCTGATCTGGCTGAAGTAGGACTTCTGCTCTGGGTGTGCTACTTTGCCCTAGAGCTGAAAGGCACAACGTGCAGGCTTCTTTCCAAAGGGCGAGTTGGGCCCCACAGCATCTTGCTTCCAGCTCTTTGGGAAGCTAAGAAACAACTCGCTCTGCACAGTGCTCTTACAGCCTACCGGGAACATGTCTTGCAAAGGCCTGTGAAACGCAGTTTCTTTGCAGGCCTGATCTGGCTGAAGTAGGACTTCTGCTCTGGGTGTGCTACTTTGCCCTAGAGCTGAAAGGCACAACGTGCAGGCTTCTTTCCAAAGGGCGAGTTGGGCCCCACAGCATCTTGCTTCCAGCTCTTTGGGAAGCTAAGAAACAACTCGCTCTGCACAGTGCTCTTACAGCCTACCGGGAACATGTCTTCCAAAGGCCTGTGAAACGCAGTTTCTTTGCAGGCCTGATCTGGCTGAAGTAGGACTTCTGCTCTGGGTGTGCTACTTTGCCCTAGAGCTGAAAGGCACAACGTGCAGGCTTCTTTCCAAAGGTCGAGTTGGGCCCCACAGCATCTTGCTTCCAGCTCTTTGGGAAGCTAAGAAACAACTCGCTCTGCACAGTGCTCTTACAGCCTACCGGGAACATGTCTTCCAAAGGCCTGTGAAACGCAGTTTCTTTGCAGGCCTGATCTGGCTGAAGTAGGACTTCTGCTCTGGGTGTGCTACTTTGCCCTAGAGCTGAAAGGCACAACGTGCAGGCTTCTTTCCTAAGGGCGAGTTGGGCCCCACAGCATCTTGCTTCCAGCTCTTTGGGAAGCTAAGAAACAACTCGCTCTGCACAGTGCTCTTACAGCCTACCGGGAACATCTCTTCCAAAGGCCTGTGAAACGCAGTTTCTTTGCAGGCCTGATCTGGCTGAAGTAGGACTTCTGCTCTGGGTGTGCTACTTTGCCCTAGAGCTGAAAGGCACAACGTGCAGGCTTCTTTCCAAAGGGCGAGTTGGGCCCCACAGCATCTTGCTTCCAGCTCTTTGGGAAGCTAAGAAACAACTCGCTCTGCACAGTGCTCTTACAGCCTACTGGGAACATCTCTTCCAAAGGCCTGTGAAACGCAGTTTCTTTGCAGGCCTGATCTGGCTGAAGTAGGACTTCTGCTCTGGGTGTGCTACTTTGCCCTAGAGCTGAAAGGCACAACGTGCAGGCTTCTTTCCAAAGGGCGAGTTGGGCCCCACAGCATCTTGCTTCCAGCTCTTTGGGAAGCTAAGAAACAACTCGCTCTGCACAGTGCTCTTACAGCCTACGGGGAGCATCTCTTCCAAAGGCCTGTGAAACGCAGTTCCTTTGCAGGCCTGATCTGGCTGAAGTAGGACTTCTGCTCTGGGTGTGCTACTTTGCCCTAGAGCTGAAAGGCACAACGTGCAGGCTTCTTTCCAAAGGGCGAGTTGGGCCCCACAGCATCTTGCTTCCAGCTCTTTGGGAAGCTAAGAAACAACTCGCTCTGCACAGTGCTCTTACAGCCTACCGGGAACATGTCTTGCAAAGGCCTGTGAAACGCAGTTTCTTTGCAGGCCTGATCTGGCTGAAGTAGGACTTCTGCTCTGGGTGTGCTACTTTGCCCTAGAGCTGAAAGGCACAACGTGCAGTCTTCTTTCCAAAGGGTGAGTTGGGCCCCACAGCATCTTGCTTCCAGCTCTTTGGGAAGCTAAGAAACAACTCGCTCTGCACAGTGCTCTTACAGCCTACCGGGAACATGTCTTCCAAAGGCCTGTGAAACGCAGTTCCTTTGCAGGCCTGATCTGGCTGAAGTAGGACTTCTGCTCTGGGTGTGCTACTTTGCCCTAGAGCTGAAAGGCACAACGTGCAGGCTTCTTTCCAAAGGGCGAGTTGGGCCCCACAGCATCTTGCTTCCAGCTCTTTGGGAAGCTAAGAAACAACTCGCTCTGCACACTGCTCTTACAGCCTAGTGGGAACATCTCTTCCAAAGGCCTGTGAAACGCAGTTTCTTTGCAGGCCTGATCTGGCTGAAGTAGGACTTCTGCTCTGGGTGTGCTACTTTGCCCTAGAGCTGAAAGGCACAACGTGCAGGCTTCTTTCCAAAGGGCGAGTTGGGCCCCACAGCATCTTGCTTCCAGCTCTTTGGGAAGCTAAGAAACAACTCGCTCTGCACAGTGCTCTTACAGCCTACCGGGAACATGTCTTCCAAAGGCCTGTGAAACGCAGTTTCTTTGCAGGCCTGATCTGGCTGAAGTAGGACTTCTGCTCTGGGTGTGCTACTTTGCCCTAGAGCTGAAAGGCACAACGTGCAGGCTTCTTTCCAAAGGTCGAGTTGGGCCCCACAGCATCTTGCTTCCAGCTCTTTGGGAAGCTAAGAAACAACTCGCTCTGCACAGTGCTCTTACAGCCTACCGGGAACATGTCTTCCAAAGGCCTGTGAAACGCAGTTTCTTTGCAGGCCTGATCTGGCTGAAGTAGGACTTCTGCTCTGGGTGTGCTACTTTGCCCTAGAGCTGAAAGGCACAACGTGCAGGCTTCTTTCCTAAGGGCGAGTTGGGCCCCACAGCATCTTGCTTCCAGCTCTTTGGGAAGCTAAGAAACAACTCGCTCTGCACAGTGCTCTTACAGCCTACCGGGAACATCTCTTCCAAAGGCCTGTGAAACGCAGTTTCTTTGCAGGCCTGATCTGGCTGAAGTAGGACTTCTGCTCTGGGTGTGCTACTTTGCCCTAGAGCTGAAAGGCACAACGTGCAGGCTTCTTTCCAAAGGGCGAGTTGGGCCCCACAGCATCTTGCTTCCAGCTCTTTGGGAAGCTAAGAAACAACTCGCTCTGCACAGTGCTCTTACAGCCTACTGGGAACATCTCTTCCAAAGGCCTGTGAAACGCAGTTTCTTTGCAGGCCTGATCTGGCTGAAGTAGGACTTCTGCTCTGGGTGTGCTACTTTGCCCTAGAGCTGAAAGGCACAACGTGCAGGCTTCTTTCCAAAGGGCGAGTTGGGCCCCACAGCATCTTGCTTCCAGCTCTTTGGGAAGCTAAGAAACAACTCGCTCTGCACAGTGCTCTTACAGCCTACGGGGAGCATCTCTTCCAAAGGCCTGTGAAACGCAGTTCCTTTGCAGGCCTGATCTGGCTGAAGTAGGACTTCTGCTCTGGGTGTGCTACTTTGCCCTAGAGCTGAAAGGCACAACGTGCAGGCTTCTTTCCAAAGGGCGAGTTGGGCCCCACAGCATCTTGCTTCCAGCTCTTTGGGAAGCTAAGAAACAACTCGCTCTGCACAGTGCTCTTACAGCCTACCGGGAACATGTCTTGCAAAGGCCTGTGAAACGCAGTTTCTTTGCAGGCCTGATCTGGCTGAAGTAGGACTTCTGCTCTGGGTGTGCTACTTTGCCCTAGAGCTGAAAGGCACAACGTGCAGTCTTCTTTCCAAAGGGTGAGTTGGGCCCCACAGCATCTTGCTTCCAGCTCTTTGGGAAGCTAAGAAACAACTCGCTCTGCACAGTGCTCTTACAGCCTACCGGGAACATGTCTTCCAAAGGCCTGTGAAACGCAGTTCCTTTGCAGGCCTGATCTGGCTGAAGTAGGACTTCTGCTCTGGGTGTGCTACTTTGCCCTAGAGCTGAAAGGCACAACGTGCAGGCTTCTTTCCAAAGGGCGAGTTGGGCCCCACAGCATCTTGCTTCCAGCTCTTTGGGAAGCTAAGAAACAACTCGCTCTGCACACTGCTCTTACAGCCTAGTGGGAACATCTCTTCCAAAGGCCTGTGAAACGCAGTTTCTTTGCAGGCCTGATCTGGCTGAAGTAGGACTTCTGCTCTGGGTGTGCTACTTTGCCCTAGAGCTGAAAGGCACAACGTGCAGGCTTCTTTCCAAAGGGCGAGTTGGGCCCCACAGCATCTTGCTTCCAGCTCTTTGGGAAGCTAAGAAACAACTCGCTCTGCACAGTGCTCTTACAGCCTACCGGGAACATGTCTTGCAAAGGCCTGTGAAACGCAGTTTCTTTGCAGGCCTGATCTGGCTGAAGTAGGACTTCTGCTCTGGGTGTGCTACTTTGCCCTAGAGCTGAAAGGCACAACGTGCAGGCTTCTTTCCAAAGGGCGAGTTGGGCCCCACAGCATCTTGCTTCCAGCTCTTTGGGAAGCTAAGAAACAACTCGCTCTGCACAGTGCTCTTACAGCCTACCAGGAACATCTCTTCCAAAGGCCTGTGAAACGCAGTTTCTTTGCAGGCCTGATCTGGCTGAAGTAGGACTTCTGCTCTGGGTGTGCTACTTTGCCCTAGAGCTGAAAGGCACAACGTGCAGGCTTCTTTCCAAAGGGCGAGTTGGGCCCCACAGCATCTTGCTTCCAGCTCTTTGGGAAGCTAAGAAACAACTCGCTCTGCACAGTGCTCTTACAGCCTAGCGGGAACATGTCTTCCAAAGGCCTGTGAAACGCAGTTTCTTTGCAGGCCTGATCTGGCTGAAGTAGGACTTCTGCTCTGGGTGTGCTACTTTGCCCTAGAGCTGGAAGGCACAACGTGCAGGCTTCTTTCCAAAGGTCGAGTTGGGCCCCACAGCATCTTGCTTCCAGCTCTTTGGGAAGCTAAGAAACAACTC
This sequence comes from Equus caballus, assembly GCF_041296265.1. Classification (NCBI taxonomy): domain Eukaryota; kingdom Metazoa; phylum Chordata; class Mammalia; order Perissodactyla; family Equidae; genus Equus; species Equus caballus. The sequence goes on from NC_091687.1 coordinate 27,714,740, forward strand.
GCTCTGCACAGTGCTCTTACAGCCTACCGGGAACATGTCTTCCAAAGGCCTGTGAAATGCAGTTCTTTGCAGGCCTGATCTGGCTGAAGTAGGACTTCTGCTCTGGGTGTGCTACTTTGCCCTAGAGCTGAAAGGCACAACGTGCAGGCTTCTTTCCAAAGGGCGAGTTGGGCCCCACAGCATCTTGCTTCCAGCTCTTTGGGAAGCTAAGAAACAACTCGCTCTGCACAGTGCTCTTACAGCCTACCGGGAACATGTCTTCCAAAGGCCTGTGAAACGCAGTTTCTTTGCAGGCCTGATCTGGCTGAAGTAGGACTTCTGCTCTGGGTGTGCTACTTTGCCCTAGAGCTGAAAGGCACAACGTGCAGGCTTCTTTCCAAAGGGCGAGTTGGGCCCCACAGCATCTTGCTTCCAGCTCTTTGGGAAGCTAAGAAACAACTCGCTCTGCACAGTGCTCTTACAGCCTACCGGGAACATGTCTTGCAAAGGCCTGTGAAACGCAGTTTCTTTGCAGGCCTGATCTGGCTGAAGTAGGACTTCTGCTCTGGGTGTGCTACTTTGCCCTAGAGCTGAAAGGCACAACGTGCAGTCTTCTTTCCAAAGGGCGAGTTGGGCCCCACAGCATCTTGCTTCCAGCTCTTTGGGAAGCTAAGAAACAACTCGCTCTGCACAGTGCTCTTACAGGCTACCGGGAACATGTCTTCCAAAGGCCTGTGAAACGCAGTTCCTTTGCAGGCCTGATCTGGCTGAAGTAGGACTTCTGCTCTGGGTGTGCTACTTTGCCCTAGAGCTGAAAGGCACAACGTGCAGGCTTCTTTCCAAAGGGCGAGTTGGGCCCCACAGCATCTTGCTTCCAGCTCTTTGGGAAGCTAAGAAACAACTCGCTCTGCACACTGCTCTTACAGCCTAGTGCGAACATCTCTTCCAAAGCCCTGTGAAACGCAGTTTCTTTGCAGGCCTGATCTGGCTGAAGTAGGACTTCTGCTCTGGGTGTGCTACTTTGCCCTAGAGCTGAAAGGCACAACGTGCAGGCTTCTTTCCAAAGGGCGAGTTGGGCCCCACAGCATCTTGCTTCCAGCTCTTTGGGAAGCTAAGAAACAACTCGCTCTGCACAGTGCTCTTACAGCCTACCGGGAACATGTCTTGCAAAGGCCTGTGAAACGCAGTTTCTTTGCAGGCCTGATCTGGCTGAAGTAGGACTTCTGCTCTGGGTGTGCTACTTTGCCCTAGAGCTGAAAGGCACAACGTGCAGGCTTCTTTCCAAAGGACGAGTTGGGCCCCACAGCATCTTGCTTCCAGCTCTTTGGGAAGCTAAGAAACAACTCGCTCTGCACAGTGCTCTTACAGCCTACCGGGAACATGTCTTCCAAAGGCCTGTGAAACGCAGTTTCTTTGCAGGCCTGATCTGGCTGAAGTAGGACTTCTGCTCTGGGTGTGCTACTTTGCCCTAGAGCTGAAAGGCACAACGTGCAGGCTTCTTTCCAAAGGGCGAGTTGGGCCCCACAGCATCTTGCTTCCAGCTCTTTGGGAAGCTAAGAAACAACTCGCTCTGCACAGTGCTCTTACAGCCTACCGGGAACATGTCTTCCAAAGGCCTGTGAAACGCAGTTTCTTTGCAGGCCTGATCTGGCTGAAGTAGGACTTCTGCTCTGGGTGTGCTACTTTGCCCTAGAGCTGAAAGGCACAACGTGCAGGCTTCTTTCCTAAGGGCGAGTTGGGCCCCACAGCATCTTGCTTCCAGCTCTTTGGGAAGCTAAGAAACAACTCGCTCTGCACAGTGCTCTTACAGCCTACCGGGAACATCTCTTCCAAAGGCCTGTGAAACGCAGTTTCTTTGCAGGCCTGATCTGGCTGAAGTAGGACTTCTGCTCTGGGTGTGCTACTTTGCCCTAGAGCTGAAAGGCACAACGTGCAGGCTTCTTTCCAAAGGGCGAGTTGGGCCCCACAGCATCTTGCTTCCAGCTCTTTGGGAAGCTAAGAAACAACTCGCTCTGCACACTGCTCTTACAGCCTACTGGGAACATCTCTTCCAAAGGCCTGTGAAACGCAGTTTCTTTGCAGGCCTGATCTGGCTGAAGTAGGACTTCTGCTCTGGGTGTGCTACTTTGCCCTAGAGCTGAAAGGCACAACGTGCAGGCTTCTTTCCAAAGGGCGAGTTGGGCCCCACAGCATCTTGCTTCCAGCTCTTTGGGAAGCTAAGAAACAACTCGCTCTGCACAGTGCTCTTACAGCCTACGGGGAGCATCTCTTCCAAAGGCCTGTGAAACGCAGTTTCTTTGCAGGCCTGATCTGGCTGAAGTAGGACTTCTGCTCTGGGTGTGCTACTTTGCCCTAGAGCTGAAGGGCACAACGTGCAGGCTTCTTTCCAAAGGGCGAGTTGGGCCCCACAGCATCTTGCTTCCAGCTCTTTGGGAAGCTAAGAAACAACTCGCTCTGCACAGTGCTCTTACAGCCTACCGGGAACATGTCTTCCAAAGGCCTGTGAAACGCAGTTTCTTTGCAGGCCTGATCTGGCTGAAGTAGGACTTCTGCTCTGGGTGTGCTACTTTGCCCTAGAGCTGAAAGGCACAACGTGCAGGCTTCTTTCCTAAGGGCGAGTTGGGCCCCACAGCATCTTGCTTCCAGCTCTTTGGGAAGCTAAGAAACAACTCGCTCTGCACAGTGCTCTTACAGCCTACCGGGAACATGTCTTGCAAAGGCCTGTGAAACGCAGTTTCTTTGAAGGCCTGATCTGGCTGAAGTAGGACTTCTGCTCTGGGTGTGCTACTTTGCCCTAGAGCTGAAAGGCACAACGTGCAGGCTTCTTTCCAAAGGGCGAGTTGGGCCCCACAGCATCTTGCTTCCAGCTCTTTGGGAAGCTAAGAAACAACTCGCTCTGCACAGTGCTCTTACAGCCTACTGGGAACATCTCTTCCAAAGGCCTGTGAAACGCAGTTTCTTTGCAGGCCTGATCTGGCTGAAGTAGGACTTCTGCTCTGGGTGTGCTACTTTGCCCTAGAGCTGAAAGGCACAACGTGCAGGCTTCTTTCCAAAGGGCGAGTTGGGCCCCACAGCATCTTGCTTCCAGCTATTTAGGAAGCTAAGAAACAACTCGCTCTGCACAGTGCTCTTACAGCCTACCGGGAACATGTCTTCCAAAGGCCTGTGAAGCGCAGTTTCTTTGCAGGCCTGATCTGGCTGAAGTAGGACTTCTGCTCTGGGTGTGCTACTTTGCCCTAGAGCTGAAAGGCACAACGTGCAGGCTTCTTTCCAAAGGGCGAGTTGGGCCCCACAGCATCTTGCTTCCAGCTCTTTGGGAAGCTAAGAAACAACTCGCTCTGCACAGTGCTCTTACAGCCTACCGGGAACATGTCTTCCAAAGGCCTGTGAAACGCAGTTTCTTTGCAGGCCTGATCTGGCTGAAGTAGGACTTCTGCTCTGGGTGTGCTACTTTGCCCTAGAGCTGAAAGGCACAACGTGCAGGCTTCTTTCCTAAGGGCGAGTTGGGCCCCACAGCATCTTGCTTCCAGCTCTTTGGGAAGCTAAGAAACAACTCGCTCTGCACAGTGCTCTTACAGCCTACCGGGAACATCTCTTCCAAAGGCCTGTGAAACGCAGTTTCTTTGCAGGCCTGATCTGGCTGAAGTAGGACTTCTGCTCTGGGTGTGCTACTTTGCCCTAGAGCTGAAAGGCACAACGTGCAGGCTTCTTTCCAAAGGGCGAGTTGGGCCCCACAGCATCTTGCTTCCAGCTCTTTGGGAAGCTAAGAAACAACTCGCTCTGCACAGTGCTCTTACAGCCTACTGGGAACATCTCTTCCAAAGGCCTGTGAAACGCAGTTTCTTTGCAGGCCTGATCTGGCTGAAGTAGGACTTCTGCTCTGGGTGTGCTACTTTGCCCTAGAGCTGAAAGGCACAACGTGCAGGCTTCTTTCCAAAGGGCGAGTTGGGCCCCACAGCATCTTGCTTCCAGCTCTTTGGGAAGCTAAGAAACAACTCGCTCTGCACAGTGCTCTTACAGCCTACGGGGAGCATCTCTTCCAAAGGCCTGTGAAACGCAGTTCCTTTGCAGGCCTGATCTGGCTGAAGTAGGACTTCTGCTCTGGGTGTGCTACTTTGCCCTAGAGCTGAAAGGCACAACGTGCAGGCTTCTTTCCAAAGGGCGATTTGGGCCCCACAGCATCTTGCTTCCAGCTCTTTGGGAAGCTAAGAAACAACTCGCTCTGCACAGTGCTCTTACAGCCTACCGGGAACATGTCTTGCAAAGGCCTGTGAAACGCAGTTTCTTTGCAGGCCTGATCTGGCTGAAGTAGGACTTCTGCTCTGGGTGTGCTACTTTGCCCTAGAGCTGAAAGGCACAACGTGCAGTCTTCTTTCCAAAGGGTGAGTTGGGCCCCACAGCATCTTGCTTCCAGCTCTTTGGGAAGCTAAGAAACAACTCGCTCTGCACAGTGCTCTTACAGCCTACCGGGAACATGTCTTCCAAAGGCCTGTGAAACGCAGTTCCTTTGCAGGCCTGATCTGGCTGAAGTAGGACTTCTGCTCTGGGTGTGCTACTTTGCCCTAGAGCTGAAAGGCACAACGTGCAGGCTTCTTTCCAAAGGGCGAGTTGGGCCCCACAGCATCTTGCTTCCAGCTCTTTGGGAAGCTAAGAAACAACTCGCTCTGCACACTGCTCTTACAGCCTAGTGGGAACATCTCTTCCAAAGGCCTGTGAAACGCAGTTTCTTTGCAGGCCTGATCTGGCTGAAGTAGGACTTCTGCTCTGGGTGTGCTACTTTGCCCTAGAGCTGAAAGGCACAACGTGCAGGCTTCTTTCCAAAGGGCGAGTTGGGCCCCACAGCATCTTGCTTCCAGCTCTTTGGGAAGCTAAGAAACAACTCGCTCTGCACAGTGCTCTTACAGCCTACCGGGAACATGTCTTGCAAAGGCCTGTGAAACGCAGTTTCTTTGCAGGCCTGATCTGGCTGAAGTAGGACTTCTGCTCTGGGTGTGCTACTTTGCCCTAGAGCTGAAAGGCACAACGTGCAGGCTTCTTTCCAAAGGGCGAGTTGGGCCCCACAGCATCTTGCTTCCAGCTCTTTGGGAAGCTAAGAAACAACTCGCTCTGCACAGTGCTCTTACAGCCTACCAGGAACATCTCTTCCAAAGGCCTGTGAAACGCAGTTTCTTTGCAGGCCTGATCTGGCTGAAGTAGGACTTCTGCTCTGGGTGTGCTACTTTGCCCTAGAGCTGAAAGGCACAACGTGCAGGCTTCTTTCCAAAGGGCGAGTTGGGCCCCACAGCATCTTGCTTCCAGCTCTTTGGGAAGCTAAGAAACAACTCGCTCTGCACAGTGCTCTTACAGCCTAGCGGGAACATCTCTTCCAAAGGACTGTGAAACGCAGTTTCTTTGCAGGCCTGATCTGGCTGAAGTAGGACTTCTGCTCTGGGTGTGCTACTTTGCCCTAGAGCTGGAAGGCACAACGTGCAGGCTTCTTTCCAAAGGGCGAGTTGGGCCCCACAGCATCTTGCTTCCAGCTCTTTGGGAAGCTAAGAAACAACTCGCTCTGCACAGTGCTCTTACAGCCTACCGGGAACATGTCTTCCAAAGGCCTGTGAAATGCAGTTCTTTGCAGGCCTGATCTGGCTGAAGTAGGACTTCTGCTCTGGGTGTGCTACTTTGCCCTAGAGCTGAAAGGCACAACGTGCAGGCTTCTTTCCAAAGGGCGAGTTGGGCCCCACAGCATCTTGCTTCCAGCTCTTTGGGAAGCTAAGAAACAACTCGCTCTGCACAGTGCTCTTACAGCCTACCGGGAACATGTCTTCCAAAGGCCTGTGAAACGCAGTTTCTTTGCAGGCCTGATCTGGCTGAAGTAGGACTTCTGCTCTGGGTGTGCTACTTTGCCCTAGAGCTGAAAGGCACAACGTGCAGGCTTCTTTCCAAAGGGCGAGTTGGGCCCCACAGCATCTTGCTTCCAGCTCTTTGGGAAGCTAAGAAACAACTCGCTCTGCACAGTGCTCTTACAGCCTACCGGGAACATGTCTTGCAAAGGCCTGTGAAACGCAGTTTCTTTGCAGGCCTGATCTGGCTGAAGTAGGACTTCTGCTCTGGGTGTGCTACTTTGCCCTAGAGCTGAAAGGCACAACGTGCAGTCTTCTTTCCAAAGGGCGAGTTGGGCCCCACAGCATCTTGCTTCCAGCTCTTTGGGAAGCTAAGAAACAACTCGCTCTGCACAGTGCTCTTACAGGCTACCGGGAACATGTCTTCCAAAGGCCTGTGAAACGCAGTTCCTTTGCAGGCCTGATCTGGCTGAAGTAGGACTTCTGCTCTGGGTGTGCTACTTTGCCCTAGAGCTGAAAGGCACAACGTGCAGGCTTCTTTCCAAAGGGCGAGTTGGGCCCCACAGCATCTTGCTTCCAGCTCTTTGGGAAGCTAAGAAACAACTCGCTCTGCACACTGCTCTTACAGCCTAGTGCGAACATCTCTTCCAAAGCCCTGTGAAACGCAGTTTCTTTGCAGGCCTGATCTGGCTGAAGTAGGACTTCTGCTCTGGGTGTGCTACTTTGCCCTAGAGCTGAAAGGCACAACGTGCAGGCTTCTTTCCAAAGGGCGAGTTGGGCCCCACAGCATCTTGCTTCCAGCTCTTTGGGAAGCTAAGAAACAACTCGCTCTGCACAGTGCTCTTACAGCCTACCGGGAACATGTCTTGCAAAGGCCTGTGAAACGCAGTTTCTTTGCAGGCCTGATCTGGCTGAAGTAGGACTTCTGCTCTGGGTGTGCTACTTTGCCCTAGAGCTGAAAGGCACAACGTGCAGGCTTCTTTCCAAAGGGCGAGTTGGGCCCCACAGCATCTTGCTTCCAGCTCTTTGGGAAGCTAAGAAACAACTCGCTCTGCACAGTGCTCTTACAGCCTACCGGGAACATGTCTTCCAAAGGCCTGTGAAACGCAGTTTCTTTGCAGGCCTGATCTGGCTGAAGTAGGACTTCTGCTCTGGGTGTGCTACTTTGCCCTAGAGCTGAAAGGCACAACGTGCAGGCTTCTTTCCAAAGGGCGAGTTGGGCCCCACAGCATCTTGCTTCCAGCTCTTTGGGAAGCTAAGAAACAACTCGCTCTGCACAGTGCTCTTACAGCCTACCGGGAACATGTCTTCCAAAGGCCTGTGAAACGCAGTTTCTTTGCAGGCCTGATCTGGCTGAAGTAGGACTTCTGCTCTGGGTGTGCTACTTTGCCCTAGAGCTGAAAGGCACAACGTGCAGGCTTCTTTCCTAAGGGCGAGTTGGGCCCCACAGCATCTTGCTTCCAGCTCTTTGGGAAGCTAAGAAACAACTCGCTCTGCACAGTGCTCTTACAGCCTACCGGGAACATCTCTTCCAAAGGCCTGTGAAACGCAGTTTCTTTGCAGGCCTGATCTGGCTGAAGTAGGACTTCTGCTCTGGGTGTGCTACTTTGCCCTAGAGCTGAAAGGCACAACGTGCAGGCTTCTTTCCAAAGGGCGAGTTGGGCCCCACAGCATCTTGCTTCCAGCTCTTTGGGAAGCTAAGAAACAACTCGCTCTGCACACTGCTCTTACAGCCTACTGGGAACATCTCTTCCAAAGGCCTGTGAAACGCAGTTTCTTTGCAGGCCTGATCTGGCTGAAGTAGGACTTCTGCTCTGGGTGTGCTACTTTGCCCTAGAGCTGAAAGGCACAACGTGCAGGCTTCTTTCCAAAGGGCGAGTTGGGCCCCACAGCATCTTGCTTCCAGCTCTTTGGGAAGCTAAGAAACAACTCGCTCTGCACAGTGCTCTTACAGCCTACGGGGAGCATCTCTTCCAAAGGCCTGTGAAACGCAGTTTCTTTGCAGGCCTGATCTGGCTGAAGTAGGACTTCTGCTCTGGGTGTGCTACTTTGCCCTAGAGCTGAAGGGCACAACGTGCAGGCTTCTTTCCAAAGGGCGAGTTGGGCCCCACAGCATCTTGCTTCCAGCTCTTTGGGAAGCTAAGAAACAACTCGCTCTGCACAGTGCTCTTACAGCCTACCGGGAACATGTCTTCCAAAGGCCTGTGAAACGCAGTTTCTTTGCAGGCCTGATCTGGCTGAAGTAGGACTTCTGCTCTGGGTGTGCTACTTTGCCCTAGAGCTGAAAGGCACAACGTGCAGGCTTCTTTCCTAAGGGCGAGTTGGGCCCCACAGCATCTTGCTTCCAGCTCTTTGGGAAGCTAAGAAACAACTCGCTCTGCACAGTGCTCTTACAGCCTACCGGGAACATGTCTTGCAAAGGCCTGTGAAACGCAGTTTCTTTGCAGGCCTGATCTGGCTGAAGTAGGACTTCTGCTCTGGGTGTGCTACTTTGCCCTAGAGCTGAAAGGCACAACGTGCAGGCTTCTTTCCAAAGGGCGAGTTGGGCCCCACAGCATCTTGCTTCCAGCTCTTTGGGAAGCTAAGAAACAACTCGCTCTGCACAGTGCTCTTACAGCCTACTGGGAACATCTCATCCAAAGGCCTGTGAAACGCAGTTTCTTTGCAGGCCTGATCTGGCTGAAGTAGGACTTCTGCTCTGGGTGTGCTACTTTGCCCTAGAGCTGAAAGGCACAACGTGCAGGCTTCTTTCCAAAGGGCGAGTTGGGCCCCACAGCATCTTGCTTCCAGCTATTTAGGAAGCTAAGAAACAACTCGCTCTGCACAGTGCTCTTACAGCCTACCGGGAACATGTCTTCCAAAGGCCTGTGAAGCGCAGTTTCTTTGCAGGCCTGATCTGGCTGAAGTAGGACTTCTGCTCTGGGTGTGCTACTTTGCCCTAGAGCTGAAAGGCACAACGTGCAGGCTTCTTTCCAAAGGGCGAGTTGGGCCCCACAGCATCTTGCTTCCAGCTCTTTGGGAAGCTAAGAAACAACTCGCTCTGCACAGTGCTCTTACAGCCTACCGGGAACATCTCTTCCAAAGGCCTGTGAAACGCAGTTTCTTTGCAGGCCTGATCTGGCTGAAGTAGGACTTCTGCTCTGGGTGTGCTACTTTGCCCTAGAGCTGAAAGGCACAACGTGCAGGCTTCTTTCCAAAGGGCGAGTTGGGCCCGACAGCATCTTGCTTCCAGCTCTTTGGGAAGCTAAGAAACAACTCGCTCTGCACAGTGCTCTTACAGCCTAGTGGGAACATCTCTTCCAAAGGCCTGTGAAACGCAGTTTCTTTGCAGGCCTGATCTGGCTGAAGTAGGACTTCTGCTCTGGGTGTGCTACTTTGCCCTAGAGCTGAAAGGCACAACGTGCAGGCTTCTTTCCAAAGGGCGAGTTGGGCCCCACAGCATCTTGCTTCCAGCTCTTTGGGAAGCTAAGAAACAACTCGCTCTGCACAGTGCTCTTACAGCCTACCGGGAACATCTTTTCCAAAGGCCAGTGAAACGCAGTTTCTTTGCAGGCCTGATCTGGCTGAAGTAGGACTTCTGCTCTGGGTGTGCTACTTTGCCCTAGAACTGAAGGGCACAACGTGCAGGCTTCTTTCCAAAGGGCGAGTTGGGCCCCACAGCATCTTGCTTCCAGCTCTTTGGGAAGCTAAGAAACAACTCGCTCTGCACAGTGCTCTTACAGCCTACCAGGAACATCTCTTCCAAAGGCCTGTGAAACGCAGTTTCTTTGCAGGCCTGATCTGGCTGAAGTAGGACTTCTGCTCTGGGTGTGCTACTTTGCCCTAGAGCTGAAAGGCACAACCTGCAGGCTTCTTTCCAAAGGGCGAGTTGGGCCCCACAGCATCTTGCTTCCAGCTCTTTGGGAAGCTAAGAAACAACTCGCTCTGCACAGTGCTCTTACAGCCTAGCGGGAACATGTCTTGCAAAGGCCTGTGAAACGCAGTTTCTTTGCAGGCCTGATCTGGCTGAAGTAGGACTTCTGCTCTGGGTGTGCTACTTTGCCCTAGAGCTGAAAGGCACAACGTGCAGGCTTCTTTCCAAAGGGCGAGTTGGGCCCCACAGCATCTTGCTTCCAGCTCTTTGGGAAGCTAAGAAACAACTCGCTCTGCACAGTGCTCTTACAGCCTACCGGGAACATGTCTTCCAAAGGCCTGTGAAATGCAGTTCTTTGCAGGCCTGATCTGGCTGAAGTAGGACTTCTGCTCTGGGTGTGCTACTTTGCCCTAGAGCTGAAAGGCACAATGTGCAGGCTTCTTTCCAAAGGGCGAGTTGGGCCCCACAGCATCTTGCTTCCAGCTCTTTGGGAAGCTAAGAAACAACTCGCTCTGCACAGTGCTCTTACAGCCTACCGGGAACATGTCTTCCAAAGGCCTTTGAAACGCAGTTTCTTTGCAGGCCTCATCTGGCTGAAGTAGGACTTCTGCTCTGGGTGTGCTACTTTGCCCTAGAGCTGAAAGGCACAACGTGCAGGCTTCTTTCCAAAGGGCGAGTTGGGCCCCACAGCATCTTGCTTCCAGCTCTTTGGGAAGCTAAGAAACAACTCGCTCTGCACAGTGCTCTTACAGCCTACCGGGAACATGTCTTGCAAAGGCCTGTGAAACGCAGTTTCTTTGCAGGCCTGATCTGGCTGAAGTAGGACTTCTGCTCTGGGTGTGCTACTTTGCCCTAGAGCTGAAAGGCACAACGTGCAGGCTTCTTTCCAAAGGGCGAGTTGGGCCCCACAGCATCTTGCTTCCAGCTCTTTGGGAAGCTAAGAAACAACTCGCTCTGCACACTGCTCTTACAGCCTACCGGGAACATGTCTTCCAAAGGCCTGTGAAACGCAGTTTCTTTGCAGGCCTGATCTGGCTGAAGTAGGACTTCTGCTCTGGGTGTGCTACTTTGCCCTAGAGCTGAAAGGCACAACGTGCAGGCTTCTTTCCAAAGGGCGAGTTGGGCCCCACAGCATCTTGCTTCCAGCTCTTTGGGAAGCTAAGAAACAACTCGCTCTGCACAGTGCTCTTACAGCCTACCGGGAACATGTCTTCCAAAGGCCTGTGAAACGCAGTTTCTTTGCAGGCCTGATCTGGCTGAAGTAGGACTTCTGCTCTGGGTGTGCTACTTTGCCCTAGAGCTGAAAGGCACAACGTGCAGGCTTCTTTCCAAAGGGCGAGTTGGGCCCCACAGCATCTTGCTTCCAGCTCTTTGGGAAGCTAAGAAACAACTCGCTCTGCACAGTGCTCTTACAGCCTACCGGGAACATGTCTTCCAAAGGCCTGTGAAACGCAGTTTCTTTGCAGGCCTGATCTGGCTGAAGTAGGACTTCTGCTCTGGGTGTGCTACTTTGCCCTAGAGCTGAAAGGCACAACGTGCAGGCTTCTTTCCAAAGGGCGAGTTGGGCCCCACAGCATCTTGCTTCCAGCTCTTTGTGAAGCTAAGAAACAACTCGCTCTGCACAGTGCTCTTACAGCCTACCCGGAACATGTCTTGCAAGGGCCTGTGAAACGCAGTATCTTTGCAGGCCTGATCTGGCTGAAGTAGGACTTCTGCTCAGGGTGTGCTACTTTGCCCTAGAGCTGAAAGGCACAACGTGCAGGCTTCTTTCCAAAGGGCGAGTTGAGCCCCACAGCATCTTGCTTCCAGCTCTTTGGGAAGCTAAGAAACAACTCGCTCTGCACAGTGCTCTTACAGCCTACCGGGAACATGTCTTCCAAAGGCCTGTGAAACGCAGTTTGTTTGCAGGCCTGATCTGGCTGAAGTAGGACTTCTGCTCTGGGTGTGCTACTTTGCCCTAGAGCTGAAAGGCACAACGTGCAGGCTTCTTTCCTAAGGGCGAGTTGGGCCCCACAGCATCTTGCTTCCAGCTCTTTGGGAAGCTAAGAAACAACTCGCTCTGCACAGTGCTCTTACAGCCTACCGGGAACATCTCTTCCAAAGGCCTGTGAAACGCAGTTTCTTTGCAGGCCTGATCTGGCTGAAGTAGGACTTCTGCTCTGGGTGTGCTACTTTGCCCTAGAGCTGAAAGGCACAACGTGCAGGCTTCTTTCCAAAGGGCGAGTTGGGCCCCACAGCATCTTGCTTCCATCTCTTTGGGAAGCTAAGAAACAACTCGCTCTGCACAGTGCTGTTACAGCCTACTGGGAACATCTCTTCCAAAGGCCTGTGAAACGCAGTTTCTTTGCAGGCCTGATCTGGCTGAAGTAGGACTTCTGCTCTGGGTGTGCTACTTTGCCCTAGAGCTGAAAGGCACAACGTGCAGGCTTCTTTCCAAAGGGCGAGTTGGGCCCCACAGCATCTTGCTTCCAGCTCTTTGGGAAGCTAAGAAACAACTCGCTCTGCACAGTGCTCTTACAGCCTACCGGGAACATGTCTTCCAAAGGCCTGTGAAACGCAGTTTCTTTGCAGTCCTGATCTGGCTGAAGTAGGACTTCTGCTCTGGGTGTGCTACTTTGCCCTAGAGCTGAAAGGCCCATCGTGCAGGCTTCTTTCCAAAGGGCGAGTTGGGCCCCACAGCATCTTGCTTCCAGCTCTTTGGGAAGCTAAGAAACAACTCGCTCTGCACAGTGCTCTTACAGCCTACCGGGAACATGTCTTGCAAAGGCCTGTGAAACGCAGTTTCTTTGCAGGCCTGATCTGGCTGAAGTAGGACTTCTGCTCTGGGTGTGCTACTTTGCCCTAGAACTGAAAGGCACAACGTGCAGGCTTCTTTCCAAAGGGCGAGTTGGGCCCCACAGCATCTTGCTTCCAGCTCTTTGGGAAGGTAAGAAACAACTCGCTCTGCACAGTGCTCTTACAGCCTACTGGGAACATGTCTTCCAAAGGCCTGTGAAACGCAGTTTCTTTGCAGGCCTGATCTGGCTGAAGTAGGACTTCTGCTCTGGGTGTGCTACTTTGCCCTGGAGCTGAAAGGCACAACGTGCAGGCTTCTTTCCTAAGGGCGAGTTGGGCCCAACAGCATCTTGCTTCCAGCTCTTTGGGAAGCTAAGAAACAACTCGCTCTGAACAGTGCTCTTACAGCCTACGGGGAGCATCTCTTCCAAAGGCCTGTGAAACGCAGTTTCTTTGCAGGCCTGATCTGGCTGAAGTAGGACTTCTGCTCTGGGTGTGCTACTTTGCCCTAGAGCTGAAAGGCACAACGTGCAGGCTTCTTTCCAAAGGGCGAGTTGGGCCCCACAGCATCTTGCTTCCAGCTCTTTGGGAAGCTAAGAAACAACTCGCTCTGCACAGTGCTCTTACAGCCTACCGGGAACATGTCTTCCAAAGGCCTGTGAAACGCAGTTTCTTTGCAGGCCTGATCTGGCTGAAGTAGGACTTCTGCTCTGGGTGTGCTACTTTGCCCTAGAGCTGAAAGGCACAACGTGCAGGCTTCTTTCCAAAGGGCGAGTTGGGCCCCACAGCATCTTGCTTCCAGCTCTTTGGGAAGCTAAGAAACAACTCGCTCTGCACAGTGCTCTTACAGCCTAGTGGGAACATCTCTTCCAAAGGCCTCTGAAACGCAGTTTCTTTTCAGGCCTGATCTGGCTGAAGTCGGACTTCTGCTCTGGGTGTGCTACTTTGCCCTAGAGCTGAAAGGCACAACGTGCAGGCTTCTTTCCTAAGGGCGAGTTGGGCCCCACAGCATCTTGCTTCCAGCTCTTTGGGAAGCTAAGAAACAACTCGCTCTGAACAGTGCTCTTACAGCCTAGCGGGAACATCTCTTCCAAAGGCCTGTGAAACGCAGTTTCTTTGCAGGCCTGATCTGGCTGAAGTAGGACTTCTGCTCTGGGTGTGCTACTTTGCCCTAGAGCTGAAAGGCACAACGTGCAGGCTTCTTTCCAAAGGGCGAGTTGGGCCACACAGCATCTTGCTTCCAGCTCTTTGGGAAGCTAAGAAACAACTCGCTCTGCACAGTGCTCTTACAGCCTACCGGGAACATGTCTTGCAAAGGCCTGTGAAACGCAGTTTCTTTGCAGGCCTGATCTGGCTGAAGTAGGACTTCTGCTCTGGGTGTGCTACTTTGCCCTAGAACTGAAGGGCACAACGTGCAGGCTTCTTTCCAAAGGGCGAGTTGGGCCCCACAGCATCTTGCTTCCAGCTCTTTGGGAAGCTAAGAAACAACTCGCTCTGCACAGTGCTCTTACAGCCTACCAGGAACATCTCTTCCAAAGGCCTGTGAAACGCAGTTTCTTTGCAGGCCTGATCTGGCTGAAGTAGGACTTCTGCTCTGGGTGTGCTACTTTGCCCTAGAGCTGAAAGGCACAACCTGCAGGCTTCTTTCCAAAGGGCGAGTTGGGCCCCACAGCATCTTGCTTCCAGCTCTTTGGGAAGCTAAGAAACAACTCGCTCTGCACAGTGCTCTTACAGCCTAGCGGGAACATGTCTTGCAAAGGCCTGTGAAACGCAGTTTCTTTGCAGGCCTGATCTGGCTGAAGTAGGACTTCTGCTCTGGGTGTGCTACTTTGCCCTAGAGCTGGAAGGCACAACGTGCAGGCTTCTTTCCAAAGGGCGAGTTGGGCCCCACAGCATCTTGCTTCCAGCTCTTTGGGAAGCTAAGAAACAACTCGCTCTGCACAGTGCTCTTACAGCCTACCGGGAACATGTCTTCCAAAGGCCTGTGAAATGCAGTTCTTTGCAGGCCTGATCTGGCTGAAGTAGGACTTCTGCTCTGGGTGTGCTACTTTGCCCTAGAGCTGAAAGGCACAATGTGCAGGCTTCTTTCCAAAGGGCGAGTTGGGCCCCACAGCATCTTGCTTCCAGCTCTTTGGGAAGCTAAGAAACAACTCGCTCTGCACAGTGCTCTTACAGCCTACCGGGAACATGTCTTCCAAAGGCCTTTGAAACGCAGTTTCTTTGCAGGCCTGATCTGGCTGAAGTAGGACTTCTGCTCTGGGTGTGCTACTTTGCCCTAGAGCTGAAAGGCACAACGTGCAGGCTTCTTTCCAAAGGGCGAGTTGGGCCCCACAGCATCTTGCTTCCAGCTCTTTGGGAAGCTAAGAAACAACTCGCTCTGCACAGTGCTCTTACAGCCTACCGGGAACATGTCTTGCAAAGGCCTGTGAAACGCAGTTTCTTTGCAGGCCTGATCTGGCTGAAGTAGGACTTCTGCTCTGGGTGTGCTACTTTGCCCTAGAGCTGAAAGGCACAACGTGCAGGCTTCTTTCCAAAGGGCGAGTTGGGCCCCACAGCATCTTGCTTCCAGCTCTTTGGGAAGCTAAGAAACAACTCGCTCTGCACACTGCTCTTACAGCCTACCGGGAACATGTCTTCCAAAGGCCTGTGAAACGCAGTTTCTTTGCAGGCCTGATCTGGCTGAAGTAGGACTTCTGCTCTGGGTGTGCTACTTTGCCCTAGAGCTGAAAGGCACAACGTGCAGGCTTCTTTCCAAAGGGCGAGTTGGGCCCCACAGCATCTTGCTTCCAGCTCTTTGGGAAGCTAAGAAACAACTCGCTCTGCACAGTGCTCTTACAGCCTACCGGGAACATGTCTTCCAAAGGCCTGTGAAACGCAGTTTCTTTGCAGGCCTGATCTGGCTGAAGTAGGACTTCTGCTCTGGGTGTGCTACTTTGCCCTAGAGCTGAAAGGCACAACGTGCAGGCTTCTTTCCAAAGGGCGAGTTGGGCCCCACAGCATCTTGCTTCCAGCTCTTTGGGAAGCTAAGAAACAACTCGCTCTGCACAGTGCTCTTACAGCCTACCGGGAACATCTCTTCCAAAGGCCTGTGAAACGCAGTTTCTTTGCATGCCTGATCTGGCTGAAGTAGGACTTCTGCTCTGGGTGTGCTACTTTGCCCTAGAGCTGAAAGGCACAACGTGCAGGCTTCTTTCCAAAGGGCGAGTTGGGCCCCACAGCATCTTGCTTCCAGCTCTTTGTGAAGCTAAGAAACAACTCGCTCTGCACAGTGCTCTTACAGCCTACCCGGAACATGTCTTGCAAGGGCCTGTGAAACGCAGTATCTTTGCAGGCCTGATCTGGCTGAAGTAGGACTTCTGCTCTGGGTGTGCTACTTTGCCCTAGAGCTGAAAGGCACAACGTGCAGGCTTCTTTCCAAAGGACGAGTTGAGCCCCACAGCATCTTGCTTCCAGCTCTTTGGGAAGCTAAGAAACAACTCGCTCTGCACAGTGCTCTTACAGCCTACCGGGAACATGTCTTGCAAAGGCCTGTGAAACGCAGTTTCTTTGCAGGCCTGATCTGGCTGAAGTAGGACTTCTGCTCTGGGTGTGCTACTTTGCCCTAGAACTGAAAGGCACAACGTGCAGGCTTCTTTCCAAAGGGCGAGTTGGGCCCCACAGCATCTTGCTTCCAGCTCTTTGGGAAGCTAAGAAACAACTCGCTCTGCAGAGTGCTCTTACAGCCTACTGGGAACATGTCTTCCAAAGGCCTGTGAAACGCAGTTTCTTTGCAGGCCTGATCTGGCTGAAGTAGGACTTCTGCTCTGGGTGTGCTACTTTGCCCTGGAGCTGAAAGGCACAACGTGCAGGCTTCTTTCCTAAGGGCGAGTTGGGCCCAACAGCATCTTGCTTCCAGCTCTTTGGGAAGCTAAGAAACAACTCGCTCTGAACAGTGCTCTTACAGCCTACGGGGAGCATCTCTTCCAAAGGCCTGTGAAACGCAGTTTCTTTGCAGGCCTGATCTGGCTGAAGTAGGACTTCTGCTCTGGGTGTGCTACTTTGCCCTAGAGCTGAAAGGCACAACGTGCAGGCTTCTTTCCAAAGGGCGAGTTGGGCCCCACAGCATCTTGCTTCCAGCTCTTTGGGAAGCTAAGAAACAACTCGCTCTGCACAGTGCTCTTACAGCCTACCGGGAACATGTCTTCCAAAGGCCTGTGAAACGCAGTTTCTTTGCAGGCCTGATCTGGCTGAAGTAGGACTTCTGCTCTGGGTGTGCTACTTTGCCCTAGAGCTGAAAGGCACAACGTGCAGGCTTCTTTCCAAAGGGCGAGTTGGGCCCCACAGCATCTTGCTTCCAGCTCTTTGGGAAGCTAAGAAACAACTCGCTCTGCACAGTGCTCTTACAGCCTAGTGGGAACATCTCTTCCAAAGGCCTCTGAAACGCAGTTTCTTTTCAGGCCTGATCTGGCTGAAGTCGGACTTCTGCTCTGGGTGTGCTACTTTGCCCTAGAGCTGAAAGGCACAACGTGCAGGCTTCTTTCCTAAGGGCGAGTTGGGCCCCACAGCATCTTGCTTCCAGCTCTTTGGGAAGCTAAGAAACAACTCGCTCTGAACAGTGCTCTTACAGCCTAGCGGGAACATCTCTTCCAAAGGCCTGTGAAACGCAGTTTCTTTGCAGGCCTGATCTGGCTGAAGTAGGACTTCTGCTCTGGGTGTGCTGCTTTGCCCTAGAGCTGGAAGGCACAACGTGCAGGCTTCTTTCCAAAGGGCGAGTTGGGCCCCACAGCATCTTGCTTCCAGCTCTTTGGGAAGCTAAGAAACAACTCGCTCTGCACAGTGCTCTTACAGTCTACCGGGAACATGTCTTCCAAAGGCCTGTGAAATGCAGTTCTTTGCAGGCCTGATCTGGCTGAAGTAAGACTTCTGCTCTGGGTGTGCTACTTTGCCCTAGAGCTGAAAGGCACAACGTGCAGGCTTCTTTCCAAAGGGCGAGTTGGGCCCCACAGCATCTTGCTTCCAGCTCTTTGGGAAGCTAAGAAACAACTCGCTCTGCACAGTGCTCTTACAGCCTACCGGTAACATGTCTTCCAAAGGCCTGTGAAACGCAGTTTCTTTGCAGGCCTGATCTGGCTGAAGTAGGACTTCTGCTCTGGGTGTGCTACTTTGCCCTAGAGCTGAAAGGCACAACGTGCAGGCTTCTTTCCTAAGGGCGAGTTGGGCCCAACAGCATCTTGCTTCCAGCTCTTTGGGAAGCTAAGAAACAACTCGCTCTGCACAGTGCTCTTACAGCCTAGTGGGAACATCTCTTCCAAAGGCCTCTGAAACGCAGTTTCTTTTCAGGCCTGATCTGGCTGAAGTCGGACTTCTGCTCTGGGTGTGCTACTTTGCCCTAGAGCTGAAAGGCACAACGTGCAGGCTTCTTTCCAAAGGGCGAGTTGGGCCCCACAGCATCTTGCTTCCAGCTCTTTGGGAAGCTAAGAAACAACTCGCTCTGCACAGTGCTCTTACAGCCTACCGGGAACATGTCTTCCAAAGGCCTGTGAAACGCAGTTTCTTTGCAGGCCTGATCTGGCTGAAGTAGGACTTCTGCTCTGGGTGTGCTACTTTGCCCTAGAGCTGAAAGGCACAACGTGCAGGCTTCTTTCCTAAGGGCGAGTTGGGCCCAACAGCATCTTGCTTCCAGCTCTTTGGGAAGCTAAGAAACAACTCGCTCTGAACAGTGCTCTTACAGCCTACGGGGAGCATCTCTTCCAAAGGCCTGTGAAACGCAGTTTCTTTGCAGGCCTGATCTGGCTGAAGTAGGACTTCTGCTCTGGGTGTGCTACTTTGCCCTAGAGCTGAAAGGCACAACGTGCAGGCTTCTTTCCAAAGGGCGAGTTGGGCCCCACAGCATCTTGCTTCCAGCTCTTTGGGAAGCTAAGAAACAACTCGCTCTGCACAGTGCTCTTACAGCCTACCGGGAACATCTCTTCCAAAGGCCTGTGAAACGCAGTTTCTTTGCAGGCCTGATCTGGCTGAAGTAGGACTTCTGCTCTGGGTGTGCTACTTTGCCCTAGAGCTGAAAGGCACAACGTGCAGGCTTCTTTCCAAAGGGCGAGTTGGGCCCCACAGCATCTTGCTTCCAGCTCTTTGGGAAGCTAAGAAACAACTCGCTCTGCACAGTGCTCTTACAGCCTACCGGGAACATGTCTTGCAATGGCCTGTGAAACGCAGTTTCTTTGCAGGCCTGATCTGGCTGAAGTAGGACTTCTGCTCTGGGTGTGCTACTTTGCCCTAGAGCTGAAAGGCACAACGTGCAGGCTTCTTTCCAAAGGGCGAGTTGGGCCCCACAGCATCTTGCTTCCAGCTCTTTGGGAAGCTAAGAAACAACTCGCTCTGCACAGTGCTCTTACAGCCTACCGGGAACATGTCTTCCAAAGGCCTGTGAAACGCAGTTTCTTTGCAGGCCTGATCTGGCTGAAGTAGGACTTCTGCTCTGGGTGTGCTACTTTGCCCTAGAGCTGAAAGGCACAACGTGCAGGCTTCTTTCCAAAGGGCGAGTTGGGCCCCACAGCATCTTGCTTCCAGCTCTTTGGGAAGCTAAGAAACAACTCGCTCTGCACAGTGCTCTTACAGCCTACCGGGAACATGTCTTCCAAAGGCCTGTGAAACGCAGTTTCTTTGCAGGCCTGATCTGGCTGAAGTAGGACTTCTGCTCTGGGTGTGCTACTTTGCCCTAGAGCTGAAAGGCACAACGTGCAGGCTTCTTTCCAAAGGGCGAGTTGGGCCCCACAGCATCTTGCTTCCAGCTCTTTGGGAAGCTAAGAAACAACTCGCTCTGCACAGTGCTCTTACAGCCTACCGGGAACATGTCTTCCAAAGGCCTGTGAAACGCAGTTTCTTTGCAGGCCTGATCTGGCTGAAGTAGGACTTCTGCTCTGGGTGTGCTACTTTGCCCTAGAGCTGAAAGGCACAACGTGCAGGCTTCTTTCCAAAGGGCGAGTTGGGCCCCACAGCATCTTGCTTCCAGCTCTTTGGGAAGCTAAGAAACAACTCGCTCTGCACAGTGCTCTTACAGCCTACTGGGAACATGTCTTCCAAAGGCCTGTGAAACGCAGTTTCTTTGCAGGCCTGATCTGGCTGAAGTAGGACTTCTGCTCTGGGTGTGCTACTTTGCCCTAGAGCTGAAAGGCACAACGTGCAGGCTTCTTTCCAAAGGGCGAGTTGGGCCCCACAGCATCTTGCTTCCAGCTCTTTGGGAAGCTAAGAAACAACTCGCTCTGCACACTGCTCTTACAGCCTACCGGGAACATGTCTTCCAAAGGCCTGTGAAACGCAGTTTCTTTGCAGGCCTGATCTGGCTGAAGTAGGACTTCTGCTCTGGGTGTGCTACTTTGCCCTAGAGCTGAAAGGCACAACGTGCAGGCTTCTTTCCAAAGGGCGAGTTGGGCCCCACAGCATCTTGCTTCCAGCTCTTTGGGAAGCTAAGAAACAACTCGCTCTGCACAGTGCTCTTACAGCCTAGCGGGAACATCTCTTCCAAAGGCCTGTGAAACGCAGTTTCTTTGCAGGCCTGATCTGGCTGAAGTAGGACTTCTGCTCTGGGTGTGCTGCTTTGCCCTAGAGCTGGAAGGCACAACGTGCAGGCTTCTTTCCAAAGGGCGAGTTGGGCCCCACAGCATCTTGCTTCCAGCTCTTTGGGAAGCTAAGAAACAACTCGCTCTGCACAGTGCTCTTACAGTCTACGGGGAACATGTCTTCCAAAGGCCTGTGAAATGCAGTTCTTTGCAGGCCTGATCTGGCTGAAGTAAGACTTCTGCTCTGGGTGTGCTACTTTGCCCTAGAGCTGAAAGGCACAACGTGCAGGCTTCTTTCCAAAGGGCGAGTTGGGCCCCACAGCATCTTGCTTCCAGCTCTTTGGGAAGCTAAGAAACAACTCGCTCTGCACAGTGCTCTTACAGCCTACCGGTAACATGTCTTCCAAAGGCCTGTGAAACGCAGTTTCTTTGCAGGCCTGATCTGGCTGAAGTAGGACTTCTGCTCTGGGTGTGCTACTTTGCCCTAGAGCTGAAAGGCACAACGTGCAGGCTTCTTTCCTAAGGGCGAGTTGGGCCCAACAGCATCTTGCTTCCAGCTCTTTGGGAAGCTAAGAAACAACTCGCTCTGCACAGTGCTCTTACAGCCTAGTGGGAACATCTCTTCCAAAGGCCTCTGAAACGCAGTTTCTTTTCAGGCCTGATCTGGCTGAAGTCGGACTTCTGCTCTGGGTGTGCTACTTTGCCCTAGAGCTGAAAGGCACAACGTGCAGGCTTCTTTCCAAAGGGCGAGTTGGGCCCCACAGCATCTTGCTTCCAGCTCTTTGGGAAGCTAAGAAACAACTCGCTCTGCACAGTGCTCTTACAGCCTCCCGGGAACATGTCTTCCAAAGGCCTGTGAAACGCAGTTTCTTTGCAGGCCTGATCTGGCTGAAGTAGGACTTCTGCTCTGGGTGTGCTACTTTGCCCTAGAGCTGAAAGGCACAACGGGCAGGCTTCTTTCCTAAGGGCGAGTTGGGCCCAACAGCATCTTGCTTCCAGCTCTTTGGGAAGCTAAGAAACAACTCGCTCTGAACAGTGCTCTTACAGCCTACGGGGAGCATCTCTTCCAAAGGCCTGTGAAACGCAGTTTCTTTGCAGGCCTGATCTGGCTGAAGTAGGACTTCTGCTCTGGGTGTGCTACTTTGCCCTAGAGCTGAAAGGCACAACGTGCAGGCTTCTTTCCAAAGGGCGAGTTGGGCCCCACAGCATCTTGCTTCCAGCTCTTTGGGAAGCTAAGAAACAACTCGCTCTGCACAGTGCTCTTACAGCCTACCGGGAACATCTCTTCCAAAGGCCTGTGAAACGCAGTTTCTTTGCAGGCCTGATCTGGCTGAAGTAGGACTTCTGCTCTGGGTGTGCTACTTTGCCCTAGAGCTGAAAGGCACAACGTGCAGGCTTCTTTCCAAAGGGCGAGTTGGGCCCCACAGCATCTTGCTTCCAGCTCTTTGGGAAGCTAAGAAACAACTCGCTCTGCACAGTGCTCTTACAGCCTACTGGGAACATGTCTTCCAAAGGCCAGTGAAACGCAGTTCCTTTGCAGGCCTGATCTGGCTGAAGTAGGACTTCTGCTCTGGGTGTGCTACTTTGCCCTAGAGCTGAAAGGCACAACGTGCAGGCTTCTTTCCAAAGGGCGAGTTGGGCCCCACAGCATCTTGCTTCCAGCTCTTTGGGAAGCTAAGAAACAACTCGCTCTGCACAGTGCTCTTACAGCCTACCGGGAACATGTCTTCCAAAGGCCTGTGAAACGCAGTTTCTTTGCAGGCCTGATCTGGCTGAAGTAGGACTTCTGCTCTGGGTGTGCTACTTTGCCCTAGAGCTGAAAGGCACAACGTGCAGGCTTCTTTCCAAAGGGCGAGTTGGGCCCCACAGCATCTTGCTTCCAGCTCTTTGGGAAGCTAAGAAACAACTCGCTCTGCACAGTGCTCTTACAGCCTACCGGGAACATCTCTTCCAAAGGCCTGTGAAACGCAGTTTCTTTGCAGGCCTGATCTGGCTGAAGTAGGACTTCTGCTCTGGGTGTGCTACTTTGCCCTAGAGCTGAAAGGCACAACGTGCAGGCTTCTTTCCAAAGGGCGAGTTGGGCCCCACAGCATCTTGCTTCCAGCTCTTTGGGAAGCTAAGAAACAACTCGCTCTGCACAGTGCTCTTACAGCCTACCGGGAACATGTCTTCCAAAGGCCTGTGAAACGCAGTTTCTTTGCAGGCCTGATCTGGCTGAAGTAGGACTTCTGCTCTGGGTGTGCTACTTTGCCCTAGAGCTGAAAGGCACAACGTGCAGGCTTCTTTCCAAAGGTCGAGTTGGGCCCCACAGCATCTTGCTTCCAGCTCTTTGGGAAGCTAAGAAACAACTCGCTCTGCACAGTGCTCTTACAGCCTACCGGGAACATGTCTTCCAAAGGCCTGTGAAACGCAGTTTCTTTGCAGGCCTGATCTGGCTGAAGTAGGACTTCTGCTCTGGGTGTGCTACTTTGCCCTAGAGCTGAAAGGCACAACGTGCAGGCTTCTTTCCAAAGGGCGAGTTGGGCCCCACAGCATCTTGCTTCCAGCTCTTTGGGAAGCTAAGAAACAACTCGCTCTGCACAGTGCTCTTACAGCCTACCGGGAACATCTCTTCCAAAGGCCTGTGAAACGCAGTTTCTTTGCAGGCCTGATCTGGCTGAAGTAGGACTTCTGCTCTGGGTGTGCTACTTTGCCCTAGAGCTGAAAGGCACAACGTGCAGGCTTCTTTCCAAAGGGCGAGTTGGGCCCCACAGCATCTTGCTTCCAGCTCTTTGGGAAGCTAAGAAACAACTCGCTCTGCACACTGCTCTTACAGCGTAGTGGGAACATCTCTTCCAAAGGCCTGTGAAACGCACTTTCTTTGCAGGCCTGATCTGGCTGAAGTAGGACTTCTGCTCTGGGTGTGCTACTTTGCCCTAGAGCTGAAAGGCACAACGTGCAGGCTTCTTTCCAAAGGGCGAGTTGGGCCCCACAGCATCTTGCTTCCAGCTCTTTGGGAAGCTAAGAAACAACTCGCTCTGCACAGTGCTCTTACAGCCTACTGGGAACATGTCTTCCAAAGGCCTGTGAAACGCAGTTTCTTTGCAGGCCTGATCTGGCTGAAGTAGGACTTCTGCTCTGGTTGTGCTACTTTGCCCTAGAGCTGAAAGGCACAACGTGCAGGCTTCTTTCCAAAGGGCGAGTTGGGCCCCACAGCATCTTGCTTCCAGCTCTTTGGGAAGCTAAGAAACAACTCGCTCTGCACAGTGCTCTTACAGCCTACCGGGAACATGTCTTCCAAAGGCCTGTGAAACGCAGTTTCTTTGCAGGCCTGATCTGGCTGAAGTAGGACTTCTGCTCTGGGTGTGCTACTTTGCCCTAGAGCTGAAAGGCACAACGTGCAGGCTTCTTTCCTAAGGGCGAGTTGGGCCCCACAGCATCTTGCTTCCAGCTCTTTGGGAAGCTAAGAAACAACTCGCTCTGCACAGTGCTCTTACAGCCTACCGGGAACATCTCTTCCAAAGGCCTGTGAAACGCAGTTTCTTTGCAGGCCTGATCTGGCTGAAGTAGGACTTCTGCTCTGGGCGTGCTACTTTGCCCTAGAGCTGAAAGGCACAACGTGCAGGCTTCTTTCCAAAGGGCGAGTTGGGCCCCACAGCATCTTGCTTCCAGCTCTTTGGGAAGCTAAGAAACAACTCGCTCTGCACAGTGCTCTTACAGCCTACCGGGAACATCTCTTCCAAAGGCCTGTGAAACGCAGTTTCTTTGCAGGCCTGATCTGGCTGAAGTAGGACTTCTGCTCTGGGTGTGCTACTTTGCCCTAGAGCTGAAAGGCACAACGTGCAGGCTTCTTTCCAAAGGGCGAGTTGGGCCCCACAGCATCTTGCTTCCAGCTCTTTGGGAAGCTAAGAAACAACTCGCTCTGCACAGTGCTCTTACAGCCTAGTGGGACCATCTCTTCCAAAGGCCTGTGAAACGCAGTTTCTTTGCAGGCCTA
Organism: Equus caballus; assembly: GCF_041296265.1. Lineage (NCBI taxonomy): Eukaryota > Metazoa > Chordata > Mammalia > Perissodactyla > Equidae > Equus > Equus caballus. The sequence goes on from NC_091687.1 coordinate 27,738,680, forward strand.
ATCTGGCTGAAGTAGGACTTCTGCTCTGGGTGTGCTACTTTGCCCTAGAGCTGAAAGGCACAACGTGCAGGCTTCTTTCCAAAGGGCGAGTTGGGCCCCACAGCATCTTGCTTCCAGCTCTTTGGGAAGCTAAGAAACAACTCGCTCTGCACAGTGCTCTTACAGCCTACCGGGAACATCTCTTCCAAAGGCCTGTGAAACGCAGTTTCTTTGCAGGCCTGATCTGGCTGAAGTAGGACTTCTGCTCTGGGTGTGCTACTTTGCCCTAGAGCTGAAAGGCACAACGTGCAGGCTTCTTTCCAAAGGGCGAGTTGGGCCCGACAGCATCTTGCTTCCAGCTCTTTGGGAAGCTAAGAAACAACTCTCTCTGCACAGTGCTCTTACAGCCTAGTGGGAACATCTCTTCCAAAGGCCTGTGAAACGCAGTTTCTTTGCAGGCCTGATCTGGCTGAAGTAGGACTTCTGCTCTGGGTGTGCTACTTTGCCCTAGAGCTGAAAGGCACAACGTGCAGGCTTCTTTCCAAAGGGCGAGTTGGGCCCCACAGCATCTTGCTTCCAGCTCTTTGGGAAGCTAAGAAACAACTCGCTCTGCACAGTGCTCTTACAGCCTACCGGGAACATCTTTTCCAAAGGCCAGTGAAACGCAGTTTCTTTGCAGGCCTGATCTGGCTGAAGTAGGACTTCTGCTCTGGGTGTGCTACTTTGCCCTAGAGCTGAAAGGCACAACGTGCAGGCTTCTTTCCAAAGGGCGAGTTGGGCCCCACAGCATCTTGCTTCCAGCTCTTTGGGAAGCTAAGAAACAACTCGCTCTGCACAGTGCTCTTACAGCCTACCGGGAACATGTCTTCCAAAGGCCTGTGAAACGCAGTTCCTTTGCAGGCCTGATCTAGCTGAAGTAGGACTTCTGCTCTGGGTGTGCTACTTTGCCCTAGAGCTGAAAGGCACAACGTGCAGGCTTCTTTCCAAAGGGCGAGTTGGGCCCCACAGCATCTTGCTTCCAGCTCTTTGGGAAGCTAAGAAACAACTCGCTCTGCACACTGCTCTTACAGCGTAGTGGGAACATCTCTTCCAAAGGCCTGTGAAACGCAGTTTCTTTGCAGGCCTGATCTGGCTGAAGTAGGACTTCTGCTCTGGGTGTGCTACTTTGCCCTAGAGCTGAAAGGCACAACGTGCAGGCTTCTTTCCAAAGGGCGAGTTGGGCCCCACAGCATCTTGCTTCCAGCTCTTTGGGAAGCTAAGAAACAACTCGCTCTGCACAGTGCTCTTACAGCCTACCGGGAACATGTCTTCCAAAGGCCTGTGAAACGCAGTTTCTTTGCAGGCCTGATCTGGCTGAAGTAGGACTTCTGCTCTGGGTGTGCTACTTTGCCCTAGAGCTGAAACGCACAACGTGCAGGCTTCTTTCCAAAGGGCGAGTTGGGCCCCACAGCATCTTGCTTCCAGCTCTTTGGGAAGCTAAGAAACAACTCGCTCTGCACAGTGCTCTTACAGCCTACCGGGAACATCTCTTCCAAAGGCCTGTGAAACGCAGTTTCTTTGCAGGCCTGATCTGGCTGAAGTAGGACTTCTGCTCTGGGTGTGCTACTTTGCCCTAGAGCTGAAAGGCACAACGTGCAGGCTTCTTTCCAAAGGGCGAGTTGGGCCCCACAGCATCTTGCTTCCAGCTCTTTGTGAAGCTAAGAAACAACTCGCTCTGCACAGTGCTCTTACAGCCTACCGGGAACATGTCTTGCAAAGGCCTGTGAAACGCACTTTCTTTGCAGGCCTGATCTGGCTGAAGTAGGACTTCTGCTCTGGGTGTGCTACTTTGCCCTAGAGCTGAAAGGCACAACGCGCAGGCTTATTTCCAAAGGGCGAGTTGGGCCCCACAGCATCTTGCTTCCAGCTCTTTGGGAAGCTAAGAAACAACTCGCTCTGCACAGTGCTCTTACAGCCTACCGGGAACATCTCTTCCAAAGGCCAGTGAAACGCAGTTTCTTTGCAGGCCTGATCTGGCTGAAGTAGGACTTCTGCTCTGGGTGTGCTACTTTGCCCTAGAGCTGAAAGGCACAACGTGCAGGCTTCTTTCCAAAGGGCGAGTTGGGCCCCACAGCATCTTGCTTCCAGCTCTTTGGGAAGCTATGAAACAACTCGCTCTGCACAGTGCTCTTACAGCCTACGGGGAGCATCTCTTCCAAAGGCCTGTGAAACGCAGTTTCTTTGCAGGCCTGATCTGGCTGAAGTAGGACTTCTGCTCTGGGTGTGCTACTTTGCCCTAGAGCTGAAAGGCACAACGTGCAGGCTTCTTTCCAAAGGGCGAGTTGGGCCCCACAGCATCTTGCTTCCAGCTCTTTGGGAAGCTAAGAAACAACTCGCTCTGCACAGTGCTCTTACAGCCTACCGGGAACATCTCTTCCAAAGGCCTGTGAAACGCAGTTTCTTTGCAGGCCTGATATGGCTGAAGTAGGACTTCTGCTCTGGGTGTGCTACTTTGCCCTAGAGCTGAAAGGCACAACGTGCAGGCTTCTTTCCTAAGGGCGAGTTGGGCCCCACAGCATCTTGCTTCCAGCTCTTTGGGAAGCTAAGAAACAACTCGCTCTGCACAGTGCTCTTACAGCCTACCGGGAACATGTCTTGCAAAGGCCTGTGAAACGCAGTTTCTTTGCAGGCCTGATCTGGCTGAAGTAGGACTTCTGCTCTGGGTGTGCTACTTTGCCCTAGAGCTGAAAGGCACAACGTGCAGGCTTCTTTCCAAAGGGCGAGTTGGGCCCCACAGCATCTTGCTTCCATCTCTTTGGGAAGCTAAGAAACAACTCGCTCTGCACAGTGCTCTTACAGCCTACTGGGAACATCTCTTCCAAAGGACTGTGAAACACAGTTTCTTTGCAGGCCTGATCTGGCTGAAGTAGGACTTCTGCTCTGGGTGTGCTACTTTGCCCTAGAGCTGAAAGGCACAACGTGCAGGCTTCTTTCCAAAGGGCGAGTTGGGCCCCACAGCATCTTGCTTCCAGCTCTTTAGGAAGCTAAGAAACAACTCGCTCTGCACAGTGCTCTTACAGCCTACCGGGAACATGTCTTCCAAAGGCCTGTGAAGCGCAGTTTCTTTGCAGGCCTGATCTGGCTGAAGTAGGACTTCTGCTCTGGGTGTGCTACTTTGCCCTAGAGCTGAAAGGCACAACGTGCAGGCTTCTTTCCAAAGGGCGAGTTGGGCCCCACAGCATCTTGCTTCCAGCTCTTTGGGAAGCTAAGAAACAACTCGCTCTGCACAGTGCTCTTACAGCCTACCGGGAACATCTCTTCCAAAGGCCTGTGAAACGCAGTTTCTTTGCAGGCCTGATCTGGCTGAAGTAGGACTTCTGCTCTGGGTGTGCTACTTTGCCCTAGAGCTGAAAGGTACAACGTGCAGGCTTCTTTCCAAAGGGCGAGTTGGGCCCCACAGCATCTTGCTTCCAGCTCTTTGGGAAGCTAAGTAACAACTCGCTCTGCACAGTGATCTTACAGCCTAGTGGGAACATCTCTTCCAAAGGCCTGTGAAACGCAGTTTCTTTGCAGGCCTGATCTGGCTGAAGTAGGACTTCTGCTCTGGGTGTGCTACTTTGCCCTAGAGCTGAAAGGCACAACGTGCAGGCTTCTTTCCAAAGGGCGAGTTGGGCCCCACAGCATCTTGCTTCCAGCTCTTTGGGAAGCTAAGAAACAACTCGCTCTGCACAGTGCTCTTACAGCCTACCGGGAACATCTTTTCCAAAGGCCAGTGAAACGCAGTTTCTTTGCAGGCCTGATCTGGCTGAAGTAGGACTTCTGCTCTGGGTGTGCTACTTTGCCCTAGAGCTGAAAGGCACAACGTGCAGGCTTCTTTCCAAAGGGCGAGTTGGGCCCCACAGCATCTTGCTTCCAGCTCTTTGGGAAGCTAAGAAACAACTCGCTCTGCACAGTGCTCTTACAGCCTACCGGGAACATGTCTTGCAAAGGCCTGTGAAACGCAGTTTCTTTGCAGGCCTGATCTGGCTGAAGTAGGACTTCTGCTCTGGGTGTGCTACTTTGCCCTAGAACTGAAGGGCACAACGTGCAGGCTTCTTTCCAAAGGGCGAGTTGGGCCCCACAGCATCTTGCTTCCAGCTCTTTGGGAAGCTAAGAAACAACTCGCTCTGCACAGTGCTCTTACAGCCTACCAGGAACATCTCTTCCAAAGGCCTGTGAAACGCAGTTTCTTTGCAGGCCTGATCTGGCTGAAGTAGGACTTCTGCTCTGGGTGTGCTACTTTGCCCTAGAGCTGAAAGGCACAACGTGCAGGCTTCTTTCCAAAGGGCGAGTTGGGCCCCACAGCATCTTGCTTCCAGCTCTTTGGGAAGCTAAGAAACAACTCGCTCTGCACAGTGCTCTTACAGCCTAGCGGGAACATCTCTTCCAAAGGACTGTGAAACGCAGTTTCTTTGCAGGCCTGATCTGGCTGAAGTAGGACTTCTGCTCTGGGTGTGCTACTTTGCCCTAGAGCTGGAAGGCACAACGTGCAGGCTTCTTTCCAAAGGGCGAGTTGGGCCCCACAGCATCTTGCTTCCAGCTCTTTGGGAAGCTAAGAAACAACTCGCTCTGCACAGTGCTCTTACAGCCTACCGGGAACATGTCTTCCAAAGGCCTGTGAAATGCAGTTCTTTGCAGGCCTGATCTGGCTGAAGTAGGACTTCTGCTCTGGGTGTGCTACTTTGCCCTAGAGCTGAAAGGCACAACGTGCAGGCTTCTTTCCAAAGGGCGAGTTGGGCCCCACAGCATCTTGCTTCCAGCTCTTTGGGAAGCTAAGAAACAACTCGCTCTGCACAGTGCTCTTACAGCCTACCGGGAACATGTCTTCCAAAGGCCTGTGAAACGCAGTTTCTTTTCAGGCCTGATCTGGCTGAAGTAGGACTTCTGCTCTGGGTGTGCTACTTTGCCCTAGAGCTGAAAGGCACAACGTGCAGGCTTCTTTCCAAAGGGCGAGTTGGGCCCCACAGCATCTTGCTTCCAGCTCTTTAGGAAGCTAAGAAACAACTCGCTCTGCACAGTGCTCTTACAGCCTACCGGGAACATGTCTTCCAAAGGCCTGTGAAGCGCAGTTTCTTTGCAGGCCTGATCTGGCTGAAGTAGGACTTCTGCTCTGGGTGTGCTACTTTGCCCTAGAGCTGAAAGGCACAACGTGCAGGCTTCTTTCCAAAGGGCGAGTTGGGCCCCACAGCATCTTGCTTCCAGCTCTTTGTGAAGCTAAGAAACAACTCGCTCTGAACAGTGCTCTTACAGCCTACCGGGAACATCTCTTCCAAAGGCCTGTGAAACGCAGTTTCTTTGCAGGCCTGATCTGGCTGAAGTAGGACTTCTGCTCTGGGTGTGCTACTTTGCCCTAGAGCTGAAAGGCACAACGTGCAGGCTTCTTTCCAAAGGGCGAGTTGGGCCCCACAGCATCTTGCTTCCAGCTCTTTGGGAAGCTAAGAAACAACTCGCTCTGCACAGTGCTCTTACAGCCTAGTGGGAACATCTCTTCCAAAGGCCTGTGAAACGCAGTTTCTTTGCAGGCCTGATCTGGCTGAAGTAGGACTTCTGCTCTGGGTGTGCTACTTTGCCCTAGAGCTGAAAGGCACAACGTGCAGGCTTCTTTCCAAAGGGCGAGTTGGGCCCCACAGCATCTTGCTTCCAGCTCTTTGGGAAGCTAAGAAACAACTCGCTCTGCACAGTGCTCTTACAGCCTACCGGGAACATCTTTTCCAAAGGCCAGTGAAACGCAGTTTCTTTGCAGGCCTGATCTGGCTGAAGTAGGACTTCTGCTCTGGGTGTGCTACTTTGCCCTAGAGCTGAAAGGCCACAACGTGCAGGCTTCTTTCCAAAGGGCGAGTTGGGCCCCACAGCATCTTGCTTCCAGCTCTTTGGGAAGCTAAGAAACAACTCGCTCTGCACAGTGCTCTTACAGCCTAGCGGGAACATCTCTTCCAAAGGACTGTGAAACGCAGTTTCTTTGCAGGCCTGATCTGGCTGAAGTAGGACTTCTGCTCTGGGTGTGCTACTTTGCCCTAGAGCTGGAAGGCACAACGTGCAGGCTTCTTTCCAAAGGGCGAGTTGGGCCCCACAGCATCTTGCTTCCAGCTCTTTGGGAAGCTAAGAAACAACTCGCTCTGCACAGTGCTCTTACAGCCTACCGGGAACATGTCTTCCAAAGGCCTGTGAAATGCAGTTCTTTGCAGGCCTGATCTGGCTGAAGTAGGACTTCTGCTCTGGGTGTGCTACTTTGCCCTAGAGCTGAAAGGCACAACGTGCAGGCTTCTTTCCAAAGGGCGAGTTGGGCCCCACAGCATCTTGCTTCCAGCTCTTTGGGAAGCTAAGAAACAACTCGCTCTGCACAGTGCTCTTACAGCCTACCGGGAACATCTCTTCCAAAGGCCTGTGAAACGCAGTTTCTTTGCAGGCCTGATCTGGCTGAAGTAGGACTTCTGCTCTGGGTGTGCTACTTTGCCCTAGAGCTGAAAGGCACAACGTGCAGGCTTCTTTCCAAAGGGCGAGTTGGGCCCCACAGCATCTTGCTTCCAGCTCTTTGGGAAGCTAAGAAACAACTCGCTCTGCACAGTGCTCTCACAGCCTACCGGGAACATGTCTTCCAAAGGCCTGTGAAACGCAGTTTCTTTGCAGGCCTGATCTGGCTGAAGTAGGACTTCTGCTCTGGGTGTGCTACTTTGCCCTAGAGCTGAAAGGCACAACGTGCAGGCTTCTTTCCAAAGGGCGAGTTGGGCCCCACAGCATCTTGCTTCCAGCTCTTTGGGAAGCTAAGAAACAACTCGCTCTGCACAGTGCTCTTACAGCCTACCGGGAACATGTCTTCCAAAGGCCTGTGAAACGCAGTTCCTTTGCAGGCCTGATCTGGCTGAAGTAGGACTTCTGCTCTGGGGGTGCTACTTTGCCCTAGAGCTGAAAGGCACAACGTGCAGGCTTCTTTCCAAAGGGCGAGTTGGGCCCCACAGCATCTTGCTTCCAGCTCTTTGGGAAGCTAAGAAACAACTCGCTCTGCACAGTGCTCTTACAGCCTACCGGGAACATGTCTTGCAAAGGCCTGTGAAACGCAGTTTCTTTGCAGGCCTGATCTGGCTGAAGTAGGACTTCTGCTCTGGGTGTGCTACTTTGCCCTAGAGCTGAAAGGCACAACGTGCAGTCTTCTTTCCAAAGGGCGAGTTGGGCCCCACAGCATCTTGCTTCCAGCTCTTTGGGAAGCTAAGAAACAACTCGCTCTGCACAGTGCTCTTACAGCCTACCGGGAACATGTCTTACAAAGGCCTGTGAAACGCAGTTTCTTTGCAGGCCTGATCTGGCTGAAGTAGGACTTCTGCTCTGGGTGTGCTACTTTGCCCTAGAGCTGAAAGGCACAACGTGCAGGCTTCTTTCCAAAGGGCGAGTTGGGCCCCACAGCATCTTGCTTCCAGCTCTTTGGGAAGCTAAGAAACAACTCGCTCTGCACACTGCTCTTACAGCCTAGTGGGAACATCTCTTCCAAAGGCCTGTGAAACGCAGTTTCTTTGCAGGCCTGATCTGGCTGAAGTAGGACTTCTGCTCTGGGTGTGCTACTTTGCCCTAGAGCTGAAAGGCACAACGTGCAGGCTTCTTTCCAAAGGGCGAGTTGGGCCCCACAGCATCTTGCTTCCAGCTCTTTGGGAAGCTAAGAAACAACTCGCTCTGCACAGTGCTCTTACAGCCTACCGGGAACATGTCTTGCAAAGGCCTGTGAAACGCAGTTTCTTTGCAGGCCTGATCTGGCTGAAGTAGGACTTCTGCTCTGGGTGTGCTACTTTGCCCTAGAGCTGAAAGGCACAACGTGCAGGCTTCTTTCCAAAGGGCGAGTTGGGCCCCACAGCATCTTGCTTCCAGCTCTTTGGGAAGCTAAGAAACAACTCGCTCTGCACAGTGCTCTTACAGCCTAGTGGGAACATCTCTTCCAAAGGCCTGTGAAACGCAGTTTCTTTTCAGGCCTGATCTGGCTGAAGTCGGACTTCTGCTCTGGGTGTGCTACTTTGCCCTAGAGCTGAAAGGCACAACGTGCAGGCTTCTTTCCAAAGGGCGAGTTGGGCCCCACAGCATCTTGCTTCCAGCTCTTTGGGAAGCTAAGAAACAACTCGCTCTGCACAGTGCTCTTACAGCCTACCGGGAACATGTCTTGCAAAGGCCTGTGAAACGCAGTTTCTTTGCAGGCCTGATCTGGCTGAAGTAGGACTTCTGCTCTGGGTGTGCTACTTTGCCCTAGAGCTGAAAGGCACAACGTGCAGGCTTCTTTCCAAAGGGCGAGTTGGGCCCCACAGCATCTTGCTTCCAGCTCTTTGGGAAGCTAAGAAACAACTCGCTCTGCACAGTGCTCTTACAGCCTAGTGGGAACATCTCTTCCAAAGGCCTGTGAAACGCAGTTTCTTTTCAGGCCTGATCTGGCTGAAGTCGGACTTCTGCTCTGGGTGTGCTACTTTGCCCTAGAGCTGAAAGGCACAACGTGCAGGCTTCTTTCCAAAGGGCGAGTTGGGCCCCACAGCATCTTGCTTCCAGCTCTTTGGGAAGCTAAGAAACAACTCGCTCTGCACAGTGCTCTTACAGCCTCCCGGGAACATGTCTTCCAAAGGCCTGTGAAACGCAGTTTCTTTGCAGGCCTGATCTGGCTGAAGTAGGACTTCTGCTCTGGGTGTGCTACTTTGCCCTAGAGCTGAAAGGCACAACGGGCAGGCTTCTTTCCTAAGGGCGAGTTGGGCCCAACAGCATCTTGCTTCCAGCTCTTTGGGAAGCTAAGAAACAACTCGCTCTGAACAGTGCTCTTACAGCCTACGGGGAGCATCTCTTCCAAAGGCCTGTGAAACGCAGTTTCTTTGCAGGCCTGATCTGGCTGAAGTAGGACTTCTGCTCTGGGTGTGCTACTTTGCCCTAGAGCTGAAAGGCACAACGTGCAGGCTTCTTTCCAAAGGGCGAGTTGGGCCCCACAGCATCTTGCTTCCAGCTCTTTGGGAAGCTAAGAAACAACTCGCTCTGCACAGTGCTCTTACAGCCTACCGGGAACATCTCTTCCAAAGGCCTGTGAAACGCAGTTTCTTTGCAGGCCTGATCTGGCTGAAGTAGGACTTCTGCTCTGGGTGTGCTACTTTGCCCTAGAGCTGAAAGGCACAACGTGCAGGCTTCTTTCCAAAGGGCGAGTTGGGCCCCACAGCATCTTGCTTCCAGCTCTTTGGGAAGCTAAGAAACAACTCGCTCTGCACAGTGCTCTTACAGCCTACTGGGAACATGTCTTCCAAAGGCCAGTGAAACGCAGTTCCTTTGCAGGCCTGATCTGGCTGAAGTAGGACTTCTGCTCTGGGTGTGCTACTTTGCCCTAGAGCTGAAAGGCACAACGTGCAGGCTTCTTTCCAAAGGGCGAGTTGGGCCCCACAGCATCTTGCTTCCAGCTCTTTGGGAAGCTAAGAAACAACTCGCTCTGCACAGTGCTCTTACAGCCTACCGGGAACATGTCTTCCAAAGGCCTGTGAAACGCAGTTTCTTTGCAGGCATGATCTGGCTGAAGTAGGACTTCTGCTCTGGGTGTGCTACTTTGCCCTAGAGCTGAAAGGCACAACGTGCAGGCTTCTTTCCAAAGGGCGAGTTGGGCCCCACAGCATCTTGCTTCCAGCTCTTTGGGAAGCTAAGAAACAACTCGCTCTGCACAGTGCTCTTACAGCCTACCGGGAACATCTCTTCCAAAGGCCTGTGAAACGCAGTTTCTTTGCAGGCCTGATCTGGCTGAAGTAGGACTTCTGCTCTGGGTGTGCTACTTTGCCCTAGAGCTGAAAGGCACAACGTGCAGGCTTCTTTCCAAAGGGCGAGTTGGGCCCCACAGCATCTTGCTTCCAGCTCTTTGGGAAGCTAAGAAACAACTCGCTCTGCACAGTGCTCTTACAGCCTACCGGGAACATGTCTTCCAAAGGCCTGTGAAACGCAGTTTCTTTGCAGGCCTGATCTGGCTGAAGTAGGACTTCTGCTCTGGGTGTGCTACTTTGCCCTAGAGCTGAAAGGCACAACGTGCAGGCTTCTTTCCAAAGGTCGAGTTGGGCCCCACAGCATCTTGCTTCCAGCTCTTTGGGAAGCTAAGAAACAACTCGCTCTGCACAGTGCTCTTACAGCCTACCGGGAACATGTCTTCCAAAGGCCTGTGAAACGCAGTTTCTTTGCAGGCCTGATCTGGCTGAAGTAGGACTTCTGCTCTGGGTGTGCTACTTTGCCCTAGAGCTGAAAGGCACAACGTGCAGGCTTCTTTCCAAAGGGCGAGTTGGGCCCCACAGCATCTTGCTTCCAGCTCTTTGGGAAGCTAAGAAACAACTCGCTCTGCACAGTGCTCTTACAGCCTACCGGGAACATCTCTTCCAAAGGCCTGTGAAACGCAGTTTCTTTGCAGGCCTGATCTGGCTGAAGTAGGACTTCTGCTCTGGGTGTGCTACTTTGCCCTAGAGCTGAAAGGCACAACGTGCAGGCTTCTTTCCAAAGGGCGAGTTGGGCCCCACAGCATCTTGCTTCCAGCTCTTTGGGAAGCTAAGAAACAACTCGCTCTGCACACTGCTCTTACAGCGTAGTGGGAACATCTCTTCCAAAGGCCTGTGAAACGCACTTTCTTTGCAGGCCTGATCTGGCTGAAGTAGGACTTCTGCTCTGGGTGTGCTACTTTGCCCTAGAGCTGAAAGGCACAACGTGCAGGCTTCTTTCCAAAGGGCGAGTTGGGCCCCACAGCATCTTGCTTCCAGCTCTTTGGGAAGCTAAGAAACAACTCGCTCTGCACAGTGCTCTTACAGCCTACGGGGAGCATCTCTTCCAAAGGCCTGTGAAACGCAGTTTCTTTGCAGGCCTGATCTGGCTGAAGTAGGACTTCTGCTCTGGTTGTGCTACTTTGCCCTAGAGCTGAAAGGCACAACGTGCAGGCTTCTTTCCAAAGGGCGAGTTGGGCCCCACAGCATCTTGCTTCCAGCTCTTTGGGAAGCTAAGAAACAACTCGCTCTGCACAGTGCTCTTACAGCCTACCGGGAACATGTCTTCCAAAGGCCTGTGAAACGCAGTTTCTTTGCAGGCCTGATCTGGCTGAAGTAGGACTTCTGCTCTGGGTGTGCTACTTTGCCCTAGAGCTGAAAGGCACAACGTGCAGGCTTCTTTCCTAAGGGCGAGTTGGGCCCCACAGCATCTTGCTTCCAGCTCTTTGGGAAGCTAAGAAACAACTCGCTCTGCACAGTGCTCTTACAGCCTACCGGGAACATCTCTTCCAAAGGCCTGTGAAACGCAGTTTCTTTGCAGGCCTGATCTGGCTGAAGTAGGACTTCTGCTCTGGGCGTGCTACTTTGCCCTAGAGCTGAAAGGCACAACGTGCAGGCTTCTTTCCAAAGGGCGAGTTGGGCCCCACAGCATCTTGCTTCCAGCTCTTTGGGAAGCTAAGAAACAACTCGCTCTGCACAGTGCTCTTACAGCCTAGTGGGACCATCTCTTCCAAAGGCCTGTGAAACGCAGTTTCTTTGCAGGCCTAATCTGGCTGAAGTAGGACTTCTGCTCTGGGTGTGCTACTTTGCCCTAGAGCTGAAAGGCACAACGTGCAGGCTTCTTTCCAAAGGGCGAGTTGGGCCCCACAGCATCTTGCTTCCAGCTCTTTGGGAAGCTAAGAAACAACTCGCTCTGCACAGTGCTCTTACAGCCTACCGGGAACATGTCTTCCAAAGGCCTGTGAAACGCAGTTTCTTTGCAGGCATGATCTGGCTGAAGTAGGACTTCTGCTCTGGGTGTGCTACTTTGCCCTAGAGCTGAAAGGCACAACGTGCAGGCTTCTTTCCAAAGGGCGAGTTGGGCCCCACAGCATCTTGCTTCCAGCTCTTTGGGAAGCTAAGAAACAACTCGCTCTGCACAGTGCTCTTACAGCCTACCGGGAACATCTCTTCCAAAGGCCTGTGAAACGCAGTTTCTTTGCAGGCCTGATCTGGCTGAAGTAGGACTTCTGCTCTGGGTGTGCTACTTTGCCCTAGAGCTGAAAGGCACAACGTGCAGGCTTCTTTCCAAAGGGCGAGTTGGGCCCCACAGCATCTTGCTTCCAGCTCTTTGGGAAGCTAAGAAACAACTCGCTCTGCACAGTGCTCTTACAGCCTACCGGGAACATGTCTTCCAAAGGCCTGTGAAACGCAGTTTCTTTGCAGGCATGATCTGGCTGAAGTAGGACTTCTGCTCTGGGTGTGCTACTTTGCCCTAGAGCTGAAAGGCACAACGTGCAGGCTTCTTTCCAAAGGGCGAGTTGGGCCCCACAGCATCTTGCTTCCAGCTCTTTGGGAAGCTAAGAAACAACTCGCTCTGCACAGTGCTCTTACAGCCTACCGGGAACATCTCTTCCAAAGGCCTGTGAAACGCAGTTTCTTTGCAGGCCTGATCTGGCTGAAGTAGGACTTCTGCTCTGGGTGTGCTACTTTGCCCTAGAGCTGAAAGGCACAACGTGCAGGCTTCTTTCCAAAGGGCGAGTTGGGCCCCACAGCATCTTGCTTCCAGCTCTTTGGGAAGCTAAGAAACAACTCGCTCTGCACAGTGCTCTTACAGCCTACCGGGAACATGTCTTCCAAAGGCCTGTGAAACGCAGTTTCTTTGCAGGCCTGATCTGGCTGAAGTAGGACTTCTGCTCTGGGTGTGCTACTTTGCCCTAGAGCTGAAAGGCACAACGTGCAGGCTTCTTTCCAAAGGTCGAGTTGGGCCCCACAGCATCTTGCTTCCAGCTCTTTGGGAAGCTAAGAAACAACTCGCTCTGCACAGTGCTCTTACAGCCTACCGGGAACATGTCTTCCAAAGGCCTGTGAAACGCAGTTTCTTTGCAGGCCTGATCTGGCTGAAGTAGGACTTCTGCTCTGGGTGTGCTACTTTGCCCTAGAGCTGAAAGGCACAACGTGCAGGCTTCTTTCCAAAGGGCGAGTTGGGCCCCACAGCATCTTGCTTCCAGCTCTTTGGGAAGCTAAGAAACAACTCGCTCTGCACAGTGCTCTTACAGCCTACCGGGAACATCTCTTCCAAAGGCCTGTGAAACGCAGTTTCTTTGCAGGCCTGATCTGGCTGAAGTAGGACTTCTGCTCTGGGTGTGCTACTTTGCCCTAGAGCTGAAAGGCACAACGTGCAGGCTTCTTTCCAAAGGGCGAGTTGGGCCCCACAGCATCTTGCTTCCAGCTCTTTGGGAAGCTAAGAAACAACTCGCTCTGCACACTGCTCTTACAGCGTAGTGGGAACATCTCTTCCAAAGGCCTGTGAAACGCACTTTCTTTGCAGGCCTGATCTGGCTGAAGTAGGACTTCTGCTCTGGGTGTGCTACTTTGCCCTAGAGCTGAAAGGCACAACGTGCAGGCTTCTTTCCAAAGGGCGAGTTGGGCCCCACAGCATCTTGCTTCCAGCTCTTTGGGAAGCTAAGAAACAACTCGCTCTGCACAGTGCTCTTACAGCCTACGGGGAGCATCTCTTCCAAAGGCCTGTGAAACGCAGTTTCTTTGCAGGCCTGATCTGGCTGAAGTAGGACTTCTGCTCTGGTTGTGCTACTTTGCCCTAGAGCTGAAAGGCACAACGTGCAGGCTTCTTTCCAAAGGGCGAGTTGGGCCCCACAGCATCTTGCTTCCAGCTCTTTGGGAAGCTAAGAAACAACTCGCTCTGCACAGTGCTCTTACAGCCTACCGGGAACATGTCTTCCAAAGGCCTGTGAAACGCAGTTTCTTTGCAGGCCTGATCTGGCTGAAGTAGGACTTCTGCTCTGGGTGTGCTACTTTGCCCTAGAGCTGAAAGGCACAACGTGCAGGCTTCTTTCCTAAGGGCGAGTTGGGCCCCACAGCATCTTGCTTCCAGCTCTTTGGGAAGCTAAGAAACAACTCGCTCTGCACAGTGCTCTTACAGCCTACCGGGAACATCTCTTCCAAAGGCCTGTGAAACGCAGTTTCTTTGCAGGCCTGATCTGGCTGAAGTAGGACTTCTGCTCTGGGCGTGCTACTTTGCCCTAGAGCTGAAAGGCACAACGTGCAGGCTTCTTTCCAAAGGGCGAGTTGGGCCCCACAGCATCTTGCTTCCAGCTCTTTGGGAAGCTAAGAAACAACTCGCTCTGCACAGTGCTCTTACAGCCTAGTGGGACCATCTCTTCCAAAGGCCTGTGAAACGCAGTTTCTTTGCAGGCCTAATCTGGCTGAAGTAGGACTTCTGCTCTGGGTGTGCTACTTTGCCCTAGAGCTGAAAGGCACAACGTGCAGGCTTCTTTCCAAAGGGCGAGTTGGGCCCCACAGCATCTTGCTTCCAGCTCTTTGGGAAGCTAAGAAACAACTCGCTCTGCACAGTGCTCTTACAGCCTACCGGGAACATCTCTTCCAAAGGCCTGTGAAACGCAGTTTCTTTGCAGGCCTGATCTGGCTGAAGTAGGACTTCTGCTCTGGGTGTGCTACTTTGCCCTAGAGCTGAAAGGCACAACGTGCAGGCTTCTTTCCAAAGGGCGAGTTGGGCCCGACAGCATCTTGCTTCCAGCTCTTTGGGAAGCTAAGAAACAACTCTCTCTGCACAGTGCTCTTACAGCCTAGTGGGAACATCTCTTCCAAAGGCCTGTGAAACGCAGTTTCTTTGCAGGCCTGATCTGGCTGAAGTAGGACTTCTGCTCTGGGTGTGCTACTTTGCCCTAGAGCTGAAAGGCACAACGTGCAGGCTTCTTTCCAAAGGGCGAGTTGGGCCCCACAGCATCTTGCTTCCAGCTCTTTGGGAAGCTAAGAAACAACTCGCTCTGCACAGTGCTCTTACAGCCTACCGGGAACATCTTTTCCAAAGGCCAGTGAAACGCAGTTTCTTTGCAGGCCTGATCTGGCTGAAGTAGGACTTCTGCTCTGGGTGTGCTACTTTGCCCTAGAGCTGAAAGGCACAACGTGCAGGCTTCTTTCCAAAGGGCGAGTTGGGCCCCACAGCATCTTGCTTCCAGCTCTTTGGGAAGCTAAGAAACAACTCGCTCTGCACAGTGCTCTTACAGCCTACCGGGAACATGTCTTCCAAAGGCCTGTGAAACGCAGTTCCTTTGCAGGCCTGATCTGGCTGAAGTAGGACTTCTGCTCTGGGTGTGCTACTTTGCCCTAGAGCTGAAAGGCACAACGTGCAGGCTTCTTTCCAAAGGGCGAGTTGGGCCCCACAGCATCTTGCTTCCAGCTCTTTGGGAAGCTAAGAAACAACTCGCTCTGCACACTGCTCTTACAGCGTAGTGGGAACATCTCTTCCAAAGGCCTGTGAAACGCAGTTTCTTTGCAGGCCTGATCTGGCTGAAGTAGGACTTCTGCTCTGGGTGTGCTACTTTGCCCTAGAGCTGAAAGGCACAACGTGCAGGCTTCTTTCCAAAGGGCGAGTTGGGCCCCACAGCATCTTGCTTCCAGCTCTTTGGGAAGCTAAGAAACAACTCGCTCTGCACAGTGCTCTTACAGCCTACCGGGAACATGTCTTCCAAAGGCCTGTGAAACGCAGTTTCTTTGCAGGCCTGATCTGGCTGAAGTAGGACTTCTGCTCTGGGTGTGCTACTTTGCCCTAGAGCTGAAAGGCACAACGTGCAGGCTTCTTTCCAAAGGGCGAGTTGGGCCCCACAGCATCTTGCTTCCAGCTCTTTGGGAAGCTAAGAAACAACTCGCTCTGCACAGTGCTCTTACAGCCTACCGGGAACATCTCTTCCAAAGGCCTGTGAAACGCAGTTTCTTTGCAGGCCTGATCTGGCTGAAGTAGGACTTCTGCTCTGGGTGTGCTACTTTGCCCTAGAGCTGAAAGGCACAACGTGCAGGCTTCTTTCCAAAGGGCGAGTTGGGCCCCACAGCATCTTGCTTCCAGCTCTTTGTGAAGCTAAGAAACAACTCGCTCTGCACAGAGCTCTTACAGCCTACCGGGAACATCTTTTCCAAAGGCCAGTGAAACGCAGTTTCTTTGCAGGCCTGATCTGGCTGAAGTAGGACTTCTGCTCTGGGTGTGCTACTTTGCCCTAGAGCTGAAAGGCCACAACGTGCAGGCTTCTTTCCAAAGGGCGAGTTGGGCCCCACAGCATCTTGCTTCCAGCTCTTTGGGAAGCTAAGAAACAACTCGCTCTGCACAGTGCTCTTACAGCCTAGCGGGAACATCTCTTCCAAAGGACTGTGAAACGCAGTTTCTTTGCAGGCCTGATCTGGCTGAAGTAGGACTTCTGCTCTGGGTGTGCTACTTTGCCCTAGAGCTGGAAGGCACAACGTGCAGGCTTCTTTCCAAAGGGCGAGTTGGGCCCCACAGCATCTTGCTTCCAGCTCTTTGGGAAGCTAAGAAACAACTCGCTCTGCACAGTGCTCTTACAGCCTACCGGGAACATGTCTTCCAAAGGCCTGTGAAATGCAGTTCTTTGCAGGCCTGATCTGGCTGAAGTAGGACTTCTGCTCTGGGTGTGCTACTTTGCCCTAGAGCTGAAAGGCACAACGTGCAGGCTTCTTTCCAAAGGGCGAGTTGGGCCCCACAGCATCTTGCTTCCAGCTCTTTGGGAAGCTAAGAAACAACTCGCTCTGCACAGTGCTCTTACAGCCTACCGGGAACATCTCTTCCAAAGGCCTGTGAAACGCAGTTTCTTTGCAGGCCTGATCTGGCTGAAGTAGGACTTCTGCTCTGGGTGTGCTACTTTGCCCTAGAGCTGAAAGGCACAACGTGCAGGCTTCTTTCCAAAGGGCGAGTTGGGCCCCACAGCATCTTGCTTCCAGCTCTTTGGGAAGCTAAGAAACAACTCGCTCTGCACAGTGCTCTCACAGCCTACCGGGAACATGTCTTCCAAAGGCCTGTGAAACGCAGTTTCTTTGCAGGCCTGATCTGGCTGAAGTAGGACTTCTGCTCTGGGTGTGCTACTTTGCCCTAGAGCTGAAAGGCACAACGTGCAGGCTTCTTTCCAAAGGGCGAGTTGGGCCCCACAGC
Source organism: Equus caballus (assembly GCF_041296265.1). NCBI lineage: Eukaryota > Metazoa > Chordata > Mammalia > Perissodactyla > Equidae > Equus > Equus caballus. The sequence goes on from NC_091687.1 coordinate 27,755,579, forward strand.
ATCTTGCTTCCAGCTCTTTGGGAAGCTAAGAAACAACTCGCTCTGCACAGTGCTCTTACAGCCTACCGGGAACATGTCTTCCAAAGGCCTGTGAAACGCAGTTCCTTTGCAGGCCTGATCTGGCTGAAGTAGGACTTCTGCTCTGGGTGTGCTACTTTGCCCTAGAGCTGAAAGGCACAACGTGCAGGCTTCTTTCCAAAGGGCGAGTTGGGCCCCACAGCATCTTGCTTCCAGCTCTTTGGGAAGCTAAGAAACAACTCGCTCTGCACAGTGCTCTTACAGCCTACCGGGAACATGTCTTGCAAAGGCCTGTGAAACGCAGTTTCTTTGCAGGCCTGATCTGGCTGAAGTAGGACTTCTGCTCTGGGTGTGCTACTTTGCCCTAGAGCTGAAAGGCACAACGTGCAGTCTTCTTTCCAAAGGGCGAGTTGGGCCCCACAGCATCTTGCTTCCAGCTCTTTGGGAAGCTAAGAAACAACTCGCTCTGCACAGTGCTCTTACAGCCTACCGGGAACATGTCTTACAAAGGCCTGTGAAACGCAGTTTCTTTGCAGGCCTGATCTGGCTGAAGTAGGACTTCTGCTCTGGGTGTGCTACTTTGCCCTAGAGCTGAAAGGCACAACGTGCAGGCTTCTTTCCAAAGGGCGAGTTGGGCCCCACAGCATCTTGCTTCCAGCTCTTTGGGAAGCTAAGAAACAACTCGCTCTGCACACTGCTCTTACAGCCTAGTGGGAACATCTCTTCCAAAGGCCTGTGAAACGCAGTTTCTTTGCAGGCCTGATCTGGCTGAAGTAGGACTTCTGCTCTGGGTGTGCTACTTTGCCCTAGAGCTGAAAGGCACAACGTGCAGGCTTCTTTCCAAAGGGCGAGTTGGGCCCCACAGCATCTTGCTTCCAGCTCTTTGGGAAGCTAAGAAACAACTCGCTCTGCACAGTGCTCTTACAGCCTACCGGGAACATGTCTTGCAAAGGCCTGTGAAACGCAGTTTCTTTGCAGGCCTGATCTGGCTGAAGTAGGACTTCTGCTCTGGGTGTGCTACTTTGCCCTAGAGCTGAAAGGCACAACGTGCAGGCTTCTTTCCAAAGGGCGAGTTGGGCCCCACAGCATCTTGCTTCCAGCTCTTTGGGAAGCTAAGAAACAACTCGCTCTGCACAGTGCTCTTACAGCCTACCGGGAACATCTCTTCCAAAGGCCTGTGAAACGCAGTTTCTTTGCAGGCCTGATCTGGCTGAAGTAGGACTTCTGCTCTGGGTGTGCTACTTTGCCCTAGAGCTGAAAGGCACAACGTGCAGGCTTCTTTCCAAAGGGCGAGTTGGGCCCCACAGCATCTTGCTTCCAGCTCTTTGGGAAGCTAAGAAACAACTCGCTCTGCACAGTGCTCTTACAGCCTACCGGGAACATGTCTTCCAAAGGCCTGTGAAACGCAGTTTCTTTGCAGGCCTGATCTGGCTGAAGTAGGACTTCTGCTCTGGGTGTGCTACTTTGCCCTAGAGCTGAAAGGCACAACGTGCAGGCTTCTTTCCTAAGGGCGAGTTGGGCCCCACAGCATCTTGCTTCCAGCTCTTTGGGAAGCTAAGAAACAACTCGCTCTGCACAGTGCTCTTACAGCCTACCGGGAACATCTCTTCCAAAGGCCTGTGAAACGCAGTTTCTTTGCAGGCCTGATCTGGCTGAAGTAGGACTTCTGCTCTGGGTGTGCTACTTTGCCCTAGAGCTGAAAGGCACAACGTGCAGGCTTCTTTCCAAAGGGCGAGTTGGGCCCCACAGCATCTTGCTTCCAGCTCTTTGGGAAGCTAAGAAACAACTCGCTCTGCACAGTGCTCTTACAGCCTACTGGGAACATCTCTTCCAAAGGCCTGTGAAACGCAGTTTCTTTGCAGGCCTGATCTGGCTGAAGTAGGACTTCTGCTCTGGGTGTGCTACTTTGCCCTAGAGCTGAAAGGCACAACGTGCAGGCTTCTTTCCAAAGGGCGAGTTGGGCCCCACAGCATCTTGCTTCCAGCTCTTTGGGAAGCTAAGAAACAACTCGCTCTGCACAGTGCTCTTACAGCCTACGGGGAGCATCTCTTCCAAAGGCCTGTGAAACGCAGTTTCTTTGCAGGCCTGATCTGGCTGAAGTAGGACTTCTGCTCTGGGTGTGCTACTTTGCCCTAGAGCTGAAAGGCACAACGTGCAGGCTTCTTTCCAAAGGGCGAGTTGGGCCCCACAGCATCTTGCTTCCAGCTCTTTGGGAAGCTAAGAAACAACTCGCTCTGCACAGTGCTCTTACAGCCTACCGGGAACATCTCTTCCAAAGGCCTGTGAAACGCAGTTTCTTTGCAGGCCTGATCTGGCTGAAGTAGGACTTCTGCTCTGGGTGTGCTACTTTGCCCTAGAGCTGAAAGGCACAACGTGCAGGCTTCTTTCCAAAGGGCGAGTTGGGCCCCACAGCATCTTGCTTCCAGCTCTTTGGGAAGCTAAGAAACAACTCGCTCTGCACAGTGCTCTTACAGCCTACCGGGAACATGTCTTGCAAAGGCCTGTGAAACGCAGTTTCTTTGCAGGCCTGATCTGGCTGAAGTAGGACTTCTGCTCTGGGTGTGCTACTTTGCCCTAGAGCTGAAAGCCACAACGTGCAGGCTTCTTTCCAAAGGGCGAGTTGGGCCCCACAGCATCTTGCTTCCAGCTCTTTGGGAAGCTAAGAAACAACTCGCTCTGCACACTGCTCTTACAGCCTAGTGGGAACATCTCTTCCAAAGGCCTCTGAAACGCAGTTTCTTTTCAGGCCTGATCTGGCTGAAGTCGGACTTCTGCTCTGGGTGTGCTACTTTGCCCTAGAGCTGAAAGGCACAACGTGCAGGCTTCTTTCCTAAGGGCGAGTTGGGCCCCACAGCATCTTGCTTCCAGCTCTTTGGGAAGCTAAGAAACAACTCGTTCTGAACAGTGCTCTTACAGCCTACGGGGAGCATCTCTTCCAAAGGCCTGTGAAACGCAGTTTCTTTGCAGGCCTGATCTGGCTGAAGTAGGACTTCTGCTCTGGGTGTGCTACTTTGCCCTAGAGCTGAAAGGCACAACGTGCAGGCTTCTTTCCAAAGGGTGAGTTGGGCCCCACAGCATCTTGCTTCCAGCTCTTTGGGAAGCTAAGAAACAACTCGCTCTGCACAGTGCTCTTACAGCCTAGTGGGAACATCTCTTCCAAAGGCCTCTGAAACGCAGTTTCTTTTCAGGCCTGATCTGGCTGAAGTCGGACTTCTGCTCTGGGTGTGCTACTTTGCCCTAGAGCTGAAAGGCACAACGTGCAGGCTTCTTTCCAAAGGGCGAGTTGGGCCCCACAGCATCTTGCTTCCAGCTCTTTGGGAAGCTAAGAAACAACTCGCTCTGCACAGTGCTCTTACAGCCTACCGGGAACATCTCTTCCAAAGGCCTGTGAAACGCAGTTTCTTTGCAGGCCTGATCTGGCTGAAGTAGGACTTCTGCTCTGGGTGTGCTACTTTGCCCTAGAGCTGAAAGGCACAACGTGCAGGCTTCTTTCCAAAGGGTGAGTTGGGCCCCACAGCATCTTGCTTCCAGCTCTTTGGGAAGCTAAGAAACAACTCGCTCTGCACAGTGCTCTTACAGCCTAGTGGGAACATCTCTTCCAAAGGCCTGTGAAACGCAGTTTCTTTGCAGGCCTGATCTGGCTGAAGTAGGACTTCTGCTCTGGGTGTGCTACTTTGCCCTAGAGCTGAAAGGCACAACGTGCAGGCTTCTTTCCAAAGGGCGAGTTGGGCCCCACAGCATCTTGCTTCCAGCTCTTTGGGAAGCTAAGAAACAACTCGCTCTGCACAGAGCTCTTACAGCCTACCGGGAACATCTTTTCCAAAGGCCAGTGAAACGCAGTTTCTTTGCAGGCCTGATCTGGCTGAAGTAGGACTTCTGCTCTGGGTGTGCTACTTTGCCCTAGAGCTGAAAGGCCACAACGTGCAGGCTTCTTTCCAAAGGGCGAGTTGGGCCCCACAGCATCTTGCTTCCAGCTCTTTGGGAAGCTAAGAAACAACTCGCTCTGCACAGTGCTCTTACAGCCTAGCGGGAACATCTCTTCCAAAGGACTGTGAAACGCAGTTTCTTTGCAGGCCTGATCTGGCTGAAGTAGGACTTCTGCTCTGGGTGTGCTACTTTGCCCTAGAGCTGGAAGGCACAACGTGCAGGCTTCTTTCCAAAGGGCGAGTTGGGCCCCACAGCATCTTGCTTCCAGCTCTTTGGGAAGCTAAGAAACAACTCGCTCTGCACAGTGCTCTTACAGCCTACCGGGAACATGTCTTCCAAAGGCCTGTGAAATGCAGTTCTTTGCAGGCCTGATCTGGCTGAAGTAGGACTTCTGCTCTGGGTGTGCTACTTTGCCCTAGAGCTGAAAGGCACAACGTGCAGGCTTCTTTCCAAAGGGCGAGTTGGGCCCCACAGCATCTTGCTTCCAGCTCTTTGGGAAGCTAAGAAACAACTCGCTCTGCACAGTGCTCTTACAGCCTACCGGGAACATCTCTTCCAAAGGCCTGTGAAACGCAGTTTCTTTGCAGGCCTGATCTGGCTGAAGTAGGACTTCTGCTCTGGGTGTGCTACTTTGCCCTAGAGCTGAAAGGCACAACGTGCAGGCTTCTTTCCAAAGGGCGAGTTGGGCCCCACAGCATCTTGCTTCCAGCTCTTTGGGAAGCTAAGAAACAACTCGCTCTGCACAGTGCTCTCACAGCCTACCGGGAACATGTCTTCCAAAGGCCTGTGAAACGCAGTTTCTTTGCAGGCCTGATCTGGCTGAAGTAGGACTTCTGCTCTGGGTGTGCTACTTTGCCCTAGAGCTGAAAGGCACAACGTGCAGGCTTCTTTCCAAAGGGCGAGTTGGGCCCCACAGCATCTTGCTTCCAGCTCTTTGGGAAGCTAAGAAACAACTCGCTCTGCACAGTGCTCTTACAGCCTACCGGGAACATGTCTTCCAAAGGCCTGTGAAACGCAGTTCCTTTGCAGGCCTGATCTGGCTGAAGTAGGACTTCTGCTCTGGGTGTGCTACTTTGCCCTAGAGCTGAAAGGCACAACGTGCAGGCTTCTTTCCAAAGGGCGAGTTGGGCCCCACAGCATCTTGCTTCCAGCTCTTTGGGAAGCTAAGAAACAACTCGCTCTGCACAGTGCTCTTACAGCCTACCGGGAACATGTCTTGCAAAGGCCTGTGAAACGCAGTTTCTTTGCAGGCCTGATCTGGCTGAAGTAGGACTTCTGCTCTGGGTGTGCTACTTTGCCCTAGAGCTGAAAGGCACAACGTGCAGTCTTCTTTCCAAAGGGCGAGTTGGGCCCCACAGCATCTTGCTTCCAGCTCTTTGGGAAGCTAAGAAACAACTCGCTCTGCACAGTGCTCTTACAGCCTACCGGGAACATGTCTTACAAAGGCCTGTGAAACGCAGTTTCTTTGCAGGCCTGATCTGGCTGAAGTAGGACTTCTGCTCTGGGTGTGCTACTTTGCCCTAGAGCTGAAAGGCACAACGTGCAGGCTTCTTTCCAAAGGGCGAGTTGGGCCCCACAGCATCTTGCTTCCAGCTCTTTGGGAAGCTAAGAAACAACTCGCTCTGCACACTGCTCTTACAGCCTAGTGGGAACATCTCTTCCAAAGGCCTGTGAAACGCAGTTTCTTTGCAGGCCTGATCTGGCTGAAGTAGGACTTCTGCTCTGGGTGTGCTACTTTGCCCTAGAGCTGAAAGGCACAACGTGCAGGCTTCTTTCCAAAGGGCGAGTTGGGCCCCACAGCATCTTGCTTCCAGCTCTTTGGGAAGCTAAGAAACAACTCGCTCTGCACAGTGCTCTTACAGCCTACCGGGAACATGTCTTGCAAAGGCCTGTGAAACGCAGTTTCTTTGCAGGCCTGATCTGGCTGAAGTAGGACTTCTGCTCTGGGTGTGCTACTTTGCCCTAGAGCTGAAAGGCACAACGTGCAGGCTTCTTTCCAAAGGGCGAGTTGGGCCCCACAGCATCTTGCTTCCAGCTCTTTGGGAAGCTAAGAAACAACTCGCTCTGCACAGTGCTCTTACAGCCTACCGGGAACATGTCTTCCAAAGGCCTGTGAAACGCAGTTTCTTTGCAGGCCTGATCTGGCTGAAGTAGGACTTCTGCTCTGGGTGTGCTACTTTGCCCTAGAGCTGAAAGGCACAACGTGCAGGCTTCTTTCCAAAGGGCGAGTTGGGCCCCACAGCATCTTGCTTCCAGCTCTTTGGGAAGCTAAGAAACAACTCGCTCTGCACAGTGCTCTTACAGCCTACCGGGAACATGTCTTCCAAAGGCCTGTGAAACGCAGTTTCTTTGCAGGCCTGATCTGGCTGAAGTAGGACTTCTGCTCTGGGTGTGCTACTTTGCCCTAGAGCTGAAAGGCACAACGTGCAGGCTTCTTTCCTAAGGGCGAGTTGGGCCCCACAGCATCTTGCTTCCAGCTCTTTGGGAAGCTAAGAAACAACTCGCTCTGCACAGTGCTCTTACAGCCTACCGGGAACATGTCTTCCAAAGGCCTGTGAAACGCAGTTTCTTTGCAGGCCTGATCTGGCTGAAGTAGGACTTCTGCTCTGGGTGTGCTACTTTGCCCTAGAGCTGAAAGGCACAACGTGCAGGCTTCTTTCCAAAGGGCGAGTTGGGCCCCACAGCATCTTGCTTCCAGCTCTTTGGGAAGCTAAGAAACAACTCGCTCTGCACAGTGCTCTTACAGCCTAGCGGGAACATCTCTTCCAAAGGCCTGTGAAACGCAGTTTCTTTGCAGGCCTGATCTGGCTGAAGTAGGACTTCTGCTCTGGGTGTGCTACTTTGCCCTAGAGCTGAAAGGCACAACGTGCAGGCTTCTTTCCAAAGGGCGAGTTGGGCCCCACAGCATCTTGCTTCCAGCTCTTTGGGAAGCTAAGAAACAACTCGCTCTGCACAGTGCTCTTACAGCCTACGGGGAGCATCTCTTCCAAAGGCCTGTGAAACGCAGTTTCTTTGCAGGCCTGATCTGGCTGAAGTAGGACTTCTGCTCTGGGTGTGCTACTTTGCCCTAGAGCTGAAAGGCACAACGTGCAGGCTTCTTTCCTAAGGGCGAGTTGGGCCCCACAGCATCTTGCTTCCAGCTCTTTGGGAAGCTAAGAAACAACTCGCTCTGCACAGTGCTCTTACAGCCTACCGGGAACATGTCTTCCAAAGGCCTGTGAAACGCAGTTTCTTTGCAGGCCTGATCTGGCTGAAGTAGGACTTCTGCTCTGGGTGTGCTACTTTGCCCTAGAGCTGAAAGGCACAACGTGCAGGCTTCTTTCCTAAGGGCGAGTTGGGCCCCACAGCATCTTGCTTCCAGCTCTTTGGGAAGCTAAGAAACAACTCGCTCTGCACAGTGCTCTTACAGCCTAGTGGGAACATCTCTTCCAAAGGCCTGTGAAACGCAGTTTCTTTGCAGGCCTGATCTGGCTGAAGTAGGACTTCTGCTCTGGGTGTGCTACTTTGCCCTAGAGCTGAAAGGCACAACGTGCAGGCTTCTTTCCAAAGGGCGAGTTGGGCCCCACAGCATCTTGCTTCCAGCTCTTTGGGAAGCTAAGAAACAACTCGCTCTGCACAGTGCTCTTACAGCCTACCGGGAACATCTTTTCCAAAGGCCAGTGAAACGCAGTTTCTTTGCAGGCCTGATCTGGCTGAAGTAGGACTTCTGCTCTGGGTGTGCTACTTTGCCCTAGAGCTGAAAGGCCACAACGTGCAGGCTTCTTTCCAAAGGGCGAGTTGGGCCCCACAGCATCTTGCTTCCAGCTCTTTGGGAAGCTAAGAAACAACTCGCTCTGCACAGTGCTCTTACAGCCTAGCGGGAACATCTCTTCCAAAGGACTGTGAAACGCAGTTTCTTTGCAGGCCTGATCTGGCTGAAGTAGGACTTCTGCTCTGGGTGTGCTACTTTGCCCTAGAGCTGGAAGGCACAACGTGCAGGCTTCTTTCCAAAGGGCGAGTTGGGCCCCACAGCATCTTGCTTCCAGCTCTTTGGGAAGCTAAGAAACAACTCGCTCTGCACAGTGCTCTTACAGCCTACCGGGAACATGTCTTCCAAAGGCCTGTGAAATGCAGTTCTTTGCAGGCCTGATCTGGCTGAAGTAGGACTTCTGCTCTGGGTGTGCTACTTTGCCCTAGAGCTGAAAGGCACAACGTGCAGGCTTCTTTCCAAAGGGCGAGTTGGGCCCCACAGCATCTTGCTTCCAGCTCTTTGGGAAGCTAAGAAACAACTCGCTCTGCACAGTGCTCTTACAGCCTACCGGGAACATCTCTTCCAAAGGCCTGTGAAACGCAGTTTCTTTGCAGGCCTGATCTGGCTGAAGTAGGACTTCTGCTCTGGGTGTGCTACTTTGCCCTAGAGCTGAAAGGCACAACGTGCAGGCTTCTTTCCAAAGGGCGAGTTGGGCCCCACAGCATCTTGCTTCCAGCTCTTTGGGAAGCTAAGAAACAACTCGCTCTGCACAGTGCTCTCACAGCCTACCGGGAACATGTCTTCCAAAGGCCTGTGAAACGCAGTTTCTTTGCAGGCCTGATCTGGCTGAAGTAGGACTTCTGCTCTGGGTGTGCTACTTTGCCCTAGAGCTGAAAGGCACAACGTGCAGGCTTCTTTCCAAAGGGCGAGTTGGGCCCCACAGCATCTTGCTTCCAGCTCTTTGGGAAGCTAAGAAACAACTCGCTCTGCACAGTGCTCTTACAGCCTACCGGGAACATGTCTTCCAAAGGCCTGTGAAACGCAGTTCCTTTGCAGGCCTGATCTGGCTGAAGTAGGACTTCTGCTCTGGGTGTGCTACTTTGCCCTAGAGCTGAAAGGCACAACGTGCAGGCTTCTTTCCAAAGGGCGAGTTGGGCCCCACAGCATCTTGCTTCCAGCTCTTTGGGAAGCTAAGAAACAACTCGCTCTGCACAGTGCTCTTACAGCCTACCGGGAACATGTCTTGCAAAGGCCTGTGAAACGCAGTTTCTTTGCAGGCCTGATCTGGCTGAAGTAGGACTTCTGCTCTGGGTGTGCTACTTTGCCCTAGAGCTGAAAGGCACAACGTGCAGTCTTCTTTCCAAAGGGCGAGTTGGGCCCCACAGCATCTTGCTTCCAGCTCTTTGGGAAGCTAAGAAACAACTCGCTCTGCACAGTGCTCTTACAGCCTACCGGGAACATGTCTTACAAAGGCCTGTGAAACGCAGTTTCTTTGCAGGCCTGATCTGGCTGAAGTAGGACTTCTGCTCTGGGTGTGCTACTTTGCCCTAGAGCTGAAAGGCACAACGTGCAGGCTTCTTTCCAAAGGGCGAGTTGGGCCCCACAGCATCTTGCTTCCAGCTCTTTGGGAAGCTAAGAAACAACTCGCTCTGCACACTGCTCTTACAGCCTAGTGGGAACATCTCTTCCAAAGGCCTGTGAAACGCAGTTTCTTTGCAGGCCTGATCTGGCTGAAGTAGGACTTCTGCTCTGGGTGTGCTACTTTGCCCTAGAGCTGAAAGGCACAACGTGCAGGCTTCTTTCCAAAGGGCGAGTTGGGCCCCACAGCATCTTGCTTCCAGCTCTTTGGGAAGCTAAGAAACAACTCGCTCTGCACAGTGCTCTTACAGCCTACCGGGAACATGTCTTCCAAAGGCCTGTGAAACGCAGTTTCTTTGCAGGCCTGATCTGGCTGAAGTAGGACTTCTGCTCTGGGTGTGCTACTTTGCCCTAGAGCTGAAAGGCACAACGTGCAGGCTTCTTTCCTAAGGGCGAGTTGGGCCCCACAGCATCTTGCTTCCAGCTCTTTGGGAAGCTAAGAAACAACTCGCTCTGCACAGTGCTCTTACAGCCTACCGGGAACATGTCTTCCAAAGGCCTGTGAAACGCAGTTTCTTTGCAGGCCTGATCTGGCTGAAGTAGGACTTCTGCTCTGGGTGTGCTACTTTGCCCTAGAGCTGAAAGGCACAACGTGCAGGCTTCTTTCCAAAGGGCGAGTTGGGCCCCACAGCATCTTGCTTCCAGCTCTTTGGGAAGCTAAGAAACAACTCGCTCTGCACAGTGCTCTTACAGCCTAGCGGGAACATCTCTTCCAAAGGCCTGTGAAACGCAGTTTCTTTGCAGGCCTGATCTGGCTGAAGTAGGACTTCTGCTCTGGGTGTGCTACTTTGCCCTAGAGCTGAAAGGCACAACGTGCAGGCTTCTTTCCAAAGGGCGAGTTGGGCCCCACAGCATCTTGCTTCCAGCTCTTTGGGAAGCTAAGAAACAACTCGCTCTGCACAGTGCTCTTACAGCCTACGGGGAGCATCTCTTCCAAAGGCCTGTGAAACGCAGTTTCTTTGCAGGCCTGATCTGGCTGAAGTAGGACTTCTGCTCTGGGTGTGCTACTTTGCCCTAGAGCTGAAAGGCACAACGTGCAGGCTTCTTTCCAAAGGGCGAGTTGGGCCCCACAGCATCTTGCTTCCAGCTCTTTGGGAAGCTAAGAAACCACTCGCTCTGCACAGTGCTCTTACAGCCTACCGGGAACATCTCTTCCAAAGGCCTGTGAAACGCAGTTTCTTTGCAGGCCTGATCTGGCTGAAGTAGGACTTCTGCTCTGGGTGTGCTACTTTGCCCTAGAGCTGAAAGGCACAACGTGCAGGCTTCTTTCCAAAGGGCGAGTTGGGCCCCACAGCATCTTGCTTCCAGCTCTTTGGGAAGCTAAGAAACAACTCGCTCTGCACAGTGCTCTTACAGCCTACCCGGAACATCTCTTCCAAAGGCCTGTGAAACGCAGTTTCTTTGCAGGCCTGATCTGGCTGAAGTAGGACTTCTGCTCTGGGTGTGCTACTTTGCCCTAGAGCTGAAAGGCACAACGTGCAGGCTTCTTTCCAAAGGGCGAGTTGGGCCCCACAGCATCTTGCTTCCAGCTCTTTGGGAAGCTAAGAAACAACTCGCTCTGCACAGTGCTCTTACAGCCTAGTGGGAACATCTCTTCCAAAGGCCTCTGAAACGCAGTTTCTTTTCAGGCCTGATCTGGCTGAAGTCGGACTTCTGCTCTGGGTGTGCTACTTTGCCCTAGAGCTGAAAGGCACAACGTGCAGGCTTCTTTCCTAAGGGCGAGTTGGGCCCCACAGCATCTTGCTTCCAGCTCTTTGGGAAGCTAAGAAACAACTCGCTCTGAACAGTGCTCTTACAGCCTACGGGGAGCATCTCTTCCAAAGGCCTGTGAAACGCAGTTTCTTTGCAGGCCTGATCTGGCTGAAGTAGGACTTCTGCTCTGGGTGTGCTACTTTGCCCTAGAGCTGAAAGGCACAACGTGCAGGCTTCTTTCCAAAGGGCGAGTTGGGCCCCACAGCATCTTGCTTCCAGCTCTTTGGGAAGCTAAGAAACAACTCGCTCTGCACAGTGCTCTTACAGCCTAGTGGGAACATCTCTTCCAAAGGCCTCTGAAACGCAGTTTCTTTTCAGGCCTGATCTGGCTGAAGTCGGACTTCTGCTCTGGGTGTGCTACTTTGCCCTAGAGCTGAAAGGCACAACGTGCAGGCTTCTTTCCAAAGGGCGAGTTGGGCCCCACAGCATCTTGCTTCCAGCTCTTTGGGAAGCTAAGAAACAACTCGCTCTGCACAGTGCTCTTACAGCCTACCGGGAACATCTCTTCCAAAGGCCTGTGAAACGCAGTTTCTTTGCAGGCCTGATCTGGCTGAAGTAGGACTTCTGCTCTGGGTGTGCTACTTTGCCCTAGAGCTGAAAGGCACAACGTGCAGGCTTCTTTCCAAAGGGCGAGTTGGGCCCCACAGCATCTTGCTTCCAGCTCTTTGGGAAGCTAAGAAACAACTCGCTCTGCACAGTGCTCTTACAGCCTAGTGGGAACATCTCTTCCAAAGGCCTCTGAAACGCAGTTTCTTTTCAGGCCTGATCTGGCTGAAGTCGGACTTCTGCTCTGGGTGTGCTACTTTGCCCTAGAGCTGAAAGGCACAACGTGCAGGCTTCTTTCCTAAGGGCGAGTTGGGCCCCACAGCATCTTGCTTCCAGCTCTTTGGGAAGCTAAGAAACAACTCGCTCTGAACAGTGCTCTTACAGCCTACGGGGAGCATCTCTTCCAAAGGCCTGTGAAACGCAGTTTCTTTGCAGGCCTGATCTGGCTGAAGTAGGACTTCTGCTCTGGGTGTGCTACTTTGCCCTAGAGCTGAAAGGCACAACGTGCAGGCTTCTTTCCAAAGGGCGAGTTGGGCCCCACAGTATCTTGCTTCCAGCTCTTTGGGAAGCTAAGAAACAACTCGCTCTGCACAGTGCTCTTACAGCCTACCGGGAACATCTCTTCCAAAGGCCTGTGAAACGCAGTTTCTTTGCAGGCCTGATCTGGCTGAAGTAGGACTTCTGCTCTGGGTGTGCTACTTTGCCCTAGAGCTGAAAGGCACAACGTGCAGGCTTCTTTCCAAAGGGTGAGTTGGGCCCCACAGCATCTTGCTTCCAGCTCTTTGGGAAGCTAAGAAACAACTCGCTCTGCACAGTGCTCTTACAGCCTAGTGGGAACATCTCTTCCAAAGGCCTCTGAAACGCAGTTTCTTTTCAGGCCTGATCTGGCTGAAGTCGGACTTCTGCTCTGGGTGTGCTACTTTGCCCTAGAGCTGAAAGGCACAACGTGCAGGCTTCTTTCCAAAGGGCGAGTTGGGCCCCACAGCATCTTGCTTCCAGCTCTTTGGGAAGCTAAGAAACAACTCGCTCTGCACAGTGCTCTTACAGCCTACGGGAAGCATCTCTTCCAAAGGCCTGTGAAACGCAGTTTCTTTGCAGGCCTGATCTGGCTGAAGTAGGACTTCTGCTCTGGGTGTGCTACTTTGCCCTAGAGCTGAAAGGCACAACGTGCAGGCTTCTTTCCAAAGGGCGAGTTGGGCCCCACAGCATCTTGCTTCCAGCTCTTTGGGAAGCTAAGAAACAACTCGCTCTGCACAGTGCTCTTACAGCCTACCGGGAACATCTCTTCCAAAGGCCTGTGAAACGCAGTTTCTTTGCAGGCCTGATCTGGCTGAAGTAGGACTTCTGCTCTGGGTGTGCTACTTTGCCCTAGAGCTGAAAGGCACAACGTGCAGGCTTCTTTCCAAAGGGCGAGTTGGGCCCCACAGCATCTTGCTTCCAGCTCTTTGGGAAGCTAAGAAACAACTCGCTCTGCACAGTGCTCTTACAGCCTACCGGGAACATGTCTTGCAAAGGCCTGTGAAACGCAGTTTCTTTGCAGGCCTGATCTGGCTGAAGTAGGACTTCTGCTCTGGGTGTGCTACTTTGCCCTAGAGCTGAAAGGCACAACGTGCAGGCTTCTTTCCAAAGGGCGAGTTGGGCCCCACAGCATCTTGCTTCCAGCTCTTTGGGAAGCTAAGAAACAACTCGCTCTGCACAGTGCTCTTACAGCCTAGTGGGAACATCTCTTCCAAAGGCCTCTGAAACGCAGTTTCTTTTCAGGCCTGATCTGGCTGAAGTCGGACTTCTGCTCTGGGTGTGCTACTTTGCCCTAGAGCTGAAAGGCACAACGTGCAGGCTTCTTTCCTAAGGGCGAGTTGGGCCCCACAGCATCTTGCTTCCAGCTCTTTGGGAAGCTAAGAAACAACTCGCTCTGAACAGTGCTCTTACAGCCTACGGGGAGCATCTCTTCCAAAGGCCTGTGAAACGCAGTTTCTTTGCAGGCCTGATCTGGCTGAAGTAGGACTTCTGCTCTGGGTGTGCTACTTTGCCCTAGAGCTGAAAGGCACAACGTGCAGGCTTCTTTCCAAAGGGTGAGTTGGGCCCCACAGCATCTTGCTTCCAGCTCTTTGGGAAGCTAAGAAACAACTCGCTCTGCACAGTGCTCTTACAGCCTAGTGGGAACATCTCTTCCAAAGGCCTCTGAAACGCAGTTTCTTTTCAGGCCTGATCTGGCTGAAGTCGGACTTCTGCTCTGGGTGTGCTACTTTGCCCTAGAGCTGAAAGGCACAACGTGCAGGCTTCTTTCCAAAGGGCGAGTTGGGCCCCACAGCATCTTGCTTCCAGCTCTTTGGGAAGCTAAGAAACAACTCGCTCTGCACAGTGCTCTTACAGCCTACCGGGAACATCTCTTCCAAAGGCCTGTGAAACGCAGTTTCTTTGCAGGCCTGATCTGGCTGAAGTAGGACTTCTGCTCTGGGTGTGCTACTTTGCCCTAGAGCTGAAAGGCACAACGTGCAGGCTTCTTTCCAAAGGGCGAGTTGGGCCCCACAGCATCTTGCTTCCAGCTCTTTGGGAAGCTAAGAAACAACTCGCTCTGCACAGTGCTCTTACAGCCTAGTGGGAACATCTCTTCCAAAGGCCTCTGAAACGCAGTTTCTTTTCAGGCCTGATCTGGCTGAAGTCGGACTTCTGCTCTGGGTGTGCTACTTTGCCCTAGAGCTGAAAGGCACAACGTGCAGGCTTCTTTCCTAAGGGCGAGTTGGGCCCCACAGCATCTTGCTTCCAGCTCTTTGGGAAGCTAAGAAACAACTCGCTCTGAACAGTGCTCTTACAGCCTACGGGGAGCATCTCTTCCAAAGGCCTGTGAAACGCAGTTTCTTTGCAGGCCTGATCTGGCTGAAGTAGGACTTCTGCTCTGGGTGTGCTACTTTGCCCTAGAGCTGAAAGGCACAACGTGCAGGCTTCTTTCCAAAGGGCGAGTTGGGCCCCACAGTATCTTGCTTCCAGCTCTTTGGGAAGCTAAGAAACAACTCGCTCTGCACAGTGCTCTTACAGCCTACCGGGAACATCTCTTCCAAAGGCCTGTGAAACGCAGTTTCTTGGCAGGCCTGATCTGGCTGAAGTAGGACTTCTGCTCTGGGTGTGCTACTTTGCCCTAGAGCTGAAAGGCACAACGTGCAGGCTTCTTTCCAAAGGGTGAGTTGGGCCCCACAGCATCTTGCTTCCAGCTCTTTGGGAAGCTAAGAAACAACTCGCTCTGCACAGTGCTCTTACAGCCTAGTGGGAACATCTCTTCCAAAGGCCTCTGAAACGCAGTTTCTTTTCAGGCCTGATCTGGCTGAAGTCGGACTTCTGCTCTGGGTGTGCTACTTTGCCCTAGAGCTGAAAGGCACAACGTGCAGGCTTCTTTCCAAAGGGCGAGTTGGGCCCCACAGCATCTTGCTTCCAGCTCTTTGGGAAGCTAAGAAACAACTCGCTCTGCACAGTGCTCTTACAGCCTACCGGGAACATCTCTTCCAAAGGCCTGTGAAACGCAGTTTCTTTGCAGGCCTGATCTGGCTGAAGTAGGACTTCTGCTCTGGGTGTGCTACTTTGCCCTAGAGCTGAAAGGCACAACGTGCAGGCTTCTTTCCAAAGGGCGAGTTGGGCCCCACAGCATCTTGCTTCCAGCTCTTTGGGAAGCTAAGAAATAACTCGCTCTGCACAGTGCTCTTACAGCCTACCAGGAACATCTTTTCCAAAGGCCAGTGAAACGCAGTTTCTTTGCAGGCCTGATCTGGCTGAAGTAGGACTTCTGCTCTGGGTGTGCTACTTTGCCCTAGAGCTGAAAGGCACAACGTGCAGGCTTCTTTAAAAGGGCGAGTTGGGCCCCACAGCATCTTGCTTCCAGCTCTTTGGGAAGCTAAGAAACAACTCGCTCTGCACAGTGCTCTTACAGCCTACCGGGAACATCTCTTCCAAAGGCCTGTGAAACGCAGTTTCTTTGCAGGCCTGATCTGGCTGAAGTAGGACTTCTGCTCTGGGTGTGCTACTTTGCCCTAGAGCTGAAAGGCACAACGTGCAGGCTTCTTTCCAAAGGGCGAGTTGGGCCCCACAGCATCTTGCTTCCAGCTCTTTGGGAAGCTAAGAAACAACTCGCTCTGCACAGTGCTCTTACAGCCTACGGGGAGCATCTCTTCCAAAGGCCTGTGAAACGCAGTTTCTTTGCAGGCCTGATCTGGCTGAAGTAGGACTTCTGCTCTGGGTGTGCTACTTTGCCCTAGAGCTGAAAGGCACAACGTGCAGGCTTCTTTCCAAAGGGCGAGTTGGGCCCCACAGCATCTTGCTTCCAGCTCTTTGGGAAGCTAAGAAACAACTCGCTCTGCACAGTGCTCTTACAGCCTACCGGGAACATCTCTTCCAAAGCCCTGTGAAACGCAGTTTCTTTGTAGGCCTGATCTGGCTGAAGTAGGACTTCTGCTCTGGGTGTGCTACTTTGCCCTAGAGCTGAAAGGCACAACGTGCAGGCTTCATTCCAAAGGGTGAGTTGGGCCCCACAGCATCTTGCTTCCAGCTCTTTGGGAAGCTAAGAAACAACTCGCTCTGCACAGTGCTCTTACAGCCTACCGGGAACATGTCTTCCAAAGGCCTGTGAAACGCAGTTTCTTTGCAGTCCTGATCTGGCTGAAGTAGGACTTCTGCTCTGGGTGTGCTACTTTGCCCTAGAGCTGAAAGGCACAACGTGCAGGCTTCTTTCCAAAGGGCGAGTTGGGCCCCACAGCATCTTGCTTCCAGCTCTTTGGGAAGCTAAGAAACAACTCGCTCTGCACAGTGCTCTTACAGCCTACCGGGAACATGTCTTGCAAAGGCCTGTGAAACGCAGTTTCTTTGCAGGCCTGATCTGGCTGAAGTAGGACTTCTGCTCTGGGTGTGCTACTTTGCCCTAGAACTGCAAGGCACAACGTGCAGGCTTCTTTCCAAAGGGCGAGTTGGGCCCCACAGCATCTTGCTTCCAGCTCTTTGGGAAGCTAAGAAACAACTCGCTCTGCACAGTGCTCTTACAGCCTAGTGGGAACATCTCTTCCAAAGGCCTGTGAAACGCAGTTTCTTTGCAGGCCTGATCTGGCTGAAGTAGGACTTCTGCTCTGGGTGTGCTACTTTGCCCTAGAGCTGAAAGGCACAACGTGCAGGCTTCTTTCCAAAGGGCGAGTTGGGCCCCACAGCATCTTGCTTCCAGCTCTTTGGGAAGCTAAGAAACAACTCGCTCTGCACAGTGCTCTTACAGCCTACCGGGAACATCTTTTCCAAAGGCCAGTGAAACGCAGTTTCTTTGCAGGCCTGATCTGGCTGAAGTAGGACTTCTGCTCTGGGTGTGCTACTTTGCCCTAGAGCTGAAAGGCCACAACGTGCAGGCTTCTTTCCAAAGGGCGAGTTGGGCCCCACAGCATCTTGCTTCCAGCTCTTTGGGAAGCTAAGAAACAACTCGCTCTGCACAGTGCTCTTACAGCCTAGCGGGAACATCTCTTCCAAAGGACTGTGAAACGCAGTTTCTTTGCAGGCCTGATCTGGCTGAAGTAGGACTTCTGCTCTGGGTGTGCTACTTTGCCCTAGAGCTGGAAGGCACAACGTGCAGGCTTCTTTCCAAAGGGCGAGTTGGGCCCCACAGCATCTTGCTTCCAGCTCTTTGGGAAGCTAAGAAACAACTCGCTCTGCACAGTGCTCTTACAGCCTACCGGGAACATGTCTTCCAAAGGCCTGTGAAATGCAGTTCTTTGCAGGCCTGATCTGGCTGAAGTAGGACTTCTGCTCTGGGTGTGCTACTTTGCCCTAGAGCTGAAAGGCACAACGTGCAGGCTTCTTTCCAAAGGGCGAGTTGGGCCCCACAGCATCTTGCTTCCAGCTCTTTGGGAAGCTAAGAAACAACTCGCTCTGCACAGTGCTCTTACAGCCTACCGGGAACATCTCTTCCAAAGGCCTGTGAAACGCAGTTTCTTTGCAGGCCTGATCTGGCTGAAGTAGGACTTCTGCTCTGGGTGTGCTACTTTGCCCTAGAGCTGAAAGGCACAACGTGCAGGCTTCTTTCCAAAGGGCGAGTTGGGCCCCACAGCATCTTGCTTCCAGCTCTTTGGGAAGCTAAGAAACAACTCGCTCTGCACAGTGCTCTCACAGCCTACCGGGAACATGTCTTCCAAAGGCCTGTGAAACGCAGTTTCTTTGCAGGCCTGATCTGGCTGAAGTAGGACTTCTGCTCTGGGTGTGCTACTTTGCCCTAGAGCTGAAAGGCACAACGTGCAGGCTTCTTTCCAAAGGGCGAGTTGGGCCCCACAGCATCTTGCTTCCAGCTCTTTGGGAAGCTAAGAAACAACTCGCTCTGCACAGTGCTCTTACAGCCTACCGGGAACATGTCTTCCAAAGGCCTGTGAAACGCAGTTCCTTTGCAGGCCTGATCTGGCTGAAGTAGGACTTCTGCTCTGGGTGTGCTACTTTGCCCTAGAGCTGAAAGGCACAACGTGCAGGCTTCTTTCCAAAGGGCGAGTTGGGCCCCACAGCATCTTGCTTCCAGCTCTTTGGGAAGCTAAGAAACAACTCGCTCTGCACAGTGCTCTTACAGCCTACCGGGAACATGTCTTGCAAAGGCCTGTGAAACGCAGTTTCTTTGCAGGCCTGATCTGGCTGAAGTAGGACTTCTGCTCTGGGTGTGCTACTTTGCCCTAGAGCTGAAAGGCACAACGTGCAGTCTTCTTTCCAAAGGGCGAGTTGGGCCCCACAGCATCTTGCTTCCAGCTCTTTGGGAAGCTAAGAAACAACTCGCTCTGCACAGTGCTCTTACAGCCTACCGGGAACATGTCTTACAAAGGCCTGTGAAACGCAGTTTCTTTGCAGGCCTGATCTGGCTGAAGTAGGACTTCTGCTCTGGGTGTGCTACTTTGCCCTAGAGCTGAAAGGCACAACGTGCAGGCTTCTTTCCAAAGGGCGAGTTGGGCCCCACAGCATCTTGCTTCCAGCTCTTTGGGAAGCTAAGAAACAACTCGCTCTGCACACTGCTCTTACAGCCTAGTGGGAACATCTCTTCCAAAGGCCTGTGAAACGCAGTTTCTTTGCAGGCCTGATCTGGCTGAAGTAGGACTTCTGCTCTGGGTGTGCTACTTTGCCCTAGAGCTGAAAGGCACAACGTGCAGGCTTCTTTCCAAAGGGCGAGTTGGGCCCCACAGCATCTTGCTTCCAGCTCTTTGGGAAGCTAAGAAACAACTCGCTCTGCACAGTGCTCTTACAGCCTACCGGGAACATGTCTTCCAAAGGCCTGTGAAACGCAGTTTCTTTGCAGGCCTGATCTGGCTGAAGTAGGACTTCTGCTCTGGGTGTGCTACTTTGCCCTAGAGCTGAAAGGCACAACGTGCAGGCTTCTTTCCTAAGGGCGAGTTGGGCCCCACAGCATCTTGCTTCCAGCTCTTTGGGAAGCTAAGAAACAACTCGCTCTGCACAGTGCTCTTACAGCCTACCGGGAACATGTCTTCCAAAGGCCTGTGAAACGCAGTTTCTTTGCAGGCCTGATCTGGCTGAAGTAGGACTTCTGCTCTGGGTGTGCTACTTTGCCCTAGAGCTGAAAGGCACAACGTGCAGGCTTCTTTCCAAAGGGCGAGTTGGGCCCCACAGCATCTTGCTTCCAGCTCTTTGGGAAGCTAAGAAACAACTCGCTCTGCACAGTGCTCTTACAGCCTAGCGGGAACATCTCTTCCAAAGGCCTGTGAAACGCAGTTTCTTTGCAGGCCTGATCTGGCTGAAGTAGGACTTCTGCTCTGGGTGTGCTACTTTGCCCTAGAGCTGAAAGGCACAACGTGCAGGCTTCTTTCCAAAGGGCGAGTTGGGCCCCACAGCATCTTGCTTCCAGCTCTTTGGGAAGCTAAGAAACAACTCGCTCTGCACAGTGCTCTTACAGCCTACGGGGAGCATCTCTTCCAAAGGCCTGTGAAACGCAGTTTCTTTGCAGGCCTGATCTGGCTGAAGTAGGACTTCTGCTCTGGGTGTGCTACTTTGCCCTAGAGCTGAAAGGCACAACGTGCAGGCTTCTTTCCAAAGGGCGAGTTGGGCCCCACAGCATCTTGCTTCCAGCTCTTTGGGAAGCTAAGAAACCACTCGCTCTGCACAGTGCTCTTACAGCCTACCGGGAACATCTCTTCCAAAGGCCTGTGAAACGCAGTTTCTTTGCAGGCCTGATCTGGCTGAAGTAGGACTTCTGCTCTGGGTGTGCTACTTTGCCCTAGAGCTGAAAGGCACAACGTGCAGGCTTCTTTCCAAAGGGCGAGTTGGGCCCCACAGCATCTTGCTTCCAGCTCTTTGGGAAGCTAAGAAACAACTCGCTCTGCACAGTGCTCTTACAGCCTACCCGGAACATCTCTTCCAAAGGCCTGTGAAACGCAGTTTCTTTGCAGGCCTGATCTGGCTGAAGTAGGACTTCTGCTCTGGGTGTGCTACTTTGCCCTAGAGCTGAAAGGCACAACGTGCAGGCTTCTTTCCAAAGGGCGAGTTGGGCCCCACAGCATCTTGCTTCCAGCTCTTTGGGAAGCTAAGAAACAACTCGCTCTGCACAGTGCTCTTACAGCCTAGTGGGAACATCTCTTCCAAAGGCCTCTGAAACGCAGTTTCTTTTCAGGCCTGATCTGGCTGAAGTCGGACTTCTGCTCTGGGTGTGCTACTTTGCCCTAGAGCTGAAAGGCACAACGTGCAGGCTTCTTTCCTAAGGGCGAGTTGGGCCCCACAGCATCTTGCTTCCAGCTCTTTGGGAAGCTAAGAAACAACTCGCTCTGAACAGTGCTCTTACAGCCTACGGGGAGCATCTCTTCCAAAGGCCTGTGAAACGCAGTTTCTTTGCAGGCCTGATCTGGCTGAAGTAGGACTTCTGCTCTGGGTGTGCTACTTTGCCCTAGAGCTGAAAGGCACAACGTGCAGGCTTCTTTCCAAAGGGCGAGTTGGGCCCCACAGCATCTTGCTTCCAGCTCTTTGGGAAGCTAAGAAACAACTCGCTCTGCACAGTGCTCTTACAGCCTAGTGGGAACATCTCTTCCAAAGGCCTCTGAAACGCAGTTTCTTTTCAGGCCTGATCTGGCTGAAGTCGGACTTCTGCTCTGGGTGTGCTACTTTGCCCTAGAGCTGAAAGGCACAACGTGCAGGCTTCTTTCCAAAGGGCGAGTTGGGCCCCACAGCATCTTGCTTCCAGCTCTTTGGGAAGCTAAGAAACAACTCGCTCTGCACAGTGCTCTTACAGCCTACCGGGAACATCTCTTCCAAAGGCCTGTGAAACGCAGTTTCTTTGCAGGCCTGATCTGGCTGAAGTAGGACTTCTGCTCTGGGTGTGCTACTTTGCCCTAGAGCTGAAAGGCACAACGTGCAGGCTTCTTTCCAAAGGGCGAGTTGGGCCCCACAGCATCTTGCTTCCAGCTCTTTGGGAAGCTAAGAAACAACTCGCTCTGCACAGTGCTCTTACAGCCTAGTGGGAACATCTCTTCCAAAGGCCTCTGAAACGCAGTTTCTTTTCAGGCCTGATCTGGCTGAAGTCGGACTTCTGCTCTGGGTGTGCTACTTTGCCCTAGAGCTGAAAGGCACAACGTGCAGGCTTCTTTCCTAAGGGCGAGTTGGGCCCCACAGCATCTTGCTTCCAGCTCTTTGGGAAGCTAAGAAACAACTCGCTCTGAACAGTGCTCTTACAGCCTACGGGGAGCATCTCTTCCAAAGGCCTGTGAAACGCAGTTTCTTTGCAGGCCTGATCTGGCTGAAGTAGGACTTCTGCTCTGGGTGTGCTACTTTGCCCTAGAGCTGAAAGGCACAACGTGCAGGCTTCTTTCCAAAGGGCGAGTTGGGCCCCACAGTATCTTGCTTCCAGCTCTTTGGGAAGCTAAGAAACAACTCGCTCTGCACAGTGCTCTTACAGCCTACCGGGAACATCTCTTCCAAAGGCCTGTGAAACGCAGTTTCTTTGCAGGCCTGATCTGGCTGAAGTAGGACTTCTGCTCTGGGTGTGCTACTTTGCCCTAGAGCTGAAAGGCACAACGTGCAGGCTTCTTTCCAAAGGGTGAGTTGGGCCCCACAGCATCTTGCTTCCAGCTCTTTGGGAAGCTAAGAAACAACTCGCTCTGCACAGTGCTCTTACAGCCTAGTGGGAACATCTCTTCCAAAGGCCTCTGAAACGCAGTTTCTTTTCAGGCCTGATCTGGCTGAAGTCGGACTTCTGCTCTGGGTGTGCTACTTTGCCCTAGAGCTGAAAGGCACAACGTGCAGGCTTCTTTCCAAAGGGCGAGTTGGGCCCCACAGCATCTTGCTTCCAGCTCTTTGGGAAGCTAAGAAACAACTCGCTCTGCACAGTGCTCTTACAGCCTACGGGAAGCATCTCTTCCAAAGGCCTGTGAAACGCAGTTTCTTTGCAGGCCTGATCTGGCTGAAGTAGGACTTCTGCTCTGGGTGTGCTACTTTGCCCTAGAGCTGAAAGGCACAACGTGCAGGCTTCTTTCCAAAGGGCGAGTTGGGCCCCACAGCATCTTGCTTCCAGCTCTTTGGGAAGCTAAGAAACAACTCGCTCTGCACAGTGCTCTTACAGCCTACCGGGAACATCTCTTCCAAAGGCCTGTGAAACGCAGTTTCTTTGCAGGCCTGATCTGGCTGAAGTAGGACTTCTGCTCTGGGTGTGCTACTTTGCCCTAGAGCTGAAAGGCACAACGTGCAGGCTTCTTTCCAAAGGGCGAGTTGGGCCCCACAGCATCTTGCTTCCAGCTCTTTGGGAAGCTAAGAAACAACTCGCTCTGCACAGTGCTCTTACAGCCTACCGGGAACATGTCTTGCAAAGGCCTGTGAAACGCAGTTTCTTTGCAGGCCTGATCTGGCTGAAGTAGGACTTCTGCTCTGGGTGTGCTACTTTGCCCTAGAGCTGAAAGGCACAACGTGCAGGCTTCTTTCCAAAGGGCGAGTTGGGCCCCACAGCATCTTGCTTCCAGCTCTTTGGGAAGCTAAGAAACAACTCGCTCTGCACAGTGCTCTTACAGCCTAGTGGGAACATCTCTTCCAAAGGCCTCTGAAACGCAGTTTCTTTTCAGGCCTGATCTGGCTGAAGTCGGACTTCTGCTCTGGGTGTGCTACTTTGCCCTAGAGCTGAAAGGCACAACGTGCAGGCTTCTTTCCTAAGGGCGAGTTGGGCCCCACAGCATCTTGCTTCCAGCTCTTTGGGAAGCTAAGAAACAACTCGCTCTGAACAGTGCTCTTACAGCCTACGGGGAGCATCTCTTCCAAAGGCCTGTGAAACGCAGTTTCTTTGCAGGCCTGATCTGGCTGAAGTAGGACTTCTGCTCTGGGTGTGCTACTTTGCCCTAGAGCTGAAAGGCACAACGTGCAGGCTTCTTTCCAAAGGGTGAGTTGGGCCCCACAGCATCTTGCTTCCAGCTCTTTGGGAAGCTAAGAAACAACTCGCTCTGCACAGTGCTCTTACAGCCTAGTGGGAACATCTCTTCCAAAGGCCTCTGAAACGCAGTTTCTTTTCAGGCCTGATCTGGCTGAAGTCGGACTTCTGCTCTGGGTGTGCTACTTTGCCCTAGAGCTGAAAGGCACAACGTGCAGGCTTCTTTCCAAAGGGCGAGTTGGGCCCCACAGCATCTTGCTTCCAGCTCTTTGGGAAGCTAAGAAACAACTCGCTCTGCACAGTGCTCTTACAGCCTACCGGGAACATCTCTTCCAAAGGCCTGTGAAACGCAGTTTCTTTGCAGGCCTGATCTGGCTGAAGTAGGACTTCTGCTCTGGGTGTGCTACTTTGCCCTAGAGCTGAAAGGCACAACGTGCAGGCTTCTTTCCAAAGGGCGAGTTGGGCCCCACAGCATCTTGCTTCCAGCTCTTTGGGAAGCTAAGAAACAACTCGCTCTGCACAGTGCTCTTACAGCCTAGTGGGAACATCTCTTCCAAAGGCCTCTGAAACGCAGTTTCTTTTCAGGCCTGATCTGGCTGAAGTCGGACTTCTGCTCTGGGTGTGCTACTTTGCCCTAGAGCTGAAAGGCACAACGTGCAGGCTTCTTTCCTAAGGGCGAGTTGGGCCCCACAGCATCTTGCTTCCAGCTCTTTGGGAAGCTAAGAAACAACTCGCTCTGAACAGTGCTCTTACAGCCTACGGGGAGCATCTCTTCCAAAGGCCTGTGAAACGCAGTTTCTTTGCAGGCCTGATCTGGCTGAAGTAGGACTTCTGCTCTGGGTGTGCTACTTTGCCCTAGAGCTGAAAGGCACAACGTGCAGGCTTCTTTCCAAAGGGCGAGTTGGGCCCCACAGTATCTTGCTTCCAGCTCTTTGGGAAGCTAAGAAACAACTCGCTCTGCACAGTGCTCTTACAGCCTACCGGGAACATCTCTTCCAAAGGCCTGTGAAACGCAGTTTCTTGGCAGGCCTGATCTGGCTGAAGTAGGACTTCTGCTCTGGGTGTGCTACTTTGCCCTAGAGCTGAAAGGCACAACGTGCAGGCTTCTTTCCAAAGGGTGAGTTGGGCCCCACAGCATCTTGCTTCCAGCTCTTTGGGAAGCTAAGAAACAACTCGCTCTGCACAGTGCTCTTACAGCCTAGTGGGAACATCTCTTCCAAAGGCCTCTGAAACGCAGTTTCTTTTCAGGCCTGATCTGGCTGAAGTCGGACTTCTGCTCTGGGTGTGCTACTTTGCCCTAGAGCTGAAAGGCACAACGTGCAGGCTTCTTTCCAAAGGGCGAGTTGGGCCCCACAGCATCTTGCTTCCAGCTCTTTGGGAAGCTAAGAAACAACTCGCTCTGCACAGTGCTCTTACAGCCTACCGGGAACATCTCTTCCAAAGGCCTGTGAAACGCAGTTTCTTTGCAGGCCTGATCTGGCTGAAGTAGGACTTCTGCTCTGGGTGTGCTACTTTGCCCTAGAGCTGAAAGGCACAACGTGCAGGCTTCTTTCCAAAGGGCGAGTTGGGCCCCACAGCATCTTGCTTCCAGCTCTTTGGGAAGCTAAGAAATAACTCGCTCTGCACAGTGCTCTTACAGCCTACCAGGAACATCTTTTCCAAAGGCCAGTGAAACGCAGTTTCTTTGCAGGCCTGATCTGGCTGAAGTAGGACTTCTGCTCTGGGTGTGCTACTTTGCCCTAGAGCTGAAAGGCACAACGTGCAGGCTTCTTTAAAAGGGCGAGTTGGGCCCCACAGCATCTTGCTTCCAGCTCTTTGGGAAGCTAAGAAACAACTCGCTCTGCACAGTGCTCTTACAGCCTACCGGGAACATCTCTTCCAAAGGCCTGTGAAACGCAGTTTCTTTGCAGGCCTGATCTGGCTGAAGTAGGACTTCTGCTCTGGGTGTGCTACTTTGCCCTAGAGCTGAAAGGCACAACGTGCAGGCTTCTTTCCAAAGGGCGAGTTGGGCCCCACAGCATCTTGCTTCCAGCTCTTTGGGAAGCTAAGAAACAACTCGCTCTGCACAGTGCTCTTACAGCCTACGGGGAGCATCTCTTCCAAAGGCCTGTGAAACGCAGTTTCTTTGCAGGCCTGATCTGGCTGAAGTAGGACTTCTGCTCTGGGTGTGCTACTTTGCCCTAGAGCTGAAAGGCACAACGTGCAGGCTTCTTTCCAAAGGGCGAGTTGGGCCCCACAGCATCTTGCTTCCAGCTCTTTGGGAAGCTAAGAAACAACTCGCTCTGCACAGTGCTCTTACAGCCTACCGGGAACATCTCTTCCAAAGCCCTGTGAAACGCAGTTTCTTTGTAGGCCTGATCTGGCTGAAGTAGGACTTCTGCTCTGGGTGTGCTACTTTGCCCTAGAGCTGAAAGGCACAACGTGCAGGCTTCATTCCAAAGGGTGAGTTGGGCCCCACAGCATCTTGCTTCCAGCTCTTTGGGAAGCTAAGAAACAACTCGCTCTGCACAGTGCTCTTACAGCCTACCGGGAACATGTCTTCCAAAGGCCTGTGAAACGCAGTTTCTTTGCAGTCCTGATCTGGCTGAAGTAGGACTTCTGCTCTGGGTGTGCTACTTTGCCCTAGAGCTGAAAGGCACAACGTGCAGGCTTCTTTCCAAAGGGCGAGTTGGGCCCCACAGCATCTTGCTTCCAGCTCTTTGGGAAGCTAAGAAACAACTCGCTCTGCACAGTGCTCTTACAGCCTACCGGGAACATGTCTTGCAAAGGCCTGTGAAACGCAGTTTCTTTGCAGGCCTGATCTGGCTGAAGTAGGACTTCTGCTCTGGGTGTGCTACTTTGCCCTAGAACTGCAAGGCACAACGTGCAGGCTTCTTTCCAAAGGGCGAGTTGGGCCCCACAGCATCTTGCTTCCAGCTCTTTGGGAAGCTAAGAAACAACTCGCTCTGCACAGTGCTCTTACAGCCTACCGGGAACATCTCTTCCAAAGGCCTGTGAAACGCAGTTTCTTTGAAGGCCTGATCTGGCTGAAGTAGGACTTCTGCTCTGGGTGTGCTACTTTGCCCTAGAGCTGAAAGGCACAACGTGCAGGCTTCTTTCCAAAGGGCGAGTTGGGCCCCACAGCATCTTGCTTCCAGCTCTTTGGGAAGCTAAGAAACAACTCGCTCTGCACAGTGCTCTTACAGCCTACCGGGAACATGTCTTGCAGAGGCCTCTGAAACGCAGTTTCTTTGCAGGCCTGATCTGGCTGAAGTAGGACTTCTGCTCTGGGTGTGCTACTTTGCCCTAGAGCTGAAAGGCACAACGTGCAGGCTTCTTTCCAAAGGGCGAGTTGGGCCCCACAGCATCTTGCTTCCAGCTCTTTGGGAAGCTAAGAAACAACTCGCTCTGCACAGTGCTCTTACAGCCTACCGGGAACATCTTTTCCAAAGGCCTGTGAAACGCAGTTTCTTTGCAGGCCTGATCTGGCTGAAGTCGGACTTCTGCTCTGGGTGTGCTACTTTGCCCTAGAGCTGAAAGGCACAACGTGCAGGCTTCTTTCCAAAGGGCGAGTTGGGCCCCACAGCATCTTGCTTCCAGCTCTTTGGGAAGCTAAGAAACAACTCGCTCTGCACAGTGCTCTTACAGCCTACCGGGAACATCTCTTCCAAAGGCCTGTGAAACGCAGTTTCTTTGCAGGCCTGATCTGGCTGAAGTAGGACTTCTGCTCTGGGTGTGCTACTTTGCCCTAGAGCTGAAAGGCACAACGTGCAGGCTTCTTTCCAAAGGGCGAGTTGGGCCCCACAGCATCTTGCTTCCAGCTCTTTGGGAAGCTAAGAAATAACTCGCTCTGCACAGTGCTCTTACAGCCTACCAGGAACATCTTTTCCAAAGGCCAGTGAAACGCAGTTTCTTTGCAGGCCTGATCTGGCTGAAGTAGGACTTCTGCTCTGGGTGTGCTACTTTGCCCTAGAGCTGAAAGGCACAACGTGCAGGCTTCTTTAAAAGGGCGAGTTGGGCCCCACAGCATCTTGCTTCCAGCTCTTTGGGAAGCTAAGAAACAACTCGCTCTGCACAGTGCTCTTACAGCCTACCGGGAACATCTCTTCCAAAGGCCTGTGAAACGCAGTTTCTTTGCAGGCCTGATCTGGCTGAAGTAGGACTTCTGCTCTGGGTGTGCTACTTTGCCCTAGAGCTGAAAGGCACAACGTGCAGGCTTCTTTCCAAAGGGCGAGTTGGGCCCCACAGCATCTTGCTTCCAGCTCTTTGGGAAGCTAAGAAACAACTCGCTCTGCACAGTGCTCTTACAGCCTACGGGGAGCATCTCTTCCAAAGGCCTGTGAAACGCAGTTTCTTTGCAGGCCTGATCTGGCTGAAGTAGGACTTCTGCTCTGGGTGTGCTACTTTGCCCTAGAGCTGAAAGGCACAACGTGCAGGCTTCTTTCCAAAGGGCGAGTTGGGCCCCACAGCATCTTGCTTCCAGCTCTTTGGGAAGCTAAGAAACAACTCGCTCTGCACAGTGCTCTTACAGCCTAGTGGGAACATCTCTTCCAAAGGCCTCTGAAACGCAGTTTCTTTTCAGGCCTGATCTGGCTGAAGTCGGACTTCTGCTCTGGGTGTGCTACTTTGCCCTAGAGCTGAAAGGCACAACGTGCAGGCTTCTTTCCTAAGGGCGAGTTGGGCCCCACAGCATCTTGCTTCCAGCTCTTTGGGAAGCTAAGAAACAACTCGCTCTGAACAGTGCTCTTACAGCCTACGGGGAGCATCTCTTCCAAAGGCCTGTGAAACGCAGTTTCTTTGCAGGCCTGATCTGGCTGAAGTAGGACTTCTGCTCTGGGTGTGCTACTTTGCCCTAGAGCTGAAAGGCACAACGTGCAGGCTTCTTTCCAAAGGGCGAGTTGGGCCCCACAGTATCTTGCTTCCAGCTCTTTGGGAAGCTAAGAAACAACTCGCTCTGCACAGTGCTCTTACAGCCTACCGGGAACATCTCTTCCAAAGGCCTGTGAAACGCAGTTTCTTGGCAGGCCTGATCTGGCTGAAGTAGGACTTCTGCTCTGGGTGTGCTACTTTGCCCTAGAGCTGAAAGGCACAACGTGCAGGCTTCTTTCCAAAGGGTGAGTTGGGCCCCACAGCATCTTGCTTCCAGCTCTTTGGGAAGCTAAGAAACAACTCGCTCTGCACAGTGCTCTTACAGCCTAGTGGGAACATCTCTTCCAAAGGCCTCTGAAACGCAGTTTCTTTTCAGGCCTGATCTGGCTGAAGTCGGACTTCTGCTCTGGGTGTGCTACTTTGCCCTAGAGCTGAAAGGCACAACGTGCAGGCTTCTTTCCAAAGGGCGAGTTGGGCCCCACAGCATCTTGCTTCCAGCTCTTTGGGAAGCTAAGAAACAACTCGCTCTGCACAGTGCTCTTACAGCCTACCGGGAACATCTCTTCCAAAGGCCTGTGAAACGCAGTTTCTTTGCAGGCCTGATCTGGCTGAAGTAGGACTTCTGCTCTGGGTGTGCTACTTTGCCCTAGAGCTGAAAGGCACAACGTGCAGGCTTCTTTCCAAAGGGCGAGTTGGGCCCCACAGCATCTTGCTTCCAGCTCTTTGGGAAGCTAAGAAATAACTCGCTCTGCACAGTGCTCTTACAGCCTACCAGGAACATCTTTTCCAAAGGCCAGTGAAACGCAGTTTCTTTGCAGGCCTGATCTGGCTGAAGTAGGACTTCTGCTCTGGGTGTGCTACTTTGCCCTAGAGCTGAAAGGCACAACGTGCAGGCTTCTTTAAAAGGGCGAGTTGGGCCCCACAGCATCTTGCTTCCAGCTCTTTGGGAAGCTAAGAAACAACTCGCTCTGCACAGTGCTCTTACAGCCTACCGGGAACATCTCTTCCAAAGGCCTGTGAAACGCAGTTTCTTTGCAGGCCTGATCTGGCTGAAGTAGGACTTCTGCTCTGGGTGTGCTACTTTGCCCTAGAGCTGAAAGGCACAACGTGCAGGCTTCTTTCCAAAGGGCGAGTTGGGCCCCACAGCATCTTGCTTCCAGCTCTTTGGGAAGCTAAGAAACAACTCGCTCTGCACAGTGCTCTTACAGCCTACGGGGAGCATCTCTTCCAAAGGCCTGTGAAACGCAGTTTCTTTGCAGGCCTGATCTGGCTGAAGTAGGACTTCTGCTCTGGGTGTGCTACTTTGCCCTAGAGCTGAAAGGCACAACGTGCAGGCTTCTTTCCAAAGGGCGAGTTGGGCCCCACAGCATCTTGCTTCCAGCTCTTTGGGAAGCTAAGAAACAACTCGCTCTGCACAGTGCTCTTACAGCCTACCGGGAACATCTCTTCCAAAGCCCTGTGAAACGCAGTTTCTTTGTAGGCCTGATCTGGCTGAAGTAGGACTTCTGCTCTGGGTGTGCTACTTTGCCCTAGAGCTGAAAGGCACAACGTGCAGGCTTCATTCCAAAGGGTGAGTTGGGCCCCACAGCATCTTGCTTCCAGCTCTTTGGGAAGCTAAGAAACAACTCGCTCTGCACAGTGCTCTTACAGCCTACCGGGAACATGTCTTCCAAAGGCCTGTGAAACGCAGTTTCTTTGCAGTCCTGATCTGGCTGAAGTAGGACTTCTGCTCTGGGTGTGCTACTTTGCCCTAGAGCTGAAAGGCACAACGTGCAGGCTTCTTTCCAAAGGGCGAGTTGGGCCCCACAGCATCTTGCTTCCAGCTCTTTGGGAAGCTAAGAAACAACTCGCTCTGCACAGTGCTCTTACAGCCTACCGGGAACATGTCTTGCAAAGGCCTGTGAAACGCAGTTTCTTTGCAGGCCTGATCTGGCTGAAGTAGGACTTCTGCTCTGGGTGTGCTACTTTGCCCTAGAACTGAAAGGCACAACGTGCAGGCTTCTTTCCAAAGGGCGAGTTGGGCCCCACAGCATCTTGCTTCCAGCTCTTTGGGAAGCTAAGAAACAACTCGCTCTGCACAGTGCTCTTACAGCCTACCGGGAACATCTCTTCCAAAGGCCTGTGAAACGCAGTTTCTTTGAAGGCCTGATCTGGCTGAAGTAGGACTTCTGCTCTGGGTGTGCTACTTTGCCCTAGAGCTGAAAGGCACAACGTGCAGGCTTCTTTCCAAAGGGCGAGTTGGGCCCCACAGCATCTTGCTTCCAGCTCTTTGGGAAGCTAAGAAACAACTCGCTCTGCACAGTGCTCTTACAGCCTACCGGGAACATGTCTTGCAGAGGCCTCTGAAACGCAGTTTCTTTGCAGGCCTGATCTGGCTGAAGTAGGACTTCTGCTCTGGGTGTGCTACTTTGCCCTAGAGCTGAAAGGCACAACGTGCAGGCTTCTTTCCAAAGGGCGAGTTGGGCCCCACAGCATCTTGCTTCCAGCTCTTTGGGAAGCTAAGAAACAACTCGCTCTGCACAGTGCTCTTACAGCCTACCGGGAACATGTCTTCCAAAGGCCTGTGAAACGCAGTTTCTTTGCAGGCCTGATCTGGCTGAAGTAGGACTTCTGCTCTGGGTGTGCTACTTTGCCCTAGAGCTGAAAGGCACAACGTGCAGGCTTCTTTCCAAAGGGCGAGTTGGGCCCCACAGCATCTTGCTTCCAGCTCTTTGGGAAGCTAAGAAACAACTCGCTCTGCACAGTGCTCTTACAGCCTAGTGGGAACATCTCTTCCAAAGGCCTCTGAAACGCAGTTTCTTTTCAGGCCTGATCTGGCTGAAGTCGGACTTCTGCTCTGGGTGTGCTACTTTGCCCTAGAGCTGAAAGGCACAACGTGCAGGCTTCTTTCCAAAGGGCGAGTTGGGCCCCACAGCATCTTGCTTCCAGCTCTTTGGGAAGCTAAGAAACAACTCGCTCTGCACAGTGCTCTTACAGCCTAGTGGGAACATCTCTTCCAAAGGCCTCTGAAACGCAGTTTCTTTTCAGGCCTGATCTGGCTGAAGTCGGACTTCTGCTCTGGGTGTGCTACTTTGCCCTAGAGCTGAAAGGCACAACGTGCAGGCTTCTTTCCTAAGGGCGAGTTGGGCCCCACAGCATCTTGCTTCCAGCTCTTTGGGAAGCTAAGAAACAACTCGCTCTGAACAGTGCTCTTACAGCCTACGGGGAGCATCTCTTCCAAAGGCCTGTGAAACGCAGTTTCTTTGCAGGCCTGATCTGGCTGAAGTAGGACTTCTGCTCTGGGTGTGCTACTTTGCCCTAGAGCTGAAAGGCACAATGTGCAGGCTTCTTTCCAAAGGGCGAGTTGGGCCCCACAGTATCTTGCTTCCAGCTCTTTGGGAAGCTAAGAAACAACTCGCTCTGCACAGTGCTCTTACAGCCTACCGGGAACATCTCTTCCAAAGGCCTGTGAAACGCAGTTTCTTTGCAGGCCTGATCTGGC
Organism: Equus caballus; assembly: GCF_041296265.1. NCBI lineage: Eukaryota > Metazoa > Chordata > Mammalia > Perissodactyla > Equidae > Equus > Equus caballus. The sequence continues at coordinate 27,786,860 of NC_091687.1, forward strand.
TGAAGTAGGACTTCTGCTCTGGGTGTGCTACTTTGCCCTAGAGCTGAAAGGCACAACGTGCAGGCTTCTTTCCAAAGGGTGAGTTGGGCCCCACAGCATCTTGCTTCCAGCTCTTTGGGAAGCTAAGAAACAACTCGCTCTGCACAGTGCTCTTACAGCCTAGTGGGAACATCTCTTCCAAAGGCCTCTGAAACGCAGTTTCTTTTCAGGCCTGATCTGGCTGAAGTCGGACTTCTGCTCTGGGTGTGCTACTTTGCCCTAGAGCTGAAAGGCACAACGTGCAGGCTTCTTTCCAAAGGGCGAGTTGGGCCCCACAGCATCTTGCTTCCAGCTCTTTGGGAAGCTAAGAAACAACTCGCTCTGCACAGTGCTCTTACAGCCTACCGGGAACATCTCTTCCAAAGGCCTGTGAAACGCAGTTTCTTTGCAGGCCTGATCTGGCTGAAGTAGGACTTCTGCTCTGGGTGTGCTACTTTGCCCTAGAGCTGAAAGGCACAACGTGCAGGCTTCTTTCCAAAGGGCGAGTTGGGCCCCACAGCATCTTGCTTCCAGCTCTTTGGGAAGCTAAGAAATAACTCGCTCTGCACAGTGCTCTTACAGCCTACCAGGAACATCTTTTCCAAAGGCCAGTGAAACGCAGTTTCTTTGCAGGCCTGATCTGGCTGAAGTAGGACTTCTGCTCTGGGTGTGCTACTTTGCCCTAGAGCTGAAAGGCACAACGTGCAGGCTTCTTTCCAAAGGGCGAGTTGGGCCCCACAGCATCTTGCTTCCAGCTCTTTGGGAAGCTAAGAAACAACTCGCTCTGCACAGTGCTCTTACAGCCTACCGGGAACATCTCTTCCAAAGGCCTGTGAAACGCAGTTTCTTTGCAGGCCTGATCTGGCTGAAGTAGGACTTCTGCTCTGGGTGTGCTACTTTGCCCTAGAGCTGAAAGGCACAACGTGCAGGCTTCTTTCCAAAGGGCGAGTTGGGCCCCACAGCATCTTGCTTCCAGCTCTTTGGGAAGCTAAGAAACAACTCGCTCTGCACAGTGCTCTTACAGCCTACGGGGAGCATCTCTTCCAAAGGCCTGTGAAACGCAGTTTCTTTGCAGGCCTGATCTGGCTGAAGTAGGACTTCTGCTCTGGGTGTGCTACTTTGCCCTAGAGCTGAAAGGCACAACGTGCAGGCTTCTTTCCAAAGGGCGAGTTGGGCCCCACAGCATCTTGCTTCCAGCTCTTTGGGAAGCTAAGAAACAACTCGCTCTGCACAGTGCTCTTACAGCCTACCGGGAACATCTCTTCCAAAGCCCTGTGAAACGCAGTTTCTTTGTAGGCCTGATCTGGCTGAAGTAGGACTTCTGCTCTGGGTGTGCTACTTTGCCCTAGAGCTGAAAGGCACAACGTGCAGGCTTCATTCCAAAGGGTGAGTTGGGCCCCACAGCATCTTGCTTCCAGCTCTTTGGGAAGCTAAGAAACAACTCGCTCTGCACAGTGCTCTTACAGCCTACCGGGAACATGTCTTCCAAAGGCCTGTGAAACGCAGTTTCTTTGCAGTCCTGATCTGGCTGAAGTAGGACTTCTGCTCTGGGTGTGCTACTTTGCCCTAGAGCTGAAAGGCACAACGTGCAGGCTTCTTTCCAAAGGGCGAGTTGGGCCCCACAGCATCTTGCTTCCAGCTCTTTGGGAAGCTAAGAAACAACTCGCTCTGCACAGTGCTCTTACAGCCTACCGGGAACATGTCTTGCAAAGGCCTGTGAAACGCAGTTTCTTTGCAGGCCTGATCTGGCTGAAGTAGGACTTCTGCTCTGGGTGTGCTACTTTGCCCTAGAACTGAAAGGCACAACGTGCAGGCTTCTTTCCAAAGGGCGAGTTGAGCCCCACAGCATCTTGCTTCCAGCTCTTTGGGAAGCTAAGAAACAACTCGCTCTGCACAGTGCTCTTACAGCCTACCGGGAACATCTCTTCCAAAGGCCTGTGAAACGCAGTTTCTTTGAAGGCCTGATCTGGCTGAAGTAGGACTTCTGCTCTGGGTGTGCTACTTTGCCCTAGAGCTGAAAGGCACAACGTGCAGGCTTCTTTCCAAAGGGCGAGTTGGGCCCCACAGCATCTTGCTTCCAGCTCTTTGGGAAGCTAAGAAACAACTCGCTCTGCACAGTGCTCTTACAGCCTACCGGGAACATGTCTTGCAGAGGCCTCTGAAACGCAGTTTCTTTGCAGGCCTGATCTGGCTGAAGTAGGACTTCTGCTCTGGGTGTGCTACTTTGCCCTAGAGCTGAAAGGCACAACGTGCAGGCTTCTTTCCAAAGGGCGAGTTGGGCCCCACAGCATCTTGCTTCCAGCTCTTTGGGAAGCTAAGAAACAACTCGCTCTGCACAGTGCTCTTACAGCCTACCGGGAACATCTTTTCCAAAGGCCTGTGAAACGCAGTTTCTTTGCAGGCCTGATCTGGCTGAAGTAGGACTTCTGCTCTGGGTGTGCTACTTTGCCCTAGAGCTGAAAGGCACAACGTGCAGGCTTCTTTCCAAAGGGCGAGTTGGGCCCCACAGCATCTTGCTTCCAGCTCTTTGGGAAGCTAAGAAACAACTCGCTCTGCACAGTGCTCTTACAGCCTACCGGGAACATGTCTTGCAAAGGCCTGTGAAACGCAGTTTCTTTGCAGGCCTGATCTGGCTGAAGTAGGACTTCTGCTCTGGGTGTGCTACTTTGCCCTAGAGCTGAAAGGCACAACGTGCAGGCTTCTTTCCAAAGGGCGAGTTGGGCCCCACAGCATCTTGCTTCCAGCTCTTTGGGAAGCTAAGAAACAACTCGCTCTGCACAGTGCTCTTACAGCCTACCGGGAACATGTCTTGCAATGGCCTGTGAAATGCAGTTTCTTTGCAGGCCTGATCTGGCTGAAGTAGGACTTCTGCTCTGGGTGTGCTACTTTGCCCTAGAGCTGAAAGGCACAACGTGCAGGCTTCTTTCCAAAGGGCGAGTTGGGCCCCACAGCATCTTGCTTCCAGCTCTTTGGGAAGCTAAGAAACAACTCGCTCTGCACAGTGCTCTTACAGCCTACCGGGAACATGTCTTGCAAAGGCCTGTGAAACGCAGTTTCTTTGCAGGCCTGATCTGGCTGAAGTAGGACTTCTGCTCTGGGTGTGCTACTTTGCCCTAGAGCTGAAAGGCACAACGTGCAGGCTTCTTTCCAAAGGGCGAGTTGGGCCCCACAGCATCTTGCTTCCAGCTCTTTGGGAAGCTAAGAAACAACTCGCTCTGCACAGTGCTCTTACAGCCTACCGGGAACATGTCTTCCAAAGGCCTGTGAAACGCAGTTTCTTTGCAGGCCTGATCTGGCTGAAGTAGGACTTCTGCTCTGGGTGTGCTACTTTGCCCTAGAGCTGAAAGGCACAACGTGCAGGCTTCTTTCCAAAGGGCGAGTTGGGCCCCACAGCATCTTGCTTCCAGCTCTTTGGGAAGCTAAGAAACAACTCGCTCTGCACAGTGCTCTTACAGCCTACCGGGAACATGTCTTCCAAAGGCCTGTGAAACGCAGTTTCTTTGCAGGCCTGATCTGGCTGAAGTAGGACTTCTGCTCTGGGTGTGCTACTTTGCCCTAGAGCTGAAAGGCACAACGTGCAGGCTTCTTTCCAAAGGGCGAGTTGGGCCCCACAGCATCTTGCTTCCAGCTCTTTGGGAAGCTAAGAAACAACTCGCTCTGCACAGTGCTCTTACAGCCTAGCGGGAACATCTCTTCCAAAGGCCTGTGAAACGCAGTTTCTTTGCAGGCCTGATCTGGCTGAAGTAGGACTTCTGCTCTGGGTGTGCTGCTTTGCCCTAGAGCTGGAAGGCACAACGTGCAGGCTTCTTTCCAAAGGGCGAGTTGGGCCCCACAGCATCTTGCTTCCAGCTCTTTGGGAAGCTAAGAAACAACTCGCTCTGCACAGTGCTCTTACAGTCTACCGGGAACATGTCTTCCAAAGGCCTGTGAAATGCAGTTCTTTGCAGGCCTGATCTGGCTGAAGTAAGACTTCTGCTCTGGGTGTGCTACTTTGCCCTAGAGCTGAAAGGCACAACGTGCAGGCTTCTTTCCAAAGGGCGAGTTGGGCCCCACAGCATCTTGCTTCCAGCTCTTTGGGAAGCTAAGAAACAACTCGCTCTGCACAGTGCTCTTACAGCCTACCGGTAACATGTCTTCCAAAGGCCTGTGAAACGCAGTTTCTTTGCAGGCCTGATCTGGCTGAAGTAGGACTTCTGCTCTGGGTGTGCTACTTTGCCCTAGAGCTGAAAGGCACAACGTGCAGGCTTCTTTCCTAAGGGCGAGTTGGGCCCAACAGCATCTTGCTTCCAGCTCTTTGGGAAGCTAAGAAACAACTCGCTCTGCACAGTGCTCTTACAGCCTAGTGGGAACATCTCTTCCAAAGGCCTCTGAAACGCAGTTTCTTTTCAGGCCTGATCTGGCTGAAGTCGGACTTCTGCTCTGGGTGTGCTACTTTGCCCTAGAGCTGAAAGGCACAACGTGCAGGCTTCTTTCCAAAGGGCGAGTTGGGCCCCACAGCATCTTGCTTCCAGCTCTTTGGGAAGCTAAGAAACAACTCGCTCTGCACAGTGCTCTTACAGCCTACCGGGAACATGTCTTCCAAAGGCCTGTGAAACGCAGTTTCTTTGCAGGCCTGATCTGGCTGAAGTAGGACTTCTGCTCTGGGTGTGCTACTTTGCCCTAGAGCTGAAAGGCACAACGTGCAGGCTTCTTTCCTAAGGGCGAGTTGGGCCCAACAGCATCTTGCTTCCAGCTCTTTGGGAAGCTAAGAAACAACTCGCTCTGAACAGTGCTCTTACAGCCTACGGGCAGCATCTCTTCCAAAGGCCTGTGAAACGCAGTTTCTTTGCAGGCCTGATCTGGCTGAAGTAGGACTTCTGCTCTGGGTGTGCTACTTTGCCCTAGAGCTGAAAGGCACAACGTGCAGGCTTCTTTCCAAAGGGCGAGTTGGGCCCCACAGCATCTTGCTTCCAGCTCTTTGGGAAGCTAAGAAACAACTCGCTCTGCACAGTGCTCTTACAGCCTACCGGGAACATCTCTTCCAAAGGCCTGTGAAACGCAGTTTCTTTGCAGGCCTGATCTGGCTGAAGTAGGACTTCTGCTCTGGGTGTGCTACTTTGCCCTAGAGCTGAAAGGCACAACGTGCAGGCTTCTTTCCAAAGGGCGAGTTGGGCCCGACAGCATCTTGCTTCCAGCTCTTTGGGAAGCTAAGAAACAACTCGCTCTGCACAGTGCTCTTACAGCCTACCGGGAACATGTCTTCCAAAGGCCTGTGAAACGCAGTTTCTTTGCAGGCCTGATCTGGCTGAAGTAGGACTTCTGCTCTGGGTGTGCTACTTTGCCCTAGAGCTGAAAGGCACAACGTGCAGGCTTCTTTCCAAAGGGCGAGTTGGGCTCCACAGCATCTTGCTTCCAGCTCTTTGGGAAGCTAAGAAACAACTCGCTCTGCACAGTGCTCTTACAGCCTACCGGGAACATGTCTTCCAAAGGCCTGTGAAACGCAGTTTCTTTGCAGGCCTGATCTGGCTGAAGTAGGACTTCTGCTCTGGGTGTGCTACTTTGCCCTAGAGCTGAAAGGCACAACGTGCAGGCTTCTTTCCAAAGGGCGAGTTGGGCCCCACAGCATCTTGCTTCCAGCTCTTTGGGAAGCTAAGAAACAACTCGCTCTGCACAGTGCTCTTACAGCCTACTGGGAACATGTCTTCCAAAGGCCTGTGAAACGCAGTTCCTTTGCAGGCCTGATCTGGCTGAAGTAGGACTTCTGCTCTGGGTGTGCTACTTTGCCCTAGAGCTGAAAGGCACAACGTGCAGGCTTCTTTCCAAAGGGCGAGTTGGGCCCCACAGCATCTTGCTTCCAGCTCTTTGGGAAGCTAAGAAACAACTCGCTCTGCACAGTGCTCTTACAGCCTACGGGGAGCATCTCTTCCAAAGGCCTGTGAAACGCAGTTTCTTTGCAGGCCTGATCTGGCTGAAGTAGGACTTCTGCTCTGGGTGTGCTACTTTGCCCTAGAGCTGAAAGGCACAACGTGCAGGCTTCTTTCCAAAGGGCGAGTTGGGCCCCACAGCATCTTGCTTCCAGCTCTTTGGGAAGCTAAGAAACAACTCGCTCTGCACAGTGCTCTTACAGCCTACCGGGAACATCTCTTCCAAAGGCCTGTGAAACGCAGTTTCTTTGTAGGCCTGATCTGGCTGAAGTAGGACTTCTGCTCTGGGTGTGCTACTTTGCCCTAGAGCTGAAAGGCACAACGTGCAGGCTTCATTCCAAAGGGTGAGTTGGGCCCCACAGCATCTTGCTTCCAGCTCTTTGGGAAGCTAAGAAACAACTCGCTCTGCACAGTGCTCTTACAGCCTACCGGGAACATGTCTTCCAAAGGCCTGTGAAACGCAGTTTCTTTGCAGTCCTGATCTGGCTGAAGTAGGACTTCTGCTCTGGGTGTGCTACTTTGCCCTAGAGCTGAAAGGCACAACGTGCAGGCTTCTTTCCAAAGGGCGAGTTGGGCCCCACAGCATCTTGCTTCCAGCTCTTTGGGAAGCTAAGAAACAACTCGCTCTGCACAGTGCTCTTACAGCCTACCGGGAACATGTCTTGCAAAGGCCTGTGAAACGCAGTTTCTTTGCAGGCCTGATCTGGCTGAAGTAGGACTTCTGCTCTGGGTGTGCTACTTTGCCCTAGAACTGAAAGGCACAACGTGCAGGCTTCTTTCCAAAGGGCGAGTTGGGCCCCACAGCATCTTGCTTCCAGCTCTTTGGGAAGCTAAGAAACAACTCGCTCTGCACAGTGCTCTTACAGCCTACTGGGAACATGTCTTCCAAAGGCCTGTGAAACGCAGTTTCTTTGCAGGCCTGATCTGGCTGAAGTAGGACTTCTGCTCTGGGTGTGCTACTTTGCCCTGGAGCTGAAAGGCACAACGTGCAGGCTTCTTTCCTAAGGGCGAGTTGGGTCCAACAGCATCTTGCTTCCAGCTCTTTGGGAAGCTAAGAAACAACTCGCTCTGCACAGTGCTCTTACAGCCTACCGGGAACATGTCTTCCAAAGGCCTGTGAAACGCAGTTTCTTTGCAGGCCTGATCTGGCTGAAGTAGGACTTCTGCTCTGGGTGTGCTACTTTGCCCTAGAGCTGAAAGGCACAACGTGCAGGCTTCTTTCCAAAGGGCGAGTTGGGCCCCACAGCATCTTGCTTCCAGCTCTTTGGGAAGCTAAGAAACAACTCGCTCTGCACACTGCTCTTACAGCCTACCGGGAACATGTCTTGCAAAGGCCTGTGAAACGCAGTTTCTTTGCAGGCCTGATCTGGCTGAAGTAGGACTTCTGCTCTGGGTGTGCTACTTTGCCCTAGAGCTGAAAGGCACAACGTGCAGGCTTCTTTCCAAAGGGCGAGTTGGGCCCCACAGCATCTTGCTTCCAGCTCTTTGGGAAGCTAAGAAACAACTCGCTCTGCACAGTGCTCTTACAGCCTAGCGGGAACATCTCTTCCAAAGGCCTGTGAAACGCAGTTTCTTTGCAGGCCTGATCTGGCTGAAGTAGGACTTCTGCTCTGGGTGTGCTGCTTTGCCCTAGAGCTGGAAGGCACAACGTGCAGGCTTCTTTCCAAAGGGCGAGTTGGGCCCCACAGCATCTTGCTTCCAGCTCTTTGGGAAGCTAAGAAACAACTCGCTCTGCACAGTGCTCTTACAGTCTACCGGGAACATGTCTTCCAAAGGCCTGTGAAATGCAGTTCTTTGCAGGCCTGATCTGGCTGAAGTAAGACTTCTGCTCTGGGTGTGCTACTTTGCCCTAGAGCTGAAAGGCACAACGTGCAGGCTTCTTTCCAAAGGGCGAGTTGGGCCCCACAGCATCTTGCTTCCAGCTCTTTGGGAAGCTAAGAAACAACTCGCTCTGCACAGTGCTCTTACAGCCTACCGGTAACATGTCTTCCAAAGGCCTGTGAAACGCAGTTTCTTTGCAGGCCTGATCTGGCTGAAGTAGGACTTCTGCTCTGGGTGTGCTACTTTGCCCTAGAGCTGAAAGTCACAACGTGCAGGCTTCTTTCCTAAGGGCGAGTTGGGCCCAACAGCATCTTGCTTCCAGCTCTTTGGGAAGCTAAGAAACAACTCGCTCTGCACAGTGCTCTTACAGCCTAGTGGGAACATCTCTTCCAAAGGCCTCTGAAACGCAGTTTCTTTTCAGGCCTGATCTGGCTGAAGTCGGACTTCTGATCTGGGTGTGCTACTTTGCCCTAGAGCTGAAAGGCACAACGTGCAGGCTTCTTTCCAAAGGGCGAGTTGGGCCCCACAGCATCTTGCTTCCAGCTCTTTGGGAAGCTAAGAAACAACTCGCTCTGCACAGTGCTCTTACAGCCTCCCGGGAACATGTCTTCCAAAGGCCTGTGAAACGCAGTTTCTTTGCAGGCCTGATCTGGCTGAAGTAGGACTTCTGCTCTGGGTGTGCTACTTTGCCCTAGAGCTGAAAGGCACAACGGGCAGGCTTCTTTCCTAAGGGCGAGTTGGGCCCAACAGCATCTTGCTTCCAGCTCTTTGGGAAGCTAAGAAACAACTCGCTCTGAACAGTGCTCTTACAGCCTACGGGGAGCATCTCTTCCAAAGGCCTGTGAAACGCAGTTTCTTTGCAGGCCTGATCTGGCTGAAGTAGGACTTCTGCTCTGGGTGTGCTACTTTGCCCTAGAGCTGAAAGGCACAACGTGCAGGCTTCTTTCCAAAGGGCGAGTTGGGCCCCACAGCATCTTGCTTCCAGCTCTTTGGGAAGCTAAGAAACAACTCGCTCTGCACAGTGCTCTTACAGCCTACCGGGAACATCTCTTCCAAAGGCCTGTGAAACGCAGTTTCTTTGCAGGCCTGATCTGGCTGAAGTAGGACTTCTGCTCTGGGTGTGCTACTTTGCCCTAGAGCTGAAAGGCACAACGTGCAGGCTTCTTTCCAAAGGGCGAGTTGGGCCCCACAGCATCTTGCTTCCAGCTCTTTGGGAAGCTAAGAAACAACTCGCTCTGCACAGTGCTCTTACAGCCTACTGGGAACATGTCTTCCAAAGGCCTGTGAAACGCAGTTCCTTTGCAGGCCTGATCTGGCTGAAGTAGGACTTCTGCTCTGGGTGTGCTACTTTGCCCTAGAGCTGAAAGGCACAACGTGCAGGCTTCTTTCCAAAGGGCGAGTTGGGCCCCACAGCATCTTGCTTCCAGCTCTTTGGGAAGCTAAGAAACAACTCGCTCTGCACACTGCTCTTACAGCCTACCGGGAACATCTCTTCCAAAGGCCTGTGAAACGCAGTTTCTTTGCAGGCCTGATCTGGCTGAAGTAGGACTTCTGCTCTGGGTGTGCTACTTTGCCCTAGAGCTGAAAGGCACAACGTGCAGGCTTCTTTCCAAAGGGCGAGTTGGGCCCCACAGCATCTTGCTTCCAGCTCTTTGGGAAGCTAAGAAACAACTCGCTCTGCACAGTGCTCTTACAGCCTACCGGGAACATGTCTTCCAAAGGCCTGTGAAACGCAGTTTCTTTGCAGGCCTGATCTGGCTGAAGTAGGACTTCTGCTCTGGGTGTGCTACTTTGCCCTAGAGCTGAAAGGCACAACGTGCAGGCTTCTTTCCAAAGGGCGAGTTGGGCCCCACAGCATCTTGCTTCCAGCTCTTTGGGAAGCTAAGAAACAACTCGCTCTGCACAGTGCTCTTACAGCCTACCGGGAACATGTCTTCCAAAGGCCTGTGAAACGCAGTTTCTTTGCAGGCCTGATCTGGCTGAAGTAGGACTTCTGCTCTGGGTGTGCTACTTTGCCCTAGAGCTGAAAGGCACAACGTGCAGGCTTCTTTCCAAAGGTCGAGTTGGGCCCCACAGCATCTTGCTTCCAGCTCTTTGGGAAGCTAAGAAACAACTCGCTCTGCACAGTGCTCTTACAGCCTACCGGGAACATGTCTTGCAAAGGCCTGTGAAACGCAGTTTCTTTGCAGGCCTGATCTGGCTGAAGTAGGACTTCTGCTCTGGGTGTGCTACTTTGCCCTAGAGCTGAAAGGCACAACGTGCAGGCTTCTTTCCAAAGGGCGAGTTGGGCCCCACAGCATCTTGCTTCCAGCTCTTTGGGAAGCTAAGAAACAACTCGCTCTGCACAGTGCTCTTACAGCCTACCGGGAACATCTCTTCCAAAGGCCTGTGAAACGCAGTTTCTTTGCAGGCCTGATCTGGCTGAAGTAGGACTTCTGCTCTGGGTGTGCTACTTTGCCCTAGAGCTGAAAGGCACAACGTGCAGGCTTCTTTCCAAAGGGCGAGTTGGGCCCCACAGCATCTTGCTTCCAGCTCTTTGGGAAGCTAAGAAACAACTCGCTCTGCACACTGCTCTTACAGCGTAGTGGGAACATCTCTTCCAAAGGCCTGTGAAACGCACTTTCTTTGCAGGCCTGATCTGGCTGAAGAAGGACTTCTGCTCTGGGTGTGCTACTTTGCCCTAGAGCTGAAAGGCACAACGTGCAGGCTTCTTTCCAAAGGGCGAGTTGGGCCCCACAGCATCTTGCTTCCAGCTCTTTGGGAAGCTAAGAAACAACTCGCTCTGCACAGTGCTCTTACAGCCTACGGGGAGCATCTCTTCCAAAGGCCTGTGAAACGCAGTTTCTTTGCAGGCCTGATCTGGCTGAAGTAGGACTTCTGCTCTGGTTGTGCTACTTTGCCCTAGAGCTGAAAGGCACAACGTGCAGGCTTCTTTCCAAAGGGCGAGTTGGGCCCCACAGCATCTTGCTTCCAGCTCTTTGGGAAGCTAAGAAACAACTCGCTCTGCACAGTGCTCTTACAGCCTACCGGGAACATCTCTTCCAAAGGCCTGTGAAACGCAGTTTCTTTGCAGGCCGGATCTGGCTGAAGTAGGACTTCTGCTCTGGGTGTGCTACTTTGCCCTAGAGCTGAAAGGCACAACGTGCAGGCTTCTTTCCAAAGGGCGAGTTGGGCCCCACAGCATCTTGCTTCCAGCTCTTTGGGAAGCTAAGAAACAACTCGCTCTGCACAGTGCTCTTACAGCCTAGTGGGACCATCTCTTCCAAAGGCCTGTGAAACGCAGTTTCTTTGCAGGCCTAATCTGGCTGAAGTAGGACTTCTGCTCTGGGTGTGCTACTTTGCCCTAGAGCTGAAAGGCACAACGTGCAGGCTTCTTTCCAAAGGGCGAGTTGGGCCCCACAGCATCTTGCTTCCAGCTCTTTGGGAAGCTAAGAAACAACTCGCTCTGCACAGTGCTCTTACAGCCTACCGGGAACATCTCTTCCAAAGGCCTGTGAAACGCAGTTTCTTTGCAGGCCTGATCTGGCTGAAGTAGGACTTCTGCTCTGGGTGTGCTACTTTGCCCTAGAGCTGAAAGGCACAACGTGCAGGCTTCTTTCCAAAGGGCGAGTTGGGCCCGACAGCATCTTGCTTCCAGCTCTTTGGGAAGCTAAGAAACAACTCTCTCTGCACAGTGCTCTTACAGCCTAGTGGGAACATCTCTTCCAAAGGCCTGTGAAACGCAGTTTCTTTGCAGGCCTGATCTGGCTGAAGTAGGACTTCTGCTCTGGGTGTGCTACTTTGCCCTAGAGCTGAAAGGCACAACGTGCAGGCTTCTTTCCAAAGGGCGAGTTGGGCCCCACAGCATCTTGCTTCCAGCTCTTTGGGAAGCTAAGAAACAACTCGCTCTGCACAGTGCTCTTACAGCCTACCGGGAACATCTTTTCCAAAGGCCAGTGAAACGCAGTTTCTTTGCAGGCCTGATCTGGCTGAAGTAGGACTTCTGCTCTGGGTGTGCTACTTTGCCCTAGAGCTGAAAGGCACAACGTGCAGGCTTCTTTCCAAAGGGCGAGTTGGGCCCCACAGCATCTTGCTTCCAGCTCTTTGGGAAGCTAAGAAACAACTCGCTCTGCACAGTGCTCTTACAGCCTACCGGGAACATGTCTTCCAAAGGCCTGTGAAACGCAGTTCCTTTGCAGGCCTGATCTGGCTGAAGTACGACTTCTGCTCTGGGTGTGCTACTTTGCCCTAGAGCTGAAAGGCACAACGTGCAGGCTTCTTTCCAAAGGGCGAGTTGGGCCCCACAGCATCTTGCTTCCAGCTCTTTGGGAAGCTAAGAAACAACTCGCTCTGCACACTGCTCTTACAGCGTAGTGGGAACATCTCTTCCAAAGGCCTGTGAAACGCAGTTTCTTTGCAGGCCTGATCTGGCTGAAGTAGGACTTCTGCTCTGGGTGTGCTACTTTGCCCTAGAGCTGAAAGGCACAACGTGCAGGCTTCTTTCCAAAGGGCGAGTTGGGCCCCACAGCATCTTGCTTCCAGCTCTTTGGGAAGCTAAGAAACAACTCGCTCTGCACAGTGCTCTTACAGCCTACCGGGAACATGTCTTCCAAAGGCCTGTGAAACGCAGTTTCTTTGCAGGCCTGATCTGGCTGAAGTAGGACTTCTGCTCTGGGTGTGCTACTTTGCCCTAGAGCTGAAAGGCACAACGTGCAGGCTTCTTTCCAAAGGGCGAGTTGGGCCCCACAGCATCTTGCTTCCAGCTCTTTGGGAAGCTAAGAAACAACTCGCTCTGCACAGTGCTCTTACAGCCTACCGGGAACATCTCTTCCAAAGGCCTGTGAAACGCAGTTTCTTTGCAGGCCTGATCTGGCTGAAGTAGGACTTCTGCTCTGGGTGTGCTACTTTGCCCTAGAGCTGAAAGGCACAACGTGCAGGCTTCTTTCCAAAGGGCGAGTTGGGCCCCACAGCATCTTGCTTCCAGCTCTTTGTGAAGCTAAGAAACAACTCGCTCTGCACAGTGCTCTTACAGCCTACCGGGAACATGTCTTGCAAAGGCCTGTGAAACGCACTTTCTTTGCAGGCCTGATCTGGCTGAAGTAGGACTTCTGCTCTGGGTGTGCTACTTTGCCCTAGAGCTGAAAGGCACAACGTGCAGGCTTCTTTCCAAAGGGCGAGTTGGGCCCCACAGCATCTTGCTTCCAGCTCTTTGGGAAGCTAAGAAACAACTCGCTCTGCACAGTGCTCTTACAGCCTACCGGGAACATCTTTTCCAAAGGCCAGTGAAACGCAGTTTCTTTGCATGCCTGATCTGGCTGAAGTAGGACTTCTGCTCTGGGTGTGCTACTTTGCCCTAGAGCTGAAAGGCACAACGTGCAGGCTTATTTCCAAAGGGCGAGTTGGGCCCCACAGCATCTTGCTTCCAGCTCTTTGGGAAGCTAAGAAACAACTCGCTCTGCACAGTGCTCTTACAGCCTACCGGGAACATCTCTTCCAAAGGCCAGTGAAACGCAGTTTCTTTGCAGGCCTGATCTGGCTGAAGTAGGACTTCTGCTCTGGGTGTGCTACTTTGCCCTAGAGCTGAAAGGCACAACGTGCAGGCTTCTTTCCAAAGGGCGAGTTGGGCCCCACAGCATCTTGCTTCCAGCTCTTTGGGAAGCTAAGAAACAACTCGCTCTGCACAGTGCTCTTACAGCCTACGGGGAGCATCTCTTCCAAAGGCCTGTGAAACGCAGTTTCTTTGCAGGCCTGATCTGGCTGAAGTAGGACTTCTGCTCTGGGTGTGCTACTTTGCCCTAGAGCTGAAAGGCACAACGTGCAGGCTTCTTTCCAAAGGGCGAGTTGGGCCCCACAGCATCTTGCTTCCAGCTCTTTGGGAAGCTAAGAAACAACTCGCTCTGCACAGTGCTCTTACAGCCTACCGGGAACATCTCTTCCAAAGGCCTGTGAAACGCAGTTTCTTTGCAGGCCTGATCTGGCTGAAGTAGGACTTCTGCTCTGGGTGTGCTACTTTGCCCTAGAGCTGAAAGGCACAACGTGCAGGCTTCTTTCCTAAGGGCGAGTTGGGCCCCACAGCATCTTGCTTCCAGCTCTTTGGGAAGCTAAGAAACAACTCGCTCTGCACAGTGCTCTTACAGCCTACCGGGAACATGTCTTGCAAAGGCCTGTGAAACGCAGTTTCTTTGCAGGCCTGATCTGGCTGAAGTAGGACTTCTGCTCTGGGTGTGCTACTTTGCCCTAGAGCTGAAAGGCACAACGTGCAGGCTTCTTTCCAAAGGGCGAGTTGGGCCCCACAGCATCTTGCTTCCATCTCTTTGGGAAGCTAAGAAACAACTCGCTCTGCACAGTGCTCTTACAGCCTACTGGGAACATCTCTTCCAAAGGACTGTGAAACACAGTTTCTTTGCAGGCCTGATCTGGCTGAAGTAGGACTTCTGCTCTGGGTGTGCTACTTTGCCCTAGAGCTGAAAGGCACAACGTGCAGGCTTCTTTCCAAAGGGCGAGTTGGGCCCCACAGCATCTTGCTTCCAGCTCTTTAGGAAGCTAAGAAACAACTCGCTCTGCACAGTGCTCTTACAGCCTACCGGGAACATGTCTTCCAAAGGCCTGTGAAGCGCAGTTTCTTTGCAGGCCTGATCTGGCTGAAGTAGGACTTCTGCTCTGGGTGTGCTACTTTGCCCTAGAGCTGAAAGGCACAACGTGCAGGCTTCTTTCCAAAGGGCGAGTTGGGCCCCACAGCATCTTGCTTCCAGCTCTTTGGGAAGCTAAGAAACAACTCGCTCTGCACAGTGCTCTTACAGCCTACCGGGAACATGTCTTCCAAAGGCCTGTGAAACGCAGTTTCTTTGCAGGCCTGATCTGGCTGAAGTAGGACTTCTGCTCTGGGTGTGCTACTTTGCCCTAGAGCTGAAAGGCACAACGTGCAGGCTTCTTTCCAAAGGGCGAGTTGGGCCCCACAGCATCTTGCTTCCAGCTCTTTGGGAAGCTAAGAAACAACTCGCTCTGCACACTGCTCTTACAGCCTACCGGGAACATGTCTTCCAAAGGCCTGTGAAACGCAGTTTCTTTGCAGGCCTGATCTGGCTGAAGTAGGACTTCTGCTCTGGGTGTGCTACTTTGCCCTAGAGCTGAAAGGCACAACGTGCAGGCTTCTTTCCAAAGGGCGAGTTGGGCCCCACAGCATCTTGCTTCCAGCTCTTTGGGAAGCTAAGAAACAACTCGCTCTGCACAGTGCTCTTACAGCCTAGCGGGAACATCTCTTCCAAAGGCCTGTGAAACGCAGTTTCTTTGCAGGCCTGATCTGGCTGAAGTAGGACTTCTGCTCTGGGTGTGCTGCTTTGCCCTAGAGCTGGAAGGCACAACGTGCAGGCTTCTTTCCAAAGGGCGAGTTGGGCCCCACAGCATCTTGCTTCCAGCTCTTTGGGAAGCTAAGAAACAACTCGCTCTGCACAGTGCTCTTACAGTCTACCGGGAACATGTCTTCCAAAGGCCTGTGAAATGCAGTTCTTTGCAGGCCTGATCTGGCTGAAGTAAGACTTCTGCTCTGGGTGTGCTACTTTGCCCTAGAGCTGAAAGGCACAACGTGCAGGCTTCTTTCCAAAGGGCGAGTTGGGCCCCACAGCATCTTGCTTCCAGCTCTTTGGGAAGCTAAGAAACAACTCGCTCTGCACAGTGCTCTTACAGCCTACCGGTAACATGTCTTCCAAAGGCCTGTGAAACGCAGTTTCTTTGCAGGCCTGATCTGGCTGAAGTAGGACTTCTGCTCTGGGTGTGCTACTTTGCCCTAGAGCTGAAAGGCACAACGTGCAGGCTTCTTTCCTAAGGGCGAGTTGGGCCCAACAGCATCTTGCTTCCAGCTCTTTGGGAAGCTAAGAAACAACTCGCTCTGCACAGTGCTCTTACAGCCTAGTGGGAACATCTCTTCCAAAGGCCTCTGAAACGCAGTTTCTTTTCAGGCCTGATCTGGCTGAAGTCGGACTTCTGCTCTGGGTGTGCTACTTTGCCCTAGAGCTGAAAGGCACAACGTGCAGGCTTCTTTCCAAAGGGCGAGTTGGGCCCCACAGCATCTTGCTTCCAGCTCTTTGGGAAGCTAAGAAACAACTCGCTCTGCACAGTGCTCTTACAGCCTCCCGGGAACATGTCTTCCAAAGGCCTGTGAAACGCAGTTTCTTTGCAGGCCTGATCTGGCTGAAGTAGGACTTCTGCTCTGGGTGTGCTACTTTGCCCTAGAGCTGAAAGGCACAACGGGCAGGCTTCTTTCCTAAGGGCGAGTTGGGCCCAACAGAATCTTGCTTCCAGCTCTTTGGGAAGCTAAGAAACAACTCGCTCTGAACAGTGCTCTTACAGCCTACGGGGAGCATCTCTTCCAAAGGCCTGTGAAACGCAGTTTCTTTGCAGGCCTGATCTGGCTGAAGTAGGACTTCTGCTCTGGGTGTGCTACTTTGCCCTAGAGCTGAAAGGCACAACGTGCAGGCTTCTTTCCAAAGGGCGAGTTGGGCCCCACAGCATCTTGCTTCCAGCTCTTTGGGAAGCTAAGAAACAACTCGCTCTGCACAGTGCTCTTACAGCCTACCGGGAACATGTCTTGCAAAGGCCTGTGAAACGCAGTTTCTTTGCAGGCCTGATCTGGCTGAAGTAGGACTTCTGCTCTGGGTGTGCTACTTTGCCCTAGAGCTGAAAGGCACAACGTGCAGGCTTCTTTCCAAAGGGCGAGTTGGGCCCCACAGCATCTTGCTTCCAGCTCTTTGGGAAGCTAAGAAACAACTCGCTCTGCACAGTGCTCTTACAGCCTACTGGGAAGATGTCTTCCAAAGGCCTGTGAAACGCAGTTCCTTTGCAGGCCTGATCTGGCTGAAGTAGGACTTCTGCTCTGGGTGTGCTACTTTGCCCTAGAGCTGAAAGGCACAACGTGCAGGCTTCTTTCCAAAGGGCGAGTTGGGCCCCACAGCATCTTGCTTCCAGCTCTTTGGGAAGCTAAGAAACAACTCGCTCTGCACACTGCTCTTACAGCCTACCGGGAACATCTCTTCCAAAGGCCTGTGAAACGCAGTTTCTTTGCAGGCCTGATCTGGCTGAAGTAGGACTTCTGCTCTGGGTGTGCTACTTTGCCCTAGAGCTGAAAGGCACAACGTGCAGGCTTCTTTCCAAAGGGCGAGTTGGGCCCCACAGCATCTTGCTTCCAGCTCTTTGGGAAGCTAAGAAACAACTCGCTCTGCACAGTGCTCTTACAGCCTACCGGGAACATGTCTTCCAAAGGCCTGTGAAACGCAGTTTCTTTGCAGGCCTGATCTGGCTGAAGTAGGACTTCTGCTCTGGGTGTGCTACTTTGCCCTAGAGCTGAAAGGCACAACGTGCAGGCTTCTTTCCAAAGGGCGAGTTGGGCCCCACAGCATCTTGCTTCCAGCTCTTTGGGAAGCTAAGAAACAACTCGCTCTGCACAGTGCTCTTACAGCCTACCGGGAACATGTCTTCCAAAGGCCTGTGAAACGCAGTTTCTTTGCAGGCCTGATCTGGCTGAAGTAGGACTTCTGCTCTGGGTGTGCTACTTTGCCCTAGAGCTGAAAGGCACAACGTGCAGGCTTCTTTCCAAAGGTCGAGTTGGGCCCCACAGCATCTTGCTTCCAGCTCTTTGGGAAGCTAAGAAACAACTCGCTCTGCACAGTGCTCTTACAGCCTACCGGGAACATCTCTTCCAAAGGCCTGTGAAACGCAGTTTCTTTACAGGCCTGATCTGGCTGAAGTAGGACTTCTGCTCTGGGTGTGCTACTTTGCCCTAGAGCTGAAAGGCACAACGTGCAGGCTTCTTTCCAAAGGGCGAGTTGGGCCCCACAGCATCTTGCTTCCAGCTCTTTGGGAAGCTAAGAAACAACTCGCTCTGCACACTGCTCTTACAGCGTAGTGGGAACATCTCTTCCAAAGGCCTGTGAAACGCAGTTTCTTTGCAGGCCTGATCTGGCTGAAGTAGGACTTCTGCTCTGGGTGTGCTACTTTGCCCTAGAGCTGAAAGGCACAACGTGCAGGCTTCTTTCCAAAGGGCGAGTTGGGCCCCACAGCATCTTGCTTCCAGCTCTTTGGGAAGCTAAGAAACAACTCGCTCTGCACAGTGCTCTTACAGCCTACGGGAGCATCTCTTCCAAAGGCCTGTGAAACGCAGTTTCTTTGCAGGCCTGATCTGGCTGAAGTAGGACTTCTGCTCTGGTTGTGCTACTTTGCCCTAGAGCTGAAAGGCACAACGTGCAGGCTTCTTTCCAAAGGGCGAGTTGGGCCCCACAGCATCTTGCTTCCAGCTCTTTGGGAAGCTAAGAAACAACTCGCTCTGCACAGTGCTCTTACAGCCTACCGGGAACATCTCTTCCAAAGGCCTGTGAAACGCAGTTTCTTTGCAGGCCTGATCTGGCTGAAGTAGGACTTCTGCTCTGGGTGTGCTACTTTGCCCTAGAGCTGAAAGGCACAACGTGCAGGCTTCTTTCCAAAGGGCGAGTTGGGCCCCACAGCATCTTGCTTCCAGCTCTTTGGGAAGCTAAGAAACAACTCGCTCTGCACAGTGCTCTTACAGCCTAGTGGGACCATCTCTTCCAAAGGCCTGTGAAACGCAGTTTCTTTGCAGGCCTAATCTGGCTGAAGTAGGACTTCTGCTCTGGGTGTGCTACTTTGCCCTAGAGCTGAAAGGCACAACGTGCAGGCTTCTTTCCAAAGGGCGAGTTGGGCCCCACAGCATCTTGCTTCCAGCTCTTTGGGAAGCTAAGAAACAACTCGCTCTGCACAGTGCTCTTACAGCCTACCGGGAACATCTCTTCCAAAGGCCTGTGAAACGCAGTTTCTTTGCAGGCCTGATCTGGCTGAAGTAGGACTTCTGCTCTGGGTGTGCTACTTTGCCCTAGAGCTGAAAGGCACAACGTGCAGGCTTCTTTCCAAAGGGCGAGTTGGGCCCGACAGCATCTTGCTTCCAGCTCTTTGGGAAGCTAAGAAACAACTCTCTCTGCACAGTGCTCTTACAGCCTAGTGGGAACATCTCTTCCAAAGGCCTGTGAAACGCAGTTTCTTTGCAGGCCTGATCTGGCTGAAGTAGGACTTCTGCTCTGGGTGTGCTACTTTGCCCTAGAGCTGAAAGGCACAACGTGCAGGCTTCTTTCCAAAGGGCGAGTTGGGCCCCACAGCATCTTGCTTCCAGCTCTTTGGGAAGCTAAGAAACAACTCGCTCTGCACAGTGCTCTTACAGCCTACCGGGAACATCTTTTCCAAAGGCCAGTGAAACGCAGTTTCTTTGCAGGCCTGATCTGGCTGAAGTAGGACTTCTGCTCTGGGTGTGCTACTTTGCCCTAGAGCTGAAAGGCACAACGTGCAGGCTTCTTTCCAAAGGGCGAGTTGGGCCCCACAGCATCTTGCTTCCAGCTCTTTGGGAAGCTAAGAAACAACTCGCTCTGCACAGTGCTCTTACAGCCTACCGGGAACATGTCTTCCAAAGGCCTGTGAAACGCAGTTCCTTTGCAGGCCTGATCTGGCTGAAGTAGGACTTCTGCTCTGGGTGTGCTACTTTGCCCTAGAGCTGAAAGGCACAACGTGCAGGCTTCTTTCCAAAGGGCGAGTTGGGCCCCACAGCATCTTGCTTCCAGCTCTTTGGGAAGCTAAGAAACAACTCGCTCTGCACACTGCTCTTACAGCGTAGTGGGAACATCTCTTCCAAAGGCCTGTGAAACGCAGTTTCTTTGCAGGCCTGATCTGGCTGAAGTAGGACTTCTGCTCTGGGTGTGCTACTTTGCCCTAGAGCTGAAAGGCACAACGTGCAGGCTTCTTTCCAAAGGGCGAGTTGGGCCCCACAGCATCTTGCTTCCAGCTCTTTGGGAAGCTAAGAAACAACTCGCTCTGCACAGTGCTCTTACAGCCTACCGGGAACATGTCTTCCAAAGGCCTGTGAAACGCAGTTTCTTTGCAGGCCTGATCTGGCTGAAGTAGGACTTCTGCTCTGGGTGTGCTACTTTGCCCTAGAGCTGAAAGGCACAACGTGCAGGCTTCTTTCCAAAGGGCGAGTTGGGCCCCACAGCATCTTGCTTCCAGCTCTTTGGGAAGCTAAGAAACAACTCGCTCTGCACAGTGCTCTTACAGCCTACCGGGAACATCTCTTCCAAAGGCCTGTGAAACGCAGTTTCTTTGCAGGCCTGATCTGGCTGAAGTAGGACTTCTGCTCTGGGTGTGCTACTTTGCCCTAGAGCTGAAAGGCACAACGTGCAGGCTTCTTTCCAAAGGGCGAGTTGGGCCCCACAGCATCTTGCTTCCAGCTCTTTGTGAAGCTAAGAAACAACTCGCTCTGCACAGTGCTCTTACAGCCTACCGGGAACATGTCTTGCAAAGGCCTGTGAAACGCACTTTCTTTGCAGGCCTGATCTGGCTGAAGTAGGACTTCTGCTCTGGGTGTGCTACTTTGCCCTAGAGCTGAAAGGCACAACGTGCAGGCTTCTTTCCAAAGGGCGAGTTGGGCCCCACAGCATCTTGCTTCCAGCTCTTTGGGAAGCTAAGAAACAACTCGCTCTGCACAGTGCTCTTACAGCCTACCGGGAACATCTTTTCCAAAGGCCAGTGAAACGCAGTTTCTTTGCATGCCTGATCTGGCTGAAGTAGGACTTCTGCTCTGGGTGTGCTACTTTGCCCTAGAGCTGAAAGGCACAACGTGCAGGCTTATTTCCAAAGGGCGAGTTGGGCCCCACAGCATCTTGCTTCCAGCTCTTTGGGAAGCTAAGAAACAACTCGCTCTGCACAGTGCTCTTACAGCCTACCGGGAACATCTCTTCCAAAGGCCAGTGAAACGCAGTTTCTTTGCAGGCCTGATCTGGCTGAAGTAGGACTTCTGCTCTGGGTGTGCTACTTTGCCCTAGAGCTGAAAGGCACAACGTGCAGGCTTCTTTCCAAAGGGCGAGTTGGGCCCCACAGCATCTTGCTTCCAGCTCTTTGGGAAGCTAAGAAACAACTCGCTCTGCACAGTGCTCTTACAGCCTACCGGGAACATGTCTTCCAAAGGCCTGTGAAACGCAGTTTCTTTGCAGGCCTGATCTGGCTGAAGTAGGACTTCTGCTCTGGGTGTGCTACTTTGCCCTAGAGCTGAAAGGCACAACGTGCAGGCTTCTTTCCAAAGGGCGAGTTGGGCCCCACAGCATCTTGCTTCCAGCTCTTTGGGAAGCTAAGAAACAACTCGCTCTGCACAGTGCTCTTACAGCCTACCGGGAACATGTCTTCCAAAGGCCTGTGAAACGCAGTTTCTTTGCAGGCCTGATCTGGCTGAAGTAGGACTTCTGCTCTGGGTGTGCTACTTTGCCCTAGAGCTGAAAGGCACAACGTGCAGGCTTCTTTCCAAAGGTCGAGTTGGGCCCCACAGCATCTTGCTTCCAGCTCTTTGGGAAGCTAAGAAACAACTCGCTCTGCACAGTGCTCTTACAGCCTACCGGGAACATCTCTTCCAAAGGCCTGTGAAACGCAGTTTCTTTACAGGCCTGATCTGGCTGAAGTAGGACTTCTGCTCTGGGTGTGCTACTTTGCCCTAGAGCTGAAAGGCACAACGTGCAGGCTTCTTTCCAAAGGGCGAGTTGGGCCCCACAGCATCTTGCTTCCAGCTCTTTGGGAAGCTAAGAAACAACTCGCTCTGCACACTGCTCTTACAGCGTAGTGGGAACATCTCTTCCAAAGGCCTGTGAAACGCAGTTTCTTTGCAGGCCTGATCTGGCTGAAGTAGGACTTCTGCTCTGGGTGTGCTACTTTGCCCTAGAGCTGAAAGGCACAACGTGCAGGCTTCTTTCCAAAGGGCGAGTTGGGCCCCACAGCATCTTGCTTCCAGCTCTTTGGGAAGCTAAGAAACAACTCGCTCTGCACAGTGCTCTTACAGCCTACGGGAGCATCTCTTCCAAAGGCCTGTGAAACGCAGTTTCTTTGCAGGCCTGATCTGGCTGAAGTAGGACTTCTGCTCTGGTTGTGCTACTTTGCCCTAGAGCTGAAAGGCACAACGTGCAGGCTTCTTTCCAAAGGGCGAGTTGGGCCCCACAGCATCTTGCTTCCAGCTCTTTGGGAAGCTAAGAAACAACTCGCTCTGCACAGTGCTCTTACAGCCTACCGGGAACATCTCTTCCAAAGGCCTGTGAAACGCAGTTTCTTTGCAGGCCTGATCTGGCTGAAGTAGGACTTCTGCTCTGGGTGTGCTACTTTGCCCTAGAGCTGAAAGGCACAACGTGCAGGCTTCTTTCCAAAGGGCGAGTTGGGCCCCACAGCATCTTGCTTCCAGCTCTTTGGGAAGCTAAGAAACAACTCGCTCTGCACAGTGCTCTTACAGCCTAGTGGGACCATCTCTTCCAAAGGCCTGTGAAACGCAGTTTCTTTGCAGGCCTAATCTGGCTGAAGTAGGACTTCTGCTCTGGGTGTGCTACTTTGCCCTAGAGCTGAAAGGCACAACGTGCAGGCTTCTTTCCAAAGGGCGAGTTGGGCCCCACAGCATCTTGCTTCCAGCTCTTTGGGAAGCTAAGAAACAACTCGCTCTGCACAGTGCTCTTACAGCCTACCGGGAACATCTCTTCCAAAGGCCTGTGAAACGCAGTTTCTTTGCAGGCCTGATCTGGCTGAAGTAGGACTTCTGCTCTGGGTGTGCTACTTTGCCCTAGAGCTGAAAGGCACAACGTGCAGGCTTCTTTCCAAAGGGCGAGTTGGGCCCGACAGCATCTTGCTTCCAGCTCTTTGGGAAGCTAAGAAACAACTCTCTCTGCACAGTGCTCTTACAGCCTAGTGGGAACATCTCTTCCAAAGGCCTGTGAAACGCAGTTTCTTTGCAGGCCTGATCTGGCTGAAGTAGGACTTCTGCTCTGGGTGTGCTACTTTGCCCTAGAGCTGAAAGGCACAACGTGCAGGCTTCTTTCCAAAGGGCGAGTTGGGCCCCACAGCATCTTGCTTCCAGCTCTTTGGGAAGCTAAGAAACAACTCGCTCTGCACAGTGCTCTTACAGCCTACCGGGAACATCTTTTCCAAAGGCCAGTGAAACGCAGTTTCTTTGCAGGCCTGATCTGGCTGAAGTAGGACTTCTGCTCTGGGTGTGCTACTTTGCCCTAGAGCTGAAAGGCACAACGTGCAGGCTTCTTTCCAAAGGGCGAGTTGGGCCCCACAGCATCTTGCTTCCAGCTCTTTGGGAAGCTAAGAAACAACTCGCTCTGCACAGTGCTCTTACAGCCTACCGGGAACATGTCTTCCAAAGGCCTGTGAAACGCAGTTCCTTTGCAGGCCTGATCTGGCTGAAGTAGGACTTCTGCTCTGGGTGTGCTACTTTGCCCTAGAGCTGAAAGGCACAACGTGCAGGCTTCTTTCCAAAGGGCGAGTTGGGCCCCACAGCATCTTGCTTCCAGCTCTTTGGGAAGCTAAGAAACAACTCGCTCTGCACACTGCTCTTACAGCGTAGTGGGAACATCTCTTCCAAAGGCCTGTGAAACGCAGTTTCTTTGCAGGCCTGATCTGGCTGAAGTAGGACTTCTGCTCTGGGTGTGCTACTTTGCCCTAGAGCTGAAAGGCACAACGTGCAGGCTTCTTTCCAAAGGGCGAGTTGGGCCCCACAGCATCTTGCTTCCAGCTCTTTGGGAAGCTAAGAAACAACTCGCTCTGCACAGTGCTCTTACAGCCTACCGGGAACATGTCTTCCAAAGGCCTGTGAAACGCAGTTTCTTTGCAGGCCTGATCTGGCTGAAGTAGGACTTCTGCTCTGGGTGTGCTACTTTGCCCTAGAGCTGAAAGGCACAACGTGCAGGCTTCTTTCCAAAGGGCGAGTTGGGCCCCACAGCATCTTGCTTCCAGCTCTTTGGGAAGCTAAGAAACAACTCGCTCTGCACAGTGCTCTTACAGCCTACCGGGAACATCTCTTCCAAAGGCCTGTGAAACGCAGTTTCTTTGCAGGCCTGATCTGGCTGAAGTAGGACTTCTGCTCTGGGTGTGCTACTTTGCCCTAGAGCTGAAAGGCACAACGTGCAGGCTTCTTTCCAAAGGGCGAGTTGGGCCCCACAGCATCTTGCTTCCAGCTCTTTGTGAAGCTAAGAAACAACTCGCTCTGCACAGTGCTCTTACAGCCTACCGGGAACATGTCTTGCAAAGGCCTGTGAAACGCACTTTCTTTGCAGGCCTGATCTGGCTGAAGTAGGACTTCTGCTCTGGGTGTGCTACTTTGCCCTAGAGCTGAAAGGCACAACGTGCAGGCTTCTTTCCAAAGGGCGAGTTGGGCCCCACAGCATCTTGCTTCCAGCTCTTTGGGAAGCTAAGAAACAACTCGCTCTGCACAGTGCTCTTACAGCCTACCGGGAACATCTTTTCCAAAGGCCAGTGAAACGCAGTTTCTTTGCATGCCTGATCTGGCTGAAGTAGGACTTCTGCTCTGGGTGTGCTACTTTGCCCTAGAGCTGAAAGGCACAACGTGCAGGCTTATTTCCAAAGGGCGAGTTGGGCCCCACAGCATCTTGCTTCCAGCTCTTTGGGAAGCTAAGAAACAACTCGCTCTGCACAGTGCTCTTACAGCCTACCGGGAACATCTCTTCCAAAGGCCAGTGAAACGCAGTTTCTTTGCAGGCCTGATCTGGCTGAAGTAGGACTTCTGCTCTGGGTGTGCTACTTTGCCCTAGAGCTGAAAGGCACAACGTGCAGGCTTCTTTCCAAAGGGCGAGTTGGGCCCCACAGCATCTTGCTTCCAGCTCTTTGGGAAGCTAAGAAACAACTCGCTCTGCACAGTGCTCTTACAGCCTACGGGGAGCATCTCTTCCAAAGGCCTGTGAAACGCAGTTTCTTTGCAGGCCTGATCTGGCTGAAGTAGGACTTCTGCTCTGGGTGTGCTACTTTGCCCTAGAGCTGAAAGGCACAACGTGCAGGCTTCTTTCCAAAGGGCGAGTTGGGCCCCACAGCATCTTGCTTCTAGCTCTTTGGGAAGCTAAGAAACAACTCGCTCTGCACAGTGCTCTTACAGCCTACCGGGAACATCTCTTCCAAAGGCCTGTGAAACGCAGTTTCTTTGCAGGCCTGATCTGGCTGAAGTAGGACTTCTGCTCTGGGTGTGCTACTTTGCCCTAGAGCTGAAAGGCACAACGTGCAGGCTTCTTTCCTAAGGGCGAGTTGGGCCCCACAGCATCTTGCTTCCAGCTCTTTGGGAAGCTAAGAAACAACTCGCTCTGCACAGTGCTCTTACAGCCTACCGGGAACATGTCTTGCAAAGGCCTGTGAAACGCAGTTTCTTTGCAGGCCTGATCTGGCTGAAGTAGGACTTCTGCTCTGGGTGTGCTACTTTGCCCTAGAGCTGAAAGGCACAACGTGCAGGCTTCTTTCCAAAGGGCGAGTTGGGCCCCACAGCATCTTGCTTCCATCTCTTTGGGAAGCTAAGAAACAACTCGCTCTGCACAGTGCTCTTACAGCCTACTGGGAACATCTCTTCCAAAGGACTGTGAAACACAGTTTCTTTGCAGGCCTGATCTGGCTGAAGTAGGACTTCTGCTCTGGGTGTGCTACTTTGCCCTAGAGCTGAAAGGCACAACGTGCAGGCTTCTTTCCAAAGGGCGAGTTGGGCCCCACAGCATCTTGCTTCCAGCTCTTTAGGAAGCTAAGAAACAACTCGCTCTGCACAGTGCTCTTACAGCCTACCGGGAACATGTCTTCCAAAGGCCTGTGAAGCGCAGTTTCTTTGCAGGCCTGATCTGGCTGAAGTAGGACTTCTGCTCTGGGTGTGCTACTTTGCCCTAGAGCTGAAAGGCACAACGTGCAGGCTTCTTTCCAAAGGGCGAGTTGGGCCCCACAGCATCTTGCTTCCAGCTCTTTGGGAAGCTAAGAAACAACTCGCTCTGCACAGTGCTCTTACAGCCTACCGGGAACATCTCTTCCAAAGGCCTGTGAAACGCAATTTCTTTGCAGGCCTGATCTGGCTGAAGTAGGACTTCTGCTCTGGGTGTGCTACTTTGCCCTAGAGCTGAAAGGTACAACGTGCAGGCTTCTTTCCAAAGGGCGAGTTGGGCCCGACAGCATCTTGCTTCCAGCTCTTTGGGAAGCTAAGTAACAACTCGCTCTGCACAGTGATCTTACAGCCTAGTGGGAACATCTCTTCCAAAGGCCTGTGAAACGCAGTTTCTTTGCAGGCCTGATCTGGCTGAAGTAGGACTTCTGCTCTGGGTGTGCTACTTTGCCCTAGAGCTGAAAGGCACAACGTGCAGGCTTCTTTCCAAAGGGCGAGTTGGGCCCCACAGCATCTTGCTTCCAGCTCTTTGGGAAGCTAAGAAACAACTCGCTCTGCACAGTGCTCTTACAGCCTACCGGGAACATCTTTTCCAAAGGCCAGTGAAACGCAGTTTCTTTGCAGGCCTGATCTGGCTGAAGTAGGACTTCTGCTCTGGGTGTGCTACTTTGCCCTAGAGCTGAAAGGCACAACGTGCAGGCTTCTTTCCAAAGGGCGAGTTGGGCCCCACAGCATCTTGCTTCCAGCTCTTTGGGAAGCTAAGAAACAACTCGCTCTGCACAGTGCTCTTACAGCCTACCGGGAACATGTCTTGCAAAGGCCTGTGAAACGCAGTTTCTTTGCAGGCCTGATCTGGCTGAAGTAGGACTTCTGCTCTGGGTGTGCTACTTTGCCCTAGAACTGAAGGGCACAACGTGCAGGCTTCTTTCCAAAGGGCGAGTTGGGCCCCACAGCATCTTGCTTCCAGCTCTTTGGGAAGCTAAGAAACAACTCGCTCTGCACAGTGCTCTTACAGCCTACCAGGAACATCTCTTCCAAAGGCCTGTGAAACGCAGTTTCTTTGCAGGCCTGATCTGGCTGAAGTAGGACTTCTGCTCTGGGTGTGCTACTTTGCCCTAGAGCTGAAAGGCACAACGTGCAGGCTTCTTTCCAAAGGGCGAGTTGGGCCCCACAGCATCTTGCTTCCAGCTCTTTGGGAAGCTAAGAAACAACTCGCTCTGCACAGTGCTCTTACAGCCTAGCGGGAACATCTCTTCCAAAGGACTGTGAAACGCAGTTTCTTTGCAGGCCTGATCTGGCTGAAGTAGGACTTCTGCTCTGGGTGTGCTACTTTGCCCTAGAGCTGGAAGGCACAACGTGCAGGCTTCTTTCCAAAGGGCGAGTTGGGCCCCACAGCATCTTGCTTCCAGCTCTTTGGGAAGCTAAGAAACAACTCGCTCTGCACAGTGCTCTTACAGCCTACCGGGAACATGTCTTCCAAAGGCCTGTGAAATGCAGTTCTTTGCAGGCCTGATCTGGCTGAAGTAGGACTTCTGCTCTGGGTGTGCTACTTTGCCCTAGAGCTGAAAGGCACAACGTGCAGGCTTCTTTCCAAAGGGCGAGTTGGGCCCCACAGCATCTTGCTTCCAGCTCTTTGGGAAGCTAAGAAACAACTCGCTCTGCACAGTGCTCTTACAGCCTACCGGGAACATGTCTTCCAAAGGCCTGTGAAACGCAGTTTCTTTGCAGGCCTGATCTGGCTGAAGTAGGACTTCTGCTCTGGGTGTGCTACTTTGCCCTAGAGCTGAAAGGCACAACGTGCAGGCTTCTTTCCAAAGGGCGAGTTGGGCC
Organism: Equus caballus; assembly: GCF_041296265.1. NCBI lineage: Eukaryota > Metazoa > Chordata > Mammalia > Perissodactyla > Equidae > Equus > Equus caballus. Next base: position 27,814,127 of record NC_091687.1, read on the forward strand.
CCACAGCATCTTGCTTCCAGCTCTTTGGGAAGCTAAGAAACAACTCGCTCTGCACAGTGCTCTTACAGCCTACCGGGAACATGTCTTCCAAAGGCCTGTGAAGCGCAGTTTCTTTGCAGGCCTGATCTGGCTGAAGTAGGACTTCTGCTCTGGGTGTGCTACTTTGCCCTAGAGCTGAAAGGCACAACGTGCAGGCTTCTTTCCAAAGGGCGAGTTGGGCCCCACAGCATCTTGCTTCCAGCTCTTTGTGAAGCTAAGAAACAACTCGCTCTGAACAGTGCTCTTACAGCCTACCGGGAACATCTCTTCCAAAGGCCTGTGAAACGCAGTTTCTTTGCAGGCCTGATCTGGCTGAAGTAGGACTTCTGCTCTGGGTGTGCTACTTTGCCCTAGAGCTGAAAGGCACAACGTGCAGGCTTCTTTCCAAAGGGCGAGTTGGGCCCCACAGCATCTTGCTTCCAGCTCTTTGGGAAGCTAAGAAACAACTCGCTCTGCACAGTGCTCTTACAGCCTAGTGGGAACATCTCTTCCAAAGGCCTGTGAAACGCAGTTTCTTTGCAGGCCTGATCTGGCTGAAGTAGGACTTCTGCTCTGGGTGTGCTACTTTGCCCTAGAGCTGAAAGGCACAACGTGCAGGCTTCTTTCCAAAGGGCGAGTTGGGCCCCACAGCATCTTGCTTCCAGCTCTTTGGGAAGCTAAGAAACAACTCGCTCTGCACAGTGCTCTTACAGCCTACCGGGAACATCTTTTCCAAAGGCCAGTGAAACGCAGTTTCTTTGCAGGCCTGATCTGGCTGAAGTAGGACTTCTGCTCTGGGTGTGCTACTTTGCCCTAGAGCTGAAAGGCCACAACGTGCAGGCTTCTTTCCAAAGGGCGAGTTGGGCCCCACAGCATCTTGCTTCCAGCTCTTTGGGAAGCTAAGAAACAACTAGCTCTGCACAGTCCTCTTACAGCCTAGCGGGAACATCTCTTCCAAAGGACTGTGAAACGCAGTTTCTTTGCAGGCCTGATCTGGCTGAAGTAGGACTTCTGCTCTGGGTGTGCTACTTTGCCCTAGAGCTGGAAGGCACAACGTGCAGGCTTCTTTCCAAAGGGCGAGTTGGGCCCCACAGCATCTTGCTTCCAGCTCTTTGGGAAGCTAAGAAACAACTCGCTCTGCACAGTGCTCTTACAGCCTACCGGGAACATGTCTTCCAAAGGCCTGTGAAATGCAGTTCTTTGCAGGCCTGATCTGGCTGAAGTAGGACTTCTGCTCTGGGTGTGCTACTTTGCCCTAGAGCTGAAAGGCACAACGTGCAGGCTTCTTTCCAAAGGGCGAGTTGGGCCCCACAGGATCTTGCTTCCAGCTCTTTGGGAAGCTAAGAAACAACTCGCTCTGCACCGTGCTCTTACAGCCTACCGGGAACATCTCTTCCAAAGGCCTGTGAAACGCAGTTTCTTTGCAGGCCTGATCTGGCTGAAGTAGGACTTCTGCTCTGGGTGTGCTACTTTGCCCTAGAGCTGAAAGGCACAACGTGCAGGCTTCTTTCCAAAGGGCGAGTTGGGCCCCACAGCATCTTGCTTCCAGCTCTTTGGGAAGCTAAGAAACAACTCGCTCTGCACAGTGCTCTTACAGCCTACCGGGAACATGTCTTCCAAAGGCCTGTGAAACGCAGTTCCTTTGCAGGCCTGATCTGGCTGAAGTAGGACTTCTGCTCTGGGTGTGCTACTTTGCCCTAGAGCTGAAAGGCACAACGTGCAGGCTTCTTTCCAAAGGGCGAGTTGGGCCCCACAGCATCTTGCTTCCAGCTCTTTGGGAAGCTAAGAAACAACTCGCTCTGCACAGTGCTCTTACAGCCTACCGGGAACATGTCTTGCAAAGGCCTGTGAAACGCAGTTTCTTTGCAGGCCTGATCTGGCTGAAGTAGGACTTCTGCTCTGGGTGTGCTACTTTGCCCTAGAGCTGAAAGGCACAACGTGCAGTCTTCTTTCCAAAGGGCGAGTTGGGCCCCACAGCATCTTGCTTCCAGCTCTTTGGGAAGCTAAGAAACAACTCGCTCTGCACAGTGCTCTTACAGCCTACCGGGAACATGTCTTCCAAAGGCCTGTGAAACGCAGTTCCTTTGCAGGCCTGATCTGGCTGAAGTAGGACTTCTGCTCTGGGTGTGCTACTTTGCCCTAGAGCTGAAAGGCACAACGTGCAGGCTTCTTTCCAAAGGGCGAGTTGGGCCCCACAGCATCTTGCTTCCAGCTCTTTGGGAAGCTAAGAAACAACTCGCTCTGCACACTGCTCTTACAGCCTAGTGGGAACATCTCTTCCAAAGGCCTGTGAAACGCAGTTCCTTTGCAGGCCTGATCTGGCTGAAGTAGGACTTCTGCTCTGGGTGTGCTACTTTGCCCTAGAGCTGAAAGGCACAACGTGCAGGCTTCTTTCCAAAGGGCGAGTTGGGCCCCACAGCATCTTGCTTCCAGCTCTTTGGGAAGCTAAGAAACAACTCGCTCTGCACAGTGCTCTTACAGCCTACCGGGAACATGTCTTGCAAAGGCCTGTGAAACGCAGTTTCTTTGCAGGCCTGATCTGGCTGAAGTAGGACTTCTGCTCTGGGTGTGCTACTTTGCCCTAGAGCTGAAAGGCACACCGTGCAGGCTTCTTTCCAAAGGGCGAGTTGGGCCCCACAGCATCTTGCTTCCAGCTCTTTGGGAAGCTAAGAAACAACTCGCTCTGCACAGTGCTCTTACAGCCTACCGGGAACATGTCTTCCAAAGGCCTGTGAAACGCAGTTTCTTTGCAGGCCTGATCTGGCTGAAGTAGGACTTCTGCTCTGGGTGTGCTACTTTGCCCTAGAGCTGAAAGGCACAACGTGCAGGCTTCTTTCCAAAGGGCGAGTTGGGCCCCACAGCATCTTGCTTCCAGCTCTTTGGGAAGCTAAGAAACAACTCGCTCTGCACAGTGCTCTTACAGCCTACCGGGAACATGTCTTCCAAAGGCCTGTGAAACGCAGTTTCTTTGCAGGCCTGATCTGGCTGAAGTCGGACTTCTGCTCTGGGTGTGCTACTTTGCCCTAGAGCTGAAAGGCACAACGTGCAGGCTTCTTTCCAAAGGGCGAGTTGGGCCCCACAGCATCTTGCTTCCAGCTCTTTGGGAAGCTAAGAAACAACTCGCTCTGCACAGTGCTCTTACAGCCTACTGGGAACATCTCTTCCAAAGGCCTGTGAAACGCAGTTTCTTTGCAGGCCTGATCTGGCTGAAGTAGGACTTCTGCTCTGGGTGTGCTACTTTGCCCTAGAGCTGAAAGGCACAACGTGCAGGCTTCTTTCCAAAGGGCGAGTTGGGCCCCACAGCATCTTGCTTCCAGCTCTTTGGGAAGCTAAGAAACAACTCGCTCTGCACAGTGCTCTTACAGCCTACGGGGAGCATCTCTTCCAAAGGCCTGTGAAACGCAGTTTCTTTGCAGGCCTGATCTGGCTGAAGTAGGACTTCTGCTCTGGGTGTGCTACTTTGCCCTAGAGCTGAAAGGCACAACGTGCAGGCTTCTTTCCAAAGGGCGAGTTGGGCCCCACAGCATCTTGCTTCCAGCTCTTTGGGAAGCTAAGAAACAACTCGCTCTGCACAGTGCTCTTACAGCCTACCGGGAACATGTCTTGCAAAGGCCTGTGAAACGCAGTTTCTTTGCAGGCCTGATCTGGCTGAAGTAGGACTTCTGCTCTGGGTGTGCTACTTTGCCCTAGAGCTGAAAGGCACAACGTGCAGGCTTCTTTCCAAAGGGCGAGTTGGGCCCCACAGCATCTTGCTTCCAGCTCTTTGGGAAGCTAAGAAACAACTCGCTCTGCACAGTGCTCTTACAGCCTACCGGGAACATGTCTTCCAAAGGCCTGTGAAACGCAGTTTCTTTGCAGGCCTGATCTGGCTGAAGTAGGACTTCTGCTCTGGGTGTGCTACTTTGCCCTAGAGCTGAAAGGCACAACGTGCAGGCTTCTTTCCAAAGGGCGAGTTGGGCCCCACAGCATCTTGCTTCCAGCTCTTTGGGAAGCTAAGAAACAACTCGCTCTGCACAGTGCTCTTACAGCCTACCGGGAACATGTCTTCCAAAGGCCTGTGAAACGCAGTTTCTTTGCAGGCCTGATCTGGCTGAAGTAGGACTTCTGCTCTGGGTGTGCTACTTTGCCCTAGAGCTGAAAGGCACAACGTGCAGGCTTCTTTCCAAAGGGCGAGTTGGGCCCCACAGCATCTTGCTTCCAGCTCTTTGGGAAGCTAAGAAACAACTCGCTCTGCACAGTGCTCTTACAGCCTAGCGGGAACATCTCTTCCAAAGGCCTGTGAAACGCAGTTTCTTTGCAGGCCTGATCTGGCTGAAGTAGGACTTCTGCTCTGGGTGTGCTGCTTTGCCCTAGAGCTGGAAGGCACAACGTGCAGGCTTCTTTCCAAAGGGCGAGTTGGGCCCCACAGCATCTTGCTTCCAGCTCTTTGGGAAGCTAAGAAACAACTCGCTCTGCACAGTGCTCTTACAGTCTACCGGGAACATGTCTTCCAAAGGCCTGTGAAATGCAGTTCTTTGCAGGCCTGATCTGGCTGAAGTAAGACTTCTGCTCTGGGTGTGCTACTTTGCCCTAGAGCTGAAAGGCACAACGTGCAGGCTTCTTTCCAAAGGGCGAGTTGGGCCCCACAGCATCTTGCTTCCAGCTCTTTGGGAAGCTAAGAAACAACTCGCTCTGCACAGTGCTCTTACAGCCTACCGGTAACATGTCTTCCAAAGGCCTGTGAAACGCAGTTTCTTTGCAGGCCTGATCTGGCTGAAGTAGGACTTCTGCTCTGGGTGTGCTACTTTGCCCTAGAGCTGAAAGGCACAACGTGCAGGCTTCTTTCCTAAGGGCGAGTTGGGCCCAACAGCATCTTGCTTCCAGCTCTTTGGGAAGCTAAGAAACAACTCGCTCTGCACAGTGCTCTTACAGCCTAGTGGGAACATCTCTTCCAAAGGCCTCTGAAACGCAGTTTCTTTTCAGGCCTGATCTGGCTGAAGTCGGACTTCTGCTCTGGGTGTGCTACTTTGCCCTAGAGCTGAAAGGCACAACGTGCAGGCTTCTTTCCAAAGGGCGAGTTGGGCCCCACAGCATCTTGCTTCCAGCTCTTTGGGAAGCTAAGAAACAACTCGCTCTGCACAGTGCTCTTACAGCCTACCGGGAACATGTCTTCCAAAGGCCTGTGAAACGCAGTTTCTTTGCAGGCCTGATCTGGCTGAAGTAGGACTTCTGCTCTGGGTGTGCTACTTTGCCCTAGAGCTGAAAGGCACAACGTGCAGGCTTCTTTCCTAAGGGCGAGTTGGGCCCAACAGCATCTTGCTTCCAGCTCTTTGGGAAGCTAAGAAACAACTCGCTCTGAACAGTGCTCTTACAGCCTACGGGCAGCATCTCTTCCAAAGGCCTGTGAAACGCAGTTTCTTTGCAGGCCTGATCTGGCTGAAGTAGGACTTCTGCTCTGGGTGTGCTACTTTGCCCTAGAGCTGAAAGGCACAACGTGCAGGCTTCTTTCCAAAGGGCGAGTTGGGCCCCACAGCATCTTGCTTCCAGCTCTTTGGGAAGCTAAGAAACAACTCGCTCTGCACAGTGCTCTTACAGCCTACCGGGAACATCTCTTCCAAAGGCCTGTGAAACGCAGTTTCTTTGCAGGCCTGATCTGGCTGAAGTAGGACTTCTGCTCTGGGTGTGCTACTTTGCCCTAGAGCTGAAAGGCACAACGTGCAGGCTTCTTTCCAAAGGGCGAGTTGGGCCCCACAGCATCTTGCTTCCAGCTCTTTGGGAAGTTAAGAAACAACTCGCTCTGCACAGTGCTCTTACAGCCTACCGGGAACATGTCTTGCAATGGCCTGTGAAACGCAGTTTCTTTGCAGGCCTGATCTGGCTGAAGTAGGACTTCTGCTCTGGGTGTGCTACTTTGCCCTAGAGCTGAAAGGCACAACGTGCAGGCTTCTTTCCAAAGGGCGAGTTGGGCCCCACAGCATCTTGCTTCCAGCTCTTTGGGAAGCTAAGAAACAACTCGCTCTGCACAGTGCTCTTACAGCCTACCGGGAACATGTCTTCCAAAGGCCTGTGAAACGCAGTTTCTTTGCAGGCCTGATCTGGCTGAAGTAGGACTTCTGCTCTGGGTGTGCTACTTTGCCCTAGAGCTGAAAGGCACAACGTGCAGGCTTCTTTCCAAAGGGCGAGTTGGGCCCCACAGCATCTTGCTTCCAGCTCTTTGGGAAGCTAAGAAACAACTCGCTCTGCACAGTGCTCTTACAGCCTACCGGGAACATGTCTTCCAAAGGCCTGTGAAACGCAGTTTCTTTGCAGGCCTGATCTGGCTGAAGTAGGACTTCTGCTCTGGGTGTGCTACTTTGCCCTAGAGCTGAAAGGCACAACGTGCAGGCTTCTTTCCAAAGGGCGAGTTGGGCCCCACAGCATCTTGCTTCCAGCTCTTTGGGAAGCTAAGAAACAACTCGCTCTGCACAGTTCTCTTACAGCCTACCGGGAACATCTCTTCCAAAGGCCTGTGAAACGCAGTTTCTTTGTAGGCCTGATCTGGCTGAAGTAGGACTTCTGCTCTGGGTGTGCTACTTTGCCCTAGAGCTGAAAGGCACAACGTGCAGGCTTCATTCCAAAGGGTGAGTTGGGCCCCACAGCATCTTGCTTCCAGCTCTTTGGGAAGCTAAGAAACAACTCGCTCTGCACAGTGCTCTTACAGCCTACCGGGAACATGTCTTCCAAAGGCCTGTGAAACGCAGTTTCTTTGCAGTCCTGATCTGGCAGAAGTAGGACTTCTGCTCTGGGTGTGCTACTTTGCCCTAGAGCTGAAAGGCACAACGTGCAGGCTTCTTTCCAAAGGGCGAGTTGGGCCCCACAGCATCTTGCTTCCAGCTCTTTGGGAAGCTAAGAAACAACTCGCTCTGCACAGTGCTCTTACAGCCTACCGGGAACATGTCTTGCAAAGGCCTGTGAAACGCAGTTTCTTTGCAGGCCTGATCTGGCTGAAGTAGGACTTCTGCTCTGGGTGTGCTACTTTGCCCTAGAACTGAAAGGCACAACGTGCAGGCTTCTTTCCAAAGGGCGAGTTGGGCCCCACAGCATCTTGCTTCCAGCTCTTTGGGAAGCTAAGAAACAACTCGCTCTGCACAGTGCTCTTACAGCCTACCGGGAACATCTCTTCCAAAGGCCTGTGAAACGAAGTTTCTTTGCAGGCCTGATCTGGCTGAAGTAGGACTTCTGCTCTGGGTGTGCTACTTTGCCCTAGAGCTGAAAGGCACAACGTGCAGGCTTCTTTCCAAAGGGCGAGTTGGGCCCCACAGCATCTTGCTTCCAGCTCTTTGGGAAGCTAAGAAACAACTCGCTCTGCACAGTGCTCTTACAGCCTACCGGGAACATGTCTTGCAAAGGCCTGTGAAACGCAGTTTCTTTTCAGGCCTGATCTGGCTGAAGTAGGACTTCTGCTCTGGGTGTGCTACTTTGCCCTAGAGCTGAAAGGCACAACGTGCAGGCTTCTTTCCAAAGGGCGAGTTGGGCCCCACAGCATCTTGCTTCCAGCTCTTTGGGAAGCTAAGAAACAACTCGCTCTGCACAGTGCTCTTACAGCCTACCGGGAACATGTCTTCCAAAGGCCTGTGAAACGCAGTTTCTTTGCAGGCCTGATCTGGCTCAAGTAGGACTTCTGCTCTGGGTGTGCTACTTTGCCCTAGAGCTGAAAGGCACAACGTGCAGGCTTCTTTCCAAAGGGCGAGTTGGCCCCCACAGCATCTTGCTTCCAGCTCTTTGGGAAGCTAAGAAACAACTCGCTCTGCACAGTGCTCTTACAGCCTACCGGGAACATGTCTTCCAAAGGCCTGTGAAACGCAGTTCCTTTGCAGGCCTAATCTGGCTGAAGTAGGACTTCTGCTCTGGGTGTGCCACATTTCCCTAGAGCTGAAAGGCACAACGTGCAGCCTTCTTTCCAAAGGGCGAGTTGGGCCCCACAGCATCTTGCTTCCAGCTCTTTGGGAAGCTAAGAAACAACTCGCTCTGCACAGTGCTCTTACAGCCTACCGGGAACATCTCTTCCAAAGGCCAGTGAAACGCAGTTTCTTTGCAGGCCTGATCTGGCTGAAGTAGGACTTCTGCTCTGGGTGTGCTACTTTGCCCTAGAGCTGAAAGGCACAACGTGCAGGCTTCTTTCCAAAGGGCGAATTGGGCCCCACAGCATCTTGCTTCCAGCTCTTTGGGAAGCTAAGAAACAACTCGCTCTGCACAGTGCTCTTACAGCCTACGGGGAGCATCTCTTCCAAAGGCCTGTGAAACGCAGTTTCTTTGCAGGCCTGATCTGGCTGAAGTAGGACTTCTGCTCTGGGTGTGCTACTTTGCCCTAGAGCTGAAAGGCACAACGTGCAGGCTTCTTTCCAAAGGGCGAGTTGGGCCCCACAGCATCTTGCTTCCAGCTCTTTGGGAAGCTAAGAAACAACTCGCTCTGCACAGTGCTCTTACAGCCTACCGGGAACATCTCTTCCAAAGGCCTGTGAAACGCAGTTTCTTTGCAGGCCTGATCTGGCTGAAGTAGGACTTCTGCTCTGGGTGTGCTACTTTGCCCTAGAGCTGAAAGGCACAACGTGCAGGCATCTTTCCAAAGGGCGAGTTGGGCCCCAAAGCATCTTGCTTCCAGCTCTTTGGGAAGCTAAGAAACAACTCGCTCTGCACAGTGCTCTTACAGCCTACCGGGAACATGTCTTGCAAAGGCCTGGGAAACGCACTTTCTTTGCAGGCCTGATCTGGCTGAAGTAGGACTTCTGCTCTGGGTGTGCTACTTTGCCCTAGAGCTGAAAGGCACAACGTGCAGGCTTCTTTCCAAAGGGCGAGTTGGGCCCCACAGCATCTTGCTTCCAGCTCTTTGGGAAGCTAAGAAACAACTCGCTCTGCACAGTGCTCTTACAGCCTACCGGGAACATCTTTTCCAAAGGCCAGTGAAACGCAGTTTCTTTGCATGCCTGATCTGGCTGAAGTAGGACTTCTGCTCTGGGTGTGCTACTTTGCCCTAGAGCTGAAAGGCACAACGTGCAGGCTTATTTCCAAAGGGCGAGTTGGGCCCCACAGCATCTTGCTTCCAGCTCTTTGGGAAGCTAAGAAACAACTCGCTCTGCACAGTGCTCTTACAGCCTACCGGGAACATCTCTTCCAAAGGCCAGTGAAACGCAGTTTCTTTGCAGGCCTGATCTGGCTGAAGTAGGACTTCTGCTCTGGGTGTGCTACTTTGCCCTAGAACTGAAAGGCACAACGTGCAGGCTTCTTTCCAAAGGGCGAGTTGGGCCCCACAGCATCTTGCTTCCAGCTCTTTGGGAAGCTAAGAAACAACTCGCTCTGCACAGTGCTCTTACAGCCTACGGGGAGCATCTCTTCCAAAGGCCTGTGAAACGCAGTTTCTTTGCAGGCCTGATCTGGCTGAAGTAGGACTTCTGCTCTGGGTGTGCTACTTTGCCCTAGAGCTGAAAGGCACAACGTGCAGGCTTCTTTCCAAAGGGCGAGTTGGGCCCCACAGCATCTTGCTTCCAGCTCTTTGGGAAGCTAAGAAACAACTCGCTCTGCACAGTGCTCTTACAGCCTACCGGGAACATGTCTTCCAAAGGCCTGTGAAACGCAGTTTCTTTGCAGGCCTGATCTGGCTGAAGTAGGACTTCTGCTCTGGGTGTGCTACTTTGCCCTAGAGCTGAAAGGCACAACGTGCAGGCTTCTTTCCTAAGGGCGAGTTGGGCCCCACAGCATCTTGCTTCCAGCTCTTTGGGAAGCTAAGAAACAACTCGCTCTGCACAGTGCTCTTACAGCCTACCGGGAACATCTCTTCCAAAGGCCTGTGAAACGCAGTTTCTTTGCAGGCCTGATCTGGCTGAAGTAGGACTTCTGCTCTGGGTGTGCTACTTTGCCCTAGAGCTGAAAGGCACAACGTGCAGGCTTCTTTCCAAAGGGTGAGTTGGGCCCCACAGCATCTTGCTTCCATCTCTTTGGGAAGCTAAGAAACAACTCGCTCTGCACAGTGCTCTTACAGCCTACTGGGAACATCTCTTCCAAAGGCCTGTGAAACGCAGTTTCTTTGCAGGCCTGATCTGGCTGAAGTAGGACTTCTGCTCTGGGTGTGCTACTTTGCCCTAGAGCTGAAAGGCACAACGTGCAGGCTTCTTTCCAAAGGGCGAGTTGGGCCCCAAAGCATCTTGCTTCCAGCTCTTTAGGAAGCTAAGAAACAACTCGCTCTGCACAGTGCTCTTACAGCCTACCGGGAACATGTCTTCCAAAGGCCTGTGAAGCGCAGTTTCTTTGCAGGCCTGATCTGGCTGAAATAGGACTTCTGCTCTGGGTGTGCTACTTTGCCCTAGAGCTGAAAGGCACAACGTGCAGGCTTCTTTCCAAAGTTCGAGTTGGGCCCCACAGCATCTTGCTTCCAGCTCTTTGGGAAGCTAAGAAACAACTCGCTCTGCACAGTGCTCTTACAGCCTAGTGGGAACATCTCTTCCAAAGGCCTGTGAAACGCAGTTTCTTTGCAGGCCTGATCTGGCTGAAGTAGGACTTCTGCTCTGGGTGTGCTACTTTGCCCTAGAGCTGAAAGGCACAACGTGCAGGCTTCTTTCCAAAGGGCGAGTTGGGCCCCACAGCATCTTGCTTCCAGCTCTTTGGGAAGCTAAGAAACAACTCGCTCTGCACAGTGCTCTTACAGCCTACCGGGAACATCTTTTCCAAAGGTCAGTGAAACGCAGTTTCTTTGCAGGCCTGATCTGGCTGAAGTAGGACTTCTGCTCTGGGTGTGCTACTTTGCCCTAGAGCTGAAAGGCCACAACGTGCAGGCTTCTTTCCAAAGGGCGAGTTGGGCCCCACAGCATCTTGCTTCCAGCTCTTTGGGAGGCTAAGAAACAACTCGCTCTGCACAGTGCTCTTACAGCCTACTGGGAACATGTCTTGCAAAGGCCTGTGAAACGCAGTTTCTTTGCAGGCCTGATCTGGTTGAAGTAGGACTTCTGCTCTGGGTGTGCTACTTTGCCCTAGAACTGAAAGGCACAACGTGCAGGCTTCTTTCCAAAGGGCGAGTTGGGCCCCACAGCATCTTGCTTCCAGCTCTTTGGGAAGCTAAGAAACAACTCGCTCTGCACAGTGCTCTTACAGCCTACCGGGAACATGTCTTCCAAAGGCCTGTGAAATGCAGTTCTTTGCAGGCCTGATCTGGCTGAAGTAGGACTTCTGCTCTGGGTGTGCTACTTTGCCCTAGAGCTGAAAGGCACAACGTGCAGGCTTCTTTCCAAAGGGCGAGTTGGGCCCCACAGCATCTTGCTTCCAGCTCTTTGGGAAGCTAAGAAACAACTCGCTCTGCACAGTGCTCTTACAGCCTACCGGGAACATCTCTTCCAAAGGCCTGTGAAACGCAGTTTCTTTGCAGGCCTGATCTGGCTGAAGTAGGACTTCTGCTCTGGGTGTGCTACTTTGCCCTAGAGCTGAAAGGCACAACGTGCAGGCTTCTTTCCAAAGGGCGAGTTGGGCCCCACAGCATCTTGCTTCCAGCTCTTTGGGAAGCTAAGAAACAACTCGCTCTGCACAGTGCTCTTACAGCCTACCGGGAACATGTCTTCCAAAGGCCTGTGAAACGCAGTTTCTTTGCAGGCCTGATCTGGCTGAACTAGGACTTCTGCTCTGGGTGTGCTACTTTGCCCTAGAGCTGAAAGGCACAACGTGCAGGCTTCTTTCCAAAGGGCGAGTTGGGCCCCACAGCATCTTGCTTCCAGCTCTTTGGGAAGCTAAGAAACAACTCGCTCTGCACAGTGCTCTTACAGCCTACCGGGAACATGTCTTCCAAAGGCCTGTGAAACGCAGTTCCTTTGCAGGCCTGATCTGGCTGAAGTAGGACTTCTGCTCTGGGTGTGCTACTTTGCCCTAGAGCTGAAAGGCACAACGTGCAGGCTTCTTTCCAAAGGGCGAGTTGGGCCCCACAGCATCTTGCTTCCAGCTCTTTGGGAAGCTAAGAAACAACTCGCTCTGCACAGTGCTCTTACAGCCTACCGGGAACATGTCTTGCAAAGGCCTGTGAAACGCAGTTTCTTTGCAGGCCTGATCTGGCTGAAGTAGGACTTCTGCTCTGGGTGTGCTACTTTGCCCTAGAGCTGAAAGGCACAACGTGCAGTCTTCTTTCCAAAGGGCGAGTTGGGCCGCACAGCATCTTGCTTCCAGCTCTTTGGGAAGCTAAGAAACAACTCGCTCTGCACAGTGCTCTTACAGCCTACCGGGAACATGTCTTGCAAAGGCCTGTGAAACGCAGTTTCTTTGCAGGCCTGATCTGGCTGAAGTAGGACTTCTGCTCTGGGTGTGCTACTTTGCCCTAGAGCTGAAAGGCACAACGTGCAGGCTTCTTTCCAAAGGGCGAGTTGGGCCCCACAGCATCTTGCTTCCAGCTCTTTGGGAAGCTAAGAAACAACTCGCTCTGCACAGTGCTCTTACAGCCTACCGGGAACATGTCTTCCAAAGGCCTGTGAAACGCAGTTTCTTTGCAGGCCTGATCTGGCTGAAGTAGGACTTCTGCTCTGGGTGTGCTACTTTGCCCTAGAGCTGAAAGGCACAACGTGCAGGCTTCTTTCCAAAGGTCGAGTTGGGCCCCACAGCATCTTGCTTCCAGCTCTTTGGGAAGCTAAGAAACAACTCGCTCTGCACAGTGCTCTTACAGCCTAGTGGGAACATCTCTTCCAAAGGCCTGTGAAACGCAGTTTCTTTGCAGGCCTGATCTGGCTGAAGTAGGACTTCTGCTCTGGGTGTGCTACTTTGCCCTAGAGCTGAAAGGCACAACGTGCAGGCTTCTTTCCAAAGGGCGAGTTGGGCCCCACAGCATCTTGCTTCCAGCTCTTTGGGAAGCTAAGAAACAACTCGCTCTGCACAGTGCTCTTACAGCCTACCGGGAACATCTTTTCCAAAGGTCAGTGAAACGCAGTTTCTTTGCAGGCCTGATCTGGCTGAAGTAGGACTTCTGCTCTGGGTGTGCTACTTTGCCCTAGAGCTGAAAGGCCACAACGTGCAGGCTTCTTTCCAAAGGGCGAGTTGGGCCCCACAGCATCTTGCTTCCAGCTCTTTGGGAGGCTAAGAAACAACTCGCTCTGCACAGTGCTCTTACAGCCTACTGGGAACATGTCTTGCAAAGGCCTGTGAAACGCAGTTTCTTTGCAGGCCTGATCTGGTTGAAGTAGGACTTCTGCTCTGGGTGTGCTACTTTGCCCTAGAACTGAAAGGCACAACGTGCAGGCTTCTTTCCAAAGGGCGAGTTGGGCCCCACAGCATCTTGCTTCCAGCTCTTTGGGAAGCTAAGAAACAACTCGCTCTGCACAGTGCTCTTACAGCCTACCGGGAACATGTCTTCCAAAGGCCTGTGAAATGCAGTTCTTTGCAGGCCTGATCTGGCTGAAGTAGGACTTCTGCTCTGGGTGTGCTACTTTGCCCTAGAGCTGAAAGGCACAACGTGCAGGCTTCTTTCCAAAGGGCGAGTTGGGCCCCACAGCATCTTGCTTCCAGCTCTTTGGGAAGCTAAGAAACAACTCGCTCTGCACAGTGCTCTTACAGCCTACCGGGAACATCTCTTCCAAAGGCCTGTGAAACGCAGTTTCTTTGCAGGCCTGATCTGGCTGAAGTAGGACTTCTGCTCTGGGTGTGCTACTTTGCCCTAGAGCTGAAAGGCACAACGTGCAGGCTTCTTTCCAAAGGGCGAGTTGGGCCCCACAGCATCTTGCTTCCAGCTCTTTGGGAAGCTAAGAAACAACTCGCTCTGCACAATGCTCTTACAGCCTACCGGGAACATGTCTTCCAAAGGCCTGTGAAACGCAGTTTCTTTGCAGGCCTGATCTGGCTGAACTAGGACTTCTGCTCTGGGTGTGCTACTTTGCCCTAGAGCTGAAAGGCACAACGTGCAGGCTTCTTTCCAAAGGGCGAGTTGGGCCCCACAGCATCTTGCTTCCAGCTCTTTGGGAAGCTAAGAAACAACTCGCTCTGCACAGTGCTCTTACAGCCTACCGGGAACATGTCTTCCAAAGGCCTGTGAAACGCAGTTCCTTTGCAGGCCTGATCTGGCTGAAGTAGGACTTCTGCTCTGGGTGTGCTACTTTGCCCTAGAGCTGAAAGGCACAACGTGCAGGCTTCTTTCCAAAGGGCGAGTTGGGCCCCACAGCATCTTGCTTCCAGCTCTTTGGGAAGCTAAGAAACAACTCGCTCTGCACAGTGCTCTTACAGCCTACCGGGAACATGTCTTGCAAAGGCCTGTGAAACGCAGTTTCTTTGCAGGCCTGATCTGGCTGAAGTAGGACTTCTGCTCTGGGTGTGCTACTTTGCCCTAGAGCTGAAAGGCACAACGTGCAGTCTTCTTTCCAAAGGGCGAGTTGGGCCGCACAGCATCTTGCTTCCAGCTCTTTGGGAAGCTAAGAAACAACTCGCTCTGCACAGTGCTCTTACAGCCTACCGGGAACATGTCTTGCAAAGGCCTGTGAAACGCAGTTTCTTTGCAGGCCTGATCTGGCTGAAGTAGGACTTCTGCTCTGGGTGTGCTACTTTGCCCTAGAGCTGAAAGGCACAACGTGCAGGCTTCTTTCCAAAGGGCGAGTTGGGCCCCACAGCATCTTGCTTCCAGCTCTTTGGGAAGCTAAGAAACAACTCGCTCTGCACAGTGCTCTTACAGCCTACCGGGAACATGTCTTCCAAAGGCCTGTGAAACGCAGTTTCTTTGCAGGCCTGATCTGGCTGAAGTAGGACTTCTGCTCTGGGTGTGCTACTTTGCCCTAGAGCTGAAAGGCACAACGTGCAGGCTTCTTTCCAAAGGGCGAGTTGGGCCCCACAGCATCTTGCTTCCAGCTCTTTGGGAAGCTAAGAAACAACTCGCTCTGCACAGTGCTCTTACAGCCTACCGGGAACATGTCTTCCAAAGGCCTGTGAAACGCAGTTTCTTTGCAGGCCTGATCTGGTTGAAGTAGGACTTCTGCTCTGGGTGTGCTACTTTGCCCTAGAGCTGAAAGGCACAACGTGCAGGCTTCTTTCCTAAGGGCGAGTTGGGCCCCACAGCATCTTGCTTCCAGCTCTTTGGGAAGCTAAGAAACAACTCGCTCTGCACAGTGCTCTTACAGCCTACCGGGAACATCTCTTCCAAAGGCCTGTGAAACGCAGTTTCTTTGCAGGCCTGATCTGGCTGAAGTAGGACTTCTGCTCTGGGTGTGCTACTTTGCCCTAGAGCTGAAAGGCACAACGTGCAGGCTTCTTTCCAAAGGGCGAGTTGGGCCCCACAGCATCTTGCTTCCAGCTCTTTGGGAAGCTAAGAAACAACTCGCTCTGCACAGTGCTCTTACAGCCTACTGGGAACATCTCTTCCAAAGGCCTGTGAAACGCAGTTTCTTTGCAGGCCTGATCTGGCTGAAGTAGGACTTCTGCTCTGGGTGTGCTACTTTGCCCTAGAGCTGAAAGGCACAACGTGCAGGCTTCTTTCCAAAGGGCGAGTTGGGCCCCACAGCATCTTGCTTCCAGCTCTTTGGGAAGCTAAGAAACAACTCGCTCTGCACAGTGCTCTTACAGCCTACGGGGAGCATCTCTTCCAAAGGCCTGTGAAACGCAGTTCCTTTGCAGGCCTGATCTGGCTGAAGTAGGACTTCTGCTCTGGGTGTGCTACTTTGCCCTAGAGCTGAAAGGCACAACGTGCAGGCTTCTTTCCAAAGGGCGAGTTGGGCCCCACAGCATCTTGCTTCCAGCTCTTTGGGAAGCTAAGAAACAACTCGCTCTGCACAGTGCTCTTACAGCCTACCGGGAACATGTCTTGCAAAGGCCTGTGAAACGCAGTTTCTTTGCAGGCCTGATCTGGCTGAAGTAGGACTTCTGCTCTGGGTGTGCTACTTTGCCCTAGAGCTGAAAGGCACAACGTGCAGTCTTCTTTCCAAAGGGCGAGTTGGGCCCCACAGCATCTTGCTTCCAGCTCTTTGGGAAGCTAAGAAACAACTCGCTCTGCACAGTGCTCTTACAGCCTACCGGGAACATGTCTTCCAAAGGCCTGTGAAACGCAGTTCCTTTGCAGGCCTGATCTGGCTGAAGTAGGACTTCTGCTCTGGGTGTGCTACTTTGCCCTAGAGCTGAAAGGCACAACGTGCAGGCTTCTTTCCAAAGGGCGAGTTGGGCCCCACAGCATCTTGCTTCCAGCTCTTTGGGAAGCTAAGAAACAACTCGCTCTGCACACTGCTCTTACAGCCTAGTGGGAACATCTCTTCCAAAGGCCTGTGAAACGCAGTTTCTTTGCAGGCCTGATCTGGCTGAAGTAGGACTTCTGCTCTGGGTGTGCTACTTTGCCCTAGAGCTGAAAGGCACAACGTGCAGGCTTCTTTCCAAAGGGCGAGTTGGGCCCCACAGCATCTTGCTTCCAGCTCTTTGGGAAGCTAAGAAACAACTCGCTCTGCACAGTGCTCTTACAGCCTACCGGGAACATGTCTTGCAAAGGCCTGTGAAACGCAGTTTCTTTGCAGGCCTGATCTGGCTGAAGTAGGACTTCTGCTCTGGGTGTGCTACTTTGCCCTAGAGCTGAAAGGCACAACGTGCAGGCTTCTTTCCAAAGGGCGAGTTGGGCCCCACAGCATCTTGCTTCCAGCTCTTTGGGAAGCTAAGAAACAACTCGCTCTGCACAGTGCTCTTACAGCCTACCGGGAACATGTCTTCCAAAGGCCTGTGAAACGCAGTTTCTTTGCAGTCCTGATCTGGCAGAAGTAGGACTTCTGCTCTGGGTGTGCTACTTTGCCCTAGAGCTGAAAGGCACAACGTGCAGGCTTCTTTCCAAAGGGCGAGTTGGGCCCCACAGCATCTTGCTTCCAGCTCTTTGGGAAGCTAAGAAACAACTCGCTCTGCACAGTGCTCTTACAGCCTACCGGGAACATGTCTTGCAAAGGCCTGTGAAACGCAGTTTCTTTGCAGGCCTGATCTGGCTGAAGTAGGACTTCTGCTCTGGGTGTGCTACTTTGCCCTAGAACTGAAAGGCACAACGTGCAGGCTTCTTTCCAAAGGGCGAGTTGGGCCCCACAGCATCTTGCTTCCAGCTCTTTGGGAAGCTAAGAAACAACTCGCTCTGCACAGTGCTCTTACAGCCTACCGGGAACATCTCTTCCAAAGGCCTGTGAAACGAAGTTTCTTTGCAGGCCTGATCTGGCTGAAGTAGGACTTCTGCTCTGGGTGTGCTACTTTGCCCTAGAGCTGAAAGGCACAACGTGCAGGCTTCTTTCCAAAGGGCGAGTTGGGCCCCACAGCATCTTGCTTCCAGCTCTTTGGGAAGCTAAGAAACAACTCGCTCTGCACAGTGCTCTTACAGCCTACCGGGAACATGTCTTGCAAAGGCCTGTGAAACGCAGTTTCTTTTCAGGCCTGATCTGGCTGAAGTAGGACTTCTGCTCTGGGTGTGCTACTTTGCCCTAGAGCTGAAAGGCACAACGTGCAGGCTTCTTTCCAAAGGGCGAGTTGGGCCCCACAGCATCTTGCTTCCAGCTCTTTGGGAAGCTAAGAAACAACTCGCTCTGCACAGTGCTCTTACAGCCTACCGGGAACATGTCTTCCAAAGGCCTGTGAAACGCAGTTTCTTTGCAGGCCTGATCTGGCTCAAGTAGGACTTCTGCTCTGGGTGTGCTACTTTGCCCTAGAGCTGAAAGGCACAACGTGCAGGCTTCTTTCCAAAGGGCGAGTTGGCCCCCACAGCATCTTGCTTCCAGCTCTTTGGGAAGCTAAGAAACAACTCGCTCTGCACAGTGCTCTTACAGCCTACCGGGAACATGTCTTCCAAAGGCCTGTGAAACGCAGTTCCTTTGCAGGCCTAATCTGGCTGAAGTAGGACTTCTGCTCTGGGTGTGCCACATTTCCCTAGAGCTGAAAGGCACAACGTGCAGCCTTCTTTCCAAAGGGCGAGTTGGGCCCCACAGCATCTTGCTTCCAGCTCTTTGGGAAGCTAAGAAACAACTCGCTCTGCACAGTGCTCTTACAGCCTACCGGGAACATCTCTTCCAAAGGCCAGTGAAACGCAGTTTCTTTGCAGGCCTGATCTGGCTGAAGTAGGACTTCTGCTCTGGGTGTGCTACTTTGCCCTAGAGCTGAAAGGCACAACGTGCAGGCTTCTTTCCAAAGGGCGAATTGGGCCCCACAGCATCTTGCTTCCAGCTCTTTGGGAAGCTAAGAAACAACTCGCTCTGCACAGTGCTCTTACAGCCTACGGGGAGCATCTCTTCCAAAGGCCTGTGAAACGCAGTTTCTTTGCAGGCCTGATCTGGCTGAAGTAGGACTTCTGCTCTGGGTGTGCTACTTTGCCCTAGAGCTGAAAGGCACAACGTGCAGGCTTCTTTCCAAAGGGCGAGTTGGGCCCCACAGCATCTTGCTTCCAGCTCTTTGGGAAGCTAAGAAACAACTCGCTCTGCACAGTGCTCTTACAGCCTACCGGGAACATCTCTTCCAAAGGCCTGTGAAACGCAGTTTCTTTGCAGGCCTGATCTGGCTGAAGTAGGACTTCTGCTCTGGGTGTGCTACTTTGCCCTAGAGCTGAAAGGCACAACGTGCAGGCTTCTTTCCAAAGGGCGAGTTGGGCCCCACAGCATCTTGCTTCCATCTCTTTGGGAAGCTAAGAAACAACTCGCTCTGCACAGTGCTCTTACAGCCTACCGGGAACATGTCTTCCAAAGGCCTGTGAAACGCAGTTTCTTTGCAGGCCTGATCTGGCTGAAGTAGGACTTCTGCTCTGGGTGTGCTACTTTGCCCTAGAGCTGAAAGGCACAACGTGCAGGCTTCTTTCCAAAGGGCGAGTTGGGCCCCACAGCATCTTGCTTCCAGCTCTTTGGGAAGCTAAGAAACAACTCGCTCTGCACAGTGCTCTTACAGCCTACCGGGAACATCTCTTCCAAAGGCCTGTGAAACGCAGTTTCTTTGCAGGCCTGATCTGGCTGAAGTAGGACTTCTGCTCTGGGTGTGCTACTTTGCCCTAGAGCTGAAAGGCACAACGTGCAGGCATCTTTCCAAAGGGCGAGTTGGGCCCCAAAGCATCTTGCTTCCAGCTCTTTGGGAAGCTAAGAAACAACTCGCTCTGCACAGTGCTCTTACAGCCTACCGGGAACATGTCTTGCAAAGGCCTGGGAAACGCACTTTCTTTGCAGGCCTGATCTGGCTGAAGTAGGACTTCTGCTCTGGGTGTGCTACTTTGCCCTAGAGCTGAAAGGCACAACGTGCAGGCTTCTTTCCAAAGGGCGAGTTGGGCCCCACAGCATCTTGCTTCCAGCTCTTTGGGAAGCTAAGAAACAACTCGCTCTGCACAGTGCTCTTACAGCCTACCGGGAACATCTTTTCCAAAGGCCAGTGAAACGCAGTTTCTTTGCATGCCTGATCTGGCTGAAGTAGGACTTCTGCTCTGGGTGTGCTACTTTGCCCTAGAGCTGAAAGGCACAACGTGCAGGCTTATTTCCAAAGGGCGAGTTGGGCCCCACAGCATCTTGCTTCCAGCTCTTTGGGAAGCTAAGAAACAACTCGCTCTGCACAGTGCTCTTACAGCCTACCGGGAACATCTCTTCCAAAGGCCAGTGAAACGCAGTTTCTTTGCAGGCCTGATCTGGCTGAAGTAGGACTTCTGCTCTGGGTGTGCTACTTTGCCCTAGAACTGAAAGGCACAACGTGCAGGCTTCTTTCCAAAGGGCGAGTTGGGCCCCACAGCATCTTGCTTCCAGCTCTTTGGGAAGCTAAGAAACAACTCGCTCTGCACAGTGCTCTTACAGCCTACGGGGAGCATCTCTTCCAAAGGCCTGTGAAACGCAGTTTCTTTGCAGGCCTGATCTGGCTGAAGTAGGACTTCTGCTCTGGGTGTGCTACTTTGCCCTAGAGCTGAAAGGCACAACGTGCAGGCTTCTTTCCAAAGGGCGAGTTGGGCCCCACAGCATCTTGCTTCCAGCTCTTTGGGAAGCTAAGAAACAACTCGCTCTGCACAGTGCTCTTACAGCCTACCGGGAACATGTCTTCCAAAGGCCTGTGAAACGCAGTTTCTTTGCAGGCCTGATCTGGCTGAAGTAGGACTTCTGCTCTGGGTGTGCTACTTTGCCCTAGAGCTGAAAGGCACAACGTGCAGGCTTCTTTCCTAAGGGCGAGTTGGGCCCCACAGCATCTTGCTTCCAGCTCTTTGGGAAGCTAAGAAACAACTCGCTCTGCACAGTGCTCTTACAGCCTACCGGGAACATCTCTTCCAAAGGCCTGTGAAACGCAGTTTCTTTGCAGGCCTGATCTGGCTGAAGTAGGACTTCTGCTCTGGGTGTGCTACTTTGCCCTAGAGCTGAAAGGCACAACGTGCAGGCTTCTTTCCAAAGGGTGAGTTGGGCCCCACAGCATCTTGCTTCCATCTCTTTGGGAAGCTAAGAAACAACTCGCTCTGCACAGTGCTCTTACAGCCTACTGGGAACATCTCTTCCAAAGGCCTGTGAAACGCAGTTTCTTTGCAGGCCTGATCTGGCTGAAGTAGGACTTCTGCTCTGGGTGTGCTACTTTGCCCTAGAGCTGAAAGGCACAACGTGCAGGCTTCTTTCCAAAGGGCGAGTTGGGCCCCAAAGCATCTTGCTTCCAGCTCTTTAGGAAGCTAAGAAACAACTCGCTCTGCACAGTGCTCTTACAGCCTACCGGGAACATGTCTTCCAAAGGCCTGTGAAGCGCAGTTTCTTTGCAGGCCTGATCTGGCTGAAATAGGACTTCTGCTCTGGGTGTGCTACTTTGCCCTAGAGCTGAAAGGCACAACGTGCAGGCTTCTTTCCAAAGTTCGAGTTGGGCCCCACAGCATCTTGCTTCCAGCTCTTTGGGAAGCTAAGAAACAACTCGCTCTGCACAGTGCTCTTACAGCCTAGTGGGAACATCTCTTCCAAAGGCCTGTGAAACGCAGTTTCTTTGCAGGCCTGATCTGGCTGAAGTAGGACTTCTGCTCTGGGTGTGCTACTTTGCCCTAGAGCTGAAAGGCACAACGTGCAGGCTTCTTTCCAAAGGGCGAGTTGGGCCCCACAGCATCTTGCTTCCAGCTCTTTGGGAAGCTAAGAAACAACTCGCTCTGCACAGTGCTCTTACAGCCTACCGGGAACATCTTTTCCAAAGGTCAGTGAAACGCAGTTTCTTTGCAGGCCTGATCTGGCTGAAGTAGGACTTCTGCTCTGGGTGTGCTACTTTGCCCTAGAGCTGAAAGGCCACAACGTGCAGGCTTCTTTCCAAAGGGCGAGTTGGGCCCCACAGCATCTTGCTTCCAGCTCTTTGGGAGGCTAAGAAACAACTCGCTCTGCACAGTGCTCTTACAGCCTACTGGGAACATGTCTTGCAAAGGCCTGTGAAACGCAGTTTCTTTGCAGGCCTGATCTGGTTGAAGTAGGACTTCTGCTCTGGGTGTGCTACTTTGCCCTAGAACTGAAAGGCACAACGTGCAGGCTTCTTTCCAAAGGGCGAGTTGGGCCCCACAGCATCTTGCTTCCAGCTCTTTGGGAAGCTAAGAAACAACTCGCTCTGCACAGTGCTCTTACAGCCTACCGGGAACATGTCTTCCAAAGGCCTGTGAAATGCAGTTCTTTGCAGGCCTGATCTGGCTGAAGTAGGACTTCTGCTCTGGGTGTGCTACTTTGCCCTAGAGCTGAAAGGCACAACGTGCAGGCTTCTTTCCAAAGGGCGAGTTGGGCCCCACAGCATCTTGCTTCCAGCTCTTTGGGAAGCTAAGAAACAACTCGCTCTGCACAGTGCTCTTACAGCCTACCGGGAACATCTCTTCCAAAGGCCTGTGAAACGCAGTTTCTTTGCAGGCCTGATCTGGCTGAAGTAGGACTTCTGCTCTGGGTGTGCTACTTTGCCCTAGAGCTGAAAGGCACAACGTGCAGGCTTCTTTCCAAAGGGCGAGTTGGGCCCCACAGCATCTTGCTTCCAGCTCTTTGGGAAGCTAAGAAACAACTCGCTCTGCACAGTGCTCTTACAGCCTACCGGGAACATGTCTTCCAAAGGCCTGTGAAACGCAGTTTCTTTGCAGGCCTGATCTGGCTGAACTAGGACTTCTGCTCTGGGTGTGCTACTTTGCCCTAGAGCTGAAAGGCACAACGTGCAGGCTTCTTTCCAAAGGGCGAGTTGGGCCCCACAGCATCTTGCTTCCAGCTCTTTGGGAAGCTAAGAAACAACTCGCTCTGCACAGTGCTCTTACAGCCTACCGGGAACATGTCTTCCAAAGGCCTGTGAAACGCAGTTCCTTTGCAGGCCTGATCTGGCTGAAGTAGGACTTCTGCTCTGGGTGTGCTACTTTGCCCTAGAGCTGAAAGGCACAACGTGCAGGCTTCTTTCCAAAGGGCGAGTTGGGCCCCACAGCATCTTGCTTCCAGCTCTTTGGGAAGCTAAGAAACAACTCGCTCTGCACAGTGCTCTTACAGCCTACCGGGAACATGTCTTGCAAAGGCCTGTGAAACGCAGTTTCTTTGCAGGCCTGATCTGGCTGAAGTAGGACTTCTGCTCTGGGTGTGCTACTTTGCCCTAGAGCTGAAAGGCACAACGTGCAGTCTTCTTTCCAAAGGGCGAGTTGGGCCGCACAGCATCTTGCTTCCAGCTCTTTGGGAAGCTAAGAAACAACTCGCTCTGCACAGTGCTCTTACAGCCTACCGGGAACATGTCTTGCAAAGGCCTGTGAAACGCAGTTTCTTTGCAGGCCTGATCTGGCTGAAGTAGGACTTCTGCTCTGGGTGTGCTACTTTGCCCTAGAGCTGAAAGGCACAACGTGCAGGCTTCTTTCCAAAGGGCGAGTTGGGCCCCACAGCATCTTGCTTCCAGCTCTTTGGGAAGCTAAGAAACAACTCGCTCTGCACAGTGCTCTTACAGCCTACCGGGAACATGTCTTCCAAAGGCCTGTGAAACGCAGTTTCTTTGCAGGCCTGATCTGGCTGAAGTAGGACTTCTGCTCTGGGTGTGCTACTTTGCCCTAGAGCTGAAAGGCACAACGTGCAGGCTTCTTTCCAAAGGTCGAGTTGGGCCCCACAGCATCTTGCTTCCAGCTCTTTGGGAAGCTAAGAAACAACTCGCTCTGCACAGTGCTCTTACAGCCTAGTGGGAACATCTCTTCCAAAGGCCTGTGAAACGCAGTTTCTTTGCAGGCCTGATCTGGCTGAAGTAGGACTTCTGCTCTGGGTGTGCTACTTTGCCCTAGAGCTGAAAGGCACAACGTGCAGGCTTCTTTCCAAAGGGCGAGTTGGGCCCCACAGCATCTTGCTTCCAGCTCTTTGGGAAGCTAAGAAACAACTCGCTCTGCACAGTGCTCTTACAGCCTACCGGGAACATCTTTTCCAAAGGTCAGTGAAACGCAGTTTCTTTGCAGGCCTGATCTGGCTGAAGTAGGACTTCTGCTCTGGGTGTGCTACTTTGCCCTAGAGCTGAAAGGCCACAACGTGCAGGCTTCTTTCCAAAGGGCGAGTTGGGCCCCACAGCATCTTGCTTCCAGCTCTTTGGGAGGCTAAGAAACAACTCGCTCTGCACAGTGCTCTTACAGCCTACTGGGAACATGTCTTGCAAAGGCCTGTGAAACGCAGTTTCTTTGCAGGCCTGATCTGGTTGAAGTAGGACTTCTGCTCTGGGTGTGCTACTTTGCCCTAGAACTGAAAGGCACAACGTGCAGGCTTCTTTCCAAAGGGCGAGTTGGGCCCCACAGCATCTTGCTTCCAGCTCTTTGGGAAGCTAAGAAACAACTCGCTCTGCACAGTGCTCTTACAGCCTACCGGGAACATGTCTTCCAAAGGCCTGTGAAATGCAGTTCTTTGCAGGCCTGATCTGGCTGAAGTAGGACTTCTGCTCTGGGTGTGCTACTTTGCCCTAGAGCTGAAAGGCACAACGTGCAGGCTTCTTTCCAAAGGGCGAGTTGGGCCCCACAGCATCTTGCTTCCAGCTCTTTGGGAAGCTAAGAAACAACTCGCTCTGCACAGTGCTCTTACAGCCTACCGGGAACATCTCTTCCAAAGGCCTGTGAAACGCAGTTTCTTTGCAGGCCTGATCTGGCTGAAGTAGGACTTCTGCTCTGGGTGTGCTACTTTGCCCTAGAGCTGAAAGGCACAACGTGCAGGCTTCTTTCCAAAGGGCGAGTTGGGCCCCACAGCATCTTGCTTCCAGCTCTTTGGGAAGCTAAGAAACAACTCGCTCTGCACAGTGCTCTTACAGCCTACCGGGAACATGTCTTCCAAAGGCCTGTGAAACGCAGTTTCTTTGCAGGCCTGATCTGGCTGAACTAGGACTTCTGCTCTGGGTGTGCTACTTTGCCCTAGAGCTGAAAGGCACAACGTGCAGGCTTCTTTCCAAAGGGCGAGTTGGGCCCCACAGCATCTTGCTTCCAGCTCTTTGGGAAGCTAAGAAACAACTCGCTCTGCACAGTGCTCTTACAGCCTACCGGGAACATGTCTTCCAAAGGCCTGTGAAACGCAGTTCCTTTGCAGGCCTGATCTGGCTGAAGTAGGACTTCTGCTCTGGGTGTGCTACTTTGCCCTAGAGCTGAAAGGCACAACGTGCAGGCTTCTTTCCAAAGGGCGAGTTGGGCCCCACAGCATCTTGCTTCCAGCTCTTTGGGAAGCTAAGAAACAACTCGCTCTGCACAGTGCTCTTACAGCCTACCGGGAACATGTCTTGCAAAGGCCTGTGAAACGCAGTTTCTTTGCAGGCCTGATCTGGCTGAAGTAGGACTTCTGCTCTGGGTGTGCTACTTTGCCCTAGAGCTGAAAGGCACAACGTGCAGTCTTCTTTCCAAAGGGCGAGTTGGGCCGCACAGCATCTTGCTTCCAGCTCTTTGGGAAGCTAAGAAACAACTCGCTCTGCACAGTGCTCTTACAGCCTACCGGGAACATGTCTTGCAAAGGCCTGTGAAACGCAGTTTCTTTGCAGGCCTGATCTGGCTGAAGTAGGACTTCTGCTCTGGGTGTGCTACTTTGCCCTAGAGCTGAAAGGCACAACGTGCAGGCTTCTTTCCAAAGGGCGAGTTGGGCCCGACAGCATCTTGCTTCCAGCTCTTTGGGAAGCTAAGAAACAACTCGCTCTGCACAGTGCTCTTACAGCCTACCGGGAACATGTCTTCCAAAGGCCTGTGAAACGCAGTTTCTTTGCAGGCCTGATCTGGCTGAAGTAGGACTTCTGCTCTGGGTGTGCTACTTTGCCCTAGAGCTGAAAGGCACAACGTGCAGGCTTCTTTCCAAAGGGCGAGTTGGGCCCCACAGCATCTTGCTTCCAGCTCTTTGGGAAGCTAAGAAACAACTCGCTCTGCACAGTGCTCTTACAGCCTACCGGGAACATGTCTTCCAAAGGCCTGTGAAACGCAGTTTCTTTGCAGGCCTGATCTGGTTGAAGTAGGACTTCTGCTCTGGGTGTGCTACTTTGCCCTAGAGCTGAAAGGCACAACGTGCAGGCTTCTTTCCTAAGGGCGAGTTGGGCCCCACAGCATCTTGCTTCCAGCTCTTTGGGAAGCTAAGAAACAACTCGCTCTGCACAGTGCTCTTACAGCCTACCGGGAACATCTCTTCCAAAGGCCTGTGAAACGCAGTTTCTTTGCAGGCCTGATCTGGCTGAAGTAGGACTTCTGCTCTGGGTGTGCTACTTTGCCCTAGAGCTGAAAGGCACAACGTGCAGGCTTCTTTCCAAAGGGCGAGTTGGGCCCCACAGCATCTTGCTTCCAGCTCTTTGGGAAGCTAAGAAACAACTCGCTCTGCACAGTGCTCTTACAGCCTACTGGGAACATCTCTTCCAAAGGCCTGTGAAACGCAGTTTCTTTGCAGGCCTGATCTGGCTGAAGTAGGACTTCTGCTCTGGGTGTGCTACTTTGCCCTAGAGCTGAAAGGCACAACGTGCAGGCTTCTTTCCAAAGGGCGAGTTGGGCCCCACAGCATCTTGCTTCCAGCTCTTTGGGAAGCTAAGAAACAACTCGCTCTGCACAGTGCTCTTACAGCCTACGGGGAGCATCTCTTCCAAAGGCCTGTGAAACGCAGTTCCTTTGCAGGCCTGATCTGGCTGAAGTAGGACTTCTGCTCTGGGTGTGCTACTTTGCCCTAGAGCTGAAAGGCACAACGTGCAGGCTTCTTTCCAAAGGGCGAGTTGGGCCCCACAGCATCTTGCTTCCAGCTCTTTGGGAAGCTAAGAAACAACTCGCTCTGCACAGTGCTCTTACAGCCTACCGGGAACATGTCTTGCAAAGGCCTGTGAAACGCAGTTTCTTTGCAGGCCTGATCTGGCTGAAGTAGGACTTCTGCTCTGGGTGTGCTACTTTGCCCTAGAGCTGAAAGGCACAACGTGCAGTCTTCTTTCCAAAGGGCGAGTTGGGCCCCACAGCATCTTGCTTCCAGCTCTTTGGGAAGCTAAGAAACAACTCGCTCTGCACAGTGCTCTTACAGCCTACCGGGAACATGTCTTCCAAAGGCCTGTGAAACGCAGTTCCTTTGCAGGCCTGATCTGGCTGAAGTAGGACTTCTGCTCTGGGTGTGCTACTTTGCCCTAGAGCTGAAAGGCACAACGTGCAGGCTTCTTTCCAAAGGGCGAGTTGGGCCCCACAGCATCTTGCTTCCAGCTCTTTGGGAAGCTAAGAAACAACTCGCTCTGCACACTGCTCTTACAGCCTAGTGGGAACATGTCTTCCAAAGGCCTGTGAAACGCAGTTTCTTTGCAGGCCTGATCTGGCTGAAGTAGGACTTCTGCTCTGGGTGTGCTACTTTGCCCTAGAGCTGAAAGGCACAACGTGCAGGCTTCTTTCCAAAGGGCGAGTTGGGCCCCACAGCATCTTGCTTCCAGCTCTTTGGGAAGCTAAGAAACAACTCGCTCTGCACAGTGCTCTTACAGCCTACCGGGAACATGTCTTGCAAAGGCCTGTGAAACGCAGTTTCTTTGCAGGCCTGATCTGGCTGAAGTAGGACTTCTGCTCTGGGTGTGCTACTTTGCCCTAGAGCTGAAAGGCACAACGTGCAGGCTTCTTTCCAAAGGGCGAGTTGGGCCCCACAGCATCTTGCTTCCAGCTCTTTGGGAAGCTAAGAAACAACTCGCTCTGCACAGTGCTCTTACAGCCTACCGGGAACATCTCTTCCAAAGGCCTGTGAAACGCAGTTTCTTTGCAGGCCTGATCTGGCTGAAGTAGGACTTCTGCTCTGGGTGTGCTACTTTGCCCTAGAGCTGAAAGGCACAACGTGCAGGCTTCTTTCCAAAGGTCGAGTTGGGCCCCACAGCATCTTGCTTCCAGCTCTTTGGGAAGCTAAGAAACAACTCGCTCTGCACAGTGCTCTTACAGCCTACCGGGAACATGTCTTCCAAAGGCCTGTGAAACGCAGTTTCTTTGCAGGCCTGATCTGGCTGAAGTAGGACTTCTGCTCTGGGTGTGCTACTTTGCCCTAGAGCTGAAAGGCACAACGTGCAGGCTTCTTTCCTAAGGGCGAGTTGGGCCCCACAGCATCTTGCTTCCAGCTCTTTGGGAAGCTAAGAAACAACTCGCTCTGCACAGTGCTCTTACAGCCTACCGGGAACATCTCTTCCAAAGGCCTGTGAAACGCAGTTTCTTTGCAGGCCTGATCTGGCTGAAGTAGGACTTCTGCTCTGGGTGTGCTACTTTGCCCTAGAGCTGAAAGGCACAACGTGCAGGCTTCTTTCCAAAGGGCGAGTTGGGCCCCACAGCATCTTGCTTCCAGCTCTTTGGGAAGCTAAGAAACAACTCGCTCTGCACAGTGCTCTTACAGCCTACTGGGAACATCTCTTCCAAAGGCCTGTGAAACGCAGTTTCTTTGCAGGCCTGATCTGGCTGAAGTAGGACTTCTGCTCTGGGTGTGCTACTTTGCCCTAGAGCTGAAAGGCACAACGTGCAGGCTTCTTTCCAAAGGGCGAGTTGGGCCACACAGCATCTTGCTTCCAGCTCTTTGGGAAGCTAAGAAACAACTCGCTCTGCACAGTGCTCTTACAGCCTACGGGGAGCATCTCTTCCAAAGGCCTGTGAAACGCAGTTCCTTTGCAGGCCTGATCTGGCTGAAGTAGGACTTCTGCTCTGGGTGTGCTACTTTGCCCTAGAGCTGAAAGGCACAACGTGCAGGCTTCTTTCCAAAGGGCGAGTTGGGCCCCACAGCATCTTGCTTCCAGCTCTTTGGGAAGCTAAGAAACAACTCGCTCTGCACAGTGCTCTTACAGCCTACCGGGAACATGTCTTCCAAAGGCCTGTGAAACGCAGTTTCTTTGCAGGCCTGATCTGGCTGAAGTAGGACTTCTGCTCTGGGTGTGCTACTTTGCCCTAGAGCTGAAAGGCACAACGTGCAGGCTTCTTTCCTAAGGGCGAGTTGGGCCCCACAGCATCTTGCTTCCAGCTCTTTGGGAAGCTAAGAAACAACTCGCTCTGCACAGTGCTCTTACAGCCTACCGGGAACATCTCTTCCAAAGGCCTGTGAAACGCAGTTTCTTTGCAGGCCTGATCTGGCTGAAGTAGGACTTCTGCTCTGGGCGTGCTACTTTGCCCTAGAGCTGAAAGGCACAACGTGCAGGCTTCTTTCCAAAGGGCGAGTTGGGCCCCACAGCATCTTGCTTCCAGCTCTTTGGGAAGCTAAGAAACAACTCGCTCTGCACAGTGCTCTTACAGCCTACTGGGAACATCTCTTCCAAAGGCCTGTGAAACGCAGTTTCTTTGCAGGCCTGATCTGGCTGAAGTAGGACTTCTGCTCTGGGTGTGCTACTTTGCCCTAGAGCTGAAAGGCACAACGTGCAGGCTTCTTTCCAAAGGGCGAGTTGGGCCCCACAGCATCTTGCTTCCAGCTCTTTGGGAAGCTAAGAAACAACTCGCTCTGCACAGTGCTCTTACAGCCTAGTGGGACCATCTCTTCCAAAGGCCTGTGAAACGCAGTTTCTTTGCAGGCCTAATCTGGCTGAAGTAGGACTTCTGCTCTGGGTGTGCTACTTTGCCCTAGAGCTGAAAGGCACAACGTGCAGGCTTCTTTCCAAAGGGCGAGTTGGGCCCCACAGCATCTTGCTTCCAGCTCTTTGGGAAGCTAAGAAACAACTCGCTCTGCACAGTGCTCTTACAGCCTACCGGGAACATCTCTTCCAAAGGCCTGTGAAACGCAGTTTCTTTGCAGGCCTGATCTGGCTGAAGTAGGACTTCTGCTCTGGGTGTGCTACTTTGCCCTAGAGCTGAAAGGCACAACGTGCAGGCTTCTTTCCAAAGGGCGAGTTGGGCCCGACAGCATCTTGCTTCCAGCTCTTTGGGAAGCTAAGAAACAACTCGCTCTGCACAGTGCTCTTACAGCCTAGTGGGAACATCTCTTCCAAAGGCCTGTGAAACGCAGTTTCTTTGCAGGCCTGATCTGGCTGAAGTAGGACTTCTGCTCTGGGTGTGCTACTTTGCCCTAGAGCTGAAAGGCACAACGTGCAGGCTTCTTTCCAAAGGGCGAGTTGGGCCCCACAGCATCTTGCTTCCAGCTCTTTGGGAAGCTAAGAAACAACTCGCTCTGCACAGTGCTCTTACAGCCTACCGGGAACATCTTTTCCAAAGGCCAGTGAAACGCAGTTTCTTTGCAGGCCTGATCTGGCTGAAGTAGGACTTCTGCTCTGGGTGCGCTACTTTGCCCTAGAGCTGAAAGGCACAACGTGCAGGCTTCTTTCCAAAGGGCGAGTTGGGCCCCACAGCATCTTGCTTCCAGCTCTTTGGGAAGCTAAGAAACAACTCGCTCTGCACAGTGCTCTTACAGCCTACCGGGAACATGTCTTCCAAAGGCCTGTGAAACGCAGTTCCTTTGCAGGCCTGATCTGGCTGAAGTAGGACTTCTGCTCTGGGTGTGCTACTTTGCCCTAGAGCTGAAAGGCACAACGTGCAGGCTTCTTTCCAAAGGGCGAGTTGGGCCCCACAGCATCTTGCTTCCAGCTCTTTGGGAAGCTAAGAAACAACTCGCTCTGCACACTGCTCTTACAGCGTAGTGGGAACATCTCTTCCAAAGGCCTGTGAAACGCAGTTTCTTTGCAGGCCTGATCTGGCTGAAGTAGGACTTCTGCTCTGGGTGTGCTACTTTGCCCTAGAGCTGAAAGGCACAACGTGCAGGCTTCTTTCCAAAGGGCGAGTTGGGCCCCACAGCATCTTGCTTCCAGCTCTTTGGAAAGCTAAGAAACAACTCGCTCTGCACAGTGCTCTTACAGCCTACCGGGAACATGTCTTCCAAAGGCCTGTGAAACGCAGTTCCTTTGCAGGCCTGATCTGGC
Organism: Equus caballus; assembly: GCF_041296265.1. Lineage (NCBI taxonomy): Eukaryota > Metazoa > Chordata > Mammalia > Perissodactyla > Equidae > Equus > Equus caballus. The sequence continues at coordinate 27,844,313 of NC_091687.1, forward strand.
TGAAGTAGGACTTCTGCTCTGGGTGTGCTACTTTGCCCTAGAGCTGAAAGGCACAACGTGCAGGCTTCTTTCCAAAGGGCGAGTTGGGCCCCACAGCATCTTGCTTCCAGCTCTTTGGGAAGCTAAGAAACAACTCGCTCTGCACACTGCTCTTACAGCCTAGTGGGAACATCTCTTCCAAAGGCCTGTGAAACGCAGTTTCTTTGCAGGCCTGATCTGGCTGAAGTAGGACTTCTGCTCTGGGTGTGCTACTTTGCCCTAGAGCTGAAAGGCACAACGTGCAGGCTTCTTTCCAAAGGGCGAGTTGGGCCCCACAGCATCTTGCTTCCAGCTCTTTGGGAAGCTAAGAAACAACTCGCTCTGCACAGTGCTCTTACAGCCTACCGGGAACATGTCTTGCAAAGGCCTGTGAAACGCAGTTTCTTTGCAGGCCTGATCTGGCTGAAGTAGGACTTCTGCTCTGGGTGTGCTACTTTGCCCTAGAGCTGAAAGGCACAACGTGCAGGCTTCTTTCCAAAGGGCGAGTTGGGCCCCACAGCATCTTGCTTCCAGCTCTTTGGGAAGCTAAGAAACAACTCGCTCTGCACAGTGCTCTTACAGCCTACCGGGAACATGTCTTCCAAAGGCCTGTGAAACGCAGTTTCTTTGCAGGCCTGATCTGGCTGAAGTAGGACTTCTGCTCTGGGTGTGCTACTTTGCCCTAGAGCTGAAAGGCACAACGTGCAGGCTTCTTTCCAAAGGTCGAGTTGGGCCCCACAGCATCTTGCTTCCAGCTCTTTGGGAAGCTAAGAAACAACTCGCTCTGCACAGTGCTCTTACAGCCTACCGGGAACATCTCTTCCAAAGGCCTGTGAAACGCAGTTTCTTTGCAGGCCTGATCTGGCTGAAGTAGGACTTCTGCTCTGGGTGTGCTACTTTGCCCTAGAGCTGAAAGGCACAACGTGCAGGCTTCTTTCCTAAGGGCGAGTTGGGCCCCACAGCATCTTGCTTCCAGCTCTTTGGGAAGCTAAGAAACAACTCGCTCTGCACAGTGCTCTTACAGCCTACCGGGAACATCTCTTCCAAAGGCCTGTGAAACGCAGTTTCTTTGCAGGCCTGATCTGGCTGAAGTAGGACTTCTGCTCTGGGTGTGCTACTTTGCCCTAGAGCTGAAAGGCACAACGTGCAGGCTTCTTTCCAAAGGGCGAGTTGGGCCCCACAGCATCTTGCTTCCAGCTCTTTGGGAAGCTAAGAAACAACTCGCTCTGCACAGTGCTCTTACAGCCTACGGGGAGCATCTCTTCCAAAGGCCTGTGAAACGCAGTTTCTTTGCAGGCCTGATCTGGCTGAAGTAGGACTTCTGCTCTGGGTGTGCTACTTTGCCCTAGAGCTGAAAGGCACAACGTGCAGGCTTCTTTCCAAAGGGCGAGTTGGGCCCCACAGCATCTTGCTTCCAGCTCTTTGGGAAGCTAAGAAACAACTCGCTCTGCACAGTGCTCTTACAGCCTACCGGGAACATGTCTTGCAAAGGCCTGTGAAACGCAGTTTCTTTGCAGGCCTGATCTGGCTGAAGTAGGACTTCTGCTCTGGGTGTGCTACTTTGCCCTAGAGCTGAAAGGCACAACGTGCAGTCTTCTTTCCAAAGGGCGAGTTGGGCCCCACAGCATCTTGCTTCCAGCTCTTTGGGAAGCTAAGAAACAACTCGCTCTGCACAGTGCTCTTACAGCCTACCGGGAACATGTCTTCCAAAGGCCTGTGAAACGCAGTTCCTTTGCAGGCCTGATCTGGCTGAAGTAGGACTTCTGCTCTGGGTGTGCTACTTTGCCCTAGAGCTGAAAGGCACAACGTGCAGGCTTCTTTCCAAAGGGCGAGTTGGGCCCCACAGCATCTTGCTTCCAGCTCTTTGGGAAGCTAAGAAACAACTCGCTCTGCACACTGCTCTTACAGCCTAGTGGGAACATCTCTTCCAAAGGCCTGTGAAACGCAGTTTCTTTGCAGGCCTGATCTGGCTGAAGTAGGACTTCTGCTCTGGGTGTGCTACTTTGCCCTAGAGCTGAAAGGCACAACGTGCAGGCTTCTTTCCAAAGGGCGAGTTGGGCCCCACAGCATCTTGCTTCCAGCTCTTTGGGAAGCTAAGAAACAACTCGCTCTGCACAGTGCTCTTACAGCCTACCGGGAACATGTCTTGCAAAGGCCTGTGAAACGCAGTTTCTTTGCAGGCCTGATCTGGCTGAAGTAGGACTTCTGCTCTGGGTGTGCTACTTTGCCCTAGAGCTGAAAGGCACAACGTGCAGGCTTCTTTCCAAAGGGCGAGTTGGGCCCCACAGCATCTTGCTTCCAGCTCTTTGGGAAGCTAAGAAACAACTCGCTCTGCACAGTGCTCTTACAGCCTACCGGGAACATCTCTTCCAAAGGCCTGTGAAACGCAGTTTCTTTGCAGGCCTGATCTGGCTGAAGTAGGACTTCTGCTCTGGGTGTGCTACTTTGCCCTAGAGCTGAAAGGCACAACGTGCAGGCTTCTTTCCAAAGGGCGAGTTGGGCCCCACAGCATCTTGCTTCCAGCTCTTTGGGAAGCTAAGAAACAACTCGCTCTGCACAGTGCTCTTACAGCCTACCGGGAACATGTCTTGCAAAGGCCTGTGAAACGCAGTTTCTTTGCAGGCCTGATCTGGCTGAAGTAGGACTTCTGCTCTGGGTGTGCTACTTTCCCTAGAGCTGAAAGGCACAACGTGCAGGCTTCTTTCCAAAGGGCGAGTTGGGCCCCACAGCATCTTGCTTCCAGCTCTTTGGGAAGCTAAGAAACAACTCGCTCTGCACAGTGCTCTTACAGCCTACCGGGAACATGTCTTGCAAAGGCCTGTGAAACGCAGTTTCTTTGCAGGCCTGATCTGGCTGAAGTAGGACTTCTGCTCTGGGTGTGCTACTTTGCCCTAGAGCTGAAAGGCACAACGTGCAGGCTTCTTTCCAAAGGGCGAGTTGGGCCCCACAGCATCTTGCTTCCAGCTCTTTGGGAAGCTAAGAAACAACTCGCTCTGCACAGTGCTCTTACAGCCTACCGGGAACATGTCTTCCAAAGGCCTGTGAAACGCAGTTTCTTTGCAGGCCTGATCTGGCTGAAGTAGGACTTCTGCTCTGGGTGTGCTACTTTGCCCTAGAGCTGAAAGGCACAACGTGCAGGCTTCTTTCCAAAGGGCGAGTTGGGCCCCACAGCATCTTGCTTCCAGCTCTTTGGGAAGCTAAGAAACAACTCGCTCTGCACAGTGCTCTTACAGCCTACCGGGAACATGTCTTCCAAAGGCCTGTGAAACGCAGTTTCTTTGCAGGCCTGATCTGGCTGAAGTAGGACTTCTGCTCTGGGTGTGCTACTTTGCCCTAGAGCTGAAAGGCACAACGTGCAGGCTTCTTTCCAAAGGGCGAGTTGGGCCCCACAGCATCTTGCTTCCAGCTCTTTGGGAAGCTAAGAAACAACTCGCTCTGCACAGTGCTCTTACAGCCTAGCGGGAACATCTCTTCCAAAGGCCTGTGAAACGCAGTTTCTTTGCAGGCCTGATCTGGCTGAAGTAGGACTTCTGCTCTGGGTGTGCTGCTTTGCCCTAGAGCTGGAAGGCACAACGTGCAGGCTTCTTTCCAAAGGGCGAGTTGGGCCCCACAGCATCTTGCTTCCAGCTCTTTGGGAAGCTAAGAAACAACTCGCTCTGCACAGTGCTCTTACAGTCTACCGGGAACATGTCTTCCAAAGGCCTGTGAAATGCAGTTCTTTGCAGGCCTGATCTGGCTGAAGTAAGACTTCTGCTCTGGGTGTGCTACTTTGCCCTAGAGCTGAAAGGCACAACGTGCAGGCTTCTTTCCAAAGGGCGAGTTGGGCCCCACAGCATCTTGCTTCCAGCTCTTTGGGAAGCTAAGAAACAACTCGCTCTGCACAGTGCTCTTACAGCCTACCGGTAACATGTCTTCCAAAGGCCTGTGAAACGCAGTTTCTTTGCAGGCCTGATCTGGCTGAAGTAGGACTTCTGCTCTGGGTGTGCTACTTTGCCCTAGAGCTGAAAGGCACAACGTGCAGGCTTCTTTCCTAAGGGCGAGTTGGGCCCAACAGCATCTTGCTTCCAGCTCTTTGGGAAGCTAAGAAACAACTCGCTCTGCACAGTGCTCTTACAGCCTAGTGGGAACATCTCTTCCAAAGGCCTCTGAAACGCAGTTTCTTTTCAGGCCTGATCTGGCTGAAGTCGGACTTCTGCTCTGGGTGTGCTACTTTGCCCTAGAGCTGAAAGGCACAACGTGCAGGCTTCTTTCCAAAGGGCGAGTTGGGCCCCACAGCATCTTGCTTCCAGCTCTTTGGGAAGCTAAGAAACAACTCGCTCTGCACAGTGCTCTTACAGCCTACCGGGAACATGTCTTCCAAAGGCCTGTGAAACGCAGTTTCTTTGCAGGCCTGATCTGGCTGAAGTAGGACTTCTGCTCTGGGTGTGCTACTTTGCCCTAGAGCTGAAAGGCACAACGTGCAGGCTTCTTTCCTAAGGGCGAGTTGGGCCCAACAGCATCTTGCTTCCAGCTCTTTGGGAAGCTAAGAAACAACTCGCTCTGAACAGTGCTCTTACAGCCTACGGGCAGCATCTCTTCCAAAGGCCTGTGAAACGCAGTTTCTTTGCAGGCCTGATCTGGCTGAAGTAGGACTTCTGCTCTGGGTGTGCTACTTTGCCCTAGAGCTGAAAGGCACAACGTGCAGGCTTCTTTCCAAAGGGCGAGTTGGGCCCCACAGCATCTTGCTTCCAGCTCTTTGGGAAGCTAAGAAACAACTCGCTCTGCACAGTGCTCTTACAGCCTACCGGGAACATCTCTTCCAAAGGCCTGTGAAACGCAGTTTCTTTGCAGGCCTGATCTGGCTGAAGTAGGACTTCTGCTCTGGGTGTGCTACTTTGCCCTAGAGCTGAAAGGCACAACGTGCAGGCTTCTTTCCAAAGGGCGAGTTGGGCCCCACAGCATCTTGCTTCCAGCTCTTTGGGAAGTTAAGAAACAACTCGCTCTGCACAGTGCTCTTACAGCCTACCGGGAACATGTCTTGCAATGGCCTGTGAAACGCAGTTTCTTTGCAGGCCTGATCTGGCTGAAGTAGGACTTCTGCTCTGGGTGTGCTACTTTGCCCTAGAGCTGAAAGGCACAACGTGCAGGCTTCTTTCCAAAGGGCGAGTTGGGCCCCACAGCATCTTGCTTCCAGCTCTTTGGGAAGCTAAGAAACAACTCGCTCTGCACAGTGCTCTTACAGCCTACCGGGAACATGTCTTCCAAAGGCCTGTGAAACGCAGTTTCTTTGCAGGCCTGATCTGGCTGAAGTAGGACTTCTGCTCTGGGTGTGCTACTTTGCCCTAGAGCTGAAAGGCACAACGTGCAGGCTTCTTTCCAAAGGGCGAGTTGGGCCCCACAGCATCTTGCTTCCAGCTCTTTGGGAAGCTAAGAAACAACTCGCTCTGCACAGTGCTCTTACAGCCTACCGGGAACATGTCTTCCAAAGGCCTGTGAAACGCAGTTTCTTTGCAGGCCTGATCTGGCTGAAGTAGGACTTCTGCTCTGGGTGTGCTACTTTGCCCTAGAGCTGAAAGGCACAACGTGCAGGCTTCTTTCCAAAGGGCGAGTTGGGCCCCACAGCATCTTGCTTCCAGCTCTTTGGGAAGCTAAGAAACAACTCGCTCTGCACAGTGCTCTTACAGCCTACCGGGAACATCTCTTCCAAAGGCCTGTGAAACGCAGTTTCTTTGTAGGCCTGATCTGGCTGAAGTAGGACTTCTGCTCTGGGTGTGCTACTTTGCCCTAGAGCTGAAAGGCACAACGTGCAGGCTTCATTCCAAAGGGTGAGTTGGGCCCCACAGCATCTTGCTTCCAGCTCTTTGGGAAGCTAAGAAACAACTCGCTCTGCACAGTGCTCTTACAGCCTACCGGGAACATGTCTTCCAAAGGCCTGTGAAACGCAGTTTCTTTGCAGTCCTGATCTGGCTGAAGTAGGACTTCTGCTCTGGGTGTGCTACTTTGCCCTAGAGCTGAAAGGCACAACGTGCAGGCTTCTTTCCAAAGGGCGAGTTGGGCCCCACAGCATCTTGCTTCCAGCTCTTTGGGAAGCTAAGAAACAACTCGCTCTGCACAGTGCTCTTACAGCCTACCGGGAACATGTCTTGCAAAGGCCTGTGAAACGCAGTTTCTTTGCAGGCCTGATCTGGCTGAAGTAGGACTTCTGCTCTGGGTGTGCTACTTTGCCCTAGAACTGAAAGGCACAACGTGCAGGCTTCTTTCCAAAGGGCGAGTTGGGCCCCACAGCATCTTGCTTCCAGCTCTTTGGGAAGCTAAGAAACAACTCGCTCTGCACAGTGCTCTTACAGCCTACCGGGAACATCTCTTCCAAAGGCCTGTGAAACGCAGTTTCTTTGCAGGCCTGATCTGGCTGAAGTAGGACTTCTGCTCTGGGTGTGCTACTTTGCCCTAGAGCTGAAAGGCACAACGTGCAGGCTTCTTTCCAAAGGGCGAGTTGGGCCCCACAGCATCTTGCTTCCAGCTCTTTGGGAAGCTAAGAAACAACTCGCTCTGCACAGTGCTCTTACAGCCTACCGGGAACATGTCTTGCAAAGGCCTGTGAAACGCAGTTTCTTTTCAGGCCTGATCTGGCTGAAGTAGGACTTCTGCTCTGGGTGTGCTACTTTGCCCTAGAGCTGAAAGGCACAACGTGCAGGCTTCTTTCCAAAGGGCGAGTTGGGCCCCACAGCATCTTGCTTCCAGCTCTTTGGGAAGCTAAGAAACAACTCGCTCTGCACAGTGCTCTTACAGCCTACCGGGAACATGTCTTCCAAAGGCCTGTGAAACGCAGTTTCTTTGCAGGCCTGATCTGGCTCAAGTAGGACTTCTGCTCTGGGTGTGCTACTTTGCCCTAGAGCTGAAAGGCACAACGTGCAGGCTTCTTTCCAAAGGGCGAGTTGGCCCCCACAGCATCTTGCTTCCAGCTCTTTGGGAAGCTAAGAAACAACTCGCTCTGCACAGTGCTCTTACAGCCTACCGGGAACATGTCTTCCAAAGGCCTGTGAAACGCAGTTCCTTTGCAGGCCTAATCTGGCTGAAGTAGGACTTCTGCTCTGGGTGTGCCACATTTCCCTAGAGCTGAAAGGCACAACGTGCAGCCTTCTTTCCAAAGGGCGAGTTGGGCCCCACAGCATCTTGCTTCCAGCTCTTTGGGAAGCTAAGAAACAACTCGCTCTGCACAGTGCTCTTACAGCCTACCGGGAACATCTCTTCCAAAGGCCAGTGAAACGCAGTTTCTTTGCAGGCCTGATCTGGCTGAAGTAGGACTTCTGCTCTGGGTGTGCTACTTTGCCCTAGAGCTGAAAGGCACAACGTGCAGGCTTCTTTCCAAAGGGCGAATTGGGCCCCACAGCATCTTGCTTCCAGCTCTTTGGGAAGCTAAGAAACAACTCGCTCTGCACAGTGCTCTTACAGCCTACGGGGAGCATCTCTTCCAAAGGCCTGTGAAACGCAGTTTCTTTGCAGGCCTGATCTGGCTGAAGTAGGACTTCTGCTCTGGGTGTGCTACTTTGCCCTAGAGCTGAAAGGCACAACGTGCAGGCTTCTTTCCAAAGGGCGAGTTGGGCCCCACAGCATCTTGCTTCCAGCTCTTTGGGAAGCTAAGAAACAACTCGCTCTGCACACTGCTCTTACAGCCTAGTGGGAACATCTCTTCCAAAGCCATGTGAAACGCAGTTTCTTTGCAGGCCTGATCTGGCTGAAGTAGGACTTCTGCTCTGGGTGTGCTACTTTGCCCTAGAGCTGAAAGGCACAACGTGCAGGCTTCTTTCCAAAGGGCGAGTTGGGCCCCACAGCATCTTGCTTCCAGCTCTTTGGGAAGCTAAGAAACAACTCGCTCTGCACAGTGCTCTTACAGCCTACCGGGAACATCTCTTCCAAAGGCCTGTGAAACGCAGTTTCTTTGCAGGCCTGATCTGGCTGAAGTAGGACTTCTGCTCTGGGTGTGCTACTTTGCCCTAGAGCTGAAAGGCACAACGTGCAGGCTTCTTTCCAAAGGGCGAGTTGGGCCCCACAGCATCTTGCTTCCAGCTCTTTGGGAAGCTAAGAAACAACTCGCTCTGCACAGTGCTCTTACAGCCTACCGGGAACATCTCTTCCAAAGGCCTGTGAAACGCAGTTTCTTTGCAGGCCTGATCTGGCTGAAGTAGGACTTCTGCTCTGGGTGTGCTACTTTGCCCTAGAGCTGAAAGGCACAACGTGCAGGCATCTTTCCAAAGGGCGAGTTGGGCCCCAAAGCATCTTGCTTCCAGCTCTTTGGGAAGCTAAGAAACAACTCGCTCTGCACAGTGCTCTTACAGCCTACCGGGAACATGTCTTGCAAAGGCCTGTGAAACGCACTTTCTTTGCAGGCCTGATCTGGCTGAAGTAGGACTTCTGCTCTGGGTGTGCTACTTTGCCCTAGAGCTGAAAGGCACAACGTGCAGGCTTCTTTCCAAAGGGCGAGTTGGGCCCCACAGCATCTTGCTTCCAGCTCTTTGGGAAGCTAAGAAACAACTCGCTCTGCACAGTGCTCTTACAGCCTACCGGGAACATCTTTTCCAAAGGCCAGTGAAACGCAGTTTCTTTGCATGCCTGATCTGGCTGAAGTAGGACTTCTGCTCTGGGTGTGCTACTTTGCCCTAGAGCTGAAAGGCACAACGTGCAGGCTTATTTCCAAAGGGCGAGTTGGGCCCCACAGCATCTTGCTTCCAGCTCTTTGGGAAGCTAAGAAACAACTCGCTCTGCACAGTGCTCTTACAGCCTACCGGGAACATCTCTTCCAAAGGCCAGTGAAACGCAGTTTCTTTGCAGGCCTGATCTGGCTGAAGTAGGACTTCTGCTCTGGGTGTGCTACTTTGCCCTAGAGCTGAAAGGCACAACGTGCAGGCTTCTTTCCAAAGGGCGAGTTGGGCCCCACAGCATCTTGCTTCCAGCTCTTTGGGAAGCTAAGAAACAACTCGCTCTGCACAGTGCTCTTACAGCCTACGGGGAGCATCTCTTCCAAAGGCCTGTGAAACGCAGTTTCTTTGCAGGCCTGATCTGGCTGAAGTAGGACTTCTGCTCTGGGTGTGCTACTTTGCCCTAGAGCTGAAAGGCACAACGTGCAGGCTTCTTTCCAAAGGGCGAGTTGGGCCCCACAGCATCTTGCTTCCAGCTCTTTGGGAAGCTAAGAAACAACTCGCTCTGCACAGTGCTCTTACAGCCTACCGGGAACATGTCTTCCAAAGGCCTGTGAAACGCAGTTTCTTTGCAGGCCTGATCTGGCTGAAGTAGGACTTCTGCTCTGGGTGTGCTACTTTGCCCTAGAGCTGAAAGGCACAACGTGCAGGCTTCTTTCCTAAGGGCGAGTTGGGCCCCACAGCATCTTGCTTCCAGCTCTTTGGGAAGCTAAGAAACAACTCGCTCTGCACAGTGCTCTTACAGCCTACCGGGAACATCTCTTCCAAAGGCCTGTGAAACGCAGTTTCTTTGCAGGCCTGATCTGGCTGAAGTAGGACTTCTGCTCTGGGTGTGCTACTTTGCCCTAGAGCTGAAAGGCACAACGTGCAGGCTTCTTTCGAAAGGGTGAGTTGGGCCCCACAGCATCTTGCTTCCATCTCTTTGGGAAGCTAAGAAACAACTCGCTCTGCACAGTGCTCTTACAGCCTACTGGGAACATCTCTTCCAAAGGCCTGTGAAACGCAGTTTCTTTGCAGGCCTGATCTGGCTGAAGTAGGACTTCTGCTCTGGGTGTGCTACTTTGCCCTAGAGCTGAAAGGCACAACGTGCAGGCTTCTTTCCAAAGGGCGAGTTGGGCCCCAAAGCATCTTGCTTCCAGCTCTTTAGGAAGCTAAGAAACAACTCGCTCTGCACAGTGCTCTTACAGCCTACCGGGAACATGTCTTCCAAAGGCCTGTGAAGCGCAGTTTCTTTGCAGGCCTGATCTGGCTGAAGTAGGACTTCTGCTCTGGGTGTGCTACTTTGCCCTAGAGCTGAAAGGCACAACGTGCAGGCTTCTTTCCAAAGGGCGAGTTGGGCCCCACAGCATCTTGCTTCCAGCTCTTTGGGAAGCTAAGAAACAACTCGCTCTGCACAGTGCTCTTACAGCCTAGTGGGAACATCTCTTCCAAAGGCCTGTGAAACGCAGTTTCTTTGCAGGCCTGATCTGGCTGAAGTAGGACTTCTGCTCTGGGTGTGCTACTTTGCCCTAGAGCTGAAAGGCACAACGTGCAGGCTTCTTTCCAAAGGGCGAGTTGGGCCCCACAGCATCTTGCTTCCAGCTCTTTGGGAAGCTAAGAAACAACTCGCTCTGCACAGTGCTCTTACAGCCTACCGGGAACATCTTTTCCAAAGGCCAGTGAAACGCAGTTTCTTTGCAGGCCTGATCTGGCTGAAGTAGGACTTCTGCTCTGGGTGTGCTACTTTGCCCTAGAGCTGAAAGGCCACAACGTGCAGGCTTCTTTCCAAAGGGCGAGTTGGGCCCCACAGCATCTTGCTTCCAGCTCTTTGGGAGGCTAAGAAACAACTCGCTCTGCACAGTGCTCTTACAGCCTACTGGGAACATGTCTTGCAAAGGCCTGTGAAACGCAGTTTCTTTGCAGGCCTGATCTGGTTGAAGTAGGACTTCTGCTCTGGGTGTGCTACTTTGCCCTAGAACTGAAAGGCACAACGTGCAGGCTTCTTTCCAAAGGGCGAGTTGGGCCCCACAGCATCTTGCTTCCAGCTCTTTGGGAAGCTAAGAAACAACTCGCTCTGCACAGTGCTCTTACAGCCTACCGGGAACATGTCTTCCAAAGGCCTGTGAAATGCAGTTCTTTGCAGGCCTGATCTGGCTGAAGTAGGACTTCTGCTCTGGGTGTGCTACTTTGCCCTAGAGCTGAAAGGCACAACGTGCAGGCTTCTTTCCAAAGGGCGAGTTGGGCCCCACAGCATCTTGCTTCCAGCTCTTTGGGAAGCTAAGAAACAACTCGCTCTGCACAGTGCTCTTACAGCCTACCGGGAACATCTCTTCCAAAGGCCTGTGAAACGCAGTTTCTTTGCAGGCCTGATCTGGCTGAAGTAGGACTTCTGCTCTGGGTGTGCTACTTTGCCCTAGAGCTGAAAGGCACAACGTGCAGGCTTCTTTCCAAAGGGCGAGTTGGGCCCCACAGCATCTTGCTTCCAGCTCTTTGGGAAGCTAAGAAACAACTCGCTCTGCACAGTGCTCTTACAGCCTACCGGGAACATGTCTTCCAAAGGCCTGTGAAACGCAGTTTCTTTGCAGGCCTGATCTGGCTGAACTAGGACTTCTGCTCTGGGTGTGCTACTTTGCCCTAGAGCTGAAAGGCACAACGTGCAGGCTTCTTTCCAAAGGGCGAGTTGGGCCCCACAGCATCTTGCTTCCAGCTCTTTGGGAAGCTAAGAAACAACTCGCTCTGCACAGTGCTCTTACAGCCTACCGGGAACATGTCTTCCAAAGGCCTGTGAAACGCAGTTCCTTTGCAGGCCTGATCTGGCTGAAGTAGGACTTCTGCTCTGGGTGTGCTACTTTGCCCTAGAGCTGAAAGGCACAACGTGCAGGCTTCTTTCCAAAGGGCGAGTTGGGCCCCACAGCATCTTGCTTCCAGCTCTTTGGGAAGCTAAGAAACAACTCGCTCTGCACAGTGCTCTTACAGCCTACCGGGAACATGTCTTGCAAAGGCCTGTGAAACGCAGTTTCTTTGCAGGCCTGATCTGGCTGAAGTAGGACTTCTGCTCTGGGTGTGCTACTTTGCCCTAGAGCTGAAAGGCACAACGTGCAGTCTTCTTTCCAAAGGGCGAGTTGGGCCGCACAGCATCTTGCTTCCAGCTCTTTGGGAAGCTAAGAAACAACTCGCTCTGCACAGTGCTCTTACAGCCTACCGGGAACATGTCTTGCAAAGGCCTGTGAAACGCAGTTTCTTTGCAGGCCTGATCTGGCTGAAGTAGGACTTCTGCTCTGGGTGTGCTACTTTGCCCTAGAGCTGAAAGGCACAACGTGCAGGCTTCTTTCCAAAGGGCGAGTTGGGCCCGACAGCATCTTGCTTCCAGCTCTTTGGGAAGCTAAGAAACAACTCGCTCTGCACAGTGCTCTTACAGCCTACCGGGAACATGTCTTCCAAAGGCCTGTGAAACGCAGTTTCTTTGCAGGCCTGATCTGGCTGAAGTAGGACTTCTGCTCTGGGTGTGCTACTTTGCCCTAGAGCTGAAAGGCACAACGTGCAGGCTTCTTTCCAAAGGGCGAGTTGGGCCCCACAGCATCTTGCTTCCAGCTCTTTGGGAAGCTAAGAAACAACTCGCTCTGCACAGTGCTCTTACAGCCTACCGGGAACATGTCTTCCAAAGGCCTGTGAAACGCAGTTTCTTTGCAGGCCTGATCTGGTTGAAGTAGGACTTCTGCTCTGGGTGTGCTACTTTGCCCTAGAGCTGAAAGGCACAACGTGCAGGCTTCTTTCCTAAGGGCGAGTTGGGCCCCACAGCATCTTGCTTCCAGCTCTTTGGGAAGCTAAGAAACAACTCGCTCTGCACAGTGCTCTTACAGCCTACCGGGAACATCTCTTCCAAAGGCCTGTGAAACGCAGTTTCTTTGCAGGCCTGATCTGGCTGAAGTAGGACTTCTGCTCTGGGTGTGCTACTTTGCCCTAGAGCTGAAAGGCACAACGTGCAGGCTTCTTTCCAAAGGGCGAGTTGGGCCCCACAGCATCTTGCTTCCAGCTCTTTGGGAAGCTAAGAAACAACTCGCTCTGCACAGTGCTCTTACAGCCTACTGGGAACATCTCTTCCAAAGGCCTGTGAAACGCAGTTTCTTTGCAGGCCTGATCTGGCTGAAGTAGGACTTCTGCTCTGGGTGTGCTACTTTGCCCTAGAGCTGAAAGGCACAACGTGCAGGCTTCTTTCCAAAGGGCGAGTTGGGCCCCACAGCATCTTGCTTCCAGCTCTTTGGGAAGCTAAGAAACAACTCGCTCTGCACAGTGCTCTTACAGCCTACGGGGAGCATCTCTTCCAAAGGCCTGTGAAACGCAGTTCCTTTGCAGGCCTGATCTGGCTGAAGTAGGACTTCTGCTCTGGGTGTGCTACTTTGCCCTAGAGCTGAAAGGCACAACGTGCAGGCTTCTTTCCAAAGGGCGAGTTGGGCCCCACAGCATCTTGCTTCCAGCTCTTTGGGAAGCTAAGAAACAACTCGCTCTGCACAGTGCTCTTACAGCCTACCGGGAACATGTCTTGCAAAGGCCTGTGAAACGCAGTTTCTTTGCAGGCCTGATCTGGCTGAAGTAGGACTTCTGCTCTGGGTGTGCTACTTTGCCCTAGAGCTGAAAGGCACAACGTGCAGTCTTCTTTCCAAAGGGCGAGTTGGGCCCCACAGCATCTTGCTTCCAGCTCTTTGGGAAGCTAAGAAACAACTCGCTCTGCACAGTGCTCTTACAGCCTACCGGGAACATGTCTTCCAAAGGCCTGTGAAACGCAGTTCCTTTGCAGGCCTGATCTGGCTGAAGTAGGACTTCTGCTCTGGGTGTGCTACTTTGCCCTAGAGCTGAAAGGCACAACGTGCAGGCTTCTTTCCAAAGGGCGAGTTGGGCCCCACAGCATCTTGCTTCCAGCTCTTTGGGAAGCTAAGAAACAACTCGCTCTGCACACTGCTCTTACAGCCTAGTGGGAACATCTCTTCCAAAGGCCTGTGAAACGCAGTTTCTTTGCAGGCCTGATCTGGCTGAAGTAGGACTTCTGCTCTGGGTGTGCTACTTTGCCCTAGAGCTGAAAGGCACAACGTGCAGGCTTCTTTCCAAAGGGCGAGTTGGGCCCCACAGCATCTTGCTTCCAGCTCTTTGGGAAGCTAAGAAACAACTCGCTCTGCACAGTGCTCTTACAGCCTACCGGGAACATGTCTTGCAAAGGCCTGTGAAACGCAGTTTCTTTGCAGGCCTGATCTGGCTGAAGTAGGACTTCTGCTCTGGGTGTGCTACTTTGCCCTAGAGCTGAAAGGCACAACGTGCAGGCTTCTTTCCAAAGGGCGAGTTGGGCCCCACAGCATCTTGCTTCCAGCTCTTTGGGAAGCTAAGAAACAACTCGCTCTGCACAGTGCTCTTACAGCCTACCGGGAACATCTCTTCCAAAGGCCTGTGAAACGCAGTTTCTTTGCAGGCCTGATCTGGCTGAAGTAGGACTTCTGCTCTGGGTGTGCTACTTTGCCCTAGAGCTGAAAGGCACAACGTGCAGGCTTCTTTCCAAAGGTCGAGTTGGGCCCCACAGCATCTTGCTTCCAGCTCTTTGGGAAGCTAAGAAACAACTCGCTCTGCACAGTGCTCTTACAGCCTACCGGGAACATGTCTTCCAAAGGCCTGTGAAACGCAGTTTCTTTGCAGGCCTGATCTGGCTGAAGTAGGACTTCTGCTCTGGGTGTGCTACTTTGCCCTAGAGCTGAAAGGCACAACGTGCAGGCTTCTTTCCTAAGGGCGAGTTGGGCCCCACAGCATCTTGCTTCCAGCTCTTTGGGAAGCTAAGAAACAACTCGCTCTGCACAGTGCTCTTACAGCCTACCGGGAACATCTCTTCCAAAGGCCTGTGAAACGCAGTTTCTTTGCAGGCCTGATCTGGCTGAAGTAGGACTTCTGCTCTGGGTGTGCTACTTTGCCCTAGAGCTGAAAGGCACAACGTGCAGGCTTCTTTCCAAAGGGCGAGTTGGGCCCCACAGCATCTTGCTTCCAGCTCTTTGGGAAGCTAAGAAACAACTCGCTCTGCACAGTGCTCTTACAGCCTACTGGGAACATCTCTTCCAAAGGCCTGTGAAACGCAGTTTCTTTGCAGGCCTGATCTGGCTGAAGTAGGACTTCTGCTCTGGGTGTGCTACTTTGCCCTAGAGCTGAAAGGCACAACGTGCAGGCTTCTTTCCAAAGGGCGAGTTGGGCCACACAGCATCTTGCTTCCAGCTCTTTGGGAAGCTAAGAAACAACTCGCTCTGCACAGTGCTCTTACAGCCTACGGGGAGCATCTCTTCCAAAGGCCTGTGAAACGCAGTTCCTTTGCAGGCCTGATCTGGCTGAAGTAGGACTTCTGCTCTGGGTGTGCTACTTTGCCCTAGAGCTGAAAGGCACAACGTGCAGGCTTCTTTCCAAAGGGCGAGTTGGGCCCCACAGCATCTTGCTTCCAGCTCTTTGGGAAGCTAAGAAACAACTCGCTCTGCACAGTGCTCTTACAGCCTACCGGGAACATGTCTTCCAAAGGCCTGTGAAACGCAGTTTCTTTGCAGGCCTGATCTGGCTGAAGTAGGACTTCTGCTCTGGGTGTGCTACTTTGCCCTAGAGCTGAAAGGCACAACGTGCAGGCTTCTTTCCTAAGGGCGAGTTGGGCCCCACAGCATCTTGCTTCCAGCTCTTTGGGAAGCTAAGAAACAACTCGCTCTGCACAGTGCTCTTACAGCCTACCGGGAACATCTCTTCCAAAGGCCTGTGAAACGCAGTTTCTTTGCAGGCCTGATCTGGCTGAAGTAGGACTTCTGCTCTGGGCGTGCTACTTTGCCCTAGAACTGAAAGGCACAACGTGCAGGCTTCTTTCCAAAGGGCGAGTTGGGCCCCACAGCATCTTGCTTCCAGCTCTTTGGGAAGCTAAGAAACAACTCGCTCTGCACAGTGCTCTTACAGCCTACCGGGAACATCTCTTCCAAAGGCCTGTGAAACGCAGTTTCTTTGCAGGCCTGATCTGGCTGAAGTAGGACTTCTGCTCTGGGTGTGCTACTTTGCCCTAGAGCTGAAAGGCACAACGTGCAGGCTTCTTTCCAAAGGGCGAGTTGGGCCCCACAGCATCTTGCTTCCAGCTCTTTGGGAAGCTAAGAAACAACTCGCTCTGCACAGTGCTCTTACAGCCTACCGGGAACATGTCTTGCAAAGGCCTGTGAAACGCAGTTTCTTTTCAGGCCTGATCTGGCTGAAGTAGGACTTCTGCTCTGGGTGTGCTACTTTGCCCTAGAGCTGAAAGGCACAACGTGCAGGCTTCTTTCCAAAGGGCGAGTTGGGCCCCACAGCATCTTGCTTCCAGCTCTTTGGGAAGCTAAGAAACAACTCGCTCTGCACAGTGCTCTTACAGCCTACCGGGAACATGTCTTCCAAAGGCCTGTGAAACGCAGTTTCTTTGCAGGCCTGATCTGGCTCAAGTAGGACTTCTGCTCTGGGTGTGCTACTTTGCCCTAGAGCTGAAAGGCACAACGTGCAGGCTTCTTTCCAAAGGGCGAGTTGGCCCCCACAGCATCTTGCTTCCAGCTCTTTGGGAAGCTAAGAAACAACTCGCTCTGCACAGTGCTCTTACAGCCTACCGGGAACATGTCTTCCAAAGGCCTGTGAAACGCAGTTCCTTTGCAGGCCTAATCTGGCTGAAGTAGGACTTCTGCTCTGGGTGTGCCACATTTCCCTAGAGCTGAAAGGCACAACGTGCAGCCTTCTTTCCAAAGGGCGAGTTGGGCCCCACAGCATCTTGCTTCCAGCTCTTTGGGAAGCTAAGAAACAACTCGCTCTGCACAGTGCTCTTACAGCCTACCGGGAACATCTCTTCCAAAGGCCAGTGAAACGCAGTTTCTTTGCAGGCCTGATCTGGCTGAAGTAGGACTTCTGCTCTGGGTGTGCTACTTTGCCCTAGAGCTGAAAGGCACAACGTGCAGGCTTCTTTCCAAAGGGCGAATTGGGCCCCACAGCATCTTGCTTCCAGCTCTTTGGGAAGCTAAGAAACAACTCGCTCTGCACAGTGCTCTTACAGCCTACGGGGAGCATCTCTTCCAAAGGCCTGTGAAACGCAGTTTCTTTGCAGGCCTGATCTGGCTGAAGTAGGACTTCTGCTCTGGGTGTGCTACTTTGCCCTAGAGCTGAAAGGCACAACGTGCAGGCTTCTTTCCAAAGGGCGAGTTGGGCCCCACAGCATCTTGCTTCCAGCTCTTTGGGAAGCTAAGAAACAACTCGCTCTGCACACTGCTCTTACAGCCTAGTGGGAACATCTCTTCCAAAGCCATGTGAAACGCAGTTTCTTTGCAGGCCTGATCTGGCTGAAGTAGGACTTCTGCTCTGGGTGTGCTACTTTGCCCTAGAGCTGAAAGGCACAACGTGCAGGCTTCTTTCCAAAGGGCGAGTTGGGCCCCACAGCATCTTGCTTCCAGCTCTTTGGGAAGCTAAGAAACAACTCGCTCTGCACAGTGCTCTTACAGCCTACCGGGAACATCTCTTCCAAAGGCCTGTGAAACGCAGTTTCTTTGCAGGCCTGATCTGGCTGAAGTAGGACTTCTGCTCTGGGTGTGCTACTTTGCCCTAGAGCTGAAAGGCACAACGTGCAGGCTTCTTTCCAAAGGGCGAGTTGGGCCCCACAGCATCTTGCTTCCAGCTCTTTGGGAAGCTAAGAAACAACTCGCTCTGCACAGTGCTCTTACAGCCTACCGGGAACATCTCTTCCAAAGGCCTGTGAAACGCAGTTTCTTTGCAGGCCTGATCTGGCTGAAGTAGGACTTCTGCTCTGGGTGTGCTACTTTGCCCTAGAGCTGAAAGGCACAACGTGCAGGCATCTTTCCAAAGGGCGAGTTGGGCCCCAAAGCATCTTGCTTCCAGCTCTTTGGGAAGCTAAGAAACAACTCGCTCTGCACAGTGCTCTTACAGCCTACCGGGAACATGTCTTGCAAAGGCCTGTGAAACGCACTTTCTTTGCAGGCCTGATCTGGCTGAAGTAGGACTTCTGCTCTGGGTGTGCTACTTTGCCCTAGAGCTGAAAGGCACAACGTGCAGGCTTCTTTCCAAAGGGCGAGTTGGGCCCCACAGCATCTTGCTTCCAGCTCTTTGGGAAGCTAAGAAACAACTCGCTCTGCACAGTGCTCTTACAGCCTACCGGGAACATCTTTTCCAAAGGCCAGTGAAACGCAGTTTCTTTGCATGCCTGATCTGGCTGAAGTAGGACTTCTGCTCTGGGTGTGCTACTTTGCCCTAGAGCTGAAAGGCACAACGTGCAGGCTTATTTCCAAAGGGCGAGTTGGGCCCCACAGCATCTTGCTTCCAGCTCTTTGGGAAGCTAAGAAACAACTCGCTCTGCACAGTGCTCTTACAGCCTACCGGGAACATCTCTTCCAAAGGCCAGTGAAACGCAGTTTCTTTGCAGGCCTGATCTGGCTGAAGTAGGACTTCTGCTCTGGGTGTGCTACTTTGCCCTAGAGCTGAAAGGCACAACGTGCAGGCTTCTTTCCAAAGGGCGAGTTGGGCCCCACAGCATCTTGCTTCCAGCTCTTTGGGAAGCTAAGAAACAACTCGCTCTGCACAGTGCTCTTACAGCCTACGGGGAGCATCTCTTCCAAAGGCCTGTGAAACGCAGTTTCTTTGCAGGCCTGATCTGGCTGAAGTAGGACTTCTGCTCTGGGTGTGCTACTTTGCCCTAGAGCTGAAAGGCACAACGTGCAGGCTTCTTTCCAAAGGGCGAGTTGGGCCCCACAGCATCTTGCTTCCAGCTCTTTGGGAAGCTAAGAAACAACTCGCTCTGCACAGTGCTCTTACAGCCTACCGGGAACATGTCTTCCAAAGGCCTGTGAAACGCAGTTTCTTTGCAGGCCTGATCTGGCTGAAGTAGGACTTCTGCTCTGGGTGTGCTACTTTGCCCTAGAGCTGAAAGGCACAACGTGCAGGCTTCTTTCCTAAGGGCGAGTTGGGCCCCACAGCATCTTGCTTCCAGCTCTTTGGGAAGCTAAGAAACAACTCGCTCTGCACAGTGCTCTTACAGCCTACCGGGAACATCTCTTCCAAAGGCCTGTGAAACGCAGTTTCTTTGCAGGCCTGATCTGGCTGAAGTAGGACTTCTGCTCTGGGTGTGCTACTTTGCCCTAGAGCTGAAAGGCACAACGTGCAGGCTTCTTTCGAAAGGGTGAGTTGGGCCCCACAGCATCTTGCTTCCATCTCTTTGGGAAGCTAAGAAACAACTCGCTCTGCACAGTGCTCTTACAGCCTACTGGGAACATCTCTTCCAAAGGCCTGTGAAACGCAGTTTCTTTGCAGGCCTGATCTGGCTGAAGTAGGACTTCTGCTCTGGGTGTGCTACTTTGCCCTAGAGCTGAAAGGCACAACGTGCAGGCTTCTTTCCAAAGGGCGAGTTGGGCCCCAAAGCATCTTGCTTCCAGCTCTTTAGGAAGCTAAGAAACAACTCGCTCTGCACAGTGCTCTTACAGCCTACCGGGAACATGTCTTCCAAAGGCCTGTGAAGCGCAGTTTCTTTGCAGGCCTGATCTGGCTGAAGTAGGACTTCTGCTCTGGGTGTGCTACTTTGCCCTAGAGCTGAAAGGCACAACGTGCAGGCTTCTTTCCAAAGGGCGAGTTGGGCCCCACAGCATCTTGCTTCCAGCTCTTTGGGAAGCTAAGAAACAACTCGCTCTGCACAGTGCTCTTACAGCCTAGTGGGAACATCTCTTCCAAAGGCCTGTGAAACGCAGTTTCTTTGCAGGCCTGATCTGGCTGAAGTAGGACTTCTGCTCTGGGTGTGCTACTTTGCCCTAGAGCTGAAAGGCACAACGTGCAGGCTTCTTTCCAAAGGGCGAGTTGGGCCCCACAGCATCTTGCTTCCAGCTCTTTGGGAAGCTAAGAAACAACTCGCTCTGCACAGTGCTCTTACAGCCTACCGGGAACATCTTTTCCAAAGGCCAGTGAAACGCAGTTTCTTTGCAGGCCTGATCTGGCTGAAGTAGGACTTCTGCTCTGGGTGTGCTACTTTGCCCTAGAGCTGAAAGGCCACAACGTGCAGGCTTCTTTCCAAAGGGCGAGTTGGGCCCCACAGCATCTTGCTTCCAGCTCTTTGGGAGGCTAAGAAACAACTCGCTCTGCACAGTGCTCTTACAGCCTACTGGGAACATGTCTTGCAAAGGCCTGTGAAACGCAGTTTCTTTGCAGGCCTGATCTGGTTGAAGTAGGACTTCTGCTCTGGGTGTGCTACTTTGCCCTAGAACTGAAAGGCACAACGTGCAGGCTTCTTTCCAAAGGGCGAGTTGGGCCCCACAGCATCTTGCTTCCAGCTCTTTGGGAAGCTAAGAAACAACTCGCTCTGCACAGTGCTCTTACAGCCTACCGGGAACATGTCTTCCAAAGGCCTGTGAAATGCAGTTCTTTGCAGGCCTGATCTGGCTGAAGTAGGACTTCTGCTCTGGGTGTGCTACTTTGCCCTAGAGCTGAAAGGCACAACGTGCAGGCTTCTTTCCAAAGGGCGAGTTGGGCCCCACAGCATCTTGCTTCCAGCTCTTTGGGAAGCTAAGAAACAACTCGCTCTGCACAGTGCTCTTACAGCCTACCGGGAACATCTCTTCCAAAGGCCTGTGAAACGCAGTTTCTTTGCAGGCCTGATCTGGCTGAAGTAGGACTTCTGCTCTGGGTGTGCTACTTTGCCCTAGAGCTGAAAGGCACAACGTGCAGGCTTCTTTCCAAAGGGCGAGTTGGGCCCCACAGCATCTTGCTTCCAGCTCTTTGGGAAGCTAAGAAACAACTCGCTCTGCACAGTGCTCTTACAGCCTACCGGGAACATGTCTTCCAAAGGCCTGTGAAACGCAGTTTCTTTGCAGGCCTGATCTGGCTGAACTAGGACTTCTGCTCTGGGTGTGCTACTTTGCCCTAGAGCTGAAAGGCACAACGTGCAGGCTTCTTTCCAAAGGGCGAGTTGGGCCCCACAGCATCTTGCTTCCAGCTCTTTGGGAAGCTAAGAAACAACTCGCTCTGCACAGTGCTCTTACAGCCTACCGGGAACATGTCTTCCAAAGGCCTGTGAAACGCAGTTCCTTTGCAGGCCTGATCTGGCTGAAGTAGGACTTCTGCTCTGGGTGTGCTACTTTGCCCTAGAGCTGAAAGGCACAACGTGCAGGCTTCTTTCCAAAGGGCGAGTTGGGCCCCACAGCATCTTGCTTCCAGCTCTTTGGGAAGCTAAGAAACAACTCGCTCTGCACAGTGCTCTTACAGCCTACCGGGAACATGTCTTGCAAAGGCCTGTGAAACGCAGTTTCTTTGCAGGCCTGATCTGGCTGAAGTAGGACTTCTGCTCTGGGTGTGCTACTTTGCCCTAGAGCTGAAAGGCACAACGTGCAGTCTTCTTTCCAAAGGGCGAGTTGGGCCGCACAGCATCTTGCTTCCAGCTCTTTGGGAAGCTAAGAAACAACTCGCTCTGCACAGTGCTCTTACAGCCTACCGGGAACATGTCTTGCAAAGGCCTGTGAAACGCAGTTTCTTTGCAGGCCTGATCTGGCTGAAGTAGGACTTCTGCTCTGGGTGTGCTACTTTGCCCTAGAGCTGAAAGGCACAACGTGCAGGCTTCTTTCCAAAGGGCGAGTTGGGCCCGACAGCATCTTGCTTCCAGCTCTTTGGGAAGCTAAGAAACAACTCGCTCTGCACAGTGCTCTTACAGCCTACCGGGAACATGTCTTCCAAAGGCCTGTGAAACGCAGTTTCTTTGCAGGCCTGATCTGGCTGAAGTAGGACTTCTGCTCTGGGTGTGCTACTTTGCCCTAGAGCTGAAAGGCACAACGTGCAGGCTTCTTTCCAAAGGGCGAGTTGGGCCCCACAGCATCTTGCTTCCAGCTCTTTGGGAAGCTAAGAAACAACTCGCTCTGCACAGTGCTCTTACAGCCTACCGGGAACATGTCTTCCAAAGGCCTGTGAAACGCAGTTTCTTTGCAGGCCTGATCTGGTTGAAGTAGGACTTCTGCTCTGGGTGTGCTACTTTGCCCTAGAGCTGAAAGGCACAACGTGCAGGCTTCTTTCCTAAGGGCGAGTTGGGCCCCACAGCATCTTGCTTCCAGCTCTTTGGGAAGCTAAGAAACAACTCGCTCTGCACAGTGCTCTTACAGCCTACCGGGAACATCTCTTCCAAAGGCCTGTGAAACGCAGTTTCTTTGCAGGCCTGATCTGGCTGAAGTAGGACTTCTGCTCTGGGTGTGCTACTTTGCCCTAGAGCTGAAAGGCACAACGTGCAGGCTTCTTTCCAAAGGGCGAGTTGGGCCCCACAGCATCTTGCTTCCAGCTCTTTGGGAAGCTAAGAAACAACTCGCTCTGCACAGTGCTCTTACAGCCTACTGGGAACATCTCTTCCAAAGGCCTGTGAAACGCAGTTTCTTTGCAGGCCTGATCTGGCTGAAGTAGGACTTCTGCTCTGGGTGTGCTACTTTGCCCTAGAGCTGAAAGGCACAACGTGCAGGCTTCTTTCCAAAGGGCGAGTTGGGCCCCACAGCATCTTGCTTCCAGCTCTTTGGGAAGCTAAGAAACAACTCGCTCTGCACAGTGCTCTTACAGCCTACGGGGAGCATCTCTTCCAAAGGCCTGTGAAACGCAGTTCCTTTGCAGGCCTGATCTGGCTGAAGTAGGACTTCTGCTCTGGGTGTGCTACTTTGCCCTAGAGCTGAAAGGCACAACGTGCAGGCTTCTTTCCAAAGGGCGAGTTGGGCCCCACAGCATCTTGCTTCCAGCTCTTTGGGAAGCTAAGAAACAACTCGCTCTGCACAGTGCTCTTACAGCCTACCGGGAACATGTCTTGCAAAGGCCTGTGAAACGCAGTTTCTTTGCAGGCCTGATCTGGCTGAAGTAGGACTTCTGCTCTGGGTGTGCTACTTTGCCCTAGAGCTGAAAGGCACAACGTGCAGTCTTCTTTCCAAAGGGCGAGTTGGGCCCCACAGCATCTTGCTTCCAGCTCTTTGGGAAGCTAAGAAACAACTCGCTCTGCACAGTGCTCTTACAGCCTACCGGGAACATGTCTTCCAAAGGCCTGTGAAACGCAGTTCCTTTGCAGGCCTGATCTGGCTGAAGTAGGACTTCTGCTCTGGGTGTGCTACTTTGCCCTAGAGCTGAAAGGCACAACGTGCAGGCTTCTTTCCAAAGGGCGAGTTGGGCCCCACAGCATCTTGCTTCCAGCTCTTTGGGAAGCTAAGAAACAACTCGCTCTGCACACTGCTCTTACAGCCTAGTGGGAACATCTCTTCCAAAGGCCTGTGAAACGCAGTTTCTTTGCAGGCCTGATCTGGCTGAAGTAGGACTTCTGCTCTGGGTGTGCTACTTTGCCCTAGAGCTGAAAGGCACAACGTGCAGGCTTCTTTCCAAAGGGCGAGTTGGGCCCCACAGCATCTTGCTTCCAGCTCTTTGGGAAGCTAAGAAACAACTCGCTCTGCACAGTGCTCTTACAGCCTACCGGGAACATGTCTTGCAAAGGCCTGTGAAACGCAGTTTCTTTGCAGGCCTGATCTGGCTGAAGTAGGACTTCTGCTCTGGGTGTGCTACTTTGCCCTAGAGCTGAAAGGCACAACGTGCAGGCTTCTTTCCAAAGGGCGAGTTGGGCCCCACAGCATCTTGCTTCCAGCTCTTTGGGAAGCTAAGAAACAACTCGCTCTGCACAGTGCTCTTACAGCCTACCGGGAACATCTCTTCCAAAGGCCTGTGAAACGCAGTTTCTTTGCAGGCCTGATCTGGCTGAAGTAGGACTTCTGCTCTGGGTGTGCTACTTTGCCCTAGAGCTGAAAGGCACAACGTGCAGGCTTCTTTCCAAAGGTCGAGTTGGGCCCCACAGCATCTTGCTTCCAGCTCTTTGGGAAGCTAAGAAACAACTCGCTCTGCACAGTGCTCTTACAGCCTACCGGGAACATGTCTTCCAAAGGCCTGTGAAACGCAGTTTCTTTGCAGGCCTGATCTGGCTGAAGTAGGACTTCTGCTCTGGGTGTGCTACTTTGCCCTAGAGCTGAAAGGCACAACGTGCAGGCTTCTTTCCTAAGGGCGAGTTGGGCCCCACAGCATCTTGCTTCCAGCTCTTTGGGAAGCTAAGAAACAACTCGCTCTGCACAGTGCTCTTACAGCCTACCGGGAACATCTCTTCCAAAGGCCTGTGAAACGCAGTTTCTTTGCAGGCCTGATCTGGCTGAAGTAGGACTTCTGCTCTGGGTGTGCTACTTTGCCCTAGAGCTGAAAGGCACAACGTGCAGGCTTCTTTCCAAAGGGCGAGTTGGGCCCCACAGCATCTTGCTTCCAGCTCTTTGGGAAGCTAAGAAACAACTCGCTCTGCACAGTGCTCTTACAGCCTACTGGGAACATCTCTTCCAAAGGCCTGTGAAACGCAGTTTCTTTGCAGGCCTGATCTGGCTGAAGTAGGACTTCTGCTCTGGGTGTGCTACTTTGCCCTAGAGCTGAAAGGCACAACGTGCAGGCTTCTTTCCAAAGGGCGAGTTGGGCCACACAGCATCTTGCTTCCAGCTCTTTGGGAAGCTAAGAAACAACTCGCTCTGCACAGTGCTCTTACAGCCTACGGGGAGCATCTCTTCCAAAGGCCTGTGAAACGCAGTTCCTTTGCAGGCCTGATCTGGCTGAAGTAGGACTTCTGCTCTGGGTGTGCTACTTTGCCCTAGAGCTGAAAGGCACAACGTGCAGGCTTCTTTCCAAAGGGCGAGTTGGGCCCCACAGCATCTTGCTTCCAGCTCTTTGGGAAGCTAAGAAACAACTCGCTCTGCACAGTGCTCTTACAGCCTACCGGGAACATGTCTTCCAAAGGCCTGTGAAACGCAGTTTCTTTGCAGGCCTGATCTGGCTGAAGTAGGACTTCTGCTCTGGGTGTGCTACTTTGCCCTAGAGCTGAAAGGCACAACGTGCAGGCTTCTTTCCTAAGGGCGAGTTGGGCCCCACAGCATCTTGCTTCCAGCTCTTTGGGAAGCTAAGAAACAACTCGCTCTGCACAGTGCTCTTACAGCCTACCGGGAACATCTCTTCCAAAGGCCTGTGAAACGCAGTTTCTTTGCAGGCCTGATCTGGCTGAAGTAGGACTTCTGCTCTGGGCGTGCTACTTTGCCCTAGAGCTGAAAGGCACAACGTGCAGGCTTCTTTCCAAAGGGCGAGTTGGGCCCCACAGCATCTTGCTTCCAGCTCTTTGGGAAGCTAAGAAACAACTCGCTCTGCACAGTGCTCTTACAGCCTACTGGGAACATCTCTTCCAAAGGCCTGTGAAACGCAGTTTCTTTGCAGGCCTGATCTGGCTGAAGTAGGACTTCTGCTCTGGGTGTGCTACTTTGCCCTAGAGCTGAAAGGCACAACGTGCAGGCTTCTTTCCAAAGGGCGAGTTGGGCCCCACAGCATCTTGCTTCCAGCTCTTTGGGAAGCTAAGAAACAACTCGCTCTGCACAGTGCTCTTACAGCCTAGTGGGACCATCTCTTCCAAAGGCCTGTGAAACGCAGTTTCTTTGCAGGCCTAATCTGGCTGAAGTAGGACTTCTGCTCTGGGTGTGCTACTTTGCCCTAGAGCTGAAAGGCACAACGTGCAGGCTTCTTTCCAAAGGGCGAGTTGGGCCCCACAGCATCTTGCTTCCAGCTCTTTGGGAAGCTAAGAAACAACTCGCTCTGCACAGTGCTCTTACAGCCTACCGGGAACATCTCTTCCAAAGGCCTGTGAAACGCAGTTTCTTTGCAGGCCTGATCTGGCTGAAGTAGGACTTCTGCTCTGGGTGTGCTACTTTGCCCTAGAGCTGAAAGGCACAACGTGCAGGCTTCTTTCCAAAGGGCGAGTTGGGCCCGACAGCATCTTGCTTCCAGCTCTTTGGGAAGCTAAGAAACAACTCGCTCTGCACAGTGCTCTTACAGCCTAGTGGGAACATCTCTTCCAAAGGCCTGTGAAACGCAGTTTCTTTGCAGGCCTGATCTGGCTGAAGTAGGACTTCTGCTCTGGGTGTGCTACTTTGCCCTAGAGCTGAAAGGCACAACGTGCAGGCTTCTTTCCAAAGGGCGAGTTGGGCCCCACAGCATCTTGCTTCCAGCTCTTTGGGAAGCTAAGAAACAACTCGCTCTGCACAGTGCTCTTACAGCCTACCGGGAACATCTTTTCCAAAGGCCAGTGAAACGCAGTTTCTTTGCAGGCCTGATCTGGCTGAAGTAGGACTTCTGCTCTGGGTGCGCTACTTTGCCCTAGAGCTGAAAGGCACAACGTGCAGGCTTCTTTCCAAAGGGCGAGTTGGGCCCCACAGCATCTTGCTTCCAGCTCTTTGGGAAGCTAAGAAACAACTCGCTCTGCACAGTGCTCTTACAGCCTACCGGGAACATGTCTTCCAAAGGCCTGTGAAACGCAGTTCCTTTGCAGGCCTGATCTGGCTGAAGTAGGACTTCTGCTCTGGGTGTGCTACTTTGCCCTAGAGCTGAAAGGCACAACGTGCAGGCTTCTTTCCAAAGGGCGAGTTGGGCCCCACAGCATCTTGCTTCCAGCTCTTTGGGAAGCTAAGAAACAACTCGCTCTGCACACTGCTCTTACAGCGTAGTGGGAACATCTCTTCCAAAGGCCTGTGAAACGCAGTTTCTTTGCAGGCCTGATCTGGCTGAAGTAGGACTTCTGCTCTGGGTGTGCTACTTTGCCCTAGAGCTGAAAGGCACAACGTGCAGGCTTCTTTCCAAAGGGCCAGTTGGGCCCCACAGCATCTTGCTTCCAGCTCTTTGGAAAGCTAAGAAACAACTCGCTCTGCACAGTGCTCTTACAGCCTACCGGGAACATGTCTTCCAAAGGCCTGTGAAACGCAGTTCCTTTGCAGGCCTGATCTGGCTGAAGTAGGACTTCTGCTCTGGGTGTGCTACTTTGCCCTAGAGCTGAAAGGCACAACGTGCAGGCTTCTTTCCAAAGGGCGAGTTGGGCCCCACAGCATCTTGCTTCCAGCTCTTTGGGAAGCTAAGAAACAACTCGCTCTGCACACTGCTCTTACAGCCTAGTGGGAACATCTCTTCCAAAGGCCTGTGAAACGCAGTTTCTTTGCAGGCCTGATCTGGCTGAAGTAGGACTTCTGCTCTGGGTGTGCTACTTTGCCCTAGAGCTGAAAGGCACAACGTGCAGGCTTCTTTCCAAAGGGCGAGTTGGGCCCCACAGCATCTTGCTTCCAGCTCTTTGGGAAGCTAAGAAACAACTCGCTCTGCACAGTGCTCTTACAGCCTACCGGGAACATGTCTTGCAAAGGCCTGTGAAACGCAGTTTCTTTGCAGGCCTGATCTGGCTGAAGTAGGACTTCTGCTCTGGGTGTGCTACTTTGCCCTAGAGCTGAAAGGCACAACGTGCAGGCTTCTTTCCAAAGGGCGAGTTGGGCCCCACAGCATCTTGCTTCCAGCTCTTTGGGAAGCTAAGAAACAACTCGCTCTGCACAGTGCTCTTACAGCCTACCGGGAACATGTCTTCCAAAGGCCTGTGAAACGCAGTTTCTTTGCAGGCCTGATCTGGCTGAAGTAGGACTTCTGCTCTGGGTGTGCTACTTTGCCCTAGAGCTGAAAGGCACAACGTGCAGGCTTCTTTCCAAAGGTCGAGTTGGGCCCCACAGCATCTTGCTTCCAGCTCTTTGGGAAGCTAAGAAACAACTCGCTCTGCACAGTGCTCTTACAGCCTACCGGGAACATGTCTTCCAAAGGCCTGTGAAACGCAGTTTCTTTGCAGGCCTGATCTGGCTGAAGTAGGACTTCTGCTCTGGGTGTGCTACTTTGCCCTAGAGCTGAAAGGCACAACGTGCAGGCTTCTTTCCTAAGGGCGAGTTGGGCCCCACAGCATCTTGCTTCCAGCTCTTTGGGAAGCTAAGAAACAACTCGCTCTGCACAGTGCTCTTACAGCCTACCGGGAACATCTCTTCCAAAGGCCTGTGAAACGCAGTTTCTTTGCAGGCCTGATCTGGCTGAAGTAGGACTTCTGCTCTGGGTGTGCTACTTTGCCCTAGAGCTGAAAGGCACAACGTGCAGGCTTCTTTCCAAAGGGCGAGTTGGGCCCCACAGCATCTTGCTTCCAGCTCTTTGGGAAGCTAAGAAACAACTCGCTCTGCACAGTGCTCTTACAGCCTACGGGGAGCATCTCTTCCAAAGGCCTGTGAAACGCAGTTTCTTTGCAGGCCTGATCTGGCTGAAGTAGGACTTCTGCTCTGGGTGTGCTACTTTGCCCTAGAGCTGAAAGGCACAACGTGCAGGCTTCTTTCCAAAGGGCGAGTTGGGCCCCACAGCATCTTGCTTCCAGCTCTTTGGGAAGCTAAGAAACAACTCGCTCTGCACAGTGCTCTTACAGCCTACCGGGAACATGTCTTGCAAAGGCCTGTGAAACGCAGTTTCTTTGCAGGCCTGATCTGGCTGAAGTAGGACTTCTGCTCTGGGTGTGCTACTTTGCCCTAGAGCTGAAAGGCACAACGTGCAGTCTTCTTTCCAAAGGGCGAGTTGGGCCCCACAGCATCTTGCTTCCAGCTCTTTGGGAAGCTAAGAAACAACTCGCTCTGCACAGTGCTCTTACAGCCTACCGGGAACATGTCTTCCAAAGGCCTGTGAAACGCAGTTCCTTTGCAGGCCTGATCTGGCTGAAGTAGGACTTCTGCTCTGGGTGTGCTACTTTGCCCTAGAGCTGAAAGGCACAACGTGCAGGCTTCTTTCCAAAGGGCGAGTTGGGCCCCACAGCATCTTGCTTCCAGCTCTTTGGGAAGCTAAGAAACAACTCGCTCTGCACACTGCTCTTACAGCCTAGTGGGAACATCTCTTCCAAAGGCCTGTGAAACGCAGTTTCTTTGCAGGCCTGATCTGGCTGAAGTAGGACTTCTGCTCTGGGTGTGCTACTTTGCCCTAGAGCTGAAAGGCACAACGTGCAGGCTTCTTTCCAAAGGGCGAGTTGGGCCCCACAGCATCTTGCTTCCAGCTCTTTGGGAAGCTAAGAAACAACTCGCTCTGCACAGTGCTCTTACAGCCTACCGGGAACATGTCTTGCAAAGGCCTGTGAAACGCAGTTTCTTTGCAGGCCTGATCTGGCTGAAGTAGGACTTCTGCTCTGGGTGTGCTACTTTGCCCTAGAGCTGAAAGGCACAACGTGCAGGCTTCTTTCCAAAGGGCGAGTTGGGCCCCACAGCATCTTGCTTCCAGCTCTTTGGGAAGCTAAGAAACAACTCGCTCTGCACAGTGCTCTTACAGCCTACCGGGAACATCTCTTCCAAAGGCCTGTGAAACGCAGTTTCTTTGCAGGCCTGATCTGGCTGAAGTAGGACTTCTGCTCTGGGTGTGCTACTTTGCCCTAGAGCTGAAAGGCACAACGTGCAGGCTTCTTTCCAAAGGGCGAGTTGGGCCCCACAGCATCTTGCTTCCAGCTCTTTGGGAAGCTAAGAAACAACTCGCTCTGCACAGTGCTCTTACAGCCTACTGGGAACATCTCTTCCAAAGGCCTGTGAAACGCAGTTTCTTTGCAGGCCTGATCTGGCTGAAGTAGGACTTCTGCTCTGGGTGTGCTACTTTGCCCTAGAGCTGAAAGGCACAACGTGCAGGCTTCTTTCCAAAGGGCGAGTTGGGCCCCACAGCATCTTGCTTCCAGCTCTTTGGGAAGCTAAGAAACAACTCGCTCTGCACAGTGCTCTTACAGCCTACGGGGAGCATCTCTTCCAAAGGCCTGTGAAACGCAGTTCCTTTGCAGGCCTGATCTGGCTGAAGTAGGACTTCTGCTCTGGGTGTGCTACTTTGCCCTAGAGCTGAAAGGCACAACGTGCAGGCTTCTTTCCAAAGGGCGAGTTGGGCCCCACAGCATCTTGCTTCCAGCTCTTTGGGAAGCTAAGAAACAACTCGCTCTGCACAGTGCTCTTACAGCCTACCGGGAACATGTCTTCCAAAGGCCTGTGAAACGCAGTTTCTTTGCAGGCCTGATCTGGCTGAAGTAGGACTTCTGCTCTGGGTGTGCTACTTTGCCCTAGAGCTGAAAGGCACAACGTGCAGGCTTCTTTCCTAAGGGCGAGTTGGGCCCCACAGCATCTTGCTTCCAGCTCTTTGGGAAGCTAAGAAACAACTCGCTCTGCACAGTGCTCTTACAGCCTACCGGGAACATGTCTTCCAAAGGCCTGTGAAACGCAGTTTCTTTGCAGGCCTGATCTGGCTGAAGTAGGACTTCTGCTCTGGGTGTGCTACTTTGCCCTAGAGCTGAAAGGCACAACGTGCAGGCTTCTTTCCAAAGGGCGAGTTGGGCCCCACAGCATCTTGCTTCCAGCTCTTTGTGAAGCTAAGAAACAACTCGCTCTGCACAGTGCTCTTACAGCCTACCGGGAACATGTCTTGCAAAGGCCTGTGAAACGCACTTTCTTTGCAGGCCTGATCTGGCTGAAGTAGGACTTCTGCTCTGGGTGTGCTACTTTGCCCTAGAGCTGAAAGGCACAACGTGCAGGCTT
This sequence comes from Equus caballus, assembly GCF_041296265.1. Lineage (NCBI taxonomy): Eukaryota > Metazoa > Chordata > Mammalia > Perissodactyla > Equidae > Equus > Equus caballus. The sequence continues at coordinate 27,874,434 of NC_091687.1, forward strand.
CTTTCCAAAGGGCGAGTTGGGCCCCACAGCATCTTGCTTCCAGCTCTTTGGGAAGCTAAGAAACAACTCGCTCTGCACAGTGCTCTTACAGCCTACCGGGAACATCTTTTCCAAAGGCCAGTGAAACGCAGTTTCTTTGCATGCCTGATCTGGCTGAAGTAGGACTTCTGCTCTGGGTGTGCTACTTTGCCCTAGAGCTGAAAGGCACAACGTGCAGGCTTATTTCCAAAGGGCGAGTTGGGCCCCACAGCATCTTGCTTCCAGCTCTTTGGGAAGCTAAGAAAGAACTCGCTCTGCACAGTGCTCTTACAGCCTACCGGGAACATCTCTTCCAAAGGCCAGTGAAACGCAGTTTCTTTGCAGGCCTGATCTGGCTGAAGTAGGACTTCTGCTCTGGGTGTGCTACTTTGACCTAGAGCTGAAAGGCACAACGTGCAGGCTTCTTTCCAAAGGGCGAGTTGGGCCCCACAGCATCTTGCTTCCAGCTCTTTGGGAAGCTAAGAAACAACTCGCTCTGCACAGTGCTCTTACAGCCTACGGGGAGCATCTCTTCCAAAGGCCTGTGAAACGCAGTTTCTTTGCAGGCCTGATCTGGCTGAAGTAGGACTTCTGCTCTGGGTGTGCTACTTTGCCCTAGAGCTGAAAGGCACAACGTGCAGGCTTCTTTCCAAAGGGCGAGTTGGGCCCCACAGCATCTTGCTTCCAGCTCTTTGGGAAGCTAAGAAACAACTCGCTCTGCACAGTGCTCTTACAGCCTACCGGGAACATCTCTTCCAAAGGCCTGTGAAACGCAGTTTCTTTGCAGGCCTGATATGGCTGAAGTAGGACTTCTGCTCTGGGTGTGCTACTTTGCCCTAGAGCTGAAAGGCACAACGTGCAGGCTTCTTTCCTAAGGGCGAGTTGGGCCCCACAGCATCTTGCTTCCAGCTCTTTGGGAAGCTAAGAAACAACTCGCTCTGCACAGTGCTCTTACAGCCTACCGGGAACATGTCTTGCAAAGGCCTGTGAAACGCAGTTTCTTTGCAGGCCTGATCTGGCTGAAGTAGGACTTCTGCTCTGGGTGTGCTACTTTGCCCTAGAGCTGAAAGGCACAACGTGCAGGCTTCTTTCCAAAGGGCGAGTTGGGCCCCACAGCATCTTGCTTCCATCTCTTTGGGAAGCTAAGAAACAACTCGCTCTGCACAGTGCTCTTACAGCCTACTGGGAACATCTCTTCCAAAGGACTGTGAAACACAGTTTCTTTGCAGGACTGATCTGGCTGAAGTAGGACTTCTGCTCTGGGTGTGCTACTTTGCCCTAGAGCTGAAAGGCACAACGTGCAGGCTTCTTTCCAAAGGGCGAGTTGGGCCCCACAGCATCTTGCTTCCAGCTCTTTAGGAAGCTAAGAAACAACTCGCTCTGCACAGTGCTCTTACAGCCTACCGGGAACATGTCTTCCAAAGGCCTGTGAAGCGCAGTTTCTTTGCAGGCCTGATCTGGCTGAAGTAGGACTTCTGCTCTGGGTGTGCTACTTTGCCCTAGAGCTGAAAGGCACAACGTGCAGGCTTCTTTCCAAAGGGCGAGTTGGGCCCCACAGCATCTTGCTTCCAGCTCTTTGGGAAGCTAAGAAACAACTCGCTCTGCACAGTGCTCTTACAGCCTACCGGGAACATCTCTTCCAAAGGCCTGTGAAACGCAGTTTCTTTGCAGGCCTGATCTGGCTGAAGTAGGACTTCTGCTCTGGGTGTGCTACTTTGCCCTAGAGCTGAAAGGTACAACGTGCAGGCTTCTTTCCAAAGGGCGAGTTGGGCCCGACAGCATCTTGCTTCCAGCTCTTTGGGAAGCTAAGAAACAACTCGCTCTGCACAGTGATCTTACAGCCTAGTGGGAACATCTCTTCCAAAGGCCTGTGAAACGCAGTTTCTTTGCAGGCCTGATCTGGCTGAAGTAGGACTTCTGCTCTGGGTGTGCTACTTTGCCCTAGAGCTGAAAGGCACAACGTGCAGGCTTCTTTCCAAAGGGTGAGTTGGGCCCCACAGCATCTTGCTTCCAGCTCTTTGGGAAGCTAAGAAACAACTCGCTCTGCACAGTGCTCTTACAGCCTACCGGGAACATCTTTTCCAAAGGCCAGTGAAACGCAGTTTCTTTGCAGGCCTGATCTGGCTGAAGTAGGACTTCTGCTCTGGGTGTGCTACTTTGCCCTAGAGCTGAAAGGCACAACGTGCAGGCTTCTTTCCAAAGGGCGAGTTGGGCCCCACAGCATCTTGCTTCCAGCTCTTTGGGAAGCTAAGAAACAACTCGCTCTGCACAGTGCTCTTACAGCCTACCGGGAACATGTCTTGCAAAGGCCTGTGAAACGCAGTTTCTTTGCAGGCCTGATCTGGCTGAAGTAGGACTTCTGCTCTGGGTGTGCTACTTTGCCCTAGAGCTGAAAGGCACAACGTGCAGGCTTCTTTCCAAAGGGCGAGTTGGGCCCCACAGCATCTTGCTTCCAGCTCTTTGGGAAGCTAAGAAACAACTCGCTCTGCACAGTGCTCTTACAGCCTACCGGGAACATGTCTTCCAAAGGCCTGTGAAACGCAGTTTCTTTGCAGGCCTGATCTGGCTGAAGTAGGACTTCTGCTCTGGGTGTGCTACTTTGCCCTAGAGCTGAAAGGCACAACGTGCAGGCTTCTTTCCAAAGGGCGAGTTGGGCCCCACAGCATCTTGCTTCCAGCTCTTTGGGAAGCTAAGAAACAACTCGCTCTGCACAGTGCTCTTACAGCCTACCGGGAACATGTCTTCCAAAGGCCTGTGAAACGCAGTTTCTTTGCAGGCCTGATCTGGCTGAAGTAGGACTTCTGCTCTGGGTGTGCTACTTTGCCCTAGAGCTGAAAGGCACAACGTGCAGGCTTCTTTCCTAAGGGCGAGTTGGGCCCCACAGCATCTTGCTTCCAGCTCTTTGGGAAGCTAAGAAACAACTCGCTCTGCACAGTGCTCTTACAGCCTACCGGGAACATCTCTTCCAAAGGCCTGTGAAACGCAGTTTCTTTGCAGGCCTGATCTGGCTGAAGTAGGACTTCTGCTCTGGGTGTGCTACTTTGCCCTAGAGCTGAAAGGCACAACGTGCAGGCTTCTTTCCAAAAGGCGAGTTGGGCCCCACAGCATCTTGCTTCCAGCTCTTTGGGAAGCTAAGAAACAACTCGCTCTGCACAGTGCTCTTACAGCCTACTGGGAACATCTCTTCCAAAGGCCTGTGAAACGCAGTTTCTTTGCAGGCCTGATCTGGCTGAAGTAGGACTTCTGCTCTGGGTGTGCTACTTTGCCCTAGAGCTGAAAGGCACAACGTGCAGGCTTCTTTCCAAAGGGCGAGTTGGGCCCCACAGCATCTTGCTTCCAGCTCTTTGGGAAGCTAAGAAACAACTCGCTCTGCACAGTGCTCTTACAGCCTACGGGGAGCATCTCTTCCAAAGGCCTGTGAAACGCAGTTCCTTTGCAGGCCTGATCTGGCTGAAGTAGGACTTCTGCTCTGGGTGTGCTACTTTGCCCTAGAGCTGAAAGGCACAACGTGCAGGCTTCTTTCCAAAGGGCGAGTTGGGCCCCACAGCATCTTGCTTCCAGCTCTTTGGGAAGCTAAGAAACAACTCGCTCTGCACAGTGCTCTTACAGCCTACCGGGAACATGTCTTCCAAAGGCCTGTGAAACGCAGTTTCTTTGCAGGCCTGATCTGGCTGAAGTAGGACTTCTGCTCTGGGTGTGCTACTTTGCCCTAGAGCTGAAAGGCACAACGTGCAGGCTTCTTTCCTAAGGGCGAGTTGGGCCCCACAGCATCTTGCTTCCAGCTCTTTGGGAAGCTAAGAAACAACTCGCTCTGCACAGTGCTCTTACAGCCTACCGGGAACATCTCTTCCAAAGGCCTGTGAAACGCAGTTTCTTTGCAGGCCTGATCTGGCTGAAGTAGGACTTCTGCTCTGGGTGTGCTACTTTGCCCTAGAGCTGAAAGGCACAACGTGCAGGCTTCTTTCCAAAGGGCGAGTTGGGCCCCACAGCATCTTGCTTCCAGCTCTTTGGGAAGCTAAGAAACAACTCGCTCTGCACAGTGCTCTTACAGCCTACCGGGAACATCTCTTCCAAAGGCCTGTGAAACGCAGTTTCTTTGCAGGCCTGATATGGCTGAAGTAGGACTTCTGCTCTGGGTGTGCTACTTTGCCCTAGAGCTGAAAGGCACAACGTGCAGGCTTCTTTCCTAAGGGCGAGTTGGGCCCCACAGCATCTTGCTTCCAGCTCTTTGGGAAGCTAAGAAACAACTCGCTCTGCACAGTGCTCTTACAGCCTACCGGGAACATGTCTTGCAAAGGCCTGTGAAACGCAGTTTCTTTGCAGGCCTGATCTGGCTGAAGTAGGACTTCTGCTCTGGGTGTGCTACTTTGCCCTAGAGCTGAAAGGCACAACGTGCAGGCTTCTTTCCAAAGGGCGAGTTGGGCCCCACAGCATCTTGCTTCCATCTCTTTGGGAAGCTAAGAAACAACTCGCTCTGCACAGTGCTCTTACAGCCTACTGGGAACATCTCTTCCAAAGGCCTGTGAAACACAGTTTCTTTGCAGGCCTGATCTGGCTGAAGTAGGACTTCTGCTCTGGGTGTGCTACTTTGCCCTAGAGCTGAAAGGCACAACGTGCAGGCTTCTTTCCAAAGGGCGAGTTGGGCCCCACAGCATCTTGCTTCCAGCTCTTTAGGAAGCTAAGAAACAACTCGCTCTGCACAGTGCTCTTACAGCCTACCGGGAACATGTCTTCCAAAGGCCTGTGAAGCGCAGTTTCTTTGCAGGCCTGATCTGGCTGAAGTAGGACTTCTGCTCTGGGTGTGCTACTTTGCCCTAGAGCTGAAAGGCACAACGTGCAGGCTTCTTTCCAAAGGGCGAGTTGGGCCCCACAGCATCTTGCTTCCAGCTCTTTGGGAAGCTAAGAAACAACTCGCTCTGCACAGTGCTCTTACAGCCTACCGGGAACATCTCTTCCAAAGGCCTGTGAAACGCAGTTTCTTTGCAGGCCTGATCTGGCTGAAGTAGGACTTCTGCTCTGGGTGTGCTACTTTGCCCTAGAGCTGAAAGGTACAACGTGCAGGCTTCTTTCCAAAGGGCGAGTTGGGCCCGACAGCATCTTGCTTCCAGCTCTTTGGGAAGCTAAGAAACAACTCGCTCTGCACAGTGATCTTACAGCCTAGTGGGAACATCTCTTCCAAAGGCCTGTGAAACGCAGTTTCTTTGCAGGCCTGATCTGGCTGAAGTAGGACTTCTGCTCTGGGTGTGCTACTTTGCCCTAGAGCTGAAAGGCACAACGTGCAGGCTTCTTTCCAAAGGGCGAGTTGGGCCCCACAGCATCTTGCTTCCAGCTCTTTGGGAAGCTAAGAAACAACTCGCTCTGCACAGTGCTCTTACAGCCTACCGGGAACATCTTTTCCAAAGGCCAGTGAAACGCAGTTTCTTTGCAGGCCTGATCTGGCTGAAGTAGGACTTCTGCTCTGGGTGTGCTACTTTGCCCTAGAGCTGAAAGGCACAACGTGCAGGCTTCTTTCCAAAGGGCGAGTTGGGCCACACAGCATCTTGCTTCCAGCTCTTTGGGAAGCTAAGAAACAACTCGCTCTGCACAGTGCTCTTACAGCCTACCGGGAACATCTCTTCCAAAGGACTGTGAAACGCAGTTTCTTTGCAGGCCTGATCTGGCTGAAGTAGGACTTCTGCTCTGGGTGTGCTACTTTGCCCTAGAACTGAAGGGCACAACGTGCAGGCTTCTTTCCAAAGGGCGAGTTGGGCCCCACAGCATCTTGCTTCCAGCTCTTTGGGAAGCTAAGAAACAACTCGCTCTGCACAGTGCTCTTACAGCCTACCAGGAACATCTCTTCCAAAGGCCTGTGAAACGCAGTTTCTTTGCAGGCCTGATCTGGCTGAAGTAGGACTTCTGCTCTGGGTGTGCTACTTTGCCCTAGAGCTGAAAGGCACAACCTGCAGGCTTCTTTCCAAAGGGCGAGTTGGGCCCCACAGCATCTTGCTTCCAGCTCTTTGGGAAGCTAAGAAACAACTCGCTCTGCACAGTGCTCTTACAGCCTAGCGGGAACATCTCTTCCAAAGGACTGTGAAACGCAGTTTCTTTGCAGGCCTGATCTGGCTGAAGTAGGACTTCTGCTCTGGGTGTGCTACTTTGCCCTAGAGCTGGAAGGCACAACGTGCAGGCTTCTTTCCAAAGGGCGAGTTGGGCCCCACAGCATCTTGCTTCCAGCTCTTTGGGAAGCTAAGAAACAACTCGCTCTGCACAGTGCTCTTACAGCCTACCGGGAACATGTCTTCCAAAGGCCTGTGAAATGCAGTTCTTTGCAGGCCTGATCTGGCTGAAGTAGGACTTCTGCTCTGGGTGTGCTACTTTGCCCTAGAGCTGAAAGGCACAACGTGCAGGCTTCTTTCCAAAGGGCGAGTTGGGCCCCACAGCATCTTGCTTCCAGCTCTTTGGGAAGCTAAGAAACAACTCGCTCTGCACAGTGCTCTTACAGCCTACCGGGAACATGTCTTCCAAAGGCCTGTGAAACGCAGTTTCTTTGCAGGCCTGATCTGGCTGAAGTAGGACTTCTGCTCTGGGTGTGCTACTTTGCCCTAGAGCTGAAAGGCACAACGTGCAGGCTTCTTTCCAAAGGGCGAGTTGGGCCCCACAGCATCTTGCCTCCAGCTCTTTAGGAAGCTAAGAAACAACTCGCTCTGCACAGTGCTCTTACAGCCTACCGGGAACATGTCTTCCAAAGGCCTGTGAAGAGCAGTTTCTTTGCAGGCCTGATCTGGCTGAAGTAGGACTTCTGCTCTGGGTGTGCTACTTTGCCCTAGAGCTGAAAGGCACAACGTGCAGGCTTCTTTCCAAAGGGCGAGTTGGGCCCCACAGCATCTTGCTTCCAGCTCTTTGTGAAGCTAAGAAACAACTCGCTCTGCACAGTGCTCTTACAGCCTACCGGGAACATCTCTTCGAAAGGCCTGTGAAACGCAGTTTCTTTGCAGGCCTGATCTGGCTGAAGTAGGACTTCTGCTCTGGGTGTGCTACTTTGCCCTAGAGCTGAAAGGCACAACGTGCAGGCTTCTTTCCAAAGGGCGAGTTGGGCCCCACAGCATCTTGCTTCCAGCACTTTGGGAAGCTAAGAAACAACTCGCTCTGCACAGTGCTCTTACAGCCTAGTGGGAACATCTCTTCCAAAGGCCTGTGAAACGCAGTTTCTTTGCAGGCCTGATCTGGCTGAAGTAGGACTTCTGCTCTGGGTGTGCTACTTTGCCCTAGAGCTGAAAGGCACAACGTGCAGGCTTCTTTCCAAAGGGCGAGTTGGGCCCCACAGCATCTTGCTTCCAGCTCTTTGGGAAGCTAAGAAACAACTCGCTCTGCACAGTGCTCTTACAGCCTACCGGGAACATCTTTTCCAAAGGCCAGTGAAACGCAGTTTCTTTGCAGGCCTGATCTGGCTGAAGTAGGACTTCTGCTCTGGGTGTGCTACTTTGCCCTAGAGCTGAAAGGCCACAACGTGCAGGCTTCTTTCCAAAGGGCGAGTTGGGTCCCACAGCATCTTGCTTCCAGCTCTTTGGGAAGCTAAGAAACAACTCGCTCTGCACAGTGCTCTTACAGCCTACCGGGAACATGTCTTGCAAAGGCCTGTGAAACGCAGTTTCTTTGCAGGCCGGATCTGGCTGAAGTAGGACTTCTGCTCTGGGTGTGCTACTTTGCCCTAGAGCTGAAAGGCACAACGTGCAGGCTTCTTTCCAAAGGGCGAGTTGGGCCCCACAGCATCTTGCTTCCAGCTCTTTGGGAAGCTAAGAAACAACTCGCTCTGCACAGTGCTCTTACAGCCTACCGGGAACATGTCTTCCAAAGGCCTGTGAAACGCAGTTCCTTTGCAGGCCTGATCTGGCTGAAGTAGGACTTCTGCTCTGGGTGTGCTACTTTGCCCTAGAGCTGAAAGGCACAACGTGCAGGCTTCTTTCCAAAGGGCGAGTTGGGCCCCACAGCATCTTGCTTCCAGCTCTTTGGGAAGCTAAGAAACAACTCGCTCTGCACACTGCTCTTACAGCCTAGTGGGAACATCTCTTCCAAAGGCCTGTGAAACGCAGTTTCTTTGCAGGCCTGATCTGGCTGAAGTAGGACTTCTGCTCTGGGTGTGCTACTTTGCCCTAGAGCTGAAAGGCACAACGTGCAGGCTTCTTTCCAAAGGGCGAGTTGGGCCCCACAGCATCTTGCTTCCAGCTCTTTGGGAAGCTAAGAAACAACTCGCTCTGCACAGTGCTCTTACAGCCTACCGGGAACATGTCTTGCAAAGGCCTGTGAAACGCAGTTTCTTTGCAGGCCTGATCTGGCTGAAGTAGGACTTCTGCTCTGGGTGTGCTACTTTGCCCTAGAGCTGAAAGGCACAACGTGCAGGCTTCTTTCCAAAGGGCGAGTTGGGCCCCACAGCATCTTGCTTCCAGCTCTTTGGGAAGCTAAGAAACAACTCGCTCTGCACAGTGCTCTTACAGCCTACCGGGAACATGTCTTCCAAAGGCCTGTGAAACGCAGTTTCTTTGCAGGCCTCATCTGGCTGAAGTAGGACTTCTGCTCTGGGTGTGCTACTTTGCCCTAGAGCTGAAAGGCACAACGTGCAGGCTTCTTTCCAAAGGTCGAGTTGGGCCCCACAGCATCTTGCTTCCAGCTCTTTGGGAAGCTAAGAAACAACTCGCTCTGCACAGTGCTCTTACAGCCTACCGGGAACATGTCTTCCAAAGGCCTGTGAAACGCAGTTTCTTTGCAGGCCTGATCTGGCTGAAGTAGGACTTCTGCTCTGGGTGTGCTACTTTGCCCTAGAGCTGAAAGGCACAACGTGCAGGCTTCTTTCCTAAGGGCGAGTTGGGCCCCACAGCATCTTGCTTCCAGCTCTTTGGGAAGCTAAGAAACAACTCGCTCTGCACAGTGCTCTTACAGCCTACCGGGAACATCTCTTCCAAAGGCCTGTGAAACGCAGTTTCTTTGCAGGCCTGATCTGGCTGAAGTAGGACTTCTGCTCTGGGTGTGCTACTTTGCCCTAGAGCTGAAAGGCACAACGTGCAGGCTTCTTTCCAAAGGGCGAGTTGGGCCCCACAGCATCTTGCTTCCAGCTCTTTGGGAAGCTAAGAAACAACTCGCTCTGCACAGTGCTCTTACAGCCTAGTGGGAACATCTCTTCCAAAGGCCTGTGAAACGCAGTTTCTTTGCAGGCCTGATCTGGCTGAAGTAGGACTTCTGCTCTGGGTGTGCTACTTTGCCCTAGAGCTGAAAGGCACAACGTGCAGGCTTCTTTCCAAAGGGCGAGTTGGGCCCCACAGCATCTTGCTTCCAGCTCTTTGGGAAGCTAAGAAACAACTCGCTCTGCACAGTGCTCTTACAGCCTACGGGGAGCATCTCTTCCAAAGGCCTGTGAAACGCAGTTTCTTTGCAGGCCTGATCTGGCTGAAGTAGGACTTCTGCTCTGGGTGTGCTACTTTGCCCTAGAGCTGAAAGGCACAACGTGCAGGCTTCTTTCCAAAGGGCGAGTTGGGCCCCACAGCATCTTGCTTCCAGCTCTTTGGGAAGCTAAGAAACAACTCGCTCTGCACAGTGCTCTTACAGCCTACCGGGAACATGTCTTCCAAAGGCCTGTGAAACGCAGTTTCTTTGCAGGCCTGATGTGGCTGAAGTAGGACTTCTGCTCTGGGTGTGCTACTTTGCCCTAGAGCTGAAAGGCACAACGTGCAGGCTTCTTTCCTAAGGGCGAGTTGGGCCCCACAGCATCTTGCTTCCAGCTCTTTGGGAAGCTAAGAAACAACTCGCTCTGCACAGTGCTCTTACAGCCTACCGGGAACATCTCTTCCAAAGGCCTGTGAAACGCAGTTTCTTTGCAGGCCTGATCTGGCTGAAGTAGGACTTCTGCTCTGGGTGTGCTACTTTGCCCTAGAGCTGAAAGGCACAACGTGCAGGCTTCTTTCCAAAGGGCGAGTTGGGCCCCACAGCATCTTGCTTCCAGCTCTTTGGGAAGCTAAGAAACAACTCGCTCTGCACAGTGCTCTTACAGCCTACCGGGAACATGTCTTCCAAAGGCCTGTGAAACGCAGTTTCTTTGCAGGCCTGATCTGGCTGAAGTAGGACTTCTGCTCTGGGTGTGCTACTTTGCCCTAGAGCTGAAAGGCACAACGTGCAGGCTTCTTTCCAAAGGGCGAGTTGGGCCCCACAGCATCTTGCCTCCAGCTCTTTAGGAAGCTAAGAAACAACTCGCTCTGCACAGTGCTCTTACAGCCTACCGGGAACATGTCTTCCAAAGGCCTGTGAAGAGCAGTTTCTTTGCAGGCCTGATCTGGCTGAAGTAGGACTTCTGCTCTGGGTGTGCTACTTTGCCCTAGAGCTGAAAGGCACAACGTGCAGGCTTCTTTCCAAAGGGCGAGTTGGGCCCCACAGCATCTTGCTTCCAGCTCTTTGTGAAGCTAAGAAACAACTCGCTCTGCACAGTGCTCTTACAGCCTACCGGGAACATCTCTTCGAAAGGCCTGTGAAACGCAGTTTCTTTGCAGGCCTGATCTGGCTGAAGTAGGACTTCTGCTCTGGGTGTGCTACTTTGCCCTAGAGCTGAAAGGCACAACGTGCAGGCTTCTTTCCAAAGGGCGAGTTGGGCCCCACAGCATCTTGCTTCCAGCACTTTGGGAAGCTAAGAAACAACTCGCTCTGCGCAGTGCTCTTACAGCCTAGTGGGAACATCTCTTCCAAAGGCCTGTGAAACGCAGTTTCTTTGCAGGCCTGATCTGGCTGAAGTAGGACTTCTGCTCTGGGTGTGCTACTTTGCCCTAGAGCTGAAAGGCACAACGTGCAGGCTTCTTTCCAAAGGGCGAGTTGGGCCCCACAGCATCTTGCTTCCAGCTCTTTGGGAAGCTAAGAAACAACTCGCTCTGCACAGTGCTCTTACAGCCTACCGGGAACATCTTTTCCAAAGGCCAGTGAAACGCAGTTTCTTTGCAGGCCTGATCTGGCTGAAGTAGGACTTCTGCTCTGGGTGTGCTACTTTGCCCTAGAGCTGAAAGGCCACAACGTGCAGGCTTCTTTCCAAAGGGCGAGTTGGGCCCCACAGCATCTTGCTTCCAGCTCTTTGGGAAGCTAAGAAACAACTCGCTCTGCACAGTGCTCTTACAGCCTACCGGGAACATGTCTTGCAAAGGCCTGTGAAACGCAGTTTCTTTGCAGGCCTGATCTGGCTGAAGTAGGACTTCTGCTCTGGGTGTGCTACTTTGCCCTAGAGCTGAAAGGCACAACGTGCAGTCTTCTTTCCAAAGGGCGAGTTGGGCCCCACAGCATCTTGCTTCCAGCTCTTTGGGAAGCTAAGAAACAACTCGCTCTGCACAGTGCTCTTACAGCCTACCGGGAACATGTCTTCCAAAGGCCTGTGAAACGCAGTTCCTTTGCAGGCCTGATCTGGCTGAAGTAGGACTTCTGCTCTGGGTGTGCTACTTTGCCCTAGAGCTGAAAGGCACAACGTGCAGGCTTCTTTCCAAAGGGCGAGTTGGGCCCCACAGCATCTTGCTTCCAGCTCTTTGGGAAGCTAAGAAACAACTCGCTCTGCACACTGCTCTTACAGCCTAGTGGGAACATCTCTTCCAAAGGCCTGTGAAACGCAGTTTCTTTGCAGGCCTGATCTGGCTGAAGTAGGACTTCTGCTCTGGGTGTGCTACTTTGCCCTAGAGCTGAAAGGCACAACGTGCAGGCTTCTTTCCAAAGGGCGAGTTGGGCCCCACAGCATCTTGCTTCCAGCTCTTTGGGAAGCTAAGAAACAACTCGCTCTGCACAGTGCTCTTACAGCCTACCGGGAACATGTCTTGCAAAGGCCTGTGAAACGCAGTTTCTTTGCAGGCCTGATCTGGCTGAAGTAGGACTTCTGCTCTGGGTGTGCTACTTTGCCCTAGAGCTGAAAGGCACAACGTGCAGGCTTCTTTCCAAAGGGCGAGTTGGGCCCCACAGCATCTTGCTTCCAGCTCTTTGGGAAGCTAAGAAACAACTCGCTCTGCACAGTGCTCTTACAGCCTACCGGGAACATGTCTTCCAAAGGCCTGTGAAACGCAGTTTCTTTGCAGGCCTGATCTGGCTGAAGTAGGACTTCTGCTCTGGGTGTGCTACTTTGCCCTAGAGCTGAAAGGCACAACGTGCAGGCTTCTTTCCAAAGGTCGAGTTGGGCCCCACAGCATCTTGCTTCCAGCTCTTTGGGAAGCTAAGAAACAACTCGCTCTGCACAGTGCTCTTACAGCCTACCGGGAACATGTCTTCCAAAGGCCTGTGAAACGCAGTTTCTTTGCAGGCCTGATCTGGCTGAAGTAGGACTTCTGCTCTGGGTGTGCTACTTTGCCCTAGAGCTGAAAGGCACAACGTGCAGGCTTCTTTCCTAAGGGCGAGTTGGGCCCCACAGCATCTTGCTTCCAGCTCTTTGGGAAGCTAAGAAACAACTCGCTCTGCACAGTGCTCTTACAGCCTACCGGGAACATCTCTTCCAAAGGCCTGTGAAACGCAGTTTCTTTGCAGGCCTGATCTGGCTGAAGTAGGACTTCTGCTCTGGGTGTGCTACTTTGCCCTAGAGCTGAAAGGCACAACGTGCAGGCTTCTTTCCAAAGGGCGAGTTGGGCCCCACAGCATCTTGCTTCCAGCTCTTTGGGAAGCTAAGAAACAACTCGCTCTGCACAGTGCTCTTACAGCCTACTGGGAACATCTCTTCCAAAGGCCTGTGAAACGCAGTTTCTTTGCAGGCCTGATCTGGCTGAAGTAGGACTTCTGCTCTGGGTGTGCTACTTTGCCCTAGAGCTGAAAGGCACAACGTGCAGGCTTCTTTCCAAAGGGCGAGTTGGGCCCCACAGCATCTTGCTTCCAGCTCTTTGGGAAGCTAAGAAACAACTCGCTCTGCACAGTGCTCTTACAGCCTACGGGGAGCATCTCTTCCAAAGGCCTGTGAAACGCAGTTTCTTTGCAGGCCTGATCTGGCTGAAGTAGGACTTCTGCTCTGGGTGTGCTACTTTGCCCTAGAGCTGAAAGGCACAACGTGCAGGCTTCTTTCCAAAGGGCGAGTTGGGCCCCACAGCATCTTGCTTCCAGCTCTTTGGGAAGCTAAGAAACAACTCGCTCTGCACAGTGCTCTTACAGCCTACCGGGAACATGTCTTCCAAAGGCCTGTGAAACGCAGTTTCTTTGCAGGCCTGATGTGGCTGAAGTAGGACTTCTGCTCTGGGTGTGCTACTTTGCCCTAGAGCTGAAAGGCACAACGTGCAGGCTTCTTTCCTAAGGGCGAGTTGGGCCCCACAGCATCTTGCTTCCAGCTCTTTGGGAAGCTAAGAAACAACTCGCTCTGCACAGTGCTCTTACAGCCTACCGGGAACATCTCTTCCAAAGGCCTGTGAAACGCAGTTTCTTTGCAGGCCTGATCTGGCTGAAGTAGGACTTCTGCTCTGGGTGTGCTACTTTGCCCTAGAGCTGAAAGGCACAACGTGCAGGCTTCTTTCCAAAGGGCGAGTTGGGCCCCACAGCATCTTGCTTCCAGCTCTTTGGGAAGCTAAGAAACAACTCGCTCTGCACAGTGCTCTTACAGCCTACCGGGAACATGTCTTGCAAAGGCCTGTGAAACGCAGTTTCTTTGCAGGCCTGATCTGGCTGAAGTAGGACTTCTGCTCTGGGTGTGCTACTTTGCCCTAGAGCTGAAAGGCACAACGTGCAGGCTTCTTTCCAAAGGGCGAGTTGGGCCCCACAGCATCTTGCTTCCAGCTCTTTGGGAAGCTAAGAAACAACTCGCTCTGCACAGTGCTCTTACAGCCTACCGGGAACATGTCTTCCAAAGGCCTGTGAAACGCAGTTTCTTTGCAGGCCTGATCTGGCTCAAGTAGGACTTCTGCTCTGGGTGTGCTACTTTGTCCTAGAGCTGAAAGGCACAACGTGCAGGCTTCTTTCCAAAGGGCGAGTTGGGCCCCACAGCATCTTGCTTCCAGCTCTTTGGGAAGCTAAGAAACAACTCGCTCTGCACAGTGCTCTTACAGCCTACCGGGAACATGTCTTCCAAAGGCCTGTGAAACGCAGTTCCTTTGCAGGCCTGATCTGGCTGAAGTAGGACTTCTGCTCTGGGTGTGCTACATTTCCCTAGAGCTGAAAGGCACAACGTGCAGTTTTCTTTCCCAAGGGCGAGTTGGGCCCCACAGCATCTTGCTTCCAGCTCTTTGGGAAGCTAAGAAACAACTCGCTCTGCACAGTGCTCTTACAGCCTACCGGGAACATCTCTTCCAAAGGCCAGTGAAACGCAGTTTCTTTGCAGGCCTGATCTGGCTGAAGTAGGACTTCTGCTCTGGGTGTGCTACTTTGCCCTAGAGCTGAAAGGCACAACGTGCAGGCTTCTTTCCAAAGGGCGAGTTGGGCCCCACAGCATCTTGCTTCCAGCTCTTTGGGAAGCTAAGAAACAACTCGCTCTGCACAGTGCTCTTACAGCCTACGGGGAGCATCTCTTCCAAAGGCCTGTGAAACGCAGTTTCTTTGCAGGCCTGATCTGGCTGAAGTAGGACTTCTGCTCTGGGTGTGCTACTTTGCCCTAGAGCTGAAAGGCACAACGTGCAGGCTTCTTTCCAAAGGGCGAGTTGGGCCCCACAGCATCTTGCTTCCAGCTCTTTGGGAAGCTAAGAAACAACTCGCTCTGCACAGTGCTCTTACAGCCTAGTGGGAACATCTCTTCCAAAGGCCTGTGAAACGCAGTTTCTTTGCAGGCCTGATCTGGCTGAAGTAGGACTTCTGCTCTGGGTGTGCTACTTTGCCCTAGAGCTGAAAGGCACAACGTGCAGGCTTCTTTCCAAAGGGCGAGTTGGGCCCCACAGCATCTTGCTTCCAGCTCTTTGGGAAGCTAAGAAACAACTCGCTCTGCACAGTGCTCTTACAGCCTACCGGGAACATCTTTTCCAAAGGCCAGTGAAACGCAGTTTCTTTGCAGGCCTGATCTGGCTGAAGTAGGACTTCTGCTCTGGGTGTGCTACTTTGCCCTAGAGCTGAAAGGCACAACGTGCAGGCTTCTTTCCAAAGGGCGAGTTGGGCCCCACAGCATCTTGCTTCCAGCTCTTTGGGAAGCTAAGAAACAACTCGCTCTGCACAGTGCTCTTACAGCCTACCGGGAACATGTCTTCCAAAGGCCTGTGAAACGCAGTTCCTTTGCAGGCCTGATCTGGCTGAAGTAGGACTTCTTCTCTGAGTGTGCTACTTTGCCCTAGAGCTGAAAGGCACAACGTGCAGGCTTCTTTCCAAAGGGCGAGTTGGGCCCCACAGCATCTTGCTTCCAGCTCTTTGGGAAGCTAAGAAACAACTCGCTCTGCACACTGCTCTTACAGCGTAGTCGGAACATCTCTTCCAAAGGCCTGTGAAACGCAGTTTCTTTGCAGGCCTGATCTGGCTGAAGTAGGACTTCTGCTCTGGGTGTGCTACTTTGCCCTAGAGCTGAAAGGCACAACATGCAGGCTTCTTTCCAAAGGGCGAGTTGGGCCCCACAGCATCTTGCTTCCAGCTCTTTGGGAAGCTAAGAAACAACTCGCTCTGCACAGTGCTCTTACAGCCTACCGGGAATATGTCTTCCAAAGGCCTGTGAAACGCAGTTTCTTTGCAGGCCTGATCTGGCTGAAGTAGGACTTCTGCTCTGGGTGTGCTACTTTGCCCTAGAGCTGAAAGGCACAACGTGCAGGCTTCTTTCCAAAGGGCGAGTTGGGCCCCACAGCATGTTGCTTCCAGCTCTTTGGGAAGCTAAGAAACAACTCGCTCTGCACAGTGCTCTTACAGCCTACCGGGAACATCTCTTCCAAAGGCCTGTGAAACGCAGTTTCTTTGCAGGCCTGATCTGGCTGAAGTAGGACTTCTGCTCTGGGTGTGCTACTTTGCCCTAGAGCTGAAAGGCACAACGTGCAGGCTTCTTTCCAAAGGGCGAGTTGGGCCCCAAAGCATCTTGCTTCCAGCTCTTTGGGAAGCTAAGAAACAACTCGCTCTGCACAGTGCTCTTACAGCCTACCGGGAACATGTCTTGCAAAGGCCTGTGAAACGCACTTTCTTTGCAGGCCTGATCTGGCTGAAGTAGGACTTCTGCTCTGGGTGTGCTACTTTGCCCTAGAGCTGAAAGGCACAACGTGCAGGCTTCTTTCCAAAGGGCGAGTTGGGCCCCACAGCATCTTGCTTCCAGCTCTTTGGGAAGCTAAGAAACAACTCGCTCTGCACAGTGCTCTTACAGCCTACCGGGAACATCTTTTCCAAAGGCCAGTGAAACGCAGTTTCTTTGCATGCCTGATCTGGCTGAAGTAGGACTTCTGCTCTGGGTGTGCTACTTTGCCCTAGAGCTGAAAGGCACAACGTGCAGGCTTATTTCCAAAGGGCGAGTTGGGCCCCACAGCATCTTGCTTCCAGCTCTTTGGGAAGCTAAGAAACAACTCGCTCTGCACAGTGCTCTTACAGCCTACCGGGAACATCTCTTCCAAAGGCCAGTGAAACGCAGTTTCTTTGCAGGCCTGATCTGGCTGAAGTAGGACTTCTGCTCTGGGTGTGCTACTTTGCCCTAGAGCTGAAAGGCACAACGTGCAGGCTTCTTTCCAAAGGGCGAGTTGGGCCCCACAGCATCTTGCTTCCAGCTCTTTGGGAAGCTAAGAAACAACTCGCTCTGCACAGTGCTCTTACAGCCTACGGGGAGCATCTCTTCCAAAGGCCTGTGAAACGCAGTTTCTTTGCAGGCCTGATCTGGCTGAAGTAGGACTTCTGCTCTGGGTGTGCTACTTTGCCCTAGAGCTGAAAGGCACAACGTGCAGGCTTCTTTCCAAAGGGCGAGTTGGGCCCCACAGCATCTTGCTTCCAGCTCTTTGGGAAGCTAAGAAACAACTCGCTCTGCACAGTGCTCTTACAGCCTACCGGGAACATGTCTTCCAAAGGCCTGTGAAACGCAGTTTCTTTGCAGGCCTGATCTGGCTGAAGTAGGACTTCTGCTCTGGGTGTGCTACTTTGCCCTAGAGCTGAAAGGCACAACGTGCAGGCTTCTTTCCTAAGGGCGAGTTGGGCCCCACAGCATCTTGCTTCCAGCTCTTTGGGAAGCTAAGAAACAACTCGCTCTGCACAGTGCTCTTACAGCCTACCGGGAACATCTCTTCCAAAGGCCTGTGAAACGCAGTTTCTTTGCAGGCCTGATCTGGCTGAAGTAGGACTTCTGCTCTGGGTGTGCTACTTTGCCCTAGAGCTGGAAGGCACAACGTGCAGGCTTCTTTCCAAAGGGCGAGTTGGGCCCCACAGCATCTTGCTTCCAGCTCTTTGGGAAGCTAAGAAACAACTCGCTCTGCACAGTGCTCTTACAGCCTACCGGGAACATGTCTTCCAAAGGCCTGTGAAACGCAGTTTCTTTGCAGGCCTGATCTGGCTGAAGTAGGACTTCTGCTCTGGGTGTGCTACTTTGCCCTAGAGCTGAAAGGCACAACGTGCAGGCTTCTTTCCAAAGGGCGAGTTGGGCCCCACAGCATCTTGCTTCCAGCTCTTTGGGAAGCTAAGAAACAACTCGCTCTGCACAGTGCTCTTACAGCCTACCGGGAACATGTCTTCCAAAGGCCTGTGAAACGCAGTTCCTTTGCAGGCCTGATCTGGCTGAAGTAGGACTTCTGCTCTGGGTGTGCTACTTTGCCCTAGAGCTGAAAGGCACAACGTGCAGGCTTCTTTCCAAAGGGCGAGTTGGGCCCCACAGCATCTTGCTTCCAGCTCTTTGGGAAGCTAAGAAACAACTCGCTCTGCACAGTGCTCTTACAGCCTACCGGGAACATGTCTTGCAAAGGCCTGTGAAACGCAGTTTCTTTGCAGGCCTGATCTGGCTGAAGTAGGACTTCTGCTCTGGGTGTGCTA
The DNA here is from genome assembly GCF_041296265.1 of Equus caballus. Taxonomy (NCBI): domain Eukaryota; kingdom Metazoa; phylum Chordata; class Mammalia; order Perissodactyla; family Equidae; genus Equus; species Equus caballus. Next base: position 27,892,299 of record NC_091687.1, read on the forward strand.
CTTTGCCCTAGAGCTGAAAGGCACAACGTGCAGTCTTCTTTCCAAAGGGCGAGTTGGGCCCCACAGCATCTTGCTTCCAGCTCTTTGGGAAGCTAAGAAACAACTCGCTCTGCACAGTGCTCTTACAGCCTACCGGGAACATGTCTTCCAAAGGCCTGTGAAACGCAGTTCCTTTGCAGGCCTGATCTGGCTGAAGTAGGACTTCTGCTCTGGGTGTGCTACTTTGCCCTAGAGCTGAAAGGCACAACGTGCAGGCTTCTTTCCAAAGGGCGAGTTGGGCCCCACAGCATCTTGCTTCCAGCTCTTTGGGAAGCTAAGAAACAACTCGCTCTGCACACTGCTCTTACAGCCTAGTGGGAACATCTCTTCCAAAGGCCTGTGAAACGCAGTTTCTTTGCAGGCCTGATCTGGCTGAAGTAGGACTTCTGCTCTGGGTGTGCTACTTTGCCCTAGAGCTGAAAGGCACAACGTGCAGGCTTCTTTCCAAAGGGCGAGTTGGGCCCCACAGCATCTTGCTTCCAGCTCTTTGGGAAGCTAAGAAACAACTCGCTCTGCACAGTGCTCTTACAGCCTACCGGGAACATGTCTTCCAAAGGCCTGTGAAACGCAGTTTCTTTGCAGGCCTGATCTGGCTGAAGTAGGACTTCTGCTCTGGGTGTGCTACTTTGCCCTAGAGCTGAAAGGCACAACGTGCAGGCTTCTTTCCAAAGGGCGAGTTGGGCCCCACAGCATCTTGCTTCCAGCTCTTTGGGAAGCTAAGAAACAACTCGCTCTGCACAGTGCTCTTACAGCCTACCGGGAACATGTCTTCCAAAGGCCTGTGAAACGCAGTTTCTTTGCAGGCCTGATCTGGCTGAAGTAGGACTTCTGCTCTGGGTGTGCTACTTTGCCCTAGAGCTGAAAGGCACAACGTGCAGGCTTCTTTCCAAAGGTCGAGTTGGGCCCCACAGCATCTTGCTTCCAGCTCTTTGGGAAGCTAAGAAACAACTCGCTCTGCACAGTGCTCTTACAGCCTACCGGGAACATGTCTTCCAAAGGCCTGTGAAACGCAGTTTCTTTGCAGGCCTGATCTGGCTGAAGTAGGACTTCTGCTCTGGGTGTGCTACTTTGCCCTAGAGCTGAAAGGCACAACGTGCAGGCTTCTTTCCTAAGGGCGAGTTGGGCCCCACAGCATCTTGCTTCCAGCTCTTTGGGAAGCTAAGAAACAACTCGCTCTGCACAGTGCTCTTACAGTCTACCGGGAACATCTCTTCCAAAGGCCTGTGAAACGCAGTTTCTTTGCAGGCCTGATCTGGCTGAAGTAGGACTTCTGCTCTGGGTGTGCTACTTTGCCCTAGAGCTGAAAGGCACAACGTGCAGGCTTCTTTCCAAAGGGCGAGTTGGGCCCCACAGCATCTTGCTTCCAGCTCTTTGGGAAGCTAAGAAACAACTCGCTCTGCACAGTGCTCTTACAGCCTACCGGGAACATGTCTTCCAAAGGCCTGTGAAACGCAGTTTCTTTGCAGGCCTGATCTGGCTGAAGTAGGACTTCTGCTCTGGGTGTGCTACTTTGCCCTAGAGCTGAAAGGCACAACGTGCAGGCTTCTTTCCAAAGGGCGAGTTGGGCCCCACAGCATCTTGCTTCCAGCTCTTTGGGAAGCTAAGAAACAACTCGCTCTGCACAGTGCTCTTACAGCCTACGGGGAGCATCTCTTCCAAAGGCCTGTGAAACGCAGTTCCTTTGCAGGCCTGATCTGGCTGAAGTAGGACTTCTGCTCTGGGTGTGCTACTTTGCCCTAGAGCTGAAAGGCACAACGTGCAGGCTTCTTTCCAAAGGGCGAGTTGGGCCCCACAGCATCTTGCTTCCAGCTCTTTGGGAAGCTAAGAAACAACTCGCTCTGCACAGTGCTCTTACAGCCTACCGGGAACATGTCTTGCAAAGGCCTGTGAAACGCAGTTTCTTTGCAGGCCTGATCTGGCTGAAGTAGGACTTCTGCTCTGGGTGTGCTACTTTGCCCTAGAGCTGAAAGGCACAACGTGCAGTCTTCTTTCCAAAGGGCGAGTTGGGCCCCACAGCATCTTGCTTCCAGCTCTTTGGGAAGCTAAGAAACAACTCGCTCTGCACAGTGCTCTTACAGCCTACCGGGAACATGTCTTCCAAAGGCCTGTGAAACGCAGTTCCTTTGCAGGCCTGATCTGGCTGAAGTAGGACTTCTGCTCTGGGTGTGCTACTTTGCCCTAGAGCTGAAAGGCACAACGTGCAGGCTTCTTTCCAAAGGGCGAGTTGGGCCCCACAGCATCTTGCTTCCAGCTCTTTGGGAAGCTAAGAAACAACTCGCTCTGCACACTGCTCTTACAGCCTAGTGGGAACATCTCTTCCAAAGGCCTGTGAAACGCAGTTTCTTTGCAGGCCTGATCTGGCTGAAGTAGGACTTCTGCTCTGGGTGTGCTACTTTGCCCTAGAGCTGAAAGGCACAACGTGCAGGCTTCTTTCCAAAGGGCGAGTTGGGCCCCACAGCATCTTGCTTCCAGCTCTTTGGGAAGCTAAGAAACAACTCGCTCTGCACAGTGCTCTTACAGCCTACCGGGAACATGTCTTGCAAAGGCCTGTGAAACGCAGTTTCTTTGCAATCCTGATCTGGCTGAAGTAGGACTTCTGCTCTGGGTGTGCTACTTTGCCCTAGAGCTGAAAGGCACAACGTGCAGGCTTCTTTCCAAAGGGCGAGTTGGGCCCCACAGCATCTTGCTTCCAGCTCTTTGGGAAGCTAAGAAACAACTCGCTCTGCACAGTGCTCTTACAGCCTACCGGGAACATGTCTTCCAAAGGCCTGTGAAACGCAGTTTCTTTGCAGGCCTGATCTGGCTGAAGTAGGACTTCTGCTCTGGGTGTGCTACTTTGCCCTAGAGCTGAAAGGCACAACGTGCAGGCTTCTTTCCAAAGGTCGAGTTGGGCCCCACAGCATCTTGCTTCCAGCTCTTTGGGAAGCTAAGAAACAACTCGCTCTGCACAGTGCTCTTACAGCCTACCGGGAACATGTCTTCCAAAGGCCTGTGAAACGCAGTTTCTTTGCAGGCCTGATCTGGCTGAAGTAGGACTTCTGCTCTGGGTGTGCTACTTTGCCCTAGAGCTGAAAGGCACAACGTGCAGGCTTCTTTCCTAAGGGCGAGTTGGGCCCCACAGCATCTTGCTTCCAGCTCTTTGGGAAGCTAAGAAACAACTCGCTCTGCACAGTGCTCTTACAGCCTACCGGGAACATCTCTTCCAAAGGCCTGTGAAACGCAGTTTCTTTGCAGGCCTGATCTGGCTGAAGTAGGACTTCTGCTCTGGGTGTGCTACTTTGCCCTAGAGCTGAAAGGCACAACGTGCAGGCTTCTTTCCAAAGGGCGAGTTGGGCCCCACAGCATCTTGCTTCCAGCTCTTTGGGAAGCTAAGAAACAACTCGCTCTGCACAGTGCTCTTACAGCCTACTGGGAACATCTCTTCCAAAGGCCTGTGAAACGCAGTTTCTTTGCAGGCCTGATCTGGCTGAAGTAGGACTTCTGCTCTGGGTGTGCTACTTTGCCCTAGAGCTGAAAGGCACAACGTGCAGGCTTCTTTCCAAAGGGCGAGTTGGGCCCCACAGCATCTTGCTTCCAGCTCTTTGGGAAGCTAAGAAACAACTCGCTCTGCACAGTGCTCTTACAGCCTACGGGGAGCATCTCTTCCAAAGGCCTGTGAAACGCAGTTTCTTTGCAGGCCTGATCTGGCTGAAGTAGGACTTCTGCTCTGGGTGTGCTACTTTGCCCTAGAGCTGAAAGGCACAACGTGCAGGCTTCTTTCCAAAGGGCGAGTTGGGCCCCACAGCATCTTGCTTCCAGCTCTTTGGGAAGCTAAGAAACAACTCGCTCTGCACAGTGCTCTTACAGCCTACCGGGAACATGTCTTCCAAAGGCCTGTGAAACGCAGTTTCTTTGCAGGCCTGATCTGGCTGAAGTAGGACTTCTGCTCTGGGTGTGCTACTTTGCCCTAGAGCTGAAAGGCACAACGTGCAGGCTTCTTTCCTAAGGGCGAGTTGGGCCCCACAGCATCTTGCTTCCAGCTCTTTGGGAAGCTAAGAAACAACTCGCTCTGCACAGTGCTCTTACAGCCTACCGGGAACATCTCTTCCAAAGGCCTGTGAAACGCAGTTTCTTTGCAGGCCTGATCTGGCTGAAGTAGGACTTCTGCTCTGGGTGTGCTACTTTGCCCTAGAGCTGAAAGGCACAACGTGCAGGCTTCTTTCCAAAGGGCGAGTTGGGCCCCACAGCATCTTGCTTCCAGCTCTTTGGGAAGCTAAGAAACAACTCGCTCTGCACAGTGCTCTTACAGCCTACTGGGAACATCTCTTCCAAAGGCCTGTGAAACGCAGTTTCTTTGCAGGCCTGATCTGGCTGAAGTAGGACTTCTGCTCTGGGTGTGCTACTTTGCCCTAGAGCTGAAAGGCACAACGTGCAGGCTTCTTTCCAAAGGGCGAGTTGGGCCCCACAGCATCTTGCTTCCAGCTATTTAGGAAGCTAAGAAACAACTCGCTCTGCACAGTGCTCTTACAGCCTACCGGGAACATGTCTTCCAAAGGCCTGTGAAGCGCAGTTTCTTTGCAGGCCTGATCTGGCTGAAGTAGGACTTCTGCTCTGGGTGTGCTACTTTGCCCTAGAGCTGAAAGGCACAACGTGCAGGCTTCTTTCCAAAGGGCGAGTTGGGCCCCACAGCATCTTGCTTCCAGCTCTTTGGGAAGCTAAGAAACAACTCGCTCTGCACAGTGCTCTTACAGCCTACCGGGAACATCTCTTCCAAAGGCCTGTGAAACGCAGTTTCTTTGCAGGCCTGATCTGGCTGAAGTAGGACTTCTGCTCTGGGTGTGCTACTTTGCCCTAGAGCTGAAAGGCACAACGTGCAGGCTTCTTTCCAAAGGGCGAGTTGGGCCCGACAGCATCTTGCTTCCAGCTCTTTGGGAAGCTAAGAAACAACTCGCTCTGCACAGTGCTCTTACAGCCTAGTGGGAACATCTCTTCCAAAGGCCTGTGAAACGCAGTTTCTTTGCAGGCCTGATCTGGCTGAAGTAGGACTTTTGCTCTGGGTGTGCTACTTTGCCCTAGAGCTGAAAGGCACAACGTGCAGGCTTCTTTCCAAAGGGCGAGTTGGGCCCCACAGCATCTTGCTTCCAGCTCTTTGGGAAGCTCAGAAACAACTCGCTCTGCACAGTGCTCTTACAGCCTACCGGGAACATCTTTTCCAAAGGCCAGTGAAACGCAGTTTCTTTGCAGGCCTGATCTGGCTGAAGTAGGACTTCTGCTCTGGGTGTGCTACTTTGCCCTAGAGCTGAAAGGCACAACGTGCAGGCTTCTTTCCAAAGGGCGAGTTGGGCCCCACAGCATCTTGCTTCCAGCTCTTTGGGAAGCTAAGAAACAACTCGCTCTGCACAGTGCTCTTACAGCCTACTGGGAACATGTCTTCCAAAGGCCTGTGAAACGCAGTTCCTTTGCAGGCCTGATCTGGCTGAAGTAGGACTTCTGCTCTGGGTGTGCTACTTTGCCCTAGAGCTGAAAGGCACAACGTGCAGGCTTCTTTCCAAAGGGCGAGTTGGGCCCCACAGCATCTTGCTTCCAGCTCTTTGGGAAGCTAAGAAACAACTCGCTCTGCACACTGCTCTTACAGCGTAGTGGGAACATCTCTTCCAAAGGCCTGTGAAACGCAGTTTCTTTGCAGGCCTGATCTGGCTGAAGTAGGACTTCTGCTCTGGGTGTGCTACTTTGCCCTAGAGCTGAAAGGCACAACGTGCAGGCTTCTTTCCAAAGGGCGAGTTGGGCCCCACAGCATCTTGCTTCCAGCTCTTTGGGAAGCTAAGAAACAACTCGCTCTGCACAGTGCTCTTACAGCCTACCGGGAACATGTCTTCCAAAGGCCTGTGAAACGCAGTTTCTTTGCAGGCCTGATCTGGCTGAAGTAGGACTTCTGCTCTGGGTGTGCTACTTTGCCCTAGAGCTGAAAGGCACAACGTGCAGGCTTCTTTCCAAAGGGCGAGTTGGGCCCCACAGCATCTTGCTTCCAGCTCTTTGGGAAGCTAAGAAACAACTCGCTCTGCACAGTGCTCTTACAGCCTACCGGGAACATGTCTTCCAAAGGCCTGTGAAACGCAGTTTCTTTGCAGGCCTGATCTGGCTGAAGTAGGACTTCTGCTCTGGGTGTGCTACTTTGCCCTAGAGCTGAAAGGCACAACGTGCAGGCTTCTTTCCAAAGGGCGAGTTGAACCCCACAGCATCTTGCTTCCAGCTCTTTGTGAAGCTAAGAAACAACTCGCTCTGCACAGTGCTCTTACAGCCTACCGGGAACATGTCTTGCAAAGGCCTGTGAAACGCACTTTCTTTGCAGGCCTGATCTGGCTGAAGTAGGACTTCTGCTCTGGGTGTGCTACTTTGCCCTAGAGCTGAAAGGCACAACGTGCAGGCTTCTTTCCAAAGGGCGAGTTGGGCCCCACAGCATCTTGCTTCCAGCTCTTTGGGAAGCTAAGAAACAACTCGCTCTGCACAGTGCTCTTACAGCCTACCGGGAACATCTTTTCCAAAGGCCAGTGAAACGCAGTTTCTTTGCATGCCTGATCTGGCTGAAGTAGGACTTCTACTCTGGGTGTGCTACTTTGCCCTAGAGCTGAAAGGCACAACGTGCAGGCTTATTTCCAAAGGGCGAGTTGGGCCCCACAGCATCTTGCTTCCAGCTCTTTGGGAAGCTAAGAAACAACTCGCTCTGCACAGTGCTCTTACAGCCTACCGGGAACATCTCTTCCAAAGGCCAGTGAAACGCAGTTTCTTTGCAGGCCTGATCTGGCTGAAGTAGGACTTCTGCTCTGGGTGTGCTACTTTGCCCTAGAGCTGAAAGGCACAACGTGCAGGCTTCTTTCCAAAGGGCGAGTTGGGCCCCACAGCATCTTGCTTCCAGCTCTTTGGGAAGCTAAGAAACAACTCGCTCTGCACAGTGCTCTTACAGCCTACGGGGAGCATCTCTTCCAAAGGCCTGTGAAACGCAGTTTCTTTGCAGGCCTGATCTGGCTGAAGTAGGACTTCTGCTCTGGGTGTGCTACTTTGCCCTAGAGCTGAAAGGCACAACGTGCAGGCTTCTTTCCAAAGGGCGAGTTGGGCCCCACAGCATCTTGCTTCCAGCTCTTTGGGAAGCTAAGAAACAACTCGCTCTGCACAGTGCTCTTACAGCCTACCGGGAACATGTCTTCCAAAGGCCTGTGAAACGCAGTTTCTTTGCAGGCCTGATATGGCTGAAGTAGGACTTCTGCTCTGGGTGTGCTACTTTGCCCTAGAGCTGAAAGGCACAACGTGCAGGCTTCTTTCCTAAGGGCGAGTTGGGCCCCACAGCATCTTGCTTCCAGCTCTTTGGGAAGCTAAGAAACAACTCGCTCTGCACAGTGCTCTTACAGCCTACCGGGAACATGTCTTGCAAAGGCCTGTGAAACGCAGTTTCTTTGCAGGCCTGATGTGGCTGAAGTAGGACTTCTGCTCTGGGTGTGCTACTTTGCCCTAGAGCTGAAAGGCACAACGTGCAGGCTTCTTTCCAAAGGGCGAGTTGGGCCCCACAGCATCTTGCTTCCATCTCTTTGGGAAGCTAAGAAACAACTCGCTCTGCACAGTGCTCTTACAGCCTACTGGGAACATCTCTTCCAAAGGCCTGTGAAACACAGTTTCTTTGCAGGCCTGATCTGGCTGAAGTAGGACTTCTGCTCTGGGTGTGCTACTTTGCCCTAGAGCTGAAAGGCACAACGTGCAGGCTTCTTTCCAAAGGGCGAGTTGGGCCCCACAGCATCTTGCTTCCAGCTCTTTAGGAAGCTAAGAAACAACTCGCTCTGCACAGTGCTCTTACAGCCTACCGGGAACATGTCTTCCAAAGGCCTGTGAAGCGCAGTTTCTTTGCAGGCCTGATCTGGCTGAAGTAGGACTTCTGCTCTGGGTGTGCTACTTTGCCCTAGAGCTGAAAGGCACAACGTGCAGGCTTCTTTCCAAAGGGCGAGTTGGGCCCCACAGCATCTTGCTTCCAGCTCTTTGGGAAGCTAAGAAACAACTCGCTCTGCACAGTGCTCTTACAGCCTACCGGGAACATCTCTTCCAAAGGCCAGTGAAACGCAGTTTCTTTGCAGGCCTGATCTGGCTGAAGTAGGACTTCTGCTCTGGGTGTGCTACTTTGCCCTAGAGCTGAAAGGCACAACGTGCAGGCTTCTTTCCAAAGGGCGAGTTGGGCCCCACAGCATCTTGCTTCCAGCTCTTTGGGAAGCTAAGAAACAACTCGCTCTGCACAGTGCTCTTACAGCCTACGGGGAGCATCTCTTCCAAAGGCCTGTGAAACGCAGTTTCTTTGCAGGCCTGATCTGGCTGAAGTAGGACTTCTGCTCTGGGTGTGCTACTTTGCCCTAGAGCTGAAAGGCACAACGTGCAGGCTTCTTTCCAAAGGGCGAGTTGGGCCCCACAGCATCTTGCTTCCAGCTCTTTGGGAAGCTAAGAAACAACTCGCTCTGCACAGTGCTCTTACAGCCTACCGGGAACATCTCTTCCAAAGGCCTGTGAAACGCAGTTTCTTTGCAGGCCTGATATGGCTGAAGTAGGACTTCTGCTCTGGGTGTGCTACTTTGCCCTAGAGCTGAAAGGCACAACGTGCAGGCTTCTTTCCTAAGGGCGAGTTGGGCCCCACAGCATCTTGCTTCCAGCTCTTTGGGAAGCTAAGAAACAACTCGCTCTGCACAGTGCTCTTACAGCCTACCGGGAACATGTCTTGCAAAGGCCTGTGAAACGCAGTTTCTTTGCAGGCCTGATGTGGCTGAAGTAGGACTTCTGCTCTGGGTGTGCTACTTTGCCCTAGAGCTGAAAGGCACAACGTGCAGGCTTCTTTCCAAAGGGCGAGTTGGGCCCCACAGCATCTTGCTTCCATCTCTTTGGGAAGCTAAGAAACAACTCGCTCTGCACAGTGCTCTTACAGCCTACTGGGAACATCTCTTCCAAAGGCCTGTGAAACACAGTTTCTTTGCAGGCCTGATCTGGCTGAAGTAGGACTTCTGCTCTGGGTGTGCTACTTTGCCCTAGAGCTGAAAGGCACAACGTGCAGGCTTCTTTCCAAAGGGCGAGTTGGGCCCCACAGCATCTTGCTTCCAGCTCTTTAGGAAGCTAAGAAACAACTCGCTCTGCACAGTGCTCTTACAGCCTACCGGGAACATGTCTTCCAAAGGCCTGTGAAGCGCAGTTTCTTTGCAGGCCTGATCTGGCTGAAGTAGGACTTCTGCTCTGGGTGTGCTACTTTGCCCTAGAGCTGAAAGGCACAACGTGCAGGCTTCTTTCCAAAGGGCGAGTTGGGCCCCACAGCATCTTGCTTCCAGCTCTTTGGGAAGCTAAGAAACAACTCGCTCTGCACAGTGCTCTTACAGCCTACCGGGAACATCTCTTCCAAAGGCCTGTGAAACGCAGTTTCTTTGCAGGCCTGATCTGGCTGAAGTAGGACTTCTGCTCTGGGTGTGCTACTTTGCCCTAGAGCTTAAAGGTACAACGTGCAGGCTTCTTTCCAAAGGGCGAGTTGGGCCCGACAGCATCTTGCTTCCAGCTCTTTGGGAAGCTAAGAAACAACTCGCTCTGCACAGTGATCTTACAGCCTAGTGGGAACATCTCTTCCAAAGGCCTGTGAAACGCAGTTTCTTTGCAGGCCTGATCTGGCTGAAGTAGGACTTCTGCTCTGGGTGTGCTACTTTGCCCTAGAGCTGAAAGGCACAACGTGCAGGCTTCTTTCCAAAGGGCGAGTTGGGCCCCACAGCATCTTGCTTCCAGCTCTTTGGGAAGCTAAGAAACAACTCGCTCTGCACAGTGCTCTTACAGCCTACCGGGAACATCTTTTCCAAAGGCCAGTGAAACGCAGTTTCTTTGCAGACCTGATCTGGCTGAAGTAGGACTTCTGCTCTGGGTGTGCTACTTTGCCCTAGAGCTGAAAGGCACAACGTGCAGGCTTCTTTCCAAAGGGCGAGTTGGGCCCCACAGCATCTTGCTTCCAGCTCTTTGGGAAGCTAAGAAACAACTCGCTCTGCACAGTGCTCTTACAGCCTACCGGGAACATGTCTTGCAAAGGCCTGTGAAACGCAGTTTCTTTGCAGGCCTGATGTGGCTGAAGTAGGACTTCTGCTCTGGGTGTGCTACTTTGCCCTAGAGCTGAAAGGCACAACGTGCAGGCTTCTTTCCAAAGGGCGAGTTGGGCCCCACAGCATCTTGCTTCCATCTCTTTGGGAAGCTAAGAAACAACTCGCTCTGCACAGTGCTCTTACAGCCTACTGGGAACATCTCTTCCAAAGGCCTGTGAAACACAGTTTCTTTGCAGGCCTGATCTGGCTGAAGTAGGACTTCTGCTCTGGGTGTGCTACTTTGCCCTAGAGCTGAAAGGCACAACGTGCAGGCTTCTTTCCAAAGGGCGAGTTGGGCCCCACAGCATCTTGCTTCCAGCTCTTTGGGAAGCTAAGAAACAACTCGCTCTGCACAGTGATCTTACAGCCTAGTGGGAACATCTCTTCCAAAGGCCTGTGAAACGCAGTTTCTTTGCAGGCCTGATCTGGCTGAAGTAGGACTTCTGCTCTGGGTGTGCTACTTTGCCCTAGAGCTGAAAGGCACAACGTGCAGGCTTCTTTCCAAAGGGCGAGTTGGGCCCCACAGCATCTTGCTTCCAGCTCTTTGGGAAGCTAAGAAACAACTCGCTCTGCACAGTGCTCTTACAGCCTACCGGGAACATCTTTTCCAAAGGCCAGTGAAACGCAGTTTCTTTGCAGACCTGATCTGGCTGAAGTAGGACTTCTGCTCTGGGTGTGCTACTTTGCCCTAGAGCTGAAAGGCACAACGTGCAGGCTTCTTTCCAAAGGGCGAGTTGGGCCCCACAGCATCTTGCTTCCAGCTCTTTGGGAAGCTAAGAAACAACTCGCTCTGCACAGTGCTCTTACAGCCTACCGGGAACATGTCTTGCAAAGGCCTGTGAAACGCAGTTTCTTTGCAGGCCTGATCTGGCTGAAGTAGGACTTCTGCTCTGGGTGTGCTACTTTGCCCTAGAACTGAAGGGCACAACGTGCAGGCTTCTTTCCAAAGGGCGAGTTGGGCCCCACAGCATCTTGCTTCCAGCTCTTTGGGAAGCTAAGAAACAACTCGCTCTGCACAGTGCTCTTACAGCCTACCAGGAACATCTCTTCCAAAGGCCTGTGAAACGCAGTTTCTTTGCAGGCCTGATCTGGCTGAAGTAGGACTTCTGCTCTGGGTGTGCTACTTTGCCCTAGAGCTGAAAGGCACAACCTGCAGGCTTCTTTCCAAAGGGCGAGTTGGGCCCCACAGCATCTTGCTTCCAGCTCTTTGGGAAGCTAAGAAACAACTCGCTCTGCACAGTGCTCTTACAGCCTAGCGGGAACATCTCTTCCAAAGGACTGTGAAACGCAGTTTCTCTGCAGGCCTGATCTGGCTGAAGTAGGACTTCTGCTCTGGGTGTGCTACTTTGCCCTAGAGCTGGAAGGCACAACGTGCAGGCTTCTTTCCAAAGGGCGAGTTGGGCCCCACAGCATCTTGCTTCCAGCTCTTTGGGAAGCTAAGAAACAACTCGCTCTGCACAGTGCTCTTACAGCCTACCGGGAACATGTCTTCCAAAGGCCTGTGAAACGCAGTTCTTTGCAGGCCTGATCTGGCTGAAGTAGGACTTCTGCTCTGGGTGTGCTACTTTGCCCTAGAGCTGAAAGGCACAACGTGCAGGCTTCTTTCCAAAGGGCGAGTTGGGCCCCACAGCATCTTGCTTCCAGCTCTTTGGGAAGCTAAGAAACAACTCGCTCTGCACAGTGCTCTTACAGCCTACCGGGAACATCTCTTCCAAAGGCCTGTGAAACGCAGTTTCTTTGCAGGCCTGATCTGGCTGAAGTAGGACTTCTGCTCTGGGTGTGCTACTTTGCCCTAGAGCTGAAAGGCACAACGTGCAGGCTTCTTTCCAAAGGGCGAGTTGGGCCCCACAGCATCTTGCTTCCAGCTCTTTAGGAAGCTAAGAAACAACTCGCTCTGCACAGTGCTCTTACAGCCTACCGGGAACATGTCTTCCAAAGGCCTGTGAAGCGCAGTTTCTTTGCAGGCCTGATCTGGCTAAAGTAGGACTTCTGCTCTGGGTGTGCTACTTTGCCCTAGAGCTGAAAGGCACAACGTGCAGGCTTCTTTCCAAAGGGCGAGTTGGGCCCCACAGCATCTTGCTTCCAGCTCTTTGTGAAGCTAAGAAACAACTCGCTCTGCACAGTGCTCTTACAGCCTACCGGGAACATCTCTTCCAAAGGCCTGTGAAACGCAGTTTCTTTGCAGGCCTGATCTGGCTGAAGTAGGACTTCTGCTCTGGGTGTGCTACTTTGCCCTAGAGCTGAAAGGCACAACGTGCAGGCTTCTTTCCAAAGGGCGAGTTGGGCCCCACAGCATCTTGCTTCCAGCTCTTTGGGAAGCTAAGAAACAACTCGCTCTGCACAGTGCTCTTACAGCCTAGCGGGAACATCTCTTCCAAAGGACTGTGAAACGCAGTTTCTTTGCAGGCCTGATCTGGCTGAAGTAGGACTTCTGCTCTGGGTGTGCTACTTTGCCCTAGAGCTGGAAGGCACAACGTGCAGGCTTCTTTCCAAAGGGCGAGTTGGGCCCCACAGCATCTTGCTTCCAGCTCTTTGGGAAGCTAAGAAACAACTCGCTCTGCACAGTGCTCTTACAGCCTACCGGGAACATGTCTTCCAAAGGCCTGTGAAATGCAGTTCTTTGCAGGCCTGATCTGGCTGAAGTAGGACTTCTGCTCTGGGTGTGCTACTTTGCCCTAGAGCTGAAAGGCACAACGTGCAGGCTTCTTTCCAAAGGGCGAGTTGGGCCCCACAGCATCTTGCTTCCAGCTCTTTGGGAAGCTAAGAAACAACTCGCTCTGCACAGTGCTCTTACAGCCTACCGGGAACATCTCTTCCAAAGGCCTGTGAAACGCAGTTTCTTTGCAGGCCTGATCTGGCTGAAGTAGGACTTCTGCTCTGGGTGTGCTACTTTGCCCTAGAGCTGAAAGGCACAACGTGCAGGCTTCTTTCCAAAGGGCGAGTTGGGCCCCACAGCATCTTGCTTCCAGCTCTTTGGGAAGCTAAGAAACAACTCGCTCTGCACAGTGCTCTTACAGCCTACCGGGAACATGTCTTCCAAAGGCCTGTGAAACGCAGTTTCTTTGCAGGCCTGATCTGGCTGAAGTAGGACTTCTGCTCTGGGTGTGCTACTTTGCCCTAGAGCTGAAAGGCACAACGTGCAGGCTTCTTTCCAAAGGGCGAGTTGGGCCCCACAGCATCTTGCTTCCAGCTCTTTGGGAAGCTAAGAAACAACTCGCTCTGCACAGTGCTCTTACAGCCTACCGGGAACATGTCTTCCAAAGGCCTGTGAAACGCAGTTCCTTTGCAGGCCTGATCTGGCTGAAGTAGGACTTCTGCTCTGGGTGTGCTACTTTGCCCTAGAGCTGAAAGGCACAACGTGCAGGCTTCTTTCCAAAGGGCGAGTTCGGCCCCACAGCATCTTGCTTCCAGCTCTTTGGGAAGCTAAGAAACAACTCGCTCTGCACAGTGCTCTTACAGCCTACCGGGAACATGTCTTGCAAAGGCCTGTGAAACGCAGTTTCTTTGCAGGCCTGATCTGGCTGAAGTAGGACTTCTGCTCTGGGTGTGCTACTTTGCCCTAGAGCTGAAAGGCACAACGTGCAGTCTTCTTTCCAAAGGGCGAGTTGGGCCCCACAGCATCTTGCTTCCAGCTCTTTGGGAAGCTAAGAAACAACTCGCTCTGCACAGTGCTCTTACAGCCTACCGGGAACATGTCTTCCAAAGGCCTGTGAAACGCAGTTCCTTTGCAGGCCTGATCTGGCTGAAGTAGGACTTCTGCTCTGGGTGTGCTACTTTGCCCTAGAGCTGAAAGGCACAACGTGCAGGCTTCTTTCCAAAGGGCGAGTTGGGCCCCACAGCATCTTGCTTCCAGCTCTTTGGGAAGCTAAGAAACAACTCGCTCTGCACACTGCTCTTACAGCCTAGTGGGAACATCTCTTCCAAAGGCCTGTGAAACGCAGTTTCTTTGCAGGCCTGATCTGGCTGAAGTAGGACTTCTGCTCTGGGTGTGCTACTTTGCCCTAGAGCTGAAAGGCACAACGTGCAGGCTTCTTTCCAAAGGGCGAGTTGGGCCCCACAGCATCTTGCTTCCAGCTCTTTGGGAAGCTAAGAAACAACTCGCTCTGCACAGTGCTCTTACAGCCTACCGGGAACATGTCTTGCAAAGGCCTGTGAAACGCAGTTTCTTTGCAGGCCTGATCTGGCTGAAGTAGGACTTCTGCTCTGGGTGTGCTACTTTGCCCTAGAGCTGAAAGGCACAACGTGCAGGCTTCTTTCCAAAGGGCGAGTTGGGCCCCACAGCATCTTGCTTCCAGCTCTTTGGGAAGCTAAGAAACAACTCGCTCTGCACAGTGCTCTTACAGCCTAGTGGGAACATCTCTTCCAAAGGCCTGTGAAACGCAGTTTCTTTGCAGGCCTGATCTGGCTGAAGTAGGACTTCTGCTCTGGGTGTGCTACTTTGCCCTAGAGCTGAAAGGCACAACGTGCAGGCTTCTTTCCAAAGGTCGAGTTGGGCCCCACAGCATCTTGCTTCCAGCTCTTTGGGAAGCTAAGAAACAACTCGCTCTGCACAGTGCTCTTACAGCCTACCGGGAACATGTCTTCCAAAGGCCTGTGAAACGCAGTTTCTTTGCAGGCCTGATCTGGCTGAAGTAGGACTTCTGCTCTGGGTGTGCTACTTTGCCCTAGAGCTGAAAGGCACAACGTGCAGGCTTCTTTCCTAAGGGCGAGTTGGGCCCCACAGCATCTTGCTTCCAGCTCTTTGGGAAGCTAAGAAACAACTCGCTCTGCACCGTGCTCTTACAGCCTACCGGGAACATCTCTTCCAAAGGCCTGTGAAACGCAGTTTCTTTGCAGGCCTGATCTGGCTGAAGTAGGACTTCTGCTCTGGGTGTGCTACTTTGCCCTAGAGCTGAAAGGCACAACGTGCAGGCTTCTTTCCAAAGGGCGAGTTGGGCCCCACAGCATCTTGCTTCCAGCTCTTTGGGAAGCTAAGAAACAACTCGCTCTGCACAGTGCTCTTACAGCCTACTGGGAACATCTCTTCCAAAGGCCTGTGAAACGCAGTTTCTTTGCAGGCCTGATCTGGCTGAAGTAGGACTTCTGCTCTGGGTGTGCTACTTTGCCCTAGAGCTGAAAGGCACAACGTGCAGGCTTCTTTCCAAAGGGCGAGTTGGGCCCCACAGCATCTTGCTTCCAGCTATTTAGGAAGCTAAGAAACAACTCGCTCTGCACAGTGCTCTTACAGCCTACCGGGAACATGTCTTCCAAAGGCCTGTGAAGCGCAGTTTCTTTGCAGGCCTGATCTGGCTGAAGTAGGACTTCTGCTCTGGGTGTGCTACTTTGCCCTAGAGCTGAAAGGCACAACGTGCAGGCTTCTTTCCAAAGGGCGAGTTGGGCCCCACAGCATCTTGCTTCCAGCTCTTTGGGAAGCTAAGAAACAACTCGCTCTGCACAGTGCTCTTACAGCCTAGTGGGAACATCTCTTCCAAAGGCCTGTGAAACGCAGTTTCTTTGCAGGCCTGATCTGGCTGAAGTAGGACTTCTGCTCTGGGTGTGCTACTTTGCCCTAGAGCTGAAAGGCACAACGTGCAGGCTTCTTTCCAAAGGGCGAGTTGGGCCCCACAGCATCTTGCTTCCAGCTCTTTGGGAAGCTAAGAAACAACTCGCTCTGCACAGTGCTCTTACAGCCTACCGGGAACATCTTTTCCAAAGGCCAGTGAAACGCAGTTTCTTTGCAGGCCTGATCTGGCTGAAGTAGGACTTCTGCTCTGGGTGTGCTACTTTGCCCTAGAGCTGAAAGGCACAACGTGCAGGCTTCTTTCCAAAGGGCGAGTTGGGCCCCACAGCATCTTGCTTCCAGCTCTTTGGGAAGCTAAGAAACAACTCGCTCTGCACAGTGCTCTTACAGCCTACCGGGAACATGTCTTCCAAAGGCCTGTGAAACGCAGTTCCTTTGCAGGCCTGATCTGGCTGAAGTAGGACTTCTGCTCTGGGTGTGCTACTTTGCCCTAGAGCTGAAAGGCACAACGTGCAGGCTTCTTTCCAAAGGGCGAGTTGGGCCCCACAGCATCTTGCTTCCAGCTCTTTGGGAAGCTAAGAAACAACTCGCTCTGCACACTGCTCTTACAGCGTAGTGGGAACATCTCTTCCAAAGGCCTGTGAAACGCAGTTTCTTTGCAGGCCTGATCTGGCTGAAGTAGGACTTCTGCTCTGGGTGTGCTACTTTGCCCTAGAGCTGAAAGGCACAACATGCAGGCTTCTTTCCAAAGGGCGAGTTGGGCCCCACAGCATCTTGCTTCCAGCTCTTTGGGAAGCTAAGAAACAACTCGCTCTGCACAGTGCTCTTACAGCCTACCGGGAACATGTCTTCCAAAGGCCTGTGAAACGCAGTTTCTTTGCAGGCCTGATCTGGCTGAAGTAGGACTTCTGCTCTGGGTGTGCTACTTTGCCCTAGAGCTGAAAGGCACAACGTGCAGGCTTCTTTCCCAAGGGCGAGTTGGGCCCCACAGCATCTTGCTTCCAGCTCTTTGGGAAGCTAAGAAACAACTCGCTCTGCACAGTGCTCTTACAGCCTACCGGGAACATCTCTTCCAAAGGCCTGTGAAACGCAGTTTCTTTGCAGGCCTGATCTGGCTGAAGTAGGACTTCTGCTCAGGGTGTGCTACTTTGCCCTAGAGCTGAAAGGCACAACGTGCAGGCTTCTTTCCAAAGGGCGAGTTGGGCCCCACAGCATCTTGCTTCCAGCTCTTTGTGAAGCTAAGAAACAACTCGCTCTGCACAGTGCTCTTACAGCCTACCGGGAACATGTCTTGCAAAGGCCTGTGAAACGCAGTTTCTTTGCAGGCCTGATCTGGCTGAAGTAGGACTTCTGCTCTGGGTGTGCTACTTTGCCCTAGAGCTGAAAGGCACAACGTGCAGGCTTCTTTCCAAAGGGCGAGTTGGGCCCCACAGCATCTTGCTTCCAGCTCTTTGGGAAGCTAAGAAACAACTCGCTCTGCACAGTGCTCTTACAGCCTACCGGGAACATCTTTTCCAAAGGCCAGTGAAACGCAGTTTCTTTGCATGCCTGATCTGGCTGAAGTAGGACTTCTGCTCTGGGTGTGCTACTTTGCCCTAGAGCTGAAAGGCACAACGTGCAGGCTTATTTCCAAAGGGCGAGTTGGGCCCCACAGCATCTTGCTTCCAGCTCTTTGGGAAGCTAAGAAACAACTCGCTCTGCACAGTGCTCTTACAGCCTACCGGGAACATCTCTTCCAAAGGCCAGTGAAACGCAGTTTCTTTGCAGGCCTGATCTGGCTGAAGTAGGACTTCTGCTCTGGGTGTGCTACTTTGCCCTAGAGCTGAAAGGCACAACGTGCAGGCTTCTTTCCAAAGGGCGAGTTGGGCCCCACAGCATCTTGCTTCCAGCTCTTTGGGAAGCTAAGAAACAACTCGCTCTGCACAGTGCTCTTACAGCCTACGGGGAGCATCTCTTCCAAAGGCCTGTGAAACGCAGTTTCTTTGCAGGCCTGATCTGGCTGAAGTAGGACTTCTGCTCTGGGTGTGCTACTTTGCCCTAGAGCTGAAAGGCACAACGTGCAGGCTTCTTTCCAAAGGGCGAGTTGGGCCCCACAGCATCTTGCTTCCAGCTCTTTGGGAAGCTAAGAAACAACTCGCTCTGCACAGTGCTCTTACAGCCTACCGGGAACATGTCTTCCAAAGGCCTGTGAAATGCAGTTCTTTGCAGGCCTGATCTGGCTGAAGTAGGACTTCTGCTCTGGGTGTGCTACTTTGCCCTAGAGCTGAAAGGCACAACGTGCAGGCTTCTTTCCAAAGGGCGAGTTGGGCCCCACAGCATCTTGCTTCCAGCTCTTTGGGAAGCTAAGAAACAACTCGCTCTGCACAGTGCTCTTACAGCCTACCGGGAACATGTCTTCCAAAGGCCTGTGAAACGCAGTTTCTTTGCAGGCCTGATCTGGCTGAAGTAGGACTTCTGCTCTGGGTGTGCTACTTTGCCCTAGAGCTGAAAGGCACAACGTGCAGGCTTCTTTCCAAAGGGCGAGTTGGGCCCCACAGCATCTTGCTTCCAGCTCTTTGGGAAGCTAAGAAACAACTCGCTCTGCACAGTGCTCTTACAGCCTACCGGGAACATGTCTTCCAAAGGCCTGTGAAACGCAGTTTCTTTGCAGGCCTGATCTGGCTGAAGTAGGACTTCTGCTCTGGGTGTGCTACTTTGCCCTAGAGCTGAAAGGCACAACGTGCAGGCTTCTTTCCAAAGGGCGAGTTGGGCCCCACAGCATCTTGCTTCCAGCTCTTTGGGAAGCTAAGAAACAACTCGCTCTGCACAGTGCTCTTACAGCCTACCGGGAACATGTCTTCCAAAGGCCTGTGAAACGCAGTTTCTTTGCAGGCCTGATCTGGCTGAAGTAGGACTTCTGCTCTGGGTGTGCTACTTTGCCCTAGAGCTGAAAGGCACAACGTGCAGGCTTCCTTCCAAAGGGCGAGTTGGGCCCCACAGCATCTTGCTTCCAGCTCTTTGGGAAGCTAAGAAACAATTCGCTCTGCACAGTGCTCTTACAGCCTACCGGGAACATGTCTTCCAAAGGCCTGTGAAACGCAGTTTCTTTGCAGGCCTGATCTGGCTGAAGTAGGACTTCTGCTCTGGGTGTGCTACTTTGCCCTAGAGCTGAAAGGCACAACGTGCAGTCTTCTTTCCAAAGGGCGAGTTGGGCCCCACAGCATCTTGCTTCCAGCTCTTTGGGAAGCTAAGAAACAACTCGCTCTGCACAGTGCTCTTACAGCCTACCGGGAACATGTCTTCCAAAGGCCTGTGAAACGCAGTTCCTTTGCAGGCCTGATCTGGCTGAAGTAGGACTTCTGCTCTGGGTGTGCTACTTTGCCCTAGAGCTGAAAGGCACAACGTGCAGGCTTCTTTCCAAAGGGCGAGTTGGGCCCCACAGCATCTTGCTTCCAGCTCTTTGGGAAGCTAAGAAACAACTCGCTCTGCACACTGCTCTTACAGCCTAGTGGGAACATCTCTTCCAAAGGCCTGTGAAACGCAGTTTCTTTGCAGGCCTGATCTGGCTGAAGTAGGACTTCTGCTCTGGGTGTGCTACTTTGCCCTAGAGCTGAAAGGCACAACGTGCAGGCTTCTTTCCAAAGGGCGAGTTGGGCCCCACAGCATCTTGCTTCCAGCTCTTTGGGAAGCTAAGAAACAACTCGCTCTGCACAGTGCTCTTACAGCCTACCGGGAACATGTCTTCCAAAGGCCTGTGAAACGCAGTTTCTTTGCAGGCCTGATCTGGCTGAAGTAGGACTTCTGCTCTGGGTGTGCTACTTTGCCCTAGAGCTGAAAGGCACAACGTGCAGGCTTCTTTCCAAAGGGCGAGTTGGGCCCCACAGCATCTTGCTTCCAGCTCTTTGGGAAGCTAAGAAACAACTCGCTCTGCACAGTGCTCTTACAGCCTACCGGGAACATCTCTTCCAAAGGCCTGTGAAACGCAGTTTCTTTGCAGGCCTGATCTGGCTGAAGTAGGACTTCTGCTCTGGGTGTGCTACTTTGCCCTAGAGCTGAAAGGCACAACGTGCAGGCTTCTTTCCAAAGGGCGAGTTGGGCCCCACAGCATCTTGCTTCCAGCTCTTTGGGAAGCTAAGAAACAACTCGCTCTGCACAGTGCTCTTACAGCCTACGGGGAGCATCTCTTCCAAAGGCCTGTGAAACGCAGTTTCTTTGCAGGCCTGATCTGGCTGAAGTAGGACTTCTGCTCTGGGTGTGCTACTTTGCCCTAGAGCTGAAAGGCACAACGTGCAGGCTTCTTTCCAAAGGGCGAGTTGGGCCCCACAGCATCTTGCTTCCAGCTCTTTGGGAAGCTAAGAAACAACTCGCTCTGCACAGTGCTCTTACAGCCTACCAGGAACATGTCTTCCAAAGGCCTGTGAAACGCAGTTTCTTTGTAGGCCTGATCTGGCTGAAGTAGGACTTCTGCTCTGGGTGTGCTACTTTGCCCTAGAGCTGAAAGGCACAACGTGCAGGCTTAATTCCAAAGGGTGAGTTGGGCCCCACAGCATCTTGCTTCCAGCTCTTTGGGAAGCTAAGAAACTACTCGCTCTGCACAGTGCTCTTACACCCTACCGGGAACATGTCTTGCAAAGGCCTGTGAAACGCAGTTTCTTTGCAGGCCTGATCTGGCTGAAGTAGGACTTCTGCTCTGGGTGTGCTACTTTGCCCTAGAACTGAAAGGCACAACGTGCAGGCTTCTTTCCAAAGGGCGAGTTGGGCCCCACAGCATCTTGCTTCCAGCTCTTTGGGAAGCTAAGAAACAACTCGCTCTGCACAGTGCTCTTACAGCCTACCAGGAACATCTCTTCCAAAGGCCTGTGAAACGCAGTTTCTTTGCAGGCCTGATCTGGCTGAAGTAGGACTTCTGCTCTGGGTGTGCTACTTTGCCCTAGAGCTGAAAGGCACAACGTGCAGGCTTCTTTCCAAAGGGCGAGTTGGGCCCCACAGCATCTTGCTTCCAGCTCTTTGGGAAGCTAAGAAACAACTCGCTCTGCACAGTGCTCTTACAGCCTACCGGGAACATCTCTTCCAAAGGCCTGTGAAACGCAGTTTCTTTGCAGGCCTGATCTGGCTGAAGTAGGACTTCTGCTCTGGGTGTGCTACTTTGCCCTAGAGCTGAAAGGCACAACGTGCAGGCTTCTTTCCAAAGGGCGAGTTGGGCCCCACAGCATCTTGCTTCCAGCTCTTTGGGAAGCTAAGAAACAACTCGCTCTGCACAGTGCTCTTACAGCCTACCGGGAACATGTCTTCTAAAGGCCTGTGAAACGCAGTTTCTTTGCAGGCCTGATCTGGCTGAAGTAGGACTTCTGCTCTGGGTGTGCTACTTTGCCCTAGAGCTGAAAGGCACAACGTGCAGGCTTCTGTCCAAAGGGCGAGTTGGGCCCCACAGCATCTTGCTTCCAGCTCTTTGGGAAGCTAAGAAACAACTCGCTCTGCACAGTGCTCTTACAGCCTACCGGGAACATGTCTTCCAAAGGCCTGTGAAACGCAGTTCCTTTGCAGGCCTGATCTGGCTGAAGTAGGACTTCTGCTCTGGGTGTGCTACTTTGCCCTAGAGCTGAAAGGCACAACGTGCAGGCTTCTTTCCAAAGGGCGAGTTGGGCCCCACAGCATCTTGCTTCCAGCTCTTTGGGAAGCTAAGAAACAACTCGCTCTGCACTCTGCTCTTACAGCCTAGTGGGAACATCTCTTCCAAAGGCCTGTGAAACGCAGTTTCTTTGCAGGCCTGATCTGGCTGAAGTAAGACTTCTGCTCTGGGTGTGCTACTTTGCCCTAGAGCTGAAAGGCACAACGTGCAGGCTTCTTTCCAAAGGGCGAGTTGGGCCCCACAGCATCTTGCTTCCAGCTCTTTGGGAAGCTAAGAAACAACTCGCTCTGCACAGTGCTCTTACAGCCTACCGGGAACATGTCTTCCAAAGGCCTGTGAAACGCAGTTTCTTTGCAGGCCTGATCTGGCTGAAGTAGGGCTTCTGCTCTGGGTGTGCTACTTTGCCCTAGAGCTGAAAGGCACAACGTGCAGGCTTCTTTCCAAAGGGCGAGTTGGGCCCCACAGCATCTTGCTTCCAGCTCTTTGGGAAGCTAAGAAACAACTCGCTCTGCACAGTGCTCTTACAGCCTACCGGGAACATCTCTTCCAAAGGCCTGTGAAACGCAGTTTCTTTGCAGGCCTGATCTGGCTGAAGTAGGACTTCTGCTCTGGGTGTGCTACTTTGCCCTAGAGCTGAAAGGCACAACGTGCAGGCTTCTTTCCAAAGGGCGAGTTGGGCCCCAAGCATCTTGCTTCCAGCTCTTTGGGAAGCTAAGAAACAACTCGCTCTGCACAGTGCTCTTACAGCCTACCGGGAACATCTTTTCCAAAGGCCAGTGAAACGCAGTTTCTTTGCATGCCTGATCTGGCTGAAGTAGGACTTCTGCTCTGGGTGTGCTACTTTGCCCTAGAGCTGAAAGGCACAACGTGCAGGCTTCTTTCCAAAGGGCGAGTTGGGCCCCACAGCATCTTGCTTCCAGCTCTTTGGGAAGCTAAGAAACAACTCGCTCTGCACAGTGCTCTTACAGCCTACCGGGAACATCTCTTCCAAAGGCCAGTGAAACGCAGTTTCTTTGCAGGCCTGATCTGGCTGAAGTAGGACTTCTGCTCTGGGTGTGCTACTTTGCCCTAGAGCTGAAAGGCACAACGTGCAGGCTTCTTTCCAAAGGGCGAGTTGGGCCCCACAGCATCTTGCTTCCAGCTCTTTGGGAAGCTAAGAAACAACTCGCTCTGCACAGTGCTCTTACAGCCTACCGGGAACATCTCTTCCAAAGGCCTGTGAAACGCAGTTTCTTTGCAGGCCTGATCTGGCTGAAGTAGGACTTCTGCTCTGGGTGTGCTACTTTGCCCTAGAGCTGAAAGGCACAACGTGCAGGCTTCTTTCCAAAGGGCGAGTTGGGCCCCACAGCATCTTGCTTCCAGCTCTTTGGGAAGCTAAGAAACAACTCGCTCTGCACAGTGCTCTTACAGCCTACCCGGAACATGTCTTCCAAAGGCCTGTGAAACGCAGTTTCTTTGCAGGCCTGCTCTGGCTGAAGTAGGACTTCTGCTCTGGGTGTGCTACTTTGCCCTAGAGCTGAAAGGCACAACGTGCAGGCTTCTTTCCAAAGGGCGAGTTGGGCCCCACAGCATCTTGCTTCCAGCTCTTTGGGAAGCTAAGAAACAACTCGCTCTGCACAGTGCTCTTACAGCCTACCGGGAACATGTCTTCCAAAGGCCTGTGAAACGCAGTTTCTTTGCAGGCCTGATCTGGCTGAAGTAGGGCTTCTGCTCTGGGTGTGCTACTTTGCCCTAGAGCTGAAAGGCACAACGTGCAGGCTTCTTTCCAAAGGGCGAGTTGGGCCCCACAGCATCTTGCTTCCAGCTCTTTGGGAAGCTAAGAAACAACTCGCTCTGCACAGTGCTCTTACAGCCTACCGGGAACATCTCTTCCAAAGGCCTGTGAAACGCAGTTTCTTTGCAGGCCTGATCTGGCAGAAGTAGGACTTCTGCTCTGGGTGTGCTACTTTGCCCTAGAGCTGAAAGGCACAACGTGCAGGCTTCTTTCCAAAGGGCGAGTTGGGCCCCAAGCATCTTGCTTCCAGCTCTTTGGGAAGCTAAGAAACAACTCGCTCTGCACAGTGCTCTTACAGCCTACCGGGAACATGTCTTTCAAAGGCCTGTGAAACGCAGTTTCTTTGCAGGCCTGATCTGGCTGAAGTAGGACTTCTGCTCTGGGTGTGCTACTTTGCCCTAGAGCTGAAAGGCACAACGTGCAGGCTTCTTTCCAAAGGGCGAGTTGGGCCCCACAGCATCTTGCTTCCAGCTCTTTGGGAAGCTAAGAAACAACTCGCTCTGCACAGTGCTCTTACAGCCTACCGGGAACATCTCTTCCAAAGGCCTGTGAAACGCAGTTTCTTTGCAGGCCTGATCTGGCTGAAGTAGGACTTCTGCTCTGGGTGTGCTACTTTGCCCTAGAGCTGAAAGGCACAACGTGCAGGCTTCTTTCCAAAGGGCGAGATGGGCCCCACAGAATCTTGCTTCCAGCTCTTTGGGAAGCTAAGAAACAACTCGCTCTGCACAGTGCTCTTACAGCCTACCGGGAACATGTCTTGGAAAGGCCTGTGAAACGCAGTTTCTTTGCAGGCCTGATATGGCTGAAGTAGGACTTCTGCTCTGGGTGTGCTACTTTGCCCTAGAGCTGAAAGACACAACGTGCAGGCTTCTTTCCAAACGGCGAGTTGGGCCCCACAGCATCTTGCTTCCAGCTCTTTGGGAAGCTAAGAAACAACTCGCTCTGCACAGTGCTCTTACAGCCTACCGGGAACATGTCTTCCAAAGGCCAGTGAAACGCAGTTTCTTTGCAGGCCTGATCTGGCTGAAGTAGGACTTCTGCTCTGGGTGTGCTACTTTGCCCTAGAGCTGAAAGGCACAACGTGCAGGCTTCTTTCCAAAGGGCGAGTTGGGCCCCACAGCATCTTGCTTCCAGGTCTTTGGGAAGCTAAGAAACAACTCGCTCTGCACAGTGCTCTTACAGCCTACCGGGAACATGTCTTCCAAAGACCTGTGAAACGCAGTTTCTTTGCAGGCCTGATCTGGCTGAAGTAGGACTTCTGCTCTGGGTGTGCTACTTTGCCCTAGAGCTGAAAGGCACAACGTGCAGGCTTCTTTCCAAAGGGCGAGTTGGGCCCCACAGCATCTTGCTTCCAGCTCTTTGGGAAGCTAAGAAACAACTCGCTCTGCACAGTGCTCTTACAGCCTACCGGGAGCATCTCTTCCAAAGGCCTGTGAAACGCAGTTTCTTTGCAGGCCTGATCTGGCTGAAGTAGGACTTCTGCTCTGGGTGTGCTACTTTGCCCTAGAGCTGAAAGGCACAACGTGCAGGCTTCTTTCCAAAGGGCGAGTTGGGCCCCACAGCATCTTGCTTCCAGCTCTTTGGGAAGCTAAGAAACAACTCGCTCTGCACAGTGCTCTTACACCCTACCGGGAACATCTCTTCCAAAGGCCTGTGAAACGCAGTTTCTTTGCAGGCCTGATCTGGCTGAAGTAGGACTTCTGCTCTGGGTGTGCTACTTTGCCCTAGAGCTGAAAGGCACAACGTGCAGGCTTCTTTCCAAAGGGCGAGTTGAACCCCACAGCATCTTGCTTCCAGCTCTTTGGGAAGCTAAGAAACAACTCGCTCTGCACAGTGCTCTTACAGCCTACCGGGAACATGTCTTCCAAAGGCCAGTGAAACGCAGTTTCTTTGCAGGCCTGATCTGGCTGAAGTAGGACTTCTGCTCTGGGTGTGCTACTTTGCCCTAGAGCTGAAAGGCACAACGTGCAGGCTTCTTTCCAAAGGGCAAGTTGGGCCCCACAGCATCTTGCTTCCAGCTCTTTGGGAAGCTAAGAAACAACTCGCTCTGCACAGTGCTCTTACAGCCTACCGGGAACATGTCTTCCAAAGGCCTGTGAAACGCAGTTTCTTTGCAGGCCTGATCTGGCTGAAGTAGGGCTTCTGCTCTGGGTGTGCTACTTTGCCCTAGAGCTGAAAGGCACAACGTGCAGGCTTCTTTCCAAAGGGCGAGTTGGGCCCCACAGCATCTTGCTTCCAGCTCTTTGGGAAGCTAAGAAACAACTCGCTCTGCACAGTGCTCTTACAGCCTACCGGGAACATCTCTTCCAAAGGCCTGTGAAACGCAGTTTCTTTGCAGGCCTGATCTGGCTGAAGTAGGACTTCTGCTCTGGGTGTGCTACTTTGCCCTAGAGCTGAAAGGCACAACGTGCAGGCTTCTTTCCAAAGGGCGAGTTGGGCCCCAAGCATCTTGCTTCCAGCTCTTTGGGAAGCTAAGAAACAACTCGCTCTGCACAGTGCTCTTACAGCCTACCGGGAACATGTCTTGAAAAGGCCTGTGAAACGCAGTTTCTTTGCAGGCCTGATCTGGCTGAAGTAGGACTTCTGCTCTGGGTGTGCTACTTTGCCCTAGAGCTGAAAGGCACAACGTGCAGGCTTCTTTCCAAAGGGCGAGTTGGGCCCCACAGCATCTTGCTTCCAGCTCTTTGGGAAGCTAAGAAACAACTCGCTCTGCACAGTGCTCTTACAGCCTACCCGGAACATGTCTTCCAAAGGCCTGTGAAACGCAGTTTCTTTGCAGGCCTGATCTGGCTGAAGTAGGACTTCTGCTCTGGGTGTGCTACTTTGCCCTAGAGCTGAAAGGCACAACGTGCAGGCTTCTTTCCAAAGGGCGAGTTGGGCCCCACAGCATCTTGCTTCCAGCTCTTTGGGAAGCTAAGAAACAACTCGCTCTGCACAGTGCTCTTACAGCCTACCGGGAACATGTCTTCCAAAGGCCTGTGAAACGCAGTTTCTTTGCAGGCCTGATCTGGCTGAAGTAGGGCTTCTGCTCTGGGTGTGCTACTTTGCCCTAGAGCTGAAAGGCACAACGTGCAGGCTTCTTTCCAAAGGGCGAGTTGGGCCCCACAGCATCTTGCTTCCAGCTCTTTGGGAAGCTAAGAAACAACTCGCTCTGCACAGTGCTCTTACAGCCTACCGGGAACATCTCTTCCAAAGGCCTGTGAAACGCAGTTTCTTTGCAGGCCTGATCTGGCTGAAGTAGGACTTCTGCTCTGGGTGTGCTACTTTGCCCTAGAGCTGAAAGGCACAACGTGCAGGCTTCTTTCCAAAGGGCGAGTTGGGCCCCAAGCATCTTGCTTCCAGCTCTTTGGGAAGCTAAGAAACAACTCGCTCTGCACAGTGCTCTTACAGCCTACCGGGAACATGTCTTTCAAAGGCCTGTGAAACGCAGTTTCTTTGCAGGCCTGATCTGGCTGAAGTAGGACTTCTGCTCTGGGTGTGCTACTTTGCCCTAGAGCTGAAAGGCACAACGTGCAGGCTTCTTTCCAAAGGGCGAGTTGGGCCCCACAGCATCTTGCTTCCAGCTCTTTGGGAAGCTAAGAAACAACTCGCTCTGCACAGTGCTCTTACAGCCTACCGGGAACATCTCTTCCAAAGGCCTGTGAAACGCAGTTTCTTTGCAGGCCTGATCTGGCTGAAGTAGGACTTCTGCTCTGGGTGTGCTACTTTGCCCTAGAGCTGAAAGGCACAACGTGCAGGCTTCTTTCCAAAGGGCGAGATGGGCCCCACAGAATCTTGCTTCCAGCTCTTTGGGAAGCTAAGAAACAACTCGCTCTGCACAGTGCTCTTACAGCCTACCGGGAACATGTCTTGCAAAGGCCTGTGAAACGCAGTTTCTTTGCAGGCCTGATCTGGCTGAAGTAGGACTTCTGCTCTGGGTGTGCTACTTTGCCCTAGAACTGAAAGGCACAACGTGCAGGCTTCTTTCCAAAGGGCGAGTTGGGCCCCACAGCATCTTGCTTTCAGCTCTTTGGGAAGCTAAGAAACAACTCGCTCTGCACAGTGCTCTTACAGCCTACCAGGAACATCTCTTCCAAAGGCCTGTGAAACGCAGTTTCTTTGCAGGCCTGATCTGGCTGAAGTAGGACTTCTGCTCTGGGTGTGCTACTTTGGCCTAGAGCTGAAAGGCACAACGTGCAGGCTTCTTTCCAAAGGTCGAGTTGGGCCCCACAGCATCTTGCTTCCAGCTCTTTGGGAAGCTAAGAAACAACTCGCTCTGCACAGTGCTCTTACAGCCTAGTGGGAACATCTCTTCCAAAGGCCTGTGAAACGCAGTTTCTTTGCAGGCCTGATCTGGCTGAAGTAGGACTTCTGCTCTGGGTGTGCTACTTTGCCCTAGAGCTGAAAGGCACAACGTGCAGGCTTCTTTCCAAAGGGCGAGTTGGGCCCCACAGCATCTTGCTTCCAGCTCTTTGGGAAGCTAAGAAACAACTCGCTCTGCACAGTGCTCTTACAGCCTACCCGGAACATGTCTTCCAAATGCCTGTGAAACGCAGTTTCTTTGCAGGCCTGATCTGGCTGAAGTAGGACTTCTGCTCTGGGTGTGCTACTTTGCCCTAGAGCTGAAAGGCACAACGTGCAGGCTTCTTTCCAAAGGGCGAGTTGGGCCCCACAGCATCTTGCTTCCAGCTCTTTGGGAAGCTAAGAAACAACTCGCTCTGCACAGTGCTCTTACAGCCTACCGGGAACATGTCTTGGAAAGGCCTGTGAAACGCAGTTTCTTTGCAGGCCTGATATGGCTGAAGTAGGACTTCTGCTCTGGGTGTGCTACTTTGCCCTAGAGCTGAAAGACACAACGTGCAGGCTTCTTTCCAAACGGCGAGTTGGGCCCCACAGCATCTTGCTTCCAGCTCTTTGGGAAGCTAAGAAACAACTCGCTCTGCACAGTGCTCTTACAGCCTACCGGGAACATGTCTTCCAAAGGCCAGTGAAACGCAGTTTCTTTGCAGGCCTGATCTGGCTGAAGTAGGACTTCTGCTCTGGGTGTGCTACTTTGCCCTAGAGCTGAAAGGCACAACGTGCAGGCTTCTTTCCAAAGGGCGAGTTGGGCCCCACAGCATCTTGCTTCCAGGTCTTTGGGAAGCTAAGAAACAACTCGCTCTGCACAGTGCTCTTACAGCCTACCGGGAACATGTCTTCCAAAGACCTGTGAAACGCAGTTTCTTTGCAGGCCTGATCTGGCTGAAGTAGGACTTCTGCTCTGGGTGTGCTACTTTGCCCTAGAGCTGAAAGGCACAACGTGCAGGCTTCTTTCCAAAGGGCGAGTTGGGCCCCACAGCATCTTGCTTCCAGCTCTTTGGGAAGCTAAGAAACAACTCGCTCTGCACAGTGCTCTTACAGCCTACCGGGAGCATCTCTTCCAAAGGCCTGTGAAACGCAGTTTCTTTGCAGGCCTGATCTGGCTGAAGTAGGACTTCTGCTCTGGGTGTGCTACTTTGCCCTAGAGCTGAAAGGCACAACGTGCAGGCTTCTTTCCAAAGGGCGAGTTGGGCCCCACAGCATCTTGCTTCCAGCTCTTTGGGAAGCTAAGAAACAACTCGCTCTGCACAGTGCTCTTACAGCCTACCGGGAACATGTCTTCCAAAGGCCTGTGAAACGCAGTTTCTTTGCAGGCCTGATCTGGCTGAAGTAGGACTTCTGCTCTGGGTGTGCTACTTTGCCCTAGAGCTGAAAGGCACAACGTGCAGGCTTCTTTCCAAAGGGCGAGTTGAACCCCACAGCATCTTGCTTCCAGCTCTTTGGGAAGCTAAGAAACAACTCGCTCTGCACAGTGCTCTTACAGCCTACCGGGAACATGTCTTCCAAAGGCCAGTGAAACGCAGTTTCTTTGCAGGCCTGATCTGGCTGAAGTAGGACTTCTGCTCTGGGTGTGCTACTTTGCCCTAGAGCTGAAAGGCACAACGTGCAGGCTTCTTTCCAAAGGGCAAGTTGGGCCCCACAGCATCTTGCTTCCAGCTCTTTGGGAAGCTAAGAAACAACTCGCTCTGCACAGTGCTCTTACAGCCTACCGGGAACATGTCTTCCAAAGGCCTGTGAAACGCAGTTTCTTTGCAGGCCTGATCTGGCTGAAGTAGGACTTCTGCTCTGGGTGTGCTACTTTGCCCTAGAGCGTAAAGGCACAACGTGCAGGCTTCTTTCCAAAGGGCGAGTTGGGCCCCACAGCATCTTGCTTCCAGCTCTTTGGGAAGCTAAGAAACAACTCGCTCTGCACAGTGCTCTTACAGCCTAGTGGGAACATCTCTTCCAAAGGCCTGTGAAACGCAGTTTCTTTGCAGGCCTGATCTGGCTGAAGTAGGACTTCTGCTCTGGGTGTGCTACTTTGCCCTAGAGCTGAAAGGCACAACGTGCAGGCTTCTTTCCAAAGGGCGAGTTGGGCCCCACAGCATCTTGCTTCCAGCTCTTTGGGAAGCTAAGAAACAACTCGCTCTGCACAGTGCTCTTACAGTCTAGTGGGAACATCTCTT
This sequence comes from Equus caballus, assembly GCF_041296265.1. Lineage (NCBI taxonomy): Eukaryota > Metazoa > Chordata > Mammalia > Perissodactyla > Equidae > Equus > Equus caballus. Next base: position 27,921,832 of record NC_091687.1, read on the forward strand.
CCAAAGGCCTGTGAAACGCAGTTTCTTTGCAGGCCTGATCTGGCTGAAGTAGGACTTCTGCTCTGGGTGTGCTACTTTGCCCTAGAGCTGAAAGGCACAACGTGCAGGCTTCTTTCCAAAGGGCGAGTTGGGCCCCACAGCATCTTGCTTCCAGCTCTTTGGGAAGCTAAGAAACAACTCGCTCTGCACAGTGCTCTTACAGCCTACCCGGAACATCTTTTCCAAAGGCCAGTGAAACGCAGTTTCTTTGCAGGCCTGATCTGGCTGAAGTAGGACTTCTGCTCTGGGTGTGCTACTTTGCCCTAGAGCTGAAAGGCGCAACGTTCAGGCTTCTTTCCAAAGGGCGAGTTGGGCCCCACAGCATCTTGCTTCCAGCTCTTTGGGAAGCTAAGAAACAACTCGCTCTGCACAGTGCTCTTACAGCCTACCGGGAACATCTTTTCCAATGGCCAGTGAAACGCAGTTTCTTTGCAGGCCTGATCTGGCTGAAGTAGGACTTCTGCTCTGGGTGTGCTACTTTGCCCTAGAGCTGAAAGGCCAACGTTCAGGCTTCTTTCCAAAGGGCGAGTTGGGCCCCACAGCATCTTGCTTCCAGCTCTTTGGGAAGCTAAGAAACAACTCGCTCTGCACAGTGCTCTTACAGCCTACCGGGAACATGTCTTCAAAAGGCCTGTGAAACGCAGTTTCTTTGCAGGCCTGATCTGGCTGAAGTAGGACTTCTGCTCTGGGTGTGCTACTTTGCCCTAGAGCTGAAAGGCACAACGTGCAGGCTTCTTTCCAAAGGGCGAGTTGGGCCCCACAGCATCTTGCTTCCAGCTCTTTGGGAAGCTAAGAAACAACTCGCTCTGCACAGTGCTCTTACAGCCTACCGGGAACATGTCTTGCAAAGGCCTGTGAAACGCAGTTTCTTTGCAGGCCTGATCTGGCGAAGTAGGACTTCTGCTCTGGGTGTGCTACTTTGCCCTAGAGCTGAAAGGCACAACGTGCAGGCTTCTTTCCAAAGGGCGAGTTGGGCCCCACAGCATCTTGCTTCCAGCTCTTTGGGAAGCTAAGAAACAACTCGCTCTGCACAGTGCTCTTACAGCCTACCGGGAACATGTCTTCCAAAGGCCTGTGAAACGCAGTTTCTTTGCAGGCCTGATCTGGCTGAAGTAGGACTTCTGCTCTGGGTGTGCTACTTTGCCCTAGAGCTGAAAGGCACAACGTGCAGGCTTCTTTCCAAAGGGCGAGTTGGGCCCCACAGCATCTTGCTTCCAGCTCTTTGGGAAGCTAAGAAACAATTCGCTCTGCACAGTGCTCTTACAGCCTACCGGGAACATGTCTTGCAAAGGCCTGTGAAACGCAGTTTCTTTGCAGGCCTGATCTGGCTGAAGTAGGACTTCTGCTCTGGGTGTGCTACTTTGCCCTAGAGCTGAAAGGCACAACGTGCAGGCTTCTTTCCAAAGGGCGAGTTGGGCCCCACAGCATCTTGCTTCCAGCTCTTTGGGAAGCTAAGAAACAACTCGCTCTGCACAGTGCTCTTACAGCCTACCGGGAACATGTCTTCCAAAGGCCTGTGAAACGCAGTTCCTTTGCAGGCCTGATCTGGCTGAAGTAGGACTTCTGCTCTGGGTGTGCTACTTTGCCCTAGAGCTGAAAGGCACAACGTGCAGGCTTCTTTCCAAAGGGCGAGTTGGGCCCCACAGCATCTTGCTTCCAGCTCTTTGGGAAGCTAAGAAACAACTCGCTCTGCACAGTGCTCTTACAGCCTACCGGGAACATGTCTTCCAAAGGCCTGTGAAACGCAGTTTCTTTGCAGGCCTGATCTGGCTGAAGTAGGACTTCTGCTCTGGGTGTGCTACTTTGCCCTAGAGCTGAAAGGCACAACGTGCAGGCTTCTTTCCAAAGGGCGAGTTGGGCCCCACAGCATCTTGCTTCCAGCTCTTTGGGAAGCTAAGAAACAACTCGCTCTGCACAGTGCTCTTACAGCCTACCGGGAACATGTCTTGCAAAGGCCTGTGAAACGCAGTTTCTTTGCAGGCCTGATCTGGCTGAAGTAGGACTTCTGCTCTGGGTGTGCTACTTTGCCCTAGAGCTGAAAGGCACAACGTGCAGGCTTCTTTCCAAAGGGCGAGTTGGGCCCCACAGCATCTTGCTTCCAGCTCTTTGGGAAGCTAAGAAACAACTCGCTCTGCACAGTGCTCTTACAGCCTACGGGGAGCATCTCTTCCAAAGGCCTGTGAAACGCAGTTTCTTTGCAGGCCTGATCTGGCTGAAGTAGGACTTCTGCTCTGGGTGTGCTACTTTGCCCTAGAGCTGAAAGGCACAACGTGCAGGCTTCTTTCCTAAGGGCGAGTTGGGCCCCACAGCATCTTGCTTCCAGCTCTTTGGGAAGCTAAGAAACAACTCGCTCTGCACAGTGCTCTTACAGCCTACCGGGAACATCTCTTCCAAAGGCCTGTGAAACGCAGTTTCTTTGCAGGCCTGATCTGGCTGAAGTAGGACTTCTGCTCTGGGTGTGCTACTTTGCCCTAGAGCTGAAAGGCACAACGTGCAGGCTTCTTTCCAAAGGGCGAGTTGGGCCCCAAGCATCTTGCTTCCAGCTCTTTGGGAAGCTAAGAAACAACTCGCTCTGCACAGTGCTCTTACAGCCTACCGGGAACATGTCTTGCAAAGGCCTGTGAAACGCAGTTTCTTTGCAGGCCTGATCTGGCTGAAGTAGGACTTCTGCTCTGGGTGTGCTACTTTGCCCTAGAGCTGAAAGGCACAACGTGCAGGCTTCTTTCCAAAGGGCGAGTTGGGCCCCACAGCATCTTGCTTCCAGCTCTTTGGGAAGCTAAGAAACAACTCGCTCTGCACAGTGCTCTTACAGCCTACCGGGAACATCTTTTCCAAAGGCCAGTGAAACGCAGTTTCTTTGCATGCCTGATCTGGCTGAAGTAGGACTTCTGCTCTGGGTGTGCTACTTTGCCCTAGAGCTGAAAGGCACAACGTGCAGGCTTCTTTCCAAAGGGCGAGTTGGGCCCCACAGCATCTTGCTTCCAGCTCTTTGGGAAGCTAAGAAACAACTCGCTCTGCACAGTGCTCTTACAGCCTACCGGGAACATCTCTTCCAAAGGCCAGTGAAACGCAGTTTCTTTGCAGGCCTGATCTGGCTGAAGTAGGACTTCTGCTCTGGGTGTGCTACTTTGCCCTAGAGCTGAAAGGCACAACGTGCAGGCTTCTTTCCAAAGGGCGAGTTGGGCCCCACAGCATCTTGCTTCCAGCTCTTTGGGAAGCTAAGAAACAACTCGCTCTGCACAGTGCTCTTACAGCCTACCGGGAACATCTCTTCCAAAGGCCTGTGAAACGCAGTTTCTTTGCAGGCCTGATCTGGCTGAAGTAGGACTTCTGCTCTGGGTGTGCTACTTTGCCCTAGAGCTGAAAGGCACAACGTGCAGGCTTCTTTCCAAAGGGCGAGTTGGGCCCCACAGCATCTTGCTTCCAGCTCTTTGGGAAGCTAAGAAACAACTCGCTCTGCACAGTGCTCTTACAGCCTACCCGAAACATGTCTTCCAAAGGCCTGTGAAACGCAGTTTCTTTGCAGGCCTGATCTGGCTGAAGTAGGACTTCTGCTCTGGGTGTGCTACTTTGCCCTAGAGCTGAAAGGCACAACGTGCAGGCTTCTTTCCAAAGGGCGAGTTGGGCCCCACAGCATCTTGCTTCCAGCTCTTTGGGAAGCTAAGAAACAACTCGCTCTGCACAGTGCTCTTACAGCCTACCGGGAACATGTCTTCCAAAGGCCTGTGAAACGCAGTTTCTTTGCAGGCCTGATCTGGCTGAAGTAGGGCTTCTGCTCTGGGTGTGCTACTTTGCCCTAGAGCTGAAAGGCACAACGTGCAGGCTTCTTTCCAAAGGGCGAGTTGGGCCCCACAGCATCTTGCTTCCAGCTCTTTGGGAAGCTAAGAAACAACTCGCTCTGCACAGTGCTCTTACAGCCTACCGGGAACATGTCTTGCAAAGGCCTGTGAAACGCAGTTTCTTTGCAGGCCTGATGTGGCTGAAGTAGGACTTCTGCTCTGGGTGTGCTACTTTGCCCTAGAGCTGAAAGGCACAACGTGCAGGCTTCTTTCCAAAGGGCGAGTTGGGCCCCAAGCATCTTGCTTCCAGCTCTTTGGGAAGCTAAGAAACAACTCGCTCTGCACAGTGCTCTTAGAGCCTACCGGGAACATGTCTTTCAAAGGCCTGTGAAACGCAGTTTCTTTGCAGGCCTGATCTGGCTGAAGTAGGACTTCTGCTCTGGGTGTGCTACTTTGCCCTAGAGCTGAAAGGCACAACGTGCAGGCTTCTTTCCAAAGGGCGAGTTGGGCCCCACAGCATCTTGCTTCCAGCTCTTTGGGAAGCTAAGAAACAACTCGCTCTGCACAGTGCTCTTACAGCCTACCGGGAACATCTCTTCCAAAGGCCTGTGAAACGCAGTTTCTTTGCAGGCCTGATCTGGCTGAAGTAGGACTTCTGCTCTGGGTGTGCTACTTTGCCCTAGAGCTGAAAGGCACAACGTGCAGGCTTCTTTCCAAAGGGCGAGATGGGCCCCACAGAATCTTGCTTCCAGCTCTTTGGGAAGCTAAGAAACAACTCGCTCTGCACAGTGCTCTTACAGCCTACCGGGAACATGTCTTGCAAAGGCCTGTGAAACGCAGTTTCTTTGCAGGCCTGATCTGGCTGAAGTAGGACTTCTGCTCTGGGTGTGCTACTTTGCCCTAGAACTGAAAGGCACAACGTGCAGGCTTCTTTCCAAAGGGCGAGTTGGGCCCCACAGCATCTTGCTTCCAGCTCTTTGGGAAGCTAAGAAACAACTCGCTCTGCACAGTGCTCTTACAGCCTACCAGGAACATCTCTTCCAAAGGCCTGTGAAACGCAGTTTCTTTGCAGGCCTGATCTGGATGAAGTAGGACTTCTGCTCTGGGTGTGCTACTTTGGCCTAGAGCTGAAAGGCACAACGTGCAGGCTTCTTTCCAAAGGTCGAGTTGGGCCCCACAGCATCTTGCTTCCAGCTCTTTGGGAAGCTAAGAATCAACTCGCTCTGCACAGTGCTCTTACAGCCTACCGGGAACATCTCTTCCAAAGGCCTGTGAAACGCAGTTTCTTTGCAGGCCTGATCTGGCTGAAGTAGGACTTCTGCTCTGGGTGTGCTACTTTGCCCTAGAGCTGAAAGGCACAACGTGCAGGCTTCTTTCCAAAGGGCGAGTTGGGCCCCACAGCATCTTGCTTCCAGCTCTTTGGGAAGCTAAGAAACAACTCGCTCTGCACAGTGCTCTTACAGCCTACCCGGAACATGTCTTCCAAATGCCTGTGAAACGCAGTTTCTTTGCAGGCCTGATCTGGCTGAAGTAGGACTTCTGCTCTGGGTGTGCTACTTTGCCCTAGAGCTGAAAGGCACAACGTGCAGGCTTCTTTCCAAAGGGCGAGTTGGGCCCCACAGCATCTTGCTTCCAGCTCTTTGGGAAGCTAAGAAACAACTCGCTCTGCACAGTGCTCTTACAGCCTACCGGGAACATGTCTTGGAAAGGCCTGTGAAACGCAGTTTCTTTGCAGGCCTGATATGGCTGAAGTAGGACTTCTGCTCTGGGTGTGCTACTTTGCCCTAGAGCTGAAAGACACAACGTGCAGGCTTCTTTCCAAACGGCGAGTTGGGCCCCACAGCATCTTGCTTCCAGCTCTTTGGGAAGCTAAGAAACAACTCGCTCTGCACAGTGCTCTTACAGCCTACCGGGAACATGTCTTCCAAAGGCCAGTGAAACGCAGTTTCTTTGCAGGCCTGATCTGGCTGAAGTAGGACTTCTGCTCTGGGTGTGCTACTTTGCCCTAGAGCTGAAAGGCACAACGTGCAGGCTTCTTTCCAAAGGGCGAGTTGGGCCCCACAGCATCTTGCTTCCAGGTCTTTGGGAAGCTAAGAAACAACTCGCTCTGCACAGTGCTCTTACAGCCTACCGGGAACATGTCTTCCAAAGACCTGTGAAACGCAGTTTCTTTGCAGGCCTGATCTGGCTGAAGTAGGACTTCTGCTCTGGGTGTGCTACTTTGCCCTAGAGCTGAAAGGCACAACGTGCAGGCTTCTTTCCAAAGGGCGAGTTGGGCCCCACAGCATCTTGCTTCCAGCTCTTTGGGAAGCTAAGAAACAACTCGCTCTGCACAGTGCTCTTACAGCCTACCGGGAGCATCTCTTCCAAAGGCCTGTGAAACGCAGTTTCTTTGCAGGCCTGATCTGGCTGAAGTAGGACTTCTGCTCTGGGTGTGCTACTTTGCCCTAGAGCTGAAAGGCACAACGTGCAGGCTTCTTTCCAAAGGGCGAGTTGGGCCCCACAGCATCTTGCTTCCAGCTCTTTGGGAAGCTAAGAAACAACTCGCTCTGCACAGTGCTCTTACAGCCTACCGGGAACATCTCTTCCAAAGGCCTGTGAAACGCAGTTTCTTTGCAGGCCTGATCTGGCTGAAGTAGGACTTCTGCTCTGGGTGTGCTACTTTGCCCTAGAGCTGAAAGGCACAACGTGCAGGCTTCTTTCCAAAGGGCGAGTTGAACCCCACAGCATCTTGCTTCCAGCTCTTTGGGAAGCTAAGAAACAACTCGCTCTGCACAGTGCTCTTACAGCCTACCGGGAACATGTCTTCCAAAGGCCAGTGAAACGCAGTTTCTTTGCAGGCCTGATCTGGCTGAAGTAGGACTTCTGCTCTGGGTGTGCTACTTTGCCCTAGAGCTGAAAGGCACAACGTGCAGGCTTCTTTCCAAAGGGCAAGTTGGGCCCCACAGCATCTTGCTTCCAGCTCTTTGGGAAGCTAAGAAACAACTCGCTCTGCACAGTGCTCTTACAGCCTACCGGGAACATGTCTTCCAAAGGCCTGTGAAACGCAGTTTCTTTGCAGGCCTGATCTGGCTGAAGTAGGACTTCTGCTCTGGGTGTGCTACTTTGCCCTAGAGCGTAAAGGCACAACGTGCAGGCTTCTTTCCAAAGGGCGAGTTGGGCCCCACAGCATCTTGCTTCCAGCTCTTTGGGAAGCTAAGAAACAACTCGCTCTGCACAGTGCTCTTACAGCCTACCGGGAACATCTCTTCCAAAGGCCTGTGAAACGCAGTTTCTTTGCAGGCCTGATCTGGCTGAAGTAGGACTTCTGCTCTGGGTGTGCTACTTTGCCCTAGAGCTGAAAGGCACAACGTGCAGGCTTCTTTCCAAAGGGCGAGTTGGGCCCCACAGCATCTTGCTTCCAGCTCTTTGGGAAGCTAAGAAACAACTCGCTCTGCACAGTGCTCTTACAGCCTAGTGGGAACATCTCTTCCAAAGGCCTGTGAAACGCAGTTTCTTTGCAGGCCTGATCTGGCTGAAGTAGGACTTCTGCTCTGGGTGTGCTACTTTGCCCTAGAGCTGAAAGGCACAACGTGCAGGCTTCTTTCCAAAGGGCGAGTTGGGCCCCACAGCATCTTGCTTCCAGCTCTTTGGGAAGCTAAGAAACAACTCGCTCTGCACAGTGCTCTTACAGCCTACCCGGAACATCTTTTCCAAAGGCCAGTGAAACGCAGTTTCTTTGCAGGCCTGATCTGGCTGAAGTAGGACTTCTGCTCTGGGTGTGCTACTTTGCCCTAGAGCTGAAAGGCGCAACGTTCAGGCTTCTTTCCAAAGGGCGAGTTGGGCCCCACAGCATCTTGCTTCCAGCTCTTTGGGAAGCTAAGAAACAACTCGCTCTGCACAGTGCTCTTACAGCCTACCGGGAACATCTTTTCCAATGGCCAGTGAAACGCAGTTTCTTTGCAGGCCTGATCTGGCTGAAGTAGGACTTCTGCTCTGGGTGTGCTACTTTGCCCTAGAGCTGAAAGGCCAACGTTCAGGCTTCTTTCCAAAGGGCGAGTTGGGCCCCACAGCATCTTGCTTCCAGCTCTTTGGGAAGCTAAGAAACAACTCGCTCTGCACAGTGCTCTTACAGCCTACCGGGAACATCTCTTCCAAAGGCCTGAGAAACGCAGTTTCTTTGCAGGCCTGATCTGGCTGAAGTAGGACTTCTGCTCTGGGTGTGCTACTTTGCCCTAGAGCTGAAAGTCACAACGTGCAGGCTTCTTTCCAAAGGGCGAGTTGAACCCCACAGCATCTTGCTTCCAGCTCTTTGGGAAGCTAAGAAACAACTCGCTCTGCACAGTGCTCTTACAGCCTACCGGGAACATGTCTTCCAAAGGCCAGTGAAACGCAGTTTCTTTGCAGGCCTGATCTGGCTGAAGTAGGACTTCTGCTCTGGGTGTGCTACTTTGCCCTAGAGCTGAAAGGCACAACGTTCAGGCTTCTTTCCAAAGGGCGAGTTGGGCCCCACAGCATCTTGCTTCCAGCTCTTTGGGAAGCTAAGAAACAACTCGCTCTGCACAGTGCTCTTACAGCCTACCGGGAACAGCTCTTCCAAAGGCCAGTTAAACGCAGTTTCTTTGCAGGCCTGATCTGGCTGAAGTAGGACTTCTGCTCTGGGTGTGCTACTTTGCCCTAGAGCTGAAAGGCACAACGTGCAGGCTTCTTTCCAAAGGGCGAGTTGGGCCCCACAGCATCTTGCTTCCAGCTCTTTGGGAAGCTAAGAAACAACTCGCTCTGCACAGTGCTCTTACAGCCTAGTGGGAACAGCTCTTCCAAAGGCCTGTGAAACGCAGTTTCTTTGCAGGCCTGATCTGGCTGAAGTAGGACTTCTGCTCTGGGTGTGCTACTTTGCCCTAGAGCTGAAAGGCACAACGTGCAGGCTTCTTTCCAAAGGGCGAGTTGGGCCCCACAGCATCTTGCTTCCAGCTCTTTGGGAAGCTAAGAAACAGCTCGCTCTGCACAGTGCTCTTACAGCCTACCGGGAACATCTTTTCCAAAGGCCAGTGAAACGCAGTTTCTTTGCAGGCCTGATCTGGCTGAAGTAGGACTTCTGCTCTGGGTGTGCTACTTTGCCCTAGAGCTGAAAGGCACAACGTGCAGGCTTCTTTCCAAAGGGCGAGATGGGCCCCACAGCATCTTGCTTCCAGCTCTTTGGGAAGCTAAGAAACAACTCGCTCTGCACAGTGCTCTTACAGCCTACCGGTAACATGTCTTGCAAAGGCCTGTGAAACGCAGTTTCTTTGCAGGCCTGATCTGGCTGAAGTAGGACTTCTGCTCTGGGTGTGCTACTTTGCCCTAGAGCTGAAAGGCACAACGTGCAGGCTTCTTTCCAAAGGGCGAGTTGGGCCCCACAGCATCTTGCTTCCAGCTCTTTGGGAAGCTAAGAAACAACTCGCTCTGCACAGTGCTCTTACAGCCTACCGGGAACATCTCTTCCAAAGGCCTGTGAAACGCAGTTTCTTTGCAGGCCTGATCTGGCTGAAGTAGGACTTCTGCTCTGGGTGTGCTACTTTGCCCTAGAGCTGAAAGGCACAACGTGCAGGCTTCTTTCCAAAGGGCGAGTTGGGCCCCACAGCATCTTGCTTCCAGCTCTTTGGGAAGCTAAGAAACAACTCGCTCTGCACAGTGCTCTTACAGCCTACCGGGAACATCTTTTCCAAAGGACAGTGAAACGCAGTTTCTTTGCAGGCCTGATCTGGCTGAAGTAGGACTTCTGCTCTGGGTGTGCTACTTTGCCCTAGAGCTGAAAGGCACAACGTGCAGGCTTCTTTCCAAAGGGCGAGATGGGCCCCACAGCATCTTGCTTCCAGCTCTTTGGGAAGCTAAGAAACAACTCGCTCTGCACAGTGCTCTTACAGCCTACAGGGAACATGTCTTGCAAAGGCCTGTGAAACGCAGTTTCTTTGCAGGCCTGATCTGGCTGAAGTAGGACATCTGCTCTGGGTGTGCTACTTTGCCCTAGAACTGAAAGGCACAACGTGCAGGCTTCTTTCCAAAGGGCGAGTTGGGCCCCACAGCATCTTGCTTCCAGCTCTTTGGGAAGCTAAGAAACAACTCGCTCTGCACAGTGCTCTTACAGCCTACCAGGAACATCTCTTCCAAAGGCCTGTGAAACGCAGTTTCTTTGCAGGCCTGATCTGGCTGAAGTAGGACTTCTGCTCTGGGTGTGCTACTTTGGCCTAGAGCTGAAAGGCACAACGTGCAGGCTTCTTTCCAAAGGTCGAGTTGGGCCCCACAGCATCTTGCTTCCAGCTCTTTGGGAAGCTAAGAAACAACTCGCTCTGCACAGTGCTCTTACAGCCTACCGGGAACATCTCTTCCAAAGGCCTGTGAAACGCAGTTTCTTTGCAGGCCTGATCTGGCTGAAGTAGGACTTCTGCTCTGGGTGTGCTACTTTGCCCTAGAGCTGAAAGGCACAACGTGCAGGCTTCTTTCCAAAGGGCGAGTTGGGCCCCACAGCATCTTGCTTCCAGCTCTTTGGGAAGCTAAGAAACAACTCGCTCTGCACAGTGCTCTTACAGCCTACCGGGAACATGTCTTCCAAAAGCCTGTGAAACGCAGTTTCTTTGCAGGCCTGATCTGGCTGAAGTAGGACTTCTGCTCTGGGTGTGCTACTTTGCCCTAGAGCTGAAAGGCACAACGTGCAGGCTTCTTTCCAAAGGGCGAGTTGGGCCCCACAGCATCTTGCTTCCAGCTCTTTGGGAAGCTAAGAAACAAGTCGCTCTGCACAGTGCTCTTACAGCCTACCGGGAACATGTCTTCCAAAGGCCTGTGAAACGCAGTTCCTTTGCAGGCCTGATCTGGCTGAAGTAGGACTTCTGCTCTGGGTGTGCTACTTTGCCCTAGAGCTGGAAGGCACAACGTGCAGGCTTCTTTCCAAAGGGCGAGTTGGGCCCCACAGCATCTTGCTTCCAGCTCTTTGGGAAGCTAAGAAACAACTCGCTCTGCACACTGCTCTTACAGCCTAGTGGGAACATCTCTTCCAAAGGCCTGTGAAACGCAGTTTCTTTGCAGGCCTGATCTGGCTGAAGTAGGACTTCTGCTCTGGGTGTGCTACTTTGCCCTAGAGCTGAAAGGCACAACGTGCAGGCTTCTTTCCAAAGGGCGAGTTGGGCCCCACAGCATCTTGCTTCCAGCTCTTTGGGAAGCTAAGAAACAACTCGCTCTGCACAGTGCTCTTACAGCCTACCGGGAACATGTCTTGCAAAGGCCTGTGAAACGCAGTTTCTTTGCAGGCCTGATCTGGCTGAAGTAGGACTTCTGCTCTGGGTGTGCTACTTTGCCCTAGAGCTGAAAGGCACAACGTGCAGGCTTCTTTCCAAAGGGCGAGTTGGGCCCCACAGCATCTTGCTTCCAGCTCTTTGGGAAGCTAAGAAACAACTCGCTCTGCACAGTGCTCTTACAGCCTACCGGGAACATCTTTTCCAAAGGCCAGTGAAACGCAGTTTCTTTGCAGGCCTGATCTGGCTGAAGTAGGACTTCTGCTCTGGGTGTGCTACTTTGCCCTAGAGCTGAAAGGCACAACGTGCAGGCTTCTTTCCAAAGGGCGAGTTGGGCCCCACAGCATCTTGCTTCCAGCTCTTTGGGAAGCTAAGAAACAACTCGCTCTGCACAGTGCTCTTACAGCCTACCGGGAACATCTCTTCCAAAGGCCTGTGAAACGCAGTTTCTTTGCAGGCCTGATCTGGCTGAAGTAGGACTTCTGCTCTGGGTGTGCTACTTTGCCCTAGAGCTGAAAGGCACAACGTGCAGGCTTCTTTCCAAAGGGCGAGTTGGGCCCCACAGCATCTTGCTTCCAGCTCTTTGGGAAGCTAAGAAACAACTCGCTCTGCACAGTGCTCTTACAGCCTACCGGGAACATGTCTTGGAAAGGCCTGTGAAACGCAGTTTCTTTGCAGGCCTGATATGGCTGAAGTAGGACTTCTGCTCTGGGTGTGCTACTTTGCCCTAGAGCTGAAAGGCACAACGTGCAGGCTTCTTTCCAAACGGCGAGTTGGGCCCCACAGCATCTTGCTTCCAGCTCTTTGGGAAGCTAAGAAACAACTCGCTCTGCACAGTGCTCTTACAGCCTACCGGGAACATGTCTTCCAAAGGCCAGTGAAACGCAGTTTCTTTGCAGGCCTGATCTGGCTGAAGTAGGACTTCTGCTCTGGGTGTGCTACTTTGCCCTAGAGCTGAAAGGCACAACGTGCAGGCTTCTTTCCAAAGGGCGAGTTGGGCCCCACAGCATCTTGCTTCCAGGTCTTTGGGAAGCTAAGAAACAACTCGCTCTGCACAGTGCTCTTACAGCCTACCGGGAACATGTCTTCCAAAGACCTGTGAAACGCAGTTTCTTTGCAGGCCTGATCTGGCTGAAGTAGGACTTCTGCTCTGGGTGTGCTACTTTGCCCTAGAGCTGAAAGGCACAACGTGCAGGCTTCTTTCCAAAGGGCGAGTTGGGCCCCACAGCATCTTGCTTCCAGCTCTTTGGGAAGCTAAGAAACAACTCGCTCTGCACAGTGCTCTTACAGCCTTCCGGGAGCATCTCTTCCAAAGGCCTGTGAAACGCAGTTTCTTTGCAGGCCTGATCTGGCTGAAGTAGGAGTTCTGCTCTGGGTGTGCTACTTTGCCCTAGAGCTGAAAGGCACAACGTGCAGGCTTCTTTCCAAAGGGCGAGTTGGGCCCCACAGCATCTTGCTTCCAGCTCTTTGGGAAGCTAAGAAACAACTCGCTCTGCACAGTGCTCTTACAGCCTACCGGGAACATGTCTTCCAAAGGCCAGTGAAACGCAGTTTCTTTGCAGGCCTGATCTGGCTGAAGTAGGACTTCTGCTCTGGGTGTGCTACTTTGCCCTAGAGCTGAAAGGCACAACGTGCAGGCTTCTTTCCAAAGGGCAAGTTGGGCCCCACAGCATCTTGCTTCCAGCTCTTTGGGAAGCTAAGAAACAACTCGCTCTGCACAGCGCTCTTACAGCCTACCGGGAACATGTCTTCCAAAGGCCTGTGAAACGCAGTTTCTTTGCAGGCCTGATCTGGCTGAAGTAGGACTTCTGCTCTGGGTGTGCTACTTTGCCCTAGAGCGTAAAGGCACAACGTGCAGGCTTCTTTCCAAAGGGCGAGTTGGGCCCCACAGCATCTTGCTTCCAGCTCTTTGGGAAGCTAAGAAACAACTCGCTCTGCACAGTGCTCTTACAGCCTACCAGGAACATCTCTTCCAAAGGCCTGTGAAACGCAGTTTCTTTGCAGGCCTGATCTGGCTGAAGTAGGACTTCTGCTCTGGGTGTGCTACTTTGCCCTAGAGCTGAAAGGCACAACGTGCAGGCTTCTTTCCAAAGGGCGAGTTGGGCCCCACAGCATCTTGCTTCCAGCTCTTTGGGAAGCTAAGAAACAACTCGCTCTGCACAGTGCTCTTACAGCCTAGTGGGAACATCTCTTCCAAAGGCCTTTGAAACGCAGTTTCTTTGCAGGCCTGATCTGGCTGAAGTAGGACTTCTGCTCTGGGTGTGCTACTTTGCCCTAGAGCTGAAAGGCACAACGTGCAGGCTTCTTTCCAAAGGGCGAGTTGGGCCCCACAGCATCTTGCTTCCAGGTCTTTGGGAAGCTAAGAAACAACTCGCTCTGCACAGTGCTCTTACAGCCTACCGGGAACATGTCTTCCAAAGACCTGTGAAACGCAGTTTCTTTGCAGGCCTGATGTGGCTGAAGTAGGACTTCTGCTCTGGGTGTGCTACTTTGCCCTAGAGCTGAAAGGCACAACGTGCAGGCTTCTTTCCAAAGGGCGAGTTGGGCCCCACAGCATCTTGCTTCCAGCTCTTTGGGAAGCTAAGAAACAACTCGCTCTGCACAGTGCTCTTACAGCCTACCGGGAGCATCTCTTCCAAAGGCCTGTGAAACGCAGTTTCTTTGCAGGCCTGATCTGGCTGAAGTAGGACTTCTGCTCTGGGTGTGCTACTTTGCCCTAGAGCTGAAAGGCACAACGTGCAGGCTTCTTTCCAAAGGGCGAGTTGGGCCCCACAGCATCTTGCTTCCAGCTCTTTGGGAAGCTAAGAAACAACTCGCTCTGCACAGTGCTCTTACAGCCTACCGGGAACATGTCTTCCAAAGGCCAGTGAAACGCAGTTTCTTTGCAGGCCTGATCTGGCTGAAGTAGGACTTCTGCTCTGGGTGTGCTACTTTGCCCTAGAGCTGAAAGGCACAACGTGCAGGCTTCTTTCCAAAGGGCAAGTTGGGCCCCACAGCATCTTGCTTCCAGCTCTTTGGGAAGCTAAGAAACAACTCGCTCTGCACAGTGCTCTTACAGCCTACCCGGAACATGTCTTCCAAAGGCCTGTGAAACGCAGTTTCTTTGCAGGCCTGATCTGGCTGAAGTAGGACTTCTGCTCTGGGTGTGCTACTTTGCCCTAGAGCTGAAAGGCACAACGTGCAGGCTTCTTTCCAAAGGGCGAGTTGGGCCCCACAGCATCTTGCTTCCAGCTCTTTGGGAAGCTAAGAAACAACTCGCTCTGCACAGTGCTCTTACAGCCTACCGGGAACATGTCTTCCAAAGACCTGTGAAACGCAGTTTCTTTGCAGGCCTGATATGGCTGAAGTAGGACTTCTGCTCTGGGTGTGCTACTTTGCCCTAGAGCTGAAAGGCACAACGTGCAGGCTTCTTTCCAAACGGCGAGTTGGGCCCCACAGCATCTTGCTTCCAGCTCTTTGGGAAGCTAAGAAACAACTCGCTCTGCACAGTGCTCTTACAGCCTACCGGGAACATGTCTTCCAAAGGCCAGTGAAACGCAGTTTCTTTGCAGGCCTGATCTGGCTGAAGTAGGACTTCTGCTCTGGGTGTGCTACTTTGCCCTAGAGCTGAAAGGCACAACGTGCAGGCTTCTTTCCAAAGGGCGAGTTGGGCCCCACAGCATCTTGCTTCCAGGTCTTTGGGAAGCTAAGAAACAACTCGCTCTGCACAGTGCTCTTACAGCCTACCGGGAACATGTCTTCCAAAGACCTGTGAAACGCAGTTTCTTTGCAGGCCTGATCTGGCTGAAGTAGGACTTCTGCTCTGGGTGTGCTACTTTGCCCTAGAGCTGAAAGGCACAACGTGCAGGCTTCTTTCCAAAGGGCGAGTTGGGCCCCACAGCATCTTGCTTCCAGCTCTTTGGGAAGCTAAGAAACAACTCGCTCTGCACAGTGCTCTTACAGCCTACCGGGAGCATCTCTTCCAAAGGCCTGTGAAACGCAGTTTCTTTGCAGGCCTGATCTGGCTGAAGTAGGACTTCTGCTCTGGGTGTGCTACTTTGCCCTAGAGCTGAAAGGCACAACGTGCAGGCTTCTTTCCAAAGGGCGAGTTGGGCCCCACAGCATCTTGCTTCCAGCTCTTTGGGAAGCTAAGAAACAACTCGCTCTGCACAGTGCTCTTACAGCCTAGTGGGAACATGTCTTGCAAAGGCCTGTGAAACGCAGTTTCTTTGCAGGCCTGATCTGGCTGAAGTAGGACTTCTGCTCTGGGTGTGCTACTTTGCCCTAGAGCTGAAAGGCACAACGTGCAGGCTTCTTTCCAAAGGGCGAGTTGGGCCCCACAGCATCTTGCTTCCAGCTCTTTGGGAAGCTAAGAAACAACTCGCTCTGCACAGTGCTCTTACAGCCTACCCGGAACATCTTTTCCAAAGGCCAGTGAAACGCAGTTTCTTTGCAGGCCTGATCTGGCTGAAGTAGGACTTCTGCTCTGGGTGTGCTACTTTGCCCTAGAGCTGAAAGGCGCAACGTTCAGGCTTCTTTCCAAAGGGCGAGTTGGGCCCCACAGCATCTTGCTTCCAGCTCTTTGGGAAGCTAAGAAACAACTCGCTCTGCACAGTGCTCTTACAGCCTACCGGGAACATCTTTTCCAATGGCCAGTGAAACGCAGTTCCTTTGCAGGCCTGATCTGGCTGAAGTAGGACTTCTGCTCTGGGTGTGCTACTTTGCCCTAGAGCTGAAAGCACAACGTTCAGGCTTCTTTCCAAAGGGCGAGTTGGGCCCCACAGCATCTTGCTTCCAGCTCTTTGGGAAGCTAAGAAACAACTCGCTCTGCACAGTGCTCTTACAGCCTACCGGGAACATCTCTTCCAAAGGCCTGTGAAACGCAGTTTCTTTGCAGGCCTGATCTGGCTGAAGTAGGACTTCTGCTCTGTGTGTGCTACTTTACCCTAGAGCTGAAAGGCACAACGTGCAGGCTTCTTTCCAAAGGGCGAGTTGGGCCCCACAGCATCTTGCTTCCAGCTCTTTGGGAAGCTAAGAAACAACTCGCTCTGCACAGTGCTCTTACAGCCTACCCGGAACATGTCTTCCAAAGGCCTGTGAAACGCAGTTTCTTTGCAGGCCTCATCTGGCTGAAGTAGGACTTCTGCTCTGGGTGTGCTACTTTGCCCTAGAGCTGAAAGGCACAACGTGCAGGCTTCTTTCCAAAGGGCGAGTTGGGCCCCACAGCATCTTGCTTCCAGCTCTTTGGGAAGCTAAGAAACAACTCGCTCTGCACAGTGCTCTTACAGCCTACCGGGAACATCTCTTCCAAAGGCCTGTGAAACGCAGTTTCTTTGCAGGCCTGATCTGGCTGAAGTAGGACTTCTGCTCTGGGTGTGCTACTTTGCCCTAGAGCTGAAAGGCACAACGTGCAGGCTTCTTTCCAAAGGGCGAGTTGAACCCCACAGCATCTTGCTTCCAGCTCTTTGGGAAGCTAAGAAACAACTCGCTCTGCACAGTGCTCTTACAGCCTACCGGGAACATGTCTTCCAAAGGCCAGTGAAACGCAGTTTCTTTGCAGGCCTGATCTGGCTGAAGTAGGACTTCTGCTCTGGGTGTGCTACTTTGCCCTAGAGCTGAAAGGCACAACGTGCAGGCTTCTTTCCAAAGGGCGAGTTGGGCCCCACAGCATCTTGCTTCCAGCTCTTTGGGAAGCTAAGAAACAACTCGCTCTGCACAGTGCTCTTACAGCCTACCGGGAACAGCTCTTCCAAAGGCCAGTTAAACGCAGTTTCTTTGCAGGCCTGATCTGGCTGAAGTAGGACTTCTGCTCTGGGTGTGCTACTTTGCCCTAGAGCTGAAAGGCACAACGTGCAGGCTTCTTTCCAAAGGGCGAGTTGGGCCCCACAGCATCTTGCTTCCAGCTCTTTGGGAAGCTAAGAAACAACTCGCTCTGCACAGTGCTCTTACAGCCTACCGGGAACATGTCTTCCAAAGGCCTGTGAAACGCAGTTTCTTTGCAGGCCTGATCTGGCTGAAGTAGGACTTCTGCTCTGGGTGTGCTACTTTGCCCTAGAGCTGAAAGGCACAACGTGCAGTCTTCTTTCCAAAGGGCGAGTTGGGCCCCACAGCATCTTGCTTCCAGCTCTTTGGGAAGCTAAGAAACAACTCGCTCTGCACAGTGCTCTTACAGCCTACCGGGAACATGTCTTCCAAAGGCCTGTGAAACGCAGTTTCTTTGCAGGCCTGATCTGGCTGAAGTAGGACTTCTGCTCTGGGTGTGCTACTTTGCCCTAGAGCTGAAAGGCACAACGTGCAGGCTTCTTTCCAAAGGGCGAGTTGGGCCCCACAGCATCTTGCTTCCAGCTCTTTGGGAAGCTAAGAAACAACTCGCTCTGCACAGTGCTCTTACAGCCTATTGGGAACATCACTTCCAAAGGCCTGTGAAACGCAGTTTCTTTGCAGGCCTGATCTGGCTGAAGTAGGACTTCTGCTCTGGGTGTGCTACTTTGCCCTAGAGCTGAAAGGCACAACGTGCAGGCTTCTTTCCAAAGGGCGAGTTGGGCCCCACAGCATCTTGCTTCCAGCTCTTTGGGAAGCTAAGAAACAACTCGCTCTGCACAGTGCTCTTACAGCCTACCGGGAACATCTCTTCCAAAGGCCAGTGAAACGCAGTTTCTTTGCAGGCCTGATCTGGCTGAAGTAGGACTTCTGCTCTGGGTGTGCTACTTTGCCCTAGAGCTGAAAGCACAACGTGCAGGCTTCTTTCCAAAGGGCGAGTTGGGCCCCACAGCATCTTGCTTCCAGCTCTTTGGGAAGCTAAGAAACAACTCGCTCTGCACAGTGCTCTTACAGCCTACCGGGAACATCTCTTCCAAAGGCCTGTGAAACGCAGTTTCTTTGCAGGCCTGATCTGGCTGAAGTAGGACTTCTGCTCTGTGTGTGCTACTTTACCCTAGAGCTGAAAGGCACAACGTGCAGGCTTCTTTCCAAAGGGCGAGTTGGGCCCCACAGCATCTTGCTTCCAGCTCTTTGGGAAGCTAAGAAACAACTCGCTCTGCACAGTGCTCTTACAGCCTACCCGGAACATGTCTTCCAAAGGCCTGTGAAACGCAGTTTCTTTGCAGGCCTCATCTGGCTGAAGTAGGACTTCTGCTCTGGGTGTGCTACTTTGCCCTAGAGCTGAAAGGCACAACGTGCAGGCTTCTTTCCAAAGGGCGAGTTGGGCCCCACAGCATCTTGCTTCCAGCTCTTTGGGAAGCTAAGAAACAACTCGCTCTGCACAGTGCTCTTACAGCCTACCGGGAACATCTCTTCCAAAGGCCTGTGAAACGCAGTTTCTTTGCAGGCCTGATCTGGCTGAAGTAGGACTTCTGCTCTGGGTGTGCTACTTTGCCCTAGAGCTGAAAGGCACAACGTGCAGGCTTCTTTCCAAAGGGCGAGTTGAACCCCACAGCATCTTGCTTCCAGCTCTTTGGGAAGCTAAGAAACAACTCGCTCTGCACAGTGCTCTTACAGCCTACCGGGAACATGTCTTCCAAAGGCCAGTGAAACGCAGTTTCTTTGCAGGCCTGATCTGGCTGAAGTAGGACTTCTGCTCTGGGTGTGCTACTTTGCCCTAGAGCTGAAAGGCACAACGTGCAGGCTTCTTTCCAAAGGGCGAGTTGGGCCCCACAGCATCTTGCTTCCAGCTCTTTGGGAAGCTAAGAAACAACTCGCTCTGCACAGTGCTCTTACAGCCTACCGGGAACAGCTCTTCCAAAGGCCAGTTAAACGCAGTTTCTTTGCAGGCCTGATCTGGCTGAAGTAGGACTTCTGCTCTGGGTGTGCTACTTTGCCCTAGAGCTGAAAGGCACAACGTGCAGGCTTCTTTCCAAAGGGCGAGTTGGGCCCCACAGCATCTTGCTTCCAGCTCTTTGGGAAGCTAAGAAACAACTCGCTCTGCACAGTGCTCTTACAGCCTACCGGGAACATGTCTTCCAAAGGCCTGTGAAACGCAGTTTCTTTGCAGGCCTGATCTGGCTGAAGTAGGACTTCTGCTCTGGGTGTGCTACTTTGCCCTAGAGCTGAAAGGCACAACGTGCAGGCTTCTTTCCAAAGGGCGAGTTGGGCCCCACAGCATCTTGCTTCCAGCTCTTTGGGAAGCTAAGAAACAACTCGCTCTGCACAGTGCTCTTACAGCCTACCGGGAGCATCTCTTCCAAAGGCCTGTGAAACGCAGTTTCTTTGCAGGCCTGATCTGGCTGAAGTAGGACTTCTGCTCTGGGTGTGCTACTTTGCCCTAGAGCTGAAAGCACAACGTGCAGGCTTCTTTCCAAAGGGCGAGTTGGGCCCCACAGCATCTTGCTTCCAGCTCTTTGGGAAGCTAAGAAACAACTCGCTCTGCACAGTGCTCTTACAGCCTACCGGGAACATGTCTTCCAAAGGCCAGTGAAACGCAGTTTCTTTGCAGGCCTGATCTGGCTGAAGTAGGACTTCTGCTCTGGGTGTGCTACTTTGCCCTAGAGCTGAAAGGCACAACGTGCAGGCTTCTTTCCAAAGGGCAAGTTGGGCCCCACAGCATCTTGCTTCCAGCTCTTTGGGAAGCTAAGAAACAACTCGCTCTGCACAGTGCTCTTACAGCCTACCGGGAACATGTCTTCCAAAGGCCTGTGAAACGCAGTTTCTTTGCAGGCCTGATCTGGCTGAAGTAGGACTTCTGCTCTGGGTGTGCTACTTTGCCCTAGAGCGTAAAGGCACAACGTGCAGGCTTCTTTCCAAAGGGCGAGTTGGGCCCCACAGCATCTTGCTTCCAGCTCTTTGGGAAGCTAAGAAACAACTCGCTCTGCACAGTGCTCTTACAGCCTACCGGGAACATCTCTTCCAAAGGCCTGTGAAACGCAGTTTCTTTGCAGGCCTGATCTGGCTGAAGTAGGACTTCTGCTCTGGGTGTGCTACTTTGCCCTAGAGCTGAAAGGCACAACGTGCAGGCTTCTTTCCAAAGGGCGAGTTGGGCCCCACAGCATCTTGCTTCCAGCTCTTTGGGAAGCTAAGAAACAACTCGCTCTGCACAGTGCTCTTACAGCCTAGTGGGAACATGTCTTGCAAAGGCCTGTGAAACGCAGTTTCTTTGCAGGCCTGATCTGGCTGAAGTAGGACTTCTGCTCTGGGTGTGCTACTTTGCCCTAGAGCTGAAAGGCACAACGTGCAGGCTTCTTTCCAAAGGGCGAGTTGGGCCCCACAGCATCTTGCTTCCAGCTCTTTGGGAAGCTAAGAAACAACTCGCTCTGCACAGTGCTCTTACAGCCTACCCGGAACATCTTTTCCAAAGGCCAGTGAAACGCAGTTTCTTTGCAGGCCTGATCTGGCTGAAGTAGGACTTCTGCTCTGGGTGTGGTACTTTGCCCTAGAGCTGAAAGGCGCAACGTTCAGGCTTCTTTCCAAAGGGCGAGTTGGGCCCCACAGCATCTTGCTTCCAGCTCTTTGGGAAGCTAAGAAACAACTCGCTCTGCACAGTGCTCTTACAGCCTACCGGGAACATCTTTTCCAATGGCCAGTGAAACGCAGTTTCTTTGCAGGCCTGATCTGGCTGAAGTAGGACTTCTGCTCTGGGTGTGCTACTTTGCCCTAGAGCTGAAAGCACAACGTTCAGGCTTCTTTCCAAAGGGCGAGTTGGGCCCCACAGCATCTTGCTTCCAGCTCTTTGGGAAGCTAAGAAACAACTCGCTCTGCACAGTGCTCTTACAGCCTACCGGGAACATCTCTTCCAAAGGCCTGTGAAACGCAGTTTCTTTGCAGGCCTGATCTGGCTGAAGTAGGACTTCTGCTCTGTGTGTGCTACTTTACCCTAGAGCTGAAAGGCACAACGTGCAGGCTTCTTTCCAAAGGGCGAGTTGGGCCCCACAGCATCTTGCTTCCAGCTCTTTGGGAAGCTAAGAAACAACTCGCTCTGCACAGTGCTCTTACAGCCTACCCGGAACATGTCTTCCAAAGGCCTGTGAAACGCAGTTTCTTTGCAGGCCTCATCTGGCTGAAGTAGGACTTCTGCTCTGGGTGTGCTACTTTGCCCTAGAGCTGAAAGGCACAACGTGCAGGCTTCTTTCCAAAGGGCGAGTTGGGCCCCACAGCATCTTGCTTCCAGCTCTTTGGGAAGCTAAGAAACAACTCGCTCTGCACAGTGCTCTTACAGCCTACCGGGAACATCTCTTCCAAAGGCCTGTGAAACGCAGTTTCTTTGCAGGCCTGATCTGGCTGAAGTAGGACTTCTGCTCTGGGTGTGCTACTTTGCCCTAGAGCTGAAAGGCACAACGTGCAGGCTTCTTTCCAAAGGGCGAGTTGAACCCCACAGCATCTTGCTTCCAGCTCTTTGGGAAGCTAAGAAACAACTCGCTCTGCACAGTGCTCTTACAGCCTACCGGGAACATGTCTTCCAAAGGCCAGTGAAACGCAGTTTCTTTGCAGGCCTGATCTGGCTGAAGTAGGACTTCTGCTCTGGGTGTGCTACTTTGCCCTAGAGCTGAAAGGCACAACGTGCAGGCTTCTTTCCAAAGGGCGAGTTGGGCCCCACAGCATCTTGCTTCCAGCTCTTTGGGAAGCTAAGAAACAACTCGCTCTGCACAGTGCTCTTACAGCCTACCGGGAACAGCTCTTCCAAAGGCCAGTTAAACGCAGTTTCTTTGCAGGCCTGATCTGGCTGAAGTAGGACTTCTGCTCTGGGTGTGCTACTTTGCCCTAGAGCTGAAAGGCACAACGTGCAGGCTTCTTTCCAAAGGGCGAGTTGGGCCCCACAGCATCTTGCTTCCAGCTCTTTGGGAAGCTAAGAAACAACTCGCTCTGCACAGTGCTCTTACAGCCTACCGGGAACATGTCTTCCAAAGGCCTGTGAAACGCAGTTTCTTTGCAGGCCTGATCTGGCTGAAGTAGGACTTCTGCTCTGGGTGTGCTACTTTGCCCTAGAGCTGAAAGGCACAACGTGCAGTCTTCTTTCCAAAGGGCGAGTTGGGCCCCACAGCATCTTGCTTCCAGCTCTTTGGGAAGCTAAGAAACAACTCGCTCTGCACAGTGCTCTTACAGCCTACCGGGAACATGTCTTCCAAAGGCCTGTGAAACGCAGTTTCTTTGCAGGCCTGATCTGGCTGAAGTAGGACTTCTGCTCTGGGTGTGCTACTTTGCCCTAGAGCTGAAAGGCACAACGTGCAGGCTTCTTTCCAAAGGGCGAGTTGGGCCCCACAGCATCTTGCTTCCAGCTCTTTGGGAAGCTAAGAAACAACTCGCTCTGCACAGTGCTCTTACAGCCTACCGGGAACATCTCTTCCAAAGGCCTGTGAAACGCAGTTTCTTTGCAGGCCTGATCTGGCTGAAGTAGGACTTCTGCTCTGGGTGTGCTACTTTGCCCTAGAGCTGAAAGGCACAACGTGCAGGCTTCTTTCCAAAGGGCGAGTTGAACCCCACAGCATCTTGCTTCCAGCTCTTTGGGAAGCTAAGAAACAACTCGCTCTGCACAGTGCTCTTACAGCCTACCGGGAACATGTCTTCCAAAGGCCAGTGAAACGCAGTTTCTTTGCAGGCCTGATCTGGCTGAAGTAGGACTTCTGCTCTGGGTGTGCTACTTTGCCCTAGAGCTGAAAGGCACAACGTGCAGGCTTCTTTCCAAAGGGCGAGTTGGGCCCCACAGCATCTTGCTTCCAGCTCTTTGGGAAGCTAAGAAACAACTCGCTCTGCACAGTGCTCTTACAGCCTACCGGGAACAGCTCTTCCAAAGGCCAGTTAAACGCAGTTTCTTTGCAGGCCTGATCTGGCTGAAGTAGGACTTCTGCTCTGGGTGTGCTACTTTGCCCTAGAGCTGAAAGGCACAACGTGCAGGCTTCTTTCCAAAGGGCGAGTTGGGCCCCACAGCATCTTGCTTCCAGCTCTTTGGGAAGCTAAGAAACAACTCGCTCTGCACAGTGCTCTTACAGCCTACCGGGAACATGTCTTCCAAAGGCCTGTGAAACGCAGTTTCTTTGCAGGCCTGATCTGGCTGAAGTAGGACTTCTGCTCTGGGTGTGCTACTTTGCCCTAGAGCTGAAAGGCACAACGTGCAGTCTTCTTTCCAAAGGGCGAGTTGGGCCCCACAGCATCTTGCTTCCAGCTCTTTGGGAAGCTAAGAAACAACTCGCTCTGCACAGTGCTCTTACAGCCTACCGGGAACATGTCTTCCAAAGGCCTGTGAAACGCAGTTTCTTTGCAGGCCTGATCTGGCTGAAGTAGGACTTCTGCTCTGGGTGTGCTACTTTGCCCTAGAGCTGAAAGGCACAACGTGCAGGCTTCTTTGCAAAGGGCGAGTTGGGCCCCACAGCATCTTGCTTCCAGCTCTTTGGGAAGCTAAGAAACAACTCGCTCTGCACAGTGCTCCTTCAGCCTATTGGGAACATCTCTTC
The DNA here is from genome assembly GCF_041296265.1 of Equus caballus. NCBI lineage: Eukaryota > Metazoa > Chordata > Mammalia > Perissodactyla > Equidae > Equus > Equus caballus. The sequence goes on from NC_091687.1 coordinate 27,945,250, forward strand.
CAAAGGCCTGTGAAACGCAGTTTCTTTGCAGGCCTGATCTGGCTGAAGTAGGACTTCTGCTCTGGGTGTGCTACTTTGCCCTAGAGCTGAAAGGCACAACGTGCAGGCTTCTTTCCAAAGGGCGAGTTGGGCCCCACAGCATCTTGCTTCCAGCTCTTTGGGAAGCTAAGAAACAACTCGCTCTGCACAGTGCTCTTACAGCCTACCGGGAACATCTCTTCCAAAGGCCAGTGAAACGCAGTTTCTTTGCAGGCCTGATCTGGCTGAAGTAGGACTTCTGCTCTGGGTGTGCTACTTTGCCCTAGAGCTGAAAGCACAACGTGCAGGCTTCTTTCCAAAGGGCGAGTTGGGCCCCACAGCATCTTGCTTCCAGCTCTTTGGGAAGCTAAGAAACAACTCGCTCTGCACAGTGCTCTTACAGCCTACCGGGAACATCTCTTCCAAAGGCCTGTGAAACGCAGTTTCTTTGCAGGCCTGATCTGGCTGAAGTAGGACTTCTGCTCTGTGTGTGCTACTTTACCCTAGAGCTGAAAGGCACAACGTGCAGGCTTCTTTCCAAAGGGCGAGTTGGGCCCCACAGCATCTTGCTTCCAGCTCTTTGGGAAGCTAAGAAACAACTCGCTCTGCACAGTGCTCTTACAGCCTACCCGGAACATGTCTTCCATAGGCCTGTGAAACGCAGTTTCTTTGCAGGCCTGATCTGGCTGAAGTAGGACTTCTGCTCTGGGTGTGCTACTTTGCCCTAGAGCTGAAAGGCACAACGTGCAGGCTTCTTTCCAAAGGGCGAGTTGGGCCCCACAGCATCTTGCTTCCAGCTCTTTGGGAAGCTAAGAAACAACTCGCTCTGCACAGTGCTCTTACAGCCTACCGGGAACATCTCTTCCAAAGGCCTGTGAAACGCAGTTTCTTTGCAGGCCTGATCTGGCTGAAGTAGGACTTCTGCTCTGGGTGTGCTACTTTGCCCTAGAGCTGAAAGGCACAACGTGCAGGCTTCTTTCCAAAGGGCGAGTTGAACCCCACAGCATCTTGCTTCCAGCTCTTTGGGAAGCTAAGAAACAACTCGCTCTGCACAGTGCTCTTACAGCCTACCGGGAACATGTCTTCCAAAGGCCAGTGAAACGCAGTTTCTTTGCAGGCCTGATCTGGCTGAAGTAGGACTTCTGCTCTGGGTGTGCTACTTTGCCCTAGAGCTGAAAGGCACAACGTGCAGGCTTCTTTCCAAAGGGCGAGTTGGGCCCCACAGCATCTTGCTTCCAGCTCTTTGGGAAGCTAAGAAACAACTCGCTCTGCACAGTGCTCTTACAGCCTACCGGGAACAGCTCTTCCAAAGGCCAGTTAAACGCAGTTTCTTTGCAGGCCTGATCTGGCTGAAGTAGGACTTCTGCTCTGGGTGTGCTACTTTGCCCTAGAGCTGAAAGGCACAACGTGCAGGCTTCTTTCCAAAGGGCGAGTTGGGCCCCACAGCATCTTGCTTCCAGCTCTTTGGGAAGCTAAGAAACAACTCGCTCTGCACAGTGCTCTTACAGCCTACCGGGAACATGTCTTCCAAAGGCCTGTGAAACGCAGTTTCTTTGCAGGCCTGATCTGGCTGAAGTAGGACTTCTGCTCTGGGTGTGCTACTTTGCCCTAGAGCTGAAAGGCACAACGTGCAGGCTTCTTTCCAAAGGGCGAGTTGGGCCCCACAGCATCTTGCTTCCAGCTCTTTGGGAAGCTAAGAAACAACTCGCTCTGCACAGTGCTCTTACAGCCTACCGGGAGCATCTCTTCCAAAGGCCTGTGAAACGCAGTTTCTTTGCAGGCCTGATCTGGCTGAAGTAGGACTTCTGCTCTGGGTGTGCTACTTTGCCCTAGAGCTGAAAGCACAACGTGCAGGCTTCTTTCCAAAGGGCGAGTTGGGCCCCACAGCATCTTGCTTCCAGCTCTTTGGGAAGCTAAGAAACAACTCGCTCTGCACAGTGCTCTTACAGCCTACCGGGAACATGTCTTCCAAAGGCCAGTGAAACGCAGTTTCTTTGCAGGCCTGATCTGGCTGAAGTAGGACTTCTGCTCTGGGTGTGCTACTTTGCCCTAGAGCTGAAAGGCACAACGTGCAGGCTTCTTTCCAAAGGGCAAGTTGGGCCCCACAGCATCTTGCTTCCAGCTCTTTGGGAAGCTAAGAAACAACTCGCTCTGCACAGTGCTCTTACAGCCTACCGGGAACATGTCTTCCAAAGGCCTGTGAAACGCAGTTTCTTTGCAGGCCTGATCTGGCTGAAGTAGGACTTCTGCTCTGGGTGTGCTACTTTGCCCTAGAGCGTAAAGGCACAACGTGCAGGCTTCTTTCCAAAGGGCGAGTTGGGCCCCACAGCATCTTGCTTCCAGCTCTTTGGGAAGCTAAGAAACAACTCGCTCTGCACAGTGCTCTTACAGCCTACCGGGAACATCTCTTCCAAAGGCCTGTGAAACGCAGTTTCTTTGCAGGCCTGATCTGGCTGAAGTAGGACTTCTGCTCTGGGTGTGCTACTTTGCCCTAGAGCTGAAAGGCACAACGTGCAGGCTTCTTTCCAAAGGGCGAGTTGGGCCCCACAGCATCTTGCTTCCAGCTCTTTGGGAAGCTAAGAAACAACTCGCTCTGCACAGTGCTCTTACAGCCTAGTGGGAACATGTCTTGCAAAGGCCTGTGAAACGCAGTTTCTTTGCAGGCCTGATCTGGCTGAAGTAGGACTTCTGCTCTGGGTGTGCTACTTTGCCCTAGAGCTGAAAGGCACAACGTGCAGGCTTCTTTCCAAAGGGCGAGTTGGGCCCCACAGCATCTTGCTTCCAGCTCTTTGGGAAGCTAAGAAACAACTCGCTCTGCACAGTGCTCTTACAGCCTACCCGGAACATCTTTTCCAAAGGCCAGTGAAACGCAGTTTCTTTGCAGGCCTGATCTGGCTGAAGTAGGACTTCTGCTCTGGGTGTGCTACTTTGCCCTAGAGCTGAAAGGCGCAACGTTCAGGCTTCTTTCCAAAGGGCGAGTTGGGCCCCACAGCATCTTGCTTCCAGCCCTTGGGAAGCTAAGAAACAACTCGCTCTGCACAGTGCTCTTACAGCCTACCGGGAACATCTTTTCCAATGGCCAGTGAAACGCAGTTTCTTTGCAGGCCTGATCTGGCTGAAGTAGGACTTCTGCTCTGGGTGTGCTACTTTGCCCTAGAGCTGAAAGCACAACGTTCAGGCTTCTTTCCAAAGGGCGAGTTGGGCCCCACAGCATCTTGCTTCCAGCTCTTTGGGAAGCTAAGAAACAACTCGCTCTGCACAGTGCTCTTACAGCCTACCGGGAACATCTCTTCCAAAGGCCTGTGAAACGCAGTTTCTTTGCAGGCCTGATCTGGCTGAAGTAGGACTTCTGCTCTGTGTGTGCTACTTTACCCTAGAGCTGAAAGGCACAACGTGCAGGCTTCTTTCCAAAGGGCGAGTTGGGCCCCACAGCATCTTGCTTCCAGCTCTTTGGGAAGCTAAGAAACAACTCGCTCTGCACAGTGCTCTTACAGCCTACCCGGAACATGTCTTCCAAAGGCCTGTGAAACGCAGTTTCTTTGCAGGCCTCATCTGGCTGAAGTAGGACTTCTGCTCTGGGTGTGCTACTTTGCCCTAGAGCTGAAAGGCACAACGTGCAGGCTTCTTTCCAAAGGGCGAGTTGGGCCCCACAGCATCTTGCTTCCAGCTCTTTGGGAAGCTAAGAAACAACTCGCTCTGCACAGTGCTCTTACAGCCTACCGGGAACATCTCTTCCAAAGGCCTGTGAAACGCAGTTTCTTTGCAGGCCTGATCTGGCTGAAGTAGGACTTCTGCTCTGGGTGTGCTACTTTGCCCTAGAGCTGAAAGGCACAACGTGCAGGCTTCTTTCCAAAGGGCGAGTTGAACCCCACAGCATCTTGCTTCCAGCTCTTTGGGAAGCTAAGAAACAACTCGCTCTGCACAGTGCTCTTACAGCCTACCGGGAACATCTCTTCCAAAGGCCTGTGAAACGCAGTTTCTTTGCAGGCCTGATCTGGCTGAAGTAGGACTTCTGCTCTGGGTGTGCTACTTTGCCCTAGAGCTGAAAGGCACAACGTGCAGGCTTCTTTCCAAAGGGCGAGTTGAACCCCACAGCATCTTGCTTCCAGCTCTTTGGGAAGCTAAGAAACAACTCGCTCTGCACAGTGCTCTTACAGCCTACCGGGAACATGTCTTCCAAAGGCCAGTGAAACGCAGTTTCTTTGCAGGCCTGATCTGGCTGAAGTAGGACTTCTGCTCTGGGTGTGCTACTTTGCCCTAGAGCTGAAAGGCACAACGTGCAGGCTTCTTTCCAAAGGGCGAGTTGGGCCCCACAGCATCTTGCTTCCAGCTCTTTGGGAAGCTAAGAAACAACTCGCTCTGCACAGTGCTCTTACAGCCTACCGGGAACAGCTCTTCCAAAGGCCAGTTAAACGCAGTTTCTTTGCAGGCCTGATCTGGCTGAAGTAGGACTTCTGCTCTGTGTGTGCTACTTTACCCTAGAGCTGAAAGGCACAACGTGCAGGCTTCTTTCCAAAGGGCGAGTTGGGCCCCACAGCATCTTGCTTCCAGCTCTTTGGGAAGCTAAGAAACAACTCGCTCTGCACAGTGCTCTTACAGCCTACCCGGAACATGTCTTCCAAAGGCCTGTGAAACGCAGTTTCTTTGCAGGCCTCATCTGGCTGAAGTAGGACTTCTGCTCTGGGTGTGCTACTTTGCCCTAGAGCTGAAAGGCACAACGTGCAGGCTTCTTTCCAAAGGGCGAGTTGGGCCCCACAGCATCTTGCTTCCAGCTCTTTGGGAAGCTAAGAAACAACTCGCTCTGCACAGTGCTCTTACAGCCTACCGGGAACATCTCTTCCAAAGGCCTGTGAAACGCAGTTTCTTTGCAGGCCTGATCTGGCTGAAGTAGGACTTCTGCTCTGGGTGTGCTACTTTGCCCTAGAGCTGAAAGGCACAACGTGCAGGCTTCTTTCCAAAGGGCGAGTTGAACCCCACAGCATCTTGCTTCCAGCTCTTTGGGAAGCTAAGAAACAACTCGCTCTGCACAGTGCTCTTACAGCCTACCGGGAACATGTCTTCCAAAGGCCAGTGAAACGCAGTTTCTTTGCAGGCCTGATCTGGCTGAAGTAGGACTTCTGCTCTGGGTGTGCTACTTTGCCCTAGAGCTGAAAGGCACAACGTGCAGGCTTCTTTCCAAAGGGCGAGTTGGGCCCCACAGCATCTTGCTTCCAGCTCTTTGGGAAGCTAAGAAACAACTCGCTCTGCACAGTGCTCTTACAGCCTACCGGGAACAGCTCTTCCAAAGGCCAGTTAAACGCAGTTTCTTTGCAGGCCTGATCTGGCTGAAGTAGGACTTCTGCTCTGGGTGTGCTACTTTGCCCGAGAGCTGAAAGGCACAACGTGCAGGCTTCTTTCCAAAGGGCGAGTTGGGCCCCACAGCATCTTGCTTCCAGCTCTTTGGGAAGCTAAGAAACAACTCGCTCTGCACAGTGCTCTTACAGCCTACCGGGAACATGTCTTCCAAAGGCCTGTGAAACGCAGTTTCTTTGCAGGCCTGATCTGGCTGAAGTAGGACTTCTGCTCTGGGTGTGCTACTTTGCCCTAGAGCTGAAAGGCACAACGTGCAGGCTTCTTTCCAAAGGGCGAGTTGGGCCCCACAGCATCTTGCTTCCAGCTCTTTGGGAAGCTAAGAAACAACTCGCTCTGCACAGTGCTCTTACAGCCTATTGGGAACATCTCTTCCAAAGGCCTGTGAAACGCAGTTTCTTTGCAGGCCTGATCTGGCTGAAGTAGGACTTCTGCTCTGGGTGTGCTACTTTGCCCTAGAGCTGAAAGGCACAACGTGCAGGCTTCTTTCCAAAGGGCGAGTTGGGCCCCACAGCATCTTGCTTCCAGCTCTTTGGGAAGCTAAGAAACAACTCGCTCTGCACAGTGCTCTTACAGCCTACCGGGAACATCTCTTCCAAAGGCCAGTGAAACGCAGTTTCTTTGCAGGCCTGATCTGGCTGAAGTAGGACTTCTGCTCTGGGTGTGCTACTTTGCCCTAGAGCTGAAAGCACAACGTGCAGGCTTCTTTCCAAAGGGCGAGTTGGGCCCCACAGCATCTTGCTTCCAGCTCTTTGGGAAGCTAAGAAACAACTCGCTCTGCACAGTGCTCTTACAGCCTACCGGGAACATCTCTTCCAAAGGCCTGTGAAACGCAGTTTCTTTGCAGGCCTGATCTGGCTGAAGTAGGACTTCTGCTCTGTGTGTGCTACTTTACCCTAGAGCTGAAAGGCACAACGTGCAGGCTTCTTTCCAAAGGGCGAGTTGGGCCCCACAGCATCTTGCTTCCAGCTCTTTGGGAAGCTAAGAAACAACTCGCTCTGCACAGTGCTCTTACAGCCTACCCGGAACATGTCTTCCAAAGGCCTGTGAAACGCAGTTTCTTTGCAGGCCTCATCTGGCTGAAGTAGGACTTCTGCTCTGGGTGTGCTACTTTGCCCTAGAGCTGAAAGGCACAACGTGCAGGCTTCTTTCCAAAGGGCGAGTTGGGCCCCACAGCATCTTGCTTCCAGCTCTTTGGGAAGCTAAGAAACAACTCGCTCTGCACAGTGCTCTTACAGCCTACCGGGAACATCTCTTCCAAAGGCCTGTGAAACGCAGTTTCTTTGCAGGCCTGATCTGGCTGAAGTAGGACTTCTGGTCTGGGTGTGCTACTTTGCCCTAGAGCTGAAAGGCACAACGTGCAGGCTTCTTTCCAAAGGGCGAGTTGAACCCCACAGCATCTTGCTTCCAGCTCTTTGGGAAGCTAAGAAACAACTCGCTCTGCACAGTGCTCTTACAGCCTACCGGGTACATGTCTTCCAAAGGCCAGTGAAACGCAGTTTCTTTGCAGGCCTGATCTGGCTGAAGTAGGACTTCTGCTCTGGGTGTGCTACTTTGCCCTAGAGCTGAAAGGCACAACGTGCAGGCTTCTTTCCAAAGGGCGAGTTGGGCCCCACAGCATCTTGCTTCCAGCTCTTTGGGAAGCTAAGAAACAACTCGCTCTGCACAGTGCTCTTACAGCCTACCGGGAACAGCTCTTCCAAAGGCCAGTTAAACGCAGTTTCTTTGCAGGCCTGATCTGGCTGAAGTAGGACTTCTGCTCTGGGTGTGCTACTTTGCCCTAGAGCTGAAAGGCACAACGTGCAGGCTTCTTTCCAAAGGGCGAGTTGGGCCCCACAGCATCTTGCTTCCAGCTCTTTGGGAAGCTAAGAAACAACTCGCTCTGCACAGTGCTCTTACAGCCTACCGGGAACATGTCTTCCAAAGGCCTGTGAAACGCAGTTTCTTTGCAGGCCTGATCTGGCTGAAGTAGGACTTCTGCTCTGGGTGTGCTACTTTGCCCTAGAGCTGAAAGGCACAACGTGCAGTCTTCTTTCCAAAGGGCGAGTTGGGCCCCACAGCATCTTGCTTCCAGCTCTTTGGGAAGCTAAGAAACAACTCGCTCTGCACAGTGCTCTTACAGCCTACCGGGAACATGTCTTCCAAAGGCCTGTGAAACGCAGTTTCTTTGCAGGCCTGATCTGGCTGAAGTAGGACTTCTGCTCTGGGTGTGCTACTTTGCCCTAGAGCTGAAAGGCACAACGTGCAGGCTTCTTTCCAAAGGGCGAGTTGGGCCCCACAGCATCTTGCTTCCAGCTCTTTGGGAAGCTAAGAAACAACTCGCTCTGCACAGTGCTCTTACAGCCTATTGGGAACATCTCTTCCAAAGGCCTGTGAAACGCAGTTTCTTTGCAGGCCTGATCTGGCTGAAGTAGGACTTCTGCTCTTGGTGTGCTACTTTGCCCTAGAGCTGAAAGGCACAACGTGCAGGCTTCTTTCCAAAGGGCGAGTTGGGCCCCACAGCATCTTGCTTCCAGCTCTTTGGGAAGCTAAGAAACAACTCGCTCTGCACAGTGCTCTTACAGCCTACCGGGAACATCTCTTCCAAAGGCCAGTGAAACGCAGTTTCTTTGCAGGCCTGATCTGGCTGAAGTAGGACTTCTGCTCTGGGTGTGCTACTTTGCCCTAGAGCTGAAAGCACAACGTGCAGGCTTCTTTCCAAAGGGCGAGTTGGGCCCCACAGCATCTTGCTTCCAGCTCTTTGGGAAGCTAAGAAACAACTCGCTCTGCACAGTGCTCTTACAGCCTACCGGGAACATCTCTTCCAAAGGCCTGTGAAACGCAGTTTCTTTGCAGGCCTGATCTGGCTGAAGTAGGACTTCTGCTCTGTGTGTGCTACTTTACCCTAGAGCTGAAAGGCACAACGTGCAGGCTTCTTTCCAAAGGGCGAGTTGGGCCCCACAGCATCTTGCTTCCAGCTCTTTGGGAAGCTAAGAAACAACTCGCTCTGCAAAGTGCTCTTACAGCCTACCCAGAACATGTCTTCCAAAGGCCTGTGAAACGCAGTTTCTTTGCAGGCCTCATCTGGCTGAAGTAGGACTTCTGCTCTGGGTGTGCTACTTTGCCCTAGAGCTGAAAGGCACAACGTACAGGCTTCTTTCCAAAGGGCGAGTTGGGCCCCACAGCATCTTGCTTCCAGCTCTTTGGGAAGCTAAGAAACAACTCGCTCTGCACAGTGCTCTTACAGCCTACCGGGAACATCTCTTCCAAAGGCCTGTGAAACGCAGTTTCTTTGCAGGCCTGATCTGGCTGAAGTAGGACTTCTGCTCTGGGTGTGCTACTTTGCCCTAGAGCTGAAAGGCACAACGTGCAGGCTTCTTTCCAAAGGGCGAGTTGAACCCCACAGCATCTTGCTTCCAGCTCTTTGGGAAGCTAAGAAACAACTCGCTCTGCACAGTGCTCTTACAGCCTACCGGGAACATGTCTTCCAAAGGCCAGTGAAACGCAGTTTCTTTGCAGGCCTGATCTGGCTGAAGTAGGACTTCTGCTCTGGGTGTGCTACTTTGCCCTAGAGCTGAAAGGCACAACGTGCAGGCTTCTTTCCAAAGGGCGAGTTGGGCCCCACAGCATCTTGCTTCCAGCTCTTTGGGAAGCTAAGAAACAACTCGCTCTGCACAGTGCTCTTACAGCCTATTGGGAACATCTCTTCCAAAGGCCTGTGAAACGCAGTTTCTTTGCAGGCCTGATCTGGCTGAAGTAGGACTTCTGCTCTGGGTGTGCTACTTTGCCCTAGAGCTGAAAGGCACAACGTGCAGGCTTCTTTCCAAAGGGCGAGTTGGGCCCCACAGCATCTTGCTTCCAGCTCTTTGGGAAGCTAAGAAACAACTCGCTCTGCACAGTGCTCTTACAGCCTACCGGGAACATCTCTTCCAAAGGCCAGTGAAACGCAGTTTCTTTGCAGGCCTGATCTGGCTGAAGTAGGACTTCTGCTCTGGGTGTGCTACTTTGCCCTAGAGCTGAAAGCACAACGTGCAGGCTTCTTTCCAAAGGGCGAGTTGGGCCCCACAGCATCTTGCTTCCAGCTCTTTGGGAAGCTAAGAAACAACTCGCTCTGCACAGTGCTCTTACAGCCTACCGGGAACATCTCTTCCAAAGGCCTGTGAAACGCAGTTTCTTTGCAGGCCTGATCTGGCTGAAGTAGGACTTCTGCTCTGTGTGTGCTACTTTACCCTAGAGCTGAAAGGCACAACGTGCAGGCTTCTTTCCAAAGGGCGAGTTGGGCCCCACAGCATCTTGCTTCCAGCTCTTTGGGAAGCTAAGAAACAACTCGCTCTGCACAGTGCTCTTACAGCCTACCCGGAACATGTCTTCCAAAGGCCTGTGAAACGCAGTTTCTTTGCAGGCCTCATCTGGCTGAAGTAGGACTTCTGCTCTGGGTGTGCTACTTTGCCCTAGAGCTGAAAGGCACAACGTGCAGGCTTCTTTCCAAAGGGCGAGTTGGGCCCCACAGCATCTTGCTTCCAGCTCTTTGGGAAGCTAAGAAACAACTCGCTCTGCACAGTGCTCTTACAGCCTACCGGGAACATGTCTTCCAAAGGCCTGTGAAACGCAGTTTCTTTGCAGGCCTGATCTGGCTGAAGTAGGACTTCTGCTCTGGGTGTGCTACTTTGCCCTAGAGCTGAAAGGCACAACGTGCAGGCTTCTTTCCAAAGGGCGAGTTGAACCCCACAGCATCTTGCTTCCAGCTCTTTGGGAAGCTAAGAAACAACTCGCTCTGCACAGTGCTCTTACAGCCTACCGGGAACATGTCTTCCAAAGGCCAGTGAAACGCAGTTTCTTTGCAGGCCTGATCTGGCTGAAGTAGGACTTCTGCTCTGGGTGTGCTACTTTGCCCTAGAGCTGAAAGGCACAACGTGCAGGCTTCTTTCCAAAGGGCGAGTTGGGCCCCACAGCATCTTGCTTCCAGCTCTTTGGGAAGCTAAGAAACAACTCGCTCTGCACAGTGCTCTTACAGCCTACCGGGAACAGCTCTTCCAAAGGCCAGTTAAACGCAGTTTCTTTGCAGGCCTGATCTGGCTGAAGTAGGACTTCTGCTCTGGGTGTGCTACTTTGCCCTAGAGCTGAAAGGCACAACGTGCAGGCTTCTTTCCAAAGGGCGAGTTGGGCCCCACAGCATCTTGCTTCCAGCTCTTTGGGAAGCTAAGAAACAACTCGCTCTGCACAGTGCTCTTACAGCCTACCGGGAACATGTCTTCCAAAGGCCTGTGAAACGCAGTTTCTTTGCAGGCCTGATCTGGCTGAAGTAGGACTTCTGCTCTGGGTGTGCTACTTTGCCCTAGAGCTGAAAGGCACAACGTGCAGGCTTCTTTCCAAAGGGCGAGTTGGGCCCCACAGCATCTTGCTTCCAGCTCTTTGGGAAGCTAAGAAACAACTCGCTCTGCACAGTGCTCTTACAGCCTACCGGGAACATGTCTTCCAAAGGCCTGTGAAACGCAGTTTCTTTGCAGGCCTGATCTGGCTGAAGTAGGGCTTCTGCTCTGGGTGTGCTACTTTGCCCTAGAGCTGAAAGGCACAACGTGCAGGCTTCTTTCCAAAGGGCGAGTTGGGCCCCACAGCATCTTGCTTCCAGCTCTTTGGGAAGCTAAGAAACAACTCGCTCTGCACAGTGCTCTTACAGCCTATTGGGAACATCTCTTCCAAAGGCCAGTGAAACGCAGTTTCTTTGCAGGCCTGATCTGGGTGAAGTAGGACTTCTGCTCTGGGTGTGCTACTTTGCCCTAGAGCTGAAAGGCACAACGTGCAGGCTTCTTTCCAAAGGGCGAGTTGGGCCCCACAGCATCTTGCTTCCAGCTCTTTGGGAAGCTAAGAAACAACTCGCTCTGCACAGTGCTCTTACAGCCTACCGGGAACATCTCTTCCAAAGGCCTGTGAAACGCAGTTTCTTTGCAGGCCTGATCTGGCTGAAGTAGGACTTCTGCTCTGGGTGTGCTACTTTGCCCTAGAGCTGAAAGCACAACGTGCAGGCTTCTTTCCAAAGGGCGAGTTGGGCCCCACAGCATCTTGCTTCCAGCTCTTTGGGAAGCTAAGAAACAACTCGCTCTGCACAGTGCTCTTACAGCCTACCGGGAACATCTCTTCCAAAGGCCTGTGAAACGCAGTTTCTTTGCAGGCCTGATCTGGCTGAAGTAGGACTTCTGCTCTGTGTGTGCTACTTTACCCTAGAGCTGAAAGGCACAACGTGCAGGCTTCTTTCCAAAGGGCGAGTTGGGCCCCACAGCATCTTGCTTCCAGCTCTTTGGGAAGCTAAGAAACAACTCGCTCTGCACAGTGCTCTTACAGCCTACCCGGAACATGTCTTCCAAAGGCCTGTGAAACGCAGTTTCTTTGCAGGCCTCATCTGGCTGAAGTAGGACTTCTGCTCTGGGTGTGCTACTTTGCCCTAGAGCTGAAAGGCACAACGTGCAGGCTTCTTTCCAAAGGGCGAGTTGAACCCCACAGCATCTTGCTTCCAGCTCTTTGGGAAGCTAAGAAACAACTCGCTCTGCACAGTGCTCTTACAGCCTACCGGGAACATGTCTTCCAAAGGCCAGTGAAACGCAGTTTCTTTGCAGGCCTGATCTGGCTGAAGTAGGACTTCTGCTCTGGGTGTGCTACTTTGCCCTAGAGCTGAAAGGCACAACGTGCAGGCTTCTTTCCAAAGGGCGAGTTGGGCCCCACAGCATCTTGCTTCCAGCTCTTTGGGAAGCTAAGAAACAACTCGCTCTGCACAGTGCTCTTACAGCCTACCGGGAACAGCTCTTCCAAAGGCCAGTTAAACGCAGTTTCTTTGCAGGCCTGATCTGGCTGAAGTAGGACTTCTGCTCTGGGTGTGCTACTTTGCCCTAGAGCTGAAAGGCACAACGTGCAGGCTTCTTTCCAAAGGGCGAGTTGGGCCCCACAGCATCTTGCTTCCAGCTCTTTGGGAAGCTAAGAAACAACTCGCTCTGCACAGTGCTCTTACAGCCTACCGGGAACATGTCTTCCAAAGGCCTGTGAAACGCAGTTTCTTTGCAGGCCTGATCTGGCTGAAGTAGGACTTCTGCTCTGGGTGTGCTACTTTGCCCTAGAGCTGAAAGGCACAACGTGCAGTCTTCTTTCCGAAGGGCGAGTTGGGCCCCACAGCATCTTGCTTCCAGCTCTTTGGGAAGCTAAGAAACAACTCGCTCTGCACAGTGCTCTTACAGCCTACCGGGAACATGTCTTCCAAAGGCCTGTGAAACGCAGTTTCTTTGCAGGCCTGATCTGGCTGAAGTAGGACTTCTGCTCTGGGTGTGCTACTTTGCCCTAGAGCTGAAAGGCACAACGTGCAGGCTTCTTTCCAAAGGGCGAGTTGGGCCCCACAGCATCTTGCTTCCAGCTCTTTGGGAAGCTAAGAAACAACTCGCTCTGCACAGTGCTCTTACAGCCTATTGGGAACATCTCTTCCAAAGGCCTGTGAAACGCAGTTTCTTTGCAGGCCTGATCTGGCTGAAGTAGGACTTCTGCTCTGGGTGTGCTACTTTGCCCTAGAGCTGAAAGGCACAACGTGCAGGCTTCTTTCCAAAGGGCGAGTTGGGCCCCACAGCATCTTGCTTCCAGCTCTTTGGGAAGCTAAGAAACAACTCGCTCTGCACAGTGCTCTTAGAGCCTACCGGGAACATCTCTTCCAAAGGCCAGTGAAACGCAGTTTCTTTGCAGGCCTGATCTGGCTGAAGTAGGACTTCTGCTCTGGGTGTGCTACTTTGCCCTAGAGCTGAAAGCACAACGTGCAGGCTTCTTTCCAAAGGGCGAGTTGGGCCCCACAGCATCTTGCTTCCAGCTCTTTGGGAAGCTAAGAAACAACTCGCTCTGCACAGTGCTCTTACAGCCTACCGGGAACATGTCTTCCAAAGGCCAGTGAAACGCAGTTTCTTTGCAGGCCTGATCTGGCTGAAGTAGGACTTCTGCTCTGGGTGTGCTACTTTGCCCTAGAGCTGAAAGGCACAACGTGCAGGCTTCTTTCCAAAGGGCAAGTTGGGCCCCACAGCATCTTGCTTCCAGCTCTTTGGGAAGCTAAGAAACAACTCGCTCTGCACAGTGCTCTTACAGCCTACCGGGAACATGTCTTCCAAAGGCCTGTGAGACGCAGTTTCTTTGCAGGCCTGATCTGGCTGAAGTAGGACTTCTGCTCTGGGTGTGCTACTTTGCCCTAGAGCGTAAAGGCACAACGTGCAGGCTTCTTTCCAAAGGGCGAGTTGGGCCCCACAGCATCTTGCTTCCAGCTCTTTGGGAAGCTAAGAAACAACTCGCTCTGCACAGTGCTCTTACAGCCTACCGGGAACATCTCTTCCAAAGGCCTGTGAAACGCAGTTTCTTTGCAGGCCTGATCTGGCTGAAGTAGGACTTCTGCTCTGGGTGTGCTACTTTGCCCTAGAGCTGAAAGGCACAACGTGCAGGCTTCTTTCCAAAGGGCGAGTTGGGCCCCACAGCATCTTGCTTCCAGCTCTTTGGGAAGCTAAGAAACAACTCGCTCTGCACAGTGCTCTTACAGCCTACCCGGAACATCTTTTCCAAAGGCCAGTGAAACGCAGTTTCTTTGCAGGCCTGATCTGGCTGAAGTAGGACTTCTGCTCTGGGTGTGCTACTTTGCCCTAGAGCTGAAAGGCGCAACGTTCAGGCTTCTTTCCAAAGGGCGAGTTGGGCCCCACAGCATCTTGCTTCCAGCTCTTTGGGAAGCTAAGAAACAACTCGCTCTGCACAGTGCTCTTACAGCCTACCGGGAACATCTTTTCCAATGGCCAGTGAAACGCAGTTTCTTTGCAGGCCTGATCTGGCTGAAGTAGGACTTCTGCTCTGGGTGTGCTACTTTGCCCTAGAGCTGAAAGCACAACGTTCAGGCTTCTTTCCAAAGGGCGAGTTGGGCCCCACAGCATCTTGCTTCCAGCTCTTTGGGAAGCTAAGAAACAACTCGCTCTGCACAGTGCTCTTACAGCCTACCGGGAACATCTCTTCCAAAGGCCTGTGAAACGCAGTTTCTTTGCAGGCCTGATCTGGCTGAAGTAGGACTTCTGCTCTGTGTGTGCTACTTTACCCTAGAGCTGAAAGGCACAACGTGCAGGCTTCTTTCCAAAGGGCGAGTTGGGCCCCACAGCATCTTGCTTCCAGCTCTTTGGGAAGCTAAGAAACAACTCGCTCTGCACAGTGCTCTTACAGCCTACCCGGAACATGTCTTCCAAAGGCCTGTGAAACGTAGTTTCTTTGCAGGCCTCATCTGGCTGAAGTAGGACTTCTGCTCTGGGTGTGCTACTTTGCCCTAGAGCTGAAAGGCACAACGTGCAGGCTTCTTTCCAAAGGGCGAGTTGGGCCCCACAGCATCTTGCTTCCAGCTCTTTGGGAAGCTAAGAAACAACTCGCTCTGCACAGTGCTCTTACAGCCTACCGGGAACATCTCTTCCAAAGGCCTGTGAAACGCAGTTTCTTTGCAGGCCTGATCTGGCTGAAGTAGGACTTCTGCTCTGGGTGTGCTACTTTGCCCTAGAGCTGAAAGGCACAACGTGCAGGCTTCTTTCCAAAGGGCGAGTTGAACCCCACAGCATCTTGCTTCCAGCTCTTTGGGAAGCTAAGAAACAACTCGCTCTGCACAGTGCTCTTACAGCCTACCGGGAACATGTCTTCCAAAGGCCAGTGAAACGCAGTTTCTTTGCAGGCCTGATCTGGCTGAAGTAGGACTTCTGCTCTGGGTGTGCTACTTTGCCCTAGAGCTGAAAGGCACAACGTGCAGGCTTCTTTCCAAAGGGCGAGTTGGGCCCCACAGCATCTTGCTTCCAGCTCTTTGGGAAGCTAAGAAACAACTCGCTCTGCACAGTGCTCTTACAGCCTACCGGGAACAGCTCTTCCAAAGGCCAGTTAAATGCAGTTTCTTTGCAGGCCTGATCTGGCTGAAGTAGGACTTCTGCTCTGGGTGTGCTACTTTGCCCTAGAGCTGAAAGGCACAACGTGCAGGCTTCTTTCCAAAGGGCGAGTTGGGCCCCACAGCATCTTGCTTCCAGCTCTTTGGGAAGCTAAGAAACAACTCGCTCTGCACAGTGCTCTTACAGCCTACCGGGAACATGTCTTCCAAAGGCCTGTGAAACGCAGTTTCTTTGCAGGCCTGATCTGGCTGAAGTAGGACTTCTGCTCTGGGTGTGCTACTTTGCCCTAGAGCTGAAAGGCACAACGTGCAGTCTTCTTTCCAAAGGGCGAGTTGGGCCCCACAGCATCTTGCTTCCAGCTCTTTGGGAAGCTAAGAAACAACTCGCTCTGCACAGTGCTCTTACAGCCTACCGGGAGCATGTCTTCCAAAGGCCTGTGAAACGCAGTTTCTTTGCAGGCCTGATCTGGCTGAAGTAGGACTTCTGCTCTGGGTGTGCTACTTTGCCCTAGAGCTGAAAGGCACAACGTGCAGGCTTCTTTCCAAAGGGCGAGTTGGGCCCCACAGCATCTTGCTTCCAGCTCTTTGGGAAGCTAAGAAACAACTCGCTCTGCACAGTGCTCTTACAGCCTATTGGGAACATCTCTTCCAAAGGCCTGTGAAACGCAGTTTCTTTGCAGGCCTGATCTGGCTGAAGTAGGACTTCTGCTCTGGGTGTGCTACTTTGCCCTAGAGCTGAAAGGCACAACGTGCAGGCTTCTTTCCAAAGGGCGAGTTGGGCCCCACAGCATCTTGCTTCCAGCTCTTTGGGAAGCTAAGAAACAACTCGCTCTGCACAGTGCTCTTACAGCCTACCGGGAACATCTCTTCCAAAGGCCAGTGAAACGCAGTTTCTTTGCAGGCCTGATCTGGCTGAAGTAGGACTTCTGCTCTGGGTGTGCTACTTTGCCCTAGAGCTGAAAGCACAACGTGCAGGCTTCTTTCCAAAGGGCGAGTTGGGCCCCACAGCATCTTGCTTCCAGCTCTTTGGGAAGCTAAGAAACAACTCGCTCTGCACAGTGCTCTTACAGCCTAGTGGGACCATCTCTTCCAAAGGCCTGTGAAACGCAGTTTCTTTGCAGGCCTGATCTGGCTGAAGTAGGACTTCTGCTCTGGGTGTGCTACTTTGCCCTAGAGCTGAAAGGCACAACGTGCAGGCTTTTTTCCAAAGGGCAAGTTGGGCCCCACAGCATCTTCCTTCCAGCTCTTTGGGAAGCTAAGAAACAACTCGCTCTGCACAGTGCTCTTACAGCCTACCGGGAACATCTCTTCCAAAGGCCTGTGAAACGCAGTTTCTTTGCAGGCCTGATCTGGCTGAAGTAGAATTTCTGCTCTGGGTGTGCTACATTGCCCTAGAGCTGAAAGGCACAACGTGCAGGCTTCCTTCCAAAGGGCGAGTTGGGCCCCACAGCATCATGCTTCCAGCTCTTTGGGAAGCTAATAGACATCTCGCTCTGCTCAGTGCTCTTACAGCCTACCGGGAACATCTCTTCCAAAGGCCTGTGAAACGCAGTTTCTTTGCAGGCCTGATCTGGCTGAAGTAGAACTTCTGCTCTGGGTGTGCTACATTGCCCTAGAGCTGAAAGGCACAACGTGCAGGCTTATTTCCAAAGGGCGAGTTGGGCCCCACAGCATCTTGCTTCCAGCTCTTTGGGAAGCTAAGAAACAACTCGCTCTGCACAGTGCTCTTACAGCCTACCGGGAGCATCTCTTCCAAGGCCTGTGAAACGCAGTTTCTTTGCAGGCCTGATCTGGCTGAAGTAGAACTTCTGCTCTGTTTGTTCTACATTGCCCTAGAGCTGAAAGACAAAACGTGCAGGCATCTTTCCCAAGGGCGAGTTGGGCCCCACAGCATCTTGCTTCCAGCTCTTTGGGAAGCTAAGAAACAACTAGCTCTGCACAAGCTTTTACAGCCTACCGGGAACATCTCTTCCAAAGGCCTGTGAAACGCAGTTTCTTTGCAGGCCTGATCTGGCTGAAGTAGAACTTCTGCTCTGGGTGTGCTACATTGCCCTAGAGCTGAAAGGCACAACGTGCAGGCTGCTGTCCAAAGGGCGAGTTGGGCGCAAAGCATCTTGCTTCCAGCTCTTTGGGAAGCTAAGAAACAACTCGCTCTGCACAGTGCTCTTACAGCCTACCGGGAACATCTCTTCCAAAGGCCTGTGAAACGCAGTTTCTTTGCAGGCTTGATCTGGCTGAAGTAGAACTTCTGCTCTGGGTGTGCTACATTGCCCTAGAGCTGAAAGGCACAACGTGCAGGCTTCTGTCCAAAGGGCGAGTTGGGCCCAAAGCATCTTGCTTCCAGCTCTTTGGGAAGCTAAGAAACAACTCGCTCTGCACAGGGCTCTTACAGCCTACCGGGAGCATCTCTTCCAAAGGCCTGTGAAACGCAGTTTCTTCGCAGGCCTGATCTGGCTGAAGTACAACTTCTGCTCTGAGTGTGCTGCATTGCCCTAGAGCTGAAAGCCGCAACGTGCAGGCTTCTTTCCAAAGGGCGAGTTGGGCCCCAAAGCATCTTGCTTCCAGCTCTTTGGGAAGCTAAGAAACAACTCGCTCTGCACAGTGCTCTTACAGCCTACCGGGAGCATCTCGTCCAAAGGCCTGTGAAACGCAGTTTCTTTGCAGGCCTGATCTGGCCGAAATAGAACGTTTGCTCTGGGTGTGCTACTTTTCCCTAGAGCTGAAAGGCACAACGTGCAGGCTTCTGTCCAAAGGGCGAGTTGGGCGCAAAGCATCTTGCTTCCAGCTCTTTGAGAAGCTAAGAAACAACTCGCTCTGCACAGTGGTCTTACAGCCTACCGGGAGCATCTCTTCCAAAGGCCTGTGAGACGCAGTTTCTTCGCAGGCCTGATCTGGCTGAAGTACAACTTCTGCTCTGGGTGTGCTACATTGCCCTAGAGCTGAAAGGCACAATGTGCAGGCTTCTTCACAAAGGACGAGTTGGGCCCCACAGCATCTTGCTTCCAGCTCTTTGGGAAGCTAAGAAACAACTCGCTCTGCACAGTGCTCTTACAGCCTACCGGGAACATCTCTTCCAAAGGCCTGTGAAACGCAGTTTCTCTGCAGGCCTGATCTGGCTGAAGTAGTACTTCTGCTCTGGGTGTGCTACATTGCCCTAGAGCTGAAAGGCACAATGTGCAGGCTTCTTTCCAAAGGGCGATTTGGGCCCCACAGCATCTTGCTTCCAGCTCTTTGCTAAGCTAAGAAACAACTCGCTCTGCACAGTGCTCTTACAGCCTACCGGGAACATGTCTTCCAAAGGCCTGTGAAACGCAGTTTCTTTGCAGGCCTGATCTGGCTGAAGTAGAATTTCTGCTCTGGGTGTGCTACATTGCCCTAGAGCTGAAAGGCACAACGTGCAGTCTTCCTTCCAAAGGGCGAGTTGGGCCCCACAGCATCTTGCTTCCAGCTCTTTGGGAAGCTAAGGAACAACTCGCTCTGCACAGTGCTCTTACAGCCTACCGGGAACATCACTTATAAAGGCCTGTGAAACGCAGTTTCTTTGCAGGCCTGATCTGTCTGAAGTAGAACTTCTGCTCTGGGTGTGCTACATTGCCCTAGAGCTGAAAGGCACAACGTGCAGGCTTCTTTCCCAAGGGCGAGTTGGGCCCCACAGCATCTTGCTTCCAGCTCTTTGGGAAGCTAAGAAACAACTCGCTCTGCACAGTGCTCTTACAGCCTACCGGGAACATGTCTTCCAAAGGCCTGTGAAACGCAGTTTCTTTGCAGGCCTCATCTGGCTGAAGTAGAACTTCTGCTTTGTTTGTGCTACATTGCCCTAGAGCTGAAAGACACAACGTGCAGGCTTCTTTCCCAAGGGCGAGTTGGGCCCCACAGCATCATGCTTCCAGCTCTTGGGGAAGATAAGAAACAACTCGCTCAGCACAGTGCTCTTACAGCCTTCCGGGAACATCTCTTACAAAGGCCTGTGAAACGCAGTTTCTTTGAAGGCCTGATCTGGCTGAAGTACAACTTCTGCTCTGGGTGTGCTACATTGCCCTAGAGCTGAAAGGCACAACGTGCAGGCTTCTTTCCAAAGGGCGAGTTGGGTCCCACAGCATCTTGCTTCCAGCTCTTTGGGAAACTAAGAAACAACTCGCTCTGCATAGTGCTCTTACAGCCTACCGGGAACATCTCTTCCAAAGGCCTGTGAAACGCAGTTACTTTGCAGGCTTGATCTGGCTGAAGTAGAACTTCTGCTCTGGGTGTGCTACTGCCCTAGAGCTGAAAGGCACAACGTGCAGGCTTCTGTCCAAAGGGCGAGTTGGGCCCAAAGCATCTTGCTTCCAGCTTTTTGGGAAGCTAAGAAACAACTCTCTCTGCACAGTGCTCTTACAGCCTACCGGGAGCATCTCTTCCAAAGGCCTGTGAAACGCAGTTTCTTCGCAGGCCTGATCTGGCTGAAGTACAACTTCTGCTCTGGGTGTGCTACATCGCCCTAGAGCTGAAAGCCACAACGTGCAGGCTTCTTTCCAAAGGGCGAGTTGGGCCCCACAGCATCTTGCTTCCAGCTCTTTGGGAAGCTAAGAAACAACTCGCTCTGCACAGTGCTCTTACAGCCTACCGGGAACATCTCTTCCAAAGGCCTGTGAAACGCAGTTTCTTTGCAGGCTTGATCTGGCTGATGTAGAACTTCTGCTCTGGGTGTGCTACATTGCCCTAGAGCTGAAAGGCACAACGTGCGGGCTTCTGTCCAAAGGGCGAGTTGAGCCCAAAGCATCTTGCTTCCAGCTCTTTGGGAAGCTAAGAAACAACTCGCTCTGCACAGTGCTCTTACAGCCTACCGGGAACATCTCTTCCAAAGGCCTGTGAAACGCAGTTTCTTCGCAGGCCTGACCTGGCTGAAGTACAACTTCTGCTCTGGGTGTGCTACATTGCCCTAGAGCTGAAAGCCAAAACGTGCAGGATTCTTTCCAAAGGGCGAGTTGGGCCCCACAGCATCTTGCTTCCAGCTCTTTGGGAAGCTAAGAAACAACTCGCTCTGCACAGTGCTCTTACAGCCTACCGGGAGCATCTCGTCCAAAGGCCTGTGAAACGCAGTTTCTTTGCAGGCCTGATCTGGCTGAAATAGAACTTTTACTCTGGGTGTGCTACTTTGCCCTAGAGCTGAAAGGCACAACGTGCAGGCTTCTGTCCAAAGGGCGAGTTGGGCGCAAAGCATCTTGCTTCCAGCTCTTTGAGAAGCTAAGAAACAACTCGCTCTGCACAGTGGTCTTACAGCCTACCGGGAGCATCTCTTCCAGAGGCCTGTGAAACGCAGTTTCTTTGCAGGCCTGATCTGGCTGAAGTAGAACTTCTGCTCTGGGTGTGCTACATTGCCCTAGAGCTGAAAGGCACAACGTGCAGGCTTCCTTCCAAAGGGCGAGTTGTGCCACACAGCATCTTGCTTCCAGCTCTTTGGGAAGCTAAGAAACAACTCGCTCTGCACAGTGCTCTTACAGCCTACAGGGAACATCTCTTCCAAAGCCCTGTGAAACGCAGTTTCTTTGCAGGCCTGATCTGTCTGAAGTAGAACTTCTGCTCTGGGTGTGCTACATTGCCCTAGAGCTGAAAGGCACAACGTGCAGGCTTCTTTCCCAAGGGCGGGTTGGGCCCCACAGCATCTTGCTTCCAGCTGTTTGGGAAGCTAAGAAACAACTCGCTCTGCACAGTGCTCTTAAAGCCTACCGGGAACATCTCTTCCAAATGCCTGTGAAACGCAGTTTCTTTGCAGGCCTGATCTGGCTGAAGTAGTACTTCTGCTCTGGGTGTGCTACATTGCCCTAGAGCTGAAAGGCACAATGTGCAGGCTTCTTTCCAAAGGGCGATTTGGGCCCCACAGCATCTTGCTTCCAGCTCTTTGGGAAGCTAAGAAACAACTCGCTCTGCACAGTGCTCTTACAGCCTACCGGGAACATCTCTTCCAAAGGCCTGTGAAACGCAGTTTCTTTGCAGGCCTGATCTGGCTGAAGTAGAATTTCTGCTCTGGGTGTGCTACATTGCCCTAGAGCTGAAAGGCACAACGTGCAGGCTTCCTTCCAAAGGGCGAGTTGGGCCCCACAGCATCATGCTTCCAGCTCTTTGGGAAGCTAATAGACATCTCGCTCTGCTCAGTGCTCTTACAGCCTACCGGGAACATCTCTTCCAAAGGCCTGTGAAACGCAGTTTCTTTGCAGGCCTGATCTGGCTGAAGTAGAACTTCTGCTCTGGGTGTGCTACATTGCCCTAGAGCTGAAAGGCACAACGTGCAGGCTTATTTCCCAAGGGCGAGTTGGGCCCCACAGCATCTTGCTTCCAGCTCTTTGGGAAGCTAAGAAACAACTCGCTCTGCACAGTGCTCTTACAGCCTACCGGGAGCATCTCTTCCAAGGCCTGTGAAACGCAGTTTCTTTGCAGGCCTGATCTGGCTGAAGTAGAACTTCTGCTCTGTTTGTTCTACATTGCCCTAGAGCTGAAAGACACAACGTGCAGGCATCTTTCCCAAGGGCGAGTTGGGCCCCACAGCATCTTGCTTCCAGCTCTTTGGGAAGCTAAGAAACAACTAGCTCAGCACAAGCTTTTACAGCCTACCGGGAACATCTCTTCCAAAGGCCTGTGAAACGCAGTTTCTTTGCAGGCCTGATCTGGCTGAAGTAGAACTTCTGCTCTGGGTGTGCTACATTGCCCTAGAGCTGAAAGGCACAACGTGCAGGCTGCTGTCCAAAGGGCGAGTTGGGCGCAAAGCATCTTGCTTCCAGCTCTTTGGGAAGCTAAGAAACAACTCGCTCTGCACAGTGCTCTTACAGCCTACCGGGAACATCTCTTCCAAAGGCCTGTGAAACGCAGTTTCTTTGCAGGCTTGATCTGGCTGAAGTAGAACTTCTGCTCTGGGTGTGCTACATTGCCCTAGAGCTGAAAGGCACAACGTGCAGGCTTCTGTCCAAAGGGCGAGTTGGGCCCAAAGCATCTTGCTTCCAGCTCTTTGGGAAGCTAAGAAACAACTCGCTCTGCACAGTGCTCTTACAGCCTACCGGGAGCATCTCTTCCAAAGGCCTGTGAAACGCAGTTTCTTCGCAGGCCTGATCTGGCTGAAGTACAACTTCTGCTCTGAGTGTGCTGCATTGCCCTAGAGCTGAAAGCCGCAACGTGCAGGCTTCTTTCCAAAGGGCGAGTTGGGCCCCAAAGCATCTTGCTTCCAGCTCTTTGGGAAGCTAAGAAACAACTCGCTCTGCACAGTGCTCTTACAGCCTACCGGGAGCATCTCGTCCAAAGGCCTGTGAAACGCAGTTTCTTTGCAGGCCTGATCTGGCCGAAATTGAACGTTTGCTCTGGGTGTGCTACTTTTCCCTAGAGCTGAAAGGCACAACGTGCAGGCTTCTGTCCAAAGGGCGAGTTGGGCGCAAAGCATCTTGCTTCCAGCTCTTTGAGAAGCTAAGAAACAACTCGCTCTGCACAGTGGTCTTACAGCCTACCGGGAGCATCTCTTCCAAAGGCCTGTGAGACGCAGTTTCTTCGCAGGCCTGATCTGGCTGAAGTAGAACTTCTGCTCTGGGTGTGCTACATTGCCCTAGAGCTGAAAGGCACAATGTGCAGGCTTCTTCACAAAGGACGAGTTGGGCCCCACAGCATCTTGCTTCCAGCTCTTTGGGAAGCTCAGAAACAACTCGCTCTGCACAGTGCTCTTACAGCCTACCGGGAACATCTCTTCCAAAGGCCTGTGAAACGCAGTTTCTCTGCAGGCCTGATCTGGCTGAAGTAGTACTTCTGCTCTGGGTGTGCTACATTGCCCTAGAGCTGAAAGGCACAATGTGCAGGCTTCTTTCCAAAGGGCGATTTGGGCCCCACAGCATCTTGCTTCCAGCTCTTTGGGAAGCTAATAAACAACTCGCTCTGCACAGTGCTCTTACAGCCTACCGGGAACATGTCTTCCAAAGGCCTGTGAAACGCAGTTTCTTTGCAGGCTTGATCTGGCTGAAGTAGAATTTCTGCTCTGGGTGTGCTACATTGCCCTAGAGCTGAAAGGCACAACGTGCAGTCTTCCTTCCAAAGGGCGAGTTGGGCCCCACAGCATCTTGCTTCCAGCTCTTTGGGAAGCTAAGGAACAACTCGCTCTGCACAGTGCTCTTACAGCCTACCGGGAACATCACTTATAAAGGCCTGTGAAACGCAGTTTCTTTGCAGGCCTGATCTGTCTGAAGTAGAACTTCTGCTCTGGGTGTGCTACATTGCCCTAGAGCTGAAAGGCACAACGTGCAGGCTTCTTTCCCAAGGGCGAGTTGGGCCCCACAGCATCTTGCTTCCAGCTCTTTGGGAAGCTAAGAAACAACTCGCTCTGCACAGTGCTCTTACAGCCTACCGGGAACATGTCTTCCAAAGGCCTGTGAAACGCAGTTTCTTTGCAGGCCTCATCTGGCTGAAGTAGAACTTCTGCTTTGTTTGTGCTACATTGCCCTAGAGCTGAAAGACACAACGTGCAGGCTTCTTTCCCAAGGGCGAGTTGGGCCCCACAGCATCATGCTTCCAGCTCTTGGGGAAGATAAGAAACAACTCGCTCAGCACAGTGCTCTTACAGCCTTCCGGGAACATCTCTTACAAAGGCCTGTGAAACGCAGTTTCTTTGAAGGCCTGATCTGGCTGAAGTACAACTTCTGCTCTGGGTGTGCTACATTGCCCTAGAGCTGAAAGGCACAACGTGCAGGCTTCTTTCCAAAGGGCGAGTTGGGTCCCACAGCATCTTGCTTCCAGCTCTTTGGGAAACTAAGAAACAACTCGCTCTGCATAGTGCTCTTACAGCCTACCGGGAACATCTCTTCCAAAGGCCTGTGAAACGCAGTTACTTTGCAGGCTTGATCTGGCTGAAGTAGAACTTCTGCTCTGGGTGTGCTACTGCCCTAGAGCTGAAAGGCACAACGTGCAGGCTTCTGTCCAAAGGGCGAGTTGGGCCCAAAGCATCTTGCTTCCAGCTTTTTGGGAAGCTAAGAAACAACTCTCTCTGCACAGTGCTCTTACAGCCTACCGGGAGCATCTCTTCCAAAGGCCTGTGAAACGCAGTTTCTTCGCAGGCCTGATCTGGCTGAAGTACAACTTCTGCTCTGGGTGTGCTACATTGCCCTAGAGCTGAAAGCCACAACGTGCAGGCTTCTTTCCAAAGGGCGAGTTGGGCCCCACAGCATCTTGCTTCCAGCTCTTTGGGAAGCTAAGAAACAACTCGCTCTGCACAGTGCTCTTACAGCCTACCGGGAACATCTCTTCCAAAGGCCTGTGAAACGCAGTTTCTTTGCAGGCTTGATCTGGCTGATGTAGAACTTCTGCTCTGGGTGTGCTACATTGCCCTAGAGCTGAAAGGCACAACGTGCGGGCTTCTGTCCAAAGGGCGAGTTGAGCCCAAAGCATCTTGCTTCCAGCTCTTTGGGAAGCTAAGAAACAACTCGCTCTGCACAGTGCTCTTACAGCCTACCGGGAACATCTCTTCCAAAGGCCTGTGAAACGCAGTTTCTTCGCAGGCCTGACCTGGCTGAAGTACAACTTCTGCTCTGGGTGTGCTACATTGCCCTAGAGCTGAAAGCCACAACGTGCAGGCTTCTTTCCAAAGGGCGAGTTGGGCCCCACAGCATCTTGCTTCCAGCTCTTTGGGAAGCTCAGAAACAACTCGCTCTGCACAGTGCTCTTACAGCCTACCGGGAGCATCTCGTCCAAAGGCCTGTGAAACGCAGTTTCTTTGCAGGCCTGATCTGGCTGAAATAGAACTTTTACTCTGGGTGTGCTACTTTGCCCTAGAGCTGAAAGGCACAACGTGCAGGCTTCTGTCCAAAGGGCGAGTTGGGCGCAAAGCATCTTGCTTCCAGCTCTTTGAGAAGCTAAGAAACAACTCGCTCTGCACAGTGGTCTTACAGCCTACCGGGAGCATCTCTTCCAGAGGCCTGTGAAACGCAGTTTCTTTGCAGGCCTGATCTGGCTGAAGTAGAACTTCTGCTCTGGGTGTGCTACATTGCCCTAGAGCTGAAAGGCACAACGTGCAGGCTTCCTTCCAAAGGGCGAGTTGTGCCACACAGCATCTTGCTTCCAGCTCTTTGGGAAGCTAAGAAACAACTCGCTCTGCACAGTGCTCTTACAGCCTACAGGGAACATCTCTTCCAAAGCCCTGTGAAACGCAGTTTCTTTGCAGGCCTGATCTGTCTGAAGTAGAACTTCTGCTCTGGGTGTGCTACATTGCCCTAGAGCTGAAAGGCACAACGTGCAGGCTTCTTTCCCAAGGGCGGGTTGGGCCCCACAGCATCTTGCTTCCAGCTGTTTGGGAAGCTAAGAAACAACTCGCTCTGCACAGTGCTCTTACAGCCTACCGGGAACATCTCTTCCAAATGCCTGTGAAACGCAGTTTCTTTGCAGGCCTGATCTGGCTGAAGTAGTACTTCTGCTCTGGGTGTGCTACATTGCCCTAGAGCTGAAAGGCACAATGTGCAGGCTTCTTTCCAAAGGGCGATTTGGGCCCCACAGCATCTTGCTTCCAGCTCTTTGGGAAGCTAAGAAACAACTCGCTCTGCACAGTGCTCTTACAGCCTACCGGGAACATCTCTTCCAAAGGCCTGTGAAACGCAGTTTCTTTGCAGGCCTGATCTGGCTGAAGTAGAATTTCTGCTCTGGGTGTGCTACATTGCCCTAGAGCTGAAAGGCACAACGTGCAGGCTTCCTTCCAAAGGGCGAGTTGGGCCCCACAGCATCATGCTTCCAGCTCTTTGGGAAGCTAATAGACATCTCGCTCTGCTCAGTGCTCTTACAGCCTACCGGGAACATCTCTTCCAAAGGCCTGTGAAACGCAGTTTCTTTGCAGGCCTGATCTGGCTGAAGTAGAACTTCTGCTCTGGGTGTGCTACATTGCCCTAGAGCTGAAAGGCACAACGTGCAGGCTTATTTCCCAAGGGCGAGTTGGGCCCCACAGCATCTTGCTTCCAGCTCTTTGGGAAGCTAAGAAACAACTCGCTCTGCACAGTGCTCTTACAGCCTACCGGGAGCATCTCTTCCAAGGCCTGTGAAACGCAGTGTCTTTGCAGGCCTGATCTGGCTGAAGTAGAACTTCTGCTCTGTTTGTTCTACATTGCCCTAGAGCTGAAAGACACAACGTGCAGGCATCTTTCCCAAGGGCGAGTTGGGCCCCACAGCATCTTGCTTCCAGCTCTTTGGGAAGCTAAGAAACAACTAGCTCTGCACAAGCTTTTACAGCCTACCGGGAACATCTCTTCCAAAGGCCTGTGAAACGCAGTTTCTTTGCAGGCCTGATCTGGCTGAAGTAGAACTTCTGCTCTGGGTGTGCTACATTGCCCTAGATCTGAAAGGCACAACATGCAGGCTTCTTTCCAAAAGGCGAGTTGGGCCCAAAGCATCTTGCTTCCAGCTCTTTGGGAAGCTAAGACACAACTCTCTGGGCAGAGTGCTCTTACAGCCTACCGGGAACGTCTCTTCCAAAGGCCTGTGAAACGCAGTTTCTTTGCAGGCCTGATCTGGCTGAAGTATAAATTCTGCTCAGGGTGTGCTACGTTGCCCCAGAGCTGAAAGGCACATCGTGCAGGCTTCTTTACAAAGGGCGAGTTGGGCCCCACAGCATCTTGCTTCCAGCTCTTTTGGAAGCTAAGAAACAACTCGCTCTGCACGGTGCTCTTACCGCCTAGTGGGAACATCTCTTACAAAGGCCTGTGAAACGCAGTTTCTTTGCAGGCCTGATATGGCTGAAGTACAACTTCTGCTCTAGGTGTCCTACAGTGCCCTAGATCTGAAAGGCACAACGTGCAGGACTCTTAAAAAATGGCGAGTTGGGCCCCACAGCATCTTGCTTCCAGCTCTTTGGGAAGCTAAGAAACAACTCGCTCTGCACAGTGCTCTTACAGCCTACAGGGAACATCTCTTCCAAAGCCCTGTGAAACGCAGTTTCTTTGCAGGCCTGATCTGTCTGAAGTAGAACTTCTGCTCTGGGTGTGCTACATTGCCCTAGAGCTGAAAGGCACAACGTGCAGGCTTCTTTCCCAAGGGCGGGTTGGGCCCCACAGCATCTTGCTTCCAGCTGTTTGGGAAGCTAAGAAACAACTCGCTCTGCACAGTGCTCTTACAGCCTACCGGGAACATCTCTTCCAAATGCCTGTGAAACGCAGTTTCTTTGCAGGCCTGATCTGGCTGAAGTAGTACTTCTGCTCTGGGTGTGCTACATTGCCCTAGAGCTGAAAGGCACAATGTGCAGGCTTCTTTCCAAAGGGCGATTTGGGCCCCACAGCATCTTGCTTCCAGCTCTTTGGGAAGCTAAGAAACAACTCGCTCTGCACAGTGCTCTTACAGCCTACCGGGAACATCTCTTCCAAAGGCCTGTGAAACGCAGTTTCTTTGCAGGCCTGATCTGGCTGAAGTAGAATTTCTGCTCTGGGTGTGCTACATTGCCCTAGAGCTGAAAGGCACAACGTGCAGGCTTCCTTCCAAAGGGCGAGTTGGGCCCCACAGCATCATGCTTCCAGCTCTTTGGGAAGCTAATAGACATCTCGCTCTGCTCAGTGCTCTTACAGCCTACCGGGAACATCTCTTCCAAAGGCCTGTGAAACGCAGTTTCTTTGCAGGCCTGATCTGGCTGAAGTAGAACTTCTGCTCTGGGTGTGCTACATTGCCCTAGAGCTGAAAGGCACAACGTGCAGGCTTATTTCCCAAGGGCGAGTTGGGCCCCACAGCATCTTGCTTCCAGCTCTTTGGGAAGCTAAGAAACAACTCGCTCTGCACAGTGCTCTTACAGCCTACCGGGAGCATCTCTTCCAAGGCCTCTGAAACGCAGTGTCTTTGCAGGCCTGATCTGGCTGAAGTAGAACTTCTGCTCTGTTTGTTCTACATTGCCCTAGAGCTGAAAGACACAACGTGCAGGCATCTTTCCCAAGGGCGAGTTGGGCCCCACAGCATCTTGCTTCCAGCTCTTTGGGAAGCTAAGAAACAACTAGCTCTGCACAAGCTTTTACAGCCTACCGGGAACATCTCTTCCAAAGGCCTGTGAAACGCAGTTTCTTTGCAGGCCTGATCTGGCTGAAGTAGAACTTCTGCTCTGGGTGTGCTACATTGCCCTAGATCTGAAAGGCACAACATGCAGGCTTCTTTCCAAAAGGCGAGTTGGGCCCAAAGCATCTTGCTTCCAGCTCTTTGGGAAGCTAAGACACAACTCTCTGGGCAGAGTGCTCTTACAGCCTACCGGGAACGTCTCTTCCAAAGGCCTGTGAAACGCAGTTTCTTTGCAGGCCTGATCTGGCTGAAGTATAAATTCTGCTCAGGGTGTGCTACGTTGCCCCAGAGCTGAAAGGCACATCGTGCAGGCTTCTTTACAAAGGGCGAGTTGGGCCCCACAGCATCTTGCTTCCAGCTCTTTTGGAAGCTAAGAAACAACTCGCTCTGCACGGTGCTCTTACCGCCTAGTGGGAACATCTCTTACAAAGGCCTGTGAAACGCAGTTTCTTTGCAGGCCTGATATGGCTGAAGTACAACTTCTGCTCTAGGTGTCCTACAGTGCCCTAGATCTGAAAGGCACAACGTGCAGGACTCTTAAAAAATGGCGAGTTGGGCCCCACAGCATCTTGCTTCCAGCTCTTTGGGAAGCTAAGAAACAACTCGCTCTGCACAGTGCTCTTACAGCCTACCGGGAACATCTCTTACAAAGGCCTGTGAAATGCAGTTTCTTTGCAGACCTGATCTGGCTGAAGAACAACTTCTGCTCTTTGTGTGCTACATTGCCCTAGAGCTGAAAGGCACAACGTGCAGGCTTCTTTCCAAAGGGCGAGTTGGGCCCCACAGCTTCTTGCTTCCAGCTCTTTGGGAAGCTAAGAAACAACTCGCTCTGCACAGTGCTCTTACAGCCTACCGGGAACATCTCTTCCAAAGGCCTGTGAAACGCAGTTTCTTTGCAGGCCTGATCTGGCTGAAGTAGAACTTCTGCTCTGGGTGTGCTACATTGCCCCAGAGCTGAAAGGCACAACGTGCAGGCTTCTTTAAAAAGGGTGAGTTGGGCCCCACAGCATCTTGCTTCCAGCTCTTTGGGAAGCTAAGAAACAACTCGCTCTGCACAGTGCTCTTACAGCCTACCGGGAACATCTCTTCCAAAGGCCTGTGAAACGCAGTTTCTTTGCAGGCCTGATCTGGCTGAAGTAGAACTTCTGCTCTGGGTGTGCTACATTGCCCTAGAGCTGAAAGGCACAACGTGCAGGCTTCTTTCCAAAGGGCGAGTTGGGCCCCACAGCATCTTGCTTCCAGCTCTTTGGGAAGCTAAGAAACAACTCGCTCTGCACAGTGCTCTTACAGCCTTCCGGGAACATCTCTTACAAAGGCCTGTGAAACGCAGTTTCTTAGAAGGCCTGATCTGGCTGAAGTACAACTTCTGCTCTGGGTGTGCTACATTGCCCTAGAGCTGAAAGGCACAACGTGCAGGCTTCTTTCCAAAGGGCGAGTTGGGCCCCACAGCATCTTGCTTCCAGCTCTTTGGGAAGCTAAGAAACAACTCGCTCTGCACAGTGCTCTTACAGCCTACCGGGAACATCTCTTCCAAAGGCCTGTGAAACACAGTTACTTTGCAGGCTTGATCTGGCTGAAGTAGAACTTCTGCTCTGGGTGTGCTACATTGCCCTAGAGCTGAAAGGCACAACGTGCAGGCTTCTGTCCAATGGGCGAGTTGGGCCCAAAGCATCTTGCTTCCAGCTCTTTGGGAAGCTAAGTAACAACTCGCTCTGCACAGTGCTCTTACAGCCTACTGGGAGCATCTCTTCCAAAGGCCTGTGAAACGCAGTTTCTTTGCAGGCCTGATATGGCTGAAGTACAACTTCTGCTCTAGGTGTGCTACAGTGCCCTAGAGCTGAAAGGCACAACGTGCAGGCCTCTTAAAAATTGGGGAGTTGGGCCCCACAGCATCTTGCTTCCAGCTCTTTGGGAACCTAAGAAACAACTCGCTCTGCACCGTTCTCTTACAGCCTACCCGGAACATCTCTTCCAAAGGCGTGTGAAACGCAGTTTCTTCGCAGGCCTGATCTGGCTGAAGTACAACTTCTGCTCTGGGTGTGCTACATTGCCCTAGAGCTGAAAGCCACAACGTGCAGGCTTCTTTCCAAAGGGCGAGTTGGGCGCAAAGCATCTTGCTTCCAGCTCTTTGAGAAGCTAAGAAACAACTCGCTCTGCACAGTGCTCTTACAGCCTACCGGGAGCATCTCTTCCAAAGGCCTGTGAGACGCAGTTTCTTCGCAGGCCTGATCTGGCTGAATGCAACTTCTGCTCTGGGTGTGCTACATTGCCCTAGAGCTGAAAGGCACAATGTGCAGGCTTCTTCACAAAGGGCGAGTTGGGCCCCACAGCATCTTGCTTCCAGCTCTTTGGGAAGCTAAGAAACAACTCGCTCTGCACAGTGCTCTTACAGCCTACCGGGAACATCTCTTCCAAAGGCCTGTGAAACGCAGTTTCTTTGCAGGCCTGATCTGGCTGAAGTAGAATTTCTGCTCTGGGTGTGCTACATTGCCATAGAGCTGAAAGGCACAACGTGCAGGCTTCTTTCCAAAGGGCGAGTTGGGCCCCACAGCATCTTGCTTCCAGCTCTTTGGGAAGCTAATAAACATCTCGCTCTGCTCAGTGCTCTTACAGCCTACCGGGAACATCTCTTCCAAAGGCCTGTGAAACGCAGTTTCTTTGCAGGCCTGATCTGGCTGAAGTAGAACTTCTGCTCTGGGTGTGCTACATTGCCCTAGAGCTGAAAGGCACAACGTGCAGGCTTCTTTCCAAAGGGCGAGTTGGGCCCGACAGCATCTTGCTTCCAGCTCTTTGGGAAGCTAAGAAACAACTCGCTCTGCACAGTGCTCTTACAGCCTACCGGGAACATGTCTTCCAAAGGCCTGTGAAACGCAGTTTCTTTGCAGGCCTGATCTGGCTGAAGTAGAACTTCTGCTCTGGGTGTGCTACATTGCCCTAGAGCTGAAAGGCACAACGTGCAGGCTTCTTTCCAAAGGGCGAGTTGGGCCCCACAGCATCTTGCTTCCAGCTCTTTGGGAAGCTAAGAAACAACTCGCTCAGCACAGTGCCCTTACAGCCTTCCGGGAACATCTCTTTCAAAGGCCTGTGAAACGCAGTTTCTTTGAAGGCCTGATCTGGCTGAAGTACAACTTCTGCTCTGGGTGTGCTACATTGCCCTAGAGCTGAAAGGCACAACGTGCAGGCTTCTTTCCAAAGGGCGAGTTGGGTCCCACAGCATCTTGCTTCCAGCTCTTTGGGAAGCTAAGAAACAACTCGCTCTGCACAGTGCTCTTACAGCCTACCGGGAACATCTCTTCCAAAGGCCTGTGAAACGCAGTTACTTTGCAGGCTTGATCTGGCTGAAGTAGAACTTCTGCTCTAGGTGTGCTACATTGCCCTAGAGCTGAAAGGCACAACGTGCAGGCTTCTGTCCAATGGGCGAGTTGGGCCCAAAGCATCTTGCTTCCAGCTCTTTGGGAAGCTAAGAAACAACTCGCTCTGCACAGTGCTCTTACAGCCTACCGGGAGCATCTCTTCCAAAGGCCTGTGAAACGCAGTTTCTTCCCAGGCCTGATCTGGCTGAAGTACAACTTCTGCTCTGGGTGTGCTACATTGCCCTAGAGCTGAAAGCCACAACGTGCAGGCTTCTTTCCAAAGGGCGAGTTGGGCCGCACAGCATCTTGCTTCCAGCTCTTTGGGAAGCTAAGAAACAACTCGCTCTGCACAGTGCTCTTACAGCCTACCGGGAGCATCTCTTCCAAGGCCTGTGAAACGCAGTGTCTTTGCAGGCCTGATCTGGCTGAAGTAGAACTTCTGCTCTGTTTGTTCTACATTGCCCTAGAGCTGAAAGACACAACGTGCAGGCATCTTTCCCAAGGGCGAGTTGGGCCCCACAGCATCTTGCTTCCAGCTCTTTGGGAAGCTAAGAAACAACTAGCTCTGCACAAGCTTTTACAGCCTACCGGGAACATCTCTTCCAAAGGCCTGTGAAACGCAGTTTCTTTGCAGGCCTGATCTGGCTGAAGTAGAACTTCTGCTCTGGGTGTGCTACATTGCCCTAGATCTGAAAGGCACAACATGCAGGCTTCTTTCCAAAAGGCGAGTTGGGCCCAAAGCATCTTGCTTCCAGCTCTTTGGGAAGCTAAGACACAACTCTCTGGGCAGAGTGCTCTTACAGCCTACCGGGAACGTCTCTTCCAAAGGCCTGTGAAACGCAGTTTCTTTGCAGGCCTGATCTGGCTGAAGTATAAATTCTGCTCAGGGTGTGCTACGTTGCCCCAGAGCTGAAAGGCACATCGTGCAGGCTTCTTTACAAAGGGCGAGTTGGGCCCCACAGCATCTTGCTTCCAGCTCTTTTGGAAGCTAAGAAACAACTCGCTCTGCACGGTGCTCTTACCGCCTAGTGGGAACATCTCTTACAAAGGCCTGTGAAACGCAGTTTCTTTGCAGGCCTGATATGGCTGAAGTACAACTTCTGCTCTAGGTGTCCTACAGTGCCCTAGATCTGAAAGGCACAACGTGCAGGACTCTTAAAAAATGGCGAGTTGGGCCCCACAGCATCTTGCTTCCAGCTCTTTGGGAAGCTAAGAAACAACTCGCTCTGCACAGTGCTCTTACAGCCTACAGGGAACATCTCTTCCAAAGCCCTGTGAAACGCAGTTTCTTTGCAGGCCTGATCTGTCTGAAGTAGAACTTCTGCTCTGGGTGTGCTACATTGCCCTAGAGCTGAAAGGCACAACGTGCAGGCTTCTTTCCCAAGGGCGGGTTGGGCCCCACAGCATCTTGCTTCCAGCTGTTTGGGAAGCTAAGAAACAACTCGCTCTGCACAGTGCTCTTACAGCCTACCGGGAACATCTCTTCCAAATGCCTGTGAAACGCAGTTTCTTTGCAGGCCTGATCTGGCTGAAGTAGTACTTCTGCTCTGGGTGTGCTACATTGCCCTAGAGCTGAAAGGCACAATGTGCAGGCTTCTTTCCAAAGGGCGATTTGGGCCCCACAGCATCTTGCTTCCAGCTCTTTGGGAAGCTAAGAAACAACTCGCTCTGCACAGTGCTCTTACAGCCTACCGGGAACATCTCTTCCAAAGGCCTGTGAAACGCAGTTTCTTTGCAGGCCTGATCTGGCTGAAGTAGAATTTCTGCTCTGGGTGTGCTACATTGCCCTAGAGCTGAAAGGCACAACGTGCAGGCTTCCTTCCAAAGGGCGAGTTGGGCCCCACAGCATCATGCTTCCAGCTCTTTGGGAAGCTAATAGACATCTCGCTCTGCTCAGTGCTCTTACAGCCTACCGGGAACATCTCTTCCAAAGGCCTGTGAAACGCAGTTTCTTTGCAGGCCTGATCTGGCTGAAGTAGAACTTCTGCTCTGGGTGTGCTACATTGCCCTAGAGCTGAAAGGCACAACGTGCAGGCTTATTTCCCAAGGGCGAGTTGGGCCCCACAGCATCTTGCTTCCAGCTCTTTGGGAAGCTAAGAAACAACTCGCTCTGCACAGTGCTCTTACAGCCTACCGGGAGCATCTCTTCCAAGGCCTGTGAAACGCAGTGTCTTTGCAGGCCTGATCTGGCTGAAGTAGAACTTCTGCTCTGTTTGTTCTACATTGCCCTAGAGCTGAAAGACACAACGTGCAGGCATCTTTCCCAAGGGCGAGTTGGGCCCCACAGCATCTTGCTTCCAGCTCTTTGGCAAGCTAAGAAACAACTAGCTCTGCACAAGCTTTTACAGCCTACCGGGAACATCTCTTCCAAAGGCCTGTGAAACGCAGTTTCTTTGCAGGCCTGATCTGGCTGAAGTAGAACTTCTGCTCTGGGTGTGCTACATTGCCCTAGATCTGAAAGGCACAACATGCAGGCTTCTTTCCAAAAGGCGAGTTGGGCCCAAAGCATCTTGCTTCCAGCTCTTTGGGAAGCTAAGACACAACTCTCTGGGCAGAGTGCTCTTACAGCCTACCGGGAACGTCTCTTCCAAAGGCCTGTGAAACGCAGTTTCTTTGCAGGCCTGATCTGGCTGAAGTATAAATTCTGCTCAGGGTGTGCTACGTTGCCCCAGAGCTGAAAGGCACATCGTGCAGGCTTCTTTACAAAGGGCGAGTTGGGCCCCACAGCATCTTGCTTCCAGCTCTTTTGGAAGCTAAGAAACAACTCGCTCTGCACGGTGCTCTTACCGCCTAGTGGGAACATCTCTTACAAAGGCCTGTGAAACGCAGTTTCTTTGCAGGCCTGATATGGCTGAAGTACAACTTCTGCTCTAGGTGTCCTACAGTGCCCTAGATCTGAAAGGCACAACGTGCAGGACTCTTAAAAAATGGCGAGTTGGGCCCCACAGCATCTTGCTTCCAGCTCTTTGGGAAGCTAAGAAACAACTCGCTCTGCACAGTGCTCTTACAGCCTACCGGGAACATCTCTTACAAAGGCCTGTGAAATGCAGTTTCTTTGCAGACCTGATCTGGCTGAAGAACAACTTCTGCTCTTTGTGTGCTACATTGCCCTAGAGCTGAAAGGCACAACGTGCAGGCTTCTTTCCAAAGGGCGAGTTGGGCCCCACAGCTTCTTGCTTCCAGCTCTTTGGGAAGCTAAGAAACAACTCGCTCTGCACAGTGCTCTTACAGCCTACCGGGAACATCTCTTCCAAAGGCCTGTGAAACGCAGTTTCTTTGCAGGCCTGATCTGGCTGAAGTAGAACTTCTGCTCTGGGTGTGCTACATTGCCCCAGAGCTGAAAGGCACAACGTGCAGGCTTCTTTAAAAAGGGTGAGTTGGGCCCCACAGCATCTTGCTTCCAGCTCTTTGGGAAGCTAAGAAACAACTCGCTCTGCACAGTGCTCTTACAGCCTACCGGGAACATCTCTTCCAAAGGCCTGTGAAACGCAGTTTCTTTGCAGGCCTGATCTGGCTGAAGTAGAACTTCTGCTCTGGGTGTGCTACATTGCCCTAGAGCTGAAAGGCACAACGTGCAGGCTTCTTTCCAAAGGGCGAGTTGGGCCCCACAGCATCTTGCTTCCAGCTCTTTGGGAAGCTAAGAAACAACTCGCTCTGCACAGTGCTCTTACAGCCTTCCGGGAACATCTCTTACAAAGGCCTGTGAAACGCAGTTTCTTAGAAGGCCTGATCTGGCTGAAGTACAACTTCTGCTCTGGGTGTGCTACATTGCCCTAGAGCTGAAAGGCACAACGTGCAGGCTTCTTTCCAAAGGGCGAGTTGGGCCCCACAGCATCTTGCTTCCAGCTCTTTGGGAAGCTAAGAAACAACTCGCTCTGCACAGTGCTCTTACAGCCTACCGGGAACATCTCTTCCAAAGGCCTGTGAAACACAGTTACTTTGCAGGCTTGATCTGGCTGAAGTAGAACTTCTGCTCTGGGTGTGCTACATTGCCCTAGAGCTGAAAGGCACAACGTGCAGGCTTCTGTCCAATGGGCGAGTTGGGCCCAAAGCATCTTGCTTCCAGCTCTTTGGGAAGCTAAGTAACAACTCGCTCTGCACAGTGCTCTTACAGCCTACTGGGAGCATCTCTTCCAAAGGCCTGTGAAACGCAGTTTCTTTGCAGGCCTGATATGGCTGAAGTACAACTTCTGCTCTAGGTGTGCTACAGTGCCCTAGAGCTGAAAGGCACAACGTGCAGGCCTCTTAAAAATTGGGGAGTTGGGCCCCACAGCATCTTGCTTCCAGCTCTTTGGGAACCTAAGAAACAACTCGCTCTGCACCGTTCTCTTACAGCCTACCCGGAACATCTCTTCCAAAGGCGTGTGAAACGCAGTTTCTTCGCAGGCCTGATCTGGCTGAAGTACAACTTCTGCTCTGGGTGTGCTACATTGCCCTAGAGCTGAAAGCCACAACGTGCAGGCTTCTTTCCAAAGGGCGAGTTGGGCGCAAAGCATCTTGCTTCCAGCTCTTTGAGAAGCTAAGAAACAACTCGCTCTGCACAGTGCTCTTACAGCCTACCGGGAGCATCTCTTCCAAAGGCCTGTGAGACGCAGTTTCTTCGCAGGCCTGATCTGGCTGAATGCAACTTCTGCTCTGGGTGTGCTACATTGCCCTAGAGCTGAAAGGCACAATGTGCAGGCTTCTTCACAAAGGGCGAGTTGGGCCCCACAGCATCTTGCTTCCAGCTCTTTGGGAAGCTAAGAAACAACTCGCTCTGCACAGTGCTCTTACAGCCTACCGGGAACATCTCTTCCAAAGGCCTGTGAAACGCAGTTTCTTTGCAGGCCTGATCTGGCTGAAGTAGAATTTCTGCTCTGGGTGTGCTACATTGCCATAGAGCTGAAAGGCACAACGTGCAGGCTTCTTTCCAAAGGGCGAGTTGGGCCCCACAGCATCTTGCTTCCAGCTCTTTGGG
Source organism: Equus caballus (assembly GCF_041296265.1). NCBI lineage: Eukaryota > Metazoa > Chordata > Mammalia > Perissodactyla > Equidae > Equus > Equus caballus. Next base: position 27,981,827 of record NC_091687.1, read on the forward strand.
AAGCTAATAAACATCTCGCTCTGCTCAGTGCTCTTACAGCCTACCGGGAACATCTCTTCCAAAGGCCTGTGAAACGCAGTTTCTTTGCAGGCCTGATCTGGCTGAAGTAGAACTTCTGCTCTGGGTGTGCTACATTGCCCTAGAGCTGAAAGGCACAACGTGCAGGCTTCTTTCCAAAGGGCGAGTTGGGCCCGACAGCATCTTGCTTCCAGCTCTTTGGGAAGCTAAGAAACAACTCGCTCTGCACAGTGCTCTTACAGCCTACCGGGAACATGTCTTCCAAAGGCCTGTGAAACGCAGTTTCTTTGCAGGCCTGATCTGGCTGAAGTAGAACTTCTGCTCTGGGTGTGCTACATTGCCCTAGAGCTGAAAGGCACAACGTGCAGGCTTCTTTCCAAAGGGCGAGTTGGGCCCCACAGCATCTTGCTTCCAGCTCTTTGGGAAGCTAAGAAACAACTCGCTCAGCACAGTGCCCTTACAGCCTTCCGGGAACATCTCTTTCAAAGGCCTGTGAAACGCAGTTTCTTTGAAGGCCTGATCTGGCTGAAGTACAACTTCTGCTCTGGGTGTGCTACATTGCCCTAGAGCTGAAAGGCACAACGTGCAGGCTTCTTTCCAAAGGGCGAGTTGGGTCCCACAGCATCTTGCTTCCAGCTCTTTGGGAAGCTAAGAAACAACTCGCTCTGCACAGTGCTCTTACAGCCTACCGGGAACATCTCTTCCAAAGGCCTGTGAAACGCAGTTACTTTGCAGGCTTGATCTGGCTGAAGTAGAACTTCTGCTCTAGGTGTGCTACATTGCCCTAGAGCTGAAAGGCACAACGTGCAGGCTTCTGTCCAATGGGCGAGTTGGGCCCAAAGCATCTTGCTTCCAGCTCTTTGGGAAGCTAAGAAACAACTCGCTCTGCACAGTGCTCTTACAGCCTACCGGGAGCATCTCTTCCAAAGGCCTGTGAAACGCAGTTTCTTCCCAGGCCTGATCTGGCTGAAGTACAACTTCTGCTCTGGGTGTGCTACATTGCCCTAGAGCTGAAAGCCACAACGTGCAGGCTTCTTTCCAAAGGGCGAGTTGGGCCGCACAGCATCTTGCTTCCAGCTCTTTGGGAAGCTAAGAAACAACTCGCTCTGCACAGTGCTCTTACAGCCTACCAGGAGCATCTCTTCCAAAGACCTGTGAAACGCAGTTTCTTTGCAGGCCTGATCTGGCTGAAATAGAACTTTTGCTCTGGGTGTGCTACTTTTCCCTAGAGCTGAAAGGCACAACGTGCAGGCTGCTGTCCAAAGGGCGAGGTGGGCGCAAAGCATCTTGCTTCCAGCTCTTTGGGAAGCTAAGAAACAACTCGCTCTGCACAGTGCTCTTACAGCCTACCGGGAACATCTCTTCCAAAGGCCTGTGAAACGCAGTTTCTTTGCAGGCTTGATCTGGCTGAAGTAGAACTTCTGCTCTGGGTGTGCTACATTGCCCTAGAGCTGAAAGGCACAACGTGCAGGCTTCTGTCCAAAGGGCGAGTTGGGCCCAAAGCATCTTGCTTCCAGCTCTTTGGGAAGCTAAGAAACAACTCGCTCTGCACAGTGCTCTTACAGCCTACCGGGAGCATCTCTTCCAAAGGCCTGTGAAACGCAGTTTCTTCGCAGGCCTGATCTGGCTGAAGTACAACTTCTGCTCTGAGTGTGGTGCATTGCCCTAGAGCTGAAAGCCGCAACGTGCAGGCTTCTTTCCAAAGGGCCAGTTGGGCCCCAAAGCATCTTGCTTCCAGCTCTTTGGGAAGCTAAGAAACAACTCGCTCTGCACAGTGCTCTTACAGCCTACCGGGAGCATCTCGTCCAAAGGCCTGTGAAACGCAGTTTCTTTGCAGGCCTGATCTGGCTGAAATAGAACTTTTGCTCTGGGTGTGCTACTTTTCCCTAGAGCTGAAAGGCACAACGTGCAGGCTTCTTTCCAAAGGGCGAGTTGGGCGCAAAGCATCTTGCTTCCAGCTCTTTGAGAAGCTAAGAAACAACTCGCTCTGCACAGTGCTCTTACAGCCTACCGGGAGCATCTCTTCCAAAGGCCTGTGAGACGCAGTTTCTTCGCAGGCCTGATCTGGCTGAAGTACAACTTCTGCTCTGGGTGTGCTACATTGCCCTAGAGCTGAAAGGCACAATGTGCAGGCTTCTTCACAAAGGGCGAGTTGGGCCCCACAGCATCTTGCTTCCAGCTCTTTGGGAAGCTAATAAACAACTCGCTCTGCACAGTGCTCTTACAGCCTACCGGGAACATCTCTTCCAAAGGCCTGTGAAACGCAGTTTCTCTGCAGGCCTGATCTGGCTGAAGTAGTACTTCTGCTCTGGGTGTGCTACATTGCCCTAGAGCTGAAAGGCACAACGTGCAGTCTTCCTTCCAAAGGGCGAGTTGGGCCCCACAGCATCTTGCTTCCAGCTCTTTGGGAAGCTAAGGAACAACTCGCTCTGCACAGTGCTCTTACAGCCTACCGGGAACATCTCTTCCAAAGGCCTGTGAAACGCAGTTTCTTTGCAGGCCTGATCTGTCTGAAGTAGAACTTCTGCTCTGGGTGTGCTACATTGCCCTAGAGCTGAAAGGCACAACGTGCAGGCTTCTTTCCCAAGGGCGAGTTGGGCCCCACAGCATCTTGCTTCCAGCTCTTTGGGAAGCTAAGAAACAACTCGCTCTGCACAGTGCTCTTACAGCCTACCGGGAGCATTTCTTCCAAAGGGCTGTGAAACGCAGTTTCTTTGCAGGCCTGATCTGGCTGAAGTAGAACTTCTGCTCTGGGTGTGCTACATTGCTCTAGAGCTGAAAGGCACATGGTGCAGGCTTCTTTCCAAAGGGCGAGTTGGGCCCCACAGCATCTTGCTTCCATCTGTTTGGGAAGCTAAGAAACAACTCGCTCTGCACAGTTCTCTTACAGCCTAGTGGGAACATCTCTTCCAAAGGCCTGTGAAACGCAGTTTCTTTGCAGGCCTGATCTGGCTGAAGTAGAACTTCTGCTCTGGGTGTGCTACATTGCCCTAAAGCTGAAAGGCACAACGTGCAGGCTTCTGTCCAAAGGGCGAGTTGGGCTCAAAGCATCTTGCTTCCAGCTCTTTGGGAAGCTAAGAAACAACTCGCTCTGCACAGTGATCTTACAGCCTTCCGGGAACATCTCTTCCAAAGGCCTGTGAAACGCAGTTTCTTTGAAGGCCTGATCTGGCTGAAGTACAACTTCTGCTCTGGGTGTGCTACATTGCCCTAGAGCTGAAAGGCACAATGTGCAGGCTTCTTTCCAAAGGGCGATTTGGGCCCCACAGCATCTTGCTTCCAGCTCTTTGGGAAGCTAAGAAACAACTCGCTCTGCACAGTGCTCTTACAGCCGACCGGGAACATCTCTTCCAAAGGCCTGTGAAACGCAGTTTCTTTGCAGGCCTGATCTGGCTGAAGTAGAATTTCTGCTCTGGGTGTGCTACATTGCCCTAGAGCTGAAAGGCACAACGTGCAGGCTTCCTTCCAAAGGGCGAGTTGGGCCCCACAGCATCTTGCTTCCAGCTCTTTGGGAAGCTAAGGAACAACTCGAACTGCACAGTGCTCTTACAGCCTACCGGGAACATCTCTTCCAAAGGCCTGTGAAACGCAGTTTCTTTGCAGGCCTGATCTGTCTGAAGTAGAACTTCTGCTCTGGGTGTGCTACATTGCCCTAGAGCTGAAAGGCACAACGTGCAGGCTTCTTTCCCAAGGGCGAGTTGGGCCCCACAGCATCTTGCTTCCAGCTCTTTGGGAAGCTAAGAAACAACTCGCTCTGCACAGTGCTCTTACAGCCTACCGGGAACATCTCTTCCAAAGGCCTGTGAAACGCAGTTTCTTTGCAGGCCTCATCTGGCTGAAGTAGAACTTCTGCTTTGTTTGTGCTACATTGCCCTAGAGCTGAAAGACACAACGTGCAGGCTTCTTTCCCAAGGGCGAGTTGGGCCCCACAACATCATGCTTCCAGCTCTTTGGGAAGCTAAGAAACAACTCGCTCAGCACAGTGCTCTTACAGCCTTCCGGGAACATCTCTTACAAAGGCCTGTGAAACGCAGTTTCTTTGAAGGCCTGATCTGGCTGAAGTACAACTTCTGCTCTGGGTGTGCTACATTGCCCTAGAGCTGAAAGGCACAACGTGCAGGCTTCTTTCCAAAGGGCGAGTTGGGTCCCACAGCATCTTGCTTCCAGCTCTTTGGGAAACTAAGAAACAACTCGCTCTGCATAGTGCTCTTACAGCCTACCGGGAACATCTCTTCCAAAGGCCTGTGAAACGCAGTTACTTTGCAGGCTTGATCTGGCTGAAGTAGAACTTCTGCTCTGGGTGTGCTACTGCCCTAGAGCTGAAAGGCACAACGTGCAGGCTTCTTTCCAAAGGGCGAGTTGGGCCCAAAGCATCTTGCTTCCAGCTTTTTCGGAAGCTAAGAAACAACTCTCTCTGCACAGTGCTCTTACAGCCTACCGGGAGCATCTCTTCCAAAGGCCTGTGAAACGCAGTTTCTTCTCAGGCCTGATCTGGCTGAAGTACAACTTCTGCTCTGGGTGTGCTACGTTGCCCTAGAGCTGAAAGCCACAACGTGCAGGCTTCTTTCCAAAGGGCGAGTTGGGCCCCACAGCATCTTGCTTCCAGCTCTTTGGGAAGCTAAGAAACAACTCGCTCTGCACAGTGCTCTTACACCCTACCGGGAAGATCTCTTCCAAAGGCCTGTGAAATGCAGTTTCTTTGCAGGCTTGATCTGGCTGAAGTAGAACTTCTGCTCTGGGTGTGCTACATTGCTCTAGAGCTGAAAGGCACATGGTGCAGGCTTCTTTCCAAAGGGCGAGTTGGGCCCCACAGCATCTTGCTTCCATCTCTTTGGGAAGCTAAGAAACAACTCGCTCTGCACAGTGCTCTTACAGCCTAGTGGGAACATCTCTTCCAAAGGCCTGTGAAACGCAGTTTCTTTGCAGGCCTGATCTGGCTGAAGTAGAACTTCTGCTCTGGGTGTGCTACATTGCCCTAAAGCTGAAAGGCACAACGTGCAGGCTTCTGTCCAAAGGGCGAGTTGGGATCAAAGCATCTTGCTTCCAGCTCTTTGGGAAGCTAAGAAACAACTCGCTCTGCACAGTGCTCTTACAGCCTACCGGGAGCATCTCTTCCAAAGGCCTGTGAAACGCAGTTTCTTTGCAGGCCTGATCTGGCTGAAGTACAACTTCTGCTCTGGGTGTGCTACATTGCCCTAGAGCTGAAAGGCACAACGTGCAGGCTTCTTTCCAAAGGGCGAGTTGGGCCCCACAGCATCTTGCTTCCAGCTCTTTGGGAAGCTAAGAAACAACTCGCTCTGCACAGTGCTCTTACAGCCTACCGGGAACATATCTTCCAAAGGCCGGTGAAACGCAGTTTCTTTGCAGGCCTGATCTGGCTGAAGTAGAACTTCTGCTCTGGTTGTGCTACATTGCCCTGGAGCTGAAAGGCACAACGTGCAGGCTTCTTTCCAAAGGGCGAGTTGGGCCCCACAGCATCATGCTTCCAGCTCTTTGGGAAGCTAAGAAACAACTCGCTCTGCACAGTGCTCTTACAGCCTACCGTAACATCTCTTACAATGGCCTGTGAAACGCAGTTTCTTTGCAATGCTGATCTGGCTGAAGTAGAACTTCTGCTCTGGATGTGCTACATTGCCCTAGAGCTGAAAGGCACAACGTGCAGGCTTCTTTCCCAAGGGCGTGTTGGGCCCCAGAGCATCTTGCTTGCAGCTCTTTGGGAAGCTAAGAAACAACTCGCTCTGCACAGTGCTCTTACACCCAACGGAAACATCTCTTCCAAAGGCCTGTGAAACGCAGTTTCTTTGCAGTCCTGAACTGGCTGATGTAGTACTTCTGCTCTGGGTGTGCTACATTGCCCTAGAGCTGGAAGGCACATCGTGCTGGCTTCTGTCCAAAGTGCGAGTTGGGCCCCACAGCATCTTGCTTCCAGCTCTTTGGAAAGCTAAGAAACAACTCGCTCTGCACAGTGCTCTTACAGCCTACCGGGAGCATCTCTTCCAAAGGACTGTGAAACGCAGTTTCTTTGCAGGCCTGATCTGGCTGAAATAGAACTTTTGCTCTGGGTGTGCTACTTTTCCCTAGAGCTGAAAGGCACAACGTGAAGGCTTCTGTCCAAAGGGCGAGTTGGGCGCAAAGCATCTTGCTTCCAGCTCTTTGGGAAGCTAAGAAACAACTCGCTCTGCACAGTGCTCTTACAGCCTACCGGGAACATCTCTTCCAAAGGCCTGTGAAACGCAGTTTCTTTGCAGGCCTGATCTGGCTGAAGTAGAATTTCTGCTCTGGGTGTGCTACATTGCCCTAGAGCTGAAAGGCACAACGTGCAGGCTTCCTTCCAAAGGGCGAGTTGGGCCCCAAAGCATCTTGCTTCCAGCTCTTTGGGAAGCTAAGGAACAACTCGCTCTGCACAGTGCTCTTACAGCCTACCGGGAACATCTCTTCCAAAGGCCTGTGAAACGCAGTTTCTTTGCAGGCCTGATCTGTCTGAAGTAGAACTTGTGCTCTGGGTGTGCTACATTGCCCTAGAGCTGAAAGGCACAACGTGCAGGCTTCTTTCCCAAGGGCGAGTTCGGCCCCACAGCATCTTGCTTCCAGCTCTTTGGGAAGCTAAGAAACAACTCGCTCTGCACAGTGCTCTTACAGCCTACCGGGAACATCTCTTCCAAAGGCCTGTGAAACGCAGTTTCTTTGCAGGCCTCATCTGGCTGAAGTAGAACTTCTGCTCTGGGTGTGCTACATTGCCCTAAAGCTGAAAGGCACAACGTGCAGGCTTCTTTCCAAAGGGCGAGTTGGGCTCAAAGCATCTTGCTTCCAGCTCTTTGGGAAGCTAAGAAACAACTCGCTCTGCACAGTGCTCTTACAGCCTACCGGGAGCATCTCTTCCAAAGGCCTGTGAAACGCAGTTTCTTTGCAGGCCTGATCTGGCTGAAGTACAACTTCTGCTCTGGGTGTGCTACATTGCCCTAGAGCTGAAAGGCACAACGTGCAGGCTTCTTTCCAAAGGGCGAGTTGGGCCCCACAGCATCTTGCTTCCAGCTCTTTGGGAAGCTAAGAAACAACTCGCTCTGCACAGTGCTCTTACAGCCTACCGGGAACATATCTTCCAAAGGCCGGTGAAACGCAGTTTCTTTGCAGGCCTGATCTGGCTGAAGTAGAACTTCTGCTCTGGTTGTGCTACATTGCCCTGGAGCTGAAAGGCACAACGTGCAGGCTTCTTTCCAAAGGGCGAGTTGGGCCCCACAGCATCATGCTTCCAGCTCTTTGGGAAGCTAAGAAACAACTCGCTCTGCACAGTGCTCTTACAGCCTACCGTAACATCTCTTACAATGGCCTGTGAAACGCAGTTTCTTTGCAATGCTGATCTGGCTGAAGTAGAACTTCTGCTCTGGATGTGCTACATTGCCATAGAGCTGAAAGGCACAACGTCCAGGCTTCTTTCCCAAGGGCGTGTTGGGCCCCAGAGCATCTTGCTTGCAGCTCTTTGGGAAGCTAAGAAACAACTCGCTCTGCACAGTGCTCTTACACCCAACGGAAACATCTCTTCCAAAGGCCTGTGAAACGCAGTTTCTTTGCAGGCCTGATCTGGCTGAAGTAGAACTTCTGCTCTGGGTGTGCTACATTGCTCTAGAGCTGAAAGGCACATGGTGCAGGCTTCTTTCCAAAGGGCGAGTTGGGCCCCACAGCATCTTGCTTCCATCTGTTTGGGAAGCTAAGAAACAACTCGCTCTGCACAGTGCTCTTACAGCGTAGTGGGAACATCTCTTCCAAAGGCCTGTGAAACGCAGTTTCTTTGCAGGCCTGATCTGGCTGAAGTAGAACTTCTGCTCTGGGTGTGCTGCATTGCCCTAAAGCTGAAAGGCACAACGTGCAGGCTTCTGTCCAAAGGGCGAGTTGGGCTCAAAGCATCTTGCTTCCAGCTCTTTGGGAAGCTAAGAAACAACTCGCTCTGCACAGTGCTCTTACAGCCTACCGGGAGCATCTCTTCCAAAGGCCTGTGAAACGCAGTTTCTTTGCAGGCCTGATCTGGCTGAAGTAGTACTTCTGCTCTGGGTGTGCTACATTGCCCTAGAGCTGAAAGGCACAATGTGCAGGCTTCTTTCCCAAGGGCGAGTTGGGCCCCACAGCATCTTGCTTCCAGCTCTTTGGGAAGCTAAGAAACAACTCGCTCTGCACAGTGCTCTTACAGCCTACCGGCAACATCTCTTCCAAAGGCCTGTGAAACGCAGTTTCTTTGCAGGCCTGATCTGTCTGAAGTAGAACTTCTGCTCTGGGTTCGCTACATTGCCCTAGAGCTGAAAGGCACAACGTGCAGGCTTCTTTCCCAAGGGCGAGTTGGGCCCCACAGCATCTTGCTTCCAGCTCTTTGGGAAGCTAAGAAACAACTCGCTCTGCACAGTGCTCTTACAGCCTACCGGGAACATCTCTTCCAAAGGCCTGTGAAACGCAGTTTCTTTGCAGGCCTCATCTGGCTGAAGTAGAACTTCTGCTTTGTTTGTGCTACATTGCCCTAGAGCTGAAAGACACAACGTGCAGGCTTCTTTCCCAAGGGCGAGTTGGGCCCCACAGCATCATGCTTCCAGCTCTTTGGGAAGCTAAGAAACAACTCGCTCAGCACAGTGCTCTTACAGCCTACCGGGAGCATCTCTTCCAAAGGCCTGTGAAACGCAGTTTCTTTGCAGGCTTGATCTGGCTGAAGTAGAACTTCTGCTCTGGGTGTGCTACATTGCCCTAGAGCTGAAAGGCACAACGTGCAGGCTTCTGTCCAAAGGGCGAGTTGCGCCCAAAGCATCTTGCTTCCAGCTCTTTGGGAAGCTAAGAAACAACTCGCTCTGCACAGTGCTCTTACAGCCTACCGGGAGCATCTCTTCCAAAGGCCTGTGAAACGCAGTTTCTTCGCAGGCCTGATCTGGCTGAAGTACAACTTCTGCTCTGGGTGTGCTACATTGCCCTAGAGCTGAAAGCCACAACGTGCAGGCTTCTTTCCAAAGGGCGAGTTGGGCCCCACAGCATCTTGCTTCCAGCTCTTTGGGAAGCTAAGAAACAACTCGCTCTGCACAGTGCTCTTACAGCCTACCGGGAGCATCTCGTCCAAAGGCCTGTGAAACGCAGTTTCTTTGCAGGCCTGATCTGGCTGAAATAGAACTTTTACTCTGGGTGTGCTACTTTTCCCTAGAGCTGAAAGGCACAACGTGCAGGCTTCTGTCCAAAGGGCGAGTTGGGCGCAAAGCATCTTGCTTCCAGCTCTTTGAGAAGCTAAGAAACAAGTCGCTCTGCACAGTGGTCTTACAGCCTACCGGGAGCATCTCTCCCAAAGGCCTGTGAGACGCAGTTTCTTCGCAGGCCTGATCTGGCTGAAGTAGAACTTCTGCTCTGGGTGTGCTACATTGCCCTAGAGCTGAAAGGCACAACGTGCAGGCTTCCTTCCAAAGGGCGAGTTGTGCCCCACAGCATCTTGCTTCCAGCTCTTTGGGAAGCTAAGAAACAACTCGCTCTGCACAGTGCTCTTACAGCCTACAGGGAACATCTCTTCCAAAGCCCTGTGAAACGCAGTTTCTTTGCAGGCCTGATCTGTCTGAAGTAGAACTTCTGCTCTGGGTGTGCTACATTGCCCTAGAGCTGAAAGGCACAACGTGCAGGCTTCTTTCCCAAGGGCGAGTTGGGCCCCACAGCATCTTGCTTCCAGCTCTTTGGGAAGCTAAGAAACAACTCGCTCTGCACAGTGCTCTTACAGCCTACCGGGAACATCTCTTCCAAAGGCCTGTGAAACGCAGTTTCTTTGCAGGCCTGATCTGGCTGAAGTAGAACTGCTGCTTTGTTTGTGCTACATTGCCCTAGAGCTGAAAGCCACAACGTGCAGGCTTCTTTCCCAAGGGCGAGTTGGGCCCCACAGCATCTTGCTTCCAGCTCTTTGGGAAGCTAAGAAACAACTCGCTCTGCACAGTGCTCTTACAGCCTACCGGGAGCATTTCTTCCAAAGGCCTGTGAAACGCAGTTTCTTTGAAGGCCTGATCTGGCTGAAGTACAACTTCTGCTCTGGGTGTGCTTCATTGCCCTAGAGCTGAAAGGCACAACGTGCAGGCTTCTTTCCAAAGGGCGAGTTGGGTCCCACAGCATCTTGCTTCCAGCTCTTTGGGAAACTAAGAAACAACTCGCTCTGCATAGTGCTCTTACAGCCTACCGGGAACATCTCTTCCAAAGGCCTGTGAAACGCAGTTACTTTGCAGGCTTGATCTGGCTGAAGTAGAACTTCTGCTCTGGGTGTGCTACTGCCCTAGAGCTGAAAGGCACAACGTGCAGGCTTCTTTCCAAAGGGCGAGTTGGGCCCAAAGCATCTTGCTTCCAGCTTTTTGGGAAGCTAAGAAACAACTCTCTCTGCACAGTGCTCCTACAGCCTACCGGGAGCATCTCTTCCAAAGGCCTGTGAAACGCAGTTTCTTCGCAGGCCTGATCTGGCTGAAGTACAACTTCTGCTCTGGGTGTGCTACATTGCCCTAGAGCTGAAAGCCACAACGTGCAGGCTTCTTTCCAAAGGGCGAGTTGGGCCCCACAGCATCTTGCTTCCAGCTCTTTGGGAAGCTAATAAACAACTCGCTCTGCACAGTGCTCTTACACCCTACCGGGAAGATCTCTTCCAAAGGCCTGTGAAATGCAGTTTCTTTGCAGGCTTGATCTGGCTGAAGTAGAACTTCTGCTCTGGGTGTGCTACATTGCTCTAGAGCTGAAAGGCACATGGTGCAGGCTTCTTTCCAAAGGGCGAGTTGGGCCCCACAGCATCTTGCTTCCATCTCTTTGGGAAGCTAAGAAACAACTCGCTCTGCACAGTGCTCTTACAGCCTAGTGGGAACATCTCTTCCAAAGGCCTGTGAAACGCAGTTTCTTTGCAGGCCTGATCTGGCTGAAGTAGAACTTCTGCTCGGGGTGTGCTACATTGCCCTAAAGCTGAAAGGCACAACGTGCAGGCTTCTGTCCAAAGGACGAGTTGGGCTCAAAGCATCTTGCTTGCAGCTCTTTGGGAAGCTAAGAAACAACTCGCTCTGCACAGTGCTCTTACAGCCTACCGGGAACATCTCTTCCAAAGGCCTGTGTAACGCAGTTTCTTTGCAGGCCTCATCTGGCTGAAGTAGAACTTCTGCTTTGTTTGTGCTACATTGCCCTAGAGCTGAAAGACACAACGTGCAGGCTTCTTTCCCAAGGGCGAGTTGGGCCCCACAGCATCATGCTTCCAGCTCTTTGGGAAGCTAAGAAACAACTCGCTCAGCACAGTGCTCTTACAGCCTTCCGGGAACATCTCTTACAAAGGCCTGTGAAACGCAGTTTCTTTGAAGGCCTGATCTGGCTGAAGTACAACTTCTGCTCTGGGTGTGCTACATTGCCCTAGAGCTGAAAGGCACAACGTGCAGGCTTCTTTCCAAAGGGCGAGTTGGGTCCCACAGCATCTTGCTTCCAGCTCTTTGGGAAACTAAGAAACAACTCGCTCTGCATAGTGCTCTTACAGCCTACCGGGAATATCTCTTCCAAAGGCCTGTGAAACGCATTTACTTTGCAGGCTTGATCTGGCTGAAGTAGAACTTCTGCTCTGGGTGTGCTACTGCCCTAGAGCTGAAAGGCACAACGTGCAGGCTTCTTTCCAAAGGGCGAGTTGGGCCCAAAGCATCTTGCTTCCAGCTTTTTGGGAAGCTAAGAAACAACTCTCTCTGCACAGTGCTCTTACAGCCTACCGGGAGCATCTCTTCCAAAGGCCTGTGAAACGCAGTTTCTTTGCAGGCCTGATCTGGCTGAAGTACAACTTCTGCTCTGGGTGTGCTACATTGCCCTAGAGCTGAAAGCCACAACGTGCAGGCTTCTTTCCAAAGGGCGAGTTGGGCCCCACAGCATCTTGCTTCCAGCTCTTTGGGAAGCTAAGAAACAACTCGCTCTGCACAGTGCTCTTACAGCCTACCGGGAACATCTCTTCCAAAGGCCTGTGAAACGCAGTTTCTTTGCAGGCTTGATCTGGCTGAAGTAGAACTTCTGCTCTGGGTGTGCTACATTGCCCTAGAGCTGAAAGGCACAACGTGCAGGCTTCTGTCCAAAGGGCGAGTTGGGCCCAAAGCATCTTGCTTCCAGCTCTTTGGGAAGCTAAGAAACAACTCGCTCTGCACAGTGCTCTTACAGCCTACCGGGAGCATCTCTTCCAAAGGCCTGTGAAACGCAGTTTCTTCGCAGGCCTGATCTGGCTGAAGTACAACTTCTGCTCTGGGTGTGCTACATTGCCCTAGAGCTGAAAGCCACAACGTGCAGGCTTCTTTCCAAAGGGCGAGTTGGGCCCCACAGCATCTTGCTTCCAGCTCTTTGGGAAGCTAAGAAACAACTCGCTCTGCACAGTGCTCTTACAGCCTACCGGGGGCATCTCGTCCAAAGGCCTGTGAAACGCAGTTTCTTTGCAGGCCTGATCTGGCTGAAATAGAACTTTTACTCTGGGTGTGCTACTTTTCCCTAGAGCTGAAAGGCACAACGTGCAGGCTTCTGTCCAAAGGGCGAGTTGGGCGCAAAGCATCTTGCTTCCAGCTCTTTGAGAAGCTAATAAACAACTCGCTCTGCACAGTGGTCTTACAGCCTACCGGGAGCATCTCTCCCAAAGGCCTGTGAGACGCAGTTTCTTCGCAGGCTTGATCTGGCTGAAGTAGAACTTCTGCTCTGGGTGTGCTACATTGCTCTAGAGCTGAAAGGCACATGGTGCAGGCTTCTTTCCAAAGGGCGAGTTGGGCCCCACAGCATCTTGCTTCCATCTCTTTGGGAAGCTAAGAAACAAGTCGCTCTGCACAGTGCTCTTACAGCCTAGTGGGAACATCTCTTCCAAAGGCCTGTGAAACGCAGTTTCTTTGCAGGCCTGATCTGGCTGAAGTAGAACTTCTGCTCTGGGTGTGCTACATTGCCCTAAAGCTGAAAGGCACAACGTGCAGGCTTCTGTCCAAAGGGCGTGTTGGGCTCAAAGCATCTTGCTTCCAGCTCTTTGGGAAGCTAAGAAACAACTCGCTCTGCACAGTGCTCTTACAGCCTACCGGGAGCATCTCTTCCAAAGGCCTGTGAAACGCAGTTTCTTTGCAGGCCTGATCTGGCTGAAGTACAACTTCTGCTCTGGGTGTGCTACATTGCCCTAGAGCTGAAAGGCACAACGTGCAGGCTTCTTTCCAAAGGGCGAGTTGGGCCCCACAGCATCTTGCTTCCAGCTCTTTGGGAAGCTAAGAAACAACTCGCTCTGCACAGTGCTCTTACAGCCTACCGGGAACATCTCTTCCAAAGGCCTGTGAAACGCAGTTTCTTTGCAGGCCTCATCTGGCTGAAGTAGAACTTCTGCTTTGTTTGTGCTACATTGCCCTAGAGCTGAAAGACACAACGTGCAGGCTTCTTTCCCAAGGGCGAGTTGGGCCCCACAGCTCATGCTTCCAGCTCTTTGGGAAGCTAAGAAACAACTCGCTCAGCACAGTGCTCTTACAGCCTTCCGGGAACATCTCTTACAAAGGCCTGTGAAACGCAGTTTCTTTGCAATGCTGAACGGCTGAAGTAGAACTTCTGCTCTGGGTGTGCTACATTGCCCTAGAGCTGAAAGGCACAACGTGCAGGCTTCTTTCCAAAGGGCGAGTTGTGTCCCACAGCATCTTGCTTCCAGCTCTTTGGGAAGCTAAGAAACAACTCGCTCTGCATAGTGCTCTTACAGCCTACCGGGAACATCTCTTCCAAAGGCCTGTGAAACGCAGTTACTTTGCAGGCTTGATCTGGCTGAAGTAGAACTTCTGCTCTGGGTGTGCTACATTGCCCTAGAGCTGAAAGGCACAACGTGCAGGCTTCTGTCCAAAGGGCGAGTTGGGCCCAAAGCACCTTGCTTCCAGCTCTTTGGGAAGCTAAGAAACAACTCGCTCTGCACAGTGCTCTTACAGCCTACCGGGAGCATCTCTTCCAAAGGCCTGTGAAACGCAGTTTCTTCGCAGGCCTGATCTGGCTGAAGTACAACTTCTGCTCTGGGTGTGCTACATTGCCCTAGAGCTGAAAGCCACAACGTGCAGGCTTCTTTCCAAAGGGCGAGTTGGGCCCCACAGCATCTTGCTTCCAGCTCTTTGGGAAGCTAAGAAAGAACTCGCTCTGCACAGTGCTCTTACAGCCTACCGGGAGCATCTCGTCCAAAGGCCTGTGAAACGCAGTTTCTTTGCAGGCCTGATCTGGCTGAAATAGAACTTTTACTCTGGGTGTGCTACTTTTCCCTAGAGCTGAAAGGCACAACGTGCAGGCTTCTGTCCAAAGGGCGAGTTGGGCGCAAAGCATCTTGCTTCCAGCTCTTTGAGAATCTAATAAACAACTCGCTCTGCACAGTGGTCTTACAGCCTACCGGGAGCATCTCTCCCAAAGGCCTGTGAGACGCAGTTTCTTCGCAGGCCTGATCTGGCTGAAGTAGAACTTCTGCTCTGGGTGTGCTACATTGCCCTAGAGCTGAAAGGCACAACGTGCAGGCTTCCTTCCAAAGGGCGAGATGTGCCCCACAGCATCTTGCTTCCAGCTCTTTGGGAAGCTAAGAAACAACTCGCTCTGCACAGTGCTCTTACAGCCTAGTGGGAACATCTCTTCCAAAGGCCTGTGAAACGCAGTTTCTTTGCAGGCCTGATCTGGCTGAAGTAGAACTTCTGCTCTGGGTGTGCTACATTGCCCTAAAGCTGAAAGGCACAACGTGCAGGCTTCTGTCCAAAGGGCGAGTTGGGCTCAAAGCATCTTGCTTCCAGCTCTTTGGGAAGCTAAGAAACAACTCGCTCTGCACAGTGCTCTTACAGCCTACCGGGAGCAACTCTTCCAAAGGCCTGTGAAACGCAGTTTCTTTGCAGGCCTGATCTGGCTGAAGTACAACTTCTGCTCTGGGTGTGCTACATTGCCCTAGAGCTGAAAGGCACAACGTGCAGGCTTCTTTCCAAAGGGCGAGTTGGGCCCCACAGCATCTTGCTTCCAGCTCTTTGGGAAGCTAAGAAACAACTCGCTCTGCACAGTGCTCTTACAGCCTACCGGGAACATCTCTTCCAAAGGCCGGTGAAACGCAGTTTCTTTGCAGGCCTGATCTGGCTGAAGTAGAACTTCTGCTCTGGTTGTGCTACATTGCCCTGGAGCTGAAAGGCACAACGTGCAGGCTTCTTTCCAAAGGGCGAGTTGGGCCCCACAGCATCATGCTTCCAGCTCTTTGGGAAGCTAAGAAACAACTCGCTCTGCACAGTGCTCTTACAGCCTACCGTAACATCTCTTACAATGGCCTGTGAAACGCAGTTTCTTTGCAATGCTGATCTGGCTGAAGTAGAACTTCTGCTCTGGATGTGCTACATTGCCCTAGAGCTGAAAGGCACAACGTGCAGGCTTCCTTCCAAAGGGCGAGTTGGGCCCCAAAGCATCTTGCTTCCAGCTCTTTGGGAAGCTAAGGAACAACTCGCTCTGCACAGTGCTCTTACAGCCTACCGGGAACATCTCTTCCAAAGGCCTGTGAAACGCAGTTTCTTTGCAGGACTGATCTGTCTGAAGTAGAACTTGTGCTCCTGGTGTGCTACATTGCCCTAGAGCTGAAAGGCACAACGTGCAGGCTTCTTTCCCAAGGGCGACTTGGGCCCCACAGCATCTTGCTTCCAGCTCTTTGGGAAGCTAAGAAACAACTCGCTCTGCACAGTGCTCTTACAGCCTACCGGGAGCATCTCTTCCAAAGGCCTGTGAAACGCAGTTTCTTTGCAGGCCTGATGTGGCTGAAATAGAACTTTTGCTCTGGGTGTGCTACTTTTCCCTAGAGCTGAAAGGCACAACGTGCCGGCTCCTGTCCAAAGGGCGAGTTGGGCGCAAACCATCTTGCTTCCAGCTCTTTGGGAAGCTAAGAAACAACTCGCTCTGCACAGTGCTCTTACAGCCTACCGGGAACATCTCTTCCAAAGGCCTGTGAAACGCAGTTTCTTTGCAGGCTTGATCTGGCTGAAGTAGAACTTCTGCTCTGGGTGTGCTACATTGCCCTAGAGCTGAAAGGCACAACGTGCAGGCTTCTATCCAAAGGGCGAGTTGGGCCCAAAGCATCTTGCTTCCAGCTCTTTGGGAATCTAAGAAACAACTCGCTCTGCACAGTGCTCTTACAGCCTACCGGGAACATCTCTTCCAAAGGCCTGTGAAACGCAGTTTCTTTGCAGGCCTGATCTAGCTGAAGTAGAACTTCTGCTCTGGTTGTGCTACATTGCCCTGGCGCTGAAAGGCACAACGTGCAGGCTTCTTTCCCAAGGGCGAGTTGGGCCCCACAGAACTATGCTTCCGGCTCTTTGGGAAGCTAAGAAACAACTCGCTCTGCACAGTGCTCTTACAGCCTACCGGGAACATGTCTTCCAAAGGCCTGTGAAACGCAGTTTCTTTGCAGGCCTGATCTGGCTGAAGTAGGACTTCTGCTCTGGGTGTGCTACTTTGCCCTAGAGCTGAAAGGCACAACGTGCAGGCTTCTTTCCAAAGGGCGAGTTGGGCCCCACAGCATCTTGCTTCCAGCTCTTTGGGAAGCTAAGAAACAACTCGCTCTGCACAGTGCTCTTACAGCCTATCGTAAACATCTCTTCCAAAGGCCTGTGAAACGCAGTTTCTTTGCAGGCCTGATCTGGCTGAAGTAGAACTTCTGCTCTGTTTGTGCTACATTGCCCTAGAGCTGAAAGACAAAACGTGCAGGCTTCTTTCCCAAGGGCGAGTTGGGCCCCACAGCATCTTGATTCCAGCTCTTTGGGAAGCTAAGAAACAACTAGCTCTGCACAGTGCTTTTACAGCCTAGTGGGAACATCTCTTCCAAAGGCCTGTGAAACGCAGTTTCTTTTCAGTCCTGAAATGGCTGAAGTAGTACTTCTGCTCTGTGTGTGCTACATTGCCCTAGAGCTGGAAGGCACATCGTGCTGGCTTCTTTCCAAAGTGCGAGTTGGGCCGCACAGAATCTTGCTTCCAGCTCTTTGGGAAGCTAAGAAACAACTCGCTCTGCACAGTGCTCTTACAGCCTACCCGGAACATCTCTTCCAAAGGCTTGTGAAACGCAGTTTCTTTGCAGGCCTGATCTGGCTGAAGTAGAACTTCTGCTCTGGGTGTGCTACATTGCCCAGAGCTGAAAGGCACAACGTGCAGGCTTCTTTCCAAAGGGCGAGTTGGGCCCCACAGCATCTTGCTTCCAACTCTTTGGGAAGCTAAGAGACAACTCACTCTGCACAGTGCTCTTACAGCCTAACGGGAACATCTCTTCCAATGGCCTGTGAAACGCAGGTTCTTTGCAGGCCTGATCTGGCTGAAGCAGAACTTCTGCTCTGGGTGTGCTACATTGCCCTAGAGCTGAAAGGCACAACGTGCAGGCTTCTGTCCAAAGGGCGAGTTGGGCCCCACAGCATCTTGCTTCCAGCTCTTTGGGAAGCTAAGAAACAACTCGCTCTGCACAGTGCTCTTACAGCCTACGGGGAGCATCTCTTCCAAAGGCCTGTGAAACGCAGTTTCTTCGCAGGCCAGATCTGGCTGAAGTACAACTTCTGCTCTGGGTGTGCTACATTGCCCTAGAGCTGAAAGGCACAATGTGCAGGCTTCTTAACAAAGGGCGAGTTGGGCCCCACAGCATCTTGCTTCCAGCTCTTTGGGAAGCTAAGAAACAACTCGCTCTGCACAGTGCTCTTACAGCCTACCGGGAACATCTCTTCCAAAGGCCTGTGAAACGCAGTTTCTTTGCAGGCCTGATCTGGCTGAAGTAGAACTTCTGCTCTGGGTGTGCTACATTTCCCTAGAGCTGAAAGGCACAACGTGCAGTTTTCTTTCCCAAGGGCGAGTTGGGCCCCACAGAATCTTGCTTCCAGCTCTTTGGCAAGCTACGAAACAACTCGCTCTGAACAGTGCTCTTACAGCCTACCGGGAACATCTCTTACAAAGGCCTGTGAAATGCAGTTTCTTTGCAGACCTGATCTGGCTGAAGAACAACTTCTGCTCTGGGTGTGCTACATTGCCCTAGAGCTGAAAGGCACAACGTGCAGGCTTCTTTCCAAAGGGCGACTTGGGCCCCAAAGCATCTTCCTTCCAGCTCTTTGGGAAGCTAAGAAACAACTCGCACTGCACAGTGCTCTTACAGCCTACCGGGACATCTCTTCCAAATGCCTGTGAAACGCATTTTATTTGCAGGCCTTATCTGGCTGAAGTACAACATCTGCTCTGGGTGTGGTACATTGCCCTGGAGCTGAAGGCACAACGTGCAGGCTTCTTTCCAAAGTGCGAGTTCGGCCCCAAAGCATCTTGCTTCCACCATTTTGGGAACCTCAGAAACAACTCGCTCTGCACAGTGCTCTTACAGCCTACCGGGAACATCTCTTCCAAAGGCCTGTGAAACGCAGTTTCTTTGCAGGCCTTATCTGGCTGAAGTACAACATCTGCTCTGGGTGTGGTACATTGCCCTAGAGCTGAAAGGCACAACGTGCAGGCTTCTTCAGAAAGGGCGAGTTGGGCCCCACAGCATCTTGCTTCCAGCTCTTTGGCAAGCTAGGAAACAACTCGCTCTGCAAAGTGCTCTTACAGCCTACCGGGAACATCTCTTCCAAAGGCCTGTGAAAGGCAGTTTCTTTGGAGGCCTGATCTGGCTGAAGCAGAACTTCTGCTCTGGGTGTGCTACATTGCCCTAGAGCTGAAAGGCACAACGTGCAGTCTTCTTTCCAAAGGGCGCGTTGGGCCTCACAGCATCTTGCTTCCAGCACTTTGGGAAGCTAAGAAACAACTCGCTGTGCACAGTGCTCTTACAGCCTACCGGGAACATCTCTTACAAAGGCCTGTGAAACGCAGTTTCTTTGCAGGCCTGATCTTGCTGGAGTGGAACTTTTGCTCTGGGTGTGCTACATTGCACTAGACCTGAAAGGCACAATGTGCAGGCTTCTTTCCAAATGCCGAGTTGGGCCCCACAGCATCTTGCTTCCAGCTCTTTGGGAAGCTAAGAAACAACTCGCTCTGCACAGTGCTCTTACAGCCTACAGGGAACATCTCTTACAAAGGACTGTGAAATGCAGTTTCTTTGCAGACCTGATCTGGCTGAAGTACAGCTTCTGCTCTTTGTGTGCTACATTGTCCTAGAGCTGGAAGGCACAACGTGCAGGCTTCTTTCCAAAGGGCGAGTTGGGCCCCACAGCTTCTGCCTTCCAGCTCTTTGGGAAGCTAAGAAACAACTCGCTCTGCACAGTGCTCTTACAGCCTACCGGGAACATCTCTTCCAAAGGCCTGTGAAACGCAGTTTCTTTGCAGGCCTCATCTGGCTGAAGTAGAACTTCTGCTCTGAGTGTGCTACATTGCCCTAGAGCTGAAAGGCACAACGTGCTGTCTCCTCTCAAAAGGGCGAGTTGGGACCCAAAGCATCTTTCTTCCAGCTCTTTGGGAAGCTAAGAAACAACTCGCTCTGCACAGTGCTCTTACAGCCTACCGGGAAGATCTCTTACACAGGCCTGTGAAATGCAGTTTCTTTGCAGACCTGATCTGGCTGAAGAACAACTTCTGCTCTGGGTGTGCTACATTGCCCTAGAGCTGAAAGGCAAAACGTGCAGGCTTCTTTCCAAAGGGCGAGTTGGGCCCCACAGCACCTTGCTTCCAGCTCTTTGGGAAGCTAAGAAACAACTCGCTCTGCACACTGCTCTTACAGCCTACCGGGAACATCTCTTACAAACGCCTGTGAAATGCAGTTTCTTTGCAGGCCTGATCTGGCTGAAGTACAACTTCTGCTCTGGGTGTGCTACATTGCCCTAGAGCTGAAAGGCCCAACGTGCAGGCTTCTTTCCAAAGGGCGAGTTGGGCCCCACAGCACCTTGCTTCCAGCTCTTTGGGAAGCTAAGAAACAACTCGCTCTGCACAGTGCTCTTACAGCCTACCGGGAACATCTCTTCCAAAGGCCTGTGAAACGCAGTTTCTTTGCAGGCCTGATCTGGCTGAAGTAGAATTTCTGCTCTGGGTGTGCTACATTGCCATAGAGCTGAAAGGCACAACGTGCAAGCTTTTTTCCAAAGGGCGAGTTGGGCCCCACAGCATCTTGCTTCCAGCTCTTTGGGAAGCTAATAAACATCTCGCTCTGCTCAGTGCTCTTACAGCCTACCGGGAACATCTCTTCCAAAGCCCTGTGAAACGCAGTTTCTTTGCAGGCCTGATCTGGCTGAAGTAGAACTTCTGCTCTGGGTGTGCTACATTGCCCTAGAGCTGAAAGGCACAACGTGCAGGCTTCTTTAAAAAGGGCGAGTTGGTCACGACAGCATCTTGCTTCCAGCTCTTTGGGAAGCTAAGAAACAACTCGCTCTGCACAGTGCTCTTACAGCCTACCGGGAACATCTCTTCCAAAGGCCTGAGAAACGCAGTTTCTTTGCAGGCCGGATCTGGCTGAAGTAGAACTTCTGCTCTGGGTGTGCTACATTGCCCTAGAGCTGAAAGGCACAACGTGCAGGCTTCTTTCCAAAGGGCGAGTTGGGCCCCACAGCATCTTGCTTCCAGCTCTTTGGGAAGCTAAGAAACTACTCGCTCAGCACAGTGCCCTTACAGCCTTCCGGGAACATTTCTTTCAAAGGCCTGTGAAACGCAGTTTCTTTGAAGGCCTGATCTGGCTGAAGTACAAATTCTGCTCTGTGTGTGCTACATTGCCCTAGAGCTGAAAGGCACAAGGTGCAGGCTTCTTTCCAAAGGGCGAGTTGGCTCCCACAGCATCTTGCTTCCAGCTCTTTGGGAAGCTAAGAAACAACTCGCTCTGCACAGTGCTCTTACAGCCTACCGGGAACATCTCTTCCAAAGGCCTGTGAAACGCAGTTACTTTGCAGGCTTGATCTGGCTGAAGTAGAACTTCTGCTCTAGGTGTGCTACGTTGCCCTAGAGCTGAAAGGCACAACGTGCGGGCTTCTGTCCAATGGGCGAGTTGGGCCCAAAGCATCTTGCTTCCAGCTCTTTGGGAAGCTAAGAAACAACTCGCTCTGCACAGTGCTCTTACAGCCTACCGGGAGCATCTCTTCCAAAGGCCTGTGAAACGCAGTTTCTTCGCAGGCCTGATCTGGCTGAAGTACAACTTCTGCTCTGGGTGTGCTACATTGCCCTAGAGCTGAAAGCCACAACGTGCAGGCTTCTTTCCAAAGGGCGAGTTGGGCCCCACAGCATCTTGCTTCCAGCTCTTTGGGAAGCTAAGAAACAACTCGCTCTGCACAGTGCTCTTACAGCCTACTGGGAGCATCTCTTCCAAAGGCCTGTGAAACGCAGTTTCTTTGCAGGCCTGATCTGGCTGAAATAGAACTTTTGCTCTGGGTGTGCTACTTTTCCCTAGAGCTGAAAGGCACAACGTGGAGGCTGCTGTCCAAAGGGCGAGTTGGGCGCAAAGCATCTTGCTTCCAGCTCTTTGGGAAGCTAAGAAACAACTCGCTCTGCACAGTGCTCTTACAGCCTACCGGGAACATCTCTTCCAAAGGCCTGTTAAACGCAGTTTCTTTGCAGGCTTGATCTGGCTGAAGTAGAACTTCTGCTCTGGGTGTGCTACATTGCCCTAGAGCTGAAAGGCACAACGTGCAGGCTTCTGTCCAAAGGGCGAGTTGGGCCCAAAGCATCTTGCATCCAGCTCTTTGGGAAGCTAAGAAACAACTCGCTCTGCACAGTGCTCTTACAGCCTACCGGGAGCATCTCTTCCAAAGGCCTGTGAAACGCAGTTTCTTCGCAGGCCTGATCTGGCTGAAGTACAACTTCTGCTCTGGGTGTGCTACATTGCCCTAGAGCTGAAAGCCGCAACGTGCAGGCTTCTTTCCAAAGGGCGAGTTGGGCCCCACAGCATCTTGCTTCCAGCTCTTTGGGACCTAAGAAACAACTCGCTCTGCACAGTGCTCTTACAGCCTACCGGGAGCATCTCGTCCAAAGGCCTGTGAAACGCAGTTTCTTTGCAGGCCTGATCTGGCTGAAATAGAACGTTTGCTCTGGGTGTGCTACTTTTCCCTAGAGCTGAAAGGCACAACGTGCAGGCTTCTGTCCAAAGGGCGAGTTGGGCGCAAAGCATCTTGCTTCCAGCTCTTTGAGAAGCTAAGAAACAACTCGCTCTGCACAGTGGTATAACAGCCTACCGGGAGCATCTCTTCCAAAGGCCTGTGAGACGCAGTTTCTTCGCAGGCCTGATCTGGCTGAAGTACAACTTCTGCTCTGGGTGTGCTACATTGCCCTAGAGCTGAAAGGCACAATGTGCAGGCTTCTTCACAAAGGGCGAGTTGGGCCCCACAGCATCTTGCTTCCAGCTCTTAGGGAAGCTAAGAAACAACTCGCTCTGCACAGTGCTCTTACAGCCTACTGGGAGCATCTCTTCCAAAGGCCTGTGAAACGCAGTTTCTTCGCAGGCCAGATCTGGCTGAAGTACAACTTCTGCTCTGGGTGTCCTACATTGCCCTAGAGCTGAAAGGCACAATGTGCAGGCTTCTTAACAAAGGGCGAGTTGGGCCCCACAGCATCTTGCTTCCAGCTCTTTGGGAAGCTAAGAAACAACTCGCTCTGCACAGTGCTCTTACAGCCTACCGGGAACATCTCTTCCAAAGGCCTGTGAAACGCAGTTTCTTTGCAGGCCTGATCTGGCTGAAGTACAACTTCTGCTCTGGGTGTGCTACATTGCCCTAGAGCTGAAAGGCACAACGTGCAGGCTTCTTTCCAAAGGGCGAGTTGGGCCCCACAGCATCTTGCTTCCAGCTCTTTGGGAAGCTAAGAAACTACTCGCTGTGCACAGTGCTCTTACAGCCTACCGGGAACATCTCTTCCAAAGGTCTGTGAAACGCAGTTTCTTTGCAGGCCTGATCTGGCTGAAGTAGAACTTCTGCTCTGGGTGTGCTACATTGCCCTAGAGCTGAAAGGCACAACGTGCAGGCTTCTTTCCAAAGGGCGAGTTGGGCCCCACAGCATCTTGCTTCCAGCTCTTTGGGAAGCTAAGAAACTACTCGCTCTGCACAGTGCTCTTACAGCCTACCGGGAACATCTCTTCCAAAGGCCTGTGAAACGCAGTTTCTTTGCAGGCCTGATCTGGCTGAAGTACAACTTCTGCTCTGGGTGTGCTACATTCCCCTACAGCTGAAAGGCACAACGTGCAGGCTTCTTTCCCAAGGGCGACTTGCGCCCCACAGCATCTTGCTTCCAGCTCTTTGGGAAGCTAAGAAACAACTCGCTCTGCACAGTGCTCTTACAGCCTATGGTAAACATCTCTTCCAAAGGCCTGTGAAACGCAGTTTCTTTGCAGGCTTGATCTGGCTGAAGTAGAACTTCTGCTCTGTTTGTGCTACATTGCCCTAGAGCTGAAAGACACAACGTGCAGGCTTCTTTCCCAAGGGCGATTTGGGCCCCACAGCATCTTGCTTCCAGCTCTTTGGGAAGCTAAGAAACAACTCGCTCTGCACAGTGCTCTTACAGCCTTCCGGGAACATCTCTTACAAAGGCCTGTGAAACGCAGTTTCTTTGAAGGCCTGATCTGGCTGAAGTACAACTTCTGCTCTGGGTGTGCTACATTGCCCTAGAGCTGAAAGGCACAACGTGCAGGCTTCTTTCCAAAGGGCGAGTTGGGTCCCACAGCATCTTGCTTCCAGCTCTTTGGGAAGCTAAGAAACAACTCGCTCTGCACAGTGCTCTTACAGCCTACTGGGAACATCTCTTCCAAAGGCCTGTGAAACGCAGTTACTTTGCAGGCTTGATCTGGCTGAAGTAGAACTTCTGCTCTGGGTGTGCTACATTGCCCTAGAGCTGAAAGGCACAACGTGCAGGCTTCTGTCCAATGGGCGAGTTGGGCCCAAAGCATCTTGCTTCCAGCTCTTTGGGAAGCTAAGTAACAACTCGCTCTGCACAGTGCTCTTACAGCCTACTGGGAGCATCTCTTCCAAAGGCCTGTGAAACGCAGTTTCTTTGCAGGCCTGATATGGCTGAAGTACATCTTCTGCTCTAGGTGTGCTACAGTGCCCTAGAGCTGAAAGGAACAACGTGCAGGCCTCTTCAAAAATGCGGAGTTGGGCCCCACAGCATCTTGCTTCCAGCTCTTTGGGAACCTAAGAAACAACTCGCTCTGCACCGTTCTCTTACAGCCTACCGGGAACATCTCTTCCAAAGGCGTGTGAAACACAGTTTCTTCGCAGGCCTGATCTGGCTGAAGTACAACTTCTGCTCTGGGTGTGCTACATTGCCCTAGAGCTGAAAGCCACAACGTGCAGGCTTCTTTCCAAAGGGCGAGTTGGGCGCAAAGCATCTTGCTTCCAGCTCTTTGAGAAGCTAAGAAACAACTCGCTCTGCACAGTGCTCTTACAGCCTACCGGGAGCATCTCTTCCAAAGGCCTGTGAGACGCAGTTTCTTCGCAGGCCTGATCTGGCTGAATGCAACTTCTGCTCTGGGTGTGCTACATTGCCCTAGACCTGAAAGGCACAATGTGCAGGCTTCTTCACAAAGGGCGAGTTGGGCCCCACAGCATCTTGCTTCCAGCTCTTTGGGAAGCTAAGAAACAACTCGCTCTGCACAGTGCTCTTACAGCCTACCGGGAACATCTCTTCCAAAGGCCTGTGAAACGCAGTTTCTTTGCAGGCCTGATCTGGCTGAAGTAGAATTTCTGCTATGGGTGTGCTACATTGCCCTAGAGCTGAAAGGCACAACGTGCAGGCTGCTGTCCAAAGGGCGAGTTGGGCGCAAAGCATCTTGCTTCCAGCTCTTTGGGAAGCTAAGAAACAACTCGCTCTGCACAGTGCTCTTACAGCCTACCGGGAACATCTCTTCCAAAGGCCTGTGAAACGCAGTTTCTTTGCAGGCTTGATCTGGCTGAAGTAGAACTTCTGCTCTGGGTGTGCTACATTGCCCTAGAGCTGAAAGGCACAACGTGCAGGCTTCTGTCCAAAGGGCGAGTTGGGCCCAAAGCATCTTGCTTCCAGCTCCTTGGGAAGCTAAGAAACAACTCGCTCTGCACAGTGCTCTTACAGCCTACCGGGAGCATCTCTTCCAAAGGCCTGTGAAACGCAGTTTCTTCGCAGGCCTGATCTGGCTGAAGTACAACTTCTGCTCTGGGTGTGCTACATTGCCCTAGAGCTGAAAGCCGCAACGTGCAGGCTTCTTTCCAAAGGGCGAGTTGGGCCCCAAAGCATCTTGCTTCCAGCTCTTTGGGATGCTAAGAAACAACTCGCTCTGCACAGTGCTCTTACAGCCTACCGGGAGCATCTCGTCCAAAGGCCTGTGAAACGCAGTTTCTTTTCAGGCCTGATCTGGCTGAAATAGAACGTTTGCTCTGGGTGTGCTACTTTTCCCTAGAGCTGAAAGGCACAACGTGCAGGCTTCTGTCCAAAGGGCGAGTTGGGCGCAAAGCATCTTGCTTCCAGCTCTTTGAGAAGCTAAGAAACAACTCGCTCTGCACAGTGGTCTTACAGCCTACCGGGAGCATCTCTTCCAAAGGCCTGTGAGACGCAGTTTCTTCGCAGGCCTGATCTGGCTGAAGTACAACTTCTGCTCTGGGTGTGCTACATTGCCCTAGAGCTGAAAGGCACAATGTGCAGGCTTCTTCACAAAGGGCGAGTTGGGCCCCACAGCATCTTGCTTCCAGCTCTTTGGGAAGCTAAGAAACAACTCGCTCTGCACAGTGCTCTTACAGCCTACCGGGAACATCTCTTCCAAAGGCCTGTGAAACGCAGTTTCTCTGCAGGCCTGATCTGGCTGAAGTAGTACTTCTGCTCTGGGTGTGCTACATTGCCCTAGAGCTGAAAGGCACAATGTGCAGGCTTCTTTCCAAAGGGCGATTTGGGCCCCACAGCATCTTGCTTCCAGCTCTTTGGGAAGCTAAGAAACAACTCGCTCTGCACAGTGCTCTTACAGCCTACCGGGAACATGTCTTCCAAAGGCCTGTGAAACGCAGTTTCTTTGCAGGCCTGATCTGGCTGAAGTAGAATTTCTGCTCTGGGTGTGCTACATTGCCCTAGAGCTGAAAGGCACAACGTGCAGTCTTCCTTCCAAAGGGCGAGTTGGGCCCCACAGCATCTTGCTTCCAGCTCTTTGGGAAGCTAAGGAACAACTCGCTCTGCACAGTGCTCTTACAGCCTACCGGGAACATCACTTATAAAGGCCTGTGAAACGCAGTTTCTTTGCAGGCCTGATCTGTCTGAAGTAGAACTTCTGCTCTGGGTGTGCTACATTGCCCTAGAGCTGAAAGGCACAACGTGCAGGCTTCTTTCCCAAGGGCGAGTTGGGCCCCACAGCATCTTGCTTCCAGCTCTTTGGGAAGCTAAGAAACAACTCGCTCTGCACAGTGCTCTTACAGCCTACCGGGAACATCTCTTCCAAAGGCCTGTGAAACGCAGTTTCTTTGCAGGCCTCATCTGGCTGAAGTAGAACTTCTGCTTTGTTTGTGCTACATTGCCCTAGAGCTGAAAGACACAACGTGCAGGCTTCTTTCCCAAGGGCGAGTTGGGCCCCACAGCATCATGCTTCCAGCTCTTGGGGAAGATAAGAAACAACTCGCTCAGCACAGTGCTCTTACAGCCTTCCGGGAATATCTCTTCCAAAGGCCTGTGAAACGCAGTTTCTTTGCAGGCCTGATCTGGCTGAAGTAGAATTTCTGCTCTGGGTGTGCTACATTGCCCTAGAGCTGAAAGGCACAACGTGCAGGCTTCCTTCCAAAGGGCGAGTTGGGCCCCACGCGTCATGCTTCCAGCTCTTTGGGAAGCTAATAAACATCTCGCTCTTCTCAGTGCTCTTACAGCCTACCGGGAACATCTCTTCCAAAGGCCTGTGAAACGCAGTTTCTTTGCAGGCCTGATCTGGCTGAAGTAGAACTTCTGCTCTGGGTGTGCTACATTGCCCTAGAGCTGAAAGGCACAACGTGCAGGCTTCTTTCCCAAGGGCGAGTTGGGCCCCACAGCATCTTGCTTCCAGCTCTCTGGGAAGCTAAGAAACAACTCGCCTGCACAGTGCTCTTACAGCCTACCGGGAACATCTCTTCCAAAGGCCTGTGAAACGCAGTTTCTTCGCTGGCCTGATCTGGCTGAAGTACAATTTCTGCTCTGGGTGTGCTACATTGCCCTAGAGCTGAAAGGCACAACGTGCACGCTTCCTTCCAAAGGGCGAGTTGGGCCCCACAGCATCTTGCTTCCAGCTCTTTGGGAAGCTAATAAACATCTCGCTCTGCTCAGTGCTCTTACAGCCTACCGGGAACATCTCTTCCAAAGGCCTGTGAAACGCAGTTTCTTTGCAGGCCTGATCTGGCTGAAGTAGAACTTCTGCTCTGGGTGTGCTACATTGCCCTAGAGCTGAAAGGCACAACGTGCAGGCTTATTTCCCAAGGGCGAGTTGGGCCCCACAGCATCTTGCTTCCAGCTCTTTGGGAAGCTAAGAAACAACTCGCTCTGCACAGTGCTCTTACAGCCTACCGGGAGCATCTCTTCCAAGGCCTGTGAAACGCAGTTTCTTTGCAGGCCTGATCTGGCTGAAGTAGAACTTCTGCTCTGTTTGTTCTACATTGCCCTAGAGCTGAGAGACACAACGTGCAGGCATCTTTCCCAAGGGCGAGTTGGGCCCCACAGCATCTTGCTTCCAGCTCTTTTGGAAGCTAAGAAACAACTAGCTCTGCACAAGCTTTTACAGCCTACCGGGAACATCTCTTCCAAAGGCCTGTGAAACGCAGTTTCTTTGCAGGCCTGATCTGGCTGAAGTAGAACTTCTGCTCTGGGTGTGCTACATTGCCCTAGATCTGAAAGGCACAACATGCAGGCTTCTTTCCAAAAGGCGAGTTGGGCCCAAAGCATCTTGCTTCCAGCTCTTTGGGAAGCTAAGACACAACTCTCTGGGCAGAGTGCTCTTACAGCCTACCGGGAACGTCTCTTCCAAAGGCCTGTGAAACGCAGTTTCTTTGCAGGCCTGATCTGGCTGAAGTAGAACTTCTGCTCAGGGTGTGCTACGTTGCCCCAGAGCTGAAAGGCACATCGTGCAGGCTTCTTTACAAAGGGCGAGTTGGGCCACACAGCATCTTGCTTCCAGCTCTTTAGGAAGCTAAGAAACAACTCGCTCTGCACGGTGCTCTTACCGCCTAGTGGGAACATCTCTTACAAAGGCCTGTGAAACGCAGTTTCTTTGCAGGCCTGATATGGCTGAAGTACAACTTCTGCTCTAGGTGTCCTACAGTGCCCTAGATCTGAAAGGCACAACGTGCAGGCCTCTTAAAAATTGGGGAGTTGGGCCCCACAGCATCTTGCTTCCAGCTCTTTGGGAACCTAAGAAACAACTCGCTCTGCACCGTTCTCTTACAGCCTACCGGGAACATCTCTTCCAAAGGCGTGTGAAACGCTGTTTCTTCGCAGGCCTGATCTGGCTGAAGTACAACTTCTGCTCTGG
The DNA here is from genome assembly GCF_041296265.1 of Equus caballus. Taxonomy (NCBI): domain Eukaryota; kingdom Metazoa; phylum Chordata; class Mammalia; order Perissodactyla; family Equidae; genus Equus; species Equus caballus. Next base: position 28,010,184 of record NC_091687.1, read on the forward strand.
TTGTGCTACATTGCCCTAGAGCTGAAAGCCACAACGTGCAGGCTTCTTTCCAAAGGGCGAGTTGGGCGCAAAGCATCTTGCTTCCAGCTCTTTGAGAAGCTAAGAAACAACTCGCTCTGCACAGTGCTCTTACAGCCTACCGGGAGCATCTCTTCCAAAGGCCTGTGAGACGCAGTTTCTTCGCAGGCCTGATCTGGCTGAATGCAACTTCTGCTCTGGGTGTGCTACATTGCCCTAGAGCTGAAAGGCACAACGTGCAGGCTTCTTTCCAAAGGGCGAGTTGGGCCCCACAGCATCTTGCTTCCAGCTCTTTGGGAAGCTAAGAAACAACTCGCTCTGCACAGTGCTCTTACAGCCTACCGGGAACATCTCTTCCAAAGGCCTGTGAAACGCAGTTACTTTGCAGGCTTGATCTGGCTGAAGTAGAACTTCTGCTCTAGGTGTGCTACATTGCCCTAGAGCTGAAAGGCACAACGTGCAGGCTTCTGTCCAATGGGCGAGTTGGGCCCAAAGCATCTTGCTTCCAGCTCTTTGGGAAGCTAAGAAACAACTCGCTCTGCACAGTGCTCTTACAGCCTACCGGGAGCATCTCTTCCAAAGGCCTGTGAAACGCAGTTTCTTCCCAGGCCTGATCTGGCTGAAGTACAACTTCTGCTCTGGGTGTGCTACATTGCCCTAGAGCTGAAAGCCACAACGTGCAGGCTTCTTTCCAAAGGGCGAGTTGGGCCGCACAGCATCTTGCTTCCAGCTCTTTGGGAAGCTAAGAAACAACTCGCTCTGCACAGTGCTCTTACAGCCTACCAGGAGCATCTCTTCCAAAGACCTGTGAAACGCAGTTTCTTTGCAGGCCTGATCTGGCTGAAATAGAACTTTTGCTCTGGGTGTGCTACTTTTCCCTAGAGCTGAAAGGCACAACGTGCAGGCTGCTGTCCAAAGGGCGAGTTGGGCGCAAAGCATCTTGCTTCCAGCTCTTTGGGAAGCTAAGAAACAACTCGCTCTGCACAGTGCTCTTACAGCCTACCGGGAACATATCTTCCAAAGACCTGTGAAACGCAGTTTCTTTGCAGGCTTGATCTGGCTGAAGTAGAACTTCTGCTCTGGGTGTGCTACATTGCCCTAGAGCTGAAAGGCACAACGTGCAGGCTTCTGTCCAAAGGGCGAGTTGGGCCCAAAGCATCTTGCTTCCAGCTCTTTGGGAAGCTAAGAAACAACTCGCTCTGCACAGTGCTCTTACAGCCTACCGGGAGCATCTCTTCCAAAGGCCTGTGAAACGCAGTTTCTTCGCAGGCCTGATCTGGCTGAAGTACAACTTCTGCTCTGGGTGTGCTGCATTGCCCTAGAGCTGAAAGCCGCAACGTGCAGGCTTCTTTCCAAAGGGCGAGTTGGGCCCCAAAGCATCTTGCTTCCAGCTCTTTGGGAAGCTAAGAAACAACTCGCTCTGCACAGTGCTCTTACAGCCTACCGGGAGCATCTCGTCCAAAGGCCTGTGAAACGCAGTTTCTTTGCAGGCCTGATCTGGCTGAAATAGAACGTTTGCTCTGGGTGTGCTACTTTTCCCTAGAGCTGAAAGGCACAACGTGCAGGCTTCTTTCCAAAGGGCGAGTTGGGCGCAAAGCATCTTGCTTCCAGCTCTTTGAGAAGCTAAGAAACAACTCGCTCTGCACAGTGGTCTTACAGCCTACCGGGAGCATCTCTTCCAAAGGCCTGTGAGACGCAGTTTCTTCGCAGGCCTGATCTGGCTGAAGTACAACTTCTGCTCTGGGTGTGCTACATTGCCCTAGAGCTGAAAGGCACAATGTGCAGGCTTCTTCACAAAGGGCGAGTTGGGCCCCACAGCATCTTGCTTCCAGCTCTTTGGGAAGCTAAGAAACAACTCGCTCTGCACAGTGCTCTTACAGCCTACCGGGAACATCTCTTCCAAAGGCCTGTGAAACGCAGTTTCTCTGCAGGCCTGATCTGGCTGAAGTAGTACTTCTGCTCTGGGTGTGCTACATTGCCCTAGAGCTGAAAGGCACAACGTGCAGTCTTCCTTCCAAAGGGCGAGTTGGGCCCCACAGCATCTTGCTTCCAGCTCTTTGGGAAGCTAAGGAACAACTCGCTCTGCACAGTGCTCTTACAGCCTACCGGGAACATCACTTCCAAAGGCCTGTGAAACGCAGTTTCTTTGCAGGCCTGATCTGTCTGAAGTAGAACTTCTGCTCTGGGTGTGCTACATTGCCCTAGAGCTGAAAGGCACAACGTGCAGGCTTCTTTCCCAAGGGCGAGTTGGGCCCCACAGCATCTTGCTTCCAGCTCTTTGGGAAGCTAAGAAACAACTCGCTCTGCACAGTGCTCTTACAGCCTACCGGGAACATCTCTTCCAAAGGCCTGTGAAACGCAGTTTCTTTGCAGGCCTCATCTGGCTGAAGTAGAACTTCTGCTTTGTTTGTGCTACATTGCCCTAGAGCTGAAAGACACAACGTGCAGGCTTCTTTCCCAAGGGCGAGTTGGGCCCCACAGCATCATGCTTCCAGCTCTTTGGGAAGCTAAGAAACAACTCGCTCAGCACAGTGCTCTTACAGCCTTCCGGGAACATCTCTTACAAAGGCCTGTGAAACGCAGTTTCTTTGAAGGCCTGATCTGGCTGAAGTACAACTTCTGCTCTGGGTGTGCTACATTGCCCTAGAGCTGAAAGGCACAACGTGCAGGCTTCTTTCCAAAGGGCGAGTTGGGTCCCACAGCATCTTGCTTCCAGCTCTTTGGGAAACTAAGAAACAACTCGCTCTGCATAGTGCTCTTACAGCCTACCGGGAACATCTCTTCCAAAGGCCTGTGAAACGCAGTTACTTTGCAGGCTTGATCTGGCTGAAGTAGAACTTCTGCTCTGGGTGTGCTACTGCCCTAGAGCTGAAAGGCACAACGTGCAGGCTTCTGTCCAAAGGGCGAGTTGGGCCCAAAGCATCTTGCTTCCAGCTTTTTGGGAAGCTAAGAAACAACTCTCTCTGCACAGTGCTCTTACAGCCTACCGGGAGCATCTCTTCCAAAGGCCTGTGAAACGCAGTTTCTTCGCAGGCCTGATCTGGCTGAAGTACAACTTCTGCTCTGGGTGTGCTACATTGCCCTAGAGCTGAAAGGCACAACGTGCAGGCTTCTTTCCAAAGGGCGAGTTGGGCCCCACAGCATCTTGCTTCCAGCTCTTTGGGAAGCTAAGAAACAACTCGCTCTGCACAGTGCTCTTACAGCCTTCCGGGAACATCTCTTACAAAGGCCTGTGAAACGCAGTTTCTTTGAAGGCCTGATCTGGCTGAAGTACAACTTCTGCTCTGGGTGTGCTACATTGCCCTAGAGCTGAAAGGCACAACGTGCAGGCTTCTTTCCAAAGGGCAAGTTGGGTCCCACAGCATCTTGCTTCCAGCTCTTTGGGAAGCTAAGAAACAACTCGCTCTGCACAGTGCTCTTACAGCCTACCGGGAACATCTCTTCCAAAGGCCTGTGAAACGCAGTTACTTTGCAGGCTTGATCTGGCTGAAGTAGAACTTCTGCTCTGGGTGTGCTACATTGCCCTAGAGCTGAAAGGCACAACGTGCAGGCTTCTGTCCAATGGGCGAGTTGGGCCCAAAGCATCTTGCTTCCAGCTCTTTGGGAAGCTAAGTAACAACTCGCTCTGCACAGTGCTCTTACAGCCTACTGGGAGCATCTCTTCCAAAGGCCTGTGAAACGCAGTTTCTTTGCAGGCCTGATATGGCTGAAGTACAACTTCTGCTCTAGGTGTGCTACAGTGCCCTAGAGCTGAAAGGCACAACGTGCAGGCCTCTTAAAAATTGGGGAGTTGGGCCCCACAGCATCTTGCTTCCAGCTCTTTGGGAACCTAAGAAACAACTCGCTCTGCACCGTTCTCTTACAGCCTACCGGGAACATCTCTTCCAAAGGCGTGTGAAACGCAGTTTCTTCGCAGGCCTGATCTGGCTGAAGTACAACTTCTGCTCTGGGTGTGCTACATTGCCCTAGAGCTGAAAGCCACAACGTGCAGGCTTCTTTCCAAAGGGCGAGTTGGGCGCAAAGCATCTTGCTTCCAGCTCTTTGAGAAGCTAAGAAACAACTCGCTCTGCACAGTGCTCTTACAGCCTACCGGGAGCATCTCTTCCAAAGGCCTGTGAGACGCAGTTTCTTCGCAGGCCTGATCTGGCTGAATGCAACTTCTGCTCTGGGTGTGCTACATTGCCCTAGAGCTGAAAGGCACAATGTGCAGGCTTCTTCACAAAGGGCGAGTTGGGCCCCACAGCATCTTGCTTCCAGCTCTTTGGGAAGCTAAGAAACAACTCGCTCTGCACAGTGCTCTTACAGCCTACCGGGAACATCTCTTCCAAAGGCCTGTGAAACGCAGTTTCTTTGCAGGCCTGATCTGGCTGAAGTAGAATTTCTGCTCTGGGTGTGCTACATTGCCATAGAGCTGAAAGGCACAACGTGCAGGCTTCTTTCCAAAGGGCGAGTTGGGCCCCACAGCATCTTGCTTCCAGCTCTTTGGGAAGCTAATAAACATCTCGCTCTGCTCAGTGCTCTTACAGCCTACCGGGAACATCTCTTCCAAAGGCCTGTGAAACGCAGTTTCTTTGCAGGCCTGATCTGGCTGAAGTAGAACTTCTGCTCTGGGTGTGCTACATTGCCCTAGAGCTGAAAGCCACAACGTGCAGGCTTCTTTCCAAAGGGCGAGTTGGGCCCTACAGCATCTTGCTTCCAGCTCTTTGGGAAGCTAAGAAACAACTCGCTCTGCACAGTGCTCTTACAGCCTACCGGGAACATGTCTTCCAAAGGCCTGTGAAACGCAGTTTCTTTGCAGGCCTGATCTGGCTGAAGTAGAACTTCTGCTCTGGGTGTGCTACATTGCCCTAGAGCTGAAAGGCACAACGTGCAGGCTTCTTTCCAAAGGGCGAGTTGGGCCCCACAGCATCTTGCTTCCAGCTCTTTGGGAAGCTAAGAAACAACTCGCTCAGCACAGTGCCCTTACAGCCTTCCGGGAACATCTCTTTCAAAGGCCTGTGAAACGCAGTTTCTTTGAAGGCCTGATCTGGCTGAAGTACAACTTCTGCTCTGGGTGTGCTACATTGCCCTAGAGCTGAAAGGCACAACGTGCAGGCTTCTTTCCAAAGGGCGAGTTGGGTCCCACAGCATCTTGCTTCCAGCTCTTTGGGAAGCTAAGAAACAACTCGCTCTGCACAGTGCTCTTACAGCCTACCGGGAACATCTCTTCCAAAGGCCTGTGAAACGCAGTTACTTTGCAGGCTTGATCTGGCTGAAGTAGAACTTCTGCTCTAGGTGTGCTACATTGCCCTAGAGCTGAAAGGCACAACGTGCAGTCTTCTGTCCAATGGGCGAGTTGGGCCCAAAGCATCTTGCTTCCAGCTCTTTGGGAAGCTAAGAAACAACTCGCTCTGCACAGTGCTCTTACAGCCTACCGGGAGCATCTCTTCCAAAGGCCTGTGAAACGCAGTTTCTTCCCAGGCCTGATCTGGCTGAAGTACAACTTCTGCTCTGGGTGTGCTACATTGCCCTAGAGCTGAAAGCCACAACGTGCAGGCTTCTTTCCAAAGGGCGAGTTGGGCCGCACAGCATCTTGCTTCCAGCTCTTTGGGAAGCTAAGAAACAACTCGCTCTGCACAGTGCTCTTACAGCCTACCAGGAGCATCTCTTCCAAAGACCTGTGAAACGCAGTTTCTTTGCAGGCCTGATCTGGCTGAAATAGAACTTTTGCTCTGGGTGTGCTACTTTTCCCTAGAGCTGAAAGGCACAACGTGCAGGCTGCAGTCCAAAGGGCGAGTTGGGCGCAAAGCATCTTGCTTCCAGCTCTTTGGGAAGCTAAGAAACAACTCGCTCTGCACAGTGCTCTTACAGCCTACCGGGAACATATCTTCCACAGGCCTGTGAAACGCAGTTTCTTTGCAGGCTTGATCTGGCTGAAGTAGAACTTCTGCTCTGGGTGTGCTACATTGCCCTAGAGCTGAAAGGCACAACGTGCAGGCTTCTGTCCAAAGGGCGAGTTGGGCCCAAAGCATCTTGCTTCCAGCTCTTTGGGAAGCTAAGAAACAACTCGCTCTGCACGGTGCTCTTACAGCCTACCGGGAGCATCTCTTCCAAAGGCCTGTGAAACGCAGTTTCTTTGCAGGCCTGATCTGGCTGAAATAGAACGTTTGCTCTGGGTGTGCTACTTTTCCCTAGAGCTGAAAGGCACAACGTGCAGGCTCCTTTCCAAAGGGCGAGTTGGGCGCAAAGCATCTTGCTTCCAGCTCTTTGAGAAGCTAAGAAACAACTCGCTCTGCACAGTGGTCTTACAGCCTACCGGGAGCATCTCTTCCAAAGGCCTGTGAGACGCAGTTTCTTCGCAGGCCTGATCTGGCTGAAGTACAACTTCTGCTCTGGGTGTGCTACATTGCCCTAGAGCTGAAAGGCACAATGTGCAGGCTTCTTCACAAAGGGCGAGTTGGGCCCCACAGCATCTTGCTTCCAGCTCTTTGGGAAGCTAATAAACAACTCGCTCTGCACAGTGCTCTTACAGCCTACCGGGAACATCTCTTCCAAAGGCCTGTGAAACGCAGTTTCTCTGCAGGCCTGATCTGGCTGAAGTAGTACTTCTGCTCTGGGTGTGCTACATTGCCCTAGAGCTGAAAGGCACAACGTGCAGTCTTCCTTCCAAAGGGCGAGTTGGGCCCCACAGCATCTTGCTTCCAGCTCTTTGGGAAGCTAAGGAACAACTCGCTCTGCACAGTGCTCTTACAGCCTACCGGGAACATCACTTCCAAAGGCCTGTGAAACGCAGTTTCTTTGCAGGCCTGATCTGTCTGAAGTAGAACTTCTGCTCTGGGTGTGCTACATTGCCCTAGAGCTGAAAGGCACAACGTGCAGGCTTCTTTCCCAAGGGCGAGTTCGGCCCCACAGCATCTTGCTTCCAGCTCTTTGGGAAGCTAAGAAACAACTCGCTCTGCACAGTGCTCTTACAGCCTACCGGGAACATCTCTTCCAAAGGCCTGTGAAACGCAGTTTCTTTGCAGGCCTCATCTGGCTGAAGTAGAACTTCTGCTTTGTTTGTGCTACATTGCCCTAGAGCTGAAAGACACAACGTGCAGGCTTCTTTCCCAAGGGCGAGTTGGGCCCCACAGCATCATGCTTCCAGCTCTTTGGGAAGCTAAGAAACAACTCGCTCAGCACAGTGCTCTTACAGCCTTCCGGGAACATCTCTTACAAAGGCCTGTGAAACGCAGTTTCTTTGAAGGCCTGATCTGGCTGAAGTACAACTTCTGCTCTGGGTGTGCTACATTGCCCTAGAGCTGAAAGGCACAACGTGCAGGCTTCTTTCCAAAGGGCGAGTTGGGTCCCACAGCATCTTGCTTCCAGCTCTTTGGGAAACTAAGAAACAACTCGCTCTGCATAGTGCTCTTACAGCCTACCGGGAGCATCTCTTCCAAAGGCCTGTGAAACGCAGTTACTTTGCAGGCTTGATCTGGCTGAAGTAGAACTTCTGCTCTGGGTGTGCTACTGCCCTAGAGCTGAAAGGCACAACGTGCAGGCTTCTGTCCAAAGGGCGAGTTGGGCCCAAAGCATCTTGCTTCCAGCTTTTTGGGAAGCTAAGAAACAACTCTCTCTGCACAGTGCTCTTACAGCCTACCGGGAGCATCTCTTCCAAATGCCTGTGAAACGCAGTTTCTTCGCAGGCCTGATCTGGCTGAAGTACAACTTCTGCTCTGGGTGTGCTACATTGCCCTAGAGCTGAAAGCCACAACGTGCAGGCTTCTTTCCAAAGGGCGAGTTGGGCCCCACAGCATCTTGCTTCCAGCTCTTTGGGAAGCTAAGAAACAACTCGCTCTGCACAGTGCTCTTACAGCCTACCGGGAACATCTCTTCCAAAGGCCTGTGAAACGCAGTTTCTTTGCAGGCTTGATCTGGCTGAAGTAGAACTTCTGCTCTGGGTGTGCTACATTGCCCTAGAGCTGAAAGGCACAACGTGCAGGCTTCTGTCCAAAGGGCGAGTTGGGCCCAAAGCATCTTGCTTCCAGCTCTTTGGGAAGCTAAGAAACAACTCGCTCTGCACAGTGCTCTTACAGCCTACCGGGAACATCTCTTCCAAAGGCCTGTGAAACGCAGTTTCTTCGCAGGCCTGACCTGGCTGAAGTACAACTTCTGCTCTGGGTGTGCTACATTGCCCTAGAGCTGAAAGCCACAACGTGCAGGCTTCTTTCCAAAGGGCGAGTTGGGCCCCACAGCATCTTGCTTCCAGCTCTTTGGGAAGCTAAGAAACAACTCGCTCTGCACAGTGCTCTTACAGCCTACCGGGAGCATCTCTTCCAAAGGCCTGTGAAACGCAGTTTCTTTGCAGGCCTGATCTGGCTGAAATAGAACTTTTACTCTGGGTGTGCTACTTCTCCCTTGAGCTGAAAGGCACAACGTGCAGGGTTCTGTCCAAAGGGCGAGTTGGGCGCAAAGCATCTTGCTTCCAGCTCTTTGAGAAGCTAAGAAACAACTCGCTCTGCACAGTGGTCTTACAGCCTACCGGGAGCATCTCTTCCAAAGGCCTGTGAAACGCAGTATCTTTGCAGGCCTGATCTGGCTGAAGTAGAACTTCTGCTCTGGGTGTGCTACATTGCCCTAGAGCTGAAAGGCACAACGTGCAGGCTTCCTTCCAAAGGGCGAGTTGTGCCACACAGCATCTTGCTTCCAGCTCTTTGGGAAGCTAAGAAACAACACGCTCTGCACAGTGCTCTTACAGCCTACAGGGAACATCTCTTCCAAAGCCCTGTGAAACGCAGTTTCTTTGCAGGCCTGATCTGTCTGAAGTAGAACTTCTGCTCTGGGTGTGCTACATTGCCCTAGAGCTGAAAGGCACAACGTGCAGGCTTCTTTCCCAAGGGCGGGTTGGGCCCCACAGCATCTTGCTTCCAGCTCTTTGGGAAGCTAAGAAACAACTCGCTCTGCACAGTGCTCTTACAGCCTACCGGGAGCATTTCTTCCAAAGGCCTGTGAAACGCAGTTACTTTGCAGGCCTGATCTGGCTGAAGTAGAACTTCTGCTCTGGGTGTGCTACATTGCTCTAGAGCTGAAAGGCACATGGTGCAGGCTTCTTTCCAAAGGGCGAGTTGGGCCCCACAGCATCTTGCTTCCATCTGTTTGGGAAGCTAAGAAACAACTCGCTCTGCACAGTGCTCTTACAGCCTAGTGGGAACATCTCTTCCAAAGGCCTGTGAAACGCAGTTTCTTTGCAGGCCTGATCTGGCTGAAGTAGAACTTCTGCTCTGGGAGTGCTACATTGCCCTAAAGCTGAAAGGCACAACGTGCAGGCTTCTGTCCAAAGGGCGAGTTGGGCTCAAAGCATCTTGCTTCCAGCTCTTTGGGAAGCTAAGAAACAACTCGCTCTGCACAGTGATCTTACAGCCTACCGGGAGCATCTCTTCCAAAGGCCTGTGAAACGCAGTTTCTTTGCAGGCCTGATCTGGCTGAAGTACAACTTCTGCTCTGGGTGTGCTACATTGCCCTAGAGCTGAAAGGCACAATGTGCAGGCTTCTTTCCAAAGGGCGATTTGGGCCCCACAGCATCTTGCTTCCAGCTCTTTGGGAAGCTAAGAAACAACTCGCTCTGCACAGTGCTCTTACAGCCTACCGGGAACATCTCTTCCAAAGGCCTGTGAAACGCAGTTTCTTTGCAGGCCTGATCTGGCTGAAGTAGAATTTCTGCTCTGGGTGTGCTACATTGCCCTAGAGCTGAAAGGCACAACGTGCAGGCTTCCTTCCAAAGGGCGAGTTGGGCCCCACAGCATCTTGCTTCCAGCTCTTTGGGAAGCTAAGGAACAACTCGCTCTGCACAGTGCTCTTACAGCCTACCGGGAACATCTCTTCCAAAGGCCTGTGAAACGCAGTTTCTTTGCAGGCCTGATCTGTCTGAAGTAGAACTTCTGCTCTGGGTGTGCTACATTGCCCTAGAGCTGAAAGGCACAACGTGCAGGCTTCTTTCCCAAGGGCGAGTTGGGCCCCACAGCATCTTGCTTCCAGCTCTTTGGGAAGCTAAGAAACAACTCGCTCTGCACAGTGCTCTTACAGCCTACCGGGAACATCTCTTCCAAAGGCCTGTGAAACGCAGTTTCTTTGCAGGCCTCATCTGGCTGAAGTAGAACTTCTGCTTTGTTTGTGCTACATTGCCCTAGAGCTGAAAGACACAACGTGCAGGCTTCTTTCCCAAGGGCGAGTTGGGCCCCACAGCATCATGCTTCCAGCTCTTTGGGAAGCTAAGAAACAACTCGCTCAGCACAGTGCTCTTACAGCCTTCCGGGAACATCTCTTACAAAGGCCTGTGAAACGCAGTTTCTTTGAAGGCCTGATCTGGCTGAAGTACAACTTCTGCTCTGGGTGTGCTACATTGCCCTAGAGCTGAAAGGCACAACGTGCAGGCTTCTTTCCAAAGGGCGAGTTGGGTCCCACAGCATCTTGCTTCCAGCTCTTTGGGAAACTAAGAAACAACTCGCTCTGCATAGTGCTCTTACAGCCTACCGGGAACATCTCTTCCAAAGGCCTGTGAAACGCAGTTACTTTGCAGGCTTGATCTGGCTGAAGTAGAACTTCTGCTCTGGGTGTGCTACTGCCCTAGAGCTGAAAGGCACAACGTGCAGGCTTCTTTCCAAAGGGCGAGTTGGGCCCAAAGCATCTTGCTTCCAGCTTTTTCGGAAGCTAAGAAACAACTCTCTCTGCACAGTGCTCTTACAGCCTACCGGGAGCATCTCTTCCAAAGGCCTGTGAAACGCAGTTTCTTCGCAGGCCTGATCTGGCTGAAGTACAACTTCTGCTCTGGGTGTGCTACATTGCCCTAGAGCTGAAAGCCACAACGTGCAGGCTTCTTTCCAAAGGGCGAGTTGGGCCCCACAGCATCTTGCTTCCAGCTCTTTGGGAAGCTAAGAAACAACTCGCTCTGCACAGTGCTCTTACAGCCTACCGGGAACATCTCTTCCAAAGGCCTGTGAAACGCAGTTTCTTCGCAGGCCTGACCTGGCTGAAGTACAACTTCTGCTCTGGGTGTGCTACATTGCCCTAGAGCTGAAAGCCACAACGTGCAGGCTTCTTTCCCAAGGGCGAGTTGGGCCCCACAGCATCTTGCTTCCAGCTCTTTGGGAAGCTAAGAAACAACTCGCTCTGCACAGTGCTCTTACAGCCTACCGGGAACATCTCTTCCAAAGGCCTGTGAAACGCAGTTTCTTCGCAGGCCTGACCTGGCTGAAGTACAACTTCTGCTCTGGGTGTGCTACATTGCCCTAGAGCTGAAAGGCACAACGTGCAGGCTTCTTTCCAAAGGGCGAGTTGGGCCCCACAGCATCTTGCTTCCAGCTCTTTGGGAAGCTAAGAAACAACTCGCTCTGCACAGTGCTCTTACAGCCTACCGGGAGCATCTCTTCCAAAGGCCTGTGAAACGCAGTTTCTTTGTAGGCCTGATCTGGCTGAAATAGAACTTTTACTCTGGGTGTGCTACTTTTCCCTAGAGCTGAAAGGCACAACGTGCAGGCTTCTGTCCAAAGGGCGAGTTGGGCGCAAAGCATCTTGCTTCCAGCTCTTTGAGAAGCTAAGAAACAACTCGCTCTGCACAGTGGTCTTACAGCCTACCGGGAGCATCTCTTCCAAAGGCCTGTGAAACGCAGTTTCTTTGCAGGCCTGATCTGGCTGAAGTAGAACTTCTGCTCTGGGTGTGCTACATTGCCCTAGAGCTGAAAGGCACAACGTGCAGGCTTCCTTCCAAAGGGCGAGTTGTGCCACACAGCATCTTGCTTACAGCTCTTTGGGAAGCTAAGAAACAACTCGCTCTGCACAGTGCTCTTACAGCCTACAGGGAACATCTCTTCCAAAGCCCTGTGAAACGCAGTTTCTTTGCAGGCCTGATCTGTCTGAAGTAGAACTTCTGCTCTGGGTGTGCTACATTGCCCTAGAGCTGAAAGGCACAACGTGCAGGCTTCTTTCCCAAGGGCGGGTTGGGCCCCACAGCATCTTGCTTCCAGCTCTTTGGGAAGCTAAGAAACAACTCGCTCTGCACAGTGCTCTTACAGCCTACCGGGAACATCTCTTCCAAAGGCCTGTGAAACGCAGTTTCTTTGCAGGCCTGATCTGGCTGAAGTAGAACTGCTGCTTTGTTTGTGCTACATTGCCCTAGAGCTGAAAGACACAACGTGCAGGCTTCTTTCCCAAGGGCGAGTTGGGCCCCACAGCATCTTGCTTCCAGCTCTTTGGGAAGCTAAGAAACAACTCGCTCTGCACAGTGCTCTTACAGCCTACCGGGAGCATTTCTTCCAAAGGCCTGTGAAACGCAGTTTCTTTGCAGGCCTGATCTGGCTGAAGTAGAACTTCTGCTCTGGGTGTGCTACATTGCTCTAGAGCTGAAAGGCACATGGTGCAGGCTTCTTTCCAAAGGGCGAGTTGGGCCCCACAGCATCTTGCTTCCATCTGTTTGGGAAGCTAAGAAACAACTCGCTCTGCACAGTGCTCTTACAGCCTAGTGGGAACATCTCTTCCAAAGGCCTGTGAAACGCAGTTTCTTTGCAGGCCTGATCTGGCTGAAGTAGAACTTCTGCTCTGGGTGTGCTACATTGCCCTAAAGCTGAAAGGAACAACGTGCAGGCTTCTGTCCAAAGGGCGAGTTGGGCTCAAAGCATCTTGCTTCCAGCTCTTTGGGAAGCTAAGAAACAACTCGCTCTGCACAGTGATCTTACAGCCTTCCGGGAACATCTCTTCCAAAGGCCTGTGAAACGCAGTTTCTTTGAAGGCCTGATCTGGCTGAAGTACAACTTCTGCTCTGGGTGTGCTACATTGCCCTAGAGCTGAAAGGCACAATGTGCAGGCTTCTTTCCAAAGGGCGATTTGGGCCCCACAGCATCTTGCTTCCAGCTCTTTGGGAAGCTAAGAAACAACTCGCTCTGCACAGTGCTCTTACAGCCTACCGGGAACATCTCTTCCAAAGGCCTGTGAAACGCAGTTTCTTTGCAGGCCTGATCTGGCTGAAGTAGAATTTCTGCTCTGGGTGTGCTACATTGCCCTAGAGCTGAAAGGCACAACGTGCAGGCTTCCTTCCAAAGGGCGAGTTGGGCCCCACAGCATCTTGCTTCCAGCTCTTTGGGAAGCTAAGGAACAACTCGCTCTGCACAGTGCTCTTACAGCCTACCGGGAACATCTCTTCCAAAGGCCTGTGAAACGCAGTTTCTTTGCAGGCCTGATCTGTCTGAAGTAGAACTTCTGCTCTGGGTGTGCTACATTGCCCTAGAGCTGAAAGGCACAACGTGCAGGCTTCTTTCCCAAGGGCGAGTTGGGCCCCACAGCATCTTGCTTCCAGCTCTTTGGGAAGCTAAGAAACAACTCGCTCTGCACAGTGCTCTTACAGCCTACCGGGAACATCTCTTCCAAAGGCCTGTGAAACGCAGTTTCTTTGCAGGCCTCATCTGGCTGAAGTAGAACTTCTGCTTTGTTTGTGCTACATTGCCCTAGAGCTGAAAGACACAACGTGCAGGCTTCTTTCCCAAGGGCGAGTTGGGCCCCACAACATCATGCTTCCAGCTCTTTGGGAAGCTAAGAAACAACTCGCTCAGCACAGTGCTCTTACAGCCTTCCGGGAACATCTCTTACAAAGGCCTGTGAAACGCAGTTTCTTTGAAGGCCTGATCTGGCTGAAGTACAACTTCTGCTCTGGGTGTGCTACATTGCCCTAGAGCTGAAAGGCACAACGTGCAGGCTTCTTTCCAAAGGGCGAGTTGGGTCCCACAGCATCTTGCTTCCAGCTCTTTGGGAAACTAAGACACAACTCGCTCTGCATAGTGCTCTTACAGCCTACCGGGAACATCTCTTCCAAAGGCTTGTGAAACGCAGTTACTTTGCAGGCTTGATCTGGCTGAAGTAGAACTTCTGCTCTGGGTGTGCTACTGCCCTAGAGCTGAAAGGCACAACGTGCAGGCTTCTTTCCAAAGGGCGAGTTGGGCCCAAAGCATGTTGCTTCCAGCTTTTTGGGAAGCTAAGAAACAACTCTCTCTGCACAGTGCTCTTACAGCCTACCGGGAGCATCTCTTCCAAAGGCCTGTGAAACGCAGTTTCTTCGCAGGCCTGATCTGGCTGAAGTACAACTTCTCCTCTGGGTGTGCTACATTGCCCTAGAGCTGAAAGCCACAACGTGCAGGCTTCTTTCCAAAGGGCGAGTTGGGCCCCACAGCATCTTGCTTCCAGCTCTTTGGGAAGCTAAGAAACAACTCGCTCTGCACAGTGCTCTTACACCCTACCGGGAAGATCTCTTCCAAAGGCCTGTGAAATGCAGTTTCTTTGCAGGCTTGATCTGGCTGAAGTAGAACTTCTGCTCTGGGTGTGCTACATTGCTCTAGAGCTGAAAGGCACATGGTGCAGGCTTCTTTCCAAAGGGCGAGTTGGGCCCCACAGCATCTTGCTTCCATCTCTTTGGGAAGCTAAGAAACAACTCGCTCTGCACAGTGCTCTTACAGCCTAGTGGGAACATCTCTTCCAAAGGCCTGTGAAACGCAGTTTCTTTGCAGGCCTGATCTGGCTGAAGTAGAACTTCTGCTCTGGGTGTGCTACATTGCCCTAAAGCTGAAAGGCACAACGTGCAGGCTTCTGTCCAAAGGGCGAGTTGGGCGCAAAGCATCTTGCTTCCAGCTCTTTGAGAATCTAAGAAACAACTCGCTCTGCACAGTGGTCTTACAGCCTACCGGGAGCATCTCTCCCAAAGGCCTGTGAGACGCAGTTTCTTCGCAGGCCTGATCTGGCTGAAGTAGAACTTCTGCTCTGGGTGTGCTACATTGCCCTAGAGCTGAAAGGCACAACGTGCAGGCTTCCTTCCAAAGGGCGAGTTGTGCCCCACAGCATCTTGCTTCCAGCTCTTTGGGAAGCTAAGAAACAACTCGCTCTGCACAGTGCTCTTACAGCCTACCGGGAGCATCTCTTCCAAAGGCCTGTGAAACGCAGTTTCTTCCCAGGCCTGATCTGGCTGAAGTACAACTTCTGCTCTGGGTGTGCTACATTGCCCTAGAGCTGAAAGCCACAACGTGCAGGCTTCTTTCCAAAGGGCGAGTTGGGCCGCACAGCATCTTGCTTCCAGCTCTTTGGGAAGCTAAGAAACAACTCGCTCTGCACAGTGCTCTTACAGCCTACCAGGAGCATCTCTTCCAAAGACCTGTGAAACGCAGTTTCTTTGCAGGCCTGATCTGGCTGAAATAGAACTTTTGCTCTGGGTGTGCTACTTTTCCCTAGAGCTGAAAGGCACAACGTGCAGGCTGCAGTCCAAAGGGCGAGTTGGGCGCAAAGCATCTTGCTTCCAGCTCTTTGGGAAGCTAAGAAACAACTCGCTCTGCACAGTGCTCTTACAGCCTACCGGGAACATATCTTCCACAGGCCTGTGAAACGCAGTTTCTTTGCAGGCTTGATCTGGCTGAAGTAGAACTTCTGCTCTGGGTGTGCTACATTGCCCTAGAGCTGAAAGGCACAACGTGCAGGCTTCTGTCCAAAGGGCGAGTTGGGCCCAAAGCATCTTGCTTCCAGCTCTTTGGGAAGCTAAGAAACAACTCGCTCTGCACGGTGCTCTTACAGCCTACCGGGAGCATCTCTTCCAAAGGCCTGTGAAACGCAGTTTCTTTGCAGGCCTGATCTGGCTGAAATAGAACGTTTGCTCTGGGTGTGCTACTTTTCCCTAGAGCTGAAAGGCACAACGTGCAGGCTCCTTTCCAAAGGGCGAGTTGGGCGCAAAGCATCTTGCTTCCAGCTCTTTGAGAAGCTAAGAAACAACTCGCTCTGCACAGTGGTCTTACAGCCTACCGGGAGCATCTCTTCCAAAGGCCTGTGAGACGCAGTTTCTTCGCAGGCCTGATCTGGCTGAAGTACAACTTCTGCTCTGGGTGTGCTACATTGCCCTAGAGCTGAAAGGCACAATGTGCAGGCTTCTTCACAAAGGGCGAGTTGGGCCCCACAGCATCTTGCTTCCAGCTCTTTGGGAAGCTAATAAACAACTCGCTCTGCACAGTGCTCTTACAGCCTACCGGGAACATCTCTTCCAAAGGCCTGTGAAACGCAGTTTCTCTGCAGGCCTGATCTGGCTGAAGTAGTACTTCTGCTCTGGGTGTGCTACATTGCCCTAGAGCTGAAAGGCACAACGTGCAGTCTTCCTTCCAAAGGGCGAGTTGGGCCCCACAGCATCTTGCTTCCAGCTCTTTGGGAAGCTAAGGAACAACTCGCTCTGCACAGTGCTCTTACAGCCTACCGGGAACATCACTTCCAAAGGCCTGTGAAACGCAGTTTCTTTGCAGGCCTGATCTGTCTGAAGTAGAACTTCTGCTCTGGGTGTGCTACATTGCCCTAGAGCTGAAAGGCACAACGTGCAGGCTTCTTTCCCAAGGGCGAGTTCGGCCCCACAGCATCTTGCTTCCAGCTCTTTGGGAAGCTAAGAAACAACTCGCTCTGCACAGTGCTCTTACAGCCTACCGGGAACATCTCTTCCAAAGGCCTGTGAAACGCAGTTTCTTTGCAGGCCTCATCTGGCTGAAGTAGAACTTCTGCTTTGTTTGTGCTACATTGCCCTAGAGCTGAAAGACACAACGTGCAGGCTTCTTTCCCAAGGGCGAGTTGGGCCCCACAGCATCATGCTTCCAGCTCTTTGGGAAGCTAAGAAACAACTCGCTCAGCACAGTGCTCTTACAGCCTTCCGGGAACATCTCTTACAAAGGCCTGTGAAACGCAGTTTCTTTGAAGGCCTGATCTGGCTGAAGTACAACTTCTGCTCTGGGTGTGCTACATTGCCCTAGAGCTGAAAGGCACAACGTGCAGGCTTCTTTCCAAAGGGCGAGTTGGGTCCCACAGCATCTTGCTTCCAGCTCTTTGGGAAACTAAGAAACAACTCGCTCTGCATAGTGCTCTTACAGCCTACCGGGAGCATCTCTTCCAAAGGCCTGTGAAACGCAGTTACTTTGCAGGCTTGATCTGGCTGAAGTAGAACTTCTGCTCTGGGTGTGCTACTGCCCTAGAGCTGAAAGGCACAACGTGCAGGCTTCTGTCCAAAGGGCGAGTTGGGCCCAAAGCATCTTGCTTCCAGCTTTTTGGGAAGCTAAGAAACAACTCTCTCTGCACAGTGCTCTTACAGCCTACCGGGAGCATCTCTTCCAAATGCCTGTGAAACGCAGTTTCTTCGCAGGCCTGATCTGGCTGAAGTACAACTTCTGCTCTGGGTGTGCTACATTGCCCTAGAGCTGAAAGCCACAACGTGCAGGCTTCTTTCCAAAGGGCGAGTTGGGCCCCACAGCATCTTGCTTCCAGCTCTTTGGGAAGCTAAGAAACAACTCGCTCTGCACAGTGCTCTTACAGCCTACCGGGAACATCTCTTCCAAAGGCCTGTGAAACGCAGTTTCTTTGCAGGCTTGATCTGGCTGAAGTAGAACTTCTGCTCTGGGTGTGCTACATTGCCCTAGAGCTGAAAGGCACAACGTGCAGGCTTCTGTCCAAAGGGCGAGTTGGGCCCAAAGCATCTTGCTTCCAGCTCTTTGGGAAGCTAAGAAACAACTCGCTCTGCACAGTGCTCTTACAGCCTACCGGGAACATCTCTTCCAAAGGCCTGTGAAACGCAGTTTCTTCGCAGGCCTGACCTGGCTGAAGTACAACTTCTGCTCTGGGTGTGCTACATTGCCCTAGAGCTGAAAGCCACAACGTGCAGGCTTCTTTCCAAAGGGCGAGTTGGGCCCCACAGCATCTTGCTTCCAGCTCTTTGGGAAGCTAAGAAACAACTCGCTCTGCACAGTGCTCTTACAGCCTACCGGGAGCATCTCTTCCAAAGGCCTGTGAAACGCAGTTTCTTTGCAGGCCTGATCTGGCTGAAATAGAACTTTTACTCTGGGTGTGCTACTTCTCCCTTGAGCTGAAAGGCACAACGTGCAGGGTTCTGTCCAAAGGGCGAGTTGGGCGCAAAGCATCTTGCTTCCAGCTCTTTGAGAAGCTAAGAAACAACTCGCTCTGCACAGTGGTCTTACAGCCTACCGGGAGCATCTCTTCCAAAGGCCTGTGAAACGCAGTATCTTTGCAGGCCTGATCTGGCTGAAGTAGAACTTCTGCTCTGGGTGTGCTACATTGCCCTAGAGCTGAAAGGCACAACGTGCAGGCTTCCTTCCAAAGGGCGAGTTGTGCCACACAGCATCTTGCTTCCAGCTCTTTGGGAAGCTAAGAAACAACACGCTCTGCACAGTGCTCTTACAGCCTACAGGGAACATCTCTTCCAAAGCCCTGTGAAACGCAGTTTCTTTGCAGGCCTGATCTGTCTGAAGTAGAACTTCTGCTCTGGGTGTGCTACATTGCCCTAGAGCTGAAAGGCACAACGTGCAGGCTTCTTTCCCAAGGGCGGGTTGGGCCCCACAGCATCTTGCTTCCAGCTCTTTGGGAAGCTAAGAAACAACTCGCTCTGCACAGTGCTCTTACAGCCTACCGGGAGCATTTCTTCCAAAGGCCTGTGAAACGCAGTTACTTTGCAGGCCTGATCTGGCTGAAGTAGAACTTCTGCTCTGGGTGTGCTACATTGCTCTAGAGCTGAAAGGCACATGGTGCAGGCTTCTTTCCAAAGGGCGAGTTGGGCCCCACAGCATCTTGCTTCCATCTGTTTGGGAAGCTAAGAAACAACTCGCTCTGCACAGTGCTCTTACAGCCTAGTGGGAACATCTCTTCCAAAGGCCTGTGAAACGCAGTTTCTTTGCAGGCCTGATCTGGCTGAAGTAGAACTTCTGCTCTGGGAGTGCTACATTGCCCTAAAGCTGAAAGGCACAACGTGCAGGCTTCTGTCCAAAGGGCGAGTTGGGCTCAAAGCATCTTGCTTCCAGCTCTTTGGGAAGCTAAGAAACAACTCGCTCTGCACAGTGATCTTACAGCCTACCGGGAGCATCTCTTCCAAAGGCCTGTGAAACGCAGTTTCTTTGCAGGCCTGATCTGGCTGAAGTACAACTTCTGCTCTGGGTGTGCTACATTGCCCTAGAGCTGAAAGGCACAATGTGCAGGCTTCTTTCCAAAGGGCGATTTGGGCCCCACAGCATCTTGCTTCCAGCTCTTTGGGAAGCTAAGAAACAACTCGCTCTGCACAGTGCTCTTACAGCCTACCGGGAACATCTCTTCCAAAGGCCTGTGAAACGCAGTTTCTTTGCAGGCCTGATCTGGCTGAAGTAGAATTTCTGCTCTGGGTGTGCTACATTGCCCTAGAGCTGAAAGGCACAACGTGCAGGCTTCCTTCCAAAGGGCGAGTTGGGCCCCACAGCATCTTGCTTCCAGCTCTTTGGGAAGCTAAGGAACAACTCGCTCTGCACAGTGCTCTTACAGCCTACCGGGAACATCTCTTCCAAAGGCCTGTGAAACGCAGTTTCTTTGCAGGCCTGATCTGTCTGAAGTAGAACTTCTGCTCTGGGTGTGCTACATTGCCCTAGAGCTGAAAGGCACAACGTGCAGGCTTCTTTCCCAAGGGCGAGTTGGGCCCCACAGCATCTTGCTTCCAGCTCTTTGGGAAGCTAAGAAACAACTCGCTCTGCACAGTGCTCTTACAGCCTACCGGGAACATCTCTTCCAAAGGCCTGTGAAACGCAGTTTCTTTGCAGGCCTCATCTGGCTGAAGTAGAACTTCTGCTTTGTTTGTGCTACATTGCCCTAGAGCTGAAAGACACAACGTGCAGGCTTCTTTCCCAAGGGCGAGTTGGGCCCCACAGCATCATGCTTCCAGCTCTTTGGGAAGCTAAGAAACAACTCGCTCAGCACAGTGCTCTTACAGCCTTCCGGGAACATCTCTTACAAAGGCCTGTGAAACGCAGTTTCTTTGAAGGCCTGATCTGGCTGAAGTACAACTTCTGCTCTGGGTGTGCTACATTGCCCTAGAGCTGAAAGGCACAACGTGCAGGCTTCTTTCCAAAGGGCGAGTTGGGTCCCACAGCATCTTGCTTCCAGCTCTTTGGGAAACTAAGAAACAACTCGCTCTGCATAGTGCTCTTACAGCCTACCGGGAACATCTCTTCCAAAGGCCTGTGAAACGCAGTTACTTTGCAGGCTTGATCTGGCTGAAGTAGAACTTCTGCTCTGGGTGTGCTACTGCCCTAGAGCTGAAAGGCACAACGTGCAGGCTTCTTTCCAAAGGGCGAGTTGGGCCCAAAGCATCTTGCTTCCAGCTTTTTCGGAAGCTAAGAAACAACTCTCTCTGCACAGTGCTCTTACAGCCTACCGGGAGCATCTCTTCCAAAGGCCTGTGAAACGCAGTTTCTTCGCAGGCCTGATCTGGCTGAAGTACAACTTCTGCTCTGGGTGTGCTACATTGCCCTAGAGCTGAAAGCCACAACGTGCAGGCTTCTTTCCAAAGGGCGAGTTGGGCCCCACAGCATCTTGCTTCCAGCTCTTTGGGAAGCTAAGAAACAACTCGCTCTGCACAGTGCTCTTACAGCCTACCGGGAACATCTCTTCCAAAGGCCTGTGAAACGCAGTTTCTTCGCAGGCCTGACCTGGCTGAAGTACAACTTCTGCTCTGGGTGTGCTACATTGCCCTAGAGCTGAAAGCCACAACGTGCAGGCTTCTTTCCCAAGGGCGAGTTGGGCCCCACAGCATCTTGCTTCCAGCTCTTTGGGAAGCTAAGAAACAACTCGCTCTGCACAGTGCTCTTACAGCCTACCGGGAACATCTCTTCCAAAGGCCTGTGAAACGCAGTTTCTTCGCAGGCCTGACCTGGCTGAAGTACAACTTCTGCTCTGGGTGTGCTACATTGCCCTAGAGCTGAAAGGCACAACGTGCAGGCTTCTTTCCAAAGGGCGAGTTGGGCCCCACAGCATCTTGCTTCCAGCTCTTTGGGAAGCTAAGAAACAACTCGCTCTGCACAGTGCTCTTACAGCCTACCGGGAGCATCTCTTCCAAAGGCCTGTGAAACGCAGTTTCTTTGTAGGCCTGATCTGGCTGAAATAGAACTTTTACTCTGGGTGTGCTACTTTTCCCTAGAGCTGAAAGGCACAACGTGCAGGCTTCTGTCCAAAGGGCGAGTTGGGCGCAAAGCATCTTGCTTCCAGCTCTTTGAGAAGCTAAGAAACAACTCGCTCTGCACAGTGGTCTTACAGCCTACCGGGAGCATCTCTTCCAAAGGCCTGTGAAACGCAGTTTCTTTGCAGGCCTGATCTGGCTGAAGTAGAACTTCTGCTCTGGGTGTGCTACATTGCCCTAGAGCTGAAAGGCACAACGTGCAGGCTTCCTTCCAAAGGGCGAGTTGTGCCACACAGCATCTTGCTTACAGCTCTTTGGGAAGCTAAGAAACAACTCGCTCTGCACAGTGCTCTTACAGCCTACAGGGAACATCTCTTCCAAAGCCCTGTGAAACGCAGTTTCTTTGCAGGCCTGATCTGTCTGAAGTAGAACTTCTGCTCTGGGTGTGCTACATTGCCCTAGAGCTGAAAGGCACAACGTGCAGGCTTCTTTCCCAAGGGCGGGTTGGGCCCCACAGCATCTTGCTTCCAGCTCTTTGGGAAGCTAAGAAACAACTCGCTCTGCACAGTGCTCTTACAGCCTACCGGGAACATCTCTTCCAAAGGCCTGTGAAACGCAGTTTCTTTGCAGGCCTGATCTGGCTGAAGTAGAACTGCTGCTTTGTTTGTGCTACATTGCCCTAGAGCTGAAAGACACAACGTGCAGGCTTCTTTCCCAAGGGCGAGTTGGGCCCCACAGCATCTTGCTTCCAGCTCTTTGGGAAGCTAAGAAACAACTCGCTCTGCACAGTGCTCTTACAGCCTACCGGGAGCATTTCTTCCAAAGGCCTGTGAAACGCAGTTTCTTTGCAGGCCTGATCTGGCTGAAGTAGAACTTCTGCTCTGGGTGTGCTACATTGCTCTAGAGCTGAAAGGCACATGGTGCAGGCTTCTTTCCAAAGGGCGAGTTGGGCCCCACAGCATCTTGCTTCCATCTGTTTGGGAAGCTAAGAAACAACTCGCTCTGCACAGTGCTCTTACAGCCTAGTGGGAACATCTCTTCCAAAGGCCTGTGAAACGCAGTTTCTTTGCAGGCCTGATCTGGCTGAAGTAGAACTTCTGCTCTGGGTGTGCTACATTGCCCTAAAGCTGAAAGGAACAACGTGCAGGCTTCTGTCCAAAGGGCGAGTTGGGCTCAAAGCATCTTGCTTCCAGCTCTTTGGGAAGCTAAGAAACAACTCGCTCTGCACAGTGATCTTACAGCCTTCCGGGAACATCTCTTCCAAAGGCCTGTGAAACGCAGTTTCTTTGAAGGCCTGATCTGGCTGAAGTACAACTTCTGCTCTGGGTGTGCTACATTGCCCTAGAGCTGAAAGGCACAATGTGCAGGCTTCTTTCCAAAGGGCGATTTGGGCCCCACAGCATCTTGCTTCCAGCTCTTTGGGAAGCTAAGAAACAACTCGCTCTGCACAGTGCTCTTACAGCCTACCGGGAACATCTCTTCCAAAGGCCTGTGAAACGCAGTTTCTTTGCAGGCCTGATCTGGCTGAAGTAGAATTTCTGCTCTGGGTGTGCTACATTGCCCTAGAGCTGAAAGGCACAACGTGCAGGCTTCCTTCCAAAGGGCGAGTTGGGCCCCACAGCATCTTGCTTCCAGCTCTTTGGGAAGCTAAGGAACAACTCGCTCTGCACAGTGCTCTTACAGCCTACCGGGAACATCTCTTCCAAAGGCCTGTGAAACGCAGTTTCTTTGCAGGCCTGATCTGTCTGAAGTAGAACTTCTGCTCTGGGTGTGCTACATTGCCCTAGAGCTGAAAGGCACAACGTGCAGGCTTCTTTCCCAAGGGCGAGTTGGGCCCCACAGCATCTTGCTTCCAGCTCTTTGGGAAGCTAAGAAACAACTCGCTCTGCACAGTGCTCTTACAGCCTACCGGGAACATCTCTTCCAAAGGCCTGTGAAACGCAGTTTCTTTGCAGGCCTCATCTGGCTGAAGTAGAACTTCTGCTTTGTTTGTGCTACATTGCCCTAGAGCTGAAAGACACAACGTGCAGGCTTCTTTCCCAAGGGCGAGTTGGGCCCCACAACATCATGCTTCCAGCTCTTTGGGAAGCTAAGAAACAACTCGCTCAGCACAGTGCTCTTACAGCCTTCCGGGAACATCTCTTACAAAGGCCTGTGAAACGCAGTTTCTTTGAAGGCCTGATCTGGCTGAAGTACAACTTCTGCTCTGGGTGTGCTACATTGCCCTAGAGCTGAAAGGCACAACGTGCAGGCTTCTTTCCAAAGGGCGAGTTGGGTCCCACAGCATCTTGCTTCCAGCTCTTTGGGAAACTAAGACACAACTCGCTCTGCATAGTGCTCTTACAGCCTACCGGGAACATCTCTTCCAAAGGCTTGTGAAACGCAGTTACTTTGCAGGCTTGATCTGGCTGAAGTAGAACTTCTGCTCTGGGTGTGCTACTGCCCTAGAGCTGAAAGGCACAACGTGCAGGCTTCTTTCCAAAGGGCGAGTTGGGCCCAAAGCATGTTGCTTCCAGCTTTTTGGGAAGCTAAGAAACAACTCTCTCTGCACAGTGCTCTTACAGCCTACCGGGAGCATCTCTTCCAAAGGCCTGTGAAACGCAGTTTCTTCGCAGGCCTGATCTGGCTGAAGTACAACTTCTCCTCTGGGTGTGCTACATTGCCCTAGAGCTGAAAGCCACAACGTGCAGGCTTCTTTCCAAAGGGCGAGTTGGGCCCCACAGCATCTTGCTTCCAGCTCTTTGGGAAGCTAAGAAACAACTCGCTCTGCACAGTGCTCTTACACCCTACCGGGAAGATCTCTTCCAAAGGCCTGTGAAATGCAGTTTCTTTGCAGGCTTGATCTGGCTGAAGTAGAACTTCTGCTCTGGGTGTGCTACATTGCTCTAGAGCTGAAAGGCACATGGTGCAGGCTTCTTTCCAAAGGGCGAGTTGGGCCCCACAGCATCTTGCTTCCATCTCTTTGGGAAGCTAAGAAACAACTCGCTCTGCACAGTGCTCTTACAGCCTAGTGGGAACATCTCTTCCAAAGGCCTGTGAAACGCAGTTTCTTTGCAGGCCTGATCTGGCTGAAGTAGAACTTCTGCTCTGGGTGTGCTACATTGCCCTAAAGCTGAAAGGCACAACGTGCAGGCTTCTGTCCAAAGGGCGAGTTGGGCGCAAAGCATCTTGCTTCCAGCTCTTTGAGAATCTAAGAAACAACTCGCTCTGCACAGTGGTCTTACAGCCTACCGGGAGCATCTCTCCCAAAGGCCTGTGAGACGCAGTTTCTTCGCAGGCCTGATCTGGCTGAAGTAGAACTTCTGCTCTGGGTGTGCTACATTGCCCTAGAGCTGAAAGGCACAACGTGCAGGCTTCCTTCCAAAGGGCGAGTTGTGCCCCACAGCATCTTGCTTCCAGCTCTTTGGGAAGCTAAGAAACAACTCGCTCTGCACAGTGCTCTTACAGCCTACAGGGAACATCTCTTCCAAAGCCCTGTGAAACGCAGTTTCTTTGCAGGCCTGATCTGTCTGAAGTAGAACTTCTGCTCTGGGTGTGCTACATTGCCCTAGAGCTGAAAGGCACAACGTGCAGGCTTCTTTCCCAAGGGCGAGTTGGGCCCCACAGCATCTTGCTTCCAGCTCTTTGGGAAGCTAAGAAACAACTCGCTCTGCACAGTGCTCTTACAGCCTACCGGGAACATCTCTTCCAAAGGCCTGTGAAACGCAGTTTCTTTGCAGGCCTGATCTGGCTGAAGTAGAACTGCTGCTTTGTTTGTGCTACATTGCCCTAGAGCTGAAAGACACAACGTGCAGGCTTCTTTCCCAAGGGCGAGTTGGGCCCCACAGCATCTTGCTTCCAGCTCTTTGGGAAGCTAAGAAACAACTCGCTCTGCACAGTGCTCTTACAGCCTACCGGGAGCATTTCTTCCAAAGGCCTGTGAAACGCAGTTTCTTTGAAGGCCTGATCTGGCTGAAGTACAACTTCTGCTCTGGGTGTGCTTCATTGCCCTAGAGCTGAAAGGCACAACGTGCAGGCTTCTTTCCAAAGGGCGAGTTGGGTCCCACAGCATCTTGCTTCCAGCTCTTTGGGAAACTATGAAACAACTCGCTCTGCATAGTGCTCTTACAGCCTACCGGGAACATCTCTTCCAAAGGCCTGTGAAACGCAGTTACTTTGCAGGCTTGATCTGGCTGAAGTAGAACTTCTGCTCTGGGTGTGCTACTGCCCTAGAGCTGAAAGGCACAACGTGCAGGCTTCTTTCCAAAGGGCGAGTTGGGCCCAAAGCATCTTGCTTCCACCTTTTTGGGAAGCTAAGAAACAACTCTCTCTGCACAGTGCTCTTACAGCCTACCGGGAGCATCTCTTCCAAAGGCCTGTGAAACGCAGTTTCTTCGCAGGCCTGATCTGGCTGAAGTAGAACTTCTGCTCTGGGTGTGCTACATTGCCCTAGAGCTGAAAGCCACAACGTGCAGGCTTCTTTCCAAAGGGCGAGTTGGGCCCCACAGCATCTTGCTTCCAGCTCTTTGGGAAGCTAAGAAACAACTCGCTCTGCACAGTGCTCTTACACCCTACCGGGAAGATCTCTTCCAAAGGCCTGTGAAATGCAGTTTCTTTGCAGGCTTGATCTGGCTGAAGTAGAACTTCTGCTCTGGGTGTGCTACATTGCTCTAGAGCTGAAAGGCACATGGTGCAGGCTTCTTTCCAAAGGGCGAGTTGGGCCCCACAGCATCTTGCTTCCATCTCTTTGGGAAGCTAAGAAACAACTCGCTCTGCACAGTGCTCTTACAGCCTAGTGGGAACATCTCTTCCAAAGGCCTGTGAAACGCAGTTTCTTTGCAGGCCTGATCTGGCTGAAGTAGAACTTCTGCTCTGGGTGTGCTACATTGCCCTAAAGCTGAAAGGCACAACGTGCAGGCTTCTGTCCAAAGGGCGAGTTGGGCTCAAAGCATCTTGCTTCCAGCTCTTTGGGAAGCTAAGAAACAACTCGCTCTGCACAGTGCTCTTACAGCCTACCGTAACATCTCTTACAATGGCCTGTGAAACGCAGTTTCTTTGCAATGCTGATCTGGCTGAAGTAGAACTTCTGCTCTGGATGTGCTACATTGCCCTAGAGCTGAAAGGCACAACGTGCAGGCTTCTTTCCCAAGGGCGTGTTGGGCCCCAGAGCATCTTGCTTCCAGCTCTTTGGGAAGCTAAGAAACAACTCGCTCTGCACAGTGCTCTTACAGCCTACCGGGAACATCTCTTCCAAAGGCCTGTGAAACGCAGTTTCTTTGCAGGCCTCATCTGGCTGAAGTAGAACTTCTGCTTTGTTTGTGCTACATTGCCCTAGAGCTGAAAGACACAACGTGCAGGCTTCTTTCCCAAGGGCGAGTTGGGCCCCACAGCATCATGCTTCCAGCTCTTTGGGAAGCTAAGAAACAACTCGCTCAGCACAGTGCTCTTACAGCCTTCCGGGAACATCTCTTACAAAGGCCTGTGAAACGCAGTTTCTTTGAAGGCCTGATCTGGCTGAAGTACAACTTCTGCTCTGGGTGTGCTACATTGCCCTAGAGCTGAAAGGCACAACGTGCAGGCTTCTTTCCAAAGGGCGAGTTGGGTCCCACAGCATCTTGCTTCCAGCTCTTTGGGAAACTAAGAAACAACTCGCTCTGCATAGTGCTCTTACAGCCTACCGGGAACATCTCTTCCAAAGGCCTGTGAAACGCAGTTACTTTGCAGGCTTGATCTGGCTGAAGTAGAACTTCTGCTCTGGGTGTGCTACTGCCCTAGAGCTGAAAGGCACAACGTGCAGGCTTCTTTCCAAAGGGCGACGTGGGCCCAAAGCATCTTGCTTCCAGCTTTTTGGGAAGCTAAGAAACAACTCTCTCTGCACAGTGCTCTTACAGCCTACCGGGAGCATCTCTTCCAAAGGCCTGTGAAACGCAGTTTCTTCGCAGGCCTGATCTGGCTGAAGTACAACTTCTGCTCTGGGTGTGCTACATTGCCCTAGAGCTGAAAGCCACAACGTGCAGGCTTCTTTCCAAAGGGCGAGTTGGGCCCCACAGCATCTTGCTTCCAGCTCTTTGGGAAGCTAAGAAACAACTCGCTCTGCACAGTGCTCTTACAGCCTACCGGGAACATCTCTTCCAAAGGCCTGTGAAACGCAGTTTCTTTGCAGGCTTGATCTGGCTGAAGTAGAACTTCTGCTCTGGGTGTGCTACATTGCCCTAGAGCTGAAAGGCACAACGTGCAGGCTTCTGTCCAAAGGGCGAGTTGGGCCCAAAGCATCTTGCTTCCAGCTCTTTGGGAAGCTAAGAAACAACTCGCTCTGCACAGTGCTCTTACAGCCTACCGGGAGCATCTCTTCCAAAGGCCTGTGAAACGCAGTTTCTTCGCAGGCCTGATCTGGCTGAAGTACAACTTCTGCTCTGGGTGTGCTACATTGCCCTAGAGCTGAAAGGCACAACGTGCAGGCTTCTTTCCAAAGGGCGAGTTGGGCCCCACAGCATCTTGCTTCCAGCTCTTTGGGAAGCTAAGAAACAACTCGCTCTGCACAGTGCTCTTACAGCCTACCGGGAGCATCTCTTCCAAAGGCCTGTGAAACGCAGTTTCTTTGCAGGCCTGATCTGGCTGAAATAGAACTTTTACTCTGGGTGTGCTACTTTTCCCTAGAGCTGAAAGGCACAACGTGCAGGCTTCTGTCCAAAGGGCGAGTTGGGCACAAAGCATCTTGCTTCCAGCTCTTTGAGAAGCTAAGAAACAACTCGCTCTGCACAGTGGTCTTACAGCCTACCGGGAGCATCTCTTCCAAAGGCCTGTGAAACGCAGTTTCTTTGCAGGCCTGATCTGGCTGAAGTAGAACTTCTGCTCTGGGTGTGCTACATTGCCCTAGAGCTGAAAGGCACAACGTGCAGGCTTCCTTCCAAAGGGCGAGTTGTGCCACACAGCATCTTGCTTACAGCTCTTTGGGAAGCTAAGAAACAACTCGCTCTGCACAGTGCTCTTACAGCCTACAGGGAACATCTCTTCCAAAGCCCTGTGAAACGCAGTTTCTTTGCAGGCCTGATCTGTCTGAAGTAGAACTTCTGCTCTGGGTGTGCTACATTGCCCTAGAGCTGAAAGGCACAACGTGCAGGCTTCTTTCCCAAGGGCGGGTTGGGCCCCACAGCATCTTGCTTCCAGCTCTTTGGGAAGCTAAGAAACAACTCGCTCTGCACAGTGCTCTTACAGCCTACCGGGAACATCTCTTCCAAAGGCCTGTGAAACGCAGTTTCTTTGCAGGCCTGATCTGGCTGAAGTAGAACTGCTGCTTTGTTTGTGCTACATTGCCCTAGAGCTGAAAGACACAACGTGCAGGCTTCTTTCCCAAGGGCGAGTTGGGCCCCACAGCATCTTGCTTCCAGCTCTTTGGGAAGCTAAGAAACAACTCGCTCTGCACAGTGCTCTTACAGCCTACCGGGAGCATTTCTTCCAAAGGCCTGTGAAACGCAGTTTCTTTGCAGGCCTGATCTGGCTGAAGTAGAACTTCTGCTCTGGGTGTGCTACATTGCTCTATAGCTGAAAGGCACATGGTGCAGGCTTCTTTCCAAAGGGCGAGTTGGGCCCCACAGCATCTTGCTTCCATCTGTTTGGGAAGCTAAGAAACAACTCGCTCTGCACAGTGCTCTTACAGCCTAGTGGGAACATCTCTTCCAAAGGCCTGTGAAACGCAGTTTCTTTGCAGGCCTGATCTGGCTGAAGTAGAACTTCTGCTCTGGGTGTGCTACATTGCCCTAAAGCTGAAAGGCACAACGTGCAGGCTTCTGTCCAAAGGGCGAGTTGGGCTCAAAGCATCTTGCTTCC
This sequence comes from Equus caballus, assembly GCF_041296265.1. Taxonomy (NCBI): domain Eukaryota; kingdom Metazoa; phylum Chordata; class Mammalia; order Perissodactyla; family Equidae; genus Equus; species Equus caballus. Next base: position 28,038,940 of record NC_091687.1, read on the forward strand.
AGCTCTTTGGGAAGCTAAGAAACAACTCGCTCTGCACAGTGCTCTTACAGCCTACCGGGAGCATCTCTTCCAAAGGCCTGTGAAACGCAGTTTCTTTGCAGGCCTGATCTGGCTGAAGTACAACTTCTGCTCTGGGTGTGCTACATTGCCCTAGAGCTGAAAGGCACAACGTGCAGGCTTCTTTCCAAAGGGCGAGTTGGGCCCCACAGCATCTTGCTTCCAGCTCTTTGGGAAGCTAAGAAACAACTCGCTCTGCACAGTGCTCTTACACCCTACCGGGAAGATCTCTTCCAAAGGCCTGTGAAATGCAGTTTCTTTGCAGGCTTGATCTGGCTGAAGTAGAACTTCTGCTCTGGGTGTGCTACATTGCTCTAGAGCTGAAAGGCACATGGTGCAGGCTTCTTTCCAAAGGGCGAGTTGGGCCCCACAGCATCTTGCTTCCATCTCTTTGGGAAGCTAAGAAACAACTCGCTCTGCACAGTGCTCTTACAGCCTAGTGGGAACATCTCTTCCAAAGGCCTGTGAAACGCAGTTTCTTTGCAGGCCTGATCTGGCTGAAGTAGAACTTCTGCTCTGGGTGTGCTACATTGCCCTAAAGCTGAAAGGCACAACGTGCAGGCTTCTGTCCAAAGGGCGAGTTGGGCTCAAAGCATCTTGCTTCCAGCTCTTTGGGAAGCTAAGAAACAACTCGCTCTGCACAGTGCTCTTACAGCCTACCGTAACATCTCTTACAATGGCCTGTGAAACGCAGTTTCTTTGCAATGCTGATCTGGCTGAAGTAGAACTTCTGCTCTGGATGTGCTACATTGCCCTAGAGCTGAAAGGCACAACGTGCAGGCTTCTTTCCCAAGGGCGAGTTGGGCCCCAGAGCATCTTGCTTGCAGCTCTTTGGGAAGCTAAGAAACAACTCGCTCTGCACAGTGCTCTTACAGCCTACCGGGAACATCTCTTCCAAAGGCCTGTGAAACGCAGTTTCTTTGCAGGCCTCATCTGGCTGAAGTAGAACTTCTGCTTTGTTTGTGCTACATTGCCCTAGAGCTGAAAGGCACAACGTGCAGGCTTCTTTCCAAAGGGCGAGTTGGGTCCCACAGCATCTTGCTTCCAGCTCTTTGGGAAACTAAGACACAACTCGCTCTGCATAGTGCTCTTACAGCCTACCGGGAACATCTCTTCCAAAGGCTTGTGAAACGCAGTTACTTTGCAGGCTTGATCTGGCTGAAGTAGAACTTCTGCTCTGGGTGTGCTACTGCCCTAGAGCTGAAAGGCACAACGTGCAGGCTTCTTTCCAAAGGGCGAGTTGGGCCCAAAGCATGTTGCTTCCAGCTTTTTGGGAAGCTAAGAAACAACTCTCTCTGCACAGTGCTCTTACAGCCTACCGGGAGCATCTCTTCCAAAGGCCTGTGAAACGCAGTTTCTTCGCAGGCCTGATCTGGCTGAAGTACAACTTCTGCTCTGGGTGTGCTACATTGCCCTAGAGCTGAAAGCCACAACGTGCAGGCTTCTTTCCAAAGGGCGAGTTGGGCCCCACAGCATCTTGCTTCCAGCTCTTTGGGAAGCTAAGAAACAACTCGCTCTGCACAGTGCTCTTACACCCTACCGGGAAGATCTCTTCCAAAGGCCTGTGAAATGCAGTTTCTTTGCAGGCTTGATCTGGCTGAAGTAGAACTTCTGCTCTGGGTGTGCTACATTGCTCTAGAGCTGAAAGGCACATGGTGCAGGCTTCTTTCCAAAGGGCGAGTTGGGCCCCACAGCATCTTGCTTCCATCTCTTTGGGAAGCTAAGAAACAACTCGCTCTGCACAGTGCTCTTACAGCCTAGTGGGAACATCTCTTCCAAAGGCCTGTGAAACGCAGTTTCTTTGCAGGCCTGATCTGGCTGAAGTAGAACTTCTGCTCTGGGTGTGCTACATTGCCCTAAAGCTGAAAGGCACAACGTGCAGGCTTCTGTCCAAAGGGCGAGTTGGGCTCAAAGCATCTTGCTTCCAGCTCTTTGGGAAGCTAAGAAACAACTCGCTCTGCACAGTGCTCTTACAGCCTACCGGGAGCATCTCTTCCAAAGGCCTGTGAAACGCAGTTTCTTTGCAGGCCTGATCTGGCTGAAGTACAACTTCTGCTCTGGGTGTGCTACATTGCCCTAGAGCTGAAAGGCACAACGTGCAGGCTTCTTTCCAAAGGGCGAGTTGGGTCCCACAGCATCTTGCTTCCAGCTCTTTGGGAAACTAAGACACAACTCGCTCTGCATAGTGCTCTTACAGCCTACCGGGAACATCTCTTCCAAAGGCTTGTGAAACGCAGTTACTTTGCAGGCTTGATCTGGCTGAAGTAGAACTTCTGCTCTGGGTGTGCTACTGCCCTAGAGCTGAAAGGCACAACGTGCAGGCTTCTTTCCAAAGGGCGAGTTGGGCCCAAAGCATGTTGCTTCCAGCTTTTTGGGAAGCTAAGAAACAACTCTCTCTGCACAGTGCTCTTACAGCCTACCGGGAGCATCTCTTCCAAAGGCCTGTGAAACGCAGTTTCTTCGCAGGCCTGATCTGGCTGAAGTACAACTTCTGCTCTGGGTGTGCTACATTGCCCTAGAGCTGAAAGCCACAACGTGCAGGCTTCTTTCCAAAGGGCGAGTTGGGCCCCACAGCATCTTGCTTCCAGCTCTTTGGGAAGCTAAGAAACAACTCGCTCTGCACAGTGCTCTTACACCCTACCGGGAAGATCTCTTCCAAAGGCCTGTGAAATGCAGTTTCTTTGCAGGCTTGATCTGGCTGAAGTAGAACTTCTGCTCTGGGTGTGCTACATTGCTCTAGAGCTGAAAGGCACATGGTGCAGGCTTCTTTCCAAAGGGCGAGTTGGGCCCCACAGCATCTTGCTTCCATCTCTTTGGGAAGCTAAGAAACAACTCGCTCTGCACAGTGCTCTTACAGCCTAGTGGGAACATCTCTTCCAAAGGCCTGTGAAACGCAGTTTCTTTGCAGGCCTGATCTGGCTGAAGTACAACTTCTGCTCTGGGTGTGCTACATTGCCCTAGAGCTGAAAGGCACAACGTGCAGGCTTCTTTCCAAAGGGCGAGTTGGGCCCCACAGCATCTTGCTTCCAGCTCTTTGGGAAGCTAAGAAACAACTCGCTCTGCACAGTGCTCTTACAGCCTACCGGGAACATATCTTCCAAAGGCCGGTGAAACGCAGTTTCTTTGCAGGCCTGATCTGGCTGAAGTAGAACTTCTGCTCTGGTTGTGCTACATTGCCCTGGAGCTGAAAGGCACAACGTGCAGGCTTCTTTCCAAAGGGCGAGTTGGGCCCCACAGCATCATGCTTCCAGCTCTTTGGGAAGCTAAGAAACAACTCGCTCTGCACAGTGCTCTTACAGCCTACCGTAACATCTCTTACAATGGCCTGTGAAACGCAGTTTCTTTGCAATGCTGATCTGGCTGAAGTAGAACTTCTGCTCTGGATGTGCTACATTGCCCTAGAGCTGAAAGGCACAACGTGCAGGCTTCTTTCCCAAGGGCGTGTTGGGCCCCAGAGCATCTTGCTTGCAGCTCTTTGGGAAGCTAAGAAACAACTCGCTCTGCACAGTGCTCTTACACCCAACGGAAACATCTCTTCCAAAGGCCTGTGAAACGCAGTTTCTTTGCAGGCCTGATCTGGCTGAAGTAGAACTTCTGCTCTGGGTGTGCTACATTGCTCTATAGCTGAAAGGCACATGGTGCAGGCTTCTTTCCAAAGGGCGAGTTGGGCCCCACAGCATCTTGCTTCCATCTGTTTGGGAAGCTAAGAAACAACTCGCTCTGCACAGTGCTCTTACAGCCTAGTGGGAACATCTCTTCCAAAGGCCTGTGAAACGCAGTTTCTTTGCAGGCCTGATCTGGCTGAAGTAGAACTTCTGCTCTGGGTGTGCTACATTGCCCTAAAGCTGAAAGGCACAACGTGCAGGCTTCTGTCCAAAGGGCGAGTTGGGCTCAAAGCATCTTGCTTCCAGCTCTTTGGGAAGCTAAGAAACAACTCGCTCTGCACAGTGCTCTTACAGCCTACCGGGAGCATCTCTTCCAAAGGCCTGTGAAACGCAGTTTCTTTGCAGGCCTGATCTGGCTGAAGTACAACTTCTGCTCTGGGTGTGCTACATTGCCCTAGAGCTGAAAGGCACAACGTGCAGGCTTCTTTCCAAAGGGCGAGTTGGGCCCCACAGCATCTTGCTTCCAGCTCTTTGGGAAGCTAAGAAACAACTCGCTCTGGACAGTGCTCTTACACCCTACCGGGAAGATCTCTTCCAAAGGCCTGTGAAATGCAGTTTCTTTGCAGGCTTGATCTGGCTGAAGTAGAACTTCTGCTCTGGGTGTGCTACATTGCTCTAGAGCTGAAAGGCACATGGTGCAGGCTTCTTTCCAAAGGGCGAGTTGGGCCCCACAGCATCTTGCTTCCATCTCTTTGGGAAGCTAAGAAACAACTCGCTCTGCACAGTGCTCTTACAGCCTAGTGGGAACATCTCTTCCAAAGGCCTGTGAAACGCAGTTTCTTTGCAGGCCTGATCTGGCTGAAGTAGAACTTCTGCTCTGGGTGTGCTACATTGCCCTAAAGCTGAAAGGCACAACGTGCAGGCTTCTGTCCAAAGGGCGAGTTGGGCTCAAAGCATCTTGCTTCCAGCTCTTTGGGAAGCTAAGAAACAACTCGCTCTGCACAGTGCTCTTACAGCCTACCGTAACATCTCTTACAATGGCCTGTGAAACGCAGTTTCTTTGCAATGCTGATCTGGCTGAAGTAGAACTTCTGCTCTGGATGTGCTACATTGCCCTAGAGCTGAAAGGCACAACGTGCAGGCTTCTTTCCCAAGGGCGAGTTGGGCCCCAGAGCATCTTGCTTGCAGCTCTTTGGGAAGCTAAGAAACAACTCGCTCTGCACAGTGCTCTTACAGCCTACCGGGAACATCTCTTCCAAAGGCCTGTGAAACGCAGTTTCTTTGCAGGCCTCATCTGGCTGAAGTAGAACTTCTGCTTTGTTTGTGCTACATTGCCCTAGAGCTGAAAGACACAACGTGCAGGCTTCTTTCCCAAGGGCGAGTTGGGCCCCACAGCATCATGCTTCCAGCTCTTTGGGAAGCTAAGAAACAACTCGCTCAGCACAGTGCTCTTACAGCCTTCCGGGAACATCTCTTACAAAGGCCTGTGAAACGCAGTTTCTTCGCAGGCCTGATCTGGCTGAAGTACAACTTCTGCTCTGGGTGTGCTACATTGCCCTAGAGCTGAAAGGCACAACGTGCAGGCTTCTTTCCAAAGGGCGAGTTGGGCCCCACAGCATCTTGCTTCCAGCTCTTTGGGAAGCTAAGAAACAACTCGCTCTGCACAGTGCTCTTACAGCCTACCGGGAGCATCTCTTCCAAAGGCCTGTGAAACGCAGTTTCTTTGCAGGCCTGATCTGGCTGAAATAGAACTTTTACTCTGGGTGTGCTACTTTTCCCTAGAGCTGAAAGGCACAACGTGCAGGCTTCTGTCCAAAGGGCGAGTTGGGCACAAAGCATCTTGCTTCCAGCTCTTTGAGAAGCTAAGAAACAACTCGCTCTGCACAGTGGTCTTACAGCCTACCGGGAGCATCTCTTCCAAAGGCCTGTGAAACGCAGTTTCTTTGCAGGCCTGATCTGGCTGAAGTAGAACTTCTGCTCTGGGTGTGCTACATTGCCCTAGAGCTGAAAGGCACAACGTGCAGGCTTCCTTCCAAAGGGCGATTTGTGCCACACAGCATCTTGCTTACAGCTCTTTGGGAAGCTAAGAAACAACTCGCTCTGCACAGTGCTCTTACAGCCTACAGGGAACATCTCTTCCAAAGCCCTGTGAAACGCAGTTTCTTTGCAGGCCTGATCTGTCTGAAGTAGAACTTCTGCTCTGGGTGTGCTACATTGCCCTAGAGCTGAAAGGCACAACGTGCAGGCTTCTTTCCCAAGGGCGGGTTGGGCCCCACAGCATCTTGCTTCCAGCTCTTTGGGAAGCTAAGAAACAACTCGCTCTGCACAGTGCTCTTACAGCCTACCGGGAACATCTCTTCCAAAGGCCTGTGAAACGCAGTTTCTTTGCAGGCCTGATCTGGCTGAAGTAGAACTGCTGCTTTGTTTGTGCTACATTGCCCTAGAGCTGAAAGACACAACGTGCAGGCTTCTTTCCCAAGGGCGAGTTGGGCCCCACAGCATCTTGCTTCCAGCTCTTTGGGAAGCTAAGAAACAACTCGCTCTGCACAGTGCTCTTACAGCCTAGTGGGAACATCTCTTCCAAAGGCCTGTGAAACGCAGTTTCTTTGCAGGCCTGATCTGGCTGAAGTAGAACTTCTGCTCTGGGTGTGCTACATTGCCCTAAAGCTGAAAGGCACAACGTGCAGGCTTCTGTCCAAAGGGCGAGTTGGGCTCAAAGCATCTTGCTTCCAGCTCTTTGGGAAGCTAAGAAACAACTCGCTCTGCACAGTGCTCTTACAGCCTACCGGGAGCATCTCTTCCAAAGGCCTGTGAAACGCAGTTTCTTTGCAGGCCTGATCTGGCTGAAGTACAACTTCTGCTCTGGGTGTGCTACATTGCCCTAGAGCTGAAAGGCACAACGTGCAGGCTTCTTTCCAAAGGGCGAGTTGGGTCCCACAGCATCTTGCTTCCAGCTCTTTGGGAAACTAAGACACAACTCGCTCTGCACAGTGCTCTTACAGCCTACCGGGAACATCTCTTCCAAAGGCTTGTGAAACGCAGTTACTTTGCAGGCTTGATCTGGCTGAAGTAGAACTTCTGCTCTGGGTGTGCTACTGCCCTAGAGCTGAAAGGCACAACGTGCAGGCTTCTTTCCAAAGGGCGAGTTGGGCCCAAAGCATGTTGCTTCCAGCTTTTTGGGAAGCTAAGAAACAACTCTCTCTGCACAGTGCTCTTACAGCCTACCGGGAGCATCTCTTCCAAAGGCCTGTGAAACGCAGTTTCTTCGCAGGCCTGATCTGGCTGAAGTACAACTTCTGCTCTGGGTGTGCTACATTGCCCTAGAGCTGAAAGCCACAACGTGCAGGCTTCTTTCCAAAGGGCGAGTTGGGCCCCACAGCATCTTGCTTCCAGCTCTTTGGGAAGCTAAGAAACAACTCGCTCTGCACAGTGCTCTTACACCCTACCGGGAAGATCTCTTCCAAAGGCCTGTGAAATGCAGTTTCTTTGCAGGCTTGATCTGGCTGAAGTAGAACTTCTGCTCTGGGTGTGCTACATTGCTCTAGAGCTGAAAGGCACATGGTGCAGGCTTCTTTCCAAAGGGCGAGTTGGGCCCCACAGCATCTTGCTTCCATCTCTTTGGGAAGCTAAGAAACAACTCGCTCTGCACAGTGCTCTTACAGCCTAGTGGGAACATCTCTTCCAAAGGCCTGTGAAACGCAGTTTCTTTGCAGGCCTGATCTGGCTGAAGTAGAACTTCTGCTCTGGGTGTGCTACATTGCCCTAAAGCTGAAAGGCACAACGTGCAGGCTTCTGTCCAAAGGGCGAGTTGGGCTCAAAGCATCTTGCTTCCAGCTCTTTGGGAAGCTAAGAAACAACTCGCTCTGCACAGTGCTCTTACAGCCTACCGGGAGCATCTCTTCCAAAGGCCTGTGAAACGCAGTTTCTTTGCAGGCCTGATCTGGCTGAAGTACAACTTCTGCTCTGGGTGTGCTACATTGCCCTAGAGCTGAAAGGCACAACGTGCAGGCTTCTTTCCAAAGGGCGAGTTGGGCCCCACAGCATCTTGCTTCCAGCTCTTTGGGAAGCTAAGAAACAACTCGCTCTGCACAGTGCTCTTACAGCCTACCGGGAACATATCTTCCAAAGGCCGGTGAAACGCAGTTTCTTTGCAGGCCTGATCTGGCTGAAGTAGAACTTCTGCTCTGGTTGTGCTACATTGCCCTGGAGCTGAAAGGCACAACGTGCAGGCTTCTTTCCAAAGGGCGAGTTGGGCCCCACAGCATCATGCTTCCAGCTCTTTGGGAAGCTAAGAAACAACTCGCTCTGCACAGTGCTCTTACAGCCTACCGTAACATCTCTTACAATGGCCTGTGAAACGCAGTTTCTTTGCAATGCTGATCTGGCTGAAGTAGAACTTCTGCTCTGGATGTGCTACATTGCCCTAGAGCTGAAAGGCACAACGTGCAGGCTTCTTTCCCAAGGGCGTGTTGGGCCCCAGAGCATCTTGCTTGCAGCTCTTTGGGAAGCTAAGAAACAACTCGCTCTGCACAGTGCTCTTACACCCAACGGAAACATCTCTTCCAAAGGCCTGTGAAACGCAGTTTCTTTGCAGGCTTGATCTGGCTGAAGTAGAACTTCTGCTCTGGGTGTGCTACATTGCCCTAGAGCTGAAAGGCACAACGTGCAGGCTTCTTTCCAAAGGGCGAGTTGGGCCCAAAGCATCTTGCTTCCAGCTCTTTGGGAAGCTAAGAAACAACTCGCTCTGCACAGTGCTCTTACAGCCTACCGGGAGCATCTCTTCCAAAGGCCTGTGAAACGCAGTTTCTTCGCAGGCCTGATCTGGCTGAAGTACAACTTCTGCTCTGGGTGTGCTACATTGCCCTAGAGCTGAAAGCCACAACGTGCAGGCTTCTTTCCAAAGGGCGAGTTGGGCCCCACAGCATCTTGCTTCCAGCTCTTTGGGAAGCTAAGAAACAACTCGCTCTGCACAGTGCTCTTACAGCCTACCGGGAGCATCTCGTCCAAAGGCCTGTGAAACGCAGTTTCTTTGCAGGCCTGATCTTGCTGAAATAGAACTTTTACTCTGGGTGTGCTACTTTTCCCTAGAGCTGAAAGGCACAACGTGCAGGCTTCTGTCCAAAGGGCGAGTTGGGCGCAAAGCATCTTGCTTCCAGCTCTTTGAGAATCTAAGATACAACTCGCTCTGCACAGTGGTCTTAAAGCCTACCGGGAGCATCTCTCCCAAAGGCCTGTGAGACGCAGTTTCTTCGCAGGCCTGATCTGGCTGAAGTAGAACTTCTGCTCTGGGTGTGCTACATTGCCCTAGAGCTGAAAGGCACAACGTGCAGGCTTCCTTCCAAAGGGCGAGTTGTGCCCCACAGCATCTTGCTTCCAGCTCTTTGGGAAGCTAAGAAACAACTCGCTCTGCACAGTGCTCTTACAGCCTACGGGGAACATCTCTTCCAAAGCCCTGTGAAACGCAGTTTCTTTGCAGGCCTGATCTGTCTGAAGTAGAACTTCTGCTCTGGGTGTGCTACATTGCCCTAGAGCTGAAAGGCACAACGTGCAGGCTTCTTTCCCAAGGGCGAGTTGGGCCCCACAGCATCTTGCTTCCAGCTCTTTGGGAAGCTAAGAAACAACTCGCTCTGCACAGTGCTCTTACAGCCTACCGGGAACATCTCTTCCAAAGGCCTGTGAAACGCAGTTTCTTTGCAGGCCTGATCTGGCTGAAGTAGAACTGCTGCTTTGTTTGTGCTACATTGCCCTAGAGCTGAAAGACACAACGTGCAGGCTTCTTTCCCAAGGGCGAGTTGGGCCCCACAGCATCTTGCTTCCAGCTCTTTGGGAAGCTAAGAAACAACTCGCTCTGCACAGTGCTCTTACAGCCTACCGGGAGCATTTCTTCCAAAGGCCTGTGAAACGCAGTTTCTTTGAAGGCCTGATCTGGCTGAAGTACAACTTCTGCTCTGGGTGTGCTTCATTGCCCTAGAGCTGAAAGGCACAACGTGCAGGCTTCTTTCCAAAGGGCGAGTTGGGTCCCACAGCATCTTGCTTCCAGCTCTTTGGGAAACTATGAAACAACTCGCTCTGCATAGTGCTCTTACAGCCTACCGGGAACATCTCTTCCAAAGGCCTGTGAAACGCAGTTACTTTGCAGGCTTGATCTGGCTGAAGTAGAACTTCTGCTCTGGGTGTGCTACTGCCCTAGAGCTGAAAGGCACAACGTGCAGGCTTCTTTCCAAAGGGCGAGTTGGGCCCAAAGCATCTTGCTTCCAGCTTTTTGGGAAGCTAAGAAACAACTCTCTCTGCACAGTGCTCTTACAGCCTACCGGGAGCATCTCTTCCAAAGGCCTGTGAAACGCAGTTTCTTCGCAGGCCTGATCTGGCTGAAGTACAACTTCTGCTCTGGGTGTGCTACATTGCCCTAGAGCTGAAAGCCACAACGTGCAGGCTTCTTTCCAAAGGGCGAGTTGGGCCCCACAGCATCTTGCTTCCAGCTCTTTGGGAAGCTAAGAAACAACTCGCTCTGCACAGTGCTCTTACACCCTACCGGGAAGATCTCTTCCAAAGGCCTGTGAAATGCAGTTTCTTTGCAGGCTTGATCTGGCTGAAGTAGAACTTCTGCTCTGGGTGTGCTACATTGCTCTAGAGCTGAAAGGCACATGGTGCAGGCTTCTTTCCAAAGGGCGAGTTGGGCCCCACAGCATCTTGCTTCCATCTCTTTGGGAAGCTAAGAAACAACTCGCTCTGCACAGTGCTCTTACAGCCTAGTGGGAACATCTCTTCCAAAGGCCTGTGAAACGCAGTTTCTTTGCAGGCCTGATCTGGCTGAAGTAGAACTTCTGCTCTGGGTGTGCTACATTGCCCTAAAGCTGAAAGGCACAACGTGCAGGCTTCTGTCCAAAGGGCGAGTTGGGCTCAAAGCATCTTGCTTCCATCTCTTTGGGAAGCTAAGAAACAACTCGCTCTGCACAGTGCTCTTACAGCCTAGTGGGAACATCTCTTCCAAAGGCCTGTGAAACGCAGTTTCTTTGCAGGCCTGATCTGGCTGAAGTAGATCTTCTGCTCTGGGTGTGCTACATTGCCCTAAAGCTGAAAGGCACAACGTGCAGGCTTCTGTCCAAAGGGCGAGTTGGGCTCAAAGCATCTTGCTTCCAGCTCTTTGGGAAGCTAAGAAACAACTCGCTCTGCACAGTGCTCTTACAGCCTACCGTAACATCTCTTACAATGGCCTGTGAAACGCAGTTTCTTTGCAATGCTGATCTGGCTGAAGTAGAACTTCTGCTCTGGATGTGCTACATTGCCCTAGAGCTGAAAGGCACAACGTGCAGGCTTCTTTCCCAAGGGCGTGTTGGGCCCCAGAGCATCTTGCTTGCAGCTCTTTGGGAAGCTAAGAAACAACTCGCTCTGCACAGTGCTCTTACAGCCTACCGGGAACATCTCTTCCAAAGGCCTGTGAAACGCAGTTTCTTTGCAGGCCTCATCTGGCTGAAGTAGAACTTCTGCTTTGTTTGTGCTACATTGCCCTAGAGCTGAAAGACACAACGTGCAGGCTTCTTTCCCAAGGGCGAGTTGGGCCCCACAGCATCATGCTTCCAGCTCTTTGGGAAGCTAAGAAACAACTCGCTCAGCACAGTGCTCTTACAGCCTTCCGGGAACATCTCTTACAAAGGCCTGTGAAACGCAGTTTCTTTGAAGGCCTGATCTGGCTGAAGTACAACTTCTGCTCTGGGTGTGCTACATTGCCCTAGAGCTGAAAGGCACAACGTGCAGGCTTCTTTCCAAAGGGCGAGTTGGGTCCCACAGCATCTTGCTTCCAGCTCTTTGGGAAACTAAGAAACAACTCGCTCTGCATAGTGCTCTTACAGCCTACCGGGAACATCTCTTCCAAAGGCCTGTGAAACGCAGTTACTTTGCAGGCTTGATCTGGCTGAAGTAGAACTTCTGCTCTGGGTGTGCTACTGCCCTAGAGCTGAAAGGCACAACGTGCAGGCTTCTTTCCAAAGGGCGAGTTGGGCCCAAAGCATCTTGCTTCCAGCTTTTTGGGAAGCTAAGAAACAACTCTCTCTGCACAGTGCTCTTACAGCCTACCGGGAGCATCTCTTCCAAAGGCCTGTGAAACGCAGTTTCTTCGCAGGCCTGATCTGGCTGAAGTACAACTTCTGCTCTGGGTGTGCTACATTGCCCTAGAGCTGAAAGCCACAACGTGCAGGCTTCTTTCCAAAGGGCGAGTTGGGCCCCACAGCATCTTGCTTCCAGCTCTTTGGGAAGCTAAGAAACAACTCGCTCTGCACAGTGCTCTTACAGCCTACCGGGAACATCTCTTCCAAAGGCCTGTGAAACGCAGTTTCTTTGCAGGCTTGATCTGGCTGAAGTAGAACTTCTGCTCTGGGTGTGCTACATTGCCCTAGAGCTGAAAGGCACAACGTGCAGGCTTCTGTCCAAAGGGCGAGTTGGGCCCAAAGCATCTTGCTTCCAGCTCTTTGGGAAGCTAAGAAACAACTCGCTCTGCACAGTGCTCTTACAGCCTACCGGGAGCATCTCTTCCAAAGGCCTGTGAAACGCAGTTTCTTCGCAGGCCTGATCTGGCTGAAGTACAACTTCTGCTCTGGGTGTGCTACATTGCCCTAGAGCTGAAAGCCACAACGTGCAGGCTTCTTTCCAAAGGGCGAGTTGGGCCCCACAGCATCTTGCTTCCAGCTCTTTGGGAAGCTAAGAAACAACTCGCTCTGCACAGTGCTCTTACAGCCTACCGGGAGCATCTCGTCCAAAGGCCTGTGAAACGCAGTTTCTTTGCAGGCCTGATCTGGCTGAAATAGAACTTTTACTCTGGGTGTGCTACTTTTCCCTAGAGCTGAAAGGCACAACGTGCAGGCTTCTGTCCAAAGGGCGAGTTGGGCGCAAAGCATCTTGCTTCCAGCTCTTTGAGAAGCTAAGAAACAACTCGCTCTGCACAGTGGTCTTACAGCCTACCGGGAGCATCTCTCCCAAAGGCCTGTGAGACGCAGTTTCTTCGCAGGCCTGATCTGGCTGAAGTAGAACTTCTGCTCTGGGTGTGATACATTGCCCTAGAGCTGAAAGGCACAACGTGCAGGCTTCCTTCCAAAGGGCGAGTTGTGCCCCACAGCATCTTGCTTCCAGCTCTTTGGGAAGCTAAGAAACAACTCGCTCTGCACAGTGCTCTTACAGCCTACAGGGAACATCTCTTCCAAAGCCCTGTGAAACGCAGTTTCTTTGCAGGCCTGATCTGTCTGAAGTAGAACTTCTGCTCTGGGTGTGCTACATTGCCCTAGAGCTGAAAGGCACAACGTGCAGGCTTCTTTCCCAAGGGCGAGTTGGGCCCCACAGCATCTTGCTTCCAGCTCTTTGGGAAGCTAAGAAACAACTCGCTCTGCACAGTGCTCTTACAGCCTACCGGGAACATCTCTTCCAAAGGCCTGTGAAACGCAGTTTCTTTGCAGGCCTGATCTGGCTGAAGTAGAACTGCTGCTTTGTTTGTGCTACATTGCCCTAGAGCTGAAAGACACAACGTGCAGGCTTCTTTCCCAAGGGCGAGTTGGGCCCCACAGCATCTTGCTTCCAGCTCTTTGGGAAGCTAAGAAACAACTCGCTCTGCACAGTGCTCTTACAGCCTACCGGGAGCATCTCTTCCAAAGGACTGTGAAACGCAGTTTCTTTGCAGGCCTGATCTGGCTGAAATAGAACTTTCGCTCTGGGTGTGCTACTTTTCCCTAGAGCTGAAAGGCACAACGTGAAGGCTTCTGTCCAAAGGGCGAGTTGGGCGCAAAGCATCTTGCTTCCAGCTCTTTGGGAAGCTAAGAAACAACTCGCTCTGCACAGTGCTCTTACAGCCTACCGGGAACATCTCTTCCAAAGGCCTGTGAAACGCAGTTTCTTTGCAGGCTTGATCTGGCTGAAGTAGAACTTCTGCTCTGGGTGTGCTACATTGCCCTAGAGCTGAAAGGCACAACGTGCAGGCTTCTGTCCAAAGGGCGAGTTGGGCCCAAAGCATCTTGCTTCCAGCTCTTTGGGAAGCTAAGAAACAACTCGCTCTGCACAGTGCTCTTACAGCCTACCGGGAGCATCTCTTCCAAAGGCCTGTGAAACGCAGTTTCTTCGCAGGCCTGATCTGGCTGAAGTAGGACTTCTGCTCTGGGTGTGCTACATTGCCCTAGAGCTGAAAGCCACAACGTGCAGGCTTCTTTCCAAAGGGCGAGTTGGGCCCCACAGGATCTTGCTTCCAGCTCTTTGGGAAGCTAAGAAACAACTCGCTCTGCACAGTGCTCTTACAGCCTACCGGGAGCATCTCGTCCAAAGGCCTGTGAAACGCAGTTTCTTTGCAGGCCTGATCTGGCTGAAATAGAACTTTTGCTCTGGGTGTGCTACTTTTCCCTAGAGCTGAAAGGCACAACGTGCAGGCTTCTGTCCAAAGGGCGAGTTGGGCGCAAAGCATCTTGCTTCCAGCTCTTTGAGAAGCTAAGAAACAACTCGCTCTGAACAGTGGTCTTACAGCCTACCAGGAGCATCTCTTCCAAAGGCCTTTGAAACGCAGTTTCTTCGCAGGCCTGATCTGGCGGAAGTACAACTTCTGCTCTGGGTGTGCTACATTGCCCTAGAGCTGAAAGGCACAATATGCAGGCTTCTTCACAAAGGGCGAGTTGGGCCCCACAGCATCTTGCTTCCAGCTCTTTGGGAAGCTAAGAAACAACTCGCTCTGCACAGTGCTCTTACAGCCTACCGGGAACATCTCTTCCAAAGGCCTGTGAAACGCAGTTTCTCTGCAGACCTGATCTGGCTGAAGTGGTACTTCTGCTCTGGGTGTGCTACATTGCCCTAGAGCTGAAAGGCACAACGTGCAGGCTTCTTTCCAAAGGGCGATTTGGGCCCCAAAGCATCTTGCTTCCAGCTCTTTGGGAAGCTAAGAAACAACTCGCTCTGCACAGTGCTCTTACAGCCTACCGGGAACATCTCTTCCAAAGGCCTGTGAAACGCAGTTTCTTTGCATGCCTGATCTGGCTGAAGTAGAATTTCTGCTCTGGGTGTGCTACATTGCCCTAGAGCTGACAGGCACAACGTGCAGGCTTCCTTCCAAAGGGCGAGTTGGGCCCCACAGCATCTTGCTTCCAGCTCTTTGGGAAGCTAAGAAACAACTCGCTCTGCACACTGCTCTTACAGCCTACCGGGAACATCTCTTCCAAAGGCCTCTGAAACGCAGTTTCTTTGCAGGCCTGATCTGGCTGAAGTAGAACTTCTGCTCTGGGTGTGCTACATTGCCCTAGAGCTGAAAGGGACAACGTGCAGGCTTCTTTCCAAAGGGCGAGTTGGGCACCACAGCATCTTGCTTCCAGCTCTTTGGGAAGCTAAGAGACAACTCGCTCTGCACAGTGCTCTTACAGCCGACCGGGAACATCTCTTCCAAAGGCCTGTGAAACGCAGTTTCTTTGCAGGCCTGATCTGGCTGAAGTACAACTTCTGCTCTGGGTGTGCTACATTGCCCTAGAGCTGAAAGGCACAACGTGCTGGCTTCTTTCCAAAGGGCGAGTTGGGCACCACAGCATCTTGCTTCCAGCTCTTTGGGAAGCTAAGAAACAACTCGCTCTGCACAGTGCTCTTACAGCCTACCGGGAACATCTCTTCCAAAGGCCTGTGAAACGCAGTTTCTTTGCAGGCTTGATCTGGCTGAAGTAGAACTTCTGCTCTGCGTGTGCTACATTGCCCTAGAGCTGAAAGGCACAACGTGCAGGCTTCTGTCCAAAGGTAGAGTTGGGCCCAAAGCATCTTGCTTCCAGCTCTTTGGGAATCTAAGAAACAACTCGCTCTGCACAGTGCTCTTACTGCCTACCGGGAACATCTCTTCCTAAGGCCTGTGAAACGCAGTTTCTTTGCAGGCCTGATCTGGCTGAAGTAGGACTTCTGCTCTGGGTGTGCTACATTGCCCTAGAGCTGAAAGGCACAACGTGCAGGCTTCTTTCCCAAGGGCGAGTTGGGCCCCACAGCATCTTGCTTCCAGCTCTCTGGGAAGCTAAGAAACAACTCGCCTGCACAGTGCTCTTACAGCCTACCGGGAACATCTCTTCCAAAGGCCTGTGAAACGCAGTTTCTTCGCTGGCCTGATCTGGCTGAAGTACAATTTCTGCTCTGGGTGTGCTACATTGCCCTAGAGCTGAAAGGCACAACGTGCAGGCTTCCTTCCAAAGGGCGAGTTGGGCCCCACAGCATCTTGCTTCCAGCTCTTTGGGAAGCTAATAAACATCTCGCTCTGCTCAGTGCTCTTACAGCCTACCGGGAACATCTCTTCCAAAGGCCTGTGAAACGCAGTTTCTTTGCAGGCCTGATCTGGCTGAAGTAGAACTTCTGCTCTGGGTGTGCTACATTGCCCTAGAGCTGAAAGGCACAACGTGCAGGCTTATTTCCCAAGGGCGAGTTGGGCCCCACAGCATCTTGCTTCCAGCTCTTTGGGAAGCTAAGAAACAACTCGCTCTGCACAGTGCTCTTACAGCCTACCGGGAGCATCTCTTCCAAGGCCTGTGAAACGCAGTTTCTTTGCAGGCCTGATCTGGCTGAAGTAGAACTTCTGCTCTGTTTGTTCTACATTGCCCTAGAGCTGAAAGACACAACGTGCAGGCATCTTTCCCAAGGGCGAGTTGGGCCCCACAGCATCTTGCTTCCAGCTCTTTGGGAACTAAGAAACAACTAGCTCTGCACAAGCTTTTACAGCCTACCGGGAACATCTCTTCCAAAGGCCTGTGTAACGCAGTTTCTTTGCAGGCCTGATGTGGCTGAAGTAGAACTTCTGCTCTGGGTGTGCTACATTGCCCTAGATCTGAAAGGCACAACATGCAGGCTTCTTTCCAAAAGGCGAGTTGGGCCCAAAGCATCTTGCTTCCAGCTCTTTGGGAAGCTAAGACACAACTCTCTGGGCAGAGTGCTCTTACAGCCTACCGGGAACGTCTCTTCCAAAGGCCTGTGAAACGCAGTTTCTTTGCAGGCCTGATCTGGCTGAAGTAGAACTTCTGCTCAGGGTGTGCTACGTTGCCCCAGAGCTGAAAGGCACATCGTGCAGGCTTCTTTACAAAGGGCGAGTTGGGCCCCACAGCATCTTGCTTCCAGCTCTTTAGGAAGCTAAGAAACAACTCGCTCTGCACGGTGCTCTTACCGCCTAGTGGGAACATCTCTTACAAAGGCCTGTGAAACGCAGTTTCTTTGCAGGCCTGATATGGCTGAAGTACAACTTCTGCTCTAGGTGTCCTACAGTGCCCTAGATCTGAAAGGCACAACGTGCAGGCCTCTTAAAAATTGGGGAGTTGGGCCCCACAGCATCTTGCTTCCAGCTCTTTGGCAAGCTAAGAAACAACTCGCTCTGCACCGTTCTCTTACAGCCTACCGGGAACATCTCTTCCAAATGCGTGTGAAACGCTGTTTCTTCGCAGGCCTGATCTGGCTGAAGTACAACTTCTGCTCTGGGTGTGCTACATTGCCCTAGAGCTGAAAGCCACAACGTGCAGGCTTCTTTCCAAAGGGCGAGTTGGGCGCAAAGCATCTTGCTTCCAGCTCTTTGAGAAGCTAAGAAACAACTCGCTCTGCACAGTGCTCTTACAGCCTACCGGGAGCATCTCTTCCAAAGGCCTGTGAGACGCAGTTTCTTCGCAGGCCTGATCTGGCTGAATGCATCTTCTGCTCTGGGTGTGCTACATTGCCCTAGAGCTGAAAGGCACAACGTGCAGGCTTCTTTCCAAAGGGCGAGTTGGGCCCCACAGCATCTTGCTTCCAGCTCTTTGGGAAGCTAAGAAACAACTCGCTCAGCACAGTGCCCTTACAGCCTTCCGGGAACATCTCTTTCAAAGGCCTGTGAAACGCAGTTTCTTTGAAGGCCTGATCTGGCTGAAGTACAACTTCTGCTCTGGGTGTGCTACATTGCCCTAGAGCTGAAAGGCACAACGTGCAGGCTTCTTTCCAAAGGGCGAGTTGGGTCCCACAGCATCTTGCTTCCAGCTCTTTGGGAAGCTAAGAAACAACTCGCTCTGCACAGTGCTCTTACAGCCTACCGGGAACATCTCTTCCAAAGGCCTGTGAAACGCAGTTACTTTGCAGGCTTGATCTGGCTGAAGTAGAACTTCTGCTCTAGGTGTGCTACATTGCCCTAGAGCTGAAAGGCACAACGTGCAGGCTTCTGTCCAATGGGCGAGTTGGGCCCAAAGCATCTTGCTTCCAGCTCTTTGGGAAGCTAAGAAACAACTCGCTCTGCACAGTGCTCTTACAGCCTACCGGGAGCATCTCTTCCAAAGACCTGTGAAACGCAGTTTCTTCCCAGGCCTGATCTGGCTGAAGTAGGACTTCTGCTCTGGGTGTGCTACATTGCCCTAGAGCTGAAAGCCACAACGTGCAGGCTTCTTTCCAAAGGGCGAGTTGGGCCGCACAGCATCTTGCTTCCAGCTCTTTGGGAAGCTAAGAAACAACTCGCTCTGCACAGTGCTCTTACAGCCTACCAGGAGCATCTCTTCCAAAGACCTGTGAAACGCAGTTTCTTTGCAGGCCTGATCTGGCTGAAATAGAACTTTTGCTCTGGGTGTGCTACTTTTCCCTAGAGCTGAAAGGCACAACGTGCAGGCTGCTGTCCAAAGGGCGAGTTGGGCGCAAAGCATCTTGCTTCCAGCTCTTTGGGAAGCTAAGAAACAACTCGCTCTGCACAGTGCTCTTACAGCCTACCGGGAACATCTCTTCCAAAGGCCTGTGAAACGCAGTTTCTTTGCAGGCTTGATCTGGCTGAAGTAGAACTTCTGCTCTGGGTGTGCTACATTGCCCTAGAGCTGAAAGGCACAACGTGCAGGCTTCTGTCCAAAGGGCGAGTTGGGCCCAAAGCATCTTGCTTCCAGCTCTTTGGGAAGCTAAGAAACAACTCGCTCTGCACAGTGCTCTTACAGCCTACCGGGAGCATCTCTTCCAAAGGCCTGTGAAACGCAGTTTCTTCGCAGGCCTGATCTGGCTGAAGTACAACTTCTGCTCTGGGTGTGCTGCATTGCCCTAGAGCTGAAAGCCGCAACGTGCAGGCTTCTTTCCAAAGGGCGAGTTGGGCCCCAAAGCATCTTGCTTCCAGCTCTTTGGGAAGCTAAGAAACAACTCGCTCTGCACAGTGCTCTTACAGCCTACCGGGAGCATCTCGTCCAAAGGCCTGTGAAACGCAGTTTCTTTGCAGGCCTGATCTGGCTGAAATAGAACGTTTGCTCTGGGTGTGCTACTTTTCCCTAGAGCTGAAAGGCACAACGTGCAGGCTTCTGTCCAAAGGGCGAGTTGGGCCCAAAGCATCTTGCTTCCAGCTTTTTGGGAAGCTAAGAAACAACTCTCTCTGCACAGTGCTCTTACAGCCTACTGGGAGCATCTCTTCCAAAGGCCTGTGAAACGCAGTTTCTTCGCAGGCCTGATCTGGCTGAAGTACAACTTCTGCTCTGGGTGTGCTACATTGCCCTAGAGCTGAAAGGCACAACGTGCAGGCTTCTTTCCAAAGGGCGAGTTGGGCCCCACAGCATCTTGCTTCCAGCTCTTTGGGAAGCTAAGAAACAACTCGCTCTGCACAGTGCTCTTACAGCCTTCCGGGAACATCTCTTACAAAGGCCTGTGAAACGCAGTTTCTTTGAAGGCCTGATCTGGCTGAAGTACAACTTCTGCTCTGGGTGTGCTACATTGCCCTAGAGCTGAAAGGCACAACGTGCAGGCTTCTTTCCAAAGGGCGAGTTGGGTCCCACAGCATCTTGCTTCCAGCTCTTTGGGAAGCTAAGAAACAACTCGCTCTGCACAGTGCTCTTACAGCCTACCGGGAACATCTCTTCCAAAGGCCTGTGAAACGCAGTTACTTTGCAGGCTTGATCTGGCTGAAGTAGAACTTCTGCTCTGGGTGTGCTACATTGCCCTAGAGCTGAAAGGCACAACGTGCAGGCTTCTGTCCAATGGGCGAGTTGGGCCCAAAGCATCTTGCTTCCAGCTCTTTGGGAAGCTAAGTAACAACTCGCTCTGCACAGTGCTCTTACAGCCTACTGGGAGCATCTCTTCCAAAGGCCTGTGAAACGCAGTTTCTTTGCAGGCCTGATATGGCTGAAGTACAACTTCTGCTCTAGGTGTGCTACAGTGCCCTAGAGCTGAAAGGCACAACGTGCAGGCCTCTTAAAAATTGGGGAGTTGGGCCCCACAGCATCTTGCTTCCAGCTCTTTGGGAAGCTAAGAAACAACTCGCTCTGCACAGTGCTCTTACAGCCTACCGGGAACATCTCTTCCAAAGGCGTGTGAAATGCAGTTCTTTGCAGGCCTGATCTGGCTGAAGTACAACTTCTGCTCTGGGTGTGCTACATTGCCCTAGAGCTGAAAGCCACAACGTGCAGGCTTCTTTCCAAAGGGCGAGTTGGGCGCAAAGCATCTTGCTTCCAGCTCTTTGAGAAGCTAAGAAACAACTCGCTCTGCACAGTGCTCTTACAGCCTACTGGGAGCATCTCTTCCAAAGGCCTGTGAGACGCAGTTTCTTCGCAGGCCTCATCTGGCTGAATGCAACTTCTGCTCTGGGTGTGCTACATTGCCCTAGAGCTGAAAGGCACAATGTGCAGGCTTCTTCACAAAGGGCGAGTTGGGCCCCACAGCATCTTGCTTCCAGCTCTTTGGGAAGCTAAGAAACAACTCGCTCTGCACAGTGCTCTTACAGCCTACCGGGAACATCTCTTCCAAAGGCCTGTGAAACGCAGTTTCTTTGCAGGCCTGATCTGGCTGAAGTAGAATTTCTGCTCTGGGTGTGCTACATTGCCATAGAGCTGAAAGGCACAACGTGCAGCCTTCTTTCCAAAGGGCGAGTTGGGCCCCACAGCATCTTGCTTCCAGCTCTTTGGGAAGCTAATAAACATCTCGCTCTGCTCAGTGCTCTTACAGCCTACCGGGAACATCTCTTCCAAAGGCCTGTGAAACGCAGTTTCTTTGCAGGCCTGATCTGGCTGAAGTAGAACTTCTGCTCTGGGTGTGCTACATTGCCCTAGAGCTGAAAGGCACAACGTGCAGGCTTCTTTCCAAAGGGCGAGTTGGGCCCGACAGCATCTTGCTTCCAGCTCTTTGGGAAGCTAAGAAACAACTCGCTCTGCACAGTGCTCTTACAGCCTACCGGGAACATGTCTTCCAAAGGACTGTGAAACGCAGTTTCTTTGCAGGCCTGATCTGGCTGAAGTAGAACTTCTGCTCTGGGTGTGCTACATTGCCCTAGAGCTGAAAGGCACAACGTGCAGGCTTCTTTCCAAAGGGCGAGTTGGGCCCCACAGCATCTTGCTTCCAGCTCTTTGGGAAGCTAAGAAACAACTCGCTCAGCACAGTGCCCTTACAGCCTTCCGGGAACATCTCTTTCAAAGGCCTGTGAAACGCAGTTTCTTTGAAGGCCTGATCTGGCTGAAGTACAACTTCTGCTCTGGGTGTGCTACATTGCCCTAGAGCTGAAAGGCACAACGTGCAGGCTTCTTTCCAAAGGGCGAGTTGGGTCCCACAGCATCTTGCTTCCAGCTCTTTGGGAAGCTAAGAAACAACTCGCTCTGCACAGTGCTCTTACAGCCTACCGGGAACATCTCTTCCAAAGGCCTGAGAAACGCAGTTACTTTGCAGGCTTGATCTGGCTGAAGTAGAACTTCTGCTCTAGGTGTGCTACATTGCCCTAGAGCTGAAAGGCACAACGTGCAGTCTTCTGTCCAATGGGCGAGTTGGGCCCAAAGCATCTTGCTTCCAGCTCTTTGGGAAGCTAAGAAACAACTCGCTCTGCACAGTGCTCTTACAGCCTACCGGGAGCATCTCTTCCAAAGGCCTGTGAAACGCAGTTTCTTCCCAGGCCTGATCTGGCTGAAGTACAACTTCTGCTCTGGGTGTGCTACATTGCCCTAGAGCTGAAAGCCACAACGTGCCGGCTTCTTTCCAAAGGGCGAGTTGGGCCGCACAGCATCTTGCTTCCAGCTCTTTGGGAAGCTAAGAAACAACTCGCTGTACACAGTGCTCTTACAGCCTACCAGGAGCATCTCTTCCAAAGACCTGTGAAACGCAGTTTCTTTGCAGGCCTGATCTGGCTGAAATAGAACTTTTGCTCTGGGTGTGCTACTTTCCCCTAGAGCTGAAAGGCACAACGTGCAGGCTGCTGTCCAAAGGGCGAGTTGGGCGCAAAGCATCTTGCTTCCAGCTCTTTGGGAAGCTAAGAAACAACTCGCTCTGCACAGTGCTCTTACAGCCTACCGGGAACATCTCTTCCAAAGGCCTGTGAAACGCAGTTACTTTGCAGGCTTGATCTGGCTGAAGTAGAACTTCTGCTCTGGGTGTGCTACTGCCCTAGAGCTGAAAGGCACAACGTGCAGGCTTCTTTCCAAAGGGCGAGTTGGGCCCAAAGCATCTTGCTTCCAGCTTTTTGGGAAGCTAAGAAACAACTCTCTCTGCACAGTGCTCTTACAGCCTACCGGGAGCATCTCTTCCAAAGGCCTGTGAAACGCAGTTTCTTCGCAGGCCTGATCTGGCTGAAGTACAACTTCTGCTCTGGGTGTGCTACATTGCCCTAGAGCTGAAAGCCACAACGTGCAGGCTTCTTTCCAAAGGGCGAGTTGGGCCCCACAGCATCTTGCTTCCAGCTCTTTGGGAAGCTAAGAAACAACTCGCTCTGCACAGTGCTCTTACACCCTACCGGGAAGATCTCTTCCAAAGGCCTGTGAAATGCAGTTTCTTTGCAGGCTTGATCTGGCTGAAGTAGAACTTCTGCTCTGGGTGTGCTACATTGCTCTAGAGCTGAAAGGCACATGGTGCAGGCTTCTTTCCAAAGGGCGAGTTGGGCCCCACAGCATCTTGCTTCCATCTCTTTGGGAAGCTAAGAAACAACTCGCTCTGCACAGTGCTCTTACAGCCTAGTGGGAACATCTCTTCCAAAGGCCTGTGAAACGCAGTTTCTTTGCAGGCCTGATCTGGCTGAAGTAGAACTTCTGCTCTGGGTGTGCTACATTGCCCTAAAGCTGAAAGGCACAACGTGCAGGCTTCTGTCCAAAGGGCGAGTTGGGCTCAAAGCATCTTGCTTCCAGCTCTTTGGGAAGCTAAGAAACAACTCGCTCTGCACAGTGCTCTTACAGCCTACCGTAACATCTCTTACAATGGCCTGTGAAACGCAGTTTCTTTGCAATGCTGATCTGGCTGAAGTAGAACTTCTGCTCTGGATGTGCTACATTGCCCTAGAGCTGAAAGGCACAACGTGCAGGCTTCTTTCCCAAGGGCGTGTTGGGCCCCAGAGCATCTTGCTTGCAGCTCTTTGGGAAGCTAAGAAACAACTCTCTCTGCACAGTGCTCTTACAGCCTACCGGGAGCATCTCTTCCAAAGGCCTGTGAAACGCAGTTTCTTCGCAGGCCTGATCTGGCTGAAGTACAACTTCTGCTCTGGGTGTGCTACATTGCCCTAGAGCTGAAAGCCACAACGTGCAGGCTTCTTTCCAAAGGGCGAGTTGGGCCCCACAGCATCTTGCTTCCAGCTCTTTGGGAAGCTAAGAAACAACTCGCTCTGCACAGTGCTCTTACAGCCTACCGGGAACATCTCTTCCAAAGGCCTGTGAAACGCAGTTTCTTTGCAGGCTTGATCTGGCTGAAGTAGAACTTCTGCTCTGGGTGTGCTACATTGCCCTAGAGCTGAAAGGCACAACGTGCAGGCTTCTGTCCAAAGGGCGAGTTGGGCGCAAAGCATCTTGCTTCCAGCTCTTTGAGAAGCTAATAAACAACTCGCTCTGCACAGTGGTCTTACAGCCTACCGGGAGCATCTCTCCCAAAGGCCTGTGAGACGCAGTTTCTTCGCAGGCCTGATCTGGCTGAAGTAGAACTTCTGCTCTGGGTGTGCTACATTGCCCTAGAGCTGAAAGGCACAACGTGCAGGCTTCCTTCCAAAGGGCGAGTTGTGCCCCACAGCATCTTGCTTCCAGCTCTTTGGGAAGCTAAGAAACAACTCGCTCTGCACAGTGCTCTTACAGCCTACAGGGAACATCTCTTCCAAAGCCCTGTGAAACGCAGTTTCTTTGCAGGCCTGATCTGGCTGAAGTAGAACTTCTGCTCTGGGTGTGCTACATTGCCCTAGAGCTGAAAGGCACAACGTGCAGGCTTCTTTCCCAAGGGCGAGTTGGGCCCCACAGCATCTTGCTTCCAGCTCTTTGGGAAGCTAAGAAACAACTCGCTCTGCACAGTGCTCTTACAGCCTACCGGGAACATCTCTTCCAAAGGCCTGTGAAACGCAGTTTCTTTGCAGGCCTGATCTGGCTGAAGTAGAACTGCTGCTTTGTTTGTGCTACATTGCCCTAGAGCTGAAAGACACAACGTGCAGGCTTCTTTCCCAAGGGCGAGTTGGGCCCC
Source organism: Equus caballus (assembly GCF_041296265.1). NCBI lineage: Eukaryota > Metazoa > Chordata > Mammalia > Perissodactyla > Equidae > Equus > Equus caballus. Next base: position 28,062,951 of record NC_091687.1, read on the forward strand.
ACAGCATCTTGCTTCCAGCTCTTTGGGAAGCTAAGAAACAACTCGCTCTGCACAGTGCTCTTACAGCCTACCGGGAGCATTTCTTCCAAAGGCCTGTGAAACGCAGTTTCTTTGAAGGCCTGATCTGGCTGAAGTACAACTTCTGCTGTGGGTGTGCTACATTGCCCTAGAGCTGAAAGGCACAACGTGCAGGCTTCTTTCCAAAGGGCGAGTTGGGTCCCACAGCATCTTGCTTCCAGCTCTTTGGGAAACTAAGAAACAACTCGCTCTGCATAGTGCTCTTACAGCCTACCGGGAACATCTCTTCCAAAGGCCTGTGAAACGCAGTTACTTTGCAGGCTTGATCTGGCTGAAGTAGAACTTCTGCTCTGGGTGTGCTACTGCCCTAGAGCTGAAAGGCACAACGTGCAGGCTTCTGTCCAAAGGGCGAGTTGGGCTCAAAGCATCTTGCTTCCAGCTCTTTGGGAAGCTAAGAAACAACTCGCTCTGCACAGTGCTCTTACAGCCTACCGGGAGCATCTCTTCCAAAGGCCTGTGAAACGCAGTTTCTTTGCAGGCCTGATCTGGCTGAAGTACAACTTCTGCTCTGGGTGTGCTACATTGCCCTAGAGCTGAAAGGCACAACGTGCAGGCTTCTTTCCAAAGGGCGAGTTGGGCCCCACAGCATCTTGCTTCCAGCTCTTTGGGAAGCTAAGAAACAACTCGCTCTGCACAGTGCTCTTACAGCCTACCGGGAACATCTCTTCCAAAGGCCTGTGAAACGCAGTTTCTTTGCAGGACTGATCTGTCTGAAGTAGAACTTGTGCTCTGGGTGTGCTACATTGCCCTAGAGCTGAAAGGGACAACGTGCAGGCTTCTTTCCCAAGGGCGAGTTCGGCCCCACAGCATCTTGCTTCCAGCTCTTTGGGAAGCTAAGAAACAACTCGCTCTGCACAGTGCTCTTACAGCCTACCGGGAACATCTCTTCCAAAGGCCTGTGAAACGCAGTTTTTTTGCAGGCCTCATCTGGCTGAAGTAGAACTTCTGCTTTGTTTGTGCTACATTGCCCTAGAGCTGAAAGACACAACGTGCAGGCTTCTTTCCCAAGGGCGAGTTGGGCCCCACAGCATCATGCTTCCAGCTCTTTGGGAAGCTAAGAAACAACACGCTCAGCACAGTGCTCTTACAGCCTTCCGGGAACATCTCTTACAAAGGCCTGTGAAACGCAGATCCTTTGCAGTCCTGAACTGGCTGAAGTAGTACTTCTGCTCTGGGTGTGCTACATTGCCCTAGAGCTGGAAGGCACATCGTGCTGGCTTCTGTCCAAAGTGCGAGTTGGGCCCCACAGCATCTTGCTTCCAGCTCTTTGGAAAGCTAAGAAACAACTCGCTCTGCACAGTGCTCTTACAGCCTACCGGGAGCATCTCTTCCAAAGGACTGTGAAACGCAGTTTCTTCGCAGGCCTGATCTGGCTGAAGTAGGACTTCTGCTCTGGGTGTGCTACATTGCCCTAGAGCTGAAAGCCACAACGTGCAGGCTTCTTTCCAAAGGGCGAGTTGGGCCCCACAGCATCTTGCTTCCAGCTCTTTGGGAAGCTAAGAAACAACTCGCTCTGCACAGTGCTCTTACAGCCTACCGGGAGCATCTCGTCCAAAGGCCTGTGAAACGCAGTTTCTTTGCAGGCCTGATCTGGCTGAAATAGAACTTTTGCTCTGGGTGTGCTACTTTTCCCTAGAGCTGAAAGGCACAACGTGCAGGCTTCTGTCCAAAGGGCGAGTTGGGCGCAAAGCATCTTGCTTCCAGCTCTTTGAGAAGCTAAGAAACAACTCGCTCTGAACAGTGGTCTTACAGCCTACCAGGAGCATCTCTTCCAAAGGCCTTTGAGACGCAGTTTCTTCGCAGGCCTGATCTGGCGGAAGTACAACTTCTGCTCTGGGTGTGCTACATTGCCCTAGAGCTGAAAGGCACAATATGCAGGCTTCTTCACAAAGGGCGAGTTGGGCCCCACAGCATCTTCCTTCCAGCTCTTTGGGAAGCTAAGAAACAACTCGCTCTGCACAGTGCTCTTACAGCCTACCGGGAACATCTCTTCCAAAGGCCTGTGAAACGCAGTTTCTCTGCAGACCTGATCTGGCTGAAGTGGTACTTCTGCTCTGGGTGTGCTACATTGCCCTAGAGCTGAAAGGCACAACGTGCAGGCTTCTTTCCAAAGGGCGATTTGGGCCCCAAAGCATCTTGCTTCCAGCTCTTTGGGAAGCTAAGAAACAACTCGCTCTGCACAGTGCTCTTACAGCCTACCGGGAACATCTCTTCCAAAGGCCTGTGAAACGCAGTTTCTTTGCATGCCTGATCTGGCTGAAGTAGAATTTCTGCTCTGGGTGTGCTACATTGCCCTAGAGCTGACAGGCACAACGTGCAGGCTTCCTTCCAAAGGGCGAGTTGGGCCCCACAGCATCTTACTTCCAGCTCTTTGGGAAGCTAAGAAACAACTCGCTCTGCACAGTGCTCTTACAGCCTACCGGGAAAATCTCTTCCAAAGGCCTCTGAAACGCAGTTTCTTTGCAGGCCTGATCTGGCTGAAGTAGAACTTCTGCTCTGGGTGTGCTACATTGCCCTAGAGCTGAAAGGGACAACGTGCAGGCTTCTTTCCAAAGGGCGAGTTGGGCACCACAGCATCTTGCTTCCAGCTCTTTGGGAAGCTAAGAGACAACTCGCTCTGCACAGTGCTCTTACAGCCTACCGGGAACATCTCTTCCAAAGGCCTGTGAAACGCAGTTTCTTTGCAGGCCTGATCTGGCTGAAGTACAACTTCTGCTCTGGGTGTGCTACATTGCCCTAGAGCTGAAAGGCACAACGTGCTGGCTTCTTTCCAAAGGGCGAGTTGGGCACCACAGCATCTTGCTTCCAGCTCTTTGGGAAGCTAAGAAACAACTCGCTCTGCACAGTGCTCTTACAGCCTACCGGGAACATCTCTTCCAAAGGCCTGTGAAACGCAGTTTCTTTGCAGGCTTGATCTGGCTGAAGTAGAACTTCTGCTCTGCGTGTGCTACATTGCCCTAGAGCTGAAAGGCACAACGTGCAGGCTTCTGTCCAAAGGTAGAGTTGGGCCCAAAGCATCTTGCTTCCAGCTCTTTGGGAATCTAAGAAACAACTCGCTCTGCACAGTGCTCTTACTGCCTACCGGGAACATCTCTTCCAAAGGCCTGTGAAACGCAGTTTCTTTGCAGGCGTGATCTGGCTGAAGTAGAACTTCTGCTCTGGTTGTGCTACATTGCCCTGGAGCTGAAAGGCACAACGTGTAGGCCTCTTTCCTAAGGGCGAGTTGGGCCCCACAGCATCATGCTTCCGGCTCTTTGGGAAGCTAAGAAACAACTCGCTCTGCACAGTGCTCTTACAGCCTAACGTAACATCTCTTACAATGGCCTGTGAAACGCAGTTTCTTTGCAGGGCTGATCTGGCTGAAGTAGAACTTCTGCTCTGGATGTGCTACCTTGCCCTAGAGCTGAAAGGCACAACGTGCAGGCTTCTTTCCCAAGGGCGTGTTGGGCCCCAGAGCATCTTGCTTGCAGCTCTTTGGGAAGCTAAGAAACAACTCGCTCTGCACAGTGCTCTTACACCCTACCGGGAACATCTCTTCCAAAGGACTGTGAAACGCAGTTTCTTTGCAGTCCTGAACTGGCTGAAGTAGTACTTCTGCTCTGGGTGTGCTACATTGCCCTAGAGCTGGAAGGCACATCGAGCTGGCTTCTTTCCAAAGGGCGAGTTGGGCCCCACAGCATCTTGCTTCCAGCTCTTTGGGAAGCTAAGAAACAACTCGCTCTGCACAGTGCTCTTACAGCCTACCGGGAACATCTCTTCCAAAGGCCTCAGAAACGCAGTTTCTTTGCAGGCCTGATCTGGCTGAAGTAGAACTTCTGCTCTGGGTGTGCTACATTGCCCTAGAGCTGAAAGGGACAACGTGCAGGCTTCTTTCCAAAGGGCAAGTTGGGCACCACAGCATCTTGCTTCCAGCTCTTTGAGAAGCTAAGAAACAACTCGCTCTGCACAGTGCTCTTACAGCCTACCGGGAACATCTCTTCCAAAGGGCTGTGAAACGCAGTTTCTTTGCAGGCCTGATCTGGCTGAAGTACAACTTCTGCTCTGGGTGTGCTACATTGCCCTAGAGCTGAAAGGCACAACGTGCAGGCTTCTTTCCAAAGGGCGAGTTGGGCCCCACAGCATCTTGCTTCCAGCTCTTTGGGAAGCTAAGAAACTACTCGCTGTGCACAGTGCTCTTACAGCCTACCGGGAACATCTCTTCCAAAGGTCTGTGAAACGCAGTTTCTTTGCAGGCCTGATCTGGCTGAAGTAGAACTTCTGCTCTGGGTGTGCTACATTGCCCTAGAGCTGAAAGGCACAACGTGCAGGCTTCTTTCCAAAGGGCGAGTTGGGCCCGACAGCATCTTGCTTCCAGCTCTTTGGGAAGCTAAGAAACTACTCGCTCTGCACAGTGCTCTTACAGCCTACCGGGAACATCTCTTCCAAAGGCCTGTGAAACACAGTTTCTTTGCAGGCCTGATCTGGCTGAAGTACAACTTCTGCTCTGGGTGTGCTACATTCCCCTACAGCTGAAAGGCACAACGTGCAGGCTTCTTTCCCAAGGGCGACTTGGTCCCCACAGCATCTTGCTTCCAGCTCTTTGGGAAGCTAAGAAACAACTCGCTCTGCACAGTGCTCTTACAGCCTATGGTAAACATCTCTTCCAAAGGCCTGTGAAACGCAGTTTCTTTGCAGGCCTGATCTGGCTGAAGTAGAACTTCTGCTCTGTTTGTGCTACATTGCCCTAGAGCTGAAAGACACAACGTGCAGGCTTCTTTCCCAAGGGCGATTTTGGCCCCACAGCATCTTGCTTCCAGCTCTTTGGGAAGCTAAGAAACAACTAGCTCTGCACAGTGCTTTTACAGCCTACCGGGAACATTCTTCCAAAGGCCTGTGAAACGCAGTTTCTTTTCAGTCCTGAAATGGCTGAAGTAGTACTTCTGCTCTGTGTGTGCTACATTGCCCTAGAGCTGGAAGGCACATCGTGCTGGCTTCTTTCCAAAGGGCGAGTTGGGCCCCAAAGCATCTTGCTTCCAGCTCTTTGGGAAGCTAAGAAACAACTCGCTCTGCACAGTGCTCTTACAGCCTACCCGGAACATCTCTTCCAAAGGCTTGTGAAACGCAGTTACTTTGCAGGCCTGATCTGGCTGAAGTAGAACTTCTGCTCTGGGTGTGCTACATTGCCCAGAGCTGAAAGGCACAACGTGCAGGCTTCTTTCCAAAGGGCGAGTTGGGCCCCACAGCATCTTGCTTCCAACTCTTTGGGAAGCTAAGAGACAACTCACTCTGCACAGTGCTCTTACAGCCTAACGGGAACATCTCTTCCAATGGCCTGTGAAACGCAGGTTCTTTGCAGGCCTGATCTGGCTGAAGCAGAACTTCTGCTCTGGGTGTGCTACATTGCCCTAGAGCTGAAATGCACAACGTGCAGTTTTCTTTCCCAAGGGCGTGTTGGGCCCCACAGCATCTTGCTTCCAGCTCTTTGGCAAGCTAAGAAACAACTCGCTCTGAACAGTGCTCTTACAGCCTACCGGGAACATCTCTTCCAAAGGCCTGTGAAAGGCAGTTTCTTTCCAGGCCTGATCTGGCTGAAGTAGAACTTCTCCTCTGGGTGTGCTACATTGCCCTAGAGCTGAAAGGCACAACGTGCAGGCTTCTTTCCAAAGGGCGAGTTGGGCCCCACAGCATCTTGCTTCCAGCTCTTTGGGAAGCTAAGAAACAACTCGCTCTGCACAGTGCTCTTACAGCCTACCGGGAGCATCTCTTCCAAAGGCCTGTGAAACGCAGTTTCTTTGCAGGCCTGATGTGGCTGAAATAGAACTTTTGCTCTGGGTGTGCTACTTTTCCCTAGAGCTGAAAGGCACAACGTGCAGGCTCCTGTCCAAAGGGCGAGTTGGGCGCAAAGCATCTTGCTTCCAGCTCTTTGAGAAGCTAAGAAACAACTCGCTGTGCACAGTGCTCTTACAGCCTACCGGGAACATCTCTTCCAAAGGCCTGTGAAACGCAGTTTCTTTGCAGGCTTGATCTGGCTGAAGTAGAACTTCTGCTCTGGGTGTGCTACATTGCCCTAGAGCTGAAAGGCACAACGTGCAGGCTTCTATCCAAAGGGCGAGTTGGGCCCAAAGCATCTTGCTTCCAGCTCTTTGGGAATCTAAGAAACAACTCGCTCTGCACAGTGCTCTTACAGCCTACCGGGAACATCTCTTCCAAAGGCCTGTGAAACGCAGTTTCTTTGCAGGCCTGATCTGGCTGAAGTAGAACTTCTGCTCTGGTTGTGCTACATTGCCCTGGCGCTGAAAGGCACAACGTGCAGGCTTCTTTCCCAAGGGCGAGTTGGGCCCCACAGAACTATGCTTCCGGCTCTTTGGGAAGCTAAGAAACAACTCGCTCTGCACAGTGCTCTTACAGCCTACCGGGAACATGTCTTCCAAAGGCCTGTGAAACGCAGTTTCTTTGCAGGCCTGATCTGGCTGAAGTAGGACTTCTGCTCTGGGTGTGCTACTTTGCCCTAGAGCTGAAAGGCACAACGTGCAGGCTTCTTTCCAAAGGGCGAGTTGGGCCCCACAGCATCTTGCTTCCAGCTCTTTGGGAAGCTAAGAAACAACTCGCTCTGCACAGTGCTCTTACAGACTATCGTAAACATCTCTTCCAAAGGCCTGTGAAACGCAGTTTCTTTGCAGGCCTGATCTGGCTGAAGTAGAACTTCTATTCTGTTTGTGCTACATTGCCCTAGAGCTGAAAGACACAACGTGCAGGCTTCTTTCCCAAGGGCGAGTTGGGCCCCACAGCATCTTGATTCCAGCTCTTTGGGAAGCTAAGAAACAACTAGCTCTGCACAGTGCTTTTACAGCCTAGTGGGAACATCTCTTCCAAAGGCCTGTGAAACGCAGTTTCTTTTCAGTCCTGAAATGGCTGAAGTAGTACTTCTGCTCTGTGTGTGCTACATTGCCCTAGAGCTGGAAGGCACATCGTGCTGGCTTCTTTCCAAAGGGCGAGTTGGGCCGCACAGAATCTTGCTTCCAGCTCTTTGGGAAGCTAAGAAACAACTCGCTCTGCACAGTGCTCTTACAGCCTACCCGGAACATCTCTTCCAAAGGCTTGTGAAACGCAGTTTCTTTGCAGGCCTGATCTGGCTGAAGTAGAACTTCTGCTCTGGGTGTGCTACATTGCCCAGAGCTGAAAGGCACAACGTGCAGGCTTCTTTCCAAAGGGCGAGTTGGGCCCCACAGCATCTTGCTTCCAGCTCTTTGGGAAGCTAAGAAACAACTCGCTCTGCACAGTGCTCTTACAGCCTACCGGGAGCATCTCTTCCAAAGGCCTGTGAAACGCAGTTTCTTTGCAGGCCTGATCTGGCTGAAATAGAACTTTTGCTCTGGGTGTGCTACTTTTCCCTAGAGCTGAAAGGCACAACGTGGAGGCTGCTGTCCAAAGGGCGAGTTGGGCGCAAAGCATCTTGCTTCCAGCTCTTTGGGAAGCTAAGAAAAAACTCGCTCTGCACAGTGCTCTTACAGCCTACCGGGAACATCTCTTCCAAAGGCCTGTGAAACGCAGTTTCTTTGCAGGCTTGATCTGGCTGAAGTAGAACTTCTGCTCTGGGTGTGCTACATTGCCCTAGAGCTGAAAGGCACAACGTGCAGGCTTCTGTCCAAAGGGCGAGTTGGGCCCAAAGCATCTTGCTTCCAGCTCTTTGGGAAGCTAAGAAACAACTCGCTCTGCACAGTGCTCTTACAGCCTACCGGGAACATCTCTTCCAAAGGCCTGTGAAACGCAGTTTCTTCGCAGGCCTGATCTGGCTGAAGTACAACTTCTGCTCAGGGTGTGCTACATTGCCCTAGAGCTGAAAGCCGCAACTTGCAGGCTTCTTTCCAAAGGGCGAGTTAGGCCCCACAGCATCTTGCTTCCAGCTCTTTGGGAAGCTAAGAAACAACTCGCTCTGCACAGTGCTCTTACAGCCTACCGGGAGCATCTCGTCCAAAGGCCTGTGAAACGCAGTTTCTTTGCAGGCCTGATCTGGCTGAAATAGAACGTTTGCTCTGGGTGTGCTACTTTTCCCTAGAGCTGAAAGGCACAACGTGCAGGCTTCTGTCCAAAGGGCGAGTTGGGCGCAAAGCATCTTGCTTCCAGCTCTTTGAGAAGCTAAGAAACAACTCGCTCTGCACAGTGGTATAACAGCCTACCGGGAGCATCTCTTCCAAAGGCCTGTGAGACGCAGTTTCTTCGCAGGCCTGATCTGGCTGAAGTACAACTTCTGCTCTGGGTGTGCTACATTGCCCTAGAGCTGAAAGGCACAATGTGCAGGCTTCTTCACAAAGGGCGAGTTGGGCCCCACAGCATCTTGCTTCCAGCTCTTTGGGAAGCTAAGAAACAACTCGCTCTGCACAGTGCTCTTACAGCCTACTGGGAGCATCTCTTCCAAAGGCCTGTGAAACGCAGTTTCTTCGCAGGCCAGATCTGGCTGAAGTACAACTTCTGCTCTGGGTGTGCTACATTGCCCTAGAGCTGAAAGGCACAATGTGCAGGCTTCTTAACAAAGGGCGAGTTGGGCCCCACAGCATCTTGCTTCCAGCTCTTTGGGAAGCTAAGAAACAACTCGCTCTGCACAGTGCTCTTACAGCCTACCGGGAACATCTCTTCCAAAGGCCTGTGAAACGCAGTTTCTTTGCAGGCCTGATCTGGCTGAAGTAGAACTTCTGCTCTGGGTGTGCTACATTTCCCTAGAGCTGAAAGGCACAACGTGCAGTTTTCTTTCACAAGGGCGAGTTGGGCCCCACAGAATCTTGCTTCCAGCTCTTTGGCAAGCTAAGAAACAACTCGCTCTGAACAGTGCTCTTACAGCCTACCGGGAACATCTCTTACAAAGGCCTGTGAAATGCAGTTTCTTTGCAGACCTGATCTGGCTGAAGAACAACTTCTGCTCTTTGTGTGCTACATTGCCCTAGAGCTGAAAGGCACAACGTGCAGGCTTCTTTCCAAAGGGCGACTTGGGCCCCAAAGCATCTTCCTTCCAGCTCTTTGGGAAGCTAAGAAACAACTCGCACTGCACAGTGCTCTTACAGCCTACCGGGAACATCTCTTCCAAATGCCTGTGAAACGCATTTTATTTGCAGGCCTTATCTGGCTGAAGTACAACATCTGCTCTGGGTGTGGTACATTGCCCTGGAGCTGAAGGCACAACGTGCAGGCTTCTTTCCAAAGTGCGAGTTCGGCCCCAAAGCATCTTGCTTCCACCATTTTGGGAACCTCAGAAACAACTCGCTCTGCACAGTGCTCTTACAGCCTACCGGGAACATCTCTTCCAAAGTCCTGTGAAACGCAGTTTCTTTGCAGGCCTTATCTGGCTGAAGTACAACATCTGCTCTGGGTGTGGTACATTGCCCTAGAGCTGAAAGGCACAACGTGCAGGCTTCTTAAGAAAGGGCGAGTTGGGCCCCACAGCATCTTGCTTCCAGCTCTTTGGCAAGCTAGGAAACAACTCGCTCTGCAAAGTGCTCTTACAGCCTACCGGGAACATCTCTTCCAAAGGCCTGTGAAAGGCAGTTTCTTTGCAGGCCTGATCTGGCTGAAGCAGAACTTCTGCTCTGGGTGTGCTACATTGCCCTAGAGCTGAAAGGCACAACGTGCAGTCTTCTTTCCAAAGGGCGCGTTGGGCCTCACAGCATCTTGCTTCCAGCACTTTGGGAAGCTAAGAAACAACTCGCTGTGCACAGTGCTCTTACAGCCTACCGGGAACATCTCTTACAAAGGCCTGTGAAACGCAGTTTCTTTGCAGGCCTGATCTTGCTGGAGTGGAACTTTTGCTCTGGGTGTGCTACATTGCACTAGACCTGAAAGGCACAATGTGCAGGCTTCTTTCCAAAGGCCGAGTTGGGCCCCACAGCATCTTGCTTCCAGCTCTTTGGGAAGCTAAGAAACAACTCGCTCTGCACAGTGCTCTTACAGCCTACTGGGAACATCTCTTACAAAGGACTGTGAAATGCAGTTTCTTTGCAGACCTGATCTGGCTGAAGTACAACTTCTGCTCTTTGTGTGCTACATTGTCCTAGAGCTGGAAGGCACAACGTGCAGGCTTCTTTCCAAAGGGCGAGTTGGGCCCCACAGCTTCTGCCTTCCAGCTCTTTGGGAAGCTAAGAAACAACTCGCTCTGCACAGTGCTCTTACAGCCTACCGGGAACATCTCTTCCAAAGGCCTGTGAAACGCAGTTTCTTCGCAGGCCTGATCTGGCTGAAGTAGAACTTCTGCTCTGAGTGTGCTACATTGCCCTAGAGCTGAAAGGCACAACGTGCTGTCTCCTTTCAAAAGGGGGAGTTGGGACCCAAAGCATCTTGCTTCCAGCTCTTTGGGAGCTAAGAAACAACTCGCTCTGCACAGTGCTCTTACAGCCTACCGGGAAGATCTCTTACACAGGCCTGTGAAATGCAGTTTCTTTGCAGACCTGATCTGGCTGAAGAACAACTTCTGCTCTGGGTGTGCTACATTGCCCTAGAGCTGAAAGGCAAAACGTGCAGGCTTCTTTCCAAAGGGCGAATTGGGCCCCACAGCACCTTGCTTCCAGCTCTTTGGGAAGCTAAGAAACAACTCGCTCTGCACACTGCTCTTACAGCCTACCGGGAACATCTCTTACAAACGCCTGTGAAATGCAGTTTCTTTGCAGGCCTGATCTGGCTGAAGTAGAACTTCTGCTCTGGGTGTGCTACATTGCCCTAGAGCTGAAAGGCCCAACGTGCAGGCTTCTTTCCAAAGGGCGAGTTGGGCCCCACAGCACCTTGCTTCCAGCTCTTTGGGAAGCTAAGAAACAACTCGCTCTGCACAGTGCTCTTACAGCCTACCGGGAACATCTCTTCCAAAGGCCTGTGAAACGCAGTTTCTTTGCAGGCCTGATCTGGCTGAAGTAGAACTTCTGCTCTGGGTGTGCTACATTGCCCTAGAGCTGAAAGGCACAACGTGCAGGCTTCTTTCCAAAGGGCGAGTTGGGCCCGACAGCATCTTGCTTCCAGCTCTTTGGGAAGCTAAGAAACAACTCGCTCTGCACAGTGCTCTTACAGCCTACCGGGAACATGTCTTCCAAAGGCCTGTGAAACGCAGTTTCTTTGCAGGCCTGATCTGGCTGAAGTAGAACTTCTGCTCTGGGTGTGCTACATTGCCCTAGAGCTGAAAGGCACAACGTGCAGGCTTCTTTCCAAAGGGCGAGTTGGGCCCCACAGCATCTTGCTTCCAGCTCTTTGGGAAGCTAAGAAACAACTCGCTCAGCACAGTGCCCTTACAGCCTTCCGGGAACATCTCTTTCAAAGGCCTGTGAAATGCAGTTTCTTTGCAGGCCTGATCTGGCTGAAGTAGAACTTCTGCTCTGGTTGTGCTACATTGCCCTGGAGCTGAAAGGCACAACGTGCAGGCTTCTTTCCCAAGGTCGAGTTGGGCCCCACAGCATCATGCTTCCGGCTCTTTGGGAAGCTAAGAAACAACTCGCTTGCACAGTGCTCTTACAGCCTACCGTAACATCTCTTACAATGGCCTGTGAAACGCAGTTTCTTTGCAGGGCTGATCTGGCTGAATTGAACTTCTGCTCTGGATGTGCTACATTGCCCTAGAGCTGAAAGGCACAACGTGCAGGCTTCTTTCCCAAGGGCGTGTTGGGCCCCAGAGCATCTTGCTTGCAGCTCTTTGGGAAGCTAAGAAACAACTCGCTCTGCACAGTGCTCTTACACCCTACCGGGAACATCTCTTCCAAATGCCTGTGAAACGCAGTTTCTTTGCAGTCCTGAACTGGCTGAAGTAGTACTTCTGCTCTGGGTGTGCTACATTGCCCTAGAGCTGGAAGGCACATCGAGCTGGCTTCTTTCCAAAGGGCGAGTTGGGCCCCACAGCATCTTGCTTCCAGCTCTTTGGGAAGCTAAGAAACAACTCGCTCTGCACAGTGCTCTTACAGCCTACCGGGAACATCTCTTCCAAAGGCCTCAGAAACGCAGTTTCTTTGCAGGCCTGATCTGGCTGAAGTAGAACTTCTGCTCTGGGTGTGCTACATTGCCCTAGAGCTGAAAGGGACAACGTGCAGGCTTCTATCCAAAGGGCTAGTTGGGCACCACAGCATCTTGCTTCCAGCTCTTTGAGAAGCTAAGAAACAACTCGCTCTGCACAGTGCTCTTACAGCCTACCGGGAACATCTCTTCCAAAGGCCTGTGAAACGCAGTTTCTTTGCAGGCCTGATCTGGCTGAAGTACAACTTCTGCTCTGGGTGTGCTACATTGCCCTAGAGCTGAAAGGCACAACGTGCAGGCTTCTTTCCAAAGGGCGAGTTGGGCCCCACAGCATCTTGCTTCCAGCTCTTTGGGAAGCTAAGAAACTACTCGCTGTGCACAGTGCTCTTACAGCCTACCGGGAACATCTCTTCCAAAGGTCTGTGAAACGCAGTTTCTTTGCAGGCCTGATCTGGCTGAAGTAGAACTTCTGCTCTGGGTGTGCTACATTGCCCTAGAGCTGAAAGGCACAACGTGCAGGCTTCTTTCCAAAGGGCGAGTTGGGCCCCACAGCATCTTGCTTCCAGCTCTTTGGGAAGCTAAGAAACTACTCGCTCTGCACAGTGCTCTTACAGCCTACCGGGAACATCTCTTCCAAAGGCCTGTGAAACGCAGTTTCTTTGCAGGCCTGATCTGGCTGAAGTAGGACTTCTGCTCTGGGTGTGCTACTTTGCCCTAGAGCTGAAAGGCACAACGTGCAGGCTTCTTTCCAAAGGGCGAGGTGGGCCCCACAGCATCTTGCTTCCAGCTCTTTGGGAAGCTAAGAAACAACTCGCTCTGCACAGTGCTCTTACAGCCTATCGTAAACATCTCTTCCAAAGGCCTGTGAAACGCAGTTTCTTTGCAGGCCTGATCTGGCTGAAGTAGAACTTCTGCTCTGTTTGTGCTACATTGCCCTAGAGCTGAAAGACACAACGTGCAGGCTTCTTTCCCAAGGGCGAGTTGGGCCCCACAGCATCTTGATTCCAGCTCTTTGGGAAGCTAAGAAACAACTAGCTCTGCACAGTGCTTTTACAGCCTAGTGGGAACATCTCTTCCAAAGGCCTGTGAAACGCAGTTTCTTTTCAGTCCTGAAATGGCTGAAGTAGTACTTCTGCTCTGTGTGTGCTACATTGCCCTAGAGCTGGAAGGCACATCGTGCTGGCTTCTTTCCAAAGGGCGAGTTGGGCCGCACAGAATCTTTCTTCCAGCTCTTTGGGAAGCTAAGAAACAACTCGCTCTGCACAGTGCTCTTACAGCCTACCCGGAACATCTCTTCCAAAGGCTTGTGAAACGCAGTTTCTTTGCAGGCCTGATCTGGCTGAAGTAGAACTTCTGCTCTGGGTGTGCTACATTGCCCAGAGCTGAAAGGCACAACGTGCAGGCTTCTTTCCAAAGGGCGAGTTGGGCCCCACAGCATCTTGCTTCCAACTCTTTGGGAAGCTAAGAGACAACTCACTCTGCACAGTGCTCTTACAGCCTAACGGGAACATCTCTTCCAATGGCCTGTGAAACGCAGGTTCTTTGCAGGCCTGATCTGGCTGAAGCAGAACTTCTGCTCTGGGTGTGCTACATTGCCCTAGAGCTGAAAGGCACAACGTGCAGGCTTCTTTCCAAAGGGCGAGTTGGGCCCCACAGCATCTTGCTTCCAGCTCTTTGGGAAGCTAAGAAACAACTCGCTCTGCACAGTGCTCTTACAGCCTACCGGGAACATCTCTTCCAAAGGCCTGTGAAACGCAGTTTCTTTGCAGGCCTGATCTGGCTGAAGTAGAACTTCTGCTCTGGGTGTGCTACATTTCCCTAGAGCTGAAAGGCACAACGTGCAGTTTTCTTTCCCAAGGGCGAGTTGGGCCCCACAGAATCTTGCTTCCAGCTCTTTGGCAAGCTAAGAAACAACTCGCTCTGAACAGTGCTCTTACAGCCTACCGGGAACATCTCTTACAAAGGCCTGTGAAATGCAGTTTCTTTGCAGACCTGATCTGGCTGAAGAACATCTTCTGCTCTTTGTGTGCTACATTGCCCTAGAGCTGAAAGGCACAACGTGCAGGCTTCTTTCGAAAGGGCGACTTGGGCCCCAAAGCATCTTCCTTCCAGCTCTTTGGGAAGCTAAGAAACAACTCGCACTGCACAGTGCTCTTACAGCCTACCGGGACATCTCTTCCAAATGCCTGTGAAACGCATTTTATTTGCAGGCCTTATCTGGCTGAAGTACAACATCTGCTCTGGGTGTGGTACATTGCCCTGGAGCTGAAGGCACAACGTGCAGGCTTCTTTCCAAAGTGCGAGTTCGGCCCCAAAGCATCTTGCTTCCACCATTTTGGGAACCTCAGAAACAACTCGCTCTGCACAGTGCTCTTACAGCCTACCGGGAACATCTCTTCCAAAGGCCTGTGAAACGCAGTTTCTTTGCAGGCCTTATCTGGCTGAAGTACAACATCTGCTCTGGGTGTGGTACATTGCCCTAGAGCTGAAAGGCACAACGTGCAGGCTTCTTAACAAAGGGCGAGTTGGGCCCCACAGCATCTTGCTTCCAGCTCTTTGGCAAGCTAGGAAACAACTCGCTCTGCAAAGTGCTCTTACAGCCTACCGGGAACATCTCTTCCAAAGGCCTGTGAAAGGCAGTTTCTTTGCAGGCCTGATCTGGCTGAAGCAGAACTTCTGCTCTGGGTGTGCTACATTGCCCTAGAGCTGAAAGGCACAACGTGCAGTCTTCTTTCCAAAGGGCGCGTTGGGCCTCACAGCATCTTGCTTCCAGCACTTTGGGAAGCTAAGAAACAACTCGCTGTGCACAGTGCTCTTACAGCCTACCGGGAACATCTCTTACAAAGGCCTGTGAAACGCAGTTTCTTTGCAGGCCTGATCTTGCTGGAGTGGAACTTTTGCTCTGGGTGTGCTACATTGCACTAGACCTGAAAGGCACAATGTGCAGGCTTCTTTCCAAAGACCGAGTTGGGCCCCACAGCATCTTGCTTCCAGCTCTTTGGGAAGCTAAGAAACAACTCGCTCTGCACAGTGCTCTTACAGCCTACAGGGAACATCTCTTACAAAGGACTGTGAAATGCAGTTTCTTTGCAGACCTGATCTGGCTGAAGTACAACTTCTGCTCTTTGTGTGCTACATTGTCCTAGAGCTGGAAGGCACAACGTGCAGGCTTCTTTCCAAAGGGCGAGTTGGGCCCCACAGCTTCTGCCTTCCAGCTCTTTGGGAAGCTAAGAAACAACTCGCTCTGCACAGTGCTCTTACAGCCTACCGGGAACATCTCTTCCAAAGGCCTGTGAAACGCAGTTTCTTCGCAGGCCTGATCTGGCTGAAGTAGAACTTCTGCTCTGAGTGTGCTACATTGCCCTAGAGCTGAAAGGCACAACGTGCTGTCTCCTCTCAAAAGGGCGAGTTGGGACCCAAAGCATCTTGCTTCCAGCTCTTTGGGAAGCTAAGAAACAACTCGCTCTGCACAGTGCTCTTACAGCCTACCGGGAAGATCTCTTACACAGGCCTGTGAAATGCAGTTTCTTTGCAGACCTGATCTGGCTGAAGAACAACTTCTGCTCTGGGTGTGCTACATTGCCCTAGAGCTGAAAGGCAAAACGTGCAGGCTTCTTTCCAAAGGGCGAGTTGGGCTCCACAGCACCTTGCTTCCAGCTCTTTGGGAAGCTAAGAAACAACTCGCTCTGCACACTGCTCTTACAGCCTACCGGGAACATCTCTTACAAACGCCTGTGAAATGCAGTTTCTTTGCAGGCCTGATCTGGCTGAAGTACAACTTCTGCTCTGGGTGTGCTACATTGCCCTAGAGCTGAAAGGCCCAACGTGCAGGCTTCTTTCCAAAGGGCGAGTTGGGCCCCACAGCACCTTGCTTCCAGCTCTTTGGGAAGCTAAGAAACAACTCGCTCTGCACAGTGCTCTTACAGCCTACCGGGAACATCTCTTCCAAAGGCCTGTGAAACGCAGTTTCTTTGCAGGCCTGATCTGGCTGAAGTAGACTTTCTGCTCTGGGTGTGCTACATTGCCATAGAGCTGAAAGGCACAACGTGCAAGCTTTTTTCCAAAGGGCGAGTTGGGCCCCACAGCATCTTGCTTCCAGCTCTTTGGGAAGCTAATAAACATCTCGCTCTGCTCAGTGCTCTTACAGCCTACCGGGAGCATCTCTTCCAAAGGCCTGTGAAACGCAGTTTCTTTGCAGGCCTGATCTGGCTGAAGTAGAACTTCTGCTCTGGGTGTGCTACATTGCCCTAGAGCTGAAAGGCACAACGTGCAGGCTTCTTTCCAAAGGGCGAGTTGGGCCCCACAGCATCTTGCTTCCAGCTCTTTGGGAAGCTAAGAAACAACTCGCTCTGCACAGTGCTCTTACAGCCTCCTGGGAACATCTCTTACAAAGGACTGTGAAATGCAGTTTCTTTGCAGACCTGATCTGGCTGAAGTACAACTTCTGCTCTTTGTGTGCTACATTGTCCTAGAGCTGGAAGGCACAACGTGCAGGCTTCTTTCCAAAGGGCGAGTTGGGCCCCACAGCTTCTGCCTTCCAGCTCTTTGGGAAGCTAAGAAACAACTCGCTCTGCACAGTGCTCTTACAGCCTACCGGGAACATCTCTTCCAAAGGCCTGTGAAACGCAGTTTCTTCGCAGGCCTGATCTGGCTGAAGTAGAACTTCTGCTCTGGGTGTGCTACATTGCCCTAGAGCTGAAAGGCCCAACGTGCAGGCTTCTTTCCAAAGGGCGAGTTGGGCCCCACAGCACCTTGCTTCCAGCTCTTTGGGAAGCTAAGAAACAACTCGCTCTGCACAGTGCTCTTACAGCCTACCGGGAACATCTATTCCAAAGGCCTCAGAAACGCAGTTTCTTTGCAGGCCTGATCTGGCTGAAGTAGAATTTCTGCTCTGGGTGTGCTACATTGCCCTAGAGCTGAAAGGCACAACGTGCAGGCTTCCTTCCAAAGGGCGAGTTGGGCCCCACAGCATCTTGCTTCCAGCTCTTTGGGAAGCTAAGGAACAACTCGCTCTGCACAGTGCTCTTACAGCCTACCGGGAACATCTCTTCCAAAGGCCTGTGAAACGCAGTTTCTTTGCAGGCCTGATCTGTCTGAAGTAGAACTTCTGCTCTGGGTGTGCTACATTGCCCTAGAGCTGAAAGGCACAACGTGCAGGCTTCTTTCCCAAGGGCGAGTTGGGCCCCACAGCATCTTGCTTCCAGCTCTTTGGGAAGCTAAGAAACAACTCGCTCTGCACAGTGCTCTTACAGCCTACCGGGAACATCTCTTCCAAAGGCCTGTGAAACGCAGTTTCTTTGCAGGACTCATCTGGCTGAAGTAGAACTTCTGCTTTGTTTGTGCTACATTGCCCTAGAGCTGAAAGACACAACGTGCAGGCTTCTTTCCCAAGGGCGAGTTGGGCCCCACAACATCATGCTTCCAGCTCTTTGGGAAGCTAAGAAACAACTCGCTCAGCACAGTGCTCTTACAGCCTTCCGGGAACATCTCTTACAAAGGCCTGTGAAACGCAGTTTCTTTGAAGGCCTGATCTGGCTGAAGTACAACTTCTGCTCTGGGTGTGCTACATTGCCCTAGAGCTGAAAGGCACAACGTGCAGGCTTCTTTCCAAAGGGCGAGTTGGGTCCCACAGCATCTTGCTTCCAGCTCTTTGGGAAACTAAGACACAACTCGCTCTGCATAGTGCTCTTACAGCCTACCGGGAACATCTCTTCCAAAGGCCTGTGAAACGCAGTTACTTTGCAGGCTTGATCTGGCTGAAGTAGAACTTCTGCTCTGGGTGTGCTACTGCCCTAGAGCTGAAAGGCACAACGTGCAGGCTTCTTTCCAAAGGGCGAGTTGGGCCCAAAGCATCTTGCTTCCAGCTTTTTGGGAAGCTAAGAAACAACTCTCTCTGCACAGTGCTCCTACAGCCTACCGGGAGCATCTCTTCCAAAGGCCTGTGAAACGCAGTTTCTTCGCAGGCCTGATCTGGCTGAAGTACAACTTCTGCTCTGGGTGTGCTACATTGCCCTAGAGCTGAAAGCCACAACGTGCAGGCTTCTTTCCAAAGGGCGAGTTGGGCCCCACAGCATCTTGCTTCCAGCTCTTTGGGAAGCTAAGAAACAACTCGCTCTGCACAGTGCTCTTACACCCTACCGGGAAGATCTCTTCCAAAGGCCTGTGAAATGCAGTTTCTTTGCAGGCTTGATCTGGCTGAAGTAGAACTTCTGCTCTGGGTGTGCTACATTGCTCTAGAGCTGAAAGGCACATGGTGCAGGCTTCTTTCCAAAGGGCGAGTTGGGCCCCACAGCATCTTGCTTCCATCTCTTTGGGAAGCTAAGAAACAACTCGCTCTGCACAGTGCTCTTACAGCCTAGTGGGAACATCTCTTCCAAAGGCCTGTGAAACGCAGTTTCTTTGCAGGCCTGATCTGGCTGAAGTATAACTTCTGCTCTGGGTGTGCTACATTGCCCTAAAGCTGAAAGGCACAACGTGCAGGCTTCTGTCCAAAGGGCGAGTTGGGCTCAAAGCATCTTGCTTCCAGCTCTTTGGGAAGCTAAGAAACAACTCGCTCTGCACAGTGCTCTTACAGCCTACCGGGAGCATCTCTTCCAAAGGCCTGTGAAACGCAGTTTCTTTGCAGGCCTGATCTGGCTGAAGTAGAACTTCTGCTCTGGGTGTGCTACATTGCCCTAGAGCTGAAAGGCACAACGTGCAGGCTTCTTTCCAAAGGGCGAGTTGGGCCCCACAGCATCTTGCTTCCAGCTCTTTGGGAAGCTAAGAAACAACTCGCTCTGCACAGTGCTCTTACAGCCTATCGTAAACATCTCTTCCAAAGGCCGGTGAAACGCAGTTTCTTTGCAGGCCTGATCTGGCTGAAGTAGAACTTCTGCTCTGGTTGTGCTACATTGCCCTGGAGCTGAAAGGCACAACGTGCAGGCTTCTTTCCAAAGGGCGAGTTGGGCCCCACAGCATCATGCTTCCAGCTCTTTGGGAAGCTAAGAAACAACTCGCTCTGCACAGTGCTCTTACAGCCTACCGTAGCATCTCTTACAATGGCCTGTGAAACGCAGTTTCTTTGCAATGCTGATCTGGCTGAAGTAGAACTTCTGCTCTGGATGTGCTACATTGCCCTAGAGCTGAAAAGCACAACGTGCAGGCTTCTTTCCCAAGGGCGTGTTGGGCCCCAGAGCATCTTGCTTGCAGCTCTTTGGGAAGCTAAGAAACAACTCGCTCTGCACAGTGCTCTTACACCCAACGGAAACATCTCTTCCAAAGGCCTGTGAAACGCAGTTTCTTTGCAGTCCTGAACTGGCTGAAGTAGTACTTCTGCTCTGGGTGTGCTACATTGCCCTAGAGCTGGAAGGCACATCGTGCTGGCTTCTGTCCAATGTGCGAGTTGGGCCCCACAGCATCTTGCTTCCAGCTCTTTGGAAAGCTAAGAAACAACTCGCTCTGCACAGTGCTCTTACAGCCTACCGGGAGCATCTCTTCCAAAGGACTGTGAAACGCAGTTTCTTTGCAGGCCTGATCTTGCTGAAATAGAACTTTTGCTCTGGGTGTGCTACTTTTCCCTAGAGCTGAAAGGCACAACGTGAAGGCTTCTGTCCAAAGGGCGAGTTGGGCGCAAAGCATCTTGCTTCCAGCTCTTTGGGAAGCTAAGAAACAACTCGCTCTGCACAGTGCTCTTACAGCCTACCGGGAACATCTCTTCCAAAGGCCTGTGAAACGCAGTTTCTTTGCAGGCCTGATCTGGCTGAAGTAGAATTTCTGCTCTGGGTGTGCTACATTGCCCTAGAGCTGAAAGGCACAACGTGCAGGCTTCCTTCCAAAGGGCGAGTTGGGCCCCAAAGCATCTTGCTTCCAGCTCTTTGGGAAGCTAAGGAACAACTCGCTCTGCACAGTGCTCTTACAGCCTACCGGGAACATCTCTTCCAAAGGCCTGTGAAACGCAGTTTCTTTGCAGGCCTGATCTGTCTGAAGTAGAACTTGTGCTCTGGGTGTGCTACATTTCCCTAGAGCTGAAAGGCACAACGTGCAGGCTTCTTTCCCAAGGGCGAGTTCGGCCCCACAGCATCTTGCTTCCAGCTCTTTGGGAAGCTAAGAAACAACTCGCTCTGCACAGTGCTCTTACAGCCTACCGGGAACATCTCTTCCAAAGGCCTGTGAAACGCAGTTTCTTTGCAGGCCTCATCTGGCTGAAGTAGAACTTCTGCTTTGTTTGTGCTACATTGCCCTAGAGCTGAAAGACACAACGTGCAGGCTTCTTTCCCAAGGGCGAGTTGGGCCCCACAGCATCATGCTTCCAGCTCTTTGGGAAGCTAAGAAACAACACGCTCAGCACAGTGCTCTTACAGCCTTCCGGGAACATCTCTTACAAAGGCCTGTGAAACGCAGTTTCTTTGAAGGCCTGATCTGGCTGAAGTACAACTTCTGCTCTGGGTGTGCTACATTGCCCTAGAGCTGAAAGACACAACGTGCAGGCTTCTTTCCCAAGGGCGAGTTGGGCCCCACAGCATCTTGCTTCCAGCTCTTTGGCAAGCTAGGAAACAACTCGCTCTGCACAGTGCTCTTACAGCCTACCGGGAGCATTTCTTCCAAAGGCCTGTGAAACGCAGTTTCTTTGCAGGCCTGATCTGGCTGAAGTAGAACTTCTGCTCTGGGTGTGCTACATTGCTCTAGAGCTGAAAGGCACATGGTGCAGGCTTCTTTCAAAAGGGCGAGTTGGGCCCCACAGCATCTTGCTTCCATCTGTTTGGGAAGCTAAGAAACAACTCGCTCTGCACAGTGCTCTTACAGCCTAGTGGGAACATCTCTTCCAAAGGCCTGTGAAACGCAGTTTCTTTGCAGGCCTGATCTGGCTGAAGTAGAACTTCTGCTCTGGGTGTGCTACATTGCCCTAAAGCTGAAAGGCACAACGTGCAGGCTTCTGTCCAAAGGGCGAGTTGGGCTCAAAGCATCTTGCTTCCAGCTCTTTGGGAAGCTAAGAAACAACTCGCTCTGCACAGTGCTCTTACAGCCTACCGGGAGCATGTCTTCCAAAGGCCTGTGAAACGCAGTTTCTTTGCAGGCCTGATCTGGCTGAAGTAGTACTTCTGCTCTGGGTGTGCTACATTGCCCTAGAGCTGAAAGGCACAATGTGCAGGCTTCTTTCCAAAGGGCGATTTTGGCCCCACAGCATCTTGCTTCCAGCTCTTTGGGAAGCTAAGAAACAACTCGCTCTGCACAGTGCTCTTACAGCCTACCGGGAACATCTCTTCCAAAGGCCTGTGAAACGCAGTTTCTTTGCAGGCCTGATCTGTCTGAAGTAGAACTTCTGCTCTGGGTGTGCTACATTGCCCTAGAGCTGAAAGGCACAACGTGCAGGCTTCTTTCCCAAGGGCGAGTTGGGCCCCACAGCATCTTGCTTCCAGCTCTTTGGGAAGCTAAGAAACAACTCGCTCTGCACAGTGCTCTTACAGCCTACCGGGAACATCTCTTCCAAAGGCCTGTGAAACGCAGTTTCTTTGCAGGCCTCATCTGGCTGAAGTAGAACTTCTGCTTTGTTTGTGCTACATTGCCCTAGAACTGAAAGACACAACGTGCAGGCTTCTTTCCCAAGGGCGAGTTGGGCCCCACAGCATCATGCTTCCAGCTCTTTGGGAAGCTAAGAAACAACTCGCTCAGCACAGTGCTCTTACAGCCTTCCGGGAACATCTCTTACAAAGGCCTGTGAAACGCAGTTTCTTTGAAGGCCTGATCTGGCTGAAGTACAACTTCTGCTCTGGGTGTGCTACATTGCCCTAGAGCTGAAAGGCACAACGTGCAGGCTTCTTTCCAAAGGGCGAGTTGGGTCCCACAGCATCTTGCTTCCAGCTCTTTGGGAAACTAAGAAACAACTCGCTCTGCATAGTGCTCGTACAGCCTACCGGGAACATCTCTTCCAAAGGCCTGTGAAACGCAGTTACTTTGCAGGCTTGATCTGGCTGAAGTAGAACTTCTGCTCTGGGTGTGCTACTGCCCTAGAGCTGAAAGGCACAACGTGCAGGCTTCTTTCCAAAGGGCGAGTTGGGCCCCACAGCATCTTGCTTCCAGCTTTTTGGGAAGCTAAGAAACAACTCTCTCTGCACAGTGCTCTTACAGCCTACCGGGAGCATCTCTTCCAAAGGCCTGTGAAACGCAGTTTCTTCGCAGGCCTGATCTGGCTGAAGTACAACTTCTGCTCTGGGTGTGCTACATTGCCCTAGAGCTGAAAGCCACAACGTGCAGGCTTCTTTCCAAAGGGCGAGTTGGGCCCCACAGCATCTTGCTTCCAGCTCTTTGGGAAGCTAAGAAACAACTCGCTCTGCACAGTGCTCTTACAGCCTACCGGGAACATCTCTTCCAAAGGCCTGTGAAACGCAGTTTCTTTGCAGGCTTGATCTGGCTGAAGTAGAACTTCTGCTCTGGGTGTGCTACATTGCCCTAGAGCTGAAAGGCACAACGTGCAGGCTTCTGTCCAAAGGGCGAGTTGGGCCCAAAGCATCTTGCTTCCAGCTCTTTGGGAAGCTAAGAAACAACTCGCTCTGCACAGTGCTCTTACAGCCTACCGGGAGCATCTCTTCCAAAGGCCTGTGAAACGCAGTTTCTTCGCAGGCCTGATCTGGCTGAAGTACAACTTCTGCTCTGGGTGTGCTACATTGCCCTAGAGCTGAAAGCCACAACGTGCAGGCTTCTTTCCAAAGGGCGAGTTGGGCCCCACAGCATCTTGCTTCCAGCTCTTTGGGAAGCTAAGAAACAACTCGCTCTGCACAGTGCTCTTACAGCCTACCGGGAGCATTTCTTCCAAAGGCCTGTGAAACGCAGTTTCTTTGAAGGCCTGATCTGGCTGAAGTACAACTTCTGCTCTGGGTGTGCTTCATTGCCCTAGAGCTGAAAGGC
Source organism: Equus caballus (assembly GCF_041296265.1). Classification (NCBI taxonomy): domain Eukaryota; kingdom Metazoa; phylum Chordata; class Mammalia; order Perissodactyla; family Equidae; genus Equus; species Equus caballus. The sequence continues at coordinate 28,085,862 of NC_091687.1, forward strand.
ACAACGTGCAGGCTTCTTTCCAAAGTTCGAGTTGGGTCCCACAGCATCTTGCTTCCAGCTCTTTGGGAAACTAAGAAACAACTCGCTCTGCATAGTGCTCTTACAGCCTACCGGGAACATCTCTTCCAAAGGCCTGTGAAACGCAGTTACTTTGCAGGCTTGATCTGGCTGAAGTACAACTTCTGCTCTGGGTGTGCTACTGCCCTAGAGCTGAAAGGCACAACGTGCAGGCTTCTTTCCAAAGGGCGAGTTGGGCCCAAGGCATCTTGCTTCCAGCTTTTTGGGAAGCTAAGAAACAACTCTCTCTGCACAGTGCTCTTACAGCCTACCGGGAGCATCTCTTCCAAAGGCCTGTGAAACGCAGTTTCTTCGCAGGCCTGATCTGGCTGAAGTACAACTTCTGCTCTGGGTGTGCTACATTGCCCTAGAGCTGAAAGCCACAACGTGCAGGCTTCTTTCCAAAGGGCGAGTTGGGCCCCACAGCATCTTGCTTCCAGCTCTTTGGGAAGCTAAGAAACAACTCGCTCTGCACAGTGCTCTTACACCCTACCGGGAAGATCTCTTCCAAAGGCCTGTGAAATGCAGTTTCTTTGCAGGCCTGATCTGGCTGAAGTACAACTTCTGCTCTGGGTGTGCTACATTGCCCTAGAGCTGAAAGCCACAACGTGCAGGCTTCTTTCCAAAGGGCGAGTTGGGCCCCACAGCATCTTGCTTCCAGCTCTTTGGGAAGCTAAGAAACAACTCGCTCTGCACAGTGCTCTTACAGCCTACCGGGAGCATCTCGTCCAAAGGCCTGTGAAACGCAGTTTCTTTGCAGGCCTGATCTGGCTGAAATAGAACTTTTACTCTGGGTGTGCTACTTTTCCCTAGAGCTGAAAGGCACAACGTGCAGGCTTCTGTCCAAAGGGCGAGTTGGGCGCAAAGCATCTTGCTTCCAGCTCTTTGAGAAGCTAAGAAACAACTCGCTCTGCACAGTGGTCTTACAGCCTACCGGGAGCATCTCTCCCAAAGGCCTGTGAGACGCAGTTTCTTCGCAGGCCTGATCTGGCTGAAGTAGAACTTCTGCTCTGGGTGTGCTACATTGCCCTAGAGCTGAAAGGCACAACGTGCAGGCTTCCTTCCAAAGGGCGAGTTGTGCCCCACAGCATCTTGCTTCCAGCTCTTTGGGAAGCTAAGAAACAACTCGCTCTGCACAGTGCTCTTACAGCCTACAGGGAACATCTCTTCCAAAGCCCTGTGAAACGCAGTTTCTTTGCAGGCCTGATCTGGCTGAAGTAGAATTCTGCTCTGGGTGTGCTACATTGCCCTAGAGCTGAAAGGCACAACGTGCAGGCTTCTTTCCCAAGGGCGAGTTGGGCCCCACAGCATCTTGCTTCCAGCTCTTTGGGAAGCTAAGAAACAACTCGCTCTGCACAATGCTCTTACAGCCTACCGGGAACATCTCTTCCAAAGGCCTGTGAAACGCAGTTTCTTTGCAGGCCTGATCTGGCTGAAGTAGAACTGCTGCTTTGTTTGTGCTACATTGCGCTAGAGCTGAAAGACACAACGTGCAGGCTTCTTTCCCAAGGGCGAGTTGGGCCCCACAGCACTTTGCTTCCAGCTCTTTGGGAAGCTAAGAAACAACTCGCTCTGCACAGTGCTCTTATAGCCTACCGGGAGCATTTCTTCCAAAGGCCTGTGAAACGCAGTTTCTTTGAAGGCCTGATCTGGCTGAAGTACAACTTCTGCTCTGGGTGTGCTACATTGCCCTAGAGCTGAAAGGCACAACGTGCAGGCTTCTTTCCAAAGGGCGAGTTGGGTCCCACAGCATCTTGCTTCCAGCTCTTTGGGAAACTAAGAAACAACTCGCTCTGCATAGTGCTCTTACAGCCTACCGGGAACATCTCTTCCAAAGGCCTGTGAAACGCAGTTACTTTGCAGGCTTGATCTGGCTGAAGTAGAACTTCTGCTCTGGGTGTGCTACTGCCCTAGAGCTGAAAGGCACAACGTGCAGGATTCTTTCCAAAGGGCGAGTTGGGCCCAAAGCATCTTGCTTCCAGCTCTTTGGGAAGCTAAGAAACAACTCTCTCTGCACAGTGCTCTTACAGCCTACCGGGAGCATCTCTTCCAAAGGCCTGTGAAACGCAGTTTCTTCGCAGGCCTGATCTGGCTGAAGTACAACTTCTGCTCTGGGTGTGCTACATTGCCCTAGAGCTGAAAGCCACAACGTGCAGGCTTCTTTCCAAAGGGCGAGTTGGGCCCCACAGCATCTTGCTTCCAGCTCTTTGGGAAGCTAAGAAACAACTCGCTCTGCACAGTGCTCTTACAGCCTACCGGGAACATCTCTTCCAAAGGCCTGTGAAACGCAGTTTCTTTGCAGGCTTGATCTGGCTGAAGTAGAACTTCTGCTCTGGGTGTGCTACATTGCCCTAGAGCTGAAAGGCACAACGTGCAGGCTTCTGTCCAAAGGGCGAGTTGGGCCCAAAGCATCTTGCTTCCAGCTCTTTGGGAAGCTAAGAAACAACTCGCTCTGCACAGTGCTCTTACAGCCTACCGGGAGCATCTCTTCCAAAGGCCTGTGAAACGCAGTTTCTTCGCAGGCCTGATCTGGCTGAAGTACAACTTCTGCTCTGGGTGTGCTACATTGCCCTAGAGCTGAAAGCCACAACGTGCAGGCTTCTTTCCAAAGGGCGAGTTGGGCCCCACAGCATCTTGCTTCCAGCTCTTTGGGAAGCTAAGAAACAACTCGCTCTGCACAGTGCTCTTACAGCCTACCGGGAGCATTTCTTCCAAAGGCCTGTGAAACGCAGTTTCTTTGAAGGCCTGATCTGGCTGAAGTACAACTTCTGCTCTGGGTGTGCTTCATTGCCCTAGAGCTGAAAGGCACAACGTGCAGGCTTCTTTCCAAAGTTCGAGTTGGGTCCCACAGCATCTTGCTTCCAGCTCTTTGGGAAACTAAGAAACAACTCGCTCTGCATAGTGCTCTTACAGCCTACCGGGAACATCTCTTCCAAAGGCCTGTGAAACGCAGTTACTTTGCAGGCTTGATCTGGCTGAAGTACAACTTCTGCTCTGGGTGTGCTACTGCCCTAGAGCTGAAAGGCACAACGTGCAGGCTTCTTTCCAAAGGGCGAGTTGGGCCCAAGGCATCTTGCTTCCAGCTTTTTGGGAAGCTAAGAAACAACTCTCTCTGCACAGTGCTCTTACAGCCTACCGGGAGCATCTCTTCCAAAGGCCTGTGAAACGCAGTTTCTTCGCAGGCCTGATCTGGCTGAAGTACAACTTCTGCTCTGGGTGTGCTACATTGCCCTAGAGCTGAAAGCCACAACGTGCAGGCTTCTTTCCAAAGGGCGAGTTGGGCCCCACAGCATCTTGCTTCCAGCTCTTTGGGAAGCTAAGAAACAACTCGCTCTGCACAGTGCTCTTACACCCTACCGGGAAGATCTCTTCCAAAGGCCTGTGAAATGCAGTTTCTTTGCAGGCCTGATCTGGCTGAAGTACAACTTCTGCTCTGGGTGTGCTACATTGCCCTAGAGCTGAAAGCCACAACGTGCAGGCTTCTTTCCAAAGGGCGAGTTGGGCCCCACAGCATCTTGCTTCCAGCTCTTTGGGAAGCTAAGAAACAACTCGCTCTGCACAGTGCTCTTACAGCCTACCGGGAGCATCTCGTCCAAAGGCCTGTGAAACGCAGTTTCTTTGCAGGCCTGATCTGGCTGAAATAGAACTTTTACTCTGGGTGTGCTACTTTTCCCTAGAGCTGAAAGGCACAACGTGCAGGCTTCTGTCCAAAGGGCGAGTTGGGCGCAAAGCATCTTGCTTCCAGCTCTTTGAGAAGCTAAGAAACAACTCGCTCTGCACAGTGGTCTTACAGCCTACCGGGAGCATCTCTCCCAAAGGCCTGTGAGACGCAGTTTCTTCGCAGGCCTGATCTGGCTGAAGTAGAACTTCTGCTCTGGGTGTGCTACATTGCCCTAGAGCTGAAAGGCACAACGTGCAGGCTTCCTTCCAAAGGGCGAGTTGTGCCCCACAGCATCTTGCTTCCAGCTCTTTGGGAAGCTAAGAAACAACTCGCTCTGCACAGTGCTCTTACAGCCTACAGGGAACATCTCTTCCAAAGCCCTGTGAAACGCAGTTTCTTTGCAGGCCTGATCTGGCTGAAGTAGAATTCTGCTCTGGGTGTGCTACATTGCCCTAGAGCTGAAAGGCACAACGTGCAGGCTTCTTTCCCAAGGGCGAGTTGGGCCCCACAGCATCTTGCTTCCAGCTCTTTGGGAAGCTAAGAAACAACTCGCTCTGCACAATGCTCTTACAGCCTACCGGGAACATCTCTTCCAAAGGCCTGTGAAACGCAGTTTCTTTGCAGGCCTGATCTGGCTGAAGTAGAACTGCTGCTTTGTTTGTGCTACATTGCGCTAGAGCTGAAAGACACAACGTGCAGGCTTCTTTCCCAAGGGCGAGTTGGGCCCCACAGCACTTTGCTTCCAGCTCTTTGGGAAGCTAAGAAACAACTCGCTCTGCACAGTGCTCTTATAGCCTACCGGGAGCATTTCTTCCAAAGGCCTGTGAAACGCAGTTTCTTTGAAGGCCTGATCTGGCTGAAGTACAACTTCTGCTCTGGGTGTGCTACATTGCCCTAGAGCTGAAAGGCACAACGTGCAGGCTTCTTTCCAAAGGGCGAGTTGGGTCCCACAGCATCTTGCTTCCAGCTCTTTGGGAAACTAAGAAACAACTCGCTCTGCATAGTGCTCTTACAGCCTACCGGGAACATCTCTTCCAAAGGCCTGTGAAACGCAGTTACTTTGCAGGCTTGATCTGGCTGAAGTAGAACTTCTGCTCTGGGTGTGCTACTGCCCTAGAGCTGAAAGGCACAACGTGCAGGATTCTTTCCAAAGGGCGAGTTGGGCCCAAAGCATCTTGCTTCCAGCTCTTTGGGAAGCTAAGAAACAACTCTCTCTGCACAGTGCTCTTACAGCCTACCGGGAGCATCTCTTCCAAAGGCCTGTGAAACGCAGTTTCTTCGCAGGCCTGATCTGGCTGAAGTACAACTTCTGCTCTGGGTGTGCTACATTGCCCTAGAGCTGAAAGCCACAACGTGCAGGCTTCTTTCCAAAGGGCGAGTTGGGCCCCACAGCATCTTGCTTCCAGCTCTTTGGGAAGCTAAGAAACAACTCGCTCTGCACAGTGCTCTTACACCCTACCGGGAAGATCTCTTCCAAAGGCCTGTGAAATGCAGTTTCTTTGCAGGCTTGATCTGGCTGAAGTAGAACTTCTGCTCTGGGTGTGCTACATTGCTCTAGAGCTGAAAGGCACATGGTGCAGGCTTCTTTCCAAAGGGCGAGTTGGGCCCCACAGCATCTTGCTTCCATCTCTTTGGGAAGCTAAGAAACAACTCGCTCTGCACAGTGCTCTTACAGCCTAGTGGGAAAATCTCTTCCAAAGGCCTGTGAAACGCAGTTTCTTTGCAGGCCTGATCTGGCTGAAGTAGAACTTCTGCTCTGGGTGTGCTACATTGCCCTAAAGCTGAAAGGCACAACGTGCAGGCTTCTGTCCAAAGGGCGAGTTGGGCTCAAAGCATCTTGCTTCCAGCTCTTTGGGAAGCTAAGAAACAACTCGCTCTGCACAGTGCTCTTACAGCCTACCCTGAGCATCTCTTCCAAAGGCCTGTGAAACGCAGTTTCTTTGCAGGCCTGATCTGGCTGAAGTACAACTTCTGCTCTGGGTGTGCTACATTGCCCTAGAGCTGAAAGGCACAACGTGCAGGCTTCTTTTCAAAGGGCGAGTTGGGCCCCACAGCATCTTGCTTCCAGGTCTTTGGGAAGCTAAGAAACAACTCGCTCTGCACAGTGCTCTTACAGCCTACCGGGAACATCTCTTCCAAAGGCCGGTGAAACGCAGTTTCTTTGCAGGCCTGATCTGGCTGAAGTAGAACTTCTGCTCTGGTTGTGCTACATTGCCCTGGAGCTGAAAGGCACAACGTGCAGGCTTCTTTCCAAAGGGCGAGTTGGGCCCCACAGCATCATGCTTCCAGCTCTTTGGGAAGCTAAGAAACAACTCGCTCTGCACAGTGCTCTTACAGCCTACCATAACATCTCTTACAATGGCCTGTGAAACGCAGTTTCTTTGCAATGCTGATCTGGCTGAAGTAGAACTTCTGCTCTGGATGTGCTACATTGCCCTAGAGCTGAAAGGCACAACGTGCAGGCTTCTTTCCCAAGGGCGTGTTGGGCCCCAGAGCATCTTGCTTGCAGCTCTTTGGGAAGCTAAGAAACAACTCGCTCTGCACAGTGCTCTTACAGCCTACCGGGAACATCTCTTCCAAAGGCCTGTGAAACGCAGTTTCTTTGCAGGCCTCATCTGGCTGAAGAAGAACTTCTGCTTTGTTTGTGCTACATTGCCCTAGAGCTGAAAGACACAACGTGCAGGCTTCTTTCCCAAGGGCGAGTTGGGCCCCACAGCTCATGCTTCCAGCTCTTTGGGAAGCTAAGAAACAACTCGCTCAGCACAGTGCTCTTACAGCCTTCCGGGAACATCTCTTACAAAGGCCTGTGAAACGCAGTTTCTTTGAAGGCCTGATCTGGCTGAAGTACAACTTCTGCTCTGGGTGTGCTACATTGCCCTAGAGCTGAAAGGCACAACGTGCAGGCTTCTTTCCAAAGGGCGAGTTGGGTCCCACAGCATCTTGCTTCCAGCTCTTTGGGAAACTAAGAAACAACTCGCTCTGCATAGTGCTCTTACAGCCTACTGGGAACATCTCTTCCAAAGGCCTGTGAAACGCAGTTACTTTGCAGGCTTGATCTGGCTGAAGTAGAACTTCTGCTCTGGGTGTGCTACATTGCCCTAGAGCTGAAAGGCACAACGTGCAGGCTTCTGTCCAAAGGGCGAGTTGGGCCCAAAGCATCTTGCTTCCAGCTCTTTGGGAAGCTAAGAAACAACTCGCTCTGCACAGTGCACTTACAGCCTACCGGGAGCATCTCTTCCAAAGGCCTGTGAAACGCAGTTTCTTCGCAGGCCTGATCTGGCTGAAGTACAACTTCTGCTCTGGGTGTGCTACATTGCCCTAGAGCTGAAAGCCACAACGTGCAGGCTTCTTTCCCAAGGGCGAGTTGGGCCCCACAGCATCTTGCTTCCAGCTCTTTGGGAAGCTAAGAAACAACTCGCTCTGCACAGTGCTCTTACAGCCTACCGGGAGCATCTCGTCCAAAGGCCTGTGAAACGCAGTTTCTTTGCAGGCCTGATCTGGCTGAAATAGAACTTTTACTCTGGGTGTGCTACTTTTCCCTAGAGCTGAAAGGCACAACGTGCAGGCTTCTGTCCAAAGGGCGAGTTGGGCGCAAAGCATCTTGCTTCCAGCTCTTTGAGAAGCTAATAAACAACTCGCTCTGCACAGTGGTCTTACAGCCTACCGGGAGCATCTCTCCCAAAGGCCTGTGAGACGCAGTTTCTTCGCAGGCCTGATCTGGCTGAAGTAGAACTTCTGCTCTGGGTGTGCTACATTGCCCTAGAGCTGAAAGGCACAACGTGCAGGCTTCCTTCCAAAGGGCGAGTTGTGCCCCACAGCATCTTGCTTCCAGCTCTTTGGGAAGCTAAGAAACAACTCGCTCTGCACAGTGCTCTTACAGCCTAGTGGGAACATCTCTTCCAAAGGCCTGTGAAACGCAGTTTCTTTGCAGGCCTGATCTGGCTGAAGTAGAACTTCTGCTCTGGGTGTGCTACATTGCCCTAAAGCTGAAAGGCACAACGTGCAGGCTTCTGTCCAAAGGGCGAGTTGGGCTCAAAGCATCTTGCTTCCAGCTCTTTGGGAAGCTAAGAAACAACTCGCTCTGCACAGTGCTCTTACAGCCTACCGGGAGCATCTCTTCCAAAGGCCTGTGAAACGCAGTTTCTTTGCAGGCCTGATCTGGCTGAAGTACAACTTCTGCTCTGGGTGTGCTACATTGCCCTAGAGCTGAAAGGCACAACGTGCAGGCTTCTTTCCAAAGGGCGAGTTGGGCCCCACAGCATCTTGCTTCCAGCTCTTTGGGAAGCTAAGAAACAACTCGCTCTGCACAGTGCTCTTACAGCCTACCGGGAACATCTCTTCCAAAGGCCGGTGAAACGCAGTTTCTTTGCAGGCCTGATCTGGCTGAAGTAGAACTTCTGCTCTGGTTGTGCTACATTGCCCTGGAGCTGAAAGGCACAACGTGCAGGCTTCTTTCCAAAGGGCGAGTTGGGCCCCACAGCATCATGCTTCCAGCTCTTTGGGAAGCTAAGAAACAACTCGCTCTGCACAGTGCTCTTACAGCCTACCGTAACATCTCTTACAATGGCCTGTGAAACGCAGTTTCTTTGAAGGCCTGATCTGGCTGAAGTACAACTTCTGCTCTGGGTGTGCTACATTGCCCTAGAGCTGAAAGGCACAACGTGCAGGCTTCTTTCCAAAGGGCGAGTTGGGTCCCACAGCATCTTGCTTCCAGCTCTTTGGGAAACTAAGAAACAACTCGCTCTGCATAGTGCTCTTACAGCCTACTGGGAACATCTCTTCCAAAGGCCTGTGAAACGCAGTTACTTTGCAGGCTTGATCTGGCTGAAGTAGAACTTCTGCTCTGGGTGTGCTACATTGCCCTAGAGCTGAAAGGCACAACGTGCAGGCTTCTGTCCAAAGGGCGAGTTGGGCCCAAAGCATCTTGCTTCCAGCTCTTTGGGAAGCTAAGAAACAACTCGCTCTGCACAGTGCACTTACAGCCTACCGGGAGCATCTCTTCCAAAGGCCTGTGAAACGCAGTTTCTTCGCAGGCCTGATCTGGCTGAAGTACAACTTCTGCTCTGGGTGTGCTACATTGCCCTAGAGCTGAAAGCCACAACGTGCAGGCTTCTTTCCCAAGGGCGAGTTGGGCCCCACAGCATCTTGCTTCCAGCTCTTTGGGAAGCTAAGAAACAACTCGCTCTGCACAGTGCTCTTACAGCCTACCGGGAGCATCTCGTCCAAAGGCCTGTGAAACGCAGTTTCTTTGCAGGCCTGATCTGGCTGAAATAGAACTTTTACTCTGGGTGTGCTACTTTTCCCTAGAGCTGAAAGGCACAACGTGCAGGCTTCTGTCCAAAGGGCGAGTTGGGCGCAAAGCATCTTGCTTCCAGCTCTTTGAGAAGCTAATAAACAACTCGCTCTGCACAGTGGTCTTACAGCCTACCGGGAGCATCTCTCCCAAAGGCCTGTGAGACGCAGTTTCTTCGCAGGCCTGATCTGGCTGAAGTAGAACTTCTGCTCTGGGTGTGCTACATTGCCCTAGAGCTGAAAGGCACAACGTGCAGGCTTCCTTCCAAAGGGCGAGTTGTGCCCCACAGCATCTTGCTTCCAGCTCTTTGGGAAGCTAAGAAACAACTCGCTCTGCACAGTGCTCTTACAGCCTAGTGGGAACATCTCTTCCAAAGGCCTGTGAAACGCAGTTTCTTTGCAGGCCTGATCTGGCTGAAGTAGAACTTCTGCTCTGGGTGTGCTACATTGCCCTAAAGCTGAAAGGCACAACGTGCAGGCTTCTGTCCAAAGGGCGAGTTGGGCTCAAAGCATCTTGCTTCCAGCTCTTTGGGAAGCTAAGAAACAACTCGCTCTGCACAGTGCTCTTACAGCCTACCGGGAGCATCTCTTCCAAAGGCCTGTGAAACGCAGTTTCTTTGCAGGCCTGATCTGGCTGAAGTACAACTTCTGCTCTGGGTGTGCTACATTGCCCTAGAGCTGAAAGGCACAACGTGCAGGCTTCTTTCCAAAGGGCGAGTTGGGCCCCACAGCATCTTGCTTCCAGCTCTTTGGGAAGCTAAGAAACAACTCGCTCTGCACAGTGCTCTTACAGCCTACCGGGAACATCTCTTCCAAAGGCCGGTGAAACGCAGTTTCTTTGCAGGCCTGATCTGGCTGAAGTAGAACTTCTGCTCTGGTTGTGCTACATTGCCCTGGAGCTGAAAGGCACAACGTGCAGGCTTCTTTCCAAAGGGCGAGTTGGGCCCCACAGCATCATGCTTCCAGCTCTTTGGGAAGCTAAGAAACAACTCGCTCTGCACAGTGCTCTTACAGCCTACCGTAACATCTCTTACAATGGCCTGTGAAACGCAGTTTCTTTGCAATGCTGATCTGGCTGAAGTAGAACTTCTGCTCTGGATGTGCTACATTGCCCTAGAGCTGAAAGGCACAACGTGCAGGCTTCTTTCCCAAGGGCGTGTTGGGCCCCAGAGCATCTTGCTTGCAGCTCTTTGGGAAGCTAAGAAACAACTCGCTCTGCACAGTGCTCTTACACCCAACGGAAACATCTCTTCCAAAGGCCTGTGAAACGCAGTTTCTTTGCAGTCCTGAACTGGCTGAAGTAGTACTTCTGCTCTGGGTGTGCTACATTGCCCTAGAGCTGGAAGGCACATCGTGCTGGCTTCTGTCCAAAGTGCTAGTTGGGCCCCACAGCATCTTGCTTCCAGCTCTTTGGAAAGCTAAGAAACAACTCGCTCTGCACAGTGCTCTTACAGCCTACCGGGAGCATCTCTTCCAAAGGACTGTGAAACGCAGTTTCTTTGCAGGCCTGATCTGGCTGAAATAGAACCATTGCTCTGGGTGTGCTACTTTTCCCTAGAGCTGAAAGGCACAACGTGAAGGCTTCTGTCCAAAGGGCGAGTTGGGCGCAAAGCATCTTGCTTCCAGCTCTTTGGGAATCTAAGAAACAACTCGCTCTGCACAGTGCTCTTACAGCCTACCGGGAACATCTCTTCCAAAGGCCTGTGAAACACAGTTTCTTTGCAGGCCTGATCTGGCTGAAGTAGAACTTCTGCTCTGGGTGTGCTACATTGCCCTAGAGCTGAAAGGCACAACGTGCAGGCTTCCTTCCAAAGGGCGAGTTGGGCCCCAAAGCATCTTGCTTCCAGCTCTTTGGGAAGCTAAGGAACAACTCGCTCTGCACAGTGCTCTTACAGCCTACCGGGAACATCTCTTCCAAAGGCCTGTGAAACGCAGTTTCTTTGCAGGTCTGATCTGTCTGAAGTAGAACTTGTGCTCTGGGTGTGCTACATTGCCCTAGAGCTGAAAGGCACAACGTGCAGGCTTCTTTCCCAAGGGCGAGTTCGGCCCCACAGCATCTTGCTTCCAGCTCTTTGGGAAGCTAAGAAACAACTCGCTCTGCACAGTGCTCTTACAGCCTACCGGGAACATCTCTTCCAAAGGCCTGTGAAACGCAGTTTCTTTGCAGGCCTCATCTGGCTGAAGTAGAACTTCTGCTTTGTTTGTGCTACATTGCCCTAGAGCTGAAAGACACAACGTGCAGGCTTCTTTCCCAAGGGCGAGTTGGGCCCCACAGCATCATGCTTCCAGCTCTTTGGGAAGCTAAGAAACAACACGCTCAGCACAGTGCTCTTACAGCCTTCCGGGAACATCTCTTACAAAGGCCTGTGAAACGCAGTTTCTTTGCAGTCCTGAACTGGCTGAAGTAGTACTTCTGCTCTGGGTGTGCTACATTGCCCTAGAGCTGGAAGGCACATCGTGCTGGCTTCTGTCCAAAGTGCGAGTTGGGCCCCACAGCATCTTGCTTCCAGCTCTTTGGAAAGCTAAGAAACAACTCGCTCTGCACAGTGCTCTTACAGCCTACCGGGAGCATCTCTTCCAAAGGACTGTGAAACGCAGTTTCTTTGCAGGCCTGATCTGGCTGAAATAGAACTTTCGCTCTGGGTGTTGTACTTTTCCCTAGAGCTGAAAGGCACAACGTGAAGGCTTCTGTCCAAAGGGCGAGTTGGGCGCAAAGCATCTTGCTTCCAGCTCTTTGGGAAGCTAAGAAACAACTCGCTCTGCACAGTGCTCTTACAGCCTACCGGGAACATCTCTTCCAAAGGCCTGTGAAACGCAGTTTCTTTGCAGGCGTGATCTGGCTGAAGTAGAACTTCTGCTCTGGGTGTGCTACATTGCCCTAGAGCTGAAAGGCACAACGTGCAGGCTTCTGTCCAAAGGGCGAGTTGGGCCCAAAGCATCTTGCTTCCAGCTCTTTGGGAAGCTAAGAAACAACTCGCTCTGCACAGTGCTCTTACAGCCTACCGGGAGCATCTCTTCCAAAGGCCTGTGAAACGCAGTTTCTTCGCAGGCCTGATCTGGCTGAAGTAGGACTTCTGCTCTGGGTGTGCTACATTGCCCTAGAGCTGAAAGCCACAACGTGCAGGCTTCTTTCCAAAGGGCGAGTTGGGCCCCACAGCATCTTGCTTCCAGCTCTTTGGGAAGCTAAGAAACAACTCGCTCTGCACAGTGCTCTTACAGCCTACCGGGAGCATCTCGTCCAAAGGCCTGTGAAACGCAGTTTCTTTGCAGGACTGATCTGGCTGAAATAGAACTTTTGCTCTGGGTGTGCTACTTTTCCCTAGAGCTGAAAGGCACAACGTGCAGGCTTCTGTCCAAAGGGCGAGTTGGGCGCAAAGCATCTTGCTTCCAGCTCTTTGGGAAGCTAAGAAACAACTCGCTCTGCACACTGCTCTTACAGCCTACCGGGAACATCTCTTCCAAAGGACTGTGAAACGCAGTTTCTTTGCAGTCCTGAACTGGCTGAAGTAGTACTTCTGCTCTGGGTGTGCTACATTGCCCTAGAGCTGGAAGGCACATCGAGCTGGCTTCTTACCAAAGGGCGAGTTGGGCCCCACAGCATCTTGCTTCCAGCTCTTTGGGAAGCTAAGAAACAACTCGCTCTGCACAGTGCTCTTACAGCCTACCGGGAACATCTCTTCCAAAGGCCTGTGAAACGCAGTTTCTTTGCAGGCCTGATCTGGCTGAAGTACAACTTCTGCTCTGGGTGTGCTACATTGCCCTAGAGCTGAAAGGCACAACGTGCAGGCTTCTTTCCAAAGGGCGAGTTGGGCCCCACAGCATCTTGCTTCCAGCTCTTTGGGAAGCTAAGAAACTACTCGCTGTGCACAGTGCTCTTACAGCCTACCGGGAACATCTCTTCCAAAGATCTGTGAAACGCAGTTTCTTTGCAGGCCTGATCTGGCTGAAGTAGAACTTCTGCTCTGGGTGTGCTACATTGCCCTAGAGCTGAAAGGCACAACGTGCAGGCTTCTTTCCAAAGGGCGAGTTGGGCCCCACAGCATCTTGCTTCCAGCTCTTTGGGAAGCTAAGAAACTACTCGCTCTGCACAGTGCTCTTACAGCCTACCGGGAACATCTCTTCCAAAGGCCTGTGAAACGCAGTTTCTTTGCAGGCCTGATCTGGCTGAAGTACAACTTCTGCTCTGGGTGTGCTACATTCCCCTACAGCTGAAAGGCACAACGTGCAGGCTTCTTTCCCAAGGGCGACTTGGGCCCCACAGCATCTTGCTTCCAGCTCTTTGGGAAGCTAAGAAACAACTCGCTCTGCACAGTGCTCTTACAGCCTATGGTAAACATCTCTTCCAAAGGCCTGTGAAACGCAGTTTCTTTGCAGGCCTGATCTGGCTGAAGTAGAACTTCTGCTCTGTTTGTGCTACATTGCCCTAGAGCTGAAAGACACAACGTGCAGGCTTCTTTCCCAAGGGCGATTTGGGCCCCACAGCATCTTGCTTCCAGCTCTTTGGGAAGCTAAGAAACAACTAGCTCTGCACAGTGCTTTTACAGCCTACCGGGAACATCTCTTCCAAAGGCCTGTGAAACGCAGTTTCTTTTCAGTCCTGAAATGGCTGAAGTAGTACTTCTGCTCTGTGTGTGCTACATTGCCCTAGAGCTGGAAGGCACATCGTGCTGGCTTCTTTCCAAAGGGCGAGTTGGGCCCCAAAGCATCTTGCTTCCAGCTCTTTGGGAAGCTAAGAAACAACTCGCTCTGCACAGTGCTCTTACAGCCTACCCGGAACATCTCTTCCAAAGGCTTGTGAAACGCAGTTACTTTGCAGGCCTGATCTGGCTGAAGTAGAACTTCTGCTCTGGGTGTGCTACATTGCCCAGAGCTGAAAGGCACAACGTGCAGGCTTCTTTCCAAAGGGCGAGTTGGGCCCCACAGCATCTTGCTTCCAACTCTTTGGGAAGCTAAGAGACAACTCACTCTGCACAGTGCTCTTACAGCCTAACGGGAACATCTCTTCCAATGGCCTGTGAAACGCAGGTTCTTTGCAGGCCTGATCTGGCTGTAGCAGAACTTCTGCTCTGGGTGTGCTACATTGCCCTAGAGCTGAAAGGCACAACGTGCAGTTTTCTTTCCCAAGGGCGAGTTGGGCCCCACAGCATCTTGCTTCCAGCTCTTTGGCAAGCTAAGAAACAACTCGCTCTGAACAGTGCTCTTACAGCCTACCGGGAACATCTCTTCCAAAGGCCTGTGAAAGGCAGTTTCTTTCCAGGCCTGATCTGGCTGAAGTAGAACTTCTCCTCTGGGTGTGCTACATTGCCCTAGAGCTGAAAGGCACAACGTGCAGGCTTCTTTCCAAAGGGCGAGTTGGGCCCCACAGCATCTTGCTTCCAGCTCTTTGGGAAGCTAAGAAACAACTCGCTCTGCACAGTGCTCTTACAGCCTACCGGGAGCATCTCTTCCAAAGGCCTGTGAAACGCAGTTTCTTTGCAGGCCTGATGTGGCTGAAATAGAACTTTTGCTCTGGGTGTGCTACTTTTCCCTAGAGCTGAAAGGCACAACGTGCAGGCTCCTGTCCAAAGGGCGAGTTGGGCGCAAAGCATCTTGCTTCCAGCTCTTTGGGAAGCTAAGAAACAACTCGCTCTGCACAGTGCTCTTACAGCCTACCGGGAACATCTCTTTCAAAGGCCTGTGAAACGCAGTTTCTTTGCAGGCTTGATCTGGCTGAAGTAGAACTTCTGCTCTGGGTGTGCTACATTGCCCTAGAGCTGAAAGGCACAACGTGCAGGCTTCTATCCAAAGGGCCAGTTGGGCCCAAAGCATCTTGCTTCCAGCTCTTTGGGAATCTAAGAAACAACTCGCTCTGCACAGTGCTCTTACAGCCTACCGGGAACATCTCTTCCAAAGGCCTGTGAAACGCAGTTTCTTTGCAGGCCTGATCTGGCTGAAGTAGAACTTCTGCTCTGGGTGTGCTACTTTGCCCTAGAGCTGAAAGGCCCAACGTGCAGGCTTCTTTCCAAAGGGCGAGTTGGGCCCCACAGCACCTTGCTTCCAGCTCTTTGGAAGGTAAGAAACAACTCGCTCTGCACAGTGCTCTTACAGCCTACCGGGAACATCTCTTCCAAAGGCCTGTGAAACGCAGTTTCTTTGCAGGCCTGATCTGGCTGAAGTAGAATTTCTGCTCTGGGTGTGCTACATTGCCATAGAGCTGAAAGGCACAACGTGCAAGCTTTTTTCCAAAGGGCGAGTTGGGCCCCACAGCATCTTGCTTCCAGCTCTTTGGGAAGCTAATAAACATCTCGCTCTGCTCAGTGCTCTTACAGCCTACCGGGAACATCTCTTACAAAGGCCTGTGAAACGCAGTTTCTTTGCAGGCCTGATCTGGCTGAAGTAGAACTTCTGCTCTGGGTGTGCTACATTGCCCTAGAGCTGAAAGGCACAACGTGCAGGCTTCTTTCCAAAGGGCGAGTTGGTCACGACAGCATCTTGCTTCCAGCTCTTTGGGAAGCTAAGAAACAACTCGCTCTGCACAGTGCTCTTACAGCCTACCGGGAACATCTCTTCCAAAGGCCTGTGAAACGCAGTTTCTTTGCAGGCCGGATCTGGCTGAAGTAGAACTTCTGCTCTGGGTGTGCTACATTGCCCTAGAGCTGAAAGGCACAACGTGCAGGCTTCTTTCCAAAGGGCGAGTTGGGCCCCACAGCATCTTGCTTCCAGCTCTTTGGGAAGCTAAGAAACAACTCGCTCAGCACAGTGCCCTTACAGCCTTCCGGGAACATCTCTTTCAAAGGCCTGTGAAACGCAGTTTCTTTGAAGGCCTGATCTGGCTGAAGTACAACTTCTGCTCTGTGTGTGCTACATTGCCCTAGAGCTGAAAGGCACAAGGTGCAGGCTTCTTTCCAAAGGGCGAGTTGGGTCCCACAGCATCTTGCTTCCAGCTCTTTGGGAAGCTAAGAAACAACTCGCTCTGCACAGTGCTCTTACAGCCTACCGGGAACATCTCTTCCAAAGGCCTGTGAAACGCAGTTACTTTGCAGGCTTGATCTGGCTGAAGTAGAACTTCTGCTCTAGGTGTGCTACGTTGCCCTAGAGCTGAAAGGCACAACGTGCAGGCTTCTGTCCAATGGGCGAGTTGGGCCCAAAGCATCTTGCTTCCAGCTCTTTGGGAAGCTAAGAAACAACTCGCTCTGCACAGTGCTCTTACAGCCTACCGGGAACATCTCTTCCAAAGGCCTGTTAAACGCAGTTTCTTTGCAGGCTTGATCTGGCTGAAGTAGAACTTCTGCTTTGGGTGTGCTACATTGCCCTAGAGCTGAAAGGCACAACGTGCAGGCTTCTGTCCAAAGGGCGAGTTGGGCCCAAAGCATCTTGCTTCCAGCTCTTTGGGAAGCTAAGAAACAACTCGCTCTGCACAGTGCTCTTACAGCCTACCGGGAGCATCTCTTCCAAAGGCCTGTGAAACGCAGTTTCTTCGCAGGCCTGATCTGGCTGAAGTACAACTTCTGCTCTGGGTGTGCTACATTGCCCTAGAGCTGAAAGCCGCAACGTGCAGGCTTCTTTCCAAAGGGCGAGTTGGGCCCCACAGCATCTTGCTTCCAGCTCTTTGGGAAGCTAAGAAACAACTCGCTCTGCACAGTGCTCTTACAGCCTACCGGGAGCATCTCGTCCAAAGGCCTGTGAAACGCAGTTTCTTTGCAGGCCTGATCTGGCTGAAATAGAACGTTTGCTCTGGGTGTGCTACTTTTCCCTAGAGCTGAAAGGCACAACGTGCAGGCTTCTGTCCAAAGGGCGAGTTGGGCGCAAAGCATCTTGCTTCCAGCTCTTTGAGAAGCTAAGAAACAACTCGCTCTGCACAGTGGTATAACAGCCTACCGGGAGCATCTCTTCCAAAGGCCTGTGAGACGCAGTTTCTTCGCAGGCCTGATCTGGCTGAAGTACAACTTCTGCTCTGGGTGTGCTACATTGCCCTAGAGCTGAAAGGCACAATGTGCAGGCTTCTTCACAAAGGGCGAGTGGGGCCCCACAGCATCTTGCTTCCAGCTCTTTGGGAAGCTAAGAAACAACTCGCTCTGCACAGTGCTCTTACAGCCTACTGGGAGCATCTCTTCCAGAGGCCTGTGAAACGCAGTTTCTTCGCAGGCCAGATCTGGCTGAAGTACAACTTCTGCTCTGGGTGTGCTACATTGCCCTAGAGCTGAAAGGCACAATGTGCAGGCTTCTTAACAAAGGGCGAGTTGGGCCCCACAGCATCTTGCTTCCAGCTCTTTGGGAAGCTAAGAAACAACTCGCTCTGCACAGTGCTCTTACAGCCTAACGGGAACATCTCTTCCAAAGGCCTGTGAAACGCAGTTTCTTTGCAGGCCTGATCTGGCTGATGTAGAACTTCTGCTCTGGGTGTGCTACATTTCCCTACAGCTGAAAGGCACAACGTGCAGTTTTCTTTCCCAAGGGCGAGTTGGGCCCCACAGAATCTTGCTTCCAGCACTTTGGCAAGCTAAGAAACAACTCGCTCTGCACAGTGCTCTTACAGCCTACCGGGAACATCTCTTACAAAGGCCTGTGAAATGCAGTTTCTTTGCAGACCTGATCTGGCTGAAGAACAACTTCTGCTCTTTGTGTGCTACATTGCCCTAGAGCTGAAAGGCACAACGTGCAGGCTTCTTTCCAAAGGGCGACTTGGGCCCCAAAGCATCTTCCTTCCAGCTCTTTGGGAAGCTAAGAAACAACTCGCACTGCACAGTGCTCTTACAGCCTACCGGGAACATCTCTTCCAAATGCCTGTGAAACGCATTTTATTTGCAGGCCTTATCTGGGTGAAGTACAACATCTGCTCTGGGTGTGGTACATTGCCCTGGAGCTGAAGGCACAACGTGCAGGCTTCTTTCCAAAGTGCGAGTTCGGCCCCAAAGCATCTTGCTTCCACCATTTTGGGAACCTCAGAAACAACTCGCTCTGCACAGTGCTCTTACAGCCTACCGGGAACATCTCTTCCAAAGGCCTGTGAAACGCAGTTTCTTTGCAGGCCTTATCTGGCTGAAGTACAACATCTGCTCTGGGTGTGGTACATTGCCCTAGAGCTGAAAGGCACAACGTGCAGGCTTCTTAAGAAAGGGCGAGTTGGGCCCCACAGCATCTTGCTTCCAGCTCTTTGGCAAGCTAGGAAACAACTCGCTCTGCAAAGTGCTCTTACAGCCTACCGGGAACATCTCTTCCAAAGGCCTGTGAAAGGCAGTTTCTTTGTAGGCCTGATCTGGCTGAAGCAGAACTTCTGCTCTGGGTGTGCTACATTGCCCTAGAGCTGAAAGGAACAACGTGCAGTCTTCTTTCCCAAGGGCGACTTGGGCCCCACAGCATCTTGCTTCCAGCTCTTTGGGAAGCTAAGAAACAACTCGCTCTGCACAGTGCTCTTACAGCCTATGGTAAACATCTCTTCCAAAGGCCTGTGAAACGCAGTTTCTTTGCAGGCCTGATCTGGCTGAAGTAGAACTTCTGCTCTGTTTGTGCTACATTGCCCTAGAGCTGAAAGACACAACGTGCAGGCTTCTTTCCCAAGGGCGATTTGGGCCCCACAGCATCTTGCTTCCAGCTCTTTGGGAAGCTAAGAAACAACTAGCTCTGCACAGTGCTTTTACAGCCTACCGGGAACATCTGTTCCAAAGGCCTGTGAAACGCAGTTTCTTTTCAGTCCTGAAACGGCTGAAGTAGTACTTCTGCTCTGTGTGTGCTACATTGCCCTAGAGCTGGAAGGCACATCGTGCTGGCTTCTTTCCAAAGGGCGAGTTGGGCCCAAAAGCATCTTGCTTCCAGCTCTTTGGGAAGCTAAGAAACAACTCGCTCTGCACAGTGCTCTTACAGCCTACCCGGAACATCTCTTCCAAAGGCTTGTGAAACGCAGTTACTTTGCAGGCCTGATCTGGCTGAAGTAGAACTTCTGCTCTGGGTGTGCTACATTGCCCAGAGCTGAAAGGCACAACGTGCAGGCTTCTTTCCAAAGGGCGAGTTGGGCCCCACAGCATCTTGCTTCCAACTCTTTGGGAAGCTAAGAGACAACTCACTCTGCACAGTGCTCTTACAGCCTAACGGGAACATCTCTTCCAATGGCCTGTGAAACGCAGGTTCTTTGCAGGCCTGATCTGGCTGTAGCAGAACTTCTGCTCTGGGTGTGCTACATTGCCCTAGAGCTGAAAGGCACAACGTGCAGTTTTCTTTCCCAAGGGCGAGTTGGGCCCCACAGCATCTTGCTTCCAGCTCTTTGGCAAGCTAAGAAACAACTCGCTCTGAACAGTGCTCTTACAGCCTACCGGGAACATCTCTTCCAAAGGCCTGTGAAAGGCAGTTTCTTTCCAGGCCTGATCTGGCTGAAGTAGAACTTCTCCTCTGGGTGTGCTACATTGCCCTAGAGCTGAAAGGCACAACGTGCAGGCTTCTTTCCAAAGGGCGAGTTGGGCCCCACAGCATCTTGCTTCCAGCTCTTTGGGAAGCTAAGAAACAACTCGCTCTGCACAGTGCTCTTACAGCCTACCGGGAGCATCTCTTCCAAAGGCCTGTGAAACGCAGTTTCTTTGCAGGCCTGATGTGGCTGAAATAGAACTTTTGCTCTGGGTGTGCTACTTTTCCCTAGAGCTGAAAGGCACAACGTGCAGGCTCCTGTCCAAAGGGCGAGTTGGGCGCAAAGCATCTTGCTTCCAGCTCTTTGGGAAGCTAAGAAACAACTCGCTCTGCACAGTGCTCTTACAGCCTACCGGGAACATCTCTTTCAAAGGCCTGTGAAACGCAGTTTCTTTGCAGGCTTGATCTGGCTGAAGTAGAACTTCTGCTCTGGGTGTGCTACATTGCCCTAGAGCTGAAAGGCACAACGTGCAGGCTTCTATCCAAAGGGCCAGTTGGGCCCAAAGCATCTTGCTTCCAGCTCTTTGGGAATCTAAGAAACAACTCGCTCTGCACAGTGCTCTTACAGCCTACCGGGAACATCTCTTCCAAAGGCCTGTGAAACGCAGTTTCTTTGCAGGCCTGATCTGGCTGAAGTAGAACTTCTGCTCTGGGTGTGCTACTTTGCCCTAGAGCTGAAAGGCACAACGTGCAGGCTTCTTTCCAAAGGGCGAGTTGGGCCCCACAGCATCTTGCTTCCAGCTCTTTGGGAAGCTAAGAAACAACTCGCTCTGCACAGTGCTCTTACAGCCTATCATAAACATCTCTTCCAAAGGCCTGTGAAACGCAGTTTCTTTGCAGGCCTGATCTGGCTGAAGTAGAACTTCTGCTCTGTTTGTGCTACATTGCCCTAGAGCTGAAAGACACAACGTGCAGGCTTCTTTCCCAAGGGCGAGTTGGGCCCCACAGCATCTTGATTCCAGCTCTTTGGGAAGCTAAGAAACAACTAGCTCTGCACAGTGCTTTTACAGCCTAGTGGGAACATCTCTTCCAAAGGCCTGTGAAACGCAGTTTCTTTTCAGTCCTGAAATGGCTGAAGTAGTACTTCTGCTCTGTGTGTGCTACATTGCCCTAGAGCTGGAAGGCACATCGTGCTGGCTTCTTTCCAAAGGGCGAGTTGGGCCGCACAGAATCTTGCTTCCAGCTCTTTGGGAAGCTAAGAAACAACTCGCTCTGCACAGTGCTCTTACAGCCTACCCGGAACATCTCTTCCAAAGGCTTGTGAAACGCAGTTTCTTTGCAGGCCTGATCTGGCTGAAGTAGAACTTCTGCTCTGGGTGTGCTACATTGCCCAGAGCTGAAAGGCACAACATGCAGGCTTCTTTCCAAAGGGCGAGTTGGGCCCCACAGCATCTTGCTTCCAACTCTTTGGGAGGCTAAGAGACAACTCACTCTGCACAGTGCTCTTAAAGCCTAACGGGAACATCTCTTCCAATGGCCTGTGAAACGCAGGTTCTTTGCAGGCCTGATCTGGCTGAAGCAGAACTTCTGCTCTGGGTGTGCTACATTGCCCTAGAGCTGAAAGGCACAACGTGCAGGCTTCTGTCCAAAGGGCGAGTTGGGCCCCACAGCATCTTGCTTCCAGCTCTTTGGGAAGCTAAGAAACAACTCGCTCTGCACAGTGCTCTTACAGCCTACTGGGAGCATCTCTTCCAAAGGCCTGTGAAACGCAGTTTCTTCGCAGGCCAGATCTGGCTGAAGTACAACTTCTGCTCTGGGTGTGCTACATTGCCCTAGAGCTGAAAGGCACAATGTGCAGGCTTCTTAACAAAGGGCGAGTTGGGCCCCACAGCATCTTGCTTCCAGCTCTTTGGGAAGCTAAGAAACAACTCGCTCTGCACAGTGCTCTTACAGCCTACCGGGAACATCTCTTCCAAAGGCCTGTGAAACGCAGTTTCTTTGCAGGCCTGATCTGGCTGAAGTAGAACTTCTGCTCTGGGTGAGCTACATTTCCCTAGAGCTGAAAGGCACAACGTGCAGTTTTCTTTCCCAAGGGCGAGTTGGGCCCCACAGAATCTTGCTTCCAGCTCTTTGGCAAGCTAAGAAACAACTCGCTCTGAACAGTGCTCTTACAGCCTACCGGGAACATCTCTTACAAAGGCCTGTGAAATGCAGTTTCTTTGCAGACCTGATCTGGCTGAAGAACAACTTCTGCTCTTTGTGTGCTACATTGCCCTAGAGCTGAAAGGCACAACGTGCAGGCTTCTTTCCAAAGGGCGACTTGGGCCCCAAAGCATCTTCCTTCCAGCTCTTTCTGAAGCTAAGAAACAACTCGCACTGCACAGTGCTCTTACAGCCTACCGGGACATCTCTTCCAAATGCCTGTGAAACGCATTTTATTTGCAGGCCTTATCTGGCTGAAGTACAACATCTGCTCTGGGTGTGGTACATTGCCCTGGAGCTGAAGGCACAACGTGCAGGCTTCTTTCCAAAGTGCGAGTTCGGCCCCAAAGCATCTTGCTTCCACCATTTTGGGAACCTCAGAAACAACTCGCTCTGCACAGTGCTCTTACAGCCTACCGGGAACATCTCTTCCAAAGGCCTGTGAAACGCAGTTTCTTTGCAGGCCTTATCTGGCTGAAGTACAACATCTGCTCTGGGTGTGGTACATTGCCCTAGAGCTGAAAGGCACAACGTGCAGGCTTCTTAAGAAAGGCCGAGTTGGGCCTCACAGCATCTTGATTCCAGCTCTTTGGCAAGCTAGGAAACAACTCGCTCTGCAAAGTGCTCTTACAGCCTACCGGGAACATCTCTTCCAAAGGCCTGTGAAAGGCAGTTTCTTTGCAGGCCTGATCTGGCTGAAGCAGAACTTCTGCTCTGGGTGTGCTACATTGCCCTAGAGCTGAAAGGCACAACGTGCAGTCTTCTTTCCAAAGGGCGCGTTGGGCCTCACAGCATCTTGCTTCCAGCACTTTGGGAAGCTAAGAAACAACTCGCTGTGCACAGTGCTCTTACAGCCTACCGGGAACATCTCTTACAAAGGCCTGTGAAACGCAGTTTCTTTGCAGGCCTGATCTTGCTGGAGTGGAACTTTTGCTCTGGGTGTGCTACATTGCACTAGACCTGAAAGGCACAATGTGCAGGCTTCTTTCCAAAGGCCGAGTTGGGCCCCACAGCATCTTGCTTCCAGCTCTTTGGGAAGCTAAGAAACAACTCGCTCTGCACAGTGCTCTTACAGCCTACAGGGAACATCTCTTACAAAGGACTGTGAAATGCAGTTTCTTTGCAGACCTGATCTGGCTGAAGTACAACTTCTGCTCTTTGTGTGCTACATTGTCCTAGAGCTAGAAGGCACAACGTGCAGGCTTCTTTCCAAAGGGCGAGTTGGGCCCCACAGCTTCTGCCTTCCAGCTCTTTGGGAAGCTAAGAAACAACTCGCTCTGCACAGTGCTCTTACAGCCTACCGGGAACATCTCTTCCAAAGGCCTGTGAAACGCAGTTTCCTCGCAGGCCTGATCTGGCTGAAGTAGAACTTCTGCTCTGAGTGTGCTACATTGCCCTAGAGCTGAAAGGCACAACGTGCTGTCTCCTCTCAAAAGGGCGAGTTGGGCCCCACAGCATCTTGCTTCCAGCTCTTTGGGAAGCTAAGAAACAACTCGCTCTGCACAGTGCTCTTACAGCCTACCGGGAGCATCTCGTCCAAAGGCCTGTGAAACGCAGTTTCTTTGCAGGCCTGATCTGGCTGAAATAGAACGTTTGCTCTGGGTGTGCTACTTTTCCCTAGAGCTGAAAGGCACAACGTGCAGGCTTCTTTCCAAAGGGCGAGTTGGGCGCAAAGCATCTTGCTTCCAGCTCTTTGAGAAGCTAAGAAACAACTCGCTCTGCACAGTGGTATAACAGCCTACCGGGAGCATCTCTTCCAAAGGCCTGTGAGACGCAGTTTCTTCGCAGGCCTGATCTGGCTGAAGTACAACTTCTGCTCTGGGTGTGCTACATTGCCCTAGAGCTGAAAGGCACAATGTGCAGGCTTCTTCACAAAGGGCGAGTGGGGCCCCACAGCATCTTGCTTCCAGCTCTTTGGGAAGCTAAGAAACAACTCGCTCTGCACAGTGCTCTTACAGCCTACTGGGAGCATCTCTTCCAAAGGCCTGTGAAACGCAGTTTCTTCGCAGGTCAGATCTGGCTGAAGTACAACTTCTGCTCTGGGTGTGCTACATTGCCCTAGAGCTGAAAGGCACAATGTGCAGGCTTCTTAACAAAGGGCGAGTTGGGCCCCACAGCATCTTGCTTCCAGCTCTTTGGGAAGCTAAGAAACAACTCGCTCTGCACAGTGCTCTTACAGCCTAACGGGAACATCTCTTCCAAAGGCCTGTGAAACGCAGTTTCTTTCCAGGCCTGATCTGGCTGAAGTAGAACTTCTGCTCTGGGTGTGCTACATTTCCCTAGAGCTGAAAGGCACAACGTGCAGTTTTCTTTCCCAAGGGCGAGTTGGGCCCCACAGAATCTTGCTTCCAGCTCTTTGGCAAGCTAAGAAACAACTCGCTCTGCACAGTGCTCTTACAGCCTACCGGGAACATCTCTTACAAAGGCCTGTGAAATGCAGTTTCTTTGCAGACCTGATCTGGCTGAAGAACAACTTCTGCTCTTTGTGTGCTACATTGCCCTAGAGCTGAAAGGCACAACGTGCAGGCTTCTTTCCAAAGGGCGACTTGGGCCCCAAAGCATCTTCCTTCCAGCTCTTTGGGAAGCTAAGAAACAACTCGCACTGCACAGTGCTCTTACAGCCTACCGGGAACATCTCTTCCAAATGCCTGTGAAACGCATTTTATTTGCAGGCCTTATCTGGCTGAAGTACAACATCTGCTCTGGGTGTGGTACATTGCCCTGGAGCTGAAGGCACAACGTGCAGGCTTCTTTCCAAAGTGCGAGTTCGGCCCCAAAGCATCTTGCTTCCACCATTTTGGGAACCTCAGAAACAACTCGCTCTGCACAGTGCTCTTACAGCCTACCGGGAACATCTCTTCCAAAGGCCTGTGAAACGCAGTTTCTTTGCAGGCCTTATCTGGCTGAAGTACAACATCTGCTCTGGGTGTGGTACATTGCCCTAGAGCTGAAAGGCACAACGTGCAGGCTTCTTAAGAAAGGGCGAGTTGGGCCCCACAGCATCTTGCTTCCAGCTCTTTGGCAAGCTAGGAAACAACTCGCTCTGCAAAGTGCTCTTACAGCCTACCGGGAACATCTCTTCCAAAGGCCTGTGAAAGGCAGTTTCTTTGTAGGCCTGATCTGGCTGAAGCAGAACTTCTGCTCTGGGTGTGCTACATTGCCCTAGAGCTGAAAGGCACAACGTGCAGTCTTCTTTCCAAAGGGCGCGTTGGGCCTCACAGCATCTTGCTTCCAGCACTTTGGGAAGCTAAGAAACAACTCGCTGTGCACAGTGCTCTTACAGCCTACCGGGAACATCTCTTACAAAGGCCTGTGAAACGCAGTTTCTTTGCAGGCCTGATCTTGCTGGAGTGGAACTTTTGCTCTGGGTGTGCTACATTGCACTAGACCTGAAAGGCACAATGTGCAGGCTTCTTTCCAAAGGCCGAGTTGGGCCCCACAGAATCTTGCTTCCAGCTCTTTGGGAAGCTAAGAAACAACTCGCTCTGCACAGTGCTCTTACAGCCTACTGGGAACATCTCTTACAAAGGACTGTGAAATGCAGTTTCTTTGCAGACCTGATCTGGCTGAAGTACAACTTCTGCTCTTTGTGTGCTACATTGTCCTAGAGCTGGAAGGCACAACGTGCAGGCTTCTTTCCAAAGGGCGAGTTGGGCCCCACAGCTTCTGCCTTCCAGCTCTTTGGGAAGCTAAGAAACAACTCGCTCTGCACAGTGCTCTTACAGCCTACCGGGAACATCTCTTCCAAAGGCCTGTGAAACGCAGTTTCTTCGCAGGCCTGATCTGGCTGAAGTAGAACTTCTGCTCTGAGTGTGCTACATTGCCCTAGAGCTGAAAGGCACAACGTGCTGTCTCCTTTCAAAAGGGGGAGTTGGGACCCAAAGCATCTTGCTTCCAGCTCTTTGGGAAGCTAAGAAACAACTCGCTCTGCACAGTGCTCTTACAGCCTACCGGGAAGATCTCTTACACAGGCCTGTGAAATGCAGTTTCTTTGCAGACCTGATCTGGCTGAAGAACAACTTCTGCTCTGGGTGTGCTACATTGCCCTAGAGCTGAAAGGCAAAACGTGCAGGCTTCTTTCCAAAGGGCGAATTGGGCCCCACAGCACCTTGCTTCCAGCTCTTTGGGAAGCTAAGAAACAACTCGCTCTGCACACTGCTCTTACAGCCTACCGGGAACATCTCTTACAAACGCCTGTGAAATGCAGTTTCTTTGCAGGCCTGATCTGGCTGAAGTAGAACTTCTGCTCTGGGTGTGCTACTTTGCCCTAGAGCTGAAAGGCACAACGTGCAGGCTTCTTTCCAAAGGGCGAGTTGGGCCCCACAGCACCTTGCTTCCAGCTCTTTGGGAAGCTAAGAAACAACTCGCTCTGCACAGTGCTCTTACAGCCTACCGGGAACATCTCTTCCAAAGGCCTGTGAAACGCAGTTTCTTTGCAGGCCTGATCTGGCTGAAGTAGAACTTCTGCTCTGGGTGTGCTACATTGCCCTAGAGCTGAAAGGCACAACGTGCAGGCTTCTTTCCAAAGGGCGAGTTGGGCCCGACAGCATCTTGCTTCCAGCTCTTTGGGAAGCTAAGAAACAACTCGCTCTGCACAGTGCTCTTACAGCCTACCGGGAACATGTCTTCCAAAGGCCTGTGAAACGCAGTTTCTTTGCAGGCCTGATCTGGCTGAAGTAGAACTTCTGCTCTGGGTGTGCTACATTGCCCTAGAGCTGAAAGGCACAACGTGCAGGCTTCTTTACAAAGGGCGAGTTGGGCCCCACAGCATCTTGCTTCCAGCTCTTTGGGAAGCTAAGAAACAACTCGCTCAGCACAGTGCCCTTACAGCCTTCCGGGAACATCTCTTTCAAAGGCCTGTGAAACGCAGTTTCTTTGAAGGCCTGATCTGGCTGAAGTAGAACTTCTGCTCTGGTTGTGCTACATTACCCTGGAGCTGAAAGGCACAACGTGCAGGCTTCTTTCCCAAGGTCGAGTTGGGCCCCACAGCATCATGCTTCCGGCTCTTTGGGAAGCTAAGAAACAACTCGCTCTGCACAGTGCTCTTACAGCCTACCGTAACATCTCTTACAATGGCCTGTGAAACGCAGTTTCTTTGCAGGGCTGATCTGGCTGAATTGAACTTCTGCTCTGGATGTGCTACATTGCCCTAGAGCTGAAAGGCACAACGTGCAGGCTTCTTTCCCAAGGGCGTGTTGGGCCCCAGAGTATCTTGCTTGCAGCTCTTTGGGAAGCTAAGAAACAACTCGCTCTGCACAGTGCTCTTACACCCTACCGGGAACATCTCTTCCAAATGCCTGTGAAACGCAGTTTCTTTGCAGTCCTGAACTGGCTGAAGTAGTACTTCTGCTCTGGGTGTGCTACATTGCCCTAGAGCTGGAAGGCACATCGAGCTGGCTTCTTTCCAAAGGGCGAGTTGGGCCCCACAGCATCTTGCTTCCAGCTCTTTGGGAAGCTAAGAAACAACTCGCTCTGCACAGTGCTCTTACAGCCTACCGGGAACATCTCTTCCAAAGGCCTGTGAAACGCAGTTTCTTTGCAGGCCTGATCTGGCTGAAGTACAACTTCTGCTCTGGGTGTTCTACATTCCCCTACAGCTGAAAGGCACAACGTGCAGGCTTCTTTCCCAAGGGCGACTTGCGCCCCACAGCATCTTGCTTCCAGCTCTTTGGGAAGCTAAGAAACAACTCGCTCTGCACAGTGCTCTTACAGCCTATGGTAAACATCTCTTCCAAAGGCCTGTGAAACGCAGTTTCTTTGCAGGCCTGATCTGGCTGAAGTAGAACTTCTGCTCTGTTTGTGCTACATTGCCCTAGAGCTGAAAGACACAACGTGCAGGCTTCTTTCCCAAGGGCGATTTGGGCCCCACAGCATCTTGCTTCCAGCTCTTTGGGAAGCTAAGAAACAACTAGCT
The DNA here is from genome assembly GCF_041296265.1 of Equus caballus. Lineage (NCBI taxonomy): Eukaryota > Metazoa > Chordata > Mammalia > Perissodactyla > Equidae > Equus > Equus caballus. The sequence goes on from NC_091687.1 coordinate 28,113,302, forward strand.
CTGCACAGTGCTTTTACAGCCTACCGGGAACATCTCTTCCAAAGGCCTGTGAAACGCAGTTTCTTTTCAGTCCTGAAATGGCTGAAGTAGTACTTCTGCTCTGTGTGTGCTACATTGCCCTAGAGCTGGAAGGCACATCGTGCTGGCTTCTTTCCAAAGGGCGAGTTGGGCCCCAAAGCATCTTGCTTCCAGCTCTTTGGGAAGCTAAGAAACAACTCGCTCTGCACAGTGCTCTTACAGCCTACCCGGAAAATCTCTTCCAAAGGCTTGTGAAACGCAGTTACTTTGCAGGCCTGATCTGGCTGAAGTAGAACTTCTGCTCTGGGTGTGCTACATTGCCCAGAGCTGAAAGGCACAACGTGCAGGCTTCTTTCCAAAGGGCGAGTTGGGCCCCACAGCATCTTGCTTCCAACTCTTTGGGAAGCTAAGAAACAACTCGCTCTGCACAGTGCTCTTACAGCCTACCCGGAACATCTCTTCCAAAGGCTTGTGAAACGCAGTTACTTTGCAGGCCTGATCTGGCTGAAGTAGAACTTCTGCTCTGGGTGTGCTACATTGCCCAGAGCTGAAAGGCACAACGTGCAGGCTTCTTTCCAAAGGGCGAGTTGGGCCCCACAGCATCTTGCTTCCAACTCTTTGGGAAGCTAAGAGACAACTCACTCTGCACAGTGCTCTTACAGCCTAACGGGAACATCTCTTCCAATGGCCTGTGAAACGCAGGTTCTTTGCAGGCCTGATCTGGCTGAAGCAGAACTTCTGCTCTGGGTGTGCTACATTGCCCTAGAGCTGAAAGGCACAACGTGCAGTTTTCTTTCCCAAGGGCGAGTTGGGCCCCACAGCATCTTGCTTCCAGCTCTTTGGCAAGCTAAGAAACAACTCGCTCTGAACAGTGCTCTTACAGCCTACCGGGAACATCTCTTCCAAAGGCCTGTGAAAGGCAGTTTCTTTCCAGGCCTGATCTGGCTGAAGTAGAACTTCTCCTCTGGGTGTGCTACATTGCCCTAGAGCTGAAAGGCACAACGTGCAGGCTTCTTTCCAAAGGGCGAGTTGGGCCCCACAGCATCTTGCTTCCAGCTCTTTGGGAAGCTAAGAAACAACTCGCTCTGCACAGTGCTCTTACAGCCTACCGGGAGCATCTCTTCCAAAGGCCTGTGAAACGCAGTTTCTTTGCAGGCCTGATGTGGCTGAAATAGAACTTTTGCTCTGGGTGTGCTACTTTTCCCTAGAGCTGAAAGGCACAACGTGCAGGCTCCTGTCCAAAGGGCGAGTTGGGCGCAAAGCATCTTGCTTCCAGCTCTTTGGGAAGCTAAGAAACAACTCGCTCTGCACAGTGCTCTTACAGCCTACCGGGAACATCTCTTCCAAAGGCCTGTGAAACGCAGTTTCTTTGCAGGCCTGATCTGGCTGAAGTAGAACTTCTGCTCTGGTTGTGCTACATTGCCCTGGCGCTGAAAGGCACAACGTGCAGGCTTCTTTCCAAAGGGCGAGTTGGGCCCCACAGCATCTTGCTTCCAGCTCTTTGGGAAGCTAAGAAACAACTCGCTCTGCACAGTGCTCTTACAGCCTATCATAAACATCTCTTCCAAAGGCCTGTGAAACGCAGTTTCTTTGCAGGCCTGATCTGGCTGAAGTAGAACTTCTGCTCTGTTTGTGCTACATTGCCCTAGAGCTGAAAGACACAACGTGCAGGCTTCTTTCCCAAGGGCGAGTTGGGCCCCACAGCATCTTGATTCCAGCTCTTTGGGAAGCTAAGAAACAACTAGCTCTGCACAGTGCTTTTACAGCCTAGTGGGAACATCTCTTCCAAAGGCCTGTGAAACGCAGTTTCTTTTCAGTCCTGAAATGGCTGAAGTAGTACTTCTGCTCTGTGTGTGCTACATTGCCCTAGAGCTGGAAGGCACATCGTGCTGGCTTCTTTCCAAAGGGCGAGTTGGGCCGCACAGAATCTTGCTTCCAGCTCTTTGGGAAGCTAAGAAACAACTCGCTCTGCACAGTGCTCTTACAGCCTACCCGGAACATCTCTTCCAAAGGCTTGTGAAACGCAGTTTCTTTGCAGGCCTGATCTGGCTGAAGTAGAACTTCTGCTCTGGGTGTGCTACATTGCCCAGAGCTGAAAGGCACAACGTGCAGGCTTCTTTCCAAAGGGCGAGTTGGGCCCCACAGCATCTTGCTTCCAACTCTTTGGGAAGCTGAGAGACAACTCACTCTGCACAGTGCTCTTACAGCCTAACGGGAACATCTCTTCCAATGGCCTGTGAAACGCAGGTTCTTTGCAGGCCTGATCTGGCTGAAGCAGAACTTCTGCTCTGGGTGTGCTACATTGCCCTAGAGCTGAAAGGCACAACGTGCAGGGTTCTGTCCAAAGGGCGAGTTGGGCCCCACAGCATCTTGCTTCCAGCTCTTTGGGAAGCTAAGAAACAACTCGCTCTGCACAGTGCTCTTACAGCCTACTGGGAGCATCTCTTCCAAAGGCCTGTGAAACGCAGTTTCTTCGCAGGCCAGATCTGGCTGAAGTACAACTTCTGCTCTGGGTGTGCTACATTGCCCTAGAGCTGAAAGGCACAATGTGCAGGCTTCTTAACAAAGGGCGAGTTGGGCCCCACAGCATCTTGCTTCCAGCTCTTTGGGAAGCTAAGAAACAACTCGCTCTGCACAGTGCTCTTACAGCCTACCGGGAACATCTCTTCCAAAGGCCTGTGAAACGCAGTTTCTTTGCAGGCCTGATCTGGCTGAAGTAGAACTTCTGCTCTGGGTGTGCTACATTTCCCTAGAGCTGAAAGGCACAACGTGCAGTTTTCTTTCCCAAGGGCGAGTTGGGCCCCACAGAATCTTGCTTCCAGCTCTTTGGCAAGCTAAGAAACAACTCGCTCTGAACAGCGCTCTTACAGCCTACCGGGAACATCTCTTACAAAGGCCTGTGAAATGCAGTTTCTTTGCAGACCTGATCTGGCTGAAGAACAACTTCTGCTCTTTGTGTGCTACATTGCCCTAGAGCTGAAAGGCACAACGTGCAGGCTTCTTTCGAAAGGGCGACTTGGGCCCCAAAGCATCTTCCTTCCAGCTCTTTGGGAAGCTAAGAAACAACTCGCACTGCACAGTGCTCTTACAGCCTACCGGGACATCTCTTCCAAATGCCTGTGAAACGCATTTTATTTGCAGGCCTTATCTGGCTGAAGTACAACATCTGCTCTGGGTGTGGTACATTGCCCTGGAGCTGAAGGCACAACGTGCAGGCTTCTTTCCAAAGTGCGAGTTCGGCCCCAAAGCATCTTGCTTCCACCATTTTGGGAACCTCAGAAACAACTCGCTCTGCACAGTGCTCTTACAGCCTACCGGGAATATCTCTTCCAAAGGCCTGTGAAACGCAGTTTCTTTGCAGGCCTTATCTGGCTGAAGTACAACATCTGCTCTGGGTGTGGTACATTGCCCTAGAGCTGAAAGGCACAACGTGCAGGCTTCTTAACAAAGGGCGAGTTGGGCCCCACAGCATCTTGCTTCCAGCTCTTTGGCAAGCTAGGAAACAACTCGCTCTGCAAAGTGCTCTTACAGCCTACCGGGAACATCTCTTCCAAAGGCCTGTGAAAGGCAGTTTCTTTGCAGGCCTGATCTGGCTGAAGCAGAACTTCTGCTCTGGGTGTGCTACATTGCCCTAGAGCTGAAAGGCACAACGTGCAGTCTTCTTTCCAAAGGGCGCGTTGGGCCTCACAGCATCTTGCTTCCAGCACTTTGGGAAGCTAAGAAACAACTCGCTGTGCACAGTGCTCTTACAGCCTACCGGGAACATCTCTTACAAAGGCCTGTGAAACGCAGTTTCTTTGCAGGCCTGATCTTGCTGGAGTGGAACTTTTGCTCTGGGTGTGCTACATTGCACTAGACCTGAAAGGCACAATGTGCAGGCTTCTTTCCAAAGGCCGAGTTGGGCCCCACAGCATCTTGCTTCCAGCTCTTTGGGAAGCTAAGAAACAACTCGCTCTGCACAGTGCTCTTACAGCCTACAGGGAACATCTCTTACAAAGGACTGTGAAATGCAGTTTCTTTGCAGACCTGATCTGGCTAAAGTACAACTTCTGCTCTTTGTGTGCTACATTGTCCTAGAGCTGGAAGGCACAACGTGCAGGCTTCTTTCCAAAGGGCGAGTTGGGCCCCACAGCTTCTGCCTTCCAGCTCTTTGGGAAGCTAAGAAACAACTCGCTCTGCACAGTGCTCTTACAGCCTACCGGGAACATCTCTTCCAAAGGCCTGTGAAACGCAGTTTCTTCGCAGGCCTGATCTGGCTGAAGTACAACATCTGCTCTGGGTGTGGTACATTGCCCTGGAGCTGAAGGCACAACGTGCAGGCTTCTTTCCAAAGTGCGAGTTCGGCCCCAAAGCATCTTGCTTCCACCATTTTGGGAACCTCAGAAACAACTCGCTCTGCACAGTGCTCTTACAGCCTACCGGGAATATCTCTTCCAAAGGCCTGTGAAACGCAGTTTCTTTGCAGGCCTTATCTGGCTGAAGTACAACATCTGCTCTGGGTGTGGTACATTGCCCTAGAGCTGAAAGGCACAACGTGCAGGCTTCTTAACAAAGGGCGAGTTGGGCCCCACAGCATCTTGCTTCCAGCTCTTTGGCAAGCTAGGAAACAACTCGCTCTGCAAAGTGCTCTTACAGCCTACCGGGAACATCTCTTCCAAAGGCCTGTGAAAGGCAGTTTCTTTGCAGGCCTGATCTGGCTGAAGCAGAACTTCTGCTCTGGGTGTGCTACATTGCCCTAGAGCTGAAAGGCACAACGTGCAGTCTTCTTTCCAAAGGGCGCGTTGGGCCTCACAGCATCTTGCTTCCAGCACTTTGGGAAGCTAAGAAACAACTCGCTGTGCACAGTGCTCTTACAGCCTACCGGGAACATCTCTTACAAAGGCCTGTGAAACGCAGTTTCTTTGCAGGCCTGATCTTGCTGGAGTGGAACTTTTGCTCTGGGTGTGCTACATTGCACTAGACCTGAAAGGCACAATGTGCAGGCTTCTTTCCAAAGGCCGAGTTGGGCCCCACAGCATCTTGCTTCCAGCTCTTTGGGAAGCTAAGAAACAACTCGCTCTGCACAGTGCTCTTACAGCCTACAGGGAACATCTCTTACAAAGGACTGTGAAATGCAGTTTCTTTGCAGACCTGATCTGGCTAAAGTACAACTTCTGCTCTTTGTGTGCTACATTGTCCTAGAGCTGGAAGGCACAACGTGCAGGCTTCTTTCCAAAGGGCGAGTTGGGCCCCACAGCTTCTGCCTTCCAGCTCTTTGGGAAGCTAAGAAACAACTCGCTCTGCACAGTGCTCTTACAGCCTACCGGGAACATCTCTTCCAAAGGCCTGTGAAACGCAGTTTCTTCGCAGGCCTGATCTGGCTGAAGTAGAACTTCTGCTCTGGGTGTGCTACATTGCCCTAGAGCTGAAAGGCACAACGTGCTGTCTCCTCTCAAAAGGGCGAGTTGGGACCCAAAGCATCTTGCTTCCAGCTCTTTGGGAAGCTAAGAAACAACTCGCTCTGCACAGTGCTCTTACAGCCTACCGGGAAGATCTCTTACACAGGCCTGTGAAATGCAGTTTCTTTGCAGACCTGATCTGGCTGAAGAACAACTTCTGCTCTGGGTGTGCTACATTGCCCTAGAGCTGAAAGGCAAAACGTGCAGGCTTCGTTCCAAAGGGCGAGTTGGGCCCCACAGCACCTTGCTTCCAGCTCTTTGGGAAGCTAAGAAACAACTCGCTCTGCACACTGCTCTTACAGCCTACCGGGAACATGTCTTCCAAAGGCCTGTGAAATGCAGTTTCTTTGCAGGCCTGATCTGGCTGAAGTACAACTTCTGCTCTGGGTGTGCTACATTGCCCTAGAGCTGAAAGGCCCAACGTGCAGGCTTCTTTCCAAAGGGCGAGTTGGGCCCCACAGCACCTTGCTTCCAGCTCTTTGGGAAGCTAAGAAACAACTCGCTCTGCACAGTGCTCTTACAGCCTACCGGGAACATCTCTTCCAAAGGCCTGTGAAACGCAGTTTCTTTGCAGGCCTGATCTGGCTGAAGTAGAATTTCTGCTCTGGGTGTGCTACATTGCCATAGAGCTGAAAGGCACAACGTGCAAGCTTTTTTCCAAAGGGCGAGTTGGGCCCCACAGCATCTTGCTTCCAGCTCTTTGGGAAGCTAATAAACATCTCGCTCTGCTCAGTGCTCTTACAGCCTACCGGGAACATCTCTTCCAAAGGCCTGTGAAACGCAGTTTCTTTGCAGGCCTGATCTGGCTGAAGTAGAACTTCTGCTCTGGGTGTGCTACATTGCCCTAGAGCTGAAAGGCACAACGTGCAGGCTTCTTTCCAAAGGGCGAGTTGGTCACGACAGCATCTTGCTTCCAGCTCTTTGGGAAGCTAAGAAACAACTCGCTCTGCACAGTGCTCTTACAGCCTACCGGGAACATGTCTTCCAAAGGCCTGTGAAACGCAGTTTCTTTGCAGGCCGGATCTGGCTGAAGTAGAACTTCTGCTCTGGGTGTGCTACATTGCCCTAGAGCTGAAAGGCACAACGTGCAGGCTTCTTTCCAAAGGGCGAGTTGGGCCCCACAGCATCTTGCTTCCAGCTCTTTGGGAAGCTAAGAAACAACTCGCTCAGCACAGTGCCCTTACAGCCTACCGGGAACATCTCTTCCAAAGGCCTGTGAAACGCAGTTACTTTGCAGGCTTGATCTGGCTGAAGTAGAACTTCTGCTCTAGGTGTGCTACGTTGCCCTAGAGCTGAAAGGCACAACGTGCAGGCTTCTGTCCAATGGGCGAGTTGGGCCCAAAGCATCTTGCTTCCAGCTCTTTGGGAAGCTAAGAAACAACTCGCTCTGCACAGTGCTCTTACAGCCTACCGGGAGCATCTCTTCCAAAGGCCTGTGAAACGCAGTTTCTTCGCAGGCCTGATCTGGCTGAAGTACAACTTCTGCTCTGGGTGTGCTACATTGCCCTAGAGCTGAAAGCCACAACGTGCAGGCTTCTTTCCAAAGGGCGAGTTGGGCCCCACAGCATCTTGCTTCCAGCTCTTTGGGAAGCTAAGAAAGAACTCGCTCTGCACAGTGCTCTTACAGCCTACCGGGAGCATCTCTTCCAAAGGCCTGTGAAACGCAGTTTCTTTGCAGGCCTGATCTGGCTGAAATAGAACTTTTGCTCTGGGTGTGCTACTTTTCCCTAGAGCTGAAAGGCACAACGTGGAGGCTGCTGTCCAAAGGGCGAGTTGGGCGCAAAGCATCTTGCTTCCAGCTCTTTGGGAAGCTAAGAAACAACTCGCTCTGCACAGTGCTCTTACAGCCTACCGGGAACATCTCTTCCAAAGGCCTGTGAAACGCAGTTTCTTTGCAGGCCTGATCTGGCTGAAGTAGAACTTCTGCTCTGGGTGTGCTACATTTCCCTAGAGCTGAAAGGCACAACGTGCAGTTTTCTTTCCCAAGGGCGAGTTGGGCCCCACAGAATCTTGCTTCCAGCTCTTTGGCAAGCTAAGAAACAACTCGCTCTGAACAGTGCTCTTACAGCCTACCGGGAACATCTCTTACAAAGGCCTGTGAAACGCAGTTTCTTTGCAGGCCTGATCTTGCTGGAGTGGAACTTTTGCTCTGGGTGTGCTACATTGCACTAGACCTGAAAGGCACAATGTGCAGGCTTCTTTCCAAAGGCCGAGTTGGGCCCCACAGCATCTTGCTTCCAGCTCTTTGGGAAGCTAAGAAACAACTCGCTCTGCACAGTGCTCTTACAGCCTACAGGGAACATCTCTTACAAAGGACTGTGAAATGCAGTTTCTTTGCAGACCTGATCCGGCTAAAGTACAACTTCTGCTCTTTGTGTGCTACATTGTCCTAGAGCTGGAAGGCACAACGTGCAGGCTTCTTTCCAAAGGGCGAGTTGGGCCCCACAGCTTCTGCCTTCCAGCTCTTTGGGAAGCTAAGAAACAACTCGCTCTGCACAGTGCTCTTACAGCCTACCGGGAACATCTCTTCCAAAGGCCTGTGAAACGCAGTTTCTTCGCAGGCCTGATCTGGCTGAAGTAGAACTTCTGCTCTGGGTGTGCTACATTGCCCTAGAGCTGAAAGGCACAACGTGCTGTCTCCTCTCAAAAGGGCGAGTTGGGACCCAAAGCATCTTGCTTCCAGCTCTTTGGGAAGCTAAGAAACAACTCGTTCTGCACAGTGCTCTTACAGCCTACCGGGAAGATCTCTTACACAGGCCTGTGAAATGCAGTTTCTTTGCAGACCTGATCTGGCTGAAGAACAACTTCTGCTCTGGGTGTGCTACATTGCCCTAGAGCTGAAAGGCAAAACGTGCAGGCTTCGTTCCAAAGGGCGAGTTGGGCCCCACAGCACCTTGCTTCCAGCTCTTTGGGAAGCTAAGAAACAACTCGCTCTGCACACTGCTCTTACAGCCTACCGGGAACATCTCTTACAAACGCCTGTGAAATGCAGTTTCTTTGCAGGCCTGATCTGGCTGAAGTACAACTTCTGCTCTGGGTGTGCTACATTGCCAAAGAGCTGAAAGGCCCAACGTGCAGGCTTCTTTCCAAAGGGCGAGTTGGGCCCCACAGCACCTTGCTTCCAGCTCTTTGGGAAGCTAAGAAACAACTCGCTCTGCACAGTGCTCTTACAGCCTACCGGGAACATCTCTTCCAAAGGCCTGTGAAACGCAGTTTCTTTGCAGGCCTGATCTGGCTGAAGTAGAATTTCTGCTCTGGGTGTGCTACATTGCCATAGAGCTGAAAGGCACAACGTGCAAGCTTTTTTCCAAAGGGCGAGTTGGGCCCCACAGCATCTTGCTTCCAGCTCTTTGGGAAGCTAATAAACATCTCGCTCTGCTCAGTGCTCTTACAGCCTACCGGGAACATCTCTTCCAAAGGCCTGTGAAACGCAGTTTCTTTGCAGGCCTGATCTGGCTGAAGTAGAACTTCTGCTCTGGGTGTGCTACATTGCCCTAGAGCTGAAAGGCACAACGTGCAGGCTTCTTTCCAAAGGGCGAGTTGGTCACGACAGCATCTTGCTTCCAGCTCTTTGGGAAGCTAAGAAACAACTCGCTCTGCACAGTGCTCTTACAGCCTACCGGGAACATGTCTTCCAAAGGCCTGTGAAACGCAGTTTCTTTGCAGGCCGGATCTGGCTGAAGTAGAACTTCTGCTCTGGGTGTGCTACATTTCCCTAGAGCTGAAAGGCACAACGTGCAGGCTTCTTTCCAAAGGGCGAGTTGGGCCCCACAGCATCTTGCTTCCAGCTCTTTGGGAAGCTAAGAAACAACTCGCTCAGCACAGTGCCCTTACAGCCTTCCGGGAACATCTCTTTCAAAGGCCTGTGAAACGCAGTTTCTTTGAAGGCCTGATCTGGCTGAAGTACAACTTCTGCTCTGTGTGTGCTACATTGCCCTAGAGCTGAAAGGCACAAGGTGCAGGCTTCTTTCCAAAGGGCGAGTTGGGTCCCACAGCATCTTGCTTCCAGCTCTTTGGGAAGCTAAGAAACAACTCGCTCTGCACAGTGCTCTTACAGCCTACCGGGAACATCTCTTCCAAAGGCCTGTGAAACGCAGTTACTTTGCAGGCTTGATCTGGCTGAAGTAGAACTTCTGCTCTAGGTGTGCTACGTTGCCCTAGAGCTGAAAGGCACAACGTGCAGGCTTCTGTCCAATGGGCGAGTTGGGCCCAAAGCATCTTGCTTCCAGCTCTTTGGGAAGCTAAGAAACAACTCGCTCTGCACAGTGCTCTTACAGCCTACCGGGAGCATCTCTTCCAAAGGCCTGTGAAACGCAGTTTCTTTGCAGGCCTGATCTGGCTGAAATAGAACTTTTGCTCTGGGTGTGCTACTTTTCCCTAGAGCTGAAAGGCACAACGTGCAGTTTTCTTTCCCAAGGGCGAGTTGGGCCCCACAGAATCTTGCTTCCAGCTCTTTGGCAAGCTAAGAAACAACTCGCTCTGAACAGTGCTCTTACAGCCTACCGGGAACATCTCTTACAAAGGCCTGTGAAATGCAGTTTCTTTGCAGACCTGATCTGGCTGAAGAACAACTTCTGCTCTTTGTGTGCTACATTGCCCTAGAGCTGAAAGGCACAACGTGCAGGCTTCTTTCCAAAGGGCGACTTGGGCCCCAAAGCATCTTCCTTCCAGCTCTTTGGGAAGCTAAGAAACAACTCGCACTGCACAGTGCTCTTACAGCCTACCGGGAACATCTCTTCCAAATGCCTGTGAAACGCATTTTCTTTGCAGGCCTTATCTGGGTGAAGTACAACATCTGCTCTGGGTGTGGTACATTGCCCTGGAGCTGAAGGCACAACGTGCAGGCTTCTTTCCAAAGTGCGAGTTCGGCCCCAAAGCATCTTGCTTCCACCATTTTGGGAACCTCAGAAACAACTCGCTCTGCACAGTGCTCTTACAGCCTACCGGGAACATCTCTTACAAAGGCCTGTGAAACGCAGTTTCTTTGCAGGCCTTATCTGGCTGAAGTACAACATCTGCTCTGGGTGTGGTACATTGCCCTAGAGCTGAAAGGCACAACGTGCAGGCTTCTTAACAAAGGGCGAGTTGGGCCCCACAGCATCTTGCTTCCAGCTTTTTGGCAAGCTAGGAAACAACTCGCTCTGCAAAGTGCTCTTACAGCCTACCGGGAACATCTCTTCCAAAGGCCTGTGAAAGGCAGTTTCTTTGCAGGCCTGATCTGGCTGAAGCAGAACTTCTGCTCTGGGTGTGCTACATTGCCCTAGAGCTGAAAGGCACAACGTGCAGTCTTCTTTCCAAAGGGCGCGTTGGGCCTCACAGCATCTTGCTTCCAGCACTTTGGGAAGCTAAGAAACAACTCGCTGTGCACAGTGCTCTTACAGCCTACCGGGAACATCTATTACAAAGGCCTGTGAAACGCAGTTTCTTTGCAGGCCTGATCTTGCTGGAGTGGAACTTTTGCTCTGGGTGTGCTACATTGCACTAGACCTGAAAGGCACAATGTGCAGGCTTCTTTCCAAAGGCCGAGTTGGGCCCCACAGCATCTTGCTTCCAGCTCTTTGGGAAGCTAAGAAACAACTCGCTCTGCACAGTGCTCTTACAGCCTACTGGGAACATCTCTTACAAAGGACTGTGAAATGCAGTTTCTTTGCAGACCTGATCTGGCTGAAGTACAACTTCTGCTCTTTGTGTGCTACATTGTCCTAGAGCTGGAAGGCACAACGTGCAGGCTTCTTTCCAAAGGGCGAGTTGGGCCCCACAGCTTCTGCCTTCCAGCTCTTTGGGAAGCTAAGAAACAACTCGCTCTGCACAGTGCTCTTACAGCCTACCGGGAACATCTCTTCCAAAGGCCTGTGAAACGCAGTTTCTTCGCAGGCCTGATCTGGCTGAAGTAGAACTTCTGCTCTGAGTGTGCTACATTGCCCTAGAGCTGAAAGGCACAACGTGCTGTCTCCTTTCAAAAGGGGGAGTTGGGACCCAAAGCATCTTGCTTCCAGCTCTTTGGGAAGCTAAGAAACAACTCGCTCTGCACAGTGCTCTTACAGCCTACCGGGAAGATCTCTTACACAGGCCTGTGAAATGCAGTTTCTTTGCAGACCTGATCTGGCTGAAGAACAACTTCTGCTCTGGGTGTGCTACATTGCCCTAGAGCTGAAAGGCAAAACGTGCAGGCTTCTTTCCAAAGGGCGAATTGGGCCCCACAGCACCTTGCTTCCAGCTCTTTGGGAAGCTAAGAAACAACTCGCTCTGCACACTGCTCTTACAGCCTACCGGGAACATCTCTTACAAACGCCTGTGAAATGCAGTTTCTTTGCAGGCCTGATCTGGCTGAAGTAGAACTTCTGCTCTGGGTGTGCTACTTTGCCCTAGAGCTGAAAGGCACAACGTGCAGGCTTCTTTCCAAAGGGCGAGTTGGGCCCCACAGCACCTTGCTTCCAGCTCTTTGGGAAGCTAAGAAACAACTCGCTCTGCACAGTGCTCTTACAGCCTACCGGGAACATCTCTTCCAAAGGCCTGTGAAACGCAGTTTCTTTGCAGGCCTGATCTGGCTGAAGTAGAACTTCTGCTCTGGGTGTGCTACATTGCCCTAGAGCTGAAAGGCACAACGTGCAGGCTTCTTTCCAAAGGGCGAGTTGGGCCCGACAGCATCTTGCTTCCAGCTCTTTGGGAAGCTAAGAAACAACTCGCTCTGCACAGTGCTCTTACAGCCTACCGGGAACATGTCTTCCAAAGGCCTGTGAAACGCAGTTTCTTTGCAGGCCTGATCTGGCTGAAGTAGAACTTCTGCTCTGGTTGTGCTACATTACCCTGGAGCTGAAAGGCACAACGTGCAGGCTTCTTTCCCAAGGTCGAGTTGGGCCCCACAGCATCATGCTTCCGGCTCTTTGGGAAGCTAAGAAACAACTCGCTCTGCACAGTGCTCTTACAGCCTACCGTAACATCTCTTACAATGGCCTGTGAAACGCAGTTTCTTTGCAGGGCTGATCTGGCTGAATTGAACTTCTGCTCTGGATGTGCTACATTGCCCTAGAGCTGAAAGGCACAACGTGCAGGCTTCTTTCCCAAGGGCGTGTTGGGCCCCAGAGTATCTTGCTTGCAGCTCTTTGGGAAGCTAAGAAACAACTCGCTCTGCACAGTGCTCTTACACCCTACCGGGAACATCTCTTCCAAATGCCTGTGAAACGCAGTTTCTTTGCAGTCCTGAACTGGCTGAAGTAGTACTTCTGCTCTGGGTGTGCTACATTGCCCTAGAGCTGGAAGGCACATCGAGCTGGCTTCTTTCCAAAGGGCGAGTTGGGCCCCACAGCATCTTGCTTCCAGCTCTTTGGGAAGCTAAGAAACAACTCGCTCTGCACAGTGCTCTTACAGCCTACCGGGAACATCTCTTCCAAAGGCCTGTGAAACGCAGTTTCTTTGCAGGCCTGATCTGGCTGAAGTACAACTTCTGCTCTGGGTGTTCTACATTCCCCTACAGCTGAAAGGCACAACGTGCAGGCTTCTTTCCCAAGGGCGACTTGCGCCCCACAGCATCTTGCTTCCAGCTCTTTGGGAAGCTAAGAAACAACTCGCTCTGCACAGTGCTCTTACAGCCTATGGTAAACATCTCTTCCAAAGGCCTGTGAAACGCAGTTTCTTTGCAGGCCTGATCTGGCTGAAGTAGAACTTCTGCTCTGTTTGTGCTACATTGCCCTAGAGCTGAAAGACACAACGTGCAGGCTTCTTTCCCAAGGGCGATTTGGGCCCCACAGCATCTTGCTTCCAGCTCTTTGGGAAGCTAAGAAACAACTAGCTCTGCACAGTGCTTTTACAGCCTACCGGGAACATCTCTTCCAAAGGCCTGTGAAACGCAGTTTCTTTTCAGTCCTGAAATGGCTGAAGTAGTACTTCTGCTCTGTGTGTGCTACATTGCCCTAGAGCTGGAAGGCACATCGTGCTGGCTTCTTTCCAAAGGGCGAGTTGGGCCCCAAAGCATCTTGCTTCCAGCTCTTTGGGAAGCTAAGAAACAACTCGCTCTGCACAGTGCTCTTACAGCCTACCCGGAAAATCTCTTCCAAAGGCTTGTGAAACGCAGTTACTTTGCAGGCCTGATCTGGCTGAAGTAGAACTTCTGCTCTGGGTGTGCTACATTGCCCAGAGCTGAAAGGCACAACGTGCAGGCTTCTTTCCAAAGGGCGAGTTGGGCCCCACAGCATCTTGCTTCCAACTCTTTGGGAAGCTAAGAAACAACTCGCTCTGCACAGTGCTCTTACAGCCTACCCGGAACATCTCTTCCAAAGGCTTGTGAAACGCAGTTACTTTGCAGGCCTGATCTGGCTGAAGTAGAACTTCTGCTCTGGGTGTGCTACATTGCCCAGAGCTGAAAGGCACAACGTGCAGGCTTCTTTCCAAAGGGCGAGTTGGGCCCCACAGCATCTTGCTTCCAACTCTTTGGGAAGCTAAGAGACAACTCACTCTGCACAGTGCTCTTACAGCCTAACGGGAACATCTCTTCCAATGGCCTGTGAAACGCAGGTTCTTTGCAGGCCTGATCTGGCTGAAGCAGAACTTCTGCTCTGGGTGTGCTACATTGCCCTAGAGCTGAAAGGCACAACGTGCAGTTTTCTTTCCCAAGGGCGAGTTGGGCCCCACAGCATCTTGCTTCCAGCTCTTTGGCAAGCTAAGAAACAACTCGCTCTGAACAGTGCTCTTACAGCCTACCGGGAACATCTCTTCCAAAGGCCTGTGAAAGGCAGTTTCTTTCCAGGCCTGATCTGGCTGTAGTAGAACTTCTCCTCTGGGTGTGCTACATTGCCCTAGAGCTGAAAGGCACAACGTGCAGGCTTCTTTCCAAAGGGCGAGTTGGGCCCCACAGCATCTTGCTTCCAGCTCTTTGGGAAGCTAAGAAACAACTCGCTCTGCACAGTGCTCTTACAGCCTACCGGGAGCATCTCTTCCAAAGGCCTGTGAAACGCAGTTTCTTTGCAGGCCTGATGTGGCTGAAATAGAACTTTTGCTCTGGGTGTGCTACTTTTCCCTAGAGCTGAAAGGCACAACGTGCAGGCTCCTGTCCAAAGGGCGAGTTGGGCGCAAAGCATCTTGCTTCCAGCTCTTTGGGAAGCTAAGAAACAACTCGCTCTGCACAGTGCTCTTACAGCCTACCGGGAACATCTCTTCCAAAGGCCTGTGAAACGCAGTTTCTTTGCAGGCCTGATCTGGCTGAAGTAGAACTTCTGCTCTGGTTGTGCTACATTGCCCTGGCGCTGAAAGGCACAACGTGCAGGCTTCTTTCCAAAGGGCGAGTTGGGCCCCACAGCATCTTGCTTCCAGCTCTTTGGGAAGCTAAGAAACAACTCGCTCTGCACAGTGCTCTTACAGCCTATCATAAACATCTCTTCCAAAGGCCTGTGAAACGCAGTTTCTTTGCAGGCCTGATCTGGCTGAAGTAGAACTTCTGCTCTGTTTGTGCTACATTGCCCTAGAGCTGAAAGACACAACGTGCAGGCTTCTTTCCCAAGGGCAAGTTGGGCCCCACAGCATCTTGATTCCAGCTCTTTGGGAAGCTAAGAAACAACTAGCTCTGCACAGTGCTTTTACAGCCTAGTGGGAACATCTCTTCCAAAGGCCTGTGAAACGCAGTTTCTTTTCAGTCCTGAAATGGCTGAAGTAGTACTTCTGCTCTGTGTGTGCTACATTGCCCTAGAGCTGGAAGGCACATCGTGCTGGCTTCTTTCCAAAGGGCGAGTTGGGCCGCACAGAATCTTGCTTCCAGCTCTTTGGGAAGCTAAGAAACAACTCGCTCTGCACAGTGCTCTTACAGCCTACCCGGAACATCTCTTCCAAAGGCTTGTGAAACGCAGTTTCTTTGCAGGCCTGATCTGGCTGAAGTAGAACTTCTGCTCTGGGTGTGCTACATTGCCCAGAGCTGAAAGGCACAACGTGCAGGCTTCTTTCCAAAGGGCGAGTTGGGCCCCACAGCATCTTGCTTCCAACTCTTTGGGAAGCTGAGAGACAACTCACTCTGCACAGTGCTCTTACAGCCTAACGGGAACATCTCTTCCAATGGCCTGTGAAACGCAGGTTCTTTGCAGGCCTGATCTGGCTGAAGCAGAACTTCTGCTCTGGGTGTGCTACATTGCCCTAGAGCTGAAAGGCACAACGTGCAGGGTTCTGTCCAAAGGGCGAGTTGGGCCCCACAGCATCTTGCTTCCAGCTCTTTGGGAAGCTAAGAAACAACTCGCTCTGCACAGTGCTCTTACAGCCTACTGGGAGCATCTCTTCCAAAGGCCTGTGAAACGCAGTTTCTTCGCAGGCCAGATCTGGCTGAAGTACAACTTCTGCTCTGGGTGTGCTACATTGCCCTAGAGCTGAAAGGCACAATGTGCAGGCTTCTTAACAAAGGGCGAGTTGGGCCCCACAGCATCTTGCTTCCAGCTCTTTGGGAAGCTAAGAAACAACTCGCTCTGCACAGTGCTCTTACAGCCTACCGGGAACATCTCTTCCAAAGGCCTGTGAAACGCAGTTTCTTTGCAGGCCTGATCTGGCTGAAGTAGAACTTCTGCTCTGGGTGTGCTACATTTCCCTAGAGCTGAAAGGCACAACGTGCAGTTTTCTTTCCCAAGGGCGAGTTGGGCCCCACAGAATCTTGCTTCCAGCTCTTTGGCAAGCTAAGAAACAACTCGCTCTGAACAGCGCTCTTACAGCCTACCGGGAACATCTCTTACAAAGGCCTGTGAAATGCAGTTTCTTTGCAGACCTGATCTGGCTGAAGAACAACTTCTGCTCTTTGTGTGCTACATTGCCCTAGAGCTGAAAGGCACAACGTGCAGGCTTCTTTCGAAAGGGCGACTTGGGCCCCAAAGCATCTTCCTTCCAGCTCTTTGGGAAGCTAAGAAACAACTCGCACTGCACAGTGCTCTTACAGCCTACCGGGACATCTCTTCCAAATGCCTGTGAAACGCATTTTATTTGCAGGCCTTATCTGGCTGAAGTACAACATCTGCTCTGGGTGTGGTACATTGCCCTGGAGCTGAAGGCACAACGTGCAGGCTTCTTTCCAAAGTGCGAGTTCGGCCCCAAAGCATCTTGCTTCCACCATTTTGGGAACCTCAGAAACAACTCGCTCTGCACAGTGCTCTTACAGCCTACCGGGAATATCTCTTCCAAAGGCCTGTGAAACGCAGTTTCTTTGCAGGCCTTATCTGGCTGAAGTACAACATCTGCTCTGGGTGTGGTACATTGCCCTAGAGCTGAAAGGCACAACGTGCAGGCTTCTTAACAAAGGGCGAGTTGGGCCCCACAGCATCTTGCTTCCAGCTCTTTGGCAAGCTAGGAAACAACTCGCTCTGCAAAGTGCTCTTACAGCCTACCGGGAACATCTCTTCCAAAGGCCTGTGAAAGGCAGTTTCTTTGCAGGCCTGATCTGGCTGAAGCAGAACTTCTGCTCTGGGTGTGCTACATTGCCCTAGAGCTGAAAGGCACAACGTGCAGTCTTCTTTCCAAAGGGCGCGTTGGGCCTCACAGCATCTTGCTTCCAGCACTTTGGGAAGCTAAGAAACAACTCGCTGTGCACAGTGCTCTTACAGCCTACCGGGAACATCTCTTACAAAGGCCTGTGAAACGCAGTTTCTTTGCAGGCCTGATCTTGCTGGAGTGGAACTTTTGCTCTGGGTGTGCTACATTGCACTAGACCTGAAAGGCACAATGTGCAGGCTTCTTTCCAAAGGCCGAGTTGGGCCCCACAGCATCTTGCTTCCAGCTCTTTGGGAAGCTAAGAAACAACTCGCTCTGCACAGTGCTCTTACAGCCTACAGGGAACATCTCTTACAAAGGACTGTGAAATGCAGTTTCTTTGCAGACCTGATCTGGCTAAAGTACAACTTCTGCTCTTTGTGTGCTACATTGTCCTAGAGCTGGAAGGCACAACGTGCAGGCTTCTTTCCAAAGGGCGAGTTGGGCCCCACAGCTTCTGCCTTCCAGCTCTTTGGGAAGCTAAGAAACAACTCGCTCTGCACAGTGCTCTTACAGCCTACCGGGAACATCTCTTCCAAAGGCCTGTGAAACGCAGTTTCTTCGCAGGCCTGATCTGGCTGAAGTACAACATCTGCTCTGGGTGTGGTACATTGCCCTGGAGCTGAAGGCACAACGTGCAGGCTTCTTTCCAAAGTGCGAGTTCGGCCCCAAAGCATCTTGCTTCCACCATTTTGGGAACCTCAGAAACAACTCGCTCTGCACAGTGCTCTTACAGCCTACCGGGAATATCTCTTCCAAAGGCCTGTGAAACGCAGTTTCTTTGCAGGCCTTATCTGGCTGAAGTACAACATCTGCTCTGGGTGTGGTACATTGCCCTAGAGCTGAAAGGCACAACGTGCAGGCTTCTTAACAAAGGGCGAGTTGGGCCCCACAGCATCTTGCTTCCAGCTCTTTGGCAAGCTAGGAAACAACTCGCTCTGCAAAGTGCTCTTACAGCCTACCGGGAACATCTCTTCCAAAGGCCTGTGAAAGGCAGTTTCTTTGCAGGCCTGATCTGGCTGAAGCAGAACTTCTGCTCTGGGTGTGCTACATTGCCCTAGAGCTGAAAGGCACAACGTGCAGTCTTCTTTCCAAAGGGCGCGTTGGGCCTCACAGCATCTTGCTTCCAGCACTTTGGGAAGCTAAGAAACAACTCGCTCTGCTCAGTGCTCTTACAGCCTACCGGGAACATCTCTTACAAAGGCCTGTGAAACGCAGTTTCTTTGCAGGCCTGATCTTGCTGGAGTGGAACTTTTGCTCTGGGTGTGCTACATTGCACTAGACCTGAAAGGCACAATGTGCAGGCTTCTTTCCAAAGGCCGAGTTGGGCCCCACAGCATCTTGCTTCCAGCTCTTTGGGAAGCTAAGAAACAACTCGCTCTGCACAGTGCTCTTACAGCCTACAGGGAACATCTCTTACAAAGGACTGTGAAATGCAGTTTCTTTGCAGACCTGATCTGGCTAAAGTACAACTTCTGCTCTTTGTGTGCTACATTGTCCTAGAGCTGGAAGGCACAACGTGCAGGCTTCTTTCCAAAGGGCGAGTTGGGCCCCACAGCTTCTGCCTTCCAGCTCTTTGGGAAGCTAAGAAACAACTCGCTCTGCACAGTGCTCTTACAGCCTACCGGGAACATCTCTTCCAAAGGCCTGTGAAACGCAGTTTCTTCGCAGGCCTGATCTGGCTGAAGTAGAACTTCTGCTCTGGGTGTGCTACATTGCCCTAGAGCTGAAAGGCACAACGTGCTGTCTCCTCTCAAAAGGGCGAGTTGGGACCCAAAGCATCTTGCTTCCAGCTCTTTGGGAAGCTAAGAAACAACTCGCTCTGCACAGTGCTCTTACAGCCTACCGGGAAGATCTCTTACACAGGCCTGTGAAATGCAGTTTCTTTGCAGACCTGATCTGGCTGAAGAACAACTTCTGCTCTGGGTGTGCTACATTGCCCTAGAGCTGAAAGGCAAAACGTGCAGGCTTCGTTCCAAAGGGCGAGTTGGGCCCCACAGCACCTTGCTTCCAGCTCTTTGGGAAGCTAAGAAACAACTCGCTCTGCACACTGCTCTTACAGCCTACCGGGAACATCTCTTACAAACGCCTGTGAAATGCAGTTTCTTTGCAGGCCTGATCTGGCTGAAGTACAACTTCTGCTCTGGGTGTGCTACATTGCCCTAGAGCTGAAAGGCCCAACGTGCAGGCTTCTTTCCAAAGGGCGAGTTGGGCCCCACAGCACCTTGCTTCCAGCTCTTTGGGAAGCTAAGAAACAACTCGCTCTGCACAGTGCTCTTACAGCCTACCGGGAACATCTCTTCCAAAGGCCTGTGAAACGCAGTTTCTTTGCAGGCCTGATCTGGCTGAAGTAGAATTTCTGCTCTGGGTGTGCTACATTGCCATAGAGCTGAAAGGCACAACGTGCAAGCTTTTTTCCAAAGGGCGAGTTGGGCCCCACAGCATCTTGCTTCCAGCTCTTTGGGAAGCTAATAAACATCTCGCTCTGCTCAGTGCTCTTACAGCCTACCGGGAACATCTCTTCCAAAGGCCTGTGAAACGCAGTTTCTTTGCAGGCCTGATCTGGCTGAAGTAGAACTTCTGCTCTGGGTGTGCTACATTGCCCTAGAGCTGAAAGGCACAACGTGCAGGCTTCTTTCCAAAGGGCGAGTTGGTCACGACAGCATCTTGCTTCCAGCTCTTTGGGAAGCTAAGAAACAACTCGCTCTGCACAGTGCTCTTACAGCCTACCGGGAACATGTCTTCCAAAGGCCTGTGAAACGCAGTTTCTTTGCAGGCCGGATCTGGCTGAAGTAGAACTTCTGCTCTGGGTGTGCTACATTGCCCTAGAGCTGAAAGGCACAACGTGCAGGCTTCTTTCCAAAGGGCGAGTTGGGCCCCACAGCATCTTGCTTCCAGCTCTTTGGGAAGCTAAGAAACAACTCGCTCAGCACAGTGCCCTTACAGCCTACCGGGAACATCTCTTCCAAAGGCCTGTGAAACGCAGTTACTTTGCAGGCTTGATCTGGCTGAAGTAGAACTTCTGCTCTAGGTGTGCTACGTTGCCCTAGAGCTGAAAGGCACAACGTGCAGGCTTCTGTCCAATGGGCGAGTTGGGCCCAAAGCATCTTGCTTCCAGCTCTTTGGGAAGCTAAGAAACAACTCGCTCTGCACAGTGCTCTTACAGCCTACCGGGAGCATCTCTTCCAAAGGCCTGTGAAACGCAGTTTCTTCGCAGGCCTGATCTGGCTGAAGTACAACTTCTGCTCTGGGTGTGCTACATTGCCCTAGAGCTGAAAGCCACAACGTGCAGGCTTCTTTCCAAAGGGCGAGTTGGGCCCCACAGCATCTTGCTTCCAGCTCTTTGGGAAGCTAAGAAAGAACTCGCTCTGCACAGTGCTCTTACAGCCTACCGGGAGCATCTCTTCCAAAGGCCTGTGAAACGCAGTTTCTTTGCAGGCCTGATCTGGCTGAAATAGAACTTTTGCTCTGGGTGTGCTACTTTTCCCTAGAGCTGAAAGGCACAACGTGGAGGCTGCTGTCCAAAGGGCGAGTTGGGCGCAAAGCATCTTGCTTCCAGCTCTTTGGGAAGCTAAGAAACAACTCGCTCTGCACAGTGCTCTTACAGCCTACCGGGAACATCTCTTCCAAAGGCCTGTGAAACGCAGTTTCTTTGCAGGCCTGATCTGGCTGAAGTAGAACTTCTGCTCTGGGTGTGCTACATTTCCCTAGAGCTGAAAGGCACAACGTGCAGTTTTCTTTCCCAAGGGCGAGTTGGGCCCCACAGAATCTTGCTTCCAGCTCTTTGGCAAGCTAAGAAACAACTCGCTCTGAACAGTGCTCTTACAGCCTACCGGGAACATCTCTTACAAAGGCCTGTGAAACGCAGTTTCTTTGCAGGCCTGATCTTGCTGGAGTGGAACTTTTGCTCTGGGTGTGCTACATTGCACTAGACCTGAAAGGCACAATGTGCAGGCTTCTTTCCAAAGGCCGAGTTGGGCCCCACAGCATCTTGCTTCCAGCTCTTTGGGAAGCTAAGAAACAACTCGCTCTGCACAGTGCTCTTACAGCCTACAGGGAACATCTCTTACAAAGGACTGTGAAATGCAGTTTCTTTGCAGACCTGATCTGGCTAAAGTACAACTTCTGCTCTTTGTGTGCTACATTGTCCTAGAGCTGGAAGGCACAACGTGCAGGCTTCTTTCCAAAGGGCGAGTTGGGCCCCACAGCTTCTGCCTTCCAGCTCTTTGGGAAGCTAAGAAACAACTCGCTCTGCACAGTGCTCTTACAGCCTACCGGGAACATCTCTTCCAAAGGCCTGTGAAACGCAGTTTCTTCGCAGGCCTGATCTGGCTGAAGTAGAACTTCTGCTCTGGGTGTGCTACATTGCCCTAGAGCTGAAAGGCACAACGTGCTGTCTCCTCTCAAAAGGGCGAGTTGGGACCCAAAGCATCTTGCTTCCAGCTCTTTGGGAAGCTAAGAAACAACTCGCTCTGCACAGTGCTCTTACAGCCTACCGGGAAGATCTCTTACACAGGCCTGTGAAATGCAGTTTCTTTGCAGACCTGATCTGGCTGAAGAACAACTTCTGCTCTGGGTGTGCTACATTGCCCTAGAGCTGAAAGGCAAAACGTGCAGGCTTCGTTCCAAAGGGCGAGTTGGGCCCCACAGCACCTTGCTTCCAGCTCTTTGGGAAGCTAAGAAACAACTCGCTCTGCACACTGCTCTTACAGCCTACCGGGAACATCTCTTACAAACGCCTGTGAAATGCAGTTTCTTTGCAGGCCTGATCTGGCTGAAGTACAACTTCTGCTCTGGGTGTGCTACATTGCCAAAGAGCTGAAAGGCCCAACGTGCAGGCTTCTTTCCAAAGGGCGAGTTGGGCCCCACAGCACCTTGCTTCCAGCTCTTTGGGAAGCTAAGAAACAACTCGCTCTGCACAGTGCTCTTACAGCCTACCGGGAACATCTCTTCCAAAGGCCTGTGAAACGCAGTTTCTTTGCAGGCCTGATCTGGCTGAAGTAGAATTTCTGCTCTGGGTGTGCTACATTGCCATAGAGCTGAAAGGCACAACGTGCAAGCTTTTTTCCAAAGGGCGAGTTGGGCCCCACAGCATCTTGCTTCCAGCTCTTTGGGAAGCTAATAAACATCTCGCTCTGCTCAGTGCTCTTACAGCCTACCGGGAACATCTCTTCCAAAGGCCTGTGAAACGCAGTTTCTTTGCAGGCCTGATCTGGCTGAAGTAGAACTTCTGCTCTGGGTGTGCTACATTGCCCTAGAGCTGAAAGGCACAACGTGCAGGCTTCTTTCCAAAGGGCGAGTTGGTCACGACAGCATCTTGCTTCCAGCTCTTTGGGAAGCTAAGAAACAACTCGCTCTGCACAGTGCTCTTACAGCCTACCGGGAACATGTCTTCCAAAGGCCTGTGAAACGCAGTTTCTTTGCAGGCCGGATCTGGCTGAAGTAGAACTTCTGCTCTGGGTGTGCTACATTTCCCTAGAGCTGAAAGGCACAACGTGCAGGCTTCTTTCCAAAGGGCGAGTTGGGCCCCACAGCATCTTGCTTCCAGCTCTTTGGGAAGCTAAGAAACAACTCGCTCAGCACAGTGCCCTTACAGCCTTCCGGGAACATCTCTTTCAAAGGCCTGTGAAACGCAGTTTCTTTGAAGGCCTGATCTGGCTGAAGTACAACTTCTGCTCTGTGTGTGCTACATTGCCCTAGAGCTGAAAGGCACAAGGTGCAGGCTTCTTTCCAAAGGGCGAGTTGGGTCCCACAGCATCTTGCTTCCAGCTCTTTGGGAAGCTAAGAAACAACTCGCTCTGCACAGTGCTCTTACAGCCTACCGGGAACATCTCTTCCAAAGGCCTGTGAAACGCAGTTACTTTGCAGGCTTGATCTGGCTGAAGTAGAACTTCTGCTCTAGGTGTGCTACGTTGCCCTAGAGCTGAAAGGCACAACGTGCAGGCTTCTGTCCAATGGGCGAGTTGGGCCCAAAGCATCTTGCTTCCAGCTCTTTGGGAAGCTAAGAAACAACTCGCTCTGCACAGTGCTCTTACAGCCTACCGGGAGCATCTCTTCCAAAGGCCTGTGAAACGCAGTTTCTTTGCAGGCCTGATCTGGCTGAAATAGAACTTTTGCTCTGGGTGTGCTACTTTTCCCTAGAGCTGAAAGGCACAACGTGCAGTTTTCTTTCCCAAGGGCGAGTTGGGCCCCACAGAATCTTGCTTCCAGCTCTTTGGCAAGCTAAGAAACAACTCGCTCTGAACAGTGCTCTTACAGCCTACCGGGAACATCTCTTACAAAGGCCTGTGAAATGCAGTTTCTTTGCAGACCTGATCTGGCTGAAGAACAACTTCTGCTCTTTGTGTGCTACATTGCCCTAGAGCTGAAAGGCACAACGTGCAGGCTTCTTTCCAAAGGGCGACTTGGGCCCCAAAGCATCTTCCTTCCAGCTCTTTGGGAAGCTAAGAAACAACTCGCACTGCACAGTGCTCTTACAGCCTACCGGGAACATCTCTTCCAAATGCCTGTGAAACGCATTTTCTTTGCAGGCCTTATCTGGGTGAAGTACAACATCTGCTCTGGGTGTGGTACATTGCCCTGGAGCTGAAGGCACAACGTGCAGGCTTCTTTCCAAAGTGCGAGTTCGGCCCCAAAGTATCTTGCTTCCACCATTTTGGGAACCTCAGAAACAACTCGCTCTGCACAGTGCTCTTACAGCCTACCGGGAACATCTCTTACAAAGGCCTGTGAAACGCAGTTTCTTTGCAGGCCTTATCTGGCTGAAGTACAACATCTGCTCTGGGTGTGGTACATTGCCCTAGAGCTGAAAGGCACAACGTGCAGGCTTCTTAACAAAGGGCGAGTTGGGCCCCACAGCATCTTGCTTCCAGCTTTTTGGCAAGCTAGGAAACAACTCGCTCTGCAAAGTGCTCTTACAGCCTACCGGGAACATCTCTTCCAAAGGCCTGTGAAAGGCAGTTTCTTTGCAGGCCTGATCTGGCTGAAGCAGAACTTCTGCTCTGGGTGTGCTACATTGCCCTAGAGCTGAAAGGCACAACGTGCAGTCTTCTTTCCAAAGGGCGCGTTGGGCCTCACAGCATCTTGCTTCCAGCACTTTGGGAAGCTAAGAAACAACTCGCTGTGCACAGTGCTCTTACAGCCTACCGGGAACATCTATTACAAAGGCCTGTGAAACGCAGTTTCTTTGCAGGCCTGATCTTGCTGGAGTGGAACTTTTGCTCTGGGTGTGCTACATTGCACTAGACCTGAAAGGCACAATGTGCAGGCTTCTTTCCAAAGGCCGAGTTGGGCCCCACAGCATCTTGCTTCCAGCTCTTTGGGAAGCTAAGAAACAACTCGCTCTGCACAGTGCTCTTACAGCCTACTGGGAACATCTCTTACAAAGGACTGTGAAATGCAGTTTCTTTGCAGACCTGATCTGGCTGAAGTACAACTTCTGCTCTTTGTGTGCTACATTGTCCTAGAGCTGGAAGGCACAACGTGCAGGCTTCTTTCCAAAGGGCGAGTTGGGCCCCACAGCTTCTGCCTTCCAGCTCTTTGGGAAGCTAAGAAACAACTCGCTCTGCACAGTGCTCTTACAGCCTACCGGGAACATCTCTTCCAAAGGCCTGTGAAACGCAGTTTCTTCGCAGGCCTGATCTGGCTGAAGTAGAACTTCTGCTCTGAGTGTGCTACATTGCCCTAGAGCTGAAAGGCACAACGTGCTGTCTCCTTTCAAAAGGGGGAGTTGGGACCCAAAGCATCTTGCTTCCAGCTCTTTGGGAAGCTAAGAAACAACTCGCTCTGCACAGTGCTCTTACAGCCTACCGGGAAGATCTCTTACACAGGTCTGTGAAATGCAGTTTCTTTGCAGACCTGATCTGGCTGAAGAACAACATCTGCTCTGGGTGTGCTACATTGCCCTAGAGCTGAAAGGCAAAACGTGCAGGCTTCTTTCCAAAGGGCGAGTTGGGCCCCACAGCACCTTGCTTCCAGCTCTTTGGGAAGCTAAGAAACAACTCGCTCTGCACACTGCTCTTACAGCCTACCGGGAACATCTCTTACAAACGCCTGTGAAACGCAGTTTCTTTGCAGGCCTGATCTGGCTGAAGTAGAACTTCTGCTCTGGGTGTGCTACATTGCCCTAGAGCAGAAAGGCACAACGTGCAGGCTTCTTTCCCAAGGGCGACTTGGGCCCCACAGCATCTTGCTTCCAGCTCTTTGGGAAGCTAAGAAACAACTCGCTCTGCACAGTGCTCTTACAGCCTATCGTAAACATCTCTTCCAAAGGCCTGTGAAACGCAGTTTCTTTGCAGTCCTGATCTGGCTGAAGTAGAACTTCTGCTCTGTTTGTGCTACATTGCCCTAGAGCTGAAAGACACAACGTGCAGGCTTCTTTCCCATGGGCGAGTTGGGCCCCACAGCATCTTGATTCCAGCTCTTTGGGAAGCTAAGAAACAACTAGCTCTGCACAGTGCTTTTACAGCCTACCGGGAACATCTCTTCCAAAGGCCTGTGAAACGCAGTTTCTTTGCAGGCCTGATCTGGCTGAAGTACAACTTCTGCTCTGGGTGTGCTACATTGCCCTATAGCTGAAAGGCACAACGTGCAGGCTTCTTTCCAAAGGGCGAGTTGGGCCCCACAGCATCTTGCTTCCAGCTCTTTGGGAAGCTAAGAAACTACTCGCTGTGCACAGTGCTCTTACAGCCTACCGGGAACATCTCTTCCAAAGGTCTGTGAAACGCAGTTTCTTTGCAGGCCTGATCTGGCTGAAGTAGAACTTCTGCTCTGGGTGTGCTACATTGCCCTAGAGCTGAAAGGCACAACGTGCAGCCTTCTTTCCAAAGGGCGAGTTGGGCCCCACAGCATCTTGCTTCCAGCTCTTTGGGAAGCTAAGAAACTACTCGCTCTGCACAGTGCTCTTACAGCCTACCGGGAACATCTCTTCCAAAGGCCTGTGAAACGCAGTTTCTTTGCAGGCCTGATCTGGCTGAAGTACAACTTCTGCTCTGGGTGTGCTACATTGCCCTAGAGCTGAAAGGCACAACGTGCAGGCTTCTTTCCCAAGGGCGAGTTGGGCCCCACAGCATTTTGCTTCCAGCTCTTTGGGAAGCTAAGAAACAACTCGCTCTGCACAGTGCTGTTACAGCCCACCGGGAACATCTCTTCCAAAGGCCTGTGAAACGCAGTTTCTTCGCAGGCATGATCTGGCTGAAGTAGGACTTCTGCTCTGGGTGTGCTACTTTGCCCTAGAGCTGAAAGGCACAACGTGCAGGATTTTTTCCAAAGGGCGAGTTGGGCCCCACAGCATCTTGCTTGCAGCTCTTTGGGAAGCTAAGAAACAACTCGCTCTGCACAGTGCTCTTACACCCTACCGGGAACATCTCATCCAAAGGCCTGTGAAACGCAGTTTCTTTGCAGGCCTGATCTGGCTGAAGTACAACTTCTGCTCTGGGTGTGCTACATTGCCCTCGAGCTGAAAGGCACAACGTGCAGGCTTCTTTCCAAAGGGGGAGTTGGGCCCCACAGCATCTTGCTTCCAGCTCTTTGGGAAGCTAAGAAACTACTCGCTGTGCACAGTGATCTTACAGCCTACCGGGAACATCTCTTTAAAAGGTGTGTGAAACGCAGTTTCTTTGCAGGCCTGATCTGGCTGAAGTAGAACTTCTGCTCTGGGTGTGCTACATTGCCCTAGAGCTGAAAGGCACAACGTGCAGGCTTTTTTCGAAAGGGGGAGTTGGGCCCAACAGCATCTTGCTTCCAGCTCTTTGGGAAGCTAAGAAACTACTCGCTCTGCACAGTGCTCTTACAGCCTACCGGGAAAATCTCTTCCAAAGGCCTGTGAAACGCAGTTTCTTTGCAGGCCTGATCTGGCTGAAGTACAACTTCTGCTCTGGGTGTGCTACATTCCCCTACAGCTGAAAGGCACAACGTGCAGGCTTCTTTCCAAAGGGCGAGTTGGGCCCTACAGCATCTTGCTTCCAGCTCTTTGGGAAGCTAGGAAACAACTCGCTCTGCACAGTGCTCTTACAGCCTATCGTAAACATCTCTTCCAAAGGCCTGTGAAACGCAGTTTCTTTGCAGGCCTGAACTGGCTGAAGTAGAACTTCTGCTCTGTTTGTGCTACATTGCCCTAGAGCTGAAAGACACAACGTGCAGGCTTCTTTCCCAAGGGCGAGTTGGGCCCCACAGCATCTTGCTTCCAGCTCTTTGGGAAGCTAAGAGACAACTCGCTCTGCACAGTGCTCTTACAGCCTACCGGGAACATCTCTTCCAAAGGCGTGTGAAACGCAGTTTCTTTGCAGGCCTGATATGGGTGAAGTACAACTTCTGCTCTAGGTGTGCTACAGTGCCCTAGAGCTGAAAGGCACAACGTGCAGGCCTCTTAAAAATGGCGAGTTGGGCCCCACAGCATCTTGCTTCCAGCTCTTTGGGAAGCTAAGAAACAACTCGCTGTGCACAGTGCTCTTACAGACTACCGGGAACATCCCTTCCAAAGGCCTGTGAAACGCAGTTACTTTGCAACCTTGATCTGGCTGAAGTAGAACTTCTGCTCTGGGTGTGCTACTGCCCTAGAGCTGAAAGGCACAACGTGCAGGCTTCTTTCCCAAGGGCGAGTTGGGCCCCACAGCATCTTGCTTCCAGCTCTTTGGGAAGCTAAGAAACAACTCGCTCTGCACACTGCTCTTACAGCCTACCCGGAACATCTCTTCCAAAGGCTTGTGAAACGCAGTTTCTTTGCAGGCCTGATCTGGCTGAAGTAGAACTTCTGCTCTGGGTGTGCTACATTGCCCAGAGCTGAAAGGCACAACGTGCAGGCTTCTTTCCAAAGGGCGAGTTGGGCCCCACAGCATCTTGCTTCCAACTCTTTGGGAAGCTAAGAGACAACTCACTCTGCACAGTGCTCTTACAGCCTAACGGGAACATCTCTTCCAATGGCCTGTGAAACGCAGGTTCTTTGCAGGCCTGATCTGGCTGAAGCAGAACTTCTGCTCTGGGTGTGCTACATTGCCCTAGAGCTGAAAGGCACAACGTGCAGGCTTCTGTCCAAAGGGCGAGTTGGGCCCCACAGCATCTTGCTTCCAGCTCTTTGGGAAGCTAAGAAACAACTCGCTCTGCACAGTGCTCTTACAGCCTACTGGGAGCATCTCTTCCAAAGGCCTGTGAAACGCAGTTTCTTCGCAGGCCAGATCTGGCTGAAGTACAACTTCTGCTCTGGGTGTGCTACATTGCCCTAGAGCTGAAAGGCACAATGTGCAGGCTTCTTCACAAAGGGCGAGTTGGGCCCCACAGCATCTTGCTTCCAGCTCTTTGGGAAGCTAAGAAACAACTCGCTCTGCACAGTGCTCTTACAGCCTACCGGGAACATCTCTTCCAAAGGCCTGTGAAACGCAGTTTCTTTGCAGGCCTGATCTGGCTGAAGTAGAACTTCTGCTCTGGGTGTGCTACATTTCCCTAGAGCTGAAAGGCACAACGTGCAGTTTTCTTTCCCAAGGGCGAGTTGGGCCCCACAGAATCTTGCTTCCAGCTCTTTGGCAAGCTAAGAAACAACTCACTCTGAACAGTGCTCTTACAGCCTACCGGGAACATCTCTTACAAAGGCCTGTGAAATGCAGTTTCTTTGCAGACCTGATCTGGCTGAAGTACAACTTCTGCTCTTTGTGTGCTACATTGTCCTAGAGCTGGAAGGCACAACGTGCAGGCTTCTTTCCCAAGGGCGAGTTGGGCCCCACAGCTTCTGCCTTCCAGCTCTTTGGGAAGCTAAGAGACAACTCGCTCTGCACAGTGCTCTTACAGCCTACCGGGAACATCTCTTCCAAATGCCTGTGAAACGCACTTTCTTCGCAGGCCTGATCTGGCTGAAGTAGAACTTCTGCTCTGAGTGTGCTACATTGCCCTAGAGCTGAAAGGCACAACGTGCTGTCTCCTTTCAAAAGGGCGAGTTGGGCCCCAAAGCATCTTGCTTCCAGCTCTTTGGGAAGCTAAGAAACAACTCGCTCTGCACAGTGCTCTTACAGCCTACCGGGAAGATCTCTTACACAGGCCTGTGAAACGCAGTTTCTTTGCAGACCTGATCTGGCTGAAGAACAACTTCTGCTCTGGGTGTGCTACATTGCCCTAGAGCTGAAAGGCAAAACGTGCAGGCTTCTTTCCAAAGGGCGAGTTGGGCCCCACACCACCTTGCTTCCAGCTCTTTGGGAAGCTAAGAAACAACTCGCTCTGCACACTGCTCTTACAGCCTACCGGGAACATCTCTTACAAACGCCTGTGAAATGCAGTTTCTTTGCAGGCCTGATCTGGCTGAAGTACAACTTCTGCTCTGGGTGTGGTACATTGCCCTAGAGCTGAAAGGCCCAACGTGCAGGCTTCTTTCCAAAGGGCGAGTTGGGCCCCACAGCACCTTGCTTCCAGCTCTTTGGGAAGCTAAGAAACAACTCGCTCTGCACAGTACTCTTACAGCCTACCGGGAACAACACTTCGAGAGGCCTGCGAAACGCAGTTTCTTTGCAGGCCTGATCTGGCTGACGTAGAACTTCTGCTCTGGGTGTGGTACATTGCCCTAGAGCTGAAAGGCACAATGTGCAGGCTTCTTTACAAAGGGCGATTTGGGCCACACAGCATCTTGCTTCCAGCTCTTTGGGAAGCTAAGAAACAACTCGCTCTGCACAGTTCTCTTACAGCCTACCGGGAACATCTCTTCCAAAGGCCTGTGAAACGCAGTTTCTTTGCAGGCCAGATCTGGCTGAAGTAGAATTTCTGCTCTGGGTATGCTACATTGCCCTAGAGCTGAAAGGCACAACGTGCAGGCTTCCTTCCAAAGGGCGAGTTTGGCCCCACAGCATCTTGCTTCCAGGTCTTTGGGAAGCTAAGAAACAACTCGCTCTGCACAGTGCTCTTACAGCCTACCGGGAACATCTCTTCCAAAGCCCTGTGAAACGCAGTTTCTTTGCAGGCCTGATCTGTCTGAAGTAGAACTTCTGCTCTGGGTGTGCTACATTGCCCTAGAGCTGAAAGGCACAATGCGCAGGTTTCTTTCCCAAGGGCGAGTTGGGCCCCACAGCATCTTGCTTCCAGCTCTTTGGGAAGCTAAGAAACAACTCGCTCTGCACAGTGCTCTTACAGCCTACCGGGAACATCTCTTCCAAAGGCCTGTGAAACGCAGTTTCTTTGCAGGCCTGATCTGGCTGAAGTAGAACTTCTGCTTTGTTTGTGCTACATTGCCCTAGAGCTGAAAGACACAACGTGCAGGCTTCTTTCCCAAGGGCGAGTTGGGCCCCACAGCATCTTGCTTCCAGCTCTTTGGGAAGCTAAGAAACAACTCGCTCTGCACAGTGCTCTTACAGCCTACCGGGAGCATTTCTTCCAAAGGCCTGTGAAACGCAGTTTCTTTGCAGGCCTGATCTGGCTGAAGTAGAACTTCTGCTCTGGGTGTGCTACATTGCTCTAGAGCTGAAAGGCACAACGTGCAGGCTTCTGTCCAAAGGGCGAGTTGGGCTCAAAGCATCTTGCTTCCAGCTCTTTGGGAAGCTAAGAAACAACTCGCTCTGCACAGTGCTCTTACAGCCTACCGGGAGCATCTCGTCCAAAGGCCTGTGAAACGCAGTTTCTTTGCAGGCCTGATCTGGCTGAAATAGAACTTTTGCTCTGGGTGTGCTACTTTTCCCTAGAGCTGAAAGGCACAACGTGCAGGCTTCTGTCCAAAGGGCGAGTTGGGCGCAAAGCATCTTGCTTCCAGCTCTTTGAGAAGCTAAGAAACAACTCGCTCTGCACAGTGGTCTTACAGCCTACCGGGAGCATCTCTTCCAAAGGCCTGTGAGACGCAGTTTCTTCGCAGGCCTGATCTGGCTGAATACAACTTCTGCGGTGGGTGTGCTACATTGCCCTAGAGTTGAAAGGCACAACGTGCAGGCTTCTGTCCAAAGGGCGAGTTGGGCCCACAGCATCTTGCTTCCAGCTCTTTGGGAAGCTAAGAAACAACTCGCTCTGCACAGTGCTCTTACAGCCTACCGGGAGCATCTCTTCCAAAGGCCTGTTAAACGCAGTTCCTTTGCAGGCCTGATGTGGCTGAAATAGAACTTTTGCTCTGGGTGTGCTACTTTTACCTAGAGCTGAAAGGCACAACGTGCAGGCTTCTGTCCAAAGGGCGAGTTGGGCGCAAAGCATCTTGCTTCCAGCTCTTTGGGAAGCTAAGAAACAACTCGCTCTGCACAGTGCTCTTACAGCCTACCGGGAACATCACTTCCAAAGGCCTGTGAAACGCAGTTTATTTGCAGGCTTGATCTGGCTGAAGTAGAACTTCTGCTCTGCGTGTGCTACATTGCCCTAGAGCTGAAAGGCACAACGTGCAGGCTTCTGTCAAAAGGTCGAGTTGGGCCCAAAGCATCTTGCTTCCAGCTCTTTGGGAATCTAAGAAACAACTCGCTCTGCACAGTGCTCTTACTGCCTACCGGGAACATCTCTTCCAAAGGCCTGTGAAACGCAGTTTCTTTGCAGGCGTGATCTGGCTGAAGTAGAACTTCTGCTCTGGTTGTGCTACATTGGCCTGGAGCTGAAAGGCACAACGTGCAGGCTTCTTTCCCAAGGTCGAGTTGGGCCCCACAGTATCATGCTTCCGGCTCTTTGGGAAGCTAAGAAACAACTCGCTCTGCACAGTGCTCTTACAGCCTACCGTAACATCTCTTACAATGGCCTGTGAAACGCAGTTTCTTTGCAGGGCTGATCTGGCTGAAGTAGAACTTCTGCTCTGGATGTGCTACATTGCCCTAGAGCTGAAAAGCACAACGTGCAGGCTTCTTTCCCAAGGGCGTGTTGGGCCCCAGAGCATCTTGCTTGCAGCTCTTTGGGAAGCTAAGAAACAACTCGCTCTGCACACTGCTCTTACACCCTACCGGGAACATCTCTTCCAAAGGCCTGTGAAACGCAGTTCCTTTGCAGTCCTGAACTGGCTGAAGTAGTACTTCTGCTCTGGGTGTGCTACATTGCCCTAGAGCTGGAAGGCACATCGAGCTGGCTTCTTTCCAAAGGGCGAGTTGGGCCCCACAGCATCTTGCTTCCAGCTCTTTGGGAAGCTAAGAAACTACTCGCTGTGCACAGTGCTCTTACAGCCTACCGGGAACATCTCTTCCAAAGGTCTGTGAAACGCAGTTTCTTTGCAGGCCTGATCTGGCTGAAGTAGAACTTCTGCTCTGGGTGTGCTACATTGCCCTAGAGCTGAAAGGCACAACGTGCAGCCTTCTTTCCAAAGGGCGAGTTGGGCCCCACAGCATCTTGCTTCCAGCTCTTTGGGAAGCTAAGAAACTAGTCGCTCTGCACAGTGCTCTTACAGCCTACCGGGAACATCTCTTCCAAAGGCCTGTGAAACGCAGTTTCTTTGCAGGCCTGATCTGGCTGAAGTACAACTTCTGCTCTGGGTGTGCTACATTCCCCTACAGCTGAAAGGCACAACGTGCAGGCTTCTTTCCCAAGGGCGACTTGGGCCCCACAGCATCTTGCTTCCAGCTCTTTGGGAAGCTAAGAAACAACTCGCTCTGCACAGTGCTCTTACAGCCTATCGTAAACATCTCTTCCAAAGGCCTGTGAAACGCAGTTTCTTTGCAGGCCTGATCTGGCTGAAGTAGAACTTCTGCTCTGTTTGTGCTACATTGCCCTAGAGCTGAAAGACACAACGTGCAGGCTTCTTTCCCCAGGGCGAGTTGGGCCCCACAGCATCTTGATTCCAGCTCTTTGGGAAGCTAAGAAACAACTAGCTCTGCACAGTGCTTTTACAGCCTACCGGGAACATCTCTTCCAAAGGCCTGTGAAACGCAGTTTCTTTTCAGTCCTGAAATGGCTGAAGTAGTACTTCTGCTCTGTGTGTGCTACATTGCCCTAGAGCTGGAAGGCACATCGTGCTGGCTTCTTTCCAAAGGGCGAGTTGGGCCCCACAGCATCTTGCTTCCAGCTCTTTGGGAAGCTAAGAAACAACTCGCTCTGCACAGTGCTCTTACAGCCTACCGGGAACATCTCTTCCAAAGGCTTGTGAAACGCAGTTTCTTTGCACCCCTGATCTGGCTGAGGTAGAACTTCTGCTCTGGGTGTGCTACATTGCCCAGAGCTGAAAGGCACAACGTGCAGGCTTCTTTCCAAAGGGCGAGTTGGGCCCCACAGCATCTTGCTTCCAACTCTTTGGGAAGCTAAGAGACAACTCACTCTGCACAGTGCTCTTACAGCCTAACGGGAACATCTCTTCCAATGGCCTGTGAAACGCAGGTTCTTTGCAGGCCTGATCTGGCTGAAGCAGAACTTCTGCTCTGGGTGTGCTACATTGACCTAGAGCTGAAAGGCACAACGTGCAGGCTTCTGTCCAAAAGGCGAGTTGGGCCCCACAGCATCTTGCTTCCAGCTCTTTGGGAAGCTAAGAAACAACTCGCTCTGCACAGTGCTCTTACAGCCTACTGGGAGCATCTCTTCCAAAGGCCTGTGAAACGCAGTTTCTTCGCGGGCCAGATCTGGCTGAAGTACAACTTCTGCTCTGGGTGTGCTACATTGCCTTAGAGCTGAAAGGCACAATGTGCAGGCTTCTTAACAAAGGGCGAGTTGGGCCCCACAGCATCTTGCTTCCAGCTCTTTGGGAAGCTAAGAAACAACTCGCTCTGCACAGTGCTCTTACAGCCTACCGGGAACATCTCTTCCAAAGGCCTGTGAAACGCAGTTTCTTTGCAGGCCTGATCTGGCTGAAGTAGAACTTCTGCTCTGGGTGTGCTACATTTCCCTAGAGCTGAAAGGCACAACGTGCAGTTTTCTTTCCCAAGGGCGAGTTGGGCCCCACAGCATCTTGCTTCCAGCTCTTTGGCAAGCTAAGAAACAACTCGCTCTGAACAGTGCTCTTACAGCCTACCGGGAACATCTCTTACAAAGGCCTGTGAAATGCAGTTTCTTTGCAGACCTGATCTGGCTGAAGAACAACTTCTGCTCTTTGTGTGCTACATTGCCCTAGAGCTGAAAGGCACAACGTGCAGGCTTCTTTCCAAAGGGCGAGTTGGGCGACACAGCTTCTTGCTTCCAGCTCTTTGGGAAGCTAAGAAACAACTCGCTCTGCACAGTGCTCTTACAGCCTACCGGGAACATCTCTTCCAAAGGCCTGTGAAACACAGTTTCTTTGCATGCCTGATCTGGCTGAAGTAGAACTTCTGCTCTGAGTGTGCTACATTGCCCTAGAGCTGAAAGGCACAACGTGCTGTCTCCTTTCAAAAGGGCGAGCTGGGCCCCAAAGCATCTTGCTTCCAGCTCTTTGGGAAGCTAAGAAACAACTCGCTCTGCACACTGCTCTTACAGCCTACCGGGAACATCTCTTACAAAAGCCTGTGAAATGCAGTTTCTTTGCAGGCCTGATCTGGCTGAAGTAGAACTTCTCCTCTGGGTGTGCTACATTGCCCTAGAGCTGAAAGGTACAACGTGCAGGCTTCTTTCCCAAGGGCGAGTTGGGCCCCACAGCATTTTGCTTCCAGCTCTTTGGGAAGCTAAGAAACAACTCGCTCTGCACAGTGCTGTTACAGCCCACCGGGAACATCTCTTCCAAAGGCCTGTGAAACGCAGTTTCTTCGCAGGCCTGATCTGGCTGAAGTAGAACTTCTGCCCTGGGTGTGCTACATTGCCCTAGAGCTGAAAGGCACAACGTGCAGGATTCTTTCCAAAGGGCGAGTTGGGCCCCACAGCATCTTGCTTGCAGCTCTTTGGGAAGCTAAGAAACAACTCGCTCTGCACAGTGCTCTTACAGCCTACCGGGAACATCTTTTCCAAAGGCCTGTGAAACGCAGTTTCTTTGCAGGCCTGATCTGGCTGAAGTCGAACTTCTGCTCTGGGTGTGCTACATTGCCCTAGAGCTGAAAGGCACAACGTGCAGGCTTCTGTCCAAAGGGCGATTTGGGCCCAAAGCATCTTGCTTCCAGCTCTTTGGGAAGCTAAGAAACAACTAGCTCTGCACAGTGCTTTTACAGCCTACTGGGAACATCTCTTCCAAAGGCCTGTGAAACGCAGTTTCTTTGCAGGGCTGATCTGGCTGATGTAGAACTTCTGCTTTGGGTGTGCTACATTGCCCTAGAGCTGAAAGGCACAACGTGCAGGCTTCTTTCCAAAGGGCGAGTTGGGTCCCACAGCATCTTGCTTCCAGCTCTTTGGGAAGCTAAGAGACAACTCACTCTGCACAGTGCTCTTACAGCCTACCGGGAACATCTCTTCCAAAGGCCTGTGAAACGCAGTTTCTTTGCAGGCCTGATATGGCTGAAGTACAACTTCTGCTCTAGGTGTGCTACAGTGCCCTAGAGCTGAAAGGCACAACGTGCAGGCCTCTTAAAAAATGGCGAGTTGGGCCCCACAGCATCTTGCTTCCAGCTCTTTGGGAACCTAAGAAACAACTCGCTCTGCACAGTGCTCTTACTGCCTACCGGGAACATCTCTTCCAAAGGCCTGTGAAACGCAGTTTCTTCGCAGGCCTGATCTGGCTGAAGTACAACTTCTGCTCTGGGTGTGGTACATTGCCCTAGAGCTGAAAGCCACAACGTGCAGGCTTCTTTCCAAAGGGCGAGTTGGGCCCCACAGCATCTTGCTTCCAGCTCTTTGAGAAGCTAAGAAACAACTCGCTCTGCACAGTGCTCTTACAGCCTACCGGGAACATCTCTTCCAAAGGCCTGTGAAACGCAGTTTCTTCGCAGGCCTCATCTGGCTGAAGTAGAACTTCTGCTCTGGGTGTGCTACATTGCCCTAGAGCTGAAAGGCACAACGTGCAGGCTTCTGTCCATAGGGCGAGTTGGGCCCAAAGAATCTTGCTTCCAGCTCTTTGGGAAGCTAAGAAACAACTAGCTCTGCACAGTGCTCTTACAGCCTACCGGGAGCATCTCGTCCAAAGGCCTGTGAAACGCAGTTTCTTTGCAGGCCTGATCTGGCTGAAATAGAACTTTTGCTCTGGGTGTGCTACTTTTCCCTAGAGCTGAAAGGCACAACGTGCAGGCTTCTGTCCAAAGGGCGAGTTGGGCCCAAAGCATCTTGCTTCCAGCTCTTTGAGAAGCTAAGAAGCAACTCGCTCTGCACAGTGGTCTTACAGCCTACCGGGAGCATCTCTTCCAAAGGCCTGTGAAACGCAGTTTCTTCGCAGGCCTGACCTGGCTGAAGTACGACTTCTGCTCTGGGTGTGCTACATTGCCCTAGAGCTGAAAGGCACAATGTGCAGGCTTCTTCACAAAGGGCGAGTTGGGCCCCACAGCATCTTGCTTCCAGCTCTTTGGGAAGCTAAGAAACAACTCGCTCTGCACAGTTCTCTTACAGCCTACCGGGAACATCTCTTCCAAAGGCCTGTGAAACGCAGTTTCTCTGCAGGCCTAATCTGGCTGAAGTAGTACTTCTGCTCTGGGTGTGCTACATTGCCCTAGAGCTGAAAGGCACAACGTGCAGGCTTCTTTCCAAAGGGCGATTTGGGCCCCACAGCATCTTGCTTCCAACTCTTTGGGAAGCTAAGAAACAACTCGCTCTGCACAGTGCTCTTACAGCCTACCGGGAACATCTCTTCCAAAGGCCTGTGAAACGCAGTTTCTTTGCAGGCCTGATCTGGCTGAAGTAGAATTTCTGCTCTGGGTGTGCTACATTGCCCTAGAGCTGAAAGGCACAACGTGCAGGCTTCCTTCCAAAGGGCGAGTTGGGCCCCACAGCATCTTGCTTCCAGCTCTTTGGGAAGCTAAGAAACAACTCGCTCTGCACAGTGCTCTTACAGCCTACCGGGAACATCTCTTCCAAAGGCCTGTGAAACGCAGTTTCTTTGCAGGCCTGATCTGTCTGAAGTAGAACTTCTGCTCTGGGTGTGCTACATTGCCCTAGAGCTGAAAGGCACAACGTGCAGGCTTCTTTCCCACGGGCGAGTTGGGCCCCACAGCATCTTGCTTCCAGCTCTTTGGGAAGCTAAGAAACAACTCGCTCTGCACAGTGCTCTTACAGCCTACCGGGAACATCTCTTCCAAAGGCCTGTGAAACGCAGTTTCTTTGAAGGCCTGATCTGGCTGAAGTAGGACTTCTGCTTTGTTTGTGCTACATTGCCCTAGAGCTGAAAGACACAACGTGCAGGCTTCTTTCCCAAGGGCGAGTTGGGCCCCACAGCATCTTGCTTCCAGCTCTTTGGGAAGCTAAGAAACAACTCGCTCTGCACAGTGCTCTTACAGCCTACCGGGAGCATTTCTTCCAATGGCCTGTGAAACGCAGTTTCTTTGCAGGCCTGATCTGGCTGAAGTAGAACTTCTGCTCTGGGTGTGCTACATTGCTCTAGAGCTGAAAGGCACAACGTGCAGTTTTCTTTCCCAAGGGCGAGTTGGGCTCAAAGCATCTTGCTTCCAGCTCTTTGGGAAGCTAAGAAACAACTCGCTCTGCACAGTGCTCTTACAGCCTACCGGGAGCATCTCTTCCAAAGGCCTGTGAGACGCAGTTTCTTCGCAGGCCTGATCTGGCTGAATACAACTTCTGCTGTGGGTGTGCTACATTGCCCTAGCGCTGAAAGGCACAATGTGCAGGCTTCTTTCCCAAGGGCGAGTTGGGCCCCACAGCATCTTGCTTCCAGCTCTTTGGGAAGCTAAGAAACAACTCGCTCAGCACAGTGCTCTTACAGCCTTCCGGGAACATCTCTTACAAAGGCCTGTGAAACGCAGTTTCTTTGAAGGCCTGATCTGGCTGAAGTACAACTTCTGCTCTGGGTGTGCTACATTGCCCTAGAGCTGAAAGGCACAACGTGCAGGCTTCTTTCCAAAGGGCGAGTTGGGTCCCACAGCATCTTGCTTCCAGCTCTTTGGGAAGCTAAGAAACAACTCGCTGTGCACAGTGCTCTTACAGCCTACCGGGAACATCCCTTCCAAAGGCCTGTGAAACGCAGTTACTTTGCAACCTTGATCTGGCTGAAGTAGAACTTCTGCTCTGGGTGTGCTACCGCCCTAGAGCTGAAAGGCACAACGTGCAGGCTTCTTTCCCAAGGGCGAGTTGGGCCCCACAGCATCTTGATTCCAGCTCTTTGGGAAGCTAAGAAACAACTAGCTCTACACAGTGCTTTTACAGCCTACCGGGAACATCTCTTCCAAAGGCCTGTGAAACGCAGTTTCTTTTCAGTCCTGAAATGGCTGAAGTAGTACTTCTGCTCTGTGTGTGCTACATTGCCCTAGAGCTGGAAGGCACATCGTGCTGGCTTCTTTCCAAAGGGCGAGTTGGGCCCCACAGCATCTTGCTTCCAGCTCTTTGGGAAGCTAAGAAACAACTCGCTCTGCACAGTGCTCTTACAGCCTACCGGGAACATCTCTTCCAAAGGCCTGTGAAACGCAGTTTCTTTGCAGGCCTGATCTGGCTGAAGTAGAACTTCTGCTCTGGGTGTGCTACTTTGACCTAAGTTGAAAGGCAGAACGTGCAGGCTTCTTTCCAAAGGGCGAGATGGCCCCCACAGCATCTTTCTTCCACCAATTTGGAAAGCTCAGAAACAGCTCGCTCTGCACAGTGCTCTTACAGCCTACCTGGAACATATCTTACAAAGGCCTGTGAAATGCAGTTTCTTTCCAGGCCTGATCTGGCTGAAGTAGGACTTCTGCTCTGGGTGTGCTACATTGCCCTAGAGCTGAAAGGCACAACGTGATGTCTCCTTTCCAAAGGGCGAGTTGGGCCCCACAGAATTTTGCTTCCAGCTCTATGGGAATCTAAGATACAACTCGCTCTGCACAGTTCTCTTACAGCCTACCGGGAACATCTCTTCCAAAGGCCTCTGAAACGCAGTTTCTTTGCAGGCCTGATCTGGCTGAAGTACAACTTCTGCTCTGGGTGTGCTACATTGCCCTAGAGCTGAAAGGCACAACGTGCAGGCTTCTTTCCAAAGGGCGCGTTGGGCCTCACAGCATCTTGCTTTCAGCACTTTGGGAAGCTAAGAAACAACTCGCTCTGCACAGTTCTCTTACAGCCTACCGGGAACATCTCTTACAAAGGCCTGTGAAACGCAGTTTCTTTGCAGGCCTGATCTTGCTGAAGTAGAACTTTTGCTCTGGGTGTGCTACATTGCACTAGACCTGAAAGGCACAATGTGCAGGCTTCTTTCCAAAGGCCGAGTTGGGCCCCACAGCATCTTGCTTCCAGCTCTTTGGGAAGCTAAGAAACAACTCGCTCTGCACAGTGCTATTACAGCCTACCGGGAACATCTCTTCCAAAGACCTGTGAAACGCAGTTTCTCCGCAGGCCTGAACTGGCTGAAGTAGAACTTCTGCTCTGGGTGTGCTACATTGCCCCA
Source organism: Equus caballus (assembly GCF_041296265.1). Classification (NCBI taxonomy): domain Eukaryota; kingdom Metazoa; phylum Chordata; class Mammalia; order Perissodactyla; family Equidae; genus Equus; species Equus caballus. The sequence continues at coordinate 28,152,497 of NC_091687.1, forward strand.
GAGCTGAAAGGCACAACGTGCAGGCTTCTGTCCAAAGGGAGAGTTGGGCAGCACAGCATCTTGCTTCCAGCTCTTTGGGAAGCTAAGAAACAAGTCGCTCTGCACAGTGCTCTTACAGCCTACCGGGAACATCTCTTCCAGAGGAATGTGAAACGCAGATTCTTTCCAGGCCTGATCTGGCTGAAGTAGAACTTCTGCTCTGGGTGTGCTACATTGCCTCAGAGCTGAAAGGGACAACATGCAGGCTTCTGTCCAAAGGGAGAGTTGGGCAGCACAGCATCTTTCTTCCAGCTCTTTGGGAAGCTAAGAAACAAGTCGCTCTGCACAGTGCTCTTACAGCCTACCGGGAACATCTCTTCCAAAGGAATGTGAAACGCAGTTCCTTTGCAGGCCTGATCTGGCTGAAGTACAACTTCTGCTCTGGGTGTGCTACATTGCCCTAGAGGTGAAAGGCACAACGTGCAGGCTTCTTTCCAAAGAGCGAGTTTTGCCCCACAGCATCTTGCTTCCAGCTCTTTGGGAAGCAAAGAAACAATTCGCTCTGCACAGTGCTCTTACAGCCTACCGGGAACATCTCTTCCAAAGGCCTGTGAAATGCAGTTTCTTTGCAGGCCTGATCTGGCTGAAGTACAACTTCTGCTCTGGGTGTGCTACATTCCCCTACAGCTGAAAGGCACAACGTGCAGTCTTCTTTCCCAAGGGCGACTTGGGCCCCACAGCATCTTGCTTCCAGCTCTTTGGGAAGCTAAGAAACAACTCGCTCTGCACAGTGCTCTTACAGCCTACCGGGAACATCTCTTCCAAAGGCCTGTGAAACGCAGTTTCTTTGCAGGCCTGATCTGGCTGAAGTACAACTTCTGCTCTGGGTGTGCTACATTGCCCTAGAGCTGAAAGGCACAACGTGCAGTTTTCTTTCCCAAGGGCGAGTTGGGCCCCACAGCATCTTGCTTCCAGCTCTTCGGCAAGCTAAGAAACAACTCGCTCTGAACAGTGCTCTTACAGCCTACCGGGAACATCTCTTCCAAAGCCCTGTGAAACGCAGTTTCTTTGCAGGCCTGATCTGTCTGAAGTAGAACTTCTGCTCTGGGTGTGCTACATTGCCCTAGAGCTGAAAGGCACAACGTGCAGGCTTCTTTCCCAAGGGCGAGTTGGGCCCCACAGCATATTGCTTCCAGCTCTTTGGCAAGCTAAGAAAGAACTCGCTCTGCACAGTGCTCTTACAGCCTACCGGGAACATTTCTTCCAAAGGCCAGTGAAACGCAGTTTCTTTGCAGGCCTGATATGGCTGAAGTACAACTTCTGCTCTAGGTGTGCTACAGTGCCCCAGAGCTGAAAGGCACAACGTGCAGGCCTCTTAAAAAATGGCGAGTTGGGCCCCACAGCATCTTGCTTCCAGCTCTTTGGGAAGCTAAGAAACAACTCGTTCTGCACAGTGCTCTTACAGCCTACCGGGAACATCTCTTCCAAAGGCCTGTGAAACGCAGTTTCTTCGCAGGCCTGATCTGGCTGAAGTACAACTTCTGCTCTGGGTGTGCTACATTGCCCTAGAGCTGAAAGCCACAACGTGCAGGCTTCTTTCCAAAGGGCGAGTTGGGCGCAAAGCATCTTGCTTCCAGCTCTTTGAGAAGCTAAGAAACAACTCGCTCTGCACAGTGCTCTTACAGCCTACCGGGAGCATCTCTTCCAAAGGCCTGTGAGACGCAGTTTCTTCGCACGCCTGATCTGGCTGAATACAACTTCTGCTCTGGGTGTGCTACATTGCCCTAGAGCTGAAAGGCACAATGTGCAGGCTTCTTCACAAAGGGCGAGTTGGGCCCCACAGCATCTTGCTTCCAGCTCTTTGGGAAGCTAAGAAACTACTCGCTCTGCACAGTGCTCTTACAGCCTACCGGGAACATCTCTTCCAAAGGCCTGTGAAACGCAGTTTCTTTGCAGGCCTGATCTGGCTGAAGTAGATTTTCTGCTCTGGGTGTGCTACATTGCCATAGAGCTGAAAGGCACAACGTGCAGGCTTCTTTCCAAAGGGCGAGTTGGGCCCCACAGCATCTTGCTTCCAGCTCTTTGGGAAGCTAATAAATATCTCGCTCTGCTCAGTGCTCTTACAGCCTACCGGGAGCATCTCGTCCAAAGGCCTGTGAAACGCAGTTTCTTCGCAGGCCTGATCTGGCTGAAGTAGAACTTCTGCTGTGGGTGTGCTACATTGTCCTAGAGCTGAAAGGCACAACGTGCAGGCTTCTTTCCCAAGGGCGAGTTGGGCCCCACAGCATCTGGCTTCCAGCTCTTTGGGAAGCTAAGAAACAACTCGCTCTGCACAGTGCTCTTACAGCCTACCGGGAACATCTCTTCCAAAGGCCTGTGAAACGCAGTTTCTTTGCAGGCTTGACCTGGCTGAAGTAGAACTTCTGCTCTGGGTGTGCTACATTGCCCTAGAGCTGAAAGGCACAACGTGCAGGCTTCTGTCCAAAGGGCGAGATGGGCCCAAAGCATCTTGCTTCCAGCTCTTTGGGAAGCTAAGAAACAACTAGCTCTGCACAGTGCTCTTACAGCCTACCGGGAGCATCTCGTCCAAAGGCCTGTGAAACGCAGTTTCTTTGCAGGCCTGATCTGGCTGAAATAGAACCTTTGCTCTGGGTGTGCTACTTTTCCCTAGAGCTGAAAGGCACAACGTGCAGGCTTCTGTCCAAAGGGCGAGTTGGGCCCAAAGCATCTTGCTTCCAGCTCTTTGAGAAGCTAAGAAACAACTCTCTCTGCACAGTGGTCTTACAGCCTACCGGGAGCATCTCTTCCAAAGACCTGTGAAACGCAGTTTCTTCGCAGGCCTGATCTGGCTGAAGTACAACTTCTGCTCTGGGTGTGCTACATTGCCCTAGAGCTGAAAGGCACAATGTGCAGGCTTCTTCACAAAGGGCGAGTTGGGCCCCACAGCATCTTGCTTCCAGCTCTTTGGGAAGCTAAGAAAAAACTCGCTCTCCACAGTGCTCTTACAGCCTACCGGGAACATCTCTTCCAAAGGCCTGAGAAACGCAGTTTCTCTGCAGGCCTGATCTGGCTGAAGTAGTACTTCTGCTCTGGGTGTGCTACATTGCCCTAGAGCTGAAAGGCACAATGTGCAGGCTTCTTTCCAAAGGGCGATTTGGGCCCCACAGCATCTTGCTTCCAGCTCTTTGGGAAGCTAAGAAACAACTCGCTCTGCACAGTTCTCTTACAGCCTACCGGGAACATCTCTTCCAAAGGCCTGTGAAACGCAGTTTCTTTGCAGGCCTGATCTGGCTGAAGTAGAATTTCTGCTCTGGGTGTGCTACATTGCCCTAGAGCTGAAAGGCACAACGTGCAGGCTTCCTTCCAAAGGGCGAGTTGGGCCCCACAGCATCTTGCTTCCAGCTCTTTGGGAAGCTAAGAAACAACTCGCTCTGCACAGTGCTCTTACAGCCTACCGGGAACATCTCTTCCAAAGCTCTGTGAAACGCAGTTTCTTTGCAGGCCTGATCTGTCTGAAGTAGAACTTCTGCTCTGGGTGTGCTACATTGCCCTAGAGCTGAAAGGCACAACGTGCAGGCTTCTTTCCCAAGGGCGAGTTGGGCCCCACAGCATCTTGCTTCCACCTCTTTGGGAAGCTAAGAAACAACTCGCTCTGCACAGTGCTCTTACAGCCTACCGGGAACATCTCTTCCAAAGGCCTGTGAAACGCAGTTTCTTTGCAGGCCTGATCTGGCTGAAGTAGAACTTCTGCTTTGTTTGTGCTACATTGCCCTAGAGCTGAAAGACACAACGTGCAGGCTTCTTTCCCAAGGGCGAGTTGGGCCCCACAGCATCTTGCTTCCAGCTCTTTGGGAAGCTAAGAAAGAACTCGCTCTGCACAGTGCTCTTACAGCCTACCGGGAGCATTTCTTCCAAAGGCCTGTGAAACGCAGTTTCTTTGCAGTCCTGATCTGGCTGAAGTAGAACTTCTGCTCTGGGTGTGCTACATTGCCCTAGAGCTGAAAGGCACAACGTGCAGGCTTCTGTCCAAAGGGCGAGTTGGGCTCAAAGCATCTTGCTTCCAGCTCTTTGGGAAGCTAAGAAACAACTCGCTCTGCACAGTGCTCTTACAGCCTACCGGGAGCATCTCTTCCAAAGGCCTGTGAGACGCAGTTTCTTCGCAGGCCTGATCTGGCTGAATACAACTTCTGCTGTGGGTGTGCTACATTGCCCTAGAGCTGAAAGGCACAATGTGCAGGCTTCTTTCCCAAGGGCGAGGTGGGCCCCACAGCATCTTGCTTCCAGCTCTTTGGGAAGCTAAGAAACAACTCGCTCAGCACAGTGCTCTTACAGCCTTCCGGGAACATCTCTTACAAAGGCCTGTGAAACGCAGTTTCTTTGAAGGCCTGATCTGGCTGAAGTAGAACTTCTGCTCTGGGTGTGCTACATTGCCCTAGAGCTGAAAGGCACAACGTGCAGGCTTCTTTCCAAAGGGCGAGTTGGGTCCAACAGCATCTTGCTTCCAGCTCTTTGGGAAGCTAAGAAACAACTCGCTCTGCACAGTGCTCTTACAGCCTACCGGGAACATCCCTTCCAAAGGCCTGTGAAACGCAGTTACTTTGCAGCCTTGATCTGGCTGAAGTAGAACTTCCGCTCTGGGTGTGCTACTGCCCTAGAGCTGAAAGGCACAACGTGCAGGCTTCTGTTCAAAGGGCGAGTTGGGCCCAAAGCATCTTGCTTCCAGCTCTTTGGGAAGCCAAGAAACAACTCGCTCTGCACAGTGCTCTTACAGCCTACCGGGAGCATCTCTTCCAAAGGCCTGTGAAACGCAGTTTCTTCGCAGGCCTGATCTGGCTGAAGTACAACTTCTGCTCTGGGTGTGCTACCTTGCCCTAGAGCTGAAAGCCACAACGTGCAGGCTTCTTTCCAAAGGGCGAGTTGGGCCCCACAGCATCTTGCTTCCAGCTCTTTGGGAAGCTAAGAAACAACTCGCTCTGCACAGTGCTCTTACAGCCTACCGGGAGCATCTCTTCCAAAGGCCTGTGAAACGCAGTTTCTTTGCAGGACTGATGTGGCTGAAATAGAACTTTTGCTCTGGGTGTGCTACTTTTCCCTAGAGCTGAAAGGCACAACGTGCAGGCTTCTGTCCAAAGGGCGAGTTGGGCCCCACAGCATCTTGCTTCCAGCTCTTTGGGAAGCTAAGAAACAACTCGCTCTGCACAGTGCTCTTACAGCCTACCGGGAACATCTCTTCCAAAGGCCTGTGAAACGCAGTTTCTTTGCAGGCCTGATCTGGCTGAAGTAGAACTTCTGCTCTGGGTGTGCTACATTGCCCTAGAGCTGGACGGCACAACGTGCAGGCTTCTGTCCAAAGGGCGAGTTGGGCCCAAAGCATCTTGCTTCCAGCTCTTTGGGAATCTAAGAAACAACTCGCTCTGCACAGTGCTCTTACTGCCTACCGGGAACATCTCTTCCAAAGGCCTGTGAAACGCAGTTTCTTTGCAGGCCTGATCTGGCTGAAGTAGAACTTCTGCTCTGGTTGTGCTACATTGCCCTGGAGCTGAAAGGCACAACGTGCAGGCTTCTTTCCCAAGGGCGAGTTGGGCCCCACAGCATCATGCTTCCGGCTCTTTGGGAAGCTAAGAAACAACTTGCTCTGCACAGTGCTCTTACAGCCTACCGTAACATCTCTTACAATGGCCTGTGAAACGCAGTTTCTTTGCAGGGCTGATCCGGCTGAAGTAGAACTTCTGCTCTGGATGTGCTACATTGCCCTAGAGCTGAAAGGCACAACGTGCAGGCTTCTTTCCCAAGGGCGTGTTGGGCCCCAGAGCATCTTGCTTGCAGCTCTTTGGGAAGCTAAGAAACAACTCGCTCTGCTCAGTGCTCTTACAGCCTAACGGGAACATCTCTTCCAAAGGCCTGTGAAACGCAGTTTCTTTGCAGGCCTGATCTGGCTGAAGTAGAACTTCTGCTCTGGGTGTGCTACATTGCCCTAGAGCTGAAAGGGACAACGTGCAGGCTTCTTTCCAAAGGGCGAGTTGGGCACCACAGCATCTTGCTTCCAGCTCTTTGGGAAGCTAAGAAACAACTCGCTCTGCACAGTGCTCTTACAGCCTACCGGGAACATCTCTTCCAAAGGCCTGTGAAACGCAGTTTCTTTGCAGGCCTGATCTGGCTGAAGTACAACTTCTGCTCTGGGTGTGCTACATTGCCCTAGAGCTGAAAGGCACAACGTGCAGCCTTCTTTCCAAAGGGCGAGTTGGGCCCCACAGCATCTTGCTTCCAGCTCTTTGGGAAGCTAAGAAACTACTCGCTCTGCACAGTGCTCTTACAGCCTACCGGGAACATCTCTTCCAAAGGCCTGTGAAACGCAGTTTCTTTGCAGGCCTGATCTGGCTGAAGTACAACTTCTGCTCTGGGTGTGCTACATTCCCCTACAGCTGAAAGGCACAACGTGCAGGCTTCTTTCCCAAGGGCGACTTGGGCCCCACAGCATCTTGCTTCCAGCTCTTTGGGAAGCTAAGAAACAACTCGCTCTGCACAGTGCTCTTACAGCCTATCGTAAACATCTCTTCCAAAGGCCTGTGAAACGCAGTTTCTTTGCAGGCCTGATCTGGCTGAAGTAGAACTTCTGCTCTGTTTGTGCTACATTGCCCTAGAGCTGAAAGACACAACGTGCAGGCTTCTTTCCCAAGGGCGACTTGGGCCCCACAGCATCTTGCTTCCAGCTCTTTGGGAAGCTAAGAAACAACTCGCTCTGCACAGTGCTCTTACAGCCTACCGGGAACATCTCTTCCAAAGGCCTGTGATACGCAGTTTCTTTGCAGGCCTGATCTGGCTGAAGTACAACTTCTGCTCTGGGTGTGCTACATTCCCCTACAGCTGAAAGGCACAACGTGCAGGCTTCTTTCCCAAGGGCGACTTGGGCCCCACAGCATCTTGCTTCCAGCTCTTTGGGAAGCTAAGAAACAACTCGCTCTGCACAGTGCTCTTACAGCCTAGTGGGACCATCTCTTCCAAAGGCCTGTGAAACGCAGTTTCTTTGCAGGCCTGATCTGGCTGAAGTAGAACTTCTGCTCTGTTTGTGCTACATTGCCCTAGAGCTGAAAGACACAACGTGCAGGCTTCTTTCCCAAGGGCGAGTTGGGCCCCACAGCATCTTGCTTCCAGCTCTTTGGGAAGCTAAGAAACAACTCGCTCTGCACAGTGCTATTACAGCCTATCGTAAACATCTCTTCCAAAGGCCTGTGAAACGCAGTTTCTTTGCAGGCCTGATCTGGCTGAAGTAGAACTTCTGCTCTGGGTGTGCTACATTGCTCTAGAGCTGAAAGGCACAACGTGCAGGCTTCTGTCCAAAGGGCGAGTTGGGCTCAAAGCATCTTGCTTCCAGCTCTTTGGGAAGCTAAGAAACAACTCGCTCTGCACAGTGCTCTTACAGCCTTCCGGGAACATCTCTTACAAAGGCCTGTGAAACGCAGTTTCTTTGAAGGCCTGATCTGGCTGAAGTACAACTTCTGCTCTGGGTGTGCTACATTGCCCTAGAGCTGAAAGGCACAACGTGCAGGCTTCTTTCCAAAGGGCGAGTTGGGTCCCACAGCATCTTGCTTCCAGCTCTTTGGGAAGCTAAGAAACAACTCGCTGTGCACAGTGCTCTTACAGACTACCGGGAACATCCCTTCCAAAGGCCTGTGAAACGCAGTTACTTTGCAACCTTGATCTGGCTGAAGTAGAACTTCTGCTCTGGGTGTGCTACTGCCCTAGAGCTGAAAGGCACAACGTGCAGGCTTCTTTCCCAAGGGCGAGTTGGGCCCCACAGCATCTTGATTCCAGCTCTTTGGGAAGCTAAGAAACAACTAGCTCTGCACAGTGCTTTTACAGCCTACCGGGAACATCTCTTCCAAAGGCCTGTGAAACGCAGTTTCTTTTCAGTCCTGAAATGGCTGAAGTAGTACTTCTGCTCTGTGTGTGCTACATTGCCCTAGAGCTGGAAGGCACATCGTGCTGGCTTCTTTCCAAAGGGCGAGTTGGGCCCCACAGCATCTTGCTTCCAGCTCTTTGGGAAGCTAAGAAACAACTCGCTCTGCACAGTGCTCTTACAGCCTACCCGGAACATCTCTTCCAAAGGCTTGTGAAACGCAGTTTCTTTGCAGGCCTGATCTGGCTGAAGTAGAACTTCTGCTCTGGGTGTGCTACATTGCCCAGAGCTGAAAGGCACAACGTACAGGCTTCTTTCCAAAGGGCGAGTTGGGCCCCACAGCATCTTGCTTCCAACTCTTTGGGAAGCTAAGAGACAACTCACTCTGCACAGTGCTCTTACAGCCTAACGGGAACATCTCTTCCAATGGCCTGTGAAACGCAGGTTCTTTGCAGGCCTGATCTGGCTGAAGCAGAACTTCTGCTCTGGGTGTGCTACATTGCCCTAGAGCTGAAAGACACAACGTGCAGGCTTCTGTCCAAAGGGCGAGTTGGGCCCCACAGCATCTTGCTTCCAGCTCTTTGGGAAGCTAAGAAACAACTCGCTCTGCACAGTGCTCTTACAGCCTACCGGGAGCATCTCTTCCAAAGGCCTGTGAAACGCAGTTTCTTTGCAGGCCTGATGTGGCTGAAATAGAACTTTTGCTCTGGGTGTGCTACTTTTCCCTAGAGCTGAAAGGCACAACGTGCAGGCTTCTGTCCAAAGGGCGAGTTGGGCGCAAAGCATCTTGCTTCCAGCTCTTTGGGAAGCTAAGAAACAACTCGCTCTGCACAGTGCTCTTACAGCCTACCGGGAACATCTCTTCCAAAGGCCTGTGAAACGCAGTTTCTTTGCAGGCCTGATCTGTCTGAAGTAGAACTTCTGCTCTGGGTGTGCTACATTGCCCTAGAGCTGAAAGGCACAACGTGCAGGCTTCTTTCCCAAGGGCGAGTTGGGCCCCACAGCATATTGCTTCCAGCTCTTTGGCAAGCTAAGAAAGAACTCGCTCTGCACAGTGCTCTTACAGCCTACCGGGAACATTTCTTCCAAAGGCCAGTGAAACGCAGTTTCTTTGCAGGCCTGATATGGCTGAAGTACAACTTCTGCTCTAGGTGTGCTACAGTGCCCTAGAGCTGAAAGGCACAACGTGCAGGCCTCTTAAAAAATGGCGAGTTGGGCCCCACAGCATCTTGCTTCCAGCTCTTTGGGAAGCTAAGAAACAACTCGCTCTGCACAGTGCTCTTACAGCCTACCGGGAACATCTCTTCCAAAGGCCTGTGAAACGCAGTTTCTTCGCAGGCCTGATCTGGCTGAAGTACAACTTCTGCTCTGGGTGTGCTACATTGCCCTAGAGCTGAAAGCCACAACGTGCAGGCTTCTTTCCAAAGGGCGAGTTGGGCGCAAAGCATCTTGCTTCCAGCTCTTTGAGAAGCTAAGAAACAACTCGCTCTGCACAGTGCTCTTACAGCCTACCGGGAGCATCTCTTCCAAAGGCCTGTGAGACGCAGTTTCTTCGCACGCCTGATCTGGCTGAATACAACTTCTGCTCTGGGTGTGCTACATTGCCCTAGAGCTGAAAGGCACAATGTGCAGGCTTCTTCACAAAGGGCGAGTTGGGCCCCACAGCATCTTGCTTCCAGCTCTTTGGGAAGCTAAGAAACTACTCGCTCTGCACAGTGCTCTTACAGCCTACCGGGAACATCTCTTCCAAAGGCCTGTGAAACGCAGTTTCTTTGCAGGCCTGATCTGGCTGAAGTAGATTTTCTACTCTGGGTGTGCTACATTGCCATAGAGCTGAAAGGCACAACGTGCAGGCTTCTTTCCAAAGGGCGAGTTGGGCCCCACAGCATCTTGCTTCCAGCTCTTTGGGAAGCTAATAAATATCTCGCTCTGCTCAGTGCTCTTACAGCCTACCGGGAGCATCTCGTCCAAAGGCCTGTGAAACGCAGTTTCTTCGCAGGCCTGATCTGGCTGAAGTAGAACTTCTGCTGTGGGTGTGCTACATTGTCCTAGAGCTGAAAGGCACAACGTGCAGGCTTCTTTCCCAAGGGCGAGTTGGGCCCCACAGCATCTGGCTTCCAGCTCTTTGGGAAGCTAAGAAACAACTCGCTCTGCACAGTGCTCTTACAGCCTACCGGGAACATCTCTTCCAAAGGCCTGTGAAACGCAGTTTCTTTGCAGGCTTGACCTGGCTGAAGTAGAACTTCTGCTCTGGGTGTGCTACATTGCCCTAGAGCTGAAAGGCACAACGTGCAGGCTTCTGTCCAAAGGGCGAGATGGGCCCAAAGCATCTTGCTTCCAGCTCTTTGGGAAGCTAAGAAACAACTAGCTCTGCACAGTGCTCTTACAGCCTACCGGGAGCATCTCGTCCAAAGGCCTGTGAAACGCAGTTTCTTTGCAGGCCTGATCTGGCTGAAATAGAACCTTTGCTCTGGGTGTGCTACTTTTCCCTAGAGCTGAAAGGCACAACGTGCAGGCTTCTGTCCAAAGGGCGAGTTGGGCCCAAAGCATCTTGCTTCCAGCTCTTTGAGAAGCTAAGAAACAACTCTCTCTGCACAGTGGTCTTACAGCCTACCGGGAGCATCTCTTCCAAAGACCTGTGAAACGCAGTTTCTTCGCAGGCCTGATCTGGCTGAAGTACAACTTCTGCTCTGGGTGTGCTACATTGCCCTAGAGCTGAAAGGCACAATGTGCAGGCTTCTTCACAAAGGGCGAGTTGGGCCCCACAGCATCTTGCTTCCAGCTCTTTGGGAAGCTAAGAAAAAACTCGCTCTCCACAGTGCTCTTACAGCCTACCGGGAACATCTCTTCCAAAGGCCTGAGAAACGCAGTTTCTCTGCAGGCCTGATCTGGCTGAAGTAGTACTTCTGCTCTGGGTGTGCTACATTGCCCTAGAGCTGAAAGGCACAATGTGCAGGCTTCTTTCCAAAGGGCGATTTGGGCCCCACAGCATCTTGCTTCCAGCTCTTTGGGAAGCTAAGAAACAACTCGCTCTGCACAGTTCTCTTACAGCCTACCGGGAACATCTCTTCCAAAGGCCTGTGAAACGCAGTTTCTTTGCAGGCCTGATCTGGCTGAAGTAGAATTTCTGCTCTGGGTGTGCTACATTGCCCTAGAGCTGAAAGGCACAACGTGCAGGCTTCCTTCCAAAGGGCGAGTTGGGCCCCACAGCATCTTGCTTCCAGCTCTTTGGGAAGCTAAGAAACAACTCGCTCTGCACAGTGCTCTTACAGCCTACCGGGAACATCTCTTCCAAAGCTCTGTGAAACGCAGTTTCTTTGCAGGCCTGATCTGTCTGAAGTAGAACTTCTGCTCTGGGTGTGCTACATTGCCCTAGAGCTGAAAGGCACAACGTGCAGGCTTCTTTCCCAAGGGCGAGTTGGGCCCCACAGCATCTTGCTTCCACCTCTTTGGGAAGCTAAGAAACAACTCGCTCTGCACAGTGCTCTTACAGCCTACCGGGAACATCTCTTCCAAAGGCCTGTGAAACGCAGTTTCTTTGCAGGCCTGATCTGGCTGAAGTAGAACTTCTGCTTTGTTTGTGCTACATTGCCCTAGAGCTGAAAGACACAACGTGCAGGCTTCTTTCCCAAGGGCGAGTTGGGCCCCACAGCATCTTGCTTCCAGCTCTTTGGGAAGCTAAGAAAGAACTCGCTCTGCACAGTGCTCTTACAGCCTACCGGGAGCATTTCTTCCAAAGGCCTGTGAAACGCAGTTTCTTTGCAGTCCTGATCTGGCTGAAGTAGAACTTCTGCTCTGGGTGTGCTACATTGCCCTAGAGCTGAAAGGCACAACGTGCAGGCTTCTGTCCAAAGGGCGAGTTGGGCTCAAAGCATCTTGCTTCCAGCTCTTTGGGAAGCTAAGAAACAACTCGCTCTGCACAGTGCTCTTACAGCCTACCGGGAGCATCTCTTCCAAAGGCCTGTGAGACGCAGTTTCTTCGCAGGCCTGATCTGGCTGAATACAACTTCTGCTGTGGGTGTGCTACATTGCCCTAGATCTGAAAGGCACAATGTGCAGGCTTCTTTCCCAAGGGCGAGGTGGGCCCCACAGCATCTTGCTTCCAGCTCTTTGGGAAGCTAAGAAACAACTCGCTCAGCACAGTGCTCTTACAGCCTTCCGGGAACATCTCTTACAAAGGCCTGTGAAACGCAGTTTCTTTGAAGGCCTGATCTGGCTGAAGTAGAACTTCTGCTCTGGGTGTGCTACATTGCCCTAGAGCTGAAAGGCACAACGTGCAGGCTTCTTTCCAAAGGGCGAGTTGGGTCCAACAGCATCTTGCTTCCAGCTCTTTGGGAAGCTAAGAAACAACTCGCTCTGCACAGTGCTCTTACAGCCTACCGGGAACATCCCTTCCAAAGGCCTGTGAAACGCAGTTACTTTGCAGCCTTGATCTGGCTGAAGTAGAACTTCTGCTCTGGGTGTGCTACTGCCCTAGAGCTGAAAGGCACAACGTGCAGGCTTCTGTTCAAAGGGCGAGTTGGGCCCAAAGCATCTTGCTTCCAGCTCTTTGGGAAGCCAAGAAACAACTCGCTCTGCACAGTGCTCTTACAGCCTACCGGGAGCATCTCTTCCAAAGGCCTGTGAAACGCAGTTTCTTCGCAGGCCTGATCTGGCTGAAGTACAACTTCTGCTCTGGGTGTGCTACCTTGCCCTAGAGCTGAAAGCCACAACGTGCAGGCTTCTTTCCAAAGGGCGAGTTGGGCCCCACAGCATCTTGCTTCCAGCTCTTTGGGAAGCTAAGAAACAACTCGCTCTGCACAGTGCTCTTACAGCCTACCGGGAGCATCTCTTCCAAAGGCCTGTGAAACGCAGTTTCTTTGCAGGACTGATGTGGCTGAAATAGAACTTTTGCTCTGGGTGTGCTACTTTTCCCTAGAGCTGAAAGGCACAACGTGCAGGCTTCTGTCCAAAGGGCGAGTTGGGCCCCACAGCATCTTGCTTCCAGCTCTTTGGGAAGCTAAGAAACAACTCGCTCTGCACAGTGCTCTTACAGCCTACCGGGAACATCTCTTCCAAAGGCCTGTGAAACGCAGTTTCTTTGCAGGCCTGATCTGGCTGAAGTAGAACTTCTGCTCTGGGTGTGCTACATTGCCCTAGAGCTGGACGGCACAACGTGCAGGCTTCTGTCCAAAGGGCGAGTTGGGCCCAAAGCATCTTGCTTCCAGCTCTTTGGGAATCTAAGAAACAACTCGCTCTGCACAGTGCTCTTACTGCCTACCGGGAACATCTCTTCCAAAGGCCTGTGAAACGCAGTTTCTTTGCAGGCCTGATCTGGCTGAAGTAGAACTTCTGCTCTGGTTGTGCTACATTGCCCTGGAGCTGAAAGGCACAACGTGCAGGCTTCTTTCCCAAGGGCGAGTTGGGCCCCACAGCATCATGCTTCCGGCTCTTTGGGAAGCTAAGAAACAACTTGCTCTGCACAGTGCTCTTACAGCCTACCGTAACATCTCTTACAATGGCCTGTGAAACGCAGTTTCTTTGCAGGGCTGATCCGGCTGAAGTAGAACTTCTGCTCTGGATGTGCTACATTGCCCTAGAGCTGAAAGGCACAACGTGCAGGCTTCTTTCCCAAGGGCGTGTTGGGCCCCAGAGCATCTTGCTTGCAGCTCTTTGGGAAGCTAAGAAACAACTCGCTCTGCTCAGTGCTCTTACAGCCTAACGGGAACATCTCTTCCAAAGGCCTGTGAAACGCAGTTTCTTTGCAGGCCTGATCTGGCTGAAGTAGAACTTCTGCTCTGGGTGTGCTACATTGCCCTAGAGCTGAAAGGGACAACGTGCAGGCTTCTTTCCAAAGGGCGAGTTGGGCACCACAGCATCTTGCTTCCAGCTCTTTGGGAAGCTAAGAAACAACTCGCTCTGCACAGTGCTCTTACAGCCTACCGGGAACATCTCTTCCAAAGGCCTGTGAAACGCAGTTTCTTTGCAGGCCTGATCTGGCTGAAGTACAACTTCTGCTCTGGGTGTGCTACATTGCCCTAGAGCTGAAAGGCACAACGTGCAGCCTTCTTTCCAAAGGGCGAGTTGGGCCCCACAGCATCTTGCTTCCAGCTCTTTGGGAAGCTAAGAAACTACTCGCTCTGCACAGTGCTCTTACAGCCTACCGGGAACATCTCTTCCAAAGGCCTGTGAAACGCAGTTTCTTTGCAGGCCTGATCTGGCTGAAGTACAACTTCTGCTCTGGGTGTGCTACATTCCCCTACAGCTGAAAGGCACAACGTGCAGGCTTCTTTCCCAAGGGCGACTTGGGCCCCACAGCATCTTGCTTCCAGCTCTTTGGGAAGCTAAGAAACAACTCGCTCTGCACAGTGCTCTTACAGCCTATCGTAAACATCTCTTCCAAAGGCCTGTGAAACGCAGTTTCTTTGCAGGCCTGATCTGGCTGAAGTAGAACTTCTGCTCTGTTTGTGCTACATTGCCCTAGAGCTGAAAGACACAACGTGCAGGCTTCTTTCCCAAGGGCGACTTGGGCCCCACAGCATCTTGCTTCCAGCTCTTTGGGAAGCTAAGAAACAACTCGCTCTGCACAGTGCTCTTACAGCCTACCGGGAACATCTCTTCCAAAGGCCTGTGATACGCAGTTTCTTTGCAGGCCTGATCTGGCTGAAGTACAACTTCTGCTCTGGGTGTGCTACATTCCCCTACAGCTGAAAGGCACAACGTGCAGGCTTCTTTCCCAAGGGCGACTTGGGCCCCACAGCATCTTGCTTCCAGCTCTTTGGGAAGCTAAGAAACAACTCGCTCTGCACAGTGCTCTTACAGCCTAGTGGGACCATCTCTTCCAAAGGCCTGTGAAACGCAGTTTCTTTGCAGGCCTGATCTGGCTGAAGTAGAACTTCTGCTCTGTTTGTGCTACATTGCCCTAGAGCTGAAAGACACAACGTGCAGGCTTCTTTCCCAAGGGCGAGTTGGGCCCCACAGCATCTTGCTTCCAGCTCTTTGGGAAGCTAAGAAACAACTCGCTCTGCACAGTGCTATTACAGCCTATCGTAAACATCTCTTCCAAAGGCCTGTGAAACGCAGTTTCTTTGCAGGCCTGATCTGGCTGAAGTAGAACTTCTGCTCTGGGTGTGCTACATTGCTCTAGAGCTGAAAGGCACAACGTGCAGGCTTCTGTCCAAAGGGCGAGTTGGGCTCAAAGCATCTTGCTTCCAGCTCTTTGGGAAGCTAAGAAACAACTCGCTCTGCACAGTGCTCTTACAGCCTTCCGGGAACATCTCTTACAAAGGCCTGTGAAACGCAGTTTCTTTGAAGGCCTGATCTGGCTGAAGTACAACTTCTGCTCTGGGTGTGCTACATTGCCCTAGAGCTGAAAGGCACAACGTGCAGGCTTCTTTCCAAAGGGCGAGTTGGGTCCCACAGCATCTTGCTTCCAGCTCTTTGGGAAGCTAAGAAACAACTCGCTGTGCACAGTGCTCTTACAGACTACCGGGAACATCCCTTCCAAAGGCCTGTGAAACGCAGTTACTTTGCAACCTTGATCTGGCTGAAGTAGAACTTCTGCTCTGGGTGTGCTACTGCCCTAGAGCTGAAAGGCACAACGTGCAGGCTTCTTTCCCAAGGGCGAGTTGGGCCCCACAGCATCTTGATTCCAGCTCTTTGGGAAGCTAAGAAACAACTAGCTCTGCACAGTGCTTTTACAGCCTACCGGGAACATCTCTTCCAAAGGCCTGTGAAACGCAGTTTCTTTTCAGTCCTGAAATGGCTGAAGTAGTACTTCTGCTCTGTGTGTGCTACATTGCCCTAGAGCTGGAAGGCACATCGTGCTGGCTTCTTTCCAAAGGGCGAGTTGGGCCCCACAGCATCTTGCTTCCAGCTCTTTGGGAAGCTAAGAAACAACTCGCTCTGCACAGTGCTCTTACAGCCTACCCGGAACATCTCTTCCAAAGGCTTGTGAAACGCAGTTTCTTTGCAGGCCTGATCTGGCTGAAGTAGAACTTCTGCTCTGGGTGTGCTACATTGCCCAGAGCTGAAAGGCACAACGTACAGGCTTCTTTCCAAAGGGCGAGTTGGGCCCCACAGCATCTTGCTTCCAACTCTTTGGGAAGCTAAGAGACAACTCACTCTGCACAGTGCTCTTACAGCCTAACGGGAACATCTCTTCCAATGGCCTGTGAAACGCAGGTTCTTTGCAGGCCTGATCTGGCTGAAGCAGAACTTCTGCTCTGGGTGTGCTACATTGCCCTAGAGCTGAAAGACACAACGTGCAGGCTTCTGTCCAAAGGGCGAGTTGGGCCCCACAGCATCTTGCTTCCAGCTCTTTGGGAAGCTAAGAAACAACTCGCTCTGCACAGTGCTCTTACAGCCTACCGGGAGCATCTCTTCCAAAGGCCTGTGAAACGCAGTTTCTTTGCAGGCCTGATGTGGCTGAAATAGAACTTTTGCTCTGGGTGTGCTACTTTTCCCTAGAGCTGAAAGGCACAACGTGCAGGCTTCTGTCCAAAGGGCGAGTTGGGCGCAAAGCATCTTGCTTCCAGCTCTTTGGGAAGCTAAGAAACAACTCGCTCTGCACAGTGCTCTTACAGCCTACCGGGAACATCTCTTCCAAAGGCCTGTGAAACGCAGTTTCTTTGCAGGCTTGATCTGGCTGAAGTAGAACTTCTGCTCTGGGTGTGCTACATTGCCCTAGAGCTGGACGGCACAAAGTGCAGGCTTCTGTCCAAAGGGCGAGTTGGGCCCAAAGCATCTTGCTTCCAGCTCTTTGGGAATCTAAGAAACAACTCGCTCTGCACAGTGCTCTTACTGCCTACCGGGAACATCTCTTGCAAAGGCCTGTGAAACGCAGTTTCTTTGCAGGCCTGATCTGGCTGAAGTAGAACTTCTGCTCTGGTTGTGCTACATTGCCCTGGAGCTGAAAGGCACAACGTGCAGGCTTCTTTCCAAAGGGCGAGTTGGGCCCCACAGCATCATGCTTCCGGCTCTTTGGGAAGCTAAGAAACAACTCGCTCTGCACAGTGCTCTTACAGCCTACCGGGAACATCTCTTCCAAAGGCCTGTGAAACGCAGTTTCTTTGCAGGCCTGATCTGGCTGAAGTAGAACTTCTGCTCTGGGTGTGCTACATTTCCCTAGAGCTGAAAGGCGCAACGTGCAGTTTTCTTTCCCAAGGGCGAGTTGGGCCCCACAGAATCTTGCTTCCAGCTCTTTGGCAAGCTAAGAAACAACTCGCTCTGAACAGTGCTCTTACAGCCTACCGGGAACATCTCTTACAAAGGCCTGTGAAATGCAGTTTCTTTGCAGACCTGATCTGGCTGAAGAACAACTTCTGCTCTTTGTGTGCTACATTGCCCTAGAGCTGAAAGGCACAACGTGCAGGCTTCTTTCCAAAGGGCGACTTGGGCCCCAAAGCATCTTCCTTCCAGCTCTTTGGGAAGCTAAGAAACAACTCGCACTGCACAGTGCTCTTACAGCCTACCGGGAACATCTCTTCCAAATGCCTGTGAAACGCATTTTCTTTGCAGGCCTTATCTGGGTGAAGTACAACATCTGCTCTGGGTGTGGTACATTGCCCTGGAGCTGAAGGCACAACGTGCAGGCTTCTTTCCAAAGTGCGAGTTCGGCCCCAAAGCATCTTGCTTCCACCATTTTGGGAACCTCAGAAACAACTCGCTCTGCACAGTGCTCTTACAGCCTACCGGGAACATCTCTTACAAAGGCCTGTGAAACGCAGTTTCTTTGCAGGCCTTATCTGGCTGAAGTACAACATCTGCTCTGGGTGTGGTACATTGCCCTAGAGCTGAAAGGCACAACGTGCAGGCTTCTTAACAAAGGGCGAGATGGGCCCCACAGCATCTTGCTTCCAGCTCTTTGGCAAGCTAGGAAACAACGCGCTCTGCAAAGTGCTCTTACAGCCTACCGGGAACATCTCTTCCAAAGGCCTGTGAAACGCAGTTTCTTTGCAGGCCTGATCTGGCTGAAGCAGAACTTCTGCTCTGGGTGTGCTACATTGCCCTAGAGCTGAAAGGCACAACGTGCAGGCTTCTTTCCAAAGGGCGCATTGTGCCTCACAGCATCTTGCTTCCAGCACTTTGGGAAGCTAAGAAACAACTCGCTGTGCACAGTGCTCTTACAGCCTACCGGGACCATCTCTTACAAAGGCCTGTGAAACGCAGTTTCTTTGCAGGCCTGATCTTGCTGGAGTGGAACTTTTGCTCTGGGTGTGCTACATTGCACTAGACCTGAAAGGCACAATGTGCAGGCTTCTTTCCAAAGGCCGAGTTGGGCCCCACAGCATCTTGCTTCCAGCTCTTTGGGAAGCTAAGAAACAACTCGCTCTGCACAGTGCTCTTACAGCCTACCGGGAACATCTCTTACACAGGCCTGTGAAATGCAGTTTCTTTGCAGACCTGATCTGGCTGAATAACAACTTCTGCTCTGGGTGTGCTACATTGCCCTAGAGCTGAAAGGCAAAACGTGCAGGCTTCTTTCCAAAGGGCGAGTTGGGCCCCACAGCACCTTGCTTCCAGCTCTTTGGGAAGCTAAGAAACAACTCGCTCTGCACACTGCTCTTACAGCCTACCGGGAACATCTCTTACAAACGCCTGTGAAATGCAGTTTCTTTGCAGGCCTGATCTGGCTGAAGTACAACTTCTGCTCTGGGTGTGCTACATTGCCCTAGAGCTGAAAGGCCCAACGTGCAGGCTTCTTTCCAAAGGGCGAGTTGGGCCCCACAGCACCTTGCTTCCAGCTCTTTGGGAAGCTAAGAAACAACTCGCTCTGCACAGTACTCTTACAGCCTACCGGGAACAACACTTCGAGAGGCCTGCGAAACGCAGTTTCTTTGCAGGCCTGATCTGGCTGAAGTAGAACTTCTGCTCTGGGTGTGCTACATTGCCCTAGAGCTGAAAGGCACAACGTGCAGGCTTCTTTCCAAAGGGCGCGTTGGGCCTCACAGCATCTTGCTTCCAGCACTTTGGGAAGCTAAGAAACAACTCGCTCTGCACAGTGCTCTTACAGCCTACCGGGAACATCTCTTCCAAAGGCCTGTGAAACGCAGTTTCTTTGCAGGCTTGATCTGGCTGAAGTAGAACTTCTGCTCTGGGTGTGCTACATTGCCCTAGAGCTGAAAGGCACAACGTGCAGGCTTCTGTCCAAAGGGCGAGTTGGGCCCAAAGCATCTTGCTTCCAGCTCTTTGGGAAGCTAAGAAACAACTAGCTCTGCACAGTGCTCTTACAGCCTACCGGGAGCATCTCGTCCAAAGGCCTGTGAAACGCAGTTTCTTTGCAGGCCTGATCTGGCTGAAATAGAACTTTTGCTCTGGGTGTGCTACTTTTCCCTAGAGCTGAAAGGCACAACGTGCAGGCTTCTGTCCAAAGGGCGAGTTGGGCCCAAAGCATCTTGCTTCCAGCTCTTTGAGAAGCTAAGAATCAACTCGCTCTGCACAGTGGTCTTACAGCCTACCGGGAGCATCTCTTCCAAAGGCCTGTGAAACGCAGTTTCTTCACGGGCCTGACCTGGCTGAAGTACGACTTCTGCTCTGGCTGTGCTACATTGCCCTAGAGCTGAAAGGCACAATGTGCAGGCTTCTTCACAAAGGGCGAGTTGGGCCCCACAGCATCTTGCTTCCAGCTCTTTGGGAAGCTAAGAAACAACTCGCTCTGCACAGTGCTCTTACAGCCTACCGGGAACATCTCTTCCAAAGGCCTGTGAAACGCAGTTTCTTTGCAGGCCTGATCTGGCTGAAGTAGAACTTCTGCTCTGGGTGTGCTACATTTCCCTAGAGCTGAAAGGCACAACGTGCAGTTTTCTTTCCCAAGGGCGAGTTGGGCCCCACAGAATCTTGCTTCCAGCTCTTTGGCAAGCTAAGAAACTACTCGCTGTGCACAGTGCTCTTACAGCCTACCGGGAACATCTCTTCCAAAGGTCTGTGAAACGCAGTTTCTTTGCAGGCCTGATCTGGCTGAAGTAGAACTTCTGCTCTGGGTGTGCTACATTTCCCTAGAGCTGAAAGGCACAACGTGCAGCCTTCTTTCCAAAGGGCGAGTTGGGCCCCACAGCATCTTGCTTCCAGCTCTTTGGGAAGCTAAGAAACTACTCGCTCTGCACAGTGCTCTTACAGCCTACCGGGAACATCTCTTCCAAAGGCCTGTGAAACGCAGTTTCTTTGCAGGCCTGATCTGGCTGAAGTACAACTTCTGCTCTGGGTGTGCTACATTCCCCTACAGCTGAAAGGCACAACGTGCAGGCTTCTTTCCCAAGGGCGACTTGGGCCCCACAGCATCTTGCTTCCAGCTCTTTGGGAAGCTAAGAAACAACTCGCTCTGCACAGTGCTCTTACAGCCTATCGTAAACATCTCTTCCAAAGGCCTGTGAAACGCAGTTTCTTTGCAGGCCTGATCTGGCTGAAGTAGAACTTCTGCTCTGTTTGTGCTACATTGCCCTAGAGCTGAAAGACACAACGTGCAGGCTTCTTTCCCAAGGGCGAGTTGGGCCCCACAGCATCTTGATTCCAGCTCTTTGGGAAGCTAAGAAACAACTAGCTCTGCACAGTGCTTTTACAGCCTACCGGGAACATCTCTTCCAAAGGCCTGTGAAACGCAGTTTCTTTTCAGTCCTGAAATGGCTGAAGTAGTACTTCTGCTCTGTGTGTGCTACATTGCCCTAGAGCTGGAAGGCACATCGTGCTGGCTTCTTTCCAAAGGGCGAGTTGGGCCCCACAGCATCTTGCTTCCAACTCTTTGGGAAGCTAAGAGACAACTCACTCTGCACAGTGCTCTTACAGCCTAACGGGAACATCTCTTCCAATGGCCTGTGAAACGCAGGTTCTTTGCAGGCCTGATCTGGCTGAAGCAGAACTTCTGCTCTGGGTGTGCTACATTGCCCTAGAGCTGAAAGGCACAACGTGCAGTTTTCTTTCCCAAGGGCGAGTTGGGCCCCACAGCATCTTGCTTCCAGCTCTTTGGCAAGCTAAGAAACAACTCGCTCTGAACAGTGCTCTTACAGCCTACCGGGAACATCGTTTCCAAAGGCCTGTGAAAGGCAGTTTCTTTCCAGGCCTGATCTGGCTGAAGTACAACTTCTCCTCTGGGTGTGCTACATTGCCCTAGAGCTGAAAGGCACAACGTGTAGGCTTCTTTCCCAAGGGCGAGTTGGGCCCCACAGCATTTTGCTTCCAGCTCTTTGGGAAGCTAAGAAACAACTCGCTCTGCACAGTGCTCTTACAGCCTACCGGGAACATCTCTTCCAAAGGCCTGTGAAACGCAGTTTCTTTTCAGTCCTGAACTGGCTGAAGTAGTACTTCGGCTCTATGTGTGCTACATTGCCCTAGAGCTGGAAGGCACATCGAGCTGGCTTCTTTCCAAAGGGCGAGTTGGGCCCCACAGCATCTTGCTTCCAGCTCTTTGGGAAGCTAAGAAACAACTCGCTCTGCACAGTGCTCTTACAGCCTACCGGGAACATCTTTTCCAAAGGCCTCAGAAACGCAGTTTCTTTGCAGGCCTGATCTGGCTGAAGTAGAACTTCTGCTCTGGGTGTGCTACATTGCCCTAGAGCTGAAAGGCAAAACGTGCAGGCTTCTTTCCAAAGGGCGAGTTGGGCCCCACAGCACCTTGCTTCCAGCTCTTTGGGAAGCTAAGAAACAACTCGCTCTGCACACTGCTCTTACAGCCTACCGGGAACATCTCTTACAAACGCCTGTGAAATGCAGTTTCTTTGCAGGCCTGATCTGGCTGAAGTACAACTTCTGCTCTGGGTGTGCTACATTGCCCTAGAGCTGAAAGGCCCAACGTGCAGGCTTCTTTCCAAAGGGCGAGTTGGGCCCCACAGCACCTTGCTTCCAGCTCTTTGGGAAGCTAAGAAACAACTCGCTCTGCACAGTACTCTTACAGCCTACCGGGAACAACACTTCGAGAGGCCTGCGAAACGCAGTTTCTTTGCAGGCCTGATCTGGCTGAAGTAGAACTTCTGCTCTGGGTGTGCTACATTGCCCTAGAGCTGAAAGGCACAACGTGCAGGCTTCTTTCCAAAGGGCGCGTTGGGCCTCACAGCATCTTGCTTCCAGCACTTTGGGAAGCTAAGAAACAACTCGCTCTGCACAGTGCTCTTACAGCCTACCGGGAACATCTCTTCCAAAGGCCTGTGAAACGCAGTTTCTTTGCAGGCTTGATCTGGCTGAAGTAGAACTTCTGCTCTGGGTGTGCTACATTGCCCTAGAGCTGAAAGGCACAACGTGCAGGCTTCTGTCCAAAGGGCGAGTTGGGCCCAAAGCATCTTGCTTCCAGCTCTTTGGGAAGCTAAGAAACAACTAGCTCTGCACAGTGCTCTTACAGCCTACCGGGAGCATCTCGTCCAAAGGCCTGTGAAACGCAGTTTCTTTGCAGGCCTGATCTGGCTGAAATAGAACTTTTGCTCTGGGTGTGCTACTTTTCCCTAGAGCTGAAAGGCACAACGTGCAGGCTTCTGTCCAAAGGGCGAGTTGGGCCCAAAGCATCTTGCTTCCAGCTCTTTGAGAAGCTAAGAATCAACTCGCTCTGCACAGTGGTCTTACAGCCTACCGGGAGCATCTCTTCCAAAGGCCTGTGAAACGCAGTTTCTTCACGGGCCTGACCTGGCTGAAGTACGACTTCTGCTCTGGCTGTGCTACATTGCCCTAGAGCTGAAAGGCACAATGTGCAGGCTTCTTCACAAAGGGCGAGTTGGGCCCCACAGCATCTTGCTTCCAGCTCTTTGGGAAGCTAAGAAACAACTCGCTCTGCACAGTGCTCTTACAGCCTACCGGGAACATCTCTTCCAAAGGCCTGTGAAACGCAGTTTCTTTGCAGGCCTGATCTGGCTGAAGTAGAACTTCTGCTCTGGGTGTGCTACATTTCCCTAGAGCTGAAAGGCACAACGTGCAGTTTTCTTTCCCAAGGGCGAGTTGGGCCCCACAGAATCTTGCTTCCAGCTCTTTGGCAAGCTAAGAAACTACTCGCTGTGCACAGTGCTCTTACAGCCTACCGGGAACATCTCTTCCAAAGGTCTGTGAAACGCAGTTTCTTTGCAGGCCTGATCTGGCTGAAGTAGAACTTCTGCTCTGGGTGTGCTACATTGCCCTAGAGCTGAAAGGCACAACGTGCAGCCTTCTTTCCAAAGGGCGAGTTGGGCCCCACAGCATCTTGCTTCCAGCTCTTTGGGAAGCTAAGAAACTACTCGCTCTGCACAGTGCTCTTACAGCCTACCGGGAACATCTCTTCCAAAGGCCTGTGAAACGCAGTTTCTTTGCAGGCCTGATCTGGCTGAAGTACAACTTCTGCTCTGGGTGTGCTACATTCCCCTACAGCTGAAAGGCACAACGTGCAGGCTTCTTTCCCAAGGGCGACTTGGGCCCCACAGCATCTTGCTTCCAGCTCTTTGGGAAGCTAAGAAACAACTCGCTCTGCACAGTGCTCTTACAGCCTATCGTAAACATCTCTTCCAAAGGCCTGTGAAACGCAGTTTCTTTGCAGGCCTGATCTGGCTGAAGTAGAACTTCTGCTCTGTTTGTGCTACATTGCCCTAGAGCTGAAAGACACAACGTGCAGGCTTCTTTCCCAAGGGCGAGTTGGGCCCCACAGCATCTTGATTCCAGCTCTTTGGGAAGCTAAGAAACAACTAGCTCTGCACAGTGCTTTTACAGCCTACCGGGAACATCTCTTCCAAAGGCCTGTGAAACGCAGTTTCTTTTCAGTCCTGAAATGGCTGAAGTAGTACTTCTGCTCTGTGTGTGCTACATTGCCCTAGAGCTGGAAGGCACATCGTGCTGGCTTCTTTCCAAAGGGCGAGTTGGGCCCCACAGCATCTTGCTTCCAACTCTTTGGGAAGCTAAGAGACAACTCACTCTGCACAGTGCTCTTACAGCCTAACGGGAACATCTCTTCCAATGGCCTGTGAAACGCAGGTTCTTTGCAGGCCTGATCTGGCTGAAGCAGAACTTCTGCTCTGGGTGTGCTACATTGCCCTAGAGCTGAAAGGCACAACGTGCAGTTTTCTTTCCCAAGGGCGAGTTGGGCCCCACAGCATCTTGCTTCCAGCTCTTTGGCAAGCTAAGAAACAACTCGCTCTGAACAGTGCTCTTACAGCCTACCGGGAACATCGTTTCCAAAGGCCTGTGAAAGGCAGTTTCTTTCCAGGCCTGATCTGGCTGAAGTACAACTTCTCCTCTGGGTGTGCTACATTGCCCTAGAGCTGAAAGGCACAACGTGTAGGCTTCTTTCCCAAGGGCGAGTTGGGCCCCACAGCATTTTGCTTCCAGCTCTTTGGGAAGCTAAGAAACAACTCGCTCTGCACAGTGCTCTTACAGCCTACCGGGAACATCTCTTCCAAAGGCCTGTGAAACGCAGTTTCTTTTCAGTCCTGAACTGGCTGAAGTAGTACTTCGGCTCTATGTGTGCTACATTGCCCTAGAGCTGGAAGGCACATCGAGCTGGCTTCTTTCCAAAGGGCGAGTTGGGCCCCACAGCATCTTGCTTCCAGCTCTTTGGGAAGCTAAGAAACAACTCGCTCTGCACAGTGCTCTTACAGCCTACCGGGAACATCTTTTCCAAAGGCCTCAGAAACGCAGTTTCTTTGCAGGCCTGATCTGGCTGAAGTAGAACTTCTGCTCTGGGTGTGCTACATTGCCCTAGAGCTGAAAGGGACAACGTGCAAGCTTCTTTCCAAAGGGCTAGTTGGGCCCCACAGCATCTTGCTTCCAGCTCTTTGGGAAGCTAAGAAACAACTCGCTCTGCACAGTGCTCTTACAGCCTACCGGGAACATCTCTTCCAAAGGCCTGTGAAACGCAGTTTCTTTGCAGGCCTGATCTGGCTGAAGTACAACTTCTGCTCTGGGTGTGCTACATTGCCCTAGAGCTGAAAGGCACAACGTGCAGGCTTCTTTCCAAAGGGCGAGTTGGGCCCCACAGCATCTTGCTTCCAGCTCTTTGGGAAGCTAAGAAACTACTCGCTGTGCACAGTGCTCTTACAGCCTACCGGGAACATCTCTTCCAAAGGTCTGTGAAACGCAGTTTCTTTGCAGGCCTGATCTGGCTGAAGTAGAACTTCTGCTCTGGGTGTGCTACATTGCCCTAGAGCTGAAAGGCACAACGTGCAGGCTTCTTTCCAAAGGGCGAGTTGGGCCACACAGCATATTGCTTCCAGCTCTTTGGGAAGCTAAGAAACTACTCGCTCTGCACAGTGCTCTTACAGCCTACCGGGAACATCTCTTCCAAAGGCCTGTGAAACGCAGTTTCTTTGCAGGCCTGATCTGGCTGAAGTAGAACTTCTGCTCTGTTTGTGCTACATTGCCCTAGAGCTGAAAGACACAACGTGCAGGCTTCTTTCCCAAGGGCGAGTTGGGCCCCACAGCATCTTGATTCCAGCTCTTTGGGAAGCTAAAAAACAACTAGCTCTGCACAGTGCTTTTACAGCCTACCGGGAACATCTCTTCCAAAGGCCTGTGAAACGCAGTTTCTTTTCAGTCCTGAAATGGCTGAAGTAGTACTTCTGCTCTGTGTGTGCTACATTGCCCTAGAGCTGGAAGGCACATCGTGCTGGCTTCTTTCCAAAGGGCGAGTTGGGCCCCGCAGCATCTTGCTTCCAGCTCTTTGGGAAGCTAAGAAACAACTCGCTCTGCACAGTGCTCTTACAGCCTACCGGGAACATCTCTTCCAAAGGCTTGTGAAACGCAGTTTCTTTGCAGGCCTGATCTGGCTGAAGTTGAACTTCTGCTCTGGGTGTGCTACATTGCCCAGAGCTGAAAGGCATAACGTGCAGGCTTCTTTCCAAAGGGCGAGTTGGGCCCCACAGCATCTTGCTTCCAACTCTTTGGGAAGCTAAGAGACAACTCACTCTGCACAGTGCTCTTACAGCCTAACGGGAACATCTCTTCCAATGGCCTGTGAAACGCAGGTTCTTTGCAGGCCTGATCTGGCTGAAGCAGAACTTCTGCTCTGGGTGTGCTACATTGCCCTAGAGCTGAAAGGCACAACGTGCAGTTTTCTTTCCCAAGGGCGAGTTGGGCCCCACAGCATCTTGCTTCCAGCTCTTTGGGAAACTAAGAAACAACTCGCTCTGCACAGTGCTCTTACAGCCTACCCGGAACATCTCTTCCAAAGGCCTGTGAAACGCAGTTTATTTGCAGGCTTGATCTGGCTGAAGTAGAACTTCTGCTCTGCGTGTGCTACATTGCCCTAGAGCTGAAAGGCACAACGTGCAGGCTTCTGTCAAAAGGTCGAGTTGGGCCCAAAGCATCTTGCTTCCAGCTCTTTGGGAATCTAAGAAACAACTCGCTCTGCACAGTGCTCTTACTGCCTACCGGGAACATCTCTTCCAAAGGCCTGTGAAACGCAGTTTCTTTGCAGGCGTGATCTGGCTGAAGTAGAACTTCTGCTCTGGGTGTGCTACATTGCCCTGGAGCTGAAAGGCACAACGTGCAGGCTTCTTTCCCAAGGTCGAGTTGGGCCCCACAGCATCATGCTTCCGGCTCTTTGGGAAGCTAAGAAACAACTCGCTCTGCACAGTGCTCTTACAGCCTACCGTAACTTCTCTTACAATGGCCTGTGAAACGCAGTTTCTTTGCAGGGCTGATCTGGCTGAAGTAGAACTTCTGCTCTGGATGTGCTACGTTGCCCTAGAGCTGAATGGCACAACGTGCAGGCTTCTTTCCCAAGGGCGTGTTGGGCCCCAGAGCATCTTGCTTGCAGCTCTTTGGGAAGCTAAGAAACAACTCGCTCTGCACAGTGCTCTTACAGCCTATCGTAAACATCTCTTCCAAAGGCCTGTGAAACGCAGTTTCTTTGCAGGCCTGATCTGGCTGAAGTAGAACTTCTGCTCTGTTTGTGCTACATTGCCCTAGAGCTGAAAGACACAACGTGCAGGCTTCTTTCCCAAGGGCGAGTTGGGCCCCACAGCATCTTGATTCCAGCTCTTTGGGAAGCTAAGAAACAACTAGCTCTGCACAGTGCTTTTACAGCCTACCGGGAACATCTCTTCCAAAGGCCTGTGAAACGCAGTTTCTTTTCAGTCCTGAAATGGCTGAAGTAGTACTTCTGTTCTGTGTGTGCTACATTGCCCTAGAGCTGGAAGGCACATCGTGCTGGCTTCTTTCCAAAGGGCGAGTTGGGCCCCACAGCATCTTGCTTCCAACTCTTTGGGAAGCTAAGAGACAACTCACTCTGCACAGTGCTCTTACAGCCTAACGGGAACATCTCTTCCAATGACCTGTGAAACGCAGGTTCTTTGCAGGCCTGATCTGGCTGAAGCAGAACTTCTGCTCTGGGTGTGCTACATTGCCCTAGAGCTGAAAGGCACAACGTGCAGTTTTCTTTCCCAAGGGCGAGTTGGGCCCCACAGCATCTTGCTTCCAGCTCTTTGGCAAGCTAAGAAACAACTCGCTCTGAACAGTGCTCTTAGAGCCTACCGGGAAAATCTCTTCCAAAGGCCTGTGAAAGGCAGTTTCTTTCCAGGCCTGATCTGGCTGAAGTAGAACTTCTCCTCTGGGTGTGCTACATTGCCCTAGAGCTGAAAGGCACAACGTGTAGGCTTCTTTCCCAAGGGCGAGTTGGGCCCCACAGCATTTTGCTTCCAGCTCTTTGGGAAGCTAAGAAACAACTCGCTCTGCACAGTGCTCTTACAGCCTAGTGGGAACATCTCTTCCAAAGGCCTGTGAAACGCAGTTTCTTTTCAGTCCTGAACTGGCTGAAGTAGTACTTCGGCTCTGGGTGTGCTACATTGTCCTAGAGCTGGAAGGCACATCGAGCTGGCTTCTTTCCAAAGGGCGAGTTGGGCCCCACAGCATCTTGCTTCCAGCTCTTTGGGAAGCTAAGAAACAACTCGCTCTGCACAGTGCTCTTACAGCCTACCGGGAACATCTCTTCCAAAGGCCTCAGAAACGCAGTTTCTTTGCAGGCCTGATCTGGCTGAAGTAGAACTTCTGCTCTGGGTGTGCTACATTGCCCTAGAGCTGAAAGGGACAACGTGCAAGCTTCTTTCCAAAGGGCTAGTTGGGCACCACAGCATCTTGCTTCCAGCTCTTT
Organism: Equus caballus; assembly: GCF_041296265.1. Lineage (NCBI taxonomy): Eukaryota > Metazoa > Chordata > Mammalia > Perissodactyla > Equidae > Equus > Equus caballus. The sequence goes on from NC_091687.1 coordinate 28,180,378, forward strand.
GGGAAGCTAAGAAACAACTCGCTCTGCACAGTGCTCTTACAGCCTACCGGGAACATCTCTTCCAAAGGCCTGTGAAACGCAGTTTCTTTGCAGGCCTGATCTGTCTGAAGTAGAACTTCTGCTCTGGGTGTGCTACATTGCCCTAGAGCTGAAAGGCACAACGTGCAGGCTTCTTTCCAAAGGGCGAGTTGGGCCCCACAGCATCTTGCTTCCAGCTCTTTGGGAAGCTAAGAAACTACTCGCTGTGCACAGTGCTCTTACAGCCTACCGGGAACATCTCTTCCAAAGGTCTGTGAAACGCAGTTTCTTTGCAGGCCTGATCTGGCTGAAGTAGAACTTCTGCTCTGGGTGTGCTACATTGCCCTAGAGCTGAAAGGCACAACGTGCAGGCTTCTTTCCAAAGTGCGAGTTGGGCCCCACAGCATATTGCTTCCAGCTCTTTGGGAAGCTAAGAAACTACTCGCTCTGCACAGTGCTCTTACAGCCTACCGGGAACATCTCTTCCAAAGGCCTGAGAAACGCAGTTTCTTTGCAGGCCTGATCTGGCTGAAGTAGAACTTCTGCTCTGTTTGTGCTACATTGCCCTAGAGCTGAAAGGCCCAACGTGCAGGCTTCTTTCCAAAGGGCGAGTTGGGCCCCACAGCACCTTGCTTCCAGCTCTTTGGGAAGCTAAGAAACAACTCGCTCTGCACAGTACTCTTACAGCCTACCGGGAACAACACTTCGAGAGGCCTGTGAAACGCAGTTTCTTTGCAGGCCTGATCTGGCTGAAGTAGAACTTCTGCTCTGGGTGTGCTACATTGCCCTAGAGCTGAAAGGCACAACGTGCAGGCTTCTGTCCAAAGGGCGTGTTGGGCCCAAAGCATCTTGCTTCCAGCTCTTTGGGAAGCTAAGAAACAACTAGCTCTGCACGGTGCTCTTACAGCCTACCGGGAGCATCTCGTCCAAAGGCCTGTGAAACGCAGTTTCTTTGCAGGCCTGATATGGCTGAAATAGAACTTTTGCTCTGGGTGTGCTACATTGCTCTAGAGCTGAAAGGCACAACGTGCAGGCCTCTGTCCAAAGGGCGAGTTGGGCTCAAAGCATCTTGCTTCCAGCTCTGTGGGAAGCTAAGAAACAACTCGCTCTGCACAGTGCTCTTACAGCCTACCGGGAGCATCTCTTCCAAAGGCCTGTGAGACGCAGTTTCTTCGCAGGCCTGATCTGGCTGAATACAACTTCTGCTGTGGGTGTGCTACATTGCCCTAGAGCTGAAAGGCACAATGTGCAGGCTTCTTTCCCAAGGGCGAGTTGGGCCCCACAGCATCTTGCTTCCAGCTCTTTGGGAAGCTAAGAAACAACTCACTCAGCAGAGTGCTCTTACAGCCTTCCGGGAACATCTCTTACAAAGGCCTGTGAAACGCAGTTTCTTTGAAGGCCTGATCTGGCTGAAGTAGAACTTCTGCTCTGGGTGTGCTACATTGCCCTAGAGCTGAAAGGCACAACGTGCAGGCTTCTTTCCAAAGGGCGAGTTGGGTCCCACAGCATCTTGCTTCCAGCTCTTTGGGAAGCTAAGAAACAACTCGCTGTGCACAGTGCTCTTACAGACTACCGGGAACATCCCTTCCAAAGGCCTGTGAAACGCAGTTACTTTGCAACCTTGATCTGGCTGAAGTAGAACTTCTGCTCTGGTTGTGCTACTGCCCTAGAGCTGAAAGGCACAACGTGCAGGCTTCTTTCCCAAGGGCGAGTTGGGCCCCACAGCATCTTGATTCCAGCTCTTTGGGAAGCTAAGTAACAACTAGCTCTGCACAGTGCTTTTACAGCCTACCGGGAACATCTCTTCCAAAGGCCCGTGAAACGCAGTTTCTTTTCAGTCCTGAAATGGCTGAAGTAGTACTTCTGCTCTGTGTGTGCTACATTGCCCTAGAGCTGGAAGGCACATCGTGCTGGCTTCTTTCCAAAGGGCGAGTTGGGCCCCACGGCATCTTGCTTCCAGCTCTTTGGGAAGCTAAGAAACAACTCGCTCTGCACAGTGCTCATACAGCCTACCCGGAACATCTCTTCCAAAGGCTTGTGAAACGCAGTTTCTTTGCAGGCCTGATCTGGCTGAAGTAGAACTTCTGCTCTGGGTGTGCTACATTGCCCAGAGCTGAAAGGCACAACGTGCAGGCTTCTTTCCAAAGGGCGAGTTGGACCCCACAGCATCTTGCTTCCAGCTCTTTGGGAAGCTAAGAAACAACTCGCTCTGCACAGTGCTGTTACAGCCCACCGGGAACATCTCTTCCAAAGGCCTGTGAAACGCAGTTTCTTCGCAGGCCTGATCTGGCTGAAGTAGAACTTCTGCCCTGGGTGTGCTACATTGCCCTAGAGCTGAAAGGCACAACGTGCAGGATTCTTTCCAAAGGGCGAGTTGGGCCCCACAGCATCCTGCTTGCAGCTCTTTGGGAAGCTAAGAAACAACTCGCTCTGCACAGTGCTCTTACAGCCTACCGGGAACATCTCTTCCAAAGGCCTGTGAAACGCAGTTTCTTTGCAGGCCTGATCTGGCTGAAGTACAACTTCTGCTCTGGGTGTGCTACATTGCCCTAGAGCTGAAAGGCACAACGTGCAGGCTTATGTCCAAAGGGCGATTTGGGCCCAAAGCATCTTGCTTCCAGCTCTTTGGGAAGCTAAGAAACAACTAGCTCTGCACAGTGCTTTTACAGCCTACTGGGAACATCTCTTCCAAAGACCTGTGAAACGCAGTTTCTTTGCAGGGCTGATCTGACTGAAGTACAACTTCTGCTTTGGGTGTGCTACATTGCCCTAGAGCTGAAAGGCACAACGTGCAGGCTTCTTTCCAAAGGGCGAGTTGGGTCCCACAGCATCTTGCTTCCAGCTCTTTGGGAAGCTAAGAGACAACTCGCTCTGCACAGTGCTCTTACAGCCTACCGGGAACATCTCTTCCAAAGGCCTGTGAAACGCAGTTTCTTTGCAGGCCTGATCTGGCTGAAGTAGAATTTCGGCTCTGGGTGTGCTACATTGCCCTAGAGCTGAAAGGCACAACGTGCAGGCTTCCTTCCAAAGGGCGAGTTGGGCCCCACAGCATCTTGCTTCCAGCTCTTTGGGAAGCTAAGAAACAACTCGCTCTGCACACTGCTCTTACAGCCTACCGGGAACATCTCTTCCAAAGCCCTGTGAAACGCAGTTTCTTTGCAGGCCTGATCTGTCTGAAGTAGAACTTCTGCTCTGGGTGTGCTACATTGCCCTAGAGCTGAAAGGCACAACGTGCAGGCTTCTTTCCCACGGGCGAGTTGGGCCCCACAGCATCTTGCTTCCAGCTCTTTGGGAAGCTAAGAAACAACTCGCTCTGCACAGTGCTCTTACAGCCTACCGGGAACATCTCTTCCAAAGGCCTGTGAAACGCAGTTTCTTTGCAGGCCTGATCTGGCTGAAGTAGGACTTCTGCTTTGTTTGTGCTACATTGCCCTAGAGCTGAAAGACACAACGTGCAGGCTTCTTTCCCAAGGGCGAGTTGGGCCCCACAGCATCTTGCTTCCAGCTCTTTGGGAAGCTAAGAAACAACTCGCTCTGCACAGTGCTCTAACAGCCTACCGGGAGCATTTCTTCCAATGGCCTGTGAAACGCAGTTTCTTTGCAGGCCTGATCTGGCTGAAGTAGAACTTCTGCTCTGGGTGTGCTACATTGCTCTAGAGCTGAAAGGCACAACGTGCAGTTTTCTTTCCCAAGGGCGAGTTGGGCTCAAAGCATCTTGCTTCCAGCTCTTTGGGAAGCTAAGAAACAACTCGCTCTGCACAGTGCTCTTACAGCCTACCTGGAGCATCTCTTCCAAAGGCCTGTGAGACGCAGTTTCTTCGCAGGCCTGATCTGGCTGAATACAACTTCTGCTGTGGGTGTGCTACATTGCCCTAGAGCTGAAAGGCACAATGTGCAGGCTTCTTTCCCAAGGGCGAGTTGGGCCCCACAGCATCTTGCTTCCAGCTCTTTGGGAAGCTAAGAAACAACTCGCTCAGCACAGTGCTCTTACAGCCTTCCGGGAACATCTCTTACAAAGGCCTGTGAAACGCAGTTTCTTTGAAGGCCTGATCTGGCTGAAGTACAACTTCTGCTCTGGGTGTGCTACATTGCCCTAGAGCTGAAAGGCACAACGTGCAGGCTTCTTTCCAAAGGGCGAGTTGGGTCCCACAGCATCTTGCTTCCAGCTCTTTGGGAAGCTAAGAAACAACTCGCTGTGCACAGTGCTCTTACAGCCTACCGGGAACATCCCTTCCAAAGGCCTGTGAAACGCAGTTACTTTGCAACCTTGATCTGGCTGAAGTAGAACTTCTGCTCTGGGTGTGCTACAGCCCTAGAGCTGAAAGGCACAACGTGCAGGCTTCTTTCCCAAGGGCGAGTTGGGCCCCACAGCATCTTGATTCCAGCTCTTTGGGAAGCTAAGAAACAACTAGCTCTGCACAGTGCTTTTACAGCCTACCGGGAACATCTCTTCCAAAGGCCTGTGAAACGCAGTTTCTTTTCAGTCCTGAAATGGCTGAAGTAGTACTTCTGCTCTGTGTGTGCTACATTGCCCTAGAGCTGGAAGGCACATCGTGCTGGCTTCTTTCCAAAGGGCGAGTTGGGCCCCACAGCATCTTGCTTCCAGCTCTTTGGGAAGCTAAGAAACAACTCGCTCTGCACAGTGCTCTTACAGCCAACCGGGAACATCTCTTCCAAAGGCCTCAGAAACGCAGTTTCTTTGCAGGCCTGATCTGGCTGAAGTAGAACTTCTGCTCTGGGTGTGCTACTTTGACCTAGAGCTGAAAGGCAGAACGTGCAGGCTTCTTTCCAAAGGGCGAGATGGCCCCCACAGCATCTTGCTTCCACCAATTTGGAAAGCTCAGAAACAGCTCACTCTGCACAGTGCTCTTACAGCCTACCTGGAACATATCTTACAAAGGCCTGTGAAATGCAGTTTCTTTCCAGGCCTGATCTGGCTGAAGTAGAACTTCTCCTCTGGGTGTGCTACATTGCCCCAGAGCTGAAAGGCACAACGTGCAGGCTTCTGTCCAAAGGGAGAGTTGGGCAGCACAGCATCTTGCTTCCAGCTCTTTGGGAAGCTAAGAAACATGTCGCTCTGCACAGTGCTCTTACAGCCTACCGGGAACATCTCTTCCAGAGGAATGTGAAACGCAGATTCTTTCCAGGCCTGATCTGGCTGAAGTAGAACTTCTGCTCTGGGTGTGCTACATTGCCTCAGAGCTGAAAGGCACAACATGCAGGCTTCTGTAAAAAGGGAGAGTTGGGCAGCACAGCATCTTTCTTCCAGCTCTTTGGGAAGCTAAGAAACAAGTCGCTCTGCACAGTGCTCTTACAGCCTACCGGGAACATCTCTTCCAAAGGAATGTGAAACGCAGTTCCTTTGCAGGCCTGATCTGGCTGAAGTACAACTTCTGCTCTGGGTGTGCTACATTGCCCTAGAGCTGAAAGGCACAACGTGCAGGCTTCTTTCCAAAGGGCGAGTTTTGCCCCACAGCATCTTGCTTCCAGCTCTTTGGGAAGCAAAGAAACAATTCGCTCTGCACAGTGCTCTTACAGCCTACCGGGAACATCTCTTCCAAAGGCCTGTGAAATGCAGTTTCTTTGCAGGCCTGATCTGGCTGAAGTACAACTTCTGCTCTGGGTGTGCTACATTCCCCTACAGCTGAAAGGCACAACGTGCAGTCTTCTTTCCCAAGGGCGACTTGGGCCCCACAGCATCTTGCTTCCAGCTCTTTGGGAAGCTAAGAAACAACTCGCTCTGCACAGTGCTCTTACAGCTTATTGTAAACATCTCTTCCAAAGGCCTGTGAAACGCAGTTTCTTTGCAGGCCTGATCTGGCTGAAGTACAACTTCTGCTCTGGGTGTGCTACATTGCCCTAGAGCTGAAAGGCACAACGTGCAGTTTTCTTTCCCAAGGGCGAGTTGGGCCCCACAGCATCTTGCTTCCAGCTCTTCGGCAAGCTAAGAAACAACTCGCTCTGAATAGTGCTCTTGCAGCCTACCGGGAACATCTCTTCCAAAGGCCTGTGAAAGGCAGTTTCTTTCCAGGCCTGATCTGGCTGAAGTAGAACTTCTCCTCTGGGTGTGCTACATTGCCCTAGAGCTGAAAGGCACAACGTGCAGGCTTCTTTCCCAAGGGCGTGTTCGGCCCCACAGAATTTTGCTTCCAGCTCTTTGGGAAGCTAAGAAACAACTCGCTCTGCACAGTGCTGTTACAGCCCACCGGGAACATCTCTTCCAAAGGCCTGTGAAACGCCGTTTCTTCGCAGGCCTGATGTGGCTGAAGTAGAACTTCTGCTCTGGGTGTGCTACATTGCCCTAGAGCTGAAAGGCACAACGTGCAGGATTCTTTCCAAAGGGCGAGTTGGGCCCCACAGCATCTTGCTTGCAGCTCTTTGGGAAGCTAAGAAACAACTCGCTGTGCACAGTGCTCTTACAGCCTACCGGGAACATCTCTTCCAAAGGCCTGTGAAACGCAGTTTCTTTGCAGGCCTGATCTGGCTGAAGTAGAACTTCTGCTCTGGGTGTGCTACATTGCCCTAGAGCTGAAAGGCACAACGTGCAGGCTTCTGTCCAAAGGGCGATTTGGGCCCAAAGCATCTTGCTTCCAGCTCTTTGGTAAGCTAAGAAACAACTAGCTCTGCACAGTGCTTTTACAGCTTACTGGGAACATCTCTTCCAAAGGCCTGTGAAACGCAGTTTCTTTGCAGGGCTGATCTGGCTGAAGTAGAACTTCTGCTTTGGGTGTGCTACATTGCCCTAGAGCTGAAAGGCACAACGTGCAGGCTTCTTACCAAAGGGCGAGTTGGGTCCCACAGCATCTTGCTTCCAGCTCTTTGGGAAGCTAAGAGACATCTCGCTCTGCACAGTGCTCTTACAGCCTACCGGGAACATCTCTTCCAAAGGCCAGTGAAACGCACTTTCTTTGCAGGCCTGATATGGCTGAAGTACAACTTCTGCTCTAGGTGTGCTACAGTGCCCTAGAGCTGAAAGGCACAACGTGCAGGCCTCTTAAAAAATGGCGAGTTGGGCCCCACAGCATCTTGCTTCCAGCTCTTTGGGAACCTAAGAAACAACTCGCTCTGCACAGTGCTGTTACAGCCCACCGGGAACATCTCTTCCAAAGGCCTGTGAAACGCAGTTTCTTCGCAGGCCTGATCTGGCTGAAGTACAACTTCTGCTCTGGGTGTGCTACATTGCCCTAGAGCTGAAAGCCACAACGTGCAGGCTTCTTTCCAAAGGGCGAGTTGGGCGCAAAGCATCTTGCTTCCAGCTCTTTGAGAAGCTAAGAAACAACTCGCTCTGCACAGTGCTCTTACAGCCTACCGGGAGCATCTCATCCAAAGGCCTGTGAGACGCAGTTTCTTCGCACGCCTGATCTGGCTGAATACAACTTCTGCTCTGGGTGTGCTACATTGCCCTAGAGCTGAAAGGCACAATGTGCAGGCTTCTTCACAAAGGGCGAGTTGGGCCCCACAGGATCTTGCTTCCAGCTCTTTGGGAAGCTAAGAAACAACTCGCTCTGCACAGTGCTCTTACAGCCTACCGGGAACATCTCTTCCAAAGGCCTGTGAAACGCAGTTTCTTTGCAGGCCTGATCTGGCTGAAGTAGATTTTCTGCTCTGGGTGTGCTACATTGCCATAGAGCTGAAAGGCACAACGTGCAGGCTTCTTTCCAAAGGGCGAGTTGGGCCCCACAGCATCTTGCTTCCAGCTCTTTGGGAAGCTAATAAATATCTCGCTCTGCTCAGTGCTCTTACAGCCTACCGGGAACATCTCGTCCAAAGGCCTGTGAAACGCAGTTTCTCTGCAGGCCTGATCTGGCTGAAGTAGTACTTTTGCTCTGGGTGTGCTACATTGCCCTAGAGCTGAAAGGCACAACGTGCAGGCTTCTGTCCAAAGGGCGAGTTGGGCCCAAAGCATCTTGCTTCCAGCTCTTTGAGAAGCTAAGAAACAACTCGCTCTGCACAGTGGTCTTACAGCCTACCGGGAGCATCTCTTCCAAAGGCCTGTGAAACGCAGTTTCTTCGCAGGCCTGATCTGGCTGAAGTACAACTTCTGCTCTGGGTGTGCTACATTGCCCTAGAGCTGAAAGGCACAATGTGCAGGCTTCTTCACAAAGGGCGAGTTGGGCCCCACAGCATCTTGCTTCCAGCTCTTTGGGAAGCTAAGAAACAACTCGCTCTCCACAGTGCTCTTACAGCCTACCGGGAACATCTCTTCCAAAGGCCTGTGAAACGCAGTTTCTCTGCAGGCCTGATCTGGCTGAAGTAGTACTTTTGCTCTGGGTGTGCTACATTGCCCTAGAGCTGAAAGGCACCATGTGCAGGCTTCTTTCCCAAGGGCGAGTTGGGCCCCACAGCATCTTGCTTCCAGCTCTTTGGGAAGCTAAGAAACAACTCGCTCTGCACAGTGCTCTTACAGCCTACTGGGAACATCTCTTCCAAAGGCCTGTGAAACGCAGTTTCTTTGCAGGCCTGATCTGGCTGAAGTAGAACTTCTGCTTTGTTTGTGCTACATTGCCCTAGAGCTGAAAGACACAACGTGCCGGCTTCTTTCCCAAGGGCGAGTTGGGCCCCACAGCATCTTGCTTCCAGCTCTTTGGGAAGCTAAGAAACTACTCGCTCTGCACAGTGCTCTTACAGCCTACCGGGAACATCTCTTCCAAAGGCCTGTGAAACGCAGTTTATTTGCAGGCCTGATCTGGCTGAAGTAGAACTTCTGCTCTGGGTGTGCTACATTGCCCTAGAGCTGAAAGGCACAACGTGCAGGCTTCTTTCCAAAGGGCGAGTTGGGCCCCACAGCATCTTGCTTCCAGCTCTTTGGGAAGCTAAGAAACTACTCGCTCTGCACAGTGCTCTTACAGCCTACCGGGAACATCTCTTCCAAAGGCCTGTTGTACGCAGTTTCTTTGCAGGCCTGATCTGGCTGAAGTACAACTTCTGCTCTGGGTGTGCTACATTCCCCTACAGCTGAAAGGCACAACGTGCAGGCTTCTTTCCCAAGGGCGACTTGGGCCCCACAGCATCTTGCTTCCAGCTCTTTGGGAATCTAAGAAACAACTCGCTCTGCACAGTGCTCTTACAGCCTATCGTAAACATCTCTTCCAAAGGCCTGTGAAACGCAATTTCTTTGCAGGCCTGATCTGGCTGAAGTAGAACTTCTGCTCTGTTTGTGCTACATTGCCCTAGAGCTGAAAGACACAACGTGCAGGCTTCTGTCCAAAGGGCGAGTTGGGCTCAAAGCATCTTGCTTCCAGTTCTTTGGGAAGCTAAGAAACAACTCGCTCTGCACAGTGCTCTTACAGCCTACCGGGAGCATCTCTTCCAAAGGCCTGTGAGACGCAGTTTCTTCGCAGGCCTGATCTGGCTGAATACAACTTCTGCTGTGGGTGTGCTACATTGCCCTAGAGCTGAAAGGCACAATGTGCAGGCTTCTTTCCAAAGGGCGAGTTGGGCCCCACAGCATCTTGCTTCCAGCTCTTTGGGAAGCTAAGAAACAACTCGCTCAGCACAGTGCTCTTACAGCCTTCCGGGAACATCTCTTACAAAGGCCTGTGAAACGCAGTTTCTTTGCAGGCCTGATCTGGCTGAAGTAGGACTTCTGCTCTGGGTGTGCTACTTTGCCCTAGAGCTGAAAGGCACAACGTGCAGGCTTCTTTCCAAAGGGCGAGTTGGGCCCCACAGCATCTTGCTTCCAGCTCTTTGGGAAGCTAAGAAACAACTCGCTCTGCACAGTGCTCTTACAGCCTACCGGGAACATCTCTTCCAAAGGCCTGTGAAACGCAGTTTCTTTGCAGGCCTGATCTGGCTGAAGTAGGACTTCTGCTCTTGGTGTGCTACTTTGCCCTAGAGCTGAAAGGCACAACGTGCAGGCTTCTTTCCAAAGGGCGAGTTGGGTCCCACAGCATCTTGCTTCCAGCTCTTTGGGAAGCTAAGAAACAACTCGCTGTGCACAGTGCTCTTACAGACTACCGGGAACATCCCTTCCAAAGGCCTGTGAAACGCAGTTACTTTGCAACCTTGATCTGGCTGAAGTAGAACTTCTGCTCTGGGTGTGCTACTTTTCCCTAGAGCTGAAAGGCACAACGTGCAGGCTTCTGTCCAAAGGGCGAGTTGGGCGCAAAGCATCTTGCTTCCAGCTCTTTGGGAAGCTAAGAAACAACTCGCTCTGCACAGTGCTCTTACAGCCTACCGGGAACATCTCTTCCAAAGGCCTGTGAAACGCAGTTTCTTTGCAGGCTTGATCTGGCTGAAGTAGAACTTCTGCTCTGGGTGTGCTACATTGCCCTAGAGCTGGACGGCACAACGTGCAGGCTTCTGTCCAAAGGGCGAGTTGGGCCCAAAGCATCTTGCTTCCAGCTCTTTGGGAATCTAAGAAACAACTCGCTCTGCACAGTGCTCTTACTGCCTACCGGGAACATCTCTTCCAAAGGCCTGTGAAACGCAGTTTCTTTGCAGGCCTGATCTGGCTGAAGTAGAACTTCTGCTCTGGTTGTGCTACATTGCCCAGGAGCTGAAAGGCACAACGTGCAGGCTTCTTTCCAAAGGGCGAGTTGGACCCCACAGCATCATGCTTCCGGCTCTTTGGGAAGCTAAGAAACAACTCGCTCTGCACAGTGCTCTTACAGCCTACCGTAACATCTCTTACAATGGCCTGTGAAACGCAGTTTCTTTGCAGGGCTGATCTGGCTGAAGTAGAACTTCTGCTCTGGATGTGCTACATTGCCCTAGAGCTGAAAGGCACAACGTGCAGGCTTCTTTCCCAAGGGCGTGTTGGGCCCCAGAGCATCTTGCTTGCAGCTCTTTGGGAAGCTAAGAAACAACTCGCTCTGCTCAGTGCTCTTACAGCCTAACGGGAACATCTCTTCCAAAGGCCTGTGAAACGCAGTTTCTTTGCAGGCCTGATCTGGCTGAAGTAGAACTTCTGCTCTGGGTCTGCTACATTGCCCTAGAGCTGAAAGGGACAACGTGCAGTCTTCTTTCCAAAGGGCGAGTTGGGCACCACAGCATCTTGCTTCCAGCTCTTTGGGAAGCTAAGAAACAACTCGCTCTGCACAGTGCTCTTACAGCCTACCGGGAACATCTCTTCCAAAGGCCTGTGAAACGCAGTTTCTTTGCAGGCCTGATCTGGCTGAAGTACAACTTCTGCTCTGGGTGTGCTACATTTCCCTAGAGCTGAAAGGCACAACGTGCAGGCTTCTTTCCAAAGGGCGAGTTGGGCCCCACAGCATCTTGATTCCGGCTCTTTGGGAAGCTAAGAAACTACTCGCTCTGCACAGTGCTCTTACAGCCTACCGGGAACATCTCTTCCAAAGGCCTGTGAAACTCAGTTTCTTTGCAGGCCTGATCTGGCTGAAGTAGAACTTCTGCTCTGGGTGTGCTACATTGCCCTAGAGCTGAAAGGCACAACGTGCAGGCTTCTTTCCAAAGGGCGAGTTGGGCCCCACAGCATCTTGCTTCCAGCTCTTTGGGAAGCTAAGAAACTACTCGCTCTGCACAGTGCTCTTACAGCCTACCGGGAACATCTCTTCCAAAGGCCTGTGAAACGCAGTTTCTTTGCAGGCCTGATCTGGCTGAAGCAGAACTTCTGCTCTGGGTGTGCCACATTGCCCTAGAGCTGAAAGGCACAACGTGCAGGCTTCTGTCCAAAGGGCGAGTTGGGCCCCACAGCATCTTGCTTCCAGCTCTTTGGGAAGCTAAGAAACAACTCGCTCTGCACAGTGCTCTTACAGCCTACTGGGAGCATCTCTTCCAAAGGCCTGTGAAACGCAGTTTCTTCGCAGGCCAGATCTGGCTGAAGTACAACTTCTGCTCTGGGTGTGCTACATTGCCCTAGAGCTGAAAGGCACAACGTGCAGTTTTCTTTCCCAAGGGCGAGTTGGGCCCCACAGAATCTTGCTTCCAGCTCTTTGGCAAGCTAAGAAACAACTCGCTCTGAACAGTGCTCTTACAGCCTACCGGGAACATCTCTTACAAAGCCCTGTGAAATGCAGTTTCTTTGCAAACCTGATCTGGCTGAAGAACAACTTCTGCTCTTTGTGTGCTACCTTGCCCTAGAGCTGAAAGGCACAACGTGCAGGCTTCTTTCCAAAGGGCGACTTGGGCCCCAAAGCATCTTCCTTCCAGCTCTTTGGGAAGCTAAGAAACAACTCGCACTGCACAGTGCTCTTACAGCCTACCGGGAACATCTCTTCCAAATGCCTGTGAAACGCATTTTCTTTGCAGGCCTTATCTGGCTGAAGTACAACATGTGCTCTGGGTGTGGTACATTGCCCTGGAGCTGAAGGCACAACGTGCAGGCTTCTTTCCAAAGTGCGAGTTCGGCCCCAAAGCATCTTGCTTCCACCATTTTGGGAACCTCAGAAACAACTCGCTCTGCACAGTGCTCTTACAGCCTACCGGGAACATCTCTTACAAAGGCCTGTGAAACGCAGTTTCTTTGCAGGCCTTATCTGGCTGAAGTACAACATCTGCTCTGGGTGTGGTACATTGCCCTAGAGCTGAAAGGCACAACGTGCAGGCTTCTTAACAAAGGGCGAGTTGGGCCCCACAGCATCTTGCTTCCAGCTCTTTGGCAAGCTAGGAAACAACTCGCTCTGCAAAGTGCTCTTACAGCCTACCGGGAACATCTCTTCCAAAGGCCTGTGAAACGCAGTTTCTTTGCAGGCCTGATCTGGCTGAAGCAGAACTTCTGCTCTGGATGTGCTACATTGCCCTAGAGCTGAAAGGCACAACGTGCAGTCTTCTTTCCAAAGGGCGCGTTGGGCCTCACAGCATCTTGCTTCCAGCACTTTGGGAAGCTAAGAAACAACTCGCTGTGCACAGTGCTCTTACAGCCTACCGGGAACATCTCTTACAAAGGCCTGTGAAACGCAGTTTCTTTGCAGGCCTGATCTTGCTGGAGTGGAACTTTTGCTCTGGGTGTGCTACATTGCACTAGACCTGAAAGGCACAATGTGCAGGCTTCTTTCCAAAGGCCGAGTTGGGCCCCACAGCATCTTGCTTCCAGCTCTTTGGGAAGCTAAGAAACAACTCGCTCTGCACAGTGCTCTTACAGCCTACCGGGAACATCTCTTACACAGGCCTGTGAAATGCAGTTTCTTTGCAGACCTGATCTGGCTGAAGAACAACTTCTGCTCTGGGTGTGCTACATTGCCCTAGAGCTGAAAGGCAAAACGTGCAGGCTTCTTTCCAAAGGGCGAGTTGGGCCCCACAGCACCTTGCTTCCAGCTCTTTGGGAAGCTAAGAAACAGCTCGCTCTGCACACTGCTCTTACAGCCTACCGGGAACATCTCTTACAAACGCCTGTGAAATGCAGTTTCTTTGCAGGCCTGATCTGGCTGAAGTACAACTTCTGCTCTGGGTGTGCTACATTGCCCTAGAGCTGAAAGGCCCAACGTGCAGGCTTCTTTCCAAAGGGCGAGTTGGGCCCCACAGCACCTTGCTTCCAGCTCTTTGGGAAGCTAAGAAACAACTCGCTCTGCACAGTACTCTTACAGCCTACCAGGAACAACAATTCGAGAGGCCTGCGAAACGCAGTTTCTTTGCAGGCCTGATCTGGCTGAAGTAGAACTTCTGCTCTGGGTGTGCTACATTGCCCTAGAGCTGAAAGGCACAACGTGCAGGCTTCTTTCCAAAGGGCGCGTTGGGCCTCACAGCATCTTGCTTCCAGCACTTTGGGAAGCTAAGAAACAACTCGCTCTGCACAGTGCTCTTACAGCCTACCGGGAACATCTCTTCCAAAGGCCTGTGAAACGCAGTTTCTTTGCAGGCTTGAAATGGCTGAAGTAGAACTTCTGCTCTGGGTGTGCTACATTGCCCTAGAGCTGAAAGCCACAACGTGCAGGCTTCTGTCCAAAGGGTGAGTTGGGCCCAAAGCATCTTGCTTCCAGCTCTTTGGGAAGCTAAGAAACAACTAGCTCTGCACAGTGCTCTTACAGCCTACCGGGAGCATCTTGTCCAAAGGCCTGTGAAACGCAGTTTCTTTGCAGGCCTGATCTGGCTGAAATAGAACTTTTGCTCTGGGTGTGCTACTTTTCCCTAGAGCTGAAAGGCACAACGTGCAGGCTTCTGTCCAAAGGGCGAGTTGGGCCCAAAGCATCTTGCTTCCAGCTCTTTGAGAAGCTAAGAAACAACTCGCTCTGCACAGTGGTCTTACAGCCTACCGGGAGCATCTCTTCCAAAGGCCTGTGAAACGCAGTTTCTTCACAGGCCTGACCTGGCTGAAGTACGACTTCTGCTCTGGGTGTGCTACATTGCCCTAGAGCTGAAAGGCACAATGTGCAGGCTTCTTCACAAAGGGCGAGTTGGGCCCCACAGCTTCTTGCTTCCAGCTCTTTGGGAAGCTAAGAAACAACTCGCTCTGCACAGTGCTCTTACAGCCTACCGGGAACATCTCTTCCAAAGGCCTGTGAAACGCAGTTTCTTTGCAGGCCTGATCTGGCTGAAGTAGAACTTCTGCTCTGGGTGTGCTACATTTCCCTAGAGCTGAAAGGCACAACGTGCAGTTTTCTTTCCCAAGGGCGAGTTGGGCCCCACAGCATCTTGCTTCCAGCTCTTTGGCAAGCTAAGAAACAACTCGCTCTGAACAGTGCTCTTACAGCCTACGGGGAACATCTCTTACAAAGGCCTGTGAAATGCAGTTTCTTTGCAGACCTGATCTGGCTGAAGAACAACTTCTGCTCTGGGTGTGCTACATTGCCCTAGAGCTGAAAGGCACAACGTGCAGGCTTCTTTCCAAAGGGCGAGTTGGGCCCCACAGCTTCTTGCTTCCAGCTCTTTGGGAAGCTAAGAAACAACTAGCTCTGCACAGTGCTCTTACAGCCTACCGGGAACATCTCTTACACAGGCCTGTGAAACGCAGTTTCTTTGCAGGCCTGATCTGGCTGAAGTAGAACTTCTGCTCTGGGTGTGCTACATTTCCCTAGAGCTGAAAGGCACAACGTGCAGTTTTCTTTCCCAAGGGCGAGTTGGGCCCCACAGAATCTTGCTTCCAGCTCTTTGGCAAGCTAAGAAACAACTCGCTCTGAACAGTGCTCTTACAGCCTACCGGGAACATCTCTTACAAAGGCCTGTGAAATGCAGTTTCTTTGCAGACCTGATCTGGCTGAAGAACAACTTCTGCTCTTTGTGTGCTACATTGCCCTAGAGCTGAAAGGCACAACGTGCAGGCTTCTTTCCAAAGGGCGACTTGGGCCCCAAAGCATCTTCCTTCCAGCTCTTTGGGAAGCTAAGAAACAACTCGCTCTGCACAGTGCTCTTACAGCCTACCGGGAAAATCTCTTCCAAATGGCTGTGAAACGCATTTTCTTTGCAGGCCTTATCTGGCTGAAGTACAACATCTGCTATGGGTGTGGTACATTGCCCTGGAGCTGAAGGCACAACGTGCAGGCTTCTTTCCAAAGTGCGAGTTCGGCCCCAAAGCATCTTGCTTCCACCATTTTGGGAACCTCAGAAACAACTCGCTCTGCACAGTGCTCTTACAGCCTACCGGGAACATCTCTTACAAAGGCCTGTGAAACGCAGTTTCTTTGCAGGCCTTATCTGGCTGAAGTACAAAATCTGCTCTGGGTGTGGTACATTGCCCTAGAGCTGAAAGGCACAACGTGCAGGCTTCTTAACAAAGGGCGAGTTGGGCCCCACAGCATCTTGCTTCCAGCTCTTTGGCAAGCTAGGAAACAACTCGCTCTGCAAAGTGCTCTTACAGCCTACCGGGAACATCTCTTCCAAAGGCCTGTGAAACGCAGTTTCTTTGCAGGCCTGATCTGGCTGAAGCAGAACTTCTGCTCTGGGTGTGCTACATTGCCCTAGAGCTGAAAGGCACAACGTGCAGTCTTCTTTCCAAAGGGCGCGTTGGGCCTCACAGCATCTTGCTTCCAGCACTTTGGGAAGCTAAGAAACAACTCGCTGTGCACAGTGCTCTTACAGCCTACCGGGAACATCTCTTACAAAGGCCTGTGAAACGCAGTTACTTTGCAGGCCTGATCTGGCTGAAATAGAACTTTTGCTCTGGGTGTGCTACTTTTCCCTAGAGCTGAAAGGCACAACGTGCAGGCTTCTGTCCAAAGGGCGAGTTGGGCCCAAAGCATCTTGCTTCCAGCTCTTTGAGAAGCTAAGAAACAACTCGCTCTACACAGTGGTCTTACAGCCTACCGGGAGCATCTCTTCCAAAGGCCTGTGAAACGCAGTTTCTTCACAGGCCTGACCTGGCTGAAGTACGACTTCTGCTCTGGGTGTGCTACATTGCCCTAGAGCTGAAAGGCACAATGTGCAGGCTTCTTCACAAAGGGCGAGTTGGGCCCCACAGCATCTTGCTTCCAGCTCTTTGGGAAGCTAAGAAACAACTCGCTCTGCACAGTGCTCTTACAGCCTACCGGGAACATCTCTTCCAAAGGCCTGTGAAACGCAGTTTCTTTGCAGGCCTGATCTGGCTGAAGTAGAACTTCTGCTCTGGGTGTGCTACATTTCCCTAGAGCTGAAAGGCACAACGTGCAGTTTTCTTTCCCAAGGGCGAGTTGGGCCCCACAGCATCTTGCTTCCAGCTCTTTGGGAAGCTAAGAAACAACTCGCTCTGAACAGTGCTCTTACAGCCTACCGGGAACATCTCTTACAAAGGCCTGTGAAATGCAGTTTCTTTGCAGACCTGATCTGGGTGAAGAACAACTTCTGCTCTGGGTGTGCTACATTGCCCTAGAGCTGAAAGGCACAACGTGCAGGCTTCTTTCCAAAGGGCGAGTTGGGCCCCACAGCTTCTTGCTTCCAGCTCTTTGGGAAGCTAAGAAACAACTCGCTCTGCTCAGTGCTCTTACAGCCTACCGGGAACATCTCTTCCAAAGGCCTGTGAAACGCAGTTTCTTTGCAGGCCTGATCTGGCTGAAGTAGAACTTCTTCTCTGAGTGTGCTACATTGCCCTAGAGCTGAAAGGCACAACGTGCTGTCTCCTTTCAAAAGGGCGAGCTGGGCCCCAAAGCATCTTGCTTCCAGCTCTTTGGGAAGCTAAGAAACAACTCGCTCTGCACACTGCTCTTACAGCCTACCGGGAACATCTCTTCCAAAGCCCTGTGAAACGCAGTTTCTTTGCAGGCCTGATCTGGCTGGAGTAGAACTTCTGCTCTGGGTGTGCTACATTGCCCTAGAGCTGAAAGGCACAACGTGCAGGCTTCTTTCCCAAGGGCGAGTTGGGCCCCACAGCATCTTGCTTCCAGCTCTTTGGGAAGCTAAGAAACAACTCGCTCTGCACAGTGCTCTTACAGCCTACCGGGAACATCTCTTCCAAAGGCCTGTGAAACGCAGTTTCTTTGCAGGCCTGATCTGGCTGAAGTAGGACTTCTGCTTTGTTTGTGCTACATTGCCCTAGAGCTGAAAGACACAACGTGCAGGCTTCTTTCCAAAGGGCGAGTTGGGCACCACAGCATCTTGCTTCCAGCTCTTTGGGAAGCTAAGAAACAACTCGCTCTGCACAGTGCTCTTACAGCCTACCGGGAGCATTTCTTCCAATGGCCTGTGAAACGCAGTTTCTTTGCAGGCCTGATCTGGCTGAAGTAGAACTTCTGCTCTGGGTGTGCTACATTGCTCTAGAGCTTAAAGGCACAACGTGCAGGCTTCTGTCCAAAGGGCGAGTTGGGCCCAAAGCATCTTGCTTCCAGCTCTTTGAGAAGCTAAGAAACAACTCGCTCTGCACAGTGGTCTTACAGCCTACCGGGAGCATCTCTTCCAAAGGCCTGTGAAACGCAGTTTCTTCGCAGGCCTGATCTGGCTGAAGTACAACATCTGCTCCGGGTGTGCTACATTGCCCTAGAGCTGAAAGGCACAATGTGCAGGCTTCTTCACAAAGGGCGAGTTGGGCCCCACAGCATCTTGCTTCCAGCTCTTTGGGAAGCTAAGAAACAACTCGCTATCCACAGTGCTCTTACAGCCTACCGGGAACATCTCTTCCAAAGGCCTGTGAAACGCAGTTTCTCTGCAGGCCTGATCTGGCTGAAGTAGTACTTCTGCTCTGGTGTGCTACTGCCCTAGAGCTGAAAGGCACAACGTGCAGGCTTCTGTTCAAAGGGCGAGTTGGGCCCAAAGCATCTTGCTTCCAGCTCTTTGGGAAGCTAAGAAACAACTCGCTCTGCACAGTGCTCTTACAGCCTACCGGGAGCATCTCTTCCAAAGGCCTGTGAAACGCAGTTTCTTCGCAGGCCTGATCTGGCTGAAGTACAACTTCTGCTCTGGGTGTGCTACATTGCCCTAGAGCTGAAAGCCACAACGTGCAGGCTTCTTTCCAAAGGGCGAGTTGGGCCCCACAGCATCTTGCTTCCAGCTCTTTGGGAAGCTAAGAAACAACTCGCTCTGCCCAGTGCTCTTACAGCCTACCGGGAGCATCTCTTCCAAAGGCCTGTGAAACGCAGTTTCTTTGCAGGCCTGATGTGGCTGAAATAGAACTTTTGCTCTGGGTGTGCTACTTTTCCCTAGAGCTGAAAGGCACAACGTGCAGGCTTCTGTCCAAAGGGCGAGTTGGCCGCAAAGCATCTTGCTTCCAGCTCTTTGGGAAGCTAAGAAACAACTCGCTCTGCACAGTGCTCTTACAGCCTACCGGTAACATCTCTTCCAAAGGCCTGTGAAACGCAGTTTCTTTGCAGGCTTGATCTGGCTGAAGTAGAACTTCTGCTCTGGGTGTGCTACATTGCCCTAGAGCTGAAAGGCACAACGTGCAGGCTTCTGTCCAAAGGGCGAGTTGGGCCCAAAGCATCTTGCTTCCAGCTCTTTGGGAATCTAAGAAACAACTAGCTCTGCACAGTGCTTTTACAGCCTACTGGGAACATCTCTTCCAAAGGCCTGTGAAACGCAGTTTCTTTGCAGGGCTGATCTGGCTGAAGTAGAACTTCTGCTTTGTGTGTGCTACATTGCCCTAGAGCTGAAAGGCACAACGTGCAGGCTTCTTTCCAAAGGGCGAGTTGGGTCACACAGCATCTTGCTTCCAGCTCTTTGGGAAGCTAAGAGACAACTCGCTCTGCACAGTGCTCTTACAGCCTACCGGGAACATCTCTTCCAAAGGCCTGTGAAACGCAGTTACTTTGCTGGCCTGATATGGCTGAAGTACAACTTCTGCTCTAGGTGTGCTACAGTGCCAAAGAGCTGAAAGGCACAACGTGCAGGCCTCTTAAAAAATGGCGAGTTGGGCCCCACAGCATCTTGCTTCCAGCTCTTTGGGAACCTAAGAAACAACTCGCTCTGCACAGTGCTTTTACAGCCTACCAGGAACATCTCTTCCAAAGGCCTGTGAAACGCAGTTTCTTCGCAGGCCTGATCTGGCTGAATACAACTTCTGCTCTGGGTGTGCTACATTGCCCTAGAGCTGAAAGGCACAACGTGCAGGCTTCTTTCCTAAGGGCGAGTTGGGCCCCACAGCATCTTGCTTCCAGCTCTTTGGGAACCTAAGAAACAACTCGCTCTGCACAGTGCTCTTACAACCTACCGGGAACATCTCTTCTAAAGGCCTGTGAAACGCAGTTACTTTGGAGGCTTGATCTGGCTGAAGTAGAACTTCTGCTCTGGGTGTGCTACATTGCCCTAGAGCTGAAAGGCACAACGTGCAGGCTTCTGTCCAATGGGCGAGTTGGGCCCAAAGCATCTTTCTTCCAGCTCTTTGGGAAGCTAAGAAACAACTCGCTCTGCACAGTGCTCTTACAGCCTACCGGGAGCATCTCTTCCAAAGGCCTGTGAAACGCAGTTTCTTTGCAGGCCTGATATGGCTGAAGTACAACTTCTGCTCTAGGTGTGCTACAGTGCCTTAGAGCTGAAAGGCACAACGTGCAGGCCTCTTAAAAAATGGCAAGTTGGGCCCCACAGCATCTTGCTTCCAGCTCTTTGGGAACCTAAGAAACAACTCGCTCTGCACAGTGCTCTTACAGCCTACCGGGAACATTTCTTACAAAGGCCTGTGAAATGCAGTTTCTTTGCAGGCCTGATCTGGCTGAAGTACAATTTCTGCTCTGGGTGTACTACAGTGCCCTAGAGCTGAAAGGCACAACGTGCAGGCTTCTTTCCAAAGGGCGAGTTGGGCACCACAGCATCTTGCTTCCAGCTGTTTGGGAAGCTAAGAAACAAATCCCTCTGCACTGTGCTCTTACAGCCTAACGGGAGCATCTCTTCCAATGGCCTGAGAAACGCAGTTTCTTTGCAGGCCTGATCTGGCTGAAGTAGAACTTCTGCTCTGGGTGTGCTACTTTGACCTAGAGCTGAAAGGCAGAACGTGCAGGCTTCTTTCCAAAGGGCGAGATGGCCCCCACAGCATCTTGCTTCCACATATTTGGAAAGCTCAGAAACAGCTCGCTCTGCCCAGTGCTCTTACAGCCTACCGGGAATATCTCTTACAAAGGCCTGTGACACGCAGTTTCTTTGCAGGCCTGATCTGGCTGAAGTACAACTTCTGCTCTGGGTGTGCTACATTGCCCTAGAGCTGAAAGACACAACGTGCAGGCTTCTTTCCAAAGGACGAGTTGGGCCCCACAGCATCTTGCTTCCAGCTCTTTGGGAAGCTAAGAAACAACTCGCTCTGCACAGTGCTCTTACAGCCTACCGGGAACATCTCTTCCAAAGGCCTGTGAAACGCAGTTTCTTTGCAGGCCTGATCTGGCTGAAGTACAACTTCTGCACTGGGTGTGCTTCATTGCCCTAGAGCTGAAAGGCGCAATGTGCAGGCTTCTTTCCAAAGTGCGAGTTGGGCCCCACAGCATCTTCTTCCAGCTCTTTGGGAAGCTAAGAAACAACTCGCTCTGCACAGTGCTCTTACAGCCTACCGGGAACATCTCTTCCAAAGAGCTGTGAAACGCAGTTTCTTTGCAGGCCTGATGTGGCTGAAGTAGAACTTCTGCTCTGGGTGTGCTACATTGCCCTAGAGCTGAAAGCCACAACGTGCAGGCTTCTTTCCAAAGGGTGATTTGGGTCCCACAGCATCTTGCTTCCAGCTCTTTGGGAAGCTAAGAAACAACTCGCTCTGCACAGTGCTCTTACAGCCTACCGGGAACATCTCTTCCAAAGAGCTGTGAAACGCAGTTTCTTTGCAGGCCTGATGTGGCTGAAGTACAACTTCTGCTCTGGGTGTGCTACATTGCCCTAGAGCTGAAAGCCACAACGTGCAGGCTTCTTTAAAAAGGGTGATTTGGGTCCCACAGCATCTTGCTTCCAGCTCTTTGGGAAGCTAAGAAACAACTCGCTCTGCACAGTGCTCTCACGGCCTACAGGGAACATCTCTTCCAAAGGCCTGTTAAACGCAGTTTCTTTGCAGGCCTGATCTGTCTGAAATGGAACTTCTGCTCTGGGTGTGCTACATTGCCCTAGAGCTGAAAGGTACAACGTGCAGGCTTCTTTCCAAAGGGCGAGTTGGGCCCCACAGCATCTTGCTTCCAGCTCTTTGGGAGGCTAAGAAACAACTCCCTCTGCACAGTGCTCTTACAGCCTACCGGGAACATATCTTACAAAGGCCTGTGAAATGCAGTTTCTTTGCAGGCCTGATCTGGCTGAAGTAGGACTTCTGCTCTGGGTGTGCTACATTACCCTAGAGCTGAAAGGCACAACGTGCTTTCTCCTTTCCAAAGGGCGAGTTGGGCAGCACAGCATCTTTCTTCCAGCTCTTTGGAAAGCTAAGAAACAAGTCGCTCTGCACAATGCTCTTACAGCCTACCGGGAACATCTCTTCCAAAGCAATGTGAAACGCATTTCCTTTGCAGGCCTGATCTGGCTGAAGTAGAACTTCTGCTCTGTTTGTGCTACATTGCCCTAGAGCTGAAAGACACAACGTGCAGGCTTCTTTCCCAAGGGCGAGTTGGCCCCACAGCATCTTGCTTCCAGCTCTTCGGCAAGCTAAGAAACAACTCGCTCTGAACAGTGCTCTTACAGCCTACCGGGAACATCTCTTCCAAAGGCCTGTGAAAGGCAGTTTCTTTCCAGGCCTGATCTGGCTGAAGTAGAACTTCTCCTCTGGGTGTGCTACATTGCCCTAGAGCTGAAAGGCACAACGTGCAGGCTTCTTTCCCAAGGGCGAGTTGGGCCCCACAGCATTTAGCTTCCAGCTCTTTGGGAAGCTAAGAAACAACTCGCTCTGCACAGTGCTGTTACAGCCCACTGGGAACATCTCTTCCAAAGGCCTGTGAAACGCAGTTTCTTCGCAGGCCTGATCTGGCTGAAGTAGAACTTCTGCTCTGGGTGTTCTACATTGCCCTAGAGCTGAAAGGCACAACGTGCAGGATTCTTTCCAAAGGGCGAGTTGGGCCCCACAGCATCTTGCTTGCAGCTCTTTGGGAAGCTAAGAAACAACTCGCTCTGCACAGTGCTCTTACAGCCTACCGGGAACATCTCTTCCAAAGGCCTGTGAAACGCAGTTTCTTTGCAGGCCTGATCTGGCTGAAGTAGAACTTCTGCTCTGGGTGTGCTACATTGCCCTAGAGCTGAAAGGCACAACGTGCAGGCTTCTGTCCAAAGGGCGATTTGGGCCCACAGCATCTTGCTTCCAGCTCTTTGGGAAGCTAAGAAACAACTCGCTCTGCACAGTGCTTTTACAGCCTACTGGGAACATCTCTTCCAAAGGCCTGTGAAACGCAGTTTCTTTGCAGGGCTGATCTGGCTGAAGTAGAACTTCTGCTTTGGGTGTGCTACATTGTCCTAGAGCTGAAAGGCACAACGTGCAGGCTTCTTTCAAAAGGGCGAGTTGGGTCCCACAGCATCTTGCTTCCAGCTCTTTGGGAAGCTAAGAGACAACTCGCTCTGCACAGTGCTCTTACAGCCTACCGGGAACATCTCTTCCAAAGGCCTGTGAAACGCAGTTTCTTTGCAGGCCTGATATGGCTGAAGTACAACTTCTGCTCTAGGTGTGCTACAGTGCCAAAGAGCTGAAAGGCACAACGTGCAGGCCTCTTAAAAAATGGCGAGTTGGGCCCCACAGCATCTTGCTTCCAGCTCTTTGGGAACCTAAGAAACAACTCGCTCTGCACAGTGCTCTTACAGCCTACCAGGAACATCTCTTCCAAAGGCCTGTGAAACGCAGTTTCTTCGCAGGCCTGATCTGGCTGAAGTAGAACTTCTGCTCTGGGTGTGCTACATTGCCCTAGAGCTGAAAGGCACAACGTGCAGGCTTCTTTCCCAAGGGCGAGTTGGGCCCCACAGCATCTTGCTTCCAGCTCTTTGGGAAGCTAAGAAACAACTCGCTCTGCACAGTGCTCTTACAGCCTACCGGGAACATCTCTTCCAAAGACCTGTGAAACGCAGTTTCTTTGCTGGCCTGATCTGGCTGAAGTACAAATTCTGCTCTGGGTGTGCTACATTGCCCTAGAGCTGAAAGGCACAACGTGCAGGCTTCTTTCCAAAGGGCGAGTTGGGCCCCACAGCATCTTGCTTCCAGCTCTTTGGGAAGCTAAGAAACAACTCGCTCTGCACAGTGCTCTTACAGCCTACCGTAACATCTCTTCCAAAGGCCTGTGAAACGCAGTTACTTTGCAGGCTTGATCTGGCTGAAGTACAACTTCTGCTCTGGGTGTGCTACATTGCCCTAGAGCTGAAAGGCACAACGTGCAGGCTTCTGTCCAATGGGCGAGTTGGGCCCAAAGCATCTTGCTTCCAGCTCTTTGGGAAGCTAAGAAACAACTCGCTCTGCACAGTGCTCTTACAGCCTACCGGGAGCATCTCTTCCAAAGGCCTGTGAAACGCAGTTTCTTTGCAGGCCTGATATGGCTGAAGTACAACTTCTGCTCTAGGTGTGCTACAGTGCCCTAGAGCTGAAAGGCACAACGTGCAGGCCTCTTAAAAAATGGCAAGTTGGGCCCCACAGCATCTTGCTTCCAGCTCTTTGGGAACCTAAGAAACAACTCGCTCTGCACAGTGCTCTTACAGCCTACCGGGAACATTTCTTACAAAGGCCTGTGAAATGCAGTTTCTTTGCAGGCCTGATCTGGCTGAAGTACAATTTCTGCTCTGGGTGTACTACAGTGCCCTAGAGCTGAAAGGCACAACGTGCAGGCTTCTTTCCAAAGGGCGAGTTGGGCCCCACAGCATCTTGCTTCCAGCTGTTTGGGAAGCGAAGAAACAACTCCCTCTGAACAGTGCTCTTACAGCCTACCGGGAGCATCTCTTCCAATGGCCTGTGAAACACAGTTTCTTTGCAGGCCTGATCTGGCTGAAGTAGAACTTCTGCTCTGGGTGTGCTACTTTGACCTAGAGCTGAAAGGCACAACGTGCAGGCTTCTTTCCAAAGGGCGAGATGGCCCCCACAGCATCTTGCTTCCACCTATTTGGAAAGCTCAGAGACAGCTCGCTCTGCACAGTGCTCTTACAGCCTACCGGGAATATCTCTTACAAAGGCCTGTGACACGCAGTTTCTTTGCAGGCCTGATCTGGCTGAAGTACAACTTCTGCTCTGGGTGTGCTACATTGCCCTAGAGCTGAAAGACACAACGTGCAGGCTTCTTTCCAAAGGGCGAGTTGGGCCCCACAGCATCTTGCTTCCAGCTCTTTGGGAAGCTAAGAAACAACTCGCTCTGCACAGTGCTCTTACAGCCTACCGTAACATCTCTTCCAAAGGCCTGTGAAACGCAGTTACTTTGCAGGCTTGATCTGGCTGAAGTACAACTTCTGCTCTGGGTGTGCTACATTGCCCTAGAGCTGAAAGGCACAACGTGCAGGCTTCTGTCCAATGGGCGAGTTGGGCCCAAAGCATCTTGCTTCCAGCTCTTTGGGAAGCTAAGAAACAACTCGCTCTGCACAGTGCTCTTACAGCCTACCGGGAGCATCTCTTCCAAAGGCCTGTGAAACGCAGTTTCTTTGCAGGCCTGTTATGGCTGAAGTACAACTTCTGCTCTAGGTGTGCTACAGTGCCCTAGAGCTGAAAGGCACAACGTGCAGGCCTCTTAAAAAATGGCAAGTTGGGCCCCACAGCATCTTGCTTCCAGCTCTTTGGGAACCTAAGAAACAACTCGCTCTGCACAGTGCTCTTACAGCCTACCGGGAACATTTCTTACAAAGGCCTGTGAAATGCAGTTTCTTTGCAGGCCTGATCTGGCTGAAGTACAATTTCTGCTCTGGGTGTACTACAGTGCCCTAGAGCTGAAAGGCACAACGTGCAGGCTTCTTTCCAAAGGGCGAGTTGGGCCCCACAGCATCTTGCTTCCAGCTGTTTGGGAAGCTAAGAAACAACTCCCTCTGAACAGTGCTCTTACAGCCTACCGGGAGCATCTCTTCCAATGGCCTGTGAAACGCAGTTTCTTTGCAGGCCTGATCTGGCTGAAGTAGAACTTCTGCTCTGGGTGTGCTACTTTGACCTAGAGCTGAAAGGCACAACGTGCAGGCTTCTTTCCAAAGGGCGAGATGGCCCCCACAGCATCTTGCTTCCACCTATTTGGAAAGCTCAGAGACAGCTCGCTCTGCACAGTGCTCTTACAGCCTACCGGGAATATCTCTTACAAAGGCCTGTGACACGCAGTTTCTTTGCAGGCCTGATCTGGCTGAAGTACAACTTCTGCTCTGGGTGTGCTACATTGCCCTAGAGCTGAAAGACACAACGTGCAGGCTTCTTTCCAAAGGACGAGTTGGGCCCCACAGCATCTTGGTTCCAGCTCTTTGGGAAGCTAAGAAACAACTCGCTCTGCACAGTGCTCTTACAGCCTACCGGGAACATCTCTTCCAAAGGCCTGTGAAACGCAGTTTCTTTGCAGGCCTCATCAGGCTGAAGTACAACTTCTGCACTGGGTGTGCTACATTGCCCTAGAGCTGAAAGGCGCAATGTGCAGGCTTCTTTCCAAAGTGCGAGTTGGGCCCCACAGCATCTTCTTCCAGCTCTTTGGGAAGCTAAGAAACAACTCGCTCTGCACAGTGCTCTTACAGCCTACCGGGAACATCTCTTCCAAAGAGCTGTGAAACGCAGTTTCTTTGCAGGCCTGATCTGGCTGAAGTACAACTTCTGCTCTGGGTGTGCTACATTGCCCTAGAGCTGAAAGCCACAACGTGCAGGCTTCTTTCCAAAGGGTGTTTTGGGTCCCACAGCATCTTGCTTCCAGCTCTTTGGGAAGCTAAGAAACAACTCGCTCTGCACAGTGCTCTCACTGCCTACAGGGAACATCTCTTCCAAAGGCCTGTTAAACGCAGTTTCTTTGCAGGCCTGATCTGTCTGAAATGGAACTTCTGCTCTGGGTGTGCTACATTGCCCTAGAGCTGAAAGGTACAACGTGCAGGCTTCTTTCCAAAGGGCGAGTTGGGCCCCACAGCATCTTGACTCCAGCTCTTTGGGAGGCTAAGAAACAACTCCCTCTGCACAGTGCTCTTACAGCCTACCGGGAACATATCTTACAAAGGCCTGTGAAATGCAGTTTCTTTGCAGGCCTGATCTGGCTGAAGTAGGACTTCTGCTCTGGGTGTGCTACATTGCCCTAGAGCTGAAAGGCACAACGTGCTGTCTCCTTTCCAAAGGGCGAGTTGGGCCCCACAGCATTTTGCTTACAGCTCTATGGGAATCTAAGATACAACTCGCTCTGCACAGTTCTCTTACAGCCTACTGGGAACATCTCTTCCAAAGGCCTGTGAAAAGCAGTTTCTTTGGAGGCCTGATCTGGCTGAAGTAGAACTTCTGCTCTCGGTGTGCTACATTGCCCTAGAGCTGAAAGGCACAACGTGCAGTCTTCTTAACAAAGGGCGAGTTGGGCCCCACAGCATCTTGCTTCCAGCTCTTTGGCAAGCTAGGAAACAACTCGCTCTGCAAAGTGCTCTTACAGCCTACCGGGAACATCTCTTCCAAAGGCCTGTGAAACGCAGTTTCTTTGCAGGCCTGATCTGGCTGAAGTACAACTTCTGCTCTGGGTGTGCTACATTGCCCTAGAGCTGAAAGGCACAATGTGCAGGCTTCTTTCCAAAGGGCGCGTTGGGCCTCACAGCATCTTGCTTCCAGCTCTTTGGGAAGCTAAGAAACAACTCGCTCTGCACAGTGCTCTTACAGCCTACCGGGAACATCTCTTACAAATGCCTGTGAAACGCAGTTTCTTTGCAGGCCTGAACTTGCTGAAGTAGAACTTTTGCTCTGGGTGTGCTACATTGCACTAGACCTGAAAGGCACAATGTGCAGGCTTCTTTCCAAAGGCCGAGTTGGGCCCCACAGCATCTTGCTTCCAGCTCTTTGGGAAGCTAAGAAACAACTCGCTCTGCACAGTGCTATTACAGCCTACCGGGAACATCTCTTCCAAAGACCTGTGAAACGCAGTTTCTCCGCAGGCCTGAACTGGCTGAAGTAGAACTTCTGCTCTGGGTGTGCTACATTGCCCCAGAGCTGAAAGGCACAACGTGCAGGCTTCTGTCCAAAGGGAGAGTTGGGCAGCACAGCATCTTGCTTCCAGCTGTTTGGGAAGCTAAGAAACAAGTCGCTCTGCACAGTGCTCTTACAGCCTACCGGGAACATCTCTTCCAGAGGAATGTGAAACGCAGATTCTTTCCAGGCCTGATCTGGCTGAAGTAGAACTTCTGCTCTGGGTGTGCTACATTGCCCCAGAGCTGAAAGGCACAACATGCAGGCTACTTTCCAAAGGGAGAGTTGGGCAGCACAGCATCTTTCTTCCAGCTCTTTGGGAAGCTAAGAAACAAGTCGCTCTGCACAATGCTCTTACAGCCTACCGGGAACATCTCTTCCAAAGGAATGTGAAATGCAGTTCCTTTGCAGGCCTGATCTGGCTGAAGTACAACTTCTGCTCTGGGTGTGCTACATTGCCCTAGAGCTGAAAGGCACAACGTGCAGGCTTCTTTCCAAAGGGCGAGTTTTGCCCCACAGCATCTTGCTTCCAGCTCTTTGGGAAGCAAAGAAACAATTCGCTCTGCACAGTGCTCTTACAGCCTACCGGGAACATCTCTTCCAAAGGCCTGTGAAATGCAGTTTCTTTGCAGGCCTGATCTGGCTGAAGTACAACTTCTGCTCTGGGTGTGCTACATTCCCCTACAGCTGAAAGGCACAAGGTGCAGGCTTCTTTCCCAAGGGCGACTTGGGCCCCACAGCATCTTGCTTCCAGCTCTTTGGGAAGCTAAGAAACAACTCGCTCTGCACAGTGCTCTTACAGCCTATCGTAAACATCTCTTCCAAAGGCCTGTGAAACGCAGTTTCTTTGCAGGCCTGATCTGGCTGAAGTAGAACTTCTGCTCTGTTTGTGCTACATTGCCCTAGAGCTGTAAGACACAATGTGCAGGCTTCTTTCCAAAGGGCGAGTTGGGCCCCACAGCATCTTGATTCCAGCTCTTTGGGAAGCTAAGAAACAACTAGCTCTGCACAGTGCTTTTACAGCCTACCAGGAACATCTCTTCCAAAGGCCTGTGAAACGCAGTTTCTTTTCAGTCCTGAAATGGCTGAAGTAGTACTTCTGCTCTGGGTGTGCTACATTGCCCTAGAGCTGGAAGGCACATCGTGCTGGCTTCTTTCCAAAGGGCGAGTTGGGCCCCACAGCATCTTGCTTCCAGCTCTTTGGGAAGCTAAGAAACAACTCGCTCTGCACAGTGCTCTTACAGCCTACCGGGAACATCTCTTCCAAAGGCCTGTGAAACGCAGTTTCTTTGCTGGCCTGATCTGGCTGAAGTACAACTTCTGCTCTGGGTGTGCTACATTGCCCTAGAGCTGAAAGGAACAACGTGCAGGCTTCTTTCCAAAGGGCGAGTTGGGCCCCACAGCATCTTGCTTCCAGCTCTTTGGGAAGCTAAGAAACAACTCGCTCTGCACAGTGCTCTTACAGCCTACCGGGAACATCTCTTCCAAAGCCCTGTGAAACGCAGTTTCTTTGCAGGCCTGTTCTGTCTGAAGTAGAACTTCTGCTCTGGGTGTGCTACATTGCCCTAGAGCTGAAAGGCACAACGTGCAGGCTTCTTTCCCAAGGGCGAGTTGGGCCCCACAGCATCTTGCTTCCAGCTCTTTGGGAAGCTAAGAAACAACTCGCTCTGCACAGTGCTCTTACAGCCTACCGGGAACATCTCTTCCAGAGGCCTGTGAAACGCAGTTTCTTTGCAGGCCTGATCTGGCTGAAGTAGAACTTCTGCTTTGTTTGTGCTACATTGCCCTAGAGCTGAAAGACACAACGTGCAGGCTTCTTTCCCAAGGGCGAGTTGGCCCCACAGCATCATGCTTCCAGCTCTTTGGGAAGCTAAGAAACAACTCGCTCAGCACAGTGCTCTTACAGCCTTCCGGGAACATCTCTTACAAAGGCCTGTGAAACGCAGTTTCTTTGAAAGCCTGATCTGGCTGAAGTACAACTTCTGCTCTGGGTGTGCTACATTGCCCTAGAGCTGAAAGGCACAACGTGCAGGCTTCTTTCCAAAGGGCGAGTTGGGTCCCACAGCATCTTGCTTCCAGCTCTTTGGGAAGCTAAGAAACAACTCGCTCTGCACAGTGCTCTTACAGCCTACCGGGAACATCTCTTCCAAAGGCTTGTGAAACGCAGTTTCTTTGCAGGCCTGATGTGGCTGAAATAGAACTTTTGCTCTGGGTGTGCTACTTTTCACCTGAGCGGAAAGGCACAACGTGCAGGCTTCTGTCCAAAGAGCGAGTTGGGCGCAAAGCATCTTGCTTCCAGCTCTTTGGGAAGCTAAGAAACAACTCGCTCTGCACAGTGCTCTTACAGCCTACCAGGAACATCTCTTCCAAAGGCCTGTGAAACGCAGTTTCTTTGCAGGGCTGATCTGGCTGAAGTAGAACTTCTGCTCTGGATGTGCTACATTGCCCTAGAGCTGAAAGGCACAACGTGCAGGCTTCTTTCCCAAGGGCGTGTTGGGCCCCAGAGCATCTTGCTTGCAGCTCTTTGGGAAGCTAAGAAACAACTCGCTCTGCACAGTGCTCTTACACCCTACCGGGAACATCTCTTCCAAAGGCCTGTGAAACGCAGTTTCTTTGCAGTCCTGAACTGGCTGAAGTAGTACTTCTGCTCTGGGTGTGCTACATTGCCCTAGAGCTGGAAGGCACATCGTGCTGGCTTCTTTCCAAAGGGCGAGTTGGGCCCCACAGCATCTTGCTTCCAGCTCTTTGGGAAGCTAAGAAACAACTCGCTCTGCACAGTGCTCTTACAGCCTACCGGGAGCATCTCTTCCAAAGGCCTCTGAAACGCAGTTTCTTTGCAGGCCTGATGTGGCTGAAATAGAACTTTTGCTCTGGGTGTGCTACTTTTCCCTAGAGCTGAAAGGCACAACGTGCAGGCTTCTGTCCAAAGGGCGAGTTGGGCGCAAAGCATCTTGCTTCCAGCTCTTTGGGAAGCTAAGAAACAACTCGCTCTGCACAGTGCTCTTACAGCCTACCGGGAACATCTCTTCCAAAGGCCTGTGAAACGCAGTTTCTTTGCAGGCTTGATCTGGCTGAAGTAGAACTTCTGCTCTGGGTGTGCTACATTGCCCTAGAGCTGAAAGGCACAACGTGCAGGCTTCTGTCCAAAGGGCGAGTTGGGCCCAAAGCATCTTGCTTCCAGCTCTTTGGGAAGCTAAGAAACAACTCGCTCTGCACAGTGCTCTTACTGCCTACCGGGAACATCTCTTCCAAAGGCCTGTGAAACGCAGTTTCTTTGCAGGCCTGATCTGGCTGAAGTAGAACTTCTGCTCTGGTTGTGCTACATTGCCCTGGAGCTGAAAGGCACAACGTGCAGGCTTCTTTCCCAAGGGCGAGTTGGGCCCCACAGCATCATGCTTCCGGCTCTTTGGGAAGCTAAGAAACAACTCGCTCTGCACAGTGCTCTTACAGCCTACCGTAACATCTCTTACAATGGCCTGTGAAACGCAGTTTCTTTGCAGGGCTGATCTGGCTGAAGTAGAACTTCTGCTCTGGATGTGCTACATTGCCCTAGAGCTGAACGGCACAACGTGCAGGCTTCTTTCCCAAGGGCGTGTTGGGCCCCAGAGCATCTTGCTTGCAGCTCTTTGGGAAGCTAAGAAACAACTCGCTCTGCACAGTGCTCTTACACCCTACCGGGAACATCTCTTCCAAAGGCATGTGAAACGCAGTTTCTTTGCGGTCCTGAACTGGCTGAAGTAGTACTTCTGCTCTGGGTGTGCTACATTGCCCTAGAGCTGGAAGGCACATCGTGCTGGCTTCTTTACAAAGGGCGAGTTGGGCCCCACAGCATCTTGCTTCCAGCTCTTTGGGAACCTAAGAAACAACTCGCTCTGCACAGTGCGCTTACAGCCTACCAGGAACATCTCTTCCAAAGGCCTGTGAAACGCAGTTTCTTTGCTGGCCTGATCTGGCTGAAGTACAACTTCTGCTCTGGGTGTGCTACATTGCCCTAGAGCTGAAAGGAACAACGTGCTGTCTCCTTTCCAAAGGGCGAGTTGGGCCCCACAGCATTTTGCTTACAGCTCTATGGGAATCTAAGATACAACTCGCTCTGCACAGTTCTCTTACAGCCTACTGGGAACATCTCTTCCAAAGGCCTGTGAAAAGCGGTTTCTTTGGAGGCCTGATCTGGCTGAAGTAGAACTTCTGCTCTCGGTGTGCTACATTGCCCTAGAGCTGAAAGGCACAACGTGCAGTCTTCTTAACAAAGGGCGAGTTGGGCCCCACAGCATCTTGCTTCCAGCTCTTTGGCAAGCTAGGAAACAACTCGCTCTGCAAAGTGCTCTTACAGCCTACCGGGAACATCTCTTCCAAAGGCCTGTGAAACGCAGTTTCTTTGCAGGCCTGATCTGGCTGAAGTACAACTTCAGCTCTGGGTGTGCTACATTGCCCTAGATCTGAAAGGCACAACGTGCAGGCTTCTTTCCAAAGGGCGCGTTGGGCCTCACAGCATCTTGCTTCCAGCTCTTTGGGAAGCTAAGAAACAACTCGCTCTGCACAGTGCTCTTACAGCCTACCGGGAACATCTCTTACAAAGGCCTGTGAAACGCAGTTTCTTTGCAGGCCTGATCTTGCTGAAGTAGAACTTTTGCTCTGGGTGTGCTACATTGCACTAGACCTGAAAGGCACAATGTGCAGGCTTCTTTCCAAAGGCCGAGTTGGGCCCCACAGCATCTTGCTTCCAGCTCTTTGGGAAGCTAAGAAACAACTCGCTCTGCACAGTGCTATTACAGCCTACCGGGAACATCTCTTCCAAAGACCTGTGAAACGCAGTTTCTCCGCAGGCCTGAACTGGCTGAAGTAGAACTTCTGCTCTGGGTGTGCTACATTGCCCCAGAGCTGAAAGGCACAACGTGCAGGCTTCAGTCCAAAGGGAGAGTTGGGCAGCACAGCATCTTGCTTCCAGCTGTTTGGGAAGCTAAGAAACAAGTCGCTCTGCACAGTGCTCTTACAGCCTACCGGGAACATCTCTTCCAGAGGAATGTGAAACGCAGATTCTTTCCAGGCCTGATCTGGCTGAAGTAGAACTTCTGCTCTGGGTGTGCTACATTGCCCCAGAGCTGAAAGGCACAACATGCAGGCTTCTTTCCAAAGGGAGAGTTGGGCAGCACAGCATCTTTCTTCCAGCTCTTTGGGAAGCTAAGAAACAAGTCGCTCTGCACAATGCTCTTACAGCCTACCGGGAACATCTCTTCCAAAGGAATGTGAAATGCAGTTCCTTTGCAGGCCTGATCTGGCTGAAGTACAACTTCTGCTCTGGGTGTGCTACATTGCCCTAGAGCTGAAAGGCACAACGTGCAGGCTTCCTTCCAAAGGGCGAGTTTTGCCCCACAGCATCTTGCTTCCAGCTCTTTGGGAAGCAAAGAAACAATTAGCTCTGCACAGTGCTCTTACAGCCTACCGGGAACATCTCTTCCAAAGGCCTGTGAAATGCAGTTTCTTTGCAGGCCTGATCTGACTGAAGTACAACTTCTGCTCTGGGTGTGCTACATTCCCCTACAGCTGAAAGGCACAAGGTGCAGGCTTCTTTCCCAAGGGCGACTTGGGCCCCACAGCATCTTGCTTCCAGCTCTTTGGGAAGCTAAGAAACAACTCGCTCTGCACAGTGCTCTTACAGCCTATCGTAAACATCTCTTCCAAAGGCCTGTGAAACGCAGTTTCTTTGCAGGCCTGATCTGGCTGAAGTAGAACTTCTGCTCTGTTTGTGCTACATTGCCCTAGAGCTGAAAGACACAACGTGCAGGCTTCTTTCCAAAGGGCGAGTTGGGCCCCACAGCATCTTGATTCCAGCTCTTTGGGAAGCTAAGAAACAACTAGCTCTGCACAGTGCTTTTACAGCCTACCAGGAACATCTCTTCCAAAGGCCTGTGAAACGCAGTTTCTTTTCAGTCCTGAAATGGCTGAAGTAGTACTTCTGCTCTGGGTGTGCTACATTGCCCTAGAGCTGGAAGGCACATCGTGCTGGCTTCTTTCCAAAGGGCGAGTTGGGCCCCAAAGCATCTTGCTTCCAGCTCTTTGGGAAGCTAAGAAATAACTCGCTCTGCACAGTGCTCTTACAGCCTACCGGGAACATCTCTTCCAAAGGCCTGTGAAACGCAGTTTCTTTGCTGGCCTGATCTGGCTGAAGTACAACTTCTGCTCTGGGTGTGCTACATTGCCCTAGAGCTGAAAGGAACAACGTGCAGGCTTCTTTCCAAAGGGCGAGTTGGGCCCCACAGCATCTTGCTTCCAGCTCTTTGGGAAGCTAAGAAACAACTCGCTCTGCACAGTGCTCTTACAGCCTACCGGGAACATCTCTTCCAAAGGCCTGTGAAACGCAGTTACTTTGCAGGCTTGATCTGGCTGAAGTAGAACTTCTGCTCTGGGTGTGCTACATTGCCCTAGAGCTGAAAGGCACAACGTGCAGGCTTCTGTCCAATGGGCGAGTTGGGCCCAAAGCATCTTGCTTCCAGCTCTTTGGGAAGCTAAGAAACAACTCGCTCTGCACAGTGCTCTTACAGCCTACCGGGAGCATCTCTTCCAAAGGCCTGTGAAACGCAGTTTCTTCGCAGGCCTGATCTGGCTGAAGTACAACTTCTGCTCTGGGTGTGCTACAATGCCCTAGAGCTGAAAGCCACAACGTGCAGGCTTCTTTCCAAAGGGCGAGTTGGGCCTCACAGCATCTTGCTTCCAGCTCTTTGGGAAGCTAAGAAACAACTCGCTCTGCACAGTGCTCTTACAGCCTACCGGGAGCATCTCTTCCAAAGGCCTGTGAAACGCAGTTTCTTTGCAGGACTGATCTGGCTGAAATAGAACTTTTGCTCTGGGTGTGCTACTTTTCCCTAGAGCTGAAAGGCACAACGTGCAGGCTTCTGTCCAAAGGGCGAGTTGGGCTCAAAGCATCTTGCTTCCAGCTCTTTGGGAAGCTAAGAAACAACTCGCTCTGCACAGTGCTCTTACAGCCTACCGGTAGCATCTCTTCCAAAGGCCTGTGAGACGCAGTTTCTCTGCAGGCCTGATCTGGCTGAAGTAGAATTTCTGCTCTGGGTGTGATACATTGCCCTAGAGCTGAAAGGCACAATGTGCAGGCTTCTTTCCAAAGGGCGATTTGGGACCCACAGCATCTTGCTTCCAGCTCTTTGGGAAGCTAAGAAACAACTCGCTCTGCACAGTGCTCTTACAGCCTACCGGGAACATCTCTTCCAAAGGCCTGTGAAACGCAGTTTCTTTGCAGGCCTGATCTGGCTGAAGTAGAATTTCTGCTGTGGGTGTGCTACATTGCCCTAGAGCTGAAAGTCACAACGTGCAGGCTTCCTTCCAAAGGGCGAGTTGGGCCCCACAGCATCTTGCTTCCAGCTCTTTGGGAAGCTAAGAAACAACTCGCTCTGCACAGTGCTCTTACAGCCTACCGGGAACATCTCTTCCAAAGCCCTGTGAAACGCAGTTTCTTTGCAGGCCTGTTCTGTCTGAAGTAGAACTTCTGCTCTGGGTGTGCTACATTGCCCTAGAGCTGAAAGGCACAACGTGCAGGCTTCTTTCCCAAGGGCGAGTTGGGCCCCACAGCATCTTGCTTCCAGCTCTTTGGGAAGCTAAGAAACAACTCGCTCTGCACAGTGCTCTTACAGCCTACCGGGAACATCTCTTCCAGAGGCCTGTGAAACGCAGTTTCTTTGCAGGCCTGATCTGGCTGAAGTAGAACTTCTGCTTTGTTTGTGCTACATTGCCCTAGAGCTGAAAGACACAACGTGCAGGCTTCTTTCCCAAGGGCGAGTTGGCCCCACAGCATCATGCTTCCAGCTCTTTGGGAAGCTAAGAAACAACTCGCTCAGCACAGTGCTCTTACAGCCTTCCGGGAACATCTCTTACAAAGGCCTGTGAAACGCAGTTTCTTTGAAAGCCTGATCTGGCTGAAGTACAACTTCTGCTCTGGGTGTGCTACATTGCCCTAGAGCTGAAAGTCACAACGTGCAGGCTTCCTTCCAAAGGGCGAGTTGGGCCCCACAGCATCTTGCTTCCAGCTCTTTGGGAAGCTAAGAAACAACTCGCTCTGCACAGTGCTCTTACAGCCTACCGGGAACATCTCTTCCAAAGGCTTGTGAAACGCAGTTTCTTTGCAGGCCTGATGTGGCTGAAATAGAACTTTTGCTCTGGGTGTGCTACTTTTCACGTGAGCGGAAAGGCACAACGTGCAGGCTTCTGTCCAAAGGGCGAGTTGGGCGCAAAGCATCTTGCTTCCAGCTCTTTGGGAAGCTAAGAAACAACTCGCTCTGCACAGTGCTCTTACAGCCTACCAGGAACATCTCTTCCAAAGGCCTGTGAAACGCAGTTTCTTTGCAGGGCTGATCTGGCTGAAGTAGAACTTCTGCTCTGGATGTGCTACATTGCCCTAGAGCTGAAAGGCACAACGTGCAGGCTTCTTTCCCAAGGGCGTGTTGGGCCCCAGAGCATCTTGCTTGCAGCTCTTTGGGAAGCTAAGAAACAACTCGCTCTGCACAGTGCTCTTACTGCCTACCGGGAACATCTCTTCCAAAGGCCTGTGAAACGCAGTTTCTTTGCAGTCCTGAACTGGCTGAAGTAGTACTTCTGCTCTGGGTGTGCTACATTGCCCTAGAGCTGGAAGGCACATCGTGCTGGCTTCTTTCCAAAGGGCGAGTTGGGCCCCACAGCATCTTGCTTCCAGCTCTTTGGGAAGCTAAGAAACAACTCGCTCTGCACAGTGCTCTTACAGCCTACCGGGAACATCTCTTCCAAAGGCCTCTGAAACGCAGTTTCTTTGCAGGCCTGATATGGCTGAAGTAGAACTTCTGCTCTATTTGTGCTACATTGCCCTAGAGCTGAAAGACACAACGTGCAGGCTTCTTTCCCAAGGGCAAGTTGGGCCCCACAGCATCTTGCTTCCAGCTCTTTGGGAAGCTAAGAAACAACTAGCTCTGCACAGTGCTTTTACAGCCTACCGGGAACATCTCTTCCAAAGGCCTGTGAAACGCAGTTTCTTTGCAGGCCTGATCTTGCTGAAGTAGAACTTCTGCTCTGGGTGTGCTACATTGCCCTAAAGCTGAAAGGCACAACGTGCAGGCTTCTGTCCAAAGGGCGAGTTGGGCTCAAAGCATCTTGCTTCCAGCTCTTTGGGAAGCTAAGAAACAACTCGCTCTGCACAGTGCTCTTACAGCCTACCAGGAGCATCTCTTCCAAAGGCCTGTGAAACGCAGTTTCTTTGCAGGGCTGATCTGGCTGAATACAACTTCTGCTGTGGGTGTGCTACATTGCCCTAGAGCTGAAAGGCACAATGTGCAGGCTTCTCTCCCAAGGGCGAGTTGGGCCCCACAGCATCATGCTTCCAGCTCTTTGGGAAGCTAAGAAACAACTCGCTCAGCACAGTGCTCTTACAGCCTTCCGGGAACATCTCTTACAAAGGCCTGTGAAACGCAGTTTCTTTGAAATCCTGATCTGGCTGAAGTACAACTTCTGCTCTGGGTGTGCTACATTGCCCTAGAGCTGAAAGGCACAATGTGCAGGCTTCTTTCCAAAGGGCGAGTTGGGGCCCACAGCATCTTGCTTCCAGCTCTTTGGGAAGCTAAGAAACAACTCGCTCTGCACAGTGCTCTTACAGCCTACCGGGAACATCTCTTCCAAAGGCTTGTGAAACGCAGTTTCTTTGCAGGCCTGATGTGGCTGAAATAGAACTTTTGCTCTGGGTGTGCTACTTTTCACCTGAGCGGAAAGGCACAACGTGCAGGCTTCTGTCCAAAGGGCGAGTTGGGCGCAAAGCATCTTGCTTCCAGCTCTTTGGGAAGCTAAGAAACAACTCGCTCTGCACAGTGCTCTTACAGCCTACCAGGAACATCTCTTCCAAAGGCCTGTGAAACGCAGTTTCTTTGCAGGGCTGATCTGGCTGAAGTAGAACTTCTGCTCTGGATGTGCTACATTGCCCTAGAGCTGAAAGGCACAACGTGCAGGCTTCTTTCCCAAGGGCGTGTTGGGCCCCAGAGCATCTTGCTTGCAGCTCTTTGGGAAGCTAAGAAACAACTCGCTCTGCACAGTGCTCTTACTGCCTACCGGGAACATCTCTTCCAAAGGCCTGTGAAACGCAGTTTCTTTGCAGTCCTGAACTGGCTGAAGTAGTACTTCTGCTCTGGGTGTGCTACATTGCCCTAGAGCTGGAAGGCACATCGTGCTGGCTTCTTTCCAAAGGGCGAGTTGGGCCCCACAGCATCTTGCTTCCAGCTCTTTGGGAAGCTAAGAAACAACTCGCTCTGCACAGTGCTCTTACAGCCTACCGGGAACATCTCTTCCAAAGGCCTCTGAAACGCAGTTTCTTTGCAGGCCTGATATGGCTGAAGTAGAACTTCTGCTCTATTTGTGCTACATTGCCCTAGAGCTGAAAGACACAACGTGCAGGCTTCTTTCCCAAGGGCAAGTTGGGCCCCACAGCATCTTGCTTCCAGCTCTTTGGGAAGCTAAGAAACAACTAGCTCTGCACAGTGCTTTTACAGCCTACCGGGAACATCTCTTCCAAAGGCCTGTGAAACGCAGTTTCTTTGCAGGCCTGATCTTGCTGAAGTAGAACTTCTGCTCTGGGTGTGCTACATTGCCCTAAAGCTGAAAGGCACAACGTGCAGGCTTCTGTCCAAAGGGCGAGTTGGGCTCAAAGCATCTTGCTTCCAGCTCTTTGGGAAGCTAAGAAACAACTCGCTCTGCACAGTGCTCTTACAGCCTACCAGGAGCATCTCTTCCAAAGGCCTGTGAAACGCAGTTTCTTTGCAGGGCTGATCTGGCTGAATACAACTTCTGCTGTGGGTGTGCTACATTGCCCTAGAGCTGAAAGGCACAATGTGCAGGCTTCTCTCCCAAGGGCGAGTTGGGCCCCACAGCATCATGCTTCCAGCTCTTTGGGAAGCTAAGAAACAACTCGCTCAGCACAGTGCTCTTACAGCCTTCCGGGAACATCTCTTACAAAGGCCTGTGAAACGCAGTTTCTTTGAAATCCTGATCTGGCTGAAGTACAACTTCTGCTCTGGGTGTGCTACATTGCCCTAGAGCTGAAAGGCACAATGTGCAGGCTTCTTTCCAAAGGGCGAGTTGGGGCCCACAGCATCTTGCTTCCAGCTCTTTGGGAAGCTAAGAAACAACTCGCTCTGCACAGTGCTCTTACAGCCTACCGGGAGCATCTCTTCCAAAGGCCTGTGAAACGCAGTTTCTTTGCAGGCCTGATGTGGCTGAAATAGAACTTTTGCTCTGGGTGTGCTACTTTTCCCTAGAGCTGAAAGGCACAACGTGCAGGCTTCTGTCCAAAGGGCGAGTTGGGCGCAAAGCATCTTGCTTCCAGCTCTTTGGGAAGCTAAGAAACAACTCGCTCTGCACAGTGCTCTTACAGCCTACCGGGAACATCTCTTCCAAAGGCCTGTGAAACGCAGTTTCTTTGCAGGCTTGATCTGGCTGAAGTAGAACTTCTGCTCTGGGTGTGCTACATTGCCCTAGAGCTGAAAGACACAACGTGCAGGCTTCTGTCCAAAGGGCGAGTTGGGCCCAAAGCATCTTGCTTCCAGCTCTTTGGGAAGCTAAGAAACAACTCGCTCTGCACAGTGCTCTTACAGCCTTCCGGGAACATCTCTTACAAAGGCCTGTGAAACGCAGTTTCTTTGCAGGCCTGATCTGGCTGAAGTAGAACTTCTGCTCTGGTTGTGCTACATTGCCCTGGAGCTGAAAGGCACAACGTGCAGGCTTCTTTCCCAAGGGCGAGTTGGGCCCCACAGCATCATGCTTCCGGCTCTTTGGGAAGCTAAGAAACAACTCGCTCTGCACAGTGCTCTTACAGCCTACCGTAACATCTCTTACAATGGCCTGTGAAACGGAGTTTCTTTGCAGGGCTGATCTGGCTGAAGTAGAACTTCTGCTCTGGATGTGCTACATTGCCCTAGAGCTGAACGGCACAACGTGCAGGCTTCTTTCCCAAGGGCGTGTTGGGCCCCAGAGCATCTTGCTTGCAGCTCTTTGGGAAGCTAAGAAACAACTCGCTCTGCACAGTGCTCTTACACCCTACCGGGAACATCTCTTCCAAAGGCCTGTGAAACGCAGTTTCTTTGCGGTCCTGAACTGGCTGAAGTAGTACTTCTGCTCTGGGTGTGCTACATTGCCCTAGAGCTGGAAGGCACATCGTGCTGGCTTCTTTCCAAAGGGCGAGTTGGGCCCCACAGCATCTTGCTTCCAGCTCTTTGGGAACCTAAGAAACAACTCGCTCTGCACAGTGCGCTTACAGCCTACCAGGAACATCTCTTCCAAAGGCCTGTGAAACGCAGTTTCTTTGCAGGCCTGATCTGGCTGAAGTACAACTTCTGCTCTGGGTGTGCTACATTGCCCTAGAGCTGAAAGGCACAACGTGCAGGCTTCTTTCCAAAGGGCGAGTTGGGCCCGACAGCATCTGGCTTCCAGCTCTTTGGGAAGCTAAGAAACTACTCGCTCTGCACAGTGCTCTTACAGCCTACCGGGAACATCTCTTCCAAAGGCCTGTGAAACGCAGTTTCTTTGCAGGCCTGATCTGGCTGAAGTAGAACTTCTGCTCTGGGTGTGCTACATTGCCCTAGAGCTGAAAGGCACAACGTGCAGGCATCTTTCCAAAGGGCGAGTTGGGCCCCACAGCATCTTGCTTCCAGCTCTTTGGGAAGCTAAGAAACTACTCGCTCTGCACAGTGCTCTTACAGCCTACCGGGAAAATCTCTTCCAAAGGCCTGTGAAACGCAGTTTCTTTGCAGGCCAGATCTGGCTGAAGTAGAACTTCTGCTCTGTTTGTGCTACATTGCCCTAGAGCTGAAAGACACAACGTGCAGGCTTCTTTCCCAAGGGCGAGTTGGGCCCCACAGCATCTTGATTCCAGCTCTTTGGGAAGCTAAGAAACAACTAGCTCTGCACAGTGCTTTTACAGCCTACCGGGAACATCTCTTCCAAAGGCCTGTGAAACGCAGTTTCTTTTCAGTCCTGAAATGGCTGAAGTAGTACTTCTGCTCTGGGTGGGCTACATTGCCCTAGAGCTGGAAGGCACATCGTGCTGGCTTCTTTCCAAAGGGCGAGTTGGGCCCCACAGCATCTTGCTTCCAGCTCTTTGGGAAGCTAAGAAACAACTCGCTCTGCACAGTGCTCTTACAGCCTACCGGGAGCATCTCTTCCAAAGGCCTGTGAAACGCAGTTTCTATGCAGGCCTGATCTGGCTGAAGTACAACTTCTGCTCTGGGTGTGCTACATTGCCCTAGAGCTGAAAGCCACAACGTGCAGGCTTCTTTCCAAAGGGCGAGTTGGGCCTCACAGCATCTTGCTTCCAGCTCTTTGGGAAGCTAAGAAACAACTCGCTCTGCACAGTGCTCTTACAGCCTACCGGGAGCATCTCTTCCAAAGGCCTGTGAAACGCAGTTTCTTTGCAGGACTGATCTGGCTGAAATAGAACTTTTGCTCTGGGTGTGCTACTTTTCCCTAGAGCTGAAAGGCACAACGTGCAGGCTTCTGTCCAAAGGGCGAGTTGGGCGCAAAGCATCTTGCTTCCAGCTCTTTGGGAAGCTAAGAAACAACTCGCTCTGCACAGTGCTCTTACAGCCTACCGGGAGCATCTCTTCCAAAGGCCTGTGAGACGCAGTTTCTCTGCAGGCCTGATCTGGCTGAAGTAGAATTTCTGCTCTGGGTGTGATACATTGCCCTAGAGCTGAAAGGCACAATGTGCAGGCTTCTTTCCAAAGGGCGATTTGGGACCCACAGCATCTTGCTTCCAGCTCTTTGGGAAGCTAAGAAACAACTCGCTCTGCACAGTGCTCTTACAGCCTACCGGGAACATCTCTTCCAAAGGCCTGTGAAACGCAGTTTCTTTGCAGGCCTGATCTGGCTGAAGTAGAATTTCTGCTGTGGGTGTGCTACATTGCCCTAGAGCTGAAAGTCACAACGTGCAGGCTTCCTTCCAAAGGGCGAGTTGGGCCCCACAGCATCTTGCTTCCAGCTCTTTGGGAAGCTAAGAAACAACTCGCTCTGCACAGTGCTCTTACAGCCTACCGGGAACATCTCTTCCAAAGCCCTGTGAAACGCAGTTTCTTTGCAGGCCTGTTCTGTCTGAAGTAGAACTTCTGCTCTGGGTGTGCTACATTGCCCTAGAGCTGAAAGGCACAACGTGCAGGCTTCTTTCCCAAGGGCGAGTTGGGCCCCACAGCATCTTGCTTCCAGCTCTTTGGGAAGCTAAGAAACAACTCGCTCTGCACAGTGCTCTTACAGCCTACCGGGAACATCTCTTCCAGAGGCCTGTGAAACGCAGTTTCTTTGCAGGCCTGATCTGGCTGAAGTAGAACTTCTGCTTTGTTTGTGCTACATTGCCCTAGAGCTGAAAGACACAACGTGCAGGCTTCTTTCCCAAGGGCGAGTTGGCCCCACAGCATCATGCTTCCAGCTCTTTGGGAAGCTAAGAAACAACTCGCTCAGCACAGTGCTCTTACAGCCTTCCGGGAACATCTCTTACAAAGGCCTGTGAAACGCAGTTTCTTTGAAAGCCTGATCTGGCTGAAGTACAACTTCTGCTCTGGGTGTGCTACATTGCCCTAGAGCTGAAAGGCACAACGTGCAGGCTTCTTTCCAAAGGGCGAGTTGGGTCCCACAGCATCTTGCTTCCAGCTCTTTGGGAAGCTAAGAAACAACTCGCTCTGCACAGTGCTCTTACAGCCTACCGGGAACATCTCTTCCAAAGGCTTGTGAAACGCAGTTTCTTTGCAGGCCTGATGTGGCTGAAATAGAACTTTTGCTCTGGGTGTGCTACTTTTCACCTGAGCGGAAAGGCACAACGTGCAGGCTTCTGTCCAAAGGGCGAGTTGGGCGCAAAGCATCTTGCTTCCAGCTCTTTGGGAAGCTAAGAAACAACTCGCTCTGCACAGTGCTCTTACAGCCTACCGGGAACATCTCTTCCAAAGGCCTGTGAAACGCAGTTTCTTTGCAGGGCTGATCTGGCTGAAGTAGAACTTCTGCTCTGGATGTGCTACATTGCCCTAGAGCTGAAAGGCACAACGTGCAGGCTTCTTTCCCAAGGGCGTGTTGGGCCCCAGAGCATCTTGCTTGCAGCTCTTTGGGAAGCTAAGAAACAACTCGCTCTGCACAGTGCTCTTACACCCTACCGGGAACATCTCTTCCAAAGGCCTGTGAAACGCAGTTTCTTTGCAGTCCTGAACTGGCTGAAGTAGTACTTCTGCTCTGGGTGTGCTACATTGCCCTAGAGCTGGAAGGCACATCGTGCTGGCTTCTTTCCAAAGGGCGAGTTGGGCCCCACAGCATCTTGCTTCCAGCTCTTTGGGAAGCTAAGAAACAACTCGCTCTGCACAGTGCTCTTACAGCCTACCGGGAACATCTCTTCCAAAGGCCTCTGAAACGCAGTTTCTTTGCAGGCCTGATATGGCTGAAGTAGAACTTCTGCTCTGTTTGTGCTACATTGCCCTAGAGCTGAAAGACACAACGTGCAGGCTTCTTTCCCAAGGGCAAGTTGGGCCCCACAGCATCTTGCTTCCAGCTCTTTGGGAAGCTAAGAAACAACTAGCTCTGCACAGTGCTTTTACAGCCTACCGGGAACATCTCTTCCAAAGGCCTGTGAAACGCAGTTTCTTTGCAGGCCTGATCTTGCTGAAGTAGAACTTCTGCTCTGCGTGTGCTACATTGCCCTAAAGCTGAAAGGCACAACGTGCAGGCTTCTGTCCAAAGGGCGAGTTGGGCTCAAAGCATCTTGCTTCCAGCTCTTTGGGAAGCTAAGAAACAACTCGCTCTGCACAGTGCTCTTACAGCCTACCAGGAGCATCTCTTCCAAAGGCCTGTGAAACGCAGTTTCTTTGCAGGGCTGATCTGGCTGAATACAACTTCTGCTGTGGGTGTGCTACATTGCCCTAGAGCTGAAAGGCACAATGTGCAGGCTTCTCTCCCAAGGGCGAGTTGGGCCCCACAGCATCATGCTTCCAGCTCTTTGGGAAGCTAAGAATCAACTCGCTCAGCACAGTGCTCTTACAGCCTTCCGGGAACATCTCTTACAAAGGCCTGTGAAACGCAGTTTCTTTGAAATCCTGATCTGGCTGAAGTACAACTTCTGCTCTGGGTGTGCTACATTGCCCTAGAGCTGAAAGGCACAATGTGCAGGCTTCTTTCCAAAGGGCGAGTTGGGGCCCACAGCATCTTGCTTCCAGCTCTTTGGGAAGCTAAGAAACAACTCGCTCTGCACAGTGCTCTTACAGCCTACCGGGAGCATCTCTTCCAAAGGCCTGTGAAACGCAGTTTCTTTGCAGGCCTGATGTGGCTGAAATAGAACTTTTGCTCTGGG
The DNA here is from genome assembly GCF_041296265.1 of Equus caballus. Taxonomy (NCBI): domain Eukaryota; kingdom Metazoa; phylum Chordata; class Mammalia; order Perissodactyla; family Equidae; genus Equus; species Equus caballus. The sequence continues at coordinate 28,223,979 of NC_091687.1, forward strand.
TGTGCTACTTTTCCCTAGAGCTGAAAGGCACAACGTGCAGGCTTCTGTCCAAAGGGCGAGTTGGGCGCAAAGCATCTTGCTTCCAGCTCTTTGGGAAGCTAAGAAACAACTCGCTCTGCACAGTGCTCTTACAGCCTACCGGGAACATCTCTTCCAAAGGCCTGTGAAACGCAGTTTCTTTGCAGGCTTGATCTGGCTGAAGTAGAACTTCTGCTCTGGATGTGCTACATTGCCCTAGAGCTGAACGGCACAACGTGCAGGCTTCTTTCCCAAGGGCGTGTTGGGCCCCAGAGCATCTTGCTTGCAGCTCTTTGGGAAGCTAAGAAACAACTCGCTCTGCACAGTGCTCTTACACCCTACCGGGAACATCTCTTCCAAAGGCCTGTGAAACGCAGTTTCTTTGCGGTCCTGAACTGGCTGAAGTAGTACTTCTGCTCTGGGTGTGCTACATTGCCCTAGAGCTGGAAGGCACATCGTGCTGGCTTCTTTCCAAAGGGCGAGTTGGGCCCCACAGCATCTTGCTTCCAGCTCTTTGGGAACCTAAGAAACAACTCGCTCTGCACAGTGCGCTTACAGCCTACCAGGAACATCTCTTCCAAAGGCCTGTGAAACGCAGTTTCTTTGCAGGCCTGATCTGGCTGAAGTACAACTTCTGCTCTGGGTGTGCTACATTGCCCTAGAGCTGAAAGGCACAACGTGCAGGCTTCTTTCCAAAGGGCGAGTTGGGCCCGACAGCATCTGGCTTCCAGCTCTTTGGGAAGCTAAGAAACTACTCGCTCTGCACAGTGCTCTTACAGCCTACCGGGAACATCTCTTCCAAAGGCCTGTGAAACGCAGTTTCTTTGCAGGCCTGATCTGGCTGAAGTAGAACTTCTGCTCTGGGTGTGCTACATTGCCCTAGAGCTGAAAGGCACAACGTGCAGGCATCTTTCCAAAGGGCGAGTTGGGCCCCACAGCATCTTGCTTCCAGCTCTTTGGGAAGCTAAGAAACTACTCGCTCTGCACAGTGCTCTTACAGCCTACCGGGAAAATCTCTTCCAAAGGCCTGTGAAACGCAGTTTCTTTGCAGGCCTGATCTGGCTGAAGTAGAACTTCTGCTCTGTTTGTGCTACATTGCCCTAGAGCTGAAAGACACAACGTGCAGGCTTCTTTCCCAAGGGCGAGTTGGGCCCCACAGCATCTTGATTCCAGCTCTTTGGGAAGCTAAGAAACAACTAGCTCTGCACAGTGCTTTTACAGCCTACCGGGAACATCTCTTCCAAAGGCCTGTGAAACGCAGTTTCTTTTCAGTCCTGAAATGGCTGAAGTAGTACTTCTGCTCTGGGTGGGCTACATTGCCCTAGAGCTGGAAGGCACATCGTGCTGGCTTCTTTCCAAAGGGCGAGTTGGGCCCCACAGCATCTTGCTTCCAGCTCTTTGGGAAGCTAAGAAACAACTCGCTCTGCACAGTGCTCTTACAGCCTACCGGGAGCATCTCTTCCAAAGGCTTGTGAAACGCAGTTTCTTTGCAGGCCTGATGTTGCTGAAATAGAACTTTTGCTCTGGGTGTGCTACTTTTCCCTAGAGCTGAAAGGCACAACGTGCAGGCTTCTGTCCAAAGGGCGAGTTGGGCCTAAAGCATCTTGCTTCCAGCTCTTCGGAAGCTAAGAAACAACTCGCTCTGCACAGTGCTCTTACTGCCTACCGGGAACATCTCTTCCAAAGGCCTGTGAAACGCAGTTTCTTTGCAGGCCTGATCTGGCTGAAGTAGAACTTCTGCTCTGGTTGTGCTACATTGCCCTGGAGCTGAAAGGCACAACGTGCAGGCTTCTTTCCCAAGGGTGAGTTGGGCCCCACAGCATCATGCTTCCGGCTCTTTGGGAAGCTAAGAAACAACTCGCTCTGCACAGTGCTCTTACAGCCTACCGTAACATCTCTTACAATGGCCTGTGAAACGCAGTTTCTTTGCAGGGCTGATCTGGCTGAAGTAGAACTTATGCTCTGGATGAGCTACATTGCCCTAGAGCTGAAAGGCACAACGTGCAGGCTTCTTTCCCAAGGGCGTGTTGGGCCCCAGAGCATCTTGCTTGCAGCTCTTTGGGAAGCTAAGAAACAACTCGCTCTGCACAGTGCTCTTACACCCTACCGGGAACATCTCTTCCAAAGGCCTGTGAAACGCAGTTTCTTTGCGGTCCTGAACTGGCTGAAGTAGTACTTCTGCTCTGGGTGTGCTACATTGCCCTAGAGCTGGAAGGCACATTGTGCTGGCTTCTTTCCAAAGGGCGAGTTGGGCCCCACAGCATCTTGCTTCCAGCTCTTTGGGAAGCTAAGAAACAACTCGCTCTGCACAGTGCTCTTACAGCCTACCGGGAACATCTCTTCCAAAGGCCTCTGAAACGCAGTTTCTTTGCAGGCCTGATCTGGCTGAAGTAGAACTTCTGCTCTGGGTGTGCTACATTGCCCTAGAGCTGAAAGGGACAACGTGCAGGCTTCTTTCCAAAGGGCGAGTTGGGCACCACAGCATCTTGCTTCCAGCTCTTTGGGAAGCTAAGAAACAACTCGCTCTGCACAGTGCTTTTACAGCCTACCAGGAACATCTCTTCCAAAGGCCTGTGAAACGCAGTTTCTTTGCAGGCCTGATCTGGCTGAAGTACAACTTCTGCTCTGGGTGTGCTACATTGCCCTAGAGCTGAAAGGCACAACGTGCAGGCTTCTTTCCAAAGGGCGAGTTGGGCCCCACAGCATCTTGCTTCCAGCTCTTTGGGAAGCTAAGAAACTACTCGCTCTGCACAGTGCTCTTACAGCCTACCGGGAACATGTCTTCCAAAGGCCTGTGAAACGCAGTTTCTTTGCAGGCCTGATCTGGCTGAAATAGAACTTCTGCTCTGGGTGTGCTACATTGCCCTAGAGCTGAAAGGCACAACGTGCGGCTTCTTTCCTAAGGGCGAGTTCGGCCCCACAGCATCTTGCTTCCAGCTCTTTGGGAAGCTAAGAAACTACTCGCTCTGCACAGTGCTCTTGCAGCCTACCGGGAAAATCTCTTCCAAAGGCCTGTGAAACGCAGTTTCTTTGCAGGCCTGATCTGGCTGAAGTACAACTTCTGCTCTGGGTGTGCTACATTCCCCTAGAGCTGAAAGACACAACGTGCAGGCTTCTTTCCCAAGGGCGAGTTGGGCCCCACAGCATCTTGATTCCAGCTCTTTGGGAAGCTAAGAAACAACTAGCTCTGCACAGTGCTTTTACAGCCTACCGGGAACATCTCTTCCAAAGGCCTGTGAAACGCAGTTTCTTTTCAGTCCTGAAATGGCTGAAGTAGTACTTCTGCTCTGGGTGTGCTACATTGCCCTAGAGCTCGAAGGCACATCGTGCTGGCTTCTTTCCAAAGGGCGAGTTGGGCCCCACAGCATCTTGCTTTCAGCTCTTTGGCAAGCTAAGAAACAACTCGCTCTGCACAGTGCTCTCACGGCCTACAGGGAACATCTCTTCCAAAGGCCTGTTAAACGCAGTTTCTTTGCAGGCCTGATCTGTCTGAAATGGAACTTCTGCTCTGGGTGTGCTACATTGCCCTAGAGCTGAAAGGTACAACGTGCAGGCTTCTTTCCAAAGGGCGAGTTGGGCCCCACAGCATCTTGCTTCCAGCTCTTTGGGAGGCTAAGAAACAACTCCCTCTGCACAGTGCTCTTACAGCCTACCGGGAACATATCTTACAAAGGCCTGTGAAATGCAGTTTCTTTGCAGGCCTGATCTGGCTGAAGTAGGACTTCTGCTCTGGGTGTGCTACATTGCCCTAGAGCTGAAAGGCACAACGTGCTGTCTCCTTTCAAAAGGGCGAGTTGGGCCCCACAGCATTTTGCTTCCAGCTCTATGGGAATCTAAGATACAACTCGCTCTGCACAGTTCTCTTACAGCCTACCGGGAACATCTCTTCCAAAGGCCTGTGAAATGCAGTTTCTTTGCAGGCCTGATCTGGCTGAAGTAGAACTTCTGCTCTCGGTGTGCTACATTGCCCTAGAGCTGAAAGGCACAACGTGCAGTCTTCTTCACAAAGGGCGAGTTGGGCCACACAGCATCTTGCTTCCAGCTCTTTGGGAAGCTAGGAAACAATTCGCTCTGCAAAGTGCTCTTACAGCCTACCGGGAACATCTCTTCCAAAGGCCTGTGAAACGCAGTTTCTTTGCAGGCCTGATCTGGCTGAAGTAGAACTTCTGCTCTGGGTGTGCTACATTGCCCTAGAGCTGAAGGGCACAACGTGCAGGCTTCTTTCCAAAGGGCGCGTTGGGCCGCACAGCATCTTGCTTCCAGCACTTTGGGAAGCTAAGAAACAACTCGCTCTGCACAGTGCTCTTACAGCCTACCGGGAACATCTCTTACAAAGGCCTGTGAAAAGCAGTTTCTTTGCAGGCCTGATATTGCTGAAGTAGAACTTTTGCTCTGGGTGTGCTACATTGCACTAGACCTGAAAGGCACAATGTGCAGGTTTCTTTCCAAAGGCCGAGTTGGGCCCCGCAGCATCTTTCTTCCAGCTCTTTGGGAAGCTAAGAAACAAGTCGCTCTGCACAGTGCTCTTACAGCCTACCGGGAACATCTCTTCCAAAGGAATGTGAAACGCAGTTCCTTTGCAGGCCTGATCTGGCTGAAGTACAACTTCTGCTCTGGGTGTGCTACATTGCCCTAGAGCTGAAAGGCACAACGTGCAGGCTTCTTTCCAAAGGGCGAGTTTTGCCCCACAGCATCTTGCTTCCAGCTCTTTGGGAAGCAAAGAAACAATTCGCTCTGCACAGTGCTCTTACAGCCTACTGGGAACATCTCTTCCAAAGGCCTGTGAAATGCAGTTTCTTTGCAGGCTTGATTTGGCTGAAGTAGAACTTCTGCTCTAGGTGTGCTACAGTGCCCTAGAGCTGAAAGGCACAACGTGCAGGCCTCCTAAAAAATGGCGAGTTGTGCCCCACAGCATCTTGCTTCCAGCTCTTTGGGAAGCTAAGAAACAACTCGCTCTGCACAGTGCTCTTACAGCCTACCGGGAACATCTCTTCCAAAGGCCTGTGAAACGCAGTTACTTTGCAGGCTTGATCTGGCTGAAGTAGAACTTCTGCTCTGGGTGTGCTACATTGCCCTAGAGCTGAAAGGCACAACGTGCAGTCTTCTGTCCAATGGGCGAGTTGGGCCCAAAGCATCTTGCTTCCAGCTCTTTGGGAAGCTAAGAAACAACTCGCTCTGCACAGTGCTCTTACAGCCTACCGGGAGCATCTCCTCCAAAGGCCTGTGATACGCAGTTTCTTCGCAGTCCTGATTTGGCTGAAGTACAACTTCTGCTCTGGGTGTGCTACATTGCCCTAGAGCTGAAAGCCACAACGTGCAGGCTTCTTTCCAAAGGGCGAGTTGGGCCTCACAGCATCTTGCTTCCAGCTCTTTGGGAAGCTAAGAAACAACTCGCTCTGCACAGTGCTCTTACAGCCTACCGGGAGCATCTCTTCCAAAGGCCTGTGAAACGCAGTTTCTTTGCAGGACTGATCTGGCTGAAATAGAACTTCTGCTCTGGGTGTGCTACTTTGCCCTAGAGCTGAAAGGCACAACGTGCAGGCTTCTGTCCAAAGGGCGAGTTGGGCGCAAAGCATCTTGCTTCCAGCTCTTTGGGAAGCTAAGAAACAACTCGCTCAGCACAGTGCTCTTACAGCCTTCCGGGAACATCTCTTACAAAGGCCTGTGAAACGCAGTTTCTTTGAAAGCCTGACCTGGCTGAAGTACAACTTCTGCTCTGGGTGTGCTACATTGCCCTAGAGCTGAAAGGCACAACGTGCAGGCTTCTTTCCAAAGGGCGAGTTGGGTCCCACAGCATCTTGCTTCCAGCTCTTTGGGAAGCTAAGAAACAACTCGCTCTGCACAGTGCTCTTACAGCCTACCGGGAACATCTCTTCCAAAGGCTTGTGAAACGCAGTTTCTTTGCAGGCCTGATGTGGCTGAAATAGAACTTTTGCTCTGGGTGTGCTACTTTTCACCTGAGCGGAAAGGCACAACGTGCAGGCTTCTGTCCAAAGGGCGAGTTGGGCGCAAAGCATCTTGCTTCCAGCTCTTTGGGAAGCTAAGAAACAACTCGCTCTGCACAGTGCTCTTACAGCCTACCAGGAACATCTCTTCCAAAGGCCTGTGAAACGCAGTTTCTTTCCAGGCCTGATCTGGCTGAAGTAGAACTTCTGCTCTGGGTGTGCTACATTGCCCTAGAGCTGAAAGGCACAACGTGCAGGCTTCTTTCCCAAGGGCGTGTTGGGCCCCAGAGCATCTTGCTTGCAGCTCTTTGGGAAGCTAAGAAACAACTCGCTCTGCACAGTGCTCTTACAGCCTACCGGGAACACCTCTTCCAAAGGCCTGTGAAACGCAGTTTCTTTGCAGTCCTGAACTGGCTGAAGTAGTACTTCTGCTCTGGGTGTGCTACATTGCCCTAGAGCTGGAAGGCACATCGTGCTGGCTTCTTTCCAAAGGGCGAGTTGGGCCCCACAGCATCTTGCTTCCAGCTCTTTGGGAAGCTAAGAAACAACTCGCTCTGCACAGTGCTCTTACAGCCTACCGGGAACATCTCTTCCAAAGGCCTCTGAAACGCAGTTTCTTTGCAGGCCTGATATGGCTGAAGTAGAACTTCTGCTCTGTTTGTGCTACATTGCCCTAGAGCTGAAAGACACAACGTGCAGGCTTCTTTCCCAAGGGCAAGTTGGGCCCCACAGCATCTTGCTTCCAGCTCTTTGGGAAGCTAAGAAACAACTAGCTCTGCACAGTGCTTTTACAGCCTACCGGGAACATCTCTTCCAAAGGCCTGTGAAACGCAGTTTCTTTGCAGGCCTGATCTTGCTGAAGTAGAACTTCTGCTCTGGGTGTGCTACATTGCCCTAAAGCTGAAAGGCACAACGTGCAGGCTTCTGTCCAAAGGGCGAGTTGGGCTCAAAGCATCTTGCTTCCAGCTCTTTGGGAAGCTAAGAAACAACTCGCTCTGCACAGTGCTCTTACAGCCTACCAGGAGCATCTCTTCCAAAGGCCTGTGAAACGCAGTTTCTTTGCAGGGCTGATCTGGCTGAATACAACTTCTGCTGTGGGTGTGCTACATTGCCCTAGAGCTGAAAGGCACAATGTGCAGGCTTCTCTCCCAAGGGCGAGTTGGGCCCCACAGCATCATGCTTCCAGCTCTTTGGGAAGCTAAGAAACAACTTGCTCAGCACAGTGCTCTTACAGCCTTCCGGGAACATCTCTTACAAAGGCCTGTGAAACGCAGTTTCTTTGAAATCCTGATCTGGCTGAAGTACAACTTCTGCTCTGGGTGTGCTACATTGCCCTAGAGCTGAAAGGCACAACGTGCAGGCTTCTGTCCAAAGGGCGAGTTGGGCTCAAAGCATCTTGCTTCCAGCTCTTTGGGAAGCTAAGAAACAACTCGCTCTGCACAGTGCTCTTACAGCCTACCGGGAGCATCTCTTCCAAAGGCCTGTGAGACGCAGTTTCTTCGCAGGCCTGATCTGGCTGAATACAACTTCTGCTGTGGGTGTGCTACATTGCCCTAGAGCTGAAAGGCACAATGTGCAGGCTTCTTTCCCAAGGGCGAGTTGGGCCCCACAGCATCTTGCTTCCAGCTCTTTGGAAAGCTAAGAAACAACTCGCTCAGCACAGTGCTCTTACAGCCTTCCGGGAACATCTCTTACAAAGGCCTGTGAAACGCAGTTTCTTTGAAGGCCTGATCGGGCTGAAGTATAACTTCTGCTCTGGGTGTGCTACATTGCCCTAGAGCTGAAAGGCACAACGTGCAGGCTTCTTTCCAAAGGGCGAGTTGGGTCCAACAGCATCTTGCTTCCAGCTCTTTGGGAAGCTAAGAAACAACTCGCTCTGCACAGTGCTCTTACAGCCTACCGGGAACATCCCTTCCAAAGGCCTGTGAAACGCAGTTACTTTGCAGCCTTGATCTGGCTGAAGTAGAACTTCTGCTCTGGGTGTGCTACTGCCCTAGAGCTGAAAGGCACAACGTGCAGGCTTCTGTTCAAAGGGCGAGTTGGGCCCAAAGCATCTTGCTTCCAGCTCTTTGGGAAGCCAAGAAACAACTCGCTCTGCACAGTGCTCTTACAGCCTACCGGGAGCATCTCTTCCAAAGGCCTGTGAAACGCAGTTTCTTCGCAGGCCTGATCTGGCTGAAGTACAACTTCTGCTCTGGGTGTGCTACCTTGCCCTAGAGCTGAAAGCCACAACGTGCAGGCTTCTTTCCAAAGGGCGAGTTGGGCCCCACAGCATCTTGCTTCCAGCTCTTTGGGAAGCTAAGAAACAACTCGCTCTGCACAGTGCTCTTACAGCCTACCGGGAGCATCTCTTCCAAAGGCCTGTGAAACGCAGTTTCTTTGCAGGACTGATGTGGCTGAAATAGAACTTTTGCTCTGGGTGTGCTACTTTTCCCTAGAGCTGAAAGGCACAACGTGCAGGCTTCTGTCCAAAGGGCGAGTTGGGCCCCACAGCATCTTGCTTCCAGCTCTTTGGGAAGCTAAGAAACAACTCGCTCTGCACAGTGCTCTTACAGCCTACCGGGAACATCTCTTCCAAAGGCCTGTGAAACGCAGTTTCTTTGCAGGCTTGATCTGGCTGAAGTAGAACTTCTGCTCTGGGTGTGCTACATTGCCCTAGAGCTTGACGGCACAACGTGCAGGCTTCTGTCCAAAGGGCGACTTGGGCCCCACAGCATCTTGCTTCCAGCTCTTTGGGAAGCTAAGAAACAACTCGCTCTGCACAGTGCTCTTACAGCCTAGTGGGACCATCTCTTCCAAAGGCCTGTGAAACGCAGTTTCTTTGCAGGCCTGATCTGGCTGAAGTAGAACTTCTGCTCTGTTTGTGCTACATTGCCCTAGAGCTGAAAGACACAACGTGCAGGCTTCTTTCCCAAGGGCGAGTTGGGCCCCACAGCATCTTGCTTCCAGCTCTTTGGGAAGCTAAGAAACAACTCGCTCTGCACAGTGCTATTACAGCCTATCGTAAACATCTCTTCCAAAGGCCTGTGAAACGCAGTTTCTTTGCAGGCCTGACCTGGCTGAAGTAGAACTTCTGCTCTGGGTGTGCTACATTGCTCTAGAGCTGAAAGGCACAACGTGCAGGCTTCTGTCCAAAGGGCGAGTTGGGCTCAAAGCATCTTGCTTCCAGCTCTTTGGGAAGCTAAGAAACAACTCGCTCTGCACAGTGCTCTTACAGCCTACCGGGAGCATCTCTTCCAAAGGCCTGTGAGACGCTGTTTCTTCGCAGGCCTGATCTGGCTGAATACAAATTCTGCTGTGGGTGTGCTACATTGCCCTAGAGCTGAAAGGCACAATGTGCAGGCTTCTTTCCCAAGGGCGAGTTGGGCCCCACAGCATCTTGCTTCCAGCTCTTTGGGAAGCTAAGAAACAACTCGCTCAGCACAGTGCTCTTACAGCCTTCCGGGAACATCTCTTACAAAGGCCTGTGAAACGCAGTTTCTTTGAAGGCCTGATATGGCTGAAGTACAACTTCTGCTCTGGGTGTGCTACATTGCCCTAGAGCTGAAAGGCACAACGTGCAGGCTTCTTTCCAAAGGGCGAGTTGGGTCCCACAGCATCTTGCTTCCAGCTCTTTGGGAAGCTAAGAAACAACTCGCTCTGCACAGTGCTCTTACAGCCTACCGGGAGCATCTCTTCCAAAGGCTTGTGAAACGCAGTTTCTTTGCAGGCCTGATGTTGCTGAAATAGAACTTTTGCTCTGGGTGTGCTACTTTTCCCTAGAGCTGAAAGGCACAACGTGCAGGCTTCTGTCCAAAGGGCGAGTTGGGCCTAAAGCATCTTGCTTCCAGCTCTTTGGAAGCTAAGAAACAACTCGCTCTGCACAGTGCTCTTACTGCCTACCGGGAACATCTCTTCCAAAGGCCTGTGAAACGCAGTTTCTTTGCAGGCCTGATCTGGCTGAAGTAGAACTTCTGCTCTGGTTGTGCTACATTGCCCTGGAGCTGAAAGGCACAACGTGCAGGCTTCTTTCCCAAGGGTGAGTTGGGCCCCACAGCATCATGCTTCCGGCTCTTTGGGAAGCTAAGAAACAACTCGCTCTGCACAGTGCTCTTACAGCCTACCGTAACATCTCTTACAATGGCCTGTGAAACGCAGTTTCTTTGCAGGGCTGATCTGGCTGAAGTAGAACTTATGCTCTGGATGAGCTACATTGCCCTAGAGCTGAAAGGCACAACGTGCAGGCTTCTTTCCCAAGGGCGTGTTGGGCCCCAGAGCATCTTGCTTGCAGCTCTTTGGGAAGCTAAGAAACAACTCGCTCTGCACAGTGCTCTTACACCCTACCGGGAACATCTCTTCCAAAGGCCTGTGAAACGCAGTTTCTTTGCGGTCCTGAACTGGCTGAAGTAGTACTTCTGCTCTGGGTGTGCTACATTGCCCTAGAGCTGGAAGGCACATTGTGCTGGCTTCTTTCCAAAGGGCGAGTTGGGCCCCACAGCATCTTGCTTCCAGCTCTTTGGGAAGCTAAGAAACAACTCGCTCTGCACAGTGCTCTTACAGCCTACCGGGAACATCTCTTCCAAAGGCCTCTGAAACGCAGTTTCTTTGCAGGCCTGATCTGGCTGAAGTAGAACTTCTGCTCTGGGTGTGCTACATTGCCCTAGAGCTGAAAGGGACAACGTGCAGGCTTCTTTCCAAAGGGCGAGTTGGGCACCACAGCATCTTGCTTCCAGCTCTTTGGGAAGCTAAGAAACAACTCGCTCTGCACAGTGCTTTTACAGCCTACCAGGAACATCTCTTCCAAAGGCCTGTGAAACGCAGTTTCTTTGCAGGCCTGATCTGGCTGAAGTACAACTTCTGCTCTGGGTGTGCTACATTGCCCTAGAGCTGAAAGGCACAACGTGCAGGCTTCTTTCCAAAGGGCGAGTTGGGCCCCACAGCATCTTGCTTCCAGCTCTTTGGGAAGCTAAGAAACTACTCGCTCTGCACAGTGCTCTTACAGCCTACCGGGAACATGTCTTCCAAAGGCCTGTGAAACGCAGTTTCTTTGCAGGCCTGATCTGGCTGAAATAGAACTTCTGCTCTGGGTGTGCTACATTGCCCTAGAGCTGAAAGGCACAACGTGCGGCTTCTTTCCTAAGGGCGAGTTCGGCCCCACAGCATCTTGCTTCCAGCTCTTTGGGAAGCTAAGAAACTACTCGCTCTGCACAGTGCTCTTGCAGCCTACCGGGAAAATCTCTTCCAAAGGCCTGTGAAACGCAGTTTCTTTGCAGGCCTGATCTGGCTGAAGTACAACTTCTGCTCTGGGTGTGCTACATTCCCCTAGAGCTGAAAGACACAACGTGCAGGCTTCTTTCCCAAGGGCGAGTTGGGCCCCACAGCATCTTGATTCCAGCTCTTTGGGAAGCTAAGAAACAACTAGCTCTGCACAGTGCTTTTACAGCCTACCGGGAACATCTCTTCCAAAGGCCTGTGAAACGCAGTTTCTTTTCAGTCCTGAAATGGCTGAAGTAGTACTTCTGCTCTGGGTGTGCTACATTGCCCTAGAGCTCGAAGGCACATCGTGCTGGCTTCTTTCCAAAGGGCGAGTTGGGCCCCACAGCATCTTGCTTTCAGCTCTTTGGCAAGCTAAGAAACAACTCGCTCTGCACAGTGCTCTCACGGCCTACAGGGAACATCTCTTCCAAAGGCCTGTTAAACGCAGTTTCTTTGCAGGCCTGATCTGTCTGAAATGGAACTTCTGCTCTGGGTGTGCTACATTGCCCTAGAGCTGAAAGGTACAACGTGCAGGCTTCTTTCCAAAGGGCGAGTTGGGCCCCACAGCATCTTGCTTCCAGCTCTTTGGGAGGCTAAGAAACAACTCGCTCTGCACAGTGCTCTTACAGCCTACCGGGAACATATCTTACAAAGGCCTGTGAAATGCAGTTTCTTTGCAGGCCTGATCTGGCTGAAGTAGGACTTCTGCTCTGGGTGTGCTACATTGCCCTAGAGCTGAAAGGCACAACGTGCTGTCTCCTTTCAAAAGGGCGAGTTGGGCCCCACAGCATTTTGCTTCCAGCTCTATGGGAATCTAAGATACAACTCGCTCTGCACAGTTCTCTTACAGCCTACCGGGAACATCTCTTCCAAAGGCCTGTGAAATGCAGTTTCTTTGCAGGCCTGATCTGGCTGAAGTAGAACTTCTGCTCTCGGTGTGCTACATTGCCCTAGAGCTGAAAGGCACAACGTGCAGTCTTCTTCACAAAGGGCGAGTTGGGCCACACAGCATCTTGCTTCCAGCTCTTTGGGAAGCTAGGAAACAATTCGCTCTGCAAAGTGCTCTTACAGCCTACCGGGAACATCTCTTCCAAAGGCCTGTGAAACGCAGTTTCTTTGCAGGCCTGATCTGGCTGAAGTAGAACTTCTGCTCTGGGTGTGCTACATTGCCCTAGAGCTGAAGGGCACAACGTGCAGGCTTCTTTCCAAAGGGCGCGTTGGGCCGCACAGCATCTTGCTTCCAGCACTTTGGGAAGCTAAGAAACAACTCGCTCTGCACAGTGCTCTTACAGCCTACCGGGAACATCTCTTACAAAGGCCTGTGAAAAGCAGTTTCTTTGCAGGCCTGATATTGCTGAAGTAGAACTTTTGCTCTGGGTGTGCTACATTGCACTAGACCTGAAAGGCACAATGTGCAGGTTTCTTTCCAAAGGCCGAGTTGGGCCCCACAGCATCTTTCTTCCAGCTCTTTGGGAAGCTAAGAAACAAGTCGCTCTGCACAGTGCTCTTACAGCCTACCGGGAACATCTCTTCCAAAGGAATGTGAAACGCAGTTCCTTTGCAGGCCTGATCTGGCTGAAGTACAACTTCTGCTCTGGGTGTGCTACATTGCCCTAGAGCTGAAAGGCACAACGTGCAGGCTTCTTTCCAAAGGGCGAGTTTTGCCCCACAGCATCTTGCTTCCAGCTCTTTGGGAAGCAAAGAAACAATTCGCTCTGCACAGTGCTCTTACAGCCTACTGGGAACATCTCTTCCAAAGGCCTGTGAAATGCAGTTTCTTTGCAGGCTTGATTTGGCTGAAGTAGAACTTCTGCTCTAGGTGTGCTACAGTGCCCTCGAGCTGAAAGGCACAACGTGCAGGCCTCCTAAAAAATGGCGAGTTGTGCCCCACAGCATCTTGCTTCCAGCTCTTTGGGAAGCTAAGAAACAACTCGCTCTGCACAGTGCTCTTACAGCCTACCGGGAACATCTCTTCCAAAGGCCTGTGAAACGCAGTTACTTTGCAGGCTTGATCTGGCTGAAGTAGAACTTCTGCTCTGGGTGTGCTACATTGCCCTAGAGCTGAAAGGCACAACGTGCAGTCTTCTGTCCAATGGGCGAGTTGGGCCCAAAGCATCTTGCTTCCAGCTCTTTGGGAAGCTAAGAAACAACTCGCTCTGCACAGTGCTCTTACAGCCTACCGGGAGCATCTCTTCCAAAGGCCTGTGAAACGCAGTTTCTTCGCAGTCCTGATCTGGCTGAAGTACAACTTCTGCTCTGGGTGTGCTACATTGCCCTAGAGCTGAAAGCCACAACGTGCAGGCTTCTTTCCAAAGGGCGAGTTGGGCCTCACAGCATCTTGCTTCCAGCTCTTTGGGAAGCTAAGAAACAACTCGCTCTGCACAGTGCTCTTACAGCCTACCGGGAGCATCTCTTCCAAAGGCCTGTGAAACGCAGTTTCTTTGCAGGACTGATCTGGCTGAAATAGAACTTCTGCTCTGGGTGTGCTACTTTGCCCTAGAGCTGAAAGGCACAACGTGCAGGCTTCTGTCCAAAGGGCGAGTTGGGCGCAAAGCATCTTGCTTCCAGCTCTTTGGGAAGCTAAGAAACAACTCGCTCAGCACAGTGCTCTTACAGCCTTCCGGGAACATCTCTTACAAAGACCTGTGAAACGCAGTTTCTTTGAAAGCCTGACCTGGCTGAAGTACAACTTCTGCTCTGGGTGTGCTACATTGCCCTAGAGCTGAAAGGCACAACGTGCAGGCTTCTTTCCAAAGGGCGAGTTGGGTCCCACAGCATCTTGCTTCCAGCTCTTTGGGAAGCTAAGAAACAACTCGCTCTGCACAGTGCTCTTACAGCCTACCGGGAACATCTCTTCCAAAGGCTTGTGAAACGCAGTTTCTTTGCAGGCCTGATGTGGCTGAAATAGAACTTTTGCTCTGGGTGTGCTACTTTTCACCTGAGCGGAAAGGCACAACGTGCAGGCTTCTGTCCAAAGGGCGAGTTGGGCGCAAAGCATCTTGCTTCCAGCTCTTTGGGAAGCTAAGAAACAACTCGCTCTGCACAGTGCTCTTACAGCCTACCAGGAACATCTCTTCCAAAGGCCTGTGAAACGCAGTTTCTTTCCAGGCCTGATCTGGCTGAAGTAGAACTTCTGCTCTGGGTGTGCTACATTGCCCTAGAGCTGAAAGGCACAACGTGCAGGCTTCTTTCCCAAGGGCGTGTTGGGCCCCAGAGCATCTTGCTTGCAGCTCTTTGGGAAGCTAAGAAACAACTCGCTCTGCACAGTGCTCTTACACCCTACCGGGAACATCTCTTCCAAAGGCCTGTGAAACGCAGTTTCTTTGCAGTCCTGAACTGGCTGAAGTAGTACTTCTGCTCTGGGTGTGCTACATTGCCCTAGAGCTGGAAGGCACATCGTGCTGGCTTCTTTCCAAAGGGCGAGTTGGGCCCCACAGCATCTTGCTTCCAGCTCTTTGGGAAGCTAAGAAACAACTCGCTCTGCACAGTGCTCTTACAGCCTACCGGGAACATCTCTTCCAAAGGCCTCTGAAACGCAGTTTCTTTGCAGGCCTGATATGGCTGAAGTAGAACTTCTGCTCTGTTTGTGCTACATTGCCCTAGAGCTGAAAGACACAACGTGCAGGCTTCTTTCCCAAGGGCAAGTTGGGCCCCACAGCATCTTGCTTCCAGCTCTTTGGGAAGCTAAGAAACAACTAGCTCTGCACAGTGCTTTTACAGCCTACCGGGAACATCTCTTCCAAAGGCCTGTGAAACGCAGTTTCTTTGCAGGCCTGATCTTGCTGAAGTAGAACTTCTGCTCTGGGTGTGCTACATTGCCCTAAAGCTGAAAGGCACAACGTGCAGGCTTCTGTCCAAAGGGCGAGTTGGGCTCAAAGCATCTTGCTTCCAGCTCTTTGGGAAGCTAAGAAACAACTCGCTCTGCACAGTGCTCTTACAGCCTACCAGGAGCATCTCTTCCAAAGGCCTGTGAAACGCAGTTTCTTTGCAGGGCTGATCTGGCAGAATACAACTTCTGCTGTGGGTGTGCTACATTGCCCTAGAGCTGAAAGGCACAATGTGCAGGCTTCTCTCCCAAGGGCGAGTTGGGCCCCACAGCATCATGCTTCCAGCTCTTTGGGAAGCTAAGAAACAACTCGCTCAGCACAGTGCTCTTACAGCCTTCCGGGAACATCTCTTACAAAGGCCTGTGAAACGCAGTTTCTTTGAAATCCTGATCTGGCTGAAGTACAACTTCTGCTCTGGGTGTGCTACATTGCCCTAGAGCTGAAAGGCACAACGTGCAGGCTTCTGTCCAAAGGGCGAGTTGGGCTCAAAGCATCTTGCTTCCAGCTCTTTGGGAAGCTAAGAAACAACTCGCTCTGCACAGTGCTCTTACAGCCTACCGGGAGCATCTCTTCCAAAGGCCTGTGAGACGCAGTTTCTTCGCAGGCCTGATCTGGCTGAATACAACTTCTGCTGTGGGTGTGCTACATTGCCCTAGAGCTGAAAGGCACAATGTGCAGGCTTCTTTCCCAAGGGCGAGGAGGGCCCCACAGCATCTTGCTTCCAGCTCTTTGGGAAGCTAAGAAACAACTCGCTCAGCACAGTGCTCTTACAGCCTTCCGGGAACATCTCTTACAAAGGCCTGTGAAACGCAGTTTCTTTGAAGGCCTGATCTGGCTGAAGTAGAACTTCTGCTCTGGGTGTGCTACATTGCCCTAGAGCTGAAAGGCACAACGTGCAGGCTTCTTTCCAAAGGGCGAGTTGGGTCCAACAGCATCTTGCTTCCAGCTCTTTGGGAAGCTAAGAAACAACTCGCTCTGCACAGTGCTCTTACAGCCTACCGGGAACATCCCTTCCAAAGGCCTGTGAAACGCAGTTACTTTGCAGCCTTGATCTGGCTGAAGTAGAACTTCTGCTGTGGGTGTGCTACTGCCCTAGAGCTGAAAGGCACAACGTGCAGGCTTCTGTTCAAAGGGCGAGTTGGGCCCAAAGCATCTTGCTTCCAGCTCTTTGGGAAGCCAAGAAACAACTCGCTCTGCACAGTGCTCTTACAGCCTACCGGGAGCATCTCTTCCAAAGGCCTGTGAAACGCAGTTTCTTCGCAGGCCTGATCTGGCTGAAGTACAACTTCTGCTCTGGGTGTGCTACCTTGCCCTAGAGCTGAAAGCCACAACGTGCAGGCTTCTTTCCAAAGGGCGAGTTGGGCCCCACAGCATCTTGCTTCCAGCTCTTTGGGAAGCTAAGAAACAACTCGCTCTGCACAGTGCTCTTACAGCCTACCGGGAGCATCTCTTCCAAAGGCCTGTGAAACGCAGTTTCTTTGCAGGACTGATGTGGCTGAAATTGAACTTTTGCTCTGGGTGTGCTACTTTTCCCTAGAGCTGAAAGGCACAACGTGCAGGCTTCTGTCCAAAGGGCGAGTTGGGCCCCACAGCATCTTGCTTCCAGCTCTTTGGGAAGCTAAGAAACAACTAGCTCTGCACAGTGCTCTTACAGCCTACCGGGAACATCTCTTCCAAAGGCCTGTGAAACGCAGTTTCTTTGCAGGCTTGATCTGGCTGAAGTAGAACTTCTGCTCTGGGTGTGCTACATTGCCCTAGAGCTTGACGGCACAACGTGCAGGCTTCTGTCCAAAGGGCGACTTGGGCCCAAAGCATCTTGCTTCCAGCTCTTTGGGAATCTAAGAAACAACTCGCTCTGCACAGTGCTCTTACTGCCTACCGGGAACATCTCTTCCAAAGGCCTGTGAAACGCAGTTTCTTTGCAGGCCTGATCTGGCTGAAGTAGAACTTCTGCTCTGGTTGTGCTACATTGCCCTGGAGCTGAAAGGCACAACGTGCAGGCTTCTTTCCCAAGGGCGAGTTGGGCCCCACAGCATCATGCTTCCGGCTCTTTGGGAAGCTAAGAAACAACTCGCTCTGCACAGTGCTCTTACAGCCTACTGTAACATCTCTTACAGTGGCCTGTGAAACGCAGTTTCTTTGCAGGGCTGATCCGGCTGAAGTAGAACTTCTGCTCTGGATGTGCTACATTGCCCTAGAGCTGAAAGGCACAACGTGCAGGCTTCTTTCCCAAGGGCGTGTTGGGCCCCAGAGCATCTTGCTTGCAGCTCTTTGGGAAGCTAAGAAACAACTCGCTCTGCTCAGTGCTCTTACAGCCTAACGGGAACATCTCTTCCAAAGGCCTGTGAAACGCAGTTTCTTTGCAGGCCTGATCTGGCTGAAGTAGAACTTCTGCTCTGGGTCTGCTACATTGCCCTAGAGCTGAAAGGGACAACGTGCAGGCTTCTTTCCAAAGGGCGAGTTGGGCACCACAGCATCTTGCTTCCAGCTCTTTGGGAAGCTAAGAAACAACTCGCTCTGCACAGTGCTCTTACAGCCTACCGGGAACATCTCTTCCAAAGGCCTGTGAAACGCAGTTTCTTTGCAGGCCTGATCTGGCTGAAGTACAACTTCTGCTCTGGGTGTGCTACATTGCCCTAGAGCTGAAAGGCACAACGTGCAGGCTTCTTTCCAAAGGGCGAGTTGGGCCCCACAGCATCTTGCTTCCAGCTCTTTGGGAAGCTAAGAAACTACTCGCTCTGCACAGTGCTCTTACAGCCTACCGGGAACATCTCTTCCAAAGGCCTGTGAAACGCAGTTTCTTTGCAGGCCTGATCTGGCTGAAGTAGAACTTCTGCTCTGGGTGTGCTACCTTGCCCTAGAGCTGAAAGGCACAACGTGCAGGCTTCTTTCCCAAGGGCGAGTTGGGCCCCACAGCATCTTGCTTCCAGCTCTTTGGGAAGCTAAGAAACTACTCGCTCTGCACAGTGCTCTTACAGCCTACCGGGAACATCTCTTCCAAAGGCCTGTGATACGCAGTTTCTTTGCAGGCCTGATCTGGCTGAAGTACAACTTCTGCTCTGGGTGTGCTACATTCCCCTACAGCTGAAAGGCACAACGTGCAGGCTTCTTTCCCAAGGGCGACTTGGGCCCCACAGCATCTTGCTTCCAGCTCTTTGGGAAGCTAAGAAACAACTCGCTCTGCACAGTGCTCTTACAGCCTAGTGGGACCATCTCTTCCAAAGGCCTGTGAAACGCAGTTTCTTTGCAGGCCTGATCTGGCTGAAGTAGAACTTCTGCTCTGTTTGTGCTACATTGCCCTAGAGCTGAAAGACACAACGTGCAGGCTTCTTTCCCAAGGGCGAGTTGGGCCCCACAGCATCTTGCTTCCAGCTCTTTGGGAAGCTAAGAAACAACTCGCTCTGCACAGTGCTATTACAGCCTATCGTAAACATCTCTTCCAAAGGCCTGTGAAACGCAGTTTCTTTGCAGGCCTGACCTGGCTGAAGTAGAACTTCTGCTCTGGGTGTGCTACATTGCTCTAGAGCTGAAAGGCACAACGTGCAGGCTTCTGTCCAAAGGGCGAGTTGGGCTCAAAGCATCTTGCTTCCAGCTCTTTGGGAAGCTAAGAAACAACTCGCTCTGCACAGTGCTCTTACAGCCTACCGGGAGCATCTCTTCCAAAGGCCTGTGAGACGCTGTTTCTTCGCAGGCCTGATCTGGCTGAATACAAATTCTGCTGTGGGTGTGCTACATTGCCCTAGAGCTGAAAGGCACAATGTGCAGGCTTCTTTCCCAAGGGCGAGTTGGGCCCCACAGCATCTTGCTTCCAGCTCTTTGGGAAGCTAAGAAACAACTCGCTCAGCACAGTGCTCTTACAGCCTTCCGGGAACATCTCTTACAAAGGCCTGTGAAACGCAGTTTCTTTGAAGGCCTGATCTGGCTGAAGTACAACTTCTGCTCTGGGTGTGCTACATTGCCCTAGAGCTGAAAGGCACAACGTGCAGGCTTCTTTCCAAAGGGCGAGTTGGGTCCCACAGCATCTTGCTTCCAGCTCTTTGGGAAGCTAAGAAACAACTCGCTGTGCACAGTGCTCTTACAGACTACCGGGAACATCCCTTCCAAAGGCCTGTGAAACGCAGTTACTTTGCAACCTTGATCTGGCTGAAGTAGAACTTCTGCTCTGGGTGTGCTACTGCCCTAGAGCTGAAAGGCACAACGTGCAGGCTTCTTTCCCAAGGGCGAGTTGGGCCCCACAGCATCTTGATTCCAGCTCTTTGGGAAGCTAAGAAACAACTAGCTCTGCACAGTGCTTTTACAGCCTACCGGGAACATCTCTTCCAAAGGCCTGTGAAACGCAGTTTCTTTTCAGTCCTGAAATGGCTGAAGTAGTACTTCTGCTCTGTGTGTGCTACATTGCCCTAGAGCTGGAAGGCACATCGTGCTGGCTTCTTTCCAAAGGGCGAGTTGGGTCCCACAGCATCTTGCTTCCAGCTCTTTGGGAAGCTAAGAAACAACTCGCTCTGCACACTGCTCTTACAGCCTACCGGGAA
This sequence comes from Equus caballus, assembly GCF_041296265.1. Taxonomy (NCBI): domain Eukaryota; kingdom Metazoa; phylum Chordata; class Mammalia; order Perissodactyla; family Equidae; genus Equus; species Equus caballus. The sequence continues at coordinate 28,243,536 of NC_091687.1, forward strand.
CATCTCTTACACAGGCCTGTGAAATGCAGTTTCTTTGCAGACCTGATCTGGCTGAAGAACAACTTCTGCTCTGGGTGTGCTACATTGCCCTAGAGCTGAAAGGCAAAACGTGCAGGCTTCTTTCCAAAGGGCGAGTTGGGCCCCACAGCACCTTGCTTCCAGCTCTTTGGGAAGCTAAGAAACAACTCGCTCTGCACACTGCTCTTACAGCCTACCGGGAACATCTCTTACAAACGCCTGTGAAATGCAGTTTCTTTGCAGGCCTGATCTGGCTGAAGTACAACTTCTGCTCTGGGTGTGCTACATTGCCCTAGAGCTGAAAGGCCCAACGTGCAGGCTTCTTTCCAAAGGGCGAGTTGGGCCCCACAGCACCTTGCTTCCAGCTCTTTGGGAAGCTAAGAAACAACTCGCTCTGCACAGTACTCTTACAGCCTACCGGGAACAACACTTCGAGAGGCCTGCGAAACGCAGTTTCTTTGCAGGCCTGATCTGGCTGAAGTAGAACTTCTGCTCTGGGTGTGCTACATTGCCCTAGAGCTGAAAGGCACAACGTGCAGGCTTCTTTCCAAAGGGCGCGTTGGGCCTCACAGCATCTTGCTTCCAGCACTTTGGGAAGCTAAGAAACAACTCGCTCTGCACAGTGCTCTTACAGCCTACCGGGAACATCTCTTCCAAAGGCCTGTGAAACGCAGTTTCTTTGCAGGCTTGATCTGGCTGAAGTAGAACTTCTGCTCTGGGTGTGCTACATTGCCCTAGAGCTGAAAGGCACAACGTGCAGGCTTCTGTCCAAAGGGCGAGTTGGGCCCAAAGCATCTTGCTTCCAGCTCTTTGGGAAGCTAAGAAACAACTAGCTCTGCACAGTGCTCTTACAGCCTACCGGGAGCATCTCGTCCAAAGGCCTGTGAAACGCAGTTTCTTTGCAGGCCTGATCTGGCTGAAATAGAACTTTTGCTCTGGGTGTGCTACTTTTCCCTAGAGCTGAAAGGCACAACGTGCAGGCTTCTGTCCAAAGGGCGAGTTGGGCCCAAAGCATCTTGCTTCCAGCTCTTTGAGAAGCTAAGAAACAACTCGCTCTGCTCAGTGCTCTTACAGCCTACCGGGAGCATCTCTTCCAAAGGCCTGTGAAACGCAGTTTCTTTGCAGGCCTGATCTGGCTGAAGTACGACTTCTTCTCTGGGTGTGCTACATTGCCCTAGAGCTGAAAGGCACAATGTGCAGGCTTCTTCACAAAGGGCGAGTTGGGCTCCACAGCATCTTGCTTCCAGCTCTTTGGGAAGCTAAGAAACAACTCGCTCTGCACAGTGCTCTTACAGCCTACCGGGAACATCTCTTCCAAAGGCCTGTGAAACGCAGTTTCTTTGCAGGCCTGATCTGGCTGAAGTAGAACTTCTGCTCTGGGTGTGCTACATTTCCCTAGAGCTGAAAGGCACAACGTGCAGTTTTCTTTCCCAAGGGCGAGTTGGGCCCCACAGAATCTTGCTTCCAGCTCTTTGGCAAGCTAAGAAACTACTCGCTGTGCACAGTGCTCTTACAGCCTACCGGGAACATCTCTTCCAAAGGTCTGTGAAACGCAGTTTCTTTGCAGGCCTGATCTGGCTGAAGTAGAACTTCTGCTCTGGGTGTGCTACATTGCCCTAGAGCTGAAAGGCACAACGTGCAGCCTTCTTTCCAAAGGGCGAGTTGGGCCCCACAGCATCTTGCTTCCAGCTCTTTGGGAAGCTAAGAAACTACTCGCTCTGCACAGTGCTCTTACAGCCTACCGGGAACATCTCTTCCAAAGGCCTGTGAAACGCAGTTTCTTTGCAGGCCTGATCTGGCTGAAGTACAACTTCTGCTCTGGGTGTGCTACATTCCCCTACAGCTGAAAGGCACAACGTGCAGGCTTCTTTCCCAAGGGCGACTTGGGCCCCACAGCATCTTGCTTCCAGCTCTTTGGGAAGCTAAGAAACAACTCGCTCTGCACAGTGCTCTTACAGCCTATCGTAAACATCTCTTCCAAAGGCCTGTGAAACGCAGTTTCTTTTCAGGCCTGATCTGGCTGAAGTAGAACTTCTGCTCTGTTTGTGCTACATTGCCCTAGAGCTGAAAGACACAACGTGCAGGCTTCTTTCCCAAGGGTGAGTTGGGCCCCACAGCATCTTGATTCCAGCTCTTTGGGAAGCTAAGAAACAACTAGCTCTGCACAGTGCTTTTACAGCCTACCGGGAACATCTCTTCCAAAGGCCTGTGAAACGCAGTTTCTTTTCAGTCCTGAAATGGCTGAAGTAGTACTTCTGCTCTGTGTGTGCTACATTGCCCTAGAGCTGGAAGGCAAATCGTGCTGGCTTCTTTCCAAAGGCCGAGTTGGGCCCCACAGCATCTTGCTTCCAACTCTTTGGGAAGCTAAGAGACAACTCACTCTGCACAGTGCTCTTACAGCCTAACGGGAACATCTCTTCCAATGGCCTGTGAAACGCAGGTTCTTTGCAGGCCTGATCTGGCTGAAGCAGAACTTCTGCTCTGGGTGTGCTACATTGCCCTAGAGCTGAAAGGCACAACGTGCAGTTTTCTTTCCCAAGGGCGAGTTGGGCCCCACAGCATCTTGCTTCCAGCTCTTTGGCAAGCTAAGAAACAACTCGCTCTGCACAGTGCTCTTACAGCCTACCGGGAACATCATTTCCAAAGGCCTCAGAAACGCAGTTTCTTTGCAGGCCTGATCTGGCTGAAGTAGAACTTCTGCTCTGGGTGTGCTACATTGCCCTAGAGCTGAAAGGGACAACGTGCAAGCTTCTTTCCAAAGGGCTAGTTGGGCCCCACAGCATCTTGCTTCCAGCTCTTTGGGAAGCTAAGAAACAACTCGCTCTGCACAGTGCTCTTACAGCCTACCGGGAACATCTCTTCCAAAGGCCTGTGAAACGCAGTTTCTTTGCAGGCCTGATCTGGCTGAAGTACAACTTCTGCTCTGGGTGTGCTACATTGCCCTAGAGCTGAAAGGCACAACGTGCAGGCTTCTTTCCAAAGGGCGAGTTGGGCCCCACAGCATCTTGCTTCCAGCTCTTTGGGAAGCTAAGAAACTACTCGCTGTGCACAGTGCTCTTACAGCCTACCGGGAACATCTCTTCCAAAGGTCTGTGAAACGCAGTTTCTTTGCAGGCCTGATCTGGCTGAAGTAGAACTTCTGCTCTGGGTGTGCTACATTGCCCTAGAGCTGAAAGGCACAACGTGCAGGCTTCTTTCCAAAGGGCGAGTTGGGCCACACAGCATATTGCTTCCAGCTCTTTGGGAAGCTAAGAAACTACTCGCTCTGCACAGTGCTCTTACAGCCTACCGGGAACATCTCTTCCAAAGGCCTGTGAAACGCAGTTTCTTTGCAGGCCTGATCTGGCTGAAGTAGAACTTCTGCTCTGTTTGTGCTACATTGCCCTAGAGCTGAAAGACACAACGTGCAGGCTTCTTTCCCAAGGGCGAGTTGGGCCCCACAGCATCTTGATTCCAGCTCTTTGGGAAGCTAAGAAACAACTAGCTCTGCACAGTGCTTTTACAGCCTAACGGGAACATCTCTTCCAAAGGCCTGTGAAACGCAGTTTGTTTTCAGTCCTGAAATGGCTGAAGTAGTACTTCTGCTCTGTGTGTGCTACATTGCCCTAGAGCTGGAAGGCACATCGTGCTGGCTTCTTTCCAAAGGGCGAGTTGGGCCCCGCAGCATCTTGCTTCCAGCTCTTTGGGAAGCTAAGAAACAACTCGCTCTGCACAGTGCTCTTACAGCCTACCGGGAACATCTCTTCCAAAGGCTTGTGAAACGCAGTTTCTTTGCAGGCCTGATCTGGCTGAAGTTGAACTTCTGCTCTGGGTGTGCTACATTGCCCAGAGCTGAAAGGCATAACGTGCAGGCTTCTTTCCAAAGGGCGAGTTGGGCCCCACAGCATCTTGCTTCCAACTCTTTGGGAAGCTAAGAGACAACTCACTCTGCACAGTGCTCTTACAGCCTAACGGGAACATCTCTTCCAATGGCCTGTGAAACGCAGGTTCTTTGCAGGCCTGATCTGGCTGAAGCAGAACTTCTGCTCTGGGTGTGCTACATTGCCCTAGAGATGAAAGGCACAACGTGCAGTTTTCTTTCCCAAGGGCGAGTTGGGCCCCACAGCATCTTGCTTCCAGCTCTTTGGGAAGCTAAGAAACAACTCGCTCTGCACAGTGCTCTTACTGCCTACCGGGAACATCTCTTCCAAAGGCCTGTGAAACGCAGTTTATTTGCAGGCTTGATCTGGCTGAAGTAGAACATCTGCTCTGCGTGTGCTACATTGCCCTAGAGCTGAAAGGCACAACGTGCAGGCTTCTGTCAAAAGGTCGAGTTGGGCCCAAAGCATCTTGCTTCCAGCTCTTTGGGAATCTAAGAAACAACTCGCTCTGCACAGTGCTCTTACTGCCTACCGGGAACATCTCTTCCAAAGGCCTGTGAAACGCAGTTTCTTTGCAGGCGTGATCTGGCTGAAGTAGAACTTCTGCTCTGGGTGTGCTACATTGCCCTGGAGCTGAAAGGCACAACGTGCAGGCTTCTTTCCCAAGGTCGAGTTGGGCCCCACAGCATCATGCTTCCGGCTCTTTGGGAAGCTAAGAAACAACTCGCTCTGCACAGTGCTCTTACAGCCTACCGTAACTTCTCTTACAATGGCCTGTGAAACGCAGTTTCTTTGCAGGGCTGATCTGGCTGAAGTAGAACTTCTGCTCTGGATGTGCTACATTGCCCTAGAGCTGAATGGCACAACGTGCAGGCTTCTTTCCCAAGGGCGTGTTGGGCCCCAGAGCATCTTGCTTGCAGCTCTTTGGGAAGCTAAGAAACAACTCGCTCTGCACAGTGCTCTTACAGCCTATCGTAAACATCTCTTCCAAAGGCCTGTGAAACGCAGTTTCTTTGCAGGCCTGATCTGGCTGAAGTAGAACTTCTGCTCTGTTTGTGCTACATTGCCCTAGAGCTGAAAGACACAACGTGCAGGCTTCTTTCCCAAGGTCGAGTTGGGCCCCACAGCATCATGCTTCCAGCTCTTTGGGAAGCTAAGAAACAACTCGCTCTGCACAGTACTCTTACAGCCTACCGGGAACAACACTTCGAGAGGCATGTGAAACGCAGTTTCTTTGCAGGCCTGATCTGGCTGAAGTACAACTTCTGCTCTGGGTGTGCTACATTGCCCTAGAGCTGAAAGGCACAACGTGCAGGCTTCTGTCCAATGGGCGATTTGGGCCCAAAGCATCTTGCTTCCAGCTCTTTGGGAAGCTAAGAAACAACTAGCTCTGCACAGTGCTTTTACAGCCTACTGGGAACATCTCTTCCAAAGACCTGTGAAACGCAGTTTCTTTGCAGGGCTGATCTGGCTGAAGTAGAACTTCTGCTTTGGGTGTGCTACATTGCCCTAGAGCTGAAAGGCACAACGTGCAGGCTTCTTTCCAAAGGGCGAGTTGGGCCCCACAGCATCTTGCTTCCAGCTCTTTGGGAAGCTAAGAAACAACTCGCTCTGCACACTGCTCTTACAGCCTACCGGGAACATCTCTTCCAAAGCCCTGTGAAACGCAGTTTCTTTGCAGGCCTGATCTGTCTGAAGTAGAACTTCTGCTCTGGGTGTGCTACATTGCCCTAGAGCTGAAAGGCACAACGTGCAGGCTTCTTTCCCACGGGCGAGTTGGGCCCCACAGCATCTTGCTTCCAGCTCTTTGGGAAGCTAAGAAACAACTCGCTCTGCACAGTGCTCTTACAGCCTACCGGGAACATCTCTTCCAAAGGCCTGTGAAACGCAGTTTCTTTGCAGGCCTGATCTGGCTGAAGTAGGACTTCTGCTTTGTTTGTGCTACATTGCCCTAGAGCTGAAAGACACAACGTGCAGGCTTCTTTCCCAAGGGCGAGTTGGGCCCCACAGCATCTTGCTTCCAGCTCTTTGGGAAGCTAAGAAACAACTCGCTCTGCACAGTGCTCTAACAGCCTACCGGGAGCATTTCTTCCAATGGCCTGTGAAACGCAGTTTCTTTGCAGGCCTGATCTGGCTGAAGTAGAACTTCTGCTCTGGGTGTGCTACATTGCCCTAGAGCTGAAAGGCACAACGTGCAGGCTTCTGTCCAAAGGGCGAGTTGGGCTCAAAGCATCTTGCTTCCAGCTCTGTGGGAAGCTAAGAAACAACTCGCTCTGCACAGTGCTCTTACAGCCTACCGGGAGCATCTCTTCCAAAGGCCTGTGAGACGCAGTTTCTTCGCAGGCCTGATCTGGCTGAATACAACTTCTGCTGTGGGTGTGCTACATTGCCCTAGAGCTGAAAGGCACAATGTGCAGGCTTCTTTCCCAAGGGCGAGTTGGGCCCCACAGCATCTTGCTTCCAGCTCTTTGGGAAGCTAAGAAACAACTCACTCAGCAGAGTGCTCTTACAGCCTTCCGGGAACATCTCTTACAAAGGCCTGTGAAACGCAGTTTCTTTGAAGGCATGATCTGGCTGAAGTACAACTTCTGCTCTGGGTGTGCTACATTGCCCTAGAGCTGAAAGGCACAACGTGCAGGCTTCTTTCCAAAGGGCGAGTTGGGTCCCACAGCATCTTGCTTCCAGCTCTTTGGGAAGCTAAGAAACAACTCGCTGTGCACAGTGCTCTTACAGACTAACGGGAACATCCCTTCCAAAGGCCTGTGAAACGCAGTTACCTTGCAACCTTGATCTGGCTGAAGTAGAACTTCTGCTCTGGGTGTGCTACTGCCCTAGAGCTGAAAGGCACAACGTGCAGGCTTCTTTCCCAAGGGCGAGTTGGGCCCCACAGCATCTTGATTCCAGCTCTTTGGGAAGCTAAGTAACAACTAGCTCTGCACAGTGCTTTTACAGCCTACCGGGAACATCTCTTCCAAAGGCCCGTGAAACGCAGTTTCTTTTCAGTCCTGAAATGGCTGAAGTAGTACTTCTGCTCTGTGTGTGCTACATTGCCCTAGAGCTGGAAGGCACATCGTGCTGGCTTCTTTCCAAAGGGCGAGTTGGGCCCCACAGCATCTTGCTTCCAGCTCTTTGGGAAGCTAAGAAACAACTCGCTCTGCACAGTGCTCTTACAGCCTACCGGGAACATCTCTTCCAAAGGCCTGTGAAACGCAGTTTCTTTGCAGGCCTGATCTGGCTGAAGTAGAACTTCTGCTCTGGGTGTGCTACATATCCCTAGAGCTGAAAGGCACAACGTGCAGTTTTCTTTCCCAAGGGCGAGTTGGGCCCCACAGCATCTTGCTTCCAGCTCTTTGGCAAGCTAAGAAACAACTCGCTCTGAACAGTGCTCTTACAGCCTACCGGGAACATCTCTTACAAAGGCCTGTGAAATGCAGTTTCTTTGCAGACCTGATCTGGCTGAAGAACAACTTCTGCTCTTTGTGTGCTACATTGCCCTAGAGCTGAAAGGCACAACGTGCAGGCTTCTTTCCAAAGGGCGAGTTGGGCCCCACAGCATCTTGCTTCCAGCTCTTTGGGAAGCTAAGAAACAACTCGCTCTGCACAGTGCTCTTACAGCCTACCGGGAACATCTCTTCCAAAGGCCTGTGAAACGCAGTTTCTTTGCAGGCCTGATCTGGCTGAAGTAGAACTTCTGCTCTGAGTGTGCTACATTGCCCTAGAGCTGAAAGGCACAACGTGCTGTCTCCTTTCAAAAGGGCGAGCTGGGCCCCAAAGCATCTTGCTTCCAGCTCTTTGGGAAGCTAAGAAACAACTCGCTCTGCACACTGCTCTTACAGCCTACCGGGAACATCTCTTACAAAAGCCCGTGAAATGCAGTTTCTTTGCAGGCCTGATCTGGCTGAAGTAGAACTTCTCCTGTGGGTGTGCTACATTGCCCTAGAGCTGAAAGGTACAACGTGCAGGCTTCTTTCCCAAGGGCGAGTTGGGCCCCACAGCATTTTGCTTCCAGCTCTTTGGGAAGCTAAGAAACAACTCGCTCTGCACAGTGCTGTTACAGCCCACCGGGAACATCTCTTCCAAAGGCCTGTGAAACGCAGTTTCTTCGCAGGCCTGATCTGGCTGAAGTAGAACTTCTGCCCTGGGTGTGCTACATTGCCCTAGAGCTGAAAGGCACAACGTGCAGGATTCTTTCCAAAGGGCGAGTTGGGCCCCACAGCATCTTGCTTGCAGCTCTTTGGGAAGCTAAGAAACAACTCGCTCTGCACAGTGCTCTTACAGCCTACCGGGAACATCTCTTCCAAAGGCCTGTGAAACGCAGTTTCTTTGCAGGCCTGATCTGGCTGAAGTACAACTTCTGCTCTGGGTGTGCTACATTGCCCTAGAGGTGAAAGGCACAACGTGCAGGCTTCTGTCCAAAGGGCGATTTGGGCCCAAAGCATCTTGCTTCCAGCTCTTTGGGAAGCTAAGAAACAACTAGCTCTGCACAGTGCTTTTACAGCCTACTGGGAACATCTCTTCCAAAGACCTGTGAAACGCAGTTTCTTTGCAGGGCTGATCTGGCTGAAGTAGAACTTCTGCTTTGGGTGTGCTACATTGCCCTAGAGCTGAAAGGCACAACGTGCAGGCTTCTTTCCAAAGGGCGAGTTGGGTCCCACAGCATCTTGCTTCCAGCTCTTTGGGAAGCTAAGAGACAACTCGCTCTGCACAGTGCTCTTACAGCCTACCGGGAACATCTCTTCCAAAGGCCTGTGAAACGCAGTTTCTTTGCAGGCCTGATCTGGCTGAAGTAGAATTTCTGCTCTGGGTGTGCTACATTGCCCTAGAGCTGAAAGGCACAACGTGCAGGCTTCCTTCCAAAGGGCGAGTTGGGCCCCACAGCATCTTGCTTCCAGCTCTTTGGGAAGCTAAGAAACAACTCGCTCTGCACACTGCTCTTACAGCCTACCGGGAACATCTCTTCCAAAGCCCTGTGAAACGCAGTTTCTTTGCAGGCCTGATCTGTCTGAAGTAGAACTTCTGCTCTGGGTGTGCTACATTGCCCTAGAGCTGAAAGGCACAACGTGCAGGCTTCTTTCCCACTGGCGAGTTGGGCCCCACAGCATCTTGCTTCCAGCTCTTTGGGAAGCTAAGAAACAACTCGCTCTGCACAGTGCTCTTACAGCCTACCGGGAACATCTCTTCCAAAGGCCTGTGAAACGCAGTTTCTTTGCAGGCCTGATCTGGCTGAAGTAGGACTTCTGCTTTGTTTGTGCTACATTGCCCTAGAGCTGAAAGACACAACGTGCAGGCTTCTTTCCCAAGGGCGAGTTGGGCCCCACAGCATCTTGCTTCCAGCTCTTTGGGAAGCTAAGAAACAACTCGCTCTGCACAGTGCTCTAACAGCCTACCGGGAGCATTTCTTCCAATGGCCTGTGAAACGCAGTTTCTTTGCAGGCCTGATCTGGCTGAAGTAGAACTTCTGCTCTGGGTGTGCTACATTGCTCTAGAGCTGAAAGGCACAACGTGCAGTTTTCTTTCCCAAGGGCGAGTTGGGCTCAAAGCATCTTGCTTCCAGCTCTTTGGGAAGCTAAGAAACAACTCGCTCTGCACAGTGCTCTTACAGCCTACCGGGAGCATCTCTTCCAAAGGCCTGTGAGACGCTGTTTCTTCGCAGGCCTGATCTGGCTGAATACAACTTCTGCTGTGGGTGTGCTACATTGCCCTAGAGCTGAAAGGCACAATGTGCAGGCTTCTTTCCCAAGGGCGAGTTGGGCCCCACAGCATCTTGCTTCCAGCTCTTTGGGAAGCTAAGAAACAACTCGCTCAGCACAGTGCTCTTACAGCCTTCCGGGAACATCTCTTACAAAGGCCTGTGAAACGCAGTTTCTTTGAAGGCCTGATCTGGCTGAAGTACAACTTCTGCTCTGGGTGTGCTACATTGCCCTAGAGCTGAAAGGCACAACGTGCAGGCTTCTGTCCAAAGGGCGATTTGGGCCCAAAGCATCTTGCTTCCAGCTCTTTGGGAAGCTAAGAAACAACTAGCTCTGCACAGTGCTTTTACAGCCTACTGGGAACATCTCTTCCAAAGACCTGTGAAACGCAGTTTCTTTGCAGGGCTGATCTGGCTGAAGTAGAACTTCTGCTTTGGGTGTGCTACATTGCCCTAGAGCTGAAAGGCACAACGTGCAGGCTTCTTTCCAAAGGGCGAGTTGGGTCCCACAGCATCTTGCTTCCAGCTCTTTGGGAAGCTAAGAGACAACTCGCTCTGCACAGTGCTCTTACAGCCTACCGGGAACATCTCTTCCAAAGGCCTGTGAAACGCAGTTTCTTTGCAGGCCTGATCTGGCTGAAGTAGAATTTCTGCTCTGGGTGTGCTACATTGCCCTAGAGCTGAAAGGCACAACGTGCAGGCTTCCTTCCAAAGGGCGAGTTGGGCCCCACAGCATCTTGCTTCCAGCTCTTTGGGAAGCTAAGAAACAACTCGCTCTGCACACTGCTCTTACAGCCTACCGGGAACATCTCTTCCAAAGCCCTGTGAAACGCAGTTTCTTTGCAGGCCTGATCTGTCTGAAGTAGAACTTCTGCTCTGGGTGTGCTACATTGCCCTAGAGCTGAAAGGCACAACGTGCAGGCTTCTTTCCCACGGGCGAGTTGGGCCCCACAGCATCTTGCTTCCAGCTCTTTGGGAAGCTAAGAAACAACTCGCTCTGCACAGTGCTCTTACAGCCTACCGGGAACATCTCTTCCAAAGGCCTGTGAAACGCAGTTTCTTTGCAGGCCTGATCTGGCTGAAGTAGGACTTCTGCTTTGTTTGTGCTACATTGCCCTAGAGCTGAAAGACACAACGTGCAGGCTTCTTTCCCAAGGGCGAGTTGGGCCCCACAGCATCTTGCTTCCAGCTCTTTGGGAAGCTAAGAAACAACTCGCTCTGCACAGTGCTCTAACAGCCTACCGGGAGCATTTCTTCCAATGGCCTGTGAAACGGAGTTTCTTTGCAGGCCTGATCTGGCTGAAGTAGAACTTCTGCTCTGGGTGTGCTACATTGCTCTAGAGCTGAAAGGCACAACGTGCAGTTTTCTTTCCCAAGGGCGAGTTGGGCTCAAAGCATCTTGCTTCCAGCTCTTTGGGAGGCTAAGAAACAACTCGCTCTGCACAGTGCTCTTACAGCCTACCGGGAGCATCTCTTCCAAAGGCCTGTGAGACGCTGTTTCTTCGCAGGCCTGATCTGGCTGAATACAACTTCTGCTGTGGGTGTGCTACATTGCCCTAGAGCTGAAAGGCACAATGTGCAGGCTTCTTTCCCAAGGGCGAGTTGGGCCCCACAGCATCTTGCTTCCAGCTCTTTGGGAAGCTAAGAAACAACTCGCTCAGCACAGTGCTCTTACAGCCTTCCGGGAACATCTCTTACAAAGGCCTGTGAAACGCAGTTTCTTTGAAGGCCTGATCTGGCTGAAGTACAACTTCTGCTCTGGGTGTGCTACATTGCCCTAGAGCTGAAAGGCACAACGTGCAGGCTTCTTTCCAAAGGGCGAGTTGGGTCCCACAGCATCTTGCTTCCAGCTCTTTGGGAAGCTAAGAAACAACTCGCTGTGCACAGTGCTCTTACAGCCTACCGGGAACATCCCTTCCAAAGGCCTGTGAAACGCAGTTACTTTGCAACCTTGATCTGGCTGAAGTAGAACTTCTGCTCTGGGTGTGCTACAGCCCTAGAGCTGAAAGGCACAACGTGCAGGCTTCTTTCCCAAGGGCGAGTTGGGCCCCACAGCATCTTGATTCCAGCTCTTTGGGAAGCTAAGAAACAACTAGCTCTGCACAGTGCTTTTACAGCCTACCGGGAACATCTCTTCCAAAGGCCTGTGAAACGCAGTTTCTTTTCAGTCCTGAAATGGCTGAAGTAGTACTTCTGCTCTGTGTGTGCTACATTGCCCTAGAGCTGGAAGGCACATCGTGCTGGCTTCTTTCCAAAGGGCGAGTTGGGCCCCACAGCATCTTGCTTCCAGCTCTTTGGGAAGCTAAGAAACAACTCGCTCTGCACAGTGCTCTTACAGCCTACCGGGAGCATCTCTTCCAAAGGCCTCAGAAACGCAGTTTCTTTGCAGGCCTGATCTGGCTGAAGTAGGACTTCTGCTCTGGGTGTGCTACTTTGACCTAGAGCTGAAAGGCAGAACGTGCAGGCTTCTTTCCAAAGGGCGAGATGGCCCCCACAGCATCTTGCTTCCACCAATTTGGAAAGCTCAGAAACAGCTCACTCTGCACAGTGCTCTTACAGCCTACCTGGAACATATCTTACAAAGGCCTGTGAAATGCAGTTTCTTTCCAGGCCTGATCTGGCTGAAGTAGGACTTCTGCTCTGGGTGTGCTACATTGCCCTAGAGCTGAAAGGCACAACGTGATGTCTCCTTTCCAAAGGGCGAGTTGGGCCCCACAGCATTTTGCTTTCAGCTCTATGGGAATCTAAGATACAACTCGCTCTGCACAGTTCTCTTACAGCCTACCGGGAACATCTCTTCCAAAGGCCTCTGAAACGCAGTTTCTTTGCAGGCCTGATCTGGCTGAAGTACAACTTCTGCTCTGGGTGTGCTACATTGCACTAGACCTGAAAGGCACAACGTGCAGGCTTCTTTCCAAAGGGCGCGTTGGGCCTCACAGCATCTTGCTTCCAGCACTTTGGGAAGCTAAGAAACAACTCGCTCTGCACAGTGCTCTTACAGCCTACCGGGAACATCTCTTACAAAGGCCTGTGAAACGCAGTTTCTTTGCAGGCCTGATCTTGCTGAAGTAGAACTTTTGCTCTGGGTGTGCTACATTGCACTAGACCTGAAAGGCACAATGTGCAGGCTTCTTTCCAAAGGCCGAGTTGGGCCCCACAGCATCTTGCTTCCAGCTCTTTGGGAAGCTAAGAAACAACTCGCTCTGCCCAGTGCTATTACAGCCCACCGGGAACATCTCTTCCAAAGACCTGTGAAACGCAGTTTCTCCGCAGGCCTGAACTGGCTGAAGTAGAACTTCTGCTCTGGGTGTGCTACATTGCCCCAGAGCTGAAAGGCACAACGTGCAGGCTTCTGTCCAAAGGGAGAGTTGGGCAGCACAGCATCTTGCTTCCAGCTCTTTGGGAAGCTAAGAAACAAGTCGCTCTGCACAGTGCTCTTACAGCCTACCGGGAACATCTCTTCCAAAGGAATGTGAAACGCAGTTCCTTTGCAGGCCTGATCTGGCTGAAGTACAACTTCTGCTCTGGGTGTGCTACATTGCCCTAGAGCTGAAAGGCACAACGTGCAGGCTTCTTTCCAAAGGGCGAGTTTTGCCCCACAGCATCTTGCTTCCAGCTCTTTGGGAAGCAAAGAAACAATTCGCTCTGCACAGTGCTCTTACAGCCTACCGGGAACATCTCTTCCAAAGGCCTGTGAAATGCAGTTTCTTTGCAGGCCTGATCTGGCTGAAGAACAACTTCTGCTCTGGGTGTGCTACATTCCCCTACAGCTGAAAGGCACAACGTGCAGTCTTCTTTCCCAAGGGCGACTTGGGCCCCACAGCATCTTGCTTCCAGCTCTTTGGGAAGCTAAGAAACAACTCGCTCTGCACAGTGCTCTTACAGCTTATTGTAAACATCTCTTCCAAAGGCCTGTGAAACGCAGTTTCTTTGCAGGCCTGATCTGGCTGAAGTACAACTTCTGCTCTGGGTGTGCTACATTGCCCTAGAGCTGAAAGGCACAACGTGCAGTTTTCTTTCCCAAGGGCGAGTTGGGCCCCACAGCATCTTGCTTCCAGCTCTTCGGCAAGCTAAGAAACAACTCGCTCTGAACAGTGCTCTTACAGCCTACCGGGAACATCTCTTCCAAAGGGCTGTGAAAGGCAGTTTCTTTCCAGGCCTGATCTGGCTGAAGTAGAACTTCTCCTCTGGGTGTGCTACATTGCCCTAGAGCTGAAAGGCACAACGTGCAGGCTCTTTCCCAAGGGCGTGTTGGGCCCCACAGAATTTTGCTTCCAGCTCTTTGGGAAGCTAAGAAACAACTCGCTCTGCACAGTGCTGTTACAGCCCACCGGGAACATCTCTTCCAAAGGCCTGTGAAACGCAGTTTCTTCGCAGGCCTGATGTGGCTGAAGTAGGACTTCTGCTCTGGGTGTGCTACATTGCCCTAGAGCTGAAAGGCACAACGTGCAGGATTCTTTCCAAAGGGCGAGTTGGGCCCCACAGCATCTTGCTTGCAGCTCTTTGGGAAGCTAAGAAACAACTCGCTGTGCACAGTGCTCTTACAGCCTACCGGGAACATCTCTTCCAAAGGCCTGTGAAACGCAGTTTCTTTGCAGGCCTGATCTGGCTGAAGTAGAACTTCTGCTCTGGGTGTGCTACATTGCCCTAGAGCTGAAAGGCACAACGTGCAGGCTTCTGTCCAAAGGGCGATTTGGGCCCAAAGCATCTTGCTTCCAGCTCTTTGGTAAGCTAAGAAACAACTAGCTCTGCACAGTGCTTTTACAGCTTACTGGGAACATCTCTTCCAAAGGCCTGTGAAACGCAGTTTCTTTGCAGGGCTGATCTGGCTGAAGTAGAACTTCTGCTTTGGGTGTGCTACATTGCCCTAGAGCTGAAAGGCACAACGTGCAGGCTTCTTTCAAAAGGGCGAGTTGGGTCCCACAGCATCTTGCTTCCAGCTCTTTGGGAAGCTAAGAGACAACTCGCTCTGCACAGTGCTCTTACAGCCTACCGGGAACATCTCTTCCAAAGGCCAGTGAAACGCACTTTCTTTGCAGGCCTGATATGGCTGAAGTACAACTTCTGCTCTAGGTGTGCTACAGTGCCCTAGAGCTGAAAGGCACAACGTGCAGGCCTCTTAAAAAATGGCGAGTTGGGCCCCACAGCATCTTGCTTCCAGCTCTTTGTGAACCTAAGAAACAACTCGCTCTGCACAGTGCTGTTACAGCCCACCGGGAACATCTCTTCCAAAGGCCTGTGAAACGCAGTTTCTTCGCAGGCCTGATCTGGCTGAAGTACAACTTCTGCTCTGGGTGTGCTACATTGCCCTAGAGCTGAAAGCCACAACGTGCAGGCTTCTTTCCAAAGGGCGAGTTGGGCGCAACGCATCTTGCTTCCAGCTCTTTGAGAAGCTAAGAAACAACTCGCTCTGCACAGTGCTCTTACAGCCTACCGGGAGCATCTCTTCCAAAGGCCTGTGAGACGCAGTTTCTTCGCACGCCTGATCTGGCTGAATACAACTTCTGCTCTGGGTGTGCTACATTGCCCTAGAGCTGAAAGGCACAATGTGCAGGCTTCTTCACAAAGGGCGAGTTGGGCCCCACAGCATCTTGCTTCCAGCTCTTTGGGAAGCTAAGAAACAACTCGCTCTGCACAGTGCTCTTACAGCCTACCGGGAACATCTCTTCCAAAGGCCTGTGAAACGCAGTTTCTTTGCAGGCCTGATCTAGCTGAAGTAGATTTTCTGCTCTGGGTGTGCTACATTGCCATAGAGCTGAAAGGCACAACGTGCAGGCTTCTTTCCAAAGGGCGAGTTGGGCCCCACAGCATCTTGCTTCCAGCTCTTTGGGAAGCTAATAAATATCTCGTTCTGCTCAGTGCTCTTACAGCCTACCGGGAACATCTCGTCCAAAGGCCTGTGAAACGCAGTTTCTTCGCAGGCCTGATCTGGCTGAAGTAGAACTTCTGCTCTGGGTGTGCTACATTGTCCTAGAGCTGAAAGGCACAACGTGCAGGCTTCTTTCCCAAGGGCGAGTTGGGTCCCACAGCATCTTGCTTCCAGCTCTTTGGGAAGCTAAGAAACAACTCGCTCTGCACAGTGCTCTTACAGCCTACCGGGAACATCTCTTCCAAAGGCCTGTGAAACGCAGTTTCTTTGCAGGCTTGATCTGGCTGAAGTAGAACTTCTGCTCTGGGTGTGCTACATTGCCCTAGAGCTGAAAGGCACAACGTGCAGGCTTCTGTCCAAAGGGCGAGATGGGCCCAAAGCATCTTGCTTCCAGCTCTTTGGGAAGCTAAGAAACAACTAGCTCTGCACAGTGCTCTTACAGCCTACCGGGAGCATCTCGTCCAAAGGCCTGTGAAACGCAGTTTATTTGCAGGCCTGATCTGGCTGAAATAGAACCTTTGCTCTGGGTGTGCTACTTTTCCCTAGAGCTGAAAGGCACAACGTGCAGGCTTCTGTCCAAAGGGCGAGTTGGGCCCAAAGCATCTTGCTTCCAGCTCTTTGAGAAGCTAAGAAACAACTCGCTCTGCACAGTGGTCTTACAGCCTACCGGGAGCATCTCTTCCAAAGGCCTGTGAAACGCAATTTCTTCGCAGGCCTGATCTGGCTGAAGTACAACTTCTGCTCTGGGTGTGCTACATTGCCCTAGAGCTGAAAGGCACAATGTGCAGGCTTCTTCACAAAGGGCGAGTTGGGCCCCACAGCATCTTGCTTCCAGCTCTTTGGGAAGCTAAGAAACAACTCGCTCTCCACAGTGCTCTTACAGCCTACCGGGAACATCACTTCCAAAGGCCTGTGAAACGCAGTTTCTCTGCAGGCCTGATCTGGCTGAAGTAGTACTTCTGCTCTGGGTGTGCTACATTGCCCTAGAGCTGAAAGGCACCATGTGCAGGCTTCTTTCCCAAGGGCGAGTTGGGCCCCACAGCATCTTGCTTCCAGCTCTTTGGGAAGCTAAGAAACAACTCGCTCTGCACAGTGCTCTTACAGCCTACTGGGAACATCTCTTCCAAAGGCCTGTGAAACGCAGTTTCTTTGCAGGCCTGATCTGGCTGAAGTAGAACTTCTGCTTTGTTTGTGCTACATTGCCCTAGAGCTGAAAGGCACAACGTGCAGGCTTCTTTCCCAAGGGCGAGTTGGGCCCCACAGCATCTTGCTTCCAGCTCTTTGGGAAGCTAAGAAAGAACTCGCTCTGCACAGTGCTCTTACAGCCAACCGGGAGCATTTCTTCCAAAGGCCTGTGAAACGCAGTTTCTTTGCAGGCCTGATCTGGCTGAAGTAGAACTTCTGCTCTGGGTGTGCTACATTGCTCTAGAGCTGAAAGGCACAACGTGCAGGCTTCTGTCCAAAGGGCGAGTTGGGCTCAAAGCATCTTGCTTCCAGCTCTTTGGGAAGCTAAGAAGCAACTCGCTCAGCACAGTGCTCTTACAGCCTTCCGGGAACATCTCTTACAAAGGCCTGTGAAACGCAGTTTCTTTGAAGGCCTGATCTGGCTGAAGTACAACTTCTGCTCTGGGTGTGCTACATTGCCCTAGAGCTGAAAGGCACAACGTGCAGGCTTCTTTCCAAAGGGCGAGTTGGTTCCAACAGCATCTTGCTTCCAGCTCTTTGGGAAGCTAAGAAACAACTCGCTCTGCACAGTGCTCTTACAGCCTACCGGGAACATCCCTTCCAAAGGCCTGTGAAACGCAGTTACTTTGCAACCTTGATCTGGCTGAAGTAGAACTTCTGCTCTGGGTCTGCTACATTGCCCTAGAGCTGAAAGGGACAACGTGCAGGCTTCTTTCCAAAGGGCGAGTTGGGCCCCACAGCATCTTGCTTCCAGCTCTTTGGGAAGCTAAGAAACTACTCGCTCTGCACAGTGCTCTTACAGCCTACCGGGAACATCTCTTCCAAAGGCCTGTGAAACGCAGTTTCTTTGCAGGCCTGATCTGGCTGAAGTAGAACTTCTGCTCTGGGTGTGCTACATTGCCCTAGAGCTGAAAGGCACAACGTGCAGGTTTCTTTCCAAAGGGCGAGTTGGGCCCCACAGCATCTTGCTTCCAGCTCTTTGGGAAGCTAAGAAACTACTCGCTCTGCACAGTGCTCTTACAGCCTACCGGGAACATCTCTTCCAAAGGCCTGTTATACGCAGTTTCTTTGCAGGCCTGATCTGGCTGAAGTACAACTTCTGCTCTGGGTGTGCTACATTCCCCTACAGCTGAAAGGCACAACGTGCAGGCTTCTTTCCCAAGGGCGACTTGGGCCCCACAGCATCTTGCTTCCAGCTCTTTGGGAATCTAAGAAACAACTCGCTCTGCACAGTGCTCTTACAGCCTATCGTAAACATCTCTTCCAAAGGCCTGTGAAACGCAATTTCTTTGCAGGCCTGATCTGGCTGAAGTAGAACTTCTGCTCTGTTTGTGCTACATTGCCCTAGAGCTGAAAGACACAACGTGCAGGCTTCTGTCCAAAGGGCGAGTTGGGCTCAAAGCATCTTGCTTCCAGTTCTTTGGGAAGCTAAGAAACAACTCGCTCTGCACAGTGCTCTTACAGCCTACCGGGAGCATCTGTTCCAAAGGCCTGTGAGACGCAGTTTCTTCGCAGGCCTGATCTGGCTGAATACAACTTCTGCTGTGGGTGTGCTACATTGCCCTAGAGCTGAAAGGCACAATGTGCAGGCTTCTTTCCAAAGGGCGAGTTGGGCCCCACAGCATCTTGCTTCCAGCTCTTTGGGAAGCTAAGAAACAACTCGCTCAGCACAGTGCTCTTACAGCCTTCCGGGAACATCTCTTACAAAGGCCTGTGAAACGCAGTTTCTTTGAAGGCCTGATCTGGCTGAAGTACAACTTCTGCTCTGGGTGTGCTACATTGCCCTAGAGCTGAAAGGCACAACGTGCAGGCTTCTTTCCAAAGGGCGAGTTGGGTCCCACAGCATCTTGCTTCCAGCTCTTTGGGAAGCTAAGAAACAACTCGCTCTGCACAGTGCTCTTACAGACTACCGGGAACATCCCTTCCAAAGGCCTGTGAAACGCAGTTACTTTGCAACCTTGATCTGGCTGAAGTAGAACTTCTGCTCTGGGTGTGCTACATTGCCCAGAGCTGAAAGGCAGAACGTGCAGGCTTCTTTCCAAAGGGCGAGTTGGGACCCACAGCATCTTGCTTCCAACTCTTTGGGAAGCTAAGAGACAACTCACTCTGCACAGTGCTCTTACAGCCTAACGGGAACATCTCTTCCAATGGCCTGTGAAACGCAGGTTCTTTGCAGGCCTGATCTGGCTGAAGCAGAACTTCTGCTCTGGATGTGCTACATTGCCCTAGAGCTGAAAGGCACAACGTGCAGGCTTCTGTCCAAAGGGCGAGTTGGGCCCCACAGCATCTTGCTTCCAGCTCTTTGGGAAGCTAAGAAACAACTCGCTCTGCACAGTGCTCTTACAGCCTACCGGGAACATCTCTTCAAAAGGCCTGTGAAACGCAGTTTCTTTGCAGGCCTGATGTGGCTGAAATAGAACTTTTGCTCTGGGTGTGCTACTTTTCCCTAGAGCTGAAAGGCACAACGTGCAGGCTTCTGTCCAAAGGGCGAGTTGGGCGCAAAGCATCTTGCTTCCAGCTCTTTGGGAAGCTAAGAAACAACTCGCTCTGCACAGTGCTCTTACAGCCTACCGGGAACATCTCTTCCAAAGGCCTGTGAAACGCAGTTTCTTTGCAGGCTTGATCTGGCTGAAGTAGAACTTCTGCTCTGGGTGTGCTACATTGCCCTAGAGCTGGACGGCACAACGTGCAGGCTTCTGTCCAAAGGGCGAGTTGGGCCCAAAGCATCTTGCTTCCAGCTCTTTGGGAATCTAAGAAACAACTCGCTCTGCACAGTGCTCTTACTGCCTACCGGGAACATCTCTTCCAAAGGCCTGTGAAACGCAGTTTCTTTGCAGGCCTGATCTGGCTGAAGTAGAACTTCTGCTCTGGTTGTGCTACATTGCCCTGGAGCTGAAAGGCACAATGTGCAGGCTTCTTTCCAAAGGGCGAGTTGGGCCCCACAGCATCATGCTTCCGGCTCTTTGGGAAGCTAAGAAACAACTCGCTCTGCACAGTGCTCTTACAGCCTACCGTAACATCTCTTACAATGGCCTGTGAAACGCAGTTTCTTTGCAGGGCTGATCTGGCTGAAGTAGAACTTCTGCTCTGGATGTGCTACATTGCCCTAGAGCTGAAAGGCACAACGTGCAGGCTTCTTTCCCAAGGGCGTGTTGGGCCCCAGAGCATCTTGCTTGCAGCTCTTTGGGAAGCTAAGAAACAACTCGCTCTGCTCAGTGCTCTTACAGCCTAACGGGAACATCTCTTCCAAAGGCCTGTGAAACGCAGTTTCTTTGCAGGCCTGATCTGGCTGAAGTAGAACTTCTGCTCTGGGTCTGCTACATTGCCCTAGAGCTGAAAGGGACAACGTGCAGTCTTCTTTCCAAAGGGCGAGTTGGGCACCACAGCATCTTGCTTCCAGCTCTTTGGGAAGCTAAGAAACAACTCGCTCTGCACAGTGCTCTTACAGCCTACCGGGAACATCTCTTCCAAAGGCCTGTGAAACGCAGTTTCTTTGCAGGCCTGATCTGGCTGAAGTACAACTTCTGCTCTGGGTGTGCTACATTTCCCTAGAGCTGAAAGGCACAACGTGCAGGCTTCTTTCCAAAGGGCGAGTTGGGCCCCACAGCATCTTGCTTCCAGCTCTTTGGGAAGCTAAGAAACAACTCGCTCTGCACAGTGCTCTTACAGCCTACCGGGAACATCTCTTCCAAAGGCCTGTGAAACTCAGTTTCTTTGCAGGCCTGATCTGGCTGAAGTAGAACTTCTGCTCTGGGTGTGCTACATTGCCCTAGAGCTGAAAGGCACAACGTGCAGGCTTCTTTCCAAAGGGCGAGTTGGGCCCCACAGCATCTTGCTTCCAGCTCTTTGGGAAGCTAAGAAACTACTCACTCTGCACAGTGCTCTTACAGCCTACCGGGAACATCTCTTCCAAAGGCCTGTGAAACGCAGTTTCTTTGCAGGCCTGATCTGGCTGAAGCAGAACTTCTGCTCTGGGTGTGCTACATTGCCCTAGAGCTGAAAGGCACAACGTGCAGGCTTCTGTCCAAAGGGCGAGTTGGGCCCCACAGCATCTTGCTTCCAGCTCTTTGGGAAGCTAAGAAACAACTCGCTCTGCACAGTGCTCTTACAGCCTACTGGGAGCATCTCTTCCAAAGGCCTGTGAAACGCAGTTTCTTCGCAGGCCAGATCTGGCTGAAGTACAACTTCTGCTCTGGGTGTGCTACATTGCCCTAGAGCTGAAAGGCACAACGTGCAGTTTTCTTTCCCAAGGGCGAGTTGGGCCCCACAGAATCTTGCTTCCAGCTCTTTGGCAAGCTAAGAAACAACTCGCTCTGAACAGTGCTCTTACAGCCTACCGGGAACATCTCTTACAAAGCCCTGTGAAATGCAGTTTCTTTGCAGACCTGATCTGGCTGAAGAACAACTTCTGCTCTTTGTGTGCTACATTGCCCTAGAGCTGAAAGGCACAACGTGCAGGCTTCTTTCCAAAGGGCGACTTGGGCCCCAAAGCATCTTCCTTCCAGCTCTTTGGGAAGCTAAGAAACAACTCGCACTGCACAGTGCTCTTACAGCCTACCGGGAACATCTCTTCCAAATGCCTGTGAAACGCATTTTCTTTGCAGGCCTTATCTGGCTGAAGTACAACATCTGCTCTGGGTGTGGTACATTGCCCTGGAGCTGAAGGCACAACGTGCAGGCTTCTTTCCAAAGTGCGAGTTCGGCCCCAAAGCATCTTGCTTCCACCATTTTGGGAACCTCAGAAACAACTCGCTCTGCACAGTGCTCTTACAGCCTACCGGGAACATCTCTTACAAAGGCCTCTGAAACGCAGTTTCTTTGCAGGCCTTATCTGGCTGAAGTACAACATCTGCTCTGGGTGTGGTACATTGCACTAGACCTGAAAGGCACAACGTGCAGGCTTCTTAACAAAGGGCGAGTTGGGCCCCACAGCATCTTGCTTCCAGCTCTTTGGCAAGCTAGGAAACAACTCGCTCTGCAAAGTGCTCTTACAGCCTACCGGGAACATCTCTTCCAAAGGCCTGTGAAACGCAGTTTCTTTGCAGGCCTGATCTGGCTGAAGCAGAACTTCTGCTCTGGATGTGCTACATTGCCCTAGAGCTGAAAGGCACAACGTGCAGTCTTCTTTCCAAAGGGCGCGTTGGGCCTCACAGCATCTTGCTTCCAGCACTTTGGGAAGCTAAGAAACAACTCGCTGTGCACAGTGCTCTTACAGCCTACCGGGAACATCTCTTACAAAGGCCTGTGAAACGCAGTTTCTTTGCAGGCCTGATCTTGCTGGAGTGGAACTTTTGCTCTGGGTGTGCTACATTGCACTAGCCCTGAAAGGCACAATGTGCAGGCTTCTTTCCAAAGGCCGAGTTGGGCCCCACAGCATCTTGCTTCCAGCTCTTTGGGAAGCTAAGAAACAACTCGCTCTGCACAGTGCTCTTACAGCCTACCGGGAACATCTCTTACACAGGCCTGTGAAATGCAGTTTCTTTGCAGACCTGATCTGGCTGAAGAACAACTTCTGCTCTGGGTGTGCTACATTGCCCTAGAGCTGAAAGGCAAAACGTGCAGGCTTCTTTCCAAAGGGCGAGTTGGGCCCCACAGCACCTTGCTTCCAGCTCTTTGGGAAGCTAAGAAACAACTCGCTCTGCACACTGCTCTTACAGCCTACCGGGAACATCTCTTACAAACGCCTGTGAAATGCAGTTTCTTTGCAGGCCTGATCTGGCTGAAGTACAACTTCTGCTCTGGGTGTGCTACATTGCCCTAGAGCTGAAAGGCCCAACGTGCAGGCTTCTTTCCAAAGGGCGAGTTGGGCCCCACAGCACCTTGCTTCCAGCTCTTTGGGAAGCTAAGAAACAACTCGCTCTGCACAGTACTCTTACAGCCTACCAGGAACAACAATTCGAGAGGCCTGCGAAACGCAGTTTCTTTGCAGGCCTGATCTGGCTGAAGTAGAACTTCTGCTCTGGGTGTGCTACATTGCCCTAGAGCTGAAAGGCACAACGTGCAGGCTTCTTTCCAAAGGGCGCGTTGGGCCTCACAGCATCTTGCTTCCAGCACTTTGGGAAGCTAAGAAACAACTCGCTCTGCACAGTGCTCTTACAGCCTACCGGGAACATCTCTTCCAAAGGCCTGTGAAACGCAGTTTCTTTGCAGGCTTGATCTGGCTGAAGTAGAACTTCTGCTCTGGGTGTGCTACATTGCCCTAGAGCTGAAAGCCACAACGTGCAGGCTTCTGTCCAAAGGGTGAGTTGGGCCCAAAGCATCTTGCTTCCAGCTCTTTGGGAAGCTAAGAAACAACTAGCTCTGCACAGTGCTCTTACAGCCTACCGGGAGCATCTCGTCCAAAGGCCTGTGAAACGCAGTTTCTTTGCAGGCCTGATCTGGCTGAAATAGAACTTTTGCTCTGGGTGTGCTACTTTTCCCTAGAGCTGAAAGGCACAACGTGCAGGCTTCTGTCCAAAGGGCGAGTTGGGCCCAAAGCATCTTGCTTCCAGCTCTTTGAGAAGCTAAGAAACAACTCGCTCTGCACAGTGGTCTTACAGCCTACCGGGAGCATCTCTTCCAAAGGCCTGTGAAACGCAGTTTCTTCACAGGCCTGACCTGGCTGAAGTACGACTTCTGCTCTGGGTGTGCTACATTGCCCTAGAGCTGAAAGGCACAATGTGCAGGCTTCTTCACAAAGGGCGAGTTGGGCCCCACAGCATCTTGCTTCCAGCTCTTTGGGAAGCTAAGAAACAACTCGCTCTGCACAGTGCTCTTACAGCCTACCGGGAACATCTCTTCCAAAGGCCTGTGAAACGCAGTTTCTTTGCAGGCCTGATCTGGCTGAAGTAGAACTTCTGCTCTGGGTGTGCTACATTTCCCTAGAGCTGAAAGGCACAACGTGCAGTTTTCTTTCCCAAGGGCGAGTTGGGCCCCACAGCATCTTGCTTCCAGCTCTTTGGCAAGCTAAGAAACAACTCGCTCTGAACAGTGCTCTTACAGCCTACGGGGAACATCTCTTACAAAGGCCTGTGAAATGCAGTTTCTTTGCAGACCTGATCTGGCTGAAGAACAACTTCTGCTCTGGGTGTGCTACATTGCCCTAGAGCTGAAAGGCACAACGTGCAGGCTTCTTTCCAAAGGGCGAGTTGGGCCCCACAGCTTCTTGCTTCCAGCTCTTTGGGAAGCTAAGAAACAACTCGCTCTGCACAGTGCTCTTACAGCCTACCGGGAACATCTCTTCCAAAGGCCTGTGAAACGAAGTTTCTTTGCAGGCCTGATCTGGCTGAAGTAGAACTTCTTCTCTGAGTGTGCTACATTGCCCTAGAGCTGAAAGGCACAACGTGCTGTCTCCTTTCAAAAGGGCGAGCTGGGCCCCAAAGCATCTTGCTTCCAGCTCTTTGGGAAGCTAAGAAACAACTCGCTCTGCACACTGCTCTTACAGCCTACCGGGAACATCTCTTCCAAAGCCCTGTGAAACGCAGTTTCTTTGCAGGCCTGATCTGTCTGAAGTAGAACTTCTGCTCTGGGTGTGCTACATTGCCCTAGAGCTGAAAGGCACAACGTGCAGGCTTCTTTCCCAAGGGCGAGTTGGGCCCCACAGCATCTTGCTTCCAGCTCTTTGGGAAGCTAAGAAACAACTCGCTCTGCACAGTGCTCTTACAGCCTACCGGGAACATCTCTTCCAAAGGCCTGTGAAACGCAGTTTCTTTGCAGGCCTGATCTGGCTGAAGTAGGACTTCTGCTTTGTTTGTGCTACATTGCCCTAGAGCTGAAAGACACAACGTGCAGGCTTCTTTCCAAAGGGCGAGTTGGGCACCACAGCATCTTGCTTCCAGCTCTTTGGGAAGCTAAGAAACAACTCGCTCTGCACAGTGCTCTTACAGCCTACCGGGAGCATTTCTTCCAATGGCCTGTGAAACGCAGTTTCTTTGCAGGCCTGATCTGGCTGAAGTAGAACTTCTGCTCTGGGTGTGCTACATTGCTCTAGAGCTTAAAGGCACAACGTGCAGGCTTCTGTCCAAAGGGCGAGTTGGGCCCAAAGCATCTTGCTTCCAGCTCTTTGAGAAGCTAAGAAACAACTCGCTCTGCACAGTGGTCTTACAGCCTACCGGGAGCATCTCTTCCAAAGGCCTGTGAAACGCAGTTTCTTCGCAGGCCTGATCTGGCTGAAGTACAACTTCTGCTCTGGGTGTGCTACATTGCCCTAGAGCTGAAAGGCACAATGTGCAGGCTTCTTCACAAAGGGCGAGTTGGGCCCCACAGCATCTTGCTTCCAGCTCTTTGGGAAGCTAAGAAACAACTCGCTATCCACAGTGCTCTTACAGCCTACCGGGAACATCTCTTCCAAAGGCCTGTGAAACGCAGTTTCTCTGCAGGCCTGATCTGGCTGAAGTAGTACTTCTGCTCTGGTGTGCTACTGCCCTAGAGCTGAAAGGCACAACGTGCAGGCTTCTGTTCAAAGGGCGAGTTGGGCCCAAAGCATCTTGCTTGCAGCTCTTTGGGAAGCTAAGAAACAACTCGCTCTGCACAGTGCTCTTACTGCCTACCGGGAACATCTCTTCCAAAGGCCTGTGAAACGCATTTTCTTTCCAGGCCTGATCTGGCTGAAGTAGAACTTCTGCTCTGGTTGTGCTACATTGCCCTGGAGCTGAAAGGCACAACGTGCAGGCTTCTTTCCCAAGGGCGAGTTGGTCCCCACAGCATCATGCTTCCGGCTCTTTGGGAAGCTAAGAAACAACTCGCTCTGCACAGTGCTCTTACAGCCTACCGTAACATCTCTTACAATGGCCTGTGAAACGCAGTTTCTTTGCAGGGCTGATCTGGCTGAAGTAGAACTTCTGCTCTGGATGTGCTACATTGCCCTAGAGCTGAAAGGCACAACGTGCAGGCTTCTTTCCCAAAGGCGTGTTGGGCCCCAGAGCATCTTGCTTGCAGCTCTTTGGGAAGCTAAGAAACAACTCGCTCTGCTCAGTGCTCTTACAGCCTAACGGGAACATCTCTTCCAAAGGCCTGTGAAACGCAGTTTCTTTGCAGGCCTGATCTGGCTGAAGTAGAACTTCTGCTCTGGGTCTGCTACATTGCCCTAGAGCTGAAAGGGACAACGTGCAGGCTTCTTTCCAAAGGGCGAGTTGGGCACCACAGAATCTTGCTTCCAGCTCTTTGGGAAACTAAGAAACAACTCGCTCTGCACAGTGCTCTTACAGCCTACCGGGAACATCTCTTCCAAAGGCCTGTGAAACGCAGTTTCTTTGCAGGCCTGATCTGGCTGAAGTACAACTTCTGCTCTGGGTGTGCTACATTGCCCTAGAGCTGAAAGGCACAAGGTGCAGGCTTCTTTCCCAAGGGCGAATTGGGCCCCACAGCATCTTGCTTCCAGCTCTTTGGGAAGCTAAGAAACAACTCGCTCTGCACAGTGCTCTTACAGCCTATCGTAAACATCTCTTCCAAAGGCCTGTGAAACGCAGTTTCTTTGCAGGCCTGATCTGGCTGAAGTAGAACTTCTGCTCTGTTTGTGCTACATTGCCCTATAGCTGAAAGACACAACGTGCAGGCTTCTTTCCCAAGGGCGAGTTGGGCCCCACAGCATCTTGATTCCAGCTCTTTGGGAAGCTAAGAAACAACTAGCTCTGCACAGTGCTTTTACAGCCTACCGGGAACATCTCTTCCAAAGGCCTGTGAAACGCAGTTTCTTTTCAGTCCTGAAATGGCTGAAGTAGTACTTCTGCTCTGGGTGTGCTACATTGCCCTAGAGCTGGAAGGCACATCGTGCTGGCTTCTTTCCAAAGGGCGAGTTGGGCCCCACAGCATCTTGCTTCCAGCTCTTTGGGAAGCTATGAAACAACTCGCTCTGAACAGTGCTCTTACAGCCTACCCGGAACATCTCTTCCAAAGGCTTGTGAAACGCAGTTTCTTTGCAGGCCTGATCTGGCTGAAGTAGAACTTCTGCTCTGGGTGTGCTACATTGCCCAGAGCTGAAAGGCACAACGTGCAGGCTTCTTTCCAAAGGGCGAGTTGGGCCCCACAGCATCTTGCTTACAACTCTTTGGGAAGCTAAGAGACAACTCACTCTGCACAGTGCTCTTACAGCCTAACGGGAACATCTCTCCCAATGGGCTGTGAAACGCAGGTTCTTTGCAGGCCTGATCTGGCTGAAGCAGAACTTCTGCTCTGGGTGTGCTACATTGCCCTAGAGCTGAAAGGCACAACGTGCAGTTTTCTTTCCCAAGGGCGAGTTGGCCCCACAGCATCTTGCTTCCAGCTCTTCGGCAAGATAAGAAACAACTCGCTCTGAACAGTGCTCTTACAGCCTACCGGGAACATCTCTTCCAAAGGCCTGTGAAAGGCAGTTTCTTTCCAGGCCTGATCTGGCTGAAGTAGAACTTCTCCTCTGGGTGTGCTACATTGCCCTAGAGCTGAAAGGCACAACGTGCAGGCTTCTTTCCCAAGGGCGAGTTGGGCCCCACAGCATTTAGCTTCCAGCTCTTTGGGAAGCGAAGAAACAACTCGCTCTGCACAGTGCTGTTACAGCCCACCGGGAACATCTCTTCCAAAGGCCTGTGAAACGCAGTTTCTTTGCAGGCCTGATCTGGCTGAAGTAGAACTTCTGCTCTGGGTGTGCTACATTGCCCTAGAGCTGAAAGGCACAACGTGCAGGCTTCTGTCCAAAGGGCGATTTGGGCCCACAGCATCTTGCTTCCAGCTCTTTGGGAAGCTAAGAAACAACTAGCTCTGCACAGTGCTTTTACAGCCTACTGGGAACATCTCTTCCAAAGGCCTGTGAAACGCAGTTTCTTTGCAGGGCTGATCTGGCTGAAGTAGAACTTCTGCTTTGTGTGTGCTACATTGCCCTAGAGCTGAAAGGCACAACGTGCAGGCTTCTTTCCAAAGGGCGAGTTGGGTCACACAGCATCTTGCTTCCAGCTCTTTGGGAAGCTAAGAGACAACTCGCTCTGCACAGTGCTCTTACAGCCTACCGGGAACATCTCTTCCAAAGGCCTGTGAAACGCAGTTTCTTTGCAGGCCTGATCTGGCTGAAGTACAACTTCTGCTCTAGGTGTGCTACAGTGCCAAAGAGCTGAAAGGCACAACGTGCAGGCCTCTTAAAAAATGGCGAGTTGGGCCCCACAGCATCTTGCTTCCAGCTCTTTGGGAACCTAAGAAACAACTCGCTCTGCACAGTGCTTTTACAGCCTACCAGGAACATCTCTTCCAAAGGCCTGTGAAACGCAGTTTCTTCGCAGGCCTGATCTGGCTGAATACAACTTCTGCTCTGGGTGTGCTACATTGCCCTAGAGCTGAAAGGCACAACGTGCAGGCTTCTTTCCTAAGGGCGAGTTGGGCCCCACAGCATCTTGCTTCCAGCTCTCTGGGAAGCTAAGAAACAACTCGCTCTGCACAGTGCTCTTACAGCCTACCGGGAACATCTCTTCCAAAGGCCTGTGAAACGCAGTTACTTTGGAGGCTTGATCTGGCTGAAGTAGAACTTCTGCTCTGGGTGTGCTACATTGCCCTAGAGCTGAAAGGCACAACGTGCAGGCTTCTGTCCAATGGGCGAGTTGGGCCCAAAGCATCTTGCTTCCAGCTCTTTGGGAAGCTAAGAAACAACTCGCTCTGCACAGTGCTCTTACAGCCTACCGGGAGCATCTCTTCCAAAGGCCTGTGAAACGCAGTTTCTTTGCAGGCCTGATATGGCTGAAGTACAACTTCTGCTCTAGGTGTGCTACAGTGCCCTAGAGCTGAAAGGCACAACGTGCAGGCCTCTTAAAAAATGGCAAGTTGGGCCCCACAGCATCTTGCTTCCAGCTCTTTGGGAACCTAAGAAACAACTCGCTCTGCACAGTGCTCTTACAGCCTACCGGGAACATTTCTTACAAAGGCCTGTGAAATGCAGTTTCTTTGCAGGCCTGATCTGGCTGAAGTACAATTTCTGCTCTGGGTGTACTACAGTGCCCTAGAGCTGAAAGGCACAACGTGCAGGCTTCTTTCCAAAGGGCGAGTTGGGCACCACAGCATCTTGCTTCCAGCTGTTTGGGAAGATAAGAAACAACTCCCTCTGCACAGTGCTCTTACAGCCTACCGGGAGCATCTCTTCCAATGGCCTGAGAAACGCAGTTTCTTTGCAGGCCTGATCTGGCTGAAGTAGAACTTCTGCTCTGGGTGTGCTACTTTGACCTAGAGCTGAAAGGCAGAACGTGCAGGCTTCTTTCCAAAGGGCGAGATGGCCCCCACAGCATCTTGCTTCCACATATTTGGAAAGCTCAGAAACAGCTCGCTCTGCCCAGTGCTCTTACAGCCTACCGGGAATATCTCTTACAAAGGCCTGTGACACGCAGTTTCTTTGCAGGCCTGATCTGGCTGAAGTACAACTTCTGCTCTGGGTGTGCTACATTGCCCTAGAGCTGAAAGACACAACGTGCAGGCTTCTTTCCAAAGGACGAGTTGGGCCCCACAGCATCTTGCTTCCAGCTCTTTGGGAAGCTTAGAAACAACTCGCTCTGCACAGTGCTCTTACAGCCTACCGGGAACATCTCTTCCAAAGGCCTGTTAAACGCAGTTTCTTTGCAGGCCTGATCTGTCTGAAATGGAACTTCTGCTCTGGGTGTGCTACATTGCCCTAGAGCTGAAAGGTACAACGTGCAGGCTTCTTTCCAAAGGGCGAGTTGGGCCCCACAGCATCTTGCTTCCAGCTCTTTGGGAGGCTAAGAAACAACTCCCTCTGCACAGTGCTCTTACAGCCTACCGGGAACATATCTTACAAAGGCCTGTGAAATGCAGTTTCTTTGCAGGCCTGATCTGGCTGAAGTAGGACTTCTGCTCTGGGTGTGCTACATTGCCCTAGAGCTGAAAGGCACAACGTGCTTTCTCCTTTCCAAAGGGCGAGTTGGGCCCCACAGCATTTTGCTTCCAGCTCTATGGGAATCTAAGATACAACTCGCTCTGCACAGTTCTCTTACAGCCTACCGGGAACATCTCTTCCAAAGGCCTGTGAAAAGCAGTTTCTTTGCAGGCCTGATCTGGCTGAAGTAGAACTTCTGCTCTCGGTGTGCTACATTGCCCTAGAGCTGAAAGGCACAACGTGCAGTCTTCTTAACAAAGGGCGAGTTGGGCCCCACAGCATCTTTCTTCCAGCTCTTCGGCAAGCTAGGAAACAACTCGCTCTGCACAGTGCTCTTACAGCCTACCGGGAACATCTCTTCCAAAGGCCTGTGAAACGCAGTTTCTTTGCAGGCCTGATCTGGCTGAAGTACAACTTCTGCTCTGGGTGTGCTACATTGCCCTAGAGCTGAAAGGCACAACGTGCAGGCTTCTTTCCAAAGGGCGCGTTGGGCCTCACAGCATCTTGCTTCCAGCTCTTTGGGAAGCTAAGAAACAACTCGCTCTGCACAGTGCTCTTACAGCCTACCGGGAACATCTCTTACAAAGGCCTGTGAAACGCAGTTTCTTTGCAGGCCTGATCTTGCTGAAGTAGAACTTTTGCTCTGGGTGTGCTACATTGCACTAGACCTGAAAGGCACAATGTGCAGGCTTCTTTCCAAAGGCCGAGTGGGCCCCACAGCATCTTGCTTCCAGCTCTTTGGGAAGCTAAGAAACAACTCGCTCTGCACAGTGCTATTACAGCCTACCGGGAACATCTCTTCCAAAGACCTGTGAAATGCAGTTTCTCCGCAGGCCTGAACTGGCTGAAGTAGAACTTCTGCTCTGGGTGTGCTACATTGCCCCAGAGCTGAAGGCACAACGTGCAGGCTTCTGTCCAAAGGGAGAGTTGGGCAGCACAGCATCTTGCTTCCAGCTCTTTGGGAAGCTAAGAAACAACTCGCTCTGCACAGTGCTCTTACAGCCTACCGGGAACATCTCTTCCAGAGGAATGTGAAACGCAGATTCTTTGCAGGCCTGATCTTGCTGAAGTAGAACTTCTGCTCTGGGTGTGCTACATTGCCCCAGCGCTGAAAGGCACAACATGCAGGCTTCTTTCCAAAGGGAGAGTTGGGCAGCACAGCATCTTTCTTCCAGCTCTTTGGGAAGCTAAGAAACAAGTCGCTCTGCACAATGCTCTTACAGCCTACCGGGAACATCTCTTCCAAAGCAATGTGAAACGCAGTTCCTTTGCAGGCCTGATGTGGCTGAAGTAGAACTTCTGCTCTGTTTGTGCTACATTGCCCTAGAGCTGAAAGACACAACGTGCAGGCTTCTTTCCCAAGGGCGAGTTGGCCCCACAGCATCTTGCTTCCAGCTCTTCGGCAAGCTAAGAAACAACTCGCTCTGAACAGTGCTCTTACAGCCTACCGGGAACATCTCTTCCAAAGGCCTGTGAAAGGCAGTTTCTTTCCAGGCCTGATCTGGCTGAAGTAGAACTTCTCCTCTGGGTGTGCTACATTGCCCTAGAGCTGAAAGGCACAACGTGCAGGCTTCTTTCCCAAGGGCGAGTTGGGCCCCACAGCATTTAGCTTCCAGCTCTTTGGGAAGCTAAGAAACAACTCGCTCTGCACAGTGCTGTTACAGCCCACCGGGAACATCTCTTCCAAAGGCCTGTGAAACGCAGTTTCTTCGCAGGCCTGATCTGGCTGAAGTAGAACTTCTGCTCTGGGTGTGCTACATTGCCCTAGAGCTGAAAGGCACAACGTGCAGGATTCTTTCCAAAGGGCGAGTTGGGCCCCACAGCATCTTGCTTGCAGCTCTTTGGGAAGCTAAGAAACAACTCGCTCTGCACAGTGCTCTTACAGCCTACCGGGAACATCTCTTCGAAAGGCCTGTGAAACGCAGTTTCTTTGCAGGCCTGATCTGGCTGAAGTAGAACTTCTGCTCTGGGTGTGGTACATTGCCCTAGAGCTGAAAGGCACAACGTGCAGGCTTCTGTCCAAAGGGCGATTTGGGCCCACAGCATCTTGCTTCCAGCTCTTTGGGAAGCTAAGAAACAACTCGCTCTGCACAGTGCTTTTACAGCCTACTGGGAACATCTCTTCCAAAGGCCTGTGAAACGCAGTTTCTTTGCAGGGCTGATCTGGCTGAAGTAGAACTTCTGCTTTGGGTGTGCTACATTGTCCTAGAGCTGAAAGGCACAACGTGCAGGCTTCTTTCCAAAGGGCGAGTTGGGTCCCACAGCATCTTGCTTCCAGCTCTTTGGGAAGCTAAGAGACAACTCGCTCTGCACAGTGCTCTTACAGCCTACCGGGAACATCTCTTCCAAAGGCCTGTGAAACGCAGTTTCTTTGCAGGCCTGATATGGCTGAAGTACAACTTCTGCTCTAGGTGTGCTACAGTGCCAAAGAGCTGAAAGGCACAACGTGCAGGCCTCTTAAAAAATGGCGAGTTGGGCCCCACAGCATCTTGCTTCCAGCTCTTTGGGAACCTAAGAAACAACTCGCTCTGCACAGTGCTCTTACAGCCTACCGGGAACATTTCTTACAAAGGCCTGTGAAATGCAGTTTCTTTGCAGGCCTGATCTGGCTGAAGTACAATTTCTGCTCTGGGTGTACTACAGTGCCCTAGAGCTGAAAGGCACAACGTGCAGGCTTCTTTCCAAAGGGCGAGTTGGGCCCCACAGCATCTTGCTTCCAGCTGTTTGGGAAGCTAAGAAACAACTCCCTCTGAACAGTGCTCTTACAGCCTACCGGGAGCATCTCTTCCAATGGCCTGTGAAACGCAGTTTCTTTGCAGGCCTGATCTGGCTGAAGTAGAACTTCTGCTCTGGGTGTGCTACTTTGACCTAGAGCTGAAAGGCACAACGTGCAGGCTTCTTTCCAAAGGGCGAGATGGCCCCCACAGCATCTTGCTTCCACCTATTTGGAAAGCTCAGAGACAGCTCGCTCTGCACAGTGCTCTTACAGCCTACCGGGAATATCTCTTACAAAGGCCTGTGACACGCAGTTTCTTTGCAGGCCTGATCTGGCTGAAGTACAACTTCTGCTCTGGGTGTGCTACATTGCCCTAGAGCTGAAAGACACAACGTGCAGGCTTCTTTCCAAAGGACGAGTTGCGCCCCACAGCATCTTGGTTCCAGCTCTTTGGGAAGCTAAGAAACAACTCGCTCTGCACAGTGCTCTTACAGCCTACCGGGAACATCTCTTCCAAAGGCCTGTGAAACGCAGTTTCTTTGCAGGCCTCATCAGGCTGAAGTACAACTTCTGCACTGGGTGTGCTACATTGCCCTAGAGCTGAAAGGCGCAATGTGCAGGCTTCTTTCCAAAGTGCGAGTTGGGCCCCACAGCATCTTCTTCCAGCTCTTTGGGAAGCTAAGAAACAACTCGCTCTGCACAGTGCTCTTACAGCCTACCGGGAACATCTCTTCCAAAGAGCTGTGAAACGCAGTTTCTTTGCAGGCCTGATCTGGCTGAAGTACAACTTCTGCTCTGGGTGTGCTGCATTGCCCTAGAGCTGAAAGCCACAACGTGCAGGCTTCTTTCCAAAGGGTGATTTGGGTCCCACAGCATCTTGCTTCCAGCTCTTTGGGAAGCTAAGAAACAACTCGCTCTGCACAGTGCTCTCACTGCCTACAGGGAACATCTCTTCCAAAGGCCTGTTAAACGCAGTTTCTTTGCAGGCCTGATCTGTCTGAAATGGAACTTCTGCTCTGGGTGTGCTACATTGCCCTAGAGCTGAAGGGTACAACGTGCAGGCTTCTTTCCAAAGGGCGAGTTGGGCCCCACAGCATCTTGACTCCAGCTCTTTGGGAGGCTAAGAAACAACTCCCTCTGCACAGTGCTCTTACAGCCTACCGGGAACATATCTTACAAAGGCCTGTGAAATGCAGTTTCTTTGCATGCCTGATCTGGCTGAAGTAGGACTTCTGCTCTGGGTGTGCTACATTGCCCTAGAGCTGAAAGGCACAACGTGCTGTCTCCTTTCCAAAGGGCGAGTTGGGCCCCACAGCATTTTGCTTCCAGCTCTATGGGAATCTAAGATACAACTCGCTCTGCACAGTTCTCTTACAGCCTACTGGGAACATCTCTTCCAAAGGCCTGTGAAAAGCAGTTTCTTTGGAGGCCTGATCTGGCTGAAGTAGAACTTCTGCTCTCGGTGTGCTACATTGCCCTAGAGCTGAAAGGCACAACGTGCAGTCTTCTTAACAAAGGGCGAGTTGGGCCCCACAGCATCTTGCTTCCAGCTCTTTGGCAAGCTAGGAAACAACTCGCTCTGCAAAGTGCTCTTACAGCCTACCGGGAACATCTCTTCCAAAGGCCTGTGAAACGCAGTTTCTTTGCAGGCCTGATCTGGCTGAAGTACAACTTCTGCTCTGGGTGTGCTACATTGCCCTAGATCTGAAAGGCACAACGTGCAGGCTTCTTTCCAAAGGGCGCGTTGGGCCTCACAGCATCTTGCTTCCAGCTCTTTGGGAAGCTAAGAAACAGCTCGCTCTGCACAGTGCTCTTACAGCCTACCGGGAACATCTCTTACAAAGGCCTGTGAAACGCAGTTTCTTTGCAGGCCTGATCTTGCTGAAGTAGAACTTTTGCTCTGGGTGTGCTACATTGCACTAGACCTGAAAGGCACAATGTGCAGGCTTCTTAACAAAGGGCGATTTGGGACCCACAGCATCTTGCTTCCAGCTCTTTGGGAAGCTAAGAAACAACTCGCTCTGCACAGTGCTCTTACAGCCTACCGGGAACATCTCTTCCAAAGGCCTGTGAAACGCAGTTTCTTTGCAGGCCTGATCTGGCTGAAGTAGAATTTCTGCTGTGGGTGTGCTACATTGCCCTAGAGCTGAAAGTCACAACGTGCAGGCTTCCTTCCAAAGGGCGAGTTGGGCCCCACAGCATCTTGCTTCCAGCTCTTTGGGAAGCTAAGAAACAACTCGCTCTGCACAGTGCTCTTACAGCCTACCGGGAACATCTCTTCCAAAGCCCTGTGAAACGCAGTTTCTTTGCAGGCCTGTTCTGTCTGAAGTAGAACTTCTGCTCTGGGTGTGCTACATTGCCCTAGAGCTGAAAGGCACAACGTGCAGGCTTCTTTCCCAAGGGCGAGTTGGGCCCCACAGCATCTTGCTTCCAGCTCTTTGGGAAGCTAAGAAACAACACGCTCTGCACAGTGCTCTTACAGCCTACCGGGAACATCTCTTCCAGAGGCCTGTGAAACACAGTTTCTTTGCAGGCCTGATCTGGCTGAAGTAGAACTTCTGCTTTGTTTGTGCTACATTGCCCTAGAGCTGAAAGACACAACGTGCAGGCTTCTTTCCCAAGGGCGAGTTGGCCCCACAGCATCATGCTTCCAGCTCTTTGGGAAGCTAAGAAACAACTCGCTCAGCACAGTGCTCTTACAGCCTTCCGGGAACATCTCTTACAAAGGCCTGTGAAACGCAGTTTCTTTGAAAGCCTGATCTGGCTGAAGTACAACTTCTGCTCTGGGTGTGCTACATTGCCCTAGAGCTGAAAGGCACAACGTGCAGGCTTCTTTCCAAAGGGCGAGTTGGGTCCCACAGGATCTTGCTTCCAGCTCTTTGGGAAGCTAAGAAACAACTCGCTCTGCACAGTGCTCTTACAGCCTACCGGGAACATCTCTTCCAAAGGCTTGTGAAACGCAGTTTCTTTGCAGGCCTGATGTGGCTGAAATAGAACTTTTGCTCTGGGTGTGCTACTTTTCACCTGAGCGGAAAGGCACAACGTGCAGGCTTCTGTCCAAAGGGCGAGTTGGGCGCAAAGCATCTTGCTTCCAGCTCTTTGGGAAGCTAAGAAACAACTCGCTCTGCACAGTGCTCTTACAGCCTACCAGGAACATCTCTTCCAAAGGCCTGTGAAACGCAGTTTCTTTGCAGGGCTGATCTGGCTGAAGTAGAACTTCTGCTCTGGATGTGCTACATTGCCCTAGAGCTGAAAGGCACAACGTGCAGGCTTCTTTCCCAAGGGCGTGTTGGGCCCCAGAGCATCTTGCTTGCAGCTCTTTGGGAAGCTAAGGAACAACTCGCTCTGCACAGTGCTCTTACAGCCTACCGGGAACATCTCTTCCAAAGGCCTGTGAAACGCAGTTTCTTTGCAGGCTTGATCTGGCTGAAGTAGAACTTCTGCTCTGGGTGTGCTACATTGCCCTAGAGCTGAAAGGCACAACGTGCAGGCTTCTGTCCAAAGGGCGAGTTGGGCCCCACAGCATCTTGCTTCCAGCTCTTTGGGAAGCTAAGAAACTACTCGCTCTGCACAGTGCTCTTACTGCCTACCGGGAACATCTCTTCCAAAGGCCTGTGAAACGCAGTTTCTTTGCAGGCCTGATCTGGCTGAAGTAGAACTTCTGCTCTGGTTGTGCTACATTGCCCTGGAGCTGAAAGGCACAACGTGCAGGCTTCTTTCCCAAGGGCGAGTTGGGCCCCACAGCATCATGCTTCCGTCTCTTTGGGAAGCTAAGAAACAACTCGCTCTGCACAGTGCTCTTACAGCCTACCGTAACATCTCTTACAATGGCCTGTGAAACGCAGTTTCTTTGCAGGGCTGATCTGGCTGAAGTAGAACTTCTGCTCTGGATGTGCTACATTGCCCTAGAGCTGAACGGCACAACGTGCAGGCTTCTTTCCCAAGGGCGTGTTGGGCCCCAGAGCATCTTGCTTGCAGCTCTTTGGGAAGCTAAGAAACAACTCGCTCTGCACAGTGCTCTTACACCCTACCGGGAACATCTCTTCCAAAGGCATGTGAAACGCAGTTTCTTTGCGGTCCTGAACTGGCTGAAGTAGTACTTCTGCTCTGGGTGTGCTACATTGCCCTAGAGCTGGAAGGCACATCGTGCTGGCTTCTTTCCAAAGGGCGAGTTGGGCCCCACAGCATCTTGCTTCCAGCTCTTTGGGAACCTAAGAAACAACTCGCTCTGCACAGTGCGCTTACAGCCTACCGGGAACATCTCTTCCAAAGGCCTGTGAAACGCAGTTTCTTTGCAGGCCTGATCTGGCTGAAGTACAACTTCTGCTCTGGGTGTGCTACATTGCCCTAGAGCTGAAAGGCACAACGTGCTGTCTCCTTTCCAAAGGGCGAGTTGGGCCCCACAGCATTTTGCTTCCAGCTCTATGGGAATCTAAGATACAACTCGCTCTGCACAGTTCTCTTACAGCCTACTGGGAACATCTCTTCCAAAGGCCTGTGAAAAGCAGTTTCTTTGGAGGCCTGATCTGGCTGAAGTAGAACTTCTGCTCTCGGTGTGCTACATTGCCCTAGAGCTGAAAGGCACAACGTGCAGTCTTCTTAACAAAGGGCGAGTTGGGCCCCACAGCATCTTGCTTCCAGCTCTTTGGCAAGCTAGGAAACAACTCGCTCTGCACAGTGCTCTTACAGCCTACCGGGAACATCTCTTCCAAAGGCCTGTGAAACGCAGTTTCTTTGCAGGCCTGATCTGGCTGAAGTACAACTTCTGCTCTGGGTGTGCTACATTGCCCTAGATCTGAAAGGCACAACGTGCAGGCTTCTTTCCAAAGGGCGCGTTGGGCCTCACAGCATCTTGCTTCCAGCTCTTTGGGAAGCTAAGAAACAACTCGCTCTGCACAGTGCTCTTACAGCCTACCGGGAACATCTCTTACAAAGGCCTGTGAAACGCAGTTTCTTTGCAGGCCTGATCTTGCTGAAGTAGAACTTTTGCTCTGGGTGTGCTACATTGCACTAGACCTGAAAGGCACAATATGCAGGCTTCTTTCCAAAGGCCGAGTTGGGCCCCACAGCATCTTGCTTCCAGCTCTTTGGGAAGCTAAGAAACAACTCGCTCTGCACAGTGCTATTACAGCCTACCGGGAACATCTCTTCCAAAGACCTGTGAAACGCAGTTTCTCCGCAGGCCTGAACTGGCTGAAGTAGAACTTCTGCTCTGGGTGTGCTACATTACCCCAGAGCTGAAAGGCACAACGTGCAGGCTTCTGTCCAAAGGGAGAGTTGGGCAGCACAGCATCTTGCTTCCAGCTGTTTGGGAAGCTAAGAAACAAGTCGCTCTGCACAGTGCTCTTACAGCCTACCGGGAACATCTCTTCCAGAGGAATGAGAAACGCAGATTCTTTCCAGGCCTGATCTGGCTGAAGTAGAACTTCTGCTCTGGGTGTGCTACATTGCCCCAGAGCTGAAAGGCACAACATGCAGGCTTCTTTCCAAAGGGAGAGTTGGGGAGCACAGCATCTTTCTTCCAGCTCTTTGGGAAGCTAAGAAACAAGTCGCTCTGCACAATGCTCTTACAGCCTACCGGGAACATCTCTTCCAAAGGAATGTGAAATGCAGTTCCTTTGCAGGCCTGATCTGGCTGAAGTACAACTTCTGCTCTGGGTGTGCTACATTGCCCTAGAGCTGAAAGGCACAACGTGCAGGCTTCCTTCCAAAGGGCGAGTTTTGCCCCACAGCATCTTGCTTCCAGCTCTTTGGGAAGCAAAGAAACAATTAGCTCTGCACAGTGCTCTTACAGCCTACCGGGAACATCTCTTCCAAAGGCCTGTGAAATGCAGTTTCTTTGCAGGCCTGATCTGGCTGAAGTACAACTTCTGCTCAGGGTGTGCTACATTCACCTACAGCTGAAAGGCACAAGGTGCAGGCTTCTTTCCCAAGGGCGACTTAGGCCCCACAGCATCTTGCTTCCAGCTCTTTGGGAAGCTAAGAAACAACTCGCTCTGCACAGTGCTCTTACAGCCTATCGTAAACATCTCTTCCAAAGGCCTGTGAAACGCAGTTTCTTTGCAGGCCTGATCTGGCTGAAGTAGAACTTCTGCTCTGTTTGTGCTACATTGCCCTAGAGCTGAAAGACACAACGTGCAGGCTTCTTTCCAAAGGGCGAGTTGGGCCCCACAGCATCTTGATTCCAGCTCTTTGGGAAGCTAAGAAACAACTAGCTCTGCACAGTGCTTTTACAGCCTACCAGGAACATCTCTTCCAAAGGCCTGTGAAACGCAGTTTCTTTTCAGTCCTGAAATGGCTGAAGTAGTACTTCTGCTCTGGGTGTGCTACATTGCCCTAGAGCTGGAAGGCACATCGTGCTGGCTTCTTTCCAAAGGGCGAGTTGGGCCCCAAAGCATCTTGCTTCCAGCTCTTTGGGAAGCTAAGAAACAACTCGCTCTGCACAGTGCTCTTACAGCCTACCGGGAACATCTCTTCCAAAGGCCTGTGAAACGCAGTTTCTTTGCTGGCCTGATCTGGCTGAAGTAGAACTTCTGCTCTGGGTGTGCTACATTGCCCTAGAGCTGAAAGGCACAACGTGCAGGCTTCTTTCCCAAGGGCGAGTTGGGCCCCACAGCATCTTGCTTCCAGCTCTTTGGGAAGCTAAGAAACAACTCGCTCTGCACAGTGCTCTTACAGCCTACCGGGAACATCTCTTCCAGAGGCCTGTGAAACGCAGTTTCTTTGCAGGCCTGATCTGGCTGAAGTAGAACTTCTGCTTTGTTTGTGCTACATTGCCCTAGAGCTGAAAGACACAACGTGCAGGCTTCTTTCCCAAGGGCGAGTTGGCCCCACAGCATCATGCTTCCAGCTCTTTGGGAAGCTAAGAAACAACTCGCTCAGCACAGTGCTCTTACAGCCTTCCGGGAACATCTCTTACAAAGGCCTGTGAAACGCAGTTTCTTTGAAAGCCTGATCTGGCTGAAGTACAACTTCTGCTCTGGGTGTGCTACATTGCCCTAGAGCTGAAAGGCACAACGTGCAGGCTTCTTTCCAAAGGGCGAGTTGGGTCCCACAGCATCTTGCTTCCAGCTCTTTGGGAAGCTAAGAAACAACTCGCTCTGCACAGTGCTCTTACAGCCTACCGGGAACATCTCTTCCAAAGGCTTGTGAAACGCAGTTTCTTTGCAGGCCTGATGTGGCTGAAATAGAACTTTTGCTCTGGGTGTGCTACTTTTCACCTGAGCGGAAAGGCACAACGTGCAGGCTTCTGTCCAAAGGGCGAGTTGGGCGCAAAGCATCTTGCTTCCAGCTCTTTGGGAAGCTAAGAAACAACTCGCTCTGCACAGTGCTCTTACAGCCTACCAGGAACATCTCTTCCAAAGGCCTGTGAAACGCAGTTTCTTTGCAGGGCTGATCTGGCTGAAGTAGAACTTCTGCTCTGCATGTGCTACATTGCCCTAGAGCTGAAAGGCACAACGTGCAGGCTTCTTTCCCAAGGTCGTGTTGGGCCCCAGAGCATCTTGCTTGCAGCTCTTTGGGAAGCTAAGAAACAACTCGCTCTGCACAGTGCTCTTACACCCTACCGGGAACATCTCTTCCAAAGGCCTGTGAAACGCAGTTTCTTTGCAGTCCTGAACTGGCTGAAGTAGTACTTCTGCTCTGGGTGTGCTACATTGCCCTAGAGCTGGAAGGCACATCGTGCTGGCTTCTTTCCAAAGGGCGAGTTGGGCCCCACAGCATCTTGCTTCCAGCTCTTTGGGAAGCTAAGAAACAACTAGCTCTGCACAGTGCTTTTACAGCCTACCGGGAACATCTCTTCCAAAGGCCTGTGAAACGCAGTTTCTTTGCAGGCCTGATCTTGCTGAAGTAGAACTTCTGCTCTGGGTGTGCTACATTGCCCTAAAGCTGAAAGGCACAACGTGCAGGCTTCTGTACAAAGGGCGAGTTGGGCTCAAAGCATCTTGCTTCCAGCTCTTTGGGAAGCTAAGAAACAACTCGCTCTGCACAGTGCTCTTACAGCCTACCAGGAGCATCTCTTCCAAAGGCCTGTGAAACGCAGTTTCTTTGCAGGCCTGATCTGGCTGAAGTACAACTTCTGCTCTGGGTGTGCTACATTGCCCTAGAGCTGAAAGGCACAACGTGCAGGCTTCTTTCCAAAGGGCGAGTTGGGCCCGACAGCATCTTGCTTCCAGCTCTTTGGGAAGCTAAGAAACTACTCGCTCTGCACAGTGCTCTTACAGCCTACCGGGAACATCTCTTCCAAAGGCCTGTGAAACGCAGTTTCTTTGCAGGCCTGATCTGGCTGAAGTAGAACTTCTGCTCTGGGTGTGCTACATTGCCCTAGAGCTGAAAGGCACAACGTGCAGGCATCTTTCCAAAGGGCGAGTTGGGCCCCACAGCATCTTGCTTCCAGCTCTTTGGGAAGCTAAGAAACTACTCGCTCTGCACAGTTCTCTTACAGCCTACCGGGAAAATCTCTTCCAAAGGCCTGTGAAACGCAGTTTCTTTGCAGGCCTGATCTGGCTGAAGTAGAACTTCTGCTCTGTTTGTGCTACATTGCCCTAGAGCTGAAAGACACAACGTGCAGGCTTCTTTCCCAAGGGCGAGTTGGGCCCCACAGCATCTTGCTTCCAGCTCTTTGGGAAGCTAAGAAACAACTCGCTCTGCACAGTGCTCTTACAGCCTACCGGGAACATCTCTTCCAAAGGCCTGTGAAACGCAGTTTCTTTGCAGGCCTGATCTTGCTGAAGTAGAACTTCTGCTCTGGGTGTGCTACATTGCCC
Source organism: Equus caballus (assembly GCF_041296265.1). Classification (NCBI taxonomy): domain Eukaryota; kingdom Metazoa; phylum Chordata; class Mammalia; order Perissodactyla; family Equidae; genus Equus; species Equus caballus. The sequence goes on from NC_091687.1 coordinate 28,284,455, forward strand.
TAAAGCTGAAAGGCACAACGTGCAGGCTTCTGTCCAAAGGGCGAGTTGGGCTCAAAGCATCTTGCTTCCAGCTCTTTGGGAAGCTAAGAAACAACTCGCTCTGCACAGTGCTCTTAAAGCCTACCGGGAGCATCTCTTCCAAAGGCCTGTGAAACACAGTTTCTTTGCAGGCCTGATCTGGCTGAAGTACAACTTCTGCTGTGGGTATGCTACATTGCTCTAGAGCTGAAAGCCACAAGGTGCAGGCTTCTTTCCAAAGGGCGAGTTGGGCGCAAAGCATCTTGCTTCCAGCTCTTTGAGAAGCTAAGAAACAACTCGCTCTGCACAGTGCTCTTACAGCCTACCGGGAGCATCTCTTCCAAAGGCCTGTGAGACGCAGTTTCTTCGAAGGCCTGATCTGGCTGAATACAACTTCTGCTGTGGGTTTGCTACATTGCCCTAGAGCTGAAAGGCACAATGTGCAGGCTTCTTTCCAAAGGGCGAGTTGGGTCCCACAGCATCTTGCTTCCAGCTCTCTGGGAAGCTAAGAAACAACTCGCTCTGCACAGTGCTCTTACAGCCTACCGGGAACATCTCTTCCAAAGACCTGTGAAACGCAGTTTCTCCGCAGGCCTGAACTGGCTGAAGTAGAACTTCTGCTCGGGGTGTGCTACATTGCCCCAGAGCTGAAAGGCACAACGTGCAGGCTTCAGTCCAAAGGGAGAGTTGGGCAGCACAGCATCTTGCTTCCAGCTCTTTGGGAAGCTAAGAAACTAGTCGCTCTGCACAGTGCTCTCACAGCCTACCGGGAACATCTCTTCCAGAGGAATGTGAAACACAGATTCTTTCCAGGCCTGATCTGGCTGAAGTAGAACTTCTGCTCTGGGTGTGCTACATTGCCCCAGAGCTGAAAGGCACAACGTGCAGGCCTCTTAAAAAATGGCGAGTTGTGCCCCACAGCATCTTGCTTCCAGCTCTTTGGGAAGCTAAGAAACTAGTCGCTCTGCACAGTGCTCTTACAGCCTACCGGGAACATCTCTTCCAAAGGAATGTGAAACGCAGTTCCTTTGCAGGCCTGATCTGGCTGAAGTACAACTTCTGCTCTGGGTGTGCTACATTGCCCTAGAGCTGAAAGGCACAACGTGCAGGCTTCTTTCCAAAGGGCGAGTTTTGCCCCACAGCATCTTGCTTCCAGCTCTTTGGGAAGCAAAGAAACAATTCGCTCTGCACAGTGCTCTTACAGCCTACCGGGAACATCTCTTCCAATGGCCTGTGAAACGCAGTTTCTTTGCAGGCCTGATCTGGCTGAAGTAGAACTTCTGCTCTGGGTGTGCTACTTTGACCTAGAGCTGAGAGGCAGAACGTGCAGGCTTCTTTCCAAAGGGCGAGATGGCCCCCACAGCATCTTGCTTCCACCTATTTGGAAAGCTCAGAAACAGCTCGCTCTGCACAGTGCTCTTACAGCCTACCGGGAATATCTCTTACAAAAGCCTGCGACACGCAGTTTCTTTGCAGGCCTGATCTGGCTGAAGTACAACTTCTGCTCTGGGTGTGCTACATTGCCCTAGAGCTGAAAGACACAACGTGCAGGCTTCTTTCCAAAGTGCGAGTTGGGCCCCACAGCATCTTCTTCCAGCTGTTTGGGAAGCTAAGAAACAACTCGCTCTGCACAGTGCTCTTACAGCCTACCGGGAACATCTCTTCCAAAGAGCTGTGAAACGCAGTTTCTTTGCAGGCCTGATGTGGCTGAATTACAACTTCTGCTCTGGGTGTGCTACATTGCCCTAGAGCTGAAAGGCACAACGTGCAGGCTTCTTTACAAAGGGTGATTTGGGTCCCACAGCATCTTGCTTCCAGCTCTTTGGGAAGCTAAGAAACAATTCGCTCTGCACAGTGCTCTTACAGCCTACCGGGAACATCTCTTCCAAAGGCCTGTGAAATGCAGTTTCTTTGCAGGCTTGATTTGGCTGAAGTACAACTTCTGCTCTAGGTGTGCTACACTGCCCTAGAGCTGAAAGGCACAACGTGCAGGCCTCCTAAAAAATGGCGAGTTGTGCCCCACAGCATCTTGCTTCCAGCTCTTTGGGAAGCTAAGAAACAACTCGCTCTGCACAGTGCTCTTACAGCCTACCGGGAACATCTCTTACAAAGGCCTGTGAAACGCAGTTTCTTTGCAGGCCTGATCTTGCTGAAGTAGAACTTTTGCTCTGGGTGTGCTACATTGCACTAGACCTGAAAGGCACAATGTTCAGGCTTCTTTCCAAAGGCCGAGTTGGGCCCCACAGCATCTTGCTTCCAGCTCTTTGGGAAGCTAAGAAACAACTCGCTCTGCACAGTGCTATTACAGCCTACCGGGAACATCTCTTCCAAAGACCTGTGAAACGCAGTTTCTCCGCAGGCCTGAACTGGCTGAAGTAGAACTTCTGCTCTGGGTGTGCTACATTGCCCCAGAGCTGAAAGGCACAACGTGCAGGCTTCAGTCCAAAGGGAGAGTTGGGCAGCACAGCATCTTGCTTCCAGCTCTTTGGGAAGCTAAGAAACTAGTCGCTCTGCACAGTGCTCTTACAGCCTACCGGGAACATCTCTTCCAGAGGAATGTGAAACACAAATTCTTTCCAGGCCTGATCTTGCTGAAGTAGAACTTCTGCTCTGGGTGTGCTACATTGCCCCAGAGCTGAAAGGCACAACGTGCAGGCCTCTTAAAAAATGGCGTGTTGTGCCCCACAGCATCTTGCTTCCAGCTCTTTGGGAAGCTAAGAAACAAGTCGCTCTGCACAGTGCTCTTACAGCCTACCGGGAACATCTCTTCCAGAGGAATGTGAAACGCAGATTCTTTCCAGGCCTCATCTGGCTGAAGTAGAACTTCTGCTCTGGGTGTGCTACATTGCCCTAGAGCTGAAAGGCACAACATGCAGGCTTCTGTCCAAAGGAAGAGTTGGGCAGCACAGCATCTTTCTTCCAGCTCTTTGGGAAGCTAAGAAACAAGTCGCTCTGCACAGTGCTCTTACAGCCTACCGGGAACATCTCTTCCAAAGGAATGTGAAACGCAGTTCCTTTGCAGGCCTGATCTGGCTGAAGTACAACTTCTGCTCTGGGTGTGCTACATTGCCCTAGAGCTGAAAGGCACAACGTGCAGGCTTCTTTCCAAAGGGCGAGTTTTGCCCCACAGCATCTTGCTTCCAGCTCTTTGGGAAGCAAAGAAACAATTCGCTCTGCACAGTGCTCTTACAGCCTACTGGGAACATCTCTTCCAAAGGCCTGTGAAATGCAGTTTCTTTGCAGGCTTGATTTGGCTGAAGTAGAACTTCTGCTCTAGGTGTGCTACAGTGCCCTAGAGCTGAAAGGCACAACGTGCAGGCCTCCTAAAAAATGGCGAGTTGTGCCCCACAGCATCTTGCTTCCAGCTCTTTGGGAAGCTAAGAAACAACTCGCTCTGCACAGTGCTCTTACAGCCTACCGGGAACATCTCTTACAAAGGCCTGTGAAACGCAGTTTCTTTCCAGGCCTGATCTTGCTGAAGTAGAACTTTTGCTCTGGGTGTGCTACATTGCACTAGACCTGAAAGGCACAATGTGCAGGCTTCTTTCCAAAGGCCGAGTTGGGCCCCACAGCATCTTGCTTCCAGCTCTTTGGGAAGCTAAGAAACAACTCGCTCTGCACAGTGCTATTACAGCCTACCGGGAATATCTCTTCCAAAGACCTGTGAAACGCAGTTTCTCCGCAGGCCTGAACTGGCTGAAGTAGAACTTCTGCTCTGGGTGTGCTACATTGCCCCAGAGCTGAAAGGCACAACGTGCAGGCTTCTGTCCAAAGGGAGAGTTGGGCAGCACAGCATCTTGCTTCCAGCTGTTTGGGAAGCTAAGAAACAAGTCGCTCTGCACAGTGCTCTTACAGCCTACCGGGAACATCTCTTCCAGAGGAATGTGAAACGCAGATTCTTTCCAGGCCTGATCTGGCTGAAGTAGAACTTCTGCTCTGGGTGTGCTACATTGCCCCAGAGCTGAAAGGCACAACATGCAGGCTTCTTTCCAAAGGGAGAGTTGGGCAGCACAGCATCTTTCTTCCAGCTCTTTGGGAAGCTAAGAAACAAGTCGCTCTGCACAATGCTCTTACAGCCTACCGGGAACATCTCTTCCAAAGGAATGTGAAATGCAGTTCCTTTGCAGGCCTGATCTGGCTGAAGTACAACTTCTGCTCTGGGTGTGCTACATTGCCCTAGAGCTGAAAGGCACAACGTGCAGGCTTCTTTCCAAAGGGCGAGTTTTGCCCCACAGCATCTTGCTTCCAGCTGTTTGGGAAGCAAAGAAACAATTCCCTCTGCACAGTGCTCTTACAGCCTACCGGGAACATCTCTTCCAAAGGCCTGTGAAATGCAGTTTCTTTGCAGGCCTGATCTGGCTGAAGTACAACTTCTGCTCTGGGTGTGCTACATTCCCCTACAGCTGAAAGGCACAAGGTGCAGGCTTCTTTCCCAAGGGCGACTTGGGCCCCACAGCATCTTGCTTCCAGCTCTTTGGGAAGCTAAGAAACAACTCGCTCTGCACAGTGCTCTTACAGCCTATCGTAAACATCTCTTCCAAAGGCCTGTGAAACGCAGTTTCTTTGCAGGCCTGATCTGGCTGAAGTAGAACTTCTGCTCTGTTTGTGCTACATTGCCCTAGAGCTGAAAGACACAACGTGCAGGCTTCTTTCCAAAGGGCGAGTTGGGCCCCACAGCATCTTGCTTCCAGCTCTTTGGGAAGCTAAGAAACAACTAGCTCTGCACAGTGCTTTTACAGCCTACCAGGAACATCTCTTCCAAAGGCCTGTGAAACGCAGTTTCTTTTCAGTCCTGAAATGGCTGAAGTAGTACTTCTGCTCTGGGTGTGCTACATTGCCCTAGAGCTGGAAGGCACATCGTGCTGGCTTCTTTCCAAAGGGCGAGTTGGGCCCCAAAGCATCTTGCTTCCAGCTCTTTGGGAAGCTAAGAAACAACTCGCTGTGCACAGTGCTCTTACAGCCTACCGGGAACATCTCTTCCAAAGGCCTGTGAGACGCAGTTTCTTCGCAGGCCTGATCTGGCTGAAGTACAACTTCTGCTCTGGGTGTGCTACATTGCCCTAGAGCTGAAAGGCACAATGTCCAGGCTTCTTCACAAAGGGCGAGTTGGGCCCCACAGCATCTTGCTTCCAGCTCTTTGGGAAGCTAAGAAACAACTCGCTGTGCACAGTGCTCTTACAGCCTACCGGGAACATCTCTTCCAAAGGCCTGTGAAACGCAGTTTCTCTGCAGGCCTGATCTGGCTGAAGTAGAATTTCTGCTCTGGGTGTGATACATTGCCCTAGAGCTGAAAGGCACAATGTGCAGGCTTCTTTCCAAAGGGCGATTTGGGACCCACAGCATCTTGCTTCCAGCTCTTTGGGAAGCTAAGAAACAACTCGCTCTGCACAGTGCTCTTACAGCCTACCGGGAACATCTCTTCCAAAGGCCTGTGAAACGCACTTTCTTTGCAGGCCTGATCTGGCTGAAGTAGAATTTCTGCTCTGGGTGTGCTACATTGCCCTAGAGCTGAAAGTCACAACGTGCAGGCTTCCTTCCACAGGGCGAGTTGGGCCCCACAGCATCTTGCTTCCAGCTCTTTGGGAAGCTAAGAAACAACTCGCTCTGCACAGTGCTCTTACAGCCTACCGGGAACATCTCTTCCAAAGCCCTGTGAAACGCAGTTTCTTTGCAGGCCTGTTCTGTCTGAAGTAGAACTTCTGCTCTGGGTGTGCTACATTGCCCTAGAGCTGAAAGGCACAACGTGCAGGCTTCTTTCCCAAGGGCGAGTTGGGCCCCACAGCATCTTGCTTCCAGCTCTTTGGGAAGCTAAGAAACAACTCGCTCTGCACAGTGCTCTTACAGCCTACCGGGAACATCTCTTCCAGAGGCCTGTGAAACGCAGTTTCTTTGCAGGCCTGATCTGGCTGAAGTAGAACTTCTGCTTTGTTTGTGCTACATTGCCCTAGAGCTGAAAGACACAACGTGCAGGCTTCTGTCCAAAGGGCGAGTTGGCCCCACAGCATCATGCTTCCAGCTCTTTGGGAAGCTAAGAAACAACTCGCTCAGCACAGTGCTCTTACAGCCTTCCGGGAACATCTCTTACAAAGGCCTGTGAAACGCAGTTTCTTTGAAAGCCTGATCTGGCTGAAGTACAACTTCTGCTCTGGGTGTGCTACATTGCCCTAGAGCTGAAAGGCACAACGTGCAGGCTTCTTTCCAAAGGGCGAGTTGGGTCCCACAGCATCATGCTTCCAGCTCTTTGGGAAGCTAAGAAACAACTCGCTCTGCACAGTGTTCTTACAGCCTACCGGGAACATCTCTTCCAAAGGCTTGTGAAACGCAGTTTCTTTGCAGGCCTGATGTGGCTGAAATAGAACTTTTGCTCTGGGTGTGCTACTTTTCACCTGAGCGGAAAGGCACAACGTGCAGGCTTCTGTCCAAAGGGCGAGTTGGGCGCAAAGCATCTTGCTTCCAGCTCTTTGGGAAGCTAAGAAACAACTCGCTCTGCACAGTGCTCTTACAGCCTACCAGGAACATCTCTTCCAAAGGCCTGTGAAACGCAGTTTCTTTGCAGGGCTGATCTGGCTGAAGTAGAACTTCTGCTCTGCATGTGCTACATTGCCCTAGAGCTGAAAGGCACAACGTGCAGGCTTCTTTCCCAAGGGCGTGTTGGGCCCCAGAGCATCTTGCTTGCAGCTCTTTGGGAAGCTAAGAAACAACTCGCTCTGCACAGTGCTCTTACACCCTACCGGGAACATCTCTTCCAAAGGCCTGTGAAACGCATTTTCTTTGCAGTCCTGAACTGGCTGAAGTAGTACTTCTGCTCTGGGTGTGCTACATTGCCCTAGAGCTGGAAGGCACATCGTGCTGGCTTCTTTCCAAAGGGCGAGTTGGGCCCCACAGCATCTTGCTTCCAGCTCTTTGGGAAGCTAAGAAACAACTCGCTCTGCACAGTGCTCTTACAGCCTACCGGGAGCATCTCTTCCAAAGGCCTCTGAAACGCAGTTTCTTTGCAGGCCTGATGTGGCTGAAATAGAACTTTTGCTCTGGGTGTGCTACTTTTCCCTAGAACTGAAAGGCACAACGTGCAGGCTTCTGTCCAAAGGGCGAGTTGGGCGCAAAGCATCTTGCTTCCAGCTCTTTGGGAAGCTAAGAAACAACTCGCTCTGCACAGTGCTCTTACAGCCTACCGGGAACATCTCTTCCAAAGGCCTGTGAAACGCAGTTTCTTTGCAGGCTTGATCTGGCTGAAGTAGAACTTGTGCTCTGGGTGTGCTACATTGCCCTAGAGCTGAAAGGCACAACGTGCAGGCTTCTGTCCAAAGGGCGAGTTGGGCCCAAAGCATCTTGCTTCCAGCTCTTTGGGAAGCTAAGAAACAACTCGCTCTGCACAGTGCTCTTACTGCCTACCGGGAACATCTCTTCCAAAGGCCTGTGAAACGCAGTTTCTTTGCAGGCCTGATCTGGCTGAAGTAGAACTTCTGCTCTGGTTGTGCTACATTGCCCTGGAGCTGAAAGGCACAACGTGCAGGCTTCTTTCCCAAGGGCGAGTTGGGCCCCACAGCATCATGCTTCCGGCTCTTTGGGAAGCTAAGAAACAACTCGCTCTGCACAGTGCTCTTACAGCCTACCGTAACATCTCTTACAATGGCCTGTGAAACGCAGTTTCTTTGCAGGGCTGATCTGGCTGAAGTAGAACTTCTGCTCTGGATGTGCTACATTGCCCTAGAGCTGAACGGCACAACGTGCAGGCTTCTTTCCCAAGGGCGTGTTGGGCCCCAGAGCATCTTGCTTGCAGCTCTTTGGGAAGCTTAGAAACAACTCGCTCTGCACAGTGCTCTTACACCCTACCGGGAACATCTCTTCCAAAGGCCTGTGAAACGCAGTTTCTTTGCGGTCCTGAACTGGCTGAAGTAGTACTTCTGCTCTGGGTGTGCTACATTGCCCTAGAGCTGGAAGGCACATCGTGCTGGCTTCTTTCCAAAGGGCGAGTTGGGCCCCACAGCATCTTGCTTCCAGCTCTTTGGGAACCTAAGAAACAACTCGCTCTGCACAGTGCGCTTACAGCCTACCAGGAACATCTCTTCCAAAGGCCTGTGAAACGCAGTTTCTTTGCAGGCCTGATCTGGCTGAAGTACAACTTCTGCTCTGGGTGTGCTACATTGCCCTAGAGCTGAAAGGCACAACGTGCTGTCTCCTTTCCAAAGGGCGAGTTTTGCCCCACAGCATCTTGCTTCCAGCTCTATGGGAATCTAAGATACAACTCGCTCTGCACAGTTCTCTTACAGCCTACTGGGAACATCTCTTCCAAAGGCCTGTGAAAAGCAGTTTCTTTGGAGGCCTGATCTGGCTGAAGTAGAACTTCTGCTCTCGGTGTGCTACATTGCCCTAGAGCTGAAAGGCACAACGTGCAGTCTTCTTAACAAAGGGCGAGTTGGGCCCCACAGCATCTTGCTTCCAGCTCTTTGGCAAGCTAGGAAACAACTCGCTCTGCAAAGTGCTCTTACCGCCTACCGGGAACATCTCTTCCAAAGGCCTGTGAAACGCAGTTTCTTTGCAGGCCTGATCTGGCTGAAGTACAACTTCTGCTCTGGGTGTGCTACATTGCCCTAGAGCTGAAAGGCACAACGTGCAGGCTTCTTTCCAAAGGGCGCGTTGGGCCTCACAGCATCTTGCTTCCAGCTCTTTGGGAAGCTAAGAAACAACTCGCTCTGCACAGTGCTCTTACAGCCTACCGGGAACATCTCTTACAAAGGCCTGTGAAACGCAGTTTCTTTGCAGGCCTGATCTTGCTGAAGTAGAACTTTTGCTCTGGGTGTGCTACATTGCACTAGACCTGAAAGGCACAATGTGCAGGCTTCTTTCCAAAGGCCGAGTTGGGCCCCACAGCATCTTGCTTCCAGCTCTTTGGGAAGCTAAGAAACAACTCGCTCTGCACAGTGCTATTACAGCCTACCGGGAACATCTCTTCCAAAGACCTGTGAAACGCAGTTTCTCCGCAGGCCTGAACTGGCTGAAGTAGAACTTCTGCTCTGGGTGTGCTACATTGCCCCAGAGCTGAAAGGCACAACGTGCAGGCTTCTGTCCAAAGGGAGAGTTGGGCAGCACAGCATCTTGCTTCCAGCTGTTTGGGAAGCTAAGAAACAAGTCGCTCTGCACAGTGCTCTTACAGCCTACCAGGAACATCTCTTCCAGAGGAATGTGAAACGCAGATTCTTTCCAGGCCTGATCTGGCTGAAGTAGAACTTCTGCTCTGGGTGTGCTACATTGCCCCAGAGCTGAAAGGCACAACATGCAGGCTTCTTTCCAAAGGGAGAGTTGGGCAGCACAGCATCTTTCTTCCAGCTCTTTGGGAAGCTAAGAAACAAGTCGCTCTGCACAATGCTCTTACAGCCTACCGGGAACATCTCTTCCAAAGGAATGTGAAATGCAGTTCCTTTGCAGGCCTGATCTGGCTGAAGTACAACTTCTGCTCTGGGTGTGCTACATTGCCCTAGAGCTGAAAGGCACAACGTGCAGGCTTCTTTCCAAAGGGCGAGTTTTGCCCCACAGCATCTTGCTTCCAGCTGTTTGGGAAGCAAAGAAACAATTCGCTCTGCACAGTGCTCTTACAGCCTACCGGGAACATCTCTTCCAAAGGCCTGTGAAATGCAGTTTCTTTGCAGGCCTGATCTGGCTGAAGTACAACTTCTGCTCTGGGTGTGCTACATTCCCCTACAGCTGAAAGGCACAAGGTGCAGGCTTCTTTCCCAAGGGCGACTTGGGCCCCACAGCATCTTGCTTCCAGCTCTTTGGGAAGCTAAGAAACAACTCGCTCTGCACAGTGCTCTTACAGCCTATCGTAAACATCTCTTCCAAAGGCCTGTGAAACGCAGTTTCTTTGCAGGCCTGATCTGGCTGAAGTAGAACTTCTGCTCTGTTTGTGCTACATTGCCCTAGAGCTGAAAGACACAACGTGCAGGCTTCTTTCCAAAGGGCGAGTTGGGCCCCACAGCATCTTGATTCCAGCTCTTTGGGAAGCTAAGAAACAACTAGCTCTGCACAGTGCTTTTACAGCCTACCAGGAACATCTCTTCCAAAGGCCTGTGAAACGCAGTTTCTTTTCAGTCCTGAAATGGCTGAAGTAGTACTTCTGCTCTGGGTGTGCTACATTGCCCTAGAGCTGGAAGGCACATCGTGCTGGCTTCTTTCCAAAGGGCGAGTTGGGCCCCAAAGCATCTTGCTTCCAGATCTTTGGGAAGCTAAGAAACAACTCGCTCTGCACAGTGCTCTTACAGCCTACCGGGAACATCTCTTCCAAAGGCCTGTGAAACGCAGTTTCTTTGCTGGCCTGATCTGGCTGAAGTACAACTTCTGCTCTGGGTGTGCTACATTGCCCTAGAGCTGAAAGGAACAACGTGCAGGCTTCTTTCCAAAGGGCGAGTTGGGCCCCACAGCATCTTGCTTCCAGCTCTTTGGGAAGCTAAGAAACAACTCGCTCTGCACAGTGCTCTTACAGCCTACCGGGAACATCTCTTCCAAAGGCCTGTGAAACGCAGTTACTTTGCAGGCTTGATCTGGCTGAAGTAGAACTTCTGCTCTGGGTGTGCTACATTGCCCTAGAGCTGAAAGGCACAACGTGCAGGCTTCTGTCCAATGGGCGAGTTGGGCCCAAAGCATCTTGCTTCCAGCTCTTTGGGAAGCTAAGAAACAACTCGCTCTGCACAGTGCTCTTACAGCCTACCGGGAGCATCTCTTCCAAAGGCCTGTGAAACGCAGTTTCTTCGCAGGCCTGATCTGGCTGAAGTACAACTTCTGCTCTGGGTGTGCTACATTGCCCTAGAGCTGAAAGCCACAACGTGCAGGCTTCCTTCCAAAGGGCGAGTTGGGCCCCACAGCATCTTGCTTCCAGCTCTTTGGGAAGCTAAGAAACAACTCGCTCTGCACAGTGCTCTTACAGCCTACCGGGAACATCTCTTCCAAAGCCCTGTGAAACGCAGTTTCTTTGCAGGCCTGTTCTGTCTGAAGTAGAACTTCTGCTCTGGGTGTGCTACATTGCCCTAGAGCTGAAAGGCACAACGTGCAGGCTTCTTTCCCAAGGGCGAGTTGGGCCCCACAGCATCTTGCTTCCAGCTCTTTGGGAAGCTAAGAAACAACTCGCTCTGCACAGTGCTCTTACAGCCTACCGGGAACATCTCTTCCAGAGGCCTGTGAAACGAAGTTTCTTTGCAGGCCTGATCTGGCTGAAGTAGAACTTCTGCTTTGTTTGTGCTACATTGCCCTAGAGCTGAAAGACACAACGTGCAGGCTTCTTTCCCAAGGGCGAGTTGGCCCCACAGCATCTTGCTTCCAGCTCTTTGGGAAGCTAAGAAACAACTCGCTCAGCACAGTGCTCTTACAGCCTTCCGGGAACATCTCTTACAAAGGCCTGTGAAATGCAGTTTCTTTGGAAGCCTGATCTGGCTGAAGTACAACTTCTGCTCTGGGTGTGCTACATTTCCCTAGAGCTGAAAGGCACAACGTGCAGGCTTCTTTCCAAAGGGCGAGTTGGGTCCCACAGCATCTTGCTTCCAGCTCTTTGGGAAGCTAAGAAACAACTCGCTCTGCACAGTGCTCTTACAGCCTACCGGGAACATCTCTTCCAAAGGCTTGTGAAACGCAGTTTCTTTGCAGGCCTGATGTGGCTGAAATAGAACTTTTGCTCTGGGTGTGCTACTTTTCACCTGAGCGGAAAGGCACAACGTGCAGGCTTCTGTCCAAAGGGCGAGTTGGGCGCAAAGCATCTTGCTTCCAGCTCTTTGGGAAGCTAAGAAACAACTCGCTCTGCACAGTGCTCTTACAGCCTACCAGGAACATCTCATCCAAAGGCCTGTGAAACGCAGTTTCTTTCCAGGCCTGATCTGGCTGAAGTAGAACTTCTGCTCTGGATGTGCTACATTGCCCTAGAGCTGAAAGGCACAACGTGCAGGCTTCTTTCCCAAGGGCGTGTTGGGCCCCAGAGCATCTTGCTTGCAGCTCTTTGGGAAGCTAAGAAACAACTCGCTCTGCACAGTGCTCTTACACCCTACCGGGAACATCTCTTACAAAGGCCTGTGAAACGCAGTTTCTTTGCAGTCCTGAACTGGCTGAAGTAGTACTTCTGCTCTGGGTGTGCTACATTGCTCTAGAGCTGGAAGGCACATCGTGCTGGCTTCTTTCCAAAGGGCGAGTTGGGCCCCACAGCATCTTGCTTCCAGCTCTTTGGGAAGCTAAGAAACAACTCGCTCTGCACAGTGCTCTTACAGCCTACCGGGAACATCTCTTCCAAAGGCCTGTGAAACGCAGTTTCTTTGCAGGGCTGATCTGGCTGAATACAACTTCTGCTGTGGGTGTGCTACATTGCCCTAGAGCTGAAAGGCACAATGTGCAGGCTTCTCTCCCAAGGGCGAGTTGGGCCCCACAGCATCATGCTTCCAGCTCTTTGGGAAGCTAAGAAACAACTCGCTCAGCACAGTGCTCTTACAGCCTTCCGGGAACATCTCTTACAAAGGCCTGTGAAACGCAGTTTCTTTGAAAGCCTGATCTGGCTGAAGTACAACTTCTGCTCTGGGTGTGCTACATTGCCCTAGAGCTGAAAGGCACAATGTGCAGGCTTCTTTCCAAAGGGCGAGTTGGGGCCCACAGCATCTTGCTTCCAGCTCTTTGGGAAGCTAAGAAACAACTCGCTCTGCACAGTGCTCTTACAGCCTACCGGGAGCATCTCTTCCAAAGGCCTGTGAAACGCAGTTTCTTTGCAGGCCTGATGTGGCTGAAATAGAACTTTTGCTCTAGGTGTGCTACTTTTCCCTAGAGCTGAAAGGCACAACGTGCAGGCTTCTGTCCAAAGGGCGAGTTGGGCGCAAAGCATCTTGCTTCCAGCTCTTTGGGAAGCTAAGAAACAATTCGCTCTGCACAGTGCTCTTACAGCCTACCGGGAACATCTCTTCCAAAGGCCTGTGAAACGCAGTTTCTTTGCAGGCTTGATCTGGCTGAAGTAGAACTTCTGCTCTGGGTGTGCTACATTGCCCTAGAGCTGAAAGGCACAACGTGCAGGCTTCTGTCCAAAGGGCGAGTTGGGCCCAAAGCATCTTGCTTCCAGCTCTTTGGGAAGCTAAGAAACAACTCGCTCTGCACAGTGCTCTTACAGCCTTCCGGGAACATCTCTTACAAAGGCCTGTGAAACGCAGTTTCTTTGCCGGCCTGATCTGGCTGAAGTAGAACTTCTGCTCTGGTTGTGCTACATTGCCCTGGAGCTGAAAGGCACAACGTGCAGGCTTCTTTCCCAAGGGCGAGTTGGGCCCCACAGCATCATGCTTCCGGCTCTTTGGGAAGCTAAGAAACAACTCGCTCTGCACAGTGCTCTTACAGCCTACCGTAACATCTCTTACAATGGCCTGTGAAACGCAGTTTCTTTGCAGGGCTGATCTGGCTGAAGTAGAACTTCTGCTCTGGATGTGCTACATTGCCCTAGAGCTGAACGGCACAACGTGCAGGCTTCTTTCCCAAGGGCGTGTTGGGCCCCAGAGCATCTTGCTTGCAGCTCTTTGGGAAGCTAAGAAACAACTCGCTCTGCACAGTGCTCTTACACCCTACCGGGAACATCTCTTCCAAAGGCCTGTGAAACGCAGTTTCTTTGCGGTCCTGAACTGGCTGAAGTAGTACTTCTGCTCTGGGTGTGCTACATTGCCCTAGAGCTGGAAGGCACATCGTGCTGGCTTCTTTCCAAAGGGCGAGTTGGGCCCCACAGCATCTTGCTTCCAGCTCTTTGGGAACCTAAGAAACAACTCGCTCAGCACAGTGCGCTTACAGCCTACCAGGAACATCTCTTCCAAAGGCCTGTGAAACGCAGTTTCATTGCAGGCCTGATCTGGCTGAAGTACAACTTCTGCTCTGTTTGTGCTACATTGCCCTAGAGCTGAAAGGCACAACGTGCAGGCTTCTTTCCAAAGGGCGAGTTGGGCCCGACAGCATCTGGCTTCCAGCTCTTTGGGAAGCTAAGAAACTACTCGCTCTGCACAGTGCTCTTACAGCCTACCGGGAGCATCTCTTCCAAAGGCTTGTGAAACGCAGTTTCTTTGCAGGCCTGATCTGGTTGAAGTAGAACTTCTGCTCTGGGTGTGCTACATTGCCCAGAGCTGAAAGGCACAACGTGCAGGCTTCTTTCCAAAGGGCGAGTTGGTCCCCACAGCATCTTGCTTCCAACTCTTTGGGAAGCTAAGAGACAACTCACTCTGCACAGTGCTCTTACAGCCTAACGGGAACATCTCTTCCAATGGCCTGTGAAATGCAGGTTCTTTGCAGGCCTGATCTGGCTGAAGCAGAACTTCTGCTCTGGGTGTTCTACATTGCTCTAGAGCTGAAAGGCACATGGTGCAGGCTTCTTTCCAAAGGGCGAGTTGGGCCCCACAGCATCTTGCTTCCATCTCTTTGGGAAGCTAAGAAACAACTCGCTCTGCACAGTGCTCTTACAGCCTACCGGGAACATCTCTTCCAAAGGCCTGTGAAACGCAGTTTCTTTGCAGGCCTGATCTTGCTGAAGTAGAACTTCTGCTCTGGGTGTGCTACATTGCCCTAAAGCTGAAAGGCACAACGTGCAGGCTTCTGTCCAAAGGGCGAGTTGGGCTCAAAGCATCTTGCTTCCAGCTCTTTGGGAAGCTAAGAAACAACTCGCTCTGCACAGTGCTCTTAAAGCCTACCGGGAGCATCTCTTCCAAAGGCCTGTGAAACACAGTTTCTTTGCAGGCCTGATCTGGCTGAAGTACAACTTCTGCTGTGGGTATGCTACATTGCTCTAGAGCTGAAAGCCACAAGGTGCAGGCTTCTTTCCAAAGGGCGAGTTGGGCGCAAAGCATCTTGCTTCCAGCTCTTTGAGAAGCTAAGAAACAACTCGCTCTGCACAGTGCTCTTACAGCCTACCGGGAGCATCTCTTCCAAAGGCCTGTGAGACGCAGTTTCTTCGCAGGCCTGATCTGGCTGAATACAACTTCTGCTGTGGGTTTGCTACATTGCCCTAGAGCTGAAAGGCACAATGTGCAGGCTTCTTTCCAAAGGGCGAGTTGGGTCCCACATCATCTTGCTTCCAGCTCTCTGGGAAGCTAAGAAACAACTCGCTCTGCACAGTGCTCTTACAGCCTACTGGGAACATCTCTTCCAAAGGCCTGTGAAACGCAGTTACTTTGCAGTCTTGATCTGGCTGAAGTAGAACTTCTGCTCTGGGTGTGCTACTGCCCTAGAGCTGAAAGGCACAACGTGCAGGCTTCTGTCCAAAGGGCTAGTTGGGCCCAAAGCATCTTGCTTCCAGCCCTTTGGGAAGCTAAGAAAAAACTAGCTCTGCACAGTGCTCTTACACCCTACCGGGAGCATCTCTTCCAAAGGCCTGTGAAACGCAGTTTCTTCGCAGGCCTGATCTGGCTGAAGTAGAACTTCTGCTCTGGGTGCGCTACATTGCCCTATAGCTGAAAGCCACAACGTGCAGGCTTCTTTCCAAAGGGAGAGTTGGGCCCCACAGCATCTTGCTTCCAGCTCTTTGGGAAGCTAAGAAACAACTCGCTCTGCACAGTGCTCTTACAGCCTACCGGGAGCATCTCTTCCAAAGGCCTGTGAAACGCAGTTTCTTTGCAGGCCTGATGTGGCTGAAATAGAACTTTTGCTCTGGGTGTGCTACTTTTCCCTAGAGCTGAAAGGCACAACGTGCAGGCTTCTGTCCAAAGGGCGAGTTGGGCGCAAAGCATCTTGCTTCCAGCTCTTTGGGAAGCTAAGAAACAACTCGCTCTGCACAGTGCTCTTACAGCCTACCGGGAACATCTCTTCCAAAGGCCTCTGAAACGCAGTTTCTTTGCAGGCTTGATCTGGCTGAAGTAGAACTTCTGCTCTGGGTGTGCTACATTGCCCCAGAGCTGAAAGGCACAACGTGCAGGCTTCTGTCCAAAGGGCGAGTTGGGCCCAAAGCATCTTGCTTCCAGCTCTTTGGGAAGCTAAGAAACAACTCGCTCTGCACAGTGCTCTTACTGCCTACCGGGAACATCTCTTCCAAAGGCCTGTGAAACGCAGTTTCTTTGCAGGCCTGATCTGGCTGAAGTAGAACTTCTGCTCTGGTTGTGCTACATTGCCCTGGAGCTGAAAGGCACAACGTGCAGGCTTCTTTCCCAAGGGCGAGTTGGGCCTCACAGCATCATGCTTCCGGCTCTTTGGGAAGCTAAGAAACAACTCGCTCTGCACAGTGCTCTTACAGCCTACCGTAACATCTCTTACAATGGCCTGTGAAACGCAGTTTCTTTGCAGGGCTGATCTGGCTGAAGTAGAACTTCTGCTCTGGATGTGCTACATTGCCCTAGAGCTGAACGGCACAACGTGCAGGCTTCTTTCCCAAGGGCGTGTTGGGCCCCAGAGCATCTTGCTTGCAGCTCTTTGGGAAGCTAAGAAACAACTCGCTCTGCACAGTGCTCTTACACCCTACCGGGAACATCTCTTCCAAAGGCCTGTGAAACGCAGTTTCTTTGCGGTCCTGAACTGGCTGAAGTAGTACTTCTGCTCTGGGTGTGCTACATTGCCCTAGAGCTGGAATTCACATCGTGCTGGCTTCTTTTCAAAGGGCGAGTTGGGCCCCACAGCATCTTGCTTCCAGCTCTTTGGGAAGCTAAGAAACAACTCCCTCTGCACAGTGCTCTTACAGCCTACCGGGAACGTCTCTTCCAAAGGCCTCTGAAACGCAGTTTCTTTGCAGGCCTGATTTGGCTGAAGTAAAACTTCTGCTCTGGGTGTGCTACATTGCCCTAGAGCTGAAAGCCACAACGTGCTGGCTTCTTTCAAAAGGGCGAGTTGGGCACCACAGCATCTTGCTTCCAGCTCTTTGGGAAGCTAAGAAACAACTCGCTCTGCACAGTGCTCTTACAGCCTACCAGGAACATCTCTTCCAAAGGCCTGTGAAACGCAGTTTCTTTGCAGGCCTGATCTGGCTGAAGTAGAACTTCTGCTCTGGGTGTGCTACATTGCCCTAGAGCTGAAAGGCACAACGTGCAGGCTTCTTTCCAAAGGGCGAGTTGGGCCCCACAGCATCTTGCTTCCAGCTCTTTGGGAAGCTAAGAAACTACTCGCTCTGCACAGTGCTCTTACAGCCTACCGGGAACATCTCTTCCAAAGGCCTGTTAAACGCAGTTTCTTTGCAGGCCTGATCTGGCTGAAGTAGAACTTCTGCTCTGTTTGTGCTACATTGCCCTAGAGCTGAAAGACACAACGTGCAGGCTTCTTTCCCAAGGGCGAGTTGGGCCCCACAGCATCTTGATTCCAGCTCTTTGGGAAGCTAAGAAACAACTAGCTCTGCACAGTGCTTTTACAGCCTACCGGGAACATCTCTTCCAAAGGCCTGTGAAACGCAGTTCCTTTTCAGTCCTGAAATGGCTGAAGTAGTACTTCTGCTCTGGGTGTGCTACATTGCCCTAGAGCTCGAAGGCACATCGTGCTGGCTTCTTTCCAAAGGGCGAGTTGGGCCCCACAGCATCTTGCTTTCAGCTCTTTGGCAAGCTAAGAAACAACTCGCTCTGAACAGTGCTCTTACAGCCTACCGGGAACATCTCTTCCAAAGAGCTGTGAAACGCAGTTTCTTTGCAGGCCTGATGTGGCTGAAGTACAACTTCTGCTCTGGGTGTGCTACATTGCCCTAGAGCTGAAAGGCACAACGTGCAGGCTTCTTTCCAAAGGGTGATTTGGGTCCCACAGCATCTTGCTTCCAGCTCTTTGGGAAGCTAAGAAACAACTCGCTCTGCACAGTACTCTCACGGCCTTCAGGGAACATCTCTTCCAAAGGCCTGTTAAACGCAGTTTCTTTGCAGGCCTGATCTGTCTGAAATGGAACTTCTGCTCTGGGTGTGCTACATTGCCCTAGAGCTGAAAGGTTCAACGTGCAGGCTTCTTTCCAAAGGGCGAGTTGGGCCCCACAGCATCTTGCTTCCAGCTCTTTGGGAGGCTAAGAAACAACTCCCTCTGCACAGTGCTCTTACAGCCTACCGGGAACATGTCTTACAAAGGCCTGTGAAATGCAGTTTCTTTGCAGGCCTGATCTGGCTGAAGTAGGACTTCTGCTCTGGGTGTGCTACATTGCCCTAGAGCTGAAAGGCACAACGTGCTGTCTCCTTTCAAAAGGGCGAGTTGGGCCCCACAGCATTTTGCTTCCAGCTCTATGGGAATCTAAGATACAACTCGCTCTGCACAGTTCTCTTACAGCCTACCGGGAACATCTCTTCCAAAGGCCTGTGAAATGCAGTTTCTTTGCAGGCCTGATCTGGCTGAAGTAGAACTTCTGCTCTCGGTGTGCTACATTGCCCTAGAGCTGAAAGGCACAACGTGCAGTCTTCTTGACAAAGGGCGAGTTGGGCCCCACAGCATCTTGCTTCCAGCTCTTTGGCAAGCTAGGAAACAACTCGCTCTGCAAAGTGCTCTTACAGCCTACCGGGAACATCTCTTCCAAAGGCCTGTGAAACGCAGTTTCTTTGCAGGCCTGATCTGGCTGAAGTACAACTTCTGCTCTGGGTGTGCTACATTGCCCTAGAGCTGAAGGGCACAACGTGCAGGCTTCTTTCCAAAGGGCGCGTTGGGCCTCACAGCATCTTGCTTCCAGCACTTTGGGAAGCTAAGAAACAACTCGCTCTGCACAGTGCTCTTACAGCCTACCGGGAACATCACTTACAAAGGCCTGTGAAAAGCAGTTTCTTTGCAGGCCTGATCTTGCTGAAGTAGAACTTTTGCTCTGGGTGTGCTACATTGCACTAGACCTGAAAGGCACAATGTGCAGGCTTCTTTCCAAAGGCCGAGTTGGTCCCCACAGCATCTTGCTTCCAGCTCTTTGGGAAGCTTAGAAACAACTCGCTCTGCTCAGTGCTATTACAGCCTACCGGGAACATCTCTTCCAAATACCTGTGAAACGCAGTTTCTCCGCAGGTCTGAACTGGCTGAAGTAGAACTTCTGCTCTGGGTGTGCTACATTGCCCCAGAGCTGAAAGGCACAACGTGCAGGCTTCAGTCCAAAGGGAGAGTTGGGCAGCACAGCATCTTGCTTCCATCTCTTTGGGAAGCTAAGAAACTAGTCGCTCTGCACAGTGCTCTTACAGCCTACCGGGAACATCTCTTCCAGAGGAATGTGAAACGCAGATTCTTTCCAGGCCTCATCTGGCTGAAGTAGATCTTCTGCTCTGGGTGTGCTACATTGCCCTAGAGCTGAAAGGCACAACATGCAGGCTTCTGTCCAAAGGGAGAGTTGGGCAGCACAGCATCTTTCTTCCAGCTCTTTGGGAAGCTAAGAAACAAGTCGCTCTGCACAGTGCTCTTACAGCCTACCGGGAACATCTCTTCCAAAGGAATGTGAAACGCAGTTCCTTTGCAGGCCTGATCTGGCTGAAGTACAACTTCTGCTCTGGGTGTGCTACATTGCCCTAGAGCTGAAAGGCACAACGTGCAGGCTTCTTTCCAAAGGGCGAGTTTTGCCCCACAGCATCTTGCTTCCAGCTCTTTGGGAAGCAAAGAAACAATTCGCTCTGCACAGTGCTCTTACAGCCTACCGGGAACATCTCTTCCAAAGGCCTGTGAAATGCAGTTTCTTTGCAGGCTTGATTTGGCTGAAGTACAACTTCTGCTCTAGGTGTGCTACAGTGCCCTAGAGCTGAAAGGCACAATGTGCAGGCCTCCTAAAAAATGGCGAGTTGTGCCCCACAGCATCTTGCTTCCAGCTCTTTGGGAAGCTAAGAAACAACTCGCTCTGCACAGTGCTCTTACAGCCTACCGGGAACATCTCTTACAAAGGCCTGTGAAACGCAGTTTCTTTGCAGGCCTGATCTTGCTGAAGTAGAACTTTTGCTCTGGGTGTGCTACATTGCACTAGACTTGAAAGGCACAATGTTCAGGCTTCTTTCCAAAGGCCGAGTTGGGCCCCACAGCATCTTGCTTCCAGCTCTTTGGGAAGCTAAGAAACAACTCGCTCTGCACAGTGCTATTACAGCCTACCGGGAACATCTCTTCCAAAGACCTGTGAAACGCAGTTTCTCCGCAGGCCTGAACTGGCTGAAGTAGAACTTCTGCTCGGGGTGTGCTACATTGCCCCAGAGCTGAAAGGCACAACGTGCAGGCTTCAGTCCAAAGGGAGAGTTGGGCAGCACAGCATCTTGCTTCCAGCTCTTTGGGAAGCTAAGAAACTAGTCGCTCTGCACAGTGCTCTTACAGCCTACCGGGAACATCTCTTCCAGAGGAATGTGAAACACAGATTCTTTCCTGGCCTGATCTGGCTGAAGTAGAACTTCTGCTCTGGGTGTGCTACATTGCCCCAGAGCTGAAAGGCACAACGTGCAGGCCTCTTAAAAAATGGCGAGTTGTGCCCCACAGCATCTTGCTTATAGCTCTTTTGGAAGCTAAGAAACTAGTCGCTCTGCACAGTGCTCTTACAGCCTACCGGGGACATCTCTTCCAAAGGAATGTGAAACGCAGTTCCTTTGCAGGCCTGATCTGGCTGAAGTACAACTTCTGCTCTGGGTGTGCTACATTGCCCTAGAGCTGAAAGGCACAACGTGCAGGCTTCTTTCCAAAGGGCGAGTTTTGCCCCACAGCATCTTGCTTCCAGCTCTTTGGGAAGCAAAGAAACAATTCGCTCTGCACAGTGCTCTTACAGCCTACCGGGAACATCTCTTCCAATGGCCTGTGAAACGCAGTTTCTTTGCAGGCCTGATCTGGCTGAAGTAGAACTTCTGCTCTGGGTGTGCTACTTTGACCTAGAGCTGAGAGGCAGAACGTGCAGGCTTCTTTCCAAAGGGCGAGATGGCCCCCACAGCATCTTGCTTCCACCTATTTGGAAAGCTCAGAAACAGCTCGCTCTGCACAGTGCTCTTACAGCCTACCGGGAATATCTCTTACAAAAGCCTGTGACACGCAGTTTCTTTGCAGGCCTGATCTGGCTGAAGTACAACTTCTGCTCTGGGTGTGCTACATTGCCCTAGAGCTGAAAGACACAACGTGCAGGCTTCTTTCCAAAGTGCGAGTTGGGCCCCACAGCATCTTCTTCCAGCTGTTTGGGAAGCTAAGAAACAACTCGCTCTGCACAGTGCTCTTACAGCCTACCGGGAACATCTCTTCCAAAGAGCTGTGAAACGCAGTTTCTTTGCAGGCCTGATGTGGCTGAAGTACAACTTCTGCTCTGGGTGTGCTACATTGCCCTAGAGCTGAAAGGCACAACGTGCAGGCTTCTTTCCAAAGGGTGATTTGGGTCCCACAGCATCTTGCTTCCAGCTCTTTGGGAAGCTAAGAAACAACTCGCTCTGCACAGTGCTCTCACGGCCTACAGGGAACATCTCTTCCAAAGGCCTGTTAAACGCAGTTTCTTTGCAGGCCTGATCTGTCTGAAATGGAACTTCTGCTCTGGGTGTGCTACATTGCCCTAGAGCTGAAAGGTACAACGTGCAGGCTTCTTTCCAAAGGGCGAGTTGGGCCCCACAGCATCTTGCTTCCAGCTCTTTGGGAGGCTAAGAAACAACTCCCTCTGCACAGTGCTCTTACAGCCTACCGGGAACATATCTTACAAAGGCCTGTGAAATGCAGTTTCTTTGCAGGCCTGATCTGGCTGAAGTAGGACTTCTGCTCTGGGTGTGCTACATTGCCCTAGAGCTGAAAGGTACAACGTGCTGTCTCCTTTCAAAAGGGCGAGTTGGGCCCCACAGCATTTTGCTTCCAGCTCTATGGGAAACTAAGATACAACTCGCTCTGCACAGTTCTCTTACAGCCTACCGGGAACATCTCTTCCAAAGGCCTGTGAAATGCAGTTTCTTTGCAGGCCTGATCTGGCTGAAGTAGAACTTCTGCTCTCGGTGTGCTACATTGCCCTAGAGCTGAAAGGCACAACGTGCAGTCTTCTTCACAAAGGGCGAGTTGGGCCACACAGCATCTTGCTTCCAGCTCTTTGGGAAGCTAGGAAACAATTCGCTCTGCAAAGTGCTCTTACAGCCTACCGGGAACATCTCTTCCAAAGGCCTGTGAAACGCAGTTTCTTTGCAGGCCTGATCTGGCTGAAGTACAACTTCTGCTCTGGGTGTGCTACATTGCCCTAGAGCTGAAGGGCACAACGTGCAGGCTTCTTTCCAAAGGGCGCGTTGGGCCTCACAGCATCTTGCTTCCAGCACTTTGGGAAGGTAAGAAACAACTCGCTCTGCACAGTGCTCTTACAGCCTACCGGGAACATCTCTTACAAAGGCCTGTGAAAAGCAGTTTCTTTGCAGGCCTGATCTTGCTGAAGTAGAACTTTTGCTCTGGGTGTGCTACATTGCACTAGACCTGAAAGGCACAATGTGCAGGCTTCTTTCCAAAGGCCGAGTTGGTCCCCACAGCATCTTGCTTCCAGCTCTTTGGGAAGCTAAGAAACAACTCGCTCTGCACAGTGCTATTACAGCCTACCGGGAACATCTCTTCCAAAGACCTGTGAAACGCAGTTTCTCCGCAGGTCTGAACTGGCTGAAGTAGAACTTCTGCTCTGGGTGTGCTACATTGCCCCAGAGCTGAAAGGCACAACGTGCAGGCTTCTGTCCAAAGGGAGAGTTGGGCAGCACAGCATCTTGCTTCCAGCTCTTTGGGAAGCTAAGAAACAAGTCGCTCTGCACAGTGCTCTTACAGCCTACCGGGAACATCTCTTCCAGAGGAATGTGAAACGCAGATTCTTTCCAGGCCTCATCTGGCTGAAGTAGAACTTCTGCTCTGGGTGTGCTACATTGCCCTAGAGCTGAAAGGCACAACATGCAGGCTTCTGTCCAAAGGGAGAGTTGGGCAGCACAGCATCTTTCTTCCAGCTCTTTGGGAAGCTAAGAAACAAGTCGCTCTGCACAGTGCTCTTACAGCCTACCGGGAACATCTCTTCCAAAGGAATGTGAAACGCAGTTCCTTTGCAGGCCTGATCTGGCTGAAGTACAACTTCTGCTCTGGGTGTGCTACATTGCCCTAGAGCTGAAAGGCACAACGTGCAGGCTTCTTTCCAAAGGGCGAGTTTTGCCCCACAGCATCTTGCTTCCAGCTCTTTGGGAAGCAAAGAAACAATTCGCTCTGCACAGTGCTCTTACAGCCTACCGGGAACATCTCTTCCAAAGGCCTGTGAAATGCAGTTTCTTTGCAGGCTTGATTTGGCTGAAGTAGAACTTCTGCTCTAGGTGTGCTACAGTGCCCTAGAGCTGAAAGGCACAACGTGCAGGCCTCCTAAAAAATGGCGAGTTGTGCCCCACAGCATCTTGCTTCCAGCTCTTTGGGAAGCTAAGAAACAACTCCATCTGCACAGTGCTCTTACAGCCTACCGGGAACATCTCTTACAAAGGCCTGTGAAACGCAGTTTCTTTGAGGGCCTGATCTTGCTGAAGTAGAACTTTTGCTCTGGGTGTGCTACATTGCACTAGACCTGAAAGGCACAATGTTCAGGCTTCTTTCCAAAGGCCGAGTTGGGCCCCACAGCATCTTGCTTCCAGCTCTTTGGGAAGCTAAGAAACAACTCGCTCTGCACAGTGCTATTACAGCCTACCGGGAACATCTCTTCCAAAGACCTGTGAAACGCAGTTTCTCCGCAGGCCTGAACTGGCTGAAGTAGAACTTCTGCTCTGGGTGTGCTACATTGCCCCAGAGCTGAAAGGCACAACGTGCAGGCTTCAGTCCAAAGGGAGAGTTGGGCAGCACAGCATCTTGCTTCCAGCTCTTTGGGAAGCTAAGAAACTAGTCGCTCTGCACAGTGCTCTTACAGCCTACCGGGAACATCTCTTCCAGAGGAATGTGAAACACAAATTCTTTCCAGGCCTGATCTGGCTGAAGTAGAACTTCTGCTCTGGGTGTGCTACATTGCCCCAGAGCTGAAAGGCACAACGTGCAGGCCTCTTAAAAAATGGCGAGTTGTGCCCCACAGCATCTTGCTTCCAGCTCTTTGGGAAGCTAAGAAACAACTCGCTCTGCACAGTTCTCTTACAGCCTACCGGGAACATCTCTTACAAAGGCCTGTGAAACGCAGTTTCTTTGCAGGCCTGATCTTGCTGAAGTAGAACTTCTGCTCTGGGTGTGCTACATTGCCCTAGAGCTGAAGGGCACAACGTGCAGGCTTCTTTCCAAAGGGCGCGTTGGGCCGCACAGCATCTTGCTTCCAGCACTTTGGGAAGCTAAGAAACAACTCGCTCTGCACAGTGCTCTTACAGCCTACCGGGAACATCTCTTACAAAGGCCTGTGAAAAGCAGTTTCTTTGCAGGCCTGATCTTGCTGAAGTAGAACTTTTGCTCTGGGTGTGCTACATTGCACTAGACCTGAAAGGCACAATGTGCAGGCTTCTTTCCAAAGGCCGAGTTGGTCCCCACAGCATCTTGCTTCCAGCTCTTTGGGAAGCTAAGAAACAACTCGCTCTGCACAGTGCTATTACAGCCTACCGGGAACATCTCTTCCAAAGACCTGTGAAACGCAGTTTCTCCGCAGGTCTGAACTGGCTGAAGTAGAACTTCTGCTCTGGGTGTGCTACATTGCCCCAGAGCTGAAAGGCACAACGTGCAGGCTTCTGTCCAAAGGGAGAGTTGGGCAGCACAGCATCTTGCTTCCAGCTCTTTGGGAAGCTAAGAAACAAGTCGCTCTGCACAGTGCTCTTACAGCCTACCGGGAACATCTCTTCCAGAGGAATGTGAAACGCAGATTCTTTCCAGGCCTCATCTGGCTGAAGTAGAACTTCTGCTCTGGGTGTGCTACATTGCCCTAGGGCTGAAAGGCACAACATGCAGGCTTCTGTCCAAAGGAAGAGTTGGGCAGCACAGCATCTTTCTTCCAGCTCTTTGGGAAGCTAAGAAACAAGTCGCTCTGCACAGTGCTCTTACAGCCTACCGGGAACATCTCTTCCAAAGGAATGTGAAACGCAGTTCCTTTGCAGGCCTGATCTGGCTGAAGTACAACTTCTGCTCTGGGTGTGCTACATTGCCCTAGAGCTGAAAGGCACAACGTGCAGGCTTCTTTCCAAAGGGCGAGTTTTGCCCCACAGCATCTTGCTTCCAGCTCTTTGGGAAGCAAAGAAACAATTCGCTCTGCACAGTGCTCTTACAGCCTACTGGGAACATCTCTTCCAAAGGCCTGTGAAATGCAGTTTCTTTGCAGGCTTGATTTGGCTGAAGTAGAACTTCTGCTCTAGGTGTGCTACAGTGCCCTAGAGCTGAAAGGCACAACGTGCAGGCCTCCTAAAAAATGGCGAGTTGTGCCCCACAGCATCTTGCTTCCAGCTCTTTGGGAAGCTAAGAAACAACTCGCTCTGCACAGTGCTCTTACAGCCTACCGGGAACATCTCTTACAAAGGCCTGTGAAACGCAGTTTCTTTGCAGGCCTGATCTTGCTGAAGTAGAACTTTTGCTCTGGGTGTGCTACATTGCACTAGACCTGAAAGGCACAATGTGCAGGCTTCTTTCCAAAGGCCGAGTTGGGCCCCACAGCATCTTGCTTCCAGCTCTTTGGGAAGCTAAGAAACAACTCGCTCTGCACAGTGCTATTACAGCCTACCGGGAACATCTCTTCCAAAGACCTGTGAAACGCAGTTTCTCCGCAGGCCTGAACTGGCTGAAGTAGAACTTCTGCTCTGGGTGTGCTACATTGCCCCAGAGCTGAAAGGCACAACGTGCAGGCTTCAGTCCAAAGGGAGAGTTGGGCAGCACAGCATCTTGCTTCCAGCTCTTTGGGAAGCTAAGAAACTAGTCGCTCTGCACAGTGCTCTTACAGCCTACCGGGAACATCTCTTCCACAGGAATGTGAAACACAGATTCTTTCCAGGCCTGATCTGGCTGAAGTACAACTTCTGCTCTGGGTGTGCTACATTGCCCCAGAGCTGAAAGGCACAACGTGCCGGCCTCTTAAAAAATGGCGAGTTGGGCCCCACAGCATCTTGCTTCCAGCTCTTTGGGAACCTAAGAAACAACTCGCTCTGCACAGTGCTCTTACAGCCTACCGGGAACATCTCTTACAAAGGCCTGTGAAATGCAGTTTCTTTGCAGACCTGATCTGGCTGAAGTACAACTTCTGCTCTTTGTGTGCTACATTGCCCTAGAGCTGAAAGGCACAACGTGCAGGCTTCTTTCCCAAGGGCGAGTCGGGCCCCACAGCATTATGCTTCCGGCTCTTTGGGAAGCTAAGAAACAACTCGCTCTGCACAGTGCTCTTACAGCCTACCGTAACATCTCTTACAATGGCCTGTGAAACGCAGTTCCTTTGCAGGGCTGATCTGGCTGAAGTAGAACTTCTGCTCTGGATGTGCTACATTGCCCTTGAGCTGAAAGGCACAACGTGCAGGCTTCTTTCCCAAGGGCGTGTTGGGCCCCAGAGCATCTTGCTTGCAGCTCTTTGGGAAGCTAAGAAACAACTCGCTCTACACAGTGCTCTTACACCCTACCGGGAACATGTCGTCCAAAGGCCTGTGAAACGCAGTTTCTTTGCAGTCCTGAACTGGCTGAAGTAGTACTTCTGCTCTGGGTGTGCTACATTGCCCTAGAGCTGGAAGGCACATCGTGCTGGCTTCTTTCCAAAGGGAGTGTTGGGCCCCACAGCATCTTGCTTCCAGCGCTTTGAGAAGCTAAGAAACAACTCGCTCTGCACAGTGCTCTTACAGCCTACCGGGAACATCTCTTCCAAAGGCCTCTGAAAAGCAGTTTCTTTGCAGGCCTGATCTGGCTGAAGTAGAAGTTCTGCTCTGGGTGTGCTACATTGCCCTAGAGCTGAAAGGGACAACGTGCAGGCTTCTTTCCAAAGGGCGAGTTGGGCACTACAGCATCTTGCTTCCAGCTCTTTGGGAAGCTAAGAAACAACTCGCTCTGCACAGTGCTCTTACAGCCTACCGGGAACATCTCTTCCAAAGGCCTGTGAAACGCAGTTTCTTTGCAGGCCTGATCTGGCTGAAGTACAACTTCTGCTCTGGGTGTGCTACATTGCCCTAGAGCTGAAAGGCACAACGTGCTGTCTCCTTTCAAAAGGGCGAGTTGGGCCCCACAGCATTTTGCTTCCAGCTCTATGGGAATCTAAGATACAACTCGCTCTGCACAGTTCTCTTACAGCCTACCGGGAACATCTCTTCCAAAGGCCTGTGAAATGCAGTTTCTTTGCAGGCCTGATCTGGCTGAAGTAGAACTTCTGCTCTCGGTGTGCTACATTGCCCTAGAGCTGAAAGGCACAACGTGCAGTCTTCTTCACAAAGGGCGAGTTGGGCCACACAGCATCTTGCTTCCAGCTCTTTGGGAAGCTAGGAAACAATTCGCTCTGCAAAGTGCTCTTACAGCCTACCGGGAACATCTCTTCCAAAGGCCTGTGAAACGCAGTTTCTTTGCAGGCCTGATCTGGCTGAAGTACAACTTCTGCTCTGGGTGTGCTACATTGCCCTAGAGCTGAAGGGCACAACGTGCAGGCTTCTTTCCAAAGGGCGCGTTGGGCCTCACAGCATCTTGCTTCCAGCACTTTGGGAAGGTAAGAAACAACTCGCTCTGCACAGTGCTCTTACAGCCTACCGGGAACATCTCTTACAAAGGCCTGTGAAAAGCAGTTTCTTTGCAGGCCTGATCTTGCTGAAGTAGAACTTTTGCTCTGGGTGTGCTACATTGCACTAGACCTGAAAGGCACAATGTGCAGGCTTCTTTCCAAAGGCCGAGTTGGTCCCCACAGCATCTTGCTTCCAGCTCTTTGGGAAGCTAAGAAACAACTCGCTCTGCACAGTGCTATTACAGCCTACCGGGAACATCTCTTCCAAAGACCTGTGAAACGCAGTTTCTCCGCAGGTCTGAACTGGCTGAAGTAGAACTTCTGCTCTGGGTGTGCTACATTGCCCCAGAGCTGAAAGGCACAACGTGCAGGCTTCTGTCCAAAGGGAGAGTTGGGCAGCACAGCATCTTGCTTCCAGCTCTTTGGGAAGCTAAGAAACAAGTCGCTCTGCACAGTGCTCTTACAGCCTACCGGGAACATCTCTTCCAGAGGAATGTGAAACGCAGATTCTTTCCAGGCCTCATCTGGCTGAAGTAGAACTTCTGCTCTGGGTGTGCTACATTGCCCTAGAGCTGAAAGGCACAACATGCAGGCTTCTGTCCAAAGGGAGAGTTGGGCAGCACAGCATCTTTCTTCCAGCTCTTTGGGAAGCTAAGAAACAAGTCGCTCTGCACAGTGCTCTTACAGCCTACCGGGAACATCTCTTCCAAAGGAATGTGAAACGCAGTTCCTTTGCAGGCCTGATCTGGCTGAAGTACAACTTCTGCTCTGGGTGTGCTACATTGCCCTAGAGCTGAAAGGCACAACGTGCAGGCTTCTTTCCAAAGGGCGAGTTTTGCCCCACAGCATCTTGCTTCCAGCTCTTTGGGAAGCAAAGAAACAATTCGCTCTGCACAGTGCTCTTACAGCCTACCGGGAACATCTCTTCCACAGGCCTGTGAAATGCAGTTTCTTTGCAGGCTTGATTTGGCTGAAGTACAACTTCTGCTCTAGGTGTGCTACACTGCCCTAGAGCTGAAAGGAACAACGTGCAGGCCTCCTAAAAAATGGCGAGTTGTGCCCCACAGCATCTTGCTTCCAGCTCTTTGGGAAGCTAAGAAACAACTCGCTCTGCACAGTGCTCTTACAGCCTACCGGGAACATCTCTTACAAAGGCCTGTGAAACGCAGTTTCTTTGAGGGCCTGATCTTGCTGAAGTAGAACTTTTGCTCTGGGTGTGCTACATTGCACTAGACCTGAAAGGCACAATGTTCAGGCTTCTTTCCAAAGGCCGAGTTGGGCCCCACAGCATCTTGCTTCCAGCTCTTTGGGAAGCTAAGAAACAACTCGCTCTGCACAGTGCTATTACAGCCTACCGGGAACATCTCTTCCAAAGACCTGTGAAACGCAGTTTCTCCGCAGGCCTGAACTGGCTGAAGTAGAACTTCTGCTCTGGGTGTGCTACATTGCCCCAGAGCTGAAAGGCACAACGTGCAGGCTTCAGTCCAAAGGGAGAGTTGGGCAGCACAGCATCTTGCTTCCAGCTCTTTGGGAAGCTAAGAAACTAGTCGCTCTGCACAGTGCTCTTACAGCCTACCGGGAACATCTCTTCCAGAGGAATGTGAAACACAAATTCTTTCCAGGCCTGATCTGGCTGAAGTAGAACTTCTGCTCTGGGTGTGCTACATTGCCCCAGAGCTGAAAGGCACAACGTGCAGGCCTCTTAAAAAATGGCGAGTTGTGCCCCACAGCATCTTGCTTCCAGCTCTTTGGGAAGCTAAGAAACAACTCGCTCTGCACAGTTCTCTTACAGCCTACCGGGAACATCTCTTACAAAGGCCTGTGAAACGCAGTTTCTTTGCAGGCCTGATCTTGCTGAAGTAGAACTTCTGCTCTGGGTGTGCTACATTGCCCTAGAGCTGAAGGGCACAACGTGCAGGCTTCTTTCCAAAGGGCGCGTTGGGCCGCACAGCATCTTGCTTCCAGCACTTTGGGAAGCTAAGAAACAACTCGCTCTGCACAGTGCTCTTACAGCCTACCGGGAACATCTCTTACAAAGGCCTGTGAAAAGCAGTTTCTTTGCAGGCCTGATCTTGCTGAAGTAGAACTTTTGCTCTGGGTGTGCTACATTGCACTAGACCTGAAAGGCACAATGTGCAGGCTTCTTTCCAAAGGCCGAGTTGGGCCCCACAGCATCTTGCTTCCAGCTCTTTGGGAAGCTAAGAAACAACTCGCTCTGCACAGTGCTATTACAGCCTACCGGGAACATCTCTTCCAAAGACCTGTGAAACGCAGTTTCTCCGCAGGTCTGAACTGGCTGAAGTAGAACTTCTGCTCTGGGTGTGCTACATTGCCCCAGAGCTGAAAGGCACAACGTGCAGGCTTCTGTCCAAAGGGAGAGTTGGGCAGCACAGCATCTTGCTTCCAGCTCTTTGGGAAGCTAAGAAACAAGTCGCTCTGCACAGTGCTCTTACAGCCTACCGGGAACATCTCTTCCAGAGGAATGTGAAACGCAGATTCTTTCCAGGCCTCATCTGGCTGAAGTAGAACTTCTGCTCTGGGTGTGCTACATTGCCCTAGGGCTGAAAGGCACAACATGCAGGCTTCTGTCCAAAGGAAGAGTTGGGCAGCACAGCATCTTTCTTCCAGCTCTTTGGGAAGCTAAGAAACAAGTCGCTCTGCACAGTGCTCTTACAGCCTACCGGGAACATCTCTTCCAAAGGAATGTGAAACGCAGTTCCTTTGCAGGCCTGATCTGGCTGAAGTACAACTTCTGCTCTGGGTGTGCTACATTGCCCTAGAGCTGAAAGGCACAACGTGCAGGCTTCTTTCCAAAGGGCGAGTTTTGCCCCACAGCATCTTGCTTCCAGCTCTTTGGGAAGCAAAGAAACAATTCGCTCTGCACAGTGCTCTTACAGCCTACTGGGAACATCTCTTCCAAAGGCCTGTGAAATGCAGTTTCTTTGCAGGCTTGATTTGGCTGAAGTAGAACTTCTGCTCTAGGTGTGCTACAGTGCCCTAGAGCTGAAAGGCACAACGTGCAGGCCTCCTACAAAATGGCGAGTTGTGCCCCACAGCATCTTGCTTCCAGCTCTTTGGGAAGCTAAGAAACAACTCGCTCTGCACAGTGCTCTTACAGCCTACCGGGAACATCTCTTACAAAGGCCTGTGAAACGCAGTTTCTTTGCAGGCCTGATCTTGCTGAAGTAGAACTTTTGCTCTGGGTGTGCTACATTGCACTAGACCTGAAAGGCACAATGTGCAGGCTTCTTTCCAAAGGCCGAGTTGGGCCCCACAGCATCTTGCTTCCAGCTCTTTGGGAAGCTAAGAAACAACTCGCTCTGCACAGTGCTATTACAGCCTACCGGGAACATCTCTTCCAAAGACCTGTGAAACGCAGTTTCTCCGCAGGCCTGAACTGGCTGAAGTAGAACTTCTGCTCTGGGTGTGCTACATTGCCCCAGAGCTGAAAGGCACAACGTGCAGGCTTCAGTCCAAAGGGAGAGTTGGGCAGCACAGCATCTTGCTTCCAGCTCTTTGGGAAGCTAAGAAACTAGTCGCTCTGCACAGTGCTCTTACAGCCTACCGGGAACATCTCTTCCAGAGGATTGTGAAACACAGATTCTTTCCAGGCCTGATCTGGCTGAAGTAGAACTTCTGCTCTGGGTGTGCTACATTGCCCCAGAGCTGAAAGGCACAACGTGCAGGCCTCTTAAAAAATGGCGAGTTGTGCCCCACAGCATCTTGCTTCCAGCTCTTTGGGAAGCTAAGAAACAACTCGCTCTGCACAGTTCTCTTACAGCCTACCGGGAACATCTCTTACAAAGGCCTGTGAAACGCAGTTTCTTTGCAGGCCTGATCTTGATGAAGTAGAACTTCTGCTCTGGATGTGCTACATTGCCCTAGAGCTGAAGGGCACAACGTGCAGGCTTCTTTCCAAAGGGCGCGTTGGGCCTCACAGCATCTTTCTTCCAGCACTTTGGGAAGCTAAGAAACAACTCGCTCTGCACAGTGCTCTTACAGCCTACCGGGAACATCGCTTACAAAGGCCTGTGTAAAGCAGTTTTTTGCAGGCCTGATCTTGCTGAAGTAGAACTTTTGCTCTGGGTGTGCTACATTGCACTAGACCTGAAAGGCACAATGTGCAGGCTTCTTTCCAAAGGCCGAGTTGGGCCCCACAGCATCTTGCTTCCAGCTCTTTGGGAAGCTAAGAAACAACTCGCTCTGCACAGTGCTATTACAGCCTACCGGGAACATCTCTTCCAAAGACCTGTGAAACGCAGTTTCTCCGCAGGCCTGAACTGGCTGAAGTAGAACTTCTGCTCTGGGTGTGCTACATTGCCCCAGAGCTGAAAGGCACAACGTGCAGGCTTCAGTCCAAAGGGAGAGTTGGGCAGCACAGCATCTTGCTTCCAGCTCTTTGGGAAGCTAAGAAACTAGTCGCTCTGCACAGTGCTCTTACAGCCTACCGGGAACATCTCTTCCACAGGAATGTGAAACACAGATTCTTTCCAGGCCTGATCTGGCTGAAGTACAACTTCTGCTCTGGGTGTGCTACATTGCCCCAGAGCTGAAAGGCACAACGTGCCGGCCTCTTAAAAAATGGCGAGTTGGGCCCCACAGCATC
Source organism: Equus caballus (assembly GCF_041296265.1). Taxonomy (NCBI): domain Eukaryota; kingdom Metazoa; phylum Chordata; class Mammalia; order Perissodactyla; family Equidae; genus Equus; species Equus caballus. Next base: position 28,316,533 of record NC_091687.1, read on the forward strand.
TTGCTTCCAGCTCTTTGGGAACCTAAGAAACAACTCGCTCTGCACAGTGCTCTTACAGCCTACCGGGAACATCTCTTACAAAGGCCTGTGAAATGCAGTTTCTTTGCAGACCTGATCTGGCTGAAGTACAACTTCTGCTCTTTGTGTGCTACATTGCCCTAGAGCTGAAAGGCACAACGTGCAGGCTTCTTTCCCAAGGGCGAGTCGGGCCCCACAGCATTATGCTTCCGGCTCTTTGGGAAGCTAAGAAACAACTCGCTCTGCACAGTGCTCTTACAGCCTACCGTAACATCTCTTACAATGGCCTGTGAAACGCAGTTTCTTTGCAGGGCTGATCTGGCTGAAGTAGAACTTCTGCTCTGGATGTGCTACATTGCCCTTGAGCTGAAAGGCACAACGTGCAGGCTTCTTTCCCAAGGGCGTGTTGGGCCCCAGAGCATCTTGCTTGCAGCTCTTTGGGAAGCTAAGAAACAACTCGCTCTACACAGTGCTCTTACACCCTACCGGGAACATGTCGTCCAAAGGCCTGTTAAACGCAGTTTCTTTGCAGTCCTGAACTGGCTGAAGTAGTACTTCTGCTCTGGGTGTGCTACATTGCCCTAGAGCTGGAAGGCACATCGTGCTGGCTTCTTTCCAAAGGGAGTGTTGGGCCCCACAGCATCTTGCTTCCAGCGCTTTGAGAAGCTAAGAAACAACTCGCTCTGCACAGTGCTCTTACAGCCTACCGGGAACATCTCTTCCAAAGGCCTCTGAAACGCAGTTTCTTTGCAGGCCTGATCTGGCTGAAGTAGAAGTTCTGCTCTGGGTGTGCTACATTGCCCTAGAGCTGAAAGGGACAACGTGCAGGCTTCTTTCCAAAGGGCGAGTTGGGCACTACAGCATCTTGCTTCCAGCTCTTTGGGAAGCTAAGAAACAACTCGCTCTGCACAGTGCTCTTACAGCCTACCGGGAACATCCCTTCCAAAGGCCTGTGAAACGCAGTTTCTTTGCAGGCCTGATCTGGCTGAAGTACAACTTCTGCTCTGTTTGTGCTACATTGCCCTAGAGCTGAAAGGCACAACGTGCAGGCTTCCTTCCAAGGGCGAGTTGGGCCCCACAGCATCTTGCTTCCAGCTCTTTGGGAAGCTAAGAAACAACTCGCTCTGCACAGTGCTCTTACAGCCTACCGGGAACATCTCTTCCAAAGCACTGTGAAACGCAGTTTCTTTGCAGGCCTGATCTGTCTGAAATGGAACTTCTGCTCTGGGTGTGCTGCATTGCCCTAGAGCTGAAAGGTACAACGTGCAGGCTTCTTTCCAAAGGGCGAGTTGGGCCCCACAGCATCTTGCTTCCAGCTCTTTGGGAGGCTAAGAAACAACTCCCTCTGCACAGTGCTCTTACAGCCTACCGGGAACATATCTTACAAAGGCCTGTGAAATGCAGTTTCTTTGCAGGCCTGATCTGGCTGAAGTAGGACTTCTGCTCTGGGTGTGCTACATTGCCCTAGAGCTGAAAGGCACAACGTGCTGTCTCCTTTCAAAAGAGCGAGTTGGGCCCCACAGCATTTTGCTTCCAGCTCTATGGGAATCTAAGATACAACTCGCTCTGCACAGTTCTCTTACAGCCTACCGGGAGCATCTCTTCCAAAGGCCTGTGAAATGCAGTTTCTTTGCAGGCCTGATCTGGCTGAAGTAGAACTTCTGCTCTCGGTGTGCTACATTGCCCTAGAGCTGAAAGGCACAACGTGCAGTCTTCTTCACAAAGGGCGAGTTGGGCCACACAGCATCTTGCTTCCAGCTCTTTGGGAAGCTAGGAAACAATTCGCTCTGCAAAGTGCTCTTACAGCCTACCGGGAACATCTCTTCCAAAGGCCTGTGAAACGCAGTTTCTTTGCAGGCCTGATCTGGCTGAAGTACAACTTCTGCTCTGGGTGTGCTACATTGCCCTAGAGCTGAAAGGCACAACGTGCAGGCTTCTTTCCAAAGGGCGAGTTTTGCCCCACAGCATCTTGCTTCCAGCTCTTTGGGAAGCAAAGAAACAATTCGCTCTGCACAGTGCTCTTACAGCCTACCGGGAACATCTCTTCCAAAGGCCTGTGAAATGCAGTTTCTTTGCAGGCTTGATTTGGCTGAAGTACAACTTCTGCTCTAGGTGTGCTACAGTGCCCTAGAGCTGAAAGGCACAACGTGCAGGCCTCCTAAAAAATGGCGAGTTGTGCCCCACAGCATCTTGCTTCCAGCTCTTTGGGAAGCTAAGAAACAACTCGCTCTGCAAAGTGCTCTTACAGCCTACCGGGAACATCTCTTACAAAGGCCTGTGAAACGCAGTTTCTTTGCAGGCCTGATCTTGCTGAAGTAGAACTTTTGCTCTGGGTGTGCTACATTGCACTAGACCTGAAAGGCACAATGTTCAGGCTTCTTTCCAAAGGCCGAGTTGGGCCCCACAGCATCTTGCTTCCAGCTCTTTGGGAAGCTAAGAAACAACTCGCTCTGCACAGTGCTATTACAGCCTACCGGGAACATCTCTTCCAAAGACCTGTGAAACGCAGTTTCTCCGCAGGCCTGAACTGGCTGAAGTAGAACTTCTGCTCTGGGTGTGCTACATTGCCCCAGAGCTGAAAGGCACAACGTGCAGGCTTCAGTCCAAAGGGAGAGTTGGGCAGCACAGCATCTTGCTTCCAGCTCTTTGGGAAGCTAAGAAACTAGTCGCTCTGCACAGTGCTCTTACAGCCTACCGGGAACATCTCTTCCAGAGGAATGTGAAACACAAATTCTTTCCAGGCCTGATCTGGCTGAAGTAGAACTTCTGCTCTGGGTGTGCTACATTGCCCCAGAGCTGAAAGGCACAACGTGCAGGCCTCTTAAAAAATGGCGAGTTGTGCCCCACAGCATCTTGCTTCCAGCTCTTTGGGTAGCTAAGAAACAACTCGCTCTGCACAGTTCTCTTACAGCCTACCGGGAACATCTCTTACAAAGGCCTGTGAAACGCAGTTTCTTTGCAGGCCTGATCTTGCTGAAGTAGAACTTCTGCTCTGGGTGTGCTACATTGCCCTAGAGCTGAAGGGCACAACGTGCAGGCTTCTTTCCAAAGGGCGCGTTGGGCCGCACAGCATCTTGCTTCCAGCACTTTGGGAAGCTAAGAAACAACTCGCTCTGCACAGTGCTCTTACAGCCTACCGGGAACATCTCTTACAAAGGCCTGTGAAAAGCAGTTTCTTTGCAGGCCTGATCTTGCTGAAGTAGAACTTTTGCTCTGGGTGTGCTACATTGCACTAGACCTGAAAGGCACAATGTGCAGTCTTCTTTCCAAAGGCCGAGTTGGGCCCCACAGCATCTTGCTTCCAGCTCTTTGGGAAGCTAAGAAACAACTCGCTCTGCACAGTGCTATTACAGCCTACCGGGAACATCTCTTCCAAAGACCTGTGAAACGCAGTTTCTCCGCAGGTCTGAACTGGCTGAAGTAGAACTTCTGCTCTGGGTGTGCTACATTGCCCCAGAGCTGAAAGGCACAACGTGCAGGCTTCTGTCCAAAGGGAGAGTTGGGCAGCACAGCATCTTGCTTCCAGCTCTTTGGGAAGCTAAGAAACAAGTCGCTCTGCACAGTGCTCTTACAGCCTACCGGGAACATCTCTTCCAGAGGAATGTGAAACGCAGATTCTTTCCAGGCCTCATCTGGCTGAAGTAGAACTTCTGCTCTGGGTGTGCTACATTGCCCTAGAGCTGAAAGGCACAACATGCAGGCTTCTGTCCAAAGGAAGAGTTGGGCAGCACAGCATCTTTCTTCCAGCTCTTTGGGAAGCTAAGAAACAAGTCGCTCTGCACAGTGCTCTTACAGCCTACCGGGAACATCTCTTCCAAAGGAATGTGAAACGCAGTTCCTTTGCAGGCCTGATCTGGCTGAAGTACAACTTCTGCTCTGGGTGTGCTACATTGCCCTAGAGCTGAAAGGCACAACGTGCAGGCTTCTTTCCAAAGGGCGAGTTTTGCCCCACAGCATCTTGCTTCCAGCTCTTTGGGAAGCAAAGAAACAATTCGCTCTGCACAGTGCTCTTACAGCCTACTGGGAACATCTCTTCCAAAGGCCTGTGAAATGCAGTTTCTTTGCAGGCTTGATTTGGCTGAAGTAGAACTTCTGCTCTAGGTGTGCTACAGTGCCCTAGAGCTGAAAGGCACAACGTGCAGGCCTCCTAAAAAATGGCGAGTTGTGCCCCACAGCATCTTGCTTCCAGCTCTTTGGGAAGCTAAGAAACAACTCGCTCTGCACAGTGCTCTTACAGCCTACCGGGAACATCTCTTACAAAGGCCTGTGAAACGCAGTTTCTTTGCAGGCCTGATCTTGCTGAAGTAGAACTTTTGCTCTGGGTGTGCTACATTGCACTAGACCTGAAAGGCACAATGTGCAGGCTTCTTTCCAAAGGCCGAGTTGGGCCCCACAGCATCTTGCTTCCAGCTCTTTGGGAAGCTAAGAAACAACTCGCTCTGCACAGTGCTATTACAGCCTACCGGGAACATCTCTTCCAAAGACCTGTGAAACGCAGTTTCTCCGCAGGCCTGAACTGGCTGAAGTAGAACTTCTGCTCTGGGTGTGCTACATTGCCCCAGAGCTGAAAGGCACAACGTGCAGGCTTCAGTCCAAAGGGAGAGTTGGGCAGCACAGCATCTTGCTTCCAGCTCTTTGGGAAGCTAAGAAACTAGTCGCTCTGCACAGTGCTCTTACAGCCTACCGGGAACATCTCTTCCAGAGGAATGTGAAACACAGATTCTTTCCAGGCCTGATCTGGCTGAAGTACAACTTCTGCTCTGGGTGTGCTACATTGCCCCAGAGCTGAAAGGCACAACGTGCCGGCCTCTTAAAAAATGGCGAGTTGGGCCCCACAGCATCTTGCTTCCAGCTCTTTGGGAACCTAAGAAACAACTCGCTCTGCACAGTGCTCTTACAGCCTACCGGGAACATCTCTTACAAAGGCCTGTGAAATGCAGTTTCTTTGCAGACCTGATCTGGCTGAAGTACAACTTCTGCTCTTTGTGTGCTACATTGCCTTAGAGCTGAATGGCACAACGTGCAGGCTTCTTTCCCAAGGGCGAGTCGGGCCCCACAGCATTATGCTTCCGGCTCTTTGGGAAGCTAAGAAACAACTCGCTCTGCACAGTGCTCTTACAGCCTACCGTAACATCTCTTACAATGGCCTGTGAAACGCAGTTTCTTTGCAGGGCTGATCTGGCTGAAGTAGAACTTCTGCTCTGGATGTGCTACATTGCCCTTGAGCTGAAAAGCACAACGTGCAGGCTTCTTTCCCAAGGGCGTGTTGGGCCCCAGAGCATCTTGCTTGCAGCTCTTTGGGAAGCTAAGAAACAACTCGCTCTACACAGTGCTCTTACACCCTACCGGGAACATCTCTTCCAAAGGCCTGTGAAACGCAGTTTCTTTGCAGTCCTGAACTGGCTGAAGTAGTACTTCTGCTCTGGGTGTGCTACATTGCCCTAGAGCTGGAAGGCACATCGTGCTGGCTTCTTTCCAAAGGGCGTGTTGGGCCCCACAGCATCTTGCTTCCAGCGCTTTGAGAAGCTAAGAAACAACTCGCTCTGCACAGTGCTCTTACAGCCTACCGGGAACATCTCTTCCAAAGGCCTCTGAAACGCAGTTTCTTTGCAGGCCTGATCTGGCTGAAGTAGAACTTCTGCTCTGGGTGTGCTACATTGCCCTAGAGCTGAAAGGGACAACGTGCAGGCTTCTTTCCAAAGGGCGAGTTGGGCACCACAGCATCTTGCTTCCAGCTCTTTGGGAAGCTAAGAAACAACTCGCTCTGCACAGTGCTCTTACAGCCTACCGGGAACATCTCTTCCAAAGGCCTGTGAAACGCAGTTTCTTTGCAGGCCTGATCTGGCTGAAGTAGAACTTCTGCTCTGGGTGTGCTACATTGCCCTAGAGCTGAAAGGCACAACGTGCAGGCTTCTTTCCAAAGTGCGAGTTGGGCCCCACCGCATCTTCCTTCCAGCTCTTTGGGAAGCTAAGAAACTACTCGCTCTGCACAGTGCTCTTACAGCCTACCGGGAACATCTCATCCAAAGGCCTGTGAAACGCAGTTTCTTTGCAGTCCTGAACTGGCTGAAGTAGTACTTCTGGTCTGGGTGTGCTACATTGCCCTAGAGCTGGAAGGCACATCGTGCTGGCTTCTTTCCAAAGGGCGTGTTGGGCCCCACAGCATCTTGCTTCCAGCTCCTTGGGAAGCTAAGAAACAACTCGCTCTGCACAGTGCTCTTACAGCCTACCGGGAACATCTCTTCCAAAGGCCTCTGAAACGCAGTTTCTTTGCAGGCCTGATCTGGCTGAAGTAGAACTTCTGCTCTGGGTGTGCTACATTGCCCTAGAGCTGAAAGGGACAACGTGCAGGCTTCTTTCCAAAGGGCGAGTTGGGCACCACAGCATCTTGCTTCCAGCTCTTTGGGAAGCTAAGAAAAAACTCGCTCTGCACAGTGCTCTTACAGCCTACCGGGAACATCTCTTCCAAAGGCCTGTGAAACGCCGTTTCTTTGCAGGCTTGATCTGGCTGAAGTACAACTTCTGCTCTGGGTGTGCTACATTGCCCTAGAGCTGAAAGCCACAACGTGCAGGCTTCTTTCCAAAGGGCGAGTTGGGCCCCACAGCATCTTGCTTCCAGCTCTTTGGGAAGCTAAGAAACAACTCGCTCTGCACAGTGCTCTTACAGCCTACCGGGAGCATCTCTTCCAAAGGCCTGTGAGACGCAGTTTCTTCGCAGGCCTGATCTGGCTGAATGCAACTTCTGCTGTGGGTGTGATACATTGCCCTAGAGCTGAAAGGCACAATGTGCAGGCTTCTTTCCCAAGGGCGAGTTGGGCCCCACAGCATCTTGCTTCCAGCTCTTTGGGAAGCTAAGAAACAACTCGCTCAGCACAGTGCACTTAGCCTTCCGGGAACATCTCTTACAAAGGCCTGTGAAACGCAGTTTCTTTGAAGGCCTGATCTGGCTGAAGTACAACTTCTGCTCTGGGTGTGCTACATTGCCCTAGAGCTGAAAGGCACAACGTGCAGGCTTCTTTCCAAAGGCCGAGTTGGGTCCCACAGAATCTTGCTTCCAGCTCTTTGGGAAGCTAAGAAACAACTCGCTCTGCACAGTGCTCTTACAGCCTACCGGGAACATCCCTTCCAAAGGCCTGTGAAACGCAGTTACTTTGCAGCCTTGATCTGGCTGAAGTAGAACTTCTGCTCTGGGTGTGCTACTGCCCTAGAGCTGAAAGGCACAACGTGCAGGCTTCTGTACAAAGGGCGAGTTGGGCCCAAAGCATCTTGCTTCCAGCTCTTTGGGAAGCTAAGAAACAACTCGCTCTGCACAGTGCTCTTACAGCCTACCGGGAGCATCTCTTCCAAAGGCCTGTGAAACGCAGTTTCTTTGTAGGCCTGATCTGGCTGAAGTACAACTTCTGCTCTGGGTGTGCTACATTGCCCTAGAGCTGAAAGCCACAACGTTCAGGCTTCTGTCCAAAGGGCGAGTTGGGCGTAAAGCATCTTGCTTCCAGCTCTTTGGGAAGCTAAGAAACAACTCGCTCTGCACAGTGCTCTTACAGCCTACCGGGAACATCTCTTCCAAAGGCCTGTGAAACGCAGTTTCTTTGCAGGCTTGATCTGGCTGAAGTAGAACTTCTGCTCTGGGTGTGCTACATTGCCCTAGATCTGAAAGGCACAACGTGCAGGCTTCTGTCAAAAGGGCGAGTTGGGCCCAAAGCATCTTGCTTCCAGCTCTTTGGGAATCTAAGAAACAACTCGCTCTGCACAGTGCTCTTACTGCCTACCGGGAACATCTCTTCCAAAGGCCTGTGAAACGCAGTTTCTTTGCAGGCCTGATCTGGCTGAAGTAGAACTTCTGCTCTGGTTGTGCTACATTGCCCTGTAGCTGAAAGGCACAACGTGCAGGCTTCTTTCCCAAGGGCGAGTCGGGCCCCACAGCATTATGCTTCCGGCTTTTTGGGAAGCTAAGAAACAACTCGCTCTGCACAGTGCTCTTACAGCCTACCGTAACATCACTTACAATGGCCTGTGAAACGCAGTTTCTTTGCAGGGCTGATCTGGCTGAAGTAGAACTTCTGCTCTGGATGTGCTACATTGCCCTAGAGCTGAAAGGCACAACGTGCAGGCTTCTTTCCCAAGGGCGTGTTGGGCCCCAGAGCATCTTGCTTGCAGCTCTTTGGGAAGCTAAGAAACAACTCGCTCTGCACAGTGCTCTTACAGCCTACCGGGAACATCTCTTCCAAAGGCCTGTGAAACGCAGTTTCTTTGCAGTCCTGAACTGGCTGAAGTAGTACTTCTGGTCTGGGTGTGCTACATTGCCCTAGAGCTGGAAGGCACATCGTGCTGGCTTCTTTCCAAAGGGCGTGTTGGGCCCCACAGCATCTTGCTTCCAGCTCTTTGGGAAGCTAAGAAACAACTCGCTCTGCACAGTGCTCTTACAGCCTACCGGGAACATCTCTTCCAAAGGCCTCTGAAACGCAGTTTCTTTGCAGGCCTGATCTGGCTGAAGTAGAACTTCTGCTCTGGGTGTGCTACATTGCCCTAGAGCTGAAAGGGACAACGTGCAGGCTTCTTTCCAAAGGGCGAGTTGGGCACCACAGCATCTTGCTTCCAGCTCTTTGGGAAGCTAAGAAACAACTCGCTCTGCACAGTGCTCTTACAGCCTACCGGGAACATCTCTTCCAAAGGCCTGTGAAACGCAGTTTCTTTGCAGGCCTGATCTGGCTGAAGTACAACTTCTGCTCTGGGTGTGCTACATTGCCCTAGAGCTGAAAGCCACAACGTGCAGGCTTCTTTCCAAAGGGCGAGTTGGGCCCCACAGCATCTTGCTTCCAGCTCTTTGGGAAGCTAAGAAACAACTCGCTCTGCACAGTGCTCTTACAGCCTACCGGGAACATCTCTTCCAAAGGCCTGTGAAACGCAGTTTCTTTGCAGGCCTGATCTGGCTGAAGTAGAATTTCTGCTCTGGGTGTGCTACATTGCCCTAGAGCTGAAAGGCACAACGTGCAGGCTTCCTTCCAAGGGCGAGTTGGGCCCCACAGCATCTTGCTTCCAGCTCTTTGGGAAGCTAAGAAACAACTCGCTCTGCACAGTGCTCTTACAGCCTACCGGGAACATCTCTTCCAAAGCCCTGTGAAACGCAGTTTCTTTGCAGGCCTGATCTGTCTGAAGTAGAACTTCTGCTCTGGGTGTGCTACATTGCCCTAGAGCTGAAAGGCACAACGTGCAGGCTTCTTTCCCAAGGGCGAGTTGGGCCCCACAGCATCTTGCTTCCAGCTCTTTGGGAAGCTAAGAAACAACTCGCTCTGCACAGTGCTATTACAGCCTACCGGGAACATCTCTTCCAAAGGCCTGTGAAACGCAGTTTCTTTGCAGGCCTGATCTGGCTGAAGTAGAACTTCTGCTTTGTTTGTGCTACATTGCCCTAGAGCTGAAAGACACAACGTGCAGGCTTCTTTCCCAAGGGCGAGTTGGGCCCCACAGCATCTTGCTTCCAGCTCTTTGGGAAGCTAAGAAAGAACTCGCTCTGCACAGTGCTCTTACAGCCTACCGGGAGCATTTCTTCCAAAGGCCTGTGAAACGCAGTTTCTTTGCAGGCCTGATCTGGCTGAAGTAGAACTTCTGCTCTGGGTGTGCTACATTGCTCTAGAGCTGAAAGGCACATGGTGCAGGCTTCTTTCCAAAGGGCGAGTTGGGCCCCACAGCATCTTGCTTCCATCTCTTTGGGAAGCTAAGAAACAACTCGCTCTGCACAGTGCTCTTACAGCCTACCGGGAACATCTCTTCCAAAGGCCTGTGAAACGCAGTTTCTTTGCAGGCCTGATCTTGCTGAAGTAGAACTTCTGCTCTGGGTGTGCTACATTGCCCTAAAGCTGAAAGGCACAACGTGCAGGCTTCTGTCCAAAGGGCGAGTTGGGCTCAAAGCATCTTGCTTCCAGCTCTTTGGGAAGCTAAGAAACAACTCGCTCTGCACAGTGCTCTTACAGCCTAACGGGAGCATCTCCTCCAAAGGCCTGTGAAACGCAGTTTCTTTGCAGGCCTGATCTGGCTGAAGTACAGCTACTGCTCTGGGTGTGCTACATTGCCCTAGAGCTGAAAGCCACAACGTGCAGGCTTCTTTCCAAAGGGCGAGTTGGGCGCAAAGCATCTTGCTTCCAGCTCTTTGAGAAGCTAAGAAACAACTCGCTCTGCACAGTGCTCTTACAGCCTACCGGGAGCATCTCTTCCAAAGGCCTGTGAGACGCAGTTTCTTCGCAGGCCTGATCTGGCTGAATACAACTTCTGCTGTGGGTGTGCTACATTGCCCTAGAGCTGAAAGGCACAATGTGCAGGCTTCTTTCCCAAGGGAGAGTTGGGCCCCACAGCATCTTGCTTCCAGCTCTTTGGGAAGCTAAGAAACAACTCGCTCTGCACAGTGCTCTTACAGCCTACCGGGAGCATCTCTTCCAAAGGCCTGTGAGACGCAGTTTCTTCGCAGGCCTGATCTGGCTGAATGCAACTTCTGCTGTGGGTGTGATACATTGCCCTAGAGCTGAAAGGCACAATGTGCAGGCTTCTTTCCCAAGGGCGAGTTGGGCCCCACAGCATCTTGCTTCCAGCTCTTTGGGAAGCTAAGAAACAACTCGCTCAGCACAGTGCTCTTACAGCCTTCCGGGAACATCTCTTACAAAGGCCTGTGAAACGCAGTTTCTTTGAAGGCCTGATCTGGCTGAAGTAGGACTTCTGCTCTGGGTGTGCTACATTGCCCTAGAGCTGAAAGGCACAACGTGCAGGCTTCTTTCCAAAGGCCGAGTTGGGTCCCACAGAATCTTGCTTCCAGCTCTTTGGGAAGCTAAGAAACAACTCGCTCTGCACAGTGCTCTTACAGCCTACCGGGAACATCCCTTCCAAAGGCCTGTGAAACGCAGTTACTTTGCAGCCTTGATCTGGCTGAAGTAGAACTTCTGCTCTGGGTGTGCTACTGCCCTAGAGCTGAAAGGCACAACGTGCAGGCTTCTGTACAAAGGGCGAGTTGGGCCCAAAGCATCTTGCTTCCAGCTCTTTGGGAAGCTAAGAAACAACTCGCTCTGCACAGTGCTCTTACAGCCTACCGGGAGCATCTCTTCCAAAGGCCTGTGAAACGCAGTTTCTTTGCAGGCCTGATCTTTCTGAAGTACAACTTCTGCTCTGGGTGTGCTACATTGCCCTAGAGCTGAAAGCCACAACGTTCAGGCTTCTTTCCAAAGGGCGAGTTGGTCCCCACAGCATCTTGCTTCCAGCTCTTTGGGAAGCTAAGAAACAACTCGCTCTGCACAGTGCTCTTACAGCCTACCGGGAGCATCTCTTCCAAAGGCCTGTGAAACGCAGTTTCTTTGCACGCCTGATGTGGCTGAAATAGAACTTTTGCTCTGGGTGTGCTACTTTTCCCTAGAGCTGAAAGGCACAACGTGCAGGCTTCTGTCCAAAGGGCGAGTTGGGCGTAAAGCATCTTGCTTCCATCTCTTTGGGAAGCTAAGAAACAACTTGCTCTGCACAGTGCTCTTACAGCCTACCGGGAACATCTCTTCCAAAGGCCTGTGAAACGCAGTTTCTTTGCAGGCTTGATCTGGCTGAAGTAGAACTTCTGCTCTGGGTGTGCTACATTGCCCTAGAGCTGAAAGGCACAACGTGCATGCTTCTGTCCAAAGGGCGAGTTGGGCCCAAAGCATCTTGCTTCCAGCTCTTTGGGAATCTAAGAAACAACTCGCTCTGCACAGTGCTCTTACTGCCTACCGGGAACATCTCTTCCAAAGGCCTGTGAAACGCAGTTTCTTTGCAGGCCTGATCTGGCTGAAGTAGAACTTCTGCTCTGGTTGTGCTACATTGCCCTGTAGCTGAAAGGCACAACGTGCAGGCTTCTTTCCCAAGGGCGAGTCGGGCCCCACAGCATTATGCTTCCGGCTCTTTGGGAAGCTAAGAAACAACTCGCTCTGCACAGTGCTCTTACAGCCTACCGTAACATCTCTTACAATGGCCTGTGAAACGCAGTTTCTTTGCAGGGCTGATCTGGCTGAAGTAGAACTTCTGCTCTGGATGTGCTACATTGCCCTAGAGCTGAAAGGCACAACGTGCAGGCTTCTTTCCCAAGGGCGTGTTGGGCCCCAGAGCATCTTGCTTGCAGCTCTTTGGGAAGCTAAGAAACAACTCGCTCTGCACAGTGCTCTTACAGCCTACCGGGAACATCTCTTCCAAAGGCCTGTGAAACGCAGTTTCTTTGCAGTCCTGAACTGGCTGAAGTAGTACTTCTGGTCTGGGTGTGCTACATTGCCCTAGAGCTGGAAGGCACATCGTGCTGGCTTCTTTCCAAAGGGCGTGTTGGGCCCCACAGCATCTTGCTTCCAGCTCTTTGGGAAGCTAAGAAACAACTCGCTCTGCACAGTGCTCTTACAGCCTACCGGGAACATCTCTTCCAAAGGCCTCTGAAACGCAGTTTCTTTGCAGGCCTGATCTGGCTGAAGTAGAACTTCTGCTCTGGGTGTGCTACATTGCCCTAGAGCTGAAAGGGACAACGTGCAGGCTTCTTTCCAAAGGGCGAGTTGGGCACCACAGCATCTTGCTTCCAGCTCTTTGGGAAGCTAAGAAACAACTCGCTCTGCACAGTGCTCTTACAGCCTACCGGGAACATCTCTTCCAAAGGCCTGTGAAACGCAGTTTCTTTGCAGGCCTGATCTGGCTGAAGTACAACTTCTGCTCTGGGTGTGCTACATTGCCCTAGAGCTGAAAGCCACAACGTGCAGGCTTCTTTCCAAAGGGCGAGTAGGGCCCCACAGCATCTTGCTTCCAGCTCTTTGGGAAGCTAAGAAACAACTCGCTCTGCACAGTGCTCTTACAGCCTACCGGGAACATCCCTTCCAAAGGCCTGTGAAACGCAGTTACTTTGCAGCCTTGATCTGGCTGAAGTAGAACTTCTGCTCTGGGTGTGCTACTGCCCTAGAGCTGAAAGGCACAACGTGCAGGCTTCTGTACAAAGGGCGAGTTGGGCCCAAAGCATCTTGCTTCCAGCTCTTTGGGAAGCTAAGAAACAACTCGCTCTGCACAGTGCTCTTACAGCCTACCGGGAGCATCTCTTCCAAAGGCCTGTGAAACGCAGTTTCTTTGCAGGCCTGATCTTTCTGAAGTACAACTTCTGCTCTGGGTGTGCTACATTGCCCTAGAGCTGAAAGCCACAAGGTTCAGGCTTCTTTCCAAAGGGCGAGTTGGTCCCCACAGCATCTTGCTTCCAGCTCTTTGGGAAGCTAAGAAACAACTCGCTCTGCACAGTGCTCTTACAGCCTACCGGGAGCATCTCTTCCAAAGGCCTGTGAAACGCAGTTTCTTTGCAGGCCTGATGTGGCTGAAATAGAACTTTTGCTCTGGGTGTGCTACTTTTCCCTAGAGCTGAAAGGCACAACGTGCAGGCTTCTGTCCAAAGGGCGAGTTGGACGTAAAGCATCTTGCTTCCAGCTCTTTGGGAAGCTAAGAAACAACTCGCTCTGCACAGTGCTCTTACAGCCTACCGGGAACATCTCTTCCAAAGGCCTGTGAAACGCAGTTTCTTTGCAGGCTTGATCTGGCTGAAGTAGAACTTCTGCTCTGGGTGTGCTACATTGCCCTAGAGCTGAAAGGCACAACGTGCAGGCTTCTGTCCAAAGGGCGAGTTGGGCCCAAAGCATCTTGCTTCCAGCTCTTTGGGAATCTAAGAAACAACTCGCTCTGCACAGTGCTCTTACTGCCTACCGGGAACATCTCTTCCAAAGGCCTGTGAAACGCAGTTTCTTTGCAGGCCTGATCTGGCTGAAGTAGAACTTCTGCTCTGGTTGTGCTACATTGCCCTGTAGCTGAAAGGCACAACGTGCAGGCTTCTTTCCCAAGGGCGAGTCGGGCCCCACAGCATTATGCTTCCGGCTCTTTGGGAAGCTAAGAAACAACTCGCTCTGCACAGTGCTCTTACAGCCTACCGTAACATCTCTTACAATGGCCTGTGAAACGCAGTTTCTTTGCAGGGCTGATCTGGCTGAAGTAGAACTTCTGATCTGGATGTGCTACATTGCCCTAGAGCTGAAAGGCACAACGTGCAGGCTTCTTTCCCAAGGGCGTGTTGGGCCCCAGAGCATCTTGCTTGCAGCTCTTTGGGAAGCTAAGAAACAACTCGCTCTGCACAGTGCTCTTACAGCCTACCGGGAACATCTCTTCCAAAGGCCTGTGAAACGCAGTTTCTTTGCAGTCCTGAACTGGCTGAAGTAGTACTTCTGGTCTGGGTGTGCTACATTGCCCTAGAGCTGGAAGGCACATCGTGCTGGCTTCTTTCCAAAGGGCGTGTTGGGCCCCACAGCATCTTGCTTCCAGCTCTTTGGGAAGCTAAGAAACAACTCGCTCTGCACAGTGCTCTTACAGCCTACCGGGAACATCTCTTCCAAAGGCCTCTGAAACGCAGTTTCTTTGCAGGCCTGATCTGGCTGAAGTAGAACTTCTGCTCTGGGTGTGCTACATTGCCCTAGAGCTGAAAGGGACAACGTGCAGGCTTCTTTCCAAAGGGCGAGTTGGGCACCACAGCATCTTGCTTCCAGCTCTTTGGGAAGCTAAGAAACAACTCGCTCTGCACAGTGCTCTTACAGCCTACCGGGAACATCTCTTCCAAAGGCCTGTGAAACGCAGTTTCTTTGCAGGCCTGATCTGGCTGAAGTACAACTTCTGCTCTGGGTGTGCTACATTGCCCTAGAGCTGAAAGCCACAACGTGCAGGCTTCTTTCCAAAGGGCGAGTAGGGCCCCACAGCATCTTGCTTCCAGCTCTTTGGGAAGCTAAGAAACAACTCGCTCTGCACAGTGCTCTTACAGCCTACCGGGAACATCTCTTCCAAAGGCCTGTGAAACGCAGTTTCTTTGCAGGCCTGATCTGGCTGAAGTACAATTTCTGCTCTGGGTGTGCTACATTCCCCTAGAGCTGAAAGGCACAACGTGCAGGCTTCCTTCCAAGGGCGAGTTGGGCCCCACAGCATCTTGCTTCCAGCTCTTTGGGAAGCTAAGAAACAACTCGCTCTGCACAGTGCTCTTACAGCCTACCGGGAACATCTCTTCCAAAGCCCTGTGAAACGCAGTTTCTTTGCAGGCCTGATCTGTCTGAAGTAGAACTTCTGCTCTGGGTGTGCTACATTGCCCTAGAGCTGAAAGGCACAACGTGCAGGCTTCTTTCCCAAGGGCGAGTTGGGCCCCACAGCATCTTGCTTCCAGCTCTTTGGGAAGCTAAGAAACAACTCGCTCTGCACAGTGCTCTTACAGCCTACCGGGAACATCTCTTCCAAAGGCCTGTGAAACGCAGTTTCTTTGCAGGCCTGATCTGGCTGAAGTAGAACTTCTGCTTTGTTTGTGCTACATTGCCCTAGAGCTGAAAGACACAACGTGCAGGCTTCTTTCCCAAGGGCGAGTTGGGCCCCACAGCATCTTGCTTCCAGCTCTTTGGGAAGCTAAGAAAGAACTCGCTCTGCACAGTGCTCTTACAGCCTACCGGGAGCATTTCTTCCAAAGGCCTGTGAAACGCAGTTTCTTTGCAGGCCTGATCTGGCTGAAGTAGAACTTCTGCTCTGGGTGTGCTACATTGCTCTAGAGCTGAAAGGCACATGGTGCAGGCTTCTTTCCAAAGGGCGAGTTGGGCCCCACAGCATCTTGCTTCCATCTCTTTGGGAAGCTAAGAAACAACTCGCTCTGCACAGTTCTCTTACAGCCTACCGGGAACTTCTCTTCCAAAGGCCTGTGAAACGCAGTTTCTTTGCAGGCCTGATCTTGCTGAAGTAGAACTTCTGCTCTGGGTGTGCTACATTGCCCTAAAGCTGAAAGGCACAACGTGCAGGCTTCTGTCCAAAGGGCGAGTTGGGCTCAAAGCATCTTGCTTCCAGCTCTTTGGGAAGCTAAGAAACAACTCGCTCTGCACAGTGCTCTTACAGCCTAACGGGAGCATCTCCTCCAAAGGCCTGTGAAACGCAGTTTCTTTGCAGGCCTGATCTGGCTGAAGTACAGCTACTGCTCTGGGTGTGCTACATTGCCCTAGAGCTGAAAGCCACAACGTGCAGGCTTCTTTCCAAAGAGCGAGTTGGGCGCAAAGCATCTTGCTTCCAGCTCTTTGAGAAGCTAAGAAACAACTCGCTCTGCACAGTACTCTTAAAGCCTACCGGGAGCATCTCTTCCAAAGGCCTGTGAGACGCAGTTTCTTCGCAGGCCTGATCTGGCTGAATACAACTTCTGCTGTGGGTGTGCTACATTGCCCTAGAGCTGAAAGGCACAATGTGCAGGCTTCTTTCCAAAGGCCGAGTTGGGCCCCACAGCATCTTGCTTCCAGCTCTTTGGGAAGCTAAGAAACAACTCGCTCAGCACAGTGCTCTTACAGCCTTCCGGGAACATCTCTTACAAAGGCCTGTGAAACGCAGTTTCTTTGAAGGCCTGATATGGCTGAAGTAGGACTTCTGCTCTGGGTGTGCTACATTGCCCTAGAGCTGAAAGGCACAACGTGCGGGCTTCTTTCCAAAGGGCGAGTTGGGTCCCACAGAATCTTGCTTCCAGCTCTTTGGGAAGCTAAGAAACAACTCGCTCTGCACAGTGCTCTTACAGCCTACCGGGAACATCCCTTCCAAAGGCCTGTGAAACGCAGTTACTTTGCTGCCTTGATCTGGCTGAAGTACAACTTCTGCTCTGGGTGTGCTACATTGCCCTAGAGCTGAAAGCCACAACGTTCAGGCTTCTTTCCAAAGGGCGATTTGGTCCCCACAGCATCTTGCTTCCAGCTCTTTGGGAAGCTAAGAAACAACTCGCTCTGCACAGTGCTCTTACAGCCTACCGGGAGCATTTCTTCCAAAGGCCTGTGAAACGCAGTTTCTTTGCAGGCCTGATGTGGCTGAAATAGAACTTTTGCTCTGGGTGTGCTACTTTTCCCTAGAGCTGAAAGGCACAACGTGCAGGCTTCTGTCCAAAGGGCGAGTTGGTCGTAAAGCATCTTGCTTCCAGCTCTTTGGGAAGCTAAGAAACAACTCGCTCTGCACAGTGCTCTTACACCCTACCGGGAACATCTCTTCCAAAGGCCTGTGAAACGCAGTTTCTTTGCAGGCTTGATCTGGCTGAAGTAGAACTTCTGCTCTGGGTGTGCTACATTGCCCTAGAGCTGAAAGGCACAACGTGCAGGCTTCTGTCAAAAGGGCGAGTTGGGACCAAAGCATCTTGCTTCCAGCTCTTTGGGAATCTAAGAAACAACTCGCTCTGCACAGTGCTCTTACTGCCTACCGGGAACATCTCTTCCAAAGGCCTGTGAAACGCAGTTTCTTTGCAGGCCTGATCTGGCTGAAGTAGAACTTCTGCTCTGGTTGTGCTACATTGCCCTGTAGCTGAAAGGCACAACGTGCAGGCTTCTTTCCCAAGGGCGAGTCGGGCCCCACAGCATTATGCTTCCGGCTCTTTGGGAAGCTAAGAAACAACTCGCTCTGCACAGTGCTCTTACAGCCTACCGTAACATCTCTTACAATGGCCTGTGAAACGCAGTTTCTTTGCAGTCCTGAACTGGCTGAAGTAGTACTTCTGGTCTGGGTGTGCTACATTGCCCTAGAGCTGGAAGGCACATCGTGCTGGCTTCTTTCCAAAGGGCGTGTTGGGCCCCACAGAATCTTGCTTCCAGCTCTTTGGGAAGCTAAGAAACAACTCGCTCTGCACAGTGCTCTTACAGCCTACCGGGAACATCTCTTCCAAAGGCCTCTGAAACGCAGTTTCTTTGCAGGCCTGATCTGGCTGAAGTAGAACTTCTGCTCTGGGTGTGCTACATTGCCCTAGAGCTGAAAGGGACAACGTGCAGGCTTCTTTCCAAAGGGCGAGTTGGGCACCACAGCATCTTGCTTCCAGCTCTTTGGGAAGCTAAGAAACAACTCGCTCTGCACAGTGCTCTTACAGCCTACCGGGAACATCTCTTCCAAAGGCCTGTGAAACGCAGTTTCTTTGCAGGCCTGATCTGGCTGAAGTAGAATTTCTGCTCTGGGTGTGCGACATGGCCCTAGAGCTGAAAGGCACAACGTGCAGGCTTCCTTCCAAGGGCGAGTTGGGCCCCACAGCATCTTGCTTGCAGCTCTTTGGGAAGCTAAGAAACAACTCGCACTGCACAGTGCTCTTACAGCCTACCGGGAACATCTCTTCCAAAGGCCTGTGAAACGCAGTTTCTTTTCAGTCCTGAAATGGCTGAAGTAGAACTTCTGCTCTGGGTGTGCTACATTGCCCTAGAGCTGAAAGGCACAACGTGCAGGCTTCTTTCCCAAGGGCGAGTTGGGCCCCACAGCATCTTGCTTCCAGCTCTTTGGGAAGCTAAGAAACAACTCGCTCTGCACAGTGCTCTTACAGCCTACCGGGAACATCTCTTCCAAAGGCCTGTGAAACGCAGTTTCTTTGCAGGCCTGATCTGGCTGAAGTAGAACTTCTGCTTTGTTTGTGCTACATTGCCCTAGAGCTGAAAGCCACAACGTGCAGGCTTCTTTCCAAAGGGCGAGTTCGGTCCCAAAGCATCTTGCTTCCAGCTCTTTGGGAAGCTAAGAAACAACTCGCTCTGCACAGTGCTCTTACAGCCTACCGGGAACATCCCTTCCAAATGCCTGTGAAACGCAGTCACTTTGCAGCCTTGATCTGGCTGAAGTAGAACTTCTGCTCTGGGTGTGCGACTGCCCTAGAGCTGAAAGGCACAACGTGCAGGCTTCTGTCCAAAGGGCGAGTTGGGCCCAAAGCATCTTGCTTCCAGCTCTTTGGGAAGCTAAGAAACAACTCGCTCTGCACAGTGCTCTTACAGCCTACCGGGAGCATCTCTTCCAAAGGCCTGTGAAACGCAGTTTCTTTGCAGGCCTGATCTGGCTGAAGTACAACTTCTGCTCTGTTTGTGCTACATTGCCTTAGAGCTGAAAGGAACAACGTGCAGGCTTCCTTCCAAGGGCGAGTTGGGCCCCACAGCATCTTGCTTCCAGCTCTTTGGGAAGCTAAGAAACAACTCGCTCTGCACAGTGCTCTTACAGCCTACCGGGAACATCTCTTCCAAAGCACTGTGAAACGCAGTTTCTTTGCAGGCCTGATCTGTCTGAAGTAGAACTTCTGCTCTGGGTGTGCTACATTGCCCTAGAGCTGAAAGGCACAACGTGCAGGCTTCTTTCCCAAGGGCGAGTTGGGCCCCACAGCATCTTGCTTCCAGCTCTTTGGGAAGCTAAGAAACAACTCGCTCTGCACAGTGCTCTTACAGCCTACCGGGAACATCTCTTCCAAAGGCCTGTGAAACGCAGTTTCTTTGCAGGCCTGATGTGGCTGAAATAGAACTTTTGCTCTGGGTGTGCTACTTTTCCCTAGAGCTGAAAGGCACAACGTGCAGGCTTCTGTCCAAAGGGCGAGTTGGTCGTAAAGCATCTTGCTTCCAGCTCTTTGGGAAGCTAAGAAACAACTCGCTCTGCACAGTGCTCTTACAGCCTACCGGGAACATCTCTTCCAAAGGCCTGTGAAACGCAGTTTCTTTGCAGGCTTGATCTGGCTGAAGTAGAACTTCTGCTCTGGGTGTGCTACATTGCCCTAGAGCTGAAAGGCACAACGTGCAGGCTTCTGTCAAAAGGGCGAGTTGGGCCCAAAGCATCTTGCTTCCAGCTCTTTGGGAATCTAAGAAACAACTCGCTCTGCACAGTGCTCTTACTGCCTACCGGGAACATCTCTTCCAAAGGCCTGTGAAACGCAGTTTCTTTGCAGGCCTGATCTGGCTGAAGTAGAACTTCTGCTCTGGTTGTGCTACATTGCCCTGTAGCTGAAAGGCACAACGTGCAGGCTTCTTTCCCAAGGGCGAGTCGGGCCCCACAGCATTATGCTTCCGGCTCTTTGGGAAGCTAAGAAACAACTCGCTCTGCACAGTGCTCTTACAGCCTACCGTAACATCTCTTACAATGGCCTGTGAAACGCAGTTTCTTTGCAGTCCTGATCTGGCTGAAGTAGAACTTCTGCTCTGGATGTGCTACATTGCCCTAGAGCTGAAAGGCACAACGTGCAGGCTTCTTTCCCAAGGCCGTGTTGGGCCCCAGAGCATCTTGCTTGCAGCTCTTTGGGAAGCTAAGAAACAACTCGCTCTGCACAGTGCTCTTACACCCTACCGGGAACATCTCTTCCAAAGGCCTGTGAAACGCAGTTTCTTTGCAGTCCTGAACTGGCTGAAGTAGTACTTCTGGTCTGGGTGTGCTACATTGCCCTAGAGCTGGAAGGCACATCGTGCTGGCTTCTTTCCAAAGGGCGTGTTGGGCCCCACAGCATCTTGCTTCCAGCTCTTTGGGAAGCTAAGAAACAACTCGCTCTGCACAGTGCTCTTACAGCCTACCGGGAACATCTCTTCCAAAGGCCTCTGAAACGCAGTTTCTTTGCAGGCCTGATCTGGCTGAAGTAGAACTTCTGCTCTGGGTGTGCTACATTGCCCTAGAGCTGAAAGGGACAACGTGCAGGCTTCTTTCCAAAGGGCGAATTGGGCACCACAGCATCTTGCTTCCAGCTCTTTGGGAAGCTAAGAAACAACTCGCACTGCACAGTTCTCTTACAGCCTACCGGGAACATCTCTTCCAAAGGCCTGTGAAACGCAGTTTCTTTGCAGGCCTGATCTGGCTGAAGTACAACTTCTGCTCTGGGTGTGCTACATTGCCCTAGAGCTGAAAGCCACAACGTGCAGGCTTCTTTCCAAAGGGCGAGTTGGGCCCCACAGCATCTTGCTTCCAGCTCTTTGGGAAGCTAAGAAACAACTCGCTCTGCACAGTGCTCTTACAGCCTACCGGGAACATCTCTTCCAAAGGCCTGTGAAACGCAGTTTCTTTGCAGGCCTGATCTGGCTGAAGTAGAATTTCTGCTCTGGGTGTGCTACATTGCCCTAGAGCTGAAAGGCACAACATGCAGGCTTCCTTCCAAGGGCGAGTTGGGCCCCACAGCATCTTGCTTCCAGCTCTTTGGGAAGCTAAGAAACAACTCGCTCTGCACAGTGCTCTTACAGCCTACCGGGAACATCTCTTCCAAAGCCCTGTGAAACGCAGTTTCTTTGCAGGCCTGATCTGTCTGAAGTAGAACTTCTGCTCTGGGTGTGCTACATTGCCCTAGAGCTGAAAGGCACAACGTGCAGGCTTCTTTCCCAAGGGCGAGTTGGGCCCCACAGCATCTTGCTTCCAGCTCTTTGGGAAGCTAAGAAACAACTCGCTCTGCACAGTGCTCTTACAGCCTACCGGGAACATCTCTTCCAAAGGCCTGTGAAACGCAGTTTCTTTGCAGGCCTGATCTGGCTGAAGTAGAAGTTCTGCTTTGTTTGTGCTACATTGCCCTAGAGCTGAAAGACACAACGTGCAGGCTTCTTTCCCAAGGGCGAGTTGGGCCCCACAGCATCTTGCTTCCAGCTCTTTGGGAAGCTAAGAAAGAACTCGCTCTGCACAGTGCTCTTACAGCCTACCGGGAGCATTTCTTCCAAAGGCCTGTGAAAGGCAGTTTCTTTGCAGGCCTGATCTGGCAGAAGTAGAACTTCTGCTCTGGGTGTGCTACATTGCTCTAGAGCTGAAAGGCACATGGTGCAGGCTTCTTTCCAAAGGGCGAGTTGGGCCCCACAGCATCTTGCTTCCATCTCTTTGGGAAGCTAAGAAACAACTCGCTCTGCACAGTGCTCTTACAGCCTACCGGGAACATCTCTTCCAAAGGCCTGTGAAACGCAGTTTCTTTGCAGGCCTGATCTTGCTGAAGTAGAACTTCTGCTCTGGGTGTGCTACATTGCCCTAAAGCTGAAAGGCACAACGTGCAGGCTTCTGTCCAAAGGGCGAGTTGGGCTCAAAGCATCTTGCTTCCAGCTCTTTGGGAAGCTAAGAAACAACTCGCTCTGCACAGTGCTCTTACAGCCTAACGGGAGCATCTCCTCCAAAGGCCTGTGAAACGCAGTTTCTTTGCAGGCCTGATCTGGCTGAAGTACAGCTTCTGCTCTGGGTGTGCTACATTGCCCTAGAGCTGAAAGCCACAACGTGCAGGCTTCTTTCCAAAGGGCGAGTTGGGCGCAAAGCATCTTGCTTCCAGCTCTTTGAGAAGCTAAGAAACAACTCGCTCTGCACAGTGCTCTTACAGCCTACCGGGAGCATCTCTTCCAAAGGCCTGTGAGACGCAGTTTCTTCGCAGGCCTGATCTGGCTGAATACAACTTCTGCTGTGGGTGTGCTACATTGCCCTAGAGCTGAAAGGCACAATGTGCAGGCTTCTTTCCCAAGGGAGAGTTGGGCCCCACAGCATCTTGCTTCCAGCTCTTTGGGAAGCTAAGAAACAACTCGCTCTGCACAGTGCTCTTACAGCCTACCGGGAACATCTCTTCCAAAGGCCTCTGAAACGCAGTTTCTTTGCAGGCCTGATCTGGCTGAAGTAGAACTTCTGCTCTGGGTGTGCTACATTGCCCTAGAGCTGAAAGGGACAACGTGCAGGCTTCTTTCCAAAGGGCGAGTTGGGCCCCACAGCATCTTGCTTCCAGCTCTTTGGGAAGCTAAGAAACAACTCGCTCTGCACAGTGCTCTTACAGCCTACCGGGAACATCTCTTCCAAAGGCCTGTGAAACGCAGTTTCTTTGCAGGCCTGATCTGGCTGAAGTAGAATTTCTGCTCTGGGTGTGCTACATTGCCCTAGAGCTGAAAGGCACAACGTGCAGGCTTCCTTCCAAGGGCGAGTTGGGCCCCACAGCATCTTGCTTCCAGCTCTTTGGGAAGCTAAGAAACAACTCGCTCTGCACAGTGCTCTTACAGCCTACCGGGAACATCTCTTCCAAAGCCCTGTGAAACGCAGTTTCTTTGCAGGCCTGATCTGTCTGAAGTAGAACTTCTGCTCTGGGTGTGCTACATTGCCCTAGAGCTGAAAGGCACAACGTGCAGGCTTCTTTCCCAAGGGCGAGTTGGGCCCCACAGCATCTTGCTTCCAGCTCTTTGGGAAGCTAAGAAACAACTCGCTCTGCACAGTGCTCTTACAGCCTACCGGGAACATCTCTTCCAAAGGCCTGTGAAACGCAGTTTCTTTGCAGGCCTGATCTGGCTGAAGTAGAACTTCTGCTTTGTTTGTGCTACATTGCCCTAGAGCTGAAAGACACAACGTGCAGGCTTCTTTCCCAAGGGCGAGTTGGGCCCCACAGCATCTTGCTTCCAGCTCTTTGGGAAGCTAAGAAAGAACTCGCTCTGCACAGTGCTCTTACAGCCTACCGGGAGCATTTCTTCCAAAGGCCTGTGAAAGGCAGTTTCTTTGCAGGCCTGATCTGGCAGAAGTAGAACTTCTGCTCTGGGTGTGCTACATTGCTCTAGAGCTGAAAGGCACATGGTGCAGGCTTCTTTCCAAAGGGCGAGTTGGGCCCCACAGCATCTTGCTTCCATCTCTTTGGGAAGCTAAGAAACAACTCGCTCTGCACAGTGCTCTTACAGCCTACCGGGAACATCTCTTCCAAAGGCCTGTGAAACGCAGTTTCTTTGCAGGCCTGATCTTGCTGAAGTAGAACTTCTGCTCTGGGTGTGCTACATTGCCCTAAAGCTGAAAGGCACAACGTGCAGGCTTCTGTCCAAAGGGCGAGTTGGGCTCAAAGCATCTTGCTTCCAGCTCTTTGGGAAGCTAAGAAACAACTCGCTCTGCACAGTGCTCTTACAGCCTAACGGGAGCATCTCCTCCAAAGGCCTGTGAAACGCAGTTTCTTTGCAGGCCTGATCTGGCTGAAGTACAGCTTCTGCTCTGGGTGTGCTACATTGCCCTAGAGCTGAAAGCCACAACGTGCAGGCTTCTTTCCAAAGGGCGAGTTGGGCGCAAAGCATCTTGCTTCCAGCTCTTTGAGAAGCTAAGAAACAACTCGCTCTGCACAGTGCTCTTACAGCCTACCGGGAGCATCTCTTCCAAAGGCCTGTGAGACGCAGTTTCTTCGCAGGCCTGATCTGGCTGAATACAACTTCTGCTGTGGGTGTGCTACATTGCCCTAGAGCTGAAAGGCACAATGTGCAGGCTTCTTTCCCAAGGGAGAGTTGGGCCCCACAGCATCTTGCTTCCAGCTCTTTGGGAAGCTAAGAAACAACTCGCTCTGCACAGTGCTCTTACAGCCTACCGGGAACATCTCTTCCAAAGGCCTCTGAAACGCAGTTTCTTTGCAGGCCTGATCTGGCTGAAGTAGAACTTCTGCTCTGGGTGTGCTACATTGCCCTAGAGCTGAAAGGGACAGCGTGCAGGCTTCTTTCCAAAGGGCGAGTTGGGCACCACAGCATCTTGCTTCCAGCTCTTTGGGAAGCTAAGAAACAACTCGCTCTGCACAGTGCTCTTACAGCCTACCGGGAACATCTCTTCCAAAGGCCTGTGAAACGCAGTTTCTTTGCAGGCCTGATCTGGCTGAAGTACAACTTCTGCTCTGGGTGTGCTACATTGCCCTAGAGCTGAAAGCCACAACGTGCAGGCTTCTTTCCAAAGGGCGAGTTGGGCCCCACAGCATCTTGCTTCCAGCTCTTTGGGAAGCTAAGAAACAACTCGCTCTGCACAGTGCTCTTACAGCCTACCGGGAACATCTCTTCCAAAGGCCTGTGAAACGCAGTTTCTTTGCAGGCCTGATCTGGCTGAAGTAGAACTTCTGCTTTGTTTGTGCTACATTGCCCTAGAGCTGAAAGACACAACGTGCAGGCTTCTTTCCCAAGGGCGAGTTGGGCCCCACAGCATCTTGCTTCCAGCTCTTTGGGAAGCTAAGAAAGAACTCGCTCTGCACAGTGCTCTTACAGCCTACCGGGAGCATTTCTTCCAAAGGCCTGTGAAAGGCAGTTTCTTTGCAGGCCTGATCTGGCAGAAGTAGAACTTCTGCTCTGGGTGTGCTACATTGCTCTAGAGCTGAAAGGCACATGGTGCAGGCTTCTTTCCAAAGGGCGAGTTGGGCCCCACAGCATCTTGCTTCCATCTCTTTGGGAAGCTAAGAAACAACTCGCTCTGCACAGTGCTCTTACAGCCTACCGGGAACATCTCTTCCAAAGGCCTGTGAAACGCAGTTTCTTTGCAGGCCTGATCTTGCTGAAGTAGAACTTCTGCTCTGGGTGTGCTACATTGCCCTAAAGCTGAAAGGCACAACGTGCAGGCTTCTGTCCAAAGGGCGAGTTGGGCTCAAAGCATCTTGCTTCCAGCTCTTTGGGAAGCTAAGAAACAACTCGCTCTGCACAGTGCTCTTACAGCCTAACGGGAGCATCTCCTCCAAAGGCCTGTGAAACGCAGTTTCTTTGCAGGCCTGATCTGGCTGAAGTACAGCTTCTGCTCTGGGTGTGCTACATTGCCCTAGAGCTGAAAGCCACAACGTGCAGGCTTCTTTCCAAAGGGCGAGTTGGGCGCAAAGCATCTTGCTTCCAGCTCTTTGAGAAGCTAAGAAACAACTCGCTCTGCACAGTGCTCTTACAGTCTACCGGGAGCATCTCTTCCAAAGGCCTGTGAGACGCAGTTACTTTGCAGCCTTGATCTGGCTGAAGTAGAACTTCTGCTCTGGGTGTGCTACTGCCCTAGAGCTGAAAGGCACAACGTGCAGGCTTTTGTCCAAAGGGCGAGTTGGGCCCAAAGCATCTTGCTTCCAGCTCTTTGGGAAGCTAAGAAACAACTCGCTCTGCACAGTGCTCTTACAGCCTACCGGGAGCATCTCTTCCAAAGGCCTGTGAAACGCAGTTTCTTCGCAGGCCTGATCTGGCTGAAGTACAACTTCTGCTCTGGGTGTGCTACATTGCCCTAGAGCTGAAAGGCACATGGTGCAGGCTTCTTTCCAAAGGGCGAGTTGGGCCCCACAGCATCTTGCTTCCATCTCTTTGTGAAGCTAAGAAACAACTCGCCCTGCACAGTGCTCTTACAGCCTAACGGGAACATCTCTTCCAAAGGCCTGTGAAACGCAGTTTCTTTGCAGGCCTGATGTGGCTGAAATAGAACTTTTGCTCTGGGTGTGCTACTTTTCCCTAGAGCTGAAAGGCACAACGTGCAGGCTTCTGTCCAAAGGGCGAGTTGGTCGTAAAGCATCTTGCTTCCAGCTCTTTGGGAAGCTAAGAAACAACTCGCTCTGCACAGTGCTCTTACAGCCTACCGGGAACATCTCTTCCAAAGGCCTGTGAAACGCAGTTTCTTTGCAGGCTTGATCTGGCTGAAGTAGAACTTCTGCTCTGGGTGTGCTACATTGCCCTAGAGCTGAAAGGCACAACGTGCAGGCTTCTGTCAAAAGGGCGAGTTGGGCCCAAAGCATCTTGCTTCCAGCTCTTTGGGAATCTAAGAAACAACTCGCTCTGCACAGTGCTCTTACTGCCTACCGGGAACATCTCTTCCAAAGGCCTGTGAAACGCAGTTTCTTTGCAGGCCTGATCTGGCTGAAGTAGAACTTCTGCTCTGGTTGTGCTACATTGCCCTGTAGCTGAAAGGCACAACGTGCAGGCTTCTTTCCCAAGGGCGAGTCGGGCCCCACAGCATTATGCTTCCGGCTCTTTGGGAAGCTAAGAAACAACTCGCTCTGCACAGTGCTCTTACAGCCTACCGTAACATCTCTTACAATGGCCTGTGAAACGCAGTTTCTTTGCAGGGCTGATCTGGCTGAAGTAGAACTTCTGCTCTGGATGTGCTACATTGCCCTAGAGCTGAAAGGCACAACGTGCAGGCTTCTTTCCCAAGGCCGTGTTGGGCCCCAGAGCATCTTGCTTGCAGCTCTTTGGGAAGCTAAGAAACAACTCGCTCTGCACAGTGCTCTTACACCCTACCGGGAACATCTCTTCCAAAGGCCTGTGAAACGCAGTTTCTTTGCAGTCCTGAACTGGCTGAAGTAGTACTTCTGGTCTGGGTGTGCTACATTGCCCTAGAGCTGGAAGGCACATCGTGCTGGCTTCTTTCCAAAGGGCGTGTTGGGCCCCACAGCATCTTGCTTCCAGCTCTTTGGGAAGCTAAGAAACAACTCGCTCTGCACAGTGCTCTTACAGCCTACCGGGAACATCTCTTCCAAAGGCCTCTGAAACGCAGTTTCTTTGCAGGCCTGATCTGGCTGAAGTAGAACTTCTGCTCTGGGTGTGCTACATTGCCCTAGAGCTGAAAGGGACAACGTGCAGGCTTCTTTCCAAAGGGCGAGTTGGGCACCACAGCATCTTGCTTCCAGCTCTTTGGGAAGCTAAGAAACAACTCGCACTGCACAGTTCTCTTACAGCCTACCGGGAACATCTCTTCCAAAGGCCTGTGAAACGCAGTTTCTTTGCAGGCCTGATCTGGCTGAAGTACAACTTCTGCTCTGGGTGTGCTACATTGCCCTAGAGCTGAAAGCCACAACGTGCAGGCTTCTTTCCAAAGGGCGAGTTGGGCCCCACAGCATCTTGCTTCCAGCTCTTTGGGAAGCTAAGAAACAACTCGCTCTGCACAGTGCTCTTACAGCCTACCGGGAACATCTCTTCCAAAGGCCTGTGAAACGCAGTTTCTTTGCAGGCCTGATCTGGCTGAAGTAGAATTTCTGCTCTGGGTGTGCTACATTGCCCTAGAGCTGAAAGGCACAACATGCAGGCTTCCTTCCAAGGGCGAGTTGGGCCCCACAGCATCTTGCTTCCAGCTCTTTGGGAAGCTAAGAAACAACTCGCTCTGCACAGTGCTCTTACAGCCTACCGGGAACATCTCTTCCAAAGCCCTGTGAAACGCAGTTTCTTTGCAGGCCTGATCTGTCTGAAGTAGAACTTCTGCTCTGGGTGTGCTACATTGCCCTAGAGCTGAAAGGCACAACGTGCAGGCTTCTTTCCCAAGGGCGAGTTGGGCCCCACAGCATCTTGCTTCCAGCTCTTTGGGAAGCTAAGAAACAACTCGCTCTGCACAGTGCTCTTACAGCCTACCGGGAACATCTCTTCCAAAGGCCTGTGAAACGCAGTTTCTTTGCAGGCCTGATCTGGCTGAAGTAGAAGTTCTGCTTTGTTTGTGCTACATTGCCCTAGAGCTGAAAGACACAACGTGCAGGCTTCTTTCCCAAGGGCGAGTTGGGCCCCACAGCATCTTGCTTCCAGCTCTTTGGGAAGCTAAGAAAGAACTCGCTCTGCACAGTGCTCTTACAGCCTACCGGGAGCATTTCTTCCAAAGGCCTGTGAAAGGCAGTTTCTTTGCAGGCCTGATCTGGCAGAAGTAGAACTTCTGCTCTGGGTGTGCTACATTGCTCTAGAGCTGAAAGGCACATGGTGCAGGCTTCTTTCCAAAGGGCGAGTTGGGCCCCACAGCATCTTGCTTCCATCTCTTTGGGAAGCTAAGAAACAACTCGCTCTGCACAGTGCTCTTACAGCCTACCGGGAACATCTCTTCCAAAGGCCTGTGAAACGCAGTTTCTTTGCAGGCCTGATCTTGCTGAAGTAGAACTTCTGCTCTGGGTGTGCTACATTGCCCTAAAGCTGAAAGGCACAACGTGCAGGCTTCTGTCCAAAGGGCGAGTTGGGCTCAAAGCATCTTGCTTCCAGCTCTTTGGGAAGCTAAGAAACAACTCGCTCTGCACAGTGCTCTTACAGCCTAACGGGAGCATCTCCTCCAAAGGCCTGTGAAACGCAGTTTCTTTGCAGGCCTGATCTGGCTGAAGTACAGCTTCTGCTCTGGGTGTGCTACATTGCCCTAGAGCTGAAAGCCACAACGTGCAGGCTTCTTTCCAAAGGGCGAGTTGGGCGCAAAGCATCTTGCTTCCAGCTCTTTGAGAAGCTAAGAAACAACTCGCTCTGCACAGTGCTCTTACAGCCTACCGGGAGCATCTCTTCCAAAGGCCTGTGAGACGCAGTTTCTTCGCAGGCCTGATCTGGCTGAATACAACTTCTGCTGTGGGTGTGCTACATTGCCCTAGAGCTGAAAGGCACAATGTGCAGGCTTCTTTCCCAAGGGAGAGTTGGGCCCCACAGCATCTTGCTTCCAGCTCTTTGGGAAGCTAAGAAACAACTCGCTCTGCACAGTGCTCTTACAGCCTACCGGGAACATCTCTTCCAAAGGCCTCTGAAACGCAGTTTCTTTGCAGGCCTGATCTGGCTGAAGTAGAACTTCTGCTCTGGGTGTGCTACATTGCCCTAGAGCTGAAAGGGACAACGTGCAGGCTTCTTTCCAAAGGGCGAGTTGGGCCCCACAGCATCTTGCTTCCAGCTCTTTGGGAAGCTAAGAAACAACTCGCTCTGCACAGTGCTCTTACAGCCTACCGGGAACATCTCTTCCAAAGGCCTGTGAAACGCAGTTTCTTTGCAGGCCTGATCTGGCTGAAGTAGAATTTCTGCTCTGGGTGTGCTACATTGCCCTAGAGCTGAAAGGTACAACGTGCAGGCTTCCTTCCAAGGGCGAGTTGGGCCCCACAGCATCTTGCTTCCAGCTCTTTGGGAAGCTAAGAAACAACTCGCTCTGCACAGTGCTCTTACAGCCTACCGGGAACATCTCTTCCAAAGCCCTGTGAAACGCAGTTTCTTTGCAGGCCTGATCTGTCTGAAGTAGAACTTCTGCTCTGGGTGTGCTACATTGCCCTAGAGCTGAAAGGCACAACGTGCAGGCTTCTTTCCCAAGGGCGAGTTGGGCCCCACAGCATCTTGCTTCCAGCTCTTTGGGAAGCTAAGAAACAACTCGCTCTGCACAGTGCTCTTACAGCCTACCGGGAACATCTCTTCCAAAGGCCTGTGAAACGCAGTTTCTTTGCAGGCCTGATCTGGCTGAAGTAGAACTTCTGCTTTGTTTGTGCTACATTGCCCTAGAGATGAAAGACACAACGTGCAGGCTTCTTTCCCAAGGGCGAGTTGGGTCCCACAGCATCTTGCTTCCAGCTCTTTGGGAAGCTAAGAAAGAACTCGCTCTGCACAGTGCTCTTACAGCCTACCGGGAGCATTTCTTCCAAAGGCCTGTGAAAGGCAGTTTCTTTGCAGGCCTGATCTGGCAGAAGTAGAACTTCTGCTCTGGGTGTGCTACATTGCTCTAGAGCTGAAAGGCACATGGTGCAGGCTTCTTTCCAAAGGGCGAGTTGGGCCCCACAGCATCTTGCTTCCATCTCTTTGGGAAGCTAAGAAACAACTCGCTCTGCACAGTGCTCTTACAGCCTACCGGGAACATCTCTTCCAAAGGCCTGTGAAACGCAGTTTCTTTGCAGGCCTGATCTTGCTGAAGTAGAACTTCTGCTCTGGGTGTGCTACATTGCCCTAAAGCTGAAAGGCACAACGTGCAGGCTTCTGTCCAAAGGGCGAGTTGGGCTCAAAGCATCTTGCTTCCAGCTCTTTGGGAAGCTAAGAAACAACTCGCTCTGCACAGTGCTCTTACAGCTAACGGGAGCATCTCCTCCAAAGGCCTGTGAAACGCAGTTTCTTTGCAGGCCTGATCTGGCTGAAGTACAGCTTCTGCTCTGGGTGTGCTACATTGCCCTAGAGCTGAAAGCCACAACGTGCAGGCTTCTTTCCAAAGGGCGAGTTGGGCGCAAAGCATCTTGCTTCCAGCTCTTTGAGAAGCTAAGAAACAACTCGCTCTGCACAGTGCTCTTACAGCCTACCGGGAGCATCTCTTCCAAAGGCCTGTGAGACGCAGTTTCTTCGCAGGCCTGATCTGGCTGAATACAACTTCTGCTGTGGGTGTGCTACATTGCCCTAGAGCTGAAAGGCACAATGTGCAGGCTTCTTTCCCAAGGGAGAGTTGGGCCCCACAGCATCTTGCTTCCAGCTCTTTGGGAAGCTAAGAAACAACTCGCTCTGCACAGTGCTCTTACAGCCTACCGGGAACATCTCTTCCAAAGGCCTCTGAAACGCAGTTTCTTTGCAGGCCTGATCTGGCTGAAGTAGAACTTCTGCTCTGGGTGTGCTACATTGCCCTAGAGCTGAAAGGGACAGCGTGCAGGCTTCTTTCCAAAGGGCGAGTTGGGCACCACAGCATCTTGCTTCCAGCTCTTTGGGAAGCTAAGAAACAACTCGCTCTGCACAGTGCTCTTACAGCCTACCGGGAACATCTCTTCCAAAGGCCTGTGAAACGCAGTTTCTTTGCAGGCCTGATCTGGCTGAAGTACAACTTCTGCTCTGGGTGTGCTACATTGCCCTAGAGCTGAAAGCCACAACGTGCAGGCTTCTTTCCAAAGGGCGAGTTGGGCCCCACAGCATCTTGCTTCCAGCTCTTTGGGAAGCTAAGAAACAACTCGCTCTGCACAGTGCTCTTACAGCCTACCGGGAACATCTCTTCCAAAGGCCTGTGAAACGCAGTTTCTTTGCAGGCCTGATCTGGCTGAAGTAGAACTTCTGCTTTGTTTGTGCTACATTGCCCTAGAGCTGAAAGACACAACGTGCAGGCTTCTTTCCCAAGGGCGAGTTGGGCCCCACAGCATCTTGCTTCCAGCTCTTTGGGAAGCTAAGAAAGAACTCGCTCTGCACAGTGCTCTTACAGCCTACCGGGAGCATTTCTTCCAAAGGCCTGTGAAAGGCAGTTTCTTTGCAGGCCTGATCTGGCAGAAGTAGAACTTCTGCTCTGGGTGTGCTACATTGCTCTAGAGCTGAAAGGCACATGGTGCAGGCTTCTTTCCAAAGGGCGAGTTGGGCCCCACAGCATCTTGCTTCCATCTCTTTGGGAAGCTAAGAAACAACTCGCTCTGCACAGTGCTCTTACAGCCTACCGGGAACATCTCTTCCAAAGGCCTGTGAAACGCAGTTTCTTTGCAGGCCTGATCTTGCTGAAGTAGAACTTCTGCTCTGGGTGTGCTACATTGCCCTAAAGCTGAAAGGCACAACGTGCAGGCTTCTGTCCAAAGGGCGAGTTGGGCTCAAAGCATCTTGCTTCCAGCTCTTTGGGAAGCTAAGAAACAACTCGCTCTGCACAGTGCTCTTACAGCCTAACGGGAGCATCTCCTCCAAAGGCCTGTGAAACGCAGTTTCTTTGCAGGCCTGATCTGGCTGAAGTACAGCTTCTGCTCTGGGTGTGCTACATTGCCCTAGAGCTGAAAGCCACAACGTGCAGGCTTCTTTCCAAAGGGCGAGTTGGGCGCAAAGCATCTTGCTTCCAGCTCTTTGAGAAGCTAAGAAACAACTCGCTCTGCACAGTGCTCTTACAGTCTACCGGGAGCATCTCTTCCAAAGGCCTGTGAGACGCAGTTACTTTGCAGCCTTGATCTGGCTGAAGTAGAACTTCTGCTCTGGGTGTGCTACTGCCCTAGAGCTGAAAGGCACAACGTGCAGGCTTTTGTCCAAAGGGCGAGTTGGGCCCAAAGCATCTTGCTTCCAGCTCTTTGGGAAGCTAAGAAACAACTCGCTCTGCACAGTGCTCTTACAGCCTACCGGGAGCATCTCTTCCAAAGGCCTGTGAAACGCAGTTTCTTCGCAGGCCTGATCTGGCTGAAGTACAACTTCTGCTCTGGGTGTGCTACATTGCCCTAGAGCTGAAAGGCACATGGTGCAGGCTTCTTTCCAAAGGGCGAGTTGGGCCCCACAGCATCTTGCTTCCATCTCTTTGTGAAGCTAAGAAACAACTCGCCCTGCACAGTGCTCTTACAGCCTAACGGGAACATCTCTTCCAAAGGCCTGTGAAACGCAGTTTCTTTGCAGGCCTGATGTGGCTGAAATAGAACTTTTGCTCTGGGTGTGCTACTTTTCCCTAGAGCTGAAAGGCACAACGTGCAGGCTTCTGTCCAAAGGGCGAGTTGGTCGTAAAGCATCTTGCTTCCAGCTCTTTGGGAAGCTAAGAAACAACTCGCTCTGCACAGTGCTCTTACAGCCTACCGGGAACATCTCTTCCAAAGGCCTGTGAAACGCAGTTTCTTTGCAGGCTTGATCTGGCTGAAGTAGAACTTCTGCTCTGGGTGTGCTACATTGCCCTAGAGCTGAAAGGCACAACGTGCAGGCTTCTGTCAAAAGGGCGAGTTGGGCCCAAAGCATCTTGCTTCCAGCTCTTTGGGAATCTAAGAAACAACTCGCTCTGCACAGTGCTCTTACTGCCTACCGGGAACATCTCTTCCAAAGGCCTGTGAAACGCAGTTTCTTTGCAGGCCTGATCTGGCTGAAGTAGAACTTCTGCTCTGGTTGTGCTACATTGCCCTGTAGCTGAAAGGCACAACGTGCAGGCTTCTTTCCCAAGGGCGAGTCGGGCCCCACAGCATTATGCTTCCGGCTCTTTGGGAAGCTAAGAAACAACTCGCTCTGCACAGTGCTCTTACAGCCTACCGTAACATCTCTTACAATGGCCTGTGAAACGCAGTTTCTTTGCAGGGCTGATCTGGCTGAAGTAGAACTTCTGCTCTGGATGTGCTACATTGCCCTAGAGCTGAAAGGCACAACGTGCAGGCTTCTTTCCCAAGGCCGTGTTGGGCCCCAGAGCATCTTGCTTGCAGCTCTTTGGGAAGCTAAGAAACAACTCGCTCTGCACAGTGCTCTTACACCCTACCGGGAACATCTCTTCCAAAGGCCTGTGAAACGCAGTTTCTTTGCAGTCCTGAACTGGCTGAAGTAGTACTTCTGGTCTGGGTGTGCTACATTGCCCTAGAGCTGGAAGGCACATCGTGCTGGCTTCTTTCCAAAGGGCGTGTTGGGCCCCACAGCATCTTGCTTCCAGCTCTTTGGGAAGCTAAGAAACAACTCACTCTGCACAGTGCTCTTACAGCCTACCGGGAACATCTCTTCCAAAGGCCTCTGAAACGCAGTTTCTTTGCAGGCCTGATCTGGCTGAAGTAGAACTTCTGCTCTGGGTGTGCTACATTGCCCTAGAGCAGAAAGGGACAACGTGCAGGCTTCTTTCCAAAGGGCGAGTTGGGCACCACAGCATCTTGCTTCCAGCTCTTTGGGAAGCTAAGAAACAACTCGCACTGCACAGTTCTCTTACAGCCTACCGGGAACATCTCTTCCAAAGGCCTGTGAAACGCAGTTTCTTTGCAGGCCTGATCTGGCTGAAGTACAACTTCTGCTCTGGGTGTGCTACATTGCCCTAGAGCTGAAAGCCACAACGTGCAGGCTTCTTTCCAAAGGGCGAGTTGGGCCCCACAGCATCTTGCTTCCAGCTCTTTGGGAAGCTAAGAAACAACTCGCTCTGCACAGTGCTCTTACAGCCTACCGGGAACATCTCTTCCAAAGGCCTGTGAAACGCAGTTTCTTTGCAGGCCTGATCTGGCTGAAGTAGAATTTCTGCTCTGGGTGTGCTACATTGCCCTAGAGCTGAAAGGCACAACGTGCAGGCTTCCTTCCAAGGGCGAGTTGGGCCCCACAGCATCTTGCTTCCAGCTCTTTGGGAAGCTAAGAAACAACTCGCTCTGCACAGTGCTCTTACAGCCTACCGGGAACATCTCTTCCAAAGCCCTGTGAAACGCAGTTTCTTTGCAGGCCTGATCTGTCTGAAGTAGAACTTCTGCTCTGGGTGTGCTACATTGCCCTAGAGCTGAAAGGCACAACGTGCAGGCTTCTTTCCCAAGGGCGAGTTGGGCCCCACAGCATCTTGCTTCCAGCTCTTTGGGAAGCTAAGAAACAACTCGCTCTGCACAGTGCTCTTACAGCCTACCGGGAACATCTCTTCCAAAGGCCTGTGAAACGCAGTTTCTTTGCAGGCCTGATCTGGCTGAAGTAGAACTTCTGCTTTGTTTGTGCTACATTGCCCTAGAGTTGAAAGACACAACGTGCAGGCTTCTTTCCCAAGGGCGAGTTGGGCCCCACAGCATCTTGCTTCCAGCTCTTTGGGAAGCTAAGAAAGAACTCGCTCTGCACAGTGCTCTTACAGCCTACCCGGAGCATTTCTTCCAAAGGCCTGTGAAAGGCAGTTTCTTTGCAGGCCTGATCTGGCAGAAGTAGAACTACTGCTCTGGGTGTGCTACATTGCTCTAGAGCTGAAAGGCACATGGTGCAGGCTTCTTTCCAAAGGGCGAGTTGGGCCCCACAGCATCTTGCTTCCATCTCTTTGGGAAGCTAAGAAACAACTCGCTCTGCACAGTGCTCTTACAGCCTACCGGGAACATCTCTTCCAAAGGCCTGTGAAACGCAGTTTCTTTGCAGGCCTGATCTTGCTGAAGTAGAACTTCTGCTCTGGGTGTGCTACATTGCCCTAAAGCTGAAAGGCACAACGTGCAGGCTTCTGTCCAAAGGGCGAGTTGGGCTCAAAGCATCTTGCTTCCAGCTCTTTGGGAAGCTAAGAAACAACTCGCTCTGCACAGTGCTCTTACAGCCTAACGGGAGCATCTCCTCCAAAGGCCTGTGAAACGCAGTTTCTTTGCAGGCCTGATCTGGCTGAAGTACAGCTTCTGCTCTGGGTGTGCTACATTGCCCTAGAGCTGAAAGCCACAACGTGCAGGCTTCTTTCCAAAGGGCGAGTTGGGCGCAAAGCATCTTGCTTCCAGCTCTTTGAGAAGCTAAGAAACAACTCGCTCTGCACAGTGCTCTTACAGCCTACCGGGAGCATCTCTTCCAAAGGCCTGTGAGACGCAGTTTCTTTGCAGGCCTGATCTGGCTGAATACAACTTCTGCTGTGGGTGTGCTACATTGCCCTAGAGCTGAAAGGCACAATGTGCAGGCTTCTTTCCCAAGGGAGAGTTGGGCCCCACAGCATCTTGCTTCCAGCTCTTTGGGAAGCTAAGAAACAACTCGCTCAGCACAGTGCTCTTACAGCCTTCCGGGAACATCTCTTACAAAGGCCTGTGAAACGCAGTTTCTTTGAAGGCCTGATCTGGCTGAAGTACAACTTCTGCTCTGGGTGTGCTACATTGCCCTAGAGCTGAAAGGCACAACGTGCAGGCTTCTTTCCAAAGGGCGAGTTGGGTCCCACAGAATCTTGCTTCCAGCTCTTTGGGAAGCTAAGAAACAACTCGCTCTGCACAGTGCTCTTACAGCCTACCGGGAACATCCCTTCCAAAGGCCTGTGAAATGCAGTTACTTTGCAGCCTTGATCTGGCTGAAGTAGAACTACTGCTCTGGGTGTGCTACTGCCCTAGAGCTGAAAGGCACAACGTGCAGGCTTCTGTCCAAAGGGCGAGTTGGGCCCAAAGCATCTTGCTTCCAGCTCTTTGGGAAGCTAAGAAACAACTCGCTCTGCACAGTGCTCTTACAGCCTACCGGGAGCATCTCTTCCAAAGGCCTGTGAAACGCAGTTTCTTCGCAGGCCTGATCTGGCTGAAGTACAACTTCTGCTCTGGGTGTGCTACATTGCCCTAGAGCTGAAAGCCACAACGTGCAGGCTTCTTTCCAAAGGGCGAGTTGGGCCACACAGCATCTTGCTTCCAGCTCTTTGGGAAGCTAAGAAACAACTCGCTCTGCACAGTGCTCTTACAGCCTACCGGGAGCATCTCTTCCAAAGGCCTGTGAAACGCAGTTTCTTTGCAGGCCTGATGTGGCTGAAATAGAACTTTTGCTCTGGGTGTGCTACTTTTCCCTAGAGCTGAAAGGCACAACGTGCAGGCTTCTGTCCAAAGGGCGAGTTGGGCGCAAAGCATCTTGCTTCCAGCTCTTTGGGAAGCTAAGAAACAACTCGCTCTGCACAGTGCTCTTACAGCCTACCGGGAACATCTCTTCCAAAGGCCTGTGAAACGCAGTTTCTTTGCAGGCTTGATCTGGCTGAAGTAGAACTTCTGCTCTGGGTGTGCTACATTGCCCTAGAGCTGAAAGGCACAACGTGCAGGCTTCTGTCCAAAGGGCGAGTTGGGCCCAAAGCATCTTGCTTCCAGCTCTTTGGGAAGCTAAGAAACAACTCGCTCTGCACAGTGCTCTTACAGCCTACCGGGAACATCTCTTCCAAAGGCCTGTGAAACGCAGTTTCTTTGCAGGCCTGATCTGGCTGAAGTAGAACTTCTGCTCTGGGTGTGCTACATTGCCCTAGAGCTGAAAGGCACAACGTGCAGGCTTCTTTCCCAAGGGCGACTTGGGCCCCACAGCATCTTGCTTCCAGCTCTATGGGAAGCTAAGAAACTACGCGCTCTGCACAGTGCTCTTACAGCCTACTGGGAACATCTCTTCCAAAGGCCTGTGAAACGCAGTTTCTTTGCAGGCCTGATCTGGCTGAAGTAGAACTTCTGCTCTGGGTGTGCTACATTGCCCTGTAGCTGAAAGGCACAACGTGCAGGCTTCTTTCCCAAGGGCGAGTCGGGCCCCACAGCATTATGCTTCCGGCTCTTTGGGAAGCTAAGAAACAACTCGCTCTGCACAGTGCTCTTACAGCCTACCGTAACATCTCTTACAATGGCCTGTGAAACGCAGTTTCTTTGCAGTCCTGAACTGGCTGAAGTAGTACTTCTGGTCTGGGTGTGCTACATTGCCCTAGAGCTGGCAGGCACATCGTGCTGGCTTCTTTCCAAAGGGCGTGTTGGGCCCCACAGAATCTTGCTTCCAGCTCTTTGGGAAGCTAAGAAACAACTCGCTCTGCACAGTGCTCTTACAGCCTACCGGGAACATCTCTTCCAAAGGCCTCTGAAACGCAGTTTCTTTGCAGGCCTGATCTGGCTGAAGTAGAACTTCTGCTCTGGGTGTGCTACATTGCCCTAGAGCTGAAAGGGACAACGTGCAGGCTTCTTTCCAAAGGGCGAGTTGGGCACCACAGCATCTTGCTTCCAGCTCTTTGGGAAGCTAAGAAACAACTCGCTCTGCACAGTGCTCTTACAGCCTACCGGGAACATCTCTTCCAAAGGCCTGTGAAACGCAGTTTCTTTGCAGGCCTGATCTGGCTGAAGTAGAATTTCTGCTCTGGGTGTGCTACATTGCCCTAGAGCTGAAAGGCACAACGTGCAGGCGTCCTTCCAAGGGCGAGTTGGGCCCCACAGCATCTTGCTTGCAGCTCTTTGGGAAGCTAAGAAACAACTCGCACTGCACAGTGCTCTTACAGCCTACCGGGAACATCTCTTCCAAAGGCCTGTGAAACGCAGTTTCTTTGCAGGCCTGATCTGTCTGAAGTAGAACTTCTGCTCTGGGTGTGCTACATTGCCCTAGAGCTGAAAGGCACAACGTGCAGGCTTCTTTCCCAAGGGCGAGTTGGGCCCCACAGCATCTTGCTTCCAGCTCTTTGGGAAGCTAAGAAACAACTCGCTCTGCACAGTGCTCTTACAGCCTACCGGGAACATCTCTTCCAAAGGCCTGTGAAACGCAGTTTCTTTGCAGGCCTGATCTGGCTGAAGTAGAACTTCTGCTTTGTTTGTGCTACATTGCCCTAGAGCTGAAAGACACAACGTGCAGGCTTCTTTCCCAAGGGCGAGTTGGGCCCCACAGCATCTTGCTTCCAGCTCTTTGGGAAGCTAAGAAAGAACTCGCTCTGCACAGTGCTCTTACAGCCTACCGGGAGCATTTCTTCCAAAGGCCTGTGAAAGGCAGTTTCTTTGCAGGCCTGATCTGGCTGAAGTAGAACTTCTGCTCTGGGTGTGCTACATTGCTCTAGAGCTGAAAGGCACATGGTGCAGGCTTCTTTCCAAAGGGCGAGTTGGGCCCCACAGCATCTTGCTTCCATCTCTTTGTGAAGCTAAGAAACAACTCGCTCTGCACAGTGCTCTTACAGCCTACCGGGAACATCTCTTCCAAAGGCCTGTGAAACGCAGTTTCTTTGCAGGCCTGATCTTGCTGAAGTAGAACTTCTGCTCTGGGTGTGCTACATTGCCCTAAAGCTGAAAGGCACAACGTGCAGGCTTCTGTCCAAAGGGCGAGTTGGGCTCAAAGCATCTTGCTTCCAGCTCTTTGGGAAGCTAAGAAACAACTCACTCTGCACAGTGCTCTTACAGCCTAACGGGAGCATCTCCTCCAAAGGCCTGTGAAACGCAGTTTCTTTGCAGGCCTGATCTGGCTGAAGTACAGCTTCTGCTCTGGGTGTGCTACATTGCCCTAGAGCTGAAAGCCACAACGTGCAGGCTTCTATCCAAAGGGCGAGTTGGGCGCAAAGCATCTTGCTTCCAGCTCTTTGAGAAGCTAAGAAACAACTCGCTCTGCACAGTGCTCTTACAGCCTACCGGGAGCATCTCTTCCAAATGCCTGTGACACGCAGTTTCTTCGCAGGCCTGATCTGGCTGAATACAACTTCTGCTGTGGGTGTGCTACATTGCCCTAGAGCTGAAAGGCACAATGTGCAGGCTTCTTTCCCAAGGGAGAGTTGGGCCCCACAGCATCTTGCTTCCAGCTCTTTGGGAAGCTAAGAAACAACTCGCTCAGCACAGTGCTCTTACAGCCTTCCGGGAACATCTCTTACAAAGGCCTGTGAAACGCAGTTTCTTTGAAGGCCTGATCTGGCTGAAGTACAACTTCTGCTCTGGGTGTGCTACATTGCCCTAGAGCTGAAAGGCACAACGTGCAGGCTTCTTTCCAAAGGGCGAGTTGGGTCCCACAGAATCTTGCTTCCAGCTCTTTGGGAAGCTAAGAAACAACTCGCTCTGCACAGTGCTCTTACAGCCTACCAGGAACATCCCTTCCAAAGGCCTGTGAAACGCAGTTACTTTGCAGCCTTGATCTGGCTGAAGTAGAACTTCTGCTCTGGGTGTGCTACTGCCCTAGAGCTGAAAGGCACAACGTGCAGGTTTCTGTCCAAAGGGCGAGTTGGGCCAAAAGCATCTTGCTTCCAGCTCTTTGGGAAGCTAAGAAACAACTCGCTCTGCACAGTGCTCTTACAGCCTACCGGGA
The DNA here is from genome assembly GCF_041296265.1 of Equus caballus. NCBI lineage: Eukaryota > Metazoa > Chordata > Mammalia > Perissodactyla > Equidae > Equus > Equus caballus. The sequence goes on from NC_091687.1 coordinate 28,356,066, forward strand.
GCATCTCTTCCAAAGGCCTGTGAAACGCAGTTTCTTCGCAGGCCTGATCTGGCTGAAGTACAACTTCTGCTCTGGGTGTGCTACATTGCCCTAGAGCTGAAAGGCACATGGTGCAGGCTTCTTTCCAAAGGGCGAGTTGGGCCCCACAGCATCTTGCTTCCATCTCTTTTGAAGCTAAGAAACAACTCGCCCTGCACAGTGCTCTTACAGCCTAACGGGAACATCTCTTCCAAAGGCCTGTGAAACGCAGTTTCTTTGCAGGACTGATCTTGCTGAAGTAGAACTTCTGCTCTGGGTGTGCTACATTGCCCTAAAGCTGAAAGGCACAACGTGCAGGCTTCTGTCCAAAGGGCGAGTTGGGCTCAAAGCATCTTGCTTCCAGCTCTTTGGGAAGCTAAGAAACAACTCGCTCTGCACAGTGCTCTTACAGCCTAACGGGAGCATCTCCTCCAAAGGCCTATGAAACGCAGTTTCTTTGCAGGCCTGATCTGGCTGAAGTACAGCTTCTGCTCTGGGTGTGCTACATTGCCCTAGAGCTGAAAGCCACAACGTGCAGGCTTCTTTCCAAAGGGCGAGTTGGGCGCAAAGCATCTTGCTTCCAGCTCTTTGAGAAGCTAAGAAACAACTCGCTCTGCACAGTGCTCTTACAGCCTACCGGGAGCATTTCTTCCAAAGGCCTGTGAGACGCAGTTTCTTCGCAGGCCTGATCTGGCTGAATACAACTTCTGCTGTGGGTGTGCTACATTGCCCTAGAGCTGAAAGGCACAATGTGCAGGCTTCTTTCCCAAGGGCGAGTTGGGCCCCACAGCATCTTGCTTCCAGATCTTTGGGAAGCTAAGAAACAACTCGCTCAGCACAGTGCTCTTACAGCCTTCCGGGAACATCTCTTACAAAGGCCTGTGAAACGCAGTTTCTTTGAAGGCCTGATCTGGCTGAAGTAGGACTTCTGCTCTGGGTGTGCTACATTGCCCTAGAGCTGAAAGGCACAACGTGCAGGCTTCTTTCCAAAGGGCGAGTTGGGTCCCACAGAATATTGCTTCCAGCTCTTTGGGAAGCTAAGAAACAACTCGCTCTGCACAGTGCTCTTACAGCCTACCGGGAACATCCCTTCCAAAGGCCTGTGAAACGCAGTTACTTTGCAGCCTTGATCTGGCTGAAGTACAACTTCTGCTCTGGGTGTGCTACATTGCCCTAGAGCTGAAAGCCACAACGTTCAGGCTTCTTTCCAAAGGGCGAGTTGGTCCCCACAGCATCTTGCTTCCAGCTCTTTGGGAAGCTAAGAAACAACTCGCTCTGCACAGTGCTCTTACAGCCTACCGGGAGCATCTCTTCCAAAGGCCTGTGAAACGCAGTTACTTGCAGGCCTGTTGTGGCTGAAATAGAACTTTTGCCCTGGGTGTGCTACTTTTCCCTAGAGCTGAAAGGCACAACATGCAGGCTTCTGTCCAAAGGGCGAGTTGGGCGTAAAGCATCTTGCTTCCAGCTCTTTGGGAAGCTAAGAAACAACTCGCTCTGCACAGTGCTCTTACAGCCTACCGGGAACATCTCTTCCAAAGGCCTGTGAAACGCAGTTTCTTTGCAGGCTTGATCTGGCTGAAGTAGAACTTCTGCTCTGGGTGTGCTACATTGCCCTAGAGCTGAAAGGCACAACGTGCAGGCTTCTGTCAAAAGGGCGAGTTGGGCCCAAAGCATCTTGCTTCCAGCTCTTTGGGAATCTAAGAAACAACTCGCTCTGCACAGTGCTCTTACTGCCTACCGGGAACATCTCTTCCAAAGGCCTGTGAAACGCAGTTTCTTTGCAGGCCTGATCTGGCTGAAGTACAACTTCTGCTCTGGTTGTGCTACATTGCCCTGTAGCTGAAAGGCACAACGTGCAGGCTTCTTTCCCAAGGGCGAGTCGGGCCCCACAGCATTATGCTTCCGGCTCTTTGGGAAGCTAAGAAACAACTCGCTCTGCACAGTGCTCTTACAGCCTACCGTAACATCTCTTACAATGGCCTGTGAAACGCAGTTTCTTTGCAGGGCTGATCTGGCTGAAGTAGAACTTCTGCTCTGGATGTGCTACATTGCCCTAGAGCTGAAAGGCACAACGTGCAGGCTTCTTTCCCAAGGGCGTGTTGGGCCCCAGAGCATCTTGCTTGCAGCTCTTTGGGAAGCTAAGAAACAACTCGCTCTGCACAGTGCTCTTACACCCTACCGGGAACATCTCTTCCAAAGGCCTGTGAAACGCAGTTTCTTTGCAGGCCTGATCTGGCTGAAGTAGAACTTCTGCTTTGTTTGTGCTACATTGCCCTAGAGCTGAAAGACACAACGTGCAGGCTTCTTTCCCAAGGGCGAGTTGGGCCCCACAGCATCTTGCTTCCAGCTCTTTGGGAAGCTAAGAAAGAACTCGCTCTGCACAGTGCTCTTACAGCCTACCGGGAGCATTTCTTCCAAAGGCCTGTGAAAGGCAGTTTCTTTGCAGGCCTGATCTGGCAGAAGTAGAAATTCTGCTCTGGGTGTGCTACATTGCTCTAGGGCTGAAAGGCACATGGTGCAGGCTTCTTTCCAAAGGGCGAGTTGGGCCCCACAGCATCTTGCTTCCATCTCTTTGGGAAGCTAAGAAACAACTCGCTCTGCACAGTGCTCTTACAGCCTACCGGGAACATCTCTTCCAAAGGCCTGTGAAACGCAGTTTCTTTGCAGGCCTGATCTTGCTGAAGTAGAACTTCTGCTCTGGGTGTGCTACATTGCCCTAAAGCTGAAAGGCACAACGTGCAGGCTTCTGTCCAAAGGGCGAGTTGGGCTCAAAGCATCTTGCTTCCAGCTCTTTGGGAAGCTAAGAAACAACTCGCTCTGCACAGTGCTCTTACAGCCTAACGGGAGCATCTCCTCCAAAGGCCTGTGAAACGCAGTTTCTTTGCAGGCCTGATCTGGCTGAAGTACAGCTTCTGCTCTGGGTGTGCTACATTGCCCTAGAGCTGAAAGCCACAACGTGCAGGCTTCTTTCCAAAGGGCGAGTTGGGCGCAAAGCATCTTGCTTCCAGCTCTTTGAGAAGCTAAGAAACAACTCGCTCTGCACAGTGCTCTTACAGCCTACCGGGAGCATCTCTTCCAAAGGCCTGAGAGACGCAGTTTCTTCGCAGGCCTGATCTGGCTGAATGCAACTTCTGCTGTGGGTGTGCTACATTGCCCTAGAGCTGAAAGGCACAATGTGCAGGCTTCTTTCCCAAGGGAGAGTTGGGCCCCACAGCATCTTGCTTCCAGCTCTTTGGGAAGCTAAGAAACAACTCGCTCAGCACAGTGCTCTTACAGCCTTCCGGGAACATCTCTTACAAAGGCCTGTGAAACGCAGTTTCTTTGAAGGCCTGATCTGGCTGAAGTACAACTTCTGCTCTGGGTGTGCTACATTGCCCTAGAGCTGAAAGGCACAACGTGCAGGCTTCTTTCCAAAGGGCGAGTTGGGTCCCACAGAATCTTGCTTCCAGCTCTTTGGGAAGCTAAGAAACAACTCGCTCTGCACAGTGCTCTTACAGCCTACCGGGAACATCCCTTCCAAAGGCCTGTGAAATGCAGTTACTTTGCAGCCTTGATCTGGCTGAAGTAGAACTACTGCTCTGGGTGTGCTACTGCCCTAGAGCTGAAAGGCACAACGTGCAGGCTTCTGTCCAAAGGGCGAGTTGGGCCCAAAGCATCTTGCTTCCAGCTCTTTGGGAAGCTAAGAAACAACTCGCTCTGCACAGTGCTCTTACAGCCTACCGGGAGCATCTCTTCCAAAGTCCTGTGAAACGCAGTTTCTTCGCAGGCCTGATCTGGCTGAAGTACAACTTCTGCTCTGGGTGTGCTACATTGCCCTAGAGCTGAAAGGCACATGGTGCAGGCTTCTTTCCAAAGGGCGAGTTGGGCCCCACAGCATCTTGCTTCCATCTCTTTGGGAAGCTAAGAAACAACTCGCCCTGCACAGTGCTCTTACAGCCTAACGGGAACATCTCTTCCAAAGGCCTGTGAAACGCAGTTTCTTTGCAGGACTGATCTTGCTGAAGTAGAACTTCTGCTCTGGGTGTGCTACATTGCCCTAAAGCTGAAAGGCACAACGTGCAGGCTTCTGTCCAAAGGGCGAGTTGGGCTCAAAGCATCTTGCTTCCAGCTCTTTGGGAAGCTAAGAAACAACTCGCTCTGCACAGTGCTCTTACAGCCTAACGGGAGCATCTCCTCCAAAGGCCTATGAAACGCAGTTTCTTTGCAGGCCTGATCTGGCTGAAGTACAGCTTCTGCTCTGGGTGTGCTACATTGCCCTAGAGCTGAAAGCCACAACGTGCAGGCTTCTTTCCAAAGGGCGAGTTGGGCGCAAAGCATCTTGCTTCCAGCTCTTTGAGAAGCTAAGAAACAACTCGCTCTGCACAGTGCTCTTACAGCCTACCGGGAGCATCTCTTCCAAAGGCCTGTGAGACGCAGTTTCTTCGCAGGCCTGATCTGGCTGAATACAACTTCTGCTGTGGGTGTGATACATTGCCCTAGAGCTGAAAGGCACAATGTGCAGGCTTCTTTCCAAAGGGCGAGTTGGGCCCCACAGCATCTTGCTTCCATCTCTTTGGGAAGCTAAGAAACAACTCGCTCAGCACAGTGCTCTTACAGCCTTCCGGGAACATCTCTTACAAAGGCCTGTGAAACGCAGTTTCTTTGAAGGCCTGATCTGGCTGAAGTACAACTTCTGCTCTGGGTGTGCTACATTGCCCTAGAGCTGAAAGGCACAACGTGCAGGCTTCTTTCCAAAGGGCGAGTTCGGTCCCACAGCATCTTGCTTCCAGCTCTTTGGGAAGCTAAGAAACAACTCGCTCTGCACAGTGCTCTTACAGCCTACCGGGAACATCCCTTCCAAATGCCTGTGAAACGCAGTTACTTTGCAGCCTTGATCTGGCTGAAGTAGAACTTCTGCTCTGGGTGTGCTACTGCCCTAGAGCTGAAAGGCACAACGTGCAGGCTTCTGTCCAAAGGGCGAGTTGGGCCCAAAGCATCTTGCTTCCAGCTCTTTGGGAAGCTAAGAAACAACTCGCTCTGCACAGTGCTCTTACAGCCTACCGGGAGCATCTCTTCCAAAGGCCTGTGAAACGCAGTTTCTTCGCAGGCCTGATCTGGCTGAAGTACAACTTCTGCTCTGGGTGTGCTACATTGCCCTAGAGCTGAAAGCCACAACGTGCAGGCTTCTTTCCAAAGGGCGAGTTGGGCCCCACAGCATCTTGCTTCCAGCTCTTTGGGAAGCTAAGAAACAACTCGCTCTGCACAGTGCTCTTACAGCCTACCGGGAGCATCTCTTCCAAAGGCCTGTGAAACGCAGTTTCTTTGCAGGCCTGATGTGGCTGAAATAGAACTTTTGCTCTGGGTGTGCTACTTTTCCCTAGAGCTGAAAGGCACAACGTGCAGGCTTCTGTCCAAAGGGCGAGTTGGGCGCAAAGCATCTTGCTTCCAGCTCTTTGGGAAGCTAAGAAACAACTCGCTCTGCACAGTGCTCTTACAGCCTACCGGGAACATCTCTTCCAAAGGCCTGTGAAACGCAGTTTCTTTGCAGGCTTGATCTGGCTGAAGTAGAACTTCTGCTCTGGGTGTGCTACATTGCCCTAGAGCTGAAAGGCACAACGTGCAGGCTTCTGTCCAAAGGGCGAGTTGGGCCCAAAGCATCTTGCTTCCAGTTCTTTGGGAAGCTAAGAAACAACTCGCTCTGCACAGTTCTCTTACAGCCTACCGGGAACATCTCTTCCAAAGGCCTGTGAAACGCACTTTCTTTGCAGGCCTGATCTGGCTGAAGTAGAACTTCTGCTCTTGGTGTGCTACATTTCCCTAGAGCTGAAAGGCACAACGTGCCAGCTTCTGTCCAAAGGGCGAGTTGGGCCCCACAGCATCTTGCTTCCAGCTCTTTGGCAAGCTAAGAAACAACTCGCTCTGAGCAGTGCTCTTACAGCCTACCGGGAGCATCTCTTACAAAGGCCTGTGAAATGCAGTTTCTTTGCAGACCTGATCTGGCTGAAGAACAACTCCTGCTCTGTTTGTGCTACATTGCACTAGAGCTGAAAGGCACAACGTGCAGGCTTCTTTCCAAAGGGCGAGTTGGGCCCCACAGCTTCTTGCTTCCAGCTCTTTGGGAAGCTAAGAAACAACTCGCTCTGCACAGTGCTCTTACAGCCTACCGGGAACATCTCTTCCAAAGGCCTGTGAAACGCAGTTTCTTTGCAGGCCTGATGTGGCTGAAGTAGAACATCTGATCTGAGGGTGCTACATTGCCCTAGAGCTGAAAGGCACAACGTGCTGTCTCCTTTCAAAAGGGTGAGTTGGGCCCCAAAGCATGTTGCTTCCAGCTCTCTGGGAAGCTAAGAAACCACTCGCTCTGCACAGTGCTCTTACAGCCTACCGGGAACATCTCTTGCAAAGGCCTGTGAAATGCAGTTTCTTTGCCGGCCTGATCTGGCTGAAGTACAACTTCTGCTCTGGGTGTGCTACATTGCCCTAGAGCTGAAAGGCACAACGTGCAGGCTTCTTTCCAAAGGGCGACTTGGGCCCCAAAGCATCTTCCTTCCAGCTCTTTGGGAAGCTAAGAAACAACTCGCACTGCACAGTGCTCTTACAGCCTACCGGGAACATCTCTTCCAAAGGCCTGTGAAACGCAGTTTCTTTGCAGGCCTTATCTGGCTGAAGTACAACATCTGCTCTGGGTGTGGTACATTGCCCTAGAGCTGAAAGGCACAACGCGCAGGCTTCTTAACAAAGGGCGAGTTGGGCCCCACAGCATCTTGCTTCCAGCTCTTTGGCAAGCTAGGAAACAACTCGCTCTGCAAAGTGCTCTTACAGCCTACCGGGAACATCTCTTCCAAAGGCCTGTGAAACGCAGTTTCTTTGCAGGCCTGATCTGGCTGAAGTAGAAGTTCTGCTCTGGGTGTGCTACATTGCCCTAGAGCTGAAAGGCACAACGTGCAGGCTTCTTTCCAAAGGGCGCGTTGGGCCTCACAGCATCTTGCTTCCAGCACTTTGGGAAGCTAAGAAACAACTCGCTCTGCACAGTGCTCTTACAGACTACCGGGAACATCTCTTACAAAGGCCTGTGAAACGCAGTTTCTTTGCAGGCCTGATCTTGCTGAAGTGGAACTATTGCTCTGGGTGTGCTACATTGCACTAGACCTGAAAGGCACAATGTGCAGGCTTCTTTCCAAAGGCCGAGTTGGGCCCCACAGCATCTTGCTTCCAGCTCTTTGGGAAGCTAAGAAACAACTCGCTCTGCACAGTGCTCTTACAGCCTACTGGGAAAATCTCTTACAAAGGCCTGTGAAATGCAGTTTCTTTGCAGACCTGATCTGGCTGAAGTACAACTTCTGCTCTTTGTGTGCTACATTGTCCTAGAGCTGGAAGGCACAACGTGCAGGCTTCTTTCCAAAGGGCGAGTTGGGCCCCACAGCTTCTTCCTTCCAGATCTTTGGGAAGCTAAGAGACAACTCGCTCTGCACAGTGCTCTTACAGCCTACCGGGAACATCTCTTCCAAAGGCCTGTGAAACGCAGTTTCTTTGCAGGCCTGATCTGGCTGAAGTAGAACTTCTGCTCTGAGTGTGCTACATTGCCCTAGAGCTGAAAGGCACAACGTGCTGTCTCCTTTCAAAAGGGCGAGTTGGGCCCCAAAGCATCTTGCTTCCAGCTCTTTGGGAAGCTAAGAAACAACTCGCTCTGCACAGTGCTCTTACAGCCTACCGGGAACATCTCTTCCAAAGGCCTGTGAAATGCAGTTTCTTTGCAGACCTGATCTGGCTGAAGAACAACTTCTGCTCTGGGTGTGCTACATTGCCCTAGAGCTGAAAGGCACAACGTGCAGGCTTCTTTCCAAAGGGCGAGTTGGGCCCCACAGCACCTTGCTTCCAGCTATTTGGGAAGCTAAGAAACAACTCGCTCTGCACACTGCTCTTACAGCCTACCGGGAACATCTATTACAAACGCCTGTGAAATGCAGTTTCTTTGCAGGCCTGATCTGGCTGAAGTACAACTTCTGCTCTGGGTGTGCTACATTGCCCTAGAGCTGAAAGGCCCAACGTGCAGGCTTCTTTCCAAAGGGCGAGTTGGGCCCCACAGCACCTTGCTTCCAGCTCTTTGGGAAGCTAAGGAACAACTCGCTCTGCACAGTACTCTTACAGCCTACCGGGAACAACACTTCGAGAGGCTTGTGAAACGCAGTTTCTTTGCAGGCCTGATATGGCAGAAGTACAACTTCTGCTCTAGGTGTGCTACAGTGCCCTAGAGCTGAAAGGCACAACGTGCAGGCCTCTTAAAAAATGGCGAGTTGTGCCCCACAGCATCTTGCTTCCAGCTCTTTGGGAAGCTAAGAAACAACTCGCTCTGCACAGTGCTCTAACAGCCTACCGGGAACATCTCTTACAAAGGCCTGTGAAATGCAGTTTCTTTGAAGGCCTGATCTGGCTGAAGTACAACTTCTTCTCTGGGTGTGCTACATTGCCCTAGAGCTGAAAGGCACATCGTGCAGGATTCTTTCCAAAGGGCGAGTTGGGCCCCACAGCATCTTGCTTCCAGCTCTTTGGGAAGCTAAGAAACAACTCGCTCTGCACAGTGCTCTTACAGCCTACCGGGAGCATTTCTTCCAAAGGCCTGTGAAACGCAGTTTCTTTGCAGGCCTGATCTGGCTGAAGTAGAACTTCTGCTCTGGGTGTGCTACATTGCCCTAGAGCTGAAAGGCACAACGTGCAGGCTTCTTTCCAAAGGGTGAGTTTTGCCCCACAGCATCTTGCTTGCAGCTCTTTGGGAAGCAAAGAAACTATTCGCTCTGCACAGTGCTCTTACAGCCTACCGGGAGCATTTCTTCCAAAGGCCTGTGAAACGCAGTTTCTTTGCAGGCCTGATCTGGCTGAAGTAGAACTTCTGCTCTGGGTGTGCTACATTGCCCTAGAGCTGAAAGACACAACGTGCAGGCTTCTTTCCCAAGGGCGAGTTAGGCCCCACAGCATCTTGATTCCAGCTCTTTGGGAAGCTAAGAAACAACTAGCTCTGCACAGTGCTTTTACAGCCTACCGGGAACATCTCTTCCAAAGGCCTGTGAAACGCAGTTTCTTGTCAGTCCTGAAATGGTTGAATTAGTACTTCTGCTCTGGGTGTGCTACATTGCCCTAGAGCTGGAAGGCACAACGTGCAGGCCTCTTAAAAAATGGCGAGTTGGGCCCCACAGCATCTTGCTTCCAGCTCTTTGGGAACCTAAGAAACAACTCGCTCTGCACAGTGCTCTTACAGCCTACCGGGAACATCTCTTCCAAAGGCCTGTGAAACGCAGTTTCTTCGCAGGTCTGATCTGGCTGAAGTACAACTTCTGCTCTGGGTGTGCTACATTGCCCTAGAGCTGAAAGCCACAACGTGCAGGCTTCTTTCCAAAGGGCGAGTTGGGCGCAAAGCATCTTGCTTCCAGCTCTTTGAGAAGCTAAGAAACAACTCGCTCTGCACAGTGCTCTCACGGCCTACAGGGAACATCTCTTCCAAAGGCCTGTTAAACGCAGTTTCTTTGCAGGCCTGATCTGTCTGAAATGGAACTTCTTCTCTGGGTGTGCTACATTGCCCTACAGCTGAAAGGTACAACGTGCAGGCTTCTTTCCAAAGGGCAAGTTGGGCCCCACAGCATCTTGCTTCCAGCTCTTTGGGAGGCTAAGAAACAACTCCCTCTGCACAGTGCTCTTACAGCCTACCGGGAACATATCTTACAAAGGCCTGTGAAATGCAGTTTCTTTGCAGGCCTGATCTGGCTGAAGTAGGACTTCTGCTCTGGGTGTGCTACATTGCCCTAGAGCTGAAAGGCACAACGTGCTGTCTCCTTTCCAAAGGGCGAGTTGGGCCCCACAGCATCTTGCTTCCAGCTCTTTGGGAAGCTAAGAAACAACTCGCTCTGCACAGTGCTATTACAGCCTACCGGGAACATCTCTTCCAAAGACCTGTGAAACGCAGTTTCTCCGCAGGCCTGAACTCGCTGAAGTAGAACTTCTGCTCTGGGTGTGCTACATTGCCCCAGAGGTGAAAGGCACAACGTGCAGGCTTCTGTCCAAAGGGAGAGTTGGGCAGCACAGCATCTTGCTTCCAGCTCTTTGGGAAGCTAAGAAACAAGTCGCTCTGCACAGTGCTCTTACAGCCTACCGGGAAAATCTCTTCCAGAGGAATGTGAAACGCAGATTCTTTCCAGGCCTGATCTGGCTGAAGTAGAACTTCTGCTCTGGGTGTGCTACATTGCCCCAGAGCTGAAAGGCACAACATGCAGGCGTCTGTCCAAAGGGAGACTTGGGCAGCACAGCATCTTTCTTCCAGCTCTTTGGGAAGCTAAGAAACAACTCGCTCTGCACAGTGCTCTTACAGCCTACCGGGAAAATCTCTTCCAAAGGAATGTGAAACGCAGTTCCTTTGCAGGCCTGATCTGGCTGAAGTACAACTTCTGCTCTGGGTGTGCTACATAGCCCTAGAGCTGAAAGGCACAACGTGCAGGCTTCTTTCCAAAGGGTGAGTTTTGCCCCACAGCATCTTGCTTCCAGCTCTTTGGGAAGCTAAGAAACTACTCGCTCTGCACAGTGCTCTTACAGCCTACCGGGAACATCTCTTCCCAAGGCCTGTGAAACGCAGTTTGTTTGCAGCCCTGATCTGGATGAAGTACAACTTCTGCTCTGGGTGTGCTACATTCCCCTACAGCTGAAAGGCACAACGTGCAGGCTTCTTTCCCAAGGGCGACTTGGGCCCCACAGCATCTTGCTTCCAGCTCTTTGGGAAGCTAAGAAACAACTCGCTCTGCACAGTGCTCTTACAGCCTATCGTAAACATCTCTTCCAAAGGCCTGTGAAACGCAGTTTCTTTGCAGGCCTGATCTGGCTGAAGTAGAACCTCTGCTCTGTTTGTGCTACATTGCCCTAGAGCTGAAAGACACAACGTGCAGGCTTCTTTCCCAAGGGCGAGTTGGGCCCCACAGCATCTTGATTCCAGCTCTTTGGGAAGCTAAGAAACAACTAGCTCTGCACAGTGCTTTTACAGCCTACCGGGAACATCTCTTCCAAAGGCCTGTGAAACGCAGTTTCTTTTCAGTCCTGAAATGGCTGAAGTAGTACTTCTGCTCCGGGTGTGCTACATTGCCCTAGAGCTGGAAGGCACAACGTGCAGGCCTCTTAAAAAATGGCGAGTTGGGCCCAACAGCATCTTGCTTCCAGCTCTTTGGGAACCTAAGAAACAACTCGCTCTGCACAGTGCTCTTACAGCCTACCGGGAACATCTCTTCCAAAGGCCTGTGAAACGCAGTTTCTTCGCAGGTCTGATCTGGCTGAAGTACAACTTCTGCAATGTGTGTGCTACATTGCCCTAGAGCTGAAAGCCACAACGTGCAGGCTTCTTTCCAAAGGGCGAGTTGGGCGCAAAGCATCTTGCTTCCAGCTCTTTGAGAAGCTAAGAAACAACTCGCTCTGCACAGTGCTCTTACAGCCTACCGGGAGCATCTCTTCCAAAGTCCTGTGAGACGCAGTTTCTTCGCACGCCTGATCTGGCTGAATACAACTTCTGCTCTGGGTGTGCTACATTGCCCTAGAGCTGAAAGGCACAATGTACAGGCTTCTTCACAAAGGGCGAGTTGGGCCCCACAGCATCTTGCTTCCAGCTCTTTGGGAAGCTAAGAAACAACTCGCTCTGCACAGTGCTCTTACAGCCTACTGGGAGCATTTCTTCCAAAGGCCTGTGAAACGCAGTTTCTTTGCAGGCCTGATCTGGCTGAAGTAGAACTTCTGCTCTGGGTGTGCTACATTGCCCTAGAGCTGAAAGGCACAACGTGCAGGCTTCTCTCCAAAGGGCGAGTTGGGCCCCACAGCATCTTGCTTCCATCTCTTTGGGAAGGTAAGAAACAACTCGCTCTGCACAGTGCTCTTACAGCCTACCGGGAACATCTCTTCCAAAGGCCTGTGAAACGCAGTTTCTTTGCAGGCCTGATCTTGCTGAAGTAGAACTTCTGCTCTGGGTGTGCTACATTGCCCTAAAGCTGAAAGACACAACGTGCAGGCTTCTGGCCAAAGGGCGAGTTGGGCTCAAAGCATCTTGCTTCCAGCTCTTTGGGAAGCTAAGAAACAACTCGCTCTGCACAGTGCTCTTACAGCCTACCGGGAGCATCTCTTCCAAAGGCCTGTGAAACGCAGTTTCTTTGCAGGCCTGATCTGGCTGAAGTACAACTTCTGCTCTGGGTGTGCTACATTGCCCTAGAGCTGAAAGCCACAACGTGCAGGCTTCTTTCCAAAGGGCGAGTTGGGCGCAAAGCATCTTGCTTCCAGCTCTTTGAGAAGCTAAGAAACAACTCGCTCTGCACAGTGCTCTTACAGCCTACCGGGAGCATCTCTTCCAAATGCCTGTGACACGCAGTTTCTTCGCAGGCCTGATCTGGCTGAATACAACTTCTGCTGTGGGTGTGCTACATTGCCCTAGAGCTGAAAGGCACAATGTGCAGGCTTCTTTCCCAAGGGAGAGTTGGGCCCACAGCATCTTGCTTCCAGCTCTTTGGGAAGCTAAGAAACAACTCGCTCAGCACAGTGCTCTTACAGCCTTCCGGGAACATCTCTTACAAAGGCCTGTGAAACGCAGTTTCTTTGAAGGCCTCATCTGGCTGAAGTACAACTTCTGCTCTGGGTGTGCTACATTGCCCTAGAGCTGAAAGGCACAACGTGCAGGCTTCTTTCCAAAGGGCGAGTTGGGTCCCACAGCATCTTGCTTCCAGCTCTTTGGGAAGCTAAGAAACAACTCGCTCTGCACAGTGCTCTTACAGCCTACCGGGAACATCCCTTCCAAAGGCCTGTGAAACGCAGTTACTTTGCAGCCTTGATCTGGCTGAAGTAGAACTTCTGCTCTGGGTGTGCTACTGCCCTAGAGCTGAAAGGCACAACGTGCAGGCTTCTGTCCAAAGGGTGAGTTGGGCCCAAAGCATCTTGCTTCCAGCTCTTTGGGAAGCTAAGAAACAACTCGCTCTGCACAGTGCTCTTACAGCCTACCGGGAGCATCTCTTCCAAAGGCCTGTGAAACGCAGTCTCTTCGCAGGCCTGATCTGGCTGAAGTACAACTTCTGCTCTGGGTGTGCTACTTTTCCCTAGAGCTGAAACGCACAACGTGCAGGCTTCTGTCCAAATGGCGAGTTGGGCGCAAAGCATCTTGCTTCCAGCTCTTTGGGAATCTAAGAAACAACTCGCTCTGCACAGTGCTCTTGCTGCCTACCGGGAACATCTCTTCCAAAGGCCTGTGAAACGCAGTTTCTTTGCAGGCCTGATCTGGCTGAAGTAGAACTTCTGCTCTGGTTGTGCTACTTTGCCCTGGAGCTGAAAGGCACAACGTGCAGGCTTCTTTCCCAAGGGCGAGTTGGGCCCCACAGCACCTTGCTTCCAGCTCTTTGGGAAGCTAAGAAACAACTCGCTCTGCACAGTACTCTTACAGCCTACCGGGAACAACACCTCGAGAGGCCTGTGAAACGCAGTTTCTTTGCAGGCCTTATATGGCTGAAGTACAACTTCTGCTCTAGGTGTGCTACAGTGCCCTAGAGCTGAAAGGCACAACGTGCAGGCCTCTTAAAAAATGGCAAGTTGGGCCCCACAGCATCTTGCTTCCAGCTCTTTGGGAACCTAAGAAACAACTCGCTGTGCACAGTGCTCTTACAGCCTACCGGGAACATCTCTTACAAAGGCCTGTGAAATGCAGTTTCTTTGCAGGCCTGATCTGGCTGAAGTAGAATTTCTGCTCTGGGTGTGCTACAGTGCCCTAGAGCTGAAAGGCACAACGTGCAGGCTTCTTTCCAAAGGGCGAGTTGGGCCCCACAGCATCTTGCTTCCAGCTCTTTGGGAAGCTAAGAAACAACTCGCTCTGCACAGTGCTCTTACAGCCTACTGGGAGCATCTCTTCCAATGGCCTGTGAAACGCAGTTTCTTTGCAGGCCTGATCTGGCTGAAGTAGAACTTCTGCTCTGGGTGTGCTACTTTGACCTAGAGCTGAAAGGCAGAACGTGCAGGCTTCTTTCCAAAGGGCGAGATGGCCCCCACAGCATCTTGCTTCCACCTATTTGGAAAGCTCAGAAACAGCTCGCTCTGCAAAGTTCTCTTACGGCCTACCGGGAACATCTCTTCCAAAGGCCTGTGAAATGCAGTTTCTTTGCAGGCCTGATCTGGCTGAAGTACAACTTCTGCTCTGGGTGTGCTACTTTGCCCTACAGCTGAAAGGCACAACGTGCAGGCTTCTTTCCCAAGGGCGAGTTGGGCCCCACAGCATCTTGCTTCCAGCTCTTTGGGAAGCTAAGAAACAACTCACTCTGCACAGTGCTCTTACAGCCTATCCTAAACATCTCTTCCAAAGGCCTGTGAAACGCAGTTTCTTTGCAGGCCTGATCTGGCTGAAGTACAACTTCTGCTCTAGGTGTGCTACAGTGCCCTAGAGCTGAAAGGCACAACGTGCAGGCCTCTTAAAAAATGGCAAGTTGGGACCCACATCATCTTGCTTCCAGCTCTTTGATAACCTAAGAAACAACTCGCTCTGCACAGTGCTCTTACAGCCTACCGGGAACATCTCTTACAAAGGCCTGTGAAATGCAGTTTCTTTGCGGGCCTGATCTGGCTGAAGTAGAATTTCTGCTCTGGGTGTGCTACAGTGCCCTAGAGCTGAAAGGCACAACGTGCAGGCTTCTTTCCAAAGGGCGAGTTGGGCCCCACAGCATCTTGCTTCCAGCTGTTTGGGAAGCTAAGAAACAACTCGCTCTGCACAGTGCTCTTACAGCCTACTGGGAGCATCTCTTCCAATGGCCTGTGAAACGCAGTTTCTTTGCAGGCCTGATCTGGCTGAAGTAGAACTTCTGCTCTGGGTGTGCTACTTTGACCTAGAGCTGAAAGGCAGAACGTGCAGGCTTCTTTCCAAAGGGCGAGATGGCCCCAAAAGCATCTTGCTTCCACCTATTTGGAAAGCTCAGAGACAGCTCGCTCTGCACAGTGCTCTTACAGCCTACCGGGAATATCTCTTACAAAGGCCTGTGACACGCAGTTTCTTTGCAGGCCTGATCTGGCTGAAGTAGAACTTCTGCTCTGGGTGTGCTACATTGCCCTAGAGCTGAAAGGTACAACGTGCAGGCTTGTTTCAAAAGGGCGAGTTGGGCCCCACAGCATCTTGCTTCCAGCTCTTTGGGAGGCTAAGAAACAACTCCCTCTGCACAGTGCTCTTACAGCCTACCGGGAACATATCTTACAAAGGCCTGTGAAATGCAGTTTCTTTGCAGGCCTGATCTGGCTGAAGTAGGACTTCTGCTCTGGGTGTGCTACATTGCCCTAGAGCTGAAAGGCACAACGTGCTGTCTCCTTTCCAAAGGGCGAGTTGGGCCCCACAGCATTTTGCTTCCAGCTCTATGGGAATCTAAGATACAACTCGCTCTGCACAGTTCTCTTACAGCCTACCGGGAACATCTCTTCCAAAGGCCTGTGAAAAGCAGTTTATTTGCAGGCCTGATCTGGCTGAAGTAGAACTTCTGCTCTCGGTGTGCTACATTGCCCTAGAGCTGAAAGGCACAACGTGCAGTCTTCTTAACAAAGGGCGAGTTGGGGGCAAAGCATCTTGCTTCCAGCTCTTTGAGAAGCTAAGAAACAACTCGCTCTGCACAGTGCTCTTACAGCCTACCGGGAGCATCTCTTCCAAAGTCCTGTGAGACGCAGTTTCTTCGCACGCCTCAGCTGGCTGAATACAACTTCTGCTCTGGGTGTGCTACATTGCCCTAGAGCTGAAAGGCACAATGTACAGGCTTCTTCACAAAGGGCGAGTTGGGCCCCACAGCATCTTGCTTCCAGCTCTTTGGGAAGCTAAGAAACAACTCGCTCTGCACAGTGCTCTTACAGCCTACCGGGAACATCTCTTCCAAAGGCCTGTGAAACGCAGTTTCTTTGCAGGCCTGATCTGGCTGAAGTAGAATTTCTGCTCTGGGTGTGCTACATTGCCCTAGAGCTGAAAGGCACAACGTGCAGGCTTCTTTCCAAAGGGCGAGTTGGGTCCCACAGCATCTTGCTTCCAGCTCTTTGGGAAGCTAAGAAACAACTCGCTCTGCACAGTGCTATTACAGCCTACCGGGAACATCCCTTCCAAAGGCCTGTGAAACGCAATTACTTTGCAGCCTTGATCTGGCTGAAGTAGAACTTCTGCTCTGGGTGTGCTACTGCCCTAGAGCTGAAAGGCACAACGTGCAGGCTTCTTTCCCAAGGGCGAGTTGGGCCCCACAGCATCTTGATTCCAGCTCTTTGGGAAGCTAAGAAACAACTAGCTCTGCACAGTGCTTTTACAGCCTACCGGGAACATCTCTTCCAAAGGCCTGTGAAACGCAGTATCTTTTCAGTCCTGAAATGGCTGAAGTAGTACTTCTGCTCTGGGTGTGCTACATTGCCCTAGAGCTGGAAGGCACATCGTGCTGGCTTCTTTCCAAAGGGCGAGTTGGGACCCAGAGCATCTTGCTTCCAGCTCTTTGGGAAGCTAAGAAACAACTCGCTCTGCACAGTGCTCTTACAGCCTACCCGGAACATCTCTTCCAAAGGCTTGTGAAACTCAGTTTCTTTGCAGGCCTGATCTGGCTGAAGTAGAACTTCTGCTCTGGGTGTGCTACATTGCCCAGAGCTGAAAGGCACAACGTGCAGGCTTCTTTCCAAAGGGCGAGTTGGGCCCCACAGCATCTTGCTTCCAACTCTTTGGGAAGCTAAGAGACAACTCACTCTGCACAGTGCTCTTACAGCCTAACGGGAACATCTCTTCCAATGGCCTGTGAAACGCAGGTTCTTTGCAGGCCTGATCTGGCTGAAGCAGAACTTCTTCTCTGGGTGTGCTACATTGCACTAGAGCTGAAAGGCACAACGTGCAGGCTTCTGTCCAAAGGGCGAGTTGGGCCCCACAGCATCTTGCTTCCAGCTCTTTGGGAAGCTAAGAAACAACTCGCTCTGCACAATGCTCTTACAGCCTACTGGGAGCATCTCTTCCAAAGGCCTGTGAAACGCAGTTTCTTCGCAGGCCAGATCTGGCTGAAGTACAACTTCTGCTCTGGGTGTGCTACATTGCCCTAGAGCTGAAAGGCACAATGTGCAGGCTTCTTAACAAAGGGCGAGTTGGGCCCCACAGCATCTTGCTTCCAGCTCTTTGGGAAGCTAAGAAACAACTCGCTCTGCACAGTGCTCTTACAGCCTACCGGGAACATCTCTTCCAAAGGCCTGTGAAACGCAGTTTCTTTGCAGGCCTGATCTTGCTGAAGTAGAACTTCTGCTCTGGGTGTGCTACATTTCCCTAGAGCTGAAAGGCACAACGTGCAGTTTTCTTTCCCAAGGGCGAGTTGGGCCCCACAGCATCTTGCTTCCAGCTCTTTGGCAAGCTAAGAAACAACTCGCTCTGAACAGTGCTCTTACAGCCTACCGGGAACATCTCTTACAAAGGCCGGTGAAATGCAGTTTCTTTGCAGACCTGATCTGGCTGAAGTAGAACTTCTGCTTTGGGTGTGCTACATTGCCCTAGAGCTGAAAGGCACAACGTGCAGTCTTCTTTCCAAAGGGCGAGTTGGGCCCCACAGCTTCTTGCTTCCAGCTCTTTGGGAAGCTAAGAAACAACTCGCTCTGCACAGTGCTCTTACAGCCTACCGGGAACATCTCTTACAAAGGCCTGTGAAATGCAGATTCTTTGCAGACCTGATCTGGCTGAAGTAGAACTTCTGCTTTGGGTGTGCTACATTGCCCTAGAGCTGAAAGGCACAACGTGCAGGCTTCTTTCAAAAGGGCGAGGTGGGCCCCAAAGCATCTTGATTACAGCTCTTTGGGAAGCTAAGAAACAACGCGCTCTGCACACTGCTCTTACAGCCTACCGGGAACATCTCTTACAAAAGCCTGTGAAACGCAGTTTCTTTGCAGGCCTGATCTGGCTGAAGTAGGACTTCTGCTCTGGGTGTGCTACATTGCCCTAGAGCTGAAAGGCCCAACGTGCAGGCTTCTTTCCAAAGGGCGAGTTGGGCCCCACAGCACTTTGCTTCCAGCTCTTTGGGAAGCTAAGAAACAACTCGCTCTGCACAGTACTCTTACAGCCTACCGGGAACATCTCTTCCAAAGGCCTTTGAAACGCAGTTTCTTTGCAGGCCTGATATGGCGGAAGTACAACTTCTGCTCTAGGTGTGCTACAGTGTCCTAGAGCTGAAAGGCACAACGTGCAGGCCTCTTAAAAAATGGTGAGTTGGGCCCCACAGCATCTTGCTTCCAGCTCTTTGAGAAGCTAAGAAACAACTCGCTCTGCAAGTGCTCTTACAGCCTACCGGGAACATCTCTTCCAAAGGCCTGTGAAACGCAGTTTCTTTGCAGGCCTGATGTGGCTGAAGTAGAACTTCTTATCTGAGGGTGCTACATTGCCCTAGAGCTGAAAGGCACAACGTGCTGTCTCCTTTCAAAAGGGTGAGTTGGGCCCCAAAGCATCTTGCTTCCAGCTCTCTGGGAAGCTAAGAAACCACTCGCTCTGCACAGTGCTCTTACAGCCTACCGGGAACATCTCTTACAAAGGCCTGCGAAATGCAGTTTCTTTGCCGGCCTGATCTGGCTGAAGTACAACTTCTGCTCTGGGTGTGCTGCATTGCCCTAGAGCTGAAAGGCACAACGTGCAGGCTTCTTTCCAATGGGCGACTTGGGACCCAAAGCATCTTCCTTCCAGCTCTTTGGGAAGCTAAGAAACAACTCGCACTGCACAGTGCTCTTACAGCCTACCGGGAACATCTCTTCCAAAGGCCTGTGAAACGCATTTTCTTTGCAGGCCTTATCTGGCTGAAGTACAACATCTGCTCTGGGTGTGGTACATTGCCCTAGAGCTGAAAGGCACAACGTGCAGGCTTCTTTCCAAAGGGCGAGTTGGGCCCCACAGCACCTTGCTTCCAGCTCTTTGGGAAGCTAAGAAACAACTCGCTCTGCACAGTACTCTTACAGCCTACCGGGAACAACACTTCGAGAGGCTTGTGAAACGCAGTTTCTTTGCAGGCCTGATATGGCAGAAGTACAACTTCTGCTCTAGGTGTGCTACAGTGCCCTAGAGCTGAAAGGCACAACGTGCAGGCCTCTTAAAAAATGGCAAGTTGGCCCCACATCATCTTGCTTCCAGCTCTTTGATAACCTAAGAAACAAGTCTCTCTGCACAGTGCTCTTACAGCCTACCGGGAACATCTCTTACAAAGGCCTGTGAAATGCAGTTTCTTTGCAGGCCTGATCTGGCTGAAGTAGAATTTCTGCTCTGGGTGTGCTACAGTGCCCTAGAGCTGAAAGGCACAACGTGCAGGCTTCTTTCCAAAGGGCGAGTTGGGCCCCACAGCATCTTGCTTCCAGCTCTTTGGGAAGCTAAGAAACAACTCGCTCTGCACAGTGCTCTTACAGCCTACTGGGAGCATCTCTTCCAATGGCCTGTGAAACGCAGTTTCTTTGCAGGCCTGATCTGGCTGAAGTAGAACTTCTGCTCTGGGTGTGCTACTTTGACCTAGAGCTGAAAGGCAGAACGTGCAGGCTTCTTTCGAAAGGGCGAGATGGCCCCCACAGCATCTTGCTTCCACCTATTTGGAAAGCTCAGAAACAGCTCGCTCTGCACAGTGCTCTTACAGCCTACCGGGAATATCTCTTACAAAGGCCTGTGACACGCAGTTTCTTTGCAGGCCTGATCTGGCTGAAGTAGAACTTCTGCTCTGGGTGTGCTACATTGCCCTAGAGCTGAAAGACACAACGTGCAGGCTTCTTTCCAAAGGACGAGTTGGGCCCCACAGCATCTTGCTTCCAGCTCTTTGGGAAGCTAAGAAACAACTCGCTCTGCACAGTGCTCTTACAGCCTACCGGGAACATCTCTTCCAAAGGCCTATGAAACGCAGTTTCTTTGCAGGCCTCATCTGGATGAAGTACAACTTCTGCACTGGGTGTGCTACATTGCCCTAGAGCTGAAAGGCGCAATGTGCAGGCTTCTTTCCAAAGTGCGAGTTGGGCCCCACAGCATCTTCTTCCAGCTCTTTGGGAAGCTAAGAAACAACTCGCTCTGCACAGTGCTCTTACAGCCTACCGGGAAAATCTCTTCCAAAGAGCTGTGAAACGCAGTTTCTTTGCAGGCCTGATGTGCCTGAAGTACAACTTCTGCTCTGGGTGTGCTACATTGCCCTAGAGCTGAAAGGCACAACGTGCAGGCTTCTTTCCAAAGGGTGATTTGGGTCCCACAGCATCTTGCTTCCAGCTCTTTGGGAAGCTAAGAAACAACTCGCTCTGCACAGTGCTCTCACGGCCTACAGGGAACATCTGTTCCAAAGGCCTGTTAAACGCAGTTTCTTTGCAGGCCTGATCTGTCTGAAATGGAACTTCTGCTCTGGGTGTGCTACATTGCCCTAGAGCTGAAAGGTACAACGTGCAGGCTTGTTTCAAAAGGGCGAGTTGGGCCCCACAGCATCTTGCTTCCAGCTCTTTGGGAGGCTAAGAAACAACTCCCTCTGCACAGTGCTCTTACAGCCTACCGGGAACATATCTTACAAAGGCCTGTGAAATGCAGTTTCTTTGCAGGCCTGATCTGGCTGAAGTAGGACTTCTGCTCTGGGTGTGCTACATTGCCCTAGAGCTGAAAGGCACAACGTGCTGTCTCCTTTCCAAAGGGCGAGTTGGGCCCCACAGCATTTTGCTTCCAGCTCTATGGGAATCTAAGATACAACTCACTCTGCACAGTTCTCTTACAGCCTACCGGGAACATCTCTTCCAAAGGCCTGTGAAAAGCAGTTTCTTTGCAGGCCTGATCTGGCTGAAGTAGAACTTCTGCTCTCGGTGTGCTACATTGCCCTAGAGCTGAAAGACACAACGTGCAGTCTTCTTAACAAAGGGCGAGTTGGGCCATACAGCATCTTGCTTCCAGCTCTTTGGAAAGCTAGGAAACAACTCGCTCTGCAAAGTGCTCTTACAGCCTACCGGGAACATCTCTTCCAAAGGCCTGTGAAACGCAGTTTCTTTGCAGGCCTGATCTGGCTGAAGTACAACTTCTGCTCTGGGTGTGCTACATTGCCCTAGTGCTGAAAGGCACAACGTGCAGGCTTCTTTGCAAAGGGCGCGTTGGGCCTCACAGCATCTTGCTTCCAGCACTTTGGGAAGCTAAGAAACAACTCGCTCTGCACAGTGCTCTTACAGCCTACCGGGAACATCTCTTCCAAAGACCTGTGAAACGCAGTTTCTCCGCAGGCCTGAACTCGCTGAAGTAGAACTTCTGCTCTGGGTGTGCTACATTGCCCCAGAGGTGAAAGGCACAACGTGCAGGCTTCTGTCCAAAGGGAGAGTTGGGCAGCACAGCATCTTGCTTCCAGCTCTTTGGGAAGCTAAGAAACAAGTCGCTCTGCACAGTGCTCTTACAGCCTACCGGGAACATCTCATCCAGAGGAATGTGAAACGCAGTTCCTTTGCAGGCCTGATCAGGCTGAAG
Source organism: Equus caballus (assembly GCF_041296265.1). NCBI lineage: Eukaryota > Metazoa > Chordata > Mammalia > Perissodactyla > Equidae > Equus > Equus caballus. The sequence continues at coordinate 28,377,520 of NC_091687.1, forward strand.
TACAACTTCTGCTCTGGGTGTGCTACATTTCCCTAGAGCTGAAAGGCACAACGTGCAGGCTTCTTTCCAAAGGGCGAGTTTTGCCCCACAGCATCTTGCTTCCAGCTCTTTGGGAAGCAAAGAAACAATTCGCTCTGCACAGTGCTCTTACAGCCTACCGGGAACATCTCTTACAAAGGCCTGTGAAATGCAGTTTCTTTGCAGGCCTGATCTGGCTGAAGTACAACTTCTGCTCTGGGTGTGCTACTTTGCCCTACAGCTGAAAGGCACAACGTGCAGGCTTCTTTCCCAAGGGCGAGTTGTGCCCCACAGCATCTTGCTTCCAGCTCTTTGGGAAGCTAAGAAACAACTCGCTCTGCACAGTGCTCTTACAGCCTATCGTAAACATCTCTTCCAAAGGCCTGTGAAACGCAGTTTCTTTGCAGGCCTGATCTGGCTGAAGTAGAACTTCTGCTCTGTTTGTGCTACATTGCCCTAGAGCTGAAAGACACAACGTGCAGGCTTCTTTCCCAAGGGCGAGTTGGGCCCCACAGCATCTTGATTCCAGCTCTTTGGGAAGCTAAGAAACAACTCGCTCTGCACAGTGCTTTTACAGCCTACCGGGAACATCTCTTCCAAAGGCCAGTGAAACGCAGTTTCTTTTCAGTCCTGAAATGGCTGAAGTAGTACTTCTGCTCTGGGTGTGCTACATTGCCCTAGAGCTGGAAGGCACATCGTGCTGGCTTCTTTCCAAAGGGCGAGTTGGGCCCCAGAGCATCTTGCTTCCAGCTCTTTGGGAAGCTAAGAAACAACTCGCTCTGCACAGTGCTCTTACAGCCTACCCGGAACATCTCTTCCAAAGGCTTGTGAAACGCAGTTTCTTTGCAGGCCTGATTTGGCTGAAGTAGAACTTCTGCTCTGGGTGTGCTACATTGCCCAGAGCTGAAAGGCACAACGTGCAGGCTTCTTTCCAAAGGGCGAGTTGGGCCCCACAGCATCTTGCTTCCAACTCTTTGGGAAGCTAAGAGACAACTCACTCTGCACAGTGCTCTTACAGCCTAACGGGAACATCTCTTCCAATGGCCTGTGAAACGCAGGTTCTTTGCAGGCCTGATCTGGCTGAAGCAGAACTTCTGCTCTGGGTGTGCTACATTGCCCTAGAGCTGAAAGGCACAACGTGCAGTTTTCTTTCCCAAGGGCGAGTTGGGCCCCACAGCATCTTGCTTCCAGCTCTTCGGCAAGCTAAGAAACAACTCGCTCTGAACAGTGCTCTTACAGCCTACAGGGAACATATCTTCCAAAGGCCTGTGTAAGGCAGTTTCTTTCCAGGCCTGATCTGGCTGAAGTAGAACTTCTCCTCTGGGTGTGCTACATTACCCTAGAGCTGAAAGGCACAACGTGCAGGCTTCTTTCCCAAGGCCGAGTTGGGCCCCACAGCATCTTGCTTGCTGCTCTTTGGGAAGCTAAGAAACAACTCGCTCTGCACAGTGCTCTTACAGCCTACCGGGAACATCTCTTCCAAAGGCCTGTGAAAAGCAGTTTCTTTGCAGGCCTGATCTGGCTGAAGTAGAACTTCTGCTCTCGGTGTGCTACATTGCCCTAGAGCTGAAAGGCACAACGTGCAGTCTTCTTAACAAAGGGCGAGTTGGGCCCCACAGCATCTTGCTTCCAGCTCTTTGGCAAGCTAGGAAACAACTCGCTCTGCAAAGTGCTCTTACAGCCTACCGGGAACATCTCTTCCAAAGGCCTGTGAAACGCAGTTTCTTTGCAGGCCTGATCTGGCTGAAGTACAACTTCTGCTCTGGGTGTGCTACATTGCCCTAGAGCTGAAAGGCACAACGTGCACGCTTCTTTCCAAAGGGCGCGTTGGGCCTCACAGCATCTTGCTTCCAGCACTTTGGGAAGCAAAGAAACAACTCGCTCTGCACAGTGCTCTTACAGCCTACCGGGAACATCTCTTACAAAGGCCTGTGAAACGCAGTTTCTTTGCAGCCCTGATCTTGCTGAAGTAGAACTTTTGCTCTGGGTGTGCTACATTGCACTAGACCTGACAGGCACAATGTGCAGGCTTCTTTCCAAAGGCCGAGTTGGGCCCCACAGCATATTGCTTCCAGCTCTTTGGGAAGCTAAGAAACAACTCGCTGTGCACAGTGCTATTACAGCCTACCGGGAACATCTCTTCCAAAGGCCTGTGAAACGCAGTTACATTGCAGGCTTGATCTGGCTGAAGTAGAACTTCTGCTCTGGGTGTGCTACATTGCCCTAGAGCTGAAAGGCACAACGGGCAGGCTTCTGTCCAATGGGCGAGTTGGGCCCAAAGCATCTTGCTTCCAGCTCTTTGGGAAGCTAAGAAACAACTCGCTCTGCACAGTGCTCTTAAAGCCTACCGGGAGCATCTCTTCCAAAGGCCTGTGAAACGCAGTTTCTTCGCAGGCCTGATCTGGCTGAAGTACAGCTTCTGCTCCTGGTGTGCTACATTGCCCTAGAGCTGAAAGCCACAACGTGCAGGCTTCTTTCCAAAGGGCGAGTTGGGCCCCACAGCATCTTGCTTCCAGCTCTTTGGGAAGCTAAGAAACAACTCGCTCTGCACAGTGCTCTTACAGCCTACCGGGAGCATCTCTTCCAAAGGCCTGTGAAACGCAGTTTCTTTGCAGGCCTGATCTGGCTGAAATAGAACTTTTGCTGTGGGTGTGCTACTTTTCCCTAGAGCTGAAAGGCACAACGTGCAGGCTTCTGTCCAAAGGGCGAGTTGGGCGCAAAGCATCTTGCTTCCAGCTCTTTGGGAAGCTAAGAAACAACTCGCTCTGCACAGTGCTCTTACAGCCTACCGGGAACATCTCTTCCAAAGGCCTGTGAAACGCAGTTTCTTTGCAGGCCTGATCTGGCTGAAGTAGAAGTTCTGCTTTGTTTGTGCTACATTGCCCTAGAGCTGAAAGACACAACGTGCAGGCTTCTTTCCCAAGGGCGAGTTGGGCCCCACAGCATCTTGCTTCCAGCTCTTTGGGAAGCTAAGAAAGAACTCGCTCTGCACAGTGCTCTTACAGCCTACCGGGAGCATCTCTTCCAAAGGCCTGTGAAACGCAGTTTCTTTGCAGGCTTGATATGGCTGAAATAGAACTTCTGCTCTGGGTGTGCTACATTGCCCTAGAGCTGAAAGGCACAACGTGCAGGCTTCTGTCCAAAGGGCGAGTTGGGCCCAAAGCATCTTGCTTCCAGCTCTTTGGGAAGCTAAGAAACAACTCGCTCTGCACAGTGCTCTTACAGCCTACCGGGAGCATCTCTTCCAATGGCCTGTGAAACGCAGTTTCTTTGCAGGCCTGATCTGGCTGAAGTACAACTTCTGCTCTGGCTGTGCTACTTTGACCTAGAGCTGAAAGGCAGAACGTGCAGGCTTCTTTCCAAAGGGCGAGATGGCCCCCACAGCATCTTGCTTCCACCTATTTGGAAAGCTCAGAAACAGCTCGCTCTGCACAGTGCTCTTACAGCCTACCGGGAATATCTCTTACAAAGGCATGTGAAACGCAGTTTCTTTGCAGGCCTGATCTGGCTGAAGTAGAACTTCTGCTCTGGGTGTGCTACATTGCCCTAGAGCTGAAAGGCACAACGTGCAGGCTTCTGTCCAAAGGGCGAGTTGGGCCCCACAGCATCTTCTTCCAGCTCTTTGGGAAGCTAAGAAACAACTCGCTCTGCACAGTGCTCTTACAGCCTACCGGGAACATCTCTTCCAAAGCCCTGTGAAATGCAGTTTCTTTGCAGGCCTGATCTGGCTGAAGTACAACTTCTGCTCTGGGTGTGCTACATTGCCCTAGAGCTGAAAGGCACAACGTGCAGGCTTCTTTCCAAAGGGTGATTAGGGTCCCACAGCATCTTGCTTCCAGTTCTTTGGGAAGCTAAGAAACAACTCGCTCTGCACAGTGCTCTCACGGCCTACAGGGAACATCCCTTCCAAAGGCCTGTTAAACGCAGTTTCTTTGCAGGCCTGATCTGTCTGAAATGGAACTTCTGCTCTGGGTGTGCTACATTGCCCTAAGGCTGAAAGGTACAACGTGCAGGCTTCTTTCCAAAGGGCGAGTTGGGCCCCACAGCATCTTTCTTCCAGCTCTTTGGGAGGCTAAGAAACAACTCCCTCTGCACAGTGCTCTTACAGCCTACCGGGAACATCTCTTCCAAAGGCCTGTGAAAAGCAGTTTCTTTGCAGGCCTGATCTGGCTGAAGTACAACTTCTGCTCTCGGTGTGCTGCATTGCCCTAGAGCTGAAAGGCACAACGTGCAGTCTTCTTAACAAAGGGCGACTTGGGCCCCACAGCATCTTGCTTCCAGCTCTTTGGCAAGCTAGGAAACAACTCGCTCTGCAAAGTGCTCTTACAGCCTACCGGGAACATCTCTTCCAAAGGCCTGTGAAACGCAGTTTCTTTACAGGCCTGATCTGGCTGAAGTGCAACTTCTGCTGTGGGTGTGCTACATTGCCCTAGAGCTGAAAGACACAACGTGCAGGCTTCTTTCCAAAGGACGAGTTGGGCCCCACAGCATCTTGCTTCCAGCTCTTTGGGAAGCTAAGAAACAACTCGCTCTGCACAGTGCTCTTACAGCCTACCGGGAACATCTCTTCCAAAGGCCTATGAAACGCAGTTTCTTTGCAGGCCTCATCTGGCTGAAGTACAACTTCTGCACTGGGTGTGCTACATTGCCCTAGAGCTGAAAGGCGCAATGTGCAGGCTTCTTTCCAAAGTGCGAGTTGGGCCCCACAGCATCTTCTTCCAGCTCTTTGGGAAGCTAAGAAACAACTCGCTCTGCACAGTGCTCTTACAGCCTACCGGGAAAATCTCTTCCAAAGAGCTGTGAAACGCAGTTTCTTTGCAGGCCTGATGTGCCTGAAGTACAACTTCTGCTCTGGGTGTGCTACATTGCCCTAGAGCTGAAAGCCACAATGTGCAGGCTTCTTTCCAAAGGGTGATTTGGGTCCCACAGCATCTTGCTTCCAGCTCTTTGGGAAGCTAAGAAACAACTCGCTCTGCACAGTGCTCTCACGGCCTACAGGGAACATCTCTTCCAAAGGCCTGTTAAACGCAGTTTCTTTGCAGGCCTGATCTGTCTGAAATGGAACTTCTGCTCTGGGTGTGCTACATTGCCCTAGAGCTGAAAGGTACAACGTGCAGGCTTCTTTCCAAAGGGCGAGTTGGGCCCCACAGCATCTTGCTTCCAGCTCTTTGGGAGGCTAAGAAACAACTCCCTCTGCACAGTGCTCTTACAGCCTACCGGGAACATCTCTTCCAAAGGCCTGTGAAACGCAGTTTCTTTGCAGGCCTGATCTGGCTGAAGTACAACTTCTGCTCTGGGTGTGCTACATTGCCCTAGTGCTGAAAGGCACAACGTGCAGGCTTCTTTCCAAAGGGCGCGTTGGGCCTCACAGCATCTTGCTTCCAGCACTTTGGGAAGCTAAGAAACAACTCGCTCTGCACAGTGCTCTTACAGCCTACCGGGAACATCTCTTCCAAAGACCTGTGAAACGCAGTTTCTCCGCAGGCCTGAACTCGCTGAAGTAGAACTTCTGCTCTGGGTGTGCTACATTGCCCCAGAGGTGAAAGGCACAACGTGCAGGCTTCTGTCCAAAGGGAGAGTTGGGCAGCACAGCATCTTGCTTCCAGCTCTTTGGGAAGCTAAGAAACAAGTCGCTCTGCACAGTGCTCTTACAGCCTACCGGGAACATCTCATCCAGAGGAATGTGAAACGCAGTTCCTTTGCAGGCCTGATCAGGCTGAAGTACAACTTCTGCTCTGGGTGTGCTACATTTCCCTAGAGCTGAAAGGCACAACGTGCAGGCTTCTTTCCAAAGGGCGAGTTTTGCCCCACAGCATCTTGCTTCCAGCTCTTTGGGAAGCAAAGAAACAATTCGCTCTGCACAGTGCTCTTACAGCCTACCGGGAACATCTCTTCCAAAGGCCTGTGAAATGCAGTTTCTTTGCAGGCCTGATCTGGCTGAAGTACAACTTCTGCTCTGGGTGTGCTACTTTGCCCTACAGCTGAAAGGCACAACGTGCAGGCTTCTTTCCCAAGGGCGAGTTGTGCCCCACAGCATCTTGCTTCCAGCTCTTTGGGAAGCTAAGAAACAACTCGCTCTGCACAGTGCTCTTACAGCCTATCGTAAACATCTCTTCCAAAGGCCTGTGAAACGCAGTTTCTTTGCAGGCCTGATCTGGCTGAAGTAGAACTTCTGCTCTGTTTGTGCTACATTGCCCTAGAGCTGAAAGACACAACGTGCAGGCTTCTTTCCCAAGGGCGAGTTGGGCCCCAGAGCATCTTGCTTCCAGCTCTTTGGGAAGCTAAGAAACAACTCGCTCTGCACAGTGCTCTTACAGCCTACCGGGAACATCTCTTCCAAAGGCCTGTGAAATGCAGTTTCTTTGCAGGCCTGATCTTCCTGAAGTACAACTTCTGCTCTGGGTGTGCTACATTCCCCTACAGCTGAAAGGCACAACGTGCAGGCTTCTTTCCCAAGGGCGACTTGGGCCCCACAGCATCTTGATTCCAGCTCTTCGGCAAGCTAAGAAACAACTCGCTCTGAACAGTGCTCTTGCAGCCTACCGGGAACATCTCTTCCAAAGGCCTGTGAAAGGCAGTTTCTTTCCAGGCCTGATCTGGCTGAAGTAGAACTTCTCCTCTGGGTGTGCTACATTGCCCTAGAGCTGAAAGGCACAACGTGCAGGCTTCTTTCCCAAGGGCGAGTTGGGCCCCACAGCATTTTGCTTCCAGCTCTTTGGGAAGCTAATAAACAACTCGCTCTGCACAGTGCTGTTACAGCCCACCGGGAACATCTCTTCCAAAGGCCTGTGAAACGCAGTTTCTTCGCAGGCCTGATCTGGCTGAAGTAGAACTTCTGCTCTGGGTGTGCTACATTGCCCTAGAGCTGAAAGGCACAACGTGCAGGATTATTTCCAAAGGGCGAGTTGGGCCCCACAGCATCTTGCTTGCAGCTCTTTGGGAAGCTAAGAAACAACTCGCTCTGCACAGTGCTCTTACAGCCTACCGGGAACATGTCTTCCAAAGGCCTGTGAAACGCAGTTTCTTTGCAGGCCTGATCAGGCTGAAGTAGAACTTCTGCTCTGGGTGTGCTACATTGCCCTAGAGCTGAAAGGCACAACGTGCAGGCTTCTGTCCAAAGGGCGATTTGGGCCCACAGCATCTTGCTTCCAGCTCTTTGGGAAGCTAAGAAACAACTAGCTCTGCACAGTGCTTTTACAGCCTACTGGGAACATCTCTTCCAAAGGCCTGTGAAGCGCAGTTTCTTTGCAGGGCTGATCTGGCTGAAGTAGAACTTCTGCTTTGGGTGTGCTACATTGCCCTAGAGCTGAAAGGCACAACGTGCAGGCTTCTTTCCAAAGGGCGAGTTGGGTCCCACAGCATCTTGCTTCCAGCTCTTTGGGAAGCTAAGAGACAACTCGCTCTGCACAGTGCTCTTACAGCCTACCGGGAACATCTCTTCCAAAGGCCTGTGAAACGCAGTTTCTTTGCAGCCCTGATATGGCTGAAGTACAACTTCTGCTCTAGGTGTGCTACAGTGCCAAAGAGCTGAAAGGCACAACGTGCAGGCCTCTTAAAAAATGGCGAGTTGGGCCCCACAGCATCTTGCTTCCAGCTCTTTGGGAACCTAAGAAACAACTCGCTCTGCACAGTGCTCTTACAGCCTACCGGGAACATCTCTTCCAAAGGCCTGTGAAACGCAGTTTCTTCGCAGGCCTGATCTGGCTGAAGTACAACTTCTGCTCTGGGTGTGCTACTTTGCCCTAGAGCTGAAAGCCACAACGTGCAGGCTTCTTTCCAAAGGGCGAGTTGGGCGCAAAGCATCTTGCTTCCAGCTCTTTGAGAAGCTAAGAAACAACTCGCTCTGCACAGTGCTCTTACAGCCTACCGGGAGCATCTCTTCCAAAGGCCTGTGAGACGCTGTTTCTTCGCATGCCTGATCTGGCTGAATACAACTTCAGCTCTGGGTGTGCTACATTGCCCTAGAGCTGAAAGGCACAATGTGCAGGCTTCTTCACAAAGGGCGAGTTGGGCCCCACAGCATCTTGCTTCCAGCTCTTTGGGAAGCTAAGAAACAACTCGCTCTGCACAGTGCTCTTACAGCCTACCGGGAACATCTCTTCCAAAGGCCTTTGAAACGCAGTTTCTTTGCTGGCCTGATCTGGCTGAAGTGCAACTTCTGCTCTGGGTGTGCTACATTGCCCTAGAGCTGAAAGGCACAACGTGCCGGCTTCTTTCCAAAGGGCGAGTTGGGCCCCACAGCATCTTGCTTCCAGCTCTTTGGGAAGCTAAGAAACAACTCGCTCTGCACAGTGCTCTTACAGCCCTCCGGGAACATCTCTTCCAAAGGCCTGTGAAACGCAGTTACATTGCAGGCTTGATCTGGCTGAAGTAGAACTTCTGCTCTGGGTGTGCTACATTGCCCTAGAGCTGAAAGGCACAACGGGCAGGCTTCTGTCCAATGGGCGAGTTGGGCCCAAAGCATCTTGCTTCCAGCTCTTTGGGAAGCTAAGAAACAACTCGCTCTGCACAGTGCTCTTAAAGCCTACTGGGAGCATCTCTTCCAAAGGCCTGTGAAACGCAGTTTCTTCGCAGGCCTGATCTGGCTGAAGTACAACTTCTGCTCCTGGTGTGCTACATTGCCCTAGAGCTGAAAGCCACAACGTGCAGGCTTCTTTCCAAAGGGCGAGTTGGGCCCCACAGCATCTTGCTTCCAGCTCTTTGGGAAGCTAAGAAACAACTCGCTCTGCACAGTGCTCTTACAGCCTACCGGGAGCATCTCTTCCAAAGGCCTGTGAAACGCAGTTTCTTTGCAGGCCTGATCTGGCTGAAATAGAACTTTTGCTGTGGGTGTGCTACTTTTCCCTAGAGCTGAAAGGCACAACGTGCAGGCTTCTGTCCAAAGGGCGAGTTGGGCGCAAAGCATCTTGCTTCCAGCTCTTTGGGAAGCTAAGAAACAACTCGCTCTGCACAGTGCTCTTACAGCCTACCGGGAACATCTCTTCCAAAGGCCTGTGAAACGCAGTTTCTTTGCAGGCTTGATATGGCTGAAGTAGAACTTCTGCTCTGGGTGTGCGACATTGCCCTAGAGCTGAAAGGCACAACGTGCAGGCTTCTGTCCAAAGGGCGAGTTGGGCCCAAAGCATCTTGCTTCCAGCTCTTTGGGAAGCTAAGAAACAACTCGCTCTGCACAGTGCTCTTACAGCCTACCGGGAGCATCTCTTCCAATGGCCTGTGAAACGCAGTTTCTTTGCAGGCCTGATCTGGCTGAAGTAGAACTTCTGCTCTGGCTGTGCTACTTTGACCTAGAGCTGAAAGGCAGAACGTGCAGGCTTCTTTCCAAAGGGCGAGATGGCCCCCACAGCATCTTGCTTCCACCTATTTGGAAAGCTCAGAAACAGCTCGCTCTGCACAGTGCTCTTACAGCCTACCGGGAATATCTCTTACAAAGGCATGTGAAACGCAGTTTCTTTGCAGGCCTCATCTGGCTGAAGTAGAACTTCTGCTCTGGGTGTGCTACATTGCCCTAGAGCTGAAAGGCACAACGTGCAGGCTTCTGTCCAAAGGGCGAGTTGGGCCCCACAGCATCTTCTTCCAGCTCTTTGGGAAGCTAAGAAACAACTCGCTCTGCACAGTGCTCTTACAGCCTACCGGGAACATCTCTTCCAAAGCCCTGTGAAATGCAGTTTCTTTGCAGGCCTGACCTGGCTGAAGTACAACTTCTGCTCTGGGTGTGCTACATTGCCCTAGAGCTGAAAGGCACAATGTGCAGGCTTCTTTCCAAAGGGTGATTAGGGTCCCACAGCATCTTGCTTCCAGTTCTTTGGGAAGCTAAGAAACAACTCGCTCTGCACAGTGCTCTCACGGCCTACAGGGAACATCCCTTCCAAAGGCCTGTTAAACGCAGTTTCTTTGCAGGCCTGATCTGTCTGAAATGGAACTTCTGCTCTGGGTGTGCTACATTGCCCTAGAGCTGAAAGGTACAACGTGCAGGCTTCTTTCCAAAGGGCGAGTTGGGCCCCACAGCATCTTTTTTCCAGCTTTTGGGAGGCTAAGAAACAACTCCCTCTGCACAGTGCTCTTACAGCCTACCGGGAACATCTCTTCCAAAGGCCTGTGAAAAGCAGTTTCTTTGCAGGCCTGATCTGGCTGAAGTACAACTTCTGCTCTCGGTGTGCTGCATTGCCCTAGAGCTGAAAGGCACAACGTGCAGTCTTCTTAACAAAGGGCGACTTGGGCCCCACAGCATCTTGCTTCCAGCTCTTTGGCAAGCTAGGAAACAACTCGCTCTGCAAAGTGCCCTTACAGCCTACCGGGAACATCTCTTCCAAAGGCCTGTGAAACGCAGTTTCTTTACAGGCCTGATCTGGCTGAAGTGCAACTTCTGCTGTGGGTGTGCTACATTGCCCTAGAGCTGAAAGGCACAACGTGCAGGCTTCTTTCCCAAGGGCGACTTGGGCCTCACAGCATCTTGCTTCCAGCTCTTTGGGAAGCTAAGAAACAACTCTCTCTGCACAGTGCTCTTACAACCTATCGTAAACATCTCTTCCAAAGGCCTGTGAAACGCAGTTTCTTTGCAGGCCTGATCTGGCTGAAGTAGAACTTCTGCTCTGTTTGTGCTACATTGCCCTAGAGCTGAAAGGCACAACGTGCAGTTTTCTTTCCCAAGGGCGAGTTGGGCCCCACAGCATCTTGATTCCAGCTCTTCGGCAAGCTAAGAAACAACTCGCTCTGAACAGTGCTCTTACAGCCTACCGGGAACATCTCTTCCAAAGGCCTGTGAAACGCAGTTTCTTTCCAGGCCTGATCTGGCTGAAGTAGAACTTCTCCTCTGGGTGTGCTACATTGCCCTAGAGCTGAAAGGCACAACGTGCAGGCTTCTTTCCCAAGGGCGGGTTGGGCCCCACAGCATTTTGCTTCCAGCTCTTTGGGAAGCTAAGAAACAACTAGCTCTTTACAGTGCTTTTACAGCCTACTGGGAACATCTCTTCCAAAGGCCTGTGAAACGCAGTTTCTTTGCAGGGCTGATCTGGCTGAAGTTGAACTTCTGCTTTGGGTGTGCTACATTGCCCTAGAGCTGAAAGGCACAACGTGCAGGCTTCTTTCCAAAGGGCGAGTTGGGTCCCACAGCATCTTGCTTCCAGCTCTTTGGAAAGCTAAGAGACAACTCGCTCTGCACAGTGCTCTTACAGCCTACCGGGAACATCTCTTCCAAAGGCCTGTGAAACGCAGTTTCTTTGCAGGCCTGATATGGCTGAAGTACAACTTCTGCTCTAGGTGTGCTACAGTGCCAAAGAGCTGAAAGGCACAACGTGCAGGCCTCTTAAAAAATGGCGAGTTGGGCCCCACAGCATCTTGCTTCCAGCTCTTTGGGAACCTAAGAAACAACTCGCTCTGCACAGTGCTCTTACAGCCTACCGGGAACATCTCTTCCAAAGGCCTGTGAAACGCAGTTTCTTCGCAGGCCTGATCTGGCTGAAGTACAACTTCTGCTCTGGGTGTGCTACATTGCCCTAGAGCTGAAAGCCACAACGTGCAGGCTTCTTTCCAAAGGGCGAGTTGGGCGCAAAGCATCTTGCTTTCAGCTCTTTGAGAAGCTAAGAAACAACTCGCTCTGCACAGTGCTCTTACAGCCTACTGGGAGCATCTCTTCCAAAGGCCGGTGAGACGCAGTTTCTTCGCATGCCTGATCTGACTGAATACAACTTCTGCTCTGGGTGTGCTACATTGCCCTAGAGCTGATAGGCACAATGTGCAGGCTTCTTCACAAAGGGCGAGTTGGGCCCCACAGCATCTTGCTTCCAGCTCTTTGGGAAGCTAAGAAACAACTCGCTCTGCACAGTGCTCTTACAGCCTACCGGGAACATCTCTTCCAAAGGCCTGTGAAACGCAGTTTCTTTGCAGGCCTGATCTGGCTGAAGTAGAATTTCTGCTCTGGGTGTGCTACATTGCCATAGAGCTGAAAGGCACAACGTGCAGGCTTCTTTCCAAAGGGCGAGTTGGGCCCCATAGCATCTTGCTTCCAGCTCTTTGGGAAGCTAAAAAATATCTCGCTCTGCTCAGTGCTCTTACAGCCTACCGGGAACATCTCTTCCAAAGGCCTGTGAAACGCAGTTTCTTTGCAGGCCTGATCTGGCTGAAGTAGAACTTCTGCTCTGGGTGTGCTACATTGCCCTAGAGCTGAAAGGCACAATGTGCAGGCTTCTTTCCCAAAGGCGAGTTGGGCCCCACAGCATCTTGCTTCCAGCTCTTTGGGAAGCTAAGAAACAACTCGCTCTGCACAGTGCTCTTACAGCCTACCGGGAACATCTCTTCCAAAGGCCTGTGAAACGCAGTTTCTTTGCTGGCCTGATCTGGCTGAAGTACAACTTCTGCTCTGGGTGTGCTACTTTGCCCTAGAGCTGAAAGGCACAACGTGCAGGCTTCTTTCCAAAGGGCGAGTTGGGCCCCACAGCATCTTGCTTCCAGCTCTTTGGGAAGCTAAGAAACAACTCGCTCTGCACAGTGCTCTTACAGCCTACCGGGAACATCTCTTCCAAAGGCCTGTGAAACGCAGTTACATTGCAGGCTTGATCTGGCTGAAGTAGAACTTCTGCTCTGGGTGTGCTACATTGCCCTAGAGCTGAAAGGCACAACGTGCAGGCTTCTGTCCAATGGGCGAGTTGGGCCCAAAGCATCTTGCTTCCAGCTCTTTGGGAAGCTAAGAAACAACTCGCTCTGCACAGTGCTCTTACAGCCTACCGGGAGCATCTCTTCCAAAGGCCTGTGAAACGCAGTTTCTTCGCAGGCCTGATCTGGCTGAAGTACAACTTCTGCTCTGGGTGTGCTACATGGCCCTAGAGCTGAAAGCCACAACGCGCAGGCTTCTTTCCAAAGGGCGAGTTGGGCCTCACAGCATCTTGCTTCCAGCTCTTTGGGAAGCTAAGAAACAACTCGCTCTGCACAGTGCTCTTACAGCCTACCGGGAGCATCTCTTCCAAAGGCCTGTGAAACGCAGTTTCTTTGCAGGCCTGATCTGGCTGAAATAGAACTTTTGCTCTGGGTGTGCTACATTTCCCTAGAGCTGAAAGGCACAACGTGCAGGCTTCTGTCCAAAGGGCGAGTTGAGCGCAAAGCATCTTGCTTCCAGCTCTTTGGGAAGCTAAGAAAGAACTCGCTCTGCACAGTGCTCTTACAGCCTACCGGGAACATCTCTTCCAAAGGCCTGTGAAACGCAGTTTCTTTGCAGGCTTGATCTGGCTGAAGTAGAACTTCTGCTCTGGGTGTGCTACATTGCCCTAGAGCTGAAAGGCACAACGTGCTGTCTCCTTTCCAAAGGGCGAGTTGGGCCCCACAGCTTTTGCTTCCAGCTCTATGGGAATCTAAGATACAACTCGCTCTGCACAGTTCTCTTACAGCCTACCGGGAACATCTCTTCCAAAGGCCTGTGAAAAGCAGTTTCTTTGCAGGCCTGATCTGGCTGAAGTACAACTTCTGCTCTCGGTGTGCTGCATTGCCCTAGAGCTGAAAGGCACAACGTGCAGTCTTCTTAACAAAGGGCGACTTGGGCCCCACAGCATCTTGCTTCCAGCTCTTTGGCAAGCTAGGAAACAACTCGCTCTGCAAAGTGCTCTTACAGCCTACCGGGAACATCTCTTCCAAAGGCCTGTGAAACGCAGTGTCTTTGCAGGCCTGATCTGGCTGAAGTGCAACTTCTGCTCTGGGTGTGCTACATTGCCCTAGAGCTGAAAGGCACAACGTGCAGGCTTCTTTCAAAAGGGCACGTTGGTCCTCACAGCATCTTGCTTCCAGCACTTTGGGAAGCTAAGAAACAACTCGCTCAGCACAGTGCTCTTACAGCCTACCGGGAACATCTCTTACAAAGGCCTGTGAAACGCAGTTTCTTTGCAGGCCTGATCTTGCTGAAGTAGAACTTTTGCTCTGGGTGTGCTACATTGCACTAGACCTGAAAGGCACAATGTGCAGGCTTCTTTCCAAAGGCCGAGTTGGTCCCCACAGCATCTTTCTTCCAGCTCTTTGGGAAGCTAAGAAACAACTCGCTCTGCACAGTGCTATTACAGCCTACCGGGAACATCTCTTCCAAAGACCTGTGAAACGCAGTTTCTCCGCAGGCCTGAACTGGCTGAAGTAGAACTTCTGCTCTGGGTGTGCTACATTGCCCCAGAGCTGAGAGGCACAACGTGCAGGCTTCTGTCCAAAGGGAGAGTTGGGCAGCACAGCATCTTGCTTCCAGCTCTGTGGGAAGCTAAGAAACAAGTCGCTCTGCACAGTGCTCTTACAGCCTACCGGGAACATCTCTTCCAGAGGAATGTGAAACGCAGATTCTTTCCAGGCCTGATCTGGCTGAAGTAGAACTTCTGCTCTGGGTGTGCTACATTGCCCCAGAGCTGAAAGGCACAACATGCAGGCTTCTGTCCAAAGGGAGAGTTGGGCAGCACAGCATCTTTCTTCCAGCTCTTTGGGAAGCTAAGAAACAAGTCGCTCTGCACAGTGCTCTTACAGCCTACCGGGAACATCTCTTCCAAAGGAATGTGAAACGCAGTTCCTTTGCAGGCCTGATCTGGCTGAAGTACAACTTCTGCTCTGGGTGTGCTACATTGCCCTAGAGCTGAAAGGCACAACGTGCAGGCTTCTTTCCAAAGGGTGAGTTTTGCCCCACAGCATCTTGCTTCCAGCTCTTTGGGAAGCAAAGAAACAATTCGCTCTGCACAGTGCTCTTACAGCCTACCGGGAACATCTCTTCCAAAGGCCTGTGAACTGCAGTTTCTTTGCAGGCCTGATATGGCTGAAGTACAACTTCTGCTCTAGGTGTGCTACAGTGCCCTAGAGCTGAACGGCACAACGTGCAGGCGTCTTAAAAAATGGCGAGTTGTGCCCCACAGCATCTTGCTTCCAGCTCTGGGGGAAGCTAAGAAACAACTCGCTCTGCACAGTGCTCTTACAGCCTAACGGGAGCATCTCTTCCAATGGCCTGTGAAACGCAGTTTCTTTGCAGGTCTGATCTGGCTGAAGTAGAACTTCTGCTCTGGGTGTTCTACTTTGACCTAGAGCTGAAAGGCAGAACGTGCAGGCTTCTTTCCAAAGGGCGAGATGGCCCCCACAGCATCTTGCTTCCACCTATTTGGAAAGCTCAGAAACAGCTCGCTCTGCACAGTGCTCTTACAGCCTACCGGGAATATCTCTTACAAAGGCCTGTGAAACGCAGTTTCTTTGCAGGCCTGATCTGGCTGAAGTAGAACTTCTGCTCTGGGTGTGCTACATTGCCCTAGAGCTGAAAGGCACAACGTGCAGGCTTCTGTCCAAAGGGCGAGTTGGGCCCCACAGCATCTTCTTCCAGCTCTTTGGGAAGCTAAGAAACAACTCGCTCTGCACAGTGCTCTTACAGCCTACCGGGAACATATCTTACAAAGGCCTGTGAAATGCAGTTTCTTTGCAGGCCTGATCTGGCTGAAGTAGGACTTCTGCTCTGGGTGTACTACATTGCCCTAGAGCTGAAAGGCACAACGTGCTGTCTCCTTTCCAAAGGGCGAGTTGGGCCCCACAGCATTTTGCTTCCAGCTCTATGGGAATCTAAGATACAACTCGCTCTGCACAGTTCTCTTACAGCCTACCGGGAACATCTCTTCCAAAGGCCTGTGAAAAGCAGTTTCTTTGCAGGCCTGATCTGGCTGAAGTAGAACTTCTGCTCTCGGTGTGCTGCATTGCCCTAGAGCTGAAAGGCACAACGTGCAGTCTTCTTAACAAAGGGCGAGTTGGGCCCCACAGCATCTTGCTTCCAGCTCTTTGGCAAGCTAGGTAACAACTCGCTCTGCAAAGTGCTCTTACAGCCTACCGGGAACATCTCTTCCAAAGGCCTGTGAAACGCAGTTTCTTTGCAGCCCTGATCTGGCTGAAGTGCAACTTCTGCTCTGGGTGTGCTACATTGCCCTAGAGCTGAAAGGCACAACGTGCAGGCTTCTTTCCAAAGGGCGCGTTGGGCCTCACAGCATCTTGCTTCCAGCACTTTGGGAAGCTAAGAAACAACTCGCTCTGCACAGTGCTCTTACAGCCTACCGGGAACATCTCTTACAAAGGCCTGTGAAACGCACTTTCTTTGCAGGCCTGATCTTGCTGAAGTAGAACTTTTGCTCTGGGTGTGCTACATTGCACTAGACCTGAAAGGCACAATGTGCAGGCTTCTTTCCAAAGGCCGAGTTGGGCCCCACAGCATCTTGCTTCCAGCTCTTTGGGAAGCTAAGAAACAACTCGCTCTGCACAGTGCTATTACAGCCTACCGGGAACATCTCTTCCAAAGACCTGTGAAACGCAGTTTCTCCGCAGGCCTGAACTGGCTGAAGTAGAACTTCTGCTCTGGGTGTGCTACATTGCCCCAGAGCTGAAAGGCACAACGTGCAGGCTTCTGTCCAAAGGGAGAGTTGGGCAGCACAGCATCTTGCTTCCAGCTCTTTGGGAAGCTAAGAAACAAGTCGCTCTGCACAGTGCTCTTACAGCCTACCGGGAACATCTCTTCCAGAGGAATGTGAAACGCAGATTCTTTCCAGGCCTGATCTGGCTGAAGTAGAACTTCTGCTCTGGGTGTCCTACATTGCCCCAGAGCTGAAAGGCACAACATGCAGGCTTCTGTCCAAAGGGAGAGTTGGGCAGCACAGCATCTTTCTTCCAGCTCTTTGGGAAGCTAAGAAACAAGTCGCTCTGCACAGTGCTCTTACAGCCTACCGGGAACATCTCTTCCAAAGGAATGTGAAACGCAGTTCCTTTGCAGGCCTGATCTGGCTGAAGTACAACTTCTGCTCTGGGTGTGCTACATTGCCCTAGAGCTGAAAGGCACAACGTGCAGGCTTCTTTCCAAAGGGCGAGTTTTGCCCCACAGCATCTTGCTTCCAGCTCTTTGGGAAGCAAAGAAACAATTCGCTCTGCACAGTGCTCTTACAGCCTACCGGGAACATCTCTTCCAGAGGAATGTGAAACGCAGATTCTTTCCAGGCCTGATCTGGCTGAAGTAGAACTTCTGCTCTGGGTGTGCTACATTGCCCCAGAGCTGAAAGGCACAACGTGCAGGCCTCTTAAAAAATGGCGAGTTGTGCCCCACAGCATCTTGCTTTCAGCTCTTTGGGAAGCTAAGAAACAACTCGCTCTGCACAGTGCTCTTACAGCCTACCGGGAACATCTCTTACAAAGGCCTGTGAAACACAGTTTCTTTGCAGGCCTGATCTTGCTGAAGTAGAACTTTTGCTCTGGGTGTGCTACATTGCACTAGACCTGAAAGGCACAATGTGCAGGCTTCTTTCCAAAGGCCGAGTTGGGCCCAACAGCATCTTGCTTCCAGCTCTTTGGGAAGCTAAGAAACAACTAGCTCTGCACAGTGCTATTACAGCCTACCGGGAACATCTCTTCCAAAGACCTGTGAAACGCAGTTTCTCTGCAGGCCTGAACTGGCTGAAGTAGAACTTCTGCTCTGGGTGTGCTACTTTGACCTAGAGCTGAAAGGCAGAACGTGCAGGCTTCTTTCCAAAGGGCGAGATGGCCCCCACAGCATCTTGCTTCCACCTATTTGGAAAGCTCAGAAACAGCTCGCTCTGCACAGTGCTCTTACAGCCTACCGGGAATATCTCTTACAAAGGCCTGTGAAACGCAGTTTCTTTGCAGGCCTGATCTGGCTGAAGTACAACTTCTGCTCTGGGTGTGCTACATTGCCCTAGAGCTGAAAGACACAACGTGCAGGCTTCTTTCCAAAGGACGAGTTGGGCCCCACAGCATCTTGCTTCCAGCTCTTTGGGAAGCTAAGAAACAACTCGCTCTGCACGGTGCTCTTACAGCCTACTGGGAACATATCTTACAAAGGCCTGTGAAACGCAGTTTCTTTGCAGGCCTGATCTGTCTGAAGTAGAACTTCTGCTCTGGGTGTGCTACATTGCCCTAGAGCTGAAAGGCACAACGTGCAGGCTTCTTTCCCAAGGGCGAGTTGGGCCCCACAGCATCTTGCTTCCAGCTCTTTGGGAAGCTAAGAAACAACTCGCTCTGCACAGTGCTCTTACAGACTACCGGGAACATGTCTTCCAAAGGCCTGTGAAATGCAGTTTCTTTGCAGGCCTGATCTGGCGGAAGTACAACTTCTGCTCTGTGTGTGCTACATCGCCCTAGAGCTGAAAGGCACAACGTGCAGGCTTCTGTCCAAATGGAGAGTTGGGCAGCACAGCATCTTGCTTCCAGCTCTTTGGGAAGCTAAGAAACAACTCGCTCTGCACAGTGCTGTTACAGCCTACCGGGAACATCTCTTCCAGAGGAATGTGAAACGCAGATTCTTTCCAGGCCTGATCTGGCTGAAGTAGAACTTCTGCTCTGGGTGTGCTACATTGCCCTAGAGCTGAAAGGCACAACATGCAGGCTTCTGTCCAAAGGGAGAGTTGGGCAGCACAGCATCTTTCTTCCAGCTCTTTGGGAAGCTAAGAAACAAGTCGCTCTGCACAGTGCTCTTACAGCCTACCGGGAACATCTCTTCCAAAGGAATGTGAAACGCAGTTCCTTTGCAGACCTGATCTGGCTGAAGAACAACTTCTGCTCTGGCTGTGCTACATTGCCCTAGAGCTGAAAGGCACAACATGCAGGCGTCTTTCCAAAGGGCGAGTTTTGCCCCACAGCATCTTGCTTCCAGCTCTTTGGGAAGCAAAGAAACAATTCGCTCTGCACAGTGCTCTTACAGCCTACCGGGAACATCTCTTCCAAAGGCCTGTAAAATGCAGTTTCTTTGCAGGCCTGATGTGGCTGAAGTACAACTTCTGCTCTAGGTGTGCTACAGTGCCCTAGAGCTGAAAGAAACAACGTGCAGGCCTCTTAAAAAATGGCGAGTTGTGCCCCACAGCATCTTGCTTCCAGCTCTTTGGGAAGCTAAGAAACAACTCGCTCTGCACAGTGCTCTAACAGCCTACCGGGAACATCTCTTACAAATGCCTGTGAAATGCAGTTTCTTTGCAGACCTGATCTGGCTGAAGAACAACTTCTGCTCTTTGTGTGCTACATTGCCCTAGAGCTGAAAGGCACATCGTGCAGGCTTCTTTCCAAAGGGCGAGTTGGGCCCCACAGCTTCTTGCTTCCAGCTCTTTGGGAAGCTAAGAAAAAACTCGCTCTGCACAGTGCTCTTACTGCCTACCGGGAACATCTCTTCCAAAGGCCTGTGAAACGCAGTTTCTTTGCAGGCCTGATCTGGCTGAAGTAGAACTTCTGCTCTGAGTGTGCTACATTGCCCTAGAGCTGAAAGGCACAACGTGCTGTCTCCTTTCAAAAGGGCGAGCTGGGCCCCAAAGCATCTTGCTTCCAGCTCTTTGGGAAGCTAAGAAACAACTCGCTCTGCACACTGCTCTTACAGCCTACCGGGAACATCTCTTACAAAAGCCTGTGAAATGCAGTTTCTTTGCAGGCCTGATCTGGCTGAAGTACAACTTCTGCTCTGGGTGTGCTACATTGCCCTAGAGCTGAAAGGCCCAACGTGCAGGCTTCTTTCCAGAGGGCCAGTTGGGCCCCACAGCACCTTGCTTCCAGCTCTTTGGGAAGCTAAGAAACAACTCCCTCTGCACAGTACTCTTACAGCCTACCGGGAACATCTCTTCCAAAGGCCTGTGAAACGCAGTTTCTTTGCAGGCCTGATATGGCTGAAGTACAACTTCTGCTCTAGGTGTGCTACAGTGCCCTAGAGCTGAAAGACACAACGTGCCGGCCTCTTAAAAAATGGCGAGTTGGGCCCCACAGCATCTTGCTTCCAGCTCTTTCGGAAGCTAAGAAACTACTCGCTCTGCACAGTGCTCTTACAGCCTACCGGGAACATCTCTTACAAATGCCTGTGAAATGCAGTTTCTTTGCAGACCTGATCTGGCTGAAGTACAACTTCTGCTCTTTGTGTGCTACATTGCCCTAGAGCTGAAAGGCACAATGTGCAGGCTTCTTTCCAAAGGGCGAGTTGGGCCCCACAGCTTCTTGCTTCCAGCTCTTTGGGAAGCTAAGAAACAACTCGCTCTTCACAGTGCTCTTACAGCCTACCGGGAACATCTCTTCCAAAGGCCTGTGAAACGCAGTTTCTTTGCTGGCCTGATGTGGCTGAAGTAGAACTTCTGATCTGAGGGTGCTACATTGCCCTAGAGCTGAAAGGCACAACGTGCAGGCTTCTGTCCAAAGGGCGAGTTGGGCGCAAAGCATCTTGCTTCCAGCTCTTTGGGAAGCTAAGAAACAACTCGCTCTGCACAGTGCTCTTACAGCCTACCGGGAACATCTCTTCCAAAGGCCTGTGAAACGCAGTTTCTTTGCAGGGCTGATCTGGCTGAAGTAGAACTTCTGCTCTGGATGTGCTACATTGCCCTAGAGCTGAAAGGCACAACGTGCAGGCTTCTTTCCCAAGGGCGTGTTGGGCCCCAGAGCATCTTGCTTGCAGGTCTTTGGGAAGCTAAGAAACAACTCGCTCTGCACAGTGCTCTTACAGCCTACCGGGAACATCTCTTCCAAAGGCCTGTGAAACGCAGTTTCTTTGCAGTCCTGATCTGGCTGAAGTAGTACTTCTGCTCTGGGTGTGCTAAATTGCCCTAGAGCTGGAAGGCATATCGTGCTGGCTTCTGTCCAAAGGGCGAGTTGGGCCCCACAGCATCTTGCTTCCAGCTCTTTGGGAAGCTAAGAAACAACTCGCTCTGCACAGTGCTCTTACAGCCTACCGGGAACATCTCTTCCAAAGGCCTGTGAAACGCAGTTTCTTTGCAGGCCTGATCTGGCTGAAGTACAACTTCTGCTCTGGGTGTGCTACATTGCCCTAGAGCTGAAAGGGACAACGTGCAGGCTTCTTTCCAAAGGGCGAGTTGGGCACCACAGCATCTTGCTTCCAGCTCTTTGGGAAGCTAAGAAACAACTCGCTCTGCACAGTGCTCTTACAGCCTACCGGGAACATCTCTTCCAAAAGCCTGTGAAACGCAGTTTCTTTGCAGGCCTGATCTGGCTGAAGTAGAACTTCTGCTCTGGGTGTGCTACATTGCCCTAGAGCTGAAAGGCACAACGTGCAGGCTTCTTTCCAAAGGCCGAGTTGGGCCCCACAGCATCTTGCTTCCAGCTCTTTGGGAAGCTAAGAAACTACTCGCTCTGCACAGTGCTCTTACAGCCTACCGGGAAAATCTCTTCCAAAGGCCTGTGAAACGCAGTTTCTTTGCAGGCCTGATCTGGCTGAAGTACAACTTCTGCTCTGGGTGTGCTACATTCCCCTACAGCTGAAAGGCACAACGTGCATGATTCTTTCCCAAGGGCGACTTGGGCCCCACAGCATCTTGCTTCCAGCTCTTTGGGAAGCTAAGAAACTACTCGCTCTGCACAGTGCTCTTACAGCCTATCGTAAACATCTCTTCCAAAGGCCTGTGAAACGCAGTTTCTTCGCAGGCCAGATCTGGCTGAAGTACAACTTCTGCTCTGGGTGTGCTACATTGCCCTAGAGCTGAAAGGCACAATGTGCAGGCTTCTTAACAAAGGGCGAGTTGGGCCCCACAGCATCTTGCTTCCAGCTCTTTGGGAACCTAAGAAACAACTCGCTCTGCACAGTGCTCTTACAGCCTACCGGGAACATCTCTTACAAAGGCCTGTGAAATGCAGTTTCTTTGCAGACCTGATCTGGCTGAAGTACAACTTCTGCTCTTTGTGTGCTACATTGCCCTAGAGCTGAAAGGCACAACGTGCAGGCTTCTTTCCAAAGGGCGAGTTGGGCCCCACAGCTTCTTGCTTCCAGCTCTTTGGGAAGCTAAGAAACAACTCGCTCTGCACAGTGCTCTTACAGCCTACCGGGAACATCTCTTCCAAAGGTCTGTGAAACGCAGTTTCTTTGCCGGCCTGATCTGGCTGAAGTACAACTTCTGCTCTGGGTGTGCTACATTGCCATAGAGCTGAAAGGCACAACGTGCAGGCTTCTTTCCAAAGGGCGACTTGGGTCCCAAAGCATCTTCCTTCCAGCTCTTTGGGAAGCTAAGGAACAACTCGCACTGCACAGTGCTCTTAACGCCTACCGGGAACATCTCTTCCAAAGGCCTGTGAAACGCATTTTCTTTGCAGGCCTTTTCTGGCTGAAGTACAACATCTGCTCTGGGTGTGGTACATTGCCCTGGAGCTGAAGGCACAACGTGCAGGCTTCTTTCCAAAGTGCGAGTTGGGCCCCAAAGCATTTTGCTTCCACCATTTTGGGAACCTCAGAAACAACTCGCTCTGCACAGTGCTCTTACAGCCTACCGGGAACATCTCTTACAAAGGCCTGTGAAACGCAGTTTCTTTGCAGGCCTTATCTGGCTGAAGTACAACATCTGCTCTGGGTGTGGTACATTGCCCTAGAGCTGAAAGGCACAACGTGCAGGCTTCTTAACAAAGGGCGAGTTGGGCCCCACAGCATCTTGCTTCCAGCTCTTTGGCAAGCTAGGAAACAACTCGCTCTGCAAAGTGCTCTTACAGCCTACCGGGAACATCTCTTCCAAAGGTCTGTGAAACGCAGTTTCTTTGCAGGCCTGATCTGGCTGAATTACAACTTCTGCTCTTTGTGTGCTACATTGCCCTAGAGCTGAAAGGCACAACGTGCAGGCTTCTTTCCAAAGGGCGCGTTGGGCCTCACAGCATCTTGCTTCCAGCACTTTGGGAAGCTAAGAAACAACTCGCTCTGCACAGTGCTCTTACAGCCTACCGGGAACATCTCTTACAAAGGCCTGTGAAACGCAGTTTCTTTGCAGGCCTGATCTTGCTGAAGTGGAACTTTTGCTCTGGGTGTGCTACATTGCACTAGACCTGAAAGGCACAATGTGCAGGCTTCTTTCCAAAGGCTGAGTTGGGCCCCACAGCATCTTGCTTCCAGCTCTTTGGGAAGCTAAGAAACTACTCGCTCTGCACAGTGCTCTTACAGCCTACTGGGAACATCTCTTACAAAGGCCTGTGAAATGCAGTTTCTTTGCAGACCTGATCTGGCTGAAGTAAAACTTCTGCTCTTTGTGTGCTACATTGTCCTAGAGCTGGAAGGCACAACGTGCAGGCTTCTTTCCAAAGGGCGAGTTGGGCCCCACAGCTTCTTCCTTCCAGCTCTTTGGGAAGCTAAGAAACAACTCGCTCTGCACAGTGCTCTTACAGCCTACCGGGAACATCTCTTCCAAAGGCCTGTGAAATGCAGTTTCTTTGCAGGCCTGATATGGCTGAAGTACAACTTCTGCTCTAGCTGTGCTACAGTGCCCTAGAGCTGAAAGGCACAACGTGCAGGCCTCTTAAAAAATGGCGAGTTGTGCCCCACAGCATCTTGCTTCCAGCTCTGGGGGAAGCTAAGAAACAACTCGCTCTGCACAGTGCTCTTACAGCCTACCGGGAGCATCTCTTCCAATGGCCTGTGAAACGCAGTTTCTTTGCAGGCCTGATCTGGCTGAAGTAGAACTTCTGCTCTGGGTGTGCTACTTTGACCTAGAGCTGAAAGGCAGAACGTGCAGGCTTCTTTCCAAAGGGCGAGATGGCCCCCACAGCATCTTGCTTCCACCTATTTGGAAAGCTCAGAAACAGCTCGCTCTGCACAGTGCTCTTACAGCCTACCGGGAATATCTCTTACAAAGGCCTGTGAAACGCAGTTTCTTTGCAGGCCTGATCTGGCTGAAGTAGAACTTCTGCTCTGGGTGTGCTACATTGCCCTAGAGCTGAAAGGCACAACGTGCAGGCTTCTGTCCAAAGGGCGAGTTGGGCCCCACAGCATCTTCTTCCAGCTCTTTGGGAAGCTAAGAAACAACTCGCTCTGCACAGTGCTCTTACAGCCTACCGGGAACATCTCTTCCAAAGGCCAGTGAAATGCAGTTTCTTTGCAGGCTTGATTTGGCTGAAGTATAACTTCTGCTCTAGGTGTGCTACAGTGCCCTAGAGCTGAAAGGCACAACGTGCAGGCCTCTTAAAAAATGGCGAGTTGTGCCCCACAGCATCTTGCTTCCAGCTCTTTGGGAAGCTAAGAAACAACTCGCTCTGCACAGTGCTCTTACAGCCTACCGGGAACATCTCTTACAAAGGCCTGTGAAACGCAGTTTCTTTGCAGGCCTGATCTTGCTGAAGTAGAACTTTTGCTCTGGGTGTGCTACATTGCACTAGACCTGAAAGGCACAATGTGCAGGCTTCTTTCCAAAGGCCGAGTTGGGCCCCACAGCATCTTGCTTCCAGCTCTTTGGGAAGCTAAGAAACAACTCGCTCTGCACAGTGCTATTACAGCCTACCGGGAACATCTCTTCCAAAGACCTGTGAAACGCAGTTTCTCCGCAGGCCTGAACTGGCTGAAGTAGAACTTCTGCTCTGGGTGTGCTACATTGCCCGAGAGCTGAAAGGCACAACGTGCAGGCTTCTGTCCAAAGGGAGAGTTGGGCAGCACAGCATCTTGCTTCCAGCTCTTTGGGAAGCTAAGAAACAAGTCGCTCTGCACAGTGCTCTTACAGCCTACCGGGAACATCTCTTCAAGAGGAAGGTGAAACGCAGATTCTTTCCAGGCCTGATCTGGCTGAAGTAGAACTTCTGCTCTGGGTGTGCTACATTGCCGTAGAGCTGAAAGTCACCACGTGCAGTTTTCTTTCCCAAGGGCGAGTTGGGCCCCACAGCATCTTGCTTCCAGCTCTTTGGGAAGCTAATAAATATCTCGCTCTGCTCAGTGCTCTTACAGCCTACCGGGAACATCTCTTCCAAAGGCCTGTGAAACGTAGTTTCTTTGCAGGCCTGATCTGGCTGAAGTAGAACTTCTGCTTTGTTTGTGCTACATTGCCCTAGAGCCGAAAGACACTACGTGCAGGCTTCTTTCCCAAGGGTGAGTTGGGCCCCACAGCATCTTGCTTCCAGCTCTTTGGGAAGCTAAGAAAGAACTCGCTCTGCACAGTGCTCTTAGAGTCTAACGGGAGCGTTTCTTCCAAAGGCCTGTGAAACGAAGTTTCTTTGCAGGCCTGATCTGGCTGAAGTAGAACTTCTGCTCTGGGTGTGCTACATTGCCCTAGAGCTGAAAGGCACAACGTGCAGGCTTCTTTCCAAAGGGCGAGTTGGGCCCCACAGCATCTTGCTTCCATCTATTTGGGAAGCTAAGAAACACCTCGCTGTGCACAGTGCTCTTACAGCCTACCGGGAACATCTCTTCCAAAGGCCTGTGAAACGCAGTTTCTTTGCAGGCCTGATCTTGCTGAAGTAGAACTTCTGCTCTGGGTGTGCTACATTGCCCTAAAGCTGAAAGGCACAACGTGCAGGCTTCTGTCCAAAGGGCGAGTTGGGCTCAAAGCATCTTGCTTCCAGCTCTTTGGGAAGCTAAGAAACAACTCGCTCTGCACAGTGCTCTTACAGCCTACCGGGAGCATCTCTTCCAAAGGCCTGTGAAACGCAGTTTCTTTGCAGGCCTGATCTGGCTGAAGTACAACTTCTGCTCTGGGTGTGCTACATTGCCCTAGAGCTGAAAGCCACAACGTGCAGGCTTCTTTCCAAAGGGCGAGTTGGGCGCAAAGCATCTTGCTTCCAGCTCTTTGAGATGCTAAGAAACAACTCGCTCTGCACAGTGCTCTTACAGCCTACCGGGAGCATCTCTTCCAAAGGCCTGTGAGACGCAGTTTCTTCGCAGGCCTGATCTGGCTGAATACAACTTCTGCTGTGGGTGTGCTACATTGCCCTAGAGCTGAAAGGCACAATGTGCAGGCTTCTTTCCCAAGGGCGAGTTGGGCCCCACAGCATCTTGCTTGCAGCTCTTTGGGAAGCTAAGAAACAACTCGCTCAGCACAGTGCTCTTACAGCCTTCCGGGAACATCTCTTACAAAGGCCTGTGAAACGCAGTTTCTTTGAAGGCCTGATCTGGCTGAAGTACAACTTCTGCTCTGGGTGTGCTACATTGCCCTAGAGCTGAAAGGCACAACGTGCAGGCTTCTTTCCAAAGGGCGAGTTGGGTCCCACAGCATCTTGCTTCCAGCTCTTTGGGAAGCTAAGAAACAACTCGCTCTGCACAGTGCTCTTACAGCCTACCGGGAACATCCCTTCCAAAGGCCTGTGAAACGCAGTTACTTTGCAGCCTTGATCTGGCTGAAGTAGAACTTCTGCTCTGGGTGTGCTACTGCCCTAGAGCTGAAAGGCACAACGTGCAGGCTTATGTCCAAAGGGCGAGTTGGGCCCAAAGCATCTTGCTCCCAGCTCTTTGGGAAGCTAAGAAACAACTCGCTCTGCACAGTGCTCTTACAGCCTACCGGGAGCATCTCTTCCAAAGGCCTGTGAAACGCAGTTTCTTCGCAGGCCTGATCTGGCTGAAGTACAACTTCTGCTCTGGGTGTGCTACATTGCCCTAGAGCTGAAAGCCACAACGTGCAGGCTTCTTTCCAAAGGGCGAGTTGGGCCCCACAGCATCTTGCTTCCAGCTCTTTGGGAAGCTAAGAAACAACTCGCTCTGCACAGTGCTCTTACAGCCTACCGGGAGCATCTCTTCCAAAGGCCTGTGAAACGCAGTTACTTTGCAGGCCTGATGTGGCTGAAATAGAACTTTTGCTCTGGGTGTGCTACTTTTCACTAGAGCTGAAAGGCACAACGTGCAGGCTTCTGTCCAAAGGGCGAGTTGGGCCCAAAGCATCTTGCTTCCAGCTCTTTGGGAATCTAAGAAACAACTCGCTCTGCACAGTGCTCTTGCAGCCTACCGGGAACATCACTTCCAAAGGCCTCTGAAACGCAGTTTCTTTGCAGGCCTGATATGGCTGAAGTAGAACTTCTGCTCTGGGTGTGCTACATTGCCCTAGAGCTGAAAGGGACAACGTGCAGGCTTCTTTCCAAAGGGCGCGTTGGGCCTCACAGCATCTTGCTTCCAGCACTTTGGGAAGCTAAGAAACAACTCGCTCTGCACAGTGCTCTTACAGCCTATCGTAAACATCTCTTCCAAAGGCCTGTGAAACGCAGTTTCTTCGCAGGCCAGATCTGGCTGAAGTACAACTTCTGCTCTGGGTGTGCTACATTGCCCTAGAGCTGAAAGGCACAATGTGCAGGCCTCTTAAAAAATGGCGAGTTGGGCCCCACAGCATCTTGCTTCCAGCTCTTTGGGAACCTAAGAAACAACTCGCTCTGCACAGTGCTCTTACAGCCTACCGAGAACATCTCTTACAAAGGCCTGTGAAATGCAGTTTCTTTGCAGACCTGATCTGGCTGAAGTACAACTTCTGCTCTTTGTGTGCTACATTGCCCTAGAGCTGAAAGGCACAACGTGCAGGCTTCTTTCCAAAGGGCGCGTTGGGCCTCACAGCATCTTGCTTCCAGCACTTTGGGAAGCTAAGAAACAACTCGCTCTGCACAGTGCTCTTACAGCCTACCGGGAACATCTCTTCCAAAGGCCTGTGAAGCGCAGTTTCTTTGCAGGCCTGATCTTGCTGAAGTGGAACTTTTGCTCTGGGTGTGCTACATTGCACTAGACCTGAAAGGCACAATGTGCAGGCTTCTTTCCAAAGGGCGAGTTGGGCCCCACAGCATCTTGCTTCCAGCTCTTTGGGAAGCTAAGAAACAACTCGCTCTGCACAGTGCTCTTACAGCCTACTGGGAACATCTCTTACAAAGGCCTGTGAAATGAAGTTTCTTTGCAGACCTGATCTGGCTGAAGTACAACTTCTGCTCTTTGTGTGCTACATTGTCCTAGAGCTGGAAGGCACAACGTGCAGGCTTCTTTCCAAAGGGCGAGTTGGGCCCCACAGCTTCTTCCTTCCAGCTCTTTGGGAAGCTAAGAAACAACTCGCTCTGCACAGTGCTCTTACAGCCTACCGGGAACATCTCTTCCAAAGGCCTGTGAAACGCAGTTTCTTTGCAGGCCTGATCTGGCTGAAGTAGAACTTCTGCTCTGAGTGTGCTACATTGCCCTAGAGCTGAAAGGCACAACGTGCTGTCTCCTTTCAAAAGGGCGAGTTGGGCCCCAAAGCATCTTGCTTCCAGCTCTTTGGGAAGCTAAGAAACAACTCGCTCTGCACAGTGCTCTTACAGCCTACCGGGAACATCTCTTACACAGGCCTGTGAAATGCAGTTTCTTTGCAGACCTGATCTGGCTGAAGAACAACTTCTGCTCTGGGTGTGCTACATTGCCCTAGAGCTGAAAGGCATAACGTGCAGGCTTCTTTCCAAAGGGCGAGTTGGGCCCCACAGCACCTTGCTTCCAGCTCTTTGGGAAGCTAAGAAACAACTCGCTCTGCACAGTACTCTTACAGCCTACCGGGAACAACACTTCGAGAGGCCTGTGAAACGCAGTTTCTTTGCAGGCCTGATATGGCTGAAGTACAACTTCTGCTCTAGGTGTGCTACAGTGCCCTACAGCGGAAAGGCACAACGTGCAGGCCTCTTAAAAAATGGCAAGTTGGGCCCCACAGCATCTTGCTTCCAGCTCTTTGGGAACATAAGAAACAACTCGCTCTGCACAGTGCTCTTACAGCCTACCGGGAACATCTCTTCCAAAGGCCTGTGAAATGCTGTTTCTTTGCAGGCCTGATCTGGCTGAAGTAGAATTTCTGCTCTGGGTGTGCTACAGTGCCCTAGAGCTTAAAGGCACAACGTGCAGGCTTCTTTCCAAAGGGCGAGTTGGGCCCCACAGCATCTTGCTTCCAGCTGTTTGGGAAGCTAAGAAACAACTCGCTCTGCACAGTGCTCTTACAGCCTACCGGGAGCATCTCTTCCAATGGCCTGTGAAACGCAGTTTCTTTGCAGGCCTGATCTGGCTGAAGTAGAACTTCTGCTCTGGGTGTGCTACTTTGACCTAGAGCTGAAAGGCAGAACTTGCAGGCTTCTTTCCAAAGGGCGAGATGGCCCCCACAGCATCTTGCTTCCACCTATTTGGAAAGCTCAGAAACAGCTCGCTCTGCACAGTGCTCTTACAGCCTACCGGGAATATCTCTTACAAAGGCTTGTGACACGCAGTTTCTTTGCAGGCCTGATCTGGCTGAAGTACAACTTCTGCTCTGGGTGTGCTACATTGCCCTAGAGCTGAAAGGCACAACGTGCAGGCTTCTTTCCAAAGGGCGAGTTGGGTCCCACAGCATCTTGCTTCCAGCTCTTTGGGAAGCTAAGAAACAACTCGCTCTGCACAGTGCTCTTACAGCCTACCGGGAACATCCCTTCCAAAGGCCTGTGAAACGCAGTTACTTTGCAGCCTTGATCTGGCTGAAGTAGAACTTCTGCTCTGGGTGTGCTACTGCCCTAGAGCTGAAAGGCACAACGTGCAGGCTTATGTCCAAAGGGCGAGTTGGGCCCAAAGCATCTTGCTCCCAGCTCTTTGGGAAGCTAAGAAACAACTCGCTCTGCACAGTGCTCTTACAGCCTACCGGGAGCATCTCTTCCAAAGGCCTGTGAAACGCAGTTTCTTCGCAGGCCTGATCTGGCTGAAGTACAACTTCTGCTCTGGGTGTGCTACATTGCCCTAGAGCTGAAAGCCACAACGTGCAGGCTTCTTTCCAAAGGGCGAGTTGGGCCCCACAGCATCTTGCTTCCAGCTCTTTGGGAAGCTAAGAAACAACTCGCTCTGCACAGTGCTCTTACAGCCTACCGGGAGCATCTCTTCCAAAGGCCTGTGAAACGCAGTTACTTTGCAGGCCTGATGTGGCTGAAATAGAACTTTTGCTCTGGGTGTGCTACTTTTCCCTAGAGCTGAAAGGCACAACGTGCAGGCTTCTGTCCAAAGGGCGAGTTGGGCCCAAAGCATCTTGCTTCCAGCTCTTTGGGAATCTAAGAAACAACTCGCTCTGCACAGTGCTCTTGCAGCCTACCGGGAACATCACTTCCAAAGGCCTGTGAAACGCAGTTTCTTTGCAGGCCTGATATGGCTGAAGTAGAACTTCTGCTCTGGGTGTGCTACATTGCCCTAGAGCTGAAAGGGACAACGTGCAGGCTTCTTTCCAAAGGGCGCGTTGGGCCTCACAGCATCTTGCTTCCAGCACTTTGGGAAGCTAAGAAACAACTCGCTCTGCACAGTGCTCTTACAGCCTATCGTAAACATCTCTTCCAAAGGCCTGTGAAACGCAGTTTCTTCGCAGGCCAGATCTGGCTGAAGTACAACTTCTGCTCTGGGTGTGCTACATTGCCCTAGAGCTGAAAGGCACAATGTGCAGGCCTCTTAAAAAATGGCGAGTTGGGCCCCACAGCATCTTGCTTCCAGCTCTTTGGGAACCTAAGAAACAACTCGCTCTGCACAGTGCTCTTACAGCCTACCGAGAACATCTCTTACAAAGGCCTGTGAAATGCAGTTTCTTTGCAGACCTGATCTGGCTGAAGTACAACTTCTGCTCTTTGTGTGCTACATTGCCCTAGAGCTGAAAGGCACAACGTGCAGGCTTCTTTCCAAAGGGCGCGTTGGGCCTCACAGCATCTTGCTTCCAGCACTTTGGGAAGCTAAGAAACAACTCGCTCTGCACAGTGCTCTTACAGCCTACCGGGAACATCTCTTCCAAAGGCCTGTGAAGCGCAGTTTCTTTGCAGGCCTGATCTTGCTGAAGTGGAACTTTTGCTCTGGGTGTGCTACATTGCACTAGACCTGAAAGGCACAATGTGCAGGCTTCTTTCCAAAGGGCGAGTTGGGCCCCACAGCATCTTGCTTCCAGCTCTTTGGGAAGCTAAGAAACAACTCGCTCTGCACAGTGCTCTTACAGCCTACTGGGAACATCTCTTACAAAGGCCTGTGAAATGAAGTTTCTTTGCAGACCTGATCTGGCTGAAGTACAACTTCTGCTCTTTGTGTGCTACATTGTCCTAGAGCTGGAAGGCACAACGTGCAGGCTTCTTTCCAAAGGGCGAGTTGGGCCCCACAGCTTCTTCCTTCCAGCTCTTTGGGAAGCTAAGAAACAACTCGCTCTGCACAGTGCTCTTACAGCCTACCGGGAACATCTCTTCCAAAGGCCTGTGAAACGCAGTTTCTTTGCAGGCCTGATCTGGCTGAAGTAGAACTTCTGCTCTGAGTGTGCTACATTGCCCTAGAGCTGAAAGGCAGAACGTGCTGTCTCCTTTCAAAAGGGCGAGTTGGGCCCCAAAGCATCTTGCTTCCAGCTCTTTGGGAAGCTAAGAAACAACTCGCTCTGCACAGTGCTCTTACAGCCTACCGGGAACATCTCTTACACAGGCCTGTGAAATGCAGTTTCTTTGCAGACCTGATCTGGCTGAAGAACAACTTCTGCTCTGGGTGTGCTACATTGCCCTAGAGCTGAAAGGCATAACGTGCAGGCTTCTTTCCAAAGGGCGAGTTGGGCCCCACAGCACCTTGCTTCCAGCTCTTTGGGAAGCTAAGAAACAACTCGCTCTGCACAGTACTCTTACAGCCTACCGGGAACAACACTTCGAGAGGCCTGTGAAACGCAGTTTCTTTGCAGGCCTGATATGGCTGAAGTACAACTTCTGCTCTAGGTGTGCTACAGTGCCCTACAGCGGAAAGGCACAACGTTCAGGCCTCTTAAAAAATGGCAAGTTGGGCCCCACAGCATCTTGCTTCCAGCTCTTTGGGAACATAAGAAACAACTCGCTCTGCACAGTGCTCTTACAGCCTACCGGGAACATCTCTTCCAAAGGCCTGTGAAATGCAGTTTCTTTGCAGGCCTGATCTGGCTGAAGTAGAACTTCTGCTCTGGGTGTGCTACAGTGCCCTAGAGCTTAAAGGCACAACGTGCAGGCTTCTTTCCAAAGGGCGAGTTGGGCCCCACAGCATCTTGCTTCCAGCTGTTTGGGAAGCTAAGAAACAACTCGCTCTGCACAGTGCTCTTACAGCCTACCGGGAGCATCTCTTCCAATGGCCTGTGAAACGCAGTTTCTTTGCAGGCCTGATCTGGCTGAAGTAGAACTTCTGCTCTGGGTGTGCTACTTTGACCTAGAGCTGAAAGGCAGAACTTGCAGGCTTCTTTCCAAAGGGCGAGATGGCCCCCACAGCATCTTGCTTCCACCTATTTGGAAAGCTCAGAAACAGCTCGCTCTGCACAGTGCTCTTACAGCCTACCGGGAATATCTCTTACAAAGGCTTGTGACACGCAGTTTCTTTGCAGGCCTGATCTGGCTGAAGTACAACTTCTGCTCTGGGTGTGCTACATTGCCCTAGAGCTGAAAGGCACAACGTGCAGGCTTCTTTCCAAAGGGCGAGTTGGGTCCCACAGCATCTTGCTTCCAGCTCTTTGGGAAGCTAAGAAACAACTCGCTCTGCACAGTGCTCTTACAGCCTACCGGGAACATCCCTTCCAAAGGCCTGTGAAACGCAGTTACTTTGCAGCCTTGATCTGGCTGAAGTAGAACTTCTGCTCTGGGTGTGCTACTGCCCTAGAGCTGAAAGGCACAACGTGCAGGCTTATGTCCAAAGGGCGAGTTGGGCCCAAAGCATCTTGCTCCCAGCTCTTTGGGAAGCTAAGAAACAACTCGCTCTGCACAGTGCTCTTACAGCCTACCGGGAGCATCTCTTCCAAAGGCCTGTGAAACGCAGTTTCTTCGCAGGCCTGATCTGGCTGAAGTACAACTTCTGCTCTGGGTGTGCTACATTGCCCTAGAGCTGAAAGCCACAACGTGCAGGCTTCTTTCCAAAGGGCGAGTTGGGCCCCACAGCATCTTGCTTCCAGCTCTTTGGGAAGCTAAGAAACAACTCGCTCTGCACAGTGCTCTTACAGCCTACCGGGAGCATCTCTTCCAAAGGCCTGTGAAACGCAGTTACTTTGCAGGCCTGATGTGGCTGAAATAGAACTTTTGCTCTGGGTGTGCTACTTTTCCCTAGAGCTGAAAGGCACAACGTGCAGGCTTCTGTCCAAAGGGCGAGTTGGGCCCAAAGCATCTTGCTTCCAGCTCTTTGGGAATCTAAGAAACAACTCGCTCTGCACAGTGCTCTTGCAGCCTACCGGGAACATCACTTCCAAAGGCCTCTGAAACGCAGTTTCTTTGCAGGCCTGATATGGCTGAAGTAGAACTTCTGCTCTGGGTGTGCTACATTGCCCTAGAGCTGAAAGGGACAACGTGCAGGCTTCTTTCCAAAGGGCGCGTTGGGCCTCACAGCATCTTGCTTCCAGCACTTTGGGAAGCTAAGAAACAACTCGCTCTGCACAGTGCTCTTACAGCCTATCGTAAACATCTCTTCCAAAGGCCTGTGAAACGCAGTTTCTTCGCAGGCCAGATCTGGCTGAAGTACAACTTCTGCTCTGGGTGTGCTACATTGCCCTAGAGCTGAAAGGCACAATGTGCAGGCCTCTTAAAAAATGGCGAGTTGGGCCCCACAGCATCTTGCTTCCAGCTCTTTGGGAACCTAAGAAACAACTCGCTCTGCACAGTGCTCTTACAGCCTACCGAGAACATCTCTTACAAAGGCCTGTGAAATGCAGTTTCTTTGCAGACCTGATCTGGCTGAAGTACAACTTCTGCTCTTTGTGTGCTACATTGCCCTAGAGCTGAAAGGCACAACGTGCAGGCTTCTTTCCAAAGGGCGCGTTGGGCCTCACAGCATCTTGCTTCCAGCACTTTGGGAAGCTAAGAAACAACTCGCTCTGCACAGTGCTCTTACAGCCTACCGGGAACATCTCTTCCAAAGGCCTGTGAAGCGCAGTTTCTTTGCAGGCCTGATCTTGCTGAAGTGGAACTTTTGCTCTGGGTGTGCTACATTGCACTAGACCTGAAAGGCACAATGTGCAGGCTTCTTTCCAAAGGGCGAGTTGGGCCCCACAGCATCTTGCTTCCAGCTCTTTGGGAAGCTAAGAAACAACTCGCTCTGCACAGTGCTCTTACAGCCTACTGGGAACATCTCTTACAAAGGCCTGTGAAATGAAGTTTCTTTGCAGACCTGATCTGGCTGAAGTACAACTTCTGCTCTTTGTGTGCTACATTGTCCTAGAGCTGGAAGGCACAACGTGCAGGCTTCTTTCCAAAGGGCGAGTTGGGCCCCACAGCTTCTTCCTTCCAGCTCTTTGGGAAGCTAAGAAACAACTCGCTCTGCACAGTGCTCTTACAGCCTACCGGGAACATCTCTTCCAAAGGCCTGTGAAACGCAGTTTCTTTGCAGGCCTGATCTGGCTGAAGTAGAACTTCTGCTCTGAGTGTGCTACATTGCCCTAGAGCTGAAAGGCACAACGTGCTGTCTCCTTTCAAAAGGGCGAGTTGGGCCCCAAAGCATCTTGCTTCCAGCTCTTTGGGAAGCTAAGAAACAACTCGCTCTGCACAGTGCTCTTACAGCCTACCGGGAACATCTCTTACACAGGCCTGTGAAATGCAGTTTCTTTGCAGACCTGATCTGGCTGAAGAACAACTTCTGCTCTGGGTGTGCTACATTGCCCTAGAGCTGAAAGGCATAACGTGCAGGCTTCTTTCCAAAGGGCGAGTTGGGCCCCACAGCACCTTGCTTCCAGCTCTTTGGGAAGCTAAGAAACAACTCGCTCTGCACAGTACTCTTACAGCCTACCGGGAACAACACTTCGAGAGGCCTGTGAAACGCAGTTTCTTTGCAGGCCTGATATGGCTGAAGTACAACTTCTGCTCTAGGTGTGCTACAGTGCCCTACAGCGGAAAGGCACAACGTTCAGGCCTCTTAAAAAATGGCAAGTTGGGCCCCACAGCATCTTGCTTCCAGCTCTTTGGGAACATAAGAAACAACTCGCTCTGCACAGTGCTCTTACAGCCTACCGGGAACATCTCTTCCAAAGGCCTGTGAAATGCAGTTTCTTTGCAGGCCTGATCTGGCTGAAGTAGAATTTCTGCTCTGGGTGTGCTACAGTGCCCTAGAGCTTAAAGGCACAACGTGCAGGCTTCTTTCCAAAGGGCGAGTTGGGCCCCACAGCATCTTGCTTCCAGCTGTTTGGGAAGCTAAGAAACAACTCGCTCTGCACAGTGCTCTTACAGCCTACCGGGAGCATCTCTTCCAATGGCCTGTGAAACGCAGTTTCTTTGCAGGCCTGATCTGGCTGAAGTAGAACTTCTGCTCTGGGTGTGCTACTTTGACCTAGAGCTGAAAGGCAGAACTTGCAGGCTTCTTTCCAAAGGGCGAGATGGCCCCCACAGCATCTTGCTTCCACCTATTTGGAAAGCTCAGAAACAGCTCGCTCTGCACAGTGCTCTTACAGCCTACCGGGAATATCTCTTACAAAGGCTTGTGACACGCAGTTTCTTTGCAGGCCTGATCTGGCTGAAGTACAACTTCTGCTCTGGGTGTGCTACATTGCCCTAGAGCTGAAAGACACAACGTGCAGGCTTCTTTCCAAAGGACGAGTTGGGCCCCACAGCATCTTGCTTCCAGCTCTTTGGGAAGCTAAGAAACAACTCGCTCTGCACAGTGCTCTTACAGCCTACCGGGAACATCTCTTCCAAAGGCCTGTGAAACGCAGTTTCTTTGCAGGCCTGATGTGGCTGAAATAGAACTTTTGCTCTGGGTGTGCTACATTGCACTAGACCTGAAAGGCACAATGTGCAGGCTTCTTTCCAAAGGCCGAGTTGGGCCCCACAGCATCTTGCTTCCAGCTCTTTGGGAAGCTAAGAAACAACTCGCTCTGCACAGTGCTATTACAGCCTACCGGGAACATCTCTTCCAAAGACCTGTGAAACGCAGTTTCTCCGCAGGCCTGAACTGGCTGAAGTAGAACTTCTGCTCTGGGTGTGCTACATTGCCCCAGAGCTGAAAGGCACAACGTGCAGGCTTCAGTCCAAAGGGAGAGTTGGGCAGCACAGCATCTTGCTTCCAGCTCTTTGGGAAGCTAAGAAACAAGTCGCTCTGCACAGTGCTCTTACAGCCTACCGGGAACATCTCCTCCAGAGGAATGTGAAACACAGATTCTTTCCAGGCCTGATCTGGCTGAAGTAGAACTTCTGCTCTGGGTGTGCTACATTGCCCCAGAGCTGAAAGGCACAACGTGCAGGCCTCTTAAAAATTGGCGAGTTGTGCCCCACAGCATCTTGCTTCCAGCTCTTTGGGAAGCTAAGAAACAAGTCGCTCTGCACAGTGCTCTTACAGCCTACCGGGAACATCTCTTACAAAGGCCTCTGAAACGCAGTTTCTTTGCAGGCCTGATCTTGCTGAAGTAGAACTTTTGCTCTGGGTGTGCTACATTGCACTAGACCTGAAAGGCACAATGTGCAGGCTTCTTTCCAAAGGCCGAGTTGGGCGCCACAGCATCTTGCTTCCAGCTCTTTGGGAAGCTAAGAAACAACTCGCTCTGCACAGTGCTATTACAGCCTACCGGGAACATCTCTTCCAAAGACCTGTGAAATGCAGTTTCTCCGCAGGCCTGAACTGGCTGAAGTAGAACTTCTGCTCTGTGTGTGCTACATTGCCCCAGAGCTGAAAGGCACCACGTGCAGGCTTCTGTCCAAAGGGAGAGTTGGGCAGCACAGCATCTTGCTTCCAGCTCTTTGGGAAGCTAAGAAACAAGTCGCTCTGCACAGTGCTCTTACAGCCTACCGGGAACATCTCTTCCAGAGGAATGTGAAACGCAGATTCTTTCCAGGCCTGATCTGGCTGAAGTAGAACTTCTGCTCTGGGTGTGCTACATTGCCCCAGAGCTGAAAGGCACGACATGCAGGTTTCTGTCCAAAGGGAGAGTTGGGCAGCACAGCATCTTTCTTCCAGCTCTTTGGGAAGCTAAGAAACAAGTCGCTC
Source organism: Equus caballus (assembly GCF_041296265.1). Taxonomy (NCBI): domain Eukaryota; kingdom Metazoa; phylum Chordata; class Mammalia; order Perissodactyla; family Equidae; genus Equus; species Equus caballus. The sequence continues at coordinate 28,414,082 of NC_091687.1, forward strand.
TGCACAGTGCTCTTACAGCCTACCGGGAACATCTCTTCCAAAGGAATGTGAAACGCAGTTCCTTTGCAGGCCTGATCTGGCTGAAGTACAACTTCTGCTCTGGGTGTGCTACATTGCCCTAGAGCTGAAAGGCACAACGTGCAGGCTTCTTTCCAAAGGGCGAGTTTTGCCCCACAGCATCTTGCTTCCAGCTCTTTGGGAAGCAAAGAAACAATTCGCTCTGCACAGTGCTCTTACAGCCTAGCGGGAACATCTCTTCCAAAGGCCTGTGAAATGCAGTTTCTTTGCAGGCCTGATATGGCTGAAGTACAACTTCTGCTCTAGGTGTGCTACAGTGCCCTAGAGCTGAAAGGCACAACGTGCAGGCCTCTTAAAAAATGGCGAGTTGTGCCCCACAGCATCTTGCTTCCAGCTGTTTGGGAAGCTAGGAAACAACTCGCTCTGCACAGTGCTCTTACAGCCTACCGGGAGCATCTCTTCCAATGGCCTGTGAAATGCAGTTTCTTTGCAGGCCTGATCTGGCTGAAGTAGAACTTCTGCTCTGGGTGTGCTACTTTGACCTAGAGCTGAAAGGCAGAACGTGCAGGCTTCTTTCCAAAGGGCGAGATGGCCCCCACAAAATCTTGCTTCCACCTATTTGGAAAGCTCAGAAACAGCTCGCTCTGCACAGTGCTCTTACAGCCTACCGGGAATATCTCTTACAAAGGCATGTGAAACGCAGTTTCTTTGCAGGCCTGATCTGGCTGAAGTACAACTTCTGCTCTGGGTGTGCTACATTGCCCTAGAGCTGAAAGACACAACGTGCAGGCTTCTTTCCAAAGGACGAGTTGGGCCCCACAGCATCTTGCTTCCAGCTCTTTGGGAAGCTAAGAAACAACTCGCTCTGCACGGTGCTCTTACAGCCTACTGGGAACATATCTTACAAAGGCCTGTGAAACGCAGTTTCTTTGCAGGCCTGATCTGGCTGAAGTAGAACTTCTGCTCTGGGTGTGCTACATTGCCCTAGAGCTGAAAGGCACAACGTGCAGGCTTCTGTCCAAAGGGCGAGTTGGGCCCCACAGCATCTTCTTCCAGCTCTTTGGGAAGCTAAGAAACAACTCGGTCTGCACAGTGCTCTTACAGACTACCGGGAACATCTCTTCCAAAGCCCTGTGAAACGCAGTTTCTTTGCAGGCCTGATCTGGCTGAAGTACAACTTCTGCTCTGGGTGTGCTACATTGCCCTAGAGCTGAAAGGCACAACGTGCAGGCTTCTGTCCAAAGGGAGAGTTGGGCAGCACAGCATCTTGCTTCCAGCTCTTTGGGAAGCTAAGAAACAAGTCGCTCTGCACAGTGCTGTTACAGCCTACCGGGAACATCTCTTCCAGAGGAATGTGAAACGCAGATTCTTTCCAGGCCTGATCTGGCTGAAGTAGAACTTCTGCTCTGGGTGTGCTACATTGCCCCAGAGCTGAAAGGCATAACATGCAGGCTTCTGTCCAAAGGGAGAGTTGGGCAGCACAGCATCTTTCTTCCAGCTCTTTGGGAAGCTAAGAAACAAGTCGCTCTGCACAGTGCTCTTACAGCCTACCGGGAACATCTCTTCCAAAGGAATGTGAAACGCAGTTCCTTTGCAGGCCTGATCTGGCTGAAGTACAACTTCTGCTCTGGGTGTGCTACATTGCCCTAGAGCTGAAAGGCACAACGTGCAGGCGTCTTTCCAAAGGGCGAGTTTTGCCCCACAGCATCTTGCTTCCAGCTCTTTGGGAAGCAAAGAAACAATTCGCTCTGCACAGTGCTCTTACAGCCTACAGGGAACAACTCTTCCAAAGGCCTGTAAAATGCAGTTTCTTTGCAGGCCTGATCTGGCTGAAGTACAACTTCTGCACTAGGTGTGCTACAGTGCCCTAGAGCTGAAAGACACAACGTGCCGGCCTCTTAAAAAATGGCGAGTTGTGCCCCACAGCATCTTGCTTCCAGCTCTTTGGGAAGCTAAGAAACAACTCGCTCTGCACAGTGCTCTAACAGCCTACCGGGAACATCTCTTACAAAGGCCTGTGAAATGCAGTTTCTTTGCAGACCTGATCTGGCTGAAGAACAACTTCTGCTCTTTGTGTGCTACATTCCCCTACAGCTGAAAGGCACAACGTGCAGGCTTCTTTCCCAAGGGCGACTTGGGCCCCACAGCATCTTGCTTCCAGCTCTTTGGGAAGCTAAGAAACAACTCGCTCTGCACAGTGCTCTTACAGCCTATCGTAAACATCTCTTACAAAGGCCTGTGAAACGCAGTTTCTTTGCAGGCCTGATCTGGCTGAAGTAGAACTTCTGCTCTGGGTGTGCTACATTGCCCTTGAGCTGAAAGGCACAACGTGCAGGCTTCTTTCCAAAGGGCGAGTTGGGCCCCACAGCATCTTGCTTCCAGCTCTTTGGGAATCTAAGAAACTACTCGCTCTGCACAGTGCTCTTACAGCCTACCGGGAAAATCTCTTCCAAAGGCCTGTGAAACGCAGTTTCTTTGCAGGCCTGATCTGGCTGAAGTACAACTTCTGCTCTGGGTGTGCTACATTCCCCTACAGCTGAAAGGCACAACGTGCATGCTTCTTTCCCAAGGGCGACTTGGGCCCCACAGCATCTTGCTTCCAGCTCTTTGGGAAGCTAAGAAACTACTCGCTCTGCACAGTGCTCTTACAGCCTATCGTAAACATCTCTTCCAAAGGCCTGTGAAACGCAGTTTCTTCGCAGGCCAGATATGGCTGAAGTACAACTTCTGCTCTGGGTGTGCTACATTGCCCTAGAGCTGAAAGGCACAATGTGCAGGCTTCTTAACAAAGGGCGAGTTGGGCCCCACAGCATCTTGCTTCCAGCTCTTTGGGAAGCTAAGAAACAACTCGCTCTGCACAGTGCTCTTACAGCCTACCGGGAACATCTCTTCCAAAGGCCTGTGAAACGCAGTTTCTTTGCAGGCCTGATCTGGCTGAAGTAGAACTTCTGCTCTGGGTGTGCTACATTTCCCTAGAGCTGAAAGGCACAACGTGCAGTTTTCTTTCCCAAGGGCGAGTTGGGCCCCACAGCATCTTGCTTCCAGCTCTTTGGCAAGCTAAGAAACAACTCGCTCTGAACAGTGCTCTTACAGCCTACCGGGAACTTCTCTTCCAAAGGCCTGTGAAATGCAGTTTCTTTGCAGACCTGATCTGGCTGAAGAACAACTTCTGCTCTTTGTGTGCTACATTTCCCTAGAGCTGAAAGGCACAACGTGCAGGCTTCTTTCAAAAGGGCGAGTTGGGTCCCACAGCACCTTGCTTCCAGCTCTTTGGGAAGCTAAGAAACAACTCGCTCTGCACAGTACTCTTACAGCCTACCGGGAACATCTCTTCCAAAGGCCTGTGAAACGCAGTTTCTTTGCAGGCCTGATATGGCTGAAGTACAACTTCTGCTCTAGGTGTGCTACAGTGCCATAGAGCTGAAAGGCACAACGTGCAGGCCTCTTAAAAAATGGCGAGTTGGGCCCCACAGCATCTTGCTTCCAGCTCTTTGGGAACCTAAGAAACAACTCGCTCTGCACAGTGCTCTTACAGCCTACCGGGAACATCTCTTACAAAGGCCTGTGAAATGCAGTTTCTTTGCAGACCTGATCTCTCTGAAGTACAACTTCTGCTCTTTGTGTGCTACATTGCCCTAGAGCTGAAAGGCACAACGTGCAGGCTTCTTTCCAAAGGGCGAGTTGGGCCCCACAGCTTCTTGCTTCCAGCTCTTTGGGAAGCTAAGAAACAACTCGCTCTGCACAGTGCTCTTACAGCCTACCGGGAACATCTCTTCCAAAGGCCTGTGAAACGCAGTTTCTTTGCAGGCCTGATGTGGCTGAAGTAGAACTTCTGATCTGAGGGTGCTACATTGCCCTAGAGCTGAAAGGCACAACGTGCTGTCTCCTTTCAAAAGGGTGAGTTGGGCCCCAAAGCATCTTGCTTCCAGCTCTCTGGGAAGCTAAGAAACCACTCGCTCTGCACAGTGCTCTTACAGCCTACCGGGAACATCTGTTACAAAGGCCTGTGAAATGCAGTTTCTTTGCCGGCCTGATCTGGCTGAAGTACAACTTCTGCTCTGGGTGTGCTACATTGCCCTAGAGCTGAAAGGCACAACGTGCAGGCTTCTTTCCAAAGGGCGACTTGGGCCACAAAGCATCTTCCTTCCAGCTCTTTGGGAAGCTAAGGAACAACTCGCACTGCACAGTGCTCTTACAGCCTACCGGGAACATCTCTTCCAAAGGCCTGTGAAACGCATTTTCTTTGCAGGCCTTATCTGGCTGAAGTACAACATCTGCTCTGGGTGTGGTACATTGCCCTGGAGGTGAAGGCACAACGTGCAGGCTTCTTTCCAAAGTGCGAGTTGGGCCCCAAAGCATCTTGCTTCCACCATTTTGGGAACCTCAGAAACAACTCGCTCTGCACAGTGCTCTTGCAGCCTACCGGGAACATCACTTCCAAAGGCCTCTGAAACGCAGTTTCTTTGCAGGCCTGATATGGCTGAAGTAGAACTTCTGCTCTGGGTGTGCTACATTGCCCTAGAGCTGAAAGGGACAACGTGCAGGCTTCTTTCCAAAGGGCGCGTTGGGCCTCACAGCATCTTGCTTCCAGCACTTTGGGAAGCTAAGAAACAACTCGCTCTGCACAGTGCTCTTACAGCCTATCGTAAACATCTCTTCCAAAGGCCTGTGAAACGCAGTTTCTTCGCAGGCCAGATCTGGCTGAAGTACAACTTCTGCTCTGGGTGTGCTACATTGCCCTAGAGCTGAAAGGCACAATGTGCAGGCCTCTTAAAAAATGGCGAGTTGGGCCCCACAGCATCTTGCTTCCAGCTCTTTGGGAACCTAAGAAACAACTCGCTCTGCACAGTGCTCTTACAGCCTACCGAGAACATCTCTTACAAAGGCCTGTGAAATGCAGTTTCTTTGCAGACCTGATCTGGCTGAAGTACAACTTCTGCTCTTTGTGTGCTACATTGCCCTAGAGCTGAAAGGCACAACGTGCAGGCTTCTTTCCAAAGGGCGCGTTGGGCCTCACAGCATCTTGCTTCCAGCACTTTGGGAAGCTAAGAAACAACTCGCTCTGCACAGTGCTCTTACAGCCTACCGGGAACATCTCTTCCAAAGGCCTGTGAAGCGCAGTTTCTTTGCAGGCCTGATCTTGCTGAAGTGGAACTTTTGCTCTGGGTGTGCTACATTGCACTAGACCTGAAAGGCACAATGTGCAGGCTTCTTTCCAAAGGGCGAGTTGGGCCCCACAGCATCTTGCTTCCAGCTCTTTGGGAAGCTAAGAAACAACTCGCTCTGCACAGTGCTCTTACAGCCTACTGGGAACATCTCTTACAAAGGCCTGTGAAATGAAGTTTCTTTGCAGACCTGATCTGGCTGAAGTACAACTTCTGCTCTTTGTGTGCTACATTGTCCTAGAGCTGGAAGGCACAACGTGCAGGCTTCTTTCCAAAGGGCGAGTTGGGCCCCACAGCTTCTTCCTTCCAGCTCTTTGGGAAGCTAAGAAACAACTCGCTCTGCACAGTGCTCTTACAGCCTACCGGGAACATCTCTTCCAAAGGCCTGTGAAACGCAGTTTCTTTGCAGGCCTGATCTGGCTGAAGTAGAACTTCTGCTCTGAGTGTGCTACATTGCCCTAGAGCTGAAAGGCACAACGTGCTGTCTCCTTTCAAAAGGGCGAGTTGGGCCCCAAAGCATCTTGCTTCCAGCTCTTTGGGAAGCTAAGAAACAACTCGCTCTGCACAGTGCTCTTACAGCCTACCGGGAACATCTCTTACACAGGCCTGTGAAATGCAGTTTCTTTGCAGACCTGATCTGGCTGAAGAACAACTTCTGCTCTGGGTGTGCTACATTGCCCTAGAGCTGAAAGGCATAACGTGCAGGCTTCTTTCCAAAGGGCGAGTTGGGCCCCACAGCACCTTGCTTCCAGCTCTTTGGGAAGCTAAGAAACAACTCGCTCTGCACAGTACTCTTACAGCCTACCGGGAACAACACTTCGAGAGGCCTGTGAAACGCAGTTTCTTTGCAGGCCTGATATGGCTGAAGTACAACTTCTGCTCTAGGTGTGCTACAGTGCCCTACAGCGGAAAGGCACAACGTTCAGGCCTCTTAAAAAATGGCAAGTTGGGCCCCACAGCATCTTGCTTCCAGCTCTTTGGGAACATAAGAAACAACTCGCTCTGCACAGTGCTCTTACAGCCTACCGGGAACATCTCTTCCAAAGGCCTGTGAAATGCAGTTTCTTTGCAGGCCTGATCTGGCTGAAGTAGAATTTCTGCTCTGGGTGTGCTACAGTGCCCTAGAGCTTAAAGGCACAACGTGCAGGCTTCTTTCCAAAGGGCGAGTTGGGCCCCACAGCATCTTGCTTCCAGCTGTTTGGGAAGCTAAGAAACAACTCGCTCTGCACAGTGCTCTTACAGCCTACCGGGAGCATCTCTTCCAATGGCCTGTGAAACGCAGTTTCTTTGCAGGCCTGATCTGGCTGAAGTAGAACTTCTGCTCTGGGTGTGCTACTTTGACCTAGAGCTGAAAGGCAGAACTTGCAGGCTTCTTTCCAAAGGGCGAGATGGCCCCCACAGCATCTTGCTTCCACCTATTTGGAAAGCTCAGAAACAGCTCGCTCTGCACAGTGCTCTTACAGCCTACCGGGAATATCTCTTACAAAGGCTTGTGACACGCAGTTTCTTTGCAGGCCTGATCTGGCTGAAGTACAACTTCTGCTCTGGGTGTGCTACATTGCCCTAGAGCTGAAAGACACAACGTGCAGGCTTCTTTCCAAAGGACGAGTTGGGCCCCACAGCATCTTGCTTCCAGCTCTTTGGGAAGCTAAGAAACAACTCGCTCTGCACAGTGCTCTTACAGCCTACCGGGAACATCTCTTCCAAAGGCCTGTGAAACGCAGTTTCTTTGCAGGCCTGATGTGGCTGAAATAGAACTTTTGCTCTGGGTGTGCTACATTGCACTAGACCTGAAAGGCACAATGTGCAGGCTTCTTTCCAAAGGCCGAGTTGGGCCCCACAGCATCTTGCTTCCAGCTCTTTGGGAAGCTAAGAAACAACTCGCTCTGCACAGTGCTATTACAGCCTACCGGGAACATCTCTTCCAAAGACCTGTGAAACGCAGTTTCTCCGCAGGCCTGAACTGGCTGAAGTAGAACTTCTGCTCTGGGTGTGCTACATTGCCCCAGAGCTGAAAGGCACAACGTGCAGGCTTCAGTCCAAAGGGAGAGTTGGGCAGCACAGCATCTTGCTTCCAGCTCTTTGGGAAGCTAAGAAACAAGTCGCTCTGCACAGTGCTCTTACAGCCTACCGGGAACATCTCCTCCAGAGGAATGTGAAACACAGATTCTTTCCAGGCCTGATCTGGCTGAAGTAGAACTTCTGCTCTGGGTGTGCTACATTGCCCCAGAGCTGAAAGGCACAACGTGCAGGCCTCTTAAAAATTGGCGAGTTGTGCCCCACAGCATCTTGCTTCCAGCTCTTTGGGAAGCTAAGAAACAAGTCGCTCTGCACAGTGCTCTTACAGCCTACCGGGAACATCTCTTACAAAGGCCTCTGAAACGCAGTTTCTTTGCAGGCCTGATCTTGCTGAAGTAGAACTTTTGCTCTGGGTGTGCTACATTGCACTAGACCTGAAAGGCACAATGTGCAGGCTTCTTTCCAAAGGCCGAGTTGGGCGCCACAGCATCTTGCTTCCAGCTCTTTGGGAAGCTAAGAAACAACTCGCTCTGCACAGTGCTATTACAGCCTACCGGGAACATCTCTTCCAAAGACCTGTGAAATGCAGTTTCTCCGCAGGCCTGAACTGGCTGAAGTAGAACTTCTGCTCTGTGTGTGCTACATTGCCCCAGAGCTGAAAGGCACAACGTGCAGGCTTCTGTCCAAAGGGAGAGTTGGGCAGCACAGCATCTTGCTTCCAGCTCTTTGGGAAGCTAAGAAACAAGTCGCTCTGCACAGTGCTCTTACAGCCTACCGGGAACATCTCTTCCAGAGGAATGTGAAACGCAGATTCTTTCCAGGCCTGATCTGGCTGAAGTAGAACTTCTGCTCTGGGTGTGCTACATTGCCCCAGAGCTGAAAGGCACGACATGCAGGTTTCTGTCCAAAGGGAGAGTTGGGCAGCACAGCATCTTTCTTCCAGCTCTTTGGGAAGCTAAGAAACAAGTCGCTCTGCACAGTGCTCTTACAGCCTACCGGGAACATCTCTTCCAAAGGAATGTGAAACGCAGTTCCTTTGCAGGCCTGATCTGGCTGAAGTACAACTTCTGCTCTGGGTGTGCTACATTGCCCTAGAGCTGAAAGGCACAACGTGCAGGCTTCTTTCCAAAGGGCGAGTTTTGCCCCACAGCATCTTGCTTCCAGCTCTTTGGGAAGCAAAGAAACAATTCGCTCTGCACAGTGCTCTTACAGCCTAGCGGGAACATCTCTTCCAAAGGCCTGTGAAATGCAGTTTCTTTGCAGGCCTGATATGGCTGAAGTACAACTTCTGCTCTAGGTGTGCTACAGTGCCCTAGAGCTGAAAGGCACAACGTGCAGGCCTCTTAAAAAATGGCGAGTTGTGCCCCACAGCATCTTGCTTCCAGCTGTTTGGGAAGCTAGGAAACAACTCGCTCTGCACAGTGCTCTTACAGCCTACCGGGAGCATCTCTTCCAATGGCCTGTGAAATGCAGTTTCTTTGCAGGCCTGATCTGGCTGAAGTAGAACTTCTGCTCTGGGTGTGCTACTTTGACCTAGAGCTGAAAGGCAGAACGTGCAGGCTTCTTTCCAAAGGGCGAGATGGCCCCCACAAAATCTTGCTTCCACCTATTTGGAAAGCTCAGAAACAGCTCGCTCTGCACAGTGCTCTTACAGCCTACCGGGAATATCTCTTACAAAGGCATGTGAAACGCAGTTTCTTTGCAGGCCTGATCTGGCTGAAGTACAACTTCTGCTCTGGGTGTGCTACATTGCCCTAGAGCTGAAAGACACAACGTGCAGGCTTCTTTCCAAAGGACGAGTTGGGCCCCACAGCATCTTGCTTCCAGCTCTTTGGGAAGCTAAGAAACAACTCGCTCTGCACGGTGCTCTTACAGCCTACTGGGAACATATCTTACAAAGGCCTGTGAAACGCAGTTTCTTTGCAGGCCTGATCTGGCTGAAGTAGAACTTCTGCTCTGGGTGTGCTACATTGCCCTAGAGCTGAAAGGCACAACGTGCAGGCTTCTGTCCAAAGGGCGAGTTGGGCCCCACAGCATCTTCTTCCAGCTCTTTGGGAAGCTAAGAAACAACTCGGTCTGCACAGTGCTCTTACAGACTACCGGGAACATCTCTTCCAAAGCCCTGTGAAACGCAGTTTCTTTGCAGGCCTGATCTGGCTGAAGTACAACTTCTGCTCTGGGTGTGCTACATTGCCCTAGAGCTGAAAGGCACAACGTGCAGGCTTCTGTCCAAAGGGAGAGTTGGGCAGCACAGCATCTTGCTTCCAGCTCTTTGGGAAGCTAAGAAACAAGTCGCTCTGCACAGTGCTGTTACAGCCTACCGGGAACATCTCTTCCAGAGGAATGTGAAACGCAGATTCTTTCCAGGCCTGATCTGGCTGAAGTAGAACTTCTGCTCTGGGTGTGCTACATTGCCCCAGAGCTGAAAGGCATAACATGCAGGCTTCTGTCCAAAGGGAGAGTTGGGCAGCACAGCATCTTTCTTCCAGCTCTTTGGGAAGCTAAGAAACAAGTCGCTCTGCACAGTGCTCTTACAGCCTACTGGGAACATCTCTTCCAAAGGAATGTGAAACGCAGTTCCTTTGCAGGCCTGATCTGGCTGAAGTACAACTTCTGCTCTGGGTGTGCTACATTGCCCTAGAGCTGAAAGGCACAACGTGCAGGCGTCTTTCCAAAGGGCGAGTTTTGCCCCACAGCATCTTGCTTCCAGCTCTTTGGGAAGCAAAGAAACAATTCGCTCTGCACAGTGCTCTTACAGCCTACAGGGAACAACTCTTCCAAAGGCCTGTAAAATGCAGTTTCTTTGCAGGCCTGATCTGGCTGAAGTACAACTTCTGCACTAGGTGTGCTACAGTGCCCTAGAGCTGAAAGACACAACGTGCCGGCCTCTTAAAAAATGGCGAGTTGTGCCCCACAGCATCTTGCTTCCAGCTCTTTGGGAAGCTAAGAAACAACTCGCTCTGCACAGTGCTCTAACAGCCTACCGGGAACATCTCTTACAAAGGCCTGTGAAATGCAGTTTCTTTGCAGACCTGATCTGGCTGAAGAACAACTTCTGCTCTTTGTGTGCTACATTCCCCTACAGCTGAAAGGCACAACGTGCAGGCTTCTTTCCCAAGGGCGACTTGGGCCCCACAGCATCTTGCTTCCAGCTCTTTGGGAAGCTAAGAAACAACTCGCTCTGCACAGTGCTCTTACAGCCTATCGTAAACATCTCTTACAAAGGCCTGTGAAACGCAGTTTCTTTGCAGGCCTGATCTGGCTGAAGTAGAACTTCTGCTCTGGGTGTGCTACATTGCCCTTGAGCTGAAAGGCACAACGTGCAGGCTTCTTTCCAAAGGGCGAGTTGGGCCCCACAGCATCTTGCTTCCAGCTCTTTGGGAAGCTAAGAAACTACTCGCTCTGCACAGTGCTCTTACAGCCTACCGGGAAAATCTCTTCCAAAGGCCTGTGAAACGCAGTTTCTTTGCAGGCCTGATCTGGCTGAAGTACAACTTCTGCTCTGGGTGTGCTACATTCCCCTACAGCTGAAAGGCACAACGTGCATGCTTCTTTCCCAAGGGCGACTTGGGCCCCACAGCATCTTGCTTCCAGCTCTTTGGGAAGCTAAGAAACTACTCGCTCTGCACAGTGCTCTTACAGCCTATCGTAAACATCTCTTCCAAAGGCCTGTGAAACGCAGTTTCTTCGCAGGCCAGATCTGGCTGAAGTACAACTTCTGCTCTGGGTGTGCTACATTGCCCTAGAGCTGAAAGGCACAATGTGCAGGCTTCTTAACAAAGGGCGAGTTGGGCCCCACAGCATCTTGCTTCCAGCTCTTTGGGAAGCTAAGAAACAACTCGCTCTGCACAGTGCTCTTACAGCCTACCGGGAACATCTCTTCCAAAGGCCTGTGAAACGCAGTTTCTTTGCAGGCCTGATCTGGCTGAAGTAGAACTTCTGCTCTGGGTGTGCTACATTTCCCTAGAGCTGAAAGGCACAACGTGCAGTTTTCTTTCCCAAGGGCGAGTTGGGCCCCACAGCATCTTGCTTCCAGCTCTTTGGCAAGCTAAGAAACAACTCGCTCTGAACAGTGCTCTTACAGCCTACCGGGAACTTCTCTTCCAAAGGCCTGTGAAATGCAGTTTCTTTGCAGACCTGATCTGGCTGAAGAACAACTTCTGCTCTTTGTGTGCTACATTTCCCTAGAGCTGAAAGGCACAACGTGCAGGCTTCTTTCAAAAGGGCGAGTTGGGTCCCACAGCACCTTGCTTCCAGCTCTTTGGGAAGCTAAGAAACAACTCGCTCTGCACAGTACTCTTACAGCCTACCGGGAACATCTCTTCCAAAGGCCTGTGAAACGCAGTTTCTTTGCAGGCCTGATATGGCTGAAGTACAACTTCTGCTCTAGGTGTGCTACAGTGCCATAGAGCTGAAAGGCACAACGTGCAGGCCTCTTAAAAAATGGCGAGTTGGGCCCCACAGCATCTTGCTTCCAGCTCTTTGGGAACCTAAGAAACAACTCGCTCTGCACAGTGCTCTTACAGCCTACCGGGAACATCTCTTACAAAGGCCTGTGAAATGCAGTTTCTTTGCAGACCTGATCTCTCTGAAGTACAACTTCTGCTCTTTGTGTGCTACATTGCCCTAGAGCTGAAAGGCACAACGTGCAGGCTTCTTTCCAAAGGGCGAGTTGGGCCCCACAGCTTCTTGCTTCCAGCTCTTTGGGAAGCTAAGAAACAACTCGCTCTGCACAGTGCTCTTACAGCCTACCAGGAACATCTCTTCCAAAGGCCTGTGAAACGCAGTTTCTTTGCAGGCCTGATGTGGCTGAAGTAGAACTTCTGATCTGAGGGTGCTACATTGCCCTAGAGCTGAAAGGCACAACGTGCTGTCTCCTTTCAAAAGGGTGAGTTGGGCCCCAAAGCATCTTGCTTCCAGCTCTCTGGGAAGCTAAGAAACCACTCGCTCTGCACAGTGCTCTTACAGCCTACCGGGAACATCTGTTACAAAGGCCTGTGAAATGCAGTTTCTTTGCCGGCCTGATCTGGCTGAAGTACAACTTCTGCTCTGGGTGTGCTACATTGCCCTAGAGCTGAAAGGCACAACGTGCAGGCTTCTTTCCAAAGGGCGACTTGGGCCACAAAGCATCTTCCTTCCAGCTCTTTGGGAAGCTAAGGAACAACTCGCACTGCACAGTGCTCTTACAGCCTACCGGGAACATCTCTTCCAAAGGCCTGTGAAACGCATTTTCTTTGCAGGCCTTATCTGGCTGAAGTACAACATCTGCTCTGGGTGTGGTACATTGCCCTGGAGGTGAAGGCACAACGTGCAGGCTTCTTTCCAAAGTGCGAGTTGGGCCCCAAAGCATCTTGCTTCCACCATTTTGGGAACCTCAGAAACAACTCGCTCTGCACAGTGCTCTTACAGCCTACCGGGAACATCTCTTACAAAGGCCTGTGAAACGCAGTTTCTTTGCAGGCCTTATCTGGCTGAAGTACAACATCTGCTCTGGGTGTGCTACATTGCCCTAGAGCTGAAAGGCACAACGTGCAGGCTTCTTTCCAAAGGGCGAGTTTTGCCCCACAGCATCTTGCTTCCAGCTCTTTGGGAAGCAAAGAAACAATTCGCTCTGCACAGTGCTCTTACAGCCTAGCGGGAACATCTCTTCCAAAGGCCTGTGAAATGCAGTTTCTTTGCAGGCCTGATATGGCTGAAGTACAACTTCTGCTCTAGGTGTGCTACAGTGCCCTAGAGCTGAAAGGCACAACGTGCAGGCCTCTTAAAAAATGGCGAGTTGTGCCCCACAGCATCTTGCTTCCAGCTGTTTGGGAAGCTAGGAAACAACTCGCTCTGCACAGTGCTCTTACAGCCTACCGGGAGCATCTCTTCCAATGGCCTGTGAAATGCAGTTTCTTTGCAGGCCTGATCTGGCTGAAGTAGAACTTCTGCTCTGGGTGTGCTACTTTGACCTAGAGCTGAAAGGCAGAACGTGCAGGCTTCTTTCCAAAGGGCGAGATGGCCCCCACAAAATCTTGCTTCCACCTATTTGGAAAGCTCAGAAACAGCTCGCTCTGCACAGTGCTCTTACAGCCTACCGGGAATATCTCTTACAAAGGCATGTGAAACGCAGTTTCTTTGCAGGCCTGATCTGGCTGAAGTACAACTTCTGCTCTGGGTGTGCTACATTGCCCTAGAGCTGAAAGACACAACGTGCAGGCTTCTTTCCAAAGGACGAGTTGGGCCCCACAGCATCTTGCTTCCAGCTCTTTGGGAAGCTAAGAAACAACTCGCTCTGCACGGTGCTCTTACAGCCTACTGGGAACATATCTTACAAAGGCCTGTGAAACGCAGTTTCTTTGCAGGCCTGATCTGGCTGAAGTAGAACTTCTGCTCTGGGTGTGCTACATTGCCCTAGAGCTGAAAGGCACAACGTGCAGGCTTCTGTCCAAAGGGCGAGTTGGGCCCCACAGCATCTTCTTCCAGCTCTTTGGGAAGCTAAGAAACAACTCGGTCTGCACAGTGCTCTTACAGACTACCGGGAACATCTCTTCCAAAGCCCTGTGAAACGCAGTTTCTTTGCAGGCCTGATCTGGCTGAAGTACAACTTCTGCTCTGGGTGTGCTACATTGCCCTAGAGCTGAAAGGCACAACGTGCAGGCTTCTGTCCAAAGGGAGAGTTGGGCAGCACAGCATCTTGCTTCCAGCTCTTTGGGAAGCTAAGAAACAAGTCGCTCTGCACAGTGCTGTTACAGCCTACCGGGAACATCTCTTCCAGAGGAATGTGAAACGCAGATTCTTTCCAGGCCTGATCTGGCTGAAGTAGAACTTCTGCTCTGGGTGTGCTACATTGCCCCAGAGCTGAAAGGCATAACATGCAGGCTTCTGTCCAAAGGGAGAGTTGGGCAGCACAGCATCTTTCTTCCAGCTCTTTGGGAAGCTAAGAAACAAGTCGCTCTGCACAGTGCTCTTACAGCCTACCGGGAACATCTCTTCCAAAGGAATGTGAAACGCAGTTCCTTTGCAGGCCTGATCTGGCTGAAGTACAACTTCTGCTCTGGGTGTGCTACATTGCCCTAGAGCTGAAAGGCACAACGTGCAGGCGTCTTTCCAAAGGGCGAGTTTTGCCCCACAGCATCTTGCTTCCAGCTCTTTGGGAAGCAAAGAAACAATTCGCTCTGCACAGTGCTCTTACAGCCTACAGGGAACAACTCTTCCAAAGGCCTGTAAAATGCAGTTTCTTTGCAGGCCTGATCTGGCTGAAGTACAACTTCTGCACTAGGTGTGCTACAGTGCCCTAGAGCTGAAAGACACAACGTGCCGGCCTCTTAAAAAATGGCGAGTTGTGCCCCACAGCATCTTGCTTCCAGCTCTTTGGGAAGCTAAGAAACAACTCGCTCTGCACAGTGCTCTAACAGCCTACCGGGAACATCTCTTACAAAGGCCTGTGAAATGCAGTTTCTTTGCAGACCTGATCTGGCTGAAGAACAACTTCTGCTCTTTGTGTGCTACATTCCCCTACAGCTGAAAGGCACAACGTGCAGGCTTCTTTCCCAAGGGCGACTTGGGCCCCACAGCATCTTGCTTCCAGCTCTTTGGGAAGCTAAGAAACAACTCGCTCTGCACAGTGCTCTTACAGCCTATCGTAAACATCTCTTACAAAGGCCTGTGAAACGCAGTTTCTTTGCAGGCCTGATCTGGCTGAAGTAGAACTTCTGCTCTGGGTGTGCTACATTGCCCTTGAGCTGAAAGGCACAACGTGCAGGCTTCTTTCCAAAGGGCGAGTTGGGCCCCACAGCATCTTGCTTCCAGCTCTTTGGGAAGCTAAGAAACTACTCGCTCTGCACAGTGCTCTTACAGCCTACCGGGAAAATCTCTTCCAAAGGCCTGTGAAACGCAGTTTCTTTGCAGGCCTGATCTGGCTGAAGTACAACTTCTGCTCTGGGTGTGCTACATTCCCCTACAGCTGAAAGGCACAACGTGCATGCTTCTTTCCCAAGGGCGACTTGGGCCCCACAGCATCTTGCTTCCAGCTCTTTGGGAAGCTAAGAAACTACTCGCTCTGCACAGTGCTCTTACAGCCTATCGTAAACATCTCTTCCAAAGGCCTGTGAAACGCAGTTTCTTCGCAGGCCAGATCTGGCTGAAGTACAACTTCTGCTCTGGGTGTGCTACATTGCCCTAGAGCTGAAAGGCACAATGTGCAGGCTTCTTAACAAAGGGCGAGTTGGGCCCCACAGCATCTTGCTTCCAGCTCTTTGGGAAGCTAAGAAACAACTCGCTCTGCACAGTGCTCTTACAGCCTACCGGGAACATCTCTTCCAAAGGCCTGTGAAACGCAGTTTCTTTGCAGGCCTGATCTGGCTGAAGTAGAACTTCTGCTCTGGGTGTGCTACATTTCCCTAGAGCTGAAAGGCACAACGTGCAGTTTTCTTTCCCAAGGGCGAGTTGGGCCCCACAGCATCTTGCTTCCAGCTCTTTGGCAAGCTAAGAAACAACTCGCTCTGAACAGTGCTCTTACAGCCTACCGGGAACTTCTCTTCCAAAGGCCTGTGAAATGCAGTTTCTTTGCAGACCTGATCTGGCTGAAGAACAACTTCTGCTCTTTGTGTGCTACATTTCCCTAGAGCTGAAAGGCACAACGTGCAGGCTTCTTTCAAAAGGGCGAGTTGGGTCCCACAGCACCTTGCTTCCAGCTCTTTGGGAAGCTAAGAAACAACTCGCTCTGCACAGTACTCTTACAGCCTACCGGGAACATCTCTTCCAAAGGCCTGTGAAACGCAGTTTCTTTGCAGGCCTGATATGGCTGAAGTACAACTTCTGCTCTAGGTGTGCTACAGTGCCATAGAGCTGAAAGGCACAACGTGCAGGCCTCTTAAAAAATGGCGAGTTGGGCCCCACAGCATCTTGCTTCCAGCTCTTTGGGAACCTAAGAAACAACTCGCTCTGCACAGTGCTCTTACAGCCTACCGGGAACATCTCTTACAAAGGCCTGTGAAATGCAGTTTCTTTGCAGACCTGATCTCTCTGAAGTACAACTTCTGCTCTTTGTGTGCTACATTGCCCTAGAGCTGAAAGGCACAACGTGCAGGCTTCTTTCCAAAGGGCGAGTTGGGCCCCACAGCTTCTTGCTTCCAGCTCTTTGGGAAGCTAAGAAACAACTCGCTCTGCACAGTGCTCTTACAGCCTACCGGGAACATCTCTTCCAAAGGCCTGTGAAACGCAGTTTCTTTGCAGGCCTGATGTGGCTGAAGTAGAACTTCTGATCTGAGGGTGCTACATTGCCCTAGAGCTGAAAGGCACAACGTGCTGTCTCCTTTCAAAAGGGTGAGTTGGGCCCCAAAGCATCTTGCTTCCAGCTCTCTGGGAAGCTAAGAAACCACTCGCTCTGCACAGTGCTCTTACAGCCTACCGGGAACATCTGTTACAAAGGCCTGTGAAATGCAGTTTCTTTGCCGGCCTGATCTGGCTGAAGTACAACTTCTGCTCTGGGTGTGCTACATTGCCCTAGAGCTGAAAGGCACAACGTGCAGGCTTCTTTCCAAAGGGCGACTTGGGCCACAAAGCATCTTCCTTCCAGCTCTTTGGGAAGCTAAGGAACAACTCGCACTGCACAGTGCTCTTACAGCCTACCGGGAACATCTCTTCCAAAGGCCTGTGAAACGCATTTTCTTTGCAGGCCTTATCTGGCTGAAGTACAACATCTGCTCTGGGTGTGGTACATTGCCCTGGAGGTGAAGGCACAACGTGCAGGCTTCTTTCCAAAGTGCGAGTTGGGCCCCAAAGCATCTTGCTTCCACCATTTTGGGAACCTCAGAAACAACTCGCTCTGCACAGTGCTCTTACAGCCTACCGGGAACATCTCTTACAAAGGCCTGTGAAACGCAGTTTCTTTGCAGGCCTTATCTGGCTGAAGTACAACATCTGCTCTGGGTGTGGTACATTGCCCTAGAGCTGAAAGGCACAACGTGCAGGCTTCTTAACAAAGGGCGAGTTGGGCCCCACAGCATCTTGCTTCCAGCTCTTTGGCAAGCTAGGAAACAACTCGCTCTGCAAAGTGCTCTTACAGCCTACCGGGAACATCTCTTCCAAAGGCCTGTGAAACGCAGTTTCTTTGCAGGCCTGATCTGGCTGAAGTACAACTTCTGCTATTTGTGTGCTACATTGCCCTAGAGCTGAAAGGCACAACGTGCAGGCTTCTTTCCAAAGGGCGCGTTGGGCCTCACAGCATCTTGCTTCCAGCACTTTGGGAAGCTAAGAAACAACTCGCTCTGCACAGTGCTCTTACAGCCTACCGGGAGCATCTCTTACAAAGGCCTGTGAAACGCAGTTTCTTTGCAGGCCTGATCTTGCTGAAGTGGAACTTTTGCTCTGGGTGTGCTACATTGCACTAGACCTGAAAGGCACAATGTGCAGGCTTCTTTCCAAAGGCCGAGTTGGGCCCCACAGCATCTTGCTTCCAGCTCTTTGGGAAGCTAAGAAACAACTCGCTCTGCACAGTGCTCTTACAGCCTACTGGGAACATCTCTTACAAAGGCCTGTGAAATGCAGTTTCTTTGCAGACCTGATCTGGGTGAAGTAAAACTTCTGCTCTTTGTGTGCTACATTGCCCTAGAGCTGAAAGGCACAACGTGCAGGCTTCTTTCCAAAGGGCGAGTTGGGCCCCACAGCTTCTTCCTTCCAGCTCTTTGGGAAGCTAAGAAACAACTCGCTCTGCACAGTGCTCTTACAGCCTACCGGGAACATCTCTTCCAAAGACCTGTGAAACGCAGTTTCTTTGCAGGCCTGATCTGGCTGAAGTAGAACTTCTGCTCTGAGTGTGCTACATTGCCCTAGAGCTGAAAGGCACAACGTGCTGTCTCCTTTCAAAAGGGCGAGTTGGGCCCCAAAGCATCTTGCTTCCAGCTCTTTGGGAAGCTAAGAAACAACTCGCTCTGCACAGTGCTCTTACAGCCTACCGGGAACATCTCTTACACAGGCCTGTGAAATGCAGTTTCTTTGCAGACCTGATCTGGCTGAAGAACAACTTCTGCTCTGGGTGTGCTACATTGCCCTAGAGCTGAAAGGCACAACGTGCAGGCTTCTTTCCAAAGGGCGAGTTGGGCCGCACAGCACCTTGCTTCCAGCTCTTTGGGAAGCTAAGAAACAACTCGCTCTGCACACTGCTCTTACAGCCTACCGGGAACATCTCTTACAAACGCCTGTGAAACGCAGTTTCTTTGCAGGCCTGATCTGGCTGAAGTACAACTTCTGCTCTGGGTGTGCTACATTGCCCTAGAGCTGAAAGGCCCAACGTGCAGGCTTCTTTCCAAAGGGCGAGTTGGGCCCTACAGCACCTTGCTTCCAGCTCTTTGGGAAGCTAAGAAACAACTCGCTCTGCACAGTGCTCTTACAGCCTACCGGGAACAACACTCGAGAGGCCTGTGAAACGCAGTTTCTTTGCAGGCCTGATATGGCTGACGTACAACTTGTGCTCTAGGTGTGCTACAGTGCCCTAGAGCTGAAAGGCACAACGTGCAGGCCTCTTAAAAAATGGCAAGTTGGGCCCCACAGCATCTTGCTTGCAGCTCTTTGGGAACCTAAGAAACAACTCGCTCTGCACAGTGCTCTTACTGCCTACCGGGAACATCTCTTACAAAGGCCTGTGAAATGCAGTTTCTTTGCAGGCCTGATCTGGCTGAAGTAGAATTTCTGCTCTGGGTGTGCTACAGTGCCCTAGAGCTGAAAGGCACAACATGCAGGCTTCTTTCCAAAGGGCGAGTTGGGCCCCACAGCATCTTGCTTCCAGCTCTTTGGGAAGCTAAGAAACAACTCGTTCTGCACAGTGCTCTTACAGCCTACCGGGAGCATCTCTTCCAATGGCCTGTGAAACGCAGTTTCTTTGCAGGCCTGATCTGGCTGAAGTAGAACTTCTGCTCTGGGTGTGCTACATTGCCCTAGAGCTGAAAGGCACAACGTGCAGGCTTCTGTCCAAAGGGAGAGTTGGGCAGCACAGCATCTTGCTTCCAGCTCTTTGGGAAGCTAAGAAACAAGTCGCTCTGCACAGTGCTGTTACAGCCTACCGGGAACATCTCTTCCAGAGGAATGTGAAACGCAGATTCTTTCCAGGCCTGATCTGGCTGAAGTAGAACTTCTGCTCTGGGTGTGCTACATTGCCCTAGACCTGAAAGGCACAACATGCAGGCTTCTGTCCAAAGGGAGAGTTGGGCAGCACAGCATCTTTCTTCCAGCTCTTTGGGAAGCTAAGAAACAAGTCGCTCTGCACAGTGCTCTTACAGCCTACCGGGAACATCTCTTCCAAAGGAATGTGAAACGCAGTTCCTTTGCAGGCCTGATCTGGCTGAAGTACAACTTCTGCTCTGGGTGTGCTACATTGCCCTAGAGCTGAAAGGCCCAACGTGCAGGCTTCTTTCCAGAGGGCGAGTTGGGCCCCACAGCACCTTGCTTCCAGCTCTTTGGGAAGCTAAGAAACAACTCCCTCTGCACAGTACTCTTACAGCCTACCGGGAACATATCTTCCAAAGGCCTGTGAAACGCAGTTTCTTTGCAGGCCTGATATGGCTGAAGTACAAGTTCTGCTCTAGGTGTGCTACAGTGCCCTAGAGCTGAAAGACACAACGTGCCGGCCTCTTAAAAAATGGCGAGTTGGGCCCCACAGCATCTTGCTTCCAGCTCTATGGGAAGCTAAGAAACTACTCGCTCTGCACAGTGCTCTTACAGCCTACCGGGAACATCTCTTACAAAGGCCTGTGAAATGCAGTTTCTTTGCAGACCTGATCTGGCTGAAGTACAACTTCTGCTCTTTGTGTGCTACATTGCCCTAGAGCTGAAAGGCACAACGTGCAGGCTTCTTTCCAAAGGGCGACTTGGGCCCCACAGCTTCTTGCTTCCAGCTCTTTGGGAAGCTAAGAAACAACTCGCTCTGCACAGTGCTCTTACAGCCTACCGGGAACATCTCTTCCAAAGGCCTGTGAAACGCAGTTTCTTTGCAGGCTTGATCTGGCTGAAGTAGAACTTCTGCTCTGGGTGTGCTACATTGCCCTAGAGCTGAAAGGCACAACGTGCAGGCTTCTGTCCAAAGGGCGAGTTGGGCCCAAAGCATCTTGCTTCCAGCTCTTTGGGAAGCTAAGAAACAACTCGCTCTGCACAGTGCTCTTACTGCCTACCGGGAACATCTCTTCCAAAGGCCTGTGAAACGCAGTTTCTTTGCAGGCCTGATATGGCTGAAGTACAACTTCTGCTCTAGGTGTGCTACAGTGCCATAGAGCTGAAAGGCACAACGTGCAGGCCTCTTAAAAAATGGCGAGTTGGGCCCCACAGCATCTTGCTTCCAGCTCTTTGGGAACCTAAGAAACAACTCGCTCTGCACAGTGCTCTTACAGCTTACCGGGAACATCTCTTACAAAGGCCTGTGAAATGCAGTTTCTTTGCAGACCTGATCTGGCTGAAGTACAACTTCTGCTCTTTGTGTGCTACATTGCCCTAGAGCTGAAAGGCACAACGTGCAGGCTTCTTTCCAAAGGGCGAGTTGGGCCCCACAGCTTCTTGCTTCCAGCTCTTTGGGAAGCTAAGAAACAACTCGCTCTGCACAGTGCTCTTACAGCCTACCGGGAACATCTCTTCCAAAGGCCTGTGAAACGCAGTTTCTTTGCAGGCCTGATGTGGCTGAAGTAGAACTTCTGATCTGAGGGTGCTACATTGCCCTAGAGCTGAAAGGCACAACGTGCTGTCTCCTTTCAAAAGGGTGAGTTGGGCCCCAAAGCATCTTGCATCCAGCTCTCTGGGAAGCTAAGAAACCACTCGCTCTGCACAGTGCTCTTACAGCCTACCGGGAACATCTCTTACAAAGGCCTGTGAAATGCAGTTTCTTTGCCGGCCTGATCTGGCTGAAGTACAACTTCTGCTCTGGGTGTGCTACATTGCCCTAGAGCTGAAAGGCACAACGTGCAGGCTTCTTTCCAAAGGGCGACTTGGGCCCCAAAGCATCTTCCTTCCAGCTCTTTGGGAAGCTAAGGAACAACTCGCACTGCACAGTGCTCTTACAGCCTACCGGGAACATCTCTTCCAAAGGCCTGTGAAACGCATTTTCTTTGCAGGCCTTATCTGGCTGAAGTACAACATCTGCTCTGGGTGTGGTACATTGCCCTGGAGCTGAAGGCACAACGTGCAGGCTTCTTTCCAAAGTGCGAGTTGGGCTCCAAAGCATCTTGCTTCCACCATTTTGGGAACCTCAGAAACAACTCGCTCTGCACAGTGCTCTTACAGACTACCGGGAACATCTCTTACAAAGGCCTGTGAAACGCAGTTTCTTTGCAGGCCTTATCTGGCTGAAGTACAACATCTGCTCTGGGTGTGGTACATTGCCCTAGAGCTGAAAGGCACAACGTGCAGGCTTCTTAACAAAGGGCGAGTTGGGCCCCACAGCATCTTGCTTCCAGCTCTTTGGCAACCTAGGAAACAACTCGCTCTGCAAAGTGCTCTTACAGCCTACCGGGAACATCTGTTCCAAAGGCCTGTGAAACGCAGTTTCTTTGCAGGCCTGATCTGGCTGAAGTACAACTTCTGCTATTTGTGTGCTACATTGCCCTAGAGCTGAAAGGCACAACGTGCAGGCTTCTGTCCAAAGGGCGAGTTGGGCCCAAAGCATCTTGCTTCCAGCTCTTTGGGAAGCTAAGAAACAACT
Organism: Equus caballus; assembly: GCF_041296265.1. Taxonomy (NCBI): domain Eukaryota; kingdom Metazoa; phylum Chordata; class Mammalia; order Perissodactyla; family Equidae; genus Equus; species Equus caballus. The sequence continues at coordinate 28,435,946 of NC_091687.1, forward strand.
CGCTCTGCACAGTGCTGTTACTGCCTACCGGGAACATCTCTTCCACAGGCCTGTGAAACGCAGTTTCTTTGCAGGCCTGATCTGGCTGAAGTAGAACTTCTGCTCTGGTTGTGCTACATTGCCCTGGAGCTGAAAGGCACAACGTGCAGGCTTCTTTCCCAAGGGCGAGTTGGGCCCCACAGCATCATGCTTCCGGCTCTTTGGGAAGCTAAGAAACAACTCGCTCTGCACAGTGCTCTTACAGCCTACCGTAACATCTCTTACAATGGCCTGTGAAACGCAGTTTCTTTGCAGGGCTGATCTGGCTGAAGTAGAACTTCTGCTCTGGATGTGCTACATTGACCTAGAGCTGAACGGCACAATGTGCAGGCTTCTTTCCCAAGGGCGTGTTGGGCCCCAGAGCATCTTGCTTGCAGCTCTTTGGGAAGCTAAGAAACTACTCGCTCTGCACAGTGCTCTTACACCCTACCGGGAACATCTCTTCCAAAGGCCTGTGAAACGCAGTTTCTTTGCGGTCCTGAACTGGCTGAAGTAGTACTTCTGCTCTGGGTGTGCTACATTGCCCTAGAGCTGGAAGGCACATCGTGCTGGCTTCTTTCCAAAGGGCGAGTTGGGCCCCACAGCATCTTGCTTCCAGCTCTTTGGGAAGCTAAGAAACTACTCGCTCTGCACAGTGCTCTTACAGCCTACCGGGAACATCTCTTCCAAAGGCCTGTGAAACGCAGTTTCTTTGCAGGCCTGATCTGGCTGAAGTAGAACTTCTGCTCTGGGTGTGCTACATTGCCCTAGAGCTGAAAGGCACAACGTGCAGGCTTCTTTCCAAAGGGCGAGTTGGGCCCCACAGCATCTTGCTTCCAGCTCTTTGGGAAGCTAAGAAACAACTCGCTCTGCAAAGTGCTCTTACAGCCTACCGGGAAAATCTCTTCCAAAGGCCTGTGAAACGCAGTTTCTTTGCAGGCCTGATCTGGCTGAAGTACAACTTCTGCTCTGGGTGTGCTACATTCCCCTACAGCTGAAAGGCACAACGTGCAGGCTTCTTTCCCAAGGGCGACTTGGGCCCCACAGCATCTTGCTTCCAGCTCTTTGGGAAGCTAAGAAACTACTCGCTCTGCACAGTGCTCTTACAGCCTATCGTAAACATCTCTTCCAAAGGCCTGTGAAACGCAGTTTCTTCGCAGGCCAGATCTGGCTGAAGTACAACTTCTGCTCTGGGTGTGCTACATTGCCCTAGAGCTGAAAGGCACAATGTGCAGGCTTCTTAACAAAGGGCGAGTTGGGCCCCACAGCATCTTGCTTCCAGCTCTTTGGGAAGCTAAGAAACAACTCGCTCTGCACAGTGCTCTTACAGCCTACCGGGAACATCTCTTCCAAAGGCCTGTGAAACGCAGTTTCTTTGCAGGCCTGATCTGGCTGAAGTAGAACTTCTGCTCTGGGTGTGCTACATTTCCCTAGAGCTGAAAGGCACAACGTGCAGTTTTCTTTCCCAAGGGCGAGTTGGGCCCCACAGCATCTTGCTTCCAGCTCTTTGGCAAGCTAAGAAACAACTCGCTCTGAACAGTGCTCTTACAGCCTACCGGGAACTTCTCTTCCAAAGGCCTGTGAAATGCAGTTTCTTTGCAGACCTGATCTGGCTGAAGAACAACTTCTGCTCTTTGTGTGCTACATTTCCCTAGAGCTGAAAGGCACAACGTGCAGGCTTCTTTCAAAAGGGCGAGTTGGGTCCCACAGCACCTTGCTTCCAGCTCTTTGGGAAGCTAAGAAACAACTCGCTCTGCACAGTACTCTTACAGCCTACCGGGAACATCTCTTCCAAAGGCCTGTGAAACGCAGTTTCTTTGCAGGCCTGATATGGCTGAAGTACAACTTCTGCTCTAGGTGTGCTACAGTGCCATAGAGCTGAAAGGCACAACGTGCAGGCCTCTTAAAAAATGGCGAGTTGGGCCCCACAGCATCTTGCTTCCAGCTCTTTGGGAACCTAAGAAACAACTCGCTCTGCACAGTGCTCTTACAGCCTACCGGGAACATCTCTTACAAAGGCCTGTGAAATGCAGTTTCTTTGCAGACCTGATCTGGCTGAAGTACAACTTCTGCTCTTTGTGTGCTACATTGCCCTAGAGCTGAAAGGCACAACGTGCTGGCTTCTTTCCAAAGGGCGAGTTGGGCCCCACAGCTTCTTGCTTCCAGCTCTTTGGGAAGCTAAGAAACAACTCGCTCTGCACAGTGCTCTTACAGCCTACCGGGAACATCTCTTCCAAAGACCTGTGAAACGCAGTTTCTTTGCAGGCCTGATGTGGCTGAAGTAGAACTTCTGATCTGAGGGTGCTACATTGCCCTAGAGCTGAAAGGCACAACGTGCTGTCTCCTTTCAAAAGGGTGAGTTGGGCCCCAAAGCATCTTGCTTCCAGCTCTCTGGGAAGCTAAGAAACCACTCGCTCTGCACAGTGCTCTTACAGCCTACCGGGAACATCTCTTACAAAGGCCTGTGAAATGCAGTTTCTTTGCCGGCCTGATCTGGCTGAAGTACAACTTCTGCTCTGGGTGTGCTACATTGCCCTAGAGCTGAAAGGCACAACGTGCAGGCTTCTTTCCAAAGGGCGACTTGGGCCCCAAAGCATCTTCCTTCCAGCTCTTTGGGAAGCTAAGGAACAACTCGCACTGCAGAGTGCTCTTACAGCCTACCGGGAACATCTCTTCCAAAGGCCTGTGAAACGCATTTTCTTTGCAGGCCTTATCTGGCTGAAGTACAACATCTGCTCTGGGTGTGGTACATTGCCCTGGAGCTGAAGGCACAACGTGCAGGCTTCTTTCCAAAGTGCGAGTTGGGCCCCAAAGCATCTTGCTTCCACCATTTTGGGAACCTCAGAAACAACTCGCTCTGCACAGTGCTCTTACAGCCTACCGGGAACATCTCTTACAAAGGCCTGTGAAACGCAGTTTCTTTGCAGGCCTTATCTGGCTGAAGTACAACATCTGCTCTGGGTGTGGTACATTGCCCTAGAGCTGAAAGGCACACCGTGCAGGCTTCTTAACAAAGGGCGAGTTGGGCCCCACAGCATCTTGCTTCCAGCTCTTTGGCAAGCTAGGAAACAACTCGCTCTGCAAAGTGCTCTTACAGCCTACCGGGAACATCTCTTCCAAAGGCCTGTGAAACGCAGTTTCTTTGCAGGCCTGATCTGGCTGAAGTACAACTTCTGCTATTTGTGTGCTACATTGCCCTAGAGCTGAAAGGCACAACGTGCAGGCTTCTTTCCAAAGGGCGCGTTGGGCCTCACAGCATCTTGCTTCCAGCACTTTGGGAAGCTAAGAAACAACTCGCTCTGCACAGTGCTCTTACAGCCTACCGGGAACATCTCTTACAAAGGCCTGTGAAACGCAGTTTCTTTGCAGGCCTGATCTTGCTGAAGTGGAACTTTTGCTCTGGGTGTGCTACATTGCACTAGACCTGAAAGGCACAATGTGCAGGCTTCTTTCCAAAGGCCGAGTTGGGCCCCACAGCATCTTGCTTCCAGCTCTTTGGGAAGCTAAGAAACAACTCGCTCTGCACAGTGCTCTTACAGCCTACTGGGAACATCTCTTACAAAGGCCTGTGAAATGAAGTTTCTTTGCAGACCTGATCTGGCTGAAGTAAAACTTCTGCTCTTTGTGTGCTACATTGTCCTAGAGCTGGAAGGCACAACGTGCAGGCTTCTTTCCAAAGGGCGAGTTGGGCCCCACAGCTTCTTCCTTCCAGCTCTTTGGGAAGCTAAGAAACAACTCGCTCTGCACAGTGCTCTTACAGCCTACCGGGAACATCTCTTCCAAAGACCTGTGAAACGCAGTTTCTTTGCAGGCCTGATCTGGCTGAAGTAGAACTTCTGCTCTGAGTGTGCTACATTGCCCTAGAGCTGAAAGGCACAACGTGCTGTCTCCTTTCAAAAGGGCGAGTTGGGCCCCAAAGCATCTTGCTTCCAGCTCTTTGGGAAGCTAAGAAACAACTCGCTCTGCACAGTGCTCTTACAGCCTACCGGGAACATCTCTTACACAGGCCTGTGAAATGCAGTTTCTTTGCAGACCTGATCTGGCTGAAGAACAACTTCTGCTCTGGGTGCGCTACATTGCCCTAGAGCTGAAAGGAACAACGTGCAGGCTTCTTTCCAAAGGGCGAGTTGGGCCGCACAGCACCTTGCTTCCAGCTCTTAGGGAAGCTAAGAAACAACTCGCTCTGCACACTGCTCTTACAGCCTACAGGGAACATCTCTTACAAACGCCTGTGAAAAGCAGTTTCTTTGCAGGCCTGATCTGGCTGAAGTACAACTTCTGCTCTGGGTGTGCTACATTGCCCTAGAGCTGAAAGGCCCAACGTGCAGGCTTCTTTCCAAAGGGCGAGTTGGGCCCCACAGCACCTTGCTTCCAGCTCTTTGGGAAGCTAAGAAACAACTCGCTCTGCACAGTGCTCTTACAGCCTACCGGGAACAACACTTCGAGAGGCCTGTGAAACGCAGTTTCTTTGCAGGCCTGATATGGCTGAAGTACAACTTGTGCTCTAGGTGTGCTACAGTGCCCTAGAGCTGAAAGGCACAACGTGCAGGCCTCTTAAAAAATGGCAAGTTGGGCCCCACAGCATCTTGCTTGCAGCTCTTTGGGAACCTAAGAAACAACTCGCTCTGCACAGTGCTCTTACTGCCTACCGGGAACATCTCTTACAAAGGCCTGTGAAATGCAGTTTCTTTGCAGGCCTGATCTGGCTGAAGTACAATTTCTGCTCTGGGTGTGCTACAGTGCCCTAGAGCTGAAAGGCACAACATGCAGGCTTCTTTCCAAAGGGCGAGTTGGGCCCCACAGCATCTTGCTTCCAGCTGTTTGGGAAGCTAAGAAACAACTCGTTCTGCACAGTGCTCTTACAGCCTACCGGGAGCATCTCTTCCAATGGCCTGTGAAACGCAGTTTCTTTGCAGGCCTGATCTGGCTGAAGTAGAACTTCTGCTCTGGGTGTGCTACATTGCCCTAGAGCTGAAAGGCACAACGTGCAGGCTTCTGTCCAAAGGGAGAGTTGGGCAGCACAGCATCTTGCTTCCAGCTCTTTGGGAAGCTAAGAAACTACTCGCTCTGCACAGTGCTCTTACAGCCTACCGGGAAAATCTCTTCCAAAGGCCTGTGAAACGCAGTTTCTTTGCAGGCCTTATCTGGCTGAAGTACAACTTCTGCTCTGGGTGTGCTACATTCCCCTACAGCTGAAAGGCACAACGTGCATGCTTCTTTCCCAAGGGCGACTTGGGCCCCACAGCATCTTGCTTCTAGCTCTTTGGGAAGCTAAGAAACTACTCGCTCTGCACAGTTCTCTTACAGCCTATCGTAAACATCTCTTCCAAAGGCCTGTGAAACGCAGTTTCTTCGCAGGCCAGATCTGGCTGAAGTACAACTTCTGCTCTGGGTGTGCTACATTGCCCTAGAGCTGAAAGGCACAATGTGCAGGCTTCTTAACAAAGGGCGAGTTGGGCCCCACAGCATCTTGCTTCCAGCTCTTTGGGAAGCTAAGAAACAACTCGCTCTGCACAGTGCTCTTACAGCCTACCGGGAACATCTCTTCCAAAGGCCTGTGAAACGCAGTTTCTTTGCAGGCCTGATCTGGCTGAAGTAGAACTTCTGCTCTGGGTGTGCTACATTTCCCTAGAGCTGAAAGGCACAACGTGCAGTTTTCTTTCCCAAGGGCGAGTTGGGCCCCACAGCATCTTGCTTCCAGCTCTTTGGCAAGCTAAGAAACAACTCGCTCTGAACAGTGCTCTTACAGCCTACCGGGAACTTCTCTTCCAAAGGCCTGTGAAATGCAGTTTCTTTGCAGACCTGATCTGGCTGAAGAACAACTTCTGCTCTTTGTGTGCTACATTTCCCTAGAGCTGAAAGGCACAACGTGCAGGCTTCTTTCAAAAGGGCGAGTTGGGTCCCACAGCACCTTGCTTCCAGCTCTTTGGGAAGCTAAGAAACAACTCGCTCTGCACAGTACTCTTACAGCCTACCGGGAACATCTCTTCCAAAGGCCTGTGAAACGCAGTTTCTTTGCAGGCCTGATATGGCTGAAGTACAACTTCTGCTCTAGGTGTGCTACAGTGCCATAGAGCTGAAAGGCACAACGTGCAGGCCTCTTAAAAAATGGCGAGTTGGGCCCCACAGCATCTTGCTTCCAGCTCTTTGGGAAGCTAAGAAACAACTCGCTCTGCACAGTGCTCTTACAGCCTACCGGGAACATATCTTACAAAGGCCTGTGAAATGCAGTTTCTTTGCCGGCCTGATCTGGCTGAAGTACAACTTCTGCTCTGGGTGTGCTACATTGCCCTAGAGCTGAAAGGCACAACGTGCAGGCTTCTTTCCAAAGAGCGACTTGGGCCCCAAAGCATCTTCCTTCCAGCTCTTTGGGAAGCTAAGGAACAACTCGCACTGCACAGTGCTCTTACAGCCTACCGGGAACATCTCTTCCAAAGGCCTGTGAAACGCATTTTCTTTGCAGGCCTTATCTGGCTGAAGTACAACATCTGCTCTGGGTGTGCTACATTGCCCTGGAGCTGAAGGCACAACGTGCAGGCTTCTTTCCAAAGTGTGAGTTGGGCCCCAAAGCATCTTGCTTCCACCATTTTGGGAACCTCAGAAACAACTCGCTCTGCACAGTGCTCTTACAGCCTACCGGGAACATCTCTTACAAAGGCCTGTGAAACGCAGTTTCTTTGCAGGCCTTATCTGGCTGAAGTACAACATCTGCTCTGGGTGTGGTACATTGCCCTAGAGCTGAAAGGCACAACGTGCAGGCTTCTTAACAAAGGGCGAGTTGGGCCCCACAGCATCTTGCTTCCAGCTCTTTGGCAAGCTAGGAAACAACTCGCTCTGCAAAGTGCTCTTACAGCCTACCGGGAACATCTCTTCCAAAGGCCTGTGAAACGCAGTTTCTTTGCAGGCCTGATCTGGCTGAAGTACAACTTCTGCTATTTGTGTGCTACATTGCCCTAGAGCTGAAAGGCACAACGTGCAGGCTTCTTTCCAAAGGGCGCGTTGGGCCTCACAGCATCTTGCTTCCAGCACTTTGGGAAGCTAAGAAACAACTCGCTCTGCACAGTGCTCTTACAGCCTACCGGGAACATCTCTTACACAGGCCTGTGAAATGCAGTTTCTTTGCAGACCTGATCTGGCTGAAGAACAACTTCTGCTCTGGGTGTGCTACATTGCCCTAGAGCTGAAAGGCACAACGTGCAGGCTTCTTTCCAAAGGGCGAGTTGGGCCGCACAGCACCTTGCTTCCAGCTCTTTGGGAAGCTAAGAAACAACTCGCTCTGCACAGTGCTCTTACAGCCTACCGGGAACAACACTTCGAGAGGCCTGTGAAACGCAGTTTCTTTGCAGGCCTGATAGGCTGAAGTACAACTTGTGCTCTAGGTGTGCTACAGTGCCCTAGAGCTGAAAGGCACAACGTGCAGGCCTCTTAAAAAATGGCAAGTTGGGCCCCACAGCATCTTGCTTGCAGCTCTTTGGGAACCTAAGAAACAACTCGCTCTGCACAGTGCTCTTACTGCCTACCGGGAACATCTCTTACAAAGGCCTGTGAAATGCAGTTTCTTTGCAGGCCTGATCTGGCTGAAGTAGAATTTCTGCTCTGGGTGTGCTACAGTGCCCTAGAGCTGAAAGGCACAACATGCAGGCTTCTTTCCAAAGGGCGAGTTGGGCCCCACAGCATCTTGCTTCCAGCTGTTTGGGAAGCTAAGAAACAACTCGTTCTGCACAGTGCTCTTACAGCCTACCGGGAGCATCTCTTCCAATGGCCTGTGAAACGCAGTTTCTTTGCAGGCCTGATCTGGCTGAAGTAGAACTTCTGCTCTGGGTGTGCTACATTGCCCTAGAGCTGAAAGGCACAACGTGCAGGCTTCTGTCCAAAGGGAGAGTTGGGCAGCACAGCATCTTGCTTCCAGCTCTTTGGGAAGCTAAGAAACAAGTCGCTCTGCACAGTGCTGTTACAGCCTACCGGGAACATCTCTTCCAGAGGAATGTGAAACGCAGATTCTTTCCAGGCCTGATCTGGCTGAAGTAGAACTTCTGCTCTGGGTGTGCTACATTGCCCCAGACCTGAAAGGCACAACATGCAGGCTTCTGTCCAAAGGGAGAGTTGGGCAGCACAGCATCTTTCTTCCAGCTCTTTGGGAAGCTAAGAAACAAGTCGCTCTGCACAGTGCTCTTACAGCCTACCGGGAACATCTCTTCCAAAGGAATGTGAAACGCAGTTCCTTTGCAGGCCTGATCTGGCTGAAGTACAACTTCTGCTCTGGGTGTGCTACATTGCCCTAGAGCTGAAAGGCACAACGTGCAGGCGTCTTTCCAAAGGGCGAGTTTTGCCCCACAGCATCTTGCTTCCAGCTCTTTGGGAAGCTAAGAAACAACTCGCTCTGCACAGTGCTCTTACAGCCTACCGGGAACATCTCTTCCAAAGGCCTGTGAAACGCAGTTTCTTTGCAGGCCTGATCTGGCTGAAGTAGAACTTCTGCTCTGAGTGTGCTACATTGCCCTAGAGCTGAAAGGCACAACGTGCTGTCTCCTTTCAAAAGGGCGAGCTGGGCCCCAAAGCATCTTGCTTCCAGCTCTTTGGGAAGCTAAGATACAACTCGCTCTGCACACTGCTCTTACAGCCTACCGGGAACATCTCTTACAAAAGCCTGTGAAATGCAGTTTCTTTGCAGGCCTGATCTGGCTGAAGTACAACTTCTGCTCTGGGTGTGCTACATTGCCCTAGAGCTGAAAGGCCCAACGTGCAGGCTTCTTTCCAGAGGGCGAGTTGGGCCACACAGCACCTTGCTTCCAGCTCTTTGGGAAGCTAAGAAACAACTCCCTCTGCACAGTACTCTTACAGCCTACCGGGAACATCTCTTCCAAAGGCCTGTGAAACGCAGTTTCTTTGCAGGCCTGATATGGCTGAAGTACAAGTTCTGCTCTAGGTGTGGTACAGTGCCCTAGAGCTGAAAGACACAACGTGCCGGCCTCTTAAAAAATGGCGAGTTGGGCCCCACAGCATCTTGCTTCCAGCTCTGTGGGAAGCTAAGAAACTACTCGCTCTGCACAGTGCTCTTACAGCCTACCGGGAACATCTCTTACAAAGGCCTGTGAAATGCAGTTTCTTTGCAGACCTGATCTGGCTGAAGTACAACTTCTGCTCTTTGTGTGCTACATTGCCCTAGAGCTGAAAGGCACAACGTGCAGGCTTCTTTCCAAAGGGCGAGTTGGGCCCCACAGCTTCTTGCTTCCAGCTCTTTGGGAAGCTAAGAAACAGCTCGCTCTGCACAGTGCTCTTACAGCCTACCGGGAACATCTCTTCCAAAGGACTGTGAAACGCAGTTTCTTTGCAGGCCTGATGTGGCTGAAGTAGAACTTCTGATCTGAGGGTGCTACATTGCCCTAGAGCTGAAAGGCACAACGTGCAGGCTTCTGTCCAAAGGGCGAGTTGGGCGCAAAGCATCTTGCTTCCAGCTCTTTGGGAAGCTAAGAAACAACTCGCTCTGCACAGTGCTCTTACAGCCTACCGGGAACATCTCTTCCAAAGGCCTGTGAAACGCAGTTTCTTTGCAGGCTTGATCTGGCTGAAGTAGAACTTCTGCTCTGGGTGTGCTACATTGCCCTAGAGCTGAAAGGCACAACGTGCAGGCTTCTGTCCAAAGGGCGAGTTGGGCCCAAAGCATCTTGCTTCCAGCTCTTTGGGAAGCTAAGAAACAACTCGCTCTGCACAGTGCTCTTACTGCCTACCGGGAACATCTCTTGAAAAGGCCTGTGAAAGGCAGTTTCTTTGCAGGCCTGATCTGGCTGAAGTAGAACTTCTGCTCTGGTTGTGCTACATTGCCCTGGAGCTGAAAGGCACAACGTGCAGGGTTCTTTCCCAAGGGCGAGTTGGGCCCCACAGCATCATGCTTCCGGCTCTTTGGGAAGCTAAGAAACAACTCGCTCTGCACAGTGCTCTTACAGCCTATCGTAAACATCTCTCCAAAGGCCTGTGAAACGCAGTTTCTTTGCAGGCCTGATCTGGCTGAAGCAGAACTTCTGCTCTGTTTGTGCTACATTGCCCTAGAGCTGAAAGACACAACGTGCAGGCTTCTTTCCCAAGGGCGAGTTGGGCCCCACAGCATCTTGATTCCAGCTCTTTGGGAAGCTAAGAAACAACTAGCTCTGCACAGTGCTTTTACAGCCTACCGGGAACATCTCTTCCAAAGGCCTGTGAAACGCAGTTTCTTTTCAGTCCTGAAATGGCTGAAGTAGTACTTCTGCTCTGGGTGTGCTACATTGCCCTAGAGCTGGAAGGCACATCGTGCTGGCTTCTTTCCAAAGGGCGAGTTGGGCCCCACAGCATCTTGCTTCCAGCTCTTTGGGAAGCTAAGAAACAACTCGCTCTGCACAGTGCTCTTACAGCCTACCGGGAGCATCTCTTCCAATGGCCTGTGAAACGCAGTTTCTTTGCAGGCCTGATCTGGCTGAAGTAGAACTTCTGCTCTGGGTGTGCTACATTGCCCTAGAGCTGAAAGGCACAACGTGCAGGCTTCTGTCCAAAGGGAGAGTTGGGCAGCACAGCATCTTGCTTCCAGCTCTTTGGGAAGCTAAGAAACAAGTCGCTCTGCACAGTGCTGTTACAGCCTACCGGGAACATCTCTTCCAGAGGAATGTGAAACGCAGATTCTTTCCAGGCCTGATCTGGCTGAAGTAGAACTTCTGCTCTGGGTGTGCTACATTGCCCCAGAGCTGAAAGGCACAACATGCAGGCTTCTGTCCAAAGGGAGAGTTGGGCAGCACAGCATCTTTCTTCCAGCTCTTTGGGAAGCTAAGAAACAAGTCGCTCTGCACAGTGCTCTTACAGCCTACCGGGAACATCTCTTCCAAAGGAATGTGAAACGCAGTTCCTTTGCAGGCCTGATCTGGCTGAAGTACAACTTCTGCTCTGGGTGTGCTACATTGCCCTAGAGCTGAAAGGCACAACGTGCAGGCGTCTTTCCAAAGGGCGACTTGGGCCCCACAGCATCTTGCTTCCAGCTCTTTGGGAAGCAAAGAAACAATTTGCTCTGCACAGTGCTCATACAGCCTACCGGGAACATCTCTTCCAAAGGCCTGTAAAATGCAGTTTCTTTGCAGGCCTGATATGGCTGAAGTACAACTTCTGCTCTAGGTGTGCTACAGTGCCCTAGAGCTGAAAGGCACAACGTGCAGGCCTCTTAAAAAATGGCGAGTTGTGCCCCACAGCATCTTGCTTCCAGCTCTTTGGGAAGCTAAGAAACAACTCGCTCTGCACAGTGCTCTAACAGCCTACCGGGAACATCTCTTACAAAGGCCTGTGAAATGCAGTTTCTTTGCAGACCTGATCTGGCTGAAGAACAACTTCTGCTCTTTGTGTGCTACATTTCCCTAGAGCTGAAAGGCACATCGTGCAGGCTTCTTTCCAAAGGGCGAGTTGGGCCCCACAGCTTCTTGCTTCCAGCTCTTTGGGAAGCTAAGAAACAACTCGCTCTGCACAGTGCTCTTACAGCCTACCGGGAACATCTCTTCCAAAGGCCTGTGAAATGCAGTTTCTTTGCAGGCCTGATCTGGCTGAAGTAGAACTTCTGCTCTGAGTGTGCTACATTGCCCTAGAGCTGAAAGGCACAACGTGCTGTCTCCTTTCAAAAGGGCGAGCTGGGCCCCAAAGCATCTTGCTTCCAGCTCTTTGGGAAGCTAAGAAACAACTCGCTCTGCACACTGCTCTTACAGCCTACCGGGAACATCTCTTACAAAAGCCTGTGAAATGCAGTTTCTTTGCAGGCCTGATCTGGCTGAAGTACAACTTCTGCTCTGGGTGTCTTACATTGCCCTAGAGCTGAAAGGCCCAACGTGCAGGCTTCTTTCCAGAGGGCGAGTTGGGCCCCACAGCACCTTGCTTCCAGCTCTTTGGGAAGCTAAGAAACAACTCCCTCTGCACAGTACTCTTACAGCCTACCGGGAACATCTCTTACAAAGGCCTGTGAAACGCAGTTTCTTTGCAGGCCTGATATGGCTGAAGTACAACTTCTGCTCTAGGTGTGCTACAGTGCCCTAGAGCTGAAAGACACAACGTGCCGGCCTCTTAAAAAATGGCGAGTTGGGCCCCACAGCATCTTGCTTCCAGCTCTTTGGGAAGCTAAGAAACTACTCGCTCTGCACAGTGCTCTTACAGCCTACCGGGAACATCTCTTACAAAGGCCTGTGAAATGCAGTTTCTTTGCAGACCTGATCTGGCTGAAGTACAACTTCTGCTCTTTGTGTGCTACATTGCCCTAGAGCTGAAAGGCACAACGTGCAGGCTTCTTTCCAAAGGGCGAGTTGGGCCCCACAGCTTCTTGCTTCCAGCTCTTTGGGAAGCTAAGAAACAACTCGCTCTGCACAGTGCTCTTACAGCCTACCGGGAACATCTCTTCCAAAGGCCTGTGAAACGCAGTTTCTTTGCAGGCCTGATGTGGCTGAAGTAGAACTTCTGATCTGAGGGTGCTACATTGCCCTAGAGCTGAAAGGCACAACGTGCAGTCTTCTGTCCAAAGGGCGAGTTGGGCGCAAAGCATCTTGCTTCCAGCTCTTTGGGAAGCTAAGAAACAACTCGCTCTGCACAGTGCTCTTACAGCCTACCGGGAACATCTCTTCCAAAGGCCTGTGAAACGCAGTTTCTTTGCAGGCTTGATCTGGCTGAAGTAGAACTTCTGCTCTGGGTGTGCTACATTGCCCTAGAGCTGAAAGGCACAACGTGCAGGCTTCTGTCCAAAGGGCGAGTTGGGCCCAAAGCATCTTGCTTCCAGCTCTTTGGGAAGCTAAGAAACAACTCGCTCTGCACAGTGCTCTTACTGCCTACCGGGAACATCTCTTGCAAAGGCCTGTGAAATGCAGTTTCTTTGCAGGCCTGATCTGGCTGAAGTAGAACTTCTGCTCTGGTTGTGCTACATTGCCCTGGAGCTGAAAGGCACAACGTGCAGTGTTCTTTCCCAAGGGCGAGTTGGGCCCCACAGCATCATGCTTCCGGCTCTTTGGGAAGCTAAGAAACAACTCGCTCTGCACAGTGCTCTTACAGCCTACCGTAACATCTCTTACAATGGCCTGTGAAACGCAGTTTCTTTGCAGGGCTGATCTGGCTGAAGTAGAACTTCTGCTCTGGATGTGCTACATTGCCCTAGAGCTGAACGGCACAATGTGCAGGCTTCTTTCCCAAGGGCGTGTTGGGCCCCAGAGCATCTTGCTTGCAGCTCTTTGGGAAGCTAAGAAACAACTCGCTCTGCACAGTGCTCTTACACCCTACCGGGAACATCTCTTCCAAAGGCCTGTGAAACGCAGTTTCTTTGCGGTCCTGAACTGGCTGAAGTAGTACTTCTGCTCTGGGTGTGCTACATTGCCCTAGAGCTGGAAGGCACATCGTGCTGGCTTCTTTCCAAAGGGAGAGTTGGGCCCCACAGCATCTTGCTTCCAGCTCTTTGGGAAGCTAAGAAACTACTCGCTCTGCACAGTGCTCTTACAGCCTACCGGGAAAATCTCTTCCAAAGGCCTGTGAAACGCAGTTTCTTTGCAGGCCTGATCTGGCTGAAGTACAACTTCTGCTCAGGGTGTGCTACATTCCCCTACAGCTGAAAGGCACAACGTGCAGGCTTCTTTCCCAAGGGCGACTTGGGCCCCACAGCATCTTGCTTCCAGCTCTTTGGGAAGCTAAGAAACAACTCGCTCTGCACAGTGCTCTTACAGCCTATCGTAAACATCTCTTCCAAAGGCCTGTGAAACGCAGTTTCTTTGCAGGCCTGATCTGGCTGAAGCAGAACTTCTGCTCTGTTTGTGCTACATTGCCCTAGAGCTGAAAGACACAACGTGCAGGCTTCTTTCCCAAGGGCGAGTTGGGCCCCACAGCATCTTGATTCCAGCTCTTTGGGAAGCTAAGAAACAACTAGCTCTGCACAGTGCTTTTACAGCCTACCGGGAACATCTCTTCCAAAGGCCTGTGAAACGCAGTTTCTTTTCAGTCCTGAAATGGCTGAAGTAGTACTTCTGCTCTGGGTGTGCTACATTGCCCTAGAGCTGGAAGGCACATCGTGCTGGCTTCTTTCCAAAGGGCGAGTTGGGCCCCACAGCATCTTGCTTCCAGCTCTTTGGGAAGCTAAGAAACAACTCGCTCTGCACAGTGCTCTTACAGCCTACCGGGAGCATCTCTTCCAAAGGCTTGTGAAACGCATTTCTTTGCAGGCCAGATGTGGCAGAAATAGAACTTTTGCTCTGGGTGTGCTACTTTTCCCTAGAGCGGAAAGGCACAACGTGCAGGCTTCTGTCCAAAGGGTGAGTTGGGCGCAAAGCATCTTGCTTCCAGCTCTTTAGGAAGCTAAGAAACAACTCGCTCTGCACAGTGCTCTTACAGCCTACCGGGAACATCTCTTCCAAAGGCCTGTGAAACGCAGTTTCTTTGCAGGCTTGATCTGGCTGAAGTAGAACTTCTGCTCTGGGTGTGCTACATTGCCCTAGAGCGGAAAGGCACAACGTGCAGGCTTCTGTCCAAAGGGCGAGTTGGGCCCAAAGCATCTTGCTTCCAGCTCTTTGGGAAGCTAAGAAACAACTCGCTCTGCACAGTGCTCTTACTGCCTACCGGGAACATCTCTTCCAAAGGCCTGTGAAACGCAGTTTCTTTGCAGGCCTGATCTGGCTGAAGTAGAACTTCTGCTCTGGTTGTGCTACATTGCCATGGAGCTGAAAGGCACAACGTGCAGGCTTCTTTCCCAAGGGCGAGTTGGGCCCCACAGCATCATGCTTCCGGCTCTTTGGGAAGCTAAGAAACAACTCGCTCTGCACAGTGCTCTTACAGCCTACCGTAACATCTCTTACAATGGCCTGTGAAACGCAGTTTCTTTGCAGGCCTGATATGGCTGAAGTACAACTTGTGCTCTAGGTGTGCTACAGTGCCCTAGAGCTGAAAGGCACAACGTGCAGGCCTCTTAAAAAATGGCAAGTTGGGCCCCACAGCATCTTGCTTGCAGCTCTTTGGGAACCTAAGAAACAACTCGCTCTGCACAGTGCTCTTACAGCCTACCGGGAACATCTCTTACAAAGGCCTGTGAAATGCAGTTTCTTTGCAGACCTGATCTGGCTGAAGTACAACTTCTGCTCTTTGTGTGCTACATTGCCCTAGAGCTGAAAGGCACAACGTGCAGGCTTCTTTCCAAAGGGCGAGTTGGGCCCCACAGCTTCTTGCTTCCAGCTCTTTGGGAAGCTAAGAAACAACTCGCTCTGCACAGTGCTCTTACAGCCTACCGGGAACATCTCTTCCAAAGGACTGTGAAACGCAGTTTCTTTGCAGGCCTGATGTGGCTGAAGTAGAACTTCTGATCTGAGGGTGCTACATTGCCCTAGAGCTGAAAGGCACAACGTGCAGGCTTCTGTCCAAAGGGCGAGTTGGGCGCAAAGCATCTTGCTTCCAGCTCTTTGGGAAGCTAAGAAACAACTCGCTCTGCACAGTGCTCTTACAGCCTACCGGGAACATCTCTTCCAAAGGCCTGTGAAACGCAGTTTCTTTGCAGGCCTGATATGGCTGAAGTACAACTTCTGCTCTAGGTGTGCTACAGTGCCCTAGAGCTGAAAGGCACAACGTGCAGGCCTCTTAAAAAATGGCGAGTTGTGCCCCACAGCATCTTGCTTCCAGCTCTTTGGGAAGCTAAGAAACAACTCGCTCTGCACAGTGCTCTAACAGCCTACCGGGAACATCTCTTACAAAGGCCTGTGAAATGCAGTTTCTTTGCAGACCTGATCTGGCTGAAGAACAACTTCTGCTCTTTGTGTGCTACATTGCCCTAGAGCTGAAAGGCACATCGTGCAGGCTTCTTTCCAAAGGGCGAGTTGGGCCCCACAGCTTCTTGCTTCCAGCTCTTTGGGAAGCTAAGAAACAACTCGCTCTGCACAGTGCTCTTACAGCCTACCGGGAACATCTCTTCCAAAGGCCTGTGAAATGCAGTTTCTTTGCAGGCCTGATCTGGCTGAAGTAGAACTTCTGCTCTGAGTGTGCTACATTGCCCTAGAGCTGAAAGGCACAACGTGCTGTCTCCTTTCAAAAGGGCGAGCTGGGCCCCAAAGCATCTTGCTTCCAGCTCTTTGGGAAGCTAAGAAACAACTCGCTCTGCACACTGCTCTTACAGCCTACCGGGAACATCTCTTACAAAAGCCTGTGAAATGCAGTTTCTTTGCAGGCCTGATCTGGCTGAAGTACAACTTCTGCTCTGGGTGTGCTACATTGCCCTAGAGCTGAAAGGCCCAACGTGCAGGCTTCTTTCCAGAGGGCGAGTTGGGCCCCACAGCACCTTGCTTCCAGCTCTTTGGGAAGCTAAGAAACAACTCCCTCTGCACAGTACTCTTACAGCCTACCGGGAACATCTCTTACAAAGGCCTGTGAAACGCAGTTTCTTTGCAGGCCTGATATGGCTGAAGTACAACTTCTGCTCTAGGTGTGCTACAGTGCCCTAGAGCTGAAAGACACAACGTGCCGGCCTCTTAAAAAATGGCGAGTTGGGCCCCACAGCATCTTGCTTCCAGCTCTTTGGGAAGCTAAGAAACTACTCGCTCTGCACAGTGCTCTTACAGCCTACCGGGAACATCTCTTACAAAGGCCTGTGAAATGCAGTTTCTTTGCAGACCTGATCTGGCTGAAGTACAACTTCTGCTCTTTGTGTGCTACATTGCCCTAGAGCTGAAAGGCACAACGTGCAGGCTTCTTTCCAAAGGGCGAGTTGGGCCCCACAGCTTCTTGCTTCCAGCTCTTTGGGAAGCTAAGAAACAACTCGCTCTGCACAGTGCTCTTACAGCCTACCGGGAACATCTCTTCCAAAGGCCTGTGAAACGCAGTTTCTTTGCAGGCCTGATGTGGCTGAAGTAGAACTTCTGATCTGAGGGTGCTACATTGCCCTAGAGCTGAAAGGCACAACGTGCAGTCTTCTGTCCAAAGGGCGAGTTGGGCGCAAAGCATCTTGCTTCCAGCTCTTTGGGAAGCTAAGAAACAACTCGCTCTGCACAGTGCTCTTACAGCCTACCGGGAACATCTCTTCCAAAGGCCTGTGAAACGCAGTTTCTTTGCAGGCTTGATCTGGCTGAAGTAGAACTTCTGCTCTGGGTGTGCTACATTGCCCTAGAGCTGAAAGGCACAACGTGCAGGCTTCTGTCCAAAGGGCGAGTTGGGCCCAAAGCATCTTGCTTCCAGCTCTTTGGGAAGCTAAGAAACAACTCGCTCTGCACAGTGCTCTTACTGCCTACCGGGAACATCTCTTGCAAAGGCCTGTGAAATGCAGTTTCTTTGCAGGCCTGATCTGGCTGAAGTAGAACTTCTGCTCTGGTTGTGCTACATTGCCCTGGAGCTGAAAGGCACAACGTGCAGTGTTCTTTCCCAAGGGCGAGTTGGGCCCCACAGCATCATGCTTCCGGCTCTTTGGGAAGCTAAGAAACAACTCGCTCTGCACAGTGCTCTTACAGCCTACCGTAACATCTCTTACAATGGCCTGTGAAACGCAGTTTCTTTGCAGGGCTGATCTGGCTGAAGTAGAACTTCTGCTCTGGATGTGCTACATTGCCCTAGAGCTGAACGGCACAATGTGCAGGCTTCTTTCCCAAGGGCGTGTTGGGCCCCAGAGCATCTTGCTTGCAGCTCTTTGGGAAGCTAAGAAACAACTCGCTCTGCACAGTGCTCTTACACCCTACCGGGAACATCTCTTCCAAAGGCCTGTGAAACGCAGTTTCTTTGCGGTCCTGAACTGGCTGAAGTAGTACTTCTGCTCTGGGTGTGCTACATTGCCCTAGAGCTGGAAGGCACATCGTGCTGGCTTCTTTCCAAAGGGAGAGTTGGGCCCCACAGCATCTTGCTTCCAGCTCTTTGGGAAGCTAAGAAACTACTCGCTCTGCACAGTGCTCTTACAGCCTACCGGGAAAATCTCTTCCAAAGGCCTGTGAAACGCAGTTTCTTTGCAGGCCTGATCTGGCTGAAGTACAACTTCTGCTCAGGGTGTGCTACATTCCCCTACAGCTGAAAGGCACAACGTGCAGGCTTCTTTCCCAAGGGCGAGTTGGGCCCCACAGCATCTTGATTCCAGCTCTTTGGGAAGCTAAGAAACAACTAGCTCTGCACAGTGCTTTTACAGCCTACCGGGAACATCTCTTCCAAAGGCCTGTGAAACGCAGTTTCTTTTCAGTCCTGAAATGGCTGAAGTAGTACTTCTGCTCTGGGTGTGCTACATTGCCCTAGAGCTGGAAGGCACATCGTGCTGGCTTCTTTCCAAAGGGCGAGTTGGGCCCCACAGCATCTTGCTTCCAGCTCTTTGGGAAGCTAAGAAACAACTCGCTCTGCACAGTGCTCTTACAGCCTACCGGGAGCATCTCTTCCAAAGGCTTGTGAAACGCATTTCTTTGCAGGCCAGATGTGGCAGAAATAGAACTTTTGCTCTGGGTGTGCTACTTTTCCCTAGAGCGGAAAGGCACAACGTGCAGGCTTCTGTCCAAAGGGTGAGTTGGGCGCAAAGCATCTTGCTTCCAGCTCTTTAGGAAGCTAAGAAACAACTCGCTCTGCACAGTGCTCTTACAGCCTACCGGGAACATCTCTTCCAAAGGCCTGTGAAACGCAGTTTCTTTGCAGGCTTGATCTGGCTGAAGTAGAACTTCTGCTCTGGGTGTGCTACATTGCCCTAGAGCGGAAAGGCACAACGTGCAGGCTTCTGTCCAAAGGGCGAGTTGGGCCCAAAGCATCTTGCTTCCAGCTCTTTGGGAAGCTAAGAAACAACTCGCTCTGCACAGTGCTCTTACTGCCTACCGGGAACATCTCTTCCAAAGGCCTGTGAAACGCAGTTTCTTTGCAGGCCTGATCTGGCTGAAGTAGAACTTCTGCTCTGGTTGTGCTACATTGCCATGGAGCTGAAAGGCACAACGTGCAGGCTTCTTTCCCAAGGGCGAGTTGGGCCCCACAGCATCATGCTTCCGGCTCTTTGGGAAGCTAAGAAACAACTCGCTCTGCACAGTGCTCTTACAGCCTACCGTAACATCTCTTACAATTGCCTGTGAAACGCAGTTTCTTTGCCGGCCTGATATGGCTGAAGTACAACTTGTGCTCTAGGTGTGCTACAGTGCCCTAGAGCTGAAAGGCACAACGTGCAGGCCTCTTAAAAAATGGCAAGTTGGGCCCCACAGCATCTTGCTTGCAGCTCTTTGGGAACCTAAGAAACAACTCGCTCTGCACAGTGCTCTTACAGCCTACCGGGAACATCTCTTACAAAGGCCTGTGAAATGCAGTTTCTTTGCAGACCTGATCTGGCTGAAGTACAACTTCTGCTCTTTGTGTGCTACATTGCCCTAGAGCTGAAAGGCACAACGTGCAGGCTTCTTTCCAAAGGGCGAGTTGGGCCCCACAGCTTCTTGCTTCCAGCTCTTTGGGAAGCTAAGAAACAACTCGCTCTGCACAGTGCTCTTACAGCCTACCGGGAACATCTCTTCCAAAGGACTGTGAAACGCAGTTTCTTTGCAGGCCTGATGTGGCTGAAGTAGAACTTCTGATCTGAGGGTGCTACATTGCCCTAGAGCTGAAAGGCACAACGTGCAGGCTTCTGTCCAAAGGGCGAGTTGGGCGCAAAGCATCTTGCTTCCAGCTCTTTGGGAAGCTAAGAAACAACTCGCTCTGCACAGTGCTCTTACAGCCTACCGGGAACATCTCTTCCAAAGGCCTGTGAAACGCAGTTTCTTTGCAGGCTTGATCTGGCTGAAGTAGAACTTCTGCTCTGGGTGTGCTACATTGCCCTAGAGCTGAAAGGCACAACGTGCAGGCTTCTGTCCAAAGGGCGAGTTGGGCCCAAAGCATCTTGCTTCCAGCTCTTTGGGAAGCTAAGAAACAACTCGCTCTGCACAGTGCTCTTACTGCCTACCGGGAACATCTCTTGCAAAGGCCTGTGAAATGCAGTTTCTTTGCAGGCCTGATCTGGCTGAAGTAGAACTTCTGCTCTGGTTGTGCTACATTGCCCTGGAGCTGAAAGGCACAACGTGCAGGGTTCTTTCCCAAGGGCGAGTTGGGCCCCACAGCATCATGCTTCCGGCTCTTTGGGAAGCTAAGAAACAACTCGCTCTGCACAGTGCTCTTACAGCCTACCGTAACATCTCTTACAATGGCCTGTGAAACGCAGTTTCTTTGCAGGGCTGATCTGGCTGAAGTAGAACTTCTGCTCTGGATGTGCTACATTGCCCTAGAGCTGAACGGCACAATGTGCAGGCTTCTTTCCCAAGGGCGTGTTGGGCCCCAGAGCATCTTGCTTGCAGCTCTTTGGGAAGCTAAGAAACAACTCGCTCTGCACAGTGCTCTTACACCCTACCGGGAACATCTCTTCCAAAGGCCTGTGAAATGCAGTTTCTTTGCGGTCCTGAACTGGCTGAAGTAGTACTTCTGCTCTGGGTGTGCTACATTGCCCTAGAGCTGGAAGGCACATCGTGCTGGCTTCTTTCCAAAGGGCGAGTTGGGCCCCACAGCATCTTGCTTCCAGCTCTTTGGGAAGCTAAGAAACTACTCGCTCTGCACAGTGCTCTTACAGCCTACCGGGAACATCTCTTCCAAAGGCCTGTGAAACGCAGTTTCTTTGCAGGCCTGATCTGGCTGAAGTAGAACTTCTGCTCTGGGTGTGCTACATTGCCCTAGAGCTGAAAGGCACAACGTGCAGGCTTCTTTCCAAAGGGCGAGTTGGGCCCCACAGCATCTTGCTTCCAGCTCTTTGGGAAGCTAAGAAACAACTCGCTCTGCAAAGTGCTCTTACAGCCTACCGGGAAAATCTCTTCCAAAGGCCTGTGAAACGCAGTTTCTTTGCAGGCCTGATCTGGCTGAAGTACAACTTCTGCTCTGGGTGTGCTACATTCCCCTACAGCTGAAAGGCACAACGTGCAGGCTTCTTTCCCAAGGGCGACTTGGGCCCCACAGCATCTTGCTTCCAGCTCTTTGGGAAGCTAAGAAACTACTCCCTCTGCACAGTGCTCTTACAGCCTACCGGGAACATCTCTTACAAAGGCCTGTGAAATGCAGTTTCTTTGCAGACCTGATCTGGCTGAAGTACAACTTCTGCTCTTTGTGTGCTACATTGCCCTAGAGCTGAAAGGCACAACGTGCAGGCTTCTTTCCAAAGGGCGAGTTGGGCCCCACAGCTTCTTGCTTCCAGCTCTTTGGGAAGCTAAGAAACAACTCGCTCTGCACAGTGCTCTTACAGCCTACCGGGAACATCTCTTCCAAAGGCCTGTGAAACGCAGTTTCTTTGCAGGCCTGATGTGGCTGAAGTAGAACTTCTGATCTGAGGGTGCTACATTGCCCTAGAGCTGAAAGGCACAACGTGCAGTCTTCTGTCCAAAGGGCGAGTTGGGCGCAAAGCATCTTGCTTCCAGCTCTTTGGGAAGCTAAGAAACAACTCGCTCTGCACAGTGCTCTTACAGCCTACCGGGAACATCTCTTCCAAAGGCCTGTGAAACGCAGTTTCTTTGCAGGCTTGATCTGGCTGAAGTAGAACTTCTGCTCTGGGTGTGCTACATTGCCCTAGAGCTGAAAGGCACAACGTGCAGGCTTCTGTCCAAAGGGCGAGTTGGGCCCAAAGCATCTTGCTTCCAGCTCTTTGGGAAGCTAAGAAACAACTCGCTCTGCACAGTGCTCTTACTGCCTACCGGGAACATCTCTTGCAAAGGCCTGTGAAACGCAGTTTCTTTGCAGGCCTGATCTGGCTGAAGTAGAACTTCTGCTCTGGTTGTGCTACATTGCCCTGGAGCTGAAAGGCACAACGTGCAGGGTTCTTTCCCAAGGGCGAGTTGGGCCCCACAGCATCATGCTTCCGGCTCTTTGGGAAGCTAAGAAACAACTCGCTCTGCACAGTGCTCTTACAGCCTACCGTAACATCTCTTACAATGGCCTGTGAAACGCAGTTTCTTTGCAGGGCTGATCTGGCTGAAGTAGAACTTCTGCTCTGGATGTGCTACATTGCCCTAGAGCTGAACGGCACAATGTGCAGGCTTCTTTCCCAAGGGCGTGTTGGGCCCCAGAGCATCTTGCTTGCAGCTCTTTGGGAAGCTAAGAAACAACTCGCTCTGCACAGTGCTCTTACACCCTACCGGGAACATCTCTTCCAAAGGCCTGTGAAACGCAGTTTCTTTGCAGGCCTGATATGGCTGAAGTACAACTTGTGCTCTAGGTGTGCTACAGTGCCCTAGAGCTGAAAGGCACAATGTGCAGGCCTCTTAAAAAATGGCAAGTTGGGCCCCACAGCATCTTGCTTGCAGCTCTTTGGGAACCTAAAAAACAACTCGCTCTGCCCAGTGCTCTTACTGCCTACCGGGAACATCTCTTACAAAGGCCTGTGAAATGCAGTTTCTTTGCAGGCCTGATCTGGCTGAAGTAGAATTTCTGCTCTGGGTGTGCTACAGTGCCCTAGAGCTGAAAGGCACAACATGCAGGCTTCTTTCCAAAGGGCGAGTTGGGCCCCACAGCATCTTGCTTCCAGCTGTTTGGGAAGCTAAGAAACAACTCGTTCTGCACAGTGCTCTTACAGCCTACCGGGAGCATCTCTTCCAATGGCCTGTGAAACGCAGTTTCTTTGCAGGCCTGATCTGGCTGAAGTAGAACTTCTGCTCTGGGTGTGCTACATTGCCCTAGAGCTGAAAGGCACAACGTGCAGGCTTCTGTCCAAAGGGAGAGTTGGGCAGCACAGCATCTTGCTTCCAGCTCTTTGGGAAGCTAAGAAACAAGTCGCTCTGCACAGTGCTCTTACAGCCTACCGGGAACATCTCTTCCAGAGGAATGTGAAACGCAGATTCTTTCCAGGCCTGATCTGGCTGAAGTAGAACTTCTGCTCTGGGTGTGCTACATTGCCCCAGACCTGAAAGGCACAACATGCAGGCTTCTGTCCAAAGGGAGAGTTGGGCAGCACAGCATCTTTCTTCCAGCTCTTTGGGAAGCTAAGAAACAAGTCGCTCTGCACAGTGCTCTTACAGCCTACCGGGAACATCTCTTCCAAAGGAATGTGAAACGCAGTTCCTTTGCAGGCCTGATCTGGCTGAAGTACAACTTCTGCTCTGGGTGTGCTACATTGCCCTAGAGCTGAAAGGCACAACGTGCAGGCGTCTTTCCAAAGGGCGAGTTTTGCCCCACAGCATCTTGCTTCCAGCTCTTTGGGAAGCAAAGAAACAATTCGCTCTGCACAGTGCTCTTACAGCCTACCAGGAACATCTCTTCCAAAGGCCTGTAAAATGCAGTTTCTTTGCAGGCCTGATATGGCTGAAGTACAACTTCTGCTCTAGGTGTGCTACAGTGCCCTAGAGCTGAAAGGCACAACGTGCAGGCCTCTTAAAAAATGGCGAGTTGTGCCCCACAGCATCTTGCTTCCAGCTCTTTGGGAAGCTAAGTAACAACTCGCTCTGCACAGTGCTCTAACAGCCTACCGGGAACATCTCTTACAAAGGCCTGTGAAATGCAGTTTGTTTGCAGACCTGATCTGGCTGAAGAACAACTTCTGCTCGTTGTCTGCTACATTGCCCTAGAGCTGAAAGGCACATCGTGCAGGCTTCTTTCCAAAGGGCGAGTTGGGCCCCACAGCTTCTTGCTTCCAGCTCTTTGGGAAGCTAAGAAACAACTCGCTCTGCACAGTGCTCTTACAGCCTACCGGGAACATCTCTTCCAAAGGCCTGTGAAACGCAGTTTCTTTGCAGGCCTGATCTGGCTGAAGTAGAACTTCTGCTCTGAGTGTGCTACATTGCCCTAGAGCTGAAAGGCACAACGTGCTGTCTCCTTTCAAAAGGGCGAGCTGGGCCCCAAAGCATCTTGCTTCCAGCTCTTTGGGAAACTAAGATACAACTCGCTCTGCACACTGCTCTTACAGCCTACCGGGAACATCTCTTACAAAAGCCTGTGAAATGCAGTTTCTTTGCAGGCCTGATCTGGCTGAAGTACAACTTCTGCTCTGGGTGTGCTACATTGCCCTAGAACTGAAAGGCCCAACGTGCAGGCTTCTTTCCAGAGGGCGAGTTGGGCCCCACAGCACCTTGCTTCCAGCTCTTTGGGAAGCTAAGAAACAACTCCCTCTGCACAGTACTCTTACAGCCTACCGGGAACATCTCTTCCAAAGGCCTGTGAAACGCAGTTTCTTTGCAGGCCTGATATGGCTGAAGTACAACTTCTGCTCTAGGTGTGCTACAGTGCCCTAGAGCTGAAAGACACAACGTGCCGGCCTCTTAAAAAATGGCAAGTTGGTCCCCACAGCATCTTGCTTCCAGCTCTGTGGGAACCTAAGAAACTACTCGCTCTGCACAGTGCTCTTACTGCCTACCGGGAACATCTCTTACAAAGGCCTGTGAAATGCAGTTTCTTTGCAGGCCTGATCTGGCTGAAGTAGAATTTCTGCTCTGGGTGTGCTACAGTGCCCTAGAGCTGAAAGGCACAACATGCAGGCTTCTTTCCAAAGGGCGAGTTGGGCCCCACAGCATCTTGCTTCCAGCTGTTTGGGAAGCTAATAAACAACTCGTTCTGCACAGTGCTCTTACAGCCTACCGGGAGCATCTCTTCCAATGGCCTGTGAAACGCAGTTTCTTTGCAGGCCTGATCTGGCTGAAGTAGAACTTCTGCTCTGGGTGTGCTACATTGCCCTAGAGCTGAAAGGCACAACGTGCAGGCTTCTGTCCAAAGGGAGAGTTGGGCAGCACAGCATCTTGCTTCCAGCTCTTTGGGAAGCTAAGAAACAAGTCGCTCTGCACAGTGCTGTTACAGCCTACAGGGAACATCTCTTCCAGAGGAATGTGAAACGCAGATTCTTTCCAGGCCTGATCTGGCTGAAGTAGAACTTCTGCTCTGGGTGTGCTACATTGCCCCAGAGCTGAAAGGCACAACATGCAGGCTTCTGTCCAAAGGGAGAGTTGGGCAGCACAGCATCTTTCTTCCAGCTCTTTGGGAAGCTAAGAAACAAGTCGCTCTGCACAGTGCTCTTACAGCCTACCGGGAACATCTCTTCCAAAGGAATGTGAAACGCAGTTCCTTTGCAGGCCTGATCTGGCTGAAGTACAACTTCTGCTCTGGGTGTGCTACATTGCCCTAGAGCTGAAAGGCACAACGTGCAGGCGTCTTTCCAAAGGGCGACTTGGGCCCCACAGCATCTTGCTTCCAGCTCTTTGGGAAGCTAAGAAACAACTCGCTCTGCACAGTGCTCTTACAGCCTATCGTAAACATCTCTTCCAAAGGCCTGTGAAACGCAGTTTCTTTGCAGGCCTGATCTGGCTGAAGCAGAACTTCTGCTCTGTTTGTGCTACATTGCCCTAGAGCTGAAAGACACAACGTGCAGGCTTCTTTCCCAAGGGCGAGTTGGGCCCCACAGCATCTTGATTCCAGCTCTTTGGGAAGCTAAGAAACAACTAGCTCTGCACAGTGCTTTTACAGCCTACCGGGAACATCTCTTCCAAAGGCCTGTGAAACGCAGTTTCTTTTCAGTCCTGAAATGGCTGAAGTAGTACTTCTGCTCTGGGTGTGCTACATTGCCCTAGAGCTGGAAGGCACATCGTGCTGGCTTCTTTCCAAAGGGCGAGTTGGGCCCCACAGCATCTTGCTTCCAGCTCTTTGGGAAGCTAAGAAACAACTCGCTCTGCACAGTGCTCTTACAGCCTACCGGGAGCATCTCTTCCAAAGGCTTGTGAAACGCATTTCTTTGCAGGCCTGATGTGGCTGAAATAGAACTTTTGCTCTGGGTGTGCTACTTTTCCCTAGAGCGGAAAGGCACAACGTGCAGGCTTTTGTCCAAAGGGCGAGTTGGGCGCAAAGCATCTTGCTTCCAGCTCTTTAGGAAGCTAAGAAACAACTCGCTCTGCACAGTGCTCTTACAGCCTACCGGGAACATCTCTTCCAAAGGCCTGTGAAACGCAGTTTCTTTGCAGGCTTGATCTGGCTGAAGTAGAACTTCTGCTCTGGGTGTGCTACATTGCCCTAGAGCGGAAAGGCACAACGTGCAGGCTTCTGTCCAAAGGGCGAGTTGGGCCCAAAGCATCTTGCTTCCAGCTCTTTGGGAAGCTAAGAAACAACTCGCTCTGCACAGTGCTCTTACTGCCTACCGGGAACATCTCTTCCAAAGGCCTGTGAAACGCAGTTTCTTTGCAGGCCTGATCTGGCTGAAGTAGAACTTCTGCTCTGGTTGTGCTACATTGCCCTGGAGCTGAAAGGCACAACGTGCAGGCTTCTTTCCCAAGGGCGAGTTGGGCCCAACAGCATCATGCTTCCGGCTCTTTGGGAAGCTAAGAAACAACTCGCTCTGCACAGTGCTCTTACAGCCTACCGTAACATCTCTTACAATGGCCTGTGAAACGCAGTTTCTTTGCCGGCCTGATATGGCTGAAGTACAACTTGTGCTCTAGGTGTGCTACAGTGCCCTAGAGCTGAAAGGCACAACGTGCAGGCCTCTTAAAAAATGGCAAGTTGGGCCCCACAGCATCTTGCTTGCAGCTCTTTGGGAACCTAAGAAACAACTCGCTCTGCACAGTGCTCTTACTGCCTACCGGGAACATCTCTTACAAAGGCCTGTGAAATGCAGTTTCTTTGCAGGCCTGATCTGGCTGAAGTAGAATTTCTGCTCTGGGTGTGCTACAGTGCCCTAGAGCTGAAAGGCACAACATGCAGGCTTCTTTCCAAAGGGCGAGTTGGGCCCCACAGCATCTTGCTTCCAGCTGTTTGGGAAGCTAATAAACAACTCGTTCTGCACAGTGCTCTTACAGCCTACCGGGAGCATCTCTTCCAATGGCCTGTGAAACGCAGTTTCTTTGCAGGCCTGATCTGGCTGAAGTAGATCTTCTGCTCTGGGTGTGCTACATTGCCCTAGAGCTGAAAGGCACAACGTGCAGGCTTCTTTCCAAAGGGCGAGTTGGGCCCCACAGCATCTTGCTTCCAGCTCTTTGGGAAGCTAAGAAACAAGTCGCTCTGCACAGTGCTGTTACAGCCTACAGGGAACATCTCTTCCAGAGGAATGTGAAACGCAGATTCTTTCCAGGCCTGATCTGGCTGAAGTACAACTTCTGCTCTGGGTGTGCTACATTGCCCTAGAGCTGAAAGGCACAACGTGCAGGCGTCTTTCCAAAGGGCGAGTTTTGCCCCACAGCATCTTGCTTCCAGCTCTTTGGGAAGCAAAGAAACAATTTGCTCTGCACAGTGCTCTTACAGCCTACCGGGAACATCTCTTCCAAAGGCCTGTAAAATGCAGTTTCTTTGCAGGCCTGATATGGCTGAAGTACAACTTCTGCTCTAGGTGTGCTACAGTGCCCTAGAGCTGAAAGGCACAACGTGCAGGCCTCTTAAAAAATGGCGAGTTGTGCCCCACAGCATCTTGCTTCCAGCTCTTTGGGAAGCTAAGAAACAACTCGCTCTGCACAG
Source organism: Equus caballus (assembly GCF_041296265.1). Lineage (NCBI taxonomy): Eukaryota > Metazoa > Chordata > Mammalia > Perissodactyla > Equidae > Equus > Equus caballus. The sequence goes on from NC_091687.1 coordinate 28,463,330, forward strand.
TGCTCTAACAGCCTACCGGGAACATCTCTTACAAAGGCTTGTGAAATGCAGTTTCTTTGCAGACCTGATCTGGCTGAAGAACAACTTCTGCTCTTTGTGTGCTACATTGCCCTAGAGCTGAAAGGCACATCGTGCAGGCTTCTTTCCAAAGGGCGAGTTGGGCCCCACAGCTTCTTGCTTCCAGCTCTTTGGGAAGCTAAGAAACAACTCGCTCTGCACAGTGCTCTTACAGCCTACCGGGAACATCTCTTCCAAAGGCCTGTGAAATGCAGTTTCTTTGCAGGCCTGATCTGGCTGAAGTAGAACTTCTGCTCTGAGTGTGCTACATTGCCCTAGAGCTGAAAGGCACAACGTGCTGTCTCCTTTCAAAAGAGCGAGCTGGGCCCCGAAGCATCTTGCTTCCAGCTCTTTGGGAAGCTAAGAAACAACTCGCTCTGCACACTGCTCTTACAGCCTACCGGGAACATCTCTTACAAAAGCCTGTGAAATGCAGTTTCTTTGCAGGCCTGATCTGGCTGAAGTACAACTTCTGCTCTTTGTGTGCTACATTGCCCTAGAGCTGAAAGGCCCAACGTGCAGGCTTCTTTCCAGAGGGCGAGTTGGGCCCCACAGCACCTTGCTTCCAGCTCTTTGGGAAGCTAAGAAACAACTCGCTCTGCACAGTGCTCTTACAGCCTACCGGGAACATCTCTTCCAGAGGAATGTGAAACGCAGATTCTTTCCAGGCCTGATCTGGCTGAAGTAGAACTTCTGCTCTGGGTGTGCTACATTGCCCCAGACCTGAAAGGCACAACATGCAGGCTTCTGTCCAAAGGGAGAGTTGGGCAGCACAGCATCTTTCTTCCAGCTCTTTGGGAAGCTAAGAAACTACTCCCTCTGCACAGTGCTCTTACAGCCTACCGGGAACATCTCTTCCAAAGGAATGTGAAACGCAGTTCCTTTGCAGGCCTGATCTGGCTGAAGTACAACTTCTGCTCTGGGTGTGCTACATTGCCCTAGAGCTGAAAGGCACAACGTGCAGGCGTCTTTCCAAAGGGCGAGTTTTGCCCCACAGCATCTTGCTTCCAGCTCTTTGGGAAGCAAAGAAACAATTCGCTCTGCACAGTGCTCTTACAGCCTACCGGGAACATCTCTTCCAAAGGCCTGTAAAATGCAGTTTCTTTGCAGGCCTGATATGGCTGAAGTACAACTTCTGCTCTAGGTGTGCTACAGTGCCCTAGAGCTGAAAGGCACAACGTGCAGGCCTCTTAAAAAATGGCGAGTTGTGCCCCACAGCATCTTGCTTCCAGCTCTTTGGGAAGCTAAGAAACAACTCGCTCTGCACAGTGCTCTAACAGCCTACCGGGAACATCTCTTACAAAGGCCTGTGAAATGCAGTTTGTTTGCAGACCTGATCTGGCTGAAGAACAACTTCTGCTCGTTGTGTGCTACATTGCCCTAGAGCTGAAAGGCACATCGTGCAGGCTTCTTTCCAAAGGGCGAGTTGGGCCCCACAGCTTCTTGCTTCCAGCTCTTTGGGAAGCTAAGAAACAACTCGCTCTGCACAGTGCTCTTACAGCCTACCGGGAACATCTCTTCCAAAGGCCTGTGAAACGCAGTTTCTTTGCAGGCCTGATCTGGCTGAAGTAGAACTTCTGCTCTGAGTGTGCTACATTGCCCTAGAGCTGAAAGGCACAACGTGCTGTCTCCTTTCAAAAGGGCGAGCTGGGCGCCAAAGCATCTTGCTTCCAGCTCTTTGGGAAACTAAGATACAACTCGCTCTGCACACTGCTCTTACAGCCTACCGGGAACATCTCTTACAAAAGCCTGTGAAATGCAGTTTCTTTGCAGGCCTGATCTGGCTGAAGTACAACTTCTGCTCTGGGTGTGCTACATTGCCCTAGAGCTGAAAGGCCCAACGTGCAGGCTTCTTTCCAGAGGGCGAGTTGGGCCCCACAGCACCTTGCTTCCAGCTCTTTGGGAAGCTAAGAAACAACTCCCTCTGCACAGTACTCTTACAGCCTACCGGGAACATCTCTTCCAAAGGCCTGTGAAACGCAGTTTCTTTGCAGGCCTGATATGGCTGAAGTACAACTTCTGCTCTAGGTGTGCTACAGTGCCCTAGAGCTGAAAGACACAACGTGCCGGCCTCTTAAAAAATGGCGAGTTGGGCCCCACAGCATCTTGCTTCCAGCTCTGTGGGAAGCTAAGAAACTACTCGCTCTGCACAGTGCTCTTACAGCCTACCGGGAACATCTCTTACAAAGGCCTGTGAAATGCAGTTTCTTTGCAGACCTGATCTGGCTGAAGTACAACTTCTGCTCTTTGTGTGCTACATTGCCCTAGAGCTGAAGGGCACAACGTGCAGGCTTCTTTCCAAAGGGCGAGTTGGGCCCCACAGCTTCTTGCTTCCAGCTCTTTGGGAAGCTAAGAAACAACTCGCTCTGCACAGTGCTCTTACAGCCTACCGGGAACATCTCTTCCAAAGGCCTGTGAAACGCAGTTTCTTTGCAGGCCTGATGTGGCTGAAGTAGAACTTCTGATCTGAGGGTGCTACATTGCCCTAGAGCTGAAAGGCACAACGTGCAGTCTTCTGTCCAAAGGGCGAGTTGGGCGCAAAGCATCTTGCTTCCAGCTCTTTGGGAAGCTAAGAAACAACTCGCTCTGCACAGTGCTCTTACAGCCTACCGGGAACATCTCTTCCAAAGGCCTGTGAAACGCAGTTTCTTTGCAGGCTTGATCTGGCTGAAGTAGAACTTCTGCTCTGGGTGTGCTACATTGCCCTAGAGCTGAAAGGCACAACGTGCAGGCTTCTGTCCAAAGGGCGAGTTGGGCCCAAAGCATCTTGCTTCCAGCTCTTTGGGAAGCTAAGAAACAACTCGCTCTGCACAGTGCTCTTACTGCCTACCGGGAACATCTCTTGCAAAGGCCTGTGAAACGCAGTTTCTTTGCAGGCCTGATCTGGCTGAAGTAGAACTTCTGCTCTGGTTGTGCTACATTGCCCTGGAGCTGAAAGGCACAACGTGCAGGGTTCTTTCCCAAGGGCGAGTTGGGCCCCACAGCATCATGCTTCCGGCTCTTTGGGAAGCTAAGAAACAACTCGCTCTGCACAGTGCTCTTACAGCCTACCGTAACATCTCTTACAATGGCCTGTGAAACGCAGTTTCTTTGCAGGGCTGATCTGGCTGAAGTAGAACTTCTGCTCTGGATGTGCTACATTGCCCTAGAGCTGAACGGCACAATGTGCAGGCTTCTTTCCCAAGGGCGTGTTGGGCCCCAGAGCATCTTGCTTGCAGCTCTTTGGGAAGCTAAGAAACAACTCGCTCTGCACAGTGCTCTTACACCCTACCGGGAACATCTCTTCCAAAGGCCTGTGAAACGCAGTTTCTTTGCAGGCCTGATATGGCTGAAGTACAACTTGTGCTCTAGGTGTGCTACAGTGCCCTAGAGCTGAAAGGCACAACGTGCAGGCCTCTTAAAAAATGGCAAGTTGGGCCCCACAGCATCTTGCTTGCAGCTCTTTGGGAACCTAAAAAACAACTCGCTCTGCCCAGTGCTCTTACTGCCTACCGGGAACATCTCTTACAAAGGCCTGTGAAATGCAGTTTCTTTGCAGGCCTGATCTGGCTGAAGTAGAATTTCTGCTCTGGGTGTGCTACAGTGCCCTAGAGCTGAAAGGCACAACATGCAGGCTTCTTTCCAAAGGGCGAGTTGGGCCCCACAGCATCTTGCTTCCAGCTGTTTGGGAAGCTAAGAAACAACTCTTTCTGCACAGTGCTCTTACAGCCTACCGGGAGCATCTCTTCCAATGGCCTGTGAAACGCAGTTTCTTTGCAGGCCTGATCTGGCTGAAGTAGAACTTCTGCTCTGGGTGTGCTACATTGCCCTAGAGCTGAAAGGCACAACGTGCAGGCTTCTGTCCAAAGGGAGAGTTGGGCAGCACAGCATCTTGCTTCCAGCTCTTTGGGAAGCTAAGAAACAAGTCGCTCTGCACAGTGCTCTTACAGCCTACCGGGAACATCTCTTCCAGAGGAATGTGAAACGCAGATTCTTTCCAGGCCTGATCTGGCTGAAGTAGAACTTCTGCTCTGGGTGTGCTACATTGCCCCAGACCTGAAAGGCACAACATGCAGGCTTCTGTCCAAAGGGAGAGTTGGGCAGCACAGCATCTTTCTTCCAGCTCTTTGGGAAGCTAAGAAACAAGTCGCTCTGCACAGTGCTCTTACAGCCTACCGGGAACATCTCTTCCAAAGGAATGTGAAACGCAGTTCCTTTGCAGGCCTGATCTGGCTGAAGTACAACTTCTGCTCTGGGTGTGCTACATTGCCCTAGAGCTGAAAGGCACAACGTGCAGGCGTCTTTCCAAAGGGCGAGTTTTGCCCCACAGCATCTTGCTTCCAGCTCTTTGGGAAGCAAAGAAACAATTCGCTCTGCACAGTGCTCTTACAGCCTACCGGGAACATCTCTTCCAAAGGCCTGTAAAATGCAGTTTCTTTGCAGGCCTGATATGGCTGAAGTACAACTTCTGCTCTAGGTGTGCTACAGTGCCCTAGAGCTGAAAGGCACAACGTGCAGGCCTCTTAAAAAATGGCGAGTTGTGCCCCACAGCATCTTGCTTCCAGCTCTTTGGGAAGCTAAGAAACAACTCGCTCTGCACAGTGCTCTAACAGCCTACCGGGAACATCTCTTACAAAGGCCTGTGAAATGCAGTTTGTTTGCAGACCTGATCTGGCTGAAGAACAACTTCTGCTCGTTGTGTGCTACATTGCCCTAGAGCTGAAAGGCACATCGTGCAGGCTTCTTTCCAAAGGGCGAGTTGGGCCCCACAGCTTCTTGCTTCCAGCTCTTTGGGAAGCTAAGAAACAACTCGCTCTGCACAGTGCTCTTACAGCCTACCGGGAACATCTCTTCCAAAGGCCTGTGAAACGCAGTTTCTTTGCAGGCCTGATCTGGCTGAAGTAGAACTTCTGCTCTGAGTGTGCTACATTGCCCTAGAGCTGAAAGGCACAACGTGCTGTCTCCTTTCAAAAGGGCGAGCTGGGCCCCAAAGCATCTTGCTTCCAGCTCTTTGGGAAACTAAGATACAACTCGCTCTGCACACTGCTCTTACAGCCTACCGGGAACATCTCTTACAAAAGCCTGTGAAATGCAGTTTCTTTGCAGGCCTGATCTGGCTGAAGTACAACTTCTGCTCTGGGTGTGCTACATTGCCCTAGAGCTGAAAGGCCCAACGTGCAGGCTTCTTTCCAGAGGGCGAGTTGGGCCCCACAGCACCTTGCTTCCAGCTCTTTGGGAAGCTAAGAAACAACTCCCTCTGCACAGTACTCTTACAGCCTACCGGGAACATCTCTTCCAAAGGCCTGTGAAACGCAGTTTCTTTGCAGGCCTGATATGGCTGAAGTACAACTTCTGCTCTAGGTGTGCTACAGTGCCCTAGAGCTGAAAGACACAACGTGCCGGCCTCTTAAAAAATGGCAAGTTGGTCCCCACAGCATCTTGCTTCCAGCTCTGTGGGAACCTAAGAAACTACTCGCTCTGCACAGTGCTCTTACTGCCTACCGGGAACATCTCTTACAAAGGCCTGTGAAATGCAGTTTCTTTGCAGGCCTGATCTGGCTGAAGTAGAATTTCTGCTCTGGGTGTGCTACAGTGCCCTAGAGCTGAAAGGCACAACATGCAGGCTTCTTTCCAAAGGGCGAGTTGGGCCCCACAGCATCTTGCTTCCAGCTGTTTGGGAAGCTAATAAACAACTCGTTCTGCACAGTGCTCTTACAGCCTACCGGGAGCATCTCTTCCAATGGCCTGTGAAACGCAGTTTCTTTGCAGGCCTGATCTGGCTGAAGTAGAACTTCTGCTCTGGGTGTGCTACATTGCCCTAGAGCTGAAAGGCACAACGTGCAGGCTTCTGTCCAAAGGGAGAGTTGGGCAGCACAGCATCTTGCTTCCAGCTCTTTGGGAAGCTAAGAAACAAGTCGCTCTGCACAGTGCTGTTACAGCCTACAGGGAACATCTCTTCCAGAGGAATGTGAAACGCAGATTCTTTCCAGGCCTGATCTGGCTGAAGTAGAACTTCTGCTCTGGGTGTGCTACATTGCCCCAGAGCTGAAAGGCACAACATGCAGGCTTCTGTCCAAAGGGAGAGTTGGGCAGCACAGCATCTTTCTTCCAGCTCTTTGGGAAGCTAAGAAACAAGTCGCTCTGCACAGTGCTCTTACAGCCTACCGGGAATATCTCTTCCAAAGGAATGTGAAACGCAGTTCCTTTGCAGGCCTGATCTGGCTGAAGTACAACTTCTGCTCTGGGTGTGCTACATTGCCCTAGAGCTGAAAGGCACAACGTGCAGGCGTCTTTCCAAAGGGCGACTTGGGCCCCACAGCATCTTGCTTCCAGCTCTTTGGGAAGCTAAGAAACAACTCGCTCTGCACAGTGCTCTTACAGCCTATCGTAAACATCTCTTCCAAAGGCCTGTGAAACGCAGTTTCTTTGCAGGCCTGATCTGGCTGAAGCAGAACTTCTGCTCTGTTTGTGCTACATTGCCCTAGAGCTGAAAGACACAACGTGCAGGCTTCTTTCCCAAGGGCGAGTTGGGCCCCACAGCATCTTGATTCCAGCTCTTTGGGAAGCTAAGAAACAACTAGCTCTGCACAGTGCTTTTACAGCCTACCGGGAACATCTCTTCCAAAGGCCTGTGAAACGCAGTTTCTTTTCAGTCCTGAAATGGCTGAAGTAGTACTTCTGCTCTGGGTGTGCTACATTGCCCTAGAGCTGGAAGGCACATCGTGCTGGCTTCTTTCCAAAGGGCGAGTTGGGCCCCACAGCATCTTGCTTCCAGCTCTTTGGGAAGCTAAGAAACAACTCGCTCTGCACAGTGCTCTTACAGCCTACTGGGAGCATCTCTTCCAAAGGCTTGTGAAACGCATTTCTTTGCAGGCCTGATGTGGCTGAAATAGAACTTTTGCTCTGGGTGTGCTACTTTTCCCTAGAGCGGAAAGGCACAACGTGCAGGCTTCTGTCCAAAGGGCGAGTTGGGCGCAAAGCATCTTGCTTCCAGCTCTTTAGGAAGCTAAGAAACAACTCGCTCTGCACAGTGCTCTTACAGCCTACCGGGAACATCTCTTCCAAAGGCCTGTGAAACGCAGTTTCTTTGCAGGCTTGATCTGGCTGAAGTAGAACTTCTGCTCTGGGTGTGCTACATTGCCCTAGAGCGGAAAGGCACAACGTGCAGGCTTCTGTCCAAAGGGCGAGTTGGGCCCAAAGCATCTTGCTTCCAGCTCTTTGGGAAGCTAAGAAACAACTCGCTCTGCACAGTGCTCTTACTGCCTACCGGGAACATCTCTTCCAAAGGCCTGTGAAACGCAGTTTCTTTGCAGGCCTGATCTGGCTGAAGTAGAACTTCTGCTCTGGTTGTGCTACATTGCCCTGGAGCTGAAAGGCACAACGTGCAGGCTTCTTTCCCAAGGGCGAGTTGGGCCCAACAGCATCATGCTTCCGGCTCTTTGGGAAGCTAAGAAACAACTCGCTCTGCACAGTGCTCTTACAGCCTACCGTAACATCTCTTACAATGGCCTGTGAAACGCAGTTTCTTTGCCGGCCTGATATGGCTGAAGTACAACTTGTGCTCTAGGTGTGCTACAGTGCCCTAGAGCTGAAAGGCACAACGTGCAGGCCTCTTAAAAAATGGCAAGTTGGGCCCCACAGCATCTTGCTTGCAGCTCTTTGGGAACCTAAGAAACAACTCGCTCTGCACAGTGCTCTTACTGCCTACCGGGAACATCTCTTACAAAGGCCTGTGAAATGCAGTTTCTTTGCAGGCCTGATCTGGCTGAAGTAGAATTTCTGCTCTGGGTGTGCTACAGTGCCCTAGAGCTGAAAGGCACAACATGCAGGCTTCTTTCCAAAGGGCGAGTTGGGCCCCACAGCATCTTGCTTCCAGCTGTTTGGGAAGCTAATAAACAACTCGTTCTGCACAGTGCTCTTACAGCCTACCGGGAGCATCTCTTCCAATGGCCTGTGAAACGCAGTTTCTTTGCAGGCCTGATCTGGCTGAAGTAGAACTTCTGCTCTGGGTGTGCTACATTGCCCTAGAGCTGAAAGGCACAACGTGCAGGCTTCTGTCCAAAGGGAGAGTTGGGCAGCACAGCATCTTGCTTCCAGCTCTTTGGGAAGCTAAGAAACAAGTCGCTCTGCACAGTGCTGTTACAGCCTACAGGGAACATCTCTTCCAGAGGAATGTGAAACGCAGATTCTTTCCAGGCCTGATCTGGCTGAAGTACAACTTCTGCTCTGGGTGTGCTACATTGCCCTAGAGCTGAAAGGCACAACGTGCAGGCGTCTTTCCAAAGGGCGAGTTTTGCCCCACAGCATCTTGCTTCCAGCTCTTTGGGAAGCAAAGAAACAATTTGCTCTGCACAGTGCTCTTACAGCCTACCGGGAACATCTCTTCCAAAGGCCTGTAAAATGCAGTTTCTTTGCAGGCCTGATATGGCTGAAGTACAACTTCTGCTCTAGGTGTGCTACAGTGCCCTAGAGCTGAAAGGCACAACGTGCAGGCCTCTTGAAAAATGGCGAGTTGTGCCCCACAGCATCTTGCTTCCAGCTCTTTGGGAAGCTAAGAAACAACTCGCTCTGCACAGTGCTCTAACAGCCTACCGGGAACATCTCTTACAAAGGCTTGTGAAATGCAGTTTCTTTGCAGACCTGATCTGGCTGAAGAACAACTTCTGCTCTTTGTGTGCTACATTGCCCTAGAGCTGAAAGGCACATCGTGCAGGCTTCTTTCCAAAGGGCGAGTTGGGCCCCACAGCTTCTTGCTTCCAGCTCTTTGGGAAGCTAAGAAACAACTCGCTCTGCACAGTGCTCTTACAGCCTACCGGGAACATCTCTTCCAAAGGCCTGTGAAATGCAGTTTCTTTGCAGGCCTGATCTGGCTGAAGTAGAACTTCTGCTCTGAGTGTGCTACATTGCCCTAGAGCTGAAAGGCACAACGTGCTGTCTCCTTTCAAAAGAGCGAGCTGGGCCCCGAAGCATCTTGCTTCCAGCTCTTTGGGAAGCTAAGAAACAACTCGCTCTGCACACTGCTCTTACAGCCTACCGGGAACATCTCTTACAAAAGCCTGTGAAATGCAGTTTCTTTGCAGGCCTGATCTGGCTGAAGTACAACTTCTGCTCTTTGTGTGCTACATTGCCCTAGAGCTGAAAGGCCCAACGTGCAGGCTTCTTTCCAGAGGGCGAGTTGGGCCCCACAGCACCTTGCTTCCAGCTCTTTGGGAAGCTAAGAAACAACTCGCTCTGCACAGTGCTCTTACAGCCTACCGGGAACATCTCTTCCAGAGGAATGTGAAACGCAGATTCTTTCCAGGCCTGATCTGGCTGAAGTAGAACTTCTGCTCTGGGTGTGCTACATTGCCCCAGACCTGAAAGGCACAACATGCAGGCTTCTGTCCAAAGGGAGAGTTGGGCAGCACAGCATCTTTCTTCCAGCTCTTTGGGAAGCTAAGAAACAAGTCGCTCTGCACAGTGCTCTTACAGCCTACCGGGAACATCTCTTCCAAAGGAATGTGAAACGCAGTTCCTTTGCAGGCCTGATCTGGCTGAAGTACAACTTCTGCTCTGGGTGTGCTACATTGCCCTAGAGCTGAAAGGCACAACGTGCAGGCGTCTTTCCAAAGGGCGAGTTTTGCCCCACAGCATCTTGCTTCCAGCTCTTTGGGAAGCAAAGAAACAATTCGCTCTGCACAGTGCTCTTACAGCCTACCGGGAACATCTCTTCCAAGGCCTGTAAAATGCAGTTTCTTTGCAGGCCTGATATGGCTGAAGTACAACTTCTGCTCTAGGTGTGCTACAGTGCCCTAGAGCTGAAAGGCACAACGTGCAGGCCTCTTAAAAAATGGCGAGTTGTGCCCCACAGCATCTTGCTTCCAGCTCTTTGGGAAGCTAAGAAACAACTCGGTCTGCACAGTGCTCTAACAGCCTACCGGGAACATCTCTTACAAAGGCCTGTGAAATGCAGTTTGTTTGCAGACCTGATCTGGCTGAAGAACAACTTCTGCTCGTTGTGTGCTACATTGCCCTAGAGCTGAAAGGCACATCGTGCAGGCTTCTTTCCAAAGGGCGAGTTGGGCCCCACAGCTTCTTGCTTCCAGCTCTTTGGGAAGCTAAGAAACAACTCGCTCTGCACAGTGCTCTTACAGCCTACCGGGAACATCTCTTCCAAAGGCCTGTGAAACGCAGTTTCTTTGCAGGCCTGATCTGGCTGAAGTAGAACTTCTGCTCTGAGTGTGCTACATTGCCCTAGAGCTGAAAGGCACAACGTGCTGTCTCCTTTCAAAAGGGCGAGCTGGGCCCCAAAGCATCTTGCTTCCAGCTCTTTGGGAAACTAAGATACAACTCGCTCTGCACACTGCTCTTACAGCCTACCGGGAACATCTCTTACAAAAGCCTGTGAAATGCAGTTTCTTTGCAGGCCTGATCTGGCTGAAGTACAACTTCTGCTCTGGGTGTGCTACATTGCCCTAGAGCTGAAAGGCCCAACGTGCAGGCTTCTTTCCAGAGGGCGAGTTGGGCCCCACAGCACCTTGCTTCCAGCTCTTTGGGAAGCTAAGAAACAACTCCCTCTGCACAGTACTCTTACAGCCTACCGGGAACATCTCTTCCAAAGGCCTGTGAAACGCAGTTTCTTTGCAGGCCTGATATGGCTGAAGTACAACTTCTGCTCTAGGTGTGCTACAGTGCCCTAGAGCTGAAAGACACAACCTGCCGGCCTCTTAAAAAATGGCGAGTTGGGCCCCACAGCATCTTGCTTCCAGCTCTGTGGGAAGCTAAGAAACTACTCGCTCTGCACAGTGCTCTTACAGCCTACCGGGAACATCTCTTACAAAGGCCTGTGAAATGCAGTTTCTTTGCAGACCTGATCTGGCTGAAGTACAACTTCTGCTCTTTGTGTGCTACATTGCCCTAGAGGTGAAGGGCACAACGTGCAGGCTTCTTTCCAAAGGGCGAGTTGGGCCCCAAGGCTTCTTGCTTCCAGCTCTTTGGGAAGCTAAGAAACAACTCGCTCTGCACAGTGCTCTTACAGCCTACCGGGAACATCTCTTCCAAAGGCCTGTGAAACGCAGTTTCTTTGCAGGCCTGATCTGGCTGAAGTAGAACTTCTGCTCTGGGTGTGCTACATTGCCCTAGAGCTGAAAGGCACAACGTGCAGGCTTCTTTCCAAAGGGCGAGTTGGGCCCCACAGCATCTTGCTTCCAGCTCTTTGGGAAGCTAAGAAACAACTCGCTCTGCAAAGTGCTCTTACAGCCTACCGGGAAAATCTCTTCCAAAGGCCTGTGAAACGCAGTTTCTTTGCAGCCCTGATCTGGCTGAAGTACAACTTCTGCTCTGGGTGTGCTACATTCCCCTACAGCTGAAAGGCACAACGTGCAGGCTTCTTTCCCAAGGGCGACTTGGGCCCCACAGCATCTTGCTTCCAGCTCTTTGGGAAGCTAAGAAACAACTCGCTCTGCACAGTGCTCTTACAGCCTATCGTAAACATCTCTTCCAAAGGCCTGTGAAACGCAGTTTCTTTGCAGGCCTGATCTGGCTGAAGCAGAACTTCTGCTCTGTTTGTGCTACATTGCCCTAGAGCTGAAAGACACAACGTGCAGGCTTCTTTCCCAAGGGCGAGTTGGGCCCCACAGCATCTTGATTCCAGCTCTTTGGGAAGCTAAGAAACTACTAGCTCTGCACAGTGCTTTTACAGCCTACCGGGAACATCTCTTCCAAAGGCCTGTGAAACGCAGTTTCTTTTCAGTCCTGAAATGGCTGAAGTAGTACTTCTGCTCTGGGTGTGCTACATTGCCCTAGAGCTGGAAGGCACATCGTGCTGGCTTCTTTCCAAAGGGCGAGTTGGGCCCCACAGCATCTTGCTTCCAGCTCTGTGGGAAGCTAAGAAACTACTCGCTCTGCACAGTGCTCTTACAGCCTACCGGGAACATCTCTTACAAAGGCCTGTGAAATGCAGCTTCTTTGCAGACCTGATCTGGCTGAAGTACAACTTCTGCTCTTTGTGTGCTACATTGCCCTAGAGCTGAAGGGCACAACGTGCAGGCTTCTTTCCAAAGGGCGAGTTGGGCCCCACAGCTTCTTGCTTCCAGCTCTTTGGGAAGCTAAGAAACAACTCGCTCTGCACAGTGCTCTTACAGCCTACCGGGAACATCTCTTCCAAAGGCCTGTGAAATGCAGTTTCTTTGCAGGCCTGATCTGGCTGAAGTAGAACTTCTGCTCTGAGTGTGCTACATTGCCCTAGAGCTGAAAGGCACAACGTGCTGTCTCCTTTCAAAAGAGCGAGCTGGGCCCCGAAGCATCTTGCTTCCAGCTCTTTGGGAAGCTAAGAAACAACTCGCTCTGCACACTGCTCTTACAGCCTACCGGGAACATCTCTTACAAAAGCCTGTGAAATGCAGTTTCTTTGCAGGCCTGATCTGGCTGAAGTACAACTTCTGCTCTTTGTGTGCTACATTGCCCTAGAGCTGAAAGGCCCAACGTGCAGGCTTCTTTCCAGAGGGCGAGTTGGGCCCCACAGCACCTTGCTTCCAGCTCTTTGGGAAGCTAAGAAACAACTCGCTCTGCACAGTGCTCTTACAGCCTACCGGGAACATCTCTTCCAGAGGAATGTGAAACGCAGATTCTTTCCAGGCCTGATCTGGCTGAAGTAGAACTTCTGCTCTGGGTGTGCTACATTGCCCCAGAGCTGAAAGGCACAACATGCAGGCTTCTGTCCAAAGGGAGAGTTGGGCAGCACAGCATCTTTCTTCCAGCTCTTTGGGAAGCTAAGAAACAAGTCGCTCTGCACAGTGCTCTTACAGCCTACCGGGAACATCTCTTCCAAAGGAATGTGAAACGCAGTTCCTTTGCAGGCCTGATCTGGCTGAAGTACAACTTCTGCTCTGGGTGTGCTACATTGCCCTAGAGCTGAAAGGCACAACGTGCAGGCGTCTTTCCAAAGGGCGAGTTTTGCCCCACAGCATCTTGCTTCCAGCTCTTTGGGAAGCAAAGAAACAATTCGCTCTGCACAGTGCTCTTACAGCCTACCGGGAACATCTCTTCCAAAGGCCTGTAAAATGCAGTTTCTTTGCAGGCCTGATATGGCTGAAGTACAACTTCTGCTCTAGGTGTGCTACAGTGCCCTAGAGCTGAAAGGCACAACGTGCAGGCCTCTTAAAAAATGGCGAGTTGTGCCCCACAGCATCTTGCTTCCAGCTCTTTGGGAAGCTAAGAAACAACTCGCTCTGCACAGTGCTCTAACAGCCTACCGGGAACATCTCTTACAAAGGCCTGTGAAATGCAGTTTGTTTGCAGACCTGATCTGGCTGAAGAACAACTTCTGCTCGTTGTGTGCTACATTGCCCTAGAGCTGAAAGGCACATCGTGCAGGCTTCTTTCCAAAGGGCGAGTTGGGCCCCACAGCTTCTTGCTTCCAGCTCTTTGGGAAGCTAAGAAACAACTCGCTCTGCACAGTGCTCTTACAGCCTACCGGGAACATCTCTTCCAAAGGCCTGTGAAACGCAGTTTCTTTGCAGGCCTGATCTGGCTGAAGTAGAACTTCTGCTCTGAGTGTGCTACATTGCCCTAGAGCTGAAAGGCACAACGTGCTGTCTCCTTTCAAAAGGGCGAGCTGGGCCCCAAAGCATCTTGCTTCCAGCTCTTTGGGAAACTAAGATACAACTCGCTCTGCACACTGCTCTTACAGCCTACCGGGAACATCTCTTACAAAAGCCTGTGAAATGCAGTTTCTTTGCAGGCCTGATCTGGCTGAAGTACAACTTCTGCTCTGGGTGTGCTACATTGCCCTAGAGCTGAAAGGCCCAACGTGCAGGCTTCTTTCCAGAGGGCGAGTTGGGCCCCACAGCACCTTGCTTCCAGCTCTTTGGGAAGCTAAGAAACAACTCCCTCTGCACAGTACTCTTACAGCCTACCGGGAACATCTCTTCCAAAGGCCTGTGAAACGCAGTTTCTTTGCAGGCCTGATATGGCTGAAGTACAACTTCTGCTCTAGGTGTGCTACAGTGCCCTAGAGCTGAAAGACACAACGTGCCGGCCTCTTAAAAAATGGCGAGTTGGGCCCCACAGCATCTTGCTTCCAGCTCTGTGGGAAGCTAAGAAACTACTCGCTCTGCACAGTGCTCTTACAGCCTACCGGGAACATCTCTTACAAAGGCCTGTGAAATGCAGTTTCTTTGCAGACCTGATCTGGCTGAAGTACAACTTCTGCTCTTTGTGTGCTACATTGCCCTAGAGCTGAAGGGCACAACGTGCAGGCTTCTTTCCAAAGGGCGAGTTGGGCCCCAAGGCTTCTTGCTTCCAGCTCTTTGGGAAGCTAAGAAACAACTCGCTCTGCACAGTGCTCTTACAGCCTACCGGGAACATCTCTTCCAAAGGCCTGTGAAACGCAGTTTCTTTGCAGGCCTGATCTGGCTGAAGTAGAACTTCTGCTCTGGGTGTGCTACATTGCCCTAGAGCTGAAAGGCACAACGTGCAGGCTTCTTTCCAAAGGGCGAGTTGGGCCCCACAGCATCTTGCTTCCAGCTCTTTGGGAAGCTAAGAAACAACTCGCTCTGCAAAGTGCTCTTACAGCCTACCGGGAAAATCTCTTCCAAAGGCCTGTGAAACGCAGTTTCTTTGCAGCCCTGATCTGGCTGAAGTACAACTTCTGCTCTGGGTGTGCTACATTCCCCTACAGCTGAAAGGCACAACGTGCAGGCTTCTTTCCCAAGGGCGACTTGGGCCCCACAGCATCTTGCTTCCAGCTCTTTGGGAAGCTAAGAAACAACTCGCTCTGCACAGTGCTCTTACAGCCTATCGTAAACATCTCTTCCAAAGGCCTGTGAAACGCAGTTTCTTTGCAGGCCTGATCTGGCTGAAGCAGAACTTCTGCTCTGTTTGTGCTACATTGCCCTAGAGCTGAAAGACACAACGTGCAGGCTTCTTTCCCAAGGGCGAGTTGGGCCCCACAGCATCTTGATTCCAGCTCTTTGGGAAGCTAAGAAACTACTAGCTCTGCACAGTGCTTTTACAGCCTACCGGGAACATCTCTTCCAAAGGCCTGTGAAACGCAGTTTCTTTTCAGTCCTGAAATGGCTGAAGTAGTACTTCTGCTCTGGGTGTGCTACATTGCCCTAGAGCTGGAAGGCACATCGTGCTGGCTTCTTTCCAAAGGGCGAGTTGGGCCCCACAGCATCTTGCTTCCAGCTCTGTGGGAAGCTAAGAAACTACTCGCTCTGCACAGTGCTCTTACAGCCTACCGGGAACATCTCTTACAAAGGCCTGTGAAATGCAGCTTCTTTGCAGACCTGATCTGGCTGAAGTACAACTTCTGCTCTTTGTGTGCTACATTGCCCTAGAGCTGAAGGGCACAACGTGCAGGCTTCTTTCCAAAGGGCGAGTTGGGCCCCACAGCTTCTTGCTTCCAGCTCTTTGGGAAGCTAAGAAACAACTCGCTCTGCACAGTGCTCTTACAGCCTACCGGGAACATCTCTTCCAAAGGCCTGTGAAACGCAGTTTCTTTGCAGGCCTGATGTGGCTGAAGTACAACTTCTGCTCTGTTTGTGCTACATTGCCCTAGAGCTGAAAGGCACAACGTGCAGGCTTCTGTCCAAAGGGCGAGTTGGGCGCAAAGCATCTTGCTTCCAGCTCTTTGGGAAGCTAAGAAACAACTCGCTCTGCACAGTGCTCTTACAGCCTACCGGGAACATCTCTTCCAAAGGCCTGTGAAACGCAGTTTCTTTGCAGGCCTGATCTGGCTGAAGTAGAACTTCTGCTCTGGGTGTGCTACATTGCCCTAGAGCTGAAAGGCACAACGTGCAGGCTTCTGTCCAAAGGGCGAGTTGGGCCCAAAGCATCTTGCTTCCAGCTCTTTGGGAAGCTAAGAAACAACTCGCTCTGCACAGTGCTCTTACTGCCTACCGGGAACATCTCTTGCAAAGGCCTGTGAAATGCAGTTTCTTTGCAGGCCTGATCTGGCTGAAGTAGAACTTCTGCTCTGGTTGTGCTACATTGCCCTGGAGCTGAAAGGCACAACGTGCAGGGTTCTTTCCCAAGGGCGAGTTGGGCCCCACAGCATCATGCTTCCGGCTCTTTGGGAAGCTAAGAAACAACTCGCTCTGCACAGTGCTCTTACAGCCTACCGTAACATCTCTTACAATGGCCTGTGAAACGCAGTTTCTTTGCAGGGCTGATCTGGCTGAAGTAGAACTTCTGCTCTGGATGTGCTACATTGCCCTAGAGCTGAACGGCACAATGTGCAGGCTTCTTTCCCAAGGGCGTGTTGGGCCCCAGAGCATCTTGCTTGCAGCTCTTTGGGAAGCTAAGAAACAACTCGCTCTGCACAGTGCTCTTACACCCTACCGGGAACATCTCTTCCAAAGGCCTGTGAAATGCAGTTTCTTTGCGGTCCTGAACTGGCTGAAGTAGTACTTCTGCTCTGGGTGTGCTACATTGCCCTAGAGCTGAAAGGCACAACGTGCAGGCTTCTTTCCAAAGGGCGAGTTGGGCCCCACAGCATCTTGCTTCCAGCTCTTTGGGAAGCTAAGAAACAACTCGCTCTGCAAAGTGCTCTTACAGCCTACCGGGAAAATCTCTTCCAAAGGCCTGTGAAACGCAGTTTCTTTGCAGGCCTGATCTGGCTGAAGTACAACTTCTGCTCTGGGTGTGCTACATTCCCCTACAGCTGAAAGGCACAACGTGCAGGCTTCTTTCCCAAGGGCGACTTGGGCCCCACAGCATCTTGCTTCCAGCTCTTTGGGAAGCTAAGAAACAACTCGCTCTGCACAGTGCTCTTACAGCCTATCGTAAACATCTCTTCCAAAGGCCTGTGAAACGCAGTTTCTTTGCAGGCCTGATCTGGCTGAAGCAGAACTTCTGCTCTGTTTGTGCTACATTGCCCTAGAGCTGAAAGACACAACGTGCAGGCTTCTTTCCCAAGGGCGAGTTGGGCCCCACAGCATCTTGATTCCAGCTCTTTGGGAAGCTAAGAAACTACTAGCTCTGCACAGTGCCTTTACAGCCTACCGGGAACATCTCTTCCAAAGGCCTGTGAAACGCAGTTTCTTTTCAGTCCTGAAATGGCTGAAGTAGTACTTCTGCTCTGGGTGTGCTACATTGCCCTAGAGCTGGAAGGCACATCGTGCTGGCTTCTTTCCAAAGGGCGAGTTGGGCCCCACAGCATCTTGCTTCCAGCTCTTTGGGAAGCTAAGAAACAACTCGCTCTGCACAGTGCTCTTACAGCCTACCGGGAGCATCTCTTCCAAAGGCTTGTGAAACGCATTTCTTTGCAGGCCTGATGTGGCTGAAATAGAACTTTTGCTCTGGGTGTGCTACTTTTCCCTAGAGCGGAAAGGCACAACGTGCAGGCTTCTGTCCAAAGGGCGAGTTGGGCGCAAAGCATCTTGCTTCCAGCTCTTTAGGAAGCTAAGAAACAACTCGCTCTGCACAGTGCTCTTACAGCCTACCGGGAACATCTCTTCCAAAGGCCTGTGAAACGCAGTTTCTTTGCAGGCTTGATCTGGCTGAAGTAGAACTTCTGCTCTGGGTGTGCTACATTGCCCTAGAGCGGAAAGGCACAACGTGCAGGCTTCTGTCCAAAGGGCGAGTTGGGCCCAAAGCATCTTGCTTCCAGCTCTTTGGGAAGCTAAGAAACAACTCGCTCTGCACAGTGCTCTTACTGCCTACCGGGAACATCTCTTCCAAAGGCCTGTGAAACGCAGTTTCTTTGCAGGCCTGATCTGGCTGAAGTAGAACTTCTGCTCTGGTTGTGCTACATTGCCCTGGAGCTGAAAGGCACAACGTGCAGGCTTCTTTCCCAAGGGTGAGTTGGGCCCCACAGCATCATGCTTCCGGCTCTTTGGGAAGCTAAGAAACAACTCGCTCTGCACAGTGCTCTTACAGCCTACCGTAACATCTCTTACAATGGCCTGTGAAACGCAGTTTCTTTGCAGGCCTGATATGGCTGAAGTACAACTTGTGCTCTAGGTGTGCTACAGTGCCCTAGAGCTGAAAGGCACAACGTGCAGGCCTCTTAAAAAATGGCAAGTTGGGCCCCACAGCATCTTGCTTGCAGCTCTTTGGGAACCTAAGAAACAACTCGCTCTGCACAGTGCTCTTACTGCCTACCGGGAACATCTCTTACAAAGGCCTGTGAAATGCAGTTTCTTTGCAGGCCTGATCTGGCTGAAGTAGAATTTCTGCTCTGGGTGTGCTACAGTGCCCTAGAGCTGAAAGGCACAACATGCAGGCTTCTTTCCAAAGGGCGAGTTGGGCCCCACAGCATCTTGCTTCCAGCTGTTTGGGAAGCTAATAAACAACTCGTTCTGCACAGTGCTCTTACAGCCTACCGGGAGCATCTCTTCCAATGGCCTGTGAAACGCAGTTTCTTTGCAGGCCTGATCTGGCTGAAGTAGAACTTCTGCTCTGGGTGTGCTACATTGCCCTAGAGCTGAAAGGCACAACGTGCAGGCTTCTGTCCAAAGGGAGAGTTGGGCAGCACAGCATCTTGCTTCCAGCTCTTTGGGAAGCTAAGAAACAAGTCGCTCTGCACAGTGCTGTTACAGCCTACAGGGAACATCTCTTCCAGAGGAATGTGAAACGCAGATTCTTTCCAGGCCTGATCTGGCTGAAGTAGAACTTCTGCTCTGGGTGTGCTACATTGCCCCAGAGCTGAAAGGCACAACATGCAGGCTTCTGTCCAAAGGGAGAGTTGGGCAGCACAGCATCTTTCTTCCAGCTCTTTGGGAAGCTAAGAAACAAGTCGCTCTGCACAGTGCTCTTACAGCCTACCGGGAACATCTCTTCCAAAGGAATGTGAAACGCAGTTCCTTTGCAGGCCTGATCTGGCTGAAGTACAACTTCTGCTCTGGGTGTGCTACATTGCCCTAGAGCTGAAAGGCACAACGTGCAGGCGTCTTTCCAAAGGGCGACTTGGGCCCCACAGCATCTTTCTTCCAGCTCTTTGGGAAGCTAAGAAACAACTCGCTCTGCACAGTGCTCTTACAGCCTATCGTAAACATCTCTTCCAAAGGCCTGTGAAACGCAGTTTCTTTGCAGGCCTGATCTGGCTGAAGCAGAACTTCTGCTCTGTTTGTGCTACATTGCCCTAGAGCTGAAAGACACAACGTGCAGGCTTCTTTCCCAAGGGCGAGTTGGGCCCCACAGCATCTTGATTCCAGCTCTTTGGGAAGCTAAGAAACAACTAGCTCTGCACAGTGCTTTTACAGCCTACCGGGAACATCTCTTCCAAAGGCCTGTGAAACGCAGTTTCTTTTCAGTCCTGAAATGGCTGAAGTAGTACTTCTGCTCTGGGTGTGCTACATTGCCCTAGAGCGGGAAGGCACATCGTGCTGGCTTCTTTCCAAAGGGCGAGTTGGGCCCCACAGCATCTTGCTTCCAGCTCTTTGGGAAGCTAAGAAACAACTCGCTCTGCACAGTGCTCTTACAGCCTACCGGGAGCATCTCTTCCAAAGGCTTGTGAAACGCATTTCTTTGCAGGCCTGATGTGGCTGAAATAGAACTTTTGCTCTGGGTGTGCTACTTTTCCCTAGAGCGGAAAGGCACAACGTGCAGGCTTCTGTCCAAAGGGCGAGTTGGGCGCAAAGCATCTTGCTTCCAGCTCTTTAGGAAGCTAAGAAACAACTCGCTCTGCACAGTGCTCTTACAGCCTACCGGGAACATCTCTTCCAAAGGCCTGTGAAACGCAGTTTCTTTGCAGGCTTGATCTGGCTGAAGTAGAACTTCTGCTCTGGGTGTGCTACATTGCCCTAGAGCGGAAAGGCACAACGTGCAGGCTTCTGTCCAAAGGGCGAGTTGGGCCCAAAGCATCTTGCTTACAGCTCTTTGGGAAGCTAAGAAACAACTCGCTCTGCACAGTGCTCTTACTGCCTACCGGGAACATCTCTTCCAAAGGCCTGTGAAACACAGTTACTTTGCAGGCCTGATCTGGCTGAAGTACAACTTCTGCTCTGGGTGTGCTACATTCCCCTACAGCTGAAAGGCACAACGTGCAGGCTTCTTTCCCAAGGGCGACTTGGGCCCCACAGCATCTTGCTTCCAGCTCTTTGGGAAGCTAAGAAACTACTCGCTCTGCACAGTGCTCTTACAGCCTACCGGGAACATCTCTTACAAAGGCCTGTGAAATGCAGTTTCTTTGCAGACCTGATCTGGCTGAAGTACAACTTCTGCTCTTTGTGTGCTACATTGCCCTAGAGCTGAAGGGCACAACGTGCAGGCTTCTTTCCAAAGGGCGAGTTGGGCCCCAAGGCTTCTTGCTTCCAGCTCTTTGGGAAGCTAAGAAACAACTCGCTCTGCACAGTGCTCTTACAGCCTACCGGGAACATCTCTTCCAAAGGCCTGTGAAACGCAGTTTCTTTGCAGGCCTGATCTGGCTGAAGTAGAACTTCTGCTCTGGGTGTGCTACATTGCCCTAGAGCTGAAAGGCACAACGTGCAGGCTTCTTTCCAAAGGGCGAGTTGGGCCCCACAGCATCTTGCTTCCAGCTCTTTGGGAAGCTAAGAAACAACTCGCTCTGCAAAGTGCTCTTACAGCCTACCGGGAAAATCTCTTCCAAAGGCCTGTGAAACGCAGTTTCTTTGCAGCCCTGATCTGGCTGAAGTACAACTTCTGCTCTGGGTGTGCTACATTCCCCTACAGCTGAAAGGCACAACGTGCAGGCTTCTTTCCCAAGGGCGACTTGGGCCCCACAGCATCTTGCTTCCAGCTCTTTGGGAAGCTAAGAAACAACTCGCTCTGCACAGTGCTCTTACAGCCTATCGTAAACATCTCTTCCAAAGGCCTGTGAAACGCAGTTTCTTTGCAGGCCTGATCTGGCTGAAGCAGAACTTCTGCTCTGTTTGTGCTACATTGCCCTAGAGCTGAAAGACACAACGTGCAGGCTTCTTTCCCAAGGGCGAGTTGGGCCCCACAGCATCTTGATTCCAGCTCTTTGGGAAGCTAAGAAACTACTAGCTCTGCACAGTGCTTTTACAGCCTACCGGGAACATCTCTTCCAAAGGCCTGTGAAACGCAGTTTCTTTTCAGTCCTGAAATGGCTGAAGTAGTACTTCTGCTCTGGGTGTGCTACATTGCCCTAGAGCTGGAAGGCACATCGTGCTGGCTTCTTTCCAAAGGGCGAGTTGGGCCCCACAGCATCTTGCTTCCAGCTCTGTGGGAAGCTAAGAAACTACTCGCTCTGCACAGTGCTCTTACAGCCTACCGGGAACATCTCTTACAAAGGCCTGTGAAATGCAGCTTCTTTGCAGACCTGATCTGGCTGAAGTACAACTTCTGCTCTTTGTGTGCTACATTGCCCTAGAGCTGAAGGGCACAACGTGCAGGCTTCTTTCCAAAGGGCGAGTTGGGCCCCACAGCTTCTTGCTTCCAGCTCTTTGGGAAGCTAAGAAACAACTCGCTCTGCACAGTGCTCTTACAGCCTACCGGGAACATCTCTTCCAAAGGCCTGTGAAACGCAGTTTCTTTGCAGGCCTGATGTGGCTGAAGTACAACTTCTGCTCTGTTTGTGCTACATTGCCCTAGAGCTGAAAGGCACAACGTGCAGGCTTCTGTCCAAAGGGCGAGTTGGGCGCAAAGCATCTTGCTTCCAGCTCTTTGGGAAGCTAAGAAACAACTCGCTCTGCACAGTGCTCTTACAGCCTACCGGGAACATCTCTTCCAAAGGCCTGTGAAACGCAGTTTCTTTGCAGGCCTGATCTGGCTGAAGTAGAACTTCTGCTCTGGGTGTGCTACATTGCCCTAGAGCTGAAAGGCACAACGTGCAGGCTTCTGTCCAAAGGGCGAGTTGGGCCCAAAGCATCTTGCTTCCAGCTCTTTGGGAAGCTAAGAAACAACTCGCTCTGCACAGTACTCTTACTGCCTACCGGGAACATCTCTTGCAAAGGCCTGTGAAATGCAGTTTCTTTGCAGGCCTGATCTGGCTGAAGTAGAACTTCTGCTCTGGTTGTGCTACATTGCCCTGGAGCTGAAAGGCACAACGTGCAGGGTTCTTTCCCAAGGGCGAGTTGGGCACCACAGCATCATGCTTCCGGCTCTTTGGGAAGCTAAGAAACAACTCGCTCTGCACAGTGCTCTTACAGCCTACCGTAACATCTCTTACAATGGCCTGTGAAACGCAGTTTCTTTGCAGGGCTGATCTGGCTGAAGTAGAACTTCTGCTCTGGATGTGCTACATTGCCCTAGAGCTGAACGGCACAATGTGCAGGCTTCTTTCCCAAGGGCGTGTTGGGCCCCAGAGCATCTTGCTTGCAGCTCTTTGGGAAGCTAAGAAACAACTCGCTCTGCACAGTGCTCTTACACCCTACCGGGAACATCTCTTCCAAAGGCCTGTGAAATGCAGTTTCTTTGCGGTCCTGAACTGGCTGAAGTAGTACTTCTGCTCTGGGTGTGCTACATTGCCCTAGAGCTGAAAGGCACAACGTGCAGGCTTCTTTCCAAAGGGCGAGTTGGGCCCCACAGCATCTTGCTTCCAGCTCTTTGGGAAGCTAAGAAACAACTCGCTCTGCAAAGTGCTCTTACAGCCTACCGGGAAAATCTCTTCCAAAGGCCTGTGAAACGCAGTTTCTTTGCAGGCCTGATCTGGCTGAAGTACAACTTCTGCTCTGGGTGTGCTACATTCCCCTACAGCTGAAAGGCACAACGTGCAGGCTTCTTTCCCAAGGGCGACTTGGGCCCCACAGCATCTTGCTTCCAGCTCTTTGGGAAGCTAAGAAACAACTCGCTCTGCACAGTGCTCTTACAGCCTATCGTAAACATCTCTTCCAAAGGCCTGTGAAACGCAGTTTCTTTGCAGGCCTGATCTGGCTGAAGCAGAACTTCTGCTCTGTTTGTGCTACATTGCCCTAGAGCTGAAAGACACAACGTGCAGGCTTCTTTCCCAAGGGCGAGTTGGGCCCCACAGCATCTTGATTCCAGCTCTTTGGGAAGCTAAGAAACTACTAGCTCTGCACAGTGCCTTTACAGCCTACCGGGAACATCTCTTCCAAAGGCCTGTGAAACGCAGTTTCTTTTCAGTCCTGAAATGGCTGAAGTAGTACTTCTGCTCTGGGTGTGCTACATTGCCCTAGAGCTGGAAGGCACATCGTGCTGGCTTCTTTCCAAAGGGCGAGTTGGGCCCCACAGCATCTTGCTTCCAGCTCTTTGGGAAGCTAAGAAACAACTCGCTCTGCACAGTGCTCTTACAGCCTACCGGGAGCATCTCTTCCAAAGGCTTGTGAAACGCATTTCTTTGCAGGCCTGATGTGGCTGAAATAGAACTTTTGCTCTGGGTGTGCTACTTTTCCCTAGAGCGGAAAGGCACAACGTGCAGGCTTCTGTCCAAAGGGCGAGTTGGGCGCAAAGCATCTTGCTTCCAGCTCTTTAGGAAGCTAAGAAACAACTCGCTCTGCACAGTGCTCTTACAGCCTACCGGGAACATCTCTTCCAAAGGCCTGTGAAACGCAGTTTCTTTGCAGGCTTGATCTGGCTGAAGTAGAACTTCTGCTCTGGGTGTGCTACATTGCCCTAGAGCGGAAAGGCACAACGTGCAGGCTTCTGTCCAAAGGGCGAGTTGGGCCCAAAGCATCTTGCTTCCAGCTCTTTGGGAAGCTAAGAAACAACTCGCTCTGCACAGTGCTCTTACTGCCTACCGGGAACATCTCTTCCAAAGGCCTGTGAAACGCAGTTTCTTTGCAGGCCTGATCTGGCTGAAGTAGAACTTCTGCTCTGGTTGTGCTACATTGCCCTGGAGCTGAAAGGCACAACGTGCAGGCTTCTTTCCCAAGGGTGAGTTGGGCCCCACAGCATCATGCTTCCGGCTCTTTGGGAAGCTAAGAAACAACTCGCTCTGCACAGTGCTCTTACAGCCTACCGTAACATCTCTTACAATGGCCTGTGAAACGCAGTTTCTTTGCAGGCCTGATATGGCTGAAGTACAACTTGTGCTCTAGGTGTGCTACAGTGCCCTAGAGCTGAAAGGCACAACGTGCAGGCCTCTTAAAAAATGGCAAGTTGGGCCCCACAGCATCTTGCTTGCAGCTCTTTGGGAACCTAAGAAACAACTCGCTCTGCACAGTGCTCTTACTGCCTACCGGGAACATCTCTTACAAAGGCCTGTGAAATGCAGTTTCTTTGCAGGCCTGATCTGGCTGAAGTAGAATTTCTGCTCTGGGTGTGCTACAGTGCCCTAGAGCTGAAAGGCACAACATGCAGGCTTCTTTCCAAAGGGCGAGTTGGGCCCCACAGCATCTTGCTTCCAGCTGTTTGGGAAGCTAATAAACAACTCGTTCTGCACAGTGCTCTTACAGCCTACCGGGAGCATCTCTTCCAATGGCCTGTGAAACGCAGTTTCTTTGCAGGCCTGATCTGGCTGAAGTAGAACTTCTGCTCTGGGTGTGCTACATTGCCCTAGAGCTGAAAGGCACAACGTGCAGGCTTCTGTCCAAAGGGAGAGTTGGGCAGCACAGCATCTTGCTTCCAGCTCTTTGGGAAGCTAAGAAACAAGTCGCTCTGCACAGTGCTGTTACAGCCTACAGGGAACATCTCTTCCAGAGGAATGTGAAACGCAGATTCTTTCCAGGCCTGATCTGGCTGAAGTAGAACTTCTGCTCTGGGTGTGCTACATTGCCCCAGAGCTGAAAGGCACAACATGCAGGCTTCTGTCCAAAGGGAGAGTTGGGCAGCACAGCATCTTTCTTCCAGCTCTTTGGGAAGCTAAGAAACAAGTCGCTCTGCACAGTGCTCTTACAGCCTACCGGGAACATCTCTTCCAAAGGAATGTGAAACGCAGTTCCTTTGCAGGCCTGATCTGGCTGAAGTACAACTTCTGCTCTGGGTGTGCTACATTGCCCTAGAGCTGAAAGGCACAACGTGCAGGCGTCTTTCCAAAGGGCGACTTGGGCCCCACAGCATCTTTCTTCCAGCTCTTTGGGAAGCTAAGAAACAACTCGCTCTGCACAGTGCTCTTACAGCCTATCGTAAACATCTCTTCCAAAGGCCTGTGAAACGCAGTTTCTTTGCAGGCCTGATCTGGCTGAAGCAGAACTTCTGCTCTGTTTGTGCTACATTGCCCTAGAGCTGAAAGACACAACGTGCAGGCTTCTTTCCCAAGGGCGAGTTGGGCCCCACAGCATCTTGATTCCAGCTCTTTGGGAAGCTAAGAAACAACTAGCTCTGCACAGTGCTTTTACAGCCTACCGGGAACATCTCTTCCAAAGGCCTGTGAAACGCAGTTTCTTTTCAGTCCTGAAATGGCTGAAGTAGTACTTCTGCTCTGGGTGTGCTACATTGCCCTAGAGCGGGAAGGCACATCGTGCTGGCTTCTTTCCAAAGGGCGAGTTGGGCCCCACAGCATCTTGCTTCCAGCTCTTTGGGAAGCTAAGAAACAACTCGCTCTGCACAGTGCTCTTACAGCCTACCGGGAGCATCTCTTCCAAAGGCTTGTGAAACGCATTTCTTTGCAGGCCTGATGTGGCTGAAATAGAACTTTTGCTCTGGGTGTGCTACTTTTCCCTAGAGCGGAAAGGCACAACGTGCAGGCTTCTGTCCAAAGGGCGAGTTGGGCGCAAAGCATCTTGCTTCCAGCTCTTTAGGAAGCTAAGAAACAACTCGCTCTGCACAGTGCTCTTACAGCCTACCGGGAACATCTCTTCCAAAGGCCTGTGAAACGCAGTTTCTTTGCAGGCTTGATCTGGCTGAAGTAGAACTTCTGCTCTGGGTGTGCTACATTGCCCTAGAGCGGAAAGGCACAACGTGCAGGCTTCTGTCCAAAGGGCGAGTTGGGCCCAAAGCATCTTGCTTCCAGCTCTTTGGGAAGCTAAGAAACAACTCGCTCTGCACAGTGCTCTTACTGCCTACCGGGAACATCTCTTCCAAAGGCCTGTGAAACGCAGTTTCTTTGCAGGCCTGATCTGGCTGAAGTACAACTTCTGCTCTGGGTGTGCTACATTCCCCTACAGCTGAAAGGCACAACGTGCAGGCTTCTTTCCCAAGGGCGACTTGGGCCCCACAGCATCTTGCTTCCAGCTCTTTGGGAAGCTAAGAAACAACTCGCTCTGCACAGTGCTCTTACAGCCTATCGTAAACATCTCTTCCAAAGGCCTGTGAAACGCAGTTTCTTTGCAGGCCTGATCTGGCTGAAGCAGAACTTCTGCTCTGTTTGTGCTACATTGCCCTAGAGCTGAAAGACACAACGTGCAGGCTTCTTTCCCAAGGGCAAGTTGGGCCCCACAGCATCTTGATTCCAGCTCTTTGGGAAGCTAAGAAACTACTAGCTCTGCACAGTGCCTTTACAGCCTACCGGGAACATCTCTTCCAAAGGCCTGTGAAACGCAGTTTCTTTTCAGTCCTGAAATGGCTGAAGTAGTACTTCTGCTCTGGGTGTGCTACATTGCCCTAGAGCTGGAAGGCACATCGTGCTGGCTTCTTTCCAAAGGGCGAGTTGGGCCCCACAGCATCTTGCTTCCAGCTCTTTGGGAAGCTAAGAAACAACTCGCTCTGCACAGTGCTCTTACAGCCTACCGGGAGCATCTCTTCCAAAGGCTTGTGAAACGCATTTCTTTGCAGGCCTGATGTGGCTGAAATAGAACTTTTGCTCTGGGTGTGCTACTTTTCCCTAGAGCGGAAAGGCACAACGTGCAGGCTTCTGTCCAAAGGGCGAGTTGGGCGCAAAGCATCTTGCTTCCAGCTCTTTAGGAAGCTAAGAAACAACTCGCTCTGCACAGTGCTCTTACAGCCTACCGGGAACATCTCTTCCAAAGGCCTGTGAAACGCAGTTTCTTTGCAGGCTTGATCTGGCTGAAGTAGAACTTCTGCTCTGGGTGTGCTACATTGCCCTAGAGCGGAAAGGCACAACGTGCAGGCTTCTGTCCAAAGGGCGAGTTGGGCCCAAAGCATCTTGCTTCCAGCTCTTTGGGAAGCTAAGAAACAACTCGCTCTGCACAGTGCTCTTACTGCCTACCGGGAACATCTCTTCCAAAGGCCTGTGAAACGCAGTTTCTTTGCAGGCCTGATCTGGCTGAAGTAGAACTTCTGCTCTGGTTGTGCTACATTGCCCTGGAGCTGAAAGGCACAACGTGCAGGCTTCTTTCCCAAGGGCGAGTTGGGCCCCACAGCATCATGCTTCCGGCTCTTTGGGAAGCTAAGAAACAACTCGCTCTGCACAGTGCTCTTACAGCCTACCGTAACATCTCTTACAATGGCCTGTGAAACGCAGTTTCTTTGCAGGCCTGATATGGCTGAAGTACAACTTGTGCTCTAGGTGTGCTACAGTGCCCTAGAGCTGAAAGGCACAACGTGCAGGCCTCTTAAAAAATGGCAAGTTGGGCCCCACAGCATCTTGCTTGCAGCTCTTTGGGAACCTAAGAAACAACTCGCTCTGCACAGTGCTCTTACTGCCTACCGGGAACATCTCTTACAAAGGCCTGTGAAATGCAGTTTCTTTGCAGGCCTGATCTGGCTGAAGTAGAATTTCTGCTCTGGGTGTGCTACAGTGCCCTAGAGCTGAAAGGCACAACATGCAGGCTTCTTTCCAAAGGGCGAGTTGGGCCCCACAGCATCTTGCTTCCAGCTGTTTGGGAAGCTAATAAACAACTCGTTCTGCACAGTGCTCTTACAGCCTACCGGGAGCATCTCTTCCAATGGCCTGTGAAACGCAGTTTCTTTGCAGGCCTGATCTGGCTGAAGTAGAACTTCTGCTCTGGGTGTGCTACATTGCCCTGGAGCTGAAAGGCACAACGTGCAGGCTTCTGTCCAAAGGGAGAGTTGGGCAGCACAGCATCTTGCTTCCAGCTCTTTGGGAAGCTAAGAAACAAGTCGCTCTGCACAGTGCTGTTACAGCCTACAGGGAACATCTCTTCCAGAGGAATGTGAAACGCAGATTCTTTCCAGGCCTGATCTGGCTGAAGTAGAACTTCTGCTTTGTTTGTTCTACATTGCCCCAGAGCTGAAAGGCACAACATGCAGGCTTCTGTCCAAAGGGAGAGTTGGGCAGCACAGCATCTTTCTTCCAGCTCTTTGGGAAGCTAAGAAACAAGTCGCTCTGCACAGTGCTCTTACAGCCTACCGGGAACATCTCTTCCAAAGGAATGTGAAACGCAGTTCCTTTGCAGGCCTGATCTGGCTGAAGTACAACTTCTGCTCTGGGTGTGCTACATTGCCCTAGAGCTGAAAGGCACAACGTGCAGGCGTCTTTCCAAAGGGCGACTTGGGCCCCACAGCATCTTGCTTCCAGCTCTTTGGGAAGCTAAGAAACAACTCGCTCTGCACAGTGCTCTTACAGCCTACCGGGAACATCTCTTCCAAAGGCCTGTGAAATGCAGTTTCTTTGCAGGCCTGATCTGGCTGAAGTAGAACTTCTGCTCTGAGTGTGCTACATTGCCCTAGAGCTGAAAGGCACAACGTGCTGTCTCCTTTCAAAAGAGCGAGCTGGGCCCCGAAGCATCTTGCTTCCAGCTCTTTGGGAAGCTAAGAAACAACTCGCTCTGCACACTGCTCTTACAGCCTACCGGGAACATCTCTTACAAAAGCCTGTGAAATGCAGTTTCTTTGCAGGCCTGATCTGGCTGAAGTACAACTTCTGCTCTTTGTGTGCTACATTGCCCTAGAGCTGAAAGGCCCAACGTGCAGGCTTCTTTCCAGAGGGCGAGTTGGGCCCCACAGCACCTTGCTTCCAGCTCTTTGGGAAGCTAAGAAACAACTCGCTCTGCACAGTGCTCTTACAGCCTACCGGGAACATCTCTTCCAAAGGCCTGTGAAACGCAGTTTCTTTGCAGGCCTGATGTGGCTGAAGTAGAACTTCTGATCTGAGGGTGCTACATTGCCCTAGAGCTGAAAGGCACAACGTGCAGTCTTCTGTCCAAAGGGCGAGTTGGGTGCAAAGCATCTTGCTTCCAGCTCTTTGGGAAGCTAAGAAACAACTCGCTCTGCACAGTGCTCTTACAGCCTACTGGGAACATCTCTTCCAAAGGCCTGTGAAACGAAGTTTCTTTGCAGGCTTGATCTGGCTGAAGTAGAACTTCTTCTCTGGGTGTGCTACATTGCCCTAGAGCTGAAAGGCACAACGTGCAGGCTTCTGTCCAAAGGGCGAGTTGGGCCCAAAGCATCTTGCTTCCAGCTCTTTGGGAAGCTAAGAAACAACTCGCTCTGCACAGTGCTCTTACTGCCTACCGGGAACATCTCTTGCAAAGGCCTGTGAAATGCAGTTTCTTTGCAGGCCTGATCTGGCTGAAGTAGAACTTCTGCTCTGGTTGTGCTACATTGCCCTGGAGCTGAAAGGCACAACGTGCAGGGTTCTTTCCCAAGGGCGAGTTGGGCCCCACAGCATCATGCTTCCGGCTCTTTGGGAAGCTAAGAAACAACTCGCTCTGCACAGTGCTCTTACAGCCTACCGTAACATCTCTTACAATGGCCTGTGAAACGCAGTTTCTTTGCAGGGCTGATCTGGCTGAAGTAGAACTTCTGCTCTGGATGTGCTACATTGCCCTAGAGCTGAACGGCACAATGTGCAGGCTTCTTTCCCAAGGGCGTGTTGGGCCCCTGAGCATCTTGCTTGCAGCTCTTTGGGAAGCTAAGAAACAACTCGCTCTGCACAGTGCTCTTACACCCTACCGGGAACATCTCTTCCAAAGGCCTGTGAAACGCAGTTTCTTTGCGGTCCTGAACTGGCTGAAGTAGTACTTCTGCTCTGGGTGTGCTACGTTGCCCTAGAGCTGGAAGGCACATCGTGCTGGCTTCTTTCCAAAGGGAGAGTTGGGCCCCACAGCATCTTGCTTCCAGCTCTTTGGGAAGCTAAGAAACTACTCGCTCTGCACAGTGCTCTTACAGCCTACCGGGAAAATCTCTTCCAAAGGCCTGTGAAACGCAGTTTCTTTGCAGGCCTCATTTGGCTGAAGTACAACTTCTGCTCTGGGTGTGCTACATTCCCCTACAGCTGAAAGGCACAACGTGCAGGCTTCTTTCCCAAGGGCGACTTGGGCCCCACAGCATCTTGCTTCCAGCTCTTTGGGAAGCTAAGAAACAACTCGCTCTGCACAGTGCTCTTACAGCCTATCGTAAACATCTCTTCCAAAGGCCTGTGAAACGCAGTTTCTTTGCAGGCCTGATCTGGCTGAAGCAGAACTTCTGCTCTGTTTGTGCTACATTGCCCTAGAGCTGAAAGACACAACGTGCAGGCTTCTTTCCCAAGGGCGAGTTGGGCCCCACAGCATCTTGATTCCAGCTCTTTGGGAAGCTAAGAAACAACTAGCTCTGCACAGTGCTTTTACAGCCTACCGGGAACATCTCTTCCAAAGGCCTGTGAAACGCAGTTTCTTTTCAGTCCTGAAATGGCTGAAGTAGTACTTCTGCTCTGGGTGTGCTACATTGCCCTAGAGCTGGAAGGCACATCGTGCTGGCTTCTTTCCAAAGGGCGAGTTGGGCCCCACAGCATCTTGCTTCCAGCTCTTTGGGAAGCTAAGAAACAACTCGCTCTGCACAGTGCTCTTACAGCCTAACGGGAACATCTCTTCCAAAGGCCTGTGAAACGCAGTTTCTTTGCAGGCTTGATCTGGCTGAAGTAGAACTTCTGCTCTGGGTGTGCTACATTGCCCTAGAGCGGAAAGGCACAACGTGCAGGCTTCTGCCCAAAGGGCGAGTTGGGCCCAAAGCATCTTGCTTCCAGCTCTTTGGGAAGCTAAGAAACAACTCGCTCTGCACAGTGCTCTTACTGCCTACCGGGAACATCTCTTCCAAAGGCCTGTGAAACGCAGTTTCTTTGCAGGCATGATCTGGCTGAAGTAGAACTTCTGCTCTGGTTGTGCTACATTGCCCTGGAGCTGAAAGGCACAACGTGCAGGCTTCTTTCCCAAGGGCGAGTTGCGCCCCACAGCTTCATGCTTCCGGCTCTTTGGGAAGCTAAGAAACAACTCGCTCTGCACAGTGCTCTTACAGCCTACCGTAACATCTCTTACAATGGCCTGTGAAACGCAGTTTCTTTGCAGGGCTGATCTGGCTGAAGTAGAACTTCTGCTCTGGATGTGCTACATTGCCCTAGAGCTGAAAGGCACAACGAGCAGGCTTCTTTCCCAAGGGCGTGTTGGGCCCCAGAGCATCTTGCTTGCAGCTCTTTGGGAAGCTAAGAAACAACTCGCTCTGCACAGTGCTCTTACACCCTACCGGGAACATCTCTTCCAAAGGCCTGTGAAACGCAGTTTCTTTGCAGTCCTGAACTGGCTGAAGTAGTACTTCTGCTCTGGGTGTGCTACATTGCCCTAGAGCTGGAAGGCACATCGTGCTGGCTTCTGTCCAAAGGGCGAGTTGGGCCCAAAGCATCTTGCTTCCAGCTCTTTGGGAAGCTAAGAAACAACTCGCTCTGCACAGTGCTCTTACAGCCTACCGGGAACATCTCTTCCAAAGGCCTGTGAAACGCAGTTTCTTTGCAGGCCTGATCTGGCTGAAGTAGAACTTCTGCTCTGGGTGTGCTACATTGCCCTAGAGCTGAAAGGCACAACGTGCAGGCTTCTTTCCAAAGGGCGAGTTGGGCACCATAGCTTCTTGCTTCCAGCTCTTTGGGAAGCTAAGAAACAACTCGCTCTGCACAGTGCTCTTACAGCCTACCGGGAACATCTCTTCCAAAGGCCTGTGAAACGCAGTTTCTTTGCAGGCCTCATCTGGCTGAAGTACAACTTCTGCTCTGGGTGTGCTACATTCCCCTACAGCTGAAAGGCACAACGTGCAGGCTTCTTTCCCAAGGGCGACTTGGGCCCCACAGCATCTTGCTTCCAGCTCTTTGGGAAGCTAAGAAACAACTCGCTCTGCACAGTGCTCTTACAGCCTATCGTAAACATCTCTTCCAAAGGCCTGTGAAACGCAGTTTCTTTGCAGGCCTGATCTGGCTGAAGCTGAACTTCTGCTCTGTTTGTGCTACATTGCCCTAGAGCTGAAAGACACAACGTGCAGGCTTCTTTCCCAAGGGCGAGTTGGGCCCCACAGCATCTTGATTCCAGCTCTTTGGGAAGCTAAGAAACAACTAGCTCTGCACAGTGCTTTTACAGCCTACCGGGAACATCTCTTCCAAAGGCCTGTGAAACGCAGTTTCTTTTCAGTCCTGAAATGGCTGAAGTAGTACTTCTGCTCTGGGTGTGCTACATTGCCCTAGAGCTGGAAGGCACATCGTGCTGGCTTCTTTCCAAAGGGCGAGTTGGGCCCCACAGCATCTTGCTTCCAGCTCTTTGGGAAGCTAAGAAACAACTCGCTCTGCACAGTGCTCTTACAGCCTAACGGGAACATCTCTTCCAAAGGCCTGTGAAACGCAGTTTCTTTGCAGGCTTGATCTGGCTGAAGTAGAACTTCTGCTCTGGGTGTGCTACATTGCCCTAGAGCGGAAAGGCACAACGTGCAGGCTTCTGTCCAAAGGGCGAGTTGGGCCCAAAGCATCTTGCTTCCAGCTCTTTGGGAAGCTAAGAAACAACTCGCTCTGCACAGTGCTCTTACTGCCTACCGGGAACATCTCTTCCAAAGGCCTGTGAAACGCAGTTTCTTTGCAGGCCTGATCTGGCTGAAGTAGAACTTCTGCTCTGGTTGTGCTACATTGCCCTGGAGCTCAAAGGCACAACGTGCAGGCTTCTTTCCCAAGGGCGAGTTGCGCCCCACAGCTTCATGCTTCCGGCTCTTTGGGATGCTAAGAAACAACTCGCTCTGCACAGTGCTCTTACAGCCTACCGTAACATCTCTTACAATGGCCTGTGAAACGCAGTTTCTTTGCAGGGCTGATCTGGCTAAAGTAGAACTTCTGCTCTGGGTGTGCTACATTGCCCTAGAGCTGAAAGGCACAACGAGCAGGCTTCTTTCCCAAGGGCGTGTTGGGCCCCAGAGCATCTTGCTTGCAGCTCTTTGGGAAGCTAAGAAACAACTCGCTCTGCACAGTGCTCTTACACCCTACCGGGAACATCTCTTCCAAAGGCCTGTGAAACGCAGTTTCTTTGCAGTCCTGAACTGGCTGAAGTAGTACTTCTGCTCTGGGTGTGCTACATTGCCCTAGAGCTGGAAGGCACATCGTGCTGGCTTCTGTCCAAAGGGCGAGTTGGGCCCAAAGCATCTTGCTTCCAGCTCTTTGGGAAGCTAAGAAACAACTCGCTCTGCACAGTGCTCTTACAGCCTACCGGGAACATCTCTTCCAAAGGCCTGTGAAACGCAGTTTCTTTGCAGGCCTGATCTGGCTGAAGTAGAACTTCTGCTCTGGGTGTGCTACATTGCCCTAGAGCTGAAAGGCACAACGTGCAGGCTTCTTTCCAAAGGGCGAGTTGGGCACCATAGCTTCTTGCTTCCAGCTCTTTGGGAAGCTAAGAAACAACTCGCTCTGCACAGTGCTCTTACAGCCTACCGGGAACATCTCTTCCAAAGGCCTGTGAAACGCAGTTTCTTTGCAGGCCTGATGTGGCTGAAGTACAACTTCTGCTCTGGGTATGCTACATTGCCCTAGAGCTGAAAGGCACAACGTGCAGGCTTCTTTCCAAAGGGCGAGTTGGGCCCCACAGCATCTTGCTTCCAGCTCTTTGGGAAGCTAAGAAACTACTCGCTCTGCACAGTGCTCTTACAGCCTACCGGGAACATCTCTTCCAAAGGCCTGTGAAACGCAGTTTCTTTGCAGGCCTGATCTGGCTGAAGTAGAACTTCTGCTCTGGGTGTGCTACATTGCCCTAGAGCTGAAAGGCACAACGTGCAGGCTTCTTTCCAAAGGCCGAGTTGGGCCCCACAGCATCTTGCTTCCAGCTCTTTGGGAAGCTAAGAAACTACTCGCTCTGCACAGTGCTCTTACAGCCTACCGGGAAAATCTCTTCCAAAGGCCTGTGAAACGCAGTTTCTTTGCAGGCCTGATCTGGCTGAAGTACAACTTCTGCTCTGGGTGTGCTACATTCCCCTACAGCTGAAAGGCACAACGTGCATGCTTCTTTCCCAAGGGCGAGTTGGGCCCCACAGCATCTTGCTTCCAGCTCTTTGGGAAGCTAAGAAACTACTCGCTCTGCACAGTGCTCTTACAGCCTATCGTAAACATCTCTTCCAAAGGCCTGTGAAACGCAGTTTCTTCGCAGGCCAGATCTGGCTGAAGTACAACTTCTGCTCTGGGTGTGCTACATTGCCCTAGAGCTGAAAGGCACAATGTACAGGCTTCTTAACAAAGGGCGAGTTGGGCCCCACAGCATCTTGCTTCCAGCTCTTTGGGAAGCTAAGGAACAACTCGCTCTGCACAGTGCTCTTACAGCCTACCGGGAACATCTCTTCCAAAGGCCTGTGAAACGCAGTTTCTTTGCAGGCCTGATCTGGCTGAAGTAGAACTTCTGCTCTGGGTGTGCTACATTTCCCTAGAGCTGAAAGGCACAACGTGCAGTTTTCTTTCAAAAGGGCGAGTTGGGTCCCACAGCACCTTGCTTCCAGCTCTTTGGGAAGCTAAGAAACAACTCGCTCTGCACAGTACTCTTACAGCCTACCGGGAACATCTCTTCCAAAGGCCTGTGAAACGCAGTTTCTTTGCAGGCCTGATATGGCTGAAGTACAACTTCTGCTCTAGGTGTGCTACAGTGCCCTAGAGCTGAAAGGCACAACGTGCAGGCCTCTTAAAAAATGGCGAGTTGGGCCCCACAGCATCTTGCTTCCAGCTCTTTGGGAACCTAAGAAACAACTCGCTCTGCACAGTGCTCTTACAGCCTACCGGGAACATCTCTTACAAAGGCCTGTGAAATGCAGTTTCTTTG
Source organism: Equus caballus (assembly GCF_041296265.1). Lineage (NCBI taxonomy): Eukaryota > Metazoa > Chordata > Mammalia > Perissodactyla > Equidae > Equus > Equus caballus. The sequence goes on from NC_091687.1 coordinate 28,498,045, forward strand.
CAGACCTGATCTGGCTGAAGTACAACTTCTGCTCTTTGTGTGCTACATTGCCCTAGAGCTGAAAGGCACAACGTGCTGTCTCCTTTCAAAAGGGTGAGTTGGGCCCCAAAGCATCTTGCTTCCAGCTCTCTGGGAAGCTAAGAAACCACTCGCTCTGCACAGTGCTCTTACAGCCTACCGGGAACATCTCTTACAAAGGCCTGTGAAATGCAGTTTCTTTGCCGGCCTGATCTCGCTGAAGTACAACTTCTGCTCTGGGTGTGCTACATTGCCCTAGAGCTGAAAGGCACAACGTGCAGGCTTCTTTCCAAAGGGCGATTTGGGCCCCAAAGCATCTTCCTTCCAGCTCTTTGGGAAGCTAAGGAACAACTCGCAATGCACAGTGCTCTTACAGCCTACCGGGAACATCTCTTCCAAAGGCCTGTGAAACGCATTTTCTTTGCAGGCCTTATCTGGCTGAAGTACAACTTCTGCTCTGGGTGTGCTACATTGCCCTAGAGCTGAAAGCCACAACGTGCAGGCTTCTTTCCAAAGGGCGAGTTGGTCCCCACAGCATCTTGCTTCCAGCTCTTTGGGAAGCTAAGAAACAACTCGCTCTGCACAGTGCTCTTACTGCCTACCGGGAACATCTCTTCCAAAGGCCTGTGAAACGCAGTTTCTTTGCAGGCCTGATCTGGCTGAAGTAGAACTTCTGCTCTGGTTGTGCTACATTGCCCTGTAGCTGAAAGGCACAACGTGCAGGCTTCTTTCCCAAGGGCGAGTCGGGCCCCACAGCATTATGCTTCCGGCTCTTTGGGAAGCTAAGAAACAACTCGCTCTGCACAGTGCTCTTACAGCCTACCGTAACATCTCTTACAATGGCCTGTGAAACGCAGTTTCTTTGCAGGGCTGATCTGGCTGAAGTAGAACTTCTGCTCTGGATGTGCTACATTGCCCTAGAGCTGAAAGGCACAACGTGCAGGCTTCTTTCCCAAGGGCGTGTTGGGCCCCAGAGCATCTTGCTTGCAGCTCTTTGGGAAGCTAAGAAACAACTCGCTCTGCACAGTGCTCTTACACCCTACCGGGAACATCTCTTCCAAAGGCCTGTGAAACGCAGTTTCTTTGCAGTCCTGAACTGGCTGAAGTAGTACTTCTGCTCTGGGTGTGCTACATTGCCCTAGAGCTGGAAGGCACATCGTGCTGGCTTCTTTCCAAAGGGCGTGTTGGGCCCCACAGCATCTTGCTTCCAGCTCTTTGGGAAGCTAAGAAACAACTCGCTCTGCACAGTGCTCTTACAGCCTACCGGGAACATCTCTTCCAAAGGCCTCTGAAACGCAGTTTCTTTGCAGGCCTGATCTGGCTGAAGTAGAACTTCTGCTCTGGGTGTGCTACATTGCCCTAGAGCTGAAAGGGACAACGTGCAGGCTTCTTTCCAAAGGGCGAGTTGGGCCCCACAGCATCTTGCTTCCAGCTCTTTGGGAAGCTAAGAAACAACTCGCTCTGCACAGTGCTCTTACAGCCTACCGGGAACATCTCTTCCAAAGGCCTGTGAAACGCAGTTTCTTTGCAGGCCTGATCTGGCTGAAGTACAACTTCTGCTCTGGGTGTGCTACATTGCCCTAGAGCTGAAAGGCACAACGTGCAGGCTTCTGTACAAAGGGCGAGTTGGGCCCAAAGCATCTTGCTTCCAGCTCTTTGGGAAGCTAAGAAACAACTCGCTCTGCACAGTGCTCTTACAGCCTACCGGGAGCATCTCTTCCAAAGGCCTGTGAAACGCAGTTTCTTCGCAGGCCTGATGTGGCTGAAGTACAACTTCTGCTCTGGGTGTGCTACATTGCCCTAGAGCTGAAAGCCACAACGTGCAGGCTTCTTTCCAAAGGGCGAGTTGGTCCCCACAGCATCTTGCTTCCAGCTCTTTGGGAAGCTAAGAAACAACTCGCTCTGCACAGTGCTCTTACAGCCTACCAGGAGCATCTCTTCCAAAGGCCTGTGAAACGCAGATTCTTTGCAGGCCTGATGTGGCTGAAATAGAACTTTTGCTCTGGGTGTGCTACTTTTCCCTAGAGCTGAAAGGCACAACGTGCAGGCTTCTGTCCAAAGGGCGAGTTGGGCGCAAAGCATCTTGCTTCCAGCTCTTTGGGAAGCTAAGAAACAACTCGCTCTGCACAGTGCTCTTACAGCCTACCGGGAACATCTCTTCCAAAGGCCTGTGAAACGCAGTTTCTCTGCAGGCCTGATCTGGCTTAAGTAGTACTTCTGCTCTGGGTGTGCTACATTGCCCTAGAGCTGAAAGGCACAATGTGCAGGCTTCTTTCCAAAGGGCGAGTTGGGCCCCACAGCATCTTGCTTCCAGCTCTTTGGGAAGCTAAGAAAGAACTCGCTCTGCACAGTGCTCTTACAGCCGACCGGGAGCATTTCTTCCAAAGGCCTGTGAAACGCAGTTTCTTTGCAGGCCTGATCTGGCTGAAGTACAACTTCTGCTCTGGGTGTGCTACATTGCCCTAGAGCTGAAAGGCCCAACGTGCAGGCTTCTTTCCAGAGGGCGAGTTGGGCCCCACCACACCTTGCTTCCAGCTCTTTGGGAAGCTAAGAAACAACTCCCTCTGCACAGTACTCTTACAGCCTACCGGGAACATCTCTTCCAAAGGCCTGTGAAACGCAGTTTCTTTGCAGGCCTGATATGGCTGAAGTACAACTTCTGCTCTAGGTGTGCTACAGTGCCCTAGAGCTGAAAGACACAACGTGCCGGCCTCTTAAAAAATGGCGAGTTGGGCCCCACAGCATCTTGCTTCCAGCTCTTTGGGAAGCTAAGAAACTACTCGCTCTGCACAGTGCTCTTACAGCCTACCGGGAACATCTCTTACAAAGGCCTGTGAAATGCAGTTTCTTTGCAGACCTGATCTGGGTGAAGTACAACTTCTGCTCTTTGTGTGCTACATTGCCCTAGAGCTGAAAGGCACAACGTGCAGGCTTCTTTCCAAAGGGCGAGTTGGGCCCCACAGCTTCTTGCTTCCAGCTCTTTGGGAAGCTAAGAAACAACTCGCTCTGCACAGTGCTCTTACAGCCTACCGGGAACATCTCTTCCAAAGGCCTGTGAAACGCAGTTTCTTTGCAGGCCTGATGTGGCTGAAGTAGAACTTCTGATCTGAGGGTGCTACATTGCCCTAGAGCTGAAAGGCACAACGTGCAGGCTTCTGTCCAAAGGGCGAGTTGGGCGCAAAGCATCTTGCTTCCAGCTCTTTGGGAAGCTAAGAAACAACTCGCTCTGCACAGTGCTCTTACAGCCTACCGGGAACATCTCTTCCAAAGGCCTGTGAAACGCAGTTTCTTTGCAGGCCTGATCTGGCTGAAGTAGAACTTCTGCTCTGGGTGTGCTACATTGCCCTAGAGCTGAAAGGCACAACGTGCAGGCTTCTGTCCAAAGGGCGAGTTGGGCCCAAAGCATCTTGCTTCCAGCTCTTTGGGAAGCTAAGAAACAACTCGCTCTGCACAGTGCTCTTACTGCCTACCGGGAACATCTCTTCCAAAGGCCTGTGAAACGCAGTTTCTTTGCAGGCCTGATCTGGCTGAAGTAGAACTTCTGCTCTGGTTGTGCTACATTGCCCTGGAGCTGAAAGGCAAAACGTGCAGGGTTCTTTCCCAAGGGCGAGTTGGGCCCCACAGCATCATGCTTCCGGCTCTTTGGGAAGCTAAGAAACAACTCGCTCTGCACAGTGCTCTTACAGCCTACCGTAACATCTCTTACAATGGCCTGTGAAACGCAGTTTCTTTGCAGGGCTGATATGGCTGAAGTAGAACTTCTGCTCTGGATGTGCTACATTGCCCTAGAGCTGAACGGCACAATGTGCAGGCTTCTTTCCCAAGGGCGTGTTGGGCCCCAGAGCATCTTGCTTGCAGCTCTTTGGGAAGCTAAGAAACAACTCGCTCTGCACAGTGCTCTTACACCCTACCGGGAACATCTCTTCCAAAGGCCTGTGAAACGCAGTTTCTTTGCGGTCCTGAACTGGCTGAAGTAGTACTTCTGCTCTGGGTGTGCTACATTGCCCTAGAGCTGGAAGGCACATCGTGCTGGCTTCTTTCCAAAGGGCGAGTTGGGCCCCACAGCATCTTGCTTCCAGCTCTTTGGGAAGCTAAGAAACTACTCGCTCTGCACAGTGCTCTTACAGCCTACCGGGAACATCTCTTCCAAAGGCCTGTGAAACGCAGTTTCTTTGCAGGCCTGATCTGGCTGAAGTAGAACTTCTGCTCTGGGTGTGCTACATTGCCCTAGAGCTGAAAGGCACAACGTGCAGGCTTCTTTCCAAAGGGCGAGTTGGGCCCCACAGCATCTTGCTTCCAGCTCTTTGGGAAGCTAAGAAACAACTCGCTCTGCAAAGTGCTCTTACAGCCTACCGGGAAAATCTCTTCCAAAGGCCTGTGAAACGCAGTTTCTTTGCAGGCCTGATCTGGCTGAAGTACAACTTCTGCTCTGGGTGTGCTACATTCCCCTACAGCTGAAAGGCACAACGTGCAGGCTTCTTTCCCAAGGGCGACTTGGGCCCCACAGCATCTTGCTTCCAGCTCTTTGGGAAGCTAAGAAACAACTCGCTCTGCACAGTGCTCTTACAGCCTATCGTAAACATCTCTTCCAAAGGCCTGTGAAACGCAGTTTCTTTGCAGGCCTGATCTGGCTGAAGCAGAACTTCTGCTCTGTTTGTGCTACATTGCCCTAGAGCTGAAAGACACAACGTGCAGGCTTCTTTCCCAAGGGCAAGTTGGGCCCCACAGCATCTTGATTCCAGCTCTTTGGGAAGCTAAGAAACAACTCGCTCTGCACAGTGCTTTTACAGCCTACCGGGAACATCTCTTCCAAAGGCCTGTGAAACGCAGTTTCTTTTCAGTCCTGAAATGGCTGAAGTAGTACTTCTGCTCTGGGTGTGCTACATTGTCCTGGAGCTGGAAGGCACATCGTGCTGGCTTCTTTCCAAAGGGCGAGTTGGGCCCCACAGCATCTTGCTTCCAGCTCTTTGGGAAGCTAAGAAACAACTCGCTCTGCACAGTGCTCTTACAGCCTACCGGGAGCATCTCTTCCAAAGGCTTGTGAAACGCATTTCTTTGCAGGCCTGATGTGGCTGAAATAGAACTTTTGCTCTGGGTGTGCTACTTTTCCCTACAGCGGAAAGGCACAACGTGCAGGCTTCTGTCCAAAGGGCGAGTGGGCGCAAAGCATCTTGCTTCCAGCTCTTTAGGAAGCTAAGAAACAACTCGCTCTGCACAGTGCTCTTACAGCCTACCGGGAACATGTCTTCCAAAGGCCTGTGAAACGCAGTTTCTTTGCAGGCTTGATCTGGCTGAAGTAGAACTTCTGCTCTGGGTGTGCTACATTGCCCTAGAGCGGAAAGGCACAACGTGCAGGCTTCTGTCCAAAGGGCGAGTTGGGCCCAAAGCATCTTGCTTCCAGCTCTTTGGGAAGCTAAGAAACAACTCGCTCTGCACAGTGCTCTTACTGCCTACCGGGAACATCTCTTCCAAAGGCCTGTGAAACGCAGTTTCTTTGCAGGCCTGATCTGGCTGAAGTAGAACTTCTGCTCTGGTTGTGCTACATTGCCCTGGAGCTGAAAGGCACAACGTGCAGGCTTCTTTCCCAAGGGCGAGTTGGGCCCCACAGCATCATGCTTCCGGCTCTTTGGGAAGCTAAGAAACAACTCGCTCTGCACAGTGCTCTTACAGCCTACCGTAACATCTCTTACAATGGCCTGTGAAACGCAGTTTCTTTGCAGGCCTGATATGGCTGAAGTACAACTTGTGCTCTAGGTGTGCTACAGTGCCCTAGAGCTGAAAGGCACAACGTGCAGGCCTCTTAAAAAAAGGCAAGTTGGGCCCCACAGCATCTTGCTTGCAGCTCTTTGGGAACCTAAGAAACAACTCGCTCTGCACAGTGCTCTTACTGCCTACCGGGAACATCTCTTACAAAGGCCTGTGAAATGCAGTTTCTTTGCAGGCCTGATCTGGCTGAAGTAGAATTTCTGCTCTGGGTGTGCTACAGTGCCCTAGAGCTGAAAGGCACAACATGCAGGCTTCTTTCCAAAGGGCGAGTTGGGCCCCACAGCATCTTGCTTCCAGCTGTTTGGGAAGCTAAGAAACAACTCGTTCTGCACAGTGCTCTTACAGCCTACCGGGAGCATCTCTTCCAATGGCGTGTGAAACGCAGTTTCTTTGCAGGCCTGATCTGGCTGAAGTAGAACTTCTGCTCTGGGTGTGCTACATTGCCCTAGAGCTGAAAGGCACAAGGTGCAGGCTTCTGTCCAAAGGGAGAGTTGGGCAGCACAGCATCTTGCTTCCAGCTCTTTGGGAAGCTAAGAAACAAGTCGCTCTGCACAGTGCTGTTACAGCCTACCGGGAACATCTCTTCCAGAGGAATGTGAAACGCAGATTCTTTCCAGGCCTGATCTGGCTGAAGTAGAACTTCTGCTCTGGGTGTGCTACATTGCCCCAGAGCTGAAAGGCACAACATGCAGGCTTCTGTCCAAAGGGAGAGTTGGGCAGCACAGCATCTTTCTTCCAGCTCTTTGGGAAGCTAAGAAACAAGTCGCTCTGCACAGTGCTCTTACAGCCTACCGGGAACATCTCTTCCAAAGGAATGTGAAACGCAGTTCCTTTGCAGGCTTGATCTGGCTGAAGTAGAACTTCTGCTCTGGGTGTGCTACATTGCGCTAGAGCGGAAAGGCACAACGTGCAGGCGTCTTTCCAAAGGGCGAGTTTTGCCCCACAGCATCTTGCTTCCAGCTCTTTGGGAAGCAAAGAAACAATTCGCTCTGCACAGTGCTCTTACAGCCTACCGGGAACATCTCTTCCAAAGGCCTGTAAAATGCAGTTTCTTTGCAGGCCTGATCTGGCTGAAGTACAACTTCTGCTCTAGGTGTGCTACAGTGCCCTAGAGCTGAAAGGCACAACGTGCAGGGTTCTTTCCCAAGGGCGAGTTGGGCCCCTCAGCATCATGCTTCCGGCTCTTTGGGAAGCTAAGAAACAACTCGCTCTGCACAGTGCTCTAACAGCCTACCGGGAACATCTCTTACAATGGCATGTGAAACGCAGTTTCTTTGCAGGGCTGATCTGGCTGAAGAACAACTTCTGCTCTTTGTGTGCTACATTGCCCTAGAGCTGAAAGGCACAATGTGCAGGCTTCTTTCCAAAGGGCGAGTTCGGCCCCACAGCTTCTTGCTTCCAGCTCTTTGGGAAGCTAAGAAACAACTCGCTCTGCACAGTGCTCTTACAGCCTATCGTAAACATCTCTTCCAAAGGCCTGTGAAACGCAGTTTCTTCGCAGGCCTTATCTGGCTGAAGTACAACATCTGCTCTGGGTGTGGTACATTGCCCTAGAGCTGAAAGGCACAACGTGCAGGCTTCTTAACAAAGGGCGAGTTGGGCCCCACAGCATCTTGCTTCCAGCTCTTTGGCAAGCTAGGAAACAACTCGCTCTGCAAAGTGCTCTTACAGCCTACCGGGAACATCTCTTCCAAAGGCCTGTGAAACGCAGTTTCTTTGCAGGCCTGATCTGGCTGAAGTAGAACTTCTGCTCTGAGTGTGCTACATTGCCCTAGAGCTGAAAGGCACAACGTGCAGGCTTCTTTCCAAAGGGCGCGTTGGGCCTCACAGCATCTTGCTTCCAGCACTTTGGGAAGCTAAGAAACAACTCGCTCTGCACAGTGCTCTTACAGCCTACCGGGAACATCTCTTACAAAGGCCTGTGAAACGCAGTTTCTTTGCAGGCCTGATCTTGCTGAAGTGGAACTTTTGCTCTGGGTGTGCTACATTGCACTAGACCTGAAAGGCACAATGTGCAGGCTTCTTTCCAAAGGCCGAGTTGGGCCCCACAGCATCTTGCTTCCAGCTCTTTGGGAAGCTAAGAAACAACTCGCTCTGCACAGTGCTCTTACAGCCTACTGGGAACATCTCTTCCAAAGGCCTGTGAAATGCAGTTTCTTTGCAGACCTGATCTGGCTGAAGTAAAACTTCTGCTCTTTGTGTGCTACATTGTCCTAGAGCTGGAAGGCACAACGTGCAGGCTTCTTTCCAAAGGGCGAGTTGGGCCCCACAGCTTCTTCCTTCCAGCTCTTTGGGAAGCTAAGAAACAACTCGCTCTGCACAGTGCTCTTACAGCCTACCGGGAACATCTCTTCCAAAGACCTGTGAAACGCAGTTTCTTTGCAGGCCTGATCTGGCTGAAGTAGAACTTCTGCTCTGAGTGTGCTACATTGCCCTAGAGCTGAAAGGCACAACGTGCTGTCTCCTTTCAAAAGGGCGAGTTGGGCCCCAAAGCATCTTGCTTCCAGCTCTTTGGGAAGCTAAGAAACAACTCGCTCTGCACAGTGCTCTTACAGCCTACCGGGAACAACACTTCGAGAGGCCTGTGAAACGCAGTTTCTTTGCAGGCCTGATATGGCTGAAGTACAACTTGTGCTCTAGGTGTGCTACAGTGCCCTAGAGCTGAAAGGCACAACGTGCAGGCCTCTTAAAAAATGGCAAGTTGGGCCCCACAGCATCTTGCTTGCAGCTCTTTGGGAACCTAAGAAACAACTCGCTCTGCACAGTGCTCTTACAGCCTATCGTAAACATCTCTTCCAAAGGCCTGTGAAACGCAGTTTCTTTGCAGGCCTGATCTGGCTGAAGCAGAACTTCTGCTCTGTTTGTGCTACATTGCCCTAGAGCTGAAAGACACAACGTGCAGGCTTCTTTCCAAGGGCGAGTTGGGCCCCACAGCATCTTGATTCCAGCTCTTTGGGAAGCTAAGAAACAACTAGCTCTGCACAGTGCTTTTACAGCCTACCGGGAACATCTCTTCCAAAGGCCTGTGAAACGCAGTTTCTTTTCAGTCCTGAAATGGCTGAAGTAGTGCTTCTGCTCTGGGTGTGCTACATTGCCCTAGAGCTGGAAGGCACATCGTGCTGGCTTCTTTCCAAAGGGCGAGTTGGGCCCCACAGCATCTTGCTTCCAGCTCTTTGGGAAGCTAAGAAACAACTCGCTCTGCACAGTGCTCTTACAGCCTACCGCTAACATCTCTTCCAAAGGCCTGTGAAACGCAGTTTCTTTGCAGGCCTGATCTGGCTGAAGTACAACATCTGCTCTGGGTGTGCTACATTGCCCTAGAGCTGAAAGGCACAACGTGCAGGCTTCTTTCCAAAGGGCGAGTTGGGCCCCACAGCATCTTGCTTCCAGCTCTTTGGGAATCTAAGAAACTACTCGCTCTGCACAGTGCTCTTACAGCCTACCGGGAACATCTCTTCCAAAGGCCTGTGAAACGCAGTTTCTTTGCAGGCCTGATCTGGCTGAAGTAGAACTTCTGCTCTGGGTGTGCTACATTGCCCTAGAGCTGAAAGGCACAACGTGCAGGCTTCTTTCCAAAGGGCGAGTTGGGCCCCACAGCATCTTGCTTCCAGCTCTTTGGGAAGCTAAGAAACTACTCGCTCTGCACAGTGCTCTTACAGCCTACCGGGAAAATCTCTTCCAAAGGCCTGTGAAACGCAGTTTCTTTGCAGGCCTGATCTGGCTGAAGTACAACTTCTGCTCTGGGTGTGCTACATTCCCCTACAGCTGAAAGGCACAACGTGCATGCTTCTTTCCCAAGGGCGACTTGGGCCCCACAGCATCTTGCTTCCAGCTCTTTGGGAAGCTAAGAAACTACTCGCTCTGCACAGTGCTCTTACAGCCTATCGTAAACATCTCTTCCAAAGGCCTGTGAAACGCAGTTTCTTCGCAGGCCTTATCTGGCTGAAGTACAACATCTGCTCTGGGTGTGGTACATTGCCCTAGAGCTGAAAGGCACAACGTGCAGGCTTCTTAACAAAGGGCGAGTTGGGCCCCACAGCATCTTGCTTCCAGCTCTTTGGGAAGCTAAGAAACAACTCGCTCTGCACAGTGCTCTTACAGCCTACCGGGAGCATCTCTTCCAAAGGCTTGTGAAACGCATTTCTTTGCAGGCCTGATGTGGCTGAAATAGAACTTTTGCTCTGGGTGTGCTACTTTTCCCTAGAGCGGAAAGGCACAACGTGCAGGCTTCTGTCCAAAGGGCGAGTTGGGCGCAAAGCATCTTGCTTCCAGCTCTTTAGCAAGCTAAGAAACAACTCGCTCTGCACAGTGCTCTTACAGCCTACCGGGAACATCTCTTCCAAAGGCCTGTGAAACGCAGTTTCTTTGCAGGCTTGATCTGGCTGAAGTAGAACTTCTGCTCTGGGTGTGCTACATTGCCCTAGAGCGGAAAGGCACAACGTGCAGGCTTCTGTCCAAAGGGCGAGTTGGGCCCAAAGCATCTTGCTTCCAGCTCTTTGGGAAGCTAAGAAACAACTCGCTCTGCACAGTGCTCTTACTGCCTACCGGGAACATCTCTTCCAAAGGCCTGTGAAACGCAGTTTCTTTGCAGGCCTGATCTGGCTGAAGTAGAACTTCTGCTCTGGTTGTGCTACATTGCCCTGGAGCTGAAAGGCACAACGTGCAGGCTTCTTTCCCAAGGGCGAGTTGGGCCCCACAGCATCATGCTTCCGGCTCTTTGGGAAGCTAAGAAACAACTCGCTCTGCACAGTGCTCTTACAGCCTACCGTAACATCTCTTACAATGGCCTGTGAAACGCAGTTTCTTTGCAGGCCTGATATGGCTGAAGTACAACTTGTGCTCTAGGTGTGCTACAGTGCCCTAGAGCTGAAAGGCACAACGTGCAGGCCTCTTAAAAAATGGCAAGTTGGGCCCCACAGCATCTTGCTTGCAGCTCTTTGGGAACCTAAGAAACAACTCGCTCTGCACAGTGCTCTTACTGCCTACCGGGAACATCTCTTACAAAGGCCTGTGAAATGCAGTTTCTTTGCAGGCCTGATCTGGCTGAAGTAGAATTTCTGCTCTGGGTGTGCTACAGTGCCCTAGAGCTGAAAGGCACAACATGCAGGCTTCTTTCCAAAGGGCGAGTTGGGCCCCACAGCATCTTGCTTCCAGCTGTTTGGGAAGCTAATAAACAACTCGTTCTGCACAGTGCTCTTACAGCCTACCGGGAGCATCTCTTCCAATGGCCTGTGAAACGCAGTTTCTTTGCAGGCCTGATCTGGCTGAAGTAGAACTTCTGCTCTGGGTGTGCTACATTGCCCTAGAGCTGAAAGGCACAACGTGCAGGCTTCTGTCCAAAGGGAGAGTTGGGCAGCACAGCATCTTGCTTCCAGCTCTTTGGGAAGCTAAGAAACAAGTCGCTCTGCACAGTGCTGTTACAGCCTACAGGGAACATCTCTTCCAGAGGAATGTGAAACGCAGATTCTTTCCAGGCCTGATCTGGCTGAAGTAGAACTTCTGCTTTGTTTGTTCTACATTGCCCCAGAGCTGAAAGGCACAACATGCAGGCTTCTGTCCAAAGGGAGAGTTGGGCAGCACAGCATCTTTCTTCCAGCTCTTTGGGAAGCTAAGAAACAAGTCGCTCTGCACAGTGCTCTTACAGCCTACCGGGAACATCTCTTCCAAAGGAATGTGAAACGCAGTTCCTTTGCAGGCCTGATCTGGCTGAAGTACAACTTCTGCTCTGGGTGTGCTACATTGCCCTAGAGCTGAAAGGCACAACGTGCAGGCGTCTTTCCAAAGGGCGACTTGGGCCCCACAGCATCTTGCTTCCAGCTCTTTGGGAAGCTAAGAAACAACTCGCTCTGCACAGTGCTCTTACAGCCTATCGTAAACATCTCTTCCAAAGGCCTGTGAAACGCAGTTTCTTTGCAGGCCTGATCTGGCTGAAGCAGTACTTCTGCTCTGTTTGTGCTACATTGCCCTAGAGCTGAAAGACACAACGTGCAGGCTTCTTTCCCAAGGGCGAGTTGGGCCCCACAGCATCTTGATTCCAGCTCTTTGGGAAGCTAAGAAACAACTAGCTCTGCACAGTGCTTTTACAGCCTACCGGGAACATCTCTTCCAAAGGCCTGTGAAACGCAGTTTCTTTTCAGTCCTGAAATGGCCGAAGTAGTACTTCTGCTCTGGGTGTGCTACATTGCCCTAGAGCTGGAAGGCACATCGTGCTGGCTTCTTTCCAAAGGGCGAGTTGGGCCCCACAGCATCTTGCTTCCAGCTCTTTGGGAAGCTAAGAAACAACTCGCTCTGCACAGTGCTCTTACAGCCTACCGGGAGCATCTCTTCCAAAGGCTTGTGAAACGCATTTCTTTGCAGGCCTGATGTGGCTGAAATAGAACTTTTGCTCTGGGTGTGCTACTTTTCCCTAGAGCGGAAAGGCACAACGTGCAGGCTTCTGTCCAAAGGGCGAGTTGGGCGCAAAGCATCTTGCTTCCAGCTCTTTAGGAAGCTAAGAAACAACTCGCTCTGCACAGTGCTCTTACAGCCTACCGGGAACATCTCTTCCAAAGGCCTGTGAAACGCAGTTTCTTTGCAGGCTTGATCTGGCTGAAGTAGAACTTCTGCTCTGGGTGTGCTACATTGCCCTAGAGCGGAAAGGCACAACGTGCAGGCTTCTGTCCAAAGGGCGAGTTGGGCCCAAAGCATCTTGCTTCCAGCTCTTTGGGAAGCTAAGAAACAACTCGCTCTGCACAGTGCTCTTACTGCCTACCGGGAACATCTCTTCCAAAGGCCTGTGAAACGCAGTTTCTTTGCAGGCCTGATCTGGCTGAAGTAGAACTTCTGCTCTGGTTGTGCTACATTGCCCTGGAGCTGAAAGGCACAACGTGCAGGCTTCTTTCCCAAGGGCGAGTTGGGCCCAACAGCATCATGCTTCCGGCTCTTTGGGAAGCTAAGAAACAACTCGCTCTGCACAGTGCTCTTACAGCCTACCGTAACATCTCTTACAATGGCCTGTGAAACGCAGTTTCTTTGCCGGCCTGATATGGCTGAAGTACAACTTGTGCTCTAGGTGTGCTACAGTGCCCTAGAGCTGAAAGGCACAACGTGCAGGCCTCTTAAAAAATGGCAAGTTGGGCCCCACAGCATCTTGCTTGCAGCTCTTTGGGAACCTAAGAAACAACTCGCTCTGCACAGTGCTCTTACTGCCTACCGGGGACATCTCTTACAAAGGCCTGTGAAATGCAGTTTCTTTGCAGGCCTGATCTGGCTGAAGTAGAATTTCTGCTCTGGGTGTGCTACAGTGCCCTAGAGCTGAAAGGCACAACATGCAGGCTTCTTTCCAAAGGGCGAGTTGGGCCCCACAGCATCTTGCTTCCAGCTGTTTGGGAAGCTAATAAACAACTCGTTCTGCACAGTGCTCTTACAGCCTACCGGGAGCATCTCTTCCAATGGCCTGTGAAACGCAGTTTCTTTGCAGGCCTGATCTGGCTGAAGTAGAACTTCTGCTCTGGGTGTGCTACATTGCCCTAGAGCTGAAAGGCACAAGGTGCAGGCTTCTGTCCAAAGGGAGAGTTGGGCAGCACAGCATCTTGCTTCCAGCTCTTTGGGAAGCTAAGAAACAAGTCGCTCTGCACAGTGCTGTTACAGCCTACAGGGAACATCTCTTCCAGAGGAATGTGAAACGCAGATTCTTTCCAGGCCTGATCTGGCTGAAGTACAACTTCTGCTCTGGGTGTGCTACATTGCCCTAGAGCTGAAAGGCACAACGTGCAGGCGTCTTTCCAAAGGGCGAGTTTTGCCCCACAGCATCTTGCTTCCAGCTCTTTGGGAAGCAAAGAAACAATTTGCTCTGCACAGTGCTCTTACAGCCTACCGGGAACATCTCTTCCAAAGGCCTGTAAAATGCAGTTTCTTTGCAGGCCTGATATGGCTGAAGTACAACTTCTGCTCTAGGTGTGCTACAGTGCCCTAGAGCTGAAAGGCACAACGTGCAGGCCTCTTAAAAAATGGCGAGTTGTGCCCCACAGCATCTTGCTTCCAGCTCTTTGGGAAGCTAAGAAACAACTCGCTCTGCACAGTGCTCTAACAGCCTACCGGGAACATCTCTTACAAAGGCTTGTGAAATGCAGTTTCTTTGCAGACCTGATCTGGCTGAAGAACAACTTCTGCTCTTTGTGTGCTACATTGCCCTAGAGCTGAAAGGCACATCGTGCAGGCTTCTTTCCAAAGGGCGAGTTGGGCCCCACAGCTTCTTGCTTCCAGCTCTTTGGGAAGCTAAGAAACAACTCGCTCTGCACAGTGCTCTTACAGCCTACCGGGAACATCTCTTCCAAAGGCCTGTGAAATGCAGTTTCTTTGCAGGCCTGATCTGGCTGAAGTAGAACTTCTGCTCTGAGTGTGCTACATTGCCCTAGAGCTGAAAGGCACAACGTGCTGTCTCCTTTCAAAAGAGCGAGCTGGGCCCCGAAGCATCTTGCTTCCAGCTCTTTGGGAAGCTAAGAAACAACTCGCTCTGCACACTGCTCTTACAGCCTACCGGGAACATCTCTTACAAAAGCCTGTGAAATGCAGTTTCTTTGCAGGCCTGATCTGGCTGAAGTACAACTTCTGCTCTTTGTGTGCTACATTGCCCTAGAGCTGAAAGGCCCAACGTGCAGGCTTCTTTCCAGAGGGCGAGTTGGGCCCCACAGCACCTTGCTTCCAGCTCTTTGGGAAGCTAAGAAACAACTCGCTCTGCACAGTGCTCTTACAGCCTACCGGGAACATCTCTTCCATAGGCCTGTGAAACGCAGTTTCTTTGCAGGCCTGATGTGGCTGAAGTAGAACTTCTGATCTGAGGGTGCTACATTGCCCTAGAGCTGAAAGGCACAACGTGCAGTCTTCTGTCCAAAGGGCGAGTTGGGTGCAAAGCATCTTGCTTCCAGCTCTTTGGGAAGCTAAGAAACAACTCGCTCTGCACAGTGCTCTTACAGCCTACTGGGAACATCTCTTCCAAAGGCCTGTGAAACGCAGTTTCTTTGCAGGCTTGATCTGGCTGAAGTAGAACTTCTTCTCTGGGTGTGCTACATTGCCCTAGAGCTGAAAGGCACAACGTGCAGGCTTCTGTCCAAAGGGCGAGTTGGGCCCAAAGCATCTTGCTTCCAGCTCTTTGGGAAGCTAAGAAACAACTCGCTCTGCACAGTGCTCTTACTGCCTACCGGGAACATCTCTTGCAAAGGCCTGTGAAATGCAGTTTCTTTGCAGGCCTGATCTGGCTGAAGTAGAACTTCTGCTCTGGTTGTGCTACATTGCCCTGGAGCTGAAAGGCACAACGTGCAGGGTTCTTTCCCAAGGGCGAGTTGGGCCCCACAGCATCATGCTTCCGGCTCTTTGGGAAGCTAAGAAACAACTCGCTCTGCACAGTGCTCTTACAGCCTACCGTAACATCTCTTACAATGGCCTGTGAAACGCAGTTTCTTTGCAGGGCTGATCTGGCTGAAGTAGAACTTCTGCTCTGGATGTGCTACATTGCCCTAGAGCTGAACGGCACAATGTGCAGGCTTCTTTCCCAAGGGCGTGTTGGGCCCCTGAGCATCTTGCTTGCAGCTCTTTGGGAAGCTAAGAAACAACTCGCTCTGCACAGTGCTCTTACACCCTACCGGGAACATCTCTTCCAAAGGCCTGTGAAACGCAGTTTCTTTGCGGTCCTGAACTGGCTGAAGTAGTACTTCTGCTCTGGGTGTGCTACGTTACCCTAGAGCTGGAAGGCACATCGTGCTGGCTTCTGTCCAAAGGGCGAGTTGGGCCCAAAGCATCTTGCTTCCAGCTCTTTGGGAAGCTAAGAAACAACTCGCTCTGCACAGTGCTCTTACAGCCTACCGGGAACATCTCTTCCAAAGGCCTGTGAAACGCAGTTTCTTTGCAGGCCTGATCTGGCTGAAGTAGAACTTCTGCTCTGGGTGTGCTACATTGCCCTAGAGCTGAAAGGCACAACGTGCAGGCTTCTTTCCAAAGGGCGAGTTGGGCACCATAGCTTCTTGCTTCCAGCTCTTTGGGAAGCTAAGAAACAACTCGCTCTGCACAGTGCTCTTACAGCCTACCGGGAGCATCTCTTCCAAAGACCTGTGAAACGCAGTTTCTTTGCAGGCCTCATCTGGCTGAAGTACAACTTCTGCTCTGGGTGTGCTACATTCCCCTACAGCTGAAAGGCACAACGTGCAGGCTTCTTTCCCAAGGGCGACTTGGGCCCCACAGCATCTTGCTTCCAGCTCTTTGGGAAGCTAAGAAACAACTCGCTCTGCACAGTGCTCTTACAGCCTATCGTAAACATCTCTTCCAAAGGCCTGTGAAACGCAGTTTCTTTGCAGGCCTGATCTGGCTGAAGCTGAACTTCTGCTCTGTTTGTGCTACATTGCCCTAGAGCTGAAAGACACAACGTGCAGGCTTCTTTCCCAAGGGCGAGTTGGGCCCCACAGCATCTTGATTCCAGCTCTTTGGGAAGCTAAGAAACAACTAGCTCTGCACAGTGCTTTTACAGCCTACCGGGAACATCTCTTCCAAAGGCCTGTGAAACGCAGTTTCTTTTCAGTCCTGAAATGGCTGAAGTAGTACTTCTGCTCTGGGTGTGCTACATTGCCCTAGAGCTGGAAGGCACATCGTGCTGGCTTCTTTCCAAAGGGCGAGTTGGGCCCCACAGCATCTTGCTTCCAGCTCTTTGGGAAGCTAAGAAACAACTCGCTCTGCACAGTGCTCTTACAGCCTAACGGGAACATCTCTTCCAAAGGCCTGTGAAACGCAGTTTCTTTGCAGGCTTGATCTGGCTGAAGTAGAACTTCTGCTCTGGGTGTGCTACATTGCCCTAGAGCGGAAAGGCACAACGTGCAGGCTTCTGTCCAAAGGGCGAGTTGGGCCCAAAGCATCTTGCTTCCAGCTCTTTGGGAAGCTAAGAAACAACTCGCTCTGCACAGTGCTCTTACTGCCTACCGGGAACATCTCTTCCAAAGGCCTGTGAAACGCAGTTTCTTTGCAGGCCTGATCTGGCTGAAGTAGAACTTCTGCTCTGGTTGTGCTACATTGCCCTGGAGCTGAAAGGCACAACGTGCAGGCTTCTTTCCCAAGGGCGAGTTGCGCCCCACAGCTTCATGCTTCCGGCTCTTTGGGATGCTAAGAAACAACTCGCTCTGCACAGTGCTCTTACAGCCTACCGTAACATCTCTTACAATGGCCTGTGAAACGCAGTTTCTTTGCAGGGCTGATCTGGCTGAAGTAGAACTTCTGCTCTGGATGTGCTACATTGCCCTAGAGCTGAAAGGCACAACGAGCAGGCTTCTTTCCCAAGGGCGTGTTGGGCCCCAGAGCATCTTGCTTGCAGCTCTTTGGGAAGCTAAGAAACAACTCGCTCTGCACAGTGCTCTTACACCCTACCGGGAACATCTCTTCCAAAGGCCTGTGAAACGCAGTTTCTTTGCAGTCCTGAACTGGCTGAAGTAGTACTTCTGCTCTGGGTGTGCTACATTGCCCTAGAGCTGGAAGGCACATCGT
This sequence comes from Equus caballus, assembly GCF_041296265.1. Classification (NCBI taxonomy): domain Eukaryota; kingdom Metazoa; phylum Chordata; class Mammalia; order Perissodactyla; family Equidae; genus Equus; species Equus caballus. The sequence continues at coordinate 28,515,331 of NC_091687.1, forward strand.
GCTGGCTTCTGTCCAAAGGGCGAGTTGGGCCCAAAGCATCTTGCTTCCAGCTCTTTGGGAAGCTAAGAAACAACTCGCTCTGCACAGTGCTCTTACAGCCTACCGGGAACATCTCTTCCAAAGGCCTGTGAAACGCAGTTTCTTTGCAGGCCTGATCTGGCTGAAGTAGAACTTCTGCTCTGGGTGTGCTACATTGCCCTAGAGCTGAAAGGCACAACGTGCAGGCTTCTTTCCAAACGGCGAGTTGGGCACCATAGCTTCTTGCTTCCAGCTCTTTGGGAAGCTAAGAAACAACTCGCTCTGCACAGTGCTCTTACAGCCTACCGGGAACATCTCTTCCAAAGGCCTGTGAAACGCAGTTTCTTTGCAGGCCTGATGTGGCTGAAGTACAACTTCTGCTCTGGGTGTGCTACATTGCCCTAGAGCTGAAAGGCACAACGTGCAGGCTTCTTTCCAAAGGGCGAGTTGGGCCCCACAGCATCTTGCTTCCAGCTCTTTGGGAAGCTAAGAAACTACTCGCTCTGCACAGTGCTCTTACAGCCTACCGGGAACATCTCTTCCAAAGGCCTGTGAAACGCAGTTTCTTTGCAGGCCTGATCTGGCTGAAGTAGAACTTCTGCTCTGGGTGTGCTACATTGCCCTAGAGCTGAAAGGCACAACGTGCAGGCTTCTTTCCAAAGGGCGAGTTGGGCCCCACAGCATCTTGCTTCCAGCTCTTTGGGAAGCTAAGAAACAACTCGCTCTGCACAGTGCTCTTACAGCCTACCGGGAAAATCTCTTCCAAAGGCCTCTGAAACGCAGTTTCTTTGCAGGCCTGATCTGGCTGAAGTACAACTTCTGCTCTGGGTGTGCTACATTCCCCTACAGCTGAAAGGCACAACGTGCATGCTTCTTTCACAAGGGCGACTTGGGCCGCACAGCATCTTGCTTCCAGCTCTTTGGGAAGCTAAGAAACTACTCGCTCTGCACAGTGCTCTTACAGCCTATCGTAAACATCTCTTCCAAAGGCCTGTGAAACGCAGTTTCTTCGCAGGCCAGATCTGGCTGAAGTACAACTTCTGCTCTGGGTGTGCTACATTGCCCTAGAGCTGAAAGGCACAATGTGCAGGCTTCTTAACAAAGGGCGAGTTGGGCCCCACAGCATCTTGCTTCCAGCTCTTTGGGAAGCTAAGGAACAACTCGCTCTGCACAGTGCTCTTACAGCCTACCGGGAACATCTCTTCCAAAGGCCTGTGAAACGCAGTTTCTTTGCAGGCCTGATCTGGCTGAAGTAGAACTTCTGCTCTGGGTGTGCTACATTTCCCTAGAGCTGAAAGGCACAACGTGCAGTTTTCTTTCAAAAGGGCGAGTTGGGTCCCACAGCACCTTGCTTCCAGCTCTTTGGGAAGCTAAGAAACAACTCGCTCTGCACAGTACTCTTACAGCCTACCGGGAACATCTCTTCCAAAGGCCTGTGAAACGCAGTTTCTTTGCAGGCCTGATATGGCTGAAGTACAACTTCTGCTCTAGGTGTGCTACAGTGCCCTAGAGCTGAAAGGCACAACGTGCAGGCCTCTTAAAAAATGGCGAGTTGGGCCCCACAGCATCTTGCTTCCAGCTCTTTGGGAACCTAAGAAACAACTCGCTCTGCACAGTGCTCTTACAGCCTACCGGGAACATCTCTTACAAAGGCCTGTGAAATGCAGTTTCTTTGCAGACCTGATCTGGCTGAAGTACAACTTCTGCTCTTTGTGTGCTACATTGCCCTAGAGCTGAAAGGCACAACGTGCTGTCTCCTTTCAAAAGGGTGAGTTGGGCCCCAAAGCATCTTGCTTCCAGCTCTCTGGGAAGCTAAGAAACCACTCGCTCTGCACAGTGCTCTTACAGCCTACCGGGAACATCTCTTACAAAGGCCTGTGAAATGCAGTTTCTTTGCCGGCCTGATCTCGCTGAAGTACAACTTCTGCTCTGGGTGTGCTACATTGCCCTAGAGCTGAAAGGCACAACGTGCAGGCTTCTTTCCAAAGGGCGATTTGGGCCCCAAAGCATCTTCCTTCCAGCTCTTTGGGAAGCTAAGGAACAACTCGCACTGCACAGTGCTCTTACAGCCTACCGGGAACATCTCTTCCAAAGGCCTGTGAAACGCATTTTCTTTGCAGGCCTTATCTGGCTGAAGTACAACTTCTGCTCTGGGTGTGCTACATTGCCCTAGAGCTGAAAGCCACAACGTGCAGGCTTCTTTCCAAAGGGCGAGTTGGTCCCCACAGCATCTTGCTTCCAGCTCTTTGGGAAGCTAAGAAACAACTCGCTCTGCACAGTGCTCTTACTGCCTACCGGGAACATCTCTTCCAAAGGCCTGTGAAACGCAGTTTCTTTGCAGGCCTGATCTGGCTGAAGTAGAACTTCTGCTCTGGTTGTGCTACATTGCCCTGTAGCTGAAAGGCACAACGTGCAGGATTCTTTCCCAAGGGCGAGTCGGGCCCCACAGCATTATGCTTCCGGCTCTTTGGGAAGCTAAGAAACAACTCGCTCTGCACAGTGCTCTTACAGCCTACCGTAACATCTCTTACAATGGCCTGTGAAACGCAGTTTCTTTGCAGGGCTGATCTGGCTGAAGTAGAACTTCTGCTCTGGATGTGCTACATTGCCCTAGAGCTGAAAGGCACAACGAGCAGGCTTCTTTCCCAAGGGCGTGTTGGGCCCCAGAGCATCTTGCTTGCAGCTCTTTGGGAAGCTAAGAAACAACTCGCTCTGCACAGTGCTCTTACACCCTACCGGGAACATCTCTTCCAAAGGCCTGTGAAACGCAGTTTCTTTGCAGTCCTGAACTGGCTGAAGTAGTACTTCTGCTCTGGGTGTGCTACATTGCCCTAGAGCTGGAAGGCACATCGTGCTGGCTTCTGTCCAAAGGGCGAGTTGGGCCCAAAGCATCTTGCTTCCAGCTCTTTGGGAAGCTAAGAAACAACTCGCTCTGCACAGTGCTCTTACAGCCTACCGGGAACATCTCTTCCAAAGGCCTGTGAAACGCAGTTTCTTTGCAGGCCTGATCTGGCTGAAGTAGAACTTCTGCTCTGGGTGTGCTACATTGCCCTAGAGCTGAAAGGCACAACGTGCAGGCTTCTTTCCAAAGGGCGAGTTGGGCACCATAGCTTCTTGCTTCCAGCTCTTTGGGAAGCTAAGAAACAACTCGCTCTGCACAGTGCTCTTACAGCCTACCGGGAACATCTCTTCCAAAGGCCTGTGAAACGCAGTTTCTTTGCAGGCCTGATGTGGCTGAAGTACAACTTCTGCTCTGGGTGTGCTACATTGCCCTAGAGCTGAAAGGCACAACGTGCAGGCTTCTTTCCAAAGGGCGAGTTGGGCCCCACAGCATCTTGCTTCCAGCTCTTTGGGAAGCTAAGAAACTACTCGCTCTGCACAGTGCTCTTACAGCCTACCGGGAACATCTCTTCCAAAGGCCTGTGAAACGCAGTTTCTTTGCAGGCCTGATCTGGCTGAAGTAGAACTTCTGCTCTGGGTGTGCTACATTGCCCTAGAGCTGAAAGGCACAACGTGCAGGCTTCTTTCCAAAGGGCGAGTTGGGCCCCACAGCATCTTGCTTCCAGCTCTTTGGGAAGCTAAGAAACAACTCGCTCTGCACAGTGCTCTTACAGCCTACCGGGAAAATCTCTTCCAAAGGCCTCTGAAACGCAGTTTCTTTGCAGGCCTGATCTGGCTGAAGTACAACTTCTGCTCTGGGTGTGCTACATTCCCCTACAGCTGAAAGGCACAACGTGCATGCTTCTTTCACAAGGGCGACTTGGGCCGCACAGCATCTTGCTTCCAGCTCTTTGGGAAGCTAAGAAACTACTCGCTCTGCACAGTGCTCTTACAGCCTATCGTAAACATCTCTTCCAAAGGCCTGTGAAACGCAGTTTCTTCGCAGGCCAGATCTGGCTGAAGTACAACTTCTGCTCTGGGTGTGCTACATTGCCCTAGAGCTGAAAGGCACAATGTGCAGGCTTCTTAACAAAGGGCGAGTTGGGCCCCACAGCATCTTGCTTCCAGCTCTTTGGGAAGCTAAGGAACAACTCGCTCTGCACAGTGCTCTTACAGCCTACCGGGAACATCTCTTCCAAAGGCCTGTGAAACGCAGTTTCTTTGCAGGCCTGATCTGGCTGAAGTAGAACTTCTGCTCTGGGTGTGCTACATTTCCCTAGAGCTGAAAGGCACAACGTGCAGTTTTCTTTCAAAAGGGCGAGTTGGGTCCCACAGCACCTTGCTTCCAGCTCTTTGGGAAGCTAAGAAACAACTCGCTCTGCACAGTACTCTTACAGCCTACCGGGAACATCTCTTCCAAAGGCCTGTGAAACGCAGTTTCTTTGCAGGCCTGATATGGCTGAAGTACAACTTCTGCTCTAGGTGTGCTACAGTGCCCTAGAGCTGAAAGGCACAACGTGCAGGCCTCTTAAAAAATGGCGAGTTGGGCCCCACAGCATCTTGCTTCCAGCTCTTTGGGAACCTAAGAAACAACTCGCTCTGCACAGTGCTCTTACAGCCTACCGGGAACATCTCTTACAAAGGCCTGTGAAATGCAGTTTCTTTGCAGACCTGATCTGGCTGAAGTACAACTTCTGCTCTTTGTGTGCTACATTGCCCTAGAGCTGAAAGGCACAACGTGCTGTCTCCTTTCAAAAGGGTGAGTTGGGCCCCAAAGCATCTTGCTTCCAGCTCTCTGGGAAGCTAAGAAACCACTCGCTCTGCACAGTGCTCTTACAGCCTACCGGGAACATCTCTTACAAAGGCCTGTGAAATGCAGTTTCTTTGCCGGCCTGATCTCGCTGAAGTACAACTTCTGCTCTGGGTGTGCTACATTGCCCTAGAGCTGAAAGGCACAACGTGCAGGCTTCTTTCCAAAGGGCGATTTGGGCCCCAAAGCATCTTCCTTCCAGCTCTTTGGGAAGCTAAGGAACAACTCGCACTGCACAGTGCTCTTACAGCCTACCGGGAACATCTCTTCCAAAGGCCTGTGAAACGCATTTTCTTTGCAGGCCTTATCTGGCTGAAGTACAACTTCTGCTCTGGGTGTGCTACATTGCCCTAGAGCTGAAAGCCACAACGTGCAGGCTTCTTTCCAAAGGGCGAGTTGGTCCCCACAGCATCTTGCTTCCAGCTCTTTGGGAAGCTAAGAAACAACTCGCTCTGCACAGTGCTCTTACTGCCTACCGGGAACATCTCTTCCAAAGGCCTGTGAAACGCAGTTTCTTTGCAGGCCTGATCTGGCTGAAGTAGAACTTCTGCTCTGGTTGTGCTACATTGCCCTGTAGCTGAAAGGCACAACGTGCAGGATTCTTTCCCAAGGGCGAGTCGGGCCCCACAGCATTATGCTTCCGGCTCTTTGGGAAGCTAAGAAACAACTCGCTCTGCACAGTGCTCTTACAGCCTACCGTAACATCTCTTACAATGGCCTGTGAAACGCAGTTTCTTTGCAGGGCTGATCTGGCTGAAGTAGAACTTCTGCTCTGGATGTGCTACATTGCCCTAGAGCTGAAAGGCACAACGTGCAGGCTTCTTTCCCAAGGGCGTGTTGGGCCCCAGAGCATCTTGCTTGCAGCTCTTTGGGAAGCTAAGAAACAACTCGCTCTGCAAAGTGCTCTTACACCCTACCGGGAACATCTCTTCCAAAGGCCTGTGAAACGCAGTTTCTTTGCAGTCCTGAACTGGCTGAAGTAGTACTTCTGCTCTGGGTGTGCTACATTGCCCTAGAGCTGGAAGGCACATCGTGCTGGCTTCTTTCCAAAGGGCGTGTTGGGCCCCACAGCATCTTGCTTCCAGCTCTTTGGGAAGCTAAGAAACAACTCGCTCTGCACAGTGCTCTTACAGCCTACCGGGAACATCTCTTCCAAAGGCCTCTGAAACGCAGTTTCTTTGCAGGCCTGATCTGGCTGAAGTAGAACTTCTGCTCTGGGTGTGCTACATTGCCCTAGAGCTGAAAGGGACAACGTGCAGGCTTCTTTCCAAAGGGCGAGTTGGGCCCAAAGCATCTTGCTTCCAGCTCTTTGGGAAGCTAAGAAACAACTCGCTCTGCACAGTGCTCTTACAGCCTACCGGGAACATCTCTTCCAAAGGCCTGTGAAACGCAGTTTCTTTGCAGGCCTGATCTGGCTGAAGTACAACTTCTGCTCTGGGTGTGCTACATTGCCCTAGAGCTGAAAGGCACAACGTGCAGGCTTCTGTACAAAGGGCGAGTTGGGCCCAAAGCATCTTGCTTCCAGCTCTTTGGGAAGCTAAGAAACAACTCGCTCTGCACAGTGCTCTTACAGCCTACCGGGAGCATCTCTTCCAAAGGCCTGTGAAACGCAGTTTCTTCGCAGGCCTGATGTGGCTGAAGTACAACTTCTGCTCTGGGTGTGCTACATTGCCCTAGAGCTGAAAGCCACAACGTGCAGGCTTCTTTCCAAAGGGCGAGTTGGTCCCCACAGCATCTTGCTTCCAGCTCTTTGGGAAGCTAAGAAACAACTCGCTCTGCACAGTGCTCTTACAGCCTACCAGGAGCATCTCTTCCAAAGGCCTGTGAAACGCAGATTCTTTGCAGGCCTGATGTGGCTGAAATAGAACTTTTGCTCTGGGTGTGCTACTTTTCCCTAGAGCTGAAAGGCACAACGTGCAGGCTTCTGTCCAAAGGGCGAGTTGGGCGCAAAGCATCTTGCTTCCAGCTCTTTGGGAAGCTAAGAAACAACTCGCTCTGCACAGTGCTCTTACAGCCTACCGGGAACATCTCTTCCAAAGGCCTGTGAAACGCAGTTTCTCTGCAGGCCTGATCTGGCTTAAGTAGTACTTCTGCTCTGGGTGTGCTACATTGCCCTAGAGCTGAAAGGCACAATGTGCAGGCTTCTTTCCAAAGGGCGAGTTGGGCCCCACAGCATCTTGCTTCCAGCTCTTTGGGAAGCTAAGAAAGAACTCGCTCTGCACAGTGCTCTTACAGCCGACCGGGAGCATTTCTTCCAAAGGCCTGTGAAACGCAGTTTCTTTGCAGGCCTGATCTGGCTGAAGTACAACTTCTGCTCTGGGTGTGCTACATTGCCCTAGAGCTGAAAGGCCCAACGTGCAGGCTTCTTTCCAGAGGGCGAGTTGGGCCCCACCACACCTTGCTTCCAGCTCTTTGGGAAGCTAAGAAACAACTCCCTCTGCACAGTACTCTTACAGCCTACCGGGAACATCTCTTCCAAAGGCCTGTGAAACGCAGTTTCTTTGCAGGCCTGATATGGCTGAAGTACAACTTCTGCTCTAGGTGTGCTACAGTGCCCTAGAGCTGAAAGACACAACGTGCCGGCCTCTTAAAAAATGGCGAGTTGGGCCCCACAGCATCTTGCTTCCAGCTCTTTGGGAAGCTAAGAAACTACTCGCTCTGCACAGTGCTCTTACAGCCTACCGGGAACATCTCTTACAAAGGCCTGTGAAATGCAGTTTCTTTGCAGACCTGATCTGGGTGAAGTACAACTTCTGCTCTTTGTGTGCTACATTGCCCTAGAGCTGAAAGGCACAACGTGCAGGCGTCTTTCCAAAGGGCGAGTTGGGCCCCACAGCTTCTTGCTTCCAGCTCTTTGGGAAGCTAAGAAACAACTCGCTCTGCACAGTGCTCTTACAGCCTACCGGGAACATCTCTTCCAAAGGCCTGTGAAACGCAGTTTCTTTGCAGGCCTGATGTGGCTGAAGTAGAACTTCTGATCTGAGGGTGCTACATTGCCCTAGAGCTGAAAGGCACAACGTGCAGGCTTCTGTCCAAAGGGCGAGTTGGGCGCAAAGCATCTTGCTTCCAGCTCTTTGGGAAGCTAAGAAACAACTCGCTCTGCACAGTGCTCTTACAGCCTACCGGGAACATCTCTTCCAAAGGCCTGTGAAACGCAGTTTCTTTGCAGGCCTGATCTGGCTGAAGTAGAACTTCTGCTCTGGGTGTGCTACATTGCCCTAGAGCTGAAAGGCACAACGTGCAGGCTTCTGTCCAAAGGGCGAGTTGGGCCCAAAGCATCTTGCTTCCAGCTCTTTGGGAAGCTAAGAAACAACTCGCTCTGCACAGTGCTCTTACTGCCTACCGGGAACATCTCTTCCAAAGGCCTGTGAAACGCAGTTTCTTTGCAGGCCTGATCTGGCTGAAGTAGAACTTCTGCTCTGGTTGTGCTACATTGCCCTGGAGCTGAAAGGCAAAACGTGCAGGGTTCTTTCCCAAGGGCGAGTTGGGCCCCACAGCATCATGCTTCCGGCTCTTTGGGAAGCTAAGAAACAACTCGCTCTGCACAGTGCTCTTACAGCCTACCGTAACATCTCTTACAATGGCCTGTGAAACGCAGTTTCTTTGCAGGGCTGATATGGCTGAAGTAGAACTTCTGCTCTGGATGTGCTACATTGCCCTAGAGCTGAACGGCACAATGTGCAGGCTTCTTTCCCAAGGGCGTGTTGGGCCCCAGAGCATCTTGCTTGCAGCTCTTTGGGAAGCTAAGAAACAACTCGCTCTGCACAGTGCTCTTACACCCTACCGGGAACATCTCTTCCAAAGGCCTGTGAAACGCAGTTTCTTTGCGGTCCTGAACTGGCTGAAGTAGTACTTCTGCTCTGGGTGTGCTACATTCCCCTAGAGCTGGAAGGCACATCGTGCTGGCTTCTTTCCAAAGGGCGAGTTGGGCCCCACAGCATCTTGCTTCCAGCTCTTTGGGAAGCTAAGAAACTACTCGCTCTGCACAGTGCTCTTACAGCCTACCGGGAACATCTCTTCCAAAGGCCTGTGAAACGCAGTTTCTTTGCAGGCCTGATCTGGCTGAAGTAGAACTTCTGCTCTGGGTGTGCTACATTGCCCTAGAGCTGAAAGGCACAACGTGCAGGCTTCTTTCCAAAGGGCGAGTTGGGCCCCACGGCATCTTGCTTCCAGCTCTTTGGGAAGCTAAGAAACAACTCGCTCTGCACAGTGCTCTTACAGCCTACCGGGAACATCTCTTCCAAAGGCCTGTGAAACGCAGTTTCTTTGCAGGCCTGATCTGGCTGAAGTACAACTTCTGCTCTGGGTGTGCTACATTCCCCTACAGCTGAAAGGCACAACGTGCAGGCTTCTTTCCCAAGGGCGACTTGGGCCCCACAGCATCTTGCTTCCAGCTCTTTGGGAAGCTAAGAAACAACTCGCTCTGCACAGTGCTCTTACAGCCTATCGTAAACATCTCTTCCAAAGGCCTGTGAAACGCAGTTTCTTTGCAGGCCTGATCTGGCTGAAGCAGAACTTCTGCTCTGTTTGTGCTACATTGCCCTAGAGCTGAAAGACACAACGTGCAGGCTTCTTTCCCAAGGGCAAGTTGGGCCCCACAGCATCTTGATTCCAGCTCTTTGGGAAGCTAAGAAACAACTCGCTCTGCACAGTGCTTTTACAGCCTACCGGGAACATCTCTTCCAAAGGCCTGTGAAACGCAGTTTCTTTTCAGTCCTGAAATGGCTGAAGTAGTACTTCTGCTCTGGGTGTGCTACATTGTCCTGGAGCTGGAAGGCACATCGTGCTGGCTTCTTTCCAAAGGGCGAGTTGGGCCCCACAGCATCTTGCTTCCAGCTCTTTGGGAAGCTAAGAAACAACTCGCTCTGCACAGTGCTCTTACAGCCTACCGGGAGCATCTCTTCCAAAGGCTTGTGAAACGCATTTCTTTGCAGGCCTGATGTGGCTGAAATAGAACTTTTGCTCTGGGTGTGCTACTTTTCCCTACAGCGGAAAGGCACAACGTGCAGGCTTCTGTCCAAAGGGCGAGTGGGCGCAAAGCATCTTGCTTCCAGCTCTTTAGGAAGCTAAGAAACAACTCGCTCTGCACAGTGCTCTTACAGCCTACCGGGAACATGTCTTCCAAAGGCCTGTGAAACGCAGTTTCTTTGCAGGCTTGATCTGGCTGAAGTAGAACTTCTGCTCTGGGTGTGCTACATTGCCCTAGAGCGGAAAGGCACAACGTGCAGGCTTCTGTCCAAAGGGCGAGTTGGGCCCAAAGCATCTTGCTTCCAGCTCTTTGGGAAGCTAAGAAACAACTCGCTCTGCACAGTGCTCTTACTGCCTACCGGGAACATCTCTTCCAAAGGCCTGTGAAACGCAGTTTCTTTGCAGGCCTGATCTGGCTGAAGTAGAACTTCTGCTCTGGTTGTGCTACATTGCCCTGGAGCTGAAAGGCACAACGTGCAGGCTTCTTTCCCAAGGGCGAGTTGGGCCCCACAGCATCATGCTTCCGGCTCTTTGGGAAGCTAAGAAACAACTCGCTCTGCACAGTGCTCTTACAGCCTACCGTAACATCTCTTACAATGGCCTGTGAAACGCAGTTTCTTTGCAGGCCTGATATGGCTGAAGTACAACTTGTGCTCTAGGTGTGCTACAGTGCCCTAGAGCTGAAAGGCACAACGTGCAGGCCTCTTAAAAAAAGGCAAGTTGGGCCCCACAGCATCTTGCTTGCAGCTCTTTGGGAACCTAAGAAACAACTCGCTCTGCACAGTGCTCTTACTGCCTACCGGGAACATCTCTTACAAAGGCCTGTGAAATGCAGTTTCTTTGCAGGCCTGATCTGGCTGAAGTAGAATTTCTGCTCTGGGTGTGCTACAGTGCCCTAGAGCTGAAAGGCACAACATGCAGGCTTCTTTCCAAAGGGCGAGTTGGGCCCCACAGCATCTTGCTTCCAGCTGTTTGGAAAGCTAAGAAACAACTCGTTCTGCACAGTGCTCTTACAGCCTACCGGGAGCATCTCTTCCAATGGCGTGTGAAACGCAGTTTCTTTGCAGGCCTGATCTGGCTGAAGTAGAACTTCTGCTCTGGGTGTGCTACATTGCCCTAGAGCTGAAAGGCACAAGGTGCAGGCTTCTGTCCAAAGGGAGAGTTGGGCAGCACAGCATCTTGCTTCCAGCTCTTTGGGAAGCTAAGAAACAAGTCGCTCTGCACAGTGCTGTTACAGCCTACCGGGAACATCTCTTCCAGAGGAATGTGAAACGCAGATTCTTTCCAGGCCTGATCTGGCTGAAGTAGAACTTCTGCTCTGGGTGTGCTACATTGCCCCAGAGCTGAAAGGCACAACATGCAGGCTTCTGTCCAAAGGGAGAGTTGGGCAGCACAGCATCTTTCTTCCAGCTCTTTGGGAAGCTAAGAAACAAGTCGCTCTGCACAGTGCTCTTACAGCCTACCGGGAACATCTCTTCCAAAGGAATGTGAAACGCAGTTCCTTTGCAGGCTTGATCTGGCTGAAGTAGAACTTCTGCTCTGGGTGTGCTACATTGCGCTAGAGCGGAAAGGCACAACGTGCAGGCGTCTTTCCAAAGGGCGAGTTTTGCCCCACAGCATCTTGCTTCCAGCTCTTTGGGAAGCAAAGAAACAATTCGCTCTGCACAGTGCTCTTACAGCCTACCGGGAACATCTCTTCCAAAGGCCTGTAAAATGCAGTTTCTTTGCAGGCCTGATCTGGCTGAAGTACAACTTCTGCTCTAGGTGTGCTACAGTGCCCTAGAGCTGAAAGGCACAACGTGCAGGGTTCTTTCCCAAGGGCGAGTTGGGCCCCTCAGCATCATGCTTCCGGCTCTTTGGGAAGCTAAGAAACAACTCGCTCTGCACAGTGCTCTAACAGCCTACCGGGAACATCTCTTACAATGGCATGTGAAACGCAGTTTCTTTGCAGGGCTGATCTGGCTGAAGAACAACTTCTGCTCTTTGTGTGCTACATTGCCCTAGAGCTGAAAGGCACAATGTGCAGGCTTCTTTCCAAAGGGCGAGTTGGGCCCCACAGCTTCTTGCTTCCAGCTCTTTGGGAAGCTAAGAAACAACTCGCTCTGCACAGTGCTCTTACAGCCTACCGGGAACATCTCTTCCAAAGGCCTGTGAAACGCAGTTTCTTTGCAGGCCTGATCTGGCTGAAGTAGAACTTCTGCTCTGAGTGTGCTACATTGCCCTAGAGCTGGAAGGCACATCGTGCTGGCTTCTTTCCAAAGGACGAGATGGGCCCCACAGCATCTTGCTTCCAGCTCTTTGGGAAGCTAAGAAACTACTCGCTCTGCACAGTGCTCTTACAGCCTACCGGGAACATCTCTTCCAAAGGCCTGTGAAACGCAGTTTCTTTGCAGGCCTGATCTGGCTGAAGTAGAACTTCTGCTCTGGGTGTGCTACATTGCCCTAGAGCTGAAAGGCACAACGTGCAGGCTTCTTTCCAAAGGGCGAGTTGGGCCCCACAGCATCTTGCTTCCAGCTCTTTGGGAAGCTAAGAAACAACTCGCTCTGCAAAGTGCTCTTACAGCCTACCGGGAAAATCTCTTCCAAAGGCCTGTGAAACGCAGTTTCTTTGCAGGCCTGATCTGGCTGAAGTACAACTTCTGCTCTGGGTGTGCTACATTCCCCTACAGCTGAAAGGCACAACGTGCAGGCTTCTTTCCCAAGGGCGACTTGGGCCCCACAGCATCTTGCTTCCAGCTCTTTGGGAAGCTAAGAAACAACTCGCTCTGCACAGTGCTCTTACAGCCTATCGTAAACATCTCTTCCAAAGGCCTGTGAAACGCAGTTTCTTTGCAGGCCTGATCTGGCTGAAGCAGAACTTCTGCTCTGTTTGTGCTACATTGCCCTAGAGCTGAAAGACACAACGTGCAGGCTTCTTTCCCAAGGGCGAGTTGGGCCCCACAGCATCTTGATTCCAGCTCTTTGGGAAGCTAAGAAACAACTAGCTCTGCACAGTGCTTTTACAGCCTACCGGGAACATCTCTTCCAAAGGCAAGTGAAACGCAGTTTCTTTTCAGTCCTGAAATGGCTGAAGTAGTGCTTCTGCTCTGGGTGTGCTACATTGCCCTAGAGCTGGAAGGCACATCGTGCTGGCTTCTTTCCAAAGGGCGAGTTGGGCCCCACAGCATCTTGCTTCCAGCTCTTTGGGAAGCTAAGAAACAACTCGCTCTGCACAGTGCTCTTACAGCCTACCGCTAACATCTCTTCCAAAGGCCTGTGAAACGCAGTTTCTTTGCAGGCCTGATCTGGCTGAAGTACAACATCTGCTCTGGGTGTGCTACATTGCCCTAGAGCTGAAAGGCACAACGTGCAGGCTTCTTTCCAAAGGGCGAGTTGGGCCCCACAGCATCTTGCTTCCAGCTCTTTGGGAATCTAAGAAACTACTCGCTCTGCACAGTGCTCTTACAGCCTACCGGGAACATCTCTTACAAAGGCCTGTGAAACGCAGTTTCTTTGCAGGCCTGATCTGGCTGAAGTAGAACTTCTGCTCTGGGTGTGCTACATTGCCCTTGAGCTGAAAGGCACAACGTGCAGGCTTCTTTCCAAAGGGCGAGTTGGGCCCAAAGCATCTTGCTTCCAGCTCTTTGGGAAGCTAAGAAACAACTCGCTCTGCACAGTGCTCTTACAGCCTACCGGGAGCATCTCTTCCAAAGGCCTGTGAAACGCAGTTTCTTCGCAGGCCTGATGTGGCTGAAGTACAACTTCTGCTCTGGGTGTGCTACATTGCCCTAGAGCTGAAAGCCACAACGTGCAGGCTTCTTTCCAAAGGGCGAGTTGGTCCCCACAGCATCTTGCTTCCAGCTCTTTGGGAAGCTAAGAAACAACTCGCTCTGCACAGTGCTCTTACAGCCTACCAGGAGCATCTCTTCCAAAGGCCTGTGAAACGCAGATTCTTTGCAGGCCTGATGTGGCTGAAATAGAACTTTTGCTCTGGGTGTGCTACTTTTCCCTAGAGCTGAAAGGCACAACGTGCAGGCTTCTGTCCAAAGGGCGAGTTGGGCGCAAAGCATCTGGCTTCCAGCTCTTTGGGAAGCTAAGAAACAACTCGCTCTGCACAGTGCTCTTACAGCCTACCGGGAACATCTCTTCCAAAGGCCTGTGAAACGCAGTTTCTCTGCAGGCCTGATCTGGCTTAAGTAGTACTTCTGCTCTGGGTGTGCTACATTGCCCTAGAGCTGAAAGGCACAATGTGCAGGCTTCTTTCCAAAGGGCGAGTTGGGCCCCACAGCATCTTGCTTCCAGCTCTTTGGGAAGCTAAGAAAGAACTCGCTCTGCACAGTGCTCTTACAGCCGACCGGGAGCATTTCTTCCAAAGGCCTGTGAAACGCAGTTTCTTTGCAGGCCTGATCTGGCTGAAGTACAACTTCTGCTCTGGGTGTGCTACATTGCCCTAGAGCTGAAAGGCCCAACGTGCAGGCTTCTTTCCAGAGGGCGAGTTGGGCCCCACCACACCTTGCTTCCAGCTCTTTGGGAAGCTAAGAAACAACTCCCTCTGCACAGTACTCTTACAGCCTACCGGGAACATCTCTTCCAAAGGCCTGTGAAACGCAGTTTCTTTGCAGGCCTGATATGGCTGAAGTACAACTTCTGCTCTAGGTGTGCTACAGTGCCCTAGAGCTGAAAGACACAACGTGCCGGCCTCTTAAAAAATGGCGAGTTGGGCCCCACAGCATCTTGCTTCCAGCTCTTTGGGAAGCTAAGAAACTACTCGCTCTGCACAGTGCTCTTACAGCCTACCGGGAACATCTCTTACAAAGGCCTGTGAAATGCAGTTTCTTTGCAGACCTGATCTGGGTGAAGTACAACTTCTGCTCTTTGTGTGCTACATTGCCCTAGAGCTGAAAGGCACAACGTGCAGGCTTCTTTCCAAAGGGCGAGTTGGGCCCCACAGCTTCTTGCTTCCAGCTCTTTGGGAAGCTAAGAAACAACTCGCTCTGCACAGTGCTCTTACAGCCTACCGGGAACATCTCTTCCAAAGGCCTGTGAAACGCAGTTTCTTTGCAGGCCTGATGTGGCTGAAGTAGAACTTCTGATCTGAGGGTGCTACATTGCCCTAGAGCTGAAAGGCACAACGTGCAGGCTTCTGTCCAAAGGGCGAGTTGGGCGCAAAGCATCTTGCTTCCAGCTCTTTGGGAAGCTAAGAAACAACTCGCTCTGCACAGTGCTCTTACAGCCTACCGGGAACATCTCTTCCAAAGGCCTGTGAAACGCAGTTTCTTTGCAGGCCTGATCTGGCTGAAGTAGAACTTCTGCTCTGGGTGTGCTACATTGCCCTAGAGCTGAAAGGCACAACGTGCAGGCTTCTGTCCAAAGGGCGAGTTGGGCCCAAAGCATCTTGCTTCCAGCTCTTTGGGAAGCTAAGAAACAACTCGCTCTGCACAGTGCTCTTACTGCCTACCGGGAACATCTCTTCCAAAGGCCTGTGAAACGCAGTTTCTTTGCAGGCCTGATCTGGCTGAAGTAGAACTTCTGCTCTGGTTGTGCTACATTGCCCTGGAGCTGAAAGGCAAAACGTGCAGGGTTCTTTCCCAAGGGCGAGTTGGGCCCCACAGCATCATGCTTCCGGCTCTTTGGGAAGCTAAGAAACAACTCGCTCTGCACAGTGCTCTTACAGCCTACCGTAACATCTCTTACAATGGCCTGTGAAACGCAGTTTCTTTGCAGGGCTGATATGGCTGAAGTAGAACTTCTGCTCTGGATGTGCTACATTGCCCTAGAGCTGAACGGCACAATGTGCAGGCTTCTTTCCCAAGGGCGTGTTGGGCCCCAGAGCATCTTGCTTGCAGCTCTTTGGGAAGCTAAGAAACAACTCGCTCTGCACAGTGCTCTTACACCCTACCGGGAACATCTCTTCCAAAGGCCTGTGAAACGCAGTTTCGTTGCGGTCCTGAACTGGCTGAAGTAGTACTTCTGCTCTGGGTGTGCTACATTGCCCTAGAGCTGGAAGGCACATCGTGCTGGCTTCTTTCCAAAGGGCGAGTTGGGCCCCACAGCATCTTGCTTCCAGCTCTTTGGGAAGCTAAGAAACTACTCGCTCTGCACAGTGCTCTTACAGCCTACCGGGAACATCTCTTCCAAAGGCCTGTGAAACGCAGTTTCTTTGCAGGCCTGATCTGGCTGAAGTAGAACTTCTGCTCTGGGTGTGCTACATTGCCCTAGAGCTGAAAGGCACAACGTGCAGGCTTCTTTCCAAAGGGCGAGTTGGGCCCCACAGCATCTTGCTTCCAGCTCTTTGGGAAGCTAAGAAACAACTCGCTCTGCAAAGTGCTCTTACAGCCTACCGGGAAAATCTCTTCCAAAGGCCTGTGAAACGCAGTTTCTTTGCAGGCCTGATCTGGCTGAAGTACAACTTCTGCTCTGGGTGTGCTACATTCCCCTACAGCTGAAAGGCACAACGTGCAGGCTTCTTTCCCAAGGGCGACTTGGGCCCCACAGCATCTTGCTTCCAGCTCTTTGGGAAGCTAAGAAACAACTCGCTCTGCACAGTGCTCTTACAGCCTATCGTAAACATCTCTTCCAAAGGCCTGTGAAACGCAGTTTCTTTGCAGGCCTGATCTGGCTGAAGCAGAACTTCTGCTCTGTTTGTGCTACATTGCCCTAGAGCTGAAAGACACAACGTGCAGGCTTCTTTCCCAAGGGCAAGTTGGGCCCCACAGCATCTTGATTCCAGCTCTTTGGGAAGCTAAGAAACAACTCGCTCTGCACAGTGCTTTTACAGCCTACCGGGAACATCTCTTCCAAAGGCCTGTGAAACGCAGTTTCTTTTCAGTCCTGAAATGGCTGAAGTAGTACTTCTGCTCTGGGTGTGCTACATTGTCCTGGAGCTGGAAGGCACATCGTGCTGGCTTCTTTCCAAAGGGCGAGTTGGGCCCCACAGCATCTTGCTTCCAGCTCTTTGGGAAGCTAAGAAACAACTCGCTCTGCACAGTGCTCTTACAGCCTACCGGGAGCATCTCTTCCAAAGGCTTGTGAAACGCATTTCTTTGCAGGCCTGATGTGGCTGAAATAGAACTTTTGCTCTGGGTGTGCTACTTTTCCCTACAGCGGAAAGGCACAACGTGCAGGCTTCTGTCCAAAGGGCGAGTGGGCGCAAAGCATCTTGCTTCCAGCTCTTTAGGAAGCTAAGAAACAACTCGCTCTGCACAGTGCTCTTACAGCCTACCGGGAACATGTCTTCCAAAGGCCTGTGAAACGCAGTTTCTTTGCAGGCCTGATCTGGCTGAAGTAGAACTTCTGCTCTGGTTGTGCTACATTGCCCTGGAGCTGAAAGGCACAACGTGCAGGCTTCTTTCCCAAGGGCGAGTTGGGCCCCACAGCATCATGCTTCCGGCTCTTTGGGAAGCTAAGAAACAACTCGCTCTGCACAGTGCTCTTACAGCCTACCGTAACATCTCTTACAATGGCCTGTGAAACGCAGTTTCTTTGCAGGCCTGATATGGCTGAAGTACAACTTGTGCTCTAGGTGTGCTACAGTGCCCTAGAGCTGAAAGGCACAACGTGCAGGCCTCTTAAAAAAAGGCAAGTTGGGCCCCACAGCATCTTGCTTGCAGCTCTTTGGGAACCTAAGAAACAACTCGCTCTGCACAGTGCTCTTACTGCCTACCGGGAACATCTCTTACAAAGGCCTGTGAAATGCACTTTCTTTGCAGGCCTGATCTGGCTGAAGTAGAATTTCTGCTCTGGGTGTGCTACAGTGCCCTAGAGCTGAAAGGCACAACATGCAGGCTTCTTTCCAAAGGGCGAGTTGGGCCCCACAGCATCTTGCTTCCAGCTGTTTGGAAAGCTAAGAAACAACTCGTTCTGCACAGTGCTCTTACAGCCTACCGGGAGCATCTCTTCCAATGGCGTGTGAAACGCAGTTTCTTTGCAGGCCTGATCTGGCTGAAGTAGAACTTCTGCTCTGGGTGTGCTACATTGCCCTAGAGCTGAAAGGCACAAGGTGCAGGCTTCTGTCCAAAGGGAGAGTTGGGCAGCACAGCATCTTGCTTCCAGCTCTTTGGGAAGCTAAGAAACAAGTCGCTCTGCACAGTGCTGTTACAGCCTACCGGGAACATCTCTTCCAGAGGAATGTGAAACGCAGATTCTTTCCAGGCCTGATCTGGCTGAAGTAGAACTTCTGCTCTGGGTGTGCTACATTGCCCCAGAGCTGAAAGGCACAACATGCAGGCTTCTGTCCAAAGGGAGAGTTGGGCAGCACAGCATCTTTCTTCCAGCTCTTTGGGAAGCTAAGAAACAAGTCGCTCTGCACAGTGCTCTTACAGCCTACCGGGAACATCTCTTCCAAAGGAATGTGAAACGCAGTTCCTTTGCAGGCTTGATCTGGCTGAAGTAGAACTTCTGCTCTGGGTGTGCTACATTGCGCTAGAGCGGAAAGGCACAACGTGCAGGCGTCTTTCCAAAGGGCGAGTTTTGCCCCACAGCATCTTGCTTCCAGCTCTTTGGGAAGCAAAGAAACAATTCGCTCTGCACAGTGCTCTTACAGCCTACCGGGAACATCTCTTCCAAAGGCCTGTAAAATGCAGTTTCTTTGCAGGCCTGATCTGGCTGAAGTACAACTTCTGCTCTAGGTGTGCTACAGTGCCCTAGAGCTGAAAGGCACAACGTGCAGGGTTCTTTCCCAAGGGCGAGTTGGGCCCCTCAGCATCATGCTTCCGGCTCTTTGGGAAGCTAAGAAACAACTCGCTCTGCACAGTGCTCTAACAGCCTACCGGGAACATCTCTTACAATGGCATGTGAAACGCAGTTTCTTTGCAGGGCTGATCTGGCTGAAGAACAACTTCTGCTCTTTGTGTGCTACATTGCCCTAGAGCTGAAAGGCACAATGTGCAGGCTTCTTTCCAAAGGGCGAGTTGGGCCCCACAGCTTCTTGCTTCCAGCTCTTTGGGAAGCTAAGAAACAACTCGCTCTGCACAGTGCTCTTACAGCCTACCGGGAACATCTCTTCCAAAGGCCTGTGAAACGCAGTTTCTTTGCAGGCCTGATCTGGCTGAAGTAGAACTTCTGCTCTGAGTGTGCTACATTGCCCTAGAGCTGGAAGGCACATCGTGCTGGCTTCTTTCCAAAGGACGAGATGGGCCCCACAGCATCTTGCTTCCAGCTCTTTGGGAAGCTAAGAAACTACTCGCTCTGCACAGTGCTCTTACAGCCTACCGGGAACATCTCTTCCAAAGGCCTGTGAAACGCAGTTTCTTTGCAGGCCTGATCTGGCTGAAGTAGAACTTCTGCTCTGGGTGTGCTACATTGCCCTAGAGCTGAAAGGCACAACGTGCAGGCTTCTTTCCAAAGGGCGAGTTGGGCCCCACAGCATCTTGCTTCCAGCTCTTTGGGAAGCTAAGAAACAACTCGCTCTGCAAAGTGCTCTTACAGCCTACCGGGAAAATCTCTTCCAAAGGCCTGTGAAACGCAGTTTCTTTGCAGGCCTGATCTGGCTGAAGTACAACTTCTGCTCTGGGTGTGCTACATTCCCCTACAGCTGAAAGGCACAACGTGCAGGCTTCTTTCCCAAGGGCGACTTGGGCCCCACAGCATCTTGCTTCCAGCTCTTTGGGAAGCTAAGAAACAACTCGCTCTGCACAGTGCTCTTACAGCCTATCGTAAACATCTCTTCCAAAGGCCTGTGAAACGCAGTTTCTTTGCAGGCCTGATCTGGCTGAAGCAGAACTTCTGCTCTGTTTGTGCTACATTGCCCTAGAGCTGAAAGACACAACGTGCAGGCTTCTTTCCCAAGGGCGAGTTGGGCCCCACAGCATCTTGATTCCAGCTCTTTGGGAAGCTAAGAAACAACTAGCTCTGCACAGTGCTTTTACAGCCTACCGGGAACATCTCTTCCAAAGGCAAGTGAAACGCAGTTTCTTTTCAGTCCTGAAATGGCTGAAGTAGTGCTTCTGCTCTGGGTGTGCTACATTGCCCTAGAGCTGGAAGGCACATCGTGCTGGCTTCTTTCCAAAGGGCGAGTTGGGCCCCACAGCATCTTGCTTCCAGCTCTTTGGGAAGCTAAGAAACAACTCGCTCTGCACAGTGCTCTTACAGCCTACCGCTAACATCTCTTCCAAAGGCCTGTGAAACGCAGTTTCTTTGCAGGCCTGATCTGGCTGAAGTACAACATCTGCTCTGGGTGTGCTACATTGCCCTAGAGCTGAAAGGCACAACGTGCAGGCTTCTTTCCAAAGGGCGAGTTGGGCCCCACAGCATCTTGCTTCCAGCTCTTTGGGAATCTAAGAAACTACTCGCTCTGCACAGTGCTCTTACAGCCTACCGGGAACATCTCTTACAAAGGCCTGTGAAACGCAGTTTCTTTGCAGGCCTGATCTGGCTGAAGTAGAACTTCTGCTCTGGGTGTGCTACATTGCCCTTGAGCTGAAAGGCACAACGTGCAGGCTTCTTTCCAAAGGGCGAGTTGGGCCCCACAGCATCTTGCTTCCAGCTCTTTGGGAAGCTAAGAAACTACTCGCTCTGCACAGTGCTCTTACAGCCTACCGGGAAAATCTCTTCCAAAGGCCTGTGAAACGCAGTTTCTTTGCAGGCCTGATCTGGCTGAAGTACAACTTCTGCTCTGGGTGTGATACATTCCCCTACAGCTGAAAGGCACAACGTGCATGCTTCTTTCCCAAGGGCGACTTGGGCCCCACAGCATCTTGCTTCCAGCTCTTTGGGAAGCTAAGAAACTACTCGCTCTGCACAGTGCTCTTACAGCCTATCGTAAACATCTCTTCCAAAGGCCTGTGAAACGCAGTTTCTTCGCAGGCCTTATCTGGCTGAAGTACAACATCTGCTCTGGGTGTGGTACATTGCCCTAGAGCTGAAAGGCACAACGTGCAGGCTTCTTAACAAAGGGCGAGTTGGGCCCCACAGCATCTTGCTTCCAGCTCTTTGGCAAGCTAGGAAACAACTCGCTCTGCAAAGTGCTCTTACAGCCTACCGGGAACATCTCTTCCAAAGGCCTGTGAAACGCAGTTTCTTTGCAGGCCTGATCTGGCTGAAGTAGAACTTCTGCTCTGAGTGTGCTACATTGCCCTAGAGCTGAAAGGCACAACGTGCAGGCTTCTTTCCAAAGGGCGCGTTGGGCCTCACAGCATCTTGCTTCCAGCACTTTGGGAAGCTAAGAAACAACTCGCTCTGCACAGTGCTCTTACAGCCTACCGGGAACATCTCTTACAAAGGCCTGTGAAACGCAGTTTCTTTGCAGGCCTGATCTTGCTGAAGTGGAACTTTTGCTCTGGGTGTGCTACATTGCACTAGACCTGAAAGGCACAATGTGCAGGCTTCTTTCCAAAGGCCGAGTTGGGCCCCACAGCATCTTGCTTCCAGCTCTTTGGGAAGCTAAGAAACAACTCGCTCTGCACAGTGCTCTTACAGCCTACTGGGAACATCTCTTACAAAGGCCTGTGAAATGCAGTTTCTTTGCAGACCTGATCTGGCTGAAGTAAAACTTCTGCTCTTTGTGTGCTACATTGTCCTAGAGCTGGAAGGCACAACGTGCAGGCTTCTTTCCAAAGGGCGAGTTGGGCCCCACAGCTTCTTCCTTCCAGCTCTTTGGGAAGCTAAGAAACAACTCGCTCTGCACAGTGCTCTTACAGCCTACCGGGAACATCTCTTCCAAAGACCTGTGAAACGCAGTTTCTTTGCAGGCCTGATCTGGCTGAAGTAGAACTTCTGCTCTGAGTGTGCTACATTGCCCTAGAGCTGAAAGGCACAACGTGCTGTCTCCTTTCAAAAGGGCGAGTTGGGCCCCAAAGCATCTTGCTTCCAGCTCTTTGGGAAGCTAAGAAACAACTCGCTCTGCACAGTGCTCTTACAGCCTACCGGGAACAACACTTCGAGAGGCCTGTGAAACGCAGTTTCTTTGCAGGCCTGATATGGCTGAAGTACAACTTGTGCTCTAGGTGTGCTACAGTGCCCTAGAGCTGAAAGGCACAACGTGCAGGCCTCTTAAAAAATGGCAAGTTGGGCCCCACAGCATCTTGCTTGCAGCTCTTTGGGAACCTAAGAAACAACTCGCTCTGCACAGTGCTCTTACTGCCTACCGGGAACATCTCTTCCAAAGGCCAGTGAAACGCAGTTTCTTTGCAGGCCTGATCTGGCTGAAGTAGAACTTCTGCTCTGGTTGTGCTACATTGCCCTGTAGCTGAAAGGCACAACGTGCAGGCTTCTTTCCCAAGGGCGAGTCGGGCCCCACAGCATTATGCTTCCGGCTCTTTGGGAAGCTAAGAAACAACTCGCTCTGCACAGTGCTCTTACAGCCTACCGTAACATCTCTTACAATGGCCTGTGAAACGCAGTTTCTTTGCAGGGCTGATCTGGCTGAAGTAGAACTTCTGCTCTGGATGTGCTACATTGCCCTAGAGCTGAAAGGCACAACGTGCAGGCTTCTTTCCCAAGGGCGTGTTGGGCCCCAGAGCATCTTGCTTGCAGCTCTTTGGGAAGCTAAGAAACAACTAGCTCTGCACAGTGCTCTTACACCCTACCGGGAACATCTCTTCCAAAGGCCTGTGAAACGCAGTTTCTTTGCAGTCCTGAACTGGCTGAAGTAGTACTTCTGCTCTGGGTGTGCTACATTGCCCTAGAGCTGGAAGGCACATCGTGCTTGCTTCTTTCCAAAGGGCGTGTTGGGCCCCACAGCATCTTGCTTCCAGCTCTTTGGGAAGCTAAGAAACAACTCGCTCTGCACAGTGCTCTTACAGCCTACCGGGAACATCATTTCCAAAGGCCTCTGAAACGCAGTTTCTTTGCAGGCCTGATCTGGCTGAAGTAGAACTTCTGCTCTGGGTGTGCTACATTGCCCTAGAGCTGAAAGGGACAACGTGCAGGCTTCTTTCCAAAGGGCGAGTTGGGCCCCACAGCATCTTGCTTCCAGCTCTTTGGGAAGCTAAGAAACAACTCGCTCTGCACAGTGCTCTTACAGCCTACCGGGAACATCTCTTCCAAAGGCCTGTGAAACGCAGTTTCTTTGCAGGCCTGATCTGGCTGAAGTACAACTTCTGCTCTGTGTGTGCTACATTGCCCTAGAGCTGAAAGGCACAACGTGCAGGCTTCTGTACAAAGGGCGAGTTGGGCCCAAAGCATCTTGCTTCGAGCTCTTTGGGAAGCTAAGAAACAACTCGCTCTGCACAGTGCTCTTACAGCCTACCGGGAGCATCTCTTCCAAAGGCCTGTGAAACGCAGTTTCTTCGCAGGCCTGATGTGGCTGAAGTACAACTTCTGCTCTGGGTGTGCTACATTGCCCTAGAGCTGAAAGCCACAACGTGCAGGCTTCTTTCCAAAGGGCGAGTTGGTCCCCACAGCATCTTGCTTCCAGCTCTTTGGGAAGCTAAGAAACAACTCGCTCTGCACAGTGCTCTTACAGCCTACCGGGAGCATCTCTTCCAAAGGCCTGTGAAACGCAGATTCTTTGCAGGCCTGATGTGGCTGAAATAGAACTTTTGCTCTGGGTGTGCTACTTTTCCCTAGAGCTGAAAGGCACAACGTGCAGGCTTCTGTCCAAAGGGCGAGTTGGGCGCAAAGCATCTTGCTTCCAGCTCTTTGGGAAGCTAAGAAACAACTCGCTCTGCACAGTGCTCTTACAGCCTACCGGGAACATCTCTTCCAAAGGCCTGTGAAACGCAGTTTCTCTGCAGGCCTGATCTGGCTTAAGTAGTACTTCTGCTCTGGGTGTGCTACATTGCCCTAGAGCTGAAAGGCACAACGTGCAGGCTTCTTTCCAAAGGGCGAGTTGGGCCCCTTAGCATCTTGCTTCCAGCTCTTTGGGAAGCTAAGAAAGAACTCGCTCTGCACAGTGCTCTTACAGCCGACCGGGAGCATTTCTTCCAAAGGCCTGTGAAACGCAGTTTCTTTGCAGGCCTGATCTGGCTGAAGTACAACTTCTGCTCTGGGTGTGCTACATTGCCCTAGAGCTGAAAGGCCCAACGTGCAGGCTTCTTTCCAGAGGGCGAGTTGGGCCCCACAGCACCTTGCTTCCAGCTCTTTGGGAAGCTAAGAAACAACTCCCTCTGCACAGTACTCTTACAGCCTACCGGGAACATCTCTTCCAAAGGCCTGTGAAACGCAGTTTCTTTGCAGGCCTGATATGGCTGAAGTACAACTTCTGCTCTAGGTGTGCTACAGTGCCCTAGAGCTGAAAGACAGAACGTGCCGGCCTCTTAAAAAATGGCGAGTTGGGCCCCACAGCATCTTGCTTCCAGCTCTTTGGGAAGCTAAGAAACTACTCGCTCTGCACAGTGCTCTTACAGCCTACCGGGAACATCTCTTACAAAGGCCTGTGAAATGCAGTTTCTTTGCAGACCTGATCTGGGTGAAGTACAACTTCTGCTCTTTGTGTGCTACATTGCCCTAGAGCTGAAAGGCACAACGTGCAGGCTTCTTTCCAAAGGGCGAGTTGGGCCCCACAGCTTCTTGCTTCCAGCTCTTTGGGAAGCTAAGAAACAACTCGCTCTGCACAGTGCTCTTACAGCCTACCGGGAACATCTCTTCCAAAGGCCTGTGAAACGCAGTTTCTTTGCAGGCCTGATGTGGCTGAAGTAGAACTTCTGATCTGAGGGTGCTACATTGCCCTAGAGCTGAAAGGCACAACGTGCAGGCTTCTGTCCAAAGGGCGAGTTGGGCGCAAAGCATCTTGCTTCCAGCTCTTTGGGAAGCTAAGAAACAACTCGCTCTGCACAGTGCTCTTACTGCCTACCGGGAACATCTCTTCCAAAGGCCTGTGAAACGCAGTTTCTTTGCAGGCCTGATCTGGCTGAAGTAGAACTTCTGCTCTGGTTGTGCTACATTGCCCTGGAGCTGAAAGGCACAACGTGCAGGGTTCTTTCCCAAGGGCGAGTTGGGCCCCACAGCATCATGCTTCCGGCTCTTTGGGAAGCTAAGAAACAACTCGCTCTGCACAGTGCTCTTACAGCCTACCGTAACATCTCTTACAATGGCCTGTGAAACGCAGTTTCTTTGCAGGGCTGATATGGCTGAAGTAGAACTTCTGCTCTGGATGTGCTACATTGCCCTAGAGCTGAACGGCACAATGTGCAGGCTTCTTTCCCAAGGGCGTGTTGGGCCCCAGAGCATCTTGCTTGCAGCTCTTTGGGAAGCTAAGAAACAACTCGCTCTGCACAGTGCTCTTACACCCTACCGGGAACATCTCTTCCAAAGGCCTGTGAAACGCAGTTTCGTTGCGGTCCTGAACTGGCTGAAGTAGTACTTCTGCTCTGGGTGTGCTACATTGCCCTAGAGCTGGAAGGCACATCGTGCTGGCTTCTTTCCAAAGGGCGAGTTGGGCCCCACAGCATCTTGCTTCCAGCTCTTTGGGAAGCTAAGAAACTACTCGCTCTGCACAGTGCTCTTACAGCCTACCGGGAACATCTCTTCCAAAGGCCTGTGAAACGCAGTTTCTTTGCAGGCCTGATCTGGCTGAAGTAGAACTTCTGCTCTGGGTGTGCTACATTGCCCTAGAGCTGAAAGGCACAACGTGCAGGCTTCTTTCCAAAGGGCGAGTTGGGCCCCACAGCATCTTGCTTCCAGCTCTTTGGGAAGCTAAGAAACAACTCGCTCTGCAAAGTGCTCTTACAGCCTACCGGGAAAATCTCTTCCAAAGGCCTGTGAAACGCAGTTTCTTTGCAGGCCTGATCTGGCTGAAGTACAACTTCTGCTCTGGGTGTGCTACATTCCCCTACAGCTGAAAGGCACAACGTGCAGGCTTCTTTCCCAAGGGCGACTTGGGCCCCACAGCATCTTGCTTCCAGCTCTTTGGGAAGCTAAGAAACAACTCGCTCTGCACAGTGCTCTTACAGCCTATCGTAAACATCTCTTCCAAAGGCCTGTGAAACGCAGTTTCTTTGCAGGCCTGATCTGGCTGAAGCAGAACTTCTGCTCTGTTTGTGCTACATTGCCCTAGAGCTGAAAGACACAACGTGCAGGCTTCTTTCCCAAGGGCAAGTTGGGCCCCACAGCATCTTGATTCCAGCTCTTTGGGAAGCTAAGAAACAACTAGCTCTGCACAGTGCTTTTACAGCCTACCGGGAACATCTCTTCCAAAGGCCTGTGAAACGCAGTTTCTTTTCAGTCCTGAAATGGCTGAAGTAGTACTTCTGCTCTGGGTGTGCTACATTGCCCTAGAGCTGGAAGGCACATCGTGCTGGCTTCTTTCCAAAGGGCGAGTTGGGCCCCACAGCATCTTGCTTCCAGCTCTTTGGGAAGCTAAGAAACAACTCGCTCTGCACAGTGCTCTTACAGCCTACCGGGAGCATCTCTTCCAAAGGCTTGTGAAACGCATTTCTTTGCAGGCCTGATGTGGCTGAAATAGAACTTTTGCTCTGGGTGTGCTACTTTTCCCTACAGCGGAAAGGCACAACGTGCAGGCTTCTGTCCAAAGGGCGAGTGGGCGCAAAGCATCTTGCTTCCAGCTCTTTAGGAAGCTAAGAAACAACTCGCTCTGCACAGTGCTCTTACAGCCTACCGGGAACATGTCTTCCAAAGGCCTGTGAAACGCAGTTTCTTTGCAGGCTTGATCTGGCTGAAGTAGAACTTCTGCTCTGGGTGTGCTACATTGCCCTAGAGCGGAAAGGCACAACGTGCAGGCTTCTGTCCAAAGGGCGAGTTGGGCCCAAAGCATCTTGCTTCCAGCTCTTTGGGAAGCTAAGAAACAACTCGCTCTGCACAGTGCTCTTACTGCCTACCGGGAACATCTCTTCCAAAGGCCTGTGAAACGCAGTTTCTTTGCAGGCCTGATCTGGCTGAAGTAGAACTTCTGCTCTGGTTGTGCTACATTGCCCTGGAGCTGAAAGGCACAACGTGCAGGCTTCTTTCCCAAGGGCGAGTTGGGCCCCACAGCATCATGCTTCCGGCTCTTTGGGAAGCTAAGAAACAACTCGCTCTGCACAGTGCTCTTACAGCCTACCGTAACATCTCTTACAATGGCCTGTGAAACGCAGTTTCTTTGCAGGCCTGATATGGCTGAAGTACAACTTGTGCTCTAGGTGTGCTACAGTGCCCTAGAGCTGAAAGGCACAACGTGCAGGCCTCTTAAAAAATGGCAAGTTGGGCCCCACAGCATCTTGCTTGCAGCTCTTTGGGAACCTAAGAAACAACTCGCTCTGCACAGTGCTCTTACTGCCTACCGGGAACATCTCTTACAAAGGCCTGTGAAATGCAGTTTCTTTGCAGGCGTGATCTGGCTGAAGTAGAATTTCTGCTCTGGGTGTGCTACAGTGCCCTAGAGCTGAAAGGCACAACATGCAGGCTTCTTTCCAAAGGGCGAGTTGGGCCCCACAGCATCTTGCTTCCAGCTGTTTGGGAAGCTAAGAAACAACTCGTTCTGCACAGTGCTCTTACAGCCTACCGGGAGCATCTCTTCCAATGGCCTGTGAAACGCAGTTTCTTTGCAGGCCTGATCTGGCTGAAGTAGAACTTCTGCTCTGGGTGTGCTACATTGCCCTAGAGCTGAAAGGCACAACGTGCAGGCTTCTGTCCAAAGGGAGAGTTGGGCAGCACAGCATCTTGCTTCCAGCTCTTTGGGAAGCTAAGAAACAAGTCGCTCTGCACAGTGCTGTTACAGCCTACCGGGAACATCTCTTCCAGAGGAATGTGAAACGCAGATTCTTTCCAGGCCTGATCTGGCTGAAGTAGAACTTCTGCTCTGGGTGTGCTACATTGCCCCAGAGCTGAAAGGCACAACATGCAGGCTTCTGTCCAAAGGGAGAGTTGGGCAGCACAGCATCTTTCTTCCAGCTCTTTGGGAAGCTAAGAAACAAGTCGCTCTGCACAGTGCTCTTACAGCCTACCGGGAACATCTCTTCCAAAGGAATGTGAAACGCAGTTCCTTTGCAGGCTTGATCTGGCTGAAGTAGAACTTCTGCTCTGGGTGTGCTACATTGCCCTAGAGCGGAAAGGCACAACGTGCAGGCGTCTTTCCAAAGGGCGAGTTTTGCCCCACAGCATCTTGCTTCCAGCTCTTTGGGAAGCAAAGAAACAATTCGCTCTGCACAGTGCTCTTACAGCCTACCGGGAACATCTCTTCCAAAGGCCTGTAAAATGCAGTTTCTTTGCAGGCCTGATATGGCTGAAGTACAACTTCTGCTCTAGGTGTGCTACAGTGCCCTAGAGCTGAAAGGCACAACGTGCAGGGTTCTTTCCCAAGGGCGAGTTGGGCCCCACAGCATCATGCTTCCGGCTCTTTGGGAAGCTAAGAAACAACTCGCTCTGAACAGTGCTCTAACAGCCTACCGGGAACATCTCTTCCAAAGGCCTGTGAAACGCAGTTTCTTTGCAGGCCTGATCTGGCTGAAGTAGAACTTCTGCTCTGAGTGTGCTACATTGCCCTAGAGCTGGAAGGCACATCGTGCTCGCTTCTTTCCAAAGGGCGAGTTGGGCCCCACAGCATCTTGCTTCCAGCTCTTTGGGAAGCTAAGAAACTACTCGCTCTGCACAGTGCTCTTACAGCCTACCGGGAACATCTCTTCCAAAGGCCTGTGAAACGCAGTTTCTTTGCAGGCCTGATCTGGCTGAAGTAGAACTTCTGCTCTGAGTGTGCTACATTGCCCTAGAGCTGGAAGGCACATCGTGCTGGCTTCTTTCCAAAGGACGAGTTGGGCCCCACAGCATCTTGCTTCCAGCTCTTTGGGAAGCTAAGAAACTACTCGCTCTGCACAGTGCTCTTACAGCCTACCGGGAACATCTCTTCCAAAGGCCTGTGAAACGCAGTTTCTTTGCAGGCCTGATCTGGCTGAAGTAGAACTTCTGCTCTGGGTGTGCTACATTGCCCTAGAGCTGAAAGGCACAACGTGCAGGCTTCTTTCCAAAGGGCGAGTTGGGCCCCACAGCATCTTGCTTCCAGCTCTTTGGGAAGCTAAGAAACAACTCGCTCTGCAAAGTGCTCTTACAGCCTACCGGGAACATCTCTTACAAAGGCCTGTGAAACGCAGTTTCTTTGCAGGCCTGATCTGGCTGAAGTACAACTTCTGCTCTGGGTGTGCTACATTCCCCTACAGCTGAAAGGCACAACGTGCAGGCTTCTTTCCCAAGGGCGACTTGGGCCCCACAGCATCTTGCTTCCAGCTCTTTGGGAAGCTAAGAAACAACTCGCTCTGCACAGTGCTCTTACAGCCTATCGTAAACATCTCTTCCAAAGGCCTGTGAAACGCAGTTTCTTTGCAGGCCTGATCTGGCTGAAGCAGAACTTCTGCTCTGTTTGTGCTACATTGCCCTAGAGCTGAAAGACACAACGTGCAGGCTTCTTTCCCAAGGGCGAGTTGGGCCCCACAGCATCTTGATTCCAGCTCTTTGGGAAGCTAAGAAACAACTAGCTCTGCACAGTGCTTTTACAGCCTACCGGGAATATCTCTTCCAAAGGCCTGTGAAACGCAGTTTCTTTTCAGTCCTGAAATGGCTGAAGTAGTACTTCTGCTCTGGGTGTGCTACATTGCCCTAGAGCTGGAAGGCACATCGTGCTGGCTTCTTTCCAAAGGACGAGTTGGGCCCCACAGCATCTTGCTTCCAGCTCTTTGGGAAGCTAAGAAACTACTCGCTCTGCACAGTGCTCTTACAGCCTACCGGGAACATCTCTTCCAAAGGCCTGTGAAACGCAGTTTCTTTGCAGGCCTGATCTGGCTGAAGTAGAACTTCTGCTCTGGGTGTGCTACATTGCCCTAGAGCTGAAAGGCACAACGTGCAGGCTTCTTTCCAAAGGGCGAGTTGGGCCCCACAGCATCTTGCTTCCAGCTCTTTGGGAAGCTAAGAAACAACTCGCTCTGCAAAGTGCTCTTACAGCCTACCGGGAACATCTCTTACAAAGGCCTGTGAAACGCAGTTTCTTTGCAGGCCTGATCTGGATGAAGTACAACTTCTGCTCTGGGTGTGCTACATTCCCCTACAGCTGAAAGGCACAACGTGCAGGCTTCTTTCCCAAGGGCGACTTGGGCCCCACAGCATCTTGCTTCCAGCTCTTTGGGAAGCTAAGAAACAACTCGCTCTGCACAGTGCTCTTACAGCCTATCGTAAACATCTCTTCCAAAGGCCTGTGAAACGCAGTTTCTTTGCAGGCCTGATCTGGCTGAAGCAGAACTTCTGCTCTGTTTGTGCTACATTGCCCTAGAGCTGAAAGACACAACGTGCAGGCTTCTTTCCCAAGGGCGAGTTGGGCCCCACAGCATCTTGATTCCAGCTCTTTGGGAAGCTAAGAAACAACTAGCTCTGCACAGTGCTTTTACAGCCTACCGGGAATATCTCTTCCAAAGGCCTGTGAAACGCAGTTTCTTTTCAGTCCTGAAATGGCTGAAGTAGTACTTCTGCTCTGGGTGTGCTACATTGCCCTAGAGCTGGAAGGCACATCGTGCTGGCTTCTTTCCAAAGGGCGAGTTGGGCCCCACAGCATCTTGCTTCCAGCTCTTTGGGAAGCTAAGAAACAACTCGCTCTGCACAGTGCTCTTACAGCCTACCGCTAACATCTCTTCCAAAGGCCTGTGAAACGCAGTTTCTTTGCAGGCCTGATCTGGCTGAAGTACAACATCTGCTCTGGGTGTGCTACATTGCCCTAGAGCTGAAAGGCACAACGTGCAGGCTTCTTTCCAAAGGGCGAGTTGGGCCCCACAGCATCTTGCTTCCCGCTCTTTGGGAATCTAAGAAACTACTCGCTCTGCACAGTGCTCTTACAGCCTACCGGGAACATCTCTTACAAAGGCCTGTGAAACGCAGTTTCTTTGCAGGCCTGATCTGGCTGAAGTAGAACTTCTGCTCTGGGTGTGCTACATTGCCCTTGAGCTGAAAGGCACAACGTGCAGGCTTCTTTCCAAAGGGCGAGTTGGGCCCCACAGCATCTTGCTTCCAGCTCTTTGGGAAGCTAAGAAACTACTCGCTCTGCACAGTGCTCTTAGAGCCTACCGGGAAAATCTCTTCCAAAGGCCTGTGAAACGCAGTTTCTTTGCAGGCCTGATCTGGCTGAAGTACAACTTCTGCTCTGGGTGTGCTACATTCCCGTACAGCTGAAAGGCACAACGTGCATGCTTCTTTCCCAAGGGCGACTTGGGCCCCACAGCATCTTGCTTCCAGCTCTTTGGGAAGCTAAGAAACTACTCGCTCTGCACAGTGCTCTTACAGCCTATCGTAAACATCTCTTCCAAAGGCCTGTGAAACGCAGTTTCTTCGCAGGCCAGATCTGGCTGAAGTACAACTTCTGCTCTGGGTGTGCTACATTGCCCTAGAGCTGAAAGCCACAATGTGCAGGCTTCTTAACAAAGGGCGAGTTGGGCCCCACAGCATCTTGCTTCCAGCTCTTTGGGAAGCTAAGAAACAACTCGCTCTGCACAGTGCTCTTACAGCCTACCGGGAACATCTCTTCCAAAGGCCTGTGAAACGCAGTTTCTTTGCAGGCCTGATCTGGCTGAAGTAGAACTTCTCCTCTGGGTGTGCTACATTTCCCTAGAGCTGAAAGGCACAACGTGCAGTTTTCTTTCCCAAGGGCGAGTTGGGCCCCACAGCATCTTGCTTCCAGCTCTTTGGCAAGCTAAGAAACAACTCGCTCTGAACAGTGCTCTTACAGCCTACCGGGAACTTCTCTTCCAAAGGCCTGTGAAATGCAGTTTCTTTGCAGACCTGATCTGGCTGAAGAACAACTTCTGCTCTTTGTGTGCTACATTTCCCTAGAGCTGAAAGGCACAACGTGCAGGCTTCTTTCAAAAGGGCGAGTTGGGTCCCACAGCACCTTGCTTCCAGCTCTTTGGGAAGCTAAGAAACAACTCGCTCTGCACAGTACTCTTACAGCCTACCGGGAACATCTCTTCCAAAGGCCTGTGAAACGCAGTTTCTTTGCAGGCCTGATATGGCTGAAGTACAACTTCTGCTCTAGGTGTGCTACAGTGCCATAGAGCTGAAAGGCACAACGTGCAGGCCTCTTAAAAAATGGCGAGTTGGGCCCCACAGCATCTTGCTTCCAGCTCTTTGGGAACCTAAGAAACAACTCGCTCTGCACAGTGCTCTTACAGCCTACCGGGAACATCTCTTACAAAGGCCTGTGAAATGCAGTTTCTTTGCAGACCTGATCTGGCTGAAGTACAACTTCTGCTCTTTGTGTGCTACATTGCCCTAGAGCTGAAAGGCACAACGTGCAGGCTTCTTTCCAAAGGGCGAGTTGGGCCCCACAGCTTCTTGCTTCCAGCTCTTTGGGAAGCTAAGAAACAACTCGCTCTGCACAGTGCTCTTACAGCCTACCGGGAAGATCTCTTCCAAAGGCCTGTGAAACGCAGTTTCTTTGCAGGCCTGATGTGGCTGAAGTAGAACTTCTGATCTGAGGGTGATACATTGCCCTAGAGCTGAAAGGCACAACGTGCTGTCTCCTTTCAAAAGGGTGAGTTGGGCCCCAAAGCATCTTGCTTCCAGCTCTCTGGGAAGCTAAGAAACCACTCGCTCTGCACAGTGCTCTTACAGCCTACCGGGAACATATCTTACAAAGGCCTGTGAAATGCAGTTTCTTTGCCGGCCTGATCTGGCTGAAGTACAACTTCTGCTCTGGGTGTGCTACATTGCCCTAGAGCTGAAAGGCACAACGTGCAGGCTTCTTTCCAAAGGGCGACTTGGGCACCAAAGCATCTTCCTTCCAGCTCTTTGGGAAGCTAAGGAACAACTCGCACTGCACAGTGCTCTTACAGCCTACCGGGAACATCTCTTCCAAAGGCCTGTGAAACGCATTTTCTTTGCAGGCCTTATCTGGCTGAAGTACAACATCTGCTCTGGGTGTGGTACATTGCCCTGGAGCTGAAGGCACAACGTGCAGGCTTCTTTCCAAAGTGCGAGTTGGGCCCCAAAGCATCTTGCTTCCACCATTTTGGGAACCTCAGAAACAACTCGCTCTGCACAGTGCTCTTACAGCCTACCGGGAACATCTCTTACAAAGGCCTGTGAAACGCAGTCTCTTTGCAGGCCTTATCTGGCTGAAGTACAACATCTGCTCTGGGTGTGGTACATTGCCCTAGAGCTGAAAGGCACAACGTGCAGGCTTCTTAACAAAGGGCGAGTTGGGCCTCACAGCATCTTGCTTCCAGCACTTTGGGAAGCTAAGAAACAACTAGCTCTGCACAGTGCTCTTACAGCCTACCGGGAACATCTCTTACAAAGGCCTGTGAAACGCAGTTTCTTTGCAGGCCTGATCTTGCTGAAGTGGAACTTTTGCTCTGGGTGTGCTACATTGCACTAGACCTGAAAGGCACAATGTGCAGGCTTCTTTCCAAAGGCCGAGTTGGGCCCCACAGCATCTTGCTTCCAGCTCTTTGGGAAGCTAAGAAACAACTCGCTCTGCACAGTGCTTTTACAGCCTACCGGGAACATCTCTTCCAAAGGCCTGTGAAACGCAGTTTCTTTTCAGTCCTGAAATGGCTGAAGTAGTACTTCTGCTCTGGGTGTGCTACATTGCCCTAGAGCTGGAAGGCACATCGTGCTGGCTTCTTTCCAAAGGGCGAGTTGGGCCCCACAGCATCTTGCTTCCAGCTCTTTG
Source organism: Equus caballus (assembly GCF_041296265.1). Taxonomy (NCBI): domain Eukaryota; kingdom Metazoa; phylum Chordata; class Mammalia; order Perissodactyla; family Equidae; genus Equus; species Equus caballus. Next base: position 28,548,504 of record NC_091687.1, read on the forward strand.
GGAAGCTAAGAAACAACTCGCTCTGCACAGTGCTCTTACAGCCTACCGGGAGCATCTCTTCCAAAGGCTTGTGAAACGCATTTCTTTGCAGGCCTGATGTGGCTGAAATAGAACTTTTGCTCTGGGTGTGCTACTTTTCCCTAGAGCGGAAAGGCACAACGTGCAGGCTTCTGTCCAAAGGGCGAGTTGGGCGCAAAGCATCTTGCTTCCAGCTCTTTAGGAAGCTAAGAAACAACTCGCTCTGCACAGTGCTCTTACAGCCTACCGCTAACATCTCTTCCAAAGGCCTGTGAAACGCAGTTTCTTTGCAGGCCTTATCTGGCTGAAGTACAACATCTGCTCTGGGTGTGCTACATTGCCCTAGAGCTGAAAGGCACAACGTGCAGGCTTCTTTCCAAAGGGCGAGTTGGGCCCCACAGCATCTTGCTTCCAGCTCTTTGGGAATCTAAGAAACTACTCGCTCTGCACAGTGCTCTTACAGCCTACCGGGAACATCTCTTACAAAGGCCTGTGAAACGCAGTTTCTTTGCAGGCCTGATCTGGCTGAAGTAGAACTTCTGCTCTGGGTGTGCTACATTGCCCTTGAGCTGAAAGGCACAACGTGCAGGCTTCTTTCCAAAGGGCGAGTTGGGCCCCACAGCATCTTGCTTCCAGCTCTTTGGGAAGCTAAGAAACTACTCGCTCTGCACAGTGCTCTTAGAGCCTACCGGGAAAATCTCTTCCAAAGGCCTGTGAAACGCAGTTTCTTTGCAGGCCTGATCTGGCTGAAGTACAACTTCTGCTCTGGGTGTGCTACATTCCCGTACAGCTGAAAGGCACAACGTGCATGCTTCTTTCCCAAGGGCGACTTGGGCCCCACAGCATCTTGCTTCCAGCTCTTTGGGAAGCTAAGAAACTACTCGCTCTGCACAGTGCTCTTACAGCCTATCGTAAACATCTCTTCCAAAGGCCTGTGAAACGCAGTTTCTTCGCAGGCCAGATCTGGCTGAAGTACAACTTCTGCTCTGGGTGTGCTACATTGCCCTAGAGCTGAAAGCCACAATGTGCAGGCTTCTTAACAAAGGGCGAGTTGGGCCCCACAGCATCTTGCTTCCAGCTCTTTGGGAAGCTAAGAAACAACTCGCTCTGCACAGTGCTCTTACAGCCTACCGGGAACATCTCTTCCAAAGGCCTGTGAAACGCAGTTTCTTTGCAGGCCTGATCTGGCTGAAGTAGAACTTCTCCTCTGGGTGTGCTACATTTCCCTAGAGCTGAAAGGCACAACGTGCAGTTTTCTTTCCCAAGGGCGAGTTGGGCCCCACAGCATCTTGCTTCCAGCTCTTTGGCAAGCTAAGAAACAACTCGCTCTGAACAGTGCTCTTACAGCCTACCGGGAACTTCTCTTCCAAAGGCCTGTGAAATGCAGTTTCTTTGCAGACCTGATCTGGCTGAAGAACAACTTCTGCTCTTTGTGTGCTACATTTCCCTAGAGCTGAAAGGCACAACGTGCAGGCTTCTTTCAAAAGGGCGAGTTGGGTCCCACAGCACCTTGCTTCCAGCTCTTTGGGAAGCTAAGAAACAACTCGCTCTGCACAGTACTCTTACAGCCTACCGGGAACATCTCTTCCAAAGGCCTGTGAAACGCAGTTTCTTTGCAGGCCTGATATGGCTGAAGTACAACTTCTGCTCTAGGTGTGCTACAGTGCCATAGAGCTGAAAGGCACAACGTGCAGGCCTCTTAAAAAATGGCGAGTTGGGCCCCACAGCATCTTGCTTCCAGCTCTTTGGGAACCTAAGAAACAACTCGCTCTGCACAGTGCTCTTACAGCCTACCGGGAACATCTCTTACAAAGGCCTGTGAAATGCAGTTTCTTTGCAGACCTGATCTGGCTGAAGTACAACTTCTGCTCTTTGTGTGCTACATTGCCCTAGAGCTGAAAGGCACAACGTGCAGGCTTCTTTCCAAAGGGCGAGTTGGGCCCCACAGCTTCTTGCTTCCAGCTCTTTGGGAAGCTAAGAAACAACTCGCTCTGCACAGTGCTCTTACAGCCTACCGGGAAGATCTCTTCCAAAGGCCTGTGAAACGCAGTTTCTTTGCAGGCCTGATGTGGCTGAAGTAGAACTTCTGATCTGAGGGTGCTACATTGCCCTAGAGCTGAAAGGCACAACGTGCTGTCTCCTTTCAAAAGGGTGAGTTGGGCCCCAAAGCATCTTGCTTCCAGCTCTCTGGGAAGCTAAGAAACCACTCGCTCTGCACAGTGCTCTTACAGCCTACCGGGAACATATCTTACAAAGGCCTGTGAAATGCAGTTTCTTTGCCGGCCTGATCTGGCTGAAGTACAACTTCTGCTCTGGGTGTGCTACATTGCCCTAGAGCTGAAAGGCACAACGTGCAGGCTTCTTTCCAAAGGGCGACTTGGGCCCCAAAGCATCTTCCTTCCAGCTCTTTGGGAAGCTAAGGAACAACTCGCACTGCACAGTGCTCTTACAGCCTACCGGGAACATCTCTTCCAAAGGCCTGTGAAACGCATTTTCTTTGCAGGCCTTATCTGGCTGAAGTACAACATCTGCTCTGGGTGTGGTACATTGCCCTGGAGCTGAAGGCACAACGTGCAGGCTTCTTTCCAAAGTGCGAGTTGGGCCCCAAAGCATCTTGCTTCCACCATTTTGGGAACCTCATAAACAACTCGCTCTGCACAGTGCTCTTACAGCCTACCGGGAACATCTCTTACAAAGGCCTGTGAAACGCAGTCTCTTTGCAGGCCTTATCTGGCTGAAGTACAACATCTGCTCTGGGTGTGGTACATTGCCCTAGAGCTGAAAGGCACAACGTGCAGGCTTCTTAACAAAGGGCGAGTTGGGCCTCACAGCATCTTGCTTCCAGCACTTTGGGAAGCTAAGAAACAACTAGCTCTGCACAGTGCTCTTACAGCCTACCGGGAACATCTCTTACAAAGGCCTGTGAAACGCAGTTTCTTTGCAGGCCTGATCTTGCTGAAGTGGAACTTTTGCTCTGGGTGTGCTACATTGCACTAGACCTGAAAGGCACAATGTGCAGGCTTCTTTCCAAAGGCCGAGTTGGGCCCCACAGCATCTTGCTTCCAGCTCTTTGGGAAGCTAAGAAACAACTCGCTCTGCACAGTACTCTTACAGCCTACCGGGAACATCTCTTCCAAAGGCCTGTGAAACGCAGTTTCTTTGCAGGCCTGATATGGCTGAAGTACAAGTTCTGCTCTAGGTGTGCAACAGTGCCCTAGAGCTGAAAGACACAACGTGCCGGCCTCTTAAAAAATGGCGAGTTGGGCCCCACAGCATCTTGCTTCCAGCTCTGTGGGAAGCTAAGAAACTACTCGCTCTGCACAGTGCTCTTACAGCCTACCGGGAACATCTCTTACAAAGGCCTGTGAAATGCAGTTTCTTTGCAGACCTGATCTGGCTGAAGTACAACTTCTGCTCTTTGTGTGCTACATTGCCCTAGAGCTGAAAGGCACAATGTGCAGGCTTCTTTCCAAAGGGCGAGTTGGGCCCCACAGCTTCTTGCTTCCAGCTCTTTGGGAAGCTAAGAAACAACTCGCTCTGCACAGTGCTCTTACAGCCTACCGGGAACATCTCTTCCAAAGGCCTGTGAAACGCAGTTTCTTTGCAGGCCTGATCTGGCTGAAGTACAACTTCTGCTCTGGGTGTGCTACATTCCCCTACAGCTGAAAGGCACAACGTGCAGGCTTCTTTCCCAAGGGCGACTTGGGCCCCACAGCATCTTGCTTCCAGCTCTTTGGGAAGCTAAGAAACAACTCGCTCTGCACAGTGCTCTTACAGCCTATCGTAAACATCTCTTCCAAAGGCCTGTGAAACGCAGTTTCTTTGCAGGCCTGATCTGGCTGAAGCAGAACTTCTACTCTGTTTGTGCTACATTGCCCTAGAGCTGAAAGACACAACGTGCAGGCTTCTTTCCCAAGGGCGAGTTGGGCCCCACAGCATCTTGATTCCAGCTCTTTGGGAAGCTAAGAAACAACTAGCTCTGCACAGTGCTTTTACAGCCTACCGGGAACATCTCTTCCAAAGGCCTGTGAAACGCAGTTCCTTTGCAGGCCTGAAATGGCTGAAGTAGTACTTCTGCTCTGGGTGTGCTACATTGCCCTAGAGCTGGAAGGCACATCGTGCTGGCTTCTTTCCAAAGGGCGAGTTGGGCCCCACAGCATCTTGCTTCCAGCTCTTTGGGAAGCTAAGAAACAACTCGCTCTGCACAGTGCTCTTACAGCCTACCGGGAGCATCTCTTCCAAAGGCTTGTGAAACGCATTTCTTTGCAGGCATGATGTGGCTGAAATAGAACTTTTGCTCTGGGTGTGCTACTTTTCCCTAGAGCGGAAAGGCACAACGTGCAGGCTTCTGTCCAAAGGGCGAGTTGGGCGCAAAGCATCTTGCTTCCAGCTCTTTAGGAAGCTAAGAAACAACTCGCTCTGCACAGTGCTCTTACAGCCTACCGGGAACATCTCTTCCAAAGGCCTGTGAAACGCAGTTTCTTTGCAGGCTTGATCTGGCTGAAGTAGAACTTCTGCTCTGGGTGTGCTACATTGCCCTAGAGCGGAAAGGCACAACGTGCAGGCTTCTGTCCAAAGGGCGAGTTGGGCCCAAAGCATCTTGCTTCCAGCTCTTTGGGAAGCTAAGAAACAACTCGCTCTGCACAGTGCTCTTACTGCCTACCGGGAACATCTCTTCCAAAGGCCTGTGAAACGCAGTTTCTTTGCAGGCCTGATCTGGCTGAAGTAGAACTTCTGCTCTGGTTGTGCTACATTGCCCTGGAGCTGAAAGGCACAACGTGCAGGCTTCTTTCCCAAGGGCGAGTTGGGCCCCACAGCATCATGCTTCCGGCTCTTTGGGAAGCTAAGAAACAACTCGCTCTGCACAGTGCTCTTACAGCCTACCGTAACATCTCTTACAATTGCATGTGAAACGCAGTTTCTTTGCAGGCCTGATATGGCTGAAGTACAACTTGTGCTCTAGGTGTGCTACAGTGCCCTAGAGCTGAAAGGCACAACGTGCAGGCCTCTTAAAAAATGGCAAGTTGGGCCCCACAGCATCTTGCTTGCAGCTCTTTGGGAACCTAAGAAACAACTCGCTCTGCACAGTGCTCTTACTGCCTACCGGGAACATCTCTTACAAAGGCCTGTGAAACGCAGTCTCTTTGCAGGCCTTATCTGGCTGAAGTACAACATCTGCTCTGGGTGTGGTACATTGCCCTAGAGCTGAAAGGCACAACGTGCAGGCTTCTTAACAAAGGGCGAGTTGGGCCTCACAGCATCTTGCTTCCAGCACTTTGGGAAGCTAAGAAACAACTAGCTCTGCACAGTGCTCTTACAGCCTACCGGGAACATCTCTTACAAAGGCCTGTGAAACGCAGTTTCTTTGCAGGCCTGATCTTGCTGAAGTGGAACTTTTGCTCTGGGTGTGCTACATTGCACTAGACCTGAAAGGCACAATGTGCAGGCTTCTTTCCAAAGGCCGAGTTGGGCCCCACAGCATCTTGCTTCCAGCTCTTTGGGAAGCTAAGAAACAACTCGCTCTGCACAGTACTCTTACAGCCTACCGGGAACATCTCTTCCAAAGGCCTGTGAAACGCAGTTTCTTTGCAGGCCTGATATGGCTGAAGTACAAGTTCTGCTCTAGGTGTGCAACAGTGCCCTAGAGCTGAAAGACACAACGTGCCGGCCTCTTAAAAAATGGCGAGTTGGGCCCCACAGCATCTTGCTTCCAGCTCTGTGGGAAGCTAAGAAACTACTCGCTCTGCACAGTGCTCTTACAGCCTACCGGGAACATCTCTTACAAAGGCCTGTGAAATGCAGTTTCTTTGCAGACCTGATCTGGCTGAAGTACAACTTCTGCTCTTTGTGTGCTACATTGCCCTAGAGCTGAAAGGCACAATGTGCAGGCTTCTTTCCAAAGGGCGAGTTGGGCCCCACAGCTTCTTGCTTCCAGCTCTTTGGGAAGCTAAGAAACAACTCGCTCTGCACAGTGCTCTTACAGCCTACCGGGAACATCTCTTCCAAAGGCCTGTGAAACGCAGTTTCTTTGCAGGCCTGATCTGGCTGAAGTACAACTTCTGCTCTGGGTGTGCTACATTCCCCTACAGCTGAAAGGCACAACGTGCAGGCTTCTTTCCCAAGGGCGACTTGGGCCCCACAGCATCTTGCTTCCAGCTCTTTGGGAAGCTAAGAAACAACTCGCTCTGCACAGTGCTCTTACAGCCTATCGTAAACATCTCTTCCAAAGGCCTGTGAAACGCAGTTTCTTTGCAGGCCTGATCTGGCTGAAGCAGAACTTCTACTCTGTTTGTGCTACATTGCCCTAGAGCTGAAAGACACAACGTGCAGGCTTCTTTCCCAAGGGCGAGTTGGGCCCCACAGCATCTTGATTCCAGCTCTTTGGGAAGCTAAGAAACAACTAGCTCTGCACAGTGCTTTTACAGCCTACCGGGAACATCTCTTCCAAAGGCCTGTGAAACGCAGTTCCTTTGCAGGCCTGAAATGGCTGAAGTAGTACTTCTGCTCTGGGTGTGCTACATTGCCCTAGAGCTGGAAGGCACATCGTGCTGGCTTCTTTCCAAAGGGCGAGTTGGGCCCCACAGCATCTTGCTTCCAGCTCTTTGGGAAGCTAAGAAACAACTCGCTCTGCACAGTGCTCTTACAGCCTACCGGGAGCATCTCTTCCAAAGGCTTGTGAAACGCATTTCTTTGCAGGCATGATGTGGCTGAAATAGAACTTTTGCTCTGGGTGTGCTACTTTTCCCTAGAGCGGAAAGGCACAACGTGCAGGCTTCTGTCCAAAGGGCGAGTTGGGCGCAAAGCATCTTGCTTCCAGCTCTTTAGGAAGCTAAGAAACAACTCGCTCTGCACAGTGCTCTTACAGCCTACCGGGAACATCTCTTCCAAAGGCCTGTGAAACGCAGTTTCTTTGCAGGCTTGATCTGGCTGAAGTAGAACTTCTGCTCTGGGTGTGCTACATTGCCCTAGAGCGGAAAGGCACAACGTGCAGGCTTCTGTCCAAAGGGCGAGTTGGGCCCAAAGCATCTTGCTTCCAGCTCTTTGGGAAGCTAAGAAACAACTCGCTCTGCACAGTGCTCTTACTGCCTACCGGGAACATCTCTTCCAAAGGCCTGTGAAACGCAGTTTCTTTGCAGGCCTGATCTGGCTGAAGTAGAACTTCTGCTCTGGTTGTGCTACATTGCCCTGGAGCTGAAAGGCACAACGTGCAGGCTTCTTTCCCAAGGGCGAGTTGGGCCCCACAGCATCATGCTTCCGGCTCTTTGGGAAGCTAAGAAACAACTCGCTCTGCACAGTGCTCTTACAGCCTACCGTAACATCTCTTACAATTGCATGTGAAACGCAGTTTCTTTGCAGGCCTGATATGGCTGAAGTACAACTTGTGCTCTAGGTGTGCTACAGTGCCCTAGAGCTGAAAGGCACAACGTGCAGGCCTCTTAAAAAATGGCAAGTTGGGCCCCACAGCATCTTGCTTGCAGCTCTTTGGGAACCTAAGAAACAACTCGCTCTGCACAGTGCTCTTACTGCCTACCGGGAACATCTCTTACAAAGGCCTGTGAAATGCAGTTTCTTTGCAGGCCTGATCTGGCTGAAGTAGAATTTCTGCTCTGGGTGTGCTACAGTGCCCTAGAGCTGAAAGGCACAACATGCAGGCTTCTTTCCAAAGGGCGAGTTGGGCCCCACAGCATCTTGCTTCCAGCTGTTTGGGAAGCTAAGAAACAACTCGTTCTGCACAGTGCTCTTACAGCCTACCGGGAGCATCTCTTCCAATGGCCTGTGAAACGCAGTTTCTTTGCAGGCCTGATCTGGCTGAAGTAGAACTTCTGCTCTGGGTGTGCTACATTGCCCTAGAGCTGAAGGGCACAACGTGCAGGCTTCTGTCCAAAGGGAGAGTTGGGCAGCACAGCATCTTGCTTCCAGCTCTTTTGGAAGCTAAGAAACAAGTCGCTCTGCACAGTGCTGTTACAGCCTACAGGGAACATCTCTTCCAGAGGAATGTGAAACGCAGATTCTTTCCAGGCCTGATCTGGCTGAAGTAGAACTTCTGCTCTGGGTGTGCTACATTGCCCCAGAGCTGAAAGGCACAACATGCAGGCTTCTGTCCAAAGGGAGAGTTGGGCAGCACAGCATCTTTCTTCCAGCTCTTTGGGAAGCTAAGAAACAAGTCGCTCTGCACAGTGCTCTTACAGCCTACCGGGAACATCTCTTCCAAAGGAATGTGAAACGCAGTTCCTTTGCAGGCCTGATCTGGCTGAAGTACAACTTCTGCTCTGGGTGTGCTACATTGCCCTAGAGCTGAAAGGCACAACGTGCAGGCGTCTTTCCAAAGGGCGAGTTTTGCCCCACAGCATCTTGCTTCCAGCTCTTTGGGAAGCAAAGAAACAATTTGCTCTGCACAGTGCTCTTACAGCCTACCGGGAACATCTCTTCCAAAGGCCTGTAAAATGCAGTTTCTTTGCAGGCCTGATATGGCTGAAGTACAACTTCTGCTCTAGGTGTGCTACAGTGCCCTAGAGCTGAAAGGCACAACGTGCAGGCCTCTTAAAAAATGGCGAGTTGTGCCCCACAGCATCTTGCTTCCAGCTCTTTGGGAAGCTAAGAAACAACTCGCTCTGCACAGTGCTCTAACAGCCTACCGGGAACATCTCTTACAAAGGCCTGTGAAATGCAGTTTCTTTGCAGACCTGATCTGGCTGAAGAACAACTTCTGCTCGTTGTGTGCTACATTGCCCTAGAGCTGAAAGGCACATCGTGCAGGCTTCTTTCCAAAGGGCGAGTTGGGCCCCACAGCTTCTTGCTTCCAGCTCTTTGGGAAGCTAAGAAACAACTCGCTCTGCACAGTGCTCTTACAGCCTACCGGGAACATCTCTTCCAAAGGCCTGTGAAACGCAGTTTCCTTGCAGGCCTGATCTGGCTGAAGTAGAACTTCTGCTCTGAGTGTGCTACATTGCCCTAGAGCTGAAAGGCACAACGTGCTGTCTCCTTTCAAAAGGGCGAGCTGGGCCCCAAAGCATCTTGCTTCCAGCTCTTTGGGAAGCTAAGAAACAACTCGCTCTGCACACTGCTCTTACAGCCTACCGGGAACATCTCTTACAAAAGCCTGTGAAATGCAGTTTCTTTGCAGGCCTGATCTGGCTGAAGTACAACTTCTGCTCTGGGTGTGCTACATTGCCCTAGAGCTGAAAGGCCCAACGTGCAGGCTTCTTTCCAGAGGGCGAGTTGGGCCCCACAGCACCTTGCTTCCAGCTCTTTGGGAAGCTAAGAAACAACTCCCTCTGCACAGCACTCTTACAGCCTACCGGGAACATCTCTTCCAAAGGCCTGTGAAACGCAGTTTCTTTGCAGGCCTGATCTGGCTGAAGTAGAACTTCTGCTCTGAGTGTGCTACATTGCCCTAGAGCTGAAAGGCACAACGTGCTGTCTCCTTTCAAAAGGGCGAGTTGGGCCCCAAAGCATCTCGCTTCCAGCTCTTTGGGAAGCTAAGAAACAACTCGCTCTGCACAGTGCTCTTACAGCCTACCGGGAACATCTCTTACACAGGCCTGTGAAATGCAGTTTCTTTGCAGACCTGATCTGGCTGAAGAACAACTTCTGCTCTGGGTGTGCTACATTGCCCTAGAGCTGAAAGGCACAACGTGCAGGCTTCTTTCCAAAGGGCGAGTTGGGCCCCACAGCACCTTGCTTCCAGCTCTTTGGGAAGCTAAGAAACAACTCGCTCTGCACACTGCTCTTACAGCCTACCGGGAACATCTCTTACAAACGCCTGTGAAATGCAGTTTCTTTGCAGGCTTGATCTGGCTGAAGTACAACTTCTGCTCTGGGTGTGCTACATTGCCCTAGCGCTGAAAGGCCCAACGTGCAGGCTTCTTTCCAAAGGGCGAGTTGGGCCCCACAGCACCTTGCTTCCATCTCTTGGGGAAGCTAAGAAACAACTCGCTCTGCACAGTACTCTTACAGCCGACCGGGAACAACACTTCGAGAGGCCTGTGAAACGCAGTTTCTTTGCAGGCCTGATATGCCTGAAGTACAACTTGTGCTCTAGGTGTGCTACAGTGCCCTAGAGCTGAAGGGCACAACGTGCAGGCTTCTTTCCAAAGGGCGCGTTGGGCCTCACAGCATCTTGCTTCCAGCACTTTGGGAAGCTAAGAAACAACTCGCTCTGCAGAGTGCTCTTACAGCCTACAGGGAACCTCTCTTCCAAAGGCCTGTGAAAAGCAGTTTCTTTGCAGGCCTGATCTTGCTGAAGTAGAACTTTTGCTCTGGGTGTGCTACATTGCACTAGACCTGAAAGGCACAATGTGCAGGCTTCTTTCCAAAGGCCGAGTTGGTCCCCACAGCATCTTGCTTCCAGCTCTTTGGGAAGCTAAGAAACAACTCGCTCTGCACAGTGCTCTTACAGCCTACCGGGAACATCTCTTCCAAAGACCTGTGAAACGCAGTTTCTCCGCAGGTCTGAACTGGCTGAAGTAGAACTTCTGCTCTGGGTGTGCTACATTGCCCCAGAGCTGAAAGGCACAACGTGCAGGCTTCTGTCCAAAGGGAGAGTTGGGCAGCACAGCATCTTGCTTCCAGCTCTTTGGGAAGCTAAGAAACAAGTCGCTCTGCACAGTGCTCTTACAGCCTACCGGGAACATCTCTTCCAGAGGAATGTGAAACGCAGATTCTTTCCAGGCCTCATCTGGCTGAAGTAGAACTTCTGCTCTGGGTGTGCTACATTGCCCTAGAGCTGAAAGGCACAACATGCAGGCTTCTGTCCAAAGGGAGAGTTGGGCAGCACAGCATCTTTCTTCCAGCTCTTTGGGAAGCTAAGAAACAAATCGCTCTGCACAGTGCTCTTACAGCCTACCAGGAACATCTCTTCCAAAGGAATGTGAAACGCAGTTCCTTTGCAGGCCTGATCTGGCGGAAGTACAACTTCTGCTCTGGGTGTGCTACATTGCCCTAGAGCTGAAAGGCACAACGTGCAGGCTTCTTTCCAAAGGGCGAGTTTTGCCCCACAGCATCTTGCTTCCAGCTCTTTGGGAAGCAAAGAAACAATTCGCTCTGCACAGTGCTCTTACAGCCTACCGGGAACATCTCTTCCAAAGGCCTGTGAAATGCAGTTTCTTTGCAGGCTTGATTTGGCTGAAGTACAACTTCTGCTCTAGGTGTGCTACAGTGCCCTAGAGCTGAAAGGCACAACGTGCAGGCCTCCTAAAAAATGGCGAGTTGTGCCCCACAGCATCTTGCTTCCAGCTCTTTGGGAAGGTAAGAAACAACACGCTCTGCACAGTGCTCTTACAGCCTACCGGGAACATCTCTTACAAAGGCCTGTGAAACGCAGTTTCTTTGCAGGCCTGATCTTGCTGAAGTAGAACTTTTGCTCTGGGTGTGCTACATTGCACTAGACCTGAAAGGCACAATGTGCAGGCTTCTTTCCAAAGGCCGAGTTGGGCCCCACAGCATCTTGCTTCCAGCTCTTTGGGAAGCTAAGAAACAACTCGCTCTGCACAGTGCTATTACAGCCTGCCGGGAACATCTCTTCCAAAGACCTGTGAAACGCAGTTTCTCCGCAGGCCTGAACTGGCTGAAGTAGAACTTCTGCTCTGGGTGTGCTACATTGCCCCAGAGCTGAAAGGCACAACGTGCAGGCTTCAGTCCAAAGGGAGAGTTGGGCAGCACAGCATCTTCCTTCCAGCTCTTTGGGAAGCTAAGAAACTAGTCGCTCTGCACAGTGCTCTTACAGCCTACCGGGAACATCTCTTCCAGAGGAATGTGAAACACAGATTCTTTCCAGGCCTGATCTGGCTGAAGTAGAACTTCTGCTCTGGGTGTGCTACATTGCCCCAGAGCTGAAAGGCACAACGTGCAGGCCTCTTAAAAAATGGCGAGTTGTGCCCCACAGCATCTTGCTTCCAGCTCTTTGGGAAGCTAAGAAACAACTCGCTCTGCACAGTGCTCTTACAGCCTATCGTAAACATCTCTTCCAAAGGCCTGTGAAACGCAGTTTCTTTGCAGGCCTGATCTGGCTGAAGTACAACTTCTGCTCTGTTTGTGCTACATTGCCCTAGAGCTGAAAGCCACAACGTGCAGGCTTCCTTCCAAAGGCGAGTTGGGCCCTACAGCATCTTGCTTCCAGCTCTTTGGGAAGCTAAGAAACAACTCGCTCTGCACAGTGCTCTTACAGCCTACCGGGAACATCTCTTCCAAAGCCCTGTGAAACGCAGTTTCTTTGCAGGCCTGATCTGTCTGAAGTAGAACTTCTGCTCTGGGTGTGCTACATTGCCCTAGAGCTGAAAGGCACAACGTGCAGTTTTCTTTCCCAAGGGCGAGTTGGGCCCCACAGCATCTTGCTTCCAGCTCTTTGGGAAGCTAAGAAACAACTCGCTCTGCACAGTGCTCTTACAGACTACCGGGAACATCTCTTCCAAAGGCCTGTGAAACGCAGTTTCTTTGCAGGCCTGATCTGGCTGAAGTAGAACTTCTGCTTTGTTTGTGCTACATTGCCCTAGAGCTGAAAGACACAACGTGCAGGCTTCTTTCCCAAGGGCGAGTTGGGCCCCACAGCATCTTGCTTCCAGCTCTTTGGGAAGCTAAGAAAGAACTCGCTCTGCACAGTGCTCTTACAGCCTACCGGGAGCATTTCTTCCAAAGGCCTGTGAAACGCAGTTTCTTTGCAGGCTTGATCTGGCTGAAGTAGAACTTCTGCTCTGGGTGTGCTACATTGCCCTAGAGCTGAAAGGCACAACGTGCAGGCTTCTGTCCAAAGGGCGAGTTGGGCCCAAAGCATCTTGCTTCCAGCTCTTTGGGAATCTAAGAAACAACTCGCTCTGCACAGTGCTCTTACTGCCTACCGGGAACATCTCTTCCAAAGGCCTGTGAAACGCAGTTTCTTTGCAGGCCTGATCTGGCTGAAGTAGAACTTCTGCTCTGGTTTGCTACATTGCCCTGTAGCTGAAAGGCACAACGTGCAGGCTTCTTTCCCAAGGGCGAGTCGGGCCCCACAGCATTATGCTTCCGGCTCTTTGGGAAGCTAAGAAACAACTCGCTCTGCACAGTGCTCTTACAGCCTACCGTAACATCTCTTACAATGGCCTGTGAAACGCAGTTTCTTTGCAGGGCTGATCTGGCTGAAGTAGAACTTCTGCTCTGGATGTGCTACATTGCCCTAGAGCTGAAAGGCACAACGTGCAGGCTTCTTTCCCAAGGGCGTGTTGGGCCCCAGAGCATCTTGCTTGCAGCTCTTTGGGAAGCTAAGAAACAACTCGCTCTGCACAGTGCTCTTACACCCTACCGGGAACATCTCTTCCAAAGGCCTGTGAAACGCAGTTTCTTTGCAGTCCTGAACTGGCTGAAGTAGTACTTCTGCTCTGGGTGTGCTACATTGCCCTAGAGCTGGAAGGCACATCGTGCTGGCTTCTTTCCAAAGGGCGTGTTGGGCCCCACAGCATCTTGCTTCCAGCTCTTTGGGAAGCTAAGAAACAACTCGCTCTGCACAGTGCTCTTACAGCCTACCGGGAACATCTCTTCCAAAGGCCTCTGAAACGCAGTTTCTTTGCAGGCCTGATCTGGCTGAAGTAGAACTTCTGCTCTGGGTGTGCTACATTGCCCTAGAGCTGAAAGGGACAACGTGCAGGCTTCTTTCCAAAGGGCGAGTTGGGCCCCACAGCATCTTGCTTCCAGCTCTTTGGGAAGCTAAGAAACAACTCGCTCTGCACAGTGCTCTTACAGCCTACCGGGAACATCTCTTCCAAAGGCCTGTGAAACGCAGTTTCTTTGCAGGCCTGATCTGGCTGAAGTACAACTTCTGCTCTGGGTGTGCTACATTGCCCTAGAGCTGAAAGGCACAACGTGCAGGCTTCTGTACAAAGGGCGAGTTGGGCCCAAAGCATCTTGCTTCCAGCTCTTTGGGAAGCTAAGAAACAACTCGCTCTGCACAGTGCTCTTACAGCCTACCGGGAGCATCTCTTCCAAAGGTCTGTGAAACGCAGTTTCTTCGCAGGCCTGATCTGGCTGAAGTACAACTTCTGCTCTGGGTGTGCTACATTGCCCTAGAGCTGAAAGCCACAACGTGCAGGCTTCTTTCCAAAGGGCGAGTTGGTCCCCACAGCATCTTGCTTCCAGCTCTTTGGGAAGCTAAGAAACAACTCGCTCTGCACAGTGCTCTTACAGCCTACCGGGAGCATCTCTTCCAAAGGCCTGTGAAACGCAGATTCTTTGCAGGCCTGATGTGGCTGAAATAGAACTTTTGCTCTGGGTGTGCTACTTTTCCCTAGAGCTGAAAGGCACAACGTGCAGGCTTCTGTCCAAAGGGCGAGTTGGGCTCAAAGCATCTTGCTTCCAGCTCTTTGGGAAGCTAAGAAACAACTCGCTCTGCACAGTGCTCTTACAGCCTACCGGGAACATCTCTTCCAAAGGCCTGTGAAACGCAGTTTCTCTGCAGGCCTGATCTGGCTTAAGTAGTACTTCTGCTCTGGGTGTGCTACATTGCCCTAGAGCTGAAAGGCACAATGTGCAGGCTTCTTTCCAAAGGGCGAGTTGGGCCCCAGAGCATCTTGCTTCCAGCTCTTTGGGAAGCTAAGAAAGAACTCGCTCTGCACAGTGCTATTACAGCCTACCGGGAACATCTCTTCCAAAGACCTGTGAAACGCAGTTTCTCCGCAGGCCTGAACTGGCTGAAGTAGAACTTCTGCTCTGGGTGTGCTACATTGCCCCAGAGCTGAAAGGCACAACGTGCAGGCTTCAGTCCAAAGGGAGAGTTGGGCAGCACAGCATCTTCCTTCCAGCTCTTTGGGAAGCTAAGAAACTAGTCGCTCTGCACAGTGCTCTTACAGCCTACCGGGAACATCTCTTCCAGAGGAATGTGAAACACAGATTCTTTCCAGGCCTGATCTGGCTGAAGTAGAACTTCTGCTCTGGGTGTGCTACATTGCCCCAGAGCTGAAAGGCACAACGTGCAGGCCTCTTAAAAAATGGCGAGTTGTGCCCCACAGCATCTTGCTTCCAGCTCTTTGGGAAGCTAAGAAACAACTCGCTCTGCACAGTGCTCTTACAGCCTATCGTAAACATCTCTTCCAAAGGCCTGTGAAACGCAGTTTCTTTGCAGGCCTGATCTGGCTGAAGTACAACTTCTGCTCTGTTTGTGCTACATTGCCCTAGAGCTGAAAGCCACAACGTGCAGGCTTCCTTCCAAAGGCGAGTTGGGCCCCACAGCATCTTGCTTTCAGCTCTTTGGGAAGCTAAGAAACAACTCGCTCTGCACAGTGCTCTTACAGCCTACCGGGAACATCTCTTCCAAAGCCCTGTGAAACGCAGTTTCTTTGCAGGCCTGATCTGTCTGAAGTAGAACTTCTGCTCTGGGTGTGCTACATTGCCCTAGAGCTGAAAGGCACAACGTGCAGTTTTCTTTCCCAAGGGCGAGTTGTGCCCCACAGCATCTTGCTTCCAGCTCTTTGGGAAGCTAAGAAACAACTCGCTCTGCACAGTGCTCTTACAGACTACCGGGAACATCTCTTCCAAAGGCCTGTGAAACGCAGTTTCTTTGCAGGCCTGATCTGGCTGAAGTAGAACTTCTGCTTTGTTTGTGCTACATTGCCCTAGAGCTGAAAGTCACAACGTGCAGGCTTCTTTCCCAAGGGCGAGTTGGGCCCCACAGCATCTTGCTTCCAGCTCTTTGGGAAGCTAAGAAAGAACTCGCTCTGCACAGTGCTCTTACAGCCTACCGGGAGCATTTCTTCCAAAGGCCTGTGAAACGCAGTTTCTTTGCAGGCCTGATCTGGCTGAAGTAGAACTTCTGCTCTGGGTGTGCTACATTGCTCTAGAGCTGAAAGGCACATGGTGCAGGCTTCTTTCCAAAGGGCGAGTTGGGCCCCACAGCATCTTGCTTCCATCTCTTTGGGAAGCTAAGAAACAACTCGCTCTGCACAGTGCTCTTACAGCCTACCGGGAACATCTCTTCCAAAGGCCTGTGAAACGCAGTTTCTTTGCAGGCCTGATCTTGCTGAAGTAGAACTTCTGCTCTGGGTGTGCTACATTGCCCTAAAGCTGAAAGGCACAACGTGCAGGCTTCTGTCCAAAGGGCGAGTTGGGCTCAAAGCATCTTGCTTCCAGCTCTTTGGGAAGCTAAGAAACAACTCGCTCTGCACAGTGCTCTTACAGCCTACCGGGAGCATCTCCTCCAAAGGCCTGTGAAACGCAGATTCTTTGCAGGCCTGACCTGGCTGAAGTACAGCTTCTGCTCTGGGTGTGCTACATTGCCCTAGAGCTGAAAGCCACAACGTGCAGGCTTCTTTCCAAAGGGCGAGTTGGGCGCAAAGCATCTTGCTTCCAGCTCTTTGAGAAGCTAAGAAACAACTCGCTCTGCACAGTGCTCTTACAGCCTACCGGGAGCATCTCTTCCAAAGGCCTGTGAGACGCAGTTTCTTCGCAGGCCTGATCTGGCTGAATACAACTTCTGCTGTGGGTGTGCTACATTGCCCTAGAGCTGAAAGGCACAATGTGCAGGCTTCTTTCCCAAGGGCGAGTTGGGCCCCACAGCATCTTGCTTCAAGCTCTTTGGGAAGCTAAGAAACAACTCGCTCAGCACAGTGCTCTTACAGCCTTCCGGGAACATCTCTTACAAAGGCCTGTGAAATGCAGTTTCTTTGAAGGCATGATCTGGCTGAAGTACAACTTCTGCTCTGGGTGTGCTACATTGCCCTAGAGCTGAAGGGCACAGCGTGCAGGCTTCTTTCCAAAGGACGCGTTGGGCCTCACAGCATCTTGCTTCCAGCACTTTGGGAAGCTAAGAAACAACTCGCTCTGCACAGTGCTCTTACAGCCTACCGGGAACATCTCTTCCAAAGGCCTGTGAAAAGCAGTTTCTTTGCAGGCCTGATCTTGCTGAAGTAGAACTTTTGCTCTGGGTGTGCTACATTGCACTAGACCTGAAAGGCACAATGTGCAGGCTTCTTTCCAAAGGCCGAGTTGGTCCCCACAGCATCTTGCTTCCAGCTCTTTGGGAAGCTAAGTAACAACTCGCTCTGCACAGTGCTATTACAGCCTACCGGGAACATCTCTTCCAAAGACCTGTGAAACGCAGTTTCTCCGCAGGTCTGAACTGGCTGAAGTAGAACTTCTGCTCTGGATGTGCTACATTGCCCCAGAGCTGAAAGGCACAACGTGCAGGCTTCTGTCCAAAGGGAGAGTTGGGCAGCACAGCATCTTGCTTCCAGCTCTTTGGGAAGCTAAGAAACAAGTCGCTCTGCACAGTGCTCTTACAGCCTACCGGGAACATCTCTTCCAGAGGAATGTGAAACGCAGATTCTTTCCAGGCCTCATCTGGCTGAAGTAGAACTTCTGCTCTGGGTGTGCTACATTGCCCTAGAGCTGAAAGGCACAACATGCAGGCTTCTGTCCAAAGGGAGAGTTGGGCAGCACAGCATCTTTCTTCCAGCTCTTTGGGAAGCTAAGAAACAAGTCGCTCTGCACAGTGCTCTTACAGCCTACCAGGAACATCTCTTCCAAAGGAATGTGAAACGCAGTTCCTTTGCAGGCCTGATCTGGCTGAAGTACAACTTCTGCTCTGGGTGTGCTACATTGCCCTAGAGCTGAAAGGCACAACGTGCAGGCTTCTTTCCAAAGGGCGAGTTTTGCCCCACAGCATCTTGCTTCCAGCTCTTTGGGAAGCAAAGAAACAATTCGCTCTGCACAGTGCTCTTACAGCCTACCGGGAACATCTCTTCCAAAGGCCTGTGAAATGCAGTTTCTTTGCAGGCTTGATTTGGCTGAAGTACAACTTCTGCTCTAGGTGTGCTACAGTGCCCTAAGCTGAAAGGCACAACGTGCAGGCCTCCTAAAAAATGGCGAGTTGTGCCCCACAGCATCTTGCTTCCAGCTCTTTGGGAAGGTAAGAAACAACTCGCTCTGCACAGTGCTCTTACAGCCTACCGGGAACATCTCTTACAAAGGCCTGTGAAACGCAGTTTCTTTGCAGGCCTGATCTTGCTGAAGTAGAACTTTTGCTCTGGGTGTGCTACATTGCACTAGACCTGAAAGGCACAATGTGCAGGCTTCTTTCCAAAGGCCGAGTTGGGCCCCACAGCATCTTGCTTCCAGCTCTTTGGGAAGCTAAGAAACAACTCGCTCTGCACAGTGCTATTACAGCCTGCCGGGAACATCTCTTCCAAAGACCTGTGAAACGCAGTTTCTCCGCAGGCCTGAACTGGCTGAAGTAGAACTTCTGCTCTGGGTGTGCTACATTGCCCCAGAGCTGAAAGGCACAACGTGCAGGCTTCAGTCCAAAGGGAGAGTTGGGCAGCACAGCATCTTCCTTCCAGCTCTTTGGGAAGCTAAGAAACTAGTCGCTCTGCACAGTGCTCTTACAGCCTACCGGGAACATCTCTTCCAGAGGAATGTGAAACACAGATTCTTTCCAGGCCTGATCTGGCTGAAGTAGAACTTCTGCTCTGGGTGTGCTACATTGCCCCAGAGCTGAAAGGCACAACGTGCAGGCCTCTTAAAAAATGGCGAGTTGTGCCCCACAGCATCTTGCTTCCAGCTCTTTGGGAAGCTAAGAAACAACTCGCTCTGCACAGTGCTCTTACAGCCTATCGTAAACATCTCTTCCAAAGGCCTGTGAAACGCAGTTTCTTTGCAGGCCTGATCTGGCTGAAGTACAACTTCTGCTCTGTTTGTGCTACATTGCCCTAGAGCTGAAAGCCACAACGTGCAGGCTTCCTTCCAAAGGCGAGTTGGGCCCCACAGCATCTTGCTTCCAGCTCTTTGGGAAGCTAAGAAACAACTCGCTCTGCACAGTGCTCTTACAGCCTACCGGGAACATCTCTTCCAAAGCCCTGTGAAACGCAGTTTCTTTGCAGGCCTGATCTGTCTGAAGTAGAACTTCTGCTCTGGGTGTGCTACATTGCCCTAGAGCTGAAAGGCACAACGTGCAGTTTTCTTTCCCAAGGGCGAGTTGGGCCCCACAGCATCTTGCTTCCAGCTCTTTGGGAAGCTAAGAAACAACTCGCTCTGCACAGTGCTCTTACAGACTACCGGGAACATCTCTTCCAAAGGCCTGTGAAACGCAGTTTCTTTGCAGGCCTGATCTGGCTGAAGTAGAACTTCTGCTTTGTTTGTGCTACATTGCCCTAGAGCTGAAAGACACAACGTGCAGGCTTCTTTCCCAAGGGCGAGTTGGGCCCCACAGCATCTTGCTTCCAGCTCTTTGGGAAGCTAAGAAAGAACTCGCTCTGCACAGTGCTCTTACAGCCTACCGGGAGCATTTCTTCCAAAGGCCTGTGAAACGCAGTTTCTTTGCAGGCTTGATCTGGCTGAAGTAGAACTTCTGCTCTGGGTGTGCTACATTGCCCTAGAGCTGAAAGGCACAACGTGCAGGCTTCTGTCCAAAGGGCGAGTTGGGCCCAAAGCATCTTGCTTCCAGCTCTTTGGGAATCTAAGAAACAACTCGCTCTGCACAGTGCTCTTACTGCCTACCGGGAACATCTCTTCCAAAGGCCTGTGAAACGCAGTTTCTTTGCAGGCCTGATCTGGCTGAAGTAGAACTTCTGCTCTGGTTGTGCTACATTGCCCTGTAGCTGAAAGGCACAACGTGCAGGCTTCTTTCCCAAGGGCGAGTCGGGCCCCACAGCATTATGCTTCCGGCTCTTTGGGAAGCTAAGAAACAACTCGCTCTGCACAGTGCTCTTACAGCCTACCGTAACATCACTTACAATGGCCTGTGAAACGCAGTTTCTTTGCAGGGCTGATCTGGCTGAAGTAGAACTTCTGCTCTGGATGTGCTACATTGCCCTAGAGCTGAAAGGCACAACGTGCAGGCTTCTTTCCCAAGGGCGTGTTGGGCCCCAGAGCATCTTGCTTGCAGCTCTTTGGGAAGCTAAGAAACAACTCGCTCTGCACAGTGCTCTTACACCCTACCGGGAACATCTCTTCCAAAGGCCTGTGAAACGCAGTTTCTTTGCAGTCCTGAACTGGCTGAAGTAGTACTTCTGCTCTGGGTGTGCTACATTGCCCTAGAGCTGGAAGGCACATCGTGCTGGCTTCTTTCCAAAGGGCGTGTTGGGCCCCACAGCATCTTGCTTCCAGCTCTTTGGGAAGCTAAGAAACAACTCGCTCTGCACAGTGCTCTTACAGCCTACCGGGAACATCTCTTCCAAAGGCCTCTGAAACGCAGTTTCTTTGCAGGCCTGATCTGGCTGAAGTAGAACTTCTGCTCTGGGTGTGCTACATTGCCCTAGAGCTGAAAGGGACAACGTGCAGGCTTCTTTCCAAAGGGCGAGTTGGGCCCCTCAGCATCTTGCTTCCAGCTCTTTGGGAAGCTAAGAAACAACTCGCTCTGCACAGTGCTCTTACAGCCTACCGGGAGCATCTCTTCCAAAGGCCTGTGAAACGCAGATTCTTTGCAGGCCTGATGTGGCTGAAATAGAACTTTTGCTCTGGGTGTGCTACTTTTCCCTAGAGCTGAAAGGCACAACGTGGAGGCTTCTGTCCAAAGGGCGAGTTGGGCGCAAAGCATCTTGCTTCCAGCTCTTTGGGAAGCTAAGAAACAACTCGCTCTGCACAGTGCTCTTACAGCCTACCGGGAACATCTCTTCCAAAGGCCTGTGAAACGCAGTTTCTCTGCAGGCCTGATCTGGCTTAAGTAGTACTTCTGCTCTGGGTGTGCTACATTGCCCTAGAGCTGAAAGGCACAATGTGCAGGCTTCTTTCCAAAGGGCGAGTTCGGCCCCACAGCATCTTGCTTCCAGCTCTTTGGGAAGCTAAGAAAGAACTCGCTCTGCACAGTGCTATTACAGCCTACCGGGAACATCTCTTCCAAAGACCTGTGAAACGCAGTTTCTCCGCAGGCCTGAACTGGCTGAAGTAGAACTTCTGCTCTGGGTGTGCTACATTGCCCCAGAGCTGAAAGGCACAACGTGCAGGCTTCAGTCCAAAGGGAGAGTTGGGCAGCACAGCATCTTCCTTCCAGCTCTTTGGGAAGCTAAGAAACTAGTCGCTCTGCACAGTGCTCTTACAGCCTACCGGGAACATCTCTTCCAGAGGAATGTGAAACACAGATTCTTTCCAGGCCTGATCTGGCTGAAGTAGAACTTCTGCTCTGGGTGTGCTACATTGCCCCAGAGCTGAAAGGCACAACGTGCAGGCCTCTTAAAAAATGGCGAGTTGTGCCCCACAGCATCTTGCTTCCAGCTCTTTGGGAAGCTAAGAAACAACTCGCTCTGCACAGTGCTCTTACAGCCTATTGTAAACATCTCTTCCAAAGGCCTGTGAAACGCAGTTTCTTTGCAGGCCTGATCTGGCTGAAGTACAACTTCTGCTCTGTTTGTGCTACATTGCCCTAGAGCTGAAAGCCACAACGTGCAGGCTTCCTTCCAAAGGCGAGTTGGGCCCCACAGCATCTTGCTTCCAGCTCTTTGGGAAGCTAAGAAACAACTCGCTCTGCACAGTGCTCTTACAGCCTACCGGGAACATCTCTTCCAAAGCCCTGTGAAACGCAGTTTCTTTGCAGGCCTGATCTGTCTGAAGTAGAACTTCTGCTCTGGGTGTGCTACATTGCCCTAGAGCTGAAAGGCACAACGTGCAGTTTTCTTTCCAAAGGGCGAGTTCGGCCCCACAGCATCTTGCTTCCAGCTCTTTGGGAAGCTAAGAAAGAACTCGCTCTGCACAGTGCTCTTACAGCCTACCGGGAGCATCTCTTCCAAAGGCCTGTGAGACGCAGTTTCTTCGCAGGCCTGATCTGGCTGAATACAACTTCTGCTGTGGGTGTGCTACATTGCCCTAGAGCTGAAAGGCACAATGTGCAGGCTTCTTTCCCAAGGGCGAGTTGGGCCCCACAGCATCTTGCTTCAAGCTCTTTGGGAAGCTAATAAACAACTCGCTCAGCACAGTGCTCTTACAGCCTTCCGGGAACATCTCTTACAAAGGCCTGTGAAACGCAGTTTCTTTGAAGGCATGATCTGGCTGAAGTACAACTTCTGCTCTGGGTGTGCTACATTGCCCTAGAGCTGAAAGGCACAACGTGCAGGCTTCTTTCCAAAGGGCGAGTTGGGTCCCACAGAATCTTGCTTCCAGCTCTTTGGGAAGCTAAGAAACAACTCGCTCTGCACAGTGCTCTTACAGCCTACCGGGAACATCCCTTCCAAAGGCCTGTGAAACGCAGTTACTTTGCAGCCTTGATCTGGCTGAAGTAGAACTTCTGCTCTGGGTGTGCTACTGCCCTAGAGCTGAAAGGCACAACGTGCAGGCTTCTGTCCAAAGGGCGAGTTGGGCCCAAAGCATCTTGCTTCCAGCTCTTTGGGAAGCTAAGAAACAACTCGCTCTGCACAGTGCTCTTACAGCCTACCGGGAGCATCTCTTCCAAAGGCCTGTGAAACGCAGTTTCTTCGCAGGCCTGATCTGGCTGAAGTACAACTTCTGCTCTGGGTGTGCTACATTGCCCTAGAGCTGAAAGCCACAACGTGCAGGCTTCTTTCCAAAGGGCGAGTTGGTCCCCACAGCATCTTGCTTCCAGCTCTTTGGGAAGCTAAGAAACAACTCGCTCTGCACAGTGCTCTTACAGCCTACCGGGAGCATCTCTTCCAAAGGCCTGTGAAACGCAGTTTCTTTGCAGGCCTGATGTGGCTGAAATAGAACTTTTGCTCTGGGTGTGCTACTTTTCCCTAGAGCTGAAAGGCACAAAGTGCAGGCTTCTGTCCAAAGGGCGAGTTGGGCGCAAAGCATCTTGCTTCCAGCTCTTTGGGAAGCTAAGAAACAACTCGCTCTGCACAGTGCTCTTACAGCCTACCGGGAACATCTCTTCCAAAGGCCTGTGAAACGCAGTTTCTTTGCAGGCTTGATCTGGCTGAAGTAGAACTTCTGCTCTGGGTGTGCTACATTGCCCTAGAGCTGAAAGGCACAACGTGCAGGCTTCTGTCCAAAGGGCGAGTTGGGCCCAAAGCATCTTGCTTCCAGCTCTTTGGGAATCTAAGAAACAACTCGCTCTGCACAGTGCTCTTACTGCCTACCGGGAACATCTCTTCCAAAGGCCTGTGAAACGCAGTTTCTTTGCAGGCCTGATCTGGCTGAAGTAGAACTTCTGCTCTGGTTGTGCTACATTGCCCTGTAGCTGAAAGGCACAACGTGCAGGCTTCTTTCCCAAGGGCGAGTCGGGCCCCACAGCATTATGCTTCCGGCTCTTTGGGAAGCTAAGAAACAACTCGCTCTGCACAGTGCTCTTACAGCCTACCGTAACATCTCTTACAATGGCCTGTGAAACGCAGTTTCTTTGCAGGGCTGATCTGGCTGAAGTAGAACTTCTGCTCTGGATGTGCTACATTGCCCTAGAGCTGAAAGGCACAACGTGCAGGCTTCTTTCCCAAGGGCGTGTTGGGCCCCAGAGCATCTTGCTTGCAGCTCTTTGGGAAGCTAAGGAACAACTCGCTCTGCACAGTGCTCTTACACCCTACCGGGAACATCTCTTCCAAAGGCCTGTGAAACGCAGTTTCTTTGCAGTCCTGAACTGGCTGAAGTAGTACTTCTGCTCTGGGTGTGCTACATTGCCCTAGAGCTGGAAGGCACATCGTGCTGGCTTCTTTCCAAAGGGCGTGTTGGGCCCCACAGCATCTTGCTTCCAGCTCTTTGGGAAGCTAAGAAACAACTCGCTCTGCACAGTGCTCTTACAGCCTACCGGGAACATCTCTTCCAAAGGCCTCTGAAACGCAGTTTCTTTGCAGGCCTGATCTGGCTGAAGTAGAACTTCTGCTCTGGGTGTGCTACATTGCCCTAGAGCTGAAAGGGACAACGTGCAGGCTTCTTTCCAAAGGGCGAGTTGGGCCCCACAGCATCTTGCTTCCAGCTCTTTGGGAAGCTAAGAAACAACTCGCTCTGCACAGTGCTCTTACAGCCTACCGGGAACATCTCTTCCAAAGGCCTGTGAAACGCAGTTTCTTTGCAGGCCTGATCTGGCTGAAGTACAACTTCTGCTCTGGGTGTGCTACATTGCCCTAGAGCTGAAAGGCACAACGTGCAGGCTTCTGTACAAAGGGCGAGTTGGGCCCCACAGCATCTTGCTTCCAGCTCTTTGGGAAGCTAAGAAACAACTCGCTCTGCACAGTGCTCTTACAGCCTACCGGGAGCATCTCTTCCAAAGGCCTGTGAAACGCAGTTTCTTCGCAGGCCTGATCTGGCTGAAGTACAACTTCTGCTCTGGGTGTGCTACATTGCCCTAGAGCTGAAAGCCACAACGTGCAGGCTTCTTTCCAAAGGGCGAGTTGGTCCCCACAGCATCTTGCTTCCAGCTCTTTGGGAAGCTAAGAAACAACTCGCTCTGCACAGTGCTCTTACAGACTACCGGGAACATCTCTTCCAAAGGCCTGTGAAACGCAGTTTCTTTGCAGGCCTGATCTGGCTGAAGTAGAACTTCTGCTTTGTTTGTGCTACATTGCCCTAGAGCTGAAAGACACAACGTGCAGGCTTCTTTCCCAAGGGCGAGTTGGGCCCCACAGCATCTTGCTTCCAGCTCTTTGGGAAGCTAAGAAAGAACTCGCTCTGCACAGTGCTCTTACAGCCTACCGGGAGCATTTCTTCCAAAGGCCTGTGAAACGCAGTTTCTTTGCAGGCTTGATCTGGCTGAAGTAGAACTTCTGCTCTGGGTGTGCTACATTGCCCTAGAGCTGAAAGGCACAACGTGCAGGCTTCTGTCCAAAGGGCGAGTTGGGCCCAAAGCATCTTGCTTCCAGCTCTTTGGGAATCTAAGAAACAACTCGCTCTGCACAGTGCTCTTACTGCCTACCGGGAACATCTCTTCCAAAGGCCTGTGAAACGCAGTTTCTTTGCAGGCCTGATCTGGCTGAAGTAGAACTTCTGCTCTGGTTTGCTACATTGCCCTGTAGCTGAAAGGCACAACGTGCAGGCTTCTTTCCCAAGGGCGAGTCGGGCCCCACAGCATTATGCTTCCGGCTCTTTGGGAAGCTAAGAAACAACTCGCTCTGCACAGTGCTCTTACAGCCTACCGTAACATCTCTTACAATGGCCTGTGAAACGCAGTTTCTTTGCAGGGCTGATCTGGCTGAAGTAGAACTTCTGCTCTGGATGTGCTACATTGCCCTAGAGCTGAAAGGCACAACGTGCAGGCTTCTTTCCCAAGGGCGTGTTGGGCCCCAGAGCATCTTGCTTGCAGCTCTTTGGGAAGCTAAGAAACAACTCGCTCTGCACAGTGCTCTTACACCCTACCGGGAACATCTCTTCCAAAGGCCTGTGAAACGCAGTTTCTTTGCAGTCCTGAACTGGCTGAAGTAGTACTTCTGCTCTGGGTGTGCTACATTGCCCTAGAGCTGGAAGGCACATCGTGCTGGCTTCTTTCCAAAGGGCGTGTTGGGCCCCACAGCATCTTGCTTCCAGCTCTTTGGGAAGCTAAGAAACAACTCGCTCTGCACAGTGCTCTTACAGCCTACCGGGAACATCTCTTCCAAAGGCCTCTGAAACGCAGTTTCTTTGCAGGCCTGATCTGGCTGAAGTAGAACTTCTGCTCTGGGTGTGCTACATTGCCCTAGAGCTGAAAGGGACAACGTGCAGGCTTCTTTCCAAAGGGCGAGTTGGGCCCCACAGCATCTTGCTTCCAGCTCTTTGGGAAGCTAAGAAACAACTCGCTCTGCACAGTGCTCTTACAGCCTACCGGGAACATCTCTTCCAAAGGCCTGTGAAACGCAGTTTCTTTGCAGGCCTGATCTGGCTGAAGTACAACTTCTGCTCTGGGTGTGCTACATTGCCCTAGAGCTGAAAGGCACAACGTGCAGGCTTCTGTACAAAGGGCGAGTTGGGCCCAAAGCATCTTGCTTCCAGCTCTTTGGGAAGCTAAGAAACAACTCGCTCTGCACAGTGCTCTTACAGCCTACCGGGAGCATCTCTTCCAAAGGTCTGTGAAACGCAGTTTCTTCGCAGGCCTGATCTGGCTGAAGTACAACTTCTGCTCTGGGTGTGCTACATTGCCCTAGAGCTGAAAGCCACAACGTGCAGGCTTCTTTCCAAAGGGCGAGTTGGTCCCCACAGCATCTTGCTTCCAGCTCTTTGGGAAGCTAAGAAACAACTCGCTCTGCACAGTGCTCTTACAGCCTACCGGGAGCATCTCTTCCAAAGGCCTGTGAAACGCAGATTCTTTGCAGGCCTGATGTGGCTGAAATAGAACTTTTGCTCTGGGTGTGCTACTTTTCCCTAGAGCTGAAAGGCACAACGTGCAGGCTTCTGTCCAAAGGGCGAGTTGGGCTCAAAGCATCTTGCTTCCAGCTCTTTGGGAAGCTAAGAAACAACTCGCTCTGCACAGTGCTCTTACAGCCTACCGGGAACATCTCTTCCAAAGGCCTGTGAAACGCAGTTTCTCTGCAGGCCTGATCTGGCTTAAGTAGTACTTCTGCTCTGGGTGTGCTACATTGCCCTAGAGCTGAAAGGCACAATGTGCAGGCTTCTTTCCAAAGGGCGAGTTGGGCCCCAGAGCATCTTGCTTCCAGCTCTTTGGGAAGCTAAGAAAGAACTCGCTCTGCACAGTGCTATTACAGCCTACCGGGAACATCTCTTCCAAAGACCTGTGAAACGCAGTTTCTCCGCAGGCCTGAACTGGCTGAAGTAGAACTTCTGCTCTGGGTGTGCTACATTGCCCCAGAGCTGAAAGGCACAACGTGCAGGCTTCAGTCCAAAGGGAGAGTTGGGCAGCACAGCATCTTCCTTCCAGCTCTTTGGGAAGCTAAGAAACTAGTCGCTCTGCACAGTGCTCTTACAGCCTACCGGGAACATCTCTTCCAGAGGAATGTGAAACACAGATTCTTTCCAGGCCTGATCTGGCTGAAGTAGAACTTCTGCTCTGGGTGTGCTACATTGCCCCAGAGCTGAAAGGCACAACGTGCAGGCCTCTTAAAAAATGGCGAGTTGTGCCCCACAGCATCTTGCTTCCAGCTCTTTGGGAAGCTAAGAAACAACTCGCTCTGCACAGTGCTCTTACAGCCTATCGTAAACATCTCTTCCAAAGGCCTGTGAAACGCAGTTTCTTTGCAGGCCTGATCTGGCTGAAGTACAACTTCTGCTCTGTTTGTGCTACATTGCCCTAGAGCTGAAAGCCACAACGTGCAGGCTTACTTCCAAAGGCGAGTTGGGCCCCACAGCATCTTGCTTTCAGCTCTTTGGGAAGCTAAGAAACAACTCGCTCTGCACAGTGCTCTTACAGCCTACCGGGAACATCTCTTCCAAAGCCCTGTGAAACGCAGTTTCTTTGCAGGCCTGATCTGTCTGAAGTAGAACTTCTGCTCTGGGTGTGCTACATTGCCCTAGAGCTGAAAGGCACAACGTGCAGTTTTCTTTCCCAAGGGCGAGTTGTGCCCCACAGCATCTTGCTTCCAGCTCTTTGGGAAGCTAAGAAACAACTCGCTCTGCACAGTGCTCTTACAGACTACCGGGAACATCTCTTCCAAAGGCCTGTGAAACGCAGTTTCTTTGCAGGCCTGATCTGGCTGAAGTAGAACTTCTGCTTTGTTTGTGCTACATTGCCCTAGAGCTGAAAGTCACAACGTGCAGGCTTCTTTCCCAAGGGCGAGTTGGGCCCCACAGCATCTTGCTTCCAGCTCTTTGGGAAGCTAAGAAAGAACTCGCTCTGCACAGTGCTCTTACAGCCTACCGGGAGCATTTCTTCCAAAGGCCTGTGAAACGCAGTTTCTTTGCAGGCCTGATCTGGCTGAAGTAGAACTTCTGCTCTGGGTGTGCTACATTGCTCTAGAGCTGAAAGGCACATGGTGCAGGCTTCTTTCCAAAGGGCGAGTTGGGCCCCACAGCATCTTGCTTCCATCTCTTTGGGAAGCTAAGAAACAACTCGCTCTGCACAGTGCTCTTACAGCCTACCGGGAACATCTCTTCCAAAGGCCTGTGAAACGCAGTTTCTTTGCAGGCCTGATCTTGCTGAAGTAGAACTTCTGCTCTGGGTGTGCTACATTGCCCTAAAGCTGAAAGGCACAACGTGCAGGCTTCTGTCCAAAGGGCGAGTTGGGCTCAAAGCATCTTGCTTCCAGCTCTTTGGGAAGCTAAGAAACAACTCGCTCTGCACAGTGCTCTTACAGCCTACCGGGAGCATCTCCTCCAAAGGCCTGTGAAACGCAGATTCTTTGCAGGCCTGACCTGGCTGAAGTACAGCTTCTGCTCTGGGTGTGCTACATTGCCCTAGAGCTGAAAGCCACAACGTGCAGGCTTCTTTCCAAAGGGCGAGTTGGGCGCAAAGCATCTTGCTTCCAGCTCTTTGAGAAGCTAAGAAACAACTCGCTCTGCACAGTGCTCTTACAGCCTACCGGGAGCATCTCTTCCAAAGGCCTGTGAGACGCAGTTTCTTCGCAGGCCTGATCTGGCTGAATACAACTTCTGCTGTGGGTGTGCTACATTGCCCTAGAGCTGAAAGGCACAATGTGCAGGCTTCTTTCCCAAGGGCGAGTTGGGCCCCACAGCATCTTGCTTCAAGCTCTTTGGGAAGCTAAGAAACAACTCGCTCAGCACAGTGCTCTTACAGCCTTCCGGGAACATCTCTTACAAAGGCCTGTGAAATGCAGTTTCTTTGAAGGCATGATCTGGCTGAAGTACAACTTCTGCTCTGGGTGTGCTACATTGCCCTAGAGCTGAAGGGCACAGCGTGCAGGCTTCTTTCCAAAGGACGCGTTGGGCCTCACAGCATCTTGCTTCCAGCACTTTGGGAAGCTAAGAAACAACTCGCTCTGCACAGTGCTCTTACAGCCTACCGGGAACATCTCTTCCAAAGGCCTGTGAAAAGCAGTTTCTTTGCAGGCCTGATCTTGCTGAAGTAGAACTTTTGCTCTGGGTGTGCTACATTGCACTAGACCTGAAAGGCACAATGTGCAGGCTTCTTTCCAAAGGCCGAGTTGGTCCCCACAGCATCTTGCTTCCAGCTCTTTGGGAAGCTAAGTAACAACTCGCTCTGCACAGTGCTATTACAGCCTACCGGGAACATCTCTTCCAAAGACCTGTGAAACGCAGTTTCTCCGCAGGTCTGAACTGGCTGAAGTAGAACTTCTGCTCTGGATGTGCTACATTGCCCCAGAGCTGAAAGGCACAACGTGCAGGCTTCTGTCCAAAGGGAGAGTTGGGCAGCACAGCATCTTGCTTCCAGCTCTTTGGGAAGCTAAGAAACAAGTCGCTCTGCACAGTGCTCTTACAGCCTACCGGGAACATCTCTTCCAGAGGAATGTGAAACGCAGATTCTTTCCAGGCCTCATCTGGCTGAAGTAGAACTTCTGCTCTGGGTGTGCTACATTGCCCTAGAGCTGAAAGGCACAACATGCAGGCTTCTGTCCAAAGGGAGAGTTGGGCAGCACAGCATCTTTCTTCCAGCTCTTTGGGAAGCTAAGAAACAAGTCGCTCTGCACAGTGCTCTTACAGCCTACCAGGAACATCTCTTCCAAAGGAATGTGAAACGCAGTTCCTTTGCAGGCCTGATCTGGCTGAAGTACAACTTCTGCTCTGGGTGTGCTACATTGCCCTAGAGCTGAAAGGCACAACGTGCAGGCTTCTTTCCAAAGGGCGAGTTTTGCCCCACAGCATCTTGCTTCCAGCTCTTTGGGAAGCAAAGAAACAATTCGCTCTGCACAGTGCTCTTACAGCCTACCGGGAACATCTCTTCCAAAGGCCTGTGAAATGCAGTTTCTTTGCAGGCTTGATTTGGCTGAAGTACAACTTCTGCTCTAGGTGTGCTACAGTGCCCTAAGCTGAAAGGCACAACGTGCAGGCCTCCTAAAAAATGGCGAGTTGTGCCCCACAGCATCTTGCTTCCAGCTCTTTGGGAAGGTAAGAAACAACTCGCTCTGCACAGTGCTCTTACAGCCTACCGGGAACATCTCTTACAAAGGCCTGTGAAACGCAGTTTCTTTGCAGGCCTGATCTTGCTGAAGTAGAACTTTTGCTCTGGGTGTGCTACATTGCACTAGACCTGAAAGGCACAATGTGCAGGCTTCTTTCCAAAGGCCGAGTTGGGCCCCACAGCATCTTGCTTCCAGCTCTTTGGGAAGCTAAGAAACAACTCGCTCTGCACAGTGCTATTACAGCCTGCCGGGAACATCTCTTCCAAAGACCTGTGAAACGCAGTTTCTCCGCAGGCCTGAACTGGCTGAAGTAGAACTTCTGCTCTGGGTGTGCTACATTGCCCCAGAGCTGAAAGGCACAACGTGCAGGCTTCAGTCCAAAGGGAGAGTTGGGCAGCACAGCATCTTCCTTCCAGCTCTTTGGGAAGCTAAGAAACTAGTCGCTCTGCACAGTGCTCTTACAGCCTACCGGGAACATCTCTTCCAGAGGAATGTGAAACACAGATTCTTTCCAGGCCTGATCTGGCTGAAGTAGAACTTCTGCTCTGGGTGTGCTACATTGCCCCAGAGCTGAAAGGCACAACGTGCAGGCCTCTTAAAAAATGGCGAGTTGTGCCCCACAGCATCTTGCTTCCAGCTCTTTGGGAAGCTAAGAAACAACTCGCTCTGCACAGTGCTCTTACAGCCTATCGTAAACATCTCTTCCAAAGGCCTGTGAAACGCAGTTTCTTTGCAGGCCTGATCTGGCTGAAGTACAACTTCTGCTCTGTTTGTGCTACATTGCCCTAGAGCTGAAAGCCACAACGTGCAGGCTTCCTTCCAAAGGCGAGTTGGGCCCCACAGCATCTTGCTTCCAGCTCTTTGGGAAGCTAAGAAACAACTCGCTCTGCACAGTGCTCTTACAGCCTACCGGGAACATCTCTTCCAAAGCCCTGTGAAACGCAGTTTCTTTGCAGGCCTGATCTGTCTGAAGTAGAACTTCTGCTCTGGGTGTGCTACATTGCCCTAGAGCTGAAAGGCACAACGTGCAGTTTTCTTTCCCAAGGGCGAGTTGGGCCCCACAGCATCTTGCTTCCAGCTCTTTGGGAAGCTAAGAAACAACTCGCTCTGCACAGTGCTCTTACAGACTACCGGGAACATCTCTTCCAAAGGCCTGTGAAACGCAGTTTCTTTGCAGGCCTGATCTGGCTGAAGTAGAACTTCTGCTTTGTTTGTGCTACATTGCCCTAGAGCTGAAAGACACAACGTGCAGGCTTCTTTCCCAAGGGCGAGTTGGGCCCCACAGCATCTTGCTTCCAGCTCTTTGGGAAGCTAAGAAAGAACTCGCTCTGCACAGTGCTCTTACAGCCTACCGGGAGCATTTCTTCCAAAGGCCTGTGAAACGCAGTTTCTTTGCAGGCTTGATCTGGCTGAAGTAGAACTTCTGCTCTGGGTGTGCTACATTGCCCTAGAGCTGAAAGGCACAACGTGCAGGCTTCTGTCCAAAGGGCGAGTTGGGCCCAAAGCATCTTGCTTCCAGCTCTTTGGGAATCTAAGAAACAACTCGCTCTGCACAGTGCTCTTACTGCCTACCGGGAACATCTCTTCCAAAGGCCTGTGAAACGCAGTTTCTTTGCAGGCCTGATCTGGCTGAAGTAGAACTTCTGCTCTGGTTGTGCTACATTGCCCTGTAGCTGAAAGGCACAACGTGCAGGCTTCTTTCCCAAGGGCGAGTCGGGCCCCACAGCATTATGCTTCCGGCTCTTTGGGAAGCTAAGAAACAACTCGCTCTGCACAGTGCTCTTACAGCCTACCGTAACATCACTTACAATGGCCTGTGAAACGCAGTTTCTTTGCAGGGCTGATCTGGCTGAAGTAGAACTTCTGCTCTGGATGTGCTACATTGCCCTAGAGCTGAAAGGCACAACGTGCAGGCTTCTTTCCCAAGGGCGTGTTGGGCCCCAGAGCATCTTGCTTGCAGCTCTTTGGGAAGCTAAGAAACAACTCGCTCTGCACAGTGCTCTTACACCCTACCGGGAACATCTCTTCCAAAGGCCTGTGAAACGCAGTTTCTTTGCAGTCCTGAACTGGCTGAAGTAGTACTTCTGCTCTGGGTGTGCTACATTGCCCTAGAGCTGGAAGGCACATCGTGCTGGCTTCTTTCCAAAGGGCGTGTTGGGCCCCACAGCATCTTGCTTCCAGCTCTTTGGGAAGCTAAGAAACAACTCGCTCTGCACAGTGCTCTTACAGCCTACCGGGAACATCTCTTCCAAAGGCCTCTGAAACGCAGTTTCTTTGCAGGCCTGATCTGGCTGAAGTAGAACTTCTGCTCTGGGTGTGCTACATTGCCCTAGAGCTGAAAGGGACAACGTGCAGGCTTCTTTCCAAAGGGCGAGTTGGGCCCCTCAGCATCTTGCTTCCAGCTCTTTGGGAAGCTAAGAAACAACTCGCTCTGCACAGTGCTCTTACAGCCTACCGGGAGCATCTCTTCCAAAGGCCTGTGAAACGCAGATTCTTTGCAGGCCTGATGTGGCTGAAATAGAACTTTTGCTCTGGGTGTGCTACTTTTCCCTAGAGCTGAAAGGCACAACGTGGAGGCTTCTGTCCAAAGGGCGAGTTGGGCGCAAAGCATCTTGCTTCCAGCTCTTTGGGAAGCTAAGAAACAACTCGCTCTGCACAGTGCTCTTACAGCCTACCGGGAACATCTCTTCCAAAGGCCTGTGAAACGCAGTTTCTCTGCAGGCCTGATCTGGCTTAAGTAGTACTTCTGCTCTGGGTGTGCTACATTGCCCTAGAGCTGAAAGGCACAATGTGCAGGCTTCTTTCCAAAGGGCGAGTTCGGCCCCACAGCATCTTGCTTCCAGCTCTTTGGGAAGCTAAGAAAGAACTCGCTCTGCACAGTGCTATTACAGCCTACCGGGAACATCTCTTCCAAAGACCTGTGAAACGCAGTTTCTCCGCAGGCCTGAACTGGCTGAAGTAGAACTTCTGCTCTGGGTGTGCTACATTGCCCCAGAGCTGAAAGGCACAACGTGCAGGCTTCAGTCCAAAGGGAGAGTTGGGCAGCACAGCATCTTCCTTCCAGCTCTTTGGGAAGCTAAGAAACTAGTCGCTCTGCACAGTGCTCTTACAGCCTACCGGGAACATCTCTTCCAGAGGAATGTGAAACACAGATTCTTTCCAGG
Source organism: Equus caballus (assembly GCF_041296265.1). Taxonomy (NCBI): domain Eukaryota; kingdom Metazoa; phylum Chordata; class Mammalia; order Perissodactyla; family Equidae; genus Equus; species Equus caballus. The sequence continues at coordinate 28,581,478 of NC_091687.1, forward strand.
CCTGATCTGGCTGAAGTAGAACTTCTGCTCTGGGTGTGCTACATTGCCCCAGAGCTGAAAGGCACAACGTGCAGGCCTCTTAAAAAATGGCGAGTTGTGCCCCACAGCATCTTGCTTCCAGCTCTTTGGGAAGCTAAGAAACAACTCGCTCTGCACAGTGCTCTTACAGCCTATTGTAAACATCTCTTCCAAAGGCCTGTGAAACGCAGTTTCTTTGCAGGCCTGATCTGGCTGAAGTACAACTTCTGCTCTGTTTGTGCTACATTGCCCTAGAGCTGAAAGCCACAACGTGCAGGCTTCCTTCCAAAGGCGAGTTGGGCCCCACAGCATCTTGCTTCCAGCTCTTTGGGAAGCTAAGAAACAACTCGCTCTGCACAGTGCTCTTACAGCCTACCGGGAACATCTCTTCCAAAGCCCTGTGAAACGCAGTTTCTTTGCAGGCCTGATCTGTCTGAAGTAGAACTTCTGCTCTGGGTGTGCTACATTGCCCTAGAGCTGAAAGGCACAACGTGCAGTTTTCTTTCCAAAGGGCGAGTTCGGCCCCACAGCATCTTGCTTCCAGCTCTTTGGGAAGCTAAGAAAGAACTCGCTCTGCACAGTGCTCTTACAGCCTACCGGGAGCATCTCTTCCAAAGGCCTGTGAGACGCAGTTTCTTCGCAGGCCTGATCTGGCTGAATACAACTTCTGCTGTGGGTGTGCTACATTGCCCTAGAGCTGAAAGGCACAATGTGCAGGCTTCTTTCCCAAGGGCGAGTTGGGCCCCACAGCATCTTGCTTCAAGCTCTTTGGGAAGCTAATAAACAACTCGCTCAGCACAGTGCTCTTACAGCCTTCCGGGAACATCTCTTACAAAGGCCTGTGAAACGCAGTTTCTTTGAAGGCATGATCTGGCTGAAGTACAACTTCTGCTCTGGGTGTGCTACATTGCCCTAGAGCTGAAAGGCACAACGTGCAGGCTTCTTTCCAAAGGGCGAGTTGGGTCCCACAGAATCTTGCTTCCAGCTCTTTGGGAAGCTAAGAAACAACTCGCTCTGCACAGTGCTCTTACAGCCTACCGGGAACATCCCTTCCAAAGGCCTGTGAAACGCAGTTACTTTGCAGCCTTGATCTGGCTGAAGTAGAACTTCTGCTCTGGGTGTGCTACTGCCCTAGAGCTGAAAGGCACAACGTGCAGGCTTCTGTCCAAAGGGCGAGTTGGGCCCAAAGCATCTTGCTTCCAGCTCTTTGGGAAGCTAAGAAACAACTCGCTCTGCACAGTGCTCTTACAGCCTACCGGGAGCATCTCTTCCAAAGGCCTGTGAAACGCAGTTTCTTCGCAGGCCTGATCTGGCTGAAGTACAACTTCTGCTCTGGGTGTGCTACATTGCCCTAGAGCTGAAAGCCACAACGTGCAGGCTTCTTTCCAAAGGGCGAGTTGGTCCCCACAGCATCTTGCTTCCAGCTCTTTGGGAAGCTAAGAAACAACTCGCTCTGCACAGTGCTCTTACAGCCTACCGGGAGCATCTCTTCCAAAGGCCTGTGAAACGCAGTTTCTTTGCAGGCCTGATGTGGCTGAAATAGAACTTTTGCTCTGGGTGTGCTACTTTTCCCTAGAGCTGAAAGGCACAAAGTGCAGGCTTCTGTCCAAAGGGCGAGTTGGGCGCAAAGCATCTTGCTTCCAGCTCTTTGGGAAGCTAAGAAACAACTCGCTCTGCACAGTGCTCTTACAGCCTACCGGGAACATCTCTTCCAAAGGCCTGTGAAACGCAGTTTCTTTGCAGGCTTGATCTGGCTGAAGTAGAACTTCTGCTCTGGGTGTGCTACATTGCCCTAGAGCTGAAAGGCACAACGTGCAGGCTTCTGTCCAAAGGGCGAGTTGGGCCCAAAGCATCTTGCTTCCAGCTCTTTGGGAATCTAAGAAACAACTCGCTCTGCACAGTGCTCTTACTGCCTACCGGGAACATCTCTTCCAAAGGCCTGTGAAACGCAGTTTCTTTGCAGGCCTGATCTGGCTGAAGTAGAACTTCTGCTCTGGTTGTGCTACATTGCCCTGTAGCTGAAAGGCACAACGTGCAGGCTTCTTTCCCAAGGGCGAGTCGGGCCCCACAGCATTATGCTTCCGGCTCTTTGGGAAGCTAAGAAACAACTCGCTCTGCACAGTGCTCTTACAGCCTACCGTAACATCTCTTACAATGGCCTGTGAAACGCAGTTTCTTTGCAGGGCTGATCTGGCTGAAGTAGAACTTCTGCTCTGGATGTGCTACATTGCCCTAGAGCTGAAAGGCACAACGTGCAGGCTTCTTTCCCAAGGGCGTGTTGGGCCCCAGAGCATCTTGCTTGCAGCTCTTTGGGAAGCTAAGGAACAACTCGCTCTGCACAGTGCTCTTACACCCTACCGGGAACATCTCTTCCAAAGGCCTGTGAAACGCAGTTTCTTTGCAGTCCTGAACTGGCTGAAGTAGTACTTCTGCTCTGGGTGTGCTACATTGCCCTAGAGCTGGAAGGCACATCGTGCTGGCTTCTTTCCAAAGGGCGTGTTGGGCCCCACAGCATCTTGCTTCCAGCTCTTTGGGAAGCTAAGAAACAACTCGCTCTGCACAGTGCTCTTACAGCCTACCGGGAACATCTCTTCCAAAGGCCTCTGAAACGCAGTTTCTTTGCAGGCCTGATCTGGCTGAAGTAGAACTTCTGCTCTGGGTGTGCTACATTGCCCTAGAGCTGAAAGGGACAACGTGCAGGCTTCTTTCCAAAGGGCGAGTTGGGCCCCACAGCATCTTGCTTCCAGCTCTTTGGGAAGCTAAGAAACAACTCGCTCTGCACAGTGCTCTTACAGCCTACCGGGAACATCTCTTCCAAAGGCCTGTGAAACGCAGTTTCTTTGCAGGCCTGATCTGGCTGAAGTACAACTTCTGCTCTGGGTGTGCTACATTGCCCTAGAGCTGAAAGGCACAACGTGCAGGCTTCTGTACAAAGGGCGAGTTGGGCCCCACAGCATCTTGCTTCCAGCTCTTTGGGAAGCTAAGAAACAACTCGCTCTGCACAGTGCTCTTACAGCCTACCGGGAGCATCTCTTCCAAAGGCCTGTGAAACGCAGTTTCTTCGCAGGCCTGATCTGGCTGAAGTACAACTTCTGCTCTGGGTGTGCTACATTGCCCTAGAGCTGAAAGCCACAACGTGCAGGCTTCTTTCCAAAGGGCGAGTTGGTCCCCACAGCATCTTGCTTCCAGCTCTTTGGGAAGCTAAGAAACAACTCGCTCTGCACAGTGCTCTTACAGTCTACCGGGAACATCTCTTCCAAAGGCCTCTGAAACGCAGATTCTTTTCAGGCCTGATGTGGCTGAAATAGAACTTTTGCTCTGGGTGTGCTACTTTTCCCTAGAGCTGAAAGGCACAACGTGCAGGCTTCTGTCCAAAGGGCGAGTTGGGCGCAAAGCATCTTGCTTCCAGCTCTTTGGGAAGCTAAGAAACAACTCGCTCTGCACAGTGCTCTTACAGCCTACCGGGAACATCTCTTCCAAAGGCCTGTGAAACGCAGTTTCTCTGCAGGCCTGATCTGGCTTAAGTAGTACTTCTGCTCTGGGTGTGCTACATTGCCCTAGAGCTGAAAGGCACAATGTGCAGGCTTCTTTCCAAAGGGCGAGTTGGGCCCCACAGCATCTTGCTTCCAGCTCTTTGGGAAGCTAAGAAAGAACTCGCTCTGCACAGTGCTCTTACAGCCGACCGGGAGCATTTTTTCCAAAGGCCTGTGAAACGCAGTTTCTTTGCAGGCCTGATCTGGCTGAAGTACAACTTCTGCTCTGGGTGTGCTACATTGCCCTAGAGCTGAAAGGCCCAACGTGCAGGCTTCTTTCCAGATGGCGAGTTGGGCCCCACAGCACCTTGCTTCCAGCTCTTTGGGAAGCTAAGAAACAACTCCCACTGCACAGTACTCTTACAGCCTACCGGGAACATCTCTTCCAAAGGCCTGTGAAACGCAGTTTCTTTGCAGGCCTGATATGGCTGAAGTACAACTTCTGCTCTAGGTGTGCTACAGTGCCCTAGAGCTGAAAGACACAACGTGCCGGCCTCTTAAAAAATGGCGAGTTGGGCCCCACAGCATCTTGCTTCCAGCTCTTTGGGAAGCTAAGAAACTACTCGCTCTGCACAGTGCTCTTACAGCCTACCGGGAACATCTCTTACAAAAGCCTGTGAAATGCAGTTTCTTTGCAGACCTGATCTGGCTGAAGTACAACTTCTGCTCTTTGTGTGCTACATTGCCCTAGAGCTGAAAGGCACAACGTGCTGGCTTCTTTCCAAAGGGCGAGTTGGGCCCCACAGCTTCTTGCTTCTAGCTCTTTGGGAAGCTAAGAAACAACTCGCTCTGCACAGTGCTCTTACAGCCTACCGGGAACATCTCTTCCAAAGGCCTGTGAAACGCAGTTTCTTTGCAGGCCTGATGTGGCTGAAGTAGAACTTCTGATCTGAGGGTGCTACATTGCCCTAGAGCTGAAAGGCACAACGTGCAGGCTTCTGTCCAAAGGGCGAGTTGGGCGCAAAGCATCTTGCTTCCAGCTCTTTGGGAAGCTAAGAAACAACTCGCTCTGCACAGTGCTCTTACAGCCTACCGGGAACATCTCTTCCAAAGGCCTGTGAAACGCAGTTTCTTTGCAGGCTTGATCTGGCTGAAGTAGAACTTCTGCTCTGGGTGTGCTACATTGCCCTAGAGCTGAAAGGCACAATGTGCAGGCTTCTGTCCAAAGGGCGAGTTAGGCCCAAAGCATCTTGCTTCCAGCTCTGTGGGAAGCTAAGAAACAACTCGCTCTGCACAGTCCTCTTACTGCCTACCGGGAACATCTCTTCCAAAGGCCTGTGAAACGCAGTTTCTTTGCAGGCCTGATCTGGCTGAAGTAGAACTTCTGCTCTGGTTGTGCTACATTGCCCTGGCGCTGAAAGGCACAACGTGCAGGGTTCTTTCCCAAGGGCGAGTTGGGCCCCACAGCATCATGCTTCCGGCTCTTTGGGAAGCTAAGAAACAACTCGCTCTGCACAGTGCTCTTACAGCCTACCGTAACATCTCTTACAATGGCCTGAGAAACGCAGTTTCTTTGCAGGGCTGATATGGCTGAAGTAGAACTTCTGCTCTGGATGTGCTACATTGCCCTAGAGCTGAACGGCACAATGTGCAGGCCTCTTTCCCAAGGGCGTGTTGGGCCCCAGAGCATCTTGCTTGCAGCTCTTTGGGAAGCTAAGAAACAACTCGCTCTGCACAGTGCTCTTACACCCTACCGGGAACATCTCTTCCAAAGGCCTGTGAAACGCAGTTTCTTTGCGGTCCTGAACTGGCTGAAGTAGTACTTCTGCTCTGGGTGTGCTACATTGCCCTAGAGCTGGAAGGCACATCGTGCTGGCTTCTTTCCAAAGGGCGAGTTGGGCCCCACAGCATCTTGCTTCCAGCTCTTTGGGAAGCTAAGAAACTACTCGCTCTGCACAGTGCTCTTACAGCCTACCGGGAACATCTCTTCCAAAGGCCTGTGAAACGCAGTTCCTTTGCAGGCCTGATCTGGCTGAAGTAGAACTTCTGCTCTGGGTGTGCTGCATTGCCCTAGAGCTGAAAGGCACAACGTGCAGGCTTCTTTCCAAAGGGCGAGTTGGGCCCCACAGCATCTTGCTTCCAGCTCTTTGGGAACCTAAGAAACAACTCGCTCTGCAAAGTGCTCTTACAGCCTACCGGGAAAATCTCTTCCAAAGGCCTGTGAAACGCAGTTTCTTTGCAGGCCTGATCTGGCTGAAGTACAACTTCTGCTCTGGGTGTGCTACATTCCCCTACAGCTGAAAGGCACAACGTGCAGGCTTCTTTCCCAAGGGCGACTTGGGCCCCACAGCATCTTGCTTCCAGCTCTTTGGGAAGCTAAGAAACAACTCGCTCTGCACAGTGCTCTTACAGCCTATCGTAAACATCTCTTCCAAAGGCCTGTGAAACGCAGTTTCTTTGCAGGCCTGATCTGGCTGAAGCAGAACTTCTGCTCTGTTTGTGCTACATTGCCCTAGAGCTGAAAGACACAACGTGCAGGCTTCTTTCCCAAGGGCAAGTTGGGCCCCACAGCATCTTGATTCCAGCTCTTTGGGAAGCTAAGAAACAACTAGCTCTGCACAGTGCTTTTACAGCCTACCGGGAACATCTCTTCCAAAGGCCTGTGAAACGCAGTTTCTTTTCAGTCCTGAAATGGCTGAAGTAGTACTTCTGCTCTGGGTGTGCTACATTGCCCTAGAGCTGGAAGGCACATCGTGCTGGCTTCTTTCCAAAGGGCGAGTTGGGCCCCACAGCATCTTGCTTCCAGCTCTTTGGGAAGCTAAGAAACAACTCGCTCTGCACAGTGCTCTTACAGCCTACCGGGAGCATCTCTTCCAAAGGCTTGTGAAACGCATTTCTTTGCAGGCCTGATGTGGCTGAAATAGAACTTTTGCTCTGGGTGTGCTACTTTTCCCTACAGCGGAAAGGCACAACGTGCAGGCTTCTGTCCAAAGGGCGAGTGGGCGCAAAGCATCTTGCTTCCAGCTCTTTAGGAAGCTAAGAAACAACTCGCTCTGCACAGTGCTCTTACAGCCTACCGGGAACATGTCTTCCAAAGGCCTGTGAAACGCAGTTTCTTTGCAGGCTTGAACTGGCTGAAGTAGAACTTCTGCTCTGGGTGTGCTACATTGCCCTAGAGCGGAAAGGCACAACGTGCAGGCTTCTGTCCAAAGGGCGAGTTGGGCCCAAAGCATCTTGCTTCCAGCTCTTTGGGAAGCTAAGAAACAACTCGCTCTGCACAGTGCTCTTACTGCCTACCGGGAACATCTCTTCCAAAGGCCTGTGAAACGCAGTTTCTTTGCAGGCCTGATCTGGCTGAAGTAGAACTTCTGCTCTGGTTGTGCTACATTGCCCTGGAGCTGAAAGGCACAACGTGCAGGCTTCTTTCCCAAGGGCGAGTTGGGCCCCACAGCATCATGCTTCCGGCTCTTTGGGAAGCTAAGAAACAACTCGCTCTGCACAGTGCTCTTACAGCCTACCGTAACATCTCTTACAATGGCCTGTGAAACGCAGTTTCTTTGCAGGCCTGATATGGCTGAAGTACAACTTGTGCTCTAGGTGTGCTACAGTGCCCTAGAGCTGAAAGGCACAACGTGCAGGCCTCTTAAAAAATGGCAAGTTGGGCCCCACAGCATCTTGCTTGCAGCTCTTTGGGAACCTAAGAAACAACTCGCTCTGCACAGTGCTCTTACTGCCTACCGGGAACATCTCTTACAAAGGCCTGTGAAATGCAGTTTCTTTGCAGGCGTGATCTGGCTGAAGTAGAATTTCTGCTCTGGGTGTGCTACAGTGCCCTAGAGCTGAAAGGCACAACATGCAGGCTTCTTTCCAAAGGGCGAGTTGGGCCCCACAGCATCTTGCTTCCAGCTGTTTGGGAAGCTAAGAAACAACTCGTTCTGCACAGTGCTCTTACAGCCTACCGGGAGCATGTCTTCCAATGGCCTGTGAAACGCAGTTTCTTTGCAGGCCTGATCTGGCTGAAGTAGAACTTCTGCTCTGGGTGTGCTACATTACCCTAGAGCTGAAAGGCACAACGTGCAGGCTTCTGTCCAAAGGGAGAGTTGGGCAGCACAGCATCTTGCTTCCAGCTCTTTGGGAAGCTAAGAAACAAGTCGCTCTGCACAGTGCTGTTACAGCCTACCGGGAACATCTCTTCCAGAGGAATGTGAAACGCAGATTCTTTCCAGGCCTGATCTGGCTGAAGTAGAACTTCTGCTCTGGGTGTGCTACATTGCCCCAGAGCTGAAAGGCACAACATGCAGGCTTCTGTCCAAAGGGAGAGTTGGGCAGCACAGCATCTTTCTTCCAGCTCTTTGGGAAGCTAAGAAACAAGTCGCTCTGCACAGTGCTCTTACAGCCTACCGGGAACATCTCTTCCAAAGGAATGTGAAACGCAGTTCCTTTGCAGGCCTGATCTGGCTGAAGTACAACTTCTGCTCTGGGTGTGCTACATTGCCCTAGAGCTGAAAGGCACAACGTGCAGGCGTCTTTCCAAAGGGCGAGTTTTGCCCCACAGCATCTTGCTTCCAGCTCTTTGGGAAGCAAAGAAACAATTCGCTCTGCACAGTGCTCTTACAGCCTACCGGGAACATCTCTTCCAAAGGCCTGTAAAATGCAGTTTCTTTGCAGGCCTGATATGGCTGAAGTACAACTTATGCTCTAGGTGTGCTACAGTGCCCTAGAGCTGAAAGGCACAACGTGCAGGCCTCTTAAAAAATGGCGAGTTGTGCCCCACAGCATCTTGCTTCCAGCTCTTTGGGAAGCTAAGAAACAACTCGCTCTGCACAGTGCTCTAACAGCCTACCGGGAACATCTCTTACAAAGGCCTGTGAAATGCAGTTTCTTTGCAGGCCTGATCTGGCTGAAGAACAACTTCTGCTCTTTGTGTGCTACATTGCCCTAGAGCTGAAAGGCACATCGTGCAGGCTTCTTTCCAAAGGGCGAGTTGGGCCCCACAGCATCTTGCTTCCAGCTCTTTGGGAAGCTAAGAAACAACTCGCTCTGCACAGTGCTCTTACAGCCTACCGGGAACATCTCTTCCAAAGGCCTGTGAAACGCAGTTTCTTTGCAGGCCTGATCTGGCTGAAGTAGAACTTCTGCTCTGAGTGTGCTACATTGCCCTAGAGCTGAAAGGCACAACGTGCTGTCTCCTTTCAAAAGGGCGAGCTGGGCCCCAAAGCATCTTGCTTCCAGCTCTTTGGGAAGCTAAGAAACAACTCGCTCTGCACACTGCTCTTACAGCCTACCGGGAACATCTCTTACAAAAGCCTGTGAAATGCAGTTTCTTTGCAGGCCTAATCTGGCTGAAGTACAACTTCTGCTCTGGGTGTGCTACATTGCCCTAGAGCTGAAAGGCCCAACGTGCAGGCTTCTTTCCAGAGGGCGAGTTGGGCCCCACAGCACCTTGCTTCCAGCTCTTTGGGAAGCTAAGAAACAACTCCCTCTGCACAGTACTCTTACAGCCTACCGGGAACATCTCTTCCAAAGGCCTGTGAAACGCAGTTTCTTTGCAGGCCTGATCTGTCTGAAGTAGAACTTCTGCTCTAGGTGTGCTACAGTGCCCTAGAGCTGAAAGACACAACGTGCCGGCCTCTTAAAAAATGACGAGTTGGGCCCCACAGCATCTTGCTTCCAGCTCTTAGGGAAGCTAAGAAACTACTCGCTCTGCACAGTGCTCTTACAGCCTACCGGGAACATCTCTTACAAAGGCCTGTGAAATGCAGTTTCTTTGCAGACCTGATCTGGCTGAAGTACAACTTCTGCTCTTTGTGTGCTACATTGCCCTAGAGCTGAAAGGCACAACGTGCAGGCTTCTTTCCAAAGGGCGAGTTGGGCCCCCAGCTTCTTGCTTCCAGCTCTTTGGGAAGCTAAGAAACAACTCGCTCTGCATAGTGCTCTTACAGCCTACCGGGAACATCTCTTCCAAAGGCCTGTGAAACGCAGTTTCTTTGCAGGCCTGATGTGGCTGAAGTAGAACTTCTGATCTGAGGGTGCTACATTGCCCTAGAGCTGAAAGGCACAACGTGCAGGCTTCTGTCCAAAGGGCGAGTTGGGCGCAAAGCATCTTGATTCCAGCTCTTTAGGAAGCTAAGAAACAACTCGCTCTGCACAGTGCTCTTACAGCCTACCGGGAACATCTCTTCCAAAGGCCTGTGAAACGCAGTTTCTTTGCAGGCTTGATCTGGCTGAAGTACAACTTCTGCTCTGGGTGTGCTACATTGCCCTAGAGCTGAAAGGCACAACGTGCAGGCTTCTATCCAAAGGGCGAGTTGGGCCCAAAGCATCTTGCTTCCAGCTCTTTGGGAAGCTAAGAAACAACTCGCTCTGCACAGTGCTCTTACTGCCTACCGGGAACATCTCTTCCAAAGGCCTGTGAAACGCAGTTTCTTTGCAGGCCTGATCTGGCTGAAGTAGAACTTCTGCTCTGGTTGTGCTACATTGCCCTGGAGCTGAAAGGCACAACGTGCAGGGTTCTTTCCCAAGGGCGAGTTGGGCCCCACAGCATCATGCTTCCGGCTCTTTGGGAAGCTAAGAAACAACTCGCTCTGCACAGTGCTCTTACAGCCTACCGTAACATCTCTTACAATGGCCTGTGAAACGCAGTTTCTTTGCAGGGCTGATCTGGCTGAAGTAGAACTTCTGCTCTGGATGTGCTACATTGCCCTAGAGCTGAACGGCACAATGTGCAGGCTTCTTTCCCAAGGGCGTGTTGGGCCCCAGAGCATCTTGCTTGCAGCTCTTTGGGAAGCTAAGAAACAACTCGCTCTGCACAGTGCTCTTACACCCTACCGGGAACATCTCTTCCAAAGGCCTGTGAAACGCAGTTTCTTTGCGGTCCTGAACTGGCTGAAGTAGTACTTCTCCTCTGGGTGTGCTACATTGCCCTCGAGCTGGAAGGCACATCGTGCTGGCTTCTTTCCAAAGGGCGAGTTGGGCCCCACAGCATCTTGCTTCCAGCTCTTTGGGAAGCTAAGAAACTACTCGCTCTGCACAGTGCTCTTACAGCCTACCGGGAACATCTCTTCCAAAGGCCTGTGAAACGCAGTTTCTTTGCAGGCCTGATCTGGCTGAACTAGAACTTCTGCTCTGGGTGTGCTACATTGCCCTAGAGCTGAAAGGCACAACGTGCAGGCTTCTTTCCAAAGGGCGAGTTGGGCCCCACAGCATCTTGCTTCCAGCTCTTTGGGAAGCTAAGAAACAACTCGCTCTGCAAAGTGCTCTTACAGCCTACCGGGAAAATCTCTTCCAAAGGCCTGTGAAACGCAGTTTCTTTGCAGGCCTGATCTGGCTGAAGTACAACTTCTGCTCTGGGTGTGCTACATTCCCCTACAGCTGAAAGGCACAACGTGCAGGCTTCTTTCCCAAGGGCGACTTGGGCCCCACAGCATCTTGCTTCCAGCTCTTTGGGAAGCTAAGAAACAACTCGCTCTGCACAGTGCTCTTACAGCCTATCGTAAACATCTCTTCCAAAGGCCTGTGAAACGCAGTTTCTTTGCAGGCCTGATCTGGCTGAAGCAGAACTTCTGCTCTGTTTGTGCTACATTGCCCTAGAGCTGAAAGACACAACGTGCAGGCTTCTTTCCCAAGGGCGAGTTGGGCCCCACAGCATCTTGATTCCAGCTCTTTGGGAAGCTAAGAAACAGCTAGCTCTGCACAGTGCTTTTACAGCCTACCGGGAACATCTCTTCCAAAGGCCTGTGAAACGCAGTTTCTTTTCAGTCGTGAAATGGCTGAAGTAGTACTTCTGCTCTGGGTGTGCTACATTGCCCTAGAGCTGGAAGGCACATCGTGCTGGCTTCTTTCCAAAGGGCGAGTTGGGCCCCACAGCATCTTGCTTCCAGCTCTTTGGGAAGCTAAGAAACAACTCGCTCTGCACAGTGCTCTTACAGCCTACCGGGAGCATCTCTTCCAAAGGCTTGTGAAACGCATTTCTTTGCAGGCCTGATGTGGCTGAAATAGAACTTTTGCTCTGGGTGTGCTACTTTTCCCTAGAGCGGAAAGGCACAACGTGCAGGCTTCTGTCCAAAGGGCGAGTTGGGCGCAAAGCATCTTGCTTCCAGCTCTTTAGGAAGCTAAGAAACAACTCGCTCTGCACAGTGCTCTTACAGCCTACCGGGAACATGTCTTCCAAAGGCCTGTGAAACGCAGTTTCTTTGCAGGCTTGATCTGGCTGAAGTAGAACTTCTGCTCTGGGTGTGCTACATTGCCCTAGAGCGGAAAGGCACAACGTGCAGGCTTCTGTCCAAAGGGCGAGTTGGGCCCAAAGCATCTTGCTTCCAGCTCTTTGGGAATCTAAGAAACAACTCGCTCTGCACAGTGCTCTTACTGCCTACCGGGAACATCTCTTCCAAAGGCCTGTGAAACGCAGTTTCTTTGCAGGCCTGATCTGGCTGAAGTAGAACTTCTGCTCTGGTTGTGCTACATTGCCCTGGAGCTGAAAGGCACAACGTGCAGGCTTCTTTCCCAAGGGCGAGTTGGGCCCCACAGCTTCATGCTTCCGGCACTTTGGGAATCTAAGAAACAACTCGCTCTGCACAGTGCTCTTACAGCCTACCGTAACATCTCTTACAATGGCCTGTGAAACGCAGTTTCTTTGCAGGGCTGATCTGGCTGAAGTAGAACTTCTGCTCTGGATGTGCTACATTGCCCTAGAGCTGAAAGGCACAACGTGCAGGCTTCTTTCCCAAGGGCGTGTTGGGCCCCAGAGCATCTTGCTTGCAGCTCTTTGGGAAGCTAAGAAACAACTCGCTCTGCACAGTGCTCTTACACCCTACCGGGAACATCTCTTCCAAAGGCCTGTGAAACGCAGTTTCTTTGCAGGCCTGATATGGCTGAAGTACAACTTCTGCTCTAGGTGTGCTACAGTGCCCTAGAGCTGGAAGGCTCATCGTGCAGGCCTCTTAAAAAATGGCGAGTTGGGCCCCACAGCATCTTGCTTCCAGCTCTTTGGGAACCTAAGAAACAACTCGCTCTGCACAGTGCTCTTACAGCCTACCGGGAACATCTCTTACAAAGGCCTGTGAAATGCAGTTTCTTTGCAGACCTGATCTGGCTGAAGTACAACTTCTGCTCTTTGTGTGCTACATTGCCCTAGAGCTGAAAGGCACAACGTGCAGGCTTCTTTCCAAAGGGCGAGTTGGGCCCCACAGCTTCTTGCTTCCAGCTCTTTTGGAAGCTAAGAAACAACTCGCTCTGCACAGTGCTCTTACAGCCTACCGGGAACATCTCTTCCAAAGGCCTGTGAAACGCAGTTTCTTTGCAGGCCTGATGTGGCTGAAGTAGAACTTCTGATCTGAGGGTGCTACATTGCCCTAGAGCTGAAAGGCACAACGTGCTGTCTCCTTTCAAAAGGGTGAGTTGGGCCCCAAAGCATCTTGCTTCCAGCTCTCTGGGAAGCTAAGAAACCACTCGCTATGCACAGTGCTCTTACAGCCTACCGGGAACATCTCTTACAAAGGCCTGTGAAATGCAGTTTCTTTGCCGGCCTGATCTGGCTGAAGTACAACTTCTGCTCTGGGTGTGCTACATTGCCCTAGAGCTGAAAGGCATAACGTGCAGGCTTCTTTCCAAAGGGCGACTTGGGCCCCAAAGCATCTTCCTTCCAGCTCTTTGGGAAGCTAAGGAACAACTCGCACTGCACAGTGCTCTTACAGCCTACCGGGAACATCTCTTCCAAAGGCCTGTGAAACGCAGTTTCTTTGCAGGCCTGATCTGGCTGAAGTAGAACTTCTGCTCTGGTTGTGCTACATTGCCCTGGAGCTGAAAGGCACAACGTGCAGGGTTCTTTCCCAAGGGCGAGTTGGGCCCCACAGCATCATGCTTCCAGCTCTTTGGGAAGCTAAGAAACAACTCGCTCTGCACAGTGCTCTTACAGCCTACCGTAACATCTCTTACAATGGCCTGTGAAACGCAGTTTCTTTGCAGGGCTGATCTGGCTGAAGTAGAACTTCTGCTCTGGATGTGCTACATTGCCCTAGAGCTGAACGGCACAATGTGCAGGCTTCTTTCCCAAGGGCGAGTTGGGCCCCACAGCATCTTGATTCCAGCTCTTTGGGAAGCTAAGAAACAACTAGCTCGGCACAGTGCTTTTACAGCCTACCGGGAACATCTCTTCCAAAGGCCTGTGAAACGCAGTTTCTTTTCAGTCCTGAAATGGCTGAAGTAGTACTTCTGCTCTGGGTGTGCTACATTGCCCTAGAGCTGGAAGGCACATCGTGCTGGCTTCTGTCCAAAGGGCGAGTTGGGCCCAAAGCATCTTGCTTACAGCTCTTTGGGAAGCTAAGAAACAACTCGCTCTGCACAGTGCTCTTACAGCCTACCGGGAACATCTCTTCCAAAGGCCTGTGAAACGCAGTTTCTTTGCAGGCCTGATCTGGCTGAAGTAGAACTTCTGCTCTGGGTGTGCTACATTGCCCTAGAGCTGAAAGGGACAACGTGCAGGCTTCTTTCCAAAGGGCGAGTTGGGCACCACAGCATCTTGCTTCCAGCTCTTTGGGAAGCTAAGAAACAACTCGCTCTGCACAGTGCTCTTACAGCCTACCGGGAACATCTCTTCCAAAGGCCTGTGAAACGCAGTTTCTTTGCAGGCCTGATGTGGCTGAAGTACAACTTCTGCTCTGGGTGTGCTACATTGCCCTAGAGCTGAAAGGCACAACGTGCAGGCTTCTTTCCAAAGGGCGAGTTGGGCCCCACAGCATCTTGCTTCCAGCTCTTTGGGAAGCTAAGAAACTACTCGCTCTGCACAGTGCTCTTACAGCCTACCGGGAACATCTCTTCCAAAGGCCTGTGAAACGCAGTTTCTTTGCAGGCCTGATCTGGCTGAAGTAGAACTTCTGCTCTGGGTGTGCTACATTGCCCTAGAGCTGAAAGGCACAACGTGCAGGCTTCTTTCCAAAGGGCGAGTTGGGCCCCACAGCATCTTGCTTCCAGCTCTTTGGCAAGCTAAGAAACTACTCGCTCTGCACAGTGCTCTTACAGCCTACCGGGAAAATCTCTTCCAAAGGCCTGTGAAACGCAGTTTCTTTGCAGGCCTGATCTGGCTGAAGTAGGACTTCTGCTCTGGGTGTGCTACATTCCCCTACAGCTGAAAGGCACAACGTGCATGCTTCTTTCCCAAGGGCGACTTGGGCCCCACAGCATCTTGCTTCCAGCTCTTTGGGAAGCTAAGAAACTACTCGCTCTGCACAGTGCTCTTACAGCCTATCGTAAACATCTCTTCCAAAGGCCTGTGAAACGCAGTTTCTTCGCAGGCCAGATCTGGCTGAAGTACAACTTCTGCTCTGGGTGTGCTACATTGCCCTAGAGCTGAAAGGCACAATGTGCAGGCTTCTTAACAAAGGGCGAGTTGGGCCCCACAGCATCTTGCTTCCAGCTCTTTGGGAAGCTAAGAAACAACTCGCTCTGCACAGTGCTCTTACAGCCTATCGTAAACATCTCTTCCAAAGGCCTGTGAAACGCAGTTTCTTTGCAGGCCTGATCTGGCTGAAGCAGATCTTCTGCTCTGTTTGTGCTACATTGCCCTAGAGCTGAAAGACACAACGTGCAGGCTTCTTTCCCAAGGGCGAGTTGGGCCCCACAGCATCTTGATTCCAGCTCTTTGGGAAGCTAAGAAACAACTAGCTCGGCACAGTGCTTTTACAGCCTACCGGGAACATCTCTTCCAAAGGCCTGTGAAACGCAGTTTCTTTTCAGTCCTGAAATGGCTGAAGTAGTACTTCTGCTCTGGGTGTGCTACATTGCCCTAGAGCTGGAAGGCACATCGTGCTGGCTTCTGTCCAAAGGGCGAGTTGGGCCCAAAGCATCTTGCTTACAGCTCTTTGGGAAGCTAAGAAACAACTCGCTCTGCACAGTGTTCTTACAGCCTACCGGGAACATCTCTTCCAAAGGCCTGTGAAACGCAGTTTCTTTGCAGGCCTGATCTGGCTGAAGTAGAACTTCTGCTCTGGGTGTGCTACATTGCCCTAGAGCTGAAAGGGACAACGTGCAGGCTTCTTTCCAAAGGGCGAGTTGGGCACCACAGCATCTTGCTTCCAGCTCTTTGGGAAGCTAAGAAACAACTCGCTCTGCACAGTGCTCTTACAGCCTACCGGGAACATCTCTTCCAAAGGCCTGTGAAACGCAGTTTCTTTGCAGGCCTGATGTGGCTGAAGTACAACTTCTGCTCTGGGTGTGCTACATTGCCCTAGAGCTGAAAGGCACAACGTGCAGGCTTCTTTCCAAAGGGCGAGTTGGGCCCCACAGCATCTTGCTTCCAGCTCTTTGGGAAGCTAAGAAACTACTCGCTCTGCACAGTGCTCTTACAGCCTACCGGGAACATCTCTTCCAAAGGCCTGTGAAACGCAGTTTCTTTGCAGGCCTGATCTGGCTGAAGTAGAACTTCTGCTCTGGGTGTGCTACATTGCCCTAGAGCTGAAAGGCACAACGTGCAGGCTTCTTTCCAAAGGGCGAGTTGGGCCCCACAGCATCTTGCTTCCAGCTCTTTGGCAAGCTAAGAAACTACTCGCTCTGCACAGTGCTCTTACAGCCTACCGGGAAAATCTCTTCCAAAGGCCTGTGAAACGCAGTTTCTTTGCAGGCCTGATCTGGCTGAAGTAGGACTTCTGCTCTGGGTGTGCTACATTCCCCTACAGCTGAAAGGCACAACGTGCATGCTTCTTTCCCAAGGGCGACTTGGGCCCCACAGCATCTTGCTTCCAGCTCTTTGGGAAGCTAAGAAACTACTCGCTCTGCACAGTGCTCTTACAGCCTATCGTAAACATCTCTTCCAAAGGCCTGTGAAACGCAGTTTCTTCGCAGGCCAGATCTGGCTGAAGTACAACTTCTGCTCTGGGTGTGCTACATTGCCCTAGAGCTGAAAGGCACAATGTGCAGGCTTCTTAACAAAGGGCGAGTTGGGCCCCACAGCATCTTGCTTCCAGCTCTTTGGGAAGCTAAGAAACAACTCGCTCTGCACAGTGCTCTTACAGCCTACCGGGAACATCTCTTCCAAAGGCCTGTGAAACGCAGTTTCTTTGCAGGCCTGATCTGGCTGAAGTAGAACTTCTGCTCTGGGTGTGCTACATTTCCCTAGAGCTGAAAGGCACAACGTGCAGTTTTCTTTCCCAAGGGCGAGTTGGGCCCCACAGCATCTTGCTTCCAGCTCTTTGGCAAGCTAAGAAACAACTCGCTCTGAACAGTGCTCTTACAGCCTACCGGGAACATCTCTTCCAAAGGCCTGTGAAATGCAGTTTCTTTGCAGACCTGATCTGGCTGAAGAACAACTTCTGCTCTTTGTGTGCTACATTTCCCTAGAGCTGAAAGGCACAACGTGCAGGCTTCTGTCCAAAGGGCGAGTTGGGCCCCACAGCTTCTTGCTTCCAGCTCTTTGGGAAGCTAAGAAACAACTCGCTCTGCACAGTGCTCTTACAGCCTACCGGGAACATCTCTTCCAAAGGCCTGTGAAACGCAGTTTCTTTGCAGGCCTGATGTGGCTGAAGTAGAACTTCTGATCTGAGGGTGCTACATTGCCCTAGAGCTGAAAGGCACAACGTGCTGTCTCCTTTCAAAAGGGTGAGTTGGGCCCCAAAGCATCTTGCTTCCAGCTCTCTGGGAAGCTAAGAAACCACTCGCTCTGCACAGTGCTCTTACAGCCTACCGGGAACATCTCTTACAAAGGCCTGTGAAATGCAGTTTCTTTGCCGGCCTGATCTGGCTGAAGTAGAACTTCTGCTCTGGGTGTGCTACATTGCCCTAGAGCTGAAAGACGCAACGTGCAGGCTTCTTTCCCAAGGGCGAGTTGGGCCCCACAGCATCTTGATTCCAGCTCTTTGGGAAGCTAAGAAACAACTAGCTCTGCACAGTGCTTTTACAGCCTACCGGGAACATCTCTTCCAAAGGCCTGTGAAACGCAGTTTCTTTTCAGTCCTGAAATGGCTGAGATAGTACTTCTGCTCTGGGTGTGCTACATTGCCCTAGAGCTGGAAGGCACATCGTGCTGGCTTCTTTCCAAAGGGCGAGTTGGACCCCACAGCATCTTGCTTCCAGCTCTTTGGGAAGCTAAGAAACAACTCGCTCTGCACAGTGCTCTTACAGCCTACCGGGAGCATCTCTTCCAAAGGCTTGTGAAACGCATTTCTTTGCAGGCCTGATCTGGCTGAAGTAGAACTTCTGCTCTGAGTGTGCTACATTGCCCTAGAGCTGAAAGGCACAACGTGCAGGCTTCTGTCCAAAGGGCGAGTTGGGCGCAAAGCATCTTGCTTCCAGCTCTTTAGGAAGCTAAGAAACAAGTCGCTCTGCACAGTGCTCTTACAGCCTACCGGGAACATCTCTTCCAAAGGCCTGTGAAACGCAGTTTCTTTGCAGGCTTGATCTGGCTGAAGTAGAACTTCTGCTCTGGGTGTGCTACATTGCCCTAGAGCAGAAAGGCACAACGTGCAGGCTTCTGTCCAAAGGGCGAGTTGGGCCCAAAGCATCTTGCTTCCAGCTCTTTGGGAAGCTAAGAAACAACTCGCTCTGCACAGTGCTCTTACAGCCTACCGGGAACATCTCTACCAAAGGCCTGTGAAACGCAGTTTCTTTGCAGGCCTGATCTGGCTGAAGTAGAACTTCTGCTCTGGGTGTACTACATTGCCCTAGAGCTGAAAGGGACAACGTGCAGGCTTCTTTCCAAAGGGCGAGTTGGGCACCAAAGCATCTTGCTTCCAGCTCTTTGGGAAGCTAAGAAACAACTCGCTCTGCACAGTGCTCTTACAGCCTACCGGGAACATCTCTTCCAAAGGCCTGTGAAACGCAGTTTCTATGCAGGCCTGATGTGGCTGAAGTACAACTTCTGCTCTGGGTGTGCTACATTGCCCTAGAGCTGAAAGGCACAACGTGCAGGCTTCTTTCCAAAGGGCGAGTTGGGCCCCACAGCATCTTGCTTCCAGCTCTTTGGGAAGCTAAGAAACTACTCGCTCTGCACAGTGCTCTTACAGCCTACCGGGAACATCTCTTCCAAAGGCCTGTGAAACGCAGTTTCTTCTCAGGCCTGATCTGGCTGAAGTAGAACTTCTTCTCTGGGTGTGCTACATTGCCCTAGAGCTGAAAGGCACAACGTGCAGTCTTCTTTCCAAAGGGCGAGTTGGGCCCCACAGCATCTTGCTTCCAGCTCTTTGGGAAGCTAAGAAACTACTCGCTCTGCACAGTGCTCTTACAGCCTACCGGGAACATCTCTTCCAAAGGCCTGTGAAACGCAGTTTCTTTGCAGGCCTGATCTGGCTGAAGTAGGACTTCTGCTCTGGGTGTGCTACATTCCCCTACAGCTGAAAGGCACAACGTGCATGCTTCTTTCCCAAGGGCGACTTGGGCCCCACAGCATCTTGCTTCCAGCTCTTTGGGAAGCTAAGAAACTACTCGCTCTGCACAGTGCTCTTACAGCCTATCGTAAACATCTCTTCCAAAGGCCTGTGAAACGCAGTTTCTTCGCAGGCCAGATCTGGCTGAAGTACAACTTCTGCTCTGGGTGTGCTACATTGCCCTAGAGCTGAAAGGCACAATGTGCAGGCTTCTTAACAAAGGGCGAGTTGGGCCCCACAGCATCTTGCTTCCAGCTCTTTGGGAAGCTAAGAAACAACTCGCTCTGCACAGTGCTCTTACAGCCTACCGGGAACATCTCTTCCAAAGGCCTGTGAAACGCAGTTTCTTTGCAGGCCTGATCTGGCTGAAGTAGAACTTCTGCTCTGGGTGTGCTACATTTCCCTAGAGCTGAAAGGCACAACGTGCAGTTTTCTTTCCCAAGGGCGAGTTGGGCCCCACAGCATCTTGCTTCCAGCTCTTTGGCAAGCTAAGAAACAACTCGCTCTGAACAGTGCTCTTACAGCCTACCGGGAACATCTCTTCCAAAGGCCTGTGAAATGCAGTTTCTTTGCAGACCTGATCTGGCTGAAGAACAACTTCTGCTCTTTGTGTGCTACATTTCCCTAGAGCTGAAAGGCACAACGTGCAGGCTTCTTTCAAAAGGGCGAGTTGGGTCCCACAGCACCTTGCTTCCAGCTCTTTGGGAAGCTAAGAAACAACTCGCTCTGCACAGTACTCTTACAGCCTACCGGGAACATCTCTTCCAAAGGCCTGTGAAACGCAGTTTCTTTGCAGGCCTGATATGGCTGAAGTACAACTTCTGCTCTAGGTGTGCTACAGTGCCCTAGAGCTGAAAGGCACAACGTGCAGGCCTCTTAAAAAATGGCGAGTTGGGCCCCACAGCATCTTGCTTCCAGCTCTTTGGGAACCTAAGAAACAACTCGCTCTGCACAGTGCTGTTACAGCCTACCGGGAACATCTCTTACAAAGGCCTGTGAAATGCAGTTTCTTTGCAGACCTGATCTGGCTGAAGTACAACTTCTGCTCTTTGTGTGCTACATTGCCCTAGAGCTGAAAGGCACAACGTGCAGGCTTCTTTCCAAAGGGCGAGTTGGGCCCCACAGCTTCTTGCTTCCAGCTCTTTGGGAAGCTAAGAAACAACTCGCTCTGCACAGTGCTCTTACAGCCTACCGGGAACATCTCTTCCAAAGGCCTGTGAAACGCAGTTTCTTTGCAAGCCTGATGTGGCTGAAGTAGAACTTCTGATCTGAGGGTGCTACATTGCCCTAGAGCTGAAAGGCACAACGTGCTGTCTCCTTTCAAAAGGGTGAGTTGGGCCCCAAAGCATCTTGCTTCCAGCTCTCTGGGAAGCTAAGAAACCACTCGCTCTGCACAGTGCTCTTACAGCCTACCGGGAACATCTCTTACAAAGGCCTGTGAAATGCAGTTTCTTTGCCGGCCTGATCTGGCTGAAGTACAACTTCTGCTCTGGGTGTGCTACATTGCCCTAGAGCTGAAAGGCACAACGTGCAGGCTTCTTTCCAAAGGGCGACTTGGGCCCCAAAGCATCTTCCTTCCAGCTCTTTGGGAAGCTAAGGAACAACTCGCACTGCACAGTGCTCTTACAGCCTACCGGGAACATCTCTTCCAAAGGCCTGTGAAACGCATTTTCTTTGCAGGCCTTATCTGGCTGAAGTACAACATCTGCTCTGGGTGTGGTACATAGCCCTGGAGCTGAAGGCACAACGTGCAGGCTTCATTCCAAAGTGCGAGTTGGGCCCCAAAGCATCTTGCTTCCACCATTTTGGGAACCTCAGAAACAACTCGCTCTGCACAGTGCTCTTACAGCCTACCGGGAACATCTCTTACAAAGGCCTGTGAAACGCAGTTTCTTTGCAGGCCTTATCTGGCTGAAGTACAACATCTGCTCTGGGTGTGGTACATTGCCCTAGAGCTGAAAGGGACAACGTGCAGGCTTCTTAACAAAGGGCGAGTTGGGCCCCACAGCATCTTGCTTCCAGCTCTTTGGCAAGCTAGGAAACAACTCGCTCTGCAAAGTGCTCTTACAGCCTACCGGGAACATCTCTTCCAAAGGCCTGTGAAACGCAGTTTCTTTGCAGGCCTGATCTGGCTGAAGTACAACTTCTGCTCTTTGTGTGCTACATTGCCCTAGAGCTGAAAGGCACAACGTGCAGGCTTCTTTCCAAAGGGCGCGTTGGGCCTCATAGCATCTTGCTTCCAGCACTTTGGGAAGCTAAGAAACAACTCGCTCTGCACAGTGCTCTTACAGCCTACAGGGAACATCTCTTACAAAGGCCTGTGAAACGCAGTTTCTTTGCAGGCCTGATCTGGCTGAAGTACAACTTCTGCTCTGGGTGTGCTACATTGCCCTAGAGCTGAAAGGCACAACGTGCAGTTTTCTTTCCCAAGGGCGAGTTGGGCCCCACAGCATCTTGCTTCCAGCTCTTTGGGAAGCTAAGAAACAACTCGCTCTGCACAGTACTCTTACAGCCTACCAGGAACAACACTTCGAGAGGCCTGTGAAACGCAGTTTCTTTGCAGGCCTGATATGGCTGAAGTACAACTTGTGCTCTAGGTGTGCTACAGTGCCCTAGAGCTGAAAGGCACAACGTGCAGGCCTCTTAAAAAATGGCAAGTTGGGCCCCACACCATCTTGCTTGCAGCTCTTTGGGAACCTAAGAAACAACTCGCTCTGCACAGTGCTCTTACTGCCTACCGGGAACATCTCTTCCAATGGCCTGTGAAACGCAGTTTCTTTGCAGGCCTGATCTGGCTGAAGTAGAACTTCTGCTCTGGGTGTGCTACTTTGACCTAGAGATGAGAGGCAGAACGTGCAGGCTTCTTTCCAAAGGGCGAGATGGCCCCCACAGCATCTTGCTTCCACCTATTTGGAAAGCTCAGAAACAGCTCGCTCTGCACAGTGCTCTTACAGCCTACCGGGAATATCTCTTACAAAGGCCTGTGACACGCAGTTTCTTTGCAGGCCTGATCTGGCTGAAGTACAACTTCTGCTCTGGGTGTGCTACATTGCCCTAGAGCTGAAAGACACAACGTGCAGGCTTCTTTCCAAAGTGCGAGTTGGGCCCCACAGCATCTTCTTCCAGCTGTTTGGGAAGCTAAGAAACAACTCGCTCTGCACAGTGCTCTTACAGCCTACCGGGAACATCTCTTCCAAAGAGCTGTGAAACGCAGTTTCTTTGCAGGCCTGATGTGGCTGAAGTACAACTTCTGCTCTGGGTGTGCTACATTGCCCTAGAGCTGAAAGGCACAACGTGCAGGCTTCTTTCCAAAGGGTTATTTGGGTCCCACAGCATCTTGCTTCCAGCTCTTTGGGAAGCTAAGAAACAACTCGCTCTGCACAGTGCTCTCACGGCCTACAGGGAACATCTCTTCCAAAGGCCTGTTAAACGCAGTTTCTTTGCAGGCCTGATCTGTCTGAAATGGAACTTCTGCTCTGGGTGTGCTACATTGCCCTAGAGCTGAAAGGTACAACGTGCAGGCTTCTTTCCAAAGGGCGAGTTGGGCCCCACAGCATCTTGCTTCCAGCTCTTTGGGAGGCTAAGAAACAACTCCCTCTGCACAGTGCTCTTACAGCCTACCGGGAACATATCTTACAAAGGCCTGTGAAATGCAGTTTCTTTGCAGGCCTGATCTGGCTGAAGTAGGACTTCTGCTCTGGGTGTGCTACATTGCCCTAGAGCTGAAAGGCACAACGTGCTGTCTCCTTTCAAAAGGGCGAGTTGGGCCCCACAGCATTTTGCTTCCAGCTCTATGGGAATCTAAGATACAACTCGCTCTGCACAGTTCTCTTACAGCCTACCGGGAACATGTCTTCCAAAGGCCTGTGAAATGCAGTTTCTTTGCAGGCCTGATCTGGCTGAAGTAGAACTTCTGCTCTCGGTGTGCTACATTGCCCTAGAGCTAAAAGGCACAACGTGCAGTCTTCTTGACAAAGGGCGAGTTGGGCCCCACAGCATCTTGCTTCCAGCTCTTTGGCAAGCTAGGAAACAACTCGCTCTGCAAAGTGCTCTTACAGCCTACCGGGAACATCTCTTCCAAAGGCCTGTGAAAAGCAGTTTCTTTGCAGGCCTGATCTTGCTGAAGTAGAACTTTTGCTCTGGGTGTGCTACATTGCACTAGACCTGAAAGGCACAATGTGCAGGCTTCTTTCCAAAGGCCGAGTTGGTCCCCACAGCATCTTGCTTCCAGCTTTTTGGGAAGCTAAGAAACAACTCGCTCTGCACAGTGCTATTACAGCCTACCGGGAACATCTCTTCCAAAGACCTGTGAAACGCAGTTTCTCCGCAGGTCTGAACTGGCTGAAGTAGAACTTCTGCTCTGGGTGTGCTACATTGCCCCAGAGCTGAAAGGCACAACGTGCAGGCTTCTGTCCAAAGGGAGAGTTGGGCAGCACAGCATCTTGCTTCCAGCTCTTTGGGAAGCTAAGAAACAAGTCGCTCTAGACAGTGCTCTTACAGCCTACCGGGAACATCTCTTCCAGAGGAATGTGAAACGCAGATTCTTTCCAGGCCTCATCTGGCTGAAGTAGAACTTCTGCTCAGGGTGTGCTACATTGCCCTAGAGCTGAAAGGCACAACATGCAGGCTTCTGTCCAAAGGGAGAGTTGGCCAGCACAGCATCTTTCTTCCAGCTCTTTGGGAAGCTAAGAAACAAGTCGCTCTGCACAGTGCTCTTACAGCCTACCGGGAACATCTCTTCCAAAGGAATGTGAAACGCAGTTCCTTTGCAGGCCTGATCTGGCTGAAGTACAACTTCTGCTCTGGGTGTGCTACATTGCCCTAGAGCTGAAAGGCACAACGTGCAGGCTTCTTTCCAAAGGGCGAGTTTTGCCCCACAGCATCTTGCTTCCAGCTCTTTGGGAAGCAAAGAAACAATTCGCTCTGCACAGTGCTCTTACAGCCTACCGGGAACATCTCTTCCAAAGGCCTGTGAAATGCAGTTTCTTTGCAGGCTTGATTTGGCTGAAGTACAACTTCTGCTCTAGGTGTGCTACAGTGCCCTAGAGCTGAAAGGCACAACGTGCAGGCCTCCTAAAAAATGGCGAGTTGTGCCCCACAGCATCTTGCTTCCAGCTCTTTGGGAAGCTAAGAAACAACTCGCTCTGCACAGTGCTCTTACAGCCTACCGGGAACATCTCTTACAAAGGCCTGTGAAACGCAGTTTCTTTGCAGGCCTGATCTTGCTGAAGTAGAACTTTTGCTCTGGGTGTGCTACATTGCACTAGACCTGAAAGGCACAACGTGCAGGCTTCTGTCCAAAGGGCGAGTTGGGCGCAAAGCATCTTGCTTCCAGCTCTTTGGGAAGCTAAGAAACAACTCGCTCTGCACAGTGCTCTTACAGCCTACCGCTAAAATCTCTTCCAAAGGCCTGTGAAACGCAGTTTCTTTGCAGGCTTGATCTGGCTGAAGTAGAACTTCTGCTCTGGGTGTGCTACATTGCCCTAGAGCTGAAAGGCACAACGTGCAGGCTTCTGTCCAAAGGGCGAGTTGGGCCCAAAGCATCTTGCTTCCAGCTCTTTGGGAATCTAAGAAACAACTCGCGCTGCACAGTGCTCTTACTGCCTACCGGGAACATCTCTTCCAAAGGCCTGTGAAACGCAGTTTCTTTGCAGGCCTGATCTGGCTGAAGTAGAACTTCTGCTCTGGTTGTGCTACATTGCCCTGTAGCTGAAAGGCACAACGTGCAGGCTTCTTTCCCAAGGGCGAGTCGGGCCCCACAGCATTATGCTTCCGGCTCTTTGGGAAGCTAAGAAACAACTCGCTCTGCACAGTGCTCTTACAGCCTACCGTAACATCTCTTACAATGGCCTGTGAAACGCAGTTTCTTTGCAGGGCTGATCTGGCTGAAGTAGAACTTCTGCTCTGGATGTGCTACATTGCCCTAGAGCTGAAAGGCACAACGTGCAGGCTTCTTTCCCAAGGGCGTGTTGGGCCCCAGAGCATCTTGCTTGCAGCTCTTTGGGAAGCTAAGAAACAACTCGCTCTGCACAGTGCTCTTACACCCTACCGGGAACATCTCTTCCAAAGGCCTGTGAAACGCAGTTTCTTTGCAGTCCTGAACTGGCTGAAGTAGTACTTCTGCTCTGGGTGTGCTACATTGCCCTAGAGCTGGAAGGCACATCGTGCTGGCTTCTTTCCAAAGGGCGTGTTGGGCCCCACAGCATCTTGCTTCCAGCTCTTTGGGAAGCTAAGAAACAACTCGCTCTGCACAGTGCTCTTACAGCCTACCGGGAACATCTCTTCCAAAGGCCTCTGAAACGCAGTTTCATTGCAGGCCTGATCTGGCTGAAGTAGAACTTCTGCTCTGGGTGTGCTACATTGCACTAGAGCTGAAAGGGACAACGTGCAGGCTTCTTTCCAAAGGGCGAGTTGGGCACCACAGCATCTTGCTTCCAGCTCTTTGGGAAGCTAAGAAACAACTCGCTCTGCACAGTGCTCTTACAGCCTACCGGGAACATCTCTTCCAAAGGCCTGTGAAACGCAGTTTCTTTGCAGGCCTGATCTGGCTGAAGTACAACTTCTGCTCTGGGTGTGCTACATTGCCCTAGAGCTGAAAGGCACAACGTGCAGGCTTCTGTACAAAGGGCGAGTTGGGCCCAAAGCATCTTGCTTCCAGCTCTTTGGGAAGCTAAGAAACATCTCGCTCTGCACAGTGCTCTTACAGCCTACCGGGAGCATCTCTTCCAAAGGCCTGTGAAACGCAGTTTCTTCGCAGGCCTGATCTGGCTGAAGTACAACTTCTGCTCTGGGTGTGCTACATTGCCCCAGAGCTGAAAGCCACAACGTGCAGGCTTCTTTCCAAAGGGCGAGTTGGTCCCCACAGCATCTTGCTTCCAGCTCTTTGGGAAGCTAAGAAACAACTCGCTCTGCACAGTGCTCTTACAGCCTACCGGGAGCATCTCTTCCAAAGGCCTGTGAAACGCAGTTTCTTTGCAGGCCTGATGTGGCTGAAATAGAACTTTTGCTCTGGGTGTGCTACTTTTCCCTAGAGCTGAAAGGCACAACGTGCAGGCTTCTGTCCAAAGGGCGAGTTGGGCGCAAAGCATCTTGCTTCCAGCTCTTTGGGAAGCTAAGAAACAACTCGCTCTGCACAGTGCTCTTACAGCCTACCGGGAACATCTCTTCCAAAGGCCTGTGAAACGCAGTTTCTCTGCAGGCCTGATCTGGCTTAAGTAGTACTTCTGCTCTGGGTGTGCTACATTGCCCTAGAGCTGAAAGGCACAATGTGCAGGCTTCTTTCCAAAGGGCGAGTTGGGCAGCACAGCATCTTGCTTCCAGCTCTTTGGGAAGCTAAGAAACAACTCGCTCTGCACAGTGCTCTTACAGCCTACCGGGAGCATTTCTTCCAAAGGCCTGTGAAACGCAGTTTCTCTGCAGGCCTGATCTGGCTGAAGTAGAACTTCTGCTCTGGGTGTGTTACATTGCTCTAGAGCTGAAAGGCACATGGTGCAGGCTTCTTTCCAAAGGGCGAGTTGGGCCCCACAGCATCTTGCTTCCATCTCTTTGGGAAGCTAAGAAACAACTCGCCCTGCACAGTGCTCTTACAGCCTACCGGGAACATCTCTTCCAAAGGCCTGTGAAACGCAGTTTCTTTGCAGGCCTGATCTTGCTGAAGTAGAACTTCTGCTCTGGGTGTGCTACATTGCCCTAAAGCTGAAAGGCACAACGTGCAGGCTTCTGTCCAAAGGGCGAGTTGGGCTCAAAGCATCTTGCTTCCAGCTCTTTGGGAAGCTAAGAAGCAACTCGCTCTGCACAGTGCTCTTACAGCCTAACGGGAGCATCTCCTCCAAAGGGCTGTGAAACGCAGTTTCTTTGCAGGCCTGATCTGGCTGAAGTACAGCTTCTGCTCTGGGTGTGCTACATTGCCCTAGAGCTGAAAGCCACAACGTGCAGGCTTCTTTCCAAAGGGCGAGTTGGGCGCAAAGCATCTTGCTTCCAGCTCTTTGAGAAGCTAAGAAACAACTCGCTCTGCACAGTGCTCTTACAGCCTACCGGGAGCATCTCTTCCAAAGGCCTGTGAGACGCAGTTTCTTCGCAGGCCTGATCTGGCTGAATACAACTTCTGCTGTGGGTGTGATACATTGCCCTAGAGCTGAAAGGCACAATGTGCAGGCTTCTTTCCCAAGGGCGAGTTGGGCCCCACAGCATCTTGCTTCCAGCTCTTTGGGAAGCTAAGAAACAACTCGCTCAGCACAGTGCTCTTACAGCCTTCCGGGAACATCTCTTACAAACGCCTGTGAAACGCAGTTTCTTTGAAGGCCTGATCTGGCTGAAGTACAACTTCTGCTCTGGGTGTGCTACATTGCCCTAGAGCTGAAAGGCACAAGGTGCAGGCTTCTTTCCAAAGGGCGAGTTCGGTCCCACAGCATCTTGCTTCCAGCTCTTTGGGAAGCTAAGAAACAACTCGCTCTGCACAGTGCTCTTACAGCCTACCGGGAACATCCCTTCCAAAGGCCTGTGAAACGCAGTTACTTTGCAGCCTTGATCTGGCTGAAGTAGAACTTCTGCTCTGGGTGTGCTACTGCCCTAGAGCTGAAAGGCAAAACGTGCAGGCTTCTGTCCAAAGGGCGAGTTGGGCCCAAAGCATCTTGCTTCCAGCTCTTTGGGAAGCTAAGAAACAACTCGCTCTGCACCGTGCTCTTACAGCCTACCGGGAGCATCTCTTCCAAAGGCCTGTGAAACGCAGTTTCTTCGCAGGCCTGATCTGGCTGAAGTACAACTTCTGCTCTGGGTGTGCTACATTGCCCTAGAGCTGAAAGCCACAACGTGCAGGCTTCTTTCCAAAGGGCGAGTTGGTCCCCACAGCATCTTGCTTCCAGCTCTTTGGGAAGCTAAGAAACAACTCGCTCTGCACAGTGCTCTTACAGCCTACCGGGAGCATCTCTTCCAACGGCCTGTGAAACGCAGTTTCTTTGCAGGCCTGATGTGGCTGAAATAGAACTTTTGCTCTGGGTGTGCTACTTTTCCCTAGAGCTGAAAGGGACAACGTGCAGGCTTCTGTCCAAAGGGCGAGTTGGGCGCAAAGCATCTTGCTTCCAGCTCTTTGGGAAGCTAAGAAACAACTCGCTCTGCACAGTGCTCTTACAGCCTACCGGGTACATCACTTCCAAAGGCCTGTGAAACGCAGTTTCTTTGCAGGCTTGATCTGGCTGAAGTAGAACTTCTGCTCTGGGTGTGCTACATTGCCCTAGAGCTGAAAGGCACAACGTGCAGGCTTCTGTCCAAAGGGCGAGTTGGGCCCAAAGCATCTTGCTTCCAGCTCTTTGGGAAGCTAAGAAACAACTCGCTCTGCACAGTGCTCTTACTGCCTACCGGGAACATCTCTTCCAAAGGCCTGTGAAACGCAGTTTCTTTGCAGGCCTGATCTGGCTGAAGTAGAACTTCTGCTCTGGTTGTGCTACATTGCCCTGGAGCTGAAAGGCCCAACGTGCAGGCTTCTTTCCCAAGGGTGAGTTGGGCCCCACAGCATCATGCTTCCGGCTCTTTGGGAAGCTAAGAAACAACTCGCTCTGCACAGTGCTCTTACAGCCTACCGGGAGCATCTCTTACAAAGGCCTGTGAAATGCAGTTTCTTTGCAGACCTGATCTGGCTGAAGAACAACTTCTGCTCTTTGTGTGCTACATTGCCCTAGAGCTGAAAGGCACAACGTGCAGGCTTCTTTCCAAAGGGCGAGTTGGGCCCCACAGCTTCTTGCTTCCAGCTCTTTGGGAAGCTAAGAAACAACTCGCTCTGCACAGTCCTCTTACAGCCTACCGGGAACATCTCTTCCAAAGGCCTGTGAAACGCAGTTTCTTTGAAGGCCTGATCTGGCTGAAGTAGAACTTCTGCTCTGGGTCTGCTACATTGCCCTAGAGCTGAAAGGCCTAACGTGCAGGCTTCTTTCCAAAGAGCGAGTTGGGCCCCACAGCACTTTGCTTCCAGCTCTTTGGGAAGCTAAGAAACAACTCGCTCTGCACAGTACTCTTACAGCCTACCGGGAACATCTCTTCCAAATGCCTGTGAAACGCAGTTTCTTTGCAGGCCTGATATGGCTGAAGTACAACTTCTGCTCTAGGTGTGCTACAGTGCCCTAGAGCTGAAAGGCACAACGTGCAGGCCTCTTAAAAAATGGCGAGTTGGGCCCCACAGCATCTTGCTTCCAGCTCTTTGGGAACCTAAGAAACAACTCGCTCTGCACAGTGCTCTTACAGCCTACCGGGAACATCTCTTACAAAGGCCTTTGAAATGCAGTTTCTTTGCAGACCTGATCTGGATGAAGTACAACTTCTGCTCTTTGTGTGCTACATTGCCCTAGAGCTGAAAGGCACAACGTGCAGGCTTCTTTCCAAAGGGCGAGTTGGGCCCCACAGCTTCTTGCTTCCAGCTCTTTGGGAAGCTAAGAAACAACTCGCTCTGCACAGTGCTCTTACAGCCTACCGGGAAGATCTCTTCCAAAGGCCTGTGAAACGCAGTTTCTTTGCAGGCCTGATGTGGCTGAAGTAGAACTTCTGATCTGAGGGTGCTACATTGCCCTAGAGCTGAAAGGCACAACGTGCTGTCTCCTTTCAAAAGGGTGAGTTGGGCCCCAAAGCATGTTGCTTCCAGCTCTCTGGGAAGCTAAGAAACCACTCGCTCTGCACAGTGCTCTTACAGCCTACCGGGAACATCTCTTACAAAGGCCTGTGAAATGCAGTTTCTTTGCCGGCCTGATCTGGCTGAAGTACAACTTCTGCTCTGGGTGTGCTACATTGCCCTAGAGCTGAAAGGCACAACGTGCAGGCTTCTTTCCAAAGGGCGACTTGGGCCCCAAAGCATCTTCCTTCCAGCTCTTTGGGAAGCTAAGAAACAACTCGCACTGCACAGTGCTCTTAGAGCCTACCGGGAACATCTCTTCCAAAGGCCTGTGAAACGCAGTTTCTTTGCAGGCCTGATCTTGCTGAAGTGGAACTTTTGCTCTGGGTGTGCTACATTGCACTAGACCTGAAAGGCACAATGTGCAGGCTTCTTTCCAAAGGCCGAGTTGGGCCCCACAGCATCTTGCTTCCAGCTCTTTGGGAAGCTAAGAAACAACTCGCTCTGCACAGTGCTCTTACAGCCTACTGGGAACATCTCTTACAAAGGCCTGTGAAATGCAGTTTCTTTGCAGACCTGATCTGGCTGAAGTACAACTTCTGCTCTTTGTGTGCTACATTGTCCTAGAGCTGGAAGGCACAACGTGCAGGCTTCTTTCCAAAGGGCGAGTTGGGCCCCACAGCTTCTTCCTTCCAGATCTTTGGGAAGCTAAGAGACAACTCGCTCTGCACAGTGCTCTTACAGCCTACCGGGAACATCTCTTCCAAAGGCCTGTGAAACGCAGTTTCTTTGCAGGCCTGATCTGGCTGAAGTAGAACTTCTGCTCTGAGTGTGCTACATTGCCCTAGAGCTGAAAGGCACAACGTGCTGTCTCCTTTCAAAAGGGCGAGTTGGGCCCCAAAGCATCTTGCTTCCAGCTCTTTGGGAAGCTAAGAAACAACTCGCTCTGCACAGTGCTCTTACAGCCTACCGGGAACATCTCTTCCAAAGGCCTGTGAAATGCAGTTTCTTTGCAGACCTGATCTGGCTGAAGAACAACTTCTGCTCTGGGTGTGCTACATTGCCCTAGAGCTGAAAGGCACAACGTGCAGGCTTCTTTCCCAAGGGCTTGTTGGGCCCCAGAGCATCTTGCTTGCAGCTCTTTGGGAAGCTAAGAAACAACTCGCTCTGCACAGTGCTCTTACAGCCTACCGGGAACATCTCTTCCAAAGTCCTCTGAAACGCAGTTTCTTTGCAGGCCTGATCTTGCTGAAGTAGAACTTTTGCTCTGGGTGTGCTACATTGCCCTAGAGCTGAAAGGGACAACGTGCAGGCTTCTTTCCAAAGGGCGAGTTGTGCCCCACAGCATCTTGCTTCCAGCTCTTTGGGAAGCTAAGAAACAACTCGCTCTGCACAGTGCTCTTACAGCCTACCGGGAACATCTCTTCCAAAGGCCTGTGAAACGCAGTTTCTTTGCAGGCCTGATCTGGCTGAAGTACAACTTCTGCTCTGGGTGTGCTACATTGCCCTAGAGCTGAAAGGCACAACGTGCAGGCTTCTTTCCAAAGGGCGAGTTGGGCCCCACAGCATCTTGCTTCCAGCTCTTTGGGAAGCTAAGAAACTACTCGCTCTGCACAGTGCTCTTACAGCCTACCGGGAAAATCTCTTCCAGAGGCCTGTGAAACGCAGTTTCTTTGCAGGCCTGATCTGGCTGAAGTACAACTTCTGCTCTGGGTGTGCTACATTCCCCTACAGCTGAAAGGCCCAACGTGCAGGCTTCTTTCCAAAGGGCGAGTTGGGCCCCACAGCACCTTGCTTCCAGCTCTTTGGGAAGCTAAGAAACAACTCGCTCTGCACAGTACTCTTACAGCCTACCGGGAACAACACTTCGAGAGGCCTGTGAAACGCAGTTTCTTTGCAGGCCTGATATGGCAGAAGTACAACTTCTGCTCTAGGTGTGCTACAGTGCCCTAGAGCTGAAAGGCACAACGTGCAGGCCTCTTAAAAAATGGCAAGTTGGGCCCCACATCATCTTGCTTCCAGCTCTTTGATAACCTAAGAAACAACTCGCTGTGCACAGTGCTCTTACAGCCTACCGGGAACATCTCTTACAAAGGCCTGTGAAACGCAGTTTCTTTGCAGGCCTGATATGGCTGAAGTACAACTTCTGCTCTAGGTGTGCTACAGTGCCCTAGAGCTGAAAGGCACAACGTGCAGGCCTCTTAAAAAATGGCGAGTTGGGCCCCACAGCATCTTGCTTCCAGCTCTTTGGGAACCTATGAAACAACTCGCTCTGCACAGTGCTCTTACAGCCTACCGGGAACATCTCTTACAAAGGCCTTTGAAATGCAGTTTCTTTGCTGACCTGATCTGGATGAAGTACAACTTCTGCTCTTTGTGTGCTACATTGCCCTAGAGCTGAAAGGCACAACGTGCAGGCTTCTTTCCAAAGGGCGAGTTGGGCCCCACAGCTTCTTGCTTCCAGCTCTTTGGGAAGCTAAGAAAAAACTCGCTCTGCACAGTGCTCTTACAGCCTACCGGGAACATCTCTTCCAAAGGCCTGTGAAACGCAGTTTCTTTGCAGGCCTGATGTGGCTGAAGTAGAACTTCTGATCTGAGGGTGCTACATTGCCCTAGAGCTGAAAGGCACAACGTGCTGTCTCCTTTCAAAAGGGTGAGTTGGGCCCCAAAGCATGTTGCTTCCAGCTCTCTGGGAAGCTAAGAAACCACTCGCTCTGCACAGTGCTCTTACAGCCTACCGGGAACATCTATTACAAAGGCCTGTGAAATGCAGTTTCTTTGCCGGCCTGATCTGGCTGAAGTACAACTTCTGCTCTGGGTGTGCTACATTGCCCTAGAGCTGAAAGGCACAACGTGCAGGCTTCTTTCCAAAGGGCGACTTGGGCCCCAAAGCATCTTCCTTCCAGCTCTTTGGGAAGCTAAGAAACAACTCGCACTGCACAGTGCTCTTACAGCCTACCGGGAACATCTCTTCCAAAGGCCTGTGAAACGCAGTTTCTTTGCAGGCCTTATCTGGCTGAAGTACAACATCTGCTCTGGGTGTGGTACATTGCCCTAGAGCTGAAAGGCACAACGTGCAGGCTTCTTAACAAAGGGCGAGTTGGGCCCCACAGCATCTTGCTTCCAGCTCTTTGGCAAGCTAGGAAACAACTCGCTCTGCAAAGTGCTCTTACAGCCTACAGGGAACATCTCTTCCAAAGGCCTGTGAAACGCAGTTTCTTCGCAGGCCTGATCTGGCTGAAGTAGAAGTTCTGCTCTGGGTGTGCTACATTGCCCTAGAGCTGAAAGGCACAACGTGCAGGCTTCTTTCCAAAGGGCGCGTTGGGCCTCACAGCATCTTGCTTCCAGCACTTTGGGAAGCTAAGAAACAACTCGCTCTGCACAGTGCTCTTACAGCCTACCGGGAACATCTCTTACAAAGGCCTGTGAAACGCAGTTTCTTTGCAGGCCTGATCTTGCTGAAGTGGAACTTTTGCTCTGGGTGTGCTACATTGCACTAGACCTGAAAGGCACAATGTGCAGGCTTCTTTCCAAAGGCCGAGTTGGGCCCCACAGCTTCTTGCTTCCAGCTCTTTGGGAAGCTACGAAACAACTCGCTCTGCACAGTGCTCTTACAGCCTACTGGGAACATCTCTTACAAAGGCCTGTGAAATGCAGTTTCTTTGCAGACCTGATCTGGCTGAAGTACAACTTCTGCTCTTTGTGTGCTACATTGTCCTAGAGCTGGAAGGCACAACGTGCAGGCTTCTTTCCAAAGGGCGAGTTGGGCCCCACAGCTTCTTCCTTCCAGATCTTTGGGAAGCTAAGAGACAACTCGCTCTGCACAGTGCTCTTACAGCCTACCAGGAACATCTCTTCCAAAGGCCTGTGAAACGCAGTTTCTTTGCAGGCCTGATCTGGCTGAAGTAGAACTTCTGCTCTGAGTGTGCTACATTGCCCTAGAGCTGAAAGGCACAACGTGCTGTCTCCTTTCAAAAGGGCGAGTTGGGCCCCAAAGCATCTTGCTTCCAGCTCTTTGGGAAGCTAAGAAACAACTCGCTCTGCACAGTGCTCTTACAGCCTACCGGGAACATCTCTTCCAAAGGCCTGTGAAATGCAGTTTCTTTGCAGACCTGATCTGGCTGAAGAACAACTTCTGCTCTGGGTGTGCTACATTGCCCTAGAGCTGAAAGGCACAACGTGCAGGCTTCTTTCCAAAGGGCGAGTTGGGCCCCACAACACCTTGCTTCCAGCTCTTTGGGAAGCTAAGAAACAACTCGCTCTGCACAGTGCTCTTACAGCCTACCGGGAACATCTCTTACAAACGCCTGTGAAATGCAGTTTCTTTGCAGGCCTGATCTGGCTGAAGTACAACTTCTGCTCTGGGTGTGCTACATTGCCCTAGAGCTGAAAGGCCCAACGTGCAGGCTTCTTTCCAAAGGGCGAGTTGGGCCCCACAGCACCTTGCTTCCAGCTCTTTGGGAAGCTAAGAAACAACTCGCTCTGCACAGTACTCTTACAGCCTACCGGGAACAACACTTCGAGAGGCCTGTGAAACGCAGTTTCTTTGCAGGCCTGATATGGCAGAAGTACAACTTCTGCTCTAGGTGTGCTACAGTGCCCTAGAGCTGAAAGGCACAACGTGCAGGCCTCTTAAAAAATGGCAAGTTGGGCCCCACATCATCTTGCTTCCAGCTCTTTGATAACCTAAGAAACAACTCGCTCTGCACAGTGCTCTTACAGCCTTCCGGGAACATCTCTTACAAACGCCTGTGAAACGCAGTTTCTTTGAAGGCCTGATCTGGCTGAAGTACAACTTCTGCTCTGGGTGTGCTACATTGCCCTAGAGCTGAAAGGCATAACGTGCAGGCTTCTTTCCAAAGGGCGAGTTCGGTCCCACAGCATCTTGCTTCCAGCTCTTTGGGAAGCTAAGAAACAACTCGCTCTGCACAGTGCTCTTACAGCCTACCGGGAACATCCCTTCCAAAGGCCTGTGAAACGCAGTTACTTTGCAGCCTTGATCTGGCTGAAGTAGAACTTCTGCTCTGGGTGTGCTACTGCCCTAGAGCTGAAAGGCAAAACGTGCAGGCTTCTGTCCAAAGGGCGAGTTGGGCCCAAAGCATCTTGCTTCCAGCTCTTTGGGAAGCTAAGAAACAACTCGCTCTGCACAGTGCTCTTACAGCCTACCGGGAGCATCTCTTCCAAAGGCCTGTGAAATGCAGTTTCTTCGCAGGCCTGATCTGGCTGAAGTACAACTTCTGCTCTGGGTGTGCTACATTGCCCTAGAGCTGAAAGCCACAACGTGCAGGCTTCTTTCCAAAGGGCGAGTTGGTCCCCACAGCATCTTGCTTCCAGCTCTTTGGGAAGCTAAGAAACAACTCGCTCTGCACAGTGCTCTTACAGCCTACCGGGAGCATCTCTTCCAAAGGCCTGTGAAACGCAGTTTCTTTGCAGGCCTGATGTGGCTGAAATAGAACTTTTGCTCTGGGTGTGCTACTTTTCCCTAGAGCTGAAAGGGACAACGTGCAGGCTTCTGTCCAAAGGGCGAGTTGGGCGCAAAGCATCTTGCTTCCAGCTCTTTGGGAAGCTAAGAAACAACTCGCTCTGCACAGTGCTCTTACAGGCTACCGGGAACATCTCTTCCAAAGGCCTGTGAAACGCAGTTTCTTTGCAGGCTTGATCTGGCTGAAGTAGAACTTCTGCTCTGGGTGTGCTACATTGCCCTAGAGCTGAAAGGCACAACGTGCAGGCTTCTGTCCAAAGGGCGAGTTGGGCCCAAAGCATCTTGCTTCCAGCTCTTTGGGAAGCTAAGAAACAACTCGCTCTGCACAGTGCTCTTACTGCCTACCGGGAACATCTCTTCCAAAGGCCTGTGAAACGCAGTATCTTTGCAGGCCTGATCTGGCTGAAGTAGAACTTCTGCTCTGGTTGTGCTACATTGCCCTGGACCTGAAAGGAACAACGTGCAGGCTTCTTTCCCAAGGGTGAGTTGGGCCCCACAGCATCATGCTTCCGACTCTTTGGGAAGCTAAGAAACAACTCGCTCTGCACAGTGCTCTTACAGCCTACCGGGAGCATCTCTTACAAAGGCCTGTGAAATGCAGTTTCTTTGCAGACCTGATCTGGCTGAAGAACAACTTCTGCTCTTTGTGTGCTACATTGCCCTAGAGCTGAAAGGCACAACGTGCAGGCTTCTTTCCAAAGGGCGAGTTGGGCCCCACAGCTTCTTGCTTCCAGCTCTTTGGGAAGCTAAGAAACAACTCGCTCTGCACAGTCCTCTTACAGCCTACCGGGAACATCTCTTCCAAAGGCCTGTGAAACGCAGTTTCTTTGAAGGCCTGATCTGGCTGAAGTAGAACTTCTGCTCTGGGTCTGCTACATTGCCCTAGAGCTGAAAGGCCCAACGTGCAGGCTTCTTTCCAAAGGGCGAGTTGGGCCCCACAGCACTTTGCTTCCAGCTCTTTGGGAAGCTAAGAAACAACTCGCTCTGCACAGTACTCTTACAGCCTACCGGGAACATCTCTTCCAAAGGCCTGTGAAACGCAGTTTCTTTGCAGGCCTGATATGGCTGAAGTACAACTTCTGCTCTAGGTGTGCTACAGTGCCCTAGAGCTGAAAGGCACAACGTGCAGGCCTCTTAAAAAATGGCGAGTTGGGCCCCACAGCATCTTGCTTCCAGCTCTTTGGGAACCTAAGAAACAACTCGCTCTGCACAGTGCTCTTACAGCCTACCGGGAACATCTCTTCCAAAGGCCTGTGAAACGCAGTTTCTTTGCAGGCCTGATGTGGCTGAAGTAGAACTTCTGATCTGAGGGTGCTACATTGCCCTAGAGCTGAAAGGCACAACGTGCTGTCTCCTTTCAAAAGGGTGAGTTGGGCCCCAAAGCATGTTGCTTCCAGCTCTCTGGGAAGCTAAGAAACCACTCGCTCTGCACAGTGCTCTTACAGCCTACCGGAACATCTCTTACAAAGGCCTGTGAAATGCAGTTTCTTTGCCGGCCTGATCTGGCTGAAGTACAACTTCTGCTCTGGGTGTGCTACATTGCCCTAGAGCTGAAAGGCACAACGTGCAGGCTTCTTTCCAAAGGGCGACTTGGGCCCCAAAGCATCTTCCTTCCAGCTCTTTGGGAAGCTAAGAAACAACTCGCACTGCACAGTGCTCTTACAGCCTACCGGGAACATCTCTTCCAAAGGCCTGTGAAACGCAGTTTCTTTGCAGGCCTTATCTGGCTGAAGTACAACATCTGCTCTGGGTGTGGTACATTGCCCTAGAGCTGAAAGGCACAACGTGCAGGCTTCTTAACAAAGGGCGAGTTGGGCCCCACAGCATCTTGCTTCCAGCTCTTTGGCAAGCTAGGAAACAACTCGCTCTGCAAAGTGCTCTTACAGCCTACCGGGAACATCTCTTCCAAAGGCCTGTGAAACGCAGTTTCTTTGCAGGCCTGATCTGGCTGAAGTAGAAGTTCTGCTCTGGGTGTGCTACATTGCCCTAGAGCTGAAAGGCACAACGTGCAGGCTTCTTTCCAAAGGGCGCGTTGGGCCTCACAGCATCTTGCTTCCAGCACTTTGGGAAGCTAAGAAACAACTCGCTCTGCACAGTGCTCTTACATCCTACCGGGAACATCTCTTACAAAGGCCTGTGAAACGCAGTTTCTTTGCAGGCCTGATTTTGCTGAAGTGGAACTTTTGCTCTGGGTGTGCTACATTGCACTAGACCTGAAAGGCACAATGTGCAGGCTTCTTTCCAAAGGCCGAGTTGGGCCCCACAGCATCTTGCTTCCAGCTCTTTGGGAAGCTAAGAAACAACTCGCTCTGCACAGTGCTCTTACAGCCTACTGGGAACATCTCTTACAAAGGCCTGTGAAATGCAGTTTCTTTGCAGACCTGATCTGGCTGAAGTACAACTTCTGCTCTTTGTGTGCTACATTGTCCTAGAGCTGGAAGGCACAACGTTCAGGCTTCTTTCCAAAGGGCGAGTTGGGCCCCACAGCTTCTTCCTTCCAGATCTTTGGGAAGCTAAGAGACCACTCGCTCTGCACAGTGCTCTTACAGCCTACCGGGAACATCTCTTCCAAAGGCCTGTGAAACGCAGTTTCTTTGCAGGCTTGATCTGGCTGAAGTAGAACTTCTGCTCTGAGTGTGCTACATTGCCCTAGAGCTGAAAGGCACAACGTACTGTCTCCTTTCAAAAGGGCGAGTTGGGCCCCAAAGCATCTTGCTTCCAGCTCTTTGGGAAGCTAAGAAACAACTCGCTCTGCACAGTGCTCTTACAGCCTACCGGGAACATCTCTTCCAAAGGCCTGTGAAATGCAGTTTCTTTGCAGACCTGATCTGGCTGAAGAACAACTTCTGCTCTGGGTGTGCTACATTGCCCTAGAGCTGAAAGGCACAACGTGCAGGCTTCTTTCCCAAGGGCTTGTTGGGCCCCAGAGCATCTTGCTTGCAGCTCTTTGGGAAGCTAAGAAACAACTCGCTCTGCACAGTGCTCTTACAGCCTACCGGGAACATCTATTCCAAAGTCCTCTGAAACGCAGTTTCTTTGCAGGCCTGATCTGGCTGAAGTAGAACTTCTGCTCTGGGTGTGCTACATTGCCCTAGAGCTGAAAGGGACAAAGTGCAGGCTTCTTTCCAAAGGGCGAGTTGGGCACCACAGCATCTTGCTTCCAGCTCTTTGGGAAGCTAAGAAACAACTCGCTCTGCACAGTGCTCTTACAGCCTACCGGGAACATCTCTTCCAAAGGCCTGTGAAACGCAGTTTCTTTCCAGGCCTGATCTGGCTGAAGTACAACTTCTGCTCTGGGTGTGCTACATTGCCCTAGAGCTGAAAGGCACAACGTGCAGGCTTCTTTCCAAAGGGCGAGTTGGGCCCCACAGCATCTTGCTTCCAGCTCTTTGGGAAGCTAA
This sequence comes from Equus caballus, assembly GCF_041296265.1. NCBI lineage: Eukaryota > Metazoa > Chordata > Mammalia > Perissodactyla > Equidae > Equus > Equus caballus. Next base: position 28,619,796 of record NC_091687.1, read on the forward strand.
GAAACAACTCGCTCTGCACAGTGCTCTTACAGCCTATCTTAAACATCTCTTCCAAAGGCCTGTGAAACGCAGTTTCTTTGCAGGCCTGATCTGGCTGAAGTAGAACTTCTGCTCTGTTTGTGCTACATTGCCCTAGAGCTGAAAGACACAACGTGCAGGCTTCTTTCCCAAGGGCGAGTTGGGCCCCACAGCATCTTGATTCCAGCTGTTTGGGAAGCTAAGAAACAACTCGCTCTGCACAGTGCTCTTACAGCCTACCAGGAGCATCTCTTCCAAAGGCCTGTGAAACGCAGTTTCTTCGCAGGCCTGATCTGGCTGAAGTACAACTTCTGCACTGGGTGTGCTATATTGCCCTAGAGCTGAAAGCCACAACGTGGAGGCTTCTTTCCAAAGGGCGAGTTGGGCCCCACAGCATCTTGCTTCAGGCTCTTTGGGAAGCTAAGAAACAACTCGCTCTGCACAGTGCTCTTACAGCCTAGTGGGAACATCACTTCCAAAGGCCTGTGAAACGCAGTTTCTTTGCAGGCCTGATCTGGCTGAAATAGAACTTTTGCTCTGGGTGTGCTACTTTTCCCTAGAGCTGAAAGGCACAACGTGCAGGCTTCTGTCCAAAGGGCGAGTTGGGCGCAAAGCATCTTGCTTCCAGCTCTTTGGGAAGCTAAGAAACAACTCGCTCTGCACAGTGCTCTTACAGCCTACCGGGAACATCTCTTCCAAAGGCCTGTGAAACGCAGTTTCCTTGCAGGCTTGATCTGGCTGAAGTAGAACTTCTGCTCTGGGTGTGCTACTTTGCCCTAGAGCTGAAAGGCACAACGTGCAGGCTTCTGTCCAAAGGGCGAGTTGGGCCCAAAGCATCTTGCTTCCAGCTCTTTGGGAAGCTAAGAAACAACTCGCTCTGCACAGTGCTCTTACAGCCTACCTGGAGCATCTCGTCCAAAGGCCTGTGAAACGCAGTTTCTTTGCAGGCCTGATCTGGCTGAAATAGAACTTTTGCTCTGGGTGTGCTACTTGTCCCTAGAGCTGAAAGGCACAACGTGCAGGCTTCTGTCCAAAGGGCGAGTTGGGAGCAAAGCATCTTGCTTCTAGCTCTTTGAGAAGCTAAGAAACAACTCGCTCTGCACAGTGCTCTTACAGCCCACCGGGAGCATCTCTTCCAAAGGCCTGTGAAACGCAGTTTCTTTGCAGGCCTGATCTGGCTGAAGTAGAACTTCTGCTCTGTTTGTGCTACATTGCCCTAGAGCTGAAAGACACAACGTGCAGGCTTCTTTCCCAAGGGCGAGTTGGGCCCCACAGCCTCTTGATTCCATCTCTTTGGGAAGCTAAGAAACAACTAGCTCTGCACAGTGCTTTTACAGCCTACCGGGAACATCTCTTCCAAAGGCCTGTGAAACGCAGTTTCTTTTCAGTCCTGAAATGGCTGAAGTAGTACTTCTGCTCTGGGTGTGCTACATTGCCCTACAGCTGGAAGGCACATCGTGCTGGCTTCTTTCCAAAGGGCGAGTTGGGCCCCAGAGCATCTTGCTTCCAGCTCTTTGGGAAGCTAAGAAACAACTCGCTCTGCACAGTGCTCTTACAGCCTATCCGGAACATCTCTTCCAAAGGCTTGTGAAACGCAGTTTCTTTGCAGGCCTGATCTGGCTGAAGTAGAACTTCTGCTCTGGGTGTGCTACCTTGCCCAGAGCTGAAAGGCACAACGTGCAGGCTTCTTTCCAAAGTGCGAGTTGGGCCCCACAGCATCTTGCTTCCAACTCTTTGGGAAGCTAAGAGACAAATCACTCTGCACAGTGCTCTTACAGCCTAACGGGAACATCTCTTCCAATGGCCTGTGAAACGCAGGTTCTTTGCAGGCCTGATCTGGCTGAAGCAGAACTTCTGCTCTGGGTGTGCTACATTGCCCTAGAGCTGAAAGGCACAACGTGCAGGCTTCTGTCCAAAGGGCGAGTTGGGCCCCACAGCATCTTGCTGCCAGCTCTTTGGGAAGCTAAGAAACAACTCGCTCTGCACAGTGCTCTTACAGCCTACTGGGAGCATCTCTTCCAAAGGCCTGTGAAACGCAGTTTCTTCGCAGGCCAGATCTGGCTGAAGTACAACTCCTGCTCTGGGTGTGCTACATTGCCCTAGAGCTGAAAGGCACAATGTGCAGGCTTCTTAACAAAGGGCGAGTTGGGCCCCACAGCATCTTGCTTCCAGCTCTTTGGGAAGCTAAGAAACAACTCGCTCTGCACAGTGCTCTTACAGCCTACCATGAACATCTCTTCCAAAGGCCTGTGAAACGCAGTTTCTTTGCAGGCCTGATCTGGCTGAAGTAGAACTTCTGCTCTGGGTGTGCTACATTTCCCTAGAGCTGAAAGGCACAACGTGCAGGCTTCTTTCCAAAGGGCGAGTTGGGCCCCACAGCACTTTGCTTCCAGCTCTTTGGGAAGCTAAGAAACAACTCGCTCTGCACAGTACTCTTACAGCCTACCGGGAACATCTCTTCCAAAGGCCTGTGAAACGCAGTTTCTTTGCAGGCCTGATATGGCTGAAGTACAACTTCTGCTCTAGGTGTGCTACAGTGCACTAGAGCTGAAAGGCACAACGTGCAGGCCTCTTAAAAAATGGCGAGTTGGGCCCCACAGCATCTTGCTTCCAGCTCTTTGGGAACCTATGAAACAACTCGCTCTGCACAGTGCTCTTACAGCCTACCGGGAACATCTCTTACAAAGGCCTTTGAAATGCAGTTTCTTTGCAGACCTGATCCGGATGAAGTACAACTTCTGCTCTTTGTGTGCTACATTGCCCTAGAGCTGAAAGGCACAACGTGCAGGCTTCTTTCCAAAGGGCGAGTTGGGCCCCACAGCTTCTTGCTTCCAGCTCTTTGGGAAGCTAAGAAACAACTCGCTCTGCACAGTGCTCTTACAGCCTACCGGGAACATCTCTTCCAAAGGCCTGTGAAACGCAGTTTCTTTGCAGGCCTGATGTGGCTGAAGTAGAACTTCTGATCTGAGGGTGCTACATTGCCCTAGAGCTGAAAGGCACAACGTGCTGTCTCCTTTCAAAAGGGTGAGTTGGGCCCCAAAGCATGTTGCTTCCAGCTCTCTGGGAAGCTAAGAAACCACTCGCTCTGCACAGTGCTCTTACAGCCTACCGGGAACATCTATTACAAAGGCCTGTGAAATGCAGTTTCTTTGCCGGCCTGATCTGGCTGAAGTACAACTTCTGCTCTGGGTGTGCTACATTGCCCTAGAGCTGAAAGGCACAACGTGCAGGCTTCTTTCCAAAGGGCGACTTGGGCCCCAAAGCATCTTCCTTCCAGCTCTTTGGCAAGCTAGGAAACAACTCGCTCTGCAAAGTGCTCTTACAGCCTACCGGGAACATCTCTTCCAAAGGCCTGTGAAACGCAGTTTCTTCGCAGGCCTGATCTGGCTGAAGTAGAAGTTCTGCTCTGGGTGTGCTACATTGCCCTAGAGCTGAAAGGCACAACGTGCAGGCTTCTTTCCAAAGGGCGCGTTGGGCCTCACAGCATCTTGCTTCCAGCACTTTGGGAAGCTAAGAAACAACTCGCTCTGCACAGTGCTCTTACAGCCTACCGGGAACATCTCTTACAAAGGCCTGTGAAACGCAGTTTCTTTGCAGGCCTGATCTTGCTGAAGTGGAACTTTTGCTCTGGGTGTGCTACATTGCACTAGACCTGAAAGGCACAATGTGCAGGCTTCTTCCCAAAGGCCGAGTTGGGCCCCACAGCATCTTGCTTCCAGCTCTTTGGGAAGCTACGAAACAACTCGCTCTGCACAGTGCTCTTACAGCCTACTGGGAACATCTCTTACAAAGGCCTGTGAAATGCAGTTTCTTTGCAGACCTGATCTGGCTGAAGTACAACTTCTGCTCTTTGTGTGCTACATTGTCCTAGAGCTGGAAGGCACAACGTGCAGGCTTCTTTCCAAAGGGCGAGTTGGGCCCCACAGCTTCTTCCTTCCAGATCTTAGGGAAGCTAAGAGACAACTCGCTCTGCACAGTGCTCTTACAGCCTACCGGGAACATCGCTTCCAAAGGCCTGTGAAACGCAGTTTCTTTGCAGGCCTGATCTGGCTGAAGTAGAACTTCTGCTCTGAGTGTGCTACATTGCCCTAGAGCTGAAAGGCACAACGTGCTGTCTCCTTTCAAAAGGGCGAGTTGGGCCCGAAAGCATCTTGCTTCCAGCTCTTTGGGAAGCTAAGAAACAACTCGCTCTGCACAGTGCTCTTACAGCCTACCGGGAACATCTCTTCCAAAGGCCTGTGAAATGCAGTTTCTTTGCAGACCTGATCTGGCTGAAGAACAACTTCTGCTCTGGGTGTGCTACATTGCCCTAGAGCTGAAAGGCACAACGTGCAGGCTTCTTTCCAAAGGGCGAGTTGGGCCCCACAGCACCTTGCTTCCAGCTCTTTGGGAAGCTAAGAAACAACTCGCTCTGCACACTGCTCTTACAGCCTACCGGGAACATCTCTTACAAACGCCTGTGAAATGCAGTTTCTTTGCAGGCCTGATCTGGCTGAAGTACAACTTCTGCTCTGGGTGTGCTACATTGCCCTAGAGCTGAAAGGCCCAACGTGCAGGCTTCTTTCCAAAGGGCGAGTTGGGCCCCACAGCACCTTGCTTCCAGCTCTTTGGGAAGCTAAGAAACAACTCGCTCTGCACAGTACTCTTACAGCCTACCGGGAACAACACTTCGAGAGGCCTGTGAAACGCAGTTTCTTTGCAGGCCTGATATGGCAGAAGTACAACTTCTGCTCTAGGTGTGCTACAGTGCCCTAGAGCTGAAAGGCACAACGTGCAGGCCTCTTAAAAAATGGCAAGTTGGGCCCCACATCATCTTGCTTCCAGCTCTTTGATAACCTAAGAAACAACTCGCTCTGCACAGTGCTCTTACAGCCTACCGGGAACATCTCTTACAAAGGCCTGTGAAATGCAGTTTCTTTGCAGGCCTGATCTGGCTGAAGTAGAATTTCTGCTCTGGGAGTGCTACAGTGCCCTAGAGCTGAAAGGCACAACGTGCAGGCTTCTTTCCAAAGGGCGAGTTGGGCCCCACAGCATCTTGCTTCCAGCTGTTTGGGAAGCTAAGAAACAACTCGCTCTGCACAGTGCTCTTACAGCCTACTCGGAGCATCTCTTCCAATGGCCTGTGAAACGCAGTTTCTTTGCAGGCCTGATCTGGCTGAAGTAGAACTTCTGCTCTGGGTGTGCTACTTTGACCTAGAGCTGAAAGGCAGAACGTGCAGGCTTCTTTCCAAAGGGCGAGATGGCCCCCACAGCATCTTGCTTCCACCTATTTGGAAAGCTCAGAAACAGCTCGCTCTGCACAGTGCTCTTACAGCCTACCGGGAATATCTCTTACAAAGGCCTGTGACACGCAGTTTCTTTGCAGGCCTGATCTGGCTGAAGTAGAACTTCTGCTCTGGGTGTGCTACATTGCCCTAGAGCTGAAAGACACAACGTGCAGGCTTCTTTCCAAAGGACGACTTGGGCCCCACAGCATCTTGCTTCCAGCTCTTTGGGAAGCTAAGAAACAACTCGCTCTGCACAGTGCTCTTACAGCGTACCGGGAACATCTCTTCCAAAGGCCTGTGAAACGCAGTTTCTTTGCAGGCCTCATCTGGCTGAAGTACAACTTCTGCACTGGGTGTGCTACATTGCCCTAGAGCTGAAAGGCGCAATGTGCAGGCTTCTTTCCAAAGTGCGAGTTGGGCCCCACAGCATCTTCTTCCAGCTCTTTGGGAAGCTAAGAAACAACTCGCTCTGCACAGTGCTCCTACAGCCTACCGGGAACATCTCTTTCAAAGAGCTGTGAAACGCAGTTTCTTTGCAGGCCTGATGTGGCTGAAGTACAACTTCTGCTCTGGGTGTGCTACATTGCCCTAGAGCTGAAAGGCACAACGTGGAGGCTTCTTTCCAAAGGGCGACTTGGGCCCCACAGCATCTTGCTTCCAGCTCTTTGGGAAGCTAAGAAACAACTCGCTCTGCACAGTGCTCTTACAGCCTATCTTAAACATCTCTTCCAAAGGCCTGTGAAACGCAGTTTCTTTGCAGGCCTGATCTGGCTGAAGTAGAACTTCTGCTCTGTTTGTGCTACATTGCCCTAGAGCTGAAAGACACAACGTGCAGGCTTCTTTCCCAAGGGCGAGTTGGGCCCCACAGCCTCTTGATTCCAGCTGTTTGGGAAGCTAAGAAACAACTCGCTCTGCACAGTGCTCTTACAGCCTAACGGGAGCATCTCTTCCAAAGGCCTGTGAAACGCAGTTTCTTCGCAGGCCTGATCTGGCTGAAATAGAACTTTTGCTCTGGGTGTGCTACTTTTCCCTAGAGCTGAAAGGCACAACGTGCAGGCTTCTGTCCAAAGGGCGAGTTGGGAGCAAAGCATCTTGCTTCCAGCTCTTTGAGAAGCTAAGAAACAACTCGCTCTGCACAGTGGTCTTACAGCCCACCGGGAGCATCTCTTCCAAAGGCCTGTGAAACGCAGTTTCTTCGCAGGCCTGATCTGGCTGAAGTCAACTTCTGCTCTGGGTGTGCTACATTGCCCTAGAGCTGAAAATCACAATGTGCAGGCTTCTTCACAAAGGGCGAGTTGGGCCCCACAGCATCTTGCTTCCAGCTCTTTGGGAAGCTAAGAAACAACTCGCTCTGCACAGTGCTCTTACAGCCTACCGGGAACATCTCTTCCAAAGGCCTGTGAAACGCAGTTTCTTTGCAGGCCTGATCTGGCTGAAGTAGAACTTCTGCTCTGGGTGTGCTACATTGCCCTAGAGCTGAAAGGCACAACGTGCAGGCTTCTTTCCAAAGGGTGAGTTGGGCCCCACAGCATCTTGCTTCCAGCTCTTTGGGAAGCTAAGAAACTACTCGCTCTGCACAGTGCTCTTACATCCTACCGGGAAAATCTCTTCCAAAGGCCTGTGAAACTCACTTTCTTTGCAGGCCTGATCTGGCTGAAGTACAACTTCTGCTCTGGGTGTGCTACTTTGCCCTAGAGCTGAAAGGCACAACGTGCAGGCTTCTTTCCCAAGGGCGACTTGGGCCCCACAGCATCTTGCTTCCAGCTCTTTGGGAAGCTAAGAAACAACTCGCTCTGCACAGTGCTCTTACAGCCTATCGTAAACATCTCTTCCAAAGGCCTGTGAAACGCAGTTTCTTTGCAGGCCTGATCTGGCTGAAGTAGAACTTCTGCTCTGTTTGTGCTACATTGCCCTAGAGCTGAAAGACACAACGTGCAGGCTTCTTTCCCAAGGGCGAGTTGGGCCCCACAGCCTCTTGATTCCAGCTCTTTGGGAAGCTAAGAAACAACTAGCTCTGCACAGTGCTTTTACAGCCTACCGGGAACATCTCTTCCAAAGGCCTGTGAAACGCAGTTTCTTTTCAGTCCTGAAATGGCTGAAGTAGTACTTCTGCTCTGGGTGTGCTACATTGCCCTAGAGCTGGAAGGCACATCGTGCTGGCTTCTTTCCAAAGGGCGAGTTGGGCCCCAGAGCATCTTGCTTCCAGCTCTTTGGGAAGCTAAGAAACAACTCGCTCTGCACAGTGCTCTTACAGCCTACCCGGAACATCTCTTCCAAAGGCTTGTGAAACGCAGTTTCTTTGCAGGCCTGATCTGGCTGAAGTAGAACTTCTGCTCTGGGTGTGCTACATTGCCCAGAGCTGAAAGGCACAACGTGCAGGCTTCTTTCCAAAGGGCGAGTTGGGCCCCACCGCATCTTGCTTCCAACTCTTTGGGAAGCTAAGAGACAACTCACTCTGCACAGTGCTCTTACAGCCTAACGGGAACATCTCTTCCAATGGCCTGTGAAACGCAGGTTCTTTGCAGGCCTGATCTGGCTGAAGCAGAACTTCTGCTCTGGGTGTGCTACATTGCCCTAGAGCTGAAAGGCACAACGTGCAGTTTTCTTTCCCAAGGGCGAGTTGGGACCCACAGCATCTTGCTTCCAGCTCTTCGGCAAGCTAAGAAACAACTCGCTCTGAACAGTGCTCTTACAGCCTACCGGGAACATCTCTTCCAAAGGCCTGTGTAAGGCAGTTTCTTTCCAGGCCTGATCTGGCTGAAGTAGAACTTCTCCTCTGGGTGTGCTACATTACCCTAGAGCTGAAAGGCACAACGTGCAGGCTTCTTTCCCAAGGGCGAGTTGGGCCCCACAGCATTTTGCTTCCAGCTCTTTGGGAAGCTAAGAAACAACTCCCTCTGCACAGTGCTCTTACAGCCCACCGGGAACATCTCTTCCAAAGGCCTGTGAAATGCAGTTTCTTCGCAGGCCTCATCTGGCTGAAGTAGAACTTCTGCTCTGGGTGTGCTACATTGCCATAGAGCTGAAAGCCAAACGTGCAGGATTCTTTCCAAAGGGCGAGTTGGGCCCCACAGCATCTTGCTTGCTGCTCTTTGGGAAGCTAAGAAACAACTCGCTCTGCACAGTGCTCTTACAGCCTACCGGGAACATCTCTTCCAAAGGCCTGTGAAAAGCAGTCTCTTTGCAGGCCTGATCTGGCTGAAGTAGAACTTCTGCTCTCGGTGTGCTACATTGCCCTAGAGCTGAAAGGCACAACGTGCAGTCTTCTTAACAAAGGGCGAGTTGGGCCCCACAGCATCTTGCTTCCAGCTCTTTGGCAAGCTAGGAAACAACTCGCTCTGCAAAGTGCTCTTACAGCCTACCGGGAACATCTCTTACAAAGGCCTGTGAAACGCAGTTTCTTTGCAGCCCTGATCTTGCTGAAGTAGAACTTTTGCTCTGGGTGTGCTACATTGCACTAGACCTGACAGGCACAATGTGCGGGCTTCTTTCCAAAGGCCGAGTTGGGCCCCACAGCATATTGCTTCCAGCTCTTTGGGAAGCTAAGAAACAACTCGCTGTGCACAGTGCTATTACAGCCTACCGGGAACATCTCTTCCAAAGACCTGTGAAACGCAGTTTCTCCGCAGGCCTGAACTAGCTGAAGTAGAACTTCTTCTCTGGGTGTGCTACATTGCCCCAGAGCTGAAAGGCACAACGTGCAGGCTTCTGTCCAAAGGGAGAGTTGGTCAGCACAGCATTTTGCTTCCAGCTCTTTGGGAAGCTAAGACACAAGTCGCTCTGCACAGTGCTCTTACAGCCTATCGTAAACATCTCTTCCAAAGGCCTGTGAAACGCAGTTACTTTGCAGGCCTGATCTGGCTGAAGTAGAACTTCTGCTCTGTTTGTGCTACATTGCCCTAGAGCTGAAAGACACAACGTGCAGGCTTCTTTCCCAAGGGCGAGTTGGGCCCCACAGCATCTTGATTCCAGCTCTTTGGGAAGGTAAGAAACAACTAGCTCTGCACAGTGCTTTTACAGCCTACCGGGAACATCTCTTCCAAAGGCCTGTGAAACGCAGTTTCTTTTCAGTCCTGAAATGGCTGAAGTAGTACTTCTGCTCTGGGTGTGCTACATTGCCCTAGAGCTGGAAGGCACATCGTGCTGGCTTCTTTCCAAAGGGCGAGTTGGGCCCCACAGCATCTTGCTTCCAGCTCTTTGGGAAGCTAAGAAACAACTCGCTCTGCACAGTGCTCTTACAGCCTACCGGGAACATCTCTTCCAAAGGCCTGTGAAACGCAGTTCCTTTGCAGGCCTGATCTGGCTGAAGTACAACTTCTGCTCTGGGTGTGCTACATTGCCCTAGAGCTGAAAGGCACAACGTGCAGGCTTCTTTCCAAAGGGCGAGTTTTGCCCCACAGCATCTTGCTTCCAGCTCTTTGGGAAGCAAAGAAACAATTCGCTCTGCACAGTGCTCTTACAGCCTACCGGGAACATCTCTTCCAAAGGCCTGAGAAATGCAGTTTCTTTGCAGGCCTGATCTGGCTGAAGTACAACTTCTGCTCTGGGTGTGCTACATTGCCCTAGAGCTGAAAGGCACAACGTGCTGTCTCCTTTCCAAAGGTCGAGTTGGGCCCCACAGCATTTTGCTTCCAGCTCTATGGGAATCTAAGATAAAACTCGCTCTGCACAGTTCTCTTACAGCCTACCGGGAACATCTCTTGCAAAGGCCTGTGAAAAGCAGTTTCTTTGCAGGCCTGATCTGGCTGAAGTAGAACTTCTGCTCTCGGTGTGCTACATTGCCCTAGAGCTGAAAGGCACAACGTGCAGTCTTCTTAACAAAGGGCGAGTTGGACCCCACAGCATCTTGCTTCCAGCTCTTTGGCAAGCTAGGAAACAACTCGCTCTGCAAAGTGCTCTTACAGCCTACCGGGAACATCTCTTCCAAATGCCTGTGAAACGCAGTTTCTTTGCAGGCCTGATCTGGCTGAAGTACAACTTCTGCTCTGGGTGTGCTACATTGCCCTAGAGCTGAAAGGCACAACGTGCAGGCTTCTTTCCAAAGGGCGCGTTGGGCCTCACAGCGTCTTGCTTCCAGCACTTTGGGAATCTAAGAAACAACTCGCTCTGCACAGTGCTCTTACAGCCTACCGGGAATATCTCTTACAAAGGACTGTGAAACGCAGTTTCTTTGCAGGCCTGATCTTGCTGAAGTAGAACTTTTGCTCTGGGTGTGCTACATTGCACTAGACCTGAAAGGCACAACGTGCAGGCTTCTGTCCAAAGGGAGAGTTGGGCAGCACAGCATCTTGCTTCCAGCTCTTTGGGAAGCTAAGAAACAAGTCGCTCTGCACAGTGCTCTTACAGCCTACCGGGAACATCTCTTCCAAAGGCCTGTGAAACGCAGTTTCTTTTCAGTCCTGAAATGGCTGAAGTAGTACTTCTGCTCTGGGTGTGCTACATTGCCCTAGAGCTGGAAGGCACATCGTGCTGGCTTCTTTCCAAAGGGCGAGTTGGGCCCCACAGCATCTTGCTTCCAGCTCTTTGGGAAGACAGAAACAACTCGCTCTGCACAGTGCTCTTACAGCCTACCCGGAACATCTCTTCCAAAGGCTTGTGAAACGCAGTTTCTTTGCAGGCCTGATCTGGCTGAAGTAGGACTTCTGCTCTGGGTGTGCTACATTGCCCAGAGCTGAAAGGCACAACGTGCAGGCTTCTTTCCAAAGGGCGAGTTGGGCCCCACAGCATCTTGCTTCCAACTCTTTGGGAAGCTAAGAGACAACTCACTCTGCACAGTGCTCTTACAGCCCAACGGGAACATCTCTTCCAATGGCCTGTGAAACGCAGGTTCTTTGCAGGCCTGATCTGGCTGAGGCAGAACTTCTGCTCTGGGTGTGCTACATTGCCCTAGAGCTGAAAGGCACAACGTGCAGTTTTCTTTCCCAAGGGCGAGTTGGGACCCACAGCATCTTGCTTCCAGCTCTTCGGCAAGCTAAGAAACAACTCGCTCTGAACAGTGCTCTTACAGCCTACCGGGAACATCTCTTCCAAAGGCCTGTGAAAGGCAGTTTCTTTCCAGGCCTGATCTGGCTGAAGTAGAACTTCTCCTCTGGGTGTGCTACATTACCCTAGAGCTGAAAGGCACAACGTGCAGGCTTCTTTCCCAAGGGCGAGTTGGGCCCCACAGCATTTTGCTTCCAGCTCTTTGGGAAGCTAAGAAACAACTCGCTCTGCACAGTGCTGTTACAGCCCACCGGGAACATCTCTTCCAAAGGCCTGTGAAACGCAGTTTCTTCGCAGGCCTGATCTGGCTGAAGTAGAACTTCTGCTCTCGGTGTGCTACATTGCCCTAGAGCTGAAAGGCACAACGTGCAGTCTTCTTAACAAAGGGCGAGTTGGGCCCCACAGCATCTTGCTTCCAGCTCTTTGGCAAGCTAGGAAACAACTCGCTCTGCAAAGTGCTCTTACAGCCTACCGGGAACATCTCTTACAAAGGCCTGTGAAACGCAGTTTCTTTGCAGCCCTGATCTTGCTGAAGTAGAACTTTTGTTCTGGGTGTGCTACATTGCCCCAGAGCTGAAAGGCACAACGTGCAGGCTTCTGTCCAAAGGTAGAGTTGGGCAGCACAGCATCTTTCTTCCAGCTCTTTGGGAAGCTAAGAAACAAGTCGCTCTGCACAGTGCTCTTACAGCCTACCGGGAACATCTCTTCCAAAGGAATGTGAAACGCAGATTCTTTCCAGGCCTGATCTGGCTGAAGTACAACTTCTGCTCTGGGTGTGCTACATTCCCCTACAGCTGAAAGGCACAACGTGCAGGCTTCTTTCCCAAGGGCGACTTGGGCCCCACAGCATCTTGCTTCCAGCTCTTTGGGAAGCTAAGAAACAACTCGCTCTGCACAGTGCTCTTACAGCCTATCGTAAACATCTCTTCCAAAGGCCTGTGAAACGCAGTTTCTTTGCAGGCCTGATCTGGCTGAAGTAGAACTTCTGCTCTGTTTGTGCTACATTGCCCTAGAGCTGAAAGTGACAACGTGCAGGCTTCTTTCCCAAGGGCGAGTTGGGCCCCACAGCATCTTGATTCCAGCTCTTTGGGAAGCTAAGAAACAACTAGCTCTGCACAGTGCTTTTACAGCCTACCGGGAACATCTCTTCCAAAGGCCTGTGAAACGCAGTTTCTTTTCAGTCCTGAAATGGCTGAAGTAGTACTTCTTCTCTGGGTGTGCTACATTGCCCTAGAGCTGGAAGGCACATCGTGCTGGCTTCTTTCCAAAGGGCGAGTTGGGCCCCACAGCATCTTGCTTCCAGCTCTTTGGGAAGCTAAGAAACAACTCGCTCTGCACAGTGCTCTTACAGCCTACCGGGAACATCTCTTCCAAAGGAATGTGAAACGCAGTTCCTTTGCAGGCATGATCTGGCTGAAGTACAACTTCTGCTCTGGGTGTGCTACATTGCCCTAGAGCTGAAAGGCACAACGTGCAGGCTTCTTTCCAAAGGGCGAGATTTGCCCCACAGCATCTTGCTTCTAGCTCTTTGGGAAGCAAAGAAACAATTCGCTCTGCACAGTGCTCTTACAGCCTACCGGGAACATCTCTTCCAAAGGCCTGTGAAATGCAGTTTCTTTGCAGGCCTGATATGGCTGAAGTACAACTTCTGCTCTGGGTGTGCTACATTCCCCTACAGCTGAAAGGCACAACGTGCAGGCTTCTTTCCCAAGGGCGAGTTGGGCCCCACAGCATCTTGCTTCCAGCTCTTTGGGAAGCTAAGAAACAACTCGCTCTGCACAGTGCTCTTACAGCCTATCGTAAACATCTCTTCCAAAGGCCTGTGAAACGCAGTTTCTTTGCAGGCCTGATCTGGCTGAAGTAGAACTTCTGCTCTGTTTGTGCTACATTGCCCTAGAGCTGAAAGGCACAACGTGCAGTTTTCTTTCCCAAGGGCGAGTTGGGCCCCACAGCATCTTGATTCCAGCTCTTCGGCAAGCTAAGAAACAACTCGCTCTGAACAGTGCTCTTACAGCCTACCGGGAACATCTCTTCCAAAGGCCTGTGAAAGGCAGTTTCTTTCCAGGCCTGATCTCGCTGAAGTAGAACTTCTCCTCTGGGTGTGCTACATTGCACTAGAGCTGAAAGGCACAAGGTGCAGGCTTCTTTCCCAAGGGCGAGTTGGGCCCCACAGCATTTTGCTTCCAGCTCTTTGGGAAGCTAAGAAACAACTCGCTCTGCACAGTGCTGTTACAGCCCACCGGGAACATCTCTTCCAAAGGCCTGTGAAACGCAGTTTCTTCGCAGGCCTGATCTGGCTGAAGTAGAACTTCTGCTCTGGGTGTGCTTCATTGCCCTAGAGCTGAAAGACACAACGTGCAGTATTCTTTCCAAAGGGCGAGTTGGGCCCCACAGCATCTTGCTTGCAGCTCTTTGGGAAGCTAAGAAACAACTCGCTCTGCAAAGTGCTCTTACAGCCTACCGGGAACATCTCTTGCAAAGGCCTGTGAAACGCAGTTTCTTTGCAGGCCTGATCAGGCTGAAGTAGAACTTCTGCTCTGGGTGTGCTACATTGCCCTAGAGCTGAAAGGCACAACGTGCAGGCTTCTGTCCAAAGGGCGATTTGGGCCCACAGCATCTTGCTTCCAGCTCTTTGGGAAGCTAAGAAACAACTAGCTCTGCACAGTGCTTTTACAGCCTACTGGGAACATCTCTTCCAAAGGCCTGTGAAACGCAGTTTCTTTGCAGGGCTGATCTGGCTGAAGTAGAACTTCTGCTTTGGGTGTGCTACATTGCCCTAGAGCTGAAAGGCACAACGTGCAGGCTTCTTTCCAAAGGGCGAGTTGGGTCCCACAGCATCTTGCTTCCAGCTCTTTGCTAAGCTAAGAGACAACTCGCTCTGCACAGTGCTCTTACAGCCTACCGGGAACATCTCTTCCAAAGGCCTGTGAAACGCAGTTTCTTTGCAGGCCTGATATGGCTGAAGTACAACTTCTGCTCTAGGTGTGCTACAGTGCCAAAGAGCTGAAAGGCACAACGTGCAGGCCTCTTAAAAAATGGCGAGTTGGGCCCCACAGCATCTTGCTTCCAGCTCTTTGGGAAGCTAAGAAACAAGTCGCTCTGCACAGTGCTCTTACAGCCTACCGGGAACATCTCTTCCAAAGGAATGTGAAACGCAGTTCCTTTGCAGGCCTGATCTGGCTGAAGTACAACTTCTGCTCTGGGTGTGCTACATTGCCCTAGAGCTGAAAGGCACAACGTGCAGGCTTCTTTCCAAAGGGCGAGTTTTGCCCCACAGCATCTTGCTTCCAGCTCTCTGGGAAGCAAAGTAACAATTCGCTCTGCACAGTGCTCTTACAGCCTACCGGGAACATCTCTTCCAAAGGTCTGTGAAATGCAGTTTCTTTGCAGGCTTGATTTGGCTGAAGTATAACTTCTGCTCTAGGTGTGCTACAGTGCCCTAGAGCTGAAAGGCACAACGTGCAGGCCTCCTAAAAAATGGCGAGTTGTGCCCCACAGCATCTTGCTTCCAGCTCTTTGGGAAGCTAGGAAACATCTCGCTCTGCACAGTTCTCTTACAGCCTACCGGGAACATCTCTTACAAAGGCCTGTGAAACGCAGTTTCTTTGCAGGCCTGATCTTGCTGAAGTAGAACTTTTGCTCTGGGTGTGCTACATTGCACTAGACCTGAAAGGCACAATGTGCAGGCTTCTTTCCAAAGGCCGAGTTGGGCCCCACAGCATCTTGCTTCCAGCTCTTTGGGAAGCTAAGAAACAACTCGCTCTGCACA
Organism: Equus caballus; assembly: GCF_041296265.1. Lineage (NCBI taxonomy): Eukaryota > Metazoa > Chordata > Mammalia > Perissodactyla > Equidae > Equus > Equus caballus. The sequence goes on from NC_091687.1 coordinate 28,634,832, forward strand.
GTGCTATTACAGCCTACCGGGAACATCTCTTCCAAAGACCTGTGAAACGCAGTTTCTCCGCAGGCCTGAACTGGCTGAAGTAGAACTTCTGCTCTGGGTGTGCTACATTGCCTCAGAGCTGAAAGGCACAACGTGCAGGCTTCTGTCCAAAGGGAGAGTTGGGCAGCACAGCATCTTGCTTCCAGCTCTTTGGGAAGCTAAGAAACAAGTCGCTCTGCACAGTGCTCTTACAGCCTACCGGGAACATCTCTTCCAGAGGAAGGTGAAACGCAGATTCTTTCCAGGCCTGATCTGGCTGAAGTAGAACTTCTGCTCTGGGTGTGCTACATTGCCCCAGAGCTGAAAGGCACAACATGCAGGCTTCTGTCCAAAGGGAGAGTTGGGCAGCACAGCATCTTTCTTCCAGCTCTTTGGGAAGCTAAGAAACAAGTCGCTCTGCACAGTGCTCTTACAGCCTACCGGGAACATCTCTTCCAAAGGCCTGTGAAATGCAGTTTCTTTGCAGGCCTGATATGGCTGAAGTACAACTTCTGCTCTAGGTGTGCTACAGTGCCCTAGAGCTGAAAGGCACAACGTGCAGGCCTCTTAAAAAATGGCGAGTTGTGCCCCACAGCATCTTGCTTCCAGCTCTTGGGGAAGCTAAGAAACAACTCGCTCTGCACAGTGCTCTTACAGCCTACCGGGAGCATCTCTTCCAATGGCCTGTGAAACGCAGTTTCTTTGCAGGCCTGATCTGGCTGAAGTAGAACTTCTGTTCTGGGTGTGCTACTTTGACCTAGAGCTGAAAGGCAGAACGTGCAGGCTTCTTTCCAAAGGGCGAGATGGCCCCCACAGCATCTTGCTTCCACCTATGTGGAAAGCTCAGAAACAGCTCGCTCTGCACAGTGCTCTTACAGCCTACCGGGAATATCTCTTACAAAGGCCTGTGAAACGCAGTTTCTTTGCAGGCCTGATCTGGCTGAAGTAGAACTTCTGCTCTGGGTGTGCTACATTGCCCTAGAGCTGAAAGGCACAACGTGCAGGCTTCTGTCCAATGGGCGAGTTGGGCCCCACAGCATCTTCTTCCAGCTCTTTGGGAAGCTAAGAAACAACTCGCTCTGCACAGTGCTCTTACAGCCTACCGGGAACATATCTTACAAAGGCCTGTGAAATGCAGTTTCTTTGCAGGCCTGATCTGGCTGAAGTAGGACTTCTGCTCTGGGTGTACTACATTGCCCTAGAGCTGAAAGGCACAACGTGCTGTCTCCTTTCCAAAGGGCGAGTTGGGCCCCACAGCATTTTGCTTCCAGCTCTATGGGAATCTAAGATACAACTCGCTCTGCACAGTTCTCTTACAGCCTACCGGGAACATCTCTTCCAAAGGCCTGTGAAAAGCAGTTTCTTTGCAGGCCTGATCTGGCTGAAGTAGAACTTCTGCTCTCGGTGTGCTGCATTGCCCTAGAGCTGAAAGGCACAACGTGCAGTCTTCTTAACAAAGGGCGAGTTGGGCCCCACAGCATCTTGCTTCCAGCTCTTTGGCAAGCTAGGAAACAACTCGCTCTGCAAAGTGCTCTTACAGCCTACCGGGAACATCTCTTCCAAAGGCCTGTGAAACGCAGTTTCTTTGCAGGCCTGATCTGGCTGAAGTGCAACTTCTGCTCTGGGTGTGCTACATTGCCCTAGAGCTGAAAGGCACAACGTGCAGGCTTCTTTCCAAAGGGCGCGTTGGGCCTCACAGCATCTTGCTTCCAGCACTTTGGGAAGCTAAGAAACAACTCGCTCTGCACAGTGCTCTTACAGCCTACCGGGAACATCTCTTACAAAGGCCTGTGAAACGCAGTTTCTTTGCAGGCCTGATCTTGCTGAAGTAGAACTTTTGCTCTGGGTGTGCTACATTGCACTAGACCTGAAAGGCACAATGTGCAGGCTTCTTTCCAAAGGCCGAGTTGGTCCCCACAGCATCTTGCTTCCAGGTCTTTGGGAAGCTAAGAAACAACTCGCTCTGCACAGTGCTATTACAGCCTACCGGGAACATCTCTTCCAAAGACCTGTGAAATGCAGTTTCTCCGCAGGCCTGAACTGGCTGAAGTAGAACTTCTGCTCTGGGTGTGCTACATTGCCCCAGAGCTGAAAGGCACAACGTGCAGGCTTCTGTCCAAAGGGAGAGTTGGGCAGCACAGCATCTTGCTTCCAGCTCTTTGGGAAGCTAAGAAACAACTCGCTCTGCACAGTGCTCTTACAGCCTACCGGGAACATCTCTTCCAGAGGAATGTGAAACGCAGATTCTTTCCAGGCCTGATCTGGCTGAAGTAGAACTTCTGCTCTGGGTGTCCTACATTGCCCCAGAGCTGAAAGGCACAACATGCAGGCTTCTGTCCAAAGGGAGAGTTGGGCAGCACAGCATCTTGCTTCCAGCTCTTTGGGAAGCTAAGAAACAAGTCGCTCTGCACAGTGCTCTTACAGCCTACCGGGAACATCTCTTCCAAAGGAATGTGAAACGCAGTTCCTTTGCAGGCCTGATCTGGCTGAAGTACAACTTCTGCTCTGGGTGTGCTACATTGCCCTAGAGCTGAAAGGCACAACGTGCAGGCTTCTTTCCAAAGGGCGAGTTTTGCCCCACAGCATCTTGCTTCCAGCTCTCTGGGAAGCAAAGAAACAATTCGCTCTGCACAGTGCTCTTACAGCCTACCGGGAACATCTCTTCCAAAGGCCTGTGAAATGCAGTTTCTTTGCAGGCCTGATATGGCTGAAGTACAACTTCTGCTCTAGGTGTGCTACAGTGCCCTAGAGCTGAAAGGCACAACGTGCAGGCCTCTTAAAAAATGGCGAGTTGTGCCCCACAGCATCTTGCTTCCAGCTCTTGGGGAAGCTAAGAAACAACTCTCTCTGCACAGTGCTCTTACAGCCTACCGGGAGCATCTCTTCCAATGGCCTGTGAAACGCAGTTTCTTTGCAGGCCTGATCTGGCTGAAGTAGAACTTCTGTTCTGGGTGTGCTACTTTGACCTAGAGCTGAAAGGCAGAACGTGCAGGCTTCTTTCCAAAGGGCGAGATGGCCCCCACAGCATCTTGCTTCCACCTATGTGGAAAGCTCAGAAACAGCTCGCTCTGCACAGTGCTCTTACAGCCTACCGGGAATATCTCTTACAAAGGCCTGTGAAACGCAGTTTCTTTGCAGGCCTGATCTGGCTGAAGTAGAACTTCTGCTCTGAGTGTGCTACATTGCCCTAGAGCTGAAAGGCACAACGTGCAGGCTTCTGTCCAATGGGCGAGTTGGGCCCCACAGCATCTTCTTCCAGCTCTTTGGGAAGCTAAGAAACAACTCGCTCTGCACAGTGCTCTTACAGCCTACCGGGAACATATCTTACAAAGGCCTGTGAAATGCAGTTTCTTTGCAGGCCTGATCTGGCTGAAGTAGGACTTCTGCTCTGGGTGTACTACATTGCCCTAGAGCTGAAAGGCACAACGTGCTGTCTCCTTTCCAAAGGGCGAGTTGGGCCCCACAGCATTTTGCTTCCAGCTCTATGGGAATCTAAGATACAACTCGCTCTGCACAGTTCTCTTACAGCCTACCGGGAACATCTCTTCCAAAGGCCTGTGAAAAGCAGTTTCTTTGCAGGCCTGATCTGGCTGAAGTAGAACTTCTGCTCTCGGTGTGCTGCATTGCCCTAGAGCTGAAAGGCACAACGTGCAGTCTTCTTAACAAAGGGCGAGTTGGGCCCCACAGCATCTTGCTTCCAGCTCTTTGGCAAGCTAGGAAACAACTCGCTCTGCAAAGTGCTCTTACAGCCTACCGGGAACATCTCTTCCAAAGGCCTGTGAAACGCAGTTTCTTTGCAGGCCTGATCTGGCTGAAGTGCAACTTCTGCTCTGGGTGTGCTACATTGCCCTAGAGCTGAAAGGCACAACGTGCAGGCTTCTTTCCAAAGGGCGCGTTGGGCCTCACAGCATCTTGCTTCCAGCACTTTGGGAAGCTAAGAAACAACTCGCTCTGCACAGTGCTCTTACAGCCTACCGGGAACATCTCTTACAAAGGCCTGTGAAACGCAGTTTCTTTGCAGGCCTGATCTTGCTGAAGTAGAACTTTTGCTCTGGGTGTGCTACATTGCACTAGACCTGAAAGGCACAATGTGCAGGCTTCTTTCCAAAGGCCGAGTTGGTCCCCACAGCATCTTGCTTCCAGGTCTTTGGGAAGCTAAGAAACAACTCGCTCTGCACAGTGCTATTACAGCCTACCGGGAACATCTCTTCCAAAGACCTGTGAAATGCAGTTTCTCCGCAGGCCTGAACTGGCTGAAGTAGAACTTCTGCTCTGGGTGTGCTACATTGCCCCAGAGCTGAAAGGCACAACGTGCAGGCTTCTGTCCAAAGGGAGAGTTGGGCAGCACAGCATCTTGCTTCCAGCTCTTTGGGAAGCTAAGAAACAACTCGCTCTGCACAGTGCTCTTACAGCCTACCGGGAACATCTCTTCCAGAGGAATGTGAAACGCAGATTCTTTCCAGGCCTGATCTGGCTGAAGTAGAACTTCTGCTCTGGGTGTCCTACATTGCCCCAGAGCTGAAAGGCACAACATGCAGGCTTCTGTCCAAAGGGAGAGTTGGGCAGCACAGCATCTTGCTTCCAGCTCTTTGGGAAGCTAAGAAACAAGTCGCTCTGCACAGTGCTCTTACAGCCTACCGGGAACATCTCTTCCAAAGGAATGTGAAACGCAGTTCCTTTGCAGGCCTGATCTGGCTGAAGTACAACTTCTGCTCTGGGTGTGCTACATTGCCCTAGAGCTGAAAGGCACAACGTGCAGGCTTCTTTCCAAAGGGCGAGTTTTGCCCCACAGCATCTTGCTTCCAGCTCTCTGGGAAGCAAAGAAACAATTCGCTCTGCACAGTGCTCTTACAGCCTACCGGGAACATCTCTTCCAAAGGCCTGTGAAATGCAGTTTCTTTGCAGGCTTGATTTGGCTGAAGTATAACTTCTGCTCTAGGTGTGCTACAGTGCCCTAGAGCTGAAAGGCACAACGTGCAGGCCTCCTAAAAAATGGCGAGTTGTGCCCCACAGCATCTTGCTTCCAGCTCTTTGGGAAGCTAGGAAACATCTCGCTCTGCACAGTTCTCTTACAGCCTACCGGGAACATCTCTTACAAAGGCCTGTGAAACGCAGTTTCTTTGCAGGCCTGATCTTGCTGAAGTAGAACTTTTGCTCTGGGTGTGCTACATTGCACTAGACCTGAAAGGCACAATGTGCAGGCTTCTTTCCAAAGGCCGAGTTGGGCCCCACAGCATCTTGCTTCCAGCTCTTTGGGAAGCTAAGAAACAACTCGCTCTGCACAGTGCTATTAGAGCCTACCGGGAACATCTCTTCCAAAGACCTGTGAAACGCAGTTTCTCCGCAGGCCTGAACTGCCTGAAGTAGAACTTCTGCTCTGGGTGTGCTACATTGCCCCAGAGCTGAAAGGCACAACGTGCAGGCTTCAGTCCAAAGGGAGAGTTGGGCAGCACAGCATCTTGCTTCCAGCTCTTTGGGAAGCTAAGAAACAACTCGCTCTGCACAGTGCTCTTACAGCCTACCGGGAACATCTCTTCCAGAGGAATGTGAAACGCAGATTCTTTCCAGGCCTGATCTGGCTGAAGTAGAACTTCTGCTCTGGGTGTGCTACATTGCCCCAGAGCTGAAAGGCACAACGTGCAGGCCTCTTAAAAAATGGCGAGTTGTGCCCCACAGCATCTTGCTTCCAGCTCTTTGGGAAGCTAAGAAACAACTCGCTCTGCACAGTGCTCTTACAGCCTACCGGGAACATCTCTTACAAAGGCCTGTGAAACGCAGTTTCTTTGCAGGCCTGATCTTGCTGCAGTAGAACTTTTGCTCTGGGTGTGCTACATTGCACTAGACCTGAAAGGCACAATGTGCAGGCTTCTTTCCAAAGGCCGAGTTGGGCCCCACAGCATCTTGCTTCCAGCTCTTTGGGAAGCTAAGAAACAACTCGCTCTGCACAGTGCTATTACAGCCTACCGGGAACATCTCTTCCAAAGACCTGTGAAACGCAGTTTCTCCGCAGGCCTGAACTGGCTGAAGTAGAACTTCTGCTCTGGGTGTGCTACATTGCCCCAGAGCTGAAAGGCACAACGTGCAGGCTTCTGTCCAAAGGGAGATTTGGGCAGCACAGCATCTTGCTTCCAGCTCTTTGGGAAGCTAAGAAACAAGTCGCTCTGCACAGTGCTCTTACAGCCTACCGGGAACATCTCTTCCAGAGGAAGGTGAAACGCAGATTCTTTCCAGGCCTGTCTGGCTGAAGTAGAACTTCTGCTCTGGGTGTGCTACATTGCCCCAGAGCTGAAAGGCACAACATGCAGGCTTCTGTCCAAAGGGAGAGTTGGGCAGCACAGCATCCTTCTTCCAGCTCTTTGGGAAGCTAAGAAACAAGTCGCTCTGCACAGTGCTCTTACAGCCTACCGGGAACATCTCTTCCAAAGGAAGTGAAACGCAGTTCCTTTGCAGGCCTGATCTGGCTGAAGTACAACTTCTGCTCTGGGTGTGCTACATTGCCCTAGAGCTGAAAGGCACAACGTGCAGGCTTCTTTCCAAAGGGCGAGTATTGCCCCAAAGCATCTTGCTTCCAGCTCTTTGGGAAGCAAAGAAACAATTCGCTCTGCACAGTGCTCTTACAGCCTACCGGGAACATCTCTTCCAAAGGCCTGTGAAATGCAGTTTCTTTGCAGGCCTGATCTGGCTGAAGTACAACTTCTGCTCTGTTTGTGCTACATTGCCCTAGAGCTGAAAGACACAACGTGCAGGCTTCTTTCCCAAGGGCGAGTTGGGCCCCACAGCATCTTGATTCCAGCTCTTTGGGAAGCTAAGAAACAACTAGCTCTGCACAGTGCTTTTACAGCCTACCGGGAACATCTCTTCCAAAGGCCTGTGAAACGCAGTTTCTTTTCAGTCCTGAAATGGCTGAAGTAGTACTTCTGCTCTGGGTGTGCTACATTGCCCTAGAGCTGGAAGGCACATCGTGCTGGCTTCTTTCCAAAGGGCGAGTTGGGCCCCACAGCATCTTGCTTCCAGCTCTTTGGGAACCTAAGAAACAACTCGCTCTGCACAGTGCTCTTACAGCCTACCGGGAACATCTCTTCCAAAGGCCTGTGAAACGCAGTTTCTTCGCAGGCCTGATCTGGCTGAAGTACAACTTCTGCTCTGGGTGTGCTACATTGCCCTAGAGCTGAAAGCCACAACGTGCAGGCTTCTTTCCAAAGGGCGAGTTGGGCGCAAAGCATCTTGCTTCCAGCTCTTTGAGAAGCTAAGAAACAACTCGCTCTGCACAGTGCTCTTACAGCCTACCGGGAGTATCTCTTCCAAAGGCCTGTGAGACGCAGTTTCTTCGCACGCCTGATCTGGCTGAATACAACTTCTGCTCTGGGTGTGCTACATTGCCCTAGAGCTGAAAGGCACAATGTGCAGGCTTCTTCACAAAGGGCGAGTTGGGCCCCACAGCATCTTGCTTCCAGCTCTTTGGGAAGCTAAGAAACAACTCGCTCTGCACAGTGCTCTTACAGCCTACCGGGAACATCTCTTCCAAAGGCCTGTGAAACGCAGTTTCTTTGCAGGCCTGATCTGGCTGAAGTAGAATTTCTGCTCTGGGTGTGCTACATTGCCATAGAGCTGAAAGGCACAACGTGCAGGCTTCTTTCCAAAGGGCGAGTTGGGCCCCACAGCATCTTGCTTCCAGCTCTTTGGGAAGCTAATAAATATCTCGCTCTGCTCAGTGCTCTTACAGCCTACCGGGAACATCTCTTCCAAAGGCCTGTGAAACCCAGTTTCTTTGCAGGCCTGATCTGGCTGAAGTAGAACTTCTGCTTTGTTTGTGCTACATTGCCCTAGAGCCGAAAGACACTACGTGCAGGCTTCTTTCCCAAGGGTGAGTTGGGCCCCACAGCATCTTGCTTCCAGCTCTTTGGGAAGCTAAGAAAGAACTCGCTCTGCACAGTGCTCTTACAGCCTACCGGGAGCATTTCTTCCAAAGGCCTGTGAAACGCAGTTTCTTTGCAGGCCTGATCTGGCTAAAGTCGAACTTCTGCTCTGGGTGTGCTACATTGCCCTAGAGCTGAAAGGCACAACTTGCAGGCTTCTTTCCAAAGGGCGAGTTGGGCCCCACAGCATCTTGCTTCCATCTCTTTGGGAAGCTAAGAAACAACTCGCTCTGCACAGTGCTCTTACAGCCTACCGGGAACATCTCTTCCAAAGGCCTGTGAAACGCAGTTTCTTTGCAGGCCTGATCTTGCTGAAGTAGAACTTCTGCTCTGGGTGTGCTACATTGCCCTAAAGCTGAAAGGCACAACGTGCAGGCTTCTGTCCAAAGGGCGAGTTGGGCTCAAAGCATCTTGCTTCCAGCTCTTTGGGAAGCTAAGAAACAACTCGCTCTGCACAGTGCTCTTACAGCCTACCGGGAGCATCTCTTCCAAAGACCTGTGAAACGCAGTTTCTTTGCAGGCCTGATCTGGCTGAAGTGCAACTTCTGCTCTGGGTGTGCTACATTGCCCTAGAGCTGAAAGCCACAACGTACAGGCTTCTTTCCAAAGGGCGAGTTGGGCGCAAAGCATCTTGCTTCCAGCTCTTTGAGAAGCTAAGAAACAACTCGCTCTGCACAGTGCTCTTACAGCCTACCGGGAGCATCTCTTCCAAAGGCCTGTGAGACGCAGTTTCTTCGCAGGCCTGATCTGGCTGAATACAACTTCTGCTGTGGGTGTGCTACATTGCCCTAGAGCTGAAAGGCACAATGTGCAGGCTTCTTTCCCAAGGGCGAGTTGGGCCCCACAGCATCTTGCTTGCAGCTCTTTGGGAAGCTAAGAAACAACTCGCTCAGCACAGTGCTCTTACAGCCTTCCGGGAACATCTCTTACAAAGGCCTGTGAAACGCAGTTTATTTGAAGGCCTGATCTGGCTGAAGTACAACTTCTGCTCTGGGTGTGCTACATTGCCCTAGAGCTGAAAGGCACAACGTGCAGGCTTCTTTCCAAAGGGCGAGTTGGGTCCTACAGCATCTTGCTTCTAGCTCTTTGGGAAGCTAAGAAACAACTCGCTCTGCACAGTGCTCTTACAGCCTACCGGGAACATCCCTTCCAAAGGCCTGTGAAACGCAGTTACTTTGCAGCCTTGATCTGGCTGAAGTAGAACTTCTGCTCTGGGTGTGCTACTGCCCTAGAGCTGAAAGGCACAACGTGCAGGCTTCTGTCCAAAGGGCGAGTTGGGCCCAAAGCATCTTGCTCCCAGCTCTTTGGGAAGCTAAGAAACAACTCGCTCTGCACAGTGCTCTTACAGCCTACCGGGAGCATCTCTTCCAAAGGCCTGTGAAACGCACTTTCTTCGCAGGGCTGATCTGGCTGAAGTACAACTTCTGCTCTGGGTGTGCTACATTGCCCTAGAGCTGAAAGCCACAACGTGCAGGCTTCTTTCCCAAGGGCGAGTTGGGCCCCACAGCATCATGCTTCCGGCTCTTTGGGAAGCTAAGAAACAACTCGCTCTGCACAGTGCTCTTACAGCCTACCGTAACATCTCTTACAATGGCCTGTGAAACGCAGTTTCTTTGCAGGGCTGATCTGGCTGAAGTAGAACTTCTGCTCTGGATGTGCTACATTGCCCTAGAGCTGAAAGGCACAACGTGCAGGCTTCTTTCCCAAGGGCGTGTTGGGCCCCAGAGCATCTTGCTTGCAGCTCTTTGGGAAGCTAAGAAACAACTCGCTCTGCACAGTGCTCTTACAGCCTACCGGGAACATCTCTTCCAAAGGCCTCTGAAACGCAGTTTCTTTGCAGGCCTGATCTTGCTGAAGTAGAACTTCTGCTCTGGGTGTGCTACATTGCCCTAGAGCTGAAAGGCACAACGTGCAGGGTTCTTTCCCAAGGGCGACTTGGACCCCACAGCATCTTGCTTCCAGCTCTTTGGGAAGCTAAGAAACAACTCGCTCTGCACAGTGCTCTTACAGCCTATCGTAAACATCTCTTCCAAAGGCCTGTGAAACGCAATTTCTTTGCAGGCCTGATCTGGCTGAAGTAGAACCTCTGCTCTGTTTGTGCTACATTGCCCTAGAGCTGAAAGACACAACGTGCAGGCTTCTTTCCAAAGGCCGAGTTGGGCAGCACAGCATCTTGCTTCCAGCTCTTTGGGAAGCTAAGAAACAACTCGCTCTGCACAGTGCTCTTACAGCCTACCGGGAACATCTCTTCCAGAGGAATGTGAAACGCAGATTCTTTCCAGGCCTGATCTGGCTGAAGTAGAACTTCTGCTCTTGGTGTGCTACATTGCCCCAGAGCTGAAAGGCACAACGTGCAGGCCTCTTAAAAAATGGCGAGTTGTGCCCCACAGCATCTTGCTTCCAGCTCTTTGGGAAGCTAAGAAACAACTCGCTCTGCACAGTGCTCTTACAGCCTACCGGCAACATCTCTTACAAAGGCCTGTGAAACGCAGTTTCTTTGCAGGCCTGATCTTGCTGAAGTAGAACTTTTGCTCTGGGTGTGCTACATTGCACTAGACCTGAAAGGCACAATGTGCAGGCTTCTTTCCAAAGGCCGAGTTGGGCCCCACAGCATCTTGCTTCCAGCTCTTTGGGAAGCTAAGAAACAACTCGCTCTGCACAGTGCTATTACAGCCTACCGGGAACATCTCTTCCAAAGACCTGTGAAACGCAGTTTCTCCGCAGGCCTGAACTGGCAGAAGTAGAACTTCTGCTCTGGGTGTGCTACATTGCCCCAGAGCTGAAAGGCACAACGTGCAGGCTTCTGTCCAAAGGGAGATTTGGGCAGCACAGCATCTTGCTTCCAGCTCTTTGGGAAGCTAAGAAACAAGTCGCTCTGCACAGTGCTCTTACAGCCTACCGGGAACATCTCTTCCAGAGGAAGGTGAAACGCAGATTCTTTCCAGGCCTGATCTGGCTGAAGTAGAACTTCTGCTCTGGGTGTGCTACATTGCCCCAGAGCTGAAAGGCACAACATGCAGGCTTCTGTCCAAAGGGAGAGTTGGGCAGCACAGCATCCTTCTTCCAGCTCTTTGGGAAGCTAAGAAACAAGTCGCTCTGCACAGTGCTCTTACAGCCTACCGGGAACATCTCTTCCAAAGGAAGTGAAACGCAGTTCCTTTGCAGGCCTGATCTGGATGAAGTACAACTTCTGCTCTGGGTGTGCTACATTGCCCTAGAGCTGAAAGGCACAACGTGCAGGCTTCTTTCCAAAGGGCGAGTATTGCCCCACAGCATCTTGCTTCCAGCTCTTTGGGAAGCAAAGAAGCAATTCGCTCTGCACAGTGCTCTTACAGCCTACCGGGAACATCTCTTCCAAAGGCCTGTGAAATGCAGTTTCTTTGCAGGCCTGATCTGGCTGAAGTACAACTTCTGCTCTGGGTGTGCTACATTGCCCTAGAGCTGAAAGGCACAACGTGCAGGCTTCTTTCCCAAGGGCGACTTGGGCCCCACAGCATCTTGCTTCTAGCTCTTTGGGAAGCTAAGAAACAACTCGCTCTGCACAGTGCTCTTACAGCCTATCGTAAACATCTCTTCCAAAGGCCTGTGAAATGCAGTTTATTTGCAGGCCTGATCTGGCTGAAGTAGAACTTCTGCTCTGTTTGTGCTACATTGCCCTAGAGCTGAAAGACACAACGTGCAGGCTTCTTTCCCAAGGGCGAGTTGGGCCCCACAGCATCTTGATTCCAGCTCTTTGGGAAGCTAAGAAACAACTAGCTCTGCACAGTGCTTTTACAGCCTACCGGGAACATCTCTTCCAAAGGCCTGTGAAACGCAGTTTCTTTTCAGTCCTGAAATGGCTGAAGTAGTACTTCTGCTCTGGGTGTGCTACATTGCCCTAGAGCTGGAAGGCACATCGTGCTGGCTTCTTTCCAAAGGGCGAGTTGGGCCCCACAGCATCTTGCTTCCAGCTCTTTGGGAACCTAAGAAACAACTCGCTCTGCACAGTGCTCTTAGAGCCTACCGGGAACATCTCTTCCAAAGGCCTGTGAAACGCAGTTTCTTTGCAGGCCTGATCTGGCTGAAGTACAACTTCTGCTCTGGGTGTGCTACATTGCCCTAGAGCTGAAAGCCACAACGTGCAGGCTTCTTTCCAAAGGGCGAGTTGGGCTCAAAGCATCTTGCTTCCAGCTCTTTGGGAAGCTAAGAAACAACTCGCTCTGCACAGTGCTCTTACAGCCTACCGGGAGCATCTCTTCCAAAGACCTGTGAAACGCAGTTTCTTTGCAGGCCTGATCTGGCTGAAGTGCAACTTCTGCTCTGGGTGTGCTACATTGCCCTAGAGCTGAAAGCCACAACGTACAGGCTTCTTTCCAAAGGGCGAGTTGGGCGCAAAGCATCTTGCTTCCAGCTCTTTGAGAAGCTAAGAAACAACTCGCTCTGCACAGTGCTCTTACAGCCTACCGGGAGCATCTCTTCCAAAGGCCTGTGAGACGCAGTTTCTTCGCAGGCCTGATCTGGCTGAATACAACTTCTGCTGTGGGTGTGCTACATTGCCCTAGAGCTGAAAGGCACAATGTGCAGGCTTCTTTCCCAAGGGCGAGTTGGGCCCCACAGCATCTTGCTTGCAGCTCTTTGGGAAGCTAAGAAACAACTCGCTCAGCACAGTGCTCTTACAGCCTTCCGGGAACATCTCTTACAAAGGCCTGTGAAACGCAGTTTATTTGAAGGCCTGATCTTGCTGAAGTACAACTTCTGCTCTGGGTGTGCTACATTGCCCTAGAGCTGAAAGGCACAACGTGCAGGCTTCTTTCCAAAGGGCGAGTTGGGTCCTACAGCATCTTGCTTCCAGCTCTTTGGGAAGCTAAGAAACAACTCGCTCTGCACAGTGCTCTTACAGCCTACCGGGAACATCCCTTCCAAAGGCCTGTGAAACGCAGTTACTTTGCAGCCTTGATCTGGCTGAAGTAGAACTTCTGCTCTGGGTGTGCTACTGCCCTAGAGCTGAAAGGCACAACGTGCAGGCTTCTGTCCAAAGGGCGAGTTGGGCCCAAAGCATCTTGCTCCCAGCTCTTTGGGAAGCTAAGAAACAACTCGCTCTGCACAGTGCTCTTACAGCCTACCGGGAGCATCTCTTCCAAAGGCCTGTGAAACGCACTTTCTTCGCAGGGCTGATCTGGCTGAAGTACAACTTCTGCTCTGGGTGTGCTACATTGCCCTAGAGCTGAAAGCCACAACGTGCAGGCTTCTTTCCCAAGGGCGAGTTGGGCCCCACAGCATCATGCTTCCGGCTCTTTGGGAAGCTAAGAAACAACTCGCTCTGCACAGTGCTCTTACAGCCTACCGTAACATCTCTTACAATGGCCTGTGAAACGCAGTTTCTTTGCAGGGCTGATCTGGCTGAAGTAGAACTTCTGCTCTGGATGTGCTACATTGCCCTAGAGCTGAAAGGCACAACGTGCAGGCTTCTTTCCCAAGGGCGTGTTGGGCCCCAGAGCATCTTGCTTGCAGCTCTTTGGGAAGCTAAGAAACAACTCGCTCTGCACAGTGCTCTTACAGCCTACCGGGAACATCTCTTCCAAAGGCCTCTGAAACGCAGTTTCTTTGCAGGCCTGATCTTGCTGAAGTAGAACTTCTGCTCTGGGTGTGCTACATTGCCCTAGAGCTGAAAGGCACAACGTGCAGGGTTCTTTCCCAAGGGCGACTTGGACCCCACAGCATCTTGCTTCCAGCTCTTTGGGAAGCTAAGAAACAACTCGCTCTGCACAGTGCTCTTACAGCCTATCGTAAACATCTCTTCCAAAGGCCTGTGAAACGCAATTTCTTTGCAGGCCTGATCTGGCTGAAGTAGAACCTCTGCTCTGTTTGTGCTACATTGCCCTAGAGCTGAAAGACACAACGTGCAGGCTTCTTTCCAAAGGCCGAGTTGGGCAGCACAGCATCTTGCTTCCAGCTCTTTGGGAAGCTAAGAAACAACTCGCTCTGCACAGTGCTCTTACAGCCTACCGGGAACATCTCTTCCAGAGGAATGTGAAACGCAGATTCTTTCCAGGCCTGATCTGGCTGAAGTAGAACTTCTGCTCTTGGTGTGCTACATTGCCCCAGAGCTGAAAGGCACAACGTGCAGGCCTCTTAAAAAATGGCGAGTTGTGCCCCACAGCATCTTGCTTCCAGCTCTTTGGGAAGCTAAGAAACAACTCGCTCTGCACAGTGCTCTTACAGCCTACCGGGAACATCTCTTACAAAGGCCTGTGAAACGCAGTTTCTTTGCAGGCCTGATCTTGCTGAAGTAGAACTTTTGCTCTGGGTGTGCTACATTGCACTAGACCTGAAAGGCACAATGTGCAGGCTTCTTTCCAAAGGCCGAGTTGGGCCCCACAGCATCTTGCTTCCAGCTCTTTGGGAAGCTAAGAAACAACTCGCTCTGCACAGTGCTATTACAGCCTACCGGGAACATCTCTTCCAAAGACCTGTGAAACGCAGTTTCTCCGCAGGCCTGAACTGGCAGAAGTAGAACTTCTGCTCTGGGTGTGCTACATTGCCCCAGAGCTGAAAGGCACAACGTGCAGGCTTCTGTCCAAAGGGAGATTTGGGCAGCACAGCATCTTGCTTCCAGCTCTTTGGGAAGCTAAGAAACAAGTCGCTCTGCACAGTGCTCTTACAGCCTACCGGGAACATCTCTTCCAGAGGAAGGTGAAACGCAGATTCTTTCCAGGCCTGATCTGGCTGAAGTAGAACTTCTGCTCTGGGTGTGCTACATTGCCCCAGAGCTGAAAGGCACAACATGCAGGCTTCTGTCCAAAGGGAGAGTTGGGCAGCACAGCATCCTTCTTCCAGCTCTTTGGGAAGCTAAGAAACAAGTCGCTCTGCACAGTGCTCTTACAGCCTACCGGGAACATCTCTTCCAAAGGAAGTGAAACGCAGTTCCTTTGCAGGCCTGATCTGGATGAAGTACAACTTCTGCTCTGGGTGTGCTACATTGCCCTAGAGCTGAAAGGCACAACGTGCAGGCTTCTTTCCAAAGGGCGAGTATTGCCCCACAGCATCTTGCTTCCAGCTCTTTGGGAAGCAAAGAAGCAATTCGCTCTGCACAGTGCTCTTACAGCCTACCGGGAACATCTCTTCCAAAGGCCTGTGAAATGCAGTTTCTTTGCAGGCCTGATCTGGCTGAAGTACAACTTCTGCTCTGGGTGTGCTACATTGCCCTAGAGCTGAAAGGCACAACGTGCAGGCTTCTTTCCCAAGGACGACTTGGGCCCCACAGCATCTTGCTTCTAGCTCTTTGGGAAGCTAAGAAACAACTCGCTCTGCACAGTGCTCTTACAGCCTATCGTAAACATCTCTTCCAAAGGCCTGTGAAATGCAGTTTATTTGCAGGCCTGATCTGGCTGAAGTAGAACTTCTGCTCTGTTTGTGCTACATTGCCCTAGAGCTGAAAGACACAACGTGCAGGCTTCTTTCCCAAGGGCGAGTTGGGCCCCACAGCATCTTGATTCCAGCTCTTTGGGAAGCTAAGAAACAACTAGCTCTGCACAGTGCTTTTACAGCCTACCGGGAACATCTCTTCCAAAGGCCTGTGAAACGCAGTTTCTTTTCAGTCCTGAAATGGCTGAAGTAGTACTTCTGCTCTGGGTGTGCTACATTGCCCTAGAGCTGGAAGGCACATCGTGCTGGCTTCTTTCCAAAGGGCGAGTTGGGCCCCACAGCATCTTGCTTCCAGCTCTTTGGGAACCTAAGAAACAACTCGCTCTGCACAGTGCTCTTAGAGCCTACCGGGAACATCTCTTCCAAAGGCCTGTGAAACGCAGTTTCTTTGCAGGCCTGATCTGGCTGAAGTACAACTTCTGCTCTGGGTGTGCTACATTGCCCTAGAGCTGAAAGCCACAACGTGCAGGCTTCTTTCCAAAGGGCGAGTTGGGCTCAAAGCATCTTGCTTCCAGCTCTTTGGGAAGCTAAGAAACAACTCGCTCTGCACAGTGCTCTTACAGCCTACCGGGAGCATCTCTTCCAAAGACCTGTGAAACGCAGTTTCTTTGCAGGCCTGATCTGGCTGAAGTGCAACTTCTGCTCTGGGTGTGCTACATTGCCCTAGAGCTGAAAGCCACAACGTACAGGCTTCTTTCCAAAGGGCGAGTTGGGCGCAAAGCATCTTGCTTCCAGCTCTTTGAGAAGCTAAGAAACAACTCGCTCTGCACAGTGCTCTTACAGCCTACCGGGAGCATCTCTTCCAAAGGCCTGTGAGACGCAGTTTCTTCGCAGGCCTGATCTGGCTGAATACAACTTCTGCTGTGGGTGTGCTACATTGCCCTAGAGCTGAAAGGCACAATGTGCAGGCTTCTTTCCCAAGGGCGAGTTGGGCCCCACAGCATCTTGCTTGCAGCTCTTTGGGAAGCTAAGAAACAACTCGCTCAGCACAGTGCTCTTACAGCCTTCCGGGAACATCTCTTACAAAGGCCTGTGAAACGCAGTTTATTTGAAGGCCTGATCTTGCTGAAGTACAACTTCTGCTCTGGGTGTGCTACATTGCCCTAGAGCTGAAAGGCACAACGTGCAGGCTTCTTTCCAAAGGGCGAGTTGGGTCCTACAGCATCTTGCTTCCAGCTCTTTGGGAAGCTAAGAAACAACTCGCTCTGCACAGTGCTCTTACAGCCTACCGGGAACATCCCTTCCAAAGGCCTGTGAAACGCAGTTACTTTGCAGCCTTGATCTGGCTGAAGTAGAACTTCTGCTCTGGGTGTGCTACTGCCCTAGAGCTGAAAGGCACAACGTGCAGGCTTCTGTCCAAAGGGCGAGTTGGGCCCAAAGCATCTTGCTCCCAGCTCTTTGGGAAGCTAAGAAACAACTCGCTCTGCACAGTGCTCTTACAGCCTACCGGGAGCATCTCTTCCAAAGGCCTGTGAAACGCACTTTCTTCGCAGGGCTGATCTGGCTGAAGTACAACTTCTGCTCTGGGTGTGCTACATTGCCCTAGAGCTGAAAGCCACAACGTGCAGGCTTCTTTCCCAAGGGCGAGTTGGGCCCCACAGCATCATGCTTCCGGCTCTTTGGGAAGCTAAGAAACAACTCGCTCTGCACAGTGCTCTTACAGCCTACCGTAACATCTCTTACAATGGCCTGTGAAACGCAGTTTCTTTGCAGGGCTGATCTGGCTGAAGTAGAACTTCTGCTCTGGATGTGCTACATTGCCCTAGAGCTGAAAGGCACAACGTGCAGGCTTCTTTCCCAAGGGCGTGTTGGGCCCCAGAGCATCTTGCTTGCAGCTCTTTGGGAAGCTAAGAAACAACTCGCTCTGCACAGTGCTCTTACAGCCTACCGGGAACATCTCTTCCAAAGGCCTCTGAAACGCAGTTTCTTTGCAGGCCTGATCTTGCTGAAGTAGAACTTCTGCTCTGGGTGTGCTACATTGCCCTAGAGCTGAAAGGCACAACGTGCAGGGTTCTTTCCCAAGGGCGACTTGGACCCCACAGCATCTTGCTTCCAGCTCTTTGGGAAGCTAAGAAACAACTCGCTCTGCACAGTGCTCTTACAGCCTATCGTAAACATCTCTTCCAAAGGCCTGTGAAACGCAATTTCTTTGCAGGCCTGATCTGGCTGAAGTAGAACCTCTGCTCTGTTTGTGCTACATTGCCCTAGAGCTGAAAGACACAACGTGCAGGCTTCTTTCCAAAGGCCGAGTTGGGCCCCACAGCATCTTGCTTCCAGCTCTTTGGGAAGCTAAGAAACAACTCGCTCTGCACAGTGCTATTAGAGCCTACCGGGAACATCTCTTCCAAAGACCTGTGAAACGCAGTTTCTCCGCAGGCCTGAACTGCCTGAAGTAGAACTTCTGCTCTGGGTGTGCTACATTGCCCCAGAGCTGAAAGGCACAACGTGCAGGCTTCAGTCCAAAGGGAGAGTTGGGCAGCACAGCATCTTGCTTCCAGCTCTTTGGGAAGCTAAGAAACAACTCGCTCTGCACAGTGCTCTTACAGCCTACCGGGAACATCTCTTCCAGAGGAATGTGAAACGCAGATTCTTTCCAGGCCTGATCTGGCTGAAGTAGAACTTCTGCTCTTGGTGTGCTACATTGCCCCAGAGCTGAAAGGCACAACGTGCAGGCCTCTTAAAAAATGGCGAGTTGTGCCCCACAGCATCTTGCTTCCAGCTCTTTGGGAAGCTAAGAAACAACTTGCTCTGCACAGTGCTCTTACAGCCTACCGGGAACATCTCTTACAAAGGCCTGTGAAACGCAGTTTCTTTGCAGGCCTGATCTTGCTGAAGTAGAACTTTTGCTCTGGGTGTGCTACATTGCACTAGACCTGAAAGGCACAATGTGCAGGCTTCTTTCCAAAGGCCGAGTTGGGCCCCACAGCATCTTGCTTCCAGCTCTTTGGGAAGCTAAGAAACAACTCGCTCTGCACAGTGCTATTACAGCCTACCGGGAACATCTCTTCCAAAGACCTGTGAAACGCAGTTTCTCCGCAGGCCTGAACTGGCAGAAGTAGAACTTCTGCTCTGGGTGTGCTACATTGCCCCAGAGCTGAAAGGCACAACGTGCAGGCTTCTGTCCAAAGGGAGATTTGGGCAGCACAGCATCTTGCTTCCAGCTCTTTGGGAAGCTAAGAAACAAGTCGCTCTGCACAGTGCTCTTACAGCCTACCGGGAACATCTCTTCCAGAGGAAGGTGAAACGCAGATTCTTTCCAGGCCTGATCTGGCTGAAGTAGAACTTCTGCTCTGGGTGTGCTACATTGCCCCAGAGCTGAAAGGCACAACATGCAGGCTTCTGTCCAAAGGGAGAGTTGGGCAGCACAGCATCCTTCTTCCAGCTCTTTGGGAAGCTAAGAAACAAGTCGCTCTGCACAGTGCTCTTACAGCCTACCGGGAACATCTCTTCCAAAGGAAGTGAAACGCAGTTCCTTTGCAGGCCTGATCTGGATGAAGTACAACTTCTGCTCTGGGTGTGCTACATTGCCCTAGAGCTGAAAGGCACAACGTGCAGGCTTCTTTCCAAAGGGCGAGTATTGCCCCACAGCATCTTGCTTCCAGCTCTTTGGGAAGCAAAGAAGCAATTCGCTCTGCACAGTGCTCTTACAGCCTACCGGGAACATCTCTTCCAAAGGCCTGTGAAATGCAGTTTCTTTGCAGGCCTGATCTGGCTGAAGTACAACTTCTGCTCTGGGTGTGCTACATTGCCCTAGAGCTGAAAGGCACAACGTGCAGGCTTCTTTCCCAAGGGCGACTTGGGCCCCACAGCATCTTGCTTCTAGCTCTTTGGGAAGCTAAGAAACAACTCGCTCTGCACAGTGCTCTTACAGCCTATCGTAAACATCTCTTCCAAAGGCCTGTGAAATGCAGTTTATTTGCAGGCCTGATCTGGCTGAAGTAGAACTTCTGCTCTGTTTGTGCTACATTGCCCTAGAGCTGAAAGACACAACGTGCAGGCTTCTTTCCCAAGGGCGAGTTGGGCCCCACAGCATCTTGATTCCAGCTCTTTGGGAAGCTAAGAAACAACTAGCTCTGCACAGTGCTTTTACAGCCTACCGGGAACATCTCTTCCAAAGGCCTGTGAAACGCAGTTTCTTTTCAGTCCTGAAATGGCTGAAGTAGTACTTCTGCTCTGGGTGTGCTACATTGCCCTAGAGCTGGAAGGCACATCGTGCTGGCTTCTTTCCAAAGGGCGAGTTGGGCCCCACAGCATCTTGCTTCCAGCTCTTTGGGAACCTAAGAAACAACTCGCTCTGCACAGTGCTCTTAGAGCCTACCGGGAACATCTCTTCCAAAGGCCTGTGAAACGCAGTTTCTTTGCAGGCCTGATCTGGCTGAAGTACAACTTCTGCTCTGGGTGTGCTACATTGCCCTAGAGCTGAAAGCCACAACGTGCAGGCTTCTTTCCAAAGGGCGAGTTGGGCGCAAAGCATCTTGCTTCCAGCTCTTTGAGAAGCTAAGAAACAACTCGCTCTGCACAGTGCTCTTACAGCCTACCGGGAGTATCTCTTCCAAAGGCCTGTGAGACGCAGTTTCTTCGCACGCCTGATCTGGCTGAATACAACTTCTGCTCTGGGTGTGCTACATTGCCCTAGAGCTGAAAGGCACAATGTGCAGGCTTCTTCACAAAGGGCGAGTTGGGCCCCACAGCATCTTGCTTCCAGCTCTTTGGGAAGCTAAGAAAGAACTCGCTCTGCACAGTGCTCTTACAGCCTACCGGGAACATCTCTTCCAAAGGCCTGTGAAACGCAGTTTCTTTGCAGGCCTGATCTGGCTGAAGTAGAATTTCTGCTCTGGGT
The DNA here is from genome assembly GCF_041296265.1 of Equus caballus. NCBI lineage: Eukaryota > Metazoa > Chordata > Mammalia > Perissodactyla > Equidae > Equus > Equus caballus. Next base: position 28,655,010 of record NC_091687.1, read on the forward strand.
GTGCTACATTGCCATAGAGCTGAAAGGCACAACGTGCAGGCTTCTTTCCAAAGGGCGAGTTGGGCCCCACAGCATCTTGCTTCCAGCTCTTTGGGAAGCTAATAAATATCTCGCTCTGCTCAGTGCTCTTAAAGCCTACCGGGAACATCTCTTCCAAAGGCCTGTGAAACGCAGTTTCTTTGCAGGCCTGATCTGGCTGAAGTAGAACTTCTGCTCTGGGTGTGCTACATTGCCCTAGAGCTGAAAGGCACAACGTGCAGGCTTCTTTCCCAAGGGCGAGTTGGGCCCCACAGCATCTTGCTTCCAGCTCTTTGGGAAGCTAAGAAACAACTCGCTCTGCACAGTGCTCTTACAGCCTACCGGGAACATCTCTTCCAAAGGCCTGTGAAACGCAGTTTCTCTGCAGGCCTGATCTGGCTGAAGTAGTACTTCTGCTCTGGTTGTGCTACATTGCCCTAGAGCTGAAAGGTACAATGTGCAGGCTTCTTTCCAAAGGGCGATTTGGGCCCCACAGCATCTTGCTTCCAGCTCTTTGGGAAGCTAAGAAACAACTCGCTCTGCACAGTGCTCTTACAGCCTACCGGGAACATCTCTTCCAAAGGCCTGTGAAACGCAGTTTCTTTGCAGGCCTGATCTGTCTGAAGTAGAACTTCTGCTCTGGGTGTGCTACATTGCCCTAGAGCTGAAATTCACAACGTGCAGGCTTCTTTCCCAAGGGCGAGTTGGGCCCCACAGCATCTTGCTTCCAGCTCTTTGGGAAGCTAAGAAACAACTCGCTCTGCACAGTGCTCTTACAGCCTACCGGGAACATCTCTTCCAAAGGCCTGTGAAACGCAGTTTCTTTGCAGGCCTGATCTGGCTGAAGTAGAACTTCTGCTCTGGGTGTGCTACATTGCCATAGAGCCGAAAGACACAACTTGCAGGCTTCTTTCCAAAGGGCGAGTTGGGCCCCACAGCATCTTGCTTCCATCTCTTTGGGAAGCTAAGAAACAACTCGCTCTGCACAGTGCTCTTACAGCCTACCGGGAACATCTCTTCCAAAGGCCTGTGAAACGCAGTTTCTTTGCAGGCCTGATCTTGCTGAAGTAGAACTTCTGCTCTGGGTGTGCTACATTGCCCTAAAGCTGAAAGGCACAACGTGCAGGCTTCTGTCCAAAGGGCGAGTTGGGCTCAAAGCATCTTGCTTCCAGCTCTTTGGGAAGCTAAGAAACAACTCGCTCTGCACAGTGCTCTTACAGCCTACCGGGAGCATCTCTTCCAAAGGCCTGTGAAACGCAGTTTCTTTGCAGGCCTGATCTGGCTGAAGTGCAACTTCTGCTCTGGGTGTGCTACATTGCCCTAGAGCTGAAAGCCACAACGTGCAGGCTTCTTTCCAAAGGGCGAGTTGGGCGCAAAGCATCTTGCTTCCAGCTCTTTGAGAAGCTAAGAAACAACTCGCTCTGCACAGTGCTCTTACAGCCTACCGGGAGCATCTCTTCCAAAGGCCTGTGAGACGCAGTTTCTTCGCAGGCCTGATCTGGCTGAATACAACTTCTGCTGTGGGTGTGCTACATTGCCCTAGAGCTGAAAGGCACAATGTGCAGGCTTCTTTCCCAAGGGCGAGTTGGGCCCCACAGCATCTTGCTTGCAGCTCTTTGGGAAGCTAAGAAACAACTCGCTCAGCACAGTGCTCTTACAGCCTTCCGGGAACATCTCTTACAAAGGCCTGTGAAACGCAGTTTCTTTGAAGGCCTGATCTGGCTGAAGTACAACTTCTGCTCTGGGTGTGCTACATTGCCCTAGAGCTGAAAGGTACAACGTGCAGGCTTCTTTCCAAAGGGCGAGTTGGGCCCCACAGCATCTTGCTTCCAGCTCTTTGGGAGGCTAAGAAACCACTCCCTCTGCACAGTGCTCTTACAGCCTACCGGGAACATATCTTACAAAGGCCTGTGAAATGCAGTTTCTTTGCAGGCCTGATCTGGCTGAAGTAGGACTTCTGCTCTGGGTGTGCTACATTGCCCTAGAGCTGAAAGGCACAACGTGCAGGCTTCTTTCCAAAGGGTGCGTTGGGCCTCACAGCATCTTGCTTCCAGCACTTTGGGAAGCTAAGAAACAACTCGCTCTGCACAGTGCTCTTACAGCCTACCGGGAACATCTCTTACAAAGGCCTGTGAAACGCAGTTTCTTTGCAGGCCTGATCTTGCTGAAGTTGAACTTTTGCTCTGGGTGTGCTACATTGCACTAGACCTGAAAGGCACAATGTGCAGGCTTCTTTCCAAAGGCCGAGTTGGGCCCCACAGCATCTTGCCTCCAGCTCTTTGGGAAGCTAAGAAACAACTCGCTCTGCACACTGCTATTACAGCCTACCGGGAACATCTCTTCCAAAGACCTGTGAAACGCAGTTTCTCCGCAGGCCTGAACTGGCTGAAGTAGAACTTCTGCTCTGGGTGTGCTACATTGCCCCAGAGCTGAAAGGCACAACGTGCAGGCTTCTGTCCAAAGGGAGAGTTGGGCAGCACAGCATCTTGCTTCCAGCTCTTTGGGAAGCTAAGAAACAAGTCGCTCTGCACAGTGCTCTTAAAGCCTACCGGGAACATCTCTTCCAGAGGAATGTGAAACGCAGATTCTTTCCAGGCCTGATCTGGCTGAAGTAGAACTTCTGCTCTGGGTGTGCTACATTGCCCCAGAGCTGAAAGGCACAACATGCAGGCTTCTGTCCAAAGGGAGAGTTGGGCAGCACAGCATCTTTCTTCCAGCTCTTTGGGAAGCTAAGAAACAAGTCGCTCTGCACAGTGCTCTTACAGCCTACCGGGAACATCTCTTCCAAAGGAATGTGAAACGCAGTTCCTTTGCAGGCCTGATCTGGCTGAAGTAGGACTTCTGCTCTGGGTGTGCTACTTTGCCCTAGAGCTGAAAGGCACAACGTGCAGGCTTCTTTCCAAAGGGCGAGTGTTGCCCCACAGCATCTTGCTTCCAGCTCTTTGGGAAGCAAAGAAACAATTCGCTCTGCACAGTGCTCTTACAGCCTACCGGGAACATCTCTTCCAAAGGCCTGTGAAATGCAGTTTCTTTGCTGGCCTGATATGGCTGAAGTACAACTTCTGCTCTAGGTGTGCTACAGTGCCCTAGAGGTGAAAGGCACAACGTGCAGGCCTCTTGAAAAATGGCGAGTTGTGCCCCACAGCATCTTGCTTCCAGCTCTTTGGGAAGCTAAGAAACAACTCGCTCTGCACAGTGCTCTTACAGCCTACCGGGAGCATCTCTTCCAATGGCCTGTGAAACGCAGTTTCTTTGCAGACCTGATCTGGCTGAAGTACAACTTCTGCTCTTTGTGTGCTACATTGCCCTAGAGCTGAAAGGCACAACGTGCAGGCTTCTTTCCAAAGGGCGAGTTGGGCCCCACAGCTTCTTGCTTCCAGCTCTTTGGGAAGCTAAGAAACAACTCGCTCTGCACAGTGCTCTTACAGCCTACCGGGAACATCTCTTCCAAAGGCCTGTGACACGCAGTTTCTTTGCAGGCCTGATGTGGCTGAAGTAGAACTTCTGATCTGAGGGTGCTACATTGCCCTAGAGCTGAAAGGCACAATGTGCTGTCTCCTTTCAAAAGGGTGAGTTGGGCCCCAAAGCATCTTGCTTCCAGCTCTCTGGGAAGCTAAGAAACCACTCGCTCTGCACAGTGCTCTTACAGCCTACCGGGAACATCTCTTACAAAGGCCTGTGAAATGCAGTTTCTTTGCCGGCCTGATCTGGCTGAAGTACAACTTCTGCTCTGGGTGTGCTACATTGCCCTAGAGCTGAAAGGCACAACGTGCAGGCTTCTTTCCAAAGGGCGACTTGGGCCCCAAAGCATCTTCCTTCCAGCTCTCTGGGAAGCTAAGAAACAACTCGCACTGCACAGTGCTCTTACAGCCTACCGGGAACATCTCTTCCAAAGGCCTGTGAAACGCATTTTCTTTGCAGGCCTTATCTGGCTGAAGTACAACATCTGCTCTGGGTGTGGTACATTGCCCTGGAGCTGAAGGCACAACGTGCAGGCTACTTTCCAAAGTGCGAGTTGGGCCCCAAAGCATCTTGCTTCCACCATTTTGGGAACCTCAGAAACAACTCGCTCTGCACAGTCCTCTTACAGCCTACCGGGAACATCTCTTACAAAGGCCTGTGAAACGCAGTTTCTTTGCAGGCCTGATCTGGCTGAGGTACAACATCTGCTCTGGGTGTGGTACATTGCCCTAGAGCTGAAAGACACAACGTGCAGGCTTCTTTCCAAAGGGCGAGTTGGGCCCCACAGCTTCTTGCTTCCAGCTGTTTGGGAAGCTAAGAAACAACTCGCTCTGCACAGTGCTCTTACAGCCTACCGGGAGCATCTCTTCCAATGGCCTGTGAAACGCAGTTTCTTTGCAGGCCTGATCTGGCTGAAGTAGGACTTCTGCTCTGGGTGTGCTACTTTGACCTAGAGCTGAAAGGCAGAACGTGCAGGCTTCTTTCCAAAGGGCGAGATGGCCCCCACAGCATCTTGCTTCCAGCTCTTTGGGAAGCTAAGAAAGAACTCGCTCTGCACAGTGCTCTTACAGCCTACCGGGAACATCTCTTCCAAAGGCCTGTGAAACGCAGTTTCTTTGCAGGCCTCATCTGGCTGAAGTACAACTTCTGCACTGGGTGTGCTACATTGCCCTAGAGCTGAAAGCCACAACGTGCAGGCTTCTTTCCAAAGTGCGAGTTGGGCCCCAAAGCATCTTGCTTCCAGCTCTTTGGGAGGCTAAGAAACAACTCGCTCTGCACAGTGCTCTTACAGCCTACCGGGAACATCTCTTACAAAGGCCTGTGAAATGCAGTTTCTTTGCATACCTGATCTGGCTGAAGTAAAACTTCTGCTCTTTGTGTGCTACATTGCCCTAGAGCTGGAAGGCACAACGTGCAGGCTTCTTTCCAAAGGGCGAGTTGGGCCCCACAGATTCTTGCTTCCAGCTCTTTGGGAAGCTAAGAAACAACTCGCTCTGCACAGTGCTCTTACAGCCTACTGGGAACATCTCTTCCAAAGGCCTGTGAAACGCAGTTTCTTTGCAGGCCTGATCTGGCTGAAGTAGAACTTCTGCTCTGAGGGTGCTACATTGCCTTAGAGCTGAAAGGCACAACGCGCTGTCTCCTTTCAAAAGGGCGAGTTGGGCCCCAAAGCATCTTGCTTCCAGCTCTTTGGGAAGCTAAGAAACAACTCGCTCTGCACAGTGCTCTTACAGCCTACCGGGAGCATCTCTTCCAATGGCCTGTGAAACGCAGTTTCTTTGCAGGCCTGAAATGGCTGAAGTACAACTTCTGCTCTGGGTGTGCTACATTGCCCTAGAGCTGAAAGGCACAACGTGCAGGCTTCTTTCCAAAGGGCGAGTTGGGCCCCACAGCATCTTGCTTCCAGCTCTTTGGGAAGCTAAGAAACAACTCGCTCTGCACGGTGCTCTTACAGCCTACTGGGAACATCTCTTACAAAGGCCTGTGAAAAGCAGTTTCTTTGCAGGCCTGATCTGGCTGAAGTAGAACTTCTGCTCTCGGTGTGCTACATTGCCCTAGAGGTGAAAGGCACAACGTGCAGTCTTCTTAACAAAGGGCGAGTTGGGCACCACAGCATCTTGCTTCCAGCTCTTTGGCAAGCTAGGAAACAGCACGCTCTGGAAAGTGCTCTTACAGCCTACCGGGAACATCTCTTCCAAAGGCCTGTGAAATGCAGTTTCTTTGCAGGCCTGATCTGGCTGCAGTAGAACTTCTGCTCTGGGTGTGCTACATTGCCCAGTGCTGAAAGGCACAACGTGCAGGCTTCTTTCCAAAGGGCGCGTTGGGCCTCACATCATCTTGCTTCCAGCACTTTGGGAAGCTAAGAAACAACTCGCTCTGCACAGTGCTCTTACAGCCTACTGGGAACAACACTTCGAGAGGCCTGTGAAACGCAGTTTCTTTGCAGGCCTGATATGGCTGAAGTACAACTTCTGCTCTAGGTGTGCTACAGTGCCCTAGAGCTGAAAGGCACAATGTGCAGGCCTTTTAAAAAATGGCAAGTTGGGCCCCACAGCATCTTGCTTCCAGCTCTTTGGGAACCTAAGAAACAACTCGCTCTGCACAGTGCTCTTACAGCCTACCGGGAACATCTCTTACAAAGGCCTGTGAAATGCAGTTACTTTGCAGGCCTGATCTGGCAGAAGTAGAATTTCTGCTCTGCGTGTGCTACAGTGCCCTAGAGCTGAAAGGCACAACGTGCAGGCTTCTTTCCAAAGGGCGAGTTGGGCCCCACAGCATCTTGCTTCCAGCTGTTTGGGAAGCTAAGGAACAACTCGCTCTGCACAGTGCTCTTACAGCCTACCGGGAGCATCTCTTCCAATGGCCTGTGAAACGCAGTTTCTTTGCAGGCCTGATCTGGCTGAAGTACAACTTCTGCTCTGGGTGTGCTACATTGCCCTAGAGCTGAAAGACACAACGTGCAGGCTTCTTTCCAAAGGACGAGTTGGGCCCCACAGCATCTTGCTTCCAGCTCTTTGGGAAGCTAAGAAACAACTCGCTCTGCACAGTGCTCTTACAGCCTACCGGGAACATCTCTTCCAAAGGCCTGTGAAACGCAGTTTCTTTGCAGGCCTGATCTGGCTGAAGTAGAACTTCTGCTCTGAGGGTGCTACATTGCCTTAGAGCTGAAAGGCACAACGCGCTGTCTCCTTTCAAAAGGGCGAGTTGGGCCCCAAAGCATCTTGCTTCCAGCTCTTTGGGAAGCTAAGAAACAAGTCGCTCTGCACAGTGCACTTACAGCCTACCGGGAGCATCTCTTCCAATGGCCTGTGAAACGCAGTTTCTTTGCAGGCCTGAAATGGCTGAAGTACAACTTCTGCTCTGGGTGTGCTACATTGCCCTAGAGCTGAAAGGCACAACGTGCAGGCTACTTTCCAAAGGTCGAGTTGGGCCCCACAGCATCTTGCTTCCAGCTCTTTGGGAAGCTAAGAAACAACTCGCTCTGCACGGTGCTCTTACAGCCTACTGGGAACATCTCTTACAAAGGCCTGTGAAAAGCAGTTTCTTTGCAGGCCTGATCTGGCTGAAGTAGAACTTCTGCTCTCGGTGTGCTACATTGCCCTAGAGGTGAAAGGCACAACGTGCAGTCTTCTTAACAAAGGGCGAGTTGGGCACCACAGCATCTTGCTTCCAGCTCTTTGGCAAGCTAGGAAACAGCGCGCTCTGCAAAGTGCTCTTACAGCCTACCGGGAACATCTCTTCCAAAGGCCTGTGAAATGCAGTTTCTTTGCAGGCCTGATCTGGCTGCAGTAGAACTTCTGCTCTGGGTGTGCTACATTGCCCAGTGCTGAAAGGCACAACATGCAGGCTTCTTTCCACAGGGCGCGTTGGGCCTCACAGCATCTTGCTTCCAGCACTTTGGGAAGCTAAGAAACAACTCGCTCTGCACAGTGCTCTTACAGCCTACCGGGAACAACACTTCGAGAGGCCTGTGAAACGCAGTTTCTTTGCAGGCCTGATATGGCTGAAGTACAACTTCTGCTCTAGGTGTGCTACAGTGCCCTAGAGCTGAAAGGCACAACGTGCAGGCCTTTTAAAAAATGGCAAGTTGGGCCCCACATCATCTTGCTTCCAGCTCTTTGGGAACCTAAGAAACAACTCGCTCTGCACAGTGCTCTTACAGCCTACCGGGAACATCTCTTACAAAGGCCTGTGAAATGCAGTTACTTTGCAGGCCTGATCTGGCAGAAGTAGAATTTCTGCTCTGCGTGTGCTACAGTGCCCTAGAGCTGAAAGGCACAACGTGCAGGCTTCTTTCCAAAGGGCGAGTTGGGCCCCACAGCATCTTGCTTCCAGCTGTTTGGGAAGCTAAGAAACAACTCGCTCTGCACAGTGCTCTTACAGCCTACCGGGAGCATCTCTTCCAATGGCCTGTGAAACGCAGTTTCTTTGCAGGCCTGATCTGGCTGAAGTAGAACTTCTGCTCTGGGTGTGCTACTTTGACCTAGAGCTGAAAGGCAGAACGTGCAGGCTTCTTTCCAAAGGGCGAGATGGCCCCCACAGCATCTTGCTTCCACCTATTTGGAAAGCTCAGAAACAGCTCGCTCTGCACAGTGCTCTTACAGCCTACCGGGAATATCTCTTACAAAGGCCTGTGAAACGCAGTTTCTTTGCAGGCCTGATCTGGCTGAAGTACAACTTCTGCTCTGGGTGTGCTACATTGCCCTAGAGCTGAAAGACACAACGTGCAGGCTTCTTTCCAAAGGACGAGTTGGGCCCCACAGCATCTTGCTTCCAGCTCTTTGGGAAGCTAAGAAACAACTCGCTCTGCACAGTGCTCTTACAGCCTACCGGGAACATCTCTTCCAAAGGCCTGTGAAACGCAGTTTCTTTGCAGGCCTCATCTGGCTGAAGTACAACTTCTGCACTGGGTGTGCTACATTGCCCTAGAGCTGAAAGGCGCAATGTGCAGGCTTCCTTCCAAAGTGAGAGTTGCGCCCCACAGCATCTTCTTCCAGCTCTTTGGGAAGCTAAGAAACAACTCGCTCTGCACAGTGCTCTTACAGCCTACCGGGAACATCTCTTCCAAAGAGCTGTGAAACGCAGTTTCTTTGCAGGCCTGATGTGGCTGAAGTACAACTTCTGCTCTGGGTGTGCTACATTGCCCTAGAGCTAAAAGGCACAACGTGCAGGCTTCTTTCCAAAGGGTGATTTGGGTCCCACAGCATCTTGCTTCCAGCTCTTTGGGAAGCTAAGAAACAACTCGCTCTGCACAGTGCTCTCACGGCCTACAGGGAACATCTCTTCCCTAGGCCTGTTAAACGCAGTTTCTTTGCAGGCCTGATCTGTCTGAAATGGAACTTCTGCTCTGGGTGTGCTACATTGCCCTAGAGCTGAAAGGTACAACGTGCAGGCTTCTTTCCAAAGGGCGAGTTGGGCCCCACAGCATCTTGCTTCCAGCTCTTTGGGAAGCTAAGAAACAACTCGCTCTGCACAGTGCTCTTACAGCCTACCGGGAACATCTCTTCCAAAGGCCTGTGAAACGCAGTTTCTTTGCAGGCCTCATCTGGCTGAAGTACAACTTCTGCACTGGGTGTGCTACATTGCCCTAGAGCTGAAAGGCGCAATGTGCAGGCTTCCTTCCAAAGTGAGAGTTGGGCCCCACAGCATCTTCTTCCAGCTCTTTGGGAAGCTAAGAAACAACTCGCTCTGCACAGTGCTCTTACAGCCTACCGGGAACATCTCTTCCAAAGAGCTGTGAAACGCAGTTTCTTTGCAGGCCTGATGTGGCTGAAGTACAACTTCTGCTCTGGGTGTGCTACATTGCCCTAGAGCTGAAAGGCACAACGTGCAGGCTTCTTTCCAAAGGGCGAGTTGGGCCCCACAGCATCTTGCTTCCAGCTGTTTGGGAAGCTAAGGAACAACTCGCTCTGCACAGTGCTCTTACAGCCTACCGGGAGCATCTCTTCCAATGGCCTGTGAAACGCAGTTTCTTTGCAGGCCTGATCTGGCTGAAGTACAACTTCTGCTCTGGGTGTGCTACATTGCCCTAGAGCTGAAAGACACAACGTGCAGGCTTCTTTCCAAAGGACGAGTTGGGCCCCACAGCATCTTGCTTCCAGCTCTTTGGGAAGCTAAGAAACAACTCGCTCTGCACAGTGCTCTTACAGCCTACCGGGAACATCTCTTCCAAAGGCCTGTGAAACGCAGTTTCTTTGCAGGCCTGATCTGGCTGAAGTAGAACTTCTGCTCTGAGGGTGCTACATTGCCTTAGAGCTGAAAGGCACAAGGCGCTGTCTCCTTTCAAAAGGGCGAGTTGGGACCCAAAGCATCTTGCTTCCAGCTCTTTGGGAAGCTAAGAAACAAGTCGCTCTGCACAGTGCACTTACAGCCTACCGGGAGCATCTCTTCCAATGGCCTGTGAAACGCAGTTTCTTTGCAGGCCTGAAATGGCTGAAGTACAACTTCTGCTCTGGGTGTGCTACATTGCCCTAGAGCTGAAAGGCACAACGTGCAGGCTACTTTCCAAAGGTCGAGTTGGGCCCCACAGCATCTTGCTTCCAGCTCTTTGGGAAGCTAAGAAACAACTCGCTCTGCACGGTGCTCTTACAGCCTACTGGGAACATCTCTTACAAAGGCCTGTGAAAAGCAGTTTCTTTGCAGGCCTGATCTGGCTGAAGTAGAACTTCTGCTCTCGGTGTGCTACATTGCCCTAGAGGTGAAAGGCACAACGTGCAGTCTTCTTAACAAAGGGCGAGTTGGGCACCACAGCATCTTGCTTCCAGCTCTTTGGCAAGCTAGGAAACAGCGCGCTCTGCAAAGTGCTCTTACAGCCTACCGGGAACATCTCTTCCAAAGGCCTGTGAAATGCAGTTTCTTTGCAGGCCTGATCTGGCTGCAGTAGAACTTCTGCTCTGGGTGTGCTACATTGCCCAGTGCTGAAAGGCACAACGTGCAGGCTTCTTTCCAAAGGGCGCGTTGGGCCTCACAGCATCTTGCTTCCAGCACTTTGGGAAGCTAAGAAACAACTCGCTCTGCACAGTGCTCTTACAGCCTACCGGGAACAACACTTCGAGAGGCCTGTGAAACGCAGTTTCTTTGCAGGCCTGATATGGCTGAAGTACAACTTCTGCTCTAGGTGTGCTACAGTGCCCTAGAGCTGAAAGGCACAACGTGCAGGCCTTTTAAAAAATGGCAAGTTGGGCCCCACATCATCTTGCTTCCAGCTCTTTGGGAACCTAAGAAACAACTCGCTCTGCACAGTGCTCTTACAGCCTACCGGGAACATCTCTTACAAAGGCCTGTGAAATGCAGTTACTTTGCAGGCCTGATCTGGCAGAAGTAGAATTTCTGCTCTGCGTGTGCTACAGTGCCCTAGAGCTGAAAGGCACAACGTGCAGGCTTCTTTCCAAAGGGCGAGTTGGGCCCCACAGCATCTTGCTTCCAGCTGTTTGGGAAGCTAAGAAACAACTCGCTCTGCACAGTGCTCTTACAGCCTACCGGGAGCATCTCTTCCAATGGCCTGTGAAACGCAGTTTCTTTGCAGGCCTGATCTGGCTGAAGTAGAACTTCTGCTCTGGGTGTGCTACTTTGACCTAGAGCTGAAAGGCAGAACGTGCAGGCTTCTTTCCAAAGGGCGAGATGGCCCCCACAGCATCTTGCTTCCACCTATTTGGAAAGCTCAGAAACAGCTCGCTCTGCACAGTGCTCTTACAGCCTACCGGGAATATCTCTTACAAAGGCCTGTGAAACGCAGTTTCTTTGCAGGCCTGATCTGGCTGAAGTACAACTTCTGCTCTGGGTGTGCTACATTGCCCTAGAGCTGAAAGACACAACGTGCAGGCTTCTTTCCAAAGGACGAGTTGGGCCCCACAGCATCTTGCTTCCAGCTCTTTGGGAAGCTAAGAAACAACTCGCTCTGCACAGTGCTCTTACAGCCTACCGGGAACATCTCTTCCAAAGGCCTGTGAAACGCAGTTTCTTTGCAGGCCTCATCTGGCTGAAGTACAACTTCTGCACTGGGTGTGCTACATTGCCCTAGAGCTGAAAGGCGCAATGTGCAGGCTTCCTTCCAAAGTGAGAGTTGGGCCCCACAGCATCTTCTTCCAGCTCTTTGGGAAGCTAAGAAACAACTCGCTCTGCACAGTGCTCTTACAGCCTACCGGGAACATCTCTTCCAAAGAGCTGTGAAACGCAGTTTCTTTGCAGGCCTGATGTGGCTGAAGTACAACTTCTGCTCTGGGTGTGCTACATTGCCCTAGAGCTAAAAGGCACAACGTGCAGGCTTCTTTCCAAAGGGTGATTTGGGTCCCACAGCATCTTGCTTCCAGCTCTTTGGGAAGCTAAGAAACAACTCGCTCTGCACAGTGCTCTCACGGCCTACAGGGAACATCTCTTCCCTAGGCCTGTTAAACGCAGTTTCTTTGCAGGCCTGATCTGTCTGAAATGGAACTTCTGCTCTGGGTGTGCTACATTGCCCTAGAGCTGAAAGGTACAACGTGCAGGCTTCTTTCCAAAGGGCGAGTTGGGCCCCACAGCATCTTGCTTCCAGCTCTTTGGGAGGCTAAGAAACCACTCCCTCTGCACAGTGCTCTTACAGCCTACCGGGAACATATCTTACAAAGGCCTGTGAAATGCAGTTTCTTTGCAGGCCTGATCTGGCTGAAGTAGGACTTCTGCTCTGGGTGTGCTACATTGCCCTAGAGCTGAAAGGCACAACGTGCAGGCTTCTTTCCAAAGGGTGCGTTGGGCCTCACAGCATCTTGCTTCCAGCACTTTGGGAAGCTAAGAAACAACTCGCTCTGCACAGTGCTCTTACAGCCTACCGGGAACATCTCTTACAAAGGCCTGTGAAACGCAGTTTCTTTGCAGGCCTGATCTTGCTGAAGTTGAACTTTTGCTCTGGGTGTGCTACATTGCACTAGACCTGAAAGGCACAATGTGCAGGCTTCTTTCCAAAGGCCGAGTTGGGCCCCACAGCATCTTGCCTCCAGCTCTTTGGGAAGCTAAGAAACAACTCGCTCTGCACACTGCTATTACAGCCTACCGGGAACATCTCTTCCAAAGACCTGTGAAACGCAGTTTCTCCGCAGGCCTGAACTGGCTGAAGTAGAACTTCTGCTCTGGGTGTGCTACATTGCCCCAGAGCTGAAAGGCACAACGTGCAGGCTTCTGTCCAAAGGGAGAGTTGGGCAGCACAGCATCTTGCTTCCAGCTCTTTGGGAAGCTAAGAAACAAGTCGCTCTGCACAGTGCTCTTAAAGCCTACCGGGAACATCTCTTCCAGAGGAATGTGAAACGCAGATTCTTTCCAGGCCTGATCTGGCTGAAGTAGAACTTCTGCTCTGGGTGTGCTACATTGCCCCAGAGCTGAAAGGCACAACATGCAGGCTTCTGTCCAAAGGGAGAGTTGGGCAGCACAGCATCTTTCTTCCAGCTCTTTGGGAAGCTAAGAAACAAGTCGCTCTGCACAGTGCTCTTACAGCCTACCGGGAACATCTCTTCCAAAGGAATGTGAAACGCAGTTCCTTTGCAGGCCTGATCTGGCTGAAGTAGGACTTCTGCTCTGGGTGTGCTACTTTGCCCTAGAGCTGAAAGGCACAACGTGCAGGCTTCTTTCCAAAGGGCGAGTGTTGCCCCACAGCATCTTGCTTCCAGCTCTTTGGGAAGCAAAGAAACAATTCGCTCTGCACAGTGCTCTTACAGCCTACTGGGAACATCTCGTCCAAAGGCCTGTGAAATGCAGTTTCTTTGCTGGCCTGATATGGCTGAAGTACAACTTCTGCTCTAGGTGTGCTACAGTGCCCTAGAGGTGAAAGGCACAACGTGCAGGCCTCTTGAAAAATGGCGAGTTGTGCCCCACAGCATCTTGCTTCCAGCTCTTTGGGAAGCTAAGAAACAACTCGCTCTGCACAGTGCTCTTACAGCCTATCGTAAACATCTCTTCCAAAGGCCTGTGAAACGCAGTTTCTTTGCAGGCCTGATCTGGCTGAAGTACAACTTCTGCTCTGTTTGTGCTACATTGCCCTAGAGCTGAAAGGTACAACGTGCAGGCTTCTTTCCAAAGGGCGAGTTGGGCCCCACAGCATCTTTCTTCCAGCTCTTTGGGAGGCTAAGAAACAACTCCCTCTGCACAGTGCTCTTACAGCCTACCGGGATCATATCTTACAAAGGCCTGTGAAATGCAGTTTCTTTGCAGGCCTGATCTGGCTGAAGTAGAACTTCTGCTCTCGGTGTGCTACATTGCCCTAGAGCTGAAAGGCACAACGTGCAGTCTTCTTAACAAAGGGCGAGTTGGGCCCCACAGCATCTTGCTTCCAGCTCTTTGGCAAGCTAGGAAACAACTCGCTCTGCAAAGTGCTCTTACAGCCTACCGGGAACATCTCTTCCAAAGGCCTGTGAAACGCACTTTCTTTGCAGGCCTGATCTGGCTGAAGTACAACTTCTGCTCTGGGTGTGCTACATTGCCCTAGAGCTGAAAGGCACTACGTGCAGGCTTCTTTCCAAAGAGTGCGTTGGGCCTCACAGCATCTTGCTTCCAGCACTTTGGGAAGCTAAGAAACAACTCGCTCTGCACAGTGCTCTTACAGCCTACCGGGAACATCTCTTCCAGAGGAATGTGAAACGCAGATTCTTTCCAGGCCTGATCTGGCTGAAGTAGAACTTCTGCTCTGGGTGTGCTACATTGCCCCAGAGCTGAAAGGCACAACGTGCAGGCCTCTTAAAAAATGGCGAGTTGTGCCCCACAGCATCTTGCTTCCAGCTCTTTGGGAAGCTAAGAAACAACTCGCTCTGCACAGTGCTCTTACAGCCTACCGGGAACATCTCTTACAAAGGCCTGTGAAACGCAGTTTCTTTGCAGGCCTGATCTTGCTGAAGTAGAACTTTTGCTCTGGGTGTGCTACATTGCACTAGACCTGAAAGGCACAATGTGCAGGCTTCTTTCCAAAGGCCGAGTTGGGCCCCACAGCATCTTGCTTCCAGCTCTTTGGGAAGCTAAGAAACAACTCGCTCTGCACAGTGCTATTACAGCCTACCGGGAACATCTCTTCCAAAGACCTGTGAAACGCAGTTTCTCCGCAGGCCTGAACTGGCTGAAGTAGAACTTCTGCTCTGGGTGTGCTACATTGCCCCAGAGCTGAAAGGCACAACGTGCAGGCTTCTGTCCAAAGGGAGAGTTGGGCAGCACAGCATCTTGCTTCCAGCTCTTTGGGAAGCTAAGAAACAAGTCGCTCTGCACAGTGCTCTTACAGCCTACCGGGAACATCTCTTCCAGAGGAATGTGAAACGCAGATTCTTTCCAGGCCTGATCTGGCTGAAGTAGAACTTCTGCTCTGGGTGTGCTACATTGCCCCAGAGCTGAAAGGCACAACATGCAGGCTTCTGTCCAAAGGGAGAGTTGGGCAGCACAGCATCTTTCTTCCAGCTCTTTGGGAAGCTAAGAAACAAGTCGCTCTGCACAGTGCTCTTACAGCCTACCGGGAACATCTCTTCCAAAGGAATGTGAAACGCAGTTCCTTTGCAGGCCTGATATGGCTGAAGTACAACTTCTGCTCTGGGTGTGCTACATTGCCCTAGAGCTGAAAGGCACAACGTGCAGGCTTCTTTCCAAAGGGCGAGTTTTGCCCCACAGCATCTTGCTTCCAGCTCTTTGGGAAACAAAGAAACAATTCGCTCTGCACAGTGCTCTTACAGCCTACCGGGAACATCTCTTCCAAAGGCCTGTGTAATGAAGTTTCTTTGCAGGCCTGATATGGCTGAAGTACAACTTCTGCTCTAGGTATGCTACAGTGCCCTAGAGCTGAAAGCCACAACGTGCAGGCCTCTTAAAAAATGGCGAGTTGTGCCCCACAGCATCTTGCTTCCAGCTCTTTGGGAAGCTAAGAAACAACACGCTCTGCACAGTGCTCTTACAGCCTACCGGGAGCATCTCTTCCAAAGGCCTGTGAAACGCAGCTTCTTTGCAGGCCTGAAATGGCTGAAGTACAACTTCTGCTCTGGGTGTGCTACATTGCCCTAGAACTGAAAGGCACAACGTGCAGGCTTCTTTCCAAAGGGCGAGTTGGGCCCCACAGCATCTTGCTTCCAGCTCTTTGGGAAGCTAAGAAACAACTCGCTGTGCACGGTGCTCTTACAGCCTACTGGGAACATCTCTTACAAAGGCCTGTGAAAAGCAGTTTCTTTGCAGGCCTGATCTGGCTGAAGTAGAACTTCTGCTCTCGGTGTGCTACATTGCCCTAGAGCTGAAAGGCACAACGTGCAGTCTTCTTAACAAAGGGCGAGTTGGGCCCCACAGCATCTTGCTTCCAGCTCTTTGGCAAGCTAGGAAACAGCTCGCTCTGCAAAGTGCTCTTACAGCCTACCGGGAACATCTCTTCCAAAGGCCTGTGAAACGCAGTTTCTTTGCAGGCCTGATCTGGCTGAAGTAGAACTTCTGCTCTGGGTGTGCTACATTGCCCAGAGCTGAAAGGCACAATGTGCAGGCTTCTTTCCAAAGGCCGAGTTGGGCCCCACAGCATCTTGCTTCCAGCTCTTTGGGAAGCTAAGAAACAACTCGCTCTGCACAGTGCTCTTACAGCCTACTGGGAACATCTGTTCCAAAGGCCTGTGAAATGCAGTTTCTTTGCAGACCTGATCTGGCTGAAGTACAACTTCTGCTCTTTGTGTGCTACATTGCCCTAGAGCTGGAAGGCACAACGGCAGGCTTCTTTCCAAAGGGCGAGTTGGGCCCCACAGCTTCTCGCTTCCAGCTCTTTGGGAAGCTAAGAAATAACTCGCTCTGCACAGTGCTCTTACAGCCTACCGGGAACATCTCTTCCAAAGGCCTGTGAAACGCAGTTTCTTTGCAGGCCTGATGTGGCTGAAGTACAACTTCTGCTCTGGGTGTGCTACATTGCCCTAGAGCTGAAAGCCACAACGTGCAGGCTTCTTTCCAAAGGGTGATTTGGGTCCCACAGCATCTTGCTTCCAGCTCTTTGGGAAGCTAAGAAACAACTCGCTCTGCACAGTGCTCTCACGGCCTAAAGGGAACATCTCTTCCAAAGGCCTGTGAAACGCAGTTTCTTTGCAGGGCGGATCTGGCTGAAGTACAACTTCTGCTCTGGGTGTGCTACATTGCCCTAGAGCTGAAAGGCACAACGTGCAGGCTTCTTTCCAAAGGGCGAGTTTTGCCCCACGGCATCTTGCTTCCAGCTCTTTGGGAAGCTAAGAAACAACTCGCTCTGCACAGTGCTCTTACAGCCTACCGGGAACATCTCTTCCAAAGGCCTGTGAAACGCAGTTTCTTTGCAGGCCTGATCTTGCTGAAGTAGAACTTCTGCTCTGGGTGTGCTACATTGCCCTAAAGCTGAAAGGCACAACGTGCAGGCTTCTGTCCAAAGGGCGAGTTGGGCTCAAAGCATCTTGCTTCCAGCTCTTTGGGAAGCTAAGAAACAACTCGCTCTGCACAGTGCTCTTACAGCCTACCGGGAGCATCTCCTCCAAAGGCCTGTGAAACGCAGTTTCTTTGCAGGCCTGATCTGGCTGAAGTACAGCTTCTGCTCTGGGTGTGCTACATTGCCCTAGAGCTGAAAGCCACAACGTGCAGGCTTCTTTCCAAAGGGCGAGTTGGGCGCAAAGCATCTTGCTTCCAGCTCTTTGAGAAGCTAAGAAACAACTCGCTCTGCACAGTGCTCTTACAGCCTACCGGGAGCATCTCTTCCAAAGGCCTGTGAGACGCAGTTTCTTCGCAGGCCTGATCTGGCTGAAGTAGAACTTCTGCTCTGGGTGTGCTACATTGCCCTAGAGCTGAAAGGGACAACGTGCAGGCTTCTTTCCAAAGGGCGAGTTGGGCACCACAGCATCTTGCTTCCAGCTCTTTGGGAAGCTAAGAAACAACTCGCTCTGCACAGTGCTCTTACAGCCTACCGGGAGCATCTCTTCCAAAGGCCTGTGAAACGCAGTTTCTTTGCAGGCCTGATCTGGCTGAAGTACAACTTCCGCTCTGGGTGTGCTACAGTGCCCTAGAGCTGAAAGCCACAACGTGGAGGCTTCTTTCCAAAGGGCGAGTTGGGCCTCACAGAATCTTGCTTCCAGCTCTTTGGGAAGCTAAGAAACAACTCGCTCTGCACAGTGCTCTTACAGCCTACCGGGAGCATCTCTTCCAAAGGCATGTGAAACGCAGTTTCTTTGCAGGCCTGATCTGGCTGAAATAGAACTTTTGCTCTGGGTGTGCTACTTTTCCCTAGTGCTGAAAGGCACAACGTGCAGGCTTCTGTCCAAAGGGCGAGTTGGGCGCAAAGCATCTTGCTTCCAGCTCTTTGGGAAGCTAAGAAACAACTCGCTCTGCACAGTGCTCTTACAGCCTACCGGGAACATCTCTTCCAAAGGGCTGTGAAACGCAGTTTCTTTGCAGGCTTGATCTGGCTGAAGTAGAATTTCTGCTATGGGTGTGCTACATTGCCCTAGAGCTGAAAGGCACAACGTGCAGGCTTCTGTCCAAAGGGCGAGTTGGGCCCAAAGCATCTTGCTTCCAGCTCTTTGGGAAGCTAAGAAACAACTAGCTCTGCACAGTGCTCTTACAGCCTACCGGGAGCATCTCGTCCAAAGGCCTGTGAAACGCAGTTTCTTTGCAGGCCTGATCTGGCTGAAATAAAACTTTTGCTCTGGGTGTGCTACTTTTCCCTAGAGCTGAAAGGCACAACGTGCAGGCTTCTGTCCAAAGGGCGAGTTGGGCGCAAAGCATCTTGCTTCCAGCTCTTTGAGAAGCTAAGAAACAACTCGCTCTGCACAGTGGTCTTACAGCCCACCGGGAGCATCTCTTCCAAAGGCCTGTGAAACGCAGTTTCTTCGCAGGCCTGATCTGGCTGAAGTACAACTTCTGCTCTGGGTGTGCTACATTGGCCTAGAGCTGAAAGGCACAATGTGCAGGCTTCTTCACAAAGGGCGAGTTGGGCCCCACAGCATCTTGCTTCCAGCTCTTTGGGAAGCTAAGAAACAACTCGCTCTGCACAGTGCTCTTACAGCCTACCGGGAACATCTCTTCCAAAGGCCTGTGAAACGCAGTTTCTTTGCAGGCCTGATCTGGCTGAAGTAGGACTTCTGCTCTGGGTGTGCTACTTTGCCCTAGAGCTGAAAGGCACAACGTGCAGGCTTCTTTCCCAAGGGCGAGTTGGGCCCCACAGCATCTTGCTTCCAGCTCTTTGGGAAGCTAAGAAACAACACGCTCTGCACAGTGCTCTTACAGCCTACCGGGAACATCTCTTCCAAAGGCCTGTGAAACGCAGTTTCTTTGCTGGCCTGATCTGGCTGAATTAGAACTTCTGCTCTGGGTGTGCTACATTGCCCTAGAGCTGAAAGGCACAACGTGCAGGCTTCTGTCCAAAGGGCGAGTTGGGCTCAAAGCATCTTGCTTCCAGCTCTTTGGGAAGCTAAGAAACAACTCGCTCTGCACAGTGCTCTTACAGCCTACCGGGAGCATCTCCTCCAAAGGCCTGTGAAACGCAGTTTCTTTGCAGGCCTGATCTGGCTGAAGTACAGCTTCTGCTCTGGGTGTGCTACATTGCTCTAGAGCTGAAAGCCACAACGTGCAGGCTTCTTTCCAAAGGGCGAGTTGGGCGCAAAGCATCTTGCTTCCAGCTCTTTGAGAAGCTAAGAAACAACTCGCTCTGCACAGTGCTCTTACAGCCTACCGGGAGCATCTCTTCCAAAGGCCTGTGAGACGCAGTTTCTTCGCAGGCCTGATCTGGCTGAAGTAGAACTTCTGCTCTGGGTGTGCTACATTGCCCTAGAGCTGAAAGGGACAACGTGCAGGCTTCTTTCCAAAGGGCGAGTTGGGCACCACAGCATCTTGCTTCCAGCTCTTTGGGAAGCTAAGAAACAACTCGCTCTGCACAGTGCTCTTACAGCCTACCGGGAGCATCTCTTCCAGAGGAATGTGAAACGCAGATTCTTTGCAGGCCTGATCTGGCTGAAGTACAACTTCCGCTCTGGGTGTGCTACAGTGCCCTAGAGCTGAAAGCCACAACGTGGAGGCTTCTTACCAAAGGGCGAGTTGGGCCTCACAGAATCTTGCTTCCAGCTCTTTGGGAAGCTAAGAAACAACTCGCTCTGCACAGTGCTCTTACAGCCTACCGGGAGCATCTCTTCCAAAGTCATGTGAAACGCAGTTTCTTTGCAGGCCTGATCTGGCTGAAATAGAACTTTTGCTCTGGGTGTGCTACTTTTCCCTAGTGCTGAAAGGCACAACGTGCAGGCTTCTGTCCAAAGGGCGAGTTGGGCGCAAAGCATCTTGCTTCCAGCTCTTTGGGAAGCTAAGAAACAACTCGCTCTGCACAGTGCTCTTACAGCCTACCGGGAACATCTCTTCCAAAGGGCTGTGAAACGCAGTTTCTTTGCAGGCTTGATCTGGCTGAAGTAGAATTTCTGCTATGGGTGTGCTACATTGCCCTAGAGCTGAAAGGCACAACGTGCAGGCTTCTGTCCAAAGGGCGAGTTGGGCCCAAAGCATCTTGCTTCCAGCTCTTTGGGAAGCTAAGAAACAACTAGCTCTGCACAGTGCTCTTACAGCCTACCGGGAGCATCTCGTCCAAAGGCCTGTGAAACGCAGTTTCTTTGCAGGCCTGATCTGGCTGAAATAAAACTTTTGCTCTGGGTGTGCTACTTTTCCCTAGAGCTGAAAGGCACAACGTGCAGGCTTCTGTCCAAAGGGCGAGTTGGGCGCAAAGCATCTTGCTTCCAGCTCTTTGAGAAGCTAAGAAACAACTCGCTCTGCACAGTGGTCTTACAGCCCACCGGGAGCATCTCTTCCAAAGGCCTGTGAAACGCAGTTTCTTCGCAGGCCTGATCTGGCTGAAGTACAACTTCTGCTCTGGGTGTGCTACATTGGCCTAGAGCTGAAAGGCACAATGTGCAGGCTTCTTCACAAAGGGCGAGTTGGGCCCCACAGCATCTTGCTTCCAGCTCTTTGGGAAGCTAAGAAACAACTCGCTCTGCACAGTGCTCTTACAGCCTACCGGGAACATCTCTTCCAAAGGCCTGTGAAACGCAGTTTCTCTGCAGGCCTGATCTGGCTGAAGTAGTACTTCTGCTCTGGGTGAGCTACATTGCCCTAGAGCTGAAAGGCACAATGTGCAGGCTTCTTTCCAAAGGGCGATTTGGGCCCCACAGCATCTTGCTTCCAGCTCTTTGGGAAGCTAAGAAACAACTCGCTCTGCACAGTGCTCTTACAGCCTACCGGGAACATCTCTTCCAAAGGCCTGTGAAACGCAGTTTCTTTGCAGGCCTGATCTGGCTGAAGTAGAATTTCTGCTCTGGGTGTGCTACATTGCCCTAGAGCTGAAAGGCACAACGTGCCGGCTTCTGTCCAAAGGGCGAGTTGGGCCCCACAGCATCTTGCTTCCAGCTCTTTGGGAAGCTAAGAAACAACTCGCTCTGCACAGTGCTCTTACAGCCTACCGGGAACATCTCTTCCAAAGGCCTGTGAAACGCAGTTTCTTTGCAGGCCTGATCTGGCTGAAGTAGAACTTCTGCTCTGGGTGTGCTACATTGCTCTAGAGCTGAAAGGCACATGGTGCAGGCTTCTTTCCAAAGGGCGAGTTGGGCCCCACAGCATCTTGCTTCCATCTCTTTGGGAAGCTAAGAAACAACTCGCTCTGCACAGTGCTCTTACAGCCTACCGGGAACATCACTTCCAAAGGCCTGTGAAACGCAGTTTCTTTGCAGGCCTGATCTTGCTGAAGTAGAACTTCTGCTCTGGGTGTGCTACATTGCCCTAAAGCTGAAAGGCACAACGTGCAGGCTTCTGTCCAAAGGGCGAGTTGGGCTCAAAGCATCTTGCTTCCAGCTCTTTGGGAAGCTAAGAAACAACTCGCTCTGCACAGTGCTCTTACAGCCTACCGGGAGCATCTCCTCCAAAGGCCTGTGAAACGCAGTTTCTTTGCAGGCCTGATCTGGCTGAAGTACAGCTTCTGCTCTGGGTGTGCTACATTGCCCTAGAGCTGAAAGCCACAACGTGCAGGCTTCTTTCCAAAGGGCGAGTTGGGCGCAAAGCATCTTGCTTCCAGCTCTTTGAGAAGCTAAGAAACAACTCGCTCTGCACAGTGCTCTTACAGCCTACCGGGAACATCTCTTCCAAAGGCCTGTGAGACGCAGTTTCTTCGCAGGCCTGATCTGGCTGAATACAACTTCTGCTGTGGGTGTGCTACATTGCCCTAGAGCTGAAAGGCACAATGTGCAGGCTTCTTTCCCAAGGGCGAGTTGGGCCCCACAGCATCTTGCTTCCAGCTCTTTGGGAAGCTAAGAAACAACTTGCTCAGCACAGTGCTCTTACAGCCTTCCGGGAACATCTCTTACAAAGGCCTGTGAAACGCAGTTTCTTTGAAGGCCTGATCTGGCTGAAGTACAACTTCTGCTCTGGGTGTGCTACATTGCCCTAGAGCTGAAAGGCACAACGTGCAGGCCTCTTTCCAAAGGGCGAGTTGGGTCCCACAGCATCTTGCTTCCAGCTCTTTGGGAAGCTAAGAACCAACTCGCTCTGCACAGTGCTCTTACAGCCTACCGGGAACATCCATTCCAAAGGCCTGTGAAACGCAGTTACTTTGCAGCCTTGATCTGGCTGAAGTAGAACTTCTGCTCTGGGTGTGCTACTGCCCTAGAGCTGAAAGGCACAACGTGCAGGCTTCTGTCCAAAGGGCGAGTTGGGCGCAAAGCATCTTGCTTCCAGCTCTTTGAGAAGCTAAGAAACAACTCGCTCTGCACAGTGGTCTTACAGCCCACCGGGAGCATCTCTTCCAAAGGCCTGTGAAACGCAGTTTCTTCGCAGGCCTGATCTGGCTGAAGTACAACTTCTGCTCTGGGTGTGCTACATTGGCCTAGAGCTGAAAGGCACAATGTGCAGGCTTCTTCACAAAGGGCGAGTTTCGCCCCACAGCATCTTGCTTCCAGCTCTTTGGGAAGCTAAGAAACAACTCGCTCTGCACAGTGCTCTTACAGCCTACCGGGAACATCTCTTCCAAAGGCCTGTGAAACGCAGTTTCTCTGCAGGCCTGATCTGGCTGAAGTAGAACTTCTGCTCTGGGTGTGCTACATTGCTCTAGAGCTGAAAGGCACATGGTGCAGGCTTCTTTCCAAAGGGCGAGTTGGGCCCCACAGCATCTTGCTTCCATCTCTTTGGGAAGCTAAGAAACAACTCGCTCTGCACAGTGCTCTTACAGCCTACCGGGAACATCTCTTCCAAAGGCCTGTGAAACGCAGTTTCTCTGCAGGCCTGATCTGGCTGAAGTAGAACTTCTGCTCTGGGTGTGCTACATTGCTCTAGAGCTGAAAGGCACATGGTGCAGGCTTCTTTCCAAAGGGCGAGTTGGGCCCCACAGCATCTTGCTTCCATCTCTTTGGGAAGCTAAGAAACAACTCGCTCTGCACAGTGCTCTTACAGCCTACCGGGAACATCTCTTCCAAAGGCCTGTGAAACGCAGTTTCTTTGCAGGCCTGATCTTGCTGAAGTAGAACTTCTGCTCTGGGTGTGCTACATTGCCCTAAAGCTGAAAAGCACAACGTGCAGGCTTCTGTCCAAAGGGCCAGTTGGGCTCAAAGCATCTTGCTTCCAGCTCTTTGGGAAGCTAAGAAACTACTCGCTCTGCACAGTGCTCTTACAGACTACCGGGAGCATCTCCTCCAAAGGCCTGTGAAACGCAGTTTCTTTGCAGGCCTGATCTGGCTGAAGTACAGCTTCTGCTCTGGGTGTGCTACATTGCCCTAGAGCTGAAAGCCACAACGTGCAGGCTTCTTTCCAAAGGGCGAGTTGGGCGCAAAGCATCTTGCTTCCAGCTCTTTGAGAAGCTAAGAAACAACTCGCTCTGCACAGTGCTCTTACAGCCTACCGGGAACATCTCTTCCAAAGGCCTGTGAGACGCAGTTTCTTCGCAGGCCTGATCTGGCTGAATACAACTTCTGCTGTGGGTGTGCTACATTGCCCTAGAGCTGAAAGGCACAATGTGCAGGCTTCTTTCCCAAGGGCGAGTTGGGCCCCACAGCTTCTTGCTTCCAGCTCTTTGGGAAGCTAAGAAACAACTCGCTCAGCACAGTGCTCTTACAGCCTTCCGGGAACATCTCTTACAAAGGCCTGTGAAACGCAGTTTCTTTGAAGGCCTGATCTGGCTGAAGTACAACTTCTGCTCTGGGTGTGCTACATTGCCCTAGAGCTGAAAGGCACAACGTGCAGGCCTCTTTCAAAGGGCGAGTTGGGTCCCACAGCATCTTGCTTCCAGCTCTTTGGGAAGCTAAGAAACTACTCGCTCTGCACAGTGCTCTTACAGCCTACCGGGAAAATCTCTTCCAAAGGCCTGTCAAACGCAGTTTCTTTGCATGCCTGATCTGGCTGAAGTACAACTTCTGCTCTGGGTGTGCTACATTCCCCTACAGCTGAAAGGCACAACGTGCAGGCTTCTTTCCCAAGGGCGACTTGGGCCCCACAGCATCTTGCTTCCAGCTCTTTGGGAAGCTAAGAAACAACTCGCTCTGCACAGTGCTCTTACAGCCTATCGTAAACATCTCTTCCAAAGGCCTGTGAAACGCAGTTTCTTTGCAGGCCTGATCTGGCTGAAGTAGAACTTATGCTCTGTTTGTGCTACATTGCCCTAGAGCTGAAAGACACAACGTGCAGGCTTCTTTCCCAAGGGCGAGTTTTGCCCCACAGAATCTTGCTTCCAGCTCTTTGGGAAGCAAAGAAACAATTCGCTCTGCACAGTGCTCTTACAGCCTACCGGGAACATCTCTTCCAAAGGCCTGTGAAATGAAGTTTCTTTGCAGGCCTGATATGGCTGAAGTACAACTTCTGCTCTAGGTATGCTACAGTGCCCTAGAGCTGAAAGGCACAACGTGCAGGCCTCTTAAAAAATGGCGAGTTGTGCCCCACAGCATCTTGCTTCCAGCTCTTTGGGAAGCTAAGAAACAACTCGCTCTGCACAGTGCTCTTACAGCCTACCGGGAACATCTCTTCCAATGGCCTGTGAAACGCAGTTTCTTTGCAGGCCTGAAATGGCTGAAGTACAACTTCTGCTCTGGGTGTGCTACATTGCCCTAGAGCTGAAAGGCACAACGTGCAGGCTTCTTTCCAAAGGGCGAGTTGGGCCCCACAGCATCTTGCTTCCAGCTCTTTGGGAAGCTAAGAAACAACTCGCTGTGCACGGTGCTCTTACAGCCTACTGGGAACATCTCTTACAAAGGCCTGTGAAAAGCAGTTTCTTTGCAGGCCTGATCTGGCTGAAGTAGAACTTCTGCTCTCGGTGTGCTACATTGCCCTAGAGCTGAAAGGCACAACGTGCAGTCTTCTTAACAAAGGGCGAGTTGGGCCCCACAGCATCTTGCTTCCAGCTCTTTGGCAAGCTAGGAAACAGCTCGCTCTGCAAAGTGCTCTTACAGCCTACCGGGAACATCTCTTCCAAAGGCCTGTGAAACGCAGTTTCTTTGCAGGCCTGATCTGGCTGAAGTAGAACTTCTGCTCTGGGTGTGCTACATTGCTCTAGAGCTGAAAGGCACATGGTGCAGGCTTCTTTCCAAAGGGCGAGTTGGGCCCCACAGCATCTTGCTTCCATCTCTTTGGGAAGCTAAGAAACAACTCGCTCTGCACAGTGGTCTTACAGCCCACCGGGAGCATCTCCTCCAAAGACCTGTGAAACGCAGTTTCTTTGCAGGCCTGATCTGGCTGAAGTACAGCTTCTGCTCTGGGTGTGCTACATTGCCCTAGAGCTGAAAGCCACAACGTGCAGGCTTCTTTCCAAAGGGCGAGTTGGGCGCAAAGCATCTTGCTTCCAGCTCTTTGAGAAGCTAAGAAACAACTCGCTCTGCACAGTGCTCTTACAGCCTACCGGGAACATCTCTTCCAAAGGCCTGTGAGACGCAGTTTCTTCGCAGGCCTGATCTGGCTGAAGTAGAACTTCTGCTCTGGGTGTGCTACATTGGCCTAGAGCTGAAAGGCACAATGTGCAGGCTTCTTCACAAAGGGCGAGTTGGGCCCCACAGCATCTTGCTTCCAGCTCTTTGGGAAGCTAAGAAACAACTCGCTCTGCACAGTGCTCTTACAGCCTACCGGGAACATCTCTTCCAAAGGCCTGTGAAACGCAGTTTCTCTGCAGGCCTGATCTGGCTGAAGTAGAACTTCTGCTCTGGGTGTGCTACATTGCTCTAGAGCTGAAAGGCACATGGTGCAGGCTTCTTTCCAAAGGGCGAGTTGGGCCCCACAGCATCTTGCTTCCATCTCTTTGGGAAGCTAAGAAACAACTCGCTCTGCACAGTGCTCTTACAGCCTACCGGGAACATCTCTTCCAAAGGCCTGTGAAACGCAGTTTCTCTGCAGGCCTGATCTGGCTGAAGTAGAACTTCTGCTCTGGGTGTGCTACATTGCTCTAGAGCTGAAAGGCACATGGTGCAGGCTTCTTTCCAAAGGGCGAGTTGGGCCCCACAGCATCTTGCTTCCATCTCTTTGGGAAGCTAAGAAACAACTCGCTCTGCAGAGTGCTCTTACAGCCTACCGGGAACATCTCTTCCAAAGGCCTGTGAAACGCAGTTTCTTTGCAGGCCTGATCTTGCTGAAGTAGAACTTCTGCTCTGGGTGTGCTACATTGCCCTAAAGCTGAAAGGCACAACGTGCAGGCTTCTGTCCAAAGGGCGAGTTGGGCTCAAAGCATCTTGCTTCCAGCTCTTTGGGAAGCTAAGAAACTACTCGCTCTGCACAGTGCTCTTACAGACTACCGGGAGCATCTCCTCCAAAGGCCTGTGAAACGCAGTTTCTTTGCAGGCCTGATCTGGCTGAAGTACAGCTTCTGCTCTGGGTGTGCTACATTGCCCTAGAGCTGAAAGCCACAACGTGCAGGCTTCTTTCCAAAGGGCGAGTTGGGCGCAAAGCATCTTGCTTCCAGCTCTTTGAGAAGCTAAGAAACAACTCGCTCTGCACAGTGCTCTTACAGCCTACCGGGAACATCTCTTCCAAAGGCCTGTGAGACGCAGTTTCTTCGCAGGCCTGATCTGGCTGAATACAACTTCTGCTGTGGGTGTGCTACATTGCCCTAGAGCTGAAAGGCACAATGTGCAGGCTTCTTTCCCAAGGGCGAGTTGGGCCCCACAGCATCTTGCTTCCAGCTCTTTGGGAAGCTAAGAAACAACTCGCTCAGCACAGTGCTCTTACAGCCTTCCGGGAACATCTCTTACAAAGGCCTGTGAAACGCAGTTTCTTTGAAGGCCTGATCTGGCTGAAGTACAACTTCTGCTCTGGGTGTGCTACATTGCCCTAGAGCTGAAAGGCACAACGTGCAGGCCTCTTTCAAAGGGCGAGTTGGGTCCCACAGCATCTTGCTTCCAGCTCTTTGGGAAGCTAAGAAACTACTCGCTCTGCACAGTGCTCTTACAGCCTACCGGGAAAATCTCTTCCAAAGGCCTGTCAAACGCAGTTTCTTTGCATGCCTGATCTGGCTGAAGTACAACTTCTGCTCTGGGTGTGCTACATTCCCCTACAGCTGAAAGTCACAACGTGCAGGCTTCTTTCCCAAGGGCGACTTGGGCCCCACAGCATCTTGCTTCCAGCTCTTTGGGAAGCTAAGAAACAACTCGCTCTGCACAGTGCTCTTACAGCCTATCGTAAACATCTCTTCCAAAGGCCTGTGAAACGCAGTTTCTTTGCAGGCCTGATCTGGCTGAAGTAGAACTTATGCTCTGTTTGTGCTACATTGCCCTAGAGCTGAAAGACACAACGTGCAGGCTTCTTTCCCAAGGGCGAGTTTTGCCCCACAGAATCTTGCTTCCAGCTCTTTGGGAAGCAAAGAAACAATTCGCTCTGCACAGTGCTCTTACAGCCTACCGGGAACATCTCTTCCAAAGGCCTGTGAAATGAAGTTTCTTTGCAGGCCTGATATGGCTGAAGTACAACTTCTGCTCTAGGTATGCTACAGTGCCCTAGAGCTGAAAGGCACAACGTGCAGGCCTCTTAAAAAATGGCGAGTTGTGCCCCACAGCATCTTGCTTCCAGCTCTTTGGGAAGCTAAGAAACAACTCGCTCTGCACAGTGCTCTTACAGCCTACCGGGAACATCTCTTCCAATGGCCTGTGAAACGCAGTTTCTTTGCAGGCCTGAAATGGCTGAAGTACAACTTCTGCTCTGGGTGTGCTACATTGCCCTAGAGCTGAAAGGCACAACGTGCAGGCTTCTTTCCAAAGGGCGAGTTGGGCCCCACAGCATCTTGCTTCCAGCTCTTTGGGAAGCTAAGAAACAACTCGCTGTGCACGGTGCTCTTACAGCCTACTGGGAACATCTCTTACAAAGGCCTGTGAAAAGCAGTTTCTTTGCAGGCCTGATCTGGCTGAAGTAGAACTTCTGCTCTCGGTGTGCTACATTGCCCTAGAGCTGAAAGGCACAACGTGCAGTCTTCTTAACAAAGGGCGAGTTGGGCCCCACAGCATCTTGCTTCCAGCTCTTTGGCAAGCTAGGAAACAGCTCGCTCTGCAAAGTGCTCTTACAGCCTACCGGGAACATCTCTTCCAAAGGCCTGTGAAACGCAGTTTCTTTGCAGGCCTGATCTGGCTGAAGTAGAACTTCTGCTCTGGGTGTGCTACATTGCTCTAGAGCTGAAAGGCACATGGTGCAGGCTTCTTTCCAAAGGGCGAGTTGGGCCCCACAGCATCTTGCTTCCATCTCTTTGGGAAGCTAAGAAACAACTCGCTCTGCACAGTGGTCTTACAGCCCACCGGGAGCATCTCCTCCAAAGACCTGTGAAACGCAGTTTCTTTGCAGGCCTGATCTGGCTGAAGTACAGCTTCTGCTCTGGGTGTGCTACATTGCCCTAGAGCTGAAAGCCACAACGTGCAGGCTTCTTTCCAAAGGGCGAGTTGGGCGCAAAGCATCTTGCTTCCAGCTCTTTGAGAAGCTAAGAAACAACTCGCTCTGCACAGTGCTCTTACAGCCTACCGGGAACATCTCTTCCAAAGGCCTGTGAGACGCAGTTTCTTCGCAGGCCTGATCTGGCTGAAGTAGAACTTCTGCTCTGGGTGTGCTACATTGGCCTAGAGCTGAAAGGCACAATGTGCAGGCTTCTTCACAAAGGGCGAGTTGGGCCCCACATCATCTTGCTTCCAGCTCTTTGGGAAGCTAAGAAACAACTCGCTCTGCACAGTGCTCTTACAGCCTACCGGGAACATCTCTTCCAAAGGCCTGTGAAACGCAGTTTCTCTGCAGGCCTGATCTGGCTGAAGTAGTACTTCTGCTCTGGGTGAGCTACATTGCCCTAGAGCTGAAAGGCACAATGTGCAGGCTTCTTTCCAAAGGGCGATTTGGGCCCCACAGCATCTTGCTTCCAGCTCTTTGGGAAGCTAAGAAACAACTCGCTCTGCACAGTGCTCTTACAGCCTACCGGGAACATCCCTTCCAAAGGCCTGTGAAACGCAGTTTCTTTGCAGGCCTGATCTGGCTGAAGTAGAATTTCTGCTCTGGGTGTGCTACATTGCCCTAGAGCTGAAAGGCACAACGTGCAGGCTTCTGTCCAAAGGGCGAGTTGGGCCCCACAGCATCTTGCTTCCAGCTCTTTGGGAAGCTAAGAAACAACTCGCTCTGCACAGTGCTCTTACAGCCTACCGGGAACATCTCTTCCAAAGGCCTGTGAAACGCAGTTTCTTTGCAGGCCTGATCTGGCTGAAGTAGAACTTCTGCTCTGGGTGTGCTACATTGCTCTAGAGCTGAAAGGCACATGGTGCAGGCTTCTTTCCAAAGGGCGAGTTGGGCCCCACAGCATCTTGCTTCCATCTCTTTGGGAAGCTAAGAAACAACTCGCTCTGCACAGTGCTCTTACAGCCTACCGGGAACATCTCTTCCAAAGGCCTGTGAAACGCAGTTTCTTTGCAGGCCTGATCTTGCTGAAGTAGAACTTCTGCTCTGGGTGTGCTACATTGCCCTAAAGCTGAAAGGCACAACGTGCAGGCTTCTGTCCAAAGGGCGAGTTGGGCTCAAAGCATCTTGCTTCCAGCTCTTTGGGAAGCTAAGAAACTACTCGCTCTGCACAGTGCTCTTACAGACTACCGGGAGCATCTCCTCCAAAGGCCTGTGAAACGCAGTTTCTTTGCAGGCCTGATCTGGCTGAAGTACAGCTTCTGCTCTGGGTGTGCTACATTGCCCTAGAGCTGAAAGCCACAACGTGCAGGCTTCTTTCCAAAGGGCGAGTTGGGCGCAAAGCATCTTGCTTCCAGCTCTTTGAGAAGCTAAGAAACAACTCGCTCTGCACAGTGCTCTTACAGCCTACCGGGAACATCTCTTCCAAAGGCCTGTGAGACGCAGTTTCTTCGCAGGCCTGATCTGGCTGAATACAACTTCTGCTGTGGGTGTGCTACATTGCCCTAGAGCTGAAAGGCACAATGTGCAGGCTTCTTTCCCAAGGGCGAGTTGGGCCCCACAGCATCTTGCTTCCAGCTCTTTGGGAAGCTAAGAAACAACTCGCTCAGCACAGTGCTCTTAAAGCCTTCCGGGAACATCTCTTACAAAGGCCTGTGAAACGCAGTTTCTTTGAAGGCCTGATCTGGCTGAAGTACAACTTCTGCTCTGGGTGTGCTACATTGCCCTAGAGCTGAAAGGCACAACGTGCAGGCCTCTTTCAAAGGGCGAGTTGGGTCCCACAGCATCTTGCTTCCAGCTCTTTGGGAAGCTAAGAAACTACTCGCTCTGCACAGTGCTCTTACAGCCTACCGGGAAAATCTCTTCCAAAGGCCTGTCAAACGCAGTTTCTTTGCATGCCTGATCTGGCTGAAGTACAACTTCTGCTCTGGGTGTGCTACATTCCCCTACAGCTGAAAGGCACAACGTGCAGGCTTCTTTCCCAAGGGCGACTTGGGCCCCACAGCATCTTGCTTCCAGCTCTTTGGGAAGCTAAGAAACAACTCGCTCTGCACAGTGCTCTTACAGCCTATCGTAAACATCTCTTCCAAAGGCCTGTGAAACGCAGTTTCTTTGCAGGCCTGATCTGGCTGAAGTAGAACTTATGCTCTGTTTGTGCTACATTGCCCTAGAGCTGAAAGACACAACGTGCAGGCTTCTTTCCCAAGGGCGAGTTTTGCCCCACAGAATCTTGCTTCCAGCTCTTTGGGAAGCAAAGAAACAATTCGCTCTGCACAGAGCTCTTACAGCCTACCGGGAACATCTCTTCCAAAGGCCTGTGAAATGAAGTTTCTTTGCAGGCCTGATATGGCTGAAGTACAACTTCTGCTCTAGGTATGCTACAGTGCCCTAGAGCTGAAAGGCACAACGTGCAGGCCTCTTAAAAAATGGCGAGTTGTGCCCCACAGCATCTTGCTTCCAGCTCTTTGGGAAGCTAAGAAACAACTCGCTCTGCACAGTGCTCTTACAGCCTACCGGGAACATCTCTTCCAATGGCCTGTGAAACGCAGTTTCTTTGCAGGCCTGAAATGGCTGAAGTACAACTTCTGCTCTGGGTGTGCTACATTGCCCTAGAGCTGAAAGGCACAACGTGCAGGCTTCTTTCCAAAGGGCGAGTTGGGCCCCACAGCATCTTGCTTCCAGCTCTTTGGGAAGCTAAGAAACAACTCGCTGTGCACGGTGCTCTTACAGCCTACTGGGAACATCTCTTACAAAGGCCTGTGAAAAGCAGTTTCTTTGCAGGCCTGATCTGGCTGAAGTAGAACTTCTGCTCTCGGTGTGCTACATTGCCCTAGAGCTGAAAGGCACAACGTGCAGTCTTCTTAACAAAGGGCGAGTTGGGCCCCACAGCATCTTGCTTCCAGCTCTTTGGCAAGCTAGGAAACAGCTCGCTCTGCAAAGTGCTCTTACAGCCTACCGGGAACATCTCTTCCAAAGGCCTGTGAAACGCAGTTTCTTTGCAGGCCTGATCTGGCTGAAGTAGAACTTCTGCTCTGGGTGTGCTACATTGCTCTAGAGCTGAAAGGCACATGGTGCAGGCTTCTTTCCAAAGGGCGAGTTGGGCCCCACAGCATCTTGCTTCCATCTCTTTGGGAAGCTAAGAAACAACTCGCTCTGCACAGTGGTCTTACAGCCCACCGGGAGCATCTCCTCCAAAGACCTGTGAAACGCAGTTTCTTTGCAGGCCTGATCTGGCTGAAGTACAGCTTCTGCTCTGGGTGTGCTACATTGCCCTAGAGCTGAAAGCCACAACGTGCAGGCTTCTTTCCAAAGGGCGAGTTGGGCGCAAAGCATCTTGCTTCCAGCTCTTTGAGAAGCTAAGAAACAACTCGCTCTGCACAGTGCTCTTACAGCCTACCGGGAACATCTCTTCCAAAGGCCTGTGAGACGCAGTTTCTTCGCAGGCCTGATCTGGCTGAAGTAGAACTTCTGCTCTGGGTGTGCTACATTGGCCTAGAGCTGAAAGGCACAATGTGCAGGCTTCTTCACAAAGGGCGAGTTGGGCCCCACAGCATCTTGCTTCCAGCTCTTTGGGAAGCTAAGAAACAACTCGCTCTGCACAGTGCTCTTACAGCCTACCGGGAACATCTCTTCCAAAGGCCTGTGAAACGCAGTTTCTCTGCAGGCCTGATCTGGCTGAAGTAGTACTTCTGCTCTGGGTGAGCTACATTGCCCTAGAGCTGAAAGGCACAATGTGCAGGCTTCTTTCCAAAGGGCGATTTGGGCCCCACAGCATCTTGCTTCCAGCTCTTTGGGAAGCTAAGAAACAACTCGCTCTGCACAGTGCTCTTACAGCCTACCGGGAACATCCCTTCCAAAGGCCTGTGAAACGCAGTTTCTTTGCAGGCCTGATCTGGCTGAAGTAGAATTTCTGCTCTGGGTGTGCTACATTGCCCTAGAGCTGAAAGGCACAACGTGCAGGCTTCTGTCCAAAGGGCGAGTTGGGCCCCACAGCATCTTGCTTCCAGCTCTTTGGGAAGCTAAGAAACAACTCGCTCTGCACAGTGCTCTTACAGCCTACCGGGAACATCTCTTCCAAAGGCCTGTGAAACGCAGTTTCTTTGCAGGCCTGATCTGGCTGAAGTAGAACTTCTGCTCTGGGTGTGCTACATTGCTCTAGAGCTGAAAGGCACATGGTGCAGGCTTCTTTCCAAAGGGCGAGTTGGGCCCCACAGCATCTTGCTTCCATCTCTTTGGGAAGCTAAGAAACAACTCGCTCTGCACAGTGCTCTTACAGCCTACCGGGAACATCTCTTCCAAAGGCCTGTGAAACGCAGTTTCTTTGCAGGCCTGATCTTGCTGAAGTAGAACTTCTGCTCTGGGTGTGCTACATTGCCCTAAAGCTGAAAGGCACAACGTGCAGGCTTCTGTCCAAAGGGCGAGTTGGGCTCAAAGCATCTTGCTTCCAGCTCTTTGGGAAGCTAAGAAACTACTCGCTCTGCACAGTGCTCTTACAGACTACCGGGAGCATCTCCTCCAAAGGCCTGTGAAACGCAGTTTCTTTGCAGGCCTGATCTGGCTGAAGTACAGCTTCTGCTCTGGGTGTGCTACATTGCCCTAGAGCTGAAAGCCACAACGTGCAGGCTTCTTTCCAAAGGGCGAGTTGGGCGCAAAGCATCTTGCTTCCAGCTCTTTGAGAAGCTAAGAAACAACTCGCTCTGCACAGTGCTCTTACAGCCTACCGGGAACATCTCTTCCAAAGGCCTGTGAGACGCAGTTTCTTCGCAGGCCTGATCTGGCTGAATACAACTTCTGCTGTGGGTGTGCTACATTGCCCTAGAGCTGAAAGGCACAATGTGCAGGCTTCTTTCCCAAGGGCGAGTTGGGCCCCACAGCATCTTGCTTCCAGCTCTTTGGGAAGCTAAGAAACAACTCGCTCAGCACAGTGCTCTTACAGCCTTCCGGGAACATCTCTTACAAAGGCCTGTGAAACGCAGTTTCTTTGAAGGCCTTATCTGGCTGAAGTACAACTTCTGCTCTGGGTGTGCTACATTGCCCTAGAGCTGAAAGGCACAACGTGCAGGCCTCTTTCAAAGGGCGAGTTGGGTCCCACAGCATCTTGCTTCCAGCTCTTTGGGAAGCTAAGAAACTACTCGCTCTGCACAGTGCTCTTACAGCCTACCGGGAAAATCTCTTCCAAAGGCCTGTCAAACGCAGTTTCTTTGCATGCCTGATCTGGCTGAAGTACAACTTCTGCTCTGGGTGTGCTACATTCCCCTACAGCTGAAAGGCACAACGTGCAGGCTTCTTTCCCAAGGGCGACTTGGGCCCCACAGCATCTTGCTTCCAGCTCTTTGGGAAGCTAAGAAACAACTCGCTCTGCACAGTGCTCTTACAGCCTATCGTAAACATCTCTTCCAAAGGCCTGTGAAACGCAGTTTCTTTGCAGGCCTGATCTGGCTGAAGTAGAACTTATGCTCTGTTTGTGCTACATTGCCCTAGAGCTGAAAGACACAACGTGCAGGCTTCTTTCCCAAGGGCGAGTTTTGCCCCACAGAATCTTGCTTCCAGCTCTTTGGGAAGCAAAGAAACAATTCGCTCTGCACAGAGCTCTTACAGCCTACCGGGAACATCTCTTCCAAAGGCCTGTGAAATGAAGTTTCTTTGCAGGCCTGATATGGCTGAAGTACAACTTCTGCTCTAGGTATGCTACAGTGCCCTAGAGCTGAAAGGCACAACGTGCAGGCCTCTTAAAAAATGGCGAGTTGTGCCCCACAGCATCTTGCTTCCAGCTCTTTGGGAAGCTAAGAAACAACTCGCTCTGCACAGTGCTCTTACAGCCTACCGGGAACATCTCTTCCAATGGCCTGTGAAACGCAGTTTCTTTGCAGGCCTGAAATGGCTGAAGTACAACTTCTGCTCTGGGTGTGCTACATTGCCCTAGAGCTGAAAGGCACAACGTGCAGGCTTCTTTCCAAAGGGCGAGTTGGGCCCCACAGCATCTTGCTTCCAGCTCTTTGGGAAGCTAAGAAACAACTCGCTGTGCACGGTGCTCTTACAGCCTACTGGGAACATCTCTTACAAAGGCCTGTGAAAAGCAGTTTCTTTGCAGGCCTGATCTGGCTGAAGTAGAACTTCTGCTCTCGGTGTGCTACATTGCCCTAGAGCTGAAAGGCACAACGTGCAGTCTTCTTAACAAAGGGCGAGTTGGGCCCCACAGCATCTTGCTTCCAGCTCTTTGGCAAGCTAGGAAACAGCTCGCTCTGCAAAGTGCTCTTACAGCCTACCGGGAACATCTCTTCCAAAGGCCTGTGAAACGCAGTTTCTTTGCAGGCCTGATCTGGCTGAAGTAGAACTTCTGCTCTGGGTGTGCTACATTGCTCTAGAGCTGAAAGGCACATGGTGCAGGCTTCTTTCCAAAGGGCGAGTTGGGCCCCACAGCATCTTGCTTCCATCTCTTTGGGAAGCTAAGAAACAACTCGCTCTGCACAGTGGTCTTACAGCCCACCGGGAGCATCTCCTCCAAAGACCTGTGAAACGCAGTTTCTTTGCAGGCCTGATCTGGCTGAAGTACAGCTTCTGCTCTGGGTGTGCTACATTGCCCTAGAGCTGAAAGCCACAACGTGCAGGCTTCTTTCCAAAGGGCGAGTTGGGCGCAAAGCATCTTGCTTCCAGCTCTTTGAGAAGCTAAGAAACAACTCGCTCTGCACAGTGCTCTTACAGCCTACCGGGAACATCTCTTCCAAAGGCCTGTGAGACGCAGTTTCTTCGCAGGCCTGATCTGGCTGAAGTAGAACTTCTGCTCTGGGTGTGCTACATTGGCCTAGAGCTGAAAGGCACAATGTGCAGGCTTCTTCACAAAGGGCGAGTTGGGCCCCACAGCATCTTGCTTCCAGCTCTTTGGGAAGCTAAGAAACAACTCGCTCTGCACAGTGCTCTTACAGCCTACCGGGAACATCTCTTCCAAAGGCCTGTGAAACGCAGTTTCTCTGCAGGCCTGATCTGGCTGAAGTAGTACTTCTGCTCTGGGTGAGCTACATTGCCCTAGAGCTGAAAGGCACAATGTGCAGGCTTCTTTCCAAAGGGCGATTTGGGCCCCACAGCATCTTGCTTCCAGCTCTTTGGGAAGCTAAGAAACAACTCGCTCTGCACAGTGCTCTTACAGCCTACCGGGAACATCCCTTCCAAAGGCCTGTGAAACGCAGTTTCTTTGCAGGCCTGATCTGGCTGAAGTAGAATTTCTGCTCTGGGTGTGCTACATTGCCCTAGAGCTGAAAGGCACAACGTGCAGGCTTCTGTCCAAAGGGCGAGTTGGGCCCCACAGCATCTTGCTTCCAGCTCTTTGGGAAGCTAAGAAACAACTCGCTCTGCACAGTGCTCTTACAGCCTACCGGGAACATCTCTTCCAAAGGCCTGTGAAACGCAGTTTCTTTGCAGGCCTGATCTGGCTGAAGTAGAACTTCTGCTCTGGGTGTGCTACATTGCTCTAGAGCTGAAAGGCACATGGTGCAGGCTTCTTTCCAAAGGGCGAGTTGGGCCCCACAGCATCTTGCTTCCATCTCTTTGGGAAGCTAAGAAACAACTCGCTCTGCACAGTGCTCTTACAGCCTACCGGGAACATCTCTTCCAAAGGCCTGTGAAACGCAGTTTCTTTGCAGGCCTGATCTTGCTGAAGTAGAACTTCTGCTCTGGGTGTGCTACATTGCCCTAAAGCTGAAAGGCACAACGTGCAGGCTTCTGTCCAAAGGGCGAGTTGGGCTCAAAGCATCTTGCTTCCAGCTCTTTGGGAAGCTAAGAAACAACTCGCTCTGCACAGTGCTCTTACAGCCTACCGGGAGCATCTCCTCCAAAGGCCTGTGAAACGCAGTTTCTTTGCAGGCCTGATCTGGCTGAAGTACAGCTTCTGCTCTGGGTGTGCTACATTGCCCTAGAGCTGAAAGCCACAACGTGCAGGCTTCTTTCCAAAGGGCGAGTTGGGCGCAAAGCATCTTGCTTCCAGCTCTTTGAGAAGCTAAGAAACAACTCGCTCTGCACAGTGCTCTTACAGCCTACCGGGAACATCTCTTCCAAAGGCCTGTGAGACGCAGTTTCTTCGCAGGCCTGATCTGGCTGAATACAACTTCTGCTGTGGGTGTGCTACATTGCCCTAGAGCTGAAAGGCACAATGTGCAGGCTTCTTTCCCAAGGGCGAGTTGGGCCCCACAGCATCTTGCTTCCAGCTCTTTGGGAAGCTAAGAAACAACTTGCTCAGCACAGTGCTCTTACAGCCTTCCGGGAACATCTCTTACAAAGGCCTGTGAAACGCAGTTTCTTTGAAGGCCTGATCTGGCTGAAGTACAACTTCTGCTCTGGGTGTGCCACATTGCCCTAGAGCTGAAAGGCACAACGTGCAGGCCTCTTTCCAAAGGGCGAGTTGGGTCCCACAGCATCTTGCTTCCAGGTCTTTGGGAAGCTAAGAACCAACTCGCTCTGCACAGTGCTCTTACAGCCTACCGGGAACATCCATTCCAAAGGCCTGTGAAACGCAGTTACTTTGCAGCCTTGATCTGGCTGAAGTAGAACTTCTGCTCTGGGTGTGCTACTGCCCTAGAGCTGAAAGGCACAACGTGCAGGCTTCTGTCCAAAGGGCGAGTTGGGCGCAAAGCATCTTGCTTCCAGCTCTTTGAGAAGCTAAGAAACAACTCGCTCTGCACAGTGGTCTTACAGCCCACCGGGAGCATCTCTTCCAAAGGCCTGTGAAACGCAGTTTCTTCGCAGGCCTGATCTGGCTGAAGTACAACTTCTGCTCTGGGTGTGCTACATTGGCCTAGAGCTGAAAGGCACAATGTGCAGGCTTCTTCACAAAGGGCGAGTTGGGCCCCACAGCATCTTGCTTCCAGCTCTTTGGGAAGCTAAGAAACAACTCGCTCTGCACAGTGCTCTTACAGCCTACCGGGAACATCTCTTCCAAAGGCCTGTGAAACGCAGTTTCTCTGCAGGCCTGATCTGGCTGAAGTAGAACTTCTGCTCTGGGTGTGCTACATTGCTCTAGAGCTGAAAGGCACATGGTGCAGGCTTCTTTCCAAAGGGCGAGTTGGGCCCCACAGCATCTTGCTTCCATCTCTTTGGGAAGCTAAGAAACAACTCGCTCTGCACAGTGCTCTTACAGCCTACCGGGAACATCTCTTC
Source organism: Equus caballus (assembly GCF_041296265.1). Classification (NCBI taxonomy): domain Eukaryota; kingdom Metazoa; phylum Chordata; class Mammalia; order Perissodactyla; family Equidae; genus Equus; species Equus caballus. The sequence continues at coordinate 28,692,459 of NC_091687.1, forward strand.
CAAAGGCCTGTGAAACGCAGTTTCTCTGCAGGCCTGATCTGGCTGATGTAGAACTTCTGCTCTGGGTGTGCTACATTGCTCTAGAGCTGAAAGGCACATGGTGCAGGCTTCTTTCCAAAGGGCGAGATGGGCCCCACAGCATCTTGCTTCCATCTCTTTGGGAAGCTAAGAAACAACTCGCTCTGCACAGTGCTCTTACAGCCTACCGGGAACATCTCTTCCAAAGGCCTGTGAAACGCAGTTTCTTTGCAGGCCTGATCTTGCTGAAGTAGAACTTCTGCTCTGGGTGTGCTACATTGCCCTAAAGCTGAAAGGCACAACGTGCAGGCTTCTGTCCAAAGGGCGAGTTGGGCTCAAAGCATCTTGCTTCCAGCTCTTTGGGAAGCTAAGAAACTACTCGCTCTGCACAGTTCTCTTACAGACTACCGGGAGCATCTCCTCCAAAGGCCTGTGAAACGCAGTTTCTTTGCAGGCCTGATCTGGCTGAAGTACAGCTTCTGCTCTGGGTGTGCTACATTGCCCTAGAGCTGAAAGCCACAACGTGCAGGCTTCTTTCCAAAGGGCGAGTTGGGCGCAAAGCATCTTGCTTCCAGCTCTTTGAGAAGCTAAGAAACAACTCGCTCTGCACAGTGCTCTTACAGCCTACCGGGAACATCTCTTCCAAAGGCCTGTGAGACGCAGTTTCTTCGCAGGCCTGATCTGGCTGAATACAACTTCTGCTGTGGGTGTGCTACATTGCCCTAGAGCTGAAAGGCACAATGTGCAGGCTTCTTTCCCAAGGGCGAGTTGGGCCCCACAGCATCTTGCTTCCAGCTCTTTGGGAAGCTAAGAAACAACTCGCTCTGCACAGTGCTCTTACAGCCTATCGTAAACATCTCTTCCAAAGGCCTGTGAAACGCAGTTTCTTTGCAGGCCTGATCTGGCTGAAGTAGAACTTATGCTCTGTTTGTGCTACATTGCCCTAGAGCTGAAAGACACAACGTGCAGGCTTCTTTCCCAAGGGCGAGTTTTGCCCCACAGAATCTTGCTTCCAGCTCTTTGGGAAGCAAAGAAACAATTCGCTCTGCACAGAGCTCTTACAGCCTACCGGGAACATCTCTTCCAAAGGCCTGTGAAATGAAGTTTCTTTGCAGGCCTGATATGGCTGAAGTACAACTTCTGCTCTAGGTATGCTACAGTGCCCTAGAGCTGAAAGGCACAACGTGCAGGCCTCTTAAAAAATGGCGAGTTGTGCCCCACAGCATCTTGCTTCCAGCTCTTTGGGAAGCTAAGAAACAACTCGCTCTGCACAGTGCTCTTACAGCCTACCGGGAACATCTCTTCCAATGGCCTGTGAAACGCAGTTTCTTTGCAGGCCTGAAATGGCTGAAGTACAACTTCTGCTCTGGGTGTGCTACATTGCCCTAGAGCTGAAAGGCACAACGTGCAGGCTTCTTTCCAAAGGGCGAGTTGGGCCCCACAGCATCTTGCTTCCAGCTCTTTGGGAAGCTAAGAAACAACTCGCTGTGCACGGTGCTCTTACAGCCTACTGGGAACATCTCTTACAAAGGCCTGTGAAAAGCAGTTTCTTTGCAGGCCTGATCTGGCTGAAGTAGAACTTCTGCTCTCGGTGTGCTACATTGCCCTAGAGCTGAAAGGCACAACGTGCAGTCTTCTTAACAAAGGGCGAGTTGGGCCCCACAGCATCTTGCTTCCAGCTCTTTGGCAAGCTAGGAAACAGCTCGCTCTGCAAAGTGCTCTTACAGCCTACCGGGAACATCTCTTCCAAAGGCCTGTGAAACGCAGTTTCTTTGCAGGCCTGATCTGGCTGAAGTAGAACTTCTGCTCTGGGTGTGCTACATTGCTCTAGAGCTGAAAGGCACATGGTGCAGGCTTCTTTCCAAAGGGCGAGTTGGGCCCCACAGCATCTTGCTTCCATCTCTTTGGGAAGCTAAGAAACAACTCGCTCTGCACAGTGGTCTTACAGCCCACCGGGAGCATCTCCTCCAAAGACCTGTGAAACGCAGTTTCTTTGCAGGCCTGATCTGGCTGAAGTACAGCTTCTGCTCTGGGTGTGCTACATTGCCCTAGAGCTGAAAGCCACAACGTGCAGGCTTCTTTCCAAAGGGCGAGTTGGGCGCAAAGCATCTTGCTTCCAGCTCTTTGAGAAGCTAAGAAACAACTCGCTCTGCACAGTGCTCTTACAGCCTACCGGGAACATCTCTTCCAAAGGCCTGTGAGACGCAGTTTCTTCGCAGGCCTGATCTGGCTGAAGTAGAACTTCTGCTCTGGGTGTGCTACATTGGCCTAGAGCTGAAAGGCACAATGTGCAGGCTTCTTCACAAAGGGCGAGTTGGGCCCCACAGCATCTTGCTTCCAGCTCTTTGGGAAGCTAAGAAACAACTCGCTCTGCACAGTGCTCTTACAGCCTACCGGGAACATCTCTTCCAAAGGCCTGTGAAACGCAGTTTCTCTGCAGGCCTGATCTGGCTGAAGTAGTACTTCTGCTCTGGGTGAGCTACATTGCCCTAGAGCTGAAAGGCACAATGTGCAGGCTTCTTTCCAAAGGGCGATTTGGGCCCCACAGCATCTTGCTTCCAGCTCTTTGGGAAGCTAAGAAACAACTCGCTCTGCACAGTGCTCTTACAGCCTACCGGGAACATCCCTTCCAAAGGCCTGTGAAACGCAGTTTCTTTGCAGGCCTGATCTGGCTGAAGTAGAATTTCTGCTCTGGGTGTGCTACATTGCCCTAGAGCTGAAAGGCACAACGTGCAGGCTTCTGTCCAAAGGGCGAGTTGGGCCCCACAGCATCTTGCTTCCAGCTCTTTGGGAAGCTAAGAAACAACTCGCTCTGCACAGTGCTCTTACAGCCTACCGGGAACATCTCTTCCAAAGGCCTGTGAAACGCAGTTTCTTTGCAGGCCTGATCTGGCTGAAGTAGAACTTCTGCTCTGGGTGTGCTACATTGCTCTAGAGCTGAAAGGCACATGGTGCAGGCTTCTTTCCAAAGGGCGAGTTGGGCCCCACAGCATCTTGCTTCCATCTCTTTGGGAAGCTAAGAAACAACTCGCTCTGCACAGTGCTCTTACAGCCTACCGGGAACATCTCTTCCAAAGGCCTGTGAAACGCAGTTTCTTTGCAGGCCTGATCTTGCTGAAGTAGAACTTCTGCTCTGGGTGTGCTACATTGCCCTAAAGCTGAAAGGCACAACGTGCAGGCTTCTGTCCAAAGGGCGAGTTGGGCTCAAAGCATCTTGCTTCCAGCTCTTTGGGAAGCTAAGAAACAACTCGCTCTGCACAGTGCTCTTACAGCCTACCGGGAGCATCTCCTCCAAAGGCCTGTGAAACGCAGTTTCTTTGCAGGCCTGATCTGGCTGAAGTACAGCTTCTGCTCTGGGTGTGCTACATTGCCCTAGAGCTGAAAGCCACAACGTGCAGGCTTCTTTCCAAAGGGCGAGTTGGGCGCAAAGCATCTTGCTTCCAGCTCTTTGAGAAGCTAAGAAACAACTCGCTCTGCACAGTGCTCTTACAGCCTACCGGGAACATCTCTTCCAAAGGCCTGTGAGACGCAGTTTCTTCGCAGGCCTGATCTGGCTGAATACAACTTCTGCTGTGGGTGTGCTACATTGCCCTAGAGCTGAAAGGCACAATGTGCAGGCTTCTTTCCCAAGGGCGAGTTGGGCCCCACAGCATCTTGCTTCCAGCTCTTTGGGAAGCTAAGAAACAACTTGCTCAGCACAGTGCTCTTACAGCCTTCCGGGAACATCTCTTACAAAGGCCTGTGAAACGCAGTTTCTTTGAAGGCCTGATCTGGCTGAAGTACAACTTCTGCTCTGGGTGTGCCACATTGCCCTAGAGCTGAAAGGCACAACGTGCAGGCCTCTTTCCAAAGGGCGAGTTGGGTCCCACAGCATCTTGCTTCCAGGTCTTTGGGAAGCTAAGAACCAACTCGCTCTGCACAGTGCTCTTACAGCCTACCGGGAACATCCATTCCAAAGGCCTGTGAAACGCAGTTACTTTGCAGCCTTGATCTGGCTGAAGTAGAACTTCTGCTCTGGGTGTGCTACTGCCCTAGAGCTGAAAGGCACAACGTGCAGGCTTCTGTCCAAAGGGCGAGTTGGGCGCAAAGCATCTTGCTTCCAGCTCTTTGAGAAGCTAAGAAACAACTCGCTCTGCACAGTGGTCTTACAGCCCACCGGGAGCATCTCTTCCAAAGGCCTGTGAAACGCAGTTTCTTCGCAGGCCTGATCTGGCTGAAGTACAACTTCTGCTCTGGGTGTGCTACATTGGCCTAGAGCTGAAAGGCACAATGTGCAGGCTTCTTCACAAAGGGCGAGTTGGGCCCCACAGCATCTTGCTTCCAGCTCTTTGGGAAGCTAAGAAACAACTCGCTCTGCACAGTGCTCTTACAGCCTACCGGGAACATCTCTTCCAAAGGCCTGTGAAACGCAGTTTCTCTGCAGGCCTGATCTGGCTGAAGTAGAACTTCTGCTCTGGGTGTGCTACATTGCTCTAGAGCTGAAAGGCACATGGTGCAGGCTTCTTTCCAAAGGGCGAGTTGGGCCCCACAGCATCTTGCTTCCATCTCTTTGGGAAGCTAAGAAACAACTCGCTCTGCACAGTGCTCTTACAGCCTACCGGGAACATCTCTTCCAAAGGCCTGTGAAACGCAGTTTCTCTGCAGGCCTGATCTGGCTGATGTAGAACTTCTGCTCTGGGTGTGCTACATTGCTCTAGAGCTGAAAGGCACATGGTGCAGGCTTCTTTCCAAAGGGCGAGATGGGCCCCACAGCATCTTGCTTCCATCTCTTTGGGAAGCTAAGAAACAACTCGCTCTGCACAGTGCTCTTACAGCCTACCGGGAACATCTCTTCCAAAGGCCTGTGAAACGCAGTTTCTTTGCAGGCCTGATCTTGCTGAAGTAGAACTTCTGCTCTGGGTGTGCTACATTGCCCTAAAGCTGAAAGGCACAACGTGCAGGCTTCTGTCCAAAGGGCGAGTTGGGCTCAAAGCATCTTGCTTCCAGCTCTTTGGGAAGCTAAGAAACTACTCGCTCTGCACAGTTCTCTTACAGACTACCGGGAGCATCTCCTCCAAAGGCCTGTGAAACGCAGTTTCTTTGCAGGCCTGATCTGGCTGAAGTACAGCTTCTGCTCTGGGTGTGCTACATTGCCCTAGAGCTGAAAGCCACAACGTGCAGGCTTCTTTCCAAAGGGCGAGTTGGGCGCAAAGCATCTTGCTTCCAGCTCTTTGAGAAGCTAAGAAACAACTCGCTCTGCACAGTGCTCTTACAGCCTACCGGGAACATCTCTTCCAAAGGCCTGTGAGACGCAGTTTCTTCGCAGGCCTGATCTGGCTGAATACAACTTCTGCTGTGGGTGTGCTACATTGCCCTAGAGCTGAAAGGCACAATGTGCAGGCTTCTTTCCCAAGGGCGAGTTGGGCCCCACAGCATCTTGCTTCCAGCTCTTTGGGAAGCTAAGAAACAACTCGCTCAGCACAGTGCTCTTACAGCCTTCCGGGAACATCTCTTACAAAGGCCTGTGAAACGCAGTTTCTTTGAAGGCCTGATCTGGCTGAAGTAGAACTTCTGCTCTGGGTGTGCTACATTTCCCTAGAGCTGAAAGGCACAACGTGCAGGCTTCTGTCCAAAAGGCGAGTTGGGCCACACAGCATCTTGCTTCCAGCTCTTTGGCAAGCTAAGAAACAACTCGCTCTGCACAGTGCTCTTACAGCCTACCGGGAACATCTCTTACAAAGGCCTGTGAAATGCAGTTTCTTTGCAGACCTGATCAGGCTGAAGAACAACTTCTGCTCTTTGTGTGCTACATTGCCCTAGAGCTGAAAGGCACAACGTGCAGGCTTCTTTCCAAAGGGCGAGTTGGGCCCCACAGCTTCTTGCTTCCAGCTCTTTGGGAAGCTAAGAAACAACTCGCTCTGCACAGTGCTCTTACAGCCTACCGGGAACATCTCTTCTAAAGGCCTGTGAAACGCAGTTTCTTTGCAGGCCTGATCTGGCTGAAGTAGAACTTCTGCTCTGGGTGTGCTACATTGCCCTAGAGCTGAAAGGCCCAACGTGCAGGCTTCTTTCCAAAGGGCGAGTTGGGCCCCACAGCACTTTGCTTCCAGCTCTTTGGGAAGCTAAGAAACAACTCGCTCTGCACAGTACTCTTACAGCCTACCGGGAACAACACTTCGAGAGGCCTGTGAAATGCAGTTTCTTTGCAGGCCTGATATGGCTGAAGTACAACTTCTGCTCTAGGTGTGCTATAGTGCCCTAGAGCTGAAAGGCACAACGTGCAGGCCTCTTAAAAAATGGCAAGTTGGGCCCCACAACATCTTGCTTCCAGCTCTTTGGGAACCTAAGAAACAACTCGCTCTGCACAGTGCTCTTACAGCCTACCGGGAACATCTCTTACAAAGGCCTGTGAAATGCAGTTTCTTTGCAGGCCTGATCTGGCTGAAGTAGAACTTCTGCTCTGGGGGTGCCACTTTGACCTAGAGCTGAAAGGCAGAACGTGCAGGCTTCTTTCCAAAGGGCGAGATGGCCCCCACAGCATCTTGCTTCCACCTATTTGGAAAGCTCAGAAACAGCTCGCTCTGCACAGTGCTCTTACAGCCTACCGGGAATATCTCTTACAAAGGCCTGTGACACGCAGTTTCTTTGCAGGCCTGATCTGGCTGAAGTACAACTTCTGCTCTGGGTGTGCTACATTGCCCTAGAGCTGAAAGACACAACGTGCAGGCTTCTTTCCAAAGGACGAGTTGGGCCCCACAGCATCTTGCTTCCAGCTCTTTGGGAAGCTAAGAAACAACTCGCTCTGCACAGTGCTCTTACAGCCTACCGGGAACATCTCTTCCAAAGGCCTGTGAAACGCAGTTTCTTTGCAGGCCTCATCTGGCTGAAGTACAACTTCTGCACTGGGTGTGCTACATTGCCCTAGAGCTGAAAGGCGCAATGTGCAGGCTTCTTTCCAAAGTGCGAGTTGGGCCCCACAGCATCTTCTTCCAGCTCTTTGGGAAGCTAAGAAACAGCTCGCTCTGCACAGTGCTCCTACAGCCTACCGGGAACATCTCTTACAAAGAGCTGTGAAACGCAGTTTCTTTGCAGGCCTGATGTGGCTGAAGTACAACTTCTGCACTGGGTGTGCTACATTGCCCTAGAGCTGAAAGGCACAACGTGCAGGCTTCTTTCCAAAGGGTGATTTGGGTCCCACAGCATCTTGCTTCCAGCTCTTTGGGAAGCTAAGAAACAACTAGCTCTGCACAGTGCTCTCACGGCCTACAGGGAACATCTCTTCCAAAGGCCTGTTAAACGCAGTTTCTTTGCAGGCCTGATCTGTCTGAAATGGAACTTCTGCTCTGGGTGTGCTACATTGCCCTAGAGCTGAAAGGTACAACGTGCAGGCTTCTTTCCAAAGGGCGAGTTGGGCCCCACAGCATCTTGCATCCAGCTCTTTGGGAGGCTAAGAAACAACTCCCTCTGCACAGTGCTCTTACAGCCTACCGGGAACATATCTTACAAAGGCCTGTGAAATGCAGTTTCTTTGCAGGCCTGATCTGGCTGAAGTAGGACTTCTGCTCTGGGTGTGCTACATTGCCCTAGAGCTGAAAGGCACAACGTGCTGTCTCCTTTCCAAAGGGCGAGTTGGGCCCCACAGCATTTTGCTTCCAGCTCTATGGGAATCTAAGATACAACTCGCTCTGCACAGTTCTCTTACAGCCTACCGGGAACATCTCTTCCAAAGGCCTGTGAAAAGCAGTTTCTTTGCAGGCCTGATCTGGCTGAAGTAGAACTTCTGCTCTCGGTGTGCTACATTGCCCTAGAGCTGAAAGGCACAACGTGCAGTCTTCATAACAAAGGGCGAGTTGGGCCCCACAGCATCTTGCTTCCAGCTCTTTGGCAAGCTAGGAAACAACTCGCTCTGCAAAGTGCTCTTACAGCCTACCGGGAACATCTTTTCCAAAGGCCTGTGAAACGCAGTTTCTTTGCAGGCCTGATCTGGCTGAAGTACAACTTCTGCTCTGGGTGTGCTACATTGCCCTAGAGCTGAAAGGCACAACGTGCAGGCTTCTTTCCAAAGGGCGCGTTGGGCCTCACAGCATCTTGCTTCCAGCACTTTGGGAAGCTAAGAAACAACTCGCTCTGCACAGTGCTCTTACAGCCTACCGGGAACATCTCTTACAAAGGCCTGTGAAACGCAGTTTCTTTGCAGGCCTGATCTTGCTGAAGTAGAACTTTTGCTCTGGGTGTGCTACATTGCACTAGACCTGAAAGGCACAATGTGCAGGCTTCTTTCCAAAGGCCGAGTTGGGCCCCACAGCATCTTGCTTCCAGCTCTTTGGGAAGCTAAGAAACAACTCGCTCTGCACAGTGCTATTACAGCCTACCGGGAACATCTCTTCCAAAGACCCGTGAAACGCAGTTTCTCCGCAGGCCTGAACTGGCTGAAGTAGAACTTCTGCTCTGGGTGTGCTACATTGCCCCAGAGCTGAAAGGCACAACGTGCAGGCTTCTTTCCCAAGGGCGAGTTAGGCCCCACAGCATCTTGATTCCAGCTCTTTGGGAAGCTAAGAAACAACTAGCTCTGCACAGTGCTTTTACAGCCTACCGGGAACATCTCTTCCAAAGGCCTGTGAAATGCAGTTTCTTTTCAGTCCTGAAATGGCTGAAGTAGTACTTCTGCTCTGGGTGTGCTACATTGCCCTAGAGCTGGAAGGCACATCGTGCTGGCTTCTTTCCAAAGGGCGAGTTGGGCCCCACAGCATCTTGCTTCCAGCTCTTTGGGAAGCTAAGAAACAACTCGCTCTGCACAGTGCTCTTACAGCCTACCCGGAACATCTCTTCCAAAGGCTTGTGAAACGCAGTTTCTTTGCAGGCCTGATCTGGCTGAAGTAGAACTTCTGTGCTGGGTGTGCTACATTGCCCAGAGCTGAAAGGCACAACGTGCAGGCTTCTTTCCAAAGGGCGAGTTGGGCCCCACAGCATCTTGCTTCCATCTCTTTGGGATGCTAAGAGACAACTCACTCTGCACAGTGCTCTTACAGCCTAACTGGAACATCTCTTCCAATGGCCTGTGAAACGCAGGTTCTTTGCAGGCCTGATCTGGCTGAAGCAGAACTTCTGCTCTGGGTGTGCTACATTGCCCTAGAGCTGAAAGTCACAACGTGCAGTTTTCTTTCCCAAGGGCGAGTTGGGCCCCACAGCATCTTGCTTCCAGCTCTTCGGAAAGCTAAGAAACAACTCGCTCTGAACAGTGCTCTTACAGCCTACCGGGAACATCTCTTCCAAAGGCCTGTGAAAGGCAGTTTCTTACCAGGCATGATCTGGCTGAAGTAGAACTTCTCCTCTGGGTGTGCTACATTGCCCTAGAGCTGAAAGGCACAACGTGCAGGCTTCTTTCCCAAGGGCGAGTTGGGCCCCACAGCATTTTGCTTCCAGCTCTTTGGGAACCTAAGAAACAACTCGCTCTGCACAGTGCTGTTACAGCCCACCGGGAACATCTCTTCCAAAGGCCTGTGAAACGCAGTTTCTTCGCAGGCCTGATCTGGCTGAAGTAGAACTTCTGCTCTGGGTGTGCTACATTGCCCTAGAGCTGAAAGGCACAACGTGCAGGATTCTTTCCAAAGGGCGAGTTGGGCCCCACAGCATCTTGCTTGCAGCTCTTTGGGAAGCTAAGAAACAACTCGCTCTGCACAGTGCTCTTACAGCCTACCGGGAACATGTCTTCCAAAGGCCTGTGAAACGCAGTTTCTTTGCAGGCCTGATTTGGCTGAAGTAGAACTTCTGCTCTGGGTGTGCTACATTGCCCTAGAGCTGAAAGGCACAACGTGCAGGCTTCTGTCCAAAGGGCGATTTGGGCCCAAAGCATCTTGCTTCCAGCTCTTTGGGAAGCTAAGAAACAACTAGCTCTGCACAGTGCTTTTACAGCCTACTGGGAACATCTCTTCCAAAGGCCTGTGAAACGCAGTTTCTTTGCAGGGCTGATCTGGCTGAAGTAGAACTTCTGCTTTGGGTGTGCTACATTGCCCTAGAGCTGAAAGGCGCAACGTGCAGGCTTCTTTCGAAAGGGCGAGTTGGGTCCCACAGCATCTTGCTTCCAGCTCTTTGGGAAGCTAAGAGACAACTCGCTCTACACAGTGCTCTTACAGCCTACCGGGAACATATCTTCCAAAGGCCTGTGAAACGCAGTTTCTTTGCAGGCCTGATATGGCTGAAGTACAACTTCTGCTCTATGTGTGCTATTGTGCCCTAGAGCTGAAAGGCACAACGTGCAGGCCTCTTAAAAAATGGCGAGTTGGGCCCCACTGCATCTTGCTTCCAGCTCTTTGGGAACCTAAGAAACAACTCGCTCTGCACAGTGCTGTTACAGCCTACCGGGAACATCTCTTCCAAAGGCCTGTGAAACGCAGTTTCTTCGCAGGCCTGATCTGGCTGAAGTACAACTTCTGCTCTGGGTGTGCTACATTGCCCTAGAGCTGAAAGCCACAACGTGCAGGCTTCTTTCCAAAGGGCGAGTTGGGCGCAAAGAATCTTGCTTCCAGCTCTTTGAGAAGCTAAGAAACAACTCGCTCTGCACAGTGCTCTTACAGCCTACCGGGAGCATCTCTTCCAAAGGCCTGTGAAACGCAGTTTCTTTGCAGGCCTGATCTGGCTGAAGTAGAACTTCTGCTTTGTTTGTGCTACATTGCCCTAGAGCTGAAAGACACAACGTGCAGGCTTCTTTCCCAAGGGCGAGTTGGGCCCCACAGCATCTTGCTTCCTGCTCTTTGGGAAGCTAAGAAACAACTCGCTCTGCACAGTGCTCTTACAGCCTACCGGGAGCATTTCTTCCAAAGGCCTGTGAAACGCAGTTTCTTTGCAGGCCTGATCTGGCTGAAGTAGAGCTTCTGCTCTGGGTGTGCTACATTGCCCTAAAGCTGAAAGACACAACGTGCAGGCTTCTGTCCAAAGGGCGAGTTGGGCTCAAAGCATCTTGCTCCCAGCTCTTTGGGAAGCTAAGAAACAACTCGCTCTGCACAGTGCTCTTACAGCCTACCGGGAGCATCTCTTCCAAAGGCCTGTGAAACGCAGTTTCTTTGCAGGCCTGATCTGGCTGAAGTACAACTTCTGCTCTGGGTGTGCTACATTGCCCTGGAGCTGAAAGGCACAACGTGCAGGCTTCTTTCCAAAGGGCGAGTTGGGCGCAAAGCATCTTGCTTCCAGCTCTTTGAGAAGCTAAGAAACACCTCGCTCTGCACAGTGCTATTACAGACTACCGGGAGCATCTCTTCCAAAGGCCTGTGAGACGCAGTTTCTTCGCAGGCCTGATCTGGCTGAATACAACTTCTGCTGTGGGTGTGCTACATTGCCCTAGAGCTGAAAGGCACAATGTGCAGGCGTCTTTCCCAAGGGCGAGTTGGGCCCCACAGCATCTTGCTTCCAGCTCTTTGGGAAGCTAAGAAACAACTCGCTCAGCACAGTGCTCTTACAGCCTTCCGGGAACATCTCTTACAAAGGCCTGTGAAACGCAGTTTCTTTGAAGGCCTGATCTGGCTGAAGTACAACTTCTGCTCTGGGTGTGCTACTGCCCTAGAGCTGAAAGGCACAACGTGCAGGCTTCTGTCCAAAGGGCGAGTTTGGCCCAAAGCATCTTGCTTCCAGCTCTTTGGGAAGCTAAGAAACAATTCGCTCTGCACAGTGCTCTTACAGCCTACCGGGAGCATCTCTTCCAAAGGCCTGTGAAACGCAGTTTCTTCGCAGGCCTGATCTGGCTGAAGTACAACTTCTGCTCTGGGTGTGCTACATTGCCCTAGAGCTGAAAGCCACAACGTGCAGGCTTCTTTCCAAAGGGCGAGTTGGGCCCCACAGCATCTTGCTTCCAGCTCTTTGAGAAGCTAAGAAACAACTCGCTCTGCACAGTGCTCTTACAGCCTACCGGGAGCATCTCTTACAAAGGCCTGTGAAACGCAGTTTCTTTGCAGGCCTGATGTGGCTGAAATAGAACTTTTGCTCTGGGTGTGCTACTTTTCCCTAGAGCTGAAAGGCACAACGTGCAGGCTTCTGTCCAAAGGGCGAGTTGGGCCCAAAGCATCTTGCTTCCAGCTCTTTGGGAATCTAAGAAACAACTCGCTCTGCACAGTGCTCTTACAGCCTACCCGGAACATCTCTTCCAAAGGCTTGTGAAACGCAGTTTCTTTGCAGGCCTGATCTGGCTGAAGTCGGACTTCTGATCTGGGTGTGCTACATTGCCCAGAGCTGAAAGGCACAACGTGCAGGCTTCTTTCCAAAGGGCGAGTTGGGCCCCACAGCATCTTGCTTCCAACTCTTTGAGAAGCTAAGAGACAACTCACTCTGCACAGTGCTCTTACAGCCTAACGGGAACATCTCTTCCAATGGCCTGTGAAACGCAGGTTCTTTGCAGGCCTGATCTGGCTGAAGCAGAACTTCTGCTCTGGGTGTGCTACATTGCCCTAGAGCTGAAAGGCACAACGTGCAGGCTTCTGTCCAAAGGGCGAGTTGGGCCCCACAGCATCTTGCTTCCAGCTCTTTGGGAAGGTAAGAAACAACTCGCTCTGCACAGTGCTCTTACAGCCTACTGGGAGCATCTCTTCCAAACGCCTGTGAAACGCAGTTTCTTCGCCGGCCAGATCTGGCTGAAGTACAACTTCTGCTCTGGGTGTGCTACATTGCCCTAGAGCTGAAAGGCACAACGTGCAGGCTTCTTAACAAAGGGCGAGTTGGGCCCCACAGCATCTTGCTTCCAGCTCTTTGGCAAGCTAGGAAACAACTCGCTCTGCACAGTGCTCTTACAGCCTACCCGGAACATCTCTTCCAAAGGCCTGTGCAACGCAGTTTCTTTGCAGTCCTGATCTGGCTGAAGTAGAACTTCTGCTCTGGGTGTGCTACATTGCCCTAGAGCTGAAAGGCACAACGTGCAGGCTTCTTTCCAAAGGGCGCGTTGGGCCTCACAGCATCTTGCTTCCAGCACTTTGGGAAGCTAAGAAACAACTCGCTCTGCACAGTGCTCTTACAGCCTACCGGGAACATCTCTTCCAAAGGCCTGTGAAACGCAGTTTCTTTGAAGGCCTGATCTGGCTGAAGTAGAATTTCTGCTCTGGGTGTGCTACATTGCCCTAGAGCTGAAAGCCACAACGTGCAGGCTTCTTTCCAAAGGGCGAGTTGGGCCCCACAGCATCTTGCTTCCAGCTCTTTGGGAAGCTAAGAAACAACTCGCTCTGCACAGTGCTATTACAGCCTACCGGGAACATCTCTTCCAAAGCCCTGTGAAACGCAGTTTCTTTGCAGGCCTGATCTGTCTGAAGTAGAACCTCTGCTCTGGGTGTGCTACATTGCCCTAGAGCTGAAAGGCACAACGTGCAGGCTTCTTTCCCAAGGGCGAGTTGGGCCCGACAGCATCTTGCTCCAGCTCTCTGGGAAGCTAAGAAACAACTCGCTCTGCACAGTGCTCTTACAGCCTACCGGGAACATCTCTTCCAAAGGCCTGTGAAACGCAGTTTCTTTGCAGGCCTGATCTGGCTGAAGTAGAACTTCTGCTTTGTTTGTGCTACATTGCCCTAGAGCTGAAAGGCACAACGTGCAGGCTTCTTTCCCAAGGGCGATTTGGGCCCCACAGCATCTTGCTTCCAGCTCTTTGGGAAGCTAAGAAAGAACTCGTCTGCACAGTGCTCTTACAGCCTACCGGGAGCATTTCTTCCAAAGGCCTGTGAAACGCAGTTTCTTTGCAGGCCTGATCTGGCTGAAGCAGAACTTCTGCTATGGTGTGCTACATTGCCCTAGAGCTGAAAGGCACAACGTGCAGGCTTCTTTCCAAAGGGCGAGTTGGGCCCCAGAGCATCTTGCTTCCAGCTCTTTGGGAAGCTAAGAAACAACTCGCTCTGCACAGTGCTCTTACAGCCTACCGGGAACATCCCTTCCAAAGGCCTGTGAAACGCAGTTACTTTGCAGCCTTGATCTGGCTGAAGTAGAACTTCTGCTCTGGGTGTGCTACTGCCCTAGAGCTGAAAGGCACAACGTGCAGGCTTCTTTCCAAATGGCGAGTTGGGCCCCACAGCATCTTGCTTCCAGCTCTTTGGGAAGCTAAGAAACAACTCGCTCTGCACAGTGCTCTTACAGCCTACCGTAACATCTCTTACAATGGCCTGTGAAACGCAGTTTCTTTGCAGGGCTGATCTGGCTGAAGTAGAACTTCTGCTCTGGATGTGCTACATTGCCCTAGAGCTGAAAGGCACAACGTGCAGGCTTCTTTCCCCAGGGCGTGTTGGGCCCCAGAGCATCTTGCTTGCAGCTCTTTGGGAAGCTAAGAAACAACTCGCTCTGCACAGTGCTCTTACAGCCTACCGGGAACATCTCTTCCAAAGGCCTGTGAAACGCAGTTTCTTTGCAGGCCTGATCTGGCTGAAGTACAACTTCTGCTCTGGGTGTGCTACATTGCCCTAGAGCTGAAAGCCACAACGTGGAGGCTTCTTTCCAAAGGGCGAGTTGGGCCTCACAGCATCTTGCTTCCAGCTCTTTGGGAAGCTAAGAAACAACTCGCTCTGCACAGTGCTCTTACAGCCTACCGGGAGCATCTCTTCCAAAGGCCTGTGAAACGCAGTTTCTTTGCAGGCCTGATCTGGCTGAAATAGAACTTTTGCTCTGGGTGTGCTACTTTTACCTAGAGCTGAAAGGCACAACGTGCAGGCTTCTGTCCAAAGGGCGAGTTGGGCGCAAAGCATCTTGCTTCCAGCTCTTTGGGAAGCTAAGAAACAACCCGCTCTGCACAGTGCTCTTACAGCCTACCGGGAACATCTCTTCCAAAGGCCTGTGAAACGCACTTTCTTTGCAGGCTTGATCTGGCTGAAGTAGAACTTCTGCTCTGGGTGTGCTACATTGCCCTAGAGCTGAAAGGCACAACGTGCAGGCTTCTGTCCAAAGGGCGAGTTGGGCCCAAAGCATCTTGCTTCCAGCTCTTTGGGAAGCTAAGAAACAACTAGCTCTGCACAGTGCTCTTACAGCCTACCGGGAGCATCTCGTCCAAAGGCCTGTGAAACGCAGTTTCTTTGCAGGCCTGATCTGGCTGAAATAGAACTTTTTCTCTGGGTGTGCTACTTTTCCCTAGAGCTGAAATGCACAACGTGCAGGCTTCTGTCCAAAGGGCGAGTTGGGCGCAAAGCATCTTGCTTCCAGCTCTTTGAGAAGCTAAGAAACAACTCGCTCTGCACAGTGGTCTTACAGCCCACCGGGAGCATCTCTTCCAAAGGCCTGTGAAACGCAGTTTCTTCGCAGGCCTGATCTGGCTGAAGTACAACTTCTGCTCTGGGTGTGCTACATTGCCCTAGAGCTGAAAGGCACAATGTGCAGGCTTCTTTCCAAAGGGCGAGTTGGGCGCAAAGCATCTTGCATCCAGCTCTTTGAGAAGCTAAGAAACAACTCGCTCTGCACAGTGCTCTTACAGCCTACCGGGAGCATCTCTTCCAAAGGCCTGTGAGACGCAGTTTCTTCGCAGGCCTGATCTGGCTGAATACAACTTCTGCTGTGGGTGTGCTACATTGCCCTAGAGCTGAAAGGCACAATGTGCAGGCTTCTTTCCCAAGGGCGAGTTGGGCCCCACAGCATCTTGCTTCCAGCTCTTTGGGAAGCTAAGAAACAACTCGCTCAGCACAGTGCTCTTACAGCCTTCCGGGAACATCTCTTACAAATGCCTGTGAAACGCAGTTTCTTTGAAGGCCTGATCTGGCTGAAGTACAACTTCTGCTCTGGGTGAGCTACATTGCCCTAGAGCTGAAAGGCACAACGTGCAGGCTTCTTTCCAAAGGGCGAGTTGGGTCCCACAGCATCTTGCTTCCAGCTCTTTGGGAAGCTAAGAAACAACTCGCTCTGCACAGTGCTCTTACAGCCTACCGGGAACATCCCTTCCAAAGGCCTGTGAAACGTAGTTACTTTGCAGCCTTCATCTGGCTGAAGTAGAACTTCTGCTCTGGGTGTGCTACTGCCCTAGAGCTGAAAGGCACAACGTGCAGGCTTCTGTCCAAAGGGCGAGTTGGGCCCAAAGCATCTTGCTTCCAGCTCTTTGGGAAGCTAAGAAACAACTCGCTCTGCACAGTGCTCTTACAGCCTACCGGGAGCATCTCTTCCAAAGGCCTGTGAAACGCAGTTTCTTCGCAGGCCTGATCTGGCTGAAGTACAACTTCTGCTCTGGGTGTGCTACATTGCCCTAGAGCTGAAAGCCACAACGTGCAGGCTTCTTTCCAAAGGGCGAGTTGGGCCCCACAGCATCTTGCTTCCAGCTCTTTGAGAAGCTAAGAAACAACTCGCTCTGCACAGTGCTCTTACAGCCTACCGGGAGCCTCTCTTCCAAAGGCCTGTGAAACGCAGTTTCTTTGCAGGCCTGATGTGGCTGAAATAGAACTTTTGCTCTGGGTGTGCTACTTTTCCCTAGAGCTGAAAGGCACAACGTGCAGGCTTCTTTCCAAAGGGCGAGTTGGGCCCCACAGCATCTTGCTTCCAGCTCTTTGGGAATCTAAGAAACAACTCGCTCTGCACAGTGCTCTTACTGCCTACCGGGAACATCTCTTCCAAAGGCCTGTGAAACGCAGTTTCTTTGCAGGCCTGATCTGGCTGAAGTAGAACTTCTGCTCTGGTTGTGCTACATTGCCCTGGAGCTGAAAGGCACAACGTGCAGGCTTCTTTCCCAAGGGCGAGTTGGGCCCCACAGCATCATGCTTCCGGCTCTTTGGGAAGCTAAGAAACAACTCGCTCTGCACAGTGCTCTTACAGCCTACCGTAACATCTCTTACAATGGCCTGTGAAACGCAGTTTCTTTGCAGGGCTAATCTGGCTGAAGTAGAACTTCTGCTCTGGATGTGCTACATTGCCCTAGAGCTGAAAGGCACAACGTGCAGGCTTCTTTCCCCAGGGCGTGTTGGGCCCCAGAGCATCTTGCTTGCAGCTCTTTGGGAAGCTAAGAAACAACTCGCTCTGCACAGTGCTCTTACAGCCTACCGGGAACATCTCTTCCAAAGGCCTCTGAAACGCAGTTTCTTTGCAGGCCTGATCTGGCTGAAGTAGAACTTCTGCTCTGGGTGTGCTACATTGCCCTAGAGCTGAAAGGGACAACGTGCAGGCTTCTTTCCAAAGGGCGAGTTGGGCACCACAGCATCTTGCCACCAGCTCTTTGGGAAGCTAAGAAACAACTCGCTCTGCACAGTGCTCTTACAGCCTACCGGGAACATCTCTTCCAAAGGCCTGTGAAACGCAGTTTCTTTGCAGGCCTGATCTGGCTGAAGTACAACTTCTGCTCTGGCTGTGCTACATTGCCCTAGAGCTGAAAGCCACAACGTGGAGGCTTCTTTCCAAAGGGCGAGTTGGGCCTCACAGCATCTTGCTTCCAGCTCTTTGGGAAGCTAAGAAACAACTCGCTCTGCACAGTGCTCTTACAGCCTACCGGGAGCATCTCTTCCAAAGGCCTGTGAAACGCAGTTTCTTTGCAGGCCTGATCTGGCTGAAATAGAACTTTTGCTCTGGGTGTGCTACTTTTCCCTAGAGCTGAAAGGCACAACGTGCAGGCTTCTGTCCAAAGGGCGAGTTGGGCCCAAAGCATCTTGCTTCCAGCTCTTTGGGAAGCTAAGAAACAACTAGCTCTGCACAGTGCTCTTACAGCCTACCGGGAGCATCTCGTCCAAAGGCCTGTGAAACGCAGTTTCTTTGCAGGCCTGATCTGGCTGAAATAGAACTGTTGCTCTGGGTGTGCTACTTTTCCCAGAGCTGAAAGGCACAACGTGCAGGCTTCTGTCCAAAGGGCGAGTTGGGCGCAAAGCATCTTGCTTCCAGCTCTTTGAGAAGCTAAGAAACAACTCGCTCTGCACAGTGGTCTTACAGCCCACCGGGAGCATCTCTTCCAAAGGCCTGTGAAACGCAGTTTCTTCGCAGGCCTGATCTGGCTGAAGTACAACTTCTGCTCTGGGTGTGCTACATTGCCCTAGAGCTGAAAGGCACAATGTGCAGGCTTCTTCACAAAGGGCGAGTTGGGCCCCACAGCATCTTGCTTCCAGCTCTTTGGGAAGCTAAGAAACAACTCGCTCTGCACAGTGCTCTTACAGCCTACCGGGAACATCTCTTCCAAAGGCCTGTGAAACGCAGTTTCTCAGCAGGCCTGATCTGGCTGAAGTAGTACTTCTGCTCTGGGTGTGCTACATTGCCCTAGAGCTGAAAGGCACAATGTGCAGGCTTCTTTCCAAAGGGCGATTTGGGCCCCACAGCATCTTGCTTCCAGCTCTTTGGGAAGCTAAGAAACAACTCGCTCTGCACAGTGCTCTTACAGCCTACCGGGAACATCTCTTCCAAAGGCCTGTGAAACGCAGTTTCTTTGCAGGCCTGATCTGGCTGAAGTAGAATTTCTGCTCTGGGTGTGCTACATTGCCCTAGAGCTGAAAGGCACAACGTGCAGACTTCCTTCCAAAGGGCGAGTTGGGCCCCACATCATCTTGCTTCAAGCTCTTTGGGAAGCTAAGAAACAACTCGCTCTGCACAGTGCTCTTACAGCCTACCGGGAACATCTCTTCCAAAGGCCTGTGAAACGCAGTTTCTTTGCAGGCCTGATATGGCTGAAGTACAACTTCTGCTCTATGTGTGCTATTGTGCCCTAGAGCTGAAAGGCACAACGTGCAGGCCTCTTAAAAAATGGCGAGTTGGGCCCCACTGCATCTTGCTTCCAGCTCTTTGGGAACCTAAGAAACAACTCGCTCTGCACAGTGCTGTTACAGCCTACCGGGAACATCTCTTCCAAAGGCCTGTGAAACGCAGTTTCTTCGCAGGCCTGATCTGGCTGAAGTACAACTTCTGCTCTGGGTGTGCTACATTGCCCTAGAGCTGAAAGCCACAACGTGCAGGCTTCTTTCCAAAGGGCGAGTTGGGCGCAAAGAATCTTGCTTCCAGCTCTTTGAGAAGCTAAGAAACAACTCGCTCTGCACAGTGCTGTTACAGCCTACCCGGAACATCTCTTCCAAAGGCTTGTGAAACGCAGTTTCTTTGCAGGCCTGATCTGGCTGAAGTCGGACTTCTGCTCTGGGTGTGCTACATTGCTCAGAGCTGAAAGGCACAACGTGCAGGCTTCTTTCCAAAGGGCGAGTTGGGACCCACAGCATCTTGCTTCCAACTCTTTGAGAAGCTAAGAGACAACTCACTCTGCACAGTGCTCTTACAGCCTAACGGGAACATCTCTTCCAATGGCCTGTGAAACGCAGGTTCTTTGCAGGCCTGATCTGGCTGAAGCAGAACTTCTGCTCTGGGTGTGCTACATTGCCCTAGAGCTGAAAGGCACAACGTGCAGGCTTCTGTCCAAAGGGCGAGTTGGGCCCCACAGCATCTTGCTTCCAGCTCTTTGGGAAGGTAAGAAACAACTCGCTCTGCACAGTGCTCTTACAGCCTACTGGGAGCATCTCTTCCAAACGCCTGTGAAACGCAGTTTCTTCGCCGGCCAGATCTGGCTGAAGTACAACTTCTGCTCTGGGTGTGCTACATTGCCCTAGAGCTGAAAGGCACAACGTGCAGGCTTCTTAACAAAGGGCGAGTTGGGCCCCACAGCATCTTGCTTCCAGCTCTTTGGCAAGCTAGGAAACAACTCGCTCTGCACAGTGCTCTTACAGCCTACCCGGAACATCTCTTCCAAAGGCCTGTGCAACGCAGTTTCTTTGCAGTCCTGATCTGGCTGAAGTAGAACTTCTGCTCTGGGTGTGCTACACTGCCCTAGAGCTGAAAGGCACAACGTGCAGGCTTCTTTCCAAAGGGCGCGTTGGGCCTCACAGCATCTTGCTTCCAGCACTTTGGGAAGCTAAGAAACAACTCGCTCTGCACAGTGCTCTTACAGCCTACCGGGAACATCTCTTCCAAAGGCCTGTGAAACGCAGTTTCTTTGCAGGCCTGATCTGGCTGAAGTAGAATTTCTGCTCTGGGTGTGCTACATTGCCCTAGAGCTGAAAGCCACAACGTGCAGGCTTCTTTCCAAAGGGCGAGTTGGGCCCCACAGCATCTTGCTTCCAGCTCTTTGGGAAGCTAAGAAACAACTCGCTCTGCACAGTGCTCTTACAGCCTACCGGGAACATCTCTTCCAAAGCCCTGTGAAACGCAGTTTCTTTGCAGGCCTGATCTGTCTGAAGTAGAACCTCTGCTCTGGGTGTGCTACATTGCCCTAGAGCTGAAAGGCACAACGTGCAGGCTTCTTTCCCAAGGGCGAGTTGGGCCCGACAGCATCTTGCTTCCAGCTCTCTGGGAAGCTAAGAAACAACTCGCTCTGCACAGTGCTCTTACAGCCTACCGGGAACATCTCTTCCAAAGGCCTGTGAAACGCAGTTTCTTTGCAGGCCTGATCTGGCTGAAGCAGAACTTCTGCTATGGTGTGCTACATTGCCCTAGAGCTGAAAGGCACAACGTGCAGGCTTCTTTCCAAAGGGCGAGTTGGGCCCCAGAGCATCTTGCTTCCAGCTCTTTGGGAAGCTAAGAAACAACTCGCTCTGCACAGTGCTCTTACAGCCTACCGGGAACATCCCTTCCAAAGGCCTGTGAAACGCAGTTACTTTGCAGCCTTGATCTGGCTGAAGTAGAACTTCTGCTCTGGGTGTGCTACTGCCCTAGAGCTGAAAGGCACAACGTGCAGGCTTCTTTCCAAATGGCGAGTTGGGCCCCACAGCATCTTGCTTCCAGCTCTTTGGGAAGCTAAGAAACAACTCGCTCTGCACAGTGCTCTTACAGCCTACCGTAACATCTCTTACAATGGCCTGTGAAACGCAGTTTCTTTGCAGGGCTGATCTGGCTGAAGTAGAACTTCTGCTCTGGATGTGCTACATTGCCCTAGAGCTGAAAGGCACAACGTGCAGGCTTCTTTCCCCAGGGCGTGTTGGGCCCCAGAGCATCTTGCTTGCAGCTCTTTGGGAAGCTAAGAAACAACTCGCTCTGCACAGTGCTCTTACAGCCTACCGGGAACATCTCTTCCAAAGGCCTGTGAAACGCAGTTTCTTTGCAGGCCTGATCTGGCTGAAGTACAACTTCTGCTCTGGGTGTGCTACATTGCCCTAGAGCTGAAAGCCACAACGTGGAGGCTTCTTTCCAAAGGGCGAGTTGGGCCTCACAGCATCTTGCTTCCAGCTCTTTGGGAAGCTAAGAAACAACTCGCTCTGCACAGTGCTCTTACAGCCTACCGGGAGCATCTCTTCCAAAGGCCTGTGAAACGCAGTTTCTTTGCAGGCCTGATCTGGCTGAAATAGAACTTTTGCTCTGGGTGTGCTACTTTTACCTAGAGCTGAAAGGCACAACGTGCAGGCTTCTGTCCAAAGGGCGAGTTGGGCGCAAAGCATCTTGCTTCCAGCTCTTTGGGAAGCTAAGAAACAACCCGCTCTGCACAGTGCTCTTACAGCCTACCGGGAACATCTCTTCCAAAGGCCTGTGAAACGCACTTTCTTTGCAGGCTTGATCTGGCTGAAGTAGAACTTCTGCTCTGGGTGTGCTACATTGCCCTAGAGCTGAAAGGCACAACGTGCAGGCTTCTGTCCAAAGGGCGAGTTGGGCCCAAAGCATCTTGCTTCCAGCTCTTTGGGAAGCTAAGAAACAACTAGCTCTGCACAGTGCTCTTACAGCCTACCGGGAGCATCTCGTCCAAAGGCCTGTGAAACGCAGTTTCTTTGCAGGCCTGATCTGGCTGAAATAGAACTTTTTCTCTGGGTGTGCTACTTTTCCCTAGAGCTGAAATGCACAACGTGCAGGCTTCTGTCCAAAGGGCGAGTTGGGCGCAAAGCATCTTGCTTCCAGCTCTTTGAGAAGCTAAGAAACAACTCGCTCTGCACAGTGGTCTTACAGCCCACCGGGAGCATCTCTTCCAAAGGCCTGTGAAACGCAGTTTCTTCGCAGGCCTGATCTGGCTGAAGTACAACTTCTGCTCTGGGTGTGCTACATTGCCCTAGAGCTGAAAGGCACAATGTGCAGGCTTCTTTCCAAAGGGCGAGTTGGGCGCAAAGCATCTTGCATCCAGCTCTTTGAGAAGCTAAGAAACAACTCGCTCTGCACAGTGCTCTTACAGCCTACCGGGAGCATCTCTTCCAAAGGCCTGTGAGACGCAGTTTCTTCGCAGGCCTGATCTGGCTGAATACAACTTCTGCTGTGGGTGTGCTACATTGCCCTAGAGCTGAAAGGCACAATGTGCAGGCTTCTTTCCCAAGGGCGAGTTGGGCCCCACAGCATCTTGCTTCCAGCTCTTTGGGAAGCTAAGAAACAACTCGCTCAGCACAGTGCTCTTACAGCCTTCCGGGAACATCTCTTACAAATGCCTGTGAAACGCAGTTTCTTTGAAGGCCTGATCTGGCTGAAGTACAACTTCTGCTCTGGGTGAGCTACATTGCCCTAGAGCTGAAAGGCACAACGTGCAGGCTTCTTTCCAAAGGGCGAGTTGGGTCCCACAGCATCTTGCTTCCAGCTCTTTGGGAAGCTAAGAAACAACTCGCTCTGCACAGTGCTCTTACAGCCTACCGGGAACATCCCTTCCAAAGGCCTGTGAAACGTAGTTACTTTGCAGCCTTCATCTGGCTGAAGTAGAACTTCTGCTCTGGGTGTGCTACTGCCCTAGAGCTGAAAGGCACAACGTGCAGGCTTCTGTCCAAAGGGCGAGTTGGGCCCAAAGCATCTTGCTTCCAGCTCTTTGGGAAGCTAAGAAACAACTCGCTCTGCACAGTGCTCTTACAGCCTACCGGGAGCATCTCTTCCAAAGGCCTGTGAAACGCAGTTTCTTCGCAGGCCTGATCTGGCTGAAGTACAACTTCTGCTCTGGGTGTGCTACATTGCCCTAGAGCTGAAAGCCACAACGTGCAGGCTTCTTTCCAAAGGGCGAGTTGGGCCCCACAGCATCTTGCTTCCAGCTCTTTGAGAAGCTAAGAAACAACTCGCTCTGCACAGTGCTCTTACAGCCTACCGGGAGCCTCTCTTCCAAAGGCCTGTGAAACGCAGTTTCTTTGCAGGCCTGATGTGGCTGAAATAGAACTTTTGCTCTGGGTGTGCTACTTTTCCCTAGAGCTGAAAGGCACAACGTGCAGGCTTCTTTCCAAAGGGCGAGTTGGGCCCCACAGCATCTTGCTTCCAGCTCTTTGGGAATCTAAGAAACAACTCGCTCTGCACAGTGCTCTTACTGCCTACCGGGAACATCTCTTCCAAAGGCCTGTGAAACGCAGTTTCTTTGCAGGCCTGATCTGGCTGAAGTAGAACTTCTGCTCTGGTTGTGCTACATTGCCCTGGAGCTGAAAGGCACAACGTGCAGGCTTCTTTCCCAAGGGCGAGTTGGGCCCCACAGCATCATGCTTCCGGCTCTTTGGGAAGCTAAGAAACAACTCGCTCTGCACAGTGCTCTTACAGCCTACCGTAACATCTCTTACAATGGCCTGTGAAACGCAGTTTCTTTGCAGGGCTAATCTGGCTGAAGTAGAACTTCTGCTCTGGATGTGCTACATTGCCCTAGAGCTGAAAGGCACAACGTGCAGGCTTCTTTCCCCAGGGCGTGTTGGGCCCCAGAGCATCTTGCTTGCAGCTCTTTGGGAAGCTAAGAAACAACTCGCTCTGCACAGTGCTCTTACAGCCTACCGGGAACATCTCTTCCAAAGGCCTCTGAAACGCAGTTTCTTTGCAGGCCTGATCTGGCTGAAGTAGAACTTCTGCTCTGGGTGTGCTACATTGCCCTAGAGCTGAAAGGGACAACGTGCAGGCTTCTTTCCAAAGGGCGAGTTGGGCACCACAGCATCTTGCCACCAGCTCTTTGGGAAGCTAAGAAACAACTCGCTCTGCACAGTGCTCTTACAGCCTACCGGGAACATCTCTTCCAAAGGCCTGTGAAACGCAGTTTCTTTGCAGGCCTGATCTGGCTGAAGTACAACTTCTGCTCTGGCTGTGCTACATTGCCCTAGAGCTGAAAGCCACAACGTGGAGGCTTCTTTCCAAAGGGCGAGTTGGGCCTCACAGCATCTTGCTTCCAGCTCTTTGGGAAGCTAAGAAACAACTCGCTCTGCACAGTGCTCTTACAGCCTACCGGGAGCATCTCTTCCAAAGGCCTGTGAAACGCAGTTTCTTTGCAGGCCTGATCTGGCTGAAATAGAACTTTTGCTCTGGGTGTGCTACTTTTCCCTAGAGCTGAAAGGCACAACGTGCAGGCTTCTGTCCAAAGGGCGAGTTGGGCCCAAAGCATCTTGCTTCCAGCTCTTTGGGAAGCTAAGAAACAACTAGCTCTGCACAGTGCTCTTACAGCCTACCGGGAGCATCTCGTCCAAAGGCCTGTGAAACGCAGTTTCTTTGCAGGCCTGATCTGGCTGAAATAGAACTGTTGCTCTGGGTGTGCTACTTTTCCCAGAGCTGAAAGGCACAACGTGCAGGCTTCTGTCCAAAGGGCGAGTTGGGCGCAAAGCATCTTGCTTCCAGCTCTTTGAGAAGCTAAGAAACAACTCGCTCTGCACAGTGGTCTTACAGCCCACCGGGAGCATCTCTTCCAAAGGCCTGTGAAACGCAGTTTCTTCGCAGGCCTGATCTGGCTGAAGTACAACTTCTGCTCTGGGTGTGCTACATTGCCCTAGAGCTGAAAGGCACAATGTGCAGGCTTCTTCACAAAGGGCGAGTTGGGCCCCACAGCATCTTGCTTCCAGCTCTTTGGGAAGCTAAGAAACAACTCGCTCTGCACAGTGCTCTTACAGCCTACCGGGAACATCTCTTCCAAAGGCCTGTGAAACGCAGTTTCTCAGCAGGCCTGATCTGGCTGAAGTAGTACTTCTGCTCTGGGTGTGCTACATTGCCCTAGAGCTGAAAGGCACAATGTGCAGGCTTCTTTCCAAAGGGCGATTTGGGCCCCACAGCATCTTGCTTCCAGCTCTTTGGGAAGCTAAGAAACAACTCGCTCTGCACAGTGCTCTTACAGCCTACCGGGAACATCTCTTCCAAAGGCCTGTGAAACGCAGTTTCTTTGCAGGCCTGATCTGGCTGAAGTAGAATTTCTGCTCTGGGTGTGCTACATTGCCCTAGAGCTGAAAGGCACAACGTGCAGACTTCCTTCCAAAGGGCGAGTTGGGCCCCACATCATCTTGCTTCAAGCTCTTTGGGAAGCTAAGAAACAACTCGCTCTGCACAGTGCTCTTACAGCCTACCGGGAACATCTCTTCCAAAGGCCTGTGAAACGCAGTTTCTTTGCAGGCCTGATATGGCTGAAGTACAACTTCTGCTCTATGTGTGCTATTGTGCCCTAGAGCTGAAAGGCACAACGTGCAGGCCTCTTAAAAAATGGCGAGTTGGGCCCCACTGCATCTTGCTTCCAGCTCTTTGGGAACCTAAGAAACAACTCGCTCTGCACAGTGCTGTTACAGCCTACCGGGAACATCTCTTCCAAAGGCCTGTGAAACGCAGTTTCTTCGCAGGCCTGATCTGGCTGAAGTACAACTTCTGCTCTGGGTGTGCTACATTGCCCTAGAGCTGAAAGCCACAACGTGCAGGCTTCTTTCCAAAGGGCGAGTTGGGCGCAAAGAATCTTGCTTCCAGCTCTTTGAGAAGCTAAGAAACAACTCGCTCTGCACAGTGCTGTTACAGCCTACCCGGAACATCTCTTCCAAAGGCTTGTGAAACGCAGTTTCTTTGCAGGCCTGATCTGGCTGAAGTCGGACTTCTGCTCTGGGTGTGCTACATTGCTCAGAGCTGAAAGGCACAACGTGCAGGCTTCTTTCCAAAGGGCGAGTTGGGACCCACAGCATCTTGCTTCCAACTCTTTGAGAAGCTAAGAGACAACTCACTCTGCACAGTGCTCTTACAGCCTAACGGGAACATCTCTTCCAATGGCCTGTGAAACGCAGGTTCTTTGCAGGCCTGATCTGGCTGAAGCAGAACTTCTGCTCTGGGTGTGCTACATTGCCCTAGAGCTGAAAGGCACAACGTGCAGGCTTCTGTCCAAAGGGCGAGTTGGGCCCCACAGCATCTTGCTTCCAGCTCTTTGGGAAGGTAAGAAACAACTCGCTCTGCACAGTGCTCTTACAGCCTACTGGGAGCATCTCTTCCAAACGCCTGTGAAACGCAGTTTCTTCGCCGGCCAGATCTGGCTGAAGTACAACTTCTGCTCTGGGTGTGCTACATTGCCCTAGAGCTGAAAGGCACAACGTGCAGGCTTCTTAACAAAGGGCGAGTTGGGCCCCACAGCATCTTGCTTCCAGCTCTTTGGCAAGCTAGGAAACAACTCGCTCTGCACAGTGCTCTTACAGCCTACCCGGAACATCTCTTCCAAAGGCCTGTGCAACGCAGTTTCTTTGCAGTCCTGATCTGGCTGAAGTAGAACTTCTGCTCTGGGTGTGCTACACTGCCCTAGAGCTGAAAGGCACAACGTGCAGGCTTCTTTCCAAAGGGCGCGTTGGGCCTCACAGCATCTTGCTTCCAGCACTTTGGGAAGCTAAGAAACAACTCGCTCTGCACAGTGCTCTTACAGCCTACCGGGAACATCTCTTCCAAAGGCCTGTGAAACGCAGTTTCTTTGCAGGCCTGATCTGGCTGAAGTAGAATTTCTGCTCTGGGTGTGCTACATTGCCCTAGAGCTGAAAGCCACAACGTGCAGGCTTCTTTCCAAAGGGCGAGTTGGGCCCCACAGCATCTTGCTTCCAGCTCTTTGGGAAGCTAAGAAACAACTCGCTCTGCACAGTGCTCTTACAGCCTACCGGGAACATCTCTTCCAAAGCCCTGTGAAACGCAGTTTCTTTGCAGGCCTGATCTGTCTGAAGTAGAACCTCTGCTCTGGGTGTGCTACATTGCCCTAGAGCTGAAAGGCACAACGTGCAGGCTTCTTTCCCAAGGGCGAGTTGGGCCCGACAGCATCTTGCTTCCAGCTCTCTGGGAAGCTAAGAAACAACTCGCTCTGCACAGTGCTCTTACAGCCTACCGGGAACATCTCTTCCAAAGGCCTGTGAAACGCAGTTTCTTTGCAGGCCTGATCTGGCTGAAGTAGAACTTCTGCTTTGTTTGTGCTACATTGCCCTAGAGCTGAAAGGCACAACGTGCAGGCTTCTTTCCCCAGGGCGAGTTGGGCCCCACAGCATCTTGCTTCCAGCTCTTTGGGAAGCTAAGAAAGAACTCGTCTGCACAGTGCTCTTACAGCCTACCGGGAGCATTTCTTCCAAAGGCCTGTGAAACGCAGTTTCTTTGCAGGCCTGATCTGGCTGAAGCAGAACTTCTGTTATGGTGTGCTACATTGCCCTAGAGCTGAAAGGCACAACGTGCAGGCTTATTTCCAAAGGGCGAGTTGGGCCCCAGAGCATCTTGCTTCTAGCTCTTTGGGAAGCTAAGAAACAACTCGCTCTGCACAGTGCTCTTACAGCCTACCGGGAACATCCCTTCCAAAGGCCTGTGAAACGCAGTTACTTTGCAGCCTTGATCTGGCTGAAGTAGAACTTCTGCTCTGGGTGTGCTACTGCCCTAGAGCTGAAAGGCACAACGTGCAGGCTTCTGTCCAAAGGGCGAGTTGGGCCCAAAGCATCTTGCTTCCAGCTCTTTGGGAAGCTAAGAAACAACTCGCTCTGCACAGTGCTCTTACAGCCTACCGGGAGCATCTCTTCCAAAGGCCTGTGAAACGCAGTTTCTTCGCAGGCCTGATCTGGCTGAAGTACAACTTCTGCTCTGAGTGTGCTACATTGCCCTAGAGCTGAAAGCCACAACGTGCAGGCTTCTTTCCAAATGGCGAGTTGGGCCCCACAGCATCTTGCTTCCAGCTCTTTGGGAAGCTAAGAAACAACTCGCTCTGCACAGTGCTCTTACAGCCTACCGTAACATCTCTTACAATGGCCTGTGAAACGCAGTTTCTTTGCAGGGCTGATCTGGCTTAAGTAGAACTTCTGCTCTGGATGTGGTACATTGCCCTAGAGCTGAAAGGCACAACGTGCAGGCTTCTTTCCCCAGGGCGTGTTGGGCCCCAGAGCATCTTGCTTGCAGCTCTTTGGGAAGCTAAGAAACAACTCGCTCTGCACAGTGCTCTTACAGCCTACCGGGAACATCTCTTCCAAAGGCCTGTGAAACGCAGTTTCTTTGCAGGCCTGATCTGGCTGAAGTACAACTTCTGCTCTGGGTGTGCTACATTGCCCTAGAGCTGAAAGCCACAACGTGGAGGCTTCTTTCCAAAGGGCGAGTTGGGCCTCACAGCATCTTGCTTCCAGCTCTTTGGGAAGCTAAGAAACAACTCGCTCTGCACAGTGCTCTTACAGCCTACCGGGAGCATCTCTTCCAAAGGCCTGTGAAACGCAGTTTCTTTGCAGGCCTGATCTGGCTGAAATAGAACTTTTGCTCTGGGTGTGCTACTTTTACCTAGAGCTGAAAGGCACAACGTGCAGGCTTCTGTCCAAAGGGCGAGTTGGGCGCAAAGCATCTTGCTTCCAGCTGTTTGGGAAGCTAAGAAACAACTCGCTCTGCACAGTGCTCTTACAGCCTACCGGGAACATCTCTTCCAAAGGCCTGTGAAACGCAGTTTCTTTGCAGGCTTGATCTGGCTGAAGTAGAACTTCTGCTCTGGGTGTGCTACATTGCCCTAGAGCTGAAAGGCACAACGTGCAGGCTTCTGTCCAAAGGGCGAGTTGGGCCCAAAGCATCTTGCTTCCAGCTCTTTGGGAAGCTAAGAAACTACTAGCTCTGCACAGTGCTCTTACAGCCTACCGGGAGCATCTCGTCCAAAGGCCTGTGAAACGCAGTTTCTTTGCAGGCCTGATCTGGCTGAAATAGAACTTTTGCTCTGGGTGTGCTACTTTTCCCTAGAGCTGAAATGCACAACGTGCAGGCTTCTGTCCAAAGGGCGAGTTGGGCGCAAAGCATCTTGCTTCCAGCTCTTTGAGAAGCTAAGAAACAACTCGCTCTGCACAGTGGTCTTACAGCCCACCGGGAGCATCTCTTCCAAAGGCCTGTGAAACGCAGTTTCTTCGCAGGCCTGATCTGGCTGAAGTACAACTTCTGCTCTGGGTGTGCTACATTGCCCTAGAGCTGAAAGGCACAATGTGCAGGCTTCTTTCCAAAGGGCGAGTTGGGCCCAAAGCATCTTGCTTCCAGCTCTTTGGGAATCTAAGAAACAACTCGCTCTGCACAGTGCTCTTACAGCCTACCCGGAACATCTCTTCCAAAGGCTTGTGAAACGCAGTTTCTTTGCAGGCCTGATCTGGCTGAAGTCGGACTTCTGCTCTGGGTGTGCTACATTGCCCAGAGCTGAAAGGCACAACGTGCAGGCTTCTTTCCAAAGGGCGAGTTGGGCCCCACAGCATCTTGCTTCCAACTCTTTGAGAAGCTAAGAGACAACTCACTCTGCACAGTGCTCTTACAGCCTAACGGAAACATCTCTTCCAATGGCCTGTGAAACGCAGGTTCTTTGCAGGCCTGATCTGGCTGAAGCAGAACTTCTGCTCTGGGTGTGCTACATTGCCCTAGAGCTGAAAGGCACAACGTGCAGGCTTCTGTCCAAAGGGCGAGTTGGGCCCCACAGCATCTTGCTTCCAGCTCTTTGGGAAGGTAAGAAACAACTCGCTCTGCACAGTGCTCTTACAGCCTACTGGGAGCATCTCTTCCAAACGCCTGTGAAACGCAGTTTCTTCGCCGGCCAGATCTGGCTGAAGTACAACTTCTGCTCTGGGTGTGCTACATTGCCCTAGAGCTGAAAGGCACAACGTGCAGGCTTCTTAACAAAGGGCGAGTTGGGCCCCACAGCATCTTGCTTCCAGCTCTTTGGGAAGCTAAGAAACAACTCGCTCTGCACAGTGCTCTTACAGCCTACCCGGAACATCTCTTCCAAAGGCCTGTGCAACGCAGTTTCTTTGCAGTCCTGATCTGGCTGAAGTAGAACTTCTGCTCTGGGTGTGCTACATTGCCCTAGAGCTGAAAGGCACAACGTGCAGGCTTCTTTCCAAAGGGCGCGTTGGGCCTCACAGCATCTTGCTTCCAGCACTTTGGGAAGCTAAGAAACAACTCGCTCTGCACAGTGCTCTTACAGCCTACCGGGAACATCTCTTCCAAAGGCCTGTGAAACGCAGTTTCTTTGCAGGCCTGATCTGGCTGAAGTAGAATTTCTGCTCTGGGTGTGCTACATTGCCCTAGAGCTGAAAGCCACAACGTGCAGGCTTCTTTCCAAAGGGCGAGTTGGGCCCCACAGCATCTTGCTTCCAGCTCTTTGGGAAGCTAAGAAACAACTCGCTCTGCACAGTGCTCTTACAGCCTACCGGGAACATCTCTTCCAAAGCCCTGTGAAACGCAGTTTCTTTGCAGGCCTGATCTGTCTGAAGTAGAACCTCTGCTCTGGGTGTGCTACATTGCCCTAGAGCTGAAAGGCACAACGTGCAGGCTTCTTTCCCAAGGGCGAGTTGGGCCCGACAGCATCTTGCTTCCAGCTCTCTGGGAAGCTAAGAAACAACTCGCTCTGCACAGTGCTCTTACAGCCTACCGGGAACATCTCTTCCAAAGGCCTGTGAAACGCAGTTTCTTTGCAGGCCTGATATGGCTGAAGTAGAACTTCTGCTTTGTTTGTGCTACATTGCCCTAGAGCTGAAAGGCACAACGTGCAGGCTTCTTTCCCAAGGGCGAGTTGGGCCCCAAAGCATCTTGCTTCCAGCTCTTTGGGAAGCTAAGAAAGAACTCGTCTGCACAGTGCTCTTACAGCCTACCGGGAGCATTTCTTCCAAAGGCCTGTGAAACGCAGTTTCTTTGCAGGCCTGATCTGGCTGAAGCAGAACTTCTGCTATGGTGTGCTACATTGCCCTAGAGCTGAAAGGCACAACGTGCAGGCTTATTTCCAAAGGGCGAGTTGGGCCCCAGAGCATCTTGCTTCCAGCTCTTTGGGAAGCTAAGAAACAACTCGCTCTGCACAGTGCTCTTACAGCCTACCGGGAACATCCCTTCCAAAGGCCTGTGAAACGCAGTTACTTTGCAGCCTTGATCTGGCTGAAGTAGAACTTCTGCTCTGGGTGTGCTACTGCCCTAGAGCTGAAAGGCACAACGTGCAGGCTTCTGTCCAAAGGTCGAGTTGGGCCCAAAGCATCTTGCTTCCAGCTCTTTGGGAAGCTAAGAAACAACTCGCTCTGCACAGTGCTCTTACAGCCTACCGGGAGCATCTCTTCCAAAGGCCTGTGAAACGCAGTTTCTTCGCAGGCCTGATCTGGCTGAAGTACAACTTCTGCTCTGGGTGTGCTACATTGCCCTAGAGCTGAAAGCCACAACGTGCAGGCTTCTTTCCAAAGGGCGAGTTGGGCCCCACAGCATCTTGCTTCCAGCTCTTTGGGAAGCTAAGAAACAACTCGCTCTGCACAGTGCTCTTACAGCCTACCGTAACATCTCTTACAATGGCCTGTGAAACGCAGTTTCTTTGCAGGGCTGATCTGGCTGAAGTAGAACTTCTGCTCTGGATGTGCTACATTGCCCTAGAGCTGAAAGGCACAACGTGCAGGCTTCTTTCCCCAGGGCGTGTTGGGCCCCAGAGCATCTTGCTTGCAGCTCTTTGGGAAGCTAAGAAACAACTCGCTCTGCACAGTGCTCTTACAGCCTACCGGGAACATCTCTTCCAAAGGCCTGTGAAACGCAGTTTCTTTGCAGGCCTGATCTGGCTGAAGTACAACTTCTGCTCTGGGTGTGCTACATTGCCCTAGAGCTGAAAGCCACAACGTGGAGGCTTCTTTCCAAAGGGCGAGTTGGGCCTCACAGCATCTTGCTTCCAGCTCTTTGGGAAGCTAAGAAACAACTCGCTCTGCACAGTGCTCTTACAGCCTACCGGGAGCATCTCTTCCAAAGGCCTGTGAAACGCAGTTTCTTTGCAGGCCTGATCTGGCTGAAATAGAACTTTTGCTCTGGGTGTGCTACTTTTACCTAGAGCTGAAAGTCACAACGTGCAGGCTTCTGTCCAAAGGGCGAGTTGGGCGCAAAGCATCTTGCTTCCAGCTCTTTGGGAAGCTA
Organism: Equus caballus; assembly: GCF_041296265.1. Lineage (NCBI taxonomy): Eukaryota > Metazoa > Chordata > Mammalia > Perissodactyla > Equidae > Equus > Equus caballus. The sequence continues at coordinate 28,724,370 of NC_091687.1, forward strand.
AGAAACAACCCGCTCTGCACAGTGCTCTTACAGCCTACCGGGAACATCTCTTCCAAAGGCCTGTGAAACGCAGTTTCTTTGCAGGCTTGATCTGGCTGAAGTAGAACTTCTGCTCTGGGTGTGCTACATTGCCCTAGAGCTGAAAGGCACAACGTGCAGGCTTCTGTCCAAAGGGCGAGTTGGGCCCAAAGCATCTTGCTTCCAGCTCTTTGGGAAGCTAAGAAACTACTAGCTCTGCACAGTGCTCTTACAGCCTACCGGGAGCATCTCGTCCAAAGGCCTGTGAAACGCAGTTTCTTTGCAGGCCTGATCTGGCTGAAATAGAACTTTTGCTCTGGGTGTGCTACTTTTCCCTAGAGCTGAAATGCACAACGTGCAGGCTTCTGTCCAAAGGGCGAGTTGGGCGCAAAGCATCTTGCTTCCAGCTCTTTGAGAAGCTAAGAAACAACTCGCTCTGCACAGTGGTCTTACAGCCCACCAGGAGCATCTCTTCCAAAGGCCTGTGAAACGCAGTTTCTTCGCAGGCCTGATCTGGCTGAAGTACAACTTCTGCTCTGGGTGTGCTACATTGCCCTAGAGCTGAAAGGCACAATGTGCAGGCTTCTTTCCAAAGGGCGAGTTGGGCGCAAAGCATCTTGCATCCAGCTCTTTGAGAAGCTAAGAAACAACTCGCTCTGCACAGTGCTCTTACAGCCTACCGGGAGCATCTCTTCCAAAGGCCTGTGAGACGCAGTTTCTTCGCAGGCCTGATCTGGCTGAATACAACTTCTGCTGTGGGTGTGCTACATTGCCCTAGAGCTGAAAGGCACAATGTGCAGGCTTCTTTCCCAAGGGCGAGTTGGGCCCCACAGCATCTTGCTTCCAGCTCTTTGGGAAGCTAAGAAACAACTCGCTCAGCACAGTGCTCTTACAGCCTTCCGGGAACATCTCTTACAAATGCCTGTGAAACGCAGTTTCTTTGAAGGCCTGATCTGGCTGAAGTACAACTTCTGCTCTGGGTGAGCTACATTGCCCTAGAGCTGAAAGGCACAACGTGCAGGCTTCTTTCCAAAGGGCGAGTTGGGTCCCACAGCATCTTGCTTCCAGCTCTTTGGGAAGCTAAGAAACAACTCGCTCTGCACAGTGCTCTTACAGCCTACCGGGAACATCCCTTCCAAAGGCCTGTGAAACGTAGTTACTTTGCAGCCTTCATCTGGCTGAAGTAGAACTTCTGCTCTGGGTGTGCTACTGCCCTAGAGCTGAAAGGCACAACGTGCAGGCTTCTGTCCAAAGGGCGAGTTGGGCCCAAAGCATCTTGCTTCCAGCTCTTTGGGAAGCTAAGAAACAACTCGCTCTGCACAGTGCTCTTACAGCCTACCGGGAGCATCTCTTCCAAAGGCCTGTGAAACGCAGTTTCTTCGCAGGCCTGATCTGGCTGAAGTACAACTTCTGCTCTGGGTGTGCTACATTGCCCTAGAGCTGAAAGCCACAACGTGCAGGCTTCTTTCCAAAGGGCGAGTTGGGCCCCACAGCATCTTGCTTCCAGCTCTTTGGGAAGCTAAGAAACAACTCGCTCTGCACAGTGCTCTTACAGCCTACCGGGAGCATCTCGTCCAAAGGCCTGTGAAACGCAGTTTCTTTGCAGGCCTGATCTGGCTGAAATAGAACTTTTGCTCTGGGTGTGCTACTTTTCCCTAGAGCTGAAATGCACAACGTGCAGGCTTCTGTCCAAAGGGCGAGTTGGGCGCAAAGCATCTTGCTTCCAGCTCTTTGAGAAGCTAAGAAACAACTCGCTCTGCACAGTGGTCTTACAGCCCACCAGGAGCATCTCTTCCAAAGGCCTGTGAAACGCAGTTTCTTCGCAGGCCTGATCTGGCTGAAGTACAACTTCTGCTCTGGGTGTGCTACATTGCCCTAGAGCTGAAAGGCACAATGTGCAGGCTTCTTTCCAAAGGGCGAGTTGGGCGCAAAGCATCTTGCATCCAGCTCTTTGAGAAGCCAAGAAACAACTCGCTCTGCACAGTGCTCTTACAGCCTACCGGGAGCATCTCTTCCAAAGGCCTGTGAGACGCAGTTTCTTCGCAGGCCTGATCTGGCTGAATACAACTTCTGCTGTGGGTGTGCTACATTGCCCTAGAGCTGAAAGGCACAATGTGCAGGCTTCTTTCCCAAGGGCGAGTTGGGCCCCACAGCATCTTGCTTCCAGCTCTTTGGGAAGCTAAGAAACAACTCTCTCAGCACAGTGCTCTTACAGCCTTCCGGGAACATCTCTTACAAATGCCTGTGAAACGCAGTTTCTTTGAAGGCCTGATCTGGCTGAAGTACAACTTCTGCTCTGGGTGAGCTACATTGCCCTAGAGCTGAAAGGCACAACGTGCAGGCTTCTTTCCAAAGGGCGAGTTGGGTCCCACAGCATCTTGCTTCCAGCTCTTTGGGAAGCTAAGAAACAACTCGCTCTGCACAGTGCTCTTACAGCCTACCGGGAACATCCCTTCCAAAGGCCTGTGAAACGTAGTTACTTTGCAGCCTTCATCTGGCTGAAGTAGAACTTCTGCTCTGGGTGTGCTACTGCCCTAGAGCTGAAAGGCACAACGTGCAGGCTTCTGTCCAAAGGGCGAGTTGGGCCCAAAGCATCTTGCTTCCAGCTCTTTGGGAAGCTAAGAAACAACTCGCTCTGCACAGTGCTCTTACAGCCTACCGGGAGCATCTCTTCCAAAGGCCTGTGAAACGCAGTTTCTTCGCAGGCCTGATCTGGCTGAAGTACAACTTCTGCTCTGGGTGTGCTACATTGCCCTAGAGCTGAAAGCCACAACGTGCAGGCTTCTTTCCAAAGGGCGAGTTGGGCCCCACAGCATCTTGCTTCCAGCTCTTTGGGAAGCTAAGAAACAACTCGCTCTGCACAGTGCTCTTACTGCCTACCGGGAACATCTCTTCCAAAGGCCTGTGAAACGCAGTTTCTTTGCAGGCCTGATCTGGCTGAAGTAGAACTTCTGCTCTGGTTGTGCTACATTGCCCTGGAGCTGAAAGGCACAACGTGCAGGCTTCTTTCCCAAGGGCGAGTTGGGCCCCACAGCATCATGCTTCCGGCTCTTTGGGAAGCTAAGAAACAACTCGCTCTGCACAGTGCTCTTACAGCCTACCGTAACATCTCTTACAATGGCCTGTGAAACGCAGTTTCTTTGCAGGGCTAATCTGGCTGAAGTAGAACTTCTGCTCTGGATGTGCTACATTGCCCTAGAGCTGAAAGGCACAACGTGCAGGCTTCTTTCCCCAGGGCGTGTTGGGCCCCAGAGCATCTTGCTTGCAGCTCTTTGGGAAGCTAAGAAACAACTCGCTCTGCACAGTGCTCTTACAGCCTACCGGGAACATCTCTTCCAAAGGCCTCTGAAACGCAGTTTCTTTGCAGGCCTGATCTGGCTGAAGTAGAACTTCTGCTCTGGGTGTGCTACATTGCCCTAGAGCTGAAAGGGACAACGTGCAGGCTTCTTTCCAAAGGGCGAGTTGGGCACCACAGCATCTTGCCACCAGCTCTTTGGGAAGCTAAGAAACAACTCGCTCTGCACAGTGCTCTTACAGCCTACCGGGAACATCTCTTCCAAAGGCCTGTGAAACGCAGTTTCTTTGCAGGCCTGATCTGGCTGAAGTACAACTTCTGCTCTGGCTGTGCTACATTGCCCTAGAGCTGAAAGCCACAACGTGGAGGCTTCTTTCCAAAGGGCGAGTTGGGCCTCACAGCATCTTGCTTCCAGCTCTTTGGGAAGCTAAGAAACAACTCGCTCTGCACAGTGCTCTTACAGCCTACCGGGAGCATCTCTTCCAAAGGCCTGTGAAACGCAGTTTCTTTGCAGGCCTGATCTGGCTGAAATAGAACTTTTGCTCTGGGTGTGCTACTTTTCCCTAGAGCTGAAAGGCACAACGTGCAGGCTTCTGTCCAAAGGGCGAGTTGGGCCCAAAGCATCTTGCTTCCAGCTCTTTGGGAAGCTAAGAAACAACTAGCTCTGCACAGTGCTCTTACAGCCTACCGGGAGCATCTCGTCCAAAGGCCTGTGAAACGCAGTTTCTTTGCAGGCCTGATCTGGCTGAAATAGAACTGTTGCTCTGGGTGTGCTACTTTTCCCAGAGCTGAAAGGCACAACGTGCAGGCTTCTGTCCAAAGGGCGAGTTGGGCGCAAAGCATCTTGCTTCCAGCTCTTTGAGAAGCTAAGAAACAACTCGCTCTGCACAGTGGTCTTACAGCCCACCGGGAGCATCTCTTCCAAAGGCCTGTGAAACGCAGTTTCTTCGCAGGCCTGATCTGGCTGAAGTACAACTTCTGCTCTGGGTGTGCTACATTGCCCTAGAGCTGAAAGGCACAATGTGCAGGCTTCTTCACAAAGGGCGAGTTGGGCCCCACAGCATCTTGCTTCCAGCTCTTTGGGAAGCTAAGAAACAACTCGCTCTGCACAGTGCTCTTACAGCCTACCGGGAACATCTCTTCCAAAGGCCTGTGAAACGCAGTTTCTCAGCAGGCCTGATCTGGCTGAAGTAGTACTTCTGCTCTGGGTGTGCTACATTGCCCTAGAGCTGAAAGGCACAATGTGCAGGCTTCTTTCCAAAGGGCGATTTGGGCCCCACAGCATCTTGCTTCCAGCTCTTTGGGAAGCTAAGAAACAACTCGCTCTGCACAGTGCTCTTACAGCCTACCGGGAACATCTCTTCCAAAGGCCTGTGAAACGCAGTTTCTTTGCAGGCCTGATCTGGCTGAAGTAGAATTTCTGCTCTGGGTGTGCTACATTGCCCTAGAGCTGAAAGGCACAACGTGCAGACTTCCTTCCAAAGGGCGAGTTGGGCCCCACATCATCTTGCTTCAAGCTCTTTGGGAAGCTAAGAAACAACTCGCTCTGCACAGTGCTCTTACAGCCTACCGGGAACATCTCTTCCAAAGGCCTGTGAAACGCAGTTTCTTTGCAGGCCTGATATGGCTGAAGTACAACTTCTGCTCTATGTGTGCTATTGTGCCCTAGAGCTGAAAGGCACAACGTGCAGGCCTCTTAAAAAATGGCGAGTTGGGCCCCACTGCATCTTGCTTCCAGCTCTTTGGGAACCTAAGAAACAACTCGCTCTGCACAGTGCTGTTACAGCCTACCGGGAACATCTCTTCCAAAGGCCTGTGAAACGCAGTTTCTTCGCAGGCCTGATCTGGCTGAAGTACAACTTCTGCTCTGGGTGTGCTACATTGCCCTAGAGCTGAAAGCCACAACGTGCAGGCTTCTTTCCAAAGGGCGAGTTGGGCGCAAAGAATCTTGCTTCCAGCTCTTTGAGAAGCTAAGAAACAACTCGCTCTGCACAGTGCTGTTACAGCCTACCCGGAACATCTCTTCCAAAGGCTTGTGAAACGCAGTTTCTTTGCAGGCCTGATCTGGCTGAAGTCGGACTTCTGCTCTGGGTGTGCTACATTGCTCAGAGCTGAAAGGCACAACGTGCAGGCTTCTTTCCAAAGGGCGAGTTGGGACCCACAGCATCTTGCTTCCAACTCTTTGAGAAGCTAAGAGACAACTCACTCTGCACAGTGCTCTTACAGCCTAACGGGAACATCTCTTCCAATGGCCTGTGAAACGCAGGTTCTTTGCAGGCCTGATCTGGCTGAAGCAGAACTTCTGCTCTGGGTGTGCTACATTGCCCTAGAGCTGAAAGGCACAACGTGCAGGCTTCTGTCCAAAGGGCGAGTTGGGCCCCACAGCATCTTGCTTCCAGCTCTTTGGGAAGGTAAGAAACAACTCGCTCTGCACAGTGCTCTTACAGCCTACTGGGAGCATCTCTTCCAAACGCCTGTGAAACGCAGTTTCTTCGCCGGCCAGATCTGGCTGAAGTACAACTTCTGCTCTGGGTGTGCTACATTGCCCTAGAGCTGAAAGGCACAACGTGCAGGCTTCTTAACAAAGGGCGAGTTGGGCCCCACAGCATCTTGCTTCCAGCTCTTTGGCAAGCTAGGAAACAACTCGCTCTGCACAGTGCTCTTACAGCCTACCCGGAACATCTCTTCCAAAGGCCTGTGCAACGCAGTTTCTTTGCAGTGCTGATCTGGCTGAAGTAGAACTTCTGCTCTGGGTGTGCTACACTGCCCTAGAGCTGAAAGGCACAACGTGCAGGCTTCTTTCCAAAGGGCGCGTTGGGCCTCACAGCATCTTGCTTCCAGCACTTTGGGAAGCTAAGAAACAACTCGCTCTGCACAGTGCTCTTACAGCCTACCGGGAACATCTCTTCCAAAGGCCTGTGAAACGCAGTTTCTTTGCAGGCCTGATCTGGCTGAAGTAGAATTTCTGCTCTGGGTGTGCTACATTGCCCTAGAGCTGAAAGCCACAACGTGCAGGCTTCTTTCCAAAGGGCGAGTTGGGCCCCACAGCATCTTGCTTCCAGCTCTTTGGGAAGCTAAGAAACAACTCGCTCTGCACAGTGCTCTTACAGCCTACCGGGAACATCTCTTCCAAAGCCCTGTGAAACGCAGTTTCTTTGCAGGCCTGATCTGTCTGAAGTAGAACCTCTGCTCTGGGTGTGCTACATTGCCCTAGAGCTGAAAGGCACAACGTGCAGGCTTCTTTCCCAAGGGCGAGTTGGGCCCGACAGCATCTTGCTTCCAGCTCTCTGGGAAGCTAAGAAACAACTCGCTCTGCACAGTGCTCTTACAGCCTACCGGGAACATCTCTTCCAAAGGCCTGTGAAACGCAGTTTCTTTGCAGGCCTGATCTGGCTGAAGCAGAACTTCTGCTATGGTGTGCTACATTGCCCTAGAGCTGAAAGGCACAACGTGCAGGCTTCTTTCCAAAGGGCGAGTTGGGCCCCAGAGCATCTTGCTTCCAGCTCTTTGGGAAGCTAAGAAACAACTCGCTCTGCACAGTGCTCTTACAGCCTACCGGGAACATCCCTTCCAAAGGCCTGTGAAACGCAGTTACTTTGCAGCCTTGATCTGGCTGAAGTAGAACTTCTGCTCTGGGTGTGCTACTGCCCTAGAGCTGAAAGGCACAACGTGCAGGCTTCTTTCCAAATGGCGAGTTGGGCCCCACAGCATCTTGCTTCCAGCTCTTTGGGAAGCTAAGAAACAACTCGCTCTGCACAGTGCTCTTACAGCCTACCGTAACATCTCTTACAATGGCCTGTGAAACGCAGTTTCTTTGCAGGGCTGATCTGGCTGAAGTAGAACTTCTGCTCTGGATGTGCTACATTGCCCTAGAGCTGAAAGGCACAACGTGCAGGCTTCTTTCCCCAGGGCGTGTTGGGCCCCAGAGCATCTTGCTTGCAGCTCTTTGGGAAGCTAAGAAACAACTCGCTCTGCACAGTGCTCTTACAGCCTACCGGGAACATCTCTTCCAAAGGCCTGTGAAACGCAGTTTCTTTGCAGGCCTGATCTGGCTGAAGTACAACTTCTGCTCTGGGTGTGCTACATTGCCCTAGAGCTGAAAGCCACAACGTGGAGGCTTCTTTCCAAAGGGCGAGTTGGGCCTCACAGCATCTTGCTTCCAGCTCTTTGGGAAGCTAAGAAACAACTCGCTCTGCACAGTGCTCTTACAGCCTACCGGGAGCATCTCTTCCAAAGGCCTGTGAAACGCAGTTTCTTTGCAGGCCTGATCTGGCTGAAATAGAACTTTTGCTCTGGGTGTGCTACTTTTACCTAGAGCTGAAAGGCACAACGTGCAGGCTTCTGTCCAAAGGGCGAGTTGGGCGCAAAGCATCTTGCTTCCAGCTCTTTGGGAAGCTAAGAAACAACCCGCTCTGCACAGTGCTCTTACAGCCTACCGGGAACATCTCTTCCAAAGGCCTGTGAAACGCACTTTCTTTGCAGGCTTGATCTGGCTGAAGTAGAACTTCTGCTCTGGGTGTGCTACATTGCCCTAGAGCTGAAAGGCACAACGTGCAGGCTTCTGTCCAAAGGGCGAGTTGGGCCCAAAGCATCTTGCTTCCAGCTCTTTGGGAAGCTAAGAAACAACTAGCTCTGCACAGTGCTCTTACAGCCTACCGGGAGCATCTCGTCCAAAGGCCTGTGAAACGCAGTTTCTTTGCAGGCCTGATCTGGCTGAAATAGAACTTTTTCTCTGGGTGTGCTACTTTTCCCTAGAGCTGAAATGCACAACGTGCAGGCTTCTGTCCAAAGGGCGAGTTGGGCGCAAAGCATCTTGCTTCCAGCTCTTTGAGAAGCTAAGAAACAACTCGCTCTGCACAGTGGTCTTACAGCCCACCGGGAGCATCTCTTCCAAAGGCCTGTGAAACGCAGTTTCTTCGCAGGCCTGATCTGGCTGAAGTACAACTTCTGCTCTGGGTGTGCTACATTGCCCTAGAGCTGAAAGGCACAATGTGCAGGCTTCTTTCCAAAGGGCGAGTTGGGCGCAAAGCATCTTGCATCCAGCTCTTTGAGAAGCTAAGAAACAACTCGCTCTGCACAGTGCTCTTACAGCCTACCGGGAGCATCTCTTCCAAAGGCCTGTGAGACGCAGTTTCTTCGCAGGCCTGATCTGGCTGAATACAACTTCTGCTGTGGGTGTGCTACATTGCCCTAGAGCTGAAAGGCACAATGTGCAGGCTTCTTTCCCAAGGGCGAGTTGGGCCCCACAGCATCTTGCTTCCAGCTCTTTGGGAAGCTAAGAAACAACTCGCTCAGCACAGTGCTCTTACAGCCTTCCGGGAACATCTCTTACAAATGCCTGTGAAACGCAGTTTCTTTGAAGGCCTGATCTGGCTGAAGTACAACTTCTGCTCTGGGTGAGCTACATTGCCCTAGAGCTGAAAGGCACAACGTGCAGGCTTCTTTCCAAAGGGCGAGTTGGGTCCCACAGCATCTTGCTTCCAGCTCTTTGGGAAGCTAAGAAACAACTCGCTCTGCACAGTGCTCTTACAGCCTACCGGGAACATCCCTTCCAAAGGCCTGTGAAACGTAGTTACTTTGCAGCCTTCATCTGGCTGAAGTAGAACTTCTGCTCTGGGTGTGCTACTGCCCTAGAGCTGAAAGGCACAACGTGCAGGCTTCTGTCCAAAGGGCGAGTTGGGCCCAAAGCATCTTGCTTCCAGCTCTTTGGGAAGCTAAGAAACAACTCGCTCTGCACAGTGCTCTTACAGCCTACCGGGAGCATCTCTTCCAAAGGCCTGTGAAACGCAGTTTCTTCGCAGGCCTGATCTGGCTGAAGTACAACTTCTGCTCTGGGTGTGCTACATTGCCCTAGAGCTGAAAGCCACAACGTGCAGGCTTCTTTCCAAAGGGCGAGTTGGGCCCCACAGCATCTTGCTTCCAGCTCTTTGAGAAGCTAAGAAACAACTCGCTCTGCACAGTGCTCTTACAGCCTACCGGGAGCCTCTCTTCCAAAGGCCTGTGAAACGCAGTTTCTTTGCAGGCCTGATGTGGCTGAAATAGAACTTTTGCTCTGGGTGTGCTACTTTTCCCTAGAGCTGAAAGGCACAACGTGCAGGCTTCTTTCCAAAGGGCGAGTTGGGCCCCACAGCATCTTGCTTCCAGCTCTTTGGGAATCTAAGAAACAACTCGCTCTGCACAGTGCTCTTACTGCCTACCGGGAACATCTCTTCCAAAGGCCTGTGAAACGCAGTTTCTTTGCAGGCCTGATCTGGCTGAAGTAGAACTTCTGCTCTGGTTGTGCTACATTGCCCTGGAGCTGAAAGGCACAACGTGCAGGCTTCTTTCCCAAGGGCGAGTTGGGCCCCACAGCATCATGCTTCCGGCTCTTTGGGAAGCTAAGAAACAACTCGCTCTGCACAGTGCTCTTACAGCCTACCGTAACATCTCTTACAATGGCCTGTGAAACGCAGTTTCTTTGCAGGGCTAATCTGGCTGAAGTAGAACTTCTGCTCTGGATGTGCTACATTGCCCTAGAGCTGAAAGGCACAACGTGCAGGCTTCTTTCCCCAGGGCGTGTTGGGCCCCAGAGCATCTTGCTTGCAGCTCTTTGGGAAGCTAAGAAACAACTCGCTCTGCACAGTGCTCTTACAGCCTACCGGGAACATCTCTTCCAAAGGCCTCTGAAACGCAGTTTCTTTGCAGGCCTGATCTGGCTGAAGTAGAACTTCTGCTCTGGGTGTGCTACATTGCCCTAGAGCTGAAAGGGACAACGTGCAGGCTTCTTTCCAAAGGGCGAGTTGGGCACCACAGCATCTTGCCACCAGCTCTTTGGGAAGCTAAGAAACAACTCGCTCTGCACAGTGCTCTTACAGCCTACCGGGAACATCTCTTCCAAAGGCCTGTGAAACGCAGTTTCTTTGCAGGCCTGATCTGGCTGAAGTACAACTTCTGCTCTGGCTGTGCTACATTGCCCTAGAGCTGAAAGCCACAACGTGGAGGCTTCTTTCCAAAGGGCGAGTTGGGCCTCACAGCATCTTGCTTCCAGCTCTTTGGGAAGCTAAGAAACAACTCGCTCTGCACAGTGCTCTTACAGCCTACCGGGAGCATCTCTTCCAAAGGCCTGTGAAACGCAGTTTCTTTGCAGGCCTGATCTGGCTGAAATAGAACTTTTGCTCTGGGTGTGCTACTTTTCCCTAGAGCTGAAAGGCACAACGTGCAGGCTTCTGTCCAAAGGGCGAGTTGGGCCCAAAGCATCTTGCTTCCAGCTCTTTGGGAAGCTAAGAAACAACTAGCTCTGCACAGTGCTCTTACAGCCTACCGGGAGCATCTCGTCCAAAGGCCTGTGAAACGCAGTTTCTTTGCAGGCCTGATCTGGCTGAAATAGAACTGTTGCTCTGGGTGTGCTACTTTTCCCAGAGCTGAAAGGCACAACGTGCAGGCTTCTGTCCAAAGGGCGAGTTGGGCGCAAAGCATCTTGCTTCCAGCTCTTTGAGAAGCTAAGAAACAACTCGCTCTGCACAGTGGTCTTACAGCCCACCGGGAGCATCTCTTCCAAAGGCCTGTGAAACGCAGTTTCTTCGCAGGCCTGATCTGGCTGAAGTACAACTTCTGCTCTGGGTGTGCTACATTGCCCTAGAGCTGAAAGGCACAATGTGCAGGCTTCTTCACAAAGGGCGAGTTGGGCCCCACAGCATCTTGCTTCCAGCTCTTTGGGAAGCTAAGAAACAACTCGCTCTGCACAGTGCTCTTACAGCCTACCGGGAACATCTCTTCCAAAGGCCTGTGAAACGCAGTTTCTCAGCAGGCCTGATCTGGCTGAAGTAGTACTTCTGCTCTGGGTGTGCTACATTGCCCTAGAGCTGAAAGGCACAATGTGCAGGCTTCTTTCCAAAGGGCGATTTGGGCCCCACAGCATCTTGCTTCCAGCTCTTTGGGAAGCTAAGAAACAACTCGCTCTGCACAGTGCTCTTACAGCCTACCGGGAACATCTCTTCCAAAGGCCTGTGAAACGCAGTTTCTTTGCAGGCCTGATCTGGCTGAAGTAGAATTTCTGCTCTGGGTGTGCTACATTGCCCTAGAGCTGAAAGGCACAACGTGCAGACTTCCTTCCAAAGGGCGAGTTGGGCCCCACATCATCTTGCTTCAAGCTCTTTGGGAAGCTAAGAAACAACTCGCTCTGCACAGTGCTCTTACAGCCTACCGGGAACATCTCTTCCAAAGGCCTGTGAAACGCAGTTTCTTTGCAGGCCTGATATGGCTGAAGTACAACTTCTGCTCTATGTGTGCTATTGTGCCCTAGAGCTGAAAGGCACAACGTGCAGGCCTCTTAAAAAATGGCGAGTTGGGCCCCACTGCATCTTGCTTCCAGCTCTTTGGGAACCTAAGAAACAACTCGCTCTGCACAGTGCTGTTACAGCCTACCGGGAACATCTCTTCCAAAGGCCTGTGAAACGCAGTTTCTTCGCAGGCCTGATCTGGCTGAAGTACAACTTCTGCTCTGGGTGTGCTACATTGCCCTAGAGCTGAAAGCCACAACGTGCAGGCTTCTTTCCAAAGGGCGAGTTGGGCGCAAAGAATCTTGCTTCCAGCTCTTTGAGAAGCTAAGAAACAACTCGCTCTGCACAGTGCTGTTACAGCCTACCCGGAACATCTCTTCCAAAGGCTTGTGAAACGCAGTTTCTTTGCAGGCCTGATCTGGCTGAAGTCGGACTTCTGCTCTGGGTGTGCTACATTGCTCAGAGCTGAAAGGCACAACGTGCAGGCTTCTTTCCAAAGGGCGAGTTGGGACCCACAGCATCTTGCTTCCAACTCTTTGAGAAGCTAAGAGACAACTCACTCTGCACAGTGCTCTTACAGCCTAACGGGAACATCTCTTCCAATGGCCTGTGAAACGCAGGTTCTTTGCAGGCCTGATCTGGCTGAAGCAGAACTTCTGCTCTGGGTGTGCTACATTGCCCTAGAGCTGAAAGGCACAACGTGCAGGCTTCTGTCCAAAGGGCGAGTTGGGCCCCACAGCATCTTGCTTCCAGCTCTTTGGGAAGGTAAGAAACAACTCGCTCTGCACAGTGCTCTTACAGCCTACTGGGAGCATCTCTTCCAAACGCCTGTGAAACGCAGTTTCTTCGCCGGCCAGATCTGGCTGAAGTACAACTTCTGCTCTGGGTGTGCTACATTGCCCTAGAGCTGAAAGGCACAACGTGCAGGCTTCTTAACAAAGGGCGAGTTGGGCCCCACAGCATCTTGCTTCCAGCTCTTTGGCAAGCTAGGAAACAACTCGCTCTGCACAGTGCTCTTACAGCCTACCCGGAACATCTCTTCCAAAGGCCTGTGCAACGCAGTTTCTTTGCAGTCCTGATCTGGCTGAAGTAGAACTTCTGCTCTGGGTGTGCTACACTGCCCTAGAGCTGAAAGGCACAACGTGCAGGCTTCTTTCCAAAGGGCGCGTTGGGCCTCACAGCATCTTGCTTCCAGCACTTTGGGAAGCTAAGAAACAACTCGCTCTGCACAGTGCTCTTACAGCCTACCGGGAACATCTCTTCCAAAGGCCTGTGAAACGCAGTTTCTTTGCAGGCCTGATCTGGCTGAAGTAGAATTTCTGCTCTGGGTGTGCTACATTGCCCTAGAGCTGAAAGCCACAACGTGCAGGCTTCTTTCCAAAGGGCGAGTTGGGCCCCACAGCATCTTGCTTCCAGCTCTTTGGGAAGCTAAGAAACAACTCGCTCTGCACAGTGCTCTTACAGCCTACCGGGAACATCTCTTCCAAAGCCCTGTGAAACGCAGTTTCTTTGCAGGCCTGATCTGTCTGAAGTAGAACCTCTGCTCTGGGTGTGCTACATTGCCCTAGAGCTGAAAGGCACAACGTGCAGGCTTCTTTCCCAAGGGCGAGTTGGGCCCGACAGCATCTTGCTTCCAGCTCTCTGGGAAGCTAAGAAACAACTCGCTCTGCACAGTGCTCTTACAGCCTACCGGGAACATCTCTTCCAAAGGCCTGTGAAACGCAGTTTCTTTGCAGGCCTGATCTGGCTGAAGTAGAACTTCTGCTTTGTTTGTGCTACATTGCCCTAGAGCTGAAAGGCACAACGTGCAGGCTTCTTTCCCCAGGGCGAGTTGGGCCCCACAGCATCTTGCTTCCAGCTCTTTGGGAAGCTAAGAAAGAACTCGTCTGCACAGTGCTCTTACAGCCTACCGGGAGCATTTCTTCCAAAGGCCTGTGAAACGCAGTTTCTTTGCAGGCCTGATCTGGCTGAAGCAGAACTTCTGTTATGGTGTGCTACATTGCCCTAGAGCTGAAAGGCACAACGTGCAGGCTTATTTCCAAAGGGCGAGTTGGGCCCCAGAGCATCTTGCTTCTAGCTCTTTGGGAAGCTAAGAAACAACTCGCTCTGCACAGTGCTCTTACAGCCTACCGGGAACATCCCTTCCAAAGGCCTGTGAAACGCAGTTACTTTGCAGCCTTGATCTGGCTGAAGTAGAACTTCTGCTCTGGGTGTGCTACTGCCCTAGAGCTGAAAGGCACAACGTGCAGGCTTCTGTCCAAAGGGCGAGTTGGGCCCAAAGCATCTTGCTTCCAGCTCTTTGGGAAGCTAAGAAACAACTCGCTCTGCACAGTGCTCTTACAGCCTACCGGGAGCATCTCTTCCAAAGGCCTGTGAAACGCAGTTTCTTCGCAGGCCTGATCTGGCTGAAGTACAACTTCTGCTCTGAGTGTGCTACATTGCCCTAGAGCTGAAAGCCACAACGTGCAGGCTTCTTTCCAAATGGCGAGTTGGGCCCCACAGCATCTTGCTTCCAGCTCTTTGGGAAGCTAAGAAACAACTCGCTCTGCACAGTGCTCTTACAGCCTACCGTAACATCTCTTACAATGGCCTGTGAAACGCAGTTTCTTTGCAGGGCTGATCTGGCTGAAGTAGAACTTCTGCTCTGGATGTGGTACATTGCCCTAGAGCTGAAAGGCACAACGTGCAGGCTTCTTTCCCCAGGGCGTGTTGGGCCCCAGAGCATCTTGCTTGCAGCTCTTTGGGAAGCTAAGAAACAACTCGCTCTGCACAGTGCTCTTACAGCCTACCGGGAACATCTCTTCCAAAGGCCTGTGAAACGCAGTTTCTTTGCAGGCCTGATCTGGCTGAAGTACAACTTCTGCTCTGGGTGTGCTACATTGCCCTAGAGCTGAAAGCCACAACGTGGAGGCTTCTTTCCAAAGGGCGAGTTGGGCCTCACAGCATCTTGCTTCCAGCTCTTTGGGAAGCTAAGAAACAACTCGCTCTGCACAGTGCTCTTACAGCCTACCGGGAGCATCTCTTCCAAAGGCCTGTGAAACGCAGTTTCTTTGCAGGCCTGATCTGGCTGAAATAGAACTTTTGCTCTGGGTGTGCTACTTTTACCTAGAGCTGAAAGGCACAACGTGCAGGCTTCTGTCCAAAGGGCGAGTTGGGCGCAAAGCATCTTGCTTCCAGCTGTTTGGGAAGCTAAGAAACAACTCGCTCTGCACAGTGCTCTTACAGCCTACCGGGAACATCTCTTCCAAAGGCCTGTGAAACGCAGTTTCTTTGCAGGCTTGATCTGGCTGAAGTAGAACTTCTGCTCTGGGTGTGCTACATTGCCCTAGAGCTGAAAGGCACAACGTGCAGGCTTCTGTCCAAAGGGCGAGTTGGGCCCAAAGCATCTTGCTTCCAGCTCTTTGGGAAGCTAAGAAACTACTAGCTCTGCACAGTGCTCTTACAGCCTACCGGGAGCATCTCGTCCAAAGGCCTGTGAAACGCAGTTTCTTTGCAGGCCTGATCTGGCTGAAATAGAACTTTTGCTCTGGGTGTGCTACTTTTCCCTAGAGCTGAAATGCACAACGTGCAGGCTTCTGTCCAAAGGGCGAGTTGGGCGCAAAGCATCTTGCTTCCAGCTCTTTGAGAAGCTAAGAAACAACTCGCTCTGCACAGTGGTCTTACAGCCCACCGGGAGCATCTCTTCCAAAGGCCTGTGAAACGCAGTTTCTTCGCAGGCCTGATCTGGCTGAAGTACAACTTCTGCTCTGGGTGTGCTACATTGCCCTAGAGCTGAAAGGCACAATGTGCAGGCTTCTTTCCAAAGGGCGAGTTGGGCCCAAAGCATCTTGCTTCCAGCTCTTTGGGAATCTAAGAAACAACTCGCTCTGCACAGTGCTCTTACAGCCTACCCGGAACATCTCTTCCAAAGGCTTGTGAAACGCAGTTTCTTTGCAGGCCTGATCTGGCTGAAGTCGGACTTCTGCTCTGGGTGTGCTACATTGCCCAGAGCTGAAAGGCACAACGTGCAGGCTTCTTTCCAAAGGGCGAGTTGGGCCCCACAGCATCTTGCTTCCAACTCTTTGAGAAGCTAAGAGACAACTCACTCTGCACAGTGCTCTTACAGCCTAACGGAAACATCTCTTCCAATGGCCTGTGAAACGCAGGTTCTTTGCAGGCCTGATCTGGCTGAAGCAGAACTTCTGCTCTGGGTGTGCTACATTGCCCTAGAGCTGAAAGGCACAACGTGCAGGCTTCTGTCCAAAGGGCGAGTTGGGCCCCACAGCATCTTGCTTCCAGCTCTTTGGGAAGGTAAGAAACAACTCGCTCTGCACAGTGCTCTTACAGCCTACTGGGAGCATCTCTTCCAAACGCCTGTGAAACGCAGTTTCTTCGCCGGCCAGATCTGGCTGAAGTACAACTTCTGCTCTGGGTGTGCTACATTGCCCTAGAGCTGAAAGGCACAACGTGCAGGCTTCTTAACAAAGGGCGAGTTGGGCCCCACAGCATCTTGCTTCCAGCTCTTTGGGAAGCTAAGAAACAACTCGCTCTGCACAGTGCTCTTACAGCCTACCCGGAACATCTCTTCCAAAGGCCTGTGCAACGCAGTTTCTTTGCAGTCCTGATCTGGCTGAAGTAGAACTTCTGCTCTGGGTGTGCTACATTGCCCTAGAGCTGAAAGGCACAACGTGCAG
The DNA here is from genome assembly GCF_041296265.1 of Equus caballus. Taxonomy (NCBI): domain Eukaryota; kingdom Metazoa; phylum Chordata; class Mammalia; order Perissodactyla; family Equidae; genus Equus; species Equus caballus. The sequence goes on from NC_091687.1 coordinate 28,740,614, forward strand.
GCTTCTTTCCAAAGGGCGCGTTGGGCCTCACAGCATCTTGCTTCCAGCACTTTGGGAAGCTAAGAAACAACTCGCTCTGCACAGTGCTCTTACAGCCTACCGGGAACATCTCTTCCAAAGGCCTGTGAAACGCAGTTTCTTTGCAGGCCTGATCTGGCTGAAGTAGAATTTCTGCTCTGGGTGTGCTACATTGCCCTAGAGCTGAAAGCCACAACGTGCAGGCTTCTTTCCAAAGGGCGAGTTGGGCCCCACAGCATCTTGCTTCCAGCTCTTTGGGAAGCTAAGAAACAACTCGCTCTGCACAGTGCTCTTACAGCCTACCGGGAACATCTCTTCCAAAGCCCTGTGAAACGCAGTTTCTTTGCAGGCCTGATCTGTCTGAAGTAGAACCTCTGCTCTGGGTGTGCTACATTGCCCTAGAGCTGAAAGGCACAACGTGCAGGCTTCTTTCCCAAGGGCGAGTTGGGCCCGACAGCATCTTGCTTCCAGCTCTCTGGGAAGCTAAGAAACAACTCGCTCTGCACAGTGCTCTTACAGCCTACCGGGAACATCTCTTCCAAAGGCCTGTGAAACGCAGTTTCTTTGCAGGCCTGATCTGGCTGAAGTAGAACTTCTGCTTTGTTTGTGCTACATTGCCCTAGAGCTGAAAGGCACAACGTGCAGGCTTCTTTCCCAAGGGCGAGTTGGGCCCCAAAGCATCTTGCTTCCAGCTCTTTGGGAAGCTAAGAAAGAACTCGTCTGCACAGTGCTCTTACAGCCTACCGGGAGCATTTCTTCCAAAGGCCTGTGAAACGCAGTTTCTTTGCAGGCCTGATCTGGCTGAAGCAGAACTTCTGCTATGGTGTGCTACATTGCCCTAGAGCTGAAAGGCACAACGTGCAGGCTTATTTCCAAAGGGCGAGTTGGGCCCCAGAGCATCTTGCTTCCAGCTCTTTGGGAAGCTAAGAAACAACTCGCTCTGCACAGTGCTCTTACAGCCTACCGGGAACATCCCTTCCAAAGGCCTGTGAAACGCAGTTACTTTGCAGCCTTGATCTGGCTGAAGTAGAACTTCTGCTCTGGGTGTGCTACTGCCCTAGAGCTGAAAGGCACAACGTGCAGGCTTCTGTCCAAAGGTCGAGTTGGGCCCAAAGCATCTTGCTTCCAGCTCTTTGGGAAGCTAAGAAACAACTCGCTCTGCACAGTGCTCTTACAGCCTACCGGGAGCATCTCTTCCAAAGGCCTGTGAAACGCAGTTTCTTCGCAGGCCTGATCTGGCTGAAGTACAACTTCTGCTCTGGGTGTGCTACATTGCCCTAGAGCTGAAAGCCACAACGTGCAGGCTTCTTTCCAAAGGGCGAGTTGGGCCCCACAGCATCTTGCTTCCAGCTCTTTGGGAAGCTAAGAAACAACTCGCTCTGCACAGTGCTCTTACAGCCTACCGTAACATCTCTTACAATGGCCTGTGAAACGCAGTTTCTTTGCAGGGCTGATCTGGCTGAAGTAGAACTTCTGCTCTGGATGTGCTACATTGCCCTAGAGCTGAAAGGCACAACGTGCAGGCTTCTTTCCCCAGGGCGTGTTGGGCCCCAGAGCATCTTGCTTGCAGCTCTTTGGGAAGCTAAGAAACAACTCGCTCTGCACAGTGCTCTTACAGCCTACCGGGAACATCTCTTCCAAAGGCCTGTGAAACGCAGTTTCTTTGCAGGCCTGATCTGGCTGAAGTACAACTTCTGCTCTGGGTGTGCTACATTGCCCTAGAGCTGAAAGCCACAACGTGGAGGCTTCTTTCCAAAGGGCGAGTTGGGCCTCACAGCATCTTGCTTCCAGCTCTTTGGGAAGCTAAGAAACAACTCGCTCTGCACAGTGCTCTTACAGCCTACCGGGAGCATCTCTTCCAAAGGCCTGTGAAACGCAGTTTCTTTGCAGGCCTGATCTGGCTGAAATAGAACTTTTGCTCTGGGTGTGCTACTTTTACCTAGAGCTGAAAGTCACAACGTGCAGGCTTCTGTCCAAAGGGCGAGTTGGGCGCAAAGCATCTTGCTTCCAGCTCTTTGGGAAGCTAAGAAACAACCCGCTCTGCACAGTGCTCTTACAGCCTACCGGGAACATCTCTTCCAAAGGCCTGTGAAACGCAGTTTCTTTGCAGGCTTGATCTGGCTGAAGTAGAACTTCTGCTCTGGGTGTGCTACATTGCCCTAGAGCTGAAAGGCACAACGTGCAGGCTTCTGTCCAAAGGGCGAGTTGGGCCCAAAGCATCTTGCTTCCAGCTCTTTGGGAAGCTAAGAAACTACTAGCTCTGCACAGTGCTCTTACAGCCTACCGGGAGCATCTCGTCCAAAGGCCTGTGAAACGCAGTTTCTTTGCAGGCCTGATCTGGCTGAAATAGAACTTTTGCTCTGGGTGTGCTACTTTTCCCTAGAGCTGAAATGCACAACGTGCAGGCTTCTGTCCAAAGGGCGAGTTGGGCGCAAAGCATCTTGCTTCCAGCTCTTTGAGAAGCTAAGAAACAACTCGCTCTGCACAGTGGTCTTACAGCCCACCAGGAGCATCTCTTCCAAAGGCCTGTGAAACGCAGTTTCTTCGCAGGCCTGATCTGGCTGAAGTACAACTTCTGCTCTGGGTGTGCTACATTGCCCTAGAGCTGAAAGGCACAATGTGCAGGCTTCTTTCCAAAGGGCGAGTTGGGCGCAAAGCATCTTGCATCCAGCTCTTTGAGAAGCTAAGAAACAACTCGCTCTGCACAGTGCTCTTACAGCCTACCGGGAGCATCTCTTCCAAAGGCCTGTGAGACGCAGTTTCTTCGCAGGCCTGATCTGGCTGAATACAACTTCTGCTGTGGGTGTGCTACATTGCCCTAGAGCTGAAAGGCACAATGTGCAGGCTTCTTTCCCAAGGGCGAGTTGGGCCCCACAGCATCTTGCTTCCAGCTCTTTGGGAAGCTAAGAAACAACTCGCTCAGCACAGTGCTCTTACAGCCTTCCGGGAACATCTCTTACAAATGCCTGTGAAACGCAGTTTCTTTGAAGGCCTGATCTGGCTGAAGTACAACTTCTGCTCTGGGTGAGCTACATTGCCCTAGAGCTGAAAGGCACAACGTGCAGGCTTCTTTCCAAAGGGCGAGTTGGGTCCCACAGCATCTTGCTTCCAGCTCTTTGGGAAGCTAAGAAACAACTCGCTCTGCACAGTGCTCTTACAGCCTACCGGGAACATCCCTTCCAAAGGCCTGTGAAACGTAGTTACTTTGCAGCCTTCATCTGGCTGAAGTAGAACTTCTGCTCTGGGTGTGCTACTGCCCTAGAGCTGAAAGGCACAACGTGCAGGCTTCTGTCCAAAGGGCGAGTTGGGCCCAAAGCATCTTGCTTCCAGCTCTTTGGGAAGCTAAGAAACAACTCGCTCTGCACAGTGCTCTTACAGCCTACCGGGAGCATCTCTTCCAAAGGCCTGTGAAACGCAGTTTCTTCGCAGGCCTGATCTGGCTGAAGTACAACTTCTGCTCTGGGTGTGCTACATTGCCCTAGAGCTGAAAGCCACAACGTGCAGGCTTCTTTCCAAAGGGCGAGTTGGGCCCCACAGCATCTTGCTTCCAGCTCTTTGGGAAGCTAAGAAACAACTCGCTCTGCACAGTGCTCTTACAGCCTACCGGGAGCATCTCGTCCAAAGGCCTGTGAAACGCAGTTTCTTTGCAGGCCTGATCTGGCTGAAATAGAACTTTTGCTCTGGGTGTGCTACTTTTCCCTAGAGCTGAAATGCACAACGTGCAGGCTTCTGTCCAAAGGGCGAGTTGGGCCCAAAGCATCTTGCTTCCAGCTCTTTGAGAAGCTAAGAAACAACTCGCTCTGCACAGTGGTCTTACAGCCCACCAGGAGCATCTCTTCCAAAGGCCTGTGAAACGCAGTTTCTTCGCAGGCCTGATCTGGCTGAAGTACAACTTCTGCTCTGGGTGTGCTACATTGCCCTAGAGCTGAAAGGCACAATGTGCAGGCTTCTTTCCAAAGGGCGAGTTGGGCGCAAAGCATCTTGCATCCAGCTCTTTGAGAAGCCAAGAAACAACTCGCTCTGCACAGTGCTCTTACAGCCTACCGGGAGCATCTCTTCCAAAGGCCTGTGAGACGCAGTTTCTTCGCAGGCCTGATCTGGCTGAATACAACTTCTGCTGTGGGTGTGCTACATTGCCCTAGAGCTGAAAGGCACAATGTGCAGGCTTCTTTCCCAAGGGCGAGTTGGGCCCCACAGCATCTTGCTTCCAGCTCTTTGGGAAGCTAAGAAACAACTCTCTCAGCACAGTGCTCTTACAGCCTTCCGGGAACATCTCTTACAAATGCCTGTGAAACGCAGTTTCTTTGAAGGCCTGATCTGGCTGAAGTACAACTTCTGCTCTGGGTGAGCTACATTGCCCTAGAGCTGAAAGGCACAACGTGCAGGCTTCTTTCCAAAGGGCGAGTTGGGTCCCACAGCATCTTGCTTCCAGCTCTTTGGGAAGCTAAGAAACAACTCGCTCTGCACAGTGCTCTTACAGCCTACCGGGAACATCCCTTCCAAAGGCCTGTGAAACGTAGTTACTTTGCAGCCTTCATCTGGCTGAAGTAGAACTTCTGCTCTGGGTGTGCTACTGCCCTAGAGCTGAAAGGCACAACGTGCAGGCTTCTGTCCAAAGGGCGAGTTGGGCCCAAAGCATCTTGCTTCCAGCTCTTTGGGAAGCTAAGAAACAACTCGCTCTGCACAGTGCTCTTACAGCCTACCGGGAGCATCTCTTCCAAAGGCCTGTGAAACGCAGTTTCTTCGCAGGCCTGATCTGGCTGAAGTACAACTTCTGCTCTGGGTGTGCTACATTGCCCTAGAGCTGAAAGCCACAACGTGCAGGCTTCTTTCCAAAGGGCGAGTTGGGCCCCACAGCATCTTGCTTCCAGCTCTTTGGGAAGCTAAGAAACTACTCGCTCTGCACAGTGCTCTTACAGCCTACCGGGAGCCTCTCTTCCAAAGGCCTGTGAAACGCAGTTTCTTTGCAGGCCTGATGTGGCTGAAATAGAACTTTTGCTCTGGGTGTGCTACTTTTCCCTAGAGCTGAAAGGCACAACGTGCAGGCTTCTTTCCAAAGGGCGAGTTGGGCCCCACAGCATCTTGCTTCCAGCTCTTTGGGAATCTAAGAAACAACTCGCTCTGCACAGTGCTCTTACTGCCTACCGGGAACATCTCTTCCAAAGGCCTGTGAAACGCAGTTTCTTTGCAGGCCTGATCTGGCTGAAGTAGAACTTCTGCTCTGGTTGTGCTACATTGCCCTGGAGCTGAAAGGCACAATGTGCAGGCTTCTTTCCCAAGGGCGAGTTGGGCCCCACAGCATCATGCTTCCGGCTCTTTGGGAAGCTAAGAAACAACTCGCTCTGCACAGTGCTCTTACAGCCTACCGTAACATCTCTTACAATGGCCTGTGAAACGCAGTTTCTTTTCAGGGCTGATCTGGCTGAAGTAGAACTTCTGCTCTGGATGTGCTACATTGCCCTAGAGCTGAAAGGCACAACGTGCAGGCTTCTTTCCCCAGGGCGTGTTGGGCCCCAGAGCATCTTGCTTGCAGCTCTTTGGGAAGCTAAGAAACAACTCGCTCTGCACAGTGCTCTTACAGCCTACCGGGAACATCTCTTCCAAAGGCCTCTGAAACGCAGTTTCTTTGCAGGCCTGATCTGGCTGAAGTAGAACTTCTGCTCTGGGTGTGCTACATTGCCCTAGAGCTGAAAGGGACAACGTGCAGGCTTCTTTCCAAAGGGCGAGTTGGGCACCACAGCATCTTGCCACCAGCTCTTTGGGAAGCTAAGAAACAACTCGCTCTGCACAGTGCTCTTACAGCCTACCGGGAACATCTCTTCCAAAGGCCTGTGAAACGCAGTTTCTTTGCAGGCCTGATCTGGCTGAAGTACAACTTCTGCTCTGGCTGTGCTACATTGCCCTAGAGCTGAAAGCCACAACGTGGAGGCTTCTTTCCAAAGGGCGAGTTGGGCCTCACAGCATCTTGCTTCCAGCTCTTTGGGAAGCTAAGAAACAACTCGCTCTGCACAGTGCTCTTACAGCCTACCGGGAGCATCTCTTCCAAAGGCCTGTGAAACGCAGTTTCTTTGCAGGCCTGATCTGGCTGAAGTAGAATTTCTGCTCTGGGTGTGCTACATTGCCCTAGAGCTGAAAGGGACAACGTGCAGACTTCCTTCCAAAGGGCGAGTTGGGCCCCACATCATCTTGCTTCAAGCTCTTTGGGAAGCTAAGAAACAACTCGCTCTGCACAGTGCTCTTACAGCCTACCGGGAACATCTCTTCCAAAGGCCTGTGAAACGCAGTTTCTTTGCAGGCCTGATATGGCTGAAGTACAACTTCTGCTCTATGTGTGCTATTGTGCCCTAGAGCTGAAAGGCACAACGTGCAGGCCTCTTAAAAAATGGCGAGTTGGGCCCCACTGCATCTTGCTTCCAGCTCTTTGGGAACCTAAGAAACAACTCGCTCTGCACAGTGCTGTTACAGCCTACCGGGAACATCTCTTCCAAAGGCCTGTGAAACGCAGTTTCTTCGCAGGCCTGATCTGGCTGAAGTACAACTTCTGCTCTGGGTGTGCTACATTGCCCTAGAGCTGAAAGCCTCAACGTGCAGGCTTCTTTCCAAAGGGCGAGTTGGGCGCAAAGAATCTTGCTTCCAGCTCTTTGAGAAGCTAAGAAACAACTCGCTCTGCACAGTGCTCTTACAGCCTACCGGGAGCATCTCTTCCAAAGGCCTGTGAAACGCAGTTTCTTTGCAGGCCTGATCTGGCTGAAGTAGAACTTCTGCTTTGTTTGTGCTACATTGCCCTAGAGCTGAAAGACACAACGTGCAGGCTTCTTTCCCAAGGGCGAGTTGGGCCCCACAGCATCTTGCTTCCAGCTCTTTGGGAAGCTAAGAAACAACTCGCTCTGCACAGTGCTCTTACAGCCTACCGGGAGCATTTCTTCCAAAGGCCTGTGAAACGCAGTTTCTTTGCAGGCCTGATCTGGCTGAAGTAGAACTTCTGCTCTGGGTGTGCTACATTGCCCTAAAGCTGAAAGACACAACGTGCAGGCTTCTGTCCAAAGGGCGAGTTGGGCTCAAAGCATCTTGCTCCCAGCTCTTTGGGAAGATAAGAAACAACTCGCTCTGCACAGTGCTCTTACAGCCTACCGGGAGCATCTCTTCCAAAGGCCTGTGAAACGCAGTTTCTTTGCAGGCCTGATCTGGCTGAAGTACAACTTCTGCTCTGGGTGTGCTACATTGCCCTAGAGCTGAAAGCCACAACGTGCAGGCTTCTTTCCAAAGGGCGAGTTGGGCGCAAAGCATCTTGCTTCCAGCTCTTTGAGAAGCTAAGAAACAACTCGCTCTGCACAGTGCTATTACAGCCTACCGGGAGCATCTCTTCCAAAGGCCTGTGAGACGCAGTTTCTTCGCAGGCCTGATCTGGCTGAATACAACTTCTGCTGTGGGTGTGCTACATTGCCCTAGAGCTGAAAGGCACAATGTGCAGGCGTCTTTCCCAAGGGCGACTTGGGCCCCACAGCATCTTGCTTCCAGCTCTTTGGGAAGCTAAGAAACAACTCGCTCAGCACAGTGCTCTTACAGCCTTCCGGGAACATCTCTTACAAAGGCCTGTGAAACGCAGTTTCTTTGAAGGCCTGATCTGGCTGAAGTACAACTTCTGCTCTGGGTGTGCTACATTGCCCTAGAGCTGAAAGGCACAACGTGCAGGCTTCTTTCCAAAGGGCGAGTTGGGTCCCACAGCATCTTGCTTCCAGCTCTTTGGGAAGCTAAGAAACAACTCGCTCTGCACAGTGCTCTTACAGCCTACCGGGAGCATCTCGTCCAAAGGCCTGTGAAACGCAGTTTCTTTGCAGGCCTGATCTGGCTGAAATAGAACTGTTGCTCTGGGTGTGCTACTTTTCCCTAGAGCTGAAAGGCACAACGTGCAGGCTTCTGTCCAAAGGGCGAGTTGGGCGCAAAGCATCTTGCTTCCAGCTCTTTGAGAAGCTAAGAAACAACTCGCTCTGCACAGTGGTCTTACAGCCCACCGGGAGCATCTCTTCCAAAGGCCTGTGAAACGCAGTTTCTTCGCAGGCCTGATCTGGCTGAAGTACAACTTCTGCTCTGGGTGTGCTACATTGCCCTAGAGCTGAAAGGCACAATGTGCAGGCTTCTTCACAAAGGGCGAGTTGGGCCCCACAGCATCTTGCTTCCAGCTCTTTGGGAAGCTAAGAAACAACTCGCTCTGCACAGTGCTCTTACAGCCTACCGGGAACATCTCTTACAAAGGCCTGTGAAACGCAGTTTCTTTGCAGGCCTGATCTGGCTGAAGTAGTACTTCTGCTCTGGGTGTGCTACATTGCCCTAGAGCTGAAAGGCACAATGTGCAGGCTTCTTTCCAAAGGGCGATTTGGGCCCCACAGCATCTTGCTTCCAGCTCTTTGGTAAGCTAAGAAACAACTCGCTCTGCACAGTGCTCTTACAGCCTACCGGGAACATCTCTTCCAAAGGCCTGTGAAACGCAGTTTCTTTGCAGGCCTGATCTGGCTGAAGTAGAATTTCTGCTCTGGGTGTGCTACATTGCCCTAGAGCTGAAAGGCACAACGTGCAGACTTCCTTCCAAAGGGCGAGTTGGGCCCCACATCATCTTGCTTCAAGCTCTTTGGGAAGCTAAGAAACAACTCGCTCTGCACAGTGCTCTTACAGCCTACCGGGAACATCTCTTCCAAAGGCCTGTGAAACGCAGTTTCTTTGCAGGCCTGATCTGGCTGAAGTAGAACTTCTGCTCTGGGTGTGCTACATTGCTCTAGAGCTGAAAGGCACATGGTGCAGGCTTCTTTCCAAAGGGCGAGTTGGGCCCCACAGCATCTTGCTTCCATCTCTTTGGGAAGCTAAGAAACAACTCGCTCTGCACAGTGCTCTTACAGCCTACCGGGAACATCTCTTCCAAAGGCCTGTGAAACGCAGTTTCTTTGCAGGCCTGATCTTGCTGAAGTAGAACTTCTGCTCTGGGTGTGCTACATTGCCCTAAAGCTGAAAGGCACAACGTGCAGGCTTCTGTCCAAAGGGCGAGTTGGGCTCAAAGCATCTTGCTTCCAGCTCTTTGGGAAGCTAAGAAACAACTCGCTCTGCACAGTGCTCTTACAGCCTACCGGGAGCATCTCCTCCAAAGGCCTGTGAAACGCAGTTTCTTTGCAGGCCTGATCTGGCTGAAGTACAGCTTCTGCTCTGGGTGTGCTACAATGCCCTAGAGCTGAAAGCCACAACGTGCAGGCTTCTTTCCAAAGGGCGAGTTGGGCGCAAAGCATCTTGCTTCCAGCTCTTTGAGAAGCTAAGAAACAACTCGCTCTGCACAGTGCTCTTACAGCCTACCGGGAGCATCTCTTCCAAAGGCCTGTGAGACGCAGTTTCTTCGCAGGCCTGATCTGGCTGAATTCAACTTCTGCTGTGTGTGTGCTACATTGCCCTAGAGCTGAAAGGCACAATGTGCAGGCTTCTTTCCCAAGGGCGAGTTGGGCCCCACAGCATCTTGCTTCCAGCTCTTTGGGAAGCTAAGAAACAACTCGCTCAGCACAGTGCTCTTACAGCCTTCCGGGAACATCTCTTACAAAGGCCTGTGAAACGCAGTTTCTTTGAAGGCCTTATCTGGCTGAAGTACAACTTCTGCTCTGGGTGTGCTACATTGCCCTAGAGCTGAAAGACACAACGTGCAGGCCTCTTTCCAAAGGGCGAGTTGGGTCCCACAGCATCTTGCTTCCAGCTCTTTGGGAAGCTAAGAAACAACTCGCTCTGCACAGTGCTCTTACAGCCTACCGGGAACATCCCTTCCAAAGGCCTGTGAAACGCAGTTACTTTGCAGCCTTGATCTGGCTGAAGTGGAACTTCTGCTCTGGGTGTGCTACTGCCCTAGAGCTGAAAGGCACAACGTGCAGGCTTCTGTCCAAAGGGCGAGTTGGGCCCAAAGCATCTTGCTTCCAGCTCTTTGGGAAGCTAAGAAACAACTCGCTCTGCACAGTGCTCTTACAGCCTACCGGGAGCATCTCTTCCAAAGGCCTGTGAAACACAGTTTCTTCGCAGGCCTGATCTGGCTGAAGTACAACTTCTGCTCTGGGTGTGCTACATTGCCCTAGAGCTGAAAGCCACAACGTGCAGGCTTCTTTCCAAAGGGCGAGTTGGGCCCCACAGCATCTTGCTTCCAGCTCTTTGGGAAGCTAAGAAACAACTCGCTCTGCACAGTGCTCTTACAGCCTACCGGGAGCATCTCTTCCAAAGGCCTGTGAAACGCAGTTTCTTTGCAGGCCTGATGTGGCTGAAATAGAACTTTTGCTCTGGGTGTGCTACTTTTCCCTAGAGCTGAAAGGCACAACGTGCAGGCTTCTGTCCAAAGGGCGAGTTGGGCGCAAAGCATCTTGCTTCCAGCTCTTAGGGAAGCTAAGAAACAACTCGCTCTGCACAGTGCTCTTACAGCCTACCGGGAACATCTCTTCCAAAGGCCTGTGAAACGCAGTTTCTTTGCAGGCTTGATCTGGCTGAAGTAGAACTTCTGCTCTGGGTGTGCTACATTGCCCTAGAGCTGAAAGGCACAACGTGCAGGCTTCTGTCCAAAGGGCGAGTTGGGCCCAAAGCATCTTGCTTCCAGCTCTTTGGGAATCTAAGAAACAACTCACTCTGCACAGTGCTCTTACTGCCTACCGGGAACATCTCTTCCAAAGGCCTGTGAAACGCAGTTTCTTTGCAGGCCTGATCTGGCTGAAGTACAACTTCTGCTCTTGGTGTGCTACATTGCCCTGGAGCTGAAAGGCACAACATGCAGGCTTCTTTCCCAAGGGCGAGTTGGGCACCACAGCATCATGCTTCCGGCTCTTTGGGAAGCTAAGAAACAACTCGCTCTGCACAGTGCTCTTACAGCCGACCGTAACATCTCTTACAATGGCCTGTGAAACGCAGTTTCTTTGCAGGCCTGATCTGGCTGAAGTAGAACTTCTGCTCTGTTTGTGCTACATTGCCCTAGAGCTGAAAGACACAACGTGCAGGCTTCTTTCCCAAGGGCGAGTTGGGCCCCACAGCATCTTGATTCCAGCTCTTTGGGAAGCTAAGAAACAACTAGCTCTGCACAGTGCTTTTACAGCCTACCAGGAACATCTCTTCCAAAGGCCTGTGAAACGCACTTTCTTTTCAGTCCTGAAATGGCTGAAGTAGTACTTGTGCTCTGGGTGTGCTACATTGCCCTAGAGCTGAAAGGCACAACGTGCAGGCTTCTGTCCAAAGGGCGAGTTGGGCCCCACAGCATCTTGCTTCCAGCTCTTTGGGAAGCTAAGAAACAACTCGCTCTGCACAGCGCTCTTACAGCCTACTGGGAGCATCTCTTCCAAAGGCCTGTGAAACGCAGTTTCTTCGCAGGCCAGATCTGGCTGAAGTACAACTTCTGCTCTGGGTGTGCTACATTGCCCTAGAGCTGAAAGGCACAATGTGCAGGCTTCTTAACAAAGGGCGAGTTGGGCCCCACAGCATCTTGCTTCCAGCTCTTTGGGAAGCTAAGAAACAACTCGCTCTGCACAGTGCTCTTAGAGCCTACTGGGAACATCTCTTCCAAAGGCCTGTGAAACGCACTTTCTTTGCAGGCCTGATCTGGCTGAAGTAGAACTTCTGCTCTGGGTGTGCTACATTTCCCTAGAGCTGAAAGGCACAACGTGCAGGCTTCTGTCCAAAGGGCGAGTTGGGCCACACAGCATCTTGCTTCCACCTCTTTGGCAAGCTAAGAAACAACTCGCTCTGAACAGTGCTCTTACAGCCTACCGGGAACATCTCTTACAAAGTCCTGTGAAATGCAGTTTCTTTGCAGACCTGATCTGGCTGAAGAACAACTTCTGCTCTTTGTTTGCTACATTGCCCTAGAGCTGAAAGGCACAACGTGCAGGCTTCTTTCCAAAGGGAGAGTTGGGCCCCACAGCTTCTTGCTTCCAGCTCTTTGGGAAGCTAAGAAACAACTCGCTCTGCACAGTGCTCTTACAGCCTACCGGGAACATCTCTTCTAAAGGCCTGTGAAACGCAGTTTCCTTGCAGGCCTGATCTGGCTGAAGTAGAACTTCTGCTCTGGGTGTGCTACATTGCCATAGAGCTGAAAGGCCCAACGTGCAGGCTTCTTTCCAAAGGGCGAGTTGGGCCCCACAGCACTTTGCTTCCAGCTCTTTGGGAAGCTAAGAAACAACTCGCTCTGCACAGTACTCTTACAGCCTACCGGGAACATCTCTTCCAAAGGCCTGTGAAACGCAGTTTCTTTGCAGGCCTGATATGGCTGAAGTACAACTTCTGCTCTAGGTGTGCTACAGTGCCCTAGAGCTGAAAGGCACAACGTGCAGGCCTCTTAAAAAATGGCGAGTTGGGCCCCACAGCATCTTGCTTCCAGCTCTTTGGGAACCTAAGAAACAACTCGCTCTGCACAGTGCTCTTACAGCCTACCGGGAACATCTCTTACAAAGGCCTGTGAAATGCAGTTTCTTTGCAGACCTGATCTGGCTGAAGTACAACTTCTCCTCTTTGTGTGCTACATTGCCCTAGAGCTGAAAGGCACAACGTGCAGGCTTCTTTCCAAAGGGCGAGTTGGGCCCCACAGCTTCTTGCTTCCAGCTCTTTGGGAAGCTAAGAAACAACTCGCTCTGCACAGTGCTCTTACAGCCTACCGGGAACATCTCTTCCAAAGGCCTGTGAAACGCAGTTTCTTTGCAGGCCTGATGTGGCTGAAGTAGAACTTCTGATCTGAGGGTGCTACATTGCCCTAGAGCTGAAAGGCACAACGTGCTGTCTCCTTTCAAAAGGGTGAGTTGGGCCCCAAAGCATCTTGCTTCCAGCTCTCTGGGAAGCTAAGAAACCACTCGCTCTGCACAGTGCTCTTACAGCCTACCGGGAACATCTCTTCCAAAGGCCTGTGAAATGCAGTTTCTTTGCCGGCCTGATCGGGCTGAAGTACAACTTCTGCTCTGGGTGTGCTACATTGCCCTAGAGCTGAAAGGCACAACGTGCAGGCTTCTTTCCAAAGGGCGACTTGGGCGCCAAAGCATCTTCCTTCCAGATCTTCGGCAAGCTAAGAAACAACTCGCACTGCACAGTGCTCTTACAGCCTACCGGGAACATCTCTTCCAAAGGCCTGTGAAACGCATTTTCTTTGCAGGCCTTATCTGGCTGAAGTACAACATCTGCTCTGGTTGTGGTACATTGCCCTGGAGCTGAAGGCACAACGTGCAGGCTTCTTTCCAAAGTGCGAGTTGGGCCCCAAAGCATCTTGCTTCCACCATTTTGGGAACCTCAGAAACAACTCGCTCTGCACAGTGCTCTTACAGCCTACCGGGAAAATCTCTTACACAGGCCTGTGAAATGCAGTTTCTTTGCAGACCTGATCTGGCTGAAGAACAACTTATGCTCTGGGTGTGCTACATTGCCCTAGAGCTGAAAGGCACAACGTGCAGGCTTCTTTCCAAAGGGCGAGTTGGGCCCCACAGCACCTTGCTTCCAGCTCTTTGGGAAGCTAAGAAACAACTCGCTCTGCACACTGCTCTTACAGCCTACCGGGAACATCTCTTACAAACGCCTGTGAAACGCAGTATCTTTGCAGGCCTGATCTGGCTGAAGTACAACTTCTGCTCTGGGTGTGCTACATTGCCCTAGAGCTGAAAGGCCCAACGTGCAGGCTTCTTTCCAAAGGGCGAGTTGGGCCCCACAGCACCTTGCTTCCACCTCTTTGGGAAGCTAAGAAACAACTCGCTCTGCACAGTACTCTTACAGCCTACCGGGAACAACACTTCGAGAGGCCTGTGAAACGCAGTTTCTTTGCAGGCCTGATATGGCTGAAGTACAACTTCTGCTCTAGGTGTGCTACAGTGCCCTAGAGCTGAAAGGCACAACGTGCAGGCCTCTTAAAAAATGGCAAGTTGGGCCCCACATCATCTTGCTTCCAGCTCTTTGGCAACCTAAGAAACAACTCGCTCTGCACAGTGCTCTTACAGCCTACCGGGAACATCTCTTACAAAGGCCTGTGAAATGCAGTTTCTTTGCAGGCCTGATCTGGCTGAAGTAGAATTTCTGCTCTGGGTGTGCTACAGTGCCCTAGAGCTGAAAGGCACAACGTGCAGGCTTCTTTCCAAAGGGCGAGTTGGGCCCCACAGCATCTTGCTTCCAGCTGTTTGGGAAGCTAAGAAACAACTCGCTCTGCACAGTGCTCTTTCAGCCTACCAGGAGCATCTCTTCCAATGGCCTGTGAAACGCAGTTTCTTTGCAGGCCTGATCTGGCTGAAGTAGAACTTCTGCTCTGGGTGTGCTACTTTGACCTAGAGCTGAAAGGCAGAACGTGCAGGCTTCTTTCCAAAGGGCGAGATGGCCCCCACAGCATCTTGCTTCCACCTATTTGGAAAGCTCAGAAACAGCTCGCTCTGCACAGTGCTCTTACAGCCTACCGGGAATATCTCTTACAAAGGCCTGTGACACGCAGTTTCTTTGCAGGCCTGATCTGGCTGAAGTACAACTTCTGCTCTGGGTGTGCTACATTGCCCTAGAGCTGAAAGACACAACGTGCAGGCTTCTTTCCAAAGGACGAGTTGGGCCCCACAGCATCTTCTTCCAGCTCTTTGGGAAGCTAAGAAACAACTCGCTCTGCACAGTGCTCCTACAGCCTACCGGGAACATCTCTTACAAAGAGCTGTGAAACGCAGTTTCTTTGCAGGCCTGATGTGGCTGAAGTACAACTTCTGCTCTGGGTGTGCTACATTGCCCTAGAGCTGAAAGGCACAACGTGCAGGCTTCTTTCCAAAGGGTGATTTGGGTCCCACAGCATCTTGCTTCCAGCTCTTTGGGAAGCTAAGAAACAACTAGCTCTGCACAGTGCTCTCACGGCCTACAGGGAACATCTCTTCCAAAGGCCTGTTAAACGCAGTTTCTTTGCAGGCCTGATCTGTCTGAAATGGAACTTCTGCTCTGGGTGTGCTACATTGCCCTAGAGCTGAAAGGTACAACGTGCAGGCTTCTTTCCTAAGGGCGAGTTGGGCCCCACAGCATCTTGCTTCCAGCTCTTTGGGAGGCTAAGAAACAACTCCCTCTACACAGTGCTCTTACAGCCTACCGGGAACATATCTTACAAAGGCCTGTGAAATGCAGTTTCTTTGCAGGCCTGCTCTGGCTGAAGTAGGACTTCTGCTCTGGGTGTGCTACATTGCCCTAGAGCTGAAAGGCACAACGTGCTGTCTCCTTTCCAAAGGGCGAGTTGGGCCCCACAGCATTTTGCTTCCAGCTCTATGGGAATCTAAGATACAACTCGCTCTGCACAGTTCTCTTACAGCCTACCGGGAACATCTCTTCCAAAGGCCTGTGAAAAGCAGTTTCTTTGCAGGCCTGATCTGGCTGAAGTAGAACTTCTGCTCTCGGTGTGCTACATTGCCCTAGAGCTGAAAGGCACAACGTGCAGTCTTCATAACAAAGGGCGAGTTGGGCCCCACAGCATCTTGCTTCCAGCTCTTTGGCAAGCTAGGAAACAACTCGCTCTGCAAAGTGCTCTTACAGCCTACCAGGAACATCTCTTCCAAAGGCCTGTGAAACGCAGTTTCTTTGCAGGCCTGATCTGGCTGAAGTACAACTTCTGCTCTGGGTGTGCTACATTGCCCTAGAGCTGAAAGGCACAACGCGCAGGCTTCTTTCCAAAGGGCGCGTTGGGCCTCACAGCATCTTGCTTCCAGCACTTTGGGAAGCTAAGAAACAACTCGCTCTGCACAGTGCTCTTACAGCCTACCGGGAACATCTCTTACAAAGGCCTGTGAAACGCAGTTTCTTTGCAGGCCTGATCTTGCTGAAGTAGAACTTTTGCTCTGGGTGTGCTACATTGCACTAGACCTGAAAGGCACAATGTGCAGGCTTCTTTCCAAAGGCCGAGTTGGGCCCCACAGCATCTTGCTTCCAGCTCTTTGGGAAGCTAAGAAACAACTCGCTCTGCACAGTGCTATTACAGCCTACCAGGAACATCTCTTCCAAAGACCTGTGAAACGCAGTTTCTCCGCAGGCCTGAACTGGCTGAAGTAGAACTTCTGCTCTGGGTGTGCTACATTGCCCCAGAGCTGAAAGGCGCAACGTGCAGGCTTCTTTCCCAAGGGCGAGTTGGGCAGCACAGCATCTTGCTTCCAGCTCTTTGGGAAGCTAAGAAACAATTCGCTCTGCAGAGTGCTCTTACAGCCTACCGGGAACATCTCTTCCAGAGGAATGCGAAACGCAGATTCTTTCCAGGCCTGATCTTGCTGAAGTAGAACTTCTGCTCTGGGTGTGCTACATTGCCCCAGAGCTGAAAGGCACAACATGCAGGCTTCTTTCCAAAGGGCGAGTTGGGCCCCACAGCATCTTGCTTCCAACTCTTTGGGAAGCTAAGAGACAACTCACTCTGCACAGTGCTCTTACAGCCTAACGGGAACATCTCTTCCAAAGGCCTGTGAAACGCAGTTTCTTTGCAGGCCTGATTTGGCTGAAGTAGAACTTCTGCTCTGGGTGTGCTACATTGCCCTAGAGCTGAAAGGCACAACGTGCAGGCTTCTGTCCAAAGGGCGATTTGGGCCCAAAGCATCTTGCTTCCAGCTCTTTGGGAAGCTAAGAAACAACTAGCTCTGCACAGTGCTTTTACAGCCTACTGGGAACATCTCTTCCAAAGGCCTGCGAAACGCAGTTTCTTTGCAGGGCTGATCTGGCTGAAGTAGAACTTCTGCTTTGGGTGTGCTACATTGCCCTAGAGCTGAAAGGCACAACGTGCAGGCTTCTTTCCAAAGGGCGAGTTGGGTCCCACAGCATCTTGCTTCCAGCTCTTTGGGAAGCTAAGAGACAACTCGCTCTGCACAGTGCTCTTACAGCCTACCGGGAACATCTCTTCCAAAGGCCTGTGAAACGCAGTTTCTTTGCAGGCCTGATATGGCTGAAGTACAACTTCTGCTCTATGTGTGCTACAGTGCCCTAGAGCTGAAAGGCACAACGTGCAGGCCTCTTAAAAAATGGCGAGTTGGGCCCCACAGCATCTTGCTTCCAGCTCTTTGGGAACCTAAGAAACAACTTGCTCTGCACAGTGCTGTTACAGCCTACCGGGAACATCTCTTCCAAAGGCCTGTGAAACGCAGTTTCTTCGCAGGCCTGATCTGGCTGAAGTACAACTTCTGCTCTGGGTGTGCTACATTGCCCTAGAGCTGAAAGGCACAACGTGCAGGCTTCTTAACAAAGGGCGAGTTGGGCGCAAAGCATCTTGCTTCCAGCTCTTTGAGAAGCTAAGAAACAACTCGCTCTGCACAGTGCTCTTACAGCCTACCGGGAGCATCTCTTCCAAAGGCCTGTGAGACGCAGTTTCTTCGCACGCCTGATCTGGCTGAATACAACTTCTGCTGTGGGTGTGCTACATTGCCCTAGAGCTGAAAGGCACAATGTGCAGGCTTCTTTCCCAAGGGCGAGTTGGGCCCCACAGCATCTTGCTTCCAGCTCTTTGGGAAGCTAAGGAACAACTCGCTCAGCACAGTGCTCTTACAGCCTTCCGGGAACATCTCTTACAAAGGCCTGTGAAATGCAGTTTCTTTGCAGGCCTGATCTGGCTGAAGTAGGACTTCTGCTCTGGGTGTGCTACATTGCCCTAGAGCTGAAAGGCACAACGTGCTGTCTCCTTTCCAAAGGGCGAGATGGGCCCCACAGCATTTTCCTTCCAGCTCTATGGGAATCTAAGATACAACTCGCTCTGCACAGTTCTCTTACAGCCTACCGGGAACATATCTTACAAAGGCCTGTGAAACGCAGTTTCTTTGCAGGCCTGATCTGGCTGAATTAGAACTTCTGCTCTCGGTGTGCTACATTGCCCTAGAGCTGAAAGGCACAACGTGCAGGCTTCTTTCCAAAGGGCGCGTTGGGCCTCACAGCATCTTGATTCCAGCACTTTGGGAAGCTAAGAAACAACTCGCTCTGCACAGTGCTCTTACAGCCTACCGGGAACATCTCTTCCAAAGGCCTGTGAAACGCAGTTTCTTTGCAGGCCTGATCTTGCTGAAGTAGAACCTTTGCTCTGGGTGTGCTACATTGCACTAGACCTGAAAGGCACAATGTGCAGGCTTCTTTCCAAAGGCCGAGTTGGGCCCCACAGCATCTTGCTTCCAGCTCTTTGGGAAGCTAAGAAACAACTCGCTCTGCACAGTGCTATTACAGCCTACCGGGAACATCTCTTCCAAAGACCTGTGAAACGCAGTTTCTCCGCAGGCCTGAACTGGCTGAAGTAGAACTTCTGCTCTGGGTGTGCTACATTGCCCCAGAACTGAAAGGCACAACGTGCAGGCTTCTGTCCAAAGGGAGAGTTGGGCAGCACAGCATCTTGCTTCCAGCTCTTTGGGAAGCTAAGAAACAAGTCGCTCTGCACAGTGCTCTTACAGCCTACCGGGAACATCTCTTCCAGAGGAATGTGAAACGCAGATTCTTTCCAGGCCTGATCTGGCTGAAGTAGAACTTCTGAATGGGTGTGCTACATTGCCCCAGAGCTGAAAGGCACAACATGCAGGCTTCTGTCCAAAGGGAGAGTTGGGCAGCACAGCATCTTTCTTCCAGCTCTTTGGGAAGCTAAGAAACAAGTCGCTCTGCACAGTGCTCTTACAGCCTACCGGGAACATCTCTTCCAAAGGAATGTGAAACGCAGTTCCTTTGCAGGCCTGGTCTGGCTGAAGTACAACTTCTGCTCTGGGTGTGCTACATTGCCCTAGAGCTGAAAGGCACAACGTGCAGGCTTCTTTCCAAAGGGCGAGTTTTGCCCCACAGCATCTTGCTTCCAGCTCTTTGGGAAGCAAAGAAACAATTCGCTCTGCACAGTGCTCTTACAGCCTACCGGGAACATCTATTCGAAAGGCCTGTGAAATGCAGTTTCTTTGCAGGCCTGATATGGCTGAAGTACAACTACTGCTCTAGGTGTGCTACAGTGCCCTAGAGCTGAAAGGCACAACGTGCAGGCCTCTTAAAAAATGGCGAGTTTTGCCCCACAGCATCTTGGTTCCAGCTCTTTGGGAAGCTAAGAAACAAATCGCTCTGCACAGTGCTCTTACAGCCTACCGGGAGCATCTCTTCCAATGGCCTGTGAAACGCAGTTTCTTTGCAGGCCTGATCTGGCTGAAGTAGAACTTCTGCTCTGGGTGTGCTACTTTGACCTAGAGCTGAAAGGCAGAACGTGCAGGCTTCTTTCCAAAGGGCGAGATGGCCCCCACAGCATCTTGCTTCCACCTATTTGGAAAGCTCAGAAACAGCTCGCTCTGCACAGTGCTCTTACAGCATACCGGGAACATCTCTTACAAAGGCCTGTGAAATGCAGTTTCTTTGCAGGCCTGATCTGGCTGAAGTACAACTTCTCCTCTTTGTGTGCTACATTGCCCTAGAGCTGAAAGGCACAACGTGCAGGCTTCTTTCCAAAGGGCGAGTTGGGCCCCACAGCTTCTTGCTTCCAGCTCTTTGGGAAGCTAAGAAACAACTCGCTCTGCACAGTGCTCTTACAGCCTACCGGGAACATCTCTTCCAAAGGCCTGTGAAACGCAGTTTCTTTGCAGGCCTGATGTGGCTGAAGTAGAACTTCTGATCTGAGGGTGCTACATTGCCCTAGAGCTGAAAGGCACAACGTGCTGTCTCCTTTCAAAAGGGTGAGTTGGGCCCCAAAGCATCTTGCTTCCAGCTCTCTGGGAAGCTAAGAAACCACTCGCTCTGCACAGTGCTCTTACAGCCTACCGGGAACATCTCTTCCAAAGGCCTGTGAAATGCAGTTTCTTTGCCGGCCTGATCGGGCTGAAGTACAACTTCTGCTCTGGGTGTGCTACATTGCCCTAGAGCTGAAAGGCACAACGTGCAGGCTTCTTTCCAAAGGGCGACTTGGGCGCCAAAGCATCTTCCTTCCAGATCTTCGGCAAGCTAAGAAACAACTCGCACTGCACAGTGCTCTTACAGCCTACCGGGAACATCTCTTCCAAAGGCCTGTGAAACGCATTTTCTTTGCAGGCCTTATCTGGCTGAAGTACAACATCTGCTCTGGTTGTGGTACATTGCCCTGGAGCTGAAGGAAAAACGTGCAGGCTTCGTTCCAAAGTGCGAGTTGGGCCCCAAAGCATCTTGCTTCCACCATTTTGGGAACCTCAGAAACAACTCGCTCTGCACAGTGCTCTTACAGCCTACCGGGAAAATCTCTTACACAGGCCTGTGAAATGCAGTTTCTTTGCAGACCTGATCTGGCTGAAGAACAACTTATGCTCTGGGTGTGCTACATTGCCCTAGAGCTGAAAGGCACAACGTGCAGGCTTCTTTCCAAAGGGCGAGTTGGGCCCCACAGCACCTTGCTTCCAGCTCTTTGGGAAGCTAAGAAACAACTCGCTCTGCACACTGCTCTTACAGCCTACCGGGAACATCTCTTACAAACGCCTGTGAAATGCAGTTTCTTTGCAGGCCTGATCTGGCTGAAGTACAACTTCTGCTCTGGGTGTGCTACATTGCCCTAGAGCTGAAAGGCCCAACGTGCAGGCTTCTTTCCAAAGGGCGAGTTGGGCCCCACAGCACCTTGCTTCCACCTCTTTGGGAAGCTAAGAAACAACTCGCTCTGCACAGTACTCTTACAGCCTACCGGGAACAACACTTCGAGAGGCCTGTGAAACGCAGTTTCTTTGCAGGCCTGATATGGCTGAAGTACAACTTCTGCTCTAGGTGTGCTACAGTGCCCTAGAGCTGAAAGGCACAACGTGCAGGCCTCTTAAAAAATGGCAAGTTGGGCCCCACATCATCTTGCTTCCAGCTCTTTGGCAACCTAAGAAACAACTCGCTCTGCACAGTGCTCTTACAGCCTACCGGGAACATCTCTTACAAAGGCCTGTGAAATGCAGTTTCTTTGCAGGCCTGATCTGGCTGAAGTAGAATTTCTGCTCTGGGTGTGCTACAGTGCCCTAGAGCTGAAAGGCACAACGTGCAGGCTTCTTTCCAAAGGGCGAGTTGGGCCCCACAGCATCTTGCTTCCAGCTGTTTGGGAAGCTAAGAAACAACTCGCTCTGCACAGTGCTCTTTCAGCCTACCAGGAGCATCTCTTCCAATGGCCTGTGAAACGCAGTTTCTTTGCAGGCCTGATCTGGCTGAAGTAGAACTTCTGCTCTGGGTGTGCTACTTTGACCTAGAGCTGAAAGGCAGAACGTGCAGGCTTCTTTCCAAAGGGCGAGATGGCCCCCACAGCATCTTGCTTCCACCTATTTGGAAAGCTCAGAAACAGCTCGCTCTGCACAGTGCTCTTACAGCCTACCGGGAATATCTCTTACAAAGGCCTGTGACACGCAGTTTCTTTGCAGGCCTGATCTGGCTGAAGTACAACTTCTGCTCTGGGTGTGCTACATTGCCCTAGAGCTGAAAGACACAACGTGCAGGCTTCTTTCCAAAGGACGAGTTGGGCCCCACAGCATCTTCTTCCAGCTCTTGGGAAGCTAAGAAACAACTCGCTCTGCACAGTGCTCCTACAGCCTACCGGGAACATCTCTTACAAAGAGCTGTGAAACGCAGTTTCTTTGCAGGCCTGATGTGGCTGAAGTACAACTTCTGCTCTGGGTGTGCTACATTGCCCTAGAGCTGAAAGGCACAACGTGCAGGCTTCTTTCCAAAGGGTGATTTGGGTCCCACAGCATCTTGCTTCCAGCTCTTTGGGAAGCTAAGAAACAACTCGCTCTGCACAGTGCTCTCACGGCCTACAGGGAACATCTCTTCCAAAGGCCTGTTAAACGCAGTTTCTTTGCAGGCCTGATCTGTCTGAAATGGAACTTCTGCTCTGGGTGTGCTACATTGCCCTAGAGCTGAAAGGTACAACGTGCAGGCTTCTTTCCTAAGGGCGAGTTGGGCCCCACAGCATCTTGCTTCCAGCTCTTTGGGAGGCTAAGAAACAACTCCCTCTGCACAGTGCTCTTACAGCCTACCGGGAACATATCTTACAAAGGCCTGTGAAATGCAGTTTCTTTGCAGGCCTGCTCTGGCTGAAGTAGGACTTCTGCTCTGGGTGTGCTACATTGCCCTAGAGCTGAAAGGCACAACGTGCTGTCTCCTTTCCAAAGGGCGAGTTGGGCCCCACAGCATTTTGCTTCCAGCTCTATGGGAATCTAAGATACAACTCGCTCTGCACAGTTCTCTTACAGCCTACCGGGAACATCTCTTCCAAAGGCCTGTGAAAAGCAGTTTCTTTGCAGACCTGATCTGGCTGAAGTAGAACTTCTGCTCTCGGTGTGCTACATTGCCCTAGAGCTGAAAGGCACAACGTGCAGTCTTCATAACAAAGGGCGAGTTGGGCCCCACAGCATCTTGCTTCCAGCTCTTTGGAAAGCTAGGAAACAACTCGCTCTGCAAAGTGCTCTTACAGCCTACCGGGAACATCTCTTCCAAAGGCCTGTGAAACGCAGTTTCTTTGCAGGCCTGATCTGGCTGAAGTACAACTTCTGCTCTGGGTGTGCTACATTGCCCTAGAGCTGAAAGGCACAACGCGCAGGCTTCTTTCCAAAGGGCGCGTTGGGCCTCACAGCATCTTGCTTCCAGCACTTTGGGAAGCTAAGAAACAACTCGCTCTGCACAGTGCTCTTACAGCCTACCGGGAACATCTCTTTCAAAGGCCTGTGAAACGCAGTTTCTTTGCAGGCCTGATCTTGCTGAAGTAGAACTTTTGCTCTGGGTGTGCTACATTGCACTAGACCTGAAAGGCACAATGTGCAGGCTTCTTTCCAAAGGCCGAGTTGGTCCCCACAGCATCTTGCTTCCAGCTCTTTGGGAAGCTAAGAAACAACTCGCTCTGCACAGTGCTATTACAGCCTACCGGGAACATCTCTTCCAAAGACCTGTGAAACGCAGTTTCTTTGCAGGCCTGAACTGGCTGAAGTAGAACATCTGCTCTGGGTGTGCTACATTGCCCCAGAGCTGAAAGGCACAACGTGCAGGCTTCTGTCCAAAGGGAGAGTTGGGCAGCACAGCATCTTGCTTCCAGCTCTTTGGGAAGCTAAGAAACAAGTCGCTCTGCACAGTGCTCTTACAGCCTACCGGGAACATCTCTTCCAGAGGAATGTGAAACGCAGTTTCTTTGCAGGCCTGATCTGGCTGAAGTAGAACTTCTGAATGGGTGTGCTACATTGCCCCAGAGCTGAAAGGCACAACATGCAGGCTTCTGTCCAAAGGGAGAGTTGGGCAGCACAGCATCTTTCTTCCAGCTCTTTGGGAAGCTAAGAAACAAGTCGCTCTGCACAGTGCTCTTACAGCGTACAGGGAACATCTCTTCCAAAGGAATGTGAAACGCAGTTCCTTTGCAGGCCTGATCTGGCTGAAGTACAACTTCTGCTCTGGGTGTGCTACATTGCCCTAAAGCTGAAAGGCACAACGTGCAGGCTTCTTTCCAAAGGGCGAGTTTTGCCCCACAGCATCTTGCTTCCAGCTCTTTGGGAAGCAAAGAAACAATTCGCTCTGCACAGTGCTCTTACAGCCTACCGGGAACATCTCTTCCAGAGGAATGTGGAACGCAGATTCTTTCCAGGCCTGATCTGGCTGAAGTAGAACTTCTGCTCTGGGTGTGCTACATTGCCCCAGAGCTGAAAGGCACAACGTGCAGGCCTCTTAAAAAATGGCGAGTTGTGCCCCACAGCATCTTGCTTCCAACTCTTTGGGAAGCTAAGAAACAACTCGCTCTGCACAGTGCTCTTACAGCCTACCGGGAACATCTCTTACAAAGGCCTGTGAAACGCAGTTTCTTTGCAGTCCTGATCTTGCTGAAGTAGAACTTTTGCTCTGGGTGTGCTACATTGCACTAGACCTGAAAGGCACAATGTGCAGGCTTCTTTCCAAAGGCCGAGTTGGGCCCCACAGCATCTTGCTTCCAGCTCTTTGGGAAGCTAAGAAACAACTCGCTCTGCACAGTGCTATTACAGCCTACCGGGAACATCTCTTCTAAAGACCTGTGAAACGCAGTTTCTCCGCAGGCCTGAACTGGCTGAAGTAGAACTTCTGCTCTGGGTGTGCTACATTGCCCCAGAGCTGAAAGGCACAACGTGCAGGCTTCTGTCCAAAGGGAGGGTGGGGCAGCACAGCATCTTGCTTCCAGCTCTTTGGGAAGCTAAGAAACAAGTCGCTCTGCACAGTGCTCTTACAGCCTACCGGAACATCTCTTCCAGAGGAAGGTGAAACGCAGATTCTTTCCAGGCCTGATCTGGCTGAAGTAGAACTTCTGCTCTGGGTGTGCTACATTGCCGTAGAGCTGAAAGGGACAACATGCAGGCTTCTGTCCAAAGGGAGAGTTGGGCAGCACAGCATCTTTCTTCCAGCTCTTTGGGAAGCTAAGAAACAAGTCGCTCTGCACAGTGCTCTTACAGCCTACCGGGAACATCTCTTCCTAAGGAATGTGAAACGCAGTGCCTTTGCAGGGCTGATCTGGCTGAAGTACAACTTCTGCTCTGGGTGTGCTACATTGCCCTAGAGCTGAAAGGCACAACGTGCAGGCTTCTGTCCAAAGGGCGAGTTTTGCCCCACAGCATCTTGCTTCCAGCTCTTTGGGAAGCAAAGAAACAATTCGCTCTGCACAGTGCTCTTACAGCCTACCGGGAACATCTCTTCCAAAGGCCTGTGAAATGCAGTTTCTTTGCAGGCCTGATCTGGCTGAAGTACGACTTCTGCTCTGGGTGTGCTACATTGCCCTAGAGCTGAAAGGCACAACGTGCAGGCTTCTTTCCCAAGGGCGACTTGGGCCCCACAGCATCTTGCTTCCAGCTCTTTCGGAAGCTAAGAAACAACTCGCTCTGCACAGTGCTCTTACAGCCTATCGTAAACATCTCTTCCAAAGGCCTGTGAAACGCAGTTTCTTTGCAGGCCTGATCTGGCTGAAGTAGAACTTCTGCTCTGTTTGTGCTACATTGCCCTAGAGCTGAAAGACACAACGTGCAGGCTTTTTTCCCAAGGGCGAGTTGGGCCCCACAGCATCTTGATTCCAGCTCTTTGGGAAGCTAAGTAACAACTAGCTCTGCACAGTGCTTTTACAGCCTACCGGGAACATCTCTTCCAAAGGCCTGTGAAACGCAGTTTCTTTTCAGTCCTGAAATGGCTGAAGTAGTACTTCTGCTCTGGGTGTGCTACATTGCCCTAGAGCGGGAAGGCACATCGTGCTGGCTTCTTTCCAAAGGGCGAGTTGGGCCCCACAGCATCTTGCTTCCAGCTCTTTGGGAAGCTAAGAAACAACTCGCTCTGCACAGTGCTCTTACAGCCTACCCGGAACATCTCTTCCAAAGGCTTGTGAAACGCAGTTTCTTTGCAGGCCTGATCTGGCTGAAGTAGAACTTCTGCGCTGGGTGTGCTACATTGCCCAGAGCTGAAAGGCGCAACGTGCAGGCTTCTTTCCAAAGGGCGAGTTGGGCCCCACAGCATCTTGCTTACATCTCTTTGGGAAGCTAAGAAACAACTCGCTCTGCACAGTGCTCTTACCGCCTACCGGGAACATCTCTTCCAAAGGCCTGTGAAACGCAGTTTCTTTGCAGCCCTGATCTTGCTGAAGTAGAACTTCTGCTCTGGGAGTGCTACATTGCCCTAAAGCTGAAAGGCACAACGTGCAGGCTTCTGTCCAAAGGGCGAGTTGGGCTCAAAGCATCTTGCTTCCAGCTCTTTGGGAAGCTAAGAAACAACTCGCTCTGCACAGTGCTCTTACAGCCTACCGGGAGCATCTCTTCCAAAGGCCTGTGAAACGCAGTTTCTTTGCAGGCCTGATCTGGCTGAAGTACAACTTCTGCTCTGGGTGTGCTACATTGCCCTAGAGCTGAAAGCCACAACGTGCAGGCTTCTTTCCAAAGGGCGAGTTGGGCGCAAAGCATCTTGCTTCCAGCTCTTTGAGAAGCTAAGAAACAACTCGCTCTGCACAGTGCTCTTACAGCCTACCGGGAGCATCTCTTCCAAAGGCCTGTGAGACGCAGTTTCTTCGCAGGCCTGATCTGGCTGAATACAACTTCTGCTGTGGGTGTGCTACATTGCCCTAGAGCTGAAAGGCACAACGTGCAGGCTTCTTTCCAAAGGGCGAGTTGGGTCCCACAGCATCTTGCTTCCAGCTCTTTGGGAAGCTAAGAAACAACTCGCTCTGCACAGTGCTCTTACAGCCTACCGGGAACATCCCTTCCAAAGGCCTGTGAAACGCAGTTACTTTGCAGCCTTGATCTGGCTGAAGTAGAACTTCTGCTCTGCGTGTGCTACTGCCCTAGAGCTGAAAGGCACAACGTGCAGGCTTCTGTCCAAAGGGCGAGTTGGGCCCAAAGCATCTTGCTTCCAGCTCTTTGTGAAGCTAAGAAACAACTCGCTCTGCACAGTGCTCTTACAGCCTACCGGGAACATCTCTTCCGAAGGCCTGTGAAACGCAGTTTCTTTGCTGGCCTGATCTGGCTGAAGTAGAACTTCTGCTTTGGGTGTGCTACATTGCCCTAGAGCTGAAAGGCACAACGTGCAGGATTCTTTCCAAAGGGCGAGTTGGGCCCCACAGCATCTTGCTTCCAGCTCTTTGGGAAGCAAAGAAACAACTCGCTCTGCACAGTGCTCTTACAGCCTACCGGGAACATCTCTTCCAAAGGGCTGTGAAACGCAGTTTCTTTGCAGGCCTGATCTGGCTGAAGTAGAACTTCTGCTTTGTTTGTGCTACATTGCCCTAGAGCTGAAAGACACAACGTGCAGGCTTCTTTCCCAAGGGCGAGTTGGGCCCCACAGCATCTTGCTTCCAGCTCTTTGGGAAGCTAAGAAAGAACTCGCTCTGCACAGTGCTCTTACAGCCTACCGGGAGCATTTCTTGAAAGGCCTGTGAAACGCAGTTTCTTTGCAGGCCTGATCTGGCTGAAGTAGAACTTCTGCTCTAGGTGTGCTACATTGCCCTAGAGCTGAAAGGCACAACGTGCAGGCCTCTTAAAAAATGGCGAGTTGGTCCCCACAGCATCTTGCTTCCAGCTCTTTGGGAAGCTAAGAAACAACTCGCTCTGCACAGTGCTCTTACAGCCTACCGGGAACATCTCTTCCAAAGGCCTGTGAAACGCAGGTTCTTTGCAGGCCTGATCTTGCTGAAGTAGAACTTCTGCTCTGGGTGTGCTACATTGCCCTAAAGCTGAAAGGCACAACGTGCAGGCTTCTGTCCAAAGGGCGAGTTGGGCTCAAAGCATCTTGCTTCCAGCTCTTTGGGAAGCTAATAAACAACTCGCTCTGCACAGTGCTCTTACAGCCTACCAGGAGCATCTCTTCCAAAGGCCTGTGAAACGCAGTTTCTTTGCAGGCCTGATGTGGCTGAAATAGAATTTTTGCTCTGGGTGTGCTACTTTTCCCTAGAGCTGAAAGGCACAACGTGCAGGCTTCTGTCCAAAGGGCGAGTTGGGCCCAAAGCATCTTGCTTCCAGCTCTTTGGGAATCTAAGAAACAACTCGCTCTGCACAGTGCTCTTACTGCCTACCGGGAACATCTCTTCCAAAGGCCTGTGAAACGCAGTTTCTTTGCAGGCCTGATCTGGCTGAAGTAGAACTTCTGCTCTGGGTGTGCTACATTGCCCTGGAGCTGAAAGGCACAACGTGCAGGCTTCTTTCCCAAGGGCGAGTTCGGCCCCACAGCATCATGCTTCCGGCTCTTTGGGAAGCTAAGAAACAACTCGCTCTGCACAGTGCTCTTACAGCCTACCGTAACATCTCTTACAATGGCCTGTGAAACGCAGTTTCTTTGCAGGGCTGATCTGGCTGAAGTAGAACTTCTGCTCTGCATGTGCTACATTGCCCTAGAGCTGAAAGGCACAACGTGCAGGCTTCTGTCCAAAGGGCGAGTTGGGCCCCACAGCATCTTCTTCCAGCTCTTTGGGAAGCTAAGAAACAACTCGCTCTGCACAGTGCTCTTACAGCCTACCGGGAACATCTCTTCCAAAGCCCTGTGAAATGCAGTTTCTTTGCAGGCCTGATCTGGCTGAAGTACAACTTCTGCACTGGGTGTGCTACATTGTCCTAGAGCTGAAAGGCACAACGTGCAGGCTTCTTTCCAAAGGGTGATTTGGGTCCCACAGCATCTTGCTTCCAGCTCTTTGGGAAGCTAAGAAACAACTCGCTCTGCACAGTGCTCTCACGGCCTACAGGGAACATCTCTTCCAAAGGCCTGTTAAACGCAGTTTCTTTGCAGGCCTGATCTGTCTGAAATGGAACTTCTGCTCTGGGTGTGCTACATTGCCCTAGAGCTGAAAGGTACAACGTGCAGGCTTCTTTCCAAAGGGCGAGTTGGGCCCCACAGCATCTTTCTTCCAGCTCTTTGGGAGGCTAAGAAACAACTCCCTCTGCACAGTGCTCTTACAGCCTACCGGGAACATATCTTACAAAGGCCTGTGAAATGCAGTTTCTTTGCAGGCCTGATCTGGCTGAAGTAGGACTTCTGCTCTGGGTGTACTACATTGCCCTAGAGCTGAAAGGCACAACGTGCTGTCTCCTTTCCAAAGGGCGAGTTGGGCCCCACAGCATTTTGCTTCCAGCTCTATGGGAATCTAAGATACAACTCGCTCTGCACAGTTCTCTTACAGCCTACCGGGAACATCTCTTCCAAAGGCCTGTGAAAAGCAGTTTCTTTGCAGGCCTGATCTGGCTGAAGTAGAACTTCTGCTCTCGGTGTGCTGCATTGCCCTAGAGCTGAAAGGCACAACGTGCACTCTTCTTAACAAAGGGCGAGTTGGGCCCCACAGCATCTTGCTTCCAGCTCTTTGGCAAGCTAGGAAACAACTCTCTCTGCAAAGTGCTCTTACAGCCTACAGGGAACATCTCTTCCAAAGGCCTGTGAAACGCAGTTTCTTTGCAGGCCTGATCTGGCTGAAGTGCAACTTCTGCTCCTGGTGTGCTACATTGCCCTAGAGCTGAAAGGAACAACGTGCAGGCTTCTCTCCAAAGGGCGCGTTGGGCCTCACAGCATCTTGCTTCCAGCACTTTGGGAAGCTAAGAAACAACTCGCTCTGCACAGTGCTCTTACAGCCTACCGGGAACATCTCTTACAAAGGCCTGTGAAACGCAGTTTCTTTGCAGGCCTGTTCTTGCTGAAGTAGAACTTTTGCTCTGGGTGTGCTACATTGCCCCAGAGCTGAAAGGCACAACATGCAGGCTTCTGTCCAAAGGGAGAGTTGGGCAGCACAGCATCTTTCTTCCAGCTCTTTGGGAAGCTAAGAAACAAGTCGCTCTGCACAGTGCTCTTACAGCCTACCGGGAACATCTCTTCCAAAGGAATGTGAAACGCAGTTCCTTTGCAGGCCTGATCTGGCTGAAGTACAACTTCTGCTCTGGGTGTGCTACATTGCCCTAGAGCTGAAAGGCACAACGTGCAGGCTTCTTTCCAAAGGGCGAGTTTTGACCCACAGCATCTTGCTTCCAGCTCTTTGGGAAGCAAAGAAACAATTCGCTCTGCACAGTGCTCTTACAGCCTACCGGGAACATCTCTTCCAAAGGCCTGTGAAATGCAGTTTCTTTGCAGGCTTGATTTGGCTGAAGTATAACTTCTGCTCTAGGTGTGCTACAGTGCCCTAGAGCTGAAAGGCACAACGTGCAGGCCTCCTAAAAAATGGTGAGTTGTGCCCCACAGCATCTTGCTTCCAGCTCTTTGGGAAGCTAAGAAACAACTCGCTCTGCACAGTGCTCTTACAGCCTACCGGGAACATCTCTTACAAAGGCCTGTGAAACGCAGTTTCTTTGCAGGCCTGATCTTGCTGAAGTAGAACTTTTGCTCTGGGTGTGCTACATTGCACTAGGCCTGAAAGGCACAATGTGCAGGCTTCTTTCCAAAGGCCGAGTTGGGCCCCACAGCATCTTGCTTCCAGCTCTTTGGGAAGCTAAGAAACAACTCGCTCTGCACAGTGCTATTACAGCCTACCGGGAACATCTCTTCCAAAGACCTGTGAAACGCAGTTTCTCCGCAGGCCTGAACTGGCTGAAGTAGAACTTCTGCTCTGGGTGTGCTACATTGCCCCAGAGCTGAAAGGCGCAACGTGCAGGCTTCAGTCCAAAGGGAGAGTTGGGCAGCACAGCATCTTGCTTCCAGCTCTTTGGGAAGCTAAGAAACAAGTCGCTCTGCACAGTGCTCTTACAGCCTACCGGGAACATCTCTTCCAGAGGAATGTGAAACGCAGATTCTTTCCAGGCCTGATCTGGCTGAAGTAGAACTTCTGCTCTGGGTGTGCTACATTGCCCCAGAGCTGAAAGGCACAACGTGCAGGCCTCTTAAAAAATGGCGTGTTGTGCCCCACAGCATCTTGCTTCCAGCTCTTTGGAAAGCTAAGAAACAACTCGCTCTGCACAGTGCTCTTACAGCCTACCGGGAACATCTCTTACAAAGGCCTGTGAAACGCAGTTTCTTTGCAGTCCTGATCTTGCTGAAGTAGAACTTTTGCTCTGGGTGTGCTACATTGCACTAGACCTGAAAGGCACAATGTGCAGGCTTCTTTCCAAAGGCCGAGTTGGGCCCCACAGCATCTTGCTTCCAGCTCTTTGGGAAGCTAAGAAACAACTCGCTCTGCACAGTGCTCTTACAGCCTACCGGGAACATCTCTTCCAAAGGCCTGTGAAACGCAGTTTCTTTGCAGGCCTGATCTGGCTGAAGTAGAACTTCTGCTTTGTTTGTGCTACATTGCCCTAGAGCTGAAAGACACAACGTGCAGGCTTCTTTCCCAAGGGCGAGTTCGGCCCCACAGCATCTTGCTTCCAGCTCTTTGGGAAGCTAAGAAAGAACTCGCTCTGCACAGTGCTATTACAGCCTACCGGGAGCATTTCTTCCAAAGGCCTGTGAAACGCAGTTTCTTTGCAGGCCTGATCTGGCTGAAGTAGAACTTCTGCTCTGGGTGTGCTACATTGCCCTAGAGCTGAAAGGCACAACGTGCAGTCTTCTTTCCAAAGGGCGAGTTGGGCCCCACAGCATCTTGCTTCCAGCTCTTTGGGAAGCTAAGAAACAACTCGCTCTGCACAGTGCTCTTACAGCCTACCGGGAACATCTCTTCCAAAGGCCTGTGAAACGCAGTTTCTTTGCAGCCCTGATCTTGCTGAAGTAGAACTTCTGCTCTGGGAGTGCTACATTGCCCTAAAGCTGAAAGGCACAACGTGCAGGCTTCTGTCCAAAGGGCGAGTTGGGCTCAAAGCATCTTGCTTCCAGCTCTTTGGGAAGCTAAGAAACAACTCGCTCTGCACAGTGCTCTTACAGCCTACCGGGAGCATCTCTTCCAAAGGCCTGTGAAACACAGTTTCTTTGCAGGCCTGATCTGGCTGAAGTACAACTTCGGCTCTGGGTGTGCTACATTGCCCTAGAGCTGAAAGCCACAACGTGCAGGCTTCTTTCCAAAGGGCGAGTTGGGCGCAAAGCATCTTGCTTCCAGCTCTTTGAGAAGCTAAGAAACAACTCGCTCTGCACAGTGCTCTTACAGCCTACCGGGAGCATCTCTTCCAAAGGCCTGTGAGACGCAGTTTCTTCGCAGGCCTGATCTGGCTGAATACAACTTCTGCTGTGGGTGTGCTACATTGCCCTAGAGCTGAAAGGCACAACGTGCAGGCTTCTTTCCAAAGGGCGAGTTGGGTCCCACAGCATCTTGCTTCCAGCTCTTTGGGAAGCTAAGAAACAACTCGCTCTGCACAGTGCTCTTACAGCCTACCGGGAACATCCCTTCCAAAGGCCTGTGAAACGCAGTTACTTTGCAGCCTTGATCTGGCTGAAGTAGAACTTCTGCTCTGCGTGTGCTACTGCCCTAGAGCTGAAAGGCACAACGTGCAGGCTTCTGTCCAAAGGGCGAGTTGGGCCCAAAGCATCTTGCTTCCAGCTCTTTGGGAAGCTAAGAAACAAGTCGCTCTGCACAGTGCTCTTACAGCCTACCGGGAACATCTCTTCCAAAGGCCTGTGAAATGCAGTTTCTTTGCAGGCTTGATTTGGCTGAAGTATAACTTCTGCTCTAGGTGTGCTACAGTGCCCTAGAGCTGAAAGGCACAACGTGCAGGCCTCCTAAAAAATGGTGAGTTGTGCCCCACAGCATCTTGCTTCCAGCTCTTTGGGAAGCTAAGAAACAACTCGCTCTGCACAGTGCTCTTACAGCCTACCGGGAACATCTCTTACAAAGGCCTGTGAAACGCAGTTTCTTTGCAGGCCTGATCTTGCTGAAGTAGAACTTTTGCTCTGGGTGTGCTACATTGCACTAGGCCTGAAAGGCACAATGTGCAGGCTTCTTTCCAAAGGCCGAGTTGGGCCCCACAGCATCTTGCTTCCAGCTCTTTGGGAAGCTAAGAAACAACTCGCTCTGCACAGTGCTATTACAGCCTACCGGGAACATCTCTTCCAAAGACCTGTGAAACGCAGTTTCTTTGCAGGCCTGAACTGGGTGAAGTAGAACTTCTGCTCTGGGTGTGCTACATTGCCCCAGAGCTGAAAGGCACAACGTGCAGGCTTCTGTCCAAAGGGAGAGTTGGGCAGCACAGCATCTTGCTTCCAGCTCTTTGGGAAGCTAAGAAACAAGTCGCTCTGCACAGTGCTCTTACAGCCTACCGGGAACATCTCTTCCAGAGGAATGTGAAACGCAGTTTCTTTGCAGGCCTGATCTGGCTGAAGTAGAACTTCTGAATGGGTGTGCTACATTGCCCCAGAGCTGAAAGGCACAACATGCAGGCTTCTGTCCAAAGGGAGAGTTGGGCAGCACAGCATCTTTCTTCCAGCTCTTTGGGAAGCTAAGAAACAAGTCGCTCTGCACAGTGCTCTTACAGCCTACCGGGAACATCTCTTCCAAAGGAATGTGAAACGCAGTTCCTTTGCAGGCCTGATCTGGCTGAAGTACAACTTCTGCTCTGGGTGTGCTACATTGCCCTAGAGCTGAAAGGCACAACGTGCAGGCTTCTTTCCAAAGGGCGAGTTTTGACCCACAGCATCTTGCTTCCAGCTCTTTGGGAAGCAAAGAAACAATTCGCTCTGCACAGTGCTCTTACAGCCTACCGGGAACATCTCTTCCAAAGGCCTGTGAAATGCAGTTTCTTTGCAGGCTTGATTTGGCTGAAGTATAACTTCTGCTCTAGGTGTGCTACAGTGCCCTAGAGCTGAAAGGCACAACGTGCAGGCCTCCTAAAAAATGGTGAGTTGTGCCCCACAGCATCTTGCTTCCAGCTCTTTGGGAAGCTAAGAAACAACTCGCTCTGCACAGTGCTCTTACAGCCTACCGGGAACATCTCTTACAAAGGCCTGTGAAACGCAGTTTCTTTGCAGGCCTGATCTTGCTGAAGTAGAACTTTTGCTCTGGGTGTGCTACATTGCACTAGGCCTGAAAGGCACAATGTGCAGGCTTCTTTCCAAAGGCCGAGTTGGGCCCCACAGCATCTTGCTTCCAGCTCTTTGGGAAGCTAAGAAACAACTCGCTCTGCACAGTGCTATTACAGCCTACCAGGAACATCTCTTCCAAAGACCTGTGAAACGCAGTTTCTCCGCAGGCCTGAACTGGCTGAAGTAGAACTTCTGCTCTGGGTGTGCTACATTGCCCCAGAGCTGAAAGGCGCAACGTGCAGGCTTCAGTCCAAAGGGAGAGTTGGGCAGCACAGCATCTTGCTTCCAGCTCTTTGGGAAGCTAAGAAACAAGTCGCTCTGCACAGTGCTCTTACAGCCTACCGGGAACATCTCTTCCAGAGGAATGTGAAACGCAGATTCTTTCCAGGCCTGATCTGGCTGAAGTAGAACTTCTGCTCTGGGTGTGCTACATTGCCCCAGAGCTGAAAGGCACAACGTGCAGGCCTCTTAAAAAATGGCGTGTTGTGCCCCACAGCATCTTGCTTCCAGCTCTTTGGAAAGCTAAGAAACAACTCGCTCTGCACAGTGCTCTTACAGCCTACCGGGAACATCTCTTACAAAGGCCTGTGAAACGCAGTTTCTTTGCAGTCCTGATCTTGCTGAAGTAGAACTTTTGCTCTGGGTGTGCTACATTGCACTAGACCTGAAAGGCACAATGTGCAGGCTTCTTTCCAAAGGCCGAGTTGGGCCCCACAGCATCTTGCTTCCAGCTCTTTGGGAAGCTAAGAAACAACTCGCTCTGCACAGTGCTCTTACAGCCTACCGGGAACATCTCTTCCAAAGGCCTGTGAAACGCAGTTTCTTTGCAGGCCTGATCTGGCTGAAGTAGAACTTCTGCTTTGTTTGTGCTACATTGCCCTAGAGCTGAAAGACACAACGTGCAGGCTTCTTTCCCAAGGGCGAGTTGGGCCCCACAGCATCTTGCTTCCAGCTCTTTGGGAAGCTAAGAAAGAACTCGCTCTGCACAGTGCTCTTACAGCCTACCGGGAGCATTTCTTCCAAAGGCCTGTGAAACGCAGTTTCTTTGCAGGCCTGATCTGGCTGAAGTAGAACTTCTGCTCTGGGTGTGCTACATTGCCCTAGAGCTGAAAGGCACAACGTGCAGGCTTCTTTCCAAAGGGCGAGTTGGGCCCCACAGCATCTTGCTTCCATCTCTTTGGGAAGCTAAGAAACAACTCGCTCTGCACAGTGCTCTTACAGCCTACCGGGAACATCTCTTCCAAAGGCCTGTGAAACGCAGTTTCTTTGCAGCCCTGATCTTGCTGAAGTAGAACTTCTGCTCTGGGAGTGCTACATTGCCCTAAAGCTGAAAGGCACAACGTGCAGGCTTCTGTCCAAAGGGCGAGTTGGGCTCAAAGCATCTTGCTTCCAGCTCTTTGGGAAGCTAAGAAACAACTCGCTCTGCACAGTGCTCTTACAGCCTACCGGGAGCATCTCTTCCAAAGGCCTGTGAAACACAGTTTCTTTGCAGGCCTGATCTGGCTGAAGTACAACTTCGGCTCTGGGTGTGCTACATTGCCCTAGAGCTGAAAGCCACAACGTGCAGGCTTCTTTCCAAAGGGCGAGTTGGGCGCAAAGCATCTTGCTTCCAGCTCTTTGAGAAGCTAAGAAACAACTCGCTCTGCACAGTGCTCTTACAGCCTACCGGGAGCATCTCTTCCAAAGGCCTGTGAGACGCAGTTTCTTCGCAGGCCTGATCTGGCTGAATACAACTTCTGCTGTGGGTGTGCTACATTGCCCTAGAGCTGAAAGGCACAACGTGCAGGCTTCTTTCCAAAGGGCGAGTTGGGTCCCACAGCATCTTGCTTCCAGCTCTTTGGGAAGCTAAGAAACAACTCGCTCTGCACAGTGCTCTTACAGCCTACCGGGAACATCCCTTCCAAAGGCCTGTGAAACGCAGTTACTTTGCAGCCTTGATCTGGCTGAAGTAGAACTTCTGCTCTGCGTGTGCTACTGCCCTAGAGCTGAAAGGCACAACGTGCAGGCTTCTGTCCAAAGGGCGAGTTGGGCCCAAAGCATCTTGCTTCCAGCTCTTTGTGAAGCTAAGGAACAACTCGCTCTGCACAGTGCTGTTACAGCCTACCGGGAACATCTCTTCCGAAGGCCTGTGAAACGCAGTTTCTTTGCTGGCCTGATCTGGCTGAAGTAGAACTTCTGCTCTGGGTGTGCTACATTGCCCTAGAGCTGAAAGGCACAACGTGCAGGATTCTTTCCAAAGGGCGAGTTGGGCCCCACAGCATCTTGCTTCCAGCTCTTTGGGAAGCAAAGAAACAACTCGCTCTGCACAGTGCTCTTACAGCCTACCGGGAACATCTCTTCCAAAGGCCTGTGAAACGCAGTTTCTTTGCAGGCCTGATCTGGCTGAAGTAGAACTTCTGCTTTGTTTTTGCTACATTGCCCTAGAGCTGAAAGACACAACGTGCAGGCTTCTTTCCCAAGGGCGAGTTGGGCCCCACAGCATCTTGCTTCCAGCTCGTTGGGAAGCTAAGAAAGAACTCGCTCTGCACAGTGCTCTTACAGCCTACCGGGAGCATTTCTTCCAAAGGCCTGTGAAACGCAGTTTCTTTGCAGGCCTGATCTGGCTGAAGTAGAACTTCTGCTCTAGGTGTGCTACAGTGCCCTAGAGCTGAAAGGCACAACGTGCAGGCCTCTTAAAAAATGGCGAGTTGGGCCCCACAGCATCTTGCTTCCAGCTCTTTGGGAAGCTAAGAAACAACTCGCTCTGCACAGTGCTCTTACAGCCTACGGGAACATCTCTTCCAAAGGCCTGTGAAACGCAGTTTCTTTGCAGGCCTGATCTTGCTGAAGTAGAACTTCTGCTCTGGGTGTGATACATTGCCCTAAAGCTGAAAGGCACAACGTGCAGGCTTCTGTCCAAAGGGCGAGTTGGGCTCAAAGCATCTTGCTTCCAGCTCTTTGGGAAGGTAATAAACAACTCGCTCTGCACAGTGCTCTTACAGCCTACCGGGAGCATCTCTTCCAAAGGCCTGTGAAACGCAGTTTCTTTGCAGGCCTGATGTGGCTGAAATAGAATTTTTGCTCTGGGTGTGCTACTTTTCCCTAGAGCTGAAAGGCACAACGTGCAGGCTTCTGTCCAAAGGGCGAGTTGGGCCCAAAGCATCTTGCTTCCAGCTCTTTGGGAATCTAAGAAACAACTCGCTCTGCACAGTGCTCTTACTGCCTACCGGGAACATCTCTTCCAAATGCCTGTGAAACGCAGTTTCTTTGCAGGCGTGATCTGGCTGAAGTAGAACTTCTGCTCTGGTTGTGCTACATTGCCCTGGAGCTGAAAGGCACAACGTGCAGGCTTCTTTCCCAAGGGCGAGTTCGGCCCCACAGCATCATGCTTCCGGCTCTTTGGGAAGCTAAGAAACAACTCGCTCTGCACAGTGCTCTTACAGCCTACCGTAACATCTCTTACAATGGCCTGTGAAACGCAGTTTCTTTCAGGGCTGATCTGGCTGAAGTAGAACTTCTGCTCTGGATGTGCTACATTGCCCTAGAGCTGAAAGGCACAACGTGCAGGCTTCTTTCCCAAGGGCGTGTTGGGCCCCAGAGCATCTTGCTTGCAGCTCTTTGGGAAGCTAAGAACAACTCGCTCTGCACAGTGCTCTTACAGCCTACCGGGAACATCTCTTCCAAAGGCCTCTGAAACGCAGTTTCTTTGCAGGCCTGATCTGGCTGAAGTAGAACTTCTGCTCTGGGTGTGCTACATTGCCCTAGAGCTGAAAGGGACAACGTGCAGGCTTCTTTCCAAAGGGCGAGTTGGGCACCACAGCATCTTGCTTCAAGCTCTTTGGGAAGCTAAGAAACAACTCGCTCTGCACAGTGCTCTTACAGCCTACCGGGAGCATCTCTTCCAATGGCCTGTGAAACGCAGATTCTTTGCAGGCCTGATCTGGCTGAAGTAGAACTTCTGCTCTGGGTGTGCTACTTTGACCTAGAGCTGAAAGGCAGAACGTGCAGGCTTCTTTCCAAAGGGCGAGATGGCCCCCACAGCATCTTGCTTCCACCTATTTGGAAAGCTCAGAAACAGCTCGCTCTGCACAGTGCTCTTACAGCCTACCGGGAATATCTCTTACAAAGGCCTGTGAAACGCAGTTTCTTTGCAGGCCTGATCTGGCTGAAGTAGAACTTCTGCTCTGGGTGTGCTACATTGCCCTAGAGCTGAAAGGCACAACGTGCAGGCTTCTGTCCAAAGGGCGAGTTGGGCCCCACAGCATCTTCTTCCAGCTCTTTGGGAAGCTAAGAAACAACTCGCTCTGCACAGTGCTCTTACAGCCTACCGGGAACATCTCTTCCAAAGCCCTGTGAAATGCAGTTTCTTTGCAGGCCTGATCTGGCTGAAGTAGAACTTCTGCTCTGGGTGTGCTACATTGCCCTAGAGCTGAAAGGCACAACGTGCAGGCTTCTTTCCAAAGGGTGATTTGGGTCCCACAGCATCTTGCTTCCAGCTCTTTGGGAAGCTAAGAAACAACTCGCTCTGCACAGTGCTCTCACGGCCTACAGGGAACATCTCTTCCAAAGGCCTGTTAAACGCAGTTTCTTTGCAGGCCTGATCTGTCTGAAATGGAACTTCTGCTCTGGGTGTGCTACATTGCCCTAGAGCTGAAAGGTACAACGTGCAGGCTTCTTTCCAAAGGGCGAGTTGGGCCCCACAGCATCTTTCTTCCAGCTCTTTGGGAGGCTAAGAAACAACTCCCTCTGCACAGTGCTCTTACAGCCTACCGGGAACATATCTTACAAAGGCCTGTGAAATGCAGTTTCTTTGCAGGCCTGATCTGGCTGAAGTAGGACTTCTGCTCTGGGTGTACTACATTGCCCTAGAGCTGAAAGGCACAACGTGCTGTCTCCTTTCCAAAGGGCGAGTTGGGCCCCACAGCATTTTGCTTCCAGCTCTATGGGAATCTAAGATACAACTCGCTCTGCACAGTTCTCTTACAGCCTACCGGGAACATCTCTTCCAAAGGCCTGTGAAAAGCAGTTTCTTTGCAGGCCTGATCTGGCTGAAGTAGAACTTCTGCTCTCGGTGTGCTGCATTGCCCTAGAGCTGAAAGGCACAACGTGCAGTCTTCTTAACAAAGGGCGAGTTGGGCCCCACAGCATCTTGCTTCCAGCTCTTTGGCAAGCTAGGAAACAACTCGCT
This sequence comes from Equus caballus, assembly GCF_041296265.1. NCBI lineage: Eukaryota > Metazoa > Chordata > Mammalia > Perissodactyla > Equidae > Equus > Equus caballus. The sequence goes on from NC_091687.1 coordinate 28,779,066, forward strand.
CTGCAAAGTGCTCTTACAGCCTACCGGGAACATCTCTTCCAAAGGCCTGTGAAACGCAGTTTCTTTGCAGGCCTGATCTGGCTGAAGTGCAACTTCTGCTCTGGGTGTGCTACATTGCCCTAGAGCTGAAAGGCACAACGTGCAGGCTTCTTTCCAAAGGGCGCGTTGGGCCTCACAGCATCTTGCTTCCAGCACTTTGGGAAGCTAAGAAACAACTCGCTCTGCACAGTGCTCTTACAGCCTACCGGGAACATCTCTTACAAAGGCCTGTGAAACGCAGTTTCTTTGCAGGCCTGTTCTTGCTGAAGTAGAACTTTTCTCTGGGTGTGCTACATTGCACTAGACCTGAAAGGCACAATGTGCAGGCTTCTTTCCAAAGGCCGAGTTGGTCCCCACAGCATCTTGCTTCCAGCTCTTTGGGAAGCTAAGAAACAACTCGCTCTGCACAGTGCTATTACAGCCTACCGGGAACATCTCTTCCAAAGACCTGTGAAACGCAGTTTCTTTGCAGGCCTGAACTGGCTGAAGTAGAACTTCTGAATGGGTGTGCTACATTGCCCCAGAGCTGAAAGGCACAACATGCAGGCTTCTGTCCAAAGGGAGAGTTGGGCAGCACAGCATCTTTCTTCCAGCTCTTTGGGAAGCTAAGAAACAAGTCGCTCTGCACAGTGCTCTTACAGCCTACCGGGAACATCTCTTCCAAAGGAATGTGAAACGCAGTTCCTTTGCAGGCCTGATCTGGCTGAAGTACAACTTCTGCTCTGGGTGTGCTACATTGCCCTAGAGCTGAAAGGCACAACGTGCAGGCTTCTTTCCAAAGGGCGAGTTTTGCCCCACAGCATCTTGCTTCCAGCTCTTTGGGAAGCAAAGAAACAATTCGCTCTGCACAGTGCTCTTACAGCCTACCGGGAACATCTCTTCCAAAGGCCTGTGAAATGCAGTTTCTTTGCAGGCTTGATTTGGCTGAAGTATAACTTCTGCTCTAGGTGTGCTACAGTGCCCTAGAGCTGAAAGGCACAACGTGCAGGCCTCCTAAAAAATGGTGAGTTGTGCCCCACAGCATCTTGCTTCCAGCTCTTTGGGAAGCTAAGAAACAACTCGCTCTGCACAGTGCTCTTACAGCCTACCGGGAACATCTCTTACAAAGGCCTGTGAAACGCAGTTTCTTTGCAGGCCTGATCTTGCTGAAGTAGAACTTTTGCTCTGGGTGTGCTACATTGCACTAGGCCTGAAAGGCACAATGTGCAGGCTTCTTTCCAAAGGCCGAGTTGGGCCCCACAGCATCTTGCTTCCAGCTCTTTGGGAAGCTAAGAAACAACTCGCTCTGCACAGTGCTATTACAGCCTACCGGGAACATCTCTTCCAAAGACCTGTGAAACGCAGTTTCTCCGCAGGCCTGAACTGGCTGAAGTAGAACTTCTGCTCTGGGTGTGCTACATTGCCCCAGAGCTGAAAGGCGCAACGTGCAGGCTTCAGTCCAAAGGGAGAGTTGGGCAGCACAGCATCTTGCTTCCAGCTCTTTGGGAAGCTAAGAAACAAGTCGCTCTGCACAGTGCTCTTACAGCCTACCGGGAACATCTCTTCCAGAGGAATGTGAAACGCAGATTCTTTCCAGGCCTGATCTGGCTGAAGTAGAACTTCTGCTCTGGGTGTGCTACATTGCCCCAGAGCTGAAAGGCACAACGTGCAGGCCTCTTAACAAAGGGCGAGTTGGGCCCCACAGCATCTTGCTTCCAGCTCTTTGTCAAGCTAGGAAACAACTCGCTCTGCAAAGTGCTCTTACAGCCTAACGGGAACATCTCTTCCAAAGGCCTGTGAAACGCAGTTTCTTTGCAGGCCTGATCTGGCTGAAGTAGAACTTCTGCTCTGAGTGTGCTACATGGCCCTAGAGCTGAAAGGCACAACGTGCTGTCTCCTTTCAAAAGGGCGATTTGGGCCCCAAAGCATCTTGCTTCCAGCTCTTTGGGAAGCTAAGAAACAACTCGCTCTGCACAGTGCTCTTACAGCCTACCGGGAACATCTCTTACACAGGCCTGTGAAATGCAGTTTCTTTGCAGACCTGATCTGGCTGAAGAACAACTTCTGCTCTGGGTGTGCTATATTGCCCTAGAGCTGAAAGGCACAACGTGCAGGCTTCTGTCCAAAGGGCGAGTTGGGCCCCACAGCACCTTGCTTCCAGCTCTTTGGGAAGCTAAGAAACAACTCGCTCTGCACACTGCTCTTACAGCCTACCGGGAACATCTCTTACAAACGCATGTGAAATGCAGTTTCTTTGCAGGCCTGATCTGGCTGAAGTACAACTTCTGCTCTGGGTGTGCTACATTGCCCTAGAGCTGAAAGGCCCAACGTGCAGGCTTCTTTCCAAAGGGCGAGTTGGGCCCCACAGCACCTTGCTTCCAGCTCCTTGGGAAGCTAAGAAACAACTGGCTCTGCACAGTACTCTTACAGCCTACCGGGAACAACACTTCGAGAGGCCTGTGAAACGCAGTTTCTTTGCAGGCCTGATATGGATGAAGTACAACTTCTGCTCTAGGTGTGCTACAGTGCCCTAGAGCTGAAAGGCACAACGTGCAGGCCTCTTAAAAAATGGCAAGTTGGGCCCCACAGCATCTTGCTTCCAGCTCTTTGGGAACCTAAGAAACAACTCGCTCTGCACAGTGCTCTTACAGCCTACCGGGAGCATCTCTTCCAATGGCCTGTGAAACGCAGTTTCTTTGCAGGCCTGATCTGGCTGAAGTAGAACTTCTGCTCTGGGTGTGCTACTTTGACCTAGAGCTGAAAGGCAGAACGTGCAGGCTTCTTTCCAAACGGCGAGATGGCCCCCACAGCATCTTGCTTCCACCTATTTGGAAAGCTCAGAAAGAGCTCGCTCTGCACAGTGCTCTTACAGCCTACCGGGAATATCTCTTACAAAGGCCTGTGACACGCAGTTTCTTTGCAGGCCTGATCTGGCTGAAGTACAACTTCTGCTCTGGGTGTGCTACATTGCCCTAGAGCTGAAAGACACAACGTGCAGGCTTCTTTCCAAAGGACGAGTTGGGCCCCACAGCATCTTGCTTCCAGCTCTTTGGGAAGCTAAGAAACAACTCGCTCTGCACAGTGCTCTTACAGCCTACCGGGAACATCTCCTCCAAAGAGCTGTGAAATGCAGTTTCTTTGCAGGCCTGATGTGGCTGAAGTACAACTTCTGCTCTGGGTGTGCTACATTGCCCTAGAGCTGAAAGCCACAACGTGCAGGCTTCTTTCCAAAGGGTGATTTGGGTCCCACAGCATCTTGCTTCCAGCTCTTTGGGAAGCTAAGAAACAACTCGCTCTGCACAGTGCTCTCACGGCCTACAGGGAACATCTCTTCCAAAGGCCTGTTAAACGCAGTTTCTTTGCAGGCCTGATCTGTCTGAAATGGAACTTCTGCTCTGGGTGTGCTACATTGCCCAAGAGCTGAAAGGTACAACGTGCAGGCTTCTTTCCAAAGGGCGAGTTGGGCCCCACAGCACCTTGCCTCCAGCTCCTTGGGAAGCTAAGAAACAACTCGCTCTGCACAGTACTCTTACAGCCTACCGAGAACAACACTTCGAGAGGCCTGTGAAACGCAGTTTCTTTGCAGGCCTGATATGGATGTAGTACAACTTCTGCTCTAGGTGTGCTACAGTGCCCTAGAGGTGAAAGGCACAACGTGCAGGCCTCTTAAAAAATGGCAAGTTGGGCCCCACAGCATCTTGCTTCCAGCTCTTTGGGAACCTAAGAAACAACTCGCTCTGCACAGTGCTCTTACAGCCTACCGGGAGCATCTCTTCCAATGGCCTGTGAAACGCAGTTTCTTTGCAGGCCTGATCTGGCTGAAGTAGAACTTCTGCTCTGGGTGTGCTACTTTGACCTAGAGCTGAAAGGCAGAACGTGCAGGCTTCTTTCCAAAGGGCGAGATGGCCCCCACAGCATCTTGCTTCCACCTATTTGGAAAGCTCAGAAAGAGCTCGCTCTGCACAGTGCTCTTACAGCCTACCGGGAATATCTCTTACAAAGGCCTGTGACACGCAGTTTCTTTGCAGGCCTGATCTGGCTGAAGTACAACTTCTGCTCTGGGTGTGCTACATTGCCCTAGAGCTGAAAGACACAACGTGCAGGCTTCTTTCCAAAGGACGAGTTGGGCCCCACAGCATCTTGCTTCCAGCTCTTTGGGAAGCTAAGAAACAACTCGCTCTGCACAGTGCTCTTACAGCCTACCGGGAACATCTCTTCCAAAGGCCTGTGAAACGCAGTTTCTTTGCAGGCCTCATCTGGCTGAAGTACAACTTCTGCACTGGGTGTGCTACATTGCCCTAGAGCTGAAAGGCGCAATGTGCAGGCTTCTTTCCAAAGTGCGAGTTGGGCCCCACAGCATCTTCTTCCACCTCTTGGGAAGCTAAGAAACAACTCGCTCTGCACAGTGCTCTTACAGCCTACCGGGAACATCTCCTCCAAAGAGCTGTGAAACGCAGTTTCTTTGCAGGCCTGATGTGGCTGAAGTACAACTTCTGCTCTGGGTGTGCTACATTGCCCTAGAGCTGAAAGCCACAACGTGCAGGCTTCTTTCCAAAGGGTGATTTGGGTCCCACAGCATCTTGCTTCCAGCTCTTTGGGAAGCTAAGAAACAACTCGCTCTGCACAGTGCTCTCACGGCCTACAGGGAACATCTCTTCCAAAGGCCTGTTAAACGCAGTTTCTTTGCAGGCCTGATCTGTCTGAAATGGAACTTCTGCTCTGGGTGTGCTACATTGCCCTAGAGCTGAAAGGTACAACGTGCAGGCTTCTTTCCAAAGGGCGAGTTGGGCCCCACAGCATCTTGCTTCCAGCTCTTTGGGAGGCTAAGAAACAACTCCCTCTGCACAGTGCTCTTACAGCCTACCGGGAACATATCTTACAAAGGCCTGTGAAATGCAGTTTCTTTGCAGGCCTGATCTGGCTGAAGTACAACTTCTGCTCTGGGTGTGCTACATTCCCCTACAGCTGAAAGGCACAACGTGCAGGCTTCTTTCCCAAGGGCGACTTGGGCCCCACAGCATCTTGCTTACAGCTCTTTGGGAAGCTAAGAAACAACTCGCTCTGCACACTGCTCTTATAGCCTATCGTAAACATCTCTTCCAAAGGCCTGTGAAACGCAGTTTCTTTGCAGGCCTGATCTGGCTGAAGTAGAACTTCTGCTCTGTTTGTGCTACATTGCCCTAGAGCTGAAAGACACAACGTGCAGGCTTCTGTCCAAAGGGAGAGTTGGGCAGCACAGCATCTTGCTTCCAGCTCTTTGGGAAGCTAAGAAACAAGTCGCTCTGCACAGTGCTCTTACAGCCTACCGGGAACATCTCTTCCAGAGGAATGTGAAACGCAGATTCTTTCCAGGCCTGATCTGGCTGAAGTAGAACTTCTGAATGGGTGTGCTACATTGCCCCAGAGCTGAAAGGCACAACATGCAGGCTTCTGTCCAAAGGGAGAGTTGGGCAGCACAGCATCTTTCTTCCAGCTCTTTGGGAAGCTAAGAAACAACTCGCTCTGCACAGTGCTCTTACAACCTACCGGGAACATCTCTTCCAAAGGAATGTGAAACGCAGTTCCTTTGCAGGCCTGATCTGGCTGAAGTACAACTTCTGCTCTGGGTGTGCTACATTGCCCTAGAGCTGAAAGGCACAACGTGCAGGCTTCTTTCCAAAGGGCGAGTTTTGCCCCACAGCATCTTGCTTCCAGCTCTTTGGGAAGCAAAGAAACAATTCGCTCTGCACGGTGCTCTTACAGCCTACCGGGAACATCTATTCGAAAGGCCTGTGAAATGCAGTTTCTTTGCAGGCCTGATATGGCTGAAGTACAACTACTGCGCTAGGTGTGCTACAGTGCCCTAGAGCTGAAAGGCACAACGTGCAGGCCTCTTAAAAAATGGCGAGTTTTGCCCCACAGCATCTTGGTTCCAGCTCTTTGGGAAGCTAAGAAACAACTCGCTGTGCACAGTGCTCTTACAGCCTACCGGGAGCATCTCTTGCAAAGGCCTGTGAAACGCAGTTTCTTTGCAGGCCTGATCTGGCTGAAGTAGAACTTCTGCTCTGGGTGTGCTACTTTGACCTAGAGCTGAAAGGCAGAACGTGCAGGCTTCTTTCCAAAGGGCGAGATGGCCCCCACAGCATCTTGCTTCCACCTATTTGGAAAGCTCAGAAACAGCTCGCTCTGCACAGTGCTCTTACAGCCTACCGGGAATATCTCTTACAAAGGCCTGTGAAACGCAGTTTCTTTGCAGGCCTGATCTGGCTGAAGTAGAACTTCTGCTCTGGGTGTGCTACATTGCCCTAGAGCTGAAAGGCACAACGTGCAGGCTTCTTTCCAAAGGGCGAGTTAGGCCCCACAGCATCTTCTTCCAGCTCTTTGGGAAGCTAAGAAACAACTCGCTCTGCACAGTGCTCTTACAGCCTACCGGGAACATCTCTTCCAAAGCCCTGTGAAATGCAGTTTCTTTGCAGGCCTGATCTGGCTGAAGTACAACTTCTGCTCTGGGTGTGCTACATTGCCCTAGAGCTGAAAGGCACAAAGTGCAGGCTTCTTTCCAAAGGGTGATTTGGGTCCCACAGCATCTTGCTTCCAGCTCTTTGGGAAGCTAAGAAACAACTCGCTCTGCACAGTGCTCTCACGGCCTACAGGGAACATCTCTTCCAAAGGCCTGTTAAACGCAGTTTCTTTGCAGGCCTGATCTGTCTGAAATGGAACTTCTGCTCTGGGTGTGCTACATTGCCCTAGAGCTGAAAGGTACAACGTGCAGGCTTCTTTCCAAAGGGCGAGTTGGGCCCCACAGCATCTTTCTTCCAGCTCTTTGGGAGGCTAAGAAACAACTCCCTCTGCACAGTGCTCTTACAGCCTACCGGGAACATATCTTACAAGGGCCTGTGAAATGCAGTTTCTTTGCAGGCCTGATCTGGCTGAAGTAGGACTTCTGCTCTGGGTGTGCTACATTGCCCTAGAGCTGAAAGGCACAACGTGCTGTCTCCTTTCCAAAGGGCGAGTTGGGCCCCACAGCATTTTGCTTCCAGCTCTATGGGAATCTAAGATACAACTCGCTCTGCACAGTTCTCTTACAGCCTACCGGGAACATCTCTTCCAAAGGCCTCTGAAAAGCAGTTTCTTTGCAGGCCTGATCTGGCTGAAGTAGAACTTCTGCTCTCGGTGTGCTGCATTGCCCTAGAGCTGAAAGGCACAACGTGCAGTCTTCTTAACAAAGGGCGAGTTGGGCCCCACAGCATCTTGCTTCCAGCTCTTTGGCAAGCTAGGAAACAACTCGCTCTGCAAAGTGCTCTTACAGCCTACTGGGAACATCTCTTCCAAAGGCCTGTGAAACGCAGTTTCTTTGCAGGCCTGTTCTTGCTGAAGTAGAACTTTTGCTCTGGGTGTGCTACATTGCACTAGACCTGAAAGGCACAATGTGCAGGCTTCTTTCCAAAGGCCGAGTTGGTCCCCACAGCATCTTGCTTCCAGCTCTTTGGGAAGCTAAGAAACAACTCGCTCTGCACAGTGCTATTACAGCCTACCGGGAACATCTCTTCCAAAGACCTGTGAAACGCAGTTTCTTTGCAAGCCTGAACTGGCTGAAGTAGAACATCTGCTCTGGGTGTGCTACATTGCCCCAGAGCTGAAAGGCACAACGTGCAGGCTTCTGTCCAAAGGGAGAGTTGGGCAGCACAGCATCTTGCTTCCAGCTCTTTGGGAAGCTAAGAAACAAGTCGCTCTGCACAGTGCTCTTACAGCCTACCGGGAACATCTCTTCCAGAGGAATGTGAAACGCAGTTTCTTTGCAGGCCTGATCTGGCTGAAGTAGAACTTCTGAATGGGTGTGCTACATTGCCCCAGAGCTGAAAGGCACAACATGCAGGCTTCTGTCCAAAGGGAGAGTTGGGCAGCACAGCATCTTTCTTCCAGCTCTTTGGGAAGCTAAGAAACAAGTCGCTCTGCACAGTGCTCTTACAGCCTACAGGGAACATCTCTTCCAAAGGAATGTGAAACGCAGTTCCTTTGCAGGCCTGATGTGGCTGAAGTACAACTTCTGCTCTGGGTGTGCTACATTGCCCTAGAGCTGAAAGGCACAACGTGCAGGCTTCTTTCCAAAGGGCGAGTTTTGCCCCACAGCATCTTGCTTCCAGCTCTTTGGGAAGCAAAGAAACAATTCGCTCTGCACAGTGCTCTTACAGCCTACCGGGAACATCTCTTCCAGAGGAATGTGGAACGCAGATTCTTTCCAGGCCTGATCTGGCTGAAGTAGAACTTCTGCTCTGGGTGTGCTACATTGCCCCAGAGCTGAAAGGCACAACGTGCAGGCTTCTTCACAAAGGGCGAGTTGGGCCCCACAGCATCTTGCTTCCAGCTCTTTGGAAAGCTAATAAACAACTCGCTCTGCACAGTGCTCTTACAGCCTACCGGGAACATCTCTTACAAAGGCCTGTGAAATGCAGTTTCTTTGCAGTCCTGATCTTGCTGAAGTAGAACTTTTGCTCTGGGTGTGCTACATTGCACTAGACCTGAAAGGCACAATGTGCAGGCTTCTTTCCAAAGGCCGAGTTGGGCCCCACAGCATCATGCTTCCAGCTCTTTGGGAAGCTAAGAAACAACTCGCTCTGCACAGTGCTATTACAGCCTACCGGGAACATCTCTTCCAAAGACCTGTGAAACGCAGTTTCTCCGCAGGCCTGAACTGGCTGAAGTAGAACTTCTGCTCTGGGTGTGCTACATTGCCCCAGAGCTGAAAGGCACAACGTGCAGGCTTCTGTCCAAAGGGAGGGTGGGGCAGCACAGCATCTTGCTTCCAGCTCTTTGGGAAGCTAAGAAACAAGTCGCTCTGCACAGTGCTCTTACAGCCTACCGGAACATCTCTTCCAGAGGAAGGTGAAACGCAGATTCTTTCCAGGCCTGATCTGGCTGAAGTAGAACTTCTGCTCTGGGTGTGCTACATTGCCCCAGAGCTGAAAGGCACAACATGCAGGCTTCTGTCCAAAGGGAGAGTTGGGCAGCACAGCATCTTTCTTCCAGCTCTTTGGGAAGCTAAGAAACAAGTCGCTCTGCACAGTGCTCTTACAGCCTACCGGGAACATCTCTTCCTAAGGAATGTGAAACGCAGTGCCTTTGCAGGGCTGATCTGGCTGAAGTACAACTTCTGCTCTGGGTGTGCTACATTGCCCTAGAGCTGAATGGCACAACGTGCAGGCTTCTTTCCAAAGGGCGAGTTTTGCCCCACAGCATCTTGCTTCCAGCTCTTTGGGAAGCAAAGAAACAATTCGCTCTGCACAGTGCTCTTACAGCCTACCGGGAACATCTCTTCCAAAGGCCTGTGAAATGCAGTTTCTTTGCAGGCCTGATCTGGCTGAAGTACGACTTCTGCTCTGGGTGTGCTACATTGCCCTAGAGCTGAAAGGCACAACGTGCAGGCTTCTTTCCCAAGGGCGACTTGGGCCCCACAGCATCTTGCTTCCAGCTCTTTCGGAAGCTAAGAAACAACTCGCTCTGCACAGTGCTCTTACTGCCTATCGTAAACATCTCTTCCAAAGGCCTGTGAAACGCAGTTTCTTTGCAGGCCTGATCTGGCTGAAGTAGAACTTCTGCTCTGTTTGTGCTACATTGCCCTAGAGCTGAAAGACACAACGTGCAGGCTTTTTTCCCAAGGGCGAGTTGGGCCCCACAGCATCTTGATTCCAGCTCTTTGGGAAGCTAAGAAACAACTAGCTCTGCACAGTGCTTTTACAGCCTACCGGGAACATCTCTTCCAAAGGCCTGTGAAACGCAGTTTCTTTTCAGTCCTGAAATGGCTGAAGTAGTACTTCTGCTCTGGGTGTGCTACATTGCCCTAGAGCGGGAAGGCACATCGTGCTGGCTTCTTTCCAAAGGGCGAGTTGGGCCCCACAGCATCTTGCTTCCAGCTCTTTGGGAAGCTAAGAAACAACTCGCTCTGCACAGTGCTCTTACAGCCTACCCGGAACATCTCTTCCAAAGGCTTGTGAAACGCAGTTTCTTTGCAGGCCTGATCTGGCTGAAGTAGAACTTCTGCGCTGGGTGTGCTACATTGCCCAGAGCTGAAAGGCACAACGTGCAGGCTTCTTTCCAAAGGGCGAATTGGGCCCCACAGCATCTTGCTTCCAACTCTTTGGGAAGCTAAGAGACAACTCACTCTGCACAGTGCTCTTACAGCCTAACGGGAACATCTCTTCCAATGGCCTGTGAAACGCAGGTTCTTTGCAGGCCTGATCTGGCTGAAGCAGAACTTCTGCTCTGGGTGTGCTACATTGCCCTAGAGATGAAAGGCACAACGTGCAGGCCTCTTAAAAAATGACGAGTTGGGCCCCACAGCATCTTGCTTCCAGCTCTTTGGGAACCTAAGAAACAACTCGCTCTGCACAGTGCTCTTACAGCCTACCGGGAACATCTCTTCCAAAGGCCTGTGAAACGCAGTTTCTTCGCAGGCCTGATCTGGCTGAAGTACAACTTCTGCTCTGGGTGTGCTACATTGCCCTAGAGCTGAAAGCCACAACGTGCAGGCTTCTTTACAAAGGGCGAGTTGGGCGCAAAGCATCTTGCTTCCAGCTCTTTGAGAAGCTAAGAAACAACTCGCTCTGCACAGTGCTCTTACAGCCTACCGGGAGCATCTCTTCCAAAGGCCTGTGAGACGCAGTTTCTTCGCACGCCTGATCTGGCTGAATACAACTTCTGCTCTGGGTGTGGTACATTGCCCTAGAGCTGAAAGGCACAATGTGCAGGCTTCTTCACAAAGGGCGAGTTGGGCCCCACAGCATCTTGCTTCCAGCTCTTTGGGAAGCTAAGAAAAAACTCGCTCTGCACAGTGCTCTTACAGCCTACCGGGAACATCTCTTCCAAAGGCCTGTGAAACGCAGTTTCTTTGCAGGCCTGATCTGGCTGAAGTAGAATTTCTGCTCTGGGTGTCCTACATTGCCATAGAGCTGAAAGGCACAACGTGCAGGCTTCTTTCCAAAGGGCGAGTTGGGCCCCACAGCATCTTGCTTCCAGCTCTTTGGGAAGCTAATAAATATCTCGCTCTGCTCAGTGCTCTTACAGCCTACCGGGAACATCTCTTCCAAAGGCCTGTGAAACGCAGTTTCTTTGCAGGCCTGATCTGGCTGAAGTAGAACTTCTGCTCTGGGTGTGCTACATTGCCCTAGAGCTGCAAGGCACAACGTGCAGGCTTCTTTCCCAAGGGCGAGTTGGGCCCCACAGCATCTTGCTTCCAGCTCTTTGGGAAGCTAAGAAACAACTCGCTCTGCACAGTGCTCTTACAGCCTACCGGGAACATCTCTTCCAAAGGCCTGTGAAACGCAGTTTCTTTGCTGGCCTGATCTGGCTGAAGTAGAACTTCTGCTCTGGGTGTGCTACATTGCCCTAGAGCTGAAAGGCACAACGTGCAGGCTTCTTTCCAAAGGGCGAGTTGGGCCCCACAGCATCTTGCTTCCAGCTCTTTGGGAAGCTAAGAAACAACTCGCTCTGCACAGTGCTCTTACAGCCTACCGGGAACATCTCTTCCAAAGGCCTGTGAAACGCAGTTTCTTTGCAGGCCTGATCTGGCTGAAGTAGAACTTCTGCTTTGTTTGTGCTACATTGCCCTAGAGCTGAAAGACACAACGTGCAGGCTTCTTTCGCAAGGGCGAGTTGGGCCCCACAGCATCTTGCTTCCAGCTCTTTGGGAAGCTAAGAAAGAACTCGCTCTGCACAGTGCTCTTACAGCCTACCCGGAGCATTTCTTCCAAAGGCCTGTGATACGCAGTTTCTTTGCAGGCCTGATCTGGCTGAAGTAGAACTTCTGCTCTAGGTGTGCTACATTGCCCTAGAGCTGAAAGGCACAACGTGCAGGCCTCTTAAAAAATGGCGAGTTGGGCCCCACAGCATCTTGCTTCCAGCTCTTTGGGAACCTAAGAAACAACTCGCTCTGCACAGTGCTCTTACAGCCTACCGGGAACATATCTTCCAAAGGCCTGTGAAACGCAGTTTCTTCGCAGGACTGATCTGGCTGAAGTACAACTTCTCCTCTGGGTGTGCTACATTGCCCTAGAGCTGAAAGCCACAACGTGCAGGCTTCTTTCCAAAGGGCGAGTTGGGCGCAAAGCATCTTGCTTCCAGCTCTTTGAGAAGCTAAGAAACAACTCGCTCTGCACAGTGCTCTTACAGCCTACCGGGAGGATCTCTTCCAAAGGCCTGTGAGACGCAGTTTCTTCGCACGCCTGATCTGGCTGAATACAACTTCTGCTCTGGGTGTGCTACATTGCCCTAGAGCTGAAAGGCACAATGTGCAGGCTTCTTCACAAAGGGCGAGTTGGGCCCCACAGCATCTTGCTTCCAGCTCTTTGGGAAGCTAAGAAACAACTCGCTCTGCACAGTGCTCTTACAGCCTACCGGGAACATCTCTTCCAAAGGCCTGTGAAACGCAGTTTCTTTGCAGGCCTGATCTGGCTGAAGTTGAACTTCTGCTTTGTTTGTGCTACATTGCCCTAGAGCTGAAAGACACAACGTGCAAGCTTCTTTCCCAAGGGCGAGTTGGGCCCCACAGCATCTTGCTTCCAGCTCTTTGGGAAGCTAAGAAAGAACTCACTCTGCACAGTGCTCTTACAGCCTACCGGGAGCATTTCTTCCAAAGGCCTGTGAAACGCAGTTTCTTTGCAGGCCTGATCTGGCTGAAGTAGAACTTCTGCTCTGGGTGTGCTACATTGCCCTAGAGCTGAAAGGCACAACGTGCAGGCTTCTTTCCAAAGGGCGAGTTGGGCCCCACAGCATCTTGCTTCCATCTCTTTGGGAAGCTAAGAAACAACTCGCTCTGCACAGTGCTCTTACAGCCTACCGGGAACATCTCTTCCAAAGGCCTGTGAAACGCAGTTTCTTTGCAGCCCTGATCTTGCTGAAGTAGAACTTCTGCTCTGGGAGTGCTACATTGCCCTTAAGCTGAAAGGCACAACGTGCAGGCTTCTGTCCAAAGGGCGAGTTGGGCTCAAAGCATCTTGCTTCCAGCTCTTTGGGAAGCTAAGAAACAACTCGCTCTGCACAGTGCTCTTACAGCCTACCGGGAGCATCTCTTCCAAAGGCCTGTGAAACGCAGTTTCTTTGCAGGCCTGATCTGGCTGAAGTACAACTTCTGCTCTGGGTGTGCTACATTGCCCTAGAGCTGAAAGCCACAACGTGCAGGCTTCTTTCCAAAGGGCGAGTTGGGCGCAAAGCATCTTGCTTCCAGCTCTTTGAGAAGCTAAGAAACAACTCGCTCTGCACAGTGCTCTTACAGCCTACCGGGAGCATCTCTTCCAAAGGCCTGTGAGAGGCAGTTTCTTCGCAGGCCTGATCTGGCTGAATACAACTTCTGCTGTGGGTGTGCTACATTGCCCTAGAGCTGAAAGGCACAACGTGCAGGCTTCTTTCCAAAGGGCGAGTTGGGTCCCACAGCATCTTGCTTCCAGCTCTTTGGGAAGCTAAGAAACAACTCGCTCTGCACAGTGCTCTTACAGCCTACCGGGAACATCCCTTCCAAAGGCCTGTGAAACGCAGTTACTTTGCAGCCTTGATCTGGCTGAAGTAGAACTTCTGCTCTGCGTGTGCTACTGCCCTAGAGCTGAAAGGCACAACGTGCAGGCTTCTGTCCAAAGGGCGAGTTGGGCCCAAAGCATCTTGCTTCCAGCTCTTTGTGAAGCTAAGTAACAACTCGCTCTGCACAGTGCTCTTACAGCCTACCGGGAACATCTCTTCCGAAGGCCTGTGAAACGCAGTTTCTTTGCTGGCCTGATCTGGCTGAAGTAGAACTTCTGCTCTGGGTGTGCTACATTGCCCTAGAGCTGAAAGGCACAACGTGCAGGATTCTTTCCAAAGGGCGAGTTGGGCCCCACAGCATCTTGCTTCCAGCTCTTTGGGAAGCAAAGAAACAACGCGCTCTGCACAGTGCTCTTACAGCCTACCGGGAACATCTCTTCCAAAGGCCTGTGAAACGCAGTTTCTTTGCAGGCCTGATCTGGCTGAAGTAGAACTTCTGCTTTGTTTGTGCTACATTGCCCTAGAGCTGAAAGACACAACGTGCAGGCTTCTTTCCCAAGGGCGAGTTGGGCCCCACAGCATCTTGCTTCCAGCTCTTTGGGAAGCTAAGAAAGAACTCGCTCTGCACAGTGCTCTTACAGCCTACCGGGAGCATTTCTTCCAAAGGCCTGTGAAACGCAGTTTCTTTGCAGGCCTGATCTGGCTGAAGTAGAACTTCTGCTCTAGGTGTGCTACAGTGCCCTAGAGCTGAAAGGCACAACGTGCAGGCCTCTTAAAAAATGGCGAGTTGGGCCCCACAGCATCTTGCTTCCAGCTCTTTGGGAAGCTAAGAAACAACTCGCTCTGCACAGTGCTCTTACAGCCTACCGGGAACATCTCTTCCAAAGGCCTGTGAAACGCAGTTTCTTTGCAGGCCTGATCTTGCTGAAGTAGAACTTCTGCTCTGGGTGTGCTACATTGCCCTAAAGCTGAAAGGCACAACGTGCAGGCTTCTGTCCAAAGGGCGAGTTGGGCTCAAAGCATCTTGCTTCCAGCTCTTTGGGAAGCTAATAAACAACTCGCTCTGCACAGTGCTCTTACAGCCTACCGGGAGCATCTCTTCCAAAGGCCTGTGAAACGCAGTTTCTTTGCAGGCCTGATGTGGCTGAAATAGAATTTTTGCTCTGGGTGTGCTACTTTTCCCCAGAGCTGAAAGGCACAACGTGCTGTCTCCTTTCCAAAGGGCGAGTTGGGCCCCACAGCATTTTGATTCCAGCTCTATGGGCATCTAAGATACAACTCGCTCTGCACAGTTCTCTTACAGCCTACCGGGAACATCTCTTCCAAAGGCCTGTGAAATGCAGTTTCTTTGCAGGCCTGATCTGGCTGAAGTAGAACTTCTGCTCTCGGTGTGCTGCATTGCCCTAGAGCTGAAAGGCACAACGTGCAGTCTTCTTAACAAAGGGCGAGTTGGGCCCCACAGCATCTTGCTTCCAGCTCTTTGGCAAGCTAGGAAACAACTCGCTCTGCAAAGTGCTCTTACAGCCTACCGGGAACATCTCTTCCAAAGGCCTGTGAAACGCAGTTTCTTTGCAGGCCTGATCTGGCTGAAGTGCAACTTCTGCTCCTGGTGTGCTACATTGCCCTAGAGCTGAAAGGCACAACGTGCAGGCTTCTCTCCAAAGGGAGCGTTGGGCCTCACAGCATCTTGCTTCCAGCACTTTGGGAAGCTAAGAAACAACTCGCTCTGCACAGTGCTCTTACAGCCTACTGGGAACATCTCTTCCAAAGGCCTGTGAAACGCAGTTTCTTTGCAGGCCTGTTCTTGCTGAAGTAGAACTTTTGCTCTGGGTGTGCTACATTGCACTAGACCTGAAAGGCACAATGTGCAGGCTTCTTTCCAAAGGCCGAGTTGGTCCCCACAGCATCTTGCTTCCAGCTCTTTGGGAAGCTAAGAAACAACTCGCTCTGCACAGTGCTATTACAGCCTACCGGGAACATCTCTTCCAAAGACCTGTGAAACGCAGTTTCTTTGCAGGCCTGAACTGGCTGAAGTAGAACTTCTGCTCGGGGTGTGCTACATTGCCCCAGAGCTGAAAGGCACAACGTGCAGGCTTCTGTCCAAAGGGAGAGTTGGGCAGCACAGCATCTTGCTTCCAGCTCTTTGGGAAGCTAAGAAACAAGTCGCTCTGCACAGTGCTCTTACAGCCTACCGGGAACATCTCTTCCAGAGGAATGTGAAACGCAGTTTCTTTGCAGGCCTGATCTGGCTGAAGTAGAACTTCTGAATGGGTGTGCTACATTGCCCCAGAGCTGAAAGGCACAACATGCAGGCTTCTGTCCAAAGGGAGAGTTGGGCAGCACAGCATCTTTCTTCCAGCTCTTTGGGAAGCTAAGAAACAAGTCGCTCTGCACAGTGCTCTTACAGCCTACCGGGAACATCTCTTCCAAAGGAATGTGAAACGCAGTTCCTTTGCAGGCCTGATCTGGCTGAAGTACAACTTCTGCTCTGGGTGTGCTACATTGCCCTAGAGCTGAAAGGCACAACGTGCAGGCTTCTTTCCAAAGGGCGAGTTTTGACCCACAGCATCTTTCTTCCAGCTCTTTGGGAAGCAAAGAAACAATTCGCTCTGCACAGTGCTCTTACAGCCTACCGGGAACATCTCTTCCAAAGGCCTGTGAAATGCAGTTTCTTTGCAGGCTTGATTTGGCTGAAGTATAACTTCTGCTCTAGGTGTGCTACAGTGCCCTAGAGCTGAAAGGCACAACGTGCAGGCCTCCTAAAAAATGGTGAGTTGTGCCCCACAGCATCTTGCTTCCAGCTCTTTGGGAAGCTAAGAAACAACTCGCTCTGCACAGTGCTCTTACAGCCTACCGGGAACATCTCTTACAAAGGCCTGTGAAACGCAGTTTCTTTGCAGGCCTGATCTTGCTGAAGTAGAACTTTTGCTCTGGGTGTGCTACATTGCACTAGGCCTGAAAGGCACAATGTGCAGGCTTCTTTCCAAAGGCCGAGTTGGGCCCCACAGCATCTTGCTTCCAGCTCTTTGGGAAGCTAAGAAACAACTCGCTCTGCACAGTGCTATTACAGCCTACCGGGAACATCTCTTCCAAAGACCTGTGAAACGCAGTTTCTTTGCAGGCCTGAACTGGCTGAAGTAGAACTTCTGCTCTGGGTGTGCTACATTGCCCCAGAGCTGAAAGGCGCAACGTGCAGGCTTCAGTCCAAAGGGAGAGTTGGGCAGCACAGCATCTTGCTTCCAGCTCTTTGGGAAGCTAAGAAACAAGTCGCTCTGCACAGTGCTCTTACAGCCTACCGGGAACATCTCTTCCAGAGGAATGTGAAACGCAGATTCTTTCCAGGCCTGATCTGGCTGAAGTAGAACTTCTGCTCTGGGTGTGCTACATTGCCCCAGAGCTGAAAGGCACAACGTGCAGGCCTCTTAAAAAATGGCGAGTTGTGCCCCACAGCATCTTGCTTCCAGCTCTTTGGAAAGCTAAGAAACAACTCGCTCTGCACAGTGCTCTTACAGCCTACCGGGAACATCTCTTACAAAGGCCTGTGAAACGCAGTTTCTTTGCAGTCCTGATCTTGCTGAAGTAGAACCTTTGCTCTGGGTGTGCTACATTGCACTAGACCTGAAAGGCACAATGTGCAGGCTTCTTTCCAAAGGCCGAGTTGGGCCCCACAGCATCTTGCTTCCAGCTCTTTGGGAAGCTAAGAAACAACTCGCTCTGCACAGTGCTATTACAGCCTACCGGGAACATCTCTTCCAAAGACCTGTGAAACGCAGTTTCTCCGCAGGCCTGAACTGGCTGAAGTAGAACTTCTGCTCTGGGTGTGCTACATTGCCCCAGAGCTGAAAGGCACAACGTGCAGGCTTCTGTCCAAAGGGCGAGTTGGGCGCAAAGCATCTTGCTTCCAGCTCTTTGAGAAGCTAAGAAACAACTCGCTCTGCACAGTGCTCTTACAGCCTACCGGGAGGATCTCTTCCAAAGGCCTGTGAGACGCAGTTTCTTCGCACGCCTGATCTGGCTGAATACAACTTCTGCTCTGGGTGTGCTACATTGCCCTAGAGCTGAAAGGCACAATGTGCAGGCTTCTTCACAAAGGGCGAGTTGGGCCCCACAGCATCTTGCTTCCAGCTCTTTGGGAAGCTAAGAAACAACTCGCTCTGCACAGTGCTCTTACAGCCTACCGGGAACATCTCTTCCAAAGGCCTGTGAAACGCAGTTTCTTTGCAGGCCTGATCTGGCTGAAGTAGAACTTCTGCTTTGTTTGTGCTACATTGCCCTAGAGCTGAAAGACACAACGTGCAGTCTTCTTTCCCAAGGGCGAGTTGGGCCCCACAGCATCTTGCTTCCAGCTCTTTGGGAAGCTAAGAAAGAACTCGCTCTGCACAGTGCTCTTACAGCCTACCGGGAGCATTTCTTCCAAAGGCCTGTGAAACGCAGTTTCTTTGCAGGCCTGATCTGGCTGAAGTAGAACTTCTGCTCTGGGTGTGCTACATTGCCCTAGAGCTGAAAGGCACAACGTGCAGGCTTCTTTCCAAAGGGCGAGTTGGGCCCCACAGCATCTTGCTTCCATCTCTTTGGGAAGCTAAGAAACAACTCGCTCTGCACAGTGCTCTTACAGCCTACCGGGAACATCTCTTCCAAAGGCCTGTGAAACGCAGTTTCTTTGCAGCCCTGATCTTGCTGAAGTAGAACTTCTGCTCTGGGAGTGCTACATTGCCCTAAAGCTGAAAGGCACAACGTGCAGGCTTCTGTCCAAAGGGCGAGTTGGGCTCAAAGCATCTTGCTTCCAGCTCTTTGGGAAGCTAAGAAACAACTCGCTCTGCACAGTGCTCTTACAGCCTACCGGGAGCATCTCTTCCAAAGGCCTGTGAAACACAGTTTCTTTGCAGGCCTGATCTGGCTGAAGTACAACTTCTGCTCTGGGTGTGCTACATTGCCCTAGAGCTGAAAGCCACAACGTGCAGGCTTCTTTCCAAAGGGCGAGTTGGGCGCAAAGCATCTTGCTTCCAGCTCTTTGAGAAGCTAAGAAACAACTCGCTCTGCACAGTGCTCTTACAGCCTACCGGGAGCATCTCTTCAAAAGGCCTGTGAGACGCAGTTTCTTCGCAGGCCTGATCTGGCTGAATACAACTTCTGCTGTGGGTGTGCTACATTGCCCTAGAGCTGAAAGGCACAACGTGCAGGCTTCTTTCCAAAGGGCGAGTTGGGTCCCACAGCATCTTGCTTCCAGCTCTTTGGGAAGCTAAGAAACAACTCGCTCTGCACAGTGCTCTTACAGCCTACCGGGAACATCCCTTCCAAAGGCCTGTGAAACGCAGTTACTTTGCAGCCTTGATCTGGCTGAAGTAGAACTTCTGCTCTGCGTGTGCTACTGCCCTAGAGCTGAAAGGCACAACGTGCAGGCTTCTGTCCAAAGGGCGAGTTGGGCCCAAAGCATCTTGCTTCCAGCTCTTTGTGAAGCTAAGAAACAACTCGCTCTGCACAGTGCTGTTACAGCCTACCGGGAACATCTCTTCCGAAGGCCTGTGAAACGCAGTTTCTTTGCTGGCCTGATCTGGCTGAAGTAGAACTTCTGCTCTGGGTGTGCTACATTGCCCTAGAGCTGAAAGGCACAACGTGCAGGATTCTTTCCAAAGGGCGAGTTGGGCCCCACAGCATCTTGCTTCCAGCTCTTTGGGAAGCAAAGAAACAACTCGCTCTGCACAGTGCTCTTACAGCCTACCGGGAACATCTCTTCCAAAGGCCTGTGAAACGCAGTTTCTTCGCAGGCCTGATCTGGCTGAAGTAGAACTTCTGCTTTGTTTTTGCTACATTGCCCTAGAGCTGAAAGACACAACGTGCAGGCTTCTTTCCCAAGGGCGAGTTGGGCCCCACAGCATCTTGCTTCCAGCTCTTTGGGAAGCTAAGAAAGAACTCGCTCTGCACAGTGCTCTTACAGCCTACCGGGAACATCTCTTCCAAAGGCCTGTGAAACGCAGTTTCTTTGCAGGCCTGATCTTGCTGAAGTAGAACTTCTGCTCTGGGTGTGATACATTGCCCTAAAGCTGAAAGGCACAACGTGCAGGCTTCTGTCCAAAGGGCGAGTTGGGCTCAAAGCATCTTGCTTCCAGCTCTTTGGGAAGCTAATAAACAACTCGCTCTGCACAGTGCTCTTACAGCTTACCGGGAGCATCTCTTCCAAAGGCCTGTGAAACGCAGTTTCTTTGCAGGCCTGATGTGGCTGAAATAGAATTTTTGCTCTGGGTGTGCTACTTTTCCCTAGAGCTGAAAGGCACAACGTGCAGGCTTCTGTCCAAAGGGCGAGTTGGGCCCAAAGCATCTTGCTTCCAGCTCTTTGGGAATCTAAGAAACAACTCGCTCTGCACAGTGCTCTTACTGCCTACCGGGAACATCTCTTCCAAAGGCCTGTGAAACGCAGTTTCTTTGCAGGCCTGATCTGGCTGAAGTAGAACTTCTGCTCTGGTTGTGCTACATTGCCCTGGAGCTGAAAGGCACAACGTGCAGGCTTCTTTCCCAAGGGCGAGTTCGGCCCCACAGCATCATGCTTCCGGCTCTTTGGGAAGCTAAGAAACAACTCGCTCTGCACAGTGCTCTTACAGCCTACCGTAACATCTCTTACAATGGCCTGTGAAACGCAGTTTCTTTGCAGGGCTGATCTGGCTGAAGTAGAACTTCTGCTCTGGATGTGCTACATTGCCCTAGAGCTGAAAGGCACAACGTGCAGGCTTCTTTCCCAAGGGCATGTTGGGCCCCAGAGCATCTTGCTTGCAGCTCTTTGGGAAGCTAAGAAACAACTCGCTCTGCACAGTGCTCTTACAGCCTACCGGGAACATCTCTTCCAAAGGCCTCTGAAACGCAGTTTCTTTGCAGGCCTGATCTGGCTGAAGTAGAACTTCTGCTCTGGGTGTGCTACATTGCCCTAGAGCTGAAAGGCACAACGTGCAGGCTTCTTTCCAAAGGGCGAGATGGCCCCCACAGCATCTTGCTTCCACCTATTTGGAAAGCTCAGAAACAGCTCGCTCTGCACAGTGCTCTTACAGCCTACCGGGAATATCTCTTACAAAGGCCTGTGAAACGCAGTTTCTTTGCAGGCCTGATCTGGCTGAAGTAGAACTTCTGCTCTGGGTGTGCTACATTGCCCTAGAGCTGAAAGGCACAACGTGCAGGCTTCTGTCCAAAGGGCGAGTTGGGCCCCACAGCATCTTCTTCCAGCTCTTTGGGAAGCTAAGAAACAACTCGCTCTGCACAGTGCTCTTACAGCCTACAGGGAACATCTCTTCCAATGCCCTGTGAAATGCAGTTTCTTTGCAGGCCTGATCTGGCTGAAGTACAACTTCTGCTCTGGGTGTGCTACATTGCCCTAGAGCTGAAAGGCACAACGTGCAGGCTTCTTTCCAAAGGGTGATTTGGGTCCCACAGCATCTTGCTTCCAGCTCTTTGGGAAGCTAAGAAACAACTCGCTCTGCACAGTGCTCTCACGGCCTACAGGGAACATCTCTTCCAAAGGCCTGTTAAACGCAGTTTCTTTGCAGGCCTGATCTGTCTGAAATGGAACTTCTGCTCTGGGTGTGCTACATTGCCCTAGAGCTGAAAGGTACAACGTGCAGGCTTCTTTCCAAAGGGCGAGTTGGGCCCCACAGCATCTTTCTTCCAGCTCTTTGGGAGGCTAAGAAACAACTCCCTCTGCACAGTGCTCTTACAGCCTACCGGGAACATATCTTACAAAGGCCTGTGAAATGCAGTTTCTTTGCAGGCCTGATCTGGCTGAAGTAGGACTTCTGCTCTGGGTGTACTACATTGCCCTAGAGCTGAAAGGCACAACGTGCTGTCTCCTTTCCAAAGGGCGAGTTGGGCCCCACAGCATTTTGCTTCCAGCTCTATGGGAATCTAAGATACAACTCGCTCTGCACAGTTCTCTTACAGCCTACCGGGAACATCTCTTCCAAAGACCTGTGAAACGCAGTTTCTCCGCAGGCCTGAACTGGCTGAAGTAGAACTTCTGCTCTGGGTGTGCTACATTGCCCCAGAGCTGAAAGGCACAACGTGCAGGCTTCTGTCCAAAGGGAGAGTTGGGCAGCACAGCATCTTGCTTCCAGCTCTTTGGGAAGCTAAGAAACAAGTCGCTCTGCACAGTGCTCTTACAGCCTACCGGAACATCTCTTCCAGAGGAAGGTGAAACGCAGATTCTTTCCAGGCCTGATGGCTGAAGTAGAACTTCTGCTCTGGGTGTGCTACATTGCCCCAGAGCTGAAAGGCACAACATGCAGGCTTCTGTCCAAAGGGAGAGTTGGGCAGCACAGCATCTTTCTTCCAGCTCTTTGGGAAGCTAAGAAACAAGTCACTCTGCACAGTGCTCTTACAGCCTACCGGGAACATCTCTTCCTAAGGAATGTGAAACGCAGTTCCTTTGCAGGGCTGATCTGGCTGAAGTAGAACTTCTGCTCTGTTTGTGCTACATTGCCCTAGAGCTGAAAGACACAAGGTGCAGGCTTCTTTCCCAAGGGCGAGTTGGGCCCCACAGCATCTTGATTCCAGCTCTTTGGGAAGCTAAGAAACAACTAGCTCTGCACAGTGCTTTTACAGCCTACCGGGAACATCTCTTCCAAAGGCCTGTGAAACGCAGTTTCTTTTCAGTCCTGAAATGGCTGAAGTAGTACTTCTGCTCTGGGTGTGCTACATTGCCCTAGAGCTGGAAGGCACATCGTGCTGGCTTCTTTCCAAAGGGCGAGTTGGGCCCCACAGCATCTTGCTTCCAGCTCTTTGGGAAGCTAAGAAACAACTCGCTCTGCACAGTGCTCTTACAGCCTACCCGGAACATCTCTTCCAAAGGCTTGTGAAACGCAGTTTCTTTGCAGGCCTGATCTGGCTGAAGTAGAACTTCTGCGCTGGGTGTGCTACATTGCCCAGAGCTGAAAGGCACAACGTGCAGGCTTCTTTCCAAAGGGCGAGTTGGGCCCCACAGCATCTTGCTTCCAACTCTTTGGGAAGCTAAGAGACAACTCACTATGCACAGTGCTCTTACAGCCTAACGGGAACATCTCTTCCAATGGCCTGTGAAACGCAGGTTCTTTGCAGGCCTGATCTGGCTGAAGCAGAACTTCTGCTCTGGGTGTGCTACATTGCCCTAGAGCTGAAAGGCACAACGTCCAGGCCTCTTAAAAAATGGCGAGTTGGGCCCCACAGCATCTTGCTTCCAGCTCTTTGGGAAGCTAATAAATATCTCGCTCTGCTCAGTGCTCTTACAGCCTACCGGGAACATCTCTTCCAAAGGCCTGTGAAACGCAGTTTCTTTGCAGGCCTGATCTGGCTGAAGTAGAACTTCTGCTTTGTTTGTGCTACATTGCCCTAGAGCTGAAAGACACAACGTGCAGGCTTCTTTCCCAAGGGCGAGTTGGGCCCCACAGCATCTTGCTTCCAGCTCTTTGGGAAGCTAAGAAAGAACTCGCTCTGCACAGTGCTCTTACAGCCTACCGGGAGCATTTCTTCCAAAGGCCTGTGAAACGCAGTTTCTTTGCAGGCCTGATCTGGCTGAAGTAGAACTTCTGCTCTAGGTGTGCTACAGTGCCCTAGAGCTGAAAGGCACAACGTGCAGGCCTCTTAAAAAATGGCGAGTTGGGCCCCACAGCATCTTGCTTCCAGCTCTTTGGGAACCTAAGAAACAACTCGCTCTGCACAGTGCTCTTACAGCCTACCGGGAACATCTCTTCCAAAGGCCTGTGAAACGCAGTTTCTTCGCAGGCCTGATCTGGCTGAAGTACAACTTCTGCTCTGGGTGTGCTACATTGCCCTAGAGCTGAAAGCCACAACGTGCAGGCTTCTTTCCAAAGGGCGAGTTGGGCGCAAAGCATCTTGCTTCCAGCTCTTTGAGAAGCTAAGAAACAACTCGCTCTGCACAGTGCTCTTACAGCCTACCGGGAGCATCTCTTCCAAAGGCCTGTGAGACGCAGTTTCTTCGCACGCCTGATCTGGCTGAATACAACTTCTGCTCTGGGTGTGCTACATTGCCCTAGAGCTGAAAGGCACAACGTGCAGGCTTCTGTCCAAAGGGCGAGTTGGGCCCCACAGCATCTTGCTTCCAGCTCTTTCAGAAGCTAAGAAACAACTCG
Organism: Equus caballus; assembly: GCF_041296265.1. Lineage (NCBI taxonomy): Eukaryota > Metazoa > Chordata > Mammalia > Perissodactyla > Equidae > Equus > Equus caballus. The sequence continues at coordinate 28,802,672 of NC_091687.1, forward strand.
CTCTGCACAGTGCTCTTACAGCCTACCGGGAACATCTCTTCCAAAGGCCTGTTAAACGCAGTTTCTTTGCAGGCCTGATCTGGCTGAAGTAGAACTTCTGCTTTGTTTGTGCTACATTGCCCTAGAGCTGAAAGACACAACGTGCAGGCTTCTTTCCCAAGGGCGAGTTGGGAGCCACAGCATCTTGCTTCCAGCTCTTTGGGAAGCTAAGAAAGAACTCGCTCTGCACAGTGCTCTTACAGCCTACCGGGAGCATTTCTTCCAAAGGCCTGTGAAACGCAGTTTCTTTGCAGGCCTGATCTGGCTGAAGTAGAACTTCTGCTCTAGGTGTGCTACAGTGCCCTAGAGCTGAAAGACACAACGTGCAGGCCTCTTAAAAAATCGCGAGTTGGGCCCCACAGCATCTTGCTTCCATCTCTTTGGGAAGCTAAGAAACAACTCGCTCTGCACAGTGCTCTTACAGCCCACCGGGAACATCTCCTCCAAAGGCCTGTGAAACGCAGTTTCTTTGCAGGCCTGATCTTGCTGAAGTAGAACTTCTGCTCTGGGTGTGCTACATTTCCCTAAAGCTGAAAGGCACAACGTGCAGGCTTCTGTCCAAAGGGCGAGTTGGGCTCAAAGCATCTTGCTTCCAGCTCTTTGGGAAGCTAATAAACAACTCGCTCTGCACAGTGCTCTTACAGCCTACCGGGAGCATCTCTTCCAAAGGCCTGTGAAACGCAGTTTCTTTGCAGGCCTGATGTGGCTGAAATAGAACTTTTGCTCTGGGTGTGCTACTTTTCCCTAGAGCTGAAAGGCACAACGTGCAGGCTTCTGTCCAAAGGGCGAGTTGGGCCCAAAGCATCTTGCTTCCAGCTCTTTGGGAATCTAAGAAACAACTCGCTCTGCACAGTGCTCTTACAGCCTACCGTAACATCTCTTACAATGGCCTGTGAAACGCAGTTTCTTTGCAGGGCTGATCTGGCTGAAGTAGAACTTCTGCTCTGGATGTGCTACATTGCCCTAGAGCTGAAAGGCACAACGTGCAGGCTTCTTTCCCAAGGGCGTGTTGGGCCCCAGAGCATCTTGCTTGCAGCTCTTTGGGAAGCTAAGAAACAACTCGCTCTGCACAGTGCTCTTACAGCCTACCGGGAACATCTCTTCCAAAGGCCTCTGAAACGCAGTTTCTTTGCAGGCCTGATCTGGCTGAAGTAGAACTTCTGCTCTGGGTGTGCTACATTGCCCTAGAGCTGAAAGGGACAACGTGCAGGCTTCTTTCCAAAGGGCGAGTTGGGCACCACAGCATCTTGCTTCCAGCTCTTTGGGAAGCTAAGAAACAACTCGCTCTGCACAGTGCTCTTACAGCCTACCCGGAACATCTCTTCCAAAGGCTTGTGAAACGCAGTTTCTTTGCAGGCCTGATCTGGCTGAAGCAGAACTTCTGCTCTGGGTGTGCTACATTGCCCAGAGCTGAAAGGCACAACGTGCAGGCTTCTTTCCAAAGGGCGAGTTGGGCCTCACAGCATCTTGCTTCCAACACTTTGGGAAGCTAAGAGACAACTCACTCTGCACAGTGCTCTTACAGCCTAACGGGAACATCTCTTCCAATGGCCTGTGAAACGCAGGTTCTTTGCAGGCCTGATCTGGCTGAAGCAGAACTTCTGCTCTGGGTGTGCTACATTGCCCTAGTGCTGAAAGGCACAACGTGCAGGCTTCTGTCCAAAGGGCAAGTTGGGCCCCACAGCATCTTGCTTCCAGCTCTTTGGGAAGCTAAGAAACAACTCGCTCTGCACAGTGCTCTTACAGCCTAATGGGAGCATCTCTTCCAAAGGCCTGTGAAACGCAGTTTCTTCGCAGGCCAGATCTGGCTGAAGTACAACTTCTGCTCTGGGTGTGCTACATTGCCCTAGAGCTGAAAGGCACAATGTGCAGGCTTCTTAACAAAGGGCGAGTTGGGCCCCACAGCATCTTGCTTCCAGCTCTTTGGGAAGCTAAGAAACAACTCGCTCTGCACAGTGCTCTTACAGCCTACCGGGAACATGTCTTCCAAAGGCCTGTGAAACGCAGTTTCTTTGCAGGCCTGATCTGGCTGAAGTAGAACTTCTGCTCTGGGTGTGCTACATTTCCCTAGAGCTGAAAGGCACAACGTGCAGTTTTCTTTCCCAAGGGCGAGTTGGGCCCCACAGCATCTTGCTTCCAGCTCTTTGGCAAGCTAAGAAACAACTCGCTCTGCACAGTGCTCTTACAGCCTACCGGGAACATCTCTTACAAAGGCCTGTGAAATGCAGTTTCTTTGCAGACCTGATCTGGCTGAAGAACAACTTCTGCTCTTTGTGTGCTACATTGCCCTAGAGCTGAAAGGCACAACGTGCAGGCTTCTTTCCAAAGGGCGAGTTGGGCCCCACAGCTTCTTGCTTCCAGCTCTTTGGGAAGCTAAGAAACAACTCGCTCTGCACAGTGCTCTTACAGCCTACCGGGAACATCTCTTCCAAAGGCCTGTGAAACGCAGTTTCTTTGCAGGCCTGATCTGGCTGAAGTAGAACTTCTGCTCTGAGTGTGCTACATTGCCCTAGAGCTGAAAGGCACAACGTGCTGTCTTCTTTCAAAAGGGCGAGCTCAGCCCCAAAGCATATTGCTTCCAGCTCTTTGGGAAGCTAAGAAACAACTCGCTCTGCACCCTGCTCTTACAGCCTACCGGGAACATCTCTTACAAAAGCCTGTGAAATGCAGTTTCTTTGCAGGCCTGATCTGGCTGAAGTACAACTTCTGCTCTGGGTGTGCTACATTGCCCTAGAGCTGAAACGCCCAACGTGCAGGCTTCTTTCCAAAGGGCGAGTTGGGCCCCACAGCACTTTGCTTCCAGCTCTTTGGGAAGCTAAGAAACAACTCGCTGTGCACAGTACTCTTACAGCCTACCGGGAACATCTCTTCCAAAGGCCTGTGAAACGCAGTTTCTTTGCAGGCCTGATATGGCTGAAGTACAACTTCAGCTCTAGGTGTGCTACAGTGCCCTAGAGCTGAAAGGCACAACGTGCAGGCCTCTTAAAAAATGGCGAGTTGGGCCCCACAGCATCTTGCTTCCAGCTCTTTGGGAACCTAAGAAACAACTCACTCTGCACAGTGCTCTTACAGCCTACCGGGAACATCTCTTACAAAGGCCTGTGAAATGCAGTTTCTTTGCAGACCTGATCTGGCTGAAGTACAACTTCTGCTCTTTGTGTGCTACATTGCCCTAGAGCTGAAAGGCACAACGTGCAGGCTTCTTTCCAAAGGGCGACTTGGGCACCACAGCTTCTTGCTTCCATCTCTTTGGGAAGCTAAGAAACAACTCGCTCTGCACAGTGCTCTTACAGCCTACCGGGAACATCCCTTCCAAAGGCCTGTGAAACGCAGTTTCTTTGCAGGCCTGATGTGGCTGAAGTAGAACTTCTGATCTGAGGGTGCTACATTGCCCAAAGCTGAAAGGCACAACGTGCTGTCTCCTTTCAAAAGGGTGAGTTGGGCCCCAAAGCATCTTGCTTACAGCTCTCTGGGAAGCTAAGAAACCACTCGCTCTGCACAGTGCTCTTACAGCCTACCGGGAACATCTCTTACAAAGGCCTGTGAAATGCAGTTTCTTTGCCGGCCAGATCTGGCTGAAGTACAACTTCTGCTCTGGGTGTGCTACATTGCCCTAGAGCTGAAAGGCACAACGTGCAGGCTTCTTTCCAAAGGGCGACTTGGGCCCCAAAGCATCTTCCTTCCAGCTCTTTGGGAAGCTAAGAAACAACTCGCACTGCACAGTGCTCTTACAGCCTACCGGGAACATCTCTTCCAAAGGCCTGTGAAACGCATTTTCTTTGCAGGCCTTATTGGCTGAAGTACAACATCTGCTCTGCGTGTGGTACATTGCCCTGGAGCTGAAGGCACAACGTGCAGGCTTCTTTCCAAAGTGCGAGTTGGGCCCCAAAGCATCTTGCTTCCACCATTTTGGGAACCTCAGAAACAACTCGCTCTGCTCAGTGCTCTTACAGCCTACCGGGAACATCTCTTACAAAGGCCTGTGAAACGCAGTTTCTTTGCAGGCCTTATCTGGCTGAAGTACAACATCTGCTCTGGGTGTGGTACATTGCCCTAGAGCTGAAAGGCACAACGTGCAGGCTTCTTAACAAAGGGCGAGTTGGGCCCCACAGCATCTTTCTTCCAGCTCTTTGTCAAGCTAGGAAACAACTCGCTCTGCAAAGTGCTCTTACAGCCTAACGGGAACATCTCTTCCAAAGGCCTGTGAAACGCAGTTTCTTTGCAGGCCTGATCTGGCTGAAGTAGAACTTCTGCTCTGAGTGTGCTACATGGCCCTAGAGCTGAAAGGCACAACGTGCTGTCTCCTTTCAAAAGGGCGATTTGGGCCCCAAAGCATCTTGCTTCCAGCTCTTTGGGAAGCTAAGAAACAACTCGCTCTGCACAGTGCTCTTACAGCCTACCGGGAACATCTCTTACACAGGCCTGTGAAATGCAGTTTCTTTGCAGACCTGATCTGGCTGAAGAACAACTTCTGCTCTGGGTGTGCTACATTGCCCTAGAGCTGAAAGGCACAACGTGCAGGCTTCTTTCCAAAGGGCGAGTTGGGCCCCACAGCACCTTGCTTCCAGCTCTTTGGGAAGCTAAGAAACAACTCGCTCTGCACACTGCTCTTACAGCCTACCGGGAACATCTCTTACAAACGCATGTGAAATGCAGTTTCTTTGCACGCCTGATCTGGCTGAAGTACAACTTCTGCTCTGGGTGTACTACATTGCCCTAGAGCTGAAAGGCCCAACGTGCAGGCTTCTTTCCAAAGGGCGAGTTGGGTCCCACAGCATCTTGCTTCCAGCTCTTTGGGAAGCTAAGAAACAACTCGCTCTGCACAGTGCTCTTACAGCCTACCGGGAACATACCTTCCAAAGGCCTGTGAAACGCAGTTACTTTGCAGCCTTGATCTGGCTGAAGTAGAACTTCTGCTCTGCATGTGCTACTGCCCTAGAGCTGAAAGGCACAACGTGCAGGCTTCTGTCCAAAGGGCGAGTTGGGCCCAAAGCATCTTGCTTCCAGCTCTTTGTGAAGCTAAGAAACAACTCGCTCTGCACAGTGCTGTTACAGCCTACCGGGAACATCTCTTCCGAAGGCCTGTGAAACGCAGTTTCTTTGCTGGCCTGATCTGGCTGAAGTAGAACTTCTGCTCTGGGTGTGCTACATTGCCCTAGAGCTGAAAGGCACAACGTGCAGGATTCTTTCCAAAGGGCGAGTTGGGCCCCACAACATCTTGCTTCCAGCTCTTTGGGAAGCAAAGAAACAACTCGCTCTGCACAGTGCTCTTACAGCCTACCGGGAACATCTCTTCCAAAGGCCTGTGAAACGCAGTTTCTTTGCAGGCCTGATCTGGCTGAAGTAGAACTTCTGCTTTGTTTTTGCTACATTGCCCTACAGCTGAAAGACACAACGTGCAGGCTTCTTTCCCAAGGGCGAGTTGGGCCCCACAGCATCTTGCTTCCAGCTCTTTGGGAAGCTAAGAAAGAACTCGCTCTGCACAGTGCTCTTACAGCCTACCGGGAGCATTTCTTCCAAAGGCCTGTGAAGCGCAGTTTCTTTGCAGGCCTGATCTGGCTGAAGTAGAACTTCTGCTCTAGGTGTGCTACAGTGCCCTAGACCTGAAAGGCACAACGTGCAGGCCTCTTAAAAAATGGCGAGTTGGGCCCCACAGCATCTTGCTTCCAGCTCTTTGGGAAGCTAAGAAACAACTCGCTCTGCACAGTGCTCTTACAGCCTATCGGGAACATCTCTTCCAAAGGCCTGTGAAACGCAGTTTCTTTGCAGGCCTGATCTTGCTGAAGTAGAACTTCTGCTCTGGGTGTGATACATTGCCCTAAAGCTGAAAGGCACAACGTGCAGGCTTCTGTCCAAAGGGCGAGTTGGGCTCAAAGCATCTTGCTTCCAGCTCTTTGGGAAGCTAATAAACAACTCGCTCTGCACAGTGCTCTTACAGCCTACCGGGAGCATCTCTTCCAAAGGCCTGTGAAACGCAGTTTCTTTGCAGGCCTGATGTGGCTGAAATAGAATTTTTGCTCTGGGTGTGCTACTTTTCCCTAGAGCTGAAAGGCACAACGTGCAGGCTTCTGTCCAAAGGGCGAGTTGGGCCCAAAGCATCTTGCTTCCAGCTCTTTGGGAATCTAAGAAACAACTCGCTCTGCACAGTGCTCTTACTGCCTACCGGGAACATCTCTTCCAAAGGCCTGTGAAACGCAGTTTCTTTGCAGGCCTGATCTGGCTGAAGTAGAACTTCTGCTCTGGTTGTGCTACATTGCCCTGGAGCTGAAAGGCACAACGTGCAGGCTTCTTTCCCAAGGGCGAGTTCGGCCCCACAGCATCATGCTTCCGGCTCTTTGGGAAGCTAAGAAACAACTCGCTCTGCACAGTGCTCTTACAGCCTACCGTAACATCTCTTACAATGGCCTGTGAAACGCAGTTTCTTTGCAGGGCTGACCTGGCTGAAGTAGAACTTCTGCTCTGGATGTGCTACATTGCCCTAGAGCTGAAAGGCACAACGTGCAGGCTTCTTTCCCAAGGGCGTGTTGGGCCCCAGAGCATCTTGCTTGCAGCTCTTTGGGAAGCTAAGAAACAACTCGCTCTGCACAGTGCTCTTACAGCCTACCGGGAACATCTCTTCCAAAGGCCTCTGAAACGCAGTTTCTTTGCATGCCTGATCTGGCTGAAGTAGAACTTCTGCTCTGGGTGTGCTACATTGCCCTAGAGCTGAAAGGGACAACGTGCAGGCTTCTTTCCAAAGGGCGAGTTGGGCACCACAGCATCTTGCTTCAAGCTCTTTGGGAAGCTAAGAAACAACTCGCTCTGCACAGTGCTCTTACAGCCTACCGGGAGCATCTCTTCCAATGGCCTGTGAAACGCAGATTCTTTGCAGGCATGATCTGGCTGAAGTAGAACTTCTGCTCTGGGTGTGCTACTTTGACCTAGAGCTGAAAGGCAGAACGTGCAGGCTTCTTTCCAAAGGGCGAGATGGCCCCCACAGCATCTTGCTTCCACCTATTTGGAAAGCTCAGAAACAGCTCGCTCTGCACAGTGCTCTTACAGCCTACCGGCAATATCTCTTACAAAGGCCTGTGAAACGCAGTTTCTTTGCAGGCCTGATCTGGCTGAAGTAGAACTTCTGCTCTGGGTGTGCTACATTGCCCTAGAGCTGAAAGGCACAACGTGCAGGCTTCTGTCCAAAGGGCGAGTTGGGCCCCACAGCATCTTCTTCCAGCTCTTTGGGAAGCTAAGAAACAACTCGCTCTGCACAGTGCTCTTACAGCCTACCGGGAACATCTCTTCCAAAGCCCTGTGAAATGCAGTTTCTTTGCAGGCCTGATCTGGCTGAAGTACAACTTCTGCTCTGGGTGTGCTACATTGCCCTAGAGCTGAAAGGCACAACGTGCAGGCTTCTTTCCAAAGGGTGATTTGGGTCCCACAGCATCTTGCTTCCAGCTCTTTGGGAAGCTAAGAAACAACTCGCTCTGCACAGTGCTCTCACGGCCTACAGGGAACATCTGTTCCAAAGGCCTGTTAAACGCAGTTTCTTTGCAGGCCTGATCTGTCTGAAATGGAACTTCTGCTCTGGGTGTGCTACAATGCCCTAGAGCTGAAAGGTACAACGTGCAGGCTTCTTTCCAAAGGGCGAGTTGGGCCCCACAGCATCTTTCTTCCAGCTCTTTGGGAGGCTAAGAAACAACTCCCTCTGCACAGTGCTCTTACAGCCTACCGGGAACATATCTTACAAAGGCCTGTGAAATGCAGTTTCTTTGCAGGCCTGATCTGGCTGAAGTAGGACTTCTGCTCTGGGTGTACTACATTGCCCTAGAGCTGAAAGGCACAACGTGCTGTCTCCTTTCCAAAGGGCGAGTTGGGCCCCACAGCATTTTGCTTCCAGCTCTATGGGAATCTAAGATACAACTCGCTCTGCACAGTTCTCTTACAGCCTACCGGGAACATCTCTTCCAAAGGCCTGTGAAAAGCAGTTTCTTTGCAGGCCTGATCTGGCTGAAGTAGAACTTCTGCTCTCGGTGTGCTGCATTGCCCTAGAGCTGAAAGGCACAACGTGCAGTCTTCTTAACAAAGGGCGAGTTGGGCCCCACAGCATCTTGCTTCCAGCTCTTTGGCAAGCTAGGAAACAACTCGCTCTGCAAAGTGCTCTTACAGCCTACCGGGAACATCTCTTCCAAAGGCCTGTGAAACGCAGTTTCTTTGCAGGCCTGATCTGGCTGAAGTGCAACTTCTGCTCCTGGTGTGCTACATTGCCCTAGAGCTGAAAGGCACAACGTGCAGGCTTCTTTCCAAAGGGCGCGTTGGGCCTCACAGCATCTTGCTTCCAGCACTTTGGGAAGCTAAGAAACAACTCGCTCTGCACAGTGCTCTTACAGCCTACCGGGAACATCTCTTCCAAAGACCTGTGAAACGCAGTTTCTCCGCAGGCCTGAACTGGCTGAAGTAGAACTTCTGCTCTGGGTGTGCTACATTGCCCCAGAGCTGAAAGGCACAACGTGCAGGCTTCTGTCCAAAGGGAGAGTTGGGCAGCACAGCATCTTGCTTCCAGCTCTTTGGGAAGCTAAGAAACAAGTCGCTCTGCACAGTGCTCTTACAGCCTACCGGAACATCTCTTCCAGAGGAAGGTGAAACGCAGATTCTTTCCAGGCCTGATCTGGCTGAAGTAGAACTTCTGCTCTGGGTGTGCTACATTGCCCCAGAGCTGAAAGGCACAACATGCAGGCTTCTGTCCAAAGGGAGAGTTGGGCAGCACAGCATCTTTCTTCCAGCTCTTTGGGAAGCTAAGAAACAAGTCACTCTGCACAGTGCTCTTACAGCCTACCGGGAACATCTCTTCCTAAGGAATGTGAAACGCAGTTCCTTTGCAGGGCTGATCTGGCTGAAGTAGAACTTCTGTTCTGTTTGTGCTACATTGCCCTAGAGCTGAAAGACACAAGGTGCAGGCTTCTTTCCCAAGGGCGAGTTGGGCCCCACAGCATCTTGATTCCAGCTCTTTGGGAAGCTAAGAAACAACTAGCTCTGCACAGTGCTTTTACAGCCTACCGGGAACATCTCTTCCAAAGGCCTGTGAAACGCAGTTTCTTTTCAGTCCTGAAATGGCTGAAGTAGTACTTCTGCTCTGGGTGTGCTACATTGCCCTAGAGCTGGAAGGCACATCGTGCTGGCTTCTTTCCAAAGGGCGAGTTGGGCCCCACAGCATCTTGCTTCCAGCTCTTTGGGAAGCTAAGAAACAACTCGCTCTGCACAGTGCTCTTACAGCCTACCCGGAACATCTCTTCCAAAGGCTTGTGAAACGCAGTTTCTTTGCAGGCCTGATCTGGCTGAAGTAGAACTTCTGCGCTGGGTGTGCTACATTGCCCAGAGCTGAAAGGCACAACGTGCAGGCTTCTTTCCAAAGGGCGAGTTGGGCCCCACAGCATCTTGCTTCCAACTCTTTGGGAAGCTAAGAGACAACTCACTCTGAACAGTGCTCTTACAGCCTAACGGGAACATCTCTTCCAATGGCCTGTGAAACGCAGGTTCTTTGCAGGCCTGATCTGGCTGAAGCAGAACTTCTGCTCTGGGTGTGCAACATTGCCCTAGAGCTGAAAGGCACAACGTACAGGCCTCTTAAAAAATGGCGGGTTGGGCCCCACAGCATCTTGCTTCCAGCTCTTTGGGAAGCTAATAAATATCTCGCTCTGCTCAGTGCTCTTACAGCCTACCGGGAACATCTCTTCCAAAGGCCTGTGAAACGCAGTTTCTTTGCAGGCCTGATCTGGCTGAAGTAGAACTTCTGCTTTGTTTGTGCTACATTGCCCTAGAGCTGAAAGACACAACGTGCAGGCTTCTTTCCCAAGGGCGAGTTGGGCCCCACAGCATCTTGCTTCCAGCTCTTTGGGAAGCTAAGAAAGAACTCGCTCTGCACAGTGCTCTTACAGCCTACCGGGAGCATTTCTTCCAAAGGCCTGTGAAACGCAGTTTCTTTGCAGGCCTGATCTGGCTGAAGTAGAACTTCTGCTCTAGGTGTGCTACAGTGCCCTAGAGCTGAAAGACACAACGTGCAGGCCTCTTAAAAAATGGCGAGTTGGGCCCCACAGCATCTTGCTTCCAGCTCTTTGGGAACCTAAGAAACAACTCGCTCTGCACAGTGCTCTTACAGCCTACCGGGAACATCTCTTCCAAAGGCCTGTGAAACGCAGTTTCTTCGCAGGCCTGATCTGGCTGAAGTACAACTTCTGCTCTGGGTGTGCTACATTGCCCTAGAGCTGAAAGCCACAACGTGCAGGCTTCTTTCCAAAGGGCGAGTTGGGCGCAAAGCATCTTGCTTCCAGCTCTTTGAGAAGCTAAGAAACAACTCGCTCTGCACAGTGCTCTTACAGCCTACCGGGAGCATCTCTTCCAAAGGCCTGTGAGACGCAGTTTCTTCGCACGCCTGATCTGGCTGAATACAACTTCTGCTCTGGGTGTGCTACAGTGCCCTAGAGCTGAAAGGCACAACGTGCAGGCTTCTGTCCAAAGGGCGAGTTGGGCCCCACAGCATCTTGCTTCCAGCTCTTTGGGAAGCTAAGAAACAACTCGCTCTGCACAGTGCTCTTACAGCCTACCGGGAACATCTCTTCCAAAGGCCTGTTAAACGCAGTTTCTTTGCAGGCCTGATCTGGCTGAAGTAGAACTTCTGCTTTGTTTGTGCTACATTGCCCTAGAGCTGAAAGACACAACGTGCAGGCTTCTTTCCCAAGGGCGAGTTGGGCCCCACAGCATCTTGCTTCCAGCTCTTTGGGAAGCTAAGAAAGAACTCGCTCTGCACAGTGCTCTTACAGCCTACCGGGAGCATTTCTTCCAAAGGCCTGTGAAACGCAGTTTCTTTGCAGGCCTGATCTGGCTGAAGTAGAACTTCTGCTCTAGGTGTGCTACAGTGCCCTAGAGCTGAAAGACACAACGTGCAGGCCTCTTAAAAAATCGCGAGTTGGGCCCCACAGCATCTTGCTTCCATCTCTTTGGGAAGCTAAGAAACAACTCGCTCTGCACAGTGCTCTTACAGCCTACCGGGAACATCTCTTCCAAAGGCCTGTGAAACGCAGTTTCTTTGCAGGCCTGATCTTGCTGAAGTAGAACTTCTGCTCTGGGTGTGCTACATTTCCCTAAAGCTGAAAGGCACAACGTGCAGGCTTCTGTCCAAAGGGCGAGTTGGGCTCAAAGCATCTTGCTTCCAGCTCTTTGGGAAGCTAATAAACAACTCGCTCTGCACAGTGCTCTTACAGCCTACCGGGAGCATCTCTTCCAAAGGCCTGTGAAACGCAGTTTCTTTGCAGGCCTGATGTGGCTGAAATAGAACTTTTGCTCTGGGTGTGCTACTTTTCCCTAGAGCTGAAAGGCACAACGTGCAGGCTTCTGTCCAAAGGGCGAGTTGGGCCCAAAGCATCTTGCTTCCAGCTCTTTGGGAATCTAAGAAACAACTCGCTCTGCACAGTGCTCTTACTGCCTACCGGGAACATCTCTTCCAAAGGCCTGTGAAACGCAGTTACTTTGCAGGCCTGATCTGGCTGAAGTAGAACTTCTGCTCTGGTTGTGCTACATTGCCCTGGAGCTGAAAGGCACAACGTGCAGGCTTCTTTCCCAAGGGCGAGTTCGGCCCCACAGCATCATGCTTCCGGCTCTTTGGGAAGCTAAGAAACAACTCGCTCTGCACAGTGCTCTTACAGCCTACCGTAACATCTCTTACAATGGCCTGTGAAACGCAGTTTCTTTGCAGGGCTGATCTGGCTGAAGTAGAACTTCTGCTCTGGATGTGCTACATTGCCCTAGAGCTGAAAGGCACAACGTGCAGGCTTCTTTCCCAAGGGCGTGTTGGGCCCCAGAGCATCTTGCTTCCAGCTCTTTGGGAAGCTAAGAAACAACTCGCTCTGCACAGTGCTCTTACAGCCTACCGGGAACATCTCTTCCAAAGGCCTCTGAAACGCAGTTTCTTTGCAGGCCTGATCTGGCTGAAGTAGAACTTCTGCTCTGGGTGTGCTACATTGCCCTAGAGCTGAAAGGGACAACGTGCAGGCTTCTTTCCAAAGGGCGAGTTGGGCACCACAGCATCTTGCTTCCAGCTCTTTGGGAAGCTAAGAAACAACTCGCTCTGCACAGTGCTCTTACAGCCTACCCGGAACATCTCTTCCAAAGGCTTGTGAAACGCAGTTTCTTTGCAGGCCTGATCTGGCTGAAGCAGAACTTCTGCTCTGGGTGTGCTACATTGCCCAGAGCTGAAAGGCACAACGTGCAGGCTTCTTTCCAAAGGGCGAGTTGGGCCTCACAGCATCTTGCTTCCAACACTTTGGGAAGCTAAGAGACAACTCACTCTGCACAGTGCTCTTACAGCCTAACGGGAACATCTCTTCCAATGGCCTGTGAAACGCAGGTTCTTTGCAGGCCTGATCTGGCTGAAGCAGAACTTCTGCTCTGGGTGTGCTACATTGCCCTAGTGCTGAAAGGCACAACGTGCAGGCTTCTGTCCAAAGGGCAAGTTGGGCCCCACAGCATCTTGCTTCCAGCTCTTTGGGAAGCTAAGAAACAACTCGCTCTGCACAGTGCTCTTACAGCCTACTGGGAGCATCTCTTCCAAAGGCCTGTGAAACGGAGTTTCTTCGCAGGCCAGATCTGGCTGAAGTACAACTTCTGCTCTGGGTGTGCTACATTGCCCTAGAGCTGAAAGGCACAATGTGCAGGCTTCTTAACAAAGGGCGAGTTGGGCCCCACAGCATCTTGCTTCCAGCTCTTTGGGAAGCTAAGAAACAACTCGCTCTGCACAGTGCTCTTACAGCCTACCGGGAACATGTCTTCCAAAGGCCTGTGAAACGCAGTTTCTTTGCAGGCCTGATCTGGCTGAAGTAGAACTTCTGCTCTGGGTGTGCTACATTTCCCTAGAGCTGAAAGGCACAACGTGCAGTTTTCTTTCCCAAGGGCGAGTTGGGCCCCACAGCATCTTGCTTCCAGCTCTTTGGCAAGCTAAGAAACAACTCGCTCTGCACAGTGCTCTTACAGCCTACCGGGAACATCTCTTCCAAAGGCCTGTGAAACGCAGTTTCTTTGCAGGCCTGATCTTGCTGAAGTAGAACTTCTGCTCTGGGTGTGATACATTGCCCTAAAGCTGAAAGGCACAACGTGCAGGCTTCTGTCCAAAGGGCGAGTTGGGCTCAAAGCATCTTGCTTCCAGCTCTTTGGGAAGCTAATAAACAACTCGCTCTGCACAGTGCTCTTACAGCCTACCGGGAGCATCTCTTCCAAAGGCCTGTGAAACGCAGTTTCTTTGCAGGCCTGATGTGGCTGAAATAGAATTTTTGCTCTGGGTGTGCTACTTTTCCCTAGAGCTGAAAGGCACAACGTGCAGGCTTCTGTCCAAAGGGCGAGTTGGGCCCAAAGCATCTTGCTTCCAGCTCTTTGGGAATCTAAGAAACAACTCGCTCTGCACAGTGCTCTTACTGCCTACCGGGAACATCTCTTCCAAAGGCCTGTGAAACGCAGTTTCTTTGCAGGCCTGATCTGGCTGAAGTAGAACTTCTGCTCTGGTTGTGCTACATTGCCCTGGAGCTGAAAGGCACAACGTGCAGGCTTCTTTCCCAAGGGCGAGTTCGGCCCCACAGCATCATGCTTCCGGCTCTTTGGGAAGCTAAGAAACAACTCGCTCTGCACAGTGCTCTTACAGCCTACCGTAACATCTCTTACAATGGCCTGTGAAACGCAGTTTCTTTGCAGGGCTGATCTGGCTGAAGTAGAACTTCTGCTCTGGATGTGCTACATTGCCCTAGAGCTGAAAGGCACAACGTGCAGGCTTCTTTCCCAAGGGCGTGTTGGGCCCCAGAGCATCTTGCTTGCAGCTCTTTGGGAAGCTAAGAAACAACTCGCTCTGCACAGTGCTCTTACAGCCTACCGGGAACATCTCTTCCAAAGGCCTCTGAAACGCAGTTTCTTTGCAGGCCTGATCTGGCTGAAGTAGAACTTCTGCTCTGGGTGTGCTACATTGCCCTAGAGCTGAAAGGGACAACGTGCAGGCTTCTTTCCAAAGGGCGAGTTGGGCACCACAGCATCTTGCTTCAAGCTCTTTGGGAAGCTAAGAAACAACTCGCTCTGCACAGTGCTCTTACAGCCTACCGGGAGCATCTCTTCCAATGGCCTGTGAAACGCAGATTCTTTGCAGGCATGATCTGGCTGAAGTAGAACTTCTGCTCTGGGTGTGCTACTTTGACCTAGAGCTGAAAGGCAGAACGTGCAGGCTTCTTTCCAAAGGGCGAGATGGCCCCCACAGCATCTTGCTTCCACCTATTTGGAAAGCTCAGAAACAGCTCGCTCTGCACAGTGCTCTTACAGCCTACCGGGAACATCTCTTCCAAAGCCCTGTGAAATGCAGTTTCTTTGCAGGCCTGATCTGGCTGAAGTACAACTTCTGCTCTGGGTGTGCTACATTGCCCTAGAGCTGAAAGGCACAACGTGCAGGCTTCTTTCCAAAGGGTGATTTGGGTCCCACAGCATCTTGCTTCCAGCTCTTTGGGAAGCTAAGAAACAACTCGCTCTGCACAGTGCTCTCACGGCCTACAGGGAACATCTGTTCCAAAGGCCTGTTAAACGCAGTTTCTTTGCAGGCCTGATCTGTCTGAAATGGAACTTCTGCTCTGGGTGTGCTACATTGCCCTAGAGCTGAAAGGTACAACGTGCAGGCTTCTTTCCAAAGGGCGAGTTGGGCCCCACAGCATCTTTCTTCCAGCTCTTTGGGAGGCTAAGAAACAAGTCCCTCTGCACAGTGCTCTTACAGCCTACCGGGAACATATCTTACAAAGGCCTGTGAAATGCAGTTTCTTTGCAGGCCTGATCTGGCTGAAGTAGGACTTCTGCTCTGGGTGTACTACATTGCCCTAGAGCTGAAAGGCACAACGTGCTGTCTCCTTTCCAAAGGGCGAGTTGGGCCCCACAGCATTTTGCTTCCAGCTCTATGGGAATCTAAGATACAACTCGCTCTGCACAGTTCTCTTACAGCCTACCGGGAACATCTCTTCCAAAGGCCTGTGAAAAGCAGTTTCTTTGCAGGCCTGATCTGGCTGAAGTAGAACTTCTGCTCTCGGTGTGCTGCATTGCCCTAGAGCTGAAAGGCACAACGTGCAGTCTTCTTAACAAAGGGCGAGTTGGGCCCCACAGCATCTTGCTTCCAGCTCTTTGGCAAGCTAGGAAACAACTCGCTCTGCAAAGTGCTCTTACAGCCTACCGGGAACATCTCTTCCAAAGGCCTGTGAAACGCAGTTTCTTTGCAGGCCTGATCTGGCTGAAGTGCAACTTCTGCTCCTGGTGTGCTACATTGCCCTAGAGCTGAAAGGCACAACGTGCAGGCTTCTTTCCAAAGGGCGCGTTGGGCCTCACAGCATCTTGCTTCCAGCACTTTGGGAAGCTAAGAAACAACTCGCTCTGCACAGTGCTCTTACAGCCTACCGGGAACATCTCTTCCAAAGACCTGTGAAACGCAGTTTCTCCGCAGGCCTGAACTGGCTGAAGTAGAACTTCTGCTCTGGGTGTGCTACATTGCCCCAGAGCTGAAAGGCACAACGTGCAGGCTTCTGTCCAAAGGGAGAGTTGGGCAGCACAGCATCTTGCTTCCAGCTCTTTGGGAAGCTAAGAAACAAGTCGCTCTGCACAGTGCTCTTACAGCCTACCGGAACATCTCTTCCAGAGGAAGGTGAAACGCAGATTCTTTCCAGGCCTGATCTGGCTGAAGTAGAACTTCTGCTCTGGGTGTGCTACATTGCCCCAGAGCTGAAAGGCACAACATGCAGGCTTCTGTCCAAAGGGAGAGTTGGGCAGCACAGCATCTTTCTTCCAGCTCTTTGGGAAGCTAAGAAACAAGTCACTCTGCACAGTGCTCTTACAGCCTACCGGGAACATCTCTTCCTAAGGAATGTGAAACGCAGTTCCTTTGCAGGGCTGATCTGGCTGAAGTAGAACTTCTGTTCTGTTTGTGCTACATTGCCCTAGAGCTGAAAGACACAAGGTGCAGGCTTCTTTCCCAAGGGCGAGTTGGGCCCCACAGCATCTTGATTCCAGCTCTTTGGGAAGCTAAGAAACAACTAGCTCTGCACAGTGCTTTTACAGCCTACTGGGAACATCTCTTCCAAAGGCCTGTGAAACGCAGTTTCTTTTCAGTCCTGAAATGGCTGAAGTAGTACTTCTGCTCTGGGTGTGCTACATTGCCCTAGAGCTGGAAGGCACATCGTGCTGGCTTCTTTCCAAAGGGCGAGTTGGGCCCCACAGCATCTTGCTTCCAGCTCTTTGGGAAGCTAAGAAACAACTCGCTCTGCACAGTGCTCTTACAGCCTACCCGGAACATCTCTTCCAAAGGCTTGTGAAACGCAGTTTCTTTGCAGGCCTGATCTGGCTGAAGTAGAACTTCTGCGCTGGGTGTGCTACATTGCCCAGAGCTGAAAGGCACAACGTGCAGGCTTCTTTCCAAAGGGCGAGTTGGGCCCCACAGCATCTTGCTTCCAACTCTTTGGGAAGCTAAGAGACAACTCACTCTGAACAGTGCTCTTACAGCCTAACGGGAACATCTCTTCCAATGGCCTGTGAAACGCAGGTTCTTTGCAGGCCTGATCTGGCTGAAGCAGAACTTCTGCTCTGGGTGTGCAACATTGCCCTAGAGCTGAAAGGCACAACGTGCAGGCCTCTTAAAAAATGGCGGGTTGGGCCCCACAGCATCTTGCTTCCAGCTCTTTGGGAAGCTAATAAATATCTCGCTCTGCTCAGTGCTCTTACAGCCTACCGGGAACATCTCTTCCAAAGGCCTGTGAAACGCAGTTTCTTTGCAGGCCTGATCTGGCTGAAGTAGAACTTCTGCTTTGTTTGTGCTACATTGCCCTAGAGCTGAAAGACACAACGTGCAGGCTTCTTTCCCAAGGGCGAGTTGGGCCCCACAGCATCTTGCTTCCAGCTCTTTGGGAAGCTAAGAAAGAACTCGCTCTGCACAGTGCTCTTACAGCCTACCGGGAGCATTTCTTCCAAAGGCCTGTGAAACGCAGTTTCTTTGCAGGCCTGATCTGGCTGAAGTAGAACTTCTGCTCTAGGTGTGCTACAGTGCCCTAGAGCTGAAAGGCACAACGTGCAGGCCTCTTAAAAAATGGCGAGTTGGGCCCCACAGCATCTTGCTTCCAGCTCTTTGGGAACCTAAGAAACAACTCGCTCTGCACAGTGCTCTTACAGCCTACCGGGAACATCTCTTCCAAAGGCCTGTGAAACGCAGTTTCTTCGCAGGCCTGATCTGGCTGAAGTACAACTTCTGCTCTGGGTGTGCTACATTGCCCTAGAGCTGAAAGCCACAACGTGCAGGCTTCTTTCCAAAGGGCGAGTTGGGCGCAAAGCATCTTGCTTCCAGCTCTTTGAGAAGCTAAGAAACAACTCGCTCTGCACAGTGCTCTTACAGCCTACCGGGAGCATCTCTTCCAAAGGCCTGTGAGACGCAGTTTCTTCGCACGCCTGATCTGGCTGAATACAACTTCTGCTCTGGGTGTGCTACAGTGCCCTAGAGCTGAAAGGCACAACGTGCAGGCTTCTGTCCAAAGGGCGAGTTGGGCCCCACAGCATCTTGCTTCCAGCTCTTTGGGAAGCTAAGAAACAACTCGCTCTGCACAGTGCTCTTACAGCCTACCGGGAACATCTCTTCCAAAGGCCTGTTAAACGCAGTTTCTTTGCAGGCCTGATCTGGCTGAAGTAGAACTTCTGCTTTGTTTGTGCTACATTGCCCTAGAGCTGAAAGACACAACGTGCAGGCTTCTTTCCCAAGGGCGAGTTGGGCCCCACAGCATCTTGCTTCCAGCTCTTTGGGAAGCTAAGAAAGAACTCGCTCTGCACAGTGCTCTTACAGCCTACCGGGAGCATTTCTTCCAAAGGCCTGTGAAACGCAGTTTCTTTGCAGGCCTGATCTGGCTGAAGTAGAACTTCTGCTCTAGGTGTGCTACAGTGCCCTAGAGCTGAAAGGCACAACGTGCAGGCCTCTTAAAAAATCGCGAGTTGGGCCCCACAGCATCTTGCTTCCATCTCTTTGGGAAGCTAAGAAACAACTCGCTCTGCACAGTGCTCTTACAGCCTACCGGGAACATCTCTTCCAAAGGCCTGTGAAACGCAGTTTCTTTGCAGGCCTGATCTTGCTGAAGTAGAACTTCTGCTCTGGGTGTGCTACATTTCCCTAAAGCTGAAAGGCACAACGTGCAGGCTTCTGTCCAAAGGGCGAGTTGGGCTCAAAGCATCTTGCTTCCAGCTCTTTGGGAAGCTAATAAACAACTCGCTCTGCACAGTGCTCTTACAGCCTACCGGGAGCATCTCTTCCAAAGGCCTGTGAAACGCAGTTTCTTTGCAGGCCTGATGTGGCTGAAATAGAACTTTTGCTCTGGGTGTGCTACTTTTCCCTAGAGCTGAAAGGCACAACGTGCAGGCTTCTGTCCAAAGGGCGAGTTGGGCCCAAAGCATCTTGCTTCCAGCTCTTTGGGAATCTAAGAAACAACTCGCTCTGCACAGTGCTCTTACTGCCTACCGGGAACATCTCTTCCAAAGGCCTGTGAAACGCAGTTTCTTTGCAGGCCTGATCTGGCTGAAGTAGAACTTCTGCTCTGGTTGTGCTACATTGCCCTGGAGCTGAAAGGCACAACGTGCAGGCTTCTTTCCCAAGGGCGAGTTCGGCCCCACAGCATCATGCTTCCGGCTCTTTGGGAAGCTAAGAAACAACTCGCTCTGCACAGTACTCTTACAGCCTACCGGGAACATCTCTTCCAAAGGCCTGTGAAACGCAGTTTCTTTGCAGGCCTGATATGGCTGAAGTACAACTTCTGCTCTAGGTGTGCTACAGTGCCCTAGAGCTGAAAGGCACAACGTGCAGGCCTCTTAAAAAATGGCGAGTTGGGCCCCACAGCATCTTGCTTCCAGCTCTTTGGGAACCTAAGAAACAACTCACTCTGCACAGTGCTCTTACAGCCTACCGGGAACATCTCTTACAAAGGCCTGTGAAATGCAGTTTCTTTGCAGACCTGATCTGGCTGAAGTACAACTTCTGCTCTTTGTGTGCTACATTGCCCTAGAGCTGAAAGGCACAACGTGCAGGCTTCTTTCCAAAGGGCGACTTGGGCACCACAGCTTCTTGCTTCCATCTCTTTGGGAAGCTAAGAAACAACTCGCTCTGCACAGTGCTCTTACAGCCTACCGGGAACATCCCTTCCAAAGGCCTGTGAAACGCAGTTTCTTTGCAGGCCTGATGTGGCTGAAGTAGAACTTCTGATCTGAGGGTGCTACATTGCCCAAAGCTGAAAGGCACAACGTGCTGTCTCCTTTCAAAAGGGTGAGTTGGGCCCCAAAGCATCTTGCTTCCAGCTCTCTGGGAAGCTAAGAAACCACTCGCTCTGCACAGTGCTCTTACAGCCTACCGGGAACATCTCTTACAAAGGCCTGTGAAACGCAGTTTCTTTGCAGCCCTGATCTTGCTGAAGTACAACTTCTGCTCTGGGTGTGCTACATTGCCCTAGAGCTGAAAGGCACAACGTGCAGGCTTCTTTCCAAAGGGCGACTTGGGCCCCAAAGCATCTTCCTTCCAGCTCTTTGGGAAGCTAAGAAACAACTCGCACTGCACAGTGCTCTTACAGCCTACCGGGAACATCTCTTCCAAAGGCCTGTGAAACGCATTTTCTTTGCAGGCCTTATTGGCTGAAGTACAACATCTGCTCTGCGTGTGGTACATTGCCCTGGAGCTGAAGGCACAACGTGCAGGCTTCTTTCCAAAGTGCGAGTTGGGCCCCAAAGCATCTTGCTTCCACCATTTTGGGAACCTCAGAAACAACTCGCTCTGCTCAGTGCTCTTACAGCCTACCGGGAACATCTCCTCCAAAGAGCTGTGAAACGCAGTTTCTTTGCAGGCCTGATGTGGCTGAAGTACAACTTCTGCTCTGGGTGTGCTACATTGCCCTAGAGCTGAAAGCCACAACGTGCAGGCTTCTTTCCAAAGGGTGATTTGGGTCCCACAGCATCTTGCTTCCAGCTCTTTGGGAAGCTAAGAAACAACTCGCTCTGCACAGTGCTCTCACGGCCTACAGGGAACATCTCTTCCAAAGGCCTGTTAAACGCAGTTTCTTTGCAGGCCTGATCTGTCTGAAATGGAACTTCTGCTCTGGGTGTGCTACATTGCCCTAGAGCTGAAAGGTACAACGTGCAGGCTTCTTTCCAAAGGGCGAGTTGGGCCCCACAGCATCTTGCTTCCAGCTCTTTGGGAGGCTAAGAAACAACTCCCTCTGCACAGTTCTCTTACAGCCTACCGGGAACATCTCTTCCAAAGGCCTGTGAAACGCAGTTTCTTTGCAGGCCTGATATGGATGAAGTACAACTTCTGCTCTAGGTGTGCTACAGTGCCCTAGAGCTGAAAGGCACAACGTGCAGGCCTCTTAAAAAATGGCGAGTTGGGCCCCACAGCATCTTGCTTCCAGCTCTTTGGGAACCTAAGAAACAACTCACTCTGCACAGTGCTCTTACAGCCTACCGGGAACATCTCTTACAAAGGCCTGTGAAATGCAGTTTCTTTGCAGACCTGATCTGGCTGAAGTACAACTTCTGCTCTTTGTGTGCTACATTGCCCTAGAGCTGAAAGGCACAACGTGCAGGCTTCTTTCCAAAGCGCGACTTGGGCACCACAGCTTCTTGCTTCCATCTCTTTGGGAAGCTAAGAAACAACTCGCTCTGCACAGTGCTCTTACAGCCTACCGGGAACATCTCTTCCAAAGGCCTGTGAAACGCAGTTTCTTTGCAGGCCTGATGTGGCTGAAGTAGAACTTCTGATCTGAGGGTGCTACATTGCCCAAAGCTGAAAGGCACAACGTGCTGTCTCCTTTCAAAAGGGTGAGTTGGTCCCCAAAGCATCTTGCTTCCAGCTCTCTGGGAAGCTAAGAAACCACTCGCTCTGCACAGTGCTCTTACAGCCTACCGGGAACATCTCTTACAAAGGCCTGTGAAATGCAGTTTCTTTGCCGGCCTGATCTGGCTGAAGTACAACTTCTGCTCTGGGTGTGCTACATTGCCCTAGAGCTGAAAGGCACAACGTGCAGGCTTCTTTCCAAAGGGCGACTTGGGCCCCAAAGCATCTTCCTTCCAGCTCTTTGGGAAGCTAAGAAACAACTCGCACTGCACAGTGCTCTTACAGCCTACCGGGAACATCTCTTCCAAAGGCCTGTGAAACGCATTTTCTTTGCAGGCCTTATTGGCTGAAGTACAACATCGGCTCTGCGTGTGGTACATTGCCCTGGAGCTGAAGGCACAACGTGCAGGCTTCTTTCCAAAGTGCGAGTTGGGCCCCAAAGCATCTTGCTTCCACCATTTTGGGAACCTCAGAAACAACTCGCTCTGCTCAGTGCTCTTACAGCCTACCGGGAACATCTCTTACAAAGGCCTGTGAAACGCAGTTTCTTTGCAGGCCTTATCTGGCTGAAGTACAACATCTGCTCTGGGTGTGGTACATTGCCCTAGAGCTGAAAGGCACAACGTGCAGGCTTCTTAACAAAGGCGAGTTGGGCCCCACAGCATCTTGCTTCCAGCTCTTTGTCAAGCTAGGAAACAACTCGCTCTGCAAAGTGCTCTTACAGCCTAACGGGAACATCTCTTCCAAAGGCCTGTGAAACGCAGTTTCTTTGCAGGCCTGATCTGGCTGAAGTAGAACTTCTGCTCTGGGTGTGCTACATTCCCCTACAGCTGAAAGGCACAACGTGCAGGCTTCTTTCCCAAGGGCGACTTGGGCCCCACAGCATCTTGCTTACAGCTCTTTGGAAAGCTAAGAAACAACTCGCTCTGCACAGTGCTCTTATAGCCTATCGTAAACATCTCTTCCAAAGGCCTGTGAAACGCAGTTTCTTTGCAGGCCTGATCTGGCTGAAGTAGAACTTCTGCTCTGTTTGTGCTACATTGCCCTAGAGCTGAAAGACACAACGTGCAGGCTTCTTTCCCAAGGGCGAGTTGGGCCCCACAGCATCTTGATTCCAGCTCTTTGGGAAGCTAAGAAACAACTAGCTCTGCACAGTGCTTTTACAGCCTACCGGGAACATCTCTTCCAAAGGCCTGTGAAACGCAGTTTCTTTTCAGTCCTGAAATGGCTGAAGTAGTACTTCTGCTCTGGGTGTGCTACATTGCCCTAGAGCTGGAAGGCACATCGTGCTGGCTTCTTTCCAAAGGGCGAGTTGGGCCCCAGAGCATCTGGCTTCCAGCTCTTTGGGAAGCTAGGAAACAACTCGCTCTGCACAGTGCTCTTACAGCCTACCGGGAACATCTCTTCCAAAGGCTTGTGAAACGCAGTTTCTTTGCAGGCCTGATCTGGCTGAAGTAGAACTTCTGCTCTGGGTGTGCTACATTGCCCAGAGCTGAAAGGCACAACGTGCAGGCTTCTTTCCAAAGGGCGAGTTGGGCCCCACAGCATCTTGCTTCCAACTCTTTGGGAAGCTAAGAGACAACTCACTCTGCACAGTGCTCTTACAGCCTAACGGGAACATCTCTTCCAATGGCCTGTGAAACGCAGGTTCTTTGCAGGCCTGATCTGGCTGAAGCAGAACTTCTGCTCTGGGTGTGCTACATTGCCCTAGAGCTGAAAGGCACAACGTGCAGTCTTCTTAACAAAGGGCGTGTTGGGCCCCACAGCATCTTGCTTCCAGCTCTTTGGCAAGCTAGGAAACAACTGGCTCTGCAAAGTGCTCTTACAGCCTACCGGGAACATCTCTTCCAAAGGCCTGTGAAACGCTGTTTCTTTGCAGGCCTGATCAGCCTGAAGTAGAACTTCTGCTCTGGGTGTGCTACATTGCCCTAGAGCTGAAAGGCACAACGTGCAGGTTTCTGTCCAAAGGGCGATTTGGGCCCATAGCATCTTGCTTCCAGCTCTTTGGGAAGCTAAGAAACAACCAGCTCTGCACAGTGCTTTTACAGCCTACTGGGAACATCTCTTCCAAAGGCCTGTGAAACGCAGTTTCTTTGCAGGGCTGATCTGGCTGAAGTAGAACTTCTGCTTTGGGTGTGCTACATTGCCCTAGAGCTGAAAGGCACAACGTGCAGGCTTCTTTCCAAAGGGTGATTTGGGTCCCACAGCATCTTGCTTCCAGCTCTTTGGGAAGCTAAGAAACAACTCGATCTGCACAGTGCTCTCACGGCCTACAGGGAACATCTGTTCCAAAGGCCTGTTAAACGCAGTTTCTTTGCAGGCCTGATCTGTCTGAAATGGAACTTCTGCTCTGGGTGTGCTACATTGCCCTAGAGCTGAAAGGTACAACGTGCAGGCTTCTTTCCAAAGGGCGAGTTGGGCCCCACCGCATCTTTCTTCCAGCTCTTTGGGAGGCTAAGAAACAACTCCCTCTGCACAGTGCTTTTACAGCCTACCGAGAACATATCTTACAAAGGCCTGTGAAATGCAGTTTCTTTGCAGGCCTGATCTGGCTGAAGTAGGACTTCTGCTCTGGGTGTACTACATAGCCCTAGAGCTGAAAGGCACAACGTGCTGTCTCCTTTCCAAAGGGCGAGTTGGGCCCCACAGCATTTTGCTTCCAGCTCTATGGGAATCTAAGATACAACTCGCTCTGCACAGTTCTCTTACAGCCTACCGGGAACATCTCTTCCAAAGGCCTGTGAAACGCAGTTTCTTTGCAGGCCTGATCTGGCTGAAGTAGAACTTCTGCTCTCGGTGTGCTGCATTGCCCTAGAGCTGAAAGGCACAACGTGCAGTCTTCTTAACAAAGGGCGAGTTGGGCCCCACAGCATCTTGCTTCCAGCTCTTTGGCA
Source organism: Equus caballus (assembly GCF_041296265.1). Lineage (NCBI taxonomy): Eukaryota > Metazoa > Chordata > Mammalia > Perissodactyla > Equidae > Equus > Equus caballus. The sequence goes on from NC_091687.1 coordinate 28,826,483, forward strand.
AGCTAGGAAACAACTCGCTCTGCACAGTGCTCTTACAGCCTACCCGGAACATCTCTTCCAAAGGCTTGTGAAATGCAGTTTCTTTGCAGGCCTGATCTGGCTGAAGTAGAACTTCTGCTCTGGGTGTGCTACATTGCCCAGAGCTGAAAGGCACAACGTGCAGGCTTCTTTCCAAAGGGCGAGTTGGGCCCCACAGCATCTTGCTTCCAGCTCTTTGGGAAGCTAAGAGACAACTCACTCTGCACAGTGCTCTTACAGCCTAACGGGAACATCTCTTCCAATGGCCTGTGAAACGCAGGTTCTTTGCAGGCCTGATCGGGCTGAAGCAGAACTTCTGCTCTGGGTGTGCTACATTGCCCTAGAGCTGAAAGGCACCACGTGCAGTTTTCTTTCCCAAGGGCGAGTTGGGCCCCACAGCATCTTGCTTCCAGCTCTTGGCAAGCTAAGAAACAACTCGCTCTGAACAGTGCTCTTACAGCCTACCGGGAACATCTCTTCCAAAGGCCTGTGAAAGGCAGTTTCTTTCCAGGCCTGATCTGGCTGAAGTAGAACTTCTCCTCTGGGTGTGCTGCATTGCCCTAGAGCTGAAAGGCACAACGTGCAGGCTTCTTTCCCAAGGGCGATGTGGGCCCGACAGCATTTTGCTTCCAGCTCTTTGGGAAGCTAAGAAACAACTCGCTCTGCACAGTGCTGTTACAGCCCACCGGGAACATCTCTTCCAAAGGCCTGTGAAACGCAGTTTCTTCGCAGGCCTGATCTGGCTGAAGTAAAACTTCTGCTCTGGGTGTGCTACATTTCCCTAGAGCTGAAAGGCACAACGTGCAGGATTCTTTCCAAAGGGCGAGTTGGGCCCCACAGCATCTTGCTTGCAGCTCTTTGGGAAGCTAAGAAACAACTCGCTCTGCACAGTGCTCTTACAGCCTACTGGGAACATCTCTTCCAAAGGCCTGTGAAAAGCAGTTTCTTTGCAGGCCTGATCTGGCTGAAGTAGAACTTCTGCTCTCGGTGTGCTACATTGCCCTAGAGCTGAAAGGCACAACGTGCAGGCTTCTTAACAAAGGGCGAGTTGGTCCCCACAGCATCTTGCTTCCAGCTCTTTGGCAAGCTAGGAAACAACTCGCTCTGCAAAGTGCTCTTACAGCCTACCGGGAACATCTCTTCCAAAGGCCTGTGAAACGCAGTTTCTTTGCAGGCCTGATCTGGCTGAAGTACAACTTCTGCTCTGGGTGTGCTACATTGCCCTAGAGCTGAAAGGCACAACGTGCAGGCTTCTTTCCAAAGGGCGCGTTGGGCCTCACAGCATCTTGCTTCCAGCACTTTGGGAAGCTAAGAAACAACTCGCTCTGCACAGTGCTCTTACAGCCTACCGGGAACATCTCTTCCAAAGGCCTGTGAAACGCAGTTTCTTCGCAGGCCAGATTGGCTGAAGTACAACTTCTGCTCTGGGTGTGCTACATTGCCCTAGAGCTGAAAGGCACAATGTGCAGGCTTCTTAACAAAGGGCGAGTTGGGCCCCACAGCATCTTGCTTCCAGCTCTTTGGGAAGCTAAGAAACAACTCGCTCTGCACAGTGCTCTTACAGCCTACCGGGAACATCTCTTCCAAAGGCCTGTGAAACGCAGTTTCTTTGCAGGCCTGATCTGGCTGAAGTAGAACTTCTGCTCTGGGTGTGCTACATTTCCCTAGAGCTGAAAGGCACAACGTGCAGTTTTCTTTCCCAAGGGCGAGTTGGGCCCCACAGCATCTTGCTTCCAGCTCTTTGGGAAGCTAAGAAACAACTCGCTCTGAACAGTGCTCTTACAGCCTACCGGGAACATCTCTTACAAAGGCCTGTGAAATGCAGTTTCTTTGCAGACATGATCTGGCTGAAGAACAACTTCTGCTCTTTGTGTGCTACATTGCCCTAGAGCTGAAAGGCACAACGTGCAGGCTTCTTACCAAAGGGCGAGTTGGGCCCCACAGCACTTTGCTTCCAGCGCTTTGGGAAGCTAAGAAACAACTCGCTCTGCACAGTACTCTTACAGCCTACCGGGAACATCTCTTCCAAAGGCCTGTGAAACGCAGTTTCTTTGCAGGCCTGATATGGATGAAGTACAACTTCTGCTCTAGGTGTGCTACAGTGCCCTAGAGCTGAAAGGCACAACGTGCAGGCCTCAAAAAATGGCGAGTTGGGCCCCACAGCATCTTGCTTCCAGCTCTTTGGGAACCTAAGAAACAACTCACTCTGCACAGTGCTCTTACAGCCTACCGGGAACATCTCTTACAAAGGCCTGTGAAATGCAGTTTCTTTGCAGACCTGATCTGGCTGAAGTACAACTTCTGCTCTTTGTGTGCTACATTGCCCTAGAGCTGAAAGGCACAACGTGCAGGCTTCTTTCCAAAGGGCGACTTGGGCCCCACAGCTTCTTGCTTCCATCTCTTTGGGAAGCTAAGAAACAACTCGCTCTGCACAGTGCTCTTACAGCCTACCGGGAACATCTCTTCCAAAGGCCTGTGAAACGCAGTTTCTTTGCAGGCCTGATGTGGCTGAAGTAGAACTTCTGATCTGAGGGTGCTACATTGCCCAAAGCTGAAAGGCACAACGTGCTGTCTCCTTTCAAAAGGGTGAGTTGGTCCCCAAAGCACCTTGCTTCCAGCTCTCTGGGAAGCTAAGAAACCACTCGCTCTGCACAGTGCTCTTACAGCCTACCGGGAACATCTCTTACAAAGGCCTGTGAAATGCAGTTTCTTTGCCGGCCTGATCTGGCTGAAGTACAACTTCTGCTCTGGGTGTGCTACATTGCCCTAGAGCTGAAAGGCACAACGTGCAGGCTTCTTTCCAAAGGGCGACTTGGGCCCCAAAGCATCTTCCTTCCAGCTCTTTGGGAAGCTAAGAAACAACTCGCACTGCACAGTGCTCTTACAGCCTACCGGGAACATCTCTTCCAAAGGCCTGTGAAACGCATTTTCTTTGCAGGCCTTATTGGCTGAAGTACAACATCGGCTCTGCGTGTGGTACATTGCCCTGGAGCTGAAGGCACAACGTGCAGGCTTCTTTCCAAAGTGCGAGTTGGGCCCCAAAGCATCTTGCTTCCACCATTTTGGGAACCTCAGAAACAACTCGCTCTGCTCAGTGCTCTTACAGCCTACCGGGAACATCTCTTACAAAGGCCTGTGAAACGCAGTTTCTTTGCAGGCCTTATCTGGCTGAAGTACAACATCTGCTCTGGGTGTGGTACATTGCCCTAGAGCTGAAAGGCACAACGTGCAGGCTTCTTAACAAAGGCGAGTTGGGCCGCACAGCATCTTGCTTCCAGCTCTTTGTCAAGCTAGGAAACAACTCGCTCTGCAAAGTGCTCTTACAGCCTAACGGGAACATCTCTTCCAAAGGCCTGTGAAACGCAGTTTCTTTGCAGGCCTGATCTGGCTGAAGTAGAACTTCTCGTCTGAGTGTGCTACATTGCCCTAGAGCTGAAAGGCACAACGTGCTGTCTCCTTTCAAAAGGGCGAGTTGGGCCCCACAGCATCTTGCTTCCAGCTCTTTGGGAATCTAAGAAACAACTCGCTCTGCACAGTGCTCTTACAGCCTACCGGGAACATCTCTTACACAGGCCTGTGAAATGCAGTTTCTTTGCAGACCTGATCTGGCTGAAGAACAACTTCTGCTCTGGGTGTGCTACATTGCCCTAGAGCTGAAAGGCACAACGTGCAGGCTTCTTTCCAAAGGGCGAGTTGGGCCCCACAGCACCTTGCTTCCAGCTCTTTGGGAAGCTAAGAAACAACTCGCTCTGCACACTGCTCTTACAGCCTACCGGGAACATCTCTTACAAACGCATGTGAAATGCAGTTTCTTTGCAGGCCTGATCTGGCTGAAGTACAACTTCTGCTCTGGGTGTGCTACATTGCCCTAGAGCTGAAAGGCCCAACGTGCAGGCTTCTTTCCAAAGGGCGAGTTGGGCCCCACAGCACCTTGCTTCCAGCTCCTTGGGAAGCTAAGAAACAACTCGCTCTGCACAGTACTCTTACAGCCTACCGGGAACAACACTTCGAGAGGCCTGTGAAACGCAGTTTCTTTGCAGGCCTGATATGGATGAAGTACAACTTCTGCTCTAGGTGTGCTACAGTGCCCTAGAGCTGAAAGGCACAACGTGCAGGCCTCTTAAAAAATGGCAAGTTGGGCCCCACAGCATCTTGCTTCCAGCTCTTTGGGAACCTAAGAAACAACTCGCTCTGCACAGTGCTCTTACAGCCTACCGGGAGCATCTCTTCCAAAGGCCTGTGAAACGCAGTTTCTTTGCAGGCCTGATCTGGCTGAAGTAGAACTTCTGCTCTGGGTGTGCTACTTTGACCTAGAGCTGAAAGGCAGAACGTGCAGGCTTCTTTCCAAAGGGCGAGATGGCCCCCACAGCATCTTGCTTCCACCTATTTGGAAAGCTCAGAAAGAGCTCGCTCTGCACAGTGCTCTTACAGCCTACCGGGAATATCTCTTACAAAGGCCTGTGACACGCAGTTTCTTTGCAGGCCTGATCTGGCTGAAGTACAACTTCTGCTCTGGGTGTGCTACATTGCCCTAGAGCTGAAAGACACAACGTGCAGGCTTCTTTCCAAAGGACGAGTTGGGCCCCACAGCATCTTGCTTCCAGCTCTTTGGGAAGCTAAGAAACAACTCGCTCTGCACAGTGCTCTTACAGCCTACCGGGAAAATCTCTTCCAAAGGCCTGTGAAACGCAGTTTCTTTGCAGGCCTGATCTGGCTGAAGTACAACTTCTGCACTGGGTGTGCTACATTGCCCTAGAGCTGAAAGGCGCAATGTGCAGGCTTCTTTCCAAAGTGCGAGTTGGGCCCCACAGCATCTTCTTCCACCTCTTTGGGAAGCTAAGAAACAACTCGCTCTGCACAGTGCTCTTACAGCCTACCGGGAACATCTCCTCCAAAGAGCTGTGAAACGCAGTTTCTTTGCAGGCCTGATGTGGCTGAAGTACAACTTCTGCTCTGGGTGTGCTACATTGCCCTAGAGCTGAAAGCCACAACGTGCAGGCTTCTTTCCAAAGGGTGATTTGGGTCCCACAGCATCTTGCTTCCAGCTCTTTGGGAAGCTAAGAAACAACTCGCTCTGCACAGTGCTCTCACGGCCTACAGGGAACATCTCTTCCAAAGGCCTGTTAAACGCAGTTTCTTTGCAGGCCTGATCTGTCTGAAATGGAACTTCTGCTCTGGGTGTGCTACATTGCTGTAGAGCTGAAAGGTACAACGTGCAGGCTTCTTTCCAAAGGGCGAGTTGGGCCCCACAGCACCTTGCTTCCAGCTCCTTGGGAAGCTAAGAAACAACTCGCTCTGCACAGTACTCTTACAGCCTACCGGGAACAACACTTCGAGAGGCCTGTGAAACGCAGTTTCTTTGCAGGCCTGATATGGATGAAGTACAACTTCTGCTCTAGGTGTGCTACAGTGCCCTAGAGCTGAAAGGCACAACGTGCAGGCCTCTTAAAAAATGGCACGTTGGGCCCCACAGCATCTTGCTTCCAGCTCTTTGGGAAGCTAAGAAACAACTCGCTCTGCGCAGTGCTCTTACAGCCTACCGGGAACATCTCTTCCAAAAGCCTGTGAAACGCAGTTTCTTTGCAGGCCTGATCTGGCTGAAGTACAACTTCTGCACTGGGTGTGCTACATTGCCCTAGAGCTGAAAGGCGCAATGTGCAGGCTTCTTTCCAAAGTGCGAGTTGGGCCCCACAGCATCTTCTTCCACCTGTTTGGGAAGCTAAGAAACAACTCGCTCTGCACAGTGCTCTTACAGCCTACCGGGAACATCTCCTCCAAAGAGCTGTGAAACGCAGTTTCTTTGCAGGCCTGATGTGGCTGAAGTACAACTTCTGCTCTGGGTGTGCTACATTGCCCTAGAGCTGAAAGCCACAACGTGCAGGCTTCTTTCCAAAGGGTGATTTGGGTCCCACAGCATCTTGCTTCCAGCTCTTTGGGAAGCTAAGAAACAACTCGCTCTGCACAGTGCTCTCACGGCCTACAGGGAACATCTCTTCCAAAGGCCTGTTAAACGCAGTTTCTTTGCAGGCCTGATCTGTCTGAAATGGAACTTCTGCTCTGGGTGTGCTACATTGCCCTAGAGCTGAAAGGTACAACGTGCAGGCTTCTTTCCAAAGGGCGAGCTGGGCCCCACAGCATCTTGCTTCCAGCTCTTTGGGAGGCTAAGAAACAACTCCCTCTGCACAGTGCTCTTACAGCCTACCGGGAACATATCTTACAAAGGCCTGTGAAATGCAGTTTCTTTGCAGGCCTGATCTGGCTGAAGTACAACTTCTGCTCTGGGTGTGCTACATTCCCCTACAGCTGAAAGGCACAACGTGCAGGCTTCTTTCCCAAGGGCGACTTGGGCCCCACAGCATCTTGCTTCCAGCTCTTTGGGAAGCTAAGAAACAACTCGCTCTGCACAGTGCTCTTACAGCCTATCGTAAACATCTCTTCCAAAGGCCTGTGAAACGCAGTTTCTTTGCAGGCCTGATCTGGCTGAAGTAGAACTTCTGCTCTGTTTGTGCTACATTGCCCTAGAGCTGAAAGACACAACGTGCAGGCTTCTTTCCCAAGGGCGAGTTGGGCCCCACAGCATCTTGATTCCAGCTCTTTGGGAAGCTAAGAAACAACTAGCTCTGCACAGTGCTTTTACAGCCTACCGGGAACATCTCTTCCAAAGGCCTGTGAAACGCAGTTTCTTTTCAGTCCTGAAATGGCTGAAGTAGTACTTCTGCTCTGGGTGTGCTACATTGCCCTAGAGCTGGAAGGCACATCGTGCTGGCTTCTTTCCAAAGGGCGAGTTGGGCCCCAGAGCATCTGGCTTCCAGCTCTTTGGGAAGCTAGGAAACAACTCGCTCTGCACAGTGCTCTTACAGCCTACCCGGAACATCTCTTCCAAAGGCTTGTGAAACGCAGTTTCTTTGCAGGCCTGATCTGGCTGAAGTAGAACTTCTGCTCTGGGTGTGCTACATTGCCCAGAGCTGAAAGGCACAACGTGCAGGCTTCTTTCCAAAGTGCGAGTTGGGCCCCACAGCATCTTGCTTCCAACTCTTTGCGAAGCTAAGAGACAACTCACTCTGCACAGTGCTCTTACAGCCTAACGGGAACATCTCTTCCAATGGCCTGTGAAAGGCAGTTTCTTTCCAGGCCTGATCTGGCTGAAGTAGAACTTCTCCTCTGGGTGTGCTACATTGCCCTAGAGCTGAAAGGCACAACGTGCAGGCTTCTTTCCCAAGGGCGAGTTGGGCCCTACAGCATTTTGCTTCCAGCTCTTTGGGAAGCTAAGAAACAACTCGCTCTGCACAGTGCTGTTACAGCCCACCGGGAACATCTCTTCCAAAGGCCTGTGAAACGCAGTTTCTTCGCAGGCCTGATCTGGCTGAAGTAGAACTTCTGCTCTGGGTGTGCTACATTGCCCTAGAGCTGAAAGGCACAACGTGCAGGATTCTTTCCAAAGGGCGAGTTGGGCCCCACAGCATCTTGCTTGCAGCTCTTTGGGAAGCTAAGAAACAACTCGCTCTGCACAGTGCTCTTACAGCCTACCGGGAACATCTCTTCGAAAGGCCTGTGAAAAGCAGTTTCTTTGCAGGCCTGATCTGGCTGAAGTAGAACTTCTGCTCTCGGTGTGCTACATTGCCCTAGAGCTGAAAGGCACAACGTGCAGTCTTCTTAACAAAGGGCATGTTGGGCCCCACAGCATCTTGCTTCCAGCTCTTTGGCAAGCTAGGAAACAACTCGCTCTGCACAGTGCTGTTACAGCCTACCGGGAACATCTCTTCCAAAGGCCTGTGAAACGCAGTTTCTTTGCAGGCCTGATCAGGCTGAAGTAGAACTTCTGCTCTGGGTGTGCTACATTGCCCTAGAGCTGAAAGGCACAACGTGCAGGTTTCTGTCCAAAGGGCGATTTGGGCCCACAGCATCTTGCTTCCAGCTCTTTGGGAAGCTAAGAAACAACCAGCTCTGCACAGTGCTTTTACAGCCTACTGGGAACATCTCTTCCAAAGGCCTGTGAAACGCAGTTTCTTTGCAGGGCTGATCTGGCTGAAGTAGAACTTCTGCTTTGGGTGTGCTACATTGCCCTAGAGCTGAAAGGCACAACGTGCAGGCTTCTTTCCAAAGGGCGAGTTGGGTCCCACAGCATCTTGCTTCCAGCTCTTTGGGAAGCTAAGAGACAACTCGCTCTGCACAGTGCTCTTACAGCCTACCGGGAACATCTATTCCAGAGGAATGTGAAACGCAGATTCTTTCCAGGCCTTTTCTGGCTGAAGTAGAACTTCTGCTCTGGGTTGCTACATTGCCCCAGAGCTGAAAGGCACAACATGCAGGCTTCTGTCCAAAGGGAGAGTTGGGCAGCATAGCATCTTTCTTCCAGCTCTTTGGGAAGCTAAGAAACAAGTCGCTCTGCACAGTGCTCTTACAGCCTACCGGGAACATCTCTTCCATAGGAATGTGAAACGCAGTTCCTTTGCAGGCCTGATCTGGCTGAAGTACAACTTCTGCTCTGGGTGTGCTACATTGCCCTAGAGCTGAAAGCCACAACGTGCAGGCTTCTTTCCAAAGGGCGAGTTTTGCCCCACAGCATCTTGCTTCCAGCTCTTTGGGAAGCAAAGAAACAATTCGCTCTGCACAGTGCTCTTACAGCCTACCGGGAACATCTCTTCCAAAGGCCTGTGAAATGCAGTTTCTCTGCAGGCCTGATATGGCTGAAGTACAACTTCTGCTCTAGGTGTGCTACAGTGCCCTAGAGCTGAAAGGCACAACGTGCAGGACTCTTAAAAAATGGCGAGTTGTGCCCCACAGCATCTTGCTTCCAGCTCTTTGGGAACCTAAGAAACAACTCGCTCTGCACAGTGCTCTTACAGCCTACCGGGAACATCTCTTCCAAAGGCCTGTGAAACGCAGTTTCTTTGCAGGCCTGATCTGGCTGAAGTACAACTTCTGCTCTGGGTGTGCTACATTGCCCTAGAGCTGAAAGGCACAACGTGCAGGCTTCTTTCGAAAGGGTGATTTGGGTCCCACAGCATCTTGCTTCCAGCTCTTTGGGAAGCTAAGAAACAACTCGCTCTGCACAGTGCTCTCACGGCCTACAGGGAACATCTCTTCCAAAGGCCTGTTAAACGCAGTTTGTTTGCAGGCCTGATCTGTCTGAAATGGAACTTCTGCTCTGGGTGTGCTACATTGCCCTAGAGCTGAAAGGTACAACGTGCAGGCTTCTTTCCAAAGGGCGAGTTGGGCCCCACAGCATCTTTCTTCCACCTCTTTGGGAGGCTAAGAAACAACTCCCTCTGCACAGTGCTCTTACAGCCTACCGGGAACATATCTTACAAAGGCCTGTGAAATGCAGTTTCTTTGCAGGCCTGATCTGGCTGAAGTAGGACTTCTGCTCTGGGTGTACTACATTGCCCTAGAGCTGAAAGGCACAACGTGCTGTCTCCTTTCCAAAGGGCGAGTTGGGCCCCACAGCATTTTGCTTCCAGCTCTATGGGAATCTAAGATACAACTCCCTCTGCACAGGTCTCTTACAGCCTACCGGGAACATCTCTTCCAAAGGCCTGTGAAAAGCAGTTTCTTTGCAGGCCTGATCTGGCTGAAGTAGAACTTCTGCTCTCGGTGTGCTGCATTGCCCTAGAGCTGAAAGGCACAACGTGCAGTCTTCTTAACAAAGGGCGAGTTGGGCCCCACAGCATCTTGCTTCCAGCTCTTTGGCAAGCTAGGAAACAACTCGCTCTGCACAGTGCTCTTACAGCCTACCCGGAACATCTCTTCCAAAGGCTTGTGAAATGCAGTTTCTTTGCAGGCCTGATCTGGCTGAAGTAGAACTTCTGCTCTGGGTGTGCTACATTGCCCAGATCTGAAAGGCACAACGTGCAGGCTTTTTTCCAAAGGGCGAGTTGGGCCCCACAGCATCTTGCTTCCAACTCTTTGGGAAGCTAAGAGACAACTCACTCTGCACAGTGCTCTTACAGCCTAACGGGAACATCTCTTCCAATGGCCTGTGAAACGCAGGTTCTTTGCAGGCCTGATCTGGTTGAAATGGAACTTCTGCTCTGGGTGTGCTACATTGCCCTAGAGCTGAAAGGCACCACGTGCAGTTTTGTTTCCCAAGGGCGAGTTGGGCCCCACAGCATCTTGCTTCCAGCTCTTCGGCAAGCTAAGAAACAACTCGCTCTGAACAGTGCTCTTACAGCCTACCGGGAACATCTCTTCCAAAGGCCTGTGAAAGGCAGTTTCTTTCCAGGCCTGATCTGGCTGAAGTAGAACTTCTCCTCTGGGTGTGCTACATTGCCCTAGAGCTGAAAGGCACAACGTGCAGGCTTCTTTCCCAAGGGCGATGTGGGCCCTACAGCATTTTGCTTCCAGCTCTTTGGGAAGCTAAGAAACAACTCGCTCTGCACAGTGCTCTTACAGCCCACCGGGAACATCTCTTCCAAAGGCCTGTGAAACGCAGTTTCTCCGCAGGCCTGAACTGGCTGAAGTAGAACTTCTGCTCTGGGTGTGCTACATTGCCCCAGAGCTGAAAGGCACAACGTGCAGGCTTCTGTCCAAAGGGAGAGTTGGGCAGCACAGCATCTTGCTTCCAGCTCTTGGGGAAGCTAAGAAACAAGTCGCTCTGCACAGTGCTCTTACAGCCTACCGGGAACATCTCTTCCAGAGGAATGTGAAACGCAGATTCTTTCCAGGCCTGATCTGGCTGAAGTAGAACTTCTGCTCTGGGTGTGCTACATTGCCCCAGAGCTGAAAGGCACAACATGCAGGCTTCTGTCCAAAGGGAGCGTTGGGCAGCACAGCATCTTTCTTCCAGCTCTTTGGGAAGCTAAGAAACAAGTCGCTCTGCACAGTGCTCTTACAGCCTACCGGGAACATCTCTTCCAAAGGAATGTGAAACGCAGTTCCTTTGCAGGCCTGATCTGGCTGAAGTACAACTTCTGCTCTGGGTGTGCTACATTGCCCTAGAGCTGAAAGGCACAACGTGCAGGCTTCTTTCCCAAGGGCGAGTTTTGCCCCACAGCATCTTGCTTCCAGCTCTTTGGGAAGCAAAGAAACAATTCGCTCTGCACAGTGCTCTTACAGCCTACCGGGAACATCTCCTCCAAAGAGCTGTGAAACGCAGTTTCTTTGCAGGCCTGATGTGGCTGAAGTACAACTTCTGCTCTGGGTGTGCTACATTGCCCTAGAGCTGAAAGCCACAACGTGCAGGCTTCTTTCCAAAGGGTGATTTGGGTCCCACAGCATCTTGCTTCCAGCTCTTTGGGAAGCTAAGAAACAACTCGCTCTGCACAGTGCTCTCACGGCCTACAGGGAACATCTCTTCCAAAGGCCTGTTAAACGCAGTTTCTTTGCAGGCCTGATCTGTCTGAAATGGAACTTCTGCTCTGGGTGTGCTACATTGCTGTAGAGCTGAAAGGTACAACGTGCAGGCTTCTTTCCAAAGGGCGAGTTGGGCCCCACAGCACCTTGCTTCCAGCTCCTTGGGAAGCTAAGAAACAACTCGCTCTGCACAGTACTCTTACAGCCTACCGGGAACAACACTTCGAGAGGCCTGTGAAACGCAGTTTCTTTGCAGGCCTGATATGGATGAAGTACAACTTCTGCTCTAGGTGTGCTACAGTGCCCTAGAGCTGAAAGGCACAACGTGCAGGCCTCTTAAAAAATGGCACGTTGGGCCCCACAGCATCTTGCTTCCAGCTCTTTGGGAAGCTAAGAAACAACTCGCTCTGCGCAGTGCTCTTACAGCCTACCGGGAACATCTCTTCCAAAAGCCTGTGAAACGCAGTTTCTTTGCAGGCCTGATCTGGCTGAAGTACAACTTCTGCACTGGGTGTGCTACATTGCCCTAGAGCTGAAAGGCGCAATGTGCAGGCTTCTTTCCAAAGTGCGAGTTGGGCCCCACAGCATCTTCTTCCACCTGTTTGGGAAGCTAAGAAACAACTCGCTCTGCACAGTGCTCTTACAGCCTACCGGGAACATCTCCTCCAAAGAGCTGTGAAACGCAGTTTCTTTGCAGGCCTGATGTGGCTGAAGTACAACTTCTGCTCTGGGTGTGCTACATTGCCCTAGAGCTGAAAGCCACAACGTGCAGGCTTCTTTCCAAAGGGTGATTTGGGTCCCACAGCATCTTGCTTCCAGCTCTTTGGGAAGCTAAGAAACAACTCGCTCTGCACAGTGCTCTCACGGCCTACAGGGAACATCTCTTCCAAAGGCCTGTTAAACGCAGTTTCTTTGCAGGCCTGATCTGTCTGAAATGGAACTTCTGCTCTGGGTGTGCTACATTGCCCTAGAGCTGAAAGGTACAACGTGCAGGCTTCTTTCCAAAGGGCGAGCTGGGCCCCACAGCATCTTGCTTCCAGCTCTTTGGGAGGCTAAGAAACAACTCCCTCTGCACAGTGCTCTTACAGCCTACCGGGAACATATCTTACAAAGGCCTGTGAAATGCAGTTTCTTTGCAGGCCTGATCTGGCTGAAGTACAACTTCTGCTCTGGGTGTGCTACATTCCCCTACAGCTGAAAGGCACAACGTGCAGGCTTCTTTCCCAAGGGCGACTTGGGCCCCACAGCATCTTGCTTCCAGCTCTTTGGGAAGCTAAGAAACAACTCGCTCTGCACAGTGCTCTTACAGCCTATCGTAAACATCTCTTCCAAAGGCCTGTGAAACGCAGTTTCTTTGCAGGCCTGATCTGGCTGAAGTAGAACTTCTGCTCTGTTTGTGCTACATTGCCCTAGAGCTGAAAGACACAACGTGCAGGCTTCTTTCCCAAGGGCGAGTTGGGCCCCACAGCATCTTGATTCCAGCTCTTTGGGAAGCTAAGAAACAACTAGCTCTGCACAGTGCTTTTACAGCCTACCGGGAACATCTCTTCCAAAGGCCTGTGAAACGCAGTTTCTTTTCAGTCCTGAAATGGCTGAAGTAGTACTTCTGCTCTGGGTGTGCTACATTGCCCTAGAGCTGGAAGGCACATCGTGCTGGCTTCTTTCCAAAGGGCGAGTTGGGCCCCAGAGCATCTGGCTTCCAGCTCTTTGGGAAGCTAGGAAACAACTCGCTCTGCACAGTGCTCTTACAGCCTACCCGGAACATCTCTTCCAAAGGCTTGTGAAACGCAGTTTCTTTGCAGGCCTGATCTGGCTGAAGTAGAACTTCTGCTCTGGGTGTGCTACATTGCCCAGAGCTGAAAGGCACAACGTGCAGGCTTCTTTCCAAAGTGCGAGTTGGGCCCCACAGCATCTTGCTTCCAACTCTTTGCGAAGCTAAGAGACAACTCACTCTGCACAGTGCTCTTACAGCCTAACGGGAACATCTCTTCCAATGGCCTGTGAAAGGCAGTTTCTTTCCAGGCCTGATCTGGCTGAAGTAGAACTTCTCCTCTGGGTGTGCTACATTGCCCTAGAGCTGAAAGGCACAACGTGCAGGCTTCTTTCCCAAGGGCGAGTTGGGCCCTACAGCATTTTGCTTCCAGCTCTTTGGGAAGCTAAGAAACAACTCGCTCTGCACAGTGCTGTTACAGCCCACCGGGAACATCTCTTCCAAAGGCCTGTGAAACGCAGTTTCTTCGCAGGCCTGATCTGGCTGAAGTAGAACTTCTGCTCTGGGTGTGCTACATTGCCCTAGAGCTGAAAGGCACAACGTGCAGGATTCTTTCCAAAGGGCGAGTTGGGCCCCACAGCATCTTGCTTGCAGCTCTTTGGGAAGCTAAGAAACAACTCGCTCTGCACAGTGCTCTTACAGCCTACCGGGAACATCTCTTCGAAAGGCCTGTGAAAAGCAGTTTCTTTGCAGGCCTGATCTGGCTGAAGTAGAACTTCTGCTCTCGGTGTGCTACATTGCCCTAGAGCTGAAAGGCACAACGTGCAGTCTTCTTAACAAAGGGCATGTTGGGCCCCACAGCATCTTGCTTCCAGCTCTTTGGCAAGCTAGGAAACAACTCGCTCTGCACAGTGCTGTTACAGCCTACCGGGAACATCTCTTCCAAAGGCCTGTGAAACGCAGTTTCTTTGCAGGCCTGATCAGGCTGAAGTAGAACTTCTGCTCTGGGTGTGCTACATTGCCCTAGAGCTGAAAGGCACAACGTGCAGGTTTCTGTCCAAAGGGCGATTTGGGCCCACAGCATCTTGCTTCCAGCTCTTTGGGAAGCTAAGAAACAACCAGCTCTGCACAGTGCTTTTACAGCCTACTGGGAACATCTCTTCCAAAGGCCTGTGAAACGCAGTTTCTTTGCAGGGCTGATCTGGCTGAAGTAGAACTTCTGCTTTGGGTGTGCTACATTGCCCTAGAGCTGAAAGGCACAACGTGCAGGCTTCTTTCCAAAGGGCGAGTTGGGTCCCACAGCATCTTGCTTCCAGCTCTTTGGGAAGCTAAGAGACAACTCGCTCTGCACAGTGCTCTTACAGCCTACCGGGAACATCTATTCCAGAGGAATGTGAAACGCAGATTCTTTCCAGGCCTTTTCTGGCTGAAGTAGAACTTCTGCTCTGGGTTGCTACATTGCCCCAGAGCTGAAAGGCACAACATGCAGGCTTCTGTCCAAAGGGAGAGTTGGGCAGCATAGCATCTTTCTTCCAGCTCTTTGGGAAGCTAAGAAACAAGTCGCTCTGCACAGTGCTCTTACAGCCTACCGGGAACATCTCTTCCATAGGAATGTGAAACGCAGTTCCTTTGCAGGCCTGATCTGGCTGAAGTACAACTTCTGCTCTGGGTGTGCTACATTGCCCTAGAGCTGAAAGCCACAACGTGCAGGCTTCTTTCCAAAGGGCGAGTTTTGCCCCACAGCATCTTGCTTCCAGCTCTTTGGGAAGCAAAGAAACAATTCGCTCTGCACAGTGCTCTTACAGCCTACCGGGAACATCTCTTCCAAAGGCCTGTGAAATGCAGTTTCTCTGCAGGCCTGATATGGCTGAAGTACAACTTCTGCTCTAGGTGTGCTACAGTGCCCTAGAGCTGAAAGGCACAACGTGCAGGACTCTTAAAAAATGGCGAGTTGTGCCCCACAGCATCTTGCTTCCAGCTCTTTGGGAACCTAAGAAACAACTCGCTCTGCACAGTGCTCTTACAGCCTACCGGGAGCATCTCTTCCAATGGCCTATGAAACGCAGTTTCTTTGCAGGCCTGATCTGGCTGAAGTAGAACTTCTGCTCTGGGTGTGCTACTTTGACCTAGAGCTGAAAGGCAGAACGTGCAGGCTTCTTTCCAAAGGGCGAGATGGCCCCCACAGCATCTTGCTTCCACCTATTTGGAAAGCTCAGAAACAGCTCGCTCTGCACAGTGCTCTTACAGCCTACCGGGAATATCTCTTATAAAGGCCTGTGAAACGCAGTTTCTTTGCAGGCCTGATATGGATGAAGTAGAACTTCTGCTCTGGGTGTGCTACATTGCCCTAGAGCTGAAAGGCACAACGTGCAGGCTTCTGTCCAAAGGGCGAGTTGGGCCCCACAGCATCTTCTTCCAGCTCTTTGGGAAGCTAAGAAACAACTCGCTCTGCACAGTGCTCTTACAGCCTACCGGGAACATCTCTTCCAAAGGCCTGTGAAACGCAGTTTCTTTGCAGGCCTGATCTGGCTGAAGTACAACTTCTGCTCTGGGTGTGCTACATTGCCCTAGAGCTGAAAGGCACAACGTGCAGGCTTCTTTCGAAAGGGTGATTTGGGTCCCACAGCATCTTGCTTCCAGCTCTTTGGGAAGCTAAGAAACAACTCGCTCTGCACAGTGCTCTCACGGCCTACAGGGAACATCTCTTCCAAAGGCCTGTTAAACGCAGTTTGTTTGCAGGCCTGATCTGTCTGAAATGGAACTTCTGCTCTGGGTGTGCTACATTGCCCTAGAGCTGAAAGGTACAACGTGCAGGCTTCTTTCCAAAGGGCGAGTTGGGCCCCACAGCATCTTTCTTCCACCTCTTTGGGAGGCTAAGAAACAACTCCCTCTGCACAGTGCTCTTACAGCCTACCGGGAACATATCTTACAAAGGCCTGTGAAATGCAGTTTCTTTGCAGGCCTGATCTGGCTGAAGTAGGACTTCTGCTCTGGGTGTACTACATTGCCCTAGAGCTGAAAGGCACAACGTGCTGTCTCCTTTCCAAAGGGCGAGTTGGGCCCCACAGCATTTTGCTTCCAGCTCTATGGGAATCTAAGATACAACTCCCTCTGCACAGGTCTCTTACAGCCTACCGGGAACATCTCTTCCAAAGGCCTGTGAAAAGCAGTTTCTTTGCAGGCCTGATCTGGCTGAAGTAGAACTTCTGCTCTCGGTGTGCTGCATTGCCCTAGAGCTGAAAGGCACAACGTGCAGTCTTCTTAACAAAGGGCGAGTTGGGCCCCACAGCATCTTGCTTCCAGCTCTTTGGCAAGCTAGGAAACAACTCGCTCTGCACAGTGCTCTTACAGCCTACCCGGAACATCTCTTCCAAAGGCTTGTGAAATGCAGTTTCTTTGCAGGCCTGATCTGGCTGAAGTAGAACTTCTGCTCTGGGTGTGCTACATTGCCCAGATCTGAAAGGCACAACGTGCAGGCTTTTTTCCAAAGGGCGAGTTGGGCCCCACAGCATCTTGCTTCCAACTCTTTGGGAAGCTAAGAGACAACTCACTCTGCACAGTGCTCTTACAGCCTAACGGGAACATCTCTTCCAATGGCCTGTGAAACGCAGGTTCTTTGCAGGCCTGATCTGGTTGAAATGGAACTTCTGCTCTGGGTGTGCTACATTGCCCTAGAGCTGAAAGGCACCACGTGCAGTTTTGTTTCCCAAGGGCGAGTTGGGCCCCACAGCATCTTGCTTCCAGCTCTTCGGCAAGCTAAGAAACAACTCGCTCTGAACAGTGCTCTTACAGCCTACCGGGAACATCTCTTCCAAAGGCCTGTGAAAGGCAGTTTCTTTCCAGGCC
Organism: Equus caballus; assembly: GCF_041296265.1. NCBI lineage: Eukaryota > Metazoa > Chordata > Mammalia > Perissodactyla > Equidae > Equus > Equus caballus. The sequence continues at coordinate 28,843,350 of NC_091687.1, forward strand.
TGATCTGGCTGAAGTAGAACTTCTCCTCTGGGTGTGCTACATTGCCCTAGAGCTGAAAGGCACAACGTGCAGGCTTCTTTCCCAAGGGCGATGTGGGCCCTACAGCATTTTGCTTCCAGCTCTTTGGGAAGCTAAGAAACAACTCGCTCTGCACAGTGCTCTTACAGCCCACCGGGAACATCTCTTCCAAAGGCCTGTGAAACGCAGTTTCTCCGCAGGCCTGAACTGGCTGAAGTAGAACTTCTGCTCTGGGTGTGCTACATTGCCCCAGAGCTGAAAGGCACAACGTGCAGGCTTCTGTCCAAAGGGAGAGTTGGGCAGCACAGCATCTTGCTTCCAGCTCTTGGGGAAGCTAAGAAACAAGTCGCTCTGCACAGTGCTCTTACAGCCTACCGGGAACATCTCTTCCAGAGGAATGTGAAACGCAGATTCTTTCCAGGCCTGATCTGGCTGAAGTAGAACTTCTGCTCTGGGTGTGCTACATTGCCCCAGAGCTGAAAGGCACAACATGCAGGCTTCTGTCCAAAGGGAGCGTTGGGCAGCACAGCATCTTTCTTCCAGCTCTTTGGGAAGCTAAGAAACAAGTCGCTCTGCACAGTGCTCTTACAGCCTACCGGGAACATCTCTTCCAAAGGAATGTGAAACGCAGTTCCTTTGCAGGCCTGATCTGGCTGAAGTACAACTTCTGCTCTGGGTGTGCTACATTGCCCTAGAGCTGAAAGGCACAACGTGCAGGCTTCTTTCCCAAGGGCGAGTTTTGCCCCACAGCATCTTGCTTCCAGCTCTTTGGGAAGCAAAGAAACAATTCGCTCTGCACAGTGCTCTTACTGCCTACCGGGAACATCTCTTCCAAAGGCCTGTGAAATGCAGTTTCTTTGCAGGCCTGATCTGGCTGAAGTAGAACTTCTGCTCTGGGTGTGCGACATTCCCCTACAGCTGAAAGGCACAACGTGCAGGCTTCTTTCCCAAGGGCGACTTGGGCCCCACAGCATCTTGCTTCCAGCTCTTTGGGAAGCTAAGAAACAACTCGCTCTGCACAGTGCTCTTACAGCCTATCGTAAACATCTCTTCCAAAGGCCTGTGAAACGCAGTTTCTTTGCAGGCCTGATCTGGCTGAAGTAGAACTTCTGCTCTGTTTGTGCTACATTGCCCTAGAGCTGAAAGACACAACGTGCAGGCTTCTTTCCCAAGGGCGAGTTGGGCCCCACAGCATCTTGATTCCAGCTCTTTGGGAAGCTAAGAAACAACTAGCTCTGCACAGTGCTTTTACAGCCTACCGGGAACATCTCTTCCAAAGGCCTGTGAAACGCAGTTTCTTTGCAGGCCTGATCTGGCTGAAGTAGAACTTCTGCTCTGGGTGTGCTACATTGCCCAGAGCTGAAAGGCACAACGTGCAGGCTTCTTTCCAAAGGGCGAGTTGGGCCCCACAGCATCTTGCTTCCAACTCTTTGGGAAGCTAAGAGACAACTCTCTCTGCACAGTGCTCTTACAGCCTAACGGGAACATCTCTTCCAATGGCCTGTGAAACGCAGGTACTTTGCAGGCCTGATCTGGCTGAAGTAGAACTTCTGCTCTGGGTGTGTTACATTGCCCTAGAGCTGAAAGGCACATCATGCAGTTTTCTTTCCCAAGGGCGAGTTGGGCCCCACAGCATCTTGCTTCCAGCTCTTCGGCAAGCTAAGAAACAACTCGCTCTGAACAGTGCTCTTACAGCCTACAGGGAACATCTCTTCCAAAGGCCTGTGAAAGGCAGTTTCTTTCCAGGCCTGATCTGGCTGAAGTAGAACTTCTCCTCTGGGTGTGCTACATTGCCCTAGAGCTGAAAGGCACAACGTGCAGGCTTCTTTCTCAAGGGCGAGTTGGGCCCCACAGCATTTTGCTTCCAGCTCTTTGGGAAGCTAAGAAACAACTCGCTCTGCACAGTGCTGTTACAGCCCACCGGGAACATCTCTTCCAAAGGCCTGTGAAACGCAGTTTCTTCGCAGGCCTGATCTGGCTGAAGTAGAACTTCTGCTCTGGGTGTGCTACATTGCCCTAGAGCTGAAAGGCACAACGTGCAGGATTCTTTCCAAAGGGCGAGTTGGGCCCCACAGCATCTTGCTTGCAGCTCTTTGGGAAGCTAAGAAACAACTCGCTCTGCACAGTGCTCTTACAGCCTACCGGGAACATCTCTTCCAAAGGCCTGTGAAACGCAGTTTCTTTGCAGGCCTGATCAGGCTGAAGTAGAACTTCTGCTCTGGGTGTGCTACATTGCCCTAGAGCTGAAAGGCACAACGTGCAGGTTTCTGTCCAAAGGGCGATTTGGGCCCACAGCATCTTGCTTCCAGCTCTTTGGGAAGCTAAGAAACAACCAGCTCTGCACAGTGCTTTTACAGCCTACTGGGAACATCTCTTCCAAAGGCCTGTGAAACGCAGTTTCTTTGCAGGGCTGATCTGGCTGAAGTAGAACTTCTGCTTTGGGTGTGCTACATTGCCCTAGAGCTGAAAGGCACAACGTGCAGGCTTCTTTCCAAAGGGCGAGTTGGGTCCCACAGCATCTTGCTTCCAGCTCTTTGGGAAGCTAAGAGACAACTCGCTCTGCACAGTGCTCTTACAGCCTACCGGGAACATCTCTTCCAGAGGAATGTGAAACGCAGATTCTTTCCAGGCCTGATCTGGCTGAAGTAGAACTTCTGCTCTGGGTGTGCTACATTGCCCCAGAGCTGAAAGGCACAACATGCAGGCTTCTGTCCAAAGGGCGAGTTGGGCCCCACAGCACTTTGCTTCCAGCGCTTTGGGAAGCTAAGAAACAACTCGCTCTGCACAGTACTCTTACAGCCTACCGGGAACATCTCTTCCAAAGGCCTGTGAAACGCAGTTTCTTTGCAGGCCTGATATGGATGAAGTACAACTTCTGCTCTAGGTGTGCTACAGTGCCCTAGAGCTGAAAGGCACAACGTGCAGGCCTCTTAAAAAATGGCGAGTTGGGCCCCACAGCATCTTGCTTCCAGCTCTTTGGGAACCTAAGAAACAACTCACTCTGCACAGTGCTCTTACAGCCTACCGGGAACATCTCTTACAAAGGCCTGTGAAATGCAGTTTCTTTGCAGACCTGATCTGGCTGAAGTACAACTTCTGCTCTTTGTGTGCTACATTGCCCTAGAGCTGAAAGGCACAACGTGCAGGCTTCTTTCCAAAGGGCGACTTGGGCCACACAGCTTCTTGCTTCCATCTCTTTGGGAAGCTAAGAAACAACTCGCTCTGCACAGTGCTCTTACAGCCTACCGGGAACATCTCTTCCAAAGGCCTGTGAAACGCAGTTTCTTTGCAGGCCTGATGTGGCTGAAGTAGAACTTCTGATCTGAGGGTGCTACATTGCCCAAAGCTGAAAGGCACAACGTGCTGTCTCCTTTCAAAAGGGTGAGTTGGTCCCCAAAGCATCTTGCTTCCAGCTCTCTGGGAAGCTAAGAAACCACTCGCTCTGCACAGTGCTCTTACAGCCTACCGGGAACATCTCTTACAAAGGCCTGTGAAATGCAGTTTCTTTGCCGGCCTGATCTGGCTGAAGTACAACTTCTGCTCTGGGTGTGCTACATTGCCCTAGAGCTGAAAGGCACAACGTGCAGGCTTCTTTCCAAAGGGCGAGTTGGGCCCCAAAGCATCTTCCTTCCAGCTCTTTGGGAAGCTAAGAAACAACTCGCACTGCACAGTGCTCTTACAGCCTACCGGGAACATCTCTTCCAAAGGCCTGTGAAACGCATTTTCTTTGCAGGCCTTATTGGCTGAAGTACAACATCTGCTCTGCGTGTGGTACATTGCCCTGGAGCTGAAGGCACAACGTGCAGGCTTCTTTCCAAAGTGCGAGTTGGGCCCCAAAGCATCTTGCTTCCACCATTTTGGGAACCTCAGAAACAACTCGCTCTGCTCAGTGCTCTCACAGCCTACCGGGAACATCTCTTACAAAGGCCTGTGAAACGCAGTTTCTTTGCAGGCCTTATCTGGCTGAAGTACAACATCTGCTCTGGGTGTGGTACATTGCCCTAGAGCTGAAAGGCACAACGTGCAGGCTTCTTAACAAAGGGCGAGTTGGGCCCCACAGCATCTTGCTTCCAGCTCTTTGTCAAGCTAGGAAACAACTCGCTCTGCAAAGTGCTCTTACAGCCTAACAGGAACATCTCTTCCAAAGGCCTGTGAAACGCAGTTTCTTTGCAGGCCTGATCTGGCTGAAGTAGAACTTCTGCTCTGAGTGTGCTACATTGCCCTAGAGCTGAAAGGCACAACGTGCTGTCTCCTTTCAAAAGGGCGAGTTGGGCCCCACAGCATCTTGCTTCCAGCTCTTTGGGAAGCTAAGAAACAACTCGCTCTGCACAGTGCTCTTACAGCCTACCGGGAACATCTCTTACACAGGCCTGTGAAATGCAGTTTCTTTGCAGACCTGATCTGGCTGAAGAACAACTTCTGCTCTTGGTGTGCTACATTGCCCTAGAGCTGAAAGGCACAACGTGCAGGCTTCTTTCCAAAGGGCGAGTTGGGCCCCACAGCACCTTGCTTCCAGCTCTTTGGGATGCTAGTAAACAACTCGCTCTGCACACAGCTCTTACAGCCTACCGGGAACATCTCTTACAAACGCCTGTGAAATGCAGTTTCTTTGCAGGCCTGATCTAGCTGAAGTACAACTTCTGCTCTGGGTGTGCTACATTGCCCTAGAGCTGAAAGGCCCAACGTGCAGGCTTCTTTCCAAAGGGCGAGTTGGGCCCCACAGCACCTTGCTTCCAGCTCCTTGGGAAGCTAAGAAACAACTCGCTCTGCACAGTACTCTTACAGCCTACCGGGAACATCTCTTCCAAAGGCCTGTGAAACGCAGTTTCTTCGCAGGCCTGATCTGGCTGAAGTAGAACTTCTGCTCTGGGTGTGCTACATTGCCCTAGAGCTGAAAGGCACAACGTGCAGGATTCTTTCCAAAGGGCGAGTTGGGCCCCACAGCATCTTGCTTGCAGCTCTTTGGGAAGCTAAGAAACAACTCGCTCTGCACAGTGCTCTTACAGCCTACCGGGAACATCTCTTCCAAAGGCCTGTGAAACGCAGTTTCTTTGCAGGCCTGATCAGGCTGAAGTAGAACTTCTGCTCTGGGTGTGCTACATTGCCCTAGAGCTGAAAGGCACAACGTGCAGGTTTCTGTCCAAAGGGCGATTTGGGCCCACAGCATCTTGCTTCCAGCTCTTTGGGAAGCTAAGAAACAACCAGCTCTGCACAGTGCTTTTACAGCCTACTGGGAACATCTCTTCCAAAGGCCTGTGAAACGCAGTTTCTTTGCAGGGCTGATCTGGCTGAAGTAGAACTTCTGCTTTGGGTGTGCTACATTGCCCTAGAGCTGAAAGGCACAACGTGCAGGCTTCTTTCCAAAGGGCGAGTTGGGTCCCACAGCATCTTGCTTCCAGCTCTTTGGGAAGCTCAGAGACAACTCGCTCTGCACAGTGCTCTTACAGCCTACCGGGAACATCTCTTCCAGAGGAATGTGAAACGCAGATTCTTTCCAAGCCTGATCTGGCTGAAGTAGAACTTCTGCTCTGGGTGTGCTACATTGCCCCAGAGCTGAAAGGCACAACATGCAGGCTTCTGTCCAAAGGGCGAGTTGGGCCCCACAGCACTTTGCTTCCAGCGCTTTGGGAAGCTAAGAAACAACTCGCTCTGCACAGTACTCTTACAGCCTACCGGGAACATCTCTTCCAAAGGCCTGTGAAACGCAGTTTCTTTGCAGGCCTGATATGGATGAAGTACAACTTCTGCTCTAGGTGTGCTACAGTGCCCTAGAGCTGAAAGGCACAACGTGCAGGCCTCTTAAAAAATGGCGAGTTGGGCCCCACAGCATCTTGCTTCCAGCTCTTTGGGAACCTAAGAAACAACTCACTCTGCACAGTGCTCTTACAGCCTACCGGGAACATCTCTTACAAAGGCCTGTGAAATGCAGTTTCTTTGCAGACCTGATCTGGCTGAAGTACAACTTCTGCTCTTTGTGTGCTACATTGCCCTAGAGCTGAAAGGCACAACGTGCAGGCTTCTTTCCAAAGGGTGACTTGGGCCCCACAGCTTCTTGCTTCCATCTCTTTGGGAAGCTAAGAAACAACTCGCTCTGCACAGTGCTCTTACAGCCTACCGGGAACATCTCTTCCAAAGGCCTGTGAAACGCAGTTTCTTTGCAGGCCTGATGTGGCTGAAGTAGAACTTCTGATCTGAGGGTGCTACATTGCCCAAAGCTGAAAGGCACAACGTGCTGTCTCCTTTCAAAAGGGTGAGTTGGTCCCCAAAGCATCTTGCTTCCAGCTCTCTGGGAAGCTAAGAAACCACTCGCTCTGCACAGTGCTCTTACAGCCTACCGGGAACATCTCTTACAAAGGCCTGTGAAATGCAGTTTCTTTGCCGGCCTGATCTGGCTGAAGTACAACTTCTGCTCTGGGTGTGCTACATTGCCCTAGAGCTGAAAGGCACAACGTGCAGGCTTCTTTCCAAAGGGCGAGTTGGGCCCCAAAGCATCTTCCTTCCAGCTCTTTGGGAAGCTAAGAAACAACTCGCACTGCACAGTGCTCTTACAGCCTACCGGGAACATCTCTTCCAAAGGCCTGTGAAACGCATTTTCTTTGCAGGCCTTATTGGCTGAAGTACAACATCTGCTCTGCGTGTGGTACATTGCCCTGGAGCTGAAGGCACAACGTGCAGGCTTCTTTCCAAAGTGCGAGTTGGGCCCCAAAGCATCTTGCTTCCACCATTTTGGGAACCTCAGAAACAACTCGCTCTGCTCAGTGCTCTTACAGCCTACCGGGAACATCTCTTACAAAGGCCTGTGAAACGCAGTTTCTTTGCAGGCCTTATCTGGCTGAAGTACAACATCTGCTCTGGGTGTGGTACATTGCCCTAGAGCTGAAAGGCACAACGTGCAGGCTTCTTAACAAAGGGCGAGTTGGGCCCCACAGCATCTTGCTTCCAGCTCTTTGTCAAGCTAGGAAACAACTCGCTCTGCAAAGTGCTCTTACAGCCTAACGGGAACATCTCTTCCAAAGGCCTGTGAAACGCAGTTTCTTTGCAGGCCTGATCTGGCTGAAGTAGAACTTCTGCTCTGAGTGTGCTACATTGCCCTAGAGCTGAAAGGCACAACGTGCTGTCTCCTTTCAAAAGGGCGAGTTGGGCCCCACAGCATCTTGCTTCCAGCTCTTTGGGAAGCTAAGAAACAACTCGCTCTGCACAGTGCTCTTACAGCCTACCGGGAACATCTCTTACACAGGCCTGTGAAATGCAGTTTCTTTGCAGACCTGATCTGGCTGAAGAACAACTTCTGCTCTTGGTGTGCTACATTGCCCTAGAGCTGAAAGGCACAACGTGCAGGCTTCTTTCCAAAGGGCGAGTTGGGCCCCACAGCACCTTGCTTCCAGCTCTTTGGGATGCTAGTAATCAACTCGCTCTGCACACAGCTCTTACAGCCTACCGGGAACATCTCTTACAAACGCCTGTGAAATGCAGTTTCTTTGCAGGCCTGATCTAGCTGAAGTACAACTTCTGCTCTGGGTGTGCTACATTGCCCTAGAGCTGAAAGGCCCAACGTGCAGGCTTCTTTCCAAAGGGCGAGTTGGGCCCCACAGCACCTTGCTTCCAGCTCCTTGGGAAGCTAAGAAACAACTCGCTCTGCACAGTACTCTTACAGCCTACCGGGAACAACACTTCGAGACGCCTGTGAAACGCAGTTTCTTTGCAGGCCTGATATGGCTGAAGTACAACTTCTGCTCTAGGTGTGCTACAGTGCCCTAGAGCTGAAAGGCACAACGTGCAGGCCTCTTAAAAAATGGCAAGTTGGGCCCCACAGCATCTTGCTTCCAGCACTTTGGGAACCTAAGAAACAACTCGCTCTGCACAGTGCTCTTACAGCCTACCGGGAGCATCTCTTCCAATGGCCTGTGAAACGCAGTTTCTTTGCAGGCCTGATCTGGCTGAAGTAGAACTTCTGCTCTGGGTGTGCTACTTTGACCTAGAGCTGAAAGGCAGAACGTGCAGGCTTCTTTCCAAAGGGCGAGATGGCCCCCACAGCATCTTGCTTCCACCTATTTGGAAAGCTCAGAAAGAGCTCGCTCTGCACAGTGCTCTTACAGCCTACCGGGAATATCTCTTACAAAGGCCTGTGACACGCAGTTTCTTTGCAGGCCTGATCTGGCTGAAGTACAACTTCTGCTCTGGGTGTGCTACATTGCCCTAGAGCTGAAAGACACAACGTGCAGGCTTCTTTCCAAAGGACGAGTTGGGCCCCACAGCATCTTGCTTCCAGCTCTTTGGGAAGCTAAGAAACAACTCGCTCTGCACAGTGCTCTTACAGCCTACCGTGAAAATCTCTTCCAAAGGCCTGTGAAACGCAGTTTCTTTGCAGGCCTGATCTGGCAGAAGTACAACTTCTGCACTGGGTGTGCTACATTGCCCTAGAGCTGAAAGGCGCAATGTGCAGGCTTCTTTCCAAAGTGCGAGTTGGGCCCCACAGCATCTTCTTCCACCTCTTTGGGAAGCTAAGAAACAACTCGCTCTGCACAGTGCTCTTACAGCCTACCGGGAACATCTCCTCCAAAGAGCTGTGAAACGCAGTTTCTTTGCAGGCCTGATGTGGCTGAAGTACAACTTCTGCTCTGGGTGTGCTACATTGCCCTAGAGCTGAAAGCCACAACGTGCAGGCTTCTTTCCAAAGGGTGATTTGGGTCCCACAGCATCTTGCTTCCAGCTCTTTGGGAAGCTAAGAAACAACTCGCTCTGCACAGTGCTCTCACGGCCTACAGGGAACATCTCTTCCAAAGGCCTGTTAAACGCAGTTTCTTTGCAGGCCTGATCTGTCTGAAATGGAACTTCTGCTCTGGGTGTGCTACATTGCCCTAGAGCTGAAAGGTACAACGTGCAGGCTTCTTTCCAAAGGGCGAGCTGGGCCCCACAGCATCTTGCTTCCAGCTCTTTGGGAGGCTAAGAAACAACTCCCTCTGCACAGTGCTCTTACAGCCTACCGGGAACATATCTTACAAAGGCCTGTGAAATGCAGTTTCTTTGCAGGCCTGATCTGGCTGAAGTACAACTTCTGCTCTGGGTGTGCTACATTCCCCTACAGGTGAAAGGCACAACGTGCAGGCTTCTTTCCCAAGGGCGACTTGGGCCCCACAGCATCTTGCTTCCAGCTCTTTGGGAAGCTAAGAAACAACTCGCTCTGCACAGTGCTCTTACAGCCTATCGTAAACATCTCTTCCAAAGGCCTGTGAAACGCAGTTTCTTTGCAGGCCTGATCTGGCTGAAGTAGAACTTCTGCTCTGTTTGTGCTACATTGCCCTAGAGCTGAAAGACACAACGTGCAGGCTTCTTTCCCAAGGGCGAGTTGGGCCCCACAGCATCTTGATTCCAGCTCTTTGGGAAGCTAAGAATCAACTAGCTCTGCACAGTGCTTTTACAGCCTACCGGGAACATCTCTTCCAAAGGCCTGTGAAACGCAGTTTCTTTTCAGTCCTGAAATGGCTGAAGTAGTACTTCTGCTCTGGGTGTGCTACATTGACCTAGAGCTGGAAGGCACATCGTGCTGGCTTCTTTCCAAAGGGCGAGTTGGGCCCCAGAGCATCTGGCTTCCAGCTCTTTGGGAAGCTAGGAAACAACTCGCTCTGCACAGTGCTCTTACAGCCTACCCGGAACATCTCTTCCAAAGGCTTGTGAAACGCAGTTTCTTTGCAGGCCTGATCTGGCTGAAGTAGAACTTCTGCTCTGGGTGTGCTACATTGCCCAGAGCTGAAAGGCACAACGTGCAGGCTTCTTTCCAAAGTGCGAGTTGGGTCCCACAGCATCTTGCTTCCAACTCTTTGCGAAGCTAAGAGACAACTCACTCTGCACAGTGCTCTTACAGCCTAACGGGAACATCTCTTCCAATGGCCTGTGAAACGCAGGTTCTTTGCAGGCCTGGTCTGGCTGAAGCAGAACTTCTGCTCTGGGTGTGCTACATTGCCCTAGAGCTGAAAGGAACCACGTGCAGTTTTCTTTCCCAAGGGCGAGTTGGGCCCCACAGCATCTTGCTTCCAGCTCTTCGGCAAGCTAAGAATCAACTCGCTCTGAACAGTGCTCTTACAGCCTACCGGGAACATCTCTTCCAAAGGCCTGTGAAACGCAGTTTCTTTCCAGGCCTGATCTGGCTGAAGTAGAACTTCTCCTCTGGGTGTGCTACATTGCCCTAGAGCTGAAAGGCACAACGTGCAGGCTTCTTTCCCAAGGGCGAGTTGGGCCCTACAGCATTTTGCTTCCAGCTCTTTGGGAAGCTAAGAAACAACTCGCTCTGCACAGTGCTGTTACAGCCCACCGGGAACATCTCTTCCAAAGGCCTGTGAAACGCAGTTTCTTCGCAGGCCTGATCTGGCTGAAGTAGAACTTCTGCTCTGGGTGTGCTACATTGCCCTAGAGCTGAAAGGCACAACGTGCAGGATTCTTTCCAAAGGGCGAGTTGGGCCCCACAGCATCTTGCTTGCAGCTCTTTGGGAAGCTAAGAAACAACTCGCTCTGCACAGTGCTCTTACAGCCTACCGGGAACATCTCTTCGAAAGGCCTGTGAAAAGCAGTTTCTTTGCAGGCCTGATCTGGCTGAAGTAGAACTTCTGCTCTCGGTGTGCTACATTGCCCTAGAGCTGAAAGGCACAACGTGCAGTCTTCTTAACAAAGGGAGTGTTGGGCCCCACAGCATCTTGCTTCCAGCTCTTTGGCAAGCTAGGAAACAACTCGCTCTGCAAAGTGCTCTTACAGCCTACCGGGAACATCTCTTCCAAAGGCCTGTGAAACGCAGTTTCTTTGCAGGCCTGAGCAGGCTGAAGTAGAACTTCTGCTCTGGGTGTGCTACATTGCCCTAGAGCTGAAAGGCACAACGTGCAGGTTTCTGTCCAAAGGGCGATTTGGGCCCACAGCATCTTGCTTCCAGCTCTTTGGGAAGCTAAGAAACAACCAGCTCTGCACAGTGCTTTTACAGCCTACTGGGAACATCTCTTCCAAAGGCCTGTGAAACGCAGTTTCTTTGCAGGGCTGATCTGGCTGAAGTAGAACTTCTGCTTTGGGTGTGCTACATTGCCCTAGAGCTGAAAGGCACAACGTGCAGGCTTCTTTCCAAAGGGCGAGTTGGGTCCCACAGCATCTTGCTTCCAGCTCTTTGGGAAGCTAAGAGACAACTCGCTCTGCACAGTGCTCTTACAGCCTACCGGGAACATCTCTTCCAGAGGAATGTGAAACGCAGATTCTTTCCAGGCCTGTTCTGGCTGAAGTAGAACTTCTGCTCTGGGTGTGCTACATTGCCCCAGAGCTGAAAGGCACAACATGCAGGCTTCTGTCCAAAGGGAGAGTTGGGCAGCATAGCATCTTTCTTCCAGCTCTTTGGGAAGCTAAGAAACAAGTCGCTCTGCACAGTGCTCTTACAGCCTACCGGGAACATCTCTTCCAAAGGAATGTGAAACGCAGTTCCTTTGCAGGCCTGATCTGGCTGAAGTACAACTTCTGCTCTGGGTGTGCTACATTGCCCTAGAGCTGAAAGCCACAACGTGCAGGCTTCTTTCCAAAGGGTGATTTGGGTCCCACAGCATCTTGCTTCCAGCTCTTTGGGAAGCTAAGAAACAACTCGCTCTGCACAGTGCTCTCACGGCCTACAGGGAACATCTCTTCCAAAGGCCTGTTAAACGCAGTTTCTTTGCAGGCCTGATCTGTCTGAAATGGAACTTCTGCTCTGGGTGTGCTACATTGCCCTAGAGCTGAAAGGTACAACGTGCAGGCTTCTTTCCAAAGGGCGAGCTGGGCCCCACAGCATCTTGCTTCCAGCTCTTTGGGAGGCTAAGAAACAACTCCCTCTGCACAGTGCTCTTACAGCCTACCGGGAACATATCTTACAAAGGCCTGTGAAATGCAGTTTCTTTGCAGGCCTGATCTGGCTGAAGTACAACTTCTGCTCTGGGTGTGCTACATTCCCCTACAGGTGAAAGGCACAACGTGCAGGCTTCTTTCCCAAGGGCGACTTGGGCCCCACAGCATCTTGCTTCCAGCTCTTTGGGAAGCTAAGAAACAACTCGCTCTGCACAGTGCTCTTACAGCCTATCGTAAACATCTCTTCCAAAGGCCTGTGAAACGCAGTTTCTTTGCAGGCCTGATCTGGCTGAAGTACAACTTCTGCTCTGTTTGTGCTACATTGCCCTAGAGCTGAAAGACACAACGTGCAGGCTTCTTTCCCAAGGGCGAGTTGGGCCCCACAGCATCTTGATTCCAGCTCTTTGGGAAGCTAAGAATCAACTAGCTCTGCACAGTGCTTTTACAGCCTACCGGGAACATCTCTTCCAAAGGCCTGTGAAACGCAGTTTCTTTTCAGTCCTGAAATGGCTGAAGTAGTACTTCTGCTCTGGGTGTGCTACATTGACCTAGAGCTGGAAGGCACATCGTGCTGGCTTCTTTCCAAAGGGCGAGTTGGGCCCCAGAGCATCTGGCTTCCAGCTCTTTGGGAAGCTAGGAAACAACTCGCTCTGCACAGTGCTCTTACAGCCTACCCGGAACATCTCTTCCAAAGGCTTGTGAAACGCAGTTTCTTTGCAGGCCTGATCTGGCTGAAGTAGAACTTCTGCTCTGGGTGTGCTACATTGCCCAGAGCTGAAAGGCACAACGTGCAGGCTTCTTTCCAAAGTGCGAGTTGGGTCCCACAGCATCTTGCTTCCAACTCTTTGCGAAGCTAAGAGACAACTCACTCTGCACAGTGCTCTTACAGCCTAACGGGAACATCTCTTCCAATGGCCTGTGAAACGCAGGTTCTTTGCAGGCCTGGTCTGGCTGAAGCAGAACTTCTGCTCTGGGTGTGCTACATTGCCCTAGAGCTGAAAGGAACCACGTGCAGTTTTCTTTCCCAAGGGCGAGTTGGGCCCCACAGCATCTTGCTTCCAGCTCTTCGGCAAGCTAAGAATCAACTCGCTCTGAACAGTGCTCTTACAGCCTACCGGGAACATCTCTTCCAAAGGCCTGTGAAACGCAGTTTCTTTCCAGGCCTGATCTGGCTGAAGTAGAACTTCTCCTCTGGGTGTGCTACATTGCCCTAGAGCTGAAAGGCACAACGTGCAGGCTTCTTTCCCAAGGGCGAGTTGGGCCCTACAGCATTTTGCTTCCAGCTCTTTGGGAAGCTAAGAAACAACTCGCTCTGCACAGTGCTGTTACAGCCCACCGGGAACATCTCTTCCAAAGGCCTGTGAAACGCAGTTTCTTCGCAGGCCTGATCTGGCTGAAGTAGAACTTCTGCTCTGGGTGTGCTACATTGCCCTAGAGCTGAAAGGCACAACGTGCAGGATTCTTTCCAAAGGGCGAGTTGGGCCCCACAGCATCTTGCTTGCAGCTCTTTGGGAAGCTAAGAAACAACTCGCTCTGCACAGTGCTCTTACAGCCTACCGGGAACATCTCTTCGAAAGGCCTGTGAAAAGCAGTTTCTTTGCAGGCCTGATCTGGCTGAAGTAGAACTTCTGCTCTCGGTGTGCTACATTGCCCTAGAGCTGAAAGGCACAACGTGCAGTCTTCTTAACAAAGGGAGTGTTGGGCCCCACAGCATCTTGCTTCCAGCTCTTTGGCAAGCTAGGAAACAACTCGCTCTGCAAAGTGCTCTTACAGCCTACCGGGAACATCTCTTCCAAAGGCCTGTGAAACGCAGTTTCTTTGCAGGCCTGAGCAGGCTGAAGTAGAACTTCTGCTCTGGGTGTGCTACATTGCCCTAGAGCTGAAAGGCACAACGTGCAGGTTTCTGTCCAAAGGGCGATTTGGGCCCACAGCATCTTGCTTCCAGCTCTTTGGGAAGCTAAGAAACAACCAGCTCTGCACAGTGCTTTTACAGCCTACTGGGAACATCTCTTCCAAAGGCCTGTGAAACGCAGTTTCTTTGCAGGGCTGATCTGGCTGAAGTAGAACTTCTGCTTTGGGTGTGCTACATTGCCCTAGAGCTGAAAGGCACAACGTGCAGGCTTCTTTCCAAAGGGCGAGTTGGGTCCCACAGCATCTTGCTTCCAGCTCTTTGGGAAGCTAAGAGACAACTCGCTCTGCACAGTGCTCTTACAGCCTACCGGGAACATCTCTTCCAGAGGAATGTGAAACGCAGATTCTTTCCAGGCCTGTTCTGGCTGAAGTAGAACTTCTGCTCTGGGTGTGCTACATCGCCCCAGAGCTGAAAGGCACAACATGCAGGCTTCTGTCCAAAGGGAGAGTTGGGCAGCATAGCATCTTTCTTCCAGCTCTTTGGGAAGCTAAGAAACAAGTCGCTCTGCACAGTGCTCTTACAGCCTACCGGGAACATCTCTTCCAAAGGAATGTGAAACGCAGTTCCTTTGCAGGCCTGATCTGGCTGAAGTACAACTTCTGCTCTGGGTGTGCTACATTGCCCTAGAGCTGAAAGCCACAACGTGCAGGCTTCTTTCCAAAGGGCGAGTTTTGCCCCACAGCATCTTGCTTCCAGCTCTTTGGGAAGCTAAGAAACAACTCCCTCTGCACAGTGCTCTTACAGCCTACCGGGAACATCTCTTCCAAAGGCCTGTGAAATGCAGTTTCTTTGCAGGCCTGATATGGCTGAAGTACAACTTCTGCTCTAGGTGTGCTACAGTGCCCTAGAGCTGAAAGGCACAACGTGCAGGACTCTTAAAAAATGGCGAGTTGTGCCCCACAGCATCTTGCTTCCAGCTCTTTGGGAACCTAAGAAACAACTCGCTCTGCACAATGCTCTTACAGCCTACCGGGAGCATCTCTTCCAATGGCCTATGAAACGCAGTTTCTTTGCAGGCCTGATCTGGCTGAAGTAGAACCTCTGCTCTGGGTGCGCTACTTTGACCTAGAGCTGAAAGGCAGAACGTGCAGGCTTCTTTCCAAAGGGCGAGATGGCCCCCACAGCATCTTGCTTCCACCTATTTTGAAAGCTCAGAAACAGCTCGCTCTGCACAGTGCTCTTACAGCCTACCGGGAATATCTCTTATAAAGGCCTGTGAAACGCAGTTTCTTTGCAGGCCTGATCTGGCTGAAGTAGAACTTCTGCTCTGGGTGTGCTACATTGCCCTAGAGCTGAAAGGCACAACGTGCAGGCTTCTGTCCAAAGGGCGAGTTGGGCCCCACAGCATCTTCTTCCAGCTCTTTGGGAAGCTAAGAAACAACTCGCTCTGCACAGTGCTCTTACAGCCTACCGGGAACATCTCTTCCAAAGCCCTGTGAAATGCAGTTTCTTTGCAGGCCTGATCTGGCTGAAGTAGAACTTCTGCTCTCGGTGTGCTACATTGCCCTAGAGCTGAAAGGCACAACGTGCAGGCTTCTTTCCAAAGGGTGATTTGGGTCCCACAGCATCTTGCTTCCAGCTCTTTGGGAAGCTAAGAAACAACTCGCTCTGCACAGTGCTCTCACGGCCTACAGGGAACATCTCTTCCAAAGGCCTGTTAAACGCAGTTTCTTTGCAGGCCTGATCTGTCTGAAATGGAACTTCTGCTCTGGGTGTGCTACATTGCCCTAGAGCTGAAAGGTACAACGTGCAGGCTTCTTTCCAAAGGGCGAGTTGGGCCCCACAGCATCTTTCTTCCAGCTCTTTGGGAGGCTAAGAAACAACTCCCTCTGCACAGTGCTCTTACAGCCTACCGGGAACATATCTTACAAAGGCCTGTGAAATGCAGTTTCTTTGCAGGCCTGATCTGGCTGAAGTAGGACTTCTGCTCTGGGTGTACTACATTGCCCTAGAGCTGAAAGGCACAACGTGCTGTCTCCTTTCCAAAGGGCGAGTTGGGCCCCACAGCATTTTGCTTCCAGCTCTATGGGAATCTAAGATACAACTCCCTCTGCACAGGTGTCTTACAGCCTACCGGGAACATCTCTTCCAAAGGCCTGTGAAAAGCAGTTTCTTTGCAGGCCTGATCTGGCTGAAGTAGAACTTCTGCTCTCGGTGTGCTGCATTGCCCTAGAGCTGAAAGGCACAACGTGCAGGCCTCTTAAAAAATGGCGAGTTGTGCCCCACAGCATCTTGCTTCCAGCTCTTTGGGAAGCTAAGAAACAACTCTCTCTGCACAGTGCTCTTACAGCCTACCGGGATCATCTCTTCCAATGGCCTGTGAAACGCAGTTTCTTTGCAGGCCTGATCTGGCTGAAGTAGAACTTCTGCTCTGGGTGTGCTACTTTGACCTAGAGCTGAAAGGCAGAACGTGCAGGCTTCTTTACAAAGGGCGAGATGGCCCCCACAGCATCTTGCTTCCACCTATTTGGAAAGCTCAGAAACTGCTCGCTCTGCACAGTGCTCTTACAGCCTACCGGGAATATCTCTTACAAAGGCCTGTGAAACGCAGTTTCTTTGCAGGCCTGATCTGGCTGAAGTAGAACTTCTGCTCTGGGTGTGCTACATTGCCCTAGAGCTGAAAGGCACAACGTGCAGGCTTCTGTCCAAAGGGCGAGTTGGGCCCCACAGCATCTTCTTCCAGCTCTTTGGGAAGCTAAGAAACAACTCGCTCTGCACAGTGCTCTTACAGCCTACCGGGAACATCTCTTCCAAAGCCCTGTGAAATGCAGTTTCTTTGCAGGCCTGATCTGGCTGAAGTACAACTTCTGCTCTGGGTGTGCTACATTGCCCTAGAGCTGAAAGGCACAACGTGCAGGCTTCTTTCCAAAGGGTGATTTGGGTCCCACAGCATCTTGCTTCCAGCTCTTTGGGAAGCTAAGAAACAACTCGCTCTGCACAGTGCTCTCACGGCCTACAGGGAACATCTCTTCCAAAGGCCTGTTAAACGCAGTTTCTTTGCAGGCCTGATCTGTCTGAAATGGAACTTCTGCTCTGGGTGTGCTACATTGCCCTAGAGCTGAAAGGCACAACGTGCAGGCTTCTTTCCAAAGGGCGAGTTTTGCCCCACAGCATCTTGCTTCCAGCTCTTTGGGAAGCAAAGAAACAATTCGCTCTGCACAGTGCTCTTACAGCCTACCGGGAACATCTCTTCCAAAGGCCTGTGAAATGCAGTTTCTTTGCAGGCTTGATTTGGCTGAAGTATAACTTCTGCTCTAGGTGTGCTACAGTGCCCTAGAGCTGAAAGGCAAAACGTACAGGCCTCCTAAAAAATGGCGAGTTGTGCCCCACAGCATCTTGCTTCCAGCTCTTTGGGAAGCTAAGAAACAACTCGCTCTGCACAGTGCTCTTACAGCCTACCGGGAACATCTCTTACAATGGCCTGTGAAACGCAGTTTCTTTGCAGGCCTGATCTTGCTGAAGTAGAACTTTTGCTCTGGGTGTGCTACATTGCACTAGACCTGAAAGGCACAATGTGCAGGCTTCTTTCCAAAGGCCGAGTTGGGTCCCTCAGCATCTTGCTTCCAGCTCTTTGGGAAGCTAAGAAACAACTCGCTCTGCACAGTGCTATTACAGCCTACCGGGAATATCTCTTCCAAAGACCTGTGAAACGCAGTTTCTCCGCAGGCCTGAACTGGCTGAAGTAGAACTTCTGCTCTGGGTGTGCTACATTGCCCCAGAGCTGAAAGGCACAACGTGCAGGCTTCAGTCCAAAGGGAGAGTTGGGCAGCACAGCATCTTGCTTCCAGCTCTTTGGGAAGCTAAGAAACAAGTCGCTCTGCACAGTGCTCTTACAGCCTACCGGGAACATCTCTTCCAGAGGAATGTGAAACGCAGATTCTTTCCAGGCCTGATATGGCTGAAGTAGAACTTCTGCTCTGGGTGTGCTACATTGCCCCAGAGCTGAAAGGCACAACGTGCAGGCCTCTTAAAAAATGGCGAGTTGTGCCCCACAGCATCTTGCTTCCAGCTCTTTGGGAAGCTAAGAAACAACTCGCTCTGCACAGTGCTCTTACAGCCTACCGGGAACATCTCTTACAAAGGCCTGTGAAACGCAGTTTCTTTGCAGGCCTGATCTTGCTGAAGTAGAACTTTTGCTCTGGGTGTGCTACATTGCACTAGACCTGAAAGGCACAATGTGCAGGCTTCTTTCCAAAGGCCGAGTTGGGCCCCACAGCATCTTGCTTACAGCTCTTTGGGAAGCTAAGAAACAACTCGCTCTGCACAGTGCTATTACAGCCTACCGGGAACATCTCTTCCAAAGACCTGTGAAACGCAGTTTCTCCGCAGGCCTGAACTGGCTGAAGTAGAACTTCTGCTCTGGGTGTGCTACATTGCCCCAGAGCTGAAAGGCACAACGTGCAGGCTTCTGTCCAAAGGGAGAGTTGGGCAGCACAGCATCTTGCTTCCAGCTCTTTGGGAAGCTAAGAAACAAGTCGCTCTGCACAGTGCTCTTACAGCCTACCGGGAACATCTCTTCCAGAGGAATGTGAAACGCAGATTCTTTCCAGGCCTGATCTGGCTGAAGTAGAACTTCTGCTCTGGGTGTGATACATTGCCCCAGAGCTGAAAGTCACAACATGCAGGTTTCTGTCCAAAGGGAGAGTTGGGCAGCACAGCATCTTTCTTCCAGCTCTTTGGGAAGCTAAGAAACAAGTCGCTCTGCACAGTGCTCTTACAGCCTACCGGGAACATCTCTTCCAAAGGAATGTGAAACGCAGTTCCTTTGCAGGCCTGATCTGGCTGAAGTACAACTTCTGCTCTGGGTGTGCTACATTGCCCTAGAGCTGAAAGGCACAACGTGCAGGCTTCTTTCCAAAGGGCGAGTTTTGCCCCACAGCATCTTGCTTCCAGCTCTTTGGGAAGCAAAGAAACAATTCGCTCAGCACAGTGCTCTTACAGCCTACCGGGAACATCTCTTCCAAAGGCCTGTGAAATGCAGTTTCTTTGCAGGCCTGATATGGCTGAAGTACAACTTCTGCTCTAGGTGTGCTACAGTGCCCTATAGCTGAAAGGCACAACGTGCAGGCCTCTTAAAAAATGGCGAGTTGTGCCCCACAGCATCTTGCTTCCAGCTCTTTGGGAAGCTAAGAAACAACTCGCTCTGCACAGTGCTCTTACAGCCTACCGGGAGCATCTCTTCCAATGGCCTGTGAAACGCAGTTTCTTTGCAGGCCTGATCTGGCTGAAGTACAACTTCTGCTCTGGGTGTGCTACATTGCCCTAGAGCTGAAAGCCACAACGTGCAGGCTTCTTTCCAAAGGGCGAGTTTTGCCCCACAGCATCTTGCTTCCAGCTCTTTGGGAAGCTAAGAAACAACTCCCTCTGCACAGTGCTCTTACAGCCTACCGGGAACATCTCTTCCAAAGGCCTGTGAAATGCAGTTTCTTTGCAGGCCTGATATGGCTGAAGTACAACTTCTGCTCTAGGTGTGCTACAGTGCCCTAGAGCTGAAAGGCACAACGTGCAGGACTCTTAAAAAATGGCGAGTTGTGCCCCACAGCATCTTGCTTCCAGCTCTTTGGGAACCTAAGAAACAACTCGCTCTGCACAATGCTCTTACAGCCTACCGGGAGCATCTCTTCCAATGGCCTATGAAACGCAGTTTCTTTGCAGGCCTGATCTGGCTGAAGTAGAACCTCTGCTCTGGGTGCGCTACTTTGACCTAGAGCTGAAAGGCAGAACGTGCAGGCTTCTTTCCAAAGGGCGAGATGGCCCCCACAGCATCTTGCTTCCACCTATTTTGAAAGCTCAGAAACAGCTCGCTCTGCACAGTGCTCTTACAGCCTACCGGGAATATCTCTTATAAAGGCCTGTGAAACGCAGTTTCTTTGCAGGCCTGATCTGGCTGAAGTAGAACTTCTGCTCTGGGTGTGCTACATTGCCCTAGAGCTGAAAGGCACAACGTGCAGGCTTCTGTCCAAAGGGCGAGTTGGGCCCCACAGCATCTTCTTCCAGCTCTTTGGGAAGCTAAGAAACAACTCGCTCTGCACAGTGCTCTTACAGCCTACCGGGAACATCTCTTCCAAAGCCCTGTGAAATGCAGTTTCTTTGCAGGCCTGATCTGGCTGAAGTAGAACTTCTGCTCTCGGTGTGCTACATTGCCCTAGAGCTGAAAGGCACAACGTGCAGGCTTCTTTCCAAAGGGTGATTTGGGTCCCACAGCATCTTGCTTCCAGCTCTTTGGGAAGCTAAGAAACAACTCGCTCTGCACAGTGCTCTCACGGCCTACAGGGAACATCTCTTCCAAAGGCCTGTTAAACGCAGTTTCTTTGCAGGCCTGATCTGTCTGAAATGGAACTTCTGCTCTGGGTGTGCTACATTGCCCTAGAGCTGAAAGGTACAACGTGCAGGCTTCTTTCCAAAGGGCGAGTTGGGCCCCACAGCATCTTTCTTCCAGCTCTTTGGGAGGCTAAGAAACAACTCCCTCTGCACAGTGCTCTTACAGCCTACCGGGAACATATCTTACAAAGGCCTGTGAAATGCAGTTTCTTTGCAGGCCTGATCTGGCTGAAGTAGGACTTCTGCTCTGGGTGTACTACATTGCCCTAGAGCTGAAAGGCACAACGTGCTGTCTCCTTTCCAAAGGGCGAGTTGGGCCCCACAGCATTTTGCTTCCAGCTCTATGGGAATCTAAGATACAACTCCCTCTGCACAGGTGTCTTACAGCCTACCGGGAACATCTCTTCCAAAGGCCTGTGAAAAGCAGTTTCTTTGCAGGCCTGATCTGGCTGAAGTAGAACTTCTGCTCTCGGTGTGCTGCATTGCCCTAGAGCTGAAAGGCACAACGTGCAGGCCTCTTAAAAAATGGCGAGTTGTGCCCCACAGCATCTTGCTTCCAGCTCTTTGGGAAGCTAAGAAACAACTCTCTCTGCACAGTGCTCTTACAGCCTACCGGGATCATCTCTTCCAATGGCCTGTGAAACGCAGTTTCTTTGCAGGCCTGATCTGGCTGAAGTAGAACTTCTGCTCTGGGTGTGCTACTTTGACCTAGAGCTGAAAGGCAGAACGTGCAGGCTTCTTTACAAAGGGCGAGATGGCCCCCACAGCATCTTGCTTCCACCTATTTGGAAAGCTCAGAAACTGCTCGCTCTGCACAGTGCTCTTACAGCCTACCGGGAATATCTCTTACAAAGGCCTGTGAAACGCAGTTTCTTTGCAGGCCTGATCTGGCTGAAGTAGAACTTCTGCTCTGGGTGTGCTACATTGCCCTAGAGCTGAAAGGCACAACGTGCAGGCTTCTGTCCAAAGGGCGAGTTGGGCCCCACAGCATCTTCTTCCAGCTCTTTGGGAAGCTAAGAAACAACTCGCTCTGCACAGTGCTCTTACAGCCTACCGGGAACATCTCTTCCAAAGCCCTGTGAAATGCAGTTTCTTTGCAGGCCTGATCTGGCTGAAGTACAACTTCTGCTCTGGGTGTGCTACATTGCCCTAGAGCTGAAAGGCACAACGTGCAGGCTTCTTTCCAAAGGGTGATTTGGGTCCCACAGCATCTTGCTTCCAGCTCTTTGGGAAGCTAAGAAACAACTCGCTCTGCACAGTGCTCTCACGGCCTACAGGGAACATCTCTTCCAAAGGCCTGTTAAACGCAGTTTCTTTGCAGGCCTGATCTGTCTGAAATGGAACTTCTGCTCTGGGTGTGCTACATTGCCCTAGAGCTGAAAGGCACAACGTGCAGGCTTCTTTCCAAAGGGCGAGTTTTGCCCCACAGCATCTTGCTTCCAGCTCTTTGGGAAGCAAAGAAACAATTCGCTCTGCACAGTGCTCTTACAGCCTACCGGGAACATCTCTTCCAAAGGCCTGTGAAATGCAGTTTCTTTGCAGGCTTGATTTGGCTGAAGTATAACTTCTGCTCTAGGTGTGCTACAGTGCCCTAGAGCTGAAAGGCAAAACGTACAGGCCTCCTAAAAAATGGCGAGTTGTGCCCCACAGCATCTTGCTTCCAGCTCTTTGGGAAGCTAAGAAACAACTCGCTCTGCACAGTGCTCTTACAGCCTACCGGGAACATCTCTTACAATGGCCTGTGAAACGCAGTTTCTTTGCAGGCCTGATCTTGCTGAAGTAGAACTTTTGCTCTGGGTGTGCTACATTGCACTAGACCTGAAAGGCACAATGTGCAGGCTTCTTTCCAAAGGCCGAGTTGGGTCCCTCAGCATCTTGCTTCCAGCTCTTTGGGAAGCTAAGAAACAACTCGCTCTGCACAGTGCTATTACAGCCTACCGGGAATATCTCTTCCAAAGACCTGTGAAACGCAGTTTCTCCGCAGGCCTGAACTGGCTGAAGTAGAACTTCTGCTCTGGGTGTGCTACATTGCCCCAGAGCTGAAAGGCACAACGTGCAGGCTTCAGTCCAAAGGGAGAGTTGGGCAGCACAGCATCTTGCTTCCAGCTCTTTGGGAAGCTAAGAAACAAGTCGCTCTGCACAGTGCTCTTACAGCCTACCGGGAACATCTCTTCCAGAGGAATGTGAAACGCAGATTCTTTCCAGGCCTGATATGGCTGAAGTAGAACTTCTGCTCTGGGTGTGCTACATTGCCCCAGAGCTGAAAGGCACAACGTGCAGGCCTCTTAAAAAATGGCGAGTTGTGCCCCACAGCATCTTGCTTCCAGCTCTTTGGGAAGCTAAGAAACAACTCGCTCTGCACAGTGCTCTTACAGCCTACCGGGAACATCTCTTACAAAGGCCTGTGAAACGCAGTTTCTTTGCAGGCCTGATCTTGCTGAAGTAGAACTTTTGCTCTGGGTGTGCTACATTGCACTAGACCTGAAAGGCACAATGTGCAGGCTTCTTTCCAAAGGCCGAGTTGGGCCCCACAGCATCTTGCTTACAGCTCTTTGGGAAGCTAAGAAACAACTCGCTCTGCACAGTGCTATTACAGCCTACCGGGAACATCTCTTCCAAAGACCTGTGAAACGCAGTTTCTCCGCAGGCCTGAACTGGCTGAAGTAGAACTTCTGCTCTGGGTGTGCTACATTGCCCCAGAGCTGAAAGGCACAACGTGCAGGCTTCTGTCCAAAGGGAGAGTTGGGCAGCACAGCATCTTGCTTCCAGCTCTTTGGGAAGCTAAGAAACAAGTCGCTCTGCACAGTGCTCTTACAGCCTACCGGGAACATCTCTTCCAGAGGAATGTGAAACGCAGATTCTTTCCAGGCCTGATCTGGCTGAAGTAGAACTTCTGCTCTGGGTGTGATACATTGCCCCAGAGCTGAAAGTCACAACATGCAGGTTTCTGTCCAAAGGGAGAGTTGGGCAGCACAGCATCTTTCTTCCAGCTCTTTGGGAAGCTAAGAAACAAGTCGCTCTGCACAGTGCTCTTACAGCCTACCGGGAACATCTCTTCCAAAGGAATGTGAAACGCAGTTCCTTTGCAGGCCTGATCTGGCTGAAGTACAACTTCTGCTCTGGGTGTGCTACATTGCCCTAGAGCTGAAAGGCACAACGTGCAGGCTTCTTTCCAAAGGGCGAGTTTTGCCCCACAGCATCTTGCTTCCAGCTCTTTGGGAAGCAAAGAAACAATTCGCTCAGCACAGTGCTCTTACAGCCTACCGGGAACATCTCTTCCAAAGGCCTGTGAAATGCAGTTTCTTTGCAGGCCTGATATGGCTGAAGTACAACTTCTGCTCTAGGTGTGCTACAGTGCCCTATAGCTGAAAGGCACAACGTGCAGGCCTCTTAAAAAATGGCGAGTTGTGCCCCACAGCATCTTGCTTCCAGCTCTTTGGGAAGCTAAGAAACAACTCGCTCTGCACAGTGCTCTTACAGCCTACCGGGAGCATCTCTTCCAATGGCCTGTGAAACGCAGTTTCTTTGCAGGCCTGATCTGGCTGATGTAGAACTTCTGCTCTGGGTGTGCTACTTTGACCTAGAGCTGAAAGGCAGAACGTGCAGGCTTCTTTCCAAAGGGCGAGATGGCCCCCACAGCATCTTGCTTCCACCTATTTGGAAAGCTCAGAAACAGCTCGCTCTGCACAGTGCTCTTACAGCCTACCGGGAATATCTCTTACAAAGGCCTGTGAAACGCAGTTTCTTTGCAGGCCTGATCTGGCTGAAGTACAACTTCTGCTCTGTGTGTGCTACATTGCCCTAGAGCTGAAAGACAAAACGTGCAGGCTTCTTTCCAAAGGACGAGTTGGGCCCCACAGCATCTTGCTTCCAGCTCTTTGGGAAGCTAAGAAACAACTCGCTCTGCACAGTGCTCTTACAGCCTACCGGGAACATCTCTTACAAAGGCCTGTGAAATGCAGTTTCTTTGCAGGCCTGATCTGGCTGAAGTAGAATTTCTGCTCTGGGTGTGCTACAGTGTCCTAGAGCTGAAAGGCACAACGTGCAGGCTTCTTTCCAAAGGGCGAGTTGGGCCCCACTGCATCTTGCTTCCAGCTGTTTGGGAAGCTAAGAAACAACTCGCTCTGCACAGTGCTCTTACAGCCTACCGGGAGCATCTCTTCCAATGGTCTGTGAAACGCAGTTTCTTTGCAGGCCTGATCTGGCTGAAGTAGAACTTCTGCTCTCGGTGTGCTACATTGCCCTAGAGCTGAAAGGCACAACGTGCAGGCTTCTGTCCAAAGGGCGAGTTGGGCCCCACAGCATCTTCTTCCAGCTCTTTGGGAAGCTAAGAAACAACTCGCTCTGCACAGTGCTCTTACAGCCTACCGGGAACATCTCTTCCAAAGCCCTGTGAAGCGCAGTTTCTTTGCGCCCTGATCTGGCTGAAGTACAACTTCTGCTCTGGGTGTGCTACATTGCCCCAGAGCTGAAAGGCACAACGTGCAGGCTTCTGTCCAAAGGGAGAGTTGGGCAGCACAGCATCTTGCTTCCAGCTCTTTGGGAACCTAAGAAACAAGTCGCTCTGCACAGTGCTCTTACAGCCTACCGGGAACATCTCTTCCAGAGGATTGTGAAACGCAGATTCTTTCCAGGCTTGATCTGGCTGAAGTAGAACTTCTGCTCTGTGTGTGCTACATTGCCCCAGAGCTGAAAGGCACAACATGCAGGCTTCTGTCCAAAGGGAGAGTTGGGCAGCACAGCATCTTTCTTCCAGCTCTTTGGGAAGCTAAGAAACAAGTCGCTCTGCACAGTGCTCTTACAGCCTACCGGGAACATCTCTTCCAAAGGCCTGTGAAACGCAGTTTCTTTGCAGGCCTGATCTGGCTGAAGTAGAACTTCTGCTCTGAGTGTGCTACATTGCCCTAGAGCTGAAAGGCACAACGTGCTGTCTCCTTTCAAAAGGGCGAGCTGGGCCCCAAAGCATCTTGCTTCCAGCTCTTTGGGAAGCTAAGAAACAACTCGCTCTGCACACTGCTCTTACAGCCTACCGGGAACATCTCTTACAAAAGCCTGTGAAACGCAGTTTCTTTGCAGCCCTGATCTGGCTGAAGTACAACTTCTGCTCTGGGTGTGCTACATTGCCCTAGAGCCGAAAGGCCCAACGTGCAGGCTTCTTTCCAGAGGGCGAGTTGGGCCCCACAGCACCTTGCTTCCAGCTCTTTGGGAAGCTAAGAACCAACTCCCTCTGCACAGTACTCTTACAGCCTACCGGGAACATCTCTTCCAAAGGCCTGTGAAACGCAGTTTCTTTGCAGGCCTGATATGGCTGAAGTACAACTTCTGCTCTAGGTGTGCTACAGTGCCCTAGAGCTGAAAGGCACAACGTGCCGGCCTCTTAAAAAATGGCGAGTTGGGCCCCACAGCATCTTTCTTCCAGCTCTTTGGGAGGCTAAGAAACAACTCCCTCTGCACAGTGCTCTTACAGCCTACCGGGAACATATCTTACAAAGGCCTGTGAAATGCAGTTTCTTTGCAGACCTGATCTGGCTGAAGTACAACTTCTGCTCTTTGTGTGCTACATTGCCCTGGAGCTGAAAGGCACAACGTGCAGGCTTCTTTCCAAAGGGCGAGTTGGGCCCCACAGCTTCTTGCTTCCAGCTCTTTGGGAAGCTAAGAAACAACTCGCTCTGCACAGTGCTCTTACAGCCTACCGGGAACATCTCTTCCAAAGGCCTGTGAAACGCAGTTTCTTTGCAGGCCTGATGTGGCTGAAGTAGAACTTCTGATCTGAGGGTGCTACATTGCCCTAGAGCTGAAAGGCACAACGTGCTGTCTCCTTTCAAAAGGGTGAGTTGGGCCCCAAAGCATCTTGCTTCCAGCTCTCTGGGAAGCTAAGAAACCACTCGCTCTGCACAGTGCTCTTACAGCCTACCGGGAACATCTCTTACAAAGGCCTGTGAAATGCAGTTTCTTTGCCGGCCTGATCTGGCTGAAGTACAACATCTGCTCTTGGTGTGCTACATTGCCCTAGAGCTGAAAGGCACAACGTGCAGGCTTCTTTCCAAAGGGCGACTTGGGCCCCAAAGCATCTTCCTTCCAGCTCTTTGGGAAGCTAAGAAACAACTCGCACTGCACAGTGCTCTTACAGCCTACCGGGAGCATCTCTTCCAAAGGCCTGTGAAACGCATTTTCTTTGCAGGCCTTATCTGGCTGAAGTACAGCATCTGCTCTGGGTGTGGTACATTGCCCTGGAGCTGAAGGCACAAAGTGCAGGCTTCTTTCCAAAGTGCGAGTTGGGCCCCAAAGCATCTTGCTTCCAGCTGTTTGGGAAGCTAAGAAACAACTCGCTCTGCACGGTGCTGTAACAGCCTACCGGGAGCATCTCTTCCAATGGCCTGTGAAACGCAGTTTCTTTGCAGGCCTGAAATGGCTGAAGTACAACTTCTGCTCTGGGTGTGCTACATTGCCCTAGAGCTGAAAGGCACAACGTGCAGGCTTCTTTCCAAAGGGCGAGTTGGGCCCCACAGCATCTTGCTTCCAGCTCTTTGGGAAGCTAAGAAACAACTCGCTCTGCACGGTGCTCTTACAGCCTACTGGGAACATCTCTTACAAAGGCCTGTGAAAAGCAGTTTCTTTGCAGGCCTGATCTGGCTGAAGTAGAACTTCTGCTCTCGGTGTGCTACATTGCCCTAGAGATGAAAGGCACAACGTGCAGTCTTCTTAACAAAGGGCGAGTTGGGCCCCACAGCATCTTGCTTCCAGCTCTTTGGCAAGCCAGGAAACAGCTCGCTCTGCACAGTGCTCTTACAGCCTACCGGGAACATCTCTTCCAAAGGCCTGTGAAACGCAGTTTCTTTGCAGGCCTGATCTGGCTGAAGTAGAACTTCTGCTCTGGGTGTGCTACATTGCCCAGAGCTGAAAGGCACAACGTGCAGGCTTCTTTCCAAAGGGCGCGTTGTGCCTCACAGCATCTTGCTTCCAGCACTTTGGGAAGCTAAGAAACAACTCGCACTGCACAATGCTCTTACAGCCTACCGGGAACATCTCTTCCAAAGGCCTTTGAAACGCAGTTTCTTTGCAGGCCTGATCTTGCTGAAGTGGAACTTTTGCTCTGGGTGTGCTACATTGCACTAGACCTGAAAGGCACAATGTGCAGGCTTCTTTCCAAAGACCGAGTTGGGCCCCACAGCATCTTGCTTCCAGCTCTTTGGGAAGCTAAGAAACAACTCGCTCTGCACAGTGCTCTTACAGCCTACTGGGAACATCTCTTACAATGACCTGTGAAATGCAGTTTCTTTGCAGACCTGATCTGGCTGAAGTACAACTTCTGCTCTTTGTGTGCTACATTGCCCTAGAGCTGGAAGGCACAACAAGCAGGCTTCTTTCCAAAGGGCGAGTTGGGCCACACAGCTTCTCGCTTCCAGCTCTTTGGGAAGCTAAGAAACAAGTCGCTCTGCACAGTGCTCTTACAGCCTACCGGGAACATCTCTTCCAAAGGCCTTTTAAACGCAGTTTCTTTGCAGGCCTGATCTGGCTGAAGTAGAACTTCTGCTCTGAGTGTGCTACATTGCCCTAGAGCTAAAAGGCACAACGTGCTGTCTTCTTTCAAAAGGGCGAGTTGGGCCCCAAAGCATCTTGCTTCCAGCTCTTTGGGAAGCTAAGAAACAACTCGCTCTGCACAGTGCTCTTACAGCCTACCGGGAACATCTCTTACACAGACCTGTGAAATGCAGTTTCTTTGCAGACCTGATCTGGCTGAAGAACAACTTCTGCTCTTTGTGTGCTACATTGCCCTAGAGCTGAAAGGCACAACGTGCAGGCTTCTTTCCAAAGGTTGAGTTGGGCCCCACAGCACCTTGCTTCCAGCTCTTTGGGAAGCTAAGAAACAACTCGCTCTGCACACTGCTCTTACAGCCTACCAGGAACATCTCTTGCAAACGCCTGTGAAATGCAGTTTCTTTGCAGGCCTGATCTGGCTGAAGTACAACTTCTGCTCTCGGTGTGCTACAGTGCCCTAGAGCTGAAAGGCACAACGTGCAGGCCTCTTAAAAAATGGCAAGTTGGGCCCCACAGCATCTTGCTTCCAGCTCTTTGGGAACCTAAGAAACAACTCGCTCTGCACAGTGCTCTTACAGCCTACCGGGAACATCTCTTACAAAGGCCTGTGAAATGCAGTTTCTTTGCAGGCCTGATCTGGCAGAAGTAGAATTTCTGCTCTGGGTGTGCTACAGTGCCCTAGAGCTGAAAGGCACAACGTGCAGGCTTCTTTCCAAAGGGCGAGTTGGGCCCCACAGCATCTTGCTTCCAGCTGTTTGAGAAGCTAAGAAACAACTCGCTCTGCACAGTGCTCTTACAGCCTACCGGGAGCATCTCTTCCAATGGCCTGTGAAACGCAGTTTCTTTGCAGGCCTGATCTGGCTGAAGTAGAACTTCTGCTCTGGGTGTGCTACTTTGACCTAGAGCTGAAAGGCAGAACGTGTAGGCTTCTTTCCAAAGGGCGAGATGGCCCCGACAGCATCTTGCTTCCACCTATTTGGAAAGCTCAGAAACAGCTCGCTCTGCACAGTGCTCTTACAGCCTACCGGGAATATCTCTTACAAAGGCCTGTGAAACGCAGTTTCTTTGCAGGCCTGATCTGGCTGAAGTACAACTTCTGCTCTGGGTGTGCTACATTGCCCTAGAGCTGAAAGACACAACGTGCAGGCTTCTTTCCAAAGGACGAGTTGGGCCCCACAGCATCTTGCTTCCAGCTCTTTGGGAAGCTAAGAAACAACTCGCACTGCACAGTGCTCTTACAGCCTACCGGGAACATCTCTTCCAAAGGCCTGTGAAACGCAGTTTCTTTGCAGGCCTCATCTGGCTGAAGTACAACTTCTGCACTGGGTGTGCTACATTGCCCTAGAGCTGAAAGGCGCAATGTGCAGGCTTCTTTCCAAAGTGCGAGTTGGGCCTCACAGCATCTTCTTCCAGCTCTTTGGGAAGCTAAGAAACAACTCGCTCTGCACAGTGCTCTTACAGCCTACCGGGAACATCTCTTCCAAAGAGCTGTGCAACGCAGTTTCTTTGCAGGCCTGATGCGGCTGAAGTACAACTTCTGCTCTGGGTGTGCTACATTGCCCTAGAGCTGAAAGGCACAACGTGCAGGCTTCTTTCCAAAGGGTGATTTGGGTCCCACAGCATCTTGCTTCCAGCTCTTTGGGAAGCTAACAAACAACTCGCTCTGCACAGTGCTCTCACGGCCTACAGGGAACATCTCTTCCAAAGGCCTGTTAAACGCAGTTTCTTTGCAGGCCTGATGTGTCTGAAATGGAACTTCCGCTCTGGGTGTGCTACATTGCCCTAGAGCTGAAAGGTACAACGTGCAGGCTTCTTTCCAAAGGGCGAGTTGGGCCCCACAGCATCTTGCTTCCAGCTCTTTGGGAGGCTAAGAAACAACTCCCTCTGCACAGTGCTCTTACAGCCTACCGGGAACATATCTTACAAAGGCCTGTGAAATGCAGTTTCTTTGCAGGCCTGATCTGGCTGAAGTAGGACTTCTGCTCTGGGTGTGCTACATTGCCCTAGAGCTGAAAGGCACAACGTGCTGTCTCCTTTCCAAAGGCCGAGTTGGGCCCCACAGCATTTTGCTTCCAGCTCTATGGGAATCTAAGATACAACTCGCTCTGCACAGTTCTCTTACAGCCTACCGGGAACATCTCTTCCAAAGGCCTGTGAAAAGCAGTTTCTTTGCAGGCCTGATCTGGCTGAAGTAGAACTTCTGCTCTCGGTGTGCTACATTGCCCTAGAGATGAAAGGCACAACGTGCAGTCTTCTTAACAAAGGGCGAGTTGGGCCCCACAGCATCTTGCTTCCAGCTCTTTGGCAAGCCAGGAAACAGCTCGCTCTGCACAGTGCTCTTACAGCCTACCGGGAACATCTCTTCCAAAGGCCTGTGAAACGCAGTTTCTTTGCAGGCCTGATCTGGCTGAAGTAGAACTTCTGCTCTGGGTGTGCTACATTGCCCAGAGCTGAAAGGCACAACGTGCAGGCTTCTTTCCAAAGGGCGCGTTGTGCCTCACAGCATCTTGCTTCCAGCACTTTGGGAAGCTAAGAAACAACTCGCTCTGCACAATGCTCTTACAGCCTACCGGGAACATCTCTTCCAAAGGCCTTTGAAACGCAGTTTCTTTGCAGGCCTGATCTTGCTGAAGTGGAACTTTTGCTCTGGGTGTGCTACATTGCACTAGACCTGAAAGGCACAATGTGCAGGCTTCTTTCCAAAGACCGAGTTGGGCCCCACAGCATCTTGCTTCCAGCTCTTTGGGAAGCTAAGAAACAACTCGCTCTGCACAGTGCTCTTACAGCCTACTGGGAACATCTCTTACAATGGCCTGTGAAATGCAGTTTCTTTGCAGACCTGATCTGGCTGAAGTACAACTTCTGCTCTTTGTGTGCTACATTGCCCTAGAGCTGGAAGGCACAACAAGCAGGCTTCTTTCCAAAGGGCGAGTTGGGCCACACAGCTTCTCGCTTCCAGCTCTTTGGGAAGCTAAGAAACAAGTCGCTCTGCACAGTGCTCTTACAGCCTACCGGGAACATCTCTTCCAAAGGCCTTTTAAACGCAGTTTCTTTGCAGGCCTGATCTGGCTGAAGTAGAACTTCTGCTCTGAGTGTGCTACATTGCCCTAGAGCTAAAAGGCACAACGTGCTGTCTTCTTTCAAAAGGGCGAGTTGGGCCCCAAAGCATCTTGCTTCCAGCTCTTTGGGAAGCTAAGAAACAACTCGCTCTGCACAGTGCTCTTACAGCCTACCGGGAACATCTCTTACACAGACCTGTGAAATGCAGTTTCTTTGCAGACCTGATCTGGCTGAAGAACAACTTCTGCTCTTTGTGTGCTACATTGCCCTAGAGCTGAAAGGCACAACGTGCAGGCTTCTTTCCAAAGGTTGAGTTGGGCCCCACAGCACCTTGCTTCCAGCTCTTTGGGAAGCTAAGAAACAACTCGCTCTGCACACTGCTCTTACAGCCTACCAGGAACATCTCTTGCAAACGCCTGTGAAATGCAGTTTCTTTGCAGGCCTGATCTGGCTGAAGTACAACTTCTGCTCTCGGTGTGCTACAGTGCCCTAGAGCTGAAAGGCACAACGTGCAGGCCTCTTAAAAAATGGCAAGTTGGGCCCCACAGCATCTTGCTTCCAGCTCTTTGGGAACCTAAGAAACAACTCGCTCTGCACAGTGCTCTTACAGCCTACCGGGAACATCTCTTACAAAGGCCTGTGAAATGCAGTTTCTTTGCAGGCCTGATCTGGCAGAAGTAGAATTTCTGCTCTGGGTGTGCTACAGTGCCCTAGAGCTGAAAGGCACAACGTGCAGGCTTCTTTCCAAAGGGCGAGTTGGGCCCCACAGCATCTTGCTTCCAGCTGTTTGAGAAGCTAAGAAACAACTCGCTCTGCACAGTGCTCTTACAGCCTACCGGGAGCATCTCTTCCAATGGCCTGTGAAACGCAGTTTCTTTGCAGGCCTGATCTGGCTGAAGTAGAACTTCTGCTCTGGGTGTGCTACTTTGACCTAGAGCTGAAAGGCAGAACGTGTAGGCTTCTTTCCAAAGGGCGAGATGGCCCCGACAGCATCTTGCTTCCACCTATTTGGAAAGCTCAGAAACAGCTCGCTCTGCACAGTGCTCTTACAGCCTACCGGGAATATCTCTTACAAAGGCCTGTGAAACGCAGTTTCTTTGCAGGCCTGATCTGGCTGAAGTACAACTTCTGCTCTGGGTGTGCTACATTGCCCTAGAGCTGAAAGACACAACGTGCAGGCTTCTTTCCAAAGGACGAGTTGGGCCCCACAGCATCTTGCTTCCAGCTCTTTGGGAAGCTAAGAAACAACTCGCACTGCACAGTGCTCTTACAGCCTACCGGGAACATCTCTTCCAAAGGCCTGTGAAACGCAGTTTCTTTGCAGGCCTCATCTGGCTGAAGTACAACTTCTGCACTGGGTGTGCTACATTGCCCTAGAGCTGAAAGGCGCAATGTGCAGGCTTCTTTCCAAAGTGCGAGTTGGGCCTCACAGCATCTTCTTCCAGCTCTTTGGGAAGCTAAGAAACAACTCGCTCTGCACAGTGCTCTTACAGCCTACCGGGAACATCTCTTCCAAAGAGCTGTGCAACGCAGTTTCTTTGCAGGCCTGATGCGGCTGAAGTACAACTTCTGCTCTGGGTGTGCTACATTGCCCTAGAGCTGAAAGGCACAACGTGCAGGCTTCTTTCCAAAGGGTGATTTGGGTCCCACAGCATCTTGCTTCCAGCTCTTTGGGAAGCTAACAAACAACTCGCTCTGCACAGTGCTCTCACGGCCTACAGGGAACATCTCTTCCAAAGGCCTGTTAAACGCAGTTTCTTTGCAGGCCTGATGTGTCTGAAATGGAACTTCTGCTCTGGGTGTGCTACATTGCCCTAGAGCTGAAAGGTACAACGTGCAGGCTTCTTTCCAAAGGGCGAGTTGGGCCCCACAGCATCTTGCTTCCAGCTCTTTGGGAGGCTAAGAAACAACTCCCTCTGCACAGTGCTCTTACAGCCTACCGGGAACATATCTTACAAAGGCCTGTGAAATGCAGTTTCTTTGCAGGCCTGATCTGGCTGAAGTAGGACTTCTGCTCTGGGTGTGCTACATTGCCCTAGAGCTGAAAGGCACAACGTGCTGTCTCCTTTCCAAAGGCCGAGTTGGGCCCCACAGCATTTTGCTTCCAGCTCTATGGGAATCTAAGATACAACTCGCTCTGCACAGTTCTCTTACAGCCTACCGGGAACATCTCTTCCAAAGGCCTGTGAAAAGCAGTTTCTTTGCAGGCCTGATCTGGCTGAAGTAGAACTTCTGCTCTCGGTGTGCTACATTGCCCTAGAGATGAAAGGCACAACGTGCAGTCTTCTTAACAAAGGGCGAGTTGGGCCCCACAGCATCTTGCTTCCAGCTCTTTGGCAAGCCAGGAAACAGCTCGCTCTGCACAGTGCTCTTACAGCCTACCGGGAACATCTCTTCCAAAGGCCTGTGAAACGCAGTTTCTTTGCAGGCCTGATCTGGCTGAAGTAGAACTTCTGCTCTGGGTGTGCTACATTGCCCAGAGCTGAAAGGCACAACGTGCAGGCTTCTTTCCAAAGGGCGCGTTGTGCCTCACAGCATCTTGCTTCCAGCACTTTGGGAAGCTAAGAAACAACTCGCTCTGCACAATGCTCTTACAGCCTACCGGGAACATCTCTTCCAAAGGCCTTTGAAACGCAGTTTCTTTGCAGGCCTGATCTTGCTGAAGTGGAACTTTTGCTCTGGGTGTGCTACATTGCACTAGACCTGAAAGGCACAATGTGCAGGCTTCTTTCCAAAGACCGAGTTGGGCCCCACAGCATCTTGCTTCCAGCTCTTTGGGAAGCTAAGAAACAACTCGCTCTGCACAGTGCTCTTACAGCCTACTGGGAACATCTCTTACAATGGCCTGTGAAATGCAGTTTCTTTGCAGACCTGATCTGGCTGAAGTACAACTTCTGCTCTTTGTGTGCTACATTGCCCTAGAGCTGGAAGGCACAACAAGCAGGCTTCTTTCCAAAGGGCGAGTTGGGCCACACAGCTTCTCGCTTCCAGCTCTTTGGGAAGCTAAGAAACAAGTCGCTCTGCACAGTGCTCTTACAGCCTACCGGGAACATCTCTTCCAAAGGCCTTTTAAACGCAGTTTCTTTGCAGGCCTGATCTGGCTGAAGTAGAACTTCTGCTCTGAGTGTGCTACATTGCCCTAGAGCTAAAAGGCACAACGTGCTGTCTTCTTTCAAAAGGGCGAGTTGGGCCCCAAAGCATCTTGCTTCCAGCTCTTTGGGAAGCTAAGAAACAACTCGCTCTGCACAGTGCTCTTACAGCCTACCGGGAACATCTCTTACACAGACCTGTGAAATGCAGTTTCTTTGCAGACCTGATCTGGCTGAAGAACAACTTCTGCTCTTTGTGTGCTACATTGCCCTAGAGCTGAAAGGCACAACGTGCAGGCTTCTTTCCAAAGGTTGAGTTGGGCCCCACAGCACCTTGCTTCCAGCTCTTTGGGAAGCTAAGAAACAACTCGCTCTGCACACTGCTCTTACAGCCTACCAGGAACATCTCTTGCAAACGCCTGTGAAATGCAGTTTCTTTGCAGGCCTGATCTGGCTGAAGTACAACTTCTGCTCTCGGTGTGCTACAGTGCCCTAGAGCTGAAAGGCACAACGTGCAGGCCTCTTAAAAAATGGCAAGTTGGGCCCCACAGCATCTTGCTTCCAGCTCTTTGGGAACCTAAGAAACAACTCGCTCTGCACAGTGCTCTTACAGCCTACCGGGAACATCTCTTACAAAGGCCTGTGAAATGCAGTTTCTTTGCAGGCCTGATCTGGCAGAAGTAGAATTTCTGCTCTGGGTGTGCTACAGTGCCCTAGAGCTGAAAGGCACAACGTGCAGGCTTCTTTCCAAAGGGCGAGTTGGGCCCCACAGCATCTTGCTTCCAGCTGTTTGAGAAGCTAAGAAACAACTCGCTCTGCACAGTGCTCTTACAGCCTACCGGGAGCATCTCTTCCAATGGCCTGTGAAACGCAGTTTCTTTGCAGGCCTGATCTGGCTGAAGTAGAACTTCTGCTCTGGGTGTGCTACTTTGACCTAGAGCTGAAAGGCAGAACGTGTAGGCTTCTTTCCAAAGGGCGAGATGGCCCCGACAGCATCTTGCTTCCACCTATTTGGAAAGCTCAGAAACAGCTCGCTCTGCACAGTGCTCTTACAGCCTACCGGGAATATCTCTTACAAAGGCCTGTGAAACGCAGTTTCTTTGCAGGCCTGATCTGGCTGAAGTACAACTTCTGCTCTGGGTGTGCTACATTGCCCTAGAGCTGAAAGACACAACGTGCAGGCTTCTTTCCAAAGGACGAGTTGGGCCCCACAGCATCTTGCTTCCAGCTCTTTGGGAAGCTAAGAAACAACTCGCACTGCACAGTGCTCTTACAGCCTACCGGGAACATCTCTTCCAAAGGCCTGTGAAACGCAGTTTCTTTGCAGGCCTCATCTGGCTGAAGTACAACTTCTGCACTGGGTGTGCTACATTGCCCTAGAGCTGAAAGGCGCAATGTGCAGGCTTCTTTCCAAAGTGCGAGTTGGGCCTCACAGCATCTTCTTCCAGCTCTTTGGGAAGCTAAGAAACAACTCGCTCTGCACAGTGCTCTTACAGCCTACCGGGAACATCTCTTCCAAAGAGCTGTGCAACGCAGTTTCTTTGCAGGCCTGATGCGGCTGAAGTACAACTTCTGCTCTGGGTGTGCTACATTGCCCTAGAGCTGAAAGGCACAACGTGCAGGCTTCTTTCCAAAGGGTGATTTGGGTCCCACAGCATCTTGCTTCCAGCTCTTTGGGAAGCTAACAAACAACTCGCTCTGCACAGTGCTCTCACGGCCTACAGGGAACATCTCTTCCAAAGGCCTGTTAAACGCAGTTTCTTTGCAGGCCTGATGTGTCTGAAATGGAACTTCCGCTCTGGTTGTGCTACATTGCCCTAGAGCTGAAAGGTACAACGTGCAGGCTTCTTTCCAAAGGGCGAGTTGGGCCCCACAGCATCTTGCTTCCAGCTCTTTGGGAGGCTAAGAAACAACTCCCTCTGCACAGTGCTCTTACAGCCTACCGGGAACATATCTTACAAAGGCCTGTGAAATGCAGTTTCTTTGCAGGCCTGATCTGGCTGAAGTAGGACTTCTGCTCTGGGTGTGCTACATTGCCCTAGAGCTGAAAGGCACAACGTGCTGTCTCCTTTCCAAAGGCCGAGTTGGGCCCCACAGCATTTTGCTTCCAGCTCTATGGGAATCTAAGATACAACTCGCTCTGCACAGTTCTCTTACAGCCTACCGGGAACATCTCT
Source organism: Equus caballus (assembly GCF_041296265.1). NCBI lineage: Eukaryota > Metazoa > Chordata > Mammalia > Perissodactyla > Equidae > Equus > Equus caballus. Next base: position 28,879,310 of record NC_091687.1, read on the forward strand.
TCCAAAGGCCTGTGAAAAGCAGTTTCTTTGCAGGCCTGATCTGGCTGAAGTAGAACTTCTGCTCTCGGTGTGCTACATTGCCCTAGAGCTGAAAGGCACAACGTGCAGTCTTCTTAACAAAGGGCGAGTTGGGCCCCACAGCATCTTGCTTCCAGCTCTTTGGCAAGCTAGGTAACAACTCGCTCTGCAAAGTGCTCTTACAGCCTACCGGGAACATCTCTTCCAAAGGTCTGTGAAACGCAGTTTCTTTGCAGGCCTGATCTGGCTGAAGTACAACTTCTGCTCTGGGTGTGCTACATTGCCCTAGAGCTGAAAGGCACAACGTGCAGGCTTCTTTCCAAAGGGCGAGTTGGGCCCCACAGCATCTTGCTTCCAGCTCTTTGGGAAGCTAAGAAACAACTCGCTCTGCACGGTGCTCTTACAGCCTACCGGAAACATCTCTTACAAAGGCCTGTGAAACGCAGTTTCTTTGCAGGCCTGATCTGGCTGAAGTAGAACTTCTGCTCTCGGTGTGCTACATTGCCCTAGAGCTGAAAGGCACAACGTGCAGTCTTCTTAACAAAGGGCGAGTTGGGCCCCACAGCATCTTGCTTCCAGCTCTTTGGCAAGCTAGGAAACAGCTCGCTCTGCACAGTGCTCTTACAGCCTACCGGGAACATCTCTTCCAAAGGCCTGTGAAAAGCAGTTTCTTTGCAGGCCTGATCTGGCTGAAGTAGAACTTCTGCTCTGGGTGTACTACATTGCCCAGAGCTGAAAGGCACAACGTGCAGGCTTCTTTCCAAAGGGCGCGTTGGGCCTCACAGCATCTTGCTTCCAGCACTTTGGGAAGCTAAGAAACAACTCGCTCTGCAGAGTGCTCTTACAGCCTACCGGGAGCATCTCTTTCAAAGGCCTGTGAAACGCAGTTTCTTTGCAGGCCTGATCTTGCTGAAGTGGAACTTTTGCTCTGGGTGTGCTACATTGCACTAGACCTGAAAGGCACAATGTGCAGGCTTCTTTCCAAAGGCCGAGTTGGGCCCCACAGCATCTTGCTTCCAGCTCTTTGGGAAGCTAAGAAACAACTCGCTCTGCACAGTGCTCTTACAGCCTACAGGGAACATCTCTTACAAAGGCCTGTGAAATGCAGTTTCTTTGCAGACCTGATCTGGCTGAAGTACAACTTCTGCTCTTTGTGTGCTACATTGCCCTAGAGCTGGAAGGCACAACGTGCAGGCTTCTTTCCAAAGGGCGAGTTGGGCCCCACAGCTTCTCGCTTCCAGCTCTTTGGGAAGCTAAGAAACAACTCGCTCTGCACAGTGCTCTTACAGCCTACCGGGAACATCTCTTCCAAAGGCCTGTGAAACGCAGTTTCTTTGCAGGCCTGATCTGGCTGAAGTAGAACTTCTGCTCTGAGTGTGCTACATTGCCCTAGAGCTGAAAGGCACAATGTGCTGTCTCCTTTCAAAAGGGCGAGTTGGGCCCCAAAGCATCTTGCTTCCAGCTCTTTATGAAGCTAAGAAACAACTCGCTCTGCACAGTGCTCTTACAGCCTACCGGGAACATCTCTTACACAGGCCTGTGAAATGCAGTTTCTTTGCAGACCTGATCTGGCTGAAGAACAACTTCTGCTCTTTGTGTGCTACATTGCCCTAGAGCTGAAAGGCACAACGTGCAGGCTTCTTTCCAAAGGGCGAGTTGGGCCCCACAGCACCTTGCTTCCAGCTCTTTGGGAAGCTAAGAAACAACTCGCTCTGCACAGTACTCTTACAGCCTACCGGGAACAACACTTCGAGAGGCCTGTGAAATGCAGTTTCTTTGCAGGCCTGATCTGGCTGAAGTAGGACTTCTGCTCTGGGTGTGCTACATTGCCCTAGAGCTGAAAGGCACAACGTGCTGTCTCCTTTCCAAAGGCCGAGTTGGGCCCCACAGCATTTTGCTTCCAGCTCTATGGGAATCTAAGATACAACTCGCTCTGCACAGTTCTCTTACAGCCTACCGGGAACATCTCTTCCAAAGGCCTGTGAAAAGCAGTTTCTTTGCAGGCCTGATCTGGCTGAAGTAGAACTTCTGCTCTCGGTGTGCTACATTGCCCTAGAGCTGAAAGGCACAACGTGCAGTCTTCTTAACAAAGGGCGAGTTGGGCCCCACAGCATCTTGCTTCCAGCTCTTTGGCAAGCTAGGAAACAACTCGCTCTGCAAAGTGCTCTTACAGCCTACCGGGAACATCTCTTCCAAAGGTCTGTGAAACGCAGTTTCTTTGCAGGCCTGATCTGGCTGAAGTACAACTTCTGCTCTGGGTGTGCTACATTGCCCTAGAGCTGAAAGGCACAACGTGCAGGCTTCTTTCCAAAGGGCGAGTTGGGCCCCACAGCATCTTGCTTCCAGCTCTTTGGGAAGCTAAGAAACAACTCGCTCTGCACGGTGCTCTTACAGCCTACCGGAAACATCTCTTACAAAGGCCTGTGAAACGCAGTTTCTTTGCAGGCCTGATCTGGCTGAAGTAGAACTTCTGCTCTCGGTGTGCTACATTGCCCTAGAGCTGAAAGGCACAACGTGCAGTCTTCTTAACAAAGGGCGAGTTGGGCCCCACAGCATCTTGCTTCCAGCTCTTTGGCAAGCTAGGAAACAGCTCGCTCTGCACAGTGCTCTTACAGCCTACCGGGAACATCTCTTCCAAAGGCCTGTGAAAAGCAGTTTCTTTGCAGGCCTGATCTGGCTGAAGTAGAACTTCTGCTCTGGGTGTACTACATTGCCCAGAGCTGAAAGGCACAACGTGCAGGCTTCTTTCCAAAGGGCGCGTTGGGCCTCACAGCATCTTGCTTCCAGCACTTTGGGAAGCTAAGAAACAACTCGCTCTGCAGAGTGCTCTTACAGCCTACCGGGAGCATCTCTTTCAAAGGCCTGTGAAACGCAGTTTCTTTGCAGGCCTGATCTTGCTGAAGTGGAACTTTTGCTCTGGGTGTGCTACATTGCACTAGACCTGAAAGGCACAATGTGCAGGCTTCTTTCCAAAGGCCGAGTTGGGCCCCACAGCATCTTGCTTCCAGCTCTTTGGGAAGCTAAGAAACAACTCGCTCTGCACAGTGCTCTTACAGCCTACAGGGAACATCTCTTACAAAGGCCTGTGAAATGCAGTTTCTTTGCAGACCTGATCTGGCTGAAGTACAACTTCTGCTCTTTGTGTGCTACATTGCCCTAGAGCTGGAAGGCACAACGTGCAGGCTTCTTTCCAAAGGGCGAGTTGGGCCCCACAGCTTCTCGCTTCCAGCTCTTTGGGAAGCTAAGAAACAACTCGCTCTGCACAGTGCTCTTACAGCCTACCGGGAACATCTCTTCCAAAGGCCTGTGAAACGCAGTTTCTTTGCAGGCCTGATCTGGCTGAAGTAGAACTTCTGCTCTGAGTGTGCTACATTGCCCTAGAGCTGAAAGGCACAATGTGCTGTCTCCTTTCAAAAGGGCGAGTTGGGCCCCAAAGCATCTTGCTTCCAGCTCTTTATGAAGCTAAGAAACAACTCGCTCTGCACAGTGCTCTTACAGCCTACCGGGAACATCTCTTACACAGGCCTGTGAAATGCAGTTTCTTTGCAGACCTGATCTGGCTGAAGAACAACTTCTGCTCTTTGTGTGCTACATTGCCCTAGAGCTGAAAGGCACAACGTGCAGGCTTCTTTCCAAAGGGCGAGTTGGGCCCCACAGCACCTTGCTTCCAGCTCTTTGGGAAGCTAAGAAACAACTCGCTCTGCACAGTACTCTTACAGCCTACCGGGAACAACACTTCGAGAGGCCTGTGAAACGCAGTTTCTTTGCAGGCCTGATATGGCTGAAGTACAACTTCTGCTGTAGGTGTGCTACAGTGCCCTAGAGCTGAAAGGCACAACGTGCAGGCCTCTTAAAAAATGGCAAGTTGGGCCCCACAGCATCTTGCTTCCAGCTCTTTGGGAACCTAAGAAACAACTCGCTCTGCACAGTGCTCTTACAGCCTACCGGGAACATCTCTTACAAAAGCCTGTGAAATGCAGTTTCTTTGCAGGCCTGATCTGGCAGAAGTAGAATTTCTGCTCTGGGTGTGCTACAGTGCCCTAGAGCTGAAAGGCACAACGTGCAGGCTTCTTTCCAAAGGGCGAGTTGGGCCCCACAGCATCTTGCTTCCAGCTGTTTGGGAAGCTAAGAAACAGCTCGCTCTGCACAGTGCTCTTACAGCCTACCGGGAGCATCTCTTCCAATGGCCTGTGAAACGCAGTTTCTTTGCAGGCCTGATCTGGCTGAAGTAGAACTTCTGCTCTGGGTGTGCTACTTTGACCTAGAGCTGAAAGGCAGAACGTGCAGGCTTCTTTCCAAAGGGCGAGATGGCCCCCACAGCATCTTGCTTCCACCTATTTGGAAAGCTCAGAAAGAGCTCGCTCTGCACAGTGCTCTTACAGCCTACTGGGAATATCTCTTACAAAGGCCTGTGACACGCAGTTTCTTTGCAGGCCTGATCTGGCTGAAGTACAACTTCTGCTCTGGGTGTGCTACATTGCCCTAGAGCTGAAAGGCACAACGTGCAGGCTTCTGTCCAAAGGGCGAGTTGGGCCCCACAGCATCTTCTTCCAGCTCTTTGGGAAGCTAAGAAACAACTCGCTCTGCACAGTGCTCTTACAGCCTACCGGGAACATCTCTTCCAAAGCCCTGTGAAATGCAGTTTCTTTGCAGGCCTGATCTGGCTGAAGTACAACTTCTGCTCTGGGTGTGCTACATTGCCCTAGAGCTGAAAGGCACAACGTGCAGGCTTCTTTCCAAAGGGTGATTTGGGTCCCACAGCATCTTGCTTCCAGCTCTTTGGGAAGCTAAGAAACAACTCACTCTGCACAGTGCTCTCACGGCCTACAGGGAACATCTCTTCCAAAGGCCTGTTAAATGCAGTTTCTTTGCAGGCCTGATCTGTCTGAAATGGAACTTCTGCTCTGGGTGTGCTACATTGCCCTAGAGCTGAAAGGCACAACGTGCAGGCTTCTTTCCAAAGGGCGAGTTTTGCCCCACAGCATCTTGCTTCCAGCTCTTTGGGAAGCAAAGAAACAATTCGCTCTGCACAGTGCTCTTACAGCCTACCGGGAACATCTCTTCCAAAGGCCTGTGAAATGCAGTTTCTTTGCAGGCTTGATTTGGCTGAAGTATAACTTCTGCTCTAGGTGTGCTACAGTGCCCTAGAGCTGAAAGGCAAAACGTACAGGCCTCCTAAAGAATGGCGAGTTGTGCCCCACAGCATCTTGCTTCCAGCTCTTGGGAAGCTAAGAAACAAGTCGCTCTGCACAGTGCTCTTACAGCCTACCGGGAACATCTCTTCCAGAGGAATGTGAAACGCAGATTCTTTCCAGGCCTGATCTGGCTGAAGTAGAACTTCTGCTCTGGGTGTGCTACATTGCCCCAGAGCTGAAAGGCACAACGTGCAGGCCTCTTAAAAAATGGCGAGTTGTGCCCCACAGCATCTTGCTTCCAGCTCTTTGGGAAGCTAATAAACAACTCGCTCTGCACAGTGCTCTTACAGCCTACCGGGAGCATCTCTTCCAATGGCCTGTGAAACGCAGTTTCTTTGCAGGCCTGATCTGGCTGAATTAGAACTTCTGCTCTGGGTGTGCTACTTTGACCTAGAGCTGAAAGGCAGAACGTGCAGGCTTCTTTCCAAAGGGCGAGATGGCCCCCACAGCATCTTGCTTCCAGCTCTTTGGGAAGCTAAGAAACAACTCGCTCTGCACAGTGCTCTTACAGCCTACCGGGAACATCTCTTCCAAAGGCCTGTGAAACGCAGTTTCTTTGCAGGCCTGATCTGGCTGAAGTACAACTTCTGCACTGGGTGTGCTACATTGCCCTAGAGCTGAAAGGCGCAATGTGCCGGCTTCTTTCCAAAGTGCGAGTTGGGCCCCAAAGCATCTTGCTTCCAGCTCTTTGGGAGGCTAAGAAACAACTCGCTATGCACAATGCTCTTACAGCCTACCGGGAACATCTCTTAAAAAGGCCTGTGAAATGCAGTTTCTTTGCAGGCCTGATCTGGCTGAAGTAGAACTTCTGCTCTGAGGGTGCTACATTGTCCTAGAGCTGAAAGGCACAACGCGCTGTCTCCTTTCAAAAGGGCGAGTTGGGCCCCAAAGCATCTTGCTTCCAGCTCTTTGGGAAGCTAAGAAACAACTCGCTCTGCACAGTGCTCTTACAGCCTACCGGGAGCATCTCTTCCAATGGCCTGTGAAACGCAGTTTCTTTGCAGGCCTGAAATGGCTGAAGTACAACTTCTGCTCTTGGTGTGCTACATTGACCTAGAGCTGAAAGGCACAACGTGCAGGCCTCTTGAAAAATGGCAAGTCGGGCCCCACAGCATCTTGCTTGCAGCTCTTTGGGAACCTAAGAAACAACTCGCTCTGCACAGTGCTCTTACAGCCTACCGGGAACATCTCTTACAAAGGCCTGTGAAATGCAGTTTCTTTGCAGGCCTGATCTGGCTGAAGTAGAATTTCTGCTCTGGGTGTGCTACAGTGTCCTAGAGCTGAAAGGCACAACGTGCAGGCTTCTTTCCAAAGGGCGAGTTGGGCCCCACTGCATCTTGCTTCCAGCTGTTTGGGAAGCTAAGAAACAACTCGCTCTGCACAGTGCTCTTACAGCCTACCGGGAGCATCTCTTCCAATGGCCTGTGAAACGCAGTTTCTTTGCAGGCCTGATCTGGCTGAAGTAGAACTTCTGCTCTCGGTGTGCTACATTGCCCTAGAGCTGAAAGGCGCAACGTGCAGGCTTCTGTCCAAAGGGCGAGTTGGGCCCCACAGCATCTTCTTCCAGCTCTTTGGGAAGCTAAGAAACAACTCGCTCTGCACAGTGCTCTTACAGCCTACCGGGAACATCTCTTCCAAAGCCCTGTGAAGCGCAGTTTCTTTGCGCCCTGATCTGGCTGAAGTACAACTTCTGCTCTGGGTGTGCTACATTGCCCCAGAGCTGAAAGGCACAACGTGCAGGCTTCTGTCCAAAGGGAGAGTTGGGCAGCACAGCATCTTGCTTCCAGCTCTTTGGGAACCTAAGAAACAAGTCGCTCTGCACAGTGCTCTTACAGCCTACCGGGAACATCTCTTCCAGAGGATTGTGAAACGCAGATTCTTTCCAGGCCTGATCTGGCTGAAGTACAACATCTGCTCTTGGTGTGCTACATTGCCCTAGAGCTGAAAGGCACAACGTGCAGGCTTCTTTCCAAAGGGCGACTTGGGCCCCAAAGCATCTTCCTTCCAGCTCTTTGGGAAGCTAAGAAACAACTCGCACTGCACAGTGCTCTTACAGCCTACCGGGAGCATCTCTTCCAAAGGCCTGTGAAACGCAGTTTCTTTGCAGGCCTTATCTGGCTGAAGTACAACATCTGCTCTGGGTGTGGTACATTGCCCTGGAGCTTAAGGCACAAAGTGCAGGCTTCTTTCCAAAGTGCGAGTTGGGCCCCAAAGCATCTTGCTTCCAGCTGTTTGGGAAGCTAAGAAACAACTCGCTCTGCACGGAACTCTTACAGCCTACCGGGAGCATCTCTTCCAATGGCCTGTGAAACGCAGTTTCTTTGCAGGCCTGAAATGGCTGAAGTACAACTTCTGCTCTGGGTGTGCTACATTGCCCTAGAGCTGAAAGGCACAACGTGCAGGCTTCTTTCCAAAGGGCGAGTTGGGCCCCACAGCATCTTGCTTCCAGCTCTTTGGGAAGCTAAGAAACAACTCGCTCTGCACGGTGCTCTTACAGCCTACTGGGAACATCTCTTACAAAGGCCTGTGAAAAGCAGTTTCTTTGCAGGCCTGATCTGGCTGAAGTAGAACTTCTGCTCTCGGTGTGCTACATTGCCCTAGAGATGAAAGGCACAACGTGCAGTCTTCTTAACAAAGGGCGAGTTGGGCCCCACAGCATCTTGCTTCCAGCTCTTTGGCAAGCCAGGAAACAGCTCGCTCTGCACAGTGCTCTTACAGCCTCCCGGGAACATCTCTTCCAAAGGCCTGTGAAACGCAGTTTCTTTGCAGGCCTGATCTGGCTGAAGTAGAACTTCTGCTCTGGGTGTGCTACATTGCCCAGAGCTGAAAGGCACAACGTGCAGGCTTCTTTCCAAAGGGCGCGTTGTGCCTCACAGCATCTTGCTTCCAGCACTTTGGGAAGCTAAGAAACAACTCGCTCTGCACAATGCTCTTACAGCCTACCGGGAACATCTCTTCCAAAGGCCTGTGAAACGCAGTTTCTTTGCAGGCCTGATCTTGCTGAAGTGGAACTATTGCTCTGGGTGTGCTACATTGCACTAGACCTGAAAGGCACAATGTGCAGGCTTCTTTCCAAAGACCGAGTTGGGCCCCACAGCATCTTGCTTCCAGCTCTTTGGGAAGCTAAGAAACAACTCGCTCTGCACAGTGCTCTTACAGCCTACTGGGAACATCTCTTACAATGGCCTGTGAAATGCAGTTTCTTTGCAGACCTGATCTGGCTGAAGTACAACTTCTGCTCTTTGTGTGCTACATTGCCCTAGAGCTGGAAGGCACAACAAGCAGGCTTCTTTCCAAAGGGCGAGTTGGGCCACACAGCTTCTCGCTTCCAGCTCTTTGGGAAGCTAAGAAACAAGTCGCTCTGCACAGTGCTCTTACAGCCTACCGGGAACATCTCTTCCAAAGGCCTTTTAAACGCAGTTTCTTTGCAGGCCTGATCTGGCTGAAGTAGAACTTCTGCTCTGAGTGTGCTACATTGCCCTAGAGCTGAAAGGCACAACGTGCTGTCTTCTTTCAAAAGGGCGAGTTGGGCCCCAAAGCATCTTGCTTCCAGCTCTTTGGGAAGCTAAGAAACAACTCGCTCTGCACAGTGCTCTTACAGCCTACCGGGAACATCTCTTACACAGACCTGTGAAATGCAGTTTCTTTGCAGACCTGATCTGGCTGAAGAACAACTTCTGCTCTTTGTGTGCTACATTGCCCTAGAGCTGAAAGGCACAACGTGCAGGCTTCTTTCCAAAGGTTGAGTTGGGCCCCACAGCACCTTGCTTCCAGCTCTTTGGGAAGCTAAGAAACAACTCGCTCTGCACACTGCTCTTACAGCCTACCAGGAACATCTCTTGCAAACGCCTGTGAAATGCAGTTTTTTTGCAGGCCTGATCTGGCTGAAGTACAACTTCTGCTCTCGGTGTGCTACAGTGCCCTAGAGCTGAAAGGCACAACGTGCAGGCCTCTTAAAAAATGGCAAGTTGGGCCCCACAGCATCTTGCTTCCAGCTCTTTGGGAACCTAAGAAACAACTCGCTCTGCACAGTGCTCTTACAGCCTACCGGGAACATCTCTTACAAAGGCCTGTGAAATGCAGTTTCTTTGCAGGCCTGATCTGGCAGAAGTAGAATTTCTGCTCTGGGTGTGCTACAGTGCCCTAGAGCTGAAAGGCACAACGTGCAGGCTTCTTTCCAAAGGGCGAGTTGGGCCCCACAGCATCTTGCTTCCAGCTGTTTGAGAAGCTAAGAAACAACTCGCTCTGCACAGTGCTCTTACAGCCTACCGGGAGCATCTCTTCCAATGGCCTGTGAAACGCAGTTTCTTTGCAGGCCTGATCTGGCTGAAGTAGAACTTCTGCTCTGGGTGTGCTACTTTGACCTAGAGCTGAAAGGCAGAACGTGTAGGCTTCTTTCCAAAGGGCGAGATGGCCCCGACAGCATCTTGCTTCCACCTTTTGGAAAGCTCAGAAACAGCTCGCTCTGCACAGTGCTCTTACAGCCTACCGGGAATATCTCTTACAAAGGCCTGTGAAACGCAGTTTCTTTGCAGGCCTGATCTGGCTGAAGTACAACTTCTGCTCTGGGTGTGCTACATTGCCCTAGAGCTGAAAGACACAACGTGCAGGCTTCTTTCCAAAGGACGAGTTGGGCCCCACAGCATCTTGCTTCCAGCTCTTTGGGAAGCTAAGAAACAACTCGCACTGCACAGTGCTCTTACAGCCTACCGGGAACATCTCTTCCAAAGGCCTGTGAAATGCAGTTTCTTTGCAGGCCTCATCTGGCTGAAGTACAACTTCTGCACTGGGTGTGCTACATTGCCCTAGAGCTGAAAGACACAACGTGCAGGCTTCTTTCCAAAGGACGAGTTGGGCCTCACAGCATCTTCTTCCAGCTCTTTGGGAAGCTAAGAAACAACTCGCTCTGCACAGTGCTCTTACAGCCTACCGGGAACATCTCTTCCAAAGAGCTGTGCAACGCAGTTTCTTTGCAGGCCTGATGCGGCTGAAGTACAACTTCTGCTCTGGGTGTGCTACATTGCCCTAGAGCTGAAAGGCACAACGTGCAGGCTTCTTTCCAAAGGGTGATTTGGGTCCCACAGCATCTTGCTTCCAGCTCTTTGGGAAGCTAACAAACAACTCGCTCTGCACAGTGCTCTCACGGCCTACAGGGAACATCTCTTCCAAAGGCCTGTTAAACGCAATTTCTTTGCAGGCCTGATGTGTCTGAAATGGAACTTCTGCTCTGGGTGTGCTACATTGCCCTAGTGCTGAAAGGTACAACGTGCAGGCTTCTTTCCAAAGGGCGAGTTGGGCCCCACAGCATCTTGCTTCCAGCTCTTTGGGAGGCTAAGAAATAACTCCCTCTGCACAGTGCTCTTACAGCCTACCGGGAACATATCTTACAAAGGCCTGTGAAATGCAGTTTCTTTGCAGGCCTGATCTGGCTGAAGTAGGACTTCTGCTCTGGGTGTGCTACATTGCCCTAGATCTGAAAGGCACAACGTGCTGTCTCCTTTCCAAAGGCCGAGTTGGGCCCCACAGCATTTTGCTTCCAGCTCTATGGGATCTAAGATACAACTCGCTCTGCACAGTTCTCTTACAGCCTACCGGGAACATCTCTTCCAAAGGCCTGTGAAAAGCAGTTTCTTTGCAGGCCTGATCTGGCTGAAGTAGAACTTCTGCTCTCGGTGTGCTACATTGCCCTAGAGCTGAAAGGCACAACGTGCAGTCTTCTTAACAAAGGGCGAGTTGGGCCCCACAGCATCTTGCTTCCAGCTCTTTGGCAAGCTAGGAAACAACTCGCTCTGCAAAGTGCTCTTACAGCCTACCGGGAACATCTCTTCCAAAGGTCTGTGAAACGCAGTTTCTTTGCAGGCCTGATCTGGCTGAAGTACAACTTCTGCTCTGGGTGTGCTACATTGCCCTAGAGCTGAAAGGCACAACGTGCAGGCTTCTTTCCAAAGGGCGAGTTGGGCCCCACAGCATCTTGCTTCCAGCTCTTTGGGAAGCTAAGAAACAACTCGCTCTGCACGGTGCTCTTACAGCCTACCGGGAACATCTCTTACAAAGGCCTGTGAAACGCAGTTTCTTTGCAGGCCTGATCTGGCTGAAGTAGAACTTCTGCTCTCGGTGTGCTACATTGCCCTAGAGCTGAAAGGCACAACGTGCAGTCTTCTTAACAAAGGGCGAGTTGGGCCCCACAGCATCTTGCTTCCAGCTCTTTGGCAAGCTAGGAAACAGCTCGCTCTGCACAGTGCTCTTACAGCCTACCGGGAACATCTCTTCCAAAGGCCTGTGAAAAGCAGTTTCTTTGCAGGCCTGATCTGGCTGAAGTAGAACTTCTGCTCTGGGTGTGCTACATTGCCCAGAGCTGAAAGGCACAACGTGCAGGCTTCTTTCCAAAGGGCGCGTTGGGCCTCACAGCATCTTGCTTCCAGCACTTTGGGAAGCTAAGAAACAACTCGCTCTGCACAGTGCTCTTACAGCCTACCGGGAACATCTCTTTCAAAGGCCTGTGAAACGCAGTTTCTTTGCAGGCCTGATCTTGCTGAAGTGGAACTTTTGCTCTGGGTGTGCTACATTGCACTAGACCTGAAAGGCACAATGTGCAGGCTTCTTTCCAAAGGCCGAGTTGGGCCCCACAGCATCTTGCTTCCAGCTCTTTGGGAAGCTAAGAAACAACTCGCTCTGCACAGTGCTCTTACAGCCTACTGGGAACATCTCTTACAAAGGCCTGTGAAATGCAGTTTCTTTGCAGACCTGATCTGGCTGAAGTACAACTTCTGCTCTTTGTGTGCTACATTGCCCTAGAGCTGGAAGGCACAACGTGCAGGCTTCTTTCCAAAGGGCGAGTTGGGCCCCACAGCTTCTCGCTTCCAGCTCTTTGGGAAGCTAAGAAACAACTCGCTCTGCACAGTGCTCTTACAGCCTACCGGGAACATCTCTTCCAAAGGCCTGTGAAACGCAGTTTCTTTGCAGGCCTGATCTGGCTGAAGTAGAACTTCTGCTCTGAGTGTGCTACATTGCCCTAGAGCTGAAAGGCACAACGTGCTGTCTCCTTTCAAAAGGGCGAGTTGGGCCCCAAAGCATCTTGCTTCCACCTCTTTGGGAAGCTAAGAAACAACTCGCTCTGCACAGTGCTCTTACAGCCTACCGGGAACAACACTTCGAGAGGCCTGTGAAACGCAGTTTCTTTGCAGGCCTGATATGGCTGAAGTACAACTTCTGCTGTAGGTGTGCTACAGTGCCCTAGAGCTGAAAGGCACAACGTGCAGGCCTCTTAAAAAATGGCAAGTTGGGCCCCACAGCATCTTGCTTCCAGCTCTTTGGGAACCTAAGAAACAACTCGCTCTGCACAGTGCTCTTACAGCCTACCGGGAACATCTCTTACAAAAGCCTGTGAAATGCAGTTTCTTTGCAGGCCTGATCTGGCAGAAGTAGAATTTCTGCTCTGGGTGTGCTACAGTGCCCTAGAGCTGAAAGGCACAACGTGCAGGCTTCTTTCCAAAGGGCGAGTTGGGCCCCACAGCATCTTGCTTCCAGCTGTTTGGGAAGCTAAGAAACAACTCGCTCTGCACAGTGCTATTACAGCCTACCGGGAGCATCTCTTCCAATGGCCTGTGAAACGCAGTTTCTTTGCAGGCCTGATCTGGCTGAAGTAGAACTTCTGCTCTGGGTGTGCTACTTTGACCTAGAGCTGAAAGGCAGAACGTGCAGGCTTCTTTCCAAAGGGCGAGATGGCCCCCACAGCATCTTGCTTCCACCTATTTGGAAAGCTCAGAAAGAGCTCGCTCTGCACAGTGCTCTTACAGCCTACCGGGAATATCTCTTACAAAGGCCTGTGACACGCAGTTTCTTTGCAGGCCTGATCTGGCTGAAGTACAACTTCTGCTCTGGGTGTGCTACATTGCCCTAGAGCTGAAAGACACAACGTGCAGGCTTCTTTCCAAAGGACGAGTTGGGCCCCACAGCATCTTGCTTCCAGCTCTTTGGGAAGCTAAGAAACAACTCGCTCTGCACAGTGCTCTTACAGCCTACCGGGAACATCTCTTCCAAAGGCCTGTGAAACGCAGTTTCTTTGCAGGCCTCATCTGGCTGAAGTACAACTTCTGCACTGGGTGTGCTACATTGCTCTAGAGCTGAAAGGCGCAATGTGCAGGATTCTTTCCAAAGTGCGAGTTGGGCCCCACAGCATCTTCTTCCAGCTCTTTGGGAAGCTAAGAAACAACTCGCTCTGCACAGTGCTCTTACAGCCTACCGGGAACATCTCTTCCAAAGCCCTGTGAAACGCAGTTTCTTTGGAGGCCTGATCTGGATGAAGTACAACTTCTGCTCTGGGTGTGCTACATTGCCCTAGAGCTGAAAGGCACAACGTGCAGGCTTCTTTCCAAAGGGTGATTTGGGTCCCACAGCATCTTGCTTCCAGCTCTTTGGGAAGCTAAGAAACAACTCGCTATGCACAGTGCTCTCACGGCCTACAGGGAACATCTCTTCCAAAGGCCTTTTAAACGCAGCTTCTTTGCAGGCCTGATCTGTCTGAAATGGAACTTCTGCTCTGGGTGAGCTACATTGCCCTAGAGCTGAAAGGTACAACGTGCAGGCTTCTTTCCAAAGGGCGAGTTGGGCCCCACAGCATCTTGCTTCCAGCTCTTTGGGAGGCTAAGAAACAACTCCCTCTGCACAGTGCTCTTACAGCCTACCGGGAACATATCTTACAAAGGCCTGTGAAATGCAGTTTCTTTGCAGGCCTGATCTGGCTGAAGTAGGACTTCTGCTCTGGGTGTGCTACATTGCCCTAGAGCTGAAAGGCACAACGTGCTGTCTCCTTTCCAAAGGGCGAGTTGGGCCCCACAGCATTTTGCTTCCAGCTCTATGGGAATCTAAGATACAACTCGCTCTGCACAGTTCTCTTACAGCCTACCGGGAACATCTCTTCCAAAGGCCTGTGAAAAGCAGTTTCTTTGCAGGCCTGATCTGGCTGAAGTAGAACTTCTGCTCTCTGTGTGCTGCATTGCCCTAGAGCTGAAAGGCACAACGTGCAGTCTTCTTAACAAAGGGCGAGTTGGGCCCCACAGCATCTTGCTTCCAGCTCTTTGGCAAGCTAGGAAACAACTCGCTCTGCAAAGTGCTCTTACAGCCTACCGGGAACATCTCTTCCAAAGGCCTGTGAAACGCAGTTTCTTTGCAGGCCTGATCTGGCTGAAGTACAACTTCTACTCTGGGTGTGCTACATTGCCCTAGAGCTGAAAGGCACAACGTGCAGGCTTCTTTCCAAAGGGCGCGTTGGGCCTCACAGCATCTTGCTTCCAGCAATTTGGGAAGCTAAGAAACAACTCGCTCTGCACAGTGCTCTTACAGCCTACCGGGAACATCTCTCACAAAGGCCTGTGAAACGCAGTTTCTTTGCAGGCCTGATCTTGCTGAAGTAGAACTTTTGCTCTGGGTGTGCTACATTGCACTAGACCTGAAAGGCACAATGTGCAGGCTTCTTTCCAAAGGCCGAGTTGGGCCCCACAGCATCTTGCTTCCAGCTCTTTGGGAAGCTAAGAAACAACTCGCTCTGCACAGTGCTATTACAGCCTACCGGGAACATCTCTTCCAAAGACCTGTGAAATGCAGTTTCTCCTCAGGCCTGAACTGGCTGAAGTAGAACTTCTGCTCTGGGTGTGCTACATTGCCCCAGAGCTGAAAGGCACAACGTGCAGGCTTCAGTCCAAAGGGAGAGTTGGGCAGCACAGCATCTTGCTTCCAGCTCTTTGGGAAGCTAAGAAACAAGTCGCTCTGCACAGTGCTCTTACAGCCTACCGGGAACATCTCTTCCAGAGGAATGTGAAACGCAGATTCTTTCCAGGCCTGATCTGGCTGAAGTAGAACTTCTGCTCTGGGTGTGCTACATTGCCCCAGAGCTGAAAGGCACAACATGCAGGCTTCTATCCAAAGGGAGAGTTGGGCAGCACAGCATCTTTCTTCCAGCTCTTTGGGAAGCTAAGAAACAAGTCGCTCTGCACAGTGCTCTTACAGCCTACCGGGAACATCTCTTCCAAAGGAATGTGAAACGCAGTTCCTTTGCAGGCCTGATCTGGCTGTAGTACAACTTCTGCTCTGGGTGTGCTACATTGCCCTAGAGCTGAAAGGGACAACGTGCAGGCTTCTTTCCAAAGGGCGAGTTTTGCCCCACAGCATCTTGCTTCCAGCTCTTTGGGAAGCAAAGAAACAATTCGCTCTGCACAGTGCTCTTACAGCCTACCGGGAACATCTCTTCCAAAGGCCTGTGAAATGCAGTTTCTTTGCAGGCCTGATATGGCTGAAGTACAACTTCTGCTCTAGGTGTGCTACAGTGCCCTTGAGCGGAAAGGCACAACGTGCAGGCCTCTTAAAAAATGGCGAGTTGTGCCCCACAGCATCTTGCTTCCAGCTCTTTGGGAAGCTAAGAAACAACTCGCTCTGCACAGTGCTCTTACAGCCTACCGGGAACATCTCTTACAAAGGCCTGTGAAACGCAGTGTCTTTGCAGGCCTGATCTTGCTGAAGTAGAACTTTTGCTCTGGGTGTGCTACATTGCACTAGACCTGAAAGGCACAATGTGCAGGCTTCTTTCCAAAGGCCGAGTTGGGCCCCACAGCATCTTGCTTCCAGCTCTTTGGGAAGCTAAGAAACAACTCGCTCTGCACAGTGCTATTACAGCCTACCGGGAACATCTCTTCCAAAGACCTGTGAAACGCAGTTTCTCCGCAGGCCTGAACTGGCTGAAGTAGAACTTCTGCTCTGGGTGTGCTACATTGCCCCAGAGCTGAAAGCCACAACGTGCAGGCTTCAGTCCAAAGGGAGAGTTGGGCAGCACAGCATCTTGCTTCCAGCTCTTTGGGAAGCTAATAAACAAGTCGCTCTGCACAGTGCTCTTACAGCCTAACGGGAACATATCTTCCAGAGGAATGTGAAACGCAGATTCTTTCCAGGCCTGATCTGGCTGAAGTAGAACTTCTGCTCTGGGTGTGCTACATTGCCCCAGAGCTGAAAGGCACAACATGCAGGCTTCTGTCCAAAGGGAGAGTTGGGCAGCACAGCATCTTTCTTCCAGCTCTTTGGGAAGCTATGAAACAAGTCGCTCTGCACAGTGCTCTTACAGCCTACCGGGAACATCTCTTCCAAAGGAATGTGAAACGCAGTTCCTTTGCAGGCCTGATCTGGCTGAAGTACAACTTCTGCTCTGGGTGTGCTACATTGCCCTAGAGCTGAAAGGCACAACGTGCAGGCTTCTTTCCAAAGGGCGAGTTGGGCCCCACAGCACCTTGCTTCCAGCTCTTTGGGAAGCTAAGAAACAACTCGCTCTGCACAGTACTCTTACAGCCTACCGGGAACAACACTTCGAGAGGCCTGTGAAACGCAGTTTCTTTGCAGGCCTGATATGGCTGAAGTACAACTTCTGCTCTAGGTGTGCTACAGTGCCCTAGAGCTGAAAGGCACAACGTGCAGGCCTCTTAAAAAATGGCAAGTTGGGCCCCACAGCATCTTGCTTCCAGCTCTTTGGGAACCTAAGAAACAACTCGCTATGCACAGTGCTCTTACAGCCTACCGGGAACATCTCTTCCAAAGCCCTGTGAAATGCAGTTTCTTTGAAGGCCTGATCTGGCTGAAGTAGAATTTCTGCTCTGGGTGTGCTACAGTGCCCTAGAGCTGAAAGGCACAACGTGCAGGCTTCTTTCCAAAGGATGAGTTGGGCCCCACAGCATCTTGCTTCCAGCTCTTTGGGAAGCTAAGATACAAATCGCTCTGCACAGTGCTCTTACAGCCTACCGGGAACATCTCTTCCAAAGGCCTGTGAAACGCAGTTTCTTTGCAGGCCTCATCTGGCTGAAGTACAACTTCTGCACTGGGTGTGCTACATTGCCCTAGAGCTGAAAGGCGCAATGTGCAGGCTTCTTTCCAAAGGCCGAGTTGGGCCCCACAGCATCTTGCTTCCAGCTCTTTGGGAAGCTAAGAAACAACTCGCTCTGCACAGTGCTATTACAGCCTACCGGGAACATCTCTTCCAAAGACCTGTGAAACGCAGTTTCTCCGCAGGCCTGAACTGGCTGAAGTAGAACTTCTGCTCTGGGTGTGCTACATTGCCCCAGAGCTGAAAGGCACAACGTGCAGGCTTCTGTCCAAAGGGAGAGTTGGGCAGCACAGCATCTTGCTTCCAGCTCTTTGGGAAGCTAAGAAACAAGTCGCTCTGCACAGTTCTCTTACAGCCTACCGGGAACATCTCTTCCAGAGGAAGGTGAAACGCAGATTCTTTCCAGGCCTGATCTGGCTGAAGTAGAACTTCTGCTCTGGGTGTGCTACTTTGACCTAGAGCTGAAAGGCAGAACGTGCAGGCTTCTTTCCAAAGGGCGAGATGGCCCCCACAGCATCTTGCTTCCACCTATTTGGAAAGCTCAGAAACAGCTCGCTCTGCACAGTGCTCTTACAGCCTACCGGGAACATCTCTTCCAAAGGAATGTGAAACGCAGTTCCTTTGCAGGCCTGATCTGGCTGTAGTACAACTTCTGCTCTGGGTGTGCTACATTGCCCTAGAGCTGAAAGGGACAACGTGCAGGCTTCTTTCCAAAGGGCGAGTTTTGCCCCACAGCATCTTGCTTCCAGCTCTTTGGGAAGCAAAGAAACAATTCGCTCTGCACAGTGCTCTTACAGCCTACCGGGAACATCTCTTCCAAAGGCCTGTGAAATGCAGTTTCTTTGCAGGCCTGATATGGCTGAAGTACAACTTCTGCTCTAGGTGTGCTACAGTGCCCTTGAGCGGAAAGGCACAACGTGCAGGCCTCTTAAAAAATGGCGAGTTGTGCCCCACAGCATCTTGCTTCCAGCTCTTTGGGAAGCTAAGAAACAACTCGCTCTGCACAGTGCTCTTACAGCCTACCGGGAACATCTCTTACAAAGGCCTGTGAAACGCAGTGTCTTTGCAGGCCTGATCTTGCTGAAGTAGAACTTTTGCTCTGGGTGTGCTACATTGCACTAGACCTGAAAGGCACAATGTGCAGGCTTCTTTCCAAAGGCCGAGTTGGGCCCCACAGCATCTTGCTTCCAGCTCTTTGGGAAGCTAAGAAACAACTCGCTCTGCACAGTGCTATTACAGCCTACCGGGAACATCTCTTCCAAAGACCTGTGAAACGCAGTTTCTCCGCAGGCCTGAACTGGCTGAAGTAGAACTTCTGCTCTGGGTGTGCTACATTGCCCCAGAGCTGAAAGCCACAACGTGCAGGCTTCAGTCCAAAGGGAGAGTTGGGCAGCACAGCATCTTGCTTCCAGCTCTTTGGGAAGCTAATAAACAAGTCGCTCTGCACAGTGCTCTTACAGCCTAACGGGAACATATCTTCCAGAGGAATGTGAAACGCAGATTCTTTCCAGGCCTGATCTGGCTGAAGTAGAACTTCTGCTCTGGGTGTGCTACATTGCCCCAGAGCTGAAAGGCACAACATGCAGGCTTCTGTCCAAAGGGAGAGTTGGGCAGCACAGCATCTTTCTTCCAGCTCTTTGGGAAGCTATGAAACAAGTCGCTCTGCACAGTGCTCTTACAGCCTACCGGGAACATCTCTTCCAAAGGAATGTGAAACGCAGTTCCTTTGCAGGCCTGATCTGGCTGAAGTACAACTTCTGCTCTGGGTGTGCTACATTGCCCTAGAGCTGAAAGGCACAACGTGCAGGCTTCTTTCCAAAGGGCGAGTTGGGCCCCACAGCACCTTGCTTCCAGCTCTTTGGGAAGCTAAGAAACAACTCGCTCTGCACAGTACTCTTACAGCCTACCGGGAACAACACTTCGAGAGGCCTGTGAAACGCAGTTTCTTTGCAGGCCTGATATGGCTGAAGTACAACTTCTGCTCTAGGTGTGCTACAGTGCCCTAGAGCTGAAAGGCACAACGTGCAGGCCTCTTAAAAAATGGCAAGTTGGGCCCCACAGCATCTTGCTTCCAGCTCTTTGGGAACCTAAGAAACAACTCGCTATGCACAGTGCTCTTACAGCCTACCGGGAACATCTCTTCCAAAGCCCTGTGAAATGCAGTTTCTTTGAAGGCCTGATCTGGCTGAAGTAGAATTTCTGCTCTGGGTGTGCTACAGTGCCCTAGAGCTGAAAGGCACAACGTGCAGGCTTCTTTCCAAAGGACGAGTTGGGCCCCACAGCATCTTGCTTCCAGCTCTTTGGGAAGCTAAGATACAAATCGCTCTGCACAGTGCTCTTACAGCCTACCGGGAACATCTCTTCCAAAGGCCTGTGAAACGCAGTTTCTTTGCAGGCCTCATCTGGCTGAAGTACAACTTCTGCACTGGGTGTGCTACATTGCCCTAGAGCTGAAAGGCGCAATGTGCAGGCTTCTTTCCAAAGGCCGAGTTGGGCCCCACAGCATCTTGCTTCCAGCTCTTTGGGAAGCTAAGAAACAACTCGCTCTGCACAGTGCTATTACAGCCTACCGGGAACATCTCTTCCAAAGACCTGTGAAACGCAGTTTCTCCGCAGGCCTGAACTGGCTGAAGTAGAACTTCTGCTCTGGGTGTGCTACATTGCCCCAGAGCTGAAAGGCACAACGTGCAGGCTTCTGTCCAAAGGGAGAGTTGGGCAGCACAGCATCTTGCTTCCAGCTCTTTGGGAAGCTAAGAAACAAGTCGCTCTGCACAGTTCTCTTACAGCCTACCGGGAACATCTCTTCCAGAGGAAGGTGAAACGCAGATTCTTTCCAGGCCTGATCTGGCTGAAGTAGAACTTCTGCTCTGGGTGTGCTACTTTGACCTAGAGCTGAAAGGCAGAACGTGCAGGCTTCTTTCCAAAGGGCGAGATGGCCCCCACAGCATCTTGCTTCCACCTATTTGGAAAGCTCAGAAACAGCTCGCTCTGCACAGTGCTCTTACAGCCTACCGGGAATATCTCTTACAAAGGCCTGTGAAACGCAGTTTCTTTGCAGGCCTGATCTGGCTGAAGTACAACTTCTGCTCTGGGTGTGCTACATTGCCCTAGAGCTGAAAGACACAACGTGCAGGCTTCTTTCCAAAGGACGAGTTGGGCCCCACAGCATCTTGCTTCCAGCTCTTTGGGAAGCTAAGAAACAACTCGCTCTGCACAGTGCTCTTACAGCCTACCGGGAACATCTCTTCCAAAGGCCTGTGAAACGCAGTTTCTTTGCAGGCCTCATCTGGCTGAAGTACAACTTCTGCACTGGGTGTGCTACATTGCCCTAGAGCTGAAAGGCGCAATGTGCAGGATTCTTTCCAAAGTGCGAGTTGGGCCCCACAGCATCTTCTTCCAGCTCTTTGGGAAGCTAAGAAACAACTCGCTCTGCACAGTGCTCTTACAGCCTACCGGGAACATCTCTTCCAAAGCCCTGTGAAACGCAGTTTCTTTGGAGGCCTGATCTGGATGAAGTACAACTTCTGCTCTGGGTGTGCTACATTGCCCTAGAGCTGAAAGGCACAACGTGCAGGCTTCTTTCCAAAGGGTGATTTGGGTCCCACAGCATCTTGCTTCCAGCTCTTTGGGAAGCTAAGAAACAACTCGCTATGCACAGTGCTCTCACGGCCTACAGGGAACATCTCTTCCAAAGGCCTTTTAAACGCAGTTTCTTTGCAGGCCTGATCTGTCTGAAATGGAACTTCTGCTCTGGGTGAGCTACATTGCCCTAGAGCTGAAAGGTACAACGTGCAGGCTTCTTTCCAAAGGGCGAGTTGGGCCCCACAGCATCTTGCTTCCAGCTCTTTGGGAGGCTAAGAAACAACTCCCTCTGCACAGTGCTCTTACAGCCTACCGGGAACATATCTTACAAAGGCCTGT
The DNA here is from genome assembly GCF_041296265.1 of Equus caballus. Classification (NCBI taxonomy): domain Eukaryota; kingdom Metazoa; phylum Chordata; class Mammalia; order Perissodactyla; family Equidae; genus Equus; species Equus caballus. Next base: position 28,900,304 of record NC_091687.1, read on the forward strand.
GAAATGCAGTTTCTTTGCAGGCCTGATCTGGCTGAAGTAGGACTTCTGCTCTGGGTGTGCTACATTGCCCTAGAGCTGAAAGGCACAACGTGCTGTCTCCTTTCCAAAGGGCGAGTTGGGCCCCACAGCATTTTGCTTCCAGCTCTATGGGAATCTAAGATACAACTCGCTCTGCACAGTTCTCTTACAGCCTACCGGGAACATCTCTTCCAAAGGCCTGTGAAAAGCAGTTTCTTTGCAGGCCTGATCTGGCTGAAGTAGAACTTCTGCTCTCGGTGTGCTGCATTGCCCTAGAGCTGAAAGGCACAACGTGCAGTCTTCTTAACAAAGGGCGAGTTGGGCCCCACAGCATCTTGCTTCCAGCTCTTTGGCAAGCTAGGAAACAACTCGCTCTGCAAAGTGCTCTTACAGCCTACCGGGAACATCTCTTCCAAAGGCCTGTGAAACGCAGTTTCTTTGCAGGCCTGATCTGGCTGAAGTACAACTTCTACTCTGGGTGTGCTACATTGCCCTAGAGCTGAAAGGCACAACGTGCAGACTTCTTTCCAAAGGGCGCGTTGGGCCTCACAGCATCTTGCTTCCAGCACTTTGGGAAGCTAAGAAACAACTCGCTCTGCACAGTGCTCTTACAGCCTACCGGGAACATCTCTCACAAAGGCCTGTGAAACGCAGTTTCTTTGCAGGCCTGATCTTGCTGAAGTAGAACTTTTGCTCTGGGTGTGCTACATTGCACTAGACCTGAAAGGCACAATGTGCAGGCTTCTTTCCAAAGGCCGAGTTGGGCCCCACAGCATCTTGCTTCCAGCTCTTTGGGAAGCTAAGAAACAACTCGCTCTGCACAGTGCTATTACAGCCTACCGGGAACATCTCTTCCAAAGACCTGTGAAATGCAGTTTCTCCTCATGCCTGAACTGGCTGAAGTAGAACTTCTGCTCTGGGTGTGCTACATTGCCCCAGAGCTGAAAGGCACAACGTGCAGGCTTCAGTCCAAAGGGAGAGTTGGGCAGAACAGCATCTTGCTTCCAGCTCTTTGGGAAGCTAAGAAACAAGTCGCTCTGCACAGTGCTCTTACAGCCTACCGGGAACATCTCTTCCAGAGGAATGTGAAACGCAGATTCTTTCCAGGCCTGATCTGGCTGAAGTAGAACTTCTGCTCTGGGTGTGCTACATTGCCCCAGAGCTGAAAGGCACAACATGCAGGCTTCTATCCAAAGGGAGAGTTGGGCAGCACAGCATCTTTCTTCCAGCTCTTTGGGAAGCTAAGAAACAAGTCGCTCTGCACAGTGCTCTTACAGCCCACCGGGAACATCTCTTCCAAAGGAATGTGAAACGCAGTTCCTTTGCAGGCCTGATCTGGCTGTAGTACAACTTCTGCTCTGGGTGTGCTACATTGCCCTAGAGCTGAAAGGGACAACGTGCAGGCTTCTTTCCAAAGGGCGAGTTTTGCCCCACAGCATCTTGCTTCCAGCTCTTTGGGAAGCAAAGAAACAATTCGCTCTGCACAGTGCTCTTACAGCCTACCGGGAACATCTCTTCCAAAGGCCTGTGAAATGCAGTTTCTTTGCAGGCCTGATATGGCTGAAGTACAACTTCTGCTCTAGGTGTGCTACAGTGCCCTAGAGCGGAAAGGCACAACGTGCAGGCTTCTTTCCAAAGGGCGCGTTGGGCCTCACAGCATCTTGCTTCCAGCACTTTGGGAAGCTAAGAAACAACTCGCTCTGCAGAGTGCTCTTACAGCCTACCGGGAGCATCTCTTTCAAAGGCCTGTGAAACGCAGTTTCTTTGCAGGCCTGATCTTGCTGAAGTGGAACTTTTGCTCTGGGTGTGCTACATTGCACTAGACCTGAAAGGCACAATGTGCAGGCTTCTTTCCAAAGGCCGAGTTGGGCCCCACAGCATCTTGCTTCCAGCTCTTTGGGAAGCTAAGAAACAACTCGCTCTGCACAGTGCTCTTACAGCCTACAGGGAACATCTCTTACAAAGGCCTGTGAAATGCAGTTTCTTTGCAGACCTGATCTGGCTGAAGTACAACTTCTGCTCTTTGTGTGCTACATTGCCCTAGAGCTGGAAGGCACAACGTGCAGGCTTCTTTCCAAAGGGCGAGTTGGGCCCCACAGCTTCTCGCTTCCAGCTCTTTGGGAAGCTAAGAAACAACTCGCTCTGCACAGTGCTCTTACAGCCTACCGGGAACATCTCTTCCAAAGGCCTGTGAAACGCAGTTTCTTTGCAGGCCTGATCTGGCTGAAGTAGAACTTCTGCTCTGAGTGTGCTACATTGCCCTAGAGCTGAAAGGCACAATGTGCTGTCTCCTTTCAAAAGGGCGAGTTGGGCCCCAAAGCATCTTGCTTCCAGCTCTTTATGAAGCTAAGAAACAACTCGCTCTGCACAGTGCTCTTACAGCCTACCGGGAACATCTCTTACACAGGCCTGTGAAATGCAGTTTCTTTGCAGACCTGATCTGGCTGAAGAACAACTTCTGCTCTTTGTGTGCTACATTGCCCTAGAGCTGAAAGGCACAACGTGCAGGCTTCTTTCCAAAGGGCGAGTTGGGCCCCACAGCACCTTGCTTCCAGCTCTTTGGGAAGCTAAGAAACAACTCGCTCTGCACAGTACTCTTACAGCCTACCGGGAACAACACTTCGAGAGGCCTGTGAAATGCAGTTTCTTTGCAGGCCTGATCTGGCTGAAGTAGGACTTCTGCTCTGGGTGTGCTACATTGCCCTAGAGCTGAAAGGCACAACGTGCTGTCTCCTTTCCAAAGGCCGAGTTGGGCCCCACAGCATTTTGCTTCCAGCTCTATGGGAATCTAAGATACAACTCGCTCTGCACAGTTCTCTTACAGCCTACCGGGAACATCTCTTCCAAAGGCCTGTGAAAAGCAGTTTCTTTGCAGGCCTGATCTGGCTGAAGTAGAACTTCTGCTCTCGGTGTGCTACATTGCCCTAGAGCTGAAAGGCACAACGTGCAGTCTTCTTAACAAAGGGCGAGTTGGGCCCCACAGCATCTTGCTTCCAGCTCTTTGGCAAGCTAGGAAACAACTCGCTCTGCAAAGTGCTCTTACAGCCTACCGGGAACATCTCTTCCAAAGGTCTGTGAAACGCAGTTTCTTTGCAGGCCTGATCTGGCTGAAGTACAACTTCTGCTCTGGGTGTGCTACATTGCCCTAGAGCTGAAAGGCACAACGTGCAGGCTTCTTTCCAAAGGGCGAGTTGGGCCCCACAGCATCTTGCTTCCAGCTCTTTGGGAAGCTAAGAAACAACTCGCTCTGCACGGTGCTCTTACAGCCTACCGGAAACATCTCTTACAAAGGCCTGTGAAACGCAGTTTCTTTGCAGGCCTGATCTGGCTGAAGTAGAACTTCTGCTCTCGGTGTGCTACATTGCCCTAGAGCTGAAAGGCACAACGTGCAGTCTTCTTAACAAAGGGCGAGTTGGGCCCCACAGCATCTTGCTTCCAGCTCTTTGGCAAGCTAGGAAACAGCTCGCTCTGCACAGTGCTCTTACAGCCTACCGGGAACATCTCTTCCAAAGGCCTGTGAAAAGCAGTTTCTTTGCAGGCCTGATCTGGCTGAAGTAGAACTTCTGCTCTGGGTGTACTACATTGCCCAGAGCTGAAAGGCACAACGTGCAGGCTTCTTTCCAAAGGGCGCGTTGGGCCTCACAGCATCTTGCTTCCAGCACTTTGGGAAGCTAAGAAACAACTCGCTCTGCAGAGTGCTCTTACAGCCTACCGGGAGCATCTCTTTCAAAGGCCTGTGAAACGCAGTTTCTTTGCAGGCCTGATCTTGCTGAAGTGGAACTTTTGCTCTGGGTGTGCTACATTGCACTAGACCTGAAAGGCACAATGTGCAGGCTTCTTTCCAAAGGCCGAGTTGGGCCCCACAGCATCTTGCTTCCAGCTCTTTGGGAAGCTAAGAAACAACTCGCTCTGCACAGTGCTCTTACAGCCTACAGGGAACATCTCTTACAAAGGCCTGTGAAATGCAGTTTCTTTGCAGACCTGATCTGGCTGAAGTACAACTTCTGCTCTTTGTGTGCTACATTGCCCTAGAGCTGGAAGGCACAACGTGCAGGCTTCTTTCCAAAGGGCGAGTTGGGCCCCACAGCTTCTCGCTTCCAGCTCTTTGGGAAGCTAAGAAACAACTCGCTCTGCACAGTGCTCTTACAGCCTACCGGGAACATCTCTTCCAAAGGCCTGTGAAACGCAGTTTCTTTGCAGGCCTGATCTGGCTGAAGTAGAACTTCTGCTCTGAGTGTGCTACATTGCCCTAGAGCTGAAAGGCACAATGTGCTGTCTCCTTTCAAAAGGGCGAGTTGGGCCCCAAAGCATCTTGCTTCCAGCTCTTTATGAAGCTAAGAAACAACTCGCTCTGCACAGTGCTCTTACAGCCTACCGGGAACATCTCTTACACAGGCCTGTGAAATGCAGTTTCTTTGCAGACCTGATCTGGCTGAAGAACAACTTCTGCTCTTTGTGTGCTACATTGCCCTAGAGCTGAAAGGCACAACGTGCAGGCTTCTTTCCAAAGGGCGAGTTGGGCCCCACAGCACCTTGCTTCCAGCTCTTTGGGAAGCTAAGAAACAACTCGCTCTGCACAGTACTCTTACAGCCTACCGGGAACAACACTTCGAGAGGCCTGTGAAACGCAGTTTCTTTGCAGGCCTGATATGGCTGAAGTACAACTTCTGCTGTAGGTGTGCTACAGTGCCCTAGAGCTGAAAGGCACAACGTGCAGGCCTCTTAAAAAATGGCAAGTTGGGCCCCACAGCATCTTGCTTCCAGCTCTTTGGGAACCTAAGAAACAACTCGCTCTGCACAGTGCTCTTACAGCCTACCGGGAACATCTCTTACAAAAGCCTGTGAAATGCAGTTTCTTTGCAGGCCTGATCTGGCAGAAGTAGAATTTCTGCTCTGGGTGTGCTACAGTGCCCTAGAGCTGAAAGGCACAACGTGCAGGCTTCTTTCCAAAGGGCGAGTTGGGCCCCACAGCATCTTGCTTCCAGCTGTTTGGGAAGCTAAGAAACAGCTCGCTCTGCACAGTGCTCTTACAGCCTACCGGGAGCATCTCTTCCAATGGCCTGTGAAACGCAGTTTCTTTGCAGGCCTGATCTGGCTGAAGTAGAACTTCTGCTCTGGGTGTGCTACTTTGACCTAGAGCTGAAAGGCAGAACGTGCAGGCTTCTTTCCAAAGGGCGAGATGGCCCCCACAGCATCTTGCTTCCACCTATTTGGAAAGCTCAGAAAGAGCTCGCTCTGCACAGTGCTCTTACAGCCTACTGGGAATATCTCTTACAAAGGCCTGTGACACGCAGTTTCTTTGCAGGCCTGATCTGGCTGAAGTACAACTTCTGCTCTGGGTGTGCTACATTGCCCTAGAGCTGAAAGGCACAACGTGCAGGCTTCTGTCCAAAGGGCGAGTTGGGCCCCACAGCATCTTCTTCCAGCTCTTTGGGAAGCTAAGAAACAACTCGCTCTGCACAGTGCTCTTACAGCCTACCGGGAACATCTCTTCCAAAGCCCTGTGAAATGCAGTTTCTTTGCAGGCCTGATCTGGCTGAAGTACAACTTCTGCTCTGGGTGTGCTACATTGCCCTAGAGCTGAAAGGCACAACGTGCAGGCTTCTTTCCAAAGGGTGATTTGGGTCCCACAGCATCTTGCTTCCAGCTCTTTGGGAAGCTAAGAAACAACTCACTCTGCACAGTGCTCTCACGGCCTACAGGGAACATCTCTTCCAAAGGCCTGTTAAATGCAGTTTCTTTGCAGGCCTGATCTGTCTGAAATGGAACTTCTGCTCTGGGTGTGCTACATTGCCCTAGAGCTGAAAGGCACAACGTGCAGGCTTCTTTCCAAAGGGCGAGTTTTGCCCCACAGCATCTTGCTTCCAGCTCTTTGGGAAGCAAAGAAACAATTCGCTCTGCACAGTGCTCTTACAGCCTACCGGGAACATCTCTTCCAAAGGCCTGTGAAATGCAGTTTCTTTGCAGGCTTGATTTGGCTGAAGTATAACTTCTGCTCTAGGTGTGCTACAGTGCCCTAGAGCTGAAAGGCAAAACGTACAGGCCTCCTAAAGAATGGCGAGTTGTGCCCCACAGCATCTTGCTTCCAGCTCTTGGGAAGCTAAGAAACAAGTCGCTCTGCACAGTGCTCTTACAGCCTACCGGGAACATCTCTTCCAGAGGAATGTGAAACGCAGATTCTTTCCAGGCCTGATCTGGCTGAAGTAGAACTTCTGCTCTGGGTGTGCTACATTGCCCCAGAGCTGAAAGGCACAACGTGCAGGCCTCTTAAAAAATGGCGAGTTGTGCCCCACAGCATCTTGCTTCCAGCTCTTTGGGAAGCTAATAAACAACTCGCTCTGCACAGTGCTCTTACAGCCTACCGGGAGCATCTCTTCCAATGGCCTGTGAAACGCAGTTTCTTTGCAGGCCTGATCTGGCTGAATTAGAACTTCTGCTCTGGGTGTGCTACTTTGACCTAGAGCTGAAAGGCAGAACGTGCAGGCTTCTTTCCAAAGGGCGAGATGGCCCCCACAGCATCTTGCTTCCAGCTCTTTGGGAAGCTAAGAAACAACTCGCTCTGCACAGTGCTCTTACAGCCTACCGGGAACATCTCTTCCAAAGGCCTGTGAAACGCAGTTTCTTTGCAGGCCTGATCTGGCTGAAGTACAACTTCTGCACTGGGTGTGCTACATTGCCCTAGAGCTGAAAGGCGCAATGTGCCGGCTTCTTTCCAAAGTGCGAGTTGGGCCCCAAAGCATCTTGCTTCCAGCTCTTTGGGAGGCTAAGAAACAACTCGCTATGCACAATGCTCTTACAGCCTACCGGGAACATCTCTTAAAAAGGCCTGTGAAATGCAGTTTCTTTGCAGGCCTGATCTGGCTGAAGTAGAACTTCTGCTCTGAGGGTGCTACATTGTCCTAGAGCTGAAAGGCACAACGCGCTGTCTCCTTTCAAAAGGGCGAGTTGGGCCCCAAAGCATCTTGCTTCCAGCTCTTTGGGAAGCTAAGAAACAACTCGCTCTGCACAGTGCTCTTACAGCCTACCGGGAGCATCTCTTCCAATGGCCTGTGAAACGCAGTTTCTTTGCAGGCCTGAAATGGCTGAAGTACAACTTCTGCTCTTGGTGTGCTACATTGACCTAGAGCTGAAAGGCACAACGTGCAGGCCTCTTGAAAAATGGCAAGTCGGGCCCCACAGCATCTTGCTTGCAGCTCTTTGGGAACCTAAGAAACAACTCGCTCTGCACAGTGCTCTTACAGCCTACAGGGAACATCTCTTACAAAGGCCTGTGAAATGCAGTTTCTTTGCAGGCCTGATCTGGCTGAAGTAGAATTTCTGCTCTGGGTGTGCTACAGTGTCCTAGAGCTGAAAGGCACAACGTGCAGGCTTCTTTCCAAAGGGCGAGTTGGGCCCCACTGCATCTTGCTTCCAGCTGTTTGGGAAGCTAAGAAACAACTCGCTCTGCACAGTGCTCTTACAGCCTACCGGGAGCATCTCTTCCAATGGCCTGTGAAACGCAGTTTCTTTGCAGGCCTGATCTGGCTGAAGTAGAACTTCTGCTCTCGGTGTGCTACATTGCCCTAGAGCTGAAAGGCGCAACGTGCAGGCTTCTGTCCAAAGGGCGAGTTGGGCCCCACAGCATCTTCTTCCAGCTCTTTGGGAAGCTAAGAAACAACTCGCTCTGCACAGTGCTCTTACAGCCTACCGGGAACATCTCTTCCAAAGCCCTGTGAAGCGCAGTTTCTTTGCGCCCTGATCTGGCTGAAGTACAACTTCTGCTCTGGGTGTGCTACATTGCCCCAGAGCTGAAAGGCACAACGTGCAGGCTTCTGTCCAAAGGGAGAGTTGGGCAGCACAGCATCTTGCTTCCAGCTCTTTGGGAACCTAAGAAACAAGTCGCTCTGCACAGTGCTCTTACAGCCTACCGGGAACATCTCTTCCAGAGGATTGTGAAACGCAGATTCTTTCCAGGCTTGATCTGGCTGAAGTAGAACTTCTGCTCTGTGTGTGCTACATTGCCCCAGAGCTGAAAGGCACAACATGCAGGCTTCTGTCCAAAGGGAGAGTTGGGCAGCACAGCATCTTTCTTCCAGCTCTTTGGGAAGCTAAGAAACAAGTCGCTCTGCACAGTGCTCTTACAGCCTACCGGGAACATCTCTTCCAAAGGCCTGTGAAACGCAGTTTCTTTGCAGGCCTGATCTGGCTGAAGTAGAACTTCTGCTCTGAGTGTGCTACATTGCCCTAGAGCTGAAAGGCACAACGTGCTGTCTCCTTTCAAAAGGGCGAGCTGGGCCCCAAAGCATCTTGCTTCCAGCTCTTTGGGAAGCTAAGAAACAACTCGCTCTGCACACTGCTCTTACAGCCTACCGGGAACATCTCTTACAAAAGCCTGTGAAACGCAGTTTCTTTGCAGCCCTGATCTGGCTGAAGTACAACTTCTGCTCTGGGTGTGCTACATTGCCCTAGAGCCGAAAGGCCCAACGTGCAGGCTTCTTTCCAGAGGGCGAGTTGGGCCCCACAGCACCTTGCTTCCAGCTCTTTGGGAAGCTAAGAACCAACTCCCTCTGCACAGTACTCTTACAGCCTACCGGGAACATCTCTTCCAAAGGCCTGTGAAACGCAGTTTCTTTGCAGGCCTGATATGGCTGAAGTACAACTTCTGCTCTAGGTGTGCTACAGTGCCATAGAGCTGAAAGGCACAACGTGCCGGCCTCTTAAAAAATGGCGAGTTGGGCCCCACAGCATCTTTCTTCCAGCTCTTTGGGAGGCTAAGAAACAACTCCTTCTGCACAGTGCTCTTACAGCCTACCGGGAACATATCTTACAAAGGCCTGTGAAATGCAGTTTCTTTGCAGACCTGATCTGGCTGAAGTACAACTTCTGCTCTTTGTGTGCTACATTGCCCTGGAGCTGAAAGGCACAACGTGCAGGCTTCTTTCCAAAGGGCGAGTTGGGCCCCACAGCTTCTTGCTTCCAGCTCTTTGGGAAGCTAAGAAACAACTCGCTCTGCACAGTGCTCTTACAGCCTACCGGGAACATCTCTTCCAAAGGCCTGTGAAACGCAGTTTCTTTGCAGGCCTGATGTGGCTGAAGTAGAACTTCTGATCTGAGGGTGCTACATTGCCCTAGAGCTGAAAGGCACAACGTGCTGTCTCCTTTCAAAAGGGTGAGTTGGGCCCCAAAGCATCTTGCTTCCAGCTCTCTGGGAAGCTAAGAAACCACTCGCTCTGCACAGTGCTCTTACAGCCTACCGGGAACATCTCTTACAAAGGCCTGTGAAATGCAGTTTCTTTGCCGGCCTGATCTGGCTGAAGTACAACATCTGCTCTTGGTGTGCTACATTGCCCTAGAGCTGAAAGGCACAACGTGCAGGCTTCTTTCCAAAGGGCGACTTGGGCCCCAAAGCATCTTCCTTCCAGCTCTTTGGGAAGCTAAGAAACAACTCGCACTGCACAGTGCTCTTACAGCCTACCGGGAGCATCTCTTCCAAAGGCCTGTGAAACGCAGTTTCTTTGCAGGCCTTATCTGGCTGAAGTACAACATCTGCTCTGGGTGTGGTACATTGCCCTGGAGCTTAAGGCACAAAGTGCAGGCTTCTTTCCAAAGTGCGAGTTGGGCCCCAAAGCATCTTGCTTCCAGCTGTTTGGGAAGCTAAGAAACAACTCGCTCTGCACGGTGCTCTTACAGCCTACCGGGAGCATCTCTTCCAATGGCCTGTGAAACGCAGTTTCTTTGCAGGCCTGAAATGGCTGAAGTACAACTTCTGCTCTGGGTGTGCTACATTGCCCTAGAGCTGAAAGGCACAACGTGCAGGCTTCTTTCCAAAGGGCGAGTTGGGCCCCACAGCATCTTGCTTCCAGCTCTTTGGGAAGCTAAGAAACAACTCGCTCTGCACGGTGCTCTTACAGCCTACTGGGAACATCTCTTACAAAGGCCTGTGAAAAGCAGTTTCTTTGCAGGCCTGATCTGGCTGAAGTAGAACTTCTGCTCTCGGTGTGCTACATTGCCCTAGAGATGAAAGGCACAACGTGCAGTCTTCTTAACAAAGGGCGAGTTGGGCCCCACAGCATCTTGCTTCCAGCTCTTTGGCAAGCCAGGAAACAGCTCGCTCTGCACAGTGCTCTTACAGCCTACCGGGAACATCTCTTCCAAAGGCCTGTGAAACGCAGTTTCTTTGCAGGCCTGATCTGGCTGAAGTAGAACTTCTGCTCTGGGTGTGCTACATTGCCCAGAGCTGAAAGGCACAACGTGCAGGCTTCTTTCCAAAGGGCGCGTTGTGCCTCACAGCATCTTGCTTCCAGCACTTTGGGAAGCTAAGAAACAACTCGCTCTGCACAATGCTCTTACAGCCTACCGGGAACATCTCTTCCAAAGGCCTGTGAAACGCAGTTTCTTTGCAGGCCTGATCTTGCTGAAGTGGAACTATTGCTCTGGGTGTGCTACATTGCACTAGACCTGAAAGGCACAATGTGCAGGCTTCTTTCCAAAGACCGAGTTGGGCCCCACAGCATCTTGCTTCCAGCTCTTTGGGAAGCTAAGAAACAACTCGCTCTGCACAGTGCTCTTACAGCCTACTGGGAACATCTCTTACAATGGCCTGTGAAATGCAGTTTCTTTGCAGACCTGATCTGGCTGAAGTACAACTTCTGCTCTTTGTGTGCTACATTGCCCTAGAGCTGGAAGGCACAACAAGCAGGCTTCTTTCCAAAGGGCGAGTTGGGCCACACAGCTTCTCGCTTCCAGCTCTTTGGGAAGCTAAGAAACAAGTCGCTCTGCACAGTGCTCTTACAGCCTACCGGGAACATCTCTTCCAAAGGCCTTTTAAACGCAGTTTCTTTGCAGGCCTGATCTGGCTGAAGTAGAACTTCTGCTCTGAGTGTGCTACATTGCCCTAGAGCTGAAAGGCACAACGTGCTGTCTTCTTTCAAAAGGGCGAGTTGGGCCCCAAAGCATCTTGCTTCCAGCTCTTTGGGAAGCTAAGAAACAACTCGCTCTGCACAGTGCTCTTACAGCCTACCGGGAACATCTCTTACACAGACCTGTGAAATGCAGTTTCTTTGCAGACCTGATCTGGCTGAAGAACAACTTCTGCTCTTTGTGTGCTACATTGCCCTAGAGCTGAAAGGCACAACGTGCAGGCTTCTTTCCAAAGGTTGAGTTGGGCCCCACAGCACCTTGCTTCCAGCTCTTTGGGAAGCTAAGAAACAACTCGCTCTGCACACTGCTCTTACAGCCTACCAGGAACATCTCTTGCAAACGCCTGTGAAATGCAGTTTTTTTGCAGGCCTGATCTGGCTGAAGTACAACTTCTGCTCTCGGTGTGCTACAGTGCCCTAGAGCTGAAAGGCACAACGTGCAGGCCTCTTAAAAAATGGCAAGTTGGGCCCCACAGCATCTTGCTTCCAGCTCTTTGGGAACCTAAGAAACAACTCGCTCTGCACAGTGCTCTTACAGCCTACCGGGAACATCTCTTACAAAGGCCTGTGAAATGCAGTTTCTTTGCAGGCCTGATCTGGCAGAAGTAGAATTTCTGCTCTGGGTGTGCTACAGTGCCCTAGAGCTGAAAGGCACAACGTGCAGGCTTCTTTCCAAAGGGCGAGTTGGGCCCCACAGCATCTTGCTTCCAGCTGTTTGAGAAGCTAAGAAACAACTCGCTCTGCACAGTGCTCTTACAGCCTACCGGGAGCATCTCTTCCAATGGCCTGTGAAACGCAGTTTCTTTGCAGGCCTGATCTGGCTGAAGTAGAACTTCTGCTCTGGGTGTGCTACTTTGACCTAGAGCTGAAAGGCAGAACGTGTAGGCTTCTTTCCAAAGGGCGAGATGGCCCCGACAGCATCTTGCTTCCACCTTTTGGAAAGCTCAGAAACAGCTCGCTCTGCACAGTGCTCTTACAGCCTACCGGGAATATCTCTTACAAAGGCCTGTGAAACGCAGTTTCTTTGCAGGCCTGATCTGGCTGAAGTACAACTTCTGCTCTGGGTGTGCTACATTGCCCTAGAGCTGAAAGACACAACGTGCAGGCTTCTTTCCAAAGGACGAGTTGGGCCCCACAGCATCTTGCTTCCAGCTCTTTGGGAAGCTAAGAAACAACTCGCACTGCACAGTGCTCTTACAGCCTACCGGGAACATCTCTTCCAAAGGCCTGTGAAATGCAGTTTCTTTGCAGGCCTCATCTGGCTGAAGTACAACTTCTGCACTGGGTGTGCTACATTGCCCTAGAGCTGAAAGACACAACGTGCAGGCTTCTTTCCAAAGGACGAGTTGGGCCTCACAGCATCTTCTTCCAGCTCTTTGGGAAGCTAAGAAACAACTCGCTCTGCACAGTGCTCTTACAGCCTACCGGGAACATCTCTTCCAAAGAGCTGTGCAACGCAGTTTCTTTGCAGGCCTGATGCGGCTGAAGTACAACTTCTGCTCTGGGTGTGCTACATTGCCCTAGAGCTGAAAGGCACAACGTGCAGGCTTCTTTCCAAAGGGTGATTTGGGTCCCACAGCATCTTGCTTCCAGCTCTTTGGGAAGCTAACAAACAACTCGCTCTGCACAGTGCTCTCACGGCCTACAGGGAACATCTCTTCCAAAGGCCTGTTAAACGCAATTTCTTTGCAGGCCTGATGTGTCTGAAATGGAACTTCTGCTCTGGGTGTGCTACATTGCCCTAGAGCTGAAAGGTACAACGTGCAGGCTTCTTTCCAAAGGGCGAGTTGGGCCCCACAGCATCTTGCTTCCAGCTCTTTGGGAGGCTAAGAAATAACTCCCTCTGCACAGTGCTCTTACAGCCTACCGGGAACATATCTTACAAAGGCCTGTGAAATGCAGTTTCTTTGCAGGCCTGATCTGGCTGAAGTAGGACTTCTGCTCTGGGTGTGCTACATTGCCCTAGAGCTGAAAGGCACAACGTGCTGTCTCCTTTCCAAAGGCCGAGTTGGGCCCCACAGCATTTTGCTTCCAGCTCTATGGGATCTAAGATACAACTCGCTCTGCACAGTTCTCTTACAGCCTACCGGGAACATCTCTTCCAAAGGCCTGTGAAAAGCAGTTTCTTTGCAGGCCTGATCTGGCTGAAGTAGAACTTCTGCTCTCGGTGTGCTACATTGCCCTAGAGCTGAAAGGCACAACGTGCAGTCTTCTTAACAAAGGGCGAGTTGGGCCCCACAGCATCTTGCTTCCAGCTCTTTGGCAAGCTAGGAAACAACTCGCTCTGCAAAGTGCTCTTACAGCCTACCGGGAACATCTCTTCCAAAGGTCTGTGAAACGCAGTTTCTTTGCAGGCCTGATCTGGCTGAAGTACAACTTCTGCTCTGGGTGTGCTACATTGCCCTAGAGCTGAAAGGCACAACGTGCAGGCTTCTTTCCAAAGGGCGAGTTGGGCCCCACAGCATCTTGCTTCCAGCTCTTTGGGAAGCTAAGAAACAACTCGCTCTGCACGGTGCTCTTACAGCCTACCGGGAACATCTCTTACAAAGGCCTGTGAAACGCAGTTTCTTTGCAGGCCTGATCTGGCTGAAGTAGAACTTCTGCTCTCGGTGTGCTACATTGCCCTAGAGCTGAAAGGCACAACGTGCAGTCTTCTTAACAAAGGGCGAGTTGGGCCCCACAGCATCTTGCTTCCAGTTCTTTGGCAAGCTAGGAAACAGCTCGCTCTGCACAGTGCTCTTACAGCCTACCGGGAACATCTCTTCCAAAGGCCTGTGAAAAGCAGTTTCTTTGCAGGCCTGATCTGGCTGAAGTAGAACTTCTGCTCTGGGTGTGCTACATTGCCCAGAGCTGAAAGGCACAACGTGCAGGCTTCTTTCCAAAGGGCGCGTTGGGCCTCACAGCATCTTGCTTCCAGCACTTTGGGAAGCTAAGAAACAACTCGCTCTGCACAGTGCTCTTACAGCCTACCGGGAACATCTCTTTCAAAGGCCTGTGAAACGCAGTTTCTTTGCAGGCCTGATCTTGCTGAAGTGGAACTTTTGCTCTGGGTGTGCTACATTGCACTAGACCTGAAAGGCACAATGTGCAGGCTTCTTTCCAAAGGCCGAGTTGGGCCCCACAGCATCTTGCTTCCAGCTCTTTGGGAAGCTAAGAAACAACTCGCTCTGCACAGTGCTCTTACAGCCTACTGGGAACATCTCTTACAAAGGCCTGTGAAATGCAGTTTCTTTGCAGACCTGATCTGGCTGAAGTACAACTTCTGCTCTTTGTGTGCTACATTGCCCTAGAGCTGGAAGGCACAACGTGCAGGCTTCTTTCCAAAGGGCGAGTTGGGCCCCACAGCTTCTCGCTTCCAGCTCTTTGGGAAGCTAAGAAACAACTCGCTCTGCACAGTGCTCTTACAGCCTACCGGGAACATCTCTTCCAAAGGCCTGTGAAACGCAGTTTCTTTGCAGGCCTGATCTGGCTGAAGTAGAACTTCTGCTCTGAGTGTGCTACATTGCCCTAGAGCTGAAAGGCACAACGTGCTGTCTCCTTTCAAAAGGGCGAGTTGGGCCCCAAAGCATCTTGCTTCCACCTCTTTGGGAAGCTAAGAAACAACTCGCTCTGCACAGTGCTCTTACAGCCTACCGGGAACAACACTTCGAGAGGCCTGTGAAACGCAGTTTCTTTGCAGGCCTGATATGGCTGAAGTACAACTTCTGCTGTAGGTGTGCTACAGTGCCCTAGAGCTGAAAGGCACAACGTGCAGGCCTCTTAAAAAATGGCAAGTTGGGCCCCACAGCATCTTGCTTCCAGCTCTTTGGGAACCTAAGAAACAACTCGCTCTGCACAGTGCTCTTACAGCCTACCGGGAACATCTCTTACAAAAGCCTGTGAAATGCAGTTTCTTTGCAGGCCTGATCTGGCAGAAGTAGAATTTCTGCTCTGGGTGTGCTACAGTGCCCTAGAGCTGAAAGGCACAACGTGCAGGCTTCTTTCCAAAGGGCGAGTTGGGCCCCACAGCATCTTGCTTCCAGCTGTTTGAGAAGCTAAGAAACAACTCGCTCTGCACAGTGCTATTACAGCCTACCGGGAGCATCTCTTCCAATGGCCTGTGAAACGCAGTTTCTTTGCAGGCCTGATCTGGCTGAAGTAGAACTTCTGCTCTGGGTGTGCTACTTTGACCTAGAGCTGAAAGGCAGAACGTGCAGGCTTCTTTCCAAAGGGCGAGATGGCCCCCACAGCATCTTGCTTCCACCTATTTGGAAAGCTCAGAAAGAGCTCGCTCTGCACAGTGCTCTTACAGCCTACCGGGAATATCTCTTACAAAGGCCTGTGACACGCAGTTTCTTTGCAGGCCTGATCTGGCTGAAGTACAACTTCTGCTCTGGGTGTGCTACATTGCCCTAGAGCTGAAAGACACAACGTGCAGGCTTCTTTCCAAAGGACGAGTTGGGCCCCACAGCATCTTGCTTCCAGCTCTTTGGGAAGCTAAGAAACAACTCGCTCTGCACAGTGCTCTTACAGCCTACCGGGAACATCTCTTCCAAAGGCCTGTGAAACGCAGTTTCTTTGCAGGCCTCATCTGGCTGAAGTACAACTTCTGCACTGGGTGTGCTACATTGCTCTAGAGCTGAAAGGCGCAATGTGCAGGATTCTTTCCAAAGTGCGAGTTGGGCCCCACAGCATCTTCTTCCAGCTCTTTGGGAAGCTAAGAAACAACTCGCTCTGCACAGTGCTCTTACAGCCTACCGGGAACATCTCTTCCAAAGCCCTGTGAAACGCAGTTTCTTTGGAGGCCTGATCTGGATGAAGTACAACTTCTGCTCTGGGTGTGCTACATTGCCCTAGAGCTGAAAGGCACAACGTGCAGGCTTCTTTCCAAAGGGTGATTTGGGTCCCACAGCATCTTGCTTCCAGCTCTTTGGGAAGCTAAGAAACAACTCGCTATGCACAGTGCTCTCACGGCCTACAGGGAACATCTCTTCCAAAGGCCTTTTAAACGCAGCTTCTTTGCAGGCCTGATCTGTCTGAAATGGAACTTCTGCTCTGGGTGAGCTACATTGCCCTAGAGCTGAAAGGTACAACGTGCAGGCTTCTTTCCAAAGGGCGAGTTGGGCCCCACAGCATCTTGCTTCCAGCTCTTTGGGAGGCTAAGAAACAACTCCCTCTGCACAGTGCTCTTACAGCCTACCGGGAACATATCTTACAAAGGCCTGTGAAATGCAGTTTCTTTGCAGGCCTGATCTGGCTGAAGTAGGACTTCTGCTCTGGGTGTGCTACATTGCCCTAGAGCTGAAAGGCACAACGTGCTGTCTCCTTTCCAAAGGGCGAGTTGGGCCCCACAGCATTTTGCTTCCAGCTCTATGGGAATCTAAGATACAACTCGCTCTGCACAGTTCTCTTACAGCCTACCGGGAACATCTCTTCCAAAGGCCTGTGAAAAGCAGTTTCTTTGCAGGCCTGATCTGGCTGAAGTAGAACTTCTGCTCTCTGTGTGCTGCATTGCCCTAGAGCTGAAAGGCACAACGTGCAGTCTTCTTAACAAAGGGCGAGTTGGGCCCCACAGCATCTTGCTTCCAGCTCTTTGGCAAGCTAGGAAACAACTCGCTCTGCAAAGTGCTCTTACAGCCTACCGGGAACATCTCTTACAAAGGCCTGTGAAACGCAGTTTCTTTGCAGGCCTGATCTGGCTGAAGTACAACTTCTACTCTGGGTGTGCTACATTGCCCTAGAGCTGAAAGGCACAACGTGCAGGCTTCTTTCCAAAGGGCGCGTTGGGCCTCACAGCATCTTGCTTCCAGCAATTTGGGAAGCTAAGAAACAACTCGCTCTGCACAGTGCTCTTACAGCCTACCGGGAACATCTCTCACAAAGGCCTGTGAAACGCAGTTTCTTTGCAGGCCTGATCTTGCTGAAGTAGAACTTTTGCTCTGGGTGTGCTACATTGCACTAGACCTGAAAGGCACAATGTGCAGGCTTCTTTCCAAAGGCCGAGTTGGGCCCCACAGCATCTTGCTTCCAGCTCTTTGGGAAGCTAAGAAACAACTCGCTCTGCACAGTGCTATTACAGCCTACCGGGAACATCTCTTCCAAAGACCTGTGAAATGCAGTTTCTCCTCAGGCCTGAACTGGCTGAAGTAGAACTTCTGCTCTGGGTGTGCTACATTGCCCCAGAGCTGAAAGGCACAACGTGCAGGCTTCAGTCCAAAGGGAGAGTTGGGCAGCACAGCATCTTGCTTCCAGCTCTTTGGGAAGCTAAGAAACAAGTCGCTCTGCACAGTGCTCTTACAGCCTACCGGGAACATCTCTTCCAGAGGAATGTGAAACGCAGATTCTTTCCAGGCCTGATCTGGCTGAAGTAGAACTTCTGCTCTGGGTGTGCTACATTGCCCCAGAGCTGAAAGGCACAACATGCAGGCTTCTATCCAAAGGGAGAGTTGGGCAGCACAGCATCTTTCTTCCAGCTCTTTGGGAAGCTAAGAAACAAGTCGCTCTGCACAGTGCTCTTACAGCCTACCGGGAACATCTCTTCCAAAGGAATGTGAAACGCAGTTCCTTTGCAGGCCTGATCTGGCTGTAGTACAACTTCTGCTCTGGGTGTGCTACATTGCCCTAGAGCTGAAAGGGACAACGTGCAGGCTTCTTTCCAAAGGGCGAGTTTTGCCCCACAGCATCTTGCTTCCAGCTCTTTGGGAAGCAAAGAAACAATTCGCTCTGCACAGTGCTCTTACAGCCTACCGGGAACATCTCTTCCAAAGGCCTGTGAAATGCAGTTTCTTTGCAGGCCTGATATGGCTGAAGTACAACTTCTGCTCTAGGTGTGCTACAGTGCCCTTGAGCGGAAAGGCACAACGTGCAGGCCTCTTAAAAAATGGCGAGTTGTGCCCCACAGCATCTTGCTTCCAGCTCTTTGGGAAGCTAAGAAACAACTCGCTCTGCACAGTGCTCTTACAGCCTACCGGGAACATCTCTTACAAAGGCCTGTGAAACGCAGTGTCTTTGCAGGCCTGATCTTGCTGAAGTAGAACTTTTGCTCTGGGTGTGCTACATTGCACTAGACCTGAAAGGCACAATGTGCAGGCTTCTTTCCAAAGGCCGAGTTGGGCCCCACAGCATCTTGCTTCCAGCTCTTTGGGAAGCTAAGAAACAACTCGCTCTGCACAGTGCTATTACAGCCTACCGGGAACATCTCTTCCAAAGACCTGTGAAACGCAGTTTCTCCGCAGGCCTGAACTGGCTGAAGTAGAACTTCTGCTCTGGGTGTGCTACATTGCCCCAGAGCTGAAAGCCACAACGTGCAGGCTTCAGTCCAAAGGGAGAGTTGGGCAGCACAGCATCTTGCTTCCAGCTCTTTGGGAAGCTAATAAACAAGTCGCTCTGCACAGTGCTCTTACAGCCTAACGGGAACATATCTTCCAGAGGAATGTGAAACGCAGATTCTTTCCAGGCCTGATCTGGCTGAAGTAGAACTTCTGCTCTGGGTGTGCTACATTGCCCCAGAGCTGAAAGGCACAACATGCAGGCTTCTGTCCAAAGGGAGAGTTGGGCAGCACAGCATCTTTCTTCCAGCTCTTTGGGAAGCTATGAAACAAGTCGCTCTGCACAGTGCTCTTACAGCCTACCGGGAACATCTCTTCCAAAGGAATGTGAAACGCAGTTCCTTTGCAGGCCTGATCTGGCTGAAGTACAACTTCTGCTCTGGGTGTGCTACATTGCCCTAGAGCTGAAAGGCACAACGTGCAGGCTTCTTTCCAAAGGGCGAGTTGGGCCCCACAGCACCTTGCTTCCAGCTCTTTGGGAAGCTAAGAAACAACTCGCTCTGCACAGTACTCTTACAGCCTACCGGGAACAACACTTCGAGAGGCCTGTGAAACGCAGTTTCTTTGCAGGCCTGATATGGCTGAAGTACAACTTCTGCTCTAGGTGTGCTACAGTGCCCTAGAGCTGAAAGGCACAACGTGCAGGCCTCTTAAAAAATGGCAAGTTGGGCCCCACAGCATCTTGCTTCCAGCTCTTTGGGAACCTAAGAAACAACTCGCTATGCACAGTGCTCTTACAGCCTACCGGGAACATCTCTTCCAAAGCCCTGTGAAATGCAGTTTCTTTGAAGGCCTGATCTGGCTGAAGTAGAATTTCTGCTCTGGGTGTGCTACAGTGCCCTAGAGCTGAAAGGCACAACGTGCAGGCTTCTTTCCAAAGGACGAGTTGGGCCCCACAGCATCTTGCTTCCAGCTCTTTGGGAAGCTAAGATACAAATCGCTCTGCACAGTGCTCTTACAGCCTACCGGGAACATCTCTTCCAAAGGCCTGTGAAACGCAGTTTCTTTGCAGGCCTCATCTGGCTGAAGTACAACTTCTGCACTGGGTGTGCTACATTGCCCTAGAGCTGAAAGGCGCAATGTGCAGGCTTCTTTCCAAAGGCCGAGTTGGGCCCCACAGCATCTTGCTTCCAGCTCTTTGGGAAGCTAAGAAACAACTCGCTCTGCACAGTGCTATTACAGCCTACCGGGAACATCTCTTCCAAAGACCTGTGAAACGCAGTTTCTCCGCAGGCCTGAACTGGCTGAAGTAGAACTTCTGCTCTGGGTGTGCTACATTGCCCCAGAGCTGAAAGGCACAACGTGCAGGCTTCTGTCCAAAGGGAGAGTTGGGCAGCACAGCATCTTGCTTCCAGCTCTTTGGGAAGCTAAGAAACAAGTCGCTCTGCACAGTTCTCTTACAGCCTACCGGGAACATCTCTTCCAGAGGAAGGTGAAACGCAGATTCTTTCCAGGCCTGATCTGGCTGAAGTAGAACTTCTGCTCTGGGTGTGCTACTTTGACCTAGAGCTGAAAGGCAGAACGTGCAGGCTTCTTTCCAAAGGGCGAGATGGCCCCCACAGCATCTTGCTTCCACCTATTTGGAAAGCTCAGAAACAGCTCGCTCTGCACAGTGCTCTTACAGCCTACCGGGAATATCTCTTACAAAGGCCTGTGAAACGCAGTTTCTTTGCAGGCCTGATCTGGCTGAAGTACAACTTCTGCTCTGGGTGTGCTACATTGCCCTAGAGCTGAAAGACACAACGTGCAGGCTTCTTTCCAAAGGACGAGTTGGGCCCCACAGCATCTTGCTTCCAGCTCTTTGGGAAGCTAAGAAACAACTCGCTCTGCACAGTGCTCTTACAGCCTACCGGGAACATCTCTTCCAAAGGCCTGTGAAACGCAGTTTCTTTGCAGGCCTCATCTGGCTGAAGTACAACTTCTGCACTGGGTGTGCTACATTGCCCTAGAGCTGAAAGGCGCAATGTGCAGGATTCTTTCCAAAGTGCGAGTTGGGCCCCACAGCATCTTCTTCCAGCTCTTTGGGAAGCTAAGAAACAACTCGCTCTGCACAGTGCTCTTA
Organism: Equus caballus; assembly: GCF_041296265.1. Lineage (NCBI taxonomy): Eukaryota > Metazoa > Chordata > Mammalia > Perissodactyla > Equidae > Equus > Equus caballus. The sequence goes on from NC_091687.1 coordinate 28,920,589, forward strand.
CAGCCTACCGGGAACATCTCTTCCAAAGCCCTGTGAAACGCAGTTTCTTTGGAGGCCTGATCTGGATGAAGTACAACTTCTGCTCTGGGTGTGCTACATTGCCCTAGAGCTGAAAGGCACAACGTGCAGGCTTCTTTCCAAAGGGTGATTTGGGTCCCACAGCATCTTGCTTCCAGCTCTTTGGGAAGCTAAGAAACAACTCGCTATGCACAGTGCTCTCACGGCCTACAGGGAACATCTCTTCCAAAGGCCTTTTAAACGCAGTTTCTTTGCAGGCCTGATCTGTCTGAAATGGAACTTCTGCTCTGGGTGAGCTACATTGCCCTAGAGCTGAAAGGTACAACGTGCAGGCTTCTTTCCAAAGGGCGAGTTGGGCCCCACAGCATCTTGCTTCCAGCTCTTTGGGAGGCTAAGAAACAACTCCCTCTGCACAGTGCTCTTACAGCCTACCGGGAACATATCTTACAAAGGCCTGTGAAATGCAGTTTCTTTGCAGGCCTGATCTGGCTGAAGTAGGACTTCTGCTCTGGGTGTGCTACATTGCCCTAGAGCTGAAAGGCACAACGTGCTGTCTCCTTTCCAAAGGGCGAGTTGGGCCCCACAGCATTTTGCTTCCAGCTCTATGGGAATCTAAGATACAACTCGCTCTGCACAGTTCTCTTACAGCCTACCGGGAACATCTCTTCCAAAGGCCTGTGAAAAGCAGTTTCTTTGCAGGCCTGATCTGGCTGAAGTAGAACTTCTGCTCTCGGTGTGCTGCATTGCCCTAGAGCTGAAAGGCACAACGTGCAGTCTTCTTAACAAAGGGCGAGTTGGGCCCCACAGCATCTTGCTTCCAGCTCTTTGGCAAGCTAGGAAACAACTCGCTCTGCAAAGTGCTCTTACAGCCTACCGGGAACATCTCTTCCAAAGGCCTGTGAAACGCAGTTTCTTTGCAGGCCTGATCTGGCTGAAGTACAACTTCTACTCTGGGTGTGCTACATTGCCCTAGAGCTGAAAGGCACAACGTGCAGACTTCTTTCCAAAGGGCGCGTTGGGCCTCACAGCATCTTGCTTCCAGCACTTTGGGAAGCTAAGAAACAACTCGCTCTGCACAGTGCTCTTACAGCCTACCGGGAACATCTCTCACAAAGGCCTGTGAAACGCAGTTTCTTTGCAGGCCTGATCTTGCTGAAGTAGAACTTTTGCTCTGGGTGTGCTACATTGCACTAGACCTGAAAGGCACAATGTGCAGGCTTCTTTCCAAAGGCCGAGTTGGGCCCCACAGCATCTTGCTTCCAGCTCTTTGGGAAGCTAAGAAACAACTCGCTCTGCAAAGTGCTATTACAGCCTACCGGGAACATCTCTTCCAAAGACCTGTGAAATGCAGTTTCTCCTCATGCCTGAACTGGCTGAAGTAGAACTTCTGCTCTGGGTGTGCTACATTGCCCCAGAGCTGAAAGGCACAACGTGCAGGCTTCAGTCCAAAGGGAGAGTTGGGCAGAACAGCATCTTGCTTCCAGCTCTTTGGGAAGCTAAGAAACAAGTCGCTCTGCACAGTGCTCTTACAGCCTACCGGGAACATCTCTTCCAGAGGAATGTGAAACGCAGATTCTTTCCAGGCCTGATCTGGCTGAAGTAGAACTTCTGCTCTGGGTGTGCTACATTGCCCCAGAGCTGAAAGGCACAACATGCAGGCTTCTATCCAAAGGGAGAGTTGGGCAGCACAGCATCTTTCTTCCAGCTCTTTGGGAAGCTAAGAAACAAGTCGCTCTGCACAGTGCTCTTACAGCCCACCGGGAACATCTCTTCCAAAGGAATGTGAAACGCAGTTCCTTTGCAGGCCTGATCTGGCTGTAGTACAACTTCTGCTCTGGGTGTGCTACATTGCCCTAGAGCTGAAAGGGACAACGTGCAGGCTTCTTTCCAAAGGGCGAGTTTTGCCCCACAGCATCTTGCTTCCAGCTCTTTGGGAAGCAAAGAAACAATTCGCTCTGCACAGTGCTCTTACAGCCTACCGGGAACATCTCTTCCAAAGGCCTGTGAAATGCAGTTTCTTTGCAGGCCTGATATGGCTGAAGTACAACTTCTGCTCTAGGTGTGCTACAGTGCCCTAGAGCGGAAAGGCACAACGTGCAGGCCTCTTAAAAAATGGCGAGTTGTGCCCCACAGCATCTTGCTTCCAGCTCTTTGGGAAGCTAAGAAACAACTCGCTCTGCACAGTGCTCTTACAGCCTACCGGGAACATCTCTTACAAAGGCCTGTGAAACGCAGTTTCTTTGCAGGCCTGATCTTGCTGAAGTAGAACTTTTGCTCTGGGTGTGCTACATTGCACTAGACCTGAAAGGCACAATGTGCAGGCTTCTTTCCAAAGGCCGAGTTGGGCCCCACAGCATCTTGCTTCCAGCTCTTTGGGAAGCTAAGAAACAACTCGCTCTGCACAGTGCTATTACAGCCTACCGGGAACATCTCTTCCAAAGACCTGTGAAATGCAGTTTCTCCGCAGGCCTGAACTGGCTGAAGTAGAACTTCTGCTCTAGGTGTGCTACATTGCCCCAGAGCTGAAAGGCACAACGTGCAGGTTTCAGTCCAAAGGGAGAGTTGGGCAGCACAGCATCTTGCTTCCAGCTCTTTGGGAAGCTAAGAAACAAGTCGCTCTGCACAGTGCTCTTACAGCCTAACGGGCACATATCTTCCAGAGGAATGTGAAACGCAAATTCTTTCCAGGCCTGATCTGGCTGAAGTAGAACTTCTGCTCTGGGTGTGCTACATTGCCCCAGAGCTGAAAGGCACAACATGCAGGCTTCTGTCCAAAGGGAGAGTTGGGCAGCACAGCATCTTTCTTCCAGCTCTTTGGGAAGCTAAGAAACAAGTCGCTCTGCACAGTGCTCTTACAGCCTACCGGGAACATCTCTTCCAAAGGAATGTGAAACGCAGTTCCTTTGCAGGCCTGATCTGGCTGAAGTACAACTTCTGCTCTGGGTGTGCTACATTGCCCTAGAGCTGAAAGGCACAACGTGCAGGCTTCTTTCCAAAGGGCGAGTTGGGCCCCACAGCACCTTGCTTCCAGCTCTTTGGGAAGCTAAGAAACAACTCGCTCTGCACAGTACTCTTACAGCCTACCGGGAACAACACTTCGAGAGGCCTGTGAAACGCAGTTTCTTTGCAGGCCTGATATGGCTGAAGTACAACTTCTGCTCTAGGTGTGCTACAGTGCCCTAGAGCTGAAAGGCACAACGTGCAGGCCTCTTAAAAAATGGCAAGTTGGGCCCCACAGCATCTTGCTTCCAGCTCTTTGGGAACCTAAGAAACAACTCGCTATGCACAGTGCTCTTACAGCCTACCGGGAACATCTCTTCCAAAGCCCTGTGAAATGCAGTTTCTTTGAAGGCCTGATCTGGCTGAAGTAGAATTTCTGCTCTGGGTGTGCTACAGTGCCCTAGAGCTGAAAGGCACAACGTGCAGGCCTCTTAAAAAATGGCGAGTTGTGCCCCACAGCATCTTGCTTCCAGCTCTTTGGGAAGCTGAGAAACAACTCGCTCTGCACAGTGCTCTTACAGCCTACCGGGAGCATCTCTTCCAATGGCCTGTGAAACGCAGTTTCTTTGCAGGCCTGATCTGGCTGAAGTAGAACTTCTGCTCTGGGTGTGCTACTTTGACCTAGAGCTGAAAGGCAGAACGTGTAGGCTTCTTTCCAAAGGGCGAGATGGCCCCCACAGCATCTTGCTTCCACCTATTTGGAAAGCTCAGAAACAGCTCGCTCTGCACAGTGCTCTTACAGCCTACCGGGAACATCTCTTACAAAGGCCTGTGAAACGCAGTTTCTTTGCAGGCCTGATCTGGCTGAAGTACAACTTCTGCTCTGGGTGTGCTACGTTGCCCTAGAGCTGAAAGACACAACATGCAGGCTTCTTTCCAAAGGACGAGTTGGGCCCCACAGCATCTTGCTTCCAGCTCTTTGGGAAGCTAAGAAACAACTCGCACTGCACAGTGCTCTTACAGCCTACCGGGAACATCTCTTCCAAAGGCCTATGAAACGCAGTTTCTTTGCAGGCCTCATCTGGCTGAAGTACAACTTCTGCACTGGGTGTGCTACATTGCCCTAGAGCTGAAAGGCGCAATGTGCAGGCTTCTTTCCAAAGTGCGAGTTGGGCCTCACAGCATCTTCTTCCAGCTCTTTGGGAAGCTAAGAAACAACTCGCTCTGCACAGTGCTCTTACAGCCTACCGGGAACATCTCTTCCAAAGAGCTGTGCAACGCAGTTTCTTTGCAGGCCTGATGCGGCTGAAGTACAACTTCTGCTCTGGGTGTGCTACATTGCCCTAGAGCTGAAAGGCACAACGTGCAGGCTTCTTTCCAAAGGGTGATTTGGGTCCCACAGCATCTTGCTTCCAGCTCTTTGGGAAGCTAACAAACAACTCGCTCTGCACAGTGCTCTCACGGCCTACAGGGAACATCTCTTCCAAAGGCCTGTTAAACGCAGTTTCTTTGCAGGCCTGATGTGTCTGAAATGGAACTTCTGCTCTGGGTGTGCTACATTGCCCTAGAGCTGAAAGGTACAACGTGCAGGCTTCTTTCCAAAGGGCGAGTTGGGCCCCACAGCATCTTGCTTCCAGCTCTTTGGGAGGCTAAGAAACAACTCCCTCTGCACAGTGCTCTTACAGCCTAACGGGCACATATCTTCCAGAGGAATGTGAAACGCAAATTCTTTCCAGGCCTGATCTGGCTGAAGTAGAACTTCTGCTCTGGGTGTGCTACATTGCCCCAGAGCTGAAAGGCACAACATGCAGGCTTCTGTCCAAAGGGAGAGTTGGGCAGCACAGCATCTTTCTTCCAGCTCTTTGGGAAGCTAAGAAACAAGTCGCTCTGCACAGTGCTCTTACAGCCTACCGGGAACATCTCTTCCAAAGGAATGTGAAACGCAGTTCCTTTGCAGGCCTGATCTGGCTGAAGTACAACTTCTGCTCTGGGTGTGCTACATTGCCCTAGAGCTGAAAGGCACAACGTGCAGGCTTCTTTCCAAAGGGCGAGTTGGGCCCCACAGCACCTTGCTTCCAGCTCTTTGGGAAGCTAAGAAACAACTCGCTCTGCACAGTACTCTTACAGCCTACCGGGAACAACACTTCGAGAGGCCTGTGAAACGCAGTTTCTTTGCAGGCCTGATATGGCTGAAGTACAACTTCTGCTCTAGGTGTGCTACAGTGCCCTAGAGCTGAAAGGCACAACGTGCAGGCCTCTTAAAAAATGGCAAGTTGGGCCCCACAGCATCTTGCTTCCAGCTCTTTGGGAACCTAAGAAACAACTCGCTATGCACAGTGCTCTTACAGCCTACCGGGAACATCTCTTCCAAAGCCCTGTGAAATGCAGTTTCTTTGAAGGCCTGATCTGGCTGAAGTAGAATTTCTGCTCTGGGTGTGCTACAGTGCCCTAGAGCTGAAAGGCACAACGTGCAGGCTTCTTTCCAAAGGACGAGTTGGGCCCCACAGCATCTTGCTTCCAGCTCTTTGGGAAGCTAAGATACAAATCGCTCTGCACAGTGCTCTTACAGCCTACCGGGAACATCTCTTCCAAAGGCCTGTGAAACGCAGTTTCTTTGCAGTCCTCATCTGGCTGAAGTACAACTTCTGCACTGGGTGTGCTACATTGCCCTAGAGCTGAAAGGCGCAATGTGCAGGCTTCTTTCCAAAGGCCGAGTTGGGCCCCACAGCATCTTGCTTCCAGCTCTTTGGGAAGCTAAGAAACAACTCGCTCTTCACAGTGCTATTACAGCCTACCGGGAACATCTCTTCCAAAGACCTGTGAAACGCAGTTTCTCCGCAGGCCTGAACTGGCTGAAGTAGAACTTCTGCTCTGGGTGTGCTACATTGCCCCAGAGCTGAAAGGCACAACGTGCAGGCTTCTGTCCAAAGGGAGAGTTGGGCAGCACAGCATCTTGCTTCCAGCTCTTTGGGAAGCTAAGAAACAAGTCGCTCTGCACAGTTCTCTTACAGCCTACCGGGAACATCTCTTCCAGAGGAAGGTGAAACGCAGATTCTTTCCAGGCCTGATCTGGCTGAAGTAGAACTTCTGCTCTGGGTGTGCTACATTGCCCCAGAGCTGAAAGGCACAACATGCAGGCTTCTGTCCAAAGGGAGAGTTGGGCAGCACAGCATCTTTCTTCCAGCTCTTTGGGAAGCTAAGAAACAAGTCGCTCTGCACAGTGCTCTTACAGCCTACCGGGAACATCTCTTCCAAAGGAATGTGAAACGCAGTTCCTTTGCAGGCCTGATCTGGCTGAAGTACAACTTCTGCTCTGGGTGTGCTGCATTGCCCTAGAGCTGAAAGGCACAACGTGCAGGATTCTTTCCAAAGGGCGAGTTTTGCCCCACAGCATCTTGCTTCCAGCTCTTTGGGAAGCAAAGAAACAATTCGCTCTGCACAGTGCTCTTACAGCCTACCGGGAACATCTCTTCCAAAGGCCTGTGAAATGCAGTTTCTTTGCAGGCCTGATATGGCTGAAGTACAACTTCTGCTCTAGGTATGCTACAGTGCCCTAGAGCTGAAAGGCACAACGTGCAGGCCTCTTAAAAAATGGCGAGTTGTGCCCCACAGCATCTTGCTTCCAGCTCTTTGGGAAGCTGAGAAACAACTCGCTCTGCACAGTGCTCTTACAGCCTACCGGGAGCATCTCTTCCAATGGCCTGTGAAACGCAGTTTCTTTGCAGGCCTGATCTGGCTGAAGTAGAACTTCTGCTCTGGGTGTGCTACTTTGACCTAGAGCTGAAAGGCAGAACGTGTAGGCTTCTTTCCAAAGGGCGAGATGGCCCCCACAGCATCTTGCTTCCACCTATTTGGAAAGCTCAGAAACAGCTCGCTCTGCACAGTGCTCTTACAGCCTACCGGGAATATCTCTTACAAAGGCCTGTGAAACGCAGTTTCTTTGCAGGCCTGATCTGGCTGAAGTACAACTTCTGCTCTGGGTGTGCTACATTGCCCTAGAGCTGAAAGACACAACGTGCAGGCTTCTTTCCAAAGGACGAGTTGGGCCCCACAGCATCTTGCTTCCAGCTCTTTGGGAAGCTAAGAAACAACTCGCACTGCACAGTGCTCTTACAGCCTACCGGGAACATCTCTTCCAAAGGCCTGTGAAACGCAGTTTCTTTGCAGGCCTCATCTGGCTGAAGTACAACTTCTGCACTGGGTGTGCTACATTGCCCTAGAGCTGAAAGGCGCAATGTGCAGGCTTCTTTCCAAAGTGCGAGTTGGGCCTCACAGCATCTTCTTCCAGCTCTTTGGGAAGCTAAGAAACAACTCGCTCTGCACAGTGCTCTTACAGCCTACCGGGAACATCTCTTCCAAAGAGCTGTGCAACGCAGTTTCTTTGCAGGCCTGATGCGGCTGAAGTACAACTTCTGCTCTGGGTGTGCTACATTGCCCTAGAGCTGAAAGGCACAACGTGCAGGCTTCTTTCCAAAGGGTGATTTGGGTCCCACAGCATCTTGCTTCCAGCTCTTTGGGAAGCTAACAAACAACTCGCTCTGCACAGTGCTCTCACGGCCTACAGGGAACATCTCTTCCAAAGGCCTGTTAAACGCAGTTTCTTTGCAGGCCTGATGTGTCTGAAATGGAACTTCTGCTCTGGGTGTGCTACATTGCCCTAGAGCTGAAAGGTACAACGTGCAGGCTTCTTTCCAAAGGGCGAGTTGGGCCCCACAGCATCTTGCTTCCAGCTCTTTGGGAGGCTAAGAAACAACTCCCTCTGCACAGTGCTCTTACAGCCTACCGGGAACATATCTTACAAAGGCCTGTGAAATGCAGTTTCTTTGCAGGCCTGATCTGGCTGAAGTAGGACTTCTGCTCTGGGTGTGCTACATTGCCCTAGAGCTGAAAGGCACAACGTGCTGTCTCCTTTCCAAAGGCCGAGTTGGGCCCCACAGCATTTTGCTTCCAGCTCTATGGGAATCTAAGATACAACTCGCTCTGCACAGTTCTCTTACAGCCTACCGGGAACATCTCTTCCAAAGGCCTGTGAAAAGCAGTTTCTTTGCAGGCCTGATCTGGCTGAAGTAGAACTTCTGCTCTCGGTGTGCTACATTGCCCTAGAGCTGAAAGGCACAACGTGCAGTCTTCTTAACAAAGGGCGAGTTGGGCCCCACAGCATCTTGCTTCCAGCTCTTTGGCAAGCTAGGAAACAGCTCGCTCTGCACAGTGCTCTTACAGCCTACCGGGAACATCTCTTCCAAAGGCCTGTGAAAAGCAGTTTCTTTGCAGGCCTGATCTGGCTGAAGTAGAACTTCTGCTCTGGGTGTGCTACATTGCCCAGAGCTGAAAGGCACAACGTGCAGGCTTCTTTCCAAAGGGCGCGTTGGGCCTCACAGCATCTTGCTTCCAGCACTTTGGGAAGCTAAGAAACAACTCGCTCTGCACAGTGCTCTTACAGCCTACCGGGAACATCTCTTTCAAAGGCCTGTGAAACGCAGTTTCTTTGCAGGCCTGATCTTGCTGAAGTGGAACTTTTGCTCTGGGTGTGCTACATTGCACTAGACCTGAAAGGCACAATGTGCAGGCTTCTTTCCAAAGGGCGAGTTGGGCCCCACAGCACCTTGCTTCCAGCTCTTTGGGAAGCTAAGAAACAACTCGCTCTGCACAGTACTCTTACAGCCTACCGGGAACAACACTTCGAGAGGCCTGTGAAACGCAGTTTCTTTGCAGGCCTGATATGGCTGAAGTACAACTTCTGCTGTAGGTGTGCTACAGTGCCCTAGAGCTGAAAGGCACAACGTGCAGGCCTCTTAAAAAATGGCAAGTTGGGCCCCACAGCATCTTGCTTCCAGCTCTTTGGGAACCTAAGAAACAACTCGCTCTGCACAGTGCTCTTACAGCCTACCGGGAACATCTCTTACAAAAGCCTGTGAAATGCAGTTTCTTTGCAGGCCTGATCTAGCAGAAGTAGAATTTCTGCTCTGGGTGTGCTACAGTGCCCTAGAGCTGAAAGGCACAACGTGCAGGCTTCTTTCCAAAGGGCGAGTTGGGCCCCACAGCATCTTGCTTCCAGCTGTTTGGGAAGCTAAGAAACAACTCGCTCTGCACAGTGCTATTACAGCCTACCGGGAGCATCTCTTCCAATGGCCTGTGAAACGCAGTTTCTTTGCAGGCCTGATCTGGCTGAAGTAGAACTTCTGCTCTGGGTGTGCTACTTTGACCTAGAGCTGAAAGGCAGAACGTGCAGGCTTCTTTCCAAAGGGCGAGATGGCCCCCACAGCATCTTGCTTCCACCTATTTGGAAAGCTCAGAAACAGCTCGCTCTGCACAGTGCTCTTACAGCCTACCGGGAATATCTCTTACAAAGGCCTGTGACACGCAGTTTCTTTGCAGGCCTGATCTGGCTGAAGTACAACTTCTGCTCTGGGTGTGCTACATTGCCCTAGAGCTGAAAGACACAACGTGCAGGCTTCTTTCCAAAGGACGAGTTGGGCCCCACAGCATCTTGCTTCCAGCTCTTTGGGAAGCTAAGAAACAACTCGCTCTGCACAGTGCTCTTACAGCCTACCGGGAACATCTCTTCCAAAGGCCTGTGAAACGCAGTTTCTTTGCAGGCCTCATCTGGCTGAAGTACAACTTCTGCACTGGGTGTGCTACATTGCCCTAGAGCTGAAAGGCGCAATGTGCAGGATTCTTTCCAAAGTGCGAGTTGGGCCCCACAGCATCTTCTTCCAGCTCTTTGGGAAGCTAAGAAACAACTCGCTCTGCACAGTGCTCTTACAGCCTACCGGGAACATCTCTTCCAAAGCCCTGTGAAACGCAGTTTCTTTGGAGGCCTGATCTGGATGAAGAACAACTTCTGCTCTGGGTGTGCTACATTGCCCTAGAGCTGAAAGCCACAACGTGCAGGCTTCTTTCCAAAGGGTGATTTGGGTCCCACAGCATCTTGCTTCCAGCTCTTTGGGAAGCTAAGAAACAACTCGCTATGCACAGTGCTCTCACGGCCTACAGGGAACATCTCTTCCAAAGGCCTTTTAAACGCAGCTTCTTTGCAGGCCTGATCTGTCTGAAATGGAACTTCTGCTCTGGGTGAGCTACATTGCCCTAGAGCTGAAAGGTACAACGTGCAGGCTTCTTTCCAAAGGGCGAGTTGGGCCCCACAGCATCTTGCTTCCAGCTCTTTGGGAGGCTAAGAAACAACTCCCTCTGTACAGTGCTCTTACAGCCTACCGGGAACATATCTTACAAAGGCCTGTGAAATGCAGTTTCTTTGCAGGCCTGATCTGGCTGAAGTAGGACTTCTGCTCTGGGTGTGCTACATTGCCCTAGAGCTGAAAGGCACAACGTGCTGTCTCCTTTCCAAAGGGCGAGTTGGGCCCCACAGCATTTTGCTTCCAGCTCTATGGGAATCTAAGATACAACTCGCTCTGCACAGTTCTCTTACAGCCTACCGGGAACATCTCTTCCAAAGGCCTGTGAAAAGCAGTTTCTTTGCAGGCCTGATCTGGCTGAAGTAGAACTTCTGCTCTCGGTGTGCTGCATTGCCCTAGAGCTGAAAGGCACAACGTGCAGTCTTCTTAACAAAGGGCGAGTTGGGCCCCACAGCATCTTGCTTCCAGCTCTTTGGCAAGCTAGGAAACAACTCGCTCTGCAAAGTGCTCTTACAGCCTACCGGGAACATCTCTTCCAAAGGCCTGTGAAACGCAGTTTCTTTGCAGGCCTGATCTGGCTGAAGTAGAACTTCTGCTCTGGGTGTGCTACATTGCCCCAGAGCTGAAAGGCACAACATGCAGGCTTCTATCCAAAGGGAGAGTTGGGCAGCACAGCATCTTTCTTCCAGCTCTTTGGGAAGCTAAGAAACAAGTCGCTCTGCACAGTGCTCTTACAGCCCACCGGGAACATCTCTTCCAAAGGAATGTGAAACGCAGTTCCTTTGCAGGCCTGATCTGGCTGTAGTACAACTTCTGCTCTGGGTGTGCTACATTGCCCTAGAGCTGAAAGGGACAACGTGCAGGCTTCTTTCCAAAGGGCGAGTTTTGCCCCACAGCATCTTGCTTCCAGCTCTTTGGGAAGCAAAGAAACAATTCGCTCTGCACAGTGCTCTTACAGCCTACCGGGAACATCTCTTCCAAAGGCCTGTGAAATGCAGTTTCTTTGCAGGCCTGATATGGCTGAAGTACAACTTCTGCTCTAGGTGTGCTACAGTGCCCTAGAGCGGAAAGGCACAACGTGCAGGCCTCTTAAAAAAGGGCGAGTTGTGCCCCACAGCATCTTGCTTCCAGCTCTTTGGGAAGCTAAGAAACAACTCGCTCTGCACAGTGCTCTTACAGCCTACCGGGAACATCTCTTACAAAGGCCTGTGAAACGCAGTTTCTTTGCAGGCCTGATCTTGCTGAAGTAGAACTTTTGCTCTGGGTGTGCTACATTGCACTAGACCTGAAAGGCACAATGTGCAGGCTTCTTTCCAAAGGCCGAGTTGGGCCCCACAGCATCTTGCTTCCAGCTCTTTGGGAAGCTAAGAAACAACTCGCTCTGCACAGTGCTATTACAGCCTACCGGGAACATCTCTTCCAAAGACCTGTGAAATGCAGTTTCTCCGCAGGCCTGAACTGGCTGAAGTAGAACTGCTCTAGGTGTGCTAAATTGCCCCAGAGCTGAAAGGCACAACGTGCAGGCTTCAGTCCAAAGGGAGAGTTGGGCAGCACAGCATCTTGCTTCCAGCTCTTTGGGAAGCTAAGAAACAAGTCGCTCTGCACAGTGCTCTTACAGCCTAACGGGCACATATCTTCCAGAGGAATGTGAAACGCAAATTCTTTCCAGGCCTGATCTGGCTGAAGTAGAACTTCTGCTCTGGGTGTGCTACATTGCCCCAGAGCTGAAAGGCACAACATGCAGGCTTCTGTCCAAAGGGAGAGTTGGGCAGCACAGCATCTTTCTTCCAGCTCTTTGGGAAGCTAAGAAACAAGTCGCTCTGCACAGTGCTCTTACAGCCTACCGGGAACATCTCTTCCAAAGGAATGTGAAACGCAGTTCCTTTGCAGGCCTGATCTGGCTGAAGTACAACTTCTGCTCTGGGTGTGCTACATTGCCCTAGAGCTGAAAGGCACAACGTGCAGGCTTCTTTCCAAAGGGCGAGTTGGGCCCCACAGCACCTTGCTTCCAGCTCTTTGGGAAGCTAAGAAACAACTCGCTCTGCACAGTACTCTTACAGCCTACCGGGAACAACACTTCGAGAGGCCTGTGAAACGCAGTTTCTTTGCAGGCCTGATATGGCTGAAGTACAACTTCTGCTCTAGGTGTGCTACAGTGCCCTAGAGCTGAAAGGCACAACGTGCAGGCCTCTTAAAAAATGGCAAGTTGGGCCCCACAGCATCTTGCTTCCAGCTCTTTGGGAACCTAAGAAACAACTCGCTATGCACAGTGCTCTTACAGCCTACCGGGAACATCTCTTCCAAAGCCCTGTGAAATGCAGTTTCTTTGAAGGCCTGATCTGGCTGAAGTAGAATTTCTGCTCTGGGTGTGCTACAGTGCCCTAGAGCTGAAAGGCACAACGTGCAGGCTTCTTTCCAAAGGACGAGTTGGGCCCCACAGCATCTTGCTTCCAGCTCTTTGGGAAGCTAAGATACAAATCGCTCTGCACAGTGCTCTTACAGCCTACCGGGAACATCTCTTCCAAAGGCCTGTGAAACGCAGTTTCTTTGCAGTCCTCATCTGGCTGAAGTACAACTTCTGCACTGGGTGTGCTACATTGCCCTAGAGCTGAAAGGCGCAATGTGCAGGCTTCTTTCCAAAGGCCGAGTTGGGCCCCACAGCATCTTGCTTCCAGCTCTTTGGGAAGCTAAGAAACAACTCGCTCTGCACAGTGCTATTACAGCCTACCGGGAACATCTCTTCCAAAGACCTGTGAAACGCAGTTTCTCCGCAGGCCTGAACTGGCTGAAGTAGAACTTCTGCTCTGGGTGTGCTACATTGCCCGAGAGCTGAAAGGCACAACGTGCAGGCTTCTGTCCAAAGGGAGAGTTGGGCAGCACAGCATCTTGCTTCCAGCTCTTTGGGAAGCTAAGAAACAAGTCGCTCTGCACAGTTCTCTTACAGCCTACCGGGAACATCTCTTCCAGAGGAAGGTGAAACGCAGATTCTTTCCAGGCCTGATCTGGCTGAAGTAGAACTTCTGCTCTGGGTGTGCTACATTGCCCCAGAGCTGAAAGGCACAACATGCAGGCTTCTGTCCAAAGGGAGAGTTGGGCAGCACAGCATCTTTCTTCCAGCTCTTTGGGAAGCTAAGAAACAAGTCGCTCTGCACAGTGCTCTTACAGCCTACCGGGAACATCTCTTCCAAAGGAATGTGAAACGCAGTTCCTTTGCAGGCCTGATCTGGCTGAAGTACAACTTCTGCTCTGGGTGTGCTGCATTGCCCTAGAGCTGAAAGGCACAACGTGCAGGCTTCTTTCCAAAGGGCGAGTTTTGCCCCACAGCATCTTGCTTCCAGCTCTTTGGGAAGCAAAGAAACAATTCGCTCTGCACAGTGCTCTTACAGCCTACCGGGAACATCTCTTCCAAAGGCCTGTGAAATGCAGTTTCTTTGCAGGCCTGATATGGCTGAAGTACAACTTCTGCTCTAGGTATGCTACAGTGCCCTAGAGCTGAAAGGCACAACGTGCAGGCCTCTTAAAAAATGGCGAGTTGTGCCCCACAGCATCTTGCTTCCAGCTCTTTGGGAAGCTGAGAAACAACTCGCTCTGCACAGTGCTCTTACAGCCTACCGGGAGCATCTCTTCCAATGGCCTGTGAAACGCAGTTTCTTTGCAGGCCTGATCTGGCTGAAGTAGAACTTCTGCTCTGGGTGTGCTACTTTGACCTAGAGCTGAAAGGCAGAACGTGTAGGCTTCTTTCCAAAGGGCGAGATGGCCCCCACAGCATCTTGCTTCCACCTATTTGGAAAGCTCAGAAACAGCTCGCTCTGCACAGTGCTCTTACAGCCTACCGGGAATATCTCTTACAAAGGCCTGTGAAACGCAGTTTCTTTGCAGGCCTGATCTGGCTGAAGTACAACTTCTGCTCTGGGTGTGCTACATTGCCCTAGAGCTGAAAGACACAACGTGCAGGCTTCTTTCCAAAGGACGAGTTGGGCCCCACAGCATCTTGCTTCCAGCTCTTTGGGAAGCTAAGAAACAACTCGCTCTGCACAGTGCTCTTACAGCCTACCGGGAACATCTCTTCCAAAGGCCTGTGAAACGCAGTTTCTTTGCAGGCCTCATCTGGCTGAAGTACAACTTCTGCACTGGGTGTGCTACATTGCCCTAGAGCTGAAAGGCGCAACGTGCAGGCTTCTTTCCAAAGTGCGAGTTGGGCCTCACAGCATCTTCTTCCAGCTCTTTGGGAAGCTAAGAAACAACTCGCTCTGCACAGTGCTCTTACAGCCTACCGGGAACATCTCTTCCAAAGAGCTGTGCAACGCAGTTTCTTTGCAGGCCTGATGCGGCTGAAGTACAACTTCTGCTCTGGGTGTGCTACATTGCCCTAGAGCTGAAAGGCACAACGTGCAGGCTTCTTTCCAAAGGGTGATTTGGGTCCCACAGCATCTTGCTTCCAGCTCTTTGGGAAGCTAACAAACAACTCGCTCTGCACAGTGCTCTCACGGCCTACAGGGAACATCTCTTCCAAAGGCCTGTTAAACGCAGTTTCTTTGCAGGCCTGATGTGTCTGAAATGGAACTTCTGCTCTGGGTGTGCTACATTGCCCTAGAGCTGAAAGGTACAACGTGCAGGCTTCTTTCCAAAGGGCGAGTTGGGCCCCACAGCATCTTGCTTCCAGCTCTTTGGGAGGCTAAGAAACAACTCCCTCTGCACAGTGCTCTTACAGCCTACCGGGAACATATCTTACAAAGGCCTGTGAAATGCAGTTTCTTTGCAGGCCTGATCTGGCTGAAGTAGGACTTCTGCTCTGGGTGTGCTACATTGCCCTAGAGCTGAAAGGCACAACGTGCTGTCTCCTTTCCAAAGGCCGAGTTGGGCCCCACAGCATTTTGCTTCCAGCTCTATGGGAATCTAAGATACAACTCGCTCTGCACAGTTCTCTTACAGCCTACCGGGAACATCTCTTCCAAAGGCCTGTGAAAAGCAGTTTCTTTGCAGGCCTGATCTGGCTGAAGTAGAACTTCTGCTCTCGGTGTGCTACATTGCCCTAGAGCTGAAAGGCACAACGTGCAGTCTTCTTAACAAAGGGCGAGTTGGGCCCCACAGCATCTTGCTTCCAGCTCTTTGGCAAGCTAGGAAACAACTCGCTCTGCAAAGTGCTCTTACAGCCTACCGGGAACATCTCTTCCAAAGGTCTGTGAAACGCAGTTTCTTTGCAGGCCTGATCTGGCTGAAGTACAACTTCTGCTCTGGGTGTGCTACATTGCCCTAGAGCTGAAAGGCACAACGTGCAGGCTTCTTTCCAAAGGGCGAGTTGGGCCCCACAGCATCTTGCTTCCAGCTCTTTGGGAAGCTAAGAAGCAACTCGCTCTGCACGGTGCTCTTACATCCGACCGGGAACATCTCTTACAAAGGCCTGTGAAACGCAGTTTCTTTGCAGGCCTGATCTGGCTGAAGTAGAACTTCTGCTCTCGGTGTT
This sequence comes from Equus caballus, assembly GCF_041296265.1. Classification (NCBI taxonomy): domain Eukaryota; kingdom Metazoa; phylum Chordata; class Mammalia; order Perissodactyla; family Equidae; genus Equus; species Equus caballus. The sequence goes on from NC_091687.1 coordinate 28,936,144, forward strand.
CTACATTGCCCTAGAGCTGAAAGGCACAACGTGCAGTCTTCTTAACAAAGGGCGAGTTGGGCCCCACAGCATCTTGCTTCCAGCTCTTTGGCAAGCTAGGAAACAGCTCGCTCTGCACAGTGCTCTTACAGCCTACCGGGAACATCTCTTCCAAAGGCCTGTGAAAAGCAGTTTCTTTGCAGGCCTGATCTGGCTGAAGTAGAACTTCTGCTCTGGGTGTGCTACATTGCCCAGAGCTGAAAGGCACAACGTGCAGGCTTCTTTCCAAAGGGCGCGTTGGGCCTCACAGCATCTTGCTTCCAGCACTTTGGGAAGCTAAGAAACAACTCGCTCTGCACAGTGCTCTTACAGCCTACCGGGAACATCTCTTTCAAAGGCCTGTGAAACGCAGTTTCTTTGCAGGCCTGATCTTGCTGAAGTGGAACTTTTGCTCTGGGCGTGCTACATTGCACTAGACCTGAAAGGCACAATGTGCAGGCTTCTTTCCAAAGGCCGAGTTGGGCCCCACAGCATCTTGCTTCCAGCTCTTTGGGAAGCTAAGAAACAACTCGCTCTGCACAGTGCTCTTACAGCCTACTGGGAACATCTCTTACAAAGGCCTGTGAAATGCAGCTTCTTTGCAGACCTGATCTGGCTGAAGTACAACTTCTGCTCTTTGTGTGGTACATTGCCCTAGAGCTGGAAGGCACAACGTGCAGGCTTCTTTCCAAAGGGCGAGTTGGGCCCCACAGCTTCTCGCTTCCAGCTCTTTGGGAAGCTAAGAAAGAACTCGCTCTGCACAGTTCTCTTACAGCCTACCGGGAACATCTCTTCCAAAGGCCTGTGAAACGCAGTTTCTTTGCAGGCCTGATCTGGCTGAAGTAGAACTTCTGCTCTGAGTGTGCTACATTGCCCTAGAGCTGAAAGGCACAACGTGCTGTCTCCTTTCAAAAGGGCGAGTTGGGCCCCAAAGCATCTTGCTTCCAGCTCTTTGGGAAGCTAAGAAACAACTCGCTCTGCACAGTGCTCTTACAGCCTACCGGGAACATCTCTTACACAGGCCTGTGAAATGCAGTTTCTTTGCAGACCTGATCTGGCTGAAGAACAACTTCTGCTCTTTGTGTGCTACATTGCCCTAGAGCTGAAAGGCACAACGTGCAGGCTTCTTTCCAAAGGGCGAGATGGCCCCCACAGCATCTTGCTTCCACCTATTTGGAAAGCTCAGAAACAGCTCGCTCTGCACAGTGCTCTTACAGCCTACCGGGAATATCTCTTACAAAGGCCTGTGACACGCAGTTTCTTTGCAGGCCTGATCTGGCTGAAGTACAACTTCTGCTCTGGGTGTGCTAAATTGCCCTAGAGCTGAAAGACACAACGTGCAGGCTTCTTTCCAAAGGACGAGTTGGGCCCCACAGCATCTTGCTTCCAGCTCTTTGGGAAGCTAAGAAACAACTCGCTCTGCACAGTGCTCTTACAGCCTACCGGGAACATCTCTTCCAAAGGCCTGTGAAACGCAGTTTCTTTGCAGGCCTCATCTGGCTGAAGTACAACTTCTGCACTGGGTGTGCTACATTGCCCTAGAGCTGAAAGGCGCAATGTGCAGGATTCTTTCCAAAGTGCGAGTTGGGCCCCACAGCATCTTCTTCCAGCTCTTTGGGAAGCTAAGAAACAACTCGCTCTGCACAGTGCTCTTACAGCCTACCGGGAACATCTCTTCCAAAGCCCTGTGAAACGCAGTTTCTTTGGAGGCCTGATCTGGATGAAGTACAACTTCTGCTCTGGGTGTGCTACATTGCCCTAGAGCTGAAAGGCACAACGTGCAGGCTTCTTTCCAAAGGGTGATTTGGGTCCCACAGCATCTTGCTTCCAGCTCTTTGGGAAGCTAAGAAACAACTCGCTATGCACAGTGCTCTCACGGCCTACAGGGAACATCTCTTCCAAAGGCCTTTTAAACGCAGCTTCTTTGCAGGCCTGATCTGTCTGAAATGGAACTTCTGCTCTGGGTGAGCTACATTGCCCTAGAGCTGAAAGGTACAACGTGCAGGCTTCTTTCCAAAGGGCGAGTTGGGCCCCACAGCATCTTGCTTCCAGCTCTTTGGGAGGCTAAGAAACAACTCCCTCTGCACAGTGCTCTTACAGCCTACCGGGAACATATCTTACAAAGGCCTGTGAAATGCAGTTTCTTTGCAGGCCTGATCTGGCTGAAGTAGGACTTCTGCTCTGGGTGTGCTACATTGCCCTAGAGCTGAAAGGCACAACGTGCTGTCTCCTTTCCAAAGGGCGAGTTGGGCCCCACAGCATTTTGCTTCCAGCTCTATGGGAATCTAAGATACAACTCGCTCTGCACAGTTCTCTTACAGCCTACCGGGAACATCTCTTCCAAAGGCCTGTGAAAAGCAGTTTCTTTGCAGGCCTGATCTGGCTGAAGTAGAACTTCTGCTCTCGGTGTGCTGCATTGCCCTAGAGCTGAAAGGCACAACGTGCAGTCTTCTTAACAAAGGGCGAGTTGGGCCCCACAGCATCTTGCTTCCAGCTCTTTGGCAAGCTAGGAAACAACTCGCTCTGCAAAGTGCTCTTACAGCCTACCGGGAACATCTCTTCCAAAGGCCTGTGAAACGCAGTTTCTTTGCAGGCCTGATCTGGCTGAAGTAGAACTTCTGCTCTGGGTGTGCTACATTGCCCCAGAGCTGAAAGGCACAACATGCAGGCTTCTATCCAAAGGGAGAGTTGGGCAGCACAGCATCTTTCTTCCAGCTCTTTGGGAAGCTAAGAAACAAGTCGCTCTGCACAGTGCTCTTACAGCCCACCGGGAACATCTCTTCCAAAGGAATGTGAAACGCAGTTCCTTTGCAGGCCTGATCTGGCTGTAGTACAACTTCTGCTCTGGGTGTGCTACATTGCCCTAGAGCTGAAAGGGACAACGTGCAGGCTTCTTTCCAAAGGGCGAGTTTTGCCCCACAGCATCTTGCTTCCAGCTCTTTGGGAAGCAAAGAAACAATTCGCTCTGCACAGTGCTCTTACAGCCTACCGGGAACATCTCTTCCAAAGGCCTGTGAAATGCAGTTTCTTTGCAGGCCTGATATGGCTGAAGTACAACTTCTGCTCTAGGTGTGCTACAGTGCCCTAGAGCGGAAAGGCACAACGTGCAGGCCTCTTAAAAAAGGGCGAGTTGTGCCCCACAGCATCTTGCTTCCAGCTCTTTGGGAAGCTAAGAAACAACTCGCTCTGCACAGTGCTCTTACAGCCTACCGGGAACATCTCTTACAAAGGCCTGTGAAACGCAGTTTCTTTGCAGGCCTGATCTTGCTGAAGTAGAACTTTTGCTCTGGGTGTGCTACATTGCACTAGACCTGAAAGGCACAATGTGCAGGCTTCTTTCCAAAGGCCGAGTTGGGCCCCACAGCATCTTGCTTCCAGCTCTTTGGGAAGCTAAGAAACAACTCGCTCTGCACAGTGCTATTACAGCCTACCGGGAACATCTCTTACAAAGGCCTGTGAAACGCAGTTTCTTTGCAGGCCTGATCTGGCTGAAGTAGAACTTCTGCTCTCGGTGTGCTACATTGCCCTAGAGCTGAAAGGCACAACGTGCAGTCTTCTTAACAAAGGGCGAGTTGGGCCCCACAGCATCTTGCTTCCAGCTCTTTGGCAAGCTAGGAAACAGCTCGCTCTGCACAGTGCTCTTACAGCCTACCGGGAACATCTCTTCCAAAGGCCTGTGAAAAGCAGTTTCTTTGCAGGCCTGATCTGGCTGAAGTAGAACTTCTGCTCTGGGTGTGCTACATTGCCCAGAGCTGAAAGGCACAACGTGCAGGCTTCTTTCCAAAGGGCGCGTTGGGCCTCACAGCATCTTGCTTCCAGCACTTTGGGAAGCTAAGAAACAACTCGCTCTGCACAGTGCTCTTACAGCCTACCGGGAACATCTCTTTCAAAGGCCTGTGAAACGCAGTTTCTTTGCAGGCCTGATCTTGCTGAAGTGGAACTTTTGCTCTGGGTGTGCTACATTGCACTAGACCTGAAAGGCACAATGTGCAGGCTTCTTTCCAAAGGCCGAGTTGGGCCCCACAGCATCTTGCTTCCAGCTCTTTGGGAAGCTAAGAAACAACTCGCTCTGCACAGTGCTCTTACAGCCTACTGGGAACATCTCTTACAAAGGCCTGTGAAATGCAGCTTCTTTGCAGACCTGATCTGGCTGAAGTACAACTTCTGCTCTTTGTGTGGTACATTGCCCTAGAGCTGGAAGGCACAACGTGCAGGCTTCTTTCCAAAGGGCGAGTTGGGCCCCACAGCTTCTCGCTTCCAGCTCTTTGGGAAGCTAAGAAAGAACTCGCTCTGCACAGTTCTCTTACAGCCTACCGGGAACATCTCTTCCAAAGGCCTGTGAAACGCAGTTTCTTTGCAGGCCTGATCTGGCTGAAGTAGAACTTCTGCTCTGAGTGTGCTACATTGCCCTAGAGCTGAAAGGCACAACGTGCTGTCTCCTTTCAAAAGGGCGAGTTGGGCCCCAAAGCATCTTGCTTCCAGCTCTTTGGGAAGCTAAGAAACAACTCGCTCTGCACAGTGCTCTTACAGCCTACCGGGAACATCTCTTACACAGGCCTGTGAAATGCAGTTTCTTTGCAGACCTGATCTGGCTGAAGAACAACTTCTGCTCTTTGTGTGCTACATTGCCCTAGAGCTGAAAGGCACAACGTGCAGGCTTCTTTCCAAAGGGCGAGTTGGGCCCCACAGCACCTTGCTTCCAGCTCTTTGGGAAGCTAAGAAACAACTCGCTCTGCACAGTACTCTTACAGCCTACCGGGAACAACACTTCGAGAGGCCTGTGAAACGCAGTTTTTTTGCAGGCCTGATATGGCTGAAGTACAACTTCTGCTGTAGGTGTGCTACAGTGCCCTAGAGCTGAAAGGCACAACGTGCAGGCTTCTTTCCAAAGGGCGAGTTGGGCCCCACAGCATCTTGCTTCCAGCTGTTTGGGAAGCTAAGAAACAACTCGCTCTGCACAGTGCTATTACAGCCTACCGGGAGCATCTCTTCCAATGGCCTGTGAAACGCAGTTTCTTTGCAGGCCTGATCTGGCTGAAGTAGAACTTCTGCTCTGGGTGTGCTACTTTGACCTAGAGCTGAAAGGCAGAACGTGCAGGCTTCTTTCCAAAGGGCGAGATGGCCCCCACAGCATCTTGCTTCCACCTATTTGGAAAGCTCAGAAACAGCTCGCTCTGCACAGTGCTCTTACAGCCTACCGGGAATATCTCTTACAAAGGCCTGTGACACGCAGTTTCTTTGCAGGCCTGATCTGGCTGAAGTACAACTTCTGCTCTGGGTGTGCTACATTGCCCTAGAGCTGAAAGACACAACGTGCAGGCTTCTTTCCAAAGGACGAGTTGGGCCCCACAGCATCTTGCTTCCAGCTCTTTGGGAAGCTAAGAAACAACTCGCTCTGCACAGTGCTCTTACAGCCTACCGGGAACATCTCTTCCAAAGGCCTGTGAAACGCAGTTTCTTTGCAGGCCTCATCTGGCTGAAGTACAACTTCTGCACTGGGTGTGCTACATTGCCCTAGAGCTGAAAGGCGCAATGTGCAGGATTCTTTCCAAAGTGCGAGTTGGGCCCCACAGCATCTTCTTCCAGCTCTTTGGGAAGCTAAGAGACAACTCGCTCTGCACAGTGCTCTTACAGCCTACCGGGAACATCTCTTCCAAAGCCCTGTGAAACGCAGTTTCTTTGGAGGCCTGATCTGGATGAAGTACAACTTCTGCTCTGGGTGTGCTACATTGCCCTAGAGCTGAAAGGCACAACGTGCAGGCTTCTTTCCAAAGGGTGATTTGGGTCCCAAAGCATCTTGCTTCCAGCTCTTTGGGAAGCTAAGAAACAACTCGCTATGCACAGTGCTCTCACGGCCTACAGGGAACATCTCTTCCAAAGGCCTTTTAAACGCAGCTTCTTTGCAGGCCTGATCTGTCTGAAATGGAACTTCTGCTCTGGGTGAGCTACATTGCCCTAGAGCTGAAAGGTACAACGTGCAGGCTTCTTTCCAAAGGGCGAGTTGGGCCCCACAGCATCTTGCTTCCAGCTCTTTGGGAGGCTAAGAAACAACTCCCTCTGCACAGTGCTCTTACAGCCTACCGGGAACATATCTTACAAAGGCCTGTGAAATGCAGTTTCTTTGCAGGCCTGATCTGGCTGAAGTAGGACTTCTGCTCTGGGTGTGCTACATTGCCCTAGAGCTGAAAGGCACAACGTGCTGTCTCCTTTCCAAAGGGCGAGTTGGGCCCCACAGCATTTTGCTTCCAGCTCTATGGGAATCTAAGATACAACTCGCTCTGCACAGTTCTCTTACAGCCTACCGGGAACATCTCTTCCAAAGGCCTGTGAAAAGCAGTTTCTTTGCAGGCCTGATCTGGCTGAAGTAGAACTTCTGCTCTCGGTGTGCTGCATTGCCCTAGAGCTGAAAGGCACAACGTGCAGTCTTCTTAGCAAAGGGCGAGTTGGGCCCCACAGCATCTTGCTTCCAGCTCTTTGGCAAGCTAGGAAACAACTCGCTCTGCAAAGTGCTCTTACAGCCTACCGGGAACATCTCTTCCAAAGGCCTGTGAAACGCAGTTTCTTTGCAGGCCTGATCTGGCTGAAGTACAACTTCTACTCTGGGTGTGCTACATTGCCCTAGAGCTGAAAGGCACAACGTGCAGGCTTCTTTCCAAAGTGCGCGTTGGGCCTCACAGCATCTTGCTTCCAGCACTTTGGGAAGCTAAGAAACAACTCGCTCTGCACAGTGCTCTTACAGCCTACCGGGAACATCTCTCACAAAGGCCTGTGAAACGCAGTTTCTTTGCAGGCCTGATCTTGCTGAAGTAGAACTTTTGCTCTGGGTGTGCTACATTGCACTAGACCTGAAAGGCACAATGTGCAGGCTTCTTTCCAAAGGCCGAGTTGGGCCCCACAGCATCTTGCTTCCAGCTCTTTGGGAAGCTAAGAAACAACTCGCTCTGCACAGTGCTATTACAGCCTACCGGGAACATCTCTTCCAAAGACCTGTGAAATGCAGTTTCTCCTCAGGCCTGAACTGGCTGAAGTAGAACTTCTGCTCTGGGTGTGCTACATTGCCCCAGAGCTGAAAGGCACAACGTGCAGGCTTCAGTCCAAAGGGAGAGTTGGGCAGCACAGCATCTTGCTTCCAGCTCTTTGGGAAGCTAAGAAACAAGTCGCTCTGCACAGTGCTCTTACAGCCTACCGGGAACATCTCTTCCAGAGGAATGTGAAACGCAGATTCTTTCCAGGCCTGATCTGGCTGAAGTAGAACTTCTGCTCTGGGTGTGCTACATTGCCCCAGAGCTGAAAGGCACAACATGCAGGCTTCTATCCAAAGGGAGAGTTGGGCAGCACAGCATCTTTCTTCCAGCTCTTTGGGAAGCTAAGAAACAAGTCGCTCTGCACAGTGCTCTTACAGCCTACCGGGAACATCTCTTCCAAAGGAATGTGAAACGCAGTTCCTTTGCAGGCCTGATCTGGCTGTAGTACAACTTCTGCTCTGGGTGTGCTACATTGCCCTAGAGCTGAAAGGGACAACGTGCAGGCTTCTTTCCAAAGGGCGAGTTTTGCCCCACAGCATCTTGCTTCCAGCTCTTTGGGAAGCAAAGAAACAATTCGCTCTGCACAGTGCTCTTACAGCCTACCGGGAACATCTCTTCCAAAGGCCTGTGAAATGCAGTTTCTTTGCAGGCCTGATATGGCTGAAGTACAACTTCTGCTCTAGGTGTGCTACAGTGCCCTAGAGCGGAAAGGCACAACGTGCAGGCCTCTTAAAAAATGGCGAGTTGTGCCCCACAGCATCTTGCTTCCAGCTCTTTGGGAAGCTAAGAAACAACTCGCTCTGCACAGTGCTCTTACAGCCTACCGGGAACATCTCTTACAAAGGCCTGTGAAACGCAGTGTCTTTGCAGGCCTGATCTTGCTGATGTAGAACTTTTGCTCTGGGTGTGCTACATTGCACTAGACCTGAAAGGCACAATGTGCAGGCTTCTTTCCAAAGGCCGAGTTGGGCCCCACAGCATCTTGCTTCCAGCTCTTTGGGAAGCTAAGAAACAACTCGCTCTGCACAGTGCTATTACAGCCTACCGGGAACATCTCTTCCAAAGACCTGTGAAACGCAGTTTCTCCGCAGGCCTGAACTGGCTGAAGTAGAACTTCTGCTCTGGGTGTGCTACATTGCCCCAGAGCTGAAAGGCACAACGTGCAGGCTTCAGTCCAAAGGGAGAGTTGGGCAGCACAGCATCTTGCTTCCAGCTCTTTGGGAAGCTAAGAAACAAGTCGCTCTGCACAGTGCTCTTACAGCCTAACGGGAACATATCTTCCAGAGGAATGTGAAACGCAGATTCTTTCCAGGCCTGATCTGGCTGAAGTAGAACTTCTGCTCTGGGTGTGCTACATTGCCCCAGAGCTGAAAGGCACAACATGCAGGCTTCTGTCCAAAGGGAGAGTTGGGCAGCACAGCATCTTTCTTCCAGCTCTTTGGGAAGCTAAGAAACAAGTCGCTCTGCACAGTGCTCTTACAGCCTACCGGGAACATCTCTTCCAAAGGAATGTGAAACGCAGTTCCTTTGCAGGCCTGATCTGGCTGAAGTACAACTTCTGCTCTGGGTGTGCTACATTGCCCTAGAGCTGAAAGGCACAACGTGCAGGCTTCTTTCCAAAGGGCGAGTTGGGCCCCACAGCACCTTGCTTCCAGCTCTTTGGGAAGCTAAGAAACAACTCGCTCTGCACAGTACTCTTACAGCCTACCGGGAACAACACTTCGAGAGGCCTGTGAAACGCAGTTTCTTTGCAGGCCTGATATGGCTGAAGTACAACTTCTGCTCTAGGTGTGCTACAGTGCCCTAGAGCTGAAAGGCACAACGTGCAGGCCTCTTAAAAAATGGCAAGTTGGGCCCCACAGCATCTTGCTTCCAGCTCTTTGGGAACCTAAGAAACAACTCGCTATGCACAGTGCTCTTACAGCCTACCGGGAACATCTCTTCCAAAGCCCTGTGAAATGCAGTTTCTTTGAAGGCCTGATCTGGCTGAAGTAGAATTTCTGCTCTGGGTGTGCTACAGTGCCCTAGAGCTGAAAGGCACAACGTGCAGGCTTCTTTCCAAAGGACGAGTTGGGCCCCACAGCATCTTGCTTCCAGCTCTTTGGGAAGCTAAGATACAAATCGCTCTGCACAGTGCTCTTACAGCCTACCGGGAACATCTCTTCCAAAGGCCTGTGAAACGCAGTTTCTTTGCAGGCCTCATCTGGCTGAAGTACAACTTCTGCACTGGGTGTGCTACATTGCCCTAGAGCTGAAAGGCGCAATGTGCAGGCTTCTTTCCAAAGGCCGAGTTGGGCCCCACAGCATCTTGCTTCCAGCTCTTTGGGAAGCTAAGAAACAACTCGCTCTGCACAGTGCTATTACAGCCTACCGGGAACATCTCTTCCAAAGACCTGTGAAACGCAGTTTCTCCGCAGGCCTGAACTGGCTGAAGTAGAACTTCTGCTCTGGGTGTGCTACATTGCCCCAGAGCTGAAAGGCACAACGTGCAGGCTTCTGTCCAAAGGGAGAGTTGGGCAGCACAGCATCTTGCTTCCAGCTCTTTGGGAAGCTAAGAAACAAGTCGCTCTGCACAGTTCTCTTACAGCCTACCGGGAACATCTCTTCCAGAGGAAGGTGAAACGCAGATTCTTTCCAGGCCTGATCTGGCTGAAGTAGAACTTCTGCTCTGGGTGTGCTACTTTGACCTAGAGCTGAAAGGCAGAACGTGCAGGCTTCTTTCCAAAGGGCGAGATGGCCCCCACAGCATCTTGCTTCCACCTATTTGGAAAGCTCAGAAACAGCTCGCTCTGCACAGTGCTCTTACAGCCTACCGGGAATATCTCTTACAAAGGCCTGTGAAACGCAGTTTCTTTGCAGGCCTGATCTGGCTGAAGTACAACTTCTGCTCTGGGTGTGCTACATTGCCCTAGAGCTGAAAGACACAACGTGCAGGCTTCTTTCCAAAGGACGAGTTGGGCCCCACAGCATCTTGCTTCCAGCTCTTTGGGAAGCTAAGAAACAACTCGCTCTGCACAGTGCTCTTACAGCCTACCGGGAACATCTCTTCCAAAGGCCTGTGAAACGCAGTTTCTTTGCAGGCCTCATCTGGCAGAAGTACAACTTCTGCACTGGGTGTGCTACATTGCCCTAGAACTGAAAGGCGCAATGTGCAGGATTCTTTCCAAAGTGCGAGTTGGGCCCCACAGCATCTTCTTCCAGCTCTTTGGGAAGCTAAGAAACAACTCGCTCTGCACAGTGCTCTTACAGCCTACCGGGAACATCTATTCCAGAGGAATGTGAAACGCAGTTTCTTTGCAGGCCTGATCTGGCTGAAGTACAACTTCTGCTCTGGGTGTGCTACATTGCCCTAGAGCTGAAAGGCACAACGTGCAGGCTTCTTTCCAAAGGGCGCGTTGAGCCTCACAGCATCTTGCTTCCAGCACTTTGGGAAGCTAAGAAACAACTCGCTGTGCACAGTGCTCTTACAGCCTACCGGGAACATCTCTTACAAAGGCCTGTGAAACGCAGTTTCTTTGCAGGCCTGATCTTGCTGAAGTAGAACTTTTGCTCTGGGTGTGCTACATTGCACTAGACCTGAAAGGCACAATGTGCAGGCTTCTTTCCAAAGGGCGAGTTTTGCCCCACAGCATCTTGCTTCCAGCTCTTTGGGAAGCAAAGAAACAATTCGCTCTGCACAGTGCTCTTACAGCCTACCGGGAACATCTCTTCCAAAGGCCTGTGAAATGCAGTTTCTTTGCAGGCCTGATATGGCTGAAGTACAACTTCTGCTCTAGGTGTGCTACAGTGCCCTAGAGCGGAAAGGCACAACGTGCAGGCCTCTTAAAAAATGGCGAGTTGTGCCCCACAGCATCTTGCATCCAGCTCTTTGGGAAGCTAAGAAACAACTCGCTCTGCACAGTGCTCTTACAGCCTACCGGGAACATCTCTTACAAAGGCCTGTGAAACGCCGTTTCTTTGCAGGCCTGATCTTGCTGAAGTAGAACTTTTGCTCTGGGTGTGCTACATTGCACTAGACCTGAAAGGCACAATGTGCAGGCTTCTTTCCAAAGGCCGAGTTGGGCCCCACAGCATCTTGCTTCCAGCTCTTTGGGAAGCTAAGAAACAACTCGCTCTGCACAGTGCTCTTACAGCCTACCGGGAACATCTCTTCCAAAGACCTGTGAAACGCAGTTTCTCCGCAGGCCTGAACTGGCTGAAGTAGAACTTCTGCTCTGGGTGTGCTACATTGCCCCAGAGCTGAAAGGCACAACGTGCAGGCTTCAGTCCAAAGGGAGAGTTGGGCAGCACAGCATCTTGCTTCCAGCTCTTTGGGAAGCTAAGAAACAAGTCGCTCTGCACAGTGCTCTTACAGCCTACCGGGAACATCTCTTCCAAAGGCCTGTGAAATGCAGTTTCTTTCCAGGCCTGATCTGGCTGAAGTACAACTTCTGCTCTGGGTGTGCTACATTGCCCTAGAGCTGAAAGGCACAACGTGCAGGCTTCTTTCCAAAGGGCGAGTTTTGCCCCACAGCATCTTGCTTCCAGCTCTTTGGAAAGCAAAGAAACAATTCGCTCTGCACAGTGCTCTTACAGCCTACCGGGAACATCTCTTCCAAAGGCCTGTGAAATGCAGTTTCTTTGCAGGCCTGATATGGCTGAAGTACAACTTCTGCTCTAGGTGAGCTACAGTGCCCTAGAGCTGAAAGGCACAACGTGCAGGCCTCTTAAAAAATGGCGAGTTGTGCCCCACAGCATCTTGCTTCCAGCTCTTTGGGAAGCTAAGAAACAACTCGCTCTGCACAGTGCTCTTACAGCCTACCGGGAACATCTCTTACAAAGGCCTGTGAAACGCAGTTTCTTTGCAGGCCTGATCTTGCTGAAGTAGAACTTTTGCTCTGGGTGTGCTACATTGCACTAGACCTGAAAGGCACAATGTGCAGGCTTCTTTCCAAAGGCCGAGTTGGGCCCCACAGCATCTTGCTTCCAGCTCTTTGGGAAGCTAAGAAACAACTCGCTCTGCACAGTGCTATTACAGCCTACCGGGAACATCTCTTCCAAAGACCTGTGAAACGCAGTTTCTCTGCAGGCCTGAACTGGCTGAAGTAGAACTTCTGCTCTGGGTGTGCTACATTGCCCCAGAGCTGAAAGGCACAACGTGCAGGCTTCTGTCCAAAGGGAGAGTTGGGCAGCACAGCATCTTGCTTCCAGCTCTTTGGGAAGCTAAGAAACAAGTCGCTCTGCACAGTGCTCTTACAGCCTACCGGGAACATCTCTTCCAGAGGAATGTGAAACGCAGATTCTTTCCAGGCCTGATCTGGGAAAGTAGAACTTCTGCTCTGGGTGTGCTACATTGCCCCAGAGCTGAAAGGCACAACATGCAGGCTTCTGTCCAAAGGGAGAGTTGGGCAGCACAGCATCTTTCTTCCAGCTCTTTGGGAAGCTAAGAAACAAGTCGCTCTGCACAGTGCTCTTAAAGCCTACCGGGAACATCTCTTCCAAAGGAATGTGAAACGCAGTTCCTTTGCAGGCCTGATCTGGCTGAAGTACAACTTCTGCTCTGGGTGTGCTACATTGCCCTAGAGCTGAAAGGCACAACGTGCAGGCTTCTTTCCAAAGGGCGAGTTGGGCCCCACAGCACCTTGCTTCCAGCTCTTTGGGAAGCTAAGAAACAACTCGCTCTGCACAGTACTCTTACAGCCTACCGGGAACAACACTTCGAGAGGCCTGTGAAACGCAGTTTCTTTGCAGGCCTGATATGGCTGAAGTACAACTTCTGCTCTAGGTGTGCTACAGTGCCCTAGAGCTGAAAGGCACAACGTGCAGGCCTCTTAAAAACTGGCAAGTTGGGCCCCACAGCATCTTGCTTCCAGCTCTTTGGGAACCTAAGAAACAACTCGCTCTGCACAGTGCTCTTACAGCCTACCGGGAACATCTCTTACAAAGGCCTGTGAAATGCAGTTTCTTTGAAGGCCTGATCTGGCTGAAGTAGAATTTCTGCTCTGGGTGTGCTACAGTGCCCTAGAGCTGAAAGGCACAACGTGCAGGCTTCTTTCCAAATGACGAGTTGGGCCCCACAGCATCTTGCTTCCAGCTCTTTGGTAAGCTAAGATACAACTCGCTCTGCACAGTGCTCTTACAGCCTACCGGGAACATCTCTTCCAAAGGCCTGTGAAACGCAGTTTCTTTGCAGTCCTCATCTGGCTGAAGTACAACTTCTGCACTGGGTGTGCTACATTGCCCTAGAGCTGAAAGGCGCAATGTGCAGGCTTCTTTCCAAAGTGCGAGTTGGGCCCCACAGCATCTTCTTCCAGCTCTTTGGGAAGCTAAGAAACAACTCGCTCTGCACAGTGCTCTTACAGCCTACCGGGAACATCTCTTCCAAAGAGCTGTGAAACGCAGTTTCTTTGCAGGCCTGATGTGGCTGAAGTACAACTTCTGCTCTGGGTGTGCTACATTGCCCTAGAGCTGAAAGGCACAACGTGCAGGCTTCTTTCCAAAGGGTGATTTGGGTCCCACAGCATCTTGCTTCCAGCTCTTTGGGAAGCTAAGAAACAACTCGCTCTGCACATTGCTCTCACGGCCTAAAGGGAACATCTCTTCCAAAGGCCTGTGAAAAGCAGTTTCTTTGCAGGCCTGATCTGGCTGAAGTAGAACTTCTGCTCTCGGTGTGCTACATTGCCCTAGAGCTGAAAGGCACAACGTGCAGTCTTCTTAACAAAGGGCGAGTTGGTCCCCACAGCATCTTGCTTCCAGCTCTTTGGCAAGCTAGGAAACAACTCGCTCTGCAAAGTGCTCTTACAGCCTACCGGGAACATCTCTTCCAAAGGCCTGTGAAACGCAGTTTCTTTGCAGGCCTGATCTGGCTGAAGTACAACTTCTGCTCTGGGTGTGCTACTTTGACCTAGAGCTGAAAGGCAGAACGTGCAGGCTTCTTTCCAAAGGGCGAGATGGCCCCCACAGCATCTTGCTTCCACCTATTTGGAAAGCTCAGAAACAGCTCGCTCTGCACAGTGCTCTTACAGCCTACCGGGAATATCTCTTACAAAGGCCTGTGAAACGCAGTTTCTTTGCAGGCCTGATCTGGCTGAAGTACAACTTCTGCTCTGGGTGTGCTACATTGCTCTAGAGCTGAAAGACACAACGTGCAGGCTTCTTTCCAAAGGAAGAGTTGGGCCCCACAGCATCTTGCTTCCAGCTCTTTGGGAAGCTAAGAAACAACTCGCTCTGCACAGTGCTCTTACAGCCTACCGGGAACATCTCTTCCAAAGGCCTGTGAAACGCAGTTTCTTTGCAGGCCTCATCTGGCTGAAGTACAACTTCTGCACTGGGTGTGCTACATTGCCCTAGAGCTGAAAGGCGCAATGTGCAGGCTTCTTTCCAAAGTGCGAGTTGGGCCCCAAAGCATCTTGCTTCCAGCTCTTTGGGAAGCTAAGAAACAACTCGCTCTGCACAGTGCTCTTACAGCCTATCGGGAACATCACTTACAAAGGCCTGTGAAATGCAGTTTCTTTGCAGGCATGATCTGGCTGAAGTACAACTTCTGCTCTGGGTGTGCTACATTGCCCTAGAGCTGAAAGGCACAACGTGCAGGCTTCTTTCCAAAGTGCAAGTTGGGCCCCACAGCATCTTGCTTCCAGCTCTTTGGGAAGCTAAGAAAAAACTCGCTCTGCACGGTGCTCTTACAGCCTACTGGGAACATCTCTTCCAAAGGCCTGTGAAACGCAGTTTCTTTGCAGGCCTGATCTGGCTGAAGTAGAACTTCTGCTCTGGGTGTGCTACATTGCCCTAGAGCTGAAAGGCACAACGTGCAGGCTTCTGTCCAAAGGGCGAGTTGGGCCCCACAGCATCTTCATCCAGCTCTTTGGGAAGCTAAGAAACAACTCGCTCTGCACAGTGCTCTTACAGCCTACCGGGAACATCTCTTCCAAAGCCCTGTGAAATGCAGTTTCTTTGCAGGCCTGATCTGGCTGAAGTACAACTTCTGCTCTTTGTGTGCTACATTGCCCTAGAGCTGAAAGGCACAACGTGCAGGCTTCTTTCCAAAGGGTGATTTGGGTCCCACAGCATCTTGCTTCCAGCTCTTTGGGAAGCTAAGAAACAACTCGCTCTGCACAGTGCTCTCACGGCCTACAGGGAACATCTCTTCCAAAGGACTGTTAAACGCAGTTTCTTTGCAGGCCTGATCTGGCTGAAATGGAACTTCTGCTCTGGGTGTGCTACATTGCCCTAGAGCTGAAAGGTACAACGTGCAGGCTTCTTTCCAAAGGGCGAGTTGGGCCCCACAGCATCTTGCTTCCAGCTCTTTGGGAGGCTTAGAAACAACTCCCTCTGCACAGTGCTCTTACAGCCTACCGGGAACATATCTTACAAAGGACTGTGAAATGCAGTTTCTTTGCAGGCCTGATCCGGCTGAAGTAGGACTTCTGCTCTGGGTGTGCTACATTGCCCTAGAGCTGAAAGGCACAACGTGCTGTCTCCTTTCCAAAGGGCGAGTTGGGCCCCACAGCATTTTGATTCCAGCTCTATGGGAATCTAAGATACAACTCGCTCTGCACAGTTCTCTTACAGCCTACCGGAAACATCTCTTCCAAAGGCCTGTGAAAAGCAGTTTCTTTGCAGGCCTGATCTGGTTGAAGTAGAACTGCTGCTCTCGGTGTGCTGCATTGCCCTAGAGCTGAAAGGCACAACGTGCAGTCTTCTTAACAAAGGGCGAGTTGGGCCCCACAGCATCTTGCTTCCAGCTCTTTGGCAAGCTAGGAAACAACTCGCTCTGCAAAGTGCTCTTACAGCCTACCGGGAACATCTCTTCCAAAGGCCTGTGAAACGCAGTTTCTTTGCAGGCCTGATCTGGCTGAAGTACAACTTCTGCTCTGGGTGTGCTACATTGCCCTAGAGCTGAAAGGCACAACGTGCAGGCTTCTTTCCAAAGGGTGATTTGGGTCCCACAGCATCTTGCTTCCAGCTCTTTGGGAAGCTAAGAAACAACTCGCTCTGCACAGTGCTCTCACGGCCTACAGGGAACATCTCTTCCAAAGGCCTGTTAAACGCAGTTTCTTTGCAGGCCTGATCTGTCTGAAATGGAACTTCTGCTCTGGGTGTGCTACATTGCCCTAGAGCTGAAAGGTACAACGTGCAGGCCTCTTTCCAAAGGGCGAGTTGGGCCCCACAGCATCTTGCTTCCAGCTCTTTGGGAGGCTAAGAATCAACTCCCTCTGCACAGTGCTCTTACAGCCTACCGGGAACATATCTTACAAAGGCCTGTGAAATGCAGTTTCTTTGCAGGCCTGATCTGGCTGAAGTAGGACTTCTGCTCTGGGTGTGCTACATTGCCCTAGAGCTGAAAGGCACAACGTGCTGTCTCCTTTCCAAAGGGCGAGTTGGGCCCCACAGCATTTTGCTTCCAGCTCTATGGGAATCTAAGATACAACTCGCTCTGCACAGTTCTCTTACAGCCTACCGGGAACATCTCTTCCAAAGGCCTGTGAAAAGCAGTTTCTTTGCAGGCCTGATCTGGCTGAAGTAGAACTTCTGCTCTCGGTGTGCTGCATTGCCCTAGAGCTGAAAGGCACAACGTGCAGTCTTCTTAACAAAGGGCGAGTTGGGCCCCACAGCATCTTGCTTCCAGCTCTTTGGCAAGCTAGGAAACAACTCGCTCTGCAAAGTGCTCTTACAGCCTACCGGGAACATCTCTTCCAAAGGCCTGTGAAACGCAGTTTCTTTGCAGGCCTGATCTGGCTGAAGTACAACTTCTGCTCTGGGTGTGCTACATTGCCCTAGAGCTGAAAGGCACAACGTGCAGGCTTCTTTCCAAAGGGCGCGTTGGGCCTCACAGCATCTTGCTTCCAGCACTTTGGGAAGCTAAGAAACAACTCGCTCTGCACAGTGCTCTTACAGCCTACCGGGAACATCTCTTACAAAGGCCTGTGAAACGCAGTTTCTTTGCAGGCCTGATCTTGCTGAAGTAGAACTTTTGCTCTGGGTGTGCTACATTGCACTAGACCTGAAAGGCACAATGTGCAGGCTTCTTTCCAAAGGGCGAGTTTTGCCCCACAGCATCTTGCTTCCAGCTCTTTGGGAAGCAAAGAAACAATTCGCTCTGCACAGTGCTCTGACAGCCTACCGGGAACATCTCTTCCAAAGGCCTGTGAAATGCAGTTTCTTTGCAGGCCTGATATGGCTGAAGTACAACTTCTGCTCTAGGTGTGCTACAGTGCCCTAGAGCGGAAAGGCACAACGTGCAGGCCTCTTAAAAAATGGCGAGTTGTGCCCCACAGCATCTTGCATCCAGCTCTTTGGGAAGCTAAGAAACAACTCGCTCTGCACAGTGCTCTTACAGCCTACCGGGAACATCTCTTACAAAGGCCTGTGAAACGCCGTTTCTTTGCAGGCCTGATCTTGCTGAAGTAGAACTTTTGCTCTGGGTGTGCTACATTGCACTAGACCTGAAAGGCACAATGTGCAGGCTTCTTTCCAAAGGCCGAGTTGGGCCCCACAGCATCTTGCTTCCAGCTCTTTGGGAAGCTAAGAAACAACTCGCTCTGCACAGTGCTATTACAGCCTACCGGGAACATCTCTTCCAAAGACCTGTGAAACGCAGTTTCTCCGCGGGCCTGAACTGGCTGAAGTAGAACTTCTGCTCTGGGTGTGCTACATTGCCCCAGAGCTGAAAGGCACAACGTGCAGGCTTCAGTCCAAAGGGAGAGTTGGGCAGCACAGCATCTTGCTTCCAGCTCTTTGGGAAGCTAAGAAACAAGTCGCTCTGCACAGTGCTCTTACAGCCTACCGGGAACATATCTTCCAGAGGAATGTGAAACGCAGATTCTTTCCAGGCCTG
Organism: Equus caballus; assembly: GCF_041296265.1. Classification (NCBI taxonomy): domain Eukaryota; kingdom Metazoa; phylum Chordata; class Mammalia; order Perissodactyla; family Equidae; genus Equus; species Equus caballus. The sequence goes on from NC_091687.1 coordinate 28,954,003, forward strand.
ATCTGGCTGAAGTACAACTTCTGCTCTGGGTGTGCTACATTGCCCTAGAGCTGAAAGGCACAACGTGCAGGCTTCTTTCCAAAGGGCGAGTTTTGCCCCACAGCATCTTGCTTCCAGCTCTTTGGGAAGCAAAGAAACAATTCGCTCTGCACAGTGCTCTTACAGCCTACCGGGAACATCTCTTCCAAAGGCCTGTGAAATGCAGTTTCTTTGCAGGCCTGATATGGCTGAAGTACAACTTCTGCTCTAGGTGAGCTACAGTGCCCCAGAGCTGAAAGGCACAACGTGCAGGCCTCTTAAAAAATGGCGAGTTGTGCCCCACAGCATCCTGCTTCCAGCTCTTTGGGAAGCTAAGAAACAACTCGCTCTGCACAGTGCTCTTACAGCCTACCGGGAACATCTCTTCCAGAGGAATGTGAAACGCAGATTCTTTCCAGGCCTGATCTGGCAAAGTAGAACTTCTGCTCTGGGTGTGCTACATTGCCCCAGAGCTGAAAGGCACAACATGCAGGCTTCTGTCCAAAGGGAGAGTTGGGCAGCACAGCATCTTTCTTCCAGCTCTTTGGGAAGCTAAGAAACAAGTCGCTCTGCACAGTGCTCTTACAGCCTACCGGGAACATCTCTTCCAAAGGAATGTGAAACGCAGTTCCTTTGCAGGCCTGATCTGGCTGAAGTACAACTTCTGCTCTGGGTGTGCTACATTGCCCTAGAGCTGAAAGGCACAACGTGCAGGCTTCTTTCCAAAGGGTGATTTGGGTCCCACAGCATCTTGCTTCCAGCTCTTTGGGAAGCTAAGAAACAACTCGCTCTGCACATTGCTCTCACGGCCTAAAGGGAACATCTCTTCCAAAGGCCTGTGAAAAGCAGTTTCTTTGCAGGCCTGATCTGGCTGAAGTAGAACTTCTGCTCTCGGTGTGCTACATTGCCCTAGAGCTGAAAGGCACAACGTGCAGTCTTCTTAACAAAGGGCGAGTTGGTCCCCACAGCATCTTGCTTCCAGCTCTTTGGCAAGCTAGGAAACAACTCGCTCTGCAAAGTGCTCTTACAGCCTACCGGGAACATCTCTTCCAAAGGCCTGTGAAACGCAGTTTCTTTGCAGGCCTGATCTGGCTGAAGTACAACTTCTGCTCTGGGTGTGCTACTTTGACCTAGAGCTGAAAGGCAGAACGTGCAGGCTTCTTTCCAAAGGGCGAGATGGCCCCCACAGCATCTTGCTTCCACCTATTTGGAAAGCTCAGAAACAGCTCGCTCTGCACAGTGCTCTTACAGCCTACCGGGAATATCTCTTACAAAGGCCTGTGAAACGCAGTTTCTTTGCAGGCCTGATCTGGCTGAAGTACAACTTCTGCTCTGGGTGTGCTACATTGCCCTAGAGCTGAAAGACACAACGTGCAGTCTTCTTTCCAAAGGAAGAGTTGGGCCCCACAGCATCTTGCTTCCAGCTCTTTGGGAAGCTAAGAAACAACTCGCTCTGCACAGTGCTCTTACAGCCTACCGGGAACATCTCTTGCAAAGGCCTGTGAAACGCAGTTTCTTTGCAGGCCTCATCTGGCTGAAGTACAACTTCTGCACTGGGTGTGCTACATTGCCCTAGAGCTGAAAGGCGCAATGTGCAGGCTTCTTTCCAAAGTGCGAGTTGGGCCCCAAAGCATCTTGCTTCCAGCTCTTTGGGAAGCTAAGAAACAACTCGCTCTGCACAGTGCTCTTACAGCCTATCGGGAACATCACTTACAAAGGCCTGTGAAATGCAGTTTCTTTGCAGGCATGATCTGGCTGAAGTACAACTTCTGCTCTGGGTGTGCTACATTGCCCTAGAGCTGAAAGGCACAACGTGCAGGCTTCTTTCCAAAGTGCGAGTTGGGCCCCACAGCATCTTGCTTCCAGCTCTTTGGGAAGCTAAGAAAAAACTCGCTCTGCACGGTGCTCTTACAGCCTACTGGGAACATCTCTTACAAAGGCCTGTGAAACGCAGTTTCTTTGCAGGCCTGATCTGGCTGAAGTAGAACTTCTGCTCTGGGTGTGCTACATTGCCCTAGAGCTGAAAGGCACAACGTGCAGGCTTCTGTCCAAAGGGCGAGTTGGGCCCCACAGCATCTTCATCCAGCTCTTTGGGAAGCTAAGAAACAACTCGCTCTGCACAGTGCTCTTACAGCCTACCGGGAACATCTCTTCCAAAGCCCTGTGAAATGCAGTTTCTTTGCAAGCCTGATCTGGCTGAAGTACAACTTCTGCTCTTTGTGTGCTACATTGCCCTAGAGCTGAAAGGCACAACGTGCAGGCTTCTTTCCAAAGGGTGATTTGGGTCCCACAGCATCTTGCTTCCAGCTCTTTGGGAAGCTAAGAAACAACTCGCTCTGCACAGTGCTCTCACGGCCTACAGGGAACATCTCTTCCAAAGAACTGTTAAACGCAGTTTCTTTGCAGGCCTGATCTGGCTGAAATGGAACTTCTGCTCTGGGTGTGCTACATTGCCCTAGAGCTGAAAGGTACAACGTGCAGGCTTCTTTCCAAAGGGCGAGTTGGGCCCCACAGCATCTTGCTTCCAGAACTTTGGGAGGCAAAGAAACAACTCCCTCTGCACAGTGCTCTTACAGCCTACCGGGAACATATCTTACAAAGGACTGTGAAATGCAGTTTCTTTGCAGGCCTGATCCGGCTGAAGTAGGACTTCTGCTCTGGGTGTGCTACATTGCCCTAGAGCTGAAAGGCACAACGTGCTGTCTCCTTTCCAAAGGGCGAGTTGGGCCCCACAGCATTTTGCTTCCAGCTCTATGGAAATCTAAGATACAACTCGCTCTGCACAGTTCTCTTACAGCCTACCGGGAACATCTCTTCCAAAGGCCTGTGAAAAGCAGTTTCTTTGCAGGCCTGATCTGGCTGAAGTAGAACTTCTGCTCTCGGTGTGCTGCATTGCCCTAGAGCTGAAAGGCACAACGTGCAGTCTTCTTAACAAAGGGCGAGTTGGGCCCCACAGCATCTTGCTTCCAGCTCTTTGGCAAGCTAGGAAACAACTCGCTCTGCAAAGTGCTCTTACAGCCTACCGGGAACATCTCTTCCAAAGGCCTGTGAAACGCAGTTTCTTTGCAGGCCTGATCTGGCTGAAGTACAACTTCTGCTCTGGGTGTGCTACATTGCCCTAGAGCTGAAAGGCACAACGTGCAGGCTTCTTTCCAAAGGGTGATTTGGGTCCCACAGCATCTTGCTTCCAGCTCTTTGGGAAGCTAAGAAACAACTCGCTCTGCACAGTGCTCTCACGGCCTATAGGGAACATCTCTTCCAAAGGCCTGTTAAACGCAGTTTCTTTGCAGGCCTGATCTGTCTGAAATGGAACTTCTGCTCTGGGTGTGCTACATTGCCCTAGAGCTGAAAGGTACAACGTGCAGGCCTCTTTCCAAAGGGCGAGTTGGGCCCCACAGCATCTTGCTTCCAGCTCTTTGGGAGGCTAAGAATCAACTCCCTCTGCACAGTGCTCTTACAGCCTACCGGGAACATATCTTACAAAGGCCTGTGAAATGCAGTTTCTTTGCAGGCCTGATCTGGCTGAAGTAGGACTTCTGCTCTGGGTGTGCTACATTGCCCTAGAGCTGAAAGGCACAACGTGCTGTCTCCTTTCCAAAGGGCGAGTTGGGCCCCACAGCATTTTGCTTCCAGCTCTATGGGAATCTAAGATACAACTCGCTCTGCACAGTTCTCTTACAGCCTACCGGGAACATCTCTTCCAAAGGCCTGTGAAAAGCAGTTTCTTTGCAGGCCTGATCTGGCTGAAGTAGAACTTCTGCTCTCGGTGTGCTGCATTGCCCTAGAGCTGAAAGGCACAACGTGCAGTCTTCTTAACAAAGGGCGAGTTGGGCCCCACAGCATCTTGCTTCCAGCTCTTTGGCAAGCTAGGAAACAACTCGCTCTGCAAAGTGCTCTTACAGCCTACCGGGAACATCGCTTCCAAAGGCCTGTGAAACGCAGTTTCTTTGCAGGCCTGATCTGGCTGAAGTACAACTTCTGCTCTGGGTGTGCTACATTGCCCTAGAGCTGAAAGGCACAACGTGCAGGCTTCTTTCCAAAGGGCGCGTTGGGCCTCACAGCATCTTGCTTCCAGCACTTTGGGAAGCTAAGAAACAACTCGCTCTGCACAGTGCTCTTACAGCCTACCGGGAACATCTCTTACAAAGGCCTGTGAAACGCAGTTTCTTTGCAGGCCTGATCTTGCTGAAGTAGAACTTTTGCTCTGGGTGTGCTACATTGCACTAGACCTGAAAGGCACAATGTGCAGGCTTCTTTCCAAAGGCCGAGTTGGGCCCCACAGCATCTTGCTTCCAGCTCTTTGGGAAGCAAAGAAACAATTCGCTCTGCACAGTGCTCTTACAGCCTACCGGGAACATCTCTTCCAAAGGACTGTGAAATGCAGTTTCTTTGCAGGCCTGATATGGCTGAAGTACACTTCTGCTCTAGGTGTGCTACAGTGCCCTAGAGCGGAAAGGCACAACGTGCAGGCCTCTTAAAAAATGGCGAGTTGTGCCCCACAGCATCTTGCATCCAGCTCTTTGGGAAGCTAAGAAACAACTCGCTCTGCACAGTGCTCTTACAGCCTACCGGGAACATCTCTTACAAAGGCCTGTGAAACGCCGTTTCTTTGCAGGCCTGATCTGGCTGAAGTAGAACTTTTGCTCTGGGTGTGCTACATTGCACTAGAGCTGAAAGGCACAATGTGCAGGCTTCTTTCCAAAGGCCGAGTTGGGCCCCACAGCATCTTGCTTCCAGCTCTTTGGGAAGCTAAGAAACAACTCGCTCTGCACAGTGCTATTACAGCCTACCGGGAACATCTCTTCCAAAGACCTGTGAAACGCAGTTTCTCCGCAGGCCTGAACTGGCTGAAGTAGAACTTCTGCTCTGGGTGTGCTACATTGCCCCAGAGCTGAAAGGCACAACGTGCAGGCTTCAGTCCAAAGGGAGAGTTGGGCAGCACAGCATCTTGCTTCCAGCTCTTTGGGAAGCTAAGAAACAAGTCGCTCTGCACAGTGCTCTTACAGCCTACCAGGAACATATCTTCCAGAGGAATGTGAAACGCAGATTCTTTCCAGGCCTGATCTGGCTGAAGTACAACTTCTGCTCTGGGTGTGCTACATTGCCCTAGAGCTGAAAGGCACAACGTGCAGGCTTCTTTCCAAAGGGCGAGTTTTGCCCCACAGCATCTTGCTTCCAGCTCTTTGGGAAGCAAAGAAACAATTCGCTCTGCACAGTGCTCTTACAGCCTACCGGTAACATCTCTTCCAAAGGCCTGTGAAATGCAGTTTCTTTGCAGGCCTGATATGGCTGAAGTACAACTTCTGCTCTAGGTGAGCTACAGTGCCCTAGAGCTGAAAGGCACAACGTGCAGGCCTCTTAAAAAATGGCGAGTTGTGCCCCACAGCATCTTGCTTCCAGCTCTTTGGGAAGCTAAGAAACAACTCGCTCTGCACAGTGCTCTTACAGCCTACCGGGAACATCTCTTACAAAGGCCTGTGAAACGCAGTTTCTTTGCAGGCCTGATCTTGCTGAAGTAGAACTTTTGCTCTGGGTGTGCTACATTGCACTAGACCTGAAAGGCACAATGTGCGGGCTTCTTTCCAAAGGCCGAGTTGGGCCCCACAGCATCTTGCTTCCAGCTCTTTGGGAAGCTAAGAAACAACTCGCTCTGCACAGTGCTATTACAGCCTACCGGGAACATCTCTTCCAAAGACCTGTGAAACGCAGTTTCTCTGCAGGCCTGAACTGGCTGAAGTAGAACTTCTGCTCTGGGTGTGCTACATTGCCCCAGAGCTGAAAGGCACAACGTGCAGGCTTCTGTCCAAAGGGAGAGTTGGGCAGCACAGCATCTTGCTTCCAGCTCTTTGGGAAGCTAAGAAACAAGTCGCTCTGCACAGTGCTCTTACAGCCTACCGGGAACATCTCTTCCAGAGGAATGTGAAACGCAGATTCTTTCCAGGCCTGATCTGGCAAAGTAGAACTTCTGCTCTGGGTGTGCTACATTGCCCCAGAGCTGAAAGGCACAACATGCAGGCTTCTGTCCAAAGGGAGAGTTGGGCAGCACAGCATCATTCTTCCAGCTCTTTGGGAAGCTAAGAAACAAGTCGCTCTGCACAGTGCTCTTACAGCCTACCGGGAACATCTCTTCCAAAGGAATGTGAAACGCAGTTCCTTTGCAGGCCTGATCTGGCTGAAGTACAACTTCTGCTCTGGGTGTGCTACATTGCCCTAGAGCTGAAAGGCACAACGTGCAGGCTTCTTTCCAAAGGGCGAGTTGGGCCCCACAGCACCTTGCTTCCAGCTCTTTGGGAAGCTAAGAAACAACTCGCTCTGCACAGTACTCTTACAGCCTACCGGGAACAACACTTCGAGAGGCCTGTGAAACGCAGTTTCTTTGCAGGCCTGATATGGCTGAAGTACAACTTCTGCTCTAGGTGTGCTACAGTTCCCTAGAGCTGAAAGGCACAACGTGCAGGCCTCTTAAAAAATGGCAAGTTGGGCCCCACAGCATCTTGCTTCCAGCTCTTTGGGAAGCTAAGAAACAACTCGCTCTGCACAGTGCTCTTACAGCCTACCGGGAACATCTCTTACAAAGGCCTGTGAAATGCAGTTTCTTTGCAGGCCTGATGTGGCTGAAGTAGAATTTCTGCTCTGGGTGTGCTACAGTGCCCTAGAGCTGAAAGGCACAACGTGCAGGCTTCTTTCCAAAGGACGAGTTGGGCCCCACAGCATCTTGCTTCCAGCTCTTTGGGAAGCTAAGAAACAACTCGCTCTGCACAGTGCTCTTACAGCCTACCGGGAACATCTCTTCCAAAGGCCTGTGAAACGCAGTTTCTTTGCAGTCCTCATCTGGCTGAAGTACAACTTCTGCTCTTTGTGTGCTACATTGCCCTAGAGCTGAAAGGCGCAATGTGCAGGCTTCTTTCCAAAGTGCGAGTTGGGCCCCACAGCATCTTCTTCCAGCTCTTTGGGAAGCTAAGAAACAACTCGCTCTGCACAGTGCTCTTACAGCCTACCGGGAACATCTCTTCCAAAGAGCTGTGAAACGCAGTTTCTTTGCAGGCCTGATGTGGCTGAAGTACAACTTCTGCTCTGGGTGTGCTACATTGCCCTAGAGCTGAAAGGCACAACGTGCAGGCTTCTTTCCAAAGGGTGATTTGGGTCCCACAGCATCTTGCTTCCAGCTCTTTGGGAAGCTAAGAAACAACTCGCTCTGCACATTGCTCTCACGGCCTAAAGGGAACATCTCTTCCAAAGGCCTGTGAAAAGCAGTTTCTTTGCAGGCCTCATCTGGCTGAAGTAGAACTTCTGCTCTCGGTGTGCTACATTGCCCTAGAGCTGAAAGGCACAACGTGCAGTCTTCTTAACAAAGGGCGAGTTGGTCCCCACAGCATCTTGCTTCCAGCTCTTTGGCAAGCTAGGAAACAACTCGCTCTGCAATGTGCTCTTACAGCCTACCGGGAACATCTCTTCCAAAGGCCTGTGAAACGCAGTTTCTTTGCAGGCCTGATCTGGCTGAAGTACAACTTCTGCTCTGGGTGTGCTACTTTGACCTAGAGCTGAAAGGCAGAACGTGCAGGCTTCTTTCCAAAGGGCGAGATGGCCCCCACAGCATCTTGCTTCCACCTATTTGGAAAGCTCAGAAACAGCTCGCTCTGCACAGTGCTCTTACAGCCTACCGGGAATATCTCTTACAAAGGCCTGTGAAACGCAGTTTCTTTGCAGGCCTGATCTGGCTGAAGTACAACTTCTGCTCTGGGTGTGCTACATTGCCCCAGAGCTGAAAGGCACAACGTGCAGGCTTCAGTCCAAAGGGAGAGTTGGGCAGCACAGCATCTTGCTTCCAGCTCTTTGGGAAGCTAAGAAACAAGTCGCTCTGCACAGTGCTCTTACAGCCTACCAGGAACATATCTTCCAGAGGAATGTGAAACGCAGATTCTTTCCAGGCCTGATCTGGCTGAAGTACAACTTCTGCTCTGGGTGTGCTACATTGCCCTAGAGCTGAAAGGCACAACGTGCAGGCTTCTTTCCAAAGGGCGAGTTTTGCCCCACAGCATCTTGCTTCCAGCTCTTTGGGAAGCAAAGAAACAATTCGCTCTGCACAGTGCTCTTACAGCCTACCGGGAACATCTCTTCCAAAGGCCTGTGAAATGCAGTTTCTTTGCAGGCCTGATATGGCTGAAGTACAACTTCTGCTCTAGGTGTGCTACAGTGCCCTAGAGCTGAAAGGCACAACGTGCAGGCCTCTTAAAAAATGGCGAGTTGTGCCCCACAGCATCTTGCTTCCAGCTCTTTGGGAAGCTAAGAAACAACTCGCTCTGCACAGTGCTCTTACAGCCTACCGGGAACATCTCTTACAAAGGCCTGTGAAACGCAGTTTCTTTGCAGGCCTGATCTTGCTGAAGTAGAACTTTTGCTCTGGGTGTGCTACATTGCACTAGACCTGAAAGGCACAATGTGCGGGCTTCTTTCCAAAGGCCGAGTTGGGCCCCACAGCATCTTGCTTCCAGCTCTTTGGGAAGCTAAGAAACAACTCGCTCTGCACAGTGCTATTACAGCCTACCGGGAACATCTCTTCCAAAGACCTGTGAAACGCAGTTTCTCTGCAGGCCTGAACTGGCTGAAGTAGAACTTCTGCTCTGGGTGTGCTACATTGCCCCAGAGCTGAAAGGCACAACGTGCAGGCTTCTGTCCAAAGGGAGAGTTGGGCAGCACAGCATCTTGCTTCCAGCTCTTTGGGAAGCTAAGAAACAAGTCGCTCTGCACAGTGCTCTTACAGCCTACCGGGAACATCTCTTCCAGAGGAATGTGAAACGCAGATTCTTTCCAGGCCTGATCTGGCAAAGTAGAACTTCTGCTCTGGGTGTGCTACATTGCCCCAGAGCTGAAAGGCACAACATGCAGGCTTCTGTCCAAAGGGAGAGTTGGGCAGCACAGCATCATTCTTCCAGCTCTTTGGGAAGCTAAGAAACAAGTCGCTCTGCACAGTGCTCTTACAGCCTACCGGGAACATCTCTTCCAAAGGAATGTGAAACGCAGTTCCTTTGCAGGCCTGATCTGGCTGAAGTACAACTTCTGCTCTGGGTGTGCTACATTGCCCTAGAGCTGAAAGGCACAACGTGCAGGCTTCTTTCCAAAGGGCGAGTTGGGCCCCACAGCACCTTGCTTCCAGCTCTTTGGGAAGCTAAGAAACAACTCGCTCTGCACAGTACTCTTACAGCCTACCGGGAACAACACTTCGAGAGGCCTGTGAAACGCAGTTTCTTTGCAGGCCTGATATGGCTGAAGTACAACTTCTGCTCTAGGTGTGCTACAGTTCCCTAGAGCTGAAAGGCACAACGTGCAGGCCTCTTAAAAAATGGCAAGTTGGGCCCCACAGCATCTTGCTTCCAGCTCTTTGGGAAGCTAAGAAACAACTCGCTCTGCACAGTGCTCTTACAGCCTACCGGGAACATCTCTTACAAAGGCCTGTGAAATGCAGTTTCTTTGCAGGCCTGATGTGGCTGAAGTAGAATTTCTGCTCTGGGTGTGCTACAGTGCCCTAGAGCTGAAAGGCACAACGTGCAGGCTTCTTTCCAAAGGACGAGTTGGGCCCCACAGCATCTTGCTTCCAGCTCTTTGGGAAGCTAAGAAACAACTCGCTCTGCACAGTGCTCTTACAGCCTACCGGGAACATCTCTTCCAAAGGCCTGTGAAACGCAGTTTCTTTGCAGTCCTCATCTGGCTGAAGTACAACTTCTGCTCTTTGTGTGCTACATTGCCCTAGAGCTGAAAGGCGCAATGTGCAGGCTTCTTTCCAAAGTGCGAGTTGGGCCCCACAGCATCTTCTTCCAGCTCTTTGGGAAGCTAAGAAACAACTCGCTCTGCACAGTGCTCTTACAGCCTACCGGGAACATCTCTTCCAAAGAGCTGTGAAACGCAGTTTCTTTGCAGGCCTGATGTGGCTGAAGTACAACTTCTGCTCTGGGTGTGCTACATTGCCCTAGAGCTGAAAGGCACAACGTGCAGGCTTCTTTCCAAAGGGTGATTTGGGTCCCACAGCATCTTGCTTCCAGCTCTTTGGGAAGCTAAGAAACAACTCGCTCTGCACATTGCTCTCACGGCCTAAAGGGAACATCTCTTCCAAAGGCCTGTGAAAAGCAGTTTCTTTGCAGGCCTCATCTGGCTGAAGTAGAACTTCTGCTCTCGGTGTGCTACATTGCCCTAGAGCTGAAAGGCACAACGTGCAGTCTTCTTAACAAAGGGCGAGTTGGTCCCCACAGCATCTTGCTTCCAGCTCTTTGGCAAGCTAGGAAACAACTCGCTCTGCAATGTGCTCTTACAGCCTACCGGGAACATCTCTTCCAAAGGCCTGTGAAACGCAGTTTCTTTGCAGGCCTGATCTGGCTGAAGTACAACTTCTGCTCTGGGTGTGCTACTTTGACCTAGAGCTGAAAGGCAGAACGTGCAGGCTTCTTTCCAAAGGGCGAGATGGCCCCCACAGCATCTTGCTTCCACCTATTTGGAAAGCTCAGAAACAGCTCGCTCTGCACAGTGCTCTTACAGCCTACCGGGAATATCTCTTACAAAGGCCTGTGAAACGCAGTTTCTTTGCAGGCCTGATCTGGCTGAAGTACAACTTCTGCTCTGGGTGTGCTACATTGCCCTAGAGCTGAAAGACACAACGTGCAGGCTTCTTTCCAAAGGAAGAGTTGGGCCCCACAGCATCTTGCTTCCAGCTCTTTGGGAAGCTAAGAAACAACTCGCTCTGCACAGTGCTCTTACAGCCTACCGGGAACATCTCTTCCAAAGGCCTGTGAAACGCAGTTTCTTTGCAGGCCTCATCTGGCTGAAGTACAACTTCTGCACTGGGTGTGCTACATTGCCCTAGAGCTGAAAGGCGCAATGTGCAGGCTTCTTTCCAAAGTGCGAGTTGGGCCCCAAAGCATCTTGCTTCCAGCTCTTTGGGAAGCTAAGAAACAACTCGCTCTGCACAGTGCTCTTACAGCCTATCGGGAACATCACTTACAAAGGCCTGTGAAATGCAGTTTCTTTGCAGGCCTGATCTGGCTGAAGTACAACTTCTGCTCTGGGTGTGCTACATTGCCCTAGAGCTGAAAGGCACAACGTGCAGGCTTCTTTGCAAAGTGCGAGTTGGGCCCCACAGCATCTTGCTTCCAGCTCTTTGGGAAGCTAAGAAAAAACTCGCTCTGCACGGTGCTCTTACAGCCTACTGGGAACATCTCTTACAAAGGCCTGTGAAACGCAGTTTCTTTGCAGGCCTGATCTGGCTGAAGTAGAACTTCTGCTCTGGGTGTGCTACATTGCCCTAGAGCTGAAAGGCACAACGTGCAGGCTTCTGTCCAAAGGGCGAGTTGGGCCCCACAGCATCTTCATCCAGCTCTTTGGGAAGCTAAGAAACAACTCGCTCTGCACAGTGCTCTTACAGCCTACCGGGAACATCTCTTCCAAAGCCCTGTGAAATGCAGTTTCTTTGCAGGCCTGATCTGGCTGAAGTACAACTTCTGCTCTTTGTGTGCTACATTGCCCTAGAGCTGAAAGGCACAACGTGCAGGCTTCTTTCCAAAGGGTGATTTGGGTCCCACAGCATCTTGCTTCCAGCTCTTTGGGAAGCTAAGAAACAACTCGCTCTGCACAGTGCTCTCACGGCCTACAGGGAACATCTCTTCCAAAGGACTGTTAAACGCAGTTTCTTTGCAGGCCTGATCTGGCTGAAATGGAACTTCTGCTCTGGGTGTGCTACATTGCCCTAGAGCTGAAAGGTACAACGTGCAGGCTTCTTTCCAAAGGGCGAGTTGGGCCCCACAGCATCTTGCTTCCAGCTCTTTGGGAGGCTAAGAAACAACTCCCTCTGCACAGTGCTCTTACAGCCTACCTTGAACATATCTTACAAAGGCCTGTGAAATGCAGTTTCTTTGCAGGCCTGATCTGGCTGAAGTAGGACTTCTGCTCTGGGTGTGCTACATTGCCCTAGAGCTGAAAGGCACAACGTGCTGTCTCCTTTCCAAAGGGCGAGTTGGGCCCCACAGCATTTTGCTTCCAGCTCTATGGGAATCTAAGATACAACTCGCTCTGCACAGTTCTCTTACAGCCTACCGGGAACATCTCTTCCAAAGGCCTGTGAAAAGCAGTTTCTTTGCAGGCCTGATCTGGCTGAAGTAGAACTTCTGCTCTCGGTGTGCTGCATTGCCCTAGAGCTGAAAGGCACAACGTGCCGTCTTCTTAACAAAGGGCGAGTTGGCCACCACAGCATCTGGCTTCCAGCTCTTTGGGAAGGTAAGAAACAACTCGCTCTGCACAGTGCTCTTACAGCCTACCGGGAACATCTCTTACAAAGGCCTGTGAAACGCAGTTTCTTTGCAGGCCTGATCTTGCTGAAGTAGAACTTTTTCTCTGGGTGTGCTACATTGCCCTAGACCTGAAAGGCACAATGTGCAGGCTTCTTTCCAAAGGCCGAGTTGGGCCCCACAGCATCTTGCTTCCAGCTCTTTGGGAAGCTAAGAAACAACTCGCTCTGCACAGTGCTATTACAGCCTACCGGGAACATCTCTTCCAAAGACCTGTGAAACGCAGTTTCTCCGCAGGCCTGAACTGGCTGAAGTAGAACTTCTGCTCTGGGTGTGCTACATTGCCCCAGAGCTGAAAGGCACAACGTGCAGGCTTCAGTCCAAAGGGAGAGTTGGGCAGCACAGCATCTTGCTTCCAGCTCTTTGGGAAGCTAAGAAACAAGTCGCTCTGCACAGTGCTCTTACAGCCTACCGGGAACATCTCTTCCAGAGGAATGCGAAACGCAGATTCTTTCCAGGCCTGATCTGGCTGAAGTAGAACTTCTGCTCTGGGTGTGCTACATTGCCCCAGAGCTGAAAGGCACAACATGCAGGCTTCTGTCCCAAGGGAGAGTTGGGCAGCACAGCATCATTCTTCCAGCTCTTTGGGAAGCTAAGAAACAAGTCGCTCTGCACAGTGCTCTTACACCCTACCGGGAACATCTCTTCCAAAGGAATGTGAAACGCAGTTCCTTTGCAGGCCTGATCTGGCTGAAGTACAGCTTCTGCTCTGGGTGTGCTACATTGCCCTAGAGCTGAAAGGCACAACGTGCAGGCTTCTTTCCAAAGGGCGAGTTTTGCCCCACAGCATCTTGCTTCCAGCTCTTTGGGAAGCAAAGAAACAATTCGCTCTGCACAGTGCTCTTACAGCCTACCGGGAACATCTCTTCCAAAGGCCTGTGAAATGCAGTTTCTTTGCAGGCCTGATATGGCTGAAGTACAACTTCTGCTCTAGGTGAGCTACAGTGCCCTAGAGCTGAAAGGCACAACGTGCAGGCCTCTTAAACAATGGCGAGTTGTGCCCCACAGCATCTTGCTTCCAGCTCTTTGGGAAGCTAAGAAACAACTCGCTCTGCACAGTGCTCTTACAGCCTACCGGGAACATCTCTTACAAAGGCCTGTGAAACGCAGTTTCTTTGCAGGCCTGATCTTGCTGAAGTAGAACTTTTGCTCTGGGTGTGCTACATTGCACTAGACCTGAAAGGCACAATGTGCAGGCTTCTTTCCAAAGGCCGAGTTGGGCCCCACAGCATCTTGCTTCCAGCTCTTTGGGAAGCTAAGAAACAACTCGCTCTGCACAGTGCTATTACAGCCTACCGGGAACATCTCTTCCAAAGACCTGTGAAACGCAGTTTCTCCGCAGGCCTGAACTGGCTGAAGTAGAACTTCTGCTCTGGGTGTGCTACATTGCCCCAGAGCTGAAAGGCACAACGTGCAGGCTTCTGTCCAAAGGGAGAGTTGGGCAGCGCAGCATCTTGCTTCCAGCTCTTTGGGAAGCTAAGAAACAAGTCGCTCTGCACAGTGCTCTTACAGCCTACCGGGAACATCTCTTCCAGAGGAATGTGAAACGCAGATTCTTTCCAGGCCTGATCTGGCTGAAGTAGAACTTCTGCTCTGGGTGTGCTACATTGCCCCAGAGCTGAAAGGCACAACATGCAGGCTTCTGTCCAAAGGGAGAGTTGGGCAGCACAGCATCTTTCTTCCAGCTCTTTGGGAAGCTAAGAAACAAGTCGCTCTGCACAGTGCTCTTACAGCCTACCGGGAACATCTCTTCCAAAGGAATGTGAAACGCAGTTCCTTTGCAGGCCTGATCTGGCTGAAGTACAACTTCTGCTCTGGGTGTGCTACATTGCCCTGGAGCTGAAAGGCACAACGTGCAGGCTTCTTTCCAAAGGGCGAGTTGGGCCCCACAGCACCTTGCTTCCAGCTCTTTGGGAAGCTAAGAAACAACTCGCTCTGCACAGTACTCTTACAGCCTACCGGGAACAACACTTCGAGAGGCCTGTGAAACGCAGTTTCTTTGCAGGCCTGATATGGCTGAAGTACAACTTCTGCTCTAGGTGTGCTACAGTGCCCTAGAGCTGAAAGGCACAACGTTCAGGCCTCTTAAAAAATGGCAAGTTGGGCCCCACAGCATCTTGCTTCCAGCTCTTTGGGAACCTAAGAAACAACTCGCTCTGCACAGTGCTCTTACAGCCTACCGGGAACATCTCTTACAAAGGCCTGTGAAATGCAGTTTCTTTGCAGGCCTGATCTGGCTGAAGTAGAATTTCTGCTCTGGGTGTGCTACAGTGCCCTAGAGCTGAAAGGCACAACGTGCAGGCTTCTTTCCAAAGGACGAGTTGGGCCCCACAGCATCTTGCTTCCAGCTCTTTGGGAAGCTAAGAAACAACTCGCTCTGCACAGTGCTCTTACAGCCTACCGGGAACATCTCTTCCAAAGGCCTGTGAAAGGCAGTTTCTTTGCAGGCCTCATCTGGCTGAAGTACAACTTCTGCACTGGGTGTGCTACATTGCCCTAGAGCTGAAAGGCGCAATGTGCAGGCTTCTTTCCAAAGTGCGAGTTGGGCCCCACAGCATCTTCTTCCAGCTCTTTGGGAAGCTAAGAAACAACTCGCTCTGCACAGTGCTCTTACAGCCTACCGGGAACATCTCTTCCAAAGAGCTGTGAAACGCAGTTTCTTTGCAGGCCTGATGTGGCTGAAGTACAACTTCTGCTCTGGGTGTGCTACATTGCCCTAGAGCTGAAAGGCACAACGTGCAGGCTTCTTTCCATAGGGTGATTTGGGTCCCACAGCATCTTGCTTCCAGCTCTTTGGGAAGCTAAGAAACAACTCGCTCTGCACATTGCTCTCACGGCCTAAAGGGAACATCTCTTCCAAAGGCCTGTGAAAAGCAGTTTCTTTGCAGGCCTGATCTGGCTGAAGTAGAACTTCTGCTCTCGGTGTGCTACATTGCCCTAGAGCTGAAAGGCACAACGTGCAGTCTTCTTAACAAAGGGCGAGTTGGTCCCCACAGCATCTTGCTTCCAGCTCTTTGGCAAGCTAGGAAACAACTCGCTCTGCAAAGCGCTCTTACAGCCTACCGGGAACATCTCTTCCAAAGGCCTGTGAAACGCAGTTTCTTTGCAGGCCTGATCTGGCTGAAGTACAACTTCTGCTCTGGGTGTGCTACTTTGACCTAGAGCTGAAAGGCAGAGCGTGCAGGCTTCTTTCCAAAGGGCGAGATGGCCCCCACAGCATCTTGCTTCCACCTATTTGGAAAGCTCAGAAACAGCTCGCTCTGCACAGTGCTCTTACAGCCTACCGGGAATATCTCTTACAAAGGCCTGTGAAACGCAGTTTCTTTGCAGGCCTGATCTGGCTGAAGTACAACTTCTGCTCTGGGTGTGCTACATTGCCCTAGAGCTGAAAGACACAACGTGCAGGCTTCTTTCCAAAGGACGTGTTGGGCCCCACAGCATCTTGCTTCCAGCTCTTTGGGAAGCTAAGAAACAACTCGCTCTGCACAGTGCTCTTACAGCCTACCGGGAACATCTCTTCCAAAGGCCTGTGAAACGCAGTTTCTTTGCAGGCCTCATCTGGCTGAAGTACAACTTCTGCACTGGGTGTGCTACATTGCCCTAGAGCTGAAAGGCGCAATGTGCAGGCTTCTTTCCAAAGTGCGAGTTGGGCCCCAAAGCATCTTGCTTCCAGCTCTTTGGGAAGCTAAGAAACAACTCGCTCTGCACAGTGCTCTTACAGCCTATCGGGAACATCACTTACAAAGGCCTGTGAAATGCAGTTTCTTTGCAGGCCTGATCTGGCTGAAGTACAACTTCTGCTCTGGGTGTGCTACATTGCCCTAGAGCTGAAAGGCACAACGTGCAGGCTTCTTTCCAAAGTGCGAGTTGGGCCCCACAGCATCTTGCTTCCAGCTCTTTGGGAAGCTAATAAAAAACTCGCTCTGCACGGTGCTCTTACAGCCTACTGGGAACATATCTTACAAAGGCCTGTGAAACGCAGTTTCTTTGCAGGCCTGATCTGGCTGAAGTAGAACTTCTGCTCTGGGTGTGCTACATTGCCCTAGAGCTGAAAGGCACAACGTGCAGGCTTCTGTCCAAAGGGCGAGTTGGGCCCCACAGCATCTTCATCCAGCTCTTTGGGAAGCTAAGAAACAACTCGCTCTGCACAGTGCTCTTACAGCCTACCGGGAACATCTCTTCCAAAGCCCTGTGAAACGCAGTTTCTCCGCAGGCCTGAACTGGCTGAAGTAGAACTTCTGATCTGGGTGTGCTACATTGCCCCAGAGCTGAAAGGCACAACGTGCAGGCTTCTGTCCAAAGGGAGAGTTGGGCAGCACAGCATCTTGCTTCCAGCTCTTTGGGAAGCTAAGAAACAAGTCGCTCTGCACAGTGCTCTTACAGCCTACCGGGAACATCTCTTCCAGAGGAATGTGAAACGCAGATTCTTTCCAGGCCTGATCTGGCTGAAGTAGAACTTCTGCTCTGGGTGTGCTACATTGCCCCAGAGCTGAAAGGCACAACATGCAGGCTTCTGTCCAAAGGGAGAGTTGGGCAGCACAGCATCTTTCTTCCAGCTCTTTGGGAAGCTAAGAAACAAGTCGCTCTGCACAGTGCTCTTACAGCCTACCGGGAACATCTCTTCCAAAGGAATGTGAAACGCAGTTCCTTTGCAGGCCTGATCTGGCTGAAGTACAACTTCTGCTCTGGGTGTGCTACATTGCCCTAGAGCTGAAAGGCACAACGTGCAGGCGTCTTTCCAAAGGGCGAGTTTTGCCCCACAGCATCTTGCTTCCAGCTCTTTGGGAAGCAAAGAAACAATTCGCTCTGCACAGTGCTCTTACAGCCTACCGGGAACATCTCTTCCAAAGGCCTGTAAAACGCAGTTTCTTGCAGGCCTGATATGGCTGAAGTACACTTCTGCTCTAGGTGTGCTACAGTGCCCTAGAGCGGAAAGGCACAACGTGCAGGCCTCTTAAAAAATGGCGAGTTGTGCCCCACAGCATCTTGCATCCAGCTCTTTGGGAAGCTAAGAAACAACTCGCTCTGCACAGTGCTCTTACAGCCTACCGGGAACATCTCTTACAAAGGCCTGTGAAACGCCGTTTCTTTGCAGGCCTGATCTGGCTGAAGTAGAACTTTTGCTCTGGGTGTGCTACATTGCACTAGACCTGAAAGGCACAATGTGCAGGCTTCTTTCCAAAGGCCGAGTTGGGCCCCACAGCATCTTGCTTCCAGCTCTTTGGGAAGCTAAGAAACAACTCGCTCTGCACAGTGCTATTACAGCCTACCGGGAACATCTCTTCCAAAGACCTGTGAAACGCAGTTTCTCCGCAGGCCTGAACTGGCTGAAGTAGAACTTCTGCTCTGGGTGTGCTACATTGCCCCAGAGCTGAAAGGCACAACGTGCAGGCTTCAGTCCAAAGGGAGAGTTGGGCAGCACAGCATCTTGCTTCCAGCTCTTTGGGAAGCTAAGAAACAAGTCGCTCTGCACAGTGCTCTTACAGCCTACCAGGAACATATCTTCCAGAGGAATGTGAAACGCAGATTCTTTCCAGGCCTGATCTGGCTGAAGTACAACTTCTGCTCTGGGTGTGCTACATTGCCCTAGAGCTGAAAGGCACAACGTGCAGGCTTCTTTCCAAAGGGCGAGTTTTGCCCCACAGCATCTTGCTTCCAGCTCTTTGGGAAGCAAAGAAACAATTCGCTCTGCACAGTGCTCTTACAGCCTACCGGGAACATCTCTTCCAAAGGCCTGTGAAATGCAGTTTCTTTGCAGGCCTGATATGGCTGAAGTACAACTTCTGCTCTAGGTGAGCTACAGTGCCCTAGAGCTGAAAGGCACAACGTGCAGGCCTCTTAAAAAATGGCGAGTTGTGCCCCACAGCATCTTGCTTCCAGCTCTTTGGGAAGCTAAGAAACAACTCGCTCTGCACAGTGCTCTTACAGCCTACCGGGAACATCTCTTACAAAGGCCTGTGAAACGCAGTTTCTTTGCAGGCCTGATCTTGCTGAAGTAGAACTTTTGCTCTGGGTGTGCTACATTGCACTAGACCTGAAAGGCACAATGTGCAGGCTTCTTTCCAAAGGCCGAGTTGGGCCCCACAGCATCTTGCTTCCAGCTCTTTGGGAAGCTAAGAAACAACTCGCTCTGCACAGTGCTATTACAGCCTACCGGGAACATCTCTTCCAAAGACCTGTGAAACGCAGTTTCTCTGCAGGCCTGAACTGGCTGAAGTAGAACTTCTGCTCTGGGTGTGCTACATTGCCACAGAGCTGAAAGGCACAACGTGCAGGCTTCTGTCCAAAGGGAGAGTTGGGCAGCACAGCATCTTGCTTCCAGCTCTTTGGGAAGCTAAGAAACAAGTCGCTCTGCACAGTGCTCTTACAGCCTACCGGGAACATCTCTTCCAGAGGAATGTGAAACGCAGATTCTTTCCAGGCCTGATCTGGCAAAGTAGAACTTCTGCTCTGGGTGTGCTACATTGCCCCAGAGCTGAAAGGCACAACATGCAGGCTTCTGTCCAAAGGGAGAGTTGGGCAGCACAGCATCTTTCTTCCAGCTCTTTGGGAAGCTAAGAAACAAGTCGCTCTGCACAGTGCTCTTACAGCCTACCGGGAACATCTCTTCCAAAGGAATGTGAAACGCAGTTCCTTTGCAGGCCTGATCTGGCTGAAGTAGAACTTCTGCTCTGAGTGTGCTACATTGCCCTAGAGCTGAAAGGCACAACGTGCAGGCTTCTTTCCAAAGGGCGAGTTGGGCCCCACAGCACCTTGCTTCCAGCTCTTTGGGAAGCTAAGAAACAACTCGCTCTGCACAGTACTCTTACAGCCTACCGGGAACAACACTTCGAGAGGCCTGTGAAACGCAGTTTCTTTGCAGGCCTGATATGGCTGAAGTACAACTTCTGCTCTAGGTGTGCTACAGTTCCCTAGAGCTGAAAGGCACAACGTGCAGGCCTCTTAAAAAATGGCAAGTTGGGCCCCACAGCATCTTGCTTCCAGCTCTTTGGGAAGCTAAGAAACAACTCGCTCTGCACAGTGCTCTTACAGCCTACCGGGAACATCTCTTACAAAGGCCTGTGAAATGCAGTTTCTTTGCAGGCCTGATGTGGCTGAAGTAGAATTTCTGCTCTGGGTGTGCTACAGTGCCCTAGAGCTGAAAGGCACAACGTGCAGGCTTCTTTCCAAAGGACGAGTTGGGCCCCACAGCATCTTGCTTCCAGCTCTTTGGGAAGCTAAGAAACAACTCGCTCTGCACAGTGCTCTTACAGCCTACCGGGAACATCTCTTCCAAAGGCCTGTGAAACGCAGTTTCTTTGCAGTCCTCATCTGGCTGAAGTACAACTTCTGCTCTTTGTGTGCTACATTGCCCTAGAGCTGAAAGGCGCAATGTGCAGGCTTCTTTCCAAAGTGCGAGTTGGGCCCCACAGCATCTTCTTCCAGCTCTTTGGGAAGCTAAGAAACAACTCGCTCTGCACAGTGCTCTTACAGCCTACCGGGAACATCTCTTCCAAAGAGCTGTGAAACGCAGTTTCTTTGCAGGCCTGATGTGGCTGAAGTACAACTTCTGCTCTGGGTGTGCTACATTGCCCTAGAGCTGAAAGGCACAACGTGCAGGCTTCTTTCCAAAGGGTGATTTGGGTCCCACAGCATCTTGCTTCCAGCTCTTTGGGAAGCTAAGAAACAACTCGCTCTGCACATTGCTCTCACGGCCTAAAGGGAACATCTCTTCCAAAGGCCTGTGAAAAGCAGTTTCTTTGCAGGCCTCATCTGGCTGAAGTAGAACTTCTGCTCTCGGTGTGCTACATTGCCCTAGAGCTGAAAGGCACAACGTGCAGTCTTCTTAACAAAGGGCGAGTTGGTCCCCACAGCATCTTGCTTCCAGCTCTTTGGCAAGCTAGGAAACAACTCGCTCTGCAATGTGCTCTTACAGCCTACCGGGAACATCTCTTCCAAAGGCCTGTGAAACGCAGTTTCTTTGCAGGCCTGATCTGGCTGAAGTACAACTTCTGCTCTGGGTGTGCTACTTTGACCTAGAGCTGAAAGGCAGAACGTGCAGGCTTCTTTCCAAAGGGCGAGATGGCCCCCACAGCATCTTGCTTCCACCTATTTGGAAAGCTCAGAAACAGCTCGCTCTGCACAGTGCTCTTACAGCCTACCGGGAATATCTCTTACAAAGGCCTGTGAAACGCAGTTTCTTTGCAGGCCTGATCTGGCTGAAGTACAACTTCTGCTCTGGGTGTGCTACATTGCCCTAGAGCTGAAAGACACAACGTGCAGGCTTCTTTCCAAAGGAAGAGTTGGGCCCCACAGCATCTTGCTTCCAGCTCTTTGGGAAGCTAAGAAACAACTCGCTCTGCACAGTGCTCTTACAGCCTACCGGGAACATCTCTTCCAAAGGCCTGTGAAACGCAGTTTCTTTGCAGGCCTCATCTGGCTGAAGTACAACTTCTGCACTGGGTGTGCTACATTGCCCTAGAGCTGAAAGGCGCAATGTGCAGGCTTCTTTCCAAAGTGCGAGTTGGGCCCCAAAGCATCTTGCTTCCAGCTCTTTGGGAAGCTAAGAAACAACTCGCTCTGCACAGTGCTCTTACAGCCTATCGGGAACATCACTTACAAAGGCCTGTGAAATGCAGTTTCTTTGCAGGCCTGATCTGGCTGAAGTACAACTTCTGCTCTGGGTGTGCTACATTGCCCTAGAGCTGAAAGGCACAACGTGCAGGCTTCTTTGCAAAGTGCGAGTTGGGCCCCACAGCATCTTGCTTCCAGCTCTTTGGGAAGCTAAGAAAAAACTCGCTCTGCACGGTGCTCTTACAGCCTACTGGGAACATCTCTTACAAAGGCCTGTGAAACGCAGTTTCTTTGCAGGCCTGATCTGGCTGAAGTAGAACTTCTGCTCTGGGTGTGCTACATTGCCCTAGAGCTGAAAGGCACAACGTGCAGGCTTCTGTCCAAAGGGCGAGTTGGGCCCCACAGCATCTTCATCCAGCTCTTTGGGAAGCTAAGAAACAACTCGCTCTGCACAGTGCTCTTACAGCCTACCGGGAACATCTCTTCCAAAGCCCTGTGAAATGCAGTTTCTTTGCAGGCCTGATCTGGCTGAAGTACAACTTCTGCTCTTTGTGTGCTACATTGCCCTAGAGCTGAAAGGCACAACGTGCAGGCTTCTTTCCAAAGGGTGATTTGGGTCCCACAGCATCTTGCTTCCAGCTCTTTGGGAAGCTAAGAAACAACTCGCTCTGCACAGTGCTCTCACGGCCTACAGGGAACATCTCTTCCAAAGGACTGTTAAACGCAGTTTCTTTGCAGGCCTGATCTGGCTGAAATGGAACTTCTGCTCTGGGTGTGCTACATTGCCCTAGAGCTGAAAGGTACAACGTGCAGGCTTCTTTCCAAAGGGCGAGTTGGGCCCCACAGCATCTTGCTTCCAGCTCTTTGGGAGGCTAAGAAACAACTCCCTCTGCACAGTGCTCTTACAGCCTACCTTGAACATATCTTACAAAGGCCTGTGAAATGCAGTTTCTTTGCAGGCCTGATCTGGCTGAAGTAGGACTTCTGCTCTGGGTGTGCTACATTGCCCTAGAGCTGAAAGGCACAACGTGCTGTCTCCTTTCCAAAGGGCGAGTTGGGCCCCACAGCATTTTGCTTCCAGCTCTATGGGAATCTAAGATACAACTCGCTCTGCACAGTTCTCTTACAGCCTACCGGGAACATCTCTTCCAAAGGCCTGTGAAAAGCAGTTTCTTTGCAGGCCTGATCTGGCTGAAGTAGAACTTCTGCTCTCGGTGTGCTGCATTGCCCTAGAGCTGAAAGGCACAACGTGCCGTCTTCTTAACAAAGGGCGAGTTGGCCACCACAGCATCTGGCTTCCAGCTCTTTGGGAAGCTAAGAAACAACTCGCTCTGCACAGTGCTCTTACAGCCTACCGGGAACATCTCTTACAAAGGCCTGTGAAACGCAGTTTCTTTGCAGGCCTGATCTTGCTGAAGTAGAACTTTTCCTCTGGGTGTGCTACATTGCCCTAGACCTGAAAGGCACAATGTGCAGGCTTCTTTCCAAAGGCCGAGTTGGGCCCCACAGCATCTTGCTTCCAGCTCTTTGGGAAGCTAAGAAACAACTCGCTCTGCACAGTGCTATTACAGCCTACCGGGAACATCTCTTCCAAAGACCTGTGAAACGCAGTTTCTCCGCAGGCCTGAACTGGCTGAAGTAGAACTTCTGCTCTGGGTGTGCTACATTGCCCCAGAGCTGAAAGGCACAACGTGCAGGCTTCAGTCCAAAGGGAGAGTTGGGCAGCACAGCATCTTGCTTCCAGCTCTTTGGGAAGCTAAGAAACAAGTCGCTCTGCACAGTGCTCTTACAGCCTACCGGGAACATCTCTTCCAGAGGAATGCGAAACGCAGATTCTTTCCAGGCCTGATCTGGCTGAAGTAGAACTTCTGCTCTGGGTGTGCTACATTGCCCCAGAGCTGAAAGGCACAACATGCAGGCTTCTGTCCCAAGGGAGAGTTGGGCAGCACAGCATCATTCTTCCAGCTCTTTGGGAAGCTAAGAAACAAGTCGCTCTGCACAGTGCTCTTACACCCTACCGGGAACATCTCTTCCAAAGGAATGTGAAACGCAGTTCCTTTGCAGGCCTGATCTGGCTGAAGTACAGCTTCTGCTCTGGGTGTGCTACATTGCCCTAGAGCTGAAAGGCACAACGTGCAGGCTTCTTTCCAAAGGGCGAGTTTTGCCCCACAGCATCTTGCTTCCAGCTCTTTGGGAAGCAAAGAAACAATTCGCTCTGCACAGTGCTCTTACAGCCTACCGGGAACATCTCTTCCAAAGGCCTGTGAAATGCAGTTTCTTTGCAGGCCTGATATGGCTGAAGTACAACTTCTGCTCTAGGTGAGCTACAGTGCCCTAGAGCTGAAAGGCACAACGTGCAGGCCTCTTAAACAATGGCGAGTTGTGCCCCACAGCATCTTGCTTCCAGCTCTTTGGGAAGCTAAGAAACAACTCGCTCTGCACAGTGCTCTTACAGCCTACCGGGAACATCTCTTACAAAGGCCTGTGAAACGCAGTTTCTTTGCAGGCCTGATCTTGCTGAAGTAGAACTTTTGCTCTGGGTGTGCTACATTGCACTAGACCTGAAAGGCACAATGTGCAGGCTTCTTTCCAAAGGCCGAGTTGGGCCCCACAGCATCTTGCTTCCAGCTCTTTGGGAAGCTAAGAAACAACTCGCTCTGCACAGTGCTATTACAGCCTACCGGGAACATCTCTTCCAAAGACCTGTGAAACGCAGTTTCTCCGCAGGCCTGAACTGGCTGAAGTAGAACTTCTGCTCTGGGTGTGCTACATTGCCCCAGAGCTGAAAGGCACAACGTGCAGGCTTCTGTCCAAAGGGAGAGTTGGGCAGCGCAGCATCTTGCTTCCAGCTCTTTGGGAAGCTAAGAAACAAGTCGCTCTGCACAGTGCTCTTACAGCCTACCGGGAACATCTCTTCCAGAGGAATGTGAAACGCAGATTCTTTCCAGGCCTGATCTGGCTGAAGTAGAACTTCTGCTCTGGGTGTGCTACATTGCCCCAGAGCTGAAAGGCACAACATGCAGGCTTCTGTCCAAAGGGAGAGTTGGGCAGCACAGCATCTTTCTTCCAGCTCTTTGGGAAGCTAAGAAACAAGTCGCTCTGCACAGTGCTCTTACAGCCTACCGGGAACATCTCTTCCAAAGGAATGTGAAACGCAGTTCCTTTGCAGGCCTGATCTGGCTGAAGTACAACTTCTGCTCTGGGTGTGCTACATTGCCCTGGAGCTGAAAGGCACAACGTGCAGGCTTCTTTCCAAAGGGCGAGTTGGGCCCCACAGCACCTTGCTTCCAGCTCTTTGGGAAGCTAAGAAACAACTCGCTCTGCACAGTACTCTTACAGCCTACCGGGAACAACACTTCGAGAGGCCTGTGAAACGCAGTTTCTTTGCAGGCCTGATATGGCTGAAGTACAACTTCTGCTCTAGGTGTGCTACAGTGCCCTAGAGCTGAAAGGCACAACGTTCAGGCCTCTTAAAAAATGGCATGTTGGGCCCCACAGCATCTTGCTTCCAGCTCTTTGGGAACCTAAGAAACAACTCGCTCTGCACAGTGCTCTTACAGCCTACCGGGAACATCTCTTACAAAGGCCTGTGAAATGCAGTTTCTTTGCAGGCCTGATCTGGCTGAAGTAGAATTTCTGCTCTGGGTGTGCTACAGTGCCCTAGAGCTGAAAGGCACAACGTGCAGGCTTCTTTCCAAAGGACGAGTTGGGCCCCACAGCATCTTGCTTCCAGCTCTTTGGGAAGCTAAGAAACAACTCGCTCTGCACAGTGCTCTTACAGCCTACCGGGAACATCTCTTCCAAAGGCCTGTGAAAGGCAGTTTCTTTGCAGGCCTCATCTGGCTGAAGTACAACTTCTGCACTGGGTGTGCTACATTGCCCTAGAGCTGAAAGGCGCAATGTGCAGGCTTCTTTCCAAAGTGCGAGTTGGGCCCCACAGCATCTTCTTCCAGCTCTTTGGGAAGCTAAGAAACAACTCGCTCTGCACAGTGCTCTTACAGCCTACCGGGAACATCTCTTCCAAAGAGCTGTGAAACGCAGTTTCTTTGCAGGCCTGATGTGGCTGAAGTACAACTTCTGCTCTGGGTGTGCTACATTGCCCTAGAGCTGAAAGGCACAACGTGCAGGCTTCTTTCCATAGGGTGATTTGGGTCCCACAGCATCTTGCTTCCAGCTCTTTGGGAAGCTAAGAAACAACTCGCTCTGCACATTGCTCTCACGGCCTAAAGGGAACATCTCTTCCAAAGGCCTGTGAAAAGCAGTTTCTTTGCAGGCCTGATCTGGCTGAAGTAGAACTTCTGCTCTCGGTGTGCTACATTGCCCTAGAGCTGAAAGGCACAACGTGCAGTCTTCTTAACAAAGGGCGAGTTGGTCCCCACAGCATCTTGCTTCCAGCTCTTTGGCAAGCTAGGAAAAAACTCGCTCTGCAAAGTGCTCTTACAGCCTACCGGGAACATCTCTTCCAAAGGCCTGTGAAACGCAGTTTCTTTGCAGGCCTGATCTGGCTGAAGTACAACTTCTGCTCTGGGTGTGCTACTTTGACCTAGAGCTGAAAGGCAGAGCGTGCAGGCTTCTTTCCAAAGGGCGAGATGGCCCCCACAGCATCTTGCTTCCACCTATTTGGAAAGCTCAGAAACAGCTCGCTCTGCACAGTGCTCTTACAGCCTACCGGGAATATCTCTTACAAAGGCCTGTGAAACGCAGTTTCTTTGCAGGCCTGATCTGGCTGAAGTAGAACTTCTGCTCTGGGTGTGCTACATTGCCCTAGAGCTGAAAGACACAACGTGCAGGCTTCTTTCCATAGGACGTGTTGGGCCCCACAGCATCTTGCTTCCAGCTCTTTGGGAAGCTAAGAAACAACTCGCTCTGCACAGTGCTCTTACAGCCTACCGGGAACATCTCTTCCAAAGGCCTGTGAAACGCAGTTTCTTTGCAGGCCTCATCTGGCTGAAGTACAACTTCTGCACTGGGTGTGCTACATTGCCCTAGAGCTGAAAGGCGCAATGTGCAGGCTTCTTTCCAAAGTGCGAGTTGGGCCCCAAAGCATCTTGCTTCCAGCTCTTTGGGAAGCTAAGAAACAACTCGCTCTGCACAGTGCTCTTACAGCCTATCGGGAACATCACTTACAAAGGCCTGTG
Source organism: Equus caballus (assembly GCF_041296265.1). Taxonomy (NCBI): domain Eukaryota; kingdom Metazoa; phylum Chordata; class Mammalia; order Perissodactyla; family Equidae; genus Equus; species Equus caballus. The sequence goes on from NC_091687.1 coordinate 28,980,041, forward strand.
AAATGCAGTTTCTTTGCAGGCCTGATCTGGCTGAAGTACAACTTCTGCTCTGGGTGTGCTACATTGCCCTAGAGCTGAAAGGCACAACGTGCAGGCTTCTTTCCAAAGTGCGAGTTGGGCCCCACAGCATCTTGCTTCCAGCTCTTTGGGAAGCTAAGAAAAAACTCGCTCTGCACGGTGCTCTTACAGCCTACTGGGAACATATCTTACAAAGGCCTGTGAAACGCAGTTTCTTTGCAGGCCTGATCTGGCTGAAGTAGAACTTCTGCTCTGGGTGTGCTACATTGCCCTAGAGCTGAAAGGCACAACGTGCAGGCTTCTGTCCAAAGGGCGAGTTGGGCCCCACAGCATCTTCATCCAGCTCTTTGGGAAGCTAAGAAACAACTCGCTCTGCACAGTGCTCTTACAGCCTACCGGGAACATCTCTTCCAAAGCCCTGTGAAACGCAGTTTCTCCGCAGGCCTGAACTGGCTGAAGTAGAACTTCTGATCTGGGTGTGCTACATTGCCCCAGAGCTGAAAGGCACAACGTGCAGGCTTCTGTCCAAAGGGAGAGTTGGGCAGCACAGCATCTTGCTTCCAGCTCTTTGGGAACCTAAGAAACAAGTCGCTCTGCACAGTGCTCTTACAGCCTACCGGGAACATCTCTTCCAGAGGAATGTGAAACGCAGATTCTTTCCAGGCCTGATCTGGCTGAAGTAGAACTTCTGCTCTGGGTGTGCTACATTGCCCCAGAGCTGAAAGGCACAACATGCAGGCTTCTGTCCAAAGGGAGAGTTGGGCAGCACAGCATCTTTCTTCCAGCTCTTTGGGAAGCTAAGAAACAAGTCGCTCTGCACAGTGCTCTTACAGCCTACCGGGAACATCTCTTCCAAAGGAATGTGAAACGCAGTTCCTTTGCAGGCCTGATCTGGCTGAAGTACAACTTCTGCTCTGGGTGTGCTACATTGCCCTAGAGCTGAAAGGCACAACGTGCAGGCGTCTTTCCAAAGGGCGAGTTTTGCCCCACAGCATCTTGCTTCCAGCTCTTTGGGAAGCAAAGAAACAATTCGCTCTGCACAGTGCTCTTACAGCCTACCGGGAACATCTCTTCCAAAGGCCTGTAAAACGCAGTTTCTTGCAGGCCTGATATGGCTGAAGTAGAACTTCTGCTCTGAGTGTGCTACATTGCCCTAGAGCTGAAAGACACAACGTGCTGTCTCCTTTCAAAAGGGCGAGCTGGGCCCCACAGCATCTTGCTTCCAGCTCTTTGGGAAGCTAAGAAACAACTCGCTCTGCACAGTGCTCTTACAGCCTACCGGGAACATCTCTTCCAAAGGCCTGTGAAACGCAGTTTCTTTGCAGGCCTGATCTGGCTGAAGTAGAACTTCTGCTCTGAGTGTGCTACATTGCCCTAGAGCTGAAAGGCACAACGTGCTGTCTCCTTTCAAAAGGGCGAGCTGGGCCCCAAAGCATCTTGCTTCCAGCTCTTTGGGAAGCTAAGAAACAACTCGCTCTGCACACTGCTCTTACAGCCTACCGGGAACATCTCTTACAAAAGCCTTTGAAATGCAGTTTCTTTGCAGGCCTGATCTGGCTGAAGTACAACTTCTGCTCTGGGTGTGCTACATTGCCCTAGAGCTGAAAGGCCCAACGTGCAGGCTTCTTTCCAGAGGGCGAGTTGGGCCCCACAGCATCTTGCTTCCAGCTCTTTGGGAAGCTAAGAAACAACTCCCTCTGCACAGTACTCTTACAGCCTACCGGGAACATCTCTTCCAAAGGCCTGTGAAACGCAGTTTCTTTGCAGGCCTGATATGGCTGAAGTACAACTTCTGCTCTAGGTGTGCTACAGTGCCCTAGAGCTGAAAGACACAACGTGCCGGCCTCTTAAAAAATGGCGAGTTGGGCCCCACAGCATCTTGCTTCCAGCTCTTTGAGAAGCTAAGAAACAACTCGCTCTGCACAGTGCTCTTACAGCCTACCGGGAACATCTCTTCCAAAGGCCTGTGAAACGCAGTTTCTTTGCAGGATTGATCTGGCTGAAGTAGAACTTCTGCTCTGGGTGTGCTACATTGCCCTAGAGCGGAAAGGCACAACGTGCAGGCTTCTGTCCAAAGGGCGAGTTGGGCCCAAAGCATCTTGCTTCCAGCTCTTTGGGAAGCTAAGAAACAACTCGCTCTGCACAGTGCTCTTACTGCCTACCGGGAACATCTCTTCCAAAGGCCTGTGAAACGCAGTTTCTTTGCAGGCCTGATCTGGCTGAAGTAGAACTTCTGCTCTGGTTGTGCTACATTGCCCTGGAGCTGAAAGGCACAACGTGCAGGCTTCTTTCCCAAGGGCGAGTTGGGTCCCACAGCATCATGCTTCCGGCTCTTTGGGAAGCTAAGAAACTACTCGCTCTGCACAGTGCTCTTACAGCCTACCGGGAACATCTCTTCCAAAGGCCTGTGAAACGCAGTCTCTTTGCAGGCCTGATCTGGCTGAAGTAGAACTTCTGCTCTGGGTGTGCTACATTTCCCTAGAGCTGAAAGGCACAACGTGCAGGCTTCTTTCCAAAGGGCGAGTTGGGACCCACAGCATCTTGCTTCCAGCTCTTTGGGAAGCTAAGAAACTACTCGCTCTGCACAGTGCTCTTACAGCCTACCGGGAACATCTCTTCCAAAGGCCTGTGAAACGCAGTTTCTTTGCAGGCCTGATCTGGCTGAAGTACAACTTCTGCTCTGGGTGTGCTACATTCCCCTACAGCTGAAAGGCACAACGTGCATGATTCTTTCCCAAGGGCGACTTGGGCCCCACAGCATCTTGCTTCCAGCTCTTTGGGAAGCTAAGAAACTACTCGCTCTGCACAGTGCTCTTACAGCCTATCGTAAACATCTCTTCCAAAGGCCTGTGAAAATCAGTTTCTTCGCAGGCCAGATCTGGCTGAAGTACAACTTCTGCTCTGGGTGTGCTACATTGCCCTAGAGCTGAAAGGCACAATGTGCAGGCTTCTTAACAAAGGGCGAGTTGGGCCCCACAGCATCTTGCTTCCAGCTCTTTGGGAAGCTAAGAAACAACTCGCTCTGCACAGTGCTCTTACAGCCTACCGGGAACATCTCTTACAAAGGCCTGTGAAACGCAGTTTCTTTGCAGGCCTTATCTGGCTGAAGTACAACATCTGCTCTTGGTGTGGTACATTGCCCTAGAGCTGAAAGGCACAACGTGCAGGCTTCTTAACAAAGGGCGAGTTGGGTCCCACAGCATCTTGCTTCCAGCTCTTTGGCAAGCTAGGAAACAACTCGCTCTGCAAAGTGCTCTTACAGCCTACCGGGAACATCTCTTCCAAAGGTCTGTGAAACGCAGTTTCTTTGCAGGCCTGATCTGGCTGAAGTACAACTTCTGCTCTTTGTGTGCTACATTGCCCTAGAGCTGAAAGGCACAACGTGCAGGCTTCTTTCCAAAGGGCGCGTTGGGCCTCACAGCATCTTGCTTCCAGCACTTTGGGAAGCTAAGAAACAACTCGCTCTGCACAGTGCTCTTACAGCCTACCGGGAACATCTCTTCCAAAGGCCTGTGAAACGCAGTTTCTTTGCAGGCCTGATCTGGCTGAAGTAGAACTTCTGCTCTGAGTGTGCTACATTGCCCTAGAGCTGAAAGGCACAACGTGCTGTCTCCTTTCAAAAGGGCGAGTTGGGCCCCAAAGCATCTTGCTTCCAGCTCTTTGGGAAGCTAAGAAACAACTCGCTCTGCACAGTTCTCTTACAGCCTACCGGGAAGATCTCTTCCAAAGGCCTGTGAAAAGCAGTTTCTTTGCAGGCCTGATCTGGCTGAAGTAGAACTTCTGCTCTCGGTGTGCTACATTGCCCTAGAGCTGAAAGGCACAACGTGCAGTCTTCTTGACAAAGGGCGAGTTGGGCCCCACAGCATCTTGCTTCCAGCTCTTTGGCAAGCTAGGAAACAACTCGCTCTGCAAAGTGCTCTTACAGCCTACCGGGAACATCTCTTCCAAAGGCCTGTGAAACGCAGTTTCTTTGCAGGCCTGATCTGGCTGAAGTACAACTTCTCCTCTGGGTGTGCTACATTGCACTAGAGCTGAAAGGCACAACGTGCAGGCTTCTTTCCAAAGGACGAGTTGGGCCTCACAGCATCTTGCTTCCAGCACTTTGGGAAGCTAAGAAACAACTCGCTCTGCATAGTGCTCTTACAGCCTACCGGGAACATCTCTTTCAAAGGCCTGTGAAACGCAGTTTCTTTGCAGGCCTGATCTTGCTGAAGTAGAACTTTTGCTCTGGGTGTGCTACATTGCACTAGACCTGAAAGGCACAATGTGCAGGCTTCTTTCCAAAGGTCGAGTTGGGCCCCACAGCATCTTGCTTCCGGCTCTTTGGGAAGCTAAGAAACAACTCGCTCTGCACAGTGCTATTACAGCCTACCGGGAACATCTCTTCCAAAGACCTGTGAAACGCAGTTTCTCCACAGGCCTGAACTGGCTGAAGTAGAACTTCTGCTCTGGGTGTGCTACATTGCCCCAGAGCTGAAAGGCACAACGTGCAGGCTTCTGTCCAAAGGGAGAGTTGGGCAGCACAGCATCTTGCTTCCAGCTCTTTGGGAAGCTAAGAAACAAGTCGCTCTGCACAGTGCTCTTACAGCCTACCGGGAACATCTCTTCCAGAGGAATGTGAAACGCAGATTCTTTCCAGGCCTGATCTGGCTGAAGTAGAACTTCTGCTCTGGGTGTGCTACATTGCCCCAGAGCTGAAAGGCACAACATGCAGGCTTCTGTCCAAAGGGAGAGTTGGGCAGCACAGCATCTTTCCTCCAGCTCTTTGGGAAGCTAAGAAACAAGTCGCTCTGCACAGTGCTCTTACAGCCTACCGGGAACATCTCTTCCAAAGGAATGTGAAACGCAGTTCCTTTGCAGGCCTGAACTGGCTGAAGTACAACTTCTGCTCTGGGTGAGCTACATTGCCCTAGAGCTGAAAGGCACAACGTGCAGGCTTCTTTCCAAAGGGCGAGTTTTGCCCCACAGCATCTTGCTTCCAGCTCTTTGGGAAGCAAAGAAACAATTCGCTCTGCACAGTGCTCTTACAGCCTACCGGGAACATCTCTTCCAAAGGCCTGTGAAATGCAGTTTCATTGCAGGCCTGATATGGCTGAAGTACAACTTCTGCTCTAGGTGTGCTACAGTGCCCTAGAGCTGAAAGGCACAACGTGCAGGCCTCTTAAAAAATGGCGAGTTGTGCCCCACAGCATCTTGCTTCCAGCTCTTTGGGAAGCTAAGAAACAACTCGCTCTGCACAGTGCTCTTACAGCCTACCGGGAGCATCTCTTCCAATGGCCTGTGAAACGCAGTTTCTTTGCAGGCCTGATCTGGCTGAAGTAGAACTTCTGCTCTGGGTGTGCTACTTTGACCTAGAGCTGAAAGGCAGAACGTGCAGGCTTCTTTCCAAAGGGCGAGATGGCCCACACAGCATCTTGCTTCCACCTATTTGGAAAGCTCAGAAACAGCTCGCTCTGCACAGTGCTCTTACAGCCTACCGGGAATATCTCTTACAAAGGCCTGTGAAACGCAGTTTCTTTGCAGGCCTGATCTGGCTGAAGTACAACTTCTGCTCTGGGTGTGCTACATTGCCCTAGAGCTGAAAGACACAACGTGCAGGCTTCTTTCCAAAGGACGAGTTGGGCCCCACAGCATCTTGCTTCCAGCTCTTTGGGAAGCTAAGAAACAACTCGCTCTGCACAGTGCTCTTACAGCCTACCGGGAACATCTCTTCCAAAGGCCTGTGAAACGCAGTTTCTTTGCAGGCCTCATCTGGCTGAAGTACAACTTCTGCACTGGGTGTGCTACATTGCCCTAGAGCTGAAAGGCGCAATGTGCAGGCTTCTTTCCAAAGTGCGAGTTGGGCCCCAAAGCATCGTGCTTCCAGCTCTTTGGGAAGCTAAGAAACAATTCGCTCTGCACAGTGCTCTTACAGCCTATCGGGAACATCACTTACAAAGGCCTGTGAAACGCAGTTTCTTTGCAGGCATGATCTGGCTGAAGTACAACTTCTGCTCTGGGTGTGCTACTTTGCCCTAGAGCTGAAAGGCACAACGTGCAGGCTTCTTTCCAAAGTGCGAGTTGGGCCCCACAGCATCTTGCTTCCAGCTCTTTGGGAAGCTAAGAAACAACTCGCTCTGCACGGTGCTCTTACAGCTTACTGGGAACATATCTTACAAAGGCCTGTGAAACGCAGTTTCTTTGCAGGCCTGATCTGGCTGAAGTAGAACTTCTGCTCTCGGTGTGCTACATTGCCCTAGAGCTGAAAGGCACAACGTGCAGGCTTCTGTCCAAAGGGCGAGTTGGGCCCCACAGCATCTTCTTCCAGCTCTTTGGGAAGCTAAGAAACAACTCGCTCTGCACAGTGCTCTTACAGCCTACCGGGAACATCTCTTCCAAAGCCCTGTGAAACGCAGTTTCTTTGCGGCCTGATCTGGCTGAAGTACAACTTCTGCTCTGGGTGTGCTACATTGCCCCAGAGCTGAAAGGCACAACGTGCAGGCTTCTGTCCAAAGGGAGAGTTGGGCAGCACAGCATCTTGCTTCCAGCTCTTTGGGAAGCTAAGAAACAAGTCGCTCTGCACAGTGCTCTTACAGCCTACCGGGAACATCTCTTCCAGAGGATTGTTAAACGCAGATTCTTTCCAGGCTTGATCTGGCTGAAGTAGAACTTCTGCTCTGTGTGTGCTACATTGCCCCAGAGCTGAAAGGCACAACATGCAGGCTTCTGTCCAAAGGGAGAGTTGGGCAGCACAGCATCTTTCTTCCAGCTCTTTGGGAAGCTAAGAAACAACTCGCTCTGCACAGTGCTCTTACAGCCTACCGGGAACATCTCTTCCAAAGGCCTGTGAAACGCAGTTTCTTTGCAGGCCTGATCTGGCTGAAGTAGAACTTCTGCTCTGAGTGTGCTACATTGCCCTAGAGCTGAAAGGCACAACGTGCTGTCTCCTTTCAAAAGGGCGAGCTGGGCCCCAAAGCATCTTGCTTCCAGCTCTTTGGGAAGCTAAGAAACAACTCGCTCTGCACACTGCTCTTACAGCCTACCGGGAACATCTCTTACAAAAGCCTGTGAAACGCAGTTTCTTTGCAGCCCTGATCTGGCTGAAGTACAACTTCTGCTCTGGGTGTGCTACATTGCCCTAGAGCCGAAAGGCCCAACGTGCAGGCTTCTTTCCAGAGGGCGAGTTGGGCCCCACAGCACCTTGCTTCCAGCTCTTTGGGAAGCTAAGAACCAACTCCCTCTGCACAGTACTCTTACAGCCTACCGGGAACATCTCTTCCAAAGGCCTGTGAAACGCAGTTTCTTTGCAGGCCTGATATGGCTGAAGTACAACTTCTGCTCTAGGTGTACTACAGTGCCCTAGAGCTGAAAGGCACAACGTGCCGGCCTCTTAAAAAATGGCGAGTTGGGCCCCACAGCATCTTTCTTCCAGCTCTTTGGGAGGCTAAGAAACAACTCCCTCTGCACAGTGCTCTTACAGCCTACCGGGAACATATCTTACAAAGGCCTGTGAAATGCAGTTTCTTTGCAGACCTGATCTGGCTGAAGTACAACTTCTGCTCTTTGTGTGCTACATTGCCCTGGAGCTGAAAGGCACAACGTGCAGGCTTCTTTCCAAAGGGCGAGTTGGGCCCCACAGCTTCTTGCTTCCAGCTCTTTGGGAAGCTAAGAAACAACTCGCTCTGCACAGTGCTCTTACAGCCTACGGGGAACATCTCTTCCAAAGGCCTGTGAAACGCAGTTTCTTTGCAGGCCTGATGTGGCTGAAGTAGAACTTCTGATCTGAGGGTGCTACATTGCCCTAGAGCTGAAAGGCACAACGTGCTGTCTCCTTTCAAAAGGGTGAGTTGGGCCCCAAAGCATCTTGCTTCCAGCTCTCTGGGAAGCTAAGAAACCACTCGCTCTGCACAGTGCTCTTACAGCCTACCGGGAACATCTCTTACAAAGGCCTGTGAAATGCAGTTTCTTTGCCGGCCTGATCTGGCTGAAGTACAACTTCTGCTCTTGGTGTGCTACATTGCCCTAGAGCTGAAAGGCACAACGTGCAGGCTTCTTTCCAAAGGGCGACTTGGGCCCCAAAGCATCTTCCTTCCAGCTCTTTGGGAAGCTAAGAAACAACTCGCACTGCACAGTGCTCTTACAGCCTACCGGGAGCATCTCTTCCAAAGGCCTGTGAAACGCATTTTCTTTGCAGGCCTTATCTGGCTGAAGTACAACATCTGCTCTGGGTGTGGTACATTGCCCTGGAGCTGAAGGCACAACGTGCAGGCTTCTTTCCAAAGTGCGAGTTGGGCCCCAAAGCATCTTGCTTCCAGCTGTTTGGGAAGCTAAGAAACAACTCGCTCTGCACGGTGCTCTTACAGCCTACCGGGAGCATCTCTTCCAATGACCTGTGAAACGCAGTTTCTTTGCAGGCCTGAAATGGCTGAAGTACAACTTCTGCTCTGGGTGTGCTACATTGCCCTAGAGCTGAAAGGCACAACGTGCAGGCTTCTTTCCAAAGGGCGAGTTGGGCCCCACAGCATCTTGCTTCCAGCTCTTTGGTAAGCTAAGAAACAACTCGCTCTGCACGGTGCTCTTACAGCCTACTGGGAACATCTCTTACAAAGGCCTGTGAAAAGCAGTTTCTTTGCAGGCCTGATCTGGCTGAAGTAGAACTTCTGCTCTCGGTGTGCTACATTGCCCTAGAGATGAAAGGCACAACGTGCAGTCTTCTTAACAAAGGGCGAGTTGGGCCCCACAGCATCTTGCTTCCAGCTCTTTGGCAAGCCAGGAAACAGCTCGCTCTGCACAGTGCTCTTACAGCCTACCGGGAACATCTCTTCCAAAGGCCTGTGAAATGCAGTTTCTTTGCAGGCCTGATCTGGCTGAAGTAGAACTTCTGCTCTGGGTGTGCTACATTGCCCAGAGCTGAAAGGCACAACGTGCAGGCTTGTTTCCAAAGGGCGCGTTGTGCCTCACAGCATCTTGCTTCCAGCACTTTGGGAAGCTAAGAAACAACTCGCTCTGCACAATGCTCTTACAGCCTACCGGGAACATCTCTTACAAAGGCCTGTGAAACGCAGTTTCTTTGCAGGCCTGATCTTGCTGAAGTGGAACTTTTGCTCTGGGTGTGCTACATTGCACTAGACCTGAAAGGCACAATGTGCAGGCTTCTTTCCAAAGACCGAGTTGGGCCCCACAGCATCTTGCTTCCAGCTCTTTGGGAAGCTAAGAAACAACTCGCTCTGCACAGTGCTCTTACAGCCTACTGGGAACATCTCTTACAATGGCCTGTGAAATGCAGTTTCTTTGCAGACCTGATCTGGCTGAAGTACAACTTCTGCTCTTTGTGTGCTACATTGCCCTAGAGCTGGAAGGCACAACAAGCAGGCTTCTTTCCAAAGGGCGAGTTGGGCCCCACAGCTTCTCGCTTCCAGCTCTTTGGGAAGCTAAGAAACAAGTCGCTCTGCACAGTGCTCTTACAGCCTACCGGGAACATCTCTTCCAAAGCCCTTTTAAACGCAGTTTCTTTGCAGGCCTGATCTGGCTGAAGTAGAACATCTGCTCTGAGTGTGCTATATTGCCCTAGAGCTGAAAGGCACAACGTGCTGTCTTCTTTCAAAAGGGCGAGTTGGGCCCCAAAGCATCTTGCTTCCAGCTCTTTGGGAAGCTAAGAAACAACTCGCTCTGCACAGTGCTCTTACAGCCTACCGGGAACATCTCTTACACAGACCTGTGAAATGCAGTTTCTTTGCAGACCTGATCTGGCTGAAGAACAACTTCTGCTCTTTGTGTGCTACATTGCCCTAGAGCTGAAAGGCACAACGTGCAGGCTTCTTTCCAAAGGTTGAGTTGGGCCCCACAGCACCTTGCTTCCAGCTCTTTGGGAAGCGAAGAAACAACTCGCTCTGCACACTGCTCTTACAGCCTACCAGGAACATCTCTTACAAACGCCTGTGAAATGCAGTTTCTTTGCAGGCCTGATCTGGCTGAAGTACAACTTCTGCTCTCGGTGTGCTACAGTGCCCTAGAGCTGAAAGGCACAACGTGCAGGCCTCTTAAAAAATGGCAAGTTGGGCCCCACAGCATCTTGCTTCCAGCTCTTTGGGAACCTAAGAAACAACTCGCTCTGCACAGTGCTCTTACAGCCTACCGGGAACATCTCTTACAAAGGCCTGTGAAATGCAGTTTCTTTGCAGGCATGATCTGGCAGAAGTAGAATTTCTGCTCTGGGTGTGCTACAGTGCCCTAGAGCTGAAAGGCACAACGTGCAGGCTTCTTTCCAAAGGGCGAGTTGGGCCCCACAGCATCTTGCTTCCAGCTGTTTGAGAAGCTAAGAAACAACTCGCTCTGCACAGTGCTCTTACAGCCTACCGGGAGCATCTCTTCCAATGGCCTGTGAAACGCAGTTTCTTTGCAGGCCTGATCTGGCTGAAGTAGAACTTCTGCTCTGGGTGTGCTACTTTGACCTAGAGCTGAAAGGCAGAACGTGTAGGCTTCTTTCCAAAGGGCGAGATGGCCCCCACAGCATCTTGCTTCCACCTATTTGGAAAGCTCAGAAACAGCTCGCTCTGCACAGTGCTCTTACAGCCTACCGGGAATATCTCTTACAAAGGCCTGTGAAACGCAGTTTCTTTGCAGGCCTGATCTGGCTGAAGTACAACTTCTGCTCTGGGTGTGCTACATTGCCCTAGAGCTGAAAGACACAACGTGCAGGCTTCTTTCCAAAGGACGAGTTGGGCCCCACAGCATCTTGCTTCCAGCTCTTTGGGAAGCTAAGAAACAACTCGCACTGCACAGTGCTCTTACAGCCTACCGGGAACATCTCTTCCAAAGGCCTGTGAAACGCAGTTTCTTTGCAGGCCTCATCTGGCTGAAGTACAACTTCTGCACTGGGTGTGCTACATTGCCCTAGAGCTGAAAGGCGCAATGTGCAGGCTTCTTTCCAAAGTGCGAGTTGGGCCTCACAGCATCTTCTTCCAGCTCTTTGGGAAGCTAAGAAACAACTCGCTCTGCACAGTGCTCTTACAGCCTACCGGGAACATCTCTTCCAAAGAGCTGTGCAACGCAGTTTCTTTGCAGGCCTGATGTGGCTGAAGTACAACTTCTGCTCTGGGTGTGCTACATTGCCCTAGAGCTGAAAGGCACAACGTGCAGGCTTCTTTCCAAAGGGTGATTTGGGTCCCACAGCATCTTGCTTCCAGCTCTTTGGGAAGCTAACAAACAACTCGCTCTGCACAGTGCTCTCACGGCCTACAGGGAACATCTCTTCCAAAGGCCTGTTAAACGCAGTTTCTTTGCAGGCCTGATGTGTCTGAAATGGAACTTCTGCTCTGGGTGTGCTACATTGCCCTAGAGCTGAAAGGTACAACGTGCAGGCTTCTTTCCAAAGGGCGAGTTGGGCCCCACAGCATCTTGCTTCCAGCTCTTTGGGAGGCTAAGAAACAACTCCCTCTGCACAGTGCTCTTACAGCCTACCTTGAACATATCTTACAAAGGCCTGTGAAATGCAGTTTCTTTGCAGGCCTGATCTGGCTGAAGTAGGACTTCTGCTCTGGGTGTGCTACATTGCCCTAGAGCTGAAAGGCACAACGTGCTGTCTCCTTTCCAAAGGCCGAGTTGGGCCCCACAGCATTTTGCTTCCAGCTCTATGGGAATCTAAGATACAACTCGCTCTGCACAGTTCTCTTACAGCCTACCGGGAACATCTCTTCCAAAGGCCTGTGAAAAGCAGTTTCTTTGCAGGCCTGATCTGGCTGAAGTAGAACTTCTGCTCTCGGTGTGCTACATTGCCCTAGAGCTGAAAGGCACAACGTGCAGTCTTCTTAACAAAGGGCGAGTTGGGCCCCACAGCATCTTGCTTCCAGCTCTTTGGCAAGCTAGGAAACAACTCGCTCTGCAAAGTGCTCTTACAGCCTACCGGGAACATCTCTTTCAAAGGCCTGTGAAACGCAGTTTCTTTGCAGGCCTGATGTGGCTGAAGTACAACTTCCGCTCTGGGTGTGCTACATTGCCCTAGAGCTGAAAGGCACAACGTGCAGGCTTCTTTCCAAAGGGCGAGTTGGGCCCCACAGCATCTTGCTTCCAGCTCTTTGGGAAGCTAAGAAACAACTCGCTCTGCACGGTGCTCTTACAGCCTACCGGGAACATCTCTTACAAAGGCCTGTGAAACGCAGTTTCTTTGCAGGCCTGATCTGGCTGAAGTAGAACTTCTGCTCTCGGTGTGCTACATTGCCCTAGAGCTGAAAGGCACAAGGTGCAGTCTTCTTAACAAAGGGCGAGTTGGGCCCCACAGCATCTTGCTTCCAGCTCTTTGGCAAGCTAGGAAACAGCTCGCTCTGCACAGTGCTCTTACAGCCTACCGGGAACATCTCTTCCAAAGGCCTGTGAAAAGCAGTTTCTTTGCAGGCCTGATCTGGCTGAAGTAGAACTTCTGCTCTGGGTGTGCTACATTGCCCAGAGCTGAAAGGCACAACGTGCAGGCTTCTTTCCAAAGGGCGCGTTGGGCCTCACAGCATCTTGCTTCCAGCACTTTGGGAAGCTAAGAAACAACTCGCTCTGCACAGTGCTCTTACAGCCTACCGGGAACATCTCTTACAAAGGCCTGTGAAACGCAGTTTCTTTGCAGGCCTGATCTTGCTGAAGTGGAACTTTTGCTCTGGGTGTGCTACATTGCACTAGACCTGAAAGGCACAATGTGCAGGCTTCTTTCCAAAGGCCGAGTTGGGCCCCACAGCATCTTGCTTCCAGCTCTTTGGGAAGCTAAGAAACAACTCGCTCTGCACAGTGCTCTTACAACCTACTGGGAACATCTCTTACAAAGGCCTGTGAAATGCAGTTTCTTTGCAGACCTGATCTGGCTGAAGTACAACTTCTGCTCTTTGTGTGCTACATTGCCCTAGAGCTGGAAGGCACAACGTGCAGGCTTCTTTCCAAAGGGCGAGTTGGGCCCCACAGCTTCTCGCTTCCAGCTCTTTGGGAAGCTAAGAAACAACTCGCTCTGCACAGTGCTCTTACAGCCTACCGGGAACATCTCTTCCAAAGGCCTGTGAAACGCAGTTTCTTTGCAGGCCTGATCTGGCTGAAGTAGAACTTCTGCTCTGAGTGTGCTACATTGCCCTAGAGCTGAAAGGCACAATGTGCTGTCTCCTTTCAAAAGGGCGAGTTGGGCCCCAAAGCATCTTGCTTCCAGCTCTTTGGGAAGCTAAGAAACAACTCGCTCTGCACAGTGCTCTTGCAGCCTACCGGGAACATCTCTTACACAGGCCTGTGAAATGCAGTTTCTTTGCAGACCTGATCTGGCTGAAGAACAACTTCTGCTCTTTGTGTGCTACATTGCCCTAGAGCTGAAAGGCACAACGTGCAGGCTTCTTTCCAAAGGGCGAGTTGGGCCCCACAGCACCTTGCTTCCAGCTCTTTGGCAAGCTAGGAAACAGCTCGCTCTGCACAGTGCTCTTACAGCCTACCGGGAACATCTCTTCCAAAGGCCTGTGAAAAGCAGTTTCTTTGCAGGCCTGATCTGGCTGAAGTAGAACTTCTGCTCTCGGTGTGCTGCATTGCCCTAGAGCTGAAAGGCACAACGTGCAGTCTTCTTAACAAAGGGCGAGTTGGGCCCCACAGCATCTTGCTTCCAGCTCTTTGGCAAGCTAGGAAACAACTCGCTCTGCAAAGTGCTCTTACAGCCTACCGGGAACATCTCTTCCAAAGGCCTGTGAAACGCAGTTTCTTTGCAGGCCTGATCTGGCTGAAGTACAACTTCTACTCTGGGTGTGCTACATTGCCCTAGAGCTGAAAGGCACAACGTGCAGGCTTCTTTCCAAAGGGCGCGTTGGGCCTCACAGCATCTTGCTTCCAGCACTTTGGGAAGCTAAGAAACAACTCGCTCTGCACAGTGCTCTTACAGCCTACCGGGAACATCTCTCACAAAGGCCTGTGAAACGCAGTTTCTTTGCAGGCCTGATCTTGCTGAAGTAGAACTTTTGCTCTGGGTGTGCTACATTGCACTAGACCTGAAAGGCACAATGTGCAGGCTTCTTTCCAAAGGCCGAGTTGGGCCCCACAGCATCTTGCTTCCAGCTCTTTGGGAAGCTAAGAAACAACTCGCTCTGCACAGTGCTATTACAGCCTACCGGGAACATCTCTTCCAAAGACCTGTGAAATGCAGTTTCTCCTCAGGCCTGAACTGGCTGAAGTAGAACTTCTGCTCTGGGTGTGCTACATTGCCCCAGAGCTGAAAGGCACAACGTGCAGGCTTCAGTCCAAAAGGAGAGTTGGGCAGCACAGCATCTTGCTTCCAGCTCTTTGGGAAGCTAAGAAACAAGTCGCTCTGCACAGTGCTCTTACAGCCTACCGGGAACATCTCTTCCAGAGGAATGTGAAACGCAGATTCTTTCCAGGCCTGATCTGGCTGAAGTAGAACTTCTGCTCTGGGTGTGCTACATTGCCCCAGAGCTGAAAGGCACAACATGCAGGCTTCTATCCAAAGGGAGAGTTGGGCAGCACAGCATCTTTCTTCCAGCTCTTTGGGAAGCAAAGAAACAATTCGCTCTGCACAGTGCTCTTACAGCCTACCGGGAACATCTCTTCCAAAGGCCTGTGAAATGCAGTTTCTTTGCAGGCCTGATATGGCTGAAGTACAACTTCTGCTCTAGGTGTGCTACAGTGCCCTCTAGCGGAAAGGCACAACGTGCAGGCCTCTTAAAAAATGGCGAGTTGTGCCCCACAGCATCTTGCTTCCAGCTCTTTGGGAAGCTAAGAAACAACTCGCTCTGCACAGTGCTCTTACAGCCTACCGGGAACATCTCTTACAAAGGCCTGTGAAACGCAGTTTCTTTGCAGGCCTGATCTTGCTGAAGTAGAACTTTTGCTCTGGGTGTGCTACATTGCACTAGACCTGAAAGGCACAATGTGCAGGCTTCTTTCCAAAGGCCGAGTTGGGCCCCACAGCATCTTGCTTCCAGCTCTTTGGGAAGCTAAGAAACAACTCGCTCTGCACAGTGCTATTACAGCCTACCGGGAACATCTCTTCCAAAGACCTGTGAAACGCAGTTTCTCCGCAGGCCTGAACTGGCTGAAGTAGAACTTCTGCTCTGGGTGTGCTACATTGCCCCAGAGCTGAAAGGCACAACGTGCAGGCTTCAGTCCAAAGGGAGAGTTGGGCAGCACAGCATCTTGCTTCCAGCTCTTTGGGAAGCTAAGAAACAAGTCGCTCTGCACAGTGCTCTTACAGCCTAACGGGAACATATCTTCCAGAGGAATGTGAAACGCAGATTCTTTCCAGGCCTGATCTGGCTGAAGTAGAACTTCTGCTCTGGGTGTGCTACATTGCCCCAGAGCTGAAAGGCACAACATGCAGGCTTCTGTCCAAAGGGAGAGTTGGGCAGCACAGCATCTTTCTTCCAGCTCTTTGGGAAGCTAATAAACAAGTCGCTCTGCACAGTGCTCTTACAGCCTACCGGGAACATCTCTTCCAAAGGAATGTGAAACGCAGTTCCTTTGCAGGCCTGATCTGGCTGAAGTACAACTTCTGCTCTGGGTGTGCTACATTGCCCTAGAGCTGAAAGGCACAACGTGCAGGCTTCTTTCCAAAGGGCGAGTTGGGCCCCACAGCACCTTGCTTCCAGCTCTTTGGGAAGCTAAGAAACAACTCGCTCTGCACAGTACTATTACAGCCTACCGGGAACAACACTTCGAGAGGCCTGTGAAACGCAGTTTCTTTGCAGGCCTGATATGGCTGAAGTACAACTTCTGCTCTAGGTGTGCTACAGTGCCCTAGAGCTGAAAGGCACAACGTGCAGGCCTCTTAAAAAATGGCAAGTTGGGCCCCACAGCATCTTGCTTCCAGCTCTTTGGGAACCTAAGAAACAACTCGCTATGCACAGTGCTCTTACAGCCTACCGGGAACATCTCTTCCAAAGCCCTGTGAAATGCAGTTTCTTTGAAGGCCTGATCTGGCTGAAGTAGAATTTCTGCTCTGGGTGTGCTACAGTGCCCTAGAGCTGAAAGACACAACGTGCAGGCTTCTTTCCAAAGGACGAGTTGGGCCCCACAGCATCTTGCTTCCAGCTCTTTGGGAAGCTAAGATACAAATCGCTCTGCACAGTGCTCTTACAGCCTACCGGGAACATCTCTTCCAAAGGCCTGTGAAACGCAGTTTCTTTGCAGGCCTCATCTGGCTGAAGTACAACTTCTGCACTGGGTGTGCTACATTGCCCTAGAGCTGAAAGGCGCAATGTGCAGGCTTTTTTCCAAAGGCCGAGTTGGGCCCCACAGCATCTTTCTTCCAGCTCTTTGGGAAGCTAAGAAACAACTCGCTCTGCACAGTGCTATTACAGCCTACCGGGAACATCTCTTCCAAAGACCTGTGAAACGCAGTTTCTCCGCAGGCCTGAACTGGCTGAAGTAGAACTTCTGCTCTGGGTGTGCTACATTGCCCCAGAGCTGAAAGGCACAACGTGCAGGCTTCTGTCCAAAGGGAGAGTTGGGCAGCACAGCATCTTGCTTCCAGCTCTTTGGGAAGCTAGGAAACAAGTCGCTCTGCACAGTGCTCTTACAGCCTACCGGGAACATCTCTTCCAAAGGAATGTGAAACGCAGTTCCTTTGCAGGCCTGATCTGGCTGAAGTACAACTTCTGCTCTGGGTGTGCTGCATTGCCCTAGAGCTGAAAGGCACAACGTGCAGGCTTCTTTCCAAAGGGCGAGTTTTGCCCCACAGCATCTTGCTTCCAGCTCTTTGGGAAGCAAAGAAACAATTCGCTCTGCACAGTGCTCTTACAGCCTACCGGGAACATCTCTTCCAAAGGCCTGTGAAATGCAGTTTCTTTGCAGGCCTGATATGGCTGAAGTACAACTTCTGCTCTAGGTATGCTACAGTGCCCTAGAGCTGAAAGGCACAACGTGCAGGCCTCTTTAAAAATGGCGAGTTGTGCCCCACAGCATCTTGCTTCCAGCTCTTTGGGAAGCTGAGAAACAACTCGCTCTGCACAGTGCTCTTACAGCCTACCGGGAGCATCTCTTCCAAAGGCCTGTGAAACGCAGTTTCTTTGCAGGCCTGATCTGGCTGAAGTAGAACTTCTGCTCTGGGTGTGCTACTTTGACCTAGAGCTGAAAGGCAGAACGTGCAGGCTTCTTTCCAAAGGGCGAGATGGCCCCCACAGCATCTTGCTTCCACCTATTTGGAAAGCTCAGAAACAGCTCGCTCTGCACAGTGCTCTTACAGCCTACCGGGAATATCTCTTACAAAGGCCTGTGAAACGCAGTTTCTTTGCAGGCCTGATCTGGCTGAAGTACAACTTCTGCTCTGGGTGTGCTACATTGCGCTAGAGCTGAAAGACACAACGTGCAGGCTTCTTTCCAAAGGACGAGTTGGGCCCCACAGCATCTTGCTTCCAGCTCTTTGGGAAGCTAAGAAACAACTCGCTCTGCACAGTGCTCTTACAGCCTACCGGCAACATCTCTTCCAAAGGCCTGTGAAACGCAGTTTCTCTCCAGGCCTCATCTGGCTGAAGTACAACTTCTGCACTGGGTGTGCTACATTGCCCTAGAGCTGAAAGGCGCAATGTGCAGGCTTCTTTCCAAAGTGCGAGTTGGGCCCCAAAGCATCTTGCTTCCAGCTCTTTGGGAAGCTAAGAAACAACTCGCTCTGCACAGTCCTCTTACAGCCTATCGGGAACATCACTTACAAAGGCCTGTGAAACGCAGTTTCTTTGCAGGCATGATCTGGCTGAAGTACAACTTCTGCTCTGGGTGTGCTACAGTGCCCTAGAGCTGAAAGGCACAACGTGCAGGCTTCTTTCCAAAGGACGAGTTGGGCCCCACAGCATCTTGCTTCCAGCTCTTTGGGAAGCTAAGAAACAACTCCCTCTGCACGGTGCTCTTACAGCCTACTGGGAACATATCTTACAAAGGCCTGTGAAACGCAGTTTCTTTGCAGGCCTGATCTGGCTGAAGTAGAACTTCTGCTCTGGGTGTGCTACATTGCCCTAGAGCTGAAAGGCACAACGTGCAGGCTTCTGTCCAAAGGGCGAGTTGGGCCCCACAGCATCTTCTTCCAGCTCTTTGGGAAGCTAAGAAACAACTCGCTCTGCACAGTGCTCTTACAGCCTACCGGGAACATCTCTTCCAAAGCCCTGTGAAACGCAGTTTCTTTGCAGGCCTGATCAGGATGAAGTACAACTTCTGCTCTGGGTGTGCTACATTGCCCTAGAGCTGAAAGGCACAACGTGCAGGCTTCTTTCCAAAGGGTGATATGGGTCCCACAGCATCTTGCTTCCAGCTCTTTGGGAAGCTAAGAAACAACTCGCTCTGCACAGTGCTCTCACGGCCTACAGGGAACATCCCTTCCAAAGGCCTGTTAAACGCAGTTTCTTTGCAGGCCTGATCTGGCTGAAATGGAACTTCTGCTCTGGGTGTGCTACATTGCCCTAGAGCTGAAAGGTACAACGTGCAGGCTTCTTTCCAAAGGGCGAGTTGGGCCCCACAGCATCTTGCTTCCAGCTCTTTGGGAGGCTAAGAAACAACTCCCTCTGCACAGTGCTCTTACAGCCTACCGGGAACATATCTTACAAAGGACTGTGAAATGCAGTTTCTTTGCAGGCCTGATCTGGCTGAAGTAGGACTTCTGCTCTGGGTGTGCTACATTGCCCTAGAGCTGAAAGGCACAACGTGCTGTCTCCTTTCCAAAGGGCGAGTTGGGCCCCACAGCATTTTGCTTCCAGCTCTATGGGAATCTAAGATACAACTCGCTCTGCACAGTTCTCTTACAGCCTACCGGGAACATCTCTTCCAAAGGCCTGTGAAAAGCAGTTTCTTTGCAGGCCTGATCTGGCTAAAGTAGAACTTCTGCTCTCGGTGTGCTGCATTGCCCTAGAGCTGAAAGGCACAACGTGCAGTCTTCTTAACAAAGGGCGAGTTGGGCCCCACAGCATCTTGCTTCCAGCTCTTTGGCAAGCTAGGAAACAACTCGCTCTGCAAAGTGCTCTTACAGCCTACCGGGAACATCTCTTCCAAAGGCCTGTGAAACGCAGTTTCTTTGCAGGCCTGATCTGGCTGAAGTACAACTTCTGCTCTGGGTGTGCTACATTGCCCTAGAGCTGAAAGGCACAACGTGCAGGCTTCTTTCCAAAGGGCGCGTTGGGCCTCACAGCATCTTGCTTCCAGCACTTTGGGAAGCTAAGAAACAACTCGCTCTGCACAGTGCTCTTACAGCCTACCGGGAACATCTCTTACAAAGGCCTGTGAAACGCAGTTTCTTTGCAGGCCTGATCTTGCTGAAGTAGAACTTTTGCTCTGGGTGTGCTACATTGCACTAGACCTGAAAGGCACAATGTGCAGGCTTCTTTCCAAAGGGCGAGTTTTGCCCCACAGCATCTTGCTTCCAGCTCTTTGGGAAGCAAAGAAACAATTCGCTCTGCACAGTGCTCTTACAGCCTACCGGGAACATCTCTTCCAAAGGCCTGTGAAGTGCAGTTTCTTTGCAGGCCTGATATGGCTGAAGTACAACTTCTGCTCTAGGTGTGCTACAGTGCGCTAGAGCGGAAAGGCACAACGTGCAGGCCTCTTAAAAAATGGCGAGTTGTGCCCCACAGCATCTTGCATCCAGCTCTTTGGGAAGCTAAGAAACAACTCGCTCTGCACAGTGCTCTTACAGCCTACCGGGAACATCTCTTACAAAGGCCTGTGAAACGCCGTTTCTTTGCAGGCCTGATCTTGCTGAAGTAGAACTTTTGCTCTGGGTGTGCTACATTGCACTAGACCTGAAAGGCACAATGTGCAGGCTTCTTTCCAAAGGCCGAGTTGGGCCCCACAGCATCTTGCTTCCAGCTCTTTGGGAAGCTAAGAAACAACTCGCTCTGCACAGTGCTATTACAGCCTACCGGGAACATCTCTTCCAAAGACCTGTGAAACGCAGTTTCTCCGCAGGCCTGAACTGGCTGAAGTAGAACTTCTGCTCTGGGTGTGCTACATTGCCCCAGAGCTGAAAGGAACAACGTGCAGGCTTCAGTCCAAAGGGAGAGTTGGGCAGCACAGCATCTTGCTTCCAGCTCTTTGGGAAGCTAAGAAACAAGTCGCTCTGCACAGTGCTCTTACAGCCTACCGGGAACATATCTTCCAGAGGAATGTGAAACGCAGATTCTTTCCAGGCCTGATCTGGCTGAAGTAGAACTTCTGCTCTGGGTGTTCTACATTGCCCCAGAGCTGAAAGGCACAACATGCAGGCTTCTGTCCAAAGGGAGAGTTGGGCAGCACAACATCTTTCTTGCAGCTCTTTGGGAAGCTAAGAAACAAGTCGCTCTGCACAGTGCTCTTACAGCCTACCGGGAACGTCTCTTCCAAAGGAATGTGAAACGCAGTTCCTTTGCAGGCCTGATCTGGCTGAAGTACAACTTCTGCTCTGGGTGTGCTACATTGCCCTAGAGCTGAAAGGCACAACGTGCAGGCTTCTTTCCAAAGGGCGAGTTTTGCCCCACAGCATCTTGCTTCCAGCTCTTTGGGAAGCAAAGAAACAATTCGCTCTGCACAGTGCTCTTACAGCCTACCGGGAACATCTCTTCCAAAGGCCTGTGAAATGCAGTTTCTTTGCAGGCCTGATATGGCTGAAGTACAACTTCTGCTCTAGGTGAGCTACAGTGCCCTAGAGCTGAAAGGCACAACGTGCAGGCCTCTTAAAAAATGGCGAGTTGTGCCCCACAGCATCTTGCTTCCAGCTCTTTGGGAAGCTAAGAAACAACTCGCTCTGCACAGTGCTCTTACAGCCTACCGGGAACATCTCTTACAAAGGCCTGTGAAACGCAGTTTCTTTGCAGGCCTGATCTTGCTGAAGTAGAACTTTTGCTCTGGGTGTGCTACATTGCACTAGACCTGAAAGGCACAATGTGCAGGCTTCTTTCCAAAGGCCGAGTTGGGCCCCACAGCATCTTGCTTCCAGCTCTTTGGGAAGCTAAGAAACAACTCGCTCTGCACAGTGCTATTACAGCCTACCGGGAACATCTCTTCCAAAGACCTGTGAAACGCAGTTTCTCTGCAGGCCTGAACTGGCTGAAGTAGAACTTCTGCTCTGGGTGTGCTACATTGCCCCAGAGCTGAAAGGCACAACGTGCAGGCTTCTGTCCAAAGGGAGAGTTGGGCAGCACAGCATCTTGCTTCCAGCTCTTTGGGAAGCTAAGAAACAAGTCGCTCTGCACAGTGGTCTTACAGCCTACCGGGAACATCTCTTCCAGAGGAATGTGAAACGCAGATTCTTTCCAGGCCTGATCTGGCTGAAGTAGAACTTCTTCTCTGGGTGTGCTACATTGCCCCAGAGCTGAAAGGCACAACATGCAGGCTTCTGTCCAAAGGGAGAGTTGGGCAGCACAGCATCTTTCTTCCAGCTCTTTGGGAAGCTAAGAAACAAGTCGCTCTGCACAGTGCTCTTACAGCCTACCGGGAACATCTCTTCCAAAGGAATGTGAAACGCAGTTCCTTTGCAGGCCTGATCTGGCTGAAGTACAACTTCTGCTCTGGGTGTGCTACATTGCCCTAGAGCTGAAAGGCACAACGTGCAGGCTTCTTTCCAAAGGGCGAGTTGGGCCCCACAGCACCTTGCTTCCAGCTCTTAGGGAAGCTAAGAAACAACTCGCTCTGCACAGTACTCTTACAGCCTACCGGGAACAACACTTCGAGAGGCCTGTGAAACGCAGTTTCTTTGCAGGCCTGATATGGCTGAAGTACAACTTCTGCTCTAGGTGTGCTACAGTGCCCTAGAGCTGAAAGGCACAACGTGCAGGCCTCTTAAAAAATGGCAAGTTGGGCCCCACAGCATCTTGCTTCCAGCTCTTTGGGAAGCTAAGAAACAACTCGCTCTGCACAGTGCTCTTACAGCCTACCGGGAACATCTCTTACAAAGGCCTGTGAAATGCAGTTTCTTTGCAGGCCTGATCTGGCTGAAGTAGAATTTCTGCTCTGGGTGTGCTACAGTGCCCTAGAGCTGAAAGGCACAACGTGCAGGCTTCTTTCCAAAGGACGAGTTGTGCCCCACAGCATCTTGCTTCCAGCTCTTTGGGAAGCTAAGAAACAACTCGCTCTGCACAGTGCTCTTACAGCCTACCGGGAACATCTCTTCCAAAGGCCTGTGAAACGCAGTTTCTTTGCAGTCCTCATCTGGCTGAAGTACAACTTCTGCACTGGGTGTGCTACATTGCCCTAGAGCTGAAAGGCGCAATGTGCAGGCTTCTTTCCAAAGTGCGAGTTGGGCCCCACAGCATCTTCTTCCAGCTCTTTGGGAAGCTAAGAAACAACTCGCTCTGCACATTGCTCTCACGGCCTAAAGGGAACATCTCTTCCAAAGGCCTGTGAAAAGCAGTTTCTTTGCAGGCCTGATCTGGCTGAAGTAGAACTTCTGCTCTCGGTGTGCTACATTGCCCTAGAGCTGAAAGGCACAACGTGCAGTCTTCTTAACAAAGGGCGAGTTGGTCCCCACAGCATCTTGCTTCCAGCTCTTTGGCAAGCTAGGAAACAACTCGCTCTGCAAAGTGCTCTTACAGCCTACCGGGAACATCTCTTCCAAAGGCCTGTGAAACGCAGTTTCTTTGCAGGCCTGATCTGGCTGAAGTACAACTTCTGCTCTGGGTGTGCTACTTTGACCTAGAGCTGAAAGGCAGAACGTGCAGGCTTCTTTCCAAAGGGCGAGATGGCCCCCACAGCATCTTGCTTCCACCTACTTGGAAAGCTCAGAAACAGCTCTCTCTGCACAGTGCTCTTACAGCCTACCGGGAATATCTCTTACAAAGGCCTGTGAAACGCAGTTTCTTTGCTGGCCTGATCTGGCTGAAGTACAACTTCTGCTCTGGGTGTGCTACATTGCCCTAGAGCTGAAAGACACAACGTGCAGGCTTCTTTCCAAAGGACGAGTTGGGCCCCACAGCATCTTGCTTCCAGCTCTTTGGGAAGCTAAGAAACAACTCGCTCTGCACAGTGCTCTTACAGCCTACCGGGAACATCTCTTCCAAAGGCCTGTGAAACGCAGTTTCTTTGCAGGCCTCATCTGGCTGAAGTACAACTTCTGCACTGGGTGTGCTACATTGCCCTAGAGCTGAAAGGCGCAATGTGCAGGCTTCTTTCCAAAGTGCGAGTTGGGCCCCACAGCATCTTGCTTCCAGCTCTTTGGGAAGCTAAGAAACAACTCGCTCTGCACAGTGCTCTTACAGCCTATCGGGAACATCACTTACAAAGGCCTGTGAAATGCAGTTTCTTTGCAGGCATGATCTGGCTGAGGTACAACTTCTGCTCTGGGTGTGCTACATTGCCCTAGAGCTGAAAGGCACAACGTGCAGGCTTCTTTCCAAAGTGCGAATTGGGCCCCACAGCATCTTGCTTCCAGCTCTTTGGGAAGCTAAGAAAAAACTCGCTCTGCACGGTGCTCTTACAGCCTACTGGGAACATATCTTACAAAGGCCTGTGAAACGCAGTTTCTTTGCAGGCCTGATCTGGCTGAAGTAGAACTTCTGCTCTGGGTGTGCTACATTGCCCTAGAGCTGAAAGGCACAACGTGCAGGCTTCTGTCCAAAGGGCGAGTTGGGCCCCACAGCATCTTCATCCAGCTCTTTGGGAAGCTAAGAAACAACTCGCTCTGCACAGTGCTCTTACAGCCTACCGGGAACATCTCTTCCAAAGCCCTGTGAAATGCAGTTTCTTTGCAGGCCTGATCTGGCTGAAGTACAACTTCTGCTCTTTGTGTGCTACATTGCCCTAGAGCTGAAAGGCACAACGTGCAGGCTTCTTTCCAAAGGGTGATTTGGGTCCCACAGCATCTTGCTTCCAGCTCTTTGGGAAGCTAAGAAACAACTCGCTCTGCACAGTGCTCTCACGGCCTACTGGGAACATCTCTTCCAAAGGACTGTTAAACGCAGTTTCTTTGCAGGCCTGATCTGGCTGAAATGGAACTTCTGCTCTGGGTGTGCTACATTGCCCTAGAGCTGAAAGGTACAACGTGCAGGCTTCTTTCCAAAGGGCGAGTTGGGCCCCACAGCATCTTGCTTCCAGCTCTTTGGCAGGCTAAGAAACAACTCCCTCTGCACAGTGCTCTTACAGCCTACCGGGAACATATCTTACAAAGGCCTGTGAAATGCAGTTTCTTTGCAGGCCTGATCTGGCTGAAGTAGGACTTCTGCTCTGGGTGTGCTACATTGCCCTAGAGCTGAAAGGCACAACGTGCTGTCTCCTTTCCAAAGGGCGAGTTGGGCCCCACAGCATTTTGCTTCCAGCTCTATGGGAATCTAAGATACAACTCGCTCTGCACAGTTCTCTTACAGCCTACCGGGAACATCTCTTCCAAAGGCCTGTGAAAAGCAGTTTCTTTGCAGGCCTGATCTGGCTGAAGTAGAACTTCTGCTCTCGGTGTGCTGCATTGCCCTAGAGCTGAAAGGCACAACGTGCCGTCTTCTTAACAAAGGGCGAGTTGGGCACCACAGCATCTGGCTTCCAGCTCTTTGGGAAGCTAAGAAACAACTCGCTCTGCACAGTGCTCTTACAGCCTACCGGGAACATCTCTTACAAAGGCCTGTGAAACGCAGTTTCTTTGCAGGCCTGATCTTGCTGAAGTAGAACTTTTGCTCTAGGTGTGCTACATTGCACTAGACCTGAAAGGCACAATGTGCAGGCTTCTTTCCAAAGGCCGAGTTGGGCCCCACAGCATCTTGCTTCCAGCTCTTTGGGAAGCTAAGAAACAACTCGCTCTGCACAGTGCTATTACAGCCTACCGGGAACATCTCTTCCAAAGAGCTGTGAAACGCAGTTTCTTTGCAGGCCTGATGTGGATGAAGTACAACTTCTGCTCTGGGTGTGCTACATTGCCCTAAAGCTGAAAGGCACAATGTGCAGGCTTCTTTCCAAAGGGTGATTTGGGTCCCACAGCATCTTGCTTCCAGCTCTTTGGGAAGCTAAGAAACACCTCGCTCTGCACATTGCTCTCACGGCCTAAAGGGAACATCTCTTCCAAAGGCCTCTGAAAAGCAGTTTCTTTGCAGGCCTGATCTGGCTGAAGTAGAACTTCTGCTCTCGGTGTGCTACATTGCCCTAGAGCTGAAAGGCACAACGTGCAGTCTTCTTAACAAAGGGCGAGTTGGTCCCCACAGCATCTTGCTTCCAGCTCTTTGGCAAGCTAGGAAACAACTCGCTCTGCAAAGTGCTCTTACAGCCTACCGGGAACATCTCTTCCAAAGGCCTGTGAAACGCAGTTTCTTTGCAGGCCTGATCTGGCTGAAGTACAACTTCTGCTCTGGGTGTGCTACTTTGACCTAGAGCTGAAAGGCAGAACGTGCAGGCTTCTTTCCAAAGGGCGAGATGGCCCCCACAGCATCTTGCTTCCACCTATTTGGAAAGCTCAGAAACAGCTCGCTCTGCACAGTGCTCTTACAGCCTACCGGGAATATCTCTTACAAAGGCCTGTGAAACGCAGTTTCTTTGCAGGCCTGATCTGGCTGAAGTAGAACTTCTGCTCTGGGTGTGCTACATTGCCCTAGAGCTGAAAGACACAACGTGCAGGCTTCTTTCCAAAGGACGAGTTGGGCCCCACAGCATCTTGCTTCCAGCTCTTTGGGAAGCTAAGAAACAACTCGCTCTGCACAGTGCTCTTACAGCCTACCGGGAACATCTCTTCCAAAGGCCTGTGAAACGCAGTTTCTTTGCAGGCCTCATCTGGCTGAAGTACAACTTCTGCACTGGGTGTGCTACATTGCCCTAGAGCTGAAAGGCGCAATGTGCAGGCTTCTTTCCAAAGTGCGAGTTGGGCCCCAAAGCATCTTGCTTCCAGCTCTTTGGGAAGCTAAGAAACAACTCGCTCTGCACAGTGCTCTTACAGCCTATCGGGAACATCACTTACAAAGGCCTGTGAAATGCAGTTTCTTTGCAGGCCTGATCTGGCTGAAGTACAACTTCTGCTCTGGGTGTGCTACATTGCCCTATAGCTGAAAGGCACAACGTGCAGGCTTCTTTCCAAAGTGCGAGTTGGGCCCCACAGCATCTTGCTTCCAGCTCTTTGGGAAGCTAAGAAAAAACTCGCTCTGCACGGTGCTCTTACAGCCTACTGGGAACATATCTTACAAAGGCCTGTGAAACGCAGTTTCTTTGCAGGCCTGATCTGGCTGAAGTAGAACTTCTGCTCTGGGTGTGCTACATTGCCCTAGAGCTGAAAGGCACAACGTGCAGGCTTCTGTCCAAAGGGCGAGTTGGGCCCCACAGCATCTTCATCCAGCTCTTTGGGAAGCTAAGAAACAACTCGCTCTGCACAGTGCTCTTACAGCCTACCGGGAACATCTCTTCCAAAGCCCTGTGAAACGCAGTTTCTCCGCAGGCCTGAACTGGCTGAAGTAGAACTTCTGCTCTGGGTGTGCTACATTGCCCCAGAGCTGAAAGGCACAACGTGCAGGCTTCTGTCCAAAGGGAGAGTTGGGCAGCACAGCATCTTGCTTCCAGCTCTTTGGGAAGCTAAGAAACAAGTCGCTCTGCACAGTGCTCTTACAGCCTACCGGGAACATCTCTTCCAGAGGAATGTGAAACGCAGATTCTTTCCAGGCCTGATCTGGCTGAAGTAGAACTTCTGCTCTGGGTGTGCTACATTGCCCCAGAGCTGAAAGGCACAACATGCAGGCTTCTGTCCAAAGGGAGAGTTGGGCAGCACAGCATCTTTCTTCCAGCTCTTTGGGAAGCTAAGAAACAAGTCGCTCTGCACAGTGCTCTTACAGCCTACCGGGAACATCTCTTCCAAAGGAATGTGAAACGCAGTTCCTTTGCAGGCCTGATCTGGCTGAAGTACAACTTCTGCTCTGGGTGTGCTACATTGCCCTAGAGCTGAAAGGCACAACGTGCAGGCGTCTTTCCAAAGGGCGAGTTTTGCCCCACAGCATCTTGCTTCCAGCTCTTTGGGAAGCAAAGAAACAATTCGCTCTGCACAGTGCTCTTACAGCCTACCGGGAACATCTCTTCCAAAGGCCTGTAAAATGCAGTTTCTTTGCAGGCCTGATATGGCTGAAGTACAACTTCTGCTCTAGGTGTGCTACAGTGCCCTAGAGCTGAAAGGCACAACGTGCAGGCCTCTTAAAAAATGGCGAGTTGTGCCCCACAGCATCTTGCTTCCAGCTCTTTGGGAAGCTAAGAAACAACTCGCTCTGCACAGTGCTCTAACAGCCTACCGGGAACATCTCTTACAAAGGCCTGTGAAAGGCAGTTTCTTTGCAGACCTGATCTGGCTGAAGAACAACTTCTGCTCTTTGTGTGCTACATTGCCCTAGAGCTGAAAGGCACATCGTGCAGGCTTCTTTCCAAAGGGCGAGTTGGGCCCCACAGCTTCTTGCTTCCAGCTCTTTGGGAAGCTAAGAAACAACTCGCTCTGCACA
This sequence comes from Equus caballus, assembly GCF_041296265.1. Taxonomy (NCBI): domain Eukaryota; kingdom Metazoa; phylum Chordata; class Mammalia; order Perissodactyla; family Equidae; genus Equus; species Equus caballus. The sequence goes on from NC_091687.1 coordinate 29,007,388, forward strand.
GTGCTCTTACAGCCTACCGGGAACATCTCTTCCAAAGGCCTGTGAAACGCAGTTTCTTTGCAGGCCTGATCTGGCTGAAGTAGAACTTCTGCTCTGAGTGTGCTACATTGCCCTAGAGCTGAAAGGCACAACGTGCTGTCTCCTTTCAAAAGGGCGAGCTGGGCCCCAAAGCATCTTGCTTCCAGCTCTTTGGGAAGCTAAGAAACAACTCGCTCTGCACACTGCTCTTACAGCCTACCGGCAACATCTCTTACAAAAGCCTGTGAAATGCAGTTTCTTTGCAGGCCTGATCTGGCTGAAGTACAACTTCTGCTCTGGGTGTGCTACATTGCCCTAGAGCTGAAAGGCCCAACGTGCAGGCTTCTTTCCAGAGGGCGAGTTGGGCCCCACAGCATCTTGCTTCCAGCTCTTTGGGAAGCTAAGAAACAACTCCCTCTGCACAGTACTCTTACAGCCTACCGGGAACATCTCTTCCAAAGGCCTGTGAAACGCAGTTTCTTTGCAGGCCTGATATGGCTGAAGTACAACTTCTGCTCTAGGTGTGCTACAGTGCCCTAGAGCTGAAAGACACAACGTGCCGGCCTCTTAAAAAATGGCGAGTTGGGCCCCACAGCATCTTGCTTCCAGCTCTTTGGGAAGCTAAGAAACAACTCGCTCTGCACAGTGCTCTTACAGCCTACCGGGAACATCTCTTCCAAAGGCCTGTGAAACGCAGTTTCTTTGCTGGCCTGATGTGGCTGAAGTAGAACTTCTGATCTGAGGGTGCTACATTTCCCTAGAGCTGAAAGGCACAACGTGCAGGCTTCTGTCCAAAGGGCGAGTTTGGCACAAAGCATCTTGCTTCCAGCTCTTTGGGAAGCTAAGAAACAACTCGCTCTGCACAGTGCTCTTACAGCCTACCGTAACATCTCTTACAATGGCCTGTGAAACGCAGTTTCTTTGCAGGGCTGATCTGGCTGAAGTAGAACTTCTGCTCTGGATGTGCTACATTGCCCTAGAGCTGAAAGGCACAACGTGCAGGCTTCTTTCCCAAGGGCGTGTTGGGCCCCAGAGCATCTTGCTTGCAGCTCTTTGGGAAGCTAAGAAACAACTCGCTCTGCACAGTGCTCTTACTCCCTACCGGGAACATCTCTTCCAAAGGCCTGTGAAACGCAGTTTCTTTGCAGTCCTGAACTGGCTGAAGTAGTACTTCTGCTCTGGGTGTGCTAAATTGCCCTAGAGCTGGAAGGCACATCGTGCTGGCTTCTGTCCAAAGGGCGAGTTGGGCCCCACAGCATCTTGCTTCCAGCTCTTTGGGAAGCTAAGAAACAACTCGCTCTGCACAGTGCTCTTACAGCCTACCGGGAACATCTCTTCCAAAGGCCTGTGAAACGCAGTTTCTTTGCAGGCCTGATCTGGCTGAAGTACAACTTCTGCTCTGGGTGTGCTACATTGCCCTAGAGCTGAAAGGGACAACGTGCAGGTTTCTTTCCAAAGGGCGAGTTGGGCACCACAGCATCTTGCTTCCAGCTCTTTGGGAAGCTAAGAAACAACTCGCTCTGCACAGTGCTCTTACAGCCTACCGGGAACATCTCTTCCAAAGGCCTGTGAAACGCAGTTTCTTTGCAGGCCTGATCTGGCTGAAGTACAACTTCTGCTCTGGGTGTGCTACATTGCCCTAGAGCTGAAAGGCACAACGTGCAGGCTTCTTTCCAAAGGGCGAGTTGGGCCCCACAGCATCTTGCTTCCAGCTCTTTGGGAAGCTAAGAAACTACTCGCTCTGCACAGTGCTCTTACAGCCTACCGGGAACATCTCTTCCAAAGGCCTGTGAAACGCAGTTTCTTTGCAGGCCTGATCTGGCTGAAGTAGAACTTCTGCTCTGGGTGTGCTACATTTCCCTAGAGCTGAAAGGCACAACGTGCAGGCTTCTTTCCAAAGGGCGAGTTGGGACCCACAGCATCTTGCTTCCAGCTCTTTGGGAAGCTAAGAAACTACTCGCTCTGCACAGTGCTCTTACAGCCTACCGGGAAAATCTCTTCCAAAGGCCTGTGAAACGCAGTTTCTTTGCAGGCCTGATCTGGCTGAAGTACAACTTCTGCTCTGGGTGTGCTACATTCCCCTACAGCTGAAAGGCACAACGTGCATGATTCTTTCCCAAGGGCGACTTGGGCCCCACAGCATCTTGCTTCCAGCTCTTTGGGAACCTAAGAAACAACTCGCTCTGCACAGTGCTCTTACAGCCTACCGGGAACATCTCTTACAAAGGCCTGTGAAATGCAGTTTCTTTGCAGACCTGATCTGGCTGAAGTACAACTTCTGTTCTTTGTGTGCTACATTGCCCTAGAGCTGAAAGGCACAACGTGCAGGCTTCTTTCCAAAGGGCGAGTTGGGCCCCACAGCTTCTTGCTTCCAGCTCTTTGGGAAGCTAAGAAACAACTCGCTCTGCACAGTGCTCTTACAGCCTACCGGGAACATCTCTTCCAAAGGCCTGTGAAACGCAGTTTCTTTGCAGGCCTGATGTGGCTGAAGTAGAACTTCTGATCTGAGGGTGCTACATTGCCCTAGAGCTGAAAGGGACAACGTGCTGTCTCCTTTCAAAAGGGTGAGTTGGGCCCCAAAGCATCTTGCTTCCAGCTCTCTGGGAAGCTAAGAAACCACTCGCTCTGCACAGTGCTCTTACAGCCTACCGGGAACATCTCTTACAAAGGCCTGTGAAATGCAGTTTCTTTGCCGGCCTGATCTGGCTGAAGTACAACTTCTGCTCTGGGTGTGCTACATTGCCATAGAGCTGAAAGGCACAACGTGCAGGCTTCTTTCCAAAGGGCGACTTGGGCCCCAAAGCATCTTCCTTCCAGCTCTTTGGGAAGCTAAGGAACAACTCGCACTGCACAGTGCTCTTACAGCCTACCGGGAACATCTCTTCCAAAGGCCTGTGAAACGCATTTTCTTTGCAGGCCTTATCTGGCTGAAGTACAACATCTGCTCTGGGTGTGGTACATTGCCCTGGAGCTGAAGGCACAACGTGCAGGCTTCTTTCCAAAGTGCGAGTTGGGCCCCAAAGCATCTTGCTTCCACCATTTTGGGAACCTCAGAATCAACTCGCTCTGCACAGTGCTCTTACAGCCTACCGGGAACATCTCTTACAAAGGCCTGTGAAACGCAGTTTCTTTGCAGGCCTTATCTGGCTGAAGTACAACATATGCTCTGGGTGTGGTACATTGCCCTAGAGCTGAAAGGCACAACGTGCAGGCTTCTTAAGAAAGGGCGAGTTGGGCCCCACAGCATCTTGCTTCCAGCTCTTTGGCAAGCTAGGAAACAACTCGCTCTGCAAAGTGCTCTTACAGCCTACCGGGAACATCTCTTCCAAAGGTCTGTGAAACGCAGTTTCTTTGCAGGCCTTATCTGGCTGAAGTACAACTTCTGCTCTTTGTGTGCTACATTGCCCTAGAGCTGAAAGGCACAACGTGCAGGCTTCTTTCCAAAGGGCGCGTTGGGCCTCACAGCATCTTGCTTCCAGCACTTTGGGAAGCTAAGAAACAACTCGCTCTGCACAGTGCTCTTACAGCCTACCGGGAACATCTCTTACAAAGGCCTGTGAAACGCAGTTTCTTTGCAGGCCTGATCTTGCTGAAGTGGAACTTTTGCTCTGGGTGTGCTACATTGCACTAGACCTGAAAGGCACAATGTGCAGGCTTCTTTCCAAAGGCTGAGTTGGGCCCCACAGCATCTTGCTTCCAGCTCTTTGGGAAGCTAAGAAACAACTCGCTCTGCACAGTGCTGTTACAGCCTACCGGGAACATCTCTTCCAAAGGCCTGTGAAATGCAGTTTCTTTGCAGGCCTGATATGGCTGAAGTACAACTTCTGCTCTAGCTGTGCTACAGTGCCCTAGAGCTGAAAGGCACAACGTGCAGGCCTCTTAAAAAATGGCGAGTTGTGCCCCACAGCATCTTGCTTCCAGCTCTGGGGGAAGCTAAGAAACAACTCGCTCTGCACAGTGCTCTTACAGCCTACCGGGAGCATCTCTTCCAATGGCCTGTGAAACGCAGTTTCTTTGCAGGCCTGATCTGGCTGAAGTAGAACTTCTGCTCTGGGTGTGCTACTTTGACCTAGAGCTGAAAGGCAGAACGTGCAGGCTTCTTTCCAAAGGGCGAGATGGCCCCCACAGCATCTTGCTTCCACCTATTTGGAAAGCTCAGAAACAGCTCGCTCTGCACAGTGCTCTTACAGCCTACCGGGAATATCTCTTACAAAGGCCTGTGAAACGCAGTTTCTTTGCAGGCCTGATCTGGCTGAAGTAGAACTTCTGCTCTGGGTGTGCTACATTGCCCTAGAGCTGAAAGGCAGAACGTGCAGTCTTCTGTCCAAAGGGCGAGTTGGGCCCCACAGCATCTTCTTCCAGCTCTTTGGGAAGCTAAGAAACAACTCGCTCTGCACAGTGCTCTTACAGCCTACCGGGAACATATCTTACAAAGGCCTGTGAAATGCAGTTTCTTTGCAGGCCTGATCTGGCTGAAGTAGGACTTCTGCTCTGGGTGTACTACATTGCCCTAGAGCTGAAAGGCACAACGTGCTGTCTCCTTTCCAAAGGGCGAGTTGGGCCCCACAGCATTTTGCTTCCAGCTCTATGGGAATCTAAGATACAACTCGCTCTGCACAGTTCTCTTACAGCCTACCGGGAACATCTCTTCCAAAGGCCTGTGAAACGCAGTTTCTTTGCAGGCATGATCTGGCTGAAGTGCAACTTCTGCTCTGGGTGTGCTACATTGCCCTATAGCTGAAAGGCACAACGTGCAGGCTTCTTTCCAAAGGGCGCGTTGGGCCTCACAGCATCTTGCTTCCAGCACTTTGGGAAGCTAAGAAACAACTCGCTCTGCACAGTGCTCTTACAGCCTACCGGGAACATCTCTTACAAAGGCCTGTGAAACGCAGTTTCTTTGCAGGCCTGAACTGGCTGAAGTAGAACTTCTGCTCTGGGTGTGCTACATTGCCCTAGAGCTGAAAGGCACAACGTGCAGGCTTCTTTCCAAAGGGCGAGTTTTGCCCCACAGCATCTTGCTTCCAGCTCTTTGGGAAGCAAAGAAACAATTCGCTCTGCACAGTGCTCTTACAGCCTACCGGGAACATCTCTTCCAAAGGCCTGTGAAATGCAGTTTCTTTGCAGGCTTGATTTGGCTGAAGTATAACTTCTGCTCTAGGTGTGCTACAGTGCCCTAGAGCTGAAAGGCACAACGTGCAGGCCTCTTAAAAAATGGCGAGTTGTGCCCCACAGCATCTTGCTTCCAGCTCTTTGGGAAGCTAAGAAACAACTCGCTCTGCACAGTGCTCTTACAGCCTACCGGGAACATCTCTTACAAAGGCCTGTGAAACGCAGTTTCTTTGCAGGCCTGATCTTGCTGAAGTAGAACTTTTGCTCTGGGTGTGCTACATTGCACTAGACCTGAAAGGCACAATGTGCAGGCTTCTTTCCAAAGGCCGAGTTGGGCCCCACAGCATCTTGCTTCCAGCTCTTTGGGAAGCTAAGAAACAACTCGCTCTGCACAGTGCTATTACAGCCTACCGGGAACATCTCTTCCAAAGACCTGTGAAACGCAGTTTCTCCGCAGGCCTGAACTGGCTGAAGTAGAACTTCTGCTCTGGGTGTGCTACATTGCCCCAGAGCTGAAAGGCACAACGTGCAGGCTTCTGTCCAAAGGGAGAGTTGGGCAGCAAAGCATCTTGCTTCCAGCTCTTTGGGAAGCTAAGAAACAAGTCGCTCTGCACAGTGCTCTTACAGCCTACCGGGAACATCTCTTCCAGAGGAAGGTGAAACGCAGATTCTTTACAGGCCTGATCTGGCTGAAGTAGAACTTCTGCTCTGGGTGTGCTACATTGCCGTAGAGCTGAAAGGCACCACGTGCAGTTTTCTTTCCCAAGGGCGAGTTGGGCCCCACAGCATCTTGCTTCCAGCTCTTCGGCAAGCTAAGAAACAACTCGCTTTGAACAGTGCTCTTACAGCCTACCAGGAACATCTCTTACAAAGGCCTGTGAAATGCAGTTTCTTTGCAGGCCTGATCTGGCTGAAGTAGAATTTCTGCTCTGGGTGTGCTACAGTGCCCTAGAGCTGAAAGGCACAACGTGCAGGCATCTTTCCAAAGGACGAGTTGGGCCCCACAGCATCTTGCTTCCAGCTCTTTGGGAAGCTAAGAAACAACTCGCTCTGCACAGTGCTCTTACAGCCTACCGGGAACATCTCTTCCAAAGGCCTGTGAAACGCAGTTTCTTTGCAGGCCTCATCTGGCTGAAGTACAACTTCTGCACTGGGTGTGCTACATTGCCCTAGAGCTGAAAGGCACAATGTGCAGGCTTCTTTCCAAAGTGCGAGTTGGGCCCCACAGCATCTTCTTCCAGCTCTTTGGGAAGCTAAGAAACAACTCGCTCTGCACAGTGCTCTTACAGCCTACCGGGAACATCTCTTCCAAAGAGCTGTGAAACGCAGTTTCTTTGCAGGCCTGATGTGGCTGAAGTACAACTTCTGCTCTGGGTGTGCTACATTGCCCTAGAGCTGAAAGGCACAACGTGCAGGCTTCTTTCCAAAGGGTGATTTGGGTAACACAGCATCTTGCTTCCAGCTCTTTGGGAAGCTAAGAAACAAGTCGCTCTGCACATTGCTCTCACGGCCTAAAGGGAACATCTCTTCCAAAGGCCTGTGAAAAGCAGTTTCTTTGCAGGCCTGATCTGGCTGAAGTAGAACTTCTGCTCTCGGTGTGCTACATTGCCCTAGAGCTGAAAGGCACAACGTGCAGTCTTCTTAACAAAGGGCGAGTTGGTCCCCACAGCATCTTGCTTCCAGCTCTTTGGCAAGCTAGGAAACAACTCGCTCTGCAAAGTGCTCTTACAGCCTACCGGGAACATCTCTTCCAAAGGCCTGTGAAACGCAGTTTCTTTGCAGGCCTGATCTGGCTGAAGTACAACTTCTGCTCTGGGTGTGCTACTTTGACCTAGAGCTGAAAGGCAGAACGTGCAGGCTTCTTTCCAAAGGGCGAGATGGCCCCCACAGCATCTTGCTTCCACCTACTTGGAAAGCTCAGAAACAGCTCTCTCTGCACAGTGCTCTTACAGCCTACCGGGAATATCTCTTACAAAGGCCTGTGAAACGCAATTTCTTTGCAGGCCTGATCTGGCTGAAGTACAACTTCTGCTCTGGGTGTGCTACATTGCCCTAGAGCTGAAAGACACAACGTGCAGGCTTCTTTCCAAAGGACGAGTTGGGCCCCACAGCATCTTGCTTCCAGCTCTTTGGGAAGCTAAGAAACAACTCGCTCTGCACAGTGCTCTTACAGCCTACCGGGAACATCTCTTCCAAAGGCCTGTGAAACGCAGTTTCTTTGCAGGCCTCATCTGGCTGAAGTACAACTTCTGCACTGGGTGTGCTACATTGCCCTAGAGCTGAAAGGTGCAATGTGCAGGCTTCTTTCCAAAGTGCGAGTTGGGCCCCAAAGCATCTTGCTTCCAGCTCTTTGGGAAGCTAAGAAACAACTCGCTCTGCACAGTGCTCTTACAGCCTATCGGGAACATCACTTACAAAGGCCTGTGAAATGCAGTTTCTTTGCAGGCATGATCTGGCTGAAGTACAACTTCTGCTCTGGGTGTGCTACATTGCCCTAGAGCTGAAAGGCACAACGTGCAGGCTTCTTTCCAAAGTGCGAGTTGGGCCCCACAGCATCTTGCTTCCAGCTCTTTGGGAAGCTAAGAAAAAACTCGCTCTGCACGGTGCTCTTACAGCCTACTGGGAACATATCTTACAAAGGCCTGTGAAACGCAGTTTCTTTGCAGGCCTGATCTGGCTGAAGTACAACTTCTGCTCTGGGTGTGCTACATTGCCCTAGAGCTGAAAGGCACAACGTGCAGGCTTCTGTCCAAAGGGCGAGTTGGGCCCCACAGCATCTTCATCCAGCTCTTTGGGAAGCTAAGAAACAACTCGCTCTGCACAGTGCTCTTACAGCCTACCGGGAACATCTCTTCCAAAGCCCTGTGAAATGCAGTTTCTTTGCAGGCCTGATCTGGCTGAAGTACAACTTCTGCTCTTTGTGTGCTACATTGCCCTAGAGCTGAAAGGCACAACGTGCAGGCTTCTTTCCAAAGGGTGATTTGGGTCCCACAGCATCTTGCTTCCAGCTCTTTGGGAAGCTAAGAAACAACTCGCTCTGCACAGTGCTCTCACGGCCTACAGGGAACATCTCTTCCAAAGGACTGTTAAACGCAGTTTCTTTGCAGGCCTGATCTGGCTGAAATGGAACTTCTGCTCTGGGTGTGCTACATTGCCCTAGAGCTGAAAGGTACAACGTGCAGGCTTCTTTCCAAAGGGCGAGTTGGGCCCCACAGCATCTTGCTTCCAGCTCTTTGGGAGGCTAAGAAACAACTCCCTCTGCACAGTGCTCTTACAGCCTACCGGGAACATATCTTACAAAGGCCTGTGAAATGCAGTTTCTTTGCAGGCCTGATCAGGCTGAAGTAGGACTTCTGCTCTGGGTGTGCTACATTGCCCTAGAGCTGAAAGGCACAACGTGCTGTCTCCTTTCCAAAGGGCGAGTTGGGCCCCACAGCATTTTGCTTCCAGCTCTATGGGAATCTAAGATACAACTCGCTCTGCACAGTTCTCTTACAGCCTACCGGGAACATCTCTTCCAAAGGCCTGTGAAAAGCAGTTTCTTTGCAGGCCTGATCTGGCTGAAGTAGAACTTCTGCTCTCGGTGTGCTGCATTGCCCTAGAGCTGAAAGGCACAACGTGCAGGCTTCTTAACAAAGGGCGAGTTGGGCACCACAGCATCTTGCTTCCAGCTCTTTGGGAAGCTAAGAAACAACTCGCTCTGCACAGTGCTCTTACAGCCTACCGGGAACATCTCTTACAAAGGCCTGTGAAACGCAGTTTCTTTGCAGGCCTGATCTTGCTGAAGTAGAACTTTTGCTCTGGGTGTGCTACATTGCACTAGACCTGAAAGGCACAATGTGCAGGCTTCTTTCCAAAGGCCGAGTTGGGCCCCACAGCATCTTGCTTCCACCTACTTGGAAAGCTCAGAAACAGCTCTCTCTGCACAGTGCTCTTACAGCCTACCGGGAATATCTCTTACAAAGGCCTGTGAAACGCAGTTTCTTTGCAGGCCTGATCTGGCTGAAGTACAACTTCTGCTCTGGGTGTGCTACATTGCCCTAGAGCTGAAAGACACAACGTGCAGGCTTCTTTCCAAAGGACGAGTTGGGCCCCACAGCATCTTGCTTCCAGCTCTTTGGGAAGCTAAGAAACAACTCGCTCTGCACAGTGCTCTTACAGCCTACCGGGAACATCTCTTCCAAAGGCCTGTGAAACGCAGTTTCTTTGCAGGCCTCATCTGGCTGAAGTACAACTTCTGCACTGGGTGTGCTACATTGCCCTAGAGCTGAAAGGCGCAATGTGCAGGCTTCTTTCCAAAGGCCGAGTTGGGCCCCACAGCATCTTGCTTCCAGCTCTTTGGGAAGCTAAGAAACAACTCGCTCTGCACAGTGCTATTACAGCCTACCGGGAACATCTCTTCCAAAGACCTGTGAAACGCAGTTTCTCCGCAGGCCTGAACTGGCTGAAGTAGAACTTCTGCTCTGGGTGTGCTACATTGCCCCAGAGCTGAAAGGCACAACGTGCAGGCTTCTGTCCAAAGGGAGAGTTGGGCAGCACAGCATCTTGCTTCCAGCTCTTTGGGAAGCTAAGAAACAAGTCGCTCTGCACAGTGCTCTTACAGCCTACCGGGAACATCTCTTCCAGAGGAATGTGAAACGCAGATTCTTTCCAGGCCTGATCTGGCTGAAGTAGAACTTCTGCTCTGGGTGTGCTACATTGCCCCAGAGCTGAAAGGCACAACATGCAGGCTTCTGTCCAAAGGGAGAGTTGGGCAGCACAGCATCTTTCTTCCAGCTCTTTGGGAAGCTAAGAAACAAGTCGCTCTGCACAGTGCTCTTACAGCCTACCGGGAACATCTCTTCCAAAGGAATGTGAAACGCAGTTCCTTTGCAGGCCTGATCTGGCTGAAGTACAACTTCTGCTCTGGGTGTGCTACATTGCCCTAGAGCTGAAAGGCACAACGTGCAGGCTTCTTTCCAAAGGGCGAGTTGGGCCCCACAGCACCTTGCTTCCAGCTCTTTGGGAAGCTAAGAAACAACTCGCTCTGCACAGTACTCTTACAGCCTACCGGGAACAACACTTCGAGAGGCCTGTGAAACGCAGTTTCTTTGCAGGCCTGATATGGCTGAAGTACAACTTCTGCTCTAGGTGTGCTACAGTGCCCTAGAGCTGAAAGGCACAACGTGCAGGCCTCTTAAAAAATGGCAAGTTGGGCCCCACAGCATCTTGCTTCCAGCTCTTTGGGAACCTAAGAAACAACTCGCTCTGCACAGTGCTCTTACAGCCTACCGGGAACATCTCTTACAAAGGCCTGTGAAATGCAGTTTCTTTGCAGGCCTGATCTGGCTGAAGTAGAATTTCTGCTCTGGGTGTGCTACAGTGCCCTAGAGCTGAAAGGCACAACGTGCAGGCTTCTTTCCAAAGGACGAGTTGGGCCCCACAGCATCTTGCTTCCAGCTCTTTGGGAAGCTAAGAAACAACTCCCTCTGCACAGTGCTCTTACAGCCTACCGGGAACATCTCTTCCAAAGGCCTGTGAAACGCAGTTTCTTTGCAGGCCTCATCTGGCTGAAGTACAACTTCTGCACTGGGTGTGCTACATTGCCCTAGAGCTGAAAGGCGCAATGTGCAGGCTTCTTTCCAAAGTGCGAGTTGGGCCCCACAGCATCTTCTTCCAGCTCTTTGGGAAGCTAAGAAACAACTCGCTCTGCACAGTGCTATTACAGCCTAAAGGGAACATCTCTTCCAAAGACCTGTGAAACGCAGTTTCTCCGCAGGCCTGAACTGGCTGAAGTAGAACTTCTGCTCTGGGTGTGCTACATTGCCCCAGAGCTGAAAGGCACAACGTGCAGGCTTCTGTCCAAAGGGAGAGTTGGGCAGCACAGCATCTTGCTTCCAGCTCTTTGGGAAGCTAAGAAACAAGTCGCTCTGCACAGTGCTCTTACAGCCTACCAGGAACATCTCTTCCAGAGGAATGTGAAACGCAGATTCTTTCCAGGCCTGATCTGGCTGAAGTAGAACTTCTGCTCTGGGTGTGCTACATTGCCCCAGAGCTGAAAGGCACAACATGCAGGCTTCTGTCCAAAGGGAGAGTTGGGCAGCACAGCATCTTTCTTCCAGCTCTTTGGGAAGCTAAGAAACAAGTCGCTCTGCACAGTGCTCTTACAGCCTACCGGGAACATCTCTTCCAAAGGAATGTGAAACGCAGTTCCTTTGCAGGCCTGATCTGGCTGAAGTACAACTTCTGCTCTGGGTGTGCTACATTGCCCTAGAGCTGAAAGGCACAACGTGCAGGCTTCTTTCCAAAGGGCTAGTTTTGCCCCACAGCATCTTGCTTCCAGCTCTTTGGGAAGCAAAGAAACAATTCGCTCTGCAAAGTGCTCTTACCGCATACCGGGAACATCTCTTCCAAAGGCCTGTGAAATGCAGTTTCTTTGCAGGCCTGATATGGCTGAAGTACAACTTCTGCTCTAGGTGTGCTACAGTGCCCTAGAGCTGAAAGGCACAACGTGCAGGCCTCTTAAAAAATGGCGAGTTGTGCCCCACAGCATCTTGGTTCCAGCTCTTTGGGAAGCTAAGAAAAAACTCGCTCTGCACAGTGCTCTCACGGCCTACAGGGAACATCTCTTCCAAAGGCCTGTTAAACGCAGTTTCTTTGCAGGCCTGATCTGTCTGAAATGGAACTTCTGCTCTGGGTGTGCTACATTGCCCTAGAGCTGAATGGTACAACGTGCAGGCTTCTTTCCAAACGGCGAGTTGGGCCCCACAGCATCTTTCTTCCAGCTCTTTGGGAGGCTAAGAAACAACTCCCTCTGCACAGTGCTCTTACAGCCTACCGGGAACATATCTTACAAAGGCCTGTGAAATGCAGTTTCTTTGCAGGCCTGATCTGGCTGAAGTAGGACTTCTGCTCTGGGTGTGCTACATTGCCCTAGAGCTGAAAGGCACAACGTGCTGTCTCCTTTCCAAAGGGCGAGTTGGGCCCCCCAGCATTTTGCTTCCAGCTCTATGGGAATCTAAGATACAACTCGCTCTGCACAGTTCTCTTACAGCCTACCGGGAACATCTCTTCCAAAGGCCTGTGAAAAGCAGTTTATTTGCAGGCCTGATCTGGCTGAAGTAGAACTTCTGCTCTCGGTGTGCTGCATTGCCCTAGAGCTGAAAGGCACAACGTGCAGGCTTCTTAACAAAGGGCGAGTTGGGCACCACAGCATCTTGCTTCCAGCTCTTTGGGAAGCTAAGAAACAACTCGCTCTGCACAGTGCTCTTACAGCCTACCGGGAACATCTCTTACAAAGGCCTGTGAAACGCAGTTTCTTTGCAGGCCTGATCTTGCTGAAGTAGAACTTTTGCTCTGGGTGTGCTACATTGCACTAGACCTGAAAGTCACAATGTGCAGGCTTCTTTCCAAAGGCCGAGTTGGACCCCACAGCATCTTGCTTCCAGCTCTTTGAGAAGCTAAGAAACAACTCGCTCTGCACAGTGCTATTACAGCCTAAAGGGAACATCTCTTCCAAAGACCTGTGAAACGCAGTTTCTCCGCAGGCCTGAACTGGCTGAAGTAGAACTTCTGCTCTGGGTGTGCTACATTGCCCCAGAGCTGAAAGGCACAACGTGCAGGCTTCTTTCCAAAGGGCGAGTTTTGCCCCACAGCATCTTGCTTCCAGCTCTTTGGGAAGCAAAGAAACAATTCGCTCTGCACAGTGCTCTTACAGCCTACCGGGAACATCTCTTCCAAAGGCCTGTGAAATGCAGTTTCTTTGCAGGCCTGATATGGCTGAAGTACAACTTCTGCTCTAGGTGTGCTACAGTGCCCTAGAGCTGAAAGGCACAACGTGCAGGCCTCTTAAAAAATGGCGAGTTGTGCCCCACAGCATCTTGCTTCCAGCTCTTTCGGAAGCTAAGAAACAACTCGCTCTGCACAGTGCTCTTACAGCCTACCGGGAGCATCTCTTCCAATGGCCTGTGAAACGCAGTTTCTTTGCAGGCCTGATCTGGCTGAAGTAGAACTTCTGCTCTGGGTGTGCTACTTTGACCTAGAGCTGAAAGGCAGAACGTGCAGGCTTCTTTCCAAAGGGCGAGATGGCCCCCACAGCATCTTGCTTCCTCCTATTTGAAAAGCAAAGAAACAGCTCGCTCTGCACAGTGCTCTTACAGCCTACCGGGAATATCTCTTACAAAGGCCTGTGAAACGCAGTTTCTTTGCAGGCCTGATCTGGCTGAAGTACAACTTCTGCTCTGGGTGTGCTACATTGCCCTAGAGCTGAAAGACACAACGTGCAGGCTTCTTTCCAAAGGACGAGTTGGGCCCCACAGCATCTTGCTTCCAGCTCTTTGGGAAGCTAAGAAACAACTCGCTCTGCACGGTGCTCTTACAGCCTACTGGGAGCATATCTTACAAAGGCCTGTGAAACGCAGTTTCTTTGCAGGCCTGATCTGGCTGAAGTACAACTTCTGCTCTGGGTGTGCTACATTGCCCTAGAGCTGAAAGGCACAACGTGCAGGCTTCTTTCCAAAGGGCGAGTTTTGCCCCACAGCATCTTGCTTCCAGCTCTTTGGGAAGCAAATAAACAATTCGCTCTGCAAAGTGCTCTTACCGCCTACCGGGAACATCTCTTCCAAAGGCCTGTGAAATGCAGTTTCTTTGCAGGCCTGATATGGCTGAAGTACAACTTCTGCTCTAGGTGTGCTACAGTGACCTAGAGCTGAAAGGCACAACGTGCAGGCCTCTTAAAAAATGGCGAGTTGTGCCCCACAGCATCTTGGTTCCAGCTCTTTGGGAAGCTAAGAAAAAACTCGCTCTGCACAGTGCTCTCACGGCCTACAGGGAACATCTCTTCCAAAGGCCTGTTAAACGCAGTTTCTTTGCAGGCCTGATCTGTCTGAAATGGAACTTCTGCTCTGGGTGTGCTACATTGCCCTAGAGCTGAATGGTACAACGTGCAGGCTTCTTTCCAAACGGCGAGTTGGGCCCCACAGCATCTTTCTTCCAGCTCTTTGGGAGGCTAAGAAACAACTCCCTCTGCACAGTGCTCTTACAGCCTACCGGGAACATATCTTACAAAGGCCTGTGAAATGCAGTTTCTTTGCAGGCCTGATCTGGCTGAAGTAGGACTTCTGCTCTGGGTGTGCTACATTGCCCTAGAGCTGAAAGGCACAACGTGCTGTCTCCTTTCCAAAGGGCGAGTTGGGCCCCACAGCATTTTGCTTCCAGCAGTATGGGAATCTAAGATACAACTCGCTCTGCACAGTTCTCTTACAGCCTACCGGGAACATCTCTTCCAAAGGCCTGTGAAAAGCAGTTTCTTTGCAGGCCTGATCTGGCTGAAGTAGAACTTCTGCTCTCGGTGTGCTACATTGCCCTAGAGATGAAAGGCACAACGTGCAGGCTTCTTAACAAAGGGCGAGTTGGGCCCCACAGCATCTTGCTTCCAGCTCTTTGGCAAGCTAGGAAACAACTCTCTCTGCAAAGTGCTCTACAGCCTACCGGGAACATCTCTTCCAAAGGCCTGTGAAACGCAGTTTCTTTGCAGGCCTCATCTGGCTGAAGTACAACTTCTGCTCTGGGTGTGCTACATTGCCCTAGAGCTGAAAGGCACAACGTGTAGGCTTCTTTCCAAAGGGTGATTTGGGTCCCACAGCATCTTGCTTCCAGCTCTTTGGGAAGCTAAGAAAAAACTCGCTCTGCACAGTGCTCTCACGGCCTACAGGGAACATCTCTTCCAAAGGCCTGTTAAACGCAGTTTCTTTGCAGGCCTGATCTGTCTGAAATGGAACTTCTGCTCTGGGTGTGCTACATTGCCCTAGAGCTGAATGGTACAACGTGCAGGCTTCTTTCCAAACGGCGAGTTGGGCCCCACAGCATCTTTCTTCCAGCTCTTTGGGAGGCTAAGAAACAACTCCCTCTGCACAGTTCTCTTACAGCCTACCGGGAACATCTCTTCCAAAGGCCTGTGAAAAGCAGTTTCTTTGCAGGCCTGATCTGGCTGAAGTAGGACTTCTGCTCTGGGTGTGCTACATTGCCCTAGAGCTGAAAGGCACAACGTGCTGTCTCCTTTCCAAAGGGCGAGTTAGGCCCCACAGCATCTTGCTTCCAGCTCTTTGGGAAGCTAAGAAACAACTCGCTCTGCACAGTGCTCTTACAGCCTACCGGGAACATCTCTTACAAAGGCTGTGAAACGCAGTTTCTTTGCAGGCTTGATCTTGCTGAAGTAGAACTTTTGCTCTGGGTGTGCTACATTGCACTAGACCTGAAAGGCACAATGTGCAGGCTTCTTTCCAAAGGCCGAGTTGGGCCCCACAGCATCTTGCTTCCAGCTCTTTGGGAAGCTAAGAAACAACTCGCTCTGCACAGTGCTATTACAGCCTACCGGGAACATCTCTTCCAAAGACCTGTGAAACGCAGTTTCTCCGCAGGCCTGATCTGGCTGAAGTAGAACTTCTGCTCTGGGTGTGCTACATTGCCCCAGAGCTGAAAGGCACAACGTGCAGGCTTCTGTCCAAAGGGAGAGTTGGGAAGCACAGCATCTTGCTTCCAGCTCTTTGGGAAGCTAAGAAACAAGTCGCTCTGCACAGTGCTCTTACAGCCTACCGGGAACATCTCTTCCAGAGGAATGTGAAATGCAGTTTCTTTGCAGGCCTGATCTGGCTGAAGTAGAACTTCTGCTCTGGGTGTGCTACATTGCCCCAGAGCTGAAAGGCACAACATGCAGGCTTCTGTCCAAAGGGAGAGTGGGGCAGCACAGCATCTTGCTTCCAGCTCTTTGGGAAGCTAAGAAACAAGTCGCTCTGCACAGTGCTCTTACAGCCTACCGGTAACATCTCTTCCAAAGGAATGTGAAACGCAGTTCCTTTGCAGGCCTGATCTGGCTGAAGTACAACTTCTGCTCTGGGTGTGCTACATTGCCCTAGAGCTGAAAGGCACAACGTGCAGGCTTCTTTCCAAAGGGCGAGTTTTGCCCCACAGCATCTTGCTTCCAGCTCTTTGGGAAGCAACGATACCATTCGCTCTGCACAGTGCTCTTACAGCCTACCGGGAACATCTCTTCCAAAGGCCTGTGAAATGCAGTTTCTTTGCAGGCCTGATATGGCTGAAGTACAACTTCTGCTCTAGGTATGCTACAGTGCCCTAGAGCTGAAAGGCACAACGTGCAGGCCTCTTAAAAAATGGCGAGTTGTGCCCCACAGCATCTTGCTTCCAGTTCTTTGGGAAGCTAAGAAACAACTCGCTCTGCACAGTGCTCTTACAGCCTACCGGGAGCATCTCTTCCAATGGCCTGTGAAACGCAGTTTCTTTGCAGGCCTGATCTGGCTGAAGTACAACTTCTGCTATGGGTGTCCTACATTGCCCTAGAGCTGAAAGACACAACGTGCAGGCTTCTTTCCAAAGGACGAGTTGGGCCCCACAGCATCTTGCTTCCAGCTCTTTGGGAAGCTAAGAAACAACTCGCTCTGCACAGTGCTCTTACAGCCTACCGGGAACATCTCTTCCAAAGGCCTGTGAAACGCAGTTTCTTTGCAGGCCTGATGTGGCTGAAGTACAACTTCTGCTCTGGGTGTGCTACATTGCCCTAGAGCTGAAAGGCACAACGTGCAGGCTTCTTTCCAAAGGGTGATTTGGGTCCCACAGCATCTTGCTTCCAGCTCTTTGGGAAGCTAAGAAACAACTCGCTCTGCACAGTGCTCTCAAGGCCTACAGGGAACATCTCTTCCAAAGGCCTGTTAAACGCAGTTTCTTTGCAGGCCTGATCTGTCTGAAATGGAACTTCTGCTCTGGGTGTGCTACATTGCCCTAGAGCTGAAAGGTACAACGTGCAGGCTTCTTTCCAAAGGGCGAGTTGGGCCCCACAGCATCTTGCTTCCAGCTCTTTGGGAGGCTAAGAAACAACTCCCTCTGCACAGTGCTCTTACAGCCTACTGGGAACATATCTTACAAAGGCCTGTGAAAGGCAGTTTCTTTGCAGGCCTGATCTGGCTGAAGTAGGACTTCTGCTCTGGATGTGCTACATTGCCCTAGAGCTGAAAGGCACAACGTGCTGTCTCCTTTCCAAAGGGCGAGTTGGGCCCCACAGCATTTTGCTTCCAGCAGTATGGGAATCTAAGATACAACTCGCTCTGCACAGTTCTCTTACAGCCTACCGTGAACATCTCTTCCAAAGGCCTGTGAAAAGCAGTTTCTTTGCAGGCCTGATCTGGCTGAAGTAGAACTTCTGCTCTCGGTGTGCTACATTGCCCTAGAGATGAAAGGCACAACGTGCAGGCTTCTTAACAAAGGGCGAGTTGGGCCCCACAGCATCTTGCTTCCAGCTCTTTGGCAAGCTAGGAAACAACTCACTCTGCAAAGTGCTCTACAGCCTACCGGGAACATCTCTTCCAAAGGCCTGTGAAACGCAGTTTCTTTGCAGGCCTGATCTGGCTGAAGTACAACTTCTGCTCTGGGTGTGCTACATTGCCCTAGAGCTGAAAGGCACAACGTGCAGGCTTCTTTCCAAAGGGTGATTTGGGTCCCACAGCATCTTGCTTCCAGCTCTTTGGGAAGCTAAGAAAAAACTCGCTCTGCACAGTGCTCTCACAGCCTACAGGGAACATCTCTTCCAAAGGACTGTTAAACGCAGTTTCTTTGCAGGCCTGATCTGTCTGAAATGGAACTTCTGCTCTGGGTGTGCTACATTGCCCTAGAGCTGAAAGGTACACCGTGCAGGCTTCTTTCCAAAGGGCGAGTTGGGCCCCACAGCATCTTGCTTCCAGCTCTTTGGGAGGCTAAGAAACAACTCCCTCTGCACAGTGCTCTTACAGCCTACCGGGAACATATCTTACAAAGGCCTGTGAAATGCAGTTTCTTTGCAGGCCTGATCTGGCTGAAGTAGGACTTCTGCACTGGGTGTGCTACATTGCCCTAGAGCTGAAAGGCACAACGTGCTGTCTCCTTTCCCAAGGGCGAGTTGGGCCCCACAGCATTTTTCTTCCAGCTCTATGGGAATCTAAGATACAACTCGCTCTGCACAGTTCTCTTACAGCCTACCGGGAACATCTCTTCCAAATTCCTGTGAAAAGCAGTTTCTTTGCAGGCCTGATCTGGCTGAAGTACAACTTCTGCTCTAGATGTGCTACAGTGCCCTAGAGCTGAAAGGCACAACGTGCAGGCCTTTAAAAAATGGCGAGTTGTGCCCCACAGCATATTGCTTCCAGCTCTTTGGGAAGCTAAGAAACAACTCGCTCTGCACAGTGCTCTTACAGCCTACCGGGAACATCTCTTACAAAGGCCTGTGAAACGCAGTTTCTTTGCAGGCCTGATCTTGCTGAAGTAGAACTTTTGCTCTGGGTGTGCTACATTGCACTAGACCTGAAAGGCACAATGTGCAGGCTTCTTTCCAAAGGGCGAGATGGCCCCCACAGCATCTTGCTTCCACCTACTTGGAAAGCTCTGAAACAGCTCGCTCTGCACAGTGCTCTTACATCCTACTGGGAATATCTCTTACAAAGGCCTGTGAAACGCAGTCTCTTTGCAGGCCTGATCTGGCTGAAGTACAACTTCTGCTCTGGGTGTGCTACATTGCCCTAGAGCTGAAAGACACAACGTGCAGGCTTCTTTCCAAAGGACGAGTTGGGCCCCACAGCATCTTGCTTCCAGCTCTTTGGGAAGCTAAGAAACAACTCGCTCTGCACAGTACTCTTACAGCCTACCGGGAACATCTCTTCCAAAGGCCTGTGAAACGCAGTTTCTTTGCAGGCCTCATCTGGCTGAAGTACAACTTCTGCACTCGGTGTGCTACAATGCCCTAGAGCTGAAAGGCGCAATGTGCAGGCTTCTTTCCAAAGTGCGAGTTGGGCCCCACAGCATCTTCTTCCAGCTCTTTGTGAAGCTAAGAAACAACTCGCTCTGCACAGTGCTCTTACAGCCTACCGGGAACATCTCTTCCAAAGAGCTGTGAAACGCAGTTTCTTTGCAGGCCTGATGTGGCTGAAGTACAACTTCTGCTCTGGGTGTGCTACATTGCCCTAGAGCTGAAAGGCACAACGTGCAGGCTTCTTTCCAAAGGGTGATTTGGGTCCCACAGCATCTTGCTTCCAGCTCTTTGGGAAGCTAAGAAACAACTCTCTCTGCACAATGCTCTTACAGCCTGCCGGGAACATCTCTTCCAAAGGCCTGTTAAACGCAGTTTCTTTGCAGGCCTGATCTGTCTGAAATGGAACTTCTGCTCTGGGTGTGCTACATTGCCCTAGAGCTGAAAGGTACAACGTGCAGGCTTCTTTCCAAAGGGCGAGTTGGGCCCCACAGCATCTTGCTTCCAGCTCTTTGGGAGGCTAAGAAACAACTCCCTCTGCACAGTGCTCTTACAGCCTACCGGGAACATATCTTACAAAGGCCTGTGAAATGCAGTTTCTTTGCAGGCCTGATCTGGCTGAAGTAGGACTTCTGCTCTGGATGTGCTACATTGCCCTAGAGCTGAAAGGCACAACGTGCTGTCTCCTTTCCAAAGGGGGAGTTGGGCCCCACAGCATTTTGCTTCCAGCAGTATGGGAATCTAAGATACAACTCGCTCTGCACAGTTCTCTTACAGCCTACCGTGAACATCTCTTCCAAAGGCCTGTGAAAAGCAGTTTCTTTGCAGGCCTGATCTGGCTGAAGTAGAACTTCTGCTCTCGGTGTGCTACATTGCCCTAGAGCTGAAAGGCACAACGTGCAGGCTTCTTAACAAAGGGCGAGTTGGGCCCCACAGCATCTTGCTTCCAGCTCTTTGGCAAGCTAGGAAACAACTCGCTCTGCAAAGTGCTCTACAGCCTACCGGGAACATCTCTTCCAAAGGCCTGTGAAACGCAGTTTCTTTGCAGGCCTGATCTGGCTGAAGTACAACTTCTGCTCTGGGTGTGCTACATTGCCCTAGAGCTGAAAGGCACAACGTGCAGGCTTCTTTCCAAAGGGTGATTTGGGTCCCACAGCATCTTGCTTCCAGCTCTTTGGGAAGCTAAGAAACAACTCGCTCTGCACACTGCTATTACAGCCTACTGGGAACATCTCTTCCAAAGACCTGAGAAACGGAGTTTCTCCGCAGGCCTGAACTGGCTGAAGTAGAACTTCTGCTCTGGGTGTGCTATATTGCCCCAGAGCTGAAAGGCACAACGTGCAGGCTTCTGTCCAAAGGGAGAGTTGGGCAGCACAGCATCTTGCTTCCAGCTCTTTGGGAAGCTAAGAAACAAGTCGCTCTGCACAGTGCTCTTACAGCCTACCGGGAACATCTCTTCCAGAGGAATGTGAAACGCAGATTCTTTCCAGGCCTGATCTGGCTGAAGCAGAACTTCTGCTCTGGGTGTGCTACATTGCCCCAGAGCTGAAAGGCACAACATGCAGGCTTCTGTCAAAAGGGAGAGTTGGGCAGCACAGCATCTTTCTTCCAGCTCTTTGGGAAGCTAAGAAACAACTCGCTCTGCACAGTGCTCTTACAGCCTATCGGGAACATCACTTACAAAGGCCTGTGAAACGCAGTTTCTTTGCAGGCATGATCTGGCTGAAGTACAACTTCTGCTCTGGGTGTGCTACATTGCCCTAGAGCTGAAAGGCACAACGTGCAGGCTTCTTTCCAAAGGGCGAGTTGGGCCCCACAGCATCTTTCTTACAGCTCTTTGGGAGGCTAAGAAACAACTCCCTCTGCACAGTGCTCTTACAGCCTACCGGGAACATATCTTACAAAGGCCTGTGAAATGCAGTTTCTTTGCAGGCCTGATCTGGCTGAAGTAGGACTTCTGCTCTGGGTGTGCTACATTGCCCTAGAGCTGAAAGGCACAACGTGCTCTCTCCTTTCCAAAGGGCGAGTTGGGCCCCACAGCATTTTGCTTCCAGCTCTAGTGGAATCTAAGATACAACTTGCTCTGCACAGTTCTCTTACAGCCTACCGGGAACATCTCTTCCAAAGGCCTGTGAAAAGCAGTTTCTTTGCAGGCCTGATCTGGCTGAAGTAGAACTTCTGCTCTCGGTGTGCTGCATTGCCCTAGAGCTGAAAGGCACAACGTGCAGTCTTCTTAACAAAGGGCGAGTTGGGTCCCACAGCATCTTGCTTCCAGCTCTTTGGCAAGCTAGGAAACAACTCTCTCTGCAAAGTGCTCTTACAGCCTACCGGGAACATCTCTTCCAAAGGCCTGTGAAACGAAGTTTCTTTGCAGGCCTGATCTTGCTGAAGTAGAACTTTTGCTCTGCGTGTGCTACATTGCACTAGACCTGAAAGGCACAATGTGCAGGCTTCTTTCCAAAGGGCGAGTTGGGCTCCACAGCATCTTGCTTCCAGCTCTTTGGGAAGCTAAGAAACAACTCGCTCTGCACAGTGCTATTACAGCCTACCAGGAACATCTCTTCCAAAGACCTGTGAAACGCAGTTTCTCCTCAGGCCTGAACTGGCTGAAGTAGAACTTCTGCTCTGGGTGTGCTACATTGCCCCAGAGCTGAAAGGCACAACGTGCAGGCTTCAGTCCAAAGGGAGAGTTGGGCAGCACAGCATATTGCTTCCAGCTCTTTGGGAAGCTAAAAAACAAGTCGCTCTGCACAGTGCTCTTACAGCCTACCGGGAACATCTCTTCCAGAGGAATGTGAAACGCAGATTCTTTCCAGGCCTGATCTGGCTGAAGTAGAACTTCTGCTCTGGGTGTGCTACAGTGCCCTAGAGCTGAAAGGCACAACGTGCAGGCCTCTTAAAAAATGGCGAGTTGTGCCCCACAGCATCTTGCTTCCAGTTCTTTGGGAAGCTAAGAAACAACTCGCTCTGCACAGTGCTCTTACAGCCTACCGGGAGCATCTCTTCCAATGGCCTCTGAAACGCAGTTTCTTTGCAGGCCTGATCTGGCTGAAGTAGAACTTCTGCTCTGGGTGTGCTACTTTGACCTAGAGCTGAAAGGCAGAACGTGCAGGCTTCTTTCCAAAGGGCGAGATGGCCCCCACGGCATCTTGCTTCCACCTATTTGGAAAGCTCAGAAACAGCTCGCTCTGCACAGTGCTCTTACAGCCTACCGGGAATATCTCTTACAAAGGCCTGTGAAACGCAGTTTCTTTGCAGGCCTGATCTGGCTGAAGTACAACTTCTGCTCTGGGTGTGCTACATTGCCCCAGAGCTGAAAGGCCCAATGTGCAGGCTTCTTTCCAAAGTGCGAGTTGGGTCCCAAAGCATCTTGCTTCCAGCTCTTTGGGAAGCTAAGAAACAACTCGCTCTGCACAGTGCTCTTACAGCCTATCGGGAACATCACTTACAAAGGCCTGTGAAACGCAGTTTCTTTGCAGACATGATCTGGCTGAAGTACAACTTCTGCTCTGGGTGTGCTACATTGCCCTAGAGCTGAAAGGCACAACGTGCTGTCTCCTTTCCAAAGGGCGAGTAGGGCCCCACAGCATATTGCTTCCAGCTCTATGGGAATCTAAGATACAACTCGCTCTGCACAGTTCTCTTACAGCCTACCGGGAACATCTCTTCCAAAGGCCTGTGAAAAGCAGTTTCTTTGCAGGCCTGATCTGGCTGAAGTAGAACTTCTGCTCTAGGTGTGCTGCATTGCCCTAGAGCTGAAAGGCACAACGTGTAGTCTTCTTAACAAAGGGCGAGTTGGGCCCCACAGCATCTTGCTTCCAGCTCTTTGGCAAGCTAGGAAACAACTCGCTCTGCAAAGTGCTCTTACAGCCTACCGGGAACATCTCTTCCAAAGGCCTGTGAAACGCAGTTTCTTTGCAGACCTGATCTGGCTGAAGTACAACTTCTGCTCTTTGTGTGCTACATTGCCCTAGAGCTGGAAGGCACAACGTGCAGGCTTCTTTCCAAAGGGCGAGTTGGGCCCCACAGATTCTTGCTTCCAGCTCTTTGGGAAGCTAAGAAACAACTCGCTCTGCACAGTGCTCTTACAGCCTACCGGGAACATCTCTTCCAAAGGCCTGTGAAACGCAGTTTCTTTGCAGGCCTGATCTGGCTGAAGTAGAACTTCTGCTCTGAGGTTGCTACATTGCCCTAGAGCTGAAAGGCACAACGCGCTGTCTCCTTTCAAAAGGGCGAGTTGGGCCCCAAAGCATCTTGCTTCCAGCTCTTTGGGAAGCTAAGAAGCAACTCGCTCTGCACAGTGCTCTTACAGCCTACCGGGAGCATCTCTTCCAATGGCCTGTGAAACGCAGTTTCTTTGCAGGCCTGAAATGGCTGAGGTACAACTTCTGCTCTGGGTGTGCTACATTGCCCTAGAGCTGAAAGGCACAACGTGCTGGCTTCTTTCCAAAGGGCGAGTTGGGCCCCACAGCATCTTGCTTCCAGCTCTTTGGGAAGCTAAGAAACAAGTCGCTCTGCACGGTGCTCTTACAGCCTACTGGGAACATCTCTTACAAAGGCCTGTGAAAAGCAGTTTCTTTGCAGGCCTGATCTGGCTGAAGTAGAACTTCTGCTCTCGGTGTGCTACATTGCCCTAGAGCTGAAAGGCACAACGTGCAGGCTTCTTTACAAAGGCCGAGTTGGGCCCCACAGCATCTTGCTTCAAGCTCTTTGGGAAGCTAAGTAACAACTCGCTCTGCATAGTGCTCTTACAGCCTACCGGGAACATCTCTTCCAAAGGCCTGTGAAACGCAGTTTCTTTGCAGACCTGATATGGCTGAAGTACAACTTCTGCTCTAGGTGTGCTACAGTGCCCTAGAGCTGAAAGGCACAACGTGCCGGCCTCTTAAAAAATGGCGAGTTGGGCCCCACAGCATCTTGCTTCCAGCTCTTTGGGAAGCTAAGAAACAACTCGCTCTGCACAGTGCTCTTACAGCCTACCGGGAACATCTCTTACAAAGACCTGTGAAACGCAGTTTCTTTGCAGGCGTGATCTTGCTGAAGTAGAACTTTTGCTCTGGGTGTGCTACATTGCCCTAGACCTGAAAGGCACAATGTGCAGGCTTCTTTCCAAAGGCCGAGTTGGGCCCCACAGCATCTTGCTTCCAGCTCTTTGGGAAGCTAAGAAACAACTCGCTCTGCACAGTGCTATTAGAGCCTACCGGGAACATCTCTTCCAAAGACCTGTGAAACGCAGTTTCTCCTCAGGCCTGAACTGGCTGAAGTAGAACTTCTGCTCTGGGTGTGCTACATTGCCCCAGAGCTGAAAGGCACAACGTGCAGGCTTCAGTCCAAAGGGAGGGTTGGGCAGCACAGCATCTTGCTTCCAGCTCTTTGGGAAGCTAAGAAACAAGTCGCTCTGCACAGTGCTCTTACAGCCTACCGGGAACATCTCTTCCAGAGGAATGTGAAACGCAGATTCTTTCCAGGCCTGATCTGGCTGAAGTAGAACTTCTGCTCTGGGTGTGCTACATTGCCCCAGAGCTGAAAGGCACAACATGCAGGCTTATGTCCAAAGGGAGAGTTGGGCAGCACAGCATCTTTCTTCCAGCTCTTTGGGAAGCTAAGAAACAAGTCGCTCTGCACAGTGCTCTTACAGCCTACCGGGAACATCTCTTCCAAAGGAATGTGAAACGCAGTTCCTTTGCAGGCCTGATCTGGCTGAAGTACAACTTCTGCTCTGGGTGTGCTACATTGCCCTAGAGCTGAAAGGGACAACGTGCAGGCTTCTTTCCAAAGGGCGAGTTTTGCCCCACAGCATCTTGCTTCCAGCTCTTTGGGAAGCAAAGAAACAATTCGCTCTGCACAGTGCTCTTACAGCCTACCGGGAACATCTCTTCCAAAGGCCTGTGAAATGCAGTTTCTTTGCAGGCCTGATATGGCTGAAGTACAACTTCTGCTCTAGGTGTGCTACAGTGCCCTAGAGCTGAAAGGCACAACGTGCAGGCCTCTTAAAAAATGGCGAGTTGTGCCCCACAGCATCTTGCTTCCAGCTCTTTGGGAAGCTAAGAAACAACTCGCTCTGCACAGTGCTCTCACAGCCTACCGGGAACATCTCTTACAAAGGCCTGTGAAACGCAGTTTCTTTGCAGACCTGATCTGGCTGAAGTACAACTTCTGCTCTTTGTGTGCTACATTGCCCTAGAGCTGGAAGGCACAACGTGCAGGCTTCTTTCCAAAGGGCGAGTTGGGCCCCACAGATTCTTGCTTCCAGCTCTTTGGGAAGCTAAGAAACAACTCGCTCTGCACAGTGCTCTTACAGCCTACCGGGAACATCTCTTCCAAAGGCCTGTGAAACGCAGTTTCTTTGCAGGCCTGATCTGGCTGAAGTAGAACTTCTGCTCTGAGGTTGCTACATTGCCCTAGAGCTGAAAGGCACAACGCGCTGTCTCCTTTCAAAAGGGCGAGTTGGGCCCCAAAGCATCTTGCTTCCAGCTCTTTGGGAAGCTAAGAAGCAACTCGCTCTGCACAGTGCTCTTACAGCCTACCGGGAGCATCTCTTCCAATGGCCTGTGAAACGCAGTTTCTTTGCAGGCCTGAAATGGCTGAGGTACAACTTCTGCTCTGGGTGTGCTACATTGCCCTAGAGCTGAAAGGCACAACGTGCTGGCTTCTTTCCAAAGGGCGAGTTGGGCCCCACAGCATCTTGCTTCCAGCTCTTTGGGAAGCTAAGAAACAAGTCGCTCTGCACGGTGCTCTTACAGCCTACTGGGAACATCTCTTACAAAGGCCTGTGAAAAGCAGTTTCTTTGCAGGCCTGATCTGGCTGAAGTAGAACTTCTGCTCTCGGTGTGCTACATTGCCCTAGAGCTGAAAGGCACAACGTGCAGGCTTCTTTACAAAGGCCGAGTTGGGCCCCACAGCATCTTGCTTCAAGCTCTTTGGGAAGCTAAGTAACAACTCGCTCTGCATAGTGCTCTTACAGCCTACCGGGAACATCTCTTCCAAAGGCCTGTGAAACGCAGTTTCTTTGCAGACCTGATATGGCTGAAGTACAACTTCTGCTCTAGGTGTGCTACAGTGCCCTAGAGCTGAAAGGCACAACGTGCCGGCCTCTTAAAAAATGGCGAGTTGGGCCCCACAGCATCTTGCTTCCAGCTCTTTGGGAAGCTAAGAAACAACTCGCTCTGCACAGTGCTCTTACAGCCTACTGGGAACATCTCTTACAAAGGCCTGTGAAATGCAGTTTCTTTGCAGACCTGATCTGGCTGAAGTACAACTTCTGCTCTGGGTGTGCTACATTGCCCTAGAGCTGGAATGCACAACGTGCAGGCTTCTTTCCAAAGGGCGAGTTGGGCCCCACAGCTTCTTGCTTCCAGCTCTTTGGGAAGCTAAGAAACAACTCGCTCTGCACAGTGCTCTTACAGCCTACCGGGAACATCTCTTCCAAAGGCCTGTGAAACGCAGTTTCTTTGCAGGCCTGATCTGGCTGAAGTAGAACTTCTGCTCTGAGTGTGCTGCATTGCCCTAGAGCTGAAAGGCACAACGTGCTGTCTCCTTTCAAAAGGGCGAGTTGGGCCCCAAAGCATCTTGCTTCCAGCTCTTTGGGAAGCTAAGAAACAACTCGCTCTGCACAGTGCTCTTACAGCCTACCGGGAACATCTCTTACACAGGCCTGTGAAATGCAGTTTCTTTGCAGACCTGATCTGGCTGAAGAACAACTTCTGCTCTTTGTGTGCTACATTGCCCTAGAGGTGAAAGGCACAACGTGCAGGCTTCTTTCCAAAGGGCGAGTTCGGCCCCACAGCACCTTGCTTCCAGCTCTTTGGGAAGCTAAGAAACAACTCGCTCTGCACACTGCTCTTACAGCCTACCGGGAACATCTCTTACAAACGCCTGTGAAATGCAGTTTCTTTGCAGGCCTGATCTGGCTGAAGTAGAACTTCTGCTCTGGGTGTGCTACATTGCCCTAGAGCTGAAAGGCACAACGTGCAGGCTTCTTTCCAAAGGGCGAATTGTGCCCCACAGCATCTTGGTTCCAGCACTTTGGGAAGCTAAGAAACAACTCGCTCTGCACAGTGCTCTTACAGCCTACCGGGAACATCTCTTACAAAGGCCTGTGAAACGCAGTTTCTTTGCAGGCCTGATCTTGCTGAAGTAGAACTTTTGCTCTGGGTGTGCTACATTGCACTAGACCTGAAAGGCACAATGTGCAGGCTTCTTTCCAAAGGCCGAGTTGGGCCCCACAGCATCTTGCTTCCAGCTCTTTGGTAAGCTAAGAAACAACTCGCTCTGCACAGTGCTATTACAGCCTACCGGGAACATCTCTTCCACAGGCCTGTGAAACGCAGTTTCTTTGCAGGCCTGATATGGCTGAAGTACAACTTCTGCTCTAGGTGTGCTACAGTGCCCTAGAGCTGAAAGGCACAACGTGCAGGCCTCTTAAAAAATGGCGAGTTGGGCCCCACAGCATCTTGCTTCCAGCTCTTTGGGAACCTAAGAAACAACTCGCTCTGCACAGTGCTCTTACAGCCTACCGGGAACATCTCTTCCAAAGGCCTGTGAAACGCAGTTTCTTTGCAGGCCTGATGTGGCTGAAGTAGAACTTCTGATCTGAGGGTGTTACATTGCCCTAGAGCTGAAAGGCACAACGTGCTGTCTCCTTTCAAAAGGGTGAGTTGGGCCCCAAAGCATCTTGCTTCCAGCTCTCTGGGAAGCTAAGAAACCACTCGCTCTGTACAGTGCTCTTACAGCCTACCGGGAACATCTCTTACAAAGGCCTGTGAAATGCAGTTTCTTTGCCGGCCTGATCTGGCTGAAGTACAACTTCTGCTCTGGGTGTGCTACATTGCCCTAGAGCTGAAAGGCACAACGTGCAGGCTTCTTTCCAAAGGGCGAGTTGGGCCCCAAAGCATCTTCCTTCCAGCTCTTTGGGAAGCAAAGAAACAACTCGCACTGCACAGTGCTCTTACAGCCTACCGGGAACATCTCTTCCAAAGGCCTGTGAAACGCATTTTCTTTGCAGGCCTTATCTGGCTGAAGTACATCATCTGCTCTGGGTGTGGTACATTGCCCTGGAGCTGAAGGCACAACGTGCAGGCTTCTTTCCAAAGTGCGAGTTGGGCCCCAAAGCATCTTGCTTCCACCTTTTTGGGAAGCTAAGAAACAACTCGCTCTGCACAGTGCTCTTACAGCCTACCGGGAACATCTCTTCCAAAGGCCTGTGATACGCAGTTTCTTTGCAGGCCTGATCTGGCTGAAGTACAACATCTGCTCTGGGTGTGGTACATTGCCCTAGAGCTGAAAGGCACAACGTGCAGGCTTCTTTCCAAAGGGCGAGTTGGGTCCCACAGCTTCTTGCTTCCAGCTGTTTGGGAAGCTAAGAAACAACTCGCTCTGCACAGTGCTCTTACAGCCTACCGGGAGCCTCTCTTCCAATGGCCTGTGAAACGCAGTTTCTTTGCAGGCCTGATCTGGCTGAATTAGAACTTCTGCTCTGGGTGTGCTACTTTGACCTAGAGCTGAAAGGCAGAACGTGCAGGCTTCTTTCCAAAGGGCAAGATGGCCCCCACAGCATCTTGCTTCCAGCTCTTTGGGAAGCTAAGAAACAACTCGCTCTGCACAGTGCTCTTACAGCCTACCGGGAACATCTCTTCCAAAGGCCTGTGAAACGCAGTTTCTTTGCAGGCCTCATCTGGCTGTAGTACAACTTCTGCACTGGGTGTGCTACATTGCCCTAGAGCTGAAAGGCGCAATGTGCCGGCTTCTTTCCAAAGTGCGAGTTGGGCCCCAAAGCATCTTGCTTGCAGCTCTTTGGGAAGCTAAGAAACAACTCGCTCTGCACAGTGCTCTTACAGCCTACCGGGAACATCTCTTCCAAAGGCCTGTGAAAAGCAGTTTCTTTGCAGGCCTGATCTGGCTGAAGTAGAACTTCTGCTCTCGGTGTGCTACATTGCCCTAGAGCTGAAAGGCACAACGTGCCGGCCTCTTAAAAAATGGCGAGTTGGGCCCCACAGCATCTTGCTTCCAGCTCTTTGGCAAGCTAGGAAACAACTCGCTCTGCAAAGTGCTATTACAGCCTACCGGGAACATCTCTTCCAAAGACCTGTGAAACGCAGTTTCTTTGCAGGCCTGATCTGGCTGAAGTAGAACTCCTGCTCTGGGTGTGCTACATTGCCCTAGAGCTGAAAGGCACAACATGCAGGCTTCTTTCCAAAGGGCGCGTTGGGCCTCACAGCATCTTGCTTCCAGCACTTTGGGAAGCTAAGAAACAACTCGCTCTGCACAGTCCTCTTACAGCCTACCGGGAACATCTCTTACAAAGGCCTGTGAAACGCAGTTTCTTTGCAGGCCTGATCTGGCTGAAGTAGAACTTTTGCTCTGGGTGTGCTACATTGCACTAGACCTGAAAGGGACAATGTGCAGGCTTCTTTCCAAAGGCCGAGTTGGGCCCCACAGCATCTTGCTTCCAGCTCTTTGGGAAGCTAAGAAACAACTCGCTCTGCACAGTGCTATTACAGCCTACCGGGAACATCTCTTCCAAAGACCTGTGAAACGCAGTTTCTCCGCAGGCCTGAACTGGCTGAAGTACAACTTCTGCTCTGGGTGTGCTACATTGTCCCAGAGCTGAAAGGCACAACGTGCAGGCTTCTGTCCAAAGGGAGAGTTGGGCAGCACAGCATCTTGCTTCCAGCTCTTTGGGAAGCTAAGAAACAAGTCGCTCTGCACAGTGCTCTTACAGCCTACCGGGAACATCTCTTCCAGAGGAATGTGAAACGCAGATTCTTTCCAGGCCTGATCTGGCTGAAGTAGAACTTCTGCTCTGGGTGTGCTACATTGCCCCAGAGCTGAAAGGCACAACATGCAGGCTTCTGTCCAAAGGGAGAGTTGGGCAGCACAGCATCTTTCTTCCATCTCTTTGGGAAGCTAAGAAACAAGTCGCTCTGCACAGTGCTCTTACAGCCTACCGGGAACATCTCTTCCAAAGGAATGTGAAACGCAGTTCCTTTGCAGGCCTGATCTGGCTGAAGTACAACTTCTGCTCTGGGTGTGCTACATTGCCCTAGAGCTGAAAGGCACAACGTGCAGGCTTCTTTCCAAAGGGCGAGTTTTGCCCCACAGCATCTGGCTCCCAGCTCTTTGGGAAGCAAAGAAACAATTCGCTCTGCAAGGTGCTCTTACAGCCTACCGGGAACATCTATTCGAAAGGCCTGTGAAGTGCAGTTTCTTTGCAGGCCTGATATGGCTGAAGTACAACTTCTGCTCTAGGTGTGCTACAGTGCCCTAGAGCTGAAAGGCACAACGTGCAGGCCTCTTAAAAAATGGCGAGTTGTGCCCCACAGCATCTTGCTTCCAGCTCTTTGGGAAGCTAAGAAACAACTCGCTCTGCACACTGCTCTTACAGCCTACCGGGAGCATCTCTTACAAAAGCCTGTGAAATGCAGTTTCTTTGCAGGCCTCATCTGGCTGAAGTACAACTTCTCCTCTGGGTGTGCTACATTGCCCTAGAGCTGAAAGGCCCAACGTGTAGGCTTCTTTCCAAAGGGCGAGTTGGGCCCCACAGCACCTTGCTTCCAGCTCTTTGGGAAGCTAAGAAACAACTCGCTCTGCACAGTACTCTTACAGCCTACCGGGAACATCTCTTCCAAAGGCCTGTGAAACGCAGTTTCTTTGCAGGCCTGATATGGCTGAAGTACAACTTCTGCTCTAGGTGTGCTACAGTGCCCTAGAGCTGAAAGGCACAACGTGCAGGCCTCTTAAAAAATGGCGAGTTGGGCCCCACAGCATCTTGCTTCCAGCTCTTTGGGAACCTAAGAAACAACTCGCTCTGCACAGTGCTCTTACAGCCTACCGGGAACATCTCTTCCAAAGGCCTGTGAAACGCAGTTTCTTTGCAGGCCTGATGTGGCTGAAGTAGAACTTCTGATCTGAGGGTGCTACATTGCCCTAGAGCTGAAAGGCACAACGTGCTGTCTCCTTTCAAAAGGGTGAGTTGGGCCCCAAAGCATATTGCTTCCAGCTCTGTGGGAAGCTAAGAAACCACTCGCTCTGCACAGTGCTCTTACAGCCTACCGGGAACATCTCTTACAAAGGCCTGTGAAATGCAGTTTCTTTGCCGACCTGATCTGGCTGAAGCACAACTTCTGCTCTGGGTGTGCTACATTGCCCTAGAGCTGAAAGGCACAACGAGCAGGCTTCTTTCCAAACGGCGACTGGGGCCCCAAAGCATCTTGCTTCCAGCTCTTTGGGAAGCTAAGAAACAACTCGCACTGCACAGTGCTCTTACAGCCTACCGGGAACATCTCTTCCAAAGGCCTGTGAAACGCATTTTCTTTGCAGGCCTTATCTGGCTGAAGTACAACATCTGCTCTGGGTGTGGTACATTGCCCTGGAGCTGAAGGCACAACGTGCAGGCTTCTTTCCAAAGTGCGAGTTGGGCCCCAAAGCATCTTGCTTCCACCTTTTTGGGAACCTCAGAAACAACCCGCTCTGCACAGTGCTCTTACAGCCTACCGGGAACATCTCTTCCAAAGGCCTGTGAAACGCAGTTTCTTTGCAGGCCTGATCTGGCTGAAGTAGAACTTCTGCTCTGAGGGTGCTACATTGCCCTAGAGCTGAAAGGCACAACGCGCTGTCTCCTTTCAAAAGGGCGAGTTGGGCCCCAAAGCATCTTGCTTCCAGCTCTTTGGGAAGCTAAGAAACAACTCGCTCTGCACAGTGCTCTTACAGCCTACCGGGAGCATCTCTTCCAATGGCCTGTGAAACGCAGTTTCTTTGCAGGCCTGAAATGGCTGAAGTACAACTTCTGCTCTGGGTGTGCTACATTGCCCTAGAGCTGAAAGGCACAACGTGCAGGCTTCATTCCAAAGGGCGAGTTGGGCCCCACAGCATCTTGCTTCCAGCTCTTTGGGAAGCTAAGAAACAACTCGCTCTGCACGGTGCTCTTACAGCCTACTGGGAACATCTCTTACAAAGGCCTGTGAAACGCAGTTTCTTTGCAGGCCTGATCTTGCTGAAGTGGAACTTTTGCTCTGGGTGTGCTACATTGCACTAGACCTGAAAGGAACAATGTGCAGGCTTCTTTCCAAAGGCCGAGTTGGGCCCCACAGCATCTTGCTTCCAGCTCTTTGGGAAGCTAAGAAACAACTCGCTCTGCACAGTGCTCTTACAGCCTACCGGGAACACCTCTTCCAAAGGAATGTGAAACGCAGTTTCTCCGCAGGCCTGAACTGGGTGAAGTAGAAC
This sequence comes from Equus caballus, assembly GCF_041296265.1. Lineage (NCBI taxonomy): Eukaryota > Metazoa > Chordata > Mammalia > Perissodactyla > Equidae > Equus > Equus caballus. The sequence goes on from NC_091687.1 coordinate 29,039,504, forward strand.
TTCTGCTCTGGGTGTGCTACATTGCCCCAGAGCTGAAAGGCACAACGTGCAGGCTCCTTCCAAAGGGAGAGTTGGGCAGCACAGCATCTTGCTTCCAGCTCTTTGGGAAGCTAAGAAACAGCTCGCTCTGCACAGTGCTCTTACAGCCTACCGGGAACATCTCTTCCAAAGGAATGTGAAACGCAGTTCCGTTGCAGGCCTGATCTGGCTGAAGTACAACTTCTGCTCTGGGTGTGCCACATTGCCCTAGAGCTGAAAGCTACAACGTGCTGTCTCCTTTGAAAACGGTGAGTTTGGCCCCACAGCATCTTGCTTCCAGCTCTTTGGGAAGCTAAGAAACAACTTTCTCTGCACAGTGCTCTTAGAGCCTACCGGGAACATCTCTTCCACAGGCCTGTGAAACGCAGTTTCTTTGCAGGCCTGATATGGCTGAAGTACAACTTCTGCTCTAGGTGTGCTACAGTGCCCTAGAGCTGAAAGGCACAACGTGCAGGCCTCTTAAAAAATGGCGAGTTGGGCCCCACAGCATCTTGCTTCCAGCTCTTTGGGAACCTAAGAAACAACTCGCTCTGCACAGTGCTCTTACAGCCTACCGGGAACATCTCTTCCAAAGGCCTGTGAAACGCAGTTTCTTTGCAGGCCTGATGTGGCTGAAGTAGAACTTCTGATCTGAGGGTGTTACATTGCCCTAGAGCTGAAAGGCACAACGTGCTGTCTCCTTTCAAAAGGGTGAGTTGGGCCCCAAAGCATCTTGCTTCCAGCTCTCTGGGAAGCTAAGAAACCACTCGCTCTGTACAGTGCTCTTACAGCCTACCGGGAACATCTCTTACAAAGGCCTGTGAAATGCAGTTTCTTTGCCGGCCTGATCTGGCTGAAGTACAACTTCTGCTCTGGGTGTGCTACATTGCCCTAGAGCTGAAAGGCACAACGTGCAGGCTTCTTTCCAAAGGGCGAGTTGGGCCCCAAAGCATCTTCCTTCCAGCTCTTTGGGAAGCAAAGAAACAACTCGCACTGCACAGTGCTCTTACAGCCTACCGGGAACATCTCTTCCAAAGGCCTGTGAAACGCATTTTCTTTGCAGGCCTTATCTGGCTGAAGTACATCATCTGCTCTGGGTGTGGTACATTGCCCTGGAGCTGAAGGCACAACGTGCAGGCTTCTTTCCAAAGTGCGAGTTGGGCCCCAAAGCATCTTGCTTCCACCTTTTTGGGAAGCTAAGAAACAACTCGCTCTGCACAGTGCTCTTACAGCCTACCGGGAACATCTCTTCCAAAGGCCTGTGATACGCAGTTTCTTTGCAGGCCTGATCTGGCTGAAGTACAACATCTGCTCTGGGTGTGGTACATTGCCCTAGAGCTGAAAGGCACAACGTGCAGGCTTCTTTCCAAAGGGCGAGTTGGGTCCCACAGCTTCTTGCTTCCAGCTGTTTGGGAAGCTAAGAAACAACTCGCTCTGCACAGTGCTCTTACAGCCTACCGGGAGCCTCTCTTCCAATGGCCTGTGAAACGCAGTTTCTTTGCAGGCCTGATCTGGCTGAATTAGAACTTCTGCTCTGGGTGTGCTACTTTGACCTAGAGCTGAAAGGCAGAACGTGCAGGCTTCTTTCCAAAGGGCAAGATGGCCCCCACAGCATCTTGCTTCCAGCTCTTTGGGAAGCTAAGAAACAACTCGCTCTGCACAGTGCTCTTACAGCCTACCGGGAACATCTCTTCCAAAGGCCTGTGAAACGCAGTTTCTTTGCAGGCCTCATCTGGCTGTAGTACAACTTCTGCACTGGGTGTGCTACATTGCCCTAGAGCTGAAAGGCGCAATGTGCCGGCTTCTTTCCAAAGTGCGAGTTGGGCCCCAAAGCATCTTGCTTGCAGCTCTTTGGGAAGCTAAGAAACAACTCGCTCTGCACAGTGCTCTTACAGCCTACCGGGAACATCTCTTCCAAAGGCCTGTGAAAAGCAGTTTCTTTGCAGGCCTGATCTGGCTGAAGTAGAACTTCTGCTCTCGGTGTGCTACATTGCCCTAGAGCTGAAAGGCACAATGTGCAGTCTTCTTAACAAAGGGCGAGTTGGGCCCCACAGCATCTTGCTTCCAGCTCTTTGGCAAGCTAGGAAACAACTCGCTCTGCAAAGTGCTATTACAGCCTACCGGGAACATCTCTTCCAAAGACCTGTGAAACGCAGTTTCTTTGCAGGCCTGATCTGGCTGAAGTAGAACTCCTGCTCTGGGTGTGCTACATTGCCCTAGAGCTGAAAGGCACAACATGCAGGCTTCTTTCCAAAGGGCGCGTTGGGCCTCACAGCATCTTGCTTCCAGCACTTTGGGAAGCTAAGAAACAACTCGCTCTGCACAGTCCTCTTACAGCCTACCGGGAACATCTCTTACAAAGGCCTGTGAAACGCAGTTTCTTTGCAGGCCTGATCTTGCTGAAGTAGAACTTTTGCTCTGGGTGTGCTACATTGCACTAGACCTGAAAGGGACAATGTGCAGGCTTCTTTCCAAAGGCCGAGTTGGGCCCCACAGCATCTTGCTTCCAGCTCTTTGGGAAGCTAAGAAACAACTCGCTCTGCACAGTGCTATTACAGCCTACCGGGAACATCTCTTCCAAAGACCTGTGAAACGCAGTTTCTCCGCAGGCCTGAACTGGCTGAAGTACAACTTCTGCTCTGGGTGTGCTACATTGTCCCAGAGCTGAAAGGCACAACGTGCAGGCTTCTGTCCAAAGGGAGAGTTGGGCAGCACAGCATCTTGCTTCCAGCTCTTTGGGAAGCTAAGAAACAAGTCGCTCTGCACAGTGCTCTTACAGCCTACCGGGAACATCTCTTCCAGAGGAATGTGAAACGCAGATTCTTTCCAGGCCTGATCTGGCTGAAGTAGAACTTCTGCTCTGGGTGTGCTACATTGCCCCAGAGCTGAAAGGCACAACATGCAGGCTTCTGTCCAAAGGGAGAGTTGGGCAGCACAGCATCTTTCTTCCATCTCTTTGGGAAGCTAAGAAACAAGTCGCTCTGCACAGTGCTCTTACAGCCTACCGGGAACATCTCTTCCAAAGGAATGTGAAACGCAGTTCCTTTGCAGGCCTGATCTGGCTGAAGTACAACTTCTGCTCTGGGTGTGCTACATTGCCCTAGAGCTGAAAGGCACAACGTGCAGGCTTCTTTCCAAAGGGCGAGTTTTGCCCCACAGCATCTGGCTCCCAGCTCTTTGGGAAGCAAAGAAACAATTCGCTCTGCAAGGTGCTCTTACAGCCTACCGGGAACATCTATTCGAAAGGCCTGTGAAGTGCAGTTTCTTTGCAGGCCTGATATGGCTGAAGTACAACTTCTGCTCTAGGTGTGCTACAGTGCCCTAGAGCTGAAAGGCACAACGTGCAGGCCTCTTAAAAAATGGCGAGTTGTGCCCCACAGCATCTTGCTTCCAGCTCTTTGGGAAGCTAAGAAACAACTCGCTCTGCACACTGCTCTTACAGCCTACCGGGAGCATCTCTTACAAACGCCTGTGAAATGCAGTTTCTTTGCAGGCCTCATCTGGCTGAAGTACAACTTCTCCTCTGGGTGTGCTACATTGCCCTAGAGCTGAAAGGCCCAACGTGTAGGCTTCTTTCCAAAGGGCGAGTTGGGCCCCACAGCACCTTGCTTCCAGCTCTTTGGGAAGCTAAGAAACAACTCGCTCTGCACAGTACTCTTACAGCCTACCGGGAACATCTCTTCCAAAGGCCTGTGAAACGCAGTTTCTTTGCAGGCCTGATATGGCTGAAGTACAACTTCTGCTCTAGGTGTGCTACAGTGCCCTAGAGCTGAAAGGCACAACGTGCAGGCCTCTTAAAAAATGGCGAGTTGGGCCCCACAGCATCTTGCTTCCAGCTCTTTGGGAACCTAAGAAACAACTCGCTCTGCACAGTGCTCTTACAGCCTACCGGGAACATCTCTTCCAAAGGCCTGTGAAACGCAGTTTCTTTGCAGGCCTGATGTGGCTGAAGTAGAACTTCTGATCTTAGGGTGCTACATTGCCCTAGAGCTGAAAGGCACAACGTGCTGTCTCCTTTCAAAAGGGTGAGTTGGGCCCCAAAGCATATTGCTTCCAGCTCTGTGGGAAGCTAAGAAACCACTCGCTCTGCACAGTGCTCTTACAGCCTACCGGGAACATCTCTTACAAAGGCCTGTGAAATGCAGTTTCTTTGCCGACCTGATCTGGCTGAAGCACAACTTCTGCTCTGGGTGTGCTACATTGCCCTAGAGCTGAAAGGCACAACGAGCAGGCTTCTTTCCAAACGGCGACTGGGGCCCCAAAGCATCTTGCTTCCAGCTCTTTGGGAAGCTAAGAAACAACTCGCACTGCACAGTGCTCTTACAGCCTACCGGGAACATCTCTTCCAAAGGCCTGTGAAACGCATTTTCTTTGCAGGCCTTATCTGGCTGAAGTACAACATCTGCTCTGGGTGTGGTACATTGCCCTGGAGCTGAAGGCACAACGTGCAGGCTTCTTTCCAAAGTGCGAGTTGGGCCCCAAAGCATCTTGCTTCCACCTTTTTGGGAACCTCAGAAACAACCCGCTCTGCACAGTGCTCTTACAGCCTACCGGGAACATCTCTTCCAAAGGCCTGTGAAACGCAGTTTCTTTGCAGGCCTGATCTGGCTGAAGTAGAACTTCTGCTCTGAGGGTGCTACATTGCCCTAGAGCTGAAAGGCACAACGCGCTGTCTCCTTTCAAAAGGGCGAGTTGGGCCCCAAAGCATCTTGCTTCCAGCTCTTTGGGAAGCTAAGAAACAACTCGCTCTGCACAGTGCTCTTACAGCCTACCGGGAGCATCTCTTCCAATGGCCTGTGAAACGCAGTTTCTTTGCAGGCCTGAAATGGCTGAAGTACAACTTCTGCTCTGGGTGTGCTACATTGCCCTAGAGCTGAAAGGCACAACGTGCAGGCTTCATTCCAAAGGGCGAGTTGGGCCCCACAGCATCTTGCTTCCAGCTCTTTGGGAAGCTAAGAAACAACTCGCTCTGCACGGTGCTCTTACAGCCTACTGGGAACATCTCTTACAAAGGCCTGTGAAACGCAGTTTCTTTGCAGGCCTGATCTTGCTGAAGTGGAACTTTTGCTCTGGGTGTGCTACATTGCACTAGACCTGAAAGGAACAATGTGCAGGCTTCTTTCCAAAGGCCGAGTTGGGCCCCACAGCATCTTGCTTCCAGCTCTTTGGGAAGCTAAGAAACAACTCGCTCTGCACAGTGCTCTTACAGCCTACCGGGAACACCTCTTCCAAAGGAATGTGAAACGCAGTTTCTCCGCAGGCCTGAACTGGGTGAAGTAGAACTTCTGCTCTGGGTGTGCTACATTGCCCCAGAGCTGAAAGGCACAACGTGCAGGCTCCTTCCAAAGGGAGAGTTGGGCAGCACAGCATCTTGCTTCCAGCTCTTTGGGAAGCTAAGAAACAACTCGCTCTGCACAGTGCTCTTACAGCCTACCGGGAACATCTCTTCCAAAGGAATGTGAAACGCAGTTCCGTTGCAGGCCTGATCTGGCTGAAGTACAACTTCTGCTCTGGGTGTGCCACATTGCCCTAGAGCTGAAAGCTACAACGTGCTGTCTCCTTTGAAAACGGTGAGTTTGGCCCCACAGCATCTTGCTTCCAGCTCTTTGGGAAGCTAAGAAACAACTTTCTCTGCACAGTGCTCTTAGAGCCTACCGGGAACATCTCTTCCAAAGGCCTGTGAAACGCAGTTTCTTTGCAGGCCTGATCTGGCTGAAGTACAACTTCTGCTGAGGGTGTGCTACATTGACCTAGAGCTGAAAGGCACAACGTGCAGGCTTCTGTCCAAAGGACGAGTTGGGCCCCACAGCATCTTGCTTCCAGCTCTTTGGGAAGCTAAGAAACAACTCGCTCTGCATAGTGCTCTTACAGCCTACCGGGAACATCTCTTCCAAAGGCCTGTGAAACGCAGTTTCTTTGCAGGCCTGATCTGGCTGAAGTAGAACTTCTGCTCTGAGTGTGCTACATTGCCCTAGAGCTGAAAGGCACAACGTGCTGTCTCCTTTCCAAAGGGCGAGTTGGGCCCCAAAGCATCTTGCTTCCAGCTCTTTGGGAAGCTAAGAAACAACTCGCTCTGCACACTGCTATTACAGCCTACCGGGAACATCTCTTCCAAAGGCCTGTGAAATGCAGTTTCTTTGCAGGCCTGATCTGGGTGAAGTACAACTTCTGCTCTGGGTGTGCTACATTGCCCTAGAGCTGAAAGGCCCAACGTGCAGGCTTCTTTCCAAAGGGCGAGTTGGGCACCACAGCACCTTGCTTCCAGCACTTTGGGAAGCTAAGAAACAACTCGCTCTGCACAGTACTCTTACAGCCTAGAGGGAACATCTCTTCCAAAGGCCTGTGTAACGCAGTTTCTTTGCAGGCCTGATCTGGCTGAAGTACAACTTCTGCTCTAGGTGTGCTACAGTGCCCTAGAGCTGAAAGGCACAACGTGCAGGCCTCTTAAAAAATGGGGAGTTGGGCCCCACAGCATCTTGCTTCCAGCTCTTTGGGAAGCTAAGAAACAACTCGCTCTGCACAGTGCTCTCACAGCCTACCGGGAACATCTCTTACAAAGGCCTGTGAAATGCAGTTTCTTTGCAGACCTGATCTGGCTGAAGTACAACTTCTGCTCTTTGTGTGCTACATTGCCCTAGAGCTGGAAGGCACAATGTGCAGGCTTCTTTCCAAAGGGCGAGTTGGGCCCCACAGATTATTGCTTCCAGCTCTTTGGGAAGCTAAGAAACAACTCGCTCTGCACAGTGCTCTTACAGCCTACCGGGAACATCTCTTCCAAAGGAATGTGAAACGCAGTTCCTTTGCAGGCCTGATCTGGCTGAAGTACAACTTCTGCTCTGGGTGTGCCACATTGCCCTAGAGCTGAAAGCTACAACGTGCTGTCTCCTTTGAAAACGGTGAGTTTGGCCCCACAGCATCTTGCTTCCAGCTCTTTGGGAAGCTAAGAAACAACTCTCTCTGCACAGTGCTCTTAGAGCCTACCGGGAACATCTCTTCCAAAGGCCTGTGAAACGCAGTTTCTTTGCAGGCCTGATCTGGCTGAAGTACAACTTCTGCTCTGGGTGTGCTACATTGACCTAGAGCTGAAAGGCACAACGTGCAGGCTTCTGTCCAAAGGACGAGTTGGGCCCCACAGCATCTTGCTTCCAGCTCTTTGGGAAGCTAAGAAACAACTCGCTCTGCATAGTGCTCTTACAGCCTACCGGGAACATCTCTTCCAAAGGCCTGTGAAACGCAGTTTCTTTGCAGGCCTGATCTGGCTGAAGTAGAACTTCTGCTCTGAGTGTGCTACATTGCCCTAGAGCTGAAAGGCACAACGTGCTGTCTCCTTTCCAAAGGGCGAGTTGGGCCCCAAAGCATCTTGCTTCCAGCTCTTTGGGAAGCTAAGAAACAACTCGCTCTGCACACTGCTATTACAGCCTACCGGGAACATCTCTTCCAAAGGCCTGTGAAATGCAGTTTCTTTGCAGGCCTGATCTGGGTGAAGTAGAACTTCTGCTCTGGGTGTGCTACATTGCCCCAGAGCTGAAAGGCACAACGTGCAGGCTTCTGTCCAAAGGGACAGTTGGGCAGCACAGCATCTTGCTTCCAGCTCTTTGGGAAGCTAAGAAACAAGTCGCTCTGCACAGTGCTCTTACAGCCTACCGGGAACATCTCTTCCAGAGGAATGTGAAACGCAGATTCTTTCCAGGCCTGATCTGGCTGAAGTAGAACTTCTGCTCTGGGTGTGCTACATTGCCCCAGAGCTGAAAGGCACAACATGCAGGCTTCTGTCCAAAGGGAGAGTTGGGCAGCACAGCATCTTTCTTCCAGCTCTTTGGGAAGCTAAGAAACAAGTCGCTCTGCACAGTGCTCTTACAGCCTACCGGGAACATCTCTTCCAAAGGAATGTGAAACGCAGTTTCTTTGCAGGCCTGATCTGGCTGAAGTACAACTTCTGCTCTGGGTGTGCTACATTGCCCTAGAGCTGAAAGGCACAACGTGCAGGCTTCTCTCCAAAGGGCGAGTTTTGCCCCACAGCATCTTGCTTCCAGCTCTTTGGGAAGCTAAGAAACAATTCGCTCTGCACAGTGCTCTTACAGCCTACCGGGAACATCTCTTCCAAAGGCCTGTGAAATGCAGTTTCTTTGCAGGCCTGATATGGCTGAAGTACAACTTCTGCTCTAGGTGTGCTACAGTGCCCTAGAGCTGAAAGGCACAACGTGCAGGCCTCTTAAAAAATGGCCAGTTGTGCCCCACAGCATGTTGCTTCCAGCTCTTTGGGAAGCTAAGAAACAACTCGCTCTGCACAGTGCTCTTACAGCCTACCGGGAACATCTCTTACAAAGGCCTGTGAAATGCAGTTTCTTTGCAGACCTGATCTGGCTGAAGAACAACTTCTGCTCTGTGTGTGCTACATTGCCCTAGAGCTGAAAGGCACAACGTGCAGGCTTCTTTCCAAAGGGCGAGTTGGGCCCCACAGCTTCTTGCTTCCAGCTCTTTGGGAAGCTAAGAAACAACTCGCTCTGCACAGTGCTCTTACAGCCTACCGGGAACATCTCTTCCAAAGGCCTGTGAAACGCAGTTTCTTTGCAGGCCTGATCTGGCTGAAGTAGAACTTCTGCTCTGAGTGTGCTACATTGCCCTAGAGCTGAAAGGCACAACGTGCTGTCTCCTTTCAAAAGGGCGAGCTGGGCCCCAACGCATCTTGCTTCCAGCTGTTTGGGAAGCTAAGAAACAACTCGCTCTGCACAGTGCTCTTACAGCCTACCGGGAACATCTCTTACAAAAGCCTGTGAAATGCAGTTTCTTTGCAGGCCTGATCTGGCTGAAGTACAACTTCTGCTCTGGGTGTGCTACATTGCCCTAGAGCTGAAAGGCCCAACGTGTAGGCTTCTTTCCAAAGGGCGAGTTGGGCCCCACAGCACCTTGCTTCCAGCTCTTTGGGAAGCTAGGAAACAACTCGCTCTGCACAGTACTCTTAGAGCCTACCGGGAACATCTCTTCCACAGGCCTGTGAAACGCAGTTTCTTTGCAGGCCTGATATGGCTGAAGTACAACTTCTGCTCTAGGTGTGCTACAGTGCCCTAGAGCTGAAAGGCACAACGTGCAGGCCTCTTAAAAAATGGCGAGTTGGGCCCCACAGCATCTTGCTTCCAGCTCTTTGGGAACCTAAGAAACAACTCGCTCTGCACAGTGCTCTTACAGCCTACCGGGAACATCCCTTCCAAAGGCCTGTGAAACGCAGTTTCTTTGCAGGCCTGATGTGGCTGAAGTAGAACTTCTGATCTGAGGGTGTTACATTGCCCTAGAGCTGAAAGGCACAACGTGCTGTCTCCTTTCAAAAGGGTGAGTTGGGCCCCAAAGCATCTTGCTTCCAGCTCTCTGGGAAGCTAAGAAACCACTCGCTCTGTACAGTGCTCTTACAGCCTACCGGGAACATCTCTTACAAAGGCCTGTGAAATGCAGTTTCTTTGCCGGCCTGATCTGGCTGAAGTACAACTTCTGCTCTGGGTGTGCTACATTGCCCTAGAGCTGAAAGGCACAACGTGCAGGCTTCTTTCCAAAGGGCGAGTTGGGCCCCAAAGCATCTTCCTTCCAGCTCTTTGGGAAGCAAAGAAACAACTCGCACTGCACAGTGCTCTTACAGCCTACCGGGAACATCTCTTCCAAAGGCCTGTGAAACGCATTTTCTTTGCAGGCCTTATCTGGCTGAAGTACATCATCTGCTCTGGGTGTGGTACATTGCCCTGGAGCTGAAGGCACAACGTGCAGGCTTCTTTCCAAAGTGCGAGTTGGGCCCCAAAGCATCTTGCTTCCACCTTTTTGGGAAGCTAAGAAACAACTCGCTCTGCACAGTGCTCTTACAGCCTACCGGGAGCCTCTCTTCCAATGGCCTGTGAAACGCAGTTTCTTTGCAGGCCTGATCTGGCTGAATTAGAACTTCTGCTCTGGGTGTGCTACTTTGACCTAGAGCTGAAAGGCAGAACGTGCAGGCTTCTTTCCAAAGGGGAAGATGGCCCCCACAGCATCTTGCTTCCAGCTCTTTGGGAAGCTAAGAAACAACTCGCTCTGCACAGTGCTCTTACAGCCTACCGGGAACATCTCTTCCAAAGGCCTGTGAAACGCAGTTTCTTTGCAGGCCTCATCTGGCTGTAGTACAACTTCTGCACTGGGTGTGCTACATTGCCCTAGAGCTGAAAGGCGCAATGTGCCGGCTTCTTTCCAAAGTGCGAGTTGGGCCCCAAAGCATCTTGCTTGCAGCTCTTTGGGAAGCTAAGAAACAACTCGCTCTGCACAGTGCTCTTACAGCCTACCGGGAACATCTCTTCCAAAGGCCTGTGAAAAGCAGTTATTTGCAGGCCTGATCTGGCTGAAGTAGAACTTCTGCTCTCGGTGTGCTACATTGCCCTAGAGCTGAAAGGCACAATGTGCAGTCTTCTTAACAAAGGGCGAGTTGGGCCCCACAGCATCTTGCTTCCAGCTCTTTGGCAAGCTAGGAAACAACTCGCTCTGCAAAGTGCTATTACAGCCTACCGGGAACATCTCTTCCAAAGACCTGTGAAACGCAGTTTCTTTGCAGGCCTGATCTGGCTGAAGTAGAACTCCTGCTCTGGGTGTGCTACATTGCCCTAGAGCTGAAAGGCACAACATGCAGGCTTCTTTCCAAAGGGCGCGTTGGGCCTCACAGCATCTTGCTTCCAGCACTTTGGGAAGCTAAGAAACAACTCGCTCTGCACAGTCCTCTTACAGCCTACCGGGAACATCTCTTACAAAGGCCTGTGAAACGCAGTTTCTTTGCAGGCCTGATCTTGCTGAAGTAGAACTTTTGCTCTGGGTGTGCTACATTGCACTAGACCTGAAAGGGACAATGTGCAGGCTTCTTTCCAAAGGCCGAGTTGGGCCCCACAGCATCTTGCTTCCAGCTCTTTGGGAAGCTAAGAAACAACTCGCTCTGCACAGTGCTATTACAGCCTACCGGGAACATCTCTTCCAAAGACCTGTGAAACGCAGTTTCTCCGCAGGCCTGAACTGGCTGAAGTACAACTTCTGCTCTGGGTGTGCTACATTGTCCCAGAGCTGAAAGGCACAACGTGCAGGCTTCTGTCCAAAGGGAGAGTTGGGCAGCACAGCATCTTGCTTCCAGCTCTTTGGGAAGCTAAGAAACAAGTCGCTCTGCACAGTGGTCTTACAGCCTACCGGGAACATCTCTTCCAGAGGAATGTGAAACGCAGATTCTTTCCAGGCCTGATCTGGCTGAAGTAGAACTTCTGCTCTGGGTGTGCTACATTGCCCCAGAGCTGAAAGGCACAACATGCAGGCTTCTGTCCAAAGGGAGAGTTGGGCAGCACAGCATCTTTCTTCCATCTCTTTGGGAAGCTAAGAAACAAGTCGCTCTGCACAGTGCTCTTACAGCCTACCGGGAACATCTCTTCCAAAGGAATGTGAAACGCAGTTCCTTTGCAGGCCTGATCTGGCTGAAGTACAACTTCTGCTCTGGGTGTGCTACATTGCCCTAGAGCTGAAAGGCACAACGTGCAGGCTTCTTTCCAAAGGGCGAGTTTTGCCCCACAGCATCTGGCTCCCAGCTCTTTGGGAAGCAAAGAAACAATTCGCTCTGCAAGGTGCTCTTACAGCCTACCGGGAACATCTATTCGAAAGGCCTGTGAAGTGCAGTTTCTTTGCAGGCCTGATATGGCTGAAGTACAACTTCTGCTCTAGGTGTGCTACAGTGCCCTAGAGCTGAAAGGCACAACGTGCAGGCCTCTTAAAAAATGGCGAGTTGTGCCCCACAGCATCTTGCTTCCAGCTCTTTGGGAAGCTAAGAAACAACTCGCTCTGCACACTGCTCTTACAGCCTACCGGGAGCATCTCTTACAAAAGCCTGTGAAATGCAGTTTCTTTGCAGGCCTCATCTGGCTGAAGTACAACTTCTCCTCTGGGTGTGCTACATTGCCCTAGAGCTGAAAGGCCCAACGTGTAGGCTTCTTTCCAAAGGGCGAGTTGGGCCCCACAGCACCTTGCTTCCAGCTCTTTGGGAAGCTAAGAAACAACTCGCTCTGCACAGTACTCTTACAGCCTACCGGGAACATCTCTTCCAAAGGCCTGTGAAACGCAGTTTCTTTGCAGGCCTGATATGGCTGAAGTACAACTTCTGCTCTAGGTGTGCTACAGTGCCCTAGAGCTGAAAGGCACAACGTGCAGGCCTCTTAAAAAATGGCGAGTTGGGCCCCACAGCATCTTGCTTCCAGCTCTTTGGGAACCTAAGAAACAACTCGCTCTGCACAGTGCTCTTACAGCCTACCGGGAACATCTCTTCCAAAGGCCTGTGAAACGCAGTTTCTTTGCAGGCCTGATGTGGCTGAAGTAGAACTTCTGATCTGAGGGTGCTACATTGCCCTAGAGCTGAAAGGCACAACGTGCTGTCTCCTTTCAAAAGGGTGAGTTGGGCCCCAAAGCATATTGCTTCCAGCTCTGTGGGAAGCTAAGAAACCACTCGCTCTGCACAGTGCTCATACAGCCTACCGGGAACATCTCTTACAAAGGCCTGTGAAATGCAGTTTCTTTGCCGACCTGATCTGGCTGAAGCACAACTTCTGCTCTGGGTGTGCTACATTGCCCTAGAGCTGAAAGGCACAACGAGCAGGCTTCTTTCCAAACGGCGACTGGGGCCCCAAAGCATCTTGCTTCCAGCTCTTTGGGAAGCTAAGAAACAACTCGCACTGCACAGTGCTCTTACAGCCTACCGGGAACATCTCTTCCAAAGGCCTGTGAAACGCATTTTCTTTGCAGGCCTTATCTGGCTGAAGTACAACATCTGCTCTGGGTGAGGTACATTGCCCTGGAGCTGAAGGCACAACGTGCAGGCTTCTTTCCAAAGTGCGAGTTGGGCCCCAAAGCATCTTGCTTCCACCTTTTTGGGAACCTCAGAAACAACTCGCTCTGCACAGTGCTCTTACAGCCTACCGGGAACATCTCTTCCAAAGGCCTGTGAAACGCAGTTTCTTTGCAGGCCTGATCTGGCTGAAGTAGAACTTCTGCTCTGAGGGTGCTACATTGCCCTAGAGCTGAAAGGCACAACGCGCTGTCTCCTTTCAAAAGGGCGAGTTGGGCCCCAAAGCATCTTGCTTCCAGCTCTTTGGGAAGCTAAGAAACAACTCGCTCTGCACAGTGCTCTTACAGCCTACCGGGAGCATCTCTTCCAATGGCCTGTGAAACGCAGTTTCTTTGCAGGCCTGAAATGGCTGAAGTACAACTTCTGCTCTGGGTGTGCTACATTGCCCTAGAGCTGAAAGGCACAACGTGCAGGCTTCATTCCAAAGGGCGAGTTGGGCCCCACATCATCTTGCTTCCAGCTCTTTGGGAAGCTAAGAAACAACTCGCTCTGCACACTGCGATTACATCCTACCGGGAACATCTCTTCCAAAGGCCTGTGAAATGCAGTTTCTTTGCAGGCCTGATCTGGCTGAAGTACAACTTCTGCTCTGGGTGTGCTACATTGCCCTAGAGCTGAAAGGCCCAACCTGCAGGCTTCTTTCCAAAGGGCGAGTTGGGCACCACAGCACCTTGCTTCCAGCTCTTTGGGAAGCTAAGAAACAACTCGCTCTGCACAGTGCTCTTACAGCCTACCGGGAACATCTATTCCAAAGGAATGTGAAACGCAGTTCCTTTGCAGGCCTGATCTGGCTGAAGTACAACTTCTGCTCTGGGTGTGCCACATTGCCCTAGAGCTGAAAGCTACAACGTGCTGTCTCCTTTGAAAACGGTGAGTTTGGCCCCACAGCATCTTGCTTCCAGCTCTTTGGGAAGCTAAGAAACAACTCTCTCTGCACAGTGCTCTTAGAGCCTACCGGGAACATCTCTTCCAAAGGCCTGTGAAACGCAGTTTCTTTGCAGGCCTGATCTGGCTGAAGTACAACTTCTGCTCTGGGTGTGCTACATTGACCTAGAGCTGAAAGGCACAACGTGCAGGCTTCTGTCCAAAGGACGAGTTGGGCCCCACAGCATCTTGCTTCCAGCTCTTTGGGAAGCTAAGAAACAACTCGCTCTGCATAGTGCTCTTACAGCCTACCGGGAACATCTCTTACAAAGGCCTGTGAAACGCAGTTTCTTTGCAGGCCTGATCTGGCTGAAGTAGGACTTCTGCTCTGGGTGTGCTACATTGCCCTAGAGCTGAAAGGCACAACGTGCTGTCTCCTTTCCAAAGGGCGAGTTGGGCCCCAAAGCATCTTGCTTCCAGCTCTTTGGGAAGCTGAGAAACAACTCGCTCTGCATACTGCTATTGCAGCCTACCAGGAACATCTCTTACAAAGGCCTGTGAAACGCAGTTTCTATGCAGGCCTGATCTGGCTGAAGTAGAACTTCTGCTCTGGGTGTGCTACATTGCCCTAGAGCTGAAAGGCACAACGTGCAGGCTTCTGTCCAAAGGGACAGTTGGGCAGCACAGCATCTTGCTTCCAGCTCTTTGGGAAGCTAAGAAACAAGTCGCTCTGCACAGTGCTCTTACAGCCTACCGGGAACATCTCTTCCAGAGGAATGTGAAACGCAGATTCTTTCCAGGCCTGATCTGGCTGAAGTAGAACTTCTGCTCTGGGTGTGCTACATTGCCCCAGAGCTGAAAGGCACAACATGCAGGCTTCTGTCCAAAGGGAGAGTTGGGCAGCACAGCATCTTTCTTCCAGCTCTTTGGGAAGCTAAGAAACAAGTCGCTCTGCACAGTGCTCTTACAGCCTACCGGGAACATCTCTTCCAAAGGAATGTGAAACGCAGTTTCTTTGCAGGCCTGATCTGGCTGAAGTACAACTTCTGCTCTGGGTGTGCTACATTGCCCTAGAGCTGAAAGGCACAACGTGCAGGCTTCTCTCCAAAGGGCGAGTTTTGCCCCACAGCATCTTGCTTCCAGCTCTTTGGGAAGCTAAGAAACAATTCGCTCTGCACAGTGCTCTTACAGCCTACCGGGAACATCTCTTCCAAAGGCCTGTGAAATGCAGTTTCTTTGCAGGCCTGATCTGGCTGAAGTACAACTTCTGCTCTAGGTGTGCTACAGTGCCCTAGAGCTGAAAGGCACAACGTGCAGGCCTCTTAAAAAATGGCGAGTTGTGCCCCACAGCATGTTGCTTCCAGCTCTTTGGGAAGCTAAGAAACAACTCGCTCTGCACAGTGCTCTTACAGCCTACCGGGAACATCTCTTACAAAGGCCTGTGAAATGCAGTTTCTTTGCAGACCTGATCTGGCTGAAGAACAACTTCTGCTCTGTGTGTGCTACATTGCCCTAGAGCTGAAAGGCACAACGTGCAGGCTTCTTTCCAAAGGGCGAGTTGGGCCCCACAGCTTCTTGCTTCCAGCTCTTTGGGAAGCTAAGAAACAACTCGCTCTGCACAGTGCTCTTACAGCCTACCGGGAACATCTCTTCCAAAGGCCTGTGAAACGCAGTTTCTTTGCAGGCCTGATCTGGCTGAAGTAGAACTTCTGCTCTGAGTGTGCTACATTGCCCTAGAGCTGAAAGGCACAACGTGCTGTCTCCTTTCAAAAGGGCGAGCTGGGCCCAAACGCATCTTGCTTCCAGCTCTTTGGGAAGCTAAGAAACAACTCGCTCTGCACAGTGCTCTTACAGCCTACCGGGAACATCTCTTACAAAAGCCTGTGAAATGCAGTTTCTTTGCAGGCCTGATCTGGCTGAAGTACAACTTCTGCTCTGGGTGTGCTACATTGCCCTAGAGCTGAAAGGCCCAACGTGTAGGCTTCTTTCCAAAGGGCGAGTTGGGCCCCACAGCACCTTGCTTCCAGCTCTTTGGGAAGCTAGGAAACAACTCGCTCTGCACAGTACTCTTAGAGCCTACCGGGAACATCTCTTCCACAGGCCTGTGAAACGCAGTTTCTTTGCAGGCCTGATATGGCTGAAGTACAACTTCTGCTCTAGGTGTGCTACAGTGCCCTAGAGCTGAAAGGCACAACGTGCAGGCCTCTTAAAAAATGGCGAGTTGGGCCCCACAGCATCTTGCTTCCAGCTCTTTGGGAACCTAAGAAACAACTCGCTCTGCACAGTGCTCTTACAGCCTACCGGGAACATCTCTTCCAAAGGCCTGTGAAACGCAGTTTCTTTGCAGGCCTGATGTGGCTGAAGTAGAACTTCTGATCTGAGGGTGTTACATTGCCCTAGAGCTGAAAGGCACAACGTGCTGTCTCCTTTCAAAAGGGTGAGTTGGGCCCCAAAGCATCTTGCTTCCAGCTCTCTGGGAAGCTAAGAAACCACTCGCTCTGTACAGTGCTCTTACAGCCTACCGGGAACATCTCTTACAAAGGCCTGTGAAATGCAGTTTCTTTGCCGGCCTGATCTGGCTGAAGTACAACTTCTGCTCTGGGTGTGCTACATTGCCCTAGAGCTGAAAGGCACAACGTGCAGGCTTCTTTCCAAAGGGCGAGTTGGGCCCCAAAGCATCTTCCTTCCAGTTCTTTGGGAAGCAAAGAAACAACTCGCACTGCACAGTGCTCTTACAGCCTACCGGGAACATCTCTTCCAAAGGCCTGTGAAACGCATTTTCTTTGCAGGCCTTATCTGGCTGAAGTACATCATCTGCTCTGGGTGTGGCACATTGCCCTGGAGCTGAAGGCACAACGTGCAGGCTTCTTTCCAAAGTGCGAGTTGGGCCCCAAAGCATCTTGCTTCCACCTTTTTGGGAAGCTAAGAAACAACTCGCTCTGCACAGTGCTCTTACAGCCTACCGGGAACATCTCTTCCAAAGGCCTGTGATACGCAGTTTCTTTGCAGGCCTGATCTGGCTGAAGTACAACATCTGCTCTGGGTGTGGTACATTGCCCTAGAGATGAAAGGCACAACGTGCAGGCTTCTTTCCAAAGGGCGAGTTGGGCCCCACAGCTTCTTGCTTCCAGCTGTTTGGGAAGCTAAGAAACAACTCGCTCTGCACAGTGCTCTTACAGCCTACCGGGAGCCTCTCTTCCAATGGCCTGTGAAACGCAGTTTCTTTGCAGGCCTGATCTGGCTGAATTAGAACTTCTGCTCTGGGTGTGCTACTTTGACCTAGAGCTGAAAGGCAGAACGTGCAGGCTTCTTTCCAAAGGGCAAGATGGCCCCCACAGCATCTTGCTTCCAGCTCTTTGGGAAGCTAAGAAACAACTCGCTCTGCACAGTGCTCTTACAGCCTACCGGGAACATCTCTTCCAAAGGCCTGTGAAACGCAGTTTCTTTGCAGGCCTCATCTGGCTGTAGTACAACTTCTGCACTGGGTGTGCTACATTGCCCTAGAGCTAAAAGGCGCAATGTGCCGGCTTCTTTCCAAAGTGCGAGTTGGGCCCCAAAGCATCTTGCTTGCAGCTCTTTGGGAAGCTAAGAAACAACTCGCTCTGCACAGTGCTCTTACAGCCTACCGGGAACATCTCTTCCAAAGGCCTGTGAAAAGCAGTTTCTTTGCAGGCCTGATCTGGCTGAAGTAGAACTTCTGCTCTCGGTGTGCTACATTGCCCTAGAGCTGAAAGGCACAATGTGCAGTCTTCTTAACAAAGGGCGAGTTGGGCCCCACAGCATCTTGCTTCCAGCTCTTTGGCAAGCTAGGAAACAACTCGCTCTGCAAAGTGCTATTACAGCCTACCGCGAACATCTCTTCCAAAGACCTGTGAAACGCAGTTTCTTTGCAGGCCTGATCTGGCTGAAGTAGAACTCCTGCTCTGGGTGTGCTACATTGCCCTAGAGCTGAAAGGCACAACATGCAGGCTTCTTTCCAAAGGGCGCGTTGGGCCTCACAGCATCTTGCTTCCAGCACTTTGGGAAGCTAAGAAACAACTCGCTCTGCACAGTCCTCTTACAGCCTACGGGGAACATCTCTTACAAAGGCCTGTGAAACGCAGTTTCTTTGCAGGCCTGATCTTGCTGAAGTAGAACTTTTGCTCTGGGTGTGCTACATTGCACTAGACCTGAAAGGGACAATGTGCAGGCTTCTTTCCAAAGGCCGAGTTGGGCCCCACAGCATCTTGCTTCCAGCTCTTTGGGAAGCTAAGAAACAACTCGCTCTGCACACTGCTATTACAGCCTACCGGGAACATCTCTTCCAAAGGCCTGTGAAATGCAGTTTCTTTGCAGGCCTGATCTGGGTGAAGTACAACTTCTGCTCTGGGTGTGCTACATTGCCCTAGAGCTGAAAGGCCCAACGTGCAGGCTTCTTTCCAAAGGGCGAGTTGGGCACCACAGCACCTTGCTTCCAGCACTTTGGGAAGCTAAGAAACAACTCGCTCTGCACAGTACTCTTACAGCCTACCGGGAACATCTCTTCCAAAGGCCTGTGTAACGCAGTTTCTTTGCAGGCCTGATCTGGCTGAAGTACAACTTCTGCTCTAGGTGTGCTACAGTGCCCTAGAGCTGAAAGGCACAAGGTGCAGGCCTCTTAAAAAATGGGGAGTTGGGCCCCACAGCATCTTGCTTCCAGCTCTTTGGGAAGCTAAGAAACAACTCGCTCTGCACAGTGCTCTTACAGCCTACCGGGAATATCTCTTACAAAGGCCTGTGAAATGCAGTTTCTTTGCAGACCTGATCTGGCTGAAGTACAACTTCTGCTCTTTGTGTGCTACATTGCCCTAGAGCTGGAAGGCACAACGTGCAGGCTTCTTTCCAAAGGGCGAGTTGGGCCCCACAGATTATTGCTTCCAGCTCTTTGGGAAGCTAAGAAACAACTCGCTCTGCACAGTGCTCTTACAGCCTACCGGGAACATCTCTTCCAAAGGCCTGTGAAACGCAGTTTCTTTGCAGGCCTGATCTGGCTGAAGTAGAACTTCTGCTCTGGGTGTGCTACATTGCCTTAGAGCTGAAAGGCACAACGTGCAGGCTTCTTTTCAAAGGGCGCATTGGGCCTCACAGCATCTTGCTTCCAGCACTTTGGGAAGCTAAGAAACAACTCGCTCTGCACAGTGCTCTTACAGCCTACCGGGAACATCTCTTCCAAAGGCCTGTGAAACGCAGTTTCTTTGCAGGCCTGATCTTGCTGAAGTGGAACTTTTGCTCTGGGTGTGCTACATTGCACTAGACCTGAAAGGAACAATGTGCAGGCTTCTATCCAAAGGCCGAGTTGGGCCCCACAGCATCTTGCTTCCAGCTCTTTGGGAAGCTAAGAAACAACTCGCTCTGCACAGTGCTCTTACAGCCTACCGGGAACATCTCTTCCAAAGGAATGTGAAACGCAGTTTCTCCGCAGGCCTGAACTGGGTGAAGTAGAACTTCTGATCTGGGTGTGCTACATTGCCCCAGAGCTGAAAGGCACAAAGTGCAGGCTCCTTCCAAAGGGAGAGTTGGGCAGCACAGCATCTTGCTTCCAGCTCTTTGGGAAGCTAAGAAACAACTCGCTCTGCACAGTGCTCTTACAGCCTACCGGGAACATCTCTTCCAAAGGAATGTGAAACGCAGTTCCATTGCAGGCCTGATCTGGCTGAAGTACAACTTCTGCTCTGGGTGTGCCACATTGCCCTAGAGCTGAAAGCTACAACGTGCTGTCTCCTTTGAAAACGGTGAGTTTGGCCCCACAGCATCTTGCTTCCAGCTCTTTGGGAAGCGAAGAAACAACTCTCTCTGCACAGTGCTCTTAGAGCCTACCGGGAACATCTCTTCCAAAGGCCTGTGAAACGCAGTTTCTTTGCAGGCCTGATCTGGCTGAAGTACAACTTCTGCTCTGGGTGTGCTACATTGACCTAGAGCTGAAAGGCACAACGTGCAGGCTTCTGTCCAAAGGACGAGTTGGGCCCCACAGCATCTTGCTTCCAGCTCTTTGGGAAGCTAAGGAACAACTCGCTCTGCATAGTGCTCTTACAGCCTACCGGGAACATCTCTTCCAAAGGCCTGTGAAACGCAGTTTCTTTGCAGGCCTGATCTGGCTGAAGTAGAACTTCTGCTCTGAGTGTGCTACATTGCCCTAGAGCTGAAAGGCACAAGGTGCTGTCTCCTTTCCAAAGGGCGAGTTGGGCCCCAAAGCATCTTGCTTCCAGCTCTTTGGGAAGCTAAGAAACAACTCGCTCTGCACACTGCTATTACAGCCTACCGGGAACATCTCTTCCAAAGGCCTGTGAAATGCAGTTTCTTTGCAGGCCTGATCTGGCTGAAGTACAACTTCTGCTCTGGGTGTGCTACATTGCCCTAGAGCTGAAAGGCCCAACGTGCAGGCTTCTTTCCAAAGGGCGAGTTGGGCACCACAGCACCTTGCTTCCAGCTCTTTGGGAAGCTAAGAAACAACTCCCTCTGCACAGTACTCTTACAGCCTACCGGGAACATCTCTTCCAAAGGCCTGTGTAACGCAGTTTCTTTGCAGGCCTGATCTGGCTGAAGTACAACTTCTGCTCTAGGTGTGCTACAGTGCCCTAGAGCTGAAAGGCACAACGTGCAGGCCTCTTCAAAAATGGGGAGTTGGGCCCCACAGCATCTTGCTTCCAGCTCTTTGGGAAGCTAAGAAACAACTCGCTCTGCACAGTGCTCTTACAGCCTACCGGGAACATCTCTTACAAAGGCCTGTGAAATGCAGTTTCTTTGCAGACCTGATCTGGCTGAAGTACAACTTCTGCTCTTTGTGTGCTACATTGCCCTAGAGCTGAAAGGCACAACGTGCAGGCTTCTTACCAAAGGGCGATTTGGGCCCCACAGCTTCTTGCTTCCAGCTCTTTGGGAAGCAAAGAAACAACTCGCTCTGCACAGTACTCTTACAGCCTACAGGGAACAACACTTCGAGAGGCCTGTGAAATGCAGTTTCTTTGCAGGCCTGATCAGGCTGAAGTAGTACTTCTGCTCTGGGTGTGCTGCATTGCCCTAGAGCTGAAAGGCACAACGTGCAGGCTTCTTTCCAAAGGGCGAGTTGGGCCCCACAGCATCTTGCTTCCAGCTCTTTGGGAAGCTAAGATACAACTCGCTCTGCACAGTTCTCTTACAGCCTACCGGGAACATCTCTTACAAAGGCCTGCATATCGCAGTTACTTTGCAGGCCTGATCTGGCTGAAGTAGAACTTCTGCTCTGGGTGTGCTACATTGCCCTAGAGCTGAAAGGCACAACGTGCAGGCTTCTTTCCAAAGGGCGAGTTGGGCCCCAAAGCATCTTCCTTCCAGCTCTTTGGGAAGCTAAGAAACAACTCGCACTGCACAGTGCTCTTACAGCCTACCGGGAACATCTCTTCCAAAGGCCTGTGAAACGCAGTTTCTTTGCAGGCCTTATCTGGCTGAAGTACAACATCTGCTCTGGGTGTGGGACATTGCCCTGGAGCTGAAAGGCACAACTTGCAGGCTTCTTTCCAAAGTGCTAGTTGGGCCCCAAAGCATCTTGCTTCCACCTTTTTGGGAACCTCAGAAAGAACTCGCTCTGCACAGTGCTCTTACAGCCTACCGGGAACATCTCTTCCAAAGGAATGTGAAACGCAGTTCCTTTGCAGGCCTGATCTGGCTGAAGTACAACTTCTGCTCTGCGTGTGCCACATTGCCCAAGAGCTGAAAGCTACAACGTGCTGTCTCCTTTGAAAAGGGCAAGTTTGGCCCCACAGCATCTTGCTTCCAGCTCTTTGAGAAGCTAAGAAACAACTGGCTCTGCACAGTGCTCTTACAGCCTACCGGGAACATCTCTTACAAAGGCCTGTGAAACGCAGTTTCTTTGCAGGCCTGATCTGGCTGAAGTAGAGCTTCTGCTCTGGGTGTGCTACAGTGCCCTAGAGCTGAAAGGCACAACGTGCAGGCTTCTGTCCAAAGGGCGAGTTGGGCCCCACAGCATCTTGCTTCCAGCTCTTTGGGAAGCTAAGAAACAACTCGCTCTGCACAGTGCTCTTACAGCCTACCGGGAATATCTCTTCCAAAGGCCTGTGAAACGCAGTTTCTTTGCAGGCCTTATCTGGCTGAATTAGAACTTCTTCTCTGGGTGTGCTACTTTGACCTAGAGCTGAAAGGCAGAACGTGCAGTCTTCTTTCCAAAGGGCAAGATGGCCCCCACAGCATCTTGCTTCCAGCTCTTTGGGAAGCTAAGAAACAACTCGCTCTGCACAGTGCTCTTACAGCCTACCGGGAACATCTCTTCCAAAGGCCTGTGAAACGCAGTTTCTTTGCAGGCCTCATCTGGCTGTAATACAACTTCTGCACTGGGTGTGCTACATTGCCCTGGAGCTGAAAGGCACAACGTGCAGTCTTCTTAACAAAGGGCGAGTTGGGCCCCACAGCATCTTGCTTCCAGCTCTTTGGCAAGCTAGGAAACAACTCGCTCTGCAAAGAGCTCTTACAGCCTACCGGGAACATCTCTTCCAAAGGCCTGTGAAACGCAGTTTCTTTGCAGGCCTGATCTGGCTGAAGTAGAACTTCTGCTCTGGGTGTGCTACTTTGCCCTAGAGCTGAAAGGCACAACGTGCAGGCTTCTTTCCAAAGGGCGCATTGGGCCTCACAGCATCTTGCTTCCAGCACTGTGGGAAGCTAAGAAACAACTCGCTCTGCACAGTGCTCTTACAGTCTACCGGGAACATCTCTTCCAAAGGCATGTGAAACGCAGTTTCCTTGCAGGCCTCATCTGGCTGAAGTACAACTTCTGCTCTGGGTGTGCTACATTGCCCTAGAGCTGAAAGGCACAACGTGCAAGCTTCTTTCCAAAGGGCGCGTTGGGCCTCACAGCATCTTGCTTCCAGCACTTTGGGAAGCTAAGAAACAATTCGCTCTGCACAGTGCTCTTACAGCCTAGTGGGAACATCTCTTCCAAAGGCCTGTGAAACGCAGTTTCTTTGCAGGCCTGATCTTGCTGCAGTGGAACTTTTGCTCGGGGTGTGCTACATTGCACTAGACCTGAAAGGCACAATGTGCTGGCTTCTTTCCAAAGGCCGAGTTGGGCCCCACAGCATCTTGCTTCCAGCTCTTTGGGAAGCTAAGAAACAACTCGCTCTGCACAGTGCTCTTACAGCCTACCGGGAACATCTCTTCCAAAGACCTGTGAAACGCAGCTTCTCCGCAGGCCTGAACTGGCTGAAGTAGAACTTCTGCTCTGGGTGTGCTACATTGCCCCAGAGCTGAAAGGCACAACGTGCAGGCTTCTGTCCAAAGGGAGAGTTGGGCAGCACAGCATCTTGCTTCCAGCTCTTTGGGAAGCTAAGAAACAAGTCGCTCTGCACACTGCTCTTACAGCCTACCGGGAACATCTCTTCCAAAGGAATGTGAAACGCAGTTCCTTTGCAGGCCTGATCTGGCTGAAGTACAACTTCTGCTCTGGGTGTGCCACATTGCCCTAGAGCTGAAAGCTACAACGTGCTGTCTCCTTTGAAAACGGTGAGTTTGGCCCCACAGCATCTTGCGTCCAGCTCTTTGTGAAGCTAAGAAACAACTCTCTCTGCACAGTGCTCTTAGAGCCTACCGGGAACATCTCTTCCAAAGGCCTGTGAAACGCAGTTTCTTTGCAGGCCTGATCTGGCTGAAGTACAACTTCTGCTCTGGGTGTGCTACATTGACCTAGAGCTGAAAGGCACAACGTGCAGGCTTCTGTCCAAAGGACGAGTTGGGCCCCACAGCATCTTGCTTCCAGCTCTTTGGGAAGCTAAGAAACAACTCGCTCTGCACAGTGCTCTTACAGCCTACCGGGAACATCTCTTAAAAAGGCCTGTGAAATGCAGTTTCTTTGCAGACCTGATCTAGCTGAAGTAGAACTTCTGCTCTTTGTGTGCTACATTGCCCTAGAGCTGAAAGGCACAACGTGCAGGCTTCTTTCCAAAGGGCGAGTTGGGCCCCACAGCATCTTGCTTCCAGCTCTTTGGGAAGCTAAGAAACAACTCGCTCTGCACAGTGCTCTTACAGCCTACCGGGAACATCTCTTCCAAAGGCCTGTGAAACGCAGTTTCTTTGCAGGCCTGATCTGGCTGAAGAACAACTTCTGCTCTCGGTGTGCTACATTGCCCTAGAGCTGAAAGGCACAACGTGCAGGCTTCTTTCCAAAGGGCGAGTTGGGCCTCACAGCATCTTGCTTCCAGCAATTTGGGAAGCTAAGAAACAACTCGCTCTGCACAGTGCTCTTACAGCCTACCGGGAACATCTCTTCCAAAGGCCTGTGAAACGCAGTTTCTTTGCAGGCCTGATCTGGCTGAAGTAGAATTTCTGCTCTGGGTGTGCTACATTGAACTAGACCTGAAAGGCACAATGTGCAGGCTTTTTTCCAAAGGCCGAGTTGGGCCCCACAGCATCTTGCTTCCAGCTCTTTGGGAAGCTAAGAAACAACTCGCTCTGCACAGTGCTCTTACAGCCTACCGGGAACATCTCTTACAAAGGCCTGTGAAACGCAGTTTCTTTGCAGGCCTGATTTTGCTGAAGTGCAACTTCTGCTCTGGGTGTGCTACATTGCCCTAGAGCAGAAAGGCACAACGTGCTGTCTCCTTTCCAAAGGGCGAGTTGGGCCCCACAGCATCTTGCTTCCAGCTCTTTGGGAAGGTAAGATACAACTCGCTCTGCACGGTGCTATTACAGCCTACTGGGAACATCTCTTCCAAAGACCTGTGAAACGCAGTTTCTCCACAGGCCTGAACTGGCTGAAGTAGAACTTCTGCTCTGGGTGTGCTAAATTGCCCCAGAGTTGAAAGGCACAACGTGCAGGCTTCTGTCCAAAGGACGAGTTGGGCAGCACAGCATCTTGCTTCCAGCTCTTTGGGAAGCTAAGAAACAACTCGCTCTGCACAGTGCTCTTACAGCCTACCGGGAGCATCCCTTCCAATGGCCTGTGAAATGCAGTTTCTTTGCAGGCCTGATCTGGCTGAAGTAGAACTTCTGCTCTGGGTGTGCTACTTTGACCTAGAGCTGAAAGGCAGAACGTGCAGTCTTCTTTCCAAAGGGCAAGATGGCCCCCACAGCATCTTGCTTCCAGCTCTTTGGGAAGCTAAGAAACAACTCGCTCTGCACAGTGCTCTTACAGCCTAGTGGGAACATCTCTTCCAAAGGCCTGTGAAACGCAGTTTCTTTGCAGGCCTGATCTTGCTGCAGTGGAACTTTTGCTCGGGGTGTGCTACATTGCACTAGACCTGAAAGGCACAATGTGCTGGCTTCTTTCCAAAGGCCGAGTTGGGCCCCACAGCATCTTGCTTCCAGCTCTTTGGGAAGCTAAGAAACAACTCGCTCTGCACAGTGCTATTACAGCCTACCGGGAACATCTCTTCCAAAGACCTGTGAAACGCAGCTTCTCCGCAGGCCTGAACTGGCTGAAGTAGAACTTCTGCTCTGGGTGTGCTACATTGCCCCAGAGCTGAAAGGCACAACGTGCAGGCTTCTGTCCAAAGGGAGAGTTGGGCAGCACAGCATCTTGCTTCCAGCTCTTTGGGAAGCTAAGAAACAAGTCGCTCTGCACACTGCTCTTACAGCCTACCGGGAACATCTCTTCCAAAGGAATGTGAAACGCAGTTCCTTTGCAGGCCTGATCTGGCTGAAGTACAACTTCTGCTCTGGGTGTGCCACATTGCCCTAGAGCTGAAAGCTACAACGTGCTGTCTCCTTTGAAAACGGTGAGTTTGGCCCCACAGCATCTTGCGTCCAGCTCTTTGTGAAGCTAAGAAACAACTCTCTCTGCACAGTGCTCTTAGAGCCTACCGGGAACATCTCTTCCAAAGGCCTGTGAAACGCAGTTTCTTTGCAGGCCTGATCTGGCTGAAGTACAACTTCTGCTCTGGGTGTGCTACATTGACCTAGAGCTGAAAGGCACAACGTGCAGGCTTCTGTCCAAAGGACGAGTTGGGCCCCACAGCATCTTGCTTCCAGCTCTTTGGGAAGCTAAGAAACAACTCGCTCTGCACAGTGCTCTTACAGCCTACCGGGAACATCTCTTAAAAAGGCCTGTGAAATGCAGTTTCTTTGCAGACCTGATCTGGCTGAAGTAGAACTTCTGCTCTTTGTGTGCTACATTGCCCTAGAGCTGAAAGGCACAACGTGCAGGCTTCTTTCCAAAGGGCGAGTTGGGCCCCACAGCATCTTGCTTCCAGCTCTTTGGGAAGCTAAGAAACAACTCGCTCTGCACAGTGCTCTTACAGCCTACCGGGAACATCTCTTCCAAAGGCCTGTGAAACGCAGTTTCTTTGCAGGCCTGATCTGGCTGAAGTAGAACTTCTGCTCTCGGTGTGCTACATTGCCCTAGAGCTGAAAGGCACAACGTGCAGGCTTCTTTCCAAAGGGCGAGTTGGGCCTCACAGCATCTTGCTTCCAGCAATTTGGGAAGCTAAGAAACAACTCGCTCTGCACAGTGCTCTTACAGCCTACCGGGAACATCTCTTCCAAAGGCCTGTGAAACGCAGTTTCTTTGCAGGCCTGATCTGGCTGAAGTAGAATTTCTGCTCTGGGTGTGCTACATTGAACTAGACCTGAAAGGCACAATGTGCAGGCTTTTTTCCAAAGGCCGAGTTGGGCCCCACAGCATCTTGCTTCCAGCTCTTTGGGAAGCTAAGAAACAACTCGCTCTGCACAGTGCTCTTACAGCCTACCGGGAACATCTCTTACAAAGGCCTGTGAAACGCAGTTTCTTTGCAGGCCTGATTTTGCTGAAGTGCAGCTTCTGCTCTGGGTGTGCTACATTGCCCTAGAGCAGAAAGGCACAACGTGCTGTCTCCTTTCCAAAGGGCGAGTTGGGCCCCACAGCATCTTGCTTCCAGCTCTTTGGGAAGGTAAGATACAACTCGCTCTGCACGGTGCTATTACAGCCTACCGGGAACATCTCTTCCAAAGACCTGTGAAACGCAGTTTCTCCACAGGCCTGAACTGGCTGAAGTAGAACTTCTGCTCTGGGTGTGCTAAATTGCCCCAGAGTTGAAAGGCACAACGTGCAGGCTTCTGTCCAAAGGACGAGTTGGGCAGCACAGCATCTTGCTTCCAGCTCTTTGGGAAGCTAAGAAACAACTCGCTCTGCACAGTGCTCTTACAGCCTACCGGGAGCATCCCTTCCAATGGCCTGTGAAATGCAGTTTCTTTGCAGGCCTGATCTGGCTGAAGTAGAACTTCTGCTCTGGGTGTGCCACATTGCCCTAGAGCTGAAAGCTACAACGTGCTGTCTCCTTTGAAAACGGTGAGTTTGGCCCCACAGCATCTTGCTTCCAGCTCTTTGGGAAGCTAAGAAACAACTCTCTCTGCACAGTGCTCTTAGAGCCTACCGGGAACATCTCTTCCAAAGGCCTGTGAAACGCAGTTTCTTTGCAGGCTTGATCTGGCTGAAGTACAACTTCTGCTCTGGGTGTGCTACATTGACCTAGAGCTGAAAGGCACAACGTGCAGGCTTCTGTCCAAAGGGCGAGTTGGGCCCAAAGCATCTTGCTTCCAGCTCTTTGGGAAGCTAAGAAACAACTCGCTCTGCACACTGCTCTTACAGCCTACCGGGAACATCTCTTACAAAGGCCTGTGATATGCAGTTTCTTTGCAGACCTGATCTGGCTGAAGTACAACTTCTGCTCTTTGTGTGCTACATTGCCCTAGAGCTGAAAGGCACAACGTGCAGGCTTCTTACCAAAGGGCGAGTTGGGCCCCACAGCTTCTTGCTTCCAGCTCTTTGCGAAGCTAAGAAACAACTCGCTCTGCACAGTGCTCTTACAGCATACCGGGAACAACACTTCGAGAGGCCTGTGAAACGCAGTTTCTCTGCAGGCCTGATCTGGCTGAAGTAGAACTTCTGCTCTGGTTGTGCTACATTGCCCTAGAGCTGAAAGGCACAACGTGCAGGCTTCTGTCCAAAGGGCGAGTCGGGCCCCACAGCATCTTGCTTCCAGCACTTTGGGAAGCTAAGAAACAACTCGCTCTGCACAGTGCTCTTACAGCCTAGTGGGAACATCTCTTCCAAAGGCCTGTGAAACGCAGTTTCTTTGCAGGCCTGATCTTGCTGCAGTGGAACTTTTGCTCGGGGTGTGCTACATTGCACTAGACCTGAAAGGCACAATGTGCTGACTTCTTTCCAAAGGCCGAGTTGGGCCCCACAGCATCTTGCTTCCAGCTCTTTGGGAAGCTAAGAAACAACACGCTCTGCACAGTGCTATTACAGCCTACCGGGAACATCTCTTCCAAAGACCTGTGAAACGCAGCTTCTCCGCAGGCCTGAACTGGCTGAAGTAGAACTTCTGCTCTGGGTGTGCTACATTGCCCCAGAGCTGAAAGGCACAACGTGCAGGCTTCTGTCCAAAGGGAGAGTTGGGCAGCACAGCATCTTGCTTCCAGCTCTTTGGGAAGCTAAGAAACAAGTCGCTCTGCACACTGCTCTTACAGCCTACCGGGAACATCTCTTCCAAAGGAATGTGAAACGCAGTTCCTTTGCAGGCCTGATCTGGCTGAAGTACAACTTCTGCTCTGGGTGTGCCACATTGCCCTAGAGCTGAAAGCTACAACGTGCTGTCTCCTTTGAAAACGGTGAGTTTGGCCCCACAGCATCTTGCGTCCAGCTCTTTGTGAAGCTAAGAAACAACTCTCTCTGCACAGTGCTCTTAGAGCCTACCGGGAACATCTCTTCCAAAGGCCTGTGAAACGCAGTTTCTTTGCAGGCCTGATCTGGCTGAAGTACAACTTCTGCTCTGGGTGTGCTACATTGACCTAGAGCTGAAAGGCACAACGTGCAGGCTTCTGTCCAAAGGACGAGTTGGGCCCCACAGCATCTTGCTTCCAGCTCTTTGGGAAGCTAAGAAACAACTCGCTCTGCACAGTGCTCTTACAGCCTACTGGGAACATCTCTTACAAAGGCCTGTGAAAAGCAGTTTCTTTGCAGGCCTGATCTGGCTGAAGTAGAACTTCTGCTCTCGGTGTGCTACATTGCCCTAGAGCTGAAAGGCACAACGTGCAGGCTTCTTAACAAAGGGCGAGTTGGGCCCCACAGCATCTTGCTTCCAGCTCTTTGGCAAGCTAGGAAACAACTCGCTCTGCAAATTGCTCTTACAGCCTACCGGGAACATCTCTTCCAAAGGCCTGTGAAACGCAGTTTCTTTGCAGGCCTGATCTGGCTGAAGTAGAACTTCTGCTCTGGGTGTGCTACATTGCCCTAGAGCTGAAAGGCACAACGTGCAGGCTTCTTTCCAAAGGGCGCATTGGGCCTCACAGCATCTTGCTTCCAGCACTTTGGGAAGCTAACAAACAACACGCTCTGCACAGTGCTCTTACAGCCTACCGGGAACATCTCTTACAAAGGCCTGTGAAACGCAGTTTCTTTGCAGGCCTGATCTTGCTGAAGTGGAACTTTTGCTCGGGGTGTGCTACATTGCACTAGACCTGAAAGGCACAATGTGCTGACTTCTTTCCAAAGGCCGAGTTGGGCCCCACAGCATCTTGCTTCCAGCTCTTTGGGAAGCTAAGAAACAACACGCTCTGCACAGTGCTATTACAGCCTACCGGGAACATCTCTTCCAAAGACCTGTGAAACGCAGCTTCTCCGCAGGCCTGAACTGGCTGAAGTAGAACTTCTGCTCTGGGTGTGCTACATTGCCCCAGAGCTGAAAGGCACAACGTGCAGGCTTCTGTCCAAAGGGAGAGTTGGGCAGCACAGCATCTTGCTTCCAGCTCTTTGGGAAGCTAAGAAACAAGTCGCTCTGCACACTGCTCTTACAGCCTACCGGGAACATCTCTTCCAAAGGAATGTGAAACGCAGTTCCTTTGCAGGCCTGATCTGGCTGAAGTACAACTTCTGCTCTGGGTGTGCCACATTGCCCTAGAGCTGAAAGCTACAACGTGCTGTCTCCTTTGAAAACGGTGAGTTTGGCCCCACAGCATCTTGCGTCCAGCTCTTTGTGAAGCTAAGAAACAACTCTCTCTGCACAGTGCTCTTAGAGCCTACCGGGAACATCTCTTCCAAAGGCCTGTGAAACGCAGTTTCTTTGCAGGCCTGATCTGGCTGAAGTACAACTTCTGCTCTGGGTGTGCTACATTGACCTAGAGCTGAAAGGCACAACGTGCAGGCTTCTGTCCAAAGGACGAGTTGGGCCCCACAGCATCTTGCTTCCAGCTCTTTGGGAAGCTAAGAAACAACTCGCTCTGCACAGTGCTCTTACAGCCTACTGGGAACATCTCTTACAAAGGCCTGTGAAAAGCAGTTTCTTTGCAGGCCTGATCTGGCTGAAGTAGAACTTCTGCTCTCGGTGTGCTACATTGCCCTAGAGCTGAAAGGCACAACGTGCAGGCTTCTTAACAAAGGGCGAGTTGGGCCCCACAGCATCTTGCTTCCAGCTCTTTGGCAAGCTAGGAAACAACTCGCTCTGCAAATTGCTCTTACAGCCTACCGGGAACATCTCTTCCAAAGGCCTGTGAAACGCAGTTTCTTTGCAGGCCTGATCTGGCTGAAGTAGAACTTCTGCTCTGGGTGTGCTACATTGCCCTAGAGCTGAAAGGCACAACGTGCAGGCTTCTTTCCAAAGGCTGCATTGGGCCTCACAGCATCTTGCTTCCAGCACTTTGGGAAGCTAACAAACAACACGCTCTGCACAGTGCTCTTACAGCCTACCGGGAACATCTCTTACAAAGGCCTGTGAAACGCAGTTTCTTTGCAGGCCTGATCTTGCTGAAGTGGAACTTTTGCTCTGGGTGTGCTACATTGCACTAGACCTGAAAGGAACAATGTGCAGGCTTCTTTCCAAAGGCCGAGTTGGGCCCCACAGCATCTTGCTTCCAGCTCTTTGGGAAGCTAAGAAACAACTCGCTCTGCACACTGCTCTTACAGCCTACCGGGAACATCTCTTCCAAAGACCTGTGAAATGCAGTTTCTCCGCAGGCCTGAACTGGCTGAAGTAGAACTTCTGCTCTGGGTGTGCTACATTGCCCCAGAGCTGAAAGGCACAACGTGCAGGCTTCTGTCCAAAGGGAGAGTTGGGCAGCACAGCATCTTGCTTCCAGCTCTTTGGGAAGCTAAGAAACAACTCGCTCTGCACAGTGCTCTTACAGCCTACCGGGAACATCTCTTCCAAAGGAATGTGAAACGCAGTTCCTTTGCAGGCCTGATTGGCTGAAGTAGAACTTCTGCTCTGAGTGTGCTACATTGCCCTAGAGCTGAAAGGCACAACGTGCTGTCTCCTTTCAAAAGGGCGAGTTGGGCCCCAAAGCATCTTGCTTCCAGCTCTTTGGGAAGCTAAGAAACGACTCGCTCTGCACACTGCTCTTACAGCCTACCGGGAACATCTCTTCCAAAGGCCTGTGAAATGCAGTTTCTTTGCAGGCCTGATCTGGCTGAAGTACAACTTCTGCTCTGGGTGTGCTACATTGCCCTAGAGCTGAAAGGCCCAACGTGCAGGCTTCTTTCCAAAGGGCGAGTTGGGCACCACAGCACCTTGCTTCCAGCTCTTTGGGAAGCTAAGAAACAACTCGCTCTGCACAGTACTCTTACAGCCTACCGCTAACATCTCTTCCAAAGGCCTGTGTAACGCAGTTTCTTTGCAGGCCTGATACGGCTGAAGTACAACTTCTGCTCTAGGTGTGCTACAGTGCCCTAGAGCTGAAAGGCACAACGTGCAGGCCTCTTAAAAAATGGGGAGTTGGGCCCCACAGCATCTTGCTTCCAGCACTTTGGGAAGCTAAGAAACAACTCGCTCTGCAAAGTGCTCTTACAGCCTACCGGGAACAACACTTCGAGAGGCCTGTGAAACGCAGTTTCTTTGCAGGCCTGATCTGGCTGAAGTAGTACTTCTGCTCTGGGTGTGCTGCATTGCCCTAGAGCTGAAAGGCACAACGTGCAGGCTTCTTTCCAAAGGGCGAGTTGGGCCCCACAGCATCTTGCTTCCAGCTCTTTGGGAAGCTAAGATACAACTCGCTCTGCACAGTTCTCTTACAGCCTACCGGGAACATCTCTTACAAAGGCCTGCATATCGCAGTTTCTTTGCAGGCCTGATCTGGCTGAAGTAGAACTTCTGCTCTGGGTGTGCTACATTGCCCTAGAGCTGAAAGGCACAACGGGCAGGCTTCTTTCCAAAGGGCGAGTTGGGCCCCAAAGCATCTTCCTTCCAGCTCTTTGGGAAGCTAAGAAACAACTCACACTGCACAGTGCTCTTACAGCCTACCGGGAACATCTCTTCCAAAGGCCTGTGTAACGCAGTTTCTTTGCAGGCCTGATACGGCTGAAGTACAACTTCTGCTCTGGGTGTGCTACAGTGCCCTAGAGCTGAAAGGCACAACGTGCAGGCCTCTTAAAAAACGGGGAGTTGGGCCCCAAAGCATCTTGCTTCCAGCACTTTGGGAAGCTAAGAAACAACTCGCTCTGCACAGTGCTCTTACAGTCTACCGGGAACATCTCTTCCAAAGGCATGTGAAACGCAGTTTCCTTGCAGGCCTCATCTGGCTGAAGTACAACTTCTGCTCTGGGTGTGCTACATTGCCCTAGAGCTGAAAGGCACAACGTGCAAGCTTCTTTCCAAAGGGCGCGTTGGGCCTCACAGCATCTTGCTTCCAGCACTTTGGGAAGCTAAGAAACAACTCGCTCTGCACAGTGCTCTTACAGCCTAGTGGGAACATCTCTTCCAAAGGCCTGTGAAACGCAGTTTCTTTGCAGGCCTGATCTTGCTGCAGTGGAACTTTTGCTCGGGGTGTGCTACATTGCACTAGACCTGAAAGGCACAATGTGCTGGCTTCTTTCCAAAGGCCGAGTTGGGCCCCACAGCATCTTGCTTCCAGCTCTTTGGGAAGCTAAGAAACAACTCGCTCTGCACAGTGCTCTTACAGCCTACCGGGAACATCTCTTACAAAGGCCTGTGAAACGCAGTTTCTTTGCAGGCCTGATTTTGCTGAAGTGCAACTTCTGCTCTGGGTGTGCTACATTGCCCTAGAGCAGAAAGGCACAACGTGCTGTCTCCTTTCCAAAGGGCGAGTTGGGCCCCACAGCATCTTGCTTCCAGCTCTTTGGGAAGGTAAGATACAACTCGCTCTGCACGGTGCTATTACAGCCTACCGGGAACATCTCTTCCAAAGACATGTGAAACGCAGTTTCTCCACAGGCCTGAACTGGCTGAAGTAGAACTTCTGCTCTGGGTGTGCTACATTGCCCCAGAGTTAAAGGCACAACGTGCAGGCTTCTGTCCAAAGGACGAGTTGGGCAGCACAGCATCTTGCTTCCAGCTCTTTGGGAAGCTAAGAAACAACTCGCTCTGCACAGTGCTCTTACAGCCTACCGGGAGCATCCCTTCCAATGGCCTGTGAAATGCAGTTTCTTTGCAGGCCTGATCTGGCTGAAGTAGAACTTCTGCTCTGGGTGTGCTACATTGCCCTAGAGATGAAAGGCACAACGTGCAGGCTTCTTTCCAAAGGGCGCGTTGGGCCTCACAGCATCTTGCTTCCAGCACTTTGGGAAGCTAAGAAACAACTCGCTCTGCACAGTGCTCTTACAGCCTACCGGGAACATCTCTTCCAAAGGCATGTGAAACGCAGTTTCTTTGCAGGCCTCATCTGGCTGAAGTACAACTTCTGCACTGGGTGTGCTACATTGCCCTAGAGCTGAAAGGCACAACGTGCAGGCTTCTTTCCAAAGGGCGAGTTGGGCCCCACAGCATCTTGCTTCCAGCTCTTTGGGAAGCTAAGAAACAACTCGCTCTGCACAGTGCTCTTACAGCCTACTGGGAACATCTCTTACAAAGGCCTGTGAAACGCAGTTTCTTTACAGGCCTGATCTTGCTGAAGTGGAACTTTTGCTCTGGGTGTGCTACATTGCACTAGACCTGAAAGGAACAATGTGCAGGCTTCTTTCCAAAGGCCGAGTTGGGCCCCACAGCATCTTGCTTCCAGCTCTTTGGGAAGCTAAGAAACAACTCGCTCTGCACAGTGCTATTACAGCCTACCGGGAACATCTCTTCCAAAGACCTGTGAAACGCAGTTTCTCCGCAGGCCTGAACTGGCTGAAGTAGAACTTCTGCTCTGGGTGTGCTACATTGCCCCAGAGCTGAAAGGCACAACGTGCAGGCTTCTGTCCAAAAGGAGAGTTGGGCAGCA
This sequence comes from Equus caballus, assembly GCF_041296265.1. Classification (NCBI taxonomy): domain Eukaryota; kingdom Metazoa; phylum Chordata; class Mammalia; order Perissodactyla; family Equidae; genus Equus; species Equus caballus. Next base: position 29,073,387 of record NC_091687.1, read on the forward strand.
CAGCATCTTGCTTCCAGCTCTTTGGGAAGCTAAGAAACAACTCGCTCTGCACAGTGCTCTTACAGCCTACCGGGAACATCTCTTCCAAAGGAATGTGAAACGCAGTTCCTTTGCAGGCCTGATCTGGCTGAAGTACAACTTCTGCTCTGGGTGTGCCACATTGCCCTAGAGCTGAAAGCTACAACGTGCTGTCTCCTTTGAAAACGGTGAGTTTGGCCCCACAGCATCTTGCTTCCAGCTCTTTGGGAAGCTAAGAACCAACTCTCTCTGCACAGTGCTCTTAGAGCCTACCGGGAACATCTCTTCCAAAGGCCTGTGAAACGCAGTTTCTTTGCAGGCCTGATCTGGCTGAAGTACAACTTCTGCTCTGGGTGTGCTACATTGACCTAGAGCTGAAAGGCACAACGTGCAGGCTTCTGTCCAAAGGACGAGTTGGGCCCCACAGCATCTTGCTTCCAGCTCTTTGGGAAGCTAAGAAACAACTCGCTCTGCACAGTGCTCTTACAGCCTACCGGGAACATCTCTTACAAAGGCCTGTGAAATGCAGTTTCTTTGCAGTCCTGATCTGGCTGAAGTACAACTTCTGCTCTTTGTGTGCTACATTGCCCTAGAGCTGAAAGGCACAACGTGCAGGCTTCTTACCAAAGGGCGAGTTGGGCCCCACAGCTTCTTGCTTCCAGCTCTTTGCGAAGCTAAGAAACAACTCGCTCTGCACAGTGCTCTTACAGCATACCGGGAACAACACTTCGAGAGGCCTGTGAAATGCAGTTTCTCTGCAGGCCTGATCTGGCTGAAGTAGAACTTCTGCTCTGGGTGTGCTACATTGCCCTAGAGCTGAAAGGCACAACGTGCAGGCTTCTGTCCAAAGGGCGAGTTGGGCCCAAAGCATCTTGCTTCCAGCTCTTTGGGAAGCTAAGAAACAACTCGCTCTGCACAGTGCTCTTACAGCCTACCGGGAACATCTCTTCCAAAGGCCTGTGAAACGCAGTTTCTCTGCAGGCCTGATCTGGCTGAAGTACAACTTCTGCTCTGGGTGTGCTACATTGCCCTAGAGCTGAAAGGCAGAACTTGCAGGCTTCTTTCCAAAGGGCGAGTTGGGCCCCACAGCATCTTGCTTCCAGCTCTTTGGGAGGCTAAGAAACAACGCGCTCTGCACAGTGCTCTTACAGCGTACCGGGAACATGTCTTAAAAAGGCCTATGAAATGCAGTTTCTTTGCAGGCCTGATCTGGCTGAAGTAGAACTTCTGCTCTGGGTGTGCTACATTGCCCTAGAGCTGAAAGGCACAACGTGCAGGCTTCTGTCCAAAGGGCGAGTTGGGCCCAAAGCATCTTGCTTCCAGCTCTTTGGGAAGCTAAGAAACAACTCGCTCTGCACAGTGCTCTTACAGCCTACCTGGAACATCTCTTCCAAAGGCCTGTGAAACGCAGTTTCTTCGCAGGCCTGATCTGGCTGAAGTACAACTTCTGCTCTGGGTGTGCTACATTGCCCTAGAGCTGAAAGGCACAACGTGCAGGCTTCTTTCCAAAGGGCGCGTTGGGCCTCACAGCATCTTGCTTCCAGCTCTTTGGCAAGCTAGGAAACAACTCGCTCTGCAAAGTGCTCTTACAGCCTACCGGGAACATCTCTTCCAAAGGCCTGTGAAACGCAGTTTCTTTGCAGGCCTGATGTGGCTGAAGTAGAACTTCTGCTCTGGGTGTGCTACATTGCCCTAGAGCTGAAAGGCACAACGTGCAGGCTTCTTTCCAAAGGGCGCATTGGGCCTCACAGCATCTTGCTTCCAGCACTTTGGGAAGCTAAGAAACAACTCGCTCTGCACAGTGCTCTTACAGCCTACGGGGAACATCTCTTACAAAGGCCTGTGAAACGCAGTTTCTTTGCAGGCCTGATCTTGCTGAAGTGGAACTTTTGCTCTGGGTGTGCTACATTGCACTAGACCTGAAAGGAACAATGTGCAGGCTTCTTTCCAAAGGCCGAGTTGGGCCCCACAGCATCTTGCTTCCAGCTCTTTGGGAAGCTTAGAAACAACTCGCTCTGCACAGTGCTATTACAGCCTACCGGGAACATCTCTTCCAAAGACCTGTGAAACGCAGTTTCTCCGCAGGCCTGAACTGGCTGAAGTAGAACTTCTGCTCTGGGTGTGCTACATTGCCCCAGAGCTGAAAGGCACAACGTGCAGGCTTCTGTCCAAAGGGAGAGTTGGGCAGCACAGCATCATGCTTCCAGCTCTTTGGGAAGCTAATAAACAACTCGCTCTGCACAGTGCTCTTACAGCCTACCGGGAACATCTCTTCCAAAGGAATGTGAAACGCAGTTCCTTTGCAGGCCTGATCTGGCTGAAGTACAACTTCTGCTCTGGGTGTGCCACATTGCCCTAGAGCTGAAAGCTACAACGTGCTGTCTCCTTTGAAAACGGTGAGTTTGGCCCCACAGCATCTTGCTTCCAGCTCTTTGGGAAGCTAAGAACCAACTCTCTCTGCACAGTGCTCTTAGAGCCTACCGGGAACATCTCTTCCAAAGGCCTGTGAAACGCAGTTTCTTTGCAGGCCTGATCTGGCTGAAGTAGTACTTCTGCTCTGGGTGTGCTGCATTGCCCTAGAGCTGAAAGGCACAACGTGCAGGCTTCTTTCCAAAGTGCGAGTTGGGCCCCAAAGCATCTTGCTTCCACCTTTTTGGGAACCTCAGAAAGAACTCGCTCTGCACAGTGCTCTTACAGCCTACCGGGAACATCTCTTACAAAGGCCTGTGAAACGCAGTTTCTTTACAGGCCTGATCTGGCTGAAGTAGAACTTCTGCTCTGGGTGTGCTACAGTGCCCCAGAGCTGAAAGGCACAACGTGCAGGCTTCTTTCCAAAGGGCGAGTTGGGCCCCACAGCATCATGCTTCCAGCTGTTTGGGAAGCTAAGAAACAACTCGCTCTGCACAGTGCTCTTACAGCCTACAGGGAGCATCCCTTCCAATGGCCTGTGAAATGCAGTTTCTTTGCAGGCCTGATCTGGCTGAAGTAGAACTTCTGCTCTGGGTGTGCTACATTGCCCTAGAGGTGAAAGGCACAACGTGCAGGCTTCTTTCCAAATGGCGCGTTGGGCCTCACAGCATCTTGCTTCCAGCACTTTGGGAAGCTAAGAAACAACTCGCTCTGCACAGTGCTCTTACAGCCTACCGGGAACATCTCTTCCAAAGGCATGTGAAACGCAGTTTCTTTGCATGCCTCATCTGGCTGAAGTAGAACTTCTGCACTGGGTGTGCTACATTGCCCTAGAGCTGAAAGGCACAACGTGCAGGCTTCTTTCCAAAGGGCGAGTTGGGCCCCACAGCATCTTGCTTCCAGCTCTTTGGGAAGCTAAGAAACAACTCGCTCTGCACAGTGCTCTTACAGCCTACTGGGAACATCTCTTACAAAGGCCTGTGAAAAGCAGTTTCTTTGCAGGCCTGATCTGGCTGAATTAGAACTTCTGCTCTGGGTGTGCTACATTGCCCTATAGCTGAAAGGCACAACGTGCAGGCTTCTTTCCAAAGGGCGAGTTGGGCCTCACAGCATCTTGCTTCCAGCAATTTGGGAAGCTAAGAAACAACTCGCTCTGCACAGTGCTCTTACAGCCTACCGGGAACATCTCTTACAAAGGCCTGTGAAACGCAGTTTCTTTGCAGGCCTATCTGGCTGAAGTAGAACTTCTGCTCTGGGTGTGCTACATTGAACTAGACCTGAAAGGCACAATGTGCAGGCTTTTTTCCAAAGGCCGAGTTGGGCCCCACAGCATCTTGCTTCCAGCTCTTTGGGAAGCTAAGAAACAACTCGCTCTGCACAGTGCTCTTACAGCCTACCGGGAACATCTCTTACAAAGGCCTGTGAAACGCAGTTTCTTTGCAGGCCTGATTTTGCTGAAGTGCAACTTCTGCTCTGGGTGTGCTACATTGCCCTAGAGCAGAAAGGCACAACGTGCTGTCTCCTTTCCAAAGGGCGAGTTGGGCCCCACAGCATCTTGCTTCCAGCTCTTTGGGAAGCTAAGATACAACTCGCTCTGCACGGTGCTATTACAGCCTACCGGGAACATCTCTTATAAAGACCTGTGAAACGCAGTTTCTCCACAGGCCTGAACTGGCTGAAGTAGAACTTCTGCTCTGGGTGTGCTACATTGCCCCAGAGTTGAAAGGCACAACGCGCAGGCTTCTGTCCAAAGGACGAGTTGGGCAGCACAGCATCTTGCTTCCAGCTCTTTGGGAAGCTAAGATACAAGTCGCTCTGCACACTGCTCTTACAGCCTACCGGGAACATCTCTTCCAAAGGAATGTGAAACGCAGTTCCTTTGCAGGCCTGATCTGGCTGAAGTACAACTTCTGCTCTGCGTGTGCCACATTGCCCAAGAGCTGAAAGCTACAACGTGCTGTCTCCTTTGAAAAGGGCAAGTTTGGCCCCACAGCATCTTGCTTCCAGCTCTTTGAGAAGCTAAGAAACAACTGGCTCTGCACAGTGCTCTTACAGCCTATCGGGAACATCTCTTACAAAGGCCTGTGAAACGCAGTTTCTTTGCAGGCCTGATCTGGCTGAAGTAGAACTTCTGCTCTGGGTGTGCTACAGTGCCCTAGAGCTGAAAGGCACAACGTGCAGGCTTCTGTCCAAAGGACGAGTTGGGCCCCACAGCATCTTGCTTCCAGCTCTTTGGGAAGCTAAGAAACAACTCGCTCTGCACAGTGCTCTTACAGCCTACCGGGAATATCTGTTCCAAAGGCCTGTGAAACGCAGTTTCTTTGCAGGCCTCATCTGGCTGAAGTACAACTTCTGCACTGGGTGTGCTACATTGCCCTAGAGCTGAAAGGCGCAATGTTCAGGCTTCTTTCAAAAGTGCGAGTTGGGCCCCAAAGCATCTTGCTTCCAGCTCTTTGGGAAGCTAAGAAACAACTCGCTCTGCACAGTGCTCTTACAGCCTATCGGGAACATCACTTACAAAGGCCTGTGAAACGCAGTTTCTTTGCAGGCCTGATCTGGCTGAAGTAGAACTTCTGCTCTGTGTATGCTACATTGCCCTAGAGCTGAAAGGCCCAACGAGCAGGCTTCTTTCGAAAGGGCGAGTTGGGCCCCACAGCACCTTGCTTCCAGCTCTCTGGGAAGCTAAGAAACCACTCGCTCTGCACAGTGCTCTTACAGCCTACCGGGAACATCTCTTCCAAAGACATGTGAAACGCAGTTTCTCCACAGGCCTGAACTGGCTGAAGTAGAACTTCTGCTCTGGGTGTGCCACATTGCCCCAGAGTTGAAAGGCACAACGTGCAGGCTTCTGTCCAAAGGACGAGTTGGGCAGCACAGCATCTTGCTTCCAGCTCTTTGGGAAGCTAAGATACAAGTCGCTCTGCACAGTGCTCTTACAGCCTACCGGGAACATCTCTTCCAAAGGAATGTGAAACGCAGTTCCCTTGCAGGCCTGATCTGGCTGAAGTACAACTTCTGCTCTGCGTGTGCCACATTGCCCAAGAGCTGAAAACTACAACGTGCTGTCTCCTTTGAAAAGGGCGAGTTGGGCCCCACAGCATCTTGCTTCCAACTCTTTGGGAAGCTAAGAAACAACTCGCTCTGCACAGTGCTCTTACAGCCTACCGGGAATATCTCTTCCAAAGGCCTGTGAAACGCAGTTTCTTTGCAGGCCTCATCTGGCTGAAGTACAAATTCTGCACTGGGTGTGCTACATTGCCCTAGAGCTGAAAGGCACAACGTGCAGGCTTCTTTCCAAAGGGTGATTTGGGTCCCACAGCATCTTGCTTCCAGCTCTTTGGGAAGCTAAGAAACAACTCGCTCTGCACAGTGCTCTCACGGCCTACTGGGAATATCTCTTACAAAGGCCTGTGAAACGCAGTTTCTTTGCAGGCCTGATCTGGCTGAAGTTGAACTTCTGCTCTGGGTGTGCTACATTGCCCTAGAGCTGAAAGGCACAACGTGCAGGCTTCTTTCCAAAGGGCGAGTTGGGCCCCACAGCACCTTGCTTCCAGCTCTTTGGGAAGCTAAGAAACAACTCGCTCTGCACAGTACTCTTACAGCCTACCGGGAACATCTCTTCCAAAGGCCTGTGAAACGCAGTTTCTTTGCAGGCCTGATATGGATGAAGTACAACTTCTGCTCTAGGTGTGCTACAGTGCCCTAGAGCTGAAAGGCACAACGTCCAGGCCTCTTAAAAAATGGCGAGTTGGGCCCCACAGCATCTTGCTTCCAGCTCTTTGGGAACCTAAGAAACAACTCGCTCTGCACAGTGCTCTTACAGCCTACCGGGAACATCTCTTACAAAGGCCTGTGAAATGCAGTTTCTTTGCAGACCTGATCTGGCTGAAGTACATCTTCTGCTCTTTGTGTGCTACATTGCCCTAGAGCTGAAAGGCACAACGTGCAGGCTTCTTTCCAAAGGGCGAGTTGGGCCCCACAGCTTCTTGCTTCCAGCTCTTTGGGAAGCTAAGAAACAACTCGCTCTGCACAGTGCTCTTACAGCCTACCGGGAACATCTCTTCCAAAGGCCTGTGAAACGCAGTTTCCATGCAGGCCTGATGTGGCTGAAGTAGAACTTCTGATCTGAGGGTGCTACATTGCCCTAGAGCTGAAAGGCACAACGTGCTGTCTCCTTTCAAAAGGGTGAGTTGGGCCCCAAAGCATCTTGCGTCCAGCTCTCTGGGAAGCTAAGAAACCACGCGCTCTGCACAGTGCTCTTACAGCCTACCGGGAACATCTCTTACAATGGCCTGTGAAATGCAGTTTCTTTGCCGGCCTGATCTGGCTGAAGTACAACTTCTGCTCTGGGTGTGCTACATTGCCCTAGAGCTGAAAGGCACAACGTGCAGGTTTCTTTCCAAAGGGCGACTTGGGCCCCAAAGCATCTTCCTTCCAGCTCCTTGGGAAGCTAAGAAACAACTCGCACTGCACAGTGCTCTTACAGCCTACCGGGAACATCTCTTCCAAAGGCCTGTGAAACGCATTTTCTTTGCAGGCCTTATCTGGCTGAAGTACAACATCTGCTCTGGGTGTGGTACATTGCCCTGGAGCTGAAGGCACAACGTGCAGGCTTCTTTCCAAAGTGCGAGTTGGGCCCCAAAGCATCTTGCTTCCACCTTTTTGGGAACCTCAGAAACAACTCGCTCTGCACAGTGCTCTTACAGCCTACCGGGAACATCTCTTACAAAGGCCTGTGAAACGCAGTTTCTTTGCAGGCCTTATCTGGCTGAAGTACAACTTCTGCTCTGGGTGTGCTACATTGCCCTAGAGCTGAAAGGCACAACGTGCAGACTTCTTTCCAAAGGGCGAGTTGGGCCCCACAGCTTCTTGCTTCCAGCTCTTTGGGAAGCTAAGAAACAACTCGCTCTGCACAGTGCTCTTACAGCCTACCGGGAACATCTCTTACAAAGACCTGTGAAACGCAGTTTCTCCACAGGCCTGAACTGGCTGAAGTAGAACTTCTGCTCTGGGTGTGCCACATTGCCCCAGAGTTGAAAGGCACAACGTGCAGGCTTCTGTCCAAAGGACGAGTTGGGCAGCACAGCATCTTGCTTCCAGCTCTTTGGGAAGCTAAGATACAAGTCGCTCTGCACAGTGCTCTTACAGCCTACCGGGAACATCTCTTCCAAAGGAATGTGAAACGCAGTTCCTTTGCAGGCCTGATCTGGCTGAAGTACAACTTCTGCTCTGCGTGTGCCACATTTCCCAAGAGCTGAAAACTACAACGTGCAGGCTTCTTTCCAAAGGGCGAGTTGGGCCCCACAGCACCTTGCTTCCAGCTCTTTGGGAAGCTAAGAAACAACTCGCTCTGCACAGTACTCTTACAGCCTACCGGGAACATCTCTTCCAAAGGCCTGTGAAACGCAGTTTCTTTGCAGGCCTGATATGGCTGAAGTACAACTTCTGCTCTAGGTGTGCTACAGTGCCCTAGAGCTGAAAGGCACAACGTCCAGGCCTCTTAAAAAATGGCGAGTTGGGCCCCACAGCATCTTGCTTCCAGCTCTTTGGGAACCTAAGAAACAACTCGCTCTGCACAGTGCTCTTACAGCCTACCGGGAACATCTCTTACAAAGGCCTGTGAAATGCAGTTTCTTTGCAGACCTGATCTGGCTGAAGTACAACTTCTGCTCTTTGTGTGCTACATTGCCCTAGAGCTGAAAGGCACAACGTGCCGGGTTCTTTCCAAAGGGCGAGTTGGGCCCCACAGCTTCTTGCTTCCAGCTCTTTGGGAAGCTAAGAAACAACTCGCTCTGCACAGTGCTCTTACAGCCTACCGGGAACATCTCTTCCAAAGGCCTGTGAAACGCAGTTTCCATGCAGGCCTGATGTGGCTGAAGTAGAACTTCTGATCTGAGGGTGCTACATTGCCCTAGAGCTGAAAGGCACAACGTGCTGTCTCCTTTCAAAAGGGTGAGTTGGGCTCCAAAGCATCTTGCTTCCAGCTCTCTGGGAAGCTAAGAAACCACGCGCTCTGCACAGTGCTCTTACAGCCTACCGGGAACATCTCTTACAATGGCCTGTGAAATGCAGTTTCTTTGCCGGCCTGATCTGGCTGAAGTACAACTTCTGCTCTGGGTGTGCTACATTGCCCTAGAGCTGAAAGGCACAACGTGCAGGCTTCTTTCCAAAGGGCGTCTTGGGCCCCAAAGCATCTTCCTTCCAGCTCCTTGGGAAGCTAAGAAACAACTCGCACTGCACTGTGCTCTTACAGCCTACCGGGAACATCTCTTCCAAAGGCCTGTGAAACGCATTTTCTTTGCAGGCCTTATCTGGCTGAAGTACAACATCTGCTCTGGGTGTGGTACATTGCCCTGGAGCTGAAGGCACAACGTGCAGGCTTCTTTCCAAAGTGCGAGTTGGGCCCCAAAGCATCTTGCTTCCACCTTTTTGGGAACCTCAGAAACAACTCGCTCTGCACAGTGCTCTTACAGCCTACCGGGAACATCTCTTACAAAGGCCTGTGAAACGCAGTTTCTTTGCAGGCCTTATCTGGCTGAAGTACAACTTCTGCTCTGGGTGTGCTACATTGCCCTAGAGCTGAAAGGCACAACGTGCAGACTTCTTTCCAAAGGGCGAGTTGGGCCCCACAGCTTCTTGCTTCCAGCTGTTTGGGAAGCTAAGAAACAACTCGCTCTGCACAGTGCTCTTACAGCCTACCGGGAACATCTCTTCCAATGGCCTGTGAAACGCAGTTTCTTTGCAGGCCTGATCTGGCTGAATTAGAACTTCTGCTCTGGGTGTGCTACTTTGACCTAGAGCTGAAAGGCAGAACGTGCAGGCTTTTTTCCAAAGGCCGAGTTGGGCCCCACAGCATCTTGCTTCCAGCTCTTTGGGAAGCTAAGAAACAACTCGCTCTGCACAGTGTTCTTACAGCCTACCGGGAACATCTCTTACAAAGGCCTGTGAAACGCAGTTTTTTGCAGGCCTGATTTTGCTGAAGTGCAACTTCTGCTCTGGGTGTGCTACATTGCCCTAGAGCAGAAAGGCACAACGTGCTGTCTCCTTTCCAAAGGGCGAGTTGGGCCCCACAGCATCTTGCTTCCAGCTCTTTGGGAAGCTAAGATACAACTCGCTCTGCACGGTGCTATTACAGCCTACCGGGAACATCTCTTCCAAAGACCTGTGAAACGCAGTTTCTCCACAGGCCTGAACTGGCTGAAGTAGAACTTCTGCTCTGGGTGTGCCACAGTGCCCCAGAGTTGAAAGGCACAACGTGCAGGCTTCTGTCCAAAGGACGAGTTGGGCAGCACAGCATCTTGCTTCCAGCTCTTTGGGAAGCTAAGATACAAGTCGCTCTGCACAGTGCTCTTACAGCCTACCGGGAACATCTCTTCCAAAGGAATGTGAAACGCAGTTCCTTTGCAGGCCTGATCTGGCTGAAGTACAACTTCTGCTCTGCGTGTGCCACATTGCCCAAGAGCTGAAAACTACAACGTGCTGTCTCCTTTGAAAAGGGCGAGTTGGGCCCCACAGCATCTTGCTTCCAGCTCTTTGGGAAGCTAAGAAACAACTCGCTCTGCACAGTGCTCTTACAGCCTACCGGGAATATCTCTTCCAAAGGCCTGTGAAACGCAGTTTCTTTGCAGGCCTCATCTGGCTGAAGTACAACTTCTGTACTGGGTGTGCTACATTGCCCTAGAGCTGAAAGGCACAACGTGCAGGCTTCTTTCCAAAGGGTGATTTGGGTCCCACAGCATCTTGCTTCCAGCTCTTTGGGAAGCTAAGAAACAACTCGCTCTGCACAGTGCTCTCACGGCCTACTGGGAACATCTCTTACAAAGGCCTGTGAAACGCAGTTTCTTTGCAGGCCTGATCTGGCAGAAGTTGAACTTCTGTTCTGGGTGTGCTACATTGCCCTAGAGCTGAAAGGCCCAACGTGCAGGCTTCTTTCCAAAGGGCGAGTTGGGCCCCACAGCACCTTGCTTCCAGCTCTTTGGGAAGCTAAGAAACAACTCGCTCTGCACAGTACTCTTACAGCCTACTGGGAACATCTCTTCCAAAGGCCTGTGAAACGCAGTTTCTTTGCAGGCCTGATATGGCTGAAGTACAACTTCTGCTCTAGGTGTGCTACACTGCCCTAGAGCTGAAAGGCACAACGTCCAGGCCTCTTAAAAAATGGCGAGTTGGGCCCCACAGCATCTTGCTTCCAGCTCTTTGGGAACCTAAGAAAAACTCGCTCTGCACAGTGCTCTTACAGCCTACCGGGAACATCTCTTACAAAGGCCTGTGAAATGCAGTTTCTTTGCAGACCTGATCTGGCCGAAGTACAACTTCTGCTCTTTGTGTGCTACATTGCCCTAGAGCTGAAAGGCACAACGTGCAGGCTTCTTTCCAAAGGGCGAGTTGGGCCCCACAGCTTCTTGCTTCCAGCTCTTTGGGAAGCTAAGAAACAACTCGCTCTGCACAGTGCTCTTACAGCCTACCGGGAACATCTCTTCCAAAGGCCTGTGAAACGCAGTTTCCATGCAGGCCTGATGTGGCTGAAGTAGAACTTCTGATCTGAGGGTGCTACATTGCCCTAGAGCTGAAAGGCACAACGTGCTGTCTCCTTTCAAAAGGGTGAGTTGGGCCCCAAAGCATCTTGCTTCCAGCTCTCTGGGAAGCTAAGAAACCACGCGCTCTGCACAGTGCTCTTACAGCCTACCGGGAACATCTCTTCCAAAGGCCTGTGAAACGCAGTTTCTTTGCAGGCCTCATCTGGCTGAAGTACAACTTCTGCACTGGGTGTGCTACATTGCCCTAGAGCTGAAAGGCGCAATGTGCCGGCTTCTTTCCAAAGTGCGAGTTGGGCCCCAAAGCATCTTACTTCCAGCTCTTTGGGAAGCTAAGAAACAACTCGCTCTGCACAGTGCTCTTACAGCCTACCGGGAACATCTCTTACAAAGGCCTGTGAAATGCAGTTTCTTTGCAGACCTGATCTGGCTGAAGTACAACTTCTGCTCTTTGTGTGCTACATTGCCCTAGAGCTGGAAGGCACAACGTGCAGGCTTCTTTCCAAAGGGCGAGTTGGGCCCCACAGATTCTTGCTTCCAGCTCTTTGGGAAGCTAAGAAACAACTCGCTCTGCACAGTGCTCTTACAGCCTACTGGGAACATCTCTTCCAAAGGCCTGTGAAACGCATTTTCTTTGCAGGCCTGATCTGGCTGAAGTAGAACTTCTGCTCTGAGGGTGCTACATTGCCCTAGAGCTGAAAGGCACAACGTGCTGTCTCCTTTCAAAAGGGCGAGTTGGGCCCCAAAGCATCTTGCTTCCAGCTCTTTGGGAAGCTAAGAAACAACTCGCTCTGCACAGTGCTCTTACAGCCTACCGGGAGCATCTCTTCCAATGGCCTGTGAAACGCAGTTTCTTTGCAGGCCTGAAATGGCTGAAGTACAACTTCTGCTCTGGGTGTGCTACATTGCCCTAGAGCTGAAAGGCACAACCTGCGGGCTTCTTTCCAAAGGGCGAGTTGGGCCCCACAGCTTCTTGCTTCCAGCTCTTTGGGAAGCTAAGAAACAACTCGCTCTGCACGGTGCTCTTACAGCCTACCGGGAACATCTCTTACAAAGGCCTGTGAAAAGCAGTTTCTTTGCAGGCCTGATCTGGCTGAAGTAGAACTTCTGCTCTCGGTGTGCTACATTGCCCTAGAGCTGAAAGGCACAACGTGCAGTCTTCTTAACAAAGGGCGAGTTGGGCCCCACAGCATCTTGCTTCTATCTCTTTGGCAAGCTAGGAAACAACTCGCTCTGCAAAGTGCTCTTACAGCCTACCGGGAACATCTCTTCCAAAGGCCTGTGAAACGCAGTTTCTTTGCAGGCCTGATCTGGCTGAAGTAGAACTTCTGCTCTGGGTGTGCTACATTGCCCTAGAGCTGAAAGGCACAACATGCAGGCTTCTTTCCAAAGGGCGCGTTGGGCCTCACAGCATCTTGCTTCCAGCACTTTGGGAAGCTAAGAAACAACTCGCTCTGCACAGTGCTCTTACAGCCTACCGGGAACATCTGTTACAAAGGCCTGTGATACGCAGTTTCTTTGCAGGCCAGATCTTGCTGAAGTAGAACTTTTGCTCTGGGTGTGCTACATTGCACTAGACCTGAAAGGGACAATGTGCAGGCTTCTTTCCAAAGGCCGACTTGGGCCCCACAGCAACTTGCTTCAAGCTCTTTGGGAAGCTAAGAAACAACTCGCTCTGCTCAGTGCTATTACAGCCTACCGGGAACATCTCTTCCAAAGACCTGTGAAACGCAGTTTCTCCGCAGGCCTGAACTGGCTGAAGTAGAACTTCTGCTCTGGGTGTGCTACATTGCCCCAGAGCTGAAAGGCACAACGTGCAGGCTTCTGTCCAAAGGGAGAGTTGGGCAGCACAGCATCTTGCTTCCAGCTCTTTGGGAAGCTAAGAAACAAGTCGCTCTGCACAGTGGTCTTACAGCCTACCGGGAACATCTCTTCCAGAGGAATGTGAAACGCAGATTCTTTCCAGGCCTGATCTGGCTGAAGTAGAACTTCTGCTCTGGGTGTGCTTCATTGCCCCAGAGCTGAAAGGCACAACATGCAGGCTTCTGTACAAAGGGAGAGTTGGGCAGCACAGCATCTTTCTTCCAGCTCTTTGGGAAGCTAAGAAACAAGTCGCTCTGCACAGTGCTCTTACAGCCTACCGGGAACATCTCTTCCAAAGGAATGTGAAACGCAGTTCCTTTGCAGGCCTGATCTGGCTGAAGTACAACTTCTGCTCTGGGTGTGCTACATTGCCCTAGAGCTGAAAGGCACAACGTGCAGGCTTCTTTCCAAAGGGCGAGTTTTGCCCCACAGCATCTTGCTTCCAGCTCTTTGGGAAGCAAAGAAACAATTCGCTCTGCACAGTGCTCTTACAGCCTACCGGGAACATCTATTCGAAAGGCCTGTGAAATGCAGTTTCTTTGCAGGCCTGATATGGCTGAATTACAACTTCTGCTCTACGTGTGCTACAGCGCCCTAGAGCTGAAAGGCACAACGTGCAGGCCTGTTAAAAAATGGCGAGTTGTGCCCCACAGCATCTTGCTTCCAGCTCTTTGGGAAGCTAAGAAACAACTCGCTCTGCACAGTGCTCTTACAGCCTACCGGGAACATCTCTTCCAAAGGCCTGTGAAACGCAGTTTCTTTGCAGGCCTGATGTGGCTGAAGTAGAACTTCTGATCTGAGGGTGCTACATTGCCCTAGAGCTGAAAGGCACAACGTGCTGTCTCCTTTCAAAAGGGTGAGTTGGGCCCCAAAGAATCTTGCTTCCAGCTCTCTGGGAAGCTAAGAAACCACTCGCTCTGCAAAGCGCTCTTACAGCCTACCGGGAACATCTCTTACAAAGGCCTGTGAAATGCAGTTTCTTTGCCGGCCTGATCTGGCTGAAGTAGAACTTCTGCTCTGGGTGTGCTACATTGCCCTAGAGCTGAAAGGCACAACGTGCAGGCTTCTTTCCAAAGGGCGACTTGGGCCCCAAAGCATCTTCGTTCCAGCTCTTTGGGAAGCTAAGAAACAACTCGCACTGCACAGTGCTCTTACAGCCTACCGGGAACATCTCTTCCAAAGGCCTGTGAAACGCATTTTCTTTGCAGGCCTTATCTGGCTGAAGTACAACATCTGCTCTGGGTGTGGTACATTGCCCTGGAGCTGAAGGCACAACGTGCAGGCTTCTTTCCAAAGTGCGAGTTGGGCCCCAAAGCATCTTGCTTCCACCTTTTTGGGAACCTCAGAAAGAACTCGCTCTGCACAGTGCTCTTACAGCCTACCGGGAACATCTCTTACAAAGGCCTGTGAAACGCAGTTTCTTTGCAGGCCTTATCTGGCTGAAGTACAACTTCTGCTCTGGGTGTGCTACATTGCCCTAGAGCTGAAAGGCACAACGTGCAGGCTTCTTTCCAAAGGGCGAGTTGGGCCCCACAGCTTCTTGCTTCCAGCTGTTTGGGAAGCTAAGAAACAACTCGCTCTGCACACTGCTCTTACAGCCTACCGGGAGCATCTCTTCCAATGGCCTGTGAAACGCAGTTTCTTTGCAGGCCTGATCTGGCTGAATTAGAACTTCTGCTCTGGGTGTGCTACTTTGACCTAGAGCTGAAAGGCAGAACGTGCAGGCTTTTTTCCAAAGGGCGAGATGGTCCCCACAGCATCTTGCTTCCAGCTCTTTGGGAAGCTAAGAAACAAATCGCTCTGCACAGTGCTCTTACAGCCTACCGGGAACATCTCTTCCAAAGGCCTGTGAAACGCAGTTTCTTTGCAGGCCTCATCTGGCTGAAGTACAACTTCTGCACTGGGTGTGCTACATTGCCGTAGAGCTGAAAGGCGCAATGTGCCGGCTTCTTTCCAAAGTGCGAGTTGGGCCCCAAAGCATCTTGCTTCCAGCTCTTTGGGAAGCTAAGAAACAACTCGCTCTGCACAGTGCTCTTACAGCCTACCGGGAACATCTCTTACAAAGGCCTGTGAAATGCAGTTTCTTTGCAGACCTGATCTGGCTGAAGAACAACTTCTGCTCTGGGTGTGCTACATTGCCCTAGAGCTGAAAGGCACAACGTGCAGGCTTCTTTCCAAAGGGCGAGTTGGGCCCCACAGCTTCTTGCTTCCAGCTCTTTGGGAAGCTAAGAAACAACTCGCTCTGCACAGTGCTCTTACAGCCCACCGGGAACATCTCTTCCAAAGGCCTGTGAAACGCAGTTTCTTTGCAGGCCTGATCTGGCTGAAGTAGAACTTCTGCTCTGAGTGTGCTACATTGCCCTAGAGCTGAAAGGCATAACGTGCTGTCTCCTTTCAAAAGGGCGAGCTGGGCCCCAAAGCATCTTGCTTCCAGCTCTTTGGGAAGCTAAGAAACAACTCGCTCTGCACACTGCTCTTACAGCCTACCGGGAACATCTCTTACAAAAGCCTGTGAAATGCAGTTTCTTTACAGGCCTGATCTGGCTGAAGTACAACTTCTGCTCTCGGTGTGCTACATTGCCCTAGAGCTGAAAGGCCCAACGTGCAGGCTTCTTTCCAAAGGGCGAGTTGGGCCCCACAGCACCTTGCTTCCAGCTCTTTGGGAAGCTAAGAAACAACTCGCTCTGCACAGTACTCTTACAGCTTACCGGGAACATCTCTTCCAAAGGCCTGTGAAATGCAGTTACTTTGCAGGCCTGATATGGCTGAAGTACAACTTCTGCTCTAGGTGTGCTACAGTGCCCTAGAGCTGAAAGGCACAACGTGCAGGCCTCTTAAAAAATGGCGAGTTGGGCCCCACAGCATCTTGCTTCCAGCTCTTTGGGAACCTAAGAAACAACTCGCTCTGCACAGTGCTCTTACAGCCTACTGGGAACATCTCTTCCAAAGGCCTGTGAAACGCAGTTTCTTTGCAGGCCTGATGTGGCTGAAGTAGAACTTCTGATCTGAGGGTGCTACATTGCCCTAGAGCTGAAAGGCACAACGTGCTGTCTCCTTTCAAAAGGGTGAGTTGGGCCCCAAAGCATATTGCTTCCAGCTCTGTGGGAAGCTAAGAAACCACTCGCTCTGCACAGTGCTCTTACAGCCTAGCGGGAACATCTCTTACAAAGGCCTGTGAAATGCAGTTTCCTTGCCGACCTGATCTGGCTGAAGCACAACTTCTGCTCTGGGTGTGCTACATTGCCCTAGAGCTGAAAGGCACAACGAGCAGGCTTCATTCCAAAGGGCGAGTTGGGCCCCACATCATCTTGCTTCCAGCTCTTTGGGAAGCTAAGAAACAACTCGCTCTGCACGGTGCTCTTACAGCCTACTGGGAACATCTCTTACAAAGGCCTGTGAAACGCAGTTTCTTTGCAGGCCTGATCTTGCTGAAGTGGAACTTTTGCTCTGGGTGTGCTACATTGCACTAGACCTGAAAGGAACAATGTGCAGGCTTCTTTCCAAAGGCCGAGTTGGGCCCCACAGCATCTTGCTTCCAGCTCTTTGGGAAGCTAAGAAACAACTCGCTCTGCACAGTGCTCTTACAGCCTACCGGGAACACCTCTTCCAAAGGAATGTGAAACGCAGTTTCTCCGCAGGCCTGAACTGGGTGAAGTAGAACTTCTGCTCTGGGTGTGCTACATTGCCCCAGAGCTGAAAGGCACAACGTGCAGGCTCCTTCCAAAGGGAGAGTTGGGCAGCACAGCATCTTGCTTCCAGCTCTTTGGGAAGCTAAGAAACAACTCGCTCTGCACAGTGCTCTTACAGCCTACCGGGAACATCTCTTCCAAAGGAATGTGAAACGCAGTTCCGTTGCAGGCCTGATCTGGCTGAAGTACAACTTCTGCTCTTGGTGTGCCACATTGCCCTAGAGCTGAAAGCTACAACGTGCTGTCTCCTTTGAAAACGGTGAGTTTGGCCCCACAGCATCTTGCTTCCAGCTCTTTGGGAAGCTGAGAAACAACTCTCTCTGCACAGTGCTCTTAGAGCCTACCGGGAACATCTCTTCCAAAGGCCTGTGAAACGCAGTTTCTTTGCAGGCCTGATCTGGCTGAAGTACAACTTCTGCTCTGGGTGTGCTACATTGACCTAGAGCTGAAAGGCACAACGTGCAGGCTTCTGTCCAAAGGACGAGTTGGGCCCCACAGCATCTTGCTTCCAGCTCTTTGGGAAGCTAAGAAACAACTCGCTCTGCATAGTGCTCTTACAGCCTACCGGGAACATCTCTTCCAAAGGCCTGTGAAACGCAGTTTCTTTGCAGGCCTGATCGGGCTGAAGTAGAACTTCTGCTCTGAGTGTGCTACATTGCCCTAGAGCTGAAAGGCACAACGTGCTGTCTCCTTTCCAAAGGGCGAGTTGGGCCCCAAAGCATCTTGCTTCCAGCTCTTTGGGAAGCTAAGAAACAACTCGCTCTGCACACTGCTATTACAGCCTACCGGGAACATCTCTTCCAAAGGCCTGTGAAATGCAGTTTCTTTGCAGGCCTGATCTGGCTGAAGTACAACTTCTGCTCTGGGTGTGCTACATTGCCCTAGAGCTGAAAGGCCCAACGTGCAGGCTTCTTTCCAAAGGGCGAGTTGGGCACCACAGCACCTTGCTTCCAGCACTTTGGGAAGCTAAGAAACAACTCGCTCTGCACAGTACTCTTACAGCCTACCGGGAACATCTCTTCCAAAGGCCTGTGTAACGCAGTTTCTTTGCAGGCCTAATCTGGCTGAAGTACAACTTCTGCTCTAGGTGTGCTACAGTGCCCTAGAGCTGAAAGGCACAACGTGCAGGCCTCTTAAAAAATGGGGAGTTGGGCCCCACAGCATCTTGCTTCCAGCTCTTTGGGAAGCTAAGAAACAACTCGCTCTGCACAGTGCTCTCACAGCCTACCGGGAACATCTCTTACAAAGGCCTGTGAAATGCAGTTTCTTTGCAGACCTGATATGGCTGAAGTACAACTTCTGCTCTTTGTGTGCTACATTGCCCTAGAGCTGGAAGGCACAATGTGCAGGCTTCTTTCCAAAGGGCGAGTTGGGCCCCACAGATTATTGCTTCCAGCTCTTTGGGAAGCTAAGAAACAACTCGCTCTGCACAGTGCTCTTACAGCCTACCGGGAACATCTCTTCCAAAGGCCTGTGAAATGCAGTTTCTTTGCAGGCCTGATCTGGCTGAAGTAGAACTTCTGCTCTGAGTGTGCTACATTGCCCTAGAGCTGAAAGGCACAACGTGCTGTCTCCTTTGCAAAGGGCGAGTTGGGCCCCAAAGCATCTTGCTTCCAGCTCTTTGGGAAGCTAAGAATCAACTCGCTCTGCACACTGCGATTACATCCTACCGGGAACATCTCTTCCAAAGGCCTGTGAAATGCAGTTTCTTTGCATGCCTGATCTGGCTGAAGTACAACTTCTGCTCTGGGTGTGCTACATTGCCCTAGAGCTGAAAGGCCCAACGTGCAGGCTTCTTTCCAAAGGGCGAGTTGGGCACCACAGCACCTTGCTTCCAGCTCTTTGGGAAGCTAAGAAACAACTCGCTCTGCACACTGCTCTTACAGCCTACCGGGAACATCTCTTCCAAAGGAATGTGAAACGCAGTTCCTTTGCAGGCCTGATCTGGCTGAAGTACAACTTCTGCTCTGGGTGTGCCACATTGCCCTAGAGCTGAAAGCTACAACGTGCTGTCTCCTTTGAAAACGGTGAGTTTGGCCCCACAGCATCTTGCTTCCAGCTCTTTGGGAACTAAGAAACAACTCTCGCTGCACAGTGCTCTTAGAGCCTACCGGGAACATCTCTTCCAAAGGCCTGTGAAACGCAGTTTCTTTGCAGGCCTGATCTGGCTGAAGTACAACTTCTGCTCTGGGTGTGCTACATTGACCTAGAGCTGAAAGGCACAACGTGCAGGCTTCTGTCCAAAGGACGAGTTGGGCCCCACAGCATCTTGCTTCCAGCTCTTTGGGAAGCTAAGAAACAACTCGCTCTGCATAGTGCTCTTACAGCCTACCGGGAACATCTCTTCCAAAGGCCTGTGAAACGCAGTTTCTTTACAGGCCTGATCTGGCTGAAGTAGAACTTCTGCTCTGAGTGTGCTACATTGCCCTAGAGCTGAAAGGCACAACGTGCTGTCTCCTTTCCAAAGGGCGAGTTGGGCCCCAAAGCATCTTGCTTCCAGCTCTTTGGGAAGCTAAGAAACAACTCGCTCTGCACACTGCTATTACAGCCTACCGGGAACATCTCTTCCAAAGGCCTGTGAAATGCAGTTTCTTTGCAGGCCTGATCTGGGTGAAGTACAACTTCTGCTCTGGGTGTGCTACATTGCCCTAGAGCTGAAAGGCCCAACATGCAGGCTTCTTTCCAAAGGGCGAGTTGGGCACCACAGCACCTTGCTTCCAGCACTTTGGGAAGCTAAGAAACAACTCGCTCTGCACAGTACTCTTACAGCCTACCGGGAACATCTCTTCCAAAGGCCTGTGTAACGCAGTTTCTTTGCAGGCCTGATCTGGCTGAAGTACAACTTCTGCTCTAGGTGTGCTACAGTGCCCTAGAGCTGAAAGGCACAACGTGCAGGCCTCTTAAAAAATGGGGAGTTGGGCCCCACAGCATCTTGCTTCCAGCTCTTTGGGAAGCTAAGAAACAACTCGGTCTGCACAGTGCTCTTACAGCCTACCGGGAACATCTCTTACAAAGGCCTGTGAAATGCAGTTTCTTTGCAGACCTGATCTGGCTGAAGTACAACTTCTGCTCTTTGTGTGCTACATTGCCCTAGAGCTGGAAGGCACAACGTGCAGGCTTCTTTCCAAAGGGCGAGTTGGGCCTCACAGATTATTGCTTCCAGCTCTTTGGGAAGCTAAGAAACAACTCGCTCTGCACAGTGCTCTTACAGCCTACCGGGAACATCTCTTCCAAAGGCCTGTGAAACGCAGTTTCTTTGCAGGCCTGATCTGGCTGAAGTAGAACTTCTGCTCTGGGTGTGCTACATTGCCCTAGAGCTGAAAGGCACAACGTGCAGGCTTCTTTTCAAAGGGCGCATTGGGCCTCACAGCATCTTGCTTCCAGCACTTTGGGAAGCTAAGAAACAACTCGCTCTGCACAGTGCTCTTACAGCCTACCGGGAACATCTCTTCCAAAGGCCTGTGAAACGCAGTTTCTTTGCAGGCCTGATCTTGCTGAAGTGGAACTTTTGCTCTGGGTGTGCTACATTGCACTAGACCTGAAAGGAACAATGTGCAGGCTTCTATCCAAAGGCCGAGTTGGGCCCCACAGCATCTTGCTTCCAGCTCTTTGGGAAGCTAAGAAACAACTCGCTCTGCACAGTGCTCTTACAGCCTACCGGGAACATCTCTTCCAAAGGAATGTGAAACGCAGTTTCTCCGCAGGCCTGAACTGGGTGAAGTAGAACTTCTGCTCTGGGTGTGCTACATTGCCCCAGAGCTGAAAGGCACAACGTGCAGGCTCCTTCCAAAGGGAGAGTTGGGCAGCACAGCATCTTGCTTCCAGCTCTTGGGGAAGCTAAGAAACAACTCGCTCTGCACAGTGCTCTTACAGCCTACCGGGAACATCTCTTCCAAAGGAATGTGAAACGCAGTTCCATTGCAGGCCTGATCTGGCTGAAGTACAACTTCTGCTCTGGGTGTGCCACATTGCCCTAGAGCTGAAAGCTACAACGTGCTGTCTCCTTTGAAAACGGTGAGTTTGGCCCCACAGCATCTTGCTTCCAGCTCTTTGGGAAGCTAAGAAACAACTTTCTCTGCACAGTGCTCTTAGAGCCTACCGGGAACATCTCTTCCAAAGGCCTGTGAAACGCAGTTTCTTTGCAGGCCTTATCTGGCTGAAGTACAACTTCTGCTCTGGGTGTGCTACATTGACCTAGAGCTGAAAGGCACAACGTGCAGGCTTCTGTCCAAAGGACGAGTTGGGCCCCACAGCATCTTGCTTCCAGCTCTTTGGGAAGCTAAGGAACAACTCGCTCTGCATAGTGCTCTTACAGCCTACCGGGAACATCTCTTCCAAAGGCCTGTGAAACGCAGTTTCTTTGCAGGCCTGATCTGGCTGAAGTAGAACTTCTGCTCTGGGTGTGCTATATTGCCCTAGAGCTGAAAGGCCCAACGTGCAGGCTTCTTTCCAAAGGGCGAGTTGGGCACCACAGCACCTTGCTTCCAGCTCTTTGGGAAGCTAAGAAACAACTCGCTCTGCACAGTACTCTTACAGCCTACCGGGAACATCTCTTCCAAAGGCCTGTGTAACGCAGTTTCTTTGCAGGCCTGATCTGGCTGAAGTACAACTTCTGCTCTAGGTGTGCTACAGTGCCCTAGAGCTGAAAGGCACAACGTGCAGGCCTCTTCAAAAATGGGGAGTTGGGCCCCACAGCATCTTGCTTCCAGCTCTTTGGGAAGCTAAGAAACAACTCGCTCTGCACAGTGCTCTTACAGCCTACCGGGAACATCTCTTACAAAGGCCTGTGAAATGCAGTTTCTTTGCAGACCTGATCTGGCTGAAGTACAACTTCTGCTCTTTGTGTGCTACATTGCCCTAGAGCTGAAAGGCACAACGTGCAGGCTTCTTACCAAAGGGCGAGTTGGGCCCCACAGCTTCTTGCTTCCAGCTCTTTGGGAAGCAAAGAAACAACTCGCTCTGCACAGTACTCTTACAGCCTACAGGGAACAACACTTCGAGAGGCCTGTGAAATGCAGTTTCTTTGCAGGCCTGATCAGGCTGAAGTAGTACTTCTGCTCTGGGTGTGCTGCATTGCCCTAGAGCTGAAAGGCACAACGTGCAGGCTTCTTTCCAAAGGGCGAGTTGGGCCCCACAGCATCTTGCTTCCAGCTCTTTGGGAAGCTAAGATACAACTCGCTCTGCACAGTTCTCTTACAGCCTACCGGGAACATCTCTTACAAAGGCCTGCATATCGCAGTTACTTTGCAGGCCTGATCTGGCTGAAGTAGAACTTCTGCTCTGGGTGTGCTACATTGCCCTAGAGCTGAAAGGCACAACGTGCAGGCTTCTTTCCAAAGGGCGAGTTGGGCCCCAAAGCATCTTCCTTCCAGCTCTTTGGGAAGCTAAGAAACAACTCGCACTGCACAGTGCTCTTACAGCCTACCGGGAACATCTCTTCCAAAGGCCTGTGAAACGCAGTTTCTTTGCAGGCCTTATCTGGCTGAAGTACAACATCTGCTATGGGTGTGGGACATTGCCCTGGAGCTGAAAGGCACAACGTGCAGGCTTCTTTCCAAAGTGCTAGTTGGGCCCCAAAGCATCTTGCTTCCACATTTTGGGAACCTCAGAAAGAACTCGCTCTGCACAGTGCTCTTACAGCCTACCGGGAACATCTCTTCCAAAGGAATGTGAAACGCAGTTGCTTTGCAGGCCTGATCTGGCTGAAGTACAACTTCTGCTCTGCGTGTGCCACATTGCCCAAGAGCTGAAAGCTACAACGTGCTGTCTCCTTTGAAAAGGGCAAGTTTGGCCCCACAGCATCTTGCTTCCAGCTCTTTGAGAAGCTAAGAAACAACTGGCTCTGCACAGTGCTCTTACAGCCTACCGGGAACATCTCTTACAAAGGCTTGTGAAACGCAGTTTCTTTGCAGGCCTGATCTGGCTGAAGTAGAACTTCTGCTCTGGGTGTGCTACAGTGCCCTAGAGCTGAAAGGCACAACGTGCAGGCTTCTGTCCAAAGGGCGAGTTGGGCCCCACAGCATCTTGCTTCCAGCTCTTTGGGAAGCTAAGAAACAACTCGCTCTGCACAGTGCTCTTACAGCCTACCGGGAATATCTCTTCCAAAGGCCTGTGAAACGCAGTTTCTTTGCAGGCCTTATCTGGCTGAATTAGAACTTCTTCTCAGGGTGTGCTACTTTGACCTAGAGCTGAAAGGCAGAACGTGCAGTCTTCTTTCCAAAGGGCAAGATGGCCCCCACAGCATCTTGCTTCCAGCTCTTTGGGAAGCTAAGAAACAACTCGCTCTGCACAGTGCTCTTACAGCCTACCGGGAACATCTCTTCCAAAGGCCTGCGAAACGCAGTTTCTTTGCAGGCCTCATCTGGCTGTAATACAACTTCTGCACTGGATGTGCTACATTGCCCTGGAGCTGAAAGGCACAACGTGCAGTCTTCTTAACAAAGGGCGAGTTGGGCCCCACAGCATCTTGCTTCCAGCTCTTTGGCAAGCTAGGAAACAACTCGCTCTGCAAAGTGCTCTTACAGCCTACCGGGAACATCTCTTCCAAAGGCCTGTGAAACGCAGTTTCTTTGCAGGCCTGATCTGGCTGAAGTAGAACTTCTGCTCTGGGTGTGCTACATTGCCCTAGAGCTGAAAGGCACAACGTGCAGGCTTCTTTCCAAAGGGCGCATTGGGCCTCACAGCATCTTGCTTCCAGCACTTTGGGAAGCTAAGAAACAACTCGCTCTGCACAGTGCTCTTACAGTCTAACGGGAACATCTCTTCCAAAGGCATGTGAAACGCAGTTTCCTTGCAGGCCTCATCTGGCTGAAGTACAACTTCTGCTCTGGGTGTGCTACATTGCCCTAGAGCTGAAAGGCACAACGTGCAAGCTTCTTTCCAAAGGGCGCGTTGGGCCTCACAGCATCTTGCTTCCAGCACTTTGGGAAGCTAAGAAACAACTCGCTCTGCACAGTGCTCTTACAGCCTAGTGGGAACATCTCTTCCAAAGGCCTGTGAAACGCAGTTTCTTTGCAGGCCTGATCTTGCTGCAGTGGAACTTTTGCTCGGGGTGTGCTACATTGCACTAGACCTGAAAGGCACAATGTGCTGGCTTCTTTCCAAAGGCCGAGTTGGGCCCCACAGCATCTTGCTTCCAGCTCTTTGGGAAGCTAAGAAACAACTCGCTCTGCACAGTGCTATTACAGCCTACCGGGAACATCTCTTCCAAAGACCTGTGAAACGCAGCTTCTCCGCAGGCCTGAACTGGCTGAAGTAGAACTTCTGCTCTGGGTGTGCTACATTGCCCCAGAGCTGAAAGGCACAACGTGCAGGCTTCTGTCCAAAGGGAGAGTTGGGCAGCACAGCATCTTGCTTCCAGCTCTTTGGGAAGCTAAGAAACAAGTCGCTCTGCACACTGCTCTTACAGCCTACCGGGAACATCTCTTCCAAAGGAATGTGAAACGCAGTTCCTTTGCAGGCCTGATCTGGCTGAAGTACAACTTCTGCTCTGGGTGTGCCACATTGCCCTAGAGCTGAAAGCTACAACGTGCTGTCTCCTTTGAAAACGGTGAGTTTGGCCCCACAGCATCTTGCGTCCAGCTCTTTGTGAAGCTAAGAAACAACTCTCTCTGCACAGTGCTCTTAGAGCCTACCGGGAACATCTCTTCCAAAGGCCTGTGAAACGCAGTTTCTTTGCAGGCCTGATCTGGCTGAAGTACAACTTCTGCTCTGGGTGTGCTACATTGACCTAGAGCTGAAAGGCACAACGTGCAGGCTTCTGTCCAAAGGACGAGTTGGGCCCCACAGCATCTTGCTTCCAGCTCTTTGGGAAGCTAAGAAACAACTCGCTCTGCACAGTGCTCTTACAGCCTACCGGGAACATCTCTTAAAAAGGCCTGTGAAATGCAGTTTCTTTGCAGACCTGATCTGGCTGAAGTAGAACTTCTGCTCTTTGTGTGCTACATTGCCCTAGAGCTGAAAGGCACAACGTGCAGGCTTCTTTCCAAAGGGCGAGTTGGG
The DNA here is from genome assembly GCF_041296265.1 of Equus caballus. Taxonomy (NCBI): domain Eukaryota; kingdom Metazoa; phylum Chordata; class Mammalia; order Perissodactyla; family Equidae; genus Equus; species Equus caballus. The sequence continues at coordinate 29,097,901 of NC_091687.1, forward strand.
CCCCACAGCATCTTGCTTCCAGCTCTTTGGGAAGCTAAGAAACAACTCGCTCTGCACAGTGCTCTTACAGCCTACCGGGAACATCTCTTCCAAAGGCCTGTGAAACGCAGTTTCTTTGCAGGCCTGATCTGGCTGAAGTAGAACTTCTGCTCTCGGTGTGCTACATTGCCCTAGAGCTGAAAGGCACAACGTGCAGGCTTCTTTCCAAAGGGCGAGTTGGGCCTCACAGCATCTTGCTTCCAGCAATTTGGGAAGCTAAGAAACAACTCGCTCTGCACAGTGCTCTTACAGCCTACCGGGAACATCTCTTCCAAAGGCCTGTGAAACGCAGTTTCTTTGCAGGCCTGATCTGGCTGAAGTAGAATTTCTGCTCTGGGTGTGCTACATTGAACTAGACCTGAAAGGCACAATGTGCAGGCTTTTTTCCAAAGGCCGAGTTGGGCCCCACAGCATCTTGCTTCCAGCTCTTTGGGAAGCTAAGAAACAACTCGCTCTGCACAGTGCTCTTACAGCCTACCGGGAACATCTCTTACAAAGGCCTGTGAAACGCAGTTTCTTTGCAGGCCTGATTTTGCTGAAGTGCAACTTCTGCTCTGGGTGTGCTACATTGCCCTAGAGCAGAAAGGCACAACGTGCTGTCTTCTTTCCAAAGGGCGAGTTGGGCCCCACAGCATCTTGCTTCCAGCTCTTTGGGAAGGTAAGATACAACTCGCTCTGCACGGTGCTATTACAGCCTACCGGGAACATCTCTTCCAAAGACCTGTGAAACGCAGTTTCTGCACAGGCCTGAACTGGCTGAAGTAGAACTTCTGCTCTGGGTGTGCTAAATTGCCCCAGAGTTGAAAGGCACAACGTGCAGGCTTCTGTCCAAAGGACGAGTTGGGCAGCACAGCATCTTGCTTCCAGCTCTTTGGGAAGCTAAGAAACAACTCGCTCTGCACAGTGCTCTTACAGCCTACCGGGAGCATCCCTTCCAATGGCCTGTGAAATGCAGTTTCTTTGCAGGCCTGATCTGGCTGAAGTAGAACTTCTGCTCTGGGTGTGCTACTTTGACCTAGAGCTGAAAGGCAGAACGTGCAGTCTTCTTTCCAAAGGGCAAGATGGCCCCCACAGCATCTTGCTTCCAGCTCTTTGGGAAGCTAAGAAACAACTCGCTCTGCACAGTGCTCTTACAGCCTACCGGGAACATCTCTTCCAAAGGCCTGTGAAACGCAGTTTCTTTGCAGGCCTCATCTGGCTGTAATACAACTTCTGCACTGGGTGTGCTACATTGCCCTGGAGCTGAAAGGCACAACGTGCAGTCTTCTTAACAAAGGGCGAGTTGGGCCCCACAGCATCTTGCTTCCAGCTCTTTGCAAGCTAGGAAACAACTCGCTCTGCAAAGTGCTCTTACAGCCTACCGGGAACATCTCTTCCAAAGGCCTGTGAAACGCAGTTTCTTTGCAGGCCTGATCTGGCTGAAGTAGAACTTCTGCTCTGGGTGTGCTACATTGCCCTAGAGCTGAAAGGCACAACGTGCAGGCTTCTTTCCAAAGGGCGCATTGGGCCTCACAGCATCTTGCTTCCAGCACTTTGGGAAGCTAAGAAACAACTCGCTATGCACAGTGCTCTTACAGTCTACCGGGAACATCTCTTCCAAAGGCATGTGAAACGCAGTTTCCTTGCAGGCCTCATCTGGCTGAAGTACAACTTCTGCTCTGGGTGTGCTACATTGCCCTAGAGCTGAAAGGCACAACGTGCAAGCTTCTTTCCAAAGGGCGCGTTGGGCCTCACAGCATCTTGCTTCCAGCACTTTGGGAAGCTAAGAAACAACTCGCTCTGCACAGTGCTCTTACAGCCTAGTGGGAACATCTCTTCCAAAGGCCTGTGAAACGCAGTTTCTTTGCAGGCCTGATCTTGCTGCAGTGGAACTTTTGCTCGGGGTGTGCTACATTGCACTAGACCTGAAAGGCACAATGTGCTGGCTTCTTTCCAAAGGCCGAGTTGGGCCCCACAGCATCTTGCTTCCAGCTCTTTGGGAAGCTAAGAAACAACTCGCTCTGCACAGTGCTATTACAGCCTACCGGGAACATCTCTTCCAAAGACCTGTGAAACGCAGCTTCTCCGCAGGCCTGAACTGGCTGAAGTAGAACTTCTGCTCTGGGTGTGCTACATTGCCCCAGAGCTGAAAGGCACAACGTGCAGGCTTCTGTCCAAAGGGAGAGTTGGGCAGCACAGCATCTTGCTTCCAGCTCTTTGGGAAGCTAAGAAACAAGTCGCTCTGCACACTGCTCTTACAGCCTACCGGGAACATCTCTTCCAAAGGAATGTGAAACGCAGTTCCTTTGCAGGCCTGATCTGGCTGAAGTACAACTTCTGCTCTGGGTGTGCCACATTGCCCTAGAGCTGAAAGCTACAACGTGCTGTCTCCTTTGAAAACGGTGAGTTTGGCCCCACAGCATCTTGCGTCCAGCTCTTTGTGAAGCTAAGAAACAACTCTCTCTGCACAGTGCTCTTAGAGCCTACCGGGAACATCTCTTCCAAAGGCCTGTGAAACGCAGTTTCTTTGCAGGCCTGATCTGGCTGAAGTACAACTTCTGCTCTGGGTGTGCTACATTGACCTAGAGCTGAAAGGCACAACGTGCAGGCTTCTGTCCAAAGGACGAGTTGGGCCCCACAGCATCTTGCTTCCAGCTCTTTGGGAAGCTAAGAAACAACTCGCTCTGCACAGTGCTCTTACAGCCTACCGGGAACATCTCTTAAAAAGGCCTGTGAAATGCAGTTTCTTTGCAGACCTGATCTGGCTGAAGTAGAACTTCTGCTCTTTGTGTGCTACATTGCCCTAGAGCTGAAAGGCACAACGTGCAGGCTTCTTTCCAAAGGGCGAGTTGGGCCCCACAGCATCTTGCTTCCAGCTCTTTGGGAAGCTAAGAAACAACTCGCTCTGCACAGTGCTCTTACAGCCTACCGGGAACATCTCTTCCAAAGGCCTGTGAAACGCAGTTTCTTTGCAGGCCTGATCTGGCTGAAGTAGAACTTCTGCTCTCGGTGTGCTACATTGCCCTAGAGCTGAAAGGCACAACGTGCAGGCTTCTTTCCAAAGGGCGAGTTGGGCCTCACAGCATCTTGCTTCCAGCAATTTGGGAAGCTAAGAAACAACTCGCTCTGCACAGTGCTCTTACAGCCTACCGGGAACATCTCTTCCAAAGGCCTGTGAAACGCAGTTTCTTTGCAGGCCTGATCTGGCTGAAGTAGAATTTCTGCTCTGGGTGTGCTACATTGAACTAGACCTGAAAGGCACAATGTGCAGGCTTTTTTCCAAAGGCCGAGTTGGGCCCCACAGCATCTTGCTTCCAGCTCTTTGGGAAGCTAAGAAACAACTCGCTCTGCACAGTGCTCTTACAGCCTACCGGGAACATCTCTTACAAAGGCCTGTGAAACGCAGTTTCTTTGCAGGCCTGATTTTGCTGAAGTGCAACTTCTGCTCTGGGTGTGCTACATTGCCCTAGAGCAGAAAGGCACAACGTGCTGTCTTCTTTCCAAAGGGCGAGTTGGGCCCCACAGCATCTTGCTTCCAGCTCTTTGGGAAGGTAAGATACAACTCGCTCTGCACGGTGCTATTACAGCCTACCGGGAACATCTCTTCCAAAGACCTGTGAAACGCAGTTTCTGCACAGGCCTGAACTGGCTGAAGTAGAACTTCTGCTCTGGGTGTGCTAAATTGCCCCAGAGTTGAAAGGCACAACGTGCAGGCTTCTGTCCAAAGGACGAGTTGGGCAGCACAGCATCTTGCTTCCAGCTCTTTGGGAAGCTAAGAAACAACTCGCTCTGCACAGTGCTCTTACAGCCTACCGGGAGCATCCCTTCCAATGGCCTGTGAAATGCAGTTTCTTTGCAGGCCTGATCTGGCTGAAGTAGAACTTCTGCTCTGGGTGTGCTACTTTGACCTAGAGCTGAAAGGCAGAACGTGCAGTCTTCTTTCCAAAGGGCAAGATGGCCCCCACAGCATCTTGCTTCCAGCTCTTTGGGAAGCTAAGAAACAACTCGCTCTGCACAGTGCTCTTACAGCCTACCGGGAACATCTCTTCCAAAGGCCTGTGAAACGCAGTTTCTTTGCAGGCCTCATCTGGCTGTAATACAACTTCTGCACTGGGTGTGCTACATTGCCCTGGAGCTGAAAGGCACAACGTGCAGTCTTCTTAACAAAGGGCGAGTTGGGCCCCACAGCATCTTGCTTCCAGCTCTTTGCAAGCTAGGAAACAACTCGCTCTGCAAAGTGCTCTTACAGCCTACCGGGAACATCTCTTCCAAAGGCCTGTGAAACGCAGTTTCTTTGCAGGCCTGATCTGGCTGAAGTAGAACTTCTGCTCTGGGTGTGCTACATTGCCCTAGAGCTGAAAGGCACAACGTGCAGGCTTCTTTCCAAAGGGCGCATTGGGCCTCACAGCATCTTGCTTCCAGCACTTTGGGAAGCTAAGAAACAACTCGCTATGCACAGTGCTCTTACAGTCTACCGGGAACATCTCTTCCAAAGGCATGTGAAACGCAGTTTCCTTGCAGGCCTCATCTGGCTGAAGTACAACTTCTGCTCTGGGTGTGCTACATTGCCCTAGAGCTGAAAGGCACAACGTGCAAGCTTCTTTCCAAAGGGCGCGTTGGGCCTCACAGCATCTTGCTTCCAGCACTTTGGGAAGCTAAGAAACAACTCGCTCTGCACAGTGCTCTTACAGCCTAGTGGGAACATCTCTTCCAAAGGCCTGTGAAACGCAGTTTCTTTGCAGGCCTGATCTTGCTGCAGTGGAACTTTTGCTCGGGGTGTGCTACATTGCACTAGACCTGAAAGGCACAATGTGCTGGCTTCTTTCCAAAGGCCGAGTTGGGCCCCACAGCATCTTGCTTCCAGCTCTTTGGGAAGCTAAGAAACAACTCGCTCTGCACAGTGCTATTACAGCCTACCGGGAACATCTCTTCCAAAGACCTGTGAAACGCAGCTTCTCCGCAGGCCTGAACTGGCTGAAGTAGAACTTCTGCTCTGGGTGTGCTACATTGCCCCAGAGCTGAAAGGCACAACGTGCAGGCTTCTGTCCAAAGGGAGAGTTGGGCAGCACAGCATCTTGCTTCCAGCTCTTTGGGAAGCTAAGAAACAAGTCGCTCTGCACACTGCTCTTACAGCCTACCGGGAACATCTCTTCCAAAGGAATGTGAAACGCAGTTCCTTTGCAGGCCTGATCTGGCTGAAGTACAACTTCTGCTCTGGGTGTGCCACATTGCCCTAGAGCTGAAAGCTACAACGTGCTGTCTCCTTTGAAAACGGTGAGTTTGGCCCCACAGCATCTTGCGTCCAGCTCTTTGTGAAGCTAAGAAACAACTCTCTCTGCACAGTGCTCTTAGAGCCTACCGGGAACATCTCTTCCAAAGGCCTGTGAAACGCAGTTTCTTTGCAGGCCTGATCTGGCTGAAGTACAACTTCTGCTCTGGGTGTGCTACATTGACCTAGAGCTGAAAGGCACAACGTGCAGGCTTCTGTCCAAAGGACGAGTTGGGCCCCACAGCATCTTGCTTCCAGCTCTTTGGGAAGCTAAGAAACAACTCGCTCTGCACAGTGCTCTTACAGCCTACCGGGAACATCTCTTAAAAAGGCCTGTGAAATGCAGTTTCTTTGCAGACCTGATCTGGCTGAAGTAGAACTTCTGCTCTTTGTGTGCTACATTGCCCTAGAGCTGAAAGGCACAACGTGCAGGCTTCTTTCCAAAGCGCGAGTTGGGCCCCACAGCATCTTGCTTCCAGCTCTTTGGGAAGCTAAGAAACAACTCGCTCTGCACAGTGCTCTTACAGCCTACCGGGAACATCTCTTCCAAAGGCCTGTGAAACGCAGTTTCTTTGCAGGCCTGATCTGGCTGAAGTAGAACTTCTGCTCTCGGTGTGCTACATTGCCCTAGAGCTGAAAGGCACAACGTGCAGGCTTCTTTCCAAAGGGCGAGTTGGGCCTCACAGCATCTTGCTTCCAGCAATTTGGGAAGCTAAGAAACAACTCGCTCTGCACAGTGCTCTTACAGCCTACCGGGAACATCTCTTCCAAAGGCCTGTGAAACGCAGTTTCTTTGCAGGCCTGATCTGGCTGAAGTAGAATTTCTGCTCTGGGTGTGCTACATTGAACTAGACCTGAAAGGCACAATGTGCAGGCTTTTTTCCAAAGGCCGAGTTGGGCCCCACAGCATCTTGCTTCCAGCTCTTTGGGAAGCTAAGAAACAACTCGCTCTGCACAGTGCTCTTACAGCCTACCGGGAACATCTCTTACAAAGGCCTGTGAAACGCAGTTTCTTTGCAGGCCTGATTTTGCTGAAGTGCAACTTCTGCTCTGGGTGTGCTACATTGCCCTAGAGCAGAAAGGCACAACGTGCTGTCTCCTTTCCAAAGGGCGAGTTGGGCCCCACAGCATCTTGCTTCCAGCTCTTTGGGAAGGTAAGATACAACTCGCTCTGCACGGTGCTATTACAGCCTACCGGGAACATCTCTTCCAAAGACCTGTGAAACGCAGTTTCTCCACAGGCCTGAACTGGCTGAAGTAGAACTTCTGCTCTGGGTGTGCTAAATTGCCCCAGAGTTGAAAGGCACAACGTGCAGGCTTCTGTCCAAAGGACGAGTTGGGCAGCACAGCATCTTGCTTCCAGCTCTTTGGGAAGCTAAGAAACAACTCGCTCTGCACAGTGCTCTTACAGCCTACCGGGAGCATCCCTTCCAATGGCCTGTGAAATGCAGTTTCTTTGCAGGCCTGATCTGGCTGAAGTAGAACTTCTGCTCTGGGTGTGCTACATTGCCCTAGAGCTGAAAGGCACAACGTGCAGGCTTCTTTCCAAAGGGCGCATTGGGCCTCACAGCATCTTGCTTCCAGCACTTTTGGAAGCTAAGAAACAACTCGCTCTGCACAGTGCTCTTACAGTCTACCGGGAACATCTCTTCCAAAGGCATGTGAAACGCAGTTTCCTTGCAGGCCTCATCTGGCTGAAGTACAACTTCTGCTCTGGGTGTGCTACATTGCCCTAGAGCTGAAAGGCACAACGTGCAAGCTTCTTTCCAAAGGGCGCGTTGGGCCTCACAGCATCTTGCTTCCAGCACTTTGGGAAGCTAAGAAACAACTCGCTCTGCACAGTGCTCTTACAGCCTAGTGGGAACATCTCTTCCAAAGGCCTGTGAAACGCAGTTTCTTTGCAGGCCTGATCTTGCTGCAGTGGAACTTTTGCTCGGGGTGTGCTACATTGCACTAGACCTGAAAGGCACAATGTGCTGGCTTCTTTCCAAAGGCCGAGTTGGGCCCCACAGCATCTTGCTTCCAGCTCTTTGGGAAGCTAAGAAACAACTCGCTCTGCACAGTGCTATTACAGCCTACCGGGAACATCTCTTCCAAAGACCTGTGAAACGCAGCTTCTCCGCAGGCCTGAACTGGCTGAAGTAGAACTTCTGCTCTGGGTGTGCTACATTGCCCCAGAGCTGAAAGGCACAACGTGCAGGCTTCTGTCCAAAGGGAGAGTTGGGCAGCACAGCATCTTGCTTCCAGCTCTTTGGGAAGCTAAGAAACAAGTCGCTCTGCACACTGCTCTTACAGCCTACCGGGAACATCTCTTCCAAAGGAATGTGAAACGCAGTTCCTTTGCAGGCCTGATCTGGCTGAAGTACAACTTCTGCTCTGGGTGTGCCACATTGCCCTAGAGCTGAAAGCTACAACGTGCTGTCTCCTTTGAAAACGGTGAGTTTGGCCCCACAGCATCTTGCGTCCAGCTCTTTGTGAAGCTAAGAAACAACTCTCTCTGCACAGTGCTCTTAGAGCCTACCGGGAACATCTCTTCCAAAGGCCTGTGAAACGCAGTTTCTTTGCAGGCCTGATCTGGCTGAAGTACAACTTCTGCTCTGGGTGTGCTACATTGACCTAGAGCTGAAAGGCACAACGTGCAGGCTTCTGTCCAAAGGACGAGTTGGGCCCCACAGCATCTTGCTTCCAGCTCTTTGGGAAGCTAAGAAACAACTCGCTCTGCACAGTGCTCTTACAGCCTACCGGGAACATCTCTTAAAAAGGCCTGTGAAATGCAGTTTCTTTGCAGACCTGATCTGGCTGAAGTAGAACTTCTGCTCTTTGTGTGCTACATTGCCCTAGAGCTGAAAGGCACAACGTGCAGGCTTCTTTCCAAAGGGCGAGTTGGGCCCCACAGCATCTTGCTTCCAGCTCTTTGGGAAGCTAAGAAACAACTCGCTCTGCACAGTGCTCTTACAGCCTACCGGGAACATCTCTTCCAAAGGCCTGTGAAACGCAGTTTCTTTGCAGGCCTGATCTGGCTGAAGTAGAACTTCTGCTCTCGGTGTGCTACATTGCCCTAGAGCTGAAAGGCACAACGTGCAGGCTTCTTTCCAAAGGGCGAGTTGGGCCTCACAGCATCTTGCTTCCAGCAATTTGGGAAGCTAAGAAACAACTCGCTCTGCACAGTGCTCTTACAGCCTACCGGGAACATCTCTTCCAAAGGCCTGTGAAACGCAGTTTCTTTGCAGGCCTGATCTGGCTGAAGTAGAATTTCTGCTCTGGGTGTGCTACATTGAACTAGACCTGAAAGGCACAATGTGCAGGCTTTTTTCCAAAGGCCGAGTTGGGGCCCACAGCATCTTGCTTCCAGCTCTTTGGGAAGCTAAGAAACAACTCGCTCTGCACAGTGCTCTTACAGCCTACCGGGAACATCTCTTACAAAGGCCTGTGAAACGCAGTTTCTTTGCAGGCCTGATTTTGCTGAAGTGCAACTTCTGCTCTGGGTGTGCTACATTGCCCTAGAGCAGAAAGGCACAACGTGCTGTCTCCTTTCCAAAGGGCGAGTTGGGCCCCACAGCATCTTGCTTCCAGCTCTTTGGGAAGGTAAGATACAACTCGCTCTGCACGGTGCTATTACAGCCTACCGGGAACATCTCTTCCAAAGACCTGTGAAACGCAGTTTCTCCACAGGCCTGAACTGGCTGAAGTAGAACTTCTGCTCTGGGTGTGCTAAATTGCCCCAGAGTTGAAAGGCACAACGTGCAGGCTTCTGTCCAAAGGACGAGTTGGGCAGCACAGCATCTTGCTTCCAGCTCTTTGGGAAGCTAAGAAACAACTCGCTCTGCACAGTGCTCTTACAGCCTACCGGGAGCATCCCTTCCAATGGCCTGTGAAATGCAGTTTCTTTGCAGGCCTGATCTGGCTGAAGTAGAACTTCTGCTCTGGGTGTGCCACATTGCCCTAGAGCTGAAAGCTACAACGTGCTGTCTCCTTTGAAAACGGTGAGTTTGGCCCCACAGCATCTTGCTTCCAGCTCTTTGGGAAGCTAAGAAACAACTCTCTCTGCACAGTGCTCTTAGAGCCTACCGGGAACATCTCTTCCAAAGGCCTGTGAAACGCAGTTTCTTTGCAGGCTTGATCTGGCTGAAGTACAACTTCTGCTCTGGGTGTGCTACATTGACCTAGAGCTGAAAGGCACAACGTGCAGGCTTCTGTCCAAAGGGCGAGTTGGGCCCAAAGCATCTTGCTTCCAGCTCTTTGGGAAGCTAAGAAACAACTCGCTCTGCACAGTGCTCTTACAGCCTACCGGGAACATCTCTTACAAAGGCCTGTGAAATGCAGTTTCTTTGCAGACCTGATCTGGCTGAAGTACAACTTCTGCTCTTTGTGTGCTACATTGCCCTAGAGCTGAAAGGCACAACGTGCAGGCTTCTTACCAAAGGGCGAGTTGGGCCCCACAGCTTCTTGCTTCCAGCTCTTTGCGAAGCTAAGAAACAACTCGCTCTGCACAGTGCTCTTACAGCATACCGGGAACAACACTTCGAGAGGCCTGTGAAACGCAGTTTCTCTGCAGGCCTGATCTGGCTGAAGTAGAACTTCTGCTCTGGGTGTGCTACATTGCCCTAGAGCTGAAAGGCACAACGTGCAGGCTTCTGTCCAAAGGGCGAGTCGGGCCCCACAGCATCTTGCTTCCAGCACTTTGGGAAGCTAAGAAACAACTCGCTCTGCACAGTGCTCTTACAGCCTAGTGGGAACATCTCTTCCAAAGGCCTGTGAAACGCAGTTTCTTTGCAGGCCTGATCTTGCTGCAGTGGAACTTTTGCTCGGGGTGTGCTACATTGCACTAGACCGGAAAGGCACAATGTGCTGACTTCTTTCCAAAGGGCGAGTTGGGCCCCACAGCATCTTGCTTCCAGCTCTTTGGGAAGCTAAGAAACAACACGCTCTGCACAGTGCTATTACAGCCTACCGGGAACATCTCTTCCAAAGACCTGTGAAACGCAGCTTCTCCGCAGGCCTGAACTGGCTGAAGTAGAACTTCTGCTCTGGGTGTGCTACATTGCCCCAGAGCTGAAAGGCACAACGTGCAGGCTTCTGTCCAAAGGGAGAGTTGGGCAGCACAGCATCTTGCTTCCAGCTCTTTGGGAAGCTAAGAAACAAGTCGCTCTGCACACTGCTCTTACAGCCTACCGGGAACATCTCTTCCAAAGGAATGTGAAACGCAGTTCCTTTGCAGGCCTGATCTGGCTGAAGTACAACTTCTGCTCTGGGTGTGCCACATTGCCCTAGAGCTGAAAGCTACAACGTGCTGTCTCCTTTGAAAACGGTGAGTTTGGCCCCACAGCATCTTGCGTCCAGCTCTTTGTGAAGCTAAGAAACAACTCTCTCTGCACAGTGCTCTTAGAGCCTACCGGGAACATCTCTTCCAAAGGCCTGTGAAACGCAGTTTCTTTGCAGGCCTGATCTGGCTGAAGAACAACTTCTGCTCTGGGTGTGCTACATTGACCTAGAGCTGAAAGGCACAACGTGCAGGCTTCTGTCCAAAGGACGAGTTGGGCCCCACAGCATCTTGCTTCCAGCTCTTTGGGAAGCTAAGAAACAACTCGCTCTGCACAGTGCTCTTACAGCCTACCGGGAACATCTCTTAAAAAGGCCTGTGAAATGCAGTTTCTTTGCAGACCTGATCTGGCTGAAGTAGAACTTCTGCTCTTTGTGTGCTACATTGCCCTAGAGCTGAAAGGCACAACGTGCAGGCTTCTTTCCAAAGGGCGAGTTGGGCCCCACAGCATCTTGCTTCCAGCTCTTTGGGAAGCTAAGAAACAACTCGCTCTGCACAGTGCTCTTACAGCCTACCGGGAACATCTCTTCCAAAGGCCTGTGAAACGCAGTTTCTTTGCAGGCCTGATCTGGCTGAAGTAGAACTTCTGCTCTCGGTGTGCTACATTGCCCTAGAGCTGAAAGGCACAACGTGCAGGCTTCTTTCCAAAGGGCGAGTTGGGCCTCACAGCATCTTGCTTCCAGCAATTTGGGAAGCTAAGAAACAACTCGCTCTGCACAGTGCTCTTACAGCCTACCGGGAACATCTCTTCCAAAGGCCTGTGAAACGCAGTTTCTTTGCAGGCCTGATCTGGCTGAAGTAGAATTTCTGCTCTGGGTGTGCTACATTGAACTAGACCTGAAAGGCACAATGTGCAGGCTTTTTTCCAAAGGCCGAGTTGGGCCCCACAGCATCTTGCTTCCAGCTCTTTGGGAAGCTAAGAAACAACTCGCTCTGCACAGTGCTCTTACAGCCTACCGGGAACATCTCTTACAAAGGCCTGTGAAACGCAGTTTCTTTGCAGGCCTGATTTTGCTGAAGTGCAACTTCTGCTCTGGGTGTGCTACATTGCCCTAGAGCAGAAAGGCACAACGTGCTGTCTCCTTTCCAAAGGGCGAGTTGGACCCCACAGCATCTTGCTTCCAGCTCTTTGGGAAGGTAAGATACAACTCGCTCTGCACGGTGCTATTACAGCCTACCGGGAACATCTCTTCCAAAGACCTGTGAAACGCAGTTTCTCCACAGGCCTGAACTGGCTGAAGTAGAACTTCTGCTCTGGGTGTGCTAAATTGCCCCAGAGTTGAAAGGCACAACGTGCAGGCTTCTGTCCAAAGGACGAGTTGGGCAGCACAGCATCTTGCTTCCAGCTCTTTGGGAAGCTAAGAAACAACTCGCTCTGCACAGTGCTCTTACAGCCTACCGGGAGCATCCCTTCCAATGGCCTGTGAAATGCAGTTTCTTTGCAGGCCTGATCTGGCTGAAGTAGAACTTCTGCTCTGGGTGTGCCACATTGCCCTAGAGCTGAAAGCTACAACGTGCTGTCTCCTTTGAAAACGGTGAGTTTGGCCCCACAGCATCTTGCTTCCAGCTCTTTGGGAAGCTAAGAAACAACTCTCTCTGCACAGTGCTCTTAGAGCCTACCGGGAACATCTCTTCCAAAGGCCTGTGAAACGCAGTTTCTTTGCAGGCTTGATCTGGCTGAAGTACAACTTCTGCTCTGGGTGTGCTACATTGACCTAGAGCTGAAAGGCACAACGTGCAGGCTTCTGTCCAAAGGGCGAGTTGGGCCCAAAGCATCTTGCTTCCAGCTCTTTGGGAAGCTAAGAAACAACTCGCTCTGCACAGTGCTCTTACAGCCTACCGGGAACATCTCTTACAAAGGCCTGTGAAATGCAGTTTCTTTGCAGACCTGATCTGGCTGAAGTACAACTTCTGCTCTTTGTGTGCTACATTGCCCTAGAGCTGAAAGGCACAACGTGCAGGCTTCTTACCAAAGGGCGAGTTGGGCCCCACAGCTTCTTGCTTCCAGCTCTTTGCGAAGCTAAGAAACAACTCGCTCTGCACAGTGCTCTTACAGCATACCGGGAACAACACTTCGAGAGGCCTGTGAAACGCAGTTTCTCTGCAGGCCTGATCTGGCTGAAGTAGAACTTCTGCACTGGGTGTGCTACATTGCCCTAGAGCTGAAAGGCACAACGTGCAGGCTTCTGTCCAAAGGGCGAGTCGGGCCCCACAGCATCTTGCTTCCAGCACTTTGGGAAGCTAAGAAACAACTCGCTCTGCACAGTGCTCTTACAGCCTAGTGGGAACATCTCTTCCAAAGGCCTGTGAAACGCAGTTTCTTTGCAGGCCTGATCTTGCTGCAGTGGAACTTTTGCTCGGGGTGTGCTACATTGCACTAGACCGGAAAGGCACAATGTGCTGACTTCTTTCCAAAGGCCGAGTTGGGCCCTACAGCATCTTGCTTCCAGCTCTTTGGGAAGCTAAGAAACAACACGCTCTGCACAGTGCTATTACAGCCTACCGGGAACATCTCTTCCAAAGACCTGTGAAACGCAGCTTCTCCGCAGGCCTGAACTGGCTGAAGTAGAACTTCTGCTCTGGGTGTGCTACATTGCCCCAGAGCTGAAAGGCACAACGTGCAGGCTTCTGTCCAAAGGGAGAGTTGGGCAGCACAGCATCTTGCTTCCAGCTCTTTGGGAAGCTAAGAAACAAGTCGCTCTGCACACTGCTCTTACAGCCTACCGGGAACATCTCTTCCAAAGGAATGTGAAACGCAGTTCCTTTGCAGGCCTGATCTGGCTGAAGTACAACTTCTGCTCTGGGTGTGCCACATTGCCCTAGAGCTGAAAGCTACAACGTGCTGTCTCCTTTGAAAACGGTGAGTTTGGCCCCACAGCATCTTGCGTCCAGCTCTTTGTGAAGCTAAGAAACAACTCTCTCTGCACAGTGCTCTTAGAGCCTACCGGGAACATCTCTTCCAAAGGCCTGTGAAACGCAGTTTCTTTGCAGGCCTGATCTGGCTGAAGTACAACTTCTGCTCTGGGTGTGCTACATTGATCTAGAGCTGAAAGGCACAACGTGCAGGCTTCTGTCCAAAGGACGAGTTGGGCCCCACAGCATCTTGCTTCCAGCTCTTTGGGAAGCTAAGAAACAACTCGCTCTGCACAGTGCTCTTACAGCCTACTGGGAACATCTCTTACAAAGGCCTGTGAAAAGCAGTTTCTTTGCAGGCCTGATCTGGCTGAAGTAGAACTTCTGCTCTCGGTGTGCTACATTGCCCTAGAGCTGAAAGGCACAACGTGCAGGCTTCTTAACAAAGGGCGAGTTGGGCCCCACAGCATCTTGCTTCCAGCTCTTTGGCAAGCTAGGAAACAACTCGCTCTGCAAATTGCTCTTACAGCCTACCGGGAACATCTCTTCCAAAGGCCTGTGAAACGCAGTTTCTTTGCAGGCCTGAACTGGCTGAAGTAGAACTTCTGCTCTGGGTGTGCTACATTGCCCTAGAGCTGAAAGGCACAACGTGCAGGCTTCTTTCCAAAGGGCGCATTGGGCCTCACAGCATCTTGCTTCCAGCACTTTGGGAAGCTAACAAACAACACGCTCTGCACAGTGCTCTTACAGCCTACCGGGAACATATCTTACAAAGGCCTGTGAAACGCAGTTTCTTTGCAGGCCTGATCTTGCTGAAGTGGAACTTTTGCTCTGGGTGTGCTACATTGCACTAGACCTGAAAGGAACAATGTGCAGGCTTCTTTCCAAAGGCCGAGTTGGGCCCCACAGCATCTTGCTTCCAGCTCTTTGGGAAGCTAAGAAACAACTCGCTCTGCACAGTGCTATTACAGCCTACCGGGAACATCTCTTCCAAAGACCTGTGAAATGCAGTTTCTCCGCAGGCCTGAACTGGCTGAAGTAGAACTTCTGCTCTGGGTGTGCTACATTGCCCCAGAGCTGAAAGGCACAACGTGCAGGCTTCTGTCCAAAGGGAGAGTTGGGCAGCACAGCATCTTGCTTCCAGCTCTTTGGGAAGCTAAGAAACAACTCGCTCTGCACAGTGCTCTTACAGCCTACCGGGAACATCTCTTCCAAAGGAATGTGAAACGCAGTTCCTTTGCAGGCCTGATCTGGCTGAAGTAGAACTTCTGCTCTGAGTGTGCTACATTGCCCTAGAGCTGAAAGGCACAACGTGCTGTCTCCTTTCAAAAGGGCGAGTTGGGCCCCAAAGCATCTTGCTTCCAGCTCTTTGGGAAGCTAAGAAACGACTCGCTCTGCACACTGCTCTTACAGCCTACCGGGAACAACACTTCGAGAGGCCTGTGAAACGCAGTTTCTTTGCAGGCCTGATCTGGCTGAAGTAGTACTTCTGCTCTGGGTGTGCTGCATTGCCCTAGAGCTGAAAGGCACAACGTGCAGGCTTCTTTCCAAAGGGCGAGTTGGGCCCCACAGCATCTTGCTTCCAGCTCTTTTGGAAGCTAAGATACAACTCGCTCTGCACAGTTCTCTTACAGCCTACCGGGAACATCTCTTACAAAGGCCTGCATATCGCAGTTTCTTTGCAGGCCTGATCTGGCTGAAGTAGAACTTCTGCTCTGGGTGTGCTACATTGCCCTAGAGCTGAAAGGCACAACGGGCAGGCTTCTTTCCAAAGGGCGAGTTGGGCCCCAAAGCATCTTCCTTCCAGCTCTTTGGGAAGCTAAGAAACAACTCACACTGCACAGTGCTCTTACAGCCTACCGGGAACATCTCTTCCAAAGGCCTGTGTAACGCAGTTTCTTTGCAGGCCTGATACGGCTGAAGTACAACTTCTGCTCTAGGTGTGCTACAGTGCCCTAGAGCTGAAAGGCACAACGTGCAGGCCTCTTAAAAAACGGGGAGTTGGGCCCCAAAGCATCTTGCTTCCACCTTTTTGGGAACCTCAGAAAGAACTCGCTCTGCACAGTGCTCTTACAGCCTACCGGGAACATCTCTTACAAAGGCCTGTGAAACGCAGTTTCTTTGCAGGCCTGATCTGGCTGAAGTAGAACTTCTGCTCTGGGTGTGCTACTTTGCCCTAGAGCTGAAAGGCACAACGTGCAGGCTTCTGTCCAAAGGGCGAGTTGGGCCCCACAGCATCTTGCTTCCAGCTGTTTGGGAAGCTAAGAAACAACTCGCTCTGCACAGTGCTCTTACAGCCTACCGGGAGCATCCCGTCCAATGGCCTGTGAAATGCAGTTTCTTTGCAGGCCTGATCTGGCTGAAGTAGAACTTCTGCTCTGGGTGTGCTACATTGCCCTAGAGGTGAAAGGCACAACGTGCAGGCTTCTTTCCAAAGCGCGCGTTGGGCCTCACAGCATCTTGCTTCCAGCACTTTGGGAAACTAAGAAACAACTCGCTCTGCACAGTGCTCTTACAGTCTACCGGGAACATCTCTTCCAAAGGCATGTGAAACGCAGTTTCCTTGCAGGCCTCATCTGGCTGAAGTACAACTTCTGCTCTGGGTGTGCTACATTGCCCTAGAGCTGAAAGGCACAACGTGCAAGCTTCTTTCCAAAGGGCGCGTTGGGTCCCACAGCATCTTTCTTCCAGCACTTTGGGAAGCTAAGAAACAACTCGCTCTGCACAGTGCTCTTACAGCCTAGTGGGAACATCTCTTCCAAAGGCCTGTGAAACGCAGTTTCTTTGCAGGCCTGATCTTGCTGCAGTGGAACTTTTGCTCGGGGTGTGCTACATTGCACTAGACCTGAAAGGCACAATGTGCTGGCTTCTTTCCAAAGGCCGAGTTGGGCCCCACAGCATCTTGCTTCCAGCTCTTTGGGAAGCTAAGAAACAACTCGCTCTGCACAGTGCTCTTACAGCCTACCGGGAACATCTCTTCAAAAGGCCTGTGAAACGCAGTTTCTCTGCAGGCCTGATCTGGCTGAAGTACAACTTCTGCTCTGGGTGTGCTACATTGCCCTAGAGCTGAAAGGCAGAACTTGCAGGCTTCTTTCCAAAGGGCGAGTTGGGCCCCACAGCATCTTGCTTCCAGCTCTTTGGGAGGCTAAGAAACAACGCGCTCTGCACAGTGCTCTTACAGCGTACCGGGAACATGTCTTAAAAAGGCCTGTGAAATGCAGTTTCTTTGCAGGCCTGATCTGGCTGAAGTAGAACTTCTGCTCTGGGTGTGCTACATTGCCCTAGAGCTGAAAGGCACAACGTGTTGGCTTCTGTCCAAAGGGCGAGTTGGGCCCAAAGCATCTTGCTTCCAGCTCTTTGGGAAGCTAAGAAACAACTCGCTCTGCACAGTGCTCTTACAGCCTACCGGGAACATCTCTTCCAAAGGCCTGTGAAACGCAGTTTCTTCGCAGGCCTGATCTGGCTGAAGTACAACTTCTGCTCTGGGTGTGCTACATTGCCCTAGAGCTGAAAGGCACAACGTGCAGGCTTCTTTCCAAAGGGCGCGTTGGGCCTCACAGCATCTTGCTTCCAGCTCTTTGGCAAGCTAGGAAACAACTCGCTCTGCAAAGTGCTCTTACAGCCTACCGGGAACATCTCTTCCAAAGGCCTGTGAAACGCAGTTTCTTTGCAGGCCTGATCTGGCTGAAGTAGAACTTCTGCTCTGGGTGTGCTACATTGCCCTAGAGCTGAAAGGCACAACGTGCAGGCTTCTTTCCAAAGGGCGCATTGGGCCTCACAGCATCTTGCTTCCAGCACTTTGGGAAGCTAAGAAACAACTCACTCTGCACAGTGCTCTTACAGCCTACCGGGAACATCTCTTACAAAGGCCTGTGAAACGCAGTTTCTTTGCAGGCCTGATCTTGCTGAAGTGGAACTTTTGCTCTGGGTGTGCTACATTGCACTAGACCTGAAAGGAACAATGTGCAGGCTTCTTTCCAAAGGCCGAGTTGGGACCCACAGCATCTTGCTTCCAGCTCTTTGGGAAGCTTAGAAACAACTCGCTCTGCACAGTGCTATTACAGCCTACCGGGAACATCTCTTCCAAAGACCTGTGAAACGCAGTTTCTCCGCAGGCCTGAACTGGCTGAAGTAGAACTTCTGCTCTGGGTGTGCTACATTGCCCCAGAGCTGAAAGGCACAACGTGCAGGCTTCTGTCCAAAGGGAGAGTTGGGCAGCACAGCATCTTGCTTCCAGCTCTTTGGGAAGCTAATAAACAACTCGCTCTGCACAGTGCTCTTACAGCCTACCGGGAACATCTCTTCCAAAGGAATGTGAAACGCAGTTCCTTTGCAGGCCTGATCTGGCTGAAGTACAACTTCTGCTCTGGGTGTGCCACATTGCCCTAGAGCTGAAAGCTACAACGTGCTGTCTCCTTTGAAAACGGTGAGTTTGGCCCCACAGCATCTTGCTTCCAGCTCTTTGGGAAGCTAAGAACCAACTCTCTCTGCACAGTGCTCTTAGAGCCTACCGGGAACATTTCTTCCAAAGGCCTGTGAAACGCAGTTTCTTTGCAGGCCTGATCTGGCTAAAGTACAACTTCTGCTCTGGGTGTGCTACATTGACCTAGAGCTGAAGGGCACAACGTGCAGGCTTCTGTCCAAAGGACGAGTTGGGCCCCACAGCATCTTGCTTCCAGCTCTTTGGGAAGCTAAGAAACAACTCGCTCTGCACAGTGCTCTTACAGCCTACCGGGAACATCTCTTACAAAGGCCTGTGAAACGCAGTTTCTTTGCAGACCTGATCTGGCTGAAGTACAACTTCTGCTCTTTGTGTGCTACATTGCCCTAGAGCTGAAAGGCACAACGTGCAGGCTTCTTACCAAAGGGCGAGTTGGGCCCCACAGCTTCTTGCTTCCAGCTCTTTGGGAAGCTAAGAAACAACTCGCTCTGCACAGTACTCTTACAGCCTACCGGGACCAACACTTCGAGAGGCCTGTGAAACGCAGTTTCTTTGCAGGCCTGATCTGGCTGAAGTAGTACTTCTGCTCTGGGTGTGCTGCATTGCCCTAGAGCTGAAAGGCACAACGTGCAGGCTTCTTTCCAAAGTGCGAGTTGGGCCCCAAAGCATCTTGCTTCCACCTTTTTGGGAACCTCAGAAAGAACTCGCTCTGCACAGTGCTCTTACAGCCTACCGGGAACATCTCTTCCAAAGGCCTGTGAAACGCAGTTTCTTTGCAGGCCTGATCTGGCTGAAGTAGAACTTCTGCTCTCGGTGTGCTACATTGCCCTAGAGCTGAAAGGCACAACGTGCAGGCTTCTTTCCAAAGGGCGAGTTGGGCCTCACAGCATCTTGCTTCCAGCAATTTGGGAAGCTAAGAAACAACTCGCTCTGCACAGTGCTCTTACAGCCTACCGGGAACATCTCTTACAAAGGCCTGTGAAACGCAGTTTCTTTGCAGGCCTGATCTGGCTGAAGTAGAATTTCTGCTCTGGGTGTGCTACATTGAACTAGACCTGAAAGGCACAATGTGCAGGCTTTTTTCCAAAGGCCGAGTTGGGCCCCACAGCATCTTGCTTCCAGCTCTTTGGGAAGCTAAGAAACAACTCGCTCTGCACAGTGCTCTTACAGCCTACCGGGAACATCTCTTACAAAGGCCTGTGAAACGCAGTTTCTTTGCAGGCCTGATTTTGCTGAAGTGCAACTTCTGCTCTGGGTGTGCTACATTGCCCTAGAGCAGAAAGGCACAACGTGCTGTCTCCTTTCCAAAGGGCGAGTTGGGCCCCACAGCATCTTGCTTCCAGCTCTTTGGGAAGGTAAGATACAACTCGCTCTGCACGGTGCTATTACAGCCTACCGGGAACATCTCTTCCAAAGACCTGTGAAACGCAGTTTCTCCACAGGCCTGAACTGGCTGAAGTAGAACTTCTGCTCTGGGTGTGCTACATTGCCCCAGAGTTGAAAGGCACAACGTGCAGGCTTCTGTCCAAAGGACGAGTTGGGCAGCACAGCATCTTGCTTCCAGCTCTTTGGGAAGCTAAGAAACAACTCATCTGCACAGTGCTCTTACAGCCTACCGGGAGCATCCCTTCCAATGGCCTGTGAAATGCAGTTTCTTTGCAGGCCTGATCTGGCTGAAGTAGAACTTCTGCTCTGGGTGTGCTACATTGCCCTAGAGATGAAAGGCACAACGTGCAGGCTTCTTTCCAAAGGGCGCGTTGGGCCTCACAGCATTTTGCTTCCAGCACTTTGGGAAGCTATGAAACAACTCGCTCTGCACAGTGCTCTTACAGCCTACTGGGAACATCTCTTACAAAGGCCTATGAAACGCAGTTTCTTTACAGGCCTGATCTTGCTGAAGTGGAACTTTTGCTCTGGGTGTGCTACATTGCACTAGACCTGAAAGGAACAATGTGCAGGCTTCCTTCCAAAGGCCGAGTTGGGCCCCACAGCATCTTGCTTCCAGCTCTTTGGGAAGCTAAGAAACAACTCGCTCTGCACAGTGCTCTTACAGCCTACCGGGAACATCTCTTCCAAAGACCTGTGAAACGCAGTTTCTCCGCAGGCCTGAACTGGCTGAAGTAGAACTTCTGCTCTGGGTGTGCTACATTGCCCCAGAGCTGAAAGGCACAACGTGCAGGCTTCTGTCCAAAAGGAGAGTTGGGCAGCACAGCATCTTGCTTCCAGCTCTTTGGGAAGCTAAGAAACAACTCGCTCTGCACAGTGCTCTTACAGCCTACCGGGAACATCTCTTCCAAAGGAATGTGAAACGCAGTTCCTTTGCAGGCCTGATCTGGCTGAAGTACAACTTCTGCTCTGGGTGTGCCACATTGCCCTAGAGCTGAAAGCTACAACGTGCTGTCTCCTTTGAAAACGGTGAGTTTGGCCCCACAGCATCTTGCTTCCAGCTCTTTGGGAAGCTAAGAACCAACTCTCTCTGCACAGTGCTCTTAGAGCCTACCGGGAACATCTCTTCCAAAGGCCTGTGAAACGCAGTTTCTTTGCAGGCCTGATCTGGCTGAAGTACAACTTCTGCTCTGGGTGTGCTACATTGACCTAGAGCTGAAAGGCACAACGTGCAGGCTTCTGTCTAAAGGACGAGTTGGGCCCCACAGCATCTTGCTTCCAGCTCTTTGGGAAGCTAAGAAACAACTCGCTCTGCACAGTGCTCTTACAGCCTACCGGGAACATCTCTTACAAAGGCCTGTGAAATGCAGTTTCTTTGCAGACCTGATCTGGCTGAAGTACAACTTCTGCTCTTTGTGTGCTACATTGCCCTAGAGCTGAAAGGCACAACGTGCAGGCTTCTTACCAAAGGGCGAGTTGGGCCCCACAGCTTCTTGCTTCCAGCTCTTTGCGAAGCTAAGAAACAACTCGCTCTGCACAGTGCTCTTACAGCATACCGGGAACAACACTTCGAGAGGGCTGTGAAACGCAGTTTCTCTGCAGGCCTGATCTGGCTGAAGTAGAACTTCTGCTCTGGGTGTGCTACATTGCCCTAGAGCTGAAAGGCACAACGTGCAGGCTTCTGTCCAAAGGGCGAGTTGGGCCCCAAAGCATCTTGCTTCCAGCTCTTTGGGAAGCTAAGAAACAACTCGCTCTGCACAGTGCTCTTACAGCCTACCGGGAACATCTCTTCCAAAGGCCTGTGAAACGCAGTTTCTCTGCAGGCCTGATCTGGCTGAAGTACAACTTCTGCTCTGGGTGTGCTACATTGCCCTAGAGCTGAAAGGCAGAACTTGCAGGCTTCTTTCCAAAGGGCGAGTTGGGCCCCACAGCATCTTGCTTCCAGCTCTTTGGGAGGCTAAGAAACAACGCGCTCTGCACAGTGCTCTTACAGCGTACCGGGAACATGTCTTAAAAAGGCCTGTGAAATGCAGTTTCTTTGCAGGCCTGATCTGGCTGAAGTAGAACTTCTGCTCTGGGTGTGCTACATTGCCCTAGAGCTGAAAGGCACAACGTGCAGGCTTCTGTCCAAAGGGCGAGTTGGGCCCAAAGCATCTTGCTTCCAGCTCTTTGGGAAGCTAAGAAACAACTCGCTCTGCACAGTGCTCTTACAGCCTACCGGGAACATCTCTTCCAAAGGCCTGTGAAACGCAGTTTCTGTGCAGGCCTGATCTGGCTGAAGTACAACTTCTGCTCTGGGTGTGCTACATTGCCCTAGAGCTGAAAGGCACAACGTGCAGGCTTCTTTCCAAAGGGCGCGTTGGGCCTCACAGCATGTTGCTTCCAGCTCTTTGGCAAGCTAGGAAACAACTCGCTCTGCAAAGTGCTCTTACAGCCTACCAGGAACATCTCTTCCAAAGGTTTGTGAAACGCAGTTTCTTTGCAGGCCTGATCTGGCTGAAGTAGAACTTCTGCTCTGGGTGTGCTACATTGCCCTAGAGCTGAAAGGCACAACGTGCAGGCTTCTTTCCAAAGGGCGCATTGGGCCTCACAGCATCTTGCTTCCAGCACTTTGGGAAGCTAAGAAACAACTCGCTCTGCACAGTGCTCTTACAGCCTACCGGGAACATCTCTTACAAAGGCCTGTGAAACGCAGTTTCTTTGCAGGCCTGATCTTGCTTACGTCGAACTTTTGCTCTGGGTGTGCTACATTGCACTAGACCTGAAAGGAACAATGTGCAGGCTTCTTTCCAAAGGCCGAGTGGGCCCCACAGCATCTTGCTTCCAGCTCTTTGGGAAGCTAAGAAACAACTCGCTCTGCACAGTGCTATTACAGCCTACCGGGAACATCTCTTCCAAAGACCTGTGAAACGCAGTTTCTCCGCAGGCCTGAACTGGCTGAAGTAGAACTTCTGCTCTGGGTGTGCTACATTGCCCCAGAGCTGAAAGGCACAACGTGCAGGCTTCTGTCCAAAGGACGAGTTGGGCAGCACAGCATCTTGCTTCCAGCTCTTTGGGAAGCTAAGAAACAACTCGCTCTGCACACTGCTCTTACAGCCTACCGGGAACATCTCTTCCAAAGGAATGTGAAACGCAGTTCCTTTGCAGGCCTGATCTGGCTGAAGTACAACTTCTGCTCTGCGTGTGCCACATTGCCCAAGAGCTGAAAGCTACAACGTGCTGTCTCCTTTGAAAAGGGCAAGTTTGGCCCCACAGCATCTTGCTTCCAGCTCTTTGAGAAGCTAAGAAACAACTGGCTCTGCACAGTGCTCTTACAGCCTACCGGGAACATCTCTTACAAAGGCCTGTGAAACGCAGTTTCTTTGCAGGCCTGATCTGGCTGAAGTACAACTTCTGCTCTGGGTGTGCTACAGTGCCCTAGAGCTGAAAGGCACAACGTGCAGGCTTCTGTACAAAGGGCGAGTTGGGCCCCACAGCATCTTGCTTCCAGCTCTTTGGGAAGCTAAGAAACAACTCGCTCTGCACAGTGCTCTTACAGCCTACCGGGAATATCTGTTCCAAAGGCCTGTGAAACGCAGTTTCTTTGCAGGCCTCATCTGGCTGAAGTACAACTTCTGCACTGGGTGTGCTACATTGCCCTAGAGCTGAAAGGCGCAATGTTCAGGCTTCTTTCAAAAGTGCGAGTTGGGCCCCAAAGCATCTTGCTTCCAGCTCTTTGGGAAGCTAAGAAACAACTCGCTCTGCACAGTGCTCTTACAGCCTATCGGGAACATCACTTACAAAGGCCTGTGAAACGCAGTTTCTTTGCAGGCCTGATCTGGCTGAAGTAGAACTTCTGCTCTCTGTATGCTACATTGCCCTAGAGCTGAAAGGCCCAACGTGCAGGCTTCTTTCCAAAGGGCGAGTTGGGCCCCACAGCACCTTGCATCCAGCTCTCTGGGAAGCTAAGAAACCACTCGCTCTGCACAGTGCTCTTACAGCCTACCGGGAACATCTCTTCCAAAGACATGTGAAACGCAGTTTCTCCACAGGCCTGAACTGGCTGAAGTAGAACTTCTGCTCTGGGTGTGCCACATTGCCCCAGAGTTGAAAGGCACAACGTGCAGGCTTCTGTCCAAAGGACGAGTTGGGCAGCACAGCATCTTGCTTCCAGCTCTTTGGGAAGCTAAGATACAAGTCGCTCTGCACAGTGCTCTTACAGCCTACCGGGAACATCTCTTCCAAAGGAATGTGAAACGCAGTTCCCTTGCAGGCCTGATCTGGCTGAAGTACAACTTCTGCTCTGCGTGTGCCACATTGCCCAAGAGCTGAAAACTACAACGTGCTGTCTCCTTTGAAAAGGGCGAGTTGGGCCCCACAGCATCTTGCTTCCAGCTCTTTGGGAAGCTAAGAAACAACTCGCTCTGCACAGTGCTCTTACAGCCTACCGGGAATATCTCTTCCAAAGGCCTGTGAAACGCAGTTTCTTTGCAGGCCTCATCTGGCTGAAGTACAAATTCTGCACTGGGTGTGCTACATTGCCCTAGAGCTGAAAGGCACAACGTGCAGGCTTCTTTCCAAAGGGTGATTTGGGTCCCACAGCATCTTGCTTCCAGCTCTTTGGGAAGCTAAGAAACAACTCGCTCTGCACAGTGCTCTCACGGCCTACTGGGAACATCACTTACAAAGGCCTGTGAAACGCAGTTTCTTTGCAGGCCTGATCTGGCTGAAGTTGAACTTCTGCTCTGGGTGTGCTACATTGCCCTAGAGCTGAAAGGCCCAACGTGCAGGCTTCTTTCCAAAGGGCGAGTTGGGCCCCACAGCACCTTGCTTCCAGCTCTTTGGGAAGCTAAGAAACAACTCGCTCTGCACAGTACTCTTACAGCCTACCGGGAACATCTCTTCCAAAGGCCTGTGAAACGCAGTTTCTTTGCAGGCCTGATATGGCTGAAGTACAACTTCTGCTCTAGGTGTGCTACAGTGCCCTAGAGCTGAAAGGCACAACGTCCAGGCCTCTTAAAAAATGGCGAGTTGGGCCCCACAGCATCTTGCTTCCAGCTCTTTGGGAACCTAAGAAACAACTCGCTCTGCACAGTGCTCTTACAGCCTACCGGGAACATCTCTTACAAAGGCCTGTGAATTGCAGTTTCTTTGCAGACCTGATCTGGCTGAAGTACAACTTCTGCTCTTTGTGTGCTACATTGCCCTAGAGCTGAAAGGCACAACGTGCCGGGTTCTTTCCAAAGGGCGAGTTGGGCCCCACAGCTTCTTGCTTCCAGCTCTTTGGGAAGCTAAGAAACAACTCGCTCTGCACAGTGCTCTTACAGCCTACCGGGAACATCTCTTCCAAAGGCCTGTGAAACGCAGTTTCCATGCAGGCCTGATGTGGCTGAAGTAGAACTTCTGATCTGAGGGTGCTACATTGCCCTAGAGCTGAAAGGCACAACGTGCTGTCTCCTTTCAAAAGGGTGAGTTGGGCCCCAAAGCATCTTGCGTCCAGCTCTCTGGGAAGCTAAGAAACCACGCGCTCTGCACAGTGCTCTTACAGCCTACCGGGAACATCTCTTACAATGGCCTGTGAAATGCAGTTTCTTTGCCGGCCTGATCTGGCTGAAGTACAACTTCTGCTCTGGGTGTGCTACATTGCCCTAGAGCTGAAAGGCACAACGTGCAGGCTTCTTTCCAAAGGGCGACTTGGGCCCCAAAGCATCTTCCTTCCAGCTCCTTGGGAAGCTAAGAAACAACTCGCACTGCACAGTGCTCTTACAGCCTACCGGGAACATCTCTTCCAAAGGCCTGTGAAACGCATTTTCTTTGCAGGCCTTATCTGGCTGAAGTACAACATCTGCTCTGGGTGTGGTACATTGCCCTGGAGCTGAAGGCACAACGTGCAGGCTTCTTTCCAAAGTGCGAGTTGGGCCCCAAAGCATCTTGCTTCCACCTTTTTGGGAACCTCAGAAACAACTCGCTCTGCACAGTGCTCTTACAGCCTACCGGGAACATCTCTTACAAAGGCCTGTGAAACGCAGTTTCTTTGCAGGCCTTATCTGGCTGAAGTACAACTTCTGCTCTGGGTGTGCTACATTGCCCTAGAGCTGAAAGGCACAACGTGCAGACTTCTTTCCAAAGGGCGAGTTGGGCCCCACAGCTTCTTGCTTCCAGCTGTTTGGGAAGCTAAGAAACAACTCGCTCTGCACAGTGCTCTTACAGCCTACCGGGAACATCTCTTCCAATGGCCTGTGAAAGGCAGTTTCTTTGCAGGCCTGATCTGGCTGAATTAGAACTTCTGCTCTGGGTGTGCTACTTTGACCTAGAGCTGAAAGGCAGAACGTTCAGGCTTTTTTCCAAAGGCCGAGTTGGGCCCCACAGCATCTTGCTTCCAGCTCTTTGGGAAGCTAAGAAACAACTCGCTCTGCACAGTGCTCTTACAGCCTACCGGGAACATCTCTTACAAAGGCCTGTGAAACGCAGTTTTTTGCAGGCCTGATTTTGCTGAAGTGCAACTTCTGCTCTGGGTGTGCTACATTGCCCTAGAGCAGAAAGGCACAACGTGCTGTCTCCTTTCCAAAGGGCGAGTTGGGCCCCACAGCATCTTGCTTCCAGCTCTTTGGGAAGCTAAGATACAACTCGCTCTGCACGGTGCTATTACAGCCTACCGGGAACATCTCTTCCAAAGACCTGTGAAACGCAGTTTCTCCACAGGCCTGAACTGGCTGAAGTAGAACTTCTGCTCTGGGTGTGCCACATTGCCCCAGAGTTGAAAGGCACAACGTGCAGGCTTCTGTCCAAAGGACGAGTTGGGCAGCACAGCATCTTGCTTCCAGCTCTTTGGGAAGCTAAGATACAAGTCGCTCTGCACAGTGCTCTTACAGCCTACCGGGAACATCTCTTCCAAAGGAATGTGAAACGCAGTTCCTTTGCAGGCCTGATCTGGCTGAAGTACAACTTCTGCTCTGCGTGTGCCACATTGCCCAAGAGCTGAAAACTACAACGTGCTGTCTCATTTGAAAAGGGCGAGTTGGGCCCCACAGCATCTTGCTTCCAGCTCTTTGGGAAGCTAAGAAACAACTCGCTCTGCACAGTGCTCTTACACCCTACCGGGAATATCTCTTCCAAAGGCCTGTGAAACGCAGTTTCTTTGCAGGCCTCATCTGGCTGAAGTACAACTTCTGCACTGGGTGTGCTACATTGCCCTAGAGCTGAAAGGCACAACGTGCAGGCTTCTTTCCAAAGGGTGATTTGGGTCCCACAGCATCTTGCTTCCAGCTCTTTGGGAAGCTAAGAAACAACTCGCTCTGCACAGTGCTCTCACGGCCTACTTGGAACATCTCTTACAAAGGCCTGTGAAACGCAGTTTCTTTGCAGGCCTGATCTGGCTGAAGTAGAACTTCTGCTCTGGGTGTGCTACATTGCCCTAGAGCTGAAAGGCCCAACGTGCAGGCTTCTTTCCAAAGGGCGAGTTGGGCCCCACAGCACCTTGCTTCCAGCTCTTTGGGAAGCTAAGAAACAACTCGCTCTGCACAGTACTCTTACAGCCTACCGGGAACATCTCTTCCAAAGGCCTGTGAAACGCAGTTTCTTTGCAGGCCTGATATGGCTGAAGTACAACTTCTGCTCTAGGTGTGCTACAGTGCCCTAGAGCTGAAAGGCACAACGTCCAGGCCTCTTAAAAAATGGCGAGTTGGGCCCCACAGCATCTTGCTTCCAGCTCTTTGGGAACCTAAGAAACAACTCGCTCTGCACAGTGCTCTTACAGCCTACCGGGAACATCTCTTACAAAGGCCTGTGAAATGCAGTTTCTTTGCAGACCTGATCTGGCTGAAGTACAACTTCTGCTCTTTGTGTGCTACATTGCCCTAGAGCTGAAAGGCACAACGTGCCGGGTTCTTTCCAAAGGGCGAGTTGGGCCCCACAGCTTCTTGCTTCCAGCTCTTTGGGAAGCTAAGAAACAACTCGCTCTGCACAGTGCTCTTACAGCCTACCGGGAACATCTCTTCCAAAGGCCTGTGAAACGCAGTTTCCATGCAGGCCTGATGTGGCTGAAGTAGAACTTCTGATCTGAGGGTGCTACATTGCCCTAGAGCTGAAAGGCACAACGTGCTGTCTCCTTTCAAAAGGGTGAGTTGGGCCCCAAAGCATCTTGCTTCCAGCTCTCTGGGAAGCTAAGAAACCACGCGCTCTGCACAGTGCTCTTACAGCCTACCGGGAACATCTCTTACAATGGCCTGTGAAATGCAGTTTCTTTGCCGGCCTGATCTGGCTGAAGTACAACTTCTGCTCTGGGTGTGCTACATTGCCCTAGAGCTGAAAGGCACAACGTGCAGGCTTCTTTCCAAAGGGCGTCTTGGGCCCCAAAGCATCTTCCTTCCAGCTCCTTGGGAAGCTAAGAAACAACTCGCACTGCACTGTGCTCTTACAGCCTACCGGGAACATCTCTTCCAAAGGCCTGTGAAACGCATTTTCTTTGCAGGCCTTATCTGGCTGAAGTACAACATCTGCTCTGGGTGTGGTACATTGCCCTGGAGCTGAAGGCACAACGTGCAGGCTTCTTTCCAAAGTGCGAGTTGGGCCCCGAGGCATCTTGCTTCCACCTTTTTGGGAACCTCAGAAACAACTCGCTCTGCACAGTGCTCTTACAGCCTACCGGGAACATCTCTTACAAAGGCCTGTGAAACGCAGTTTCTTTGCAGGCCTTATCTGGCTGAAGTACAACTTCTGCTCTGGGTGTGCTACATTGCCCTAGAGCTGAAAGGCACAACGTGCAGACTTCTTTCCAAAGGGCGAGTTGGGCCCCACAGCTTCTTGCTTCCAGCTGTTTGGGAAGCTAAGAAACAACTCGCTCTGCACAGTGCTCTTACAGCCTACCGGGAACATCTCTTCCAATGGCCTGTGAAACGCAGTTTCTTTGCAGGCCTGATCTGGCTGAATTAGAACTTCTGCTCTGGGTGTGCTACTTTGACCTAGAGCTGAAAGGCAGAACGTGCAGGCTTTTTTCCAAAGTCCGAGTTGGGCCCCACAGCATCTTGCTTCCAGCTCTTTGGGAAGCTAAGAAACAACTCGCTCTGCACAGTGTTCTTACAGCCTACCGGTAACATCTCTTACAAAGGCCTGTGAAACGCAGTTTTTTGCAGGCCTGATTTTGCTGAAGTGCAACTTCTGCTCTGGGTGTGCTACATTGCCCTAGAGCAGAAAGGCACAACGTGCTGTCTCCTTTCCAAAGGGCGAGTTGGGCCCCACAGCATCTTGCTTCCAGCTCTTTGGGAAGCTAAGATACAACTCGCTCTGCACGGTGCTATTACAGCCTACCGGGAACATCTCTTCCAAAGACCTGTGAAACGCAGTTTCTCCACAGGCCTGAACTGGCTGAAGTAGAACTTCTGCTCTGGGTGTGCCACAGTGCCCCAGAGTTGAAAGGCACAACGTGCAGGCTTCTGTCCAAAGGACGAGTTGGGCAGCACAGCATCTTGCTTCCAGCTCTTTGGGAAGCTAAGATACAAGTCGCTCTGCACAGTGCTCTTACAGCCTACCGGGAACATCTCTTCCAAAGGAATGTGAAACGCAGTTCCTTTGCAGGCCTGATCTGGCTGAAGTACAACTTCTGCTCTGCGTGTGCCACATTGCCCAAGAGCTGAAAACTACAACGTGCTGTCTCCTTTGAAAAGGGCGAGTTGGGCCCCACAGCATCTTGCTTCCAGCTCTTTGGGAAGCTAAGAAACAACTCGCTCTGCACAGTGCTCTTACAGCCTACCGGGAATATCTCTTCCAAAGGCCTGTGAAACGCAGTTTCTTTGCAGGCCTCATCTGGCTGAAGTACAACTTCTGCACTGGGTGTGCTACATTGCCCTAGAGCTGAAAGGCACAACGTGCAGGCTTCTTTCCAAAGGGTGATTTGGGTCCCACAGCATCTTGCTTCCAGCTCTTTGGGAAGCTAAGAAACAACTCGCTCTGCACAGTGCTCTCACGGCCTACTGGGAACATCTCTTACAAAGGCCTGTGAAACGCAGTTTCTTTGCAGGCCTGATCTGGCTGAAGTTGAACTTCTGCTCTGAGTGTGCTACATTGCCCTAGAGCTGAAAGGCCCAACGTGCAGGCTTCTTTCCAAAGGGCGAGTTGGGCCCCACAGCACCTTGCTTCCAGCTCTTTGGGAAGCTAAGAAACAACTCGCTCTGCACAGTACTCTTACAGCCTACTGGGAACATCTCTTCCAAAGGCCTGTGAAACGCAGTTTCTTTGCAGGCCTGATATGGCTGAAGTACAACTTCTGCTCTAGGTGTGCTACACTGCCCTAGAGCTGAAAGGCACAACGTCCAGGCCTCTTAAAAAATGGCGAGTTGGGCCCCACAGCATCTTGCTTCCAGCTCTTTGGGAACCTAAGAAACAACTCGCTCTGCACAGTGCTCTTACAGCCTACCGGGAACATCTCTTCCAAAGGCCTGTGAAACGCAGTTTCCATGCAGGCCTGATGTGGCTGAAGTAGAACTTCTGATCTGAGGGTGCTACATTGCCCTAGAGCTGAAAGGCACAACGTGCTGTCTCCTTTCAAAAGGGTGAGTTGGGCCCCAAAGCATCTTGCTTCCAGCTCTCTGGGAAGCTAAGAAACCACGCGCTCTGCACAGTGCTCTTACAGCCTACCGGGAACATCTCTTCCAAAGGCCTGTGAAACGCAGTTTCTTTGCAGGCCTCATCTGGCTGAAGTACAACTTCTGCACTGGGTGTGCTACATTGCCCTAGAGCTGAAAGGCGCAATGTGCCGGCTTCTTTCCAAAGTGCGAGTTGGGCCCCAAAGCATCTTACTTCCAGCTCTTTGGGAAGCTAAGAAACAACTCGCTCTGCACAGTGCTCTTACAGCCTACCGGGAACATCTCTTACAAAGGCCTGTGAAATGCAGTTTCTTTGCAGACCTGATCTGGCTGAAGTACAACTTCTGCTCTTTGTGTGCTACATTGCCCTAGAGCTGGAAGGCACAACGTGCAGGCTTCTTTCCAAAGGGCGAGTTGGGCCCCACAGCTTCTTGCTTCCAGCTCTTTGGGAAGCTAAGAAACAACTCGCTCTGCACAGTGCTCTTACAGCCTACCGGGAACATCTCTTCCAAAGGCCTGTGAAACGCAGTTTCCATGCAGGCCTGATGTGGCTGAAGTAGAACTTCTGCTCTGAGGGTGCTACATTGCCCTAGAGCTGAAAGGCACAACGTGCTGTCTCCTTTCAAAAGGGTGAGTTGGGCCCCAAAGCATCTTGCGTCCAGCTCTCTGGGAAGCTAAGAAACCACGCGCTCTGCACAGTGCTCTTACAGCCTACCGGGAACATCTCTTACAATGGCCTGTGAAATGCAGTTTCTTTGCCGGCCTGATCTGGCTGAAGTACAACTTCTGCTCTGGGTGTGCTACATTGCCCTAGAGCTGAAAGGCACAACGTGCAGGCTTCTTTCCAAAGGGCGACTTGGGCCCCAAAGCATCTTCCTTCCAGCTCCTTGGGAAGCTAAGAAACAACTCGCACTGCACAGTGCTCTTACAGCCTACCGGGAACATCTCTTCCAAAGGCCTGTGAAACGCATTTTCTTTGCAGGCCTTATCTGGCTGAAGTACAACATCTGCTCTGGGTGTGGTACATTGCCCTGGAGCTGAAGGCACAACGTGCAGGCTTCTTTCCAAAGTGCGAGTTGGGCCCCAAAGCATCTTGCTTCCACCTTTTTGGGAACCTCAGAAACAACTCGCTCTGCACAGTGCTCTTACAGCCTACCGGGAACATCTCTTACAAAGGCCTGTGAAACGCAGTTTCTTTGCAGGCCTTATCTGGCTGAAGTACAACTTCTGCTCTGGGTGTGCTACATTGCCCTAGAGCTGAAAGGCACAACGTGCAGACTTCTTTCCAAAGGGCGAGTTGGGCCCCACAGCTTCTTGCTTCCAGCTGTTTGGGAAGCTAAGAAACAACTCGCTCTGCACAGTGCTCTTACAGCCTACCGGGAACATCTCTTCCAATGGCCTGTGAAAGGCAGTTTCTTTGCAGGCCTGATCTGGCTGAATTAGAACTTCTGCTCTGGGTGTGCTACTTTGACCTAGAGCTGAAAGGCAGAACGTTCAGGCTTTTTTCCAAAGGCCGAGTTGGGCCCCACAGCATCTTGCTTCCAGCTCTTTGGGAAGCTAAGAAACAACTCGCTCTGCACAGTGCTCTTACAGCCTACCGGGAACATCTCTTACAAAGGCCTGTGAAACGCAGTTTTTTGCAGGCCTGATTTTGCTGAAGTGCAACTTCTGCTCTGGGTGTGCTACATTGCCCTAGAGCAGAAAGGCACAACGTGCTGTCTCCTTTCCAAAGGGCGAGTTGGGCCCCACAGCATCTTGCTTCCAGCTCTTTGGGAAGCTAAGATACAACTCGCTCTGCACGGTGCTATTACAGCCTACCGGGAACATCTCTTCCAAAGACCTGTGAAACGCAGTTTCTCCACAGGCCTGAACTGGCTGAAGTAGAACTTCTGCTCTGGGTGTGCCACATTGCCCCAGAGTTGAAAGGCACAACGTGCAGGCTTCTGTCCAAAGGACGAGTTGGGCAGCACAGCATCTTGCTTCCAGCTCTTTGGGAAGCTAAGATACAAGTCGCTCTGCACAGTGCTCTTACAGCCTACCGGGAACATCTCTTCCAAAGGAATGTGAAACGCAGTTCCTTTGCAGGCCTGATCTGGCTGAAGTACAACTTCTGCTCTGCGTGTGCCACATTGCCCAAGAGCTGAAAACTACAACGTGCTGTCTCATTTGAAAAGGGCGAGTTGGGCCCCACAGCATCTTGCTTCCAGCTCTTTGGGAAGCTAAGAAACAACTCGCTCTGCACAGTGCTCTTACACCCTACCGGGAATATCTCTTCCAAAGGCCTGTGAAACGCAGTTTCTTTGCAGGCCTCATCTGGCTGAAGTACAACTTCTGCACTGGGTGTGCTACATTGCCCTAGAGCTGAAAGGCACAACGTGCAGGCTTCTTTCCAAAGGGTGATTTGGGTCCCACAGCATCTTGCTTCCAGCTCTTTGGGAAGCTAAGAAACAACTCGCTCTGCACAGTGCTCTCACGGCCTACTTGGAACATCTCTTACAAAGGCCTGTGAAACGCAGTTTCTTTGCAGGCCTGATCTGGCTGAAGTAGAACTTCTGCTCTGGGTGTGCTACATTGCCCTAGAGCTGAAAGGCCCAACGTGCAGGCTTCTTTCCAAAGGGCGAGTTGGGCCCCACAGCACCTTGCTTCCAGCTCTTTGGGAAGCTAAGAAACAACTCGCTCTGCACAGTACTCTTACAGCCTACCGGGAACATCTCTTCCAAAGGCCTGTGAAACGCAGTTTCTTTGCAGGCCTGATATGGCTGAAGTACAACTTCTGCTCTAGGTGTGCTACAGTGCCCTAGAGCTGAAAGGCACAACGTCCAGGCCTCTTAAAAAATGGCGAGTTGGGCCCCACAGCATCTTGCTTCCAGCTCTTTGGGAACCTAAGAAACAACTCGCTCTGCACAGTGCTCTTACAGCCTACCGGGAACATCTCTTACAAAGGCCTGTGAAATGCAGTTTCTTTGCAGACCTGATCTGGCTGAAGTACAACTTCTGCTCTTTGTGTGCTACATTGCCCTAGAGCTGAAAGGCACAACGTGCCGGGTTCTTTCCAAAGGGCGAGTTGGGCCCCACAGCTTCTTGCTTCCAGCTCTTTGGGAAGCTAAGAAACAACTCGCTCTGCACAGTGCTCTTACAGCCTACCGGGAACATCTCTTCCAAAGGCCTGTGAAACGCAGTTTCCATGCAGGCCTGATGTGGCTGAAGTAGAACTTCTGATCTGAGGGTGCTACATTGCCCTAGAGCTGAAAGGCACAACGTGCTGTCTCCTTTCAAAAGGGTGAGTTGGGCCCCAAAGCATCTTGCTTCCAGCTCTCTGGGAAGCTAAGAAACCACGCGCTCTGCACAGTGCTCTTACAGCCTACCGGGAACATCTCTTACAATGGCCTGTGAAATGCAGTTTCTTTGCCGGCCTGATCTGGCTGAAGTACAACTTCTGCTCTGGGTGTGCTACATTGCCCTAGAGCTGAAAGGCACAACGTGCAGGCTTCTTTCCAAAGGGCGTCTTGGGCCCCAAAGCATCTTCCTTCCAGCTCCTTGGGAAGCTAAGAAACAACTCGCACTGCACTGTGCTCTTACAGCCTACCGGGAACATCTCTTCCAAAGGCCTGTGAAACGCATTTTCTTTGCAGGCCTTATCTGGCTGAAGTACAACATCTGCTCTGGGTGTGGTACATTGCCCTGGAGCTGAAGGCACAACGTGCAGGCTTCTTTCCAAAGTGCGAGTTGGGCCCCGAGGCATCTTGCTTCCACCTTTTTGGGAACCTCAGAAACAACTCGCTCTGCACAGTGCTCTTACAGCCTACCGGGAACATCTCTTACAAAGGCCTGTGAAACGCAGTTTCTTTGCAGGCCTTATCTGGCTGAAGTACAACTTCTGCTCTGGGTGTGCTACATTGCCCTAGAGCTGAAAGGGACAACGTGCAGACTTCTTTCCAAAGGGCGAGTTGGGCCCCACAGCTTCTTGCTTCCAGCTGTTTGGGAAGCTAAGAAACAACTCGCTCTGCACAGTGCTCTTACAGCCTACCGGGAACATCTCTTCCAATGGCCTGTGAAACGCAGTTTCTTTGCAGGCCTGATCTGGCTGAATTAGAACTTCTGCTCTGGGTGTGCTACTTTGACCTAGAGCTGAAAGGCAGAACGTGCAGGCTTTTTTCCAAAGTCCGAGTTGGGCCCCACAGCATCTTGCTTCCAGCTCTTTGGGAAGCTAAGAAACAACTCGCTCTGCACAGTGTTCTTACAGCCTACCGGTAACATCTCTTACAAAGGCCTGTGAAACGCAGTTTTTTGCAGGCCTGATTTTGCTGAAGTGCAACTTCTGCTCTGGGTGTGCTACATTGCCCTAGAGCAGAAAGGCACAACGTGCTGTCTCCTTTCCAAAGGGCGAGTTGGGCCCCACAGCATCTTGCTTCCAGCTCTTTGGGAAGCTAAGATACAACTCGCTCTGCACGGTGCTATTACAGCCTACCGGGAACATCTCTTCCAAAGACCTGTGAAACGCAGTTTCTCCACAGGCCTGAACTGGCTGAAGTAGAACTTCTGCTCTGGGTGTGCCACAGTGCCCCAGAGTTGAAAGGCACAACGTGCAGGCTTCTGTCCAAAGGACGAGTTGGGCAGCACAGCATCTTGCTTCCAGCTCTTTGGGAAGCTAAGATACAAGTCGCTCTGCACAGTGCTCTTACAGCCTACCGGGAACATCTCTTCCAAAGGAATGTGAAACGCAGTTCCTTTGCAGGCCTGATCTGGCTGAAGTACAACTTCTGCTCTGCGTGTGCCACATTGCCCAAGAGCTGAAAACTACAACGTGCTGTCTCCTTTGAAAAGGGCGAGTTGGGCCCCACAGCATCTTGCTTCCAGCTCTTTGGGAAGCTAAGAAACAACTCGCTCTGCACAGTGCTCTTACAGCCTACCGGGAATATCTCTTCCAAAGGCCTGTGAAACGCAGTTTCTTTGCAGGCCTCATCTGGCTGAAGTACAACTTCTGCACTGGGTGTGCTACATTGCCCTAGAGCTGAAAGGCACAACGTGCAGGCTTCTTTCCAAAGGGTGATTTGGGTCCCACAGCATCTTGCTTCCAGCTCTTTGGGAAGCTAAGAAACAACTCGCTCTGCACAGTGCTCTCACGGCCTACTGGGAACATCTCTTACAAAGGCCTGTGAAACGCAGTTTCTTTGCAGGCCTGATCTGGCTGAAGTTGAACTTCTGCTCTGAGTGTGCTACATTGCCCTAGAGCTGAAAGGCCCAACGTGCAGGCTTCTTTCCAAAGGGCGAGTTGGGCCCCACAGCACCTTGCTTCCAGCTCTTTGGGAAGCTAAGAAACAACTCGCTCTGCACAGTACTCTTACAGCCTACTGGGAACATCTCTTCCAAAGGCCTGTGAAACGCAGTTTCTTTGCAGGCCTGATATGGCTGAAGTACAACTTCTGCTCTAGGTGTGCTACACTGCCCTAGAGCTGAAAGGCACAACGTCCAGGCCTCTTAAAAAATGGCGAGTTGGGCCCCACAGCATCTTGCTTCCAGCTCTTTGGGAACCTAAGAAACAACTCGCTCTGCACAGTGCTCTTACAGCCTACCGGGAACATCTCTTCCAAAGGCCTGTGAAACGCAGTTTCCATGCAGGCCTGATGTGGCTGAAGTAGAACTTCTGATCTGAGGGTGCTACATTGCCCTAGAGCTGAAAGGCACAACGTGCTGTCTCCTTTCAAAAGGGTGAGTTGGGCCCCAAAGCATCTTGCTTCCAGCTCTCTGGGAAGCTAAGAAACCACGCGCTCTGCACAGTGCTCTTACAGCCTACCGGGAACATCTCTTCCAAAGGCCTGTGAAACGCAGTTTCTTTGCAGGCCTCATCTGGCTGAAGTACAACTTCTGCACTGGGTGTGCTACATTGCCCTAGAGCTGAAAGGCGCAATGTGCCGGCTTCTTTCCAAAGTGCGAGTTGGGCCCCAAAGCATCTTACTTCCAGCTCTTTGGGAAGCTAAGAAACAACTCGCTCTGCACAGTGCTCTTACAGCCTACCGGGAACATCTCTTACAAAGGCCTGTGAAATGCAGTTTCTTTGCAGACCTGATCTGGCTGAAGTACAACTTCTGCTCTTTGTGTGCTACATTGCCCTAGAGCTGGAAGGCACAACGTGCAGGCTTCTTTCCAAAGGGCGAGTTGGGCCCCACAGATTCTTGCTTCCAGCTCTTTGGGAAGCTAAGAAACAACTCGCTCTGCACAGTGCTCTTACAGCCTACCGGGAACATCTCTTCCAAAGGCCTGTGAAACGCATTTTCTTTGCAGGCCTGATCTGGCTGAAGTAGAACTTCTGCTCTGAGGGTGCTACATTGCCCTAGAGCTGAAAGGCACAACGTGCTGTCTCCTTTCAAAAGGGCGAGTTGGGCCCCAAAGCATCTTGCTTCCAGCTCTTTGGGAAGCTAAGAAACAACTCGCTCTGCACAGTGCTCTTACAGCCTACCGGGAGCATCTCTTCCAATGGCCTGTGAAACGCAGTTTCTTTGCAGGCCTGAAATGGCTGAAGTACAACTTCTGCTCTGGGTGTGCTACATTGCCCTAGAGCTGAAAGGCACAACGTGCAGGCTTCTTTCCAAAGGGCGAGTTGGGCCCCACAGCTTCTTGCTTCCAGCTCTTTGGGAAGCTAAGAAACAACTCGCTCTGCACGGTGCTCTTACAGCCTACCGGGAACATCTCTTACAAAGGCCTGTGAAAAGCAGTTTCTTTGCAGGCCTGATCTGGCTGAAGTAGAACTTCTGCTCTCGGTGTGCTACATTGCCCTAGAGATGAAAGGCACAACGTGCAGTCTTCTTAACAAAGGGCGAGTTGGGCCCCACAGCATCTTGCTTCTATCTCTTTGGGAAGCTAAGAAACAACTCGCTCTGCACAGTGCTCTTACAGCCTACCGGGAACATCTCTTCCAAAGGAATGTGAAACGCAGTTCCTTTGCAGGCCTGATCTGGCTGAAGTACAACTTCTGCTCTGGGTGTGCTACATTGCCCTAGAGCTGAAAGGCACAACGTGCAGGCTTCTTTCCAAAGGGCGAGTTTTGCCCCACAGCATCTTGCTTCCAGCTCTTTGGGAAGCTAAGAAACAACTCGCTCTGCACACTGCTCTTACAGCCTACCGGGAGCATCTCTTCCAATGGCCTGTGAAACGCAGTTTCTTTGCAGGCCTGATCTGGCTGAATTAGAACTTCTGCTCTGGGTGTGCTACTTTGACCTAGAGCTGAAAGGCAGAACGTGCAGGCTTTTTTCCAAAGGGCGAGATGGCCCCCACAGCATCTTGCTTCCAGCTCTTTGGGAAGCTAAGAAACAAATCGCTCTGCACAGTGCTCTTACAGCCTACCGGGAACATCTCTTCCAAAGGCCTGTGAAACGCAGTTTCTTTGCAGGCCTCATCTGGCTGAAGTACAACTTCTGCACTGGGTGTGCTACATTGCCGTAGAGCTGAAAGGCGCAATGTGCCGGCTTCTTTCCAAAGTGCGAGTTGGGCCCCAAAGCATCTTGCTTCCAGCTCTTTGGGAAGCTAAGAAACAACTCGCTCTGCACAGTGCTCTTACAGCCTACCGGGAACATCTCTTACAAAGGCCTGTGAAATGCAGTTTCTTTGCAGACCTGATCTGGCTGAAGAACAACTTCTGCTCTGGGTGTGCTACATTGCCCTAGAGATGAAAGGCACAACGTGCAGGCTTCTTTCCAAAGGGCGAGTTGGGCCCCACAGCTTCTTGCTTCCAGCTCTTTGGGAAGCTAAGAAACAACTCGCTCTGCACAGTGCTCTTACAGCCCACCGGGAACATCTCTTCCAAAGGCCTGTGAAACGCAGTTTCTTTGCAGGCCTGATCTGGCTGAAGTAGAACTTCTGCTCTGAGTGTGCTACATTGCCCTAGAGCTGAAAGGCACAACGTGCTGTCTCCTTTCAAAAGGGCGAGCTGGGCCCCAAAGCATCTTGCTTCCAGCTCTTTGGGAAGCTAAGAAACAACTCGCTCTGCACACTGCTCTTACAGCCTACCGGGAACATCTCTTACAAAAGCCTGTGAAATGCAGTTTCTTTACAGGCCTGATCTGGCTGAAGTACAACTTCTGCTCTCGGTGTGCTACATTGCCCTAGAGCTGAAAGGCCCAACGTGCAGGCTTCTTTCCAAAGGGCGAGTTGGGCCCCACAGCACCTTGCTTCCAGCTCTTTGGGAAGCTAAGAAACAACTCGCTCTGCACAGTACTCTTACAGCTTACCGGGAACATCTCTTCCAAAGGCCTGTGAAATGCAGTTACTTTGCAGGCCTGATATGGCTGAAGTACAACTTCTGCTCTAGGTGTGCTACAGTGCCCTAGAGCTGAAAGGCACAACGTGCAGGCCTCTTAAAAAATGGCGAGTTGGGCCCCACAGCATCTTGCTTCCAGCTCTTTGGGAACCTAAGAAACAACTCGCTCTGCACAGTGCTCTTACAGCCTACCGGGAACATCTCTTACAAAGGCCTGTGAAATGCAGTTTCTTTGCAGACCTGATCTGGCTGAAGTACAACTCTGCTCTTTGTGTGCTACATTGCCCTAGAGCTGGAAGGCACAACGTGCAGGCCTCTTTCCAAAGGGCGAGTTGGGCCCCACAGATTCTTGCTTCCAGCTCTTTGGGAAGCTAAGAAACAACTCGCTCTGCACGGTGCTCTTACAGCCTACTGGGAACATCTCTTACAAAGGGCTGTGAAAAGCAGTTTCTTTGCAGGCCTGATCTGGCTGAAGTAGAACTTCTGCTCTCGGTGTGCTACATTGCCCTAGAGCTGAAAGGCACAACGTGCAGGCTTCTTAACATGGGCGAGTTGGGCCCCACAGCATCTTGCTTCCAGCTCTTTGGCAAGCTAGGAAACAACTCGCTCTGCAAAGTGCTCTTACAGCCTACCGGGAACATCTCTTCCAAAGGCCTGTGAAACGCAGTTTCTTTGCAGGCCTGATCTGGCTGAAGTAGAACTTCTGCTCTGGGTGTGCTACATTGCCCTAGAGCTGAAAGGCACAACATGCAGGCTTCTTTCCAAAGGGCGCGTTGGGCCTCACAGCATCTTGCTTCCAGCACTTTGGGAAGCTAAGAAACAACTCGCTCTGCACAGTGCTCTTACAGCCTACCGGGAACATCTCTTCCAAAGGCCTGTGTAACGCAGTTTCTTTGCAGGCCTGATACGGCTGAAGTACAACTTCTGCTCTAGGTGTGCTACATTGCCCTAGAGCTGAAAGGCACAACGTGCAGGCTTCTTTCCAAAGGGCGAGTTGGGCCCCAAAGCATCTTCCTTCCAGCTCTTTGGGAAGCTAAGAAACAACTCGCACTGCACAGTGCTCTTACAGCCTACCGGGAACATCTCTTCCAAAGGCCTGTGAAACGCAGTTTCTTTGCAGGCCTTATCTGGCTGAAGTACAACATCTGCTCTGGGTGTGGTACATTGCCCTGGAGCTGAAAGGCACAACGTGCAGGCTTCTTTCCAAAGTGCGAGTTGGGCCCCAAAGCATCTTGCTTCCACCTTTTTGGGAACCTCAGAAAGAACTCGCTCTGCACAGTGCTCTTACAGCCTACCGGGAACATCTCTTACAAAGGCCTGTGAAACGCAGTTTCTTTGCAGGCCTGATCTGGCTGAAGTACAACTTCTGCTCTGGGTGTGCTACTTTGCCCTAGAGCTGAAAGGCACAACGTGCAGGCTTCTGTCCAAAGGGCGAGTTGGACCCCACAGCATCTTGCTTCCAGCTGTTTGGGAAGCTAAGAAACAACTCGCTCTGCACAGTGCTCTTACAGCCTACCGGGAGCATCCCTTCCAATGGCCTGTGAAATGCAGTTTCTTTGCAGGCCTGATCTGGCTGAAGTAGAACCTCTGCTCTGGGTGTGCTACATTGCCCTAGAGGTGAAAGGCACAACGTGCAGGCTTCTTTCCAAAGGGCGCGTTGGGCCTCACAGCATCTTGCTTCCAGCACTTTGGGAAGCTAAGAAACAACTCGCTCTGCACAGGGCTCTTACAGCCTACCGGGAACATCTCTTCCAAAGGCATGTGAAACGCAGTTTCCTTGCAGGCCTCATCTGGCTGAAGTACAACATCTGCACTGGGTGTGCTACATTGCC
The DNA here is from genome assembly GCF_041296265.1 of Equus caballus. NCBI lineage: Eukaryota > Metazoa > Chordata > Mammalia > Perissodactyla > Equidae > Equus > Equus caballus. Next base: position 29,137,833 of record NC_091687.1, read on the forward strand.
CTAGAGCTGAAAGGCACAACGTGCAGGCTTCTTTCCAAAGGGCGAGTTGGGCCCCACAGCATCTTGCTTCCAGCTCTTTGGGAAGCTAAGAAACAACTCGCTCTGCACAGTGCTCTTACAGCCTACCGGGAACATCTTTTCCAAAGGCCTGTGAAATGCAGTTTCTTTGCAGGCCTGATCTGGCTGAAGTTGAACTTCTGCTCTGGGGGTGCCACATTGGCCTAGAGATGAAAGACACAACGTGCAGGCTTCTTTCTAAAGGGCGAGTCGGGCCCCACAGCATCTTGCTTCCAGCTCTTTGGGAAGCTAAGAAACAACTCGCTCTGCACACTGCTCTTACAGCCTACCGGGAACATCTCTTCCAAAGGCCTGTGAAACGCAGTTTCTTTGCAGGCCTGATCTGGCTATAGTAGAACTTCTGCTCTGGGTGTGCTACATTGCCCTAGAGCTGAAAGGCACAACGTGCAAGCTTCTTTCCAAAGGGCGCGTTGGGCCTCACAGCATCTTGCTTACAGCACTTTGGGAAGCTAAGAAACAACTCGCTCTGCACAGTGCTCTTACAGCCTATTGGGAACATCTCTTCCAAAGGCCTGTGAAACGCAGTTTCTCTGCAGGCCTGATCTTGCTGCAGTGGAACTTTTGCTCGGGGTGTGCTACATTGCACTAGACCTGAAAGGCACAATGTGCTGGCTTCTTTCCAAAGGCCGAGTTGGGCCACACAGCATCTTGCTTCCAGCTCTTTGGGAAGCTAAGAAACAACTCGCTCTGCACAGTGCTATTACAGCCTACCGGGAACATCTCTTCCAAAGACCTGTGAAACGCAGTTTCTCCGCAGGCCTGAACTGGCTGAAGTAGAACTTCTGCTCTGGGTGTGCTACATTGCCCCAGAGCTGAAAGGCACAACGTGCAGGCTTCTGTCCAAAGGGAGAGTTGGGCAGCACAGCATCTTGCTTCCAGCTCTTTGGGAAGCTAAGAAACAAGTCGCTCTGCACAGTGCTCTTACAGCCTACCGGGAACATCTCTTCCAAAGGAATGTGAAACGCAGTTCCTTTGCAGGCCTTATCTGGCTGAAGTACAACTTCTGCTCTGGGTGTGCCACATTGCCCTAGGGCTGAAAGCTACAACGTGCTGTCTCCTTTGAAAACGGTGAGTTTTGCCCCACAGCATCTTGCGTCCAGCTCTTTGTGAAGCTAAGAAACAACTCTCTCTGCACAGTGCTCTTAGAGCCTACCGGGAACATCTCTTCCAAAGGCCTGTGAAACGCAGTTTCTTTGCAGGCCTGATCTGGCTGAAGTACAACTTCTGCTCTGGGTGTGCTACATTGACCTAGAGCTGAAAGGCACAACGTGCAGGCTTCTGTCCAAAGGACGAGTTGGGCCCCACAGCATCTTGCTTCCAGCTCTTTGGGAAGCTAAGAAACAACTCGCTCTGCACAGTGCTCTTACAGCCTACCGGGAACATCTCTTAAAAAGGCCTGTGAAATGCAGTTTCTTTGCAGACCTGATCTGGCTGAAGTACAACTTCTGCTCTTTGTGTGCTACATTGCCCTAGAGCTGAAAGGCACAACGTGCAGGCTTCTTTCCAAAGGGCGAGTTGGGCCCCACAGCACCTTGCTTCCAGCTCTTTGGGAAGCTAAGAAACAACTCGCTCTGCACAGTGCTCTTACAGCCTACCGGGAACATCTCTTCCAAAGGCCTGTGAAACGCAGTTTCTTTGCAGGCCTGATCTGGCTGAAGTAGAACTTCTGCTCTCGGTGTGCTACATTGCCCTAGAGCTGAAAGGCACAACGGGCAGTCTTCTTAACAAATGGCGAGTTGGGCCCCACAGCATCTTGCTTCCAGCTCTTTGGCAAGCTAGGAAACAACTCGCTCTGCAAAGTGCTCTTACAGCCTACCAGGAACATCTCTTCCAAAGGCCTGTGAAACGCAGTTTCTTTGCAGGCCTGATCTGGCTGAAGTAGAACTTCTGCTCTCGGTGTGCTACATTGCCCTAGAGCTGAAAGGCACAACGTGCAAGCTTCTTTCCAAAGGGCGAGTTGGGCCTCACAGCATCTTGCTTCCAGCAATTTGCTAAGCTAAGAAACAACTCGCTCTGCACAGTGCTCTTACAGCCTACCGGGAACATCTCTTACAAAGGCCTGTGAAACGCAGTTTCTTTGCAGGCCTGATCTGGCTGAAGTAGAATTTCTGCTCTGGGTGTGCTACATTGAACTAGAACTGAAAGGCACAATGTGCAGGCTTTTTTCCAAAGGCCGAGTTGGGCCCCACAGCATCTTGCTTCCAGCTCTTTGTGAAGCTAAGAAACAACTCGCTCTGCACAGTGCTCTTACAGCCTACCGGGAACATCTCTTACAAAGGCCTGTGAAACGCAGTTTCTTTGCAGGCCTGATTTTGCTGAAGTGCAACTTCTGCTCTGGGTGTGCTACATTGCCCTAGAGCAGAAAGGCACAACGTGCTGTCTCCTTTCCAAAGGGCGAGTTGGGCCCCACAGCATCTTGCTTCCAGCTCTTTGGGAAGCTAAGATACAACTCGCTTTGCACGGTGCTATTACAGCCTACCGGGAACATCTCTTCCAAAGACCTGTGAAACGCAGTTTCTCCACAGGCCTGAACTGGCTGAAGTAGAACTTCTGCTCTGGGTGTGCTACATTGCCCCAGAGCTGAAAGGCACAACATGCAGGCTTCTGTCCAAAGGACGAGTTGGGTAGCACAGAATCTTGCTTCCAGCTCTTTGGGAAGCTAAGAAACAACTCGCTCTGCACAGTGCTCTTACAGCCTACCGGGAGCATCCCTTCCAATGGCCTGTGAAATGCAGTTTCTTTGCAGGCCTGATCTGGCTGAAGTAGAACTTCTGCTCTGGGTGTGCTACATTGCCCTAGAGATGAAAGGCACAACGTGCAGGCTTCTTTCCAAAGGGCGCGTTGGGCCTCACAGCATCTTGCTTCTAGCACTTTGGGAAGCTAAGAAACAACTCGCTCTGCACAGTGCTCTTACAGCCTACCGGGAACATCTCTTCCAAAGGCATGTGAAACGCAGTTTCTTTGCAGGCCTCATCTCGCTGAAGTACAACTTCTGCACTGGGTGTGCTACATTGCCCTAGAGCTGAAAGGCACAACGTGCAGGCTTCTTTCTAAAGGGCGAGTTGGGCCCCACAGCATCTTGCTTCCAGCTCTTTGGGAAACTAAGAAACAACTCGCTCTGCACAGTTCTCTTACAGCCTACTGGGAACATCTCTTACAAAGGCCTGTGAAACGCAGTTTCTTTGCAGGCCTGATCTGGCTGAATTTGAACTTCTGCTCTGGGGGTGCCACATTGGCCTAGAGATGAAAGACACAACGTGCAGGCTTCTTTCTAAAGGGCGAGTCGGGCCCCACAGCATCTTGCTTCCAGCTCTTTGGGAAGCTAAGAAACAACTCGCTCTGCACACTGCTCTTACAGCCTACCGGGAACATGTCTTCCAAAGGCCTGTGAAACGCAGTTTCTTTGCAGGCCTGATCTGGCTGAAGTAGAACTTCTGCTCTGGGTGTGCTACATTGCCCTAGAGCTGAAAGGCACAATGTGCAAGCTTCTTTCCAAAGGGCGCGTTGGGCCTCACAGCATCTTGCTTCCAGCTCTTTGGCAAGCTAGGAAACAACTCGCTCTGCAAAGTGCTCTTACAGCCTACCGGGAACATCTCTTCCAAAGGCCTGTGAAACGCAGTTTCTTTGCAGGCCTGATCTGGCTGAAGTAGAACTTCTGCTCTGGGTGTGCTACATTGCCCTAGAGCTGAAAGGCACAACGTGCAGGCTTCTTTCCAAAGGGCGCATTGGGCCTCACAGCATCTTGCTTCCAGCACTTTGGGAAGCTAAGAAACAACTCGCTCTGCACAGTGCTCTTACAGCCTACCAGGAACATCTCTTACAAAGGCCTGTGAAACGCAGTTTCTTTGCAGGCCTGATCTTGCTGAAGTGGAACTTTTGCTCTGGGTGTGCTACATTGCACTAGACCTGAAAGGAACAATGTGCAGGCTTCTTTCCAAAGGCCGAGTTGGGCCCCACAGCATCTTGCTTCCAGCTCTTTGGGAAGCTAAGAAACAACTCGCTCTGCACAGTGCTATTACAGCCTACCGGGAACATCTCTTCCAAAGACCTGTGAAACGCAGTTTCTCCGCAGGCCTGAACTGGCTGAAGTAGAACTTCTGCTCTGGGTGTGCTACATTGCCCCAGAGCTGAAAGGCACAACGTGCAGGCTTCTGTCCAAAGGGAGAGTTGGGCAGCACAGCATCTTGCTTCCAGCTCTTTGGGAAGCTAAGAAACAACTCGCTCTGCACAGTGCTCTTACAGCCTACCGGGAACATCTCTTCCAAAGGAATGTGAAACGCAGTTCCTTTGCAGGCCTGATCTGGCTGAAGTACAACTTCTGCTCTGGGTGTGCCACATTGCCCTAGAGCTGAAAGCTACAACGTGCTGTCTCCTTTGAAAACGGTGAGTTTGGCCCCACAGCATCTTGCTTCCAGCTCTTTGGGAAGCTAAGAAACAACTCTCTCTGCACAGTGCTCTTAGAGCCTACCGGGAACATCTCTTCCAACGGCCTGTGAAACGCAGTTTCTTTGCAGGCCTGATCTGGCTGAAGTACAACTTCTGCTCTGGGTGTGCTACATTGACCTAGAGCTGAAAGGCACAACGTGCAGGCTTCTGTCCAAAGGACGAGTTGGGCCCCACAGCATCTTGCTTCCAGCTCTTTGGGAAGCTAAGAAACAACTCGCTCTGCACAGTGCTCTTACAGCCTACCGGGAACATCTCTTACAAAGGCCTGTGAAATGCAGTTTCTTTGCAGACCTGATCTGGCTGAAGTACAACTTCTGCTCTTTGTGTGCTACATTGCCCTAGAGCTGAAAGGCACAACGTGCAGGCTTCTTACCAAAGGGCGAGTTGGGCCCCACAGCTTCTTGCTTCCAGCTCTTTGGGAAGCTAAGAAACAACTCGCTCTGCACAGTACTCTTACAGCCTACCGGGCACAACACTTCGAGAGGCCTGTGAAACGCAGTTTCTTTGCAGGCCTGATCTGGCTGAAGTAGTACTTCTGCTCTGGGTGTGCTGCATTGCCCTAGAGCTGAAAGGCACAACGTGCAGTCTTCTTAACAAAGGGCGAGTTGGGCCCCACAGCATCTTGCTTCCAGCTCTTTGGCAAGCTAGGAAACAACTCGCTCTGCAAAGTGCTCTTACAGCCTACCGGGAACATCTCTTCCAAAGGCCTGTGAAACGCAGTTTCTTTGCAGGCCTGATCTGGCTGAAGTAGAACTTCTGCTCTGGGTGTGCTACATTGCCCTAGAGCTGAAAGGCACAACATGCAGGCTTCTTTCCAAAGGGCGCGTTGGGCCTCACAGCATCTTGCTTCCAGCACTTTGGGAAGCTAAGAAACAACTCGCTCTGCACAGTGCTCTTACAGCCTACCGGGAACATCTCTTACAAAGGCCTGTGATACGCAGTTTCTTTGCAGGCCTGATCTTGCTGAAGTAGAACTTTTGCTATGGGTGTGCTACATTGCACTAGACCTGAAAGGGACAATGTGCAGGCTTCTTTCCAAAGGCCGAGTTGGGCCCCACAGCATCTTGCTTCCAGCTCTTTGGGAAGCTAAGAAACAACTCGCTCTGCTCAGTGCTATTACAGCCTACCGGGAACATCTCTTCCAAAGACCTGTGAAACGCAGTTTCTCCACAGGCCTGAACTGGCTGAAGTAGAACTTCTGCTCTGGGTGTGCTACATTGCCCTAGAGCTGAAAGGCCCAACGTGTAGGCTTCTTTCCAAAGGGCGAGTTGGGCACCACAGCACCTTGCTTCCAGCTCTTTGGGAAGCTAAGAAACAACTCGCTGTGCACAGTACTCTTACAGCCTACCGGGAACATCTCTTCCAAAGGCCTGTGTAACGCAGTTTCTTTGCAGGCCTGATACGGCTGAAGTACAACTTCTGCTCTAGGTGTGCTACATTGCCCTAGAGCTGAAAGGCACAACGTGCAGGCTTCTTTCCAAAGGGCGAGTTGGGCCCCAAAGCATCTTCCTTCCAGCTCTTTGGGAAGCTAAGAAACAACTCGCACTGCACAGTGCTCTTACAGCCTACCGGGAACATCTCTTCCAAAGGCCTGTGAAACGCAGTTTCTTTGCAGGCCTTATCTGGCTGAAGTACAACATCTGCTCTGGGTGTGGTACATTGCCCTGGAGCTGAAAGGCACAACGTGCAGGCTTCTTTCCAAAGTGCGAGTTGGGCCCCAAAGCATCTTGCTTCCACCTTTTTGGGAACCTCAGAAAGAACTCGCTCTGCACAGTGCTCTTACAGCCTACCGGGAACATCTCTTACAAAGGCCTGTGAAACGCAGTTTCTTTGCAGGCCTGATCTGGCTGAAGTACAACTTCTGCTCTGGGTGTGCTACTTTGCCCTAGAGCTGAAAGGCACAACGTGCAGGCTTCTGTCCAAAGGGCGAGTTGGACCCCACAGCATCTTGCTTCCAGCTGTTTGGGAAGCTAAGAAACAACTCGCTCTGCACAGTGCTCTTACAGCCTACCGGGAGCATCCCTTCCAATGGCCTGTGAAATGCAGTTTCTTTGCAGGCCTGATCTGGCTGAAGTAGAACCTCTGCTCTGGGTGTGCTACATTGCCCTAGAGGTGAAAGGCACAACGTGCAGGCTTCTTTCCAAAGGGCGCGTTGGGCCTCACAGCATCTTGCTTCCAGCACTTTGGGAAGCTAAGAAACAACTCGCTCTGCACAGGGCTCTTACAGCCTACCGGGAACATCTCTTCCAAAGGCATGTGAAACGCAGTTTCCTTGCAGGCCTCATCTGGCTGAAGTACAACATCTGCACTGGGTGTGCTACATTGCCCTAGAGCTGAAAGGCACAACGTGCAGGCTTCTTTCCAAAGGGCGAGTTGGGCCCCACAGCATCTTGCTTCCAGCTCTTTGGGAAGCTAAGAAACAACTCGCTCTGCACAGTGCTCTTACAGCCTACCGGGAACATCTTTTCCAAAGGCCTGTGAAATGCAGTTTCTTTGCAGGCCTGATCTGGCTGAAGTTGAACTTCTGCTCTGGGGGTGCCACATTGGCCTAGAGATGAAAGACACAACGTGCAGGCTTCTTTCTAAAGGGCGAGTCGGGCCCCACAGCATCTTGCTTCCAGCTCTTTGGGAAGCTAAGAAACAACTCGCTCTGCACACTGCTCTTACAGCCTACCGGGAACATCTCTTCCAAAGGCCTGTGAAACGCAGTTTCTTTGCAGGCCTGATCTGGCTATAGTAGAACTTCTGCTCTGGGTGTGCTACATTGCCCTAGAGCTGAAAGGCACAACGTGCAAGCTTCTTTCCAAAGGGCGCGTTGGGCCTCACAGCATCTTGCTTACAGCACTTTGGGAAGCTAAGAAACAACTCGCTCTGCACAGTGCTCTTACAGCCTATTGGGAACATCTCTTCCAAAGGCCTGTGAAACGCAGTTTCTCTGCAGGCCTGATCTTGCTGCAGTGGAACTTTTGCTCGGGGTGTGCTACATTGCACTAGACCTGAAAGGCACAATGTGCTGGCTTCTTTCCAAAGGCCGAGTTGGGCCACACAGCATCTTGCTTCCAGCTCTTTGGGAAGCTAAGAAACAACTCGCTCTGCACAGTGCTATTACAGCCTACCGGGAACATCTCTTCCAAAGACCTGTGAAACGCAGCTTCTCCGCAGGCCTGAACTGGCTGAAGTAGAACTTCTGCTCTGGGTGTGCTACATTGCCCCAGAGCTGAAAGGCACAACGTGCAGGCTTCTGTCCAAAGGGAGAGTTGGGCAGCACAGCATCTTGCTTCCAGCTCTTTGGGAAGCTAAGAAACAAGTCGCTCTGCACAGTGCTCTTACAGCCTACCGGGAACATCTCTTCCAAAGGAATGTGAAACGCAGTTCCTTTGCAGGCCTTATCTGGCTGAAGTACAACTTCTGCTCTGGGTGTGCCACATTGCCCTAGGGCTGAAAGCTACAACGTGCTGTCTCCTTTGAAAACGGTGAGTTTGGCCCCACAGCATCTTGCGTCCAGCTCTTTGTGAAGCTAAGAAACAACTCTCTCTGCACAGTGCTCTTAGAGCCTACCGGGAACATCTCTTCCAAAGGCCTGTGAAACGCAGTTTCTTTGCAGGCCTGATCTGGCTGAAGTACAACTTCTGCTCTGGGTGTGCTACATTGACCTAGAGCTGAAAGGCACAACGTGCAGGCTTCTGTCCAAAGGACGAGTTGGGCCCCACAGCATCTTGCTTCCAGCTCTTTGGGAAGCTAAGAAACAACTCGCTCTGCACAGTGCTCTTACAGCCTACCGGGAACATCTCTTAAAAAGGCCTGTGAAATGCAGTTTCTTTGCAGACCTGATCTGGCTGAAGTACAACTTCTGCTCTTTGTGTGCTACATTGCCCTAGAGCTGAAAGGCACAACGTGCAGGCTTCTTTCCAAAGGGCGAGTTGGGCCCCACAGCACCTTGCTTCCAGCTCTTTGGGAAGCTAAGAAACAACTCGCTCTGCACAGTGCTCTTACAGCCTACCGGGAACATCTCTTCCAAAGGCCTGTGAAACGCAGTTTCTTTGCAGGCCTGATCTGGCTGAAGTAGAACTTCTGCTCTCGGTGTGCTACATTGCCCTAGAGCTGAAAGGCACAACGGGCAGTCTTCTTAACAAATGGCGAGTTGGGCCCCACAGCATCTTGCTTCCAGCTCTTTGGCAAGCTAGGAAACAACTCGCTTTGCAAAGTGCTCTTACAGCCTACCAGGAACATCTCTTCCAAAGGCCTGTGAAACGCAGTTTCTTTGCAGGCCTGATCTGGCTGAAGTAGAACTTCTGCTCTCGGTGTGCTACATTGCCCTAGAGCTGAAAGGCACAACGTGCAAGCTTCTTTCCAAAGGGCGAGTTGGGCCTCACAGCATCTTGCTTCCAGCAATTTGCTAAGCTAAGAAACAACTCGCTCTGCACAGTGCTCTTACAGCCTACCGGGAACATCTCTTCCAAAGGCCTGTGAAACGCAGTTTCTTTGCAGGCCTGATCTGGCTGAAGTAGAACTTCTGTTCTGGGTGTGCTACATTGAACTAGAACTGAAAGGCACAATGTGCAGGCTTTTTTCCAAAGGCCGAGTTGGGCCCCACAGCATCTTGCTTCCAGCTCTTTGGGAAGCTAAGAAACAACTCGCTCTGCACAGTGCTCTTACAGCCTACCGGGAACATCTCTTACAAAGGCCTGTGAAACGCAGTTTCTTTGCAGGCCTGATTTTGCTGAAGTGCAACTTCTGCTCTGGGTGTGCTACATTGCCCTAGAGCAGAAAGGCACAACGTGCTGTCTCCTTTCCAAAGGGCGAGTTGGGCCCCACAGCATCTTGCTTCCAGCTCTTTGGGAAGCTAAGATACAACTCGCTTTGCACGGTGCTATTACAGCCTACCGGGAACATCTCTTCCAAAGACCTGTGAAACGCAGTTTCTCCACAGGCCTGAACTGGCTGAAGTAGAACTTCTGCTCTGGGTGTGCTACATTGCCCCAGAGCTGAAAGGCACAACATGCAGGCTTCTGTCCAAAGGACGAGTTGGGTAGCACAGAATCTTGCTTCCAGCTCTTTGGGAAGCTAAGAAACAACTCGCTCTGCACAGTGCTCTTACAGCCTACCGGGAGCATCCCTTCCAATGGCCTGTGAAATGCAGTTTCTTTGCAGGCCTGATCTGGCTGAAGTAGAACTTCTGCTCTGGGTGTGCTACATTGCCCTAGAGATGAAAGGCACAACGTGCAGGCTTCTTTCCAAAGGGCGCGTTGGGCCTCACAGCATCTTGCTTCTAGCACTTTGGGAAGCTAAGAAACAACTCGCTCTGCACAGTGCTCTTACAGCCTACCGGGAACATCTCTTCCAAAGGCATGTGAAACGCAGTTTCTTTGCAGGCCTCATCTCGCTGAAGTACAACTTCTGCACTGGGTGTGCTACATTGCCCTAGAGCTGAAAGGCACAACGTGCAGGCTTCTTTCTAAAGGGCGAGTTGGGCCCCACAGCATCTTGCTTCCAGCTCTTTGGGAAGCTAAGAAACAACTCGCTCTGCACAGTTCTCTTACAGCCTACTGGGAACATCTCTTACAAAGGCCTGTGAAACGCAGTTTCTTTGCAGGCCTGATCTGGCTGAATTTGAACTTCTGCTCTGGGGGTGCCACATTGGCCTAGAGATGAAAGACACAACGTGCAGGCTTCTTTCTAAAGGGCGAGTCGGGCCCCACAGCATCTTGCTTCCAGCTCTTTGGGAAGCTAAGAAACAACTCGCTCTGCACACTGCTCTTACAGCCTACCGGGAACATGTCTTCCAAAGGCCTGTGAAACGCAGTTTCTTTGCAGGCCTGATCTGGCTGAAGTAGAACTTCTGCTCTGGGTGTGCTACATTGCCCTAGAGCTGAAAGGCACAATGTGCAAGCTTCTTTCCAAAGGGCGCGTTGGGCCTCACAGCATCTTGCTTCCAGCTCTTTGGCAAGCTAGGAAACAACTCGCTGTGCAAAGTGCTCTTACAGCCTACCGGGAACATCTCTTCCAAAGGCCTGTGAAACGCAGTTTCTTTGCAGGCCTGATCTGGCTGAAGTAGAACTTCTGCTCTGGGTGTGCTACATTGCCCTAGAGCTGAAAGGCACAACGTGCAGGCTTCTTTCCAAAGGGCGCATTGGGCCTCACAGCATCTTGCTTCCAGCACTTTGGGAAGCTAAGAAACAACTCGCTCTGCACAGTGCTCTTACAGCCTACCAGGAACATCTCTTACAAAGGCCTGTGAAACGCAGTTTCTTTGCAGGCCTGATCTTGCTGAAGTGGAACTTTTGCTCTGGGTGTGCTACATTGCACTAGACCTGAAAGGAACAATGTGCAGGCTTCTTTCCAAAGGCCGAGTTGGGCCCCACAGCATCTTGCTTCCAGCTCTTTGGGAAGCTAAGAAACAACTCGCTCTGCACAGTGCTATTACAGCCTACCGGGAACATCTCTTCCAAAGACCTGTGAAACGCAGTTTCTCCGCAGGCCTGAACTGGCTGAAGTAGAACTTCTGCTCTGGGTGTGCTACATTGCCCCAGAGCTGAAAGGCACAACGTGCAGGCTTCTGTCCAAAGGGAGAGTTGGGCAGCACAGCATCTTGCTTCCAGCTCTTTGGGAAGCTAAGAAACAACTCGCTCTGCACAGTGCTCTTACAGCCTACCGGGAACATCTCTTCCAAAGGAATGTGAAACGCAGTTCCTTTGCAGGCCTGATCTGGCTGAAGTACAACTTCTGCTCTGGGTGTGCCACATTGCCCTAGAGCTGAAAGCTACAACGTGCTGTCTCCTTTGAAAACGGTGAGTTTGGCCCCACAGCATCTTGCTTCCAGCTCTTTGGGAAGCTAAGAAACAACTCTCTCTGCACAGTGCTCTTAGAGCCTACCGGGAACATCTCTTCCAACGGCCTGTGAAACGCAGTTTCTTTGCAGGCCTGATCTGGCTGAAGTACAACTTCTGCTCTGGGTGTGCTACATTGACCTAGAGCTGAAAGGCACAACGTGCAGGCTTCTGTCCAAAGGACGAGTTGGGCCCCACAGCATCTTGCTTCCAGCTCTTTGGGAAGCTAAGAAACAACTCGCTCTGCACAGTGCTCTTACAGCCTACCGGGAACATCTCTTACAAAGGCCTGTGAAATGCAGTTTCTTTGCAGACCTGATCTGGCTGAAGTACAACTTCTGCTCTTTGTGTGCTACATTGCCCTAGAGCTGAAAGGCACAACGTGCAGGCTTCTTACCAAAGGGCGAGTTGGGCCCCACAGCTTCTTGCTTCCAGCTCTTTGGGAAGCTAAGAAACAACTCGCTCTGCACAGTACTCTTACAGCCTACCGGGCACAACACTTCGAGAGGCCTGTGAAACGCAGTTTCTTTGCAGGCCTGATCTGGCTGAAGTAGTACTTCTGCTCTGGGTGTGCTGCATTGCCCTAGAGCTGAAAGGCACAACATGCAGGCTTCTTTCCAAAGGGCGAGTTGGGCCCCACAGCATCTTGCTTCCAGCTCTTTGGGAAGCTAAGATACAACTCGCTCTGCACAGTTCTCTTACAGCCTACCGGGAACATCTCTGACAAAGGCCTGCATATCGCAGTTTCTTTGCAGGCCTGATCTGGCTGAAGTAGAACTTCTGCTCTGGGTGTGCTACATTGCCCTAGAGCTGAAAGGCACAACGTGCAGGCTTCTTTCCAAAGGGCGAGTTTTGCCCCACAGCATCTTGCTTCCAGCTCTTTGGGAAGCAAAGAAACAATTCGCTCTGCACAGTGCTCTTACAGCCTACCGGGAACATCTATTCGAAAGGCCTGTGAAATGCAGTTTCTTTGCAGGCCTGATATGGCTGAAGTACAACTTCTGCTCTAGGTGTGCTACAGTGCCCTAGAGCAGAAAGGCACAACGTGCAGGCCTCTTAAAAAATGGCGAGTTGTGCCCCACAGCATCTTGGTTCCAGCTCTTTGGGAAGCTAAGAAACAACTCGCTCTGCACAGTGCTCTTACAGCCTACCGGGAACATCTCTTACAAAGGCCTGTGAAATGCAGTTTCTTTGCAGACCTGATATGGCTGAAGAACAACTTCTGCTCTGGGTGTGCTACATTGCCCTAGAGCTGAAAGGCACAACGTGCAGGCTTCTTTCCAAAGGGCGAGTTGGGCCCCACAGCTTCTTGCTTCCAGCTCTTTGGGAAGCTAAGAAACAACTCGCTCTGCACAGTGCTCTTACAGCCCACCGGGAACATCTCTTCCAAAGGCCTGTTAAACGCAGTTTCTTTGCAGGCCTGATCTGGCTGAAGTAGAACTTCTGCTCTGAGTGTGCTACGTTGCCCTAGAGCTGAAAGGCACAACGTGCTGTCTCCTTTCAAAAGGGCGAGCTGGGCCCCAAAGCATCTTGCTTCCAGCTCTTTGGGAAGCTAAGAAACAACTCGCTCTGCACACTGCTCTTACAGCCTACCGGGAACATCTCTTACAAAAGCCTGTGAAATGCAGTTTCTTTGCAGGCCTGATCTGGCTGAAGTACAACTTCTGCTCTCGGTGTGCTACATTGCCCTAGAGCTGAAAGGCCCAACGTGCAGGCTTCTTTCCAAAGGGCGAGTTGGGCCCCACAGCACCTTGCTTCCAGCTCTTTGGGAAGCTAAGATACAACTCGCTCTGCACAGTACTCTTACAGCTTACCGGGAACATCTCTTCCTAAGGCCTGTGAAATGCAGTTTCTTTGCAGGCCTGATATGGCTGAAGTACAACTTCTGCTCTAGGTGTGCTACAGTGCCCTAGAGCTGAAAGGCACAACGTGCAGGCCTCTTAAAAAATGGCGAGTTGGGCCCCACAGCATCTTGCTTCCAGCTCTTTGGGAACCTAAGAAACAACTCGCTCTGCACAGTGCTCTTACAGCCTACCGGGAACATCTCTTACAAAGGCCTGTGAAATGCAGTTTCTTTGCAGACCTGATCTGGCTGAAGTACAACTTCTGCTTTTTGTGTGCTACATTGCCCTACAGCTGGAAGGCACAACGTGCAGGCCTCTTTCCAAAGGGCGAGTTGGGCCCCACAGATTCTTGCTTCCAGCTCTTTGGGAAGCTAAGAAACAACTCGCTCTGCACGGTGCTCTTACAGCCTACTGGGAACATCTCTTACAAAGGCCTGTGAAAAGCAGTTTCTTTGCAGGCCTGATCTGGCTGAAGTAGAACTTCTGCTCTCGGTGTGCTACATTGCCCTAGAGCTGAAAGGCACAACGTGCAGTCTTCTTAACAAAGGGCGAGTTGGGCCCCACAGCATCTTGCTTCCAGCTCTTTGGCAAGCTAGGAAACAACTCGCTCTGCAAAGTGCTCTTACAGCCTATCGGGAACATCTCTTCCAAAGGCCTGTGAAACGCAGTTTCTTTGCAGGCCTGATCTGGCTGAAGTAGAACTTCTGCTCTGGGTGTGCTACATTGCCCTAGAGCTGAAAGGCACAACATGCAGGCTTCTTTCCAAAGGGCGCGTTGGGCCTCACAGCATCTTGCTTCCAGCACTTTGGGAAGCTAAGAAACAACTCGCTCTGCACAGTGCTCTTACAGCCTACCGGGAATATCTCTTACAAAGGCCTGTGATACGCAGTTTCTTTGCAGGCCTGATCTTGCTGAAGTAGAACTTTTGCTCTGGGTGTGCTACATTGCACTAGACCTGAAAGGGACAATGTGCAGGCTTCTTTCCAAAGGCCGATTTGGACCCCACAGCATCTTGCTTCCAGCTCTTTGGGAAGCTAAGAAACAACTCGCTCTGCTCAGTGCTATTACAGCCTACCGGGAACATCTCTTCCAAAGACCTGTGAAACGCAGTTTCTCCGCAGGCCTGAACTGGTTGAAGTAGAACTTCTGCTCTGGGTGTGCTACATTGCCCCAGAGCTGAAAGGCACAACGTGCAGGCTTCTGTACAAAGGGAGAGTTGGGCAGCACAGCATCTTGCTTCCAGCTCTTTGGGAAGCTAAGAAACAAGTCGCTCTGCACAGTGCTCTTACAGCCTACCGGGAACATCTCTTCCAGAGGAATGTGAAACGCAGATTCTTTCCAGGCCTGATCTGGCTGAAGTAGAACTTCTGCTCTGGGTGTGCTACATTGCCCCAGAGCTGAAAGGCACAACATGCAGGCTTCTGTCCAAAGGGAGAGTTGGGCAGCACAGCATCTTTCTTCCAGCTCTTTGGGAAGCTAAGAAACAAGTCGCTCTGCACAGTGCTCTTACAGCCTACCGGGAACATCTCTTCCAAAGGAATGTGAAATGCAGTTCCTTTGCAGGCCTGATCTGGCTGAAGTACAACTTCAGCTCTGGGTGTGCTACATTGACCTAGAGCTGAAAGGCACAACGTGCAGGCTTCTTTCCAAAGGGCGAGTTTTGCCCCACAGCATCTTGCTTCCAGCTCTTTGGGAAGCAAAGAAACAATTCGCTCTGCACAGTGCTCTTACAGCCTACCGGGAACATCTATTCGAAAGGCCTGTGATATGCAGTTTCTTTGTAGGCCTGATATGGCTGAAGTACAACTTCTGCTCTAGGTGTGTTACAGTGCCCTAGAGCTGAAAGGCACAACGTGCAGGCCTCTTAAAAAATGGCGAGTTGTGCCCCACAGCATCTTGGTTCCAGCTCTTTGGGAAGCTAAGAAACAACTCGCTCTGCACAGTGCTCTTACAGCCTACCGGGAACATCTCTTACAAAGGCCTGTGAAATGCAGTTTCTTTGCAGACCTGATATGGCTGAAGAACAACTTCTGCTCTTTGTGTGCTACATTGCCCTAGAGCTGAAAGGCACAACGTGCAGGCTTCTTTCCAAAGGGCGAGTTGGGCCCCACAGCTTCTTGCTTCCAGCTCTTTGGGAAGCTAAGAAAGAACTCGCTCTGCACAGTGCTCTTACAGCCCACCGGGAACATCTCTTCCAAAGGCCTGTGAAACACAGTTTCTTTGCTGGCCTGATCTGGCTGAAGTAGAAATTCTGCTCTGAGTGTGCTACATTGCCCTAGAGCTGAAAGGCACAACGTGCTGTCTCCTTTCAAAAGGGCGAGCTGGGCCCCAAAGCATCTTGCTTCCAGCTCTTTGGGAAGCTAAGAAACAACTCGCTCTGCACACTGCTCTTACAGCCTACCGGGAACATCTCTTACAAAAGCCTGTGAAATGCAGTTTCTTTGCAGGCCTGATCTGGGTGAAGTAGAACTTCTGCTCTGGGTGTGCTACATTGCCCTAGAGCTGAAAGTCCCAACGTGCAGGCTTCTTTCCAAAGGGCGAGTTGGGCCCCACAGCACCTTGCTTCCAGCTCTTTGGGAAGCTAAGAAACAACTCGCTCTGCACAGTACTCTTACAGCCTACCGGGCACAACACTTCGAGAGGCCTGTGAAACGCAGTTTCTTTGCAGGCCTGATCTGGCTGAAGTAGTACTTCTGCTCTGGGTGTGCTGCATTGCCCTAGAGCTGAAAGGCACAACATGCAGGCTTCTTTCCAAAGGGCGAGTTGGGCCCCACAGCATCTTGCTTCCAGCTCTTTGGGAAGCTAAGATACAACTCGCTCTGCACAGTTCTCTTACAGCCTACCGGGAACATCTCTGACAAAGGCCTGCATATCGCAGTTTCTTTGCAGGCCTGATCTGGCTGAAGTAGAACTTCTGCTCTGGGTGTGCTACATTGCCCTAGAGCTGAAAGGCACAACGTGCAGGCTTCTTTCCAAAGGGCGAGTTTTGCCCCACAGCATCTTGCTTCCAGCTCTTTGGGAAGCAAAGAAACAATTCGCTCTGCACAGTGCTCTTACAGCCTACCGGGAACATCTATTCGAAAGGCCTGTGAAATGCAGTTTCTTTGCAGGCCTGATATGGCTGAAGTACAACTTCTGCTCTAGGTGTGCTACAGTGCCCTAGAGCAGAAAGGCACAACGTGCAGGCCTCTTAAAAAATGGCGAGTTGTGCCCCACAGCATCTTGGTTCCAGCTCTTTGGGAAGCTAAGAAACAACTCGCTCTGCACAGTGCTCTTACAGCCTACCGGGAACATCTCTTACAAAGGCCTGTGAAATGCAGTTTCTTTGCAGACCTGATATGGCTGAAGAACAACTTCTGCTCTGGGTGTGCTACATTGCCCTAGAGCTGAAAGGCACAACGTGCAGGCTTCTTTCCAAAGTTCGAGTTGGGCCCCACAGCTTCTTGCTTCCAGCTCTTTGGGAAGCTAAGAAACAACTCGCTCTGCACAGTGCTCTTACAGCCCACCGGGAACATCTCTTCCAAAGGCCTGTGAAACGCAGTTTCTTTGCAGGCCTGATCTGGCTGAAGTAGAACTTCTGCTCTGAGTGTGCTACATTGCCCTAGAGCTGAAAGGCACAACGTGCTGTCTCCTTTCAAAAGGGCGAGCTGGGCCCCAAAGCATCTTGCTTCCAGCTCTTTGGGAAGCTAAGAAATAACTCGCTCTGCACACTGCTCTTACAGCCTACCGGGAACATCTCTTACAAAAGCCTGTGAAATGCAGTTTCTTTGCAGGCCTGATCTGGCTGAAGTACAACTTCTGCTCTCGGTGTGCTACATTGCCCTAGAGCTGAAAGGCCCAACGTGCAGGCTTCTTTCCAAAGGGCGAGTTGGGCCCCACAGCACCTTGCTTCCAGCTCTTTGG
This sequence comes from Equus caballus, assembly GCF_041296265.1. Classification (NCBI taxonomy): domain Eukaryota; kingdom Metazoa; phylum Chordata; class Mammalia; order Perissodactyla; family Equidae; genus Equus; species Equus caballus. The sequence continues at coordinate 29,154,931 of NC_091687.1, forward strand.
GAAGCTAAGAAACAACTCGCTCTGCACAGTACTCTTACAGCTTACCGGGAACATCTCTTCCAAAGGCCTGTGAAATGCAGTTTCTTTGCAGGCCTGATATGGCTGAAGTACAACTTCTGCTCTAGGTGTGCTACAGTGCCCTAGAGCTGAAAGGCACAACGTGCAGGCTTCTTAAAAAATGGCGAGTTGGGCCCCACAGCATCTTGCTTCCAGCACTTTGGGAACCTAAGAAACAACTCGCTCTGCACAGTGCTCTTACAGCCTACCGCGAACATCTCTTACAAAGGCCTGTGAAATGCAGTTTCTTTGCAGACCTGATCTGGCTGAAGTACAACTTCTGCTCTTTGTGTGCTACATTGCCCTAGAGCTGGAAGGCACAACGTGCAGGCCTCTTTCCAAAGGGCGAGTTGGGCCCCACAGATTCTTGCTTCCAGCTCTTTGGGAAGCTAAGAAACAACACGCTCTGCACGGTGCTCTTACAGCCTACTGGGAACATCTCTTACAAAGGCCTGTGAAAAGCAGTTTCTTTGCAGGCCTGATCTGGCTGAAGTAGAACTTCTGCTCTCGGTGTGCTACATTGCCCTAGAGCTGAAAGGCACAACATGCAGGCTTCTGTCCAAAGGGAGAGTTGGGCAGCACAGCATCTTTCTTCCAGCTCTTTGGGAAGCTAAGAAACAAGTCGCTCTGCACAGTGCTCTTACAGCCTACCGGGAACATCTCTTCCAAAGGAATGTGAAACGCAGTTCCTTTGCAGGCCTGATCTGGCTGAAGTACAACTTCAGCTCTGGGTGTGCTACATTGACCTAGAGCTGAAAGGCACAACGTGCAGGCTTCTTTCCAAAGGGCGAGTTCTGCCCCACAGCATCTTGCTTCCAGCTCTTTGGGAAGCAAAGACACAATTCGCTCTGCACAGTGCTCTTACAGCCTACCGGGAACATCTATTCGAAAGGCCTGTGATATGCAGTTTCTTTGCAGGCCTGATATGGCTGAAGTACAACTTCTGCTCTAGGTGTGCTACAGTGCCCTAGAGCTGAAAGGCACAACGTGCAGGCCTCTTAAAAAATGGCGAGTTGTGCCCCACAGCATCTTGGTTCCAGCTCTTTGGGAAGCTAAGAAACAACTCGCTCTGCACAGTGCTCTTACAGCCTACCGGGAACATCTCTTACAAAGGCCTGTGAAATGCAGTTTCTTTGCAGACCTGATATGGCTGAAGAACAACTTCTGCTCTTTGTGTGCTACATTGCCCTAGAGCTGAAAGGCACAACGTGCAGGCTTCTTTCCAAAGGGCGAGTTGGGCCCTCAGCTTCTTGCTTCCAGCTCTTTGGGAAGCTAAGAAAGAACTCGCTCTGCACAGTGCTCTTACAGCCCACCGGGAACATCTCTTCCAAAGGCCTGTGAAACGCAGTTTCTTTGCTGGCCTGATCTGGCTGAAGTAGAACTTCTGCTCTGAGTGTGCTACATTGCCCTAGAGCTGAAAGGCACAACGTGCTGTCTCCTTTCAAAAGGGCGAGCTGGGCCCCAAAGCATCTTGCTTCCAGCTCTTTGGGAAGCTAAGAAACAACTCGCTCTGCACACTGCTCTTACAGCCTACCGGGAACATCTCTTACAAAAGCCTGTGAAATGCAGTTTCTTTGCAGGCCTGATCTGGCTGAAGTAGAACTTCTGCTCTGGGTGTGCTACATTGCCCTAGAGCTGAAAGGCCCAACGTGCAGGCTTCTTTCCAAAGGGCGAGTTGGGCCCCACAGCACCTTGCTTCCAGCTCTTTGGGAAGCTAAGAAACAACTCGCTCTGCACAGTGCTCTTACAGCCTACCGGGAACATCTCTTACAAAGGCCTGTGAAAGGCAGTTTCTTTGCAGACCTGATCTGGCTGAAGTACAACTTCTGCTCTTTGTGTGCTACATTGCCCTAGAGCTGGAAGGCACAACGTGCAGGCCTCTTTCCAAAGGGCGAGTTGGGCCCCACAGATTCTTGCTTCCAGCTCTTTGGGAAGCTAAGAAACAACTCGCTCTGCACGGTGCTCTTACAGCCTACAGGGAACATCTCTTACAAAGGCCTGTGAAAAGCAGTTTCTTTGCAGGCCTGATCTGGCTGAAGTAGAACTTCTGCTCTCGGTGTGCTACATTGCCCTAGAGCTGAAAGGCACAACGTGCAGGCTTCTTTCCAAAGGGCGCATTGGGCCTCACAGCATCTTGCTTCCAGCACTTTGGGAAGCTTAGAAACAACTCGCTCTGCACAGTGCTCTTACAGCCTACCGGGAACATCTCTTACAAAGGCCTGTGAAACGCAGTTTCTTTGCTGGCCTGATCTTGCTGAAGTGGAACTTTTGCTCTGGGTGTGCTACATTGCACTAGACCTGAAAGGAACAATGTGCAGGCTTCTTTCCAAAGGCCGAGTTAGGCCCCACAGCATCTTGCTTCCAGCTCTTTGGGAAGCTAAGAAACAACTCGCTCTGCACAGTGCTCTTACAGCCTACCGGGAACATCTCTTCCAAAGACCTGTGAAACGCAGTTTCTCCGCAGGCCTGAACTGGCTGAAGTAGAACTTCTGCTCTGGGTGTGCTACATTGCCCCAGAGCTGAAAGGCACAACGTGCAGGCTTCTGTCCAAAGGGAGAGTTGGGCAGCACAGCATCTTGCTTCCAGCTCTTTGGGAAGCTAAGAAACAAGTCGCTCTGCACAGTGCTCTTACAGCCTACCGGGAACATCTCTTCCAAAGGAATGTGAAACGCAGTTCCTTTGCAGGCCTGATCTGGCTGAAGTACAACTTCTGCTCTGGGTGTGCCACATTGCCCTAGAGCTGAAAGCTACAACGTGCTGTCTCCTTTGAAAACGGTGAGTTTGGCCCCACAGCATCTTGCTTCCAGCTCTTTGGGAAGCTAAGAAACAACTCTCTCTGCACAGTGCTCTTAGAGCCTACCGGGAACATCTCTTCCAACGGCCTGTGAAACGCAGTTTCTTTGCAGGCCTGATCTGGCTGAAGTACAACTTCTGCTCTGGGTGTGCTACATTGCCCTAGAGCTGAAAGGCACAACGTGCAGGCTTCTTACCAAAGGGCGAGTTGGGCCCCACAGCTTCTTGCTTCCAGCTCTTTGGGAAGCTAAGAAACAACTCGCTCTGCACAGTACTCTTACAGCCTACCGGGAACAACACTTCGAGAGGCCTGTGAAACGCAGTTTCTTTGCAGGCCTGATCTGGCTGAAATAGAACTTCTGCTCTGGGTGAGCTGCATTGCCATAGAGCTGAAAGGCACAACATGCAGGCTTCTTTCCAAAGGGCGAGTTGGGCCCCACAGCATCTTGCTTCCAGCTCTTTGGGAAGCTAAGATACAACTCGCTCTGCACAGTTCTCTTACAGCCTACCGGGAACATCTCTGACAAAGGCCTGCATATCGCAGTTTCTTTGCAGGCCTGATCTGGCTGAAGTAGAACTTCTGCTCTGGGTGTGCTACATTGCCCTAGAGCTGAAAGGCCCAACGTGCAGGCTTCTTTCCAAAGGGCGAGTTGGGCCCCACAGCACCTTGCTTCCAGCTCTTTGGGAAGCTAAGAAACAACTCGCTCTGCACAGTGCTCTTACAGCCTACCGGGAACATCTCTTACAAAGGCCTGTGAAAGGCAGTTTCTTTGCAGACCTGATCTGGCTGAAGTACAACTTCTGCTCTTTGTGTGCTACATTGCCCTAGAGCTGGAAGGCACAACGTGCAGGCCTCTTTCCAAAGGGCGAGTTGGGCCCCACAGATTCTTGCTTCCAGCTCTTTGGGAAGCTAAGAAACAACTCGCTCTGCACGGTGCTCTTACAGCCTACTGGGAACATCTCTTACAAAGGCCTGTGAAAAGCAGTTTCTTTGCAGGCCTGATCTGGCTGAAGTAGAACTTCTGCTCTCGGTGTGCTACATTGCCCTAGAGCTGAAAGGCACAACGTTCAGTCTTCTTAACAAAGGGCGAGTTGGGCCCCACAGCATCTTGCTTCCAGCTCTTTGGCAAGCTAGGAAACAACTCGCTCTGCAAAGTGCTCTTACAGCCTACTGGGAACATCTCTTCCAAAGGCCTGTGAAACGCAGTTTCTTTGCAGGCCTGATCTGGCTGAAGTACAACTTCTGCTCTGGGTGTGCTACATTGCCCTAGAGCTGAAAGGCACAACATGCAGGCTTCTTTCCAAAGGGCGCGTTGGGCCTCACAGCATCTTGCTTCCAGCACTTTGGGAAGCTAAGAAACAACTCGCTCTGCACAGTGCTCTTACAGCCTACCGGGAACATCTCTTCCAAAGGCATGTGAAACGCAGTTTCTTTGCAGGCCTCATCTGGCTGAAGTACAACTTCTGCTCTGGGTGTGCTACATTGCCCTAGAGCTGAAAGGCCCAACGTGCAGGCTTCTTTCCAAAGGCCGAGTTGGGCCCCACAGCATCTTGCTTCCAGCTCTTTGGGAAGCTAAGAAACAACTCGCTCTGCTCAGTGCTATTACAACCTACCGGGAACATCTCTTCCAAAGACCTGTGAAACGCAGTTTCTCCGCAGGCCTGAACTGGCTGAATTAGAACTTCTGCTCTGGGTGTGCTACATTGCCCCAGAGCTGAAAGGCACAACGTGCAGGCTTCTGTCCAAAGGGAGAGTTGGGCAGCACAGCATCTTGCTTCCAGCTCTTTGGGAAGCTAAGAAACAACTCGCTCTGTACAGTGCTCTTACAGCCTACCGGGAACATCTCTTACAAAGGAATGTGAAACGCAGTTCCTTTGCAGGCCTGATCTGGCTGAAGTAGAACTTCTGCTCTGAGTGTGCTACATTGCCCTAGAGCTGAAAGGCACAACGTGCTGTCTCCTTACAAAAGGGCGAGTTGGGCCCCAAAGCATCTTGCTTCCAGCTCTTTGGGAAGCTAAGAAACGACTCGCTCTGCACACTGCTCTTACAGCCTACCGGGAACATCTCTTCCAAAGGCGTGAGAAATGCAGTTTCTTTGCAGGCCTGATCTGGCTGAAGTACAACTTCTGCTCTGGGTGTGCTACATTGCCCTAGAGCTGAAAGGCCCAACGTGCAGGCTTCTTTCCAAAGGGCGAGTTGGGCACCACAGCACCTTGCTTCCAGCTCTTTGGGAAGCTAAGAAACAACTCGCTCTGCACAGTACTCTTACAGCCTACCGGGAACATCTCTTCCAAAGGCCTGTGTAACGCAGTTTCTTTGCAGGCCTGATACGGCTGAAGTACAACTTCTGCTCTAGGTGTGCTACAGTGCCCTAGAGCTGAAAGGCACAACGTGCAGGACTCTTAAAAAATGGGGAGTTGGGCCCCACAGCATCTTGCTTCCAGCACTTTGGGAAGCTAAGAAACAACTCGCTCTGCACAGTGCTCTTACAGCCTACCGGGAACATCTCTTACAAAGGCCTGTGAAATGCAGTTTCTTTGCAGGCCTGATCTGGCTGAATTAGAACTTCTGCTCTGGGGGTGCCACATTGGCCTAGAGATGAAAGACACAACGTGCAGGCTTCTTTCTAAAGGGCGAGTCGGGCCCCACAGCATCTTGCTTCCAGCTCTTTGGGAAGCTAAGAAACAACTCGCTCTGCACACTGCTCTTACAGCCTACCGGGAACATCTCTTCCAAAGGCCTGTGAAACGCACTTTCTTTGCAGGCCTGATCTGGCTGAAGTAGAACTTCTGCTCTGGGTGTGCTACATTGCCCTAGAGCTGAAAGGCACAACGTGCAAGCTTCTTTCCAAAGGGCGCGTTGGGCCTCACAGCATCTTGCTTCCAGCTCTTTGGCAAGCTAGGAAACAACTCGCTCTGCAAAGTGCTCTTACAGCCTACCGGGAACATCTCTTCCAAAGGCCTGTGAAACGCAGTTTCTTTGCAGGCCTGATCTGGCTGAAGTAGAACTTCTGCTCTGGGTGTGCTACATTGCCCTAGAGCTGAAAGGCACAACGTGCAGGCTTCTTTCCAAAGGGCGCATTGGGCCTCACAGCATCTTGCTTCCAGCACTTTGGGAAGCTTAGAAACAACTCGCTCTGCACAGTGCTCTTACAGCCTACCGGGAACATCTCTTACAAAGGCCTGTGAAACGCAGTTTCTTTGCAGGCCTGATCTTGCTGAAGTGGAACTTTTGCTCTGGGTGTGCTACATTGCACTAGACCTGAAAGGAACAATGTGCAGGCCTCTTTCCAAAGGCCGAGTTGGGCCCCACAGCATCTTGCTTCCAGCTCTTTGGGAAGCTAAGAAACAACTCGCTCTGCACAGTGCTCTTACAGCCTACCGGGAACATCTCTTCCAAAGGCATGTGAAACGCAGTTTCTTTGCAGGCCTCATCTGGCTGAAGTACAACTTCTGCTCTGGGTGTGCCACATTGCCCTAGAGCTGAAAGCTACAACGTGCTGTCTCCTTTGAAAACGGTGAGTTTGGCCCCACAGCATCTTGCTTCCAGCTCTTTGGGAAGCTAAGAAACAACTCTCTCTGCACAGTGCTCTTAGAGCCTACCGGGAACATCTCTTCCAACGGCCTGTGAAACGCAGTTTCTTTGCAGGCCTGATCTGGCTGAAGTACAACTTCTGCTCTGGGTGTGCTACATTGACCTAGAGCTGAAAGGCACAACGTGCAGGCTTCTGTCCAAAGGACGAGTTGGGCCCCACAGCATCTTGCTTCCAGCTCTTTGGGAAGCTAAGAAACAACTCGCTCTGCACAGTGCACTTACAGCCTACCGGGAACATCTCTTACAAAGACCTGTGAAATGCAGTTTCTTTGCAGACCTGATCTGGCTGAAGTACAACTTCTGCTCTTTGTGTGCTACATTGCCCTAGAGCTGAAAGGCACAACGTGCAGGCTTCTTACCAAAGGGCGAGTTGGGCCCCACAGCTTCTTGCTTCCAGCTCTTTGGGAAGCTAAGAAACAACTCGCTCTGCACAGTACTCTTACAGCCTACCGGGAACAACACTTCGAGAGGCCTGTGAAACGCAGTTTCTTTGCAGGCCTGATCTGGCTGAAATAGAACTTCTGCTCTGGGTGTGCTGCATTGCCATAGAGCTGAAAGGCACAACATGCAGGCTTCTTTCCAAAGGGCGAGTTGGGCCCCACAGCATCTTGCTTCCAGCTCTTTGGGAAGCTAAGATACAACTCGCTCTGCACAGTTCTCTTACAGCCTACCGGGAACATCTCTGACAAAGGCCTGCATATCGCAGTTTCTTTGCAGGCCTGATCTGGCTGAAGTAGAACTTCTGCTCTGGGTGTGCTACATTGCCCTAGAGCTGAAAGGCACAACGTGCAAGCTTCTTTCCAAAGGGCGAGTTGGGCCCCAAAGCATCTTCCTTCCAGCTCTTTGGGAAGCTAAGAAACAACTCGCACTGCACAGTGCTCTTACAGCCTACCGGGAACATCTCTTCCAAAGGCCTGTGAAACGCAGTTTCTTTGCAGGCCTTATCTGGCTGAAGTACAACATCTGCTCCTGGTGTGGTACATTGCCCTGGAGCTGAAAGGCACAACGTGCAGGCTTCTTTCCAAAGTGCGAGTTGGGCCCCAAAGCATCTTGCTTCCACCTTTTTGGGAACCTCAGATTGAACTCGCTCTGCACAGTGCTCTTACAGCCTACCGGGAACATCTCTTACAAAGGCCTGTGAAACGCAGTTTCTTTGCAGGCCTGATTTTGCTGAAGTGCAACTTCTGCTCTGGGTGTGCTACATTGCCCTAGAGCAGAAAGGCACAACGTGCTGTCTCCTTTCCAAAGGGCGAGTTGGGCCCCACAGCATCTTGCTTCCAGCTCTTTGGGAAGCTAAGATACAACTCGCTCTGCACGGTGCTATTGCAGCCTACCGGGAACATCTCTTCCAAAGACCTGTGAAACGCAGTTTCTCCACAGGCCTGAACTGGCTGAAGTAGAACTTCTGCTCTGGGTGTGCTACATTGCCCCAGAGTTGAAAGGCACAACGTGCAGGCTTCTGTCCAAAGGACGAGTTGGGCATCACAGCATCTTGCTTCCAGGTCTTTGGGAAGCTAAGAAACAACTCGCTCTGCACAGTGCTCTTACAGCCTACCGGGAGCATCCCTTCCAATGGCCTGTGAAATGCAGTTTCTTTGCAGGCCTGATCTGGCTGAAGTAGAACTTCTGCTCTGGGTGTGCTACATTGCCCTAGAGATGAAAGGCACAACGTGCAGGCTTCTTTCCAAAGGGCGCATTGGGCCTCACAGCATCTTGCTTCCAGCACTTGGGGAAGCTAAGAAACAACTCGCTCTGCACAGTGCTCTTACAGCCTACCGGGAACATCTCTTCCAAAGGCATGTGAAACGCAGTTTCTTTGCAGGCCTCATCTGGCTGAAGTACAACTTCTGCACTGGGTGTGCCACATTGCCCTAGAGCTGAAAGGCACAACGTGCAGGCTTCTTTCCAAAGGGCGAGTTGGGCCCCACAGCATCTTGCTTCCAGCTCTTTGGGAAGCTAAGAAACAACTCGCTCTGCACAGTGCTCTTACAGCCTACTGGGAACATCTCTTACAAAGGCCTGTGAAACGCAGTTCCTTTGCAGGCCTGATCTGGCTGAAGTACAACTTCTGCTCTGGGTGTGCCACATTGCCCTAGAGCTGAAAGCTACAACGTGCTGTCTCCTTTGAAAACGGTGAGTTTGGCCCCACAGCATCTTGCGTCCAGCTCTTTGTGAAGCTAAGAAACAACTCTCTCTGCACAGTGCTCTTAGAGCCTACCGGGAACATCTCTTCCAACGGCCTGTGAAACGCAGTTTCTTTGCAGGCCTGATCTGGCTGAAGTACAACTTCTGCTCTGGGTGTGCTACATTGACCTAGAGCTGAAAGGCACAACGTGCAGGCTTCTGTCCAAAGGACGAGTTGGGCCCCACAGCATCTTGCTTCCAGCTCTTTGGGAAGCTAAGAAACAACTCGCTCTGCACAGTGCTCTTACAGCCTACCGGGAAGATCTCTTACAAAGGCCTGTGAAATGCAGTTTCTTTGCAGACCTGATCTGGCTGAAGTACAACTTCTGCTCTTTGTGTGATACATTGCCCTAGAGCTGAATGGCACAACGTGCAGGCTTCTTTCCAAAGGGCGAGTTGGGCCCCACAGCACCTTGCTTCCAGCTCTTTGGGAAGCTAGGAAACAACTCGCTCTGCACAGTGCTCTTACAGCCTACCGGGAACATCTCTTCCAAAGGCCTGTGAAAAGCAGTTTCTTTGCAGGCCTGATCTGGCTGAAGTAGAACTTCTGCTCTCGGTGTGCTACATTGCCCTAGAGCTGAAAGGCACAACGGGCAGTCTTCTTAACAAATGGCGAGTTGGGCCCCACAGCATCTTGCTTCCAGCTCTTTGGCAAGCTAGGAAACAACTCGCTCTGCAAAGTGCTCTTACAGCCTACCAGGAACATCTCTTCCAAAGGCCTGTGAAACGCAGTTTCTTTGCAGGCCTGATCTGGCTGAAGTAGAACTTCTGCTCTGGGTGTGCTACATTGCCCTAGAGCTGAAAGGCACAACGTGCAGGCTTCTTTCCAAAGGGCGCATTGGGCCTCACAGCATCTTGCTTCCAGCACTTTGGGAAGCTTAGAAACAACTCGCTCTGCACAGTGCTCTTACAGCCTACCGGGAACATCTCTTACAAAGGCCTGTGAAACGCAGTTTCTTTGCAGGCCTGATCTTGCTGAAGTGGAACTTTTGCTCTGGGTGTGCTACATTGCACTAGACCTGAAAGGAACAATGTGCAGGCTTCTTTCCAAAGGCCGAGCTGGGCCCCACAGCATCTTGCTTCCAGCTCTTTGGGAAGCTAAGAAACAACTCGCTCTGCACAGTGCTATTACAGCCTACCGGGAACATCTCTTCCAAAGACCTGTGAAACGCAGTTTCTCCGCAGGCCTGAACTGGCTGAAGTAGAACTTCTGCTCTGGGTGTGCTACATTGCCCCAGAGCTGAAAGGCACAACGTGCAGGCTTCTTCACAAAGGGAGAGTTGGGCAGCACAGCATCTTGCTTCCAGCTCTTTGGGAAGCTAAGAAACAACTCGCTCTGCACAGTGCTCTTACAGCCTACCGGGAACATCTCTTCCAAAGGAATGTGAAACGCAGTTCCTTTGCAGGCCTGATCTGGCTGAAGTACAACTTCTGCTCTGGGTGTGCCACATTGCCCTAGAGCTGAAAGCTACAACGTGCTGTCTCCTTTGAAAACGGTGAGTTTGGCCCCACAGCATCTTGCTTCCAGCTCTTTGGGAAGCTAAGAAACAACTCTCTCTGCACAGTGCTCTTAGAGCCTACCGGCAACATCTCTTCCAACGGCCTGTGAAACGCAGTTTCTTTGCAGGCCTGATCTGGCTGAAGTACAACTTCTGCTCTGGGTGTGCTACATTGACCTAGAGCTGAAAGGCACAACGTGCAGGCTTCTGTCCAAAGGACGAGTTGGGCCCCACAGCATCTTGCTTCCAGCTCTTTGGGAAGCTAAGAAACAACTCGCTCTGCACAGTGCTCTTACAGCCTACTGGGAACATCTCTTACAAAGGCCTGTGAAACGCAGTTTCTTTGCAGGCCTGATCTGGCTGAATTTGAACTTCTGCTCTGGGGGTGCCACATTGGCCTAGAGATGAAAGACACAACGTGCAGGCTTCTTTCTAAAGGGCGAGTCGGGCCCCACAGCATCTTGCTTCCAGCTCTTTGGGAAGCTAAGAAACAACTCGCTCTGCACACTGCTCTTACAGCCTACCGGGAACATCTCTTCCAAAGGCCTGTGAAACGCAGTTTCTTTGCAGGCCTGATCTGGCTGAAGTAGAACTTCTGCTCTGGGTGTGCTACATTGCCCTAGAGCTGAAAGGCACAACGTGCAAGCTTCTTTCCAAAGGGCGCGTTTTGCCTCACAGCATCTTGCTTCCAGCTCTTTGGCAAGCTAGGAAACAACTCGCTCTGCAAAGTGCTCTTACAGCCTACCAGGAACATCTCTTCCAAAGGCCTGTGAAACGCAGTTTCTTTGCAGGCCTGATCTGGCTGAAGTAGAACTTCTGCTCTGGGTGTGCTACATTGCCCTAGAGCTGAAAGGCACAACGTGCAGGCTTCTTTCCAAAGGGCGCATTGGGCCTCACAGCATCTTGCTTCCAGCACTTTGGGAAGCTTAGAAACAACTCGCTCTGCACAGTGCTCTTACAGCCTACCGGGAACATCTCTTACAAAGGCCTGTGAAACGCAGTTTCTTTGCAGGCCTGATCTTGCTGAAGTGGAACTTTTGCTCTGGGTGTGCTACATTGCACTAGACCTGAAAGGAACAATGTGCAGGCTTCTTTCCAAAGGCCGAGTTGGGCCCCACAGCATCTTGCTTCCAGCTCTTTGGGAAGCTAAGAAACAACTCGCTCTGCACAGTGCTCTTACAGCCTACCGGGAACATCTCTTCCAAAGACCTGTGAAACGCAGTTTCTCCGCAGGCCTGAACTGGCTGAAGTAGAACTTCTGCTCTGGGTGTGCTACATTGCCCCAGAGCTGAAAGGCACAACGTGCAGGCTTCTGTCCAAAGGGAGAGTTGGGCAGCACAGCATCTTGCTTCCAGCTCTTTGGGAAGCTAAGAAACAAGTCGCTCTGCACAGTGCTCTTACAGCCTACCGGGAACATCTCTTCCAAAGGAATGTGAAACGCAGTTCCTTTGCAGGCCTGATCTGGCTGAAGTACAACTTCTGCTCTGGGTGTGCCACATTGCCCTAGAGCTGAAAGCTACAACGTGCTGTCTCCTTTGAAAACGGTGAGTTTGGCCCCACAGCATCTTGCTTCCAGCTCTTTGGGAAGCTAAGAAACAACTCTCTCTGCACAGTGCTCTTAGAGCCTACCGGGAACATCTCTTCCAACGGCCTGTGAAACGCAGTTTCTTTGCAGGCCTGATCTGGCTGAAGTACAACTTCTGCTCTGGGTGTGCTACATTGACCTAGAGCTGAAAGGCACAACGTGCAGGCTTCTGTCCAAAGGACGAGTTGGGCCCCACAGCATCTTGCTTCCAGCTCTTTGGGAAGCTAAGAAACAACTCGCTCTGCACAGTGCTCTTACAGCCTACCGGGAACATCTCTTACAACGACCTGTGAAATGCAGTTTCTTTGCAGACCTGATCTGGCTGAAGTACAACTTCTGCTCTTTGTGTGCTACATTGCCCTAGAGCTGAAAGGCACAACGTGCAGGCTTCTTACCAAAGGGCGAGTTGGGCCCCACAGCTTCTTGCTTCCAGCTCTTTGGGAAGCTAAGAAACAACTCGCTCTGCACAGTACTCTTACAGCCTACCGGGAACAACACTTCGAGAGGCCTGTGAAACGCAGTTTCTTTGCAGGCCTGATCTGGCGGAAATAGAACTTCTTCTCTGGGTGTGCTGCATTGCCATAGAGCTGAAAGGCACAACATGCAGGCTTCTTTCCAAAGGGCGAGTTGGGCCCCACAGCATCTTGCTTCCAGCTCTTTGAGAAGCTAAGATACAACTCGCTCTGCACAGTTCTCTTACAGCCTACCGGGAACATCTCTGACAAAGGCCTGCATATCGCAGTTTCCTTGCAGGCCTCATCTGGCTGAAGTAGAACTTCTGCTCTGGGTGTGCTACATTGCCCTAGAGCTGAAAGGCACAACGTGCAAGCTTCTTTCCAAAGGGCGAGTTGGGCCCCAAAGCATCTTCCTTCCAGCTCTTTGGGAAGCTAAGAAACAACTCGCACTGCACAGTGCTCTTACAGCCTACCGGGAACATCTCTTCCAAAGGCCTGTGAAACGCAGTTTCTTTGCAGGCCTTATCTGGCTGAAGTACAACATCTGCTCCTGGTGTGGTACATTGCCCTGGAGCTGAAAGGCACAACGTGCAGGCTTCTTTCCAAAGTGCGAGTTGGGCCCCAAAGCATCTTGCTTCCACCTTTTTGGGAACCTCAGATTGAACTCGCTCTGCACAGTGCTCTTACAGCCTACCGGGAAGATCTCTTACAAAGGCCTGTGAAATGCAGTTTCTTTGCAGACCTGATCTGGCTGAAGTACAACTTCTGCTCTTTGTGTGATACATTGCCCTAGAGCTGAAAGGCACAACGTGCAGGCTTCTTTCCAAAGGGCTAGTTGGGCCCCACAGCACCTTGCTTCCAGCTCTTTGGGAAGCTAGGAAACAACTCGCTCTGCACAGTGCTCTTACAGCCTACCGGGAACATCTCTTCCAAAGGCCTGTGAAAAGCAGTTTCTTTGCAGGCCTGATCTGGCTGAAGTAGAACTTCTGCTCTCGGTGTGCTACATTGCCCTAGAGCTGAAAGGCACAACGGGCAGTCTTCTTAACAAATGGCGAGTTGGGCCCCACAGCATCTTGCTTCCAGCTCTTTGGCAAGCTAGGAAACAACTCGCTCTGCAAAGTGCTCTTACAGCCTACCAGGAACATCTCTTCCAAAGGCCTGTGAAACGCAGTTTCTTTGCAGGCCTGATCTGGCTGAAGTAGAACTTCTGCTGTGGGTGTGCTACATTGCCCTAGAGCTGAAAGGCACAACGTGCAGGCTTCTTTCCAAAGGGCGAGTTGGGCCTCACAGCATCTTGCTTCCAGCAATTTGGGAAGCTAAGAAACAACTCGCTCTGCACAGTGCTCTTACAGCCTACCGGGAACATCTCTTACAAAGGCCTGTGAAACGCAGTTTCTTTGCAGGCCTGATCTGGCTGAAGTAGAACTTCTGCTCTGGGTGTGCTACATTGAACTAGACCTGAAAGGCACAATGTGCAGGCTTTTTTCCAAAGGCCGAGTTGGGCCCCACAGCATCTTGCTTCCAGCTCTTTGGGAAGCTAAGAAACAACTCGCTCTGCACAGTGCTCTTACAGCCTACCGGGAACATCTCATACAAAGGCCTGTGAAACGCAGTTTCTTTGCAGGCCTGATTTTGCTGAAGTGCAACTTCTGCTCTGGGTGTGCTACATTGCCCTAGAGCAGAAAGGCACAACGTGCTGTCTCCTTTCCAAAGGGCGAGTTGGGCCCCACAGCATCTTGCTTCCAGCTCTTTGGGAAGCTAAGATACAACTCGCTCTGCACGGTGCTATTACAGCCTACCGGGAACATCTCTTCCAAAGACCTGTGAAACGCTGTTTCTCCACAGGCCTGAACTGGCTGAAGTAGAACTTCTGCTCTGGGTGTGCTACATTGCCCCAGAGTTGAAAGGCACAACGTGCAGGCTTCTGTCCAAAGGACGAGTTGGGCAGCACAGCATCTTGCTTCCAGCTCTTTGGGAAGCTAAGATACAAGTCGCTCTGCACGGTGCTCTTACAGCCTACCGGGAACATCTCTTCCAAAGGCATGTGAAACGCAGTTCCTTTGCAGGCCTGATCTGGCTGAAGTACAACTTCTGCTCTGCGTGTGCCACATTGACCAAGAGCTGAAAGCTACAACGTGCTGTCTCCTTTGAAAAGGGCAAGTTTGGCCCCACAGCATCTTGCTTCCAGCTCTTTGAGAAGCTAAGAAACAACTGGCTCTGCACAGTGCTCTTACAGCCTACCGGGAACATCTCTTACAAAGGCCTGTGAAACGCAGTTTATTTGCAGGCCTGATCTGGCTGAAGTAGAACTTCTGCTCTGGGTGTGCTACAGTGCCCTAGAGCTGAAAGGCACAACGTGCAGGCTTCTGTCCAAAGGGCGAGTTGGGCCCCACAGCATCTTGCTTCCAGCTCTTTGGGAAGCTAAGAAACAACTCGCTCTGCACAGTGCTCTTACAGCCTACCGGGAATATCTCTTCCAAAGGCCTGTGAAACGCAGTTTCTTTGCAGGCCTCATCTGGCTGAAGTAGAACTTCTGCACTGGGTGTGCTACATTGCCCTAGAGCTGAAAGGCGCAATGTTCAGGCTTCTTTCAAAAGTGCGAGTTGGGCCCCAAAGCATCTTGCTTCCAGCTCTTTGGGAAGCTAAGAAACAACTCGCTCTGCACAGTGCTCTTACAGCCTATCGGGAACATCACTTACAAAGGCCTGTGAAATGCAGTTTCTTTGCAGGCCTGATCTGGCTGAAGTAGAACTTCTGCTCTGAGTATGCTACATTGCCCTAGAGCTGAAAGGCCCAACGTGCAGGCTTCTTTCCAAAGGGCGCGTTGGGCCTCACAGCATCTTGCTTCCAGCTCTTTGGCAAGCTAGGAAACAACTCGCTCTGCAAAGTGCTCTTACAGCCTACCGGGAACATCTCTTCCAAAGGCCTGTGAAACGCAGTTTCTTTGCAGGCCTGATCTGGCTGAAGTAGAACTTCTGCTCTGGGTGTGCTACATTGCCCTGGAGCTGAAAGGCACAACGTGCAGGCTTCTTTCCAAAGGGCGCATTGGGCCTCACAGCATCTTGCTTCCAGCACTTTGGGAAGCTAAGAAACAACTCGCTCTGCACAGTGCTCTTACAGCCTACCGGGAACATCTCTTACAAAGGCCTGTGAAACGCAGTTTCTTTGCAGGCCTGATCTTGCTGAAGTGGAACTTTTGCTCGGGGTGTGCTACATTGCACTAGACCTGAAAGGCACAATGTGCAGGCTTCTTTCCAAAGGCCGAGCTGGGCCCCACAGCATCTTGCTTCCAGCTCTTTGGGAAGCTAAGAAACAACTCGCTCTGCACAGTGCTATTACAGCCTACCGGGAACATCTCTTCCAAAGACCTGTGAAACGCAGTTTCTCCGCAGGCCTGAACTGGCTGAAGTAGAACTTCTGCTCTGGGTGTGCTACATTGCCCCAGAGCTGAAAGGCACAACGTGCAGGCTTCTGTCCAAAGGGAGAGTTGGACAGCACAGCATCTTGCTTCCAGCTCTTTGGGAAGCTAAGAAACAAGTCGCTCTGCACAGTGCTCTTACAGCCTACCGGGAACATCTCTTCCAAAGGCATGTGAAACGCAGTTCCTTTGCAGGCCTGATCTGGCTGAAGTACAACTTCTGCTCTGGATGTGCCACATTGCCCTAGAGCTGAAAGCTACAACGTGCTGTCTCCTTTGAAAACGGTGAGTTTGGCCCCACAGCATCTTGCGTCCAGCTCTTTGTGAAGCTAAGAAACAACTCTCTCTGCACAGTGCTCTTAGAGCCTACCGGGAACATCTCTTCCAAAGGCCTGTGAAACGCAGTTTCTTTGCAGGCCTGATCTGGCTGAAGTACAACTTCTGCTCTGGGTGTGTTACATTGACCTAGAGCTGAAAGGCACAACGTGCAGGCTTCTGTCCAAAGGACGAGTTGGGCCCCACAGCATCTTGCTTCCAGCTCTTTGGGAAGCTAAGAAACAACTCGCTCTGCACAGTGCTCTTACAGCCTACCGGGAACATCTCTTACAAAGGCCTGTGAAATGCAGTTTCTTTGCAGACCTGATCTGGCTGAAGTACAACTTCTGCTCTTTGTGTGCTACATTGCCCTAGAGCTGAAAGGCACAACGTGCAGGCTTCTTTCCAAAGGGCGAGTTGGGCCCCACAGCACCTTGCTTCCAGCTCTTTGGGAAGCTAAGAAACAACTCGCTCTGCACAGTGCTCTTACAGCCTACTGGGAACATCTCTTCCAAAGGCCTGTGAAAAGCAGTATCTTTGCAGGCCTGGTCTGGCTGAAGTAGAACTTCTGCTCTCGGTGTGCTACATTGCCCTAGAGCTGAAAGGCACAACGGGCAGTCTTCTTAACAAATGGCGAGTTGGGCCCCACAGCATCTTGCTTCCAGCTCTTTGGCAAGCTAGGAAACAACTCGCTCTGCAAAGTGCTCTTACAGCCTACCAGGAACATCTCTTCCAAAGGCCTGTGAAACGCAGTTTCTTTGCAGGCCTGATCTGGCTGAATTAGAACTTCTGCTCTGGGTGTGCTACATTGCCCTAGAGCTGAAAGGCACAACGTGCAGGCTTCTTTCCAAAGGGCGAGTTGGGCCTCACAGCATCTTGCTTCCAGCAATTTGGGAAGCTAAGAAACAACTCGCTCTGCACAGTGCTCTTACAGCCTACCGGGAACATCTCTTACAAAGGCCTGTGAAACGCAGTTTCTTTGCAGGCCTGATCTGGCTGAAGTAGAACTTCTGCTCTGGGTGTGCTACATTGCCCCAGAGTTGAAAGGCACAACGTGCAGGCTTCTGTCCAAAGGACGAGTTGGGCAGCACGGCATCTTGCTTCCAGCTCTTTGGGAAGCTAAGATACAAGTCGCTCTGCACAGTGCTCTTACAGCCTACCGGGAACATCTCTTCCAAAGGAATGTGAAACGCAGTTCCTTTGCAGGCCTGATCTGGCTGAAGTACAACTTCTGCTCTGCGTGTGCCACATTGCCCAAGAGCTGAAAGCTACAACGTGCTGTCTCCTTTGAAAAGGGCAAGTTTGGCCCCACAGCATCTTGCTTCCAGCTCTTTGAGAAGCTAAGAAACAACTGGCTCTGCACAGTGCTCTTACAGCCTACCGGGAACATCTCTTACAAAGGCCTGTGAAACGCAGTTTCTTTGCAGGCCTGATCTGGCTGAAGTAGAACTTCTGCTCTGGGTGTGCTACAGTGCCCTTGAGCTGAAAGGCACAACGTGCAGGCTTCTGTCCAAAGGGCGAGTTGGGCCCCACAGCATCTTGCTTCCAGCTCTTTGGGAAGCTAAGAAACAACTCGCTCTGCACAGTGCTCTTACAGCCTACCGGGAATATCTCTTCCAAAGGCCTGTGAAACGCAGTTTCTTTGCAGGCCTCATCTGGCTGAAGTACAACTTCTGCACTGGGTGTGCTACATTGCCCTAGAGCTGAATGCGCAATGTTCAGGCTTCTTTCAAAAGTGCGAGTTGGGCCCCAAAGCATCTTGCTTCCAGCTCTTTGGGAAGCTAAGAAACAACTCGCTCTGCACAGTGCTCTTACAGCCTATCGGGAACATCACTTACAAAGGCCTGTGAAACGCAGTTTCTTTGCAGGCCTGATCTGGCTGAAGTATAACTTCTGCTCTGAGTATGCTACATTGCCCTAGAGCTGAAAGGCCCAACGTGCAGGCTTCTTTCCAAAGGGCGAGTTGGGCCCCACAGCACCTTGCTTCCAGCTCTCTGGGAAGCTAAGAAACCACTCGCTCTGCACAGTGCTCTTACAGCCTACCGGGAACAACACTTCGAGAGGCCTGTGAAACGCAGTTTCTCTGCAGGCCTGATCTGGCTGAAGTTGAACTTCTGCTCTGGGTGTGCTACATTGCCCTAGAGCTGAAAGGCACAACGTGCAGGCTTCTGTCCAAAGGGCGAGTTGGGCCCCAAAGCATCTTGCTTCCAGCTCTTTGGGAAGCTAAGAAACAACTCGCTCTGCACAGTGCTCTTACAGCCTACCGGGAACATCTCTTCCAAAGGCCTGTGAAACGCAGTTTCTCTGCAGGCCTGATCTGGCTGAAGTACAACTTCTGCTCTGGGTGTGCTACATTGCCCTAGAGCTGAAAGGCAGAACTTGCAGGCTTCTTTCCAAAGGGCGAGTTGGGCCCCACAGCATCTTGCTTCCAGCTCTTTGGGAGGCTAAGAAACAATGCGCTCTGCACAGTGCTCTTACAGCGTACCGGGAACATCTCTTAAAAAGGCCTGTGAAATGCAGTTTCTTTGCAGGCCTGATCTGGCTGAAGTAGAACTTCTGCTCTGGGTGTGCTACATTGCCCTAGAGCTGAAAGGCACAACGTGCAGGCTTCTGTCCAAAGGGCGAGTTGGGCCCAAAGCATCTTGCTTCCAGCTCTTTGGGAAGCTAAGAAACAACTCGATCTGCACAGTGCTCTTACAGCCTACCGGGAACATCTCTTCCAAAGGCCTGTGAAACGCAGTTTCTTCGCAGGCCTGATCTGGCTGAAGTACAACTTCTGCTCTGGGTGTGCTACATTGCCCTAGAGCTGAAAGCCACAACGTGCAGGCTTCTTTCCAAAGGGCGAGTTGGGCCCCACAGCATCTTGCTTCCAGCTCTTTGGGAAGCTAAGAAACAACTCGCTCTGCACAGTGCTCTTACAGCCTACCGGGAGCATCTCTTCCAAAGGCCTGTGAGACGCAGTTTCTTTGCAGGCCTGATCTGGCTGAAGTAGAACTTCTGCTGTGGGTGTGCTACATTGGCCTAGAGATGAAAGACACAACGTGCAGGCTTCTTTCTAAAGGGCGAGTCGGGCCCCACAGCATCTTGCTTCCAGCTCTTTGGGAAGCTAAGAAACAACTCGCTCTGCACACTGCTCTTACAGCCTACCAGGAACATCTCTTACAAAGGCCTGTGAAATGCAGTTTCTTTGCAGACCTGATCTGGCTGAAGTACAACTTCTGCTATTTGTGTGCTACATTGCCCTACAGCTGAAAGGCCCAACGTGCAGGCTTCTTTCCAAAGGGCGAGTTGGGCCCCACAGCACCTTGCTTCCAGCTCTTTGGGAAGCTAAGAAACAACTCGCTCTGCACAGTGCTCTTACAGCCTACCGGGAACATCTCTTCCAAAGGCCGGTGAACAGCAGTTTCTTTGCAGGCCTGATCTGGCTGAAGTAGAACTTCTGCTCTCGGTGTGCTACATTGCCCCAGAGCTGAAAGGCACAACGGGCAGTCTTCTTAACAAATGGCGAGTTGGGCCCCACAGCATCTTGCTTCCAGCTCTTTGGCAAGCTAGGAAACAACTCGCTCTGCAAACTGCTCTTACAGCCTACCAGGAACATCTCTTCCAAAGGCCTGTGAAACGCAGTTTCTTTGCAGGCCTGATCTGGCTGAAGTAGAACTTCTGCTCTGGGTGTGCTACATTGCCCTAGAGCTGAAAGGCACAACGTGCAGGCTTCTTTCCAAAGGGCGAGTTGGGCCTCACAGCATCTTGCTTCCAGCAATTTGGGAAGCTAAGAAACAAGTCGCTCTGCACAGTGCTCTTACAGCCTACCGGGAACATCTCTTACAAAGGCCTGTGAAACGCAGTTTCTTTGCAGGCCTGATCTGGCTGAAGTAGAACTTCTGCTCTGGGTGTGCTACATTGAACTAGACCTGAAAGGCACAATGTGCAGGCTTTTTTCCAAAGGCCGAGTTGGGCCCCACAGCATCTTGCTTCCAGCTCTTTGGGAAGCTAAGAAACAACTCGCTCTGCACAGTGCTCTTACAGCCTACCGGGAACATCTCTTACAAAGGCCTGTGAAACGCAGTTTCTTTGCAGGCCTGATTTTGCTGAAGTGCAACTTCTGCTCTGGGTGTGCTACATTGCCCTAGAGAAGAAAGGCACAACGTGCTGTCTCCTTTCCAAAGGGCGAGTTGGGCCCCACAGCATCTTGCTTCCAGCTCTTTGGGAAGCTAAGATACAACTCGCTCTGCACGGTGCTATTACAGCCTACCGGGAACATCTCTTCCAAAGACCTGTGAAACGCAGTTTCTCCACAGGCCTGAACTGGCTGAAGTAGAACTTCTGCTCTGGGTGTGCTACATTGCCCCAGAGTTGAAAGGCACAACGTGCAGGCTTCTGTCCAAAGGACGAGTTGGGCAGCACAGCATCTTGCTTCCAGCTCTTTGGGAAGCTAAGAAACAACTCGCTCTGCACAGTGCTCTTACAGCCTACCGGGAGCATCCCTTCCAATGGCCTGTGAAATGCAGTTTCTTTGCAGGCCTGATCTGGCTGAAGTAGAACTTCTGCTCTGGGTGTGCTACATTGCCCTAGAGATGAAAGGCACAACGTGCAGGCTTCTTTCCAAAGGGCGCGTTGGGCCTCACAGCATCTTGCTTCCAGCACTTGGGGAAGCTAAGAAACAACTCGCTCTGCACAGTGCTCTTACAGCCTACCGGGAACATCTCTTCCAAAGGCATGTGAAACGCAGTTTCTTTGCAGGCCTCATCTGGCTGAAGTACAACTTCTGCACTGGGTGTGCTACATTGCCCTAGAGCTGAAAGGCACAACGTGCAGGCTTCTTTCCAAAGGGCGAGTTGGTCCCCACAGCATCTTGCTTCCAGCTCTTTGGGAAGCTAAGAAACAACTCGCTCTGCACAGTGCTCTTACAGCCTACTGGGAACATCTCTTCCAAAGGCCTGTGAAACGCAGTTTCTTTGCAGGCCTGATCTGGCTGAAGTACAACTTCTGCTCTGGGGGTGCCACATTGGCCTAGAGATGAAAGACACAACGTGCAGGCTTCTTTCTAAAGGGCGAGTCGGGCCCCACAGCATCTTGCTTCCAGCTCTTTGGGAAGCTAAGAAACAACTCGCTCTCCACAGTGCTATTACAGCCTACCGGGAACATCTCTTCCAAAGACCTGTGAAACGCAGTTTCTCCGCAGGCCTGAACTGGCTGAAGTAGAACTTCTGCTCTGGGTGTGCTACATTGCCCCAGAGCTGAAAGGCACAACGTGCAGGCTTCTGTCCAAAGGGAGAGTTGGGCAGCACAGCATCTTGCTTCCAGCTCTTTGGAAAGCTAAGAAACAAGTCGCTCTGCACAGTGCTCTTACAGCCTACCGGGAACATCTCTTCCAAAGGAATGTGAAACGCAGTTCCTTTGCAGGCCTGATCTGGCTGAAGTACAACTTCTGCTCTGGGTGTGCCACATTGCCCTAGAGCTGAAAGCTACAACGTGCTGTCTCCTTTGAAAACGGTGAGTTTGGCCCCACAGCATCTTGCGTCCAGCTCTTTGTGAAGCTAAGAAACAACTCTCTCTGCACAGTGCTCTTAAAGCCTACCGGGAACATCTCTTCCAAAGGCCTGTGAAACGCAGTTTCTTTGCAGGCCTGATCTGGCTGAAGTACAACTTCTGCTCTGGGTGTGTTACATTGACCTAGAGCTGAAAGGCACAACGTGCAGGCTTCTGTCCAAAGGACGAGTTGGGCCCCACAGCATCTTGCTTCCAGCTCTTTGGGAAGCTAAGAAACAACTCGCTCTGCACAGTGCTCTTACAGCCTACCGGGAACATCTCTTCCAAAGGCCTGTGAAACGCAGTTTCTTTGCAGGCCTGATCTGGCTGAAGTAGAACTTCTGCTCTCGGTGTGCTACATTGCCCTAGAGCTGAAGGGCACAACGGGCAGTCTTCTTAACAAATGGCGAGTTGGGCCCCACAGCATCTTGCTTCCAGCTCTTTGGCAAGCTAGGAAACAACTCGCTCTGCAAAGTGCTCTTACAGCCTACCAGGAACATCTCTTCCAAAGGCCTGTGAAACGCAGTTTCTTTGCAGGCCTGATCTGGCTGAAGTAGAACTTCTGCTGTGGGTGTGCTACATTGCCCTAGAGCTGAAAGGCACAACGTGCAGGCTTCTTTCCAAAGGGCGAGTTGGGCCTCACAGCATCTTGCTTCCAGCAATTTGGGAAGCTAAGAAACAACTCGCTCTGCACAGTGCTCTTACAGCCTACCGGGAACATCTCTTACAAAGGCCTGTGAAACGCAGTTTCTTTGCAGGCCTGATCTGGCTGAAGTAGAACTTCTGCTCTGGGTGTGCTACATTGAACTAGACCTGAAAGGCACAATGTGCAGGCTTTTTTCCAAAGGCCGAGTTGGGCCCCACAGCATCTTGCTTCCAGCTCTTTGGGAAGCTAAGAAACAACTCGCTCTGCACAGTGCTCTTACAGCCTACCGGGAACATCTCTTACAAAGGCCTGTGAAACGCAGTTTCTTTGCAGGCCTGATTTTGCTGAAGTGCAACTTCTGCTCTGGGTGTGCTACATTGCCCTAGAGCAGAAAGGCACAACGTGCTGTCTCCTTTCCAAAGGGCGAGTTGGGCCCCACAGCATCTTGCTTCCAGCTCTTTGGGAAGCTAAGATACAACTCGCTCTGCACGGTGCTATTACAGCCTACCGGGAACATCTCTTCCAAAGACCTGTGAAACGCTGTTTCTCCACAGGCCTGAACTGGCTGAAGTAGAACTTCTGCTCTGGGTGTGCTACATTGCCCCAGAGTTGAAAGGCACAACGTGCAGGCTTCTGTCCAAAGGACGAGTTGGGCAGCACAGCATCTTGCTTCCAGCTCTTTGGGAAGCTAAGATACAAGTCGCTCTGCACGGTGCTCTTACAGCCTACCGGGAACATCTCTTCCAAAGGAATGTGAAACGCAGTTCCTTTGCAGGCCTGATCTGGCTGAAGTACAACTTCTGCTCTGCGTGTGCCACATTGACCAAGAGCTGAAAGCTACAACGTGCTGTCTCCTTTGAAAAGGGCAAGTTTGGCCCCACAGCATCTTGCTTCCAGCTCTTTGAGAAGCTAAGAAACAACTGGCTCTGCACAGTGCTCTTACAGCCTACCGGGAACATCTCTTACAAAGGCCTGTGAAACGCAGTTTATTTGCAGGCCTGATCTGGCTGAAGTAGAACTTCTGCTCTGGGTGTGCTACAGTGCCCTAGAGCTGAAAGGCACAACGTGCAGGCTTCTGTCCAAAGGGCGAGTTGGGCCCCACAGCATCTTGCTTCCAGCTCTTTGGGAAGCTAAGAAACAACTCGCTCTGCACAGTGCTCTTACAGCCTACCGGGAATATCTCTTCCAAAGGCCTGTGAAACGCAGTTTCTTTGCAGGCCTCATCTGGCTGAAGTAGAACTTCTGCACTGGGTGTGCTACATTGCCCTAGAGCTGAAAGGCGCAATGTTCAGGCTTCTTTCAAAAGTGCGAGTAGGGCCCCAAAGCATCTTGCTTCCAGCTCTTTGGGAAGCTAAGAAACAACTCGCTCTGCACAGTGCTCTTACAGCCTATCGGGAACATCACTTACAAAGGCCTGTGAAACGCAGTTTCTTTGCAGGCCTGATCTGGCTGAAGTAGAACTTCTGCTCTGAGTATGCTACATTGCCCTAGAGCTGAAAGGCCCAACGTGCAGGCTTCTTTCCAAAGGGCGCGTTGGGCCTCACAGCATCTTGCTTCCAGCTCTTTGGCAAGCTAGGAAACAACTCGCTCTGCAAAGTGCTCTTACAGCCTACCGGGAACATCTCTTCCAAAGGCCTGTGAAACGCAGTTTCTTTGCAGGCCTGATCTGGCTGAAGTAGAACTTCTGCTCTGGGTGTGCTACATTGCCCTAGAGCTGAAAGGCACAACGTGCAGGCTTCTTTCCAAAGGGCGCATTGGGCCTCACAGCATCTTGCTTCCAGCACTTTGGGAAGCTAAGAAACAACTCGCTCTGCACAGTGCTCTTACAGCCTACCGGGAACATCTCTTACAAAGGCCTGTGAAACGCAGTTTCTTTGCAGGCCTGATCTTGCTGAAGTGGAACTTTTGCTCTGGGTGTGCTACATTGCACTAGACCTGAAAGGAACAATGTGCAGGCTTCTTTCCAAAGGCCGAGTTGGGCCCCACAGCATCTTGCTTCCAGCTCTTTGGGAAGCTAAGAAACAACTCGCTCTGCACAGTGCTATTACAGCCTACCGGGAACATCTCTTCCAAAGACCTGTGAAACGCAGTTTCTCCGCAGGCCTGAACTGGCTGAAGTAGAACTTCTGCTCTGGGTGTGCTACATTGCCCCAGAGCTGAAAGGCACAACGTGCAGGCTTCTGTCCAAAGGGAGAGTTGGGCAGCACAGCATCTTGCTTCCAGCTCTTTGGGAAGCTAAGAAACAACTCGCTCTGCACAGTGCTCTTACAGCCTACCGGGAACATCTCTTCCAAAGGAATGTGAAACGCAGTTCCTTTGCAGGCCTGATCTGGCTGAAGTACAACTTCTGCTCTGGGTGTGCCACATTGCCCTAGAGGTGAAAGCTACAACGTGCTGTCTCCTTTGAAAACGGTGAGTTTTGCCCCACAGCATCTTGCTTCCAGCTCTTTGGGAAGCTAAGATACAACTCGCTCTGCACAGTTCTCTTACAGCCTACCGGGAACATCTCTGACAAAGGCCTGCATATCGCAGTTTCTTTGCAGGCCTGATCTGGCTGAAGTAGAACTTCTGCTCTGGGTGTGCTACATTGCCCTAGAGCTGAAAGGCACAACGTGCAGGCTTCTTTCCAAAGGGCGAGTTGGGCCCCAAAGCATCTTCCTTCCAGCTCTTTGGGAAGCTAAGAAACAACTCGCTCTGCACAGTGCTCTTACAGCCTACCGGGAACATCTCTTCCAAAGGCCTGTGAAACGCAGTTTCTTTGCAGGCCTTATCTGGCTGAAGTACAACATCTGCTCTGGGTGTGGTACATTGCCCTGGAGCTGAAAGGCACAACGTGCAGGCTTCTTTCCAAAGTGCGAGTTCGGCCCCAAAGCATCTTGCTTCCACCTTTTTGGGAACCTCAGAATGAACTCGCTCTGCACAGTGCTCTTACAGCCTACCGGGAACATCTCTTACAAAGGCCTGTGAAACGCAGTTTCTTTGCAGGCCTGATTTTGCTGAAGTGCAACTTCTGCTCTGGATGTGCTACAGTGCCCTTGAGCTGAAAGGCACAACGTGCAGGCTTCTGTCCAAAGGGCGAGTTGGGCCCCACAGCATCTTGCTTCCAGCTCTTTGGGAAGCTAAGAAACAACTCGCTCTGCACAGTGCTCTTACAGCCTACCGGGAATATCTCTTCCAAAGGCCTGTGAAACGCAGTTTCTTTGCAGGCCTCATCTGGCTGAAGTACAACTTCTGCACTGGGTGTGCTACATTGCCCTAGAGCTGAATGCGCAATGTTCAGGCTTCTTTCAAAAGTGCGAGTTGGGCCCCAAAGCATCTTGCTTCCAGCTCTTTGGGAAGCTAAGAAACAACTCGCTCTGCACAGTGCTCTTACAGCCTACCGGGAACATCACTTAGAAAGGCCTGTGAAACGCAGTTTCTTTGCAGGCCTGATCTGGCTGAAGTATAACTTCTGCTCTGAGTATGCTACATTGCCCTAGAGCTGAAAGGCCCAACGTGCAGGCTTCTTTCCAAAGGGCGAGTTGGGCCCCACAGCACCTTGCTTCCAGCTCTCTGGGAAGCTAAGAAACCACTCGCTCTGCACAGTGCTCTTACAGCCTACCTGGAACAACACTTCGAGAGGCCTGTGAAACGCAGTTTCTCTGCAGGCCTGATCTGGCTGAAGTTGAACTTCTGCTCTGGGTGTGCTACATTGCCCTAGAGCTGAAAGGCACAACGTGCAGGCTTCTGTCCAAAGGGCGAGTTGGGCCCCAAAGCATCTTGCTTCCAGCTCTTTGGGAAGCTAAGAAACAACTCGCTCTGCACAGTGCTCTTACAGCCTACCGGGAACATCTCTTCCAAAGGCCTGTGAAACGCAGTTTCTCTGCAGGCCTGATCTGGCTGAAGTACAACTTCTGCTCTGGGTGTGCTACATTGCCCTAGAGCTGAAAGGCAGAACTTGCAGGCTTCTTTCCAAAGGGCGAGTTGGGCCCCACAGCATCTTGCTTCCAGCTCTTTGGGAGGCTAAGAAACAATGCGCTCTGCACAGTGCTCTTACAGCGTACCGGGAACATCTCTTAAAAAGGCCTGTGAAATGCAGTTTCTTTGCAGGCCTGATCTGGCTGAAGTAGAACTTCTGCTCTGGGTGTGCTACATTGCCCTAGAGCTGAAAGGCACAACGTGCAGGCTTCTGTCCAAAGGGCGAGTTGGGCCCAAAGCATCTTGCTTCCAGCTCTTTGGGAAGCTAAGAAACAACTCGATCTGCACAGTGCTCTTACAGCCTACCGGGAACATCTCTTCCAAAGGCCTGTGAAACGCAGTTTCTTCGCAGGCCTGATCTGGCTGAAGTACAACTTCTGCTCTGGGTGTGCTACATTGCCCTAGAGCTGAAAGCCACAACGTGCAGGCTTCTTTCCAAAGGGCGAGTTGGGCCCCACAGCATCTTGCTTCCAGCTCTTTGGGAAGCTAAGAAACAACTCGATCTGCACAGTGCTCTTACAGCCTACCGGGAACATCTCTTCCAAAGGCCTGTGAAACGCAGTTTCTTCGCAGGCCTGATCTGGCTGAAGTACAACTTCTGCTCTGGGTGTGCTACATTGCCCTAGAGCTGAAAGCCACAACGTGCAGGCTTCTTTCCAAAGGGCGAGTTGGGCCCCACAGCATCTTGGTTCCAGCTCTTTGGGAAGCTAAGAAACAACTCGCTCTGCACAGTGCTCTTACAGCCTACCGGGAGCATCTCTTCCAAAGGCCTGTGAGACGCAGTTTCTTTGCAGGCCTGATCTGGCTGAAGTTGAACTTCTGCTCTGGGGGTGCTACATTGGCCTAGAGATGAAAGACACAACGTGCAGGCTTCTTTCTAAAGGGCGAGTCGGGCCCCACAGCATCTTGCTTCCAGCTCTTTGGGAAGCTAAGAAACAACTCGCTCTGCACACTGCTCTTACAGCCTACCGGGAACATCTCTTACAAAGGCCTGTGAAATGCAGTTTCTTTGCAGACCTGATCTGGCTGAAGTACAACTTCTGCTATTTGTGTGCTACATTGCCCTACAGCTGAAAGGCCCAACGTGCAGGCTTCTTTCCAAAGGGCGAGTTGGGCCCCACAGCACCTTGCTTCCAGCTCTTTGGGAAGCTAAGAAACAACTCGCTCTGCACAGTGCTCTTACAGCCTACCGGGAACATCTCTTCCAAAGGCCTGTGAAAAGCAGTTTCTTTGCAGGCCTGATCTGGCTGAAGTAGAACTTCTGCTCTCGGTGTGCTACATTGCCCCAGAGCTGAAAGGCACAACGGGCTGTCTTCTTAACAAATGGCGAGTTGGGCCCCACAGCATCTTGCTTATAGCTCTTTGGCAAGCTAGGAAACAACTCGCTCTGCAAAGTGCTCTTACAGCCTACCAGGAACATCTCTTCCAAAGGCCTGTGAAACGCAGTTTCTTTGCAGGCCTGATCTGGCTGAAGTAGAACTTCTGCTCTGGGTGTGCTACATTGACCCAGAGTTGAAAGGCACAACGTGCAGGCTTCTGTCCAAAGGACGAGTTGGGCAGCACAGCATCTTGCTTCCAGCTCTTTGGGAAGCTAAGAAACAACTCGCTCTGCACAGTGCTCTTACAGCCTACCGGGAGCATCCCTTCCAATGGCCTGTGAAATGCAGTTTCTTTGCAGGCCTGATCTGGCTGAAGTAGAACTTCTGCTCTGGGTGTGCTACATTGCCCTAGAGATGAAAGGCACAACGTGCAGGCTTCTTTCCAAAGGGCGCGTTGGGCCTCACAGCATCTTGCTTCCAGCACTTGCGGAAGCTAAGAAACAACTCGCTCTGCACAGTGCTCTTACAGCCTACCGGGAACATCTCTTCCAAAGGCCTGTGAAACGCAGTTTCTTTGCAGGCCTGATCTGGCTGAAGTACAACTTCTGCTCTCGGGGTGCCACATTGGCCTAGAGATGAAAGGCACAACGTGCAGGCTTCTTTCCAAAGGGCGAGTTGGGCCCCACAGCATCTTGCTTCCAGCTCTTTGGGAAGCTAAGAAACAACTCGCTCTGCACAGTGCTCTTACAGCCTACTGGGAACATCTCTTACAAAGGCCTGTGAAACGCAGTTTCTTTGCAGGCCTGATCTTGCTGCAGTGGAACTTTTGCTCGGGGTGTGCTACATTGCACTAGACCTGAAAGGCACAATGTGCAGGCTTCTTTCCAAAGGCCGAGTTGGGCCCCACAGCATCTTGCTTCCAGCTCTTTGGGAAGCTAAGAAACAACTCGCTCTGCACAGTGCTATTACAGCCTACCGGGAACATCTCTTCCAAAGAGCTGTGAAACGCAGTTTCTCCGCAGGCCTGAACTGGCTGAAGTAGAACTTCTGCTCTGGGTGTGCTACATTGCCGCAGAGCTGAAAGGCACAACGTGCAGGCTTCTGTCCAAAGGGAGAGTTGGGCAGCACAGCATCTTGCTTCCAGCTCTTTGGAAAGCTAAGAAACAAGTCGCTCTGCACAGTGCTCTTACAGCCTACCGGGAACATCTCTTCCAAAGGAATGTGAAACGCAGTTCCTTTGCAGGCCTGATCTGGCTGAAGTACAACTTCTGCTCTGGGTGTGCCACATTGCCCTAGAGCTGAAAGCTACAACGTGCTGTCTCCTTTGAAAACGGTGAGTTTGGCCCCACAGCATCTTGCGTCCAGCTCTTTGTGAAGCTAAGAAACAACTCTCTCTGCACAGTGCTCTTAGAGCCTACCGGGAACATCTCTTCCAAAGGCCTGTGAAACGCAGTTTCTTTGCAGGCCTGATCTGGCTGAAGTACAACTTCTGCTCTGGGTGTGTTACATTGACCTAGAGCTGAAAGGCACAACGTGCAGGCTTCTGTCCAAAGGACGAGTTGGGCCCCACAGCATCTTGCTTCCAGCTCTTTGGGAAGCTAAGAAACAACTCGCTCTGCACAGTGCTCTTACAGCCTACCGGGAACATCTCTTCCAAAGGCCTGTGAAAAGCAGTTTCTTTGCAGGCCTGATCTGGCTGAAGTAGAACTTCTGCTCTCGGTGTGCTACATTGCCCTAGAGCTGAAAGGCACAACGGGCAGTCTTCTTAACAAATGGCGAGTTGGGCCCCACAGCATCTTGCTTCCAGCTCTTTGGCAAGCTAGGAAACAACTCGCTCTGCAAAGTGCTCTTACAGCCTACCAGGAACATCTCTTCCAAAGGCCTGTGAAACGCAGTTTCTTTGCAGGCCTGATCTGGCTGAAGTAGAACTTCTGCTGTGGGTGTGCTACATTGCCCTAGAGCTGAAAGGCACAACGTGCAGGCTTCTTTCCAAAGGGCGAGTTGGGCCTCACAGCATCTTGCTTCCAGCAATTTGGGAAGCTAAGAAACAACTCGCTCTGCACAGTGCTCTTACAGCCTACCGGGAACATCTCTTACAAAGGCCTGTGAAACGCAGTTTCTTTGCAGGCCTGATTTTGCTGAAGTGCAACTTCTGCTCTGGGTGTGCTACATTGCCCTAGAGCAGAAAGGCACAACGTGCTGTCTCCTTTCCAAAGGGCGAGTTGGGCCCCACAGCATCTTGCTTCCAGCTCTTTGGGAAGCTAAGATACAACTCGCTCTGCACGGTGCTATTACAGCCTACCGGGAACATCTCTTCCAAAGACCTGTGAAACGCTGTTTCTCCACAGGCCTGAACTGGCTGAAGTAGAACTTCTGCTCTGGGTGTGCTACATTGCCCCAGAGTTGAAAGGCACAACGTGCAGGCTTCTGTCCAAAGGACGAGTTGGGCAGCACAGCATCTTGCTTCCAGCTCTTTGGGAAGCTAAGATACAAGTCGCTCTGCACGGTGCTCTTACAGCCTACCGGGAACATCTCTTCCAAAGGAATGTGAAACGCAGTTCCTTTGCAGGCCTGATCTGGCTGAAGTACAACTTCTGCTGTGCGTGTGCCACATTGACCAAGAGCTGAAAGCTACAACGTGCTGTCTCCTTTGAAAAGGGCAAGTTTGGCCCCACAGCATCTTGCTTCCAGCTCTTTGAGAAGCTAAGAAACAACTGGCTCTGCACAGTGCTCTTACAGCCTACCGGGAACATCTCTTACAAAGGCCTGTGAAACGCAGTTTATTTGCAGGCCTGATCTGGCTGAAGTAGAACTTCTGCTCTGGGTGTGCTACAGTGCCCTAGAGCTGAAAGGCACAACGTGCAGGCTTCTGTCCAAAGGGCGAGTTGGGCCCCACAGCATCTTGCTTCCAGCTCTTTGGGAAGCTAAGAAACAACTCGCTCTGCACAGTGCTCTTACAGCCTACCGGGAACATCTCTTCCAAAGGCCTGTGAAACGCAGTTTCTTTGCAGGCCTCATCTGGCTGAAGTAGAACTTCTGCACTGGGTGTGCTACATTGCCCTAGAGCTGAAAGGCGCAATGTTCAGGCTTCTTTCAAAAGTGCGAGTTGGGCTCCAAAGCATCTTGCTTCCAGCTCTTTGGGAAGCTAAGAAACAACTCGCTCTGCACAGTGCTCTTACAGCCTACCGGGAACATCTCTTACAAAGGCCTGTGAAACGCAGTTTCTTTGCAGGCCTGATCTTGCTGAAGTGGAACTTTTGCTCTGGGTGTGCTACATTGCACTAGACCTGAAAGGAACAATGTGCAGGCTTCTTTCCAAAGGCCGAGTTGGGCCCCACAGCATCTTGCTTCCAGCTCTTTGGGAAGCTAAGAAACAACTCGCTCTGCACAGTGCTATTACAGCCTACCGGGAACATCTCTTCCAAAGACCTGTGAAACGCAGTTTCTCCGCAGGCCTGAACTGGCTGAAGTAGAACTTCTGCTCTGGGTGTGCTACATTGCCCCAGAGCTGAAAGGCACAACGTGCAGGCTTCTGTCCAAAGGGAGAGTTGGGCAGCACAGCATCTTGCTTCCAGCTCTTTGGGAAGCTAAGAAACAACTCGCTCTGCACAGTGCTCTTACAGCCTACCGGGAACATCTCTTCCAAAGGAATGTGAAACGCAGTTCCTTTGCAGGCCTGATCTGGCTGAAGTACAACTTCTGCTCTGGGTGTGCCACATTGCCCTAGAGCTGAAAGCTACAACGTGCTGTCTCCTTTGAAAACGGTGAGTTTGGCCCCACAGCATCTTGCTTCCAGCTCTTTGGGAAGCTAAGATACAACTCGCTCTGCACAGTTCTCTTACAGCCTACCGGGAACATCTCTGACAAAGGCCTGCATATCGCAGTTTCTTTGCAGGCCTGATCTGGCTGAAGTAGAACTTCTGCTCTGGGTGTGCTACATTGCCCTAGAGCTGAAAGGCACAACGTGCAGGCTTCTTTCCAAAGGGCGAGTTGGGCCCCAAAGCATCTTCCTTCCAGCTCTTTGGGAAGCTAAGAAACAACTCGCACTGCACAGTGCTCTTACAGCCTACCGGGAACATCTCTTCCAAAGGCCTGTGAAACGCAGTTTCTTTGCAGGCCTTATCTGGCTGAAGTACAACATCTGCTCTGGGTGTGGTACATTGCCCTGGAGCTGAAAGGCACAACGTGCAGGCTTCTTTCCAAAGTGCGAGTTGGGCCCCAAAGCATCTTGCTTCCACCTTTTTGGAAACCTCAGAATGAACTCGCTCTGCACAGTGCTCTTACAGCCTACCGGGAACATCTCTTACAAAGGCCTGTGAAACGCAGTTTCTTTGCAGTCCTGATTTTGCTGAAGTGCAACTTCTGCTCTGGGTGTGCTACATTGCCCTAGAGCAGAAAGGCACAACGTGCTGTCTCCTTTCCAAAGGGCGAGTTGGGCCCCACAGCATCTTGCTTCCAGCTCTTTGGGAAGCCAAGATACAACTCGCTCTGCACGGTGCTATTACAGCCTACCGGGAACATCTCTTCCAAAGACCTGTGAAACGCAGTTTCTCCACAGGCCTGAACTGGCTGAAGTAGAACTTCCGCTCTGGGTGTGCTACATTGCCCCAGAGTTGAAAGGCACAACGTGCAGGCTTCTGTCCAAAGGACGAGTTGGGCAGCACAGCATCTTGCTTCCAGCTCTTTGGGAAGCTAAGAAACAACTCGCTCTGCACAGTGCTCTTACAGCCTACCGGGAGCATCCCTTCCAATGGCCTGTGAAATGCAGTTTCTTTGCAGGCCTGATCTGGCTGAAGTAGAACTTCTGCTCTGGGTGTGCTACATTGCCCTAGAGATGAAAGGCACAACGTGCAGTCTTCTTTCCAAAGGGCGCGTTGGGCCTCACAGCATCTTGCTTCCAGGACTTTGGGAAGCTAAGAAACAACTCGCTCTGCACAGTGCTCTTACAGCCTACCGGGAACATCTCTTCCAAAGGCATGTGAAACGCAGTTTCTTTGCAGGCCTCATCTGGCTGAAGTCCAACTTCTGCACTGGGTGTGCTACATTGCCCTAGAGCTGAAAGGCACAACGTGCAGGCTTCTTTCCAAAGGGCGAGTTGGGCCCCACAGCATCTTGCTTCCAGCTCTTTGGGAAGCTAAGAAACAACTCGCTCTGCACAGTGCTCTTACAGCCTACTGGGAACATCTCTTACAAAGGCCTGTGAAACGCAGTTTCTTTGCAGGCCTGATCTGGCTGAAGTTGAACTTCTGCTCTGGGGGTGCCACATTGGCCTAGAGATGAAAGACACAACGTGCAGGCTTCTTTCTAAAGGGCGAGTCGGGCCCCACAGCATCTTGCTTCCAGCTCTTTGGGAAGCTAAGAAACAACTCGCTCTGCACACTGCTCTTACAGCCTACCGGGAACATCTCTTCCAAAGGCCTGTGAAACGCAGTTTCTTTGCAGGCCTGATCTGGCTGAAGTAGAACTTCTGCTCTGGGTGTGCTACATTGCCCTAGAGCTGAAAGGCACAACGTGCAAGCTTCTTTCCAAAGGGCGCATTGGGCCTCACAGCATCTTGCTTCCAGCACTTTGGGAAGCTAAGAAACAACTCGCTCTGCACAGTGCTCTTACAGCCGACCGGGAACATCTCTTACAAAGGCCTGTGAAACGCAGTTTCTTTGCAGGCCTGATCTTGCAGCAGTGGAACTTTTGCTCGGGGTGTGCTACATTGCACTAGACCTGAAAGGCACAATGTGCAGGCTTCTTTCCAAAGGCCGAGTTGGGCCCCACAGCATCTTGCTTCCAGCTCTTTGGGAAGCTAAGAAACAACTCGCTCTGCACAGTGCTATTACAGCCTACCGGGAACATCTCTTCCAAAGACCTGTGAAACGCAGTTTCTCCGCAGGCCTGAACTGGCTGAAGTAGAACTTCTGCTCTGTGTGTGCTACATTGCCCCAGAGCTGAAAGGCACAACGTGCAGGCTTCTGTCCAAAGGGAGAGTTGGGCAGCACAGCATCTTGCTTCCAGCTCTTTGGGAAGCTAAGAAACAAGTCGCTCTGCACAGTGCTCTTACAGCCTACCGGGAACATCTCTTCCAAAGGAATGTGAAACGCAGTTACTTTGCAGGCCTGATCTGGCTGAAGTACAACTTCTGCTCTGGGTGTGCCACATTGCCCTAGAGCTGAAAGCTACAACGTGCTGTCTCCTTTGAAAACGGTGAGTTTGGCCCCACAGCATCTTGCGTCCAGCTCTTTGTGAAGCTAAGAAACAACTCTCTCTGCACAGTGCTCTTAGAGCCTACCGGGAACATCTCTTCCAAAGGCCTGTGAAACGCAGTTTCTTTGCAGGCCTGATCTGGCTGAAGTACAACTTCTGCTCTGGGTGTGCTACATTGACCTAGAGCTGAAAGGCACAACGTGCAGGCTTCTGTCCAAAGGACGAGTTGGGCCCCACAGCATCTTGCTTCCAGCTCTTTGGGAAGCTAAGAAACAACTCGCTCTGCACTGTGCTCTTACAGCCTACTGGGAAGATCTCTTACAAAGGCCTGTGAAATGCAGTTTCTTTGCAGACCTGATCTGGCTGAAGTACAACTTCTGCTCTTTGTGTGATACATTGCCATAGAGCTGAAAGGCACAACGTGCAGGCTTCTTTCCAAAGGGCGAGTTGGGCCCCACAGCACCTTGCTTCCAGCTCTTTGGGAAGCTAGGAAACAACTCGCTCTGCACAGTGCTCTTACAGCCTACCGGGAACATCTCTTCCAAAGGCCTGTGAAAAGCAGTTTCTTTGCAGGCCTGATCTGGCTGAAGTAGAACTTCTGCTCTCGGTGTGCTACATTGCCCTAGAGCTGAAAGGCACAACGTGCAGGCTTCTTTCCAAAGGGCGATTTGGGCCTCACAGCATCTTGCTTCCAGCAATTTGGGAAGCTAAGAAACAACTCGCTCTGCACAGTGCTCTTACAGCCTACCGGGAACATCTCTTCCAAAGGCCTGTGAAACGCAGTTTCTTTGCAGGCCTGATCTGGCTGAAGTAGAACTTCTGCTCTGGGTGTGCTACATTGAACTACACCTGAAAGGCACAATGTGCAGGCTTTTTTCCAAAGGCCGAGTTGGGCCCCACAGCATCTTGCTTCCAGCTCTTTGGGAAGCTAAGAAACAACTCGCTCTGCCCAGTGCTCTTACAGCCTACCGGGAACATCTCTTAAAAAGGCCTGTGAAACGCAGTTTCTTTGCAGGCCTGATTTTGCTGAAGTGCAACTTCTGCTCTGGGTGTGCTACATTGCCCTAGAGCAGAAAGGCACAACGTGCTGTCTCCTTTCCAAAGGGCGAGTTGGGCCCCACAGCATCTTGCTTCCAGCTCTTTGGGAAGCTAAGATACAACTCGCGCTGCACGGTGCTATTACAGCCTACCGGGAACATCTCTTCCAAAGACCTGTGAAACGCTGTTTCTCCACAGGCCTGAACTGGCTGAAGTAGAACTTCTGCTCTGGGTGTGCTACATTGCCCCAGAGTTGAAAGGCACAACGTGCAGGCTTCTGTCCAAAGGACGAGTTGGGCAGCACAGCATCTTGCTTCCAGCTCTTTGGGAAGCTAAGATACAAGTCGCTCTGCACGGTGCTCTTACAGCCTACCGGGAACATCTCTTCCAAAGGAATGTGAAACGCAGTTCCTTTGCAGGCCTGATCTGGCTGAAGTACAACTTCTGCTCTGCGTGTGCCACATTGACCAAGAGCTGAAAGCTACAACGTGCTGTCTCCTTTGAAAAGGGCAAGTTTGGCCCCACAGCATCTTGCTTCCAGCTCTTTGAGAAGCTAAGAAACAACTGGCTCTGCACAGTGCTCTTACAGCCTACCGGGAGCACCCCTTCCAATGGCCTGTGAAATGCAGTTTCTTTGCAGGCCTGATCTGGCTGAAGTAGAACTTCTGCTCTGGGTGTGCTACATTGCCCTAGAGCTGAAAGGCACAACGTGCAGGCTTCTTTCCAAAGGGCGAGTTGGGCCCCACAGCATCTTGCTTCCAGCTCTTTGGGAAGCTAAGAAACAACTCGCTCTGCACAGTGCTCTTACAGCCTACCGGGAACATCTCTTCCAAAGGCCTGTGAAACGCAGTTTCTTTGCAGGCCTGATCTGGCTGAAGTTGAACATCTGCTCTGGGGGTGCCACATTGGCCTAGAGGTGAAAGACACAACGTGCAGGCTTCTTTCTAAAGGGCGAGTCGGGCCCCACAGCTTCTTGCTTCCAGCTCTTTGGGAAGCTAAGAAACAACTCGCTCTGCACACTGCTCTTACAGCCTACCGGGAACATCTCTTCCAAAGGCCTGTGAAACGCAGTTTCTTTGCAGGCCTGATCTGGCTGAAGTAGAACTTCTGCTCTGGGTGTGCTACATTGCCCTAGAGCTGAAAGGCACAACGTGCCAGCTTCTTTCCAAAGGGCGCGTTGGGCCTCACAGCATCTTGCTTCCAGCACTTGGGGAAGCTAAGAAACAACTCGCTCTGCACAGTGCTCTTACAGCCTACCGGGAACATCTCTTACAAAGGCCTGTGAAACGCAGTTTCTTTGCAGGCCTGATCTTGCTGAAGTGGAACTTTTGCTCGGGGTGTGCTACATTGCACTAGACCTGAAAGGAACAATGTGCAGGCTTCTTTCCAAAGGCCGAGTTGGGCCCCACAGCATCTTGCTTCCAGCTCTTTGGGAAGCTAAGAAACAACTCGCTCTGCACAGTGCTATTACAGCCTACCGGGAACATCTCTTCCAAAGACCTGTGAAACGCAGTTTCTCCGCAGGCCTGAACTGGCTGAAGTAGAACTTCTGCTCTGGGTGTGCTACATTGCCCCAGAGCTGAAAGGCACAACGTGCAGGCTTCTGTCCAAAGGGAGAGATGGGCAGCACAGCATCTTGCTTCCAGCTCTTTGGGAAGCTAAGAAACAACTCGCTCTGCACAGTGCTCTTACAGCCTACCGGGAACATCTCTTCCAAAGGAATGTGAAACGCAGTTCCTTTGCAGGCCTGATCTGGCTGAAGTACAACTTCTGCTCTGGGTGTGCCACATTGCCCTAGAGCTGAAAGCTACAACGTGCTGTCTCCTTTGAAAACGGTGAGTTTGGCCCCACAGCATCTTGCTTCCAGCTCTTTGGGAAGCTAAGAAACAACTCGCTCTGCACAGTTCTCTTACAGCCTACCGGGAACATCTCTGACAAAGGCCTGCATATCGCAGTTTCTTTGCAGGCCTGATCTGGCTGAAGTAGAACTTCTGCTCTGGGTGTGCTACATTGCCCTAGAGCTGAAAGGCACAACGTGCAGGCTTCTTTCCAAAGGGCGAGTTGGGCCCCAAAGCATCTTCCTTCCAGCTCTTTGGGAAGCTAAGAAACAACTCGCACTGCACAGTGCTCTTACAGCCTACCGGGAACATCTCTTCCAAAGGCCTGTGAAACGCAGTTTCTTTGCAGGCCTTATCTGGCTGAAGTACAACATCTGCTCTGGGTGTGGTACATTGCCCTGGAGCTGAAAGGCACAACGTGCAGGCTTCTTTCCAAAGTGCGAGTTGGGCCCCAAAGCATCTTGCTTCCACCTTTTTGGAAACCTCAGAATGAACTCGCTCTGCACAGTGCTCTTACAGCCTACCGGGAACATCTCTTACAAAGGCCTGTGAAACGCAGTTTCTTTGCAGTCCTGATTTTGCTGAAGTGCAACTTCTGCTCTGGGTGTGCTACATTGCCCTAGAGCAGAAAGGCACAACGTGCTGTCTCCTTTCCAAAGGGCGAGTTGGGCCCCACAGCATCTTGCTTCCAGCTCTTTGGGAAGCTAAGATACAACTCGCTCTGCACGGTGCTATTACAGCCTACCGGGAACATCTCTTCCAAAGACCTGTGAAACGCAGTTTCTCCACAGGCCTGAACTGGCTGAAGTAGAACTTCCGCTCTGGGTGTGCTACATTGCCCCAGAGTTGAAAGGCACAACGTGCAGGCTTCTGTCCAAAGGACGAGTTGGGCAGCACAGCATCTTGCTTCCAGCTCTTTGGGAAGCTAAGAAACAACTCGCTCTGCACAGTGCTCTTACAGCCTACCGGGAGCATCCCTTCCAATGGCCTGTGAAATGCAGTTTCTTTGCAGGCCTGATCTGGCTGAAGTAGAACTTCTGCTCTGGGTGTGCTACATTGCCCTAGAGCTGAAAGGCACAACGTGCCAGCTTCTTTCCAAAGGGCGCGTTGGGCCTCACAGCATCTTGCTTCCAGCACTTGGGGAAGCTAAGAAACAACTCGCTCTGCACAGTGCTCTTACAGCCTACCGGGAACATCTCTTACAAAGGCCTGTGAAACGCAGTTTCTTTGCAGGCCTGATCTTGCTGAAGTGGAACTTTTGCTCGGGGTGTGCTACATTGCACTAGACCTGAAAGAAACAATGTGCAGGCTTCTTTCCAAAGGCCGAGTTGGGCCCCACAGCATCTTGCTTCCAGCTCTTTGGGAAGCTAAGAAACAACTCGCTCTGCACAGTGCTATTACAGCCTACCGGGAACATCTCTTCCAAAGACCTGTGAAACGCAGTTTCTCCGCAGGCCTGAACTGGCTGAAGTAGAACTTCTGCTCTGGGTGTGCTACATTGCCCCAGAGCTGAAAGGCACAACGTGCAGGCTTCTGTCCAAAGGGAGAGTTGGGCAGCACAGCATCTTGCTTCCAGCTCTTTGGGAAGCTAAGAAACAACTCGCTCTGCACAGTGCTCTTACAGCCTACCGGGAACATCTCTTCCAAAGGAATGTGAAACGCAGTTCCTTTGCAGGCCTGATCTGGCTGAAGTACAACTTCTGCTCTGGGTGTGCCACATTGCCCTAGAGCTGAAAGCTACAACGTGCTGTCTCCTTTGAAAACGGTGAGTTTGGCCCCACAGCATCTTGCTTCCAGCTCTTTGGGAAGCTAAGAAACAACTCGCTCTGCACAGTTCTCTTACAGCCTACCGGGAACATCTCTGACAAAGGCCTGCATATCGCAGTTTCTTTGCAGGCCTGATCTGGCTGAAGTAGAACTTCTGCTCTGGGTGTGCTACATTGCCCTAGAGCTGAAAGGCACAACGTGCAGGCTTCTTTCCAAAGGGCGAGTTGGGCCCCAAAGCATCTTCCTTCCAGCTCTTTGGGAAGCTAAGAAACAACTCGCACTGCACAGTGCTCTTACAGCCTACCGGGAACATCTCTTCCAAAGGCCTGTGAAACGCAGTTTCTTTGCAGGCCTTATCTGGCTGAAGTACAACATCTGCTCTGGGTGTGGTACATTGCCCTGGAGCTGAAAGGCACAACGTGCAGGCTTCTTTCCAAAGTGCGAGTTGGGCCCCAAAGCATCTTGCTTAGACCTTTTTGGAAACCTCAGAATGAACTCGCTCTGCACAGTGCTCTTACAGCCTACCGGGAACATCTCTTACAAAGGCCTGTGAAACGCAGTTTCTTTGCAGTCCTGATTTTGCTGAAGTGCAACTTCTGCTCTGGGTGTGCTACATTGCCCTAGAGCAGAAAGGCACAACGTGCTGTCTCCTTTCCAAAGGGCGAGTTGGGCCCCACAGCATCTTGCTTCCAGCTCTTTGGGAAGCTAAGATACAACTCGCTCTGCACGGTGCTATTACAGCCTACCGGGAACATCTCTTCCAAAGACCTGTGAAACGCAGTTTCTCCACAGGCCTGAACTGGCTGAAGTAGAACTTCCGCTCTGGGTGTGCTACATTGCCCCAGAGTTGAAAGGCACAACGTGCAGGCTTCTGTCCAAAGGACGAGTTGGGCAGCACAGCATCTTGCTTCCAGCTCTTTGGGAAGCTAAGAAACAACTCGCTCTGCACAGTGCTCTTACAGCCTACCGGGAGCATCCCTTCCAATGGCCTGTGAAATGCAGTTTCTTTGCAGGCCTGATCTGGCTGAAGTAGAACTTCTGCTCTGGGTGTGCTACATTGCCCTAGAGATGAAAGGCACAACGTGCAGTCTTCTTTCCAAAGGGCGCGTTGGGCCTCACAGCATCTTGCTTCCAGGACTTTGGGAAGCTAAGAAACAACTCGCTCTGCACAGTGCTCTTACAGCCTACCGGGAACATCTCTTCCAAAGGCATGTGAAACGCAGTTTCTTTGCAGGCCTCATCTGGCTGAAGTCCAACTTCTGCACTGGGTGTGCTACATTGCCCTAGAGCTGAAAGGCACAACGTGCAGGCTTCTTTCCAAAGGGCGAGTTGGGCCCCACAGCATCTTGCTTCCAGCTCTTTGGGAAGCTAAGAAACAACTCGCTCTGCACAGTGCTCTTACAGCCTACTGGGAACATCTCTTACAAAGGCCTGTGAAACGCAGTTTCTTTGCAGGCCTGATCTGGCTGAAGTTGAACTTCTGCTCTGGGGGTGCCACATTGGCCTAGAGATGAAAGACACAACGTGCAGGCTTCTTTCTAAAGGGCGAGTCGGGCCCCACAGCATCTTGCTTCCAGCTCTTTGGGAAGCTAAGAAACAACTCGCTCTGCACATTGCTCTTACAGCCTACCGGGAACATCTCTTCCAAAGGCCTGTGAAACGCAGTTTCTTTTCAGGCCTGATCTGGCTGAAGTAGAACTTCTGCTCTGGGTGTGCTACATTGCCCTAGAGCTGAAAGGCACAACGTGCAAGCTTCTTTCCAAAGGGCGCATTGGGCCTCACAGCATCTTGCTTCCAGCACTTTGGGAAGCTAAGAAACAACTCGCTCTGCACAGTGCTCTTACAGCCGACCGGGAACATCTCTTACAAAGGCCTGTGAAACGCAGTTTCTTTGCAGGCCTGATCTGGCTGAAGTACAACTTCTGCTCTGGGTGTGTCACATTGACCTAGAGCTGAAAGGCACAACGTGCAGGCTTCTGTCCAAAGGACGAGTTGGGCCCCACAGCATCTTGCTTCCAGCTCTTTGGGAAGCTAAGAAACAACTCGCTCTGCAAGGTGCTCTTACAGCCTACCGGGAACATCTCTTACAAAGGCCTGTGAAATGCAGTTTCTTTGCAGACCTGATCTGGCTGAAGTACAACTTCTGCTCTTTGTGTGCTACATTGCCCTAGAGCTGAAAGGCACAACGTGCAGGCTTCTTTCCAAAGGGCGAGTTGGGCCCCACAGCACCTTGCTTCCAGCTCTTTGGGAAGCTAAGAAACAACTCGCTCTGCACAGTGCTCTTACAGCCTACTGGGAACATCTCTTCCAAAGGCCTGTGAAAAGCAGTTTCTTTGCAGGCCTGATCTGGCTGAAGTAGAACTTCTGCTCTCGGTGTGCTACATTGCCCTAGAGCTGAAAGGCACAACGGGCAGTCTTCTTAACAAATGGCGAGTTGGGCCCCACAGCATCTTGCTTCCAGCTCTTTGGCAAGCTAGGAAACAACTCGCTCTGCAAAGTGCTCTTACAGCCTACCAGGAACATCTCTTCCAAAGGCCTGTGAAACGCAGTTTCTTTGCAGGCCTGATCTGGCTGAAGTTGAACTTCTGCTCTGGGTGTGCTACATTGCCCTAGAGCTGAAAGGCACAACGTGCAGGCTTCTGTCCAAAGGGCGAGTTGGGCCCCAAAGCATCTTGCTTCCAGCTCTTTGGGAAGCTAAGAAACAACTCGATCTGCACAGTGCTCTTACAGCCTACCGGGAACATCTCTTCCAAAGGCCTGTGAAACGCAGTTTCTCTGCAGGCCTGATCTGGCTGAAGTACAACTTCTGCTCTGGGTGTGCTACATTGCCCTAGAGCTGAAAGGCAGAACTTGCAGGCTTCTTTCCAAAGGGCGAGTTGGGCCCCACAGCATCTTGCTTCCAGCTCTTTGGGAGGCTAAGAAACAATGCGCTCTGCACAGTGCTCTTACAGCGTACCGGGAACATCTCTTAAAAAGGCCTGTGAAATGCAGTTTCTTTGCAGGCCTGATCTGGCTGAAGTAGAACTTCTGCTCTGGGTGTGCTACATTGCCCTAGAGCTGAAAGGCACAACGTGCAGGCTTCTGTCCAAAGGGCGAGTTGGGCCCAAAGCATCTTGCTTCCAGCTCTTTGGGAAGCTAGGAAACAACTCGATCTGCACAGTGCTCTTACAGCCTACCGGGAACATCTCTTCCAAAGGCCTGTGAAACGCAGTTTCTTCGCAGGCCTGATCTGGCTGAAGTACAACTTCTGCTCTGGGTGTGCTACATTGCCCTAGAGCTGAAAGCCACAACGTGCAGGCTTCTTTCCAAAGGGCGAGTTGGGCCCCACAGCATCTTGCTTCCAGCTCTTTGGGAAGCTAAGAAACAACTCGATCTGCACAGTGCTCTTACAGCCTACCGGGAGCATCTCTTCCAAAGGCCTGTGAGACGCAGTTTCTTTGCAGGCCTGATCTGGCTGAAGTTGAACTTCTGCTCTGGGTGTGCTACATTGCCCTAGAGATGAAAGGCACAACGTGCAGGCTTCTTTCCAAAGGGCGCGTTGGGCCTCACAGCATCTTGCTTCCAGCACTTGGGGAAGCTAAGAAACAACTCGCTCTGCACAGTGCTCTTACAGCCTACCGGGAACATCTCTTCCAAAGGCATGTGAAACGCAGTTTCTTTTCAGCCCTCATCTGGCTGAAGTACAACTTCTGCTATTTGTGTGCTACATTGCCCTACAGCTGAAAGGCCCAACGTGCAGGCTTCTTTCCAAAGGGCGAGTTGGGCCCCACAGCACCTTGCTTCCAGCTCTTTGGGAAGCTAAGAAACAACTCGCTCTGCACAGTGCTCTTACAGCCTACCGGGAACATCTCTTCCAAAGGCCTGTGAACAGCAGTTTCTTTGCAGGCCTGATCTGGCTGAAGTAGAACTTCTGCTCTCGGTGTGCTACATTGCCCCAGAGCTGAAAGGCACAACGGGCAGTCTTCTTAACAAATGGCGAGTTGGGCCCCACAGCATCTTGCTTCCAGCTCTTTGGCAAGCTAGGAAACAACTCGCTCTGCAAAGTGCTCTTACAGCCTACCAGGAACATCTCTTCCAAAGGCCTGTGAAACGCAGTTTCTTTACAGGCCTGATCTGGCTGAAGTAGAACTTCTGCTCTGGGTGTGCCACATTGCCCTAGAGCTGAAAGGCACACCGTGCAGGCTTCTTTCCAAAGGGCGAGTTGGGCCTCACAGCATCTTGCTTCCAGCAATTTGGGAAGCTAAGAAACAACTCGCTCTGCACAGTGCTCTTACAGCCTACTGGGAACATCTCTTACAAAGGCCTGTGAAACGCAGTTTCTTTGCAGGCCTGATCTGGCTGAAGTAGAACTTCTGCTCTGGGTGTGCTACATTGAACTAGACCTGAAAGGCACAATGTGCAGGCTTTTTTCCAAAGGCCGAGTTGGGCCCCACAGCATCTTGCTTCCAGCTCTTTGGGAAGCTAAGAAACAACTCGCTCTGCACAGTGCTCTTACAGCCTACCGGGAACATCTCTTACAAAGGCCTGTGAAACGCAGTTTCTTTGCAGGCCTGATTTTGCTGAAGTGCAACTTCTGCTCTGGGTGTGCTACATTGCCCTAGAGCAGAAAGGCACAACGTGCTGTCTCCTTTCCAAAGGGCGAGTTGGGCCCCACAGCATCTTGCTTCCAGCTCTTTGGGAAGCTAAGATACAACTCGCTCTGCACGGTGCTATTACAGCCTACCGGGAACATCTCTTCCAAAGACCTGTGAAACGCAGTTTCTCCACAGGCCTGAACTGGCTGAAGTAGAACTTCTGCTCTGGGTGTGCTACATTGCCCTAGAGATGAAAGGCACAACGTGCAGGCTTCTTTCCAAAGTGCGCGTTGGGCCTCACAGCATCTTGCTTCCAGCACTTGGGGAAGCTAAGAAACAACTCGCTCTGCACAGTGCTCTTACAGCCTACCGGGAACATCTCTTCCAAAGGCATGTGAAACGCAGTTTCTTTTCAGCCCTCATCTGGCTGAAGTACAACTTCTGCACTGGGTGTGCTACATTGCCCTAGAGCTGAAAGGCACAACGTGCAGGCTTCTTTCCAAAGGGCGAGTTGGGCCCCAGAGCATCTTGCTTCCAGCTCTTTGGGAAGCTAAGAAACAACTCGCTCTGCACAGTGCTCTTACAGCCTACTGGGAACATCTCTTACAAAGGCCTGTGAAACGCAGTTTCTTTGCAGGACTGATCTGGCTGAAGTACAACTTCTGCTCTGGGGGTGCCACATTGGCCTAGAGATGAAAGACACAACGTGCAGGCTTCTTTCTAAAGGGCGAGTCGGGCCCCACAGCATCTTGCTTCCAGCTCTTTGGGAAGCTATGAAACAACTCGCTCTGCACAGTGCTCTTACAGCCTACTGGGAACATCTCTTACAAAGGCCTGTGAAACGCAGTTTCTTTGCAGGCCTGATCTTGCTGCAGTGGAACTTTTGCTCGGGGTGTGCTACATTGCACTAGACCTGAAAGGCACAATGTGCAGGCTTCTTTCCAAAGGCCGAGTTGGGCCCCACAGCATCTTGCTTCCAGCTCTTTGGGAAGCTAAGAAACAACTCGCTCTGCACAGTGCTATTACAGCCTACCGGGAACATCTCTTCCAAAGAGCTGTGAAACGCAGTTTCTCCGCAGGCCTGAACTGGCTGAAGTAGAACTTCTGCTCTGGGTGTGCTACATTGCCGCAGAGCTGAAAGGCACAACGTGCAGGCTTCTGTCCAAAGGGAGAGTTGGGCAGCACAGCATCTTGCTTCCAGCTCTTTGGAAAGCTAAGAAACAAGTCGC
Organism: Equus caballus; assembly: GCF_041296265.1. Classification (NCBI taxonomy): domain Eukaryota; kingdom Metazoa; phylum Chordata; class Mammalia; order Perissodactyla; family Equidae; genus Equus; species Equus caballus. The sequence continues at coordinate 29,198,924 of NC_091687.1, forward strand.
TCTGCACAGTGCTCTTACAGCCTACCGGGAACATCTCTTCCAAAGGAATGTGAAACGCAGTTCCTTTGCAGGCCTGATGTGGCTGAAGTACAACTTCTGCTCTGGGTGTGCCACATTGCCCTAGAGCTGAAAGCTACAACGTGCTGTCTCCTTTGAAAATGGTGAGTTTGGCCCCACAGCATCTTGCGTCCAGCTCTTTGTGAAGCTAAGAAACAACTCTCTCTGCACAGTGCTCTTAGAGCCTACCGGGAGCATCTCTTCCAAAGGCCTGTGAAACGCAGTTTCTTTGCAGGCCTGATCTGGCTGAAGTACAACTTCTGCTCTGGGTGTGTTACATTGACCTAGAGCTGAAAGGCACAACGTGCAGGCTTCTGTCCAAAGGACGAGTTGGGCCCCACAGCATCTTGCTTCCAGCTCTTTGGGAAGCTAAGAAACAACTCGCTCTGCACAGTGCTCTTACAGCCTACCGGGAACATCTCTTACAAGGGCCTGTGAAATGCAGTTTCTTTGCAGACCTGATCTGGCTGAAGTACAACTTCTGCTCTTTGTGTGATACATTGCCCTAGAGCTGAAAGGCACAACGTGCAGGCTTCTTTCCAAAGGGCGAGTTGGGCCTCACAGCATCTTGCTTCCAGCAATTTGGGAAGCTAAGAAACAACTCGCTCTGCACAGTGCTCTTACAGCCTACCGGGAACATCTCTTACAAAGGCCTGTGAAACGCAGTTTCTTTGCAGGCCTGATCTGGCTGAAGTAGAACTTCTGCTCTGGGTGTGCTACATTGAACTAGACCTGAAAGGCACAATGTGCAGGCTTTTTTCCAAAGGCCGAGTTGGCCCCACAGCATCTTGCTTCCAGCTCTTTGGGAAGCTAAGAAACAACTCGCTCGGCACAGTGCTCTTACAGCCTACCGGGAACATCTCTTACAAAGGCCTGTGAAACGCAGTTTCTTTGCAGGCCTGATTTTGCTGAAGTGCAACTTCTGCTCTGGGTGTGCTACATTGCCCTAGAGCAGAAAGGCACAACGTGCTGTCTCCTTTCCAAAGGGCGAGTTGGGCCCCACAGCATCTTGCTTCCAGCTCTTTGGGAAGCTAAGATACAACTCGCTCTGCACGGTGCTATTACAGCCTACCGGGAACATCTCTTATAAAGACCTGTGAAACGCAGTTTCTCCACAGGCCTGAACTGGCTGAAGTAGAACTTCTGCTCTGGGTGTGCTACATTGCCCCAGAGTTGAAAGGCACAACGTGCAGGCTTCTGTTCAAAGGACGAGTTGGGCAGCACAGCATCTTGCTTCCAGCTCTTTGGGAAGCTAAGATACAAGTCGCTCTGCACAGTGCTCTTACAGCCTACCGGGAACATCTCTTCCAAAGGAATGTGAAACGCAGTTCCTTTGCAGGCCTGATCTGGCTGAAGTACAACTTCTGCTCTGCGTGTGCCACATTGCCCAAGAGCTGAAAGCTACAACGTGCTGTCTCCTTTGAAAAGGGCAAGTTTGGCCCCACAGCATCTTGCTTCCAGCTCTTTGAGAAGCTAAGAAACAACTGGCTCTGCACAGTGCTCTTACAGCCTACCGGGAACATCTCTTACAAAGGCCTGTGAAACGCAGTTTCTTTGCAGGCCTGATCTGGCTGAAGTAGAACTTCTGCTCTGGGTGTGCTACAGTGCCCTAGAGCTGAAAGGCACAACGTGCAGGCTTCTGTCCAAAGGGCGAGTTGGGCCCCAAAGCATCTTGCTTCCAGCTCTTTGGGAAGCTAAGAAACAACTCGCTCTGCACAGTGCTCTTACAGCCTACCGGGAACATCTCTTCCAAAGGCCTGTGAAACGCAGTTTCTCTGCAGGCCTGATCTGGCTGAAGTACAACTTCTGCTCTGGGTGTGCTACATTGCCCTAGAGCTGAAAGGCAGAACTTGCAGGCTTCTTTCCAAAGGGCGAGTTGGGCCCCACAGCATCTTGCTTCCAGCTCTTTGGGAGGCTAAGAAACAATGCGCTCTGCACAGTGCTCTTACAGCGTACCGGGAACATCTCTTAAAAAGGCCTGTGAAATGCAGTTTCTTTGCAGGCCTGATCTGGCTGAAGTAGAACTTCTGCTCTGGGTGTGCTACATTGCCCTAGAGCTGAAAGGCACAACGTGCAGGCTTCTGTCCAAAGGGCGAGTTGGGCCCAAAGCATCTTGCTTCCAGCTCTTTGGGAAGCTAAGAAACAACTCGATCTGCACAGTGCTCTTACAGCCTACCGGGAACATCTCTTCCAAAGGCCTGTGAAACGCAGTTTCTTCGCAGGCCTGATCTGGCTGAAGTACAACTTCTGCTCTGGGTGTGCTACATTGCCCTAGAGCTGAAAGCCACAACGTGCAGGCTTCTTTCCAAAGGGCGAGTTGGGCCCCACAGCATCTTGCTTCCAGCTCTTTGGGAAGCTAAGAAACAACTCGATCTGCACAGTGCTCTTACAGCCTACCGGGAGCATCTCTTCCAAAGGCCTGTGAGACGCAGTTTCTTTGCAGGCCTGATCTGGCTGAAGTTGAACTTCTGCTCTGGGGGTGCTACATTGGCCTAGAGATGAAAGACACAACGTGCAGGCTTCTTTCTAAAGGGCGAGTCGGGCCCCACAGCATCTTGCTTCCAGCTCTTTGGGAAGCTAAGAAACAACTCGCTCTGCACACTGCTCTTACAGCCTACCGGGAACATCTCTTACAAAGGCCTGTGAAATGCAGTTTCTTTGCAGACCTGATCTGGCTGAAGTACAACTTCTGCTATTTGTGTGCTACATTGCCCTACAGCTGAAAGGCCCAACGTGCAGGCTTCTTTCCAAAGGGCGAGTTGGGCCCCACAGCACCTTGCTTCCAGCTCTTTGGGAAGCTAAGAAACAACTCGCTCTGCACAGTGCTCTTACAGCCTACCGGGAACATCTCTTCCAAAGGCCTGTGAACAGCAGTTTCTTTGCAGGCCTGATCTGGCTGAAGTAGAACTTCTGCTCTCGGTGTGCTACATTGCCCCAGAGCTGAAAGGCACAACGGGCAGTCTTCTTAACAAATGGCGAGTTGGGCCCCACAGCATCTTGCTTCCAGCTCTTTGGCAAGCTAGGAAACAACTCGCTCTGCAAAGTGCTCTTACAGCCTACCAGGAACATCTCTTCCAAAGGCCTGTGAAACGCAGTTTCTTTGCAGGCCTGATCTGGCTGAAGTAGAACTTCTGCTCTGGGTGTGCCACATTGCCCTAGAGCTGAAAGGCACAACGTGCAGGCTTCTTTCCAAAGGGCGAGTTGGGCCTCACAGCATCTTGCTTCCAGCAATTTGGGAAGCTAAGAAACAACTCGCTCTGCACAGTGCTCTTACAGCCTACTGGGAACATCTCTTACAAAGGCCTGTGAAACGCAGTTTCTTTGCAGGCCTGATCTGGCTGAAGTAGAACTTCTGCTCTGGGTGTGCTACATTGAACTAGACCTGAAAGGCACAATGTGCAGGCTTTTTTCCAAAGGCCGAGTTGGGCCCCACAGCATCTTGCTTCCAGCTCTTTGGGAAGCTAAGAAACAACTCGCTCTGCACAGTGCTCTTACAGCCTACCGGGAACATCTCTTACAAAGGCCTGTGAAACGCAGTTTCTTTGCAGGCCTGATTTTGCTGAAGTGCAACTTCTGCTCTGGGTGTGCTACATTGCCCTAGAGCAGAAAGGCACAACGTGCTGTCTCCTTTCCAAAGGGCGAGTTGGGCCCCACAGCATCTTGCTTCCAGCTCTTTGGGAAGCTAAGATACAACTCGCTCTGCACGGTGCTATTACAGCCTACCGGGAACATCTCTTCCAAAGACCTGTGAAACGCAGTTTCTCCACAGGCCTGAACTGGCTGAAGTAGAACTTCTGCTCTGGGTGTGCTACATTGCCCCAGAGTTGAAAGGCACAACGTGCAGGCTTCTGTCCAAAGGACGAGTTGGGCAGCACAGCATCTTGCTTCCAGCTCTTTGGGAAGCTAAGAAACAACTCATCTGCACAGTGCTCTTACAGCCTACCGGGAGCATCCCTTCCAATGGCCTGTGAAATGCAGTTTCTTTGCAGGCCTGATCTGGCTGAAGTAGAACTTCTTCTCTGGGTGTGCTACATTGCCCTAGAGATGAAAGGCACAACGTGCAGGCTTCTTTCCAAAGGGCGCGTTGGGCCTCACAGCATCTTGCTTCCAGCACTTGGGGAAGCTAAGAAACAACTCGCTCTGCACAGTGCTCTTACAGCCTACCGGGAACATCTCTTCCAAAGGCATGTGAAACGCAGTTTCTTTGCAGGCCTCATCTGGCTGAAGTACAACTTCTGCACTGGGTGTGCTACATTGCCCTAGAGCTGAAAGGCACAACGTGCAGGCTTCTTTCCAAAGGGCGAGTTGGGCCCCACAGCATCTTGCTTCCAGCTCTTTGGGAAGCTAAGAAACAACTCGCTCTGCACAGTGCTCTTACAGCCTACTGGGAACATCTCTTACAAAGGCCTGTGAAACGCAGTTTCTTTGCAGGACTGATCTGGCTGAAGTACAACTTCTGCTCTGGGGGTGACACATTGGCCTAGAGATGAAAGACACAACGTGCAGGCTTCTTTCTAAAGGGCGAGTCGGGCCCCACAGCATCTTGCTTCCAGCTCTTTGGGAAGCTATGAAACAACTCGCTCTGCACAGTGCTCTTACAGCCTACTGGGAACATCTCTTACAAAGGCCTGTGAAACGCAGTTTCTTTGCAGGCCTGATCTTGCTGCAGTGGAACTTTTGCTCGGGGTGTGCTACATTGCACTAGACCTGAAAGGCACAATGTGCAGGCTTCTTTCCAAAGGCCGAGTTGGGCCCCACAGCATCTTGCTTCCAGCTCTTTGGGAAGCTAAGAAACAACTCGCTCTGCACAGTGCTATTACAGCCTACCGGGAACATCTCTTCCAAAGACCTGTGAAACGCAGTTTCTCCGCAGGCCTGAACTGGCTGAAGTAGAACTTCTGCTCTGGGTGTGCTACATTGCCGCAGAGCTGAAAGGCACAACGTGCAGGCTTCTGTCCAAAGGGAGAGTTGGGCAGCACAGCATCTTGCTTCCAGCTCTTTGGAAAGCTAAGAAACAAGTCGCTCTGCACAGTGCTCTTACAGCCTACCGGGAACATCTCTTCCAAAGGAATGTGAAACGCAGTTCCTTTGCAGGCCTGATGTGGCTGAAGTACAACTTCTGCTCTGGGTGTGCCACATTGCCCTAGAGCTGAAAGCTACAACGTGCTGTCTCCTTTGAAAATGGTGATTTGGCCCCACAGCATCTTGCGTCCAGCTCTTTGTGAAGCTAAGAAACAACTCTCTCTGCACAGTGCTCTTAGAGCCTACCGGGAACATCTCTTCCAAAGGCCTGTGAAACGCAGTTTCTTTGCAGGCCTGATCTGGCTGAAGTACAACTTCTGCTCTGGGTGTGTTACATTGACCTAGAGCTGAAAGGCACAACGTGCAGGCTTCTGTCCAAAGGACGAGTTGGGCCCCACAGCATCTTGCTTCCAGCTCTTTGGGAAGCTAAGAAACAACTCGCTCTGCACAGTGCTCTTACAGCCTACCGGGAACATCTCTTACAAGGGCCTGTGAAATGCAGTTTCTTTGCAGACCTGATCTGGCTGAAGTACAACTTCTGCTCTTTGTGTGATACATTGCCCTAGAGCTGAAAGGCACAACGTGCAGGCTTCTTTCCAAAGGGCGAGTTGGGCCTCACAGCATCTTGCTTCCAGCAATTTGGGAAGCTAAGAAACAACTCGCTCTGCACAGTGCTCTTACAGCCTACCGGGAACATCTCTTACAAAGGCCTGTGAAACGCAGTTTCTTTGCAGGCCTGATCTGGCTGAAGTAGAACTTCTGCTCTGGGTGTGCTACATTGAACTAGACCTGAAAGGCACAATGTGCAGGCTTTTTTCCAAAGGCCGAGTTGGCCCCACAGCATCTTGCTTCCAGCTCTTTGGGAAGCTAAGAAACAACTCGCTCGGCACAGTGCTCTTACAGCCTACCGGGAACATCTCTTACAAAGGCCTGTGAAACGCAGTTTCTTTGCAGGCCTGATTTTGCTGAAGTGCAACTTCTGCTCTGGGTGTGCTACATTGCCCTAGAGCAGAAAGGCACAACGTGCTGTCTCCTTTCCAAAGGGCGAGTTGGGCCCCACAGCATCTTGCTTCCAGCTCTTTGGGAAGCTAAGATACAACTCGCTCTGCACGGTGCTATTACAGCCTACCGGGAACATCTCTTATAAAGACCTGTGAAACGCAGTTTCTCCACAGGCCTGAACTGGCTGAAGTAGAACTTCTGCTCTGGGTGTGCTACATTGCCCCAGAGTTGAAAGGCACAACGTGCAGGCTTCTGTTCAAAGGACGAGTTGGGCAGCACAGCATCTTGCTTCCAGCTCTTTGGGAAGCTAAGATACAAGTCGCTCTGCACAGTGCTCTTACAGCCTACCGGGAACATCTCTTCCAAAGGAATGTGAAACGCAGTTCCTTTGCAGGCCTGATCTGGCTGAAGTACAACTTCTGCTCTGCGTGTGCCACATTGCCCAAGAGCTGAAAGCTACAACGTGCTGTCTCCTTTGAAAAGGGCAAGTTTGGCCCCACAGCATCTTGCTTCCAGCTCTTTGAGAAGCTAAGAAACAACTGGCTCTGCACAGTGCTCTTACAGCCTACCGGGAACATCTCTTACAAAGGCCTGTGAAACGCAGTTTCTTTGCAGGCCTGATCTGGCTGAAGTAGAACTTCTGCTCTGGGTGTGCTACAGTGCCCTAGAGCTGAAAGGCACAACGTGCAGGCTTCTGTCCAAAGGGCGAGTTGGGCCCCACAGCATCTTGCTTCCAGCTCTTTGGGAAGCTAAGAAACAACTCGCTCTGCACAGTGCTCTTACAGCCTACCGGGAATATCTCTTCCAAAGGCCTGTGAAACGCAGTTTCTTTGCAGGCCTCATCTGGCTGAAGTACAACTTCTGCACTGGGTGTGCTACATTGCCCTAGAGCTGAATGCGCAATGTTCAGGCTTCTTTCAAAAGTGCGAGTTGGGCCCCAAAGCATCTTGCTTCCAGCTCTTTGGGAAGCTAAGAAACAACTCGCTCTGCACAGTGCTCTTACAGCCTATCGGGAACATCACTTACAAAGGCCTGTGAAACGCAGTTTCTTTGCAGGCCTGATCTGGCTGAAGTATAACTTCTGCTCTGAGTATGCTACATTGCCCTAGAGCTGAAAGGCCCAACGTGCAGGCTTCTTTCCAAAGGGCGAGTTGGGCCCCACAGCACCTTGCTTCCAGCTCTCTGGGAAGCTAAGAAACCACTCGCTCTGCACAGTGCTCTTACAGCCTACCGGGAACAACACTTCGAGAGGCCTGTGAAACGCAGTTTCTCTGCAGGCCTGATCTGGATGAAGTTGAACTTCTGCTCTGGGTGTGCTACATTGCCCTAGAGCTGAAAGGCACAACGTGCAGGCTTCTGTCCAAAGGGCGAGTTGGGCCCCAAAGCATCTTGCTTCCAGCTCTTTGGGAAGCTAAGAAACAACTCGCTCTGCACAGTGCTCTTACAGCCTACCGGGAACATCTCTTCCAAAGGCCTGTGAAACGCAGTTTCTCTGCAGGCCTGATCTGGCTGAAGTACAACTTCTGCTCTGGGTGTGCTACATTGCCCTAGAGCTGAAAGGCAGAACTTGCAGGCTTCTTTCCAAAGGGCGAGTTGGGCCCCACAGCATCTTGCTTCCAGCTCTTTGGGAGGCTAAGAAACAATGCGCTCTGCACAGTGCTCTTACAGCGTACCGGGAACTTCTCTTAAAAAGGCCTGTGAAATGCAGTTTCTTTGCAGGCCTGATCTGGCTGAAGTAGAACTTCTGCTCTGGGTGTGCTACAGTGCCCTAGAGCTGAAAGGCACAACGTGCAGGCTTCTGTCCAAAGGGCGAGTTGGGCCCAAAGCATCTTGCTTCCAGCTCTTTGGGAAGCTAAGAAACAACTCGATCTGCACAGTGCTCTTACAGCCTACCGGGAACATCTCTTCCAAAGGCCTGTGAAACGCAGTTTCTTCACAGGCCTGATCTGGCTGAAGTACAACTTCTGCTCTGGGTGTGCTACATTGCCCTAGAGCTGAAAGCCACAACGTGCAGGCTTCTTTCCAAAGGGCGAGTTGGGCCCCACAGCATCTTGCTTCCAGCTCTTTGGGAAGCTAAGAAACAACTCGCTCTGCACAGTGCTCTTACAGCCTACCGGGAGCATCTCTTCCAAAGGCCTGTGAGACGCAGTTTCTTTGCAGGCCTGATCTGGCTGAAGTTGAACTTCTGCTCTGGGGGTGCCACATTGGCCTAGAGATGAAAGACACAACGTGCAGGCTTCTTTCTAAAGGGTGAGTCGGGCCCCACAGCATCTTGCTTCCAGCTCTTTGGGAAGCTAAGAAACAACTCGCTCTGCACACTGCTCTTACAGCCTACCGGGAACATCTCTTACAAAGGCCTGTGAAATGCAGTTTCTTTGCAGACCTGATCTGGCTGAAGTACAACTTCTGCTATTTGTGTGCTACATTGCCCTACAGCTGAAAGGCCCAACGTGCAGGCTTCTTTCCAAAGGGCGAGTTGGGCCCCACAGCACCTTGCTTCCAGCTCTTTGGGAAGCTAAGAAACAACTCGCTCTGCACAGTGCTCTTACAGCCTACCGGGAACATGTCTTCCAAAGGCCTGTGAACAGCAGTTTCTTTGCAGGCCTGATCTGGCTGAAGTAGAACTTCTGCTCTCGGTGTGCTACATTGCCCCAGAGCTGAAAGGCACAACGGGCAGTCTTCTTAACAAATGGCGAGTTGGGCCCCACAGCATCTTGCTTCCAGCTCTTTGGCAAGCTAGGAAACAACTCGCTCTGCAAACTGCTCTTACAGCCTACCAGGAACATCTCTTCCAAAGGCCTGTGAAACGCAGTTTCTTTGCAGGCCTGATCTGGCTGAAGTAGAACTTCTGCTCTGGGTGTGCTACATTGCCCTAGAGCTGAAAGGCACAACGTGCAGGCTTCTTTCCAAAGGGCGAGTTGGGCCTCACAGCATCTTGCTTCCAGCAATTTGGGAAGCTAAGAAACAACTCGCTCTGCACAGTGCTCTTACAGCCTACCGGGAACATCTCTTACAAAGGCCTGTGAAACGCAGTTTCTTTGCAGGCCTGATCTGGCTGAAGTAGAACTTCTGCTCTGGGTGTGCTACATTGAACTAGACCTGAAAGGCACAATGTGCAGGCTTTTTTCCAAAGGCCGAGTTGGGCCCCACAGCATCTTGCTTCCAGCTCTTTGGGAAGCTAAGAAACAACTCGCTCTGCACAGTGCTCTTACAGCCTACCGGGAACATCTCTTACAAAGGCCTGTGAAACGCAGTTTCTTTGCAGGCCTGATTTTGCTGAAGTGCAACTTCTGCTCTGGGTGTGCTACATTGCCCTAGAGCAGAAAGGCACAACGTGCTGTCTCCTTTCCAAAGGGCGAGTTGGGCCCCACAGCATCTTGCTTCCAGCTCTTTGGGAAGCTAAGATACAACTCGCTCTGCACGGTGCTATTACAGCCTACCGGGAACATCTCTTCCAAAGACCTGTGAAACGCAGTTTCTCCACAGGCCTGAACTGGCTGAAGTAGAACTTCTGCTCTGGGTGTGCTACATTGCCCCAGAGTTGAAAGGCACAACGTGCAGGCTTCTGTCCAAAGGACGAGTTGGGCAGCACAGCATCTTGCTTCCAGCTCTTTGGGAAGCTAAGAAACAACTCGCTCTGCACAGTGCTCTTACAGCCTACCGGGAGCATCCCTTCCAATGGCCTGTGAAATGCAGTTTCGTTGCAGGCCTGATCTGGCTGAAGTAGAACTTCTGCTCTGGGTGTGCTACATTGCCCTAGAGATGGAAGGCACAACGTGCAGGCTTCTTTCCAAAGGGCGCGTTGGGCCTCACAGCATCTTGCTTCCAGCACTTGGGGAAGCTAAGAAACAACTCGCTCTGCACAGTGCTCTTACAGCCTACCGGGAACATCTCTTTCAAAGGCATGTGAAACGCAGTTTCTTTGCAGGCCTCATCTGGCTGAAGTACAACTTCTGCACTGGGTGTGCTACATTGCCCTAGAGCTGAAAGGCACAACGTGCAGGCTTCTTTCCAAAGGGCGAGTTGGGCCCCACAGCATCTTGCTTCCAGCTCTTTGGGAAGCTAAGAAACAACTCGCTCTGCACAGTGCTCTTACAGCCTACTGGGAACATCTCTTACAAAGGCCTGTGAAACGCAGTTTCTTTGCAGGCCTGATCTGGCTGAAGTACAACTTCTGCTCTGGGGGTGCCACATTGGCCTAGAGATGAAAGACACAACGTGCAGGCTTCTTTCTAAAGGGCGAGTCGGGCCCCACAGCATCTTGCTTCCAGCTCTTTGGGAAGCTAAGAAACAACTCGCTCTGCACAGTGCTCTTACAGCCTACTGGGAACATCTCTTACAAAGGCCTGTGAAACGCAGTTTCTTTGCAGGCCTGATCTTGCTGCAGTGGAACTTTTGCTCGGGGTGTGCTACATTGCACTAGACCTGAAAGGCACAATGTGCAGGCTTCTTTCCAAAGGCCGAGTTGGGCCCCACAGCATCTTGCTTCCAGCTTTTTGGGAAGCTAAGAAACAACTCGCTCTGCACAGTGCTATTACAGCCTACCGGGAACATCTCTTCCAAAGAGCTGTGAAACGCAGTTTCTCCGCAGGCCTGAACTGGCTGAAGTAGAACTTCTGCTCTGGGTGTGCTACATTGCCGCAGAGCTGAAAGGCACAACGTGCAGGCTTCTGTCCAAAGGGAGAGTTGGGCAGCACAGCATCTTGCTTCCAGCTCTTTGGAAAGCTAAGAAACAAGTCGCTCTGCACAGTGCTCTTTCAGCCTACCGGGAACATCTCTTCCAAAGGAATGTGAAACGCAGTTCCTTTGCAGGCCTGATCTGGCTGAAGTACAACTTCTGCTCTGGGTGTGCCACATTGCCCTAGAGCTGAAAGCTACAACGTGCTGTCTCCTTTGAAAACGGTGAGTTTGGCCCCACAGCATCTTGCGTCCAGCTCTTTGTGAAGCTAAGAAACAACTCTCTCTGCACAGTGCTCTTAGAGCCTACCGGGAGCATCTCTTCCAAAGGCCTGTGAAACGCAGTTTCTTTGCAGGCCTGATCTGGCTGAAGTACAACTTCTGCTCTGGGTGTGTTACATTGACCTAGAGCTGAAAGGCACAACGTGCAGGCTTCTGTCCAAAGGACGAGTTGGTCCCCACAGCATCTTGCTTCCAGCTCTTTGGGAAGCTAAGAAACAACTCGCTCTGCACAGTGCTCTTACAGCCTACCGGGAACATCTCTTACAAGGGCCTGTGAAATGCAGTTTCTTTGCAGACCTGATCTGGCTGAAGTACAACTTCTGCTCTTTGTGTGATACATTGCCCTAGAGCTGAAAGGCACAACGTGCAGGCTTCTTTCCAAAGGGCGAGTTGGGCCTCACAGCATCTTGCTTCCAGCAATTTGGGAAGCTAAGAAACAACTCGCTCTGCACAGTGCTCTTACAGCCTACCGGGAACATCTCTTACAAAGGCCTGTGAAACGCAGTTTCTTTGCAGGCCTGATCTGGCTGAAGTAGAACTTCTGCTCTGGGTGTGCTACATTGAACTAGACCTGAAAGGCACAATGTGCAGGCTTTTTTCCAAAGGCCGAGTTGGCCCCACAGCATCTTGCTTCCAGCTCTTTGGGAAGCTAAGAAACAACTCGCTCGGCACAGTGCTCTTACAGCCTACCGGGAACATCTCTTACAAAGGCCTGTGAAACGCAGTTTCTTTGCAGGCCTGATTTTGCTGAAGTGCAACTTCTGCTCTGGGTGTGCTACATTGCCCTAGAGCAGAAAGGCACAACGTGCTGTCTCCTTTCCAAAGGGCGAGTTGGGCCCCACAGCATCTTGCTTCCAGCTCTTTGGGAAGCTAAGATACAACTCGCTCTGCACGGTGCTATTACAGCCTACCGGGAACATCTCTTATAAAGACCTGTGAAACGCAGTTTCTCCACAGGCCTGAACTGGCTGAAGTAGAACTTCTGCTCTGGGTGTGCTACATTGCCCCAGAGTTGAAAGGCACAACGTGCAGGCTTCTGTTCAAAGGACGAGTTGGGCAGCACAGCATCTTGCTTCCAGCTCTTTGGGAAGCTAAGATACAAGTCGCTCTGCACAGTGCTCTTACAGCCTACCGGGAACATCTCTTCCAAAGGAATGTGAAACGCAGTTCCTTTGCAGGCCTGATCTGGCTGAAGTACAACTTCTGCTCTGCGTGTGCCACATTGCCCAAGAGCTGAAAGCTACAACGTGCTGTCTCCTTTGAAAAGGGCAAGTTTGGCCCCACAGCATCTTGCTTCCAGCTCTTTGAGAAGCTAAGAAACAACTGGCTCTGCACAGTGCTCTTACAGCCTACCGGGAACATCTCTTACAAAGGCCTGTGAAACGCAGTTTCTTTGCAGGCCTGATCTGGCTGAAGTAGAACTTCTGCTCTGGGTGTGCTACAGTGCCCTAGAGCTGAAAGGCACAACGTGCAGGCTTCTGTCCAAAGGGCGAGTTGGGCCCCAAAGCATCTTGCTTCCAGCTCTTTGGGAAGCTAAGAAACAACTCGCTCTGCACAGTGCTCTTACAGCCTACCGGGAACATCTCTTCCAAAGGCCTGTGAAACGCAGTTTCTCTGCAGGCCTGATCTGGCTGAAGTACAACTTCTGCTCTGGGTGTGCTACATTGCCCTAGAGCTGAAAGGCAGAACTTGCAGGCTTCTTTCCAAAGGGCGAGTTGGGCCCCACAGCATCTTGCTTCCAGCTCTTTGGGAGGCTAAGAAACAATGCGCTCTGCACAGTGCTCTTACAGCGTACCGGGAACATCTCTTAAAAAGGCCTGTGAAATGCAGTTTCTTTGCAGGCCTGATCTGGCTGAAGTAGAACTTCTGCTCTGGGTGTGCTACATTGCCCTAGAGCTGAAAGGCACAACGTGCAGGCTTCTGTCCAAAGGGCGAGTTGGGCCCAAAGCATCTTGCTTCCAGCTCTTTGGGAAGCTAAGAAACAACTCGATCTGCACAGTGCTCTTACAGCCTACCGGGAACATCTCTTCCAAAGGCCTGTGAAACGCAGTTTCTTCGCAGGCCTGATCTGGCTGAAGTACAACTTCTGCTCTGGGTGTGCTACATTGCCCTAGAGCTGAAAGCCACAACGTGCAGGCTTCTTTCCAAAGGGCGAGTTGGGCCCCACAGCATCTTGCTTCCAGCTCTTTGGGAAGCTAAGAAACAACTCGATCTGCACAGTGCTCTTACAGCCTACCGGGAGCATCTCTTCCAAAGGCCTGTGAGACGCAGTTTCTTTGCAGGCCTGATCTGGCTGAAGTTGAACTTCTGCTCTGGGGGTGCTACATTGGCCTAGAGATGAAAGACACAACGTGCAGGCTTCTTTCTAAAGGGCGAGTCGGGCCCCACAGCATCTTGCTTCCAGCTCTTTGGGAAGCTAAGAAACAACTCGCTCTGCACACTGCTCTTACAGCCTACCGGGAACATCTCTTACAAAGGCCTGTGAAATGCAGTTTCTTTGCAGACCTGATCTGGCTGAAGTACAACTTCTGCTATTTGTGTGCTACATTGCCCTACAGCTGAAAGGCCCAACGTGCAGGCTTCTTTCCAAAGGGCGAGTTGGGCCCCACAGCACCTTGCTTCCAGCTCTTTGGGAAGCTAAGAAACAACTCGCTCTGCACAGTGCTCTTACAGCCTACCGGGAACATCTCTTCCAAAGGCCTGTGAACAGCAGTTTCTTTGCAGGCCTGATCTGGCTGAAGTAGTACTTCTGCTCTCGGTGTGCTACATTGCCCCAGAGCTGAAAGGCACAACGGGCAGTCTTCTTAACAAATGGCGAGTTGGGCCCCACAGCATCTTGCTTCCAGCTCTTTGGCAAGCTAGGAAACAACTCGCTCTGCAAAGTGCTCTTACAGCCTACCAGGAACATCTCTTCCAAAGGCCTGTGAAACGCAGTTTCTTTGCAGGCCTGATCTGGCTGAAGTAGAACTTCTGCTCTGGGTGTGCCACATTGCCCTAGAGCTGAAAGGCACAACGTGCAGGCTTCTTTCCAAAGGGCGAGTTGGGCCTCACAGCATCTTGCTTCCAGCAATTTGGGAAGCTAAGAAACAACTCGCTCTGCACAGTGCTCTTACAGCCTACTGGGAACATCTCTTACAAAGGCCTGTGAAACGCAGTTTCTTTGCAGGCCTGATCTGGCTGAAGTAGAACTTCTGCTCTGGGTGTGCTACATTGAACTAGACCTGAAAGGCACAATGTGCAGGCTTTTTTCCAAAGGCCGAGTTGGGCCCCACAGCATCTTGCTTCCAGCTCTTTGGGAAGCTAAGAAACAACTCGCTCTGCACAGTGCTCTTACAGCCTACCGGGAACATCTCTTACAAAGGCCTGTGAAACGCAGTTTCTTTGCAGGCCTGATTTTGCAGAAGTGCAACTTCTGCTCTGGGTGTGCTACATTGCCCTAGAGCAGAAAGGCACAACGTGCTGTCTCCTTTCCAAAGGGCGAGTTGGGCCCCACAGCATCTTGCTTCCAGCTCTTTGGGAAGCTAAGATACAACTCGCTCTGCACGGTGCTATTACAGCCTACCGGGAACATCTCTTCCAAAGACCTGTGAAACGCAGTTTCTCCACAGGCCTGAACTGGCTGAAGTAGAACTTCTGCTCTGGGTGTGCTACATTGCCCCAGAGTTGAAAGGCACAACGTGCAGGCTTCTGTCCAAAGGACGAGTTGGGCAGCACAGCATCTTGCTTCCAGCTCTTTGGGAAGCTAAGAAACAACTCGCTCTGCACAGTGCTCTTACAGCCTACCGGGAGCATCCCTTCCAATGGCCTGTGAAATGCAGTTTCTTTGCAGGCCTGATCTGGCTGAAGTAGAACTTCTGCTCTGGGTGTGCTACATTGCCCTAGAGATGAAAGGCACAACGTGCAGGCTTCTTTCCAAAGGGCGCGTTGGGCCTCACAGCATCTTGCTTCCAGCACTTGGGGAAGCTAAGAAACAACTCGCTCTGCACAGTGCTCTTACAGCCTACCGGGAACATCTCTTCCAAAGGCATGTGAAACGCAGTTTCTTTGCAGGCCTCATCTGGCTGAAGTACAACTTCTGCACTGGGTGTGCTACATTGCCCTAGAGCTGAAAGGCACAACGTGCAGGCTTCTTTCCAAAGGGCGAGTTGGGCCTCACAGCATATTGCTTCCAGCAATTTGGGAAGCTAAGAAACAACTCGCTCTGCACAGTGCTCTTACAGCCTACCGGGAACATCTCTTACAAAGGCCTGTGAAACGCAGTTTCTTTGCAGGCCTGATCTGGCTGAAGTAGAACTTCTGCTCTGGGTGTGCTACATTGAACTAGACCTGAAAGGCACAATGTGCAGGCTTTTTTCCAAAGGCCGAGTTGGCCCCACAGCATCTTGCTTCCAGCTCTTTGGGAAGCTAAGAAACAACTCGCTCGGCACAGTGCTCTTACAGCCTACCGGGAACATCTCTTACAAAGGCCTGTGAAACGCAGTTTCTTTGCAGGCCTGATTTTGCTGAAGTGCAACTTCTGCTCTGGGTGTGCTACATTGCCCTAGAGCAGAAAGGCACAACGTGCTGTCTCCTTTCCAAAGGGCGAGTTGGGCCCCACAGCATCTTGCTTCCAGCTCTTTGGGAAGCTAAGATACAACTCGCTCTGCACGGTGCTATTACAGCCTACCGGGAACATCTCTTATAAAGACCTGTGAAACGCAGTTTCTCCACAGGCCTGAACTGGCTGAAGTAGAACTTCTGCTCTGGGTGTGCTACATTGCCCCAGAGTTGAAAGGCACAACGTGCAGGCTTCTGTTCAAAGGACGAGTTGGGCAGCACAGCATCTTGCTTCCAGCTCTTTGGGAAGCTAAGATACAAGTCGCTCTGCACAGTGCTCTTACAGCCTACCGGGAACATCTCTTCCAAAGGAATGTGAAACGCAGTTCCTTTGCAGGCCTGATCTGGCTGAAGTACAACTTCTGCTCTGCGTGTGCCACATTGCCCAAGAGCTGAAAGCTACAACGTGCTGTCTCCTTTGAAAAGGGCAAGTTTGGCCCCACAGCATCTTGCTTCCAGCTCTTTGAGAAGCTAAGAAACAACTGGCTCTGCACAGTGCTCTTACAGCCTACCGGGAACATCTCTTACAAAGGCCTGTGAAACGCAGTTTCTTTGCAGGCCTGATCTGGCTGAAGTAGAACTTCTGCTCTGGGTGTGCTACAGTGCCCTAGAGCTGAAAGGCACAACGTGCAGGCTTCTGTCCAAAGGGCGAGTTGGGCCCCAAAGCATCTTGCTTCCAGCTCTTTGGGAAGCTAAGAAACAACTCGCTCTGCACAGTGCTCTTACAGCCTACCGGGAACATCTCTTCCAAAGGCCTGTGAAACGCAGTTTCTCTGCAGGCCTGATCTGGCTGAAGTACAACTTCTGCTCTGGGTGTGCTACATTGCCCTAGAGCTGAAAGGCAGAACTTGCAGGCTTCTTTCCAAAGGGCGAGTTGGGCCCCACAGCATCTTGCTTCCAGCTCTTTGGGAGGCTAAGAAACAATGCGCTCTGCACAGTGCTCTTACAGCGTACCGGGAACATCTCTTAAAAAGGCCTGTGAAATGCAGTTTCTTTGCAGGCCTGATCTGGCTGAAGTAGAACTTCTGCTCTGGGTGTGCTACATTGCCCTAGAGCTGAAAGGCACAACGTGCAGGCTTCTGTCCAAAGGGCGAGTTGGGCCCAAAGCATCTTGCTTCCAGCTCTTTGGGAAGCTAAGAAACAACTCGATCTGCACAGTGCTCTTACAGCCTACCGGGAACATCTCTTCCAAAGGCCTGTGAAACGCAGTTTCTTCGCAGGCCTGATCTGGCTGAAGTACAACTTCTGCTCTGGGTGTGCTACATTGCCCTAGAGCTGAAAGCCACAACGTGCAGGCTTCTTTCCAAAGGGCGAGTTGGGCCCCACAGCATCTTGCTTCCAGCTCTTTGGGAAGCTAAGAAACAACTCGATCTGCACAGTGCTCTTACAGCCTACCGGGAGCATCTCTTCCAAAGGCCTGTGAGACGCAGTTTCTTTGCAGGCCTGATCTGGCTGAAGTTGAACTTCTGCTCTGGGGGTGCTACATTGGCCTAGAGATGAAAGACACAACGTGCAGGCTTCTTTCTAAAGGGCGAGTCGGGCCCCACAGCATCTTGCTTCCAGCTCTTTGGGAAGCTAAGAAACAACTCGCTCTGCACACTGCTCTTACAGCCTACCGGGAACATCTCTTACAAAGGCCTGTGAAATGCAGTTTCTTTGCAGACCTGATCTGGCTGAAGTACAACTTCTGCTATTTGTGTGCTACATTGCCCTACAGCTGAAAGGCCCAACGTGCAGGCTTCTTTCCAAAGGGCGAGTTGGGCCCCACAGCACCTTGCTTCCAGCTCTTTGGGAAGCTAAGAAACAACTCGCTCTGCACAGTGCTCTTACAGCCTACCGGGAACATCTCTTCCAAAGGCCTGTGAACAGCAGTTTCTTTGCAGGCCTGATCTGGCTGAAGTAGTACTTCTGCTCTCGGTGTGCTACATTGCCCCAGAGCTGAAAGGCACAACGGGCAGTCTTCTTAACAAATGGCGAGTTGGGCCCCACAGCATCTTGCTTCCAGCTCTTTGGCAAGCTAGGAAACAACTCGCTCTGCAAAGTGCTCTTACAGCCTACCAGGAACATCTCTTCCAAAGGCCTGTGAAACGCAGTTTCTTTGCAGGCCTGATCTGGCTGAAGTAGAACTTCTGCTCTGGGTGTGCCACATTGCCCTAGAGCTGAAAGGCACAACGTGCAGGCTTCTTTCCAAAGGGCGAGTTGGGCCTCACAGCATCTTGCTTCCAGCAATTTGGGAAGCTAAGAAACAACTCGCTCTGCACAGTGCTCTTACAGCCTACTGGGAACATCTCTTACAAAGGCCTGTGAAACGCAGTTTCTTTGCAGGCCTGATCTGGCTGAAGTAGAACTTCTGCTCTGGGTGTGCTACATTGAACTAGACCTGAAAGGCACAATGTGCAGGCTTTTTTCCAAAGGCCGAGTTGGGCCCCACAGCATCTTGCTTCCAGCTCTTTGGGAAGCTAAGAAACAACTCGCTCTGCACAGTGCTCTTACAGCCTACCGGGAACATCTCTTACAAAGGCCTGTGAAACGCAGTTTCTTTGCAGGCCTGATTTTGCAGAAGTGCAACTTCTGCTCTGGGTGTGCTACATTGCCCTAGAGCAGAAAGGCACAACGTGCTGTCTCCTTTCCAAAGGGCGAGTTGGGCCCCACAGCATCTTGCTTCCAGCTCTTTGGGAAGCTAAGATACAACTCGCTCTGCACGGTGCTATTACAGCCTACCGGGAACATCTCTTCCAAAGACCTGTGAAACGCAGTTTCTCCACAGGCCTGAACTGGCTGAAGTAGAACTTCTGCTCTGGGTGTGCTACATTGCCCCAGAGTTGAAAGGCACAACGTGCAGGCTTCTGTCCAAAGGACGAGTTGGGCAGCACAGCATCTTGCTTCCAGCTCTTTGGGAAGCTAAGAAACAACTCGCTCTGCACAGTGCTCTTACAGCCTACCGGGAGCATCCCTTCCAATGGCCTGTGAAATGCAGTTTCTTTGCAGGCCTGATCTGGCTGAAGTAGAACTTCTGCTCTGGGTGTGCTACATTGCCCTAGAGATGAAAGGCACAACGTGCAGGCTTCTTTCCAAAGGGCGCGTTGGGCCTCACAGCATCTTGCTTCCAGCACTTGGGGAAGCTAAGAAACAACTCGCTCTGCACAGTGCTCTTACAGCCTACCGGGAACATCTCTTCCAAAGGCATGTGAAACGCAGTTTCTTTGCAGGCCTCATCTGGCTGAAGTACAACTTCTGCACTGGGTGTGCTACATTGCCCTAGAGCTGAAAGGCACAACGTGCAGGCTTCTTTCCAAAGGGCGAGTTGGGCCTCACAGCATATTGCTTCCAGCAATTTGGGAAGCTAAGAAACAACTCGCTCTGCACAGTGCTCTTACAGCCTACCGGGAACATCTCTTACAAAGGCCTGTGAAACGCAGTTTCTTTGCAGGCCTGATCTGGCTGAAGTAGAACTTCTGCTCTGGGTGTGCTACATTGAACTAGACCTGAAAGGCACAATGTGCAGGCTTTTTTCCAAAGGCCGAGTTGGCCCCACAGCATCTTGCTTCCAGCTCTTTGGGAAGCTAAGAAACAACTCGCTCGGCACAGTGCTCTTACAGCCTACCGGGAACATCTCTTACAAAGGCCTGTGAAACGCAGTTTCTTTGCAGGCCTGATTTTGCTGAAGTGCAACTTCTGCTCTGGGTGTGCTACATTGCCCTAGAGCAGAAAGGCACAACGTGCTGTCTCCTTTCCAAAGGGCGAGTTGGGCCCCACAGCATCTTGCTTCCAGCTCTTTGGGAAGCTAAGATACAACTCGCTCTGCACGGTGCTATTACAGCCTACCGGGAACATCTCTTATAAAGACCTGTGAAACGCAGTTTCTCCACAGGCCTGAACTGGCTGAAGTAGAACTTCTGCTCTGGGTGTGCTACATTGCCCCAGAGTTGAAAGGCACAACGTGCAGGCTTCTGTCCAAAGGACGAGTTGGGCAGCACAGCATCTTGCTTCCAGCTCTTTGGGAAGCTAAGATACAAGTCGCTCTGCACAGTGCTCTTACAGCCTACCGGGAACATCTCTTCCAAAGGAATGTGAAACGCAGTTCCTTTGCAGGCCAGATCTGGCTGAAGTACAACTTCTGCTCTGCGTGTGCCACATTGCCCAAGAGCTGAAAGCTACAACGTGCTGTCTCCTTTGAAAAGGGCAAGTTTGGCCCCACAGCATCTTGCTTCCAGCTCTTTGAGAAGCTAAGAAACAACTGGCTCTGCACAGTGCTCTTACAGCCTACCGGGAACATCTCTTACAAAGGCCTGTGAAACGCAGTTTCGTTGCAGGCCTGATCTGGCTGAAGTAGAACTTCTGCTCTGGGTGTGCTACAGTGCCCTAGAGCTGAAAGGCACAACGTGCAGGCTTCTGTCCAAAGGGCGAGTTGGGCCCAAAGCATCTTGCTTCCAGCTCTTTGGGAAGCTAAGAAACAACTCGATCTGCACAGTGCTCTTACAGCCTACCGGGAACATCTCTTCCAAAGGCCTGTGAAACGCAGTTTCTTCGCAGGCCTGATCTGGCTGAAGTACAACTTCTGCTCTGGGTGTGCTACATTGCCCTAGAGCTGAAAGCCACAACGTGCAGGCTTCTTTCCAAAGGGCGAGTTGGGCCCCACAGCATCTTGCTTCCAGCTCTTTGGGAAGCTAAGAAACAACTCGCTCTGCACAGTGCTCTTACAGCCTACCGGGAGCATCTCTTCCAAAGGCCTGTGAGACGCAGTTTCTTTGCAGGCCTGATCTGGCTGAAGTTGAACTTCTGCTCTGGGGGTGCTACATTGGCCTAGAGATGAAAGACACAACGTGCAGGCTTCTTTCTAAAGGGCGAGTCGGGCCCCACAGCATCTTGCTTCCAGCTCTTTGGGAAGCTAAGAAACAACTCGCTCTGCACACTGCTCTTACAGCCTACCAGGAACATCTCTTCCAAAGGCCTGTGAAACGCAGTTTCTTTGCAGGCCTGATCTGGCTGAAGTAGAACTTCTGCTCTCGGTGTGCTACATTGCCCTAGAGCTGAAAGGCACAACGTGCAGTCTTCTTAACAAATGGCGAGTTGGGCCCCACAGCATCTTGCTTCCAGCTCTTTGGCAAGCTAGGAAACAACTCGCTCTGCACAGTGCTCTTGCAGCCTACCGGGAACATCTCTTACAAAGGCCTGTGAAACGCAGTTTCTTTGCAGGCCTGATCTGGCTGAAGTAGAACTTCTGCTCTGGGTGTGCTACATTGCCGCAGAGCTGAAAGGCACAACGTGCAGGCTTCTGTCCAAAGGGAGAGTTGGGCAGCACAGCATCTTGCTTCCAGCTCTTTGGAAAGCTAAGAAACAAGTCGCTCTGCACAGTGCTCTTACAGCCTACCGGGAACATCTCTTCCAAAGGAATGTGAAACGCAGTTCCTTTGCAGGCCTGATCTGGCTGAAGTACAACTTCTGCTCTGGGTGTGCCACATTTCCCTAGAGCTGAAAGCTACAACGTGCTGTCTCCTTTGAAAACGGTGAGTTTGGCCCCACAGCATCTTGCGTCCAGCTCTTTGTGAAGCTAAGAAACAACTCTCTCTGCACAGTGCTCTTAGAGCCTACCGGGAACATCTCTTCCAAAGGCCTGTGAAACGCAGTTTCTTTGCAGGCCTGATCTGGCTGAAGTACAACTTCTGCTCTGGGTGTGTTACATTGACCTAGAGCCGAAAGGCACAACGTGCAGGCTTCTGTCCAAAGGACGAGTTGGGCCCCACAGCATCTTGCTTCCAGCTCTTTGGGAAGCTAAGAAACAACTCGCTCTGCACAGTGCTCTTACAGCCTACCGGGAACATCTCTTACAAAGGCCTGTGAAATGCAGTTTCTTTGCAGACCTGATCTGGCTGAAGTACAACTTCTGCTCTTTGTGTGATACATTGCCCTAGAGCTGAAAGGCACAACGTGCAGGCTTCTTTCCAAAGGGCGAGTTGGGCCCCACAGCACCTTGCTTCCAGCTCTTTGGGAAGCTAAGAAACAACTCGCTCTGCACAGTGCTCTTACAGCCTACTGGGAACATCTCTTCCAAAGGCCTGTGAAAAGCAGTTTCTTTGCAGGCCTGATCTGGCTGAAGTAGAACTTCTGCTCTCGGTGTGCTACATTGCCCTAGAGCTGAAAGGCACAACGGGCAGTCTTCTTAACAAATGGCGAGTTGGGCCCCACAGCATCTTGCTTCCAGCTCTTTGGCAAGCTAGGAAACAACTCGCTCTGCAAAGTGCTCTTACAGCCTACCAGGAACATCTCTTCCAAAGGCCTGTGAAACGCAGTTTCTTTGCAGGCCTGATCTGGCTGAAGTAGAACTTCTGCTCTGGGTGTGCTACATTGCCCTAGAGCTGAAAGGCACAACGTGCAGGCTTCTTTCCAAAGGGCGAGTTGGGCCTCACAGCATCTTGCTTCCAGCAATTTGGGAAGCTAAGAAACAACTCGCTCTGCACAGTGCTCTTACAGCCTACCGGGAACATCTCTTACAAAGGCCTGTGAAACGCAGTTTCTTTGCAGGCCTGATCTGGCTGAAGTAGAACTTCTGCTCTGGGTGTGCTACATTGAACTAGACCTGAAAGGCACAATGTGCAGGCTTTTTTCCAAAGGCCGAGTTGGCCCCACAGCATCTTGCTTCCAGCTCTTTGGGAAGCTAAGAAACAACTCGCTCGGCACAGTGCTCTTACAGCCTACCGGGAACATCTCTTACAAAGGCCTGTGAAACGCAGTTTCTTTGCAGGCCTGATTTTGCTGAAGTGCAACTTCTGCTCTGGGTGTGCTACATTGCCCTAGAGCAGAAAGGCACAACGTGCTGTCTCCTTTCCAAAGGGCGAGTTGGGCCCCACAGCATCTTGCTTCCAGCTCTTTGGGAAGCTAAGATACAACTCGCTCTGCACGGTGCTATTACAGCCTACCGGGAACATCTCTTATAAAGACCTGTGAAACGCAGTTTCTCCACAGGCCTGAACTGGCTGAAGTAGAACTTCTGCTCTGGGTGTGCTACATTGCCCCAGAGTTGAAAGGCACAACGTGCAGGCTTCTGTCCAAAGGACGAGTTGGGCAGCACAGCATCTTGCTTCCAGCTCTTTGGGAAGCTAAGATACAAGTCGCTCTGCACAGTGCTCTTACAGCCTACCGGGAACATCTCTTCCAAAGGAATGTGAAACGCAGTTCCTTTGCAGGCCAGATCTGGCTGAAGTACAACTTCTGCTCTGCGTGTGCCACATTGCCCAAGAGCTGAAAGCTACAACGTGCTGTCTCCTTTGAAAAGGGCAAGTTTGGCCCCACAGCATCTTGCTTCCAGCTCTTTGAGAAGCTAAGAAACAACTGGCTCTGCACAGTGCTCTTACAGCCTACCGGGAACATCTCTTACAAAGGCCTGTGAAACGCAGTTTCGTTGCAGGCCTGATCTGGCTGAAGTAGAACTTCTGCTCTGGGTGTGCTACAGTGCCCTAGAGCTGAAAGGCACAACGTGCAGGCTTCTGTCCAAAGGGCGAGTTGGGCCCAAAGCATCTTGCTTCCAGCTCTTTGGGAAGCTAAGAAACAACTCGATCTGCACAGTGCTCTTACAGCCTACCGGGAACATCTCTTCCAAAGGCCTGTGAAACGCAGTTTCTTCGCAGGCCTGATCTGGCTGAAGTACAACTTCTGCTCTGGGTGTGCTACATTGCCCTAGAGCTGAAAGCCACAACGTGCAGGCTTCTTTCCAAAGGGCGAGTTGGGCCCCACAGCATCTTGCTTCCAGCTCTTTGGGAAGCTAAGAAACAACTCGCTCTGCACAGTGCTCTTACAGCCTACCGGGAGCATCTCTTCCAAAGGCCTGTGAGACGCAGTTTCTTTGCAGGCCTGATCTGGCTGAAGTTGAACTTCTGCTCTGGGGGTGCTACATTGGCCTAGAGATGAAAGACACAACGTGCAGGCTTCTTTCTAAAGGGCGAGTCGGGCCCCACAGCATCTTGCTTCCAGCTCTTTGGGAAGCTAAGAAACAACTCGCTCTGCACACTGCTCTTACAGCCTACCAGGAACATCTCTTCCAAAGGCCTGTGAAACGCAGTTTCTTTGCAGGCCTGATCTGGCTGAAGTAGAACTTCTGCTCTCGGTGTGCTACATTGCCCTTAGCTGAAAGGCACAACGTGCAGTCTTCTTAACAAATGGCGAGTTGGGCCCCACAGCATCTTGCTTCCAGCTCTTTGGCAAGCTAAGAAACAACTCGCTCTGCACAGTGCTCTTGCAGCCTACCGGGAACATCTCTTACAAAGGCCTGTGAAACGCAGTTTCTTTGCAGGCCTGATCTGGCTGAAGTAGAACTTCTGCTCTGGGTGTGCTACATTGCCCTAGAGCTGAAAGGCACAACGTGCAGGCTTCTTTCCAAAGGGCGAGTTGGGCCTCACAGCATCTTGCTTCCAGCAATTTGGGAAGCTAAGAAACAACTCGCTCTGCACAGTGCTCTTACAGCCTACCGGGAACATCTCTTACAAAGGCCTGTGAAACGCAGTTTCTTTGCAGGCCTGATCTGGCTGAAGTAGAACTTCTGCTCTGGGTGTGCTACATTGAACTAGACCTGAAAGGCACAATGTGCAGGCTTTTTTCCAAAGGCCGAGTTGGGCCCCACAGCATCTTGCTTCCAGCTCTTTGGGAAGCTAAGAAACAACTCGCTCTGCACAGTGCTCTTACAGCCTAGTGGGAACATCTCTTCCAAAGGCCTGTGAAACGCAGTTTCTTTGCAGGCCTGATTTTGCTGAAGTGCAACTTCTGCTCTGGGTGTGCTACATTGCCCTAGAGCAGAAAGGCACAACGTGCTGTCTCCTTTCCAAAGGGCGAGTTGGGCCCCACAGCATCTTGCTTCCAGCTCTTTGGGAAGCTAAGATACAACTCGCTCTGCACGGTGCTATTACAGCCTACCGGGAACATCTCTTCCAAAGACCTGTGAAACGCAGTTTCTCCACAGGCCTGAACTGGCTGAAGTAGAACTTCTGCTCTGGGTGTGCCACATTGCCCCAGAGTTGAAAGGCACAACGTGCAGGCTTCTGTCCAAAGGACGAGTTGGGCAGCACAGCATCTTGCTTCCAGCTCTTTGGGAAGCTAAGATACAAGTCGCTCTGCACAGTGCTCTTACAGCCTACCGGGAACATCTCTTCCAAAGGAATGTGAAACGCAGTTCCTTTGCAGGCCTGATCTGGCTGAAGTACAACTTCTGCTCTGGGTGTGCCACATTGCCCAAGAGCTGAAAGCTACAACGTGCTGTCTCCTTTGAAAAGGGCAAGTTTGGCCCCACAGCATCTTGCTTCCAGCTCTTTGAGAAGCTAAGAAACAACTGGCTCTGCACAGTGCTCTTACAGCCTACCGGGAACATCTCTTACAAAGGCCTGTGAAACGCAGTTTCTTTGCAGGCCTGATCTGGCTGAAGTAGAACTTCTGCTCTGGGTGTGCTACAGTGCCCTAGAGCTGAAAGGCACAACGTGCAGGCTTCTGTCCAAAGGGCGAGTTGGGCCCCACAGCATCTTGCTTCCAGCTCTTTGGGAAGCTAAGAAACAACTCGCTCTGCACAGTGCTCTTACAGCCTACCGGGAATATCTCTTCCAAAGGCCTGTGAAACGCAGTTTCTTTGCAGGCCTCATCTGGCTGAAGTACAACTTCTGCACTGGGTGTGCTACATTGCCCTAGAGCTGAAAGGCACAACGTGCAGGCTTCTTTCCAAAGGGTGATTTGGGTCCCACAGCATCTTGCTTCCAGCTCTTTGGGAAGCTAAGAAACAACTCGCTCTGCACAGTGCTCTCACGGCCTACTGGGAACATCTCTTCCAAAGGCCTGTGAAACGCAGTTTCTTTGCAGGCCTGATCTGGCTGAAGTTGAACTTCTGCTCTGGGTGTGCTACATTGGCCTAGAGATGAAAGACACAACGTGCAGGCTTCTTTCTAAAGGGCGAGTCGGGCCCCACAGCATCTTGCTTCCAGCTCTTTGGGAAGCTAAGAGACAACTCACTCTGCACAGTGCTCTTACAGCCTACCGGGAACATCTCTTCCAAAGGCCTGTGAAACGCAGTTTCTTTGCAGGCCTGATCTGGCTGAAGTACAACTTCTGCTCTGGGTGTGCTACATTGCCCTAGAGCTGAAAGGCACAACGTGCTGTCTCCTTTCATAAGGGCGAGTTGGGCCCCAAAGCATCTTGCTTCCAGCTCTTTGGGAAGCTAAGAAACAACTCGCTCTGCACAGTGCTCTTACAGCCTACCGGGAACATCTCTTCCAAAGGCCTGTGAAACGCACTTTCTTTGCAGGCCTGATCTGGCTGAAGTAGAACTTCTGATCTGAGTGTGCTACATTGCCCTAGAGCTGAAAGGCCCAACGTGCAGGCTTCTTTCCAAAGGGCGAGTTGGGCCCCACAGCACCTTGCTTCCAGCACTCTGGGAAGCTAAGAAACCACTCGCTCTGCACAGTGCTCTTACAGCCTACCGGGAACAACACTTCGAGAGGCCTGTGAAACGCAGTTTCGTTGCAGGCCTGATCTGGCTGAAGTACAACTTCTGCTCTGGGTGTGTTACATTGACCTAGAGCCGAAAGGCACAACGTGCAGGCTTCTGTCCAAAGGACGAGTTGGGCCCCACAGCATCTTGCTTCCAGCTCTTTGGGAAGCTAAGAAACAACTCGCTCTGCACAGTGCTCTTACAGCCTACCGGCAACATCTCTTACAAAGGCCTGTGAAATGCAGTTTCTTTGCAGACCTGATCTGGCTGAAGTACAACTTCTGCTCTTTGTGTGATACATTGCCCTAGAGCTGAAAGGCACAACGTGCAGGCTTCTTTCCAAAGGGCGAGTTGGGCCCCACAGCACCTTGCTTCCAGCTCTTTGGGAAGCTAAGAAACAACTCGCTCTGCACAGTGCTCTTACAGCCTACTGGGAACATCTCTTCCAAAGGCCTGTGAAAAGCAGTTTCTTTGCAGGCCTGATCTGGCTGAAGTAGAACTTCTGCTCTCGGTGTGCTACATTGCCCTAGAGCTGAAAGGCACAACGGGCAGTCTTCGTAACAAATGGCGAGTTGGGCCCCACAGCATCTTGCTTCCAGCTCTTTGGCAAGCTAGGAAACAACTCGCTCTGCAAAGTGCTCTTACAGCCTACCAGGAACATCTCTTCCAAAGGCCTGTGAAACGCAGTTTCTTTGCAGGCCTGATCTGGCTGAAGTAGAACTTCTGCTCTGGGTGTGCTACATTGCCCTAGAGCTGAAAGGCACAACGTGCAGGCTTCTTTCCAAAGGGCGAGTTGGGCCTCACAGCATCTTGCTTCCAGCAATTTGGGAAGCTAAGAAACAACTCGCTCTGCACAGTGCTCTTACAGCCTACCGGGAACATCTCTTACAAAGGCCTGTGAAACGCAGTTTCTTTGCAGGCCTGATCTGGCTGAAGTAGAACTTCTGCTCTGGGTGTGCTACATTGAACTAGACCTGAAAGGCCCAATGTGCAGGCTTTTTTCCAAAGGCCGAGTTGGCCCCACAGCATCTTGCTTCCAGCTCTTTGGGAAGCTAAGAAACAACTCGCTCGGCACAGTGCTCTTACAGCCTACCGGGAACATCTCTTACAAAGGCCTGTGAAACGCAGTTTCTTTGCAGGCCTGATTTTGCTGAAGTGCAACTTCTGCTCTGGGTGTGCTACATTGCCCTAGAGCAGAAAGGCACAACGTGCTGTCTCCTTTCCAAAGGGCGAGTTGGGCCCCACAGCATCTTGCTTCCAGCTCTTTGGGAAGCTAAGATACAACTCGCTCTGCACGGTGCTATTACAGCCTACCGGGAACATCTCTTTTAAAGACCTGTGAAACGCAGTTTCTCCACAGGCCTGAACTGGCTGAAGTAGAACTTCTGCTCTGGGTGTGCTACATTGCCCCAGAGTTGAAAGGCACAACGTGCAGGCTTCTGTCCAAAGGACGAGTTGGGCAGCACAGCATCTTGCTTCCAGCTCTTTGGGAAGCTAAGATACAAGTCGCTCTGCACAGTGCTCTTACAGCCTACCGGGAACATCTCTTCCAAAGGAATGTGAAACGCAGTTCCTTTGCAGGCCAGATCTGGCTGAAGTACAACTTCTGCTCTGCGTGTGCCACATTGCCCAAGAGCTGAAAGCTACAACGTGCTGTCTCCTTTGAAAAGGGCAAGTTTGGCCCCACAGCATCTTGCTTCCAGCTCTTTGAGAAGCTAAGAAACAACTGGCTCTGCACAGTGCTCTTACAGCCTACCGGGAACATCTCTTACAAAGGCCTGTGAAACGCAGTTTCGTTGCAGGCCTGATCTGGCTGAAGTAGAACTTCTGCTCTGGGTGTGCTACAGTGCCCTAGAGCTGAAAGGCACAACGTGCAGGCTTCTGTCCAAAGGGCGAGTTGGGCCCAAAGCATCTTGCTTCCAGCTCTTTGGGAAGCTAAGAAACAACTCGATCTGCACAGTGCTCTTACAGCCTACCGGGAACATCTCTTCCAAAGGCCTGTGAAACGCAGTTTCTTCGCAGGCCTGATCTGGCTGAAGTACAACTTCTGCTCTGGGTGTGCTACATTGCCCTAGAGCTGAAAGCCACAACGTGCAGGCTTCTTTCCAAAGGGCGAGTTGGGCCCCACAGCATCTTGCTTCCAGCTCTTTGGGAAGCTAAGAAACAACTCGCTCTGCACAGTGCTCTTACAGCCTACCGGGAGCATCTCTTCCAAAGGCCTGTGAGACGCAGTTTCTTTGCAGGCCTGATCTGGCTGAAGTTGAACTTCTGCTCTGGGGGTGCTACATTGGCCTAGAGATGAAAGACACAACGTGCAGGCTTCTTTCTAAAGGGCGAGTCGGGCCCCACAGCATCTTGCTTCCAGCTCTTTGGGAAGCTAAGAAACAACTCGCTCTGCACACTGCTCTTACAGCCTACCAGGAACATCTCTTCCAAAGGCCTGTGAAACGCAGTTTCTTTGCAGGCCTGATCTGGCTGAAGTAGAACTTCTGCTCTCGGTGTGCTACATTGCCCTAGAGCTGAAAGGCACAACGTGCAGTCTTCTTAACAAATGGCGAGTTGGGCCCCACAGCATCTTGCTTCCAGCTCTTTGGCATGCTAGGAAACAACTCGCTCTGCACAGTGCTCTTGCAGCCTACCGGGAACATCTCTTACAAAGGCCTGTGAAACGCAGTTTCTTTGCAGGCCTGATCTGGCTGAAGTAGAACTTCTGCTCTGGGTGTGCTACATTGCCCTAGAGCTGAAAGGCACAACGTGCAGGCTTCTTTCCAAAGGGCGAGTTGGGCCTCACAGCATCTTGCTTCCAGCAATTTGGGAAGCTAAGAAACAACTCGCTCTGCACAGTGCTCTTACAGCCTACCGGGAACATCTCTTACAAAGGCCTGTGAAACGCAGTTTCTTTGCAGGCCTGATCTGGCTGAAGTAGAACTTCTGCTCTGGGTGTGCTACATTGAACTAGACCTGAAAGGCACAATGTGCAGGCTTTTTTCCAAAGGCCGAGTTGGGCCCCACAGCATCTTGCTTCCAGCTCTTTGGGAAGCTAAGAAACAACTCGCTCTGCACAGTGCTCTTACAGCCTAGTGGGAACATCTCTTCCAAAGGCCTGTGAAACGCAGTTTCTTTGCAGGCCTGATTTTGCTGAAGTGCAACTTCTGCTCTGGGTGTGCTACATTGCCCTAGAGCAGAAAGGCACAACGTGCTGTCTCCTTTCCAAAGGGCGAGTTGGGCCCCACAGCATCTTGCTTCCAGCTCTTTGGGAAGCTAAGATACAACTCGCTCTGCACGGTGCTATTACAGCCTACCGGGAACATCTCTTCCAAAGACCTGTGAAACGCAGTTTCTCCACAGGCCTGAACTGGCTGAAGTACAACTTCTGCTCTGGGTGTGCCACATTGCCCCAGAGTTGAAAGGCACAACGTGCAGGCTTCTGTCCAAAGGACGAGTTGGGCAGCACAGCATCTTGCTTCCAGCTCTTTGGGAAGCTAAGATACAAGTCGCTCTGCACAGTGCTCTTACAGCCTACCGGGAACATCTCTTCCAAAGGAATGTGAAACGCAGTTCCTTTGCAGGCCTGATCTGGCTGAAGTACAACTTCTGCTCTGGGTGTGCCACATTGCCCAAGAGCTGAAAGCTACAATGTGCTGTCTCCTTTGAAAAGGGCAAGTTTGGCCCCACAGCATCTTGCTTCCAGCTCTTTGAGAAGCTAAGAAACAACTGGCTCTGCACAGTGCTCTTACAGCCTACCGGGAACATCTCTTACAAAGGCCTGTGAAACGCAGTTTCTTTGCAGGCCTGATCTGGCTGAAGTAGAACTTCTGCTCTGGGTGTGCTACAGTGCCCTAGAGCTGAAAGGCACAACGTGCAGGCTTCTGTCCAAAGGGCGAGTTGGGCCCCACAGCATCTTGCTTCCAGCTCTTTGGGAAGCTAAGAAACAACTCGCTCTGCACAGTGCTCTTACAGCCTACCGGGAATATCTCTTCCAAAGGCCTGTGAAACGCAGTTTCTTTGCAGGCCTCATCTGGCTGAAGTACAACTTCTGCACTGGGTGTGCTACATTGCCCTAGAGCTGAAAGGCACAACGTGCAGGCTTCTTTCCAAAGGGTGATTTGGGTCCCACAGCATCTTGCTTCCAGCTCTTTGGGAAGCTAAGAAACAACTCGCTCTGCACAGTGCTCTCACGGCCTACTGGGAACATCTCTTCCAAAGGCCTGTGAAACGCAGTTTCTTTGCAGGCCTGATCTGGCTGAAGTTGAACTTCTGCTCTGGGTGTGCAACATTGGCCTAGAGATGAATGACACAACGTGCAGGCTTCTTTCCAAAGGGCGAGTCGGGCCCCACAGCATCTTGCTTCCAGCTCTTTGGGAAGCTAAGAGACAACTCACTCTGCACAGTGCTCTTACAGCCTACCGGGAACATCTCTTCCAAAGGCCTGTGAAACGCAGTTTCTTTGCAGGCCTGATCTGGCTGAAGTACAACTTCTGCTCTGGGTGTGCTACATTGCCCTAGAGCTGAAAGGCACAACGTGCTGTCTCCTTTCATAAGGGCGAGTTGGGCCCCTAAGCATCTTGCTTCCAGCTCTTTGGGAAGCTAAGAAACAACTCGCTCTGCACAGTGCTCTTACAGCCTACCGGGAACATCTCTTCCAAAGGCCTGTGAAACGCACTTTCTTTGCAGGCCTGATCTGGCTGAAGTAGAACTTCTGATCTGAGTGTGCTACATTGCCCTAGAGCTGAAAGGCCCAACGTGCAGGCTTCTTTCCAAAGGGCGAGTTGGGCCCCACAGCACCTTGCTTCCAGCTCTCTGGGAAGCTAAGAAACCACTCGCTCTGCACAGTGCTCTTACAGCCTACCGGGAACAACACTTCGAGAGGCCTGTGAAACGCAGTTTCTTTGCAGGCCTGATCTGGCTGAAGTACAACTTCTGCTCTGGGTGTGCTGCATTGCCCTAGAGCTGAAGGGCACAACGTGCAGGCTTCTTTCCAAAGGGCGAGTTGGGCCCCACAGCATCTTGCTTCCAGCTCTTTGGGAAGCTAAGATACAACTCGCTCTGCGCAGTTCTCTTACAGCCTACCGGGAACATCTCTTACAAAGTCCTGCATATCGCAGTTTCTTTGCAGGCCTGATCTGGCTGAAGTACAACTTCTGCTCTGCGTGTGCTACATTGCCCTAGAGCTGAAAGGCACAACGTGCAGGCTTCTTTCCAAAGCGCGAGTTGGGCCCCACAGCATCTTGCTTCCAGCTCTTTGGGAAGCTAAGAAACAAGTCGCTCTGCACAGTGCTCTTACAGCCTACCGGGAACATCTCTTCCAAAGGCCTGTGAAACGCAGTTTCTTTGCAGGCCTCATCTGGCTGAAGTACAACTTCTGCACTGGGTGTGCTACATTGCCCTAGAGCTGAAAGGCACAATGTTCAGGCTTCTTTCCAAAGTGCGAGTTGGTCCCCAAAGCATCTTGCTTCCAGCTCTTTGGGAAGCTAAGAAACAACTCGCTCTGCACGGTGCTCTTACAGCCTACTGGGAACATCTCTTTTTTTTTTTTTTTTTTTTATTAATGTTATGATAGATTACAACCTTGTGAGATTTCAGTTGTACCTTTTTGTTAGTCATGTTGTGGGTACACCACTTCCCCCTCCGTACCCTCCCCCCACCCCCCCTTTTCCCTGGTAACCACCAATCAGATCTCCTTCTCAATATACTAATTTCCACCTATGAGTGGAGTCATATAGAGTTCGTCTTTCTCTGACTGACTTATTTCGCTTAACATAATACCCTCGAGGTCCATCCACATTGTTGTGAATGGGCCAATTTCGTCTTTTTTTATGGCTGAGTAGTATTCCATTGTGTATATATACCACATCTTCTTTATCCAATCATTAGTTTCTGGGCATGTAGGCTGGTTCCACGTCTTGGCTATTGTAAATAATGCTGCAATGAACATAGGGGTGCAACGGACTCTTGAGATATCTGATATCAGGTTCTTAGGATAGATACCCAGTAATGGGATGGCTGGCTCATAGGGTATTTCTATTTTTAACTTTTTGAGAAATCTCCATACTGTTTTCCATAGTGGCTGTACCAGTTTGCATTCCCACCAACAGTGTATGAGGGTTCCTCTTTCTCCACAACCTCTCCAACATTTGTCGTTCTTGGTTTTGGATGTTTTTGCCAATCTAACGGGGGTAAGGTGATATCTTAGTGTAGTTTTGATTTGCATTTCCCTGATGATTAGCGATGATGAACATCTTTTCATGTGTCTATTGGCCATATTCATATCTTCTTTTGAGAAATGTCTGTTCATGTCCTCTGCCCATTTTTTGATCGGGTTGTTTGTTTTCTTGTTGTTAAGCAGTGTGAGTTCTTTGTATATTATGGAGATTAACCCTTTGTCGGATAAGTGGCTTGTAAATATTTTTTCCCAATTAGTGAGCTGTTTTTTTGTTTCAATCCTGTTTTCCCTTGCCTTGAAGAAGCTCTTTAGTCTGATGAAGTCCCATTTGTTTATTCTTTCTATTGTTTCCCTCAACTGAGGAGTTGCAGTGTCCGAAAAGATTCTTTTGAAACTGATGTCAAAGAGTGTACTGCCTATATTCTCTTCCAAAAGACTTATTGTCTCAGGCCTAATCTTTAGGTCTTTGATCCATTTTGAGTTTATTTTGGTGTGTGGTGAAAAAGAATGGTCAATTTTCAATCTTTTGCATGTGGCTGTCCAGTTTTCCCAGCACCATTTGTTGAAGAGACTTTCTTTTCTCCATTGTAGGCCCTCTGCTCCTTTGTCGAAGATTAGCCGTCCATAGCTACCGGGAACATCTCTTCCAAAGGCCTGTGAAACGCAGTTTCTCTGCAGGCCTGTTCTGGCTGCAGTAGAACTTCTGCTCTGGGTGTGCTACATTGCCCTAGAGCTGAAAGGCAGAACTTGCAGGCTTCTTTCCAAAGGGCAAGTTTGGTCCCACAGCATGTTGCTTCCAGCTCTTTGGGAGGCTAAGAAACAACGCGCTCTGCACAGTGCTCTTACAGCGTACCGGGAACATCTCTTAAAAAGGCCTGTGAAATGCAGTTTCTTTGCAGGCCTGATCTGGCTGAAGTAGAACTACTGCTCTGGGTGTGCTACATTGCCCTAGAGCTGAAAGGCACAACGTGCAGGCTTCTGTCCAAAGGGCGAGTTGGGCCCAAAGCATATTGCTTCCAGCTCTTTGGGAAGCTAAGAAACAACTCGATCTGCACAGTGCTCTTACAGCCTACCGGGAACATCTCTTCCAAAGGCCTGTGAAACGCAGTTTCTTCGCAGGCCTGATCTGGCTGAAGTACAACTTCTGCTCTGGGTGTGCTACATTGCCCTAGAGCTGAAAGCCACAACGTGCAGGCTTCTTTCCAAAGGGCGAGTTGGGCCCCACAGCATCTTGCTTCCAGCTCTTTGGGAAGCTAAGAAACAACTCGCTCTGCACAGTGCTCTTACAGCCTACCGGGAGCATCTCTTCCAAAGGCCTGTGAGACGCAGTTTCTTTGCAGGCCTGATCTGGCTGAAGTTGAACTTCTGCTCTGGGGGTGCTACATTGGCCTAGAGATGAAAGACACAACGTGCAGGCTTCTTTCTAAAGGGCGAGTCGGGCCCCACAGCATCTTGCTTCCAGCTCTTTGGGAAGCTAATAAACAACTCGCTCTGCACACTGCTCTTACAGCCTACCGGGAACATCTCTTCCAAAGGCCTGTGAAACGCAGTTTCTTTGCAGGCCTGATCTGGCTGAAGTAGAACTTCTGCTCTCGGTGTGCTACATTGCCCTAGAGCTGAAAGGCACAACGTGCAGTCTTCTTAACAAATGGCGAGTTGGGCCCCACAGCATCTTGCTTCCAGCTCTTTGGCAAGCTAGGAAACAACTCGCTCTGCAAAGTGCTCTTACAGCCTACCAGGAACATCTCTTCCAAAGGCCTGTGAAACGCAGTTTCTTTGCAGGCCTGATCTGGCTGAAGTAGAACTTCTGCTCTGGGTGTGCTACATTGCCCTAGAGCTGAAAGGCACAACGTGCAGGCTTCTTTCCAAAGGGCGAGTTGGGCCTCACAGCATCTTGCTTCCAGCAATTTGGGAAGCTAAGAAACAACTCGCTCTGCACAGTGCTCTTACAGCCTACCGGGAACATCTCTTACAAACGCCTGTGAAACGCAGTTTCTTTGCAGGCCTGATCTGGCTGAAGTAGAACTTCTGCTCTGGGTGTGCTACATTGAACTAGACCTGAAAGGCACAATGTGCAGGCTTTTTTCCAAAGGCCGAGTTGGGCCCCACAGCATCTTGCTTCCAGCTCTTTGGGAAGCTAAGAAACAACTCGCTCTGCACAGTGCTCTTACAGCCTACCGGGAACATCTCTTACAAAGTCCTGTGAAACGCAGTTTTTTGCAGGCCTGATTTTGCTGAAGTGCAACTTCTGCTCTGGGTGTGCTACATTGCCCTAGAGCAGAAAGGCACAACGTGCTGTCTCCTTTCCAAAGGGCGAGTTGGGCCCCACAGCATCTTGCTTCCAGCTCCTTGGGAAGCTAAGATACAACTCGCTCTGCACGGTGCTATTACACCCTACCGGGAACATCTCTTCCAAAGACCTGTGAAACGCAGTTTCTCCACAGGCCTGAACTGGCTGAAGTAGAACTTCTGCTCTGGGTGTGCCACTTTGCCCCAGAGTTGAAAGGCACAACGTGCAGGCTTCTGTCCAAAGGACGAGTTGGGCAGCACAGCATCTTGCTTCCAGCTCTTTGGGAAGCTAAGTAACAACTCGCTCTGCACAGTGCTCTTACAGCCTACCGGGAACATCTCTTCCAAAGGAATGTGAAACGCAGTTCCTTTGCAGGCCGGATCTGGCTGAAGTACAACTTCTGCTCTGGGTGTGCCACATTGCCCAAGAGCTGAAAGCTACAATGTGCTGTCTCCTTTGAAAAGGGCAAGTTTGGCCCCACAGCATCTTGCTTCCAGCTCTTTGAGAAGCTAAGAAACAACTGGCTCTGCACAGTGCTCTTACAGCCTACCGGGAATATCTCTTCCAAAGGCCTGTGAAACGCAGTTTCTTTGCAGGCCTGATCTGGCTGAAGTAGAACTTCTGCTCTGGCTGTGCTACAGTGCCCTAGAGCTGAAAGGCACAACGTGCAGGCTTCTGTCCAAAGGGCGAGTTGGGCCCCACAGCATCTTGCTTCCAGCTCTTTGGGAAGCTAAGAAACAACTCGCTCTGCACAGTGCTCTTACAGCCTACCGGGAATATCTCTTCCAAAGGCCTGTGAAACGCAGTTTCTTTGCAGGCCTCATCTGGCTGAAGTACAACTTCTGCACTGGGTGTGCTACATTGCCCTAGAGCTGAAAGGCACAACGTGCAGGCTTCTTTCCAAAGGGTGATTTGGGTCCCACAGCATCTTGCTTCCAGCTCTTTGGGAAGCTAAGAAACAACTCGCTCTGCACAGTGCTCTCACGGCCTACTGGGAACATCTCTTACAAAGGCGTGTGAAACGCAGTTTCTTTGCAGGCCTGATCTGGGTGAAGTTGAACTTCTGCTCTGGGTGTGCTACATTGGCCTAGAGATGAAAGGCACAAAGTCCAGGCTTCTTTCCCAACGGCGAGTCGGGCCCCACAGCATCTTGCTTCCAGCTCTTTGGGAAGCTAAGAAACAACTCACTCTGCACAGTGCTCTTACAGCCTACCGGGAACATCTCTTCCAAAGGCCTGTGAAACGCAGTTTCTTTGCAGGCCTGATCTGGCTGAAGTACAACTTCTGCTCTGGGTGTGCTACATGGCCCTAGAGCTGAAAGGCACAACGTGCTGTCTCCTTTCATAAGGGCGAGTTGGGCCCCAAAGCATCTTGCTTCCAGCTCTTTGGGAAGCTAAGAAACCACTCGCTCTGCACAGTGCTCTTACAGCCTACCGGGAACATCT
This sequence comes from Equus caballus, assembly GCF_041296265.1. Taxonomy (NCBI): domain Eukaryota; kingdom Metazoa; phylum Chordata; class Mammalia; order Perissodactyla; family Equidae; genus Equus; species Equus caballus. The sequence continues at coordinate 29,234,920 of NC_091687.1, forward strand.
CTTCCAAAGGCCTGTGAAACGCAGTTTCTTTGCAGGCCTGATCTGGCTGAAGTAGAACTTCTGATCTGAGTGTGCTACATTGCCCTAGAGCTGAAAGGCCCAACGTGCAGGCTTCTTTCCAAAGGGCGAGTTGGGCCCCACAGCACCTTGCTTCCAGCTCTCTGGGAAGCTAAGAAACCACTCGCTCTGCACAGTGCTCTTACAGCCTACCGGGAACAACACTTCGAGAGGCCTGTGAAACGCAGTTTCTTTGCAGGCCTGATCTGGCTGAAGTAGAACTTCTGCTCTGGGTGTGCTGCATTGCCCTAGAGCTGAAGGGCACAACGTGCAGGCTTCTTTCCAAAGGGCGAGTTGGGCCCCACAGCATCTTGCTTCCAGCTCTTTGGGAAGCTAAGATACAACTCGCTCTGCGCAGTTCTCTTACAGCCTACCGGGAACATCTCTTCCAAAGGCCTGTGAAACGCAGTTTCTTTGCAGGCCTCATCTGGCTGAAGTACAACTTCTGCACTGGGTGTGCTACATTGCCCTAGAGCTGAAAGGCCCAACGTGCAGGCTTCTTTCCAAAGGGCGAGTTGGGCCCCACAGCATCTTGCTTCCAGCTCTTTGGGAAGCTAAGAAACAACTCGCTTTGCACGGTGCTCTTACAGCCTACTTGGAACATCTCTTTATTTTTTTTTTTTTTTATTAATGTTATGATAGATTACAACCTTGTGAGATTTCAGTTGTACATTTTTGTTAGTCATGTTGTGGGTACACCACATCCCCCTCCGTACCCTCCCCCCACCCCCCCTTTTCCCTGGTAACCACCAATCAGATCTCCTTCTCAATATACTAATTTCCACCTATGAGTGGAGTCATATAGAGTTCGTCTTTCTCTGACTGACTTATTTCGCTTAACATAATACCCTCGAGGTCCATCCACATTGTTGTGAATGGGCCAATTTCGTCTTTTTTTATGGCTGAGTAGTATTCCATTGTGTATATATACCACATCTTCTTTATCCAATCATTAGTTTCTGGGCATGTAGGCTGGTTCCACGTCTTGGCTATTGTAAATAATGCTGCAATGAACATAGGGGTGCAACGGACTCTTGAGATATCTGATATCAGGTTCTTAGGATAGATACCCAGTAATGGGATGGCTGGCTCATAGGGTATTTCTATTTTTAACTTTTTGAGAAATCTCCATACTGTTTTCCATAGTGGCTGTACCAGTTTGCATTCCCACCAACAGTGTATGAGGGTTCCTCTTTCTCCACAACCTCTCCAACATTTGTCGTTCTTGGTTTTGGATGTTTTTGCCAATCTAACGGGGGTAAGGTGATATCTTAGTGTAGTTTTGATTTGCATTTCCCTGATGATTAGCGATGATGAACATCTTTTCATGTGTCTATTGGCCATATTCATATCTTCTTTTGAGAAATGTCTGTTCATGTCCTCTGCCCATTTTTTGATCGGGTTGTTTGTTTTCTTGTTGTTAAGCAGTGTGAGTTCTTTGTATATTATGGAGATTAACCCTTTGTCGGATAAGTGGCTTGTAAATATTTTTTCCCAATTAGTGAGCTGTTTTTTTGTTTCAATCCTGTTTTCCCTTGCCTTGAAGAAGCTCTTTAGTCTGATGAAGTCCCATTTGTTTATTCTTTCTATTGTTTCCCTCAACTGAGGAGTTGCAGTGTCCGAAAAGATTCTTTTGAAACTGATGTCAAAGAGTGTACTGCCTATATTCTCTTCCAAAAGACTTATTGTCTCAGGCCTAATCTTTAGGTCTTTGATCCATTTTGAGTTTATTTTGGTGTGTGGTGAAAAAGAATGGTCAATTTTCAATCTTTGGCATGTGGCTGTCCAGTTTTCCCAGCACCATTTGTTGAAGAGACTTTCTTTTGTCCATTGTAGGCCCTCTGCTCCTTTGTCGAAGATTAGCCGTCCATAGCTACTGGGAACATCTCTTCCAAAGGCCTGTGAAACGCAGTTTCTTTGCAGGCCTGATCTGGCTGCAGTAGAACTTCTGCTCTGGGTGTGCTACATTGCCCTAGAGCTGAAAGGCACAACGTGCAGGCTTCTGTCCAAAGGGCGAGTTGGGCCCCAAAGCATCATGCTTCCAGCTCTTTGGGAAGCTAAGAAACAACTCGCTCTGCACAGTGCTCTTACAGCCTACCGGGAACATCTCTTCCAAAGGCCTGTGAAACGCAGTTTCTCTGCAGGCCTGATCTGGCTGAAGTACAACTTCTGCTCTGGGTGTGCTACATTGCCTTAGAGCTGAAAGGCAGAACTTGCAGGCTTCTTTCCAAAGGGCGAGTTGGGCCCCACAGCATCTTGCTTCCAGCTCTTTGGGAGGCTAAGAAACAACGCGCTCTGCACAGTGCTCTTACAGCGTACCGGGAACATCTCTTAAAAAGGCCTGTGAAATGCAGTTTCTTTGCAGGCCTGATCTGGCTGAAGTAGAACTTCTGCTCTGGGTGTGCTACATTGCCCTAGAGCTGAAAGGCACAACGTGCAGGCTTCATTCTAAAGGACGAGTTGGGCCCCACAGCATCTTGCTTCCAGCTCTTTGGGAGGCTAAGAAACAACGTGCTCTGCACAGTGCTCTTACAGCCTACCGGGAACATCTCTTCCAAAGCCCTGTGAAACGCAGTTTCTTTGTAGTCCTGATCTGGCTGAAGTACAACTTCTGCTCTGGGTGTGCTACACTGCCCTAGAGCTGAAAGGCACAACGTGCAGGCTTCTTTCCAAAGGGCGAGTTGGGCCCCACAGCATCTTGCTTCCAGCTCTTTTGGTAGCTAAGAAACAACTCGCTCTGCACAGTGCTCTTACAGCCTACCGGGAGCATCTCTTCCAAAGGCCTGTGAAACGCAGTTTCTTCGCAGGCCTGATCTGGCTGAAGTACAACTTGTGCTCTGGGTGTGCTACATTGCCCTAGAGCTGAAAGCCACAACGTGCAGGCTTCTTTCCAAAGGGCGAGTTGGGCCCCACAGCATCTTGCTTCCAGCTCTTTGGGAAGCTAAGAAACAACTCGCTCTGCACAGTGCTCTTACAGCCTACCGGGAACATCTCTTCCAAAGGCCTGTGAAACGCAGATTCTTTGCAGGCCTGATCTGGCTGAAGTAGAACTTCTGCTCTGGGTGTGCTACATTGCCCTAGAGCAGAAAGGCACAACGTGCAGGCTTCATTCCAAAGGACGAGTTGGGCCCCAAAGCATCTTGCTTCCAGCTCTTTGGGAAGCTAAGAAACAACTCGCTCTGCACAGTGCTCTCACGGCCTACTGCGAACATCTCTTACAAAGGCCTGTGAAACGCAGTTTCTTTGCAGGCCTGATCTGGCAGAAGTAGAACTTCTGCTCTGGGTGTGCTACATTGCCCTAGAGCTGAAAGGCACAACGTGTAGGCTTCATTCCAAAGGACGAGTTGGGCGCCACAGCATCTTGCTTCCAGCGCTTTGGGAAGCTAAGAAACAACTCGCTCTGCACAGTGCTCTTACAGCCTACCAGGAACATCTCTTCCAAAGGCCTGTGAAACGCAGTTTCTTTGCAGGCCTGATCTGGCTGAAGTACAACTTCTGCTCTGGGTGGGCTACATTGCCCTAGAGCTGAAAGGCACAACGTGCAGGCTTCTGTCCAAAGGGCGAGTTGGGCCCAAAGCATCTTGCTTCCAGCTCTTTGGGAAGCTAAGAAACAACTCGCTCTGCACAGTGCTCTTACAGCCTACCGTGAGCATCTCTTCCAAAGGCCTGTGAAACGCAGTTTCTTCGCAGGCCTGATCTGGCTGAAGTACAACTTCTGCTCTGGGTGTGCTACATTGCCCTAGAGCTGAAAGCCACAACGTGCAGGCTTCTTTCCAAAGGGCGAGTTGGGCCCCACAGCATCTTGCTTCCAGCTCTTTGGGAAGCTAAGAAACATCTCGCTCTGCACAGTGCTCTTACAGCCTACCGGGAGCATCTCTTCCAAAGGCCTGTGAAACGCAGTTTCTTTGCAGGCCTGATCTGGCTGATATAGAACTTTTGCTCTGGTTGTGCTACTTTTCCCTAGAGCTGAAATGCACAACGTGCAGGCTTCTGTCCAAAGGGCGAGCTGGGCGCAAAGCATCTTGCTTCCAGCTCTTTGGGAAGCTAAGAAACAACTCGCTCTGCACAGTGCTCTTACAGCCTACCGGGAGCATCTCTTCCAAAGGCCTGTGAGACGTAGTTTCTTCGCAGGCCTGATCTGGCTGAAGTACAACTTCTGCTCTGGGTGTGCTACATTGCCCTAGAGCTGAAAGGCCCAATGTGCAGGCTTCTTCACAAAGGGCGAGTTGGGCCTCACAGCATCTTGCTTCCAGCTCTTTGGGAAGCTAAGAAACAATTCGCTCTGCACTGTGCTCTTACAGCCTACCGGGAACAGCTCTCACAAAGGCCTGTGAAACGCAGTTTCTAGGCAGGCCTGATCTGGCTGAAGTAGAACTTCTGCTCTGCTTGTGCTACATTGCCCTAGAGCTGAAAGGCAGAACTTGCAGGCTTCTTTCCAAAGGGCGAGTTGGGCCCCACAGCATCTTGCTTCCAGCTCTTTGGGAAGCTAAGAAACAACTCGCTCTGCACAGTGCTCTTACATCCTACCGGGAACATCTCTTCCAAAGCCCTGTGAAACGCAGTTTCTTTGCAGGCCTGGTCTGGCTGAAGTACAACTTCTGCTCTGGGTGTGCTACATTGCCCTAGAGCTGAAAGGCACAACGTGCAGGCTTCTTTCCAAAGGGTGATTTGGGTCCCACAGCATCTTGCTTCCAGCTCTTTGGGAAGCTAAGAAACAACTCGCTCTGCACAGTGCTCTCACGGCCTACTGGGAACATCTCTTCCAAAGGCCTGTGAAACGCAGTTTCTTTGCAGGCCTGATCTGGCTGAAGTTGAACTTCTGCTCTGGGTGTGCTACATTGGCCTAGAGATGAAAGACACAACGTGCAGGCTTCTTTCCAAAGGGCGAGTCGGGCCCCACAGCATCTTGCTTCCAGCTCTTTGGGAAGCTAAGAAACAACTCACTCTGCACAGTGCCCTTACAGCCTACCGGGAACATCTCTTCCAAAGGCCTGTGAAACGCAGTTTCTTTGCAGGCCTGATATGGCTGAAGTACAACTTCTGCTCTGGGTGTGCTACATTGCCCTAGAGCTGAAAGGCACAACGTGCTGTCTCCTTTCAAAAGGGCGAGTTGGGCCCCAAAGCATCTTGCTTCCAGCTCTTTGGGAAGCTAAGAAACAACTCGCTCTGCACACTGCTCTTACAGCCTACCGGGAATATCTCTTACAAAGGCCTGTGAAATGCAGTTTCTTTGCAGGCCTGATCTGGCTGAAGTACAACATCTGCTCTGGGTGTGCTACATTGCCCTAGAGCTGAAAGGCCCAACGTGCAGGCTTCATTCCAAAGGGCGAGTTGGGCCCCACAGCACCTTGCTTCCAGCTCTTTGGGAAGCTAAGAAACAACTCGCTCTGCACAGTACTCTTACAGCCTACTGGGAACATCTCTTCCAAAGGCCTGTGAAGCGCAGTTTCTTTGCAGGCCTGATATGGCTGAAGTACAACTTCTGCTCTAGGTGTGCTACAGTGCCCTAGAGCTGAAAGGCACAACGTGCAGGCCTCTTAAAATATGGCGAGTTCGGCCCCACAGCATCTTGCTTCCAGCTCTTTGGGAACCTAAGAAACAACTCGCTCTGCACAGTGCTCTTACAGCCTACCGGGAACATCTCTTACATAGGCCTGTGAAATGCAGTTTCTTTGCAGACCTGATCTGGCTGAAGTACAACTTCTGCTCTTTGTGTGCTACATTGCCCTAGAGCTGAAAGGCACAACGTGCAGGCTTCTTTCCAAAGGGCGTGTTGGGCCCCACAGCTTCTTGCTTCCAGCTCTTTGGGAAGCTAAGAAACAACTCGCTCTGCACAGTGCTCTTACAGCCTACCGGGAACATCTCTTCCAAAGGCCTGTGAAACGCAGTTTCTTTGCAGGCCTGATCTGGCTGAAGTACAACTTCTGCTCTGAGTGTGCTACATTGCCCTAGAGCTGAAAGGCCCAACGTGCAGGCTTCTTTCCAAAGGGCGAGTTGGGCCCCACAGCATCTTGCTTCCAGCTCTTTGGGAAGCTAAGAAACATCTCGCTCTGCACGGTGCTCTTACAGCCTACTGGGAACATCTCTTTTTTTTTTTTTTTTTTTTTTTTTTATTAATGTTATGATAGATTTCAACCTTGTGAGATTTCAGTTGTACATTTTTGTTAGTCATGTTGTGGGTACACCACTTCCCCCTCCGTACCCTCCCCCCACCCCCCCTTTTTCCTGGTAACCACCAATCAGATCTCCTTCTCAATATACTAATTTCCACCTACGAGTGGAGTCATATAGAGTTCGTCTTTCTCTGACTGACTTATTTCGCTTAACATAATACCCTCGAGGTCCATCCACATTGTTGTGAATGGGCCAATTTCGTCTTTTTTTATGGCTGAGTAGTATTCCATTGTGTATATATACCACATCTTCTTTATCCAATCATTAGTTTCTGGGCATGTAGGCTGGTTCCACGTCTTGGCTATTGTAAATAATGCTGCAATGAACATAGGGGTGCAACGGACTCTTGAGATATCTGATATCAGGTTCTTAGGATAGATACCCAGTAATGGGATGGCTGGCTCATAGGGTATTTCTATTTTTAACTTTTTGAGAAATCTCCATACTGTTTTCCATAGTGGCTGTACCAGTTTGCATTCCCACCAACAGTGTATGAGGGTTCCTCTTTCTCCACAACCTCTCCAACATTTGTCGTTCTTGGTTTTGGATGTTTTTGCCAATCTAACGGGGGTAAGGTGATATCTTAGTGTAGTTTTGATTTGCATTTCCCTGATGATTAGCGATGATGAACATCTTTTCATGTGTCTATTGGCCATATTCATATCTTCTTTTGAGAAATGTCTGTTCATGTCCTCTGCCCATTTTTTGATCGGGTTGTTTGTTTTCTTGTTGTTAAGCAGTGTGAGTTCTTTGTATATTATGGAGATTAACCCTTTGTCGGATAAGTGGCTTGTAAATATTTTTTCCCAATTAGTGAGCTGTTTTTTTGTTTCAATCCTGTTTTCCCTTGCCTTGAAGAAGCTCTTTAGTCTGATGAAGTCCCATTTGTTTATTCTTTCTATTGTTTCCCTCAACTGAGGAGTTGCAGTGTCCGAAAAGATTCTTTTGAAACTGATGTCAAAGAGTGTACTGCCTATATTCTCTTCCAAAAGACTTATTGTCTCAGGCCTAATCTTTAGGTCTTTGATCCATTTTGAGTTTATTTTGGTGTGTGGTGAAAAAGAATGGTCAATTTTCAATCTTTGGCATGTGGCTGTCCAGTTTTCCCAGCACCATTTGTTGAAGAGACTTTCTTTTCTCCATTGTAGGCCCTCTGCTCCTTTGTCGAAGATTAGCCGTCCATAGCTACTGGGAACATCTCTTCCAAAGGCCTGTGAAACGCAGTTTATTTGCAGGCCTGATCTGCCTGAATTAGAACTTCTGCTCTTGGTGTGCTATATTTCCCTAGAGCTGAAAGGCACAACGTGCAGGCTTCTTTCCAAAGGGCGAGTTGGGCCCCACAGCATCATGCTTCCAACTCTTTGGGAAGCTAAGAGACAACTCTCTCTGCACAGTGCTCTTACAGCCTACCGGGAACATCTCTTCCAAAGGCCTGTGAAACGCAGTTTCTTTGCAGGCCTGATCTGGCTGAAGTACAGCTTCTGCTCTGGGTGTGCTACATTGCCCTAGAGCTGAAAGGCACAAAGGCCAGGCTTCTTTCCCAACGGCGAGTTGGGCCCCACAGCATCTTGCTTCCACCTCTTTGGGAGGCTAAGAAACAACGCGCTCTGCACAGTGCTCTTACAGCGTACCGGGAACATCTCTTAAAAAGGCCTGTGAAATGCAGTTTCTTTGCAGGCCTGATCTGGCAGAAGTAGAACTTCTGCTCTGGGTGTGCTACATTGCCCTAGAGGTGAAAGGCACAACGTGCAGGCTTCTTTCCAAAGGGCGAGTTGGGCCCCAAAGCATCTTGCTTCCAGCTCTTTGGGAAGCTAAGAAACAACTCGCTCTGCACAGTGCTCTTACAGCCTACCGGGAACATCTCTTCCAAAGCCCTGTGAAACGCAGTTTCTTTGCAGGCCTGATCTGGCTGAAGTACAACTTCTGCTCTGGGTGTGCTACATTGCCCTAGAGCTGAAAGGCACAACGTGCAGGCTTCTTTCCAAAGGGTGATTTGGGTCCCACAGCATCTTGCTTCCAGCTCTTTGGGAACCTAAGAAACAACTCGCTCTGCACAGTGCTCTCACGGCCTACTGGGAAAATCTCTTACAAAGGCCTGTGAAACGCAGTTTCTTTGCAGGCCTGATCTGGCTGAAGTTGAACTTCTGCTCTGGGTGTGCTACATTGGCCTAGAGATGAAAGACACAACGTGCAGGCTTCTTTCCAAAGGGCGAGTTGGGCCCCACAGCATCTTGCTTCCAGCTCTTTGGGAAGCTAAGAAACAACTCACTCTGCACAGTGCTCTTACAGCCTACCGGGAACATCTCTTCCAAAGGCCTGTGAAACGCAGTTTCTTTGCAGGCCTGATCTGGCTGAAGTACAACTTGTGCTCTGGGTGTGCTACATTGCCCTAGAGCTGAAAGGCACAACGTGCTGTCTCCTTTCAAAAGGGCGAGTTGGGCCCCAAAGCATCTTGCTTCCAGCTCTTTGGGAAGCTAAGAAACAACTCGCTCTGCACACTGCTCTTACAGCCTACCGGGAATATCTCTTACAAAGGCCTGTGAAATGCAGTTTCTTTGCAGGCCTGATCTGGCTGAAGTACAACTTCTGCTCTGGGTGTGCTACATTGCCCTAGAGCTGAAAGGCCCAACGTGCAGGCTTCTTTCCAAAGGGCGAGTTGGGCCCCACAGCACCTTGCTTCCAGCTCTTTGGGAAGCTAAGAAACAACTCGCTCTGCACAGTACTCTTACAGCCTACTGGGAACATCTCTTTTTTTTTTTTTTTTTTTTTTTATTAATGTTATGATAGATTACAACCTTGTGAGATTTCAGTTGTACATTTTTGTTAGTCATGTTGTGGGTACACCACTTCCCCCTCCGTACCCTCCCCCCACCCCCCCTTTTTCCTGGTAACCACCAATCAGATCTCCTTCTCAATATACTAATTTCCACCTACGAGTGGAGTCATATAGAGTTCGTCTTTCTCTGACTGACTTATTTCGCTTAACATAATACCCTCGAGGTCCATCCACATTGTTGTGAATGGGCCAATTTCGTCTTTTTTTATGGCTGAGTAGTATTCCATTGTGTATATATACCACATCTTCTTTATCCAATCATTAGTTTCTGGGCATGTAGGCTGGTTCCACGTCTTGGCTATTGTAAATAATGCTGCAATGAACATAGGGGTGCAACGGACTCTTGAGATATCTGATATCAGGTTCTTAGGATAGATACCCAGTAATGGGATGGCTGGCTCATAGGGTATTTCTATTTTTAACTTTTTGAGAAATCTCCATACTGTTTTCCATAGTGGCTGTACCAGTTTGCATTCCCACCAACAGTGTATGAGGGTTCCTCTTTCTCCACAACCTCTCCAACATTTGTCGTTCTTGGTTTTGGATGTTTTTGCCAATCTAACGGGGGTAAGGTGATATCTTAGTGTAGTTTTGATTTGCATTTCCCTGATGATTAGCGATGATGAACATCTTTTCATGTGTCTATTGGCCATATTCATATCTTCTTTTGAGAAATGTCTGTTCATGTCCTCTGCCCATTTTTTGATCGGGTTGTTTGTTTTCTTGTTGTTAAGCAGTGTGAGTTCTTTGTATATTATGGAGATTAACCCTTTGTCGGATAAGTGGCTTGTAAATATTTTTTCCCAATTAGTGAGCTGTTTTTTTGTTTCAATCCTGTTTTCCCTTGCCTTGAAGAAGCTCTTTAGTCTGATGAAGTCCCATTTGTTTATTCTTTCTATTGTTTCCCTCAACTGAGGAGTTGCAGTGTCCGAAAAGATTCTTTTGAAACTGATGTCAAAGAGTGTACTGCCTATATTCTCTTCCAAAAGACTTATTGTCTCAGGCCTAATCTTTAGGTCTTTGATCCATTTTGAGTTTATTTTGGTGTGTGGTGAAAAAGAATGGTCAATTTTCAATCTTTGGCATGTGGCTGTCCAGTTTTCCCAGCACCATTTGTTGAAGAGACTTTCTTTTCTCCATTGTAGGCCCTCTGCTCCTTTGTCGAAGATTAGCCGTCCATAGCTACTGGGAACATCTCTTCCAAAGGCCTGTGAAACGCAGTTTCTTTGCAGGCCTGATCTGGCTGCAGTAGAACTTCTGCTCTGGGTGTGCTACATTGCCCTAGAGCTGAAAGGCACAACGTGCAGGCTTCTGTCCAAAGGGCGAGTTGGGCCCCAAAGCATCATGCTTCCAGCTCTTTGGGAAGCTAAGAAACAACTCGCTCTGCACAGTGCTCTTACAGCCTACCGGGAACATCTCTTCCAAAGGCCTGTGAAACGCAGTTTCTCTGCAGGCCTGATCTGGCTGAAGTACAACTTCTGCTCTGGGTGTGCTACATTGCCCTAGAGCTGAAAGGCAGAACTTGCAGGCTTCTTTGCAAAGGGCGAGTTGGGCCCCACAGCATCTTGCTTCCAGCTCTTTGGGAGGCTAAGAAACAACGCGCTCTGCACAGTGCTCTTACAGCGTACCGGGAACATCTCTTAAAAAGGCCTGTGAAATGCAGTTTCTTTGCAGGCCTGATCTGGCAGAAGTAGAACTTCTGCTCTGGGTGTGCTACATTGCCCTAGAGCTGAAAGGCACAACGTGCAGGCTTCATTCTAAAGGACGAGTTGGGCCCCACAGCATCTTGCTTCCAGCTCTTTGGGTAGCTAAGAAACAACTCCCTCTGCACAGTGCTCTTACAGCCTACCGGGAACATCTCTTCCAAAGGCCTGTGAAACGCAGTTTCTTCGCAGGCCTGATCTGGCTGAAATACAACTTCTGCTCTGGGTGTGCTACATTGCCCTAGAGCTGAAAGCCACAACGTGCAGGCTTCTTTCCAAAGGGCGAGTTGGGCCCCACAGCATCTTGCTTCCAGCTCTTTGGGAAGCTAAGAAACAACTCGCTCTGCACAGTGCTCTTACAGCCTACCGGGAACATCTCTTCCAAAGGCCTGTGAAACGCAGTTTCTTTGCAGGCCTGATCTGGCTGAAGTAGAACTTCTGCTCTGGGTGTGCTACATTGCCCTAGAGCTGAAAGGCACAACGTGCAGGCTTCATTCCAAAGGACGAGTTGGGCCCCAAAGCATCTTGCTTCCAGCTCTTTGGGAAGCTAAGAAACAACTCGCTCTGCACAGTGCTCTCACGGCCTACTGCGAACATCTCTTACAAAGGCCTGTGAAACGCAGTTTCTTTGCAGGCCTGATCTGGCAGAAGTAGAACTTCTGCTCTGGGTGTGCTACATTGCCCTAGAGCTGAAAGGCACAACGTGTAGGCTTCATTCCAAAGGACGAGTTGGGCCCCACAGCATCTTGCTTCCAGCGCTTTGGGAAGCTAAGAAACAACTCGCTCTGCACACTGCTCTTACAGCCTACCAGGAACATCTCTTCCAAAGGCCTGTGAAACGCAGTTTCTTTGCAGGCCTGATCTGGCTGAAGTACAACTTATGCTCTGGGTGTGCTACATTGCCCTAGAGCTGAAAGGCACAACGTGCAGGCTTCTGTCCAAAGGGCGTGTTGCGCCCAAAGCATCTTGCTTCCAGCTCTTTGGGAAGCTAAGAAACAACTCGCTCTGCACAGTGCTCTTACAGCCTACCGGGAGCATCTCTTCCAAAGGCCTGTGAAACGCAGTTTCTTCGCAGGCCTGATCTGTCTGAAGTACAACTTCTGCTCTGGGTGTGCTACATTGCCCTAGAGCTGAAAGCCACAACGTGCAGGCTTCTTTCCAAAGGGCGAGTTGGGCCCCACAGCATCTTGCTTCCAGCTCTTTGGGAAGCTAAGAAACAACTCGCTCTGCACAGTGCTCTTACAGCCTACCGGGAGCATCTCTTCCAAAGCCCTGTGAAACGCAGTTTCTTTGCAGGCCTGATCTGGCTGAAGTACAACTTCTGCTCTGGGTGTGCTACATTGCCCTAGAGCTGAAAGGCACAACGTGCAGGCTTCTTTCCAAAGGGTGATTTGGGTCCCACAGCATCTTGCTTCAAGCTCTTTGGGAAGCTAAGAAACAACTCGCTCTGCACAGTGCTCTCACGGCCTACTGGGAAAATCTCTTACAAAGGCCTGTGAAACGCAGTTTCTTTGCAGGCCTGATCTGGCTGAAGTTGAACTTCTGCTCTGGGTGTGCTACATTGGCCTAGAGATGAAAGACACAACGTGCAGGCTTCTTTCCAAAGGGCGAGTTGGGCCCCACAGCATCTTGCTTCCAGCTCTTTGGGAAGCTAAGAAACAACTCTCTCTGCACAGTGCTCTTACAGCCTACCGGGAACATCTCTTCCAAAGGCCTGTGAAACGCAGTTTCTTTGCAGGCCTGATCTGGCTGAAGTACAACTTGTGCTCTGGGTGTGCTACATTGCCCTAGAGCTGAAAGGCACAACGTGCTGTCTCCTTTCAAAAGGGCGAGTTGGGCCCCAAAGCATCTTGCTTCCAGCTCTTTGGGAAGCTAAGAAACAACTCGCTCTGCACACTGCTCTTACAGCCTACCGGGAATATCTCTTACAAAGGCCTGTGAAATGCAGTTTCTTTGCAGGCCTGATCTGGCTGAAGTACAACTTCTGCTCTGGGTGTGCTACATTGCCCTAGAGCTGAAAGGCCCAACGTGCAGGCTTCTTTCCAAAGGGCGAGTTGGGCCCCACAGCACCTTGCTTCCAGCTCTTTGGGAAGCTAAGAAAAAACTCGCTCTGCACAGTACTCTTACAGCCTACTGGGAACATCTCTTTTTTTTTTTTTTTTTTTTTTATTAATGTTATGATAGATTACAACTTTGTGAGATTTCAGTTGTACATTTTTGTTAGTCATGTTGTGGGTACACCACTTCCCCCTCCGTACCCTCCCCCCACCCCCCCTTTTTCCTGGTAACCACCAATCAGATCTCCTTCTCAATATACTAATTTCCACCTACGAGTGGAGTCATATAGAGTTCGTCTTTCTCTGACTGACTTATTTCGCTTAACATAATACCCTCGAGGTCCATCCACATTGTTGTGAATGGGCCAATTTCGTCTTTTTTTATGGCTGAGTAGTATTCCATTGTGTATATATACCACATCTTCTTTATCCAATCATTAGTTTCTGGGCATGTAGGCTGGTTCCACGTCTTGGCTATTGTAAATAATGCTGCAATGAACATAGGGGTGCAACGGACTCTTGAGATATCTGATATCAGGTTCTTAGGATAGATACCCAGTAATGGGATGGCTGGCTCATAGGGTATTTCTATTTTTAACTTTTTGAGAAATCTCCATACTGTTTTCCATAGTGGCTGTACCAGTTTGCATTCCCACCAACAGTGTATGAGGGTTCCTCTTTCTCCACAACCTCTCCAACATTTGTCGTTCTTGGTTTTGGATGTTTTTGCCAATCTAACGGGGGTAAGGTGATATCTTAGTGTAGTTTTGATTTGCATTTCCCTGATGATTAGCGATGATGAACATCTTTTCATGTGTCTATTGGCCATATTCATATCTTCTTTTGAGAAATGTCTGTTCATGTCCTCTGCCCATTTTTTGATCGGGTTGTTTGTTTTCTTGTTGTTAAGCAGTGTGAGTTCTTTGTATATTATGGAGATTAACCCTTTGTCGGATAAGTGGCTTGTAAATATTTTTTCCCAATTAGTGAGCTGTTTTTTTGTTTCAATCCTGTTTTCCCTTGCCTTGAAGAAGCTCTTTAGTCTGATGAAGTCCCATTTGTTTATTCTTTCTATTGTTTCCCTCAACTGAGGAGTTGCAGTGTCCGAAAAGATTCTTTTGAAACTGATGTCAAAGAGTGTACTGCCTATATTCTCTTCCAAAAGACTTATTGTCTCAGGCCTAATCTTTAGGTCTTTGATCCATTTTGAGTTTATTTTGGTGTGTGGTGAAAAAGAATGGTCAATTTTCAATCTTTGGCATGTGGCTGTCCAGTTTTCCCAGCACCATTTGTTGAAGAGACTTTCTTTTCTCCATTGTAGGCCCTCTGCTCCTTTGTCGAAGATTAGCCGTCCATAGCTACTGGGAACATCTCTTCCAAAGGCCTGTGAAACGCAGTTTCTTTGCAGGCCTGATCTGGCTGCAGTAGAACTTCTGCTCTGGGTGTGCTACATTGCCCTAGAGCTGAAAGGCACAACGTGCAGGCTTCTGTCCAAAGGGCGAGTTGGGCCCCAAAGCATCATGCTTCCAGCTCTTTGGGAAGCTAAGAAACAACTCGCTCTGCACAGTGCTCTTACAGCCTACCGGGAACATCTCTTCCAAAGGCCTGTGAAACGCAGTTTCTCTGCAGGCCTGATCTGGCTGAAGTACAACTTCTGCTCTGGGTGTGCTACATTGCCCTAGAGCTGAAAGGCAGAACTTGCAGGCTTCTTTGCAAAGGGCGAGTTGGGCCCCACAGCATCTTGCTTCCAGCTCTTTGGGAGGCTAAGAAACAACGCGCTCTGCACAGTGCTCTTACAGCGTACCGGGAACATCTCTTAAAAAGGCCTGTGAAATGCAGTTTCTTTGCAGGCCTGATCTGGCAGAAGTAGAACTTCTGCTCTGGGTGTGCTACATTGCCCTAGAGCTGAAAGGCACAACGTGCAGGCTTCATTCTAAAGGACGAGTTGGGCCCCACAGCATCTTGCTTCCAGCTCTTTGGGTAGCTAAGAAACAACTCGCTCTGCACAGTGCTCTTACAGCCTACCGGGAACATCTCTTCCAAAGGCCTGTGAAACGCAGTTTCTTCGCAGGCCTGATCTGGCTGAAATACAACTTCTGCTCTGGGTGTGCTACATTGCCCTAGAGCTGAAAGCCACAACGTGCAGGCTTCTTTCCAAAGGGCGAGTTGGGCCCCACAGCATCTTGCTTCCAGCTCTTTGGGAAGCTAAGAAACAACTCGCTCTGCACAGTGCTCTTACAGCCTACCGGGAACATCTCTTCCAAAGGCCTGTGAAACGCAGTTTCTTTGCAGGCCTGATCTGGCTGAAGTAGAACTTCTGCTCTGGGTGTGCTACATTGCCCTAGAGCTGAAAGGCACAATGTGCAGGCTTCATTCCAAAGGACGAGTTGGGCCCCAAAGCATCTTGCTTCCAGCTCTTTGGGAAGCTAAGAAACAACTCGCTCTGAACAGTGCTCTCACGGCCTACTGCGAACATCTCTTACAAAGGCCTGTGAAACGCAGTTTCTTTGCAGGCCTGATCTGGCTGAAGTAGAACTTCTGCTCTGGGTGTGCTACATTGCCCTAGAGCTGAAAGGCACAACGTGTAGGCTTCATTCCAAAGGACGAGTTGGGCCCCACAGCATCTTGCTTCCAGCGCTTTGGGAAGCTAAGAAACAACTCGCTCTGCACAGTGCTCTTACAGCCTACCAGGAACATCTCTTCCAAAGGCCTGTGAAACGCAGTTTCTTTGCAGGCCTGATCTGGCTGAAGTACAACTTATGCTCTGGGTGTGCTACATTACCCTAGAGCTGAAAGGCACAACGTGCAGGCTTCTGTCCAAAGGGCGTGTTGCGCCCAAAGCATCTTGCTTCCAGCTCTTTGGGAAGCTAAGAAACAACTCGCTCTGCACAGTGCTCTTACAGCCTACCGGGAGCATCTCTTCCAAAGGCCTGTGAAACGCAGTTTCTTCGCAGGCCTGATCTGTCTGAAGTACAACTTCTGCTCTGGGTGTGCTACATTGCCCTAGAGCTGAAAGCCACAACGTGCAGGCTTCTTTCCAAAGGGCGAGTTGGGCCCCATAGCATCTTGCTTCCAGCTCTTTGGGAAGCTAAGAAACAACTCGCTCTGCACAGTGCTCTTACAGCCTACCGGGAGCATCTCTTCCAAAGGCCTGTGAAACGCAGTTTCTTTGCAGGCCTGATCTGGCTGAAATAGAAATTTTGCTCTGGGTGTGCTACTTTTCCCTAGAGCTGAAAGGCACAACGTGCAGGCTTCTGTCCAAAGGGCGAGTTGGGCGCAAAGCATCTTGCTTCCAGCTCTTTGGGAAGCTAAGAAACAACTCGCTCTGCACAGTGCTCTTACAGCCTACCGGGAGCATCTCTTCCAAAGGCCTGTGAGACGCAGTTTCTTGGCAGGCCTGATCTGGCTGAAGTACAACTTCTGCTCTGGGTGTGCTACATTGCCCTAGAGCTGAAAGGCACAATGTGAAGGCTTCTTCACAAAGGGCGAGTTGGGCCTCACAGCATCTTGCTTCCAGCTCTTTGGGAAGCTAAGAAACAATTCGCTCTGAACTGTGCTCTTACAGCCTACCGGGAACAGCTCTCACAAAGGCCTGTGAAACGCAGTTTCTAGGCAGGCCTGATCTGGCTGAAGTAGAACTTCTGCTCTGCTTGTGCTACATTGCCCTAGAGCTGAAAGGAACAACGTGCAGGCTTCTTTCCAAAGGGCGAGTTGGGCCCCAAAGCATCTTGCTTCCAGCTCTTTGGGAAGCTTAGAAACAACTCGCTCTGCACAGTGCTCTTACAGCCTACCGGGAACATCTCTTCCAAAGGCCTGTGAAACGCAGTTTCTTTGCAGGCCTGATCTGGCTGAAGTAGAACTTCTGCTCTGGGTGTGCTACATTGCCCTAGAGCTGAAGGGCACTTCGTGCAGGCTTCTTTCCAAAGGGCGAGTTGGGCCCCACAGCATCTTGCTTCCAGCTCTTTGGGAAGCTAAGAAACAACTCGCTGTGCACAGTGCTCTTACAGCCTACCGGGAACATCTCTTCCAAAGGCCTGTGAAACGCAGTATCTTTGCAGGCCTGATCTGGCTGAAGTAGAACTTCTGCTCTGGTTGTGCTATATTTCCCTAGAGCTGAAAGGCACAACATGCAGGCTTCTTTCCCAAGGGCGAGTTGGGCCCCACAGCATCTTGCTTCCAACTCTTTGGGAAGCTAAGAGACAACTCTCTCTGCACAGTGCTCTTACAGCCTACCGGGAACATCTCTTCCAAAGGCCTGTGAAACGCAGTTTCTTTCCATGCCTGATCTGGCTGAAGTACAACTTCTGCTCTGGGTGTGCTACATTGCCCTAGAGCTGAAAGGCACAAAGTCCAGGCTTCTTTCCCAACGGCGAGTTGGGCCCCATAGCATCTTGCTTGCAGCTCTTTGGGAAGCTAAGAAACAATTCGCTCTGCACAGTGCTCTTACATCCTACAGGGAACAGCTCTCACAAAGGCCTGTGAAACGCAGTTTCTTTGCAGGCCTGATCTGGCTGAAGTAGAAGTTCTGCTCTGGGTGTGCTACATTGCTCTAGAGCTGAAAGGCAAAACGTGCAGGCTTCTGTCCAAAGGGCGAGTTGGGCCCCACAGCATCTTGCTTCCAGCTCTTTGGGAAGCTAAGAAACAACTCGCTCTGCACAGTGCTCTTACAGCCTACCGGGAACATCTCTTCCAAAGGCCTGTGAAATGCAGTTTCTTTGCAGGCCTGATCTGGCTGAAGTAGAACTTCTGCTCTGGGTGTGCTACATTGCCCTAGAGCTGAAAGGCACAATGTGAAGGCTTCTTCACAAAGGGCGAGTTGGGCCTCACAGCATCTTGCTTCCAGCTCTTTGGGAAGCTAAGAAACAATTCGCTCTGAACTGTGCTCTTACAGCCTACGGGGAACAGCTCTCACAAAGGCCTGTGAAACGCAGTTTCTAGGCAGGCCTGATCTGGCTGAAGTAGAACTTCTGCTCTGGGTGTGCTACATTGCCCTAGAGCTGAAAGGAACAACGTGCAGGCTTCTTTCCAAAGGGCGAGTTGGGCCCCAAAGCATCTTGCTTCCAGCTCTTTGGGAAGCTTAGAAACAACTCACTCTGCACAGTGCTCTTACAGCCTACCGGGAACATCTCTTCCAAAGGCCTGTGAAACGCAGTTTCTTTGCAGGCCTGATCTGGCTGAAGTACAACTTCTGCTCTGGGTGTGCTACATTGCCCTAGAGCTGAAGGGCACTTCGTGCAGGCTTCTTTCCAAAGGGCGAGTTGGGCCCCACAGCATCTTGCTTCCAGCTCTTTGGGAAGCTAAGAAACAACTCGCTGTGCACAGTGCTCTTACAGCCTACCGGGAACATCTCTTCCAAAGGCCTGTGAAACGCAGTATCTTTGCAGGCCTGATCTGGCTGAAGTAGAACTTCTGCTCTGGTTGTGCTATATTTCCCTAGAGCTGAAAGGCACAACATGCAGGCTTCTTTCCCAAGGGCGAGTTGGGCCCCACAGCATCTTGCTTCCAACTCTTTGGGAAGCTAAGAGACAACTCTCTCTGCACAGTGCTCTTACAGCCTACCGGGAACATCTCTTCCAAAGGCCTGTGAAACGCAGTTTCTTTGCAGGCCTGATCTGGCTGAAGTAGAACTTCTGCTCTGGGTGTGCTACATTGCCCTAGAGCTGAAAGGCACAATGTGCAGGCTTCTTAACAAAGGGCGAGTTGGGCCCCACAGCATCTTGCCTCCAGCTGTTTGGGAAGCTAAGAAACAACTCGCTCTGCACAGTCCTCTTACTGCCTACCGGGGACATATCTTCCAAAGGCCTGTGAAACGCAGTTTCTTTGCAGGCCTGATCTGGCTGAAGTAGAACTTCTGCTCTGGGTGTGCTACATTGCCCTAGAGCTGAAAGGCACATCGTGCAGGCTTCTTTCCAAAGGGCGAGTTGGGCCCGACAGCATCTTGCTTCCAACTCTTTGGGAAGCTAAGAAACAACTCGCTCTGCACAGTGCTCTTACAGCCTACCGGGAACATCTCTTCCAAAGGCCTGTGAAACACAGTTTCTTCGCAGCGCTGATCTGGCTGAAGTACAACTTCTGCTCTGGGTGTGCTACATTGCCCTAGAGCTGAAAGGCACAACGTGCAGGCTTCTTAACAAAGGGCGAGTTGGGATCCACAGCATCTTGCTTCCAGCTCTTTGGGAAGCTAAGAAACAACTCGCTCTGCACAGTGCTCTTACAGCCTACCGGAAACATCTCTTCCAAAGGCCTGTGAAACGCAGTCTCTTCGCAGGCCTGATCTGGCTGAAGTACAACTTCTGCTCTGGGTGTGCTACATTGCCCCAGAGCTGAAAGGCACAACGTGCAGGCTTCTTTCCCATGGGCGACTTGGGCCCCACAGCATCTTGCTTCCAGCTCTTTGGGAAGCTAAGAAACAACTCGCTCTGCACAGGGCTCTTACAGCCTACCGGGAACATCTCTTCCAAAGGCCTGTGAAACGCAGTTTCTTTGCAGGCCTGATCTGGCTGAAGTAGAACTTCTGCTCTGGGTGTGCTACATTGCCCTAGAGCTGAAAGGCACAACGTGCTGTCTCCTTTCCAAAGGGCGAGTTGGGCCCCAAAGCATCTTGCTTCCAGCTCTTTGGGAATCTAAGATACAACTCGCTCTGCACAGTTCTCTTACAGCCTACCGGGAACATCTCTTCCAAAGGCCTGTGAAAAGCAGTTTCTTTGCAGGTCTGATCTGGATGAAGTACAACTTCTGCTCTGGGTGTGCTACATTGCCCTAGAGCTGAAAGGCACAACATGCAGGCTTCTTTCCAAAGGGCGAGTTGGTCCCCACAGCATCTTGCTTCCAGCTCTTTGGGAAGCTAAGAAACAACTCGCTCTGCACAGTGCTCTTACAGCCTACCGGGAACATCTCTTACAGTGACCTGTGATACGCAGTTTCTTTGCAGGCCTGATCTGGCTGAAGTTCAACTTCTGCTCTGGGTGTGCTACATTGCACTAGACCTGAAAGGCACAATGTGCAGGCTTCTTTCCAAAGGCCGATTTGGGCCCCAAAGCATCTTGCTTCCAGCTCTTTGGGAAGCTAAGAAACAAGTCGCTCTGCACAGTTCTCTTACAGCCTACCGGGAACATCTCTTCCAAAGGCCTGTGAAACGCAGTTTCTTTGCAGGCCTGATCTGGCTGAAATAGAACTTTTGCTCTGGGTGTGCTACTTTTCCCTAGAGCTGAAAGGCACAACGTGCAGGCTTCTGTCCAAAGGGCGAGTTGGGCGCAAAGCATCTTGCT
Organism: Equus caballus; assembly: GCF_041296265.1. Lineage (NCBI taxonomy): Eukaryota > Metazoa > Chordata > Mammalia > Perissodactyla > Equidae > Equus > Equus caballus. The sequence continues at coordinate 29,255,015 of NC_091687.1, forward strand.
TCCAGCTCTTTGGGAAGCTAAGAATCAACTCGCTCTGCACAGTGCTCTTACAGCCTACCGGGAGCATCTCTTCCAAAGGCCTGTGAGACGCAGTTTCTTCGCAGGCCTGATCTGGCTGAAGTACAACTTCTGCTCTGGGTGTGCTACATTGCCCTAGAGGTGAAAGGCACAATGTGCAGGCTTCTTCACAAAGGGCGAGTTGGGCCTCACAGCATCTTGCTTCCAGCTCTTTGGGAAGCTAAGAAACAATTCGCTCTGCACTGTGCTCTTACAGCCTACCGGGAACAGCTCTCACAAAGGCCTGTGAAACGCAGTTTCTAGGCAGGCCTGATCTGGCTGAAGTAGAACTTCTGCTCTGCTTGTGCTACATTGCCCTAGAGCTGAAAGGAACAACGTGCAGGCTTCTTTCCAAAGGGCGAGTTGGGCCCCAAAGCATCTTGCTTCCAGCTCTTTGGGAAGCTTAGAAACAACTCGCTCTGCACAGTGCTCTTACAGCCTACCGGGAACATCTCTTCCAAAGGCCTGTGAAACACAGTTTCTTTGCAGCGCTGATCTGGCTGAAGTACAACTTCTGCTCTGGGTGTGCTACATTGCCCTAGAGCTGAAAGGCACAACGTGCAGGCTTCTTAACAAAGGGCGAGTTGGGACCCACAGCATCTTGCTTCCAGCTCTTTGGGAATCTAAGAAACAACTCGCTCTGCACAGTGCTCTTACAGCCTACCGGGAACATCTCTTCCAAAGGCCAGTGAAACGCAGTTTCTTCGCAGGCCTGATCTGGCTGAAGTACAACTTCTGCTCTGGGTGTGCTACATTGCCCCAGAGCTGAAAGGCACAACGTGCAGGCTTCTTTCCCAAGGGCGACTTGGGCCCCACAGCATCTTGCTTCCAGCTCTTTGGGAAGCTAAGAAACAACTCGCTCTGCACAGGGCTCTTACAGCCTACCGGGAACATCTCTTCCAAAGGCCTGTGAAACGCAGTTTCTTTGCAGGCCTGATCTGGCTGAAGTAGAACTTCTGCTCTGGGTGTGCTACATTGCCCTAGAGGTGAAAGGCACAACGTGCTGTCTCCTTTCCAAAGGGCGAGTTGGGCCCCAAAGCATCTTGCTTCCATCTCTTTGGGAATCTAAGATACAACTCGCTCTGCACAGTTCTCTTACAGCCTAACGGGAACATCTCTTCCAAAGGCCTGTGAAAAGCAGTTTCTTTGCAGGTCTGATCTGGATGAAGTACAACTTCTGCTCTGGGTGTGCTACATTGCCCTAGAGCTGAAAGGCACAACATGCAGGCTTCTTTCAAAAGGGCGAGTTGGGCCCCACAGCATCTTGCTTCCAGCTCTTTGGGAAGCTAAGAAACAACTCGCTCTGCACAGTGCTCTTACAGCCTACCGGGAACATCTCTTACAGAGACCTGTGAAACGCAGTTTCTTTGCAGGCCTGATCTGGCTGAAGTTCAACTTCTGCTCTGGGTGTGCTACATTGCACTAGACCTGAAAGGCACAATGTGCAGGCTTCTTTCCAAAGGCCGATTTGGGCCCCAAAGCATCTTGCTTCCAGCTCTTTGGGAAGCTAAGAAACAACTCGCTCTGCACAGTGCTCTTACAGCCTACCGGGAACATCTCTTCCAAAGGCCTGTGAAACGCAGTTTCTTTGCAGGCCTGATCTGGCTGAAATAGAACTTTTGCTCTGGGTGTGCTACTTTTCCCTAGAGCTGAAAGGCACAACGTGCAGGCTTCTGTCCAAAGGGCGAGTTGGGCGCAAAGCATCTTGCTTCCAGCTCTTTGGGAAGCTAAGAAACAACTCGCTCTGCACAGTGCTCTTACAGCCTACCGGGAGCATCTCTTCCAAAGGCCTGTGAAACGCAGTTTCTTTCCATGCCTGATCTGGCTGAAGTACAACTTCTGCTCTGGTTGTGCTACATTGCCCTAGAGCTGAAAGGCACAAAGTCCAGGCTTCTTTCCCAACGGCGAGTTGGGCCCCATAGAATCTTGCTTGCAGCTCTTTGGGAAGCTAAGAAACAATTCGCTCTGCACAGTGCTCTTACAGCCTACAGGGAACAGCTCTCACAAAGGCCTGTGAAACGCAGTTTCTTTGCAGGCCTGATCTGGCTGAAGTAGAAGTTCTGCTCTGGGTGTGCTACATTGCTCTAGAGCTGAAAGGCAAAACGTGCAGGCTTCTGTCCAAAGGGCGAGTTGGGCCCCACAGCATCTTGCTTCCAGCTCTTTGGGAAGCTAAGAAACAACTCGCTCTGCACAGTGCTCTTACAGCCTACCGGGAACATCTCTTCCAAAGGCCTGTGAAACGCAGTTTCTTTGCAGGCCTGATCTGGCTGAAGTAGAACTTCTGCTCTGGGTGTGCTACATTGCCCTAGAGCTGAAAGGCACAATGTGCAGGCTTCTTAACAAAGGGCGAGTTGGGCCCCACAGCATCTTGCCTCCAGCTGTTTGGGAAGCTAAGAAACAACTCGCTCTGCACAGTCCTCTTACTGCCTACCGGGGACATCTCTTCCAAAGGCCTGTGAAACGCAGTTTCTTTGCAGGCCTGATCTGGCTGAAGTAGAACTTCTGCTCTGGGTGTGCTACATTGCCCTAGAGCTGAAAGGCACATCGTGCAGGCTTCTTTCCAAAGGGCGAGTTGGGCCCGACAGCATCTTGCTTCCAACTCTTTGGGAAGCTAAGAAACAACTCGCTCTGCACAGTGCTCTTACAGCCTACCGGGAACCTCTCTTCCAAAGGCCTGTGAAACACAGTTTCTTCGCAGCGCTGATCTGGCTGAAGTACAACTTCTGCTCTGGGTGTGCTACATTGCCCTAGAGCTGAAAGGCACAACGTGCAGGCTTCTTAACAAAGGGCGAGTTGGGACCCACAGCATCTTGCTTCCAGCTCTTTGGGAAGCTAAGAAACAACTCGCTCTGCACAGGGCTCTTACAGCCTACCGGGAACATCTCTTCCAAAGGCCTGTGAAACGCAGTTTCTTTGCAGGCCTGATCTGGCTGAAGTAGAACTTCTGCTCTGGGTGTGCTACATTGCCCTAGAGCTGAAAGGCACAACGTGCTGTCTCCTTTCCAAAGGGCGAGTTGGGCCCCAAAGCATCTTGCTTCCAGCTCTTTGGGAATCTAAGATACAACTCGCTCTGCACAGTTCTCTTACAGCCTACCGGGAACATCTCTTCCAAAGGCCTGTGAAAAGCAGTTTCTTTGCAGGTCTGATCTGGATGAAGTAGAACTTCTGCTCTGGGTGTGCTACATTGCCCTAGAGCTGAAAGGCACAACATGCAGTCTTCTTTCAAAAGGGCGAGTTGGGCCCCACAGCATCTTGCTTCCAGCTCTTTGGGAAGCTAAGAAACAACTCGCTCTGCACAGTGCTCTTACAGCCTACCGGGAACATCTCTTACAGAGACCTGTGAAACGCAGTTTCTTTGCAGGCCTGATCTGGCTGAAGTTCAACTTCTGCTCTGGGTGTGCTACATTGCACTAGACCTGAAAGGCACAATGTGCAGGCTTCTTTCCAAAGGCCGATTTGGGCCCCAAAGCATCTTGCTTCCAGCTATTTGGGAAGCTAAGAAACATCTCGCTCTGCACAGTGCTCTTACAGCCTACCGGGAACATCTCTTCCAAAGGCCTGTGAAACGCAGTTTCTTTGCAGGCCTGATCTGGCTGAAATAGAACTTTTGCTCTGGGTGTGCTACTTTTCCCTAGAGCTGAAAGGCACAACGTGCAGGCTTCTTTCCAAAGGGCGAGTTGGGCCCGACAGCATCTTGCTTCCAACTCTTTCGGAAGCTAAGAAACAACTCGCTCTGCACAGTGCTCTTACAGCCTACCGGGAACATCTCTTCCAAAGGCATGTGAAACGCAGTTTCTTCGCAGCCCTGATCTGGTTGAAGTACAACTTCTGCTCTGGGTGTGCTACATTGCCCTAGAGCTGAAAGGCACAACGTGCAGGCTTCTTAACAAGGGCGAGATGGGACCCACAGCATCTTGCTTCCACCTCTTTGGGAAGCTAAGAAACAACTCGCTCTGCACAGTGCTCTTACAGCCTACCGGGAACATCTCTTCCAAAGGCCTGTGAAAAGAAGTTTCTTCGCAGGCCTGATCTGGCTGAAGTACAACTTCTGCTCTGGGTGTGCTACATTGCCCCAGAGCTGAAAGGCACAACGTGCAGGCTTCTTTCCCAAGGGCGACTTGGGCCCCACAGCATCTTGCTTCCAGCTCTTTGGGAAGCTAAGAAACAACTCGCTCTGCACAGTGCTCTTACAGCCTACCGGGAACATCTCTTCCAAAGGCCTGTGAAACGCAGTTTCTTTGCAGGCCTGATCTGGCTGAAGTAGAACTTCTGCTCTGGGTGTGCTACATTGCCCTAGAGCTGAAAGGCACAACGTGCTGTCTCCTTTCCAAAGGGCGAGTTGGGCCCCAAAGCATCTTGCTTCCAGCTCTTTGGGAATCTAAGATACAACTCGCTCTGCAGAGTTCTCGTACAGCCTACCGGGAACATCTCTTCCAAAGGCCTGTGAAAAGCAGTTTCTTTGCAGGCCTGATCTGGATGAAGTACAACTTCTGCTCTCGGTGTGCTACATTGCCCTTGAGCTGAAAGGCACATCGTGCAGGCTTCTTTCCAAAGGGCGAGTTGGGCCCGACAGCATCTTGCTTCCAACTCTTTGGGAAGCTAAGAAACAACTCGCTCTGCACAGTGCTCTTACAGCCTACCGGGAACCTCTCTTCCAAAGGCCTGTGAAACACAGTTTCTTCGCAGCGCTGATCTGGCTGAAGTACAACTTCTGCTCTGGGTGTGCTACATTGCCCTAGAGCTGAAAGGCACAACGTGCAGGCTTCTTAACAAAGGGCGAGTTGGGACCCACAGCATCTTGCTTCCAGCTCTTTGGGAAGCTAAGAAACAACTCGCTCTGCACAGGGCTCTTACAGCCTACCGGGAACATCTCTTCCAAAGGCCTGTGAAACGCAGTTTCTTTGCAGGCCTGATCTGGCTGAAGTAGAACTTCTGCTCTGGGTGTGCTACATTGCCCTAGAGCTGAAAGGCACAACGTGCTGTCTCCTTTCCAAAGGGCGAGTTGGGCCCCAAAGCATCTTGCTTCCAGCTCTTTGGGAATCTAAGATACAACTCGCTCTGCACAGTTCTCTTACAGCCTACCGGGAACATCTCTTCCAAAGGCCTGTGAAAAGCAGTTTCTTTGCAGGTCTGATCTGGATGAAGTAGAACTTCTGCTCTGGGTGTGCTACATTGCCCTAGAGCTGAAAGGCACAACATGCAGTCTTCTTTCAAAAGGGCGAGTTGGGCCCCACAGCATCTTGCTTCCAGCTCTTTGGGAAGCTAAGAAACAACTCGCTCTGCACAGTGCTCTTACAGCCTACCGGGAACATCTCTTACAGAGACCTGTGAAACGCAGTTTCTTTGCAGGCCTGATCTGGCTGAAGTTCAACTTCTGCTCTGGGTGTGCTACATTGCACTAGACCTGAAAGGCACAATGTGCAGGCTTCTTTCCAAAGGCCGATTTGGGCCCCAAAGCATCTTGCTTCCAGCTCTTTGGGAAGCTAAGAAACATCTCGCTCTGCACAGTGCTCTTACAGCCTACCGGGAACATCTCTTCCAAAGGCCTGTGAAACGCAGTTTCTTTGCAGGCCTGATCTGGCTGAAATAGAACTTTTGCTCTGGGTGTGCTACTTTTCCCTAGAGCTGAAAGGCACAACGTGCAGGCTTCTTTCCAAAGGGCGAGTTGGGCCCGACAGCATCTTGCTTCCAACTCTTTGGGAAGCTAAGAAACAACTCGCTCTGCACAGTGCTCTTACAGCCTACCGGGAACATCTTTTCCAAAGGCATGTGAAACGCAGTTTCTTCGCAGCCCTGATCTGGCTGAAGTACAACTTCTGCTCTGGGTGTGCTACATTGCCCTAGAGCTGAAAGGCACAACGTGCAGGCTTCTTAACAAAGGGCGAGATGGGACCCACAGCATCTTGCTTCCACCTCTTTGGGAAGCTAAGAAACAACTCGCTCTGCACAGTGCTCTTACAGCCTACCGGGAACATCTCTTCCAAAGGCCTGTGAAAAGCAGTTTCTTTGCAGGCCTGATCTGGCTGAAGTAGAACTTCTGCTCTGGGTGTGCTACATTGCCCCAGAGCTGAAAGGCACAACGTGCAGGCTTCTTTCCCAAGGGCGACTTGGGCCCCACAGCATCTTGCTTCCAGCTCTTTGGGAAGCTAAGAAACAACTCGCTCTGCACAGTGCTCTTACAGCCTACCGGGAACATCTCTTCCAAAGGCCTGTGAAACGCAGATTCTTTGCAGGCCTGATCTGGCTGAAGTAGAACTTCTGCTCTGGGTGTGCTACATTGCCCTAGAGCTGAAAGGCACAACGTGTAGGCTTCATTCCAAAGGACGAGTTGGGCCCCACAGCATCTTGCTTCCAGCGCTTTGGGAAGCTAAGAAACAACTCGCTCTGCACAGTGCTCTTACAGCCTACCAGGAACATCTCTTCCAAAGGCCTGTGAAACGCAGTTTCTTTGCAGGCCTGATCTGGCTGAAGTACAACTTATGCTCTGGGTGTGCTACATTACCCTAGAGCTGAAAGGCACAACGTGCAGGCTTCTGTCCAAAGGGCGAGTTGGGCGCAAAGCATCTTGCTTCCAGCTCTTTGGGAAGCTAAGAAACAACTCGCTCTGCACAGTGCTCTTACAGCCTACCGGGAGCATCTCTTCCAAAGGCCTGTGAGACGCAGTTTCTTGGCAGGCCTGATCTGGCTGAAGTACAACTTCTGCTCTGGGTGTGCTACATTGCCCTAGAGCTGAAAGGCACAATGTGAAGGCTTCTTCACAAAGGGCGAGTTGGGCCTCACAGCATCTTGCTTCCAGCTCTTTGGGAAGCTAAGAAACAATTCGCTCTGAACTGTGCTCTTACAGCCTACCGGGAACAGCTCTCACAAAGGCCTGTGAAACGCAGTTTCTAGGCAGGCCTGATCTGGCTGAAGTAGAACTTCTGCTCTGCTTGTGCTACATTGCCCTAGAGCTGAAAGGAACAACGTGCAGGCTTCTTTCCAAAGGGCGAGTTGGGCCCCAAAGCATCTTGCTTCCAGCTCTTTGGGAAGCTTAGAAACAAATCGCTCTGCACAGTGCTCTTACAGCCTACCGGGAACATCTCTTCCAAAGGCCTGTGAAACGCAGTTTCTTTGCAGGCCTGATCTGGCTGAAGTAGAACTTCTGCTCTGGGTGTGCTACATTGCCCTAGAGCTGAAGGGCACTTCGTGCAGGCTTCTTTCCAAAGGGCGAGTTGGGCCCCACAGCATCTTGCTTCCAGCTCTTTGGGAAGCTAAGAAACAACTCGCTGTGCACAGTGCTCTTACAGCCTACCGGGAACATCTCTTCCAAAGGCCTGTGAAACGCAGTACCTTTGCAGGCCTGATCTGGCTGAAGTAGAACTTCTGCTCTGGTTGTGCTATATTTCCCTAGAGCTGAAAGGCACAACATGCAGGCTTCTTTCCCAAGGGCGAGTTGGGCCCCACAGCATCTTGCTTCCAACTCTTTGGGAAGCTAAGAGACAACTCTCTCTGCACAGTGCTCTTACAGCCTACCGGGAACATCTCTTCCAAAGGCCTGTGAAACGCAGTTTCTTTCCATGCCTGATCTGGCTGAAGTACAACTTCTGCTCTGGGTGTGCTACATTGCCCTAGAGCTGAAAGGCACAAAGTCCAGGCTTCTTTCCCAACGGCGAGTTGGGCCCCATAGCATCTTGCTTGCAGCTCTTTGGGAAGCTAAGAAACAATTCGCTCTGCACAGTGCTCTTACATCCTACAGGGAACAGCTCTCACAAAGGCCTGTGAAACGCAGTTTCTTTGCAGGCCTGATCTGGCTGAAGTAGAAGTTCTGCTCTGGGTGTGCTACATTGCTCTAGAGCTGAAAGGCAAAACGTGCAGGCTTCTGTCCAAAGGGCGAGTTGGGCCCCACAGCATCTTGCTTCCAGCTCTTTGGGAAGCTAAGAAACAACTCGCTCTGCACAGTGCTCTTACAGCCTACCGGGAACATCTCTTCCAAAGGCCTGTGAAATGCAGTTTCTTTGCAGGCCTGATCTGGCTGAAGTAGAACTTCTGCTCTGGGTGTGCTACATTGCCCTAGAGCTGAAAGGCACAATGTGAAGGCTTCTTCACAAAGGGCGAGTTGGGCCTCACAGCATCTTGCTTCCAGCTCTTTGGGAAGCTAAGAAACAATTCGCTCTGAACTGTGCTCTTACAGCCTACGGGGAACAGCTCTCACAAAGGCCTGTGAAACGCAGTTTCTAGGCAGGCCTGATCTGGCTGAAGTAGAACTTCTGCTCTGCTTGTGCTACATTGCCCTAGAGCTGAAAGGAACAACGTGCAGGCTTCTTTCCAAAGGGCGAGTTGGGCCCCAAAGCATCTTGCTTCCAGCTCTTTGGGAAGCTTAGAAACAACTCGCTCTGCACAGTGCTCTTACAGCCTACCGGGAACATCTCTTCCAAAGGCCTGTGAAACGCAGTTTCTTTGCAGGCCTGATCTGGCTGAAGTACAACTTCTGCTCTGGGTGTGCTACATTGCCCTAGAGCTGAAGGGCACTTCGTGCAGGCTTCTTTCCAAAGGGCGAGTTGGGCCCCACAGCATCTTGCTTCCAGCTCTTTGGGAAGCTAAGAAACAACTCGCTGTGCACAGTGCTCTTACAGCCTACCGGGAACATCTCTTCCAAAGGCCTGTGAAACGCAGTATCTTTGCAGGCCTGATCTGGCTGAAGTAGAACTTCTGCTCTGGTTGTGCTATATTTCCCTAGAGCTGAAAGGCACAACATGCAGGCTTCTTTCCCAAGGGCGAGTTGGGCCCCACAGCATCTTGCTTCAACTCTTTGGGAAGCTAAGAGACAACTCTCTCTGCACAGTGCTCTTACAGCCTACCGGGAACATCTCTTCCAAAGGCCTGTGAAACGCAGTTTCTTTGCAGGCCTGATCTGGCTGAAGTAGAACTTCTGCTCTGGGTGTGCTACATTGCCCTAGAGCTGAAAGGCACAATGTGCAGGCTTCTTAACAAAGGGCGAGTTGGGCCCCACAGCATCTTGCCTCCAGCTGTTTGGGAAGCTAAGAAACAACTCGCTCTGCACAGTCCTCTTACTGCCTACCGGGGACATATCTTCCAAAGGCCTGTGAAACGCAGTTTCTTTGCAGGCCTGATCTGGCTGAAGTAGAACTTCTGCTCTGGGTGTGCTACATTGCCCTAGAGCTGAAAGGCACATCGTGCAGGCTTCTTTCCAAAGGGCGAGTTGGGCCCGACAGCATCTTGCTTCCAACTCTTTGGGAAGCTAAGAAACAACTCGCTCTGCACAGTGCTCTTACAGCCTACCGGGAACATCTCTTCCAAAGGCCTGTGAAACACAGTTTCTTCGCAGCGCTGATCTGGCTGAAGTACAACTTCTGCTCTGGGTGTGCTACATTGCCCTAGAGCTGAAAGGCACAACGTGCAGGCTTCTTAACAAAGGGCGAGTTGGGATCCACAGCATCTTGCTTCCAGCTCTTTGGGAAGCTAAGAAACAACTCGCTCTGCACAGTGCTCTTACAGCCTACCGGAAACATCTCTTCCAAAGGCCTGTGAAACGCAGTCTCTTCGCAGGCCTGATCTGGCTGAAGTACAACTTCTGCTCTGGGTGTGCTACATTGCCCCAGAGCTGAAAGGCACAACGTGCAGGCTTCTTTCCCATGGGCGACTTGGGCCCCACAGCATCTTGCTTCCAGCTCTTTGGGAAGCTAAGAAACAACTCGCTCTGCACAGGGCTCTTACAGCCTACCGGGAACATCTCTTCCAAAGGCCTGTGAAACGCAGTTTCTTTGCAGGCCTGATCTGGCTGAAGTAGAACTTCTGCTCTGGGTGTGCTACATTGCCCTAGAGCTGAAAGGCACAACGTGCTGTCTCCTTTCCAAAGGGCGAGTTGGGCCCCAAAGCATCTTGCTTCCAGCTCTTTGGGAATCTAAGATACAACTCGCTCTGCACAGTTCTCTTACAGCCTACCGGGAACATCTCTTCCAAAGGCCTGTGAAAAGCAGTTTCTTTGCAGGTCTGATCTGGATGAAGTACAACTTCTGCTCTGGGTGTGCTACATTGCCCTAGAGCTGAAAGGCACAACATGCAGGCTTCTTTCAAAAGGGCGAGTTGGTCCCCACAGCATCTTGCTTCCAGCTCTTTGGGAAGCTAAGAAACAACTCGCTCTGCACAGTGCTCTTACAGCCTACCGGGAACATCTCTTACAGAGACCTGTGAAACGCAGTTTCTTTGCAGGCCTGATCTGGCTGAAGTTCAACTTCTGCTCTGGGTGTGCTACATTGCACTAGACCTGAAAGGCACAATGTGCAGGCTTCTTTCCAAAGGCCGATTTGGGCCCCAAAGCATCTTGCTTCCAGCTCTTTGGGAAGCTAAGAAACAAGTCGCTCTGCACAGTTCTCTTACAGCCTACCGGGAACATCTCTTCCAAAGGCCTGTGAAACGCAGTTTCTTTGCAGGCCTGATCTGGCTGAAATAGAACTTTTGCTCTGGGTGTGCTACTTTTCCCTAGAGCTGAAAGGCACAACGTGCAGGCTTCTGTCCAAAGGGCGAGTTGGGCGCAAAGCATCTTGCTTCCAGCTCTTTGGGAAGCTAAGAATCAACTCGCTCTGCACAGTGCTCTTACAGCCTACCGGGAGCATCTCTTCCAAAGGCCTGTGAGACGCAGTTTCTTCGCAGGCCTGATCTGGCTGAAGTACAACTTCTGCTCTGGGTGTGCTACATTGCCCTAGAGCTGAAAGGCACAATGTGCAGGCTTCTTCACAAAGGGCGAGTTGGGCCTCACAGCATCTTGCTTCCAGCTCTTTGGGAAGCTAAGAAACAATTCGCTCTGCACTGTGCTCTTACAGCCTACCGGGAACAGCTCTCACAAAGGCCTGTGAAACGCAGTTTCTAGGCAGGCCTGATCTGGCTGAAGTAGAACTTCTGCTCTGCTTGTGCTACATTGCCCTAGAGCTGAAAGGAACAACGTGCAGGCTTCTTTCCAAAGGGCGAGTTGGGCCCCAAAGCATCTTGCTTCCAGCTCTTTGGGAAGCTTAGAAACAACTCGCTCTGCACAGTGCTCTTACAGCCTACCGGGAACATCTCTTCCAAAGGCCTGTGAAACACAGTTTCTTCGCAGCGCTGATCTGGCTGAAGTACAACTTCTGCTCTGGGTGTGCTACATTGCCCTAGAGCTGAAAGGCACAACGTGCAGGCTTCTTAACAAAGGGCGAGTTGGGACCCACAGCATCTTGCTTCCAGCTCTTTGGGAATCTAAGAAACAACTCGCTCTGCACAGTGCTCTTACAGCCTACCGGGAACATCTCTTCCAAAGGCCAGTGAAACGCAGTTTCTTCGCAGGCCTGATCTGGCTGAAGTACAACTTCTGCTCTGGGTGTGCTACATTGCCCCAGAGCTGAAAGGCACAACGTGCAGGCTTCTTTCCCAAGGGCGACTTGGGCCCCACAGCATCTTGCTTCCAGCTCTTTGGGAAGCTAAGAAACAACTCGCTCTGCACAGGGCTCTTACAGCCTACCGGGAACATCTCTTCCAAAGGCCTGTGAAACGCAGTTTCTTTGCAGGCCTGATCTGGCTGAAGTAGAACTTCTGCTCTGGGTGTGCTACATTGCCCTAGAGGTGAAAGGCACAACGTGCTGTCTCCTTTCCAAAGGGCGAGTTGGGCCCCAAAGCATCTTGCTTCCAGCTCTTTGGGAATCTAAGATACAACTCGCTCTGCACAGTTCTCTTACAGCCTACCGGGAACATCTCTTCCAAAGGCCTGTGAAAAGCAGTTTCTTTGCAGGTCTGATCTGGATGAAGTACAACTTCTGCTCTGGGTGTGCTACATTGCCCTAGAGCTGAAAGGCACAACATGCAGGCTTCTTTCAAAAGGGCGAGTTGGGCCCCACAGCATCTTGCTTCCAGCTCTTTGGGAAGCTAAGAAACAACTCGCTCTGCACAGTGCTCTTACAGCCTACCGGGAACATCTCTTACAGAGACCTGTGAAACGCAGTTTCTTTGCAGGCCTGATCTGGCTGAAGTTCAACTTCTGCTCTGGGTGTGCTACATTGCACTAGACCTGAAAGGCACAATGTGCAGGCTTCTTTCCAAAGGCCGATTTGGGCCCCAAAGCATCTTGCTTCCAGCTCTTTGGGAAGCTAAGAAACAACTCGCTCTGCACAGTGCTCTTACAGCCTACCGGGAACATCTCTTCCAAAGGCCTGTGAAACGCAGTTTCTTTGCAGGCCTGATCTGGCTGAAATAGAACTTTTGCTCTGGGTGTGCTACTTTTCCCTAGAGCTGAAAGGCACAACGTGCAGGCTTCTGTCCAAAGGGCGAGTTGGGCGCAAAGCATCTTGCTTCCAGCTCTTTGGGAAGCTAAGAAACAACTCGCTCTGCACAGTGCTCTTACAGCCTACCGGGAGCATCTCTTCCAAAGGCCTGTGAAACGCAGTTTCTTTCCATGCCTGATCTGGCTGAAGTACAACTTCTGCTCTGGGTGTGCTACATTGCCCTAGAGCTGAAAGGCACAAAGTCCTGGCTTCTTTCCCAACGGCGAGTTGGGCCCCATAGAATCTTGCTTGCAGCTCTTTGGGAAGCTAAGAAACAATTCGCTCTGCACAGTGCTCTTACAGCCTACAGGGAACAGCTCTCACAAAGGCCTGTGAAACGCAGTTTCTTTGCAGGCCTGATCTGGCTGAAGTAGAAGTTCTGCTCTGGGTGTGCTACATTGCTCTAGAGCTGAAAGGCAAAACGTGCAGGCTTCTGTCCAAAGGGCGAGTTGGGCCCCACAGCATCTTGCTTCCAGCTCTTTGGGAAGCTAAGAAACAACTCGCTCTGCACAGTGCTCTTACAGCCTACCGGGAACATCTCTTCCAAAGGCCTGTGAAACGCAGTTTCTTTGCAGGCCTGATCTGGCTGAAGTAGAACTTCTGCTCTGGGTGTGCTACATTGCCCTAGAGCTGAAAGGCACAATGTGCAGGCTTCTTAACAAAGGGCGAGTTGGGCCCCACAGCATCTTGCCTCCAGCTCTTTGGGAAGCTAAGAAACAACTCGCTCTGCACAGTCCTCTTAATGCCTACCGGGGACATCTCTTCCAAAGGCCTGTGAAACGCAGTTTCTTTGCAGGCCTGATCTGGATGAAGTACAACTTCTGCTCTGGGTGTGCTACATTGCCCTAGAGCTGAAAGGCACATCGTGCAGGCTTCTTTCCAAAGGGCGAGTTGGGCCCGACAGCATCTTGCTTCCAACTCTTTGGGAAGCTAAGAAACAACTCGCTCTGCACAGTGCTCTTACAGCCTACCGGGAACCTCTCTTCCAAAGGCCTGTGAAACACAGTTTCTTCGCAGCGCTGATCTGGCTGAAGTACAACTTCTGCTCTGGGTGTGCTACATTGCCCTAGAGCTGAAAGGCACAACGTGCAGGCTTCTTAACAAAGGGCGAGTTGGGACCCACAGCATCTTGCTTCCAGCTCTTTGGGAAGCTAAGAAACAACTCGCTCTGCACAGGGCTCTTACAGCCTACCGGGAACATCTATTCCAAAGGCCTGTGAAACGCAGTTTCTTTGCAGGCCTGATCTGGCTGAAGTAGAACTTCTGCTCTGGGTGTGCTACATTGCCCTAGAGCTGAAAGGCACAACGTGCTGTCTCCTTTCCAAAGGGCGAGTTGGGCCCCAAAGCATCTTGCTTCCAGCTCTTTGGGAATCTAAGATACAACTCGCTCTGCACAGTTCTCTTACAGCCTACCGGGAACATCTCTTCCAAAGGCCTGTGAAAAGCAGTTTCTTTGCAGGTCTGATCTGGATGAAGTAGAACTTCTGCTCTGGGTGTGCTACATTGCCCTAGAGCTGAAAGGCACAACATGCAGTCTTCTTTCAAAAGGGCGAGTTGGGCCCCACAGCATCTTGCTTCCAGCTCTTTGGGAAGCTAAGAAACAACTCGCTCTGCACAGTGCTCTTACAGCCTACCGGGAACATCTCTTACAGAGACCTGTGAAACGCAGTTTCTTTGCAGGCCTGATCTGGCTGAAGTTCAACTTCTGCTCTGGGTGTGCTACATTGCACTAGACCTGAAAGGCACAATGTGCAGGCTTCTTTCCAAAGGCCGATTTGGGCCCCAAAGCATCTTGCTTCCAGCTCTTTGGGAAGCTAAGAAACATCTCGCTCTGCACAGTGCTCTTACAGCCTACCGGGAACATCTCTTCCAAAGGCCTGTGAAACGCAGTTTCTTTGCAGGCCTGATCTGGCTGAAATAGAACTTTTGCTCTGGGTGTGCTACTTTTCCCTAGAGCTGAAAGGCACAACGTGCAGGCTTCTTTCCAAAGGGCGAGTTGGGCCCGACAGCATCTTGCTTCCAACTCTTTCGGAAGCTAAGAAACAACTCGCTCTGCACAGTGCTCTTACAGCCTACCGGGAACATCTCTTCCAAAGGCATGTGAAACGCAGTTTCTTCGCAGCCCTGATCTGGCTGAAGTACAACTTCTGCTCTGGGTGTGCTACATTGCCCTAGAGCTGAAAGGCACAACGTGCAGGCTTCTTAACAAGGGCGAGATGGGACCCACAGCATCTTGCTTCCACCTCTTTGGGAAGCTAAGAAACAACTCGCTCTGCACAGTGCTCTTACAGCCTACCGGGAACATCTCTTCCAAAGGCCTGTGAAAAGCAGTTTCTTCGCAGGCCTGATCTGGCTGAAGTACAACTTCTGCTCTGGGTGTGCTACATTGCCCCAGAGCTGAAAGGCACAACGTGCAGGCTTCTTTCCCAAGGGCGACTTGGGCCCCACAGCATCTTGCTTCCAGCTCTTTGGGAAGCTAAGAAACAACTCGCTCTGCACAGTGCTCTTACAGCCTACCGGGAACATCTCTTCCAAAGGCCTGTGAAACGCAGTTTCTTTGCAGGCCTGATCTGGCTGAAGTAGAACTTCTGCTCTGGGTGTGCTACATTGCCCTAGAGCTGAAAGGCACAACGTGCTGTCTCCTTTCCAAAGGGCGAGTTGGGCCCCAAAGCATCTTGCTTCCAGCTCTTTGGGAATCTAAGATACAACTCGCTCTGCACAGTTCTCGTACAGCCTACCGGGAACATCTCTTCCAAAGGCCTGTGAAAAGCAGTTTCTTTGCAGGCCTGATCTGGATGAAGTACAACTTCTGCTCTCGGTGTGCTACATTGCCCTTGAGCTGAAAGGCACATCGTGCAGGCTTCTTTCCAAAGGGCGAGTTGGGCCCGACAGCATCTTGCTTCCAACTCTTTGGGAAGCTAAGAAACAACTCGCTCTGCACAGTGCTCTTACAGCCTACCGGGAACCTCTCTTCCAAAGGCCTGTGAAACACAGTTTCTTCGCAGCGCTGATCTGGCTGAAGTACAACTTCTGCTCTGGGTGTGCTACATTGCCCTAGAGCTGAAAGGCACAACGTGCAGGCTTCTTAACAAAGGGCGAGTTGGGACCCACAGCATCTTGCTTCCAGCTCTTTGGGAAGCTAAGAAACAACTCGCTCTGCACAGGGCTCTTACAGCCTACCGGGAACATCTCTTCCAAAGGCCTGTGAAACGCAGTTTCTTTGCAGGCCTGATCTGGCTGAAGTAGAACTTCTGCTCTGGGTGTGCTACATTGCCCTAGAGCTGAAAGGCACAACGTGCTGTCTCCTTTCCAAAGGGCGAGTTGGGCCCCAAAGCATCTTGCTTCCAGCTCTTTGGGAATCTAAGATACAACTCGCTCTGCACAGTTCTCTTACAGCCTACCGGGAACATCTCTTCCAAAGGCCTGTGAAAAGCAGTTTCTTTGCAGGTCTGATCTGGATGAAGTAGAACTTCTGCTCTGGGTGTGCTACATTGCCCTAGAGCTGAAAGGCACAACATGCAGTCTTCTTTCAAAAGGGCGAGTTGGGCCCCACAGCATCTTGCTTCCAGCTCTTTGGGAAGCTAAGAAACAACTCGCTCTGCACAGTGCTCTTACAGCCTACCGGGAACATCTCTTACAGAGACCTGTGAAACGCAGTTTCTTTGCAGGCCTGATCTGGCTGAAGTTCAACTTCTGCTCTGGGTGTGATACATTGCACTAGACCTGAAAGGCACAATGTGCAGGCTTCTTTCCAAAGGCCGATTTGGGCCCCAAAGCATCTTGCTTCCAGCTCTTTGGGAAGCTAAGAAACATCTCGCTCTGCACAGTGCTCTTACAGCCAACCGGGAACATCTCTTCCAAAGGCCTGTGAAACGCAGTTTCTTTGCAGGCCTGATCTGGCTGAAATAGAACTTTTGCTCTGGGTGTGCTACTTTTCCCTAGAGCTGAAAGGCACAACGTGCAGGCTTCTTTCCAAAGGGCGAGTTGGGCCCGACAGCATCTTGCTTCCAACTCTTTGGGAAGCTAAGAAACAACTCGCTCTGCACAGTGCTCTTACAGCCTACCGGGAACATCTTTTCCAAAGGCATGTGAAACGCAGTTTCTTCGCAGCCCTGATCTGGCTGAAGTACAACTTCTGCTCTGGGTGTGCTACATTGCCCTAGATCTGAAAGGCACAACGTGCAGGCTTCTTAACAAAGGGCGAGATGGGACCCACAGCATCTTGCTTCCACCTCTTTGGGAAGCTAAGAAACAACTCGCTCTGCACAGTGCTCTTACAGCCTACCGGGAACATCTCTTCCAAAGGCCTGTGAAAAGCAGTTTCTTCGCAGGCCTGATCTGGCTGAAGTAGAACTTCTGCTCTGGGTGTGCTACATTGCCCCAGAGCTGAAAGGCACAACGTGCAGGCTTCTTTCCCAAGGGCGACTTGGGCCCCACAGCATCTTGCTTCCAGCTCTTTGGGAAGCTAAGAAACAACTCGCTCTGCACAGTGCTCTTACAGCCTACCGGGAACATCTCTTCCAAAGGCCTGTGAAACGCAGTTTCTTTGCAGGCCTGATCTGGCTGAAGTAGAACTTCTGCTCTGGGTGTGCTACATTGCCCTAGAGCTGAAAGGCACAACGTGCTGTCTCCTTTCCAAAGGGCGAGTTGGGCCCCAAAGCATCTTGCTTCCAGCTCTTTGGGAATCTAAGATACAACTCGCTCTGCACAGTTCTCTTACAGCCTACCGGGAACATCTCTTCCAAAGGCCTGTGAAAAGCAGTTTCTTTGCAGGCCTGATCTGGATGAAGTACAACTTCTGCTCTCGGTGTGCTACATTGCCCTTGAGCTGAAAGGCACAACATGCAGGCTTCTTTCAAAAGGGCGAGTTGGGCCCCACAGCATCTTGCTTCCAGCTCTTTGGGAAGCTAAGAAACAACTCGCTCTGCACAGTGCTCTTACAGCCTACCGGGAGCATCTCTTCCAAAGGCCTGTGAGACGCAGTTTCTTCGCAGGCCTGATCTGGCTGAAGTACAACTTCTGCTCTGGGTGTGCTACATTGCCCTAGAGCTGAAAGGCACAACATGCAGGCTTCTTTCCAAAGGGCGAGTTGGTCCCCACAGCATCTTGCTTCCAGCTCTTTGGGAAGCTAAGAAACAACTCGCTCTGCACAGTGCTCTTACAGCCTACCGGGAACATCTCTTACAGAGACCTGTGAAACGCAGTTTCTTTGCAGGCCTGATCTGGCTGAAGTTCACCTTCTGCTCTGGGTGTGCTACATTGCACTAGACCTGAAAGGCACAATGTGCAGGCTTCTTTCCAAAGGCCGATTTGGGCCCCAAAGCATCTTGCTTCCAGCTCTTTGGGAAGCTAAGAAACAAGTCGCTCTGCACAGTGCTCTTACAGCCTACCGGGAACATCTCTTCCAAAGGCCTGTGAAACGCAGTTTCTTTGCAGGCCTGACTGGCTGAAATAGAACTTTTGCTCTGGGTGTGCTACTTTTCCCTAGAGCTGAAAGGCACAACGTGCAGGCTTCTGTCCAAAGGGCGAGTTGGGCGCAAAGCATCTTGCTTCCAGCTCTTTGGGAAGCTAAGAATCAACTCGCTCTGCACAGTGCTCTTACAGCCTACCGGGAGCATCTCTTCCAAAGGCCTGTGAGACGCAGTTTCTTCGCAGGCCTGATCTGGCTGAAGTACAACTTCTGCTCTGGGTGTGCTACATTGCCCTAGAGCTGAAAGGCACAATGTGCAGGCTTCTTCACAAAGGGCGAGTTGGGCCTCACAGCATCTTGCTTCCAGCTCTTTGGGAAGCTAAGAAACAATTCGCTCTGCACTGTGCTCTTACAGCCTACCGGGAACAGCTCTCACAAAGGCCTGTGAAACGCAGTTTCTAGGCAGGCCTGATCTGGCTGAAGTAGAACTTCTGCTCTGCTTGTGCTACATTGCCCTAGAGCTGAAAGGAACAACGTGCAGGCTTCTTTCCAAAGGGCGAGTTGGGCCCCAAAGCATCTTGCTTCCAGCTCTTTGGGAAGCTTAGAAACAACTCGCTCTGCACAGTGCTCTTACAGCCTACCGGGAACATCTCTTCCAAAGGCCTGTGAAACACAGTTTCTTCGCAGCGCTGATCTGGCTGAAGTACAACTTCTGCTCTGGGTGTGCTACATTGCCCTAGAGCTGAAAGGCACAACGTGCAGGCTTCTTAACAAAGGGCGAGTTGGGACCCACAGCATCTTGCTTCCAGCTCTTTGGGAAGCTAAGAAACAACTCGCTCTGCACAGTGCTCTTACAGCCTACCGGGAACATCTCTTCCAAAGGCCTGTGAAAAGCAGTTTCTTTGCAGGTCTGATCTGGATGAAGTACAACTTCTGCTCTGGGTGTGCTACATTGCCCTAGAGCTGAAAGGCACAACATGCAGGCTTCTTTCAAAAGGGCGAGTTGGGCCCCACAGCATCTTGCTTCCAGCTCTTTGGGAAGCTAAGAAACAACTCGCTCTGCACAGTGCTCTTACAGCCTACCGGGAACATCTCTTACAGAGACCTGTGAAACGCAGTTTCTTTGCAGGCCTGATCTGGCTGAAGTTCAACTTCTGCTCTGGGTGTGCTACATTGCACTAGACCTGAAAGGCACAATGTGCAGGCTTCTTTCCAAAGGCCGATTTGGGCCCCAAAGCATCTTGCTTCCAGCTCTTTGGGAAGCTAAGAAACAACTCGCTCTGCACAGTGCTCTTACAGCCTACCGGGAACATCTCTTCCAAAGGCCTGTGAAACGCAGTTTCTTTGCAGGCCTGATCTGGCTGAAATAGAACTTTTGCTCTGGGTGTGCTACTTTTCCCTAGAGCTGAAAGGCACAACGTGCAGGCTTCTGTCCAAAGGGCGAGTTGGGCGCAAAGCATCTTGCTTCCAGCTCTTTGGGAAGCTAAGAAACAACTCGCTCTGCACAGTGCTCTTACAGCCTACCGGGAGCATCTCTTCCAAAGGCCTGTGAAACGCAGTTTCTTTCCATGCCTGATCTGGCTGAAGTACAACTTCTGCTCTGGGTGTGCTACATTGCCCTAGAGCTGAAAGGCACAAAGTCCAGGCTTCTTTCCCAACGGCGAGTTGGGCCCCATAGAATCTTGCTTGCAGCTCTTTGGGAAGCTAAGAAACAATTCGCTCTGCACAGTGCTCTTACAGCCTACAGGGAACAGCTCTCACAAAGGCCTGTGAAACGCAGTTTCTTTGCAGGCCTGATCTGGCTGAAGTAGAAGTTCTGCTCTGGGTGTGCTACATTGCTCTAGAGCTGAAAGGCAAAACGTGCAGGCTTCTGTCCAAAGGGCGAGTTGGGCCCCACAGCATCTTGCTTCCAGCTCTTTGGGAAGCTAAGAAACAACTCGCTCTGCACAGTGCTCTTACAGCCTACCGGGAACATCTCTTCCAAAGGCCTGTGAAACGCAGTTTCTTTGCAGGCCTGATCTGGCTGAAGTAGAACTTCTGCTCTGGGTGTGCTACATTGCCCTAGAGCTGAAAGGCACAATGTGCAGGCTTCTTAACAAAGGGCGAGTTGGGCCCCACAGCATCTTGCCTCCAGCTGTTTGGGAAGCTAAGAAACAACTCGCTCTGCACAGTCCTCTTACTGCCTACCGGGGACATCTCTTCCAAAGGCCTGTGAAACGCAGTTTCTTTGCAGGCCTGATCTGGCTGAAGTAGAACTTCTGCTCTGGGTGTGCTACATTGCCCTAGAGCTGAAAGGCACATCGTGCAGGCTTCTTTCCAAAGGGCGAGTTGGGCCCGACAGCATCTTGCTTCCAACTCTTTGGGAAGCTAAGAAACAACTCGCTCTGCACAGTGCTCTTACAGCCTACCGGGAACCTCTCTTCCAAAGGCCTGTGAAACACAGTTTCTTCGCAGCGCTGATCTGGCTGAAGTACAACTTCTGCTCTGGGTGTGCTACATTGCCCTAGAGCTGAAAGGCACAACATGCAGGCTTCTTAACAAAGGGCGAGTTGGGACCCACAGCATCTTGCTTCCAGCTCTTTGGGAAGCTAAGAAACAACTCGCTCTGCACAGTGCTCTTACAGCCTACCGGGAACATCTCTTCCAAAGGCCTGTGAAACGCAGTTTCTTCGCAGGCCTGATCTGGCTGAAGTACAACTTCTGCTCTGGGTGTTCTACATTGCCCCAGAGCTGAAAGGCACAACGTGCAGGCTTCTTTCCCAAGGGCGACTTGGGCCCCACAGCATCTTGCTTCCAGCTCTTTGGGAAGCTAAGAAACAACTCGC
Organism: Equus caballus; assembly: GCF_041296265.1. Classification (NCBI taxonomy): domain Eukaryota; kingdom Metazoa; phylum Chordata; class Mammalia; order Perissodactyla; family Equidae; genus Equus; species Equus caballus. Next base: position 29,275,591 of record NC_091687.1, read on the forward strand.
TCTGCACAGGGCTCTTACAGCCTACCGGGAACATCTCTTCCAAAGGCCTGTGAAACGCAGTTTCTTTGCAGGCCTGATCTGGCTGAAGTAGAACTTCTGCTCTGGGTGTGCTACATTGCCCTAGAGCTGAAAGGCACAACGTGCTGTCTCCTTTCCAAAGGGCGAGTTGGGCCCCAAAGCATCTTGCTTCCAGCTCTTTGGGAATCTAAGATACAACTCGCTCTGCACAGTTCTCTTACAGCCTACCAGGAACATCTCTTCCAAAGGCCTGTGAAAAGCAGTTTCTTTGCAGGTCTGATCTGGATGAAGTACAACTTCTGCTCTGGGTGTGCTACATTGCCCTAGAGCTGAAAGGCACAACATGCAGGCTTCTTTCAAAAGGGCGAGTTGGGCCCCACAGCATCTTGCTTCCAGCTCTTTGGGAAGCTAAGAAACAACTCGCTCTGCACAGTGCTCTTACAGCCTACCGGGAACATCTCTTACAGAGACCTGTGAAACGCAGTTTCTTTGCAGGCCTGATCTGGCTGAAGTTCAACTTCTGCTCTGGGTGTGCTACATTGCACTAGACCTGAAAGGCACAATGTGCAGGCTTCTTTCCAAAGGCCGATTTGGGCCCCAAAGCATCTTGCTTCCAGCTCTTTGGGAAGCTAAGAAACATCTCGCTCTGCACAGTGCTCTTACAGCCTACCGGGAACATCTCTTCCAAAGGCCTGTGAAACGCAGTTTCTTTGCAGGCCTGATCTGGCTGAAGTAGGACTTCTGCTCTGGGTGTGCTACTTTGCCCTAGAGCTGAAAGGCACAACGTGCAGGCTTCTTTCCAAAGGGCGAGTTGGGCCCGACAGCATCTTGCTTCCAACTCTTTGGGAAGCTAAGAAACAACTCGCTCTGCACAGTGCTCTTACAGCCTACCGGGAACATCTCTTCCAAAGGCATGTGAAACGCAGTTTCTTCGCAGCCCTGATCTGGCTGAAGTACAACTTCTGCTCTGGGTGTGCTACATTGCCCTAGAGCTGAAAGGCACAACGTGCAGGCTTCTTAACAAAGGGCGAGTGGGGACCCACAGCATCTTGCTTCCACCTCTTTGGGAAGCTAAGAAACAACTCGCTCTGCACAGTGCTCTTACAGCCTACCGGGAACATCTCTTCCAAAGGCCTGTGAAAAGCAGTTTCTTTGCAGGCCTGATCTGGCTGAAGTAGAACTTCTGCTCTGGGTGTGCTACATTGCCCCAGAGCTGAAAGGCACAACGTGCAGGCTTCTTTCCCAAGGGCGACTTGGGCCCCACAGCATCTTGCTTCCAGCTCTTTGGGAAGCTAAGAAACAACTCGCTCTGCACAGTGCTCTTACAGCCTACCGGGAACATCTCTTCCAAAGGCCTGTGAAACGCAGTTTCTTTGCAGGCCTGATCTGGCTGAAGTAGAACTTCTGCTCTGGGTGTGCTACATTGCCCTAGAGCTGAAAGGCACAACGTGCTGTCTCCTTTCCAAAGGGCGAGTTGGGCCCCAAAGCATCTTGCTTCCAGCTCTTTGGGAATCTAAGATACAACTCGCTCTGCACAGTTCTCTTACAGCCTACCGGGAACATCTCTTCCAAAGGCCTGTGAAAAGCAGTTTCTTTGCAGGCCTGATCTGGATGAAGTACAACTTCTGCTCTCGGTGTGCTACATTGCCCTTGAGCTGAAAGGCACAACATGCAGGCTTCTTTCAAAAGGGCGAGTTGGGCCCCACAGCATCTTGCTTCCAGCTCTTTGGGAAGCTAAGAAACAACTCGCTCTGCACAGTGCTCTTACAGCCTACCGGGAGCATCTCTTCCAAAGGCCTGTGAGACGCAGTTTCTTCGCAGGCCTGATCTGGCTGAAGTACAACTTCTGCTCTGGGTGTGCTACATTGCCCTAGAGCTGAAAGGCACAATGTGCAGGCTTCTTCACAAAGGGCGAGTTGGGCCTCACAGCATCTTGCTTCCAGCTCTTTGGGAAGCTAAGAAACAATTCGCTCTGCACTGTGCTCTTACAGCCTACCGGGAACAGCTCCCACAAAGGCCTGTGAAACGCAGTTTCTAGGCATGCCTGATCTGGCTGAAGTAGAACTTCTGCTCTGCTTGTGCTACATTGCCCTAGAGCTGAAAGGAACAACGTGCAGGCTTCTTTCCAAAGGGCGAGTTGGGCCCCAAAGCATCTTGCTTCCAGCTCTTTGGGAAGCATAGAAACAACTCGCTCTGCACAGTGCTCTTACAGCCTACCGGGAACATCTCTTCCAAAGGCCTGTGAAACGCAGTTTCTTTGCAGGCCTGATCTGGCTGAATTAGAACTTATGATCTGGGTGTGCTACTTTGACCTAGAGCTGAAAGGCAGAACGTGCAGGCTTCTTTCCAAAGGGCAAGATGGCCCCCACAGCATCTTGCTTCCAGCTCTTTGGGAAGCTAAGAAACAACTCGCTCTGCACAGTGCTCTTACAGCCTACCGGGAACATCTCTTCCAAAGGCCTGTGAAACGCAGTTTCTTTGCAGGCCTCATCTGGCTGAAGTAGAACTTCTGCTCTGGGTGTGCTACATTGCCCTAGAGCTGAAAGGCACAACGTGCAGGCTTCTTTCCAAAGGGCGAGATGGCCACCACAGCATCTTGCTTCCAGCTCTTTGGCAAGCTAGGAAACAAGTCGCTCTGCACAGTGCTCTTACAGCCTACCGGGAACATCTCTTCCAAAGGAATGTGAAACGCAGTTCCTTTGCAGGCCTGATCTGGCTGAAGTACAACTTCTGCTCTGGTTGTGCCACATTGCCCTAGAGCTGAAAGCTACAACGTGCTGTCTCCTTTGAAAACGGTGAGTTTTGCCCCACAGCATCTTGCTTCCAGCTCTTTGGGAAGCTAAGAAACAACTCTCTCTGCACAGTGCTCTTAGAGCCTACCGGGAACATCTCTTCCAAAGGCCTGCGAAACGCAGTTTCTTTGCAGGCCTGATCTGGCTGAAGTAGAACTTCTGCTCTGAGTGTGCTACATTGCCCTAGAGCTGAAAGGCTCAACGTGCTGTCTCCTTTCAAAAGGGCGAGTTGGGCCCCAAAGCATCTTGCTTCCAGCTCTTTGGGAAGCTAAGAAACAACTCGCTCTGCACAGTGCTCTTATAGCCTACCAGGGGCTTCTCTTCCAATGGCCTGTGAAATGCAGTTTCTTTGCAGGCCTGAAATGGCTGAAGTACAACTTCTGCCTTGGGTGTGCTACATTGCCCTAGAGCTGAAAGGCACAACGTGCAGGCTTCTTTCCAAAGGGCGAGTTGGGCCCCACAGCATCTTGCTTCCAGCTCTTTGGGAAGCTAAGAAACAACTCGCTCTGCACGGTGCTCTTACAGCCTACTGGGAACATCTCTTCCAAAGGCCTGTGAAACGCAGTTTCTTTGCAGGCCTGATCTGGCTGAAGTAGAACTTCTGCTCTGAGTGTGCTACATTGCCCTAGAGCTGAAAGGCACAACGTGCTGTCTCCTTTCAAAAGGGCGAGTTGGGCCCCAAAGCGTCTTGCTTCCAGCTCTTTGGGAAGCTAAGAAACAACTCGCTCTGCACACTGCTCTTACAGCCTACCAGGAACATCTCTTCCAAAGGCCTGTGAAATACAGTTACTTTGCAGGCCTGATCTGGCTGAAGTACAACTTCTGCTCTGGGTGTGCTACATTGCCCTAGAGCTGAAAGGCCCAACGTGCAGGCTTCTTTCCAAAGGGCGAGTTGGGCCCCACAGCACCTTGCTTCCAGCTCTTTGGGAAGCTAAGAAACAATTCGCTCTGCACAGTACTCTTACAGCCTACCGGGAACATCTCTTCCAAAGGCCTGTGAAACGCAGTTTCTTTGCAGGCCTTATATGGCTGAAGTGCAACTTCTGCTCTAGGTGTGCTACAGTGCCCTAGAGCTGAAAGGCACAACGTGCAGGCCTCTTAAAAAATGGCGAGTTGGGCCCCACAGCATCTTGCTTCCAGCTCTTTGGGAAGCTAAGAAACAACTCGCTCTGCACAGTGCTCTTACAGCCTACCGGGAACATCTCTTACAAAGGCCTGTGAAATGCAGTTTCTTTGCAGACCTGATCTGGCTGAAGTACAACTTCTGCTCTTTGTGTGCTACATTGCCCTAGAGATGAAAGGCACAACGTGCAGGCTTCTTTCCAAAGGGCGAGTTGGGCCCCACAGCACCTTGCTTCCAGCTCTTTGGGAAGCTAAGAAACAACTCGCTCTGCACAGTGCTCTTACAGCCTACCGGGAACATCTCTTCCAAAGGCCTGTGAAAAGCAGTTTCTTTGCTGGCCTGATCTGGCTGAAGTAGAACTTCTACTCTCGGTGTCCTACATTGCCCTAGAGCTGAAAGGCACAACGTGCAGGCTTCTTTCCAAAGGGTGAGTTGGGCCTCACAGCATCTTGCTTCCAGCACTTTGGGAAGCTAAGAAACAACTCGCTCTGCACAGTGCTCTTACAGCCTACCGGGAACATCTCTTACAAAGGCCTGTGAAACGCAGTTTCTTTGTAGGCCTGATCTGGCTGAAGTACAACTTCTGCTCTGGTTGTGCTACATTGAACTAGACCTGAAAGGCACAACGTGCAGGCTTCTTTCCAAAGGGCGAGTTTTGCCCCACAGCATCTTGCTTCCAGCTCTTTGGGAAGCAAAGAAACAATTCGCTATGCACAGTGCTCTTACAGCCTACCAGGAACATCTCTTCCAAAGGCCTGTGAAATGCAATTTCTTGGCAGGCCTGATATGGCTGAAGTACAACTTCTGCTCTAGGTGTGCTACAGTGCCCTAGAGCTGAAAGGCACAACGTGCAGGCCTCTTAAAAAATGGCGAGTTTTGCCCCACAGCATCTTGCTTCCAGCTCTTTGGGAAGCTAAGAAACAACTCGCGCTGCACAGTGCTCTTACAGCCTACCGGGAACATCTCTTCCAAAGGCCTGTGAAATGCAGTTTCTTTGCAGACCTGATCTGGCTGAAGAACAACTTCTGCTCTTTGTGTGCTACATTGCCCTAGAGCTGAAAGGCACAACGTGCAGGCTTCTTTCCAAAGGGCGAGTTGGGCCCCACAGCTTCTTGCGTCCAGCTCTTTGGGAAGCTAAGAAACAACTCGCTCTGCACAGTGCTCATACAGCCTACCGGGAACATCTCTTCCAAAGGCCTGTGAAAGGCAGTTTTTTTGCAGGCCTGATCTGGCTGAAGTAGAACTTCTGCTCTGAGTGTGCTACATTGCCCTAGAGCTGAAAGGCACAACGTGCTGTCTCCTTTCAAAAGGGCGAGCTGGGCCCCAAAGCATCTTGCTTCCAGGTCTTTGGGAAGCTAAGAAACAACTCGCTCTGCACAGTGCTCTTACAGCCTACCGGGAACATCTCTTCCAAAGCCCTGTGAAAAGCAGTTTCTTTGCTGGCCTGATCTTGCTGAAGTAGAACTTCTACTCTCGGTGTGCTACATTGCCCTAGAGCTGAAAGGCACAACGTGCAGGCTTCTTTCAAAAGGGCGAGTTGGGCCCCACAGCATCTTGCTTCCAGCTCTTTGGGAAGCTAAGAAAGAACTCGCTCTGCACAGTGCTCTTACAGCCTACTGGGAACATCTCTTACAGAGGCCTGTGAAACGCAGTTTCTTTGCAGGCCTGATCTGGCTGAAGTACGACTTCTGCTCTGGGTGTGCTACATTGCACTAGACCTGAAAGGCACAATGTGCAGGCTTCTTTCCAAAGGGCGAGTTGGGCCCCACAGCTTCTTGCTTCCAGCTCTTTGGGAAGCTAAGAAACAACTCGCTCTGCACAGTGCTCTTACAGCCTACCGGGAGCATCTCTTCCAATGGCCTGTGAAACGCAGTTTCTTTGCAGGCCTGATCTGGCTGACTTAGAACTTATGCTCTGGGTGTGCTACTTTGACCTAGAGCTGAAAGGCAGAACGTGCAGTCTTCTTTCCAAAGGGCGAGATGGCCCCCACAGCATCTTGCTTTCAGCTCTTTGGGAAGCTAAGAAACAACTCGCTCTGCACAGTGCTCTTACAGCCTACCGGGAACATCTCTTACAAAGGCCTGTGAAATGCAGTTTCTTTGCAGACCTGATCTGGCTGAAGTGCAACTTCTGCTCTTTGTGTGCTACATTGCCCTAGAGCTGGAAGGCACAACGTGCAGGCTTCTTTCCAAAGTGCGAGTTGGGCCCCAAAGCATCTTGCTTCCACCTTTTTGGGAACCTCAGAAACAACTCGCTCTGCACAGTGCTCTTACAGCCTACCGGGAACATCTGTTACAAAGGCCTGTGAAACGCAGTTTCTTTGCAGGCCTTATCTGGCTGAAGTACAACATCTGCTCTGGGTGTTGTACATTGCCCTAGAGCTGAAATGCACAACGTGCAGGCTTCTTTCCAAAGGGCGAGTTGGGCCCCACAGCTTCTTGCTTCCAGCTGTTTGGGAAGCTAAGAAACAATTCGCTCTGTACAGTGCTCTTACAGCCTACCGGGAGCATCTCTTCCAATGGCCTGTGAAACGCAGTTTCTTTGCACGCCTGATCTGGCTGAATTAGAACTTATGCTCTGGGTGTGCTACTTTGACCTAGAGCTGAAAGGCAGAACGTGCAGGCTTCTTTCCAAAGGGCAAGATGGCCCCCACAGCATCTTGCTTCCAGCTCTTTGGGAAGCTAAGAAACAACTCGCTCTGCACAGTGCTCTTACAGCCTACCGGGAACATCTCTTCCAAAGGCCTGTGAAACGCAGTTTCTTTGCAGGCCTCATCTGGCTGAAGTACAACTTCTGCTCTGGGTGTGCTACATTGCCCTAGAGCTGAAAGGCCCAACGTTCAGGCTTCTTTCCAAAGGGCGAGATGGCCCCCACAGCATCTTGCTTCCAGCTCTTTGGGAAGCTAAGAAACAACTCGCTCTGCACAGTGCTCTTACAGCCTACCGGGAACATCTCTTACAAAGGCCTGTGAAATGCAGTTTCTTTGCAGACCTGATGAGGCTGAAGTACAACTTCTGCTCTTTGTGTGCTACATTGCCATAGAGCTGGAAGGCACAACGTGCAGGCTTCTATCCAAAGGGCGAGTTGGGCCCCACAGCTTCTTGCTTCCAGCTCTTTGGGAAGCTAAGAAACAACTCGCTCTGCACAGTGCTCTTACAGCCTACTGGGAACATCTCTTACAAAGGCCTGTGAAACGCAGTTTCTTTGCAGGCCTGATCTGGCTGAAGTAGAACTTCTGCTCTGAGTGTGCTACATTGCCCTAGAGCTGAAAGGCACAACGTGCTGTCTCCTTTCAAAAGGGCGAGTTGGGCCCCAAAGCATCTTGCTTCCAACTCTTTGGGAAGCTAAGAAACAACTCGCTCTGCACAGTGCTCTTACAGCCTACCGGGAGCATCTCTTCCAATGGCCTGTGAAACGCAGTTTATTTGCAGGCCTGAAATGGCTGAAGTGCAACTTCTGCTCTAGGTGTGCTACATTGCCCTAGAGCTGAAAGGCACAACGTGCAGGCTTCTTTCCAAAGGGCGAGTTGGGCCCCACAGCATCTTGCTTCCAGCTCTTTGGGAAGCTAAGAAACAACTCGCTCTGCACGGTGCTCTTACAGCCTACTGGGAACATCTCTTCCAAAGGCCTGTGAAACGCAGTTTCTTTGCAGGCCTGATCTGGCTGAAGTAGAACTTCTGCTCTGGCTGTGCTACATTGCCCCAGAGCTGAAAGGCACAACGTGCAGGCTTCTGTCCAAAGGGAGAGTTGGGCCCCACAGCATCTTGCTTCCAGCTCTTTGGGAAGCTAAGAAACAAGTCGCTCTGCACAGTGCTCTTACAGCCTACAAGGAACATCTCTTACAAAGGCCTGTGAAATGCAGTTTCTTTGCAGACCTGATCTGGCTGAAGTACAACTTCTGCTCTTTGTGTGCTACATTGCCCTAGAGCTGAAAGGCACAACGTGCAGGCTTCTTTCCAAAGGGCGAGTTGGGCCCCACAGCACCTTGCTTCCAGCTCTTTGGGAAGCTAAGAAACAACTCGCTCTGCACCGTGCTCTTACAGCCTACCGGGAACATCTCTTCCAAAGGCCTGTGAAAAGCAGTTTCTTTGCTGGCCTGATCTGGCTGAAGTAGAACTTCTACTCTCGGTGTGCTACTTTGCCCTAGAGCTGAAAGGCACAACGTGCAGGCTTCTTTCCAAAGGGCGAGTTGGGCCCGACAGCATCTTGCTTCCAACTCTTTGGGAAGCTAAGAAACAACTCGCTCTGCACAGTGCTCTTACAGCCTACCGGGAACATCTCTTCCAAAGGCCTGTGAAACGCAGTTTCTTTGCAGGCCTGATCTGGCTGAATTAGAACTTATGATCTGGGTGTGCTACTTTGACCTAGAGCTGAAAGGCAGAACGTGCAGGCTTCTTTCCAAAGGGCAAGATGGCCCCCACAGCATCTTGCTTCCAGCTCCTTGGGAAGCTAAGAAACAACTCGCTCTGCACAGTGCTCTTACAGCCTACCGGGAACATCTCTTCCAAAGGCCTGTGAAACGCAGTTTCTTTGCAGGCCTCATCTGGCTGAAGTACAACTTCTGCTCTGGGTGTGCTACATTGCCCTAGAGCTGAAAGGCACAACGTGCAGGCTTCTTTCCAAAGGGCGAGATGGCCACCACAGCATCTTGCTTCCAGCTCTTTGGCAAGCTAGGAAACAAGTCGCTCTGCACAGTGCTCTTACAGCCTACCGGGAACATCTCTTCCAAAGGAATGTGAAACGCAGTTCCTTTGCAGGCCTGATCTGGCTGAAGTACAACTTCTGCTCTGGTTGTGCCACATTGCCCTAGAGCTGAAAGCTACAACGTGCTGTCTCCTTTGAAAACGGTGAGTTTTGCCCCACAGCATCTTGCTTCCAGCTCTTTGGGAAGCTAAGAAACAACTCTCTCTGCACAGTGCTCTTAGAGCCTACCGGGAACATCTCTTCCAAAGGCCTGCGAAACGCAGTTTCTTTGCAGGCCTGATCTGGCTGAAGTAGAACTTCTGCTCTGAGTGTGCTACATTGCCCTAGAGCTGAAAGGCTCAACGTGCTGTCTCCTTTCAAAAGGGCGAGTTGGGCCCCAAAGCATCTTGCTTCCAGCTCTTTGGGAAGCTAAGAAACAACTCGCTCTGCACAGTGCTCTTATAGCCTACCAGGGGCTTCTCTTCCAATGGCCTGTGAAATGCAGTTTCTTTGCAGGCCTGAAATGGCTGAAGTACAACTTCTGCCTTGGGTGTGCTACATTGCCCTAGAGCTGAAAGGCACAACGTGCAGGCTTCTTTCCAAAGGGCGAGTTGGGCCCCACAGCATCTTGCTTCCAGCTCTTTGGGAAGCTAAGAAACAACTCGCTCTGCACGGTGCTCTTACAGCCTACTGGGAACATCTCTTCCAAAGGCCTGTGAAACGCAGTTTCTTTGCAGGCCTGATCTGGCTGAAGTAGAACTTCTGCTCTGAGTGTGCTACATTGCCCTAGAGCTGAAAGGCACAACGTGCTGTCTCCTTTCAAAAGGGCGAGTTGGGCCCCAAAGCGTCTTGCTTCCAGCTCTTTGGGAAGCTAAGAAACAACTCGCTCTGCACACTGCTCTTACAGCCTACCAGGAACATCTCTTCCAAAGGCCTGTGAAATACAGTTACTTTGCAGGCCTGATCTGGCTGAAGTACAACTTCTGCTCTGGGTGTGCTACATTGCCCTAGAGCTGAAAGGCCCAACGTGCAGGCTTCTTTCCAAAGGGCGAGTTGGGCCCCACAGCACCTTGCTTCCAGCTCTTTGGGAAGCTAAGAAACAACTCGCTCTGCACAGTACTCTTACAGCCTACCGGGAACATCTCTTCCAAAGGCCTGTGAAACGCAGTTTCTTTGCAGGCCTTATATGGCTGAAGTGAAACTTCTGCTCTAGGTGTGCTACAGTGCCCTAGAGCTGAAAGGCACAACGTGCAGGCCTCTTAAAAAATGGCGAGTTGGGCCCCACAGCATCTTGCTTCCAGCTCTTTGGGAAGCTAAGAAACAACTCGCTCTGCACAGTGCTCTTACAGCCTACCGGGAACATCTCTTACAAAGGCCTGTGAAATGCAGTTTCTTTGCAGACCTGATCTGGCTGAAGTACAACTTCTGCTCTTTGTGTGCTACATTGCCCTAGAGATGAAAGGCACAACGTGCAGGCTTCTTTCCAAAGGGCGAGTTGGGCCCCACAGCACCTTGCTTCCAGCTCTTTGGGAAGCTAAGAAACAACTCGCTCTGCACAGTGCTCTTACAGCCTACCGGGAACATCTCTTCCAAAGGCCTGTGAAAAGCAGTTTCTTTGCTGGCCTGATCTGGCTGAAGTAGAACTTCTACTCTCGGTGTCCTACATTGCCCTAGAGCTGAAAGGCACAACGTGCAGGCTTCTTTCCAAAGGGTGAGTTGGGCCTCACAGCATCTTGCTTCCAGCACTTTGGGAAGCTAAGAAACAACTCGCTCTGCACAGTGCTCTTACAGCCTACCGGGAACATCTCTTACAAAGGCCTGTGAAACGCAGTTTCTTTGTAGGCCTGATCTGGCTGAAGTACAACTTCTGCTCTGGTTGTGCTACATTGAACTAGACCTGAAAGGCACAACGTGCAGGCTTCTTTCCAAAGGGCGAGTTTTGCCCCACAGCATCTTGCTTCCAGCTCTTTGGGAAGCAAAGAAACAATTCGCTATGCACAGTGCTCTTACAGCCTACCAGGAACATCTCTTCCAAAGGCCTGTGAAATGCAATTTCTTGGCAGGCCTGATATGGCTGAAGTACAACTCCTGCTCTAGGTGTGCTACAGTGCCCTAGAGCTGAAAGGCACAACGTGCAGGCCTCTTAAAAAATGGCGAGTTTTGCCCCACAGCATCTTGCTTCCAGCTCTTTGGGAAGCTAAGAAACAACTCGCGCTGCACAGTGCTCTTACAGCCTACCGGGAACATCTCTTCCAAAGGCCTGTGAAATGCAGTTTCTTTGCAGACCTGATCTGGCTGAAGAACAACTTCTGCTCTTTGTGTGCTACATTGCCCTAGAGCTGAAAGGCACAACGTGCAGGCTTCTTTCCAAAGGGCGAGTTGGGCCCCACAGCTTCTTGCGTCCAGCTCTTTGGGAAGCTAAGAAACAACTCGCTCTGCACAGTGCTCATACAGCCTACCGGGAACATCTCTTCCAAAGGCCTGTGAAAGGCAGTTTTTTTGCAGGCCTGATCTGGCTGAAGTAGAACTTCTGCTCTGAGTGTGCTACATTGCCCTAGAGCTGAAAGGCACAACGTGCTGTCTCCTTTCAAAAGGGCGAGCTGGGCCCCAAAGCATCTTGCTTCCAGGTCTTTGGGAAGCTAAGAAACAACTCGCTCTGCACAGTGCTCTTACAGCCTACCGGGAACATCTCTTCCAAAGCCCTGTGAAAAGCAGTTTCTTTGCTGGCCTGATCTTGCTGAAGTAGAACTTCTACTCTCGGTGTGCTACATTGCCCTAGAGCTGAAAGGCACAACGTGCAGGCTTCTTTCAAAAGGGCGAGTTGGGCCCCACAGCATCTTGCTTCCAGCTCTTTGGGAAGCTAAGAAAGAACTCGCTCTGCACAGTGCTCTTACAGCCTACTGGGAACATCTCTTACAGAGGCCTGTGAAACGCAGTTTCTTTGCAGGCCTGATCTGGCTGAAGTACGACTTCTGCTCTGGGTGTGCTACATTGCACTAGACCTGAAAGGCACAATGTGCAGGCTTCTTTCCAAAGGGCGAGTTGGGCCCCACAGCTTCTTGCTTCCAGCTCTTTGGGAAGCTAAGAAACAACTCGCTCTGCACAGTGCTCTTACAGCCTACCGGGAGCATCTCTTCCAATGGCCTGTGAAACGCAGTTTCTTTGCAGGCCTGATCTGGCTGAATTAGAACTTATGCTCTGGGTGTGCTACTTTGACCTAGAGCTGAAAGGCAGAACGTGCAGTCTTCTTTCCAAAGGGCGAGATGGCCCCCACAGCATCTTGCTTTCAGCTCTTTGGGAAGCTAAGAAACAACTCGCTCTGCACAGTGCTCTTACAGCCTACCGGGAACATCTCTTACAAAGGCCTGTGAAATGCAGTTTCTTTGCAGACCTGATCTGGCTGAAGTGCAACTTCTGCTCTTTGTGTGCTACATTGCCCTAGAGCTGGAAGGCACAACGTGCAGGCTTCTTTCCAAAGTGCGAGTTGGGCCCCAAAGCATCTTGCTTCCACCTTTTTGGGAACCTCAGAAACAACTCGCTCTGCACAGTGCTCTTACAGCCTACCGGGAACATCTGTTACAAAGGCCTGTGAAACGCAGTTTCTTTGCAGGCCTTATCTGGCTGAAGTACAACATCTGCTCTGGGTGTTGTACATTGCCCTAGAGCTGAAATGCACAACGTGCAGGCTTCTTTCCAAAGGGCGAGTTGGGCCCCACAGCTTCTTGCTTCCAGCTGTTTGGGAAGCTAAGAAACAATTCGCTCTGTACAGTGCTCTTACAGCCTACCGGGAGCATCTCTTCCAATGGCCTGTGAAACGCAGTTTCTTTGCACGCCTGATCTGGCTGAATTAGAACTTATGCTCTGGGTGTGCTACTTTGACCTAGAGCTGAAAGGCAGAACGTGCAGGCTTCTTTCCAAAGGGCAAGATGGCCCCCACAGCATCTTGCTTCCAGCTCTTTGGGAAGCTAAGAAACAACTCGCTCTGCACAGTGCTCTTACAGCCTACCGGGAACATCTCTTCCAAAGGCCTGTGAAACGCAGTTTCTTTGCAGGCCTCATCTGGCTGAAGTACAACTTCTGCTCTGGGTGTGCTACATTGCCCTAGAGCTGAAAGGCCCAACGTTCAGGCTTCTTTCCAAAGGGCGAGATGGCCCCCACAGCATCTTGCTTCCAGCTCTTTGGGAAGCTAAGAAACAACTCGCTCTGCACAGTGCTCTTACAGCCTACCGGGAACATCTCTTACAAAGGCCTGTGAAATGCAGTTTCTTTGCAGACCTGATCAGGCTGAAGTACAACTTCTGCTCTTTGTGTGCTACATTGCCATAGAGCTGGAAGGCACAACGTGCAGGCTTCTATCCAAAGGGCGAGTTGGGCCCCACAGCTTCTTGCTTCCAGCTCTTTGGGAAGCTAAGAAACAACTCGCTCTGCACAGTGCTCTTACAGCCTACTGGGAACATCTCTTACAAAGGCCTGTGAAACGCAGTTTCTTTGCAGGCCTGATCTGGCTGAAGTAGAACTTCTGCTCTGAGTGTGCTACATTGCCCTAGAGCTGAAAGGCACAACGTGCTGTCTCCTTTCAAAAGGGCGAGTTGGGCCCCAAAGCATCTTGCTTCCAACTCTTTGGGAAGCTAAGAAACAACTCGCTCTGCACAGTGCTCTTACAGCCTACCGGGAGCATCTCTTCCAATGGCCTGTGAAACGCAGTTTATTTGCAGGCCTGAAATGGCTGAAGTGCAACTTCTGCTCTAGGTGTGCTACATTGCCCTAGAGCTGAAAGGCACAACGTGCAGGCTTCTTTCCAAAGGGCGAGTTGGGCCCCACAGCATCTTGCTTCCAGCTCTTTGGGAAGCTAAGAAACAACTCGCTCTGCACGGTGCTCTTACAGCCTACTGGGAACATCTCTTCCAAAGGCCTGTGAAACGCAGTTTCTTTGCAGGCCTGATCTGGCTGAAGTAGAACTTCTGCTCTGGCTGTGCTACATTGCCCCAGAGCTGAAAGGCACAACGTGCAGGCTTCTGTCCAAAGGGAGAGTTGGGCCCCACAGCATCTTGCTTCCAGCTCTTTGGGAAGCTAAGAAACAAGTCGCTCTGCACAGTGCTCTTACAGCCTACCGGGAACATCTCTTCCAAAGGAATGTGAAACGCAGTTCCTTTGCAGGCCTGATCTGGCTGAAGTACAACTTCTGCTCTGGGTGTTCCACATTGCCCTAGAGCTGAAAGCTACAACGTGCAGTCTCCTTTGAAAACGGTGAGTTTTGCCCCACAGCATCTTGCTTCCAGCTCTTTGGGAAGCTAAGAAACAACTCGCTCTGCACAGTGCTCTTACAGCCTACCAGGAACATCTCTTACAAAGGCCTGTGAAATGCAGTTTCTTTGCAGACCTGATCTGGCTGAAGTACAACTTCTGCTCTTTGTGTGCTACATTGCCCTAGAGCTGAAAGGCACAACGTGCAGGCTTCTTTCCAAAGGGCGAGTTGGGCCCCACAGCACCTTGCTTCCAGCTCTTTGGGAAGCTAAGAAACAACTCGCTCTGCACCGTGCTCTTACAGCCTACCGGGAACATCTCTTCCAAAGGCCTGTGAAAAGCAGTTTCTTTGCTGGCCTGATCTGGCTGAAGTAGAACTTCTACTCTCGGTGTCCTACATTGCCCTAGAGCTGAAAGGCACAACGTGCAGGGTTCTTTCCAAAGGGTGAGTTGGGCCTCACAGCATCTTGCTTCCAGCACTTTGGGAAGCTAAGAAACAACTCGCTCTGCACAGTGCTCTTACAGCCTACCGGGAACATCTCTTACAAAGGCCTGTGAAACGCAGTTTCTTTGTAGGCCTGATCTGGCTGAAGTACAACTTCTGCTCTGGTTGTGCTACATTGAACTAGACCTGAAAGGCCCAACGTGCAGGCTTCTTTCCAAAGGGCGAGTTTTGCCCCACAGCATCTTGCTTCCAGCTCTTTGGGAAGCAAAGAAACAATTCGCTCTGCACAGTGCTCTTACAGCCTACCGGGAACATCTCTTCCAAAGGCCTGTGAAATGCAATTTCTTGGCAGGCCTGATATGGCTGAAGTACAACTTCTGCTCTAGGTGTGCTACAGTGCCCTAGAGCTGAAAGGCACAACGTGCAGGCCTCTTAAAAAATGGCGAGTTTTGCCCCACAGCATCTTGCTTCCAGCTCTTTGGGAAGCTAAGAAACAACTCGCGCTGCACAGTGCTCTTACAGCCTACCGGGAACATCTCTTACAAAGGCCTGTGAAATGCAGTTTCTTTGCAGACCTGATCTGGCTGAAGTAGAACTTCTGCTCTGAGTGTGCTACATTGCCCTAGAGCTGAAAGGCACAACGTGCTGTCTCCTTTCAAAAGGGCGAGCTGGGCCCCAAAGCATCTTGCTTCCAGGTCTTTGGGAAGCTAAGAAACAACTCGCTCTGCACAGTGCTCTTACAGCCTACCGGGAACATCTCTTACAAAGGCCTGTGAAACGCCCTTTATTTGCGGGCCTGATTTGGATGAAGTAGAATTTCTGCTCTGGGTGTGCTACATTGTCGTAGAGCTGAAAGTCACAAAGTGCTGTCTTCATTCCACAGGGCCAGAGGGTCCCCAGAGCATCTTGCCTACTGGATTTTGGGAAGCTAAGAGAAAATTCGCTCTGCACAGTGCTCTTACAGCCTACCGGGAACATCTCTTACAAAGGCATGTGAAACGCAGTTTCTTTGCAGGTCTCATCTGGCTGAAGTAAAACTTCAGCTCTGGGTGTGCCACATTGCCCTAGAGCTGAAAGGCACAAAGTGCTGCCTTCTTTCCATAGGGGCAGAGGGTCCCCAAAGCATCTTCCTTCCAACTCTTTAGGAAGCTAAGAAACAAGTCGCTCTACACAGTGCTCTTACAGCCAACGGGGAACATCTCTTACAGAGGCCTGTGAAACGCAGTTTCTTGGCAGGCGTGATCTGGCTGAAGTAGAACTTCTGCTCTGGGTGTGCTAAATTGCCCTAGAGCTGAAAGGCACAACGAGCAGGCCTCTTAAAAAATGGCGAGTTGGGCCCCACAGCATCTTGCTTCCAGCTCTTTGGGAAGCTAAGAAACAACTCGCTCTGCACAGTGCTCTTACAGCCTACCGGGAACATCTCTTCCAAAGGCCTGTGAAACGCAGTTTCTTTGCAGGACTGATCTGGCTGAAGTACAACTTCTGCTCTGGGTGTGCTACATTGCCCTAGAGCTGAAAGGCACAACGTGCAGGCTTCTTTCCAAAGGGTGATTTGGGTCCCACAGCATCTTGCTTCCAGCTCTTTGGGAAGCTAAGAAACAACTCGCTCTGCACAGTGCTCTCACGGCCTACAGGGAACATCTCTTCCAAAGGCCTGTTAAACGCAGTTTCTTTGCAGGCCTGATCTGTCTGAAATGGAATTTCTGCTCTGGGTGTGCTACATAGCCCTAGAGCTGAAAGTCACAACGTGCAGTCTTCTTAACAAAGGGCGAGTTGGGCCCCACAGCATCTTGCTTCCAGCTCTTTGGCAAGCTAGGAAACAACTCGCTCTGCAAAGTGGTCTTACACCCTACCGGGAACATCTCTTCCAAAGGCCTGTGAAACGCAGTTTCTTTGCAGGCCTGATCTGGCTGAAGTAGAACTTCTGCTCTGGGTGTGCTACATTGCCCTAGAGCTGAAAGGCACAACGTGCAGGCTTCTTTCCAAAGGGCGCGTTGGGCCTCACAGCATCTTGCTTCCAGCACTTTGGGAAGCTAAGAAACAACTCGCTCTGCACAGTGCTCTTAAAGCCTACTGGGAACATCTCTTACAAAGGCCTGTGAAACGCAGTTTCTTTGCAGGCCTGATCTTGCTGAAGTAGAAGTTATGCTCTGGGTGTGCTACATTGCACTAGACCTGAAAGGCACAATGTGCAGGCTTCTTTCCAAAGGCCGAGTTGGGCCCCACAGCATGTTGCTTCCAGCTCTTTGGGAAGCTAAGAAACAACTCGCTCTGCACAGTGCTATTACAGCCTACCGGGAACATCTCTTCCAAAGACCTGTGAAACGCAGTTTCTCCGCAGGCCTGAACTGGCTGAAGTAGAACTTCTGCTCTGGGTGTGCTACATTGCCCCAGATCTGAAAGGCACAACGTGCAGGCTTCTGTCCAAAGGGAGAGTTGGGCAGCACAGCATCTTGCTTCCAGCACTTTGGGAAGCTAAGAAACAAGTCGCTCTGCACAGTGCTCTTACAGCCTACCGGGAACATCTCTTCCAAAGGAATGTGAAACCAAGTTCCTTTGCAGGCCTGATCTGGCTGAAGTACAACTTCTGCTCCGGGTGTGCTACATTGCCCTAGAGCTGAAAGGCACAACGTGCAGGCTTCTTTCCAAATGGCGAGTTTTGCCCCACAGCATCTTGCTTCCAGCTCTTTGGGAATCAAAGAAACAATTCGCTCTGCACAGTGCTCTTACAGCCTACCGGG
The DNA here is from genome assembly GCF_041296265.1 of Equus caballus. NCBI lineage: Eukaryota > Metazoa > Chordata > Mammalia > Perissodactyla > Equidae > Equus > Equus caballus. The sequence goes on from NC_091687.1 coordinate 29,292,637, forward strand.
AACATCTCTTCCAAAGGCCTGTGAAATGCAGTTTCTTTGAAGGCCTGATATGGCTGAAGTACAACTTCTGCTCTAGGTGTGCTACAGTGCCCTAGAGCTGAAAGGCACAACGTGCAGGCCTCTTAAAATATGGCGTGTTGTGCCCCACAGTATCTTGCTTCCAGCTCTTTGGCAAGCTAAGAAACAACTCGCTCTGCACACTGCTCTTACAGCCTACCGGGAACATCTCTTTGAAAGGCCTGTGAAATGCAGTTTCTTTGCAGGCCTGATCTGGCTGAAGTACAACTTCTGCTCTGGGTGTGCTACATTGCCCTGGAGCTGAAAGGCAGAACTTGCAGGCTTCTTTCCAAAGGGCGAGTTGGGCCCCACAGCATCTTGCTGCCAGCTCTTTGGGAAGCTAAGAAACAACGCGCTCTGCACAGTGCTCTTACGGCGTACCGGGAACATCTCTTAAAAAGGCCTGTGAAATGCAGTTTCTTTGCAGGCCTGATCTGGCAGAAGTACAACTTCTGCACTGGGTGTGCTACATTGCCCTAGAGCTGAAAGGCACAACGTGCAGGCTTCACTCCAAAGGACGAGTTGGGCTCCAAAGCATCTTGCTTCCAGCTCTTTGGGAAGCTAAGAAACAACTCGCTCTGCACAGTGCTCTTACAGCCTACCGGGAACATCTCTTCCAAAGGCCTGTGAAACGCAGTTTCTTTGCAGGCCTGATCTGGCTGAAGTACAACTTCTGCTCTGGGTGTGCTACATTGCCCTAGAGCTGAAAGGCACAACGTGCAGGCTTCTTTCCAAAGGGCGAGTTGGGCCCCACAGCATCTTGCTTCCAGCTCTTTGGGAAGCTAAGAAACAACTCGCTCTGCACAGTGCTTTCACGGCCTACAGGGAACATCTCTTCCAAAGGCCTGTTAAACGCAGTTTCTTTGCAGGCCTCATCTGTCTGAAATGGAACTTCTGCTCTGGGTGTGCTACATTGCCCTAGAGCTGAAAGGCACAACGTGCAGTCTTCTTAACAAAGGGCGAGTTGGGCCCCACAGCATCTTGCTTCCAGCTCTTTGGCAAGCTAGGAAACAACTCTCTCTGCAAAGTGCTCTTACAGCCTACCTTGAACATCTCTTCCAAAGGCCTGTGGAACGCAGTTTCTTTGCAGGCCTGATCTGGCTGAAGTAGAACTTCTGCTCTGGGTGTGCTACAGTGCCCTAGAGCTGAAAGGCACAAAGTGCTGCCTTCTTTAGAAAGGGGCAGATGGGCCCCAAAGCATCTTGCTTCCAGCTCTTTAGGAAGCTAAGAAACAGCTCGCTCTAAACAGTGCTCTTACAGCCTACTGGGAACATCTCTTACAAAGGCCTGTGAAATGCAGCTCATTTGCAGGCCTGATCTTGCTGAAGTAGAAATTCTGCTCTGGCTGTGCTACATTGCCCTAGTGATGAAAGGAACAAACTGCTGTCTTCAATCCACAGGGGCAGAGGGTTCCCAAAGCATCTTGCTTTCAGCTCTTTGGGAAGCTAAGAAACAAGTCGCTCTGAACAGTGCTCTTACAGCCTACCGGGAACATCTCTTACAAAGGCATGTGAAACGCAGTTTCTTTGCAGGTCTCATCTGGCTGAAGTAAAGCTTCAGCTCTGGGTGTGCCACATTGCCCTAGAGCTGAAAGGCACAAAGTGCTGCCTTCTTTCCATAGGGGCAGAGGGTCCCCAAAGCATCTTCCTTCCAACTCTTTAGGAAGCTAAGAAACAAGTCGCTCTAAACAGTGCTCTTACAGCCAACGGGGAACATCTCTTACAGAGGCCTGTGAAACGCAGTTTCTTGGCAGGCCTGATCTGGCTGAAGTAGAACTTCTGCTCTGGGTGTGCTAAATTGCCCTAGAGCTGAAAGGCACAAAGTGCTACCTTCTTTCCACAGGGGTAAAGGGTACCCAAAGCATCTTTCTTCCAGTTCTTTGGGAAGCTAAGACACAAGTCGATTGGCACAGTGCTCTTACAGCCTACCGGGAACATCTCTTACAAATGCCTGTGAAACGCAGTTTCTTTGCAGGCCTGATCTGCCTGAAGTAGAACTTCTTCTCTGGGTCTGCTACATTGCCCTAGAGCTGCAAGGGCCAAAGTGCTGGCTTGTATGCAAAGGCGCAGATGTCCCCAATGCATCTTGCTTCCAGCTCTTTGGGAAGCTAAGAAGCAAGTCGCTCTGCACAGTTCTCTTACAGCCTACCGGGAACATCTCTTACAGAGGCCTGTGAAACGCAGTTTCTTTGCAGGCCTGATCTGGCTGAAGTAGAACTTCTGCTCTGGGTGTGCTACATAGCCCTAGAGTTGAAAGGCACAAAGCGCTGTCCTCTTTCCAGAGGGGCAGAGGGTCACCAAACTATCTTGCTTCCAACTCTTTGTGAAGCCAATAAACAAGTCGCTCTGCACAGTGGTCTTACAGCCTACCGGGAACATCTCTCACAAAGGCATGTGAAACGCAGTTTCTTTGCAGGCCTGATCTGGCTGAGGTAGAACTTCCGCGCTGGGTGTCCTACATTGCCATACAGCTGCAAGGCACAAAGTGCTGCCTTCTTTAGAAAGGGGCAGATGAGCCCCAAAGCATCTTGCTTCCAGCTCTTTGGGAAGCTAAGAAACAAATCGCTCTGCCCAGTGCTCTTACAGCCTACCGGGAACATCACTCACAAAGGCCTGTGAAACGCAGTTTCTTTGCAGGCCTGATCTGGCGGAAGTAGAACTTCTGCTCTGGGTGTGCTACATTGACCTAGAGCTGAAAGACACAAAGTGCTGACTTCTTTCCATAGGGGCAGAGGGTCCCCAAAGCATCTTGGTTCCAGCTCTTTGGGAAGCTAAGAAACAAGTCGCTCTGCACAGTGCTCTTACAGCCTACCGGGAACATCTCTTAGAAAGCCCTGTGAAACGCAGTTTCTTTGCAGGCCTGATCTGGCTGAAGTAGAACTTCTGCTCTGGGTGTGCTACATTGCCCTAGTGCTGGAAGGCACAAAGTGCTTGCTTGTTTGCAAGGGGCCGATTGGCACCAAATCATCTTACTTCCAGCTCTTTGGGAAGCTAAGAAACAAGTCGCTCTGCACAGTGCTCTTGCAGCCTACCGGGATCATCTCTTACAGAGGCCTGTGAAACGCAGTTTCTTTGCAGGCCAGATCTGGGTGAAGTAGAACTTCTGCTCTGGGTGTGCTACATTGCCCTAGAGCTGAAAGGCACAAAGTGCTGTCCTCTTTCCTTAGGGGCATAGGGTCCCCAAAGCATCTTGCTTCCAGCTCTTTGGGGAGGTAAGAAACAAGTCGCTCTGCACAGTTCTCTTACAGCCTAAAGGGAACATCTCTTACAAAGGCCTGTGAAACGCTCTTTCTTTGCAGGCCTGATGTGGCTGAAGTAGAACTTCTGCTCTGGGTGTGCTACATTGCCCTAGAGCTACAAGGCACAAAGTGCTGGCTTTTTTGCAAAGTGGCAGATGGGCCCCAAAGCATCTTGCTTCCAGCTCTTTGGGAAGCTAAGAAACAACACTCTCTGCAAAGTGCTCTTACAGCCTACCGGGAACATCTCTTACAAAGGCCTGTGAAACGCCCTTTATTTGCAGGCCTGATTTGGATGAAGTAGAACTTCTGCTCTGGGTGTGCTACATTGAGGTAGAGGTGAAAGTCACAAAGTGCTGTCTTCTTTCCACAGGGCCAGAGGGTCCCCAAAGCATCTTGCCTACAGCATTTGGGAAGCTAAGAGAAAAGTCGCTCTGCACAGTGCTCTTACAGCCTACCAGGAACATCTCTTACAAAGGCCTGTGAAACGCACTTTCTTTGCAGGCCTGATCTGGCTGAAGTAGAACTTTTGCTCTGGGTGTGCTACATTGCCATACAGGTGCAAGGCACAAAGTTCTGCATTCTTTAGAAAGGGGCAGATGGGCCCCAAAGCATCTTGCTTCCAGCTCTTTGCTAAGCTAAGAAGCAAGTCGCTCTGCACAGTGCTCTTACAGGCTACTGGGAATATCTCTTACGAAGGCCTGTGAAACGCAGTTTCTTTGCAGGCCTGATCTGGCTGAAGTAGAACTTCTGCTCTGGGTGTGCTACATTGGCCTAGAGATGAAAGACACAACGTGCAGGCTTATTTCCAAAGGGCGAGTCGGGCCCCACAGCATCTTGCTTCCAGCTCTTTGGGAAGCTAAGAAACAACTCACTCTGCACAGTGCTCTTACAGCCTACCGGGAACATCTCTTCCAAAGGCCGGTGAATCGCAGTTTCTTTGCAGGCCTGATCTGGCTGAAGTAGAACTTCTGCTCTGGGTGTGCTACATTGCCCTAGAGCTGAAAGGCACAACGTGCAGGCTTCTGTCCGAGGGCGAGTTGGGCCCCACAGCATCTTCTTCCAGCACTTTGGGAAGCTAAGAAACAACTCGCTCTGCACAGTGCTCTTACAGCCTACCGAGAACATCTCTTACAAAGGCCTGTGAAACGCAGTTTCTTTGCAGGCCTGATTTTGCTGAAGTACAACTTCTGCTCTGGGTGTGCTACATTGCCCTAGAGCAGAAAGGCACAACGTGCTGTCTCCTTTCCAAAGGGCGAGTTGGACCCCACAGCATCTTGCTTCCAGCTCTTTGGGAAGCTAAGATACAACTCGCTCTGCACAGTGCTATTACAGCCTACCGGGAACATCTCTTCCAAACACCTGTGAAACGCAGTTTCTCCGCAGGCCTGAACTGGCTGAAGTAGAACTTCTGCTCTGGGTGTGCTACATTGCCCCAGAGCTGAAAGGCACAACGTGCAGGCTTCTGTCCAAAGGGAGAGTTGGGCAGCACAGCATCTTGCTTCCAGCTCTTTGGGAAGCTAAGAAACAACTCGCTCTGCACAGTGCTCTTACAGCCTACCGGGAACATCTCTTCCAGAGGAATGTGAAACGCAGATTCTTTCTAGGCCTGATCTGGCTGAAGTAGAACTTCTGCTCTGGGTGTGCTACATTGCCCCAGAGCTGAAAGACACAACGTGCAGGCTTCTGTCCAAAGGGAGAGTTGGGCAGCACAGCATCTTGCTTCCAGCTCTTTGGGAAGCTAAGAAACAACTCGCTCTGCACAGTGCTCTTACAGCCTACCGGGAACATCTCTTCCAAAGAAATGTGAAACGCAGTTCCTTTGCAGGCCTGATCTGGCTGAAGTACAACTTCTGCTCTGGGTGTGCCACATTGCACTAGAGCTGAAAGCTACAACGTGCTGTCTCCTTTGAAAAGGGCGAGTTTGGCCCCACAGCATCTTGCTTCCAGCTCTTTGGGAAGCTAGGAAACAACTCTCTCTGCACAGTGCTCTTAGAGCCTACCGGGAACATCTCTTCCAAAGGCCTGTGAAACGCAGTTTCTTTGCAGGCCTGATCTGGCTGAAGTAGAACTTCCGCGCTGGGTGTCCTACATTGCCATACAGCTGCAAGCCACAAAGTGCTGCCTTCTTTAGAAAGGGGCAGATGAGCCCCAAAGCATCTTGCTTCCAGCTCTTTGGGAAGCTAAGAAACAAATCGCTCTGCATAGTGCTCTTACAGCCTACCGGGAACATCTCTCACAAAGGCCTGTGAAACGCAGTTTCTTTGCAGGCCTGATCTGGCGGAAGTAGAACTTCTGCTCTGGGTGTGCTACATTGCCCTAGAGCTGAAAGTCACAAAGTGCTGACTTCTTTCCATAGGGGCAGAGGGTCCCCAAAGCATCTTGGTTCCAGCTCTTTGGGAAGCTAAGAAACAAGTCGCTCTGCACAGTGCTGTTACAGCCTACCGGGAACATCTAGTAGAAAGCCCTGTGAAACGCAGTTTCTTTGCAGGCCTGATCTGGCTGAAGTAGAACTTCTGCTCTGGGTGTGCTACATTGCCCTAGTGCTGGAAGGCACAAAGTGCTTGCTTGTTTGCAAGGGGCCGATTGGCACCAAATCATCTTACTTCCAGCTCTTTGGGAAGCTAAGAAACAAGTCGCTCTGCACAGTGCTCTTGCAGCCTACCGGGAACATCTCTTACAGAGGCCTGTGAAACGCAGTTTCTTTGCAGGCCTGATCTGGGTGAAGTAGAACTTCTGCTCTGGGTGTGCTACATTGCCCTAGAGCTGAAAGGCACAAAGTGCTGTCCTCTTTCCTTAGGGGCATAGGGTCCCCAAAGCATCTTGCTTCCAGCTCTTTGGGGAGCTAAGAAACAACTCGCTCTACACAGTGCTCTGACATCCTACCGGGAACATGTCTTAGAAAGGCCTGTGAAACGCAGTTTCTTTGCAGGCCTGATCTGGCTGAAGTAGAACTTCTGCTCTGGGTGTGCTACATTGCCCTAGACCTCAAAGGCACAAAGTGCTGACTTCTTTAGAAATGGGCACATGGGCCCCTAAGCAACTTGCTTCCAGCTCTTTGGGAAGCTAAGAAACAAGTCGCTCTGCACAGTGCTCTTGCAGCCTACCGGGAACATCTCTTACAAAGACCTGGGAAACGCAGTTTCTTTGCAGGCCTGATCTGGCTGAAGTAGATCTTCTGCTCTGTGTGTGCTACATTGCCCTAGAGCTGCAAGGCACAAAGTGCGGGCTTGTTTGCAAAGGGGCAGAAGGGCCCCAAAGCATCTAATTTCCAGCTCTTTGGGAAGCTAAGAAACAAGTAGCTCTGCACAGTGGTCTTACAGCCTACCGGGAACATCTCTTACAAAGGCCTGTGAAACGCAGTTTCTTTGCAGGCCTCATCTGGCTGAAGTAGAACTTCTGCTCTGGGTGTGGTACATTGCCCTGGAGCTGAAAGGCACAAAGTGCTGCCTTCTTTAGAAAGGGGCAGAGGGGCCCCAATGCATTTTGCTTCCAGCTCTTTGGGAAGCTAAGAAACAAGTCCCTCTGCACAGTGCTCTTACAGTGTACCGGGAACATCTCTTACAAAGGCCTGTGAAATGCAGTTCATTTTAGGCCTGATCTTGCTGAAGTAGAAATTCTGCTCTGGGTGTGCTACATTGCCCTAGAGCTGAAAGGCACAAAGGGCTGCCTTCTTTAGAAAGGGGCAGATGGTCCCCAAAGCATCTTGCTTCCAGCTCTTTAGGAAGCTAAGAAACAGGTCTCTCTAAACAGTGCTCTTACAGCCTACGGGGAACATGCAGTTCATTTGCAGGCCTGATCTTGTTGAAGTAGAACTTCTGCTCTGGGTGTGCCACATTGCCCTAGAGCTGAAAGGCACAAAGTGATACCTTCTTTCCACAGGGGTAAAGGGTACCCAAAGCATCTTTCTTCCTGCTCTTTGGGAAGCTAAGACACAAGTCGATTGGCACAGTGCTCTTACAGCCTACCGGGAACATCTCTTACAAATGCCTGTGAAACGCAGTTTCTTTGCAGGCCTGATCTGGCTGAAGTAGAACTTCTTCTCTGGGTCTGCTACATTGTCCTAGAGCTGCAAGGGCCAAAGTGCTGGCTTGTATGCAAAGGCGCAGATGGGCCCGAAAGCATCTTGCTTACAGCTCTTTGGGAAGCTAAGAAACAAGTCGCTCTGCACAGTGCTCTTGCAGCGTACCAGGATCCTCTCTTACAAGGGCCTATCAAACCCAGTTTCTTTGCAGGCCTGATCAGGCTGAAGTAGAACTTCTGCTCTGGGTGTGCTACACTGCCCTAGAGCTGAAAGGCACAAAGTGCTTGCTTGTTTGCAAAGGGGCAGATAGGAATCAAAGAATCTTGCTTCCAGCTCTTTGGGATGATAAGAAACAAGTCGCTCTTCAGAGTGCTCCTGCAGCCTACCGGGAACATCTCTTACAAAGGCCTGTGAAACGCAGTTTCTTTGCAGGCCTGATCTGGCTGAAGTAGAACTTCTGCTCTGGGTGTGCTACATTGTCCTATAGCTGAAAGTCATAAAGTGCTGTCTTTTTTCCACAGGGCCAGAGGGTCCCCAAAGCATCTTGCTTCCAGCTCTTTGGGAAGCTAAGAAACAAGTCGCTCTGCACAGTGCTCTTACAGTCTACCGGGAACATCTCTTACAAAGGCCTGTGAAACGCAGTTTCTTTGCAGGCCTGATCTGGCTGAAGTAGAACTTCTGCTCTGGGTGTCCTACATTGCCCTAGTGATGAAAGGAACCAACTGCTGTCTTCAATCCACAGGGGCAGAGGGTCCCCAATGCATCTTGCTTCCAGCTCTTTGGGAACCTAAGAAACAAGTCGCTCTGCACAGTGCTCTGACATCCTACCGGGAACATGTCTTAGAAAGGCCTGTGAAACGCAGTTTCTTTGCAGGCCTGATCTGGCTGAAGTAGAACTTCTGCTCTGGGTGTGCTACTTTGCCCTAGAGCTACAAGGCACAAAGTGCTGCCTTGTTTGAAAAGGTGCAGATGGGCCCCAAAGCATCTTGCTTCCAGCTCTTTGCGTAAGTAACAAACAAGTCGCTCTGCACAGTGCTCTTACAGCGTACCGAGAACATCTCTTATAGAGGCCTGTGAAACGCAGTTTCTTTGCAGGCCTGATCTGGCTGAAGTAGAACTTCTGCTCTGGGTGTCCTACATTGCCCTAGTGATGAAAGGAACAAACTGCTGTCTTCAATCCACAGGGGAAGAGGGTCCCCAAAGCATCTTGCTTCCAGCTCTTTGGGAAGCTAAGAAACAAGTGGCTCTAAACAGTGCTCTTACAGCCAACCGGGAACATCTCTTACAAAGGCCTGTGAAATGCAGTTTCTTTGCAGGTCTCATCTGGCTGAAGTAGAACTTCAGCTCTGGGTGTGCCACATTGCCCTAGAGCTGAAAGGCACAAAGTGCTGCCTTCTTTCCATAGGGGCAGAGGTTCCCGAAAGCATCTTGCTTCCAGCTCTTTGGGAAGCTAAGAAAGATGTCGCTCTGCACAGAGCTCATACAGCCTACCGGGAACATCTCTTACATAGGCCTGTGAAACGCAGTTTCTTTGCAGGCCTGATCTGGCTGAAGTAGAACTTCTGCTCTGGGTGTGCTAAATTGCCCTAGAGCTGAAAGGCACAAAGTGCTGTCTTCTTTCCACAGGGGTAAAGGGTACCCAAAGCATCTTTCTTCCTGCTCTCTGGGAAGCTAAGACACAATTCGCTTGGCACAGTGCTCTTACAGCCTACCGGGAACATCTCTTACAAAGCCCTGTGAAACGCAGTTTCTTTGCAGGTCTGATCTGGCTGAAGTAGAACTTCTGCTCTGGGTGTGGTACATTGCCCTAGAGCTGAAAGGCACAAAGTGCTGCCTTCTTTAGAAAGGGGCACATGGGCCCCTAAGCAATTGCTTCCAGCTCTTTGGGAAACTAAGAAACAAGTCGCTCTGCACAGCGCTCTTACAGCCTACCAGGAACATCTCTTAGAAAGCCCTGTGAAACGCAGTTTCTTTGCAGGCCTGATCTGGCTGAAGTAGAAATTCTGCTCTGGGTGTGCTACATTGCCCTAGAGCTGAAAGTCACAAAGTGCTACCTTCTTTAGAAAGGTGCACATGGGCCCCTAAGCAACTTGCTTCCAGCTCTTTGAGAAGCTAAGAAACAACTCGCTCTGCACAGTGCTCTTACAGCCTACCGGGAACATCTCTTTCAAAGGCCTGTGAAATGCAGTTTCTTTGCAGGCCTGATCTGGCTGAAGTACAACTTCTGCTCTGGGTGTGCTACATTGCCCTAGAGCTGAAAGGCACAAAGCACTGTCCTCTTTCCAGAGGGGCAGAGGGTCACCAAACTATCTTGCTTCCAACTCTTTGTGAAGCCAATAAACAAGTCGCTCTGCACAGTGGTCTTACAGCCTACCGGGAACATCTCTCACAAAGGCATGTGAAACGCAGTTTCTTTGCAGGCCTGATCTGGCTGAGGTAGAACTTCCGCGCTGGGTGTCCTACATTGCCATACAGCTGCAAGGCACAAAGTGCTGCCTTCTTTAGAAAGGGGCAGATGAGCCCCAAAGCATCTTGCTTCCAGCTCTTTGGGAAGCTAAGAAACAAATCGCTCTGCCCAGTGCTCTTACAGCCTACCGGGAACATCACTCACAAAGGCCTGTGAAACGCAGTTTCTTTGCAGGCCTGATCTGGCGGAAGTAGAACTTCTGCTCTGGGTGTGCTACATTGACCTAGAGCTGAAAGACACAAAGTGCTGACTTCTTTCCATAGGGGCAGAGGGTCCCCAAAGCATCTTGGTTCCAGCTCTTTGGGAAGCTAAGAAACAAGTCGCTCTGCACAGTGCTCTTACAGCCTACCGGGAACATCTCTTAGAAAGCCCTGTGAAACGCAGTTTCTTTGCAGGCCTGATCTGGCTGAAGTAGAACTTCTGCTCTGGGTGTGCTACATTGCCCTAGTGCTGGAAGGCACAAAGTGCTTGCTTGTTTGCAAGGGGCCGATTGGCACCAAATCATCTTACTTCCAGCTCTTTGGGAAGCTAAGAAACAAGTCGCTCTGCACAGTGCTCTTGCAGCCTACCGGGATCATCTCTTACAGAGGCCTGTGAAACGCAGTTTCTTTGCAGGCCAGATCTGGGTGAAGTAGAACTTCTGCTCTGGGTGTGCTACATTGCCCTAGAGCTGAAAGGCACAAAGTGCTGTCCTCTTTCCTTAGGGGCATAGGGTCCCCAAAGCATCTTGCTTCCAGGTCTTTGGGGAGGTAAGAAACAAGTCGCTCTGCACAGTTCTCTTACAGCCTAAAGGGAACATCTCTTACAAAGGCCTGTGAAACGCTCTTTCTTTGCAGGCCTGATGTGGCTGAAGTAGAACTTCTGCTCTGGGTGTGCTACATTGCCCTAGAGCTACAAGGCACAAAGTGCTGGCTTTTTTGCAAAGTGGCAGATGGGCCCCAAAGCATCTTGCTTCCAGCTCTTTGGGAAGCTAAGAAACAACACTCTCTGCAAAGTGCTCTTACAGCCTACCGGGAACATCTCTTACAAAGGCCTGTGAAACGCCCTTTATTTGCAGGCCTGATTTGGATGAAGTAGAACTTCTGCTCTGGGTGTGCTACATTGAGGTAGAGGTGAAAGTCACAAAGTGCTGTCTTCTTTCCACAGGGCCAGAGGGTCCCCAAAGCATCTTGCCTACAGCATTTGGGAAGCTAAGAGAAAAGTCGCTCTGCACAGTGCTCTTACAGCCTACCAGGAACATCTCTTACAAAGGCCTGTGAAACGCACTTTCTTTGCAGGCCTGATCTGGCTGAAGTAGAACTTTTGCTCTGGGTGTGCTACATTGTCATACAGGTGCAAGGCACAAAGTTCTGCATTCTTTAGAAAGGGGCAGATGGGCCCCAAAGCATCTTGCTTCCAGCTCTTTGCTAAGCTAAGAAGCAAGTCGCTCTGCACAGTGCTCTTACAGGCTACTGGGAATATCTCTTACGAAGGCCTGTGAAACGCAGTTTCTTTGCAGGCCTGATCTGGCTGAAGTAGAACTTCTGCTCTGGGTGTGCTACATTGGCCTAGAGATGAAAGACACAACGTGCAGGCTTATTTCCAAAGGGCGAGTCGGGCCCCACAGCATCTTGCTTCCAGCTCTTTGGGAAGCTAAGAAACAACTCACTCTGCACAGTGCTCTTACAGCCTACCGGGAACATCTCTTCCAAAGGCCTGTGAATCGCAGTTTCTTTGCAGGCCTGATCTGGCTGAAGTAGAACTTCTGCTCTGGGTGTGCTACATTGCCCTAGAGCTGAAAGGCACAACGTGCAGGCTTCTGTCCGAGGGCGAGTTGGGCCCCACAGCATCTTCTTCCAGCACTTTGGGAAGCTAAGAAACAACTCGCTCTGCACAGTGCTCTTACAGCCTACCGAGAACATCTCTTACAAAGGCCTGTGAAACGCAGTTTCTTTGCAGGCCTGATTTTGCTGAAGTACAACTTCTGCTCTGGGTGTGCTACATTGCCCTAGAGCAGAAAGGCACAACGTGCTGTCTCCTTTCCAAAGGGCGAGTTGGACCCCACAGCATCTTGCTTCCAGCTCTTTGGGAAGCTAAGATACAACTCGCTCTGCACAGTGCTATTACAGCCTACCGGGAACATCTCTTCCAAACACCTGTGAAACGCAGTTTCTCCGCAGGCCTGAACTGGCTGAAGTAGAACTTCTGCTCTGGGTGTGCTACATTGCCCCAGAGCTGAAAGGCACAACGTGCAGGCTTCTGTCCAAAGGGAGAGTTGGGCAGCACAGCATCTTGCTTCCAGCTCTTTGGGAAGCTAAGAAACAACTCGCTCTGCACAGTGCTCTTACAGCCTACCGGGAACATCTCTTCCAGAGGAATGTGAAACGCAGATTCTTTCTAGGCCTGATCTGGCTGAAGTAGAACTTCTGCTCTGGGTGTGCTACATTGCCCCAGAGCTGAAAGACACAACGTGCAGGCTTCTGTCCAAAGGGAGAGTTGGGCAGCACAGCATCTTGCTTCCAGCTCTTTGGGAAGCTAAGAAACAACTCGCTCTGCACAGTGCTCTTACAGCCTACCGGGAACATCTCTTCCAAAGAAATGTGAAACGCAGTTCCTTTGCAGGCCTGATCTGGCTGAAGTACAACTTCTGCTCTGGGTGTGCCACATTGCACTAGAGCTGAAAGCTACAACGTGCTGTCTCCTTTGAAAAGGGCGAGTTTGGCCCCACAGCATCTTGCTTCCAGCTCTTTGGGAAGCTAGGAAACAACTCTCTCTGCACAGTGCTCTTAGAGCCTACCGGGAACATCTCTTCCAAAGGCCTGTGAAACGCAGTTTCTTTGCAGGCCTGATCTGGCTGAAGTAGAACTTCCGCGCTGGGTGTCCTACATTGCCATACAGCTGCAAGCCACAAAGTGCTGCCTTCTTTAGAAAGGGGCAGATGAGCCCCAAAGCATCTTGCTTCCAGCTCTTTGGGAAGCTAAGAAACAAATCGCTCTGCATAGTGCTCTTACAGCCTACCGGGAACATCTCTCACAAAGGCCTGTGAAACGCAGTTTCTTTGCAGGCCTGATCTGGCGGAAGTAGAACTTCTGCTCTGGGTGTGCTACATTGCCCTAGAGCTGAAAGTCACAAAGTGCTGACTTCTTTCCATAGGGGCAGAGGGTCCCCAAAGCATCTTGGTTCCAGCTCTTTGGGAAGCTAAGAAACAAGTCGCTCTGCACAGTGCTGTTACAGCCTACCGGGAACATCTAGTAGAAAGCCCTGTGAAACGCAGTTTCTTTGCAGGCCTGATCTGGCTGAAGTAGAACTTCTGCTCTGGGTGTGCTACATTGCCCTAGTGCTGGAAGGCACAAAGTGCTTGCTTGTTTGCAAGGGGCCGATTGGCACCAAATCATCTTACTTCCAGCTCTTTGGGAAGCTAAGAAACAAGTCGCTCTGCACAGTGCTCTTGCAGCCTACCGGGAACATCTCTTACAGAGGCCTGTGAAACGCAGTTTCTTTGCAGGCCTGATCTGGGTGAAGTAGAACTTCTGCTCTGGGTGTGCTACATTGCCCTAGAGCTGAAAGGCACAAAGTGCTGTCCTCTTTCCTTAGGGGCATAGGGTCCCCAAAGCATCTTGCTTCCAGCTCTTTGGGGAGCTAAGAAACAACTCGCTCTACACAGTGCTCTGACATCCTACCGGGAACATGTCTTAGAAAGGCCTGTGAAACGCAGTTTCTTTGCAGGCCTGATCTGGCTGAAGTAGAACTTCTGCTCTGGGTGTGCTACATTGCCCTAGACCTCAAAGGCACAAAGTGCTGACTTCTTTAGAAATGGGCACATGGGCCCCTAAGCAACTTGCTTCCAGCTCTTTGGGAAGCTAAGAAACAAGTCGCTCTGCACAGTGCTCTTGCAGCCTACCGGGAACATCTCTTACAAAGACCTGGGAAACGCAGTTTCTTTGCAGGCCTGATCTGGCTGAAGTAGATCTTCTGCTCTGTGTGTGCTACATTGCCCTAGAGCTGCAAGGCACAAAGTGCGGGCTTGTTTGCAAAGGGGCAGAAGGGCCCCAAAGCATCTAATTTCCAGCTCTTTGGGAAGCTAAGAAACAAGTAGCTCTGCACAGTGGTCTTACAGCCTACCGGGAACATCTCTTACAAAGGCCTGTGAAACGCAGTTTCTTTGCAGGCCTCATCTGGCTGAAGTAGAACTTCTGCTCTGGGTGTGGTACATTGCCCTGGAGCTGAAAGGCACAAAGTGCTGCCTTCTTTAGAAAGGGGCAGAGGGGCCCCAATGCATTTTGCTTCCAGCTCTTTGGGAAGCTAAGAAACAAGTCCCTCTGCACAGTGCTCTTACAGTGTACCGGGAACATCTCTTACAAAGGCCTGTGAAATGCAGTTCATTTGCAGGCCTGATCTTGCTGAAGTAGAAATTCTGCTCTGGGTGTGCTACATTGCCCTAGAGCTGAAAGGCACAAAGGGCTGCCTTCTTTAGAAAGGGGCAGATGGTCCCCAAAGCATCTTGCTTCCAGCTCTTTAGGAAGCTAAGAAACAGGTCTCTCTAAACAGTGCTCTTACAGCCTACGGGGAACATGCAGTTCATTTGCAGGCCTGATCTTGTTGAAGTAGAACTTCTGCTCTGGGTGTGCCACATTGCCCTAGAGCTGAAAGGCACAAAGTGATACCTTCTTTCCACAGGGGTAAAGGGTACCCAAAGCATCATTCTTCCTGCTCTTTGGGAAGCTAAGACACAAGTCGATTGGCACAGTGCTCTTACAGCCTACCGGGAACATCTCTTACAAATGCCTGTGAAACGCAGTTTCTTTGCAGGCCTGATCTGGCTGAAGTAGAACTTCTTCTCTGGGTCTGCTACATTGTCCTAGAGCTGCAAGGGCCAAAGTGCTGGCTTGTATGCAAAGGCGCAGATGGGCCCGAAAGCATCTTGCTTACAGCTCTTTGGGAAGCTAAGAAACAAGTCGCTCTGCACAGTGCTCTTGCAGCGTACCAGGATCCTCTCTTACAAGGGCCTATCAAACCCAGTTTCTTTGCAGGCCTGATCAGGCTGAAGTAGAACTTCTGCTCTGGGTGTGCTACACTGCCCTAGAGCTGAAAGGCACAAAGTGCTTGCTTGTTTGCAAAGGGGCAGATAGGAATCAAAGAATCTTGCTTCCAGCTCTTTGGGATGATAAGAAACAAGTCGCTCTTCAGAGTGCTCCTGCAGCCTACCGGGAACATCTCTTACAAAGGCCTGTGAAACGCAGTTTCTTTGCAGGCCTGATCTGGCTGAAGTAGAACTTCTGCTCTGGGTGTGCTACATTGTCCTATAGCTGAAAGTCATAAAGTGCTGTCTTTTTTCCACAGGGCCAGAGGGTCCCCAAAGCATCTTGCTTCCAGCTCTTTGGGAAGCTAAGAAACAAGTCGCTCTGCACAGTGCTCTTACAGTCTACCGGGAACATCTCTTACAAAGGCCTGTGAAACGCAGTTTCTTTGCAGGCCTGATCTGGCTGAAGTAGAACTTCTGCTCTGGGTGTCCTACATTGCCCTAGTGATGAAAGGAACCAACTGCTGTCTTCAATCCACAGGGGCAGAGGGTCCCCAATGCATCTTGCTTCCAGATCTTTGGGAAGCTAAGAAACAAGTCGCTCTGCACAGTGCTCTGACATCCTACCGGGAACATCTCTTACAAAGGCCTGTGAAGCGCAGTTTCTTTGCAGGCCTGATCTGGCTGAAGTAGAACTTCTGCTCTGGGTGTGCTACATTCCCCTAGACCTGAAAGTCATAAAGTGCTGTCTTTTTTCCACAGGGCCAGAGGGTCCCCAAAGCATCTTGCTTCCAGCTCTTTGGGAAGCTAAGAAACAAGTCTCTCTGCACAGTGCTCTTACAGCCTACCGGGAACATCTCTTACAAAGGCCTGTGAAACGCAGTTTCTTTGCAGGCCTGATCTGGCTGAAGTAGAACTTCTGCTCTGGGTGTCCTACATTGCCCTAGTGATGAAAGGAACAAACTGCTGTCTTCAATCCACAGGGGCAGAGGGTCCCCAATGCATCTTGCTTCCAGCTCTTTGGGAACCTAAGAAACAAGTCGCTCTGCACAGTGCTCTGACATCCTACCGGGAACATGTCTTAGAAAGGCCTGTGAAACGCAGTTTCTTTGCAGGCCTGATCTGGCTGAAGTAGAACTTCTGCTCTGGGTGTGCTACTTTGCCCTAGAGCTACAAGGCACAAAGTGCTGCCTTGTTTGAAAAGGTGCAGATGGGCCCCAAAGCATCTTGCTTCCAGCTCTTTGCGTAAGTAACAAACAAGTCGCTCTGCACAGTGCTCTTACAGCGTACCGAGAACATCTCTTATAGAGGCCTGTGAAACGCAGTTTCTTTGCAGGCCTGATCTGGCTGAAGTAGAACTTCTGCTCTGGGTGTCCTACATTGCCCTAGTGATGAAAGGAACAAACTGCTGTCTTCAATCCACAGGGGAAGAGGGTCCCCAAAGCATCTTGCTTCCAGCTCTTTGGGAAGCTAAGAAACAAGTGGCTCTAAACAGTGCTCTTACAGCCAACCGGGAACATCTCTTACAAAGGCCTGTGAAATGCAGTTTCTTTGCAGGTCTCATCTGGCTGAAGTAGAACTTCAGCTCTGGGTGTGCCACATTGCCCTAGAGCTGAAAGGCACAAAGTGCTGCCTTCTTTCCATAGGGGCAGAGGTTCCCGAAAGCATCTTGCTTCCAGCTCTTTGGGAAGCTAAGAAAGATGTCGCTCTGCACAGAGCTCATACAGCCTACCGGGAACATCTCTTACATAGGCCTGTGAAACGCAGTTTCTTTGCAGGCCTGATCTGGCTGAAGTAGAACTTCTGCTCTGGGTGTGCTAAATTGCCCTAGAGCTGAAAGGCACAAAGTGCTGTCTTCTTTCCACAGGGGTAAAGGGTACCCAAAGCATCTTTCTTCCTGCTCTCTGGGAAGCTAAGACACAATTCGCTTGGCACAGTGCTCTTACAGCCTACCGGGAACATCTCTTACAAAGCCCTGTGAAACGCAGTTTCTTTGCAGGTCTGATCTGGCTGAAGTAGAACTTCTGCTCTGGGTGTGGTACATTGCCCTAGAGCTGAAAGGCACAAAGTGCTGCCTTCTTTAGAAAGGGGCACATGGGCCCCTAAGCAATTGCTTCCAGCTCTTTGGGAAACTAAGAAACAAGTCGCTCTGCACAGTGCTCTTACAGCCTACCAGGAACATCTCTTAGAAAGCCCTGTGAAACGCAGTTTCTTTGCAGGCCTGATCTGGCTGAAGTAGAAATTCTGCTCTGGGTGTGCTACATTGCCCTAGAGCTGAAAGTCACAAAGTGCTACCTTCTTTAGAAAGGTGCACATGGGCCCCTAAGCAACTTGCTTCCAGCTCTTTGAGAAGCTAAGAAACAACTCGCTCTGCACAGTGCTCTTACAGCCTACCGGGAACATCTCTTTCAAAGGCCTGTGAAATGCAGTTTCTTTGCAGGCCTGATCTGGCTGAAGTACAACTTCTGCTCTGGGTGTGCTACATTGCCCTAGAGCTGAAAGGCACAAAGCGCTGTCCTCTTTCCAGAGGGGCAGAGGGTCACCAAACTATCTTGCTTCCAACTCTTTGTGAAGCCAATAAACAAGTCGCTCTGCACAGTGGTCTTACAGCCTACTGGGAACATCTCTCACAAAGGCATGTGAAACGCAGTTTCTTTGCAGGCCTGATCTGGCTGAGGTAGAACTTCCGCGCTGGGTGTCCTACATTGCCATACAGCTGCAAGGCACAAAGTGCTGCCTTCTTTAGAAAGGGGCAGATGAGCCCCAAAGCATCTTGCTTCCAGCTCTTTGGGAAGCTAAGAAACAAATCGCTCTGCCCAGTGCTCTTACAGCCTACCGGGAACATCACTCACAAAGGCCTGTGAAACGCAGTTTCTTTGCAGGCCTGATCTGGCGGAAGTAGAACTTCTGCTCTGGGTGTGCTACATTGACCTAGAGCTGAAAGACACAAAGTGCTGACTTCTTTCCATAGGGGCAGAGGGTCCCCAAAGCATCTTGGTTCCAGCTCTTTGGGAAGCTAAGAAACAAGTCGCTCTGCACAGTGCTCTTACAGCCTACCGGGAACATCTCTTCCAAAGGCCTTTGAAACGCAGTTTCTTTGCAGGCCTGATCTGGCTGAAGTAGAACTTCTGCTCTGGGTGTGCTACATTGCCCTAGTGCTGGAAGGCACAAAGTGCTTGCTTGTTTGCAAGGGGCCGATTGGCACCAAATCATCTTACTTCCAGCTCTTTTGGAAGCTAAGAAACAAGTCGCTCTGCACAGTGCTCTTGCAGCCTACCGGGATCATCTCTTACAGAGGCCTGTGAAACGCAGTTTCTTTGCAGGCCAGATCTGGGTGAAGTAGAACTTCTGCTCTGGGTGTGCTACATTGCCCTAGAGCTGAAAGGCACAAAGTGCTGTCCTCTTTCCTTAGGGGCATAGGGTCCCCAAAGCATCTTGCTTCCAGCTCTTTGGGGAGGTAAGAAACAAGTCGCTCTGCACAGTTCTCTTACAGCCTAAAGGGAACATCTCTTACAAAGGCCTGTGAAACGCTCTTTCTTTGCAGGCCTGATGTGGCTGAAGTAGAACTTCTGCTCTGGGTGTGCTACATTGCCCTAGAGCTACAAGGCACAAAGTGCTGGCTTTTTTGCAAAGTGGCAGATGGGCCCCAAAGCATCTTGCTTCCAGCTCTTTGGGAAGCTAAGAAACAACACTCTCTGCAAAGTGCTCTTACAGCCTACCGGGAACATCTCTTACAAAGGCCTGTGAAACGCCCTTTATTTGCAGGCCTGATTTGGATGAAGTAGAACTTCTGCTCTGGGTGTGCTACATTGAGGTAGAGGTGAAAGTCACAAAGTGCTGTCTTCTTTCCACAGGGCCAGAGGGTCCCCAAAGCATCTTGCCTACAGCATTTGGGAAGCTAAGAGAAAAGTCGCTCTGCACAGTGCTCTTACAGCCTACCAGGAACATCTCTTACAAAGGCCTGTGAAACGCACTTTCTTTGCAGGCCTGATCTGGCTGAAGTAGAACTTTTGCTCTGGGTGTGCTACATTGCCATACAGGTGCAAGGCACAAAGTTCTGCATTCTTTAGAAAGGGGCAGATGGGCCCCAAAGCATCTTGCTTCCAGCTCTTTGCTAAGCTAAGAAGCAAGTCGCTCTGCACAGTGCTCTTACAGGCTACTGGGAATATCTCTTACGAAGGCCTGTGAAACGCAGTTTCTTTGCAGGCCTGATCTGGCTGAAGTAGAACTTCTGCTCTGGGTGTGCTACATTGGCCTAGAGATGAAAGACACAACGTGCAGGCTTATTTCCAAAGGGCGAGTCGGGCCCCACAGCATCTTGCTTCCAGCTCTTTGGGAAGCTAAGAAACAACTCACTCTGCACAGTGCTCTTACAGCCTACCGGGAACATCTCTTCCAAAGGCCTGTGAATCGCAGTTTCTTTGCAGGCCTGATCTGGCTGAAGTAGAACTTCTGCTCTGGGTGTGCTACATTGCCCTAGAGCTGAAAGGCACAACGTGCAGGCTTCTGTCCGAGGGCGAGTTGGGCCCCACAGCATCTTCTTCCAGCACTTTGGGAAGCTAAGAAACAACTCGCTCTGCACAGTGCTCTTACAGCCTACCGAGAACATCTCTTACAAAGGCCTGTGAAACGCAGTTTCTTTGCAGGCCTGATTTTGCTGAAGTACAACTTCTGCTCTGGGTGTGCTACATTGCCCTAGAGCAGAAAGGCACAACGTGCTGTCTCCTTTCCAAAGGGCGAGTTGGACCCCACAGCATCTTGCTTCCAGCTCTTTGGGAAGCTAAGATACAACTCGCTCTGCACAGTGCTATTACAGCCTACCGGGAACATCTCTTCCAAACACCTGTGAAACGCAGTTTCTCCGCAGGCCTGAACTGGCTGAAGTAGAACTTCTGCTCTGGGTGTGCTACATTGCCCCAGAGCTGAAAGGCACAACGTGCAGGCTTCTGTCCAAAGGGAGAGTTGGGCAGCACAGCATCTTGCTTCCAGCTCTTTGGGAAGCTAAGAAACAACTCGCTCTGCACAGTGCTCTTACAGCCTACCGGGAACATCTCTTCCAGAGGAATGTGAAACGCAGATTCTTTCTAGGCCTGATCTGGCTGAAGTAGAACTTCTGCTCTGGGTGTGCTACATTGCCCCAGAGCTGAAAGACACAACGTGCAGGCTTCTGTCCAAAGGGAGAGTTGGGCAGCACAGCATCTTGCTTCCAGCTCTTTGGGAAGCTAAGAAACAAGTCGCTCTGCACAGTGATCTTACAGCCTACCGGGAACATCTCTTCCAAAGAAATGTGAAACGCAGTTCCTTTGCAGGCCTGATCTGGCTGAAGTACAACTTCTGCTCTGGGTGTGCCACATTGCACTAGAGCTGAAAGCTACAACGTGCTGTCTCCTTTGAAAAGGGCGAGTTTGGCCCCACAGCATCTTGCTTCCAGCTCTTTGGGAAGCTAGGAAACAACTCTCTCTGCACAGTGCTCTTAGAGCCTACCGGGAACATCTCTTCCAAAGGCCTGTGAAACGCAGTTTCTTTGCAGGCCTGATCTGGCTGAAGTAGAACTTCCGCGCTGGGTGTCCTACATTGCCATACAGGTGCAAGGCACAAAGTGCTGCCTTCTTTAGAAAGGGGCAGATGAGCCCCAAAGCATCTTGCTTCCAGCTCTTTGGGAAGCTAAGAAACAAATCGCTCTGCATAGTGCTCTTACAGCCTACCGGGAACATCTCTCACAAAGGCCTGTGAAACGCAGTTTCTTTGCAGGCCTGATCTGGCGGAAGTAGAACTTCTGCTCTGGGTGTGCTACATTGCCCTAGAGCTGAAAGTCACAAAGTGCTGACTTCTTTCCATAGGGGCAGAGGGTCCCCAAAGCATCTTGGTTCCAGCTCTTTGGGAAGCTAAGAAACAAGTCGCTCTGCACAGTGCTGTTACAGCCTACCGGGAACATCTGTTAGAAAGCCCTGTGAAACGCAGTTTCTTTGCAGGCCTGATCTGGCTGAAGTAGAACTTCTGCTCTGGGTGTGCTACATTGCCCTAGTGCTGGAAGGCACAAAGTGCTTGCTTGTTTGCAAGGGGCCGATTGGCACCAAATCATCTTACTTCCAGCTCTTTGGGAAGCTAAGAAACAAGTCGCTCTGCACAGTGCTCTTGCAGCCTACCGGGAACATCTCTTACAGAGGCCTGAGAAACGCAGTTTCTTTGCAGGCCTGATCTGGGTGAAGTAGAACTTCTGCTCTGGGTGTGCTACATTGCCCTAGAGCTGAAAGGCACAAAGTGCTGTCCTCTTTCCTTAGGGGCATAGGGTCCCCAAAGCATCTTGCTTCCAGCTCTTTGGGGAGCTAAGAAACAACTCGCTCTACACAGTGCTCTGACATCCTACCGGGAACATGTCTTAGAAAGGCCTGTGAAACGCAGTTTCTTTGCAGGCCTGATCTGGCTGAAGTAGAACTTCTGCTCTGGGTGTGCTACATTGCCCTAGAGCTCAAAGGCACAAAGTGCTGACTTCTTTAGAAATGGGCACATGGGCCCCTAAGCAACTTGCTTCCAGCTCTTTGGGAAGCTAAGAAACAAGTCGCTCTGCACAGTGCTCTTGCAGCCTACCGGGAACATCTCTTACAAAGACCTGGGAAACGCAGTTTCTTTGCAGGCCTGATCTGGCTGAAGTAGATCTTCTGCTCTGTGTGTGCTACATTGCCCTAGAGCTGCAAGGCACAAAGTGCGGGCTTGTTTGCAAAGGGGCAGAAGGGCCCCAAAGCATCTAATTTCCAGCTCTTTGGGAAGCTAAGAAACAAGTAGCTCTGCACAGTGGTCTTACAGCCTACCGGGAACATCTCTTACAAAGGCCTGTGAAACGCAGTTTCTTTGCAGGCCTCATCTGGCTGAAGTAGAACTTCTGCTCTGGGTGTGGTACATTGCCCTGGAGCTGAAAGGCACAAAGTGCTGCCTTCTTTAGAAAGGGGCAGAGGGGCCCCAATGCATTTTGCTTCCAGCACTTTGGGAAGCTAAGAAACAAGTCCCTCTGCACAGTGCTCTTACAGTGTACCGGGAACATCTCTTACAAAGGCCTGTGAAATGCAGTTCATTTGCAGGCCTGATCTTGCTGAAGTAGAAATTCTGCTCTGGGTGTGCTACATTGCCCTAGAGCTGAAAGGCACAAAGGGCTGCCTTCTTTAGAAAGGGGCAGATGGTCCCCAAAGCATCTTGCTTCCAGCTCTTTAGGAAGCTAAGAAACAGGTCTCTCTAAACAGTGCTCTTACAGCCTACGGGGAACATGCAGTTCATTTGCAGGCCTGATCTTGTTGAAGTAGAACTTCTGCTCTGGGTGTGCCACATTGCCCTAGAGCTGAAAGGCACAAAGTGATACCTTCTTTCCACAGGGGTAAAGGGTACCCAAAGCATCTTTCTTCCTGCTCTTTGGGAAGCTAAGACACAAGTCGATTGGCACAGTGCTCTTACAGTCTACCGGGAACATCTCTTACAAATGCCTGTGAAACGCAGTTTCTTTGCAGGCCTGATCTGGCTGAAGTAGAACTTCTTCTCTGGGTCTGCTACATTGTCCTAGAGCTGCAAGGGCCAAAGTGCTGGCTTGTATGCAAAGGCGCAGATGGGCCCGAATGCATCTTGCTTACAGCTCTTTGGGAAGCTAAGAAACAAGTCGCTCTGCACAGTGCTCTTGCAGCGTACCAGGATCCTCTCTTACAAGGGCCTATCAAACCCAGTTTCTTTGCAGGCCTGATCAGGCTGAAGTAGAACTTCTGCTCTGGGTGTGCTACACTGCCCTAGAGCTGAAAGGCACAAAGTGCTTGCTTGTTTGCAAAGGGGCAGATAGGAATCAAAGAATCTTGCTTCCAGCTCTTTGGGATGATAAGAAACAAGTCGCTCTTCAGAGTGCTCCTGCAGCCTACCGGGAACATCTCTTACAAAGGCCTGTGAAACGCAGTTTCTTTGCAGGCCTGATCTGGCTGAAGTAGAACTTCTGCTCTGGGTGTGCTACATTGTCCTATAGCTGAAAGTCATAAAGTGCTGTCTTTTTTCCACAGGGCCAGAGGGTCCCCAAAGCATCTTGCTTCCAGCTCTTTGGGAAGCTAAGAAACAAGTCGCTCTGACAGTGCTCTTACAGTCTACCGGGAACATCTCTTACAAAGGCCTGTGAAACGCAGTTTCTTTGCAGGCCTGATCTGGCTGAAGTAGAACTTCTGCTCTGGGTGTCCTACATTGCCCTAGTGATGAAAGGAACCAACTGCTGTCTTCAATCCACAGGGGCAGAGGGTCCCCAATGCATCTTGCTTCCAGATCTTTGGGAAGCTAAGAAACAAGTCGCTCTGCACAGTGCTCTGACATCCTACCGGGAACATCTCTTACAAAGGCCTGTGAAGCGCAGTTTCTTTGCAGGCCTGATCTGGCTGAAGTAGAACTTCTGCTCTGGGTGTGCTACATTCCCCTAGACCTGAAAGTCATAAAGTGCTGTCTTTTTTCCACAGGGCCAGAGGGTCCCCAAAGCATCTTGCTTCCAGCTCTTTGGGAAGCTAAGAAACAAGTCTCTCTGCACAGTGCTCTTACAGCCTACCGGGAACATCTCTTACAAAGGCCTGTGAAACGCAGTTTCTTTGCAGGCCTGATCTGGCTGAAGTAGAACTTCTGCTCTGGGTGTCCTACATTGCCCTAGTGATGAAAGGAACAAACTGCTGTCTTCAATCCACAGGGGCAGAGGGTCCCCAATGCATCTTGCTTCCAGCTCTTTGGGAACCTAAGAAACAAGTCGCTCTGCACAGTGCTCTGACATCCTACCGGGAACATGTCTTAGAAAGGCCTGTGAAACGCAGTTTCTTTGCAGGCCTGATCTGGCTGAAGTAGAACTTCTGCTCTGGGTGTGCTACTTTGCCCTAGAGCTACAAGGCACAAAGTGCTGCCTTGTTTGAAAAGGTGCAGATGGGCCCCAAAGCATCTTGCTTCCAGCTCTTTGCGTAAGTAACAAACAAGTCGCTCTGCACAGTGCTCTTACAGCGTACCGAGAACATCTCTTATAGAGGCCTGTGAAACGCAGTTTCTTTGCAGGCCTGATCTGGCTGAAGTAGAACTTCTGCTCTGGGTGTCCTACATTGCCCTAGTGATGAAAGGAACAAACTGCTGTCTTCAATCCACAGGGGAAGAGGGTCCCCAAAGCATCTTGCTTCCAGCTCTTTGGGAAGCTAAGAAACAAGTGGCTCTAAACAGTGCTCTTACAGCCAACCGGGAACATCTCTTACAAAGGCCTGTGAAATGCAGTTTCTTTGCAGGTCTCATCTGGCTGAAGTAGAACTTCAGCTCTGGGTGTGCCACATTGCCCTAGAGCTGAAAGGCACAAAGTGCTGCCTTCTTTCCATAGGGGCAGAGGTTCCCGAAAGCATCTTGCTTCCAGCTCTTTGGGAAGCTAAGAAAGATGTCGCTCTGCACAGAGCTCATACAGCCTACCGGGAACATCTCTTACATAGGCCTGTGAAACGCAGTTTCTTTGCAGGCCTGATCTGGCTGAAGTAGAACTTCTGCTCTGGGTGTGCTAAATTGCCCTAGAGCTGAAAGGCACAAAGTGCTGTCTTCTTTCCACAGGGGTAAAGGGTACCCAAAGCATCTTTCTTCCTGCTCTCTGGGAAGCTAAGACACAATTCGCTTGGCACAGTGCTCTTACAGCCTACCGGGAACATCTCTTACAAAGCCCTGTGAAACGCAGTTTCTTTGCAGGTCTGATCTGGCTGAAGTAGAACTTCTGCTCTGGGTGTGGTACATTGCCCTAGAGCTGAAAGGCACAAAGTGCTGCCTTCTTTAGAAAGGGGCACATGGGCCCCTAAGCAATTGCTTCCAGCTCTTTGGGAAACTAAGAAACAAGTCGCTCTGCACAGCGCTCTTACAGCCTACCAGGAACATCTCTTAGAAAGCCCTGTGAAACGCAGTTTCTTTGCAGGCCTGATCTGGCTGAAGTAGAAATTCTGCTCTGGGTGTGCTACATTGCCCTAGAGCTGAAAGTCACAAAGTGCTACCTTCTTTAGAAAGGTGCACATGGGCCCCTAAGCAACTTGCTTCCAGCTCTTTGAGAAGCTAAGAAACAACTCGCTCTGCACAGTGCTCTTACAGCCTACCGGGAACATCTCTTTCAAAGGTCTGTGAAATGCAGTTTCTTTGCAGGCCTGATCTGGCTGAAGTACAACTTCTGCTCTGGGTGTGCTACATTGCCCTAGAGCTGAAAGGCACAAAGCGCTGTCCTCTTTCCAGAGGGGCAGAGGGTCACCAAACTATCTTGCTTCCAACTCTTTGTGAAGCCAATAAACAAGTCGCTCTGCACAGTGGTCTTACAGCCTACCGGGAACATCTCTCACAAAGGCATGTGAAACGCAGTTTCTTTGCAGGCCTGATCTGGCTGAGGTAGAACTTCCGCGCTGGGTGTCCTACATTGCCATACAGCTGCAAGGCACAAAGTGCTGCCTTCTTTAGAAAGGGGCAGATGAGCCCCAAAGCATCTTGCTTCCAGCTCTTTGGGAAGCTAAGAAACAAATCGCTCTGCCCAGTGCTCTTACAGCCTACCGGGAACATCACTCACAAAGGCCTGTGAAACGCAGTTTCTTTGCAGGCCTGATCTGGCGGAAGTAGAACTTCTGCTCTGGGTGTGCTACATTGACCTAGAGCTGAAAGACACAAAGTGCTGACTTCTTTCCATAGGGGCAGAGGGTCCCCAAAGCATCTTGGTTCCAGCTCTTTGGGAAGCTAAGAAACAAGTCGCTCTGCACAGTGCTCTTACAGCCTACCGGGAACATCTCTTAGAAAGCCCTGTGAAACGCAGTTTCTTTGCAGGCCTGATCTGGCTGAAGTAGAACTTCTGCTCTGGGTGTGCTACATTGCCCTAGTGCTGGAAGGCACAAAGTGCTTGCTTGTTTGCAAGGGGCCGATTGGCACCAAATCATCTTACTTCCAGCTCTTTTGGAAGCTAAGAAACAAGTCGCTCTGCACAGTGCTCTTGCAGCCTACCGGGATCATCTCTTACAGAGGCCTGTGAAACGCAGTTTCTTTGCAGGCCAGATCTGGGTGAAGTAGAACTTCTGCTCTGGGTGTGCTACATTGCCCTAGAGCTGAAAGGCACAAAGTGCTGTCCTCTTTCCTTAGGGGCATAGGGTCCCCAAAGCATCTTGCTTCCAGCTCTTTGGGGAGGTAAGAAACAAGTCGCTCTGCACAGTTCTCTTACAGCCTAAAGGGAACATCTCTTACAAAGGCCTGTGAAACGCTCTTTCTTTGCAGGCCTGATGTGGCTGAAGTAGAACTTCTGCTCTGGGTGTGCTACATTGCCCTAGAGCTACAAGGCACAAAGTGCTGGCTTTTTTGCAAAGTGGCAGATGGGCCCCAAAGCATCTTGCTTCCAGCTCTTTGGGAAGCTAAGAAACAACACTCTCTGCAAAGTGCTCTTACAGCCTACCGGGAACATCTCTTACAAAGGCCTGTGAAACGCCCTTTATTTGCAGGCCTGATTTGGATGAAGTAGAACTTCTGCTCTGGGTGTGCTACATTGAGGTAGAGGTGAAAGTCACAAAGTGCTGTCTTCTTTCCACAGGGCCAGAGGGTCCCCAAAGCATCTTGCCTACAGCATTTGGGAAGCTAAGAGAAAAGTCGCTCTGCACAGTGCTCTTACAGCCTACCAGGAACATCTCTTACAAAGGCCTGTGAAACGCACTTTCTTTGCAGGCCTGATCTGGCTGAAGTAGAACTTTTGCTCTGGGTGTGCTACATTGCCATACAGGTGCAAGGCACAAAGTTCTGCATTCTTTAGAAAGGGGCAGATGGGCCCCAAAGCATCTTGCTTCCAGCTCTTTGCTAAGCTAAGAAGCAAGTCGCTCTGCACAGTGCTCTTACAGGCTACTGGGAATATCTCTTACGAAGGCCTGTGAAACGCAGTTTCTTTGCAGGCCTGATCTGGCTGAAGTAGAACTTCTGCTCTGGGTGTGCTACATTGGCCTAGAGATGAAAGACACAACGTGCAGGCTTATTTCCAAAGGGCGAGTCGGGCCCCACAGCATCTTGCTTCCAGCTCTTTGGGAAGCTAAGAAACAACTCACTCTGCACAGTGCTCTTACAGCCTACCGGGAACATCTCTTCCAAAGGCCTGTGAATCGCAGTTTCTTTGCAGGCCTGATCTGGCTGAAGTAGAACTTCTGCTCTGGGTGTGCTACATTGCCCTAGAGCTGAAAGGCACAACGTGCAGGCTTCTGTCCGAGGGCGAGTTGGGCCCCACAGCATCTTCTTCCAGCACTTTGGGAAGCTAAGAAACAACTCGCTCTGCACAGTGCTCTTACAGCCTACCGAGAACATCTCTTACAAAGGCCTGTGAAACGCAGTTTCTTTGCAGGCCTGATTTTGCTGAAGTACAACTTCTGCTCTGGGTGTGCTACATTGCCCTAGAGCAGAAAGGCACAACGTGCTGTCTCCTTTCCAAAGGGCGAGTTGGACCCCACAGCATCTTGCTTCCAGCTCTTTGGGAAGCTAAGATACAACTCGCTCTGCACAGTGCTATTACAGCCTACCGGGAACATCTCTTCCAAACACCTGTGAAACGCAGTTTCTCCGCAGGCCTGAACTGGCTGAAGTAGAACTTCTGCTCTGGGTGTGCTACATTGCCCCAGAGCTGAAAGGCACAACGTGCAGGCTTCTGTCCAAAGGGAGAGTTGGGCAGCACAGCATCTTGCTTCCAGCTCTTTGGGAAGCTAAGAAACAACTCGCTCTGCACAGTGCTCTTACAGCCTACCGGGAACATCTCTTCCAGAGGAATGTGAAACGCAGATTCTTTCTAGGCCTGATCTGGCTGAAGTAGAACTTCTGCTCTGGGTGTGCTACATTGCCCCAGAGCTGAAAGACACAACGTGCAGGCTTCTGTCCAAAGGGAGAGTTGGGCAGCACAGCATCTTGCTTCCAGCTCTTTGGGAAGCTAAGAAACAACTCGCTCTGCACAGTGCTCTTACAGCCTACCGGGAACATCTCTTCCAAAGAAATGTGAAACGCAGTTCCTTTGCAGGCCTGATCTGGCTGAAGTACAACTTCTGCTCTGGGTGTGCCACATTGCACTAGAGCTGAAAGCTACAACGTGCTGTCTCCTTTGAAAAGGGCGAGTTTGGCCCCACAGCATCTTTCTTCCAGCTCTTTGGGAAGCTAGGAAACAACTCTCTCTGCACAGTGCTCTTAGAGCCTACCGGGAACATCTCTTCCAAAGGCCTGTGAAACGCAGTTTCTTTGCAGGCCTGATCTGGCTGAAGTAGAACTTCCGCGCTGGGTGTCCTACATTGCCATACAGCTGCAAGGCACAAAGTGCTGCCTTCTTTAGAAAGGGGCAGATGAGCCCCAAAGCATCTTGCTTCCAGCTCTTTGGGAAGCTAAGAAACAAATCGCTCTGCATAGTGCTCTTACAGCCTACCGGGAACATCTCTCACAAAGGCCTGTGAAACGCAGTTTCTTAGCAGGCCTGATCTGGCGGAAGTAGAACTTCTGCTCTGGGTGTGCTACATTGCCCTAGAGCTGAAAGTCACAAAGTGCTGACTTCTTTCCATAGGGGCAGAGGGTCCCCAAAGCATCTTGGTTCCAGCTCTTTGGGAAGCTAAGAAACAAGTCGCTCTGCACAGTGCTGTTACAGCCTACCGGGAACATCTAGTAGAAAGCCCTGTGAAACGCAGTTTCTTTGCAGGCCTGATCTGGCTGAAGTAGAACTTCTGCTCTGGGTGTGCTACATTGCCCTAGTGCTGGAAGGCACAAAGTGCTTGCTTGTTTGCAAGGGGCCGATTGGCACCAAATCATCTTACTTCCAGCTCTTTGGGAAGCTAAGAAACAAGTCGCTCTGCACAGTGCTCTTGCAGCCTACCGGGAACATCTCTTACAGAGGCCTGTGAAACGCAGTTTCTTTGCAGGCCTGATCTGGGTGAAGTAGAACTTCTGCTCTGGGTGTGCTACATTGCCCTAGAGCTGAAAGGCACAAAGTGCTGTCCTCTTTCCTTAGGGGCATAGGGTCCCCAAAGCATCTTGCTTCCAGCTCTTTGGGGAGCTAAGAAACAACTCGCTCTACACAGTGCTCTGACATCCTACCGGGAACATGTCTTAGAAAGGCCTGTGAAACGCAGTTTCTTTGCAGGCCTGATCTGGCTGAAGTAGAACTTCTGCTCTGGGTGTGCTACTTTGCCCTAGAGCTACAAGGCACAAAGTGCTGCCTTGTTTGAAAAGGTGCAGATGGGCCCCAAAGCATCTTGCTTCCAGCTCTTTGCGTAAGTAACAAACAAGTCGCTCTGCACAGTGCTCTTACAGCGTACCGAGAACATCTCTTATAGAGGCCTGTGAAACGCAGTTTCTTTGCAGGCCTGATCTGGCTGAAGTAGAACTTCTGCTCTGGGTGTCCTACATTGCCCTAGTGATGAAAGGAACAAACTGCTGTCTTCAATCCACAGGGGCAGAGGGTCCCCAATGCATCTTGCTTCCAGCTCTTTGGGAACCTAAGAAACAAGTCGCTCTGCACAGTGCTCTGACATCCTACCGGGAACATGTCTTAGAAAGGCCTGTGAAACGCAGTTTCTTTGCAGGCCTGATCTGGCTGAAGTAGAACTTCTGCTCTGGGTGTGCTACTTTGCCCTAGAGCTACAAGGCACAAAGTGCTGCCTTGTTTGAAAAGGTGCAGATGGGCCCCAAAGCATCTTGCTTCCAGCTCTTTGCGTAAGTAACAAACAAGTCGCTCTGCACAGTGCTCTTACAGCGTACCGAGAACATCTCTTATAGAGGCCTGTGAAACGCAGTTTCTTTGCAGGCCTGATCTGGCTGAAGTAGAACTTCTGCTCTGGGTGTCCTACATTGCCCTAGTGATGAAAGGAACAAACTGCTGTCTTCAATCCACAGGGGAAGAGGGTCCCCAAAGCATCTTGCTTCCAGCTCTTTGGGAAGCTAAGAAACAAGTGGCTCTAAACAGTGCTCTTACAGCCAACCGGGAACATCTCTTACAAGGGCCTGTGAAATGCAGTTTCTTTGCAGGTCTCATCTGGCTGAAGTAGAACTTCAGCTCTGGGTGTGCCACATTGCCCTAGAGCTGAAAGGCACAAAGTGCTGCCTTCTTTCCATAGGGGCAGAGGTTCCCGAAAGCATCTTGCTTCCAGCTCTTTGGGAAGCTAAGAAAGATGTCGCTCTGCACAGAGCTCATACAGCCTACCGGGAACATCTCTTACATAGGCCTGTGAAACGCAGTTTCTTTGCAGGCCTGATCTGGCTGAAGTAGAACTTCTGCTCTGGGTGTGCTAAATTGCCCTAGAGCTGAAAGGCACAAAGTGCTGTCTTCTTTCCACAGGGGTAAAGGGTACCCAAAGCATCTTTCTTCCTGCTCTCTGGGAAGCTAAGACACAATTCGCTTGGCACAGTGCTCTTACAGCCTACCGGGAACATCTCTTACAAAGCCCTGTGAAACGCAGTTTCTTTGCAGGTCTGATCTGGCTGAAGTAGAACTTCTGCTCTGGGTGTGGTACATTGCCCTAGAGCTGAAAGGCACAAAGTGCTGCCTTCTTTAGAAAGGGGCACATGGGCCCCTAAGCAATTGCTTCCAGCTCTTTGGGAAACTAAGAAACAAGTCGCTCTGCACAGTGCTCTTACAGCCTACCAGGAACATCTCTTAGAAAGCCCTGTGAAACGCAGTTTCTTTGCAGGCCTGATCTGGCTGAAGTAGAAATTCTGCTCTGGGTGTGCTACATTGCCCTAGAGCTGAAAGTCACAAAGTGCTACCTTCTTTAGAAAGGTGCACATGGGCCCCTAAGCAACTTGCTTCCAGCTCTTTGAGAAGCTAAGAAACAACTCGCTCTGCACAGTGCTCTTACAGCCTACCGGGAACATCTCTTTCAAAGGTCTGTGAAATGCAGTTTCTTTGCAGGCCTGATCTGGCTGAAGTACAACTTCTGCTCTGGGTGTGCTACATTGCCCTAGAGCTGAAAGGCACAAAGCGCTGTCCTCTTTCCAGAGGGGCAGAGGGTCACCAAACTATCTTGCTTCCAACTCTTTGTGAAGCCAATAAACAAGTCGCTCTGCACAGTGGTCTTACAGCCTACCGGGAACATCTCTCACAAAGGCATGTGAAACGCAGTTTCTTTGCAGGCCTGATCTGGCTGAGGTAGAACTTCCGCGCTGGGTGTCCTACATTGCCATACAGCTGCAAGGCACAAAGTGCTGCCTTCTTTAGAAAGGGGCAGATGAGCCCCAAAGCATCTTGCTTCCAGCTCTTTGGGAAGCTAAGAAACAAATCGCTCTGCCCAGTGCTCTTACAGCCTACCGGGAACATCACTCACAAAGGCCTGTGAAACGCAGTTTCTTTGCAGGCCTGATCTGGCGGAAGTAGAACTTCTGCTCTGGGTGTGCTACATTGACCTAGAGCTGAAAGACACAAAGTGCTGACTTCTTTCCATAGGGGCAGAGGGTCCCCAAAGCATCTTGGTTCCAGCTCTTTGGGAAGCTAAGAAACAAGTCGCTCTGCACAGTGCTCTTACAGCCTACCGGGAACATCTCTTAGAAAGCCCTGTGAAACGCAGTTTCTTTGCAGGCCTGATCTGGCTGAAGTAGAACTTCTGCTCTGGGTGTGCTACATTGCCCTAGTGCTGGAAGGCACAAAGTGCTTGCTTGTTTGCAAGGGGCCGATTGGCACCAAATCATCTTACTTCCAGCTCTTTGGGAAGCTAAGAAACAAGTCGCTCTGCACAGTGCTCTTGCAGCCTACCGGGATCATCTCTTACAGAGGCCTGTGAAACGCAGTTTCTTTGCAGGCCAGATCTGGGTGAAGTAGAACTTCTGCTCTGGGTGTGCTACATTGCCCTAGAGCTGAAAGGCACAAAGTGCTGTCCTCTTTCCTTAGGGGCATAGGGTCCCCAAAGCATCTTGCTTCCAGCTCTTTGGGGAGGTAAGAAACAAGTCGCTCTGCACAGTTCTCTTACAGCCTAAAGGGAACATCTCTTACAAAGGCCTGTGAAACGCTCTTTCTTTGCAGGCCTGATGTGGCTGAAGTAGAACTTCTGCTCTGGGTGTGCTACATTGCCCTAGAGCTACAAGGCACAAAGTGCTGGCTTTTTTGCAAAGTGGCAGATGGGCCCCAAAGCATCTTGCTTCCAGCTCTTTGGGAAGCTAAGAAACAACACTCTCTGCAAAGTGCTCTTACAGCCTACCGGGAACATCTCTTACAAAGGCCTGTGAAACGCCCTTTATTTGCAGGCCTGATTTGGATGAAGTAGAACTTCTGCTCTGGGTGTGCTACATTGAGGTAGAGGTGAAAGTCACAAAGTGCTGTCTTCTTTCCACAGGGCCAGAGGGTCCCCAAAGCATCTTGCCTACAGCATTTGGGAAGCTAAGAGAAAAGTCGCTCTGCACAGTGCTCTTACAGCCTACCAGGAACATCTCTTACAAAGGCCTGTGAAACGCACTTTCTTTGCAGGCCTGATCTGGCTGAAGTAGAACTTTTGCTCTGGGTGTGCTACATTGCCATACAGGTGCAAGGCACAAAGTTCTGCATTCTTTAGAAAGGGGCAGATGGGCCCCAAAGCATCTTGCTTCCAGCTCTTTGCTAAGCTAAGAAGCAAGTCGCTCTGCACAGTGCTCTTACAGGCTACTGGGAATATCTCTTACGAAGGCCTGTGAAACGCAGTTTCTTTGCAGGCCTGATCTGGCTGAAGTAGAACTTCTGCTCTGGGTGTGCTACATTGGCCTAGAGATGAAAGACACAACGTGCAGGCTTATTTCCAAAGGGCGAGTCGGGCCCCACAGCATCTTGCTTCCAGCTCTTTGGGAAGCTAAGAAACAACTCACTCTGCACAGTGCTCTTACAGCCTACCGGGAACATCTCTTCCAAAGGCCTGTGAATCGCAGTTTCTTTGCAGGCCTGATCTGGCTGAAGTAGAACTTCTGCTCTGGGTGTGCTACATTGCCCTAGAGCTGAAAGGCACAACGTGCAGGCTTCTGTCCGAGGGCGAGTTGGGCCCCACAGCATCTTCTTCCAGCACTTTGGGAAGCTAAGAAACAACTCGCTCTGCACAGTGCTCTTACAGCCTACCGAGAACATCTCTTACAAAGGCCTGTGAAACGCAGTTTCTTTGCAGGCCTGATTTTGCTGAAGTACAACTTCTGCTCTGGGTGTGCTACATTGCCCTAGAGCAGAAAGGCACAACGTGCTGTCTCCTTTCCAAAGGGCGAGTTGGACCCCACAGCATCTTGCTTCCAGCTCTTTGGGAAGCTAAGATACAACTCGCTCTGCACAGTGCTATTACAGCCTACCGGGAACATCTCTTCCAAACACCTGTGAAACGCAGTTTCTCCGCAGGCCTGAACTGGCTGAAGTAGAACTTCTGCTCTGGGTGTGCTACATTGCCCCAGAGCTGAAAGGCACAACGTGCAGGCTTCTGTCCAAAGGGAGAGTTGGGCAGCACAGCATCTTGCTTCCAGCTCTTTGGGAAGCTAAGAAACAACTCGCTCTGCACAGTGCTCTTACAGCCTACCGGGAACATCTCTTCCAGAGGAATGTGAAACGCAGATTCTTTCTAGGCCTGATCTGGCTGAAGTAGAACTTCTGCTCTGGGTGTGCTACATTGCCCCAGAGCTGAAAGACACAACGTGCAGGCTTCTGTCCAAAGGGAGAGTTGGGCAGCACAGCATCTTGCTTCCAGCTCTTTGGGAAGCTAAGAAACAAGTCGCTCTGCACAGTGATCTTACAGCCTACCGGGAACATCTCTTCCAAAGAAATGTGAAACGCAGTTCCTTTGCAGGCCTGATCTGGCTGAAGTACAACTTCTGCTCTGGGTGTGCCACATTGCACTAGAGCTGAAAGCTACAACGTGCTGTCTCCTTTGAAAAGGGCGAGTTTGGCCCCACAGCATCTTGCTTCCAGCTCTTTGGGAAGCTAGGAAACAACTCTCTCTGCACAGTGCTCTTAGAGCCTACCGGGAACATCTCTTCCAAAGGCCTGTGAAACGCAGTTTCTTTGCAGGCCTGATCTGGCTGAAGTAGAACTTCCGCGCTGGGTGTCCTACATTGCCATACAGCTGCAAGGCACAAAGTGCTGCCTTCTTTAGAAAGGGGCAGATGAGCCCCAAAGCATCTTGCTTCCAGCTCTTTGGGAAGCTAAGAAACAAATCGCTCTGCATAGTGCTCTTACAGCCTACCGGGAACATCTCTCACAAAGGCCTGTGAAACGCAGTTTCTTTGCAGGCCTGATCTGGCGGAAGTAGAACTTCTGCTCTGGGTGTGCTACATTGCCCTAGAGCTGAAAGTCACAAAGTGCTGACTTCTTTCCATAGGGGCAGAGGGTCCCCAAAGCATCTTGGTTCCAGCTCTTTGGGAAGCTAAGAAACAAGTCGCTCTGCACAGTGCTGTTACAGCCTACCGGGAACATCTGTTAGAAAGCCCTGTGAAACGCAGTTTCTTTGCAGGCCTGATCTGGCTGAAGTAGAACTTCTGCTCTGGGTGTGCTACATTGCCCTAGTGCTGGAAGGCACAAAGTGCTTGCTTGTTTGCAAGGGGCCGATTGGCACCAAATCATCTTACTTCCAGCTCTTTGGGAAGCTAAGAAACAAGTCGCTCTGCACAGTGCTCTTGCAGCCTACCGGGAACATCTCTTACAGAGGCCTGAGAAACGCAGTTTCTTTGCAGGCCTGATCTGGGTGAAGTAGAACTTCTGCTCTGGGTGTGCTACATTGCCCTAGAGCTGAAAGGCACAAAGTGCTGTCCTCTTTCCTTAGGGGCATAGGGTCCCCAAAGCATCTTGCTTCCAGCTCTTTGGGGAGCTAAGAAACAACTCGCTCTACACAGTGCTCTGACATCCTACCGGGAACATGTCTTAGAAAGGCCTGTGAAACGCAGTTGCTTTGCAGGCCTGATCTGGCTGAAGTAGAACTTCTGCTCTGGGTGTGCTACATTGCCCTAGACCTCAAAGGCACAAAGTGCTGACTTCTTTAGAAATGGGCACATGGGCCCCTAAGCAACTTGCTTCCAGCTCTTTGGGAAGCTAAGAAACAAGTCGCTCTGCACAGTGCTCTTGCAGCCTACCGGGAACATCTCTTACAAAGACCTGGGAAACGCAGTTTCTTTGCAGGCCTGATCTGGCTGAAGTAGATCTTCTGCTCTGTGTGTGCTACATTGCCCTAGAGCTGCAAGGCACAAAGTGCGGGCTTGTTTGCAAAGGGGCAGAAGGGCCCCAAAGCATCTAATTTCCAGCTCTTTGGGAAGCTAAGAAACAAGTAGCTCTGCACAGTGGTCTTACAGCCTACCGGGAACATCTCTTACAAAGGCCTGTGAAACGCAGTTTCTTTGCAGGCCTCATCTGGCTGAAGTAGAACTTCTGCTCTGGGTGTGGTACATTGCCCTGGAGCTGAAAGGCACAAAGTGCTGCCTTCTTTAGAAAGGGGCAGAGGGGCCCCAATGCATTTTGCTTCCAGCTCTTTGGGAAGCTAAGAAACAAGTCCCTCTGCACAGTGCTCTTACAGTGTACCGGGAACATCTCTTACAAAGGCCTGTGAAATGCAGTTCATTTGCAGGCCTGATCTTGCTGAAGTAGAAATTCTGCTCTGGGTGTGCTACATTGCCCTAGAGCTGAAAGGCACAAAGGGCTGCCTTCTTTAGAAAGGGGCAGATGGTCCCCAAAGCATCTTGCTTCCAGCTCTTTAGGAAGCTAAGAAACAGGTCTCTCTAAACAGTGCTCTTACAGCCTACGGGGAACATGCAGTTCATTTGCAGGCCTGATCTTGTTGAAGTAGAACTTCTGCTCTGGGTGTGCCACATTGCCCTAGAGCTGAAAGGCACAAAGTGATACCTTCTTTCCACAGGGGTAAAGGGTACCCAAAGCATCTTTCTTCCTGCTCTTTGGGAAGCTAAGACACAAGTCGATTGGCACAGTGCTCTTACAGTCTACCGGGAACATCTCTTACAAATGCCTGTGAAACGCAGTTTCTTTGCAGGCCTGATCTGGCTGAAGTAGAACTTCTTCTCTGGGTCTGCTACATTGTCCTAGAGCTGCAAGGGCCAAAGTGCTGGCTTGTATGCAAAGGCGCAGATGGGCCCGAATGCATCTTGCTTACAGCTCTTTGGGAAGCTAAGAAACAAGTCGCTCTGCACAGTGCTCTTGCAGCGTACCAGGATCCTCTCTTACAAGGGCCTATCAAACCCAGTTTCTTTGCAGGCCTGATCAGGCTGAAGTAGAACTTCTGCTCTGGGTGTGCTACACTGCCCTAGAGCTGAAAGGCACAAAGTGCTTGCTTGTTTGCAAAGGGGCAGATAGGAATCAAAGAATCTTGCTTCCAGCTCTTTGGGATGATAAGAAACAAGTCGCTCTTCAGAGTGCTCCTGCAGCCTACCGGGAACATCTCTTACAAAGGCCTGTGAAACGCAGTTTCTTTGCAGGCCTGATCTGGCTGAAGTAGAACTTCTGCTCTGGGTGTGCTACATTGTCCTATAGCTGAAAGTCATAAAGTGCTGTCTTTTTTCCACAGGGCCAGAGGGTCCCCAAAGCATCTTGCTTCCAGCTCTTTGGGAAGCTAAGAAACAAGTCGCTCTGACAGTGCTCTTACAGTCTACCGGGAACATCTCTTACAAAGGCCTGTGAAACGCAGTTTCTTTGCAGGCCTGATCTGGCTGAAGTAGAACTTCTGCTCTGGGTGTCCTACATTGCCCTAGTGATGAAAGGAACCAACTGCTGTCTTCAATCCACAGGGGCAGAGGGTCCCCAATGCATCTTGCTTCCAGATCTTTGGGAAGCTAAGAAACAAGTCGCTCTGCACAGTGCTCTGACATCCTACCGGGAACATCTCTTACAAAGGCCTGTGAAGCGCAGTTTCTTTGCAGGCCTGATCTGGCTGAAGTAGAACTTCTGCTCTGGGTGTGCTACATTCCCCTAGACCTGAAAGTCATAAAGTGCTGTCTTTTTTCCACAGGGCCAGAGGGTCCCCAAAGCATCTTGCTTCCAGCTCTTTGGGAAGCTAAGAAACAAGTCTCTCTGCACAGTGCTCTTACAGCCTACCGGGAACATCTCTTACAAAGGCCTGTGAAACGCAGTTTCTTTGCAGGCCTGATCTGGCTGAAGTAGAACTTCTGCTCTGGGTGTCCTACATTGCCCTAGTGATGAAAGGAACAAACTGCTGTCTTCAATCCACAGGGGCAGAGGGTCCCCAATGCATCTTGCTTCCAGCTCTTTGGGAACCTAAGAAACAAGTCGCTCTGCACAGTGCTCTGACATCCTACCGGGAACATGTCTTAGAAAGGCCTGTGAAACGCAGTTTCTTTGCAGGCCTGATCTGGCTGAAGTAGAACTTCTGCTCTGGGTGTGCTACTTTGCCCTAGAGCTACAAGGCACAAAGTGCTGCCTTGTTTGAAAAGGTGCAGATGGGCCCCAAAGCATCTTGCTTCCAGCTCTTTGCGTAAGTAACAAACAAGTCGCTCTGCACAGTGCTCTTACAGCGTACCGAGAACATCTCTTATAGAGGCCTGTGAAACGCAGTTTCTTTGCAGGCCTGATCTGGCTGAAGTAGAACTTCTGCTCTGGGTGTCCTACATTGCCCTAGTGATGAAAGGAACAAACTGCTGTCTTCAATCCACAGGGGAAGAGGGTCCCCAAAGCATCTTGCTTCCAGCTCTTTGGGAAGCTAAGAAACAAGTGGCTCTAAACAGTGCTCTTACAGCCAACCGGGAACATCTCTTACAAAGGCCTGTGAAATGCAGTTTCTTTGCAGGTCTCATCTGGCTGAAGTAGAACTTCAGCTCTGGGTGTGCCACATTGCCCTAGAGCTGAAAGGCACAAAGTGCTGCCTTCTTTCCATAGGGGCAGAGGTTCCCGAAAGCATCTTGCTTCCAGCTCTTTGGGAAGCTAAGAAAGATGTCGCTCTGCACAGAGCTCATACAGCCTACCGGGAACATCTCTTACATAGGCCTGTGAAACGCAGTTTCTTTGCAGGCCTGATCTGGCTGAAGTAGAACTTCTGCTCTGGGTGTGCTAAATTGCCCTAGAGCTGAAAGGCACAAAGTGCTGTCTTCTTTCCACAGGGGTAAAGGGTACCCAAAGCATCTTTCTTCCTGCTCTCTGGGAAGCTAAGACACAATTCGCTTGGCACAGTGCTCTTACAGCCTACCGGGAACATCTCTTACAAAGCCCTGTGAAACGCAGTTTCTTTGCAGGTCTGATCTGGCTGAAGTAGAACTTCTGCTCTGGGTGTGGTACATTGCCCTAGAGCTGAAAGGCACAAAGTGCTGCCTTCTTTAGAAAGGGGCACATGGGCCCCTAAGCAATTGCTTCCAGCTCTTTGGGAAACTAAGAAACAAGTCGCTCTGCACAGTGCTCTTACAGCCTACCAGGAACATCTCTTAGAAAGCCCTGTGAAACGCAGTTTCTTTGCAGGCCTGATCTGGCTGAAGTAGAAATTCTGCTCTGGGTGTGCTACATTGCCCTAGAGCTGAAAGTCACAAAGTGCTACCTTCTTTAGAAAGGTGCACATGGGCCCCTAAGCAACTTGCTTCCAGCTCTTTGAGAAGCTAAGAAACAACTCGCTCTGCACAGTGCTCTTACAGCCTACCGGGAACATCTCTTTCAAAGGCCTGTGAAATGCAGTTTCTTTGCAGGCCTGATCTGGCTGAAGTACAACTTCTGCTCTGGGTGTGCTACATTGCCCTAGAGCTGAAAGGCACAACGTGCAAGCTTCTTTCCAAAGGGCGAGTTGGGCCCCACAGCGTGTTGCTTCCAGCTCTTTGGGAAGCTAAGAAAGAACTCGCTCTGCACAGTGCTCTTACAGCCTACCGGGAACATCTCTTACAAAGCCCTGTGAAACGCAGTTTCTTTGCAGGCCTCATCTGGCTGAAGTAGAACTTCTGCTCGGGGTGTGCTACATTGCCCTAGTGCTGAAAGCCACAAAGTGATTGCTTGTTTGCAAGGGGCCTATTGGCACCCAATCATCTTGCTTCCAGCTCTTTGGGAAGCTAAGAAACAAGTCGCTCTGCACAGTGCTCTTGCAGCCTACCGGGAACATCTCTTACAAAGGCCTGTGAAACGCAGTTTCTTTGCAGGCCTGATTTGGCTGAAGTAGAACTTCTTCTCTGTGTGTGCTACATTGCCCTAGAGCTGCAAGGCAAAAAGTGCTGGCTTGTTTGCAAAGGGGCAGAAGGGCCCCAAAGCATCTAGCTTCCAGCTCTTTGGGAATCTAAGAAACAACTCGCTCTGCACAGTGCTCTTGCAGCCTACCGGGAACATCTCTTACAAAGGCCTGTGAAACTCAGTTTCATTGCAGGCCTCATCTGGCTGAAGTAGAACTTCTGCTCTGGGTGTGCTACATTGCCCTATAGCTAAAAGTCATAAAGTGCTGTCTTCTTTCCACAGGGCCAGAGGGTCCCCAAAGCATCTTGCTTCCAGCTCTTTGGGAAGCTAAGAAACAAGTCGCTCTGCACAGTGCTCTTACAGCCTACCGGGAACATCTCTTACAAAGGCCTGTGAAACGCAGTTTCTTTGCAGGCCTGATCTGGCTGAAGTAGAACTTCTGCTCTGGGTGTCCTACATAGCCCTAGTGATGAAAGGAACAAACTTCTGTCTTCAATCCACAGGGGCAGAGGGTTCCCAAAGCATCTTGCTTCCAGCTCTTTGGGAAGCTAAGAAACAAGTCGCTCTGCACAGTTCTCTTACAGCCTACCGGGAACATCTCTTACAAAGGCATGTGAAACGCAGTTTCTCTGCAGGTCTCATCTGGCTGAAGTAGAACTTCAGCTCTGGGTGTGCCACATTGCCCTAGAGCTGAAAGGCACAAAGTGCTGCCTTCTTTCCATAGGGGCAGAGGGTCCCCAAAGCATCTTCCGTCCAGCTCTTTAGGAAGCTAAGAAACAAGTCGCTCTAAACAAAGCTCTTACAGCCTACGGGGAACATCTCTTACAGAGGCCTGTGAAACGCAGTTTCTTGGCAGGCCTGATCTGGCTGAAGTAGAACTTCTGCTCTGGGTGTGCCACATTGCCCTAGAGCTGAAAGGCACAAAGTGATACCTTCTTTCCACAGGGGTAAAGGGTACCCAAAGCATCTTTCTTCCTGCTCTTTGGGAAGCTAAGACACAAGTCGATTGGCACAGTGCTCTTACAGCCTACCGGGAACATCTCTTACAAATGCCTGTGAAACGCAGTTTCTTTGCAGGCCTGATCTGGCTGAAGTAGAACTTCATCTCTGGGTCTGCTACATTGCCCTAGAGCTGCAAGGGCCAAAGTGCTGTCTTGTATGCAAAGGCGCAGATCGGCCCCAAAGCATCTTGCTTACAGCTCTTTGGGAAGCTAAGAAACAAGTCGCTCTGCACAGTGCTCTTACAGCCTACCGGGAACATCTCTTACAGAGGCCTGTGAAACGCAGTTTCTTTGCAGGCCTGATCTGGTTGAAGTAGAACTTCTGCTCTGGGTGTGCTACATTGTCGTAGAGCTGAAAGTCACAAAGTGCTGTCTTCTTTCCACAGGGCCAGAGGGTCCCCAAAGCATCTTGCCTACAGCTTTTGGGAAGCTAAGCGAAAAGTCGCTCTGCACAGTGCTCTGACATCCTACCGGGAACATGTCTTAGAAAGGCCTGTGAAACGCAGTTTCTTTGCAGGCCTGATCTGGCTGAAGTAGAACTTCTGCTCTTGGTGTGCTACTTTGCCCTAGAGCTACAAGGCACAAAGTGCTGCCTTGTTTGAAAAGGTGCAGATGGGCCCCAAAGCATCTTGCTTCCAGCTCTTTGCGAAAGTAACAAACAAGTCGCTCTGCACAGTGCTCTTACAGCCTACCGGGAACATCTCTGACAAAGGCCAGTGAAACGCAGTTTCTTTGCAGGTCTCATCTGGCTGAAGTAGAACTTCTGCTCTGGGTGTGCCACATTGCCCTAGAGCTGAAAGGCACAAAGTGCTGCCTTCTTTCCATAGGGGCAGAGGGTCCCCAAAGCATCTTGCTTCCAGCTCTTTGGGAAGCTAAGAAAGATGTCGCTCTGCACAGTGCTCATACAGCCTACCGGGAACATCTCTTACATAGGCCTGTGAAACGCAGTTTCTTTGCAGGCCTGATCTGCCTGAAGTAGAACTTCTGCTCTGGCTGTGCTACATTGCCCTAGAGCTGAAAGGCACAAAGTGCTGTCTTCTTTCCACAGGGGTAAAGGGTACCCAAAGCATCTTTCTTCCTGCTCTTTGGGAAGCAAAGACAGAAGTCGCTTGGCACAGTGCTCTTACAGCCTACCGGGAACATCACTTACAAAGGCCTCTGAAACGCAGATTCTTTGCAGGCCTGATCTGGCTGAAGTAGAACTTCTTCTCTGGGTCTGCTACATTGCCCTAGAGCTGCAAGGGCCAAAGTGCTGGCTTGCTTGCAAGGGGGCAGATGGGCCCCAAAGCATCTTGCTTCCAGCTTTTTGGGAAGCAAAGACAGAAGTCGCTTGGCACAGTGCTCTTACAGCCTACCGGGAACATTTCTTACAGAGGCCTGTGAAACGCAGATTCTTTGCAGGCCTGATCTGGCTGAAGTAGAACTTCTGCTCTGGGTGTGCTACATTTCCCTAGAGTTGAAAGGCACAACGTGCAAGCTTCTTTCCAAAGGGCGAGTTGGGCCCCACAGCGTCTTGCTTCCAGCTCTTTGGGAAGCTAAGAAACAGGTCGCTCTGCACAGTGCTCTTACAGCCCACCGGGAACATCTCTTACAAAGGCCTGTGAAACGCAGTTTCTTTGCAGGCCTGATCTGAGTGAAGTAGAACTTCTGCTCTGTGTGTGCTACATTGCCCTAGAGCTGCAAGGTAAAAAGTGCTGGCTTGTTTGCAAAGGGGCAGAAGGGCCCCAAAGCATCTAGCTTCCAGCTCATTGGGAAGCTAAGAAACAAGTCGCTCTGCACAGTGCTCTTACATCCTACCGGGAACATCTCTTACAAAGGCCTGTGAAACGCAGTTTCTTTGCAGGCCTGATCTGGCTGAAGTAGAACTTCTGCTCTGGCTGTCCTACATTGCCCTAGTGATGAAAGGAACAAACTGCTGTCTTCAATCCACAGGGGCAGAGGGTCCCTAATGCATCTTGCTTCCAGCTCTTTGGGAAGCTAAGAAACAAGTCGCTCTGCACAGTGCTCTGACATCCTACCGGGAACATGTCTTAGAAAGACCTGTGAAACGCAGTTTCTTTGCAGGTCTCATCTGGCTGAAGTAGAACTTCTGCTCTGGGTGTGCCACATTGCCCTAGAGCTGAAAGGCACAAAGTGCTGCCTTCTTTCCATAGGGGCAGAGGGTCCCGAAAGCATCTTGCTTCCAGCTCTTTGGGAAGCTAAGAAAGATGTCGCTCTGCACAGTGCTCATACAGCCTACCGGGAACATCTCTTACATAGGCCTGTGAAACGCAGTTTCTTTGCAGGCCTGATCTGGCTGAAGTAGAACTTCTGCTCTGGCTGTGCTACATTGCCCTAGAGCTGAAAGGCACAAAGTGCTGTCTTCTTTCCACAGGGGTAAAGGGTACCCAAAGCATCTTTCTCCCTGCTCTTTGGGAAGCAAAGACAGAAGTCGCTTGGCACAGTGCTCTTACAGCCTACCGGGAACATCACTTACAAAGGCCTGTGAAACGCAGCTTCTTTGCAGGCCTGATCTGGCTGAAGTAGAACTTCTTCTCTGGGTCTGCTACATTGCCCTAGAGCTGCAAGGGCCAAAGTGCTGGCTTGTATGCAAAGGCGCAGATGGGCCCCAAAGCATCTTGCTTACAGCTCTTTGGGAAGCTAAGAAACAAGTCACTCTGCACAGTGCTCTTACAGCCTACCGGGAACATCTCTTACAGAGGCCTGTGAAACGCAGTTTCTTTGCAGGCCTGATCTGGCTGAAGTAGAACTTCTGCTGTGGGTGTGCTACATTGCCCTAGAGCTGAAAGTCACAAAGTGCTGTCCTCTTACCATAGGTGCAGAGGGGCCCGAAAGCAATCTGCATCAGGCTCTTTGGGAAGCTAAGAAACAAGTCGCTCTGCACAGTGCTCTGACATCCTACCGGGAACATCTCTTACAAAGGCCCGTGAAAAGCAGTTTCTTTGCAGGCCTCATCTGGCTGAAGTAGAACTTCTGCTCTGGGTGTGCTACATTGCCCTAGAGCTGAAAGGCACAAAGTGCTGCCTTCTTTAGAAAGGTGCACATGGGCCCCTAAGCAACTTGCTTCCAGCTCTTTGGGAAGCTAAGAAACAAGTCGCTCTGCACAGTGCTCTTACAGCCTACCGGGAACATCTCTTACAAAGGCCTGTGAAACGCAGTTTATTTGCAGGCCTCATCTGGCTGAAGTAGAACTTCTGCTCTGGGTGTCCTACATTGCCCTAGTGATGAAAGGAACCAACTGCTGTCTTCAATCCACAGGGGCAGAGGGTCCCCAATGCATCTTGCTTCCAGCTCTTTGGGAAGCTAAGAAACAAGTCGCTCTGCACAGTGCTCTGACATCCTACCGGGAACATGTCTTAGAAAGG
This sequence comes from Equus caballus, assembly GCF_041296265.1. Classification (NCBI taxonomy): domain Eukaryota; kingdom Metazoa; phylum Chordata; class Mammalia; order Perissodactyla; family Equidae; genus Equus; species Equus caballus. The sequence goes on from NC_091687.1 coordinate 29,335,846, forward strand.
CCTGTGAAACACAGTTTCTTTGCAGGTCTCATCTGGCTGAAGTAGAACTTCTGCTCTGGGTGTGCCACATTGCCCTAGAGCTGAAAGGCACAAAGTGCTGCCTTCTTTCCATAGGGGCAGAGGGTCCCCAAAGCATCTTGCTTCCAGCTCTTTGGGAAGCTAAGTAAGATGTCGCTCTGCACAGTGCTCATACAGCCTACCGGGAACATCTCTTACATAGGCCTGTGAAACGCAGTTTCTTTGCAGGCCTGATCTGGCTGAAGTAGAACTTCTGCTCTGGCTGTGCTACATTGCCCTAGAGCTGAAAGGCACAAAGTGCTGTCTTCTTTCCACAGGGGTAAAGGGTACCCAAAGCATCTTTCTTCCTGCTCTTTGGGAAGCAAAGACAGAAGTCGCTTGGCACAGTGCTCTTACAGCCTACCGGAAACATCACTTACAAAGGCCTGTGAAACGCAGCTTCTTTGCAGGCCTGATCTGGCTGAAGTAGAACTTCCGCGCTGGGTGTGCTACATTGCCATACAGCTGCAAGGCACAAAGTGCTGCCTTCTTTAGAAAGGGGCAGATGAGCCCCAAAGCATCTTGCTTCCAGCTCTTTGGGAAGCTAAGAAACAAATCGCTCTGCACAGTGCTCTTACAGCCTACCGGGAACATCTCTTACAGAGGCCTGTGAAACGCAGTTTCTTTGCAGGCCTGATCTGGCGGAAGTAGAACTTCTGCTCTGGTTGTGCTACATTGCCCTAGAGCTGAAAGTCACAAAGTGCTGACTTCTTTCCATAGGGGCAGAGGGTCCCCAAAGCATCTTGGTTCCAGCTCTTTGGGAAGCTAAGAATCAAGTCGCTCTGCACAGTGCTCTTACAGCCTACCGGGAACATCTCTTAGAAAGCCCTGTGAAACGCAGTTTCTTTGCAGGCCTGATCTGGCTGAAGTAGAACTTCTGCTCTGGGTGTGCTACATTGCCCTAGTGCTGGAAGGCACAAAGTGCTTGCTTGTTTGCAAGGGGCCGATTGGCACCAAATCATCTTACTTCCAGCTCTTTGGGAAGCTAAGAAACAAGTCGCTCTGCACAGTGCTCTTGCAGCCTACAGGGAACATCTCTTACAGAGGCCTGTGAAACGCAGTTTCTTTGCAAGCCTGATCTGGCTGAAGTAGAACTTCTGCTCTGGGTGTGCTACATTGCCCTAGAGCTACAAGGCAGAAAGTCCTGGCTTTTTTGCAAAGTGGCAGATGGGCCCCAAAGCATCTTGCTTCCAGCTCTTTGGGAAGCTAAGAAACAACTCGCTCTGCAAAGTGCTCTTACAGCCTACCGGGAACATCTCTTACAAAGGCCTGTGAAACGCCCTTTATTTGCAGGCCTGATTTGGATGAAGTAGAACTTCTGCTCTGGGTGTGCTACATTGTCGTAGAGCTGACAGTCACAAAGTGCTGTCTTCTTTCCACAGGGCCAGAGGGTCCCCAAAGCATCTTGCCTACAGCTTTTTGGAAGCTAAGAGAAAAGTCGCTCTGCACAGTGCTCTTACACCCTACCATGAACATCTCTTACAAAGGCCTGTGAAACGCAGTTTCTTTGCAGGCCTGATCTGGCTGAAGTAGAACTTTTGCTCTGGGTGTGCTACATTGCCATACAGCTGCAAGGCACAAAGTTCTGCCTTCTTTAAAAAGGGGCAGATGGGCCCCAAAGCATCTTGCTTCCAGCTCTTTGCTAAGCTAAGAAGCAAGTCGCTCTGCACAGTGCTCTTACAGCCTAACGGGAACATCTCTTACAAAGGACTGTGAAACGCAGTTTCTTTGCAGGCCTGATCTGGCTGATGTAGAACTTCTGCTCTGGGTGTCCTACATTGCCCTAGTGATGAAAGGAACAAACTGCTGTCTTCAATCCACAGGGGCAGAGGGTCCCCAATGCATCTTGCTTCCAGATCTTTGGGAAGCTAAGAAACAAGTCGCTCTGCACAGTGCTCTGACATCCTACCGGGAACATCTCCTACAAAGGCCTGTGAAGCGCAGTTTCTTTGCAGGCCTGATCTGGCTGAAGTAGAACTTCTGCTCTTGGTGTGCTACTTTGCCCTAGAGCTACAAGGCACAAAGTGCTGCCTTGTTTGAAAAGGTGCAGATGGGCCCCAAAGCATCTTGCTTCCAGCTCTTTGCGAAAGTAACAAACAAGTCGCTCTGCACAGTGCTCTTACAGCCTACCGGGAACATCTCTGACAAAGGCCAGTGAAACGCAGTTTCTTTGCAGGTCTCATCTGGCTGAAGTAGAACTTCTGCTCTGGGTGTGCCACATTGCCCTAGAGCTGAAAGGCACAAAGTGCTGCCTTCTTTCCATAGGGGCAGAGGGTCCCCAAAGCATCTTGCTTCCAGCTCTTTGGGAAGCTAAGAAAGATGTCGCTCTGCACAGTGCTCATACAGCCTACAGGGAACATCTCTTACATAGGCCTGTGAAACGCAGTTTCTTTGCAGGCCTGATCTGGCTGAAGTAGAACTTCTGCTCTGGCTGTGCTACATTGCCCTAGAGCTGAAAGGCACAAAGTGCTGTCTTCTTTCCACAGGGGTAAAGGGTACCCAAAGCATCTTTCTTCCTGCTCTTTGGGAAGCAAAGACAGAAGTCACTTGGCACAGTGCTCTTACAGCCTACCGGGAACATCACTTACAAAGGCCTGTGACACGCAGATTCTTTGCAGGCCTGATCTGGCTGAAGTAGAACTTCTTCTCTGGGTCTGCTACATTGCCCTAGAGCTGCAAGGGCCAAAGTGCTGGCTTGTTTGCAAGGGGGCAGATGGGCCCCAAAGCATCTTGCTTCCAGCTTTTTGGGAAGCAAGGACAGAAGTCGCTTGGCACAGTGCTCTTACAGCCTACCGGGAACATCTCCTACAGAGGCCTGTGAAACGCAGTTTCTTTGCAGGCCTGATATGGCGGAAGTAGAACTTCTGCTCTGGGTGTGCTACATTGCCCTAGAGTTGAAAGGCACAACGTGCAAGCTTCTTTCCAAAGGGCGAGTTGGGCCCCACAGCGTCTTGCTTCCAGCTCTTTGGGAAGCTAAGAAACAAGTCGCTCTGCACAGTGCTCTTACAGCCTACCGGGAACATCTCTTACAAAGCCCTGTGAAACGCAGTTTCTTTGAAGGCCTCATCTGGCTGAAGTAGAACTTCTGCTCTGGGTGTGCTACATTTCCCTAGTGCTCAAAGCCACAAAGTGCTTGCTTGTTTGCAAGGGGCCTATTGGCACCAAATCATCTTGCTTCCAGCTCTTTGGGAAGCCAAGAAACAAGTCGCTCTGCACAGTGCTCTTGCAGCCTACCGGGAACATCTCTTACAAAGGCCTGTGAAACGCAGTTTCTTTGCAGGCCTCATCTGGCTGAAGTAGAACTTCTGCTCTGTGTGTGCTACATTGCCCTAGAGCTGCAAGGTAAAAAGTGCTGGCTTGTTTGTAAAGGGGCAGAAGGGCCCCAAAGCATCTAGCTTCCAGCTCATTGGGAAGCTAAGAAACAAGTCGCTCTGCAGAGTGCTCCTGCAGCCTACCAGGAACATCTCTTACAAAGGAGTGTGAAACGCAGTTTCTTTGCAGGCCTGATCTGGCTGAAGTAGAACTTCTGCTCTGGGTGTGCTACATTCCCCTAGACCTGAAAGTCATAAAGTGCTGTCTTTTTTCCACAGGGCCAGAGGGTCCCCAAAGCATCTTGCTTCCAGCTCTTTGGGAAGCTAAGAAACAAGTCTCTCTGCACAGTGCTCTTACAGCCTACCGGGAACATCTCTTACAAAGGCCTGTGAAACGCAGTTTCTTTGCAGGCCTGATCTGGCTGAAGTAGAACTTCTGCTCTGGGTGTCCTACATTGCCCTAGTGATGAAAGGAACAAACTGCTGTCTTCAGTCCACAGGGGCAGAGGGTCCCCAATGCATCTTGCTTCCAGCTCTTTGGGAACCTAAGAAACAAGTAGCTCTGCACAGTGCTCTGACATCCTACCGGGAACATGTCTTAGAAAGGCCTGTGAAACGCAGTTTCTTTGCAGGCCTGATCTGGCTGAAGTAGAACTTCTGCTCTTGGTGTGCTACTTTGCCCTAGAGCTACAAGGCACAAAGTGCTGCCTTGTTTGAAAAGGTGCAGATGGGCCACAAAGCATCTTGCTTCCAGCTCTTTGCGAAAGTAACAAACAAGTCGCTCTGCACAGTGCTCTTACAGCCTACCGGGAACATCTCTGACAAAGGCCAGTGAAACGCAGTTTCTTTGCAGGTCTCATCTGGCTGAAGTAGAACTTCTGCTCTGGGTGTGCCACATTGCCCTAGAGCTGAAAGGCACAAAGTGCTGCCTTCTTTCCATAGGGGCAGAGGGTCCCCAAAGCATCTTGCTTCCAGCTCTTTGGGAAGCTAAGAAAGATGTCGCTCTGCACAGTGCTCATACAGCCTACCGGGAACATCTGTTACATAGGCCTGTGAAACGCAGTTTCTTTGCAGGCCTGATCTGGCTGAAGTAGAACTTCTGCTCTGGCTGTACTACATTGCCCTAGAGCTGAAAGGCACAAAGTGCTGTCTTCTTTCCACAGGGGTAAAGGGTACCCAAAGCATCTTTCTTCCTGCTCTTTGGGAAGCAAAGACAGAAGTCGCTTGGCACAGTGCTCTTACAGCCTACCGGGAACATCACTTACAAAGGCCTGTGAAACGCAGCTTCTTTGCAGGCCTGATCTGGCTGAAGTAGAACTTCCGCGCTGGGTGTGATACATTGCCATACAGCTGCAAGGCACAAAGTGCTGCCTTCTTTAGAAAGCGGCAGATGAGCCCCAAAGCATCTTGCTTCCAGCTCTTTGGGAAGCTAAGAAACAAATCGCTCTGCACAGTGCTCTTACAGCCTACTGGGAACATCACTTACAGAGGCCTGTGATTCGCAGTTTCTTTGCAGGCCTGATCTGGCGGAAGTAGAACTTCTGCTCTGGGTGTGCTACATTGCCCTAGAGCTGAAAGTCACAAAGTTCTGACTTCTTTCCATAGGGGCAGAGGGTCCCCAAAGCATCTTGGTTCCAGCTCTTTGGGAAGCTAAGAATCAAGTCGCTCTGCACAGTGCTCTTACAGCCTACCGGGAACATCTCTTAGAAAGCCCTGTGAAACGCAGTTTCTTTGCAGGCCTGATCTGGCTGAAGTAGAACTTCTGCTCTGGGTGTGCTACATTGCCCTAGTGCTGGAAGGCACAAAGTGCTTGCTTGTTTGCAAGGGGCCGATTGGCACCAAATCATCTTACTTCCAGCTCTTTGGGAAGCTAAGAAACAAGTCGCTCTGCACAGTGCTCTTGCAGCCTACAGGGAACATCTCTTACAGAGGCCTGTGAAACGCAGTTTCTTTGCAGGCCTGATCTGGCTGAAGTAGAAATTCTGCTCTGGGTGTGCTACATTGCCCTAGAGCTACAAGGCACAAAGTGCTGGCTTTTTTGCAAAGTGGCAGATGGGCCCCAAAGCATCTTGCTTCCAGCTCTTTGGGATGCTAAGAAACAACTCGCTCTGCAAAGTGCTCTTACAGCCTACCGGGAACATCTCTTACAAAGGCCTGTGAAACGCCCTTTATTTGCAGGCCTGATTTGGATGAAGTAGAACTTCTGCTCTGGGTGTGCTACATTGTCGTAGAGCTGACAGTCACAAAGTGCTGTCTTCTGTCCACAGGGCCAGAGGGTCCCCAAAGCATCTTGCCTACAGCTTTTGGGAAGCTAAGAGAAAAGTCGCTCTGCACAGTGCTCTTACACCCTACCAGGAACATCTCTTACAAAGGCCTGTGAAACGCAGTTTCTTTGCAGGCCTGATCTGGCTGAAGTAGAACTTTTGCTCTGGGTGTGCTACATTGCCATACAGCTGCAAGGCACAAATTTCTGCCTTCTTTAGAAAGGGGCAGATGGGCCCCAAAGCATCTTGCTTCCAGCTCTTTGCTAAGCTAAGAAGCAAGTCGCTCTGCACAGTGCTCTTACAGCCTAACGGGAACATCTCTTACAAAGGACTGTGAAACGCAGTTTCTTTGCAGGCCTGATCTGGCTGAAGTAGAACTTCTGCTCTGGTTGTGCTACATTGCCCAAGAGCTGAAAGGCACAAAATGCTGTCTTCTTACCACAAGGGCCGAGGGTCCCCTAAGCATCTTGCTTCCAGCTCTTTGGGAAGCTAAGAAACAAGTCGCTCTGCACAGTGCTCTTACAGGCTACCGGGAATATCTCTTACGAAGGCCTGTGAAACGCAGTTTCTTTGCAGGCCTGATCTGGCTGAAGTAGAACTTCTGCTGTGGGTGTGCTACATTGCCCTAGAGCTGAAAGTCACAAAGTGCTGTCCTCTTTCCATAGGGGCAGAGGGGCCCCAAAGCATCCTGCTTCAGGCTCTTTGGGAAGCTAAGAAACAAGTCGCTCTGCACAGTGCTCTTGCAGCGTACCAGGATCCTCTCTTACAAGGGCCTATCAAACCCAGTTTCTTTGCAGGCCTGATCAGGCTGAAGTAGAACTGCTGCTCTGGGTGTGCTACACTGCCCTAGAGCTGAAAGGCACAAAGTGCTTGCTTGTTTGCAAAGGGGCAGATAGGAATCAAAGAATCTTGCTTCCAGCTCTTTGGGATGATAAGAAACAAGTCGCTCTGCAGAGTGCTCCTGCAGCCTACCAGGAACATCTCTTACAAAGGAGTGTGAAACGCAGTTTCTTTGCAGGCCTGATCTTGCTCAAGTAGAACTTCTGCTCTGGGTGTGCTACATTGCCATAGAGCTGAAAGGCACAAAGTGCAGTCCTTTTTCCATAGGGGCAGAGGGTCCCCAAAGCATCTTGCTTCCAGTTCTTTGGGAAGCTAAGAAACAAGTCGCTCTGCACAGTGCTCTTACAGCCTACCGGGAACATCTCTTACAAAGGCCTGTGAAACGCAGTTTCTTTGCAGGCCTGATCTGGCTGAAGTAGAACTTCTGCTCTTGGTGTGCTACATTGACCTAGAGCTGAAAGGCAAAACGTGCTGGCTTGTTTGAAAAGGGGCAGAAGGGCCCCAAAGCATCTAGCTTCCAGCACTTTGGGAAGCTAAGAAACAAGTCGCTGTGCACAGTGCTCTTACAGCCTACCAGGAACATCTCGTACAAAGCCCTGTGAAACGCAGTTTCTTTGCAGGCCTGATCTGTCTGAAGTAGAACTTCTGCTCTGGGTGTGCTACATTGCCCTAGAGCTGAAAGGCACAACGTGCAGGCTTCTTTAGAAAGGGGCACATGGGCCCCTAAGCAACTTGCTTCCAGCTCTTTGGGAAGGTAAGAAACAAGTCGCTCTGCACAGTGCTCTTGCATCCTACCGGGAACATCTCTTACAAAGCCCTGTGAAACGCAGTTTCTTTGCAGGCCTGATCTGGCTGAAGTAGAAATTCTGCTCTGTGTGTGCTACATTGCCCTAGAGCTGCAAGGAAAAAGTGCTGGCTTGTTTGCAAAGGGGCAGAAGGGCCCCAAAGCATCTAACTTCCAGCTCTTTGGGAAGCTAAGGAACAAGTCGCTCTGCACAGTGCTCTTACAGCCTACCGGGAACATCTCTTACAAAGGCCTGTGCAACGCAGTTTCTTTGCAGGCCTCATTTGGCTGAAGTAGAACTTCTGCTCTGGGTGTGGTACATTGCCCTGGAGCTGAACGGCACAAAGTGCTGCCTTCTTTAGAAAGGGGCAGATGGTCCGCAAAGCATCTTGCTTCCAGCTCTTTAGGAAGCTAAGAAACAAGTCGCTCTGCACAGTGCTCTTACAGCCTACCGGGAACATCTCTTACAAAGGCCTGTGAAACGCAGTTTCTTTGCAGGCCTGATCTGGCTGAAGTAGAACTTCTGCTCTTGGTGTGCTACATTGACCTAGAGCTGAAAGGCAAAACGTGCTGGCTTGTTTGAAAAGGGGCAGAAGGGCCCCAAAGCATCTAGCTTCCAGCACTTTGGGAAGCTAAGAAACAAGTCGCTGTGCACAGTGCTCTTACAGCCTACCAGGAACATCTCGTACAAAGCCCTGTGAAACGCAGTTTCTTTGCAGGCCTGATCTGTCTGAAGTAGAACTTCTGCTCTGGGTGTGCTACATTGCCCTAGAGCTGAAAGGCACAACGTGCAGGCTTCTTTAGAAAGGGGCACATGGGCCCCTAAGCAACTTGCTTCCAGCTCTTTGGGAAGGTAAGAAACAAGTCGCTCTGCACAGTGCTCTTGCATCCTACCGGGAACATCTCTTACAAAGCCCTGTGAAACGCAGTTTCTTTGCAGGCCTGATCTGGCTGAAGTAGAAATTCTGCTCTGTGTGTGCTACATTGCCCTAGAGCTGCAAGGAAAAAGTGCTGGCTTGTTTGCAAAGGGGCAGAAGGGCCCCAAAGCATCTAACTTCCAGCTCTTTGGGAAGCTAAGGAACAAGTCGCTCTGCACAGTGCTCTTACAGCCTACCGGGAACATCTCTTACAAAGGCCTGTGCAACGCAGTTTCTTTGCAGGCCTCATTTGGCTGAAGTAGAACTTCTGCTCTGGGTGTGGTACATTGCCCTGGAGCTGAACGGCACAAAGTGCTGTCTTCTTTAGAAAGGGGCAGATGGTCCGCAAAGCATCTTGCTTCCAGCTCTTTAGGAAGCTAAGAAACAAGTCGCTCTAAACAGTGCTCTTACAGCCTACGGGGAACATCTCTTACAGAGGCCTGTGAAACGCAGTATCTTGGCAGGGCTGATGTGGCTGAAGTAGAACTTCTGCTCCGGGTGTGCGACATTGCCCTAGAGCTTAAAGGCACAAAGTGCTGTCGTCTTTCCATAGGGGCAGAGGGTCCCCAAATCATCCTGCTTCCAGCTCTTTGGGAAGCTAAGAAACAAGTCGCTCTAAACAGTGCTCTGACATCCTACCGGGAACATCTCTTACAAAGGCCTGTGAAACGCAGTTTCTTTGCAGGTCTCATCTGGCTGAAGTAGAACTTCAGCTCTGGGTGTGCCACATTGCCCTAGAGCTGAAAGGCACAAAGTGCTGCCTTCTTTCCATAGGGGCAGAGGGTCCCCAAAGCATCTTGCTTCCAGCTCTTTGGGAAGCTAAGAAAGATGTCGCTCTGCACAGTGCTCATACAGCCTACCGGGAACATCTCTTACATAGGCCTGTGAAACGCAGTTTCTTTGCAGGCCTGATCTGGCTGAAGTAGAACTTCTGCTCTGGCTGTGCTACATTGCCCTAGAGCTGAAAGGCACAAAGTGCTGTCTTCTTTCCACAGGGGTAAAGGGTACCCAAAGCATCTTCCTTCCTGCTCTTTGGGAAGCAAAGACAGAAGTCGCTTGGCACAGTGCTCTTACAGCCTACCGGGAACATCACTTACAAAGGCCTGTGAAACGCAGCTTCTTTGCAGGCCTGATCTGGCTGAAGTAGAACTTCTTCTCTGGGTCTGCTACATTGCCCTAGAGCTGCAAGGGCCAAAGTGCTGGCTTGTATGCAAAGGCGCAGATGGGCCCCAAAGCATCTTGCTTACAGCTCTTTGGGAAGCTAAGAAACAAGTCGCTCTGCAAAGTGCTCTTACAGCCTACCGGGAACATCTCTTACAGAGGCCTGTGAAACGCAGTTTCTTTGCAGGCCTGATCTGGCTGAAGTAGAACTTCTGCTCTGGTTGTGCTACATTGCCCTAGAGCTGAAAGGCACAAAATGCTGTCTTCTTACCACAAGGGCAGAGGGTCCCCTAAGCATCTTGCTTCCAGCTCTTTGGGAAGCTAAGAAACAAGTCGCTCTGCACAGTGCTCTTACAGGCTACCGGGAATATCTCTTACGAAGGCCTGTGAAACGCAGTTTCTTTGCAGGTCTGATCTGGCTGAAGTAGAACTTCTGCTGTGGGTGTGCTACATTGCCCTAGAGCTGAAAGTCACAAAGTGCTGTCCTCTTTCCATAGGGGCAGAGGGGCCCCAAAGCATCCTGCTTCAGGCTCTTTGGGAAGCTAAGAAACAAGTCGCTCTGCACAGTGCTCTTGCAGCGTACCAGGATCCTCTCTTACAAGGGCCTATCAAACCCAGTTTCTTTGCAGGCCTGATCAGGCTGAAGTAGAACTTCTGCGCTGGGTGTGCTACACTGCCCTAGCGCTGAAAGGCACAAAGTGCTTGCTTGTTTGCAAAGGGGCAGATAGGAACCAAAGAATCTTGCTTCCAGCTCTTTGGGATGATAAGAAACAAGTCGCTCTGCAGAGTGCTCCTGCAGCCTACCTGGAACATCTCTTACAAAGGCCTGTGAAACGCAGTTTCTTTGAAGGCCTGATCTGGCTGAAGTAGAACTTCTGCTCTGGGTGTGCTACATTGCCATAGAGCTGAAAGGCAGAAAGTGCAGTCCTTTTTCCATAGGTGCAGAGGGTCCCCAAAGCATCTTGCTTCCAGTTCTTTGGGAACCTAAGAAACAAGTCGCTCTGCACAGTGCTCTTACAGCCTACCAGGAACATCTCTTACAAAGGCCTGTGAAACGCAGTTTCTTTGCAGGCCTGATCTGGCTGAAGTAGAACTTCTGCTCTTGGTGTGCTACATTGCCCTAGAGCTACAAGGCACAAAGTGCTGTCTTGTTTGCGAAGGGGCAGATGGGCCCCAAAGCATCTTGCTTCCACCTCTTTGGGAAGCTAAGAAACAACTCGCTGTGCACAGTGCTGTTACAGCCTACCGGGATCATCTCTTACAAAGGCCTGTGAAACGCCCTTTATTTGCATGCCTGATTTGGATGAAGTAGAATTTCTGCTCTGGGTGTGCTACATTGTCGTAGAGCTGAAAGTCACAAAGTGCTGTCTTCCTTCCAAAGGGCCAGAGGGTCCCCAGAGCATCTTGCCTACAGGTTTTTGGGAAGCTAAGAGAAAATTCGCTCTGCACAGTGCTCTTACAGCCTACCAGGAACATCTCTTACAATGGCCTCTGAAACGCTGTTTCTTTGCAGGCCTGATCTGGCTGAAGTAGAACAGCAGCTCTGGGTGTGCTACATTGCCCTAGAGCTGGAAGGCAAAACGTGCTGGCTTGTTTGCAAAGGGGCAGAAGGGCCCCAAAGCATCTAGCATCCAGCACTTTGGGAAGCTAAGAAACAAGTCGCTGTGCACAGTGCTCTTACAGCCTACCAGGAACATCTCGTACAAAGCCCTGTGAAACGCAGTTTCTTTGCAGGCCTGATCTGTCTGAAGTAGAACTTCTGCTCTGGGTGTGCTACATTGCCCTAGAGCTGAAAGGCACAAAGTGCTGACTTCTTTAGAAAGGGGCACATGGGCCCCTAAGCAACTTGCTTCCAGCTCTTTGGGAAGGTAAGAAACAAGTCGCTCTGCACAGTGCTCTTGCAGCCTACCGGGAACATCTCTTACAAAGACCTGTGAAACGCAGTTTCTTTGCAGGCCTGAACTGGCTGAAGTAGAAATTCTGCTCTGTGTGTGCTACATTGCCCTAGAGCTGCAAGGCAAAAAGTGCTGCCTTGTTTGCAAAGGGGCAGAAGTGCCCCAAGGCATCCTGCATCCAGCTCTTTGGGAAGCCAAGAAACAAGTCTCTCTTCACAGTGCTCTTACACCCTACAGGGAACATCTCTTACAAAGGCCTGTGAAACGCAGTTTCTTTGCAGGCCTGATCTGGCTGAAGTAGAACTTCTGCTCTGGGTGTGCTACATTTACCTAGAGCTGAAAGGCACAAAGTGCTGTCTTCTTTCCACAGGGGTAAAGGGTACCCTAAGCAGCTTTCTTCCAGCTCTTTGGGAAGCTAAGATACAAGTCGCTCTGCACAGTGCTCTTACAGCGTACCGGGAACATCTCTTACAAAGGCCTTTGAAATACAGTTCATTTGCAGGCCTGATCTTGCTGAAGTAGAACTTCTGCTCTGGGTGTGCTACATTGCAATAGAGTTGAAAGGCACAAAGAGCTGCATTCTTTAGAAAGGGGCAGATGGGCCCCAAAGCATCTTGCTTCCAGCTCTTTGGGAAGCTAAGAAACAAGTCGCTCTGCACAGTGCTCTTACAGCCTACCGAGAACATCTCTTATAGAGGCCTGTGAAACGCAGTTTCTTTGCAGGCCTGATCTCGCTGAAGTAGAACTTCTATTCTGGCTGTGCTACATTGCCCTAGTGATGAAAGGAACAAACTGCTGTCTTCAATCCACAGGGGCAGAGGGTCCCCAAAGCATCTTGCTTCCAGCTCTTTGGGAAGCTAAGAAACAAGTCGCTCTGCACAGTGCTCTTATAGCCTACCGGGAACATCTCTTACAAAGGCCTGTGAAACGCAGTTTCTTTGCAGGTCTCATCTGGCTGAAGTAGAACTTCAGCTCTGGGTGTGCCACATTGCCCTAGAGCTGAAAGGCACAACGTGCAGGCTTCTTTCCAAAGGGCGAGTTGGGCCCCAAAGCATCTTGCTTCCAGCTTTTTGTGAAGCCAATAATCAAGTCGCTCTGCACAGTGGTCTTACAGCCTACCGGGAACATCTCTTACAAAGGCATGTGAAACGCAGTTTCTTTGCAGGCCTGATCTGGCTGAAGTAGAACTTCTGCTCTTGGTGTGCTACATTGACCTAGAGCTGAAAGGCAAAACGTGCTGGCTTGTTTGAAAAGGGGCAGAAGGGCCCCAAAGCATCTAGCTTCCAGCACTTTGGGAAGCTAAGAAACAAGTCGCTGTGCACAGTGCTCTTACAGCCTACCAGGAACATCTCGTACAAAGCCCTGTGAAACGCAGTTTCTTTGCAGGCCTGATCTGTCTGAAGTAGAACTTCTGCTCTGGGTGTGCTACATTGCCCTAGAGCTGAAAGGCACAACGTGCAGGCTTCTTTAGAAAGGGGCACATGGGCCCCTAAGCAACTTGCTTCCAGCTCTTTGGGAAGGTAAGAAACAAGTCGCTCTGCACAGTGCTCTTGCATCCTACCGGGAACATCTCTTACAAAGCCCTGTGAAACGCAGTTTCTTTGCAGGCCTGATCTGGCTGAAGTAGAAATTCTGCTCTGTGTGTGCTACATTGCCCTAGAGCTGCAAGGAAAAAGTGCTGGCTTGTTTGCAAAGGGGCAGAAGGGCCCCAAAGCATCTAACTTCCAGCTCTTTGGGAAGCTAAGGAACAAGTCGCTCTGCACAGTGCTCTTACAGCCTACCGGGAACATCTCTTACAAAGGCCTGTGCAACGCAGTTTCTTTGCAGGCCTCATTTGGCTGAAGTAGAACTTCTGCTCTGGGTGTGGTACATTGCCCTGGAGCTGAACGGCACAAAGTGCTGCCTTCTTTAGAAAGGGGCAGATGGTCCGCAAAGCATCTTGCTTCCAGCTCTTTAGGAAGCTAAGAAACAAGTCGCTCTGCACAGTGCTCTTACAGCCTACCGGGAACATCTCTTACAAAGGCCTGTGAAACGCAGTTTCTTTGCAGGCCTGATCTGGCTGAAGTAGAACTTCTGCTCTTGGTGTGCTACATTGACCTAGAGCTGAAAGGCAAAACGTGCTGGCTTGTTTGAAAAGGGGCAGAAGGGCCCCAAAGCATCTAGCTTCCAGCACTTTGGGAAGCTAAGAAACAAGTCGCTGTGCACAGTGCTCTTACAGCCTACCAGGAACATCTCGTACAAAGCCCTGTGAAACGCAGTTTCTTTGCAGGCCTGATCTGTCTGAAGTAGAACTTCTGCTCTGGGTGTGCTACATTGCCCTAGAGCTGAAAGGCACAACGTGCAGGCTTCTTTAGAAAGGGGCACATGGGCCCCTAAGCAACTTGCTTCCAGCTCTTTGGGAAGGTAAGAAACAAGTCGCTCTGCACAGTGCTCTTGCATCCTACCGGGAACATCTCTTACAAAGCCCTGTGAAACGCAGTTTCTTTGCAGGCCTGATCTGGCTGAAGTAGAAATTCTGCTCTGTGTGTGCTACATTGCCCTAGAGCTGCAAGGAAAAAGTGCTGGCTTGTTTGCAAAGGGGCAGAAGGGCCCCAAAGCATCTAACTTCCAGCTCTTTGGGAAGCTAAGGAACAAGTCGCTCTGCACAGTGCTCTTACAGCCTACCGGGAACATCTCTTACAAAGGCCTGTGCAACGCAGTTTCTTTGCAGGCCTCATTTGGCTGAAGTAGAACTTCTGCTCTGGGTGTGGTACATTGCCCTGGAGCTGAACGGCACAAAGTGCTGCCTTCTTTAGAAAGGGGCAGATGGTCCGCAAAGCATCTTGCTTCCAGCTCTTTAGGAAGCTAAGAAACAAGTCGCTCTAAACAGTGCTCTTACAGCCTACGGGGAACATCTCTTACAGAGGCCTGTGAAACGCAGTATCTTGGCAGGGCTGATGTGGCTGAAGTAGAACTTCTGCTCCGGGTGTGCGACATTGCCCTAGAGCTTAAAGGCACAAAGTGCTGTCGTCTTTCCATAGGGGCAGAGGGTCCCCAAATCATCCTGCTTCCAGCTCTTTGGGAAGCTAAGAAACAAGTCGCTCTAAACAGTGCTCTGACATCCTACCGGGAACATCTCTTACAAAGGCCTGTGAAACGCAGTTTCTTTGCAGGTCTCATCTGGCTGAAGTAGAACTTCAGCTCTGGGTGTGCCACATTGCCCTAGAGCTGAAAGGCACAAAGTGCTGCCTTCTTTCCATAGGGGCAGAGGGTCCCCAAAGCATCTTGCTTCCAGCTCTTTGGGAAGCTAAGAAAGATGTCGCTCTGCACAGTGCTCATACAGCCTACCGGGAACATCTCTTACATAGGCCTGTGAAACGCAGTTTCTTTGCAGGCCTGATCTGGCTGAAGTAGAACTTCTGCTCTGGCTGTGCTACATTGCCCTAGAGCTGAAAGGCACAAAGTGCTGTCTTCTTTCCACAGGGGTAAAGGGTACCCAAAGCATCTTCCTTCCTGCTCTTTGGGAAGCAAAGACAGAAGTCGCTTGGCACAGTGCTCTTACAGCCTACCGGGAACATCACTTACAAAGGCCTGTGAAACGCAGCTTCTTTGCAGGCCTGATCTGGCTGAAGTAGAACTTCTTCTCTGGGTCTGCTACATTGCCCTAGAGCTGCAAGGGCCAAAGTGCTGGCTTGTATGCAAAGGCGCAGATGGGCCCCAAAGCATCTTGCTTACAGCTCTTTGGGAAGCTAAGAAACAAGTCGCTCTGCAAAGTGCTCTTACAGCCTACCGGGAACATCTCTTACAGAGGCCTGTGAAACGCAGTTTCTTTGCAGGCCTGATCTGGCTGAAGTAGAACTTCTGCTCTGGTTGTGCTACATTGCCCTAGAGCTGAAAGGCACAAAATGCTGTCTTCTTACCACAAGGGCAGAGGGTCCCCTAAGCATCTTGCTTCCAGCTCTTTGGGAAGCTAAGAAACAAGTCGCTCTGCACAGTGCTCTTACAGGCTACCGGGAATATCTCTTACGAAGGCCTGTGAAACGCAGTTTCTTTGCAGGTCTGATCTGGCTGAAGTAGAACTTCTGCTGTGGGTGTGCTACATTGCCCTAGAGCTGAAAGTCACAAAGTGCTGTCCTCTTTCCATAGGGGCAGAGGGGCCCCAAAGCATCCTGCTTCAGGCTCTTTGGGAAGCTAAGAAACAAGTCGCTCTGCACAGTGCTCTTGCAGCGTACCAGGATCCTCTCTTACAAGGGCCTATCAAACCCAGTTTCTTTGCAGGCCTGATCAGGCTGAAGTAGAACTTCTGCGCTGGGTGTGCTACACTGCCCTAGCGCTGAAAGGCACAAAGTGCTTGCTTGTTTGCAAAGGGGCAGATAGGAACCAAAGAATCTTGCTTCCAGCTCTTTGGGATGATAAGAAACAAGTCGCTCTGCAGAGTGCTCCTGCAGCCTACCTGGAACATCTCTTACAAAGGCCTGTGAAACGCAGTTTCTTTGAAGGCCTGATCTGGCTGAAGTAGAACTTCTGCTCTGGGTGTGCTACATTGCCATAGAGCTGAAAGGCAGAAAGTGCAGTCCTTTTTCCATAGGTGCAGAGGGTCCCCAAAGCATCTTGCTTCCAGTTCTTTGGGAACCTAAGAAACAAGTCGCTCTGCACAGTGCTCTTACAGCCTACCAGGAACATCTCTTACAAAGGCCTGTGAAACGCAGTTTCTTTGCAGGCCTGATCTGGCTGAAGTAGAACTTCTGCTCTTGGTGTGCTACATTGCCCTAGAGCTACAAGGCACAAAGTGCTGTCTTGTTTGCGAAGGGGCAGATGGGCCCCAAAGCATCTTGCTTCCACCTCTTTGGGAAGCTAAGAAACAACTCGCTGTGCACAGTGCTCTTACAGCCTACCGGGATCATCTCTTACAAAGGCCTGTGAAACGCCCTTTATTTGCATGCCTGATTTGGATGAAGTAGAATTTCTGCTCTGGGTGTGCTACATTGTCGTAGAGCTGAAAGTCACAAAGTGCTGTCTTCCTTCCAAAGGGCCAGAGGGTCCCCAGAGCATCTTGCCTACAGGTTTTTGGGAAGCTAAGAGAAAATTCGCTCTGCACAGTGCTCTTACAGCCTACCAGGAACATCTCTTACAATGGCCTCTGAAACGCTGTTTCTTTGCAGGCCTGATCTGGCTGAAGTAGAACAGCAGCTCTGGGTGTGCTACATTGCCCTAGAGCTGGAAGGCAAAACGTGCTGGCTTGTTTGCAAAGGGGCAGAAGGGCCCCAAAGCATCTAGCATCCAGCACTTTGGGAAGCTAAGAAACAAGTCGCTGTGCACAGTGCTCTTACAGCCTACCAGGAACATCTCGTACAAAGCCCTGTGAAACGCAGTTTCTTTGCAGGCCTGATCTGTCTGAAGTAGAACTTCTGCTCTGGGTGTGCTACATTGCCCTAGAGCTGAAAGGCACAAAGTGCTGACTTCTTTAGAAAGGGGCACATGGGCCCCTAAGCAACTTGCTTCCAGCTCTTTGGGAAGGTAAGAAACAAGTCGCTCTGCACAGTGCTCTTGCAGCCTACCGGGAACATCTCTTACAAAGACCTGTGAAACGCAGTTTCTTTGCAGGCCTGAACTGGCTGAAGTAGAAATTCTGCTCTGTGTGTGCTACATTGCCCTAGAGCTGCAAGGCAAAAAGTGCTGCCTTGTTTGCAAAGGGGCAGAAGGGCCCCAAGGCATCCTGCATCCAGCTCTTTGGGAAGCCAAGAAACAAGTCTCTCTTCACAGTGCTCTTACACCCTACAGGGAACATCTCTTACAAAGGCCTGTGAAACGCAGTTTCTTTGCAGGCCTGATCTGGCTGAAGTAGAACTTCTGCTCTGGGTGTGCTACATTTACCTAGAGCTGAAAGGCACAAAGTGCTGTCTTCTTTCCACAGGGGTAAAGGGTACCCTAAGCAGCTTTCTTCCAGCTCTTTGGGAAGCTAAGATACAAGTCGCTCTGCACAGTGCTCTTACAGCGTACCGGGAACATCTCTTACAAAGGCCTTTGAAATACAGTTCATTTGCAGGCCTGATCTTGCTGAAGTAGAACTTCTGCTCTGGGTGTGCTACATTGCAATAGAGTTGAAAGGCACAAAGAGCTGCATTCTTTAGAAAGGGGCAGATGGGCCCCAAAGCATCTTGCTTCCAGCTCTTTGGGAAGCTAAGAAACAAGTCGCTCTGCACAGTGCTCTTACAGCCTACCGAGAACATCTCTTATAGAGGCCTGTGAAACGCAGTTTCTTTGCAGGCCTGATCTCGCTGAAGTAGAACTTCTATTCTGGCTGTGCTACATTGCCCTAGTGATGAAAGGAACAAACTGCTGTCTTCAATCCACAGGGGCAGAGGGTCCCCAAAGCATCTTGCTTCCAGCTCTTTGGGAAGCTAAGAAACAAGTCGCTCTGCACAGTGCTCTTATAGCCTACCGGGAACATCTCTTACAAAGGCCTGTGAAACGCAGTTTCTTTGCAGGTCTCATCTGGCTGAAGTAGAACTTCAGCTCTGGGTGTGCCACATTGCCCTAGAGCTGAAAGGCACAACGTGCAGGCTTCTTTCCAAAGGGCGAGTTGGGCCCCAAAGCATCTTGCTTCCAGCTTTTTGTGAAGCCAATAATCAAGTCGCTCTGCACAGTGGTCTTACAGCCTACCGGGAACATCTCTTACAAAGGCATGTGAAACGCAGTTTCTTTGCAGGCCTGATCTGGCGGAAGTAGAACTTCTGCTCTGGGTGTGCTACATTGCCATACAGCTGCAAGGCACAAAGTGCTGCCTTCTTAAGAAAGGGGCAGATGGGCCCCAAAGCATCTTTGTTCCAGCTCTTCTGGAAGCTAGGAAACAAATCGCTCTGCACAGTGCTCTTACAGCCTACCGGGAACATCTCTTACTAAGGCCTGTGAAACGCAGTTTCTTTGCAGGCCTGATCTGGCGGAAGTAGAACTTCTGCTCTGGGTGTGCTACATTGCCCTAGAGCTGAAAGTTCACAAGGTGCTGACTTCCTTCCAAAGGGGCAGTGGGTCCCCAAAGCATCTTGGTTCCAGCTCTTTGGAAGCTAAGAAACAAGTCGCTCTGCACAGTGCTCTTACAGCCTACCGGGAACATCTCTTACAAAGCCCTGTGAAACGAAGTTTCTTTGCCGGCCTGATCTGGCTGAAGTAGACCTTCTGCTCTGGGTGTGCTACATTGCCCTAGAGCTGAAAGGCACAAAGTGCTGCCTTCTTTAGAAAGGGGCACATGGGCCCCTAAGCAATTGCTTCCCGCTCTTTGGGAAGCTAAGAAACAAGTCGCTCTGCACAGTGCTCTTACAGCCTACCGGGAACATCTCTTACAAAGCCCTGTGAAACGCAGTTTCTTTGAAGGCCTCATCTGGCTGAAGTAGAACTTCTGCTCTGGGTGTGCTACATTAACCTAGTGCTCAAAGCCACAAAGTGCTTGCTTGTTTGCAAGGGGCCTATTGGCACCAAATCATCTTGCTTCCAGCTCTTTGGGAAGCTAAGAAACAAGTCGCTCTGCACAGTGCTCTGACATCCTACCGGGAACATCTCTTACAAAGGCCTGTTAAACGCAGTTTCTTGGCAGGCCTCATCTGGCTGAAGTAGAACTTCTGCTCTGGGTCTGCTACATTGCCCTATAGGTGAAAGTCATAAAGTGCTGTCTTTTTTCCACAGGGCCAGAGGGTCCCCAAAGCATCTTGCTTCCAGCTCTTTGGGAAGCTAAGAAACAAGTCGCTCTGCACAGTGCTCTTACAGCCTACCGGGAACATCTCTTACAAAGGCCTGTGAAACGCATTTTATTTGCAAGCCTCATCTGGCTGAAGTAGAACTTCTGCTCTGGGTGTCCTACATTGCCCTAGTGATGAAAGGAACCAACTGCTGTCTTCAATCCACAGGGGCAGAGGGTCCCCAATGCATCTTGCTTCCAGCTCTTTGGGAAGCTAAGAAACAAGTCGCTCTGCACAGTGCTCTGACATCCTACCGGGAACATGTCTTAGAAAGGCCTGTGAAACGCAGTTTCTTTGCGGGTCTCATCTGGCTGAAGTAGAACTTCTGCTCTGGGTGTGCCACATTGCCCTAGAGCTGAAAGGCACAAAGTGCTGCCTTCTTTCCATAGGGGCAGAGGGTCCCCAAAGCATCTTGCTTCCAGCTCTTTGGGAAGCTAAGAAAGATGTCGCTCTGCACAGAGCTCATACAGCCTACCGGGAACATCTCTTACATAGGCCTGTGAAACGCAGTTTCTTTGCAGGCCTGATCTGGCTGAAGTAGAACTTCTGCTCTGGCTGTGCTACATTGCCCTAGAGCTGAAAGACACAAAGTGCTGTCTTCTTTCCACAGGGGTAAAGGGTACCCAAAGCATCTTTCTTCCTGCTCTTTGGGAAGCAAAGACAGAAGTCGCTTGGCATAGTGCTCTTACAGCCTACCGGGAACATCACTTACAAAGGCCTGTGAAACGCAGCTTCTTTGCAGGCCTGATCTGGCTGAAGTAGAACTTCCGCGCTGGGTGTGCTACATTGCAATACTGCTGCAAGGCACAAAGTGCTGCCTTCTTTAGAAAGGGGCAGATGAGCCCCAAAGCATCTTGCTTCCAGCTCTTTGGGAAGCTAAGAAACAAATCGCTCTGCACAGTGCTCTTACAGCCTACCGGGAACATCTCTTACAGAGGCCTGTGATTCGCAGTTTCTTTGCAGGCCTGATCTGGCTGAAGTAGAACTTCTGCTCTGGGTGTGCTACATTGCCCTAGTGCTGGAAGGCACAAAGTGCTTGCTTGTTTGCAAGGGGCCGATTGGCACCAAATCATCTTACTTCCAGCTCTTTGGGAAGCTAAGAAACAAGTCGCTCTGCACAGTGCTCTTGCAGCCTACAGGGAACATCTCTTACAGAGGCCTGTGAAACAGAGTTTCTTTGCAGGCCTGATCTGGCTGAAGTAGAACTTCTGCTCTGGGTGTGCTACATTGCCCTAGAGCTACAAGGCACAAAGTGCTGGCTTTTTTGCAAAGTGGCAGATGGGCCCCAAAGCATCTTGCTTCCAGCTCTTTGGGAAGCTAAGAAACAACTCGCTCTGCAAAGTGCTCTTACAGCCTACCGGGAACATCTCTTACAAAGGCCTGTGAAACGCCCTTTATTTGCAGGCCTGATTTGGATGAAGTAGAACTTCTGCTCTGGGTGTGCTACATTGTCGTAGAGCTGACAGTCACAAAGTGCTGTCTTCTTTCCACAGGGCCAGAGGGTCCCCAAAGCATCTTGCCTACAGCTTTTGGGAAGCTAAGAGAAAAGTCGCTCTGCACAGTGCTCTTACACCC
This sequence comes from Equus caballus, assembly GCF_041296265.1. Lineage (NCBI taxonomy): Eukaryota > Metazoa > Chordata > Mammalia > Perissodactyla > Equidae > Equus > Equus caballus. Next base: position 29,356,362 of record NC_091687.1, read on the forward strand.
TACCAGGAACATCTCTTACAAAGGCCTGTGAAACGCTGTTTCTTTGCAGGCCTGATCTGGCTGAAGTAGAACTTTTGCTCTGGCTGTGCTACATTGCCATACAGCTGCAAGGCACAAAGTTCTGCCTTCTTTAGAAAGGGGCAGATGGGCCCCAAAGCATCTTGCTTCCAGCTCTTTGCTAAGCTAAGAAGCAAGTCGCTCTGCACTGTGCTCTTACAGCCTAACGGGAACATCTCTTACAAAGGACTGTGAAACGCAGTTTCTTTGCAGGCCTGAACTGGCTGAAGTAGAACTTCTTCTCTGGTTGTGCTACATTGCCCTAGAGCTGAAAGGCACAAAATGCTGTCTTCTTACCACAAGGGCAGAGGGTCCACTAAGCATCTTGCTTCCAGCTCTTTGGGAAGCTAAGAAACAAGTCGCTCTGCACAGTGCTCTTACAGGCTACCGGGAATATCTCTTACGAAGGCCTGTGAAACGCAGTTTCTTTGCAGGCCTGATCTGGCTGAAGTAGAACTTCTGCTCTGGGTGTGCTACATTGCCCTAGAGCTGAAAGTCACAAAGTGCTGTCCTCTTTCCATAGGGGCAGAGGGGCCCCAAAGCATCCTGCTTCAGGCTCTTTGGAAGGTAAGAAACAAGTCCCTCTGCACAGTGCTCTTGCAGCGTACCAGGATCCTCTCTTACAAGGGCCTATCAAACCCAGTTTCTTTGCAGGCCTGATCAGGCTGAAGTAGAACTTCTGCTCTGGGTGTGCTACACTGCCCTAGAGATGAAAGGCACAAAGTGCTTGCTTGTTTGCAAAGGGGCAGATAGGAATCAAAGAATCTTGCTTCCAGCTCTTTGGGATGATAAGAAACAGGTCGCTCTGCACAGTGCTCTTGCAGCCTACCAGGAACATCTCTTACAAAGGAGTGTGAAACGCAGTTTCTTTGCAGGCCTGATCTGGCTGAAGTAAAAATTCTGCTCTGGGTGTCCTACATTGCCCTAGTGATGAAAGGAACAAACTGCTGTCTTCAATCCACAGGGGCAGAGGGTCCCCAATGCATCTTGCTTCCAGATCTTTGGGAAGCTAAGAAACAAGTCGCTCTGCACAGTGCTCTGACATCCTACCGGGAACATCTCTTACAAAGGCCTGTGAAGCGCAGTTTCTTTGCAGGCCTGATCTGGCTGAAGTAGAACTTCTGCTCTGGGTGTGCTACATTCCCCTAGACCTGAAAGTCATAAAGTGCTGTCTTTTTTCCACAGGGCCAGAGGGTCCCCAAAGCATCTTGCTTCCAGCTCTTTGGGAAGCTAAGAAACAAGTCTCTCTGCACAGTGCTCTTACAGCCTACCGGGAACATCTCTTACAAAGGCCTGTGAAACGCAGTTTCTTTGCAGGCCTGATCTGGCTGAAGTAGAACTTCTGCTCTGGGTGTCCTACATTGCCCTAGTGATGAAAGGAACAAACTGCTGTCTTCAATCCACAGGGGCAGAGGGTCCCCAATGCAGCTTGCTTCCAGCTCTTTGGGAACCTAAGAAACAAGTCGCTCTGCACAGTGCTCTGACATCCTACCGGGAACATGTCTTAGAAAGGCCTGTGAAACGCAGTTTCTTTGCAGGCCTGATCTGGCTGAAGTAGAACTTCTGCTCTTGGTGTGCTACTTTGCCCTAGAGCTACAAGACACAAAGTGCTGCCTTGTTTGAAAAGGTGCAGATCGGCCCCAAAGCATCTTGCTTCCAGCTCTTTGCGAAAGTAACAAACAAGTCGCTCTGCACAGTGCTCTTACAGCCTACCGGGAACATCTCTGACAAAGGCCAGTGAAACGCAGTTTCTTTGCAGGTCTCATCTGGCTGAAGTAGAACTTCAGCTCTGGGTGTGCCACATTGCCCTAGAGCTGAAAGGCACAAAGTGCTGCCTTCTTTCCATAGGGGCAGAGGGTCCCCAAAGCATCTTGCTTCCAGCTCTTTGGGAAGCTAAGAAAGATGTCGCTCTGCACAGTGCTCATACAGCCTACAGGGAACATCTCTTTCATAGGCCTGTGAAACGCAGTTTCTTTGCAGGCCTGATCTGGCTGAAGTAGAACTTCTGCTCTGGCTGTGCTACATTGCCCTAGAGCTGAAAGGCACAAAGTGCTGTCTTCTTTCCACAGGGGTAAAGGGTACCCAAAGCATCTTTCTTCCTGCTCTTTGGGAAGCAAAGACAGAAGTCGCTTGGCACAGTGCTCTTACAGCCTACCGGGAACATCACTTACAAAGGCCTGTGAAACGGAGATTCTTTGCAGGCCTGATCTGGCTGAAGTAGAACTTCTTCTCTGGGTCTGCTACATTGCCCTAGAGCTGCAAGGGCCAAAGTGCTGGCTTGTTTGCAAGGGGGCAGATGGGCCCCAAATCATCTTGCTTCCAGCCTTTTGTGAAGCAAGGACAGAAGTCGCTTGGCACAGTGCTCTTACAGCCTACCGGGAACATCTCTTACAGAGGCCTGTGAAACGCAGTTTCTTTGCAGGCCTGATCTGGCTGAAGTACAACTTCTTCTCTGGGTGTGCTACATTGCCCTAGAGTTGAAAGGCACAACGTGCAAGCTTCTTTCCAAAGGGCGAGTTGGGCCCCACAACGTCTTGCTTCCAGCTCTTTGGGAAGCTAAGAAACAAGTCGCTCTGCACAAGGCTCTTACAGCCTACCGGGAACATCTCCTACAAAGCCCTGTGAAACGCAGTTTATTTGAAGGCCTCAACTGGCTGAAGTAGAACTTCTGCTCTGGGTGTGCTACATTACCCTAGTGCTCAAAGCCACAAAGTGCTTGCTTGTTTGCAAGGGGCCTATTGGCACCAAATCATCTTGCTTCCAGCTCTTTGGGAAGCCAAGAAACAAGTCGCCCTGCACAGTGCTCTAGCAGCCTACCGGGAACATCTCTTACAAAGGCCTGTGAAACGCAGTTTCTTTGCAGGCCTGATCTGGCTGAAGTAGAACTTCTGCTCTGTGTGTGCTACATTGCCCTAGAGCTGCAAGGTAAAAAGTGCTGGCTTGTTTGCAAAGGGGCAGAAGGGCCCCAAAGCATCTAGGTTCCAGCTCATTGGGAAGCTAAGAAACAAGTCGCTCTGCACAGTGCTCTTACATCCTACCGGGAACATCTCTTACAAAGGCCTGTGAAACGCAGTTTCTTTGCAGGCCTGATCTGGCTGAAGTAGAACTTCTGCTCTGGTTGTGCTACATTGCCCTAGAGCTGAAAGGCACAAAATGCTGTCTTCTTACCACAAGGGCAGAGGGTCCCCTAAGCATCTTGCTTCCAGCTCTTTGGGAAGCTAAGAAAGATGTTGCTCTGCACAGTGCTCATACAGCCTACCGGGAACATCTCTTACATAGGCCTGTGAAACGCAGTTTCTTTGCAGGCCTGATCAGGCTGAAGTAGAACTTCTGCTCTGGCTGTGCTACATTGCCCTAGAGCTGAAAGGCACAAAGTGCTGTCTTCTTTCCACAGGGGTAAAGGGTACCCAAAGCATCTTTCTTCCTGCTCTTTGGGAAGCAAAGACAGAAGTCGCTTGGCACAGTGCTCTTACAGCCTACCGGGAACATCACTTACAAAGGCCTGTGAAACGCAGCTTCTTTGCAGGCCTGATCTGGCTGAAGTAGAACTTCCGCGCTGGGTGTGCTACATTGCCATACTGCTGCAAGGCACAAAGTGATGCCTTCTTTAGAAAGGGGCAGATGAGCCCCAAAGCATCTTGCTTCCAGCTTTTTGGGAAGCTAAGAAACAAATCGCTCTGCGCAGTGCTCTTACAGCCTACCGGGAACATCTCTTACAGAGGCCTGTGATTCGCACTTTCTTTGCAGGCCTGATCTGGCGGAAGTAGAACTTCTGCTCTGGGTGTGCTACATTGCCCTAGAGCTGAAAGTCACAAAGTGCTGACTTCTTTCCATAGGGGCAGAGGGTCCCCAAAGCATCTTGGTTCCAGCTCTTTGGGAAGCTAAGAATCAAGTCGCTCTGCACAGTGCTCTTACAGCCTACCGGGAACATCTCTTAGAAAGCCCTGTGAAACGCAGTTTCTTTGCAGGCCTGATCTGGCTGAAGTAGAACTTCTGCTCTGGGTGTGCTACATTGCCCTAGTGCTGGAAGGCACAAAGTGCTTGCTTGTTTGCAAGGGGCCGATTGGCACCAAATCATCTTACTTCCAGCTCTTTGGGAAGCTAAGAAACAAGTCGCTCTGCACAGTGCTCTTGCAGCCTACAGGGAACATCTCTTACAGAGGCCTGTGAAACGCAGTTTCTTTGCAGGCCTGATCTGGCTGAAGTAGAACTTCTGCTCTGGGTGTGCTACATTGCCCTAGAGCTACAAGGCACAAAGTGCTGGCTTTTTTGCAAAGTGGCAGATGGGCCCCAAAGCATCTTGCTTCCAGCTCTTTGGGAAGCTAAGAAACAACTCGCTCTGCAAAGTGCTCTTACAGCCTACCGGGAACATCTCTTACAAAGGCCTGTGAAACGCCCTTTATTTGCAGGCCTGATTTGGATGAAGTAGAACTTCTGCTCTGGGTGTGCTACATTGTCGTAGAGCTGACAGTCACAAAGTGCTGTCTTCTTTCCACAGGGCCAGAGGGTCCCCAAAGCATCTTGCCTACAGCTTTTGGGAAGCTAAGAGAAAAGTCGCTCTGCACAGTGCTCTTACACCCTACCAGGAACATCTCTTACAAAGGCCTGTGAAACGCAGTTTCTTTGCAGGCCTGATCTGGCTGAAGTAGAACTTTTGCTCTGGGTGTGCTACATTGCCATACAGCTGCAAGGCACAAAGTTCTGCCTTCTTTAAAAAGGGGCAGATGGGCCCCAAAGCATCTTGCTTCCAGCTCTTTGCTAAGCTAAGAAGCAAGTCGCTCTGCACAGTGCTCTTACAGCCTAACGGGAACATCTCTTACAAAGGACTGTGAAACGCAGTTTCTTTGCAGGCCTGATCTGGCTGAAGTAGAACTTCTGCTCTGGTTGTGCTACATTGCCCTAGAGCTGAAAGGCACAAAATGCTGTCTTCTTACCACAAGGGCATAGGGTCCACTAAGCATCTTGCTTCCAGCTCTTTGGGAAGCTAAGAAACAAGTCGCTCTGCACAGTGCTCTTACAGGCTACCGGGAATATCTCTTACGAAGGCCTGTGAAACGCAGTTTCTTTGCAGGCCTGATCTGGCTGAAGTAGAACTTCTGCTGTGGGTGTGCTACATTGCCCTAGAGCTGAAAGTCACAAAGTGCTGTCCTCTTTCCATAGGGGCAGAGGGGCCCCAAAGCATCCTGCTTCAGGCTCTTTGGGAAGCTAAGAAACAAGTCGCTCTGCACAGTGCTCTTGCAGCATACCAGGATCCTCTCTTACAAGGGCCTATCAAACCCAGTTTCTTTGCAGGCCTGATCAGGCTGAAGTAGAACTTCTGCTCTGGGTGTGCTACACTGCCCTAGAGCTGAAAGGCACAAAGTGCTTGCTTGTTTCCAAAGGGGCAGATAGGAATCAAAGAATCTTGCTTCCAGCTCATTGGGATGATAAGAAACAAGTCGCTCTGCAGAGTGCTCCTGCAGCCTACCAGGAACATCTCTTACAAAGGAGTGTGAAACGCAGTTTCTTTGCAGGCCTGATCTGGCTGAAGTAGAACTTCTGCTCTGGGTGTCCTACATTGCCCTAGTGATGAAAGGAACAAACTGCTGTCTTCATCCACAGGGGCAGAGGGTCCCCAATGCATCTTGCTTCCAGATCTTTGGGAAGATAAGAAACAAGTCGCTCTGCACAGTGCTCTGACATCCTACCGGGAACATCTCTTACAAAGGCCTGTGAAGCGCAGTTTCTTTGCAGGCCTGATCTGGCTGAAGTAGAACTTCTGCTCTGGGTGTGCTACATTCCCCTAGACCTGAAAGTCATAAAGTGCTGTCTTTTCTCCACAGGGCCAGAGGGTCCCCAAAGCATCTTGCTTCCAGCTCTTTGGGAAGCTAAGAAACAAGTCTCTCTGCACAGTGCTCTTACAGCCTACCGGGAACATCTCTTACAAAGGCCTGTGAAACGCAGTTTCTTTGCAGGCCTGATCTGGCTGAAGTAGAACTTCTGCTCTGGGTGTCCTACATTGCCCTAGTGATGAAAGGAACAAACTGCTGTCTTCAATCCACAGGGGCAGAGGGTCCCCAATGCAGCTTGCTTCCAGCTCTTTGGGAACCTAAGAAACAAGTCGCTCTGCACGGTGCTCTGACATCCTACCGGGAACATGTCTTAGAAAGGCCTGTGAAACGCAGTTTCTTTGCAGGCCTGATCTGGCTGAAGTAGAACTTCTGCTCTTGGTGTGCTACTTTGCCCTAGAGCTACAAGGCACAAAGTGCTGCCTTGTTTGAAAAGGTGCAGATGGGCCCCAAAGCATCTTGCTTCCAGCTCTTTGCGAAAGTAACAAACAAGTCGCTCTGCACAGTGCTCTTACAGCCTACCGGGAACATCTCTGACAAAGGCCAGTGAAACGCAGTTTCTTTGCAGGTCTCATCTGGCTGAAGTAGAACTTCTGCTCTGGGTGTGCCACATTGCCCTAGAGCTGAAAGGCACAAAGTGCTGCCTTCTTTCCATAGGGGCAGAGGGTCCCCAAAGCATCTTGCTTCCAGCTCTTTGGGAAGCTAAGAAAGATGTCGCTCTGCACAGTGCTCATACAGCCTACAGGGAACATCTCTTACATAGGCCTGTGAAACGCAGTTTCTTTGCAGGCCTGATCTGGCTGAAGTAGAACTTCTGCTCTGGCTGTGCTACATTGCCCTAGAGCTGAAAGGCACAAAGTGCTGTCTTCTTTCCACAGGGGTAAAGGGTACCCAAAGCATCTTTCTTCCTGCTCTTTGGGAAGCAAAGACAGAAGTCGCTTGGCACAGTGCTCTTACAGCCTACCGGGAACATCACTTACAAAGGCCTGTGAAACGCAGATTCTTTGCAGGCCTGATCTGGCTGAAGTAGAACTTCTTCTCTGGGTCTGCTACATTGCCCTAGAGCTGCAAGGGCCAAAGTGCTGGCTTGTTTGCAAGGGGGCAGATGGGCCCCAAAGCATCTTGCTTCCAGCTTTTTGGGAAGCAAGGACAGAAGTCGCTTGGCACAGTGCTCTTACAGCCTACCGGGAACATCTCTTACAGAGGCCTGTGAAACGCAGTTTCTTTGCAGGCCTGATCTGGCTGAAGTACAACTTCTGCTCTGGGTGTGCTACATTGCCCTAGAGTTGAAAGGCACAATGTGCAAGCTTCTTTCCAAAGGGCGAGTTGGGCCCCACAGCGTCTTGCTTCCAGCTCTTTGGGAAGCTAAGAAACAAGTCGCTCTGCACAGTGCTCTTACAGCCTACCGGGAACATCTCTTACAAAGCCCTGTGAAACGCAGTTTCTTTGAAGGCCTCATCTGGCTGAAGTAGAACTTCTGCTCTGGGTGTGCTACATTACCCTAGTGCTCAAAGCCACAAAGTGCTTGCTTGTTTGCAAGGGGCCTATTGGCACCAAATCATCTTGCTTCCAGCTCTTTGGGAAGCCAAGAAACAAGTCGCTCTGCACAGTGCTCTTGCAGCCTACCGGGAACATCTCTTACAAAGGCCTGTGAAACGCAGTTTCTTTGCAGGCCTCATCTGGCTGAAGTAGAACTTCTGCTCTGTGTGTGCTACATTGCCCTAGAGCTTCAAGGTAAAAAGTGCTGGCTTGTTTGCAAAGGGGCAGAAGGGCCCCAAAGCATCTAGCTTCCAGCTCATTGGGAAGCTAAGAAACAAGTAGCTCTGCAGAGTGCTCCTGCAGCCTACCAGGAACATCTCATACAAAGGAGTGTGAAACGCAGTTTCTTTGCAGGCCTGATCTGGCTGAAGTAGAACTTCTGCTCTGGGTGTCCTACATTGCCCTAGTGATGAAAGGAACAAACTGCTGTCTTCAATCCACAGGGGAAGAGGGTCCCCAATGCATCTTGCTTCCAGATCTTTGGGAAGCTAAGAAACAAGTCGCTCTGCACAGTGCTCTGACATCCTACCGGGAACATCTCTTACAAAGGTCTGTGAAGCGCAGTTTCTTTGCAGGCCTGATCTGGCTGAAGTAGAACTTCTGCTCTGGGTGTGCTACATTCCCCTAGACCTGAAAGTCATAAAGTGCTGTCTTTTTTCCACAGGGCCAGAGGGTCCGCAAAGCATCTTGCTTCCAGCTCTTTGGGAAGCTAAGAAACAAGTCGCTCTGCACAGTGCTCTGACATCCTACCGGGAACATGTCTTAGAAATGCCTGTGAAACGCAGTTTCTTTGCAGGTCTCATCTGGCTGAATTAGAACTTCTGCTCTGGGTGTGCCACATTGCCCTAGAGCTGAAAGGCACAAAGTGCTGCCTTCTTTCCATAGGGGCAGAGGGTCCCCGAAGCATCTTGCTTCCAGCTCTTTGGGAAGCTAAGAAAGATGTCGCTCTGCACAGTGCTCTTACAGCCTGCCGGGAACATCTCTTAGAAAGCCCTGTGAAACGCAGTTTCTTTGCAGGCCTGATCTGGCTGAAGTAGAACTTCTGCTCTGGGTGTGCTACATTGCCCTAGTGCTGGAAGGCACAAAGAGCTTGCTTGTTTGCAAGGGGCCGATTGGCACCAAATCATCTTACTTCCAGCTCTTTGGGAAGCTAAGAAACAAGTCGCTCTGCACAGTGCTCTTGCAGCCTACAGGGAACATCTCTTACAGAGGCCTGTGAAACGCAGTTTCTTTGCAGGCCTGATCTGGCTGAAGTAGAACTTCTGCTCTGGGTGTGCTACATTGCCCTAGAGCTACAAGGCACAAAGTGCTGGCTTTTTTGCAAAGTGGCAGATGGGCCACAAAGCATCTTGCTTCCAGCTCTTTGGGAAGCTAAGAAACAACTCGCTCTGCAAAGTGCTCTTACAGCCTACCGGGAACATCTCTTACAAAGGCCTGTGAAACGCCCTTTATTTGCAGGCCTGATTTGGATGAAGTAGAACTTCTGCTCTGGGTGTGCTACATTGTCGTAGAGCTGACAGTCACAAAGTGCTGTCTTCTGTCCACAGGGCCAGAGGGTCCCCAAAGCATCTTGCCTACAGCTTTTGGGAAGCTAAGAGAAAAGTCGCTCTGCACAGTGCTCTTACACTCTACCAGGAACATCTCTTACAAAGGCCTGTGAAACGAAGTTTCTTTGCAGGCCTGATCTGGCTGAAGTAGAACTTTTGCTCTGGGTGTGCTACATTGCCATACAGCTGCAAGGCACAAAGTTCTGCCTTCTTTAGAAAGGGGCAGATGGGCCCCAAAGCATCTTGCTTCCAGCTCTTTGCTTAGCTAAGAAGCAAGTCGCTCTGCACAGTGCTCTTACAGCCTAACGGGAACATCTCTTACAAAGGACTGTGAAACGCAGTTTCTTTGCAGGCCTGATCTGGCTGAAGTAGAAATTCTGCTCTGGTTGTGCTACATTGCCCTAGAGCTGAAAGGCACAAAATGCTGTCTTCTTACCACAAGGGCAGAGGGTCCACTAAGCATCTTGCTTCCAGCTCTTTGGGAAGCTAAGAAACAAGTCGCTCTGCACAGTGCTCTTACAGGCTACCGGGAATATCTCTTACGAAGGCCTGTGAAACGCAGTTTCTTTGCAGGCCTGATCTGGCTGAAGTAGAACTTCTGCTGTGGGTGTGCTACATTGCCCTAGAGCTGAAAGTCACAAAGTGCTGTCCTCTTTCCATAGGGGCAGAGGGGCCCCAAAGCATCCTGCTTCAGGCTCTTTGGGAAGCTAAGAAACAAGTCGCTCTGCACAGTGCTCTTGCAGCATACCAGGATCCTCTCTTACAAGGGCCTATCAAACCCAGTTTCTTTGCAGGCCTGATCAGGCTGAAGTAGAACTTCTGCTCTGGGTGTGCTACACTGCCCTAGAGCTGAAAGGCACAAAGTGCTTGCTTGTTTGCAAAGGGGCAGATAGGAATCAAAGAATCTTGCTTCCAGCTCATTGGGATGATAAGAAACAAGTCGCTCTGCAGAGTGCTCCTGCAGCCTACCAGGAACATCTCTTACAAAGGAGTGTGAAACGCAGTTTCTTTGCAGGCCTGATCTGGCTGAAGTAGAACTTCTGCTCTGGGTGTCCTACATTGCCCTAGTGATGAAAGGAACAAACTGCTGTCTTCAATCCACAGGGGCAGAGGGTCCCCAATGCATCTTGCTTCCAGATCTTTGGGAAGCTAAGAAACAAGTCGCTCTGCACAGTGCTCTGACATCCTACCGGGAACATCTCTTACAAAGGCCTGTGAAGCGCAGTTTCTTTGCAGGCCTGATCTGGCTGAAGTAGAACTTCTGCTCTGGGTGTGCTACATTCCCCTAGACCTGAAAGTCATAGGGTGCTGTCTTTTTTCCACAGGGCCAGAGGGTCCCCAAAGCATCTTGCTTCCAGCTCTTTGGGAAGCTAAGAAACAAGTCTCTCTGCACAGTGCTCTTACAGCCTACCGGGAACATCTCTTACAAAGGCCTGTGAAACGCAGTTTCTTTGCAGGCCTGATCTGGCTGAAGTAGAACTTCTGCTCTGGGTGTCCTACATTGCCCTAGTGATGAAAGGAACAAACTGCTGTCTTCAATCCACAGGGGCAGAGGGTCCCCAATGCAGCTTGCTTCCAGCTCTTTGGGAACCTAAGAAACAAGTCGCTCTGCACGGTGCTCTGACATCCTACCGGGAACATGTCTTAGAAAGGCCTGTGAAACGCAGTTTCTTTGCAGGCCTGATCTGGCTGAAGTAGAACTTCTGCTCTTGGTGTGCTACTTTGCCCTAGAGCTACAAGGCACAAAGTGCTGCCTTGTTTGAAAAGGTGCAGATGGGCCCCAAAGCATCTTGGTTCCAGCTCTTTGCGAAAGTAACAAACAAGTCGCTCTGCACAGTGCTCTTACAGCCTACCGGGAACATCTCTGACAAAGTCCAGTGAAACGCAGTTTCTTTGCAGGTCTCATCTGGCTGAAGTAGAACTTCTGCTCTGGGTGTGCCACATTGCCCTAGAGCTGAAAGGCACAAAGTGCTGCCTTCTTTCCATAGGGGCAGAGGGTCCCCAAAGCATCTTGCTTCCAGCTCTTTGGGAAGCTAAGAAAGATGTCGCTCTGCACAGTGCTCATACAGCCTACAGGGAACATCTCTTTCATAGGCCTGTGAAACGCAGTTTCTTTGCAGGCCTGATCTGGCTGAAGTAGAACTTCTGCTCTGGCTGTGCTACATTGCCCTAGAGCTGAAAGGCACAAAGTGCTGTCTTCTTTCCACAGGGGTAAAGGGTACCCAAAGCATCTTTCTTCCTGCTCTTTGGGAAGCAAAGACAGAAGTCGCTTGGCACAGTGCTCTTACAGCCTACCGGGAACATCACTTACAAAGGCCTGTGAAACGCAGATTCTTTGCAGGCCTGATCTGGCTGAAGTAGAACTTCTTCTCTGGGTCTGCTACATTGCCCTAGAGCTGCAAGGGCCAAAGTGCTGGCTTGTTTGCAAGGGGGCAGATGGGCCCCAAAGCATCTTGCTTCCAGCTTTTTGGGAAGCAAGGACAGAAGTCGCTTGGCACAGTGCTCTTACAGCCTACTGGGAACATCTCTTACAGAGGCCTGTGAAACGCAGTTTCTTTGCAGGCCTGATCTGGCTGAAGTACAACTTCTGCTCTGGGTGTGCTACATTGCCCTAGAGTTGAAAGTCACAACGTGCAAGCTTCTTTCCAAAGGGCGAGTTGGGCCCCACAGCGTGTTGCTTCCAGCTCTTTGGGAAGCTAAGAAACAAGTCGCTCTGCACAGTGCTCTTACAGCCTACCGGGAACATCTCTTACAAAGCCCTGTGAAACGCAGTTTCTTTGAAGGCCTCATCTGGCTGAAGTAGAACTTCTGCTCTGGGTGTGCTACATTACCCTAGTGCTCAAAGCCACAAAGTGCTTGCTTGTTTGCAAGGGGCCTATTGGCACCAAATCATCTTGCTTCCAGCTCTTTGGGAAGCCAAGAAACAAGTCGCTCTGCACAGTGCTCTTGCAGCCTACCGGGAACATCTCTTACAAAGGCCTGTGAAACGCAGTTTCTTTGCAGGCCTCATCTGGCTGAAGTAGAACTTCTGCTCTGTGTGTGCTACATTGCCCTAGAGCTGCAAGGTAAAAAGTGCTGGCTTGTTTGCAAAGGGGCAGAAGGGCCCCAAAGCATCTAGCTTCCAGCTCATTGGGAAGCTAAGAAACAAGTAGCTCTGCAGAGTGCTCCTGCAGCCTACCAGGAACATCTCTTACAAAGGAGTGTGAAACGCAGTTTCTTTGCAGGCCTGATCTGGCTGAAGTAGAACTTCTGCTCTGGGTGTCCTACATTGCCCTAGTGATGAAAGGAACAAACTGCTGTCTTCAATCCACAGGGGCAGAGGGTCCCCAATGCATCTTGCTTCCAGATCTCTGGGAAGCTAAGAAACAAGTCGCTCTGCACAGTGCTCTGACATCCTACCGGGAACATCTCTTACAAAGGCCTGTGAAGCGCAGTTTCTTTGCAGGCCTGATCTGGCTGAAGTAGAACTTCTGCTCTGGGTGTGCTACATTCCCCTAGACCTGAAAGTCATAAAGTGCTGTCTTTTTTCCACAGGGCCAGAGGGTCCCCAAAGCATCTTGCTTCCAGCTCTTTGGGAAGCTAAGAAACAAGTCGCTCTGCACAGTGCTCTGACATCCTACCGGGAACATGTCTTAGAAAGGCCTGTGAAACGCACTTTCTTTGCAGGTCTCATCTGGCTGAATTAGAACTTCTGCTCTGGGTGTGCCACATTGCCCTAGAGCTGAAAGGCACAAAGTGCTGCCTTCTTTCCATAGGGGCAGAGGGTCCCCAAAGCATCTTGCTTCCAGCTCTTTGGGAAGCTAAGAAAGATGTCGCTCTGCACAGTGCTCATACAGCCTACCGGGAACATCTCTTACATAGGCCTGTGAAACGCAGTTTCTTTGCAGGCCTGATCTGGCTGAAGTAGAACTTCTGCTCTGGCTGTGCTACATTGCCCTAGAGCTGAAAGGCACAAAGTGCTGTCTTCTTTCCACAGGGGTAAAGGGTACCCAAAGCATCTTTCTTCCTGCTCTTTGGGAAGCAAAGACAGAAGTCGCTTGGCACAGTGCTCTTACATCCTACCGGGAACATCACTTACAAAGGCCTGTGAAACGCAGCTTCTTTGCAGGCCTGATCTGGCTGAAGTAGAACTTCCGCGCTGGATGTGCTACATTGCCATACAGCTGCAAGGCACAAAGTGCTGCCTTCTTTAGAAAGGGGCAGATGAGCCCCAAAGCATCTTGCTTCCAGCTCTTTGGGAAGCTAAGAAACAAATCGCTCTGCACAGTGCTCTTACAGCCTACCGGGAACATCTCTTACAGAGGCCTGTGATTCGCAGTTTCTTTGCAGGCCTGAACTGGCGGAAGTAGAACTTCTGCTCTGGGTGTGCTACATTGCCCTAGAGCTGAAAGTCACAAAGTGCTGACTTCTTTCCATAGGGGCAGAGGGTCCCCAAAGCATCTTGCTTCCAGCTCTTTGGGAAGCTAAGAATCAAGTCGCTCTGCACAGTGCTCTTACAGCCTACCGGGAACATCTCTTAGAAAGCCCTGTGAAACGCAGTTTCTTTGCAGGCCTGATCTGGCTGAAGTAGAACTTCTGCTCTGGGTGTGCTACATTGCCCTAGTGCTGGAAGGCACAAAGTGCTTGCTTGTTTGCAAGGGGCCGATTGGCACCAAATCATCTTACTTCCAGCTCTTTGGGAAGCTAAGAAACAAGTCGCTCTGCACAGTGCTCTTGCAGCCTACAGGGAACATCTCTTACAGAGGCCTGTGAAACGCAGTTTCTTTGCAGGCCTCATCTGGCTGAAGTAGAACTTCTGCTGTGGGTGTGCTACATTGCCCTAGAGCTGAAAGTCACAAAGTGCTGTCCTCTTTCCATAGGGGCAGAGGGGCCCCAAAGCATCCTGCTTCAGGCTCTTTGGGAAGCTAAGAAACAAGTCGCTCTGCACAGTGCTCTTGCAGCATACCAGGATCCTCTCTTACAAGGGCCTATCATACCCAGTTTCTTTGCAGGCCTGATCAGGCTGAAGTAGAACTTCTGCTCTGGGTGTGCTACACTGCCCTAGAGCTGAAAGGCACAACGTGCAGGCTTCTTTCCAAAGGGCGTGTTGGGCCCCATAGCATCTTGCTTCCACCTCTTTGGGAAGCTAAGAAACAACTTGCTGTGCACAGTTCTGCTACAGCCTACAGGGAACATCTCTTCCAAAGTCCTGTGAAATGCAGTTTCTTTGCAGCCTTGATCTGGTTGAAGTACAACTTCTGCTCTGGATGTGCTACATTGCCCTAGAGCTGAAAGGCACAACGTGCAGGCTTCTTTCCAAAGGGCGAGTTGGGTCCCACAGCATCTTGCTTCGAGCTCTTTGGGAAGCTAAGAAACAACTCGCTCTGCACAGTGCTCTTACGGCCTACCGGGAACATCTCTTCCAAAGGCCTGTGAAAAGCTGTTTCTTTGCAGGCCTGATCTGACTGAAGTAGAACTTCTGCTCTGGGTGTGCTACATTGCCCTAGAGCAGAAAGGCAAAACGTGCTGTCTCCTTTCCAAAGGGCGAGTTGGGCCCCAAAGCATCTTGTTTCCAGCTCTTTGGGAAGCTAAGATACATCTCGCTCTGCACAGTTCTCTTACAGCCTACCGGGAACATCTCTTTCAAAGGCCTGTGAAACGCAGTTTCTTTGCTGGCCTGAAGTGGCTGAAGCAGAACTTCTGCTCTGGGTGTGCTACATTGCCCAGGAGCTGTAAGGCACAACGTGCAGGCTTCTTTCCAAAGGGTGAGTTGGGCCCCACAGCATCTTGCTTCTAGCTCTTTGGGAAGCTAAGAAACAACTCGCTCTGCACAGTGCTATTACAGCCTAAAGTCAACATCTCTTCCAAAGACCTGTGAAACGCAGTTTCTACGCAGGCCTGAACTGGCTGAAGTAGAACTTCTGCTCTGGGTGTGCTACATTGCCCCAGAGCTGAAAGGCACAACGTGCAGGCTTCTGTCCAAAGGGAGAGTTGGGCAGCACAGCATCTTGCTTCCAGCTCTTTGGGAATCTCAGAAACAACTCGCTCTGCACAGTGCTCTTACAGCCTACTGGGAACATCTCCTCTAAGGGCTGTGAAACGCAGCTTCTTTGCAGGCCTCATCTGGCGGAAGAAGACCTTCTGCTCTGGGTCTGCTACATTGCCCTAGAGCTGAAAGGCAGAACGTGCAGGATTCTTAACAAAGGGCGAGTTTGGCCCCACAGCATCTTGCTTCTAGCTCTTTGGGAAGCTAAGAAACAACTCGCTCTGCACAGTGCTCTTACAGCCTTCGGGGAACATCTCTTACAGAGGCCTGTGAAACGGAGTTTCTTTGCAGGCCTGATCTGGCTGAAGTAGAACTTCTGCTCTGGGTGTGCTACATTTCCCTAGAGCTGCAAGGCACAAAGTGCTGCCTTCTTTCCGTAGTGTCAGAGGGTCCCCAAAGCATCTTGCTTCCAGCTCTTTGGGAAGATAAGAAACAACTCGCTCTGCATAGTGCTTCTACAGCCTACCGGGAAAACCTCATACAAAGGCCTGTGAAACGCAGTTTCTCTGCAGGCCTGATCTGGCTGAAGTAGAACTTCTGTTCTGGATGTGCTACATTGCCCTAGAGGTGCAAGGCACACAGTGCTGCCTTCTTTAGAAAGGGGCAGATTGGCCCCAAAGCATCTTGCTTCCAGCTCTTTGGGAAGCTAAGAAACAAGTCGCTCTACGCAGTGCTCTTACAGCCTACCCCGAACATCTCTTACAAAGGCCTGTGAAGCGAAGTTTCTCTGCAGGCCTGATCTGGCTGACGTAGAACTTCTGCTCTGGGTGTGCTCCATTGCCCTAGACCTGAAAGGCACAAAGTGCTGTCTTCTTTCCACAGGGGCAGAGGGTCCCCAAAGAATCTTGCTCCCAGCTCTTTGGGAAGATAAGAAGCAAGTTGCTCTGCACAGTGCTCTTACAGCCTACCGGGAACATCTCTTACAAAGGCCTGTGAAACGCCGTTTCTGTGAAGGCCTGATCTGGCTGAAGTAGAACTTCTGCTCTGGGTGTGCTACATTGCCCTAGAGCTGAAAGGCACAAAGTGCTGCCTTCTTTAGAAAGCAGCAGATGGGTCCCAATGCACCTTGCTTCCAGCTCTTTGGGAAGATATGAAACAAGTCGCTCTGCACAGTGCTCTTACAGCCTACCGGGAACATCTCTTACAAAGGCCTGTGAAACGCAGTTTCTTTTCAGGCCTGATCTCTCTGAAGTAGAACTTCTGCTACGCGTGTGCTACATTGCCCTAGAGCTGAAAGGCACAAAGTGCTGTCCTCTTTCCATAGGGGCAGAGGGTCCCCAAAGCATCTTGCTTCCAGCTCTTTGGGAAGCTAAGAAATTAGTCGCTGTGCACAGTGCTCTTACAGCCTACCGGGAACATCTCTTCCAAAGGCCTTTGAAACGCTGTTTCTTTGCAGGCCTGATCTAGCTGAAGTACTACTTCTGCTCTGGGTGTGCTACATTGCCCTAGAGCTGAAAGGCACAACGTGCAGGCTTCTTTCCAAAGTGCGAGATGGGCCCCAAAGCATCTTGCTTCCACCTATTTGGGAAGCTCAGAAACAACTCGCTGTGCACAGTGCTCTTACTGCCTACCGCAACATCTCTTCCAAAGGCCTGTTAAACGCAGTTTCTTTGCAGGCATGATATGGCTGAAGTACAACCTCTGTTTAGCTGTGCTACAGTGCCCTAGAGCTGATAGGCACAACGTGCAGGCCTCTTAACAAAGGGCGAGTTGGGCCCCACGGCATCTTGCTTCCAGCTCTTTGGGAAGCAAAGAAACAACTCTCTCTGCACAGTGCTCTTACAGCCTACCGGGAACATCTCTTCCAAAGGCCTGTGAAACGCAGTTTCTTTGCAGGCCTTTTCTGGCTGAAGTACAACTTCTGCTCTGGGTGTGGTACATTGCCCTAGAGCTCAAAGGCACAACGTGCAGGCTTCTTTACAAAGGGCGAGTTGGGCCCCAAAGCATCTTGCTTCCACCTATTTGGGAAGCTCAGAAACAACTCGCTCTGCACAGTGCTCTTACAGCCTACCGGGAACATCTCTTACAAAGGCCTGTGAAACGCAGTTTCTTTGCAGGCATGATATGGCTGAAGTACAACTTCTGCTCTGGTTGTGCTACATTGCCCTAGAGCTGAAAGGCACAACGTGCAGGCTTCTTGCCAAAGGGCGAGTTGGGCCCCACAGCGTCTTGCTTCCAGCTCTTTGGGAAGCTAAGAAACAACTCGCTCTGCACAGTGCTCTTACAGCCTACCGGGAATATCTCTTCCAAAGGCCTGTGAAAGGCAGTTTCTTTGCAGGCCTGATCTGGCTGAAGTAGAACTTCTGCTCTGGGTGTGCTACATTGCCCTAGAGCTGAAAGGCACAACGTGCAGGCTTCTTAACAAATGGCGAGTTGGGCCCCACAGCATCTTGCTTCCAGCTGTTGGGGAAGCTAAGAAACAACTCGCTCTGTACAATGCTCTTACAGCCTACCGGGAACATCTCTTCGAAAGGCCTGTGAAACGCAGTTCCTTTGCAGGCCTCATCTTGCGGAAGTAGAACTTCTGCTCTGGGTGTGCTACATTGCCCTAGAGCTGAGAGGCACAACGTGCAGTGTTCTTCCCAAGGGGCGAGTTGGGCCGAACAGCATCTTGCTTCCACCTCTTTGTGAAGCTTAGAAACAACTCGCTCTGCACAGTGCTCTTACAGCCTACCAGGAACATCTCTTCCAAAGGCCTGTGAAACGCAGTTCCTTTTCAGGCCTCATCTTGCGGAAGTAGAACTTCTGCTCTGGGTGTGCTACATTGCCCTAGAGCTGAAAGGCACAACGTGCAGGCTTCTTTCCTAAGGGCGTGTTGGGCCCCACAGCATCTTGCTTCCACCTCTTTGGGAAGCTAAGAAACAACTCTCTCTGCACAGTGCTATTACAGCCTAACGGGAACATCTATTCCAAAGACCTGTGAAACGCAGTTTCTACGCAGGCCTGAACTGGCTGAAGTAGAACTTCTGCTCTGGGTGTGCTACATTGCCCCAGAGCTGAAAGGCACAACGTGCAGGCTTCTGTCCAAAGGGAGAGTTGGGCAGCACAGCATCTTGCTTCCAGCTCTTTGGGAAGCTCAGAAACAACTCGCTCTGCACAGTGCTCTTACAGCCTACCGGGTATATCTCTTCCAAAGGCCTGTGAAACGCAGTTTCGTTGCAGGCCTGATCTGGTTGAAGTAGAACTTCTGCTCTGGGTGTGCTACATTGCCATAGAGCTGAAAGGCACAACGTGCAGGCTCTTACCAAAGGGTGAGTTGGGCCCCAAAGCATCTTCCTTCCAGCTCTTTGGGAAGCTAAGAAACAACTCGCACTACACAGTGCTCTTACAGCCTACCGGGAACATCTCTTCCAAAGGCCTGTGAAACGCAGTTTCTTTGCAGGCCTTATCTGGCTGAATTACAACTTCTGCTCTAGGTGTGCTACAGTGCCCTAGAGCTGAAAGGCACAACGTGCAGGCCTCTTAACAATGGGAGAGTTGGGCCCCACAGCCTCTTGCTTCCAGCTCTTTGGGAAGCTAAGAAACAACTCGCTCTGCACAGTGCTCTTACAGCCTACCGGGAACATCTCTTCCAAAGGCCTGTGAAACGCAGTTTCTTTGCAGGCCTGATCTGGCTGAAGTAGAACTTCTGCTCTGGGCGAGCTACATTGCCCTTGAGCTGCAAGGCACAAAGAGCTGCCTTCTTTAGAAAGGTGCAGATGGGCCCCAAAGCATCTTGCTTCCAGCTCTTTGGGAAGCAAAGAAACAAGTCGCTCTGCACAGTGCTCTTACAGCCTTCGGGGAACATCTCTTACAGAGGCCTGTGAAACGGAGTTTCTTTGCAGACCTGATCTGGCTGTAGTAGAACTTCTGCTCTGGGTGTGCTACATTTCCCTAGAGCTGCAAGGCACAAAGTGCTGCCTTCTTTCCGTAGTGTCAGAGGGTCCCCAAAGCATCTTGCTTCCAGCTCTTTGGGAAGATAAGAAACAACTCGCTCTGCATAGTGCTTCTACAGCCTACCGGGAAAACCTCATACAAAGGCCTGTGAAACGCAGTTTCTCTGCAGGCCTGATCTGGCTGAAGTAGAACTTCTGTTCTGGATGTGCTACATTGCCCTGGAGGTGCAAGGCACACAGTGCTGCCTTCTTTCGAAAGGGGCAGATGGGCCCCAAAGCATCTTGCTTCCAGCTCTTTGGGAAGCTAAGAAACAAGTCGCTCTACGCAGTGCTCTTACAGCCTACCCCGAACATCTCTTACAAAGGCCTGTGAAGCGAAGTTTCTCTGCAGGCCTGATCTGGCTGATGTAGAACTTCTGCTCTGGGTGTGCTCCATTGCCCTAGACCTGAAAGGCACAAAGTGCTGTCTTCTTTCCACAGGGGCAGAGGGTCCCCAAAGCATCTTGCTCCCAGCTCTTTGGGAAGATAAGAAACAAGTTGCTCTGCACAGTGCTCTTACAGCCTACCGGGAACATCTCTTACAAAGGCCTGTGAAACGCCGTTTCTTTGAAGGCCTGATCTGGCTGAAGTAGAACTTCTGCTCTGGGTGTGCTACATTGCCCTAGAGCTGAAAGGCACAAAGTGCTGCCTTCTTTAGAAAGCAGCAGATGGGCCCCAAAGCACCTTGCTTCCAGCTCTTTGGGAAGCTATGAAACAAGTCGCTCTGCACAGTGCTCTTACAGCCTACCGGGAACATCTCTTACAAAGGCCTCTGAAACGCAGTTTCTTTTCAGGCCTGATCTCTCTGAAGTAGAACTTCTGCTATGCGTGTGCTACATTGCCCTAGAGCTGAAAGGCACAAAGTGCTGTCCTCTTTCCATAGGGGCAGAGGGTCCCCAAAGCATCTTGCTTCCAGCTCTTTGGGAAGCTAAGAAACAAGTCGCTCTGCACAGTGCTCTTACAGCCTACCGGGAACATCTCTTACAAAGGCCTGTGAAACGCAGTTTCTTTGCAGGTCTCATCTGGCTGAAGTAGAACTTCAGCTCTTGGTGTGCCACATTGCCCTAGAGCTGAAAGGCACAACGTGCAGGCTTCTTTCCAAAGGGCGAGTTGGGCCCCAAAGCATCTTGCTTCCAGCTTTTTGTGAAGCCAATAAACAAGTCGCTCTGCACAGTGGTCTTACAGCCTCCGGGAACATCTCTTACAAAGGCATGTGAAACGCAGTTTCTTTGCAGGCCTGATCTGGCGGAAGTAGAACTTCTGCTCTGGGTGTGCTACATTGCCATACAGCTGCAAGGCACAAAGTGCTGCCTTCTTAAGAAAGGGGCAGATGGGCCCCACAGCATCCTGCTTCCAGCTCTTCTGGAAGCTAAGAAACAAATCGCTCTGCACAGTGCTCTTACAGCCTACCGGGAACATCTCTTACAAAGGCCTGTGAAACGCAGTTTCTTTGCAGGCCTGATCTGGCTGAAGTAGAACTTCTGCTCTGGGTGTGCCACATTGCCCTAGAGCTGAAAGTCACAAAGTGCTGACTTCTTTCCAAAGGGGCAGTGGGTCCCCAAAGCATCTTGGTTCCAGCTCTTTGGGAAGCTAAGAAACAAATCGCTCTGCACAGTGCTCTTACAGCCTACCGGGAACATCTCTTACAAAGCCCTGTGAAACGCAGTTTCTTTGCAGGCCTGATCTGGCTGAAGTAGAACTTCTGCTCTGGGTGTGGTACATTGCCCTAGAGCTGAAAGGCACAAAGTGCTGCCTTCTTTAGAAAGGGGCACATGGGCCCCTAAGCAATTGCTTCCAGCTCTTTGGGAAGCTAAGAAACAACTCGCTCTGCACAGTGCTCTTACAGCCTACCGGGAACATCTCTTACAAAGCCCTGTGAAACGCAGTTTCTTTGCAGGCCTCATCT
This sequence comes from Equus caballus, assembly GCF_041296265.1. Taxonomy (NCBI): domain Eukaryota; kingdom Metazoa; phylum Chordata; class Mammalia; order Perissodactyla; family Equidae; genus Equus; species Equus caballus. Next base: position 29,377,178 of record NC_091687.1, read on the forward strand.
GGCTGAAGTAGAACTTCTGCTCTGGGTGTCCTACATTGCCCTAGTGATGAAAGGAACAAACTGCTGTCTTCAATCCACAGGGGCAGAGGGTCCCCAATGCATCTTGCTTCCAGATCTTTGGGAAGCTAAGAAACAAGTCGCTCTGCACAGTGCTCTGACATCCTACCGGGAACATCTCTTATAAAGGCCTGTGAAGCGCAGTTTCTTTGCAGGCCTGATCTGGCTGAAGTAGAACTTCTGCTCTGGGTGTGCTACATTCACCTAGACCTGAAAGTCATAAAGTGCTGTCTTTTTTCCACAGGGCCAGAGGGTCCCCAAAGCATCTTGCTTCCAGCTCTTTGGGAAGCTAAGAAACAAGTCTCTCTGCACAGTGCTCTTACAGCCTACCGGGAACATCTCTTACAAAGGCCTGAGAAACGCAGTTTCTTTGCAGGCCTGATCTGGCTGAAGTAGAACTTCTGCTCTGGGTGTCCTACATTGCCCTAGTGATGAAAGGAACAAACTGCTGTCTTCAATCCACAGGGGCAGAGGGTCCCCAATGCATCTTGCTTCCAGCTCTTTGGGAACCTAAGAAACAAGTCGCTCTGCACAGTGCTCTGACATCCTACCGGGAACATGTCTTAGAAAGGCCTGAGAAACGCAGTTTCTTTGCAGGCCTGATCTGGCTGAAGTAGAACTTCTGCTCTTGGTGTGCTACTTTGCCCTAGAGCTACAAGGCACAAAGTGCTGCCTTGTTTGAAAAGGTGCAGATGGGCCCCAAAGCATCTTGCTTCCAGCTCTTTGTGAAAGTAACAAACAAGTCGCTCTGCACAGTGCTCTTACAGCCTACCGGGAACATCTCTGACAAAGGCCTGTGAAACGCAGTTTCTTTGCAGGTCTCATCTGGCTGAAGTAGAACTTCTGCTCTGGGTGTGCCACATTGCCCTAGAGCTGAAAGGCACAAAGTGCTGTCTTCTTTCCATAGGGGCAGAGGGTCCCCAAAGCATCTTGCTTCCAGCTCTTTGGGAAGCTAAGAAAGATGTCGCTCTGCACAGTGCTCATACAGCCTACCGGGAACATCTCTTACATAGGCCTGTGAAACGCAGTTTCTTTGCAGGCCTGATCTGGCTGAAGTAGAACTTCTGCTCTGGCTGTGCTACATTGCCCTAGAGCTGAAAGGCACAAAGTGCTGTCTTCTTTCCACAGGGGTAAAGGGTACCCAAAGCATCTTTCTTCCTGCTCTTTGGGAAGCAAAGACAGATGTCGCTTGGCACAGTGCTCTTACAGCCTACCGGGAACATCTCTTACAGAGGCCTGTGAAACGCAGTTTCTTTGCAGGCCTGATCTGGCTGAAGTACAACTTCTGCTCTGGGTGTGCTACATTGCCCTAGAGCTGAAAGGCACAACGTGCAAGCTTCTTTCCAAAGGGCGAGTTGGGCCCCACAGCGTCTTGCTTCCAGCTCTTTGGGAAGCTAAGAAACAAGTCGCTCTGCACAGTGCTCTTACAGCCTACCGCAAACATCTCTTATACAGGCCTGTGAAACGCAGTTTCTTTGCAGGCCTGATCTGGCTGAAGTAGAACTTCTGCTCTGGCTGTCCTACATTGCCCTAGTGATGAAAGGAACAGACTGCTGTCTTCAATCCACAGGGGCAGAGGGTCCCCAAAGCATCTTGCTTCCAGCTCTTTGGGAAGCTAAGAAACAAGTCGCTCTGCACAGTACTCTTACAGCCTACCGGGAACATCTCTTTCAAAGGCCTGTGAAATGCAGGTTCTTTGCAGGCCTGATCTGGCTGAAGTACAACTTCTGCTCTGGGTGTGCTACATTGCCCTAGAGCTGAAAGGCACAACGTGCAAGGTTCTTTCCAAAGGGCGAGTTGGGCCCCACAGCGTCTTGCTTCCAGCTCTTTGGGAAGCTAAGAAACAAGTCGCTCTGCACAGTGCTCTTACAGCCTACAGGGAACATCTCTTACAAAGCCCTGTGAAACGCAGTTCCTTTGCAGGCCTCATCTGGCTGAAGTAGAACTTCTGCTCTGGGTGTGCCACATTGCCCTAGTGCTGAAAGCCACAAAGTGCTTGCTTGTTTGCAAGGGGCCTATTGGCACCAAATCATCTTGCTTCCAGCTCTTTGGGAAGCTAAGAAACAAGTCGCTCTGCACAGTGCTCTTTCAGCCTACCGGGAACATCTCTTACAAAAGCCTGTGAAACGCAGTTTCTTTGTAGGCCTGATCTGGTTGAAGTAGAACTTCTCGTCTGGGTGTGCTACATTGCCCTAGAGCTGCCTGGCAAAAAGTGCTGGCTTGTTTGCAAATGGGCAGAAGGGCCCCAAAGCATCTAGCTTCCAGCTCTTTGGGAGTCTAAGAAACAAGTCGCTCCGCACAGTGCTCTTACATCCTACCGGGAACATCTCTTACAAAGGCCTGTGAAACGCAGTTTCTTTGCAGGCCTCATCTGGCTGAAGTAGAACTTCTGCTCTGGGTGTGCTACATTGCCCTATAGCTGAAAGTCATAAAGTGCTGTCTTCTTTCCACAGGGCAGAGGGTCCCCAAATCATCTTGCTTCCAGCTCTTTGGGAAGCTAAGAAACAAGTCGCTCTGCACAGTGCTCTTGCAGCCTACCGGGAACATCTCTTACAGGGGCCTCTGAAACGCAGTTTCTTTGCAGGCCTGATCTGGCTCAAGTAGAACTTCTGCTCTCGGTGTGCTACATTGCCCTAGAGCTCAAAGGCACAACGTGCTGTCCTCTTTCCACAGGGGCAGAGGTACCCCAAAGCATCCTGCTTCCAGCACTTTGGGAAGCTAAGAAACATGTTGCCCTGCACAGTGCTCTTACATCCTACCGGGAACATCTCTTACAAAGGCCTGTGAAACGCAGTTTCTTTGCAGGCCTGATCTGGCTGAAGTAGAACTTCTGCTCTGGGTGTGCTACATTGCCCTAGACCTGAAAGGCACAAAGCGCTGCCTTCTTTAGAAAGTTGCACATGGGCCCCTAAGCAACTTGCTTCCAGCTCTTTGGGAAGCTAAGAAACAACTCGCTCTGCACAGTGCTCTTACAGCCTACCGGGAACATCTCTTTCAAAGGCCTGTGAAATGCAGTTTCTTTGCAGGCCTGATCTGGCTGAAGTAGAACTTCTGCTCTGGGTGTGCTACATTGCCCTAGAGCTGAAAGGCACAACGTGCAGGCTTCTTAACAAAGGGCGAGTTGGGCCCCACAGCATCTTGCTTCGAGCTCTTTGGGAAGCTAAGAAACAACTCGCTCTGCACAGTGCTCTTACAGCCTACCGGGAACATCTCTTCCAAAGGCCTGTGAAACGCAGTTTCTTTGCAGGCCTGATCTGGCTGAAGTAGAACTTCTGCTCTGGGTGAGCTACATTGCCCTCGAGCTGCAAGGCACAAAGAGCTGCCTTCTTTAGAAAGGTGCAGATGGGCCTCAAAGCATCTTGCTTCCAGCTCTTTGGGAAGCAAAGAAACAAGTCGCTCTGCACAGTGCTCTTACAGCCTTCGGTGAACATCTCTTACAGAGGCCTGTGAAACGGAGTTTCTTTGCAGACCTGATCTGGCTGTAGTAGAACTTCTGCTCTGGGTGTGCTACATTTCCCTAGAGCTGCAAGGCACAAAGTGCTGCCTTCTTTCCGTAGTGTCAGAGGGTCCCCAAAGCATCTTGCTTCCAGCTCTTTGGGAAGATAAGAAACAACTCGCTCTGCATAGTGCTTCTACAGCCTACCGGGAAAACCTCATAGAAAGGCCTGTGAAACGCAGTTTCTCTGCAGGCCTGATCTGGCTGAAGTAGAACTTCTGTTCTGGATGTGCTACATTGCCCTGGAGGTGCAAGGCACACAGTGCTGCCTTCTTTCGAAAGGGGCAGATGGGCCCCAAAGCATCTTGCTTCCAGCTCTTTGGGAAGCTAAGAAACAAGTCGCTCTACGCAGTGCTCTTACAGCCTACCCCGAACATCTCTTACAAAGGCCTGTGAAACGCAGTTTCTTTGCAGGCCTGATCTGGCTGAAGTAGAACTTCTGCTCTGGGTGTCCTACATTGCCCTAGTGATGAAAGGAACAAACTGCTGTCTTCAATCCACAGGGGCAGAGGGTCCCCAATGCATCTTGCTTCCAGATCTTTGGGAAGCTAAGAAACAAGTCGCTCTGCACAGTGCTCTGACATCCTACCGGGAACATCTCTTACAAAGGCCTGTGAAGCGCAGTTTCTTTGCAGGCCTGATCTGGCTGAAGTAGAACTTCTGCTCTGGGTGTGCTACATTGCCCTAGTGCTGGAAGGCACAAAGTGCTTGCTTGTTTGCAAGGGGCCGATTGGCACCAAATCATCTTACTTCCAGCTCTTTGGGAACCTAAGAAACAAGTCGCTCTGCACAGTGCTCTTGCAGCCTACAGGGAACATCTCTTACAGAGGCCTGTGAAACGCAGTTTCTTTGCAGGCCTGATCTGGCTGAAGTAGAACTTCTGCTCTGGGTGTGCTACATTGCCCTAGAGCTACAAGGCACAAAGTGCTGGCTTTTTTGCAAAGTGGCAGATGGGCCACAAAGCATCTTGCTTCCAGCTCTTTGGGAAGCTAAGAAACAACTCGCTCTGCAAAGTGCTCTTACAGCCTACCGGGAACATCTCTTACAAAGGCCTGTGAAACGCCCTTTATTTGCAGGCCTGATTTGGATGAAGTAGAACTTCTGCTCTGGGTGTGCTACATTGTCGTAGAGCTGACAGTCACAAAGTGCTGTCTTCTGTCCACAGGGCCAGAGGGTCCCCAAAGCATCTTGCCTACAGCTTTTGGGAAGCTAAGAGAAAAGTCGCTCTGCACAGTGCTCTTACACCCTACCAGGAACATCTCTTACAAAGGCCTGTGAAACGCAGTTTCTTTGCAGGCCTGATCTGGCTGAAGTAGAACTTTTGCTCTGGGTGTGCTACATTGCCATACAGCTGCAAGGCACAAAGTTCTGCCTTCTTTAGAAAGGGGCAGATGGGCCCCAAAGCATCTTGCTTCCAGCTCTTTGCTTAGCTAAGAAGCAAGTCGCTCTGCACAGTGCTCTTACAGCCTAACGGGAACATCTCTTACAAAGGACTGTGAAACGCAGTTTCTTTGCAGGCCTGATCTGGCTGAAGTAGAACTTCTGCTCTGGTTGTGCTACATTGCCCTAGAGCTGAAAGGCACAAAATGCTGTCTTCTTACCACAAGGGCAGAGGGTCCACTAAGCATCTTGCTTCCAGCTCTTTGGGAAGCTAAGAAACAAGTCGCTCTGCACAGTGCTCTTACAGGCTACCGGGAATATCTCTTACGAAGGCCTGTGAAACGCAGTTTCTTTGCAGGCCTCATCTGGCTGAAGTAGAACTTCTGCTGTGGGTGTGCTACATTGCCCTAGAGCTGAAAGTCACAAAGTGCTGTCCTCTTTCCATAGGGGCAGAGGGGCCCCAAAGCATCCTGCTTCAGGCTCTTTGGGAAGCTAAGAAACAAGTCGCTCTGCACAGTGCTCTTGCAGCATACCAGGATCCTCTCTTACAAGGGCCTATCAAACCCAGTTTCTTTGCAGGCCTGATCAGGCTGAAGTAGAACTTCTGCTCTGGGTGTGCTACACTGCCCTAGAGCTGAAAGGCACAACGTGCAGGCTTCTTTCCAAAGGGCGTGTTGGGCCCCACAGCATCTTGCTTCCACCTCTTTGGGAAGCTAAGAAACAACTTGCTGTGCACAGTTCTGCTACAGCCTACAGGGAACATCTCTTCCAAAGTCCTGTGAAATGCAGTTTCTTTGCAGCCTTGATCTGGTTGAAGTACAACTTCTGCTCTGGATGTGCTACATTGCCCTAGAGCTGAAAGGCACAACGTGCAGGCTTCTTTCCAAAGGGCGAGTTGGGTCCCACAGCATCTTGCTTCGAGCTCTTTGGGAAGCTAAGAAACAACTCGCTCTGCACAGTGCTCTTACGGCCTACCGGGAGCATCTCTTCCAAAGGCCTGTGAAAAGCTGTTTCTTTGCAGGCCTGATCTGACTGAAGTAGAACTTCTGCTCTGGGTGTGCTACATTGCCCTAGAGCAGAAAGGCACAACGTGCTGTCTCCTTTCCAAAGGGCGAGTTGGGCCCCAAAGCATCTTGTTTCCAGCTCTTTGGGAAGCTAAGATACATCTCGCTCTGCACAGTTCTCTTACAGCCTACCGGGAACATCTCTTTCAAAGGCCTGTGAAACGCAGTTTCTTTGCTGGCCTGAAGTGGCTGAAGCAGAACTTCTGCTCTGGGTGTGCTACATTGCCCAGGAGCTGTAAGGCACAACGTGCAGGCTTCTTTCCAAAGGGTGAGTTGGGCCCCACAGCATCTTGCTTCTAGCTCTTTGGGAAGCTAAGAAACAACTCGCTCTGCACAGTGCTATTACAGCCTAAAGTGAACATCTCTTCCAAAGACCTGTGAAACGCAGTTTCTACGCAGGCCTGAACTGGCTGAAGTAGAACTTCTGCTCTGGGTGTGCTACATTGCCCCAGAGCTGAAAGGCACAACGTGCAGGCTTCTGTCCAAAGGGAGAGTTGGGCAGCACAGCATCTTGCTTCCAGCTCTTTGGGAATCTCAGAAACAACTCGCTCTGCACAGTGCTCTTACAGCCTACTGGGAACATCTCCTCTAAGGGCTGTGAAACGCAGCTTCTTTGCAGGCCTCATCTGGCGGAAGAAGACCTTCTGCTCTGGGTCTGCTACATTGCCCTAGAGCTGAAAGGCACAACGTGCAGGATTCTTAACAAAGGGCGAGTTTGGCCCCACAGCATCTTGCTTCTAGCTCTTTGGGAAGCTCAGAAACAACTCGCTCTGCACAGTGCTCTTACAGCCTTCGGGGAACATCTCTTACAGAGGCCTGTGAAATGCAGTTTCTTTGCAGGCCTGATCTGGCTGAAGTAGAACTTCTGCTCTGGGTGTGCTACATTTCCCTAGAGCTGCAAGGCACAAAGTGCTGCCTTCTTTCCGTAGTGTCAGAGGGTCCCCAAAGCATCTTGCTTCCAGCTCTTTGGGAAGATAAGAAACAACTCGCTCTGCATAGTGCTTCTACAGCCTACCGAGAAAACCTCATACAAAGGCCTGTGAAACGCAGTTTCTCTGCAGGCCTGATCAGGCTGAAGTAGAACTTCTTTTCTGGATGTGCTACATTGCCCTAGAGGTGCAAGGCACACAGTGCTGCCTTCTTTCGAAAGGGGCAGATTGGCCCCAAAGCATCTTGCTTCCAGCTCTTTGGGAAGCTAAGAAACAAGTCGCTCTACGCAGTGCTCTTACAGCCTACCCCGAACATCTCTTACAAAGGCCTGTGAAGCGAAGTTTCTCTGCAGGCCTGATCTGGCTGATGTAGAACTTCTGCTCTGGGTGTGCTCCATTGCCCTAGACCTGAAAGGCACAAAGTGCTGTCTTCTTTCCACAGGGGCAGAGGGTCCCCAAAGCATCTTGCTCCCAGCTCTTTGGGAAGATAAGAAACAAGTTGCTCTGCACAGTGCTCTTACAGCCTACCGGGAACATCTCTTACAAAGGCCTGTGAAACGCCGTTTCTTTGAAGGCCTGATCTGGCTGAAGTAGAACTTCTGCTCTGGGTGTGCTACATTGCCCTAGAGCTGAAAGGCACAAAGTGCTGCCTTCTTTAGAAAGCAGCAGATGGGCCCCAAAGCACCTTGCTTCCAGCTCTTTGGGAAGCTATGAAACAAGTCGCTCTGCACAGTGCTCTTACAGCCTACCGGGAACATCTCTTACAAAGGCCTCTGAAACGCAGTTTCTTTTCAGGCCTGATCTCTCTGAAGTAGAACTTCTGCTATGCGTGTGCTACATTGCCCTAGAACTGAAAGGCACAAAGTGCTGTCCTCTTTCCATAGGGGCAGAGGGTCCCCAAAGCATCTTGCTTCCAGCTCTTTGGGAAGCTAAGAAACAAGTCGCTCTGCACAGTGCTCTTACAGCCTACCGGGAACATCTCTTACAAAGGCCTGTGAAACGCAGTTTCTTTGCAGGTCTCATCTGGCTGAAGTAGAACTTCAGCTCTTGGTGTGCCACATTGCCCTAGAGCTGAAAGGCACAACGTGCAGGCTTCTTTCCAAAGGGCGAGTTGGGCCCCAAAGCATCTTGCTTCCAGCTTTTTGTGAAGCCAATAAACAAGTCGCTCTGCACAGTGGTCTTACAGCCTACCGGGAACATCTCTTACAAAGGCATGTGAAACGCAGTTTCTTTGCAGGCCTGATCTGGCGGAAGTAGAACTTCTGCTCTGGGTGTGCTACATTGCCATACAGCTGCAAGGCACAAAGTGCTGCCTTCTTAAGAAAGGGGCAGATGGGCCCCAAAGCATCTTTGTTCCAGCTCTTCTGGAAGCTAAGAAACAAATCGCTCTGCACAGTGCTCTTACAGAATACCGGGAACATCTCTTACAAAGGCCTGTGAAACGCAGTTTCTTTGCAGGCCTGATCTGGCTGAAGTAGAACTTCTGCTCTGGGTGTGCCACATTGCCCTAGAGCTGAAAGTCACAAAGTGCTGACTTCTTTCCAAAGGGGCAGTGGGTCCCCAAAGCATCTTGGTTCCAGCTCTTTGGGAAGCTAAGAAACAAATCGCTCTGCACAGTGCTCTTACAGCCTACCGGGAACATCTCTTACAAAGCCCTGTGAAACGCAGTTTCTTTGCAGGCCTGATCTGGCTGAAGTAGAACTTCTGCTCTGGGTGTGGTACATTGCCCTAGAGCTGAAAGGCACAAAGTGCTGCCTTCTTTAGAAAGGGGCACATGGGCCCCTAAGCAATTGCTTCCAGCTCTTTGGGAAGCTAAGAAACAACTCGCTCTGCACAGTGCTCTTACAGCCTACCGGGAACATCTCTTACAAAGCCCTGTGAAACGCAGTTTCTTTGCAGGCCTCATCTGGCTGAAGTAGAACTTCTGCTCTGGGTGTCCTACATTGCCCTAGTGATGAAAGGAACAAACTGCTGTCTTCAATCCACAGGGGCAGAGGGTCCCCAATGCATCTTGCTTCCAGATCTTTGGGAAGCTAAGAAACAAGTCGCTCTGCACAGTGCTCTGACATCCTACCGGGAACATCTCTTATAAAGGCCTGTGAAGCGCAGTTTCTTTGCAGGCCTGATCTGGCTGAAGTAGAACTTCTGCTCTGGGTGTGCTACATTCACCTAGACCTGAAAGTCATAAAGTGCTGTCTTTTTTCCACAGGGCCAGAGGGTCCCCAAAGCATCTTGCTTCCAGCTCTTTGGGAAGCTAAGAAACAAGTCTCTCTGCACAGTGCTCTTACAGCCTACCGGGAACATCTCTTACAAAGGCCTGAGAAACGCAGTTTCTTTGCAGGCCTGATCTGGCTGAAGTAGAACTTCTGCTCTGGGTGTGCTACATTGCCCTAGAGCTGAAAGGCACAACGTGCAAGCTTCTTTCCAAAGGGCGAGTTGGGCCCCACAGCGTCTTGCTTCCAGCTCTTTGGGAAGCTAAGAAACAAGTCGCTCTGCACAGTGCTCTTACAGCCTACAGGGAACATCTCTTACAAAGCCCTGTGAAACGCAGTTCCTTTGCAGGCCTCATCTGGCTGAAGTAGAACTTCTGCTCTGGGTGTGCCACATTGCCCTAGTGCTGAAAGCCACAAAGTGCTTGCTTGTTTGCAAGGGGCCTATTGGCACCAAATCATCTTGCTTCCAGCTCTTTGGGAAGCTAAGAAACAAGTCGCTCTGCACAGTGCTCTTTCAGCCTACCGGGAACATCTCTTACAAAGGCCTGTGAAACGCAGTTTCTTTGTAGGCCTGATCCGGTTGAAGTAGAACTTCTCGTCTGGGTGTGCTACATTGCCCTAGAGCTGCCTGGCAAAAAGTGCTGGCTTGTTTGCAAATGGGCAGAAGGGCCCCAAAGCATCTAGCTTCCAGCTCTTTGGGAGTCTAAGAAACAAGTCGCTCCGCACAGTGCTCTTACATCCTACCGGGAACATCTCTTACAAAGGCCTGTGAAACGCAGTTTCTTTGCAGGCCTCATCTGGCTGAAGTAGAACTTCTGCTCTGGGTGTGCTACATTGCCCTATAGCTGAAAGTCATAAAGTGCTGTCTTCTTTCCACAGGGCAGAGGGTCCCCAAATCATCTTGCTTCCAGCTCTTTGGGAAGCTAAGAAACAAGTCGCTCTGCACAGTGCTCTTGCAGCCTACCGGGAACATCTCTTACAGGGGCCTCTGAAACGCAGTTTCTTTGCAGGCCTGATCTGGCTCAAGTAGAACTTCTGCTCTCGGTGTGCTACATTGCCCTAGAGCTCAAAGGCACAACGTGCTGTCCTCTTTCCACAGGGGCAGAGGTACCCCAAAGCATCCTGCTTCCAGCTCTTTGGGAAGCTAAGAAACATGTTGCCCTGCACAGTGCTCTTACATCCTACCGGGAACATCTCTTACAAAGGCCTGTGAAACGCAGTTTCTTTGCAGGCCTGATCTGGCTGAAGTAGAACTTCTGCTCTGGGTGTGCTACATTGCCCTAGACCTGAAAGGCACAAAGCGCTGCCTTCTTTAGAAAGGTGCACATGGGCCCCTAAGCAACTTGCTTCCAGCTCTTTGGGAAGCTAAGAAACAACTCGCTCTGCACAGTGCTCTTACAGCCTACCGGGAACATCTCTTTCAAAGGCCTGTGAAATGCAGTTTCTTTGCAGGCCTGATCTGGCTGAAGTAGAACTTCTGCTCTGGGTGTGCTACATTGCCCTAGAGCTGAAAGGCACAACGTGCAGGCTTCTTAACAAAGGGCGAGTTGGGCCCCACAGCATCTTGCTTCGAGCTCTTTGGGAAGCTAAGAAACAACTCGCTCTGCACAGTGCTCTTACAGCCTACCGGGAACATCTCTTCCAAAGGCCTGTGAAACGCAGTTTCTTTGCAGGCCTGATCTGGCTGAAGTAGAACTTCTGCTCTGGGTGAGCTACATTGCCCTCGAGCTGCAAGGCACAAAGAGCTGCCTTCTTTAGAAAGGTGCAGATGGGCCCCAAAGCATCTTGCTTCCAGCTCTTTGGGAAGCAAAGAAACAAGTCGTTCTGCACAGTGCTCTTACAGCCTTCGGGGAACATCTCTTACAGAGGCCTGTGAAACGGAGTTTCTTTGCAGACCTGATCTGGCTGTAGTAGAACTTCTGCTCTGGGTGTGCTACATTTCCCTAGAGCTGCAAGGCACAAAGTGCTGCCTTCTTTCCGTAGTGTCAGAGGGTCCCCAAAGCATCTTGCTTCCAGCTCTTTGGGAAGATAAGAAACAACTCGCTCTGCATAGTGCTTCTACAGCCTACCGGGAAAACCTCATTCAAAGGCCTGTGAAACGCAGTTTCTCTGCAGGCCTGATCTGGCTGAAGTAGAACTTCTGTTCTGGATGTGCTACATTGCCCTAGAGTGGCAAGGCACACAGTGCTGCCTTCTTTCGAAAGGGGCAGATGGGCCCCAAAGCATCTTGCTTCCAGCTCTTTGGGAAGCTAAGAAACAAGTCGCTCTATGCAGTGCTCTTACAGCCTACCCCGAACATCTCTTACAAAGGCCTGTGAAGCGAAGTTTCTCTGCAGGCCTGATCTGGCTGATGTAGAACTTCTGCTCTGGGTGTGCTCCATTGCCCTAGACCTGAAAGGCACAAAGTGCTGTCTTCTTTCCACAGGGGCAGAGGGTCCCCACAGCATCTTGCTCCCAGCTCTTTGGGAAGCTAAGAAACAACTCGCTCTGCACAGTGCTCTTACAGCCTACCGGGAACATCTCTTACAAAGGCCTGTGAAACGCAGTTTCTTTTCAGGCCTGATCTCTCTGAAGTAGAACTTCTGCTATGCGTGTGCTACAATGCCCTAGAGCTGAAAGGCACAAAGTGCTGTCCTCTTTCCATAGGGGCAGAGGGTCCCCAAAGCATCTTGCTTCCAGCTCTTTGGGAAGCTAAGAAACAACTCGCTCTGCACAGTGCTCTTACAGCCTACCGGGAACATCTCTTCCAAAGGCCTGTGAAACGCAGTTTCTTTGCAGACCTGATCTGGCTGAAGTACAACTTCTGCTCTGGGTGTGCTACATTGCCCTAGAGCTGAAAGGCACAACGTGCAGGCTTCTTTCCAAAGGGTGATTTGGGCCCCACAGCATCTTGCTTCCAGCACTTTTGGTAGCTAAGAAACAACTCGCTCTGCACAGTGCTCTTACAGCCTACCGGGAACATCTCTTACAAAGGCCTGCGAAACGCAGTTTCTTTGCAGCCTTGATCTGGTTGAAGTACAACTTCTGCTCTGGATGTGCTACATTGCCCTAGAGCTGAAAGGCACAACGTGCAGGCTGCTTTCCAAAGGGCGAGTTGGGTCCCACAGCATCTTGCTTCCAGCTCTTTGGGAAGCAAAGAAACAATTCGCTCTGCACAGTGCTCTTACAGCCTACCGGGAACATCTCTTCCAAAGGCCTGTGAAACGCAGTTTCTTTGCAGGCCTTTTCTGGCTGAAGTACAACTTCTGCTCTGGGTGTGGTACATTGCCCTAGAGCTCAAAGTCACAACGTGCAGGCTTCTTTACAAAGGGCGAGTTGGGCCCCAAAGCATCTTGCTTCCACCTATTTGGGAAGCTCAGAAACAAGTCGCTCTGCACAGTGCTCTTACAGCCTTCGGGGAACATCTCTTACAGAGGCCTGTGAAACGGAGTTTCTTTGCAGACCTGATCTGGCTGTAGTTGAACTTCTGCTCTGGGTGTGCTACATTTCCCTAGAGCTGCAAGGCACAAAGTGCTGCCTTCTTTCCGTAGTGTCAGAGGGTCCCCAAAGAATCTTGCTTCCAGCTCTTTGGGAAGCTAAGAAACAAGTCGCTCTACGCAGTGCTCTTACAGCCTACCCCGAACATCTCTTACAAAGGCCTGTGATGCGAAGTTTCTCTGCAGGCCTGATCTGGCTGATGTAGAACTTCTGCTCTGGGTGTGCTCCATTGCCCTAGACCTGAAAGGCACAAAGTGCTGTCTTCTTTCCACAGGGGCAGAGGGTCCCCAAAGCATCTTGCTCCCAGCTCTTTGGGAAGATAAGAAACAAGTTGCTCTGCACAGTGCTCTTACAGCCTACCGGGAACATCTCTTACAAAGGCCTGTGAAACGCCGTTTCTTTGAAGGCCTGATCTGGCTGAAGTAGAACTTCTGCTCTGGGTGTGCTACATTGCCCTAGAGCTGAAAGGCACAAAGTGCTGCCTCCTTTAGAAAGCAGCAGATGGGCCCCAAAGCACCTTGCTTCCAGCTCTTTGGCAAGCTATGAAACAAGTCGCTCTGCACAGTGCTCTTACAGCCTACCGGGAACATCTCTTACAAAGGCCTCTGAAACGCAGTTTCTTTTCAGGCCTGATCTCTCTGAAGTAGAACTTCTGCTATGCGTGTGCTACATTGCCCTAGAGCTGAAAGGCACAAAGTGCTGTCCTCTTTCCATAGGGGCAGAGGGTCCCCAAAGCATCTTGCTTCCAGCTCTTTGGGAAGCTAAGAAATTAGTCGCTCTGCACAGTGCTCTTACAGCCTACCGGGAACATCTCTTACAAAGGTCTGTGAAACGCCGTTTCTTTGCAGGCCTGATCTGTCTGAAGTAGAACCTCTGCTCTGGGTGTGCTACATTGCCCTAGAGCTGCAAGGCACAATGTGCTGCCTTCTTTAGAAAGGGGCAGATGGGCCCCAACGCATCTTGCTTCCAGCTCTTTGGGAAGCTAAGAAACAAGTCGCTCTGCACAGTGCTCTTACAGCCTACCGGGAACATCTCTTCCAAGGGCCTTTGAAACGCTGTTTCTTTGCAGGCCTGATCTAGCTGAAGTACTACTTCTGCTCTGGGTGTGCTACATTGCCCTAGTGCTGAAAGGCACAACGTGCAAGCTTCTTTCCAAAGTGCGAGTTGGGCCCCAAAGCATCTTGCTTCCACCTATTTGGGAAGCTCAGAAACAACTCGCTGTCACAGTGTTCTTACTGCCTACCGCAACATCTCTTCCAAAGGCCTGTTAAACGCAGTTTCTTTGCAGGCCTGATATGGCTGAAGTACAACCTCTGTTTAGCTGTGCTACAGTGCCCTAGAGCTGAAAGGCACAACGTGCAGGCCTCTTAACAAAGGGCGAGTTGGGCCCCACGGCATCTTGCTTCCAGCTCTTTGGGAAGCAAAGAAACAACTCGCTCTGCACAGTGCTCTTACAGCCTACCAGGAACATCTCTTCCAAAGGCCTGTGAAACGCAGTTTCTCTGCAGGCCTGAACTGGCTGAAGTACAACTTCTGCTCTGGGTGTGGTACATTGCCCTAGAGCTCAAAGGCACAACGTGCAGGCTTCTTTACAAAGGGCGAGTTGGGCCCCAAAGCATCTTGCTTCCACCTATTTGGGAAGCTCAGAAACAACTCGCTCTGCACAGTGCTCTTACAGCCTACCGGGAACATCTCTTACAAAGGCCTGTGAAACGCAGTTTATTTGCAGGCCTGATATGGCTGAAGTTCAACCTCTGCTCTAGGTGTGCTACAGTGCCATAGAACTGAAAGGCACAACGTGCAGGCCTCTTAAAAATGGGCGAGATGGGCGCCACAGCATCCTGCTTCCAGCTCTTTGGGAAGCTAAGAAACAACTCGCTCTGCACAGTGCTCTTACAGCCTACCGGGAACATCTCTTACAAAGGCCTGTGAAACGCAGTTTCTTTGCAGGCCTGATATGGCTGAAGTACAACTTCTGCTCTGGTTGTGCTACATTCCCCTAGAGCTGAAAGGCACAACGTGCAGGCTTCTTGCCAAAGGGCGAGTTGGGCACCACAGCGTCTTGCTTCCAGCTCTTTGGGAAGCTAAGAAACAACTCGCTCTGCACAGTGCTCTTACAGCCTACCGGGAAAATCTCTTCCAAAGGCCTGTGAAAGGCAGTTTCTTTGCAGGCCTGATCTGGCCGAAGTAGAACTTCTGCTCTGGGTGTGCTACATTGCCCTAGAGCTGAAAGGCACAACGTGCAGGCTTCTTAACAAATGGCGAGTTGAGCCCCACAGCATCTTGCTTCCAGCTGTTGGGGAAGCTAAGAAACAACTCGCTCTGTACAATGCTCTTACAGCCTACCGGGAACATCTCTTCGAAAGGCCTGTGAAACGCAGTTCCTTTTCAGGCCTCATCTTGCGGAAGTAGAACTTCTGCTCTGGGTGTGCTACATTGCCCTAGAGCTGAAAGGCACAACGTGCAGTGTTCTTCCAAAGGGGCGAGTTGGGCCGAACAGCATCTTGCTTCCAGCTCTTTGTGAAGCTAAGAAACAACTCGCTCTGCACAGTGCTGTTACAGCCTACCAGGAACATCTCTTCCAAAGGCCTGTGAAACGCAGTTCCTTTTCAGGCCTCATCTTGCGGAAGTAGAACTTCTGCTCTGGGTGTGCTACATTGCCCTAGAGCTGAAAGGCACAACGTGCAGGCTTCTTTCCAAAGGGCGTGTTGGGCCCCACAGCATCTTGCTTCCACCTCTTTGGGAAGCTCAGAAACAACTTGCTGTGCACCGTTCTGCTACAGCCTACAGGGAACATCTCTTCCAAAGGCCTGTGAAACGCAGTTTCTTTGCAGGCATTGATCTGGTTGAAGTACAACTTCTGCTCTGGATGTGCTACATTGCCCTAGAGCTGAAAGGCACAACGTGCAGGCTTCTGTCCAAAGGGAGAGTTGGGCAGCACAGCATCTTGCTTCCAGCGCTTTGGGAAGCTAAGAAACAAGTCGCTCTGAATAGTGCTCTTAGAGCCTACCGGGAACATCTCTTCCAGAGGAATGTGAAACGCAGTTTCTTTGCAGGCCTGATCTGGCTGAAGTACCACTTCTGCTCTGGGTGTGCCACATTACCCTAGAGCTGAAAGCTACAACGTGCTGTCTCCTTTCCAAAGGGCGAGTTGGGCCCCACGGCATCTTGCTTCCAGCTCTTTGGGAAGCTCAGAAACAACTCGCTCTGCACAGTGCTCTTACACCCTACCGGGTACATCTCTTCCAACGGCCTGTGAAACGCAGTTTCTTTGCAGGCCTGATTTGTCTGAAGTAGAACTTCTGCTCTGGGTGTGCTACATTGCCCTAGAGCTGAAAGGCACAACGTGCAGGCTTCTTCCCAAAGGGCGAGTTGGGCCCAACAGCATCTTGCTTCCAGCTCTTTGTGAAGCTAAGAAACAACTCGCTCTGCCCAGTGCTCTGACAGCCTACCGGGAAGATCTCTTCCAAAGGCCTGTGAAACGCAGTTTCTTTGCAGGCCTGATCTGGCTGAAGTAGAACTTCTGCTCTGGGTGTGCTACATTGCCCTAGAGCTGAAAGGCACAACGTGCAGGATCTTTCCAAAGGGCGAGTGGGGACCCACAGCATCTTGCTTCCAAGTCTTTGGGAAGCTAAGAAACAACTCGCTCTGCTCAGTGCTCTTACAGCCTACCGGGAACATCTCTTCCAAAGGCCTGTGAAACGCAGTTTCGTTGCAGGCCTGATCTGGCTGAAGTAGAACTTCTGCTCTGGGTGTTATACATTGCCCTAGAGCTGCAAGGCACAAAGTGCTGTCCTCTTTCCATAGGGGCAGAGGTCCCCAAAGCATCCTGCATCCAGCTCTTTGGGAAGCCAAGAAACAAGTCTCTCTTCACAGTGCTCTTACACCCTACAGGGAACATCTCTTACAAAGGCCTTTGAAATGCAGTTCATTTGCAGGCCTGATCTTGCTGAAGTAGAACTTCTGCTCTGGGTGTGCTACATTGCAATACTGTTGAAAGGCACAAAGAGCTGCATTCTTTAGAAAGGGGCAGATGGGCCGCAAAGCATCTTGCTTCCAGCTCTTTGGGAAGCTAAGAAACAACTCGCTCTGCAAAGTGCTCTTACAGCCTACCGGGAACATCGCTTCGAAAGGCCTGTGAAACGCAGTTTCTTTGCAGGCCTGATCTGGCTGAAGTAGAACTTCTATTCTGGCTGTGCTACATTGCCCTAGTGATGAAAGGAACAAACTGCTGTCTTCAATCCACAGGGGCAGAGGGTCCCCAAAGCATCTTGCTTCCAGCTCTTTGGGAAGCTAAGAAACAAGTCGCTCTGCACAGTGCTCTTACAGCCTACCGGGAACATCTCTTACAAAGGCCTGTGAAACGCAGTTTCTTTGCAGGTCTCATCTGGCTGAAGTAGAACTTCAGCTCTTGGTGTGCCACATTGCCCTAGAGCTGAAAGGCACAACGTGCAGGCTTCTTTCCAAAGGGCGAGTTGGGCCCCAAAGAATCTTGCTTCCAGCTTTTTGTGAAGCCAATAAACAAGTCGCTCTGCACAGTGGTCTTACAGCCTACCGGGACCATCTCCTACAAAGGCATGTGAAACGCAGTTTCTTTGCAGGCCTGATCTGGCGGAAGTAGAACTTCTGCTCTGGGTGTGCTACATTGCCATACAGCTGCAAGGCACAAAGTGCTGCCTTCTTAAGAAAGGGGCAGATGGGCCCCAAAGCATCTTTGTTCCAGCTCTTCTGGAAGCTAAGAAACAAATCGCTCTGCACAGTGCTCTTACAGCCTACCGGGAACATCTCTTACAAAGGCCTGTGAAACGCAGTTTCTTTGCAGGCCTGATCTGGCTGAAGTAGAACTTCTGCTCTGGGTGTGCCACATTGCCCTAGAGCTGAAAGTCACAAAGTGCTGACTTCTTTCCAAAGGGGCAGTGGGTCCCCAAAGCATCTTGGTTCCAGCTCTTTGGGAAGATAAGAAACAAATCGCTCTGCACAGTGCTCTTACAGCCTACCGGGAACATCTCTTACAAAGCCCTGTGAAACACAGTTTCTTTGCAGGCCTGATCTGGCTGAAGTAGAACTTCTGCTCTGGGTGTGGTACATTGCCCTAGAGCTGAAAGGCACAAAGTGCTGCCTTCTTTAGAAAGGGGCACATGGGCCCCTAAGCAATTGCTTCCAGCTCTTTGGGAAGCTAAGAAACAACTCGCTCTGCACAGTGCTCTTACAGCCTACCGGGAACATCTCTTCCAAAGGCCTGTGAAACGCAGTTTCTTTGCAGGCCTCATCTGGCTGAAGTAGAACTTCTGCTCTGGGTGTCCTACATTGCCCTAGTGATGAAAGGAACAAACTGCAGTCTTCAATCCACAGGGGCAGAGGGTCCCCAATGCATCTTGCTTCCAGATCTTTGGGAAGCTAAGAAACAAGTCGCTCTGCACAGTGCTCTGACATCCTACCGGGAACATCTCTTATAAAGGCCTGTGAAGCGCAGTTTCTTTGCAGGCCTGATCTGGCTGAAGTAGAACTTCTACTCTGGGTGTGCTACATTTACCTAGACCTGAAAGTCATAAAGTGCTGTCTTTTTTCCACAGGGCCAGAGGGTCCCCAAAGCATCTTGCTTCCAGCTCTTTGGGAAGCTAAGAAACAAGTCTCTCTGCACAGTGCTCTTACAGCCTACCGGGAACATCTCTTACAAAGGCCTGAGAAACGCAGTTTCTTTGCAGGCCTGATCTGGCTGAAGTAGAACTTCTGCTCTGGGTGTCCTACATTGCCCTAGTGATGAAAGGAACAAACTGCTGTCTTCAATCCACAGGGGCAGAGGGTCCCCAATGCATCTTGCTTCCAGCTCTTTGGGAACCTAAGAAACAAGTCGCTCTGCACAGTGCTCTGACATCCTACCGGGAACATGTCTTAGAAAGGCCTGAGAAACGCAGTTTCTTTGCAGGCCTGATCTGGCTGAAGTAGAACTTCTGCTCTTGGTGTGCTACTTTGCCCTAGAGCTACAAGGCACAAAGTGCTGCCTTGTTTGAAAAGGTGCAGATGGGCCCCAAAGCATCTTGCTTCCAGCTCTTTGTGAAAGTAACAAACAAGTCGCTCTGCACAGTGCTCTTACAGCCTACCGGGAACATCTCTGACAAAGGCCTGTGAAACGCAGTTTCTTTGCAGGTCTCATCTGGCTGAAGTAGAACTTCTGCTCTGGGTGTGCTACATTGCCCTAGAGCTGAAAGGCACAACGTGCAGGATCTTTCCAAAGGGCGAGTGGGGACCCACAGCATCTTGCTTCCAAGTCTTTGGGAAGCTAAGAAACAACTCGCTCTGCTCAGTGCTCTTACAGCCTACCGGGAACATCTCTTCCAAAGGCCTGTGAAACGCAGTTTCGTTGCAGGCCTGATCTGGCTGAAGTAGAACTTCTGCTCTGGGTGTGCTACATTGCCCTAGAGTTGCAAGGCACAAAGTGCTGTCCTCTTTCCATAGGGGCAGAGGGTCCCCAAAGCATCCTGCATCCAGCTCTTTGGGAAGCCAAGAAACAAGTCTCTCTTCACAGTGCTCTTACACCCTACAGGGAACATCTCTTACAAAGGCCTTTGAAATGCAGTTCATTTGCAGGCCTGATCTTGCTGAAGTACAACTTCTGCTCTGGGTGTGGTACATTGCCCTAGAGCTCAAAGGCACAACGTGCAGGCTTCTTTACAAAGGGCGAGTTGGGCCCCAAAGCATCTTGCTTCCACCTATTTGGGAAGCTCAGAAACAACTCGCTCTGCACAGGGCTCTTACAGCCTACCGGGAACATCTCTTACAAAGGCCTGTGAAACGCAGTTTATTTGCAGGCCTGATATGGCTGAAGTACAACCTCTGCTCTAGGTGTGCTACAGTGCCATAGAACTGAAAGGCACAACGTGCAGGCCTCTTAACAATGGGCGAGATGGGCCCCACGGCATCTTGCTTCCAGCTCTTTGGGAAGAAATGAAACAACTCGCTCTGCACAGTGCTCTCACAGCCTACCGGGAATATCTCTTCCAAAGGCCTGTGAAAGGCAGTTTCTTTGCAGGCCTGATCTGGCTGAAGTAGAACTTCTGCTCTGGGTGTGCTACATTGCCCTAGAGCTGAAAGGCACAACTTGCAGGCTTCTTAACAAATGGCGAGTTGGGCCCCACAGCATCTTGCTTCCAGCTGTTGGGGAAGCTAAGAAACAACTCGCTCTGCACAGTGCTGTTACAGCCTACAAGGAGCATCTCTTCCAAAGGCCTGTGAAACGCAGTTTCTTTTCAGGCCTGATCTGGCTGAAGTAGAACTTCTGCTCTGGGTGTGCTACATTGCCCTAGAGCTGAAAGGCACAAGGTGCAGGCTTCTTTCCAAAGGGCGTGTTGGGCCCCACAGCATCTTGCTTCCACCTCTTTGGGAAGCTAAGAAACAACTTGCTGTGCACAGTTCTGCTACAGCCTACAGGGAACATCTCTTCCAAAGGCCTGTGAAACGCAGTTTCTTTGCAGCCTTGATCTGGTTGAAGTACAACTTCTGCTCTGGATGTGCTACATTGCCCTAGAGCTGAAAGGCACAACGTGCAGGCTTCTTTCCAAAGGGCGAGTTGGGTCCCACAGCATCTTGCTTCAAGCTCTTTGGGAAGCTAAGAAACAACTCGCTCTGCACAGTGCTCTTACGGCCTACCGGGAACATCTCTTCCAAAGGCCTGTGAAAAGCTGTTTCTTTGCAGGCCTGGTCTGACAGAAGTAGAACTTTTGCTCTGGGTGACCTGCATTGCCCTAGAGCAGAAAGGCACAACGTGCTGTCTCCTTTCCAAAGGGCGAGTTGGGCCCCAAAGCATCTTGTTTCCAGCTCTTTGGGAAGCTAAGATACAACTCGCTCTGGACAGTTCTCTTACAGCCTACCGGGAACATCTCTTTCAAAGGCCTGTGAAACGCAGTTTCTTTGCTGGCCTGATGTGGCTGAAGCAGAACTTCTGCTCTGGGTGTGCTACATTGCCCAGGAGCTGTAGGGCACAACGTGCAGGCTTCTTTCCAAAGGGTGAGTTGGGCCCCACAGCATCTTGCTTCCAGCTCTTTGGGAAGCTAAGAAACAACTAGCTCTGCACAGTGCTATTACAGCCTAACGGGAACATCTCTTCCAAAGACCTGTGAAACGCAGTTTCTACGCAGGCCTGAAGTGGCTGAAGTAGAACTTCTGCTCTGGGTGTGCTACATTGCCATAGAGCTGAAAGGCACAACGTGCAGGCTCTTTCCAAAGGGCGAGTTGGGCCCCAAAGCATCTTCCTTCCAGCTCTTTGGGAAGCTAAGAAACAACTCGCACTACACAGTGCTCTTACAGCCTACCGGGAACATCTCTTCCAAAGGCCTGTGAAACGCAGTTTCTTTGCAGGCCTTATCTGGCTGAATTACAACTTCTGCTCTAGGTGTGCTACAGTGCCCTAGAGCTGAAAGGCACAACGTGCAGGCCTCTTAACAATGGGCGAGTTGGGCCCCACAGCCTCTTGCTTCCAGCTCTTTGGGAATCTCAGAAACAACTCGCTCTGCACAGTGCTCTTACAGCCTACCGGGAACATCTCCTCTAAGGGCTGTGAAACGCAGTTTCTCTGCAGGCCTGATCTGGCTGAAGTAGAACTTCTGCTCTGGGCGAGCTACATTGCCCTCGAGCTGCAAGGCACAAAGAGCTGCCTTCTTTAGAAAGGTGCAGATGGGCCCCAAAGCATCTTGCTTCCAGCTCTTTGGGAAGCAAAGAAACAAGTCGCTCTGCACAGTGCTCTTACAGCCTTCGGGGAACATCTCTTACAGAGGCCTGTGAAACGGAGTTTCTTTGCAGACCTGATCTGGCTGTAGTAGAACTTCTGCTCTGGGTGTGCTACATTTCCCTAGAGCTGCAAGGCACAAAGTGCTGCCTTCTTTCCGTAGTGTCAGAGGGTCCCCAAAGAATCTTGCTTCCAGCTCTTTGGGAAGCTAAGAAACAAGTCGCTCTACGCAGTGCTCTTACAGCCTACCCCGAACATCTCTTACAAAGGCCTGTGATGCGAAGTTTCTCTGCAGGCCTGATCTGGCTGATGTAGAACTTCTGCTCTGGGTGTGCTCCATTGCCCTAGACCTGAAAGGCACAAAGTGCTGTCTTCTTTCCACAGGGGCAGAGGGTCCCCAAAGCATCTCGCTCCCAGCTCTTTGGGAAGATAAGAAACAAGTTGCTCTGCACAGTGCTCTTACAGCCTACCGGGAACATCTCTTACAAAGGCCTGTGAAACGCCGTTTCTTTGAAGGCCTGATCTGGCTGAAGTAGAACTTCTGCTCTGGGTGTGCTACATTGCCCTAGAGCTGAAAGGCACAAAGTGCTGCCTCCTTTAGAAAGCAGCAGATGGGCCCCAAAGCACCTTGCTTCCAGCTCTTTGGCAAGCTATGAAACAAGTCGCTCTGCACAGTGCTCTTACAGCCTACCGGGAACATCTCTTACAAAGGCCTCTGAAACGCAGTTTCTTTTCAGGCCTGATCTCTCTGAAGTAGAACTTCTGCTATGCGTGTGCTACATTGCCCTAGAGCTGAAAGGCACAAAGTGCTGTCCTCTTTCCATAGGGGCAGAGGGTCCCCAAAGCATCTTGCTTCCAGCTCTTTGGGAAGCTAAGAAATTAGTCGCTCTGCACAGTGCTCTTACAGCCTACCGGGAACATCTCTTACAAAGGTCTGTGAAACGCCGTTTCTTTGCAGGCCTGATCTGTCTGAAGTAGAACCTCTGCTCTGGGTGTGCTACATTGCCCTAGAGCTGCAAGGCACAATGTGCTGCCTTCTTTAGAAAGGGGCAGATGGGCCCCAACGCATCTTGCTTCCAGCTCTTTGGGAAGCTAAGAAACAAGTCGCTCTGCACAGTGCTCTTACAGCCTACCGGGAACATCTCTTCCAAGGGCCTTTGAAACGCTGTTTCTTTGCAGGCCTGATCTAGCTGAAGTACTACTTCTGCTCTGGGTGTGCTACATTGCCCTAGTGCTGAAAGGCACAACGTGCAGGCTTCTTTCCAAAGTGCGAGTTGGGCCCCAAAGCATCTTGCTTCCAGCTCTTTGGGAAGCTCAGAAACAACTCGCTGTGCACAGTGCTCTTACTGCCTACCGCAACATCTCTTCCAAAGGCCTGTTAAACGCAGTTTCTTTGCAGGCCTGATATGGCTGAAGTACAACCTCTGTTTAGCTGTGCTACAGTGCCCTAGAGCTGAAAGGCACAACGTGCAGGCCTCTTAACAAAGGGCGAGTTGGGCCCCACGGCATCTTGCTTCCAGCTCTTTGGGAAGCAAAGAAACAACTCGCTCTGCACAGTGCTCTTACAGCCTACCAGGAACATCTCTTCCAAAGGCCTGTGAAACGCAGTTTCTCTGCAGGCCTGATCTGGCTGAAGTACAACTTCTGCTCTGGGTGTGGTACATTGCCCTAGAGCTCAAAGGCACAACGTGCAGGCTTCTTTACAAAGGGCGAGTTGGGCCCCAAAGCATCTTGCTTCCACCTATTTGGGAAGCTCAGAAACAACTCGCTCTGCACAGTGCTCTTACAGCCTACCGGGAACATCTCTTACAAAGGCCTGTGAAACGCAGTTTATTTGCAGGCCTGATATGGCTGAAGTACAACCTCTGCTCTAGGTGTGCTACAGTGCCATAGAACTGAAAGGCACAACGTGCAGGCCTCTTAACAATGGGCGAGATGGGCCCCACAGCATCCTGCTTCCAGCTCTTTGGGAAGCTAAGAAACAACTCGCTGTGCACAGTGCTCTTACAGCCTCTCGTGAACATCTCCTCTAAGGGCTGTGAAACGCAGCTTCTTTGCAGGCCTGATCTGGCCGAAGTAGAACTTCTGCTCTGGGTGTGCTACATTGCCCTAGAGCTGAAAGGCACAACGTGCAGGCTTCTTGCCAAAGGGCGAGTTGGGCACCACAGCGTCTTGCTTCCAGCTCTTTGGGAAGCTAAGAAACAACTCGCTCTGCACAGTGCTCTTACAGCCTACCGGGAAAATCTCTTCCAAAGGCCTGTGAAAGGCAGTTTCTTTGCAGGCCTGATCTGGCCGAAGTAGAACTTCTGCTCTGGGTGTGCTACATTGCCCTAGAGCTGAAAGGCACAACGTGCAGGCTTCTTAACAAATGGCGAGTTGGGCCCCACAGCATCTTGCTTCCAGCTGTTGGGGAAGCTAAGAACAACTCGCTCTGTACAATGCTCTTACAGCCTACCGGGAACATCTCTTCGAAAGGCCTGTGAAACGCAGTTCCTTTTCAGGCCTCATCTTGCGGAAGTAGAACTTCTGCTCTGGGTGTGCTACATTGCCCTAGAGCTGAAAGGCACAACGTACAGTGTTCTTCCCAAGGGGCGAGTTGGGCCGAACAGCATCTTGCTTCCAGCTCTTTGTGAAGCTAAGAAACAACTCGCTCTGCACAGTGCTGTTACAGCCTACCAGGAACATCTCTTCCAAAGGCCTGTGAAACGCAGTTCCTTTTCAGGCCTCATCTTGCGGAAGTAGAACTTCTGCTCTGGGTGTGCTACATTGCCCTAGAGCTGAAAGGCACAAGGTGCAGGCTTCTTTCCAAAGGGCGTGTTGGGCCCCACAGCATCTTGCTTCCACCTCTTTGGGAAGCTCAGAAACAACTTGCTGTGCACAGTTCTGCTACAGCCTACAGGGAACATCCCTTCCAAAGGCCTGTGAAACGCAGTTTCTTTGCAGGCATTGATCTGGTTGAAGTACAACTTCTGCTCTGGATGTGCTACATTGCCCTAGAGCTGAAAGGCACAACGTGCAGGCTTCTTTCCAAAGGGCGAGTTGGGTCCCACAGCATCTTGCTTCCAGCTCTTTGGGAAGCTAAGAAACAACTCGCTCTGCACAGTGCTCTTACGGCCTACCGGGAACATCTCTTCCAAAGGCCTGTGAAAAGCTGTTTCTTTGCAGGCCTGGTCTGACTGAAGTAGAACTTCTGCTCTGGGTGTGCTACATTGCCCTAGAGCAGAAAGGCACAATGTGCTGTCTCCTTTCCAAAGGGCGAGTTGGGCCCCAAATCATCTTGTTTCCAGCTCTTTGGGAAGCTAAGATGCAACTCGCTCTGCACAGTTCTCTTACAGCCTACCGGGAACATCTCTTTCAAAGGCCTGTGAAACGCAGTTTCTTTGCTGGCCTGATGTGGCTGAAGCAGAACTTCTGCTCTGGGTGTGCTACATTGCCCTGGAGCTGTAAGGCACAACGTGCAGGCTTCTTTCCAAAGGGTGAGTTGGGCCCCACAGCCTCTTGCTTCCAGCTCTTTGGGAATCTCAGAAACAACTCGCTCTGCACAGTGCTCTTACAGCCTACCGGGAACATCTCCTCTAAGGGCTGTGAAACGCAGCTTCTTTGCAGGCCTCATCTGGCGGAAGTAGAACTTCTGCTCTGGGTCTGCTACATTGCCCTGGAGCTGAAAGGCACAACGTGCAGGCTTCTTTCCAAAGGGCGAGTTGGGCACCACAGCATCTTGCTTCCAGCTCTTTGGGAAGCTAAGAAACAACTCGCTCTGCACAGTGCTCTTACAGCCTACTGGCAACAGCTCTTCCAAAGGCCTGTGAAATGCAGTTTCTTTGCGGGCCTGATATGGCTGAAGTAGAACTTCTGCGCTGGGTGCGCTGCATTGCCCTAGAGCTGAAGGCACAACGTGCAGGCTTCTTAACAAAGGGCGAGTCGCGCCCCGCAGAATCTTGCTTCCAGCTCTTTGGGAAGCTAAAAAACAACTCGCTCTGCACAGTGCTCTTACAGCCTACCGGGAACATCTCTTACAAAGGCCTGTGAAACGCAATTTCTTTGCAGGCCTGATATGGCTGAAGTACAACTTCTGCTCTGGGTGTGCTACATTGCCCTAGAGCTGAAAGGCACAACGTGCTGGCTTCTGTCCAAAGTGCGAGTTGTGCCCCACAGCATCTTGCTTCCAGCTCTTTGGGAAGCTAAGGAACAACTCGCTCTTCACAGTGCTCCTACAGCCTACCGGGAACATCTCTTCCAAAGGTCTGTGAAACGCAGTTTCTTTGCAGGCCTGATCTGTCTGAAGTACAACTTCTGCTCTGGGTGCTACATTGCCCTAGAGCTGAAAGGCACAACGTGCAGTCTTCTTTCCAAAGTGCGCGTTGGGCCCCACAGCATCTTGCTTCCAGCTCTTTGGGAAGCTAAGAAACAACTCGCTCTGCTCAGTGCTCTTACAGCCTACCGGGTACATCGCTTCGAAAGGCCTGTGAAACGCAGTTTCTTTGCAGGCCAGATCTGGCTGAAGTAGAACTTCTGCTCTGGGTGTGCTACATTGCCCTAGAGCTGAAAGGCACAACGTGCAGGCTTCTGTCCAAAGGGAGAGTTGGGCAGCACAGCATCTTGCTTCCAGCTCTTTGGGAAGCTAAGAAACAAGTCGCTCTGCATAGTGCTCTTAGAGCCTACCGGGAACATCTCTTCCAGAGGAATGTGAAACGCAGTTTCTTTGCAGGCCTGATCTGGCTGAAGTAGAACTTCTGCTCTGGGTGTGCTACATTGCCCTAGAGCTGAAAGGCACAATGTGCAGGATTCTTTCCAAAGGGCATGTTGGGCCCACAGCATCTTTCTTCCAGCTCTTTGGGAAGCTAAAAAACAACACCCTCTGCCCAGTGCTCTTACAGCCTACCGGGAAGATCTCTTCCAAAGGCCTGTGAAACGCAGTTTCTTTGCAGGCCTGATCTGGCTGAAGTACAACTTCTGCTCTAGGTGTGCTACATTGCCCTAGAGCTGAAAGGCACAACGTGCAGGATCTTTCCAAAGGGCGAGTGGGGACCCACAGCATCTTGCTTCCAAGTCTTTGAGAAGCTAAGAAACAACTCGCTCTGCACAGTGCTCTTACAGCCTACCGGGAACATCTCTTCCAAAGGCCTGTGAAACGCAGTTTCGTTGCAGGCCTGATCTGGCTGAAGTACAACTTCTGCTCTGGGTCTGCTACATTGCCCTAGAGCTGAAAGGCACAACGTGCAGGCTTCTTTCCAAAGGGCGAGTTGGGCAACACAGCATCTTGCTTCCAGCTCTTTGGGAAGCTAAGAAACAACTCGCTCTGCACAGTGCTCTTACAGCCTACTGGCAACAGCTCTTCCAAAGGCCTGTGAAATGCAGTTTCTTTGCGGGCCTGAGATGGCTGAAGTAGAACTTCTGCTCTGGGTGCGCTGCATTGCCCTAGAGCTGAAGGCACAACGTGCAGGCTTCTTAACAAAGGGCGAGTCGCGCCCCACAGAATCTTGCTTCCAGCTCTTTGGGAAGCTAAAAAACAACTCGCTCTGCACAGTGCTCTTACAGCCTACCGGGAACATCTCTTACAAAGGCCTGTGAAACGCAGTTTCTTTGCAGGCCTGATATGGCTGAAGTACAACTTCTGCTCTGGGTGTGCTATATTGCCCTAGAGCTGAAAGGCACAACGTGCTGGCTTCTGTCCAAAGTGCGAGTTGTGCCCCACAGCATCTTGCTTCCAGCTCTTTGGGAAGCTAAGGAACAACTCGCTCTTCACAGTGCTCCTACAGCCTACCGGGAACATCTCTTCCAAAGGTCTGTGAAACGCAGTTTCTTTGCAGGCCTGATCTGTCTGAAGTACAACTTCTGCTCTGGGTGCTACATTGCCCTAGAGCTGAAAGGCACAACGTGCAGTCTTCTTTCCAAAGTGCGCGTTGGGCCCCACAGCATCTTGCTTCCAGCTCTTTGGGAAGCTAAGAAACAACTCGCTCTGCACAGTGCTCTTACAGCCTACCGGGAACATCCCTTCGAAAGGCCTGTGAAACGCAGTTTCTTTGCAGGCCAGATCTGGCTGAAGTAGAACTTCTGCTCTGGGTGTGCTACATTGCCCTAGAGCTGAAAGGCACAACGTGCAGGCTTCTGTCCAAAGGGAGAGTTGGGCAGCACAGCATCTTGCTTCCAGCTCTTTGGGAAGCTAAGAAACAAGTCGCTCTGCATAGTGCTCTTAGAGCCTACCGGGAACATCTCTTCCAGAGGAATGTGAAACGCAGTTTCTTTGCAGGCCTGATCTGGCTGAAGTACCACTTCTGCTCTGGGTGTGCCACATTGCCCTAGAGCTGAAAGCTACAACGTGCTGTCTCCTTTCCAAAGGGCGAGTTGGGCCCCACGGCATCTTGCTTCCAGCTCTTTGGGAAGCTCAGAAACAACTCGCTCTGCACAGTGCTCTTACAGCCTACCGGGAACATCTCTTCCAAAGGCCTGTGAAACGCAGTTTCTTTGCAGGCCTGATCTGGTTGAAGTAGAACTTCTGCTCTGGGTGTGCTACATTGCCCTAGAGCTGAAAGGCACAACGTGCAGGCTCTTTCCAAAGGGCGAGTTGGGCCCCAAAGCATCTTCCTTCCAGCTCTTTGGGAAGCTAAGAAACAACTCGCACTACACACTGCTCTTACAGCCTACCGGGAACATGTCTTCCAAAGGCCTGTGAAACGCAGTTTCTTTGCAGGCCTTATCTGGCTGAATTACAACTTCTGCTCTAGGTGTGCTACAGTGCCCTAGAGCTGAAAGGCACAAAGTACAGGCCTCTTAACAAAGGGCGAGTTGGGCCCCACATAATCTTGCTTCCAGCTCTTTGGGAAGCAAAGAAACAACTCGCTCTGCACAGTGCTCTTACAGCCTACCGGGAACATCTCTTCCAAAGGCCTGTGAAACGCAGTTTCTTTGCAGGCCTTTTCTGGCTGAAGTACAACTTCTGCTCTGGGTGTGGTACATTGCCCTAGAGCTGAAAGGCACAACGTGCAGGCTTCATTCCCAAGGGCGAGTTGGGCCCCAAAGCATCTTGCTTCCATCTATTTGGGAAGCTCAGAAACAACTCGCTCTGCACAGTGCTCTTACAGCCTACCGGGAACATCTCTTCCAACCGCCTGTGAAACGCAGTTTCTTTGCAGGCCTGATATGGCTGAAGTGCAACCTCTGCTCTAGGTGTGCTACAGTGCCATAGAGCTGAAAGGCACAACGTGCAGGCCTCTTAACAATGGGCGAATTGGGCCCCACAGCCTCTTGCTTCCAGCTCTTTGGGAATCTCAGAAACAACTCGCTCTGCACAGTGCTCTTACAGCCTACCGGGAACATCTCCTCTAAGGGCTGTCAAACGCAGCTTCTTTGCAGGCCTCATCTGGCGGAAGTAGAACTTCTGCTCTGGGTCTGCTACATTGCCCTAGAGCTGAAAGGCACAACGTGCAGGCTTCTTTCCAAAGTGCGAGTTGGGCCCCACAGCATCTTGCTTCCAGCTCTTTGGGAAGCTAAGAAACAACTCGCTCTGCACAGTGCTCTTACAGCCTACCGGGAACATCTCTTCCAAAGGCCTGTGAAACGCAGTTTCTTTGCAGGCCAGATCTGGCTGAAGTAGAACTTCTGCTCTGGGTGTGCTACATTGCACCAGAGCTGAAAGGCACAACGTGCAGGCTTCTTTCCAAAGGGCGAGTTGGGTCCCACGGCATCTTGCTTCCAGCTCTTTGGGAAGCTAAGAAACAACTCGCTCTGCACAGTGCTCTTACAGCCTACCGGGAACATCTCTTCCAAGGGCCTGTGAAACGCAGTTTCTTTGCAGGGCTGATCTGGCTGAAGTACAACTTCTGCTCTGGGTGTGCTACATTGCCCTAGAGCTAAAAGGCACAACGTGCAGGCTTCTTTCCAAAGGGCGAGTTGGGCCCCAAAGCATCTTGCTTCCACCTATTTGGGAAGCTCAGAAACAACTCGCTGTGCTCAGTGCTCTTACTGCCTACCGGGAACACTCTTCCAAAGGCCTGTGAAACGCTGTTTCTTTGCAGGCCTGATATGGCTGAAGTACAACCTCTGCTCTAGGTGTGCTACAGTGCCCTAGAGCTGAAAGGCACAACGTGCAGGCCTCTTAACAAAGGGCGAGTTGGGCCCCACAGCATCTTGCTTCCAGCTCTTTGGGAAGCTAAG
The DNA here is from genome assembly GCF_041296265.1 of Equus caballus. Classification (NCBI taxonomy): domain Eukaryota; kingdom Metazoa; phylum Chordata; class Mammalia; order Perissodactyla; family Equidae; genus Equus; species Equus caballus. Next base: position 29,406,670 of record NC_091687.1, read on the forward strand.
AAACAACTCGCTCTGCACAGTGCTCTTACATCCTACCGGGAACATCTCCTCTAAGGGCTGTGAAACGCAGCTTCTTTGCAGGCCTCATCTGGCGGAAGTAGAACTTCTGCTCTGGGTGTGCTACATTGCCCTAGAGCTGAAAGGCACAACGTGCAGGCTTCTTAACAAAGGGCGAGTTGGGCCCCACAGCATCTTGCGTCCAGCTATTTGGGAATCTAAGAAACAACTCTCTCTGCACAATGCTCTTACAGCCTGCCGGGAACATCTCTTCCAAAGGCCTGTGAAACGCAGTTTCTTTGCAGGCCTGATTTGTCTGAAGTAGAACTTCTGCTCTGGGTGTGCTACATTGCCCTAGAGCTGAAAGGCACAACGTGCAGTCTTCTTCCCAAAGGGCGAGTTGGCCCCCACAGCATCTTGCTTCCAGCTCTTTGGGAAGCTAAGAAACAACTCGCTCTGCACAGTGCTCTTACAGCCTACCGGGAACATCGCTTCCAAAGGCCTGTGAAACGCAGTTTCTTTGCAGGCCTCATCTGGCTGAAGTAGAACTTCTGCTCTGGGTGTGCTACATTGCCCTAGAGCTGAAAGGCACAACGTGCAGGCTTCTGTCCAAAGGGAGAGTTGGGCAGCACAGCATCTTGCTTCCAGCTCTTTGGGAAGCTAAGAAACAACTCGCTCTGCCCAGTGCTCTTACAGCCTACCGGGAACATCTCTTCCAAAGGCCTGTGAAACGCAGTTTCTTTGCAGGCCTGATCTGGCTGAAGTACAACTTCTGCTCTGGGTGTGCTACATTGCCCTAGAGCTGAAAGGCACAACGTGCAGGCTTCTTAACAAAGGGCGAGTTGGGCCCCACAGCATCTTGCTTCCAGCTCTTCGGGAAGCTAAGTAACAACTCGCTCTGCACAGTTCTCTACAGCCTACCGGGTACATCTCGTCCAAAGGCCTGTGAAACGCTGTTTCTTTGCAGGCATGATCTGGCTGAAGTAGAACTTCTGCTCTGGGTGTGCTACATTGCCCTAGAGCTGAAAGGCACAATGTGTAGGCTTCTTTCCAAAGGGCGAGTTGGGCCCCACAGCATCTTGCTTCCAGCTCTTTGGGAAGCTAAGAAACAACTCGCTCTGCACAGTGCTCTTACAGCCTACCGGGAACATCTCTTATATAGGCCTGTGAAACGCAGTTTCTTTGCAGGCCTGATCTGGCTGAAGTAGAACTTCTGCTCTGGGTGTGCTACATTGCCCTAGAGCTGAAAGGCACAACGTGCAGGCTTCTTTCCAAAGGGCGTGTTGGGCCCCACAGCATCTTGCTTCCAGCTCTTTGGGAAGCTAAGAAACAACTTGCTGTGCACAGTGCTGCTACAGCCTAAAGGGAACATCTCTTCCAAAGGCCTGTGAAACGCAGTTTCTTTGCAGGCCTGATCTGGCTGAAGTAGAACTTCTGCTCTGGGTGTGCTACATTGCCCTAGAGCCGAAAGGCACAATGTGCAGGCTTCTTTCCAAATGGCGAGTTGGGCCCCAAAGCATCTTGCTTCCACCTATTTGGGAAGCTCAGAAACAACTCGCTCTGCACAGTGCTCTAACTGCCTACCGGGAACATCTCTTCCAAAGGCCTGTGAAACGCAGTTTCTTTGCAGGCCTGATATGGCTGAAGTAAAACCTCTGCTCTAGGTGTGCTACATTGCCCTAGAGCTGAAAGGCACAACGTGCAGGCCTCTTAACAAAGGGCGAGTCGGGCCCCACAGCATCTTGCGTCCAGCTCTTTGGGAAGCTAAGAAACAACTCGCTCTGCACAGTGCTCTTACAGCCTACCGGGAACGTCTCTTACAAAGGCCTGTGAAACGCAGTTTCTTTGCAGGCCTGATCTGGCTGAAGTAGAACTTCTGCTCTGGGTGTGCTACATTGCCCTAGAGCTGAAAGGCACAACGTGCAGGCTTCTTTCCAAAGGGCGAGTTGGGCCCCACGGCATCTTGCTTCCAGCTCTTTGGGAAGGTACGAAACAACTCGCTCTGCCCAGTGCTCTTACAGCCTACCGGGAACATCTCTTCCAAAGGTCTGTGAAACGCAGTTTCTTTGCAGGCCTGATCTGTGTGAAGTACAACTTCTGCTCTGCGTTTGCTACATTGCCCTAGAGCTGAAAGGCACAACGTGAAGCCTTCTTTCGAAAGAGCGAGTTGGGCCCCACAGCATCTTGCTTCCAGCTCTTTGGGAAGCTAAGAAACAACTGGCTCTGCACAGTGCTCTTACAGCCTACCGGGAACATCTCTTCCAAAGTCTTGTGAAACGCAGTTTCTTTGCAGGCCTGATCTGGCTGAAGTAGAACTTCTGCTCTGGGTGTGCTACATTGACCTAGAGCTGAAAGGCACAACGTGCAGGCTTCGGTCCAAAGTGCGAGTGGGCCCCACAGCATCTTGCTTCCAGCTCTTTGGGAAGTTAAGAAACAACTCGCTCTGCACAGTGCTCTTACAGCCTACCGGGAATATCTCTTACAAAGGTCTGTGAAACGCAGTTTCTTTGCAGGCCTGATGTGGCTGAAGTAGAACTTCTGCTCTGGGTGTGCTACATTGCCCTAGAGCTGAAAGGCACAACGTGCAGGCTTCTTTCCAAATGGCGAGTTGGGCCCCACAGCATCTTGCTTCCAGCTCTTTGGGAAGCTAAGAAACAACTCGCTCTGCACAGTGCTCTTACAGCCTACCGGGAACATCTCTTCCAAAGGCCTGTGAAACGCAGTTTCTTTGCAAGCCTCATATGGCTGAAGTACAACTTCTGCTCTGGGTGTGCTACATTGCCCTAGAGCTGAAAGGCACAATGTGCAGGCTTCTTTCCAAAGTCCGAGTTGGGCCCCAAAGCATCTTGCTTCAAGCTATTTGGGAAGCCAAGAAACAACTCGCTATGCACAGTGCTCATACAGCCTATCGGGAACATCACTTACAAAGGCCTGTGAAACGCAGTTTCGTTGCAGGCCTGATGTGGCTGAAGTACAACTTCTGCTCTGGGTGTGCTACATTGCCCTAGAGCTGAAAGGCACAACGTGCAGGCTTCTGTCCAAAGGGCGAGTTGGGCCCCACAGAATCTTGCTTCCAGGTCTTTGGGAAGCTAAGGAACAACTCGCTGTGCTCAGTGCTCTTACTGCCTACCGGGAGCATCTCTTCTAAAGGCCTGTGAAATGCAGTTTCTTTGCAGGCCTGATATGGCTGAAGTACAACCTCTGCTCTAGGTGTGCTACAGTGCCCTAGAGCTGAAAGGCACAACGTGCAGGCCTCTTAACAAAGGGCGAGTTGGGCCCCACAGCATCTTGCTTCCAGCTCTTTGGGAAGCTAAGAAACAACTCGCTCTGCACAGTGCTCTTACAGCCTACCGGGAACATCTCCTCTAAGGGCTGTGAAATGCAGTTTCTTTGCAGGCCTCATCTGGCGGAATTAGAACTTCTGCTCTGGGTGTGCTACATTGACCTAGAGCTGAAAGCCACAACGTGCAGGCTTCTGTCCAAAGGGAGAGTTGTGCCCCACAGCATCTTGCTTCCAGCTCATGGGAAGCTAAGAAACAACTCGCTCTGCGCAGTGCTCTTACAGCCTACCGGGAACATCTCTTCCAAAGGCCTGTGAAACGCAGTTTCTTTGCAGGCCTGATCTGGCTGAAGTACAACTTCTGCTCTGGGTGTGCTACATTGCCCTAGAGCTGAAAGGCACAACGTGCAGGCTTCTTTCCAAAGGGCGAATTGGGCCCCACAGCATCTTGCTTCCAGCTCTTTTGGAAGCCAAGAAACAACTCGCTATGCACAGTGCTCTTACAGCCTACCGTGAACATCACTTACAAAGGCCTGTGAAACGCAGTTTCTTTGCAGGCCTGATCTGGCTGAAGTAGAACTTCTGCTCTGGGTGCGCTACATTGCCCTAGAGGTGAAAGGCACAACGTGAAGGCTTCTTAACAAAGTGCGAGTCGGGCCCCACAGAATCTTGCTTCCAGGTCTTTGGGAAGCTAAGAAACAACTCGCTCTGCACAGTGCTCTTACAGCCTACCGTGAACATCTCTTCCAAGGGCCTGTGAAACGCAGTTTCTTTGCAGGCCTGATCTGGCTGAAGTGGTTCTTCTGCTCTGGGTGTGCTACATTGCCCTAGAGCTGAAAGGCACAACGTGCAGGCTTCTTAACAAAGGGCGAGTTGGGCCCCACAGCACCTTGCTTCCAGCTCTTCGGGAAGCTAAGAAACAACTCGCTCTGCACAATGCTCTTACAGCCTACCGGGAACATCTCTTCCAAAGGCCTGTGAAACGCAGTTTCTTTGCAGGCCTGATCTGGCTGAAGTAGAACATCTCCTCTGGGTGTGCTACATTGCCCTAGATCTGAAAGGCACAATGTGTAGGCTTCTTTCCAAAGGGCGAGTTGGGCCCCACAGCATCTTGCTTCCAGCTCTTTGGCAAGCTAAGAAACAACTCGCTCTGCACAGTGCTCTTACGGCCTACCGGGAACATCTCTTACAAAGGCCTTTGAAACGCAGTTTCTTTACAGGCCTGACCTGGCTGAAGTAGAACTTCTGCTCTGGGTGTGCTACATTGCCCTAGAGCTGAAAGGCACAACGTGCAGGCTTCTTTCCAAAGGGCGAGTTGGGCAACACAGCATCTTGCTTCCAGCTCTTTGGGAAGCTAAGAAACAACTCGCTCTGCACAGAGCTCTTACAGCCTACCGGGAACATCTCTTCGAAAGGCCTGTGAAACGCAGTTTCTTTGCAGGCCTGATCTGGCTGAAGTAGAACTTCTGCTCTTGGTGCGCTACATTGCCCTAGAGGTGAAATGCACAACGTGAAGGCTTCTTAACAAAGGGCGAGTCGGGCCCCACAGAATCTTGCTTCCAGGTCTTTGGCAAGCTAAGAAACAACTCGCTCTGCACAGCGCTCTTACAGCCTACCGTGAACATCTCTTCCAAGGGCCTGTGAAACACAGTTTCTTTGCAGGCCTGATATGGCTGAAGTAAAACCTCTGCTCTAGGTGTGCTACATTGCCCTAGAGCTGAAAGGCACAACGTGCAGGCCTCTTAACAAAGGGCGAGTTGGGCCCCACAGCATCTTGCTTCCAGCTCTTTGGGAAGCTAAGAAACAACTCGCTCTGCACAATGCTTTACAGCCTACCGGGAATATCTCTTACAAAGGTCTGTGAAACGCAGTTTCTTTGCAGGCCTGATGTGGCTGAAGTAGAACTTCTGCTCTGGGTGTGCTACATTGCCCTAGAGCTGAAAGGCACAACGTGCAGGCTTCTTTCCAAAGTGCGAGTTGGGACCAACAGCATCTTCCTTCCAGCTCTTTGGGAAGCTAAGAAACAACTCGCTATGCACAGTGCTCTTACAGCCTACCGGGAACATCTCTTCCAAAGGCCTGTGAAACGCAGTTTCTTTGCAGGCCTGATCTGGCTGAAGTAGAACTTCTGCTCTGGGTGTGCTACGTTGCACTAGAGCTGAAAGGCACAACGTGCAGGCTTCTTTCCAAAGGGTGAGTTGTGCCCCACGGCATCTTGCTTCCAGCTCTTTGGGAAGCTAAGAAACAACTCGCTCTGCACAGTGCTCTTACAGCCTACCGGGAACATCTCTTCCAAAGGCCTGTGAAACGCAGTTTCTTTCCAGGCCTCATGTGGCTGAAGTACAACTTCTGCTCTGTGTGTGGTACATTGCCCTAGAGCTGAAAGGCACAACGTGCAGGCTTCTTTCCAAAGGGCGAGTTGGGCCCCAAAGCATCTTGCTTCCACCTATTTGGGAAGATCAGAAACATCTCACTGTGCTCAGTGCTCTTACTGCCTACCGGGAACATCTCTTACAAAGGCCTGTGAAATGCAGTTTCTTTGCAGGCCTGATATGGCTGAAGTACAACCTCTGCTCTAGGTGTGCTACAGTGCCCTAGAGCTGAAAGGCACACTGTGCAGGCCTCTTAACAAAGGGCGAGTTGGGCCCCACAGCATCTTGCTTCCAGCTCTTTGGGAAGCTAAGAAACAACTCGCTCTGCACAGTGCTCTTACAGCCTACCGGGAATATCTCCTCTAAGGGCTGTGAAACGCAGTTTCTTTGCAGGCCTCATCTGGCGGAATTAGAACTTCTGCTCTTTGTGTGCTACATTGCCCTAGAGCTGAAAGGCACAACACGCAGGCTTCTTTCCAAAGGGCGAGTTGGGCCCCAAAGCATCTTGCTTCCAGCTCTTTGGGAAGCTAAGAAACAACTCGCTCTGCACAGTGCTCTTACAGCCTACCGGGAACATCTCTTCCAAAGGACTGTGAAACGCAGTTTCTTTGCCGGCCTTATCTGGTTGAAGTACATCTTCTGCTCTGGGTGTGCTACATTGCCCTAGAGCTGAAAGGCACAACGTGCAGGCTTCTTTCCAAAGGGTGATTTGGGCCCCACAGTATCTTGCTTCCAGCTCTTTGCTAAGCTATGAAACAACTCGCTCTGCACAGTGCTCTTACAGCCTACCGGGAACAGCTCTTACAAAGGCTTGTGAAACGCAGTTTCTTTGCAGGCCTCACCTGGCTGAAGTACAACTTCTGCTCTGGGTGTGCTACATTGCCCTAGAGCTGAAAGGCACAACGTGCAGGCTTCTGTCCAAAGGGCGAGTTGGGCCCCACAGCATCTTGCTTCCAGCTCTTTGGGAAGCTAAGAAACAACTCGCTCTGCACAGTGCTCTTACAGCCTACTGGGAACATCTCTTCCAAAGGCCTGTGAAACGCAGTTTCTTTGCAGGCCTGATCTGGATGAAGTAGAACTTCTGCTCTGGGTGCGCTACATTGCCCTAGAGGTGAAATGCACAACGTGAAGGCTTCTTAACAAAGGGCGAGTCGGGCCCCACAGAATCTTGCTTCCAGGTCTTTGGAAAGCTAAGAAACAACTCGCTCTGCACAGTGCTCTTACAGCCTACCGGGAACATCTCTTCCAAGGGCCTGTGAAACGCAGTTTCTTTGCAGGCCTGATATGGCTGAAGTACAACTTCTGCTCTGGATGTGCTACATTGTCCTAGAGCTGAAAGGCACAACGTGCAGGCTTCTGTCCAAACGGCGAGTTGGGCCCCAAAGCATCTTGCTTCCAGCTCTTTGGGAAGCTAAGAAACAACTCACTCTGCACAGTGCTCTTACAGCCTACCGGGAACATCTCTTCCAAAGGCCTGTGAAACGCAGTTTCTTTGCAAGCCTCATCTGGCTGAAGTACAACTTCTGCTCTGGGTGTGCTACATTGCCCTAGAGCTGAAAGGCACAACGTGCAGGCTTCTTTCCAAAGGGCGAGTTGGGCCCCACAGCATCTTGCTTCCAGCTCTTTGGGAAGCTAAGAAACAACTCGCTCTGCACAGTGCTCTTACAGCCTACCGGGAACATCTCTTCCAAAGGCCTGTGAAACGCAGTTTCTTTGCAGGCCTGATTTGGCTGAAGTAGAACTTCTGCTCTGGGTGTGCTACATTGACCTAGAGCTGAAAGGCACAACGTGCAGGCTTCTGTACAAAGGGCGAGTTTGGCCCCAAAGCATCTTGCTTCCAGCTCTTTGGGAAGCTAAGAAACAACTCGCTCTGCACAGTGCTCTTACAGCCTACCGGGAATATCTCTTACAAAGGCCTGTGAAACGCAGTTTCTTTGCAGGCCTGATCTGGCTGAAGTACAACTTCTGCTCTGGGTGTGCTACATTGCCCTTGAGCTGAAAGGCACAACGTGCAGTCTTCTTTCCAAAGGGCGAGTTGGGCCCCACAGCATCTTGCTTCCAGCTCTTTGGGAAGCTAAGAAACAACTCGCTCTGCACAGTGCTCTTACAGCCTACCGGGAACATCTGTTCCAAAGGCCTGTGAAACGCAGTTTCTTTGCAGGCCTGATCCGGCTGAAGTAGAACTTCTGCTCTGGGTGTGCTACAGTGACCTAGAGCTGAAAGGCACAACGTGCAGGCTTCTGTCCAAAGGGCGAGTTGGGCCCCACAGCATCTTGCTTCCAGCTCTTTGGGAAGCTAAGAAACAACTCGCTCTGCACAGTGCTCTTACAGCCTACCGGGAACATCTCTTCCAAAGGCCTGTGAAACGCAGTTTCTTTGCAGTCCTGATCTGGCTGAAGTACAGCTTCTGCTCTGGGTGTGCTACATTGCCCTAGAGGTGAAAGGCACAACGTGCAGGCTTCTTTCCAAAGGGCGAGTTGGGCCCCAAAGCATCTTGCTTCCAGCACTTTGGGAAGCTAAGAAACAACTCGCTGTGCACAGAGCTCTTACAGCCTACCTGGAACATCTCTTCCAAAGGCCTGTGAAACGAAGTTTCTTTGCAGGCCTGATCTGGATGAAGTACAACTTCTGCTCTGGGTGTGCTACATGGCCCTAGAGCTGAAAGCCGCAACGTGCAGGCTTCTTTCCAAAGGGCGAGTTGGGCCCCAAAGCATCTTGCTTCCACCTATTTGGGAAGATCAGAAACAACTCGCTGTGCTCAGTTCTCTTACTGCCTACCGGGAACATCTTTTCCAAAGGCCTGTGAAATGCAGTTTCTTTGCAGGACTCATATGGCTGAAGTACAACCTCTGCTCTAGGTGTGCTACAGTGCCCTAGAGCTGAAAGGCACAACGTGCAGGCTTCTGTCCAAAGGGCGAGTTGGGCCCCACAGCATCTTGCTTCCAGCTCTTTGGGAAGCTAAGAAACAACTCGCTCTGCACAGTGCTCTTACAGCCTACCGGGAACATCTCTTCCAAAGGCCTGTGAAACGCCGTTTCTTTGCAGGCCTGATGTGGCTGAAGTACAACTTCTGCTCTGGGTGTGCTACATTGCCCTAGAGCTGAAAGGCACAACGTGCAGGCTTCTTAACAAAGGGCGAGTTGGGCCCCACAGCATCTTGCTTCCATCTCTTTGGGAAGCTAAGAAACAACTCGCTCTGCACAGTGCTCTTACAGCCTACTGGGAACATCTCTTCCAAAGGCCTGTGAAACGCAGTTTCTTTGCAGGCCTGATCTGGATGAAGTAGAACTTCTGCTCTGGTTGCGCTCTATTGCCCTAGAGGTGAAATGCACAACGTGAAGGCTTCTTAACAAAGGGCGAGTCGGGCCCCACAGATTCTTGCTTCCAGGTCTTTGGGAAGCTAAGAAACAACTCGCTCTGCACAGTGCTCTTACAGCCTACCGGGAACATCTCTTCCAAGGGCCTGTGAAACGCAGTTTCTTTGCAGGCCTGATATGGCTGAAGTACAACTTCTGCTCTGGATGTGCTACATTGTCCTAGAGCTGAAAGGCAGAACGTGCAGGCTTCTGTCCAAACGGCGAGTTGGGCCCCAAAGCATCTTGCTTCCAGCTCTTTGGGAAGCTAAGAAACAACTCACTCTGCACAGTGCTCTTACAGCCTACCGGGAACATCTCTTCCAAAGGCCTGTGAAACGCAGTTTCTTTGCAAGCCTCATCTGGCTGAAGTACAACTTCTGCTCTGGGTGTGCTACATTGCCCTAGAGCTGAAAGGCACAACGTGCAGGCTTCTTTCCAAAGGGCGAGTTGGGCCCCACAGCATCTTGCTTCCAGCTCTTTGGGAAGCTAAGAAACAACTCGCTCTGCACAGTGCTCTTACAGCCTACCGGGAACATCTCTTCCAAAGGCCTGTGAAACGCAGTTTCTTTGCAGGCCTGATTTGGCTGAAGTAGAACTTCTGCTCTGGGTGTGCTACATTGACCTAGAGCTGAAAGGCACAACGTGCAGGCTTCTGTACAAAGGGCGAGTTTGGCCCCAAAGCATCTTGCTTCCAGCTCTTTGGGAAGCTAAGAAACAACTCGCTCTGCACAGTGCTCTTACAGCCTACCGGGAATATCTCTTACAAAGGCCTGTGAAACACAGTTTCTTTGCAGGCCTGATCTGGCTGAAGTACAACTTCTGCTCTGGGTGTGCTACATTGCCCTTGAGCTGAAAGGCACAATGTGCAGGCTTCTTTCCAAAGGGCGAGTTGGGCCCCACAGCATCTTGCTTCCAGCTCTTTGGGAAGCTAAGAAACAACTCGCTCTGCACAGTGCTCTTACAGCCTACCGGGAACATCTGTTCCAAAGGCCTGTGAAACGCAGTTTCTTTGCAGGCCTGATCCGGCTGAAGTAGAACTTCTGCTCTGGGTGTGCTACAGTGACCTAGAGCTGAAAGGCACAACGTGCAGGCTTCTGTCCAAAGGGCGAGTTGGGCCCCACAGCATCTTGCTTCCAGCTCTTTGGGAAGCTAAGAAACAACTCGCTCTGCACAGTGCTCTTACAGCCTACCGGGAACATCTCTTCCAAAGGCCTGTGAAACGCAGTTTCTTTGCAGTCCTGATCTGGCTGAAGTACAGCTTCTGCTCTGGGTGTGCTACATTGCCCTAGAGGTGAAAGGCACAACGTGCAGGCTTCTTTCCAAAGGGTGAGTTGGGCCCAAAAGCATCTTGCTTCCAGCACTTTGGGAAGCTAAGAAACAACTCGCTCTGCACAGTGCTCTTACATTCTACCGGGAACATCTCTTCCAAAGGCCTGTGAAACCCAGTTTCTTTGCAGACCTGAACTGTCTGAAGTACAACTTCTGCTCTGGGTGTGCCACATTGCCCTAGAGCTGAAAGCTACAACGTGCTGTCTCCTTTCAAAAGGGCGAGTTGGGCCCCAAAGCATCTTGCACCCAGCTCATTGGGAAGCTAAGAAACAACTCGCTCTGCACAGTGCTCTTACAGCCTACCGGGAACATCTCTTCCAAAGGCCTGTGAAACACAGTTTCTTTGCAGGCCTGATATGGCTGAAGTAGAACTTCTTCTCTGGGTGTGGTACATTGCCCTAGAGCTGAAAGGCACAACATACAGGCTTCTTTCGAAAGTGCGAGTTGGGACCCTAAGTATCTTGCTTCCAGCTCTTTGGGAAGCTAAGAAACAACTCGCTCTGCACAGTGCTCTTACAGCCTACCGGGAATATCTCTCACAAAGGCCTGTGAAACGCAGTTTCTTTGCAGGCCTGATGTGGCTGAAGTAGAACTTCTGCTCTGTGTGTGCTACTTTGCCCTAGAGCTGAAAGGCACAACGTGCAGGCTTGTTTCCAAAGGGCGAGTTGGGCCCCACAGCATCTTGCTTCCAGGTCATTGGGAAGATAAGAAACAACTCGCTCTGCACAGTGCTCTTACAGCCTACCGGGAACAGCTCTTCCAAAGGCCTGTGAAACCCAGATTCTTTGCAGGCCTGATCCGGCTTAAGTAGAACTTCTGCTCTGGGTGACCTACATTGCCCTAGAGCTGAAAGGCACAACGTGCAGGCTTCTTTCCAAATGGCGAGTTGGGCCCCACAGCATCTTGCTTCCAGGTCTTTGGGAAGCTAAGAAACAACTCGCTCTGCACAGTGCTCTTACAGCCTACCGGGAACATCTCTTCCAAAGGCCTGTGAAACGCAGTTTCTTTGCAGGCCTGATCTGGCTGAAGTAGAACTTCTGCTCTGGGTGTGCTACATTGCCCTAGAGCTGAAAGGCACAACGTGCAGGCTTCTTAACAAAGGGCGAGTTGGGCCCCACAGCATCTTGCTTCCAGCTCTTTGTGAAGCTAAGAAACAACTCGCTCTGCACAGTGCTCTTACAGCCTACCGGGAACATCTCTTCGAAAGGCCTGTGAAACGCAGTTTCTTTGCAGGCATGATCTGGCTGAAGTAGAACTTCTGCTCTGGGTGTGCTACATTGCCCTAGAGCTGAAAGGCACAACGTGCAGGCTTCTGTCCAAAGGGAGAGTTGGGCAGCACAGCATCTTGCTTCCAGCTCTTTGGGAAGCTAAGAAACAAGTCGCTCTGCATAGTGCTCTTAGAGCCTACCGGGAACATCTCTTCCAGAGGAATGTGAAACGCAGTTTCTCTGCAGGCCTGATCTGGCTGAAGTACTACTTCTGCTCTGGGTGTGCCACATTGCCCTAGAGCTGAAAGCTACAACGTGCTGTCTCCTTTCCAAAGGGCGAGTTGTGCCCCACGGCATCTTGCTTCCAGCTCTTTGGGAAGCTCAGAAACAACTCGCTCTGCAATGTGCTCTTACAGCCTACCGGGTACATCTCTTCCAAAGGCCTGTGAAACGCAGTTTCTTTGCAGGCCTGATCTGGTTGAAGTAGAACTTCTGCTGTGGGTGTGCTACATTGCCCTAGAGCTGAAAGGCACAACGTGCAGGCTCTTTCCAAAGGGCGAGTTGGGCCCCACAGCATCTTGCTTCCAGTTCTTTGGGAAGCTAAGAAACAACTCGCTCTGCACAGTGCTCTTACAGCCTACCGGAAACATCTCTTCCAAAGGCCTGTGAAACGCAGTTTCTTTGCAGGCCTGATCTGGCTGAAGTACAACTTCTGCTCTGGGTGTGCTACATTGCCCTAGAGCTGAAAGGCACAACGTGCAGGTTTCTTTCCAGGGGGCAAGTTGGGCCCCACAGCATCTTGCTTCCAGCTCTGTGGGAAGCTAAGAAACAACTCGCTCTGCACAGTGCTCTTACAGCCTACCGTGAACATCTCTTCCAAATTCCTGTGAAACGCAGTTTCTTTGCAGGCCTGATCTGGCTGAAGTAGAACTTCTGCTCTGGGTGTGCTACATTGCCCTAGAGCTGAAAGGCACAACGTGCAGGCTTCTTTCCAAAGGGCGTGTGGGGCCCCACAGCATCTTGCTTCCAGCTCTTTGGGAAGCTAAGAAACAACTCGCTCTGCACAGTGCTCTTACAGCGTACCGGGAACATCTCTTCCAAAGGCCTGTGAAACGCAGTTTCTCTGCAGGCCTGATCTGTCTGAAGTAGAACTTCTCGTCTGGGTGTGGTACATTGCCCTAGAGCTGAAAGGCACAACGTACAGGCTTCTTTCCTAAGGGCGAGTTGGGCCCCACAGCATCTTGCTTCCAGCTCTTTGGGAAGCTAAGAAACAACTCGCTCTGCACAGTGCTCTTACAGCCTACCGGGAACATCTCTCACAAAGGCCTGTGAAACGCAGTTTCTTTGCAGGCCAGATCTGGCTGAAGTAGAACTTCTGCTCTGGGTGTGCTACATTGCCCTAGAGCTGAAAGGCACAACGTGCAGGCTTCTTTCCAAAGGGCGAGTTGGGCCCCAAAGCATCTTGCTTCCAGCTCTTTGGGAAGCTAAGAAACAACTCGCTCTGCACAGTGCTCTTACAGCCTAAAGGGAACATCTCTTAAAAAGGCCTGTGAAATGCAGTTTCTTTGCACTCCTCATCTGGCTGAAGGTACAACTTCTGGTCTGGGTGTGCTACATTGCCCTAGAGCTGAAAGGCACAACGTGCAGGCTTCTGTACATAGGGCGAGTTGGGCCCCAAAGCATCTTGCTTCCAGCTCTTTGGGAAGCTAAGAAACAACTCGCTCTGCACAGTGCTCTTACAGCCTACCGGGAATATCTCTTACAAAGGCCTGTGAAACGCAGTTTCTTTGCAGGCCTGATCTGGCTGAAGTACAACTTCTGCTCTGGGTGTGCTACATTGCCCTAGAGCTGAAAGGCACAATGTGCAGGCTTCTTTCCAAAGGGCGAGTTGGGCCCCAAAGCATCTTGCTTCCACCTATTTGGGAAGATCAGAAACAACTCGCTGTGCTCAGTTCTCTTACTGCCTACCGGGAACATCTTTTCCAAGGGCCTGTGAAATGCAGTTTCTTTGCAGGACTCATATGGCTGAAGTACAACCTCTGCTCTAGGTGTGCTACAGTGCCCTAGAGCTGAAAGGCACAACGTGCAGGCTTCTGTCCAAAGGGCGAGTTGGGCCCCACAGCATCTTGCTTCCAGCTCTTTGGGAAGCTAAGAAACAACTCGCTCTGCACAGTGCTCTTACAGCCTACCGGGAACATCTGTTCCAAAGGCCTGTGAAACACAGGTTCTTTGCAGGCCTGATCCGGCTGAAGTAGAACTTCTGCTCTGGGTGTGCTACAGTGACCTAGAGCTGAAAGGCACAACGTGCAGGCTTCTGTCCAAAGGGCGAGTTGGGCCCCACAGCATCTTGCTTCCAGCTCTTTGGGAAGCTAAGAAACAACTCGCTCTGCACAGTGCTCTTACAGCCTACCGGGAACATCTCTTCCAAAGGCCTGTGAAACGCAGTTTCTTTGCAGTCCTGATCTGGCTGAAGTACAGCTTCTGCTCTGGGTGTGCTACATTGCCCTAGAGCTGAAAGGCACAACGTGCAGGCTTCTTTCCAAAGGGCGAGTTGGGCCCCACAGCATCTTGCTTCCAGCTCTTTGGGAAGCTAAGAAACAACTCGCTCTGCACAGTGCTCTTACAGCCTACCGGGAACATCTCTTACAAAGTCCTGTGAAACGCAGTTTCTTTGCAGGCCTGATCTGGCTGAAGTAGAACTTCTGCTCTATGTGTGCTACATTGCCATAGAGCTGAAAGGCACAACGTGCAGGCTTCTTAACAAAGGGCGAGTTGGGCCCCACAGCATCTTGCTTCCAGCTCATTGCAAAGCTCAGAAACAACTCGCTCTGCACAGTGCTCTTGCAGCCTACCGGGAACATCTCTTCCAAAGGCCTGTGAAACACAGTTTCTTTGCAGGCCTGATCTGGCTGAAGTAGATCTTCTGCTCTGGGTGTGCTACATTGCCCTAGAGCTGAAAGGCACAACGTGCAGGCTTCTTTCCAAAGGGCGAGTTGGGCCCCACAGCATCTTACTTCCAGCTCTTTGGGAAGCTAAGAAACAACTCGCTCTGCACAGTGCTCTTACAGCCTACCGGGAACATCTCTTCCAAAGGCCTGTGAAACGCAGTTTCTTTGCAGGCCTAATCTGGCTGAATTACAACTTCTGCTCTGGGTGTGCTACATTGCCCTAGAGCTGAAAGGCACAACGTGCACTCTTCTTTCCAAAGGGCGAGTTGGGCCCCACAGCATCTTGCTTCCAGCACTTTGGGAAGCTAAGAAACAACTCGCTCTGCACAGTGCTCTTACATTCTACCGGGAACATCTCTTCCAAAGGCCTGTGAAACCCAGTTTCTTTGCAGACCTGAACTGTCTGAAGTACAACTTCTGCTCTGGGTGTGCCACATTGCCCTAGAGCTGAAAGCTACAACGTGCTGTCTCCTTTCAAAAGGGCGAGTTGGGCCCCAAAGCATCTTGCACCCAGCTCATTGGGAAGCTAAGAAACAACTCGCTCTGCACAGTGCTCTTACAGCCTACCGGGAACATCTCTTCCAAAGGCCTGTGAAACACAGTTTCTTTGCAGGCCTGATATGGCTGAAGTAGAACTTCTTCTCTGGGTGTGGTACATTGCCCTAGAGCTGAAAGGCACAACATACAGGCTTCTTTCGAAAGTGCGAGTTGGGACCCTAAGTATCTTGCTTCCAGCTCTTTGGGAAGCTAAGAAACAACTCGCTCTGCACAGTGCTCTTACAGCCTACCGGGAATATCTCTCACAAAGGCCTGTGAAACGCAGTTTCTTTGCAGGCCTGATGTGGCTGAAGTAGAACTTCTGCTCTGTGTGTGCTACTTTGCCCTAGAGCTGAAAGGCACAACGTGCAGGCTTGTTTCCAAAGGGCGAGTTGGGCCCCACAGCATCTTGCTTCCAGGTCATTGGGAAGATAAGAAACAACTCGCTCTGCACAGTGCTCTTACAGCCTACCGGGAACAGCTCTTCCAAAGGCCTGTGAAACCCAGATTCTTTGCAGGCCTGATCCGGCTTAAGTAGAACTTCTGCTCTGGGTGACCTACATTGCCCTAGAGCTGAAAGGCACAACGTGCAGGCTTCTTTCCAAATGGCGAGTTGGGCCCCACAGCATCTTGCTTCCAGGTCTTTGGGAAGCTAAGAAACAACTCGCTCTGCACAGTGCTCTTACAGCCTACCGGGAACATCTCTTCCAAAGGCCTGTGAAACGCAGTTTCTTTGCAGGCCTGATCTGGCTGAAGTAGAACTTCTGCTCTGGGTGTGCTACATTGCCCTAGAGCTGAAAGGCACAACGTGCAGGCTTCTTAACAAAGGGCGAGTTGGGCCCCACAGCATCTTGCTTCCAGCTCTTTGTGAAGCTAAGAAACAACTCGCTCTGCACAGTGCTCTTACAGCCTACCGGGAACATCTCTTCGAAAGGCCTGTGAAACGCAGTTTCTTTGCAGGCATGATCTGGCTGAAGTAGAACTTCTGCTCTGGGTGTGCTACATTGCCCTAGAGCTGAAAGGCACAACGTGCAGGCTTCTGTCCAAAGGGAGAGTTGGGCAGCACAGCATCTTGCTTCCAGCTCTTTGGGAAGCTAAGAAACAAGTCGCTCTGCATAGTGCTCTTAGAGCCTACCGGGAAGATCTCTTCCAGAGGAATGTGAAACGCAGTTTCTCTGCAGGCCTGATCTGGCTGAAGTACCACTTCTGCTCTGGGTGTGCCACATTGCCCTAGAGCTGAAAGCTACAACGTGCTGTCTCCTTTCCAAAGGGCGAGTTGTGCCCCACGGCATCTTGCTTCCAGCTCTTTGGGAAGCTCAGAAACAACTCGCTCTGCACAGTGCTCTTACAGCCTACCGGGTACATCTCTTCCAAAGGCCTGTGAAACGCAGTTTCTTTGCAGGCCTGATCTGGTTGAAGTAGAACTTCTGCTGTGGGTGTGCTACATTGCCCTAGAGCTGAAAGGCACAACGTGCAGGCTCTTTCCAAAGGGCGAGTTGGGCCCCACAGCATCTTGCTTCCAGTTCTTTGGGAAGCTAAGAAACAACTCGCTCTGCACAGTGCTCTTACAGCCTACCGGAAACATCTCTTCCAAAGGCCTGTGAAACGCAGTTTCTTTGCAGGCCTGATCTGGCTGAAGTACAACTTCTGCTCTGGGTGTGCTACATTGCCCTAGAGCTGAAAGGCACAACGTGCAGGTTTCTTTCCAGAGGGCAAGTTGGGCCCCACAGCATCTTGCTTCCAGCTCTGTGGGAAGCTAAGAAACAACTCGCTCTGCACAGTGCTCTTACAGCCTACCGTGAACATCTCTTCCAAATTCCTGTGAAACGCAGTTTCTTTGCAGGCCTGATCTGGCTGAAGTAGAACTTCTGCTCTGGGTGTGCTACATTGCCCTAGAGCTGAAAGGCACAACGTGCAGGCTTCTTTCCAAAGGGCGTGTGGGGCCCCACAGCATCTTGCTTCCAGCTCTTTGGGAAGCTAAGAAACAACTCGCTCTGCACAGTGCTCTTACAGCATACCGGGAAAATCTCTTCCAAAGGCCTGTGAAACGCAGTTTCTCTGCAGGCCTGATCTGTCTGAAGTAGAACTTCTCGTCTGGGTGTGGTACATTGCCCTAGAGCTGAAAGGCACAACGTACAGGCTTCTTTCCTAAGGGCGAGTTGGGCCCCACAGCATCTTGCTTCCAGCTCTTTGGGAAGCTAAGAAACAACTCGCTCTGCACAGTGCTCTTACAGCCTACCGGGAACATCTCTCACAAAGGCCTGTGAAACGCAGTTTCTTTGCAGGCCAGATCTGGCTGAAGTAGAACTTCTGCTCTGGGTGTGCTACATTGCCCTAGAGCTGAAAGGCACAACGTGCAGGCTTCTTTCCAAAGGGCGAGTTGGGCCCCAAAGCATCTTGCTTCCAGCTCATTGGGAAGCTAAGAAACAACTCGCTCTGCACAGTGCTCTTACAGCCTACCGGGAACATCTCTTCCAAAGGCCTGTGAAACACAGTTACTTTGCAGGCCTGATATGGCTGAAGTAGAACTTCATCTCTGGGTGTGGTACATTGCCCTAGAGCTGAAAGGCACAACATACAGGCTTCTTTCGAAAGTGCGAGTTGGGACCCTAAGCATCTTGCTTCCAGCTCTTTGGGAAGCTAAGAAACAACTCGCTCTGCACAGTGCTCTTACAGCCTACCGGGAACATCTCTTACAAAGGCCTGTGAAATGCAGTTTCTTTGCAGGCGTGATCTGGCTGAAGTAGAACTTCTGCTTTGGGTGTGCTACATTGCCCTAGAGCTGAAAGGCACAACGTGCAGGCTTCTTTCCAAAGGGCGAGTTGGGCCCCACAGCATCTTGCTTCCAGCTCTTTGGGAAGCTAAGAAACAACTCGCTCTGCACAGTGCTCTTACAGCCTAAAGGGAACATCTCTTAAAAAGGCCTGTGAAATGCAGTTTCTTTGCACTCCTCATCTGGCTGAAGGTACAACTTCTGGTCTGGGTGTGCTACATTGCCCTAGAGCTGAAAGGCACAACGTGCAGGCTTCTGTACATAGGGCGAGTTGGGCCCCAAAGCATCTTGCTTCCAGCTCTTTGGGAAGCTAAGAAACAACTCGCTCTGCACAGTGCTCTTACAGCCTACCGGGAATATCTCTTACAAAGGCCTGTGAAACGCAGTTTCTTTGCAGGCCTGATCTGGCTGAAGTACAACTTCTGCTCTGGGTGTGCTACATTGCCCTAGAGCTGAAAGGCACAACGTGCAGGCTTCTTTCCAAAGGGCGAGTTGGGCCCCAAAGCATCTTGCTTCCACCTATTTGGGAAGATCAGAAACAACTCGCTGTGCTCAGTTCTCTTACTGCCTACCGGGAACATCTTTTCCAAGGGCCTGTGAAATGCAGTTTCTTTGCAGGACTCATATGGCTGAAGTACAACCTCTGCTCTAGGTGTGCTACAGTGCCCTAGAGCTGAAAGGCACAACGTGCAGGCTTCTGTACAAAGGGCGAGTTGGGCCCCACAGCATCTTGCTTCCAGCTCTTTGGGAAGCTAAGAAACAACTCGCTCTGCACAGTGCTCTTACAGCCTACCGGGAACATCTGTTCCAAAGGCCTGTGAAACACAGGTTCTTTTCAGGCCTGATCCGGCTGAAGTAGAACCTCTGCTCTGGGTGTGCTACAGTGACCTAGAGCTGAAAGGCACAACGTGCAGGCTTCTGTCCAAAGGGCGAGTTGGGCCCCACAGCATCTTGCTTCCAGCTCTTTGGGAAGCTAAGAAACAACTCGCTCTGCACAGTGCTCTTACAGCCTACCGGGAACATCTCTTCCAAAGGCCTGTGAAACGCAGTTTCTTTGCAGTCCTGATCTGGCTGAAGTACAGCTTCTGCTCTGGGTGTGCTACATTGCCCTAGAGCTGAAAGGTACAATGTGCAGGCTTCTTTCTAAAGGGCGAGTTGGGCCCCACAGCATCTTGCTTCCAGCTCTTTGGGAATCTAAGAAAAAACTCGCTCTGCACAGTGCTCTTACGACCTACCGCGAACATCTCTTCCAAAGGCCTGTGAAACGCTGTTTCTTTGCAGGCCTGATCTGGCTGAAGTAGAACTTCTGCTCTGGGTGTGCTACATTGCCCTAGAGCTGAAAGGCACAACGTGCAGGCTTCTGTCCAAAGGGCGAGTTGGGCCCCACATAATCTTGCTTCCAGCACTTTGGGAAGCTAAGAAACAACTCGCTCTGCACAGTGCTCTTACATTCTACCGGGACATCTCTTCCAAAGGCCTGTGAAACCCAGTTTCTTTGCAGACCTGAACTGTCTGAAGTACAACTTCTGCTCTGAGTGTGCCACATTGCCCTAGAGCTGAAAGCTACAACGTGCTGTCTCCTTTCAAAAGTTCGAGTTGGGCCCCAAAGCATCTTGCTTCCAGCTCTTTGGGAATCTAAGAAACAACTCTCTCTGCACAGTGCTCTTACAGCCTACTGGGAGCATCTCTCCAAAGGCCTGTGAAACGCAGTTTCTTTGCAGGCCTGATCTGGCTGAAGTAGAACTTCTGCTCTGGGTGTGGTACATTGCCCTAGAGCTGAAAGGCACAACGTGCAGGCTTCTGTCCAAAGGGAGAGTTGGGCAGCACAGCATCTTGCTTCCAGCTCTTTGGGAAGCTAAGAAACAAGTCTCTCTGCATAGTGCTCTTAGAGCCTACCGGGAACATCTCTTCCAGAGGAATGTGAAACGCAGTTTCTCTGCAGGCCTGATCTGGCTGAAGTACCACTTCTGCTCTGGGTGTGCCACATTGCCCTAGAGCTGAAAGCTACAACGTGCTGTCTCCTTTCCAAAGGGCGAGTTGGGCCCCACGGCATCTTGCTTCCAGCTCTTTGGGAAGCTCAGAAACAACTCGCTCTGCACAGTGCTCTTACAGCCT
Organism: Equus caballus; assembly: GCF_041296265.1. Lineage (NCBI taxonomy): Eukaryota > Metazoa > Chordata > Mammalia > Perissodactyla > Equidae > Equus > Equus caballus. The sequence goes on from NC_091687.1 coordinate 29,426,585, forward strand.
ACCGGGTACATCTCTTCCAAAGGCCTGTGAAACGCAGTTTCTTTGCAGGCCTGATCTGGTTGAAGTAGAACTTCTGCTGTGGGTGTGCTACATTGCCCTAGAGCTGAAAGGCACAACGTGCAGGCTCTTTCCAAAGGGCGGGTTGGGCCCCACAGCATCTTGCTTCCAGGTCTTTGGGAAGCTAAGAAACAACTCGCTCTGCACAGTGCTCTTACAGCCTACCGGAAACATCTCTTCCAAAGGCCTGTGAAACGCAGTTTCTTTGCAGGCCTGATCTGGCTGAAGTACAACTTCTGCTCTGGGTGTGCTACATTGCCCTAGAGCTGAAAGGCACAACGTGCAGGTTTCTTTCCAGAGGGCAAGTTGGGCCCCACAGCATCTTGCTTCCAGCTCTGTGGGAAGCTAAGAAACAACTCGCTCTGCACAGTGCTCTTACAGCCTACCGGGAACATCTCTTCCAAATTCCTGTGAAACGCAGTTTCTTTGCAGGCCTGATCTGGCTGAAGTAGAACTTCTGCTCTGGGTGTGCTACATTGCCCTAGAGCTGAAAGGCGCAACGTGCAGGCTTCTTTCCAAAGGGCGTGTGGGGCCCCACAGCATCTTGCTTCCAGCTCTTTGGGAAGCTAAGAAACAACTCGCTCTGCACAGTGCTCTTACAGCGTACCGGGAACATCTCTTCCAAAGGCCTGTGAAACGCAGTTTCTCTGCAGGCCTGATCTGTCTGAAGTAGAACTTCTCGTCTGGGTGTGGTACATTGCCCTAGAGCTGAAAGGCACAACGTACAGGCTTCTTTCCTAAGGGCGAGCTGGGCCCCACAGCATCTTGCTTCCAGCTCTTTGGGAAGCTAAGAAACAACTGGCTCTGCACAGTGCTCTTACAGCCTACCGGGAACATCTCTCACAAAGGCCTGTGAAACGCAGTTTCTTTGCAGGCCAGATCTGGCTGAAGTAGAACTTCTGCTCTGGGTGTGCTACATTGCCCTAGAGCTGAAAGGCACAACGTGCAGGCTTCTTTCCAAAGGGCGAGTTGGGCCCCAAAGCATCTTGCTTCCAGCTCATTGGGAAGCTAAGAAACAACTCGCTCTGCACAGTGCTCTTACAGCCTACCGGGAACATCTCTTCCAAAGGCCTGTGAAACACAGTTTCTTTGCAGGCCTGATATGGCTGAAGTAGAACTTTTTCTCTGGGTGTGGTACATTGCCCTAGAGCTGAAAGGCACAACATACAGGCTTCTTTCGAAAGTGCGAGTTGGGACCCTAAGCATCTTGCTTCCAGCTCTTTGGGAAGCTAAGAAACAACTCGCTCTGCACAGTGCTCTTACAGCCTACCGGGAACATCTCTTACAAAGGCCTTTGAAATGCAGTTTCTTTGCAGGCGTGATCTGGCTGAAGTAGAACTTCTGCTTTGGGTGTGCTACATTGCCCTAGAGCTGAAAGGCACAACGTGCAGGCTTCTTTCCAAAGGGCGAGTTGGGCCCCACATCATCTTGCTTCCAGCTCTTTGGGAAGCTAAGAAACAACTCGCTCTGCATAGTGCTCTTACAGCCTAAAGGGAACATCTCTTAAAAAGGCCTGTGAAATGCAGTTTCTTTGCACTCCCCATCTGGCTGAAGGTACAACTTCTGGTCTGGGTGTGCTACATTGCCCTAGAGCTGAAAGGCACAACGTGCAGGCTTCTGTACATAGGGCGACTTGGGCCCCAAAGCATCTTGCTTCCAGCTCTTTGGGAAGCTAAGAAACAACTCGCTCTGCACAGTGCTCTTACAGCCTACCGGGAATATCTCTTACAAAGGCCTGTGAAACACAGTTTCTTTGCAGGCCTGATCCGGCTGAAGTACAACTTCTGCTCTGGGTGTGCTACATTGCCCTAGAGCTGAAAGGCACAACGTGCAGGCTTCTTTCCAAAGGGCGAGTTGGGCCCCAAAGCATCTTGCTTCCACCTATTTGGGAAGATCAGAAACAACTCGCTGTGCTCAGTTCTCTTACTGCCTACCGGGAACATCTTTTCCAAAGGCCTGTGAAATGCAGTTTCTTTGCAGTTCTCATATGGCTGAAGTACAACCTCTGCTCTAGGTGTGCTACAGTGCCCTAGAGCTGAAAGGCACAACGTGCAGGCTTCTGTACAAAGGGCGAGTTCGGCCCCAAAGCATCTTGCTTCCAGCTCTTTGGGAAGCTAAGAAACAACTCGCTCTGCACAGTGCTCTTGCAGCCTACCGGGAATATCACTTACAAAGGCCTGTGAAACGCAGTTTCTTTGCAGGCCTGATCTGGCTGAAGTACAACTTCTGCTCTGGGTGTGCTACATTGCCCTTGAGCTGAAAGGCACAACGCGCAGGCTTCTTTCCAAAGGGCGAGTTGGGCCCCACAGCATCTTGCTTCCAGCTCTTTGGGAAGCTAAGAAACAACTCGCTCTGCACAGTGCTCTTACAGCCTACCGGGAACATCTCTTCCAAAGGCCTGTGAAACGCAGGTTCTTTGCAGGCCTGATCCGGCTGAAGTAGAACTTCTGCTCTGGGTGTGCTACAGTGACCTAGAGCTGAAAGGCACAACGTGCAGGCTTCTGTCCAAAGGGCGAGTTGGGCCCCACAGCATCTTGCTTCCAGCTCTTTGGGAAGCTAAGAAACAACTCGCTCTGCACAGTGCTCTTACAGCCTACCGGGAACATCTCTTCCAAATGCCTGTGAAACGCAGTTTCTTTGCAGTCCTGATCTGGCTCAATTACAGCTTCTGCTCTGGGTGTGCTACATTGCCCTAGAGGTGAAAGGCACAACGTGCAGGCTTCTTTCCAAAGGGCGAGTTGGGCCCCAAAGCATCTTGCTTCCAGCACTTTGGGAAGCTAAGAAACAACTCGCTGTGCACAGAGCTCTTACAGCCTACCTGGAACATCTCTTCCAAAGGCCTGTGAAACGAAGTTTCTTTGCAGGCCTGATCTGGATGAAATACAACTTCTGCTCTGGGTGTGCTACATTGCCCTAGAGCTGAAAGGTACAATGTGCAGGCTTCTTTCTAAAGGGCGAGTTGGGCCCCACAGCATCTTGCTTCCAGCTCTTTGGGAATCTAAGAAAAAACTCGCTCTGCACAGTGCTCTTACGACCTACCGCGAACATCTCTTCCAAAGGCCTGTGAAACGCTGTTTCTTTGCAGGCCTGATCTGGCTGAAGTAGAACTTCTGCTCTGGGTGTGCTACATTGCCCTAGAGCTGAAAGGCACAACGTGCAGGCTTCTGTCCAAAGGGCGATTTGGGCCCCACAGCATCTTGCTTCCAGCACTTTGGGAAGCTAAGAAACAACTCGCTCTGCACAGTGCTCTTACAGCCTACCGGGAACATCTCTTCCAAAGGCCTGTGAAACGCAGTTTCTTTGCACTCCTCATCTGGGTGAAGGTACAACTTCTGCTCTGGGTGTGCCACATTGCCCTAGAGCTGAAAGCTACAACGTGCTGTCTCCTTTCGAAAGGGCGAGTTGGGCCCCACGGCATCTTGCTTCCAGCTCTTTGGGAAGCTCAGAAACAACTCGCTCTGCACAGTGCTCTTACAGCCTACCGGGTACATCTCTTCCAAAGGCCTGTGAAATGCAGTTTCTTTGCACTCCTCATCTGGCTGAAGGTACAACTTCTGGTCTGGGTGTGCTACATTGCCCTAGAGCTGAAAGGCACAACGTGCAGGCTTCTGTACATAGGGCGAGTTGGGCCCCAAAGCGTCTTGCTTCCAGCTCTTTGGGAAGCTAAGAAACAACTCGCTCTGCACAGTGCTCTTACAGCCTACCGGGAATATCTCTTACAAAGTCCTGTGAAACGCAGTTTCTTTGCAGGCCTGATCTGGCTGAAGTACAACTTCTGCTCTGGGTGTGCTACATTGCCCTAGAGCTGAAAGGCACAACGTGCAGGCTTCTTTCCGAAGGGCGAGTTGGGCCCCAAAGCATCTTGCTTCCACCTATTTGGGAAGATCAGAAACAACTCGCTGTGCTCAGTTCTCTTACTGCCTACCGGGAACATCTCTTCCAAAGGCCTGTGAAATGCAGTTTCTTTGCAGGACTGATATGGCTGAAGTACAACCTCTGCTCTAGGTGTGCTACAGTGCCCTAGAGCTGAAAGGCACAACGTGCAGGCTTCTGTCCAAAGGGCGAGTTGGGCCCCACAGCATCTTGCTTCCAGCTCTTTGGGAAGCTAAGAAACAACTCGCTCTGCACAGTGCTCTTACAGCCTACCGGGAACATCTCTTCCAAAGGCCTGTGAAACGCAGTTTCTTTGCAGGCCTGATCTGGCTGAAGTACAGCTTCTGCTCTGGGTGTGCTACATTGCCCTAGAGCTGAAAGGCACAACGTGCAGTCTTCCTCCCAAAGGGCGAGTTGGGCCCCACAGCATCTTGCTTCCAGCTCTTTGTGAAGCTAAGAAACAACTCGCTCTGCACAGTGCTCTTACAGCCTACCGGGAACATCTCTTCGAAAGGCCTGTGAAACGCAGTTTCTTTGCAGGCCTGATCTGGCTGAAGTAGAACTTCTGCTCTGGGTGTGCTACATTGCCCTAGAGCTGAAAGGCACAACGTGCAGGCTTCTGCCCAAAGGGAGAGTTGGGCAGCACAGCATCTTGCTTCCAGTTCTTTGGGAAGCTAAGAAACAACTCGCTCTGCACAGTGCTCTTACAGCCTACCGGAAACATCTCTTCCAAAGGCCTGTGAAACGCAGTTTCTTTGCAGGCCTGATCTGGCTGAAGTACAACTTCTGCTCTGGGTGTGCTACATTGCCCTAGAACTGAAAGGCACAACATGCAGGTTTCTTTCCAGAGGGCAAGTTGGGCCCCACAGCATCTTGCTTCCAGCTCTGTGGGAAGCTAAGAAACAACTCGCTCTGCACAGTGCTCTTACAGCCTACCGGGAACATCTCTTCCAAATTCCTGTGAAACGCAGTTTCTTTGCAGGCCTGATCTGGCTGAAGTAGAACTTCTGCTGTGGGTGTGCTACATTGCCCTAGAGCTGAAAGGCACAACGTGCAGGCTTCTTTCCAAAGGGCGTGTGGGGCCCCACAGCATCTTGCTTCCAGCTCTTTGGGAAGCTAAGAAACAACTCGCTCTGCACAGTGCTCTTACAGCGTACCGGGAACATCTCTTCCAAAGGCCTGTGAAACGCAGGTTCTCTGCAGGCCTGATCTGTCTGAAGTAGAACTTCTCGTCTGGGTGTGGTACATTGCCCTAGAGCTGAAAGGCACAACGTACAGGCTTCTTTCCTAAGGGCGAGTTGGGCCCCACAGCATCTTGCTTCCAGCTCTTTGGGAAGCTAAGAAACAACTCGCTCTGCACAGTGCTCTTACAGCCTACCGGGAACATCTCTCACAAAGGCCTGTGAAACGCAGTTTCTTTGCAGGCCAGATCTGGCTGAAGTAGAACTTCTGCTCTGGGTGTGCTACATTGCCCTAGAGCTGAAAGGCACAACGTGCAGGCTTCTTTCCAAAGGGCGAGTTGGGCCCCAAAGCATCTTGCTTCCAGCTCATTGGGAAGCTAAGAAACAACTCGCACTGCACAGTGCTCTTATAGCCTACCGGGAACATCTCTTCCAAAGGCCTGTGAAAAACAGTTTCTTTGCAGGCCTGATATGGCTGAAGAAGAACTTCTTCTCTGGGTGTGGTACATTGCCCTAGAGCTGAAAGGCACAACATACAGGCTTCTTTCGAAAGTGCGAGTTGGGACCCTAAGCATCTTGCTTCCAGCTCTTTGGGAAGCTAAGACACAACTCGCTCTGCACAGTGCTCTTACAGCCTACCGGGAATATCTCTCACAAAGGCCTGTGAAACGCAGTTTCTTTGCAGGCCTGATCTGGCTGAAGTAGAACTTCTGCTCTGTGTGTGCTACTTTGCCCTAGAGTGAAAGGCACAACGTGCAGGCTTGTTTCCAAAGTGCGAGTTGGGCCCCACAGCATCTTCCTTCCAGCTCTTTGGGAAGCTAAGAAACAACTCGCTCTGCACAGTGCTCTTACAGCCTACCGGGAACATCTCTCTCAAAGGCCTGTGAAACGCAGGTTCTTTGCAGGCCTGATGTGGCTGAAGTACAACTTCTGCTCTGGGTGTGCTACCTTGCCCTAGAGCTGAAAGGCACAACGTGCAGGCTTCTTCCCAAAGGGTGATTTGGGCCCCACAGCATCTTGCTTCCGGCTCTTTGGTTACCTAAGAAACAACTCGCTCTGCACAGTGCTCTTACAGCCTACCGGGAACATGTCTTACAAAGGCCTGTGAAACGCAGTTTCTTTGCAGGCCTGATATGGCTGAAGTACAACTTCTGCTCTGGGTGTGCTGCATTGCCCTAGAGCTGAAAGGCACAACGTGCAGGCTTCTTTCCAAAGGGCGAGTTGGGCCCCAAAGCATCTTGCTTCCAGCTCATTGGGAAGCTAAGAAACAACTCGCTCTGCACAGTGCTCTTACAGCCTACCGGGAACATCTCTTCCAAAGGCCTGTGAAACACAGTTTCTTTGCAGGCCTGATATGGCTGAAGTAGAACTTCTGCTCTGTGTGTGCTACTTTGCCCTAGAGCTGAAAGGCACAACGTGCAGGCTTGTTTCCAAAGGGCGAGTTGGGCCCCACAGCATCTTGCTTCCAGGTCATTGGGAAGCTAAGAAACAACTCGCTCTGCACAGTGCTCTTACAGCCTACCGGGAACAGCTCTTCCAAAGGCCTGTGAAACCCAGATTCTTTGCAGGCCTGATCCGGCTTAAGTAGAACTTCTGCTCTGGGTGACCTACATTGCCCTAGATCTGAAAGGCACAACGTGCAGGCTTCTTTCCAAATGGCGAGTTGGGCACCACAGCATCTTCCTTCCAGATCTTTGGGAAGCTAAGAAACAACTCGCTCTGCACAGTGCTCTTACAGCCTACCGGGAACATCTATTCCAAAGGCCTGTGAAACGCAGTTTCTTTGCAGGCCTGATCTGGCTGAAGTAGAACTTCTGCTCTGGGTGTGCTACATTGCCCTAGAGCTGAAAGGCACAACGTTCAGGCTTCTTAACAAAGGGCGAGTTGGGCCCCACAGCATCTTGCGTCCAGCTATTTAGGAAGCTAAGAAACAACTCTCTCTGCACAATGCTCTTACAGCCTGCTTGGAACATCTCTTCCAAAGGCCTGTGAAACGCACTTTCTTTGCAGGCCTGATTTGTCTGAAGTAGAACTTCTGCTGTGGGTGTGCTACATTGCCCTAGAACTGAAAGGCACAACGTGCAGGCTTCTTTCCAAAGGGTGTGTGGGGCCCCACAGCATCTTGCTTCCAGCTCTTTGGGAAGCTAAGAAACAACTCGCTCTGCACAGTGCTCTTACAGCGTACCGGGAACATCTCTTCCAAAGGCCTGTGAAACGCAGTTTCTCTGCAGGCCTGATCTGTCTGAAGTAGAACTTCTCGTCTGGGTGTGGTACATTGCCCTAGAGCTGAAAGGCACAACGTACAGGCTTCTTTCCTAAGAGCGAGTTGGGCCCCACAGCATCTTGCTTCCAGCTCTTTGGGAAGCTAAGAAACAACTCGCTCTGCACAGTGCTCTTACAGCCTACCGGGAACATCTCTCACAAAGGCCTGTGAAACGCAGTTTCTTTGCAGGCCAGATCTGGCTGAAGTACAACTTCTGCTCTGGGTGTGCTACATTGCCCTAGAGCTGAAAGGCACAACGTGCAGGCTTCTTTCCAAAGGGCGAGTTTGGCCCCAAAGCATCTTGCTTCCAGCTCATTGGGAAGCTAAGAAACAACTCGCTCTGCACAGTGCTCTTACAGCCTACCTGGAACATCTCTTCCAAAGGCCTGTGAAACACAGTTTCTTTGCAGGCCTGATATGGCTGAAGTAGAACTTCTTCTCTGGGTGTGGTACATTGCCCTACAGCTGAAAGGCACAACATACAGGCTTCTATCGAAAGTGCGAGTTGGGACCCTAAGCATCTTGCTTCCAGCTCTTTGGGAAGCTAAGACACCACTCGCTCTGCACAGTTCTCTTACAGCCTACCGGGAATATCTCTCACAAAGGCCTGTGAAACGCAGTTTCTTTGCAGGCCTGATCTGGCTGAAGTAGAACTTCTGCTCTGTGTGTGCTACTTTGCCCTAGAGTGAAAGGCACAATGTGCAGGCTTGTTTCCAAAGGGCGAGTTGGCCCCACAGCATCTTGCTTCCAGGTCATTGGGAAGCTAAGAAACAACTCGCTCTGCACAGTGCTCTTACAGCCTACCGGGAACAGCTCTTCCAAAGGCCTGTGAGAACCAGATTCTTTGCAGGCCTGATCCGGCTTAAGTAGAACTTCTGCTCTGGGTGACCTACATTGCCCTAGAGCTGAAAGGCACAACGTGCAGGCTTCTTAACAAAGGGCGAGTTGGGCCCCACAGCATCTTGCTTCCAGCTCATTGCAAAGCTCAGAAACAACTCGCTCTGCACAGTGCTCTTGCAGCCTACCGGGAACATCTCTTTCAAAGGCCTGTGAAACACAGTTTCTTTGCAGGCCTGATCTGGCTGAAGTAGATCTTCTGCTCTGGGTGTGCTACATTGCCCTAGAGCTGAAAGGCACAACGTGCAGGCTTCTTTCCAAAGGGCGAGTTGGGCCCCACAGCATCTTGCTTTCAGCTCTTTGGGAAGCTAAGAAACAACTCGCTCTGCACAGTGCTCTTACAGCCTACCGGGAACATCTCTTCCAAATGCCTGTGAAACGCAGTTTCTTTGCAGGCCTGATCTGGCTGAATTACAACTTCTGCTCTGGGTGTGCTACATTGCCCTAGAGCTGAAAGGCACAACGTGCACTCTTCTTTCCAAAGGGCGAGTTGGGCCCCACAGCATCTTGCTTCCAGCACTTTGGGAAGCTAAGAAACAACTCGCTCTGCACAGTGCTCTTACAGCCTACCGGGAACATCTCTTCCAAATGCCTGTGAAACCCAGTTTCTTTGCAGACCTGATCCGGCTTAAGTAGAACTTCTGCACTGGGTGACCTACATTGCCCTAGAGCTGAAAGGCACAACGTGCAGGCTTGTTTCCAAAGGGCGAGTTGGGCCCCACAGCATCTTGCTTCCAGGTCATTGGGAAGCTAAGAAACAACTCACTCTGCACAGTGCTCTTACAGCCTACCGGGAACAGCTCTTCCAAAGGCCTGTGAAACCCAGATTCTTTGCAGGCCTGATCCGGCTTAAGTAGAACTTCTGCTCTGGGTGACCTACATTGCCCTAGAGCTGAAAGGCACAACGTGCAGGCTTCTTTCCAAATGGCGAGTTGGGCCCCACAGCATCTTGCTTCCAGCTCTTTGGGAAGCTAAGAAACAACTCGCTCTGCACAGTGCTCTTACAGCCTACCGGGAACATCTCTTCCAAAGGCCTGTGAAACGCAGTTTCTTTGCAGGCCTGATTTGGCTGAAGTAGAACTTCTGCTCTGGGTCTGCTACATTGCCCTACAGCTGAAAGGCACAACAAGCAGTCTTCTTCCCAAAGGGCGAGTTGGGCCCCACAGCATCTTGCTTCCAGCTCTTTGTGAAGCTAAGAAACAACTCGCTCTGCACAGTGCTCTTACAGCCTACCGGGAACATCTCTTCGAAAGGCCTGTGAAACGCAGTTTCTTTGCAGGCCTGATCTGGCTGAAGTAGAACTTCTGCTCTGGGTGTGCTACATTGCCCTAGAGCTGAAAGGCACAACGTGCAGGCTTCTGTCCAAAGGGAGAGTTGGGCAGCACAGCATCTTGCTTCCAGCTCTTTGGGAAGCTAAGAAACAAGTCTCTCTGCATAGTGCTCTTAGAGCCTACCGGGAACATCTCTTCCAGAGGAATGTGAAACGCAGTTTCTCTGCAGGCCTGATCTGGCTGAAGTACCACTTCTGCTCTGGGTGTGCCACATTGCCCTAGAGCTGAAAGCTACAACGTGCTGTCTCCTTTCCAAAGTGCGATTTGGGCCACACGGCATCTTGCTTCCAGCTCTTTGGGAAGCTCAGAAACAACTTGCTCTGCACAGTGCTCTTACAGCCTACCGGGTACATCTCTTCCAAAGGCCTGTGAAACGCAGTTTCTTTGCAGGCCTGATCTGGTTGAAGTAGAACTTCTGCTCTGGGTGTGCTACATTGCCCTAGAGCTGAAAGGCACAACGTGCAGGCTCTTTCCAAAGGGCGAGTTGGGCCCCACAGCATCTTGCTTCCAGTTCTTTGGGAAGCTAAGAAACAACTCGCTCTGCACAGTGCTCTTACAGCCTACCGGAAACATCTCTTCCAAAGGCCTGTGAAACACAGTTTCTTTGCAGGCCTGATCTGGCTGAAGTACAACTTCTGCTCTGGGTGTGCTACATTGCCCTAGAACTGAAAGGCACAACGTGCAGGTTTCTTTCCAGAGGGCAAGTTGGGCCCCACAGCATCTTGCTTCCAGCTCTGTGGGAAGCTAAGAAACAACTCGCTCTGCACAGTGCTCTTACAGCCTACCGGGAACATCTCTTCCAAATTCCTGTGAAACGCAGTTTCTTTGCAGGCCTGATCTGGCTGAAGTAGAACTTCTGCTCTGGGTGTGCTACATTGCCCTAGAGCTGAAAGGCACAACGTGCAGGCTTCTTTCCAAAGGGCGTGTGGGGCCCCACAGCATCTTGCTTCCAGCTCTTTGGGAAGCTAAGAAACAACTCGCTCTGCACAGTGCTCTTACAGCGTACCGGGAACATCTCATCCAAAGGCCTGTGAAACGCAGTTTGTCTGCAGGCCTGATCTGTCTGAAGTAGAACTTCTCGTCTGGGTGTGGTACATTGCCCTAGAGCTGAAAGGCACAACGTACAGGCTTCTTTCCTAAGGGCGAGTTGGGCCCCACAGCATCTTGCTTCCAGCTCTTTGGGAAGCTAAGAAACAACTCGCTCTGCACAGTGCTCTTACAGCCTACCGGGAACATCTCTCACAAAGGCCTGTGAAACGCAGTTTCTTTGCAGGCCAGATCTGGCTGAAGTACAACTTCTGCTCTGGGTGTGCTACATTGCCCTAGAGCTGAAAGGCACAACGTGCAGGCTTCTTTCCAAAGGGCGAGTTGGGCCCCAAAGCATCTTGCTTCCAGCTCATTGGGAAGCTAAGAAACAACTCGTTCTGCACAGTGCTCTTACAGCCTACCGGGAACATCTCTTCCAAAGGCCTGTGAAAAACAGTTTCTTTGCAGGCCTGATATGGCTGAAGAAGAACTTCTTCTCTGGGTTTGGTACATTGCCCTAGAGCTGAAAGGCACAACATACAGGCTTCTTTCGAAAGTGCGAGTTGGGACCCTAAGCATCTTGCTTCCAGCTCTTTGGGAAGCTAAGACACAACTCGCTCTGCACAGTGCTCTTACAGCCTACCGGGAATATCTCTCACAAAGGCCTGTGAAACGCAGTTTCTTTGCAGGCCTGATCTGGCTGAAGTAGAACTTCTGCTCTGTGTGTGCTACTTTGCCCTAGAGTGAAAGGCACAAAGTGCAGGCTTGTTTCCAAAGGGGGAGTTGGGCCCCACAGCATCTTCCTTCCAGCTCTTTGGGAAGCTAAGAAACAACTCGCTCTGCACAGTGCTCTTACAGCCTACCGGGAACATCTCTCTCAAAGGCCTGTGAAACGCAGGTTCTTTGCAGGCCTGATGTGGCTGAAGTACAACTTCTGCTCTGGGTGTGCTACATTGCCCTAGAGCTGAAAGGCACAACGTACAGGCTTCTTTCCAAAGGGTGATTTGGGCCCCACAGCATCTTGCTTCCGGCTCTTTGGTTAGCTAAGAAACAACTCGCTCTGCACAGTGCTCTTACAGCCTACCGGGAACATGACTTACAAAGGCCTGTGAAACGCAGTTTCTTTGCAGGCCTGATATGGCTGAAGTACAACTTCTGCTCTGGGTGTGCTGCATTGCCCTAGAGCTGAAAGGCACAACGTGCAGGCTTCTTTCCAAAGGGCGAGTTGGGCCACAAAGCATCTTGCTTCCAGCTCATTGGGAAGCTAAGAAACAACTCGCTCTGCACAGTGCTCTTACAGCCTACCGGGAACATCTCTTCCAAAGGCCTGTGAAACACAGTTTCTTTGCAGGCCTGATATGGCTGAAGTAGAACTTCTTCTCTGGGTGTGGTACATTGCCCTAGAGCTGAAAGGCACAACATACAGGCTTCTTTCGAAAGTGCGAGTTGGGACCCTAAGCATCTTGCTTCCAGCTCTTTGGGAAGCTAAGACACCACTCGCTCTGCACAGTTCTCTTACAGCCTACCGGGAATATCTCTCACAAAGGCCTGTGAAACGCAGTTTCTTTGCAGGCCTGATCTGGCTGAAGTAGAACTTCTGCTCTGTGTGTGCTACTTTGCCCTAGAGTGAAAGGCACAATGTGCAGGCTTGTTTCCAAAGGGCGAGTTGGCCCCACAGCATCTTGCTTCCAGGTCATTGGGAAGCTAAGAAACAACTCGCTCTGCACAGTGCTCTTACAGCCTACCGGGAACAGCTCTTCCAAAGGCCTGTGAAAACCAGATTCTTTGCAGGCCTGATCCGGCTTAAGTAGAACTTCTGCTCTGGGTGACCTACATTGCCCTAGAGCTGAAAGGCACAACGTGCAGGCTTCTTAACAAAGGGCGAGTTGGGCCCCACAGCATCTTGCTTCCAGCTCATTGCAAAGCTCAGAAACAACTCGCTCTGCACAGTGCTCTTGCAGCCTACCGGGAACATCTCTTTCAAAGGCCTGTGAAACACAGTTTCTTTGCAGGCCTGATCTGGCTGAAGTAGATCTTCTGCTCTGGGTGTGCTACATTGCCCTAGAGCTGAAAGGCACAACGTGCAGGCTTCTTTCCAAAGGGCGAGTTGGGCCCCACAGCATCTTGCTTCCAGCTCTTTGGGAAGCTAAGAAACAACTCGCTCTGCACAGTGCTCTTACAGCCTACCGGGAACATCTCTTCCAAAGGCCTGTGAAACGCAGTTTCTTTGAAGGCCTGATCTGGCTGAATTACAACTTCTGCTCTGGGTGTGCTACATTGCCCTAGAGCTGAAAGGCACAACGTGCACTCTTCTTTCCAAAGGGCGAGTTGGGCCCCACAGCATCTTGCTTCCAGCACTTTGGGAAGCTAAGAAACAACTCGCTCTGCACAGTGCTCTTACATTCTACCGGGAACATCTCTTCCAAATGCCTGTGAAACCCAGTTTCTTTGCAGACCTGATCCGGCTTAAGTAGAACTTCTGCACTGGGTGACCTACATTGCCCTAGAGCTGAAAGGCACAACGTGCAGGCTTGTTTCCAAAGGGCGAGTTGGGCCCCACAGCATCTTGCTTCCAGGTAATTGGGAAGCTAAGAAACAACTCACTCTGCACAGTGCTCTTACAGTCTACCGGGAACAGCTCTTCCAAAGGCCTGTGAAACCCAGATTCTTTGCAGGCCTGATCCGGCTTAAGTAGAACTTCTGCTCTGGGTGACCTACATTGCCCTAGAGCTGAAAGGCACAACGTGCAGGCTTCTTTCCAAATGGCGAGTTGGGCCCCACAGCATCTTGCTTCCAGCTCTTTGGGAAGCTAAGAAACAACTCGCTCTGCACAGTGCTCTTACAGCCTACCGGGAACATCTCTTCCAAAGGCCTGTGAAACGCAGTTTCTTTGCAGGCCTGATTTGGCTGAAGTAGAACTTCTGCTCTGCGTGTGCTACATTGCCCTAGAGCTGAAAGGCACAACGTGCAGGCTTCTTAACAAAGGGCGAGTTGGGCCCCACAGCATCTTGCGTCCAGCTATTTGGGAAGCTAAGAAACAACTCTCTCTGCACAATGCTCTTACAGCCTGCCGGGAACATCTCTTCCAAAGGCCTGTGAAACGCAGTTTCTTTGCAGGCCTGATTTGTCTGAAGTAGAACTTCTGCTCTGGGTGTGCTACATTGCCCTAGAGCTGAATGGCACAACGTGCAGTCTTCTTCCCAAAGGGCGAGTTGGGCCCCACAGCATCTTGCTTCCAGCTCTTTGTGAAGCTAAGAAACAACTCGCTCTGCACAGTGCTCTTACAGCCTACCGGGAACATCTCTTCGAAAGTCCTGTGAAACGCAGTTTCTTTGCAGGCCTGATCTGGCTGAAGTAGAACTTCTGCTCTGGGTGTGCTACATTGCCCTAGAGCTGAAAGGCACAACGTGCAGGCTTCTGTCCAAAGGGAGAGTTGGGCAGCACAGCATCTTGCTTCCAGCTCTTTGGGAAGCTAAGAAACAAGTCTCTCTGCATAGTGCTCTTAGAGCCTACCGGGAACATCTCTTCCAGAGGAATGTGAAACGCAGTTTCTCTGCAGGCCTGATCTGGCTGAAGTACCACTTCTGCTCTGGGTGTGCCACATTGCCCTAGAGCTGAAAGCTACAACGTGCTGTCTCCTTTCCAAAGGGCGAGTTGGGCCCCACGGCATCTTGCTTCCAGCTCTTTGGGAAGCTCAGAAACAACTTGCTCTGCACAGTGCTCTTACAGCCTACCGGGTACATCTCTTCCAAAGGCCTGTGAAACGCAGTTTCTTTGCAGGCCTGATCTGGTTGAAGTAGAACTTCTGCTCTGGGTGTGCTACATTGCCCTAGAGCTGAAAGGCACAACGTGCAGGCTCTTTCCAAAGGGCGAGTTGGGCCCCACAGCATCTTGCTTCCAGCTCTTTGGGAAGCTAAGAAACAACTCGCTCTGCACAGTGCTCTTACAGCCTACCGGAAACAACTCTTCCAAAGGCCTGTGAAACACAGTTTCTTTGCAGGCCTTATCTGGCTGAAGTACAACTTCTGCTCTGGGTGTGCTACATTGCCCTAGAACTGAAAGGCACAACGTGCAGGTTTCTTTCCAGAGGGCAAGTTGGGCCCAACAGCATCTTGCTTCCAGCTCTGTGGGAAGCTAAGAAACAACTCGCTCTGCACAGTGCTCTTACAGCCTACCGGGAACATCTCTTCCAAATTCCTGTGAAACGCAGTTTCTTTGCAGGCCTGATCTGGCTGAAGTAGAACTTCTGCTCTGGGTGTGCTACATTGCCCTAGAGCTGAAAGGCACAACGTGCAGGCTTCTTTCCAAAGGGCGTGTGGGGCCCCACAGCATCTTGCTTCCAGCTCTTTGGGAAGCTAAGAAACAACTCGCTCTGCACAGTGCTCTTACAGCGTACCGGGAACATCTCTTCCAAAGGCCTGTGAAACGCAGTTTCTCAGCAGGCCTGATCTGTCTGAAGTAGAACTTCTCGTCTGGGTGTGGTACATTGCCCTAGAGCTGAAAGGCACAACGTACAGGCTTCTTTCCTAAGGGCGAGTTGGGCCCCACAGCATCTTGCTTCCAGCTCTTTGGGAAGCTAAGAAACAACTCGCTCTGCACAGTGCTCTTACAGCCTACCGGGAACATCTCTCACAAAGGCCTGTGAAACGCAGTTTCTTTGCAGGCCAGATCTGGCTGAAGTACAACTTCTGCTCTGGGTGTGCTACATTGCCCTAGAGCTGAAAGGCACAACGTGCAGGCTTCTTTCCAAAGGGCGAGTTGGGCCCCAAAGCATCTTGCTTCCAGCTCTTTGGGAAGCTAAGAAACAACTCGCTCTGCACAGTGCTCTTACAGCCTACCGGGAACATCTCTTCCAAAGGCCTGTGAAAAACAGTTTCTTTGCAGGCCTGATATGGCTGAAGAAGAACTTCTTCTCTGGGTGTGGTACATTGCCCTAGAGCTGAAAGGCACAACATACAGGCTTCTTTCGAAAGTGCGAGTTGGGACCCTAAGCATCTTGCTTCCAGCTCTTTGGGAAGCTAAGACACAACTCGCTCTGCACAGTGCTCTTACAGCCTACCGGGAATATCTCTCACAAAGGCCTGTGAAACGCAGTTTCTTTGCAGGCCTGATCTGGCTGAAGTAGAACTTCTGCTCAGTGTGTGCTACTTTGCCCCAGAGTGAAAGGCACAACGTGCAGGCTTGTTTCCAAAGGGGGAGTTGGGCCCCACAGCATCTTCCTTCCAGCTCTT
The DNA here is from genome assembly GCF_041296265.1 of Equus caballus. NCBI lineage: Eukaryota > Metazoa > Chordata > Mammalia > Perissodactyla > Equidae > Equus > Equus caballus. Next base: position 29,442,444 of record NC_091687.1, read on the forward strand.
TGGGAAGCTAAGAAACAACTCGCTCTGCACAGTGCTCTTACAGCCTACCGGGAACATCTCTCTCAAAGGCCTGTGAAACGCAGGTTCTTTGCAGGCCTGATGTGGCTGAAGTACAACTTCTGCTCTGGGTGTGCTACATTGCCCTAGAGCTGAAAGGCACAACGTGCAGGCTTCTTTCCAAAGGGTGATTTTGGCCCCACAGCATCTTGCTTCCGGCTCTTTGGTTAGCTAAGAAACAACTCGCTCTGCACAGTGCTCTTACAGCCTACCGGGAACATGTCTTACAAAGGCCTGTGAAACGCAGTTTCTTTGCAGGCCTGATATGGCTGAAGTACAACTTCTGCTCTGGGTGTGCTGCATTGCCCTAGAGCTGAAAGGCACAACGTGCAGGCTTCTTTCCAAAGGGCGAGTTGGGCCCCAAAGCATCTTGCTTCCAGCTCATTGGGAAGCTAAGAAACAACTCGCTCTGCACAGTGCTCTTACAGCGTACCGGGAACATCTCTTCCAAAGGCCTGTGAAACGCAGTTTCTCTGCAGGCCTGATCTGTCTGAAGTAGAACTTCTCGTCTGGGTGTGGTACATTGCCCTAGAGCTGAAAGGCACAACGTACAGGCTTCTTTCCTAAGGGCGAGTTGGGTCCCACAGCATCCTGCTTCCAGCTCTTTGGGAAGCTAAGAAACAACTCGCTCTGCACAGTGCTCTTACAGCCTACCGGGAACATCTCTCACAAAGGCCTGTGAAACGCAGTTTCTTTGCAGGCCAGATCTGGCTGAAGTACAACTTCTGCTCTGGGTGTGCTACATTGCCCTAGAGCTGAAAGGCACAACGTGCAGGCTTCTTTCCAAAGGGCGAGTTGGGTCCCAAAGCATCTTGCTTCCAGCTCATTGGGAAGCTAAGAAACAACTCGCTCTGCACAGTGCTCTTACAGCCTACCTGGAACATCTCTTCCAAAGGCCTGTGAAACACAGTTTCTTTGCAGGCCTGATATGGCTGAAGTAGAACTTCTTCTCTGGGTGTGGTACATTGCCCTAGAGCTGAAAGGCACAACATACAGGCTTCTTTCGAAAGTGCGAGTTGGGACCCTAAGCATCTTGCTTCCAGCTCTTTGGGAAGCTAAGACACCACTCGCTCTGCACAGTTCTCTTACAGCCTACCGGGAATATCTCTCACAAAGGCCTGTGAAACGCAGTTTCTTTGCAGGCCTGATCTGGCTGAAGTAGAACTTCTGCTCTGTGTGTGCTACTTTGCCCTAGAGTGAAAGGCACAATGTGCAGGCTTGTTTCCAAAGGGCGAGTTGGCCCCACAGCATCTTGCTTCCAGGTCATTGGGAAGCTAAGAAACAACTCGCTCTGCACAGTGCTCTTACAGCCTACCGGGAACAGCTCTTCCAAAGGCCTGTGAAAACCAGATTCTTTGCAGGCCTGATCCGGCTTAAGTAGAACTTCTGCTCTGGGTGACCTACATTGCCCTAGAGCTGAAAGGCACAACGTGCAGGCTTCTTTCCAAATGGCGAGTTGGGCCCCACAGCATCTTCCTTCCAGCTCTTTGGGAAGCTAGGAAACAACTCGCTCTGCAGAGTGCTCTTACAGCCTAACGGGAACATCTCTTCCAAAGGCCTGTGAAACGCAGTTTCTTTGCAGGCCTGATCTGACTGAAGTAGAACTTCTGCTCTTGGTGTGCTACATTGCCCTAGAGCTGAAAGGCACAACGGGCAGGCTTCTTAACAAAGGGTGAGTTGGGCCCCACAGCATCTTGCGTCCAGCTCTTTGGGAAGCTAAGAAACAAGTCTCTCTGCATAGTGCTCTTAGAGCCTACCGGGAACATCTCTTCCAGAGGAATGTGAAACGCAGTTTCTCTGCAGGCCTGAACTGGCTGAAGTACCACTTCTGCTCTGGGTGTGCCACATTGCCCTAGAGCTGAAAGCTACAACGTGCTGTCTCCTTTCCAAAGGGCGAGTTGGGCCCCACGGCATCTTGCTTCCAGCTCTTTGGGAAGCTCAGAAACAACTCGCTCTGCACAGTGCTCTTACAGCCTACCGGGTACATCTCTTCCAAAGGCCTGTGAAACGCAGTTTCTTTGCAGGCCTGATCTGGCTGAAGTACAACTTCTGCTCTGGGTGTGCTACATTGCCCTAGAGCTGAAAGGCACAACGTGCAGGTTTCTTTCCAGAGGGCAAGTTGGGCCCCACAGCATCTTGCTTCCAGCTCTTTTGAAAGCTAAGAAACAACTCGCTCTGCACAGTGCTCTTACAGCCTACCGGGAACATCTCTTCCAAATTCCTGTGAAACGCAGTTTCTTTGCAGGCCTGATCTGGCTGAAGTAGAACTTCTGCTCTGGGTGTGCTACATTGCCCTAGAGCTGAAAGGGACAACGTGCAGTCTTCTTCCCAAAGGGCGAGTTGGGCCCCACAGCATCTTGCTTCCAGCTCTTTGGGAAGCTAAGAAACAACTCGCTCTGCACAGTGCTCTTACAGCGTACCGGGAACATCTCTTCCAAAGGCCTGTGAAACGCAGTTTCTCTGCAGGCCTGATCTGTCTGAAGTAGAACTTCTCGTCTGGGTGTGGTGCATTGCCCTAGAGCTGAAAGGCACAACGTACAGGCTTCTTTCCTAAGGGCGAGTTGGGCCCCACAGCATCTTGCTTCCAGCTCTTTGGGAAGCTAAGAAACAACTCGCTCTGCACAGTGCTCTTACAGCCTACCGGGAACATCTCTCACAAAGGCCTGTGAAACTCAGTTTCTTTGCAGGCCAGATCTGGCTGAAGTACAACTTCTGCTCTGGGTGTGCTACATTGCCCTAGAGCTGAAAGGCACAACGTGCAGGCTTCTTTCCAAAGGGCGAGTTGGGTCCCAAAGCATCTTGCTTCCAGCTCATTGGGAAGCTAAGAAACAACTCGCTCTGCACAGTGCTCTTACAGCCTACCGGGAACATCTCTTCCAAAGGCCTGTGAAACACAGTTTCTTTGCAGGCCTGATATGGCTGAAGAAGAACTTCTTCTCTGGGTGTGGTACATTGCCCTAGAGCTGAAAGGCACAACATACAGGCTTCTTTCGAAAGTGCGAGTTGGGACCCTAAGCATCTTGCTTCCAGCTCTTTGGGAAGCTAAGACACCACTCGCTCTGCACAGTTCTCTTACAGCCTACCGGGAATATCTCTCACAAAGGCCTGTGAAACGCAGTTTCTTTGCAGGCCTGATCTGGCTGAAGTAGAACTTCTGCTCTGTGTGTGCTACTTTGCCCTAGAGTGAAAGGCACAAGTGCAGGCGTGTTTCCACAGGGCGAGTTTGGGCCCACAGCCTCTTGCTTCCAGGTCATTGGGAAGCTAAGAAACAACTCGCTCTGCACAGTGCTCTTACAGCCTACCGGGAACAGCTCTTCCAAAGGCCAGTGAAAACCAGATTCTTTGCAGGCCTGATCCGGCTTAAGTAGAACTTCTGCTCTGGGTGACCTACATTGCCCTAGAGCTGAAAGGCACAACGTGCAGGCTTCTTTCCAAAGGGCGAGTTGGGCCCCAAAGCATCTTGCTTCCGGCTCTTTGGTTAGCTAAGAAACAACTCGCTCTGCACAGTGCTCTTACAGCCTACCTGGAACATCTCTTCCAAAGGCCTGTGAAACACAGTTTCTTTGCAGGCCTGATATGGCTGAAGTAGAACTTCTTCTCTGGGTGTGGTAATTTGCCCTACAGCTGAAAGGCACAACATACAGGCTTCTATCGAAAGTGCGAGTTGGGACCCTAAGCATCTTGCTTCCAGCTCTTTGGGAAGCTAAGACACCACTCGCTCTGCACAGTTCTCTTACAGCCTACCGGGAATATCTCTCACAAAGGCCTGTGAAACGCAGTTTCTTTGCAGGCCTGATCTGGCTGAAGTAGAACTTCTGCTCTGTGTGTGCTACTTTGCCCTAGAGTGAAAGGCACAATGTGCAGGCTTGTTTCCAAAGGGCGAGTTGGCCCCACAGCATCTTGCTTCCAGGTCATTGGGAAGCTAAGAAACAACTCGCTCTGCACAGTGCTCTTACAGCCTACCGGGAACAGCTCTTCCAAAGGCCTGTGAGAACCAGATTCTTTGCAGGCCTGATCCGGCTTAAGTAGAACTTCTGCTCTGGGTGACCTACATTGCCCTAGAGCTGAAAGGCACAACGTGCAGGCTTCTTAACAAAGGGCGAGTTGGGCCCCACAGCATCTTGCTTCCAGCTCATTGCAAAGCTCAGAAACAACTCGCTCTGCACAGTGCTCTTGCAGCCTACCGGGAACATCTCTTTCAAAGGCCTGTGAAACACAGTTTCTTTGCAGGCCTGATCTGGCTGAAGTAGATCTTCTGCTCTGGGTGTGCTACATTGCCCTAGAGCTGAAAGGCACAACGTGCAGGCTTCTTTCCAAAGGGCGAGTTGGGCCCCACAGCATCTTGCTTTCAGCTCTTTGGGAAGCTAAGAAACAACTCGCTCTGCACAGTGCTCTTACAGCCTACCGGGAACATCTCTTCCAAATGCCTGTGAAACGCAGTTTCTTTGCAGGCCTGATCTGGCTGAATTACAACTTCTGCTCTGGGTGTGCTACATTGCCCTAGAGCTGAAAGGCACAACGTGCACTCTTCTTTCCAAAGGGCGAGTTGGGCCCCACAGCATCTTGCTTCCAGCACTTTGGGAAGCTAAGAAACAACTCGCTCTGCACAGTGCTCTTACAGCCTACCGGGAACATCTCTTCCAAATGCCTGTGAAACCCAGTTTCTTTGCAGACCTGATCCGGCTTAAGTAGAACTTCTGCACTGGGTGACCTACATTGCCCTAGAGCTGAAAGGCACAACGTGCAGGCTTGTTTCCAAAGGGCGAGTTGGGCCCCACAGCATCTTGCTTCCAGGTCATTGGGAAGCTAAGAAACAACTCACTCTGCACAGTGCTCTTACAGCCTACCGGGAACAGCTCTTCCAAAGGCCTGTGAAACCCAGATTCTTTGCAGGCCTGATCCGGCTTAAGTAGAACTTCTGCTCTGGGTGACCTACATTGCCCTAGAGCTGAAAGGCACAACGTGCAGGCTTCTTTCCAAATGGCGAGTTGGGCCCCACAGCATCTTGCTTCCAGCTCTTTGGGAAGCTAAGAAACAACTCGCTCTGCACAGTGCTCTTACAGCCTACCGGGAACATCTCTTCCAAAGGCCTGTGAAACGCAGTTTCTTTGCAGGCCTGATTTGGCTGAAGTAGAACTTCTGCTCTGGGTCTGCTACATTGCCCTACAGCTGAAAGGCACAACAAGCAGTCTTCTTCCCAAAGGGCGAGTTGGGCCCCACAGCATCTTGCTTCCAGCTCTTTGTGAAGCTAAGAAACAACTCGCTCTGCACAGTGCTCTTACAGCCTACCGGGAACATCTCTTCGAAAGGCCTGTGAAACGCAGTTTCTTTGCAGGCCTGATCTGGCTGAAGTAGAACTTCTGCTCTGGGTGTGCTACATTGCCCTAGAGCTGAAAGGCACAACGTGCAGGCTTCTGTCCAAAGGGAGAGTTGGGCAGCACAGCATCTTGCTTCCAGCTCTTTGGGAAGCTAAGAAACAAGTCTCTCTGCATAGTGCTCTTAGAGCCTACCGGGAACATCTCTTCCAGAGGAATGTGAAACGCAGTTTCTCTGCAGGCCTGATCTGGCTGAAGTACCACTTCTGCTCTGGGTGTGCCACATTGCCCTAGAGCTGAAAGCTACAACGTGCTGTCTCCTTTCCAAAGTGCGATTTGGGCCACACGGCATCTTGCTTCCAGCTCTTTGGGAAGCTCAGAAACAACTTGCTCTGCACAGTGCTCTTACAGCCTACCGGGTACATCTCTTCCAAAGGCCTGTGAAACGCAGTTTCTTTGCAGGCCTGATCTGGTTGAAGTAGAACTTCTGCTCTGGGTGTGCTACATTGCCCTAGAGCTGAAAGGCACAACGTGCAGGCTCTTTCCAAAGGGCGAGTTGGGCCCCACAGCATCTTGCTTCCAGTTCTTTGGGAAGCTAAGAAACAACTCGCTCTGCACAGTGCTCTTACAGCCTACCGGAAACATCTCTTCCAAAGGCCTGTGAAACACAGTTTCTTTGCAGGCCTGATCTGGCTGAAGTACAACTTCTGCTCTGGGTGTGCTACATTGCCCTAGAACTGAAAGGCACAACGTGCAGGTTTCTTTCCAGAGGGCAAGTTGGGCCCCACAGCATCTTGCTTCCAGCTCTGTGGGAAGCTAAGAAACAACTCGCTCTGCACAGTGCTCTTACAGCCTACCGGGAACATCTCTTCCAAATTCCTGTGAAACGCAGTTTCTTTGCAGGCCTGATCTGGCTGAAGTAGAACTTCTGCTCTGGGTGTGCTACATTGCCCTAGAGCTGAAAGGCACAACGTGCAGGCTTCTTTCCAAAGGGCGTGTGGGGCCCCACAGCATCTTGCTTCCAGCTCTTTGGGAAGCTAAGAAACAACTCGCTCTGCACAGTGCTCTTACAGCGTACCGGGAACATCTCATCCAAAGGCCTGTGAAACGCAGTTTGTCTGCAGGCCTGATCTGTCTGAAGTAGAACTTCTCGTCTGGGTGTGGTACATTGCCCTAGAGCTGAAAGGCACAACGTACAGGCTTCTTTCCTAAGGGCGAGTTGGGCCCCACAGCATCTTGCTTCCAGCTCTTTGGGAAGCTAAGAAACAACTCGCTCTGCACAGTGCTCTTACAGCCTACCGGGAACATCTCTCACAAAGGCCTGTGAAACGCAGTTTCTTTGCAGGCCAGATCTGGCTGAAGTACAACTTCTGCTCTGGGTGTGCTACATTGCCCTAGAGCTGAAAGGCACAACGTGCAGGCTTCTTTCCAAAGGGCGAGTTGGGCCCCAAAGCATCTTGCTTCCAGCTCATTGGGAAGCTAAGAAACAACTCGTTCTGCACAGTGCTCTTACAGCCTACCGGGAACATCTCTTCCAAAGGCCTGTGAAAAACAGTTTCTTTGCAGGCCTGATATGGCTGAAGAAGAACTTCTTCTCTGGGTTTGGTACATTGCCCTAGAGCTGAAAGGCACAACATACAGGCTTCTTTCGAAAGTGCGAGTTGGGACCCTAAGCATCTTGCTTCCAGCTCTTTGGGAAGCTAAGACACAACTCGCTCTGCACAGTGCTCTTACAGCCTACCGGGAATATCTCTCACAAAGGCCTGTGAAACGCAGTTTCTTTGCAGGCCTGATCTGGCTGAAGTAGAACTTCTGCTCTGTGTGTGCTACTTTGCCCTAGAGTGAAAGGCACAAAGTGCAGGCTTGTTTCCAAAGGGGGAGTTGGGCCCCACAGCATCTTCCTTCCAGCTCTTTGGGAAGCTAAGAAACAACTCGCTCTGCACAGTGCTCTTACAGCCTACCGGGAACATCTCTCTCAAAGGCCTGTGAAACGCAGGTTCTTTGCAGGCCTGATGTGGCTGAAGTACAACTTCTGCTCTGGGTGTGCTACATTGCCCTAGAGCTGAAAGGCACAACGTACAGGCTTCTTTCCAAAGGGTGATTTGGGCCCCACAGCATCTTGCTTCCGGCTCTTTGGTTAGCTAAGAAACAACTCGCTCTGCACAGTGCTCTTACAGCCTACCGGGAACATGTCTTACAAAGGCCTGTGAAACGCAGTTTCTTTGCAGGCCTGATATGGCTGAAGTACAACTTCTGCTCTGGGTGTGCTGCATTGCCCTAGAGCTGAAAGGCACAACGTGCAGGCTTCTTTCCAAAGGGCGAGTTGGGCCACAAAGCATCTTGCTTCCAGCTCATTGGGAAGCTAAGAAACAACTCGCTCTGCACAGTGCTCTTACAGCCTACCGGGAACATCTCTTCCAAAGGCCTGTGAAACACAGTTTCTTTGCAGGCCTGATATGGCTGAAGTAGAACTTCTTCTCTGGGTGTGGTACATTGCCCTAGAGCTGAAAGGCACAACATACAGGCTTCTTTCGAAAGTGCGAGTTGGGACCCTAAGCATCTTGCTTCCAGCTCTTTGGGAAGCTAAGACACCACTCGCTCTGCACAGTTCTCTTACAGCCTACCGGGAATATCTCTCACAAAGGCCTGTGAAACGCAGTTTCTTTGCAGGCCTGATCTGGCTGAAGTAGAACTTCTGCTCTGTGTGTGCTACTTTGCCCTAGAGTGAAAGGCACAATGTGCAGGCTTGTTTCCAAAGGGCGAGTTGGCCCCACAGCATCTTGCTTCCAGGTCATTGGGAAGCTAAGAAACAACTCGCTCTGCACAGTGCTCTTACAGCCTACCGGGAACAGCTCTTCCAAAGGCCTGTGAAAACCAGATTCTTTGCAGGCCTGATCCGGCTTAAGTAGAACTTCTGCTCTGGGTGACCTACATTGCCCTAGAGCTGAAAGGCACAACGTGCAGGCTTCTTAACAAAGGGCGAGTTGGGCCCCACAGCATCTTGCTTCCAGCTCATTGCAAAGCTCAGAAACAACTCGCTCTGCACAGTGCTCTTGCAGCCTACCGGGAACATCTCTTTCAAAGGCCTGTGAAACACAGTTTCTTTGCAGGCCTGATCTGGCTGAAGTAGATCTTCTGCTCTGGGTGTGCTACATTGCCCTAGAGCTGAAAGGCACAACGTGCAGGCTTCTTTCCAAAGGGCGAGTTGGGCCCCACAGCATCTTGCTTCCAGCTCTTTGGGAAGCTAAGAAACAACTCGCTCTGCACAGTGCTCTTACAGCCTACCGGGAACATCTCTTCCAAAGGCCTGTGAAACGCAGTTTCTTTGAAGGCCTGATCTGGCTGAATTACAACTTCTGCTCTGGGTGTGCTACATTGCCCTAGAGCTGAAAGGCACAACGTGCACTCTTCTTTCCAAAGGGCGAGTTGGGCCCCACAGCATCTTGCTTCCAGCACTTTGGGAAGCTAAGAAACAACTCGCTCTGCACAGTGCTCTTACATTCTACCGGGAACATCTCTTCCAAATGCCTGTGAAACCCAGTTTCTTTGCAGACCTGATCCGGCTTAAGTAGAACTTCTGCACTGGGTGACCTACATTGCCCTAGAGCTGAAAGGCACAACGTGCAGGCTTGTTTCCAAAGGGCGAGTTGGGCCCCACAGCATCTTGCTTCCAGGTAATTGGGAAGCTAAGAAACAACTCACTCTGCACAGTGCTCTTACAGTCTACCGGGAACAGCTCTTCCAAAGGCCTGTGAAACCCAGATTCTTTGCAGGCCTGATCCGGCTTAAGTAGAACTTCTGCTCTGGGTGACCTACATTGCCCTAGAGCTGAAAGGCACAACGTGCAGGCTTCTTTCCAAATGGCGAGTTGGGCCCCACAGCATCTTGCTTCCAGCTCTTTGGGAAGCTAAGAAACAACTCGCTCTGCACAGTGCTCTTACAGCCTACCGGGAACATCTCTTCCAAAGGCCTGTGAAACGCAGTTTCTTTGCAGGCCTGATTTGGCTGAAGTAGAACTTCTGCTCTGCGTGTGCTACATTGCCCTAGAGCTGAAAGGCACAACGTGCAGGCTTCTTAACAAAGGGCGAGTTGGGCCCCACAGCATCTTGCGTCCAGCTATTTGGGAAGCTAAGAAACAACTCTCTCTGCACAATGCTCTTACAGCCTGCCGGGAACATCTCTTCCAAAGGCCTGTGAAACGCAGTTTCTTTGCAGGCCTGATTTGTCTGAAGTAGAACTTCTGCTCTGGGTGTGCTACATTGCCCTAGAGCTGAATGGCACAACGTGCAGTCTTCTTCCCAAAGGGCGAGTTGGGCCCCACAGCATCTTGCTTCCAGCTCTTTGTGAAGCTAAGAAACAACTCGCTCTGCACAGTGCTCTTACAGCCTACCGGGAACATCTCTTCGAAAGTCCTGTGAAACGCAGTTTCTTTGCAGGCCTGATCTGGCTGAAGTAGAACTTCTGCTCTGGGTGTGCTACATTGCCCTAGAGCTGAAAGGCACAACGTGCAGGCTTCTGTCCAAAGGGAGAGTTGGGCAGCACAGCATCTTGCTTCCAGCTCTTTGGGAAGCTAAGAAACAAGTCTCTCTGCATAGTGCTCTTAGAGCCTACCGGGAACATCTCTTCCAGAGGAATGTGAAACGCAGTTTCTCTGCAGGCCTGATCTGGCTGAAGTACCACTTCTGCTCTGGGTGTGCCACATTGCCCTAGAGCTGAAAGCTACAACGTGCTGTCTCCTTTCCAAAGGGCGAGTTGGGCCCCACGGCATCTTGCTTCCAGCTCTTTGGGAAGCTCAGAAACAACTTGCTCTGCACAGTGCTCTTACAGCCTACCGGGTACATCTCTTCCAAAGGCCTGTGAAACGCAGTTTCTTTGCAGGCCTGATCTGGTTGAAGTAGAACTTCTGCTCTGGGTGTGCTACATTGCCCTAGAGCTGAAAGGCACAACGTGCAGGCTCTTTCCAAAGGGCGAGTTGGGCCCCACAGCATCTTGCTTCCAGCTCTTTGGGAAGCTAAGAAACAACTCGCTCTGCACAGTGCTCTTACAGCCTACCGGAAACAACTCTTCCAAAGGCCTGTGAAACACAGTTTCTTTGCAGGCCTTATCTGGCTGAAGTACAACTTCTGCTCTGGGTGTGCTACATTGCCCTAGAACTGAAAGGCACAACGTGCAGGTTTCTTTCCAGAGGGCAAGTTGGGCCCAACAGCATCTTGCTTCCAGCTCTGTGGGAAGCTAAGAAACAACTCGCTCTGCACAGTGCTCTTACAGCCTACCGGGAACATCTCTTCCAAATTCCTGTGAAACGCAGTTTCTTTGCAGGCCTGATCTGGCTGAAGTAGAACTTCTGCTCTGGGTGTGCTACATTGCCCTAGAGCTGAAAGGCACAACGTGCAGGCTTCTTTCCAAAGGGCGTGTGGGGCCCCACAGCATCTTGCTTCCAGCTCTTTGGGAAGCTAAGAAACAACTCGCTCTGCACAGTGCTCTTACAGCGTACCGGGAACATCTCTTCCAAAGGCCTGTGAAACGCAGTTTCTCAGCAGGCCTGATCTGTCTGAAGTAGAACTTCTCGTCTGGGTGTGGTACATTGCCCTAGAGCTGAAAGGCACAACGTACAGGCTTCTTTCCTAAGGGCGAGTTGGGCCCCACAGCATCTTGCTTCCAGCTCTTTGGGAAGCTAAGAAACAACTCGCTCTGCACAGTGCTCTTACAGCCTACCGGGAACATCTCTCACAAAGGCCTGTGAAACGCAGTTTCTTTGCAGGCCAGATCTGGCTGAAGTACAACTTCTGCTCTGGGTGTGCTACATTGCCCTAGAGCTGAAAGGCACAACGTGCAGGCTTCTTTCCAAAGGGCGAGTTGGGCCCCAAAGCATCTTGCTTCCAGCTCTTTGGGAAGCTAAGAAACAACTCGCTCTGCACAGTGCTCTTACAGCCTACCGGGAACATCTCTTCCAAAGGCCTGTGAAAAACAGTTTCTTTGCAGGCCTGATATGGCTGAAGAAGAACTTCTTCTCTGGGTGTGGTACATTGCCCTAGAGCTGAAAGGCACAACATACAGGCTTCTTTCGAAAGTGCGAGTTGGGACCCTAAGCATCTTGCTTCCAGCTCTTTGGGAAGCTAAGACACAACTCGCTCTGCACAGTGCTCTTACAGCCTACCGGGAATATCTCTCACAAAGGCCTGTGAAACGCAGTTTCTTTGCAGGCCTGATCTGGCTGAAGTAGAACTTCTGCTCAGTGTGTGCTACTTTGCCCCAGAGTGAAAGGCACAACGTGCAGGCTTGTTTCCAAAGGGGGAGTTGGGCCCCACAGCATCTTCCTTCCAGCTCTTTGGGAAGCTAAGAAACAACTCGCTCTGCACAGTGCTCTTACAGCCTACCGGGAACATCTCTCTCAAAGGCCTGTGAAACGCAGGTTCTTTGCAGGCCTGATGTGGCTGAAGTACAACTTCTGCTCTGGGTGTGCTACATTGCCCTAGAGCTGAAAGGCACAACGTGCAGGCTTCTTTCCAAAGGGTGATTTGGGCCCCACAGCATCTTGCTTCCGGCTCTTTGGTTAGCTAAGAAACAACTCGCTCTGCACAGTGCTCTTACAGCCTACCGGGAACATGTCTTACAAAGGCCTGTGAAACGCAGTTTCTTTGCAGGCCTGATATGGCTGAAGTACAACTTCTGCTCTGGGTGTGCTGCATTGCCCTAGAGCTGAAAGGCACAACGTGCAGGCTTCTTTCCAAAGGGCGAGTTGGGCCCCAAAGCATCTTGCTTCCAGCTCATTGGGAAGCTAAGAAACAACTCGCTCTGCACAGTGCTCTTACAGCGTACCGGGAACATCTCTTCCAAAGGCCTGTGAAACGCAGTTTCTCTGCAGGCCTGATCTGTCTGAAGTAGAACTTCTCGTCTGGGTGTGGTACATTGCCCTAGAGCTGAAAGGCACAACGTACAGGCTTCTTTCCTAAGGGCGAGTTGGGTCCCACAGCATCCTGCTTCCAGCTCTTTGGGAAGCTAAGAAACAACTCGCTCTGCACAGTGCTCTTACAGCCTACCGGGAACATCTCTCACAAAGGCCTGTGAAACGCAGTTTCTTTGCAGGCCAGATCTGGCTGAAGTACAACTTCTGCTCTGGGTGTGCTACATTGCCCTAGAGCTGAAAGGCACAACGTGCAGGCTTCTTTCCAAAGGGCGAGTTGGGTCCCAAAGCATCTTGCTTCCAGCTCATTGGGAAGCTAAGAAACAACTCGCTCTGCACAGTGCTCTTACAGCCTACCTGGAACATCTCTTCCAAAGGCCTGTGAAACACAGTTTCTTTGCAGGCCTGATATGGCTGAAGTAGAACTTCTTCTCTGGGTGTGGTACATTGCCCTAGAGCTGAAAGGCACAACATACAGGCTTCTTTCGAAAGTGCGAGTTGGGACCCTAAGCATCTTGCTTCCAGCTCTTTGGGAAGCTAAGACACCACTCGCTCTGCACAGTTCTCTTACAGCCTACCGGGAATATCTCTCACAAAGGCCTGTGAAACGCAGTTTCTTTGCAGGCCTGATCTGGCTGAAGTAGAACTTCTGCTCTGTGTGTGCTACTTTGCCCTAGAGTGAAAGGCACAATGTGCAGGCTTGTTTCCAAAGGGCGAGTTGGCCCCACAGCATCTTGCTTCCAGGTCATTGGGAAGCTAAGAAACAACTCGCTCTGCACAGTGCTCTTACAGCCTACCGGGAACAGCTCTTCCAAAGGCCTGTGAAAACCAGATTCTTTGCAGGCCTGATCCGGCTTAAGTAGAACTTCTGCTCTGGGTGACCTACATTGCCCTAGAGCTGAAAGGCACAACGTGCAGGCTTCTTTCCAAATGGCGAGTTGGGCCCCACAGCATCTTCCTTCCAGCTCTTTGGGAAGCTAGGAAACAACTCGCTCTGCAGAGTGCTCTTACAGCCTAACGGGAACATCTCTTCCAAAGGCCTGTGAAACGCAGTTTCTTTGCAGGCCTGATCTGACTGAAGTAGAACTTCTGCTCTTGGTGTGCTACATTGCCATAGAGCTGAAAGGCACAACGGGCAGGCTTCTTAACAAAGGGTGAGTTGGGCCCCACAGCATCTTGCGTCCAGCTATTTGGGAAGCTAAGAAACAACTCTCTCTGCACAATGCTCTTACAGCCTGCCGGGAACATCTCTTCCAAAGGCCTGTGAAACGCAGTTTCTTTGCAGGCCTGATTTGTCTGAAGTAGAACTTCTGCTCTGGGTGTGCTACATTGCCCTAGAGCTGAAAGGCACAACGTGCAGTCTTCTTCCCAAAGGGCGAGTTGGGCCCCACAGCATCTTGCTTCCAGCTCTTTGTGAAGCTAAGAAACAACTCGCTCTGCACAGTGCTCTTACAGCCTACCGGGAACATATCTTCGAAAGGCCTCTGAAACGCAGTTTCTTTGCAGGCCTGATCTGGCTGAAGTAGAACTTCTGCTCTGGGTGTGCTACATTGCCCTAGAGCTGAAAGGCACAACGTGCAGGCTTCTGTCCAAAGGGAGAGTTGGGCAGCACAGCATCTTGCTTCCAGCTCTTTGGGAAGCTAAGAAACAAGTCTCTCTGCATAGTGCTCTTAGAGCCTACCGGGAACATCTCTTCCAGAGGAATGTGAAACGCAGTTTCTCTGCAGGCCTGAACTGGCTGAAGTACCACTTCTGCTCTGGGTGTGCCACATTGCCCTAGAGCTGAAAGCTACAACGTGCTGTCTCCTTTCCAAAGGGCGAGTTGGGCCCCACGGCATCTTGCTTCCAGCTCTTTGGGAAGCTCAGAAACAACTCGCTCTGCACAGTGCTCTTACAGCCTACCGGGTACATCTCTTCCAAAGGCCTGTGAAACGCAGTTTCTTTGCAGGCCTGATCTGGCTGAAGTACAACTTCTGCTCTGGGTGTGCTACATTGCCCTAGAGCTGAAAGGCACAACGTGCAGGTTTCTTTCCAGAGGGCAAGTTGGGCCCCACAGCATCTTGCTTCCAGCTCTTTTGAAAGCTAAGAAACAACTCGCTCTGCACAGTGCTCTTACAGCCTACCGGGAACATCTCTTCCAAATTCCTGTGAAACGCAGTTTCTTTGCAGGCCTGATCTGGCTGAAGTAGAACTTCTGCTCTGGGTGTGCTACATTGCCCTAGAGCTGAAAGGGACAACGTGCAGTCTTCTTCCCAAAGGGCGAGTTGGGCCCCACAGCATCTTGCTTCCAGCTCTTTGGGAAGCTAAGAAACAACTCGCTCTGCACAGTGCTCTTACAGCGTACCGGGAACATCTCTTCCAAAGGCCTGTGAAACGCAGTTTCTCTGCAGGCCTGATCTGTCTGAAGTAGAACTTCTCGTCTGGGTGTGGTGCATTGCCCTAGAGCTGAAAGGCACAACGTACAGGCTTCTTTCCTAAGGGCGAGTTGGGCCCCACAGCATCTTGCTTCCAGCTCTTTGGGAAGCTAAGAAACAACTCGCTCTGCACAGTGCTCTTACAGCCTACCGGGAACATCTCTCACAAAGGCCTGTGAAACTCAGTTTCTTTGCAGGCCAGATCTGGCTGAAGTACAACTTCTGCTCTGGGTGTGCTACATTGCCCTAGAGCTGAAAGGCACAACGTGCAGGCTTCTTTCCAAAGGGCGAGTTGGGCCCCAAAGCATCTTGCTTCCAGCTCATTGGGAAGCTAAGAAACAACTCGCTCTGCACAGTGCTCTTACAGCCTACCGGGAACATCTCTTCCAAAGGCCTGTGAAACACAGTTTCTTTGCAGGCCTGATATGGCTGAAGAAGAACTTCTTCTCTGGGTGTGGTACATTGCCCTAGAGCTGAAAGGCACAACATACAGGCTTCTTTCGAAAGTGCGAGTTGGGACCCTAAGCATCTTGCTTCCAGCTCTTTGGGAAGCTAAGACACCACTCGCTCTGCACAGTGCTCTTACAGCCTACCGAGAATATCTCTCACAAAGGCCTGTGAAACGCAGTTTCTTTGCAGGCCTGATCTGGCTGAAGTAGAACTTCTGCTCTGTGTGTGCTACTTTGCCATAGAGTGAAAGGCACAAGTGCAGGCGTGTTTCCACAGGGCGAGTTTGGGCCCACAGCCTCTTGCTTCCAGGTCATTGGGAAGCTAAGAAACAACTCGCTCTGCACAGTGCTCTTACAGCCTACCGGGAACAGCTCTTCCAAAGGCCTGTGAAAACCAGATTCTTTGCAGGCCTGATCCGGCTTAAGTAGAACTTCTGCTCTGGGTGACCTACATTGCCCTAGAGCTGAAAGGCACAACGTGCAGGCTTCTTTCCAAAGGGCGAGTTGGGCCCCAAAGCATCTTGCTTCCGGCTCTTTGGTTAGCTAAGAAACAACTCGCTCTGCACAGTGCTCTTACAGCCTACCGGGAACATCTCTTACAAAGGCCTGTGAAACGCAGTTTCTTTGCAGGCCTGATATGGCTGAAGTACAACTTCTGCTCTGGGTGTGCTGCATTGCCCTAGAGCTGAAAGGCACAACGTGCAGGCTTCTTTCCAAAGGGCGAGTTGGGCCCCAAAGCATCTTGCTTCCAGCTCATTGGGAAGCTAAGAAACAACTCGCTCTGCACAGTGCTCTTACAGCCTACCGGGAACATCTCTTCCAAAGGCCTGTGAAACACAGTATCTTTGCAGGCCTGATATGGCTGAAGTAGAACTTGTTCTCTGGGTGTGCTACATTGCCCTAGAGCTGAAAGGCACAACATACAGGCTTCTTTCGAAAGTGCGAGTTGGGCCCCACAGCATCTTGCTTCCAGCTCTTTGGGAAGCTAAGAAACAACTCGCTCTGCACAGTGCTCTTACAGCCTACCGGGAATATCTCTCACAAAGGCCTGTGAAACGCAGTTTCTTTGCAGGCCTGATCTGGCTGAAGTAGAACTTCTGCTCTGTGTGTGCTACTTTGCCCTAGAGCTGAAAGGCACAACGTGCAGGCTTGTTTCCAAAGGGCGAGTTGGGCCCCACAGCATCTTGCTTCCAGGTCATTGGGAAGCTAAGAAACAACTCGCTCTGCACAGTGCTCTTACAGCCTACCGGGAGCAGCTCTTCCAAAGGCCTGTGAAACCCAGATTCTTTGCAGGCCTGATCCGGCTTAAGTAGAACTTCTGCTCTGGGTGACCTACATTGCCCTAGAGCTGAAAGGCACAACGTGCAGGCTTCTTTCCAAATGGCGAGTTGGGCACCACAGCATCTTCCTTCCAGATCTTTGGGAAGCTAAGAAACAACTCGCTCTGCACAGTGCTCTTACAGCCTACTGGGAACATCTCTTCCAAAGGCCTGTGAAACGCAGTTTCTTTGCAGGCCTGATCTGGCTGAAGTAGAACTTCTGCTCTGGGTGTGCTACATTGCCCTAGAGCTGAAAGGCACAACGTGCAGGCTTGTTTCCAAAGGGCGAGTTGGGCCCCACAGCATCTTGCGTCCAGCTATTTGGGAAGCTAAGAAACAACTCTCTCTGCACAATGCTCTTACAGCCTGCCGGGAACATCTCTTCCAAAGGCCTGTGAAACGCAGTTTCTTTGCAGGCCTGATTTGTCTGAAGTAGAACATCTGCTGTGGGTGTGCTACATTGCCCTAGAACTGAAAGGCACAACGTGCAGTCTTCTTCCCAAAGGGCGAGTTGGGCCCCACAGCATCTTGCTTCCAGCTCTTTGTGAAGCTAAGAAACAACTCGCTCTGCACAGTGCTCTTACAGCGTACCGGGAACATCTCTTCCAAAGGCCTGTGAAACGCAGTTTCTCTGCAGGCCTGATCTGGCTGAAGTAGAACTTCTTCTCTGGGTGTGGTACATTGCCCTAGAGCTGAAAGGCACTACATACAGGCTTCTTTCGAAAGTGCGAGTTGGGACCCTAAGCATCTTGCTTCCAGCTCTTTGGGAAGCTAAGAAACAACTCGCTCTGCACAGTGCTCTTACAGCCTACCGGGAATATCTGTCACAAAGGCCTGTGAAACGCAGTTTCTTTGCAGGCCTGATCTGGCTGAAGTAGAACTTCTGCTCTGGGTGTGCTACATTGCCCTAGAGCTGAAAGGCACAACGTGCAGGCTTCTGTCCAAAGGGAGAGTTGGGCAGCACAGCATCTTGCTTCCACCTCTTTGGGAAGCTAAGAAACAAGTCGCTCTGCATAGTGCTCTTAGAGCCTACCCGGAACATCTCTTCCAGAGGAATGTGAAACGCAGTTTCTCTGCAGGCCTGATCTGGCTGAAGTACCACTTCTGCTCTGCGGGTGCCACATTGCCCTAGAGCTGAAAGCTACAACATGCTGTCTCCTTTCCAAAGGGCGAGTTGGGCCCCACGGCATCTTGCTTCCAGCTCTTTGGGAAGCTCAGAAACAACTAGCTCTGCACAGTGCTCTTACAGCCTACCGGGTACATCTCTTCCAAAGGCCTGTGAAACGCAGTTTCTTTGCAGGCCTGATCTGGCTGAAGTACAACTTCTTCTCTGGGTGTGGTACATTGCCCTAGAGCTGAAAGGCACTACATACAGGCTTCTTTCGAAAGTGCGAGTTGGGACCCTAAGCATCTTGCTTCCAGCTCTTTGTGAAGCTCAGAAACAACTCGCTCTGCACAGTGCTCTTACAGCCTACCGGGTACATCTCTTCCAAAGGCCTGTGAAACGCAGTTTCTTTGCAGGCCTGATCTGGCTGAAGTAGAACTTCTGCTCTGGGTGTGCTACATTGCCCTAGAGCTGAAAGGCACAACGTGCAGGCTCTTTCCAAAGGGCGAGTTGGGCCCCACAGCATCTTGCTTCCAGTTCTTTGGGAAGCTAAGAAACAACTCGCTCTGCACAGTGCTCTTACAGCCTACCGGAAACATCTCTTCCAAAGGCCTGTGAAACACAGTTTCTTTGCAGGCCTGATCTGGCTGAAGTACAACTTCTGCTCTGGGTGTGCTACATTGCCCTAGAGCTGAAAGGCACAACGTGCAGGTTTCTTTCCAGAGGGCAAGTTGGGCCCCACAGCATCTTGCTTCCAGCTCTGTGGGAAGCTAAGAAACAACTCGCTCTGCACAGTGCTCTTACAGCCTACCGGGAACATCTCTTACAAATTCCTGTGAAACGCAGTTTCTTTGCAGGCCTGATCTGGCTGAAGTAGAATTTCTGCTCTGGGTGTGCTACATTGCCCTAGAGCTGAAAGGCAGAACGTGCAGGCTTCTTTCCAAAAGGCGTGTGGGGCCCCACAGCATCTTGCTTCCAGCTCTTTGGGAAGCTAAGAAACAACTCGCTCTGCACAGTGCTCTTACAGCGTACCGGGAACATCTCTTCCAAAGGCCTGTGAAACGCAGTTTTTCTGCAGGCCTGATCTGTCTGAAGTAGAACTTCTCGTCTGGGTGTGGTACATTGCCCTAGAGCTGAAAGGCACAACGTACAGGCTTCTTTCGAAAGTGCGAGTTGGGACCCTAAGCATCTTGCTTCCAGCTCTTTGGGAAGCTAAGACACAACTCGCTCTGCACAGTGCTCTTACAGCCTACCGGGAATATCTCTCACAAAGGCCTGTGAAACGCAGTTTCTTTGCAGGCCTGATGTGGCTGAAGTAGAACTTCTGCTCTGTGTGTGCTACTTTGCCCTAGAGTGAAAGGCACAACGTGCAGGCTTGTTTCCAAAGGGCGAGTTGGGCCCCAAAGCATCTTGCTTCCAGGTCATTGGGAAGCTAAGAAACAACTCGCTCTGCACAGTGCTCTTACAGCCTACCGGGAATATCTCTCACAAAGGCCTGTGAAACGCAGTTTCTTTGCAGGCCTGATCTGGCTGAAGTAGAACTTCTGCTCTGTGTGTGCTACTTTGCCCTAGAGCTGAAAGGCACAACGTGCAGGCTTGTTTCCAAAGGGCGAGTTGGGCCCCACAGCATCTTGCTTCCAGGTCATTGGGAAGCTAAGAAACAACTCGCTCTGCACAGTGCTCTTACAGCCTACCGGGAGCAGCTCTTCCAAAGGCCTGTGAAACCCAGATTCTTTGCAGGCCTGATCCGGCTTAAGTAGAACTTCTCCTCTGGGTGACCTACATTGCCCTAGAGCTGAAAGGCACAACGTGCAGGCTTCTTTCCAAATGGCGAGTTGGGCACCACAGCATCTTCCTTCCAGATCTTTGGGAAGCTAAGAAACAACTCGCTCTGCACAGTGCTCTTACAGCCTACTGGGAACATCTCTTCCAAAGGCCTGTGAAACGCAGTTTCTTTGCAGGCCTGATCTGGCTGAAGTAGAACTTCTGCTCTGGGTGTGCTACATTGCCCTAGAGCTGAAAGGCACAACGTGCAGGCTTGTTTCCAAAGGGCGAGTTGGGCCCCACAGCATCTTGCGTCCAGCTATTTGGGAAGCTAAGAAACAACTCTCTCTGCACAATGCTCTTACAGCCTGCCGGGAACATCTCTTCCAAAGGCCTGTGAAACGCAGTTTCTTTGCAGGCCTGATTTGTCTGAAGTAGAACATCTGCTGTGGGTGTGCTACATTGCCCTAGAACTGAAAGGCACAACGTGCAGTCTTCTTCCCAAAGGGCGAGTTGGGCCCCACAGCATCTTGCTTCCAGCTCTTTGTGAAGCTAAGAAACAACTCGCTCTGCACAGTGCTCTTACAGCCTACCGGGAACATCTCTTCCAAAGGCCTGTGAAACGCAGTTTCTTTGCAGGCCTGATCTGGCTGAAGTAGAACTTCTTCTCTGGGTGTGGTACATTGCCCTAGAGCTGAAAGGCACTACATACAGGCTTCTTTCGAAAGTGCGAGTTGGGACCCTAAGCATCTTGCTTCCAGCTCTTTGGGAAGCTAAGACACAACTCGCTCTGCACAGTGCTCTTACAGCCTACTGGGAATATCTGTCACAAAGGCCTGTGAAACGCAGTTTCTTTGCAGGCCTGATCTGGCTGAAGTAGAACTTCTGCTCTGGGTGTGCTACATTGCCCTAGAGCTGAAAGGCACAACGTGCAGGCTTCTGTCCAAAGGGAGAGTTGGGCAGCACAGCATCTTGCTTCCACCTCTTTGGGAAGCTAAGAAACAAGTCGCTCTGCATAGTGCTCTTAGAGCCTACCCGGAACATCTCTTCCAGAGGAATGTGAAACGCAGTTTCTCTGCAGGCCTGATTTGGCTGAAGTACCACTTCTGCTCTGCGGGTGCCACATTGCCCTAGAGCTGAAAGCTACAACATGCTGTCTCCTTTCCAAAGGGCGAGTTGGGCCCCACGGCATCTTGCTTCCAGCTCTTTGGGAAGCTCAGAAACAACTCGCTCTGCACAGTGCTCTTACAGCCTACCGGGTACATCTCTTCCAAAGGCCTGTGAAACGCAGTTTCTTTGCAGGCCTGATCTGGCTGAAGTAGAACTTCTGCTCTGGGTGTGCTACATTGCCCTAGAGCTGAAAGGCACAACGTGCAGGCTCTTTCCAAAGGGCGAGTTGGGCCCCACAGCATCTTGCTTCCAGTTCTTTGGGAAGCTAAGAAACAACTCGCTCTGCACAGTGCTCTTACAGCCTACCGGAAACATCTCTTCCAAAGGCCTGTGAAACACAGTTTCTTTGCAGGCCTGATCTGGCTGAAGTACAACTTCTGCTCTGGGTGTGCTACATTGCCCTAGAGCTGAAAGGCACAACGTGCAGGTTTCTTTCCAGAGGGCAAGTTGGGCCCCACAGCATCTTGCTTCCAGCTCTGTGGGAAGCTAAGAAACAACTCGCTCTGCACAGTGCTCTTACAGCCTACCGGGAACATCTCTTACAAATTCCTGTGAAACGCAGTTTCTTTGCAGGCCTGATCTGGCTGAAGTAGAATTTCTGCTCTGGGTGTGCTACATTGCCCTAGAGCTGAAAGGCAGAACGTGCAGGCTTCTTTCCAAAGGGCGTGTGGGGCCCCACAGCATCTTGCTTCCAGCTCTTTGGGAAGCTAAGAAACAACTCGCTCTGCACAGTGCTCTTACAGCGTACCGGGAACATCTCTTCCAAAGGCCTGTGAAACGCAGTTTTTCTGCAGGCCTGATCTGTCTGAAGTAGAACTTCTCGTCTGGGTGTGGTACATTGCCCTAGAGCTGAAAGGCACAACGTACAGGCTTCTTTCGAAAGTGCGAGTTGGGACCCTAAGCATCTTGCTTCCAGCTCTTTGGGAAGCTAAGACACAACTCGCTCTGCACAGTGCTCTTACAGCCTACCGGGAATATCTCTCACAAAGGCCTGTGAAACGCAGTTTCTTTGCAGGCCTGATGTGGCTGAAGTAGAACTTCTGCTCTGTGTGTGCTACTTTGCCCTAGAGTGAAAGGCACAACGTGCAGGCTTGTTTCCAAAGGGCGAGTTGGGCCCCAAAGCATCTTGCTTCCAGGTCATTGGGAAGCTAAGAAACAACTCGCTCTGCACAGTGCTCTTACAGCCTACCGGGAACAGCTCTTCCAAAGGCCTGCGAAACCCAGATTCTTTGCAGGCCTGATCCGGCTTAAGTAGAACTTCTGCTCTGGGTGACCTACATTGCCCTAGAGCTGAAAGGCACAACGTGCAGGCTTCTTTCCAAATCTCGAGTTGGGCCCCACAGCATCTTCCTTCCAGCTCTTTGGGAAGCTAAGAAACAACTCGCTCTGCACAGTGCTCTTACAGCCTACCGGGAACATCTCTCTCAAAGGCCTGTGAAACGCAGTTTCTTTGCAGGCCTGATGTGGCTGAAGTACAACTTCTGCTCTGGGTGTGCTACATTGCCCTAGAGCTGAAAGGCACAACGTGCAGGCTTCTGTACAAAGGGTGATTTGGGCCCCACAGCATCTTGCTTCCAGCTCTTTGGGTAGCTAAGAAACAACTCGCTCTGCACAGTGCTCTTACAGCCTACCGGGAACATCTCTTACAAAGGCCTGTGAAACGCAGTTTCTTTGCAGGCCTGATATGGCTGAAGTACAACTTCTGCTCTGGGTGTGCTACATTGCCCTAGAGCTGAAAGGCACAACGTGCAGGCTTCTTTCCAAAGGGCGAGTTGGGCCCCACAGCATCTTGCTTCCAGCTCTTTGGGAAGCTAGGAAACAACTCGCTCTGCACAGTGCTCTTACAGTCTACCGGGAACATCTCTTCCAAAGGCCTGTGAAACGCAGTTTCTTTGCAGGCCTGATCTGGCTGAAGTACAACTTCTGCTCTGGGTGTGCCACATTGCCCTAGAGCTGAAAGGCACAACTTGCAGGTTTCTTTCCAGAGGGCAAGTTGGGCCCCACAGCATCTTGCTTCCAGCTCTTTGGGAAGCTAAGAAACAACTCGCTCTGCACAGTGCTCTTACAGCCTACCGGGAGCATCTCTTCCAAATTCCTGTGAAACGCAGTTTCTTTGCAGGCCTGATCTGGCTGAAGTAGAACTTCTGCTCTGGGTGTGCTACATTGCCCTAGAGCTGAAAGGCACAACGTGCAGGCTTCTTTCCAAAGGGCGTGTGGGGCCCCACAGCATCTTGCTTCCAGCTCATTGGGAAGCTAAGAAACAACTCGCTCTGCACAGTGCTCTTACAGCGTACCGGGAACATCTCTTCCAAAGGCCTGTGAAACGCAGTTTCTTTGCAGGCCTGATTTGTCTGAAGTAGAACTTCTGCTCTGGGTGTGCTACATTGCCCTAGAGCTGAAAGGCACAACGTGCAGTCTTCTTCCCAAAGGGCGAGTTGGGCCCCACAGCATCTTGCTTCCAGCTCTTTGTGAAGCTAAGAAACAACTCGCTCTGCACAGTGCTCTTACAGCCTACCGGGAACATCTCTTCCAAATTCCTGTGAAACGCAGTTTCTTTGCAGGCCTGATCTGGCTGAAGTACAACTTCTGCTCTGGGTGTGCCACATTGCCCTAGAGCTGAAAGGCACAACTTGCAGGTTTCTTTCCAGAGGGCAAGTTGGGCCCCACAGCATCTTGCTTCCAGCTCTTTGGGAAGCTAAGAAACAACTCGCTCTGCACAGTGCTCTTACAGCCTACCGGGAGCATCTCTTCCAAATTCCTGTGAAACGCAGTTTCTTTGCAGGCCTGATCTGGCTGAAGTAGAACTTCTGCTCTGGGTGTGCTACATTGCCCTAGATCTGAAAGGCACAACGTGCAGGCTTCTTTCCAACGGGCGTGTGGGGCCCCACAGCATCTTGCTTCCAGCTCTTTGGGAAGCTAAGAAACAACTCGCTCTGCACAGTGCTCTTACAGCGTACCGGGAACATCTCTTCCAAAGGCCTGTGAAACGCAGTTTCTTTGCAGGCCTGATCTGGCTGAAGTAGAACTTCTGCTCTGGGTGTGCTACATTGCCCTAGAGCTGAAAGGCACAACGTGCAGTCTTCTTCCCAAAGGGCGAGTTGGGCCCCACAGCATCTTGCTTCCAGCTCTTTGTGAAGCTAAGAAACAACTCGCTCTGCACAGTTCTCTTACAGCCTACCGGGAACATCTCTTCGGAAGGCCTGTGAAACGCAGTTTCTTTGCAGGCCTGATGTGGCTGAAGTAGAACTTCTGCTCTGGGTGTGCTACATTGCCCTAGAGCTGAAAGGCACAACGTGCAGGCTTCTGTCCAAAGGCAGAGTTGGGCAGCACAGAATCTTGCTTCCAGCTCTTTGGGAAGCTAAGAAACAAGTCTCTCTGCATAGTGCTCTTAGAGCCTACCGGGAACATCTCTTCCAGAGGAATGTGAAACGCAGTTTCTCTGCAGGCCTGATTTGGCTGAAGTACCACTTCTGCTCTGGGTGTGCCACATTGCCCTAGAGCTGAAAGCTACAACGTGCTGTCTCCTTTCCAAAGGGCGAGTTGGGCCCCACGGCATCTTGCTTCCAGCTCTTTGGGAAGCTCAGAAACAACTCGCTCTGCACAGTGCTCTTACAGCCTACCGGGTACATCTCTTCCAAAGGCCTGTGAAACGCAGTTTCTTTGCAGGCCTGATCTGGCTGAAGTAGAACTTCTGCTCTGGGTGTGCTACATTGCCCTAGAGCTGAAAGGCACAACGTGCAGGCTCTTTCCAAAGGGCGAGTTGGGCCCCACAGCATCTTGCTTCCAGTTCTTTGGGAAGCTAAGAAACAACTCGCTCTGCAGAGTGCTCTTACAGCCTACCGGAAACATCTCTTCCAAGGGCCTGTGAAACGCAGTTTCTTTGCAGGCCTGATCTGGCTGAAGTACAACTTCTGCTCTGGGTGTGCTACATTGCCCTAGAGCTGAAAGGCACAACGTGCAGGTTTCTTTCCAGAGGGCAAGTTGGGCCCCACAGCATCTTGCTTCCAGCTCTGTGGGAAGCTAAGAAACAACTCGCTCTGCACAGTGCTCTTACAGCCTACCGGGAACATCTCTTACAAATTCCTGTGAAACGCAGTTTCTTTGCAGGCCTGATCTGGCTGAAGTAGAATTTCTGCTCTGGGTGTGCTACATTGCCCTAGAGCTGAAAGGCTGAACGTGCAGGCTTCTTTCCAAAGGGCGTGTGGGGCCCCACAGCATCTTGCTTCCAGCTCTTTGGGAAGCTAAGAAACAACTCGCTCTGCACACTGCTCTTACAGCGTACCGGGAACATCTCTTCCAAAGGCCTGTGAAACGCAGTTTTTCTGCAGGCCTGATCTGTCTGAAGTAGAACTTCTCGTCTGGGTGTGGTACATTGCCCTAGAGCTGAAAGGCACAACGTACAGGCTTCTTTCGAAAGTGCGAGTTGGGACCCTAAGCATCTTGCTTCCAGCTCTTTGGGAAGCTAAGACACAACTCGCTCTGCACAGTGCTCTTACAGCCTACCGGGAATATCTCTCACAAAGGCCTGTGAAACGCAGTTTCTTTGCAGGCCTGATGTGGCTGAAGTAGAACTTCTGCTCTGTGTGTGCTACTTTGCCCTAGAGTGAAAGGCACAACGTGCAGGCTTGTTTCCAAAGGGCGAGTTGGGCCCCAAAGCATCTTGCTTCCAGGTCATTGGGAAGCTAAGAAACAACTCGCTCTGCACAGTGCTCTTACAGCCTACCGGGAATATCTCTCACAAAGGCCTGTGAAACGCAGTTTCTTTGCAGGCCTGATCTGGCTGAAGTAGAACTTCTGCTCTGTGTGTGCTACTTTGCCCTAGAGCTGAAAGGCACAACGTGCAGGCTTGTTTCCAAAGGGCGAGTTGGGCCCCACAGCATCTTGCTTCCAGGTCATTGGGAAGCTAAGAAACAACTCGCTCTGCACAGTGCTCTTACAGCCTACCGGGAGCAGCTCTTCCAAAGGCCTGTGAAACCCAGATTCTTTGCAGGCCTGATCCGGCTTAAGTAGAACTTCTCCTCTGGGTGACCTACATTGCCCTAGAGCTGAAAGGCACAACGTGCAGGCTTCTTTCCAAATGGCGAGTTGGGCACCACAGCATCTTCCTTCCAGATCTTTGGGAAGCTAAGAAACAACTCGCTCTGCACAGTGCTCTTACAGCCTACTGGGAACATCTCTTCCAAAGGCCTGTGAAACGCAGTTTCTTTGCAGGCCTGATCTGGCTGAAGTAGAACTTCTGCTCTGGGTGTGCTACATTGCCCTAGAGCTGAAAGGCACAACGTGCAGGCTTGTTTCCAAAGGGCGAGTTGGGCCCCACAGCATCTTGCGTCCAGCTATTTGGGAAGCTAAGAAACAACTCTCTCTGCACAATGCTCTTACAGCCTGCCGGGAACATCTCTTCCAAAGGCCTGTGAAACGCAGTTTCTTTGCAGGCCTGATTTGTCTGAAGTAGAACATCTGCTGTGGGTGTGCTACATTGCCCTAGAACTGAAAGGCACAACGTGCAGTCTTCTTCCCAAAGGGCGAGTTGGGCCCCACAGCATCTTGCTTCCAGCTCTTTGTGAAGCTAAGAAACAACTCGCTCTGCACAGTGCTCTTACAGCCTACCGGGAACATCTCTTCCAAAGGCCTGTGAAACGCAGTTTCTTTGCAGGCCTGATCTGGCTGAAGTAGAACTTCTTCTCTGGGTGTGGTACATTGCCCTAGAGCTGAAAGGCACTACATACAGGCTTCTTTCGAAAGTGCGAGTTGGGACCCTAAGCATCTTGCTTCCAGCTCTTTGGGAAGCTAAGACACAACTCGCTCTGCACAGTGCTCTTACAGCCTACCGGGAATATCTGTCACAAAGGCCTGTGAAACGCAGTTTCTTTGCAGGCCTGATCTGGCTGAAGTAGAACTTCTGCTCTGGGTGTGCTACATTGCCCTAGAGCTGAAAGGCACAACGTGCAGGCTTCTGTCCAAAGGGAGAGTTGGGCAGCACAGCATCTTGCTTCCACCTCTTTGGGAAGCTAAGAAACAAGTCGCTCTGCATAGTGCTCTTAGAGCCTACCCGGAACATCTCTTCCAGAGGAATGTGAAACGCAGTTTCTCTGCAGGCCTGATCTGGCTGAAGTACCACTTCTGCTCTGCGGGTGCCACATTGCCCTAGAGCTGAAAGCTACAACATGCTGTCTCCTTTCCAAAGGGCGAGTTGGGCCCCACGGCATCTTGCTTCCAGCTCTTTGGGAAGCTCAGAAACAACTCGCTCTGCACAGTGCTCTTACAGCCTACCGGGTACATCTCTTCCAAAGGCCTGTGAAACGCAGTTTCTTTGCAGGCCTGATCTGGCTGAAGTAGAACTTCTGCTCTGGGTGTGCTACATTGCCCTAGAGCTGAAAGGCACAACGTGCAGGCTCTTTCCAAAGGGCGAGTTGGGCCCCACAGCATCTTGCTTCCAGTTCTTTGGGAAGCTAAGAAACAACTCGCTCTGCACAGTGCTCTTACAGCCTACCGGAAACATCTCTTCCAAAGGCCTGTGAAACACAGTTTCTTTGCAGGCCTGATCTGGCTGAAGTACAACTTCTGCTCTGGGTGTGCTACATTGCCCTAGAGCTGAAAGGCACAACGTGCAGGTTTCTTTCCAGAGGGCAAGTTGGGCCCCACAGCATCTTGCTTCCAGCTCTGTGGGAAGCTAAGAAACAACTCGCTCTGCACAGTGCTCTTACAGCCTACCGGGAACATCTCTTACAAATTCCTGTGAAACGCAGTTTCTTTGCAGGCCTGATCTGGCTGAAGTAGAATTTCTGCTCTGGGTGTGCTACATTGCCCTAGAGCTGAAAGGCAGAACGTGCAGGCTTCTTTCCAAAGGGCGTGTGGGGCCCCACAGCATCTTGCTTCCAGCTCTTTGGGAAGCTAAGAAACAACTCGCTCTGCACAGTGCTCTTACAGCGTACCGGGAACATCTCTTCCAAAGGCCTGTGAAACGCAGTTTTTCTGCAGGCCTGATCTGTCTGAAGTAGAACTTCTCGTCTGGGTGTGGTACATTGCCCTAGAGCTGAAAGGCACAACGTACAGGCTTCTTTCGAAAGTGCGAGTTGGGGCCCTAAGCATCTTGCTTCCAGCTCTTTGGGAAGCTAAGACACAACTCGCTCTGCACAGTGCTCTTACAGCCTACCGGGAATATCTCTCACAAAGGCCTGTGAAACGCAGTTTCTTTGCAGGCCTGATGTGGCTGAAGTAGAACTTCTGCTCTGTGTGTGCTACTTTGCCCTAGAGTGAAAGGCACAACGTGCAGGCTTGTTTCCAAAGGGCGAGTTGGGCCCCAAAGCATCTTGCTTCCAGGTCATTGGGAAGCTAAGAAACAACTCGCTCTGCACAGTGCTCTTACAGCCTACCGGGAACAGCTCTTCCAAAGGCCTGCGAAACCCAGATTCTTTGCAGGCCTGATCCGGCTTAAGTAGAACTTCTGCTCTGGGTGACCTACATTGCCCTAGAGCTGAAAGGCACAACGTGCAGGCTTCTTTCCAAATGTCGAGTTGGGCCCCACAGCATCTTCCTTCCAGCTCTTTGGGAAGCTAAGAAACAACTCGCTCTGCACAGTGCTCTTACAGCCTACCGGGAACATCTCTCTCAAAGGCCTGTGAAACGCAGTTTCTTTGCAGGCCTGATGTGGCTGAAGTACAACTTCTGCTCTGGGTGTGCTACATTGCCCTAGAGCTGAAAGGCACAACGTGCAGGCTTCTTTCCAAAGGGTGATTTGGGCCCCACAGCATCTTGCTTCCAGCTCTTTGGGTAGCTAAGAAACAACTCGCTCTGCACAGTGCTCTTACAGCCTACCGGGAACATCTCTTACAAAGGCCTGTGAAACGCAGTTTCTTTGCAGGCCTGATATGGCTGAAGTAGAACTTCTGCTCTGGGTGTGCTACATTGCCCTAGAGCTGAAAGGCACAACGTGCAGGCTTCTTTCCAAAGGGCGAGTTGGGCCCCACAGCATCTTGCTTCCAGCTCTTTGGGAAGCTAGGAAACAACTCGCTCTGCACAGTGCTCTTACAGTCTACCGGGAACATCTCTTCCAAAGGCCTGTGAAACGCAGTTTCTTTGCAGGCCTGATCTGGCTGAAGTACAACTTCTGCTCTGGGTGTGCCACATTGCCCTACAGCTGAAAGGCACAACTTGCAGGTTTCTTTCCAGAGGGCAAGTTGGGCCCCACAGCATCTTGCTTCCAGCTCTTTGGGAAGCTAAGAAACAACTCGCTCTGCACAGTGCTCTTACAGCCTACCGGGAGCATCTCTTCCAAATTCCTGTGAAACGCAGTTTCTTTGCAGGCCTGATCTGGCTGAAGTAGAACTTCTGCTCTGGGTGTGCTACATTGCCCTAGAGCTGAAAGGCACAACGTGCAGGCTTCTTTCCAAAGGGCGTGTGGGGCCCCACAGCATCTTGCTTCCAGCTCATTGGGAAGCTAAGAAACAACTCGCTCTGCACAGTGCTCTTACAGCGTACCGGGAACATCTCTTCCAAAGGCCTGTGAAACGCAGTTTCTTTGCAGGCCTGATTTGTCTGAAGTAGAACTTCTGCTCTGGGTGTGCTACATTGCCCTAGAGCTGAAAGGCACAACGTGCAGTCTTCTTCCCAAAGGGCGAGTTGGGCCCCACAGCATCTTGCTTCCAGCTCTTTGTGAAGCTAAGAAACAACTCGCTCTGCACAGTGCTCTTACAGCCTACCGGGAACATCTCTTCCAAATTCCTGTGAAACGCAGTTTCTTTGCAGGCCTGATCTGGCTGAAGTACAACTTCTGCTCTGGGTGTGCCACATTGCCCTAGAGCTGAAAGGCACAACTTGCAGGTTTCTTTCCAGAGGGCAAGTTGGGCCCCACAGCATCTTGCTTCCAGCTCTTTGGGAAGCTAAGAAACAACTCGCTCTGCACAGTGCTCTTACAGCCTACCGGGAACATCTCTTCCAAATTCCTGTGAAACGCAGTTTCTTTGCAGGCCTGATCTGGCTGAAGTAGAACTTCTGCTCTGGGTGTGCTACATTGCCCTAGAGCTGAAAGGCACAACGTGCAGGCTTCTTTCCAACGGGCGTGTGGGGCCCCACAGCATCTTGCTTCCAGCTCTTTGGGAAGCTAAGAAACAACTCGCTCTGCACAGTGCTCTTACAGCGTACCGGGAACATCTCTTCCAAAGGCCTGTGAAACGCAGTTTCTTTGCAGGCCAGATCTGGCTGAAGTACAACTTCTGCTCTGGGTGTGCTACATGGCCCTAGAGCTGAAAGGCACAACGTGCAGGCTTCTTTCCAAAGGGTGATTTGGGCCCCACAGCATCTTGCTTCCAGCTCTTTGGGTAGCTAAGAAACAACTCGCTCTGCACAGTGCTCTTACAGCCTACCGGGAACATCTCTTCCAAAGGCCTGTGAAACGCAGTTTCTTTGCAGGCCTGATCTGGCTGAAGTAGAACTTCTGCTCTGGGTGTGCTACATTGCCCTAGAGCTGAAAGGCACAACGTGCAGGCTTCTTAACAAAGGGCGAGTTGGCCCCACAGCATCTTGCGTCCAGCTATTTGGGAAGCTAAGAAACAACTCTCTCTGCACAATGCTCTTACAGCCTGCCGGGAACATCTCTTCCAAAGGCCTGTGAAACGCAGTTTCTTTGCAGTCCTGATTTGTCTGAAGTAGAACTTCTGCTGTGGGTGTGCTACATTGCCCTAGAACTGAAAGGCGCAACGTGCAGTCTTCTTCCCAAAGGGCGAGTTGGGCCCCACAGCATCTTGCTTCCAGCTCTTTGTGAAGCTAAGAAACAACTCGCTCTGCACAGTGCTCTTACAGCCTACCGGGAACATCTCTTCGAAAGGCCTGTGAAACGCAGTTTCTTTGCAGGCCTGATCTGGCTGAAGTAGAACTTCTGCTCTGGGTGTGCTACATTGCCCTAGAGCTGAAAGGCACAACGTGCAGGCTTCTGTCCAAAGGGAGAGTTGGGCAGCACAGCATCTTCCTTCCAGCTCTTTGGGAAGCTAAGAAACAAGTCGCTCTGCATAGTGCTCTTAGAGCCTACCGGGAACATCTCTTCCAGAGGAATGTGAAACGCAGTTTCTCTGCAGGCCTGATCTGGCTGAAGTACCACTTCTGCTCTGGGTGTGCCACATTGCCCTAGAGCTGAAAGCTACAACGTGCTGTCTCCTTTCCAAAGGGCGAGTTGGGCCCCACGGCATCTTGCTTCCAGCTCTTTGGGAAGCTCAGAAACAACTCGCTCTGCACAGTGCTCTTACAGCCTACCGGGTACATCTCTTCCAAAGGCCTGTGAAACGCAGTTTCTTTGCAGGCCTGATCTGGTTGAAGTAGAACTTCTGCTCTGGGTGTGCTACATTGCCCTAGAGCTGAAAGGCACAACGTGCAGGCTTCTTTCCAAAGGGCGTGTGGGGCCCCACAGCATCTTGCTTCCAGCTCTTTGGGAAGCTAAGAAACAACTCGCTCTGCACAGTGCTCTTACAGCGTACCGGGAACATCTCTTCCAAAGGCCTGTGAAACGCAGTTTCTCTGCAGGCCTGATCTGTCTGAAGTAGAACTTCTCGTCTGGGTGTGGTACATTGCCCTAGAGCTTAAAGGCACAACGTACAGGCTTCTTTCCTAAGGGCGAGTTGGGCCCCACAGCATCTTGCTTCCAGCTCTTTGGGAAGCTAAGAAACAACTCGCTCTGCACAGTGCTCTTACAGCCTACCGGGAACATCTCTTCCAAATTCCTGTGAAACGCAGTTTCTTTGCAGGCCTGATCTGGCTGAAGTACAACTTCTGCTCTGGGTGTGCCACATTGCCCTAGAGCTGAAAGGCACAACTTGCAGGTTTCTTTCCAGAGGGCAAGTTGGGCCCCACAGCATCTTGCTTCCAGCTCTTTGGGAAGCTAAGAAACAACTCGCTCTGCACAGTGCTCTTACAGCCTAGCGGGAGCATCTCTTCCAAATTCCTGTGAAACGCAGTTTCTTTGCAGGCCTGATCTGGCTGAAGTAGAACTTCTGCTCTGGGTGTGCTACATTGCCCTAGATCTGAAAGGCACAACGTGCAGGCTTCTTTCCAACGGGCGTGTGGGGCCCCACAGCATCTTGCTTCCAGCTCTTTGGGAAGCTAAGAAACAACTCGCTCTGCACAGTGCTCTTACAGCGTACCGGGAACATCTCTTCCAAAGGCCTGTGAAACGCAGTTTCTTTGCAGGCCTGATCTGGCTGAAGTAGAACTTCTGCTCTGGGTGTGCTACATTGCCCTAGAGCTGAAAGGCACAACGTGCAGTCTTCTTCCCAAAGGGCGAGTTGGGCCCCACAGCATCTTGCTTCCAGCTCTTTGTGAAGCTAAGAAACAACTCGCTCTGCACAGTTCTCTTACAGCCTACCGGGAACATCTCTTCGGAAGGCCTGTGAAACGCAGTTTCTTTGCAGGCCTGATGTGGCTGAAGTAGAACTTCTGCTCTGGGTGTGCTACATTGCCCTAGAGCTGAAAGGCACAACGTGCAGGCTTCTGTCCAAAGGCAGAGTTGGGCAGCACAGAATCTTGCTTCCAGCTCTTTGGGAAGCTAAGAAACAAGTCTCTCTGCATAGTGCTCTTAGAGCCTACCGGGAACATCTCTTCCAGAGGAATGTGAAACGCAGTTTCTCTGCAGGCCTGATTTGGCTGAAGTACCACTTCTGCTCTGGGTGTGCCACATTGCCCTAGAGCTGAAAGCTACAACGTGCTGTCTCCTTTCCAAAGGGCGAGTTGGGCCCCACGGCATCTTGCTTCCAGCTCTTTGGGAAGCTCAGAAACAACTCGCTCTGCACAGTGCTCTTACAGCCTACCGGGTACATCTCTTCCAAAGGCCTGTGAAACGCAGTTTCTTTGCAGGCCTGATCTGGCTGAAGTAGAACTTCTGCTCTGGGTGTGCTACATTGCCCTAGAGCTGAAAGGCACAACGTGCAGGCTCTTTCCAAAGGGCGAGTTGGGCCCCACAGCATCTTGCTTCCAGTTCTTTGGGAAGCTAAGAAACAACTCGCTCTGCAGAGTGCTCTTACAGCCTACCGGAAACATCTCTTCCAAGGGCCTGTGAAACGCAGTTTCTTTGCAGGCCTGATCTGGCTGAAGTACAACTTCTGCTCTGGGTGTGCTACATTGCCCTAGAGCTGAAAGGCACAACGTGCAGGTTTCTTTCCAGAGGGCAAGTTGGGCCCCACAGCATCTTGCTTCCAGCTCTGTGGGAAGCTAAGAAACAACTCGCTCTGCACAGTGCTCTTACAGCCTACCGGGAACATCTCTTACAAATTCCTGTGAAACGCAGTTTCTTTGCAGGCCTGATCTGGCTGAAGTAGAATTTCTGCTCTGGGTGTGCTACATTGCCCTAGAGCTGAAAGGCAGAACGTGCAGGCTTCTTTCCAAAGGGCGTGTGGGGCCCCACAGCATCTTGCTTCCAGCTCTTTGGGAAGCTAAGAAACAACTCGCTCTGCACACTGCTCTTACAGCGTACCGGGAACATCTCTTCCAAAGGCCTGTGAAACGCAGTTTTTCTGCAGGCCTGATCTGTCTGAAGTAGAACTTCTCGTCTGGGTGTGGTACATTGCCCTAGAGCTGAAAGGCACAACGTACAGGCTTCTTTCGAAAGTGCGAGTTGGGACCCTAAGCATCTTGCTTCCAGCTCTTTGGGAAGCTAAGACACAACTCGCTCTGCACAGTGCTCTTACAGCCTACCGGGAATATCTCTCACAAAGGCCTGTGAAACGCAGTTTCTTTGCAGGCCTGATGTGGCTGAAGTAGAACTTCTGCTCTGTGTGTGCTACTTTGCCCTAGAGTGAAAGGCACAACGTGCAGGCTTGTTTCCAAAGGGCGAGTTGGGCCCCAAAGCATCTTGCTTCCAGGTCATTGGGAAGCTAAGAAACAACTCGCTCTGCACAGTGCTCTTACAGCCTACCGGGAATATCTCTCACAAAGGCCTGTGAAACGCAGTTTCTTTGCAGGCCTGATCTGGCTGAAGTAGAACTTCTGCTCTGTGTGTGCTACTTTGCCCTAGAGCTGAAAGGCACAACGTGCAGGCTTGTTTCCAAAGGGCGAGTTGGGCCCCACAGCATCTTGCTTCCAGGTCATTGGGAAGCTAAGAAACAACTCGCTCTGCACAGTGCTCTTACAGCCTACCGGGAGCAGCTCTTCCAAAGGCCTGTGAAACCCAGATTCTTTGCAGGCCTGATCCGGCTTAAGTAGAACTTCTCCTCTGGGTGACCTACATTGCCCTAGAGCTGAAAGGCACAACGTGCAGGCTTCTTTCCAAATGGCGAGTTGGGCACCACAGCATCTTCCTTCCAGATCTTTGGGAAGCTAAGAAACAACTCGCTCTGCACAGTGCTCTTACAGCCTACTGGGAACATCTCTTCCAAAGGCCTGTGAAACGCAGTTTCTTTGCAGGCCTGATCTGGCTGAAGTAGAACTTCTGCTCTGGGTGTGCTACATTGCCCTAGAGCTGAAAGGCACAACGTGCAGGCTTGTTTCCAAAGGGCGAGTTGGGCCCCACAGCATCTTGCGTCCAGCTATTTGGGAAGCTAAGAAACAACTCGCTCTGCACAGTGCTCTTACAGCCTGCCGGGAACATCTCTTCCAAAGGCCTGTGAAACGCAGTTTCTTTGCAGGCCTGATTTGTCTGAAGTAGAACATCTGCTGTGGGTGTGCTACATTGCCCTAGAACTGAAAGGCACAACGTGCAGTCTTCTTCCCAAAGGGCGAGTTGGGCCCCACAGCATCTTGCTTCCAGCTCTTTGTGAAGCTAAGAAACAACTCGCTCTGCACAGTGCTCTTACAGCCTACCGGGAACATCTCTTCCAAAGGCCTGTGAAACGCAGTTTCTTTGCAGGCCTGATCTGGCTGAAGTAGAACTTCTTCTCTGGGTGTGGTACATTGCCCTAGAGCTGAAAGGCACTACATACAGGCTTCTTTCGAAAGTGCGAGTTGGGACCCTAAGCATCTTGCTTCCAGCTCTTTGGGAAGCTAAGACACAACTCGCTCTGCACAGTGCTCTTACAGCCTACCGGGAATATCTGTCACAAAGGCCTGTGAAACGCAGTTTCTTTGCAGGCCTGATCTGGCTGAAGTAGAACTTCTGCTCTGGGTGTGCTACATTGCCCTAGAGCTGAAAGGCACAACGTGCAGGCTTCTGTCCAAAGGGAGAGTTGGGCAGCACAGCATCTTGCTTCCACCTCTTTGGGAAGCTAAGAAACAAGTCGCTCTGCATAGTGCTCTTAGAGCCTACCCGGAACATCTCTTCCAGAGGAATGTGAAACGCAGTTTCTCTGCAGGCCTGATCTGGCTGAAGTACCACTTCTGCTCTGCGGGTGCCACATTGCCCTAGAGCTGAAAGCTACAACATGCTGTCTCCTTTCCAAAGGGCGAGTTGGGCCCCACGGCATCTTGCTTCCAGCTCTTTGGGAAGCTCAGAAACAACTCGCTCTGCACAGTGCTCTTACAGCCTACCGGGTACATCTCTTCCAAAGGCCTGTGAAACGCAGTTTCTTTGCAGGCCTGATCTGGCTGAAGTAGAACTTCTGCTCTGGGTGTGCTACATTGCCCTAGAGCTGAAAGGCACAACGTGCAGGCTCTTTCCAAAGGGCGAGTTGGGCCCCACAGCATCTTGCTTCCAGTTCTTTGGGAAGCTAAGAAACAACTCGCTCTGCACAGTGCTCTTACAGCCTACCGGAAACATCTCTTCCAAAGGCCTGTGAAACACAGTTTCTTTGCAGGCCTGATCTGGCTGAAGTACAACTTCTGCTCTGGGTGTGCTACATTGCCCTAGAGCTGAAAGGCACAACGTGCAGGTTTCTTTCCAGAGGGCAAGTTGGGCCCCACAGCATCTTGCTTCCAGCTCTGTGGGAAGCTAAGAAACAACTCGCTCTGCACAGTGCTCTTACAGCCTACCGGGAACATCTCTTACAAATTCCTGTGAAACGCAGTTTCTTTGCAGGCCTGATCTGGCTGAAGTAGAATTTCTGCTCTGGGTGTGCTACATTGCCCTAGAGCTGAAAGGCAGAACGTGCAGGCTTCTTTCCAAAGGGCGTGTGGGGCCCCACAGCATCTTGCTTCCAGCTCTTTGGGAAGCTAAGAAACAACTCGCTCTGCACAGTGCTCTTACAGCGTACCGGGAACATCTCTTCCAAAGGCCTGTGAAACGCAGTTTTTCTGCAGGCCTGATCTGTCTGAAGTAGAACTTCTCGTCTGGGTGTGGTACATTGCCCTAGAGCTGAAAGGCACAACGTACAGGCTTCTTTCGAAAGTGCGAGTTGGGGCCCTAAGCATCTTGCTTCCAGCTCTTTGGGAAGCTAAGACACAACTCGCTCTGCACAGTGCTCTTACAGCCTACCGGGAATATCTCTCACAAAGGCCTGTGAAACGCAGATTCTTTGCAGGCCTGATGTGGCTGAAGTAGAACTTCTGCTCTGTGTGTGCTACTTTGCCCTAGAGTGAAAGGCACAACGTGCAGGCTTGTTTCCAAAGGGCGAGTTGGGCCCCAAAGCATCTTGCTTCCAGGTCATTGGGAAGCTAAGAAACAACTCGCTCTGCACAGTGCTCTTACAGCCTACCGGGAACAGCTCTTCCAAAGGCCTGCGAAACCCAGATTCTTTGCAGGCCTGATCCGGCTTAAGTAGAACTTCTGCTCTGGGTGACCTACATTGCCCTAGAGCTGAAAGGCACAACGTGCAGGCTTCTTTCCAAATGTCGAGTTGGGCCCCACAGCATCTTCCTTCCAGCTCTTTGGGAAGCTAAGAAACAACTCGCTCTGCACAGTGCTCTTACAGCCTACCGGGAACATCTCTCTCAAAGGCTTGTGAAACGCAGTTTCTTTGCAGGCCTGATGTGGCTGAAGTACAACTTCTGCTCTGGGTGTGCTACATTGCCCTAGAGCTGAAAGGCACAACGTGCAGGCTTCTTTCCAAAGGGTGATTTGGGCCCCACAGCATCTTGCTTCCAGCTCTTTGGGTAGCTAAGAAACAACTCGCTCTGCACAGTGCTCTTACAGCCTACCGGGAACATCTCTTACAAAGGCCTGTGAAACGCAGTTTCTTTGCAGGCCTGATATGGCTGAAGTAGAACTTCTGCTCTGGGTGTGCTACATTGCCCTAGAGCTGAAAGGCACAACGTGCAGGCTTCTTTCCAAAGGGCGAGTTGGGCCCCACAGCATCTTGCTTCCAGCTCTTTGGGAAGCTAGGAAACAACTCGCTCTGCACAGTGCTCTTACAGTCTACCGGGGACATCTCTTCCAAAGGCCTGTGAAACGCAGTTTCTTTGCAGGCCTGATCTGGCTGAAGTACAACTTCTGCTCTGGGTGTGCCACATTGCCCTAGAGCTGAAAGGCACAACTTGCAGGTTTCTTTCCAGAGGGCAAGTTGGGCCCCACAGCATCTTGCTTCCAGCTCTTTGGGAAGCTAAGAAACAACTCGCTCTGCACAGTGCTCTTACAGCCTACCGGGAGCATCTCTTCCAAATTCCTGTGAAACGCAGTTTCTTTGCAGGCCTGATCTGGCTGAAGTAGAACTTCTGCTCTGGGTGTGCTACATTGCCCTAGAGCTGAAAGGCACAACGTGCAGGCTTCTTTCCAAAGGGCGTGTGGGGCCCCACAGCATCTTGCTTCCAGCTCATTGGGAAGCTAAGAAACAACTCGCTCTGCACAGTGCTCTTACAGCGTACCGGGAACATCTCTTCCAAAGGCCTGTGAAACGCAGTTTCTTTGCAGGCCTGATTTGTCTGAAGTAGAACTTCTGCTCTGGGTGTGCTACATTGCCCTAGAGCTGAAAGGCACAACGTGCAGTCTTCTTCCCAAAGGGCGAGTTGGGCCCCACAGCATCTTGCTTCCAGCTCTTTGTGAAGCTAAGAAACAACTCGCTCTGCACAGTGCTCTTACAGCCTACCGGGAACATCTCTTCCAAATTCCTGTGAAACGCAGTTTCTTTGCAGGCCTGATCTGGCTGAAGTACAACTTCTGCTCTGGGTGTGCCACATTGCCCTAGAGCTGAAAGGCACAACTTGCAGGTTTCTTTCCAGAGGGCAAGTTGGGCCCCACAGCATCTTGCTTCCAGCTCTTTGGGAAGCTAAGAAACAACTCGCTCTGCACAGTGCTCTTACAGCCTACCGGGAACATCTCTTCCAAATTCCTGTGAAACGCAGTTTCTTTGCAGGCCTGATCTGGCTGAAGTAGAACTTCTGCTCTGGGTGTGCTACATTGCCCTAGAGCTGAAAGGCACAACGTGCAGGCTTCTTTCCAACGGGCGTGTGGGGCCCCACAGCATCTTGCTTCCAGCTCTTTGGGAAGCTAAGAAACAACTCGCTCTGCACAGTGCTCTTACAGCGTACCGGGAACATCTCTTCCAAAGGCCTGTGAAACGCAGTTTCTTTGCAGGCCAGATCTGGCTGAAGTACAACTTCTGCTCTGGGTGTGCTACATGGCCCTAGAGCTGAAAGGCACAACGTGCAGGCTTCTTTCCAAAGGGTGATTTGGGCCCCACAGCATCTTGCTTCCAGCTCTTTGGGTAGCTAAGAAACAACTCGCTCTGCACAGTGCTCTTACAGCCTACCGGGAACATCTCTTCCAAAGGCCTGTGAAACGCAGTTTCTTTGCAGGCCTGATCTGGCTGAAGTAGAACTTCTGCTCTGGGTGTGCTACATTGCCCTAGAGCTGAAAGGCACAACGTGCAGGCTTCTTAACAAAGGGCGAGTTGGCCCCACAGCATCTTGCGTCCAGCTATTTGGGAAGCTAAGAAACAACTCTCTCTGCACAATGCTCTTACAGCCTGCCGGGAACATCTCTTCCAAAGGCCTGTGAAACGCAGTTTCTTTGCAGTCCTGATTTGTCTGAAGTAGAACTTCTGCTGTGGGTGTGCTACATTGCCCTAGAACTGAAAGGCGCAACGTGCAGTCTTCTTCCCAAAGGGCGAGTTGGGCCCCACAGCATCTTGCTTCCAGCTCTTTGTGAAGCTAAGAAACAACTCGCTCTGCACAGTGCTCTTACAGCCTACCGGGAACATCTCTTCGAAAGGCCTGTGAAACGCAGTTTCTTTGCAGGCCTGATCTGGCTGAAGTAGAACTTCTGCTCTGGGTGTGCTACATTGCCCTAGAGCTGAAAGGCACAACGTGCAGGCTTCTGTCCAAAGGGAGAGTTGGGCAGCACAGCATCTTCCTTCCAGCTCTTTGGGAAGCTAAGAAACAAGTCGCTCTGCATAGTGCTCTTAGAGCCTACCGGGAACATCTCTTCCAGAGGAATGTGAAACGCAGTTTCTCTGCAGGCCTGATCTGGCTGAAGTACCACTTCTGCTCTGGGTGTGCCACATTGCCCTAGAGCTGAAAGCTACAACGTGCTGTCTCCTTTCCAAAGGGCGAGTTGGGCCCCACGGCATCTTGCTTCCAGCTCTTTGGGAAGCTCAGAAACAACTCGCTCTGCACAGTGCTCTTACAGCCTACCGGGTACATCTCTTCCAAAGGCCTGTGAAACGCAGTTTCTTTGCAGGCCTGATCTGGTTGAAGTAGAACTTCTGCTCTGGGTGTGCTACATTGCCCTAGAGCTGAAAGGCACAACGTGCAGGCTTCTTTCCAAAGGGCGTGTGGGGCCCCACAGCATCTTGCTTCCAGCTCTTTGGGAAGCTAAGAAACAACTCGCTCTGCACAGTGCTCTTACAGCGTACCGGGAACATCTCTTCCAAAGGCCTGTGAAACGCAGTTTCTCTGCAGGCCTGATCTGTCTGAAGTAGAACTTCTCGTCTGGGTGTGGTACATTGCCCTAGAGCTTAAAGGCACAACGTACAGGCTTCTTTCCTAAGGGCGAGTTGGGCCCCACAGCATCTTGCTTCCAGCTCTTTGGGAAGCTAAGAAACAACTCGCTCTGCACAGTGCTCTTACAGCCTACCGGGAACATCTCTTCCAAATTCCTGTGAAACGCAGTTTCTTTGCAGGCCTGATCTGGCTGAAGTACAACTTCTGCTCTGGGTGTGCCACATTGCCCTAGAGCTGAAAGGCACAACTTGCAGGTTTCTTTCCAGAGGGCAAGTTGGGCCCCACAGCATCTTGCTTCCAGCTCTTTGGGAAGCTAAGAAACAACTCGCTCTGCACAGTGCTCTTACAGCCTACCGGGAGCATCTCTTCCAAATTCCTGTGAAACGCAGTTTCTTTGCAGGCCTGATCTGGCTGAAGTAGAACTTCTGCTCTGGGTGTGCTACATTGCCCTAGATCTGAAAGGCACAACGTGCAGGCTTCTTTCCAACGGGCGTGTGGGGCCCCACAGCATCTTGCTTCCAGCTCTTTGGGAAGCTAAGAAACAACTCGCTCTGCACAGTGCTCTTACAGCGTACCGGGAACATCTCTTCCAAAGGCCTGTGAAACGCAGTTTCTTTGCAGGCCTGATTTGTCTGAAGTAGAACTTCTGCTCTGGGTGTGCTACATTGCCCTAGAGCTGAAAGGCACAACGTGCAGTCTTCTTCCCAAAGGGCGAGTTGGGCCCCACAGCATCTTGCTTCCAGCTCTTTGTGAAGCTAAGAAACAACTCGCTCTGCACAGTTCTCTTACAGCCTACCGGGAACATCTCTTCGGAAGGCCTGTGAAACGCAGTTTCTTTGCAGGCCTGATGTGGCTGAAGTAGAACTTCTGCTCTGGGTGTGCTACATTGCCCTAGAGCTGAAAGGCACAACGTGCAGGCTTCTGTCCAAAGGCAGAGTTGGGCAGCACAGCATCTTGCTTCCAGCTCTTTGGGAAGCTAAGAAACAAGTCTCTCTGCATAGTGCTCTTAGAGCCTACCGGGAACATCTCTTCCAGAGGAATGTGAAACGCAGTTTCTCTGCAGGCCTGATTTGGCTGAAGTACCACTTCTGCTCTGGGTGTGCCACATTGCCCTAGAGCTGAAAGCTACAACGTGCTGTCTCCTTTCCAAAGGGCGAGTTGGGCCCCACGGCATCTTGCTTCCAGCTCTTTGGGAAGCTCAGAAACAACTCGCTCTGCACAGTGCTCTTACAGCCTACCGGGTACATCTCTTCCAAAG
This sequence comes from Equus caballus, assembly GCF_041296265.1. Lineage (NCBI taxonomy): Eukaryota > Metazoa > Chordata > Mammalia > Perissodactyla > Equidae > Equus > Equus caballus. The sequence goes on from NC_091687.1 coordinate 29,482,925, forward strand.
GCCTGTGAAACGCAGTTTCTTTGCAGGCCTGATCTGGTTGAAGTAGAACTTCTGCTCTAGGTGTGCTACATTGCCCTAGAGCTGAAAGGCACAACGTGCAGGCTCTTTCCAAAGGGCGAGTTGGGCCCCACAGCATCTTGCTTCCAGTTCTTTGGGAAGCTAAGAAACAACTCGCTCTGCACAGTGCTCTTACAGCCTACCGGAAACATCTCTTCCAAAGGCCTGTGAAACGCAGTTTCTTTGCAGGCCTGATCTGGCTGAAGTACAACTTCTGCTCTGGGTGTGCTACATTGCCCTAGAGCTGAAAGGCACAACGTGCAGGTTTCTTTCCAGAGGGCAAGTTGGGCCCCACAGCATCTTGCTTCCAGCTCTTTGGGAAGCTAAGAAACAACTCGCTCTGCACAGTGCTCTTACAGCCTACCGGGAGCATCTCTTCCAAATTCCTGTGAAACGCAGTTTCTTTGCAGGCCTGATCTGGCTGAAGTAGAACTTCTGCTCTGGGTGTGCTACATTGCCCTAGATCTGAAAGGCACAACGTGCAGGCTTCTTTCCAACGGGCGTGTGGGGCCCCACAGCATCTTGCTTCCAGCTCTTTGGGAAGCTAAGAAACAACTCGCTCTGCACAGTGCTCTTACAGCGTACCGGGAACATCTCTTCCAAAGGCCTGTGAAACGCAGTTTCTTTGCAGGCCTGATTTGTCTGAAGTAGAACTTCTGCTCTGGGTGTGCTACATTGCCCTAGAGCTGAAAGGCACAACGTGCAGTCTTCTTCCCAAAGGGCGAGTTGGGCCCCACAGCATCTTGCTTCCAGCTCTTTGTGAAGCTATGAAACAACTCGCTCTGCACAGTGCTCTTACAGCCTACCGGGAACATCTCTTCGGAAGGCCTGTGAAACGCAGTTTCTTTGCAGGCCTGATGTGGCTGAAGTAGAACTTCTGCTCTGGGTGTGCTACATTGCCCTAGAGCTGAAAGGCACAACGTGCAGGCTTCTGTCCAAAGGCAGAGTTGGGCAGCACAGCATCTTGCTTCCAGCTCTTTGGGAAGCTAAGAAACAAGTCTCTCTGCATAGTGCTCTTAGAGCCTACCGGGAACATCTCTTCCAGAGGAATGTGAAACGCAGTTTCTCTGCAGGCCTGATTTGGCTGAAGTACCACTTCTGCTCTGGGTGTGCCACATTGCCCTAGAGCTGAAAGCTACAACGTGCTGTCTCCTTTCCAAAGGGCGAGTTGGGCCCCACGGCATCTTGCTTCCAGCTCTTTGGGAAGCTCAGAAACAACTCGCTCTGCACAGTGCTCTTACAGCCTACCGGGTACATCTCTTCCAAAGGCCTGTGAAACGCAATTTCTTTGCAGGCCTGATCTGGTTGAAGTAGAACTTCTGCTCTGGGTGTGCTACATTGCCCTAGAGCTGAAAGGCACAACGTGCAGGCTCTTTCCAAAGGGCGAGTTGGGCCCCACAGCATCTTGCTTCCAGTTCTTTGGGAAGCTAAGAAACAACTCGCTCTGCACAGTGCTCTTACAGCCTACCGGAAACATCTCTTCCAAAGGCCTGTGAAACGCAGTTTCTTTGCAGGCCTGATCTGGCTGAAGTACAACTTCTGCTCTGGGTGTGCTACATTGCCCTAGAGCTGAAAGGCACAACGTGCAGGTTTCTTTCCAGAGGGCAAGTTGGGCCCCACAGCATCTTGCTTCCAGCTCTTTGGGAAGCTAAGAAACAACTCGCTCTGCACAGTGCTCTTACAGCCTACCGGGAACATCTCTTCCAAATTCCTGTGAAACGCAGTTTCTTTGCAGGCCTGATCTGGCTGAAGTAGAACTTCTGCTCTGGGTGTGCTACATTGCCCTAGAGCTGAAAGGCACAACGTGCAGGCTTCTTTCCAAAGGGCGTGTGGGGCCCCACAGCATCTTGCTTCCAGCTCTTTGGGAAGCTAAGAAACAACTCGCTCTGCACAGTGCTCTTACAGCGTACCGGGAACATCTCTCACAAAGGCCTGTGAAACGCAGTTTCTCTGCAGGCCTGATCTGTCTGAAGTAGAACTTCTCGTCTGGGTGTGGTACATTGCCCTAGAGCTGAAAGGCACAACGTACAGGCTTCTTTCCTAAGGGAGAGTTGGGCCCCACAGCATCTTGCTTCCAGCTCTTTGGGAAGCTAAGTAACAACTCGCTCTGCACAGTGCTCTTACAGCCTACCGGGAACATCTCTCACAAAGGCCTGTGAAACGCAGTTTCTTTGCAGGCCAGATCTGGCTGAAGTACAACTTCTGCTCTGGGTGTGCTACATGGCCCTAGAGCTGAAAGGCACAACGTGCAGGCTTCTTTCCAAAGGGTGATTTGGGCCCCACAGCATCTTGCTTCCAGCTCTTTGGGTAGCTAAGAAACAACTCGCTCTGCACAGTGCTCTTACAGCCTACCGGGAACATCTCTTCCAAAGGCCTGTGAAACGCAGTTTCTTTGCAGGCCTGATCTGGCTGAAGTAGAACTTCTGCTCTGGGTGTGCTACATTGCCCTAGAGCTGAAAGGCACAACGTGCAGGCTTCTTAACAAAGGGCGAGTTGGGCCCCACAGCATCTTGCGTCCAGCTATTTGGGAAGCTAAGAAACAACTCTCTCTGCACAATGCTCTTACAGCCTGCCGGGAACATCTCTTCCAAAGGCCTGTGAAACGCAGTTTCTTTGCAGTCCTGATTTGTCTGAAGTAGAACTTCTGCTGTGGGTGTGCTACATTGCCCTAGAACTGAAAGGCGCAACGTGCAGTCTTCTTCCCAAAGGGCGAGTTGGGCCCCACAGCATCTTGCTTCCAGCTCTTTGTGAAGCTAAGAAACAACTCGCTCTGCACAGTGCTCTTACAGCCTACCGGGAACATCTCTTCGAAAGGCCTGTGAAACGCAGTTTCTTTGCAGGCCTGATCTGGCTGAAGTAGAACTTCTGCTCTGGGTGTGCTACATTGCCCTAGAGCTGAAAGGCACAACGTGCAGGCTTCTGTCCAAAGGGAGAGTTGGGCAGCACAGCATCTTCCTTCCAGCTCTTTGGGAAGCTAAGAAACAAGTCGCTCTGCATAGTGCTCTTAGAGCCTACCGGGAACATCTCTTCCAGAGGAATGTGAAACGCAGTTTCTCTGCAGGCCTGATCTGGCTGAAGTACCACTTCTGCTCTGGGTGTGCCACATTGCCCTAGAGCTGAAAGCTACAACGTGCTGTCTCCTTTCCAAAGGGCGAGTTGGGCCCCACGGCATCTTGCTTCCAGCTCTTTGGGAAGCTGAGAAACAACTCGCTCTGCACAGTGCTCTTACAGCCTACCGGGTACATCTCTTCCAAAGGCCTGTGAAACGCAGTTTCTTTGCAGGCCTGATCTGGTTGAAGTAGAACTTCTGCTCTGGGTGTGCTACATTGCCCTAGAGCTGAAAGGCACAACGTGCAGGCTTCTTTCCAAAGGGCGTGTGGGGCCCCACAGCATCTTGCTTCCAGCTCTTTGGGAAGCTAAGAAACAACTCGCTCTGCACAGTGCTCTTACAGCGTACCGGGAACATCTCTTCCAAAGGCCTGTGAAACGCAGTTTCTCTGCAGGCCTGATCTGTCTGAAGTAGAACTTCTCGTCTGGGTGTGGTACATTGCCCTAGAGCTTAAAGGCACAACGTACAGGCTTCTTTCCTAAGGGCGAGTTGGGCCCCACAGCATCTTGCTTCCAGCTCTTTGGGAAGCTAAGAAACAACTCGCTCTGCACAGTGCTCTTACAGCCTACCGGGAACATCTCTCACAAAGGCCTGTGAAACGCAGTTTCTTTGCAGGCCAGATCTGGCTGAAGTAGAACTTCTGCTCTGGGTGTGCTACATTGCCCTAGAGCTGAAAGGCACAACGTGCAGGCTTCTTTCCAAAGGGCGAGTTGGGCCCCAAAGCATCTTGCTTCCAGCTCATTGGGAAGCTAAGAAACAACTCGCTCTGCACAGTGCTCTTACAGCCTACCTGGAACATCTCTTCCAAAGGCCTGTGAAACACAGTTTCTTTGCAGGCCTGATATGGCTGAAGTAGAACTTCTTCTCTGGGTGTGCTACATTGCCCTAGAGCTGAAAGGCACAACGTGCAGGCTTCTGTCCAAAGGGAGAGTTGGGCAGCACAGCATCTTGCTTCCAGCTCTTTGGGAAGCTAAGAAACAAGTCTCTCTGCATAGTGCTCTTAGAGCCTACCGGGAACATCTCTTCCAGAGGAATGTGAAACGCAGTTTCTCTGCAGGCCTGATTTGGCTGAAGTACCACTTCTGCTCTGGGTGTGCCACATTGCCCTAGAGCTGAAAGCTACAACGTGCTGTCTCCTTTCCAAAGGGCGAGTTGGGCCCCACGGCATCTTGCTTCCAGCTCTTTGGGAAGCTCAGAAACAACTCGCTCTGCACAGTGCTCTTACAGCCTACCGGGTACATCTCTTCCAAAGGCCTGTGAAACGCAGTTTCTTTGCAGGCCTGATCTGGTTGAAGTAGAACTTCTGCTCTGGGTGTGCTACATTGCCCTAGAGCTGAAAGGCACAACGTGCAGGCTCTTTCCAAAGGGCGAGTTGGGCCCCACAGCATCTTGCTTCCAGTTCTTTGGGAAGCTAAGAAACAACTCGCTCTGCACAGTGCTCTTACAGCCTACCGGAAACATCTCTTCCAAAGGCCTGTGAAACGCAGTTTCTTTGCAGGCCTGATCTGGCTGAAGTACAACTCCTGCTCTGGGTGTGCTACATTGCCCTAGAGCTGAAAGGCACAACGTGCAGGCTTCTTTCCAAAGGGCGTGTGGGGCCCCACAGCATCTTGCTTCCAGCTCTTTGGGAAGCTAAGAAACAACTCGCTCTGCACAGTGCTCTTACAGCGTACCGGGAACATCTCTCACAAAGGCCTGTGAAACGCAGTTTCTCTGCAGGCCTGATCTGTCTGAAGTAGAACTTCTCGTCTGGGTGTGGTACATTGCCCTAGAGCTGAAAGGCACAACGTACAGGCTTCTTTCCTAAGGGCGAGTTGGGCCCCACAGCATCTTGCTTCCAGCTCTTTGGGAAGCTAAGTAACAACTCGCTCTGCACAGTGCTCTTACAGCCTACCGGGAACATCTCTCACAAAGGCCTGTGAAACGCAGTTTCTTTGCAGGCCAGATCTGGCTGAAGTACAACTTCTGCTCTGGGTGTGCTACATGGCCCTAGAGCTGAAAGGCACAACGTGCAGGCTTCTTTCCAAAGGGCGAGTTGGGCCCCAAAGCATCTTGCGTCCAGCTCATTGGGAAGCTAAGAAACAACTCGCTCTGCACAGTGCTCTTACAGCCTACCGGGAACATCTCTCTCAAAGGCCTGTGAAACGCAGTTTCTTTGCAGGCCTTATGTGGCTGAAGTACAACTTCTGCTCTGGGTGTGCTACATTGCCCTAGAGCTGAAAGGCACAACGTGCAGGCTTCTTTCCAAAGGGTGATTTGGGCCCCACAGCATCTTGCTTCCAGCTCTTTGGGTAGCTAAGAAACAACTCGCTCTGCACAGTGCTCTTACAGCCTACCGGGAACATCTCTTCCAAAGGCCTGTGAAACGCAGTTTCTTTGCAGGCCTGATCTGGCTGAAGTAGAACTTCTGCTCTGGGTGTGCTACATTGCCCTAGAGCTGAAAGGCACAACGTGCAGGCTTCTTAAGAAAGGGCGAGTTGGGCCCCACAGCATCTTGCGTCCAGCTATTTGGGAAGCTAAGAAACAACTCTCTCTGCACAATGCTCTTACAGCCTGCCGGGAACATCTCTTCCAAAGGCCTGTGAAACGCAGTTTCTTTGCAGTCCTGATTTGTCTGAAGTAGAACTTCTGCTGTGGGTGTGCTACATTGCCCTAGAACTGAAAGGCGCAACGTGCAGTCTTCTTCCCAAAGGGCGAGTTGGGCCCCACAGCATCTTGCTTCCAGCTCTTTGTGAAGCTAAGAAACAACTCGCTCTGCACAGTGCTCTTACAGCCTACCGGGAACATCTCTTCGAAAGGCCTGTGAAACGCAGTTTCTTTGCAGGCCTGATCTGGCTGAAGTAGAACTTCTGCTCTGGGTGTGCTACATTGCCCTAGAGCTGAAAGGCATAACGTGCAGGCTTCTGTCCAAAGGGAGAGTTGGGCAGCACAGCATCTTCCTTCCAGCTCTTTGGGAAGCTAAGAAACAAGTCGCTCTGCATAGTGCTCTTAGAGCCTACCGGGAACATCTCTTCCACAGGAATGTGAAACGCAGTTTCTCTGCAGGCCTGATCTGGCTGAAGTACCACTTCTGCTCTGGGTGTGCCACATTGCCCTAGAGCTGAAAGCTACAACGTGCTGTCTCCTTTCCAAAGGGCGAGTTGGGCCCCACGGCATCTTGCTTCCAGCTCTTTGGGAAGCTCAGAAACAACTCGCTCTGCACAGTGCTCTTACAGCCTACCGGGTACATCTCTTCCAAAGGCCTGTGAAACGCAGTTTCTTTGCAGGCCTGATCTGGTTGAAGTAGAACTTCTGCTCTGGGTGTGCTACATTGCCCTAGAGCTGAAAGGCACAACGTGCAGGCTTCTTTCCAAAGGGCGTGTGGGGCCCCACAGCATCTTGCTTACAGCTCTTTGGGAAGCTAAGAAACAACTCGCTCTGCACAGTGCTCTTACAGCGTACCGGGAACATCTCTTCCAAAGGCCTGTGAAACGCAGTTTCTCTGCAGGCCTGATCTGTCTGAAGTAGAACTTCTCGTCTGGGTGTGGTACATTGCCCTAGAGCTTAAAGGCACAACGTACAGGCTTCTTTCCTAAGGGCGAGTTGGGCCCCACAGCATCTTGCTTCCAGCTCTTTGGGAAGCTAAGAAACAACTCGCTCTGCACAGTGCTCTTACAGCCTACCGGGAACATCTCTCACAAAGGCCTGTGAAACGCAGTTTCTTTGCAGGCCAGATCTGGCTGAAGTAGAACTTCTGCTCTGGGTGTGCTACATTGCCCTAGAGCTGAAAGGCACAACGTGCAGGCTTCTTTCCAAAGGGCGAGTTGGGCCCCAAAGCATCTTGCTTCCAGCTCATTGGGAAGCTAAGAAACAACTCGCTCTGCACAGTGCTCTTACAGCCTACCTGGAACATCTCTTCCAAAGGCCTGTGAAACACAGTTTCTTTGCAGGCCTGATATGGCTGAAGTAGAACTTCTTCTCTGGGTGTGCTACATTGCCCTAGAGCTGAAAGGCACAACATACAGGCTTCTTTCGAAAGTGCGAGTTGGGACCCTAAGCATCTTGCTTCCAGCTCTTTGGGAAGCTAAGACACCACTCGCTCTGCACAGTGCTCTTACAGCCTACCGGGAATATCTCTCACAAAGGCCTGTGAAATGCAGTTTCTTTGCAGGCCTGATCTGGCTGAAGTAGAACTTCTGCTCTGTGTGTGCTACTTTGCCCTAGAGTGAAAGGCACAATGTGCAGGCTTGTTTCCAAAGGGCGAGTTGGCCCCACAGCCTCTTGCTTCCAGGTCATTGGGAAGCTAAGAAACAACTCGCTCTGCACAGTGCTCTTACAGCCTACCGGGAACAGCTCTTCCAAAGGCGTGTGAAAACCAGATTCTTTGCAGGCCTGATCCGGCTTAAGTAGAACTTCTGCTCTGGGTGACCTACATTGCCCTAGAGCTGAAAGGCACAACGTGCAGGCTTCTTAACAAAGGGCGAGTTGGGCCCCACAGCATCTTGTGTCCAGCTATTTGGGAAGCTAAGAAACAACTCTCTCTGCACAATGCTCTTACAGCCTGCCGGGAACATCTCTTCCAAAGGCCTGTGAAAGGCAGTTTCTTTGCAGGCCTGATTTGTCTGAAGTAGAACTTCTGCTCTGGGTGTGCTACATTGCCCTAGAGCTGAAAGGCACAACGTGCAGGCTTCTGTCCAAAGGGAGAGTTCGGCAGCACAGCATCTTGCTTCCACCTCTTTGGGAAGCTCAGAAACAACTAGCTCTGCACAGTGCTCTTACAGCCTACCGGGTACATCTCTTCCAAAGGCCTGTGAAACGCAGTTTCTTTGCAGGCCTTATCTCGTTGAAGTAGATCTTCTGCTCTGGGTGTGCTACATTGCCCTAGAGCTGAAAGGCACAATGTGCAGGCTCTTTCCAAAAGGCGAGTTGGGCCCCACAGCATCTTGCTTCCAGTTCTTTGGGAAGCTAAGAAACAACTCGCTCTGCACAGTGCTCTTACAGCCTGCCGGAAACATCTCTTCCAAAGGCCTGTGAAACGCAGTTTCTTTGCAGGCCTGATCTGGCTGAAGTACAACTTCTGCTCTGGGTGTGCTACATTGCCCTAGAGCTGAAAGGCACAACGTGCAGGTTTCTTAAGAGGGCAAGTTGGGCCCCACAGCATCTTGCTTACAGCTCTGTGGGAAGCTAAGAAACAACTCGCTCTGCACAGTGCTCTTACAGCGTACCGGGAACATCTCTTCCAAAGGCCTGTGAAACGCAGTTTCTCTGCAGGCCTGATCTGTCTGAAGTAGAACTTCTCGTCTGGGTGTGGTACATTGCCCTAGAGCTGAAAGGCACAACGTACAGGCTTCTTTCCTAAGGGCGAGTTGGGCCCCACAGCATCTTGCTTCCAGCTCTTTGGGAAGCTAAGAAACAACTCGCTCTGCACAGTGCTCTTACAGCCTACCGGGAACATCTCTCACAAAGGAGTGTGAAACGCAGTTTCTTTGCAGGCCAGATCTGGCTGAAGTAGAACTTCTGCTCTGGGTGTGCTAAATTGCCCTAGAGCTGAAAGGCGCAACGTGCAGGCTTCTTTCCAAAGGGCGAGTTGGGCCCCAAAGCATCTTGCTTCCAGCTCATTGGGAAGCTAAGAAACAACTCGCTCTGCACAGTGCTCTTACAGCCTACCGGGAACATCTCTTCCAAAGGCCTGTGAAACACAGTTTCTTTGCAGGCCTGATATGGCTGAAGTAGAACTTCTTCTCTGGGTGTGGTACATTGCCCTAGAGCTGAAAGGCACAACATACAGGCTTCTATCGAAAGTGCGAGTTGGGACCCTAAGCATCTTGCTTCCAGCTCTTTGGGAAGCTAAGACACCACTCGCTCTGCACAGTGCTCTTGCAACCTACCGGGAACATCTCTTCCAAAGGCCTATGAGAACCAGATTCTTTGCAGGCCTGATCCGGCTTAAGTAGAACTTCTGCTCTGGGTGACCTACATTGCCCTAGAGCTGAAAGGCACAACGTGCAGGCTTCTTAACAAAGGGCGAGTTGGGCCCCACAGCATCTTGCTTCCAGCTCATTGCAAAGCTCAGAAACAACTCGCTCTGCACAGTGCTCTTGCAGCCTACCGGGAACATCTCTTTCAAAGGCCTGTGAAACACAGATTCTTTGCAGGCCTGATCTGGCTGAAGTAGATCTTCTGCTCTGGGTGTGCTACATTGCCCTAGAGCTGAAAGGCACAACGTGCAGGCTTCTTTCCAAAGGGCGAGTTGGGCCCCACAGCATCTTGATTTCAGCTCTTTGGGAAGCTAAGAAACAACTCGCTCTGCACAGTGCTCTTACAGCCTACCGGGAACATCTCTTCCAAATGCCTGTGAAACGCAGTTTCTTTGCAGGCCTGATCTGGCTGAATTACAACTTCTGCTCTGGGTGTGCTACATTGCCCTAGAGCTGAAAGGCACAACGTGCACTCTTCTTTCCAAAGGGCGAGTTGGGCCCCACAGCATCTTGCTTCCAGCACTTTGGGAAGCTAAGAAACAACTCGCTCTGCACAGTGCTCTTACAGCCTACCGGGAACATCTCTTCCAAATGCCTGTGAAACCCAGTTGCTTTGCAGACCTGATCCGGCTTAAGTAGAACTTCTGCACTGGGTGACCTACATTGCCCTAGAGCTGAAAGGCACAATGTGCAGGCTTCTTTCCAAAGGGCGAGTTGGGCCCCACAGCATCTTGCTTCCAGGTCATTGGGAAGCTAAGAAACAACTCGCTCTGCACAGTGCTCTTACAGCCTACCGGGAACAGCTCTTCCAAAGGCCTGTGAAACCCAGATTCTTTGCAGGCCTGATCCGGCTTAAGTAGAACTTCTGCTCTGGGTGACCTACATTGCCCTAGAGCTGAAAGGCACAACGTGCAGGCTTCTTTCCAAATGGCGAGTTGGGCCCCACAGCATCTTGCTTCCAGCTCTTTGGGAAGCTAAGAAACAACTCGCTCTGCACAGTGCTCTTACAGCCTACCGGGAACATCTCTTCCAAAGGCCTGTGAAACGCAGTTTCTTTGCAGGCCTGATTTGGCTGAAGTAGAACTTCTGCTCTGGGTGTGCTACATTGCCCTAGAGCTGAAAGGCACAACGTGCAGGCTTCTTAAGAAAGGGCGAGTTGGGCCCCACAGCATCTTGCGTCCAGCTATTTGGGAAGCTAAGAAACAACTCTCTCTGCACAATGCTCTTACAGCCTGCCGGGAACATCTCTTCCAAAGGCCTGTGAAACGCAGTTTCTTTGCAGGCCTGATTTGTCTGAAGTAGAACTTCTGCTCTGGGTGTGCTACATTGCCCTAGAGCTGAAAGGCACAACGTGCAGTCTTCTTCCCAAAGGGCGAGTTGGGCCCCACAGCATCTTGCTTCCAGCTCTTTGTGAAGCTAAGAAACAACTCGCTCTGCACAGTGCTCTTACAGCCTACCGGGAACATCTCTTCGAAAGGCCTGTGAAACGCAGTTTCTTTGCAGGCCTGATCTGGCTGAAGTAGAACTTCTGCTCTGGGTGTGCTACATTGCCCTAGAGCTGAAAGGCACAACGTGCAGGCTTCTGTCCAAAGGGAGAGTTGGGCAGCACAGCATCTTGCTTCCAGCTCTTTGGGAAGCTAAGAAACAAGTCTCTCTGCATAGTGCTCTTAGAGCCTACCGGGAACATCTCTTCCAGAGGAATGTGAAACGCAGTTTCTCTGCAGGCCTGATCTGGCTGAAGTACCACTTCTGCTCTGGGTGTGCCACATTGCCCTAGAGCTGAAAGCTACAACGTGCTGTCTCCTTTCCAAAGTGCGATTTGGGCCCCACGGCATCTTGCTTCCAGCTCTTTGGGAAGCTCAGAAACAACTTGCTCTGCACAGTGCTCTTACAGCCTACCGGGTACATCTCTTCCAAAGGCCTGTGAAACGCAGTTTCTTTGCAGGCCTGATCTGGTTGAAGTAGAACTTCTGCTCTGGGTGTGCTACATTGCCCTAGAGCTGAAAGGCACAACGTGCAGGCTCTTTCCAAAGGGCGAGTTGGGCCCCACAGCATCTTGCTTCCAGTTCTTTGGGAAGCTAAGAAACAACTCGCTCTGCACAGTGCTCTTACAGCCTACCGGAAACATCTCTTCCAAAGGCCTGTGAAACACAGTTTCTTTGCAGGCCTGATCTGGCTGAAGTACAACTTCTGCTCTGGGTGTGCTACATTGCCCTAGAACTGAAAGGCACAACGTGCAGGTTTCTTTCCAGAGGGCAAGTTGGGCCCCACAGCATCTTGCTTCCAGCTCTGTGGGAAGCTAAGAAACAACTCGCTCTGCACAGTGCTCTTACAGCCTACCGGGAACATCTCTTCCAAATTCCTGTGAAACGCAGTTTCTTTGCAGGCCTGATCTGGCTGAAGTAGAACTTCTGCTCTGGGTGTGCTACATTGCCCTAGAGCTGAAAGGCACAACGTGCAGGCTTCTTTCCAAAGGGCGTGTGGGGCCCCACAGCATCTTGCTTCCAGCTCTTTGGGAAGCTAAGAAACAACTCGCTCTGCACAGTGCTCTTACAGCGTACCGGGAACATCTCTTCCAAAGGCCTGTGAAACGCAGTTTCTCTGCAGGCCTGATCTGTCTGAAGTAGAACTTCTCGTCTGGGTGTGGTACATTGCCCTAGAGCTGAAAGGCACAACGTACAGGCTTCTTTCCTAAGGGCGAGTTGGGCCCCACAGCATCTTGCTTCCAGCTCTTTGGGAAGCTAAGAAACAACTAGCTCTGCACAGTGCTCTTACAGCCTACCGGGAACATCTCTTCCAAAGGCCTGTGAAACACAGTTTCTTTGCAGGCCTGATATGGCTGAAGTAGAACTTCTTCTCTGGGTGTGGTACATTGCCCTAGAGCTGAAAGGCACAACATACAGGCTTCTATCGAAAGTGCGAGTTGGGACCCTAAGCATCTTGCTTCCAGCTCTTTGGGAAGCTAAGACACCACTCGCTCTGCACAGTTCTCTTACAGCCTACCGGGAATATCTCTCACAAAGGCCTGTGAAACGCAGTTTCTTTGCAGGCCTGATCTGGCTGAAGTAGAACTTCTGCTCTGTGTGTGCTACTTTGCCCTAGAGTGAAAGGCAAAATGTGCAGGCTTGTTTCCAAAGGGCGAGTTGGCCCCACAGCATCTTGCTTCCAGGTCATTGGGAAGCTAAGAAACAACTCGCTCTGCACAGTGCTCTTACAGCCTACCGGGAACAGCTCTTCCAAAGGCCTGTGACAACCAGATTCTTTGCAGGCCTGATCCGGCTTAAGTAGAACTTCTGCTCTGGGTGACCTACATTGCCCTAGAGCTGAAAGGCACAACGTGCAGGCTTCTTAACAAAGGGCGAGTTGGGCCCCACAGCATCTTGCTTCCAGCTCATTGCAAAGCTCAGAAACAACTCGCTCTGCACAGTGCTCTTGCAGCCTACCGGGAACATCTCTTTCAAAGGCCTGTGAAACACAGTTTCTTTGCAGGGCTGATCTGGCTGAAGTAGATCTTCTGCTCTGGGTGTGCTACATTGCCCTAGAGCTGAAAGGCACAACGTGCAGGCTTCTTTCCAAAGGGCGAGTTGGGCCCCACAGCATCTTGCTTTCAGCTCTTTGGGAAGCTAAGAAACAACTCGCTCTGCACAGTGCTCTTACAGCCTACCGGGAACATCTCTTCCAAATGCCTGTGAAACGCAGTTTCTTTGCAGGCCTGATCTGGCTGAATTACAACTTCTGCTCTGGGTGTGCTACATTGCCCTAGAGCTGAAAGGCACAACGTGCACTCTTCTTTCCAAAGGGCGAGTTGGGCCCCACAGCATCTTGCTTCCAGCACTTTGGGAAGCTAAGAAACAACTCGCTCTGCACAGTGCTCTTACAGCCTACCGGGAACATCTCTTCCAAATGCCTGTGAAACCCAGTTTCTTTGCAGACCTGATCCGGCTTAAGTAGAACTTCTGCACTGGGTGACCTACATTGCCCTAGAGCTGAAAGGCACAACGTGCAGGCTTGTTTCCAAAGGGCGAGTTGGGCCCCACAGCATCTTGCTTCCAGGTCATTGGGAAGCTATGAAACAACTCACTCTGCACAGTGCTCTTACAGCCTACCGGGAACAGCTCTTCCAAAGGCCTGTGAAACCCAGATTCTTTGCAGGCCTGATCCGGCTTAAGTAGAACTTCTGCTCTGGGTGACCTACATTGCCCTAGAGCTGAAAGGCACAACGTGCAGGCTTCTTTCCAAATGGCGAGTTGGGCCCCACAGCATCTTGCTTTCAGCTCTTTGGGAAGCTAAGAAACAACTCGCTCTGCATAGTGCTCTTACAGCCTACCGGGAACATCTCTTCCAAAGGCCTGTGAAACGCAGTTTCTTTGCAGGCCTGATTTGGCTGAAGTAGAACTTCTGCTCTGGGTGTGCTACATTGCCCTAGAGCTGAAAGGCACAACGTGCAGGCTTCTTAAGAAAGGGCGAGTTGGGCCCCACAGCATCTTGCGTCCAGCTATTTGGGAAGCTAAGAAACAACTCTCTCTGCACAATGCTCTTACAGCCTGCCGGGAACATCTCTTCCAAAGGCCTGTGAAACGCAGTTTCTTTGCAGGCCTGATTTGTCTGAAGTAGAACTTCTGCTCTGGGTGTGCTACATTGCCCTAGAGCTGAAAGGCACAACGTGCAGTCTTCTTCCCAAAGGGCGAGTTGGGCCCCACAGCATCTTGCTTCCAGCTCTTTGTGAAGCTAAGAAACAACTCGCTCTGCACAGTGCTCTTACAGCCTACCGGGAACATCTCTTCGAAAGGCCTGTGAAACGCAGTTTCTTTGCAGGCCTGATCTGGCTGAAGTAGAACTTCTGCTCTGGGTGTGCTACATTGCCCTAGAGCTGAAAGGCACAACGTGCAGGCTTCTGTCCAAAGGGAGAGTTGGGCAGCACAGCATCTTGCTTCCAGCTCTTTGGGAAGCTAAGAAACAAGTCTCTCTGCATAGTTCTCTTAGAGCCTACCGGGAACATCTCTTCCAGAGGAATGTGAAACACAGTTTCTCTGCAGGCCTGATCTGGCTGAAGTACCACTCCTGCTCTGGGTGTGCCACATTGCCCTAGAGCTGAAAGCTACAACGTGCTGTCTCCTTTCCAAAGGGCGAGTTGGGCCCCACGGCATCTTGCTTCCAGCTCTTTGGGAAGCTCAGAAACAACTCGCTCTGCACAGTGCTCTTACAGCCTACCGGGTACATCTCTTCCAAAGGCCTGTGAAACGCAGTTTCTTTGCAGGCCTGATCTGGTTGAAGTAGAACTTCTGCTCTGGGTGTGCTACATTGCCCTAGAGCTGAAAGGCACAACGTGCAGGCTCTTTCCAAAGGGCGAGTTGGGCCCCACAGCATCTTGCTTCCAGTTCTTTGGGAAGCTAAGAAACAACTCGCTCTGCACAGTGCTCTTACAGCCTACCGGAAACATCTCTTCCAAAGGCCTGTGAAACGCAGTTTCTTTGCAGGCCTGATCTGGCTGAAGTACAACTTCTGCTCTGGGTGTGCTACATTGCCCTAGAACTGAAAGGCACAACGTGCAGGTTTCTTTCCAGAGGGCAAGTTGGGCCCCACAGCATCTTGCTTCCAGCTCTGTGGGAAGCTAAGAAACAACTCGCTCTGCACAGTGCTCTTACAGCCTACCGGGAACATCTCTTCCAAATTCCTGTGAAACGCAGTTTCTTTGCAGGCCTGATCTGGCTGAAGTAGAACTTCTGCTCTGGGTGTGCTACATTGCCCTAGAGCTGAAAGGCACAACGTGCAGGCTTCTTTCCAAAGGGCGTGTGGGGCCCCACAGCATCTTGCTTCCAGCTCTTTGGGAAGCTAAGAAACAACTCGCTCTGCACAGTGCTCTTACAGCGTACCGGGAACATCTCTTCCAAAGGCCTGTGAAACGCAGTTTCTCTGCAGGCCTGATCTGTCTGAAGTAGAACTTCTCGTCTGGGTGTGGTACATTGCCCTAGAGCTGAAAGGCACAACGTACAGGCTTCTTTCCTAAGGGCGAGTTGGGCCCCACAGCATCTTGCTTCCAGCTCTTTGGGAAGCTAAGAAACAACTCGCTCTGCACAGTGCTCTTACAGCCTACCGGGAACATCTCTCACAAAGGCCTGTGAAACGCAGTTTCTTTGCAGGCCAGATCTGGCTGAAGTAGAACTTCTTCTCTGGGTGTGCTACATTGCCCTAGAGCTGAAAGGCACAACGTGCAGGCTTCTTTCCAAAGGGCGAGTTGGGCCCCAAAGCATCTTGCTTCCAGCTCATTGGGAAGCTAAGAAACAACTCGCTCTGCACAGTGCTCTTACAGCCTACCGGGAACATCTCTTCCAAAGGCCTGTGAAAAACAGTTTCTTTGCAGGCCTGATATGGCTGAAGAAGAACTTCTTCTCTGGGTTTGGTACATTGCCCTAGAGCTGAAAGGCACAACATACAGGCTTCTTTCGAAAGTGCGAGTTGGGACCCTAAGCATCTTGCTTCCAGCTCTTTGGGAAGCTAAGACACCACTCGCTCTGCACAGTGCTCTTACAGCCTACCGGGAATATCTCTCACAAAGGCCTGTGAAACGCAGTTTCTTTGCAGGCCTGATCTGGCTGAAGTAGAACTTCTGCTCTGGGTGTGCTACATTGCCCTAGAGCTGAAAGGCACAACGTGCAGGCTTCTGTCCAAAGGGAGAGTTGGGCAGCACAGCATCTTGCTTCCAGCTCTTTGGGAAGCTAAGAAACAAGTCTCTCTGCATAGTGCTCTTAGAGCCTACCGGGAACATCTCTTCCAGAGGAATGTGAAACGCAGTTTCTCTGCAGGCCTGATCTGGCTGAAGTACCACTTCTGCTCTGGGTGTGCCACATTGCCCTAGAGCTGAAAGCTACAACGTGCTGTCTCCTTTCCAAAGTGCGATTTGGGCCCCACGGCATCTTGCTTCCAGCTCTTTGGGAAGCTCAGAAACAACTTGCTCTGCACAGTGCTCTTACAGCCTACCGGGTACATCTCTTCCAAAGGCCTGTGAAACGCAGTTTCTTTGCAGGCCTGATCTGGTTGAAGTAGAACTTCTGCTCTGGGTGTGCTACATTGCCCTAGAGCTGAAAGGCACAACGTGCAGGCTCTTTCCAAAGGGCGAGTTGGGCCCCACAGCATCTTGCTTCCAGTTCTTTGGGAAGCTAAGAAACAACTCGCTCTGCACAGTGCTCTTACAGCCTACCGGAAACATCTCTTCCAAAGGCCTGTGAAACACAGTTTCTTTGCAGGCCTGATCTGGCTGAAGTACAACTTCTGCTCTGGGTGTGCTACATTGCCCTAGAACTGAAAGGCACAACGTGCAGGTTTCTTTCCAGAGGGCAAGTTGGGCCCCACAGCATCTTGCTTCCAGCTCTGTGGGAAGCTAAGAAACAACTCGCTCTGCACAGTGCTCTTACAGCCTACCGGGAACATCTCTTCCAAATTCCTGTGAAACGCAGTTTCTTTGCAGGCCTGATCTGGCTGAAGTAGAACTTCTGCTCTGGGTGTGCTACATTGCCCTAGAGCTGAAAGGCACAACGTGCAGGCTTCTTTCCAAAGGGCGTGTGGGGCCCCACAGCATCTTGCTTCCAGCTCTTTGGGAAGCTAAGAAACAACTCGCTCTGCACAGTGCCCTTACAGCGTACCGGGAACATCTCTTCCAAAGGCCTGTGAAACGCAGTTTCTCTGCAGGCCTGATCTGTCTGAAGTAGAACTTCTCGTCTGGGTGTGGTACATTGCCCTAGAGCTGAAAGGCACAACGTACAGGCTTCTTTCCTAAGGGCGAGTTGGGCCCCACAGCATCTTGCTTCCAGCTCTTTGGGAAGCTAAGAAACAACTCGCTCTGCACAGTGCTCTTACAGCCTACCGGGAACATCTCTCACAAAGGCCTGTGAAACGCAGTTTCTTTGCAGGCCTGATCTGGCTGAAGTAGAACTTCTTCTCTGGGTGTGGTACATTGCCCTAGAGCTGAAAGGCACAACATACAGGCTTCTATCGAAAGTGCGAGTTGGGACCCTAAGCATCTTGCTTCCAGCTCTTTGGGAAGCTAAGACACCACTCGCTCTGCACAGTTCTCTTACAGCCTACCGGGAATATCTCTCACAAAGGCCTGTGAAACGCAGTTTCTTTGCAGGCCTGATCTGGCTGAAGTAGAACTTCTGCTCTGTGTGTGCTACTTTGCCCTAGAGTGAAAGGCACAATGTGCAGGCTTGTTTCCAAAGGGCGAGTTGGCCCCACAGCATCTTGCTTCCAGGTCATTGGGAAGCTAAGAAACAACTCGCTCTGCACAGTGCTCTTACAGCCTACCGGGAACAGCTCTTCCAAAGGCCTGTGAAAACCAGATTCTTTGCAGGCCTGATCCGGCTTAAGTAGAACTTCTGCTCTGGGTGACCTACATTGCCCTAGAGCTGAAAGGCACAACGTGCAGGCTTCTTAACAAAGGGCGAGTTGGGCCCCACAGCATCTTGCTTCCAGCTCATTGCAAAGCTCAGAAACAACTCGCTCTGCACAGTGCTCTTGCAGCCTACCGGGAACATCTCTTTCAAAGGCCTGTGAAACACAGTTTCTTTGCAGGCCTGATCTGGCTGAAGTAGATCTTCTGCTCTGGGTGTGCTACATTGCCCTAGAGCTGAAAGGCACAACGTGCAGGCTTCTTTCCAAAGGGCGAGTTGGGCCCCACAGCATCTTGCTTTCAGCTCTTTGGGAAGCTAAGAAACAACTCGCTCTGCACAGTGCTCTTACAGCCTACCGGGAACATCTCTTCCAAATGCCTGTGAAACGCAGTTTCTTTGCAGGCCTGATCTGGCTGAATTACAACTTCTGCTCTGGGTGTGCTACATTGCCCTAGAGCTGAAAGGCAAAACGTGCACTCTTCTTTCCAAAGGGCGAGTTGGGCCCCACAGCATCTTGCTTCCAGCACTTTGGGAAGCTAAGAAACAACTCGCTCTGCACAGTGCTCTTACAGCCTACCGGGAACATCTCTTCCAAATGCCTGTGAAACCCAGTTTCTTTGCAGACCTGATCCGGCTTAAGTAGAACTTCTGCACTGGGTGACCTACATTGCCCTAGAGCTGAAAGGCACAACGTGCAGGCTTGTTTCCAAAGGGCGAGTTGGGCCCCACAGCATCTTGCTTCCAGGTCATTGGGAAGCTATGAAACAACTCACTCTGCACAGTGCTCTTACAGCCTACCGGGAACAGCTCTTCCAAAGGCCTGTGAAACCCAGATTCTTTGCAGGCCTGATCCGGCTTAAGTAGAACTTCTGCTCTGGGTGACCTACATTGCCCTAGAGCTGAAAGGCACAACGTGCAGGCTTCTTTCCAAATGGCGAGTTGGGCCCCACAGCATCTTGCTTTCAGCTCTTTGGGAAGCTAAGAAACAACTCGCTCTGCATAGTGCTCTTACAGCCTACCGGGAACATCTCTTCCAAAGGCCTGTGAAACGCAGTTTCTTTGCAGGCCTGATTTGGCTGAAGTAGAACTTCTGCTCTGGGTGTGCTACATTGCCCTAGAGCTGAAAGGCACAACGTGCAGGCTTCTTAAGAAAGGGCGAGTTGGGCCCCACAGCATCTTGCGTCCAGCTATTTGGGAAGCTAAGAAACAACTCTCTCTGCACAATGCTCTTACAGCCTGCCGGGAACATCTCTTCCAAAGGCCTGTGAAACGCAGTTTCTTTGCAGGCCTGATTTGTCTGAAGTAGAACTTCTGCTCTGGGTGTGCTACATTGCCCTAGAGCTGAAAGGCACAACGTGCAGTCTTCTTCCCAAAGGGCGAGTTGGGCCCCACAGCATCTTGCTTCCAGCTCTTTGTGAAGCTAAGAAACAACTCGCTCTGCACAGTGCTCTTACAGCCTACCGGGAACATCTCTTCGAAAGGCCTGTGAAACGCAGTTTCTTTGCAGGCCTGATCTGGCTGAAGTAGAACTTCTGCTCTGGGTGTGCTACATTGCCCTAGAGCTGAAAGGCACAACGTGCAGGCTTCTGTCCAAAGGGAGAGTTGGGCAGCACAGCATCTTGCTTCCAGCTCTTTGGGAAGCTAAGAAACAAGTCTCTCTGCATAGTGCTCTTAGAGCCTACCGGGAACATCTCTTCCAGAGGAATGTGAAACACAGTTTCTCTGCAGGCCTGATCTGGCTGAAGTTCCACTCCTGCTCTGGGTGTGCCACATTGCCCTAGAGCTGAAAGCTACAACGTGCTGTCTCCTTTCCAAAGGGCGAGTTGGGCCCCACGGCATCTTGCTTCCAGCTCTTTGGGAAGCTCAGAAACAACTCGCTCTGCACAGTGCTCTTACAGCCTACCGGGTACATCTCTTCCAAAGGCCTGTGAAACGCAGTTTCTTTGCAGGCCTGATCTGGTTGAAGTAGAACTTCTGCTCTGGGTGTGCTACATTGCCCTAGAGCTGAAAGGCACAACGTGCAGGCTCTTTCCAAAGGGCGAGTTGGGCCCCACAGCATCTTGCTTCCAGTTCTTTGGGAAGCTAAGAAACAACTCGCTCTGCACAGTGCTCTTACAGCCTACCGGAAACATCTCTTCCAAAGGCCTGTGAAACACAGTTTCTTTGCAGGCCTGATCTGGCTGAAGTACAACTTCTGCTCTGGGTGTGCTACATTGCCCTAGAACTGAAAGGCACAACGTGCAGGTTTCTTTCCAGAGGGCAAGTTGGGCCCCACAGCATCTTGCTTCCAGCTCTGTGGGAAGCTAAGAAACAACTCGCTCTGCACAGTGCTCTTACAGCCTACCGGGAACATCTCTTCCAAATTCCTGTGAAACGCAGTTTCTTTGCAGGCCTGATCTGGCTGAAGTAGAACTTCTGCTCTGGGTGTGCTACATTGCCCTAGAGCTGAAAGGCACAACGTGCAGGCTTCTTTCCAAAGGGCGTGTGGGGCCCCACAGCATCTTGCTTCCAGCTCTTTGGGAAGCTAAGAAACAACTCGCTCTGCACAGTGCTCTTACAGCGTACCGGGAACATCTCTTCCAAAGGCCTGTGAAACGCAGTTTCTCTGCAGGCCTGATCTGTCTGAAGTAGAACTTCTCGTCTGGGTGTGGTACATTGCCCTAGAGCTGAAAGGCACAACGTACAGGCTTCTTTCCTAAGGGCGAGTTGGGCCCCACAGCATCTTGCTTCCAGCTCTTTGGGAAGCTAAGAAACAACTCGCTCTGCACAGTGCTCTTACAGCCTACCGGGAACATCTCTTCCAAAGGCCTGTGAAACACAGTTTCTTTGCAGGCCTGATATGGCTGAAGTAGAACTTCTTCTCTGGGTGTGGTACATTGCCCTAGAGCTGAAAGGCACAACATACAGGCTTCTATCGAAAGTGCGAGTTGGGACCCTAAGCATCTTGCTTCCAGCTCTTTGGGAAGCTAAGACACCACTCGCTCTGCACAGTTCTCTTACAGCCTACCGGGAATATCTCTCACAAAGGCCTGTGAAACGCAGTTTCTTTGCAGGCCTGATCTGGCTGAAGTAGAACTTCTGCTCTGTGTGTGCTACTTTGCCCTAGAGTGAAAGGCACAATGTGCAGGCTTGTTTCCAAAGGGCGAGTTGGCCCCACAGCATCTTGCTTCCAGGTCATTGGGAAGCTAAGAAACAACTCGCTCTGCACAGTGCTCTTACAGCCTACCGGGAACAGCTCTTCCAAAGGCCTGTGACAACCAGATTCTTTGCAGGCCTGATCCGGCTTAAGTAGAACTTCTGCTCTGGGTGACCTACATTGCCCTAGAGCTGAAAGGCACAACGTGCAGGCTTCTTAACAAAGGGCGAGTTGGGCCCCACAGCATCTTGCTTCCAGCTCATTGCAAAGCTCAGAAACAACTCGCTCTGCACAGTGCTCTTGCAGCCTACCGGGAACATCTCTTTCAAAGGCCTGTGAAACACAGTTTCTTTGCAGGCCTGATCTGGCTGAAGTAGATCTTCTGCTCTGGGTGTGCTACATTGCCCTAGAGCTGAAAGGCACAACGTGCAGGCTTCTTTCCAAAGGGCGAGTTGGGCCCCACAGCATCTTGCTTTCAGCTCTTTGGGAAGCTAAGAAACAACTCGCTCTGCACAGTGCTCTTACAGCCTACCGGGAACATCTCTTCCAAATGCCTGTGAAACGCAGTTTCTTTGCAGGCCTGATCTGGCTGAATTACAACTTCTGCTCTGGGTGTGCTACATTGCCCTAGAGCTGAAAGGCACAACGTGCACTCTTCTTTCCAAAGGGCGAGTTGGGCCCCACAGCATCTTGCTTCCAGCACTTTGGGAAGCTAAGAAACAACTCGCTCTGCACAGTGCTCTTACAGCCTACCGGGAACATCTCTTCCAAATGCCTGTGAAACCCAGTTTCTTTGCAGACCTGATCCGGCTTAAGTAGAACTTCTGCACTGGGTGACCTACATTGCCCTAGAGCTGAAAGGCACAACGTGCAGGCTTGTTTCCAAAGGGCGAGTTGGGCCCCACAGCATCTTGCTTCCAGGTCATTGGGAAGCTATGAAACAACTCACTCTGCACAGTGCTCTTACAGCCTACCGGGAACAGCTCTTCCAAAGGCCTGTGAAACCCAGATTCTTTGCAGGCCTGATCCGGCTTAAGTAGAACTTCTGCTCTGGGTGACCTACATTGCCCTAGAGCTGAAAGGCACAACGTGCAGGCTTCTTTCCAAATGGCGAGTTGGGCCCCACAGCATCTTGCTTTCAGCTCTTTGGGAAGCTAAGAAACAACTCGCTCTGCATAGTGCTCTTACAGCCTACCGGGAACATCTCTTCCAAAGGCCTGTGAAACGCAGTTTCTTTGCAGGCCTGATTTGGCTGAAGTAGAACTTCTGCTCTGGGTGTGCTACATTGCCCTAGAGCTGAAAGGCACAACGTGCAGGCTTCTTAAGAAAGGGCGAGTTGGGCCCCACAGCATCTTGCGTCCAGCTATTTGGGAAGCTAAGAAACAACTCTCTCTGCACAATGCTCTTACAGCCTGCCGGGAACATCTCTTCCAAAGGCCTGTGAAACGCAGTTTCTTTGCAGGCCTGATTTGTCTGAAGTAGAACTTCTGCTCTGGGTGTGCTACATTGCCCTAGAGCTGAAAGGGACAACGTGCAGTCTTCTTCCCAAAGGGCGAGTTGGGCCCCACAGCATCTTGCTCCAGCTCTTTGTGAAGCTAAGAAACAACTCGCTCTGCACAGTGCTCTTACAGCCTACCGGGAACATCTCTTCGAAAGGCCTGTGAAACGCAGTTTCTTTGCAGGCCTGATCTGGCTGAAGTACAACTTCTGCTCTGGGTGTGCTACATTGCCCTAGAGCTGAAAGGCACAACGTGCAGGCTTCTGTCCAAAGGGAGAGTTGGGCAGCACAGCATCTTGCTTCCAGCTCTTTGGGAAGCTAAGAAACAAGTCTCTCTGCATAGTGCTCTTAGAGCCTACTGGGAACATCTCTTCCAGAGGAATGTGAAACACAGTTTCTCTGCAGGCCTGATCTGGCTGAAGTACCACTCCTGCTCTGGGTGTGCCACATTGCCCTAGAGCTGAAAGCTACAACGTGCTGTCTCCTTTCCAAAGGGCGAGTTGGGCCCCACGGCATCTTGCTTCCAGCTCTTTGGGAAGCTCAGAAACAACTCGCTCTGCACAGTGCTCTTACAGCCTACCGGGTACATCTCTTCCAAAGGCCTGTGAAACGCAGTTTCTTTGCAGGCCTGATCTGGTTGAAGTAGAACTTCTGCTCTGGGTGTGCTACATTGCCCTAGAGCTGAAAGGCACAACGTGCAGGCTCTTTCCAAAGGGCGAGTTGGGCCCCACAGCATCTTGCTTCCAGTTCTTTGGGAAGCTAAGAAACAACTCGCTCTGCACAGTGCTCTTACAGCCTACCGGAAACATCTCTTCCAAAGGCCTGTGAAACACAGTTTCTTTGCAGGCCTGATCTGGCTGAAGTACAACTTCTGCTCTGGGTGTGCTACATTGCCCTAGAACTGAAAGGCACAACGTGCAGGTTTCTTTCCAGAGGGCAAGTTGGGCCCCACAGCATCTTGCTTCCAGCTCTGTGGGAAGCTAAGAAACAACTCGCTCTGCACAGTGCTCTTACAGCCTACCGGGAACATCTCTTCCAAATTCCTGTGAAACGCAGTTTCTTTGCAGGCCTGATCTGGCTGAAGTAGAACTTCTGCTCTGGGTGTGCTACATTGCCCTAGAGCTGAAAGGCACAACGTGCAGGCTTCTTTCCAAAGGGCGTGTGGGGCCCCACAGCATCTTGCTTCCAGCTCTTTGGGAAGCTAAGAAACAACTCGCTCTGCACAGTGCTCTTACAGCGTACCGGGAACATCTCTTCCAAAGGCCTGTGAAACGCAGTTTCTCTGCAGGCCTGATCTGTCTGAAGTAGAACTTCTCGTCTGGGTGTGGTACATTGCCCTAGAGCTGAAAGGCACAACGTACAGGCTTCTTTCCTAAGGGCGAGTTGTGCCCCACAGCATCTTGCTTCCAGCTCTTTGGGAAGCTAAGAAACAACTCGCTCTGCACAGTGCTCTTACAGCCTACCGGGAACATCTCTCGCAAAGGCCTGTGAAACGCAGTTTCTTTGCAGGCCAGATCTGGCTGAAGTAGAACTTCTTCTCTGGGTGTGCTACATTGCCCTAGAGCTGAAAGGCACAACGTGCAGGCTTCTTTCCAAAGGGCGAGTTGGGCCCCAAAGCATCTTGCTTCCAGCTCATTGGGAAGCTAAGAAACAACTCGCTCTGCACAGTGCTCTTACAGCCTACCGGGAACATCTCTTCCAAAGGCCTGTGAAAAACAGTTTCTTTGCAGGCCTGATATGGCTGAAGAAGAACTTCTTCTCTGGGTTTGGTACATTGCCCTAGAGCTGAAAGGCACAACATACAGGCTTCTTTCGAAAGTGCGAGTTGGGACCCTAAGCATCTTGCTTCCAGCTCTTTGGGAAGCTAAGACACAACTCGCTCTGCACAGTGCTCTTACAGCCTACCGGGAATATCTCTCACAAAGGCCTGTGAAACGCAGTTTCTTTGCAGGCCTGATCTGGCTGAAGTAGAACTTCTGCTCTGGGTGTGCTACATTGCCCTAGAGCTGAAAGGCACAACGTGCAGGCTTCTGTCCAAAGGGAGAGTTGGGCAGCACAGCATCTTGCTTCCAGCTCTTTGGGAAGCTAAGAAACAAGTCTCTCTGCATAGTGCTCTTAGAGCCTACCGGGAACATCTCTTCCAGAGGAATGTGAAACGCAGTTTCTCTGCAGGCCTGATCTGGCTGAAGTACCACTTCTGCTCTGGGTGTGCCACATTGCCCTAGAGCTGAAAGCTACAACGTGCTGTCTCCTTTCCAAAGTGCGATTTGGGCCCCACGGCATCTTGCTTCCAGCTCTTTGGGAAGCTCAGAAACAACTTGCTCTGCACAGTGCTCTTACAGCCTACCGGGTACATCTCTTCCAAAGGCCTGTGAAACGCAGTTTCTTTGCAGGCCTGATCTGGTTGAAGTAGAACTTCTGCTCTGGGTGTGCTACATTGCCCTAGAGCTGAAAGGCACAACGTGCAGGCTCTTTCCAAAGGGCGAGTTGGGCCCCACAGCATCTTGCTTCCAGTTCTTTGGGAAGCTAAGAAACAACTCGCTCTGCACAGTGCTCTTACAGCCTACCGGAAACATCTCTTCCAAAGGCCTGTGAAACACAGTTTCTTTGCAGGCCTGATCTGGCTGAAGTACAACTTCTGCTCTGGGTGTGCTACATTGCCCTAGAACTGAAAGGCACAACGTGCAGGTTTCTTTCCAGAGGGCAAGTTGGGCCCCACAGCATCTTGCTTCCAGCTCTGTGGGAAGCTAAGAAACAACTCGCTCTGCACAGTGCTCTTACAGCCTACCGGGAACATCTCTTCCAAATTCCTGTGAAACGCAGTTTCTTTGCAGGCCTGATCTGGCTGAAGTAGAACTTCTGCTCTGGGTGTGCTACATTGCCCTAGAGCTGAAAGGCACAACGTGCAGGCTTCTTTCCAAAGGGCGTGTGGGGCCCCACAGCATCTTGCTTCCAGCTCTTTGGGAAGCTAAGAAACAACTCGCTCTGCACAGTGCCCTTACAGCGTACCGGGAACATCTCTTCCAAAGGCCTGTGAAACGCAGTTTCTCTGCAGGCCTGATCTGTCTGAAGTAGAACTTCTCGTCTGGGTGTGGTACATTGCCCTAGAGCTGAAAGGCACAACGTACAGGCTTCTTTCCTAAGGGCGAGTTGGGCCCCACAGCATCTTGCTTCCAGCTCTTTGGGAAGCTAAGAAACAACTCGCTCTGCACAGTGCTCTTACAGCCTACCGGGAACATCTCTTCCAAAGGCCTGTGAAACACAGTTTCTTTGCAGGCCTGATATGGCTGAAGTAGAACTTCTTCTCTGGGTGTGGTACATTGCCCTAGAGCTGAAAGGCACAACATACAGGCTTCTATCGAAAGTGCGAGTTGGGACCCTAAGCATCTTGCTTCCAGCTCTTTGGGAAGCTAAGACACCACTCGCTCTGCACAGTTCTCTTACAGCCTACCGGGAATATCTCTCACAAAGGCCTGTGAAACGCAGTTTCTTTGCAGGCCTGATCTGGCTGAAGTAGAACTTCTGCTCTGTGTGTGCTACTTTGCCCTAGAGTGAAAGGCACAATGTGCAGGCTTGTTTCCAAAGGGCGAGTTGGCCCCACAGCATCTTGCTTCCAGGTCATTGGGAAGCTAAGAAACAACTCGCTCTGCACAGTGCTCTTACAGCCTACCGGGAACAGCTCTTCCAAAGGCCTGTGAAAACCAGATTCTTTGCAGGCCTGATCCGGCTTAAGTAGAACTTCTGCTCTGGGTGACCTACATTGCCCTAGAGCTGAAAGGCACAACGTGCAGGCTTCTTAACAAAGGGCGAGTTGGGCCCCACAGCATCTTGCTTCCAGCTCATTGCAAAGCTCAGAAACAACTCGCTCTGCACAGTGCTCTTGCAGCCTACCGGGAACATCTCTTTCAAAGGCCTGTGAAACACAGTTTCTTTGCAGGCCTGATCTGGCTGAAGTAGATCTTCTGCTCTGGGTGTGCTACATTGCCCTAGAGCTGAAAGGCACAACGTGCAGGCTTCTTTCCAAAGGGCGAGTTGGGCCCCACAGCATCTTGCTTTCAGCTCTTTGGGAAGCTAAGAAACAACTCGCTCTGCACAGTGCTCTTACAGCCTACCGGGAACATCTCTTCCAAATGCCTGTGAAACGCAGTTTCTTTGCAGGCCTGATCTGGCTGAATTACAACTTCTGCTCTGGGTGTGCTACATTGCCCTAGAGCTGAAAGGCAAAACGTGCACTCTTCTTTCCAAAGGGCGAGTTGGGCCCCACAGCATCTTGCTTCCAGCACTTTGGGAAGCTAAGAAACAACTCGCTCTGCACAGTGCTCTTACAGCCTACCGGGAACATCTCTTCCAAATGCCTGTGAAACCCAGTTTCTTTGCAGACCTGATCCGGCTTAAGTAGAACTTCTGCACTGGGTGACCTACATTGCCCTAGAGCTGAAAGGCACAACGTGCAGGCTTGTTTCCAAAGGGCGAGTTGGGCCCCACAGCATCTTGCTTCCAGGTCATTGGGAAGCTATGAAACAACTCACTCTGCACAGTGCTCTTACAGCCTACCGGGAACAGCTCTTCCAAAGGCCTGTGAAACCCAGATTCTTTGCAGGCCTGATCCGGCTTAAGTAGAACTTCTGCTCTGGGTGACCTACATTGCCCTAGAGCTGAAAGGCACAACGTGCAGGCTTCTTTCCAAATGGCGAGTTGGGCCCCACAGCATCTTGCTTTCAGCTCTTTGGGAAGCTAAGAAACAACTCGCTCTGCATAGTGCTCTTACAGCCTACCGGGAACATCTCTTCCAAAGGCCTGTGAAACGCAGTTTCTTTGCAGGCCTGATTTGGCTGAAGTAGAACTTCTGCTCTGGGTGTGCTACATTGCCCTAGAGCTGAAAGGCACAACGTGCAGGCTTCTTAAGAAAGGGCGAGTTGGGCCCCACAGCATCTTGCGTCCAGCTATTTGGGAAGCTCAGAAACAACTCGCTCTGCACAGTGCTCTTACAGCCTACCGGGAACATCTCTTCCAAAGGCCTGTGAAAAACAGTTTCTTTGCAGGCCTGATATGGCTGAAGAAGAACTTCTTCTCTGGGTTTGGTACATTGCCCTAGAGCTGAAAGGCACAACATACAGGCTTCTTTCGAAAGTGCGAGTTGGGACCCTAAGCATCTTGCTTCCAGCTCTTTGGGAAGCTAAGACACAACTCGCTCTGCACAGTGCTCTTACAGCCTACCGGGAATATCTCTCACAAAGGCCTGTGAAACGCAGTTTCTTTGCAGGCCTGATCTGGCTGAAGTAGAACTTCTGCTCTGTGTGTGCTACTTTGCCCTAGAGTGAAAGGCACAACGTGCAGGCTTGTTTCCAAAGGGGGAGTTGGGCCCCACAGCATCTTCCTTCCAGCTCTTTGGGAAGCTAAGAAACAACTCGCTCTGCACAGTGCTCTTACAGCCTACCGGGAACATCTCTCTCAAAGGCCTGTGAAACGCAGGTTCTTTGCAGGCCTGATGTGGCTGAAGTACAACTTCTGCTCTGGGTGTGCTACATTGCCCTAGAGCTGAAAGGCACAACGTGCAGGCTTCTTTCCAAAGGGTGATTTGGGCCCCACAGCATCTTGCTTCCGGCTCTTTGGTTAGCTAAGAAACAACTCGCTCTGCACAGTGCTCTTACAGCCTACCGGGAACATGTCTTACAAAGGCCTGTGAAACGCAGTTTCTTTGCAGGCCTGATATGGCTGAAGTACAACTTCTGCTCTGGGTGTGCTGCATTGCCCTAGAGCTGAAAGGCACAACGTGCAGGCTTCTTTCCAAAGGGCGAGTTGGGCCCCAAAGCATCTTGCTTCCAGCTCATTGGGAAGCTAAGAAACAACTCGCTCTGCACAGTGCTCTTACAGCCTACCGGGAACATCTCTTCCAAATTCCTGTGAAACGCAGTTTCTTTGCAGGCCTGATCTGGCTGAAGTAGAACTTCTTCTCTGGGTGTGGTACATTGCCCTAGAGCTGAAAGGCACAACATACAGGCTTCTTTCGAAAGTGCGAGTTGGGACCCTAAACATCTTGCTTCCAGCTCTTTGGGAAGCTAAGACACCACTCGCTCTGCACAGTTCTCTTACAGCCTACCGGGAATATCTCTCACAAAGGCCTGTGAAACGCAGTTTCTTTGCAGGCCTGATCTGGCTGAAGTAGAACTTCTGCTCTGTGTGTGCTACTTTGCCCTAGAGTGAAAGGCACAATGTGCAGGCTTGTTTCCAAAGGGCGAGTTGGCCCCACAGCATCTTGCTTCCAGGTCATTGGGAAGCTAAGAAACAACTCGCTCTGCACAGTGCTCTTACAGCCTACCGGGAACAGCTCTTCCAAAGGCCTGTGAAAACCAGATTCTTTGCAGGCCTGATCCGGCTTAAGTAGAACTTCTGCTCTGGATGACCTACATTGCCCTAGAGCTGAAAGGCACAACGTGCAGGCTTCTTAACAAAGGGCGAGTTGGGCCCCACAGCATCTTGCTTCCAGCTCATTGCAAAGCTCAGAAACAACTCGCTCTGCACAGTGCTCTTGCAGCCTACCGGGAACATCTCTTTCAAAGGCCTGTGAAACACAGTTTCTTTGCAGGCCTGATCTGGCTGAAGTAGATCTTCTGCTCTGGGTGTGCTACATTGCCCTAGAGCTGAAAGGCACAACGTGCAGGCTTCTTTCCAAAGGGCGAGTTGGGCCCCACAGCATCTTGCTTCCAGCTCTTTGGGAAGCTAAGAAACAACTCGCTCTGCACAGTGCTCTTACAGCCTACCGGGAACATCTCTTCCAAAGGCCTGTGAAATGCAGTTTCTTTGCAGGCCTGATCTGGCTGAAGTACAACTTCTGCTCTGGGTGTGCTACATTGCCCTAGAGCTGAAAGGCACAACGTGCAGGCTTCTTTCCAAAGGGCGAGTTGGGCCCCACAGCATCTTGCTTCCAGCTCTTTGGGAAGCTAAGAAACAACTCGCTCTGCACAGTGCTCTTACAGCCTACCGGGAACATCTCTTCCAAATGCCTGTGAAACCCAGTTTCTTTGCAGACCTGATCCGGCTTAAGTAGAACTTCTGCACTGGGTGACCTACATTGCCCTAGAGCTGAAAGGCACAACGTGCAGGCTTGTTTCCAAAGGGCGAGTTGGCCCCACAGCATCTTGCTTCCAGGTCATTGGGAAGCTAAGAAACAACTCGCTCTGCACAGTGCTCTTACAGCCTACCGGGAACAGCTCTTCCAAAGGCCTGTGAAAACCAGATTCTTTGCAGGCCTGATCCGGCTTAAGTAGAACTTCTGCTCTGGGTGACCTACATTGCCCTAGAGCTGAAAGGCACAACGTGCAGGCTTCTTTCCAAATGGCGAGTTGGGCCCCACAGCATCTTCCTTCCAGCTCTTTGGGAAGCTAGGAAACAACTCGCTCTGCAGAGTGCTCTTACAGCCTAACGGGAACATCTCTTCCAAAGGCCTGTGAAACGCAGTTTCTTTGCAGGCCTGATCTGGCTGAAGTAGAACTTCTGCTCTTGGTGTGCTACATTGCCCTAGAGCTGAAAGGCACAACGGGCAGGCTTCTTAACAAAGGGCGAGATGGGCCCCACAGCATCTTGCGTCCAGCTATTTGGGAAGCTAAGAAACAACTCTCTCTGCACAATGCTCTTACAGCCTGCCGGGAACATCTCTTCCAAAGGCCTGTGAAACGCAGTTTCTTTGCAGGCCTGATTTGTCTGAAGTAGAACTTCTGCTCTGGGTGTGCTACATTGCCCTAGAGCTGAAAGGCACAACGTGCAGTCTTCTTCGCAAAGGGCGAGTTGGGCCCCACAGCATCTTGCTTCCAGCTCTTTGTGAAGCTAAGAAACAACTCGCTCTGCACAGTGCTCTTACAGCCTACCGGGAACATCTCTTCGAAAGGCCTGTGAAACGCAGTTTCTTTGCAGGCCTGATCTGGCTGAAGTAGAACTTCTGCTCTGGGTGTGCTACATTGCCCTAGAGCTGAAAGGCACAACGTGCAGGCTTCTGTCCAAAGGGAGAGTTGGGCAGCACAGCATCTTGTCTCCAGCTCTTTGGGAAGCTAAGAAACAAGTCTCTCTGCATAGTGCTCTTAGAGCCTACCGGGAACATCTCTTCCAGAGGAATGTGAAACGCAGTTTCTCTGCAGGCCTGCACTGGCTGAAGTACCACTTCTGCTCTGGGTGTGCCACATTGCCCTAGAGCTGAAAGCTACAACGTGCTGTCTCCTTTCCAAAGGGCGAGTTGGGCCCCACGGCATCTTGCTTCCAGCTCTTTGGGAAGCTCAGAAACAACTCGCTCTTCACAGTGCTCTTACAGCCTACCGGGTACATCTCTTCCAAAGGCCTGTGAAACGCAGTTTCTTTGCAGGCCTGATCTGGCTGAAGTACAACTTCTGCTCTGGGTGTGCTACATTGCCCTAGAGCTGAAAGGCACAACGTGCAGGTTTCTTTCCAGAGGGCAAGTTGGGCC
Source organism: Equus caballus (assembly GCF_041296265.1). Classification (NCBI taxonomy): domain Eukaryota; kingdom Metazoa; phylum Chordata; class Mammalia; order Perissodactyla; family Equidae; genus Equus; species Equus caballus. The sequence continues at coordinate 29,513,524 of NC_091687.1, forward strand.
CCACAGCATCTTGCTTCCAGCTCTTTGGGAAGCTAAGAAACAACTCGCTCTGCACAGTGCTCTTACAGCGTACCGGGAACATCTCTTCCAAAGGCCTGTGAAACGCAGTTTCTCTGCAGGCCTGATCTGTCTGAAGTAGAACTTCTCGTCTGGGTGTGGTGCATTGCCCTAGAGCTGAAAGGCACAACGTACAGGCTTCTTTCCTAAGGGCGAGTTGGGCCCCACAGCATCTTGCTTCCAGCTCTTTGGGAAGCTAAGAAACAACTCGCTCTGCACAGTGCTCTTACAGCCTACCGGGAACATCTCTCACAAAGGCCTGTGAAACGCAGTTTCTTTGCAGGCCAGATCTGGCTGAAGTACAACTTCTGCTCTGGGTGTGCTACATTGCCCTAGAGCTGAAAGGCACAACGTGCAGGCTTCTTTCCAAAGGGCGAGTTGGGCCCCAAAGCATCTTGCTTCCAGCTCATTGGGAAGCTAAGAAACAACTCGCTCTGCACAGTGCTCTTACAGCCTACCGGGAACATCTCTTCCAAAGGCCTGTGAAACACAGTTTCTTTGCAGGCCTGATATGGCTGAAGAAGAACTTCTTCTCTGGGTGTGGTACATTGCCCTAGAGCTGAAAGGCACAACATACAGGCTTCTTTCGAAAGTGCGAGTTGGGACCCTAAGCATCTTGCTTCCAGCTCTTTGGGAAGCTAAGACACAACTCGCTCTGCACAGTGCTCTTACAGCCTACCGGGAATATCTCTCACAAAGGCCTGTGAAACGCAGTTTCTTTGCAGGCCTGATCTGGCTGAAGTAGAACTTCTGCTCTGTGTGTGCTACTTTGCCATAGAGTGAAAGGCACAAGTGCAGGCGTGTTTCCAAAGGGCGAGTTTGGGCCCACAGCATCTTGCTTCCAGGTCATTGGGAAGCTAAGAAACAACTCGCTCTGCACAGTGCTCTTACAGCCTAACGGGAACAGCTCTTCAAAAGGCCTGTGAAACCCAGATTCTTTGCAGGCCTGATCCGGCTTAAGTAGAACTTCTGCTCTGGGTGACCTACATTGCCCTAGAGCTGAAAGGCACAACGTGCAGGCTTCTTTCCAAAGCGCGAGTTGGGCCCCACAGCATCTTCCTTGCAGCTCTTTGGGAAGCTAAGAAACAACTCACTCTGCACAGTGCTCTTACAGCCTCCCATGAATATCTCTCTCAAAGGCCTGTGAAACGCAGTTTCTTTGCAGGCCTGATGTGGCTGAAGTACAACTTCTGCTCTGGGTGTGCTACATTGCCCTAGAGCTGTAAGGCACAACGTGCAGGCTTCTTTCCAAAGGGTGATTTGGGCCCCACAGCATCTTGCTTCCGGCTCTTTGGTTAGCTAAGAAACAACTCGCTCTGCACAGTGCTCTTACAGCCTACCGGGAACATCTCTTACAAAGGCCTGTGAAACGCAGTTTCTTTGCAGGCCTGATATGGCTGAAGTACAACTTCTGCTCTGGGTGTGCTGCATAGCCCTAGAGCTGAAAGGCACAACGTGCAGGCTTCTTTCCAAAGGGCGAGTTGGGCCCCAAAGCATCTTGCTTCCAGCTCATTGGGAAGCTAAGAAACAACTCGCTCTGCACAGTGCTCTTACAGCCTACCGGGAACATCTCTTCCAAAGGCCTGTGAAACACAGTATCTTTGCAGGCCTGATATGGCTGAAGTAGAACTTGTTCTCTGGGTGTGCTACATTGCCCTAGAGCTGAAAGGCACAACATACAGGCTTCTTTCGAAAGTGCGAGTTGGGACCCTAAGCATCTTGCTTCCAGCTCTTTGGGAAGCTAAGAAACAACTCGCTCTGCACAGTGCTCTTACAGCCTACCGGGAATATCTCTCACAAAGGCCTGTGAAACGCAGTTTCTTTGCAGGCCTGATCTGGCTGAAGTAGAACTTCTGCTCTGTGTGTGCTACTTTGCCCTAGAGCTGAAAGGCACAACGTGCAGGCTTGTTTCCAAAGGGCGAGATGGGCCCCACAGCATCTTGCTTCCAGGTCATTGGGAAGCTAAGAAACAACTCGCTCTGCACAGTGCTCTTACAGCCTACCGGGAGCAGCTCTTCCAAAGGCCTGTGAAAACCAGATTCTTTGCAGGCCTGATCCGGCTTAAGTAGAACTTCTCCTCTGGGTGACCTACATTGCCCTAGAGCTGAAAGGCACAACGTGCAGGCTTCTTTCCAAATGGCGAGTTGGGCACCACAGCATCTTCCTTCCAGATCTTTGGGAAGCTAAGAAACAACTCGCTCTGCACAGTGCTCTTACAGCCTACTGGGAACATCTCTTCCAAAGGCCTGTGAAACGCAGTTTCTTTGCAGGCCTGATCTGGCTGAAGTAGAACTTCTGCTCTGGGTGTGCTACATTGCCCTAGAGCTGAAAGGCACAACGTGCAGGCTTGTTTCCAAAGGGCGAGTTGGGCCCCACAGCATCTTGCGTCCAGCTATTTGGGAAGCTAAGAAACAACTCTCTCTGCACAATGCTCTTACAGCCTGCCGGGAACATCTCTTCCAAAGGCCTGTGAAACGCAGTTTCTTTGCAGGCCTGATTTGTCTGAAGTAGAACATCTGCTGTGGGTGTGCTACATTGCCCTAGAACTGAAAGGCACAACGTGCAGTCTTCTTCCCAAAGGGCGAGTTGGGCCCCACAGCATCTTGCTGCCAGCTCTTTGTGAAGCTAAGAAACAACTCGCTCTGCACAGTGCTCTTACAGCCTACCGGGAACATCTCTTCCAAAGGCCTGTGAAACGCAGTTTCTTTGCAGGCCTGATCTGGCTGAAGTAGAACTTCTTCTCTGGGTGTGGTACATTGCCCTAGAGCTGAAAGGCACTACATACAGGCTTCTTTCGAAAGTGCGAGTTGGGACCCTAAGCATCTTGCATCCAGCTCTTTGGGAAGCTAAGACACAACTCGCTCTGCACAGTGCTCTTACAGCCTACCGGGAATATCTGTCACAAAGGCCTGTGAAACGCAGTTTCTTTGCAGGCCTGATCTGGCTGAAGTAGAACTTCTGCTCTGGGTGTGCTACATTGCCCTAGAGCTGAAAGGCACAACGTGCAGGCTTCTGTCCAAAGGGAGAGTTGGGCAGCACAGCATCTTGCTTCCACCTCTTTGGGAAGCTAAGAAACAAGTCGCTCTGCATAGTGCTCTTAGAGCCTACCCGGAACATCTCTTCCAGAGGAATGTGAAACGCAGTTTCTCTGCAGGCCTGATCTGGCTGAAGTACCACTTCTGCTCTGCGGGTGCCACATTGCCCTAGAGCTGAAAGCTACAACATGCTGTCTCCTTTCCAAAGGGCGAGTTGGGCCCCACGGCATCTTGCTTCCAGCTCTTTGGGAAGCTCAGAAACAACTCGCTCTGCACAGTGCTCTTACAGCCTACCGGGTACATCTCTTCCAAAGGCCTGTGAAACGCAGTTTCTTTGCAGGCCTGATCTGGCTGAAGTAGAACTTCTGCTCTGGGTGTGCTACATTGCCCTAGAGCTGAAAGGCACAACGTGCAGGCTCTTTCCAAAGGGCGAGTTGGGCCCCACAGCATCTTGCTTCCAGTTCTTTGGGAAGCTAAGAAACAACTCGCTCTGCACAGTGCTCTTACAGCGTACCGGGAACATCTCTTCCAAAGGCCTGTGAAACGCAGTTTTTCTGCAGGCCTGATCTGTCTGAAGTAGAACTTCTCGTCTGGGTGTGGTACATTGCCCTAGAGCTGAAAGGCACAACGTACAGGCTTCTTTCGAAAGTGCGAGTTGGGACCCTAAGCATCTTGCTTCCAGCCCTTTGGGAAGCTAAGACACAACTCGCTCTGCACAGTGCTCTTACAGCCTACCGGGAATATCTCTCACAAAGGCCTGTGAAACGCAGTTTCTTTGCAGGCCTGATGTGGCTGAAGTAGAACTTCTGCTCTGTGTGTGCTACTTTGCCCTAGAGTGAAAGGCACAACGTGCAGGCTTGTTTCCAAAGGGCGAGTTGGGCCCCAAAGCATCTTGCTTCCAGGTCATTGGGAAGCTAAGAAACAACTCGCTCTGCACAGTGCTCTTACAGCCTACCGGGAACAGCTCTTCCAAAGGCCTGCGAAACCCAGATTCTTTGCAGGCCTGATCCGGCTTAAGTAGAACTTCTGCTCTGGGTGACCTACATTGCCCTAGAGCTGAAAGGCACAACGTGCAGGCTTCTTTCCAAATGTCGAGTTGGGCCCCACAGCATCTTCCTTCCAGCTCTTTGGGAAGCTAAGAAACAACTCGCTCTGCACAGTGCTCTTACAGCCTACCGGGAACATCTCTCTCAAAGGCCTGTGAAATGCAGTTTCTTTGCAGGCCTGATGTGGCTGAAGTACAACTTCTGCTCTGGGTGTGCTACATTGCCCTAGAGCTGAAAGGCACAACGTGCAGGCTTCTTTCCAAAGGGTGATTTGGGCCCCACAGCATCTTGCTTCCAGCTCTTTGGGTAGCTAAGAAACAACTCGCTCTGCACAGTGCTCTTACAGCCTACCGGGAACATCTCTTACAAAGGCCTGTGAAACGCAGTTTCTTTGCAGGCCTGATATGGCCAAAGTACAACTTCTGCTCTGGGTGTGCTACATTGCCCTAGAGCTGAAAGGCCCAACGTGCAGGCTTCTTTCCAAAGGGCGAGTTGGGCCCCACAGCATCTTGCTTCCAGCTCTTTGGGAAGCTAGGAAACAACTCGCTCTGCACAGTGCTCTTACAGTCTACCGGGAACATCTCTTCCAAAGGCCTGTGAAACGCAGTTTCTTTGCAGGCCTGATCTGGCTGAAGTACAACTTCTGCTCTGGGTGTGCCACATTGCCCTAGAGCTGAAAGGCACAACTTGCAGGTTTCTTTCCAGAGGGCAAGTTGGGCCCCACAGCATCTTGCTTCCAGCTCTTTGGGAAGCTAAGAAACAACTCGCTCTGCACAGTGCTCTTACAGCCTACCGGGAGCATCTCTTCCAAATTCCTGTGAAACGCAGTTTCTTTGCAGGCCTGATCTGGCTGAAGTAGAACTTCTGCTCTGGGTGTGCTACATTGCCCTAGAGCTGAAAGGCACAACGTGCAGGCTTCTTTCCAAAGGGCGTGTGGGGCCCCACAGCATCTTGCTTCCAGCTGTTTGGGAAGCTAAGAAACAACTCGCTCTGCACAGTGCTCTTACAGCGTACCGGGAACATCTCTTCCAAAGGCCTGTGAAACGCAGTTTCTTTGCAGGCCTGATTTGTCTGAAGTAGAACTTCTGCTCTGGGTGTGCTACATTGCCCTAGAGCTGAAAGGCACAACGTGCAGTCTTCTTCCCAAAGGGCGAGTTGGGCCCCACAGCATCTTGCTTCCAGCTCTTTGTGAGGCTAAGAAACAACTCGCTCTGCACAGTGCTCTTACAGCCTACCGGGAACATCTCTTCGGAAGGCCTGTGAAACGCAGTTTCTTTGCAGGCCTGATGTGGCTGAAGTAGAACTTCTGCTCTGGGTGTGCTACATTGCCCTAGAGCTGAAAGGCACAACGTGCAGGCTTCTGTCCAAAGGGAGAGTTGGGCAGCACAGCATCTTGCTTCCAGCTCTTTGGGAAGCTAAGAAACAAGTCTCTCTGCATAGTGCTCTTAGAGCCTACCGGGAACATCTCTTCCAGAGGAATGTGAAACGCAGTTTCTCTGCAGGCCTGATTTGGCTGAAGTACCACTTCTGCTCAGGGTGTGCCACATTGCCCTAGAGCTGAAAGCTACAACGTGCTGTCTCCTTTCCAAAGGGCGAGTTGGGCCCCACGGCATCTTGCTTCCAGCTCTTTGGGAAGCTCAGAAACAACTCGCTCTGCACAGTGCTCTTACAGCCTACCGGGTACATCTCTTCCAAAGGCCTGTGAAACGCAGTTTCTTTGCAGGCCTGATCTGGTTGAAGTAGAACTTCTGCTCAGGGTGTGCTACATTGCCCTAGAGCTGAAAGGCACAACGTGCAGGCTCTTTCCAAAGGGCGAGTTGGGCCCCACAGCATCTTGCTTCCAGTTCTTTGGGAAGCTAAGAAACAACTCGCTCTGCACAGTGCTCTTACAGCCTACCGGAAACATCTCTTCCAAAGGCCTGTGAAACGCAGTTTCTTTGCAGGCCTGATCTGGCTGAAGTACAACTTCTGCTCTCGGTGTGCTACATTGCCCTAGAGCTCAAAGGCACAACGTGCTGTCCTCTTTCCACAGGGGCAGAGGTACCCCAAAGCATCCTGCTTCCAGCTCTTTGGGAAGCTAAGAAACATGTTGCCCTGCACAGTGCTCTTACATCCTACCGGGAACATCTCTTCCAAAGGCCTGTGAAACGCAGTTTCTTTGCAGGCCTGATCTGGCTGAAGTAGAACTTCTGCTCTGGGTGTGCTACATTGCCCTAGAGCTGAAAGGCACAACGTGCAGGCTTCTTTCCTAAGGGCCAGTTGGGCCCCACAGCATCTTGCTTCCAGCTCTTTGGGAAGCTAAGAAACAACTCGCTCTGCACAGTGCTCTTACAGCGTACCGGGAACATCTCTCACAAAGGCCTGTGAAACGCAGTTTCTCTGCAGGCCTGATCTGTCTGAAGTAGAACTTCTCGTCTGGGTGTGGTACATTGCCCTAGAGCTGAAAGGCACAACGTACAGGCTTCTTTCCTAAGGGCGAGTTGGGCCCCACAGCATCTTGCTTCCAGCTCTTTGGGCAGCTAAGTAACAACTCGCTCTGCACAGTGCTCTTACAGCCTACCGGGTACATCTCTCACAAAGGCCTGTGAAACGCAGTTTCTTTGCAGGCCAGATCTGGCTGAAGTACAACTTCTGCTCTGGGTGTGCTACATGTCCCTAGAGCTGAAAGGCACAACGTGCAGGCTTCTTTCCAAAGGGCGAGTTGGGCCCCAGAGCATCTTGCGTCCAGCTCATTGGGAAGCTAAGAAACAACTCGCTCTGCACAGTGCTCTTACAGCCTACCGGGAACATCTCTCTCAAAGGCCTGTGAAACGCAGTTTCTTTGCAGGCCTGATGTGGCTGAAGTACAACTTCTGCTCTGGGTGTGCTACATTGCCCTAGAGCTGAAAGGCACAACGTGCAGGCTTCTTTCCAAAGGGTGATTTGGGCCCCACAGCATCTTGCTTCCAGCTCTTTGGGTAGCTAAGAAACAACTCGCTCTGCACAGTGCTCTTACAGCCTACCGGGAACATCTCTTCCAAAGGCCTGTGAAACGCAGTTTCTTTGCAGGCCTGATCTGGCTGAAGTAGAACTTCTGCTCTGGGTGTGCTACATTGCCCTAGAGCTGAAAGGCACAACGTGCAGGCTTCTTAACAAAGGGCGAGTTGGGCCCCACAGCATCTTGCGTCCAGCTATTTGGGAAGCTAAGAAACAACTCTCTCTGCACAATGCTCTTACAGCCTGCCGGGAACATCTCTTCCAAAGGCCTGTGAAACGCAGTTTCTTTGCAGGCCTGATTTGTCTGAAGTAGAACTTCTGCTGTGGGTGTGCTACATTGCCCTAGAACTGAAAGGCGCAACGTGCAGTCTTCTTCCCAAAGGGCGAGTTGGGCCCCACAGCATCTTGCTTCCAGCTCTTTGGGAAGCTAAGAAACAACTCGCTCTGCACAGTGCTCTTACAGCCTACCGGGAACATCTCTTCGAAAGGCCTGTGAAACGCAGTTTCTTTGCAGGCCTGATCTGGCTGAAGTAGAACTTCTGCTCTGGGTGTGCTACATTGCCCTAGAGCTGAAAGGCACAACGTGCAGGCTTCTGTCCAAAGGGAGAGTTGGGCAGCACAGCATCTTGCTTCCACCTCTTTGGGAAGCTAAGAAACAAGTCGCTCTGCATAGTGCTCTTAGAGCCTACCCGGAACATCTCTTCCAGAGGAATGTGAAACGCAGTTTCTCTGCTGGCCTGATCTGGCTGAAGTAGAAATTCTGCTCTGGGTGTGCTACATTGCCCTAGAGCTGAAAGGCACAACGTGCAGGTTTCTTTCCAGAGGGCAAGTTGGGCCCCACAGCATCTTGCTTCCAGCTCTGTGGGAAGCTAAGAAACAACTCGCTCTGCACAGTGCTCTTACAGCCTACCGGGAACATCTCTTCCAAATTCCTGTGAAACGCAGTTTCTTTGCAGGCCTGATCTGGCTGAAGTAGAACTTCTGCTCTGGGTGTGCTACTTTGCCCTAGAGCTGAAAGGCACAACGTGCAGGCTTCTTTCCAAAGGGCGTGTGGGGCCCCACAGCATCTTGCTTCCAGCTCTTTGGGAAGCTAAGAAACAACTCGCTCTGCACAGTGCTCTTACAGCGTACCGGGAACATCTCTTCCAAAGGCCTGTGAAGCGCAGTTTCTCTGCAGGCCTGATCTGTCTGAAGTAGAACTTCTCGTCTGGGTGTGGTACATTGCCCTAGAGCTGAAAGGCACAACGTACAGGCTTCTTTCCTAAGGGCGAGTTGGGCCCCACAGCATCTTGCTTCCAGCTCTTTGGGAAGCTAAGAAACAACTCGCTCTGCACAGTGCTCTTACAGCCTACCGGGAACATCTCTCACAAAGGCCTGTGAAACGCAGTTTCTTTGCAGGCCAGATCTGGCTGAAGTAGAACTTCTGCTCTGGGTGTGCTACATTGCCCTAGAGCTGAAAGGCACAACGTGCAGGCTTCTGTCCAAAGGGAGAGTTGGGCAGCACAGCATCTTGCTTCCAGCTCTTTGGGAAGCTAAGAAACAAGTCTCTCTGCATAGTGCTCTTAGAGCCTACCGGGAACATCTCTTCCAGAGGAATGTGAAACGCAGTTTCTCTGCAGGCCTGATCTGGCTGAAGTACCACTTCTGCTCTGGGTGTGCCACATTGCCCTAGAGCTGAAAGCTACAACGTGCTGTCTCCTTTCCAAAGGGCGAGTTGGGCCCCACGGCATCTTGCTTCCAGCTCTTTGGGAAGCTCAGAAACAACTCGCTCTGCACAGTGCTCTTACAGCCTACCGGGTACATCTCTTCCAAAGGCCTGTGAAACGCAGTTTCTTTTTAGGCCTGATCTGGTTGAAGTAGAACTTCTGCTCTGGGCGTGCTACATTGCCCTAGAGCTGAAAGGCACAACGTGCAGGCTCTTTCCAAAGGGCGAGTTGGGCCCCACAGCATCTTGCTTCCAGTTCTTTGGGAAGCTAAGAAACAACTCGCTCTGCACAGTGCTCTTACAGCCTACCGGAAACATCTCTTCCAAAGGCCTGTGAAACGCAGTTTCTTTGCAGGCCTGATCTGGCTGAAGTACAACTTCTGCTCTGGGTGTGCTACATTACCCTAGAGCTGAAAGGCACAACGTGCAGGTTTCTTTCCAGAGGGCAAGTTGGGCCCCACAGCATCTTGCTTCCAGCTCTTTGGGAAGCTAAGAAACAACTCGCTCTGCACAGTGCTCTTACAGCCTACCGGGAACATCTCTCTCAAAGGCCTGTGAAACGCAGTTTCTTTGCAGGCCTGATCTGGCTGAAGTAGAACTTCTGCTCTGGGTGTGCTACATTGCCCTAGAGCTGAAAGGCACAACGTGCAGGCTTCTTTCCAAAGGGCGTGTGGGGCCCCACAGCATCTTGCTTCCAGCTCTTTGGGAAGCTAAGAAACAACTCGCTCTGCACAGTGCTCTTACAGCGTACCGGGAACATCTCTTCCAAAGGCCTGTGAAACGCAGTTTCTCTGCAGGCCTGATCTGTCTGAAGTAGATCTTCTCGTCTGGGTGTGGTACATTGCCCTAGAGCTGAAAGGCACAACGTACAGGCTTCTTTCCTAAGGGCAAGTTGGGCCCCACAGCATCTTGCTTCCAGCTCTTTGGGAAGCTAAGAAACAACTCGCTCTGCACAGTGCTCTTACAGCCTACCGGGAACATCACTCACAAAGGCCTGTGAAACGCAGTTTCTTTGCAGGCCAGATCTGGCTGAAGTACAACTTCTGCTCTGGGTGTGCTACATTGCCCTAGAGCTGAAAGGCACAACGTGCAGGCTTCTGTCCAAAGGGAGAGTTGGGAAGCACAGCATCTTCCTTCCACCTCTTTGGGAAGCTAAGAAACAAGTCGCTCTGCATAGTGCTCTTAGAGCCTACCGGGAACATCTCTTCCAGAGGAATGTGAAACGCAGTTACTCTGCAGGCCTGATCTGGCTGAAGTACCACTTCTGCTCTGGGTGTGCCACATTGCCCTAGAGCTGAAAGCTACAACGTGCTGTCTCCTTTCCAAAGGGCGAGTTGGGCCCCACGGCATCTTGCTTCCAGCTCTTTGGGAAGCTCAGAAACAACTCGCTCTGCACAGTGCTCTTACAGCCTACCGGGTACATCTCTTCCAAAGGCCTGTGAAACGCTGTTTCTTTGCAGGCCTGATCTGGTTGAAGTAGAACTTCTGCTCTGGGTGTGCTACATTGCCCTAGAGCTGAAAGGCACAACGTGCAGGCTTCTTTCCAAAGGGCGTGTGGGGCCCCACAGCATCTTGCTTCCAGCTCTTTGGGAAGCTAAGAAACAACTCGCTCTGCACAGTGCTCTTACAGCGTACCGGGAACATCTCTTCCAAAGGCCTGTGAAACGCAGTTTCTTTGCAGGCCTGATCTGTCTGAAGTAGAACTTCTCGTCTGGGTGTGGTACATTGCCCTAGAGCTGAAAGGCACAACGTACAGGCTTCTTTCCTAAGGGCGAGTTGGGCCCCACAGCATCTTGCTTCCAGCTCTTTGGGAAGCTAAGAAACAACTCGCTCTGCACAGTGCTCTTACAGCCTACCGGGAACATCTCTCACAAAGGCCTGTGAAACACAGTTTCTTTGCAGGCCAGATCTGGCTGAAGTACAACTTCTGCTCTGGGTGTGCTACATTGCCCTAGAGCTGAAAGGCACAACGTGCAGGCTTCTTTCCAAAGGGCGATTTGGGCCCCAAAGCATCTTGCTTCCAGCTCATTGGGAAGCTAAGAAACAACTCGCTCTGCACAGTGCTCTTACAGCCTACCTGGAACATCTCTTCCAAAGGCCTGTGAAACACAGTTTCTTTGCAGGCCTGATATGGCTGAAGTAGAACTTCTTCTCTGGGTGTGGTACATTTCCCTAGAGCTGAAAGGCACAACATACAGGCTTCTTTCGAAAGTGCGAGTTGGGACCCTAAGCATCTTGCTTCCAGCTCTTTGGGAAGCTAAGACACCACTCGCTCTGCACAGTGCTCTTACAGCCTACCGGGAATATCTCTCACAAAGGCCTGTGAAACGCAGTTTCTTTGCAGGCCTGATCTGGCTGAAGTAGAACTTCTGCTCTGTGTGTGCTACTTTGCCCTAGAGTGAAAGGCACAATGTGCAGGCTTGTTTCCAAAGGGCGAGTTGGCCCCACAGCCTCTTGGTTCCAGGTCATTGGGAAGCTAAGAAACAACTCGCTCTGCACAGTGCTCTTACAGCCTACCGGGAACAGCTCTCCCAAAGGCCTGTGAAAACCAGATTCTTTGCAGGCCTGATCCGGCTTAAGTAGAACTTCTGCTCTGGGTGACCTACATTGCCCTAGAGCTGAAAGGCACAACGTGCAGGCTTCTTAACAAAGGGCGAGTTGGGCCCCACAGCATCTTGCGTCCAGCTATTTGGGAAGCTAAGAAACAACTCTCTCTGCACAATGCTCTTACAGCCTGCCGGGAACATCTCTTCCAAAGGCCTGTGAAAGGCAGTTTCCTTGCAGGCCTGATTTGTCTGAAGTAGAACTTCTGCTCTGGGTGTGCTACAGTGCCCTAGAGCTGAAAGGCGCAACGTGCAGTCTTCTTCCCAAAGGGCGAGTTGGGCCCCACAGCATCTTGCTTCCAGCTCTTTGGGAAGCTAAGAAACAACTCGCTCTGCACAGTGCTCTTAAAGCCTACCGGGAACATCTCTTCGAAAGGCCTGTGAAACGCAGTTTCTTTGCAGGCCTGATCTGGCTGAAGTAGGACTTCTGCTCTGGGTGTGCTACTTTGCCCTAGAGCTGAAAGGCACAACGTGCAGGCTTCTGTCCAAAGGGAGAGTTCGGCAGCACAGCATCTTGCTTCCACCTCTTTGGGAAGCTCAGAAACAACTAGCTCTGCACAGTGCTCTTACAGCCTACCGGGTACATCTCTTCCAAAGGCCTGTGAAACGCAGTTTCTTTGCAGGCCTTATCTGGTTGAAGTAGATCTTCTGCTCTGGGTGTGCTACATTGCCCTAGAGCTGAAAGGCACAATGTGCAGGCTTCTTAACAAAGGGCGAGTTGGGCCGCAGAGCATCTTGCTTCCAGTTCTTTGGGAAGCTAAGAAACAACTCACTCTGCACAGTGCTCTTACAGCCTGCCGGAAACATCTCTTCCAAAGGCCTGTGAAACGCAGTTTCTTTGCAGGCCTGATCTGGCTGAAGTACAACTTCTGCTCTGGGTGTGCTACATTGCCCTAGAGCTGAAAGGCACAACGTGCAGGTTTCTTTCCAGAGGGCAAGTTGGGCCCCACAGCATCTTGCTTCCAGCTCTGTGGGAAGCTAAGAAACAACTCGCTCTGCACAGTGCTCTTACAGCCTACCGGGAACATCTCTTCCAAATTCCTGTGAAACGCAGTTTCTTTGCAGGCCTGATCTGGCTGAAGTAGAACTTCAGCTCTGGGTGTGCTACATTGCCCTAGAGCTGAAAGGCACAACGTGCAGGCTTCTTTCCAAAGGGCGTGTGGGGCCCCACAGCCTCTTGCTTCCAGCTCTTTGGGAAGCTAAGAAACAACTCGCTCTGCACAGTGCTCTTACAGCGTACCGGGAACATCTCTTCCAAAGGCCTGTGAAACGCAGTTTCTCTGCAGGCCTGATCTGTCTGAAGTAGAACTTCTCGTCTGGGTGTGGTACATTGCCCTAGAGCTGAAAGGCACAACGTACAGGCTTCTTTCCTAAGGGCGAGTTGGGCCCCACAGCATCTTGCTTCCAGCTCTTTGGGAAGCTAAGAAACAACTCGCTCTGCACAGCGCTCTTACAGCCTACCGGGAACATCTCTCACAAAGGAGTGTGAAACGCAGTTTCTTTGCAGGCCAGATCTGGCTGAAGTAGAACTTCTGCTCTGGGTGTGCTAAATTGCCCTAGAGCTGAAAGGCGCAACGTGCAGGCTTCTTTCCAAAGGGCGAGTTGGGCCCCAAAGCATCTTGCTTCCAGCTCATTGGGAAGCTAAGAAACAACTCGCTCTGCACAGTGCTCTTACAGCCTACCGGGAACATCTCTTCCAAAGGCCTGTGAAACACAGTTTCTTTGCAGGCCTGATATGGCTGAAGTAGAACTTCTTCTCTGGGTGTGGTACATTGCCCTAGAGCTGAAAGGCACAACATACAGGCTTCTTTCGAAAGTGCGAGTTGGGACCCTAAGCATCTTGCTTCCAGCTCTTTGGGAAGCTAAGACACAACTCGCTCTGCACAGTGCTCTTACAGCCTACCGGGAATATCTCTCGCAAAAGGCCTGTGAAACGCAGTTTCTTTGCAGGCCTGATGTGGCTGAAGTAGAACTTCTGCTCTGGGTGTGCTACATTGCCCTAGAGCTGAAAGGCACAACGTGCAGGCTTCTGTCCAAAGGGAGAGTTGGGCAGCACAGCATCTTGCTTCCACCTCTTTGGGAAACTAAGAAACAAGTCGCTCTGCATAGTGCTCTTAGAGCCTACCCGGAACATCTCTTCCAGAGGAATGTGAAACGCAGTTTCTCTGCAGGCCTGATCTGGCTGAAGTACCACATCTGCTCTGGGGGTGCCACATTGCCCTAGAGCTGAAAGCTACAACGTGCTGTCTCCTTTCGAAAGGGCGAGTTGGGCCCCACGGCATCTTGCTTCCAGCTCTTTGGGAAGCTCAGAAACAACTCGCTCTGCACAGTGCTCTTACAGCCTACCGGGTACATCTCTTCCAAAGGCCTGTGAAACGCAGTTTCTTTGCAGGCCTGATCTGGCTGAAGTAGAACTTCTGCTCTGGGTGTGCTACATTGCCCTAGAGCTGAAAGGCGCAACGTGCAGGCTCTTTCCAAAGGGCGAGTTGGGCCCCACATCATCTTGCTTCCAGTTCTTTGGGAAGCTAAGAAAGAACTCGCTCTGCACAGTGCTCTTACAGCCTACTGGAAACATCTCTTCCAAAGGCCTGTGAAACGCAGTTTCTTTGCAGGCCTGATCTGGCTGAAGTACAACTTCTGCTCTGGGTGTGCTACATTGCCCTAGAGCTGAAAGGCACAACGTGCAGGTTTCTTTCCAGAGGGCAAGTTGGGCCCCACAGCATCTTGCTTCCAGCTCTGTGGGAAGCTAAGAAACAACTCGCTCTGCCCAGTGCTCTTACAGCCTACAGGGAACATCTCTTCCAAATTCCTGTGAAACGCAGTTTCTTTGCAGGCCTGATCTGGCTGAAGTAGAACTTCTGCTCTGGGTGTGCTACATTGCCCTAGAGCTGAAAGGCACAACGTGCAGGCTTCTTTACAAAGGGCGTGTGGGGCCCCACAGCATCTTGCTTCCAGCTCTTTGGGAAGCTAAGAAGCAACTCGCTCTGCACAGTGCTCTTACAGCGTACCGGGAACATCTCTTCCAAAGGCCTGTGAAACGCAGTTTCTCTGCAGGCCTGATCTGTCTGAAGTAGAACTTCTCGTCTGGGTGTGGTACATTGCCCTAGAGCTGAAAGGCACAACGTACAGGCTTCTTTCCTAAGGGCGAGTTGGGCCCCACAGCATCTTGCTTCCAGCTCTTTGGGAAGCTAAGAAACAACTCGCTCTGCACAGTGCTCTTACAGCCTACCGGGAACATCTCTCACAAAGGCCTGTGAAACGCAGTTTCTTTGCAGGCCAGATCAGGCTGAAGTAGAACTTCTGCTCTGGGTGTGCTAAATTGCCCTAGAGCTGAAAGGCACAATGTGCAGGCTTCTTTCCAAAGGGCGAGTTGGGCCCCAAAGCATCTTGCTTCCAGCTCTTTGGGAAGCTAAGAAACAACTCGCTCTGCACAGTGCTCTTACAGCCTACCGGGAACATCTCTTCCAAAGGCCTGTGAAACACAGTTTCTTTGCAGGCCTGATATGGCTGAAGTAGAACTTCTTCTCTGGGTGTGGTACATTGCCCTAGAGCTGAAAGGCACAACATACAGGCTTCTTTCGAAAGTGCGAGTTGGGACCCTAAGCATCTTGCTTCCAGCTCTTTGGGAAGCTAAGACACAACTTGCTCTGCACAGTGCTCTTACAGCCTACCGGGAATATCTCTCGCAAAGGCCTGTGAAACGCAGTTTCTTTGCAGGCCTGATCTGGCTGAAGTAGAACTTCTGCTCTGGGTGTGCTACATTGCCCTAGAGCTGAAAGGCACAACGTGCAGGCTTCTGTCCAAAGGGAGAGTTGGGCAGCACAGCATCTTGCTTCCACCTCTTTGGGAAGCTAAGAAACAAGTCGCTCTGCATAGTGCTCTTAGAGCCTACCCGGAACATCTCTTCCAGAGGAATGTGAAACGCAGTTTCTCTGCAGGCCTGATCTGGCTGAAGTACCACTTCTGCTCTGGGGGTGCCACATTGCCCTAGAGCTGAAAGCTACAACGTGCTGTCTCCTTTCCAAAGGGCGAGTTGGGCCCCACGGCATCTTGCTTCCAGCTCTTTGGGAAGATCAGAAACAACTCGCTCTGCACAGTGCTCTTACAGCCTACCGGGTACATCTCTTCCAAAGGCCTGTGAAACGCAGTTTCTTTGCAGGCCTGATCTGGCTGAAGTAGAACTTCTGCTCTGGGTGTGCTACATTGCCCTAGAGCTGAAAGGCACAACGTGCAGGCTCTTTCCAAAGGGCGAGTTGGGCCCCACAGCATCTTGCTTCCAGTTCTTTGGGAAGCTAAGAAAGAACTCGCTCTGCACAGTGCTCTTACAGCCTACCGGAAACATCTCTTCCAAAGGCCTGTGAAACGCAGTTTCTTTGCAGGCCTGATCTGGCTGAAGTACAAATTCTGCTCTGGGTGTGCTACATTGCCCTAGAGCTGAAAGGCACAACGTGCAGGTTTCTTTCCAGAGGGCAAGTTGGGCCCCACAGCATATTGCTTCCAGCTCTGTGGGAAGCTAAGAAACAACTCGCTCTGCACAGTGCTCTTACAGCCTACCGGGAACATCTCTTCCAAATTCCTGTGAAACGCAGTTTCTTTGCAGGCCTGATCTGGCTGAAGTAGAACTTCTGCTCTGGGTGTGCTCCATTGCCCTAGAGCTGAAAGGCACAACGTGCAGGCTTCTTTCCAAAGGGCGTGTGGGGCCCCACAGCATCTTGCTTCCACCTCTTTGGGAAGCTAAGAAACAACTCGCTCTGCACAGTGCTCTTACAGCGTACCGGGAACATCTCTTCCAAAGGCCTGTGAAACGCAGTTTCTCTGCAGGCCTGATCTGTCTGAAGTAGAACTTCTCGTCTGGGTGTGGTACATTGCCCTAGAGCTGAAAGGCACAACGTACAGGCTTCTTTCCTAAGGGCGAGTTGGGCCCCACAGCATCTTGCTTCCAGCTCTTTGGGAAGCTAAGAAACAACTCGCTCTGCACAGTGCTCTTACAGCCTACCGGGAACATCTCTCACAAAGGCCTGTGAAACGCAGTTTCTTTGCAGGCCTGATGTGGCTGAAGTAGAACTTCTGCTCTGTGTGTGCTACTTTGCCCTAGAGTGAAAGGCACAACGTGCAGGCTTGTTTCCAAAGGGCGAGTTGGGCCCCAAAGCATCTTGCTCCAGGTCATTGGGAAGCTAAGAAACAACTCGCTCTGCACAGTGCTCTTACAGCCTACCGGGAACAGCTCTTCCAAAGGCCTGTGAAACCCAGATTCTTTGCAGGCCTGATCCGGCTTAAGTAGAACTTCTGCTCTGGGTGACCTACATTGCCCTAGAGCTGAAAGGCACAACGTGCAGGCTTCTTCCCAAATGGCGAGTTGGGCCCCACAGCCTCTTGCTTCCAGCTCTTTGGGAAGCTAAGAAACAACTCGCTCTGCACAGTGCTCTTACAGCGTACCGGGAACATCTCTTCCAAAGGCCTGTGAAACGCAGTTTCTCTGCAGGCCTGATCTGTCTGAAGTAGAACTTCTCGTCTGGGTGTGGTACATTGCCCTAGAGCTGAAAGGCACAACGTACAGGCTTCTTTCCTAAGGGCGAGTTGGGCCCCACAGCATCTTGCTTCCAGCTCTTTGGGAAGCTAAGAAACAACTCGCTCTGCACAGCGCTCTTACAGCCTACCGGGAACATCTCTCACAAAGGAGTGTGAAACGCAGTTTCTTTGCAGGCCAGATCTGGCTGAAGTAGAACTTCTGCTCTGGGTGTGCTAAATTGCCCTAGAGCTGAAAGGCGCAACGTGCAGGCTTCTTTCCAAAGGGCGAGTTGGGCCCCAAAGCATCTTGCTTCCAGCTCATTGGGAAGCTAAGAAACAACTCGCTCTGCACAGTGCTCTTACAGCCTACCGGGAACATCTCTTCCAAAGGCCTGTGAAACACAGTTTCTTTGCAGGCCTGATATGGCTGAAGTAGAACTTCTTCTCTGGGTGTGGTACATTGCCCTAGAGCTGAAAGGCACAACATACAGGCTTCTTTCGAAAGTGCGAGTTGGGACCCTAAGCATCTTGCTTCCAGCTCTTTGGGAAGCTAAGACACAACTCGCTCTGCACAGTGCTCTTACAGCCTACCGGGAATATCTCTCGCAAAAGGCCTGTGAAACGCAGTTTCTTTGCAGGCCTGATGTGGCTGAAGTAGAACTTCTGCTCTGGGTGTGCTACATTGCCCTAGAGCTGAAAGGCACAACGTGCAGGCTTCTGTCCAAAGGGAGAGTTGGGCAGCACAGCATCTTGCTTCCACCTCTTTGGGAAACTAAGAAACAAGTCGCTCTGCATAGTGCTCTTAGAGCCTACCCGGAACATCTCTTCCAGAGGAATGTGAAACGCAGTTTCTCTGCAGGCCTGATCTGGCTGAAGTACCACATCTGCTCTGGGGGTGCCACATTGCCCTAGAGCTGAAAGCTACAACGTGCTGTCTCCTTTCGAAAGGGCGAGTTGGGCCCCACGGCATCTTGCTTCCAGCTCTTTGGGAAGCTCAGAAACAACTCGCTCTGCACAGTGCTCTTACAGCCTACCGGGTACATCTCTTCCAAAGGCCTGTGAAACGCAGTTTCTTTGCAGGCCTGATCTGGCTGAAGTAGAACTTCTGCTCTGGGTGTGCTACATTGCCCTAGAGCTGAAAGGCGCAACGTGCAGGCTCTTTCCAAAGGGCGAGTTGGGCCCCACATCATCTTGCTTCCAGTTCTTTGGGAAGCTAAGAAAGAACTCGCTCTGCACAGTGCTCTTACAGCCTACTGGAAACATCTCTTCCAAAGGCCTGTGAAACGCAGTTTCTTTGCAGGCCTGATCTGGCTGAAGTACAACTTCTGCTCTGGGTGTGCTACATTGCCCTAGAGCTGAAAGGCACAACGTGCAGGTTTCTTTCCAGAGGGCAAGTTGGGCCCCACAGCATCTTGCTTCCAGCTCTGTGGGAAGCTAAGAAACAACTCGCTCTGCCCAGTGCTCTTACAGCCTACAGGGAACATCTCTTCCAAATTCCTGTGAAACGCAGTTTCTTTGCAGGCCTGATCTGGCTGAAGTAGAACTTCTGCTCTGGGTGTGCTACATTGCCCTAGAGCTGAAAGGCACAACGTGCAGGCTTCTTTACAAAGGGCGTGTGGGGCCCACAGCATCTTGCTTCCAGCTCTTTGGGAAGCTAAGAAGCAACTCGCTCTGCACAGTGCTCTTACAGCGTACCGGGAACATCTCTTCCAAAGGCCTGTGAAACGCAGTTTCTCTGCAGGCCTGATCTGTCTGAAGTAGAACTTCTCGTCTGGGTGTGGTACATTGCCCTAGAGCTGAAAGGCACAACGTACAGGCTTCTTTCCTAAGGGCGAGTTGGGCCCCACAGCATCTTGCTTCCAGCTCTTTGGGAAGCTAAGAAACAACTCGCTCTGCACAGTGCTCTTACAGCCTACCGGGAACATCTCTCACAAAGGCCTGTGAAACGCAGTTTCTTTGCAGGCCAGATCAGGCTGAAGTAGAACTTCTGCTCTGGGTGTGCTAAATTGCCCTAGAGCTGAAAGGCACAATGTGCAGGCTTCTTTCCAAAGGGCGAGTTGGGCCCCAAAGCATCTTGCTTCCAGCTCATTGGGAAGCTAAGAAACAACTCGCTCTGCACAGTGCTCTTACAGCCTACCGGGAACATCTCTTCCAAAGGCCTGTGAAACACAGTTTCTTTGCAGGCCTGATATGGCTGAAGTAGAACTTCTTCTCTGGGTGTGGTACATTGCCCTAGAGCTGAAAGGCACAACATACAGGCTTCTTTCGAAAGTGCGAGTTGGGACCCTAAGCATCTTGCTTCCAGCTCTTTGGGAAGCTAAGACACAACTTGCTCTGCACAGTGCTCTTACAGCCTACCGGGAATATCTCTCGCAAAGGCCTGTGAAACGCAGTTTCTTTGCAGGCCTGATCTGGCTGAAGTAGAACTTCTGCTCTGGGTGTGCTACATTGCCCTAGAGCTGAAAGGCACAACGTGCAGGCTTCTGTCCAAAGGGAGAGTTGGGCAGCACAGCATCTTGCTTCCACCTCTTTGGGAAGCTAAGAAACAAGTCGCTCTGCATAGTGCTCTTAGAGCCTACCCGGAACATCTCTTCCAGAGGAATGTGAAACGCAGTTTCTCTGCAGACCTGATCTGGCTGAAGTACCACTTCTGCTCTGGGGGTGCCACATTGCCCTAGAGCTGAAAGCTACAACGTGCTGTCTCCTTTCCAAAGGGCGAGTTGGGCCCCACGGCATCTTGCTTCCAGCTCTTTGGGAAGATCAGAAACAACTCGCTCTGCACAGTGCTCTTACAGCCTACCGGGTACATCTCTTCCAAAGGCCTGTGAAACGCAGTTTCTTTGCAGGCCTGATCTGGCTGAAGTAGAACTTCTGCTCTGGGTGTGCTACATTGCCCTAGAGCTGAAAGGCACAACGTGCAGGCTCTTTCCAAAGGGCGAGTTGGGCCCCACAGCATCTTGCTTCCAGTTCTTTGGGAAGCTAAGAAAGAACTCGCTCTGCACAGTGCTCTTACAGCCTACCGGAAACATCTCTTCCAAAGGCCTGTGAAACGCAGTTTCTTTGCAGGCCTGATCTGGCTGAAGTACAAATTCTGCTCTGGGTGTGCTACATTGCCCTAGAGCTGAAAGGCACAACGTGCAGGTTTCTTTCCAGAGGGCAAGTTGGGCCCCACAGCATATTGCTTCCAGCTCTGTGGGAAGCTAAGAAACAACTCGCTCTGCACAGTGCTCTTACAGCCTACCGGGAACATCTCTTCCAAATTCCTGTGAAACGCAGTTTCTTTGCAGGCCTGATCTGGCTGAAGTAGAACTTCTGCTCTGGGTGTGCTCCATTGCCCTAGAGCTGAAAGGCACAACGTGCAGGCTTCTTTCCAAAGGGCGTGTGGGGCCCCACAGCATCTTGCTTCCACCTCTTTGGGAAGCTAAGAAACAACTCGCTCTGCACAGTGCTCTTACAGCGTACCGGGAACATCTCTTCCAAAGGCCTGTGAAACGCAGTTTCTCTGCAGGCCTGATCTGTCTGAAGTAGAACTTCTCGTCTGGGTGTGGTACATTGCCCTAGAGCTGAAAGGCACAACGTACAGGCTTCTTTCCTAAGGGCGAGTTGGGCCCCACAGCATCTTGCTTCCAGCTCTTTGGGAAGCTAAGAAACAACTCGCTCTGCACAGTGCTCTTACAGCCTACCGGGAACATCTCTCACAAAGGCCTGTGAAACGCAGTTTCTTTGCAGGCCTGATGTGGCTGAAGTAGAACTTCTGCTCTGTGTGTGCTACTTTGCCCTAGAGTGAAAGGCACAACGTGCAGGCTTGTTTCCAAAGGGCGAGTTGGGCCCCAAAGCATCTTGCTCCAGGTCATTGGGAAGCTAAGAAACAACTCGCTCTGCACAGTGCTCTTACAGCCTACCGGGAACAGCTCTTCCAAAGGCCTGTGAAACCCAGATTCTTTGCAGGCCTGATCCGGCTTAAGTAGAACTTCTGCTCTGGGTGACCTACATTGCCCTAGAGCTGAAAGGCACAACGTGCAGGCTTCTTCCCAAATGGCGAGTTGGGCCCCACAGCATCTTCCTTCCAGCTCTTTGGGAAGCTAAGAAACAACTCGCTCTGCACAGTGCTCTTACAGCCTACCGGGAACATCTCTCTCAAAGGCCTGTGAAACGCAGTTTCTTTGCAGGCCTGATGTGGCTGAAGTACAACTTCTGCTCTGGGTGTGCTACATTGCCCTAGAGCTGAAAGGCACAACGTGCAGGCTTCTTTCCAAAGGGCGAGTTGGGCCCCACAGCATCTTGCTTCCAGCTCTTTGGGAAGCTAGGAAACAACTCGCTCTGCACTGTGCTCTTACAGCCTACCGGGAACATCTCTTCCAAAGGCCTGTGAAACGCTGTTTCTTTGCAGGCCTGATCTGGCTGAAGTAGAACTTCTGCTCTGGGTGTGCTACATTGCCCTAGAGCTGAAAGGCACAACGTGCAGGCTTCTTAACAAAGGGCGAGTTGGGCCCCACAGCATCTTGCTTCCAGCTCTTTGGGAAGCTCAGAAACAACTCGCTCTGCACAGTGCTCTTACAGCCTACCGGGAACATCTCTTCCAAAGGCCTGTGAAACGCAGTTTCTTTGCAGGCCTGATCTGGCTGAAGTACAACTTCTGCTCTGGGTGTGCCACATTGCCCTAGAGCTGAAAGGCACAACTTGCAGGTTTCTTTCCAGAGGGCAAGTTGGGCCCCACAGCATCTTGCTTCCAGCTCTGTGGGAAGCTAAGAAACAACTCGCTCTGCACAGTGCTCTTACAGCCTACCGGGAACATCTCTTCCAAATTCCTGTGAAACGCAGTTTCTTTGCAGGCCTGATCTGGCTGAAGTAGAACTTCTGCTCTGGGTGTGCTACATTGCCCTAGAGCTGAAAGGCACAACGTGCAGGCTTCTTTCCAAAGGGCGTGTGGGGCCCCACAGCATCTTGCTTCCAGCTCATTGGGAAGCTAAGAAACAACTCGCTCTGCACAGTGCTCTTACAGCCTACCTGGAACATCTCTTCCAAAGGCCTGTGAAACACAGTTTCTTTGCAGGCCTGATATGGCTGAAGTAGAACTTCTTCTCTGGGTGTGGTACATTGCCCTAGAGCTGAAAGGCACAACATACAGGCTTCTTTCGAAAGTGCGAGTTGGGACCCTAAGCATCTTGCTTCCAGCTCTTTGGGAAGCTAAGACACCACTCGCTCTGCACAGTGCTCTTACAGCCTACCGGGAATATCTCTCACAAAGGCCTGTGAAACGCAGTTTCTTTGCAGGCCTGATCTGGCTGAAGTAGAACTTCTGCTCTGTGTGTGCTACTTTGCCCTAGAGTGAAAGGCACAATGTGCAGGCTTGTTTCCAAAGGGCGAGTTGGCCCCACAGCATCTTGCTTCCAGGTCATTGGGAAGCTAAGAAACAACTCGCTCTGCACAGTGCTCTTACAGCCTACCGGGAACAGCTCTTCCAAAGGCCTGTGAAACCCAGATTCTTTGCAGGCCTGATCCGGCTTGAGTAGAACTTCTGCTCTGGGTGACCTACATTGCCCTGGAGCTGAAAGGCACAACGTCCAGGCTTCTTTCCAAATGGCGAGTTGGGCCCCACAGCATCTTCCTTCCAGCTCTTTGGGAAGCTAAGAAACAACTCGCTCTGCACAGTGCTCTTACAGCCTACCGGGAACATCTCTCTCAAAGGCCTGTGAAACGCAGTTTCTTTGCAGGCCTGATGTGGCTGAAGTACAACTTCTGCTCTGGGTGTGCTACATTGCCCTAGAGCTGAAAGGCACAACGTGCAGGCTTCTTTCCAAAGGGTGATTTGGGCCCCACAGCATCTTGCTTCCAGCTCTTTGGGTAGCTAAGAAACAACTCGCTCTGCACAGTGCTCTTACAGCCTACCGGGACATCTCTTCCAAAGGCCTGTGAAACGCTGTTTCTTTGCAGGCCTGATCTGGCTGAAGTACAACTTCTGCTCTGGGTGTGCTACATTGCCCTAGAGCTGAAAGGCACAACGTGCAGGCTTCTTAGCAAAGGGCGAGTTGGGCCCCACAGCATCTTGCTTCCAGCTCTTTGGGAAGCTAAGAAACAACTCGCTCTGCACAGTGCTCTTAGAGCCTACCGGGAACATCTCTTCCAAAGGCCTGTGAAACGCAGTTTCTTTGCAGGCCTGATCTGGCTGAAGTGCAACTTCTGCTCTGGGTGTGCCACATTGCCCTAGAGCTGAAAGGCACAACTTGCAGGTTTCTTTCCAGAGGGCAAGTTGGGCCCCACAGCATCTTGCTTCCAGCTCTGTGGGAAGCTAAGAAACAACTCGCTCTGCACAGTGCTCTTACAGCCTACCGGGAACATCTCTTCCAAATTCCTGTGAAACGCAGTTTCTTTGCAGGCCTGATCTGGCTGAAGTAGAACTTCAGCTCTGGGTGTGCTACATTGCCCTAGAGCTGAAAGGCACAACGTGCAGGCTTCTTTCCAAAGGGCGTGTGGGGCCCCACAGCCTCTTGCTTCCAGCTCTTTGGGAAGCTAAGAAACAACTCGCTCTGCACAGTGCTCTTACAGCGTACCGGGAACATCTCTTCCAAAGGCCTGTGAAACGCAGTTTCTCTGCAGGCCTGATCTGTCTGAAGTAGAACTTCTCGTCTGGGTGTGGTACATTGCCCTAGAGCTGAAAGGCACAACGTACAGGCTTCTTTCCTAAGGGCGAGTTGGGCCCCACAGCATCTTGTTTCCAGCTCTTTGGGAAGCTAAGAAACAACTCGCTCTGCACAGTGCTCTTACAGCCTACCGGGAACATCTCTCACAAAGGCCTGTGAAACGCAGTTTCTTTGCAGGCCTGATCTGGCTGAAGTAGAACTTCTGCTCTGGGTGTGCTAAATTGCCCTAGAGCTGAAAGGCACAACGTGCAGGCTTCTTTCCAAAGGGCGAGTTGGGCCCCAAAGCATCTTGCTTCCAGCTCATTGGGAAGCTAAGAAACAACTCGCTCTGCACAGTGCTCTTACAGCCTACCGGGAACATCTCTTCCAAAGGCCTGTGAAACACAGTTTCTTTGCAGGCCTGATATGGCTGAAGTAGAACTTCTTCTCTGGGTGTGGTACATTGCCCTAGAGCTGAAAGGCACAACATACAGGCTTCTTTCGAAAGTGCGAGTTGGGACCCTAAGCATCTTGCTTCCAGCTCTTTGGGAAGATAAGACACAACTCCCTCTGCAC
Source organism: Equus caballus (assembly GCF_041296265.1). Lineage (NCBI taxonomy): Eukaryota > Metazoa > Chordata > Mammalia > Perissodactyla > Equidae > Equus > Equus caballus. The sequence continues at coordinate 29,537,650 of NC_091687.1, forward strand.
AGTGCTCTTACAGCCTACCGGGAATATCTCTCACAAAGGCCAGTGAAACGCAGTTTCTTTGCAGGCCTGATCTGGCTGAAGTAGAACTTCTGCTCTGGGTGACCTACATTGCCCTGGAGCTGAAAGGCACAACGTCCAGGCTTCTTTCCAAATGGCGAGTTGGGCCCCACAGCATCTTCCTTCCAGCTCTTTGGGAAGCTAAGAAACAACTCGCTCTGCACAGTGCTCTTACAGCCTACCGGGAACATCTCTCTCAAAGGCCTGTGAAACGCAGTTTCTTTGCAGGCCTGATGTGGCTGAAGTACAACTTCTGCTCTGGGTGTGCTACATTGCCCTAGAGCTGAAAGGCACAACGTGCAGGCTTCTTTCCAAAGGGTGATTTGGGCCCCACAGCATCTTGCTTCCAGCTCTTTGGGTAGCTAAGAAACAACTCGCTCTGCACAGTGCTCTTACAGCCTACCGGGACATCTCTTCCAAAGGCCTGTGAAACGCTGTTTCTTTGCAGGCCTGATCTGGCTGAAGTACAACTTCTGCTCTGGGTGTGCTACATTGCCCTAGAGCTGAAAGGCACAACGTGCAGGCTTCTTAGCAAAGGGCGAGTTGGGCCCCACAGCATCTTGCTTCCAGCTCTTTGGGAAGCTAAGAAACAACTCGCTCTGCACAGTGCTCTTAGAGCCTACCGGGAACATCTCTTCCAAAGGCCTGTGAAACGCAGTTTCTTTGCAGGCCTGATCTGGCTGAAGTGCAACTTCTGCTCTGGGTGTGCCACATTGCCCTAGAGCTGAAAGGCACAACTTGCAGGTTTCTTTCCAGAGGGCAAGTTGGGCCCCACAGCATCTTGCTTCCAGCTCTGTGGGAAGCTAAGAAACAACTCGCTCTGCACAGTGCTCTTACAGCCTACCGGGAACATCTCTTCCAAATTCCTGTGAAACGCAGTTTCTTTGCAGGCCTGATCTGGCTGAAGTAGAACTTCAGCTCTGGGTGTGCTACATTGCCCTAGAGCTGAAAGGCACAACGTGCAGGCTTCTTTCCAAAGGGCGTGTGGGGCCCCACAGCCTCTTGCTTCCAGCTCTTTGGGAAGCTAAGAAACAACTCGCTCTGCACAGTGCTCTTACAGCGTACCGGGAACATCTCTTCCAAAGGCCTGTGAAACGCAGTTTCTCTGCAGGCCTGATCTGTCTGAAGTAGAACTTCTCGTCTGGGTGTGGTACATTGCCCTAGAGCTGAAAGGCACAACGTACAGGCTTCTTTCCTAAGGGCGAGTTGGGCCCCACAGCATCTTGTTTCCAGCTCTTTGGGAAGCTAAGAAACAACTCGCTCTGCACAGTGCTCTTACAGCCTACCGGGAACATCTCTCACAAAGGCCTGTGAAACGCAGTTTCTTTGCAGGCCTGATCTGGCTGAAGTAGAACTTCTGCTCTGGGTGTGCTAAATTGCCCTAGAGCTGAAAGGCACAACGTGCAGGCTTCTTTCCAAAGGGCGAGTTGGGCCCCAAAGCATCTTGCTTCCAGCTCATTGGGAAGCTAAGAAACAACTCGCTCTGCACAGTGCTCTTACAGCCTACCGGGAACATCTCTTCCAAAGGCCTGTGAAACACAGTTTCTTTGCAGGCCTGATATGGCTGAAGTAGAACTTCTTCTCTGGGTGTGGTACATTGCCCTAGAGCTGAAAGGCACAACATACAGGCTTCTTTCGAAAGTGCGAGTTGGGACCCTAAGCATCTTGCTTCCAGCTCTTTGGGAAGATAAGACACAACTCCCTCTGCACAGTGCTCTTACAGCCTACCGGGAATATCTCTCACAAAGGCCAGTGAAACACAGTTTCTTTGCAGGCCTGATCTGGCTGAAGTAGAACTTCTGCTCTGGGTGTGCTACATTGCCCTAGAGCTGAAAGGCACAACGTGCAGGCTTCTGTCCAAAGGGAGAGTTGGGCAGCACAGCATCTTGCTTCCACCTCTTTGGGAAGCTAAGAAACGAGTCGCTCTGCATAGTGCTCTTAGAGCCTACCGGGAACATCTCTTCCAGAGGAATGTGAAACACAGTTTCTCTGCAGGCCTGATCTGGCTGAAGTACCACTCCTGCTCTGGGTGTGCCACATTGCCCTAGAGCTGAAAGCTACAACGTGCTGTCTCCTTTCCAAAGGGCGAGTTGGGCCCCACGGCATCTTGCTTCCAGCTCTTTGGGAAGCTCAGAAACAACTCGCTCTGCACAGTGCTCTTACAGCCTACCGGGTACATCTCTTCCAAAGGCCTGTGAAACGCAGTTTCTTTGCAGGCCTGATCTGGCTGAAGTAGAACTTCTGCTCTGGGTGTGCTACATTGCCCTAGAGCTGAAAGGCACAACGTGCAGGCTCTTTCCAACGTGCGAGTTGGGCCCCACAGCATCTTGCTTCCAGTTCTTTGGGAAGCTAAGAAACAACTCGCTCTGCACAGTGCTCTTACAGCCTACCGGGTACATCTCTTCCAAAGGCCTGTGAAACGCAGATTCTTTGCAGGCCTGATCTGGCTGAAGTACAACTTCTGCTCTGGGTGTGCTACATTGCCCTAGAGCTGAAAGGCACAACGTGCAGGTTTCTTTCCAGAGGGCAAGTTGGGCCCCACAGCATCTTGCTTCCAGCTCTGTGGGAAGCTAAGAAACAACTCGCTCTGCACAGTGCTCTTACAGCCTACCGGGAACATCTCTTCCAAATTCCTGTGAAACGCAGTTTCTTTGCAGGCCTGATCTGGCTGAAGTAGAACTTCTGCTCTGGGTGTGCTACATTGCCCTAGAGCTGAAAGGCACAACGTGCAGGCTTCTTTCCAAAGGGCGTGTGGGGCCCCACAGCATCTTGCTTCCAGCTCTTTGGGAAGCTAAGAAACAACTCGCTCTGCACAGTGCTCTTACAGCGTACCGGGAACATCTCTTCCAAAGGCCTGTGAAACGCAGTTTCTCTGCAGGCCTGATCTGTCTGAAGTAGAACTTCTCGTCTGGGTGTGGTACATTGCCCTAGAGCTGAAAGGCACAACGTACAGGCTTCTTTCCTAAGGGCGAGTTGGGCCCCACAGCATCTTGCTTCCAGCTCTTTGGGAAGCTAAGAAACAACTCGCTCTGCACAGTGCTCTTACAGCCTACCGGGAACATCTCTCACAAAGGCCTGTGAAACGCAGTTTCTTTGCAGGCCAGATCTGGCTGAAGTAGAACTTCTGCTCTGGGTGTGCTACATTGCCCTAGAGCTGAAAGGCACAACGTGCAGGCTTCTTTCCAAAGGGCGAGTTGGGCCCCAAAGCATCTTGCTTCCAGCTCATTGGGAAGCTAAGAAACAACTCGCTCTGCACAGTGCTCTTACAGCCTACCGGGAACATCTCTTCCAAAGGCCTGTGAAACACAGTTTCTTTGCAGGCCTGATATGGCTGAAGTAGAACTTCTTCTATGGGTGTGGTACATTGCCCTAGAGCTGAAAGGCACAACATACAGGCCTCTTTCGAAAGTGCGAGTTGGGACCCTAAGCATCTTGCTTCCAGCTCTTTGGGAAGCTAAGACACAACTCGCTCTGAACAGTGCTCTTACAGCCTACCGGGAATATCTCTCACAAAGGCCTGTGAAACGCAGTTTCTTTGCAGGCCTGATGTGGCTGAAGTAGAACTTCTGCTCTGTGTGTGCTACTTTGCCCTAGAGTGAAAGGCACAACGTGCAGGCTTGTTTCCAAAGGGCGAGTTGGGCCCCAAAGCATCTTGCTTCCAGGTCATTGGGAAGCTAAGAAACAACTCGCTCTGCACAGTGCTCTTACAGCCTACCGGGAACAGCTCTTCCAAAGGCCTGTGAAACCCAGATTCTTTGCAGGCCTGATCCGGCTTAAGTAGAACTTCTGCTCTGGGTGACCTACATTGCCCTAGAGCTGAAAGGCACAACGTGCAGGCTTCTTCCCAAATGGCGAGTTGGGCCCCACAGCATCTTCCTTCCAGCTCTTTGGGAAGCTAAGAAACAACTCGCTCTGCACAGTGCTCTTACAGCCTACCGGGAACATCTCTCTCAAAGGCCTGTGAAACGCAGTTTCTTTGCAGGCCTGATGTGGCTGAAGTACAACTTCTGCTCTGGGTGTGCTACATTGCCCTAGAGCTGAAAGGCACAACGTGCAGGCTTCTTTCCAAAGGATGATTTGGGCCCCACAGCATCTTGCTTCCAGCTCTTTGGGTAGCTAAGAAACAACTCGCTCTGCACAGTGCTCTTACAGCCTACCGGGAACATCTCTTACAAAAGCCTGTGAAACGCAGTTTCTTTGCAGGCCTGATATGGCTGAAGTACAACTTCTGCTCTGGGTGTGCTACATTGCCCTAGAGCTGAAAGGCACAACGTGCAGGCTTCTGTACAAAGGGCGAGTTGGGCCCCACAGCATCTTGCTTCCAGCTCTTTGGGAAGCTAGGAAACAACTCGCTCTGCACTGTGCTCTTACAGCCTACCGGGAACATCTCTTCCAAAGGCCTGTGAAACGCAGTTTCTTTGCAGGCCTGATCTGGCTGAAGTAGAACTTCTGCTCTGGGTGTGCTACATTGCCCTAGAGCTGAAAGGCACAACGTGCAGGCTTCTTAACAAAGGGCGAGTTGGGCCCCACAGCATCTTGCTTCCAGCTCTTTGGGAAGCTCAGAAACAACTCGCTCTGCACAGTGCTCTTACAGCCTACCGGGAACATCTCTTCCAAAGGCCTGTGAAACGCAGTTTCTTTGCAGGCCTGATCTGGCTGAAGTACAACTTCTGCTCTGGGTGTGCCACATTGCCCTAGAGCTGAAAGGCACAACTTGCAGGTTTCTTTCCAGAGGGCAAGTTGGGCCCCACAGCATCTTGCTTCCAGCTCTGTGGGAAGCTAAGAAACAACTCGCTCTGCACAGTGCTCTTACAGCCTACCGGGAACATCTCTTCCAAATTCCTGTGAAACGCAGTTTCTTTGCAGGCCTGATCTGGCTGAAGTAGAACTTCTGCTCTGGGTGTGCTAAATTGCCCTAGAGCTGAAAGGCACAACGTGCAGGCTTCTTTCCAAAGGGCGTGTGGGGCCCCACAGCATCTTGCTTCCAGCTCATTGGGAAGCTAAGAAACAACTCGCTCTGCACAGTGCTCTTACAGCCTACCTGGAACATCTCTTCCAAAGGCCTGTGAAACACAGTTTCTTTGCAGGCCTGATATGGCTGAAGTAGAACTTCTTCTCTGGGTGTGGTACATTGCCCTAGAGCTGAAAGGCACAACATACAGGCTTCTTTCGAAAGTGCGAGTTGGGACCCTAAGCATCTTGCTTCCAGCTCTTTGGGAAGCTAAGACACCACTCGCTCTGCACAGTGCTCTTACAGCCTACCGGGAATATCTCTCACAAAGGCCTGTGAAACGCAGTTTCTTTGCAGGCCTGATCTGGCTGAAGTAGAACTTCTGCTCTGTGTGTGCTACTTTGCCCTAGAGTGAAAGGCACAATGTGCAGGCTTGTTTCCAAGGGCGAGTTGGCCCCACAGCATCTTGCTTCCAGGTCATTGGGAAGCTAAGAAACAACTCGCTCTGCACAGTGCTCTTACAGCCTACCGGGACCAGCTCTTCCAAAGGCCTGTGAAACCCAGATTCTTTGCAGGCCTGATCCGGCTTAAGTAGAACTTCTGCTCTGGGTGACCTACATTGCCCTGGAGCTGAAAGGCACAACGTCCAGGCTTCTTTCCAAATGGCGAGTTGGGCCCCACAGCATCTTCCTTCCAGCTCTTTGGGAAGCTAAGAAACAACTCGCTCTGCACAGTGCTCTTACAGCCTACCGGGAACATCTCTCTCAAAGGCCTGTGAAACGCAGTTTCTTTGCAGGCCTGATGTGGCTGAAGTACAACTTCTGCTCTGGGTGTGCTACATTGCCCTAGAGCTGAAAGGCACAACGTGCAGGCTTCTTTCCAAAGGGTGATTTGGGCCCCACAGCATCTTGCTTCCAGCTCTTTGGGTAGCTAAGAAACAACTCGCTCTGCACAGTGCTCTTACAGCCTACCGGGAACATCTCTTACAAAGGCCTGTGAAACGCAGTTTCTTTGCAGGCCTGATATGGCTGAAGTACAACTTCTGCTCTGGGTGTGCTACATTGCCCTAGAGCTGAAAGTCACAACGTGCAGGCTTCTTTCCAAAGGGCGAGTTGGGCCCCACAGCATCTTGCTTCCAGGTCTTTGGGAAGCTAGGAAACAACTCGCTCTGCACTGTGCTCTTACAGCCTACCGGGAACATCTCTTCCAAAGGCCTGTGAAACGCTGTTTCTTTGCAGGCCTGATCTGGCTGAAGTACAACTTCTGCTCTGGGTGTGCTACATTGCCCTAGAGCTGAAAGGCACAACGTGCAGGCTTCTTAGCAAAGGGCGTGTTGGGCCCCACAGCATCTTGCTTCCAGCTCTTTGGGAAGCTAAGAAACAACTCGCTCTGCACAGTGCTCTTACAGCCTACCGGGAACATCTCTTCCAAAGGCCTGTGAAACGCAGTTTCTTTGCAGGCCTGATCTGGCTGAAGTACAACTTCTGCTCTGGGTGTGCCACATTGCCCTAGAGCTGAAAGGCACAACTTGCAGGTTTCTTTCCAGAGGGCAAGTTGGGCCCCACAGCATCTTGCTTCCAGCTCTGTGGGAAGCTAAGAAACAACTCGCTCTGCACAGTGCTCTTACAGCCTACCGGGAACATCTCTTCCAAATTCCTGTGAAACGCAGTTTCTTTGCAGGCCTGATCTGGCTGAAGTAGAACTTCAGCTCTGGGTGTGCTACATTGCCCTAGAGCTGAAAGGCACAACGTGCAGGCTTCTTTCCAAAGGGCGTGTGGGGCCCCACAGCCTCTTGCTTCCAGCTCTTTGGGAAGCTAAGAAACAACTCGCTCTGCACAGTGCTCTTACAGCGTACCGGGAACATCTCTTCCAAAGGCCTGTGAAACGCAGTTTCTCTGCAGGCCTGATCTGTCTGAAGTAGAACTTCTCGTCTGGGTGTGGTACATTGCCCTAGAGCTGAAAGGCACAACGTACAGGCTTCTTTCCTAAGGGCGAGTTGGGCCCCACAGCATCTTGTTTCCAGCTCTTTGGGAAGCTAAGAAACAACTCGCTCTGCACAGTGCTCTTACAGCCTACCGGGAACATCTCTCACAAAGGCCTGTGAAACGCAGTTTCTTTGCAGGCCTGATCTGGCTGAAGTAGAACTTCTGCTCTGGGTGTGCTAAATTGCCCTAGAGCTGAAAGGCACAACGTGCAGGCTTCTTTCCAAAGGGCGAGTTGGGCCCCAAAGCATCTTGCTTCCAGCTCATTGGGAAGCTAAGAAACAACTCGCTCTGCACAGTGCTCTTACAGCCTACCGGGAACATCTCTTCCAAAGGCCTGTGAAACACAGTTTCTTTGCAGGCCTGATATGGCTGAAGTAGAACTTCTTCTCTGGGTGTGGTACATTGCCCTAGAGCTGAAAGGCACAACATACAGGCTTCTTTCGAAAGTGCGAGTTGGGACCCTAAGCATCTTGCTTCCAGCTCTTTGGGAAGATAAGACACAACTCCCTCTGCACAGTGCTCTTACAGCCTACCGGGAATATCTCTCACAAAGGCCAGTGAAACGCAGTTTCTTTGCAGGCCTGATCTGGCTGAAGTAGAACTTCTGCTCTGGGTGTGCTACATTGCCCTAGAGCTGAAAGGCACAACGTGCAGGCTTCTGTCCAAAGGGAGAGTTGGGCAGCACAGCATCTTGCTTCCACCTCTTTGGGAAGCTAAGAAACGAGTCGCTCTGCATAGTGCTCTTAGAGCCTACCGGGAACATCTCTTCCAGAGGAATGTGAAACACAGTTTCTCTGCAGGCCTGATCTGGCTGAAGTACCACTCCTGCTCTGGGTGTGCCACATTGCCCTAGAGCTGAAAGCTACAACGTGCTGTCTCCTTTCCAAAGGGCGAGTTGGGCCCCACGGCATCTTGCTTCCAGCTCTTTGGGAAGCTCAGAAACAACTCGCTCTGCACAGTGCTCTTACAGCCTACCGGGTACATCTCTTCCAAAGGCCTGTGAAACGCAGTTTCTTTGCAGGCCTGATCTGGCTGAAGTAGAACTTCTGCTCTGGGTGTGCTACATTGCCCTAGAGCTGAAAGGCACAACGTGCAGGCTCTTTCCAACGGGCGAGTTGGGCCCCACAGCATCTTGCTTCCAGTTCTTTGGGAAGCTAAGAAACAACTCGCTCTGCACAGTGCTCTTACAGCCTACCGGGTACATCTCTTCCAAAGGCCTGTGAAACGCAGTTTCTTTGCAGGCCTGATCTGGCTGAAGTACAACTTCTGCTCTGGGTGTGCTACATTGCCCTAGAGCTGAAAGGCACAACGTGCAGGTTTCTTTCCAGAGGGCAAGTTGGGCCCCACAGCATCTTGCTTCCAGCTCTGTGGGAAGCTAAGAAACAACTCGCTCTGCACAGTGCTCTTACAGCCTACCGGGAACATCTCTTCCAAATTCCTGTGAAACGCAGTTTCTTTGCAGCCCTGATCTGGCTGAAGTAGAACTTCTGCTCTGGGTGTGCTACATTGCCCTAGAGCTGAAAGGCACAACGTGCAGGCTTCTTTCCAAAGGGCGTGTGGGGCCCCACAGCATCTTGCTTCCAGCTCTTTGGGAAGCTAAGAAACAACTCGCTCTGCACAGTGCTCTTACAGCGTACCGGGAACATCTCTTCCAAAGGCCTGTGAAACGCAGTTTCTCTGCAGGCCTGATCTGTCTGAAGTAGAACTTCTCGTCTGGGTGTGGTACATTGCCCTAGAGCTGAAAGGCACAACGTACAGGCTTCTTTCCTAAGGGCGAGTTGGGCCCCACAGCATCTTGCTTCCAGCTCTTTGGGAAGCTAAGAAACAACTCGCTCTGCACAGTGCTCTTACAGCCTACCGGGAACAGCTCTTCCAAAGGCCTGTGAAACCCAGATTCTTTGCAGGCCTGATCCGGCTTAAGTAGAACTTCTGCTCTGGGTGACCTACATTGCCCTGGAGCTGAAAGGCACAACGTCCAGGCTTCTTTCCAAATGGCGAGTTGGGCCCCACAGCATCTTCCTTCCAGCTCTTTGGGAAGCTAAGAAACAACTCGCTCTGCACAGTGCTCTTACAGCCTACCGGGAACATCTCTCTCAAAGGCCTGTGAAACGCAGTTTCTTTGCAGGCCTGATGTGGCTGAAGTACAACTTCTGCTCTGGGTGTGCTACATTGCCCTAGAGCTGAAAGGCACAACGTGCAGGCTTCTTTCCAAAGGGTGATTTGGGCCCCACAGCATCTTGCTTCCAGCTCTTTGGGTAGCTAAGAAACAACTCGCTCTGCACAGTGCTCTTACAGCCTACTGGGAACATCTCTTACAAAGGCCTGTGAAACGCAGTATCTTTGCAGGCCTGATATGGCTGAAGTACAACTTCTGCTCTGGGTGTGCTACATTGCCCTAGAGCTGAAAGTCACAACGTGCAGGCTTCTTTCCAAAGGGCGAGTTGGGCCCCACAGCATCTTGCTTCCAGGTCTTTGGGAAGCTAGGAAACAACTCGCTCTGCACTGTGCTCTTACAGCCTACCGGGAACATCTCTTCCAAAGGCCTGTGAAACGCTGTTTCTTTGCAGGCCTGATCTGGCTGAAGTACAACTTCTGCTCTGGGTGTGCTACATTGCCCTAGAGCTGAAAGGCACAACGTGCAGGCTTCTTAGCAAAGGGCGAGTTGGGCCCCACAGCATCTTGCTTCCAGCTCTTTGGGAAGCTAAGAAACAACTCGCTCTGCACAGTGCTCTTACAGCCTACCGGGAACATCTCTTCCAAAGGCCTGTGAAACGCAGTTTCTTTGCAGGCCTGATCTGGCTGAAGTACAACTTCTGCTCTGGGTGTGCCACATTGCCCTAGAGCTGAAAGGCACAACTTGCAGGTTTCTTTCCAGAGGGCAAGTTGGGCCCCACAGCATCTTGCTTCCAGCTCTGTGGGAAGCTAAGAAACAACTCGCTCTGCACAGTGCTCTTACAGCCTACCGGGAACATCTCTTCCAAATTCCTGTGAAACGCAGTTTCTTTGCAGGCCTGATCTGGCTGAAGTAGAACTTCAGCTCTGGGTGTGCTACATTGCCCTAGAGCTGAAAGGCACAACGTGCAGGCTTCTTTCCAAAGGGCGTGTGGGGCCCCACAGCCTCTTGCTTCCAGCTCTTTGGGAAGCTAAGAAACAACTCGCTCTGCACAGTGCTCTTACAGCGTACCGGGAACATCTCTTCCAAAGGCCTGTGAAACGCAGTTTCTCTGCAGGCCTGATCTGTCTGAAGTAGAACTTCTCGTCTGGGTGTGGTACATTGCCCTAGAGCTGAAAGGCACAACGTACAGGCTTCTTTCCTAAGGGCGAGTTGGGCCCCACAGCATCTTGTTTCCAGCTCTTTGGGAAGCTAAGAAACAACTCGCTCTGCACAGTGCTCTTACAGCCTACCGGGAACATCTCTCACAAAGGCCTGTGAAACGCAGTTTCTTTGCAGGCCTGATCTGGCTGAAGTAGAACTTCTGCTCTGGGTGTGCTAAATTGCCCTAGAGCTGAAAGGCACAACGTGCAGGCTTCTTTCCAAAGGGCGAGTTGGGCCCCAAAGCATCTTGCTTCCAGCTCATTGGGAAGCTAAGAAACAACTCGCTCTGCACAGTGCTCTTACAGCCTACCGGGAACATCTCTTCCAAAGGCCTGTGAAACACAGTTTCTTTGCAGGCCTGATATGGCTGAAGTAGAACTTCTTCTCTGGGTGTGGTACATTGCCCTAGAGCTGAAAGGCACAACATACAGGCTTCTTTCGAAAGTGCGAGTTGGGACCCTAAGCATCTTGCTTCCAGCTCTTTGGGAAGATAAGACACAACTCCCTCTGCACAGTGCTTTTACAGCCTACCGGGAATATCTCTCACAAAGGCCAGTGAAACGCAGTTTCTTTGCAGGCCTGATCTGGCTGAAGTAGAACTTCTGCTCTGGGTGTGCTACATTGCCCTAGAGCTGAAAGGCACAACGTGCAGGCTTCTGTCCAAAGGGAGAGTTGGGCAGCACAGCATCTTGCTTCCACCTCTTTGGGAAGCTAAGAAACGAGTCGCTCTGCATAGTGCTCTTAGAGCCTACCGGGAACATCTCTTCCAGAGGAATGTGAAACACAGTTTCTCTGCAGGCCTGATCTGGCTGAAGTACCACTCCTGCTCTGGGTGTGCCACATTGCCCTAGAGCTGAAAGCTACAACGTGCTGTCTCCTTTCCAAAGGGCGAGTTGGGCCCCACGGCATCTTGCTTCCAGCTCTTTGGGAAGCTCAGAAACAACTCGCTCTGCACAGTGCTCTTACAGCCTACCGGGTACATCTCTTCCAAAGGCCTGTGAAACGCAGTTTCTTTGCAGGCCTGATCTGGCTGAAGTAGAACTTCTGCTCTGGGTGTGCTACATTGCCCTAGAGCTGAAAGGCACAACGTGCAGGCTCTTTCCAACGGGCGAGTTGGGCCCCACAGCATCTTGCTTCCAGTTCTTTGGGAAGCTAAGAAACAACTCGCTCTGCACAGTGCTCTTACAGCCTACCGGGTACATCTCTTCCAAAGGCCTGTGAAACGCAGATTCTTTGCAGGCCTGATCTGGCTGAAGTAGAACTTCTGCTCTGGGTGTGCTACATTGCCCTAGAGCTGAAAGGCACAACGTGCAGGCTTCTTTCCAAAGGGCGAGTTGGGCCCAAAAGCATCTTGCTTCCAGCTCATTGGGAAGCTAAGAAACAACTCGCTCTGCACAGTGCTCTTACAGCCTACCGGGAACATCTCTTCCAAAGGCCTGTGAAACACAGTTTCTTTGCAGGCCTGATATGGCTGAAGTAGAACTTCTTCTCTGGGTGTGGTACATTGCCCTAGAGCTGAAAGGCACAACATACAGGCCTCTTTCGAAAGTGCGAGTTGGGACCCTAAGCATCTTGCTTCCAGCTCTTTGGGAAGCTAAGACACAACTCGCTCTGAACAGTGCTCTTACAGCCTACCGGGAATATCTCTCACAAAGGCCTGTGAAACGCAGTTTCTTTGCAGGCCTGATGTGGCTGAAGTAGAACTTCTGCTCTGTGTGTGCTACTTTGCCCTAGAGTGAAAGGCACAACGTGCAGGCTTGTTTCCAAAGGGCGAGTTGGGCCCCAAAGCATCTTGCTTCCAGGTCATTGGGAAGCTAAGAAACAACTCGCTCTGCACAGTGCTCTTACAGCCTACCGGGAACAGCTCTTCCAAAGGCCTGTGAAACCCAGATTCTTTGCAGGCCTGATCCGGCTTAAGTAGAACTTCTGCTCTGGGTGACCTACATTGCCCTAGAGCTGAAAGGCACAACGTGCAGGCTTCTTCCCAAATGGCGAGTTGGGCCCCACAGCATCTTCCTTCCAGCTCTTTGGGAAGCTAAGAAACAACTCGCTCTGCACAGTGCTCTTACAGCCTACCGGGAACATCTCTCTCAAAGGCCTGTGAAACGCAGTTTCTTTGCAGGCCTGATGTGGCTGAAGTACAACTTCTGCTCTGGGTGTGCTACATTGCCCTAGAGCTGAAAGGCACAACGTGCAGGCTTCTTTCCAAAGGATGATTTGGGCCCCACAGCATCTTGCTTCCAGCTCTTTGGGTAGCTAAGAAACAACTCGCTCTGCACAGTGCTCTTACAGCCTACCGGGAACATCTCTTACAAAAGCCTGTGAAACGCAGTTTCTTTGCAGGCCTGATATGGCTGAAGTACAACTTCTGCTCTGGGTGTGCTACATTGCCCTAGAGTTGAAAGGCACAACGTGCAGGCTTCTGTACAAAGGGCGAGTTGGGCCCCACAGCATCTTGCTTCCAGCTCTTTGGGAAGCTAGGAAACAACTCGCTCTGCACTGTGCTCTTACAGCCTACCGGGAACATCTCTTCCAAAGGCCTGTGAAACGCAGTTTCTTTGCAGGCCTGATCTGGCTGAAGTAGAACTTCTGCTCTGGGTGTGCTACATTGCCCTAGAGCTGAAAGGCACAACGTGCAGGCTTCTTAACAAAGGGCGAGTTGGGCCCCACAGCATCTTGCTTCCAGCTCTTTGGGAAGCTCAGAAACAACTCGCTCTGCACAGTGCTCTTACAGCCTACCGGGAACATCTCTTCCAAAGGCCTGTGAAACGCAGTTTCTTTGCAGGCCTGATCTGGCTGAAGTACAACTTCTGCTCTGGGTGTGCCACATTGCCCTAGAGCTGAAAGGCACAACTTGCAGGTTTCTTTCCAGAGGGCAAGTTGGGCCCCACAGCATCTTGCTTCCAGCTCTGTGGGAAGCTAAGAAACAACTCGCTCTGCACAGTGCTCTTACAGCCTACCGGGAACATCTCTTCCAAATTCCTGTGAAACGCAGTTTCTTTGCAGGCCTGATCTGGCTGAAGTAGAACTTCTGCTCTGGGTGTGCTAAATTGCCCTAGAGCTGAAAGGCACAACGTGCAGGCTTCTTTCCAAAGGGCGTGTGGGGCCCCACAGCATCTTGCTTCCAGCTCATTGGGAAGCTAAGAAACAACTCGCTCTGCACAGTGCTCTTACAGCCTACCTGGAACATCTCTTCCAAAGGCCTGTGAAACACAGTTTCTTTGCAGGCCTGATATGGCTGAAGTAGAACTTCTTCTCTGGGTGTGGTACATTGCCCTAGAGCTGAAAGGCACAACATACAGGCTTCTTTCGAAAGTGCGAGTTGGGACCCTAAGCATCTTGCTTCCAGCTCTTTGGGAAGCTAAGACACCACTCGCTCTGCACAGTGCTCTTACAGCCTACCGGGAATATCTCTCACAAAGGCCTGTGAAACGCAGTTTCTTTGCAGGCCTGATCTGGCTGAAGTAGAACTTCTGCTCTGTGTGTGCTACTTTGCCCTAGAGTGAAAGGCACAATGTGCAGGCTTGTTTCCAAGGGCGAGTTGGCCCCACAGCATCTTGCTTCCAGGTCATTGGGAAGCTAAGAAACAACTCGCTCTGCACAGTGCTCTTACAGCCTACCGGGACCAGCTCTTCCAAAGGCCTGTGAAACCCAGATTCTTTGCAGGCCTGATCCGGCTTAAGTAGAACTTCTGCTCTGGGTGACCTACATTGCCCTGGAGCTGAAAGGCACAACGTCCAGGCTTCTTTCCAAATGGCGAGTTGGGCCCCACAGCATCTTCCTTCCAGCTCTTTGGGAAGCTAAGAAACAACTCGCTCTGCACAGTGCTCTTACAGCCTACCGGGAACATCTCTCTCAAAGGCCTGTGAAACGCAGTTTCTTTGCAGGCCTGATGTGGCTGAAGTACAACTTCTGCTCTGGGTGTGCTACATTGCCCTAGAGCTGAAAGGCACAACGTGCAGGCTTCTTTCCAAAGGGTGATTTGGGCCCCACAGCATCTTGCTTCCAGCTCTTTGGGTAGCTAAGAAACAACTCGCTCTGCACAGTGCTCTTACAGCCTACCGGGAACATCTCTTACAAAGGCCTGTGAAACGCTGTTTCTTTGCAGGCCTGATATGGCTGAAGTACAACTTCTGCTCTGGGTGTGCTACATTGCCCTAGAGCTGAAAGTCACAACGTGCAGGCTTCTTTCCAAAGGGCGAGTTGGGCCCCACAGCATCTTGCTTCCAGGTCTTTGGGAAGCTAGGAAACAACTCGCTCTGCACTGTGCTCTTACAGCCTACCGGGAACATCTCTTCCAAAGGCCTGTGAAACGCTGTTTCTTTGCAGGCCTGATCTGGCTGAAGTACAACTTCTGCTCTGGGTGTGCTACATTGCCCTAGAGCTGAAAGGCACAACGTGCAGGCTTCTTAGCAAAGGGCGTGTTGGGCCCCACAGCATCTTGCTTCCAGCTCTTTGGGAAGCTAAGAAACAACTCGCTCTGCACAGTGCTCTTACAGCCTACCGGGAACATCTCTTCCAAAGGCCTGTGAAACGCAGTTTCTTTGCAGGCCTGATCTGGCTGAAGTACAACTTCTGCTCTGGGTGTGCCACATTGCCCTAGAGCTGAAAGGCACAACTTGCAGGTTTCTTTCCAGAGGGCAAGTTGGGCCCCACAGCATCTTGCTTCCAGCTCTGTGGGAAGCTAAGAAACAACTCGCTCTGCACAGTGCTCTTACAGCCTACCGGGAACATCTCTTCCAAATTCCTGTGAAACGCAGTTTCTTTGCAGGCCTGATCTGGCTGAAGTAGAACTTCAGCTCTGGGTGTGCTACATTGCCCTAGAGCTGAAAGGCACAACGTGCAGGCTTCTTTCCAAAGGGCGTGTGGGGCCCCACAGCCTCTTGCTTCCAGCTCTTTGGGAAGCTAAGAAACAACTCGCTCTGCACAGTGCTCTTACAGCGTACCGGGAACATCTCTTCCAAAGGCCTGTGAAACGCAGTTTCTCTGCAGGCCTGATCTGTCTGAAGTAGAACTTCTCGTCTGGGTGTGGTACATTGCCCTAGAGCTGAAAGGCACAACGTACAGGCTTCTTTCCTAAGGGCGAGTTGGGCCCCACAGCATCTTGTTTCCAGCTCTTTGGGAAGCTAAGAAACAACTCGCTCTGCACAGTGCTCTTACAGCCTACCGGGAACATCTCTCACAAAGGCCTGTGAAACGCAGTTTCTTTGCAGGCCTGATCTGGCTGAAGTAGAACTTCTGCTCTGGGTGTGCTAAATTGCCCTAGAGCTGAAAGGCACAACGTGCAGGCTTCTTTCCAAAGGGCGAGTTGGGCCCCAAAGCATCTTGCTTCCAGCTCATTGGGAAGCTAAGAAACAACTCGCTCTGCACAGTGCTCTTACAGCCTACCGGGAACATCTCTTCCAAAGGCCTGTGAAACACAGTTTCTTTGCAGGCCTGATATGGCTGAAGTAGAACTTCTTCTCTGGGTGTGGTACATTGCCCTAGAGCTGAAAGGCACAACATACAGGCTTCTTTCGAAAGTGCGAGTTGGGACCCTAAGCATCTTGCTTCCAGCTCTTTGGGAAGATAAGACACAACTCCCTCTGCACAGTGCTCTTACAGCCTACCGGGAATATCTCTCACAAAGGCCAGTGAAACGCAGTTTCTTTGCAGGCCTGATCTGGCTGAAGTAGAACTTCTGCTCTGGGTGTGCTACATTGCCCTAGAGCTGAAAGGCACAACGTTCAGGCTTCTGTCCAAAGGGAGAGTTGGGCAGCACAGCATCTTGCTTCCACCTCTTTGGGAAGCTAAGAAACGAGTCGCTCTGCATAGTGCTCTTAGAGCCTACCGGGAACATCTCTTCCAGAGGAATGTGAAACACAGTTTCTCTGCAGGCCTGATCTGGCTGAAGTACCACTCCTGCTCTGGGTGTGCCACATTGCCCTAGAGCTGAAAGCTACAACGTGCTGTCTCCTTTCCAAAGGGCGAGTTGGGCCCCACGGCATCTTGCTTCCAGCTCTTTGGGAAGCTCAGAAACAACTCGCTCTGCACAGTGCTCTTACAGCCTACCGGGTACATCTCTTCCAAAGGCCTGTGAAACGCAGTTTCTTTGCAGGCCTGATCTGGCTGAAGTAGAACTTCTGCTCTGGGTGTGCTACATTGCCCTAGAGCTGAAAGGCACAACGTGCAGGCTCTTTCCAACGGGCGAGTTGGGCCCCACAGCATCTTGCTTCCAGTTCTTTGGGAAGCTAAGAAACAACTCGCTCTGCACAGTGCTCTTACAGCCTACCGGGTACATCTCTTCCAAAGGCCTGTGAAACGCAGTTTCTTTGCAGGCCTGATCTGGCTGAAGTACAACTTCTGCTCTGGGTGTGCTACATTGCCCTAGAGCTGAAAGGCACAACGTGCAGGTTTCTTTCCAGAGGGCAAGTTGGGCCCCACAGCATCTTGCTTCCAGCTCTGTGGGAAGCTAAGAAACAACTCGCTCTGCACAGTGCTCTTACAGCCTACCGGGAACATCTCTTCCAAATTCCTGTGAAACGCAGTTTCTTTGCAGGCCTGATCTGGCTGAAGTAGAACTTCTGCTCTGGGTGTGCTACATTGCCCTAGAGCTGAAAGGCACAACGTGCAGGCTTCTTTCCAAAGGGCGTGTGGGGCCCCACAGCATCTTGCTTCCAGCTCTTTGGGAAGCTAAGAAACAACTCGCTCTGCACAGTGCTCTTACAGCGTACCGGGAACATCTCTTCCAAAGGCCTGTGAAACGCAGTTTCTCTGCAGGCCTGATCTGTCTGAAGTAGAACTTCTCGTCTGGGTGTGGTACATTGCCCTAGAGCTGAAAGGCACAACGTACAGGCTTCTTTCCTAAGGGCGAGTTGGGCCCCACAGCATCTTGCTTCCAGCTCTTTGGGAAGCTAAGAAACAACTCGCTCTGCACAGTGCTCTTACAGCCTACCGGGAACAGCTCTTCCAAAGGCCTGTGAAACCCAGATTCTTTGCAGGCCTGATCCGGCTTAAGTAGAACTTCTGCTCTGGGTGACCTACATTGCCCTGGAGCTGAAAGGCACAACGTCCAGGCTTCTTTCCAAATGGCGAGTTGGGCCCCACAGCATCTTCCTTCCAGCTCTTTGGGAAGCTAAGAAACAACTCGCTCTGCACAGTGCTCTTACAGCCTACCGGGAACATCTCTCTCAAAGGCCTGTGAAACGCAGTTTCTTTGCAGGCCTGATGTGGCTGAAGTACAACTTCTGCTCTGGGTGTGCTACATTGCCCTAGAGCTGAAAGGCACAACGTGCAGGCTTCTTTCCAAAGGGTGATTTGGGCCCCACAGCATCTTGCTTCCAGCTCTTTGGGTAGCTAAGAAACAACTCGCTCTGCACAGTGCTCTTACAGCCTACTGGGAACATCTCTTACAAAGGCCTGTGAAACGCAGTATCTTTGCAGGCCTGATATGGCTGAAGTACAACTTCTGCTCTGGGTGTGCTACATTGCCCTAGAGCTGAAAGTCACAACGTGCAGGCTTCTTTCCAAAGGGCGAGTTGGGCCCCACAGCATCTTGCTTCCAGGTCTTTGGGAAGCTAGGAAACAACTCGCTCTGCACTGTGCTCTTACAGCCTACCGGGAACATCTCTTCCAAAGGCCTGTGAAACGCTGTTTCTTTGCAGGCCTGATCTGGCTGAAGTACAACTTCTGCTCTGGGTGTGCTACATTGCCCTAGAGCTGAAAGGCACAACGTGCAGGCTTCTTAGCAAAGGGCGAGTTGGGCCCCACAGCATCTTGCTTCCAGCTCTTTGGGAAGCTAAGAAACAACTCGCTCTGCACAGTGCTCTTACAGCCTACCGGGAACATCTCTTCCAAAGGCCTGTGAAACGCAGTTTCTTTGCAGGCCTGATCTGGCTGAAGTACAACTTCTGCTCTGGGTGTGCCACATTGCCCTAGAGCTGAAAGGCACAACTTGCAGGTTTCTTTCCAGAGGGCAAGTTGGGCCCCACAGCATCTTGCTTCCAGCTCTGTGGGAAGCTAAGAAACAACTCGCTCTGCACAGTGCTCTTACAGCGTACCGGGAACATCTCTTCCAAAGGCCTGTGAAACGCAGTTTCTCTGCAGGCCTGATCTGTCTGAAGTAGAACTTCTCGTCTGGGTGTGGTACATTGCCCTAGAGCTGAAAGGCACAACGTACAGGCTTCTTTCCTAAGGGCGAGTTGGGCCCCACAGCATCTTGTTTCCAGCTCTTTGGGAAGCTAAGAAACAACTCGCTCTGCACAGTGCTCTTACAGCCTACCGGGAACATCTCTCACAAAGGCCTGTGAAACGCAGTTTCTTTGCAGGCCTGATCTGGCTGAAGTAGAACTTCTGCTCTGGGTGTGCTAAATTGCCCTAGAGCTGAAAGGCACAACGTGCAGGCTTCTTTCCAAAGGGCGAGTTGGGCCCCAAAGCATCTTGCTTCCAGCTCATTGGGAAGCTAAGAAACAACTCGCTCTGCACAGTGCTCTTACAGCCCACCGGGAACATCTCTTCCAAAGGCCTGTGAAACACAGTTTCTTTGCAGGCCTGATATGGCTGAAGTAGAACTTCTTCTCTGGGTGTGGTACATTGCCCTAGAGCTGAAAGGCACAACATACAGGCTTCTTTCGAAAGTGCGAGTTGGGACCCTAAGCATCTTGCTTCCAGCTCTTTGGGAAGATAAGACACAACTCCCTCTGCACAGTGCTCTTACAGCCTACCGGGAATATCTCTCACAAAGGCCAGTGAAACGCAGTTTCTTTGCAGGCCTGATCTGGCTGAAGTAGAACTTCTGCTCTGGGTGTGCTACATTGCCCTAGAGCTGAAAGGCACAACGTGCAGGCTTCTGTCCAAAGGGAGAGTTGGGCAGCACAGCATCTTGCTTCCACCTCTTTGGGAAGCTAAGAAACGAGTCGCTCTGCATAGTGCTCTTAGAGCCTACCGGGAACATCTCTTCCAGAGGAATGTGAAACACAGTTTCTCTGCAGGCCTGATCTGGCTGAAGTACCACTCCTGCTCTGGGTGTGCCACATTGCCCTAGAGCTGAAAGCTACAACGTGCTGTCTCCTTTCCAAAGGGCGAGTTGGGCCCCACGGCATCTTGCTTCCAGCTCTTTGGGAAGCTCAGAAACAACTCGCTCTGCACAGTGCTCTTACAGCCTACCGGGTACATCTCTTCCAAAGGCCTGTGAAACGCAGTTTCTTTGCAGGCCTGATCTGGCTGAAGTAGAACTTCTGCTCTGGGTGTGCTACATTGCCCTAGAGCTGAAAGGCACAACGTGCAGGCTCTTTCCAACGGGCGAGTTGGGCCCCACAGCATCTTGCTTCCAGTTCTTTGGGAAGCTAAGAAACAACTCGCTCTGCACAGTGCTCTTACAGCCTACCGGGTACATCTCTTCCAAAGGCCTGTGAAACGCAGATTCTTTGCAGGCCTGATCTGGCTGAAGTACAACTTCTGCTCTGGGTGTGCTACATTGCCCTAGAGCTGAAAGGCACAACGTGCAGGTTTCTTTCCAGAGGGCAAGTTGGGCCCCACAGCATCTTGCTTCCAGCTCTGTGGGAAGCTAAGAAACAACTCGCTCTGCACAGTGCTCTTACAGCCTACCGGGAACATCTCTTCCAAATTCCTGTGAAACGCAGTTTCTTTGCAGGCCTGATCTGGCTGAAGTAGAACTTCTGCTCTGGGTGTGCTACATTGCCCTAGAGCTGAAAGGCACAACGTGCAGGCTTCTTTCCAAAGGGCGAGTTGGGCCCCAAAGCATCTTGCTTCCAGCTCATTGGGAAGCTAAGAAACAACTCGCTCTGCACAGTGCTCTTACAGCCTACCGGGAACATCTCTTCCAAAGGCCTGTGAAACACAGTTTCTTTGCAGGCCTGATATGGCTGAAGTAGAACTTCTTCTCTGGGTGTGGTACATTGCCCTAGAGCTGAAAGGCACAACATACAGGCCTCTTTCGAAAGTGCGAGTTGGGACCCTAAGCATCTTGCTTCCAGCTCTTTGGGAAGCTAAGACACAACTCGCTCTGAACAGTGCTCTTACAGCCTACCGGGAATATCTCTCACAAAGGCCTGTGAAACGCAGTTTCTTTGCAGGCCTGATGTGGCTGAAGTAGAACTTCTGCTCTGTGTGTGCTACTTTGCCCTAGAGTGAAAGGCACAACGTGCAGGCTTGTTTCCAAAGGGCGAGTTGGGCCCCAAAGCATCTTGCTTCCAGGTCATTGGGAAGCTAAGAAACAACTCGCTCTGCACAGTGCTCTTACAGCCTACCGGGAACAGCTCTTCCAAAGGCCTGTGAAACCCAGATTCTTTGCAGGCCTGATCCGGCTTAAGTAGAACTTCTGCTCTGGGTGACCTACATTGCCCTAGAGCTGAAAGGCACAACGTGCAGGCTTCTTTCCAAAGGGTGATTTGGGCCCCACAGCATCTTGCTTCCAGCTCTTTGGGTAGCTAAGAAACAACTCGCTCTGCACAGTGCTCTTACAGCCTACCGGGAACATCTCTTACAAAAGCCTGTGAAACGCAGTTTCTTTGCAGGCCTGATATGGCTGAAGTACAACTTCTGCTCTGGGTGTGCTACATTGCCCTAGAGCTGAAAGGCACAACGTGCAGGCTTCTTTCCAAAGGGCGAGTTGGGCCCCACAGCATCTTGCTTCCAGGTCATTGGGAAGCTAAGAAACAACTCGCTCTGCACAGTGCTCTTACAGCCTACCGGGAACAGCTCTTCCAAAGGCCTGTGAAACCCAGATTCTTTGCAGGCCTGATCCGGCTTAAGTAGAACTTCTGCTCTGGGTGACCTACATTGCCCTGGAGCTGAAAGGCACAACGTCCAGGCTTCTTTCCAAATGGCGAGTTGGGCCCCACAGCATCTTCCTTCCAGCTTTTTGGGAAGCTAAGAAACAACTCGCTCTGCACCTTGCTCTTACAGCCTACCGGGAACATCTCTCTCAAAGGCCTGTGAAACGCAGTTTCTTTGCAGGCCTGATGTGGCTGAAGTACAACTTCTGCTCTGGGTGTGCTACATTGCCCTAGAGCTGAAAGGCACAACGTGCAGGCTTCTTTCCAAAGGGTGATTTGGGCCCCACAGCATCTTGCTTCCAGCTCTTTGGGTAGCTAAGAAACAACTCGCTCTGCACAGTGCTCTTACAGCCTACCGGGAACATCTCTTACAAAGGCCTGTGAAACGCAGTTTCTTTGCAGGCCTGATATGGCTGAAGTACAACTTCTGCTCTGGGTGTGCTACATTGCCCTAGAGCTGAAAGGCACAACGTGCAGGCTTCTTTCCAAAGGGCGAGTTGGGCCCCACAGCATCTTGCTTCCAGGTCTTTGGGAAGCTAGGAAACAACTCGCTCTGCACTGTGCTCTTACAGCCTACCGGGAACATCTCTTCCAAAGGCCTGTGAAACGCTGTTTCTTTGCAGGCCTGATCTGGCTGAAGTACAACTTCTGCTCTGGGTGTGCTACATTGCCCTAGAGCTGAAAGGCACAACGTGCAGGCTTCTTAGCAAAAGGGCGAGTTGGGCCCCACAGCATCTTGCTTCCAGCTCTTTGGGAAGCTAAGAAACAACTCGCTCTGCACAGTGCTCTTACAGCCTACCGGGAACATCTCTTCCAAAGGCCTGTGAAACGCAGTTTCTTTGCAGGCCTGATCTGGCTGAAGTACAACTTCTGCTCTGGGTGTGCCACATTGCCCTAGAGCTGAAAGGCACAACTTGCAGGTTTCTTTCCAGAGGGCAAGTTGGGCCCCACAGCATCTTGCTTCCAGCTCTGTGGGAAGCTAGGAAACAACTCGCTCTGCACAGTGCTCTTACAGCCTACCGGGAACATCTCTTCCAAATTCCTGTGAAACGCAGTTTCTTTGCAGGCCTGATCTGGCTGAAGTAGAACTTCAGCTCTGGGTGTGCTACATTGCCCTAGAGCTGAAAGGCACAACGTGCAGGCTTCTTTCCAAAGGGCGTGTGGGGCCCCACAGCCTCTTGCTTCCAGCTCTTTGGGAAGCTAAGAAACAACTCGCTCTGCACAGTGCTCTTACAGCGTACCGGGAACATCTCTTCCAAAGGCCTGTGAAACGCAGTTTCTCTGCAGGCCTGATCTGTCTGAAGTAGAACTTCTCGTCTGGGTGTGGTACATTGCCCTAGAGCTGAAAGGCACAACGTACAGGCTTCTTTCCTAAGGGTGAGTTGGGCCCCACAGCATCTTGTTTCCAGCTCTTTGGGAAGCTAAGAAACAACTCGCTCTGCACAGTGCTCTTACAGCCTACCGGGAACATCTCTCACAAAGGCCTGTGAAACGCAGTTTCTTTGCAGGCCTGATCTGGCTGAAGTAGAACTTCTGCTCTGGGTGTGCTAAATTGCCCTAGAGCTGAAAGGCACAACGTGCAGGCTTCTTTCCAAAGGGCGAGTTGGGACCCTAAGCATCTTGCTTCCAGCTCTTTGGGAAGCTCAGAAACAACTCGCTCTGCACAGTGCTCTTACAGCCTACCGGGAACATCTCTTCCAAAGGCCTGTGAAACACAGTTTCTTTGCAGGCCTGATATGGCTGAAGTAGAACTTCTTCTCTGGGTGTGGTACATTGCCCTAGAGCTGAAAGGCACAACATACAGGCTTCCTTCGAAAGTGCGAGTTGGGACCCTAAGCATCTTGCTTGCAGCTCTTTGGGAAGATAAGACACAACTCCCTCTGCACAGTGCTCTTACAGCCTACCGGGAATATCTCTCACAAAGGCCAGTGAAACGCAGTTTCTTTGCAGGCCTGATCTGGCTGAAGTAGAACTTCTGCTCTGGGTGTGCTACATTGCCCTAGAGCTGAAAGGCACAACGTGCAGGCTTCTGTCCAAAGGGAGAGTTGGGCAGCACAGCATCTTGCTTCCACCTCTTTGGGAAGCTAAGAAACGAGTCGCTCTGCATAGTGCTCTTAGAGCCTACCGGGAACATCTCTTCCAGAGGAATGTGAAACACAGTTTCTCTGCAGGCCTGATCTGGCTGAAGTACCACTCCTGCTCTGGGTGTGCCACATTGCCCTAGAGCTGAAAGCTACAACGTGCTGTCTCCTTTCCAAAGGGCGAGTTGGGCCCCACGGCATCTTGCTTCCAGCTCTTTGGGAAGCTCAGAAACAACTCGCTCTGCACAGTGCTCTTACAGCCTACCGGGTACATCTCTTCCAAAGGCCTGTGAAACGCAGTTTCTTTGCAGGCCTGATCTGGCTGAAGTACAACTTCTGCTCTGGGTGTGCCACATTGCCCTAGAGCTGAAAGGCACAACTTGCAGGTTTCTTTCCAGAGGGCAAGTTGGGCCCCACAGCATCTTGCTTCCAGCTCTGTGGGAAGCTAAGAAACAACTCGCTCTGCACAGTGCTCTTACAGCCTACCGGGAACATCTCTTCCAAATTCCTGTGAAACGCAGTTTCTTTGCAGGCCTGATCTGGCTGAAGTAGAACTTCTGCTCTGGGTGTGCTACATTGCCCTAGAGCTGAAAGGCACAACGTGCAGGCTTCTTTCCAAAGGGCGTGTGGGGCCCCACAGCATCTTGCTTCCAGCTCATTGGGAAGCTAAGAAACAACTCGCTCTGCACAGTGCTCTTACAGCCTACCGGGAACATCTCTTCCAAAGGCCTGTGAAACACAGTTTCTTTGAAGGCCTGATATGGCTGAAGTAGAACTTCTTCTCTGGGTGTGGTACATTGCCCTAGAGCTGAAAGGCACAACATACAGGCTTCTTTCGAAAGTGCGAGTTGGGACCCTAAGCATCTTGCTTCCAGCTCTTTGGGAAGCTAAGACACCACTCGCTCTGCACAGTGCTCTTACAGCCTACCGGGAATATCTCTCACAAAGGCCTGTGAAACGCAGTTTCTTTGCAGGCCTGATCTGGCTGAAGTAGAACTTCTGCTCTGTGTGTGCTACTTTGCCCTAGAGTGAAAGGCACAATGTGCAGGCTTGTTTCCAAAGGGCGAGTTGGCCCCACAGCATCTTGCTTCCAGGTCATTGGGAAGCTAAGAAACAACTCGCTCTGCACAGTGCTCTTACAGCCTACCGGGAACAGCTCTTCCAAAGGCCTGTGAAACCCAGATTCTTTGCAGGCCTGATCCGGCTTAAGTAGAACTTCTGCTCTGGGTGACCTACATTGCCCTGGAGCTGAAAGGCACAACGTGCAGGCTTCTTTCCAAATGGCGAGTTGGGCCCCACAGCATCTTCCTTCCAGCTTTTTGGGAAGCTAAGAAACAACTCGCTCTGCACAGTGCTCTTACAGCCTACCGGGAACATCTCTCTCAAAGGCCTGTGAAACGCAGTTTCTTTGCAGGCCTGATGTGGCTGAAGTACAACTTCTGCTCTGGGTGTGCTACATTGCCCTAGAGCTGAAAGGCACAACGTGCAGGCTTCTTTCCAAAGGGTGATTTGGGCCCCACAGCATCTTGCTTCCAGCTCTAGGGGTAGCTAAGAAACAACTCGCTCTGCACAGTGCTCTTACAGCCTACCGGGAACATCTCTTACAAAGGCCTGTGAAACGCAGTTTCTTTGCAGGCCTGATATGGCTGAAGTACAACTTCTTCTCTGGGTGTGCTACATTGCCCTAGAGCTTAAAGTCACAACGTGCAGGCTTCTTTCCAAAGGGCGAGTTGGGCCCCACAGCATCTTGCTTCCAGGTCTTTGGGAAGCTAGGAAACAACTCGCTCTGCACTGTGCTCTTACAGCCTACCGGGAACATCTCTTCCAAAGGCCTGTGAAACGCTGTTTCTTTGCAGGCCTGATCTGGCTGAAGTACAACTTCTGCTCTGGGTGTTCTACATTGCCCTAGAGCTGAAAGGCACAACGTGCAGGCTTCTTAGCAAAAGGGCGAGTTGGGCCCCACAGCATCTTGCTTCCAGCTCTTTGGGAAGCTAAGAAACAACTCGCTCTGCACAGTGCTCTTACAGCCTACCGGGAACATCTCTTCCAAAGGCCTGTGAAACGCAGTTTCTTTGCAGGCCTGATCTGGCTGAAGTACAACTTCTGCTCTGGGTGTGCCACATTGCCCTAGAGCTGAAAGGCACAACTTGCAGGTTTCTTTCGAGAGGGCAAGTTGGGCCCCACAGCATCTTGCTTCCAGCTCTGTGGGAAGCTAAGAAACAACTCGCTCTGCACAGTGCTCTTACAGCCTACCGGGAACATCTCTTCCAAATTCCTGTGAAACGCAGTTTCTTTGCAGGCCTGATCTGGCTGAAGTAGAACTTCAGCTCTGGGTGTGCTACATTGCCCTAGAGCTGAAAGGCACAACGTGCAGGCTTCTTTCCAAAGGGCGTGTGGGGCCCCACAGCCTCTTGCTTCCAGCTCTTTGGGAAGCTAAGAAACAACTCGCTCTGCACAGTGCTCTTACAGCGTACCGGGAACATCTCTTCCAAAGGCCTGTGAAACGCAGTTTCTCTGCAGGCCTGATCTGTCTGAAGTAGAACTTCTCGTCTGGGTGTGGTACATTGCCCTAGAGCTGAAAGGCACAACGTACAGGCTTCTTTCCTAAGGGTGAGTTGGGCCCCACAGCATCTTGTTTCCAGCTCTTTGGGAAGCTAAGAAACAACTCGCTCTGCACAGTGCTCTTACAGCCTACCGGGAACATCTCTCACAAAGGCCTGTGAAACGCAGTTTCTTTGCAGGCCTGATCTGGCTGAAGTAGAACTTCTGCTCTGGGTGTGCTAAATTGCCCTAGAGCTGAAAGGCACAACGTGCAGGCTTCTTTCCAAAGGGCGAGTTGGGACCCTAAGCATCTTGCTTCCAGCTCTTTGGGAAGCTCAGAAACAACACGCTCTGCACAGTGCTCTTACAGCCTACCGGGAACATCTCTTCCAAAGGCCTGTGAAACACAGTTTCTTTGCAGGCCTGATATGGCTGAAGTAGAACTTCTTCTCTGGGTGTGGTACATTGCCCTAGAGCTGAAAGGCACAACATACAGGCTTCTTTCGAAAGTGCGAGTTAGGACCCTAAGCATCTTGCTTCCAGCTCTTTGGGAAGATAAGACACAACTCTCTCTGCACAGTGCTCTTACAGCCTACCGGGAATATCTCTCACAAAGGCCAGTGAAACGCAGTTTCTTTGCAGGCCTGATCTGGCTGAAGTAGAACTTCTGCTCTGGGTGTGCTACATTGCCCTAGAGCTGAAAGGCACAACGTGCAGGCTTCTGTCCAAAGGGAGAGTTGGGCAGCACAGCATCTTGCTTCCACCTCTTTGGGAAGCTAAGAAACGAGTCGCTCTGCATAGTGCTCTTAGAGCCTACCGGGAACATCTCTTCCAGAGGAATGTGAAACACAGTTTCTCTGCAGGCCTGATCTGGCTGAAGTACCACTCCTGCTCTGGGTGTGCCACATTGCCCTAGAGCTGAAAGCTACAACGTGCTGTCTCCTTTCCAAAGGGCGAGTTGGGCCCCACGGCATCTTGCTTCCAGCTCTTTGGGAAGCTCAGAAACAACTCGCTCTGCACAGTGCTCTTACAGCCTACCGGGTACATCTCTTCCAAAGGCCTGTGAAACGCAGTTTCTTTGCAGGCCTGATCTGGCTGAAGTAGAACTTCTGCTCTGGGTGTGCTACATTGCCCTAGAGCTGAAAGGCACAACGTGCAGGCTCTTTCCAACGGGCGAGTTGGGCCCCACAGCATCTTGCTTCCAGTTCTTTGGGAAGCTAAGAAACAACTCGCTCTGCACAGTGCTCTTACAGCCTACCGGGTACATCTCTTCCAAAGGCCTGTGAAACGCAGATTCTTTGCAGGCCTGATCTGGCTGAAGTACAACTTCTGCTCTGGGTGTGCTACATTGCCCTAGAGCTGAAAGGCACAACGTGCAGGTTTCTTTCCAGAGGGCAAGTTGGGCCCCACAGCATCTTGCTTCCAGCTCTGTGGGAAGCTAAGAAACAACTCGCTCTGCACAGTGCTCTTACAGCGTACCGGGAACATCTCTTCCAAAGGCCTGTGAAACGCAGTTTCTCTGCAGGCCTGATCTGTCTGAAGTAGAACTTCTCGTCTGGGTGTGGTACATTGCCCTAGAGCTGAAAGGCACAACGTACAGGCTTCTTTCCTAAGGGCGAGTTGGGCCCCACAGCATCTTGCTTCCAGCTCTTTGGGAAGCTAAGAAACAACTCGCTCTGCACAGTGCTCTTACAGCCTACCGGGAACATCTCTCACAAAGGCCTGTGAAACGCAGTTTCTTTGCAGGCCAGATCTGGCTGAAGTAGAACTTCTGCTCTGGGTGTGCTACATTGCCCTAGAGCTGAAAGGCACAACATACAGGCCTCTTTCGAAAGTGCGAGTTGGGACCCTAAGCATCTTGCTTCCAGCTCTTTGGGAAGCTAAGACACAACTCGCTCTGAACAGTGCTCTTACAGCCTACCGGGAATATCTCTCACAAAGGCCTGTGAAACGCAGTTTCTTTGCAGGCCTGATGTGGCTGAAGTAGAACTTCTGCTCTGTGTGTGCTACTTTGCCCTAGAGTGAAAGGCACAACGTGCAGGCTTGTTTCCAAAGGGCGAGTTGGGCCCCAAAGCATCTTGCTTCCAGGTCATTGGGAAGCTAAGAAACAACTCGCTCTGCACAGTGCTCTTACAGCCTACCGGGAACAGCTCTTCCAAAGGCCTGTGAAACCCAGATTCTTTGCAGGCCTGATCCGGTTTAAGTAGAACTTCTGCTCTGGGTGACCTACATTGCCCTGGAGCTGAAAGGCACAACGTCCAGGCTTCTTTCCAAATGGCGAGTTGGGCCCCACAGCATCTTCCTTCCAGCTCTTTGGGAAGCTAAGAAACAACTCGCTCTGCACAGTGCTCTTACAGCCTACCGGGAACATCTCTCACAAAGGCCTGTGAAACGCAGTTTCTTTGCAGGCCTGATGTGGCTGAAGTACAACTTCTGCTCTGGGTGTGCTACATTGCCCTAGAGCTGAAAGGCACAACGTGCAGGCTTCTTTCCAAAGGGTGATTTGGGCCCCACAGCATCTTGCTTCCAGCTCTTTGGGTAGCTAAGAAACAACTCGCTCTGCACAGTGCTCTTACAGCCTACCGGGAACATCTCTTACAAAGGCCTGTGAAACGCAGTTTCTTTGCAGGCCTGATATGGCTGAAGTACAACTTCTGCTCTGGGTGTGCTACATTGCCCTAGAGCTGAAAGGCACAACGTGCAGGCTTCTTAACAAAGGGCGCGTTGGGCCCCACAGCATCTTGCTTCCAGCTCTTTGGGAAGCTAAGAAACAACTCGCTCTGCACAGTGCTCTTACAGCCTACTGGGAACATCTCTTCCAAAGGCCTGTGAAACGCAGTTTCTTTGCAGGCCTGATCTGGCTGAAGTACAACTTCTGCTCTGGGTGTGCCACATTGCCCTAGAGCTGAAAGGCACAACTTGCAGGTTTCTTTCCAGAGGGCGAGTTTGGCCCCACAGCATCTTGCTTCCAGCTCTGTGGGAAGCTAAGAAACAACTCGCTCTGCACAGTGCTCTTACAGCCTACCGGGAACATCTCTTCCAAATTCCTGTGAAACGCAGTTTCTTTGCAGGCCTGATCTGGCTGAAGTAGAACTTCTGCTCTGGGTGTGCTACATTGCCCTAGAGCTGAAAGGCACAACGTGCAGGCTTCTTTCCAAAGGGCGTGTGGGGCCCCACAGCATCTTGCTTCCAGCTCTTTGGGAAGCTAAGAAACAACTCGCTCTGCACAGTGCTCTTACAGCGTACCGGGAACATCTCTTCCAAAGGCCTGTGAAACGCAGTTTGTCTGCAGGCCTGATCTGTCTGAAGTAGAACTTCTCGTCTGGGTGTGGTACATTGCCCTAAGCTGAAAGGCACAACGTACAGGCTTCTTTCCTAAGGGCCAGTTGGGCCCCAAAGCATCTTGCTTCCAGCTCATTGGGAAGCTAAGAAACAACTCGCTCTGCACAGTGCTCTTACAGCCTACCGGGAACATCTCTCACAAAGGCCTGTGAAACGCAGTTTCTTTGCAGGCCAGATCTGGCTGAAGTAGAACTTCTGCTCTGGGTGTGCTACATTGCCCTAGAGCTGAAAGGCACAACGTGCAGGCTTCTTTCCAAAGGGCGAGTTGGGCCCCAAAGCATCTTGCTTCCAGCTCATTGGGAAGCTAAGAAACAACTCGCTCTGCACAGTGCTCTTACAGCCTACCGGGAACATCTCTTCCAAAGGCCTGTGAAACACAGTTTCTTTGCAGGCCTGACATGGCTGAAGTAGAACTTCTTCTCTGGGTGTGGTACATTGCCCTAGAGCTGAAAGGCACAACATACAGGCTTCTTTCGAAAGTGCGAGTTGGGACCGTAAGCATCTTGCTTCCAGCTCTTTGGGAAGCTAAGAAACAACTCGCTCTGCACAGTGCTCTTACAGCCTACCGGGAATATCTCTCACAAAGGCCTGTGAAACGCAGTTTCTTTGCAGGCCTGATGTGGCTGAAGTACAACTTCTGCTCTGGGTGTGCTACATTGCCCTAGAGCTGAAAGGCACAACGTGCAGGCTTCTTTCCAAAGGGTGATTCGGGCCCCTCAGCATCTTGCTTCCAGCTCTTTGGGTAGCTAAGAAACAACTCGCTCTGCACAGTGCTCTTACAGCCTACCGGGAACATCTCTTCCAAAGGCCTGTGAAACGCAGTTTCTTTGCAGGCCTGATCTGGCTGAAGTACAACTTCTGCTCTGGGTGTGCCACATTGCCCTAGAGCTGAAAGGCACAACTTGCAGGTTTCTTTCCAGAGGGCGAGTTTGGCCCCACAGCATCTTGCTTCCAGCTCTTTGGGAAGCTAAGAAACAACTCGCTCTGCACAGTGCTCTTACAGACTACCGGGAACATCTCTTCCAAAGGTCTGTGAAACGCAGTTTCTTTGCAGGCTTGATATGGCTGAAGTACAACTTCTGGTCTGGGTGTGCTACATTGCCCTAGAGCTGAGAGGCACAACGTGCAGTGTTCTTCCCAAAGGGCGAGTTGGGCCCCGCAGCATCTTGCTTCCAGCTCCTTGTGAAGCTAAGAAACAACTCGCTCTGCACAGTGCTCTTACAGCCTACCGGAAACATGTCTTCCAAAGGCCTGTGAAACGCAGTTTCTTTGCAGGCCTGATCTGGCTGAAGTACAACTTCTGCTCTGGGTGTGCTACATTGCCCTAGAGCTGAAAGGCACAACGTGCAGGTTTCTTTCCAGAGGGCAAGTTGGGCCCCACAGCATCTTGCTTCCAGCTCTGTGGGAAGCTAAGAAACAACTCGCTCTGCACAGTGCTCTTACAGCCTACCGGGAACATCTCTTCCAAATTCCTGTGAAACGCAGTTTCTTTGCAGGCCTGATCTGGCTGAAGTAGAACTTCTGCTCTGGGTGTGCTACATTGCCCTAGAGCTGAAAGGCACAACGTGCAGGCTTCTTTCCAAAGGGCGTGTGGGGCCCCACAGCATCTTGCTTCCAGCTCTTTGGGAAGCTAAGAAACAACTCGCTCTGCACAGTGCTCTTACAGCGTACCGGGAACATCTCTTCCAAAGGCCTGTGAAACGCAGTTTCTCTGCAGGCCTGATCTGTCTGAAGTAGAACTTCTCGTCTGGGTGTGGTACATTGCCCTAGAGCTGAAAGGCACAACGTACAGGCTTCTTTCCTAAGGGCGAGTTGGGCCCCACAGCATCTTGCTTCCAGCTCTTTGGGAAGCTAAGAAACAACTCGCTCTGCACAGTGCTCTTACAGCCTACCGGGAATATCTCTCACAAAGGCCTGTGAAACGCAGTTTCTTTGCAGGCCTGATGTGGCTGAAGTAGAACTTCTGCTCTGTGTGTGCTACTTTGCCCTAGAGTGAAAGGCACAACGTGCAGGCTTGTTTCCAAAGGGCGAGTTGGGCCCCAAAGCATCTTGCTTCCAGGTCATTGGGAAGCTAAGAAACAACTCGCTCTGCACAGTGCTCTTACAGCCTACCGGGAACAGCTCTTCCAAAGGCCTGTGAAACCCAGATTCTTTGCAGGCCTGATCCGGTTTAAGTAGAACTTCTGCTCTGGGTGACCTACATTGCCCTGGAGCTGAAAGGCACAACGTCCAGGCTTCTTTCCAAATGGCGAGTTGGGCCCCACAGCATCTTCCTTCCAGCTCTTTGGGAAGCTAAGAAACAACTCGCTCTGCACAGTGCTCTTACAGCCTACCGGGAACATCTCTCACAAAGGCCTGTGAAACGCAGTTTCTTTGCAGGCCTGATGTGGCTGAAGTACAACTTCTGCTCTGGGTGTGCTACATTGCCCTAGAGCTGAAAGGCACAACGTGCAGGCTTCTTTCCAAAGGGTGATTTGGGCCCCACAGCATCTTGCTTCCAGCTCTTTGGGTAGCTAAGAAACAACTCGCTCTGCACAGTGCTCTTACAGCCTACCGGGAACATCTCTTACAAAGGCCTGTGAAACGCAGTTTCTTTGCAGGCCTGATATGGCTGAAGTACAACTTCTGCTCTGGGTGTGCTACATTGCCCTAGAGCTGAAAGGCACAACGTGCAGGCTTCTTTCCAAAGGGCGAGTTGGGCCCCACAGCATCTTGCTTCCAGCTCTTTGGGAAGCTAGGAAACAACTCGCTCTGCACAGTGCTCTTACAGCCTACCGGGAACATCTCTTCCAAAGGCCTGTGAAACGCTGTTTCTTTGCAGGCCTGATCTGGCTGAAGTAGAACTTCTGCTCTGGGTGTGCTACATTGCCCTAGAGCTGAAAGGCACAACGTACAGGCTTCTTAACAAAGGGCGCGTTGGGCCCCACAGCATCTTGCTTCCAGCTCTTTGGGAAGCTAAGAAACAACTCGCTCTGCACAGTGCTCTTACAGCCTACTGGGAACATCTCTTCCAAAGGCCTGTGAAACGCAGTTTCTTTGCAGGCCTGATCTGGCTGAAGTACAACTTCTGCTCTGGGTGTGCCACATTGCCCTAGAGCTGAAAGGCACAACTTGCAGGTTTCTTTCCAGAGGGCGAGTTTGGCCCCACAGCATCTTGCTTCCAGCTCTGTGGGAAGCTAAGAAACAACTCGCTCTGCACAGTGCTCTTACAGCCTACCGGGAACATCTCTTCCAAATTCCTGTGAAACGCAGTTTCTTTGCAGGCCTGATCTGGCTGAAGTAGAACTTCTGCTCTGGGTGTGCTACATTGCCCTAGAGCTGAAAGGCACAACGTCCAGGCTTCTTTCCAAAGGGCGTGTGGGGCCCCACAGCATCTTGCTTCCAGCTCTTTGGGAAGCTAAGAAACAACTCGCTCTGCACAGTGCTCTTACAGCGTACCGGGAACATCTCTTCCAAAGGCCTGTGAAACGCAGTTTCTCTGCAGGCCTGATCTCTCTGAAGTAGAACTTCTCGTCTGGGTGTGGTACATTGCCCTAAGCTGAAAGGCACAACGTACAGGCTTCTTTCCTAAGGGCCAGTTGGGCCCCAAAGCATCTTGCTTCCAGCTCATTGGGAAGCTAAGAAACAACTCGCTCTGCACAGTGCTCTTACAGCCTACCGGGAACATCTCTCACAAAGGCCTGTGAAACGCAGTTTCTTTGCAGGCCAGATCTGGCTGAAGTAGAACTTCTGCTCTGGGTGTGCTACATTGCCCTAGAGCTGAAAGGCACAACGTGCAGGCTTCTTTCCAAAGGGCGAGTTGGGCCCCAAAGCATCTTGCTTCCAGCTCATTGGGAAGCTAAGAAACAACTCGCTCTGCACAGTGCTCTTACAGCCTACCGGGAACATCTCTTCCAAAGGCCTGTGAAACACAGTTTCTTTGCAGGCCTGACATGGCTGAAGTAGAACTTCTTCTCTGGGTGTGGTACATTGCCCTAGAGCTGAAAGGCACAACATACAGGCTTCTTTCGAAAGTGCGAGTTGGGACCGTAAGCATCTTGCTTCCAGCTCTTTGGGAAGCTAAGAAACAACTCGCTCTGCACAGTGCTCTTACAGCCTACCGGGAATATCTCTCACAAAGGCCAGTGAAACGCAGTTTCTTTGCAGGCCTGATCTGGCTGAAGTAGAACTTCTGCTCTGGGTGTGCTACATTGCCCTAGAGCTGAAAGGCACAACGTGCAGGCTTCTGTCCAAAGGGAGAGTTGGGCAGCACAGCATCTTGCTTCCACCTCTTTGGGAAGCTAAGAAACGAGTCGCTCTGCATAGTGCTCTTAGAGCCTACCGGGAACATCTCTTCCAGAGGAATGTGAAACACAGTTTCTCTGCAGGCCTGATCTGGCTGAAGTACCACTCCTGCTCTGGGTGTGCCACATTGCCCTAGAGCTGAAAGCTACAACGTGCTGTCTCCTTTCCAAAGGGCGAGTTGGGCCCCACGGCATCTTGCTTCCAGCTCTTTGGGAAGCTCAGAAACAACTCGCTCTGCACAGTGCTCTTACAGCCTACCGGGTACATCTCTTCCAAAGGCCTGTGAAACGCAGTTTCTTTGCAGGCCTGATCTGGCTGAAGTAGAACTTCTGCTCTGGGTGTGCTACATTGCCCTAGAGCTGAAAGGCACAACGTGCAGGCTCTTTCCAACGGGCGAGTTGGGCCCCACAGCATCTTGCTTCCAGTTCTTTGGGAAGCTAAGAAACAACTCGCTCTGCACAGTGCTCTTACAGCCTACCGGGTACATCTCTTCCAAAGGCCTGTGAAACGCAGTTTCTTTGCAGGCCTGATCTGGCTGAAGTACAACTTCTGCTCTGGGTGTGCTACATTGCCCTAGAGCTGAAAGGCACAACGTGCAGGTTTCTTTCCAGAGGGCAAGTTGGGCCCCACAGCATCTTGCTTCCAGCTCTGTGGGAAGCTAAGAAACAACTCGCTCTGCACAGTGCTCTTACAGCGTACCGGGAACATCTCTTCCAAAGGCCTGTGAAACGCAGTTTCTCTGCAGGCCTGATCTGTCTGAAGTAGAACTTCTCGTCTGGGTGTGGTACATTGCCCTAGAGCTGAAAGGCACAACGTACAGGCTTCTTTCCTAAGGGCGAGTTGGGCCCCACAGCATCTTGCTTCCAGCTCTTTGGGAAGCTAAGAAACAACTCGCTCTGCACAGTGCTCTTACAGCCTACCGGGAACATCTCTCACAAAGGCCTGTGAAACGCAGTTTCTTTGCAGGCCAGATCTGGCTGAAGTAGAACTTCTGCTCTGGGTGTGCTACATTGCCCTAGAGCTGAAAGGCACAACATACAGGCCTCTTTCGAAAGTGCGAGTTGGGACCCTAAGCATCTTGCTTCCAGCTCTTTGGGAAGCTAAGACACAACTCGCTCTGAACAGTGCTCTTACAGCCTACCGGGAATATCTCTCACAAAGGCCTGTGAAACGCAGTTTCTTTGCAGGCCTGATGTGGCTGAAGTAGAACTTCTGCTGTGTGTGTGCTACTTTGCCCTAGAGTGAAAGGCACAACGTGCAGGCTTGTTTCCAAAGGGCGAGTTGGGCCCCAAAGCATCTTGCTTCCAGGTCATTGGGAAGCTAAGAAACAACTCGCTCTGCACAGTGCTCTTACAGCCTACCGGGAACAGCTCTTCCAAAGGCCTGTGAAACCCAGATTCTTTGCAGGCCTGATCCGGTTTAAGTAGAACTTCTGCTCTGGGTGACCTACATTGCCCTGGAGCTGAAAGGCACAACGTCCAGGCTTCTTTCCAAATGGCGAGTTGGGCCCCACAGCATCTTCCTTCCAGCTCTTTGGGAAGCTAAGAAACAACTCGCTCTGCACAGTGCTCTTACAGCCTACCGGGAACATCTCTCACAAAGGCCTGTGAAACGCAGTTTCTTTGCAGGCCTGATGTGGCTGAAGTACAACTTCTGCTCTGGGTGTGCTACATTGCCCTAGAGCTGAAAGGCACAACGTGCAGGCTTCTTTCCAAAGGGTGATTTGGGCCCCACAGCATCTTGCTTCCAGCTCTTTGGGTAGCTAAGAAACAACTCGCTCTGCACAGTGCTCTTACAGCCTACCGGGAACATCTCTTACAAAGGCCTGTGAAACGCAGTTTCTTTGCAGGCCTGATATGGCTGAAGTACAACTTCTGCTCTGGGTGTGCTACATTGCCCTAGAGCTGAAAGGCACAACGTGCAGGCTTCTGTCCAAAGGGCGAGTTGGGCCCCACAGCATCTTGCTTCCAGCTCTTTGGGAAGCTAGGAAACAACTCGCTCTGCACAGTGCTCTTACAGCCTACCGGGAACATCTCTTCCAAAGGCCTGTGAAACGCTGTTTCTTTGCAGGCCTGATCTGGCTGAAGTAGAACTTCTGCTCTGGGTGTGCTACATTGCCCTAGAGCTGAAAGGCACAACGTGCAGGCTTCTTAACAAAGGGCGCGTTGGGCCCCACAGCATCTTGCTTCCAGCTCTTTGGGAAGCTAAGAAACAACTCGCTCTGCACAGTGCTCTTACAGCCTACTGGGAACATCTCTTCCAAAGGCCTGTGAAACGCAGTTTCTTTGCAGGCCTGATCTGGCTGAAGTACAACTTCTGCTCTGGGTGTGCCACATTGCCCTAGAGCTGAAAGGCACAACTTGCAGGTTTCTTTCCAGAGGGCGAGTTTGGCCCCACAGCATCTTGCTTCCAGCTCTGTGGGAAGCTAAGAAACAACTCGCTCTGCACAGTGCTCTTACAGCCTACCGGGAACATCTCTTCCAAATTCCTGTGAAACGCAGTTTCTTTGCAGGCCTGATCTGGCTGAAGTAGAACTTCTGCTCTGGGTGTGCTACATTGCCCTAGAGCTGAAAGGCACAACGTGCAGGCTTCTTTCCAAAGGGCGTGTGGGGCCCCACAGCATCTTGCTTCCAGCTCTTTGGGAAGCTAAGAAACAACTCGCTCTGCACAGTGCTCTTACAGCGTACCGGGAACATCTCTTCCAAAGGCCTGTGAAACGCAGTTTCTCTGCAGGCCTGATCTCTCTGAAGTAGAACTTCTCGTCTGGGTGTGGTACATTGCCCTAAGCTGAAAGGCACAACGTACAGGCTTCTTTCCTAAGGGCCAGTTGGGCCCCAAAGCATCTTGCTTCCAGCTCATTGGGAAGCTAAGAAACAACTCGCTCTGCACAGTGCTCTTACAGCCTACCGGGAACATCTCTCACAAAGGCCTGTGAAACGCAGTTTCTTTGCAGGCCAGATCTGGCTGAAGTAGAACTTCTGCTCTGGGTGTGCTACATTGCCCTAGAGCTGAAAGGCACAACGTGCAGGCTTCTTTCCAAAGGGCGAGTTGGGCCCCAAAGCATCTTGCTTCCAGCTCATTGGGAAGCTAAGAAACAACTCGCTCTGCACAGTGCTCTTACAGCCTACCGGGAACATCTCTTCCAAAGGCCTGTGAAACACAGTTTCTTTGCAGGCCTGACATGGCTGAAGTAGAACTTCTTCTCTGGGTGTGGTACATTGCCCTAGAGCTGAAAGGCACAACATACAGGCTTCTTTCGAAAGTGCGAGTTGGGACCGTAAGCATCTTGCTTCCAGCTCTTTGGGAAGCTAAGAAACAACTCGCTCTGCACAGTGCTCTTACAGCCTACCGGGAATATCTCTCACAAAGGCCTGTGAAACGCAGTTTCTTTGCAGGCCTG
The DNA here is from genome assembly GCF_041296265.1 of Equus caballus. NCBI lineage: Eukaryota > Metazoa > Chordata > Mammalia > Perissodactyla > Equidae > Equus > Equus caballus. The sequence continues at coordinate 29,574,382 of NC_091687.1, forward strand.
ATGTGGCTGAAGTACAACTTCTGCTCTGGGTGTGCTACATTGCCCTAGAGCTGAAAGGCACAACGTGCAGGCTTCTTTCCAAAGGGTGATTCGGGCCCCTCAGCATCTTGCTTCCAGCTCTTTGGGTAGCTAAGAAACAACTCGCTCTGCACAGTGCTCTTACAGCCTACCGGGAACATCTCTTCCAAAGGCCTGTGAAACGCAGTTTCTTTGCAGGCCTGATCTGGCTGAAGTACAACTTCTGCTCTGGGTGTGCCACATTGCCCTAGAGCTGAAAGGCACAACTTGCAGGTTTCTTTCCAGAGGGCGAGTTTGGCCCCACAGCATCTTGCTTCCAGCTCTTTGGGAAGCTAAGAAACAACTCGCTCTGCACAGTGCTCTTACAGACTACCGGGAACATCTCTTCCAAAGGTCTGTGAAACGCAGTTTCTTTGCAGGCTTGATATGGCTGAAGTACAACTTCTGGTCTGGGTGTGCTACATTGCCCTAGAGCTGAGAGGCACAACGTGCAGTGTTCTTCCCAAAGGGCGAGTTGGGCCCCGCAGCATCTTGCTTCCAGCTCCTTGTGAAGCTAAGAAACAACTCGCTCTGCACAGTGCTCTTACAGCCTACCGGAAACATGTCTTCCAAAGGCCTGTGAAACGCAGTTTCTTTGCAGGCCTGATCTGGCTGAAGTACAACTTCTGCTCTGGGTGTGCTACATTGCCCTAGAGCTGAAAGGCACAACGTGCAGGTTTCTTTCCAGAGGGCAAGTTGGGCCCCACAGCATCTTGCTTCCAGCTCTGTGGGAAGCTAAGAAACAACTCGCTCTGCACAGTGCTCTTACAGCCTACCGGGAACATCTCTTCCAAATTCCTGTGAAACGCAGTTTCTTTGCAGGCCTGATCTGGCTGAAGTAGAACTTCTGCTCTGGGTGTGCTACATTGCCCTAGAGCTGAAAGGCACAACGTGCAGGCTTCTTTCCAAAGGGCGTGTGGGGCCCCACAGCATCTTGCTTCCAGCTCTTTGGGAAGCTAAGAAACAACTCGCTCTGCACAGTGCTCTTACAGCGTACCGGGAACATCTCTTCCAAAGGCCTGTGAAACGCAGTTTCTCTGCAGGCCTGATCTGTCTGAAGTAGAACTTCTCGTCTGGGTGTGGTACATTGCCCTAGAGCTGAAAGGCACAACGTACAGGCTTCTTTCCTAAGGGCGAGTTGGGCCCCACAGCATCTTGCTTCCAGCTCTTTGGGAAGCTAAGAAACAACTCGCTCTGCACAGTGCTCTTACAGCCTACCGGGAATATCTCTCACAAAGGCCTGTGAAACGCAGTTTCTTTGCAGGCCTGATGTGGCTGAAGTAGAACTTCTGCTCTGTGTGTGCTACTTTGCCCTAGAGTGAAAGGCACAACGTGCAGGCTTGTTTCCAAAGGGCGAGTTGGGCCCCAAAGCATCTTGCTTCCAGGTCATTGGGAAGCTAAGAAACAACTCGCTCTGCACAGTGCTCTTACAGCCTACCGGGAACAGCTCTTCCAAAGGCCTGTGAAACCCAGATTCTTTGCAGGCCTGATCCGGTTTAAGTAGAACTTCTGCTCTGGGTGACCTACATTGCCCTGGAGCTGAAAGGCACAACGTCCAGGCTTCTTTCCAAATGGCGAGTTGGGCCCCACAGCATCTTCCTTCCAGCTCTTTGGGAAGCTAAGAAACAACTCGCTCTGCACAGTGCTCTTACAGCCTACCGGGAACATCTCTCACAAAGGCCTGTGAAACGCAGTTTCTTTGCAGGCCTGATGTGGCTGAAGTACAACTTCTGCTCTGGGTGTGCTACATTGCCCTAGAGCTGAAAGGCACAACGTGCAGGCTTCTTTCCAAAGGGTGATTTGGGGCCCACAGCATCTTGCTTCCAGCTCTTTGGGTAGCTAAGAAACAACTCGCTCTGCACAGTGCTCTTACAGCCTACCGGGAACATCTCTTACAAAGGCCTGTGAAACGCAGTTTCTTTGCAGGCCTGATATGGCTGAAGTACAACTTCTGCTCTGGGTGTGCTACATTGCCCTAGAGCTGAAAGGCACAAGGTGCAGGCTTCTTTCCAAAGGGCGAGTTGGGCCCCACAGCATCTTGCTTCCAGCTCTTTGGGAAGCTAGGAAACAACTCGCTCTGCACAGTGCTCTTACAGCCTACCGGGAACATCTCTTCCAAAGGCCTGTGAAACGCTGTTTCTTTGCAGGCCTGATCTGGCTGAAGTAGAACTTCTGCTCTGGGTGTGCTACATTGCCCTAGAGCTGAAAGGCACAACGTACAGGCTTCTTAACAAAGGGCGCGTTGGGCCCCACAGCATCTTGCTTCCAGCTCTTTGGGAAGCTAAGAAACAACTCGCTCTGCACAGTGCTCTTACAGCCTACTGGGAACATCTCTTCCAAAGGCCTGTGAAACGCAGTTTCTTTGCAGGCCTGATCTGGCTGAAGTACAACTTCTGCTCTGGGTGTGCCACATTGCCCTAGAGCTGAAAGGCACAACTTGCAGGTTTCTTTCCAGAGGGCGAGTTTGGCCCCACAGCATCTTGCTTCCAGCTCTGTGGGAAGCTAAGAAACAACTCGCTCTGCACAGTGCTCTTACAGCCTACCGGGAACATCTCTTCCAAATTCCTGTGAAACGCAGTTTCTTTGCAGGCCTGATCTGGCTGAAGTAGAACTTCTGCTCTGGGTGTGCTACATTGCCCTAGAGCTGAAAGGCACAACGTGCAGGCTTCTTTCCAAAGGGCGTGTGGGGCCCCACAGCATCTTGCTTCCAGCTGTTTGGGAAGCTAAGAAACAACTCGCTCTGCACAGTGCTCTTACAGCGTACCGGGAACATCTCTTCCAAAGGCCTGTGAAACGCAGTTTCTCTGCAGGCCTGATCTCTCTGAAGTAGAACTTCTCGTCTGGGTGTGGTACATTGCCCTAAGCTGAAAGGCACAACGTACAGGCTTCTTTCCTAAGGGCCAGTTGGGCCCCAAAGCATCTTGCTTCCAGCTCATTGGGAAGCTAAGAAACAACTCGCTCTGCACAGTGCTCTTACAGCCTACCGGGAACATCTCTCCCAAAGGCCTGTGAAACGCAGTTTCTTTGCAGGCCAGATCTGGCTGAAGTAGAACTTCTGCTCTGGGTGTGCTACATTGCCCTAGAGCTGAAAGGCACAACGTGCAGGCTTCTTTCCAAAGGGCGAGTTGGGCCCCAAAGCATCTTGCTTCCAGCTCATTGGGAAGCTAAGAAACAACTCGCTCTGCACAGTGCTCTTACAGCCTACCGGGAACATCTCTTCCAAAGGCCTGTGAAACACAGTTTCTTTGCAGGCCGGACATGGCTGAAGTAGAACTTCTTCTCTGGGTGTGGTACATTGCCCTAGAGCTGAAAGGCACAACATACAGGCTTCTTTCGAAAGTGCGAGTTGGGACCGTAAGCATCTTGCTTCCAGCTCTTTGGGAAGCTAAGAAACAACTCGCTCTGCACAGTGCTCTTACAGCCTACCGGGAATATCTCTCACAAAGGCCTGTGAAACGCAGTTTCTTTGCAGGCCTGATGTGGCTGAAGTACAACTTCTGCTCTGGGTGTGCTACATTGCCCTAGAGCTGAAAGGCACAACGTGCAGGCTTCTTTCCAAAGGGTGATTCGGGCCCCTCAGCATCTTGCTTCCAGCTCTTTGGGTAGCTAAGAAACAACTCGCTCTGCACAGTGCTCTTACAGCCTACCGGGAACATCTCTTCCAAAGGCCTGTGAAACGCAGTTTCTTTGCAGGCCTGATCTGGCTGAAGTACAACTTCTGCTCTGGGTGTGCCACATTGCCCTAGAGCTGAAAGGCACAACTTGCAGGTTTCTTTCCAGAGGGCGAGTTTGGCCCCACAGCATCTTGCTTCCAGCTCTTTGGGAAGCTAAGAAACAACTCGCTCTGCACAGTGCTCTTACAGACTACCGGGAACATCTCTTCCAAAGGTCTGTGAAACGCAGTTTCTTTGCAGGCTTGATATGGCTGAAGTACAACTTCTGGTCTGGGTGTGCTACATTGCCCTAGTGCTGAGAGGCACAACGTGCAGTGTTCTTCCCAAAGGGCGAGTTGGGCCCCGCAGCATCTTGCTTCCAGCTCCTTGTGAAGCTAAGAAACAACTCGCTCTGCACAGTGCTCTTACAGCCTACCGGAAACATGTCTTCCAAAGGCCTGTGAAACGCAGTTTCTTTGCAGGCCTGATCTGGCTGAAGTACAACTTCTGCTCTGGGTGTGCTACATTGCCGTAGAGCTGAAAGGCACAACGTGCAGGTTTCTTTCCAGAGGGCAAGTTGGGCCCCACAGCATCTTGCTTCCAGCTCTGTGGGAAGCTAAGAAACAACTCGCTCTGCACAGTGCTCTTACAGCCTACCGGGAACATCTCTTCCAAATTCCTGTGAAACGCAGTTTCTTTGCAGGCCTGATCTGGCTGAAGTAGAACTTCTGCTCTGGGTGTGCTACATTGCCCTAGAGCTGAAAGGCACAACGTGCAGGCTTCTTTCCAAAGGGCGTGTGGGGCCCCACAGCATCTTGCTTCCAGCTCTTTGGGAAGCTAAGAAACAACTCGCTCTGCACAGTGCTCTTACAGCGTACCGGGAACATCTCTTCCAAAGGCCTGTGAAACGCAGTTTCTCTGCAGGCCTGATCTGTCTGAAGTAGAACTTCTCGTCTGGGTGTGGTACATTGCCCTAGAGCTGAAAGGCACAACGTACAGGCTTCTTTCCTAAGGGCGAGTTGGGCCCCACAGCATCTTGCTTCCAGCTCTTTGGGAAGCTAAGAAACAACTCGCTCTGCACAGTGCTCTTACAGCCTACCGGGAACATCTCTCACAAAGGCCTGTGAAACGCAGTTTCTTTGCAGACCAGATCTGGCTGAAGTAGAACTTCTGCTCTGGGTGTGCTACATTGCCCTAGAGCTGAAAGGCACAACGTGCAGGCTTCTTTCCAAAGGGCGAGTTGGGCCCCAAAGCATCTTGCTTCCAGCTCATTGGGAAGCTAAGAAACAACTCGCTCTGCACAGTGCTCTTACAGCCTACCGGGAACATCTCTTCCAAAGGCCTGTGAAACACAGTTTCTTTGCAGGCCTGATATGGCTGAAGTAGAACTTCTTCTCTGGGTGTAGTACATTGCCCTAGAGCTGAAAGGCACAACATACAGGCCTCTTTCGAAAGTGCGAGTTGGGACCCTAAGCATCTTGCTTCCAGCTCTTTGGGAAGCTAAGACACAACTCGCTCTGAACAGTGCTCTTACAGCCTACCGGGAATATCTCTCACAAAGGCCTGTGAAACGCAGTTTCTTTGCAGGCCTGATGTGGCTGAAGTAGAACTTCTGCTCTGTGTGTGCTACTTTGCCCTAGAGTGAAAGGCACAACGTGCAGGCTTGTTTCCAAAGGGCGAGTTGGGCCCCAAAGCATCTTGCTTCCAGGTCATTGGGAAGCTAAGAAACAACTCGCTCTGCACAGTGCTCTTACAGCCTACCGGGAACAGCTCTTCCAAAGGCCTGCGAAACCCAGATTCTTTGCAGGCCTGATCCGGCTTAAGTAGAACTTCTGCTCTGGGTGACCTACATTGCCCTAGAGCTGAAAGGCACAACGTGCAGGCTTCTTTCCAAAGGGCGAGTTGGGCCCCAAAGCATCTTGCTTCCAGCTCATTGGGAAGCTAAGAAACAACTCGCTCTGCACAGTGCTCTTACAGCCTACCGGGAACATCTCTTCCAAAGGCCTGTGAAACACAGTTTCTTTGCAGGCCTGACATGGCTGAAGTAGAACTTCTTCTCTGGGTGTGGTACATTGCCCTAGAGCTGAAAGGCACAACATACAGGCTTCTTTCGAAAGTGCGAGTTGGGACCGTAAGCATCTTGCTTCCAGCTCTTTGGGAAGCTAAGAAACAACTCGCTCTGCACAGTGCTCTTACAGCCTACCGGGAATATCTCTCACAAAGGCCTGTGAAACGCAGTTTCTTTGCAGGCCTGATGTGGCTGAAGTACAACTTCTGCTCTGGGTGTGCTACATTGCCCTAGAGCTGAAAGGCACAACGTGCAGGCTTCTTTCCAAAGGGTGATTTGGGCCCCTCAGCATCTTGCTTCCAGCTCTTTGGGTAGCTAAGAAACAACTCGCTCTGCACAGTGCTCTTACAGCCTACCGGGAACATCTCTTACAAAGGCCTGTGAAACGCAGTTTCTTTGCAGGCCTGATATGGCTGAAGTACAACTTCTGGTCTGGGTGTGCTACATTGCCCTAGAGCTGAAAGGCACAACGTGCAGGCTTCTTTCCAAAGGGCGAGTTGGGCCCCACAGCATCTTGCTTCCAGCTCTTTGGGAAGCTAAGAAAAAACTCGCTCTGCACAGTGCTCTTACAGACTACCGGGAACATCTCTTCCAAAGGTCTGTGAAACGCAGTTTCTTTGCAGGCCTGATATGGCTGAAGTACAACTTCTGGTCTGGGTGTGCTACATTGCCCTAGAGCTGAGAGGCACAACGTGCAGTGTTCTTCCCAAAGGGCGAGTTGGGCCCCGCAGCATCTTGCTTCCAGCTCCTTGTGAAGCTAAGAAACAACTCGCTCTGCACAGTGCTCTTACAGCCTACCGGGAACATCTCTTCCAAAGGCCTGTGAAACGCAGTTTCTTTGCAGGCCTGATCTGGCTGAAGTAGAACTTCTGCTCTGGTTGTGCTACATTGCCCTAGAGCTGAAAGGAACAACGTGCAGGCTTCTGTCCAAAGGGAGAGTTGGGCAGCACAGCATCTTGCTTCCAGCTCTTTGGGAAGCTAAGAAACAAGTCGCTCTGCATAGTGCTCTTAGAGCCTACCGGGAACATCTCTTCCAGAGGAATGTGAAACGCAGTTTCTCTGCAGGCCTGATCTGGCTGAAGTACCACTTCTGCTCTGGGTGTGCCACATTGCCCTAGAGCTGAAAGACACAACGTGCAGGCTTCTTTCCAAAGGGCGTGTGGGGCCCCACAGCATCTTGCTTCCAGCTCTTTGGGAAGCTAAAAAACAACTCGCTATGCACAGTGCTCTTACAGCGTACCGGGAACATCTCTTCCAAAGGCCTGTGAAACGCAGTTTGTCTGCAGGCCTGATCTGTCTGAAGTAGAACTTCTCGTCTGGGTGTGGTACATTGCCCTAGAGCTGAAAGGCACAACGTACAGGCTTCTTTCCTAAGGGCGAGTTGGGCCCCACAGCATCTTGCTTCCAGCTCTTTGGGAAGCTAAGAAACAACTCGCTCTGCACAGTGCTCTTACAGCCTATCGGGAACATCTCTCACAAAGGCCTGTGAAACGCAGTTTCTTTGCAGGCCAGATCTGGCTGAAGTAGAACTTCTGCTCTGGGTGTGCTACATTGCCCTAGAGCTGAAAGGCACAACGTGCAGGCTTCTTTCCAAAGGGCGTGTGGGGCCCCACAGCATCTTGCTTCCAGCTCTTTGGGAAGCTAAGAAACAACTCGCTCTGCACAGTGCTCTTACAGCGTACCGGGAACATCTCTTCCAAAGCCCTGTGAAACGCAGTTTCTCTGCAGGCCTGATCTGTCTGAAGTAGAACTTCTCGACTGGGTGTGGTACATTGCCCTAGAGCTGAAAGGCACAACGTACAGGCTTCTTTCCTAAGGGCCAGTTGGGCCCCAAAGCATCTTGCTTCCAGCTCATTGGGAAGCTAAGAAACAACTCGCTCTGCACAGTGCTCTTACAGCCTACCGGGAATATCTCTCACAAAGGCCTGTGAAACGCAGTTTCTTTGCAGGCCTGATCTGGCTGAAGTAGAACTTCTGCTCTGGGTGTGCTACATTGCCCTAGAGCTGAAAGGCACAACGTGCAGTCTTCTGTCCAAAGGGAGAGTTGGGCAGCACAGCATCTTGCTTCCACCTCTTTGGGAAGCTAAGAAACGAGTCGCTCTGCATAGTGCTCTTAGAGCCTACCGGGAACATCTCTTCCAGAGGAATGTGAAACGCAGTTTCTTTGCAGGCCTGATCTGGCTGAAGTACCACTTCTGCTCTGGGTGTGCCACATTGCCCTAGAGCTGAAAGCTACAACGTGCTGTCTCCTTTCCAAAGGGCGAGCTGGGCCCCACGGCATCTTGCTTCCAGCTCTTTGGGAAGCTCAGAAACAACTCGCTCTGCACAGTGCTCTTACAGCCTACCGGGTACATCTCTTCCAAAGGCCTGTGAAACGCAGTTTCTTTGCAGGCCTGATCTGGCTGAAGTAGAACTTCTGCTCTGGGTGTGCTACATTGCCCTAGAGGTGAAAGGCACAACGTGCAGGCTCTTTCCAAAGGGCGAGTTGGGCCCCACAGAATCTTGCTTCCAGCTCTTTGGGAAGCTAAGAAACAACTCGCTCTGCACAGTGCTCTTACAGCCTACCGGGAACATCTCTTCCAAAGGCCTGTGAAACGCAGTTTCTTTGCAGGCCTGATCTGGCTGAAGTACAACTTCTGCTCTGGGTGTGCCACATTGCCCTAGAGCTGAAAGGCACAACTTGCAGGTTTCTTTCCAGAGGGCAAGTTGGGCCCCACAGCATCTTGCTTCCAGCTCTGTGGGAAGCTAAGAAAAAACTCGCTCTGCACAGTGCTCTTACAGCCTACCGGGAACATCTCTTCCAAATTCCTGTGAAACGCAGTTTCTTTGCAGGCCTGATCTGGCTGAAGTAGAACTTCTGCTCTGGGTGTGCTACATTGCCCTAGAGCTGAAAGGCACAACGTGCAGGCTTCTTTCCAAAGGGCGTGTGGGGCCCCACAGCATCTTGCTTCCAGTTCTTTGGGAAGCTAAGAAACAACTCGCTCTGCACAGTGCTCTTACAGCGTACCGGGAACATCTCTTCAAAGGCCTGTGAAACGCAGTTTCTCTGCAGGCCTGATCTGTCTGAAGTAGAACTTCTCGTCTGGGTGTGGTACATTGCCCTAGAGCTGAAAGGCACAACGTACAGGCTTCTTTCCTAAGGGCCAGTTGGGCCCCAAAGCATCTTGCTTCCAGCTCATTGGGAAGCTAAGAAACAACTCGCTCTGCACAGTGCTCTTACAGCCTACCGGGAACATCTCTCACAAAGGCCTGTGAAACGCAGTTTCTTTGCAGGCCAGATCTGGCTGAAGTAGAACTTCTGCTCTGGGTGTGCTACATTGCCCTAGAGCTGAAAGGCACAACGTGCAGGCTTCTTTCCAAAGGGCGAGTTGGGCCCCAAAGCATCTTGCTTCCAGCTCATTGGGAAGCTAAGAAACAACTCGCTCTGCACAGTGCTCTTACAGCCTACCGGGAACATCTCTTCCAAAGGCCTGTGAAACACAGTTTCTTTGCAGGCCGGACATGGCTGAAGTAGAACTTCTTCTCTGGGTGTGGTACATTGCCCTAGAGCTGAAAGGCACAACATACAGGCTTCTTTCGAAAGTGCGAGTTGGGACCGTAAGCATCTTGCTTCCAGCTCTTTGGGAAGCTAAGAAACAACTCGCTCTGCACAGTGCTCTTACAGCCTACCGGGAATATCTCTCACAAAGGCCTGTGAAACGCAGTTTCTTTGCAGGCCTGATGTGGCTGAAGTACAACTTCTGCTCTGGGTGTGCTACATTGCCCTAGAGCTGAAAGGCACAACGTGCAGGCTTCTTTCCAAAGGGTGATTTGGGCCCCTCAGCATCTTGCTTCCAGCTCTTTGGGTAGCTAAGAAACAACTCGCTCTGCACAGTGCTCTTACAGCCTACCGGGAACATCTCTTACAAAGGCCTGTGAAACGCAGTTTCTTTGCAGGCCTGATATGGCTGAAGTACAACTTCTGGTCTGGGTGTGCTACATTGCCCTAGAGCTGAAAGGCACAACGTGCAGGCTTCTTTCCAAAGGGCGAGTTGGGCCCCACAGCATCTTGCTTCCAGCTCTTTGGGAAGCTAAGAAACAACTCGCTCTGCACAGTGCTCTTACAGCCTACCGGGAACATCTCTTCCAAAGGTCTGTGAAACGCAGTTTCTTTGCAGGCCTGATATGGCTGAAGTACAACTTCTGGTCTGGGTGTGCTACATTGCCCTAGAGCTGAGAGGCACAACGTGCAGTGTTCTTCCCAAAGGGCGAGTTGGGCCCCGCAGCATCTTGCTTCCAGCTCCTTGTGAAGCTAAGAAACAACTCGCTCTGCACAGTGCTCTTACAGCGTACCGGGAACATCTCTTCCAAAGGCCTGTGAAACGCAGTTTGTCTGCAGGCCTTATCTGTCTGAAGTAGAACTTCTCGTCTGGGTGTGGTACATTGCCCTAGACTTGAAAGGCACAACGTACAGGCTTCTTTCCTAAGGGCGAGTTGGGCCCCACAGCATCTTGCTTCCAGCTCTTTGGGAAGCTAAGAAACAACTCGCTCTGCACAGTGCTCTTACAGCCTACCGGGAACATCTCTCACAAAGGCCTGTGAAACGCAGTTTCTTTGCAGGCCAGATCTGGCTGAAGTAGAACTTCTGCTCTGGGTGTGCTACATTGCCCTAGAGTTGAAAGGCACAACGTGCAGGCTTCTTTCCAAAGGGCGAGTTGGGCCCCAAAGCATCTTGCTTCCAGCTCATTGGGAAGCTAAGAAACAACTCGCTCTGCACAGTGCTCTTACAGCCTACCGGGAATATCTCTTCCAAATTCCTGTCAAACACAGTTTCTTTGCAGGCCTGATCTGGCAGAAGTAGAACTTCTGCTCTGGGTGTGCTACATTGCCCTAGAGCTGAAAGGCACAACGTGCAGGCTTCTTTCCAAAGGGCGTGTGGGGCCCCACAGCATCTTGCTTCCAGCTCTTTGGGAAGCTAAGAAACAACTCGCTCTGCACAGTGCTCTTACAGCGTACCGGGAACATCTCTTCCAAAGGCCTGTGAAACGCAGTTTCTCTGCAGGCCTGATCTGGCTGAAGTAGAACTTCTGCTCTGGGTGTGCTACATTGCCCTAGAGCTGAAAGGCACAACGTGCAGGCTTCTTTCCAAAGGGCGAGTTGGGCCCCACAGCATCTTGCTTCCAGCTCTTTGGGAAGCTAAGAAACAACTCGCTCTGCACAGTGCTCTTACAGCGTACCGGGAACATCTCTTCCAAAGGCCTGTGAAACGCAGTTTCTCTGCAGGCCTGATCTGTCTGAAGTAGAACTTCTCGTCTGGGTTTGGTACATTGCCCTAGAGCTGAAAGGCACAACGTACAGGCTTCTTTCCTAAGGGCCAGTTGGGCCCCAAAGCATCTTGCTTCCAGCTCATTGGGAAGCTAAGAAACAACTCGCTCTGCACAGTGCTCTTACAGCCTACCGGGAACATCTCTCACAAAGGCCTGTGAAACGCAGTTTCTTTGCAGGCCAGATCTGGCTGAAGTAGAACTTCTGCTCTGGGTGTGCTACATTGCCCTAGAGCTGAAAGGCACAACGTGCAGGCTTCTTTCCAAAGGGCGAGTTGGGCCCCAAAGCATCTTGCTTCCAGCTCATTGGGAAGCTAAGAAACAACTCGCTCTGCACAGTGCTCTTACAGCCTACCGGGAACATCTCTTCCAAAGGCCTGTGAAACACAGTTTCTTTGCAGGCCTGACATGGCTGAAGTAGAACTTCTTCTCTGGGTGTGGTACATTGCCCTAGAGCTGAAAGGCACAACATACAGGCTTCTTTCGAAAGTGCGAGTTGGGACCGTAAGCATCTTGCTTCCAGCTCTTTGGGAAGCTAAGAAACAACTCGCTCTGCACAGTGCTCTTACAGCCTACCGGGAATATCTCTCACAAAGGCCTGTGAAACGCAGTTTCTTTGCAGGCCTGATGTGGCTGAAGTACAACTTCTGCTCTGGGTGTGCTACATTGCCCTAGAGCTGAAAGGCACAACGTGCAGGCTTCTTTCCAAAGGGCGAGTTGGGCCCCACAGCTTCTTGCTTCCAGATCTTTGGGAATCTAAGAAACAACTTGCTCTGCACAGTGCTCTTACAACCTACAGGGAACATCTCTTCCAAAGGCCTGTGAAACGCAGTTTCTTTGCCGGCCTGATATGGCTGAAGTACAACTTCTGGTCTGGGTGTGCTACATTGCCCTAGAGCTGAAAGGCACAACGTGCAGGCTTCTTTCCAAAGGGTGATTTGGGCCCCACAGCATCTTGCTTCCAACTCTTTGGGAAGCTAAGAAACAACTCGCTCTGCACAGTGCTCTTACAGCCTACCGGGAACATCTCTTACAAAGGCTTGTGAAACGCAGTTTCTTTGCTGACCTGATATGGCTGAAATACAACTTCTGGTCTGGGTGTGCTACATTGCCCTAGAGCTGAAAGGCACAACGTGCAGGCTTCTGTCCAAATGGCGAGTTGGGCCCCACAGCATCTTGCTTCCAGCTCTTTGGGAAGCTAAGAAACAACTCGCTCTGCACAGTGCTCTTACAGCCTACCGGGAACATCTCTTCCAAAGGCCTGTGAAACGCAGTTTCTTTGCAGGCCTGATCTGGCTGAAGTACAACTTCTGCTCTGGGTGTGCTACATTGCCCTAGAGCTGAAAGGCACAACGTGCAGGCTTCTTTCCAAAGCGCGAGTTGGGCCCCACAGCATCTTGCTTCCAGCTCTTTGGGAAGCTAAGAAACAACTCGCTCTGCACAGTGCTCTTACAGCCTACCAGGAACATCTCTTCCAAAGGCCTGTTAAACGCAGTTTCTTTGCAAGCCACATCTGGCTGAAGTACAACTTCTGCTCTGGGTGTGCTACAGTGACCTAGAGCTGAAAGGCACAATGTGCAGGCTTCTTTCCAAAGTGTGAGTTGGGCTCCAACGCATCTTGCTTCCAGCTCTTTGGGAAGCGAAGAAACAACTCGCTCTGCACAGTGCTCTTACAGCCTATCGGGAACATCACTTACAAAGGCCTGTGAAACGCAGTTTCTTTGCAGGCCTGATCTGGCTGAAGTAGAACTTCTGCTCTGGGTGCGCTACATTGCCCTAGAGGTGAAAGGCACAACGTGAAGGCTTCTTAACAAAGTGCGAGTCGGGCCCCACAAAATCTTGCTTCCAGGTCTTTGGGAAGCTAAGAAACAACTCGCTCTGCACAGTGCTCTTACAGCCTACCGTGAACATCTCTTCCAAGGGCCTGTGAAACGCAGTTTGTTTTCAGGCCTGATATGGCTGAAGTACAACTTCTGCTCTGGGTGTGCTACATTGCCCTAGAGCTGAAAGGCACAACGTGCAGGCTTCTGTCCAAAGGGCGAGTTGAGCCCCACTGCATCATGCTTCCAGCTCTTTGGCAAGCTAAGAAACAACTCGCTCTGCACAGTGCTCTTACAGCCTACCGGGAACATCTCTTCCAAAGGCCTGTGAAACGCAGTTTCTTTGCAGGCCTGATCTGGCTGAAGTAGAACTTCTGCTCTGGGTGTGCTACATTGCCCTAGAGCTGAAAGGCACAACGTGCAGGCTTCTTTCCAAACGGTGATTTGGGCCCCACAGCGTCTTGCTTCCAGCTCTTTGGGAAGCTAAGAAACAACTCGCTCTGCACAGTGCTCTTACAGCCTACCGGTAACATCTCTTACAAAGGCCTGTGAAACGCAGTTTCTTTGCAGGCCTGATCTGGCTGAAGTAGAACTTCTGCTCTGGGTGTGCTACATTGCCGTAGAGCTGAAAGGCACAACGTGCAGGCTTCTTTCCAAAGGGCGAGTTGGGCCCCACAGCATCTTGCTTCGAGCTCTTTGGGAAGCTAAGAAACAACTCGCTCTGCACAGTGCTCTTACAGACTAAAGGGAACATCTCTAAAAAAGGCCTGTGAAATGCAGTTTCTTTGCACTCCTCATCTGGCTGAAGGTACAACTTCTGGTCTGGGTGTGCTACATTGCCCTAGAGCTGAAAGGCACAACGTGCCAGCTTCTATCCAAAGGCCAAGTTGGGTCCCACAGCATCTTGCTTCCAACTCTTTGGGAAGCTAAGAAACAACTTGCTCTGCACAGTGCTCCTACAGCCTACCGGGAACATCTCTCCCAAATGCCTGTGAAACGCAGTTTCTTTGCAGGCCTGATCTGGCTGAAGTAGAACTTCTGCTCTGGGTGTGTTGCGTTGCCCTAGAGCTGAAAGGCACAACGTGCAGGCTTCTGTACAAAGGGCGAGTTGGGCCCCAAAGCATCTTGCTTCCCGCTCTTTGGGAAGCTAAGAAACAACTCGCTCTGCACAGTGCTCTTACAGCCTACCGGGAACATCTCTTACAAAGGCCTGTGAAACACAGTTTCTTTGCAGGCCTGATCAGGCTGAAGTAGAACTTCTGCTTTGGGTGTGCTACATTGCCCTAGAGCTGAAAGGCACAACGTGCAGGCTTCTTTCCAAAGGGCGAGTTGGGCCCCACGGCATCTTGCTTCCAGCTCTTTGGGAAGCTAAGAAACAACTCGCTCTGCACAGTGCTCTTACAGCGTACCGGGAACATCTCTTCCAAAGGCCTGTGAAACGCAGTTTCTCTGCAGGCCTGATCTGTCTGAAGTAGAACTTCTCGTCTGGGTGTGGTACATTGCCCTAGAGCTGAAAGGCACAACGTACAGGCTTCTTTCCTAAGGGCGAGTTGGGCCCCACAGCATCTTGCTTCCAGCTCTTTGGGAAGCTAAGAAACAACTCGCTCTGCACAGTGCTCTTACAGCCTACCGGGAACATCTCTCACAAAGGCCTGTGAAACGCAGTTTCTTTGCAGGCCAGATCTGGCTGAAGTAGAACTTCTGCTCTGGGTGTGCTACATTGCCCTAGAGCTGAAAGGCACAACGTGCAGGCTTCTTTCCAAAGGGCGAGTTGGGCCCCAAAGCATCTTGCTTCCAGCTCATTGGGAAGCTAAGAAACAACTCGCTCTGCACAGTGCTCTTACAGCCTACCGGGAACATCTCTTCCAAAGGCCTGTGAAACACAGTTTCTTTGCAGGCCTGATATGGCTGAAGTAGAACTTCTTCTCTGGGTGTGGTACATTGCCCTAGAGCTGAAAGGCACAACATACAGGCCTCTTTCGAAAGTGCGAGTTGGGACCCTAAGCATCTTGCTTCCAGCTCTTTGGGAAGCTAAGACACAACTCGCTCTGAACAGTGCTCTTACAGCCTACCGGGAATATCTCTCACAAAGGCCTGTGAAACGCAGTTTCTTTGCAGGCCTGATGTGGCTGAAGTAGAACTTCTGCTCTGTGTGTGCTACTTTGCCCTAGAGTGAAAGGCACAACGTGCAGGCTTGTTTCCAAAGGGCGAGTTGGGCCCCAAAGCATCTTGCTTCCAGGTCATTGGGAAGCTAAGAAACAACTCGCTCTGCACAGTGCTCTTACAGCCTACCGGGAACAGCTCTTCCAAAGGCCTGTGAAACCCAGATTCTTTGCAGGCCTGATCCGGTTTAAGTAGAACTTCTGCTCTGGGTGACCTACATTGCCCTGGAGCTGAAAGGCACAACGTCCAGGCTTCTTTCCAAATGGCGAGTTGGGCCCCACAGCATCTTCCTTCCAGCTCTTTGGGAAGCTAAGAAACAACTCGCTCTGCACAGTGCTCTTACAGCCTACCGGGAACATCTCTCACAAAGGCCTGTGAAACGCAGTTTCTTTGCAGGCCTGATGTGGCTGAAGTACAACTTCTGCTCTGGGTGTGCTACATTGCCCTAGAGCTGAAAGGCACAACGTGCAGGCTTCTTTCCAAAGGGTGATTTGGGCCCCACAGCATCTTGCTTCCAGCTCTTTGGGTAGCTAAGAAACAACTCGCTCTGCACAGTGCTCTTACAGCCTACCGGGAACATCTCTTACAAAGGCCTGTGAAACGCAGTTTCTTTGCAGGCCTGATATGGCTGAAGTACAACTTCTGCTCTGGGTGTGCTACATTGCCCTAGAGCTGAAAGGCACAACGTGCAGGCTTCTTTCCAAAGGGCGAGTTGGGCCCCACAGCATCTTGCTTCCAGCTCTTTGGGAAGCTAGGAAACAACTCGCTCTGCACAGTGCTCTTACAGCCTACCGGGAACATCTCTTCCAAAGGCCTGTGAAACGCTGTTTCTTTGCAGGCCTGATCTGGCTGAAGTAGAACTTCTGCTCTGGGTGTGCTACATTGCCCTAGAGCTGAAAGGCACAACGTACAGGCTTCTTAACAAAGGGCGCGTTGGGCCCCACAGCATCTTGCTTCCAGCTCTTTGGGAAGCTAAGAAACAACTCGCTCTGCACAGTGCTCTTACAGCCTACTGGGAACATCTCTTCCAAAGGCCTGTGAAACGCAGTTTCTTTGCAGGCCTGATCTGGCTGAAGTACAACTTCTGCTCTGGGTGTGCCACATTGCCCTAGAGCTGAAAGGCACAACTTGCAGGTTTCTTTCCAGAGGGCGAGTTTGGCCCCACAGCATCTTGCTTCCAGCTCTGTGGGAAGCTAAGAAACAACTCGCTCTGCACAGTGCTCTTACAGCCTACCGGGAACATCTCTTCCAAATTCCTGTGAAACGCAGTTTCTTTGCAGGCCTGATCTGGCTGAAGTAGAACTTCTGCTCTGGGTGTGCTACATTGCCCTAGAGCTGAAAGGCACAACGTGCAGGCTTCTTTCCAAAGGGCGTGTGGGGCCCCACAGCATCTTGCTTCCAGCTGTTTGGGAAGCTAAGAAACAACTCGCTCTGCACAGTGCTCTTACAGCGTACCGGGAACATCTCTTCCAAAGGCCTGTGAAACGCAGTTTCTCTGCAGGCCTGATCTCTCTGAAGTAGAACTTCTCGTCTGGGTGTGGTACATTGCCCTAAGCTGAAAGGCACAACGTACAGGCTTCTTTCCTAAGGGCCAGTTGGGCCCCAAAGCATCTTGCTTCCAGCTCATTGGGAAGCTAAGAAACAACTCGCTCTGCACAGTGCTCTTACAGCCTACCGGGAACATCTCTCACAAAGGCCTGTGAAACGCAGTTTCTTTGCAGGCCAGATCTGGCTGAAGTAGAACTTCTGCTCTGGGTGTGCTACATTGCCCTAGAGCTGAAAGGCACAACGTGCAGGCTTCTTTCCAAAGGGCGAGTTGGGCCCCAAAGCATCTTGCTTCCAGCTCATTGGGAAGCTAAGAAACAACTCGCTCTGCACAGTGCTCTTACAGCCTACCGGGAACATCTCTTCCAAAGGCCTGTGAAACACAGTTTCTTTGCAGGCCTGACATGGCTGAAGTAGAACTTCTTCTCTGGGTGTGGTACATTGCCCTAGAGCTGAAAGGCACAACATACAGGCTTCTTTCGAAAGTGCGAGTTGGGACCGTAAGCATCTTGCTTCCAGCTCTTTGGGTAGCTAAGAAACAACTCGCTCTGCACAGTGCTCTTACAGCCTACCGGGAACATCTCTTCCAAAGGCCTGTGAAACGCAGTTTCTTTGCAGGCCTGATCTGGCTGAAGTACAACTTCTGCTCTGGGTGTGCCACATTGCCCTAGAGCTGAAAGGCACAACTTGCAGGTTTCTTTCCAGAGGGCGAGTTTGGCCCCACAGCATCTTGCTTCCAGCTCTTTGGGAAGCTAAGAAACAACTCGCTCTGCACAGTGCTCTTACAGACTACCGGGAACATCTCTTCCAAAGGTCTGTGAAACGCAGTTTCTTTGCAGGCTTGATATGGCTGAAGTACAACTTCTGGTCTGGGTGTGCTACATTGCCCTAGAGCTGAGAGGCACAACGTGCAGTGTTCTTCCCAAAGGGCGAGTTGGGCCCCGCAGCATCTTGCTTCCAGCTCCTTGTGAAGCTAAGAAACAACTCGCTCTGCACAGTGCTCTTACAGCCTACCGGAAACATGTCTTCCAAAGGCCTGTGAAACGCAGTTTCTTTGCAGGCCTGATCTGGCTGAAGTACAACTTCTGCTCTGGGTGTGCTACATTGCCGTAGAGCTGAAAGGCACAACGTGCAGGTTTCTTTCCAGAGGGCAAGTTGGGCCCCACAGCATCTTGCTTCCAGCTCTGTGGGAAGCTAAGAAACAACTCGCTCTGCACAGTGCTCTTACAGCCTACCGGGAACATCTCTTCCAAATTCCTGTGAAACGCAGTTTCTTTGCAGGCCTGATCTGGCTGAAGTAGAACTTCTGCTCTGGGTGTGCTACATTGCCCTAGAGCTGAAAGGCACAACGTGCAGGCTTCTTTCCAAAGGGCGTGTGGGGCCCCACAGCATCTTGCTTCCAGCTCTTTGGGAAGCTAAGAAACAACTCGCTCTGCACAGTGCTCTTACAGCGTACCGGGAACATCTCTTCCAAAGGCCTGTGAAACGCAGTTTCTCTGCAGGCCTGATCTGTCTGAAGTAGAACTTCTCGTCTGGGTGTGGTACATTGCCCTAGAGCTGAAAGGCACAACGTACAGGCTTCTTTCCTAAGGGCGAGTTGGGCCCCACAGCATCTTGCTTCCAGCTCTTTGGGAAGCTAAGAAACAACTCGCTCTGCACAGTGCTCTTACAGCCTACCGGGAACATCTCTCACAAAGGCCTGTGAAACGCAGTTTCTTTGCAGGCCAGATCTGGCTGAAGTAGAACTTCTGCTCTGGGTGTGCTACATTGCCCTAGAGCTGAAAGGCACAACGTGCAGGCTTCTTTCCAAAGGGCGAGTTGGGCCCCAAAGCATCTTGCTTCCAGCTCATTGGGAAGCTAAGAAACAACTCGCTCTGCACAGTGCTCTTACAGCCTACCGGGAACATCTCTTCCAAAGGCCTGTGAAACACAGTTTCTTTGCAGGCCTGATATGGCTGAAGTAGAACTTCTTCTCTGGGTGTAGTACATTGCCCTAGAGCTGAAAGGCACAACATACAGGCCTCTTTCGAAAGTGCGAGTTGGGACCCTAAGCATCTTGCTTCCAGCTCTTTGGGAAGCTAAGACACAACTCGCTCTGAACAGTGCTCTTACAGCCTACCGGGAATATCTCTCACAAAGGCCTGTGAAACGCAGTTTCTCTGCAGGCCTGATCTGTCTGAAGTAGAACTTCTCGTCTGGGTGTGGTACATTGCCCTAGAGCTGAAAGGCACAACGTACAGGCTTCTTTCCTAAGGGCGAGTTGGGCCCCACAGCATCTTGCTTCCAGCTCTTTGGGAAGCTAAGAAACAACTCGCTCTGCACAGTGCTCTTACAGCCTATCGGGAACATCTCTCACAAAGGCCTGTGAAATGCAGTTTCTTTGCAGGCCAGATCTGGCTGAAGTAGAACTTCTGCTCTGGGTGTGCTACATTGCCCTAGAGTTGAAAGGCACAACGTGCAGGCTTCTTTCCAAAGGGCGAGTTGGGCCCCAAAGCATCTTGCTTCCAGCTCATTGGGAAGCTAAGAATCAACTCGCTCTGCACAGTGCTCTTACAGCCTACCGGGAATATCTATTCCAAATTCCTGTCAAACACAGTTTCTTTGCAGGCCTGATCTGGCTGAAGTAGAACTTCTGCTCTGGGTGTGCTACATTGCCCTAGAGCTGAAAGGCACAACGTGCAGGCTTCTTTCCAAAGGGCGTGTGGGGCCCCACAGCATCTTGCTTCCAGCTCTTTGGGAAGCTAAGAAACAACTCGCTCTGCACAGTGCTCTTACAGCGTACCGGGAACATCTCTTCCAAAGCCCTGTGAAACGCAGTTTCTCTGCAGGCCTGATCTGTCTGAAGTAGAACTTCTCGACTGGGTGTGGTACATTGCCCTAGAGCTGAAAGGCACAACGTACAGGCTTCTTTCCAAAGGGCCAGTTGGGCCCCAAAGCATCTTGCTTCCAGCTCATTGGGAAGCTAAGAAACAACTCGCTCTGCACAGTGCTCTTACAGCCTACCGGGAATATCTCTCACAAAGGCCTGTGAAACGCAGTTTCTTTGCAGGCCTGATCTGGCTGAAGTAGAACTTCTGCTCTGGGTGTGCTACATTGCCCTAGAGCTGAAAGGCACAACGTGCAGTCTTCTGTCCAAAGGGAGAGTTGGGCAGCACAGCATCTTGCTTCCACCTCTTTGGGAAGCTAAGAAACGAGTCGCTCTGCATAGTGCTCTTAGAGCCTACCGGGAACATCTCTTCCAGAGGAATGTGAAACGCAGTTTCTTTGCAGGCCTGATCTGGCTGAAGTACCACTTCTGCTCTGGGTGTGCCACATTGCCCTAGAGCTGAAAGCTACAACGTGCTGTCTCCTTTCCAAAGGGCGAGCTGGGCCCCACGGCATCTTGCTTCCAGCTCTTTGGGAAGCTCAGAAACAACTCGCTCTGCACAGTGCTCTTACAGCCTACCGGGTACATCTCTTCCAAAGGCCTGTGAAACGCAGTTTCTTTGCAGGCCTGATCTGGCTGAAGTAGAACTTCTGCTCTGGGTGTGCTACATTGCCCTAGAGCTGAAAGGCACAACGTGCAGGCTCTTTCCAAAGGGCGAGTTGGGCCCCACAGAATCTTGCTTCCAGCTCTTTGGGAAGCTAAGAAACAACTCGCTCTGCACAGTGCTCTTACAGCCTACCGGGAACATCTCTTCCAAAGGCCTGTGAAACGCAGTTTCTTTGCAGGCCTGATCTGGCTGAAGTACAACTTCTGCTCTGGGTGTGCCACATTGCCCTAGAGCTGAAAGGCACAACTTGCAGGTTTCTTTCCAGAGGGCAAGTTGGGCCCCACAGCATCTTGCTTCCAGCTCTGTGGGAAGCTAAGAAAAAACTCGCTCTGCACAGTGCTCTTACAGCCTACCGGGAACATCTCTTCCAAATTCCTGTGAAACGCAGTTTCTTTGCAGGCCTGATCTGGCTGAAGTAGAACTTCTGCTCTGGGTGTGCTACATTGCCCTAGAGCTGAAAGGCACAACGTGCAGGCTTCTTTCCAAAGGGCGTGTGGGGCCCCACAGCATCTTGCTTCCAGTTCTTTGGGAAGCTAAGAAACAACTCGCTCTGCACAGTGCTCTTACAGCGTACCAGGAACATCTCTTCCAAAGGCCTGTGAAACGCAGTTTCTCTGCAGGCCTGATCTGTCTGAAGTAGAACTTCTCGTCTGGGTGTGGTACATTGCCCTAGAGCTGAAAGGCACAACGTACAGGCTTCTTTCCTAAGGGCCAGTTGGGCCCCAAAGCATCTTGCTTCCAGCTCATTGGGAAGCTAAGAAACAACTCGCTCTGCACAGTGCTCTTACAGCCTACCGGGAACATCTCTCACAAAGGCCTGTGAAACGCAGTTTCTTTGCAGGCCAGATCTGGCTGAAGTAGAACTTCTGCTCTGGGTGTGCTACATTGCCCTAGAGCTGAAAGGCACAACGTGCAGGCTTCTTTCCAAAGGGCGAGTTGGGCCCCAAAGCATCTTGCTTCCAGCTCATTGGGAAGCTAAGAAACAACTCGCTCTGCACAGTGCTCTTACAGCCTACCGGGAACATCTCTTCCAAAGGCCTGTGAAACACAGTTTCTTTGCAGGCCGGACATGGCTGAAGTAGAACTTCTTCTCTGGGTGTGGTACATTGCCCTAGAGCTGAAAGGCACAACATACAGGCTTCTTTCGAAAGTGCGAGTTGGGACCGTAAGCATCTTGCTTCCAGCTCTTTGGGAAGCTAAGAAACAACTCGCTCTGCACAGTGCTCTTACAGCCTACCGGGAATATCTCTCACAAAGGCCTGTGAAACGCAGTTTCTTTGCAGGCCTGATGTGGCTGAAGTACAACTTCTGCTCTGGGTGTGCTACATTGCCCTAGAGCTGAAAGGCACAACGTGCAGGCTTCTTTCCAAAGGGTGATTTGGGCCCCTCAGCATCTTGCTTCCAGCTCTTTGGGTAGCTAAGAAACAACTCGCTCTGCACAGTGCTCTTACAGCCTACCGGGAACATCTCTTACAAAGGCCTGTGAAACGCAGTTTCATTGCAGGCCTGATATGGCTGAAGTACAACTTCTGGTCTGGGTGTGCTACATTGCCCTAGAGCTGAAAGGCACAACGTGCAGGCTTCTTTCCAAAGGGCGAGTTGGGCCCCACAGCATCTTGCTTCCAGCTCTTTGGGAAGCTAAGAAACAACTCGCTCTGCACAGTGCTCTTACAGCCTACCGGGAACATCTCTTCCAAAGGTCTGTGAAACGCAGTTTCTTTGCAGGCCTGATATGGCTGAAGTACAACTTCTGGTCTGGGTGTGCTACATTGCCCTAGAGCTGAGAGGCACAACGTGCAGTGTTCTTCCCAAAGGGCGAGTTGGGCCCCGCAGCATCTTGCTTCCAGCTCCTTGTGAAGCTAAGAAACAACTCGCTCTGCACAGTGCTCTTACAGCCTACCGGGAACATCTCTTCCAAAGGCCTGTGAAACGCAGTTTCTTTGCAGGCCTGATCTGGCTGAAGTAGAACTTCTGCTCTGGTTGTGCTACATTGCCCTAGAGCTGAAAGGCACAACGTGCAGGCTTCTGTCCAAAGGGAGAGTTGGGCAGCACAGCATCTTGCTTCCAGCTCTTTGGGAAGCTAAGAAACAAGTCGCTCTGCATAGTGCTCTTAGAGCCTACTGGGAAGATCTCTTCCAGAGGAATGTGAAACGCAGTTTCTCTGCAGGCCTGATCTGGCTGAAGTACCACTTCTGCTCTGGGTGTGCCACATTGCCCTAGAGCTGAAAGACACAACGTGCAGGCTTCTTTCCAAAGGGCGTGTGGGGCCCCACAGCATCTTGCTTCCAGCTCTTTGGGAAGCTAAGAAACAACTCGCTCTGCACAGTGCTCTTACAGCGTACCGGGAACATCTCTTCCAAAGGCCTGTGAAACGCAGTTTGTCTGCAGGCCTTATCTGTCTGAAGTAGAACTTCTCGTCTGGGTGTGGTACATTGCCCTAGACTTGAAAGGCACAACGTACAGGCTTCTTTCCTAAGGGCGAGTTGGGCCCCACAGCATCTTGCTTCCAGCTCTTTGGGAAGCTAAGAAACAACTCGCTCTGCACAGTGCTCTTACAGCCTACCGGGAACATCTCTCACAAAGGCCTGTGAAACGCAGTTTCTTTGCAGGCCAGATCTGGCTGAAGTAGAACTTCTGCTCTGGGTGTGCTACATTGCCCTAGAGTTGAAAGGCACAACGTGCAGGCTTCTTTCCAAAGGGCGAGTTGGGCCCCAAAGCATCTTGCTTCCAGCTCATTGGGAAGCTAAGAAACAACTCGCTCTGCACAGTGCTCTTACAGCCTACCGGGAATATCTCTTCCAAATTCCTGTCAAACACAGTTTCTTTGCAGGCCTGATCTGGCAGAAGTAGAACTTCTGCTCTGGGTGTGCTACATTGCCCTAGAGCTGAAAGGCACAACGTGCAGGCTTCTTTCCAAAGGGCGTGTGGGGCCCCACAGCATCTTGCTTCCAGCTCTTTGGGAAGCTAAGAAACAACTCGCTCTGCACAGTGCTCTTACAGCGTACCGGGAACATCTCTTCCAAAGGCCTGTGAAACGCAGTTTCTCTGCAGGCCTGATCTGGCTGAAGTAGAACTTCTGCTCTGGGTGTGCTACATTGCCCTAGAGCTGAAAGGCACAACGTGCAGGCTTCTTTCCAAAGGGCGAGTTGGGCCCCACAGCATCTTGCTTCCAGCTCTTTTGGAAGCTAAGAAACAACTCGCTCTGCACAGTGCTCTTACAGCGTACCGGGAACATCTCTTCCAAAGGCCTGTGAAACGCAGTTTCTCTGCAGGCCTGATCTGTCTGAAGTAGAACTTCTCGTCTGGGTTTGGTACATTGCCCTAGAGCTGAAAGGCACAACGTACAGGCTTCTTTCCTAAGGGCCAGTTGGGCCCCAAAGCATCTTGCTTCCAGCTCATTGGGAAGTTAAGAAACAACTCGCTCTGCACAGTGCTCTTACAGCCTACCGGGAACATCTCTCACAAAGGCCTGTGAAACGCAGTTTCTTTGCAGGCCAGATCTGGCTGAAGTAGAACTTCTGCTCTGGGTGTGCTACATTGCCCTAGAGCTGAAAGGCACAACGTGCAGGCTTCTTTCCAAAGGGCGAGTTGGGCCCCAAAGCATCTTGCTTCCAGCTCATTGGGAAGCTAAGAAACAACTCGCTCTGCACAGTGCTCTTACAGCCTACCGGGAACATCTCTTCCAAAGGCCTGTGAAACACAGTTTCTTTGCAGGCCTGACATGGCTGAAGTAGAACTTCTTCTCTGGGTGTGGTACATTGCCCTAGAGCTGAAAGGCACAACATACAGGCTTCTTTCGAAAGTGCGAGTTGGGACCGTAAGCATCTTGCTTCCAGCTCTTTGGGAAGCTAAGAAACAACTCGCTCTGCACAGTGCTCTTACAGCCTACCGGGAATATCTCTCACAAAGGCCTGTGAAACGCAGTTTCTTTGCAGGCCTGATGTGGCTGAAGTACAACTTCTGCTCTGGGTGTGCTACATTGCCCTAGAGCTGAAAGGCACAACGTGCAGGCTTCTTTCCAAAGGGCGAGTTGGGCCCCACAGCTTCTTGCTTCCAGATCTTTGGGAAGCTAAGAAACAACTTGCTCTGCACAGTGCTCTTACAACCTACAGGGAACATCTCTTCCAAAGGCCTGTGAAACGCAGTTTCTTTGCCGGCCTGATATGGCTGAAGTACAACTTCTGGTCTGGGTGTGCTACATTGCCCTAGAGCTGAAAGGCACAACGTGCAGGCTTCTTTCCAAAGGGTGATTTGGGCCCCACAGCATCTTGCTTCCAACTCTTTGGGAAGCTAAGAAACAACTCGCTCTGCATAGTGCTCTTACAGCCTACCGGGAACATCTCTTACAAAGGCTTGTGAAACGCAGTTTCTTTGCTGACCTGATATGGCTGAAATACAACTTCTGGTCTGGGTGTGCTACATTGCCCTAGAGCTGAAAGGCACAACGTGCAGGCTTCTGTCCAAATGGCGAGTTGGGCCCCACAGCATCTTGCTTCCAGCTCTTTGGGAAGCTAAGAAACAACTCGCTCTGCACAGTGCTCTTACAGCCTACCGGGAACATCTCTTCCAAAGGCCTGTGAAACGCAGTTTCTTTGCAGGCCTGATCTGGCTGAAGTACAACTTCTGCTCTGGGTGTGCTACATTGCCCTAGAGCTGAAAGGCACAACGTGCAGGCTTCTTTCCAAAGCGCGAGTTGGGCCCCACAGCATCTTGCTTCCAGCTCTTTGGGAAGCTAAGAAACAACTCGCTCTGCACAGTGCTCTTACAGCCTACCAGGAACATCTCTTCCAAAGGCCTGTTAAACGCAGTTTCTTTGCAAGCCACATCTGGCTGAAGTACAACTTCTGCTCTGGGTGTGCTACAGTGACCTAGAGCTGAAAGGCACAATGTGCAGGCTTCTTTCCAAAGTGTGAGTTGGGCTCCAACGCATCTTGCTTCCAGCTCTTTGGGAAGCGAAGAAACAACTCGCTCTGCACAGTGCTCTTACAGCCTATCGGGAACATCACTTACAAAGGCCTGTGAAACGCAGTTTCTTTGCAGGCCTGATCTGGCTGAAGTAGAACTTCTGCTCTGGGTGCGCTACATTGCCCTAGAGGTGAAAGGCACAACGTGAAGGCTTCTTAACAAAGTGCGAGTCGGGCCCCACAAAATCTTGCTTCCAGGTCTTTGGGAAGCTAAGAAACAACTCGCTCTGCACAGTGCTCTTACAGCCTACCGTGAACATCTCTTCCAAGGGCCTGTGAAACGCAGTTTGTTTTCAGGCCTGATATGGCTGAAGTACAACTTCTGCTCTGGGTGTGCTACATTGCCCTAGAGCTGAAAGGCACAACGTGCAGGCTTCTGTCCAAAGGGCGAGTTGAGCCCCACTGCATCATGCTTCCAGCTCTTTGGCAAGCTAAGAAACAACTCGCTCTGCACAGTGCTCTTACAGCCTACCGGGAACATCTCTTCCAAAGGCCTGTGAAACGCAGTTTCTTTGCAGGCCTGATCTGGCTGAAGTAGAACTTCTGCTCTGGGTGTGCTACATTGCCCTAGAGCTGAAAGGCACAACGTGCAGGCTTCTTAACAAAGGGCGAGTTGGGCCCCACAGCATCTTGCTTCCAGCTCTTTGGCAAGCTAAGAAACAACTCGCTCTGCACAGTGCTCTTACGGCCTACCGGGAACATCTCTTACAAAGGCATTTGAAACGCAGTTTCTTTACAGGCCTGATCTGGCTGAATTAGAACTTCTGCTCTGGGTGTGCTACATTGCCCTAGAGCTGAAAGGCACAACGTGCAGGCTTCTTTCCAAAGGGCGAGTTGGGCAACACAGCATCTTGCTTCCAGCTCTTTGGGAAGCTAAGAAACAACTCGCTCTGCACAGTGCTCTTACAGCCTACCGGGAACATCTCTCTCAAAGGCCTGTGAAACGCAGTTTCTTTGCAGGCCAGATGTGGCTGAAGTAGAACTTCTGCTCTGGGTGTGCTACATTGCCCTAGACGTGAAAGGCACAACGTGCAGGCTTCTTTCCAAACGGTGATTTGGGCCCCACAGCGTCTTGCTTCCAGCTCTTTGGGAAGCTAAGAAACAACTCGCTCTGCACAGTGCTCTTACAGCCTACCGGTAACATCTCTTACAAAGGCCTGTGAAACGCAGTTTCTTTGCAGGCCTGATCTGGCTGAAGTAGAACTTCTGCTCTGGGTGTGCTACATTGCCGTAGAGCTGAAAGGCACAACGTGCAGGCTTCTTTCCAAAGGGCGAGTTGGGCCCCACAGCATCTTGCTTCGAGCTCTTTGGGAAGCTAAGAAACAACTCGCTCTGCACAGTGCTCTTACAGACTAAAGGGAACATCTCTAAAAAAGGCCTGTGAAATGCAGTTTCTTTGCACTCCTCATCTGGCTGAAGGTACAACTTCTGGTCTGGGTGTGCTACATTGCCCTAGAGCTGAAAGGCACAACGTGCCAGCTTCTATCCAAAGGCCAAGTTGGGTCCCACAGCATCTTGCTTCCAACTCTTTGGGAAGCTAAGAAACAACTTGCTCTGCACAGTGCTCCTACAGCCTACCGGGAACATCTCTCCCAAATGCCTGTGAAACGCAGTTTCTTTGCAGGCCTGATCTGGCTGAAGTAGAACTTCTGCTCTGGGTGTGTTGCGTTGCCCTAGAGCTGAAAGGCACAACGTGCAGGCTTCTGTACAAAGGGCGAGTTGGGCCCCAAAGCATCTTGCTTCCCGCTCTTTGGGAAGCTAAGAAACAACTCGCTCTGCACAGTGCTCTTACAGCCTACCGGGAACATCTCTTACAAAGGCCTGTGAAACACAGTTTCTTTGCAGGCCTGATCAGGCTGAAGTAGAACTTCTGCTTTGGGTGTGCTACATTGCCCTAGAGCTGAAAGGCACAACGTGCAGGCTTCTTTCCAAAGGGCGAGTTGGGCCCCACGGCATCTTGCTTCCAGCTCTTTGGGAAGCTAAGAAACAACTCGCTCTGCACAGTGCTCTTACAGCGTACCGGGAACATCTCTTCCAAAGGCCTGTGAAACGCAGTTTCTCTGCAGGCCTGATCTGTCTGAAGTAGAACTTCTCGTCTGGGTGTGGTACATTGCCCTAGAGCTGAAAGGCACAACGTACAGGCTTCTTTCCTAAGGGCGAGTTGGGCCCCACAGCATCTTGCTTCCAGCTCTTTGGGAAGCTAAGAAACAACTCGCTCTGCACAGTGCTCTTACAGCCTACCGGGAACATCTCTCACAAAGGCCTGTGAAACGCAGTTTCTTTGCAGGCCAGATCTGGCTGAAGTAGAACTTCTGCTCTGGGTGTGCTACATTGCCCTAGAGCTGAAAGGCACAACGTGCAGGCTTCTTTCCAAAGGGCGAGTTGGGCCCCAAAGCATCTTGCTTCCAGCTCATTGGGAAGCTAAGAAACAACTCGCTCTGCACAGTGCTCTTACAGCCTACCGGGAACATCTCTTCCAAAGGCCTGTGAAACACAGTTTCTTTGCAGGCCTGATATGGCTGAAGTAGAACTTCTTCTCTGGGTGTGGTACATTGCCCTAGAGCTGAAAGGCACAACATACAGGCCTCTTTCGAAAGTGCGAGTTGGGACCCTAAGCATCTTGCTTCCAGCTCTTTGGGAAGCTAAGACACAACTCGCTCTGAACAGTGCTCTTACAGCCTACCGGGAATATCTCTCACAAAGGCCTGTGAAACGCAGTTTCTTTGCAGGCCTGATGTGGCTGAAGTAGAACTTCTGCTCTGTGTGTGCTACTTTGCCCTAGAGTGAAAGGCACAACGTGCAGGCTTGTTTCCAAAGGGCGAGTTGGGCCCCAAAGCATCTTGCTTCCAGGTCATTGGGAAGCTAAGAAACAACTCGCTCTGCACAGTGCTCTTACAGCCTACCGGGAACAGCTCTTCCAAAGGCCTGTGAAACCCAGATTCTTTGCAGGCCTGATCCGGTTTAAGTAGAACTTCTGCTCTGGGTGACCTACATTGCCCTGGAGCTGAAAGGCACAACGTCCAGGCTTCTTTCCAAATGGCGAGTTGGGCCCCACAGCATCTTCCTTCCAGCTCTTTGGGAAGCTAAGAAACAACTCGCTCTGCACAGTGCTCTTACAGCCTACCGGGAACATCTCTCACAAAGGCCTGTGAAACGCAGTTTCTTTGCAGGCCTGATGTGGCTGAAGTACAACTTCTGCTCTGGGTGTGCTACATTGCCCTAGAGCTGAAAGGCACAACGTGCAGGCTTCTTTCCAAAGGGTGATTTGGGCCCCACAGCATCTTGCTTCCAGCTCTTTGGGTAGCTAAGAAACAACTCGCTCTGCACAGTGCTCTTACAGCCTACCGGGAACATCTCTTACAAAGGCCTGTGAAACGCAGTTTCTTTGCAGGCCTGATATGGCTGAAGTACAACTTCTGCTCTGGGTGTGCTACATTGCCCTAGAGCTGAAAGGCACAACGTGCAGGCTTCTTTCCAAAGGGCGAGTTGGGCCCCACAGCATCTTGCTTCCAGCTCTTTGGGAAGCTAGGAAACAACTCGCTCTGCACAGTGCTCTTACAGCCTACCGGGAACATCTCTTCCAAAGGCCTGTGAAACGCTGTTTCTTTGCAGGCCTGATCTGGCTGAAGTAGAACTTCTGCTCTGGGTGTGCTACATTGCCCTAGAGCTGAAAGGCACAACGTACAGGCTTCTTAACAAAGGGCGCGTTGGGCCCCACAGCATCTTGCTTCCAGCTCTTTGGGAAGCTAAGAAACAACTCGCTCTGCACAGTGCTCTTACAGCCTACTGGGAACATCTCTTCCAAAGGCCTGTGAAACGCAGTTTCTTTGCAGGCCTGATCTGGCTGAAGTACAACTTCTGCTCTGGGTGTGCCACATTGCCCTAGAGCTGAAAGGCACAACTTGCAGGTTTCTTTCCAGAGGGCGAGTTTGGCCCCACAGCATCTTGCTTCCAGCTCTGTGGGAAGCTAAGAAACAACTCGCTCTGCACAGTGCTCTTACAGCCTACCGGGAACATCTCTTCCAAATTCCTGTGAAACGCAGTTTCTTTGCAGGCCTGATCTGGCTGAAGTAGAACTTCTGCTCTGGGTGTGCTACATTGCCCTAGAGCTGAAAGGCACAACGTGCAGGCTTCTTTCCAAAGGGCGTGTGGGGCCCCACAGCATCTTGCTTCCAGCTGTTTGGGAAGCTAAGAAACAACTCGCTCTGCACAGTGCTCTTACAGCGTACCGGGAACATCTCTTCCAAAGGCCTGTGAAACGCAGTTTCTCTGCAGGCCTGATCTCTCTGAAGTAGAACTTCTCGTCTGGGTGTGGTACATTGCCCTAAGCTGAAAGGCACAACGTACAGGCTTCTTTCCTAAGGGCCAGTTGGGCCCCAAAGCATCTTGCTTCCAGCTCATTGGGAAGCTAAGAAACAACTCGCTCTGCACAGTGCTCTTACAGCCTACCGGGAACATCTCTCACAAAGGCCTGTGAAACGCAGTTTCTTTGCAGGCCAGATCTGGCTGAAGTAGAACTTCTGCTCTGGGTGTGCTACATTGCCCTAGAGCTGAAAGGCACAACGTGCAGGCTTCTTTCCAAAGGGCGAGTTGGGCCCCAAAGCATCTTGCTTCCAGCTCATTGGGAAGCTAAGAAACAACTCGCTCTGCACAGTGCTCTTACAGCCTACCGGGAACATCTCTTCCAAAGGCCTGTGAAACACAGTTTCTTTGCAGGCCTGACATGGCTGAAGTAGAACTTCTTCTCTGGGTGTGGTACATTGCCCTAGAGCTGAAAGGCACAACATACAGGCTTCTTTCGAAAGTGCGAGTTGGGACCGTAAGCATCTTGCTTCCAGCTCTTTGGGTAGCTAAGAAACAACTCGCTCTGCACAGTGCTCTTACAGCCTACCGGGAACATCTCTTCCAAAGGCCTGTGAAACGCAGTTTCTTTGCAGGCCTGATCTGGCTGAAGTACAACTTCTGCTCTGGGTGTGCCACATTGCCCTAGAGCTGAAAGGCACAACTTGCAGGTTTCTTTCCAGAGGGCGAGTTTGGCCCCACAGCATCTTGCTTCCAGCTCTTTGGGAAGCTAAGAAACAACTCGCTCTGCACAGTGCTCTTACAGACTACCGGGAACATCTCTTCCAAAGGTCTGTGAAACGCAGTTTCTTTGCAGGCTTGATATGGCTGAAGTACAACTTCTGGTCTGGGTGTGCTACATTGCCCTAGAGCTGAGAGGCACAACGTGCAGTGTTCTTCCCAAAGGGCGAGTTGGGCCCCGCAGCATCTTGCTTCCAGCTCCTTGTGAAGCTAAGAAACAACTCGCTCTGCACAGTGCTCTTACAGCCTACCGGAAACATGTCTTCCAAAGGCCTGTGAAACGCAGTTTCTTTGCAGGCCTGATCTGGCTGAAGTACAACTTCTGCTCTGGGTGTGCTACATTGCCGTAGAGCTGAAAGGCACAACGTGCAGGTTTCTTTCCAGAGGGCAAGTTGGGCCCCACAGCATCTTGCTTCCAGCTCTGTGGGAAGCTAAGAAACAACTCGCTCTGCACAGTGCTCTTACAGCCTACCGGGAACATCTCTTCCAAATTCCTGTGAAACGCAGTTTCTTTGCAGGCCTGATCTGGCTGAAGTAGAACTTCTGCTCTGGGTGTGCTACATTGCCCTAGAGCTGAAAGGCACAACGTGCAGGCTTCTTTCCAAAGGGCGTGTGGGGCCCCACAGCATCTTGCTTCCAGCTCTTTGGGAAGCTAAGAAACAACTCGCTCTGCACAGTGCTCTTACAGCGTACCGGGAACATCTCTTCCAAAGGCCTGTGAAACGCAGTTTCTCTGCAGGCCTGATCTGTCTGAAGTAGAACTTCTCGTCTGGGTGTGGTACATTGCCCTAGAGCTGAAAGGCACAACGTACAGGCTTCTTTCCTAAGGGCGAGTTGGGCCCCACAGCATCTTGCTTCCAGCTCTTTGGGAAGCTAAGAAACAACTCGCTCTGCACAGTGCTCTTACAGCCTACCGGGAACATCTCTCACAAAGGCCTGTGAAACGCAGTTTCTTTGCAGGCCAGATCTGGCTGAAGTAGAACTTCTGCTCTGGGTGTGCTACATTGCCCTAGAGCTGAAAGGCACAACGTGCAGGCTTCTTTCCAAAGGGCGAGTTGGGCCCCAAAGCATCTTGCTTCCAGCTCATTGGGAAGCTAAGAAACAACTCGCTCTGCACAGTGCTCTTACAGCCTACCGGGAACATCTCTTCCAAAGGCCTGTGAAACACAGTTTCTTTGCAGGCCTGATATGGCTGAAGTAGAACTTCTTCTCTGGGTGTAGTACATTGCCCTAGAGCTGAAAGGCACAACATACAGGCCTCTTTCGAAAGTGCGAGTTGGGACCCTAAGCATCTTGCTTCCAGCTCTTTGGGAAGCTAAGACACAACTCGCTCTGAACAGTGCTCTTACAGCCTACCGGGAATATCTCTCACAAAGGCCTGTGAAACGCAGTTTCTCTGCAGGCCTGATCTGTCTGAAGTAGAACTTCTCGTCTGGGTGTGGTACATTGCCCTAGAGCTGAAAGGCACAACGTACAGGCTTCTTTCCTAAGGGCGAGTTGGGCCCCACAGCATCTTGCTTCCAGCTCTTTGGGAAGCTAAGAAACAACTCGCTCTGCACAGTGCTCTTACAGCCTATCGGGAACATCTCTCACAAAGGCCTGTGAAATGCAGTTTCTTTGCAGGCCAGATCTGGCTGAAGTAGAACTTCTGCTCTGGGTGTGCTACATTGCCCTAGAGTTGAAAGGCACAACGTGCAGGCTTCTTTCCAAAGGGCGAGTTGGGCCCCAAAGCATCTTGCTTCCAGCTCATTGGGAAGCTAAGAATCAACTCGCTCTGCACAGTGCTCTTACAGCCTACCGGGAATATCTATTCCAAATTCCTGTCAAACACAGTTTCTTTGCAGGCCTGATCTGGCTGAAGTAGAACTTCTGCTCTGGGTGTGCTACATTGCCCTAGAGCTGAAAGGCACAACGTGCAGGCTTCTTTCCAAAGGGCGTGTGGGGCCCCACAGCATCTTGCTTCCAGCTCTTTGGGAAGCTAAGAAACAACTCGCTCTGCACAGTGCTCTTACAGCGTACCGGGAACATCTCTTCCAAAGCCCTGTGAAACGCAGTTTCTCTGCAGGCCTGATCTGTCTGAAGTAGAACTTCTCGACTGGGTGTGGTACATTGCCCTAGAGCTGAAAGGCACAACGTACAGGCTTCTTTCCAAAGGGCCAGTTGGGCCCCAAAGCATCTTGCTTCCAGCTCATTGGGAAGCTAAGAAACAACTCGCTCTGCACAGTGCTCTTACAGCCTACCGGGAATATCTCTCACAAAGGCCTGTGAAACGCAGTTTCTTTGCAGGCCTGATCTGGCTGAAGTAGAACTTCTGCTCTGGGTGTGCTACATTGCCCTAGAGCTGAAAGGCACAACGTGCAGTCTTCTGTCCAAAGGGAGAGTTGGGCAGCACAGCATCTTGCTTCCACCTCTTTGGGAAGCTAAGAAACGAGTCGCTCTGCATAGTGCTCTTAGAGCCTACCGGGAACATCTCTTCCAGAGGAATGTGAAACGCAGTTTCTTTGCAGGCCTGATCTGGCTGAAGTACCACTTCTGCTCTGGGTGTGCCACATTGCCCTAGAGCTGAAAGCTACAACGTGCTGTCTCCTTTCCAAAGGGCGAGCTGGGCCCCACGGCATCTTGCTTCCAGCTCTTTGGGAAGCTCAGAAACAACTCGCTCTGCACAGTGCTCTTACAGCCTACCGGGTACATCTCTTCCAAAGGCCTGTGAAACGCAGTTTCTTTGCAGGCCTGATCTGGCTGAAGTAGAACTTCTGCTCTGGGTGTGCTACATTGCCCTAGAGCTGAAAGGCACAACGTGCAGGCTCTTTCCAAAGGGCGAGTTGGGCCCCACAGAATCTTGCTTCCAGCTCTTTGGGAAGCTAAGAAACAACTCGCTCTGCACAGTGCTCTTACAGCCTACCGGGAACATCTCTTCCAAAGGCCTGTGAAACGCAGTTTCTTTGCAGGCCTGATCTGGCTGAAGTACAACTTCTGCTCTGGGTGTGCCACATTGCCCTAGAGCTGAAAGGCACAACTTGCAGGTTTCTTTCCAGAGGGCAAGTTGGGCCCCACAGCATCTTGCTTCCAGCTCTGTGGGAAGCTAAGAAAAAACTCGCTCTGCACAGTGCTCTTACAGCCTACCGGGAACATCTCTTCCAAATTCCTGTGAAACGCAGTTTCTTTGCAGGCCTGATCTGGCTGAAGTAGAACTTCTGCTCTGGGTGTGCTACATTGCCCTAGAGCTGAAAGGCACAACGTGCAGGCTTCTTTCCAAAGGGCGTGTGGGGCCCCACAGCATCTTGCTTCCAGTTCTTTGGGAAGCTAAGAAACAACTCGCTCTGCACAGTGCTCTTACAGCGTACCAGGAACATCTCTTCCAAAGGCCTGTGAAACGCAGTTTCTCTGCAGGCCTGATCTGTCTGAAGTAGAACTTCTCGTCTGGGTGTGGTACATTGCCCTAGAGCTGAAAGGCACAACGTACAGGCTTCTTTCCTAAGGGCCAGTTGGGCCCCAAAGCATCTTGCTTCCAGCTCATTGGGAAGCTAAGAAACAACTCGCTCTGCACAGTGCTCTTACAGCCTACCGGGAACATCTCTCACAAAGGCCTGTGAAACGCAGTTTCTTTGCAGGCCAGATCTGGCTGAAGTAGAACTTCTGCTCTGGGTGTGCTACATTGCCCTAGAGCTGAAAGGCACAACGTGCAGGCTTCTTTCCAAAGGGCGAGTTGGGCCCCAAAGCATCTTGCTTCCAGCTCATTGGGAAGCTAAGAAACAACTCGCTCTGCACAGTGCTCTTACAGCCTACCGGGAACATCTCTTCCAAAGGCCTGTGAAACACAGTTTCTTTGCAGGCCGGACATGGCTGAAGTAGAACTTCTTCTCTGGGTGTGGTACATTGCCCTAGAGCTGAAAGGCACAACATACAGGCTTCTTTCGAAAGTGCGAGTTGGGACCGTAAGCATCTTGCTTCCAGCTCTTTGGGAAGCTAAGAAACAACTCGCTCTGCACAGTGCTCTTACAGCCTACCGGGAATATCTCTCACAAAGGCCTGTGAAACGCAGTTTCTTTGCAGGCCTGATGTGGCTGAAGTACAACTTCTGCTCTGGGTGTGCTACATTGCCCTAGAGCTGAAAGGCACAACGTGCAGGCTTCTTTCCAAAGGGTGATTTGGGCCCCTCAGCATCTTGCTTCCAGCTCTTTGGGTAGCTAAGAAACAACTCGCTCTGCACAGTGCTCTTACAGCCTACCGGGAACATCTCTTACAAAGGCCTGTGAAACGCAGTTTCATTGCAGGCCTGATATGGCTGAAGTACAACTTCTGGTCTGGGTGTGCTACATTGCCCTAGAGCTGAAAGGCACAACGTGCAGGCTTCTTTCCAAAGGGCGAGTTGGGCCCCACAGCATCTTGCTTCCAGCTCTTTGGGAAGCTAAGAAACAACTCGCTCTGCACAGTGCTCTTACAGCCTACCGGGAACATCTCTTCCAAAGGTCTGTGAAACGCAGTTTCTTTGCAGGCCTGATATGGCTGAAGTACAACTTCTGGTCTGGGTGTGCTACATTGCCCTAGAGCTGAGAGGCACAACGTGCAGTGTTCTTCCCAAAGGGCGAGTTGGGCCCCGCAGCATCTTGCTTCCAGCTCCTTGTGAAGCTAAGAAACAACTCGCTCTGCACAGTGCTCTTACAGCCTACCGGGAACATCTCTTCCAAAGGCCTGTGAAACGCAGTTTCTTTGCAGGCCTGATCTGGCTGAAGTAGAACTTCTGCTCTGGTTGTGCTACATTGCCCTAGAGCTGAAAGGCACAACGTGCAGGCTTCTGTCCAAAGGGAGAGTTGGGCAGCACAGCATCTTGCTTCCAGCTCTTTGGGAAGCTAAGAAACAAGTCGCTCTGCATAGTGCTCTTAGAGCCTACTGGGAAGATCTCTTCCAGAGGAATGTGAAACGCAGTTTCTCTGCAGGCCTGATCTGGCTGAAGTACCACTTCTGCTCTGGGTGTGCCACATTGCCCTAGAGCTGAAAGACACAACGTGCAGGCTTCTTTCCAAAGGGCGTGTGGGGCCCCACAGCATCTTGCTTCCAGCTCTTTGGGAAGCTAAGAAACAACTCGCTCTGCACAGTGCTCTTACAGCGTACCGGGAACATCTCTTCCAAAGGCCTGTGAAACGCAGTTTGTCTGCAGGCCTTATCTGTCTGAAGTAGAACTTCTCGTCTGGGTGTGGTACATTGCCCTAGACTTGAAAGGCACAACGTACAGGCTTCTTTCCTAAGGGCGAGTTGGGCCCCACAGCATCTTGCTTCCAGCTCTTTGGGAAGCTAAGAAACAACTCGCTCTGCACAGTGCTCTTACAGCCTACCGGGAACATCTCTCACAAAGGCCTGTGAAACGCAGTTTCTTTGCAGGCCAGATCTGGCTGAAGTAGAACTTCTGCTCTGGGTGTGCTACATTGCCCTAGAGTTGAAAGGCACAACGTGCAGGCTTCTTTCCAAAGGGCGAGTTGGGCCCCAAAGCATCTTGCTTCCAGCTCATTGGGAAGCTAAGAAACAACTCGCTCTGCACAGTGCTCTTACAGCCTACCGGGAATATCTCTTCCAAATTCCTGTCAAACACAGTTTCTTTGCAGGCCTGATCTGGCAGAAGTAGAACTTCTGCTCTGGGTGTGCTACATTGCCCTAGAGCTGAAAGGCACAACGTGCAGGCTTCTTTCCAAAGGGCGTGTGGGGCCCCACAGCATCTTGCTTCCAGCTCTTTGGGAAGCTAAGAAACAACTCGCTCTGCACAGTGCTCTTACAGCGTACCGGGAACATCTCTTCCAAAGGCCTGTGAAACGCAGTTTCTCTGCAGGCCTGATCTGGCTGAAGTAGAACTTCTGCTCTGGGTGTGCTACATTGCCCTAGAGCTGAAAGGCACAACGTGCAGGCTTCTTTCCAAAGGGCGAGTTGGGCCCCACAGCATCTTGCTTCCAGCTCTTTGGGAAGCTAAGAAACAACTCGCTCTGCACAGTGCTCTTACAGCGTACCGGGAACATCTCTTCCAAAGGCCTGTGAAACGCAGTTTCTCTGCAGGCCTGATCTGTCTGAAGTAGAACTTCTCGTCTGGGTTTGGTACATTGCCCTAGAGCTGAAAGGCACAACGTACAGGCTTCTTTCCTAAGGGCCAGTTGGGCCCCAAAGCATCTTGCTTCCAGCTCATTGGGAAGTTAAGAAACAACTCGCTCTGCACAGTGCTCTTACAGCCTACCGGGAACATCTCTCACAAAGGCCTGTGAAACGCAGTTTCTTTGCAGGCCAGATCTGGCTGAAGTAGAACTTCTGCTCTGGGTGTGCTACATTGCCCTAGAGCTGAAAGGCACAACGTGCAGGCTTCTTTCCAAAGGGCGAGTTGGGCCCCAAAGCATCTTGCTTCCAGCTCATTGGGAAGCTAAGAAACAACTCGCTCTGCACAGTGCTCTTACAGCCTACCGGGAACATCTCTTCCAAAGGCCTGTGAAACACAGTTTCTTTGCAGGCCTGACATGGCTGAAGTAGAACTTCTTCTCTGGGTGTGGTACATTGCCCTAGAGCTGAAAGGCACAACATACAGGCTTCTTTCGAAAGTGCGAGTTGGGACCGTAAGCATCTTGCTTCCAGCTCTTTGGGAAGCTAAGAAACAACTCGCTCTGCACAGTGCTCTTACAGCCTACCGGGAATATCTCTCACAAAGGCCTGTGAAACGCAGTTTCTTTGCAGGCCTGATGTGGCTGAAGTACAACTTCTGCTCTGGGTGTGCTACATTGCCCTAGAGCTGAAAGGCACAACGTGCAGGCTTCTTTCCAAAGGGCGAGTTGGGCCCCACAGCTTCTTGCTTCCAGATCTTTGGGAAGCTAAGAAACAACTTGCTCTGCACAGTGCTCTTACAACCTACAGGGAACATCTCTTCCAAAGGCCTGTGAAACGCAGTTTCTTTGCCGGCCTGATATGGCTGAAGTACAACTTCTGGTCTGGGTGTGCTACATTGCCCTAGAGCTGAAAGGCACAACGTGCAGGCTTCTTTCCAAAGGGTGATTTGGGCCCCACAGCATCTTCCTTCCAGCTCTTTGGGAAGCTAAGAAACAACTCGCTCTGCATAGTGCTCTTACAGCCTCCCGGGAACATCTCTTACAAAGGCTTGTGAAACGCAGTTTCTTTGCTGACCTGATATGGCTGAAATACAACTTCTGGTCTGGGTGTGCTACATTGCCCTAGAGCTGAAAGGCACAACGTGCAGGCTTCTGTCCAAATGGCGAGTTGGGCCCCACAGCATCTTGCTTCCAGCTCTTTGGGAAGCTAAGAAACAACTCGCTCTGCACAGTGCTCTTACAGCCTACCGGGAACATCTCTTCCAAAGGCCTGTGAAACGCAGTTTCTTTGCAGGCCTGATCTGGCTGAAGTACAACTTCTGCTCTGGGTGTGCTACATTGCCCTAGAGCTGAAAGGCACAACGTGCAGGCTTCTTTCCAAAGCGCGAGTTGGGCCCCACAGCATCTTGCTTCCAGCTCTTTGGGAAGCTAAGAAACAACTCGCTCTGCACAGTGCTCTTACAGCCTACCAGGAACATCTCTTCCAAAGGCCTGTTAAACGCAGTTTCTTTGCAAGCCACATCTGGCTGAAGTACAACTTCTGCTCTGGGTGTGCTACAGTGACCTAGAGCTGAAAGGCACAATGTGCAGGCTTCTTTCCAAAGTGTGAGTTGGGCTCCAACGCATCTTGCTTCCAGCTCTTTGGGAAGCGAAGAAACAACTCGCTCTGCACAGTGCTCTTACAGCCTATCGGGAACATCACTTACAAAGGCCTGTGAAACGCAGTTTCTTTGCAGGCCTGATCTGGCTGAAGTAGAACTTCTGCTCTGGGTGCGCTACATTGCCCTAGAGGTGAAAGGCACAACGTGAAGGCTTCTTAACAAAGTGCGAGTCGGGCCCCACAAAATCTTGCTTCCAGGTCTTTGGGAAGCTAAGAAACAACTCGCTCTGCACAGTGCTCTTACAGCCTACCGTGAACATCTCTTCCAAGGGCCTGTGAAACGCAGTTTGTTTTCAGGCCTGATATGGCTGAAGTACAACTTCTGCTCTGGGTGTGCTACATTGCCCTAGAGCTGAAAGGCACAACGTGCAGGCTTCTGTCCAAAGGGCGAGTTGAGCCCCACTGCATCATGCTTCCAGCTCTTTGGCAAGCTAAGAAACAACTCGCTCTGCACAGTGCTCTTACAGCCTACCGGGAACATCTCTTCCAAAGGCCTGTGAAACGCAGTTTCTTTGCAGGCCTGATCTGGCTGAAGTAGAACTTCTGCTCTGGGTGTGCTACATTGCCCTAGAGCTGAAAGGCACAACGTGCAGGCTTCTTAACAAAGGGCGAGTTGGGCCCCACAGCATCTTGCTTCCAGCTCTTTGGCAAGCTAAGAAACAACTCGCTCTGCACAGTGCTCTTACGGCCTACCGGGAACATCTCTTACAAAGGCATTTGAAACGCAGTTTCTTTACAGGCCTGATCTGGCTGAATTAGAACTTCTGCTCTGGGTGTGCTACATTGCCCTAGAGCTGAAAGGCACAACGTGCAGGCTTCTTTCCAAAGGGCGAGTTGGGCAACACAGCATCTTGCTTCCAGCTCTTTGGGAAGCTAAGAAACAACTCGCTCTGCACAGTGCTCTTACAGCCTACCGGGAACATCTCTCTCAAAGGCCTGTGAAACGCAGTTTCTTTGCAGGCCAGATGTGGCTGAAGTAGAACTTCTGCTCTGGGTGTGCTACATTGCCCTAGACGTGAAAGGCACAACGTGCAGGCTTCTTTCCAAACGGTGATTTGGGCCCCACAGCGTCTTGCTTCCAGCTCTTTGGGAAGCTAAGAAACAACTCGCTCTGCACAGTGCTCTTACAGCCTACCGGTAACATCTCTTACAAAGGCCTGTGAAACGCAGTTTCTTTGCAGGCCTGATCTGGCTGAAGTAGAACTTCTGCTCTGGGTGTGCTACATTGCCGTAGAGCTGAAAGGCACAACGTGCAGGCTTCTTTCCAAAGGGCGAGTTGGGCCCCACAGCATCTTGCTTCGAGCTCTTTGGGAAGCTAAGAAACAACTCGCTCTGCACAGTGCTCTTACAGACTAAAGGGAACATCTCTAAAAAAGGCCTGTGAAATGCAGTTTCTTTGCACTCCTCATCTGGCTGAAGGTACAACTTCTGGTCTGGGTGTGCTACATTGCCCTAGAGCTGAAAGGCACAACGTGCCAGCTTCTATCCAAAGGCCAAGTTGGGTCCCACAGCATCTTGCTTCCAACTCTTTGGGAAGCTAAGAAACAACTTGCTCTGCACAGTGCTCCTACAGCCTACCGGGAACATCTCTCCCAAATGCCTGTGAAACGCAGTTTCTTTGCAGGCCTGATCTGGCTGAAGTAGAACTTCTGCTCTGGGTGTGTTGCGTTGCCCTAGAGCTGAAAGGCACAACGTGCAGGCTTCTGTACAAAGGGCGAGTTGGGCCCCAAAGCATCTTGCTTCCCGCTCTTTGGGAAGCTAAGAAACAACTCGCTCTGCACAGTGCTCTTACAGCCTACCGGGAACATCTCTTACAAAGGCCTGTGAAACACAGTTTCTTTGCAGGCCTGATCAGGCTGAAGTAGAACTTCTGCTTTGGGTGTGCTACATTGCCCTAGAGCTGAAAGGCACAACGTGCAGGCTTCTTTCCAAAGGGCGAGTTGGGCCCCACGGCATCTTGCTTCCAGCTCTTTGGGAAGCTAAGAAACAACTCGCTCTGCACAGTGCTCTTACAGCGTACCGGGAACATCTCTTCCAAAGGCCTGTGAAACGCAGTTTCTCTGCAGGCCTGATCTGTCTGAAGTAGAACTTCTCGTCTGGGTGTGGTACATTGCCCTAGAGCTGAAAGGCACAACGTACAGGCTTCTTTCCTAAGGGCGAGTTGGGCCCCACAGCATCTTGCTTCCAGCTCTTTGGGAAGCTAAGAAACAACTCGCTCTGCACAGTGCTCTTACAGCCTACCGGGAACATCTCTCACAAAGGCCGGTGAAACGCAGTTTCTTTGCAGGCCAGATCTGGCTGAAGTAGAACTTCTGCTCTGGGTGTGCTACATTGCCCTAGAGCTGAAAGGCACAACGTGCAGGCTTCTTTCCAAAGGGCGAGTTGGGCCCCAAAGCATCTTGCTTCCAGCTCATTGGGAAGCTAAGAAACAACTCGCTCTGCACAGTGCTCTTACAGCCTACCGGGAACATCTCTTCCAAAGGCCTGTGAAACACAGTTTCTTTGCAGGCCTGATATGGCTGAAGTAGAACTTCTTCTCTGGGTGTGGTACATTGCCCTAGAGCTGAAAGGCACAACATACAGGCCTCTTTCGAAAGTGCGAGTTGGGACCCTAAGCATCTTGCTTCCAGCTCTTTGGGAAGCTAAGACACAACTCGCTCTGAACAGTGCTCTTACAGCCTACCGGGAATATCTCTCACAAAGGCCTGTGAAACGCAGTTTCTTTGCAGGCCTGATGTGGCTGAAGTAGAACTTCTGCTCTGTGTGTGCTACTTTGCCCTATAGTGAAAGGCACAACGTGCAGGCTTGTTTCCAAAGGGCGAGTTGGGCCCCAAAGCATCTTGCTTCCAGGTCATTGGGAAGCTAAGAAACAACTCGCTCTGCACAGTGCTCTTACAGCCTACCGGGAACAGCTCTTCCAAAGGCCTGTGAAACCCAGATTCTTTGCAGGCCTGATCCGGTTTAAGTAGAACTTCTGCTCTGGGTGACCTACATTGCCCTGGAGCTGAAAGGCACAACGTCCAGGCTTCTTTCCAAATGGCGAGTTGGGCCCCACAGCATCTTCCTTCCAGCTCTTTGGGAAGCTAAGAAACAACTCGCTCTGCACAGTGCTCTTACAGCCTACCGGGAACATCTCTCACAAAGGCCTGTGAAACGCAGTTTCTTTGCAGGCCTGATGTGGCTGAAGTACAACTTCTGCTCTGGGTGTGCTACATTGCCCTAGAGCTGAAAGGCACAACGTGCAGGCTTCTTTCCAAAGGGTGATTTGGGCCCCACAGCATCTTGCTTCCAGCTCTTTGGGTAGCTAAGAAACAACTCGCTCTGCACAGTGCTCTTACAGCCTACCGGGAACATCTCTTACAAAGGCCTGTGAAACGCAGTTTCTTTGCAGGCCTGATATGGCTGAAGTACAACTTCTGCTCTGGGTGTGCTACATTGCCCTAGAGCTGAAAGGCACAACGTGCAGGCTTCTTTCCAAAGGGCGAGTTGGGCCCCACAGCATCTTGCTTCCAGCTCTTTGGGAAGCTAGGAAACAACTCGCTCTGCACAGTGCTCTTACAGCCTACCGGGAACATCTCTTCCAAAGGCCTGTGAAACGCTGTTTCTTTGCAGGCCTGATCTGGCTGAAGTAGAACTTCTGCTCTGGGTGTGCTACATTGCCCTAGAGCTGAAAGGCACAACGTACAGTCTTCTTAACAAAGGGCGCGTTGGGCCCCACAGCATCTTGCTTCCAGCTCTTTGGGAAGCTAAGAAACAACTCGCTCTGCACAGTGCTCTTACAGCCTACTGGGAACATCTCTTCCAAAGGCCTGTGAAACGCAGTTTCTTTGCAGGCCTGATCTGGCTGAAGTACAACTTCTGCTCTGGGTGTGCCACATTGCCCTAGAGCTGAAAGGCACAACTTGCAGGTTTCTTTCCAGAGGGCGAGTTTGGCCCCACAGCATCTTGCTTCCAGCTCTGTGGGAAGCTAAGAAACAACTCGCTCTGCACAGTGCTCTTACAGCCTACCGGGAACATCTCTTCCAAATTCCTGTGAAACGCAGTTTCTTTGCAGGCCTGATCTGGCTGAAGTAGAACTTCTGCTCTGGGTGTGCTACATTGCCCTAGAGCTGAAAGGCACAACGTGCAGGCTTCTTTCCAAAGGGCGTGTGGGGCCCCACAGCATCTTGCTTCCAGCTCTTTGGGAAGCTAAGAAACAACTCGCTCTGCACAGTGCTCTTACAGCGTACCGGGAACATCTCTTCCAAAGGCCTGTGAAACGCAGTTTCTCTGCAGGCCTGATCTCTCTGAAGTAGAACTTCTCGTCTGGGTGTGGTACATTGCCCTAAGCTGAAAGGCACAACGTACAGGCTTCTTTCCTAAGGGCCAGTTGGGCCCCAAAGCATCTTGCTTCCAGCTCATTGGGAAGCTAAGAAACAACTCGCTCTGCACAGTGCTCTTACAGCCTACCGGGAACATCTCTCACAAAGGCCTGTGAAACGCAGTTTCTTTGCAGGCCAGATCTGGCTGAAGTAGAACTTCTGCTCTGGGTGTGCTACATTGCCCTAGAGCTGAAAGGCACAACGTGCAGGCTTCTTTCCAAAGGGCGAGTTGGGCCCCAAAGCATCTTGCTTCCAGCTCATTGGGAAGCTAAGAAACAACTCGCTCTGCACAGTGCTCTTACAGCCTACCGGGAACATCTCTTCCAAAGGCCTGTGAAACACAGTTTCTTTGCAGGCCTGACATGGCTGAAGTAGAACTTCTTCTCTGGGTGTGGTACATTGCCCTAGAGCTGAAAGGCACAACATACAGGCTTCTTTCGAAAGTGCGAGTTGGGACCGTAAGCATCTTGCTTCCAGCTCTTTGGGAAGCTAAGAAACAACTCGCTCTGCACAGTGCTCTTACAGCCTACCGGGAATATCTCTCACAAAGGCCTGTGAAACGCAGTTTCTTTGCAGGCCTGATGTGGCTGAAGTACAACTTCTGCTCTGGGTGTGCTACATTGCCCTAGAGCTGAAAGGCACAACGTGCAGGCTTCTTTCCAAAGGGTGATTCGGGCCCCTCAGCATCTTGCTTCCAGCTCTTTGGGTAGCTAAGAAACAACTCGCTCTGCACAGTGCTCTTACAGCCTACCGGGAACATCTCTTCCAAAGGCCTGTGAAACGCAGTTTCTTTGCAGGCCTGATCTGGCTGAAGTACAACTTCTGCTCTGGGTGTGCCACATTGCCCTAGAGCTGAAAGGCACAACTTGCAGGTTTCTTTCCAGAGGGCGAGTTTGGCCCCACAGCATCTTGCTTCCAGCTCTTTGGGAAGCTAAGAAACAACTCGCTCTGCACAGTGCTCTTACAGACTACCGGGAACATCTCTTCCAAAGGTCTGTGAAACGCAGTTTCTTT
Source organism: Equus caballus (assembly GCF_041296265.1). NCBI lineage: Eukaryota > Metazoa > Chordata > Mammalia > Perissodactyla > Equidae > Equus > Equus caballus. Next base: position 29,617,679 of record NC_091687.1, read on the forward strand.
GCAGGCTTGATATGGCTGAAGTACAACTTCTGGTCTGGGTGTGCTACATTGCCCTAGAGCTGAGAGGCACAACGTGCAGTGTTCTTCCCAAAGGGCGAGTTGGGCCCCGCAGCATCTTGCTTCCAGCTCCTTGTGAAGCTAAGAAACAACTCGCTCTGCACAGTGCTCTTACAGCCTACCGGAAACATGTCTTCCAAAGGCCTGTGAAACGCAGTTTCTTTGCAGGCCTGATCTGGCTGAAGTACAACTTCTGCTCTGGGTGTGCTACATTGCCGTAGAGCTGAAAGGCACAACGTGCAGGTTTCTTTCCAGAGGGCAAGTTGGGCCCCACAGCATCTTGCTTCCAGCTCTGTGGGAAGCTAAGAAACAACTCGCTCTGCACAGTGCTCTTACAGCCTACCGGGAACATCTCTTCCAAATTCCTGTGAAACGCAGTTTCTTTGCAGGCCTGATCTGGCTGAAGTAGAACTTCTGCTCTGGGTGTGCTACATTGCCCTAGAGCTGAAAGGCACAACGTGCAGGCTTCTTTCCAAAGGGCGTGTGGGGCCCCACAGCATCTTGCTTCCAGCTCTTTGGGAAGCTAAGAAACAACTCGCTCTGCACAGTGCTCTTACAGCGTACCGGGAACATCTCTTCCAAAGGCCTGTGAAACGCAGTTTCTCTGCAGGCCTGATCTGTCTGAAGTAGAACTTCTCGTCTGGGTGTGGTACATTGCCCTAGAGCTGAAAGGCACAACGTACAGGCTTCTTTCCTAAGGGCGAGTTGGGCCCCACAGCATCTTGCTTCCAGCTCTTTGGGAAGCTAAGAAACAACTCGCTCTGCACAGTGCTCTTACAGCCTACCGGGAACATCTCTCACAAAGGCCTGTGAAACGCAGTTTCTTTGCAGGCCAGATCTGGCTGAAGTAGAACTTCTGCTCTGGGTGTGCTACATTGCCCTAGAGCTGAAAGGCACAACGTGCAGGCTTCTTTCCAAAGGGCGAGTTGGGCCCCAAAGCATCTTGCTTCCAGCTCATTGGGAAGCTAAGAAACAACTCGCTCTGCACAGTGCTCTTACAGCCTACCGGGAACATCTCTTCCAAAGGCCTGTGAAACACAGTTTCTTTGCAGGCCTGATATGGCTGAAGTAGAACTTCTTCTCTGGGTGTGGTACATTGCCCTAGAGCTGAAAGGCACAACATACAGGCCTCTTTCGAAAGTGCGAGTTGGGACCCTAAGCATCTTGCTTCCAGCTCTTTGGGAAGCTAAGACACAACTCGCTCTGAACAGTGCTCTTACAGCCTACCGGGAATATCTCTCACAAAGGCCTGTGAAACGCAGTTTCTTTGCAGGCCTGATGTGGCTGAAGTACAACTTCTGCTCTGTGTGTGCTACTTTGCCCTAGAGTGAAAGGCACAACGTGCAGGCTTGTTTCCAAAGGGCGAGTTGGGCCCCAAAGCATCTTGCTTCCAGGTCATTGGGAAGCTAAGAAACAACTCGCTCTGCACAGTGCTCTTACAGCCTACCGGGAACAGCTCTTCCAAAGGCCTGCGAAACCCAGATTCTTTGCAGGCCTGATCCGGCTTAAGTAGAACTTCTGCTCTGGGTGACCTACATTGCCCTAGAGCTGAAAGGCACAACGTGCAGGCTTCTTTCCAAATGGCGAGTTGGGCCCCACAGCATCTTCCTTCCAGCTCTTTGGGAAGCTAAGAAACAACTCGCTCTGCACAGTGCTCTTACAGCCTACCGGGAACATCTCTCTCAAAGGCCTGTGAAACGCAGTTTCTTTGCAGGCCTGATGTGGCTGAAGTACAACTTCTGCTCTGGGTGTGCTACATTGCCCTAGAGCTGAAAGGCACAACGTGCAGGCTTCTTTCCAAAGGGTGATTTGGGCCCCACAGCATCTTGCTTCCAGCTCTTTGGGTAGCTAAGAAACAACTCGCTCTGCACAGTGCTCTTACAGCCTACCGGGAACATCTCTTACAAAGGCCTGTGAAACGCAGTTTCTTTGCAGGCCTGATATGGCTGAAGTACAACTTCTGCTCTGGGTGTGCTACATTGCCCTAGAGCTGAAAGGCACAACGTGCAGGCTTCTTTCCAAAGGGCGAGTTGGGCCCCACAGCATCTTGCTTCCAGCTCTTTGGGAAGCTAGGAAACAACTCGCTCTGCACAGTGCTCTTACAGCCTACCGGGAACATCTCTTCCAAAGGCCTGTGAAACGCTGTTTCTTTGCAGGCCTGATCTGGCTGAAGTAGAACTTCTGCTCTGGGTGTGCTACATTGCCCTAGAGCTGAAAGGCACAACGTGCAGGCTTCTTAACAAAGGGCGTGTTGGGCCCCGCAGCATCTTGCTTCCAGCTCTTTGGGAAGCTAAGAAACAACTCGCTCTGCACAGTGCTCTTACAGCCTACCGGGAACATCTCTTCCAAAGGCCTGTGAAACGCAGTTTCTTTGCAGGCCTGATCTGGCTGAAGTACAACTTCTGCTCTGGGTGTGCCACATTGCCCTAGAGCTGAAAGGCACAACTTGCAGGTTTCTTTCCAGAGGGCAAGTTTGGCCCCACAGCATCTTGCTTCCAGCTCTGTGGGAAGCTAAGAAACAACTCGCTCTGCACAGTGCTCTTACAGCCTACCGGGAACATCTCTTCCAAATTCCTGTGAAACGCAGTTTCTTTGCAGGCCTGATCTGGCTGAAGTAGAACTTCTGCTCTGGGTGTGCTACATTGCCCTAGAGCTGAAAGGCACAACGTGCAGGCTTCTTTCCAAAGGGCGTGTGGGGCCCCACAGCATCTTGCTTCCAGCTCTTTGGGAAGCTAAGAAACAACTCGCTCTGCACAGTGCTCTTACAGCGTAACGGGAGCATCTCTTCCAAAGGCCTGTGAAACGCAGTTTCTCTGCAGGCCTGATCTGTCTGAAGTAGAACTTCTCGTCTGGGTGTGGTACATTGCCCTAGAGCTGAAAGGCACAACGTACAGGCTTCTTTCCTAAGGGCCAGTTGGGCCCCAAAGCATCTTGCTTCCAGCTCATTGGGAAGCTAAGAAACAATTCGCTCTGCACAGTGCTCTTACAGCCTACCGGGAACATCTCTCACAAAGGCCTGTGAAACGCAGTTTCTTTGCTGGCCAGATCTGGCTGAAGTAGAACTTCTGCTCTGGGTGTGCTACATTGCCCTAGAGCTGAAAGGCACAACGTGCAGGCTTCTTTCCAAAGGGCGAGTTGGGCCCCAAAGCATCTTGCTTCCAGCTCATTGGGAAGCTAAGAAACAACTCGCTCTGCACAGTGCTCTTACAGCCTACCGGGAACATCTCTTCCAAAGGCCTGTGAAACACAGTTTCTTTGCAGGCCTGACATGGCTGAAGTAGAACTTCTTCTCTGGGTGTGGTACATTGCCCTAGAGCTGAAAGGCACAACATACAGGCTTCTTTCGAAAGTGCGAGTTGGGACCGTAAGCATCTTGCTTCCAGCTCTTTGGGAAGCTAAGAAACAACTCGCTCTGCACAGTGCTCTTACAGCCTACCGGGAATATCTCTCACAAAGGCCTGTGAAACGCAGTTTCTTTGCAGGCCTGATGTGGCTGAAGTACAACTTCTGCTCTGGGTGTGCTACATTGCCCTAGAGCTGAAAGGCACAACGTGCAGGCTTCGTTCCAAAGGGTGATTTGGGCCCCTCAGCATCTTGCTTCCAGCTCTTTGGGTAGCTAAGAAACAACTCGCTCTGCACAGTGCTCTTACAGCCTACCGGGAACATCTCTTACAAAGGCCTGTGAAACGCAGTTTTTTGGAGGCCTGATATGGCTGAAGTACAACTTCTGGTCTGGGTGTGCTACATTGCCCTAGAGCTGAAAGGCACAACGTGCAGGCTTCTTTCCAAAGGGCGAGTTGGGCCCCACAGCATCTTGCTTCCAGCTCTTTGGGAAGCTAAGAAAAAACTCGCTCTGCACAGTGCTCTTACAGACTACCGGGAACATCTCTTCCAAAGGTCTGTGAAACGCAGTTTCTTTGCAGGCCTGATATGGCTGAAGTACAACTTCTGGTCTGGGTGTGCTACATTGCCCTAGAGCTGAGAGGCACAACGTGCAGTGTTCTTCCCAAAGGGCGAGTTGGGCCCCGCAGCATCTTGCTTCCAGCTCCTTGTGAAGCTAAGAAACAACTCGCTCTGCACAGTGCTCTTACAGCCTACCGGGAACATCTCTTCCAAAGGCCTGTGAAACGCAGTTTCTTTGCAGGCCTGATCTGGCTGAAGTAGAACTTCTGCTCTGGTTGTGCTACATTGCCCTAGAGCTGAAAGGAACAACGTGCAGGCTTCTGTCCAAAGGGAGAGTTGGGCAGCACAGCATCTTGCTTCCAGCTCTTTGGGAAGCTAAGAAACAAGTCGCTCTGCATAGTGCTCTTAGAGCCTACCGGGAACATCTCTTCCAGAGGAATGTGAAACGCAGTTTCTCTGCAGGCCTGATCTGGCTGAAGTACCACTTCTGCTCTGGGTGTGCCACATTGCCCTAGAGCTGAAAGACACAACGTGCAGGCTTCTTTCCAAAGGGCGTGTGGGGCCCCACAGCATCTTGCTTCCAGCTCTTTGGGAAGCTAAAAAACAACTCGCTATGCACAGTGCTCTTACAGCGTACCGGGAACATCTCTTCCAAAGGCCTGTGAAACGCAGTTTGTCTGCAGGCCTGATCTGTCTGAAGTAGAACTTCTCGTCTGGGTGTGGTACATTGCCCTAGAGCTGAAAGGCACAACGTACAGGCTTCTTTCCTAAGGGCGAGTTGGGCCCCACAGCATCTTGCTTCCAGCTCTTTGGGAAGCTAAGAAACAACTCGCTCTGCACAGTGCTCTTACAGCCTATCGGGAACATCTCTCACAAAGGCCTGTGAAACGCAGTTTCTTTGCAGGCCAGATCTGGCTGAAGTAGAACTTCTGCTCTGGGTGTGCTACATTGCCCTAGAGTTGAAAGGCACAACGTGCAGGCTTCTTTCCAAAGGGCGAGTTGGGCCCCAAAGCATCTTGCTTCCAGCTCATTGGGAAGCTAAGAAACAACTCGCTCTGCACAGTGCTCTTACAGCCTACCGGGAATATCTATTCCAAATTCCTGTCAAACACAGTTTCTTTGCAGGCCTGATCTGGCTGAAGTAGAACTTCTGCTCTGGGTGTGCTACATTGCCCTAGAGCTGAAAGGCACAACGTGCAGGCTTCTTTCCAAAGGGCGTGTGGGGCCCCACAGCATCTTGCTTCCAGCTCTTTGGGAAGCTAAGAAACAACTCGCTCTGCACAGTGCTCTTACAGCGTACCGGGAACATCTCTTCCAAAGCCCTGTGAAACGCAGTTTCTCTGCAGGCCTGACATGGCTGAAGTAGAACTTCTCGTCTGGGTTTGGTACATTGCCCTAGAGCTGAAAGGCACAACGTACAGGCTTCTTTCCTAAGGGCCAGTTGGGCCCCAAAGCATCTTGCTTCCAGCTCATTGGGAAGCTAAGAAACAACTCGCTCTGCACAGTGCTCTTACAGCCTACCGGGAACATCTCTCACAAAGGCCTGTGAAACGCAGTTTCTTTGCAGGCCAGATCTGGCTGAAGTAGAACTTCTGCTCTGGGTGTGCTACATTGCCCTAGAGCTGAAAGGCACAATGTGCAGGCTTCTTTCCAAAGGGCGAGTTGGGCCCCAAAGCATCTTGCTTCCAGCTCATTGGGAAGCTAAGAAACAACTCGCTCTGCACAGTGCTCTTACAGCCTACCGGGAACATCTCTTCCAAAGGCCTGTGAAACACAGTTTCTTTGCAGGCCTGACATGGCTGAAGTAGAACTTCTTCTCTGGGTGTGGTACATTGCCCTAGAGCTGAAAGGCACAACATACAGGCTTCTTTCGAAAGTGCGAGTTGGGACCGTAAGCATCTTGCTTCCAGCTCTTTGGGAAGCTAAGAAACAACTCGCTCTGCACAGTGCTCTTACAGCCTACCGGGAATATCTCTCACAAAGGCCTGTGAAACGCAGTTTCTTTGCAGGCCTGATGTGGCTGAAGTACAACTTCTGCTCTGGGTGTGCTACATTGCCCTAGAGCTGAAAGGCACAACGTGCAGGCTTCTTTCCAAAGGGCGAGTTGGGCCCCACAGCTTCTTGCTTCCAGATCTTTGGGAAGCTAAGAAACAACTTGCTCTGCACAGTGCTCTTACAACCTACAGGGAACATCTCTTACAAAGGCCTGTGAAACGCAGTTTCTTTGCCGGCCTGATATGGCTGAAGTACAACTTCTGGTCTGGGTGTGCTACATTGCCCTAGAGCTGAAAGGCACAACGTGCAGGCTTCTTTCCAAAGGGTGATTTGGGCCCCACAGCATCTTGCTTCCAACTCTTTGGGAAGCTAAGAAACAACTCGCTCTGCACAGTGCTCTTACAGCCTACCGGGAACATCTCTTACAAAGGCTTGTGAAACGCAGTTTCTTTGCTGACCTGATATGGCTGAAATACAACTTCTGGTCTGGGTGTGCTACATTGCCCTAGAGCTGAAAGGCACAACGTGCAGGCTTCTGTCCAAATGGCGAGTTGGGCCCCACAGCATCTTGCTTCCAGCTCTTTGGGAAGCTAAGAAACAACTCGCTCTGCACAGTGCTCTTACAGCCTACCGGGAACATCTCTTCCAAAGGCCTGTGAAACGCAGTTTCTTTGCAGGCCTGATCTGGCTGAAGTACAACTTCTGCTCTGGGTGTGCTACATTGCCCTAGAGCTGAAAGGCACAACGTGCAGGCTTCTTTCCAAAGCGCGAGTTGGGCCCCACAGCATCTTGCTTCCAGCTCTTTGGGAAGCTAAGAAACAACTCGCTCTGCACAGTGCTCTTACAGCCTACCAGGAACATCTCTTCCAAAGGCCTGTTAAACGCAGTTTCTTTGCAAGCCACATCTGGCTGAAGTACAACTTCTGCTCTGGGTGTGCTACAGTGACCTAGAGCTGAAAGGCACAATGTGCAGGCTTCTTTCCAAAGTGTGAGTTGGGCTCCAACGCATCTTGCTTCCAGCTCTTTGGGAAGCGAAGAAACAACTCGCTCTGCACAGTGCTCTTACAGCCTATCGGGAACATCACTTACAAAGGCCTGTGAAACGCAGTTTCTTTGCAGGCCTGATCTGGCTGAAGTAGAACTTCTGCTCTGGGTGCGCTACATTGCCCTAGAGGTGAAAGGCACAACGTGAAGGCTTCTTAACAAAGTGCGAGTCGGGCCCCACAAAATCTTGCTTCCAGGTCTTTGGGAAGCTAAGAAACAACTCGCTCTGCACAGTGCTCTTACAGCCTACCGTGAAAATCTCTTCCAAGGGCCTGTGAAACGCAGTTTGTTTTCAGGCCTGATATGGCTGAAGTACAACTTCTGCTCTGGGTGTGCTACATTGCCCTAGAGCTGAAAGGCACAACGTGCAGGCTTCTGTCCAAAGGGCGAGTTGAGCCCCACTGCATCATGCTTCCAGCTCTTTGGCAAGCTAAGAAACAACTCGCTCTGCACAGTGCTCTTACAGCCTACCGGGAACATCTCTTCCAAAGGCCTGTGAAACGCAGTTTCTTTGCAGGCCTGATCTGGCTGAAGTAGAACTTCTGCTCTGGGTGTGCTACATTGCCCTAGAGCTGAAAGGCACAACGTGCAGGCTTCTTAACAAAGGGCGAGTTGGGCCCCACAGCATCTTGCTTCCAGCTCTTTGGCAAGCTAAGAAACAACTCGCTCTGCACAGTGCTCTTACGGCCTACCGGGAACATCTCTTACAAAGGCATTTGAAACGCAGTTTCTTTACAGGCCTGATCTGGCTGAATTAGAACTTCTGCTCTGGGTGTGCTACATTGCCCTAGAGCTGAAAGGCACAACGTGCAGGCTTCTTTCCAAAGGGCGAGTTGGGCAACACAGCATCTTGCTTCCAGCTCTTTGGGAAGCTAAGAAACAACTCGCTCTGCACAGTGCTCTTACAGCCTACCGGGAACATCTCTCTCAAAGGCCTGTGAAACGCAGTTTCTTTGCAGGCCAGATGTGGCTGAAGTAGAACTTCTGCTCTGGGTGTGCTACATTGCCCTAGACGTGAAAGGCACAACGTGCAGGCTTCTTTCCAAACGGTGATTTGGGCCCCACAGCGTCTTGCTTCCAGCTCTTTGGGAAGCTAAGAAACAACTCGCTCTGCACAGTGCTCTTACAGCCTACCGGTACATCTCTTACAAAGGCCTGTGAAACGCAGTTTCTTTGCAGGCCTGATCTGGCTGAAGTAGAACTTCTGCTCTGGGTGTGCTACATTGCCGTAGAGCTGAAAGGCACAACGTGCAGGCTTCTTTCCAAAGGGCGAGTTGGGCCCCACAGCATCTTGCTTCGAGCTCTTTGGGAAGCTAAGAAACAACTCGCTCTGCACAGTGCTCTTACAGACTAAAGGGAACATCTCTAAAAAAGGCCTGTGAAATGCAGTTTCTTTGCACTCCTCATCTGGCTGAAGGTACAACTTCTGGTCTGGGTGTGCTACATTGCCCTAGAGCTGAAAGGCACAACGTGCCAGCTTCTATCCAAAGGCCAAGTTGGGTCCCACAGCATCTTGCTTCCAACTCTTTGGGAAGCTAAGAAACAACTTGCTCTGCACAGTGCTCCTACAGCCTACCGGGAACATCTCTCCCAAATGCCTGTGAAACGCAGTTTCTTTGCAGGCCTGATCTGGCTGAAGTAGAACTTCTGCTCTGGGTGTGTTGCGTTGCCCTAGAGCTGAAAGGCACAACGTGCAGGCTTCTGTACAAAGGGCGAGTTGGGCCCCAAAGCATCTTGCTTCCCGCTCTTTGGGAAGCTAAGAAACAACTCGCTCTGCACAGTGCTCTTACAGCCTACCGGGAACATCTCTTACAAAGGCCTGTGAAACACAGTTTCTTTGCAGGCCTGATCAGGCTGAAGTAGAACTTCTGCTTTGGGTGTGCTACATTGCCCTAGAGCTGAAAGGCACAACGTGCAGGCTTCTTTCCAAAGGGCGAGTTGGGCCCCACGGCATCTTGCTTCCAGCTGTTTGGGAAGCTAAGAAACAACTCGCTCTGCACAGTGCTCTTACGGCCTACCGGGAACATCTCTTACAAAGGCCTTTGAAACGCAGTTTCTTTACAGGCCTCATCTGGCTGAAGTAGAACTTCTGCTCTCGGTGTGCTACATTGCCCTAGAGCTGAAAGGCACAACGTGCAGGCTTCTTTCCAAAGGGCGAGTTGGGCAACACAGCATCTTGCTTCCAGCTCTTTGGGAAGCTAAGAAACAACTCACTCTGCACAGTGCTCTTACAGCCTACCGGGAACTTCTGTTACAAATGCCTGTGAAACGCAGTTTCTTTGCATGCCCGATCTGGCTGAAGTACAACTTCTGCTCTGGGTGTGCTACATTGCCCTTGAGCTGAAAGGCACAACGTGCAGGCTTCTTTCCAAAGGGCGAGTTGGGCCCCACAGCTTCTTGCTTCCAGCTCTTTGGGAAGCTAAGAAACAACTCGCTCTGCACAGTGCTCTTACAGCCTACCGGGAACATCTCTTGAAAAGGCCTGTGAAACGCAGTTTCTTTGCAGGCCTGATCTGGCTGAAGTAGAACTTCTGCTCTGGGTGTGCTACAGTGCCCTAGAGCTGAAAGGCACAACGTACAGGCTTCTTTCCTAAGGGCGAGTTGGGCCCCACAGCATCTTGCTTCCAGCTCTTTGCAAAGCTCAGAAACAACTCGCTCTGCACAGTGCTCTTGCAGCCTACCGGGAACATCTCTTCCAAAAGCCTGTGAAACACAGTTTCTTTGCAGGCCTGATCTGGCTGAAGTAGATCTTCTGCTCTGGGTGTGCTACATTGCCCTAGAGCTGAAAGGCTCAACGTGCAGGCTTCTGTCCAATGGGCGAGTTGGGCCTCACAGCATCTTGCTTCCAGCTCTTTGGGAAGCTAAGAAACAACTCGCTCTGCACAGTGCTCTTACGGCCTACCGGGAACATCTCCTCCAAAGGCCTGTGAAACGCAGTTTCTTTGCAGTCCTAATCTGGCTGAAGTACAACTTCTGCTCTGGTTGTGCTACATTGCCCTAGAGCTGAAAGGCACAACGTGCAGGCTTCTTTCCAAAGGGCGAGTTGGGCCCCACAGCATCTTGCTTCCAGCACTTTGGGAAGCTAAGAAACAACTCGCTCTGCACAGTGCTCTTACAGCCTACCGGGAACATCTCTTCCAAAGGCCTGTGAAACCCAGTTTCTTTGCAGACCTGAACTGTCTGAAGTACAACTTCTGCTCTGGGTGTGCCACATTGCCCTAGAGCTGAAAGCTACAACGTGCTGTCTCCTTTCAAAAGGGCGAGTTGGGCCCCAAAGCATCTTGCTTCCAGCCCTTTGGGAATCTAAGAAAAAACTCTCTCTGCACAGTGCTCTTACAGCCTACCGGGAACATCTCTTACAAAGGCCGGTGAAGGGCAGTTCTTTGCAGGACTGACCTGGCTGAAGTAGAACTTCTGCTCTGGGTGTGCTACATTGCCCTGGAGCTGAAAGGCACAACGTGCAGGCTTCTTTCCAAAGGGCAAGTTGGGCAAAACAGCATCTTGCTTCCAGCTCTTTGGGAAGCTAAGAAACAACTCGCTCTGCACAGTGCTCTTACAGCCGACCGGGAACATCTCTTGAAAAGGCCTGTGAAACGCAGTTTCTTTGCAGGCCTGATCTGGCTGAAGTAGAACTTCTGCTCTGGGTGTGGTACATTGCCCTAGAGCTGAAAGGCACAACGTACAGGCTTCTTTCCTAAGGGCGAGTTGGGCCCCACAGCATCTTGCTTCCAGCTCTTTGCAAAGCTCAGAAACAACTCGCTCTGCAGAGTACTCTTACAGCCTACCGGGAACATCTCTTCCAAAGGCCTGTGAAATGCAGTTTCTTTGCAGGCCTGATTTGGCTGAAGTAGAACTTCTGCTCTGGGTGTGCTACATTGACCTAGAGCTGAAAGGCACAACGTGCAGGCTTCTGTACAAAGGGCGAGTTCGGCCCCAAAGCATCTTGCTTCCAGCTCTTTGGGAAGCTAAGAAACAACTCGCTCTGCACAGTGCTCTTACAGCCTACCGGGAATATCTCTTCCAAAGGCCTGTGAAACGCAGTTTCTTTGCAGGCCTGATCTGGCTGAAGTACAACTTCTGCTCTGGGTGTGCTACATTGCCCTTGAGCTGAAAGGCACAACGTGCAGGCTTCTTTCCAAAGGGCGAGTTGGGCCCCACAACATCTTGCTTCCAGCTCTTTGGGAAGCTAAGAAACAAATCGCTCTGCACAGTGCTCTTACAGCCTACCGAGAACATCTGTTCCAAAGGCCTGTGAAACGCAGTTTCTTTGCAGGCCTGATCCGGCTGAAGTAGAACTTCTGCTCTGGGTGTGCTACAGTGACCTAGAGCTGAAAGGCACAACGTTCAGGCTTCTGTCCAAAGGGCGAGTTGGGCCCCACAGCAACTTGCTTCCAGCTCTTTGGGAAGCTAAGAAACAACTCGCTCTGCACACTGCTCTTACAGCCTACCGGGAACATCTCTTCCAAAGGCCTGTGAAACGCAGTTTCTTTGCAGTCCTGATCTGGCTGAAGTACATCTTCTGCTCTGGGTGTGCTACATTGCCCTAGAGCTGAAAGGCACAACGTGCAGGCTTCTTTCCAAAGGGCGAGTTGGGCCCCACAGCATCTTGCTTCCAGCTCTTTGGGAAGCTAAGAAACAACTCGCTCTGCACAGTGCTCTTACAGCCTACCGGGAACATGTCTTGCAGAGGCCTCTGAAACGCAGTTTCTTTGCAGGCCTGATCTGGCTGAAGTAGGACTTCTGCTCTGGGTGTGCTACTTTGCCCTAGAGCTGAAAGGCACAACGTGCAGGCTTCTTTCCAAAGTGCGAGTTGGGCCCCGCAGCATCTTGCTTCCAGCTCTTTTGGAAGCTAAGAAACAACTCACTCTGCACAGTGCTCTTACAGCCTACCGGGAACATCTCTTACAAATGCCTGTGAAACGCAGTTTCTTTGCATGCCCGATCTGGCTGAAGTACAACTTCTGCTCTGGGTGTGTTACATTGCCCTTGAGCTGAAAGGCACAACGTGCAGGCTTCTTTCCAAAGGGCGAGTTGGGCAACACAGCATCTTGCTTCCAGCTCTTTGGGAAGCTAAGAAACAACTCGCTCTGCACAGTGCTCTTACAGCCTACCGGGAACATCTCTTCCAAAGGCCTGTGAAACGCAGTTTCTTTGCAAGCCTCATCTGGCTGAAGTACTACTTCTGCTCTGGGTGTGCTACATTGCCCTAGAGCTGAAAGGCACAACGTGCAGGCTTCTTTCCAAAGGGCGAGTTGGGCCCCACAGCATCTTGCTTCCAGCTCTTTGGGAAGCTAAGAAACAACTCGCTCTGCACACTGCTCTTACAGCCTACCGGGAACATCTCTTCCAAAGGCCTGTGAAACGCAGTTTCTTTGCAGTCCTGATCTGGCTGAAGTACATCTTCAGCTCTGGGTGTGCTACATTAGCCTAGAGCTGAAAGGCACAACGTGCAGGCTTCTTTCCAAACGGCGAGTTGGACCCCACAGCATCTTGATTCCAGCTCATTGGGAAGCTAAGAAACAACTCGCTCTGCACAGTGCTCTAACAGCCTACCCCGAACATCTCTTACAAAGGCCTGTGAAGCGCAGTTTCTTTGCAGGCCTGATCTGGCCGAACTACAACTTCTGCTCTGGGTGTGCTACATTGCCCTAGAGCTGCAAGGCACAATGTTATAACTTCTTTAGAAAGGGGCAGTTGGGACCCAACGCATCTTGCTTGCAGCTCTTTGGGAAGCTAAGAAACAACTCGCTCTGCACAGTGCTCTTACAGCCTACTGGGAACACCTCTTAAAAGGCCTGTGAAACGCAGTTTCTTTGCAGGCCTGATCTGGGTGAAGTAGAACTTCTGTTGTGGGTGTGCTACCTTGCCCTAGAGCTGTAAGGCACAAAGTGCTGCCTTCTTTAGAAAGCAGCAGATGGGCCCCAAAGGATCTTGCTTCCAGCTCTTTGGGAAGCTAAGAAACAAGTCGCTCTGCACAGTGCTCTTACAGCCTACCGGGAACATCTCTTACAAAGGTCTGTGAAACGCAGTTTCTTTGCAGGCCTGATCTGGCTGAAGTAGAACTTCTGCACTGGGTGTGCTACATTGCCCTAGACCTGCAAGGCACAAAGTTCGGGCTTGTTTGCAAAGGGGCAGATGGGACCCAAAGCATCTTGCTTCCAGCTCTTTGGGAAGCTAAGAAACAACTCGCTCTGCACAGTGCCCTTACAGCCTACCGCGAACATCTCTTACAAAGGCCTGTGAAACGCAGCTTCTTTGCAGGCCTGATCTGGCTGAAGTAGAACTTCTGCTCTGGGCGTGCTACATTGCCCTAGAGCTGCAAGGGACAAAGTGCTGCCTTCTTTAGAAAGGGTCAGATGGGCCCCAAAGCATCTTGCTTCCAGCTCTTTGGGAAGCTAAGAAACAAGTCGCTCTGCACAGTGCTCTTACAGCCTACCGGGAACATCTCTTACAAAGGTCTGTGAAACGCAGTTTCTTTGCAGGCCTGATCTGGCTGAAGTAGAACTTCTTCTCTGGGTGTGCTACATTTCACTAGAGCTGCAAGGCACAAGGTGCTGTCCTCTTTCCATAGGGGCAGAGGGTCCCCAAAGCATCTTGCTTCCAGCTCTTTGGGAAGCTAAGAAACTAGTCGCTCTGCACAGTGCTCTTACAGCCTTCTTGAAAACCTCTTACAAAGGCCTGTGAAACGCCGTTTCTTTGCAGGCCTGATCTGGCTGAATTAGAACTTCTGCTCTGGGTGGGCTACATTGCCCTAGAGCTGTAAGGCACAAAGTGCTGTCCTCTTTCCACAGGGCTAAAGGTTACCAAAAGCATCTTTCTTCCTGCTCATTGGGAAGCTAAGACACAACTCGCTCTGCACAGTGCTCTTACAGCCTACCGGGAACATCTCTCTCAAAGGCCTGTGAAACGCAGTTTCTTTGCAGGCCTGATCTGGCTGAAGTAGAACTTCTGCTCTGGGTGTGCTACATTGCCCTAGAGCTGCAAGGCACACAGTGCTGCCTTCTTTATAAAGGGGCAGATGGGCCCCAAAGCATATTGCTTCCAGCTCTTTGGGAAGCTAAGAAACATGTCGCTCTGCACAGTGCTCTTACAGCATACCGGGAACATCACTTACAATGGCCTGTGAAACGCAGTTTCCTTGCAGGCCTGATCTGGCTGAAGTAGAACTTCTGCTCTGGGTGTGCTACATTGCCCTAGTGATGAAAGGAGCAAACTGCTCTCTTCAATCCACAGGGGCAGAGGGTCCCCAAAGCATCCTGCTTCCAGCTCTTTGGGAAGCCAAGAAACAAGTCTCTCTTCACAGTGCTCTTACACCCTACAGGGAACATCTCTTACAAAGGCCTGTGAAACGCAGTTTCTTTGCAGGCCTCATCTGGCTGAAGTAGAACTCCTGCTCTGGGTGTGCTACATTGCCCTAGTGCTGGAAGGCACAAAGTGCTTGCTTGTTTGCAAGGGGCCGATTGGCACCAAATCATCTTACTTCCAGCTCGTTGGGAAGCTAAGAAACAAGTCGCTCTGCACAGTGCTCTTGCAGCCTGCCAGGAACATCTCTTTCAAAGGCCTGTGAAACGCAGTTTCTTTGCAGGCTTGATCTCTCTGAAATAGAACTTCTTCTCTGGGTCTGCTACATTGCCCTAGAGCTGCAAGGGCCAAAGTGCTGGCTTGTTTGCAAAGGGGCAGATGGGCCCCAAAGCATCTTGCTTCCAGCTCTTTGGGAAGCTAAGAAGCAAGAAGCTCTGCACAGTGCTCTTACAGCCTACCGGGAAAATCTCTTACAGAGGCATGTGAAACGCAGTTTCTTTGCAGGCCTGATCTGGGTGAAGTAGAACTTCTGCTCTGGGTTTGAAACATTGCCCTAGAGCTGAAAGGCACACAGTGCTGTCCTCTTTCCATAGGGGCAGAGGGTCCCCAAAGCATCTTGCTTCCAGCTCTTTGGGGAGCTAAGAAACAAGTCGCTCTGCACAGTGCTCTTACAGCCTAAAGGGAACATCTCTTACAAAGGCCTGTGAAACGCTGTGTCTTTGCAGGCCTCATCTGGCTGAAGTAGAACTTCTGCTCTGGGTGTGCTACATTGCCCTAGAGCTACAAGGCACAAAGTGCTGGCTTTTTTGCAAAGTGGCAGATGGGCCCCAAAGCATCTTGCTTCCAGCTCTTTGGGAAGCTAAGAAACAACTCTCTATGCACAGTGCTCTTACAGCCTACCGTGAACATCTCTTGTAAAGGCCTGTGAAACACCCTTTATTTGCAGGCCTGATTTGGATGAAGTAGAACTTCTGCTCTGGGTGTGCTACATTGTCGTAGAGCTGAAAGTCACAAAGTGCTGTCTTCTTTCCACAGGGCCAGAGGGTCCCCAGGCATCTTGCCTACAGCTTTTGGGAAGCTAAGAGAAAAGTCGCTCTGCACAGTGCTCTTACAGCCTACCAGGAACATGTCTTACAAAGGCCTGTGAAACGCAGCTTCTTTGCAGGCCTGATCTGGCTGAAGTAGAACTTTTGCCCTGGGTGTGCTACATTGCCATACAGCTGCAAGGCACAAAGTTCTGCCTTCTTTAGAAAGGGGCAGATGGGCCCCAAAGCATCTTGCTTCCAGCTCTTTGCTAAGCTAAGAAGCAAGTCGCTCTGCACAGTGCTCTTACAGCCTAACGGGAACATCTCTTACAAAGGACTGTGAAACGCAGTTTCTTTGCATGCCTGATCTGGCTGAAGTAGAACTTATGCTCTGGTTGTGCTACATTGCCCTAGAGCTGAAAGGCACAACGTGCAGGCTTCTTAACAAAGGGCGAGTTGGGCCCCACAGCATCTTGCTTCCAGCTCTTTGGCAAGCTAAGAAACAACTCGCTCTGCACAGTGCTCTTACGGCCTACCGGGAACATCTCTTACAAAGGCATTTGAAACGCAGTTTCTTTACAGGCCTGATCTGGCTGAATTAGAACTTCTGCTCTGGGTGTGCTACATTGCCCTAGAGCTGAAAGGCACAACGTGCAGGCTTCTTTCCAAAGGGCGAGTTGGGCAACACAGCATCTTGCTTCCAGCTCTTTGGGAAGCTAAGAAACAACTCGCTCTGCACAGTGCTCTTACAGCCTACCGGGAACATCTCTCTCAAAGGCCTGTGAAACGCAGTTTCTTTGCAGGCCAGATGTGGCTGAAGTAGAACTTCTGCTCTGGGTGTGCTACATTGCCCTAGACGTGAAAGGCACAACGTGCAGGCTTCTTTCCAAACGGTGATTTGGGCCCCACAGCGTCTTGCTTCCAGCTCTTTGGGAAGCTAAGAAACAACTCGCTCTGCACAGTGCTCTTACAGCCTACCGGTACATCTCTTACAAAGGCCTGTGAAACGCAGTTTCTTTGCAGGCCTGATCTGGCTGAAGTAGAACTTCTGCTCTGGGTGTGCTACATTGCCGTAGAGCTGAAAGGCACAACGTGCAGGCTTCTTTCCAAAGGGCGAGTTGGGCCCCACAGCATCTTGCTTCGAGCTCTTTGGGAAGCTAAGAAACAACTCGCTCTGCACAGTGCTCTTACAGACTAAAGGGAACATCTCTAAAAAAGGCCTGTGAAATGCAGTTTCTTTGCACTCCTCATCTGGCTGAAGGTACAACTTCTGGTCTGGGTGTGCTACATTGCCCTAGAGCTGAAAGGCACAACGTGCCAGCTTCTATCCAAAGGCCAAGTTGGGTCCCACAGCATCTTGCTTCCAACTCTTTGGGAAGCTAAGAAACAACTTGCTCTGCACAGTGCTCCTACAGCCTACCGGGAACATCTCTCCCAAATGCCTGTGAAACGCAGTTTCTTTGCAGGCCTGATCTGGCTGAAGTAGAACTTCTGCTCTGGGTGTGTTGCGTTGCCCTAGAGCTGAAAGGCACAACGTGCAGGCTTCTGTACAAAGGGCGAGTTGGGCCCCAAAGCATCTTGCTTCCCGCTCTTTGGGAAGCTAAGAAACAACTCGCTCTGCACAGTGCTCTTACAGCCTACCGGGAACATCTCTTACAAAGGCCTGTGAAACACAGTTTCTTTGCAGGCCTGATCAGGCTGAAGTAGAACTTCTGCTTTGGGTGTGCTACATTGCCCTAGAGCTGAAAGGCACAACGTGCAGGCTTCTTTCCAAAGGGCGAGTTGGGCCCCACGGCATCTTGCTTCCAGCTGTTTGGGAAGCTAAGAAACAACTCGCTCTGCACAGTGCTCTTACGGCCTACCGGGAACATCTCTTACAAAGGCCTTTGAAACGCAGTTTCTTTACAGGCCTCATCTGGCTGAAGTAGAACTTCTGCTCTCGGTGTGCTACATTGCCCTAGAGCTGAAAGGCACAACGTGCAGGCTTCTTTCCAAAGGGCGAGTTGGGCAACACAGCATCTTGCTTCCAGCTCTTTGGGAAGCTAAGAAACAACTCACTCTGCACAGTGCTCTTACAGCCTACCGGGAACTTCTGTTACAAATGCCTGTGAAACGCAGTTTCTTTGCATGCCCGATCTGGCTGAAGTACAACTTCTGCTCTGGGTGTGCTACATTGCCCTTGAGCTGAAAGGCACAACGTGCAGGCTTCTTTCCAAAGGGCGAGTTGGGCCCCACAGCTTCTTGCTTCCAGCTCTTTGGGAAGCTAAGAAACAACTCGCTCTGCACAGTGCTCTTACAGCCTACCGGGAACATCTCTTGAAAAGGCCTGTGAAACGCAGTTTCTTTGCAGGCCTGATCTGGCTGAAGTAGAACTTCTGCTCTGGGTGTGCTACAGTGCCCTAGAGCTGAAAGGCACAACGTACAGGCTTCTTTCCTAAGGGCGAGTTGGGCCCCACAGCATCTTGCTTCCAGCTCTTTGCAAAGCTCAGAAACAACTCGCTCTGCACAGTGCTCTTGCAGCCTACCGGGAACATCTCTTCCAAAAGCCTGTGAAACACAGTTTCTTTGCAGGCCTGATCTGGCTGAAGTAGATCTTCTGCTCTGGGTGTGCTACATTGCCCTAGAGCTGAAAGGCTCAACGTGCAGGCTTCTGTCCAATGGGCGAGTTGGGCCTCACAGCATCTTGCTTCCAGCTCTTTGGGAAGCTAAGAAACAACTCGCTCTGCACAGTGCTCTTACGGCCTACCGGGAACATCTCCTCCAAAGGCCTGTGAAACGCAGTTTCTTTGCAGTCCTAATCTGGCTGAAGTACAACTTCTGCTCTGGTTGTGCTACATTGCCCTAGAGCTGAAAGGCACAACGTGCAGGCTTCTTTCCAAAGGGCGAGTTGGGCCCCACAGCATCTTGCTTCCAGCACTTTGGGAAGCTAAGAAACAACTCGCTCTGCACAGTGCTCTTACAGCCTACCGGGAACATCTCTTCCAAAGGCCTGTGAAACCCAGTTTCTTTGCAGACCTGAACTGTCTGAAGTACAACTTCTGCTCTGGGTGTGCCACATTGCCCTAGAGCTGAAAGCTACAACGTGCTGTCTCCTTTCAAAAGGGCGAGTTGGGCCCCAAAGCATCTTGCTTCCAGCCCTTTGGGAATCTAAGAAAAAACTCTCTCTGCACAGTGCTCTTACAGCCTACCGGGAACATCTCTTACAAAGGCCGGTGAAGGGCAGTTCTTTGCAGGACTGACCTGGCTGAAGTAGAACTTCTGCTCTGGGTGTGCTACATTGCCCTGGAGCTGAAAGGCACAACGTGCAGGCTTCTTTCCAAAGGGCAAGTTGGGCAAAACAGCATCTTGCTTCCAGCTCTTTGGGAAGCTAAGAAACAACTCGCTCTGCACAGTGCTCTTACAGCCGACCGGGAACATCTCTTGAAAAGGCCTGTGAAACGCAGTTTCTTTGCAGGCCTGATCTGGCTGAAGTAGAACTTCTGCTCTGGGTGTGGTACATTGCCCTAGAGCTGAAAGGCACAACGTACAGGCTTCTTTCCTAAGGGCGAGTTGGGCCCCACAGCATCTTGCTTCCAGCTCTTTGCAAAGCTCAGAAACAACTCGCTCTGCAGAGTACTCTTACAGCCTACCGGGAACATCTCTTCCAAAGGCCTGTGAAACGCAGTTTCTTTGCAGGCCTGATTTGGCTGAAGTAGAACTTCTGCTCTGGGTGTGCTACATTGACCTAGAGCTGAAAGGCACAACGTGCAGGCTTCTGTACAAAGGGCGAGTTCGGCCCCAAAGCATCTTGCTTCCAGCTCTTTGGGAAGCTAAGAAACAACTCGCTCTGCACAGTGCTCTTACAGCCTACCGGGAATATCTCTTCCAAAGGCCTGTGAAACGCAGTTTCTTTGCAGGCCTGATCTGGCTGAAGTACAACTTCTGCTCTGGGTGTGCTACATTGCCCTTGAGCTGAAAGGCACAACGTGCAGGCTTCTTTCCAAAGGGCGAGTTGGGCCCCACAACATCTTGCTTCCAGCTCTTTGGGAAGCTAAGAAACAAATCGCTCTGCACAGTGCTCTTACAGCCTACCGAGAACATCTGTTC
The DNA here is from genome assembly GCF_041296265.1 of Equus caballus. Lineage (NCBI taxonomy): Eukaryota > Metazoa > Chordata > Mammalia > Perissodactyla > Equidae > Equus > Equus caballus. Next base: position 29,637,091 of record NC_091687.1, read on the forward strand.
CAAAGGCCTGTGAAACGCAGTTTCTTTGCAGGCCTGATCCGGCTGAAGTAGAACTTCTGCTCTGGGTGTGCTACAGTGACCTAGAGCTGAAAGGCACAACGTTCAGGCTTCTGTCCAAAGGGCGAGTTGGGCCCCACAGCAACTTGCTTCCAGCTCTTTGGGAAGCTAAGAAACAACTCGCTCTGCACACTGCTCTTACAGCCTACCGGGAACATCTCTTCCAAAGGCCTGTGAAACGCAGTTTCTTTGCAGTCCTGATCTGGCTGAAGTACATCTTCTGCTCTGGGTGTGCTACATTGCCCTAGAGCTGAAAGGCACAACGTGCAGGCTTCTTTCCAAAGGGCGAGTTGGGCCCCACAGCATCTTGCTTCCAGCTCTTTGGGAAGCTAAGAAACAACTCGCTCTGCACAGTGCTCTTACAGCCTACCGGGAACATGTCTTGCAGAGGCCTCTGAAACGCAGTTTCTTTGCAGGCCTGATCTGGCTGAAGTAGGACTTCTGCTCTGGGTGTGCTACTTTGCCCTAGAGCTGAAAGGCACAACGTGCAGGCTTCTTTCCAAAGTGCGAGTTGGGCCCCGCAGCATCTTGCTTCCAGCTCTTTTGGAAGCTAAGAAACAACTCACTCTGCACAGTGCTCTTACAGCCTACCGGGAACATCTCTTACAAATGCCTGTGAAACGCAGTTTCTTTGCATGCCCGATCTGGCTGAAGTACAACTTCTGCTCTGGGTGTGTTACATTGCCCTTGAGCTGAAAGGCACAACGTGCAGGCTTCTTTCCAAAGGGCGAGTTGGGCAACACAGCATCTTGCTTCCAGCTCTTTGGGAAGCTAAGAAACAACTCGCTCTGCACAGTGCTCTTACAGCCTACCGGGAACATCTCTTCCAAAGGCCTGTGAAACGCAGTTTCTTTGCAAGCCTCATCTGGCTGAAGTACTACTTCTGCTCTGGGTGTGCTACATTGCCCTAGAGCTGAAAGGCACAACGTGCAGGCTTCTTTCCAAAGGGCGAGTTGGGCCCCACAGCATCTTGCTTCCAGCTCTTTGGGAAGCTAAGAAACAACTCGCTCTGCACACTGCTCTTACAGCCTACCGGGAACATCTCTTCCAAAGGCCTGTGAAACGCAGTTTCTTTGCAGTCCTGATCTGGCTGAAGTACATCTTCAGCTCTGGGTGTGCTACATTAGCCTAGAGCTGAAAGGCACAACGTGCAGGCTTCTTTCCAAACGGCGAGTTGGACCCCACAGCATCTTGATTCCAGCTCATTGGGAAGCTAAGAAACAACTCGCTCTGCACAGTGCTCTAACAGCCTACCCCGAACATCTCTTACAAAGGCCTGTGAAGCGCAGTTTCTTTGCAGGCCTGATCTGGCCGAACTACAACTTCTGCTCTGGGTGTGCTACATTGCCCTAGAGCTGCAAGGCACAATGTTATAACTTCTTTAGAAAGGGGCAGTTGGGACCCAACGCATCTTGCTTGCAGCTCTTTGGGAAGCTAAGAAACAACTCGCTCTGCACAGTGCTCTTACAGCCTACTGGGAACACCTCTTAAAAGGCCTGTGAAACGCAGTTTCTTTGCAGGCCTGATCTGGGTGAAGTAGAACTTCTGTTGTGGGTGTGCTACCTTGCCCTAGAGCTGTAAGGCACAAAGTGCTGCCTTCTTTAGAAAGCAGCAGATGGGCCCCAAAGGATCTTGCTTCCAGCTCTTTGGGAAGCTAAGAAACAAGTCGCTCTGCACAGTGCTCTTACAGCCTACCGGGAACATCTCTTACAAAGGTCTGTGAAACGCAGTTTCTTTGCAGGCCTGATCTGGCTGAAGTAGAACTTCTGCACTGGGTGTGCTACATTGCCCTAGACCTGCAAGGCACAAAGTTCGGGCTTGTTTGCAAAGGGGCAGATGGGACCCAAAGCATCTTGCTTCCAGCTCTTTGGGAAGCTAAGAAACAACTCGCTCTGCACAGTGCCCTTACAGCCTACCGCGAACATCTCTTACAAAGGCCTGTGAAACGCAGCTTCTTTGCAGGCCTGATCTGGCTGAAGTAGAACTTCTGCTCTGGGCGTGCTACATTGCCCTAGAGCTGCAAGGGACAAAGTGCTGCCTTCTTTAGAAAGGGTCAGATGGGCCCCAAAGCATCTTGCTTCCAGCTCTTTGGGAAGCTAAGAAACAAGTCGCTCTGCACAGTGCTCTTACAGCCTACCGGGAACATCTCTTACAAAGGTCTGTGAAACGCAGTTTCTTTGCAGGCCTGATCTGGCTGAAGTAGAACTTCTTCTCTGGGTGTGCTACATTTCACTAGAGCTGCAAGGCACAAGGTGCTGTCCTCTTTCCATAGGGGCAGAGGGTCCCCAAAGCATCTTGCTTCCAGCTCTTTGGGAAGCTAAGAAACTAGTCGCTCTGCACAGTGCTCTTACAGCCTTCTTGAAAACCTCTTACAAAGGCCTGTGAAACGCCGTTTCTTTGCAGGCCTGATCTGGCTGAATTAGAACTTCTGCTCTGGGTGGGCTACATTGCCCTAGAGCTGTAAGGCACAAAGTGCTGTCCTCTTTCCACAGGGCTAAAGGTTACCAAAAGCATCTTTCTTCCTGCTCATTGGGAAGCTAAGACACAACTCGCTCTGCACAGTGCTCTTACAGCCTACCGGGAACATCTCTCTCAAAGGCCTGTGAAACGCAGTTTCTTTGCAGGCCTGATCTGGCTGAAGTAGAACTTCTGCTCTGGGTGTGCTACATTGCCCTAGAGCTGCAAGGCACACAGTGCTGCCTTCTTTATAAAGGGGCAGATGGGCCCCAAAGCATATTGCTTCCAGCTCTTTGGGAAGCTAAGAAACATGTCGCTCTGCACAGTGCTCTTACAGCATACCGGGAACATCACTTACAATGGCCTGTGAAACGCAGTTTCCTTGCAGGCCTGATCTGGCTGAAGTAGAACTTCTGCTCTGGGTGTGCTACATTGCCCTAGTGATGAAAGGAGCAAACTGCTCTCTTCAATCCACAGGGGCAGAGGGTCCCCAAAGCATCCTGCTTCCAGCTCTTTGGGAAGCCAAGAAACAAGTCTCTCTTCACAGTGCTCTTACACCCTACAGGGAACATCTCTTACAAAGGCCTGTGAAACGCAGTTTCTTTGCAGGCCTCATCTGGCTGAAGTAGAACTCCTGCTCTGGGTGTGCTACATTGCCCTAGTGCTGGAAGGCACAAAGTGCTTGCTTGTTTGCAAGGGGCCGATTGGCACCAAATCATCTTACTTCCAGCTCGTTGGGAAGCTAAGAAACAAGTCGCTCTGCACAGTGCTCTTGCAGCCTGCCAGGAACATCTCTTTCAAAGGCCTGTGAAACGCAGTTTCTTTGCAGGCTTGATCTCTCTGAAATAGAACTTCTTCTCTGGGTCTGCTACATTGCCCTAGAGCTGCAAGGGCCAAAGTGCTGGCTTGTTTGCAAAGGGGCAGATGGGCCCCAAAGCATCTTGCTTCCAGCTCTTTGGGAAGCTAAGAAGCAAGAAGCTCTGCACAGTGCTCTTACAGCCTACCGGGAAAATCTCTTACAGAGGCATGTGAAACGCAGTTTCTTTGCAGGCCTGATCTGGGTGAAGTAGAACTTCTGCTCTGGGTTTGAAACATTGCCCTAGAGCTGAAAGGCACACAGTGCTGTCCTCTTTCCATAGGGGCAGAGGGTCCCCAAAGCATCTTGCTTCCAGCTCTTTGGGGAGCTAAGAAACAAGTCGCTCTGCACAGTGCTCTTACAGCCTAAAGGGAACATCTCTTACAAAGGCCTGTGAAACGCTGTGTCTTTGCAGGCCTCATCTGGCTGAAGTAGAACTTCTGCTCTGGGTGTGCTACATTGCCCTAGAGCTACAAGGCACAAAGTGCTGGCTTTTTTGCAAAGTGGCAGATGGGCCCCAAAGCATCTTGCTTCCAGCTCTTTGGGAAGCTAAGAAACAACTCTCTATGCACAGTGCTCTTACAGCCTACCGTGAACATCTCTTGTAAAGGCCTGTGAAACACCCTTTATTTGCAGGCCTGATTTGGATGAAGTAGAACTTCTGCTCTGGGTGTGCTACATTGTCGTAGAGCTGAAAGTCACAAAGTGCTGTCTTCTTTCCACAGGGCCAGAGGGTCCCCAGGCATCTTGCCTACAGCTTTTGGGAAGCTAAGAGAAAAGTCGCTCTGCACAGTGCTCTTACAGCCTACCAGGAACATGTCTTACAAAGGCCTGTGAAACGCAGCTTCTTTGCAGGCCTGATCTGGCTGAAGTAGAACTTTTGCCCTGGGTGTGCTACATTGCCATACAGCTGCAAGGCACAAAGTTCTGCCTTCTTTAGAAAGGGGCAGATGGGCCCCAAAGCATCTTGCTTCCAGCTCTTTGCTAAGCTAAGAAGCAAGTCGCTCTGCACAGTGCTCTTACAGCCTAACGGGAACATCTCTTACAAAGGACTGTGAAACGCAGTTTCTTTGCATGCCTGATCTGGCTGAAGTAGAACTTATGCTCTGGTTGTGCTACATTGCCCTAGAGCTGAAAGGCACAAAATGCTGTCTTCTTACCACAAGGGCAGAGGGTCCCCTAAGCATCTTGCTTCCAGCTCTTTGGGAAGCTAAGAAACAAGTCGCTCTGCACAGTGCTCTTACAGCGTACGGGGAACATCTCTTACAGAGGCCTGTGAAACGCAGTTTCTTTGCAGGCCTGATCTGGCTGAAGTAGAACTTCTGCTCTGGCTGTGCTACATTGCCCTAGTGATGAAAGGAAGAAACTGCTGTCTTCAATCCACAGGGGCAGAGGGTTCCCAAAGCATCTTGCCTCCAGCTCTTTGGGAAGCTATGAAACAAGTCGCTCTGCACAGTGCTCTTACAGCCACCGGGAACATCTCTTACAAAGGCCTGTGAAACGCAGTTTCTGTCCAGGCCTAATCTGGCTGAAGTAGAACTTCTGTTCTGGGTGTGCTACATTGCCCTAGAGCTGAAAGGCACAAAGTGCTGCCTTCTTTAGAAAGCAGCAGAATGGCCCCAAAGCATCTTGCTTCCAACTCTTTGGAAAGCCAAGAAACAAGTCGCTCTGCACAGTGCTCTTACATCCTACCGGGAACATCTCTTACAAAGGCTTGAGAAACGCAGTTTCTTTGCAGGCCTGATCTGGCTGAAGTAGAACTTCTGCACTGGGTGTGCTACATTGCCCTAGAGCTGCAAGCCACAAAGTGCTGTCCTCTTTCCATAGGGGCAGATGGTCCCCAAAGCATCTTGCTTCCAGCTCTTTGGGAAGCTAAGAAACAAGTCGCTCTGCACAGTTCTCTTACAGCCTACCGGGAACATCTCTTACAAAGGTCTGTGGAACGCCATATCTTTGCAGGCCTCATCTGGCTGAAGTAGAACTTCTGCTCTGGGTGTGCTACATTGCCCTAGAGCTGCAAGGCACAATGTGCTACCTTCTTTAGAAAGGGGCAGATGGGCCCCAAAGCATCTTGCTTCCAGCTCTTTGGGACGGTAAGAAACAAGTCGCTCTCCACAGTGCTCTTACATCCTAATGGGAACATCTCTTACAAAGGCCTGTGAAACGCAGTTTCTTGCAGGCCTGATGTGGCTGAATTAGAACTTCTGCTCTGGGTGTGCTACTTGCCCTAGAGCTGCAAGGCACAAAGTGCTGCCTTCTTTCCGTAGCGTCAGAGGGAACCCAAAGCATCTGGCTTACAGCTATTTGGGAAGCTAAGAAACAAGTCGATCTGCACTGTGCTCTTACAGCCTACGGCGAACATCGCTTACAAAGGCCTGTGAAACACAGCTTCTTTGCAGGCCTGATGTGGCTGAAGTGGAACTTCTGCTGTGGGCGTGCTACATTGCCCTAGACCAGCAAGGCACAAAGTGCTGCCTTCTTTCCGTAGGGTCAGGGGGTCCCCAAAGCAACTTGCTTCCAGCTTTTGGGAAGCGAAGAAACAAGTCGCTCTGCACAGTGCTCTTACAGCCTACCGGGAACATCTCTTACAAAGGTGTCTGAAACGCCGTTTCTTTGAAGGCCTGATCGGGCTGAAGTAGAACTTCTGCTCTGGGTGTGCTACATTGCCCTAGAGCTGCAAGGCACAATGATCTACCTTCTTTAGAAAGGGGCAGATGGGCCCCAACGCATCTTGGTTCCAGCTCTTTGGGAATCTAAGAAACAAGTCGCTCTGCACAGTGCTCGTACAGCCTACCGGGAACACCTCTTAAAAGGCCTGTGAAACGCAGTTTCTTTGCAGGCCTGATCTGGCTGAAGTAGAACTTCTGTTCTGGGTGTGCTACATTACCCTAGAGCTGAAAGGCACAAAGTGCTGCCTTCTTTAGAAAGCAGCAGATTGGCCCCAAAGCATCTTGCTTCCTGCTCGTTGGAAAGCTAAGAAACAAGTCGCTCTGCACAGTGCTCTTACAGCCTACCGGGAACATCTCTTACAAAGGCCTGTGAAACGCAGTTTCTTTGCAGGCCTGATTTGGCTGAAGTAGAACTTCTGCTCTGGGTGTGCTACATTGACCTAGAGCTGAAAGGCACAACGTGCAGGCTTCTGTACAAAGGGCGAGTTCGGCCCCAAAGCATCTTGCTTCCAGCTCTTTGGGAAGCTAAGAAACAACTCGCTCTGCACAGTGCTCTTACAGCCTACCGGGAATATCTCTTACAAAGGCCTGTGAAACGCAGTTTCTTTGCAGGCCTGATCTGGCTGAAGTACAACTTCTGCTCTGGGTGTGCTACATTGCCCTTGAGCTGAAAGGCACAACGTGCAGGCTTCTTTCCAAAGGGCGAGTTGGGCCCCACAGCATCTTGCTTCCAGCTCTTTGGGAAGCTAAGAAACAAATCGCTCTGCACAGTGCTCTTACAGCCTACCGAGAACATCTGTTCCAAAGGCCTGTGAAACGCAGTTTCTTTGCAGGCCTGATCTGGCTGAAGTACAACTTCTGCTCTGGGTGTGCTACAGTGACCTAGAGCTGAAAGGCACAACGTTCAGGCTTCTGTCCAAAGGGCGAGTTGGGCCCCACAGCATCTTGCTTCCAGCTCTTTGGGAAGCTAAGAAACAACTCCCTCTGCACACTGCTCTTACAGCCTACCGGGAACATCTCTTCCAAAGGCCTGTGAAACGCAGTTTCTTTGCAGTCCTGATCTGGCTGAAGTACATCTTCTGCTCTGGGTGTGCTACATTGCCCTAGAGCTGAAAGGCACAACGTGCAGGCTTCTTTCCAAAGGGCGAGTTGGGCCCCAAAGCATCTTGCTTCCAGCACTTTGGGAAGCTAAGAAACAACTCGCTGTGCACAGAGCTCTTACAGCCTACCTGGAACATCTCTTCCAAAGGCCTGTGAAACGCAATTTCTTTGCAGGCCTGATCTGGCTGAAGTACAACTTCTGCTCTGGGTGTGCTACATTGCCCTAGAGCTGAAAGGCACAATGTGCAGGCTTCTGTCCAAAGGGCGAGTTGGGCCCCACAGCATCTTGCTTCCAGCTCTTTGGGAAGCTAAGAAACAACTCGCTCTGCACAGTGCTCTTACAGCCTACCGGGAACATCTCTTACAAAGGCCTGTGAAACGCAGTTTCTTTGCAGGCCTGATCTGGCTGAAGTAGAACTTCTGCTCTATGTGTGCTACATTGCCATAGAGCTGAAAGGCACAACGTGCAGGCTTCTTAACAAAGGGCGAGTTGGGACCCACAGCATCTTGCTTCCAGCTCATTGCAAAGCTCAGAAACAACTCGCTCTGCACAGTGCTCTTGCAGCCTACCGGGAACATCTCTTCCAAAGGCCTGTGAAACACAGTTTCTTTGCAGGCCTGATCGGGCTGAAGTAGATCTTCTGCTCTGGGTGTGCTACATTGCCCTAGACCTGAAAGGCACAACGTGCAGGCTTCTTTCCAAAGGGCGAGTTGGGCAACACAGCATCTTGCTTCCAGCTCTTTTGGAAGCTAAGAAACAACTCACTCTGCACAGTGCTCTTACAGCCTACCGGGAACATCTCTTACAAATGCCTGTGGAACGCAGTTTCTTTGCATGCCCGATCTGGCTGAAGTACAACTTCTGCTCTGGGTGTGTTACATTGCCCTTGAGCTGAAAGGCACAACGTGCAGGCTTCTTTCCAAAGGGCGAGTTGGGCCCCACAGCATCTTGCTTCGAGCTCTTTGGGAAGCTAAGAAACAACTCGCTCTGCACAGTGCTCTTACAGCCTACCGGGAACATCTCTTCCAAAGGCCTGTGAAACGCAGTTTCTTTGCAGGCCTAATCTGGGTGAAGTACAACTTCTGCTCTGGGTGTGCTACATTGCCCTAGAGCTGAAAGGCACAACGTGCACTCTTCTTTCCAAAGGGCGAGTTGGGCCCCACAGCATCTTGCTTCCAGCACTTTGGGAAGCTAAGAAACAACTCGCTCTGCACAGTGCTCTTACATTCTACCGGGAACATCTCTTCCAAAGGCCTGTGAAACCCAGTTTCTTTGCAGACCTGAACTGTCTGAAGTACAACTTCTGCTCTGGGTGTGCCACATTGCCCTGGAGCTGAAAGCTAGAACGTGCTGTCTCCTTTCAAAAGGGCGAGTTGGGCCCCAAAGCATCTTGCTTCCACCTCTTTGGGAATCTAAGAAACAACTCTCTCTGCACAGTGCTCTTACAGCCTACCGGGAACATCTCTTACAAAGGCCTGTGAAAGGCAGTTTCTTTGCAGGCCTGATCTGGCTGAAGTAGAACTTCTGCTCTGGGTGCGCTACATTGCCCTAGAGCTGAAAGGCACAACGTGCAGGCTTCTTTCCAAAGGGCGTTTGGCCCCCACAGCATCTTGATTCTAGCTCTTTGGCAAGCTAAGAAACAACTCGCTCTGCACAGTGCTCTTACAGCCTACCGGGAACATCTCTTCCAAAGGCCTGTGAAACGCAGTTCTTTGCAGGCCTGATCTGGCTGAAGTAGAACTTCTGCTCTGGGTGTGCTACATTGCCCTAGAGCTGAAAGGCACAACGTGCAGGCTTCTTTCCAAAGGGCAAGTTGGGCCCCACAGCTTCTTGCTTCCAGCTCTTTGGGAAGCTAAGAAACAACTCGCTCTGCACAGTGCTCTTACAGCCTACCGGGAACATCTCTTGAAAAGGCCTGTGAAACGCAGTTTCTTTGCAGGCCTGATCTGGCTGAAGTAGAACTTCTGCTCTGGGTGTGCTACAGTGACCTAAAGCTGAAAGGCACAACGTACAGGCTTCTTTCCTAAGGGCGAGTTGGGCCCCACAGCATCTTGCTTCCAGCTCTTTGCAAAGCTCAGAAACAACTCGCTCTGCACAGTGCTCTTGCAGCCTACCGGGAACATCTCTTCCAAAGGCCTGTGAAACCCAGTTTCTTTGCAGACCTGAACTGTCTGAAGTACAACTTCTGCTCTGGGTGTGCCACATTGCCCTAGAGCTGAAAGCTACAACGTGCTGTCTCCTTTCAAAAGGGCGAGTTGGGCCCCAAAGCATCTTGCTTCCAGCCCTTTGGGAATCTAAGAAAAAACTCTCTCTGCACAGTGCTCTTACAGCCTACCGGGAACATCTCTTACAAAGGCCGGTGAAGGGCAGTTCTTTGCAGGCCTGACCTGGCTGAAGTAGAACTTCTGCTCTGGGTGTGCTACATTGCCCTGGAGCTGAAAGGCACAACGTGCAGGCTTCTGTACAAAGGGCGAGTTCGGCCCCAAAGCATCTTGCTTCCAGCTCTTTGGGAAGCTAAGAAACAACTCGCTCTGCACAGTGCTCTTACAGCCTACCGGGAATATCTCTTACAAAGGCCTGTGAAACGCAGTTTCTTTGCAGGCCTGATCTGGCTGAATACAACTTCTGCTCTGGGTGTGCTACATTGCCCTTGAGCTGAAAGGCACAACGTGCAGGCTTCTTTCCAAAGGGCGAGTTGGGCCCCACAGCATCTTGCTTCCAGCTCTTTGGGAAGCTAAGAAACAACTCGCTCTGCACAGTGCTCTTACAGCCTACCGGGAACATCTGTTCCAAAGGCCTGTGAAACGCTGTTTCTTTGCAGGCCTGATCCGGCTGAAGTAGAACTTCTGCTCTGGGTGTGCTACAGTGACCTAGAGCTGAAAGGCACAACGTTCAGGCTTCTGTCCAAAGGGCGAGTTGGGCCCCGCAGCATCTTGCTTCCAGCTCTTTGGGAAGCTAAGAAACAACTCGCTCTGCACACTGCTCTTACAGCCTACCTTGAACATCTCTTCCAAAGGCCTGTGAAACGCAGTTTCTTTGCAGTCCTGATCTGGCTGAAGTACATCTTCTGCTCTGGGTGTGCTACATTGCCCTAGAGCTGAAAGGCACAACGTGCAGGCTTCTTTCCAAAGGGCGAGTTGGGCCCCAAAGCATCTTGCTTCCAGCACTTTGGGAAGCTAAGAAACAACTCGCTGTGCACAGAGCTCTTACAGCCTACCTGGAACATCTCTTCCAAAGGCCTGTGAAACGCAGTTTCTTTGCAGGCCTGATCTGGCTGAAGTACAACTTCTGCTCTGGGTGTGCTACATTGCCCTAGAGCTGAAAGGTACAATGTGCAGGCTTCTTAACAAAGGGCGAGTTGGGCCCCACAGCATCTTGCTTCCAGCTCTTTGGGAATCTAAGAAAAAACTCGCTCTGCACAGTGCTCTTACGACCTACCGGGAACATCTCTTCCAAAGGCCTTTGAAACGCAGTTTCTTTGCAGGCCTGATCTGGCTGAAGTACAACTTCTGCTCTGGGTGTGCTACATTGCCCTAGAGCTGAAAGGCACAATGTGCAGGCTTCTGTCCAAAGGGCGAGTTGGGCCCCACAGCATCTTGCTTCCAGCTCTTTGGGAAGCTAAGAAACAACTCGCTCTGCACAGTGCTCTTACAGCCTACCGGGAACATCTCTTACAAAGGCCTGTGAAACGCAGTTTCTTTGCAGGCCTGATCTGGCTGAAGTACAACTTCTGCTCTATGTGTGCTACATTGCCATAGAGCTGAAAGGCACAACGTGCAGGCTTCTTAACAAAGGGCGAGTTGGGCCCCACAGCATCTTGCTTCCAGCTCATTGCAAAGCTCAGAAACAACTCGCTCTGCACAGTGCTCTTGCAGCCTACCGGGAACATCTCTTCCAAAGGCCTGTGAAACACAGTTTCTTTGCAGGCCTGATCGGGCTGAAGTAGATCTTCTGCTCTGGGTGTGCTACATTGCCCTAGAGCTGAAAGGCACAACGTGCAGGCTTCTTTCCAAAGGGCGAGTTGGGCCCCACAGCATCTTGCTTCCAGCTCTTTGGGAAGCTAAGAAACAACTCGCTCTGCACAGTGCTCTCAGAACCTACCAAGAGCACCTCTTAGAAAGGCCTGTGAAATGCAGTTTCTTTGCAGGCCTCATCTGGCTGAAGTAGACCTTCTGCTCTGGGTGTGCTACATTGCCATAGAGCTGCAAGGCACATAGTGCTGTCCTCTTTCCATAGGGGCAGAGGATCCCCAAAGCATCTTGCTTCCAGCTCTTTGGGAAGCTAAGAAACAAGTCGTTCTGCACAGTGCTCTTACAGCCTACCGGGAACATCTCTCACAAAGGTCTGTGAAACGCAGTTTCTTTGCAGGCCTGATCTGGCTGAAGTAGAACTTCTGCTCTGGGTGTGCTACATTGCCCTAGAGCTGCAAGGCACAATGTTCTAACTTCTTTAGAAAGGGGCAGTTGGGACCCAACGCATCTTGCTTGCAGCTCTTTGGGAAGCTAAGAAACAAGTCGCTCTGCACAGTGCTCTTACAGCCTACTGGGAACACCTCTTAAAAGGCCTGTGAAACGCAGTTTCTTTGCAGGCCTGATCTGGCTGAAGTAGAACTTCTGTTGTGGGTGTGCTACCTTGCCCTAGAGCTGAAAGGCACAAAGTGCTGCCTTCTTTAGAAAGCAGCAGATGGGCCCCAAAGGATCTTGCTTCCAGCTCTTTGGAAAGCTAAGAAACAAGTCGCTCTGCACAGTGCTCTTACAGCCTACTGGGAACATCTCTTACAAAGGCTTGTGAAACGCAGTTTCTTTGCAGGCCTGATCTGGCTGAAGTAGAACTTCTGCACTGGGTGTGCTACATTGCCCTAGACCTGCAAGGCACAAAGTTCGGGCTTGTTTGCAAAGGGGCACATGGGACCCAAAGCATCTTGCTTCCAGCTCTTTGGGAAGCTAAGAAACAACTCGCTCTGCACAGTGCTCTTACATCCTACCGGGAACATCTCTTACAAAGGCTTGAGAAACGCAGTTTCTTTGCAGGCCTGATCTGGCTGAAGTAGAACTTCTGTTCTGGGTGTGCTACATTGCCCTAGAGCTGAAAGGCACAAAGTGCTGCCTTCTTTACAAAGCAGCAGATTGGCCCCAAAGCATCTAGCTTCCAGCTCTTTGGGAAGCTAAGAAACAAGTCGCTCTGCACAGTGCTCTTACAGCCTACCGGTAACACCTCTTAAAAGGCCTGTGAAACACAGTTTCTTTGCAGGCCTGATCTGGCTGAAGTAGAACTTCTGTTCTGGGTGTGCTACATTGCCCTAGAGCTGAAAGGCACAAAGTGCTGCCTTCTTTAGAAAGCAGCAGATTGGCCCCAAAGCATCTTGCTTCCAACTCTTTGGAAAGCCAAGAAACAAGTCCCTCTGCACAGTGCTCTTACATCCTACCGGGAACATCTCTTACAAAGGCTTGAGAAACGCAGTTTCTTTGCAGGCCTGATCTGGCTGAAGTAGAACTTCTGCACTGGGTGTGCTACATTGCCCTAGAGCTGCAAGCCACAAAGTGCTGTCCTCTTTCCACAGGGGCAGATGATCCCCAAAGCATCTTGCTTCCAGCTCTTTGGGAAGCTAAGAAACAAGTCGCTCTGCACAGTTCTCTTACAGCCTACCGGGAACATCTCTTACAAAGGTCTGTGGAACGCCATATCTTTGCAGGCCTCATCTGGCTGAAGTAGAACTTCTGCTCTGGGTGTGCTACATTGCCCTAGAGCTGCAAGGCACAATGTGCTACGTTCTTTAGAAAGGGGCAGATGGGCCCCAAAGCATCTTGCTTCCAGCTCTTTGGGACGGTAAGAAACAAGTCGCTCTCCACAGTGCTCTTACATCCTAATGGGAACATCTCTTACAAAGGGCTGTGAAACGCAGTTTCTTGCAGGCCTGATGTGGCTGAATTAGAACTTCTGCTCTGGGTGTGCTACTTGCCCTAGAGCTGCAAGGCACAAAGTGCTGCCTTCTTTCCGTAGCGTCAGAGGGAACCCAAAGCATCTGGCTTACAGCTATTTGGGAAGCTAAGAAACAAGTCGATCTGCACTGTGCTCTTACAGCCTACGGGGAACATCGCTTACAAAGGCCTGTGAAACGCAGCTTCTTTGCAGGCCTGATCTGGCTGAAGTAGAACTACTGCTCTGGGTGTGTTACATTGCCCTAGAGCTGAAAGGCACAAAGTGCTGCCTTCTTTCCATAGAGGCAGCGTGTCCCCAAAGCATCTTGCTTCCAGCTCTTTGGGAAGCGAAGAAACAAGTCGCTCGGCACAGTGCTCTTACAGCCTACTGGGAACATCTCTTACAAAGGCCTGTGAAACGCAGTTTCTTTGAAGGCCTGATCTGGTTGAAGTAGAACTTCTGCTCTGGATGTGCTACATTGCCCTAGAGCTGAAAGCCACAAAGTGCTGTCCTCTTTCCATAGGGTCAGAGGGTCCACCAAAGCATCTTGCTTCCAGCTCTTTAGGAAGCTAAGAAACAACTCGCTCTGCACAGTGCTCTTACAGCCTACCGGGAACACCTCATACAAAGGCCTGTGAAACGCAGTTTCTTTGCAGGCCTGATGTGGCTGAAGTGGAACTTCTGCTCTGGGCGTGCTACATTGCCCTAGACCAGCAAGGCACAAAGTGCTGCCTTCTTTCCGTAGGGTCAGGGGGTCCCCAAAGCATCTTGCTTCCAGCTTTTGGGAAGCTAAGAAACAAGTCGCTCTGCACAGTGCTCTTACAGCCTACCGGGAACATCTCTTACAAAGGTCTGTGGAATGCCATATCTTTGCAGGCCTCATCTGGCTGAAGTAGAACTTCTGCTCTGGGTGTGCTGCATTGCCCTAGAGCTGCAAGGCACAATGTGCTACCTTCTTTAGAAAGGGGCAGATGGGCCCCAAAGCATCTTGCTTCCAGCTCTTTGGGACGGTAAGAAAAAAGTCGCTCTCCACAGTGCTCTTACATCCTAATGGGAACATCTCTTACAAAGGCCTGTGAAACGCAGTTTCTTGCAGGCATGATGTGGCTGAATTAGAACTTCTGCACTGGGTGTGCTACATTGCCCTAGAACTGCAAGCCACAAAGTGCTGTCCTCTTTCCATAGGGGCAGATGGTCCCCAAAGCATCTTGCTTCCAGCTCTTTGGGAAGCTAAGAAACAAGTCGCTCTGCACAGTTCTCTTACAGCCTACCGGGAACATCTCTTACAAAGGTCTGTGGAATGCCATATCTTTGCAGGCCTCATCTGGCTGAAGTAGAACTTCTGCTCTGGGTGTGCTACATTGCCCTAGAGCTGCAAGGCACAATGTGCTACCTTCTTTAGAAAGGGGCAGATGGGCCCCAACGCATCTTGCTTCCAGCTCTTTGGGAAGCTAAGAAACAAGGCGCTCTGCCCAGTGCTCTTACAGCCTACCGCGAACATCTCTTACAAAGGCCTGTGAAGCACAGTATCTTTGAAGGCCTGATCTGACCGAAGTAGAACTTCTGCTCTGGGTGTGCTACATTGCCCTACATCTGAAAGGCACAAGGTGCTGTCCTGTTTCCATAGGAGCAGAGGGTCCACAAAGCATCTTGCTTCCAGCTCTTTGGGAAGCTAAGAAACAAGTTGCTCTGCACAGTGCTCTTACAGCCTACCGGGAACATCTCTTACAAAGGCCTGTGAAACGCAGTTTGATTGAAGGCCTGATCTGGCTGAAGTAGAACTTCTGCTCTGGGCGTGCTACATTTCCCTATAGCTGCAAGGAACAAAGTTCTGGATTGTTTGCAAAGGGGCAGATTGGCCCCAAAGCATCTTGCCTCCAGCTTTTTGGCAAGCTAAGAAACAAGTCGCTCTGCACAGTGCTCTCACAGCCTACCGGGAACATCTCTTTCAAAGGCCTGTGAAACGCACTTTCTTTGCAGGCCTGATGTGGCTGAAGTAGAACTTCTGCTCAGGGTGTGCTACATTGCCCTAGAGCTGCAAGGCACAAAGTGCTGTCCTCTTTCCATAGGGGCATATGGTCCCCAAAGCATCTTGCTTCCAGCTCTTTGAGAAGCTAAGAAACAAGTCGCTCTGCACAGTGCTCTCACAGCCTACTGGGAACATCTCTTTCAAAGGCCTGTGAAACGCAGTTTCTTTGCAGGCCTGATCTGGCTGAAGTAGAACTTCTGCTCAGGGTGTGCTACATTGCCCTAGAGCTGCAAGGCACAAAGTGCTGTCCTCTTTCCACAGGGGCATATGGTCCCCAAAGCATCTTGCTCCAGCTCTTTGAGAAGCTAAGAAACAAGTCGCTCTGCACAGTGCTCTTACACCCTACCGGGATCACCTCTTAAAAGGCCGGTGAAACGCAGTTTCTTTGCAGGCATGATCTGGCTGAAGTAGAACATCTGTTCTGGGTGTGCTACGTTGCCCTAGAGCTGAAAGGCACAAAGTGCTGCCTTCTTTAGAAAGCAGCAGATTGGCCCCAAAGCATCTTGCTTCCAGCTCTTTGGAAAGCTAAGAAACATGTCGCTCTGCACTGTGCTCTTAAAGCCTACTGGGAACATCTCTTACACAGGCTTGTGAAACGCAGTTTCTTTGCAGGCCTGATCTGGCTGAAGTAGAACTTCTGCACTGGGTGTGCTACATTGCCCTATAGCTGAAAGGCACAAAGTGCTGGCTTGCTTGCAAAGGGTCAGATGGGCCTCAAAGCATATTGCTTCCAGCTCTTCGGAAGCTAAGAAACAAGTCGCTCTGCACAGTGCTCTCACAGCCTACCCCGAACATCTCTTACAAAGGCCTGTGAAGCGCAGTTTCTTTGCAGGCCTGATCTGGCCGAAGTACAACTTCTGCTCTGGGTGTGCTACATTGCCCTAGAGCTGAAGGGCACAATGTGCTGTCCTCTTTCCATAGGGGCCGAGGGTCCACAAAGCATATTGCTTCCAGCTCTTTGGGAAGCTAAGAAACAAGTTGCTCTGCACAGTGCTCTTACAGCCTACCGGGAACATCTCTTACAAAGGCCTGTGAAATGCAGTTCTTTGCAGGCCTGATCTGGCTGAAGGAGAACTTCTGCTCTGGGTGTGCTACTTTGCCCTAGAGCTTAAAGGCTGAAAGTGCTGCCTTCCTTAGGAAGCAGCAGATGGGCCCCAAAGCATCCTGCTTCCAGCTCTGTGGGAAGCTAAGAAACAAGTCGCTCTGCACAGTGCTCTTACATCCTACCGGGAACATCTCTTACAAATGTCTGTCAAACGCAGTTTCTTTGAAGGCCTGATGTGGCTGAAGTAGAACTTCTGCTCTGTGCGTGCTACAATGCCCTAGAGCTGAAAGGCACAAAGTGCTGCCTTCTTTAGAAAGCAGCAGATGGGCCCCAAAGCACCTTGCCTCCAGCTCTTTGGGAAGCTATGAAAGAAGTCGCTCTGCACAGTGCTCTTAAAGCCACCGGGAACATCTCTTACAACGGCCTGTGAAACGCAGTTTCTTTCCAGGCCTAATCTGGCTGAAGTAGAACTTCTGCTATGGGTGTGCTACATGGCCCTAGAGCTGCAAGGCACAAAGTGCGGTCCTCTTTCCATAGGGGCAGATGGTCCCCAAAGCATCTTGCTTCCAGCTCTTTGGGAAGCTAAGACACAAGTCGCTCTGCACAGTGCTCTTACAGCCCACCGGGAACATCTCTTACAAAGGTCTGTGGCACGCCGTTTCTTTGCAGGCCTCATCTGGCTGAAGTAGAACTTCTGCTCTGGGTGTGCCACATTGCCCTAGAGCTGCAAGGCACAATGTGCTACCTTCTTTAGAGAGGGGCAGATGGGCCCCAACGCATCTTGCTTCCAGCTCCTTGGGAAGCTAAGAAACAAGTCGCTCTGCACAGTTCTCTTACAGCCTACCGGGAACATCTCTTACAAAGGTCTGTGGAACGCCATTTCTTTGCAGGCCTGATCTGGCTGAAGTAGAACTTCTGCTCTGGGTGTGCTACATTGCCCTAGAGCTGCAAGGCAGAATGTGCTACCTTCTTTAGAAAGGGGCAGATGGGCCCCAAAGCATCTTGCTTCCAGCTCTTTGGGACGGTAAGAAACAAGTCGCTCTCCACAGTGCTCTTACATCCTAATGGGAACATCTCTTACAAAGGCCTGTGAAACGCAGTTTCTTGCAGGCCTGATGTGGCTGAATTAGAACTTCTGCTCAGGGTGTGCTACTTGCCCTAGAGCTGCAAGGCACAAAGTGCTGCCTTCTTTCCGTAGCGTCATAGGGTCCCCAAAGCATCTGGCCTCCAGCTATTTGGGAAGCTAAAAACAAGTCGATCTGCACGGTGCTCGTACAGCCTACCGGGAACACCTCTTAAAAGGCCTGTGAAACGCAGTTTCTATGCAGGCCTGATCTGGCTGAAGTAGAACTTCTGTTCTGGGTGTGCTACATTGCCCTAGAGCTGAAAGGCACAAAGTGCTGCCTTCTTTAGAAAGCAGCAGATTGGCCCCAACGCATCTTGCTTCCAGCTCTTTGGGAAGCTAAGAAACAAGTCGCTCTGCCCAGTGCTCTTACATCCTACCGCGAACATCTCTTACAAAGGCCTGTGAAGCACAGTATCTTTGAAGGCCTGATCTGACCCAAGTAGAACTTCTGCTCTGGGTGTGCTACATTGCCCTACATCTGAAAGGCACAAGGTGCTGTCCTGTTTCCATAGGAGCAGAGGGTCCACAAAGCATCTTGCTTCCAGCTCTTTGGGAAGCTAAGAAACAAGTTGCTCTGCACAGTGCTCTTACAGCCTACCGGGAACATCTCTTACAAAGGCCTGTGAAACGCAGTTTGTTTGAAGGCCTGATCTGGCTGAAGTAGAACTTCTGCTCTGGGCGTGCTACATTTCCCTATAGCTGCAAGGAACAAAGTTCTGGATTGTTTGCAAAGGGGCAGATTGGCCCCAAAGCATCTTGCCTCCAGCTTTTTGGCAAGCTAAGAAACAAGTCGCTCTGCACAGTGCTCTCACAGCCTACCGGGAACATCTCTTTCAAAGGCCTGAGAAACGCACTTTCTTTCAGGCCTGATGTGGCTGAAGTAGAACTTCTGCTCAGGGTGTGCTACATTGCCCTAGAGCTGCAAGGCACAAAGTGCTGTCCTCTTTCCATAGGGGCATATGGTCCCCAAAGCATCTTGCTTCCAGCTCTTTGAGAAGCTAAGAAACAAGTCGCTCTGCACAGTGCTCTCACAGCCTACCGGGAACATCTCTTTCAAAGGCCTGTGAAACGCAGTTTCTTTGCAGGCCTGATCTGGCTGAAGTAGAACTTCTGCTCAGGGTGTGCTACATTGCCCTAGAGCTGCAAGGCACAAAGTGCTGTCCTCTTTCCACAGGGGCATATGGTCCCCAAAGCATCTTGCTTCCAGCTCTTTGAGAAGCTAAGAAACAAGTCGCTCTGCACAGTGCTCTTACACCCTGCCGGGATCACCTCTTAAAAGGCCGGTGAAACGCAGTTTCTTTGCAGGCATGATCTGGCTGAAGTAGAACATCTGTTCTGGGTGTGCTACGTTGCCCTAGAGCTGAAAGGCACAAAGTGCTGCCTTCTTTAGAAAGCAGCAGATTGGCCCCAAAGCATCTTGCTTCCAGCTCTTTGGAAAGCTAAGAAACATGTCGCTCTGCACTGTGCTCTTAAAGCCTACTGGGAACATCTCTTACACAGGCTTGTGAAACGCAGTTTCTTTGCAGGCCTGATCTGGCTGAAGTAGAACTTCTGCACTGGGTGTGCTACATTGCCCTATAGCTGAAAGGCACAAAGTGCTGGCTTGCTTGCAAAGGGTCAGATGGGCCTCAAAGCATATTGCTTCCAGCTCTTCGGAAGCTAAGAAACAAGTCGCTCTGCACAGTGCTCTCACAGCCAACCCCGAACATCTCTTACAAAGGCCTGTGAAGCGCAGTTTCTTTGCAGGCCTGATCTGGCCGAAGTACAACTTCTGCTCTGGGTGTGCTACATTGCCCTAGAGCTGAAAGGCACAATGTGCTGTCCTCTTTCCATAGGGGCCGAGGGTCCACAAAGCATATTGCTTCCAGCTCTTTGGGAAGCTAAGAAACAAGTTGCTCTGCACAGTGCTCTTACAGCCTACCGGGAACATCTCTTACAAAGGCCTGTGAAATGCAGTTCTTTGCAGGCCTGATCTGGCTGAAGGAGAACTTCTGCTCTGGGTGTGCTACCTTGCCCTAGAGCTTAAAGGCTGAAAGTGCTGCCTTCCTTAGGAAGCAGCAGATGGGCCCCAAAGCATACTGCTTCCAGCTCTGTGGGAAGCTAAGAAACAAGTCGCTCTGCACAGTGCTCTTACATCCTACCGGGAACATCTCTTACAAATGTCTGTCAAACGCAGTTTCTTTGAAGGCCTGATGTGGCTGAAGTAGAACTTCTGCTCTGTGCGTGCTACAATGCCCTAGAGCTGAAAGGCACAAAGTGCTGCCTTCTTTAGAAAGCAGCAGATGGGCCCCAAAGCACCTTGCCTCCAGCTCTTTGGGAAGCTATGAAAGAAGTCGCTCTGCACAGTGCTCTTAAAGCCACCGGGAACATCTCTTACAAAGGCCTGTGAAACGCAGTTTCTTTCCAGGCCTAATCTGGCTGAAGTAGAACTTCTGCTATGGGTGTGCTACATGGCCCTAGAGCTGCAAGGCACAAAGTGCGGTCCTCTTTCCATAGGGGCAGATGGTCCCCAAAGCATCTTGCTTCCAGCTCTTTGGGAAGCTAAGACACAAGTCGCTCTGCACAGTGCTCTTACAGCCCACCGGGAACATCTCTTACAAAGGTCTGTGGCACGCCGTTTCTTTGCAGGCCTCATCTGGCTGAAGTAGAACTTCTGCTCTGGGTGTGCCACATTGCCCTAGAGCTGCAAGGCACAATGTGCTACCTTCTTTAGAGAGGGGCAGATGGGCCCCAACGCATCTTGCTTCCAGCTCCTTGGGAAGCTAAGAAACAAGTCGCTCTGCACAGTTCTCTTACAGCCTACCGGGAACATCTCTTACAAAGGTCTGTGGAACGCCATTTCTTTGCAGGCCTGATCTGGCTGAAGTAGAACTTCTGCTCTGGGTGTGCTACATTGCCCTAGAGCTGCAAGGCAGAATGTGCTACCTTCTTTAGAAAGGGGCAGATGGGCCCCAAAGCATCTTGCTTCCAGCTCTTTGGGACGGTAAGAAACAAGTCGCTCTCCACAGTGCTCTTACATCCTAATGGGAACATCTCTTACAAAGGCCTGTGAAACGCAGTTTCTTGCAGGCCTGATGTGGCTGAATTAGAACTTCTGCTCAGGGTGTGCTACTTGCCCTAGAGCTGCAAGGCACAAAGTGCTGCCTTCTTTCCGTAGCGTCATAGGGTCCCCAAAGCATCTGGCCTCCAGCTATTTGGGAAGCTAAAAACAAGTCGATCTGCACGGTGCTCGTACAGCCTACCGGGAACACCTCTTAAAAGGCCTGTGAAACGCAGTTTCTATGCAGGCCTGATCTGGCTGAAGTAGAACTTCTGTTCTGGGTGTGCTACATTGCCCTAGAGCTGAAAGGCACAACGTGCAGGCTTCTTAACAAAGGGCGAGTTGGGCCCCACAGCATCTTGCTTCCAGCTCTTTGGCAAGCTAAGAAACAACTCGCTCTGCACAGTGCTCTTACGGCCTACCGGGAACATCTCTTACAAAGGCATTTGAAACGCAGTTTCTTTACAGGCCTGATCTGGCTGAAGTAGAACTTCTGCTCTGGGTGCGCTACATTGCCCTAGAGGTGAAAGGCACAACGTGAAGGCTTCTTAACAAAGTGCGAGTCGGGCCCCACAGAATCTTGCTTCCAGGTCTTTGGGAAGCTAAGAAACAACTCGCTCTGCACAGTGCTCTTACAGCCTACCGTGAACATCTCTTCCAAGGGCCTGTGAAACGCAGTTTGTTTTCAGGCCTGATATGGCTGAAGTACAACTTCTGCTCTGGGTGTGCTACATTGCCCTAGAGCTGAAAGGCACAACGTGCAGGCTTCTTTCCAAAGGGCGAGTTGGGCCCCACAGCATCTTGCTTCGAGCTCTTTGGGAAGCTAAGAAACAACTCGCTCTGCACAGTGATCTTACAGACTAAAGGGAACATCTCTAAAAAAGGCCTGTGAAATGCAGTTTCTTTGCACTCCTCATCTGGCTGAAGGTACAACTTCTGGTCTGGGTGTGCTACATTGCCCTAGAGCTGAAAGGCACAACGTGCAAGCTTCTATCCAAAGGCCAAGTTGGGTCCCACAGCATCTTGCTTCCAGCTCTTTGGGAAGCTAAGAAACAACTTGCTCTGCACAGTGCTCCTACAGCCTACCGGGAACATCTCTCCCAAATGCCTGTGAAACGCAGTTTCTTTGCAGGCCTGATCTGGCTGAAGTAGAACTTCTGCTCTGGGTGTGCTACATTGCCCTAGAGCTGAAAGGCACAACGTGCAGGCTTCTGTACAAAGGGCGAGTTGGGCCCCAAAGCATCTTGCTTCCCGCTCTTTGGGAAGCTAAGAAACAACTCGCTCTGCACAGTGCTCTTACAGCCTACCGGGAACATCTCTTACAAAGGCCTGTGAAACACAGTTTCTTTGCAGGCCTGATCAGGCTGAAGTAGAACTTCTGCTTTGGGTGTGCTACATTGCCCTAGAGCTGAAAGGCACAACGTGCAGGCTTCTTTCCAAAGGGCGAGTTGGGCCCCACGGCATCTTGCTTCCAGCTGTTTGGGAAGCTAAGAAACAACTCGCTCTGCACAGTGCTCTTACGGCCTACCGGGAACATCTCTTACAAAGGCCTTTGAAACGCAGTTTCTTTACAGGCCTCATCTGGCTGAAGTAAACTTCTGCTCTCGGTGTGCTACATTGCCCTAGAGCTGAAAGGCACAACGTGCAGGCTTCTGTACAAAGGGCGAGTTGGGCAACACAGCATCTTGCTTCCAGCTCTTTGGGAAGCTAAGAAACAACTCACTCTGCACAGTGCTCTTACAGCCTACCGGGAACTTCTGTTACAAATGCCTGTGAAACGCAGTTTCTTTGCATGCCCGATCTGGCTGAAGTACAACTTCTGCTCTGGGTGTGCTACATTGCCCTTGAGCTGAAAGGCACAACGTGCAGGCTTCTTTCCAAAGGGCGAGTTGGGCCCCACAGCATCTTGCTTCGAGCTCTTTGGGAAGCTAAGAAACAACTCGCTCTGCACAGTGCTCTTACAGCCTACCGGGAACATCTCTTCCAAAGGCCTGTGAAACGCAGTTTCTTTGCAAGCCTCATCTGGCTGAAGTAAAACTTCTGCTCTGGGTGTGCTACATTGCCCTAGAGCTGAAAGGCACAACGTGCAGGCTTCTTTCCAAAGGGCGAGTTGGGCCCCACAGCATCTTGCTTCCAGCTCTTTGGGAAGCTAAGAAACAACTCGCTCTGCACAGTGCTCTTACAGCCTACCGGGAACATCTCTTCCAAGGCCTGTGAAACGAAGTTTCTTTGCAGGCCTGATCCGGCTGAAGTAGAACTTCTGCTCTGGGTGTGCTACAGTGACCTAGAGCTGAAAGGCACAACTTGCAGTCTTCTGTCCAAAGGGCGAGTTGGGACCCACAGCATCTTGCTTCCAGCTCATTGCAATGCTCAGAAATAACTCGCTCTGCACAGTGCTCTTGCAGCCTACCGGGAGCATCTCTTCCAAAGGACTGTGAAACACAGTTTCTTTGCAGGCCTGATCTGGCTGAAGTAGATCTTCTGCTCTGGGTGCGCTACATTGCCCTAGAGCTGAAAGGCACAACGTGCAGGCTTCTTTCCAAAGGGCGTTTGGCCCCCACAGCATCTTGATTCTAGCTCTTTGGCAAGCTAAGAAACAACTCGCTCTGCACAGTGCTCTTACAGCCTACCGGGAACATCTCTTCCAAAGGCCTGTGAAACGCAGTTCTTTGCAGGCCTGACCTGGCTGAAGTAGAACTTCTGCTCTGGGTGTGCTACATTGCCCTGGAGCTGAAAGGCACAACGTGCAGGCTTCTTTCCAAAGGGCAAGTTGGGCAAAACAGCATCTTGCTTCCAGCTCTTTGGGAAGCTAAGAAACAACTCGCTCTGCACAGTGCTCTTACAGCCGACCGGGAACATCTCTTGAAAAGGCCTGTGAAACGCAGTTTCTTTGCAGGCCTGATCTGGCTGAAGTAGAACTTCTGCTCTGGGTGTGGTACATTGCCCTAGAGCTGAAAGGCACAACGTACAGGCTTCTTTCCTAAGGGCGAGTTGGGCCCCACAGCATCTTGCTTCCAGCTCTTTGCAAAGCTCAGAAACAACTCGCTCTGCAGAGTACTCTTACAGCCTACCGGGAACATCTCTTCCAAAGGCCTGTGAAACGCAGTTTCTTTGCAGGCCTGATTTGGCTGAAGTAGAACTTCTGCTCTGGGTGTGCTACATTGACCTAGAGCTGAAAGGCACAACGTGCAGGCTTCTGTACAAAGGGCGAGTTCGGCCCCAAAGCATCTTGCTTCCAGCTCTTTGGGAAGCTAAGAAACAACTCGCTCTGCACAGTGCTCTTACGGCCTACCGGGAATATCTCTTACAAAGGCCTGTGAAACGCAGTTTCTTTGCAGGCCTGATCTGGCTGAAGTACAACTTCTGCTCTGGGTGTGCTACATTGCCCTTGAGCTGAAAGGCACAACGTGCAGGCTTCTTTCCAAAGGGCGAGTTGGGCCACACAACATCTTGCTTCCAGCTCTTTGGGAAGCTAAGAAACAAATCGCTCTGCACAGTGCTCTTACAGCCTACCGAGAACATCTGTTCCAAAGGCCTGTGAAACGCAGTTTCTTTGCAGGCCTGATCCGGCTGAAGTAGAACTTCTGCTCTGGGTGTGCTACAGTGACCTAGAGCTGAAAGGCACAACGTTCAGGCTTCTGTCCAAAGGGCGAGTTGGGCCCCACAGCATCTTGCTTCCAGCTCTTTGGGAAGCTAAGAAACAACTCGCTCTGCACACTGCTCTTACAGCCTACCGGGAACATCTCTTCCAAAGGCCTGTGAAACGCAGTTTCTTTGCAGTCCTGATCTGGCTGAAGTACATCTTCTGCTCTGGGTGTGCTACATTGCCCTAGAGCTGAAAGGCACAACGTGCAGGCTTCTTTCCAAAGGGCGAGTTGGGCCCCACAGCATCTTGCTTCCAGCTCTTTGGGAAGCTAAGAAACAACTCGCTCTGCACAGTGCTCTTACAGCCTACCGGGAACATGTCTTGCAGAGGCCTCTGAAACGCAGTTTCTTTGCAGGCCTGATCTGGCTGAAGTAGGACTTCTGCTCTGGGTGTGCTACTTTGCCCTAGAGCTGAAAGGCACAACGTGCAGGCTTCTTTCCAAAGTGCGAGTTGGGCCCCGCAGCATCTTGCTTCCAGCTCTTTTGGAAGCTAAGAAACAACTCACTCTACACAGTGCTCTTACAGCCTACCGGGAACATCTCTTACAAATGCCTGTGAAACGCAGTTTCTTTGCATGCCCGATCTGGCTGAAGTACAACTTCTGCTCTGGGTGTGTTAAATTGCCCTTGAGCTGAAAGGCACAACGTGCAGGCTTCTTTCCAAAGGGCGAGTTGGGCCCCACAGCATCTTGCTTCGAGCTCTTTGGGAAGCTAAGAAACAACTCGCTCTGCACAGTGCTCTTACAGCCTACCGGGAACATCTCTTCCAAAGGCCTGTGAAACGCAGTTTCTTTGCAAGCCTCATCTGGCTGAAGTACTACTTCTGCTCTGGGTGTGCTACATTGCCCTAGAGCTGAAAGGCACAACGTGCAGGCTTCTTTCCAAAGGGCGAGTTGGGCCCCACAGCATCTTGCTTCCAGCTCTTTGGGAAGCTAAGAAACAACTCGCTCTGCACAGTGCTCTTGCAGCCTACCGGGAACATCCTTTCCAAGGCCTGTGAAACGCAGTTTCTTTGCAGGCCTGATTTGGCTGAAGTAGAACTTCTGCCCTGGGTGTGCTACATTGACCTAGAGCTGAAAGGCACAACGTGCAGGCTTCTTTCCAAAGGGCGAGTTGGGCCCCACAGCATGTTGCTTCCAGCTCTTTGGGAAGCTAAGAAACAACTCGCTCTGCACAGTGCTCTTACAGCCTACCGGGAACATCTCTTCCAAAGTCCTGTGAAACGCAGTTTCTTTGCAGGCCTGATCTGGCTGAAGTAGAACTTCTGCTCTGGGTGTGCTACATTGCCCTGGAGCTGAAAGGCAAAACGTGCAGGCTTCTTTCCAAAGGGCAAGTTGGGCCCCACAGCTTCTTGCTTCCAGCTCTTTGGGAAGCTAAGAAACAACTCGCTCTGCACAGTGCTCTTACAGCCTACCGGGAACATCTCTTGAAAAGGCCTGTGAAACGCAGTTTCTTTGCAGGCCTCATCTGGCTGAAGTAGAACTTCTGCTCTGGGTGTGCTACAGTGACCTAAAGCTGAAAGGCACAACGTACAGGCTTCTTTCCTAAGGGCGAGTTGGGCCCCACAGCATCTTGCTTCCAGCTCTTTGCAAAGCTCAGAAACAACTCGCTCTGCACAGTGCTCTTGCAGCCTACCGGGAACATCTCTTCCAAAAGCCTGTGAAACACAGTTTCTTTGCAGGCCTGATCTGGCTGAAGTAGATCTTCTGCTCTGGGTGTGCTACATTGCCCTAGAGCTGAAAGGCACAACGTGCAGGCTTCTTTCCAATGGGCGAGTTGCGCCCCACAGCATCTTGCTTCCAGCTCTTTGGGAAGCTAAGAAACAACTCGCTCTGCACAGTGCTCTTACAGCCTACCGGGAACATCTGTTCCAAAGGCCTGTGAAACGCAGTTTCTTTGCAGGCCTGATCCGGCTGAAGTAGAACTTCTGCACTGGGTGTGCTACAGTGACCTAGAGCTGAAAGGCACAACGTTCAGGCTTCTGTCCAAAGGGCGAGTTGGGCCCCACAGCATCTTGCTTCCAGCTCTTTGGGAAGCTAAGAAACAACTCGCTCTGCACACTGCTCTTACAGCCTACCGGGAACATCTCTTCCAAAGGCCTGTGAAACGCAGTTTCTTTGCAGTCCTGATCTGGCTGAAGTACATCTTCTGCTCTGGGTGTGCTACATTGCCCTAGAGCTGAAAGGCACAACGTGCAGGCTTCTTTCCAAACGGCGAGTTGGACCCCACAGCATCTTGATTCCAGCTCATTGGGAAGCTAAGAAACAACTCGCTCTGCACAGTGCTCTAACAGCCTACCCCGAACATCTCTTACAAAGGCCTGTGAAGCGCAGTTTCTTTGCAGGCCTGATCTGGCCGAACTACAACTTCTGCTCTGGGTGTGCTACATTGCCCTAGAGCTGCAAGGCACAATGTTATAACTTCTTTAGAAAGGGGCAGTTGGGACCCAACGCATCTTGCTTGCAGCTCTTTGGGAAGCTAAGAAACAACTCGCTCTGCACAGTGCTCTTACAGCCTACTGGGAACACCTCTTAAAAGGCCTGTGAAACGCAGTTTCTTTGCAGGCCTGATCTGGGTGAAGTAGAACTTCTGTTGTGGGTGTGCTACCTTGCCCTAGAGCTGTAAGGCACAAAGTGCTGCCTTCTTTAGAAAGCAGCAGATGGGCCCCAAAGGATCTTGCTTCCAGCTCTTTGGAAAGCTAAGAAACAAGTCGCTCTGCACAGTGCTCTTACAGCCTACTGGGAACATCTCTTACAAAGGCTTGTGAAACGCAGTTTCTTTGCAGGCCTGATCTGGCTGAAGTAGAACTTCTGCACTGGGTGTGCTACATTGCCCGAGACCTGCAAGGCACAAAGATCGGGCTTGTTTGCAAAGGGGCAGATGGGACCCAAAGCATCTTGCTTCCAGCTCTTTGGGAAGCTAAGAAACAACTCGCTCTGCACAGTGCCCTTACAGCCTACCGCGAACATCTCTTACAAAGGCCTGTGAAACGCAGCTTCTTTGCAGGCCTGATCTGGCTGAAGTAGAACTTCTGCTCTGGGCGTGCTACATTGCCCTAGAGCTGCAAGGGACAAAGTGCTGCCTTCTTTAGAAAGGGTCAGATGGGCCCCAAAGCATCTTGCTTCCAGCTCTTTGGGAAGCTAAGAAACAAGTCGCTCTGCACAGTGCTCTTACAGCCTACCGGGAACATCTCTTACAAAGGTCTGTGAAACGCAGTTTCTTTGCAGGCCTGATCTGGCTGAAGTAGAACTTCTTCTCTGGGTGTGCTACATTTCACTAGAGCTGCAAGGCACAAGGTGCTGTCCTCTTTCCATAGGGGCAGAGGGTCCCCAAAGCATCTTGCTTCCAGCTCTTTGGGAAGCTAAGAAACTAGTTGCTCTGCACAGTGCTCTTACAGCCTACCGGGAACATCTCTTACAAAGGTCTGTGAAACGCCGTTTCTTTGCAGGCCTGATCTGTCTGAAGTAGAACTTCTGCTCTGGGTGTGCTACATTGCCCTAGAGCTGCAAGGCACAATGTGCTGCCTTCTGTAGGAAGGGGCAGATGGGCCCCAACGCATCTTGCTTCCAGCTCTTTGGGAAGCTAAGAAACAAGTCGCACTGCACAGTGCTCTTACAGCCTTCTTGAAAACCTCTTACAAAGGCCTGTGAAACGCCGTTTCTTTGCAGGCCTGATCTGGCTGAATTAGAACTTCTGCTCTGGGTGGGCTACATTGCCCTAGAGCTGAAAGGCACAAAGTGCTGTCCTCTTTCCACAGGGCTAAAGGTTACCAAAAGCATCTTTCTTCCTGCTCATTGGGAAGCTAAGAAACAACTCGCTCTGCACAGTGCTGTTACAGCCTACCGGGAATATCTCTTACAAAGGCCTGTGAAACGCAGTTTCTTTGCAGGCCTGATCTGGCTGAAGTAGAACTTCTGCTCTGGGTGTGCTACATTGCCCTTGAGCTGAAAGGCACAACGTGCAGGCTTCTTTCCAAAGGGCGAGTTGGGCCCCACAGCATCTTGCTTCCAGCTCTTTGGGAAGCTAAGAAACAAATCGCTCTGCACAGTGCTCTTACAGCCTACCGAGAACATCTGTTCCAAAGGCCTGTGAAACGCAGTTTCTTTGCAGGCCTGATCTGGCTGAAGTACAACTTCTGCTCTGGGTGTGCTACAGTGACCTAGAGCTGAAAGGCACAACGTTCAGGCTTCTGTCCAAAGGGCGAGTTGGGCCCCACAGCATCTTGCTTCCAGCTCTTTGGGAAGCTAAGAAACAACTCCCTCTGCACACTGCTCTTACAGCCTACCGGGAACATCTCTTCCAAAGGCCTGTGAAACGCAGTTTCTTTGCAGTCCTGATCTGGCTGAAGTACATCTTCTGCTCTGGGTGTGCTACATTGCCCTAGAGCTGAAAGGCACAACGTGCAGGCTTCTTTCCAAAGGGCGAGTTGGGCCCCAAAGCATCTTGCTTCCAGCACTTTGGGAAGCTAAGAAACAACTCGCTGTGCACAGAGCTCTTACAGCCTACCTGGAACATCTCTTCCAAAGGCCTGTGAAACGCAGTTTCTTTGCAGGCCTGATCTGGCTGAAGTACAACTTCTGCTCTGGGTGTGCTACATTGCCCTAGAGCTGAAAGGCACAATGTGCAGGCTTCTGTCCAAAGGGCGAGTTGGGCCCCACAGCATCTTGCTTCCAGCTCTTTGGGAAGCTAAGAAACAACTCGCTCTGCACAGTGCTCTTACAGCCTACCGGGAACATCTCTTACAAAGGCCTGTGAAACGCAGTTTCTTTGCAGGCCTGATCTGGCTGAAGTAGAACTTCTGCTCTATGTGTGCTACATTGCCATAGAGCTGAAAGGCACAACGTGCAGGCTTCTTAACAAAGGGCGAGTTGGGCCCCACAGCATCTTGCTTCCAGCTCATTGCAAAGCTCAGAAACAACTCGCTCTGCACAGTGCTCTTGCAGCCTACCGGGAACATCTCTTCCAAAGGCCTGTGAAACACAGTTTCTTTGCAGGCCTGATCGGGCTGAAGTAGATCTTCTGCTCTGGGTGTGCTACATTGCCCTAGACCTGAAAGGCACAACGTGCAGGCTTCTTTCCAAAGGGCGAGTTGGGCAACACAGCATCTTGCTTCCAGCTCTTTTGGAAGCTAAGAAACAACTCACTCTGCACAGTGCTCTTACAGCCTACCGGGAACATCTCTTACAAATGCCTGTGGAACGCAGTTTCTTTGCATGCCCGATCTGGCTGAAGTACAACTTCTGCTCTGGGTGTGTTACATTGCCCTTGAGCTGAAAGGCACAACGTGCAGGCTTCTTTCCAAAGGGCGAGTTGGGCCCCACAGCATCTTGCTTCGAGCTCTTTGGGAAGCTAAGAAACAACTCGCTCTGCACAGTGCTCTTACAGCCTACCGGGAACATCTCTTCCAAAGGCCTGTGAAACGCAGTTTCTTTGCAGGCCTAATCTGGGTGAAGTACAACTTCTGCTCTGGGTGTGCTACATTGCCCTAGAGCTGAAAGGCACAACGTGCACTCTTCTTTCCAAAGGGCGAGTTGGGCCCCACAGCATCTTGCTTCCAGCACTTTGGGAAGCTAAGAAACAACTCGCTCTGCACAGTGCTCTTACATTCTACCGGGAACATCTCTTCCAAAGGCCTGTGAAACCCAGTTTCTTTGCAGACCTGAACTGTCTGAAGTACAACTTCTGCTCTGGGTGTGCCACATTGCCCTGGAGCTGAAAGCTAGAACGTGCTGTCTCCTTTCAAAAGGGCGAGTTGGGCCCCAAAGCATCTTGCTTCCACCTCTTTGGGAATCTAAGAAACAACTCTCTCTGCACAGTGCTCTTACAGCCTACCGGGAACATCTCTTACAAAGGCCTGTGAAAGGCAGTTTCTTTGCAGGCCTGATCTGGCTGAAGTAGAACTTCTGCTCTGGGTGCGCTACATTGCCCTAGAGCTGAAAGGCACAAAGTGCTGTCCTCTTTCCACAGGGCTAAAGGTTACCAAAAGCATCTTTCTTCCTGCTCATTGGGAAGCTAAGAAACAACTCGCTCTGCACAGTGCTGTTACAGCCTACCGGGAATATCTCTTACAAAGGCCTGTGAAACGCAGTTTCTTTGCAGGCCTGATCTGGCTGAAGTAGAACTTCTGCTCTGGGTGTGCTACATTGCCCTTGAGCTGAAAGGCACAACGTGCAGGCTTCTTTCCAAAGGGCGAGTTGGGCCCCACAGCATCTTGCTTCCAGCTCTTTGGGAAGCTAAGAAACAAATCGCTCTGCACAGTGCTCTTACAGCCTACCGAGAACATCTGTTCCAAAGGCCTGTGAAACGCAGTTTCTTTGCAGGCCTGATCTGGCTGAAGTACAACTTCTGCTCTGGGTGTGCTACAGTGACCTAGAGCTGAAAGGCACAACGTTCAGGCTTCTGTCCAAAGGGCGAGTTGGGCCCCACAGCATCTTGCTTCCAGCTCTTTGGGAAGCTAAGAAACAACTCCCTCTGCACACTGCTCTTACAGCCTACCGGGAACATCTCTTCCAAAGGCCTGTGAAACGCAGTTTCTTTGCAGTCCTGATCTGGCTGAAGTACATCTTCTGCTCTGGGTGTGCTACATTGCCCTAGAGCTGAAAGGCACAACGTGCAGGCTTCTTTCCAAAGGGCGAGTTGGGCCCCAAAGCATCTTGCTTCCAGCACTTTGGGAAGCTAAGAAACAACTCGCTGTGCACAGAGCTCTTACAGCCTACCTGGAACATCTCTTCCAAAGGCCTGTGAAACGCAGTTTCTTTGCAGGCCTGATCTGGCTGAAGTACAACTTCTGCTCTGGGTGTGCTACATTGCCCTAGAGCTGAAAGGCACAATGTGCAGGCTTCTGTCCAAAGGGCGAGTTGGGCCCCACAGCATCTTGCTTCCAGCTCTTTGGGAAGCTAAGAAACAACTCGCTCTGCACAGTGCTCTTACAGCCTACCGGGAACATCTCTTACAAAGGCCTGTGAAACGCAGTTTCTTTGCAGGCCTGATCTGGCTGAAGTAGAACTTCTGCTCTATGTGTGCTACATTGCCATAGAGCTGAAAGGCACAACGTGCAGGCTTCTTAACAAAGGGCGAGTTGGGCCCCACAGCATCTTGCTTCCAGCTCATTGCAAAGCTCAGAAACAACTCGCTCTGCACAGTGCTCTTGCAGCCTACCGGGAACATCTCTTCCAAAGGCCTGTGAAACACAGTTTCTTTGCAGGCCTGATCGGGCTGAAGTAGATCTTCTGCTCTGGGTGTGCTACATTGCCCTAGACCTGAAAGGCACAACGTGCAGGCTTCTTTCCAAAGGGCGAGTTGGGCAACACAGCATCTTGCTTCCAGCTCTTTTGGAAGCTAAGAAACAACTCACTCTGCACAGTGCTCTTACAGCCTACCGGGAACATCTCTTACAAATGCCTGTGGAACGCAGTTTCTTTGCATGCCCGATCTGGCTGAAGTACAACTTCTGCTCTGGGTGTGTTACATTGCCCTTGAGCTGAAAGGCACAACGTGCAGGCTTCTTTCCAAAGGGCGAGTTGGGCCCCACAGCATCTTGCTTCGAGCTCTTTGGGAAGCTAAGAAACAACTCGCTCTGCACAGTGCTCTTACAGCCTACCGGGAACATCTCTTCCAAAGGCCTGTGAAACGCAGTTTCTTTGCAGGCCTAATCTGGGTGAAGTACAACTTCTGCTCTGGGTGTGCTACATTGCCCTAGAGCTGAAAGGCACAACGTGCACTCTTCTTTCCAAAGGGCGAGTTGGGCCCCACAGCATCTTGCTTCCAGCACTTTGGGAAGCTAAGAAACAACTCGCTCTGCACAGTGCTCTTACATTCTACCGGGAACATCTCTTCCAAAGGCCTGTGAAACCCAGTTTCTTTGCAGACCTGAACTGTCTGAAGTACAACTTCTGCTCTGGGTGTGCCACATTGCCCTGGAGCTGAAAGCTAGAACGTGCTGTCTCCTTTCAAAAGGGCGAGTTGGGCCCCAAAGCATCTTGCTTCCACCTCTTTGGGAATCTAAGAAACAACTCTCTCTGCACAGTGCTCTTACAGCCTACCGGGAACATCTCTTACAAAGGCCTGTGAAAGGCAGTTTCTTTGCAGGCCTGATCTGGCTGAAGTAGAACTTCTGCTCTGGGTGCGCTACATTGCCCTAGAGCTGAAAGGCACAACGTGCAGGCTTCTTTCCAAAGGGCGTTTGGCCCCCACAGCATCTTGATTCTAGCTCTTTGGCAAGCTAAGAAACAACTCGCTCTGCACAGTGCTCTTACAGCCTACCGGGAACATCTCTTCCAAAGGCCTGTGAAACGCAGTTCTTTGCAGGCCTGATCTGGCTGAAGTAGAACTTCTGCTCTGGGTGTGCTACATTGCCCTAGAGCTGAAAGGCACAACGTGCAGGCTTCTTTCCAAAGGGCAAGTTGGGCCCCACAGCTTCTTGCTTCCAGCTCTTTGGGAAGCTAAGAAACAACTCGCTCTGCACAGTGCTCTTACAGCCTACCGGGAACATCTCTTGAAAAGGCCTGTGAAACGCAGTTTCTTTGCAGGCCTGATCTGGCTGAAGTAGAACTTCTGCTCTGGGTGTGCTACAGTGACCTAAAGCTGAAAGGCACAACGTACAGGCTTCTTTCCTAAGGGCGAGTTGGGCCCCACAGCATCTTGCTTCCAGCTCTTTGCAAAGCTCAGAAACAACTCGCTCTGCACAGTGCTCTTGCAGCCTACCGGGAACATATCTTCCAAAGGCCTGTGAAACCCAGTTTCTTTGCAGACCTGAACTGTCTGAAGTACAACTTCTGCTCTGGGTGTGCCACATTGCCCTAGAGCTGAAAGCTACAACGTGCTGTCTCCTTTCAAAAGGGCGAGTTGGGCCCCAAAGCATCTTGCTTCCAGCCCTTTGGGAATCTAAGAAAAAACTCTCTCTGCACAGTGCTCTTACAGCCTACCGGGAACATCTCTTACAAAGGCCGGTGAAGGGCAGTTCTTTGCAGGCCTGACCTGGCTGAAGTAGAACTTCTGCTCTGGGTGTGCTACATTGCCCTGGAGCTGAAAGGCACAACGTGCAGGCTTCTTTCCAAAGGGCAAGTTGGGCAAAACAGCATCTTGCTTCCAGCTCTTTGGGAAGCTAAGAAACAACTCGCTCTGCACAGTGCTCTTACAGCCGAGCGGGAACATCTCTTGAAAAGGCCTGTGAAACGCAGTTTCTTTGCAGGCCTGATCTGGCTGAAGTAGAACTTCTGCTCTGGGTGTGGTACATTGCCCTAGAGCTGAAAGGCACAACGTACAGGCTTCTTTCCTAAGGGCGAGTTGGGCCCCACAGCATCTTGCTTCCAGCTCTTTGCAAAGCTCAGAAACAACTCGCTCTGCAGAGTACTCTTACAGCCTACCGGGAACATCTCTTCTCAAAGGCCTGTGAAACGCAGTTTCTTTGCAGGCCTGATTTGGCTGAAGTAGAACTTCTGCTCTGGGTGTGCTACATTGACCTAGAGCTGAAAGGCACAACGTGCAGGCTTCTGTACAAAGGGCGAGTTCGGCCCCAAAGCATCTTGCTTCCAGCTCTTTGGGAAGCTAAGAAACAACTCGCTCTGCACAGTGCTCTTACAGCCTACCGGGAATATCTCTTACAAAGGCCTGTGAAACGCAGTTTCTTTGCAGGCCTGATCTGGCTGAATACAACTTCTGCTCTGGGTGTGCTACATTGCCCTTGAGCTGAAAGGCACAACGTGCAGGCTTCTTTCCAAAGGGCGAGTTGGGCCCCACAGCATCTTGCTTCCAGCTCTTTGGGAAGGTAAGAAACAACTCGCTCTGCACAGTGCTCTTACAGCCTACCGGGAACATCTGTTCCAAAGGCCTGTGAAACGCAGTTTCTTTGCAGGCCTGATCCGGCTGAAGTAGAACTTCTGCTCTGGGTGTGCTACAGTGACCTAGAGCTGAAAGGCACAACGTTCAGGCTTCTGTCCAAAGGGCGAGTTGGGCCCCGCAGCATCTTGCTTCCAGCTCTTTGGGAAGCTAAGAAACAACTCGCTCTGCACACTGCTCTTACAGCCTACCTTGAACATCTCTTCCAAAGGCCTGTGAAACGCAGTTTCTTTGCAGTCCTGATCTGGCTGAAGTACATCTTCTGCTCTGGGTGTGCTACATTGCCCTAGAGCTGAAAGGCACAACGTGCAGGCTTCTTTCCAAAGGGCGAGTTGGGCCCCAAAGCATCTTGCTTCCAGCACTTTGGGAAGCTAAGAAACAACTCGCTGTGCACAGAGCTCTTACAGCCTACCTGGAACATCTCTTCCAAAGGCCTGTGAAACGCAGTTTCTTTGCAGGCCTGATCTGGCTGAAGTACAACTTCTGCTCTGGGTGTGCTACATTGCCCTAGAGCTGAAAGGTACAATGTGCAGGCTTCTTAACAAAGGGCGAGTTGGGCCCCACAGCATCTTGCTTCCAGCTCTTTGGGAATCTAAGAAAAAACTCGCTCTGCACAGTGCTCTTACGACCTACCGGGAACATCTCTTCCAAAGGCCTTTGAAACGCAGTTTCTTTGCAGGCCTGATCTGGCTGAAGTACAACTTCTGCTCTGGGTGTGCTACATTGCCCTAGAGCTGAAAGGCACAATGTGCAGGCTTCTGTCCAAAGGGCGAGTTGGGCCCCACAGCATCTTGCTTCCAGCTCTTTGGGAAGCTAAGAAACAACTCGCTCTGCACAGTGCTCTTACAGCCTACCGGGAACATCTCTTACAAAGGCCTGTGAAACGCAGTTTCTTTGCAGGCCTGATCTGTCTGAAGTAGAACTTCTGCTCTGGGTGTGCTACATTGCCCTAGAGCTGCAAGGCACAATGTGCTGCCTTCTGTAGGAAGGGGCAGATGGGCCCCAACGCATCTTGCTTCCAGCTCTTTGGGAAGCTAAGAAACAAGTCGCACTGCACAGTGCTCTTACAGCCTTCTTGAAAACCTCTTACAAAGGCCTGTGAAACGCCGTTTCTTTGCAGGCCTGATCTGGCTGAATTAGAACTTCTGCTCTGGGTGGGCTACATTGCCCTAGAGCTGAAAGGCACAAAGTGCTGTCCTCTTTCCACAGGGCTAAAGGTTACCAAAAGCATCTTTCTTCCTGCTCATTGGGAAGCTAAGAAACAACTCGCTCTACACAGTGCTGTTACAGCCTACCGGGAATATCTCTTACAAAGGCCTGTGAAACGCAGTTTCTTTGCAGGCCTGATCTGGCTGAAGTAGAACTTCTGCTCTGGGTGTGCTACATTGCCCTTGAGCTGAAAGGCACAACGTGCAGGCTTCTTTCCAAAGGGCGAGTTGGGCCCCACAGCATCTTGCTTCCAGCTCTTTGGGAAGCTAAGAAACAAATCGCTCTGCACAGTGCTCTTACAGCCTACCGAGAATATCTGTTCCAAAGGCCTGTGAAACGCAGTTTCTTTGCAGGCCTGATCTGGCTGACGTACAACTTCTGCTCTGGGTGTGCTACAGTGACCTAGAGCTGAAAGGCACAACGTTCAGGCTTCTGTCCAAAGGGCGAGTTGGGCCCCACAGCATCTTGCTTCCAGCTCTTTGGGAAGCTAAGAAACAACTCCCTCTGCACACTGCTCTTACAGCCTACCGGGAACATCTCTTCCAAAGGCCTGTGAAACGCAGTTTCTTTGCAGTCCTGATCTGGCTGAAGTACATCTTCTGCTCTGGGTGTGCTACATTGCCCTAGAGCTGAAAGGCACAACGTGCAGGCTTCTTTCCAAAGGGCGAGTTGGGCCCCAAAGCATCTTGCTTCCAGCACTTTGGGAAGCTAAGAAACAACTCGCTGTGCACAGAGCTCTTACAGCCTACCTGGAACATCTCTTCCAAAGGCCTGTGAAACGCAGTTTCTTTGCAGGCCTGATCTGGCTGAAGTACAACTTCTGCTCTGGGTGTGCTACATTGCCCTAGAGCTGAAAGGCACAATGTGCAGGCTTCTGTCCAAAGGGCGAGTTGGGCCCCACAGCATCTTGCTTCCAGCTCTTTGGGAAGCTAAGAAACAACTCGCTCTGCACAGTGCTCTTACAGCCTACCGGGAACATCTCTTACAAAGGCCTGTGAAACGCAGTTTCTTTGCAGGCCTGATCTGGCTGAAGTAGAACTTCTGCTCTATGTGTGCTACATTGCCATAGAGCTGAAAGGCACAACGTGCAGGCTTCTTAACAAAGGGCGAGTTGGGCCCCACAGCATCTTGCTTCCAGCTCATTGCAAAGCTCAGAAACAACTCGCTCTGCACAGTGCTCTTGCAGCCTACCGGGAACATCTCTTCCAAAGGCCTGTGAAACACAGTTTCTTTGCAGGCCTGATCGGGCTGAAGTAGATCTTCTGCTCTGGGTGTGCTACATTGCCCTAGACCTGAAAGGCACAACGTGCAGGCTTCTTTCCAAAGGGCGAGTTGGGCAACACAGCATCTTGCTTCCAGCTCTTTTGGAAGCTAAGAAACAACTCACTCTGCACAGTGCTCTTACAGCCTACCGGGAACATCTCTTACAAATGCCTGTGGAACGCAGTTTCTTTGCATGCCCGATCTGGCTGAAGTACAACTTCTGCTCTGGGTGTGTTACATTGCCCTTGAGCTGAAAGGCACAACGTGCAGGCTTCTTTCCAAAGGGCGAGTTGGGCCCCACAGCATCTTGCTTCGAGCTCTTTGGGAAGCTAAGAAACAACTCGCTCTGCACAGTGCTCTTACAGCCTACCGGGAACATCTCTTCCAAAGGCCTGTGAAACGCAGTTTCTTTGCAGGCCTAATCTGGGTGAAGTACAACTTCTGCTCTGGGTGTGCTACATTGCCCTAGAGCTGAAAGGCACAACGTGCACTCTTCTTTCCAAAGGGCGAGTTGGGCCCCACAGCATCTTGCTTCCAGCACTTTGGGAAGCTAAGAAACAACTCGCTCTGCACAGTGCTCTTACATTCTACCGGGAACATCTCTTCCAAAGGCCTGTGAAACCCAGTTTCTTTGCAGACCTGAACTGTCTGAAGTACAACTTCTGCTCTGGGTGTGCCACATTGCCCTGGAGCTGAAAGCTAGAACGTGCTGTCTCCTTTCAAAAGGGCGAGTTGGGCCCCAAAGCATCTTGCTTCCACCTCTTTGGGAATCTAAGAAACAACTCTCTCTGCACAGTGCTCTTACAGCCTACCGGGAACATCTCTTACAAAGGCCTGTGAAAGGCAGTTTCTTTGCAGGCCTGATCTGGCTGAAGTAGAACTTCTGCTCTGGGTGCGCTACATTGCCCTAGAGCTGAAAGGCACAACGTGCAGGCTTCTTTCCAAAGGGCGTTTGGCCCCCACAGCATCTTGATTCTAGCTCTTTGGCAAGCTAAGAAACAACTCGCTCTGCACAGTGCTCTTACAGCCTACCGGGAACATCTCTTCCAAAGGCCTGTGAAACGCAGTTCTTTGCAGGCCTGATCTGGCTGAAGTAGAACTTCTGCTCTGGGTGTGCTACATTGCCCTAGAGCTGAAAGGCACAACGTGCAGGCTTCTTTCCAAAGGGCAAGTTGGGCCCCACAGCTTCTTGCTTCCAGCTCTTTGGGAAGCTAAGAAACAACTCGCTCTGCACAGTGCTCTTACAGCCTACCGGGAACATCTCTTGAAAAGGCCTGTGAAACGCAGTTTCTTTGCAGGCCTGATCTGGCTGAAGTAGAACTTCTGCTCTGGGTGTGCTACAGTGACCTAAAGCTGAAAGGCACAACGTACAGGCTTCTTTCCTAAGGGCGAGTTGGGCCCCACAGCATCTTGCTTCCAGCTCTTTGCAAAGCTCAGAAACAACTCGCTCTGCACAGTGCTCTTGCAGCCTACCGGGAACATATCTTCCAAAGGCCTGTGAAACCCAGTTTCTTTGCAGACCTGAACTGTCTGAAGTACAACTTCTGCTCTGGGTGTGCCACATTGCCCTAGAGCTGAAAGCTACAACGTGCTGTCTCCTTTCAAAAGGGCGAGTTGGGCCCCAAAGCATCTTGCTTCCAGCCCTTTGGGAATCTAAGAAAAAACTCTCTCTGCACAGTGCTCTTACAGCCTACCGGGAACATCTCTTACAAAGGCCGGTGAAGGGCAGTTCTTTGCAGGCCTGACCTGGCTGAAGTAGAACTTCTGCTCTGGGTGTGCTACATTGCCCTGGAGCTGAAAGGCACAACGTGCAGGCTTCTTTCCAAAGGGCAAGTTGGGCAAAACAGCATCTTGCTTCCAGCTCTTTGGGAAGCTAAGAAACAACTCGCTCTGCACAGTGCTCTTACAGCCGAGCGGGAACATCTCTTGAAAAGGCCTGTGAAACGCAGTTTCTTTGCAGGCCTGATCTGGCTGAAGTAGAACTTCTGCTCTGGGTGTGGTACATTGCCCTAGAGCTGAAAGGCACAACGTACAGGCTTCTTTCCTAAGGGCGAGTTGGGCCCCACAGCATCTTGCTTCCAGCTCTTTGCAAAGCTCAGAAACAACTCGCTCTGCAGAGTACTCTTACAGCCTACCGGGAACATCTCTTCTCAAAGGCCTGTGAAACGCAGTTTCTTTGCAGGCCTGATTTGGCTGAAGTAGAACTTCTGCTCTGGGTGTGCTACATTGACCTAGAGCTGAAAGGCACAACGTGCAGGCTTCTGTACAAAGGGCGAGTTCGGCCCCAAAGCATCTTGCTTCCAGCTCTTTGGGAAGCTAAGAAACAACTCGCTCTGCACAGTGCTCTTACAGCCTACCGGGAATATCTCTTACAAAGGCCTGTGAAACGCAGTTTCTTTGCAGGCCTGATCTGGCTGAATACAACTTCTGCTCTGGGTGTGCTACATTGCCCTTGAGCTGAAAGGCACAACGTGCAGGCTTCTTTCCAAAGGGCGAGTTGGGCCCCACAGCATCTTGCTTCCAGCTCTTTGGGAAGGTAAGAAACAACTCGCTCTGCACAGTGCTCTTACAGCCTACCGGGAACATCTGTTCCAAAGGCCTGTGAAACGCAGTTTCTTTGCAGGCCTGATCCGGCTGAAGTAGAACTTCTGCTCTGGGTGTGCTACAGTGACCTAGAGCTGAAAGGCACAACGTTCAGGCTTCTGTCCAAAGGGCGAGTTGGGCCCCGCAGCATCTTGCTTCCAGCTCTTTGGGAAGCTAAGAAACAACTCGCTCTGCACACTGCTCTTACAGCCTACCTTGAACATCTCTTCCAAAGGCCTGTGAAACGCAGTTTCTTTGCAGTCCTGATCTGGCTGAAGTACATCTTCTGCTCTGGGTGTGCTACATTGCCCTAGAGCTGAAAGGCACAACGTGCAGGCTTCTTTCCAAAGGGCGAGTTGGGCCCCAAAGCATCTTGCTTCCAGCACTTTGGGAAGCTAAGAAACAACTCGCTGTGCACAGAGCTCTTACAGCCTACCTGGAACATCTCTTCCAAAGGCCTGTGAAACGCAGTTTCTTTGCAGGCCTGATCTGGCTGAAGTACAACTTCTGCTCTGGGTGTGCTACATTGCCCTAGAGCTGAAAGGTACAATGTGCAGGCTTCTTAACAAAGGGCGAGTTGGGCCCCACAGCATCTTGCTTCCAGCTCTTTGGGAATCTAAGAAAAAACTCGCTCTGCACAGTGCTCTTACGACCTTCCGGGAACATCTCTTCCAAAGGCCTTTGAAACGCAGTTTCTTTGCAGGCCTGATCTGGCTGAAGTACAACTTCTGCTCTGGGTGTGCTACATTGCCCTAGAGCTGAAAGGCACAATGTGCAGGCTTCTGTCCAAAGGGCGAGTTGGGCCCCACAGCATCTTGCTTCCAGCTCTTTGGGAAGCTAAGAAACAACTCGCTCTGCACAGTGCTCTTACAGCCTACCGGGAACATCTCTTACAAAGGCCTGTGAAACGCAGTTTCTTTGCAGGCCTGATCTGGCTGAAGTAGAACTTCTGCTCTATGTGTGCTACATTGCCATAGAGCTGAAAGGCACAACGTGCAGGCTTCTTAACAAAGGGCGAGTTGGGCCCCACAGCATCTTGCTTCCAGCTCATTGCAAAGCTCAGAAACAACTCGCTCTGCACAGTGCTCTTGCAGCCTACCGGGAACATCTCTTCCAAAGGCCTGTGAAACACAGTTTCTTTGCAGGCCTGATCGGGCTGAAGTAGATCTTCTGCTCTGGGTGTGCTACATTGCCCTAGAGCTGAAAGGCACAACGTGCAGGCTTCTTTCCAAAGGGCGAGTTGGGCCCCACAGCATCTTGCTTCCAGCTCTTTGGGAAGCTAAGAAACAACTCGCTCTGCACAGTGCTCTCAGAGCCTACCAAGAGCACCTCTTAGAAAGGCCTGTGAAATGCAGTTTCTTTGCAGGCCTCATCTGGCTGAAGTAGACCTTCTGCTCTGGGTGTGCTACATTGCCATAGAGCTGCAAGGCACAAAGTGCTGTCCTCTTTCCATAGGGGCAGAGGATCCCCAAAGCATCTTGCTTCCAGCTCTTTGGGAAGCTAAGAAACAAGTCGTTCTGCACAGTGCTCTTACAGCCTACCGGGAACATCTCTCACAAAGGTCTGTGAAACGCAGTTTCTTTGCAGGCCTGATCTGGCTGAAGTAGAACTTCTGCTCTGGGTGTGCTACATTGCCCTAGAGCTGCAAGGCACAATGTTCTAACTTCTTTAGAAAGGGGCAGTTGGGACCCAACGCATCTTGCTTGCAGCTCTTTGGGAAGCTAAGAAACAAGTCGCTCTGCACAGTGCTCTTACAGCCTACTGGGAACACCTCTTAAAAGGCCTGTGAAACGCAGTTTCTTTGCAGGCCTGATCTGGCTGAAGTAGAACTTCTGTTGTGGGTGTGCTACCTTGCCCTAGAGCTGAAAGGCACAAAGTGCGGCCTTCTTTAGAAAGCAGCAGATGGGCCCCAAAGGATCTTGCTTCCAGCTCTTTGGAAAGCTAAGAAACAAGTCGCTCTGCACAGTGCTCTTACAGCCTACTGGGAACATCTCTTACAAAGGCTTGTGAAACGCAGTTTCTTTGCAGGCCTGATCTGGCTGAAGTAGAACTTCTGCACTGGGTGTGCTACATTGCCCTAGACCTGCAAGGCACAAAGTTCGGGCTTCTTTGCAAAGGGGCAGATGGGACCCAAAGCATCTTGCTTCCAGCTCTTTGGGAAGCTAAGAAACAACTCGCTCTGCACAGTGCTCTTACATCCTACCGGGAACATCTCTTACAAAGGCTTGAGAAACGCAGTTTCTTTGCAGGCCTGATCTGGCTGAAGTAGAACTTCTGTTCTGGGTGTGCTACATTGCCCTAGAGCTGAAAGGCACAAAGTGCTGCCTTCTTTACAAAGCAGCAGATTGGCCCCAAAGCATCTAGCTTCCAGCTCTTTGGGAA
Source organism: Equus caballus (assembly GCF_041296265.1). Lineage (NCBI taxonomy): Eukaryota > Metazoa > Chordata > Mammalia > Perissodactyla > Equidae > Equus > Equus caballus. The sequence goes on from NC_091687.1 coordinate 29,678,310, forward strand.
GCTAAGAAACAAGTCGCTCTGCACAGTGCTCTTACAGCCTACCGGTAACACCTCTTAAAAGGCCTGTGAAACACAGTTTCTTTGCAGGCCTGATCTGGCTGAAGTAGAACTTCTGTTCTGGGTGTGCTACATTGCCCTAGAGCTGAAAGGCACAAAGTGCTGCCTTCTTTAGAAAGCAGCAGAATGGCCCCAAAGCATCTTGCTTCCAACTCTTTGGAAAGCCAAGAAACAAGTCGCTCTGCACAGTGCTCTTACATCCTACCGGGAACATCTCTTACAAAGGCTTGAGAAACGCAGTTTCTTTGCAGGCCTGATCTGGCTGAAGTAGAACTTCTGCACTGGGTGTGCTACATTGCCCTAGAGCTGCAAGCCACAAAGTGCTGTCCTCTTTCCATAGGGGCAGATGGTCCCCAAAGCATCTTGCTTCCAGCTCTTTGGGAAGCTAAGAAACAAGTCGCTCTGCACAGTTCTCTTACAGCCTACCGGGAACATCTCTTACAAAGGTCTGTGGAACGCCATATCTTTGCAGGCCTCATCTGGCTGAAGTAGAACTTCTGCTCTGGGTGTGCTACATTGCCCTAGAGCTGCAAGGCACAATGTGCTACCTTCTTTAGAAAGGGGCAGATGGGCCCCAAAGCATCTTGCTTCCAGCTCTTTGGGACGGTAAGAAACAAGTCGCTCTCCACAGTGCTCTTACATCCTAATGGGAACATCTCTTACAAAGGCCTGTGAAACGCAGTTTCTTGCAGGCCTGATGTGGCTGAATTAGAAATTCTGCTCTGGGTGTGCTACTTGCCCTAGAGCTGCAAGGCACAAAGTGCTGCCTTCTTTCCGTAGCGTCAGAGGGAACCCAAAGCATCTGGCTTACAGCTATTTGGGAAGCTAAGAAACAAGTCGATCTGCACTGTGCTCTTACAGCCTACGGCGAACATCGCTTACAAAGGCCTGTGAAACGCAGCTTCTTTGCAGGCCTGATCTGGCTGAAGTAGAACTACTGCTCTGGGTGTGTTACATTGCCCTAGAGCTGAAAGGCACAAAGTGCTGCCTTCTTTCCATAGAGGCAGCGTGTCCCCAAAGCATCTTGCTTCCAGCTCTTTGGGAAGCGAAGAAACAAGTCGCTCGGCACAGTGCTCTTACAGCCTACTGGGAACATCTCTTACAAAGGCCTGTGAAACGCAGTTTCTTTGAAGGCCTGATCTGGTTGAAGTAGAACTTCTGCTCTGGATGTGCTACATTGCCCTAGAGCTGAAAGCCACAAAGTGCTGTCCTCTTTCCATAGGGTCAGAGGGTCCACCAAAGCATCTTGCTTCCAGCTCTTTAGGAAGCTAAGAAACAACTCGCTCTGCACAGTGCTCTTACAGCCTACCGGGAACACCTCATACAAAGTCCTGTGAAACGCAGTTTCTTTGCAGGCCTGATGTGGCTGAAGTGGAACTTCTGCTCTGGGCGTGCTACATTGCCCTAGACCAGCAAGGCACAAAGTGCTGCCTTCTTTCCGTAGGGTCAGGGGGTCCCCAAAGCATCTTGCTTCCAGCTTTTGGGAAGCTAAGAAACAAGTCGCTCTGCACAGTGCTCTTACAGCCTACCGGGAACATCTCTTACAAAGGTCTGTGAAACGCCGTTTCTTTAAAGGCCTGATCTGGCTGAAGTAGAAATTCTGCTCTGGGTGTGCTACATTGCCCTAGAGCTGCAAGGCACAATGATCTACCTTCTTTAGAAAGGGGCAGATGGGCCCCAACGCATCTTCGTTCCAGCTCTTTGGGAATCTAAGAAACAAGTCGCTCTGCACAGTGCTCGTACAGCCTACCGGGGACACCTCTTAAAAGGCCTGTGAAACGCAGTTTCTTTGCAGGCCTGATCTGGCTGAAGTAGAACTTCTGTTCTGGGTGTGCTACATTGCCCTAGAGCTGAAAGGCACAAAGTGCAGCCTTCTTTAGAAAGCAGCAGATTGGCCCCAAAGCATCTTGCTTCCTGCTCGTTGGAAAGCTAAGAAACAAGTCGCTCTGCACAGTGCTCTTACAGCCTACCAGGAACATCTCTTACACAGGCTTGTGAAACGCAGTTTCTTTGCAGGCCTGATCTGGCTGAAGTAGAACTTCTGCACTGGGTGTGCTACATTGCCCTATAGCTGAAAGGCGCAAAGTGCTGGCTTTCTTGCAAAGGGTCAGATGGGCCCCAAAGCATCTTGCTTCCAGCTCTTCGGAAGCTAAGAAACAAGTCGCTCTGCACAGTGCTCTTACATCCCACCGGGAACATCTCTTACAAAGGTCTGTGAAACGCCATTTCTTTGAAGGCCTGATCTGGCTGAAGTAGAACTTCTGCTCTGGGTGTGCTAAATTGCCCTAAAGCTGCAAGGCACAATGTGCTACCTTATTTAGAAAGGGGCAGATGGGCCCCAACGCATCTTGCTTCCAGCTCTTTTGAAGCTAAGAAACAAGTCGCTCTGCACAGTGCTCTTACAGCCTACCGGGAACACCTCTTAAAAGGCCTGTGAAACGCAGTTTCTTTGCAGGCCTGATCTGGCTGAAGTAGAACTATTGTTCTGGGTGTGCTACATTGCCCTAGAGCTGAAAGGCACAAAGTGCTGCCTTCTTTAGAAAGCAGCAGATTGGCCCCAAAGCATCTTGCTTCCAACTCTTTGGAAAGCCAAGAAACAAGTCGCTCTGCACAGTGCTCTTACATCCTACCGGGAACATCTCTTACAAAGGCTTGAGAAACGCAGTTTCTTTGCAGGCCTGATCTGGCTGAAGTAGAACTTCTGTTCTGGGTGTGCTACATTGCCCTAGAGCTGAAAGGCACAAAGTGCTGCCTTCTTTAGAAAGCAGCAGATTGGCCCCAAAGCATCTTGCTTCCAACTCTTTGGAAAGCCAAGAAACAAGTCGCTCTGCACAGTGCTCTTACATCCTACCGGGAACATCTCTTACAAAGGCTTGAGAAACGCAGTTTCTTTGCAGGCCTGATCTGGCTGAAGTAGAACTTCTGTTCTGGGTGTGCTACATTGCCCTAGAGCTGAAAGGCACAAAGTGCTGCCTTCTTTACAAAGCAGCAGATTGGCCCCAAAGCATCTAGCTTCCAGCTCTTTGGGAAGCTAAGAAACAAGTCGCTCTGCACAGTGCTCTTACAGCCTACCGGTAACACCTCTTAAAAGGCCTGTGAAACACAGTTTCTTTGCAGGCCTGATCTGGCTGAAGTAGAACTTCTGTTCTGGGTGTGCTACATTGCCCTAGAGCTGAAAGGCACAAAGTGCTGCCTTCTTTAGAAAGCAGCAGATTGGCCCCAAAGCATCTTGCTTCCAACTCTTTGGAAAGCCAAGAAACAAGTCCCTCTGCACAGTGCTCTTACATCCTACCGGGAACATCTCTTACAAAGGCTTGAGAAACGCAGTTTCTTTGCAGGCCTGATCTGGCTGAAGTAGAACTTCTGCACTGGGTGTGCTACATTGCCCTAGAGCTGCAAGCCACAAAGTGCTGTCCTCTTTCCATAGGGGCAGATGGTCCCCAAAGCATCTTGCTTCCAGCTCTTTGGGAAGCTAAGAAACAAGTCGCTCTGCACAGTTCTCTTACAGCCTACCGGGAACATCTCTTACAAAGGTCTGTGGAACGCCATATCTTTGCAGGCCTGATCTGGCTGAAGTAGAACTTCTGCTCTGGGTGTGCTACATTGCCCTAGAGGTGCAAGGCACAATGTGCTACCTTCTTTAGAAAGGGGCAGATGGGCCCCAAAGCATCTTGCTTCCAGCTCTTTGGGACGGTAAGAAACAAGTCGCTCTCCACAGTGCTCTTACATCCTAATGGGAACATCTCTTACAAAGGCCTGTGAAACGCAGTTTCTTGCAGGCCTGATGTGGCTGAATTAGAACTTCTGCTCTGGGTGTGCTACTTGCCCTAGAGCTGCAAGGCACAAAGTGCTGCCTTCTTTCCGTAGCGTCAGAGGGAACCCAAAGCATCTGGCTTACAGCTATTTGGGAAGCTAAGAAACAAGTCGATCTGCACTGTGCTCTTACAGCCTACGGGGAACATCGCTTACAAAGGCCTGTGAAACGCAGCTTCTTTGCAGGCCTGATCTGGCTGAAGTAGAACTACTGCTCTGGGTGTGTTACATTGCCCTAGAGCTGAAAGGCACAAAGTGCTGCCTTCTTTCCATAGAGGCAGCGTGTCCCCAAAGCATCTTGCTTCCAGCTCTTTGGGAAGCGAAGAAACAAGTCGCTCGGCACAGTGCTCTTACAGCCTACTGGGAACATCTCTTACAAAGGCCTGTGAAACGCAGTTTCTTTGAAGGCCTGATCTGGTTGAAGTAGAACTTCTGCTCTGGATGTGCTACATTGCCCTAGAGCTGAAAGCCACAAAGTGCTGTCCTCTTTCCATAGGGTCAGAGGGTCCACCAAAGCATCTTGCTTCCAGCTCTTTAGGAAGCTAAGAAACAACTCGCTCTGCACAGTGCTCTTACAGCCTACCGGGAACACCTCATACAAAGGCCTGTGAAACGCAGTTTCTTTGCAGGCCTGATGTGGCTGAAGTGGAACTTCTGCTCTGGGCGTGCTACATTGCCCTAGACCAGCAAGGCACAAAGTGCTGCCTTCTTTCCGTAGGGTCAGGGGGTCCCCAAAGCATCTTGCTTCCAGCTTTTGGGAAGCTAAGAAACAAGTCGCTCTGCACAGTTCTCTTACAGCCTACCGGGAACATCTCTTACAAAGGTCTGTGGAATGCCATATCTTTGCAGGCCTCATCTGGCTGAAGTAGAACTTCTGCTCTGGGTGTGCTACATTGCCCTAGAGCTGCAAGGCACAATGTGCTACCTTCTTTAGAAAGGGGCAGATGGGCCCCAAAGCATCTTGCTTCCAGCTCTTTGGGACGGTAAGAAACAAGTCGCTCTCCACAGTGCTCTTACATCCTAATGGGAACATCTCTTACAAAGGCCTGTGAAACGCAGTTTCTTGCAGGCCTGATGTGGCTGAATTAGAACTTCTGCTCTGGGTGTGCTACTTGCCCTAGAGCTGCAAGGCACAAAGTGCTGCCTTCTTTCCGTAGCGTCAGAGGGAACCCAAAGCATCTGGCTTACAGCTATTTGGGAAGTTAAGAAACAAGTCGATCTGCACTGTGCTCTTACATCCTACGGGGAACATCGCTTACAAAGGCCTGTGAAACGCAGTTTCTTTGCAGGCCTGATGTGGCTGAAGTCTAACTTCTGCTCTGGGCGTGCTACATTGCCCTAGACCAGCAAGGCACAAAGTGCTGCCTTCTTTCCGTAGGGTCAGGGGGTCCCCAAAGCATCTTGCTTCCGGCTTTTGGGAAGCTAAGAAACAAGTCGCTCTGCACAGTGCTCTTACAGCCTACCGGGAACATCTCTTACAAAGGTCTGTGAAACGCCGTTTCTTTAAAGGCCTGATCTGGCTGAAGTAGAACTTCTGCTCTGGGTGTGCTACATTGCCCTAGAGCTGCAAGGCACAATGATCTACCTTCTTTAGAAAGGGGCAGATGGGCCCCAACGCATCTTGGTTCCAGCTCTTTGGGAATCTAAGAAACAAGTCGCTCTGCACAGTGCTCGTACAGCCTACCGGGAACACCTCTTAAAAGGCCTGTGAAACGCAGTTTCTTTGCAGGCCTGATCTGGCTGAAGTAGAACTTCTGTTCTGGGTGTGCTACATTGCCCTAGAGCTGAAAGGCACAAAGTGCAGCCTGCTTTAGAAAGCAGCAGATTGGCCCCAAAGCATCTTGCTTCCTGCTCGTTGGAAAGCTAAGAAACAAGTCGCTCTGCACAGTGCTCTTACAGCCTACCGGGAACATCTCTTACACAGGCTTGTGAAACGCAGTTTCTTTGCAGGCCTGATCTGGCTGAAGTAGAACTTCTGCACTGGGTGTGCTACATTGCCCTATAGCTGAAAGGCACAAAGTGCTGGCTTGCTTGCAAAGGGTCAGATGGGCCCCAAAGCATCTTGCTTCCAGCTCTTCGGAAGCTAAGAAACAAGTCGCTCTGCACAGTGCTCTTACATCCTACCGGGAACATCTCTTACAAAGGTCTGTGAAACGCCATTTCTTTGAAGGCCTGATCTGGCTGAAGTAGAACTTCTGCTCTGGGTGTGCTAAATTGCCCTAAAGCTGCAAGGCACAATGTGCTACCTTATTTAGAAAGGGGCAGATGGGCCCCAACGCATCTTGCTTCCAGCTCTTTTGAAGCTAAGAAACAAGTCGCTATGCACAGTGCTCTTACAGCCTACCGGGAACACCTCTTAAAAGGCCTGTGAAACGCAGTTTCTTTGCAGGCCTGATCTGGCTGAAGTAGAACTATTGTTCTGGCTGTGCTACATTGCCCTAGAGCTGAAAGGCACAAAGTGCTGCCTTCTTTAGAAAGCAGCAGATTGGCCCCAAAGCATCTTGCTTCCAACTCTTTGGAAAGCCAAGAAACAAGTCGCTCTGCACAGTGCTCTTACATCCTACTGGGAACATCTCTTACAAAGGCTTGAGAAACGCCGTTTCTTTGCAGGCCTGATCTGGCTGAAGTAGAACTTCTGTTCTGGGTGTGCTACATTGCCCTAGAGCTGAAAGGCACAAAGTGCTGCCTTCTTTACAAAGCAGCAGATTGGCCCCAAAGCATCTTGCTTCCAACTCTTTGGAAAGCCAAGAAACAAGTCCCTCTGCACAGTGCTCTTACATCCTACCGGGAACATCTCTTACAAAGGCTTGAGAAACGCAGTTTCTTTGCAGGCCTGATCTGGCTGAAGTAGAACTTCTGCACTGGGTGTGCTACATTGCCCTAGAACTGCAAGCCACAAAGTGCTGTCCTCTTTCCATAGGGGCAGATGGTCCCCAAAGCATCTTGCTTCCAGCTCTTTGGGAAGCTAAGAAACAAGTCGCTCTGCACAGTTCTCTTACAGCCTACCGGGAACATCTCTTACAAAGGTCTGTGGAATGCCATATCTTTGCAGGCCTCATCTGGCTGAAGTAGAACTTCTGCTCTGGGTGTGCTACATTGCCCTAGAGCTGCAAGGCACAATGTGCTACCTTCTTTAGAAAGGGGCAGATGGGCCCCAACGCATCTTGCTTCCAGCTCTTTGGGAAGCTAAGAAACAAGGCGCTCTGCCCAGTGCTCTTACAGCCTACCGCGAACATCTCTTACAAAGGCCTGTGAAGCACAGTATCTTTGAAGGCCTGATCTGACCGAAGTAGAACTTCTGCTCTGGGTGTGCTACATTGCCCTACATCTGAAAGGCACAAGGTGCTGTCCTGTTTCCATAGGAGCAGAGGGTCCACAAAGCATCTTGCTTCCAGCTCTTTGGGAAGCTAAGAAACAAGTTGCTCTGCACAGTGCTCTTACAGCCTACCGGGAACATCTCTTACAAAGGCCTGTGAAACGCAGTTTGATTGAAGGCCTGATCTGGCTGAAGTAGAACTTCTGCTCTGGGCGTGCTACATTTCCCTATAGCTGCAAGGAACAAAGTTCTGGATTGTTTGCAAAGGGGCAGATTGGCCCCAAAGCATCTTGCCTCCAGCTTTTTGGCAAGCTAAGAAACAAGTCGCTCTGCACAGTGCTCTCACAGCCTACCGGGAACATCTCTTTCAAAGGCCTGTGAAACGCACTTTCTTTGCAGGCCTGATGTGGCTGAAGTAGAACTTCTGCTCAGGGTGTGCTACATTGCCCTAGAGCTGCAAGGCACAAAGTGCTGTCCTCTTTCCATAGGGGCATATGGTCCCCAAAGCATCTTGCTTCCAGCTCTTTGAGAAGCTAAGAAACAAGTCGCTCTGCACAGTGCTCTCACAGCCTACTGGGAACATCTCTTTCAAAGGCCTGTGAAACGCAGTTTCTTTGCAGGCCTGATCTGGCTGAAGTAGAACTTCTGCTCAGGGTGTGCTACATTGCCCTAGAGCTGCAAGGCACAAAGTGCTGTCCTCTTTCCACAGGGGCATATGGTCCCCAAAGCATCTTGCTCCAGCTCTTTGAGAAGCTAAGAAACAAGTCGCTCTGCACAGTGCTCTTACACCCTACCGGGATCACCTCTTAAAAGGCCGGTGAAACGCAGTTTCTTTGCAGGCATGATCTGGCTGAAGTAGAACATCTGTTCTGGGTGTGCTACGTTGCCCTAGAGCTGAAAGGCACAAAGTGCTGCCTTCTTTAGAAAGCAGCAGATTGGCCCCAAAGCATCTTGCTTCCAGCTCTTTGGAAAGCTAAGAAACATGTCGCTCTGCACTGTGCTCTTAAAGCCTACTGGGAACATCTCTTACACAGGCTTGTGAAACGCAGTTTCTTTGCAGGCCTGATCTGGCTGAAGTAGAACTTCTGCACTGGGTGTGCTACATTGCCCTATAGCTGAAAGGCACAAAGTGCTGGCTTGCTTGCAAAGGGTCAGATGGGCCTCAAAGCATATTGCTTCCAGCTCTTCGGAAGCTAAGAAACAAGTCGCTCTGCACAGTGCTCTCACAGCCTACCCCGAACATCTCTTACAAAGGCCTGTGAAGCGCAGTTTCTTTGCAGGCCTGATCTGGCCGAAGTACAACTTCTGCTCTGGGTGTGCTACATTGCCCTAGAGCTGAAGGGCACAATGTGCTGTCCTCTTTCCATAGGGGCCGAGGGTCCACAAAGCATATTGCTTCCAGCTCTTTGGGAAGCTAAGAAACAAGTTGCTCTGCACAGTGCTCTTACAGCCTACCGGGAACATCTCTTACAAAGGCCTGTGAAATGCAGTTCTTTGCAGGCCTGATCTGGCTGAAGGAGAACTTCTGCTCTGGGTGTGCTACCTTGCCCTAGAGCTTAAAGGCTGAAAGTGCTGCCTTCCTTAGGAAGCAGCAGATGGGCCCCAAAGCATCCTGCTTCCAGCTCTGTGGGAAGCTAAGAAACAAGTCGCTCTGCACAGTGCTCTTACATCCTACCGGGAACATCTCTTACAAATGTCTGTCAAACGCAGTTTCTTTGAAGGCCTGATGTGGCTGAAGTAGAACTTCTGCTCTGTGCGTGCTACAATGCCCTAGAGCTGAAAGGCACAAAGTGCTGCCTTCTTTAGAAAGCAGCAGATGGGCCCCAAAGCACCTTGCCTCCAGCTCTTTGGGAAGCTATGAAAGAAGTCGCTCTGCACAGTGCTCTTAAAGCCACCGGGAACATCTCTTACAACGGCCTGTGAAACGCAGTTTCTTTCCAGGCCTAATCTGGCTGAAGTAGAACTTCTGCTATGGGTGTGCTACATGGCCCTAGAGCTGCAAGGCACAAAGTGCGGTCCTCTTTCCATAGGGGCAGATGGTCCCCAAAGCATCTTGCTTCCAGCTCTTTGGGAAGCTAAGACACAAGTCGCTCTGCACAGTGCTCTTACAGCCCACCGGGAACATCTCTTACAAAGGTCTGTGGCACGCCGTTTCTTTGCAGGCCTCATCTGGCTGAAGTAGAACTTCTGCTCTGGGTGTGCCACATTGCCCTAGAGCTGCAAGGCACAATGTGCTACCTTCTTTAGAGAGGGGCAGATGGGCCCCAACGCATCTTGCTTCCAGCTCCTTGGGAAGCTAAGAAACAAGTCGCTCTGCACAGTTCTCTTACAGCCTACCGGGAACTTCTCTTACAAAGGTCTGTGGAACGCCATTTCTTTGCAGGCCTGATCTGGCTGAAGTAGAACTTCTGCTCTGGGTGTGCTACATTGCCCTAGAGCTGCAAGGCAGAATGTGCTACCTTCTTTAGAAAGGGGCAGATGGGCCCCAAAGCATCTTGCTTCCAGCTCTTTGGGACGGTAAGAAACAAGTCGCTCTCCACAGTGCTCTTACATCCTAATGGGAACATCTCTTACAAAGGCCTGTGAAACGCAGTTTCTTGCAGGCCTGATGTGGCTGAATTAGAACTTCTGCTCAGGGTGTGCTACATTGCCCTAGAGCTGCAAGGCACAAAGTGCTGTCCTCTTTCCACAGGGGCATATGGTCCCCAAAGCATCTTGCTTCCAGCTCTTTGAGAAGCTAAGAAACAAGTCGCTCTGCACAGTGCTCTTACACCCTGCCGGGATCACCTCTTAAAAGGCCGGTGAAACGCAGTTTCTTTGCAGGCATGATCTGGCTGAAGTAGAACATCTGTTCTGGGTGTGCTACGTTGCCCTAGAGCTGAAAGGCACAAAGTGCTGCCTTCTTTAGAAAGCAGCAGATTGGCCCCAAAGCATCTTGCTTCCAGCTCTTTGGAAAGCTAAGAAACATGTCGCTCTGCACTGTGCTCTTAAAGCCTACTGGGAACATCTCTTACACAGGCTTGTGAAACGCAGTTTCTTTGCAGGCCTGATCTGGATGAAGTAGAACTTCTGCACTGGGTGTGCTACATTGCCCTATAGCTGAAAGGCACAAAGTGCTGGCTTGCTTGCAAAGGGTAAGATGGGCCTCAAAGCATATTGCTTCCAGCTCTTCGGAAGCTAAGAAACAAGTCGCTCTGCACAGTGCTCTCACAGCCTACCCCGAACATCTCTTACAAAGGCCTGTGAAGCGCAGTTTCTTTGCAGGCCTGATCTGGCCGAAGTACAACTTCTGCTCTGGGTGTGCTACATTGCCCTAGAGCTGAAAGGCACAATGTGCTGTCCTCTTTCCATAGGGGCCGAGGGTCCACAAAGCATATTGCTTCCAGCTCTTTGGGAAGCTAAGAAACAAGTTGCTCTGCACAGTGCTCTTACAGCCTACCGGGAACATCTCTTACAAAGGCCTGTGAAATGCAGTTCTTTGCAGGCCTGATCTGGCTGAAGGAGAACTTCTGCTCTGGGTGTGCTACCTTGCCCTAGAGCTTAAAGGCTGAAAGTTCTGCCTTCCTTAGGAAGCAGCAGATGGGCCCCAAAGCATCCTGCTTCCAGCTCTGTGGGAAGCTAAGAAACAAGTCGCTCTGCACAGTGCTCTTACATCCTACCGGGAACATCTCTTACAAATGTCTGTCAAACGCAGTTTCTTTGAAGGCCTGATGTGGCTGAAGTAGAACTTCTGCTCTGTGCGTGCTACAATGCCCTAGAGCTGAAAGGCACAAAGTGCTGCCTTCTTTAGAAAGCAGCAGATGGGCCCCAAAGCACCTTGCCTCCAGCTCTTTGGGAAGCTATGAAAGAAGTCGCTCTGCACAGTGCTCTTAAAGCCACCGGGAACATCTCTTACAACGGCCTGTGAAACGCAGTTTCTTTCCAGGCCTAATCTGGCTGAAGTAGAACTTCTGCTATGGGTGTGCTACATGGCCCTAGAGCTGCAAGGCACAAAGTGCGGTCCTCTTTCCATAGGGGCAGATGGTCCCCAAAGCATCTTGCTTCCAGCTCTTTGGGAAGCTAAGACACAAGTCGCTCTGCACAGTGCTCTTACAGCCCACCGGGAACATCTCTTACAAAGGTCTGTGGCACGCCGTTTCTTTGCAGGCCTCATCTGGCTGAAGTAGAACTTCTGCTCTGGGTGTGCCACATTGCCCTAGAGCTGCAAGGCACAATGTGCTACCTTCTTTAGAGAGGGGCAGATGGGCCCCAACGCATCTTGCTTCCAGCTCCTTGGGAAGCTAAGAAACAAGTCGCTCTGCACAGTTCTCTTACAGCCTACCGGGAACATCTCTTACAAAGGTCTGTGGAACGCCATTTCTTTGCAGGCCTGATCTGGCTGAAGTAGAACTTCTGCTCTGGGTGTGCTACATTGCCCTAGAGCTGCAAGGCAGAATGTGCTACCTTCTTTAGAAAGGGGCAGATGGGCCCCAAAGCATCTTGCTTCCAGCTCTTTGGGACGGTAAGAAACAAGTCGCTCTCCACAGTGCTCTTACATCCTAATGGGAACATCTCTTACAAAGGCCTGTGAAACGCAGTTTCTTGCAGGCCTGATGTGGCTGAATTAGAACTTCTGCTCAGGGTGTGCTACTTGCCCTAGAGCTGCAAGGCACAAAGTGCTGCCTTCTTTCCGTAGCGTCATAGGGTCCCCAAAGCATCTGGCCTCCAGCTATTTGGGAAGCTAAAAACAAGTCGATCTGCACGGTGCTCGTACAGCCTACCGGGAACACCTCTTAAAAGGCCTGTGAAACGCAGTTTCTATGCAGGCCTGATCTGGCTGAAGTAGAACTTCTGTTCTGGGTGTGCTACATTGCCCTAGAGCTGAAAGGCACAAAGTGCTGCCTTCTTTAGAAAGCAGCAGATTGGCCCCAACGCATCTTGCTTCCAGCTCTTTGGGAAGCTAAGAAACAAGTCGCTCTGCCCAGTGCTCTTACAGCCTACCGCGAACATCTCTTACAAAGGCCTGTGAAGCACAGTATCTTTGAAGGCCTGATCTGACCGAAGTAGAACTTCTGCTCTGGGTGTGCTACATTGCCCTACATCTGAAAGGCACAAGGTGCTGTCCTGTTTCCATAGGAGCAGAGGGTCCACAAAGCATCTTGCTTCCAGCTCTTTGGGAAGCTAAGAAACAAGTTGCTCTGCACAGTGCTCTTACAGCCTACCGGGAACATCTCTTACAAAGGCCTGTGAAACGCAGTTTGTTTGAAGGCCTGATCTGGCTGAAGTAGAACTTCTGCTCTGGGCGTGCGACATTTCCCTATAGCTGCAAGGAACAAAGTTCTGGATTGTTTGCAAAGGGGCAGATTGGCCCCAAAGCATCTTGCCTCCAGCTTTTTGGCAAGCTAAGAAACAAGTCGCTCTACACAGTGCTCTCACAGCCTACCGGGAACATCTCTTTCAAAGGCCTGAGAAACGCACTTTCTTTGCAGGCCTGATGTGGCTGAAGTAGAACTTCTGCTCAGGGTGTGCTACATTGCCCTAGAGCTGCAAGGCACAAAGTGCTGTCCTCTTTCCATAGGGGCATATGGTCCCCAAAGCATCTTGCTTCCAGCTCTTTGAGAAGCTAAGAAACAAGTCGCTCTGCACAGTGCTCTCACAGCCTACCGGGAACATCTCTTCCAAAGGCCTGTGAAACGCAGTTTCTTTGCAGGCCTGATCTGGCCGAAGTAGGACTTCTGCTCTGGGTGTGCTACATTGCCCTAGAGCTGCAAGGCACAAAGTGCTGTCCTCTTTCCACAGGGGCATATGGTCCCCAAAGCATCTTGCTTCCAGCTCTTTGAGAAGCTAAGAAACAAGTCGCTCTGCACAGTGCTCTTACACCCTGCCGGGATCACCTCTTAAAAGGCCGGTGAAACGCAGTTTCTTTGCAGGCATGATCTGGCTGAAGTAGAACATCTGTTCTGGGTGTGCTACGTTGCCCTAGAGCTGAAAGGCACAAAGTGCTGCCTTCTTTAGAAAGCAGCAGATTGGCCCCAAAGCATCTTGCTTCCAGCTCTTTTGAAAGCTAAGAAACAAGTCGCTCTGCACTGTGCTCTTAAAGCCTACTGGGAACATCTCTTACACAGGCTTGTGAAACGCAGTTTCTTTGCAGGCCTGATCTGGCTGAAGTAGAACTTCTGCACTGGGTGTGCTACATTGCCCTATAGCTGAAAGGCACAAAGTGCTGGCTTGCTTGCAAAGGGTCAGATGGGCCTCAAAGCATATTGCTTCCAGCTCTTTGGGAAGCTAAGAAACAAGTTGCTCTGCACAGTGCTCTTACAGCCTACCGGGAACATCTCTTACAAAGGCCTGTGAAATGCAGTTCTTTGCAGGCCTGATCTGGCTGAAGGAGAACTTCTGCTCTGGGTGTGCTACCTTGCCCTAGAGCTTAAAGGCTGAAAGTGCTGCCTTCCTTAGGAAGCAGCAGATGGGCCCCAAAGCATCCTGCTTCCAGCTCTGTGGGAAGCTAAGAAACAAGTCGCTCTGCACAGTGCTCTTACATCCTACCGGGAATATCTCTTACAAATGTCTGTCAAACGCAGTTTCTTTGAAGGCCTGATGTGGCTGAAGTAGAACTTCTGCTCTGTGCGTGCTACAATGCCCTAGAGCTGAAAGGCACAAAGTGCTGCCTTCTTTAGAAAGCAGCAGATGGGCCCCAAAGCACCTTGCCTCCAGCTCTTTGGGAAGCTATGAAAGAAGTCGCTCTGCACAGTGCTCTTAAAGCCACCGGGAACATCTCTTACAAAGGCCTGTGAAACGCAGTTTCTTTCCAGGCCTAATCTGGCTGAAGTAGAACTTCTGCTATGGGTGTGCTACATGGCCCTAGAGCTGCAAGGCACAAAGTGCGGTCCTCTTTCCATAGGGGCAGATGGTCCCCAAAGCATCTTGCTTCCAGCTCTTTGGGAAGCTAAGACACAAGTCGCTCTGCACAGTACTCTTACAGCCCACCGGGAACATCTCTTACAAAGGTCTGTGGCACGCCGTTTCTTTGCAGGCCTCATCTGGCTGAAGTAGAACTTCTGCTCTGGGTGTGCCACATTGCCCTAGAGCTGCAAGGCACAATGTGCTACCTTCTTTAGAGAGGGGCAGATGGGCCCCAACGCATCTTGCTTCCAGCTCTTTTGAAGCTAAGAAACAAGTCGCTCTGCACAGTGCTCTTACAGCCTACCGGGAACACCTCTTAAAAGGCCTGTGAAACGCAGTTTCTTTGCAGGCCTGATGTGGCTGAAGTAGAACTTCTGTTCTGGGTGTGCTAAATTGCCCTAGAGCTGAAAGGCACAAGGTGCTGCCTTCTTTAGAAAGCAGCAGATTTTCCCCAAAGCATCTTTCTTCCAGCTCTTTGGAAAGCTAAGAAACAAGTCGCTCTGCACAGTGCTCTTACAGCCTACCGGGAACATCTCTTTCAAAGGCCTGTGAAACGCAGTTTCTTTGCAGGCCTGATCTGGCTGAAGTAGAACTTCTGCTCTGGGTGTGCTACATTGCCCTAGAGCTGCGAGGCACAAAGTTCTGGCTTGTTTGCTAAGGGGCAGATGGGACCCAAAGCATCTTGCTTCCAGCTCTTTGGGAAGCGAAGAAACAACTCGCTCTGCACAGTGCCCTTACAGCCTACCGCGAACATCTCTTACAAAGACCTGTGAAACGCAGCTTCTTTGCAGGCCTGATCTGGCTGAAGTAGAACTTCTGCTCTGGGTGTGCTACATTTCACTAGAGCTGCAAGGCACAAAGTGCTGTCCTCTTTCCATAGGGGCAGAGGGTCCCCAAAGCATCTTGCTTCCAGCTCTTTGGGAAGCTAAGAAACTAGTTGCTCTGCACAGTGCTCTTACAGCCTACCGGGAACATCTCTTACAAAGGTCTGTGAAACGCAGCTTCTTTGCAGGCCTGATCTGGCTGAAGTAGAACTTCTGCTCTGGGCGTGCTACATTGCCCTAGAGATGCAAGGGACAAAGTGCTGCCTTCTTTAGAAAGGGTCAGATGGGCCCCAAAGGATCTTGCTTCCAGCTCTTTGGGAAGCTAAGAAACAACTCGCTCCGCACAGTGCTCTTACAGCCTACCGGGTACATCTCTTACATAGGTCTGTGAAACGCAGTTTCTTGGCAGGCCTGATCTGGCAGAAGTAGATATTCTGCTCTGGGTCTGCTACATTTCCCTAGAGCTGCAAGGCACAAAGTGCTGTCCTCTTTCCATAGGGGCAGAGGGTCCCCAAAGGATCTTGCTTCCAGCTCTTTGGGAAGCTAAGAAACTAGTTGCTCTGCACAGTGATCTTACAGCCTACCGGGAACATCTCTTACAAAAGTCTGTGAAACGCCGTTTCTTTGCAGGCCTGATGTGTTTGAAGTAGAACTTCTGCTCTGGGTGTGCTACATTGCCCTAGAGCTGCAAGGCACAATGTGCTGCCTTCTTTAGAAAGGGGCAGATGGGCCCCAACGCATCTTGCTTCCAGCTCTTTGGGAAGCTAAGAAACAAGTCGCTCTGCACAGTGCTCTTACAGCCTTCCAGGAAAATCTCTTACAAAGGCCTGTTAAACGCCGTTTCTTTGAAGGCCTGACCTGGCTCAATTAGAACTTCTGCTCTGTGTGGGCTACCTTGCCCTAGAGCTGCAAGGCACAAAGTGCTGCCTTCTTTAGAAATGGGCAGATGGGCCCCAAAGCATCTTGCTTCCAGCTCTTTGGGAAGCTAAGAAACAAGTCGCTCTGCACAGTGCTCTTACAGCCTACCGGGAACACCTCTTACAAAGGCCTGAGAAACGCAGTTTCTTTGCAGGCCAGATCTGGCTGAAGTAGAACTTCTGCTCTGGGCGAGCTACATTGCCCTCGAGCTGCAAGGCACAAAGTGCTGCCTTCTTTAGAAAGGTGCACATGGGCCCCAAAGCATCTTGCTTCCAGCTCTTTGGGAAGCAAAGAAACAAGTCGCTCTGTACAGTGCTCTTACAGCCTACCGGGAACACCTCATACAAAGGCCTGTGAAACGCAGTTTCTCTGCAGGCCTGATCTGGCTGAAGTAGAACTTCTGCTCTGGGTGTGCTACATTGCCCTAGAGCTGCAAGGCACAAAGTGCTGCCTTCTTTCGAAAGGGGCAGATGGGCTCCAAAGCATCTTGCTTCCAGCTCTTTGAGAAGCTAAGAAACAAGTCGCTCAACACAGTGCCCTTACAGCCTACCCCGAACATCTCTTACAAAGGCCTGTGAAGCGAAGTTTCTCTGCAGGCCTGATCTGGCTGAAGTAGAACTTCTGCTCTGGGTGTGCTACATTGACCTAGAGCTGAAAGGCACAAAGTGCTGTCCTCTTTCCACAGGGGTAAAGGGTACCCAAAGCATCTTTCTTCCTTCTCATTGGGAAGCTAAGACACAACTGGCTTTGCACAGTGCTCTTACAGCCTACCTGGAACATCTCTTACACAGGCCTGTGAAACGCAGTTTCTTTGCAGGCCTGATATGGCTGAAGTAGAACTTCTGCTCTGGGTGTTCTACATTGCCCTAGAGCTGCAAGGCACACAGTGCTGCCTTCTTTAGGAAGGGTCAGATGGGCCCCAAAGCATCTTGCTTCCAGCTCTTTGGGAAGCTAAGAAACAACTCGCTCTGCACAGTGCTCTTACAGCCTACCGGGTACATCTCTTACATAGGTCTGTGAAACGCAGTTTCTTGGCAGGCCTGATCTGGCAGAAGTAGAAATTCCGCTCTGGGTCTGCTACATTTCCCTAGAGCTGCAAGGCACAAAGTGCTGTCCTCTTTCCATAGGGGCAGAGGGTCCCCAAAGGATCTTGCTTCCAACTCTTTGGGAAGCTAAGAAACTAGTTGCTCTGCACAGTGATCTTACAGCCTACCGGGAACATCTCTTACAAAAGTCTGTGAAACGCCGTTTCTTTGCAGGCCTGATGTGTTTGAAGTAGAACTTCTGCTCTGGGTGTGCTACATTGCCCTAGAGCTGCAAGGCACAATGTGCTGCCTTCTTTAGAAAGGGGCAGATGGGCCCCAACGCATCTTGCTTCCAGCTCTTTGGGAAGCTAAGAAACAAGTCGCTCTGCACAGTGCTCTTACAGCCTTCCAGGAAAACCTCTTACAAAGGCCTGTTAAACGCCGTTTCTTTGAAGGCCTGACCTGGCTCAATTAGAACTTCTGCTCTGGGTGGGCTACCTTGCCCTAGAGCTGCAAGGCACAAAGTGCTGCCTTCTTTAGAAATGGGCAGATGGGCCCCAAAGCATCTTGCTTCCAGCTCTTTGGGAAGCTAAGAAACAAGTCGCTCTGCACAGTGCTCTTACAGCCTACCGGGAACACCTCTTACAAAGGCCTGAGAAACGCAGTTTCTTTGCAGGCCTGATCTGGCTGAAGTAGAACTTCTGCTCTGGGCGAGCTACATTGCCCTCGAGCTGCAAGGCACAAAGTGCTGCCTTCTTTCGAAAGGGGCAGATGGGCCCCAAAGCATCTTGCTTCCAGCTCTTTGGGAAGCTAAGAAACAAGTCGCTCAACACAGTGCCCTTACAGCCTACCCCGAACATCTCTTACAAAGGCCTGTGAAGCGAAGTTTCTCTGCAGGCCTGATCTGGCTGAAGTAGAACTTCTGCTCTGGGTGTGCTACATTGCCCTAGAGCTGAAAGGCACAAAGTGCTGTCCTCTTTCCACAGGGGTAAAGGGTACCCAAAGCATCTTTCCTCCTTCTCATTGGGAAGCTAAGACACAACTGGCTTTGCACAGTGCTCTTACAGCCTACCTGGAACATCTCTTACAAAGACCTGTGAAACGCAGTTTCTTTGCAGGCCTGATCTGGCTGAAGTAGAACTTCTGCTCTGGATGTTCTACATTGCCCTAGAGCTGCAAGGCACACAGTGCTGCCTTCTTTAGGAAGGGGCAGATGGGCCCCAAAGCATATTGCTTCCAGCTCTTTGGGAAGCTAAGAAACATGTCGCTCTGCACAGTGCTCTTACGTCCTACCGGGATCATCTCTTACAATGGCCTGTGAAACGCAGTTTCCTTGCAGGCCTGATCTGGCTGAAGTAGAACTTCTGCTCTGGGTGTGCTACATTGCCCTGGTGATGAAAGGAACAAACTGCTCTCTTCAATCCACAGGGGCAGAGGGTCCACAAAGCATCTTGCTTCCAGCTCTTTGGGAAGCTAAGAAACAAGTCGCTCTGCACAGTGCTCTTACAGCCTACCGGGAGCATCTCTTACAAAGGCCTGTGAAACACAGTTTCTTTGCAGGTCTGATCTGGCTGAAGTAGAACTTCAGCTCTGGGTGTGCCACATTGCCCTAGAGCTGAAAGGCACAAAGTGCTGGCTTCTTTCAATAGGGGCAGAGGGTCCCCAAAGTATCTTGCTTCCAGCTCTTTGGGAAGCTAAGAAAGAGGTCGCTCTCCACAGTGCTCATACAGCCTACCGGGAACATCTCTTACAGAGGCCTGTGAAACGCCCTTTATTTGCAGGCCTGATCTTGCTGAAGTAGAAATTCTGCTCTGGGTGTGCTACATTGCCCTTGAGCTGAAAGGCACAAAGTGCTGCCTTCTTTAGAAAAGGGCAGATGGGCCCCAAAGAATCTTGCTTACAGCTCTTTGGGAAGCTAAGAAACAAGTCGCTCTGCACAGTGCTCTTACAGCCTACCGGGAGCATCTCTTACAAAGGCCTGTGAAACGCAGTTTCTTTGCAGGTCTGATCTGGCTGAAGTAGAACTTCAGCTCTGGGTGTGCCACATTGCCCTAGAGCTGACAGGCACAAAGTGCTGGCTTCTTTCAATAGGGGCAGAGGGTCCCCAAAGTATCTTGCTTCCAGCTCTTTGGGAAGCTAAGAAAGAGGTCGCTCTCCACAGTGCTCATACAGCCTACCGGGAACATCTCTTACATAGGCCTGTGAAACGCAGTTTCTTTGCAGGCCTGATCTGGCTGACGTAGAACTTCTGCTCTGGGTGTGCTACATTGCCCTAGAGCTGAAAGGCACAAAGTGCTGTCTTCTTTGCACAGGGGTAAAGGGTACCCAAAGCATCTTTCTTCCAGCTCTTTGGGAAGCTAAGACACAAGTCGCTTGGCACAGTGCTCTTACAGCCTACCGGGAACATCTCTTACAAAGGCCTGTGAAACGCAGTTTCTTTGCAGGCCTGATATGGCTGAAGTAGAACTTCTTCTCTGGGTCTGCTACATTGCCCTAGAGTTGCAAGGGCCAAAGTGCTGGCTTGTATGCAATGGCGCAGATGGGCCCCAAAGCATCTTGCTTACAGCTCTTTGGGAAGCTAAGAAACAAGTCGCTCTGCACAGTGCTCTTACAGCCTACCGGGAACATCTCTTACAGAGGCCTGTGAAACGCCCTTTATTTGCAGGCCTGATCTTGCTGAAGTAGAAATTCTGCTCTGGGTGTGCTACATTGCCCTAGAGCTGAAAGGCACAAAGTGCTGCCTTCTTTAGAAAAGGGCAGATGGGCCCCAAAGAATCTTGCTTACAGCTCTTTGGGAAGCTAAGAAACAAGTCGCTCTGCACAGTGCTCTTACAGCCTACCGGGAGCATCTCTTACAAAGGCCTGTGAAACGCAGTTTCTTTGCAGGTCTGATCTGGCTGAAGTAGAACTTCAGCTCTGGGTGTGCCACATTGCCCTAGAGCTGACAGGCACAAAGTGCTGGCTTCTTTCAATAGGGGCAGAGGGTCCCCAAAGTATCTTGCTTCCAGCTCTTTGGGAAGCTAAGAAAGAGGTCGCTCTCCACAGTGCTCATACAGCCTACCGGGAACATCTCTTACATAGGCCTGGGAAACGCAGTTTCTTTGCAGGCCTGATCTGGCTGACGTAGAACTTCTGCTCTGGGTGTGCTACATTGCCCTAGAGCTGAAAGGCACAAAGTGCTGTCTTCTTTGCACAGGGGTAAAGGGTACCCAAAGAATCTTTCTTCCAGCTCTTTGGGAAGCTAAGACACAAGTCGCTTGGCACAGTGCTCTTACAGCCTACCGGGAACATCTATTACAAAGGCCTGTGAAACGCAGTTTCTTTGCAGGCCTGATATGGCTGAAGTAGAACTTCTTCTCTGGGTCTGCTACATTGCCCTAGAGTTGCAAGGGCCAAAGTGCTGGCTTGTATGCAATGGCGCAGATGGGCCCCAAAGCATCTTGCTTACAGCTCTTTGGGAAGCTAAGAAACAAGTCGCTCTGCACAGTGCTCTTACAGCCTACCGGGAACATCTCTTACAGAGGCCTGTGAAACGCCCTTTATTTGCAGCCCTGATCTGTCTGAAGTAGAACTTCTGCTCTGGCTGTGCTACATTGCCCTAATGATGAAAGGAACAAACTGCTGTCTTCAATCCACAGGGGCAGAGGGTCCCCAAAGCATCTGGCTTCAAGCTCTTTGGGAAGCTAAGAAACAAGTCGCTCTGCACAGTGCTCTTACAGCCTACCGGGAACATCTCTTACAATGGCCTGTGAAATGCAGTTTCTTTGCAGGTCTCATCTGGCGGAAGTAGAACTTCTGCTCGGGGTGTGCTACATTGCCCTAGAGCTGAAAGTCACAAAGTGCTGACTTCTTTCCATAGGGGCAGAGGGTCCCCAAAGCATCTTGCTTCCAGCTCTTTAGGAAGCTAAGAAACAACTCCCTCTGCCCAGTGCTCTTACAGCGTACCGGGAACATCTCTTACAAAGGCCTGTGAAATGCAGTTCATTTGCAGGCCGGATCTTGCTGAAGTAGAAATTCTGCTCTGGGTGTGCTACATTGCGCTAGAGCTGAAAGGCACAAAGTGCTGCCTTCCATATAAAGGGGCAGATGGGCCCCAAAGCATCTTGCTTCCAGCTCTTTAGGAAGCTAAGAAACAAGTCGCTCTAAACAGTGCTCTTACAGCCTACGGGGAACAACTCTTACAGAGGCCTGTGAAACGCAGTATCTTGGCAGGCCTGATGTGGCTGAAGTAGAACTTCTGCTCTGGGTGTGCTACATTGCCCTAGAGCTTAAAGGCACAAAGTGCTGTCCTCTTTCCATAGGGGCAGAGGGTCCCCAAAGCATCCTGCTTCCAGCTCTTTAGGAAGCCAAGAAACAAGTCTCTCTTCACAGTGCTCTTACACCCTACAGGGAACATCTCTTACAAAGACCTGTGAAACGCAGTTTCTTTGCAGGCCTGAACTGGCTGAAGTAGAACTTCTGCTCTTGGTGTGCTACATTGCAATAGAGTTGAAAGGCACAAAGTGCTGCATTCTATAGAAAGGGGCAGATGGGCCCCAAAGCATCTTGCTTCCAGCTCTTTGGGAATCTAAGAAACAAGTCACTCTGCACAGTGCTCTTACAGCCTACCGAGAACATCTCTTATAGAGGCCTGTGAAACGCAGTTTCTTTGCAGGCCTGATCTGGCTGAAGTCGAACTTCTGCTCTGGGTGTGCTACATTGCCCTAGAGCTGAAAGGCACAAAGTGCTTGCTTGTTTGCAAAGGGGCAGATAGGCCCCAAAGAATCTTGCTTGCAGCTCTTTGGGATGATAAGAAACAAGTCGCTCTGCAGAGTGCTCTTGCAGCCTACCGGGAACATCTCTTACAAAGGCCTATGAAACGCAGTTTCTTTGCAGGACTGATCTGGCTGAAGTAGAACTTCTGCTCTGGGTGTGCTACATTGCCCTAGAGCTGCCAGGCAAAAAGTGCTGGCTTGTTTGCAAAGGGGCAGAAGGGCCCCAAAGCATCTAGCTTCAAGCTCTTTGGGAAGGTAAGAAACAAGTCGCTGCTCACAGTGCTCTTACAGCCTACCGGGAACATCTCCTACAAAGCCCTGTGAATCGCAGTTTCTTTGCAGGCCTGATCTGGCTGAAGTGGAACTTCTGCTCTGGGTGCGGTACATTGCCCTAGAGCTGAAAGGCACAAAGTGCTGCCTTCTTTAGAAAGGGCCAAATGGGCCCCTAAGCATCTTGCTTCCAGCTCTTTGGGAAGTTAAGAAAGAAGTCGCTCTGCACAGTGCTCTTACAGCCTACCGGGAACATCTCTTACAATGGCCTGTGAAATGCAGTTTCTTTGCAGGTCTCATCTGGCGGAAGTAGAACTTCTGCTCGGGGTGTGCTACATTGCCCTAGAGCTGAAAGTCACAAAGTGCTGACTTCTTTCCATAGGGGCAGAGGGTCCCCAAAGCATCTTGCTTCCAGCTCTTTAGGAAGCTAAGAAACAACTCCCTCTGCCCAGTGCTCTTACAGCGTACCGGGAACATCTCTTACAAAGGCCTGTGAAATGCAGTTCATTTGCAGGCCGGATCTTGCTGAAGTAGAAATTCTGCTCTGGGTGTGCTACATTGCGCTAGAGCTGAAAGGCACAAAGTGCTGCCTTCCATATAAAGGGGCAGATGGGCCCCAAAGCATCTTGCTTCCAGCTCTTTAGGAAGCTAAGAAACAAGTCGCTCTAAACAGTGCTCTTACAGCCTACGGGGAACATCTCTTACAGAGGCCTGTGAAACGCAGTATCTTGGCAGGCCTGATGTGGCTGAAGTAGAACTTCTGCTCTGGGTGTGCTACATTGCCCTAGAGCTTAAAGGCACAAAGTGCTGTCCTCTTTCCATAGGGGCAGAGGGTCCCCAAAGCATCCTGCTTCCAGCTCTTTAGGAAGCCAAGAAACAAGTCTCTCTTCACAGTGCTCTTACACCCTACAGGGAACATCTCTTACAAAGACCTGTGAAACGCAGTTTCTTTGCAGGCCTGAACTGGCTGAAGTAGAACTTCTGCTCTTGGTGTGCTACATTGCAATAGAGTTGAAAGGCACAAAGTGCTGCATTCTATAGAAAGGGGCAGATGGGCCCCAAAGCATCTTGCTTCCAGCTCTTTGGGAATCTAAGAAACAAGTCACTCTGCACAGTGCTCTTACAGCCTACCGAGAACATCTCTTATAGAGGCCTGTGAAACGCAGTTTCTTTGCAGGCCTGATCTGGCTGAAGTCGAACTTCTGCTCTGGGTGTGCTACATTGCCCTAGAGCTGAAAGGCACAAAGTGCTTGCTTGTTTGCAAAGGGGCAGATAGGCCCCAAAGAATCTTGCTTGCAGCTCTTTGGGATGATAAGAAACAAGTCGCTCTGCAGAGTGCTCTTGCAGCCTACCGGGAACATCTCTTACAAAGGCCTATGAAACGCAGTTTCTTTGCAGGACTGATCTGGCTGAAGTAGAACTTCTGCTCTGGGTGTGCTACATTGCCCTAGAGCTGCCAGGCAAAAAGTGCTGGCTTGTTTGCAAAGGGGCAGAAGGGCCCCAAAGCATCTAGCTTCAAGCTCTTTGGGAAGGTAAGAAACAAGTCGCTGCTCACAGTGCTCTTACAGCCTACCGGGAACATCTCCTACAAAGCCCTGTGAATCGCAGTTTCTTTGCAGGCCTGATCTGGCTGAAGTGGAACTTCTGCTCTGGGTGCGGTACATTGCCCTAGAGCTGAAAGGCACAAAGTGCTGCCTTCTTTAGAAAGGGCCAAATGGGCCCCTAAGCATCTTGCTTCCAGCTCTTTGGGAAGTTAAGAAAGAAGTCGCTCTGCACAGTGCTCTTACAGCCTACCGGGAACATCTCTTACAAAGGCCTGTGAAACGCAGTTTCTTTGCAGGCCTCATCTGGCTGAAGTAGAACTTCTGCTCTCAGTGTGCTACATTGCCCTAGAGCTGAAAGGCACAACGTGCTGTCCTCTTTCCATAGGGGCAGAGGTACCCCAAAGCATCTTGCTTCCAGCTCTTTGGGAAGCTAAGAAACAAGTTGCCCTGCACAGTGCTCTTACAGCCTACCAGGAACATTTCTTACAAAGGCCTGTGAAACGCACTTTATTTGCAGGCCTGATGTGGCTCAAGTAGAACTTCTGCTCTGGGTGTGCTACATTGCCCTAGAGCTGAAAGGCACAACATGCAGTCTTCTTTCCCAAGGGCGAGTTGGGCCCCACACCATCTTGCTTCCAGCTCTTTGGGAAGCTAAGAAACAACTCGCTCTGCACAGTGCTCTTACAGCCTGCGGGGAACATCTCTTACAGAGGCCTGTGAAACGCAGTATCTTGGCAGGCCTGATGTGGCTGAAGTAGAACTTCTGCTCTGGGTGTGCTACATTGCCCTAGAGCTTAAAGGCGCAAAGTGCTGTCCTCTTTCCATAGTGGCAGAGGTTCCCCAAAGCATCCTGCTTCCAGCTCTTTGGGAAGTCGAGAAACAAGTCTCTCTTCACAGTGCTCTTACACCCTACAGGGAACATCTCACACAAAGGCCTGTGAAACGCAGTTTCTTTGCAGGCCTGATTTGGATGAAGTAGAACTTCTGCTCTGGGTGTGCTACATGGTCGTAGAGCTGAAAGTCACAAAGTGCTGTCTTCTTTCCACAGGGCCAGAGGGTCCCCAAAGCATCTTGCCTACAGCTTTTTGGGAAGCTAAGAGAAAAGTCGCTCTGCACAGTGCTCTTACAGCCTACCAGGAACATCTCTTACAAAGGCCTGTGAAACGCACTTTCTTTGCAGGCCTGATCTGGCTGAAGTAGAACTTCTGCTCTGGGTGTGCTACATTGCCATACAGCTGCAAGGCACAAAGTTCTGCCTTCTTTAGAAAGGGGCAGATGGGCCCCAAAGCATCTTGCTTCCAGCTCTTTGCTAAGCTAAGAGGCAAGTCGCTCTGCACAGTGCTCTTACAGCCTAAGGGGAACATCTCTTACAAAGGACTGTGAAACACAGTTTCTTTGCATGCCTCATCTGGCTGAAGTAGAACTTCTGCTCTGGTTGTGCTACATTGCCCTAGAGCTGAAAGGCACAAAATGCTGTCTTCTTACCACAAGGGCAGAGGGTCCCCTAAGCATCTTGCTTCCAGCTCTTTGGGAAGCTAAGAAACAATTCGCTGTGCACAGTGCTCTTACAGCCTACCGAGAACATCTCTTATAGAGGCCTGTGAAACGCAGTTTCTTTGCAGGCCTGATCTGGCTGAAGTCGTACTTCTGCTCTGGGTGTGCTACATTGCCCTAGAGCTGAAAGGCACAAAGTGCTTGCTTGTTTGCAAAGGGGCAGATAGGCCCCAAAGAATCTTGCTTCCAGCTCTTTGAGATGATAAGAAACAATTCGCTCTGCACAGCGCTCTTGCAGCCTACAGGGAACATCTCTTACAAAGGCCTGTGAAACGCAGTTTCTTTGCAGGCCTGATCTGGCTGAAGTAGAACTTCTGCTCTGGGTGTGCTACATTGCCCTAAGCTGCAAGGCAAAAAGTGCTGGCTTGTTTGCAAAGGGGCAGAAGGGCCCCAAAGCATCTAGCTTCAAGGTCTTTGGGAAGGTAAGAAACAAGTCGCTGCTCACAGTGCTCTGACAGCCTACCGGGAACATCTCTTACAAAGCCCTGTGAAACGCAGTTTCTTTGCAGGCCTGATCTGGCTGAAGTAGAACTTCTGCTCTGGGTGTGCTACATTGCAATAGAGTTGAAAGGCACAAAGAGCTGCATTCTTTAGAAAGGAGCAGATGGGCCCCAAAGCATCTTGCTTCCAGCTCTTTGGGAAGCTAAGAAACAACTCGCTCTGCACAGTGCTCTTACAGCCTACCGGGAACATCTCTTACAAAGGCCTGTGAAAGGCCCTTTATTTGCAGGCCTGATTTGGATGAAGTAGAACTTCTGCTCTGGGTGTGCTACATTGTCGTAGAGCTGAAAGTCACAAAGTGCTGTCTTCTATCCACAGGGCCAGAGGGTCCACAAAGCATCTTGCCTACAGCTTTTTGGGAAGCTAAGAGAAAAGTCGCTCTCCACAGTGCTCTTACAGCCTACCAGGAACATCTCTTACAAAGGACTGTGAAACGCACTTTCTTTGCAGGCCTGATCTGGCTGAAGTAGAACTTCTGCTCTGGGTGTGCTACATTGCCCTAGAGCTGCAAGGCAAAAAGTGCTGGCTTGTTTGCAAAGGGGCAGATAGGCCCCAAAGAATCTTGCTTGCAGCTCTTTGGGATGATAAGAAACAAGTCGCTCTGCAGAGTGCTCTTGCAGCCTACCGGGAACATCTCTTACAAAGGCCTATGAAACGCAGTTTCTTTGCAGGACTGATCTGGCTGAAGTAGAACTTCTGCTCTGGGTGTGCTACATTGCCCTAGAGCTGCCAGGCAAAAAGTGCTGGCTTGTTTG
This sequence comes from Equus caballus, assembly GCF_041296265.1. Taxonomy (NCBI): domain Eukaryota; kingdom Metazoa; phylum Chordata; class Mammalia; order Perissodactyla; family Equidae; genus Equus; species Equus caballus. The sequence goes on from NC_091687.1 coordinate 29,704,523, forward strand.
CAAAGGGGCAGAAGGGCCCCAAAGCATCTAGCTTCAAGCTCTTTGGGAAGGTAAGAAACAAGTCGCTGCTCACAGTGCTCTTACAGCCTACCGGGAACATCTCCTACAAAGCCCTGTGAATCGCAGTTTCTTTGCAGGCCTGATCTGGCTGAAGTGGAACTTCTGCTCTGGGTGCGGTACATTGCCCTAGAGCTGAAAGGCACAAAGTGCTGCCTTCTTTAGAAAGGGCCAAATGGGCCCCTAAGCATCTTGCTTCCAGCTCTTTGGGAAGTTAAGAAAGAAGTCGCTCTGCACAGTGCTCTTACAGCCTACCGGGAACATCTCTTACAATGGCCTGTGAAATGCAGTTTCTTTGCAGGTCTCATCTGGCGGAAGTAGAACTTCTGCTCGGGGTGTGCTACATTGCCCTAGAGCTGAAAGTCACAAAGTGCTGACTTCTTTCCATAGGGGCAGAGGGTCCCCAAAGCATCTTGCTTCCAGCTCTTTAGGAAGCTAAGAAACAACTCCCTCTGCCCAGTGCTCTTACAGCGTACCGGGAACATCTCTTACAAAGGCCTGTGAAATGCAGTTCATTTGCTGGCCGGATCTTGCTGAAGTAGAAATTCTGCTCTGGGTGTGCTACATTGCGCTAGAGCTGAAAGGCACAAAGTGCTGCCTTCCATATAAAGGGGCAGATGGGCCCCAAAGCATCTTGCTTCCAGCTCTTTAGGAAGCTAAGAAACAAGTCGCTCTAAACAGTGCTCTTACAGCCTACGGGGAACATCTCTTACAGAGGCCTGTGAAACGCAGTATCTTGGCAGGCCTGATGTGGCTGAAGTAGAACTTCTGCTCTGGGTGTGCTACATTGCCCTAGAGCTTAAAGGCACAAAGTGCTGTCCTCTTTCCATAGGGGCAGAGGGTCCCCAAAGCATCCTGCTTCCAGCTCTTTAGGAAGCCAAGAAACAAGTCTCTCTTCACAGTGCTCTTACACCCTACAGGGAACATCTCTTACAAAGACCTGTGAAACGCAGTTTCTTTGCAGGCCTGAACTGGCTGAAGTAGAACTTCTGCTCTTGGTGTGCTACATTGCAATAGAGTTGAAAGGCACAAAGTGCTGCATTCTATAGAAAGGGGCAGATGGGCCCCAAAGCATCTTGCTTCCAGCTCTTTGGGAATCTAAGAAACAAGTCACTCTGCACAGTGCTCTTACAGCCTACCGAGAACATCTCTTATAGAGGCCTGTGAAACGCAGTTTCTTTGCAGGCCTGATCTGGCTGAAGTCGAACTTCTGCTCTGGGTGTGCTACATTGCCCTAGAGCTGAAAGGCACAAAGTGCTTGCTTGTTTGCAAAGGGGCAGATAGGCCCCAAAGAATCTTGCTTGCAGCTCTTTGGGATGATAAGAAACAAGTCGCTCTGCAGAGTGCTCTTGCAGCCTACCGGGAACATCTCTTACAAAGGCCTATGAAACGCAGTTTCTTTGCAGGACTGATCTGGCTGAAGTAGAACTTCTGCTCTGGGTGTGCTACATTGCCCTAGAGCTGCCAGGCAAAAAGTGCTGGCTTGTTTGCAAAGGGGCAGAAGGGCCCCAAAGCATCTAGCTTCAAGCTCTTTGGGAAGGTAAGAAACAAGTCGCTGCTCACAGTGCTCTTACAGCCTACCGGGAACATCTCCTACAAAGCCCTGTGAATCGCAGTTTCTTTGCAGGCCTGATCTGGCTGAAGTGGAACTTCTGCTCTGGGTGCGGTACATTGCCCTAGAGCTGAAAGGCACAAAGTGCTGCCTTCTTTAGAAAGGGCCAAATGGGCCCCTAAGCATCTTGCTTCCAGCTCTTTGGGAAGTTAAGAAAGAAGTCGCTCTGCACAGTGCTCTTACAGCCTACCGGGAACATCTCTTACAAAGGCCTGTGAAACGCAGTTTCTTTGCAGGCCTCATCTGGCTGAAGTAGAACTTCTGCTCTCAGTGTGCTACATTGCCCTAGAGCTGAAAGGCACAACGTGCTGTCCTCTTTCCATAGGGGCAGAGGTACCCCAAAGCATCTCGCTTCCAGCTCTTTGGGAAGCTAAGAAACAAGTTGCCCTGCACAGTGCTCTTACAGCCTACCAGGAACATTTCTTACAAAGGCCTGTGAAACGCACTTAATTTGCAGGCCTGATGTGGCTCAAGTAGAACTTCTGCTCTGGGTGTGCTACATTGCCCTAGAGCTGAAAGGCACAACATGCAGTCTTCTTTCCCAAGGGCGAGTTGGGCCCCACACCATCTTGCTTCCAGCTCTTTGGGAAGCTAAGAAACAACTCGCTCTGCACAGTGCTCTTACAGCCTGCGGGGAACATCTCTTACAGAGGCCTGTGAAACGCAGTATCTTGGCAGGCCTGATGTGGCTGAAGTAGAACTTCTGCTCTGGGTGTGCTACATTGCCCTAGAGCTTAAAGGCGCAAAGTGCTGTCCTCTTTCCATAGTGGCAGAGGTTCCCCAAAGCATCCTGCTTCCAGCTCTTTGGGAAGTCGAGAAACAAGTCTCTCTTCACAGTGCTCTTACACCCTACAGGGAACATCTCACACAAAGGCCTGTGAAACGCAGTTTCTTTGCAGGCCTGATTTGGATGAAGTAGAACTTCTGCTCTGGGTGTGCTACATGGTCGTAGAGCTGAAAGTCACAAAGTGCTGTCTTCTTTCCACAGGGCCAGAGGGTCCCCAAAGCATCTTGCCTACAGCTTTTTGGGAAGCTAAGAGAAAAGTCGCTCTGCACAGTGCTCTTACAGCCTACCAGGAACATCTCTTACAAAGGCCTGTGAAACGCACTTTCTTTGCAGGCCTGATCTGGCTGAAGTAGAACTTCTGCTCTGGGTGTGCTACATTGCCATACAGCTGCAAGGCACAAAGTTCTGCCTTCTTTAGAAAGGGGCAGATGGGCCCCAAAGCATCTTGCTTCCAGCTCTTTGCTAAGCTAAGAGGCAAGTCGCTCTGCACAGTGCTCTTACAGCCTAAGGGGAACATCTCTTACAAAGGACTGTGAAACACAGTTTCTTTGCATGCCTCATCTGGCTGAAGTAGAACTTCTGCTCTGGTTGTGCTACATTGCCCTAGAGCTGAAAGGCACAAAATGCTGTCTTCTTACCACAAGGGCAGAGGGTCCCCTAAGCATCTTGCTTCCAGCTCTTTGGGAAGCTAAGAAACAATTCGCTGTGCACAGTGCTCTTACAGCCTACCGAGAACATCTCTTATAGAGGCCTGTGAAACGCAGTTTCTTTGCAGGCCTGATCTGGCTGAAGTCGTACTTCTGCTCTGGGTGTGCTACATTGCCCTAGAGCTGAAAGGCACAAAGTGCTTGCTTGTTTGCAAAGGGGCAGATAGGCCCCAAAGAATCTTGCTTCCAGCTCTTTGGGATGATAAGAAACAATTCGCTCTGCACAGCGCTCTTGCAGCCTACCGGGAACATCTCTTACAAAGGCCTGTGAAACGCAGTTTCTTTGCAGGCCTGATCTGGCTGAAGTAGAACTTCTGCTCTGGGTGTGCTACATTGCCCTAAGCTGCAAGGCAAAAAGTGCTGGCTTGTTTGCAAAGGGGCAGAAGGGCCCCAAAGCATCTAGCTTCAAGGTCTTTGGGAAGGTAAGAAACAAGTCGCTGCTCACAGTGCTCTGACAGCCTACCGGGAACATCTCTTACAAAGCCCTGTGAAACGCAGTTTCTTTGCAGGCCTGATCTGGCTGAAGTAGAACTTCTGCTCTGGGTGTGCTACATTGCAATAGAGTTGAAAGGCACAAAGAGCTGCATTCTTTAGAAAGGAGCAGATGGGCCCCAAAGCATCTTGCTTCCAGCTCTTTGGGAAGCTAAGAAACAACTCGCTCTGCACAGTGCTCTTACAGCCTACCGGGAACATCTCTTACAAAGGCCTGTGAAAGGCCCTTTATTTGCAGGCCTGATTTGGATGAAGTAGAACTTCTGCTCTGGGTGTGCTACATTGTCGTAGAGCTGAAAGTCACAAAGTGCTGTCTTCTATCCACAGGGCCAGAGGGTCCACAAAGCATCTTGCCTACAGCTTTTTGGGAAGCTAAGAGAAAAGTCGCTCTCCACAGTGCTCTTACAGCCTACCAGGAACATCTCTTACAAAGGACTGTGAAACGCACTTTCTTTGCAGGCCTGATCTGGCTGAAGTAGAACTTCTGCTCTGGGTGTGCTACATTGCCCTAGAGCTGCAAGGCAAAAAGTGCTGGCTTGTTTGCAAAGGGGCAGAAGGACCCCAATGCATCTAGCTTCAAGCTCTTTGGGAAGGTAAGAAACAAGTCGCTGCTCACAGTGCTCTTACAGCCTACCGGGAACATCTCTTACAAAGCCCTGTGAAACGCAGTTTCTTTGCAGGCCTGATCTGGCTGAAGTAGAACTTCTGCTCTGGGTGTGGTACATTGCCGTAGAGCTGAAAGGCACAAAGTGCTGCCTTCTTTAGAAAGGGGCACATGGGCCCCTAAGCATCTTGCATCCAGCTCTTTGGGAAGCTAAGAAACAAGTCGCTCCGCACAGTGCTCTTACAGCCTACCGGGAACAACTCTTACAAAGGCCTGTGAAACGCAGTTTCTTGGCAGGCCTCATCTGGCTGAAGTAGAACTTCTGCTCTCGGTCTGCTACATTGCCCTAGAGCTGAAAGGCACAACGTGCTGTCCTCTTTCCATAGGGTCAGAGGTACCCCAAAGCATCTTGCATCCAGCTCTTTGGGAAGCTAAGAAACAAGTTGCCCTGCACAGTGCTCTTACAGCCTACCGGGAACATTTCTTACCAAGGCCTGTGAAACGCAGTTTATTTGCAGGCCTGATGTGGCTGAAGTAGAACTTCTGCTCTGGGTGTGCTACATTGCCATAGAGCTTAAAGGCACAAAGTGCTGCCTTCTTTAGAAAGGTGCACATGGGCCCCTAAGCAACTTGCTTCCAGTTCTTTGCAAAGCTAAGAAACAACTAGCTCTGCACAGTGCTCTTACAGCCTACCGGGAACATCTCTTTCAAAGGCCTGTGAAATGCAGTTTCTTTGCAGGCCTGATCTGGCTGAAGTAGAACTTCTGCTCTGGGTGTGCTACATTTCCCTAGAGCTGAAAGGCACAACGTGCAGGCTTCTTTCAAAAGGGCGAGTTGGGCCCCACAGCATCTTGCTTCTAGCTCTTTGGGAAGCTAAGAAACAACTCGCTCTGCACAGTGCTCTTACAGCCTACCCGGAACATCGCTTACAAAGCCCTGTGAAACGCAGTTTCTTTGCAGGCCTCATCTGGCTGAAGTAGAACTTCTGCTCTGGGTGTGCTACGTTGCCCTAGTGCTGAAAGGCACAAAGTGCTTGCTTGTTTGCAAGGGGCCGATTGGCACCAAATCATCTTGCTTCCAGCTCTTTGGGAAGCTAAGAAACATGTCGCTCTGCACAGTGCTCTTGCAGCCTACCGGGAACATCTCTTACAAAGGCCTGTGAAACGCAGTTTCTATGCAGGCCTGATCTGGCTGAAGTAGAACTTCTGCTCTGGGTGTGCTACATTGCCCTAGTGATGAAAGGAACAAACTGCTGTCTTCAATCCACAGGGGCAGAGAGTCCCCAATGCATCTTGCTTCCAGCTCTTTGGGAAGCTAAGAAACAAGTCGCTCTGCACAGTGCTCTTACAGCCTACCGAGAACATCTCTTATAGAGGCCTGCGAAACGCAGTTTCTTTGCAGGCCTGATCTGGCTGAAGTAGAACTTCTGCTCTGGGTGTGCTACATTGCCCTAGAGCTGAAAGTCACAAAGTGCAGACTTCTTGCCATAGGGGCAGAGGGTCCCCAAAGCATCTTGCTTACAGCTCTTTGGGAAGCTAAGAAACAACTCGCTCTGCACAGTGCTCTTACAGCCTACCGGGAACATCTCTTACAAAGCCCTGTGAAACGCAGTTTCTTTGCAGGCCTGATCTGGCTGAAGTAGAACTTCTGCTCTGGGTGTGCTGCATTGCCCTAGAGCTGAAAGGCACAAAGTGCTGCCTTCTTTAGAAAGGGGCACATGGGCCCCTAAGCAACTTGCTTCCAGCTCTTGGGGAAGCTAAGAAAGAAGTCGCTCTGCACAGTGCTCTTACAGCCTACCAGGAACATCTCTTACAAAGCCCTGTGAAACGCAGTTTCTTTGCAGGCCTCATCTGGCTGAAGTAGAACTTCTGCTCTGGGTGTGCTACATTGCCCTAGTGCTGAAAGGCACAAAGGGCTTGCTTGTTTGCAAGGGGCCGATTGGCACCAATTCATCTTACTTCCAGCTCTTTGGGAAGCTAAGAAACAAGTCGCTCTTCACAGTGCTCTTGCAGCCTACCGGGAACATCTCTTACAAAGGCCTGTGAAACGCAGCTTCTTTGCAGGCCTGATCTGGTTGAAGTAGAACTTCTGCTCTGTGTGTGCTACATTGCCCCAGAGCTGCAAGGCAAAAAGTGCTGGCTTGTTTGCAAAGGGGCAGAAGGGCCCCAAAGCATCTAGCTTCCAGCTCTTTGGGAAGCTAAGAAACAAGTTGCTCTGCACAGTGCCCTACAGCCTACCGGGAAAATCTCTTATAAAGGCCTGTGAAACGCAGTTTCTTTGCAGGCCTCATCTGGCTCAAGTAGAACTTCTGCTCTGGGTGTGCTACATTGCCCTGGAGCTGAAAGGCACAAAGTGCTGCCTTCTTTACAAAGAGGCAGATGGGCCCCAAAGCATCTTTCTTCCAGCTCTTTGGGAAGGTAAGACACAAGTCGCTCTGCACAGTGCTCTTACAGCCTACCAGGCACATCTCTTACAAAGGCCTGTGTAACGCAGTTTCTTTGCCGACCTGATCTGGCTGAAGTAGAACTCCTGCTCTGGGTGTTCTACATTGCCCTATAGCTGAAAGTCATAAAGTGCTGTCTTCTTTCCACAGGGCCAGAGGATCCCGAAAGCATCTTTCTTTCAGCTCTTTGGGAAGGTAAGACACAAGTCGCTCTGCACAGTGCTCTTACAGCCTACCGGGAACATCTCTTACAAAGGCCTGTGAAACGCAGTTTCTTTGCAGGCATGATCTGGCTGTAGTAGAACTTCTGCTCTGGCTGTGCTACATTGCCCTAGAGCTGAAAGGCACAATGTGCTGTCTTCTTTCCACAGGGGTAAAGGGTACCCAAAGCATCTTTCTTCCTGCTCTTTGGGAAGCAAAGACAGAAGTCGCTTGGCACAGTGTTCTTACAGCCTACCGGGAACATCACTTACAAAGGACTGTGAAATGCAGATTCTTTGCATGCCTGATCTGGCTGAAGTAGAACTTCTTCTCTGGGTCTGCTACATTGCCCTAGAGATGCAAGGGCAAAAGTGCTGGCTTGTTTGCAAAGGGGCAGATCGGCCCCAAAGCATCTTGCTTCCAGCTCTTTGGGAAGCTAAGAAACAAGTCGCTCTGCACAGTGATCCGACATCCTACCGGGATCATGTCTTCGAAAGGCCTGTGAAACGCAGTTTCTTTGCAGGCCTGATCTGGCTGAAGTAGAACTGCTGCTCTGGGTGTGCTACATTGCCCTAGAGCTGAAAGGCACAAAGTGCTGCCTTCTTTAGAAAGGGGCACATGGGTCCCTAAGCATCTTGCTTCCAGCTCTTTGGGAAGCTAAGAAACAAGTCGCTCTGCACAGTGCTCTTACAGGCTACCGGGAATATCTCTTACAAAAGCCTGTGAAACGCAGTTTCTTTGCAGGCCTGATCTGGCTGAAGTAGAACTTCTGCTCTGGGTGTGCTACATTGCCCTAGAGCTGAAAGGCACAAAATGCTGTCTTCCTACCACAAGGGCAGAGGGTCCCCAAAGCATCTTGCTTCTAGCTCTTTGGGAAGCTCAGAAACTAGTCGCTCTGCACAGTGCTCTTACAGGCTACCGGGAATATCTCTAACAAAGGCCTATGAAACGCAGTTTCTTTTCAGGGCTGATCTGGCTGAAGTAGAACTTCTGCTCTGGGTGTGCTACATTGCCCTAGAGCTGAAAGGCACAAAGTGTTCTCCTCTTTCCATAGGGGCAGAGGGGCCCCAAAGCATCCTGCTTCCCGCTCTTTGGGAAGCTAAGAAACAAGTCGCTCTGCACAGTGCTCTTGCAGTGTACCAGGATCATCTCTTACAAGGGCCTGTGAAACCCAGTTTCTTTGCAGGCCTGATCTCGCTGAAGTAGAACTTCTGCACTGGGTGTGCTACAATGCCCTAGAGCTCAAAGGCACAAAGTGCTGTCCTCTTTCCATAGGGGCAGAGGGTCCCCAACGCATCTTGCTTCCAGCTCTTTGGGAAGCTAACAAACAAGTCGCTCTGCACAGTGCTCTTACAGCCTACCGGGAACATCTTTTACAAAGGCCTGTGAAATGCAGTTTCTTTGCAGGCCTCATCTGGCTGAATTAGAACTTCTGCTCTGGGTGTGCTACATTGTCCTAGAGCTGAAAGGCACAAAGTGCTGTCTTCTTTCCACATGGCAGAGGCTCCCCAAATCATCTTGCTTCTAGTGCTTTGGGAAGCTAAGAAACAAGTCTCTCTGCACAGTGCTCTTGCAGCCTATCGGGAAGATCTCTTACAAAGGCATGTGAAACGCAGTTTCTTTACAGGCCTCAACTGGCTGAAGTAGAACTTCTGCTCTGGGTGTTCTACATTGCCCTGGAGCTGAAAGGCACCAAGTCTTGCCTTCTTTAGAAAGGGGCAGATGGGCCCCAAAGCATCTTGCTTCCAGCTGTTTGGGAAGCTAAGAAATAAGTCGCTCTGCACAGTGCTCTTACACCGTACCAGAAACATCTCTTACAAAGGCCTGTGAAATGCAGTTCATTTGCAGGCCTGATCTGGCTGAAGTAGAACTTCTGCGCTGGGTGTGCTACATTGCCCTAAAGCTGAAAGGCACACAGTGCTGTCTTCTTTCCACAGGGGTAGAGGGTACCCAAAGAATCTTGCTTCCAGCTCTTTGGGAAGCTAAGAAACATGTCGCTCTGCACAGTGCTCTTACAGCCTACCGGGAAGATCTCTTACAAAGGCCTGTGAAACGCAGTTCATTTGCAGGCCTGATCTGGCTGAAGTAGAACTTCTGCTCTGGGTGTGCTACATTGCCCTAGAGCTGAAAGGCACAAAGTGCTGACTTGTTTCCATAGGGGCAGAGGGTCCCCAAAGCATCTTGCTTCCAGCTCTTTGGGGAGCTAAGAATCAAGTCGCTCTGCACAGTTCTCTTACAGCCTACCGGGAACATCTCTTACAAATGCCTGTGAAACGCAGTTTCTTTGCAGGCCTGATCTGGCTGAAGCAGAACTTCTGCTCTGGGTGTGCTACATTGCCCTAGAGCTAAAAGGCACAAAGTGTTGGCTTGTTTGCAAAGGCGCAGATGGGCACCAAAGCATGTTGCTTCCAGCACTTTGTGAAACTAAGAAACAAGTCGCTCTGAACAGTGCTCTTACAGCCTACCGGGCACATCTCTTACAAATGCCTGTGTAACACAGTTTCTTTGCAGGCCTGATCTGGCGGAAGTAGAACTTCTGCTCTGGGTGTGCCACATTGCCCTAGAGCTGAAAGGCATAAAGTGCTGTCTTCTTTCCACAGGGCCAGAGGGTCCCCAAAGCATCTTGCTTCCAGCTCTTTGGGAAGCTAAGAAACAAGTCGCTCTGCACAGTGCTCTGACATCCTACCGGGAACATGTCTTAGAAAGTCCTGTGAAACGCAGTTTCTTTGCAGGCCTGGTCTGGCTGAAGTAGAACTTCTGCTCTTGGTGTGCTACTTTGCCCTAGAGCTACAAGGCACAAAGTGCTGGCTTGTTTGCAATGGGCAGATGGGCCCCAAAGCATCTTGCTTCCAGTTCTTTGCGAAACTAAGAAACAAGTCGCTCTGCACAGTGCTCTTACAGCCTACCGGGAACATCTCTTACAAAGGCCTGTGAAACGCAGTTTCTTTGCAGGCCTGATCTGGCTGAAGTAGAACTTCTGCTCTGGGTGTGCTACATTGCCCTAGAGCTGAAAGGCACAAAGTGCTGGCTTGATGCAAAGGGGCAGATGGACCCCAATGCATCTTGCTTCCAGCTCTTTGGGAAGCTAAGAAACAAGTCGCTCTGCACAGTGCTCTTACAGCCTACCGGGAACATCTCTTACAAAGGCCTGTGAAACACCCTTTATTTGCAGGCCTGATTTGGCTGAAGTAGAACTTCTGCTCTGGGTGTGCTACATTGTCGTAGAGCTGAAAGTCACAAAGTGCTGTCTTCTTTCCACAGGGCCAGAGGGTCCCCAAAGCATCTTGCCTACAGCTCTTGGTGAAGCTAAGAGAAAAGTCGCTCTGCACAGTGCTCTTACAGCCTACCAGAAACATCTCTTACAAAGGCCTGTGAAACGCACTTTCTTTGCAGGCCTGATCTGGCTGAAGTAGAACTTTTGCTCTGGGTGTGCTACATTGCCATACAGCTGCAAGGCACAAAGTTCTGCCTTCATTAGAAAGGGGCAGATGGGCCCCAAAGCATCTTGCTTACAGCTCTTTGGGAAGCTAAGAAACAGCTTGCTCTGCACAGTGCTCTTGCAGGCTACCGGCAACATGTCTTACAAAGGCCTGTGAAACGCAGTTTCTTTGCAGGCCTGATTTGGCTGAAGTAGAACTTCTGCTCTGGGTGTGCTACATTGCCCTAGAGCTGAAAGGCACAAAGTGCTGCGTTCTTTCCATAGGGGCAGAGAGTCACCAAAGCATCTTGCTTCCAGCGCTTTGGGAAGCTAAGAAAGATTTCGCTCTGCACAGTGCTCCTACAGCCTACTGGGAACATCTCTTACAAAGGCTTGTGAAACGCAGTTTCTTTGCAGGCCTGATCTGGCTGAAGTAGAACTTCTGCTCTGGTCGTTCTACATTGCTCTAGAGCTGAAAGGCACAAGGTGCTGTCCTCTTTCCACAGGGGTAAAGGGTACCTAAAGCATCTTTCTTCCTGCTTGTTGGGAAGCTAACACACAACTCGCTTTGCACAGTGCTCTTACAGCCTACCTGGAACATCTCTTACAAAGGCCTGTGAAACGCAGTTTCTTTGCAGGCCTGATCTGGCTGAAGTAGAACTTCTGCTCTGGGTGTGCTACATTGCCCTAGTGATGAAAGGAACAAACTGCTGTCTTCAATCCACAGGGGCAGAGGGTACCTAAAGCATCTTGCTTCCAGATCTTTGGGAAGCTAAGAAACAAGTCGCTCTGCACAGTGTTCTGACATCCTACCGGGAACATGTCTTAGAAAGGCCTGTGAAACGCAGTTTCTTTGCAGGCCTGATCTGGATGAAGTAGAACTTCTGCTCTTGGTGTGCTACTTTGCCCTAGAGCTACAAGGCACAAAGTGCTGGCTTGTTTGCAAAGGTGCAGATCGGCCCCAAAGCATCATTCTTCCAGCTCATTGCGAAACTAAGAAACAAGTCGCTCTGCACAGTGCTCTTACAGCCTACCGGTAACATCTCTTACAAAGGCCTGTGAAGCACAGCTTCTTTGCAGGTCTGATCTGGCTGAAGTACAACTTCTGCTCTGGGTGTGCCACATTGCCCTAGAGCTGAAAGGCACAAAGTGCTGACTTCTTTCCATAGTGGCAGAGGGTCCCCAAAGCATCTTGCTTCCAGCTCTTTGGGAAGCTAAGAAAGATGTCGCTCTGCACAGTGCTCTTACAGCCTACCGGGAACATCTCTTACAAAGGCTTGTGAAACGCAGTTTCTTTGCAGGTCTGATCTGACTGAAGTAGAACTTCTGCTCTGGGTGTGCTACATTGCCCTAGAGCTGAAAGGCACAAAGTGCTGTCCTCTTTCCAAAGGGGTAATTGTTACCAAAGCATCTTGCTTCCAGCTCTTTGGGAAGCTAAGACACAACTCGCTTTGCACAGTGCTCTTACAGCCTACCTGGAACATCTCTTACAAAGGCCTGTGAAATGCAGCTTCTTTGCAGGCCTGATCTGGCTGAAGTAGAACTTCTGCTCTGGGTGTGCTACATTGCCCTAGAGCTGAAAGGAATAAAGTGCTGACTTCTTTCCACAGGGCCAGAGGGTCCCCACAGCATCTTGCTTCCAACTCTTTGGGAAGCTAAGAAACAAGTCGCTCTGCACAGTGCTCTTACAGCCTACCGATAACATCTCTTACAAAGGCCTGTGAAACGCAGTTTCTTTGCAGGCCTGATCTGGCTGAAGTAGAACTTCTGCTCTGGGTGTCCTACATTGCCCTAGTGATGAAAGGAACAAACTGCTGTCTTCAATCCACAGGGGCAGAGGGTCCCCAAAGAATCTTGCTGCCAGCTCTTTGGGAAGCTAAGAAACAAGTCGCTCTGCAGAGTGCTCTGACATCCTACCGGGAGCATGTCTTAGAAAGCCCTGTGAAACGCAGTTTCTTGGCAGGCCTGATCTGGCTGAAGAAGAACTTTTGCTCTGGGTGTAATACATTGCCATACAGCTGCAAGGCACAAAGTTCAGACTTCTTTAGAAAGGGGCAGATGGGCCCCAAAGCATCTTGCTTTCAGCTGTTTGGGAAGCTAAGAAATAAGTCGCTCTGCACAGTGCTCTTACACCGTACCAGAAACATCTCTTACAAAGGCCTGTGAAATGCAGTTCATTTGCAGGCCTGATCTGGCTGAAGTAGAACTTCTGCGCTGGGTGTGCTACATTGCCCTAAAGCTGAAAGGCACACAGTGCTGTCTTCTTTCCACAGGGGTAGAGGGTACCCAAAGCATCTTGCTTCCAGATCTTTGGGAAGGTAAGAAACAAGTCGCTCTGCACAGTGCTCTTACAGCCTACCGGGAACCTCTCTTACAAAGGCGTGTGAAACGCAGTTTCTTTGCAGGCCTCATCTGGCTGAAGTAGAACTTCTGCTCTCGGTGTGCTACATTGCCCTAGAGCTGAAAGGCACAACATGCTGTCCTCTTTCGATAGGGGCAGAGGCACCCCAAATCATCTTGCTTCCAGCTCTTTGGGAAGCTAAGAAACAACTCGCCCTGCACAGTTTTCCCTCAGCCTGCCGGGAGCATCTCTTACAAAGGCCTGTGAAACGCACTTTATTTGCAGGCCTGATGTGGTTGAAGTAGAACTTCTGCTCTGGGTGTGCTACATTGCCCTAGTGCTGAAAGGCTCAAAGTGCTTGCTTGTTTGCAAGGGGCCGATTGGCACCAAATCATCTTGCTTCCAGCTCTTTGGGAAGCTAAGAAACAAGTCGCTCTGCACAGTGCTCTGACATCCTACCGGGAACATGTCTTAGAAAGGCCTGTGAAACGCAGTTTCTTTGCAGGCCTGATCTGGCTGAAGTAGAACTTCCGATCTTGGTGTGCTACTTTGCCCTAGAGCAACAAGGCACAAAGTGCTGGCTTGTTTGAAAAGGTGCAGATGGGCCCCAAAGCATCTTGCATCCAGCTCTTTGCGAATCTAAGAAACAAGTCGCTCTGCACAGTGCTCTTACAGCCTACCGGGAACATCTCTTACAAAGGCCTGTGAAACGCAGTTTCTTTGCAGGTCTGATCTGGCTGAAGTAGAACTTCTGCTCTGGGTGTGCCACATTGCCCTAGAGCTGAAAGGCACAAAGTGCTGCCTTCTTTCCATAGGGGCAGAGGGTCACCAAAGCATCATGCTTCCAGCTCTTTGAGAAGCTAAGAAATCTGTCGCTCTGCACAGTGCTCATACAGCCTAACGGGAACATCTCTTACATAGGCCTGTGAAACGCAGTTTCTTTGCAGGCCTGATCTGGCTGAAGTAGAACTGCTCTGGCTGTGCTACATTGCCCTAGAGCTGAAAAGCACAAAGTGCTGTCTTCTTTCCACAGGGGTAAAGGGTACCCAAAGCATCTTTCTTCCTGCTCTTTGGGAAGCAAAGACAGAAGTCGCTTGGCACAGTGTTCTTAAAGCCTACTGGGAACATCACTTACAAAGGCCTGTGAAACGCAGATTCTTTGCATGCCTGATCTGGCTGAAGTAGAACTTCTTCTCTGGGTCTGCTACATTGCCCTAGAGATGCAAGGGCAAAAGTGCTGGCTTGTTTGCAAAGGGGCAGATCGGCCCCAAAGCATCTTGCTTCCAGCTCTTTGGGAAGGTAAGAAACAAGTCGCTCTGCACAGTGCTCTTACAGCCTACCGGGAACATCACTTACAGAGGCCTGTGAAACGCAGTTTCTTTGCAGGCCTGATCTGGCTGAAGTAGAACTTCTGCTCTGGGTGTGCTACATTGCCCTAGAGCTGAAAGGCACAAAGTGCTGCCTTCTTTCCATAGGGGCAGAGGGTCCCCAAAGCATCTTGCTTCCAGCTCTTTTGGGAGCTAAGAAACAAGTCGCTCTGCACAGTGCTCTTACATCCTAAAGGAAACATCTCTTACAAAGAGCTGTGAAATGCTGTTTCTTTGCAGGCCTGATCTGGCTGAAGTAGAACTTCTGCTCTGGGTGTGCTACATTGCCCTAGAGCTACAAGGCACAAAGTGCTGGCTTTTTTGAAAGTGGCAGATAGTCCCCAAAGCATCTTGCTTCCAGCTCTTTGGGAAGCTAAGAAACAACTCGCTCTGCACAGCGCTCTTACAGCCTACCGGGAACATCTCTTACAAAGGCCTGTGAAACGCCCTTTATTTGCAGGCCTGATTTGGATGAAGTAGAACTTCTGCTCTGGGTGTGCTACACTGTTGTAGAGCTGAAAGTCGCAAAGTGCTGTCTTCTTTCCACAGGGCCAGAGGGTCCCCAAAGCATCTTGCCTACAGCTTTTTGGGAAGCTAAGAGAAAAGTCGCTCTGCACAGTGCTCTTACAGCCTACCAGGAACATCTCTTACAAAGGCCTGTGAAACGCACTTTCTTTGCAGGCCTGATCTGGCTGAAAGAGAACTTTTGCTCTGGGTGTGCTACATTGCCCTAGAGCTGAAAGGCACAACGTGCTGTCCTCTTTCCATAGGGGCAGAGGTACCCCAAAGCATCTTGCTTCCAGCTCTTTGGGAAGCTAAGAAACAAGTTGTCCTGCACAGTGCTCTTAGAGCCTACCGGGAACATTTCTTACAAAGGCCTGTGAAACGCACTTTATTTGCAGGCCTGATGTGGCTGAAGTAGAACTTCTGCTCTGGGTGTGCTACATTGCCCTAGAGCTGAAAGGCACAACGTGCTGCCTTCTTTAGAATGGTGCACATGGGCCCCTAAGCAACTTGCTTCCAGCTCTTTGGGAAGCTAAGAAACAACTCGCTCTGCACAGTGCTCTTACAGCCTACCGGGAACATCTCTTTCAAAGGCCTGTGAAAGGCAGTTTCTTTGCAGTCCTGATCTGGCTGAAGTAGAACTTCTGCTCTGTGTGTGCTACATTGCCCTAGAGCTGAAAGGCACAACGTGCAGGCTTCTTTCCAAAGGGAGAGTTGGGCCCCACAGCATCTTGCTTCCAGCTCCTTAGGAAGCTAAAAAACAAGTCGCTCTGCACAGTGCTCTTACAGCCTACCGGGAACATCTCTTACAAAGGCCTGTGAAACGCAGTTTCTTTGCAGGCCTCATCTGGCTGAAGTAGAACTTCTGCTCTGGGTGTGCTACATTGCCCTAGTGATGAAAGGAACAAACTGCTGTCTTCAATCCACAGGGGCAGAGGGTCCCCAATGCATCTTGCTTCCAGCTCTTTGGGAAGCTAAGAAACAAGTCGCTCTGCACAGTGCTCCGACATCCTACCGGGAACATGTCTTAGAAAGGCCTGTGAAACGCAGTTTCTTTGCAGGCCTGATCTGGCTGAAGTAGAACTTCCGCTCTTGGTGTGCTACTTTGCCCTAGAGCTACAAGGCACAAAGTGCTGGCTTGTTTGAAAAGGTGCAGATGGGCTCCAAATCATCTTGCTTCCAGCTCTTTGCGAAACTAAGAAACAAGTCGCTCTGCACAGTGCTCTTACATCCTACCGGGAACATCTCTTACAAAGGCCTGTGAAACGCAGTTTATTTGCAGGTCTGATCTGGCTGAAGTAGATCTTCTGCTCTGGGTGTGCCACATTGCCCTAGAGCTGAAAGGCACAAAGTGCTGCCTTCTTTCCATAGGGGCAGAGGGTCCCCAAAGCATCTTGCTTCCAGCTCTTTGGGAAGCTAAGAAAGATGTCGCTCTGCACAGTACTCATACAGCCTACCGGGAACATCTCTTACATAGGCATTTGAAACGCAGTTTCTTTGCCGGCCTGATCTGCTTGAAGTAGAACTTCTGCTCGGGCTGTGCTACATTGCCTTAGAGCTGAAAGGCACAAAGTGCTGTCTTCTTTCCACAGGGGTAAAGGGTACCCAAAGCATCTTTCTTCCTGCTCTTTGGGAAGCAAAGACAGAAGTCGCTTGGCACAGTGCTCTTACAGGCTACCGGGAATATCTCTTACAAAAGCCTGTGAAACGCAGTTTCTTTTCAGGGCTGATCTGTCTGAAGTAGAACTTCTGCTCTGGGTGTGCTACATTGCCCTAGAGCTGAAAGGCACAAAGTGTTCTCCTCTTTCCATAGGGGCAGAGGGGCCCCAAAGCATCCTGCTTCCCGCTCTTTGGGAAGCTAAGAAAGAAGTCGCTCTGCACAGTGCTCTTGCAGCGTACCAGGATCATCTCTTACAAGGGCGTGTGAAATCCAGTTTCTTTGCAGGCCTGATCTCGCTGAAGTAGAACTTCTGCACTGGGTGTGCTACAATGCCCTAGAGCTCAAAGGCACAAAGTGCTGTCCTCTTTCCATAGGGGCAGAGGGTCCCCAACGCATCTTGCTTCCAGCTCTTTGGGAAGCTAACAAACAAGTCGCTCTGCACAGTGCTCTTACAGCCTACCGGGAACATCTTTTACAAAGGCCTGTGAAATGCAGTTTCTTTCCAGGCCTCATCTGGCTGAATTAGAACTTCTGCTCTGGGTGTGCTACATTGTCCTAGAGCTGAAAGGCACAAAGTGCTGTCTTCTTTCCACATCGCAGAGGCTCCCCAAAGCATCTTGCTTCTAGCGCTTTGCGAAGCTAAGAAACAAGTCTCTCTGCACAGTGCTCTTGCAGCCTATCGGGAAGATCTCTTACAGAGGCATGTGAAACGCAGTTTCTTTACAGGCCTCAACTGGCTGAAGTAGAACTTCTGCTCTGGGTGTGCTACATTGCCCTAGAGTTTAAAGGCACAAAGTGCTGTCCTCTTCCATAGGGGCATAGGGTCCCCAAAGCATCTTGCTTCCAGCACTTTTTGAAGCTAAGAAACCAGTCGCTCTGCACAGTGCTCTTACAGACTACCGGGAACACCTCTTAAAAAGGCCTGTAAAATGCAGTTTCTGTGAAGGCCTGTTCTGGCTGAAGTAGATCTTCTGCTCAGGGTTTGCTACATTGCCCTAGAGTTGAAAGGCACAAAGTGCTGGCTTGGTTGCAAAGGGGCAGATGGGCCCCAAAGCATCTTGCTTCCAGCTCTTTGGGAAGCTAAGAAACAAGTCGCTCTGCACATTGCTCTTACAGACTACCGGGAACATCTCTTACAAAGGCCTGTGAAACGCAGTTTCTTTGCAGTCCTGATCTGGCTGAAGTAGAACTTCTGCTCTGGGTGTTCTACATTGCCCTGGAGCTGAAAGGCACCAAGCCTTGCCTTCTTTAGAAAGGGGCAGATGGGCCCAAAGCATCTTGCTTCCAGCTGTTTGGGAAGCTAAGACATAAGTCGCTCTGCACAGTGCTCTAACACCGTACCGGAAACATCTCTTACAAAGGCCTGTGAAATGCAGTTCATTTGCAGGCCTGATCTGGCTGAAGTAGAACTTCTGCTCTGGGTGTGCTACATTGCCCTAAAGCTGAAAGGCACACAGTGCTGTCTTCTTTCCACAGGGGTAGAGGGTGCCCAAAGCATCTTTCTTCCAGCTCTTTGGGAAGCTAAGAAACAACTCGCTCTGCACAGTGCTCTTACAGCCTACCGGGAAGATCTCTTACAAAGGCCTGTGAAACGCAGTTCATTTGCAGGCCTGATCTGGCTGAAGTAGAACTTCTGCTCTGGGTGTGCTACATTGTCGTAGAGCTGAAAGGCACAAAGTGCTGACTTGTTTCCATAGGGGCAGAGGGTCCCCAAAGCATCTTGCTTCCAGCTCTTTGGGGAGCTAAGAATCAAGTCGCTCTGCACAGTTCTCTTACAGCCTACCGGGAACATCTCTTACAAATGCCTGTGAAACGCAGTTTCTTTGCAGGCCTGATCTGGCTGAAGCAGAACTTCTGCTCTGGGTGAGCTACATTGCCCTAGCGCTACAAGGCACAAAGTGTTGGCTTGTTTGCAAAGGCGCAGATGGGCACCAAAGCATGTTGCTTCCAGCTCTTTGTGAAAGTAAGAAACAAGTCGCTCTGAACAGTGCTCTTACAGCCTACCGGGCACATCTCTTACAAATGCCTGTGTAATGCAGTTTCTTTGCCGGCCTGATCAGGCTGAAGTAGAACTTCTGCTCTGGGTGTGCCACATTGCCCTAGAGCTGAAAGGCATAAAGTGCTGTCTTCTTTCCACAGGGCCAGAGGGTCCCCAAAGCATCTTGCTTCCAGCTCTTTGGGAAGCTAAGAAACAAGTCGCTCGGAACAGTGCTCTTACAGCCTACCGGGAACAACTCTTACAAAGGCCTGTGAAACGCAGTTTCTTTGCAGGCCTGATCTGGCTGAAGGAGAACTTTTGCTCTGGGTGTGCTCCATTGCCATACAGCTGCAAGGCACAAAGTTCTGCCTTCTTTAGAAAGGGGCAGATGGGCCCCAAAGCATCTTGCTTCCAGCTCTTTGGGAAGCTAAGAAACAAGTCGCTCTGCACAGTGCTCTGACATCCTACCGGGAACATGTCTTAGAAAGTCCTGTGAAACGCAGTTTCTTTGCAGGCCTGGTCTGGCTGAAGTAGAACTTCTGCTCTTGGTGTGCTACTTTGCCCTAGAGCTACAAGGCACAAAGTGCTGGCTTGTTTGCAATGGGCAGATGGGCCCCAAAGCATCTTGCTTCCAGTTCTTTGCGAAACTAAGAAACAAGTCGCTCTGCACAGTGCTCTTACAGCCTACCGGGAACATCTCTTACAAAGGCCTGTGAAACGCAGTTTCTTTGCAGGCCTGATCTGGCTGAAGTAGAACTTCTGCTCTGGGTGTGCTACATTGCCCTAGAGCTGAAAGGCACAAAGTGCTGGCTTGGTTGCAAAGGGGCAGATGGACCCCAAAGCATCTTGCTTCCAGCTCTTTGGGAAGCTAAGAAACAAGTCGCTCTGCACAGTGCTCTTACAGCCTACCGGGAACATCTCTTACAAAGGCCTGTGAAACACCCTTTATTTGCAGGCCTGATCTGGCTGAAGTAGAACTTTTGCTCTGGGTGTGCTACATTGTCATACAGCTGCAAGGCACAAAGTTCTGCCTTCATTAGAAAGGGGCAGATGGGCCCCAAAGCATCTTGCTTACAGCTCTTTGGGAAGCTAAGAAACAGCTTGCTCTGCACAGTGCTCTTACAGGCTACCGGCAACATGTCTTACAAAGGCCTGTGAAACGCAGTTTCTTTGCAGGCCTGATCTGGCTGAAGTAGAACTTCTGCTCTGGGTGTGCTACATTGCCCTAGAGCTGAAAGGCACAAAGTGTTGGCTTCGTTGCAAAGGGGCAGATGGACCCCAAAGCATCTTGCTTCCAGCTCTTTGGGAAGCTAAGAAACAAGTCGCTCTGCACAGTGCTCTTACAGCCTACGGGAACATGTCTTACAAAGGCCTGTGAAACGCAGTTTCTTTGCAGGCCTGATTTGGCTGAAGTAGAACTTCTGCTCTGGGTGTGCTACATTGCCCTAGAGCTGAAAGGCACAAAGTGCTGCCTTCTTTCCATAGGGGCAGAGAGTCCCCAAAGCATCTTGCTTCCAGCGCTTTGGGAAGCTAAGAAAGATGTCGCTCTGCACAGTGCTCTTACAGCCTACCGGGAACATCTCTTACAAAGGCTTGTGAAACGCAGTTTCTTTGCAGGCCTGATCTGGCTCAAGTAGAACTTCTGCTCTGGGTGTTCTACATTGCTCTAGAGCTGAAACGCACAAGGTGCTGTCCTCTTTCCACAGGGGTAAAGGGTACCTAAAGCATCTTTCTTCCTGCTCGTTGGGAAGCTAAGACACAACTCGCTTTGCACAGTGCTCTTACAGCCTACCTGGAACATCTCTTACAAAGGCCTGTGAAACGCAGTTTCTTCGCAGGCCTGATCTGGCTGAAGTAGAACTTCTGCTCTGGGTGTGCTACATTGCCCTAGTGATGAAAGGAACAAACTGCTGTCTTCAATCCACAGGGGCAGAGGGTACCCAAAGCATCTTGCTTCCAGATCTTTGGGAAGCTAAGAAACAAGTCGCTCTGCACAGTGTTCTGACATCCTACCGGGAACATGTCTTAGAAAGGCCTGTGAAACGCAGTTTCTTTGAAGGCCTGATCTGGATGAAGTAGAACTTCTGCTCTTGGTGTGCTACTTTGCCCTAGAGCTACAAGGCACAAAGTGCTGGCTTGTTTGCAAAGGTGCAGATCGGCCCCAAAGCATCATTCTTCCAGCTCATTGCGAAACTAAGAAACAAGTCGCTCTGCACAGTGCTCTTACAGCCTACCGGTAACATCTCTTACAAAGGCCTGTGAAACGCAGTTTCTTTGCAGGTCTGATCTGGCTGAAGTAGAACTTCTGCTCTGAGTGTGCTACATTGCCCTAGAGCTGAAAGGAATAAAGTGCTGTCTTCTTTCCACAGGGCCAGAGGGTCCCCACAGCATCTTGCTTCCAGCTCTTTGGGAAGCTAAGAAAGATGTCGCTCTGCACAGTGCTCTTACAGCCTACCGGGAACATCTCTTACAAAGGGCTGTGAAACGCAGTTTCTTTGCAGGCCTGATCTGGCTGAAGTACAACTTCTCCTCTGGGTGTCCTACATAGCCCTAGTGATGAAAGGAACAAACTGCTGTCTTCAATCCACAGGGGCAGAGGGTCCCCAAAGAATCTTGCTTCCAGCTCTTTGGGAAGCTAAGAAACAAGTCGCTCTGCACAGTGCTCTGACATCCTACCGGGAGCATGTCTTAGAAAGGCCTGTGAAACGCAGTTTCTTGGCAGGCCTGATCTGGCTGAAGAAGAACTTTTGCTCTGGGTGTAATACATTGCCATACAGCTGCAAGGCACAAAGTTCAGACTTCTTTAGAAAGGGGCAGATGGGCCCCAAAGCATCTTGCTTCCAGCTCTTTTGGAAGCTAAGAAACAACTTGCTCTGCACAGTGCTCTTACAGGCTACCGGGAACATGTCTTACAAAGGCCTGTGAAACGCAGTTTCTTTGCAGGCCTGATCTGGCTGAAGTAGAACTTCTGCTCTGGGTGTGCTACATTGCCCTAGAGCTGAAAGTCACAAAGTGCAGACTTCTTTCCATAGGGGCAGAGGGTCCCCAAAGCATCTTGCTTACAGCTCTTTGGGAAGCTAAGAAACAAGTCGCTCTGCACAGTGCTCTTACAGCCTACCGGGAACATCTCTTACGAAGCCCTGTGAAACGCAGTTTCTTTGCAGGCCTGATCTGGCTGAAGTAGAACTTCTGCTCTGGGTGTGCTACATTGCCCTAGAGCTGAAAGGCACAAAGTGCTGCCTTCTTTAGAAAGGGGTCACATGGGCCCCTAAGCAACTTGCTTCCAGCTCTTTGGGAAGCTAAGAAACAAGTCGCTCTGCACAGTGCTCTTACAGCCTACCAGGAACATCTCTTACAAAGCCCTGTGAAACGCAGTTTCTTTGCAGGCCTGATCTGGCTGAAGTAGAACTTCTGCTCTGGGTGTGCTACATTGCCCTAGTCCTGAAAGGCACAAAGTGCTTGCTTGTTTGCAAGGGGCCGATTGGCACCAAATCATCTTACTTCCAGCTCTTTGGGAAGCTAAGAAACAAGTCGCTCTTCACAGTGCTCTTGCAGCCTACCGGGAACATCTCTTACAAAGGCCTGTGAAACGCAGCTTCTTTGCAGGCCTGATCTGGTTGAAGTAGAACTTCTGCTCTGTGTGTGCTACATTGCCCCAGAGCTGCAAGGCAAAAAGTGCTGGCTTGTTTGCAAAGGGGCAGAAGGGCCCCAAATCATCTAGCTTCCAGCTCTTCGGGAAGCTAAGAAACAAGTCGCTCTGCACAGTGCCCTACAGCCTACCGGGAAAATCTCTTATAAAGGCCTGTGAAACGCAGTTTCTTTGCAGGCCTCATCTGGCTGAAGTAGAACTTCTGCTCTGGGTGTGCTACATTGCCCTGGAGCTGAAAGGCACAAAGTGCTGCCTTCTTTAGAAAGAGGCAGATGGGCCCCAAAGCATCTTGCTCCCAGCTTTTGGGAACCTAAGAAACAAGTCGCTCTGCACAGTGCTCTTACAGCCTACCAGGCACATCTCTTACAAAGGCCTGTGTAATGCATTTTCTTTGCCGGCCTGATCTGGCTGAAGTAGAACTCCTGCTCTGGGTGTTCTACATTGCCCTATAGCTGAAAGTCATAAAGTGCTGTCTTCTTTCCACAGGGCCAGAGGATCCCGAAAGCATCTTTCTTCCAGCTCTTTGGGAAGGTAAGACACAAGTCGCTCTGCACAGTGCTCTTACAGCCTACCGGGAACATCTCTTACAAAGGCCTGTGAAACGCAGTTTCTTTGCAGGCATGATCTGGCTGTAGTAGAACTTCTGCTCTTGGTGTGCTACATTGCCCTAGAGCTACAAGGCGCAAAGTGCTGGCTTGTTTGCAAAGGGGCAGATGGGCCCCAAAGCATCTTGCTTCCAGCTGTTTGGGAAGTTAAGAAACAGCTCGCTCTGCACAGTGCTCTTACAGCCTACCGGAAACATCTCTTACAAAGGCCTGTGAAACGCCCTTTATTTGCAGGCCTGATTTGGATGAAGTAGAACTGTTGCTCTGGGTGTGCTACCTTGTCGTAGAGCTGAAAGTCACAAAGTGCTGTCTTCTTTCCACAGGGCCAGAGGGTCCCCAAGCATCTTGCCTACAGCTTTTTGGGAAGCTAAGAGAAAAATCGCTCTCCACAGTGCTCTTACAGCCTACCAGGAACATCTCTTACAAAGGCCTGTGAAACGCACTTTCTTTGCAGGCCTGATCTGGCTGAAGTAGAACTTTTGCTCTGGGTGTGCTACATTGCCCTAGAGCTGAAAGGCACAACGTGCTGTCCTCTTTCCATAGGGGCAGAGGTACCCCAAAGCATCATGCTTCCAGCTCTTTGGGAAGCTAAGAAATCTGTCGCTCTGCACAGTGCTCATACAGCCTAATGGGAACATCTCTTACATAGGCCTGTGAAACGCAGTTTCTTTGCAGGCCTGATCTGGCTGAAGTAGAACTGCTCTGGCTGTGCTACATTGCCCTAGAGCTGAAAGGCACAAAGTGCTGTCTTCTTTCCACAGGGGTAAAGGGTACCCAAAGCATCTTTCTTCCTGCTCTTTGGGAAGCAAAGACAGAAGTTGCTTGGCACAGTGTTCTTACAGCCTACTGGGAACATCACTTACAAAGGCCTGTGAAACGCAGATTCTTTGCATGCCTGATCTGGCTGAAGTAGAACTTCTTCTCTGGGTCTGCTACATTGCCCTAGAGATGCAAGGGCAAAAGTGCTGGCTTGTTTGCAAAGGGGCAGATCGGCCCCAAAGCATCTTGCTTCCAGCTCTTTGGGAAGGTAAGAAACAAGTCGCTCTGCACAGTGCTCTTACAGCCTACCGGGAACATCACTTACAGAGGCCTGTGAAACGCAGTTTCTTTGCAGGCCTGATCTGGCTGAAGTAGAACTTCTGCTCTGGGTGTGCTACATTGCCCTAGAGCTGAAAGGCACAAAGTGCTGCCTTCTTTCCATAGGGGCAGAGGGTCCCCAAAGCATCTTGCTTCCAGCTCTTTTGGGAGCTAAGAAACAAGTCGCTCTGCACAGTGCTCTTACAGCCTAAAGGAAACATCTCTTACAAAGAGCTGTGAAATGCTGTTTCTTTGCAGGCCTGATCTGGCTGAAGTAGAACTTCTGCTCTGGGTGTGCTACATTGCCCTAGAGCTACAAGGCACAAAGTGCTGGCTTTTTTGAAAGTGGCAGATGGGCCCCAAAGCATCTTGCTTCCAGCTCTTTGGGAAGCTAAGAAACAACTCGCTCTGCACAGCGCTCTTACAGCCTACCCGGAACATCTCTTACAAAGGCCTGTGAAACGCCCTTTATTTGCAGGCCTGATTTGGATGAAGTAGAACTTCTGCACTGGGTGTGCTACAATGCCCTAGAGCTCAAAGGCACAAAGTGCTGTCCTCTTTCCATAGGGGCAGAGGGTCCCCAACGCATCTTGCTTCCAGCTCTTTGGGAAGCTAACAAACAAGTCGCTCTGCACAGTGCTCTTACAGCCTACCGGGAACATCTTTTACAAAGACCTGTGAAATGCAGTTTCTTTCCAGGCCTCATCTGGCTGAATTAGAACTTCTGCTCTGGGTGTGCTACATTGTCCTAGAGCTGAAAGGCACAAAGTGCTGTCTTCTTTCCACATCGCAGAGGCTCCCCAAAGCATCTTGCTTCTAGCGCTTTGCGAAGCTAAGAAACAAGTCTCTCTGCACAGTGCTCTTGCAGCCTATCGGGAAGATCTCCTACAGAGGCATGTGAAACGCAGTTTCTTTACAGGCCTCAACTGGCTGAAGTAGAACTTCTGCTCTGGGTGTGCTACATTGCCCTAGAGTTTAAAGGCACAAAGTGCTGTCCTCTTCCATAGGGGCATAGGGTCCCCAAAGCATCTTGCTTCCAGCACTTTTTGAAGCTAAGAAACCAGTCGCTCTGCACAGTGCTCTTACAGACTACCGGGAACACCTCTTAAAAAGGCCTGTAAAATGCAGTTTCTGTGAAGGCCTGTTCTGGCTGAAGTAGATCTTCTGCTCAGGGTTTGCTACATTGCCCTAGAGTTGAAAGGCACAAAGTGCTGGCTTGGTTGCAAAGGGGCAGATGGGCCCCAAAGCATCTTGCTTCCAGCTCTTTGGGAAGCTAAGAAACAAGTCGCTCTGCACAGTGCTCTTACAGACTACCGGGAACATCTCTTACAAAGGCCTGTGAAACGCAGTTTCTTTGCAGTCCTGATCTGGCTGAAGTAGAACTTCTGCTCTGGGTGTTCTACATTGCCCTGGAGCTGAAAGGCACCAAGTCTTGCCTTCTTTAGAAAGGGGCAGATGGGCCCAAAGCATCTTGCTTCCAGCTGCTTGGGAAGCTAAGACATAAGTCGCTCTGCACAGTGCTCTTACACCGTACCGGAAACATCTCTTACAAAGGCCTGTGAAATGCAGTTCATTTGCAGGCCTGATCTGGCTGAAGTAGAACTTCTGCTCTGGGTGTGCTACATTGCCCTAAAGCTGAAAGGCACACAGTGCTGTCTTCTTTCCACAGGGGTAGAGGGTGCCCAAAGCATCTTTCTTCCAGCTCTTTGGGAAGCTAAGAAACAACTCGCTCTGCACAGTGCTCTTACAGCCTACGGGGAAGATCTCTTACAAAGGCCTGTGAAACGCAGTTCATTTGCAGGCCTGATCTGGCTGAAGTAGAACTTCTGCTCTGGGTGTGCTACATTGTCGTAGAGCTGAAAGGCACAAAGTGCTGACTTGTTTCCATAGGGGCAGAGGGTCCCCAAAGCATCTTGCTTCCAGCTCTTTGGGGAGCTAAGAATCAAGTCGCTGTGCACAGTGCTCTTACAGCCTACCGGGAACATCTCTTACAAATGCCTGTGAAACGCAGTTTCCTTGCAGGCCTGATCTGGCTGAAGCAGAACTTCTGCTCTGGGTGTGCTACATTGCCCTAGCGCTACAAGGCACAAAGTGTTGGCTTGTTTGCAAAGGCGCAGATGGGCACCAAAGCATGTTGCTTCCAGCTCTTTGTGAAAGTAAGAAACAAGTCGCTCTGAACAGTGCTCTTACAGCCTACCGGGCACATCTCTTACAAATGCCTGTGTAACGCAGTTTCTTTGCCGGCCTGATCTGGCTGAAGTAGAATTTCTGCTCTGGGTGTGCCACATTGCCCTAGAGCTGAAAGGCATAAAGTGCTGTCTTCTTTCCACAGGGCCAGAGGGTCCCCAAAGCATCTTGCTTCCAGCTCTTTGGGAAGCTAAGAAACAAGTCGCTCGGAACAGTGCTCTTACAGCCTACCGGGAACAACTCTTACAAAGGCCTGTGAAACGCAGTTTCTTTGCAGGCCTGATCTGGCTCAAGTAGAACTTCTGCTCTGGGTGTGCTACATTGTCGTAGAGCTGAAAGTCACAAAGTGCTGTCTTCTTTCCACAGGGCCAGAGGGTCCCCAAAGCATCTTGCCTACAGCTCTTTGGGAAGCTAAGAGAAAAGTCGCTCTGCACAGTGCTCTTACAGCCTACCAGGAACATCTCTTACAAAGGCCTGTGAAACGCAGTTTCTTTGCAGGCCTGATCTGGCTGAAGGAGAACTTTTGCTCTGGGTGTGCTCCATTGCCATACAGCTGCAAGGCACAAAGTTCTGCCTTCTTTAGAAAGGGGCAGATGGGCCCCAAAGCATCTTGCTTCCAGCTCTTTGGGAAGCTAAGAAACAAGTCGCTCTGCACAGTGCTCTGACATCCTACCGGGAACATGTCTTAGAAAGTCCTGTGAAACGCAGTTTCTTTGCAGGCCTGATCTGGCTGAAGTAGAACTTCTGCTCTTGGTGTGCTACTTTGCCCTAGAGCTACAAGGCACAAAGTGCTGGCTTGTTTGCAATGGGCAGATGGGCCCCAAAGCATCTTGCTTCCAGTTCTTTGCGAAACTAAGAAACAAGTCGCTCTGCACAGTGCTCTTACAGCCTACCGGGAACATCTCTTACAAAGGCCTGTGAAACGCAGTTTCTTTGCAGGCCTGATCTGGCTGAAGTAGAACTTCTGCTCTGGGTGTGCTACATTGCCCTAGAGCTGAAAGGCACAAAGTGCTGGCTTGGTTGCAAAGGGGCAGATGGACCCCAAAGCATCTTGCTTCCAGCTCTTTGGGAAGCTAAGAAACAAGTCGCTCTGCACAGTGCTCTTACAGCCTACCGGGAACATCTCTTACAAAGGCCTGTGAAACACCCTTTATTTGCAGGCCTGATTTGGCTGAAGTAGAACTTCTGCTCTGGGTGTGGTACATTGCCCTAGAGCTGAAAGTCACAAAGTGCTGTCTTCTTTCCACAGGGCCAGAGGGTCCCCAAAGCATCTTGCCTATAGCTCTTTGTGAAGCTAAGAGAAAAGTCGCTCTGCACAGTGCTCTTACAGCCTACCAGGAACATCTCTTACAAAGGCCTGTGAAACGCAGTTTCTTTGCAGGCCTGATCTGGCTGAAGTAGAACTTTTGCTCTGGGTGTACTACATTGCCATACAGCTGCAAGGCACAAAGTTCTGCCTTCATTAGAAAGGGGCAGATGGGCCCCAAAGCATCTTGCTTACAGCTCTTTGGGAAGCTAAGAAACAGCTTGCTCTGCACAGTGCTCTTACAGGCTACCGGCAACATGTCTTACAAAGGCCTGTGAAACGCAGTTTCTTTGCAGGCCTGATCTGGCTGAAGTAGAACTTCTGCTCTGGGTGTGCTACATTGCCCTAGAGCTACAAGGCACAAAGTGTTGGCTTCGTTGCAAAGGGGCAGATGGACCCCAAAGCATCTTGCTTCCAGCTCTTTGGGAAGCTAAGAAACAAGTCGCTCTGCACAGTGCTCTTACAGCCTACGGGAACATGTCTTACAAAGGCCTGTGAAACGCAGTTTCTTTGCAGGCCTGATTTGGCTGAAGTAGTACTTCTGCTCTGGGTGTGCTACATTGCCCTAGAGCTGAAAGGCACAAAGTGCTGCCTTCTTTCCATAGGGGCAGAGAGTCCCCAAAGCATCTTGCTTCCAGCGCTTTGGGAAGCTAAGAAAGATGTCGCTCTGCACAGTGCTCTTACAGCCTACCGGGAACATCTCTTACAAAGGCTTGTGAAACGCAGTTTCTTTGCAGGCCTGATCTGGCTGAAGTAGAACTTCTGCTCTGGGTGTGCTACATTGCTCTAGAGCTGAAACGCACAAGGTGCTGTCCTCTTTCCACAGGGGTAAAGGGTACCTAAAGCATCTTTCTTCCTGCTCGTTGGGAAGCTAAGACACAACTCGCTTTGCACAGTGCTCTTACAGCCTACCTGGAACATCTCTTACAAAGGCCTGTGAAACGCAGTTTCTTCGCAGGCCTGATCTGGCTGAAGTAGAACTTCTGCTCTGGGTGTGCTACATTGCCCTAGTGATGAAAGGAACAAACTGCTGTCTTCAATCCACAGGGGCAGAGGGTACCCAAAGCATCTTGCTTCCAGATCTTTGGGAAGCTAAGAAACAAGTCGCTCTGCACAGTGTTCTGACATCCTACCGGGAACATGTCTTAGAAAGGCCTGTGAAACGCAGTTTCTTTGAAGGCCTGATCTGGATGAAGTAGAACTTCTGCTCTTGGTGTGCTACTTTGCCCTAGAGCTACAAGGCACAAAGTGCTGGCTTGTTTGCAAAGGTGCAGATTGGCCCCAAAGCATCATTCTTCCAGCTCATTGCGAAACTAAGAAACAAGTCGCTCTGCACAGTGCTCTTACAGCCTACCGGTAACATCTCTTACAAAGGCCTGTGAAACGCAGTTTCTTTGCAGGTCTGAACTGGCTGAAGTAGAACTTCTGCTCTGAGTGTGCCACATTGCCCTAGAGCTGAAAGGCACAAAGTGCTGCCTTCTTTCCATAGTGGCAGAGGGTCCCCAAAGCATCTTGCTTCCAGCTCTTTGGGAAGCTAAGACACAACTCGCTTTGCACAGTGCTCTTACAGCCTACCTGGAACATCTCTTACAAAGGCCTGTGAAATGCAGCTTCTTTGCAGGCCTGATCTGGCTGAAGTAGAACTTCTGCTCTGAGTGTGCTACATTGCCCTAGAGCTGAAAGGAATAAAGTGCTGTCTTCTTTCCACAGGGCCAGAGGGTCCCCACAGCATCTTGCTTCCAACTCTTTGGGAAGCTAGGAAACAAGTCGCTCTGCACAGTGCTCTTACAGCCTACCGGGAACATCTCTTACAAAGGGCTGTGAAACGCAGTTTCTTTGCAGGCCTGATCTGGCTGAAGTAGAATCTGCTCTGGGTGTCCTACATTGCCCTAGTGATGAAAGGAACAAACTGCTGTCTTCAATCCACAGGGGCAGTGGGTCCCCAAAGAATCTTGCTTCCAGCTCTTTGGGAAGCTAAGAAACAAGTCGCTCTGCACAGTGCTCTGACATCCTACCGGGAGCATGTCTTAGAAAGGCCTGTGAAACGCAGTTTCTTGGCAGGCCTGATCTGGCTGAAGAAGAACTTTTGCTCTGGGTGTAATACATTGCCATACAGCTGCAAGGCACAAAGTTCAGACTTCTTTAGAAAGGGGCAGATGGGCCCCAAAGCATCTTGCTTCCAGCTCTTTTGGAAGCTAAGAAACAACTTGCTCTGCACAGAGCTCTTACAGGCTACCGGGAACATGTCTTACAAAGGCCTGTGAAACGCAGTTTCTTTGCAGGCCTGATCTGGCTGAAGTAGAACTTCTGCTCTGGGTGTGCTACATTGCCCTAGAGCTGAAAGTCACAAAGTGCAGACTTCTTTCCATAGGGGCAGAGGGTCCCCAAAGCATCTTGCTTACAGCTCTTTGGGAAGCTAAGAAACAAGTCGCTCTGCACAGTGCTCTTACAGCCTACCGGGAACATCTCTTACAAAGCCCTGTGAAACGCAGTTTCTTTGCAGGCCTGATCTGGCGGAAGTAGAACTTCTGCTCTGGGTGTGCTACATTGCCCTAGAGCTGAAAGGCACAAAGTGCTGCCTTCTTTAGAAAGGGGCACATGGGCCCCTAAGCAACTTGCTTCCAGCTCTTTGGGAAGCTAAGAAACAAGTCGCTCTGCACAGTGCTCTTACAGCCTACCAGGAACATCTCTTACAAAGCCCTGTGAAACGCACTTTCTTTGCAGGCCTGATCTGGCTGAAGTAGAACTTCTGCTCTGGGTGTGCTACATTGCCCTAGTCCTGAAAGGCACAAAGTGCTTGCTTGTTTGCAAGGGGCCGATTGGCACCAAATCATCTTACTTCCAGCTCTTTGGGAAGCTAAGAAACAAGTCGCTCTTCACAGTGCTCTTGCAGCCTACCGGGAACATCTCTTACAAAGGCCTGTGAAACGCAGCTTCTTTGCAGGCCTGATCTGGTTGAAGTAGAACTTCTGCTCTGTGTGTGCTACATTGCCCCAGAGCTGCAAGGCAAAAAGTGCTGGCTTGTTTGCAAAGGGGCAGAAGGGCCCCAAATCATCTAGCTTCCAGCTCTTTGGGAAGCTAAGAAACAAGTCGCTCTGCACAGTGCCCTACAGCCTACCGGGAAAATCTCTTATAAAGGCCTGTGAAACGCAGTTTCTTTGCAGGCCTCATCTGGCTGAAGTAGAACTTCTGCTCTGGGTGTGCTACATTGCCCTGGAGCTGAAAGGCACAAAGTGCTGCCTTCTTTAGAAAGAGGCAGATGGGCCCCAAAGCATCTTGCTTCCAGCTCTTTTGGGAGCTAAGAAACAAGTCGCTCTGCACAGTGCTCTTACAGCCTACCGGAAACATCTCTTACAAAGAGCTGTGAAATGCTGTTTCTTTGCAGGCCTGATCTGGCTGAAGTAGAACTTCTGCTCTGGGTGTGCTACATTGCCCTAGAGCTACAAGGCACAAAGTGCTGGCTTTTTTGAAAGTGGCAGATGGGCCCCAAAGCATCTTGCTTCCAGCTCTTTGGGAAGCTAAGAAACAACTCGCTCTGCACAGTGCTCTTACAGCCTACCGGGAACATCTCTTTCAAAGGCCTGTGAAAGGCAGTTTCTTTGCAGTCCTGATCTGGCTGAAGTAGAACTTCTGCTCTGTGTGTGCTACATTGCCCTAGAGCTGAAAGGCACAACGTGCAGGCTTCTTTCCAAAGGGCGAGTTGGGCCCCACAGCATCTTGCTTCCAGCTCCTTAGGAAGCTAAAAAACAAGTCGCTCTGCACAGTGCTCTTACAGCCTACCGGGAACATCTCTTACAAAGGCCTGTGAAACGCAGTTTCTTTGCAGGCCTCATCTGGCTGAAGTAGAACTTCTGCTCTGGGTGTGCTACATTGTCGTAGAGCTGAAAGGCACAAAGTGCTGACTTGTTTCCATAGGGGCAGAGGGTCCCCAAAGCATCTTGCTTCCAGCTCTTTGGGGAGCTAAGAATCAAGTCGCTCTGCACAGTTCTCTTACAGCCTACCGGGAACATCTCTTACAAATGCCTGTGAAACGCAGTTTCTTTGCAGGCCTGATCTGGCTGAAGCAGAACTTCTGCTCTGGGTGTGCTACATTGCCCAGAGCTACAAGGCACAAAGTGTTGGCTTGTTTGCAAAGGCGCAGATGGGCACCAAAGCATGTTGCTTCCAGCTCTTTGTGAAACTAAGAAACAAGTCGCTCTGAACAGTGCTCTTACAGCCTACCGGGCACATCTCTTACAAATGCCTGTGTAACGCAGTTTCTTTGCCGGCCTGATCTGGCTGAAGTAGAACTTCTGCTCTGGGTGTACCACATTGCCCTAGCGCTGAAAGGCATAAAGTGCTGTCTTCTTTCCACAGGGCCAGAGGGTCCCCAAAGCATCTTGCTTCCAGCTCTTTGGGAAGCTAAGAAACAAGTCGCTCGGAACAGTGCTCTTACAGCCTACCGGGAACATCTCTTACAAAGGCCTGTGAAACGCAGTTTCTTTGCAGGCCTGATCTGGCTCAAGTAGAACTTCTGCTCTGGGTGTGCTACATTGTCGTAGAGCTGAAAGTCACAAAGTGCTGTCTTCTTTCCACAGGGCCAGAGGTTCCCCAAAGCATCTTGCCTACAGCTCTTTGGGAAGCTAAGAGAAAAGTCGATCTGCACAGTGCTCTTACAGCCTACCAGGAACATCTCTTACAAAGGACTGTGAAACGCAGTTTGTTTGCAGGCCTGATCTGGCTGAAGGAGAACTTTTGCTCTGGGTGTGCTCCATTGCCATACAGCTGCAAGGCACAAAGTTCTGCCTTCTTTAGAAAGGGGCAGATGGGCCCCAAAGCATCTTGCTTCCAGCTCTTTGGGAAGCTAAGAAACAAGTCGCTCTGCACAGTGCTCTGACATCCTACCGGGAACATGTCTTAGAAAGTCCTGTGAAACGCAGTTTCTTTGCAGGCCTGATCTGGCTGAAGTAGAACTTCTGCTCTTGGTGTGCTACTTTGCCCTAGAGCTACAAGGCACAAAGTGCTGGCTTGTTTGCAATGGGCAGATGGGCCCCAAAGCATCTTGCTTCCAGTTCTTTGCGAAACTAAGAAACAAGTCGCTCTGCACAGTGGTCTTACTGCCTGCTGGGAACATCTCTTACAAAGGCATGTGAAACGCAGTTTCATTCCAGGCATGATCTTGCTGAAGTAGGACTTTTGCTCTGCTGTGTGCTACATTTCCCTACAGGTGCAAGGCAAACTGTCCTGCATTGTTTCCTCATCACGAGACAGGCCACAAAGCATCTTGCATCCAGCTCTTTGGGAAGCTAAGGAACATCTCTCTCTCCACAGTGCTCCTACAGCCTACGGGGAACATATCTGACAAATCCTTTGAAATGCAGTTTATTCCCAGCCCTGATCTCGCTGAAATAGAACTTCTGCCCTGCCAAGGGCTACATTGCCCTAGAGGTGCAAGGAAGAGAGTCCTGCCTTGTTTCCTCAGGGGGAGTCAGGCCACAAGACATCTTGCTTCCAGCTCTTTGGGAAGCTGAGAAACAATTCGCTCTCCACAGTGCTCTTACTGCCTGCTGGGAACATCTCTTACAAAAGCCAGTGAAACACAGTTTCATTCCAGGAATGATCTTGCTGAAGTAGAACTTCTGCTCTGCCGTGTGTCAGATTGATCTAGAGGTGCAAGGCACAGAGTCCTTCCTTGTTTTCTCAGGGGGAGAAAAGCCACAAAGCTTCTTGCTTCCAGCTCTTTGGCAAGCTAAGAAACAGCTCGCTCTGCACAGTTCTCTTACAGCCTACCAGGAACATCTCTTACAAAGGCTAGTGCAACGCAATTTCATTCCCGGCATGATCTCGCTGAAGTAGAACTTCTGCTCTGCCTTGTGGTACATTGCCCTAGAGGTGCAAGGCACAAAGTCCTTCCTTGTTTCCTCAAGGGGAGACAGGCCACAAAGCGTCTTGCTTCCAGATCTTTGGGATGCTAAGAAAGCATGTGTGCTTCACACGTGCTTCCCATGCGGTGCAAGTTTGTCACCTGTGGTTCATCATGGTTCACGTGTGGCTCACAAATGGTTCAGGTGTTGCGCAGGTGTGGCTCTCACATGGCTCATGTGGCTGTCACCTATTGTTCATGAGTGTTTCACCCGTTAATCAGGTTTGGCTCCCACGTAGTGCAGGCATGGCTGTGTCATGGCTCACATGTAGTTCAGGGGAGCCTCAGACCGGGTTCAGTTTTGGCTGCCACATGATTCAGTAGTTGGTCACACATGGCTAACTCACGTCAGATGGGAGGCTCACACATGGCAGGGGCGTGCCTCCAGTATTTCTCACCCATGGCTCTGGCATGGTTGGCATGTGGCTCAGGCATGGATGACACGAGACTCAGGCATTTTTGAAATGTGTTAAAGCCATGTGATTCAGATGTGTCTGACACAGTTTCCAGTGGTGGTGTTGCAGGTGTGGCTGACACATGATGCAGGCATGGCTGACACGTGACTCAGGCATTCATTGCACATCATCCATGCATGGCAGACATGTGTTTCATGCATGGGTTACCTGTCGTTCATACGTGGCTCACATGTGACTCACAATTTGCTGACACATGCCTCCCACCTACTGAGACATGGCTGGCAAGTGGCTCACACGTGGCACACCCATGTTTCACGTGCGGCTCCCATGTGGTTCACGTGTGTCTCAACCATTGAACAGATGTGCTTCCCACGTGGTTCACATGTGGTTCAAGTGTGTCACAGGTGGTTCAGTCATGGTTCAGGTGTGGCTCACAAATGGTTCAAGTGTAACACCAGTGTGGTTCACACATGGCACCAGTGGCTGTCACATACGGTTCAGGAGTGTTTCGCCCGTGATTCAGGCATGGCCCCCACATAGTGCAAGCATGGCTCAGCCATGGCTCACATGTAGTTCATGGGAGCCTCAGACCGGGGTCAGATGTGGCTGACACATGATTCAGGAATTGGTCACACATGGCTAACACATGTCTCAGGAGAGGCTCACGCCTGGCAATGGCGTGGCTCCGACATTGTTCACCTGTGGCTCTGGCATGTTTGGCACGTGGCTGAGCCATGGCTGACACGAGACTCAGGCATTCTTGACATGTGTTACAGCCATGTGATTCAGGTGTGTCTGACAAGGGTTCCAGTGATGTGTGATGCTTCATTCAGTCTTCAGTAACACGTGATTGCTGTGTTTCTGACACTTTAGTGTGGCAGTTGACACATGGCTCAGGCGTGGCTGACATGTGAGTTAGATGTGGCTGACAGGTGATTCAGGTGTGGCTGGCACTTTACTCATGCAGCGCCTACACATGACGCAGGCATGGATCACATGGGACTCAGGCATTCATTGCACATTATCCATGCGTGGCTGGCATGTGGTCACACGTGTGACATGTCATAGAGGTGTGGCTGCCACGTTGCTGAATCGTGCCCTCACATACTCAGTCATGGCTGGCACGTGGCTCATGCATGCCTCACTGTGTTTCATGTGTGGCTCACCTGAGGTTCGTGTGTGGTTCAAGCATCGAACATATGTGCCTCCCATGTGGTTCAGATGTGGATAAAGATGTGGTTCAGATGTGGTGGAAGGGTGCCTCACATGTGGTTGGTGCATGTTTCAGGAGTGGCTCACACACGGTTCAGGTGGGTCCAGCAGTGGCTGACACCTGCCACAAGTGAGACTGGCGTGTGGTTCGTGTGTGACTGGCACTTGCTTCAGCTGTGGCTGGCAAGTGACTTTCGGATGGCCCAGATGTGACTTATGTGTAGCTCACACATTGCTCAGGCATGGCTGAAAAACGACTCAGGTGATGCAGTCATGTGACACAGGCGTTCCTGACACATCAAAGAGGTGTGGCTCGCATCTGGTTCATGCACGGCCTTCACATGGCTCAGGGGTGGCCCGTGTGTCTTTCATGCATGGGTGACAGGTGTTTCAGGTGTGGCTGACATGGGATGCAGGCATGGCTGACACATGACTCAAGCATTCAGCACACATTATCCATGCATGGCAGACATGTGTCTCAGGTCTGGGTTACATGTTCTACCTGTGTGGCCCATACGTGACTCACTCATTGCTGCACTTGGCTCCCACAGAAAAAGACGTGAAGTGGACATGGCTCATGCAGGCCACAGCCATGTATTATGTGTGGCTCTCATGTGTTTCACGAGTAGTTCTAGCACAAGACATGTGTGCTTCACACGTGGCTCACTTGTGGTTCAAAAGTGTCACATGTTGTTCAGTCATGGTTCAAATGGCCGAGATGTGATTCAGGGGTGGCTCACACATTGTTCAGGCATGGCTGAAACACGACTCAGGTGTTGCGGCCACGTGACACAGGCGTGCCTGACACATCACGCAGGTGTGGTTCGCACCTGGTTCATGCAAGGCCTTCACGTGGCTCAGGGGTGGCTCGTGCGTGTTTCGTGCATGGGTGCCAGGTGTTTCAGGTGAGGCTGACACGGGACTCAGGCGTGGATGTCACATGACTCAAGCAGTCATCGCACATTATCCATGCACGGCAGACATGTGTTTCAGGCCTGGGTTACATGTTCGACATTTGTGGCCCATACGCGACTCACTCATTGCTCACACTGGTCTCCCACCGAAACAGACGTGAAGGGGACATGGCTGACGCAGGCCACAGCCATGTATCACGTATGCCTCCCATGTGTTTCACGTTTAGTTCTAGCACTGTGCATGCGTGCTTCAGTCGTGGCTCACATGTGGTTCAACTGGGTCACATGTGGTTCAGTCATGGTTCCCATGGCCGAGATGCGACTCAGGGGTGGCTCACACATTGTTCAGAAGTGGCTGACATACGACTCAGAAGAGGCGGCCATGTGACACAGGCGTGCCTGACGCATTATGCAGTTGCGTTTTGCACCCGGTTGACGCACGACCTACGTGTGGCTCAGGGGCTGCTCGTGCGTGGTCCACGCGTGGGTGCCAGGTGTTTCAGGCTTGGCTGGCACATGACACAGACATTACCTACACGTCACTCAGGCATTCAGACACATTATCCACGCATGGCAGACATGTGTTTCATGCCTGGGTTACATGTCCTTCATGTGTGGCTCACACGTGACTCCCTCGTTGCTGACACGTGGCTCCCAACTAGCCAGACGTGGCTGGCACGGGGCTCACGCATGGCCTAGCCCTGTATCACGTGTGGCTGCCAGGTTGTCCGCGTGTGGTTCAAGCATTGAGCATGTGTGCTTCACACGTGGTTCCCATGTGGTTCAAGAGTGTCACA
The DNA here is from genome assembly GCF_041296265.1 of Equus caballus. NCBI lineage: Eukaryota > Metazoa > Chordata > Mammalia > Perissodactyla > Equidae > Equus > Equus caballus. The sequence goes on from NC_091687.1 coordinate 29,740,759, forward strand.
TGTGGTTCAATCATGCTTCGGGGGTGGCTCAGAAATGGTTCAGGTGGAACCCAGGTGTGGCTCCCACATGGCTCATGTGGGTGTCACATATGGTTCAGGAGTGTTTCACCCGTGATTCAGGCGTGGCTCCCACATGGTGCAGGCATGGCTCAGCCGTATCTCATATGTAGTTCAGCTGAGCCTCACACCGGGGTCAGGTGTGGCTGACATGATTCAGGAGTTGGTCGCACATGGCTAACACATGTCTGAGGTGAGGCTCACCCATGACTGGGTCGTGGCACCAGCATTGCTGACCCGTGGCTCTGGCATGGTTGGCACGTGGTTCTGGAATGTTGGACGCGAGACTCAGGCATTTCGGACATGTGTTTCAGGCGTGTCTGCCACGGGTTCCATGTCGTACAGCTCTGGCTCCCATGTTGCAGAAACGTGACCCCACATACTCAGTCATGGTTGGCACGTGGCTCATGCATGACTCAGCTGTGTTTCCTGTGGGGCTCAAATGCGGTTCAAGGGTGGTTCAAGCATGGAACATGTGTGCCTCCCATGTGGTTCAGATGTGGTTCAAAGGTTCCTTACATGTGGTTCATGCATGGTTCAGGTGTGCCTCACACATGGTTCAGGTGTAATTCAGGCGTGGCTCACACATGACTCGTGTGGGTCACGCACTGTAGAGGACACATTCCCTCGTGGTTCAGGCCTAGCTCAGCCATGGCTCACATGTGATGCAGGCGTGCCACAGCAGTGGCTGCCATGTGGCTGACACACGATTCAGGCTTTTGTCATGCTTGGCTCACACATGGCTCAGGTGTGGAACATGCAGGGCTGTGGTGTGGCTCAGGCATGGCTCACATGTGTTTGTGGCATGGTTGGCACGTGGTTCATGCATGGCAGGAAAGTTGTGCCAGTGTGGCGGACAGGTGCTTCAAGTGAGGCAGACCTGCGATTCAAGTGTGACTGGCACTTGGTTAAGACCTGGCTGGCACGTGACTTTGGCACGGCTGAGACCTGACTCAGGCGTGGCTCACACATTGTTCAGGCATGGCTGAAACACGACTCAGGTGTTGCGGCCATGTGACACAGGCGTGCCTGACACATCACGCAGGTGTGGTTCGCACCTGGTTCATGCAAGGCCTTCACGTGGCTCAGGGGTGGCTCGTGCGTGTTTCGTGCATGGGTGACAGGGGTTTCAGGTGAGGCTGACACGGGACTCAGGCGTGGCTGTCACATGACTCAAGCAGTCATCGCACATTATCCATGCACGGCAGACATGTGTTTCAGGCCTGTGTTACATGTTCGACATTTGTGGCCCATACGCGACTCACTCATTGCTCACACTGGTCTCCCACCAAAACAGACGTGAAGGGGACATGGCTGACGCAGGCCACAGCCATGTTTCACGTATGCCTCCCATGTGTTTCACGTTTAGTTCTAGCACTGTGCATGCGTGCTTCAGTCGTGGCTCACATGTGGTTCAACTGGGTCACATGTGGTTCAGTCATGGTTCCCATGGCCGAGATGTGACTCAGGGGTGGCTCACACATTGTTCAGAAGTGGCTGACATACGACTCAGAAGAGGCGGCCATGTGACACAGGCGTGCCTGACGCATTATGCAGTTGCGTTTTGCACCTGGTTGACGCACGACCTACGTGGGGCTCAGGGGCTGCTCGTGCGTGGTCCACTCGTGGGTGCCAGGTGTTTCAGGCTTGGCTGGCACATGACACAGACATTACCTACACGTCACTCAGGCATTCAGACACATTATCCACGCATGGCAGACATGTGTTTCATGCCTGGGTTACATGTCCTTCATGTGTGGCTCACACGTGACTCCCTCGTTGCTGACACGTGGCTCCCAACTAGCCAGACGTGGCTGGCACGGGGCTCACGCATGGCCTAGCCCTGTATCACGTGTGGCTGCCAGGTTGTCCGCTTGTGGTTCAAGCATTGAGCATGTGTGCTTCACACGTGGTTCCCATGTGGTTCAAGAGTGTCACATGTGGTTCAATCATGCTTCGGGGGTGGCTCAGAAATGGTTCAGGTGGAACCCAGCTGTGGCTCCCACATGGCTCATGTGGGTGTCACATATGGTTCAGGAGTGTTTCACCCGTGATTCAGGCGTGGCTCCCACATGGTGCAGGCATGGCTCAGCCGTATCTCACATGTAGTTCAGCTGAGCTTCACACCGGGGTCAGGTGTGGCTGACATGATTCAGGAGTTGGTCACACATGGCTAACACATTTCTGAGGTGAGGCTCACCCATGACTGGGTCGTGGCTCCAGCATTGCAGACCCGTGGCTCTGGCATGGTTGGCACGTGGTTCTGGAATGTCGGACGCGAGACTCAGGCATTTCGGACATGTGTTTCAGGCGTGTCTGCCACGGGTTCCAGTGGTGTGTGATGCTCCGTTCAGGACATGGGTTGCATGTCCTTCGTGGGTGGCTCCCACGCGTCTCCCTCGTTGCTGCCACACGGCTCCCACCTACTCAGACGGGGCTGGTATGTGGCTCACGCATGGCCCAGCCATGTTTCATGTGTGGCTCCCATGTGTTTCACGTGTGGTTCAAGCACCGAACATGTGTGCTTCACACGTGGTTCCCATGTGGATCAGTCATGGTTTTCATGGCCGAGATGTGACTCGGGGGTGGCTCACACATTGTTCAGGGATGGCTGACACACGACTCAGGTGAGGCGGCCAGGTGACACAGGCGTGCCTGACGCGTCACTCAGGTGTGGTTCGCCCCTGATTCATGCACGGCCTTCACGTGGTCAGGGGTGCCTGCTACGTGGTTCATGCAGAGGTGCCTGGTGTTTTGGCTGTGGCTGACACATGATGCAAGAATGGCTCACATGTGATTCAGGCATTCATCACACATTATCCATACGTGGCAGGCATGTGGTCGCACGTCCGACATGTCGTACAGCTCTGGCTCCCATGTTGCAGAAACGTGGCCCCCGCATACTCAGTCATGGTTGGCACGTGGCTCATGCATGCCTCAGCTGTGTTTCCTGTGGGGCTCAAATGAGGTTCAAGGGTGGTTCAAGCATCGAACATGTGTGCCTCCCATGTGGTTCAGATGTGGTTCAAAGGTTCCTCACATGTGGTTCATGCATGGTTCAGGTGTGCCTCACACATGGTTCAGGTGTAATTCAGGCGTGGCTCACACATGACTCGTGTGGGTCACGCACTGTAGAGGACACATTCCCTCGTGGTTCAGGCCTAGCTCAGCCATGGCTCACAGGTGATGCAGGCGTGCCACAGCAGTGGCTGCCATGTGGCTGACACATGATTCAGGCTTTTGTCACGCATGACTCACACATGGCTCAGGTGTGGCTCAGGCACGGCTGTCTTGTTGCTAAAGCCTGGCTCACATGTGTTTGTGGCACGGTTGGCACGTGGTTCAGGCATGGCAGGCAAGCTGTGCCAGTTTGGCTGACATGTGCTTCAAGTGAGGCTGACTTGTGGTTCGAGTGTGACTGGCACTTGGTTCAGGCCTGGCTGGCACGTGACTTCGGCACGGCTGAGACCTGACTCAGGCGTGGCTTTCAGGTTCTTCAGGCGTGGCTGACACATGACTCAGGTGAAGTGGCTCCGAGACACAGGCATGCGTGACACGTCCCTTGGGTGTGGTTCACACATGGTTCATGCACGGCCGTCGTGTGGTTCAGGGGTGGCTGGTGCATGGTTCACGCATGGGTGGCAGGTGGTTCAGGCGTGGCTGACATGTGACTCAGGCATGTGTGAAACATGACTCCGGTGTCTCTCACACATGTCTCAGGCATGGCTGACATGTGACTCAGGCATGCATCCCACAGGGTCCACGTGTCGAAGACATGTGGTCACCCTTGTGTGACATGCCATAGAGGTGTGGCCCCCACGTGACTCACGGGTGGCTGAAACGTGGCTCGCCCATACCCAGTCATGGCTGGCACGTGGCTCACACATGGCTCAGCTGTGTTTCATGTGTGGTTCCGCTGCGGGCCATGTGCAATTCAAGCACCGAACATGTGTTTCTCACATGTAGTTAGATGTGCTTCCAGGGTGTCTCACTTGTGGCCCATGCATGGCTCACACACTGAAGGTGTAATTCAGGCACGGCTCACACACGACTCGTGTGGGTCACATATGGTAGAGGACACTTTCAGCCGTGGTTCAGGCATGGCTGAGCCATGGCTCCCAGGTGATGCAGGCGTGCCACAGCAGTGGCTGCCGTGTGGCTGACACACGATTCAGGCTTTTGTCATGCTTGGCTCACACATGGCTCAGGTGTGGAACATGCAGGGCTGTGGTGTGGCTCAGGCATGGCTCTCATGTGTTTGTGGCATGGTTGGCACGTGGTTCACGCATGGCAGGCAAGTTGTGCCAGTGTGGCGGACAGGTGCTTCAAGTGAGGCAGACCTGCGATTCAAGTGTGACTGGCACTTGGTTAAGACCTGGCTGGCACGTGACTGTGGCACGGCTGAGACCTGACTCAGGCGTGGCTCACACATTGTTCAGGCATGGCTGAAACACGACTCAGGTGTTGCGGCCACGTGACACAGGCGTGCCTGACACATCACGCAGGTGTGGTTCGCACCTGGTTCATGCAAGGCCTTCACGTGGCTCACAGGTGGCTCGTGCGTGTTTCGTGCATGGGTGCCAGGGGTTTCAGGTGAGGCTGACGCGGGACTCAGGCGTGGCTGTCACATGACTCAAGCAGTCATCGCACATTATCCATGCACGGCAGACATGTGTTTCAGGCCTGGGTTACATGTTCGACATTTGTGGCCCATACGTGACTCACTCATTGCTCACACTTGTCTCCCACCGAAACAGACGTGAAGGGGACATGGCTGACGCAGGCCACAGCCATGTTTCACGTATGCCTCCCATGTGTTTCACGTTTAGTTCAAGCACTGTGCATGCGTGCTTCAGTCGTGGCTCACATGTGGTTCAACTGGGTCACATGTGGTTCAGTCATGGTTCCCATGGCCGAGATGCGACTCAGGGGTGGCTCACACATTGTTCAGAAGTGGCTGACATACGACTCAGAAGAGGCGGCCATGTGACACAGGCATGCCTGACGCATTATGCAGTTGCGTTTTGAACCTGGTTGACGCACGACCTACGTGTGGCTCAGGGGCTGCCCGTGCGTGGTCCACGCGTGGGTTCCAGGTGTTTCAGGCTTGGCTGGCACATGACACAGACATTACCTACACGTCACTCAGGCATTCAGACACATTATCCACGCATGGCAGACATGTGTTTCCTGCCTGGGTTACATGTCCTTCATGTGTGGCTCACACGTGATTCCCTCATTGCTGACACGTGGCTCCCAACTAGCCAGACGTGGCTGGCACGGGGCTCACGCATGGCCCAGCCGTGTATCTCGTGTGGCTGCCAGGTTGTCCGCGTGTGGTTCAAGCATTGAGCATGTGTGCTTCACACGTGGTTCCCATGTGGTTCAAGAGTGTCACATGTGGTTCAATCATGCTTCGGGGGTGGCTCAGAAATGGTTCAGGTGGAACCCAGCTGTGGCTCCCACATGGCTCATGTGGGTGTCACATATGGTTCAGGAGTGTTTCACCCGTGATTCAGGCGTGGCTCCCACATGGTGCAGGCATATCTCAGCCGTATCTCACACGTAGTTCAGGTGAGCCTCACACCGGGGTCAGGTGTGGCTGACATGATTCAGGAGTTGGTTGCACATGGTTAACACATGTCTGAGGTGAGGCTCACCCATGACTGGGTCGTGGCTCCAGCATTGCTGACCCGTGGCTCTGGCATGGTTGGCACGTGGTTCTGGAATGTCGGACGCGAGACTCAGGCATTTCGGACATGTGTTTCAGGCGTGTCTGCCACGGGTTCCAGTATTGTGCGATGCTCCGTTCAGGACATGGGTTGCATGTCCTTCGTGGGTGGCTCCCACGCGTCTCCCTCGTTGCTGCCACACGGCTCCCACCTACTCAGACGGGGCTGGTATGTGGCTCACGCATGGCCCAGCCATGTTTCATGTGTGGCTCCCATGTGTTTCACGTGTGGTTCAAGCACCGAACATGTGTGCTTCACACGTGGTTCCCATGTGGATCAGTCATGGTTCTCATGGCCGAGATGTGACTCGGGGGTGGCTCACACATTGTTCAGGGATGGCTGACACACGACTCAGGTGAGGCGGCCAGGTGACACAGGCGTGCCTGACGCGTCACTCAGGTGTGGTTCGCCCCTGATTCATGCACGGCCTTCACGTGGTCAGGGGTGCCTGGTACGTGGTTCATGCAGAGGTGCCTGGTGTTTCGGCTGTGGCTGACACATGATGCAAGAATGGCTCACATGTGATTCAGGCAGTCATCACACATTATCCATACGTGGCAGGCATGTGGTCGCACGTCCGACATGTCGTACAGCTCAGGCTCCCATGTTGCAGAAACGTGGCCCCCGCATACTCAGTCATGGTTGGCACGTGGCTCATGCATGCCTCAGCTGTGTTTCCTGTGGGGCTCAAATGAGGTTCAAGGGTGGTTCAAGCATGGAACATGTGTGCCTCCCATGTGGTTCAGATGTGGTTCAACGGTTCCTCACATGTGGTTCATGCATGGTTCAGGTGTGCCTCACACATGGTTCAGGTGTAATTCAGGCGTGGCTCGCACGTGACTCGTGTGGGTCACGCATTGTAGAGGGCACATTCCCTCGTGGTTCAGGCCTAGCTCAGCCATGGGTCCCAGGTGATGCAGGCGTGCCACAGCAGTGGCTGCCATGTGGCTGACACATGATTCAGGCTTTTGTCACGCATGACTCACACATGGCTCAGGTGTGGCTCAGGCACGGCTGTCTTGTTGCTAAAGCCTGGCTCACATGTGTTTGTGGCACGGTTGGCACGTGGTTCAGGCATGGCAGGCAAGCTGTGCCAGTTTGGCTGACATGTGCTTCAAGTGAGGCTGACTTGTGGTTCGAGTGTGACTGGCACTTGGTTCAGGCCTGGCTGGCACGTGACTTCGGCACGGCTGAGACTTGACTCAGGAGAAGTGGCTCCGAGACACAGGCATGCGTGACACGTCCCTTGGGTGTGGTTCACACATGGTTCATGCACGGCCGTCGTGTGGTTCAGGGGTGGCTGGTGCATGGTTCACGCATGGGTGGCAGGTGGTTCAGGCGTGGCTGACATGTGACTCAGGCATGTGTGAAACATGACTCCGGTGTCTCTCACACATGTCTCAGGCATGGCTGACATGTGACTCAGGCATGCATCCCACAGGGTCCACATGTCGAAGACATGTGGTCACCCTTGTGTGGCATGCCATACAGGTGTGGCCCCCACGTGACTCACGGGTTGCTGAAACGTGGCTCCCCCATACCCAGTCATGGCTGGCACGTGGCTCACACATGGCTCAGCTGTGTTTCATGTGTGGCTGCCCTGCAGGCCATGTGCGATTCAAGCATCGAACATGTGTTTCTCACCTGTAGTTAGATGTGCTTCCAGGGTGTCTCACTTGTGGCTCATGCATGGCTCACACACACTGCAGGTGTAATTCAGGCACGGCTCACACACGACTCGTGTGGGTCACATATGGTAGAGGACACTTTCAGCAGTGGTTCAGGCATGGGTGAGCCATGGCTCCCAGGTGATGCAGGCGTGCCACAGAAGTGGCTGCCGTGTGGCTGACACACGATTCAGGCTTTTGTCATGCTTGGCTCACACATGGCTCAGGTGTGGAACATGCAGGGCTGTGGTGTGGCTCAGGCATGGCTCACATGTGTTTGTGGCATGGTTGGCACGTGGTTCACGCATGGCAGGCAAGTTGTGCCAGTGTGGCGGACAGGTGCTTCAAGTGAGGCAGACCTGCGATTCAAGTGTGACTGGCACTTGGTTAAGACCTGGCTGGCACGTGACTTTGGCACGGCTGAGACCTGACTCAGGCGTGGCTCACACATTGTTCAGGCATGGCTGAAACACGACTCAGGTGTTGCGGCCACGTGACACAGGCGTGCCTGACACATCACGCAGGTGTGGTTCGCACCTGGTTCATGCAAGGCCTTCATGTGTCTCAGGGGTGGCTCGTGCATGTTTCGTGCATGGGTGCCAGGTGTTTCAGCTGAGGCTGACGCGGGACTCAGGCCTGACTGCCACATGACTCAAGCAGTCATCGCACATTATCCATGCACGGCAGACATGTGTTTCAGACCTTGGTTACATGTGCGACATTTGTGGCCCATACATGACTCACTCATTGCTCACACTTGTCTCCCACCGAAACAGACGTGAAGGGGACATGGCTGACGCAGGCCACAGCCATGTTTCACGTATGCCTCCCATGTGTTTCACGTTTAGTTCTAGCACTGTGCATGCGTGCTTCAGTCGTGGCTCACATGTGGTTCAACTGGGTCACATGTGGTTCAGTCATGGTTCCCATGGCCGAGATGTGACTCAGGGGTGGCTCACACATTGTTCAGAAGTGGCTGACATACGACTCAGAAGAGGCGGCCATGTGACACAGGCGTGCCTGACGCATTATGCAGTTGCGTTTTGCACCTGGTTGACACACGACCTACGTGTGGCTCAGGGGCTGCTCTTGCGTGGTCCACGCGTGGGTGCCAGGTGTTTCAGGCTTGGCTGGCACATGACACAGGCATTACCTACACGTCACTCAGGCATTCAGACACATTATCCACGCATGGCAGACATGTGTTTCCTGCCTGGGTTACATGTCCTTCATGTGTGGCTCACACGTGACTCCCTCGTTGCTGACACGTGGCTCCCAACTAGCCAGACGTGGCTGGCACGGGGCTCACGCATGGCCTAGCCGTGTATCACGTGTGGCTGCCAGGTTGTCCGTGTGTGGTTCAAGCATTGAGCATGTGTGCTTCACACGTGGTTCCCATGTGGTTCAAGAGTGTCACATGTGGTTCAATCATGCTTCGGGGGTGGCTCAGAAATGGTTGAGGTGGAACCCAGGTGTGGCTCCCACATGGCTCATGTGGGTGTCACATATGGTTCAGGAGTGTTTCACCCGTGATTCAGGCGTGGCTCCCACATGGTGCAGGCATGGCTCAGCCGTATCTCACATGTAGTTCAGGTGAGCCTCACACCGGGGTCAGGTATGGCTGACATGATTCAGGAGTTGGTCGCACATGGCTAACACATGTCTGAGGTGAGGCTCACCCATGACTGGGTCGTGGCTCCAGCATTGCTGACCCGTGGCTCTGGCATGGTTGGCACGTGGTTCTGGATTGTCGGACGCGAGACTCAGGCATTTCGGACATGTGTTTCAGGCGTGTCTGCCACGGGTTCCAGTGGTGTGTGATGCTCCGTTCAGGACATGGGTTGCATGTCCTTCGTGGGTGGCTCCCACGCGTCTCCCTCGTTGCTGCCACACGGCTCCCACCTACTCAGACGGGGCTGGTATGTGGCTCACGCATGGCCCAGCCATGTTTCATGTGTGGCTCCCATGTGTTTCACGTGTGGTTCAAGCAGCGAACATGTGTGCTTCACACGTGGTTCCCATGTGGATCAGTCATGGTTCTCATGGCCGAGATGTGACTCGGGGGTGGCTCACACATTGTTCAGGGATGGCTGACACACGATTCCGGTGAGGTGGCCAGGTGACACAGGCGTGCCTGACGCGTCACTCAGGTGTGGTTCGCCCCTGATTCATGCACGGCCTTCACGTGGTCAGGGGTGCCTGGTACGTGGTTCATGCAGAGGTGCCTGGTGTTTCGGCTGTGGCTGACACATGATGCAAGAATGGCTCACATGTGATTCAGGCATTCATCACACATTATCCATACGTGGCAGGCATGTGGTCGCACGTCCGACATGTCGTACAGCTCTGGCTCCCATGTTGCAGAAACGTGGCCCCCGCATACTCAGTCCTGGTTGACACGTGGCTCATGCATGCCTCAGCTGTGTTTCCTGTGGGGCTCAAATGAGGTTCAAGGGTGGTTCAAGCATGGAACATGTGTGCCTCCCATGTGGTTCAGATGTGGTTCAACGGTTCCTCACATGTGGTTCATGCATGGTTCAGGTGTGCCTCACACATGGTTCAGGTGTAATTCAGGCGTGGCTCACACGTGACTCGTGTGGGTCACGCATTGTAGAGGACACATTCCCTCGTGGTTCAGGCCTAGCTCAGCCATGGGTCCCAGGTGATGCAGGCGTGCCACAGCAGTGGCTGCCATGTGGCTGACACATGATTCAGGCTTTTGTCACGCATGACTCACACATGGCTCAGGTGTGGCTCAGGCACGGCTGTCTTGTTGCTAAAGCCTGGCTCACATGTGTTTGTGGCACGGTTGGCACGTGGTTCAGGCATGGCAGGCAAGCTGTGCCAGTTTGGCTGACATGTGCTTCAAGTGAGGCTGACTTGTGGTTCGAGTGTGACTGGCACTTGGTTCAGGCCTGGCTGGCACGTGACTTCGGCACAGCTGAGACTTGACTCAGGAGAAGTGGCTCCGAGACACAGGCATGCATGACACGTCCCTTGGGTGTGGTTCACACATGGTTCATGCACGGCCGTCGTGTGGTTCAGGGGTGGCTGGTGCATGGTTCACGCATGGGTGGCAGGTGGTTCAGGCGTGGCTGACATGTGACTCAGGCATGTGTGAAACATGACTCCGGTGTCTCTCACACATGTCTCAGGCATGGCTGACATGTGACTCAGGCACGCATCCCACAGGGTCCACGTGTCGAAGACATGTGGTCACCCTTGTGTGGCATGCCATACAGGTGTGGCCCCCACGTGACTCACGGGTTGCTGAAACGTGGCTCCCCCATACCCAGTCATGGCTGGCACGTGGCTCACACATGGCTCAGCTGTGTTTCATGTGTGGCTGCCCTGCAGGCCATGTGCGATTCAAGCATCGAACATGTGTTTCTCACCTGTAGTTAGATGTGCTTCCAGGGTGTCTCACTTGTGGCTCATGCATGGCTCACACACACTGCAGGTGTAATTCAGGCACGGCTCACACACGACTCGTGTGGGTCACATATGGTAGAGGACACTTTCAGCAGTGGTTCAGGCATGGGTGAGCCATGGCTCCCAGGTGATGCAGGCGTGCCACAGAAGTGGCTGCCGTGTGGCTGACACACGATTCAGGCTTTTGTCATGCTTGGCTCACACATGGCTCAGGTGTGGAACATGCAGGGCTGTGGTGTGGCTCAGGCATGGCTCACATGTGTTTGTGGCATGGTTGGCACGTGGTTCACGCATGGCAGGCAAGTTGTGCCAGTGTGGCGGACAGGTGCTTCAAGTGAGGCAGACCTGCGATTCAAGTGTGACTGGCACTTGGTTAAGACCTGGCTGGCACGTGACTTTGGCACGGCTGAGACCTGACTCAGGCGTGGCTCACACATTGTTCAGGCATGGCTGAAACACGACTCAGGTGTTGCGGCCACGTGACACAGGCGTGCCTGACACATCACGCAGGTGTGGTTCCCACCTGGTTCATGCAAGGCCTTCATGTGGCTCAGGGGTGGCTCGTGCATGTTTCGTGCATGGGTGCCAGGTGTTTCAGCTGAGGCTGACGCGGGACTCAGGCGTGACTGCCACATGACTCAAGCAGTCATCGCACATTATCCATGCACGGCAGACATGTGTTTCAGACCTTGGTTACATGTGCGACATTTGTGGCCCATACATGACTCACTCATTGCTCACACTTGTCTCCCACCGAAACAGACGTGAAGGGGACATGGCTGACGCAGGCCACAGCCATGCTTCACGTATGCCTCCCATGTGTTTCACGTTTAGTTCTGGCACTGTGCATGCGTGCTTCAGTCGTGGCTCACATGTGGTTCAACTGGGTCACATGTGGTTCAGTCATGGTTCCCATGGCCGAGATGTGACTCAGGGGGGCTCACACATTGTTCAGAAGTGGCTGACATACGACTCAGAAGAGGCGGCCATGTGACACAGGCGTGCCTGACGCATTATGCAGTTGCGTTTTGCACCTGGTTGACGCACGACCTACGTGTGGCTCAGGGGCTGCTCGTGCGTGGTCCACGCGTGGGTGCCAGGTGTTTCAGGCTTGGCTGGCACATGACACAGACATTACCTACACGTCTCTCAGGCATTCAGACACATTATCTACGCATGGCAGACATGTGTTTCCTGCCTGGGTTACATGTCCTTCATGTGTGGCTCACACGTGACTCCCTCGTTGCTGACACGTGGCTCCCAACTAGCCAGACGTGGCTGGCACGGGGCTCACGCATGGCCTAGCCGTGTATCACGTGTGGCTGCCAGGTTGTCCGTGTGTGGTTCAAGCATTGAGCATGTGTGCTTCACACGTGGTTCCCATGTGGTTCAAGAGTGTCACATGTGGTTCAATCATGCTTCGGGGGTGGCTCAGAAATGGTTCAGGTGGAACCCAGGTGTTGCTCCCACATGGCTCATGTGGGTGTCACATATGGTTCAGGAGTGTTTCACCCGTGATTCAGGCGTGGCTCCCACATGGTGCAGGCATGGCTCAGCTGTATCTCACATGTAGTTCAGGTGAGCCTCACACCGGGGTCAGGTGTGGCTGACATGATTCAGGAGTTGGTCGCACATGGCTAACACATGTCTGAGGTGAGGCTCACCCATGACTGGGTCGTGGCTCCAGCATTGCTGACCCGTGGCTCTGGCATGGTTGGCACGTGGTTCTGGAATGTCGGACGCGAGACTCAGGCATTTCGGACATGTGTTTCAGGCGTGTCTGCCACGGGTTCCAGTGGTGTGTGATGCTCCGTTCAGGACATGGGTTGCATGTCCTTCGTGGGTGGCTCCCACGCGTCTCCCTCGTTGCTGCCACACGGCTCCCACCTACTCAGACGGGGCTGGTATGTGGCTCACGCATGGCCCAGCCATGTTTCATGTGTGGCTCCCATGTGTTTCACGTGTGGTTCAAGCAGCGAACATGTGTGCTTCACACGTGGTTCCCATGTGGATCAGTCATGGTTCTCATGGCCGAGATGTGACTCGGGGGTGGCTCACACATTGTTCAGGGATGGCTGACACACGACTCAGGTGAGGCGGCCAGGTGACACAGGCGTGCCTGACGCGTCACTCAGGTGTGGTTCGCCCCTGATTCATGCACGGCCTTCACGTGGTCAGGGGTGCCTGGTACGTGGTTCATGCAGAGGTGCCTGGTGTTTCGGCTGTGGCTGACACATGATGCAAGAATGGCTCACATGTGATTCAGGCATTCATCACACATTATCCATACGTGGCAGGCATGTGGTCGCACGTCCGACATGTCGTACAGCTCTGGCTCCCATGTTGCAGAAACGTGGCCCCCGCACACTCAGTCCTGGTTGACACGTGGCTCATGCATGCCTCAGCTGTGTTTCCTGTGGGGCTCAAATGAGGTTCAAGGGTGGTTCAAGCATGGAACATGTGTGCCTCCCATGTGGTTCAGATGTGGTTCAACGGTTCCTCACATGTGGTTCATGCATGGTTCAGGTGTGCCTCACACATGGTTCAGGTGTAATTCAGGCGTGGCTCACACGTGACTCGTGTGGGTCACGCATTGTAGAGGACACATTCCCTCGTGGTTCAGGCCTAGCTCAGCCATGGCTCACAGGTGATGCAGGCGTGCCACAGCAGTGGCTGCCATGTGGCTGACACATGATTCAGGCTTTTGTCACGCATGACTCACACATGGCTCAGGTGTGGCTCAGGCACGGCTGTCTTGTTGCTAAAGCCTGGCTCACATGTGTTTGTGGCACGGTTGGCACGTGGTTCAGGCATGGCAGGCAAGCTGTGCCAGTTTGGCTGACATGTGCTTCAAGTGAGGCTGACTTGTGGTTCGAGTGTGACTGGCACTTGGTTCAGCCCTGGCTGGCACGTGACTTCGGCACGGCTGAGACCTGATTCAGGCGTGGCTCTCAGGTTCTTCAGGCGTGGCTGACACATGACTCAGGTGAAGTGGCTCCGAGACACAGGCATGCGTGACACGTCCCTTGGGTGTGGTTCACACATGGTTCATGCACGGCCTTCGTGTGGTTCAGGGGTGGCTGCTGCATGGTTCACGCATGTGTGGCAGGTGGTTCAGGCGTGGCTGACATGTGACTCAGGCATGTGTGAAACATGACTCCGGTGTCTCTCACACATGTCTCAGGCATGGCTGACATGTGACTCAGGCATGCATCCCACAGGGTCCACGTGTCGAAGACATGTGGTCACCCTTGTGTGACATGCCATACAGGTGTGGCCCCCACGTGACTCACGGGTTGCTGAAACGTGGCTCCCCCATACCCAGTCATGGCTGGCACGTGGCTCACACATGGCTCAGCTGTGTTTCATGTGTGGCTCCCCTGCAGGCCATGTGCGATTCAGGCATCGAACATGTGTTTCTCACATGTAGTTAGATGTGCTTCCAGGGTGTCTCACTTGTGGCCCATGCATGGCTCACACACACTGAAGTTGTAATTCAGGCAAGGCTCACACACGACTTGTGTGGGTCACCTATGGTAGAGGACACTTTCAGCCGTGGTGCAGGCATGGCTGAGCCATGGCTCCCAGGTGATGCAGGCGTGCCACAGGAGTGGCTGCCATGTGGCTGACACATGATTCAGGCTTTTGTCATGCTTGGCTCACACATGGCTCAGGTGTGGAACATGCAGGGCTGTGGTGTGGCTCAGGCATGGCTCACATGTGTTTGTGGCATGGTTGGCACGTGGTTCACGCATGGCAGGCAAGTTGTGCCAGTGTGGAGGACAGGTGCTTCAAGTGAGGCAGACCTGCGATTCAAGTGTGACTGGCACCAGGTTAAGTCCTGGCTGGCACGTGACTTTGGCACGGCTGAGACCTGACTCAGGCGTGGCTCACACATTGTTCAGGCATGGCTGAAACACGACTCAGGTGTTGCGGCCACGTGACACAGGCGTGCCTGACACATCACGCAGGTGTGGTTCGCACCTGGTTCATGCAAGGCCTTCACGTGCTCATGGGTGGCTCGTGCGTGTTTCGTGCATGGGTGCCAGGTGTCTCAGGTGAGGCTGACACGGGACTCAGGCGTGGCTGTCACATGACTCAAGCAGTCATCGCACATTATCCATGCACGGCAGACATGTGTTTCAGGCCTGGGTTACATGTTCGACATTTGTGGCCCATACGTGACTCACTCATTGCTCACACTTGTCTCCCACCGAAACAGACGTGAAGGGGACATGGCTGACGCAGGCCACAGCCATGTTTCACGTATGCCTCCCATGTGTTTCACGTTTAGTTCTAGCACTGTGCATGCGTGCTTCAGTCGTGGCTCACATGTGGTTCAACTGGGTCACATGTGGTTCAGTCATGGTTCCCATGGCCGAGATGTGACTCAGGGGTGGCTCACACATTGTTCAGAAGTGGCTGACATACGACTCAGAAGAGGCGGCCATGTGACACAGGCGTGCCTGACGCATTATGCAGTTGCGTTTTGCACCTGGTTGACGCACGACCTACTTGTGGCTCAGGGGCTGCTCTTGCGTGGTCCACGCGTGGGTGCCAGGTGTTTCAGGCTTGGCTGGCACATGACACAGACATTACCTACACGTTACTCAGGCATTCAGACACATTATCCACGCATGGCAGACATGTGTTTCCTGCCTGGGTTACATGTCCTTCATGTGTGGCTCACACGTGACTCCCTCGTTGCTGACACGTGGCTCCCAACTAGCCAGACGTGGCTGGCACGGGGCTCACGCATGGCCTAGCCGTGTATCACGTGTGGCTGCCAGGTTGTCCGTGTGTGGTTCAAGCATTGAGCATGTGTGCTTCACACGTGGTTCCCATGTGGTTCAAGAGTGTCACATGTGGTTCAATCATGCTTCGGGGGTGGCTCAGAAATGGTTCAGGTGGAACCCAGGTGTGGCTCCCACATGGCTCATGTGGGTGTCACATATGGTTCAGGAGTGTTTCACCCGTGATTCAGGCGTGGCTCCCACATGGTGCAGGCATGGCTCAGCCGTATCTCACACGTAGTTCAGGTGAGCCTCACACCGGGGTCAGGTGTGGCTGACATGATTCAGGAGTTGGTCGCACATGGCTAACACATGTCTCAGGTGAGGCTCACCCATGACTGGGTCGTGGCTCCAGCATTGCTGACCCGTGGCTCTGGCATGGTTGGCACGTGGTTCTGGAATGTCGGACGGGAGACTCAGGCATTTCGGACATGTGTTTCAGGCGTGTCTGCCACGGGTTCCAGTATTGTGCGATGCTCCGTTCAGGACATGGGTTGCATGTCCTTCGTGGGTGGCTCCCACGCGTCTCCCTCGTTGCTGCCACACGGCTCCCACCTACTCAGACGGGGCTGGTATGTGGCTCACGCATGGCCCAGCCATGTTTCATGTGTGGCTCCCATGTGTTTCACGTGTGGTTCAAGCAGCAAACATGTGTGCTTCACACGTGGTTCCCATGTGGATCAGTCATGGTTCTCATGGCCGAGATGTGACTCGGGGGTGGCTCACACATTGCTCAGGGATGGCTGACACACGACTCAGGTGAGGCGGCCAGGTGACACAGGCGTGCCTGACGCGTCACTCAGGTGTGGTTCGCCCCTGATTCATGCACGGCCTTCACGTGGTCAGGGGTGCCTGGTACGTGGTTCATGCAGAGGTGCCTGGTGTTTCGGCTGTGGCTGACACATGATGCAAGAATGGCTCACATGTGATTCAGGCATTCATCACACATTATCCATACGTGGCAGGCATGTGGTCGCACGTCCGACATGTCGTACAGCTCTGGCTCCCATGTTGCAGAAACGTGGCCCCCGCATACTCAGTCATGGTTGGCACGTGGCTCATGCATGCCTCAGCTGTGTTTCCTGTGGGGCTCAAATGAGGTTCAAGGGTGGTTCAAGCATGGAAGATGTGTGCCTCCCATGTGGTTCAGATGTGGTTCAACGGTTCCTCACATGTGGTTCATGCATGGTTCAGGTGTGCCTCACACATGGTTCAGGTGTAATTCAGGCGTGGCTCGCACGTGACTCGTGTGGGTCACGCATTGTAGAGGACACATTCCCTCGTGGTTCAGGCCTAGCTCAGCCATGGCTCACAGGTGATGCAGGCGTGCCACAGCAGTGGCTGCCATGTGGCTGACACATGATTCAGGCTTTTGTCACGCATGACTCACACATGGCTCAGGTGTGGCTCAGGCACGGCTGTCTTGTTGCTAAAGCCTGGCTCACATGTGTTTGTGGCACGGTTGGCACGTGGTTCAGGCATGGCAGGCAAGCTGTGCCAGTTTGGCTGACATGTGCTTCAAGTGAGGCTGACTTGTGGTTCGAGTGTGACTGGCACTTGGTTCAGGCCTGGCTGGCACGTGACTTCGGCACGGCTGAGACCTGACTCAGGTGAAGTGGCTCCGAGACACAGGCATGCGTGACACGTCCCTTGGGTGTGGTCCACACATGGTTCATGCATGGCCTTCGTGTGGTTCAGGGGTGGCTGGTGCATGGTTCACGCATGGGTGGCAGGTGGTTCAGGCGTGGCTGACATGTGACTCAGGCATGTGTGAAACATGACTCCGGTGTCTCTCACACATGTCTCAGGCATGGCTGACATGTGACTCAGGCATGCATCCCACAGGGTCCACGTGTCGAAGACATGTGGTCACCCTTGTGTGACATGCCATACAGGTGTGGCTCCCACGTGACTCACGGGTTGCTGAAACGTGGCTCCCCCATACCCAGTCATGGCTGGCACGTGGCTCACACATGGCTCAGCTGTGTTTCATGTGTGGCTCCCCTGCGGGCCATGTGCGATTCAGGCATCGAACATGTGTTTCTCACATGTAGTTAGATGTGCTTCCAGGGTGTCTCACTTGTGGCCCATGCATGGCTCACACACACTGAAGTTGTAATTCAGGTAAGGCTCACACACGACTCGTGTGGGTCACATATGGGAGAGGACACTTTCAGCCGTGGTGCAGGCATGGCTGAGCCATGGCTCCCAGGTGATGCAGGCGTGCCACAGCAGTGGCTGCCGTGTGGCTGGCACACGATTCAGGCTTTTGTCATGCTTGGCTCACACATGGCTCAGGTGTGGAACATGCAGGGCTGTGGTGTGGCTCAGGCATGGCTCACATGTGTTTGTGGCATGGTTGGCACGTGGTTCACGCATGGCAGGCAAGTTGTGCCAGTGTGGAGGACAGGTGCTTCAAGTGAGGCAGACCTGCGATTCAAGTGTGACTGGCACTTGGTTAAGACCTGGCTGGCACGTGACTTTGGCACGGCTGAGACCTGACTCAGGCGTGGCTCACACATTGTTCAGGCATGGCTGAAACACGACTCAGGTGTTGCGGCCACGTGACACAGGCGTGCCTGACACATCACGCAGGTGTGGTTCGCACCTGGTTCATGCAAGGACTTCACGTGGCTCAGGGGTGGCTCGTGCGTGTTTCGTGCATGGGTGCCAGGTGTTTCAGGTGAGGCTGACGCGGGACTCAGGCCTGACTGCCACATGACTCAAGCAGTCATCGCACATTATCCATGCACGGCAGACATGTGTTTCAGGCCTGGGTTACATGTTCGACATTTGTGGCCCATACGTGACTCACGCATTGCTCACACTTGTCTCCCACCAAAACAGACGTGAAGGGGACATGGCTGACGCAGGCCACAGCCATGTTTCACGTATGCCTCCCATGTGTTTCACGTTTAGTTCTAGCACTGTGCATGCGTGCTTCAGTCGTGGCTCACATGTGGTTCAACTGGGTCACATGTGGTTCAGTCATGGTTCCCATGGCCGAGATGTGACTCGGGTGTGGCTCACACATTGTTCAGGGATGGCTGACACACGACTCAGGTGAGGCGGCCAGGTGACACAGGCGTGCCTGACGCGTCACTCAGGTGTGGTTCGCCCCTGATTCATGCACGGCCTTCACGTGGTCAGGGGTGCCTGGTACGTGGTTCATGCAGAGGTGCCTGGTGTTTCGGCTGTGGCTGACACATGATGCAAGAATGGCTCACATGTGATTCAGGCATTCATCACACATTATCCATACGTGGCAGGCATGTGGTCGCACGTCCGACATGTCGTACAGCTCTGGCTCCCATGTTGCAGAAACGTGGCCCCCGCATACTCAGTCATGGTTGGCACGTGGCTCATGCATGCCTCAGCTGTGTTTCCTGTGGGGCTCAAATGAGGTTCAAGGGTGGTTCAAGCATGGAACATGTGTGCCTCCCATGTGGTTCAGATGTGGTTCAACGGTTCCTCACATGTGGTTCATGCATGGTTCAGGTGTGCCTCACACATGGTTCAGGTGTAATTCAGGCGTGGCTCGCACATGACTCGTGTGGGTCACGCATTGTAGAGGACACATTCCCTCGTGGTTCAGGCCTAGCTCAGCCATGGCTCACAGGTGATGCAGGCGTGCCACAGCAGTGGCTGCCATGTGGCTGACACATGATTCAGGCTTTTGTCACGCATGACTCACACATGGCTCAGGTGTGGCTCAGGCACGGCTGTCTTGTTGCTAAAGCCTGGCTCACATGTGTTTGTGGCACGGTTGGCACGTGGTTCAGGCATGGCAGGCAAGCTGTGCCAGTTTGGCTGACATGTGCTTCAAGTGAGGCTGACTTGTGGTTCGAGTGTGACTGGCACTTGGTTCAGGCCTGGCTGGCACGTGACTTCGGCACGGCTGAGACCTGACTCAGGTGAAGTGGCTCCGAGACACAGGCATGCGTGACACGTCCCTTGGGTGTGGTCCACACATGGTTCATGCATGGCCTTCGTGTGGTTCAGGGGTGGCTGGTGCATGGTTCACGCATGGGTGGCAGGTGGTTCAGGCGTGGCTGACATGTGACTCAGGCATGTGTGAAACATGACTCCGGTGTCTCTCACACATGTCTCAGGCATGGCTGACATGTGACTCAGGCATGCATCCCACAGGGTCCACGTGTCGAAGACATGTGGTCACCCTTGTGTGACATGCCATACAGGTGTGGCTCCCACGTGACTCACGGGTTGCTGAAACGTGGCTCCCCCATACCCAGTCATGGCTGGCACGTGGCTCACACATGGCTCAGCTGTGTTTCATGTGTGGCTCCCCTGCAGGCCATGTGCGATTCAGGCATCGAACATGTGTTTCTCACATGTAGTTAGATGTGCTTCCAGGGTGTCTCACTTGTGGCCCATGCATGGCTCACACACACTGAAGTTGTAATTCAGGTAAGGCTCACACACGACTCGTGTGGGTCACATATGGGAGAGGACACTTTCAGCCGTGGTGCAGGCATGGCTGAGCCATGGCTCCCAGGTGATGCAGGCGTGCCACAGCAGTGGCTGCCGTGTGGCTGGCACACGATTCAGGCTTTTGTCATGCTTGGCTCACACATGGCTCAGGTGTGGAACATGCAGGGCTGTGGTGTGGCTCAGGCATGGCTCACATGTGTTTGTGGCATGGTTGGCACGTGGTTCACGCATGGCAGGCAAGTTGTGCCAGTGTGGAGGACAGGTGCTTCAAGTGAGGCAGACCTGCGATTCAAGTGTGACTGGCACTTGGTTAAGACCTGGCTGGCACGTGACTTTGGCACGGCTGAGACCTGACTCAGGCGTGGCTCACACATTGTTCAGGCATGGCTGAAACACGACTCAGGTGTTGCGGCCACGTGACACAGGCGTGCCTGACACATCACGCAGGTGTGGTTCGCACCTGGTTCATGCAAGGACTTCACGTGGCTCAGGGGTGGCTCGTGCGTGTTTCGTGCATGGGTGCCAGGTGTTTCAGGTGAGGCTGACGCGGGACTCAGGCCTGACTGCCACATGACTCAAGCAGTCATCGCACATTATCCATGCACGGCAGACATGTGTTTCAGGCCTGGGTTACATGTTCGACATTTGTGGCCCATACGTGACTCACTCATTGCTCACACTTGTCTCCCACCGAAACAGACGTGAAGGGGACATGGCTGACGCAGGCCACAGCCATGTTTCACGTATGCCTCCCATGTGTTTCACGTTTAGTTCTAGCACTGTGCATGCGTGCTTCAGTCGTGGCTCACATGTGGTTCAACTGGGTCACATGTGGTTCAGTCATGGTTCCCATGGCCGAGATGTGACTCAGGGGTGGCTCACACATTGTTCAGAAGTGGCTGACATACGACTCAGAAGAGGCGGCCATGTGACACAGGCGTGCCTGACGCATTATGCAGTTGCGTTTTGCACCCGTTTGACACACGACCTACGTGTGGCTCAGGGGCTGCTCTTGCATGGTCCATGCCTGGGTGGCAGGTGCTTCAGGCTTGGCTGGCACATGACACAGACATTACCTACACGTCACTCAGGCATTCAGACACATTATCCACGCATGGCAGACATGTGTTTCGTGCCTGGGTTACATGTCCTTCATGTGTGGCTCACACGTGACTCCCTCGTTGCTGACACGTGGCTCCCAACTAGCCAGACGTGGCTGGCACGGGGCTCACGCATGGCCTAGCCGTGTATCACGTGTGGCTGCCAGGTTGTCCGCGTGTGGTTCAAACATTGAGCATGTGTGCTTCACACGTGGTTCCCATGTGGTTCAAGAGTGTCACATGTGGTTCAATCATGCTTCGGGGGTGGCTCAGAAATGGTTGAGGTGGAACCCAGGTGTGGCTCCCACATGGCTCATGTGGGTGTCACATATGGTTCAGGAGTGTTTCACCCGTGATTCAGGCGTGGCTCCCACATGGTGCAGGCATGGCTCAGCCGTATCTCACACGTAGTTCAGGTGAGCCTCACACCGGGGTCAGGTGTGGCTGACATGATTCAGGAGTTGGTCGCACATGGCTAACACATGTCTGAGGTGAGGCTCACCCATGACTGGGTCGTGGCTCCAGCATTGCTGACCCGTGGCTCTGGCATGGTTGGCACGTGGTTCTGGAATGTCGGACGCGAGACACAGGCATTTCGGACATGTGTTTCAGGCGTGTCTGCCACGGGTTCCAGTGGTGTGTGATGCTCCGTTCAGGACATGGGCTGCATGTCCTTCGTGGGTGGCTCCCACGCGTCTCCCTCGTTGCTGCCACACGGCTCCCACCTACTCAGACGGGGCTGGTATGTGTCTCACGCATGGCCCAGCCATGTTTCATGTGTGGCTCCCATGTTTTTCACGTGTGGTTCAAGCAGCGAACATGTGTGCTTCACACTTGGTTCCCATGTGGATCAGTCATGGTTCTCATGGCCGAGATGTGACTCGGGGGTGGCTCACACATTGTTCAGGGATGGCTGACACACGACTCAGGTGAGGCGGCCAGGTGACACAGGCGTGCCTGACGCGTCACTCAGGTGTGGTTCGCCCCTGATTCATGCACGGCCTTCACGTGGTCAGGGGTGCCTGCTACGTGGTTCATGCAGAGGTGCCTGGTGTTTCGGCTGTGGCTGACACATGATGCAAGAATGGCTCACATGTGATTCAGGCATTCATCACACATTATCCATACGTGGCAGGCATGTGGTCGCACGTCCGACATGTTGTTCAGCTCTGGCTCCCATGTTGCAGAAACGTGGCCCCCGCATACTCAGTCATGGTTGGCACGTGGCTCATGCATGCCTCAGCTGTGTTTCCTGTGGGGCTCAAATGAGGTTCAAGGGTGGTTCAAGCATGGAACATGTGTGCCTACCATGTGGTTCAGATGTGGTTCAACGGTTCCTCACATGTGGTTCATGCATGGTTCAGGTGTGCCTCACACATGGTTCAGGTGTAATTCAGGCGTGGCTCACACATGACTCGTGTGGGTCACGCATTGTAGAGGACACATTCCCTCGTGGTTCAGGCCTAGCTCAGCCATGGCTCACAGGTGATGCAGGCGTGCCACAGCAGTGGCTGCCATGTGGCTGACACATGATTCAGGCTTTTGTCACGCATGACTCACACATGGCTCAGGTGTGGCTCAGGCACGGCTGTCTTGTTGCTAAAGCCTGGCTCACATGTGTTTGTGGCACGGTTGGCACGTGGTTCAGGCATGGCAGGCAAGCTGTGCCAGTTTGGCTGACATGTGCTTCAAGTGAGGCTGACTTGTGGTTCGAGTGTGACTGGCACTTGGTTCAGGCCTGGCTGGCACGTGACTTCGGCACGGCTGAGACCTGACTCAGGTGAAGTGGCTCCGAGACACAGGCATGCGTGACACGTCCCTTGGGTGTGGTTCACACATGGTTCATGCACGGCCTTCGTGTGGTTCAGGAGTGGCTGGTGCATGGTTCAAGCATGGGTGCCAGGTGGTTCAGGCGTGGCTGACATGTGACTCAGGCATGTGTGAAACATGACTCCGGTGTCTCTCACACATGTCTCAGGCATGGCTGACATGTGACTCAGGCATGCATCCCACAGGGTCCACGTGTCGAAGACATGTGGTCACCCTTGTGTGACATGCCATACAGGTGTGGCCCCCACGTGACTCACGGGTTGCTGAAACGTGGCTCCCCCATACCCAGTCATGGCTGGCACGTGGGTCACACATAGCTCAGCTGTGTTTCATGTGTGGCTCCGCTGCGGGCCATGTGCCATTCAAGCACCGAACATGTGTTTCTCACATGTAGTTAGATGTGCTTCCAGGGTGTCTCACTTGTGGCTCATGCATGGCTCACGCATACTGCAGGTGTAATTCAGGCACGGCTCACACACGACTCGTGTGGGTCACATATGGTAGAGGACACTTTCAGCCGTGGTTCAGGCATGGCTGAGCCATGGCTCCCAGGTAATGCAGGCGTGCCACAGCAGTGGCTGCCGTGTGGCTGACACACGATTCAGGCTTTTGTCATGCTTGGCTCACACATGGCTCAGGTGTGGAACATGCAGGGCTGTGGTGTGGCTCAGGCATGGCTCACATGTGTTTGTGGCATGGTTGGCACGTGGTTCACGCATGGCAGGCAAGTTGTGCCACTGTGGCGGACAGGTGCTTCAAGTGAGGCAGACCTGCGATTCAAGTGTGACTGGCACTTGGTTAAGACCTGGCTGGCACGTGACTTTGGCACGGCTGGGACCTGACTCAGGCGTGGCTCACACATTGTTCAGGCATGGCTGCAACACGACTCAGGTGTTGCGGCCACGTGACACAGGCGTGCCTGACACATCACGCAGGTGTGGTTCGCACCTGGTTCATGCAAGGACTTCACGTGGCTCAGGGGTGGCTCGTGCGTGTTTCGTGCATGGGTGCCAGGGGTTTCAGGTGAGGCTGACACGGGGCTCAGGCGTGGCTGTCACATGACTCAAGCAGTCATCGCACATTATCCATGCACGGCAGACATGTGTTTCAGGCCTGGGTTACATGTTCGACATTTGTGGCCCATACGTGACTCACTCATTGCTCACACTTCTCTTCCACCGAAACAGACGTGAAGGGGACATGGCTGACGCAGGCCACAGCCATGTTTCACGTATGCCTCCCATGTGTTTCACGTTTAGTTCTAGCACTGTGCATGCGTGCTTCAGTCGTGGCTCACATGTGGTTCAACTGGGTCACATGTGGTTCAGTCATGGTTCCCATGGCCGAGATGTGACTCAGGGGTGGCTCACACATTGTTCAGAAGTGGCTGACATACGACTCAGAAGAGGCGGCCATGTGACACAGGCGTGCCTGACGCATTATGCAGTTGCGTTTTGCACCTGGTTGACACACGACCTACGTGTGGCTCAGGGGCTGCTCGTGCGTGGTCCACGCGTGGGTGCCAGGTGATTCAGGCTTGGCTGGCACATGACACAGACATTACCTACACGTCACTCAGGCATTCAGACACATTATCCACGCATGGCAGACATGTGTTTCGTGCCTGGGTTACATGTCCTTCATGTGTGGCTCACACGTGACTCCCTCGTTGCTGACACGTGGCTCCCAACTAGCCAGACGTGGCTGGCACGGGGCTCACGCATGGCCTAGCCGTGTATCACGTGTGGCTGCCAGGTTGTCCGCGTGTGGTTCAAACATTGAGCATGTGTGCTTCACACGTGGTTCCCATGTGGTTCAAGAGTGTCACATGTGGTTCAATCATGCTTCGGGGGTGGCTCAGAAATGGTTGAGGTGGAACCCAGGTGTGGCTCCCACATGGCTCATGTGGGTGTCACATATGGTTCAGGAGTGTCTCACCCGTGATTCAGGCGTGGCTCCCACATGGTGCAGGCATGGCTCAGCCGTATCTCACACGTAGTTCAGGTGAGCCTCACACCGGGGTCAGGTGTGGCTGACATGATTCAGGAGTTGGTCGCACATGGCTAACACATGTCTGAGGTGAGGCTCACCCATGACTGGGTCGTGGCTCCAGCATTGCTGACCCGTGGCTCTGGCATGGTTGGCACGTGGTTCTGGAATGTCGGACGCGAGACTCAGGCATTTCGGACATGTGTTTCAGGCGTGTCTGCCACGGGTTCCAGTATTGTGCGATGCTCCGTTCAGGACATGGGTTGCATGTCCTTCGTGGGTGGCTCCCACGCGTCTCCCTCGTTGCTGCCACACGGCTCCCACCTACTCAGACGGGGCTGGTATGTGGCTCACGCATGGCCCAGCCATGTTTCATGTGTGGCTCCCATGTGTTTCACGTGTGGTTCAAGCAGCGAACATGTGTGCTTCACACGTGGTTCCCATGTGGATCAGTCATGGTTCTCATGGCCGAGATGTGACTCGGGGGCGGCTCACACATTGTTCAGGGATGGCTGACACACGACTCAGGTGAGGCGGCCAGGTGACACAGGCGTGCCTGACGCGTCACTCAGGTGTGGTTCGCCCCTGATTCATGCACGGCCTTCACGTGGTCAGGGGTGCCTGGTACGTGGTTCATGCAGAGGTGCCTGGTGTTTCGGCTGTGGCTGACACATGATGCAAGAATGGCTCACATGTGATTCAGGCATTCATCACACATTATCCATACGTGGCAGGCATGTGGTCGCACGTCCGACATGTCGTACAGCTCTGGCTCCCATGTTGCAGAAACGTGGCCCCCGCATACTCAGTCATGGTTGGCACGTGGCTCATGCATGCCTCAGCTGTGTTTCCTGTGGGGCTCAAATGAGGTTCAAGGGTGGTTCAAGCATGGAACATGTGTGCCTCCCATGTGGTTCAGATGTGGTTCAACGGTTCCTCACATGTGGTTCATGCATGGTTCAGGTGTGCTTCACACATGGTTCAGGTGTAATTCAGGCGTGGCTCACACGTGACTCGTGTGGGTCACGCATTGTAGAGGACACATTCCCTCGTGGTTCAGGCCTAGCTCAGCCATGGCTCACAGGTGATGCAGGCGTGCCACAGCAGTGGCTGCCATGTGGCTGACACATGATTCAGGCTTTTGTCACGCATGACTCACACATGGCTCAGGTGTGGCTCAGGCACGGCTGTCTTGTTGCTAAAGCCTGGCTCACATGTGTTTGTGGCACGGTTGGCACGTGGTTCAGGCATGGCAGGAAAGCTGTGCCAGTTTGGCTGACATGTGCTTCAAGTGAGGCTGACTTGTGGTTCGAGTGTGACTGGCACTTGGTTCAGGCCTGGCTGGCACGTGACTTCGGCACGGCTGAGACCTGACTCAGGTGAAGTGGCTCCGAGACACAGGCATGCGTGACACGTCCCTTGGGTGTGGTTCACACATGGTTCATGCACGGCCTTCGTGTGGTTCAGGGGTGGCTGGTGCATGGTTCAAGCATGGGTGCCAGGTGGTTCAGGCGTGGCTGACATGTGACTCAGGCATGTGTGAAACATGACTCCGGTGTCTCTCACACATGTCTCAGGCATGGCTGACATGTGACTCAGGCATGCATCCCACAGGGTCCACGTGTCGAAGACATGTGGTCACCCTTGTGTGACATGCCATACAGGTGTGGCTCCCACGTGACTCACGGGTTGCTGAAACGTGGCTCCCCATACCCAGTCATGGCTGGCACGTGGCTCACACATGGCTCAGCTGTGTTTCATGTGTGGCTCCCCTGCAGGCCATGTGCGATTCAGGCATCGAACATGTGTTTCTCACATGTAGTTAGATGTGCTTCCAGGGTGTCTCACTTGTGGCCCATGCATGGCTCACACACACTGAAGGTGTAATTCAGGCATGGCTCACACACGACTTGTGTGGGTCACATATGGTAGAGGACACTTTCAGCCGTGGTTCAGGCATGGCTGAGCCATGGCTCCCAGGTAATGCAGGCGTGCCACAGCAGTGGCTGCCGTTTGGCTGACACACGATTCAGGCTTTTGTCATGCTTGGCTCACACATGGCTCAGGTGTGGAACATGCAGGGCTGTGGTGTGGCTCAGGCATGGCTCACATGTGTTTGTGGCATGGTTGGCACGTGGTTCACGCATGGCAGGCAAGTTGTGCCAGTGTGGCGGACAGGTGCTTCAAGTGAGGCAGACCTGCGATTCAAGTGTGACTGGCACTTGGTTAAGACCTGGCTGGCACGTGACTTTGGCACGGCTGAGACCTGACTCAGGCGTGGCTCACACATTGTTCAGGCATGGCTGAAACACGACTCAGGTGTTGCGGCCACGTGACACAGGCGTGCCTGACACATCACGCAGGTGTGGTTCGCACCTGGTTCATGCAAGGACTTCACGTGGCTCAGGGGTGGCTCGTGCGTGTTTCATGCATGGGTGCCAGGGGTTTCAGGTGAGGCTGACACGGGGCTCAGGCGTGGCTGTCACATGACTCAAGCAGTCATCGCACATTATCCATGCACGGCAGACATGTGTTTCAGGCCTGGGTTACATGTTCCACATTTGTGGCCCATACGTGACTCACTCATTGCTCACACTTGTCTCCCACCGAAACAGACGTGAAGGGGACATGGCTGACGCAGGCCACAGCCATGTTTCACGTATGCCTCCCATGTGTTTCACGTTTAGTTCTAGCACTGTGCATGCGTGCTTCAGTCGTGGATCACATGTGGTTCAACTGGGTCACATGTGGTTCAGTCATGGTTCCCATGGCCGAGATGTGACTCAGGGGTGGCTCACACATTGTTCAGAAGTGGCTGACATACGACTCAGAAGAGGCGGCCATGTGACACAGGCGTGCCTGACGCATTATGCAGTTGCGTTTTGCACCCGGTTGACGCACGACCTACGTGTGGCTCAGGGGCTGCTCGTGCGTGGTCCACGCGTGGGTGCCAGGTGTTTCAGGCTTGGCTGGCACATGACACAGACATTACCTACACGTCACTCAGGCATTCAGACACATTATCCACGCATGGCAGACATGTGTTTCCTGCCTGGGTTACATGTCCTTCATGTGTGGCTCACACGTGACTCCCTCGTTGCTGACACGTGGCTCCCAACTAGCCAGACGTGGCTGGCACGGGGCTCACGCATGGCCTAGCCGTGTATCACGTGTGGCTGCCAGGTTGTCCGCGTGTGGTTCAAACATTGAGCATGTGTGCTTCACACGTGGTTCCCATGTGGTTCAAGAGTGTCACATGTGGTTCAATCATGCTTCGGGGGTGGCTCAGAAATGGTTGAGGTGGAACCCAGGTGTGGCTCCCACATGGCTCATGTGGGTGTCACATATGGTTCAGGAGTGTTTCACCCGTGATTCAGGCGTGGCTCCCACATGGTGCAGGCATGGCTCAGCCGTATCTCACACGTAGTTCAGGTGAGCCTCACACCGGGGTCAGGTGTGGCTGACATGATTCAGGAGTTGGTCGCACATGGCTAACACATGTCTGAGGTGAGGCTCACCCATGACTGGGTCGTGGCTCCAGCATTGCTGACCCGTGGCTCTGGCATGGTTGGCACGTGGTTCTGGAATGTCGGACGCGAGACTCAGGCATTTCGCACATGTGTTTCAGGCGTGTCTGCCACCGGTTCCAGTGGTGTGTGATGCTCCGTTCAGGACATGGGTTGCATGTCCTTCGTGGGTGGCTCCCACGCGTCTCCCTCGTTGCTGCCACACGGCTCCCACCTACTCAGACGGGGCTGGTATGTGGCTCACGCATGGCCCAGCCATGTTTCATGTGTGGCTCCCATGTGTTTCACGTGTGGTTCAAGCAGCGAACATGTGTGCTTCACACGTGGTTCCCATGTGGATCAGTCATGGTTCTCATGGCCGAGATGTGACTCGGGGGCGGCTCACACATTGTTCAGGGATGGCTGACACACGACTCAGGTGAGGCGGCCAGGTGACACAGGCGTGCCTGACGCGTCACTCAGGTGTGGTTCGCCCCTGATTCATGCACGGCCTTCACGTGGTCAGGGGTGCCTGCTACGTGGTTCATGCAGAGGTGCCTGGTGTTTCGGCTGTGGCTGACACATGATGCAAGAATGGCTCACATGTGATTCAGGCATTCATCACACATTATCCATACGTGGCAGGCATGTGGTCGCACGTCCGACATGTTGTTCAGCTCTGGCTCCCATGTTGCAGAAACGTGGCCCCCGCATACTCAGTCATGGTTGGCACGTGGCTCATGCATGCCTCAGCTGTGTTTCCTGTGGGGCTCAAATGAGGTTCAAGGGTGGTTCAAGCATGGAACATGTGTGCCTACCATGTGGTTCAGATGTGGTTCAACGGTTCCTCACATGTGGTTCATGCATGGTTCAGGTGTGCCTCACACATGGTTCAGGTGTAATTCAGGCGTGGCTCACACATGACTCGTGTGGGTCACGCATTGTAGAGGACACATTCCCTCGTGGTTCAGGCCTAGCTCAGCCATGGCTCACAGGTGATGCAGGCGTGCCACAGCAGTGGCTGCCATGTGGCTGACACATGATTCAGGCTTTTGTCACGCATGACTCACACATGGCTCAGGTGTGGCTCAGGCACGGCTGTCTTGTTGCTAAAGCCTGGCTCACATGTGTTTGTGGCACGGTTGGCACGTGGTTCAGGCATGGCAGGCAAGCTGTGCCAGTTTGGCTGACATGTGCTTCAAGTGAGGCTGACTTGTGGTTCGAGTGTGACTGGCACTTGGTTCAGGCCTGGCTGGCACGTGACTTCGGCACGGCTGAGACCTGACTCAGGTGAAGTGGCTCCGAGACACAGGCATGCGTGACACGTCCCTTGGGTGTGGTTCACACATGGTTCATGCACGGCCTTCGTGTGGTTCAGGAGTGGCTGGTGCATGGTTCAAGCATGGGTGCCAGGTGGTTCAGGCGTGGCTGACATGTGACTCAGGCATGTGTGAAACATGACTCCGGTGTCTCTCACACATGTCTCAGGCATGGCTGACATGTGACTCAGGCATGCATCCCACAGGGTCCACGTGTCGAAGACATGTGGTCACCCTTGTGTGACATGCCATACAGGTGTGGCCCCCACGTGACTCACGGGTTGCTGAAACGTGGCTCCCCCATACCCAGTCATGGCTGGCACGTGGGTCACACATAGCTCAGCTGTGTTTCATGTGTGGCTCCGCTGCGGGCCATGTGCCATTCAAGCACCGAACATGTGTTTCTCACATGTAGTTAGATGTGCTTCCAGGGTGTCTCACTTGTGGCTCATGCATGGCTCACGCATACTGCAGGTGTAATTCAGGCACGGCTCACACACGACTCGTGTGGGTCACATATGGTAGAGGACACTTTCAGCCGTGGTTCAGGCATGGCTGAGCCATGGCTCCCAGGTAATGCAGGCGTGCCACAGCAGTGGCTGCCGTGTGGCTGACACACGATTCAGGCTTTTGTCATGCTTGGCTCACACATGGCTCAGGTGTGGAACATGCAGGGCTGTGGTGTGGCTCAGGCATGGCTCACATGTGTTTGGGGCATGGTTGGCACGTGGTTCACGCATGGCAGGCAAGTTGTGCCAGTGTGGCGGACAGGTGCTTCAAGTGAGGCAGACCTGCGATTCAAGTGTGACTGGCACTTGGTTAAGACCTGGCTGGCACGTGACTTTGGCACGGCTGAGACCTGACTCAGGCGTGGCTCACACATTGTTCAGGCATGGCTGAAACACGACTCAGGTGTTGCGGGCACGTGACACAGGCGTGCCTGACACATCACGCAGGTGTGGTTCGCACCTGGTTCATGCAAGGACTTCACGTGGCTCAGGGGTGGCTCGTGCGTGTTTCGTGCATGGGTGCCAGGGGTTTCAGGTGAGGCTGACACGGGGCTCAGGCGTGGCTGTCACATGACTCAAGCAGTCATCGCACATTATCCATGCACGGCAGACATGTGTTTCATGCCTGGGTTACATGTTCGACATTTGTGGCCCATACGTGACTCACTCATTGCTCACACTTGTCTCCCACCGAAACAGACGTGAAGGGGACATGGCTGACGCAGGCCACAGCCATGTTTCACGTATGCCTCCCATGTGTTTCACGTTTAGTTCTAGCACTGTGCATGCGTGCTTCAGTCGTGGATCACATGTGGTTCAACTGGGTCACATGTGGTTCAGTCATGGTTCCCATGGCCGAGATGTGACTCAGGGGTGGCTCACACATTGTTCAGAAGTGGCTGACATACGACTCAGAAGAGGCGGCCATGTGACACAGGCGTGCCTGACGCATTATGCAGTTGCGTTTTGCACCCGGTTGACGCACGACCTACGTGTGGCTCAGGGGCTGCTCGTGCGTGGTCCACGCGTGGGTGCCAGGTGTTTCAGGCTTGGCTGGCACATGACACAGACATTACCTACACGTCACTCAGGCATTCAGACACATTATCCACGCATGGCAGACATGTGTTTCCTGCCTGGGTTACATGTCCCTCATGTGTGGCTCACACGTGACTCCCTCGTTGCTGACACGTGGCTCCCAACTAGCCAGACGTGGCTGGCACGGGGCTCACGCATGGCCTAGCCGTGTATCACGTGTGGCTGCCAGGTTGTCCGCGTGTGGTTCAAGCATTGAGCATGTGTGCTTCACACGTGGTTCCCATGTGGTTCAAGAGTGTCACATGTGGTTCAATCATGCTTCGGGGGTGGCTCAGAAATGGTTGAGGTGGAACCCAGGTGTGGCTCCCACATGGCTCATGTGGGTGTCACATATGGTTCAGGAGTGTTTCACCCGTGATTCAGGCGTGGCTCCCACATGGTGCAGGCATGGCTCAGCCGTATCTCACACGTAGTTCAGGTGAGCCTCACACCGGGGTCAGGTGTGACTGACATGATTCAGGAGTTGGTCGCACATGGCTAACACATGTCTGAGGTGAGGCTCACCCATGACTGGGTCGTGGCTCCAGCATTGCTGACCCGTGGCTCTGGCATGGTTGGCACGTGGTTCTGGAATGTCGGACGCGAGACTCAGGCATTTCGAACATGTGTTTCAGGCGTGTCTGCCACGGGTTCCAGTATTGTGCGATGCTCCGTTCAGGACATGGGTTGCATGTCCTTCGTGGGTGGCTCCCACGAGTCTCCCTCGTTGCTGCCACACGGCTCCCACCTACTCAGACGGGGCTGGTATGTGGCTCACGCATGGCCCAGCCATGTTTCATGTGTGGCTCCCATGTGTTTCACGTGTGGTTTAAGCACCGAACATGTGTGCTTCACACGTGGTTCCCATGTGGATCAGCCATGGTTCTCATGGCCGAGATGTGACTCGGGGGTGGCTCACACATTGTTCAGGGATGGCTGACACACGACTCAGGTGAGGCGGCCAGGTGACACAGGCGTGCCTGACGCGTCACTCAGGTGTGGTTCGCCCCTGATTCATGCACGGCCTTCACGTGGTCAGGGGTGCCTGGTACGTGGTTCATGCAGAGGTGCCTGGTGTTTCGGCTGTGGCTGACACATGATGAAAGAATGGCTCACATGTGATTCAGAAATTCATCACACATTATCCATACGTGGCAGGCATGTGGTCGCACGTCCGACATGTCGTACAGCTCTGGCTCCCATGTTGCAGAAACGTGGCCCCCGCATACTCAGTCATGGTTGGCACGTGGCTCATGCATGCCTCAGCTGTGTTTCCTGTGGGGCTCAAATGAGGTTCAAGGGTGGTTCAAGCATGGAAGATGTGTGCCTCCCATGTGGTTCAGATGTGGTTCAACGGTTCCTCACATGTGGTTCATGCATGGTTCAGGTGTGCCTCACACATGGTTCAGGTGTAATTCAGGCGTGGCTCACACATGACTCGTGTGGGTCACGCATTGTAGAGGACACATTCCCTCGTGGTTCAGGCCTAGCTCAGCCATGGCTCACAGGTGATGCAGGCGTGCCACAGCAGTGGCTGCCATGTGGCTGACACATGATTCAGGCTTTTGTCACGCATGACTCACACATGGCTCAGGTGTGGCTCAGGCACGGCTGTCTTGTTGCTAAAGCCTGGCTCACATGTGTTTGTGGCACGGTTGGCACGTGGTTCAGGCATGGCAGGCAAGCTGTGCCAGTTTGGCTGACATGTGCTTCAAG
Organism: Equus caballus; assembly: GCF_041296265.1. NCBI lineage: Eukaryota > Metazoa > Chordata > Mammalia > Perissodactyla > Equidae > Equus > Equus caballus. Next base: position 29,773,938 of record NC_091687.1, read on the forward strand.
TGAGGCTGACTTGTGGTTCGAGTGTGACTGGCACTTGGTTCAGGCCTGGCTGGCACGTGACTTCGGCACGGCTGAGACCTGACTCAGGTGAAGTGGCTCCGAGACACAGGCATGCGTGACACGTCCCTTGGGTGTGGTTCACACATGGTTCATGCACGGCCTTCGTGTGATTCAGGGGTGGCTGGTGCATGGTTCACGCATGGGTGGCAGGTGGTTCAGGCGTGGCTGACATGTGACTCAGGCATGTGTGAAACATGACTCCGGTGTCTCTCACACATGTCTCAGGCATGGCTGACATGTGACTCAGGCATGCATCCCACAGGGTCCACGTGTCGAAGACATGTGGTCACCCTTGTGTGACATGCCATACAGGTGTGGCCCCCATGTGACTCACGGGTTGCTGAAACGTGGCTCCCCCATACCCAGTCATGGCTGGCACGTGGCTCACACATGGCTCAGCTGTGTTTCATGTGTGGCTCCCCTGCAGGCCATGTGTCATTCAAGCATCGAACATGTGTTTCTCACATGTAGTTGGATGTGCTTCCAGGGTGTCTCACTTGTGGCCCATGCATGGCTCACTCACACTGAAGGTGTAATTCAGGCACGGCTCACTCACGACTTGTGTGGGTCAGATATGGTGGAGGACACTTTCAGCCGTGGTTCAGGCATGGCTGAGCCACGGCTCCCAGGTGATGCAGGCGTGCCACAGCAGTGGCTGCCATGTGGCTGACACATGATTCAGGCTTTTGTCATGCTTGGCTCACACATGGCTCAGGTGTGGAACATGCAGGGCTGTGGTGTGGCTCAGGCATGTCTCACATGTGTTTGTGGCATGGTTGGCACGTGGTTCACGCATGGCAGGCAAGTTGTGCCACTGTGGCGGACAGGTGCTTCAAGTGAGGCAGACCTGCGATTCAAGTGTGACTGGCACCAGGTTAAGACCCGGCTGGCACGTGACTTTGGCACGGCTGAGACCTGACTCAGGCGTGGCTCACACATTGTTCAGGCATGGCTGTAACACGACTCAGGTGTTGCGGCCACGTGACACAGGCGTGCCTGACACATCACGCAGGTGTGGTTCGCACCTGGTTCATGCAAGGCCTTCACGTGGCTCAGGGGTGGCTCGTGCGTGTTTCGTGCATGGGTGCCAGGTGTCTCAGGTGAGGCTGACACGGGACTCAGGCGTGTCTGTCACATGACTCAAGCAGTCATCGCACATTATCCATGCACGGCAGACATGCGTTTCAGGCCTGGGTTACATGTTCGACATTTGTGGCCCATACGTGACTCACTCATTGCTCACACTGGTCTCCCACCGAAACAGACGTGAAGGGGACATGGCTGACGCAGGCCACAGCCATGTTTCACGTATGCCTCCCATGTGTTTCACGTTTAGTTCTAGCACTGTGCATGCGTGCTTCAGTCGTGGCTCACATGTGGTTCAACTGGGTCACATGTGGTTCAGTCATGGTTCCCATGGCCGAGATGTGACTCAGGGGTGGCTCACACATTGTTCAGAAGTGGCTGACATACGACTCAGAAGAGGCGGCCATGTGACACAGGCGTGCCTGACGCATTATGCAGTTGCGTTTTGCACCCGGTTGACGCACGAGCTACGTGTGGCTCAGGGGCTGCTCGTGCGTGGTCCACGCGTGGGTGCCAGGTGTTTCAGGCTTGGCTGGCACATGACACAGACATTACCTACACGTCACTCAGGCATTCAGACACATTATCCACGCATGGCAGACATGTGTTTCGTGCCTGGGTTACATGTCCTTCATGTGTGGCTCACACGTGACTCCCTCGTTGCTGACACGTGGCTCCCAACTAGCCAGACGTGGCTGGCACGGGGCTCACGCATGGCCTAGCCGTGTATCACGTGTGGCTGCCAGGTTGTCCGCGTGTGGTTCAAACATTGAGCATGTGTGCTTCACACGTGGTTCCCATGTGGTTCAAGAGTGTCACATGTGGTTCAATCATGCTTCGGGGGTGGCTCAGAAATGGTTCAGGTGGAACCCAGCTGTGGCTCCCACATGGCTCATGTGGGTGTCACATATGGTTCAGGAGTGTTTCACCCGTGATTCAGGCGTGGCTCCCACATGGTGCAGGCATGGCTCAGCCGTATCTCACACGTAGTTCAGGTGAGCCTCACACCGGGGTCAGGTGTGGCTGACATGATTCAGGAGTTGGTCGCACATGGCTAACACATGTCTGAGGTGAGGCTCACCCATGACTGGGTCGTGGCTCCAGCATTGCTGACCCGTGGCTCTGGCATGGTTGGCACGTGGTTCTGGAATGTCGGACGCGAGACTCAGGCATTTCGGACATGTGTTTCAGGCGTGTCTGCCACGGGTTCCAGTATTGTGCGATGCTCCGTTCAGGACATGGGTTGCATGTCCTTCGTGGGTGGCTCCCACGCGTCTCCCTCGTTGCTGCCACACGGCTCCCACCTACTCAGACGGGGCTGGTATGTGGCTCACGCATGGCCCAGCCATGTTTCATGTGTGGCTCCCATGTGTTTCACGTGTGGTTTAAGCACCGAACATGTGTGCTTCACACGTGGTTCCCATGTGGATCAGCCATGGTTCTCATGGCCGAGATGTGACTCGGGGGTGGCTCACACATTGTTCAGGGATGGCTGACACACGACTCAGGTGAGGCGGCCAGGTGACACAGGCGTGCCTGACGCGTCACTCAGGTGTGGTTCGCCCCTGATTCATGCACGGCCTTCACGTGGTCAGGGGTGCCTGCTACGTGGTTCATGCAGAGGTGCCTGGTGTTTCGGCTGTGGCTGACACATGATGAAAGAATGGCTCACATGTGATTCAGAAATTCATCACACATTATCCATACGTGGCAGGCATGTGGTCGCACGTCCGACATGTCGTACAGCTCTGGCGCCCATGTTGCAGAAACGTGGCCCCCGCATACTCAGTCATGGTTGGCACGTGGCTCATGCATGCCTCAGCTGTGTTTCCTGTGGGGCTCAAATGAGGTTCAAGGGTGGTTCAAGCATGGAAGATGTGTGCCTCCCATGTGGTTCAGATGTGGTTCAACGGTTCCTCACATGTGGTTCATGCATGGTTCAGGTGTGCCTCACACATGGTTCAGGTGTAATTCAGGCGTGGCTCACACATGACTCGTGTGGGTCACGCATTGTAGAGGACACATTCCCTCGTGGTTCAGGCCTAGCTCAGCCATGGCTCACAGGTGATGCAGGCGTGCCACAGCAGTGGCTGCCATGTGGCTGACACATGATTCAGGCTTTTGTCACGCATGACTCACACATGGCTCAGGTGTGGCTCAGGCACGGCTGTCTTGTTGCTAAAGCCTGACTCACATGTGTTTGTGGCACGGTTGGCACGTGGTTCAGGCATGGCAGGCAAGCTGTGCCAGTTTGGCTGACATGTGCTTCAAGTGAGGCTGACTTGTGGTTCGAGTGTGACTGGCACTTGGTTCAGGCCTGGCTGGCACGTGACTTCGGCACGGCTGAGACCTGACTCAGGTGAAGTGGCTCCGAGACACAGGCATGCGTGACACGTCCCTTGGGTGTGGTTCACACATGGTTCATGCACGGCCTTCGTGTGGTTCAGGGGTGGCTGGTGCATGGTTCACGCATGGGTGGCAGGTGGTTCAGGCGTGGCTGACATGTGACTCAGGCATGTGTGAAACATGACTCCGGTGTCTCTCACACATGTCTCAGGCATGGCTGACATGTGACTCAGGCATGCATCCCACAGGGTCCACGTGTCGAAGACATGTGGTCACCCTTGTGTGACATGCCATACAGGTGTGGCCCCCACGTGACTCACGGGTTGCTGAAACGTGGCTCCCCCATACCCAGTCATGGCTGGCACGTGGCTCACACATGGCTCAGCTGTGTTTCATGTGTGGCTCCCCTGCAGGCCATGTGCGATTCAAGCATCGAACATGTGTTTCTCACATGTAGTTGGATGTGATTCAAGGGTGTCTCACTTGTGGCCCATGCATGGCTCACACACACTGAAGGTGTAATTCAGGCACGGCTCACACACGACTGGTGTGGGTCAGATATGGTGGAGGACACTTTCAGCCGTGGTTCAGGCATGGCTGAGCCACGGCTCCCAGGTGATGCAGGCGTGCCACAGCAGTGGCTGCCATGTGGCTGACACATGATTGAGGCTTTTGTCATGCTTGGCTCACACATGGCTCAGGTGTGGAACATGCAGTGCTGTGGTGTGGCTCAGGCATGTCTCACATGTGTTTGTGGCATGGTTGGCACGTGGTTCACGCATGGCAGGCAAGTTGTGCCACTGTGGCGGACAGGTGCTTCAAGTGAGGCAGACCTGCGATTCAAGTGTGACTGGCACCAGGTTAAGACCCGGCTGGCACGTGACTTTGGCACGGCTGAGACCTGACTCAGGCGTGGCTCACACATTGTTCAGGCATGGCTGCAACACGACTCAGGTGTTGCGGCCACGTGACACAGGCGTGCCTGACACATCACGCAGGTGTGGTTCGCACCTGGTTCATGCAAGGCCTTCACGTGGCTCAGGGGTGGCTCGTGCGTGTTTCGTGCATGGGTGCCAGGTGTCTCAGGTGAGGCTGACACGGGACTCAGGCGTGGCTGTCACATGACTCAAGCAGTCATCGCACATTATCCATGCACGGCAGACATGTGTTTCATGCCTGGGTTACATGTTCGACATTTGTGGCCCATACGTGACTCACTCATTGCTCACACTTGTCTCCCACCGAAACAGACGTGAAGGGGACATGGCTGACGCAGGCCACAGCCATGTTTCACGTATGCCTCCCATGTGTTTCACGTTTAGTTCTAGCACTGTGCATGCGTGCTTCAGTCGTGGATCACATGTGGTTCAACTGGGTCACATGTGGTTCAGTCATGGTTCCCATGGCCGAGATGTGACTCAGGGGTGGCTCACACATTGTTCAGAAGTGGCTGACATACGACTCAGAAGAGGCGGCCATGTGACACAGGCGTGCCTGACGCATTATGCAGTTGCGTTTTGCACCCGGTTGACGCACGACCTACGTGTGGCTCAGGGGCTGCTCGTGCGTGGTCCACGCGTGGGTGCCAGGTGTTTCAGGCTTGGCTGGCACATGACACAGACATTACCTACACGTCACTCAGGCATTCAGACACATTATCCACGCATGGCAGACATGTGTTTCCTGCCTGGGTTACATGTCCCTCATGTGTGGCTCACACGTGACTCCCTCGTTGCTGACACGTGGCTCCCAACTAGCCAGACGTGGCTGGCACGGGGCTCACGCATGGCCTAGCCGTGTATCACGTGTGGCTGCCAGGTTGTCCGCGTGTGGTTCAAGCATTGAGCATGTGTGCTTCACACGTGGTTCCCATGTGGTTCAAGAGTGTCACATGTGGTTCAATCATGCTTCGGGGGTGGCTCAGAAATGGTTGAGGTGGAACCCAGGTGTGGCTCCCACATGGCTCATGTGGGTGTCACATATGGTTCAGGAGTGTTTCACCCGTGATTCAGGCGTGGCTCCCACATGGTGCAGGCATGGCTCAGCCGTATCTCACACGTAGTTCAGGTGAGCCTCACACCGGGGTCAGGTGTGACTGACATGATTCAGGAGTTGGTCGCACATGGCTAACACATGTCTGAGGTGAGGCTCACCCATGACTGGGTCGTGGCTCCAGCATTGCTGACCCGTGGCTCTGGCATGGTTGGCACGTGGTTCTGGAATGTCGGACGCGAGACTCAGGCATTTCGAACATGTGTTTCAGGCGTGTCTGCCACGGGTTCCAGTATTGTGCGATGCTCCGTTCAGGACATGGGTTGCATGTCCTTCGTGGGTGGCTCCCACGAGTCTCCCTCGTTGCTGCCACACGGCTCCCACCTACTCAGACGGGGCTGGTATGTGGCTCACGCATGGCCCAGCCATGTTTCATGTGTGGCTCCCATGTGTTTCACGTGTGGTTTAAGCACCGAACATGTGTGCTTCACACGTGGTTCCCATGTGGATCAGCCATGGTTCTCATGGCCGAGATGTGACTCGGGGGTGGCTCACACATTGTTCAGGGATGGCTGACACACGACTCAGGTGAGGCGGCCAGGTGACACAGGCGTGCCTGACGCGTCACTCAGGTGTGGTTCGCCCCTGATTCATGCACGGCCTTCACGTGGTCAGGGGTGCCTGGTACGTGGTTCATGCAGAGGTGCCTGGTGTTTCGGCTGTGGCTGACACATGATGAAAGAATGGCTCACATGTGATTCAGAAATTCATCACACATTATCCATACGTGGCAGGCATGTGGTCGCACGTCCGACATGTCGTACAGCTCTGGCTCCCATGTTGCAGAAACGTGGCCCCCGCATACTCAGTCATGGTTGGCACGTGGCTCATGCATGCCTCAGCTGTGTTTCCTGTGGGGCTCAAATGAGGTTCAAGGGTGGTTCAAGCATGGAAGATGTGTGCCTCCCATGTGGTTCAGATGTGGTTCAACGGTTCCTCACATGTGGTTCATGCATGGTTCAGGTGTGCCTCACACATGGTTCAGGTGTAATTCAGGCGTGGCTCACACATGACTCGTGTGGGTCACGCATTGTAGAGGACACATTCCCTCGTGGTTCAGGCCTAGCTCAGCCATGGCTCACAGGTGATGCAGGCGTGCCACAGCAGTGGCTGCCATGTGGCTGACACATGATTCAGGCTTTTGTCACGCATGACTCACACATGGCTCAGGTGTGGCTCAGGCACGGCTGTCTTGTTGCTAAAGCCTGGCTCACATGTGTTTGTGGCACGGTTGGCACGTGGTTCAGGCATGGCAGGCAAGCTGTGCCAGTTTGGCTGACATGTGCTTCAAGTGAGGCTGACTTGTGGTTCGAGTGTGACTGGCACTTGGTTCAGGCCTGGCTGGCACGTGACTTCGGCACGGCTGAGACCTGACTCAGGTGAAGTGGCTCCGAGACACAGGCATGCGTGACACGTCCCTTGGGTGTGGTTCACACATGGTTCATGCACGGCCTTCGTGTGATTCAGGGGTGGCTGGTGCATGGTTCACGCATGGGTGGCAGGTGGTTCAGGCGTGGCTGACATGTGACTCAGGCATGTGTGAAACATGACTCCGGTGTCTCTCACACATGTCTCAGGCATGGCTGACATGTGACTCAGGCATGCATCCCACAGGGTCCACGTGTCGAAGACATGTGGTCACCCTTGTGTGACATGCCATACAGGTGTGGCCCCCATGTGACTCACGGGTTGCTGAAACGTGGCTCCCCCATACCCAGTCATGGCTGGCACGTGGCTCACACATGGCTCAGCTGTGTTTCATGTGTGGCTCCCCTGCAGGCCATGTGTCATTCAAGCATCGAACATGTGTTTCTCACATGTAGTTGGATGTGCTTCCAGGGTGTCTCACTTGTGGCCCATGCATGGCTCACTCACACTGAAGGTGTAATTCAGGCACGGCTCACTCACGACTTGTGTGGGTCAGATATGGTGGAGGACACTTTCAGCCGTGGTTCAGGCATGGCTGAGCCACGGCTCCCAGGTGATGCAGGCGTGCCACAGCAGTGGCTGCCATGTGGCTGACACATGATTCAGGCTTTTGTCATGCTTGGCTCACACATGGCTCAGGTGTGGAACATGCAGGGCTGTGGTGTGGCTCAGGCATGTCTCACATGTGTTTGTGGCATGGTTGGCACGTGGTTCACGCATGGCAGGCAAGTTGTGCCACTGTGGCGGACAGGTGCTTCAAGTGAGGCAGACCTGCGATTCAAGTGTGACTGGCACCAGGTTAAGACCCGGCTGGCACGTGACTTTGGCACGGCTGAGACCTGACTCAGGCGTGGCTCACACATTGTTCAGGCATGGCTGTAACACGACTCAGGTGTTGCGGCCACGTGACACAGGCGTGCCTGACACATCACGCAGGTGTGGTTCGCACCTGGTTCATGCAAGGCCTTCACGTGGCTCAGGGGTGGCTCGTGCGTGTTTCGTGCATGGGTGCCAGGTGTCTCAGGTGAGGCTGACACGGGACTCAGGCGTGTCTGTCACATGACTCAAGCAGTCATCGCACATTATCCATGCACGGCAGACATGCGTTTCAGGCCTGGGTTACATGTTCGACATTTGTGGCCCATACGTGACTCACTCATTGCTCACACTGGTCTCCCACCGAAACAGACGTGAAGGGGACATGGCTGACGCAGGCCACAGCCATGTTTCACGTATGCCTCCCATGTGTTTCACGTTTAGTTCTAGCACTGTGCATGCGTGCTTCAGTCGTGGCTCACATGTGGTTCAACTGGGTCACATGTGGTTCAGTCATGGTTCCCATGGCCGAGATGTGACTCAGGGGTGGCTCACACATTGTTCAGAAGTGGCTGACATACGACTCAGAAGAGGCGGCCATGTGACACAGGCGTGCCTGACGCATTATGCAGTTGCGTTTTGCACCCGGTTGACGCACGAGCTACGTGTGGCTCAGGGGCTGCTCGTGCGTGGTCCACGCGTGGGTGCCAGGTGTTTCAGGCTTGGCTGGCACATGACACAGACATTACCTACACGTCACTCAGGCATTCAGACACATTATCCACGCATGGCAGACATGTGTTTCGTGCCTGGGTTACATGTCCTTCATGTGTGGCTCACACGTGACTCCCTCGTTGCTGACACGTGGCTCCCAACTAGCCAGACGTGGCTGGCACGGGGCTCACGCATGGCCTAGCCGTGTATCACGTGTGGCTGCCAGGTTGTCCGCGTGTGGTTCAAACATTGAGCATGTGTGCTTCACACGTGGTTCCCATGTGGTTCAAGAGTGTCACATGTGGTTCAATCATGCTTCGGGGGTGGCTCAGAAATGGTTCAGGTGGAACCCAGCTGTGGCTCCCACATGGCTCATGTGGGTGTCACATATGGTTCAGGAGTGTTTCACCCGTGATTCAGGCGTGGCTCCCACATGGTGCAGGCATGGCTCAGCCGTATCTCACACGTAGTTCAGGTGAGCCTCACACCGGGGTCAGGTGTGGCTGACATGATTCAGGAGTTGGTCGCACATGGCTAACACATGTCTGAGGTGAGGCTCACCCATGACTGGGTCGTGGCTCCAGCATTGCTGACCCGTGGCTCTGGCATGGTTGGCACGTGGTTCTGGAATGTCGGACGCGAGACTCAGGCATTTCGGACATGTGTTTCAGGCGTGTCTGCCACGGGTTCCAGTATTGTGCGATGCTCCGTTCAGGACATGGGTTGCATGTCCTTCGTGGGTGGCTCCCACGCGTCTCCCTCGTTGCTGCCACACGGCTCCCACCTACTCAGACGGGGCTGGTATGTGGCTCACGCATGGCCCAGCCATGTTTCATGTGTGGCTCCCATGTGTTTCACGTGTGGTTTAAGCACCGAACATGTGTGCTTCACACGTGGTTCCCATGTGGATCAGCCATGGTTCTCATGGCCGAGATGTGACTCGGGGGTGGCTCACACATTGTTCAGGGATGGCTGACACACGACTCAGGTGAGGCGGCCAGGTGACACAGGCGTGCCTGACGCGTCACTCAGGTGTGGTTCGCCCCTGATTCATGCACGGCCTTCACGTGGTCAGGGGTGCCTGCTACGTGGTTCATGCAGAGGTGCCTGGTGTTTCGGCTGTGGCTGACACATGATGAAAGAATGGCTCACATGTGATTCAGAAATTCATCACACATTATCCATACGTGGCAGGCATGTGGTCGCACGTCCGACATGTCGTACAGCTCTGGCGCCCATGTTGCAGAAACGTGGCCCCCGCATACTCAGTCATGGTTGGCACGTGGCTCATGCATGCCTCAGCTGTGTTTCCTGTGGGGCTCAAATGAGGTTCAAGGGTGGTTCAAGCATGGAAGATGTGTGCCTCCCATGTGGTTCAGATGTGGTTCAACGGTTCCTCACATGTGGTTCATGCATGGTTCAGGTGTGCCTCACACATGGTTCAGGTGTAATTCAGGCGTGGCTCACACATGACTCGTGTGGGTCACGCATTGTAGAGGACACATTCCCTCGTGGTTCAGGCCTAGCTCAGCCATGGCTCACAGGTGATGCAGGCGTGCCACAGCAGTGGCTGCCATGTGGCTGACACATGATTCAGGCTTTTGTCACGCATGACTCACACATGGCTCAGGTGTGGCTCAGGCACGGCTGTCTTGTTGCTAAAGCCTGACTCACATGTGTTTGTGGCACGGTTGGCACGTGGTTCAGGCATGGCAGGCAAGCTGTGCCAGTTTGGCTGACATGTGCTTCAAGTGAGGCTGACTTGTGGTTCGAGTGTGACTGGCACTTGGTTCAGGCCTGGCTGGCACGTGACTTCGGCACGGCTGAGACCTGACTCAGGTGAAGTGGCTCCGAGACACAGGCATGCGTGACACGTCCCTTGGGTGTGGTTCACACATGGTTCATGCACGGCCTTCGTGTGGTTCAGGGGTGGCTGGTGCATGGTTCACGCATGGGTGGCAGGTGGTTCAGGCGTGGCTGACATGTGACTCAGGCATGTGTGAAACATGACTCCGGTGTCTCTCACACATGTCTCAGGCATGGCTGACATGTGACTCAGGCATGCATCCCACAGGGTCCACGTGTCGAAGACATGTGGTCACCCTTGTGTGACATGCCATACAGGTGTGGCCCCCACGTGACTCACGGGTTGCTGAAACGTGGCTCCCCCATACCCAGTCATGGCTGGCACGTGGCTCACACATGGCTCAGCTGTGTTTCATGTGTGGCTCCCCTGCAGGCCATGTGCGATTCAAGCATCGAACATGTGTTTCTCACATGTAGTTGGATGTGATTCAAGGGTGTCTCACTTGTGGCCCATGCATGGCTCACACACACTGAAGGTGTAATTCAGGCACGGCTCACACACGACTGGTGTGGGTCAGATATGGTAGAGGACACTTTCAGCCGTGGTTCAGGCATGGCTGAGCCATGGCTCCCAGGTAATGCAGGCGTGCCACAGCAGTGGCTGCCGTTTGGCTGACACACGATTCAGGCTTTTGTCATGCTTGGCTCACACATGGCTCAGGTGTGGAACATGCAGGGCTGTGGTGTGGCTCAGGCATGGCTCACATGTGTTTGTGGCATGGTTGGCACGTGGTTCACGCATGGCAGGCAAGTTGTGCCAGTGTGGAGGACAGGTGCTTCAAGTGAGGCAGACCTGCGATTCAAGTGTGACTGGCACCAGGTTAAGTCCTGGCTGACACGTGACTTTGGCACGGCTGAGACCTGACTCAGGCGTGGCTCACACATTGTTCAGGCATGGCTGAAACACGACTCAGGTGTTGCGGCCACGTGACACAGGCGTGCCTGACACATCACACAGGTGTGGTTCGCACCTGGTTCATGCAAGGCCTTCACGTGCTCAGGGGTGGCTCGTGCGTGTTTCGTGCATGGGTGCCAGGTGTTTCAGGTGAGGCTGACACGGGACTCAGGCCTGACTGCCACATGACTCAAGCAGTCATCGCACATTATCCATGCACGGCAGACATGTGTTTCAGGCCTGGGTTACATGTTCCACATTTGTGGCCCATACGTGACTCACTCATTGCTCACACTTGTCTCCCACCGAAACAGATGTGAAGGGGACATGGCTGACGCAGGCCACAGCCATGTTTCACGTATGCCTCCCATGTGTTTCACGTTTAGTTCTAGCACTGTGCATGCGTGCTTCAGTCGTGGCTCACATGTGGTTCAACTGGGTCACATGTGGTTCAGTCATGGTTCCCATGGCCGAGATGTGACTCAGGGGTGGCTCACACATTGTTCAGAAGTGGCTGACATACGACTCAGAAGAGGCGGCCATGTGACACAGGCGTGCCTGACGCATTATGCAGTTGCGTTTTGCACCCGTTTGACACACGACCTACGTGTGGCTCAGGGGCTGCTCTTGCATGGTACTCGCGTGGGTGCCTGGTGTTTCAGGCTTGGCTGGCACATGACACAGACATTACCTACACGTCACTCAGGCATTCAGACACATTATCCACGCATGGCAGACATGTGTTTCCTGCCTGGGTTACATGTCCTTCATGTGTGGCTCACACGTGACTCCCTCGTTGCTGACACGTGGCTCCCAACTAGCCAGACGTGGCTGACACGGGGCTCACGCATGGCCTAGCCGTGTATCACGTGTGGCTGCCAGGTTGTCCGCGTTTGGTTCAAGCATTGAGCATGTGTGCTTCACACGTGGTTCCCATGTGGTTCAAGAGTGTCACATGTGGTTCAATCATGCTTCGGGGGTGGCTCAGAAATGGTTGAGGTGGAACCCAGGTGTGGCTCCCACATGGCTCATGTGGGTGTCACATATGGTTCAGGAGTGTTTCACCCGTGATTCAGGCGTGGCTCCCACATGGTGCAGGCATGGCTCAGCCGTATCTCACACGTAGTTCAGGTGAGCCTCACACCGGGGTCAGGTGTGGCTGACATGATTCAGGAGTTGGTCGCACATGGCTAACACATGTCTGAGGTGAGGCTCACCCATGACTGGGTCGTGGCTCCAGCATTGCTGACCCGTGGCTCTGGCATGGTTGGCACGTGGTTCTGGAATGTCGGACGCGAGACTCAGGCATTTCGAACATGTGTTTCAGGCGTGTCTGCCACGGGTTCCAGTATTGTGCGATGCTCCGTTCAGGACATGGGTTGCATGTCCTTCGTGGGTGGCTCCCACGAGTCTCCCTCGTTGCTGCCACACGGCTCCCACCTACTCAGACGGGGCTGGTATGTGGCTCACGCATGGCCCAGCCATGTTTCATGTGTGGCTCCCATGTGTTTCACGTGTGGTTCAAGCAGCGAACATGTGTGCTTCACACGTGGTTCCCATGTGGATCAGCCATGGTTCTCATGGCCGAGATGTGACTCGGGGGTGGCTCACACATTGTTCAGGGATGGCTGACACACGACTCAGGTGAGGCGGCCAGGTGACACAGGCGTGCCTGACGCGTCACTCAGGTGTGGTTCGCCCCTGATTCATGCACGGCCTTCACGTGGTCAGGGGTGCCTGCTACGTGGTTCATGCAGAGGTGCCTGGTGTTTCGGCTGTGGCTGACACATGATGAAAGAATGGCTCACATGTGATTCAGAAATTCATCACACATTATCCATACGTGGCAGGCATGTGGTCGCACGTCCGACATGTCGTACAGCTCTGGCTCCCATGTTGCAGAAACGTGGCCCCCGCATACTCAGTCATGGTTGGCACGTGGCTCATGCATGCCTCAGCTGTGTTTCCTGTGGGGCTCAAATGAGGTTCAAGGGTGGTTCAAGCATGGAAGATGTGTGCCTCCCATGTGGTTCAGATGTGGTTCAACGGTTCCTCACATGTGGTTCATGCATGGTTCAGGTGTGCCTCACACATGGTTCAGGTGTAATTCAGGCGTGGCTCACACATGACTCGTGTGGGTCACGCATTGTAGAGGACACATTCCCTCGTGGTTCAGGCCTAGCTCAGCCATGGCTCACAGGTGATGCAGGCGTGCCACAGCAGTGGCTGCCATGTGGCTGACACATGATTCAGGCTTTTGTCACGCATGACTCACACATGGCTCAGATGTGGCTCAGGCACGGCTGTCTTGTTGCTAAAGCCTGGCTCACATGTGTTTGTGGCACGGTTGGCACGTGGTTCAGGCATGGCAGGCAAGCTGTGCCAGTTTGGCTGACATGTGCTTCAAGTGAGGCTGACTTGTGGTTCGAGTGTGACTGGCACTTGGTTCAGGCCTGGCTGGCACGTGACTTCGGCACGGCTGAGACCTGACTCAGGTGAAGTGGCTCCGAGACACAGGCATGCGTGACACGTCCCTTGGGTGTGGTTCACACATGGTTCATGCACGGCCTTCGTGTGGTTCAGGGGTGGCTGGTGCATGGTTCACGCATGGGTGGCTGGTGGTTCAGGCGTGGCTGACATGTGACTCAGGCATGTGTGAAACATGACTCCGGTGTCTCTCACACATGTCTCAGGCATGGCTGACATGTGACTCAGGCATGCATCCCACAGGGTCCACGTGTCGAAGACATGTGGTCACCCTTGTGTGACATGCCATACAGGTGTGGCCCCCACGTGACTCACGGGTTGCTGAAACGTGGCTCCCCCATACCCAGTCATGGCTGGCACGTGGCTCACACATGGCTCAGCTGTGTTTCATGTGTGGCTCCCCTGCAGGCCATGTGTCATTCAAGCATCGAACATGTGTTTCTCACATGTAGTTAGATGTGCTTCCAGGGTGTCTCTCTTGTGGCCCATGCATGGCTCACACACACTGAAGGTGTAATTCAGGCACGGCTCACTCACGACTTGTGTGGGTCAGATATGGTGGAGGACACTTTCAGCCGTGGTTCAGGCATGGCTGAGCCACGGCTCCCAGGTGATGCAGGCGTGCCACAGCAGTGGCTGCCATGTGGCTGACACATGATTGAGGCTTTTGTCATGCTTGGCTCACACATGGCTCAGGTGTGGAACATGCAGTGCTGTGGTGTGGCTCAGGCATGTCTCACATGTGTTTGTGGCATGGTTGGCACGTGGTTCACGCATGGCAGGCAAGTTGTGCCACTGTGGCGGACAGGTGCTTCAAGTGAGGCAGACCTGCGATTCAAGTGTGACTGGCACCAGGTTAAGACCCGGCTGGCACGTGACTTTGGCACGGCTGAGACCTGACTCAGGCGTGGCTCACACATTGTTCAGGCATGGCTGCAACACGACTCAGGTGTTGCGGCCACGTGACACAGGCGTGCCTGACACATCACGCAGGTGTGGTTCGCACCTGGTTCATGCAAGGCCTTCACGTGGCTCAGGGGTGGCTCGTGCGTGTTTCGTGCATGGGTGCCAGGTGTCTCAGGTGAGGCTGACACGGGACTCAGGCGTGGCTGTCACATGACTCAAGCAGTCATCGCACATTATCCATGCACGGCAGACATGTGTTTCATGCCTGGGTTACATGTTCGACATTTGTGGCCCATACGTGACTCACTCATTGCTCACACTTGTCTCCCACCGAAACAGACGTGAAGGGGACATGGCTGACGCAGGCCACAGCCATGTTTCACGTATGCCTCCCATGTGTTTCACGTTTAGTTCTAGCACTGTGCATGCGTGCTTCAGTCGTGGATCACATGTGGTTCAACTGGGTCACATGTGGTTCAGTCATGGTTCCCATGGCCGAGATGTGACTCAGGGGTGGCTCACACATTGTTCAGAAGTGGCTGACATACGACTCAGAAGAGGCGGCCATGTGACACAGGCGTGCCTGACGCATTATGCAGTTGCGTTTTGCACCCGGTTGACGCACGACCTACGTGTGGCTCAGGGGCTGCTCGTGCGTGGTCCACGCGTGGGTGCCAGGTGTTTCAGGCTTGGCTGGCACATGACACAGACATTACCTACACGTCACTCAGGCATTCAGACACATTATCCACGCATGGCAGACATGTGCTTCCTGCCTGGGTTACATGTCCCTCATGTGTGGCTCACACGTGACTCCCTCGTTGCTGACACGTGGCTCCCAACTAGCCAGACGTGGCTGGCACGGGGCTCACGCATGGCCTAGCCGTGTATCACGTGTGGCTGCCAGGTTGTCCGCGTGTGGTTCAAGCATTGAGCATGTGTGCTTCACACGTGGTTCCCATGTGGTTCAAGAGTGTCACATGTGGTTCAATCATGCTTCGGGGGTGGCTCAGAAATGGTTCAGGTGGAACCCAGGTGTGGCTCCCACATGGCTCATGTGGGTGTCACATATGGTTCAGGAGTGTTTCACCCGTGATTCAGGCGTGGCTCCCACATGGTGCAGGCATGGCTCAGCCGTATCTCACACGTAGTTCAGGTGAGCCTCACACCGGGGTCAGGTGTGACTGACATGATTCAGGAGTTGGTCGCACATGGCTAACACATGTCTGAGGTGAGGCTCACCCATGACTGGGTCGTGGCTCCAGCATTGCTGACCCGTGGCTCTGGCATGGTTGGCACGTGGTTCTGGAATGTCGGACGCGAGACTCAGGCATTTCGAACATGTGTTTCAGGCGTGTCTGCCACGGGTTCCAGTATTGTGCGATGCTCCGTTCAGGACATGGGTTGCATGTCCTTCGTGGGTGGCTCCCACGAGTCTCCCTCGTTGCTGCCACACGGCTCCCACCTACTCAGACGGGGCTGGTATGTGGCTCACGCATGGCCCAGCCATGTTTCATGTGTGGCTCCCATGTGTTTCACGTGTGGTTTAAGCACCGAACATGTGTGCTTCACACGTGGTTCCCATGTGGATCAGCCATGGTTCTCATGGCCGAGATGTGACTCGGGGGTGGCTCACACATTGTTCAGGGATGGCTGACACACGACTCAGGTGAGGCGGCCAGGTGACACAGGCGTGCCTGACGCGTCACTCAGGTGTGGTTCGCCCCTGATTCATGCACGGCCTTCACGTGGTCAGGGGTGCCTGCTACGTGGTTCATGCAGAGGTGCCTGGTGTTTCGGCTGTGGCTGACACATGATGAAAGAATGGCTCACATGTGATTCAGAAATTCATCACACATTATCCATACGTGGCAGGCATGTGGTCGCACGTCCGACATGTCGTACAGCTCTGGCTCCCATGTTGCAGAAACGTGGCCCCCGCATACTCAGTCATGGTTGGCACGTGGCTCATGCATGCCTCAGCTGTGTTTCCTGTGGGGCTCAAATGAGGTTCAAGGGTGGTTCAAGCATGGAAGATGTGTGCCTCCCATGTGGTTCAGATGTGGTTCAACGGTTCCTCACATGTGGTTCATGCATGGTTCAGGTGTGCCTCACACATGGTTCAGGTGTAATTCAGGCGTGGCTCACACATGACTCGTGTGGGTCACGCATTGTAGAGGACACATTCCCTCGTGGTTCAGGCCTAGCTCAGCCATGGCTCACAGGTGATGCAGGCGTGCCACAGCAGTGGCTGCCATGTGGCTGACACATGATTCAGGCTTTTGTCACGCATGACTCACACATGGCTCAGGTGTGGCTCAGGCACGGCTGTCTTGTTGCTAAAGCCTGGCTCACATGTGTTTGTGGCACGGTTGGCACGTGGTTCAGGCATGGCAGGCAAGCTGTGCCAGTTTGGCTGACATGTGCTTCAAGTGAGGCTGACTTGTGGTTCGAGTGTGACTGGCACTTGGTTCAGGCCTGGCTGGCACGTGACTTCGGCACGGCTGAGACCTGACTCAGGTGAAGTGGCTCCGAGACACAGGCATGCGTGACACGTCCCTTGGGTGTGGTTCACACATGGTTCATGCACGGCCTTCGTGTGGTTCAGGGGTGGCTGGTGCATGGTTCACGCATGGGTGGCAGGTGGTTCAGGCGTGGCTGACATGTGACTCAGGCATGTGTGAAACATGACTCCGGTGTCTCTCACACATGTCTCAGGCATGGCTGACATGTGACTCAGGCATGCATCCCACAGGGTCCACGTGTCGAAGACATGTGGTCACCCTTGTGTGACATGCCATACAGGTGTGGCCCCCATGTGACTCACGGGTTGCTGAAACGTGGCTCCCCCATACCCAGTCATGGCTGGCACGTGGCTCACACATGGCTCAGCTGTGTTTCATGTGTGGCTCCCCTGCAGGCCATGTGTCATTCAAGCATCGAACATGTGTTTCTCACATGTAGTTGGATGTGCTTCCAGGGTGTCTCACTTGTGGCCCATGCATGGCTCACTCACACTGAAGGTGTAATTCAGGCACGGCTCACTCACGACTTGTGTGGGTCAGATATGGTGGAGGACACTTTCAGCCGTGGTTCAGGCATGGCTGAGCCACGGCTCCCAGGTGATGCAGGCGTGCCACAGCAGTGGCTGCCATGTGGCTGACACATGATTCAGGCTTTTGTCATGCTTGGCTCACACATGGCTCAGGTGTGGAACATGCAGGGCTGTGGTGTGGCTCAGGCATGTCTCACATGTGTTTGTGGCATGGTTGGCACGTGGTTCACGCATGGCAGGCAAGTTGTGCCACTGTGGCGGACAGGTGCTTCAAGTGAGGCAGACCTGCGATTCAAGTGTGACTGGCACCAGGTTAAGACCCGGCTGGCACGTGACTTTGGCACGGCTGAGACCTGACTCAGGCGTGGCTCACACATTGTTCAGGCATGGCTGTAACACGACTCAGGTGTTGCGGCCACGTGACACAGGCGTGCCTGACACATCACGCAGGTGTGGTTCGCACCTGGTTCATGCAAGGCCTTCACGTGGCTCAGGGGTGGCTCGTGCGTGTTTCGTGCATGGGTGCCAGGTGTCTCAGGTGAGGCTGACACGGGACTCAGGCGTGTCTGTCACATGACTCAAGCAGTCATCGCACATTATCCATGCACGGCAGACATGCGTTTCAGGCCTGGGTTACATGTTCGACATTTGTGGCCCATACGTGACTCACTCATTGCTCACACTGGTCTCCCACCGAAACAGACGTGAAGGGGACATGGCTGACGCAGGCCACAGCCATGTTTCACGTATGCCTCCCATGTGTTTCACGTTTAGTTCTAGCACTGTGCATGCGTGCTTCAGTCGTGGCTCACATGTGGTTCAACTGGGTCACATGTGGTTCAGTCATGGTTCCCATGGCCGAGATGTGACTCAGGGGTGGCTCACACATTGTTCAGAAGTGGCTGACATACGACTCAGAAGAGGCGGCCATGTGACACAGGCGTGCCTGACGCATTATGCAGTTGCGTTTTGCACCCGGTTGACGCACGAGCTACGTGTGGCTCAGGGGCTGCTCGTGCGTGGTCCACGCGTGGGTGCCAGGTGTTTCAGGCTTGGCTGGCACATGACACAGACATTACCTACACGTCACTCAGGCATTCAGACACATTATCCACGCATGGCAGACATGTGTTTCGTGCCTGGGTTACATGTCCTTCATGTGTGGCTCACACGTGACTCCCTCGTTGCTGACACGTGGCTCCCAACTAGCCAGACGTGGCTGGCACGGGGCTCACGCATGGCCTAGCCGTGTATCACGTGTGGCTGCCAGGTTGTCCGCGTGTGGTTCAAACATTGAGCATGTGTGCTTCACACGTGGTTCCCATGTGGTTCAAGAGTGTCACATGTGGTTCAATCATGCTTCGGGGGTGGCTCAGAAATGGTTCAGGTGGAACCCAGCTGTGGCTCCCACATGGCTCATGTGGGTGTCACATATGGTTCAGGAGTGTTTCACCCGTGATTCAGGCGTGGCTCCCACATGGTGCAGGCATGGCTCAGCCGTATCTCACACGTAGTTCAGGTGAGCCTCACACCGGGGTCAGGTGTGGCTGACATGATTCAGGAGTTGGTCGCACATGGCTAACACATGTCTGAGGTGAGGCTCACCCATGACTGGGTCGTGGCTCCAGCATTGCTGACCCGTGGCTCTGGCATGGTTGGCACGTGGTTCTGGAATGTCGGACGCGAGACTCAGGCATTTCGGACATGTGTTTCAGGCGTGTCTGCCACGGGTTCCAGTATTGTGCGATGCTCCGTTCAGGACATGGGTTGCATGTCCTTCGTGGGTGGCTCCCACGCGTCTCCCTCGTTGCTGCCACACGGCTCCCACCTACTCAGACGGGGCTGGTATGTGGCTCACGCATGGCCCAGCCATGTTTCATGTGTGGCTCCCATGTGTTTCACGTGTGGTTTAAGCACCGAACATGTGTGCTTCACACGTGGTTCCCATGTGGATCAGCCATGGTTCTCATGGCCGAGATGTGACTCGGGGGTGGCTCACACATTGTTCAGGGATGGCTGACACACGACTCAGGTGAGGCGGCCAGGTGACACAGGCGTGCCTGACGCGTCACTCAGGTGTGGTTCGCCCCTGATTCATGCACGGCCTTCACGTGGTCAGGGGTGCCTGCTACATGGTTCATGCAGAGGTGCCTGGTGTTTCGGCTGTGGCTGACACATGATGAAAGAATGGCTCACATGTGATTCAGAAATTCATCACACATTATCCATACGTGGCAGGCATGTGGTCGCACGTCCGACATGTCGTACAGCTCTGGCGCCCATGTTGCAGAAACGTGGCCCCCGCATACTCAGTCATGGTTGGCACGTGGCTCATGCATGCCTCAGCTGTGTTTCCTGTGGGGCTCAAATGAGGTTCAAGGGTGGTTCAAGCATGGAAGATGTGTGCCTCCCATGTGGTTCAGATGTGGTTCAACGGTTCCTCACATGTGGTTCATGCATGGTTCAGGTGTGCCTCACACATGGTTCAGGTGTAATTCAGGCGTGGCTCACACATGACTCGTGTGGGTCACGCATTGTAGAGGACACATTCCCTCGTGGTTCAGGCCTAGCTCAGCCATGGCTCACAGGTGATGCAGGCGTGCCACAGCAGTGGCTGCCATGTGGCTGACACATGATTCAGGCTTTTGTCACGCATGACTCACACATGGCTCAGGTGTGGCTCAGGCACGGCTGTCTTGTTGCTAAAGCCTGGCTCACATGTGTTTGTGGCACGGTTGGCACGTGGTTCAGGCATGGCAGGCAAGCTGTGCCAGTTTGGCTGACATGTGCTTCAAGTGAGGCTGACTTGTGGTTCGAGTGTGACTGGCACTTGGTTCAGGCCTGGCTGGCACGTGACTTCGGCACGGCTGAGACCTGACTCAGGTGAAGTGGCTCCGAGACACAGGCATGCGTGACACGTCCCTTGGGTGTGGTTCACACATGGTTCATGCACGGCCGTCGTGTGGTTCAGGGGTGGCTGGTGCATGGTTCACGCATGGGTGGCAGGTGGTTCAGGCGTGGCTGACATGTGACTCAGGCATGTGTGAAACATGACTCCGGTGTCTCTCACACATGTCTCAGGCATGGCTGACATGTGACTCAGGCATGCATCCCACAGGGTCCACGTGTCGAAGACATGTGGTCACCCTTGTGTGACATGCCATACAGGTGTGGCCCCCACGTGACTCACGGGTTGCTGAAACGTGGCTCCCCCATACCCAGTCATGGCTGGCACGTGGCTCACACATGGCTCAGCTGTGTTTCATGTGTGGCTCCCCTGCAGGCCATGTGCGATTCAAGCATCGAACATGTGTTTCTCACATGTAGTTGGATGTGATTCAAGGGTGTCTCACTTGTGGCCTATGCATGGCTCACACACACTGAAGGTGTAATTCAGGCACGGCTCACACACGACTGGTGTGGGTCAGATATGGTAGAGGACACTTTCAGCCGTGGTTCAGGCATGGCTGAGCCATGGCTCCCAGGTAATGCAGGCGTGCCACAGCAGTGGCTGCCGTTTGGCTGACACACGATTCAGGCTTTTGTCATGCTTGGCTCACACATGGCTCAGGTGTGGAACATGCAGGGCTGTGGTGTGGCTCAGGCATGGCTCACATGTGTTTGTGGCATGGTTGGCACGTGGTTCACGCATGGCAGGCAAGTTGTGCCAGTGTGGAGGACAGGTGCTTCAAGTGAGGCAGACCTGCGATTCAAGTGTGACTGGCACCAGGTTAAGTCCTGGCTGACACGTGACTTTGGCACGGCTGAGACCTGACTCAGGCGTGGCTCACACATTGTTCAGGCATGGCTGAAACACGACTCAGGTGTTGCGGCCACGTGACACAGGCGTGCCTGACACATCACACAGGTGTGGTTCGCACCTGGTTCATGCAAGGCCTTCACGTGCTCAGGGGTGGCTCGTGCGTGTTTCGTGCATGGGTGCCAGGTGTTTCAGGTGAGGCTGACGCGGGACTCAGGCCTGACTGCCACATGACTCAAGCAGTCATCGCACATTATCCATGCACGGCAGACATGTGTTTCAGGCCTGGGTTACATGTTCGACATTTGTGGCCCATACGTGACTCACTCATTGCTCACACTTGTCTCCCACCGAAACAGATGTGAAGGGGACATGGCTGACGCAGGCCACAGCCATGTTTCACGTATGCCTCCCATGTGTTTCACGTTTAGTTCTAGCACTGTGCATGCGTGCTTCAGTCGTGGCTCACATGTGGTTCAACTGGGTCACATGTGGTTCAGTCATGGTTCCCATGGCCGAGATGTGACTCAGGGGTGGCTCACACATTGTTCAGAAGTGGCTGACATACGACTCAGAAGAGGCGGCCATGTGACACAGGCGTGCCTGACGCATTATGCAGTTGCGTTTTGCACCCGTTTGACACACGACCTACGTGTGGCTCAGGGGCTGCTCTTGCATGGTCCTCGCGTGGGTGCCTGGTGTTTCAGGCTTGGCTGGCACATGACACAGACATTACCTACACGTCACTCAGGCATTCAGACACATTATCCACGCATGGCAGACATGTGTTTCCTGCCTGGGTTACATGTCCTTCATGTGTGGCTCACACGTGACTCCCTCGTTGCTGACACGTGGCTCCCAACTAGCCAGACGTGGCTGACACGGGGCTCACGCATGGCCTAGCCGTGTATCACGTGTGGCTGCCAGGTTGTCCGCGTTTGGTTCAAGCATTGAGCATGTGTGCTTCACACGTGGTTCCCATGTGGTTCAAGAGTGTCACATGTGGTTCAATCATGCTTCGGGGGTGGCTCAGAAATGGTTGAGGTGGAACCCAGGTGTGGCTCCCACATGGCTCATGTGGGTGTCACATATGGTTCAGGAGTGTTTCACCCGTGATTCAGGCGTGGCTCCCACATGGTGCAGGCATGGCTCAGCCGTATCTCACACGTAGTTCAGGTGAGCCTCACACCGGGGTCAGGTGTGGCTGACATGATTCAGGAGTTGGTCGCACATGGCTAACACATGTCTGAGGTGAGGCTCACCCATGACTGGGTCGTGGCTCCAGCATTGCTGACCCGTGGCTCTGGCATGGTTGGCACGTGGTTCTGGAATGTCGGACGCGAGACTCAGGCATTTCGAACATGTGTTTCAGGCGTGTCTGCCACGGGTTCCAGTGGTGTGTGATGCTCCGTTCAGGACATGGGCTGCATGTCCTTCGTGGGTGGCTCCCACGCGTCTCCCTCGTTGCTGCCACACGGCTCCCACCTACTCAGACGGGGCTGGTATGTGGCTCACGCATGGCCCAGCCATGTTTCATGTGTGGCTCCCATGTGTTTCACGTGTGGTTCAAGCAGCGAACATGTGTGCTTCACACGTGGTTCCCATGTGGATCAGTCATGGTTCTCATGGCCGAGATGTGACTCGGGGGCGGCTCACACATTGTTCAGGGATGGCTGACACACGACTCAGGTGAGGCGGCCAGGTGACACAGGCGTGCCTGACGCGTCACTCAGGTGTGGTTCGCCCCTGATTCATGCACGGCCTTCACGTGGTCAGGGGTGCCTGGTACGTGGTTCATGCAGAGGTGCCTGGTGTTTCGGCTGTGGCTGACACATGATGCAAGAATGGCTCACATGTGATTCAGGCATTCATCACACATTATCCATACGTGGCAGGCATGTGGTCGCACGTCCGACATGTTGTTCAGCTCTGGCTCCCATGTTGCAGAAACGTGGCCCCCGCATACTCAGTCATGGTTGGCACGTGGCTCATGCATGCCTCAGCTGTGTTTCCTGTGGGGCTCAAATGAGGTTCAAGGGTGGTTCAAGCATGGAACATGTGTGCCTACCATGTGGTTCAGATGTGGTTCAACGGTTCCTCACATGTGGTTCATGCATGGTTCAGGTGTGCCTCACACATGGTTCAGGTGTAATTCAGGCGTGGCTCACACATGACTCGTGTGGGTCACGCATTGTAGAGGACACATTCCCTCGTGGTTCAGGCCTAGCTCAGCCATGGCTCACAGGTGATGCAGGCGTGCCACAGCAGTGGCTGCCATGTGGCTGACACATGATTCAGGCTTTTGTCACGCATGACTCACACATGGCTCAGGTGTGGCTCAGGCACGGCTGTCTTGTTGCTAAAGCCTGGCTCACATGTGTTTGTGGCACAGTTGGCACGTGGTTCAGGCATGGCAGGCAAGCTGTGCCAGTTTGGCTGACATGTGCTTCAAGTGAGGCTGACTTGTGGTTCGAGTGTGACTGGCACTTGGTTCAGGCCTGGCTGGCACGTGACTTCGGCACGGCTGAGACCTGACTCAGGTGAAGTGGCTCCGAGACACAGGCATGCGTGACACGTCCCTTGGGTGTGGTTCACACATGGTTCATGCACGGCCTTCGTGTGGTTCAGGAGTGGCTGGTGCATGGTTCAAGCATGGGTGCCAGGTGGTTCAGGCGTGGCTGACATGTGACTCAGGCATGTGTGAAACATGACTCCGGTGTCTCTCACACATGTCTCAGGCATGGCTGACATGTGACTCAGGCATGCATCCCACAGGGTCCACGTGTCGAAGACATGTGGTCACCCTTGTGTGACATGCCATACAGGTGTGGCCCCCACGTGACTCACGGGTTGCTGAAACGTGGCTCCCCCATACCCAGTCATGGCTGGCACGTGGGTCACACATAGCTCAGCTGTGTTTCATGTGTGGCTCCGCTGCGGGCCATGTGCCATTCAAGCACCGAACATGTGTTTCTCACATGTAGTTAGATGTGCTTCCAGGGTGTCTCACTTGTGGCTCATGCATGGCTCACGCATACTGCAGGTGTAATTCAGGCACGGCTCACACACGACTCGTGTGGGTCACATATGGTAGAGGACACTTTCAGCCGTGGTTCAGGCATGGCTGAGCCACGGCTCCCAGGTAATGCAGGCGTGCCACAGCAGTGGCTGCCGTGTGGCTGACACACGATTCAGGCTTTTGTCATGCTTGGCTCACACATGGCTCAGGTGTGGAACATGCAGGGCTGTGGTGTGGCTCAGGCATGGCTCACATGTGTTTGTGGCATGGTTGGCACGTGGTTCACGCATGGCAGGCAAGTTGTGCCAGTGTGGCGGACAGGTGCTTCAAGTGAGGCAGACCTGCGATTCAAGTGTGACTGGCACTTGGTTAAGACCTGGCTGGCACGTGACTTTGGCACGGCTGAGACCTGACTCAGGCGTGGCTCACACATTGTTCAGGCATGGCTGAAACACGACTCAGGTGTTGCGGCCACGTGACACAGGCGTGCCTGACACATCACGCAGGTGTGGTTCGCACCTGGTTCATGCAAGGACTTCACGTGGCTCAGGGGTGGCTCGTGCGTGTTTCGTGCATGGGTGCCAGGGGTTTCAGGTGAGGCTGACACGGGGCTCAGGCGTGGCTGTCACATGACTCAAGCAGTCATCGCACATTATCCATGCACGGCAGACATGTGTTTCAGGCCTGGGTTACATGTTCCACATTTGTGGCCCATACGTGACTCACTCATTGCTCACACTTGTCTCCCACCGAAACAGACGTGAAGGGGACATGGCTGACGCAGGCCACAGCCATGTTTCACGTATGCCTCCCATGTGTTTCACGTTTAGTTCTAGCACTGTGCATGCGTGCTTCAGTCGTGGCTCACATGTGGTTCAACTGGGTCACATGTGGTTCAGTCATGGTTCCCATGGCCGAGATGTGACTCAGGGGTGGCTCACACATTGTTCAGAAGTGGCTGACATACGACTCAGAAGAGGCGGCCATGTGACACAGGCGTGCCTGACGCATTATGCAGTTGCGTTTTGCACCTGGTTGACACACGACCTACGTGTGGCTCAGGGGCTGCTCGTGCGTGGTCCACGCGTGGGTGCCAGGTGATTCAGGCTTGGCTGGCACATGACACAGACATTACCTACACGTCACTCAGGCATTCAGACACATTATCCACGCATGGCAGACATGTGTTTCGTGCCTGGGTTACATGTCCTTCATGTGTGGCTCACACGTGACTCCCTCGTTGCTGACACGTGGCTCCCAACTAGCCAGACGTGGCTGGCACGGGGCTCACGCATGGCCTAGCCGTGTATCACGTGTGGCTGCCAGGTTGTCCGCGTGTGGTTCAAACATTGAGCATGTGTGCTTCACACGTGGTTCCCATGTGGTTCAAGAGTGTCACATGTGGTTCAATCATGCTTCGGGGGTGGCTCAGAAATGGTTCAGGTGGAACCCAGCTGTGGCTCCCACATGGCTCATGTGGGTGTCACATATGGTTCAGGAGTGTTTCACCCGTGATTCAGGCGTGGCTCCCACATGGTGCAGGCATGGCTCAGCCGTATCTCACACGTAGTTCAGGTGAGCCTCACACCGGGGTCAGGTGTGGCTGACATGATTCAGGAGTTGGTCGCACATGGCTAACACATGTCTGAGGTGAGGCTCACCCATGACTGGGTCGTGGCTCCAGCATTGCTGACCCGTGGCTCTGGCATGGTTGGCACGTGGTTCTGGAATGTCGGACGCGAGACTCAGGCATTTCGGACATGTGTTTCAGGCGTGTCTGCCACGGGTTCCAGTATTGTGCGATGCTCCGTTCAGGACATGGGTTGCATGTCCTTCGTGGGTGGCTCCCACGCGTCTCCCTCGTTGCTGCCACACGGCTCCCACCTACTCAGACGGGGCTGGTATGTGGCTCACGCATGGCCCAGCCATGTTTCATGTGTGGCTCCCATGTGTTTCACGTGTGGTTCAAGCAGCGAACATGTGTGCTTCACACGTGGTTCCCATGTGGATCAGTCATGGTTCTCATGGCCGAGATGTGACTCGGGGGTGGCTCACACATTGTTCAGGGATGGCTGACACACGACTCAGGTGAGGCGGCCAGGTGACACAGGCGTGCCTGACGCGTCACTCAGGTGTGGTTCGCCCCTGATTCATGCACGGCCTTCACGTGGTCAGGGGTGCCTGCTACGTGGTTCATGCAGAGGTGCCTGGTGTTTCGGCTGTGGCTGACACATGATGCAAGAATGGCTCACATGTGATTCAGGCATTCATCACACATTATCCATACGTGGCAGGCATGTGGTCGCACGTCCGACATGTTGTTCAGCTCTGGCTCCCATGTTGCAGAAACGTGGCCCCCGCATACTCAGTCATGGTTGGCACGTGGCTCATGCATGCCTCAGCTGTGTTTCCTGTGGGGCTCAAATGAGGTTCAAGGGTGGTTCAAGCATGGAACATGTGTGCCTCCCATGTGGTTCAGATGTGGTTCAACGGTTCCTCACATGTGGTTCATGCATGGTTCAGGTGTGCCTCACACATGGTTCAGGTGTAATTCAGGCGTGGCTCACACGTGACTCGTGTGGGTCACGCATTGTAGAGGACACATTCCCTCGTGGTTCAGGCCTAGCTCAGCCATGGCTCACAGGTGATGCAGGCGTGCCACAGCAGTGGCTGCCATGTGGCTGACACATGATTCAGGCTTTTGTCACGCATGACTCACACATGGCTCAGGTGTGGCTCAGGCACGGCTGTCTTGTTGCTAAAGCCTGGCTCACATGTGTTTGTGGCACGGTTGGCACATGGTTCACGCATGGCAGGCAAGCTGTGCCAGTTTGGCTGACATGTGCTTCAAGTGAGGCTGACTTGTGGTTCGAGTGTGACTGGCACTTGGTTCAGGCCTGGCTGGCACGTGACTTTGGCACGGCTGAGACCTGACTCAGGTGAAGTGGCTCCGAGACACAGGCATGCGTGACACGTCCCTTGGGTGTGGTTCACACATGGTTCATGCACGGCCTTCGTGTGGTTCAGGGGTGGCTGGTGCATGGTTCAAGCATGGGTGCCAGGTGGTTCAGGCGTGGCTGACATGTGACTCAGGCATGTGTGAAACATGACTCCGGTGTCTCTCACACATGTCTCAGGCATGGCTGACATGTGACTCAGGCATGCATCCCACAGGGTCCACGTGTCGAAGACATGTGGTCACCCTTGTGAGACATGCCATACAGGTGTGGCCCCCACGTGACTCACGGGTTGCTGAAACGTGGCTCCCCCATACCCAGTCATGGCTGGCACGTGGCTCACACATGGCTCAGCTGTGTTTCATGTGTGGCTCCGCTGCGGGCCATGTGCCATTCAAGCACCGAACATGTGTTTCTCACATGTAGTTAGATGTGCTTCCAGGGTGTCTCACTTGTGGCTCATGCATGGCACACGCATACTGCAGGTGTAATTCAGGCACGGCTCACACACGACTCGTGTGGGTCACATATGGTAGAGGACACTTTCAGCCGTGGTTCAGGCATGGCTGAGCCATGGCTCCCAGGTAATGCAGGCGTGCCACAGCAGTGGCTGCCGTGTGGCTGACACACGATTCAGGCTTTTGTCATGCTTGGCTCACACATGGCTCAGGTGTGGAACATGCAGGGCTGTGGTGTGGCTCAGGCATGGCTCACATGTGTTTGTGGCATGGTTGGCACGTGGTTCACGCATGGCAGGCAAGTTGTGCCAGTGTGGCGGACAGGTGCTTCAAGTGAGGCAGACCTGCGATTCAACTGTGACTGGCACTTGGTTAAGACCTGGCTGGCACGTGACTTTGGCACGGCTGAGACCTGACTCAGGCGTGGCTCACACATTGTTCAGGCATGGCTGAAACACGACTCAGGTGTTGCGGGCACGTGACACAGGCGTGCCTGACACATCACGCAGGTGTGGTTCGCACCTGGTTCATGCAAGGCCTTCACGTGGCTCAGGGGTGGCTCGTGCGTGTTTCGTGCATGGGTGCCAGGGGTTTCAGGTGAGGCTGACACGGGGCTCAGGCGTGGCTGTCACATGACTCAAGCAGTCATTGCACATTATCCATGCACGGCAGACATGTGTTTCAGGCCTGGGTTACATGTTCGACATTTGTGGCCCATACGTGACTCACTCATTGCTCACACTTGTCTCCCACCGAAACAGACGTGAAGGGGACATGGCTGACGCAGGCCACAGCCATGTTTCACGTATGCCTCCCATGTGTTTCACGTTTAGTTCTAGCACTGTGCATGCGTGCTTCAGTCGTGGATCACATGTGGTTCAACTGGGTCACATGTGGTTCAGTCATGGTTCCCATGGCCGAGATGTGACTCAGGGGTGGCTCACACATTGTTCAGAAGTGGCTGACATACGACTCAGAAGAGGCGGCCATGTGACACAGGCGTGCCTGACGCATTATGCAGTTGCGTTTTGCACCCGGTTGACGCACGACCTACGTGTGGCTCAGGGGCTGCTCGTGCGTGGTCCACGTGTGGGTGCCAGGTGTTTCAGGATTGGCTGGCACATGACACAGACATTACCTACACGTCACTCAGGCATTCAGACACATTATCCACGCATGGCAGACATGTGTTTCGTGCCTGGGTTACATGTCCTTCATGTGTGGCTCACACGTGACTCCCTCGTTGCTGACACGTGGCTCCCAACTAGCCAGACGTGGCTGGCACGGGGCTCACGCATGGCCTAGCCGTGTATCACGTGTGGCTGCCAGGTTGTCCGCGTGTGGTTCAAGCATTGAGCATGTGTGCTTCACACGTGGTTCCCATGTGGTTCAAGAGTGTCACATGTGGTTCAATCATGCTTCGGGGGTGGCTCAGAAATGGTTCAGGTGGAACCCAGGTGTGGCTCCCACATGGCTCATGTGGGTGTCACATATGGTTCAGGAGTGTTTCACCCGTGATTCAGGCGTGGCTCCCACATGGTGCAGGCGTGGCTCAGCCGTATCTCACACGTAGATCAGGTGAGCCTCACACCGGGGTCAGGTGTGGCTGACATGATTCAGGAGTTGGTCGCACATGGCTAACACATGTCTGAGGTGAGGCTCACCCATGACTGGGTCGTGGCTCCAGCATTGCTGACCCGTGGCTCTGGCATGGTTGGCATGTGGTTCTGGAATGTCGGACGCGAGACTCAGGCATTTCGGACATGTGTTTCAGGCGTGTCTGCCACGGGTTCCAGTATTGTGCGATGCTCCGTTCAGGACATGGGTTGCATGTCCTTCGTGGGTGGCTCCCACGCGTCTCCCTCGTTGCTGCCACACGGCTCCCACCTACTCAGACGGGGCTGGTATGTGGCTCACGCATGGCCCAGCCATGTTTCATGTGTGGCTCCCATGTGTTTCACGTGTGGTTCAAGCAGCGAACATGTGTGCTTCACACGTGGTTCCCATGTGGATCAGTCATGGTTCTCATGGCCGAGATGTGACTCGGGGGTGGCTCACACATTGTTCAGGGATGGCTGACACACGACTCAGGTGAGGCGGCCAGGTGACACAGGCGTGCCTGACGCGTCACTCAGGTGTGGTTCGCCCCTGATTCATGCACGGCCTTCACGTGGTCAGGGGTGCCTGGTACGTGGTTCATGCAGAGGTGCCTGGTGTTTCGGCTGTGGCTGACACATGATGCAAGAATGGCTCACATGTGATTCAGGCATTCATCACACATTATCCATACGTGGCAGGCATGTGGTCGCACGTCCGACATGTTGTTCAGCTCTGGCTCCCATGTTGCAGAAACGTGGCCCCCGCATACTCAGTCATGGTTGGCACGTGGCTCATGCATGCCTCAGCTGTGTTTCCTGTGGGGCTCAAATGAGGTTCAAGGGTGGTTCAAGCATGGAACATGTGTGCCTACCATGTGGTTCAGATGTGGTTCAACGGTTCCTCACATGTGGTTCATGCATGGTTCAGGTGTGCCTCACACATGGTTCAGGTGTAATTCAGGCGTGGCTCACACATGACTCGTGTGGGTCACGCATTGTAGAGGACACATTCCCTCGTGGTTCAGGCCTAGCTCAGCCATGGCTCACAGGTGATGCAGGCGTGCCACAGCAGTGGCTGCCATGTGGCTGACACATGATTCAGGCTTTTGTCACGCATGACTCACACATGGCTCAGGTGTGGCTCAGGCACGGCTGTCTTGTTGCTAAAGCCTGGCTCACATGTGTTTGTGGCACGGTTGGCACGTGGTTCAGGCATGGCAGGCAAGCTGTGCCAGTTTGGCTGACATGTGCTTCAAGTGAGGCTGACTTGTGGTTCGAGTGTGACTGGCACTTGGTTCAGGCCTGGCTGGCACGTGACTTCGGCACGGCTGAGACCTGACTCAGGTGAAGTGGCTCCGAGACACAGGCATGCGTGACACGTCCCTTGGGTGTGGTTCACACATGGTTCATGCACGGCCTTCGTGTGGTTCAGGAGTGGCTGGTGCATGGTTCAAGCATGGGTGCCAGGTGGTTCAGGCGTGGCTGACATGTGACTCAGGCATGTGTGAAACATGACTCCGGTGTCTCTCACACATGTCTCAGGCATGGCTGACATGTGACTCAGGCATGCATCCCACAGGGTCCACGTGTCGAAGACATGTGGTCACCCTTGTGTGACATGCCATACAGGTGTGGCCCCCACGTGACTCACGGGTTGCTGAAACATGGCTCCCCCATACCCAGTCATGGCTGGCACGTGGGTCACACATAGCTCAGCTGTGTTTCATGTGTGGCTCCGCTGCGGGCCATGTGCCATTCAAGCACCGAACATGTGTTTCTCACATGTAGTTAGATGTGCTTCCAGGGTGTCTCACTTGTGGCTCATGCATGGCTCACGCATACTGCAGGTGTAATTCAGGCACGGCTCACACACGACTCGTGTGGGTCACATATGGTAGAGGACACTTTCAGCCGTGGTTCAGGCATGGCTGAGCCATGGCTCCCAGGTAATGCAGGCGTGCCACAGCAGTGGCTGCCGTGTGGCTGACACACGATTCAGGCTTTTGTCATGCTTGGCTCACACATGGCTCAGGTGTGGAACATGCAGGGCTGTGGTGTGGCTCAGGCATGGCTCACATGTGTTTGTGGCATGGTTGGCACGTGGTTCACGCATGGCAGGCAAGTTGTGCCAGTGTGGCGTACAGGTGCTTCAAGTGAGGCAGACCTGCGATTCAAGTGTGACTGGCACTTGGTTAAGACCTGGCTGGCACGTGACTTTGGCACGGCTGAGACCTGACTCAGGCGTGGCTCACACATTGTTCAGGCATGGCTGAAACACGACTCAGGTGTTGCGGCCACGTGACACAGGCGTGCCTGACACATCACGCAGGTGTGGTTCGCACCTGGTTCATGCAAGGACTTCACGTGGCTCAGGGGTGGCTCGTGCGTGTTTCGTGCATGGGTGCCAGGGGTTTTAGGTGAGGCTGACACGGGGCTCAGGCGTGGCTGTCACATGACTCAAGCAGTCATCGCACATTATCCATGCACGGCAGACATGTGTTTCAGGCCTGGGTTACATGTTCGACATTTGTGGCCCATACGTGACTCACTCATTGCTCACACTTGTCTTCCACCGAAACAGACGTGAAGGGGACATGGCTGACGCAGGCCACAGCCATGATTCACGTATGCCTCCCATGTGTTTCACGTTTAGTTCTAGCACTGTGCATGCGTGCTTCAGTCGTGGCTCACATGTGGTTCAACTGGGTCACATGTGGTTCAGTCATGGTTCCCATGGCCGAGATGTGACTCAGGGGTGGCTCACACATTGTTCAGAAGTGGCTGACATACGACTCAGAAGAGGCGGCCATGTGACACAGGCGTGCCTGACGCATTATGCAGTTGCGTTTTGCACCTGGTTGACACACGACCTACGTGTGGCTCAGGGGCTGCTCGTGCGTGGTCCACGCGTGGGTGCCAGGTGATTCAGGCTTGGCTGGCACATGACACAGACATTACCTACACGTCACTCAGGCATTCAGACACATTATCCACGCATGGCAGACATGTGTTTCCTGCCTGGGTTACATGTCCTTCATGTGTGGCTCACACGTGACTCCCTCGTTGCTGACACGTGGCTCCCAACTAGCCAGACGTGGCTGGCACGGGGCTCACGCATGGCCTAGCCGTGTATCACGTGTGGCTGCCAGGTTGTCCGCGTGTGGTTCAAACATTGAGCATGTGTGCTTCACACGTGGTTCCCATGTGGTTCAAGAGTGTCACATGTGGTTCAATCATGCTTCGGGGGTGGCTCAGAAATGGTTGAGGTGGAACCCAGGTGTGGCTCCCACATGGCTCATGTGGGTGTCACATATGGTTCAGGAGTGTTTCACCCGTGATTCAGGCGTGGCTCCCACATGGTGCAGGCATGGCTCAGCCGTATCTCACACGTAGTTCAGGTGAGCCTCACACCGGGGTCAGGTGTGGCTGACATGATTCAGGAGTTGGTCGCACATGGCTAACACATGTCTGAGGTGAGGCTCACCCATGACTGGGTCGTGGCTCCAGCATTGCTGACCCGTGGCTCTGGCATGGTTGGCACGTGGTTCTGGAATGTCGGACGCGAGACTCAGGCATTTCGGACATGTGTTTCAGGCGTGTCTGCCACGGGTTCCAGTATTGTGCGATGCTCCGTTCAGGACATGGGTTGCATGTCCTTCGTGGGTGGCTCCCACGCGTCTCCCTCGTTGCTGCCACACGGCTCCCACCTACTCAGACGGGGCTGGTATGTGGCTCACGCATGGCCCAGCCATGTTTCATGTGTGGCTCCCATGTGTTTCACGTGTGGTTCAAGCAGCGAACATGTGTGCTTCACACGTGGTTCCCATGTGGATCAGTCATGGTTCTCATGGCCGAGATGTGACTCGGGGGTGGCTCACACATTGTTCAGGGATGGCTGACACACGACTCAGGTGAGGCGGCCAGGTGACACAGGCGTGCCTGACGCGTCACTCAGGTGTGGTTCGCCCCTGATTCATGCACGGCCTTCACGTGGTCAGGGGTGCCTGGTACGTGGTTCATGCAGAGGTGCCTGGTGTTTCGGCTGTGGCTGACACATGATGCAAGAATGGCTCACATGTGATTCAGGCATTCATCACACATTATCCATACGTGGCAGGCATGTGGTCGCACGTCCGACATGTTGTTCAGCTCTGGCTCCCATGTTGCAGAAACGTGGCCCCCGCATACTCAGTCATGGTTGGCACGTGGCTCATGCATGCCTCAGCTGTGTTTCCTGTGGGGCTCAAATGAGGTTCAAGGGTGGTTCAAGCATGGAACATGTGTGCCTCCCATGTGGTTCAGATGTGGTTCAACGGTTCCTCACATGTGGTTCATGCATGGTTCAGGTGTGCTTCACACATGGTTCAGGTGTAATTCAGGCGTGGCTCACACGTGACTCGTGTGGGTCACGCATTGTAGAGGACACATTCCCTCGTGGTTCAGGCCTAGCTCAGCCATGGCTCACAGGTGATGCAGGCGTGCCACAGCAGTGGCTGCCATGTGGCTGACACATGATTCAGGCTTTTGTCACGCATGACTCACACATGGCTCAGGTGTGGCTCAGGCATGGCTGTCTTGTTGCTAAAGCCTGGCTCACATGTGTTTGTGGCACGGTTGGCACATGGTTCACGCATGGCAGGCAAGCTGTGCCAGTTTGGCTGACATGTGCATCAAGTGAGGCTGACTTGTGGTTCGAGTGTGACTGGCACTTGGTTCAGGCCTGGCTGGCACGTGACTTCGGCACGGCTGAGACCTGACTCAGGTGAAGTGGCTCCGAGACACAGGCATGCGTGACACGTCCCTTGGGTGTGGTTCACACATGGTTCATGCACGGCCTTCGTGTGGTTCAGGGGTGGCTGGTGCATGGTTCAAGCATGGGTGCCAGGTGGTTCAGGCGTGGCTGACATGTGACTCAGGCATGTGTGAAACATGACTCCGGTGTCTCTCACACATGTCTCAGGCATGGCTGACATGTGACTCAGGCATGCATCCCACAGGGTCCACGTGTCGAAGACATGTGGTCACCCTTGTGTGACATGCCATACAGGTGTGGCCCCCACGTGACTCACGGGTTGCTGAAACGTGGCTCCCCCATACCCAGTCATGGCTGGCACGTGGCTCACACATGGCTCAGCTGTGTTTCATGTGTGGCTCCGCTGCGGGCCATGTGCCATTCAAGCACCGAACATGTGTTTCTCACATGTAGTTAGATGTGCTTCCAGGGTGTCTCACTTGTGGCTCATGCATGGCACACGCATACTGCAGGTGTAATTCAGGCACGGCTCACACACGACTCGTGTGGGTCACATATGGTAGAGGACACTTTCAGCCGTGGTTCAGGCATGGCTGAGCCATGGCTCCCAGGTAATGCAGGCGTGCCACAGCAGTGGCTGCCGTGTGGCTGACACACGATTCAGGCTTTTGTCATGCTTGGCTCACACATGGCTCAGGTGTGGAACATGCAGGGCTGTGGTGTGGCTCAGGCATGGCTCACATGTGTTTGTGGCATGGTTGGCACGTGGTTCACGCATGGCAGGCAAGTTGTGCCAGTGTGGCGGACAGGTGCTTCAAGTGAGGCAGACCTGCGATTCAAGTGTGACTGGCACTTGGTTAAGACCTGGCTGGCACGTGACTTTGGCACGGCTGAGACCTGACTCAGGCGTGGCTCACACATTGTTCAGGCATGGCTGAAACACGACTCAGGTGTTGCGGGCACGTGACACAGGCGTGCCTGACACATCACGCAGGTGTGGTTCGCACCTGGTTCATGCAAGGACTTCACGTGGCTCAGGGGTGGCTCGTGCGTGTTTCGTGCATGGGTGCCAGGGGTTTCAGGTGAGGCTGACACGGGGCTCAGGCGTGGCTGTCACATGACTCAAGCAGTCATCGCACATTATCCATGCACGGCAGACATGTGTTTCAGGCCTGGGTTACATGTTCGACATTTGTGGCCCATACGTGACTCACTCATTGCTCACACTTGTCTCCCACCGAAACAGACGTGAAGGGGACATGGCTGACGCAGGCCACAGCCATGTTTCACGTATGCCTCCCATGTGTTTCACGTTTAGTTCTAGCACTGTGCATGCGTGCTTCAGTCGTGGATCACATGTGGTTCAACTGGGTCACATGTGGTTCAGTCATGGTTCCCATGGCCGAGATGTGACTCAGGGGTGGCTCACACATTGTTCAGAAGTGGCTGACATACGACTCAGAAGAGGCGGCCATGTGACACAGGCGTGCCTGACGCATTATGCAGTTGCGTTTTGCACCCGGTTGACGCACGACCTACGTGTGGCTCAGGGGCTGCTCGTGCGTGGTCCACGCGTGGGTGCCAGGTGTTTCAGGCTTGGCTGGCACATGACACAGACATTACCTACACGTCACTCAGGCATTCAGACACATTATCCACGCATGGCAGACATGTGTTTCGTGCCTGGGTTACATGTCCTTCATGTGTGGCTCACACGTGACTCCCTCGTTGCTGACACGTGGCTCCCAACTAGCCAGACGTGGCTGGCACGGGGCTCACGCATGGCCTAGCCGTGTATCACGTGTGGCTGCCAGGTTGTCCGTGTGTGGTTCAAGCATTGAGCATGTGTGCTTCACACGTGGTTCCCATGTGGTTCAAGAGTGTCACATGTGGTTCAATCATGCTTCGGGGGTGGCTCAGAAATGGTTCAGGTGGAACCCAGGTGTGGCTCCCACATGGCTCATGTGGGTGTCACATATGGTTCAGGAGTGTTTCACCCGTGATTCAGGCGTGGCTCCCACATGGTGCAGGCGTGGCTCAGCCGTATCTCACACGTAGTTCAGGTGAGCCTCACACCGGGGTCAGGTGTGGCTGACATGATTCAGGAGTTGGTCGCACATGGCTAACACATGTCTGAGGTGAGGCTCACCCATGACTGGGTCGTGGCTCCAGCATTGCTGACCCGTGGCTCTGGCATGGTTGGCACGTGGTTCTGGAATGTCGGACGCGAGACTCAGGCATTTCGGACATGTGTTTCAGGCGTGTCTGCCACGGGTTCCAGTATTGTGCGATGCTCCGTTCAGGACATGGGTTGCATGTCCTTCGTGGGTGGCTCCCACGCGTCTCCCTCGTTGCTGCCACACGGCTCCCACCTACTCAGACGGGGCTGGTATGTGGCTCACGCATGGCCCAGCCATGTTTCATGTGTGGCTCCCATGTGTTTCACGTGTGGTTCAAGCAGCGAACATGTGTGCTTCACACGTGGTTCCCATGTGGATCAGTCATGGTTCTCATGGCCGAGATGTGACTCGGGGGTGGCTCACACATTGTTCAGGGATGGCTGACACACGACTCAGGTGAGGCGGCCAGGTGACACAGGCGTGCCTGACGCGTCACTCAGGTGTGGTTCGCCCCTGATTCATGCACGGCCTTCACGTGGTCAGGGGTGCCTGGTACGTGGTTCATGCAGAGGTGCCTGGTGTTTCGGCTGTGGCTGACACATGATGCAAGAATGGCTCACATGTGATTCAGGCATTCATCACACATTATCCATACGTGGCAGGCATGTGGTCGCACGTCCGACATGTTGTTCAGCTCTGGCTCCCATGTTGCAGAAACGTGGCCCCCGCATACTCAGTCATGGTTGGCACGTGGCTCATGCATGCCTCAGCTGTGTTTCCTGTGGGGCTCAAATGAGGTTCAAGGGTGGTTCAAGCATGGAACATGTGTGCCTCCCATGTGGTTCAGATGTGGTTCAACGGTTCCTCACATGTGGTTCATGCATGGTTCAGGTGTGCCTCACACATGGTTCAGGTGTAATTCAGGCGTGGCTCACACGTGACTCGTGTGGGTCACGCATTGTAGAGGACACATTCCCTCGTGGTTCAGGCCTAGCTCAGCCATGGCTCACAGGTGATGCAGGCGTGCCACAGCAGTGGCTGCCATGTGGCTGACACATGATTCAGGCTTTTGTCACGCATGACTCACACATGGCTCAGGTGTGGCTCAGGCACGGCTGTCTTGTTGCTAAAGCCTGGCTCACATGTGTTTGTGGCACGGTTGGCACGTGGTTCAGGCATGGCAGGCAAGCTGTGCCAGTTTGGCTGACATGTGCTTCAAGTGAGGCTGACTTGTGGTTCGAGTGTGACTGGCACTTGGTTCAGGCCTGGCTGGCACGTGACTTCGGCACGGCTGAGACCTGACTCAGGTGAAGTGGCTCCGAGACACAGGCATGCGTGACACGTCCCTTGGGTGTGGTTCACACATGGTTCATGCACGGCCTTCGTGTGGTTCAGGGGTGGCTGGTGCATGGTTCAAGCATGGGTGCCAGGTGGTTCAGGCGTGGCTGACATGTGACTCAGGCATGTGTGAAACATGACTCCGGTGTCTCTCACACATGTCTCAGGCATGGCTGACATGTGACTCAGGCATGCATCCCACAGGGTCCACGTGTCGAAGACATGTGGTCACCCTTGTGTGACATGCCATACAGGTGTGGCTCCCACGTGACTCACGGGTTGCTGAAACGTGGCTCCCCATACCCAGTCATGGCTGGCACGTGGCTCACACATGGCTCAGCTGTGTTTCATGTGTGGCTCCCCTGCAGGCCATGTGCGATTCAGGCATCGAACATGTGTTTCTCACATGTAGTTAGATGTGCTTCCAGGGTGTCTCACTTGTGGCCCATGCATGGCTCACACACACTGAAGGTGTAATTCAGGCACGGCTCACACACGACTTGTGTGGGTCACATATGGTAGAGGACACTTTCAGCCGTGGTTCAGGCATGGCTGAGCCATGGCTCCCAGGTAATGCAGGCGTGCCACAGCAGTGGCTGCCGTTTGGCTGACACACGATTCAGGCTTTTGTCATGCTTGGCTCACACATGGCTCAGGTGTGGAACATGCAGGGCTGTGGTGTGGCTCAGGCATGGCTCACATGTGTTTGTGGCATGGTTGGCACGTGGTTCACGCATGGCAGGCAAGTTGTGCCAGTGTGGCGGACAGGTGCTTCAAGTGAGGCAGACCTGCGATTCAAGTGTGACTGGCACTTGGTTAAGACCTGGCTGGCACGTGACTTTGGCACGGCTGAGACCTGACTCAGGCGTGGCTCACACATTGTTCAGGCATGGCTGAAACACGACTCAGGTGTTGCGGCCACGTGACACATGCGTGCCCGACACATCACGCAGGTGTGGTTCGCACCTGGTTCATGCAAGGCCTTCACGTGCTCAGGGGTGGCTCGTGCGTGTTTCGTGCATGGGTGCCAGGTGTTTCATGTGAGGCTGACACGGGACTCAGGCGTGGCTGTCACATGACTCAAGCAGTCATCGCACATTATCCATGCACGGCAGACATGTGTTTCAGGCCTGGGTTACGTGTTCGACATTTGTGGCCCATACGTGACTCACTCATTGCTAACACTTGTCTCCCACTGAAACAGACGTGAAGGGGACATGGCTGAAGCAGGCCACAGCCATGTTTCACGTATGCCTCCCATGTGTTTCACGTTTAGTTCTAGCACTGTGCATGCGTGCTTCAGTCGTGGCTCACATGTGGTTCAACTGGGTCACATGTGGTTCAGTCATGGTTCCCATGGCCGAGATGTGACTCAGGGGTGGCTCACACATTGTTCAGAAGTGGCTGACATACGACTCAGAAGAGGCGGCCATGTGACACAGGCGTGCCTGACGCATTATGCAGTTCCGTTTTGCACCTGGTTGACGCACGACCTACGTGTGGCTCAGGGGCTGCTCGTGCGTGGTCCACGCGTGGGTGCCAGGTGTTTCAGGCTTGGCTGGCACATGACACAGACATTACCTACACGTCACTCAGGCATTCAGACACATTATCCACGCATGGCAGACATGTGTTTCGTGCCTGGGTTACATGTCCTTCATGTGTGGCTCACACGTGACTCCCTCGTTGCTGACACGTGGCTCCCAACTAGCCAGACGTGGCTGGCACGGGGCTCACGCATGGCCTAGCCGTGTATCACGTGTGGCTGCCAGGTTGTCCGCGTGTGGTTCAAACATTGAGCATGTGTGCTTCACACGTGGTTCCAATGTGGTTCAAGAGTGTCACATGTGGTTCAATCATGCTTCGGGGTGGCTCAGAAATGGTTCAGGTGGAACCCAGGTGTGGCTCCCACATGGCTCATGTGGGTGTCACATATGGTTCAGGAGTGTTTCACCCGTGATTCAGGCGTGGCTCCCACATGGTGCAGGCATGGCTCAGCCGTATCTCACACGTAGTTCAGGTGAGCCTCACACCGGGGTCAGGTGTGGCTGACATGATTCAGGAGTTGGTCGCACATGGCTAACACATGTCTGAGGTGAGGCTCACCCATGACTGGGTCGTGGCTCCAGCATTGCTGACCCGTGGCTCTGGCATGGTTGGCACGTGGTTCTGGAATGTCGGACGCGAGACTCAGGCATTTCGGACATGTGTTTCAGGCGTGTCTGCCACGGGTTCCAGTGGTGTGTGATGCTCCGTTCAGGACATGGGCTGCATGTCCTTCGTGGGTGGCTCCCACGCGTCTCCCTCGTTGCTGCCACACGGCTCCCACCTACTCAGACGGGGCTGGTATGTGGCTCACGCATGGCCCAGCCATGTTTCATGTGTGGCTCCCATGTGTTTCACGTGTGGTTCAAGCAGCGAACATGTGTGCTTCACACGTGGTTCCCATGTGGATCAGTCATGGTTCTCATGGCCGAGATGTGACTCGGGGGCGGCTCACACATTGTTCAGGGATGGCTGACACACGACTCAGGTGAGGCGGCCAGGTGACACAGGCGTGCCTGACGCGTCACTCAGGTGTGGTTCGCCCCTGATTCATGCACGGCCTTCACGTGGTCAGGGGTGCCTGCTACGTGGTTCATGCAGAGGTGCCTGGTGTTTCGGCTGTGGCTGACACATGATGCAAGAATGGCTCACATGTGATTCAGGCATTCATCACACATTATCCATACGTGGCAGGCATGTGGTCGCACGTCCGACATGTTGTTCAGCTCTGGCTCCCATGTTGCAGAAACGTGGACCCCGCATACTCAGTCATGGTTGGCACGTGGCTCATGCATGCCTCAGCTGTGTTTCCTGTGGGGCTCAAATGAGGTTCAAGGGTGGTTCAAGCATGGAACATGTGTGCCTACCATGTGGTTCAGATGTGGTTCAACGGTTCCTCACATGTGGTTCATGCATGTTTCAGGTGTGCCTCACACATGGTTCAGGTGTAATTCAGGCGTGGCTCGCACATGACTCGTGTGGGTCACGCATTGTAGAGGACACATTCCCTCGTGGTTCAGGCCTAGCTCAGCCATGGCTCACAGGTGATGCAGGCGTGCCACAGCAGTGGCTGCCATGTGGCTGACACATGATTCAGGCTTTTGTCACGCATGACTCACACATGGCTCAGGTGTGGCTCAGGCACGGCTGTCTTGTTGCTAAAGCCTGGCTCACATGTGTTTGTGGCACGGTTGGCACGTGGTTCAGGCATGGCAGGCAAGCTGTGCCAGTTTGGCTGACATGTGCTTCAAGTGAGGCTGACTTGTGGTTCGAGTGTGACTGGCACTTGGTTCAGGCCTGGCTGGCACGTGACTTCGGCACGGCTGAGACCTGACTCAGGTGAAGTGGCTCCGAGACACAGGCATGCGTGACACGTCCCTTGGGTGTGGTTCACACATGGTTCATGCACGGCCTTCGTGTGGTTCAGGAGTGGCTGGTGCATGGTTCAAGCATGGGTGCCAGGTGGTTCAGGCGTGGCTGACATGTGACTCAGGCATGTGTGAAACATGACTCCGGTGTCTCTCACACATGTCTCAGGCATGGCTGACATGTGACTCAGGCATGCATCCCACAGGGTCCACGTGTCGAAGACATGTGGTCACCCTTGTGTGACATGCCATACAGGTGTGGCCCCCACGTGACTCACGGGTTGCTGAAACGTGGCTCCCCCATACCCAGTCATGGCTGGCACGTGGGTCACACATAGCTCAGCTGTGTTTCATGTGTGGCTCCGCTGCGGGCCATGTGCCATTCAAGCACCGAACATGTGTTTCTCACATGTAGTTAGATGTGCTTCCAGGGTGTCTCACTTGTGGCTCATGCATGGCTCACGCATACTGCAGGTGTAATTCAGGCACGGCTCACACACGACTCGTGTGGGTCACATATGGTAGAGGACACTTTCAGCCGTGGTTCAGGCATGGCTGAGCCATGGCTCCCAGGTAATGCAGGCGTGCCACAGCAGTGGCTGCCGTGTGGCTGACACACGATTCAGGCTTTTGTCATGCTTGGCTCACACATGGCTCAGGTGTGGAACATGCAGGGCTGTGGTGTGGCTCAGGCATGGCTCACATGTGTTTGTGGCATGGTTGGCACGTGGTTCACGCATGGCAGGCAAGTTGTGCCACTGTGGCGGACAGGTGCTTCAAGTGAGGCAGACCTGCGATTCAAGTGTGACTGGCACTTGGTTAAGACCTGGCTGGCACGTGACTTTGGCACGGCTGAGACCTGACTCAGGCGTGGCTCACACATTGTTCAGGCATGGCTGCAACACGACTCAGGTGTTGCGGCCACGTGACACAGGCGTGCCTGACACATCACGCAGGTGTGGTTCGCACCTGGTTCATGCAAGGACTTCACGTGGCTCAGGGGTGGCTCGTGCGTGTTTCGTGCATGGGTGCCAGGGGTTTCAGGTGAGGCTGACACGGGGCTCAGGCGTGGCTGTCACATGACTCAAGCAGTCATCGCACATTATCCATGCACGGCAGACATGTGTTTCAGGCCTGGGTTACATGTTCGACATTTGTGGCCCATACGTGACTCACTCATTGCTCACACTTGTCTTCCACCGAAACAGACGTGAAGGGGACATGGCTGACGCAGGCCACAGCCATGTTTCACGTATGCCTCCCATGTGTTTCACGTTTAGTTCTAGCACTGTGCATGCGTGCTTCAGTCGTGGCTCACATGTGGTTCAACTGGGTCACATGTGGTTCAGTCATGGTTCCCATGGCCGAGATGTGACTCAGGGGTGGCTCACACATTGTTCAGAAGTGGCTGACATACGACTCAGAAGAGGCGGCCATGTGACACAGGCGTGCCTGACGCATTATGCAGTTGCGTTTTGCACCCGGTTGACGCACGACCTACGTGTGGCTCAGGGGCTGCTCGTGCGTGGTCCACGCGTGGGTGCCAGGTGTTTCAGGCTTGGCTGGCACATGACACAGACATTACCTACACGTCACTCAGGCATTCAGACACATTATCCACGCATGGCAGACATGTGTTTCGTGCCTGGGTTACATGTCCTTCATGTGTGGCTCACACGTGACTCCCTCGTTGCTGACACGTGGCTCCCAACTAGCCAGACGTGGCTGGCACGGGGCTCACGCATGGCCTAGCCGTGTATCACGTGTGGCTGCCAGGTTGTCCGTGTGTGGTTCAAGCATTGAGCATGTGTGCTTCACACGTGGTTCCCATGTGGTTCAAGAGTGTCACATGTGGTTCAATCATGCTTCGGGGGTGGCTCAGAAATGGTTCAGGTGGAACCCAGGTGTGGCTCCCACATGGCTCATGTGGGTGTCACATATGGTTCAGGAGTGTTTCACCCGTGATTCAGGCGTGGCTCCCACATGGTGCAGGCGTGGCTCAGCCGTATCTCACACGTAGTTCAGGTGAGCCTCACACCGGGGTCAGGTGTGGCTGACATGATTCAGGAGTTGGTCGCACATGGCTAACACATGTCTGAGGTGAGGCTCACCCATGACTGGGTCGTGGCTCCAGCATTGCTGACCCGTGGCTCTGGCATGGTTGGCACGTGGTTCTGGAATGTCGGACGCGAGACTCAGGCATTTCGGACATGTGTTTCAGGCGTGTCTGCCACGGGTTCCAGTATTGTGCGATGCTCCGTTCAGGACATGGGTTGCATGTCCTTCGTGGGTGGCTCCCACGCGTCTCCCTCGTTGCTGCCACACGGCTCCCACCTACTCAGACGGGGCTGGTATGTGGCTCACGCATGGCCCAGCCATGTTTCATGTGTGGCTCCCATGTGTTTCACGTGTGGTTCAAGCAGCGAACATGTGTGCTTCACACGTGGTTCCCATGTGGATCAGTCATGGTTCTCATGGCCGAGATGTGACTCGGGGGTGGCTCACACATTGTTCAGGGATGGCTGACACACGACTCAGGTGAGGCGGCCAGGTGACACAGGCGTGCCTGACGCGTCACTCAGGTGTGGTTCGCCCCTGATTCATGCACGGCCTTCACGTG
Organism: Equus caballus; assembly: GCF_041296265.1. NCBI lineage: Eukaryota > Metazoa > Chordata > Mammalia > Perissodactyla > Equidae > Equus > Equus caballus. The sequence continues at coordinate 29,817,685 of NC_091687.1, forward strand.
GTCAGGGGTGCCTGGTACGTGGTTCATGCAGAGGTGCCTGGTGTTTCGGCTGTGGCTGACACATGATGCAAGAATGGCTCACATGTGATTCAGGCATTCATCACACATTATCCATACGTGGCAGGCATGTGGTCGCACGTCCGACATGTTGTTCAGCTCTGGCTCCCATGTTGCAGAAACGTGGCCCCCGCATACTCAGTCATGGTTGGCACGTGGCTCATGCATGCCTCAGCTGTGTTTCCTGTGGGGCTCAAATGAGGTTCAAGGGTGGTTCAAGCATGGAACATGTGTGCCTCCCATGTGGTTCAGATGTGGTTCAACGGTTCCTCACATGTGGTTCATGCATGGTTCAGGTGTGCCTCACACATGGTTCAGGTGTAATTCAGGCGTGGCTCACACGTGACTCGTGTGGGTCACGCATTGTAGAGGACACATTCCCTCGTGGTTCAGGCCTAGCTCAGCCATGGCTCACAGGTGATGCAGGCGTGCCACAGCAGTGGCTGCCATGTGGCTGACACATGATTCAGGCTTTTGTCACGCATGACTCACACATGGCTCAGGTGTGGCTCAGGCACGGCTGTCTTGTTGCTAAAGCCTGGCTCACATGTGTTTGTGGCACGGTTGGCACGTGGTTCAGGCATGGCAGGCAAGCTGTGCCAGTTTGGCTGACATGTGCTTCAAGTGAGGCTGACTTGTGGTTCGAGTGTGACTGGCACTTGGTTCAGGCCTGGCTGGCACGTGACTTCGGCACGGCTGAGACCTGACTCAGGTGAAGTGGCTCCGAGACACAGGCATGCGTGACACGTCCCTTGGGTGTGGTTCACACATGGTTCATGCACGGCCTTCGTGTGGTTCAGGGGTGGCTGGTGCATGGTTCAAGCATGGGTGCCAGGTGGTTCAGGCGTGGCTGACATGTGACTCAGGCATGTGTGAAACATGACTCCGGTGTCTCTCACACATGTCTCAGGCATGGCTGACATGTGACTCAGGCATGCATCCCACAGGGTCCACGTGTCGAAGACATGTGGTCACCCTTGTGTGACATGCCATACAGGTGTGGCTCCCACGTGACTCACGGGTTGCTGAAACGTGGCTCCCCATACCCAGTCATGGCTGGCACGTGGCTCACACATGGCTCAGCTGTGTTTCATGTGTGGCTCCCCTGCAGGCCATGTGCGATTCAGGCATCGAACATGTGTTTCTCACATGTAGTTAGATGTGCTTCCAGGGTGTCTCACTTGTGGCCCATGCATGGCTCACACACACTGAAGGTGTAATTCAGGCACGGCTCACACACGACTTGTGTGGGTCACATATGGTAGAGGACACTTTCAGCCGTGGTTCAGGCATGGCTGAGCCATGGCTCCCAGGTAATGCAGGCGTGCCACAGCAGTGGCTGCCGTTTGGCTGACACACGATTCAGGCTTTTGTCATGCTTGGCTCACACATGGCTCAGGTGTGGAACATGCAGGGCTGTGGTGTGGCTCAGGCATGGCTCACATGTGTTTGTGGCATGGTTGGCACGTGGTTCACGCATGGCAGGCAAGTTGTGCCAGTGTGGCGGACAGGTGCTTCAAGTGAGGCAGACCTGCGATTCAAGTGTGACTGGCACTTGGTTAAGACCTGGCTGGCACGTGACTTTGGCACGGCTGAGACCTGACTCAGGCGTGGCTCACACATTGTTCAGGCATGGCTGAAACACGACTCAGGTGTTGCGGCCACGTGACACATGCGTGCCCGACACATCACGCAGGTGTGGTTCGCACCTGGTTCATGCAAGGCCTTCACGTGCTCAGGGGTGGCTCGTGCGTGTTTCGTGCATGGGTGCCAGGTGTTTCATGTGAGGCTGACACGGGACTCAGGCGTGGCTGTCACATGACTCAAGCAGTCATCGCACATTATCCATGCACGGCAGACATGTGTTTCAGGCCTGGGTTACGTGTTCGACATTTGTGGCCCATACGTGACTCACTCATTGCTAACACTTGTCTCCCACTGAAACAGACGTGAAGGGGACATGGCTGAAGCAGGCCACAGCCATGTTTCACGTATGCCTCCCATGTGTTTCACGTTTAGTTCTAGCACTGTGCATGCGTGCTTCAGTCGTGGCTCACATGTGGTTCAACTGGGTCACATGTGGTTCAGTCATGGTTCCCATGGCCGAGATGTGACTCAGGGGTGGCTCACACATTGTTCAGAAGTGGCTGACATACGACTCAGAAGAGGCGGCCATGTGACACAGGCGTGCCTGACGCATTATGCAGTTCCGTTTTGCACCTGGTTGACGCACGACCTACGTGTGGCTCAGGGGCTGCTCGTGCGTGGTCCACGCGTGGGTGCCAGGTGTTTCAGGCTTGGCTGGCACATGACACAGACATTACCTACACGTCACTCAGGCATTCAGACACATTATCCACGCATGGCAGACATGTGTTTCGTGCCTGGGTTACATGTCCTTCATGTGTGGCTCACACGTGACTCCCTCGTTGCTGACACGTGGCTCCCAACTAGCCAGACGTGGCTGGCACGGGGCTCACGCATGGCCTAGCCGTGTATCACGTGTGGCTGCCAGGTTGTCCGCGTGTGGTTCAAACATTGAGCATGTGTGCTTCACACGTGGTTCCAATGTGGTTCAAGAGTGTCACATGTGGTTCAATCATGCTTCGGGGTGGCTCAGAAATGGTTCAGGTGGAACCCAGGTGTGGCTCCCACATGGCTCATGTGGGTGTCACATATGGTTCAGGAGTGTTTCACCCGTGATTCAGGCGTGGCTCCCACATGGTGCAGGCATGGCTCAGCCGTATCTCACACGTAGTTCAGGTGAGCCTCACACCGGGGTCAGGTGTGGCTGACATGATTCAGGAGTTGGTCGCACATGGCTAACACATGTCTGAGGTGAGGCTCACCCATGACTGGGTCGTGGCTCCAGCATTGCTGACCCGTGGCTCTGGCATGGTTGGCACGTGGTTCTGGAATGTCGGACGCGAGACTCAGGCATTTCGGACATGTGTTTCAGGCGTGTCTGCCACGGGTTCCAGTGGTGTGTGATGCTCCGTTCAGGACATGGGCTGCATGTCCTTCGTGGGTGGCTCCCACGCGTCTCCCTCGTTGCTGCCACACGGCTCCCACCTACTCAGACGGGGCTGGTATGTGGCTCACGCATGGCCCAGCCATGTTTCATGTGTGGCTCCCATGTGTTTCACGTGTGGTTCAAGCAGCGAACATGTGTGCTTCACACGTGGTTCCCATGTGGATCAGTCATGGTTCTCATGGCCGAGATGTGACTCGGGGGCGGCTCACACATTGTTCAGGGATGGCTGACACACGACTCAGGTGAGGCGGCCAGGTGACACAGGCGTGCCTGACGCGTCACTCAGGTGTGGTTCGCCCCTGATTCATGCACGGCCTTCACGTGGTCAGGGGTGCCTGCTACGTGGTTCATGCAGAGGTGCCTGGTGTTTCGGCTGTGGCTGACACATGATGCAAGAATGGCTCACATGTGATTCAGGCATTCATCACACATTATCCATACGTGGCAGGCATGTGGTCGCACGTCCGACATGTTGTTCAGCTCTGGCTCCCATGTTGCAGAAACGTGGACCCCGCATACTCAGTCATGGTTGGCACGTGGCTCATGCATGCCTCAGCTGTGTTTCCTGTGGGGCTCAAATGAGGTTCAAGGGTGGTTCAAGCATGGAACATGTGTGCCTACCATGTGGTTCAGATGTGGTTCAACGGTTCCTCACATGTGGTTCATGCATGTTTCAGGTGTGCCTCACACATGGTTCAGGTGTAATTCAGGCGTGGCTCGCACATGACTCGTGTGGGTCACGCATTGTAGAGGACACATTCCCTCGTGGTTCAGGCCTAGCTCAGCCATGGCTCACAGGTGATGCAGGCGTGCCACAGCAGTGGCTGCCATGTGGCTGACACATGATTCAGGCTTTTGTCACGCATGACTCACACATGGCTCAGGTGTGGCTCAGGCACGGCTGTCTTGTTGCTAAAGCCTGGCTCACATGTGTTTGTGGCACGGTTGGCACGTGGTTCAGGCATGGCAGGCAAGCTGTGCCAGTTTGGCTGACATGTGCTTCAAGTGAGGCTGACTTGTGGTTCGAGTGTGACTGGCACTTGGTTCAGGCCTGGCTGGCACGTGACTTCGGCACGGCTGAGACCTGACTCAGGTGAAGTGGCTCCGAGACACAGGCATGCGTGACACGTCCCTTGGGTGTGGTTCACACATGGTTCATGCACGGCCTTCGTGTGGTTCAGGAGTGGCTGGTGCATGGTTCAAGCATGGGTGCCAGGTGGTTCAGGCGTGGCTGACATGTGACTCAGGCATGTGTGAAACATGACTCCGGTGTCTCTCACACATGTCTCAGGCATGGCTGACATGTGACTCAGGCATGCATCCCACAGGGTCCACGTGTCGAAGACATGTGGTCACCCTTGTGTGACATGCCATACAGGTGTGGCCCCCACGTGACTCACGGGTTGCTGAAACGTGGCTCCCCCATACCCAGTCATGGCTGGCACGTGGGTCACACATAGCTCAGCTGTGTTTCATGTGTGGCTCCGCTGCGGGCCATGTGCCATTCAAGCACCGAACATGTGTTTCTCACATGTAGTTAGATGTGCTTCCAGGGTGTCTCACTTGTGGCTCATGCATGGCTCACGCATACTGCAGGTGTAATTCAGGCACGGCTCACACACGACTCGTGTGGGTCACATATGGTAGAGGACACTTTCAGCCGTGGTTCAGGCATGGCTGAGCCATGGCTCCCAGGTAATGCAGGCGTGCCACAGCAGTGGCTGCCGTGTGGCTGACACACGATTCAGGCTTTTGTCATGCTTGGCTCACACATGGCTCAGGTGTGGAACATGCAGGGCTGTGGTGTGGCTCAGGCATGGCTCACATGTGTTTGTGGCATGGTTGGCACGTGGTTCACGCATGGCAGGCAAGTTGTGCCACTGTGGCGGACAGGTGCTTCAAGTGAGGCAGACCTGCGATTCAAGTGTGACTGGCACTTGGTTAAGACCTGGCTGGCACGTGACTTTGGCACGGCTGAGACCTGACTCAGGCGTGGCTCACACATTGTTCAGGCATGGCTGCAACACGACTCAGGTGTTGCGGCCACGTGACACAGGCGTGCCTGACACATCACGCAGGTGTGGTTCGCACCTGGTTCATGCAAGGACTTCACGTGGCTCAGGGGTGGCTCGTGCGTGTTTCGTGCATGGGTGCCAGGGGTTTCAGGTGAGGCTGACACGGGGCTCAGGCGTGGCTGTCACATGACTCAAGCAGTCATCGCACATTATCCATGCACGGCAGACATGTGTTTCAGGCCTGGGTTACATGTTCGACATTTGTGGCCCATACGTGACTCACTCATTGCTCACACTTGTCTTCCACCGAAACAGACGTGAAGGGGACATGGCTGACGCAGGCCACAGCCATGTTTCACGTATGCCTCCCATGTGTTTCACGTTTAGTTCTAGCACTGTGCATGCGTGCTTCAGTCGTGGCTCACATGTGGTTCAACTGGGTCACATGTGGTTCAGTCATGGTTCCCATGGCCGAGATGTGACTCAGGGGTGGCTCACACATTGTTCAGAAGTGGCTGACATACGACTCAGAAGAGGCGGCCATGTGACACAGGCGTGCCTGACGCATTATGCAGTTGCGTTTTGCACCTGGTTGACACACGACCTACGTGTGGCTCAGGGGCTGCTCGTGCGTGGTCCACGCGTGGGTGCCAGGTGATTCAGGCTTGGCTGGCACATGACACAGACATTACCTACACGTCACTCAGGCATTCAGACACATTATCCACGCATGGCAGACATGTGTTTCGTGCCTGGGTTACATGTCCTTCATGTGTGGCTCACACGTGACTCCCTCGTTGCTGACACGTGGCTCCCAACTAGCCAGACGTGGCTGGCACGGGGCTCACGCATGGCCTAGCCGTGTATCACGTGTGGCTGCCAGGTTGTCCGCGTGTGGTTCAAACATTGAGCATGTGTGCTTCACACGTGGTTCCCATGTGGTTCAAGAGTGTCACATGTGGTTCAATCATGCTTCGGGGGTGGCTCAGAAATGGTTGAGGTGGAACCCAGGTGTGGCTCCCACATGGCTCATGTGGGTGTCACATATGGTTCAGGAGTGTTTCACCCGTGATTCAGGCGTGGCTCCCACATGGTGCAGGCATGGCTCAGCCGTATCTCACACGTAGTTCAGGTGAGCCTCACACCGGGGTCAGGTGTGGCTGACATGATTCAGGAGTTGGTCGCACATGGCTAACACATGTCTGAGGTGAGGCTCACCCATGACTGGGTCGTGGCTCCAGCATTGCTGACCCGTGGCTCTGGCATGGTTGGCACGTGGTTCTGGAATGTCGGACGCGAGACTCAGGCATTTCGGACATGTGTTTCAGGCGTGTCTGCCACGGGTTCCAGTATTGTGCGATGCTCCGTTCAGGACATGGGTTGCATGTCCTTCGTGGGTGGCTCCCACGCGTCTCCCTCGTTGCTGCCACACGGCTCCCACCTACTCAGACGGGGCTGGTATGTGGCTCACGCATGGCCCAGCCATGTTTCATGTGTGGCTCCCATGTGTTTCAGGTGTGGTTCAAGCAGCGAACATGTGTGCTTCACACGTGGTTCCCATGTGGATCAGTCATGGTTCTCATGGCCGAGATGTGACTCGGGGGTGGCTCACACATTGTTCAGGGATGGCTGACACACGACTCAGGTGAGGCGGCCAGGTGACACAGGCGTGCCTGACGCGTCACTCAGGTGTGGTTCGCCCCTGATTCATGCACGGCCTTCACGTGGTCAGGGGTGCCTGGTACGTGGTTCATGCAGAGGTGCCTGGTGTTTCGGCTGTGGCTGACACATGATGCAAGAATGGCTCACATGTGATTCAGGCATTCATCACACATTATCCATACGTGGCAGGCATGTGGTCGCACGTCCGTCATGTCGTACAGCTCTGGCTCCCATGTTGCAGAAACGTGGCCCCCGCATACTCAGTCATGGTTGGCACGTGGCTCATGCATGCCTCAGCTGTGTTTCCTGTGGGGCTCAAATGAGGTTCAAGGGTGGTTCAAGCATGGAACATGTGTGCCTCCCATGTGGTTCAGATGTGGTTCAACGGTTCCTCACATGTGGTTCATGCATGGTTCAGGTGTGCTTCACACATGGTTCAGGTGTAATTCAGGCGTGGCTCACACGTGACTCGTGTGGGTCACGCATTGTAGAGGACACATTCCCTCGTGGTTCAGGCCTAGCTCAGCCATGGCTCACAGGTGATGCAGGCGTGCCACAGCAGTGGCTGCCATGTGGCTGACACATGATTCAGGCTTTTGTCACGCATGACTCACACATGGCTCAGGTGTGGCTCAGGCACGGCTGTCTTGTTGCTAAAGCCTGGCTCACATGTGTTTGTGGCACGGTTGGCACGTGGTTCAGGCATGGCAGGAAAGCTGTGCCAGTTTGGCTGACATGTGCTTCAAGTGAGGCTGACTTGTGGTTCGAGTGTGACTGGCACTTGGTTCAGGCCTGGCTGGCACGTGACTTCGGCACGGCTGAGACCTGACTCAGGTGAAGTGGCTCCGAGACACAGGCATGCGTGACACGTCCCTTGGGTGTGGTTCACACATGGTTCATGCACGGCCTTCGTGTGGTTCAGGGGTGGCTGGTGCATGGTTCAAGCATGGGTGCCAGGTGGTTCAGGCGTGGCTGACATGTGACTCAGGCATGTGTGAAACATGACTCCGGTGTCTCTCACACATGTCTCAGGCATGGCTGACATGTGACTCAGGCATGCATCCCACAGGGTCCACGTGTCGAAGACATGTGGTCACCCTTGTGTGACATGCCATACAGGTGTGGCTCCCACGTGACTCACGGGTTGCTGAAACGTGGCTCCCCATACCCAGTCATGGCTGGCACGTGGCTCACACATGGCTCAGCTGTGTTTCATGTGTGGCTCCCCTGCAGGCCATGTGCGATTCAGGCATCGAACATGTGTTTCTCACATGTAGTTAGATGTGCTTCCAGGGTGTCTCACTTGTGGCCCATGCATGGCTCACACACACTGAAGGTGTAATTCAGGCACGGCTCACACACGACTTGTGTGGGTCACATATGGTAGAGGACACTTTCAGCCGTGGTTCAGGCATGGCTGAGCCATGGCTCCCAGGTAATGCAGGCGTGCCACAGCAGTGGCTGCCGTTTGGCTGACACACGATTCAGGCTTTTGTCATGCTTGGCTCACACATGGCTCAGGTGTGGAACATGCAGGGCTGTGGTGTGCCTCAGGCATGGCTCACATGTGTTTGTGGCATGGTTGGCACGTGGTTCACGCATGGCAGGCAAGTTGTGCCAGTGTGGCGGACAGGTGCTTCAAGTGAGGCAGACCTGCGATTCAAGTGTGACTGGCACTTGGTTAAGACCTGGCTGGCACGTGACTTTGGCACGGCTGAGACCTGACTCAGGCGTGGCTCACACATTGTTCAGGCATGGCTGAAACACGACTCAGGTGTTGCGGCCACGTGACACAGGCGTGCCTGACACATCACGCAGGTGTGGTTCGCACCTGGTTCATGCAAGGACTTCACGTGGCTCAGGGGTGGCTCGTGCGTGTTTCGTGCATGGGTGCCAGGGGTTTCAGGTGAGGCTGACACGGGGCTCAGGCGTGGCTGTCACATGACTCAAGCAGTCATCGCACATTATCCATGCACGGCAGACATGTGTTTCAGGCCTGGGTTACATGTTCGACATTTGTGGCCCATACGTGACTCACTCATTGCTCACACTTGTCTCCCACCGAAACAGACGTGAAGGGGACATGGCTGACGCAGGCCACAGCCATGTTTCACGTATGCCTCCCATGTGTTTCACGTTTAGTTCTAGCACTGTGCATGCGTGCTTCAGTCGTGGATCACATGTGGTTCAACTGGGTCACATGTGGTTCAGTCATGGTTCCCATGGCCGAGATGTGACTCAGGGGTGGCTCACACATTGTTCAGAAGTGGCTGACATACGACTCAGAAGAGGCGGCCATGTGACACAGGCGTGCCTGACGCATTATGCAGTTGCGTTTTGCACCCGGTTGACGCACGACCTACGTGTGGCTCAGGGGCTGCTCGTGCGTGGTCCACGCGTGGGTGCCAGGTGTTTCAGGCTTGGCTGGCACATGACACAGACATTACCTACACGTCACTCAGGCATTCAGACACATTATCCACGCATGGCAGACATGTGTTTCCTGCCTGGGTTACATGTCCTTCATGTGTGGCTCACACGTGACTCCCTCGTTGCTGACACGTGGCTCCCAACTAGCCAGACGTGGCTGGCACGGGGCTCACGCATGGCCTAGCCGTGTATCACGTGTGGCTGCCAGGTTGTCCGCGTGTGGTTCAAACATTGAGCATGTGTGCTTCACACGTGGTTCCCATGTGGTTCAAGAGTGTCACATGTGGTTCAATCATGCTTCGGGGGTGGCTCAGAAATGGTTGAGGTGGAACCCAGCTGTGGCTCCCACATGGCTCATGTGGGTGTCACATATGGTTCAGGAGTGTTTCACCCGTGATTCAGGCGTGGCTCCCACATGGTGCAGGCATGGCTCAGCCGTATCTCACACGTAGTTCAGGTGAGCCTCACACCGGGGTCAGGTGTGGCTGACATGATTCAGGAGTTGGTCGCACATGGCTAACACATGTCTGAGGTGAGGCTCACCCATGACTGGGTCGTGGCTCCAGCATTGCTGACCCGTGGCTCTGGCATGGTTGGCACGTGGTTCTGGAATGTCGGACGCGAGACTCAGGCATTTCGAACATGTGTTTCAGGCGTGTCTGCCACGGGTTCCAGTATTGTGCGATGCTCCGTTCAGGACATGGGTTGCATGTCCTTCGTGGGTGGCTCCCACGAGTCTCCCTCGTTGCTGCCACACGGCTCCCACCTACTCAGACGGGGCTGGTATGTGGCTCACGCATGGCCCAGCCATGTTTCATGTGTGGCTCCCATGTGTTTCACGTGTGGTTCAAGCAGCGAACATGTGTGCTTCACACGTGGTTCCCATGTGGATCAGCCATGGTTCTCATGGCCGAGATGTGACTCGGGGGTGGCTCACACATTGTTCAGGGATGGCTGACACACGACTCAGGTGAGGCGGCCAGGTGACACAGGCGTGCCTGACGCGTCACTCAGGTGTGGTTCGCCCCTGATTCATGCACGGCCTTCACGTGGTCAGGGGTGCCTGCTACGTGGTTCATGCAGAGGTGCCTGGTGTTTCGGCTGTGGCTGACACATGATGAAAGAATGGCTCACATGTGATTCAGAAATTCATCACACATTATCCATACGTGGCAGGCATGTGGTCGCACGTCCGACATGTCGTACAGCTCTGGCTCCCATGTTGCAGAAACGTGGCCCCCGCATACTCAGTCATGGTTGGCACGTGGCTCATGCATGCCTCAGCTGTGTTTCCTGTGGGGCTCAAATGAGGTTCAAGGGTGGTTCAAGCATGGAAGATGTGTGCCTCCCATGTGGTTCAGATGTGGTTCAACGGTTCCTCACATGTGGTTCATGCATGGTTCAGGTGTGCCTCACACATGGTTCAGGTGTAATTCAGGCGTGGCTCACACATGACTCGTGTGGGTCACGCATTGTAGAGGACACATTCCCTCGTGGTTCAGGCCTAGCTCAGCCATGGCTCACAGGTGATGCAGGCGTGCCACAGCAGTGGCTGCCATGTGGCTGACACATGATTCAGGCTTTTGTCACGCATGACTCACACATGGCTCAGGTGTGGCTCAGGCACGGCTGTCTTGTTGCTAAAGCCTGGCTCACATGTGTTTGTGGCACGGTTGGCACGTGGTTCAGGCATGGCAGGCAAGCTGTGCCAGTTTGGCTGACATGTGCTTCAAGTGAGGCTGACTTGTGGTTCGAGTGTGACTGGCACTTGGTTCAGGCCTGGCTGGCACGTGACTTCGGCACGGCTGAGACCTGACTCAGGTGAAGTGGCTCCGAGACACAGGCATGCGTGACACGTCCCTTGGGTGTGGTTCACACATGGTTCATGCACGGCCTTCGTGTGGTTCAGGGGTGGCTGGTGCATGGTTCACGCATGGGTGGCTGGTGGTTCAGGCGTGGCTGACATGTGACTCAGGCATGTGTGAAACATGACTCCGGTGTCTCTCACACATGTCTCAGGCATGGCTGACATGTGACTCAGGCATGCATCCCACAGGGTCCACGTGTCGAAGACATGTGGTCACCCTTGTGTGACATGCCATACAGGTGTGGCCCCCACGTGACTCACGGGTTGCTGAAACGTGGCTCCCCCATACCCAGTCATGGCTGGCACGTGGCTCACACATGGCTCAGCTGTGTTTCATGTGTGGCTCCCCTGCAGGCCATGTGTCATTCAAGCATCGAACATGTGTTTCTCACATGTAGTTAGATGTGCTTCCAGGGTGTCTCTCTTGTGGCCCATGCATGGCTCACACACACTGAAGGTGTAATTCAGGCACGGCTCACTCACGACTTGTGTGGGTCAGATATGGTGGAGGACACTTTCAGCCGTGGTTCAGGCATGGCTGAGCCACGGCTCCCAGGTGATGCAGGCGTGCCACAGCAGTGGCTGCCATGTGGCTGACACATGATTGAGGCTTTTGTCATGCTTGGCTCACACATGGCTCAGGTGTGGAACATGCAGTGCTGTGGTGTGGCTCAGGCATGTCTCACATGTGTTTGTGGCATGGTTGGCACGTGGTTCACGCATGGCAGGCAAGTTGTGCCACTGTGGCGGACAGGTGCTTCAAGTGAGGCAGACCTGCGATTCAAGTGTGACTGGCACCAGGTTAAGACCCGGCTGGCACGTGACTTTGGCACGGCTGAGACCTGACTCAGGCGTGGCTCACACATTGTTCAGGCATGGCTGCAACACGACTCAGGTGTTGCGGCCACGTGACACAGGCGTGCCTGACACATCACGCAGGTGTGGTTCGCACCTGGTTCATGCAAGGCCTTCACGTGGCTCAGGGGTGGCTCGTGCGTGTTTCGTGCATGGGTGCCAGGTGTCTCAGGTGAGGCTGACACGGGACTCAGGCGTGGCTGTCACATGACTCAAGCAGTCATCGCACATTATCCATGCACGGCAGACATGTGTTTCAGGCCTGGGTTACATGTTCGACATTTGTGGCCCATACGTGACTCACTCATTGCTCACACTTGTCTCCCACCGAAACAGACGTGAAGGGGACATGGCTGACGCAGGCCACAGCCATGTTTCACGTATGCCTCCCATGTGTTTCACGTTTAGTTCTAGCACTGTGCATGCGTGCTTCAGTCGTGGATCACATGTGGTTCAACTGGGTCACATGTGGTTCAGTCATGGTTCCCATGGCCGAGATGTGACTCAGGGGTGGCTCACACATTGTTCAGAAGTGGCTGACATACGACTCAGAAGAGGCGGCCATGTGACACAGGCGTGCCTGACGCATTATGCAGTTGCGTTTTGCACCCGGTTGACGCACGACCTACGTGTGGCTCAGGGGCTGCTCGTGCGTGGTCCACGCGTGGGTGCCAGGTGTTTCAGGCTTGGCTGGCACATGACACAGACATTACCTACACGTCACTCAGGCATTCAGACACATTATCCACGCATGGCAGACATGTGTTTCCTGCCTGGGTTACATGTCCCTCATGTGTGGCTCACACGTGACTCCCTCGTTGCTGACACGTGGCTCCCAACTAGCCAGACGTGGCTGGCACGGGGCTCACGCATGGCCTAGCCGTGTATCACGTGTGGCTGCCAGGTTGTCCGCGTGTGGTTCAAGCATTGAGCATGTGTGCTTCACACGTGGTTCCCATGTGGTTCAAGAGTGTCACATGTGGTTCAATCATGCTTCGGGGGTGGCTCAGAAATGGTTCAGGTGGAACCCAGGTGTGGCTCCCACATGGCTCATGTGGGTGTCACATATGGTTCAGGAGTGTTTCACCCGTGATTCAGGCGTGGCTCCCACATGGTGCAGGCATGGCTCAGCCGTATCTCACACGTAGTTCAGGTGAGCCTCACACCGGGGTCAGGTGTGACTGACATGATTCAGGAGTTGGTCGCACATGGCTAACACATGTCTGAGGTGAGGCTCACCCATGACTGGGTCGTGGCTCCAGCATTGCTGACCCGTGGCTCTGGCATGGTTGGCACGTGGTTCTGGAATGTCGGACGCGAGACTCAGGCATTTCGAACATGTGTTTCAGGCGTGTCTGCCACGGGTTCCAGTATTGTGCGATGCTCCGTTCAGGACATGGGTTGCATGTCCTTCGTGGGTGGCTCCCACGAGTCTCCCTCGTTGCTGCCACACGGCTCCCACCTACTCAGACGGGGCTGGTATGTGGCTCACGCATGGCCCAGCCATGTTTCATGTGTGGCTCCCATGTGTTTCACGTGTGGTTTAAGCACCGAACATGTGTGCTTCACACGTGGTTCCCATGTGGATCAGCCATGGTTCTCATGGCCGAGATGTGACTCGGGGGTGGCTCACACATTGTTCAGGGATGGCTGACACACGACTCAGGTGAGGCGGCCAGGTGACACAGGCGTGCCTGACGCGTCACTCAGGTGTGGTTCGCCCCTGATTCATGCACGGCCTTCACGTGGTCAGGGGTGCCTGCTACGTGGTTCATGCAGAGGTGCCTGGTGTTTCGGCTGTGGCTGACACATGATGAAAGAATGGCTCACATGTGATTCAGAAATTCATCACACATTATCCATACGTGGCAGGCATGTGGTCGCACGTCCGACATGTCGTACAGCTCTGGCTCCCATGTTGCAGAAACGTGGCCCCCGCATACTCAGTCATGGTTGGCACGTGGCTCATGCATGCCTCAGCTGTGTTTCCTGTGGGGCTCAAATGAGGTTCAAGGGTGGTTCAAGCATGGAAGATGTGTGCCTCCCATGTGGTTCAGATGTGGTTCAACGGTTCCTCACATGTGGTTCATGCATGGTTCAGGTGTGCCTCACACATGGTTCAGGTGTAATTCAGGCGTGGCTCACACATGACTCGTGTGGGTCACGCATTGTAGAGGACACATTCCCTCGTGGTTCAGGCCTAGCTCAGCCATGGCTCACAGGTGATGCAGGCGTGCCACAGCAGTGGCTGCCATGTGGCTGACACATGATTCAGGCTTTTGTCACGCATGACTCACACATGGCTCAGGTGTGGCTCAGGCACGGCTGTCTTGTTGCTAAAGCCTGGCTCACATGTGTTTGTGGCACGGTTGGCACGTGGTTCAGGCATGGCAGGCAAGCTGTGCCAGTTTGGCTGACATGTGCTTCAAGTGAGGCTGACTTGTGGTTCGAGTGTGACTGGCACTTGGTTCAGGCCTGGCTGGCACGTGACTTCGGCACGGCTGAGACCTGACTCAGGTGAAGTGGCTCCGAGACACAGGCATGCGTGACACGTCCCTTGGGTGTGGTTCACACATGGTTCATGCACGGCCTTCGTGTGGTTCAGGGGTGGCTGGTGCATGGTTCACGCATGGGTGGCAGGTGGTTCAGGCGTGGCTGACATGTGACTCAGGCATGTGTGAAACATGACTCCGGTGTCTCTCACACATGTCTCAGGCATGGCTGACATGTGACTCAGGCATGCATCCCACAGGGTCCACGTGTCGAAGACATGTGGTCACCCTTGTGTGACATGCCATACAGGTGTGGCCCCCATGTGACTCACGGGTTGCTGAAACGTGGCTCCCCCATACCCAGTCATGGCTGGCACGTGGCTCACACATGGCTCAGCTGTGTTTCATGTGTGGCTCCCCTGCAGGCCATGTGTCATTCAAGCATCGAACATGTGTTTCTCACATGTAGTTGGATGTGCTTCCAGGGTGTCTCACTTGTGGCCCATGCATGGCTCACTCACACTGAAGGTGTAATTCAGGCACGGCTCACTCACGACTTGTGTGGGTCAGATATGGTGGAGGACACTTTCAGCCGTGGTTCAGGCATGGCTGAGCCACGGCTCCCAGGTGATGCAGGCGTGCCACAGCAGTGGCTGCCATGTGGCTGACACATGATTCAGGCTTTTGTCATGCTTGGCTCACACATGGCTCAGGTGTGGAACATGCAGGGCTGTGGTGTGGCTCAGGCATGTCTCACATGTGTTTGTGGCATGGTTGGCACGTGGTTCACGCATGGCAGGCAAGTTGTGCCACTGTGGCGGACAGGTGCTTCAAGTGAGGCAGACCTGCGATTCAAGTGTGACTGGCACCAGGTTAAGACCCGGCTGGCACGTGACTTTGGCACGGCTGAGACCTGACTCAGGCGTGGCTCACACATTGTTCAGGCATGGCTGTAACACGACTCAGGTGTTGCGGCCACGTGACACAGGCGTGCCTGACACATCACGCAGGTGTGGTTCGCACCTGGTTCATGCAAGGCCTTCACGTGGCTCAGGGGTGGCTCGTGCGTGTTTCGTGCATGGGTGCCAGGTGTCTCAGGTGAGGCTGACACGGGACTCAGGCGTGTCTGTCACATGACTCAAGCAGTCATCGCACATTATCCATGCACGGCAGACATGCGTTTCAGGCCTGGGTTACATGTTCGACATTTGTGGCCCATACGTGACTCACTCATTGCTCACACTGGTCTCCCACCGAAACAGACGTGAAGGGGACATGGCTGACGCAGGCCACAGCCATGTTTCACGTATGCCTCCCATGTGTTTCACGTTTAGTTCTAGCACTGTGCATGCGTGCTTCAGTCGTGGCTCACATGTGGTTCAACTGGGTCACATGTGGTTCAGTCATGGTTCCCATGGCCGAGATGTGACTCAGGGGTGGCTCACACATTGTTCAGAAGTGGCTGACATACGACTCAGAAGAGGCGGCCATGTGACACAGGCGTGCCTGACGCATTATGCAGTTGCGTTTTGCACCCGGTTGACGCACGACCTACGTGTGGCTCAGGGGCTGCTCGTGCGTGGTCCACGCGTGGGTGCCAGGTGTTTCAGGCTTGGCTGGCACATGACACAGACATTACCTACACGTCACTCAGGCATTCAGACACATTATCCACGCATGGCAGACATGTGTTTCGTGCCTGGGTTACATGTCCTTCATGTGTGGCTCACACGTGACTCCCTCGTTGCTGACACGTGGCTCCCAACTAGCCAGACGTGGCTGGCACGGGGCTCACGCATGGCCTAGCCGTGTATCACGTGTGGCCGCCAGGTTGTCCGCGTGTGGTTCAAACATTGAGCATGTGTGCTTCACACGTGGTTCCCATGTGGTTCAAGAGTGTCACATGTGGTTCAATCATGCTTCGGGGGTGGCTCAGAAATGGTTCAGGTGGAACCCAGCTGTGGCTCCCACATGGCTCATGTGGGTGTCACATATGGTTCAGGAGTGTTTCACCCGTGATTCAGGCGTGGCTCCCACATGGTGCAGGCATGGCTCAGCCGTATCTCACACGTAGTTCAGGTGAGCCTCACACCGGGGTCAGGTGTGGCTGACATGATTCAGGAGTTGGTCGCACATGGCTAACACATGTCTGAGGTGAGGCTCACCCATGACTGGGTCGTGGCTCCAGCATTGCTGACCCGTGGCTCTGGCATGGTTGGCACGTGGTTCTGGAATGTCGGACGCGAGACTCAGGCATTTCGCACATGTGTTTCAGGCGTGTCTGCCACGGGTTCCAGTATTGTGCGATGCTCCGTTCAGGACATGGGTTGCATGTCCTTCGTGGGTGGCTCCCACGAGTCTCCCTCGCTGCTGCCACACGGCTCCCACCTACTCAGACGGGGCTGGTATGTGGCTCACGCATGGCCCAGCCATGTTTCATGTGTGGCTCCCATGTGTTTCACGTGTGGTTTAAGCACCGAACATGTGTGCTTCACACGTGGTTCCCATGTGGATCAGCCATGGTTCTCATGGCCGAGATGTGACTCGGGGGTGGCTCACACATTGTTCAGGGATGGCTGACACACGACTAAGGTGAGGCGGCCAGGTGACACAGGCGTGCCTGACGCGTCACTCAGGTGTGGTTCGCCCCTGATTCATGCACGGCCTTCACGTGGTCAGGGGTGCCTGCTACATGGTTCATGCAGAGGTGCCTGGTGTTTCGGCTGTGGCTGACACATGATGAAAGAATGGCTCACATGTGATTCAGAAATTCATCACACATTATCCATACGTGGCAGGCATGTGGTCGCACGTCCGACATGTCGTACAGCTCTGGCGCCCATGTTGCAGAAACGTGGCCCCCGCATACTCAGTCATGGTTGGCACGTGGCTCATGCATGCCTCAGCTGTGTTTCCTGTGGGGCTCAAATGAGGTTCAAGGGTGGTTCAAGCATGGAAGATGTGTGCCTCCCATGTGGTTCAGATGTGGTTCAACGGTTCCTCACATGTGGTTCATGCATGGTTCAGGTGTGCCTCACACATGGTTCAGGTGTAATTCAGGCGTGGCTCACACATGACTCGTGTGGGTCACGCATTGTAGAGGACACATTCCCTCGTGGTTCAGGCCTAGCTCAGCCATGGCTCACAGGTGATGCAGGCGTGCCACAGCAGTGGCTGCCATGTGGCTGACACATGATTCAGGCTTTTGTCACGCATGACTCACACATGGCTCAGGTGTGGCTCAGGCACGGCTGTCTTGTTGCTAAAGCCTGGCTCACATGTGTTTGTGGCACGGTTGGCACGTGGTTCAGGCATGGCAGGCAAGCTGTGCCAGTTTGGCTGACATGTGCTTCAAGTGAGGCTGACTTGTGGTTCGAGTGTGACTGGCACTTGGTTCAGGCCTGGCTGGCACGTGACTTCGGCACGGCTGAGACCTGACTCAGGTGAAGTGGCTCCGAGACACAGGCATGCGTGACACGTCCCTTGGGTGTGGTTCACACATGGTTCATGCACGGCCTTCGTGTGGTTCAGGGGTGGCTGGTGCATGGTTCACGCATGGGTGGCAGGTGGTTCAGGCGTGGCTGACATGTGACTCAGGCATGTGTGAAACATGACTCCGGTGTCTCTCACACATGTCTCAGGCATGGCTGACATGTGACTCAGGCATGCATCCCACAGGGTCCACGTGTCGAAGACATGTGGTCACCCTTGTGTGACATGCCATACAGGTGTGGCCCCCACGTGACTCACGGGTTGCTGAAACGTGGCTCCCCCATACCCAGTCATGGCTGGCACGTGGCTCACACATGGCTCAGCTGTGTTTCATGTGTGGCTCCCCTGCAGGCCATGTGCGATTCAAGCATCGAACATGTGTTTCTCACATGTAGTTGGATGTGCTTCAAGGGTGTCTCACTTGTGGCCCATGCATGGCTCACACACACTGAAGGTGTAATTCAGGCACGGCTCACACACGACTGGTGTGGGTCAGATATGGTAGAGGACACTTTCAGCCGTGGTTCAGGCATGGCTGAGCCACGGCTCCCAGGTGATGCAGGTGTGCCACAGCAGTGGCTGCCATGTGGCTGACACATGATTCAGGCTTTTGTCATGCTTGGCTCACACATGGCTCAGGTGTGGAACATGCAGGGCTGTGGTGTGGCTCAGGCATGGCTCACATGTGTTTGTGCACATGGTTGGCACGTGGTTCACGCATGGCAGGCAAGTTGTGCCACTGTGGCGGACAGGTGCTTCAAGTGAGGCAGACCTGCGATTCAAGTGTGACTGCCACCAGGTTAAGACCCGGCTGGCACGTGACTTTGGCACGGCTGAGACCTGACTCAGGCGTGGCTCACACATTGTTCAGGCATGGCTGAAACACGACTCAGGTGTTGCGGCCACGTGACACAGGCGTGCCTGACACATCACGCAGGTGTGGTTCCACCTGGTTCATGCAAGGCCTTCACGTGGCTCAGGGGTGGCTCGTGCGTGTTTCGTGCATGGGTGCCAGGTGTCTCAGGTGAGGCTGACACGGGACTCAGGCGTGGCTGTCACATGACTCAAGCAGTCATCGCACATTATCCATGCACGGCAGACATGTGTTTCAGGCCTGGGTTACATGTTCGACATTTGTGGCCCATACGTGACTCACTCATTGCTCACACTTGTCTCCCACCGAAACAGACGTGAAGGGGACATGGCTGACGCAGGCCACAGCCATGTTTCACGTATGCCTCCCATGTGTTTCACGTTTAGTTCTAGCACTGTGCATGCGTGCTTCAGTCGTGGCTCACATGTGGTTCAACTGGGTCACATGTGGTTCAGTCATGGTTCCCATGGCCGAGATGTGACTCAGGGGTGGCTCACACATTGTTCAGAAGTGGCTGACATACGACTCAGAAGAGGCGGCCATGTGACACAGGCGTGCCTGACGCATTATGCAGTTGCGTTTTGCACCCGGTTGACGCACGACCTACGTGTGGCTCAGGGGCTGCCCGTGCGTGGTCCACGCGTGGGTGCCAGGTGTTTCAGGCTTGGCTGGCACATGACACAGACATTACCTACACGTCACTCAGGCATTCAGACACATTATCCACGCATGGCAGACATGTGTTTCCTGCCTGGGTTACATGTCCTTCATGTGTGGCTCACACGTGACTCCCTCGTTGCTGACACGTGGCTCCCAACTAGCCAGACGTGGCTTGCGCGGGGCTCACGCATGGCCTAGCCGTGTATCACGTGTGGCTGCCAGGTTGTCCGCGTGTGGTTCAAGCATTGAGCATGTGTGCTTCACACGTGGTTCCCATGTGGTTCAAGAGTGTCACATGTGGTTCAATCATGCTTCGGGGGTGGCTCAGAAATGGTTCAGGTGGAACCCAGCTGTGGCTCCCACATGGCTCATGTGGGTGTCACATATGGTTCAGGAGTGTTTCACCCGTGATTCAGGCGTGGCTCCCACATGGTGCAGGCATGGCTCAGCCGTATCTCACACGTAGTTCAGGTGAGCCTCACACCGGGGTCAGGTGTGGCTGACATGATTCAGGAGTTGGTCGCACATGGCTAGCACATGTCTCAGGTGAGGCTCACCCATGACTGGGTCGTGGCTCCAGCATTGTTGACCCGTGGCTCTGGCATGGTTGGCACGTGGTTCTGGAATGTCGGACGCGAGACTCAGGCATTTCGCACATGTGTTTCAGGCGTGTCTGCCACGGGTTCCAGTGGTGTGTGATGCTCCGTTCAGGACATGGGTTGCATGTCCTTCGTGGGTGGCTCCCACGCGTCTCCCTCGTTGCTGCCACACGGCTCCCACCTACTCAGACGGGGCTGGTATGTGGCTCACACATGGCCCAGCCATGTTTCATGTGTGGCTCCCATGTGTTTCACGTGTGGTTCAAGCACCGAACATGTGTGCTTCACACGTGGTTCCCATGTGGATCAGTCATGGTTCTCATGGCCGAGATGTGACTCGGGGGTGGCTCACACATTGTTCAGGGATGGCTGACACACGACTCAGGTGAGGCGGCCAGGTGACACAGGCGTGCCTGACGCGTCACTCAGGTGTGGTTCGCCCCTGATTCATGCACGGCCTTCACGTGGTCAGGGGTGCCTGCTACGTGGTTCATGCAGAGGTGCCTGGTGTTTCGGCTGTGGCTGACACATGATGAAAGAATGGCTCACATGTGATTCAGAAATTCATCACACATTATCCATACGTGGCAGGCATGTGGTCGCACGTCCGACATGTCGTACAGCTCTGGCTCCCATGTTGCAGAAACGTGGCCCCCGCATACTCAGTCATGGTTGGCACGTGGCTCATGCATGCCTCAGCTGTGTTTCCTGTGGGGCTCAAATGAGGTTCAAGGGTGGTTCAAGCATGGAAGATGTGTGCCTCCCATGTGGTTCAGATGTGGTTCAACGGTTCCTCACATGTGGTTCATGCATGGTTCAGGTGTGCCTCACACATGGTTCAGGTGTAATTCAGGCGTGGCTCGCACATGACTCGTGTGGGTCACGCATTGTAGAGGACACATTCCCTCGTGGTTCAGGCCTAGCTCAGCCATGGCTCACAGGTGATGCAGGCGTGCCACAGCAGTGGCTGCCATGTGGCTGACACATGATTCAGGCTTTTGTCACGCATGACTCACACATGGCTCAGGTGTGGCTCAGGCACGGCTGTCTTGTTGCTAAAGCCTGGCTCACATGTGTTTGTGGCACGGTTGGCACGTGGTTCAGGCATGGCAGGAAAGCTGTGCCAGTTTGGCTGACATGTGCTTCAAGTGAGGCTGACCTGTGGTTCGAGTGTTCCTGGCACTTGGTTCAGGCCTGGCTGGCACGTGACTTCGGCACGGCTGAGACCTGACTCAGGCGTGCCTCAGAGTTTCTTCAGGCGTGCCTGACATCTGACTCAGGTGAGGCGGCTACGTGACACAGGTGTGTGTGACACGTCCCGCGGGTGTGTTTCACCCATGGTTCATGCATGGCCTTCGTGTCGTTCAGGAGTGGCTGGTGCATGGTTCAGGCATGGGTGGCATTTGTGTCAGGGGTGGCTACCATGTGACTCAGGCATGTATGAAACATGACTCCGGTGTGACTCACACATGTCTCAGGCGTGGCTGACATGAGACTCAGGCATGCATTGCACAGGATCCATGTGTCGCAGACATGTGGTCATGCGTGACAGGTCGTACAAGTGTGGTTTCCACGTGACTCACAGGTTCCTGAAACGTGGCTCTTGCATACTCATTCATGGCTGGAACGTGGCCCAGGCATGGCTCAGCTGTATTTCATGTGAGGCACCCTGCGGTTCATGTGCAGTTCAAGCATCAAAATGTGTGTTTCACAGGTGGTTCCACGGTGTCTCACATGTGGTTCATGCATGGCTCACACATGGTTCGGGTGTAATCCAGGCGTGGCTCACATGTGACTCCTGTGTGTCACATATGGTAGAGGACACTTTCAGCCGTGTTTCAGTCATGGCTCAGCCATGGCTCACACGTGAGGCAGGTGTGCCACAGCACGGGCTCCCTTGTGGATGACACATGATTCAGGCTTTCATTATGCTTGTCTCACACATGGCTCAGGTGTGGCACATACACAGCTGTGGTTTAGCTCAGGCGTGACACACACTTGTTGGTGGCATGACTGGCACATGGTTCAGGCATGGCAGGCAAGTGGGTCCAGGAGTGCCTGATATGTGCTACAAGTGATACTGGCGTGTGGTTCAAGTGTGACTGCCACTTGCTTCAGGTGTGGCTGCCAAGTGACTTCGGCATGGCCAGATGTGACTCAGGTGTAGCTCGCCCATTGCTCAGGCATGTCTGAAACACGACTCAGGTGATGCGGCCACGTGACACAGGCGTGCCTGACACATCACGCAGGTGTGATTCTGACCTGGTTCATGCACGACCTTCACCTGGCTAAGGGGTGGCTCGTGCGAGTTTCACGCATGGGTGCCAGGTGTTTCAGGTGTGGCTGACACAGGAGGCAGGCATGGCTGACGTGTGACTCAGGCATTCAACGCACATTATCCATGCATGGCAGTCATGTGTTTCATGCATGGCTTACATGTCGTTCATGTGTGGCTCACAGGTGACACCCTCTTTGCTGACACATGGCTGCCAACTACTCAGACGTGGCTGGCACGGGGCTCACGCATGGCCCAGCCGTGTATCATATGTGGCTGCCATGCTGTTCGCATGTGGTTCAAGCATTGAGGATGAGTGCTTCACACGTAGTTCCCATGTGGGTCAAGTGTATCACATGTGGTTCATTCTTGGTTGAGGCGCAGCTGGCTTTTGACTTGGGCGTGGCCGAGATGTGACTCAGGTGTAGCTCACACATTGTTCAGGCATGGCTGAAACACGACTCAGGTGATGCGGCCACGTGACACAGGCGTGCCTGACACATCACGCAGGTGTTGTTCACACCTGGTTCATGCTCGGCCTTCACGTGGCTCAGGGGTGGCTCGTATGTGTTTCACGCTGGGGTGCCAGGTGTTTCAATCATGTTTGACACATGACTCAAGCATTCAGTGCACATTATCCATGCATGGCAGACATGAGTATCAGGCCTGGGTTACATGTTCGACATGTGTGGCCCATACGTGACTCACTCATTGCTGACACTCAGCTACCACTGTAACACACGTGAAGGGGACATGGCTGACGCAGGCCACAGCCATGTTTCACGTGTGGCTCCCATGTGTTTCACGTGTGGTTCTAGCCCGGAGCATGTGTGCTTCACACGTGGCTCACATATGGTTCAACTGGGTCACATGTGGTTCAGTCATGGTTCCCATGGCCGAGATGTGACTCAGGGGTGGCTCACACATTGTTCAGAAGTGGCTGACATATGACTCAGAACAGTCGGCCATGTGACACAGGCGTGCCTGGCACATCAAGCAGGTGTTGTTCGCACCTGGTTCATGCTCGGCCTTCACGTGGCTCAAGGGTGGCTCGTGTGTGTTTCACGCAGGGGTGCCAGGTGTTTCAGGTGTGGCTGACACAGGACACAGGCATGGCTGAAACACGACTCAAGCATTCAGTGCACATTATCCATGCATGGCAGACATGAGTTTCAGGCCTGGGTTACATGTTCGACATGTGTGGCCCATACGTGACTCACTCATTGCTGACACTCGGCTCCCAGCGAAACACACGTGAAGGGGACATGGCGGACGCAGGCCACAGCCATGTTTCACGTATGCCTCCCATGTGTTTCACGTGTGGTTCTAGCACTGAGCATATGTGCTTCACACGTGGCTCACATGTGGTTGCACTGTGTCACATCTGGTTCAGTCATGGTTCCCATGGCCGAGATGTGAGTCAGGGGTGGCTCACACATTGTTCAGAAATGGCTGACATACGAGTCAGGTGAGGCGACCACGTGACACAGGCGTGCCTGACACATCATTCAGTCGCGTTTCGCACCTGATTCATGCACGACCTACGTGTGGCTTGGCGGTGGCTCGTGCGTGGTTCACGCGTGGGTGCCAGGTGTTTCAGGCTTGGCTGACACATGACACACACATTACCTACACGTCACTCAGGCATTCAGAGCAGATTATCCACGCATGGCAGACATGTGTTTCATGCATGGCTTACATGTCCTTCATGTGTGGCACAGAGGTGACTCCCTCGTTGCTGCCACGTGGCTCCCAACTAGCCAGACGTGGCTGGCACGGGGCTCACGCAGGGCCTAGCCGAGTATCGCGTGTGGCTGCCATGTTGTTCACGTGTGGTTCAAGCATTGAGCATGTGTGCTTCACACGTGGTTCCCATGTGGTTCAAGATTGTCACATGTGGTTCAGTCATGCTTCAGGTGTGGCTCACAAATGGTTCAGGTGGAACCCAGGTGTGGCTCCCACATGGCTCATGTGGGTGTCACATATGGTTCAGGAGTGTTTCACCCGTGATGCAGGCGAGGCTCCCACATGGTGCAGGCATGGCTCAGTCATATCTCACATGTAGTTCAGGCGAGCCTCAGACCGGGGTCAGGTGTGGCTGACATGATTCAGGAGTTGGTCACACATGGCTAAGACATGTGTCAGGTGAGGCTCAGGCATGACTGGGTCGTGGCTCCAGCATTGCTGACCCGTGGCTCTGGCATGGTTGGCACGTGGTTCTGGAATGTCGGATGTGAGACTCAGGCGTTTCTGAAATGTGTTTCAGGCGTGTCTCACACGGGTTGCAGTGGTGTGTGATGCTTCGTTCAGGACATGGATTGCATGTCCTTCGAGGGTGGCTGTCACGCCACTCCCTCATTGCTGCCACACGGCTCCCACCTACTCAGACGGGGCTGGTATGTGGCTCACGCATGGCACAGCCATGTTTCATGTGTGGCTCCCATGTGTTTCACGTGTGTTTCAAGCACTGAACATGTGTGCTTCACACGTGGTTCCCATGAGGATCAGTCATGGTTCTCATGGCCGAGATGTGACTCGGGGGTGGCTCACACATTGTTCAGGAATGGCTGACACAGGACTCAGGTGAGGTGGCCACGTGACACAGGCGTGCCTGACACATCACTAAGGTGTGGTCCGCCCCTGATTCATGCGCTGCCTTCACGTGGCTCAAGGGTGCCTGGTACGTGGTTCATGCAGATGTGCCTGGTGTTTCGGCTGTGGCTGACACATGATGCAAGAATGGCTCACATGTGATTCAGGCATTCATCACACATTATCCATACGCGACAGGCATGTGGTCGCACGTCTGACCTGTCATCCAGCTCTGGCTCCCAAGTTCCAGAAACGTGGCCCCCACATACTCAGTCATGGCTGGCACGTTGCTCATGCATGTCTCAGCTGTGTTTCCTGTTGGGCTCAACTGAGGTTCAAGGGTGGTTCAAGCATCGAACATGTGTTACTACCATGTGGTTCATATGTGGTTCAACAGTTCCTCAGATTTGGTTCATGCATGGTTCAGATGTGCCTCACACATGGTTCAGATGTAATTCAGGCGTGGCTCACACACGACTCGTGTGGGTCTTGCATTGTAGAGGACACATTCCCTCGTGGTTCAGGCCTAGCTCAGCCATGGCTCACAGGATGCAGGCATGCCACAGCAGTGGCTGCCATGTGGCTGACACATGATTCATGCTTTTGTCATGCTTGGCTCACACATGGCTCAGGTGTGGCACATGCAGGGCTGAGGTGTGGCTCAGCCATGACACACATGTTTTTGTGGCATGGTTGGCATGTGGCTCAGGCATGGCAGGCAAGCTGTGCCAGTGTGGCTGACACGTGCATCAAGTGAGGGTAACCTGTGGTTCGAGTGTGACTAGCATTTGGTTCAGGCCTGGCTGGCCCGTGACTCTGGCACAGCTGAGTCCTTACTCAGGCATGGCTCACATGTTCTTCAGGCATGGCTGACACATGACTCAGGTGAGTCGGCTACGTGACATGTCCCGCGGGTGTGGTTCACACATGGTTCATGCATGGCCTTTGTGTGGTTCAGGGGTGGCTGGTGCATGGTTCACGCATTGGTGGCATGTGTGTCAGGCGTTGTTACCTTGTGACTCAAGCATGTCTGAAAGATGACACTGGTGTGGCTCATACATGTCTCAGGCTTGGCTGACACGTGATTCAGGCATGCATCCTACAGGATCCATCTGTCACAGACATGTGATCATGCGTGTGTGACATGCTGTAGAGTTTTGGCTCCCATGTGTCTCACAGGTTTCTAAAACGTGGCTCCCCCATACTGAGTCATGCCTGGCAGGTGGCTCTCGCATTACTCAGCTCTGTTTCATTTGTGTCTCCCATGTGGTTCCTGTGCAGTTCAATCATTGACACGTGTATTTCACGTGTGGTTCAGATGTCATTCAACGGTGTGTCACATTTTGCTCATGCATGGCTCACACATGGTTCAGGTGTATTTCAGTCTTGGCTCACACACAACTCGTGTCAGTCACCCGTGGTAGAGGACACATTCACACGTGGTTCAGGCATAGCTCAGCCATGGCTCACAGGTGATGCAGGGGTGCCATAGCAGTGGCTCCTATGTGGCTGACACATAATTCAGGCTTATGTCATGCTTGGCTCACACATGACACAGGTGTGGCTCATGCATGGCTGTCTTGTTGCTAAAGCCTGGCTCACATGTGTTTGTGGCATGTTTGGCATGTGGTTCAGGCATGTCAGGCAAGTTGTGCCTGTGTGGGTGACACGGTCTTCAAGTCAGGCTGACCTTTTGTTCAAGTGTGACTGGCACTTGGTTCAAGTTTGGCTGGCACATGACTTCAGCACGCCTGAGTCATGACTCAGTCTTGGCTCACACGTTGTGTCCTGTGGCCGCCTCAGCTGAGTCGTGTGTCTGCCCTGTCTGATCAATGTGTGATCTACACCTGAGTCACGTCTCGGTCATGCCAATGTCACATGCCAGCCACGCCTGAACCATGATTGAACAACATATGAGACACTTGAACCTCATCTGAACCATGTTTGAAGCACACATGCTCAATGCTTGAATCACACATGAACAAGATAACAGTGACTTGTGATATACAGCTGGGCCATGTGTGAGCCCCGTGCCAGCCACGTCTGAGTAGTTGGGAGCCATGTGTCAGCAACGAGGAAGTCACGTGTGAGGCACACATGAAGGACATGTAACCCATGCATGAAACGCATTTCTGACATGCATTGATACTGTGCGATGAATGCCTGACTCATTTGTCAGGCATGCCTGCATCATGTATCAGCCACACCTGAAACACCTGACACCCATGTGTGAACCACACACGAGCCACCCCTGAGCCACGTGAAGGCCGTGAATGAACCAGGTTCGAACCACACCTGTGTGATATGTCGGGCACGCCTGAGTCATGTGGCTGCCTCACCTGAGTCATGTGTCTGCCATTCCTGAACAATGTGTGAGCCACCAGTGAGTCACATCTCTGCCATGAGAACCATGACTGAACCACATGTGAGACACTTCAACCACATGTGAACCACTTCTGCAGCACACATGTTCAGTGCTTGAACAACACGTGAAACATGGCTGACCCACATGTGACACCCTTGAACCACATATGAACCACATGGGAAGCACACATGTTCGATGCTTGAACCACACATGAACCTCAGGTGACCCACATGTGAAACACACCTGAGGCATACATGAGCCACGTGCCAGCCATGACTGAGTACGTGGGGGCCACGTTTCAGCAACATCTTACTCACGTGAGAGCCACACATGAACAACATGTAACCCATGCATGAAACACATGCCTGCCACACATGGATAATATGCAATGAATTCCTGAATCACGATACAGCCATGCCTGTGTCATGTGTCAGCCACTCCTGAAACACCTGGAACCCATGCATGAATCACGCAGAAGCCACCCCTGACCCACGTCAAGGCCGAGCATGAACCAGGTGAGAACCACACCTGCGTGATGTGTCAGGCACACCTGTGTCACGTGGCTGCCTCACCTGAGTCATCTGTCAGCCATGCCTGAAAAACGTTTGAGCCACGCCTGAGTCACATCTCAGCCATGCCGAAGTCACGTGCCAGACACGCTTGAAGCAACTGCCAGTCACACTTGAACCACAGGCCAGCCTCACTTGAATCACGTGTCAGCCACGCTGGAGCCACTTGCCTGCCATGCCTGAACCACCTGCCAACCATGCCACAAACAAGTGTGAGCCACGCCTCGGCAGCACCACAGCCATGCATGAGCCACACCTGAGCCGTGTGTGAGCCATGTGTGACAAACGCCTGAATCATGGATCAGCCACATGTGACCCAGCTCTGTGGCGTGCCTGCATCATGTGTGACCATGGCTGAGCTGCACCTGAACTATGTGTGAGCCATGCCAAAATCCTGTGTGAAAGTTTCCTGTAGCATTTGTGACTCTCGCAACTCATAATCATGGCATCTGCAGAGTGACAGTTTCACGTCCTCTTTTCCAATGTGGATCCCTCTTATTTCTTTTTCTTGCCTGATTGCTCTGGCTAGGACTTCCAATACTATGTTAAATAAGAGTGGTGACAGTGGGCATCCTTGTCTGGTTCCTGTTTTTAGAGGGTTAGCTTTCAGTTTTCTCCACTGAGAATGATATTTGCTGTGGTTTTTTCATATATGGCCTTTATTATGTTGAGGTATTTTCCTTCTATACGCATTTTATTTAGCGTTTTTATCATAAATGGATGCTGTGTCTTGTCAAATGCTTTGTCTGCATCTATGGAGATGATCATGTGATTTTTATTCTTCATTTTGTTAATGCGGTGTATCACGTTGATAGATTTGTGGATGTTGAACCATCCCTGGATCCCTGGAATAAAACCCACTTGATTATGATGTATGATCTTTTTAATGTATTGTTGTATTCGATTTGCTAGTATTTTGTTGAGGATTTTTGCATCGATGTTCATCAGTGATATTGGTCTGTAATTTTCTTTTTCTGTGTTGTGCTTGTCTTGTTTTGGTGTCAGGATAATTTTGGCTTCATAGAATGAGTTAGGAAGCCTCCCATCCTCTTCAAATTTTTGGAAGAGTTTGAGAAGGATAGGTATTAAGTCTTCTTTGAATGTTTGGTAGAATTCACCAGGAAAGCCATCTGGTCCTGGACTTTTATATTTTGGGAGGTTTTTCATTGCTGTTTTGATCTCCTTACTGGTGATCGTTCTATTAAAATTTTCTACATCTTCTTGGCCCAGTTTTGGAAGGTTGTTTCTAAGAATTTATCCATTTCTTCTAGATTATTCAAATTGTTGGCATATAGCTTTTCATAGTATCCTCTTCTCTTTTGTATTTATGTGGTGTCTGTTGTAATCTCTCCTCTTTCATTTCTGATTTTATTTGAGCCTTCTCTCTTTTTTCCTTGATGAGTCTAGCTAAGGATTTGTCAATTTTATCTTTTCAAAGAACCAGCTCTTGGTTTCATTGATTTTTCTGTTGATTTTTTAGCCTCTATATCATTTATTTCTGCTCTCACCACCATCTTGATGACATCTCTCCCATGTGGCATTTCTGACTTTGTGTGTCACAATCCGAATTCTGTCTCTGACTTTCTGTGCCACAATTCCCCTGGTGTCTCTGAGTTCCTGTGTCACACTTCCCCTAGCATCTCTGAAATCATGCATAACCCTCTTCCTGTAATATCTTTCTTAGCATGTGTCAATGAAAATAATCCATAACCAACCTATAAATGAAAATTTGGGTGAATTTATTCTGAGCTAAAATATGAGGACCATGGCCCGAGGTCTTTCTTCCTGAAAGAAGAAAAGGCACCAAAGAAGTGGGGTATGTAGAGTGGTTATATACCCCCAAAAGAGTATGTTTCACATATGATTGAAATGTCCTTTTTACAATAGTCGAGAGACTGCTCTGTCAGCATGGCAATTGATGGAAACAGCAGGTAGGTCTGGTGTCTCGGTGAACACAGCAGGGTGGCAGGTCTGCTGCCTCAAGCTGGGTTGTCATAAGTGAGCTGGGTGGTCAAAGGTGAGCACAGCAATCAGTTCCTAGCCTAAGGAAAGATGCTTATCCTTAAGAAAATGCCAATGTAGGGGGAAGTTGCACCTTTATCTTAAGGCTGTTTTTGCCATAGTAAATGTTTAAAGCAGATATACAATGCATGCTCTATGGTCATGTCAGGCCCTTTTGGAATAAACAAAGGCAGGCCGAATTAGGTTTACACCAAATGGCTTCCTCATATACTCCAATATATCCTATTGCTTGCCATTTCTATTTGTCACATGCCACACTCCTCCTGGCGTCTCTGACTTCATGTAAGTCACACTAGCCTTGGTGTCTCTGGCTTCATGTGTCACACTCCCCATGTGGTCAATCACTTAGTGTTTAACATTCACTCTGGCATCGCAGACCTCTTCTATAACACTCCCCTGATGTTTCTGTCTTTGCATGTAAAATTACCCCATGCGTCTCTGACTTCGTGTCGCAATCTATATGTCATCTCTGACTTCATATGTTATGCTCCCTATGGCATCTCTAACTTCCTGTGTAGCATTCCCCCTGGCATCTCTGAATTCCTATGTAACACTCCAAAATGTGTCTCTGCCTTGTGTGTCACACACTGCCTGGCATCTGGGACTGCATGTTTAACACTCACTGTGGCATCTCTAACTTCATTTGTCACACTCCCCCTGGCGACTGGGACTTTGCGTGTCACACTTCCACTTGCATAATTACCTTATGTATAACAATCCCTGTGCCATCTCTGATTTCAAGTGTCACACTCCACCTGGCATCTCTGACTTCGTGAGTCACACCACCCTAATGACTCATATTTCGTGTTTAAAACTCCACATTTTCTATGCCTTTGTGTATCACACACTCTCTGGCATCTCGGACAACATGTGTTTCACTCACTGTGCCATCTCTGACATCATGTGTCACAATTCCCCTACTGTTTGTTACTTTGAGTGTAACACTCACCATGACCCCTCTCAATTTCTGTGTCACACTTTCCTTGGCATCTCTGACTTCTTGTGTCACACTCCCCCTGACATCTGGGACTTCATGTGTAACAATCCACCTTGTTTTTCTGCCTTTGTGTGTCACACACTGTCTGGCATTTTGAGCTGCATGTGTACCACTCACCATGGTATCTCTGACATCATGTCACAATTCCCCTGCTCTTTGTTACTTCGAGTGTAACACTCACCATGGCACCTCTGAATTCGTGTGTCATACTCCCCATGGCATCTCTGGCTTAATGCATCTCACTCCCCCACCATCTATAACTTAGTTTTTTACAGTCCCAATGGCATCACTTTCTTGTTTAAGACTCGACTGACTGTCTCTGACTTCTAGTGTAACATTCACAGTGGCATCTCTGACTTCGTGTATCACAATCCCTGTGGTGTCTCTGATGTTGTATGTAACACTCCCCCTTTGGTATCTGAAGTCATGTGTAACTCTCCCCCTGGCATCTCTGACTTAGTGTGTAACACTCCCACTGTCATCTCTGACATCATGTGTGACACTCCCCAGTCTTCTCTGATTTTGTGTGTAACACTGCACCTGGTGTCTATGACTTTATGTGTAAATCTCCCCCTGGCATCACTGACTTCATGTGTAACACTCCACTTGACCTCTCTGACTTCATGTTTTACCTTCCCCATTATGTCTCTGACTTCCTGTGTCACACTCTGCCTGCTGTCTATATCTTCGTGTGTAACACTCCCAGTGGCTTCTTGGCTTCATTTGTAACTCTCCTCCAAGCGTCTCTGACAACTTGTGTAACATTCCCTGTGTCTTCTCTGACATCATGTGTCACCCTATATGTTTTTTCTCTGACTTCATGTGTCACATACCATATGTCATCTCTGATTTCCTGTGTAACACTCCCTCTGGTGTCTATGACATCGTTTGTAACACTTCTCCTGGGGTCTCTGACTTCATCTACAACACTCAAATTTGTGTCTTGACGTTCTGTGTAAGACTCCACATCGCATCTGTGACTTTGATTGTCACACTGACTCTGGCATCTTTGACTTCATGTGTTTCACTCCCACTGGTATCTCTGACATCTTGTTATCACACACCTCCTGGTGACTGTGACTTTGTGTTTCACACACCCACTGTCTTCTCTGACTTGGTGTGTAACACTCCCCCGGTATCATTTTCATGCATAACACATACACAGCTCCCCTTCCTGTGTCACACTTCACCTTTAATATCTGAATTCCTTTATAACTGACACCCAGGTGTCTTTTATTTCATGTGTAATACACTCACTCACTTCTCTGACTTGGTACATCACAATCACCCTGTCTTCTCTAATTTCATGTGTAACACTGTACCTGGTATCTCTGACTCCGTGTGAAACAGTTACCCATGGTGTCTTTGACTTCATGTGTCACACTTCCTGTGGTGTCTCTCACATTGTGTGTGTGTAACACTCCACCTGATGTCTCTAACTTCCTGCACAACAATCCCCCTGGATATCTGACTCCCTGTGTAATACACCTCCCTGGTCAAATGCCCTGTGGCATCTCTGACTTTATGGATTACACTGCCCCAGGTGTCTCAGACTTCATGTTCAACACTCCAATTGTGTCTCTGCCTTCATGTGTCACTCGCTGCCTGGCATCACAGACTGCATGTGTAACACTTGCTGAAGCATCACAGATTTCATTTCTAATGCTCCCCCTGGTGTCTATGACTTCCTGTCTATTACCACACTACACATCTCTGACTGGGTGTGTAACACACCCCCTGGCATCTCTGACTTCATGTGTAACAAACCACATCACCTTTCTGACTTTTTGTGAAACACTCCCCCATGGCATCTCTGAATATCTATTGTAACACTCACCCAGGTGTCTTTCATTCATGTGTTACACTCCCCCTGTACTCTGTGACTTCATCCAAACACTCAACCTGTCATGTCTGACATTGTGTGTAACACTCTGCTTGGCTTCTTTAACTCATGTGTAACAAACCAAGTCTCCTTTCTGCCTTTGTGTGTAACTTCCACTGGCATCTCTGCTTTCAAGTGTAAGAACCCGTATGGTGTCTCTGACTTCTTGTGTCACGCCAAATGTCATCTCTGAATTCATGTGTCACACTCCTGACGTCTGTGTCGTCATTCAATACAGTGCCTCTGTCATCAATGATATCATGTGTCACTCTGCAGCTATTGTCTGTGACTTTTATGTAACACTCCCCTGTCATCTATGACTTTGTGTGTAACACTCCATGTGGCATCTCTGACTTCATGTGTCACATTTCTCTGGTCTTTTTGACTTGATGTGTCACAATCACCTGGGCATCTGTGATTTCTTGTGTCACATTCCCTCTGGCAACTCTGACATCATGTGTAACACTCCCCATTACATTTCTGTCTTCCTGTTTCACAGTTACCCCAGGTGGATTGTGATATGAAGTCAGAGACCCCAAGGCTAGGGTTACAGATTATGTCAAAGACCTCACATAGAGTGTTACACATGAAGTCCATGGCACCAGGTGGAGAGTGACACACAAAGTCAGAGTCACCACAGGGAGTGTTACTCATGAAGTCAGGAACAGCTCATTGATTGGACTGTTACACACGAATGAAGAAATGCCACCTGGAGTGTCACACATAAAGTCAGAGATACCAGGGGAAGTGTTGCACATGAATTCTGAGTTGCCAGGGTGAGTGTGGCTAAAGATGTCAAAAACACCGAGGGTAGTGTAACATAGGATGTCAGAGACACAAAGGTGTATGTGAAATACAAGGTAACAAACACCACAGAGATTGTGGCACACAATGTCAGAGATGCCAGCAGGTGTGCTAATCATGATGTCAGAGACACTACAGGGAGTATGACACGTGAAGTCAGTGATGCCACAGAGAGTGTGAAACACAAAGTCAGAGAGGCCAGGTTAAGTGTGTTAGACAAAGTCAGGGTAGCTGGCTTAGTGTGACAGAAATTCAAAAACACAATGGACAGTGTTACACATAAAGTCAGAGATACCAGGGGAGTGTGACACACAAAGTCACAGATGCCCAGGGGATTGTGACACACAAATTCAAGTAGGCCAGGGGGATCTGAGACATGAAATCAGAGATGCTATGAGGTGTGTTATACACAAAGTCGGAGATGACAGTGGGAGTGTTACATGTGAAATCAGATAAATCAGTGTGAGAGTGACACACAAAGTCAGAGACAAGAGGGAGATTTTGACACTCGAATTCACAGATGTCAACGGGGTTGTTACCCACGAAGACGAGGACACCAGGGGGATTGTTACACACAATAGCAGAGATGATGGGGTATTGTAACACATGATGACACAGACAACATCAGGAGTGTGGCACACGAAGTCAGAGATGATATTTGGTGAGTGTCACATGAAGTCAGAAGCACCATGAGGATTATTAAACACAGAGCCAGAGATGCCAGAGGGAGTGTTACACAAGAAGACAGAGTGGGCATGCAGAGTGTTACACAGAATGTTAGAGAATCCATGAGGACTGTGACACACAAAGTCAAGGACACCAGTGTGAGTGTTACACACGAAGTCAGAGACACCAGGGGGGTGTTACACAGGATATCAAAGATGCCATGGGAAGTGAGACACACAAAATTAGAGATGAGAGGCCATGTGTGACCCACAAAGTCAGAGATGCCAGAACTATTGAGACACATAAAGTCAGAGATGCCAGAGGGGTTGTGATATGAAGTGAGAAATGCCAGGGAGAGTGTTAGGAATGATGTCAATGCCAAGAGGTGCATTGTTACAAACAAACCCAGAGACTACTGGGGAGTGTTACAAATGAGGAAGAGACACCAGGGCGAGTGTTACACATGAAGTCAGAGACACACAGGGTATGTTACAATTGAATTCAGAGAAATCATGGGCATGTGTTACACCCAAAGGCAGAAACATCATGAGGGTCATTATCCATGAATTCAGAGATGCCAGGGGGAGTATTACACACGAAGTCACAGTCACCACTGGGACTAAAACATGAAGAATGAGACGCCATTGGAAGTATTACACATGAAGTCACTGATGCCAAAGGAAGTGTTAGGAACTCACTGACACCCCTGTGAGTGTTACACAAGATTTCAGAGATGCCACAGGTGTGTGTAACACACAAAGCCAGAGACATCACATATAGTGTTACCCATGACGTCATAGATGACTTGGGGAGTGTGACACACGAAGTCAGAGATACCAGTGGGAGAGCAATACAGTAAGTCAAAATGACAGGTGGAAGGTTACACAATGTGAGAGAATCCACAGGGAGTGTGATGCATGATGTCAGAGACACAATGGGGAAGTGTTACACACAGAGTCAGAGATGACGGGATCTGTTACTCACAAAGTCAGAGATGCCATGGGGAGTCTTATGCACAGAGTCAGAGACACCAAATTGAGTGTGACACACAAAGTCAGAAGAGAAAGGGAGATTGTGATGCATGAATTCAGAGACGTCAGGGAGAGTTTTACACATGAAGTCAATGACACTAGGGGGTTAGTGATGCACAATTTCAGAGAGGACAGAGAGAGTGTGACCCACGAAGTTAGAGCTACCATGGGCGTGTGTTATGCACAAAAACAACGATACAAGGGGGAATTTTATGCAGCAAGTCAGGGAAGACAGGCGTACTGTGATACACGATATCAGGGAAGCCAGGCAGAGCATGACACAAAGTAAGAAACACCAGGGGTACTGTTACACAGGAAGTCAGAGACACCAGCGAGTATGTTACATGCAAAGTAAGAAACACCAAGAGGAGTGTTTCACATGACTTCATAGACATGCCAGGTAGTGTAACAAATGAAATGAGAGATACCAGGGAGAGTGTTATGAAGTAAGAGACACATGAGGACTCTGACACACGAAGTCAGAGGTGACAGTTGGCATGTGACACACGAAGTCAGAGACACAATGTGAAGTCTTATCCATGAAGTCAGAAATGCTAGGGGGTGTATGACACACAAATTTGGAGACGACAGGTGGAGTGTGACTCATGAAATCAGAGATGCCATGGAGAGCGTAACATATGAATATGGAGATTGCAGGGTGAGTGTTACTCACAAACTCAGAGTCCTCAAGGGGGAGTGTTACACAGGAAGTCAATGACAATGAGAGACTGTTACACACCAAGTCAGAGAGGAAGAGGTAGTGTGACAAACAAAGTCACAGACACCAAGGGGATTGTGACACAGGAAGTCAAACAGGCCAGTGGAAAGTGAAACATGCAGTCTGAGAAGTGATGTAGATTGTTACACATGAAGTCAGAGATGACAGGAGTAGTGTTACACAGGAAGCCAGAGACACAATCAGGAAATTGACACAAGAATTCTGAGAT
Organism: Equus caballus; assembly: GCF_041296265.1. Lineage (NCBI taxonomy): Eukaryota > Metazoa > Chordata > Mammalia > Perissodactyla > Equidae > Equus > Equus caballus. Next base: position 29,853,872 of record NC_091687.1, read on the forward strand.
GCAAAGGGGAGTGTGACACACGAAGTCAGTAACACAAGGGATAGTGTTACACAGGATGTCAGAGACACCAGAGGATGTATTACACACAAAGTAAGAGATGTCACATGGTGTGCTACACACCAAGTCAGAGACCCAAGGTGCAGTGTGACACATGAAGTCACAGACGATAAGGGGAGTTTTAGAAAGGAAATCAGAGATGCCATGGTGAGTGTGACACGTGCACTCTGAGACAACATGCATATCATGACATACAAAAGCAGAGATATAATGTAGAGGGTTACACATGAATTCTGAGAGAAAAGGGGGAGTGTGACACAAGAAGTCAGAGGCACAAGGAGGACTGTGACACACAAAGTCAGTGACACCATCTAGAGTGTGAACCACAAAGTCAGAGAGGGTAAGCAGACTGTTAGACATGATTTCTGAGATGCCAGGGGTAGTGTTACAAATGAATTCAAAGACATCAGGGAAAGTGTGATACACGAAGTCCAAGAAACTAGGGGGAAAGTAACACATGAGAAAAGACAATGCGGGGAGTGTGACACACCAAGTCATAGAGACCACATGGATTGTTACAAGTGAAATCACAGAGGCAAGTGCAAGGGTTACACACGAAGCCAGAGAGGCCACGTGGAGTATTACACACAAACTCAAAGATGACATTGGGAGTATTAAAAAAGACTTAGAGAACCCAGGGGGAGTGTGATGCACAAAGTCACACATACCAGTGAGAGAGTGTCATACGAAGTCAGAGTCAAGTGTGTAGCAACACACTAAGCCTTAGGAAGCATAAGGAACTTTTACACATGAAGTAAAAAACACCAGGGGGTGTGTTATGAAGGCTGTCAGTGATGCAATGGGGACTGTGACACACAAAATCAAAGAAAACAAGTGGAGTGGGGCACACTAAGTCAGAGATGCCACAGGGAATATTACACACGGACTAGGAAATGCCAAGGGCTGTGTGACAAACGAAGTCACCAATTCAGAAAGTGTTACAAATGAAGTCAAAGAAATCAGAGATAGAGTAACAAATGAAGTCATAAATGACAGGTGGTGTGTGACACAAAATGTCAGAGACCACAGGTGGAGTATGACACACAAAGTCAGTGACCTGAGGAAGAATGTGACTCACAAAGTGAGAGACACCACAGGAGAGTATTACGCATGAAGTGAAACACAACACTGATGTGTTACACATGAAGTCAGAGAGACCAAGGATAGAGTTACACTTGAAGTCAAAGATGACAGGGTGACTGTGAAACACGGAGGCAGAGATGCAATGGGGATTGTGACACATGAAGTCGGAGATGACACATGGAGTGTTAGAGAAGAAGTCAGAGACACCAGGGGCTGTGTTACAAATGTAGTCAGAGACGCCAGTGGGAGTGTTACACACGAAGTCAGAGAGGCCATATGGAGTGTGACACATGAAGTCAGAAACACCATGGGGAGTGTTACACAAGAAGTCACTGATGCCAGGGAAAGTTTTATGCACAAATTCAAAGACACCCAGGAGAGTATTACTAAGGAATGCAGAGACACTGTGTTGGTGTGCTACACAGGAAGTCAGAGACAGCACATGCAGTTTTACCCACAAAGTCATAAATATCATGGGAAGTGTGACACATGAATTCAGAGATGCTAGGGGGAGGGATACACAAGAAGTCAGAGATGACACGTGGAGTATTACACACAACATTAGAGATGTCATAGTGAGGTTGACAAATAAACTCAGAGACACCATCGTGAAGTGTTACACAAGGAGACCTAGATGATAAGGGAATGCTAAGTACAAAGTCAGAGATGCCAAAAGGAGTGTTACAAATAGACATACCAGGTAGAGTGTGACTCACGAAATCAGGGGTATTGTGACACACAAAGTCAGATACGTGAAGAGTAGTGTTACATATGATGTCCAAGACACCAGGGGCTTTTTCACAGATGAATTCAGAGATGACAGAGGTAATGTGACACACAAAGTTAGAGACGCAATGGGCGTGTGTTATGCATGAAAACAACGAGAACTTGGGGAGTGTTACAGACAAATTCAGAGATGAGAGAGGGAGTGTGAAACACAAAGTCAGAGAGGTCATGCTGAGTGTGACACAAGGACTCAGAGATGCCATGAGGAGTGCTACACATAAAGTCAGAGACAGCACGTATATTGTTACACACAAAGTCTGACACACCAGAGGGAATGTAACACATGAACTCATAAACGCCAGTGGGAGTCTTACACATGATGTCAGACACGATGATACCAACCCTGATATCAGTTTCCCCACATTAAACCCAGCATATATGGGGTCAAAACCAAAACACTCATTCCCTACTTACTCTCGGGCTTCCTGCCTCCAGATTCCACTATCCTCCATGGAGACAAACACCGTCAAGGACAAGCACCTGGACTATCTCCTCCCACAAAGAGATACGGGTTGGTGGGAAAGCTGCTGACCAGCAAGGTCACAGGCTTCCTCCTCTCTGTAACTAGTCTCAAGGCCAAAGACAGGCTGGTGGAAAAGCTCCGACCAGCAAGGCCATATGCTGCCCTTCCCCTACCTAAAACCCCAAATAAAAACCCTTCCTTTTAGCTTTTCAGGGAGTTTGGGATTTCAGCGTTAGTTGCCCTCTCTCCTTGCTCAGCGCTGTGCAAAAATAAAATTCCTACTTTCTTCCACCATCCCTGGTGTCAGAGATTGGCTTGCTGCGCAACGGGTGAGCAAACTCACTTCAGGTTCCGTAACAACGACAGGGTGAGTGTTATGCATGAAGTTAATGACACCAGGGGGAGTGTTACACAAGAACTCAAAGACATCAGGGAGAGAGTGTCACACGAATTCAGAGGAGACCAGCAGTGTGTGACACACAAAGTCAGAGATGTCAAGGGACAGTGATATGCACCAAGCCAAAGGCATCCGACTGAGAGTGGCACATGTATCCTGAAATGATACAGAACTATGACACACAAAGTCATAGATGCCACAGGGGATTTTTAAGCGTAAAGTCTTTCACATCATGGGGTTTGTGACAAACAAATCAGAGACGCCGCTGTAAATGTTTCACATGAAGTCAGAGACAATAAGGAAACTGTTACACCATGTCAGAGATGACACAGGGAAGTGTTAGACATGAAGTCAAAGAGACAAGGGGGAGTGTTACTCAGACAGTCAGAGTGGCTATAGTGAATGTGATACATGAAGTCACAGATGAAAGAGACACCATGAGGAGTGTGACCATGAAATCAGAGACACCAGAGAGAGTGGTACACACAGAGTCAAAGACCCAGGGAGAGTGTGACACATAAATTCACAGATGCCAAGAGGGAGAGTCACACATCTAATCTGAGAGGACCAGAGGTTTGTGACACATGAAGTGAGAGTTGACAGGTGGCGTGAGACACAAGAAGTCAGAGACACCAGGGGAAGTGTTACACAGTGACAGACACCACGTATACTGTTACATACGAATTCAGAACACAAGGGGGACTGTGCCACACGAAATCCGTGGTGACAGTGGGAGTGTAACACACAAAATAAGGGATGAAATGGTGTGTTGCACGTGAAATCAGAGATGCCAGTGGGAGTCTGCCATGGTGATATTACACAAGAAGTCTAAGACACCATGGGGTAGTGTTAGCCTCAAAGGTAGAAACACAACATGGAGTGTTATACATGACTTCAGAGATGCAAAGGGGGATTATACAACACAAAGTAAGAGACTCCACATGGAGTGTTACACACATTGTCACAGACAACCCTGGGAGTGTTACACACAACATCAGAGATGCCACATAGAGAGTTAGACATAAAGTTTGAGACACCAGGTGGAGTGTTACACACAGAGTCAGTGACACCAGATAGAGTGTGATACACGAAGTCAGAGGAGACAAAGGTATTGTAATGCATGAAGTCAGAGACATGAAGGGGAGTGTTACACATGAAGTCACAGACACCAGGGGCTTAGTGACACACGAATTCAGAGATGACATGGAGAATGTGACACACAAATTTAGAGATGCCACGGGGGTGTTTTATTCACAAAAATAACATGCCGGGAGCCGTGTTACCAATGCTTATACAGCCGTCTGACAGGGTCCAGGCTGAGAAGGCCCGAGGGGCGCAGGGACGCCCCTTGGTGAAGAATGGCAGGCCGACACCCCTGAAATTTTCTGAAATGTATGCATGCTTTCTATCAAGGTTATGACTATACTTGTTTCTGCTTTATATAGTTTAACTTAGCTTTTCAGCCTGATGCCTTACTAGCAAAATGACATTTTCTCTGGGCAGTGTGCTCAAGGGACAATTAGCCCTACCCCCTGAAAGACAAAGGAATGCTTTCATCCCCTAAGGGGCGCGGGAATGTAAGGAATTTTAACTACCCGCTGAGAATGCATGTAGACCTGGGGATAAGATACCCGGGAGTTGCCTTTTGTTCCCATTAACCATCTACACTAATGACGTAGATGATTGATGGAGGCAGGGGTAGCTCCCCCAGGATGGGAACAGATGGAATGCTGTCCTGTCCAGAGGTCTGGACCTTCTTTCTTTGATTTAACTTTACCATGAATTACAACAGATGTCAAGGTACCTATCTCTTTTAGCTTAGAGAGAATAAATAATAGTCAATTGTGGAGAAGACGATCACTAACCTTATGCTCTATAGAATGGAATGCTAATAAATATTCTTGTGCTCACTTTTATCTCCTTATCTCTCTGAGAATATTTGTAGAGCTATTTCTGTACTAATCCTGAAAAATATAAAAACGACACTTTTGCACAGTAAAGACAAACTTGAGTGCACTGACTCAAGTCTCACATCTCTTCCTTCACTGCACCAACTCCATCCATCCCTCAGGAACATGGACTCGGCTGGAGCAGGACTCCAGCAATAACAAAAGCAGGGGTAGCGTTTCACACTAAGAGATAACAGAATGAGTGTGAAAGATGAAGTCACAGATGCCAGCTGGAGTGTGATACACAAAGTCAGAGATGCCAGTGAGATTGTTACACATGAAGTCAGAGATGCCTAGGTGAGTGTTGCACACGAAGTCAGAGATGCCAAGGGGTACTGATACACGTGAAGTCAGAGTAGCTATCGAGAGTGTTATGCATGAAGTCAGAGACACCAATGTGAGTGTTATGCAGGAATTTGGAGATGCCATGGAGAGTGTGACACACAAAATCAGAGACAAAAGATGGAGTGTGACACACGAAGTCAGAGATTCCAGGGGGAGTAAGATACACAATGTCTGAGACACCATGGGGAGTGTGACACACTAACAGAAATGATACATGGAAAGCTAAACACGAAGTCTGAGCCAACACTGGAGAATGTTTCATTTGAAGGGAGAAATGCCATGTGTGGAGTGCTACATATGTAGTCAGAGATAACAGTGGGAGTGATATGCATGGTCAGAGATGACACAGGGTGTGTGAAACATGAAACCACAGAAACCAGGAGGAATATGACACAAGAAGACAGACTCACCAGGCAGAGTGTTACACATGAAATCAGAGACAACATGGGGAGTGTGACACACAAAGTCAGAGACTCCAGGTGGAGTGTTACAGATGCAGTTAGATTTTCAAGAGGGATTGTAACACATGACCTCATAGATACGAATGGGATTATTACCCACAAAGTCACAGATGCCAGAAGGAGAGTGACACACAAAATGATCAACAGCAGGGGGAGTGTGACACAAGAAATCAGAGACACCAGTGGGAGTGTTATACAAGCAGTCCGTGACACCATGGGGGAGTGTTACACACAAAGGCAGAAGGGCCATATGGAGTATTAAACATGAAGTCAGACACAGCATGGGGTGTGTACCACACGAATTTCGAGATGCCAGGGGTAGTGTGACACACGAAGTTAAAGACGGCAAGTGAAGTGTTACACAGGAATTCCGAGATGCCAGGGAAGTGTGATACACGAAATTAGAGATGCCAGGGAAGCATGACACATGAAGTCAGAGATACAATGAAGAATGCTAACACGAAGTCACAGACACCAGGGTAGTGTTACACACAAATTGAGAGACACCAATGGGAATTGTTACACACAAAGTCAAAGATATCAGGGTGACTGTTAGACAGGAAGTCTGAGATGCCAGGGGGATTGTGACACACAAAGTCAGAGATGCCAGTGGGAGTGTTGTAGACGATGTCAGAGATGCCAGGTGTTCTTTGACACATGAAGTGACAGATGACATGGGGAATGTGATACACGAATTCAGAGACACTATGTAGGAGAGTTACACATGAAGTCAGAGATGTAAAATTGGGAATTACACATGAAGTCAGAGACAGCAGAGTGTGTGTTAAATGAAATCAGACACCCCAAGTGAAGTCTTACATAAGGAAGGTAGAGACACTATGGGAAGTGTTACAAATGGAGCCAGAGACACCAGGAGGGTTGTTACACATGAAGTCAGAGATGCCATGTGGAGTGTTACACACGATGTCAGAGATGCCATGTGGAGAGTTACACATGAAGCCAGAGACACCAAGTTGAGTGTTACACACAGAGCCAGAGATGCCAAGGGGAGTGTTACACATGATGTTATTGATGGCAAGGGAGTGTGGCACAAGAGCTCAGAGACACAATAGGGAGTGTGACATGAAGTCAGAAAGGCCATAAGGTATGTAACATACTAAGTCAGAGACACAAGGGGGAGTGTGATACACGAAATGAGGGACACCTGGAGTACTGTGACACACCAAGTCAGAGACGGCATGGGGATTGTTATTCATGAAGTTATGATGAAAGATGGAGTGTGACACATGAAGTTACACATGCCAGAGGAATTGTGACACACAAAGTCAGAGACACCAGAGGGATTGACACACAAAGTCAGTGATCCCAGACGGATTGTGACACGAAGTCAGAGATGCCAGACAAAGTGTTACTGATGAAGTCAGAGATGCCAAGGGAGTGTTACACAAACTCAGAGAAGACAGGTGGTTTGTTACACAAGAAGTTTGACATTGCTGGGGGAGTGTGACACACAAAGTCAGAGACACCAGAGGTAGTCTTACACAAGAAGTCAGAGACACCAGTGTGTGTGAGAGATGAAGTCAGAGATGCCATGGGGACTGTGGTATATGAAGTCAGAGACACCAGGGGAATTGTGAAACACAAAGTCATAGGTGCCAGGAGGAATGTTATACACAAAGTCCAAGATGCCATTGCGAGTGTGGCACACGAAGTTATTGATGGAAGGGGAAGTATGATGCACCGATGCACCTACTCAAAGAAACAAGGGTGAGTGTGACAGACGGAGTCAGAGATGCCACAGAGCGTGTTACACACAAAGCAAACATGATAGGGGGAGTTTGAGACTTGAAGTCAGGGACACTAGATGGAGTGTGACATGAAGACTGAGAAAGCATGGTGATGATACAACCGAAACCTGCGATGTAAGGGAGATTGTGACACAAAGTCAGAAAAACAAGGGAAGTGTGACCCAGGAAGTCAAGAGACACCAGGGAGTGTGTTGCACATGGAGTCAGAGACACCAAGGTGAGAGTGACACATGAAATGAGTGAGAGCAGGGGAAGTGACATACGAACTTAGAGGTGCCACAGACACAGAGTGTTACAGACAATGTCAGACATGACAGAGGGACTGTGACACACAAAATTAGGCACCAGGCGGATTGTGACACATGAAGTCAGAGACGCCATGGGGACTATGACACACGAAGTCAGAGATGCCAGGGGGAGTTTGACACATGAAGTCAGAGACCCAAGTTGTGTGACAGATGAAGTGAGAGGCAACAAGGGAATTATGACAGACGAACTCAGTGATGCCAAGGGAGAGAGTTGTATGTGAAGTCAGAGTTGCCAGGAGGACTGTTACAAACTCAAAGGAACCAGAGGCCAGGGGAAGCTCAACACTTGAAGTCTGGGTGACACATGGAGTATTACACACAAAGTCAGAAATGACAGTGGGATTCTGACACACAAAGTTAGACACCCCAGGCAGATTGTGACACACAAAATCAGAGATGCCACGGTGAGTGCTACACTAAGTCAGAGACACCAGTGGGAGTGTGACACATGAATTCAGAAACGCCATTGGGTGTGTGACACACAATGTCACAGAGGCCAATGGTAGTGTTGCACATGAAGTGAGAGACACCAAGGGGAGTCTGACACTTGAAGTCAGAGATGACAGGTCAAGTGTGACTCTCAGGCTCAGAGACTTCATGGGGAATGGTACACACAGATTCAGAGATGTTTGTGTGAGTGTTATACACAGAGTCAGAGATGCCAGTGGGCATGTTACACACGAAGTTATATATGGCAGGGACTGTGTGAGGCATGACGTGAGAGACACAAGAGGTGTGTGACACACGAATTCAGAGATGCCACCAGGTATGTTACACAAGAAGTCAGAAATTCCAGGGGGAGTGAGATAAATGAAGTGAGGGACACCAGGCCTAGTGTGACACATGAAGTCAGAGATGCCACTGGCTGTGTGAGGCATGAAGTCATGGATGACAGGTGGTGTGTTACTGACAAAGTCACAGACTACATTAGGAGTGTTATAAAGGAATCAGAGACACCAGGGAGAGGGTTACACACGAAGTCAGAGATGCCATGGGGAGTGTTACTCTCCAAGTTGGGGATATCACAGGTGAGTGTTACACACAAAGGCAGAAAGGTCACATGGTTTGCTACGCATCAAGTCAGAGACACTTGAGGGAGTGTTACACATCCAGTACTAGACACCAGTGTGATGTTACACAGGAAGTCGTAGACACCAGATTGAGTGTTAAAGATCAGAGATGCCACAGTGAGTGTTACACATGCAGTCTGAGATGCCAGGCAGTGTGTGACACAGGCAGAGACACAACATGTAGTGTTACACACAAAGTCTGAAATGCCAGGGGGAGTGTGACACATGAAGACAGAGAGGTAAGTGGGGGTGTTACACAAGAAGTCCACATGGGAGTGTTACACTCAAAGGCAGAAAGACCATGTTGAGTGTTACACATGAAGTCAGAGACAAGAGGGGGTGTGTACCAAATAAAGTCCAAGACACCCCATGCAGTGTGACAAACGAAATCAGAGACGCCATGGGGAGTTTCAGTGAAGTCAAAGAAACCAGGGTTAGAGTGACAAACTAAGTCAGAGAGGAGAGGTGGTGTTTGATACACGAGGTCAGACACCACAGTGTAGTGTGACACACGATTTCAGTGCCACCTTGGGGAGTGTGAGATGCCACAGGGGAGTATTACGCATGAAGTGAAACACATCAGGAAGAGTGTTACACACGATGTCAGAAAGACCGGGGGGAGTGTTATGCATGAAGTCAGAGACACCAGGGTGACTGTGAAACACTAAGGCAGAGATGCCATGGGCAGTGTGACCCACGATGTTAGAGACAGGATGTGAAGTGTTATGCATGAAGTCAGAGACACTAAGGGGTTGCTACACACAGAGTCAGAGACATCAGGTTGAGTGTTACCCAGGAAGTCAGAGAGGTCATGTGGAGCGTTACATACAAATTCAGAAATGCCACAGGGACTGTGAAACGCAAAGTAAGAGATGCCATGGGGAGTGTTACACACGATTTCTATGACACCAGGGGAAGAGTTATGCACTAATTTGGAGACACCCAGGGTAGAATTACCCATGGATTCATGGACACCACAGTGGTGTGTTACAACAAAGTCAGAGACACCTCATGCAATGTTACCCAAAAAGTCATAAATGACATTGGGAGTGTGACACACGAAGTCAGACATGCCAGGGGGAGAATTACACAAAAAGGCAGAGAAGACAGGTGGAGTGTTACACACAATGTGAGAGGTGACATAGGGAGGTTGAAAAATGAACTCAGGGACACCACTGGAAAGTGTTATACATGGAGTCAGAGAGGATGGAGGGAGTGTTACACACGAAGTCAGAGACACCAGGGAGAGTGTTACACAAGTCAGAGACACCAGGGAGATTGTGACATGAAATCAGAGAAGATAGGATGATTGTGACACACAAAGTCTGAGATGTGAGGGGGTGTCTTACACATGAAGCCAAAGCCAAGAGGGGCTTACTGACACAGGAATTCAAATACAACTGGGCGACTGTGACACATGAAGTTAGAGATGCCACAGGGGTGTGCTATGCAAGAAAACAATTACACTGGGGGGGTGTTATGCACAAAGTCATAGATGACAGTAGTAGTATTAAACACAAAGTCACAGCTACCAAGGGGATTGTGATGCATGAGGTCAGAGACAACAGGGGAAGTGTAAAACACGAAGTGAGAGATACCATGAGAAGGGTGACAATAAGTCAAAGACGACAGTTGGAGTGTTCCACATGAAGTCAGAAATGACAAGGTGAATGTACACACGAATTCAAAGATGTCAAGTGGGAGAGTTACACACGAAGTCAGAACTGCCAGTAGGAGTGTTACAAAGTCAGAGAAACCAGTGGTAGAGTGACACGCAAAGTTCAGACATGACAGGGTGTTTCTGATACACGAAGTCAGAGAGGACAGGTGGCTTGGGACCCAAGAAGTCAGAGACATGATGGGAAATGTCACTCAGGACACCAGAGATGACATGTAGACTGTTACACGTGAATTCAGAGCACAAAGGGAGAGAGGCACACGAAATCCATGACACCAGTGAGAGTGGAACACACAAATTAAGAGATGCAATGGTGAGTGGTACACTCAAGGTCAGATATGCAAGGGGTGTGTAACACATGATGTCAGAGCCACCACTGTGAGTGTTAAACATGAAATTCAAGATTCCATGGGGTAGTGTTGGACTCAAAGGCAGAAAGTCCAGAGTGTTACAAATGAAGGCTGAGATGCCAGAGGGAGTGTACCACACAGAGTAAAAGACACCACGTGGAGTGTTACACAATGTCATAGACACCAGGAGGAGTGTTACACATGAAGTCAGAGATGTGAAGTGGAGTGTTAAACACAATGTACGAGACGCCAGGCAGAGTGTGACACACGAAGCCAGAGAAACCATGTGTAGTGTGACACAATATGTCTGAGACACCAAGAGGGAGTGTTACACATGAAGTCAGAAACACCATGTGGAGTGTTACACATGAATTGAGAGATGGCAGGGGGAGTGTTACACACAAAACCACGGAAGCCACGTGGTGTCTTACACACAGAGTCAGAAACACCAGGGTGAGTGTTACACATGATGTCAGAGATGCTACCAGGAGTGTTAAACTCAAAGTGCTTGACACCATATGGATTGTGACACACAAACAAAGAGAAGCCAGGAATTGTGTGAAACAAGAATTCAGAGACTACAGAGGGAGAGTTATGCACTAAGTCAGAGATGACAAGGGGAGTGTGACACACGAATTCAGAGATACCACAGTAGAGAGCTACTCATGAAGCCAAAGATGTCACATTAAGTGTTCCAATTGATGTCAGAGACAGCAGGGGTAGTATTACACACAATGCAGGAGAGGACATGGGGAGTGTTACACATGATATCTGAGAAGCCAGGGAAACCGTGACACACAAATTCAGACATTCTAGGGGGAGTGTAACACACAAAGTCAGTGATGTCAGTAGGAGTGTTACGCATAAAGTCAGAGATGCCACAGGGCTGTGACACACCAAGTGAGAGAGGCTTGTGGGAGTATTATACACGAAATATAGATGGAAGCAGATGTGATGCACGTACTCTGAGATGCCAGGGTGAGTGTGACGCACGAAGTAAGAGATACCGGGGGAGTGTTATGAACGAAGAGAGGCAAGGTGAAGTGTGACAGACGATGTCAGAGATGACACGGGGACTTTTATGCATGAAGTCAGAAAGGACATTGGGAATGTGATACATGAATTCAGAGATGCAATATAGGAGAGTTACACACAAAGTCAGAGGTGCCAGGCTGAGAGTTATACATGAAATCAGAGATGGAAGAGGAAGCAGTAAATGAAGACAGAGAAACCAAGTGGAGTGCTACACACGATTTCAGAGATACCGGTAGGAGTGTTGCACATGGAGTCAGAGATGCCAGGATGAATGTTACACACGAAGTCAGATAGGGCATGTGGAGTGTTACACACATCAGAGAATACAGGGTGTGTGTGACAGATGAAGTCAGACTCCATGGAGAGAGTGACACACTAAGTCATAGACCACAGGTCATGTGTGATATTTGAAGTCATAGACACCACGGGAAATGTTACACAAGAAGATAGAGACACCACTGGATGTGTGACACACAAAATCTGAGACAACAGGTGGAGTGTGATACATGAAGTCAGGGACACCAGACTGATTGTGGCACACAAATCCAGAGACACCAGGGAGACTGTGACACATGAATTCAAAGATGCCACCTGGAGTGTTATGCATGATGTCAGAGATGCCACAGTGGAGTGTAACACATGAAGTCAGAGACACCAGTGGGAGTGTTACATGCAAAGTCTGAGACTCCAGGAGGACTGTGACATAGGATGTCAAAGACGCTGGGGGAGAGTTACACACAAAGTCAGTGATGACTGGTTGAGTGTTATACACAAATTCAGAGCAGAAATGGGTTATTTTTGACACACAAAATCACAGATGCCATGGGGGAGTGTTACACACAAAGTCAAAGAAACCAGGGGCTTGTTACATAGGAAATCAGAGATGCCAAGAGTAGTGTGAAACATGAGGTCAGAAACAGGTCGTGTGTGACACTTGAAGTTAGAGACACCACTGGGCATGATACCCATGAAGTCAGGGAAGCCAAAGGGAGTGTTATACATGATGTAAGAGATGCCTATGCAAGTGTTACAAACGATGTTATAGATGGCAGGCTGAATGTGATGCATGAACACAGAAACACAAGACAGAGTATGACACACAAAGTCAGAGATGTCACAGGCTGTTACACACGAAGTCAGAGATGCCTTGTCGAGTATGGTAAATAAAGTCCAGGACAACAGGCATAGTGTGATGCATGAATCACAGATGCTGCAGGGAGTGTGACACACGATGTCAGAGTCACCACTGGGAATGTTACACAAGATGTCAGAGAAAACAGGGGAATTGTAACACACTAAGTCAGAGATGCCACAAGGGAGTGTTACACATGAACTCAAAGACAAGAGGGAGTATAACTCAGACAGAGAAGCCACAGAGAATATGATATGCTAAGTCAGAGACAAAAGGTCAAGAATGACACACCAAATCAGACACACCAGCAGGAATGTTACACACGAAGTTGACATGCCTGGGATAGTGTTACAAATGAAGTCAGAGACATGAGTGGTAGTGTAACACAGGAAGTTATAGACAACAGGGGGTGTGTGCTGCACAAAGTCAGAGATGCCACAGAGTTGCACATGAAGTCAAAGACACTACAAGGAGTTTTACACATGAAGTCTGTGACACCAGGCCAAGAATGATACATGAAGTCAGACAAGCCACAAAAATTGTTAAAAATGAAGTCAGAGACACTATAGAGGAATGTTACACGTGAAGGAACAAATGCCACATGGAGAGTTACATAAAAATTCAGAGACACCAGGGGGAGTGTTATGCATGAAGTCTCATATGACAAGATGAGTGAAACAGAAGAAGGCAGAGATGGCAGGAGGAATGTGACACTTGAAATCAGAGCTGCCAGGGTGAGTGTTTCTCAAAAAGTCCAAGATATCATGGGGGAGTGTTAGACTCAAAGGCAGTTATGCCATGTGGAGTGTAACATGAAGTCAGAGATGCCACATGGAGTGTTACACACAATGTTACAGACACCAGTGGTAGTTTTACACAAGACGTCAGAGACACCACATGGAGTGCTAGACAGAAAATTCAAGATGCTTGGCACAGTGTGACACATGAAGTGAGAGAAGCCACATGGAGTGTGAGACACAATGTCAGAGACACCATGAGGGAGTGTAACACATGAAGGCAGAGACAAAAGGGGGACTGTGACATACAGAGTCAGTGACACCTGGGGGAGTGTGATACACGAAGTCAGAGATGGCATGGAGATTTTTATACACAAAGTCATCATGCCAGGACAAGTCTGAGACACGAAGTCACAGATGCCAGTCAGAGTGTGAGATATGACGTCAGAGATGTCAGAAGGGTTATAACACACGAAGTCAGAGACACCAGAGGGATTGTGAAACATGAAGTCAGAAACACCAGGGAGAGTGTTATGAATAATGTCAGAGCTGACAAGTGCAGTGTTATGGATGAAATCATGGACTACATGGGGAGTGTTACACATGATTAAGTGACACGAGGGTAGTGTTACACACGAAGTCAGAGACACAGTGGAGCATGTTTCACTCAAAGTCAGAGGCCCAAGGGAGGTGTACTACACATGAAGGGAGAAATGGCACGAGGTTTGTTATACAGGAATTCAGAGATGCCTGGGGGAGTGTTAAACACCCAGTCAAAGATTCCAGGTGTGTTAAACAAGAAGTCATAGACACCAGAGGGAGTCTTACAAAGGAACTCAGAGATGCCATGGTGAGTGTTACACACATAGCCCGAGATGCTAGGCAGCATTGACACATGAAGGCAGAGACACAACATGGAGTGTTACACACGAATTCTGAGATGCCAGTGGGAGTATAACACACGAAGTGAGAGACGCCAGGGGGAGTGTGACACATGAAGTCAGAGATGCCAAGAGAAGTTTGGTGCCCCAAGTAAAAGACACCAGGGAGTGTTTAACACACAATATCAGAGATGACAGCAGGAGTGTTACACGCAAAGTCAGAGATGCAGGAGTGTTATGCAGGAACTCAGAGAGACTCCACAGATTGTGACACACGAAGTCAGAGACAATAGGTAGAGTGTGAAACTTAAAGTATGAGACAGGTTGGGAATGTTACACATGAAGTCAGAGACACAAGCAGGAGAGTGACACATGAAGTCAGATACAACATGGGGAATGTGACACATGAAATCAAAGACTCCAGGGGGAGTTTTCTATATGATGTCAGAGATGACAAGGGTATTGTATCACACAATGACAGACAACATTGGGTGTGTGAGACCCAAAGTCAGATTTGAAATTTGCGGTGTGACACATGGAGTCAGTGATGCCATGGTGAGTGTGAGGCACAGAGTCAGAGACAACAGCTGGAGTGTTTCATAAAAGTCACTGACTACAAGGGGAATGTTACACGCGAATCAGAGACACCAGCGCAAATGTTACACAGGATGTCAGAGATTCCACAGGGAATATGACACACGAAATCAAAGATGACACGTAGAGTGGGACACTCAGACTCAGAGATGCATCAGGGAATGATACACAGTCAGAGACGACATGGGGGAGTGTGACACATGAAGTATGAGACAACAGGGAGTATGTGATGTACAAAGTCAAAGATGCCAATGGGTAGTTTTATGCATAAAGCCAAAGGAAAGAGGGAGAGTGTTAAACACAAAGTTGGAGGCGCCTCGTGGAATGTTATACACAAACTCTGAGAAGCCAGTGGCCTTCTTACACACGATGTTATAGATGACAGGGGGAATGTGACACAGATACTCAGAGACACCAGAGGGAGTGTGACACATGGAGTCAGAGGCACCACAGGTTGTATTACATACAAAGTCAGAGGCGCCAGGGAGAGTGTGATACACAAAGTCAGGGATTCCAGGCAAAGTGTGACTCATGACCTCAGAGATGGCATGTGGATTGTTATACACAAAGTCAAAGATACCTGGGGAATTGTGATACAAGATGTCACAGAATCAAGGGGGAGTGTAACCCACAAATTCATAGATGCCAGAGGGATTGCGACCCATGTAGACAGAGATGCCAGGTGGCCTGTTATAAACAAAGTCAGAGATGCCAGCGGGAGTGTAACACACACTCAGAAACAACAGGGGGATTATTATGCATGAAGTCTGAGAAGACAGGGGAGTGGACACACCAATTCAGAAATGCCAGGGGTAATGTTGCACAGGAAGTTAGAGACATTAGGGAGTATGTGAAAGAGGAAGTCATAGATGCCACAGAATTGTACGCACGAAGTCAAAGAAGATAGGTCGAGTGTCACACATGAAGTCAGAGAAGAAAAGAGAAGTGTTACACAGGATGACATACACGTCAGGAGGTGTGTTACACATGAAGACAAAGATGCCATGTGGAGTATTACACACAATGTAAGAGACACCAGGTGGAGTGTTATGCACGAAGTCAGAGACCCCACACAAAGCGTGACACAAGTCAAAGACGCAATTGGGAGTATGCATACTATGGTAAAGAGGGCAGGGGGATTGTGACACATGTAGTCAGAGAAACAAGGGGAAGTGTGACACATGAAATCACAGATATTAGGGGGAGTGTGACAGACCAAGTCAGAGACACCATAGGGAGTGTGACACACGAAGTCAGAGATGCCAGTGGCAGTGCTACACATGAAGTCAGAGATGCCTTCAGGAGGGTTACACATGAATTCACAGACCTCATGATGAGTGTGAAACATGAAGTCAGAGACACCACAGGCAGTGTTTCAGATGACTTCAGAGAAACCAGGTGTATTGTGACAAATGAAGTCAGAAATGCCACAGAGAGTGTTAAGAAGTAAAAGACGCCACACGGCATTTTAAGGACGAAGTCAGAGACGCCACAGGTAGCTTTACAAATGGAGTCAGAGACACCAAGTCGAGTCTTACACAAGAAGTCAGAAATGCCAGGGGGTGTATGACACACGAAGTCAGAGATACCAGGGGGCATGTTACTCCCAAAGTCAGAGTTGTGAATGGGGCATGTTACACATGAAGTCAAAGACAAAAGGGGAAGTGTTATACACCAATTCAGAGGTGAAGGGGAACTGTGACACACGAAGTCTCAGATGTCCCAGGGATTGTGACACACAAAGTGAAAGAGACTAGGGGGATGTGACACATGAAGTCAGAGATGTGATGTGCAGTGCTACACATGAAGTCATAGATGAGAAGGGGAATGTTACACACAATTTCCAAAACACAATTGGGAGAGTGAGACATGAAGTCTGAGACTCCAGTGGAGTGTGACACACGAAGTCAGAGATTTCAAGGGGAGTTTGACACATAAATTGAGACCCAAGTTGCCATATGGCACATGAAGCCACAGATGACAGATGAGTGTGACTCAGAGACACCAAGGTGGAGAGATACACATGAAGAGTTTCCAGGAGGAGTGTTACAAAAAACATCAAAGAAACCAGGGGGATAGTGACAGGAAGTAAAAACTGACAGGGGTTTGTGACACGAAGTCAGGGATGACAGGAGGGGTGGGTCAGAAGAAGTCAGAGACCCCAGGAAAACTGTTAGTCGTGAAGTCAGAGATGCCAGATAGAGTGTTACATACGAATTCAGAACACAAGTAGGAGTGCGACAGAAAATCCATGAGGCAAGTAGGAGTGTGACACACAAAGTAAGAGATGCAAAGGTGACTGATATACTCTAGGTCAGAGACACCATGGGGAGTTTGATGCAGGAAATCAGAGCATCCAAGGTGAGTGTTACACAAGAAGACCAAGATGCCACAGGGAAGTGTTATACTTGAAGGCAGAAACACCACACGGAGGGTTACACATGAAGTCAGAGATGCCAGATGGAGTATACCACACAAAATCAGAGATGTCACATGGAGTGTTACACAAGATATCACAGACACCAGTGGGAGAATTATACAAGAAGTCAGAGATGCCAGGGAGAGTGTTACACACAGAGTCAGAGACTCCAGGCAGAGAATGATGCACAAAATCAGAGAAGACGAGGGGATTGGACAACAGTCAGAGACATGAGGATGAATGTACACGAGAAGTGAAGACACCAGGGGATCAGTGACACATGAGTTCAGAGATGACACAAGGAGTGGAACACACTAATTTAGAGAGGCCACGGGGCTGTTTATGTGCAATAACAAAGATACCAGGGGGAGTGTCATGCAGCAAGTCAGAGATTACAGGAGCAGTGTGAAACATGAAGTCCGAGATGCCAGTGGCAGTGTTATACAGGAAGTCAGAGACGGCATTGGGAATGTTACACATGAAGTTATAGATGGCATGGGGAGTGTGACACACATACTCAGAGACACAAATAGGAGTGTGAAACACGAAGTCATAGATGCCACAGAGTGAGTTACACACGATGTCATACATGACAAATAGAGTGTGATAGACGAAGCCAGGGATGGCAGGCAGAATGTGACACAGGGTTCTGTGACATTACCGAGAGTATTGCACATGAAGTCAGATACGCCAGTATGAGTTTAACACACAATGTCACAGATGCCATGTGGAGTGTGACACCCAAAGTCAGAGATGCCACTGGGAGTATGACATATGAAGTCAGAGGCAGCAGGTGGAGTTTTAGACACGACTTCAGAGATGCCAGGGTGAGTGTTACACACATACTCAGAGAACAATGTGGATGGTTACACACAAAGCCTGAGATGCCAGACGGTGTGTGACACACGTAGTCAGAAACACCAGGGGTTGTGTTACACAGGGATTCAGAGACACCAGGCAGTGTGTGACACACGAAATCTGAGACATCCATGAGGAGTATTATGAACAAAGTTAGAGACAAGAGGGGGAGTCCTATACATGAAGTCTGAGACGTCAGAGTGTAACACACGAATTTATAGATGACAGAGGGAATGTGATGCAAGAGCTCAGAGACACCAGATGAAGTGTGACACAAGAAGTCAGAGACAGCATGGGGATTCTGATATGTGATGTCGGGTGCACCAGGTGGAGTGTGACACATGAAGTCAGAGACGGCATGGGGATTGCAATACACGAAGTCATAGATGCAAGGGGAGTGTAACACACAAAGTTACAGATGCCAGGGGGAGTGTGACACATGAAGTCAGAGATGACAAGTGGAGTGTTACACATGAATTCATAAGCACCAAGAGGAGTTACACATGAAGATGCAGACACCACATGGAGTGTTAAACACAAAATAACAGACACCAGATATAGTGATACAGACGAAGTCAGATATGCCAGGGCTAGTGTTACACATGAGCTCAGACACGCAAGGGGGATTATTAGAAACACAGTCTGAGACACAAAGGGGAGTGTGACACAAGAATTCAGAAATACCAGGGGTAGTATTACACAGGTAGCCAGAGACACAAGGGTGTGTTTGACAGATGAATTCAGAGATGCCATGGGCAGTGTGACGTATGAAGTCAGAAGTGCCATGGTGAGTGTTACACTCAGAGTCAGAGAAGCCAGTGGGAGTCTGACACAAGAATTCAGAGATGCCAATGTGAGTGTCATAAAAGAAGTCTGAGACACCACAGGGGAGTGTTACACTCAAAGGCAGACAGGCCACATGAAGTATCACACATGAAGTCAGAGATAAAAGACAGCGTGTACCACAGCAAGTCTGAGATGCCAGGGGGACTGTGACATACGAAGTCAGAGAGCCTAGAGGGAGTGTTACACACCAAATGAGAGACTCCAGGTAGAATGTGACACATGGAGTCAGAGACGACATGGGGATTGCTACACACGAAGTGTGAGATGACAGGGGGTGTCTGACACACAAAGTCAGAAATGCCAAGAGTAGTGTTACACAGGAAGTCAAAAACACCAGGCTGTGTGTGACAATGTCAGATATGTCATGGAAAGAGTGACACCTGAAGTCATAGAAACAAGGGGAAGTGTTACACATAAAGTCGGAGGCACTACAAGGTGTGTTACACACAATTTCAGAGACACCAGAGGGAGTGGGACACACAAAGTTAGAGACACCAGGCAGATTGTGACACAAGATGACAGAGACTCCATAGTGAGTGTTACACAGGAAGTCCAAGGCATCATGGGAGATTCTTACACTCAAACTCAGAAATGTCACATGGACTGTTACACATGAAGTCACAGACACTAGGGTGAGTGTACCACATTAAGTCAGAGATGACAAGTGAAGCATTACACACAAAGTTACAGATGTCAGCGGAAGAGTGATGCATGTATCTGAGACACATGGGAGAGTGACACACATAGTCAGAGATGCAAGGCAGAGTGTGACAAATGAGGTCAGAGATGCCATGGGGAGTTTTGCACATGAAGTCAGAGACGCAAGGGGTAGTGTGACAGCCAAAAGCAGAGATGTCAGGATGAGTGTTATACAGGAAGTCCGAGATACCATGGAGGACTGTTACACACGAAGGAGTGTGATACAGGACATCACAGATGTCATGGGGAGTGCTACACACAAAGTCAGAGATGCCAGGGGGAGTGTTACCCTTGAGCTCAGAGACACCATGTGGGTTTTAACACATGAAGTCAGAGACACCAGTGGGAGTGTCACAGGTGACATCAGAAACTACAGATGGAGTGTTACACATGAGGTCAGAGACACCAAGGGTAGTGTTACAAAGTCAAACACACCAGGTGAAGTGTTATGAATGACGTTAAAGACATCAAGCAGAGTGTTACGCATGAAATTAAAGACACCAGGTGGAGCATTACACATGAAGTACCTGGCATCCCTGAATTCATGCATATCGACCACCCATGTGTGTCTGACCTCGTGTGTAACACTCCCACGGGCGTTTCAGTCTTCATGTATAACAGTCCACAAGGCGTCTCTGACATCGTGTGTAACTGGCACCCTGGTGTCTTGAATTTGTGGATAAGACTCCCCATTTGTGTCTCTGACTTTGTGTCACACACTCACTTGTGTCTCTGACTTCCTATGTAATACTACCCCTGGTGTTTCTGACTTCGTGTCACACACCCACTGGCGTCTCAGACTACACGTGTAACAATGCAACTTGTGTCTCTGAGTTCATGTGTAACACACCCCCTGGCATCTGACCTCATCTGTAAAACTCCAACAGGCATATCTGACTTTGTGTGTCACAAACCCTAGTGTCTCTGACTTTGTGTGTCACTCTCCCCTGTGTCATCTCAGGCATCATGTATCACACTCCCCCTGGCATGTATGATGTTGTCTGTAACTCACAATATGTCATCTACGACTTGGTGTGTCACACTCCCATTTGTGTCCCTGACTGTGTGCATCACACACCCCCTGCCATCTGTAATTTCGTGTGTAGCACTTCCAATGGCATCTCTGTCTTCGTGTGTAACAGTCCCCCAGTTGTCTGTGAATTTGTGTGACACTCTCCCCCTTGTATCTCTGGCTTTGTGCATCACACTACCCCTGGAAACTCTAACATCATTTGTAATGCTCCAATAGGCACCTCTGAGTCTGTGTGTAAGACTCCATGTGGCCTCTCTGACTTTGTGTGTAACAATTCCCATTGCCTCTCTGACATCTTCTGTAAAACTCACAGAGGTGGGTCTGGTTACGTATGTCAAACTCTCCCTGGTGTCTTTGGCTGCAAGTGTAACACACCCTACCATCTCTGACTACTTGTGTCACACAGTCCATGGTGCCTGTGAATTGCTCTGTAATACTACCCCTGGTCTTTCTAACTTTGTGCATAATACTCCCTCTAGTGTCTCTGAGTTCATGTGCAACAAACACTGGTGGCATCTCTGACAGTGTGTAACAATCCCCCAGGCATCACTGACTTCATGTGTCATAGTCTCCGTCTTATCTCTGACTTCGTGTACAACACACCTCATGGCGTCTGTGACTTCATGTTTCACACACCCACTGTCGTCTCTCACATCATGTGTCACAAGCCCCATTGCATTTCTGACTTCATTTGTCACATTCATCCGTGTGTATCTTAGTTAATGTGTCACTCTCCCTCTGCCATCTTTAACTTTGTGGGTCACACTTCCCCTGGTATCTCTGACTTCATCTGTCTCACTACCCATGGTGTCTTTGACTTCATGTGTAACAAACTCCTGGGGTCTGCAACTTCCTGTAATACTACCCCTTGTGTTTCTTATTTGTGTCACACTCCCACTAGTCTCTCTGACGTCCTGGGTTACACTACCCTTCTTGTCTTGGACATCATACGTAACATTACACTGTGATGCCTCTGACTGTCACTCTACCTCTGTTTTCTTTGACTTCTTCTGTAACACTCCTTCTGAGAACTCTGACTTCGTGTGTTACTCCCCTGTTGGTGTCTCTGAATTCATGTGACACAGTACTCCTGTCTTCTCTGACTCCGTGTGCAACACTCCACCTGGCATCACTGACTTCGTCTGTAACACTCTGCCTAGCTTCTCTGATGTTGTACATAACACTCACCCTTTTGTCTCTGACTTCATAGGTAACACTCCCACTTTGCATCTGTGACTTCATGTGTCACACTCCCTCTGTCATCTCTGACATCCTGTGTCACACTCCCACTGTGGGCTCTGACTTCATGTGTCGCACTCCCCGTGTCATCTCTGATTTCATGTGTAACACTCCACCCGGTGTCTCAGACTTTGTGTGGTACACACCCCCTGGTGTCTCTAACTTCATGTGTAATACTTCACATTCTTGTATAACATACACTGGCATATTTGATTTCTTGTGTCAGACTTCCCCTGGTGTCTTTGACTTCGAGTGTAACAGTGACCATGGCATCTCTGAGTGTCTCACACTTTCTCTGGTATCTCTGACTTTGAGTATAATACTCACAGTGTGCCTTCATGGGTCACACTTCACCTGGTGTCTTTGACTTCATGTGTCTCATTGTTTGTGGTTTCTCTGACGTCATCTGTCACACACACCCTGGTGTCACAGAGTTCCTGTGTCATGCTACCCCTGATGTTTCTAACTTCATTTGTAACACCCCCTCTGTTGTGTCTGAGATCTTGTGTAACACAGCTCCTGTCATATCTGACGTCGTCTGTAACACTCCACCTGGCATCTCTAACTTCATGTGTCACAATGCCTCTGGCATCTCTGACTTCATTCACACTCCCCCTGGCATCATTGACTTTGTGTGTCACACTCTGCCTGGCATCTTTGACTTCATGTATAACAATCCACATTCTGCATCTGACTTCATGTGTCACATTACACCTGGCATTCCTGACTTCGTGTATTACATTCCCCCTGCGTTCTCTAACTTCACACTTTGCACACCTCTCACGTCTTTTAATTAATGTGTCACATTCCCCATGGCATCTATGAATTTCTCTGTCACACATGCCCTGGTGTTTCTGTCTTCCTGTGTAACACTACCCCTGGCATTTCTGACTTTGTATGTCACACAACTGGCTCTCAACTTCGTGTGTAACACTCCAGGTGGCAGGTCTTAAGTCGTGTGTAACACTCCACTGTGGTGTTACTGATTTCCTGTGTAACACTCCCAGTTACGTTTCTGACTTCATGTCACCCTCCCCATGTCATATATGACTTTGTGAGTAACGCTGCATGTGGTGTCTCTGACTTCATGTTTAACATACCCCCATGGCATCTCTGATTTCATGAGTAATACTTCCCCTTGTGTCTGTGAATTCCTGCATAATGCTCCCCATGAGCTAGTTTACTTCGTGTGTAACATTCCCTCTGGCATCTCTTACTTCATGTTTCACAGTCCACCTGGCATCTCTGACTTTGTGTGTAACACCCTCATCTCCTCTCTGACTGTGTGTTTAACATTCCTCATGGCGTCTCTGACTACATGTGTAACACACACTTTGGTGTCATTGACATACTAACAATCCACGTGCTGTCTCTGACTTCGCTTGTCACTCTACTTGTGGTTTCTTTAACTTTGTTTGTAACACTCCCCCAGGCATCTCTCATTTCATGTGTCACACTCCTCAGTGGCTTCTCAGGCTTAGTGTGTAACAGTCCACTTGTTGTCCCTGACTTCGTGTGACACTCTCCCCCTTGTGTCTCTGACTTCTTGCATCAAACTCCCCATGACGTCTTTAAATTCATTTATAACACTCTTACTGGTGTCTCTGAATTCATGTGAAACACTCACCCTGCTGTCTCTGACTTTGTGCATAACACTCCCACTGGTCTCTCTGATGTCCTGGGTAACACTACCCCTGGTGTCTTTGACATCGTTTGAAAGACTCTCCCTGGTGTGTTTGATTTTGTGCCTAACACTACCCAGTGGTGCCTTTGACTTTCTTTGTAACAGTCCCCCTGTCGTCTTTGACTCCATATATAACACTCCCTGTGGCGTCTCTGACTTTGTGCAGAACTTGCTCTGTCATCTCTGACTTTGTGTGTAACGATCCCTGCAGCATCTCTGAATTTCAGAGTCACAAACGAACTGTCGCCTCTGACTTTGTGTGTCACACTATCCTTGGCATCTCTGACATCCTGTGTAACACTCACCTTAGGGTCTCTGACTTGGTGTGTAAAAATCCTAAGTGGTGTCTCTGACTTCAGGCACAAGACTCCCCCAACCATCACTGACTTCGTGTGTAACATTCCCCCTGGTGGCACTGACTTCATGTGTAACACTCCCCATGTCACCTGTGACTTCATCTTTCACACTTCCCCTGTCGTATCTGACTTTTTGTGTAAAAATCCCCCTGTGGCTCTGACATTGGGTGTCACACTCTTTCTGGCATATCTGACTCGTGTGTCACAGTGCCCATGGCATCTCTTACTTTGTGTTTCACAGCCCCCCTTGTGTCTCTGACTTTGTGCGTAACACTCGTCATATCCTCTCTGACTTCATGTTTAACTCTACCCATGGCATCTCTGACTCTGTGTGTAATACAACACATTGTGTCTCTGACTTCATGTGTAACACTACACATGACATCTGTGACTTCTGTCACACTCCCCATGGCGTCTGTGCCCTTGTGTTTCCCAGTCATCCTTTCATCTCTTACTTCAGTTGTAACACTCACCCTGGTCTTTCTGACTTCGTGTGTAACACTCCCCCTGGTGAGTTTGACTCTGTGAGTAACACTCCCTGGGGCTTCTATGGCTTAGCACGTAACAGTCCCTCTGTTTCTCTGACATCATTTGACACTCTCCTCTTGGTGTCTCTGACTTCGTGTATCACACTCCCCATTGCATCTCTATCTTTCTTTCTAACACTCCCACCTGTGTCTCTGAGTTTGAGTGTAACTCGATGTCGTCTCTCTGACTTCATGTGTCACATGTCCCGTGTTGTCTTTGATTTGTATGTCAGTCTCTCTCTGGGATCTTTGACTACGTGTGTCACACTTCCCCTGGTGTCATTGATTTCATTTGTAACACTCCTACTGGCATCTCAGAATTCTTGTCTAATGCTCACTGTTGTGTCTCCGACTTCGTTGGTCACACTTTCCATTGTGTATCTGAGTTCATGTGTCACACTCTCTCTGCCATCTATAACTTCATGTGTCACTCTGCCCCTGGCATCTCGGACTTCCTCTCTCTCACTACCTGTGGCATCTCAGACTTCATGTATAACACACTCCCTGGAGGCTGTGACTTCCTGTAACACTGCACCTTGTGTTTCTCACTTGTGTCACACTCCCACTGGTCTCTCTGATGCCCTTGTTACACTATTCCTCGTGTCTTGACATCATGCCTAACACTAGCCCATGGCACCTCTGACTGTCACTCTACCCCTGGTTTCTTTGACTTCTTTGGAACTGTCCTGACCTCTCTGACTTCATACATAACAACCCCTTTGGCATCTCTGAATTCATGTGACACACTACCTCTTCTCTGACTTCGTGTGTCATACAACATCTGGTGTCACTGACTTCGTCTGTAACACTCACCCTAGCTTCTCTGATGTGGTGCATAACACGTCCCCTTGTGTCTCTGACTTCATGGGTAAAACTCCAACTTGGCATCTGTGAATTCCTGTGTCACAATCCCTCTGTTGTCTCTGACAACCTGTGTCACACTCCCAGCGTGGTCTCTGACTTTGTGTGTCATACTCCCTGTGTCATCTCTGACTTTGTGTGTAACACTCTACATGGCATCTCTGACTTCACGTGTCACATCCCCTCTCCTCTTTGATGTCGTGTGTCACAATCCCCTGGTCATCTGTGACTTTGTGAGTCACAGTCCCCCTGGTGTCTCTGACTTCCTGTGTAACACTCCTCCTGTCATCTCAGGCTTCGTGTGTCACAATCTACATGTAGTCTCTTACTTTGTTTGTAACAATCCCCATTCCATCTCTGACTTCATGTGTAACACTCCCCCTGGTGTCTCAGAATTTGTGTGTAACAGTCCAACTTGTGTTTTTGACTTTGTGTGTAGCACTCATTTGGTGTCTCTGACTTCATGTGTGACACTTCCCATGGAGTCCTCCATTTTGTACATAAGACACCCCCGTGGCCTCTCTGACTTTGTGTGTAACACTCCAACTGTTCTATGTGACTTTGTATGTAGCAATCCACATTGCATCTCTGACTTCGTGTGTAATATTCCACCTGGTGTCTTTGACTTCAAGCATAACACTCCCCAGTGGCATCTTTGAATTTCTTTGTAAAACTCCCTGGCTTCTCTTTTTTAGTAACACTCTACCTTTCATTTCTGACTTCCTATGTAACACTCCCCTTGGCATAACTGACTTCGTGTAAGTCACTCCACCTATCGTCTCTGACTCAGTTTGTCAGACTCCCCTTGGCATCACTGACTTCATGCGTAACACTCCCCTGTGGCATCTGTGGCTTCGTCTGTCACACACCCCCGTCATCTTTGACTTTGTATGTAACACTCCCCCTTGTAACTTTGACTTCGTGTGTAATACTAACCCTGGTGATCTTAAGTGTGGGTGTAACATTCCCCCATGATGTGTTTGATTTCATGTATAACACTCAAGATGGCATTTTTTACTTTATGCATAGCAATCAACATGGCATCTTTGACTTTCTGTCTAACAGTCTCCCAGGTTGTCTCTGACTTTGTCTTTCACACTTCACTTCTGGTCTCTTACTTCATGTGTCACACTCTCTCTGGCGTCTCCAACTCCATGTGCAACACTGCACATATCAACTTGCTCTTTGTTTGTCACACTCTCCCTTTCCCCTCTGACTTCATTCTAACATTCCCACTGGTGTCATATACTTTGTGCCTAACAGACCCCTATGGCATCTCTGACTTTGCATGTCACACTTCCTCTGGCCTCTCTGACTTCGTCTTTCACACTTCCTCTGGTGTCTTTCACTTTGTGTGTCACACTCTGCATATCATCTTTGACTTCACGTATAACACACTTGCTGCTGTCTCTGACTTCCTGTGTAATACTACCCCTGGTCTTTCTGACTTGTGTCATATGCCCCCAACTTCTCAGATTTCATTGTAACACTCCCCATGTCATCTCTGACTTCATTTGTCACACTCTGACTAGCATCCCTGATATCGTGTATCACACTACACCTGTCATCTTAAACTTTGTGTATAACACACCAAGTGGTGTCACTGACTTTGTGTCACACTCCTTCTTGTTTGTCAGAGTCTGTGCTTCACACACATCCTGTCATAGCTGACTTTGTGTGTCACAATGCACCTTGGGTCTCTGATTTAGTGTGTCAAAATACCCCTAGCATCTCTGAAATACTGTGACACACATCACTGGGAGTCAAAGACTTTGTGTGTAACAAAACCACATTGCATTTCAGAGTCCATGTGAAACACTCCCCGTGGTGTCTCTGACTTTATGTGTAACACTCAACATGGCCTTTCTGCCTTCAAGTGTAACACTGCCTGGTGGAGACTTGGACATCTTGTTAAACACACTGGCATCTCTGATTCATGTGTCACACTAACATTGGCACCTCTGACTTCAAGTATAACATTCACCGTTGGGTCTCTGACTTTGTGTGTAACACTCCCAGTGGCACCTCTGACTTCATGTGCCATTCTTCCTCTGGTGTCTTTGTCTTCGTGTGTCACATTCCCAATTGAGTCTCTGATTTCTTGTGTCACACACTCCCTGTTGAATCTGAATTCCTGTGTAACACTACTCCTGGTGTTTCTGACTTCATGTATCACACTCCCCCTGGCATCTTGGACTTTGGGTGGTAGACTCCCTCCTTTATCTCAGACTTTATGGTAAAAGTCCATGTGGCCCTTCTGCCTTCGAGTTTAACACTTTCCCATGGGGTCTCGGAATTCTTGTACAGCACTCCCACTAGTGTGTCTGATTTCCTGTGTTAAACTTTCCCTTGTGTTCTGAATTTGTGTGTAACAGTCTAGGTGGCACATCTCCTGTCATGAGTAACGCTTCCCCAATCATCTCTGACTTCTTATGTCCCTTGTCAACTGTCATCTCTGACTTCGTGTGTCACTCTACCCCTGGTTTCTTTGACTTCATTTGTAACACTCCTCCTGGCAATTCTGACTTCATGTGTAACTCTCTCACCTGTGGTCTCTGACTTTGTGTATCAGCTCCCCATGTCATCTACGACTTCGTGTGTCACATTCCTTTGGAGTCTATGAATTCATCTGTCACACTCAACCTTGTGTCTCTGATTCCTGTGTAAAAATACCCCTGGTGTTTCTCACATAGTGTGTCACACTCCCCCTGGCATCTCAGACTTCGTGCATAATTCTGCCTGTGGTGTCTTTGACTTTGTGTGTAACACTCTCTGTGGTGTCTCTGACATAATGTGCCACACTTGCCCTGGAGTCAATGTCATCACGTGCAACACTCTGCCTCTCATCTTTTACTTTAACACTCCCACTGGCATCTCAGAATTCATGTCTAACACTTGCTGAAGCAGCTCTGAGCTTGTGTCAAACAGCATCAGGTGCCCTCGACTTCATTTGTCACATTCCCCATGGTATTTCTGATTTCATGTGCAACACACCCAGTGGCATCTCTGACTTCTTGTGTCACACTCCCCCTAGTGTGTCTGACTTTGTGTGTCACACTCTGCCTGCCATCTATCACTTTGTATGTAACATTCCCACTATGTCTCTGACTTCGTGTGTTACAGTCCCCATTGAGTCTCTGATGTCATGTGTAACACCCTACATGCCCTCTCTGACTTAGTGTTTAACACTCACCTGGCATCGCTGGCTCTCTTTGTAACACTCCCACTGCTGTCTCTGATTTCATGTGTCACATTCCTCATGGCATCTCTGACTTCATCTCTCAGACACACCCTGGTGTCTTTGAATTTCTGTCTAACACCAACCCTGGTATTTCTGATTTTGTGTGTCACAGTCCCTCTTGTGTCTCAGACTTTGTTGTAACACTCCCCATGGTGTCTCTAAATTCACGTGTAACACTCCACATAGCATTTCTTACCTTGTGTATAACACACCTTGTGGTGTCTGTGACTTCATGTGTCACTCTGCCTGGCATCATATAGTTTATGTGTAACAATCCACAAGGCATCTTTGACTTCATCTGTAACACTCACTGTGGCATCTCGGACTTCATGTCTTAATCTGCCTGGCATCTCTAGTTTCTTGCTTTACACTCCTCCTAGCTTCTCTGAATTGGTGTGTAACTCTCCTCTCGTTCCTCTGACTTCTTGTGTCTCTTGCCCTAGTGTCTCTGAATTCGTGTGTCACATTTCCAGTGGTATCTCTGGCTTCGTGTTTCACATACTGCCCGTTGTCCGTGACTTCCTGTGTAACACTACCCCTTGTGTTTCTGACTTCATGTGTCACAGTTACCCTGGCATCTCAGACATCATGTGGAACACTCCCAGTGTCATCTCAGAGTTCAGATGCAACACTCCCTGTGCTGCCTGTGACGTTGTGTGTAGCACTCCACATGATGTCTCTGGCTTCGTGTGTCACAGTCCCACTGGTGTCTCTGACTTCATGTGTAAGAGTCAACATGGTGTTTCTGCCTTCGAGTGAAACACACCCCTGTGACATCTTGGACTTCTTGTTTAACACTCACACCTGCCACTCTGATTTTGTGTGCCACATACCTGCTGGTGTCTCTGACTTCGAGTGTGTACTGCTGGTGTCTGACATTTTGTGTGACTCTCCACCTGGGGACACTGAGTTCTGTTGTCACAATAGCCATTGCTTCTCTGACTTCGTATTTCACACTTCACCTGTGGTGTTCACTTCGTGTGTCACACTCTCAATGGCGTCTGTGACTTCCTTCCAGTGTGAAAACACTGCTCCTGTCATGTCTGACTTCACACATAACAATCCCCAGTTCGCCTCTGACTTCTTTTCTCACATTCCAGCTGGTGTCTCTGACTTTGTGCATAACACTCCCACTGCCATCTATGACTTCGTGTGTCACCCTCCAACAGGCATCTCAGACTTCATGTGGTACACACCCCTTGGTGTCTCTGACTTCATGTGTACACTCCACGTGGTCTTTCGGCCTTCTAGTGTAACACTTCCCTGTGGTATCTCAGACTTCTTGTGTAAGCCTCACACTGGCATCTCTGATTATGTGTGCCAGACTCCCTCTGGCTTCTCTGATTTCGAGTGTAACACTCACCATGATGTCTCTAACTTGGTGTTTTCCTGGCACCTCTGACTTCCTGTGTCACACTGCCCATGGCATCTCTGACTTCATGTGTCACTCACTCTCTGGTGTCTCTGACATCTTGTATGACACTACCACCTGTGTTTCTGACTTTGTGTTTCACAGTCCCTCTGGTGTGCCTATGTGTCACACTCAGCATGGCTTCTGTGACTTTGTGTGTCACACTCATGTGCAACACTCTCCATGGAGTCTTGGCATCATTGTGTCACCCTTCCCCTGAGGTGTATAACTTTGTGTGTAACTCACCCCATGGCATCTATAAGTTTGTGTGTCAGACTCCCATTTGTGTCTCTGAGTATGTGTGTCACACTACCCCTGTTGTCTTTAACTTCGTTTGTAACACTCCAAGTGCTGTACTTGACATCATGGATAACACTCTCACTGGTGTAACTCACTTAGTGTATCACACTCCCTCTGGCAGCTGTGACTTTGTCTTTCATACACCCCCTGTTGTCCTTGGCGATGCATAACACACCCCAGATACTGTATTTGTGCATAAAACATCCATCTGGACTCTCTAACATTGTGTGTCACACTCCCCCTGCCATCTCTGAATTCATGTGTCATTAACCCAGTTGTGTCTCTGACTTCATGTGTAACACTCCCCATCACATCTCTGACTTTGTGTGTCACAACACCCCTGTCATCTTTGACTCCATTTGTAACACTTCACGTTTGTATATCTGACTTTGGGTGTCAAACACCCTCTGGCATGTCTCACATTGTAACACCAAGTGTCATCTCTGACTACTTGTTAAATTTCCAACTGGCATCTCTGGCTTCATGTGTCACACTCCCCATGTCATCTATGACTTCATGGGTAACACTGCATGTGGCATCTCTGGCTTCATGTGTAACACACCAACGTTGCACCTCAAACTCACGTGTAATACTCACCCAGGTGTCTGTAAATTCAGGCATAACAATTCCCTTCGCATCAATGAATTCATGTGTAGCACTCCCCATGGCACCTCTTACTTCATGTTTCACACTGCCCCAGGTGTCTCTGACTTCGTGTGTAACACTCCACATAGTCTCTCTAACTTTTTGTGTAACACTCCTCCTGGCATCTCTGACATCTTATGTAACAGACCCCCTGGTGTGTTTCACTTCGTCCATAATAGTCCCCTTGCTGTTTCTCACTTCATGAGTCACACTCCCCCTGGAATAACTGAAGTCATGTGTCACACTCCACCTGTGCTCTCTGACTTTGTGTGTAACACAACACTTGTCATCTCTGACTTTGTCACTCTAACCTTGGTTTCTTGGCCTTTGTTTCTAACACTCCCCATGGTGTGTGTGACTTTGTGTGTCTCTCACTCCCCGGCATCTGAGTCTGTGTGTAATATTCACCATTGCATCTCTGACTTCATGTTTCCCACTTCGCATGTCATCTCTGACTTCTCATGTCACACTTCCCCTCTCGTCTTTGGTTCATATGTCAGTCACCTTCTGGTATCTTTGACTTCGTGTTTCACAGTCCCCTCTCTTCTCTGATGTTGTGTGTAACACTCTATGTGACATTTCTTCCTTCATGTGTAACACTGCCCTGTGGTGTCTTTGACTTGGTGTATAACGCTCCCTATGATGTCTCCAAACTCATGTGTCATTCTCTGCCTGGTGTCATGAAATTTGTGTGTCACACTCTGTGTGACATCTCTGATGTCGTGTGTCACACTCCTCCAGGCATCCCTGACTTCATGTCTGTCAGCCCCCATTCCATGTTTGACTTCGTGTGTAACACACCCTGTGGCCTCTCTGATTTCATGTGTACTCTCCCCCTTGATTCTCTGAATACGTACATCACTCTCCCTCTGCCATCTGTATCTTCGTGGATAACACTCCCTCTGGCACCTCTGATTTTGTTTTTAACATTCCCCCTGGTGTCTCTGACTTCACGTATCACACACAACCTGTTATCTCTGAGTTTGGATGTAACACTCCCTCTGGTCTCTCTGACTACATGCATAACACTCACCCTGGCATGTTTGACTTCCTGTGTAACACTTCCTCATGCCATCTCTGACTTGTTGAGTAACACTTCCCCTAGCGTCTCTGACTGTGTTTCCCTCTCCACCTGTCTTCTCTCACTTCATGTGTCCCACACCTCCTGTCATCTCTGATATCATGTGTCACTCTGCCTGTGGTTTCCTTGTCTTTGTTTGTAATACTGCTCCTGGCATCTCTGACTTTTTGTGTAGCTCTCCCCTTTGGTGTCTCTGAATTTGTGTCTAAAACTCCCACTGTCATCTCAAACTTCATGTGTAACAGTCCCTCTGGTATCATTGTTTTCATGCATAACACTCCCATGGCGTCTCTAACTTTGTGTGTCACACTCCACCAGTCATCTTCAAATTCGTGTTTCCCTAACCCCCTGGTGTATTTGAATTTGTTTTTAACATTCCCCATGATGTCTCTGACTTCGTGTATCACAATCCCCCTATCTTCAGTGTTTCCGTATGTCACAAGCTAAATAGTGTCTCTGACTCTCTATGTAATATTCCCTCTGGTGTCTCTGACTTCGTGTGTCACAGTACTCCTGGAGTCTCTGATATCATGTGTAACAATCCCCCTGCCATCTCTGACTTGATGTGTAACACCAAGTGTGGCATCTGATTTCTTGTGTAATTCTCCTATGTATTGTCTCTGAATTCGTTCATCCCACTCCCCTTTTCCTCTCTGACATCATGTGTAACACTCGCCCTGGTGTCTCTGCTTCTTGTGTCACTCTCCACATGGTGTCTCTGACATTGTGTTTCATACTTCATCTTTGGTCTCTGATTTCGTGTGTCACACTGTCCATGGCGTTTGTGACTTCCTGTTTAACAATGCTCCAGTTGTCGGTGACTTCATGCCTAACACTCACCCTATTGTTTCTCACATCGTAAGTCAGAGGGAGTCGTGTGACTCCCCTGGTGTCTTGGACTTCGTGTTTAACACCACATGTGGTGTCTCTGACTTCGTGTGTAACACTCCCCCTGTTGTCTCTGACAATTTGTAACACTTCCAGTGGCGCCTCTGACTTCTTGTGTCACATTTCCTCTGGCATCTCTGACTTTGTGTGTAACACTCAACCTTGCATCTCTGTCTTCTTGTGTCACACTTCCCCTGGTATCTCTGACTTCGTCTTTTACACTTCACCTGTGGTCTCTGAGTTTGTGGCACATTCCCCACAGCATCTCTGACATCGTGTGTCACACTCCTCCTGCTGTCTCTGACTTCATCTAAAACACTCCAGGTTGCATCTCTGATTTTGTGTAATGCTCCCACTGATGAGTCTGACTTCTTGTATAAAACTGCAACTGAAGTCTCTGACTTCATTTCTCACACTTCCTCTGGCATCTCTGATTTCGTGTGTCTCACTCTCCCTGGTTTCTGTGACTTTGTGTGTCACACTCTCCGTGGCATCCCTGATTTCATATGTCACTCCGCCAAGCATCCCTGACATTGTTTATCACACACTTCCTGCAGTGTTTGACTTCATGTGTAACACACCCCATGGCCTCTCTGGCATCACTTGTCTCTCTCCCACTTGATTCTCTGAGTACATGTCACACTCACCCAGCCATCTGCAACTTTGTGTATAACACTCCCTCTGAATTCATGTGTAGCTCTTCACCTTGGTTTGTCTGAATTCATGTGTCACACTCCCTCTGTCATCTCTGACTTCATGTCTAACACTCCCCATGTGGTCTGTGACTTTATGTTTCACACTTCCCCTGATATCTCTTAATTCATGTGGAAATCTCCCCCATCACCTCTGACTTCATGTGTCACACTTCTGGCATCTGTGACTTCGTGTGTCACACTACCTCTGGCATCTCTGACTTTGTGTATAACACTCCACATGTCATCTGTGTCTTTGTGTATAACATGGGCCCTCCTGTCTCTGATTTCATGTGTTACACTCCACTGGGCGTTTCTGCCTTCATGTGCAACACTCCCCTGTGGTGTCTCAGATACTGTCTGTCACAGTCCCCCTGGCCGCTCAGACTTCATGCATAACAATCCTCCTTGTGTCTGCTTTTGTCACACTCCTCCTGGTGTCCCTGAATTAGTGTATCACTCAAGCCCTGCCATCTCTGTTATCATCTGTAACACACCCAGTGACGTCTGTGACTTTGTGTCACACTGCACAGTCTCCTCCATTGTGTGTAAAACTCCCTCTGGTGTCTGAGACATCATATGTCACACTCTCCCTGGTCTCATGTTCTTCGTGTGTATCACACCATGTGGCGTTTCTGACATCGTGTGTAACACTCCCCATGACATCTCTGATTTGTGTGCAACACACCACATGGAATTTCTTCTCTCGTGTGCAACACTCTCCTGTGGCATTTCGGAACTCATGTGTAACACTCGTGTCTCTGGTCTTGTGTGTCACGCTCTGCCTGGCATCTCTGCCTTCATTTTTACCATGCCCCCTAGCATCTCTGATTTCATGTATAACACTCACAGTGGTGTCTCTGACTTCGTGTGTCACAATCTGCCTGGAGTCCCTAATATCATGTGTCACATTCCCTCTGGTGTCTCTGACTTTGTGTGTAACAATCCTTATGGTACCTCTGACTTTGTGTATCACACTTCCACTTGCGTCTCTGACATTCTGTGTCACATTCCCTGTGGTGTCTCTCACTTCATGTGTAACACTCCATGTGATGTATCTTACTTCCTGTATAACACACACCATGCCATATTTGACCCCATGTGTAACACCCACTGTGGCATCTCTGACTTTGTGTGTAACTCTCCAATGTGGTGTCTCCAAATTCGTGGTTCAGACCCCCTCTATTTTCTATGACTTAGTGTGTAACACACCCCTGGCACCCCTGACATCATCTGTATCACTCAACCTGGGGTCTTTGACTTCATATGTCATAATGCCTCTGGAATCTCTGACTTTGTTTGTCACAATCCCCCTGGTGTCTGTGATTTCCTTGTGTCACACTACCCCAGCACCTTTCACTTTGTGTATAACAATCCCTGTGCCTTCTCTGACTTCATGTGTCACACTATCCCTGGCGTCCCTGAGGCCATGTATCACACCCTTTAGCATATGATTTCATCTATAACACTCCATCTTGGGTCTCTGACTTCATGTGTAATACTCTTCCTGGTGTTCTGCCTTCTTGTGTAAATCTCCACCTGGCATATCTGACTTTGTGTGTCACACTTCCCCTGGCATCTCTGACTTATTGTTTCTCACTCCCTCTGGACTCTGTTACTTTGTTTGAAGCTTTCCCCATGATGTCTCTGACTTAGTCTGTCACAAACACACTGCTGTCTCTGACTTCCTGTGTAGCACTACTACTGACGTTTCTGACATCGTGTGTCACACCCCCATGGCATGCCTGACTTCATCTGTCACAATCCCTCTTGCATCTCTCACTTTGTCACACTCCCCCAGTTGCTGTGACTTTGTGTGTCACACTCCCCCTGGCATCATGAATTCATCTATAACAATCTCTGTCCCATCTGTGACTTCATGTGTCACACTCCACCTGGTGGCCAGGACTTCGTGTATCACACTCCCCCTTGCATCTCTCTCTTTGTGTGTCACACATTTCATGGCATCTATAAATTTGTTTTTCACACACCTTCTTGTGTCTCTGAGTTCATGCATCACACTCCCTGGCAATCTATATCTTTGTGTGTAACACTTCCACTGGAGTCTCTCACTTCATGTCTAACACACCCCATAGTGTCTCTGACTTTTGTGTAACATTCCCTGTGACATCTCAGTCTTTGAGTATGACACACAACCTGTCTTCTCTGACTTTGTGTGTCACACTTATCATGGCGTCTCTGACTTCCTGCATAACACTCCCCATTGTGATTGTGGCTTCATGTGTAACACTCCCCCTGGTGTCTCTGACTTTGTGTGTAACACTCCACATGACATCTCTTACTCCATGTCTAACACTCACCCTGCTATCTTTGACTTTGTGCATAGCACTCCCCATTTGCATCTCTGAATTCAAGTGTTCCCTTGTGTCTCTGAATTCCTGTGTAACACTACCCCTGGTGTTTCTGACTTCTTGTGTTACATACCCCCTTATGTCTCAGACTTCATGTGTAACTATCCCACTTGTGTCTCTGAGTTCATGTGAAACACTCCCACTGACATCTCTGATGTTGTGTGTAAAACTCAACATAATGGCTCTGACAACATTTCACAGCGCCCTGGCCTCTTTGACTTTGCATGACATAATACTCTGGGCGTCTGTGACTTTGTGTGTCACACAACCCCAGGCGTCTCTGTCTTCGTGTGTAACACTCCCCAATGCATCTCTGAATTCCTGTGTCACACTCCAGTGGGCCTCACTGCCTTCATTTATCACACTTCTTTGACATCTCTGAATTCATTTCACACTCCATGTGGCACCACTGACTTCATGTGTCACACTCTCCCTATTGTCCCTGAAGTTCATCCTACAGACTATCTGTGGCATCTCTGACTTCCTGTATCACTGTCCCCATTGCGTCTATGACTTCATCTGTCTCACACACCCTGGTGTCTCTGACTTCATGTGTTCACACTCCCCTGGCTTTTCAGACTTAGTGTGTAACAATAGCCCTCGTGTTTCTCAGATCATGTGTAACACTCCCTGTGGCATCTCTGATGTGGTCTGTAACGGTCCACCTGGCGCCTCTGACTTAGTGTGTTATTTGCCCCCTGGCATCTCTGAATTGTGTCAACTCCTCATGGCATCTGTGACTTTGTGTGTCACACTCCCCTTGGCATCTCTGATATCGTGTGCAACACTCCCCGTGGCATGTCAGACTTCATGTTTAACTTTCCACCTGGTGTGTTTCACTTCATATGTAACACACCCCATTGCATCTCTGACTTCGTGTGTGACACTTCCTCTGGTGTCTCTGAGATCATGGGTCACAATCTCCTGCAGTCTATAACTTCACTTGTATCACTCCTGCTGGCGGCTGTGATTTCACGTATAACATTCGCCCTGGTGTCTGACTTTGTGTGTAACATTCCCCGAGTCATGTCTTACTTCCAGTGTTACACATGACCTGTCTTCTCTGACTTGGTATGTCACACTCCCCATGGTGTCTCTGAATTAATGTGTAACAGTCCCCCTTATCTCTGAATTCATGTGTGACACACCCCTGTGGCATTTCTGACTTCAAGTTACACTACCCTAGGCACCATTGACTTCATGTGTAATACTCCCCCTGTCATCTCTGACTTCATGTGTCACACTGCACATTTGATCTCTGATTTCTTCTGTCAAACTGCTCCTGGCATCTCTGACATCTTGTATCACACACCCATGATGTCTCTACCTTTGTGTTTCACAGTCACCCTGGTGTCTCTGACTTCTTGTGTAACACTTCCCCTTGTGGTCTCTGACTTCATGCCTAAAACTCCCCCAGGCATCACTGACTTCTTGTGTAACACTCCCCTTGGCCTCTCTGACATCATGCATAACACTACCACTGACATCTCTGATTTCCCGCATAACACTCCCTTCAGTTTCTTTGAATTCGTGGGTAACACTCAGACATGGCTTCTCTGGCTTCATGTGTAACAGTCCCCCTGGTGTCTCCGACTTTGTGCATCACACCACCACCCTGGTGTCTCTAACTTCATTTGTAATTCACCCTTTGGTGTTTCTAAGTTCATATGTAAAACTCCACATGGCATCTCTGACTTCGTGTGTAAGACTCCATGTGGCATCAATGTTACAATGTGTGTAACAGTTCACGTGTCCTCTCTGACTTCTTGTGTCTCACTGCTCCTGTAATCTTTGATCCATTTTTCAGTCTCCTGCTGGTATCTTTGACACCATGTGTCACAATTCCCCTGATGTCTTTGACTCGTTTAAGTCTCCAACTTGCATCTCAGAATTTGCTTCTTACATTCACTGTAGCCTCTCTGACTTCATGTGTAACACTCCCACTGGCATCTCGGACTTCATGTATAACAATCTCCATGCTGTCTCTGACTTCATGTATCACAATCCACCTGGCATCCCTGATTTTGTGTATCACACTCTCCCCTGGTGTCTCCAACTTTGCGTGTAACACACCCCATAGCATCTCTCATTTCTTGTGTCACACTCCCTCTTGTGTTTCTGAATTTGTGTATCAGAGTCTCTCTGCCACATATAACTTTATGTTTCAGACTCCTACTGGCATTTCAGACTTCATGTATAACACTCCATGTGACATCTCTGACTTTGTGTGTAACAGGCACCCTGGTGTCTTTTACTTTGTGCATAACACTCCCCATTGGCTTCTGTCACTTCGTGTGTCACACATTCCCTCATGTCTCTGACTTCCTGTGTAAGATTACCCCTGTTGTCTCTGACTTCGTGTGTCACACACCACCTTGTGTCTCAGAATTCCTGTGTAACAATACAAATTGTGTCTCTCAGTTCGTGTGTAGCAACACCCCTGGCAACTCTGACATCATTTATAAAACTCCATGTGGCAGCTCTGACTTCATGTGTCACAAGACCCAGTGTCTCTGACTTCGGGTGTTCCACTCCCCTGTGTCATCTCAGACTTCATGTGTCACACTTCACTTGTTGTCCCTGACTTCGTGTATCTCAAATCCCAGTGTCTCTGACTTGGCGTGTCACAATTCCCGTGGTGTCTATGACTTCATCTGTTACACACACCCTGGTGTCTCTGACTCCCTTTGCAACACTACCCCTGACATTTCTGACTTCATGTGTCACACTTCCCCTGGCATATGTGAATTCATATTTCACACTCCACTGGCATCTATGATTTCGTGTATAACAATCCCCATGCTGTCTCTGACTTCGTGTCTCACACTCTGCCTGGTGTCTCTGATTTCCTGTATCAAACTCCCCCAGGAGACTCTGACATCATGCGTAACACACCCACTGGCATCTCTGACTTTGTATGTCACATCCTTCCTGGTGTCTCTGACTTTTTGTCACTCCCCATGGTGTCTCTTACTTCATGTGTGGCATTCCATGTGATGTCTCAGACTTCATATGTAGCACATACCCTGGTATTTCTGGCTTGATGTGTAACACTCAACTTTTTCCTTTCTGCCTTCCAGTGTAACACTACACTGTGGAGTCTTGATTTCTTTGGTAAAACTCACACTGGTGCCTCTGATTTCATGTGGGTTCTTTTATAAATATTTGCTGGATGTTTGTCTACATGTGAGGTCAAGAGTCTCAATCTGGATGCCAAAATCCTCTGAGAATGTAGGCAGGGGACTACCTTATGTTATAGCCATACTTGTAAAAGAACTCATGAGGTTGATATTTTCACATCTGTGGTAAAGTAGTCACTTAGGTTCTGATTGGTGAGTGCTCTAATTTCTTTTCCTACTTGCATTTTTTAGTAATTGCTTACAAATCAATTTTCGATGTAACTGAGTTCTTATTTTCAATGACTCTGTCAAGTGTATCCAATGCAGACAGCCCTCCTGCTGACCCATATTTGGCAGATATTGTGAGCTAGAAGAAAACTTTTATTGTATTAAGGTACTGAGATTTTGGGGCTCCTAACCATTGAAGTATAACCTACCATATTATGTCTGATACTATTGGCAATGAAATAATCTTTCATATGACACTATCAGAAAGCAAAATATTACTCCCCAATGGCCTTAATGAATGTATGGAGAAGTATATGATAATAAATGGGAAGTGAAAATTTGTACATTCTTTTAATCAACCTAGCAAAAAGATTTTTAAAACAGAAGCAGGTAAATTTATACCCAAACCATTTGAACATATCTTTAGCAAAATTTTTGTATGAAGACAATATAATGTATCTATATTTTTTCTTCCCGTATAAGGAAAGCTGTGTAAAATATTTCTGATCCTCTCGTACGTGATTCCATACTCCCACCAAACTCACTACTTTTTTTAACAGCATACATTTTATTTATATTTTATGATATTCAAAAGAATATATATTTTTCATTTTTATTTTTGAATGAATAAGTAATTGGATATTTTTATTTAATCTATAACATCAAATGTGGTCTTTCAAAATTAACTGATACTCTTTTAATTCTAGATTTGTAAACATTTGAACAGTGGATAAATACAGAACAGAAATTTAACATAAAATATTTCTAAAGAGAACGTTTTTGTCTTTTTAAAACTGAAACTTTTAGTGAAAGCTCTTAACTTCTCAAAGCATGAATGGGGATTTGTAATTGATAACAAAAGATCTTTTACCCTGTGTCATATTCACATAATCCAAAACCTTCAGAAAGAAAATATTTTGATATATGAGATATATATAAGTATTTTTTTGGTAAGGAAGATTGGCCCTGAGCTAACATCTGTGCCAATCTTCCTCTATTTTGTATGTGGGACACTGCCACAGCATGACTGAGGAGTGGTGTGTAGGTCCACATCCAGGATCTGAACCCACGAACCCCTGGCCATCAAAGTGGAGCACACAAAAATAACCACTATGCAACTGGGCCAACCCTAATATACGATATATTTTAATGACATCATTTATTAAATTTACATCAGTTATGCCTATATTATCCCAATAAGTTACCTCAAATTTTTGCTGAAAATATGAATTTAACTCAATAATTCAGGATCTTGTTGTTAGTGCCATGGAGTAAATTCCAACTCCTAGTGACCCTGTGTACTGCAGACTGAACCCTGCCTGATCTTTTGCACCATCCTCTCCCCTTCTGGTGCTGTATAATACAATGTTATCCTTCTATTTACAGGGTTTTCATGGCCAATTTTATTGCAAGTGGGTGGTCATGTCCTTCTTCCTAGTCTGTCTTAATGAGGAAGCTCCACTGAAACCCATTCACCATGGGTGACCCTCCTTGTCTTTGTAATTCTTGTGGCATAGCTTTCAGCATCACAGCAACATGTATCCATCACAGTAAGACAACTGACAAGTGGGTGGTGTGGCTCCCTGACTGGGAAATGAACCCAGGCCATGGTGCTGAGTGTGCAAAATCTTAACCACTAGACCACCAGCAATGGCTAATTTAGGGTGAGTCTCAGCAATTTCTTATGCATATCCTGAATAAATCATCTTCTCTTCATGATTTTCTTGATGGCACCTTATATTTATTCAATTCTAAGACCATAGATAATAGGGTTGAAGAGTTGGGGCATTATGGAGTAGACAGCAGAAGGGACTACGTCCCGGATGGTGGCAGGGATTGAAGGTGGCATAGGTATATGTAAAATTACCAGCTAAAGAAGACAGACACCAGGAGGATGTGAGGGACACAAGTAGAAAAGGGCTTTGTTCTGTCTACTCCAGGCTAAGTCCTCAAAACCGGCTCACATACTAAATTCATCCTAATTTTGATTTATAGATTGGTTATGGATTATTTTCATCAATACATGCAACTTCTTGCCCTTCAATTGTCGGGCTTTTTTTCACACATATTTGATATTAAATACAGACTTTTAAGAATGAATAAGCTGTCACATTATAAAAGTATTCTTATCAATAATTATTTATGTATGTGGCTTCTGGTGCAGTGCAAAAAATTTCACCCCCACTCTCAAGATATTACCTGTGGATTTTTAATCCTGGAAATAAAAAATCTTATGTTGTGCATATTGTTTGAGGTTCTTTAGCTAGAGGGAAAAATCAATAATTCGAGTGATTAAGAGCATGGCTTTGATTTCTTCTCTGGATAAAATACTGGTTTCATCAATGTGTGAAGTGGACATTTTATACTATAGGCTCAGTCTCTCTATCTTATCAAACTGAGAAGAATGTACTCTCTCTTATAGCACCTGGTCCGGATTAGATAATTCAATGTGTAAACGCACTTAAGAAAGTGCTCAGAATATCATAAGTGCTCCTTAAATGTTCCATATCATTATCAGAAATACTGCTATTATTATTTCTATGTTCCATTATTTTCAAGTCAGATATTATTGTCAGACACTGTCTAAATAAAATTTATATACCAATTCTAAATCTCTCAGGTGTTCTATTTCAACCCCTTTTCACAGAGAGCAAAAATCCTGCCCAAGTTTAACAGCTGCCACTTCATTGTAACAAGCTGCCTCTCTTGTGGTTCTCACACCTGTGCTGCTTTCGACAGACAGCTGGGAGTTGGCCAATTCAATACCTTTATAGGTTTCCAAAGGAATGCCTCATACTTTTATAATGATGGGCTAATTATAATTTTCCCTATATAAGTTTCATGCATGCTTACATAAGGTCTATATAGTACGCATCCAAAATATGTTTAAGCAGGACAATTTCTCCTCCAAAAGTCACAGGACTTTGCCTACAGAATTAGGAAATAGGAGGTTTGGGAAATATCATCACCACTTACCAGGGATGTACAGTGGAGAATGTACTTCCCTTAAGATGTATTTACCTCATTTATAAAAATGAGATAATGATGTGAATTGTTATGATAATTTTTTTCTTATTCTTTTTAATTTTAATTTTTTTCGGATGTAAATCATATTTCGAATTCTGTATAAATTAGATCATGTTCACCACCCGAACACTAATTGTAGTGCATCCCCTCACATGTGAGCCTAATCACCCGTTTTGCCCTCCCCCTCACAACTTCCCCAATGGTAACCACCAGTCCAATCTCCAATGGTATGTCAGGCTTCTTTTGTCGTTTTTGTCTTCTACGTATGAGTGAGATCATATGGTATTTGACTTTCTCCCTCTGACTTATTTCACTCAGCATAATACCCTCAAGGTCCATCCATGTTGTCACAAATGGCTGGATTTCGTCATTTCTTATGGCTGAGTAGTAGTCCATTGTGTATAAATACCACATCTTCTTTATCCATTCGTCCCTAGTTGGGCACCTAGGTTGCTTCCATGTCTTGGCTATTGTGCATAATGCCGCAATGAACATAGGGGTTGCAAGTATCTTTATGCCTTTGTGTTTTCAAGTTCTTTGGATAAACACCCAGCAGTGGAATAGGTGGATCATATGGTAGATCTATCCTTAATTTTCTGAGGACACTCCATACTGCTTTCCATAGTGGCTGCACCACTTTTCACTCCCACCAGCAGTGAACAAGAGTTCCCTTCTCTCCACACCCTATCCAACATTTGCTGTTTCCTGTCTTGTTAATTATAGCCATTCGGACCAGAGTGAGGTGATACCTCATTGTAGTTTTGATTTGCATTTCCCTGATAGCTAATGATGTTGAGCATCTTTTCACATGCCTGCTGGCCATCCGTATATCTTCTTTGGAGAAATCTCTGTTCAGATCTTGTGCCTATTTTCTAATTGGATTGTTGGGTTTTTTGTTGTTGAGCTGTGTGAGTTCTTTGTATATTTTGGATATTAACCCCTTATCTGATATGTGGTTTGCAAATATCTTCTCCCAATTGTTAGGTTGTCTCTTCGTTTTGTTGATGGTTTCCTTTGCTGTGCAAAAACTTTTTAGTTTGATGTAGTCCCATTTGTTCATTTTTCCTTTTGTTTCCCTTGCCTGGTCAGACATGGGACTTGAAAATATGCTGCTCAGAACAATGTCATAGAGTGTACTGCCTATTTTTTCTTCTA
Source organism: Equus caballus (assembly GCF_041296265.1). Lineage (NCBI taxonomy): Eukaryota > Metazoa > Chordata > Mammalia > Perissodactyla > Equidae > Equus > Equus caballus. The sequence continues at coordinate 29,897,648 of NC_091687.1, forward strand.
GAAGTCTCATGGTTTCGGGTCTTACATTCAAGTCTTTAATCCATTTTGAGTTGATTTTTGTGCATGGTGTAAGGGAATGGTCTACTTTCATTCTTTTGCATGCGGCTGTCCAGTTTTCCCAACTCCATTTATTGAAGAGACTCTCCTTTCTCCATCGTATGCTCTTGGCTCCCTTGTCAAATATTAGCTGTCCATAAGCGTGTGGGTTTACTTCTGGGCTCTCAATTTTGTTCCATTGATCTGTGTGTCTGTTTTTGAGCCAGTACCGTGCTGTTTTGGTTACTATGGCTTTGTAGTATAATTTGAAATCAGGCAGTGTGATATCTCCAGCTTTGTTCTTTTTACTCAGGAATCCTTTGGCTATTCGGGGTCTTTTGTTGTTCCATATAAATTTTAGGATTCTTTGTTCTAATTTGTAAAAAAAAATGTGGTTGGAACTTTGATAAGGATTGAGTTGAATCTACAGATTGCTTTAGGAAGTATGGACATTTTAACGATGTTAATTCTTCCAATCCAAGAACACGGAATATCTTTCCATTTCTTTGTGTCTTCTTTGATTTATTTCAAGAATGTCTTATAGTTTTCAGTGTACCGATCTTTCACCTCTTTTGTTAAGTATATTCCTAGGTATTTTATTCTTTTTGTTTCAATTGTAAATGGGATTGTATTCTTAATTTCTCTTTCTGCTACTTCATTGTTAGTGTATAAAAACGCAACCAATTTTTGTACATTGATTTTGTATCCCACAGCTTGACTGTGTTCCTTTATTATTTCCAAAAGCATTTCAGTGGACTTTAGGGTTTTCTAGATATAAAATCATGTCATCTGCAAAGAGTGATAGTTTCACTTCTTCTTTGCCAATGTGGATCCCTTTTATTTCTTTTTCTTGCCTGATTGCTCTGGCTAGGACTTCCAATACTATGTTAAATAAGAGTGGTGACAGTGGGCATCCTTGTCTGGTTTCTGTTCTTAGAGGGATAGCTTTCAGTTTTCTCCACTGAGAATGATATTTGCTGTGGGTTTGTCGTATATGGCCTTTATTAGGTTGAGATATTTTCCTTCTGTACTCATTTTATTTAGAGTTTTTATCATAAATAGATGCTGTATCTTGTCAAATGCTTTCTCTGCATCTATGGAGATGATCATGTGATTTTTATTCTTCATTTTGTTAATGTGGTGTATCACGTTGATAGATTGGCGGGTGTTGAACCATCCCTGCATCCCTGGAATGAAACCCACTTGATCATGATGCATGATCTTTTTAATGTATTGTTTTATTCGATTTGCCAGTATTTTGTTGAGGATTTTTGCATCGATGTTCATCAGTGATATTGGCCTGTAATTTTCTTTTTTTGTGTTGTCATTGTCTGGTTTTGGTATCAGGATAATGTTGGCTTTGCAGAAGGACTTAGGAAGCCTCCCCTCCTCTTCAATTTTTAAGAAGAGTTTGAGAAGGATAGGTATTAAGTCTTCTTTGAATGTTTGGTAGAATTCACCAGGAAAGCCATCTGGTCCTGGACTTTTACTTTTTGGGAGGTTTTTAATTGCTGTTTCGATCTCCTTACTGGTGATTGGTCTATTCAAATTTTCTACATCTTCTTGGTCCAGTTTTGGAAGGTTTCATGTTTCTAACAATTTATCCATTTCTTCTAGATTATCCAATTTGTTGGCGTATAGCTTTTCATAGTATTCTCTTATTATCTTTTGTATTTCTGATGTGTCCGTTGGAATCTCTCCTCTTTCATTTCTGATTTTCTTTATTTAAGCCTTCTCTCTTTTTTTCTTGGTGAGTCTAGCTAAGGGTTTGTCAATTTTGTTTATCTTTTCGAAGAACCAGCTCTTGGTTTCATTAATCTTTTCTATTTTTTTTTTTAGTCTCTATTTCATTTATTTCTGCTCTCATTTTTATTATTTCCTTCCTTCTGCTGATTTTGGGCTTTGTTTGTTGTTCTTTTTCCAGTACCTTTAGGTGCACTTTTAGATTGTCAATTTGGGCTTTTTCTTCTTTGTTGAGGTAGGCCTGAATTGCTATAAACTTCCCTCGTAGAACCGCTTTTGCTGTATCCCACACATTTTGGCATAAACTTCATAACTTTAAAGTGTAAAATTTGCTGAAATAAAAGAGATATGCCATTTAAGACTACATAGTGCACATCTCCTTTTTATACAAATTGAAAGGTGCATAAGAAGTTTTACAGTTTTGTTTTGTGATTGTTAAAACTTTAACCTCCTTTAGCCTCAGTTTTCTTATTTCTGAACATAATGTGGGACACCAAACGTAACTTCAGACAGACCTTGTGAAGAATAAATTAAACATGCAGAAATAACTTTGAGAAATGAAAGTTGCAAGTAATAGGATATATTGGAGAATATGAGGAAGCCATTTGTTGTAAACCTAATTCGGCCTGACCTTGTTTTTCCAAAAGGGCCTGACAGAGGCTGTTGAGCATGCATTGTATATCTCCTTTAGATATTCCCTATGTCAAGAACAAAGGCTCTTGAAATAAAGGTGCAACTTCCCTCCCCCTCCCAACGCTGGCATTCCCTTAAGGATTAATCATCTTTCCTTAGGCTAGAAACTGACTGCTGCACTCAGCTGTGACCACCCAGCTCGAGACAATAGGCTTGCCTCCTGCCATGCCCTCTGAGATAGCAGACCCACTACCTGCTGTGTCCATCAAGTGCTGTGCCAACAGGACAATCTTGTGACTATTGTGGGAGGGACATTTCAATCATATGTGAAACGTCCTGTATGGGGCTATATAACCACTCTGTATACCTCACTTCTTTGGTGCCCTTTCTTCCTTTGGGAAGAAAGGCCCCAGGCCATGGTCCTCAGATTTCAGCTCAGAATAAACTGACCCAAATTTTCATTTATATATTGGTTATGGATTATTCTTGTCGACAAGTTCATCGATGCAAAAGAAAACATTCAAAGGTGAAAGGTGTGCATAACATGGATAAATCAGGCTAGAAAAAGTGCAAGTTATTATTTTGTATGAAAAATCATGTCATTTTTATGTATTAAATCATTTCTATACACACACACACATATATATGACTTCTTTTCACACAAAACAATGGGAAAACAATTTGGTGAAGAAGAGTAAAAATATGCATTTCTATTTTCATAGTTGTGTGATGGCTGCTTCTTTGTCATTTATTACTCACAAAACTCCTGGCCTATAGGTACTGAATCACTGGCTTAAGGAATAAATCAAGGTGTGTGCATATATTATTAAAACTTATCAGGATCTTGTCAAGATGTTGCTGTGAGCAGACATTGAACTCACCTCCTCCCATGAACACACCTGGGTTGCAACAATTTGGGGAAGAATCACCCTGGATTGAAAACAGAAAATTGGATAAAAAGAACCCCCATGACAAGGGACAGTCCTGACGAAGGCAGAAGAGGCATTAATTCCTTCTAGAGAGGAAAAAAGCCACCTTTGGGAGCAGTGGAGGTTCTCAGCTGGCCAGGCAGGAGCCACCCTTAGGTACGAGCCCTCCCTGGAGGAGTGAGGTCGGGGGTGGGGGAAATACTGCTATAACCACCCTTCAGACTCAGCCCAACTGAGATGGGGGTCTTATTGTCTGGCTTTGCTGGCTATTAACTGCAGTGAGGACACCCACAGAAAAGCTATAGGCTGAAAGCCAAAAAGATCCAGGTCTTAAAGGGCCCACGCACAAACTCACTCATTGCAGCAACCTAAAATCACCAGAGAGGATGTTGACTGCCCTTTGGTGAAACGAGACTCACCTGGTGGGCTCTGGAGGCATCTTGGTGAGAGGAGGATCCTCTCTGGAAACTGAGACATCAGTGGGGGCCATTGTTCTGAGCTGGTCCAGGCATGCTGATATGGACACTGGTGGGAGCCATTGAGGTGCATCCCTTGGATTGTTAGCCCAGTGGTCTGTCACACCCACTAAAGCATAGATTTAATCAAGTTCAGCAAGGGCAGGCAACCCGCCCTAGGGACTGGCCCCACCAAACAGCAAGCCCTGAGGCTACTTTTCAGCCTGTATTGACTGAGTGCCTTGATCCTCTACAGGCAGGCAAGGGTGTGTGCCTCTGTGGGGCAGGGTCTGTGTGAGGAGCAGGTGAACTGTGGGGGGCATTGGGGGAGAGGTGGGCGCCTCTGCAGTGTGGCATTGGGGTATGCTTCAGGGAGTTGAAAAGTGTGCATGGACCAGGACTGTGTTGACAGTGTATGTGGCCCAGTGGGGGGTGAGGCTTATCAGTGGCAGAAGACTTGTGATTTACAAATAGCCATAAAAAGGATTAGGCCCACCTTCCAAAGTCTGAAACAATTGAGTGCCCCCATGCCAAGGGCTAGCCCCACTCAGCTGCACTCCTAAGAGAACTGACAACAACTTTGTAGGCCTGAGGCCTATCACAACTGTACGCCCCTGAGCCTAGCAACCAGCTACACTGGGTACCAACCCAATTAAGAGGACAATTGCAATAAGAGTGTGCTGATAAACTTTGTAGCCAACAATGCTAAGGCCCCCCTAAACCAGATTTACAAAACAGCTGGCCAGGGAGGGAAAGATCAGACTCCCTGGGTACCTGCAGTGGGAGCAACCCTGCCACAGCAGAAGAACACAAGTAGCCCACAAAGAGGTCACTCCTGGTTCTTATGGACTGGTGACAAGAGGGAAGCACACTGCTGGGCCTCATAAGGCATCTCATACATAAGGCCACTTCTCCAAGATCAGGAGACATAGCCAACTTACCTAGTACAAACAAAATAGCACAGAGAAAGAGGCATAATGAGGAGGCAAAGGAATACTTTCCAAGCAAGGGAACAGTACAAAAACCCAGAAAAAGAACTAAGTGAAACAGAAACTAGCGACCTACTCAACAAAGAATTCAAACAAAGTATAATAAGGATGCTCACAGATATGTGGAGAAGAATGGATGAACACAGTGAGCACATCAGCAAAGAACTGGAAGATATTAAAAATACAATCAGAAATGAAGAATACAATCCTCGAAATGAGAAATTCACTAGAGGGACTCAATAGCAGAGTAGAGGAAGCAGAAGAACGGATCAGTGAACTAGACGAAAGACTTGAGGAAATCACCAAAGCAGAACAGAAAAGAGAAAACAGAATTAGATAGAATAAGAACAATGTAAGGGAACGCTGGGACAATATCAAGCATGCTAACATTCGGATTATAGGGGTCCCAGAAGGAAAAGAGAGAGACAAAGGGGCAGAAAATTTATTTGTCAAAATAAATAATAGAGAAAAATTTTCCTAACCTGAGGAAGGAAACAGACATTCAAGTTCAGAAAGCACAGAGACCTCCAAAAAAGATAAGCCCAAATAGGCCCATAACAAGATATATTATAATCAAAATGTCTAAAATTAAAGACAGAGAGAATCCTAAAAGCAGCGAGAGAAAGGCCACAAATGACATATAAAGGGAAGCCCATCAGGCTGTCAGCGGACTTCTCAGTTGAGACCCTACAGGCAAGAAGAGAATGGCACAACACATTTAAAGTGCTAAAAGGAAAAAACCTACAGCCAAGAAGACTCTATCCATCAAGGTTGTCATTCAGAATGGAAGGAGAGATAAAGAGCTTCCCAGACAAGCAAAACTTAAAGGAGTTTATCACCAAGAAACCAGTTCTGCAAGAAATGCAGAAGGGACTTATTTAAGTGGGAAAGCAATGACCACAAATAGATAATTTAAAAAAATTATCAAAAACACCCAAAACAACAACAACAAAAACAGGCAATAAAATCAGTTGTAAGGTAAAAGTATAGTAAAGGCAGCAGATCAACTACCTGTGAAGATAATATGAAGGTTAAAAGACAAATGTACTAAAATTACCTATTTCAATGATAAGAGGGTAATGGATAGACATACACTAAACAAAAGACTATATATGACGTGAAAACCATATAATGTGGCAGAAGGGGAGTGAAAAAGTAAAGCTTTTAGAAAGAGGTCAAGCTAAAGAGTCTATCTACTCAATATAGACTGTTATATGCATAGTCTATTAAATAGGATCTTCATGGTAACCACAAACCAGAAACCTATAACAGGCAGGAAAAAAGTAAGACACAAGAAATCAAACATATTATTAAAGATAGTCATCAAACCACAAGGGAAGAGAACAAGAGAAAAAGAAAGGAACTGATAAGAACTACTAAAACACCCCCCCAAAATAAGAAAAAGTGACAAAATGGCAATAAATACATATTTATCAATAGCTACTTTAAATCTCATGGACTAAATGCTCCAATCAAATGCCATGGGGTGGCCAACTGGATAAAAAAACAAGATCCATGTATATGCTGCATACAAGAGGCACACTTCAGACCTACACACACTCACGAACTGAAAGTGAAAGGATGAAAAAGATATTCCATGCAAATGGCAAAGAAAAGAAAGCGGGGGTAGCAATACTTATATCAGAAAAAATAGACTTTAAATGAAAAACTGTAGTAGGAGACAAAGACGGGCACCACATAATGATAAAGAGAACAATCCATCAAGAAAATATAACACTTGTAAATATCTATGCACCCAAGATAGGAGCACCTAAATATATAAAGCAATTATGAACAGACATAGGAGTAAAAATAGACAGAAAGACAATAATAGTAGGTTACATTAACACTCCACTTACACCAATGGATAGATCATCCAAACAGAAGATCAATAAGGAAACACTCGCCTTAAAGGACACCGTAGACCAGATGGACTTAGTAGATATATACAGAACATTCCATCGAAAAACCACAGAATACGCAATCTTTTCAAATGCCCATGGAACATTCTCCAGGACTGATCACATATTAGGTCACAAAATAACTCTCAATAAGTTTAAGAAGATCAAAATAATACAATGCATCTTTTCTGACCACAAAGGTATGAAACTGGAAATCAACTACAGAAAGAAAACCAGAAAAGCCATAAAAATGTGGAGATTGAACAAAATGCTACTGAACAAGGATTGGGTCAATGAAGAAACAAAGAAGAAATCAAAAAATTCCTGGAGACAAATGAAAATGAAAACACAACATGCCAAAATCTGTGGGATACATAAAAAGCGGTTCTACGAGGGAAGTTTATAGCAATTCAGGCCTACCTCAACAAAGAAGAAAAAGCCCAAATTGACAATCTAAAAGTGCACCTAAAGGTACTGGAAAAAGAACAACAAACAAAGCCCAAAATCAGCAGAAGGAAGGAAATAATAAAAATGAGAGCAGAAATAAATGAAATAGAGACTAAAAAAAAAAATAGAAAAGATTAATGAAACCAAGAGCTGGTTCTTCGAAAAGATAAACAAAATTGACAAACCCTTAGCTAGACTCACCAAGAAAAAAAGAGAGAAGGCTTAAATAAAGAAAATCAGAAATGAAAGAGGAGAGATTCCAACGGACACATCAGAAATACAAAAGATAATAAGAGAATACTATGAAAAGCTATACGCCAACAAATTGGATAATCTAGAAGAAATGGATAAATTGTTAGAAACATGAAACCTTCCAAAACTGGACCAAGAAGATGTAGAAAATTTGAATAGACCAATCACCAGTAAGGAGATCGAAACAGCAATTAAAAACCTCCCAAAAAGTAAAAGTCCAGGACCAGATGGCTTTCCTGGTGAATTCTACCAAACATTCAAAGAAGACTTAATACCTATCCTTCTCAAACTCTTCTTAAAAATTGAAGAGGAGGGGAGGCTTCCTAAGTCCTTCTGCAAAGCCAACATTATCCTGATACCAAAACCAGACAATGACAACACAAAAAAAGAAAATTACAGGCCAATATCACTGATGAACATCGATGCAAAAATCCTCAACAAAATACTGGCAAATCGAATAAAACAATACATTAAAAAGATCATGCATCATGATCAAGTGGGTTTCATTCCAGGGATGCAGGGATGGTTCAACACCCGCCAATCTATCAACGTGATACACCACATTAACAAAATGAAGAATAAAAATCACATGATCATCTCCATAGATGCAGAGAAAGCATTTGACAAGATACAGCATCTATTTATGATAAAAACTCTAAATAAAATGAGTACAGAAGGAAAATATCTCAACCTAATAAAGGCCATATACGACAAACCCACAGCAAATATCATTCTCAGTGGAGAAAACTGAAAGCTATCCCTCTAAGAACAGAAACCAGACAAGGATGCCCACTGTCACCACTCTTATTTAACATAGTATTGGAAGTCCTAGCCAGAGCAATCAGGCAAGAAAAAGAAATAAAAGGGATCCACATTGGCAAAGAAGAAGTGAAACTATCACTCTTTGCAGATGACATGATTTTATATCTAGAAAACCCTAAAGTCCACTGAAATGCTTTTGGAAATAATAAAGGAACACAGTCAAGCTGTGGGATACAAAATCAATGTACAAAAATTGGTTGCGTTTTTATACACTAACAATGAAGTAGCAGAAAGAGAAATTAAGAATACAATCCCATTTACAATTGAAACAAAAAGAATAAAATACCTAGGAATATACTTAACAAAAGAGGTGAAAGATCGGTACACTGAAAACTATAAGACATTCTTGAAATAAATCAAAGAAGACACAAAGAAATGGAAAGATATTCCGTGTTCTTGGATTGGAAGAATTAACATCGTTAAAATGTCCATACTTCCTAAAGCAATCTGTAGATTCAACTCAATCCTTATCAAAGTTCCAACCACATTTTTTTTTACAAATTAGAACAAAGAATCCTAAAATTTATATGGAACAACAAAAGACCCCGAATAGCCAAAGGATTCCTGAGTAAAAAGAACAAAGCTGGAGATATCACACTGCCTGATTTCAAATTATACTACAAAGCCATAGTAACCAAAACAGCACGGTACTGGCTCAAAAACAGACACACAGATCAATGGAACAAAATTGAGAGCCCAGAAGTAAACCCACACGCTTATGGACAGCTAATATTTGACAAGGGAGCCAAGAGCATACGATGGAGAAAGGAGAGTCTCTTCAATAAATGGAGTTGGGAAAACTGGACAGCCGCATGCAAAAGAATGAAAGTAGACCATTCCCTTACACCATGCACAAAAATCAACTCAAAATGGATTAAAGACTTGAATGTAAGACCCGAAACCATGAGACTTCTAGAAGAAAAAATAGGCAGTACACTCTATGACATTGTTCTGAGCAGCATATTTTCAAGTCCCATGTCTGACCAGGCAAGGGAAACAAAAGGAAAAATGAACAAATGGGACTACATCAAACTAAAAAGTTTTTGCACAGCAAAGGAAACCATCAACAAAACGAAGAGACAACCTAACAATTGGGAGAAGATATTTGCAAACCACATATCAGATAAGGGGTTAATATCCAAAATATACAAAGAACTCATACAGCTCAACAACAAAAAACCCAACAATCCAATTAGAAAATAGGCACAAGATCTGAACAGAGATTTCTCCAAAGAAGATATACGGATGGCCAGCAGGCATGTGAAAAGATGCTCAACATCATTAGCTATCAGGGAAATGCAAATCAAAACTACAATGAGGTATCACCTCACTCTGGTCCGAATGGCTATAATTAACAAGACAGGAAACAGCAAATGTTGGATAGGGTGTGGAGAGAAGGGAACTCTTGTTCACTGCTGGTGGGAGTGAAAAGTGGTGCAGCCACTATGGAAAGCAGTATGGAGTGTCCTCAGAAAATTAAGGATAGATCTACCATATGATCCACCTATTCCACTGCTGGGTGTTTATCCAAAGAACTTGAAAACACAAAGGCATAAAGATACTTGCAACCCCTATGTTCATTGCGGCATTATGCACAATAGCCAAGACATGGAAGCAACCTAGGTGCCCAACTAGGGACGAATGGATAAAGAAGATGTGGTATTTATACACAATGGACTACTACTCAGCCATAAGAAATGACGAAATCCAGCCATTTGTGACAACATGGATGGACCTTGAGGGTATTATGCTGAGTGAAATAAGTCAGAGGGAGAAAGTCAAATACCATATGATCTCACTCATACGTAGAAGGCAACATGGAAAAAAACACATAGCATTGGAGGTTGGACTGGCGGTTACCATTGGGGAAAGGGGGAGGGCAAAAGGGCTGATTAGGGTCACATGTGAGGGGATACAGTATAATTAGTGTTCGGATGGTGAACATGGTGTAATTTATACAGAATTCGAAATGTGATGTACATCCAAAAATTTAAAATTAAAAAAAGTAAAATATAAAATAAATAAATAAATGTAGATAAATAAATAAATAAATAAAAATTATGCAGTTTATTGTACAAAATTATATCCTAATAAGTTAGAGTTAAAAAATTCTCGTACTGCATGCCTCAGAAGTGAATCTGGAGCACAGGCAGCTGAGTCACACCTGGGAGATATGTCTTATAACTAAGATGAAAGCAAAATTTCATGTATGGATATAGAACTGTGAAAATAAGATAAGGCAATTTTCATTTGATAAAATTTTTGCAAACACTATGAGTTTAATCTACATATATAAATGGAGTAAACTATCACATATTGGTTGAAGAAAGAAGTTCAATACAGCTGCACACAGCATCATGAATGAGCTTTAGAAACACACTGTAGAGAGTTACAGCTGAATATAGGCTCATGAAGAGCCCAGCAGAAATCGGAATAACTCCCCACCATAATATCTCATTAGATAATAAAGGCACTTCATTACCATTTGCTATAAGGATGGTTTGTTATGCAGCAATAGCTGACTAAAACCAAAATTGAACAGAACAGATGGCAATTATAATAGTCTGCTTCTTATACTTCAAGGCATTTGTTCTGATGTTTAAAGCTACCATTCACAATTACTCTGTTATTGAAGTTTATATCAGATAACTGTATTAATATTTGATTCCACTGAGGTTTCTTTCCAGCTAAGCAGGAGAGGTTGGAAGGACATGCAAGTTTGTTTAAAAGTTGTGACTCTGAATCGCATGAATGGACAGGAATTCAAGCTCTCTAGTGAGTTTACTTGACCATGAAGATATATGTACGTTACATAATAGATAATATTGATATTGCTATTCATGGTCCATTTAGTGGTTATGACAAAATTTTTATTTTATTTAGAGCCATGGAAGGGGTATTAATTATAGGTAGCACTGAAAATTTTCAAGGTGAAAAGGAAGATAATCTACTAAAAATGCTTAAAAACGCAGACCAATCCTTCATCCCAATGAAAAAACCTAGTTACACATGGACAGCAATCTTCCAGACTTCAATGTGTAGATGTGTAGCTAGAAAAATAATTACTTCACTTAGTAATATAGAGTATAATTTAAAATTACTCTTTGTTTTATTTAAGCTGTACTCTCACTCAAAGGTGAAATTAAATCGATCTATTTATTCCAATTTGTGTTTCTGTGTAGACTGCACATGTAGTCATGTATTTGATAATCGTTTTGCCAGTTATTATGGTAGGCACTGTGGACACAGATCTGAATAAGAGAACAGGATCCTAATAAGGAGAATAAAACTCAATTAGTATCTATGAATCACATTATATGTTAAAGTCCACATTATCAGGATGAGGATTTAAAGTAGTGAGATAAAAATGTATGACATACACAAATGTGAAAAACAGTGGTTTTTCACTTCACCCTCTTACAAAATTATAGAAATTGCCTTGATTGTCAATTGCACGGTTTTTTGATATGAGAAATACATCTTCTGACTATTCTTTCTGTAAAACAAAAGAAACATTACTTTGGATAATATATGTCATTAGAGAAGTAATTATTCTTAAGAAATCCATGTTGCCCCATGAAAGCAAAGGGAATTTCCAAAAATTACTAACACAAAGTTTGGAAACATTTTGTTAAGCAGGAAAGTACAAATGGGAAAGTTGCCTATACGTCAAACTAAGCAGAATGTTTAAAAAATGAGTTACTTAAATTGCATACAATTTTGAAGTCAAAGGAATGGATACTCATGGAAAAAATAGAAGAAGCAAGTTCTACTTCCACCATCTGATCAAAGAAAAAAAATTCTGGCCCTGAAGCATTTAACCCTTCAATCAAGGGCACTTCTTCAGACCCAGGACAATTAGTCCTTTTAGAGATGCAGATGGCTCAAAGAATGTGTTTAGAGCCCCCTTTATGTCTTTATTCCTCAGACTGTAGATGAAGGGGCTCAGCGTCGGTGTGACCAAGGTGTACATCACTGAGGCTGTTGCATTCAGGTGTGAGCTGTGCGTAGTAGCAGAGCTGAGGTATACTCCTAGGCTTGTACAATAAAGTAAGGAGACAACTGATATGTGAGATGCTCAGGTAAAAAAGGTTTTATGCTTCCCCTGAGCTGATGAGATTCCACAAATGGAGACAATTATCTTACAGTACGAGTAAATTATGCCAGCAAGAAGACCACCTGCAAGGAGCACAGCCACAAAATACATCACCATGTCATTGAGAAAAGTGTCAGAACAGTCACTTTGAACCACCTGATTGCGTTCACAGAAAAATTGGGGGATTTCCAAGTCTGAATAGAAAGAAAGTCACTGATGAGGATTTTTAGGCTGGTTAATTTTAAAACTGCAGATGAGAAGCAGGCTCCGAGGAGGAGGAGCAGAGTTTGCTTGCCCCTTGTTGAGAAATATTTACATTTGTAAGGGAAACCTCCATCTGTAAAGATGCCTCCCTGTCTGTTCCAGGAAGAAGGCAGGATGGCCTTATCTCTGGAAACTCTTAATGGGGAAGGCAAGGACTTAAGTTGTTTACTGTCTGGCAACGTCATGTAACTGATCCCCCCCAAATCCTTCTTTGTCTTTAGCTGAGGATAATATTTAAGTGGTGACTTCTGCCATTTAGTAAATCCGGTTTGATTCTTATCGAAAAGTTGTGGGACCTCCCAATAGCCAGACCCTACTGGCACTGATACCATTTTAATTTTTTACATATTTTTTCTTTGTCTTGTAAAAAGACAACTCACATACCTATGCCTTAAATTTAGCCTTACTCTCCACCCATGTTTGAAGCAGAAGCAGCAGCAACAGCTCCCCATGCCAGCAGCATCTCTGACTGCCCATGGGTCCTGTCCCCATGTTATTCCACACTATTCTCTAAATAAAAGAGCACTACTGCCAGATCTTGAGAGTCCAAGAAATCTTTCTTTTGACATCTTCGGCTCACCGACCCTGCATCAGTCACAACCACATTGAGATTTGTGACAAGGAATTCAAGGCACTCATGATCCAGGAACCAGGATCACCAGTCTACAGAGCTGTGGGTTCATGATCATCGTTCAGTGCAGGGGATGGAAAATGGCTACAAACCAGTCATAGGCCATTACTATCAGAAGAAAGTCATCTAATTCTGCAAAGAAAATGTAAAAATACATCTGGGTGATGCAGCCTTCATAGGTTACCACTTTGCTCTGGGTCTGCATGTTCAGCAACATCTTTGGGATGGGGGTGGAGGTGAAACAGGTGTCTACAAAGGACAGGTTAGAGAGGAAGAGGTACATGAGTGTGTGCAGGTGGGAGTCAGAGATGGTGGTCAGGATGATAAGCAGGTTTCCAAAAACAGTGATCAGATACATGGAGAGGAAAAGCCCAAATATGAAGGGTGTAATTCCAGTTCCTCTGAAAGTCTGAGAAGAATTTCTGAAAAATGTGTGTCATTCTTTGCTTTCATGATTTTGAAGTGACTACCAGGAAATAGAGAAAAGAAATGACTAATTTTCATACAAACAAGGACTAGGAACCTAGCATAAATGTTACCTTTATTTTTTAGAATCAATAAATAAATTTACATATTTTGTGTATGGTCTGGTCTCCATTTGAGCATCCTTAATGCTATTTCTAACCAGGAATTCCTTTTCCACTGTCAACTTGTTCCACAAGCGTAATGTATACCACTGTTTTATTAAGTATCTTTCATGAATTGAGGAATATACATTAAATATAGACATGATCCAGGCACTGTCCAGAGCATAGAATGCTGAAAAAAAATACCTACAATCTAGTGATAGAGAAAAAATATATTCAAATAAAAATAATATAACATAACCAATGGTGAAAGATACTATGAAGAAAAGGAAGCATGTACAAAGAACAGAGTGAATAGGGGTTTATTTTTTATTAGGAGTTCAGACAAGACCTGCAAACAAGGTGACATTTGAACAGACAACAGAAAGAGGAGTGAAAAGGAGACACAAGTTTATCTGGGAAAGTGTGTGCCTAGCAGAAGGAACAGCCAGTGGAAAGACCATGAGCTAGATGGTTGTTTTAGAGAATCAAGGCTCAAAATGAGAAAGAGTGTAGTTCTGGTAGTTTTACAACCTTGATTACTTCGTTTATGCCAAGCAAAAATAGTAAAAAAAAAAAAAAAAATTGCCCAAAAGGCCAAAGTAGTGATAAATTTATGGTGTGAAATGCCTTACAGATTGAACACCCCAAGTGAAAACTGACCAAAGAAACTAAACTAATAATTTCCAAAAGGAAATATGCAAAATACAACCGAAATTGGTTATTTATAATATTAAAGATTAGAAGATGCGCTTTTTCTGTGCCTATTCCACATTTATTTGACCAGTTTGTTTTTATATGGTTGAGTAGAACATGAGACAAGCCCCTTTATCACTTCTCTTATGTGGCAAATTTTCCTTGTTTTTCTTGTACTTTGAGTATTGATCTCATTTTTGATAATTCCAATAGGGACACTCTAATCCTGGTCATGGTCCTTATCCAATATGCAAAGGCCCCCTCTGACCGTGCCGGATAAAATCCTGCAGTCAATATTACAATTCCATCCATTACACTGAATAACTTTCTTCAGATGATTTATCCCTAAGGACATTATGTTGCACTCATTTATTTCACTGTACTCGGCCTTTGACATTATATCACAAATATCAAATCAGCAGGGACTTCACTTTTATAGCAACAAATTTAAGTAAATGTGAAGTTATGAAAAAAAGAGAATGGTAGGGAGAACAAAACCAGGTTAAATAGAGTGGTTTCAAACAACTATATTAAGAAAGTTGAGTGGAGCATCAAAAACTAAGTGAAAGAAGATATAAAGAAGCAATATTTTAATGACATCTGCATGGATTAATAATTAAATTCGCTAAGGCATAGACATCAAAGTATATAATATATGGGGCTGGCCCCGTGGCCCAGTGGTTAAGTTTGCGCGCTCCGCTGCAGGCGACCCAGTGTTTTGTTAGTTCGAATCCTGGGTGCGGACATGGCACTGCTCATCAAACCAGGCTGAGGCAGCGTCTCATGTGCCACAACTAGAAGGACCCACAACAAAGAATATACAACTATGTACTGGGGGGCTTTGGGGAGAAAAAGGAAAAAAATAATAAAATCTTTAAAAAAAGTATATAGTATAAAAATGTTCCTAAACATTGTGGCATATAACAGACACTCAGTATTTAGTGAAAGAATCAGGACATAGGCTTCAGTATTTAGCTACGTTTAATATGTGGCAAGGCTGTATTTTAACTTATTTGGAAATACTGAATTGTTGAATAAATGTTGGCAAATAATGGATATCTACCTGGAAGAAAGTAAAGTTGTTCTCCTCTTTCAGTCATATTACAAAAAAATCAAGGAGTTACCTACTCACTGTGAGAGTAACCAACGCTTTCGAGTGAACATCTAAAAACCTATGTAGCAAAATCTACGTGTGCCAAATCATCTTAATTAAGGTAAGAAACTCAGATGTATGAAGGTAGACATATTAACTAAATAAAAGTTAAAGTATTTTAATGGTCAATATGTTTTCCAAATATCTGTTGAGCTACATTAATTTTCAAAATTTATTTGAAAAGCTGATAATGGAACAATAACATGGATATACTTTTTGGGCATACAAAATTAATAGGCCAATCAAAATGGTGACAAAATATGTAAATCTTAAACTAAACATGATAATAGTTTAGAAAAAAAAATCTCTTACACCCCATTAAGCCTGGGGAAACACTTAAAGAGCTGTTGCTTTGCTTGAGTGTGTCACAATCCTCCTGGCTTCTCTGACTTCATGAGTGGCACTGCCCTGTGGTGTCTCTGACTTCGTGTGAAACACTCTCCCAGATAGCTCTGACATCGTATGTAACATCCCAACTCTCATCTCTGACTACATGTGTCACACTACCCCTGGCATCTCGGACTTTGTGTCTAACACTCTCCCTGGCATCTCTCACTTGTGCGCCAATCCCCCAGATGTCTCAGTCTTTCTGTGGAAAACTCACCATATATCTTTGACTTTGGGTGTAACACACCGCACTGGCATCTCCGATATCATGTATCACACACTCCATGATGTCTCTGACTTCCTGTGTAACACTACCCCTGGTGATTCTGGTGTAACACATGCCCTGGCATCTCAGGATTCGTGTGCAACAATCACACTTGTCTCTCTGAGTCCATGTGAAACACTCCCACTGGCATCTCAGACATTGTGTGTCAAACTCCTCCTGGCGTCTCTGACTTTGTGTGTCACACTCTCAATGGCATCTCAGACTTCATGTATAGCACTCCCCATGGCAGCTCTGGCTTCATGTGTCATACTCCACCTGGCATCTTTGACTGTGTATCACATGCCTCTTGACATTTCTAACATCGTGTGTATCACACCTGGTGGCATCTCGGAATTCATGCATAATAGACCCCCGTGGTTTTTCTGAGTTCATGCATAAGACTCCAACAGGTGTCTCTGACTGTGTGCTACACTCCCCATTGTGTCTGTGAATTGGTGTGTCACAGGGCCCCTGGCATCTCTGACGTGGTGTGTAATACTTTAAGTGGCCTCTCTGACTTTGTACGTAACACACCCCTGGCTTGTCTGTGTCGGTTTGTAACCCTTCCCCAGGTGTCTATGATTTCATGTGTAACACTACATGTGGTATCTCTGTCTTCATGTGTAACGCACCCCATGCCATCTCTCACTTCATTTGTAACACCCAAGGTGGCGTCTCTCACTTTGTGTGTAAATTTCCAACATGGCATCTATGAATTTGTGTAACAGTATCTCCATGGCTTTTCTGACTTCATGTGTCAAAATCCCCATTGCATCTCTGACATCGTGTGTCACACTCCTGGTCACATCACTTCCTCCTGGAGTAACACTCCCCCTGGTGTCTCTGACTTCTTGTGTAACACTCCTCCATGGCATCTCTGACTTCATGAGTCACACACTGCATTTCGTCTCTGACTTCTTCTGTCATGCTCCTTCTGGTTTCCCTGAGTTCATATGTCACACTCCCTCAGCCGTCTATGACATCATTTGTAACACTTCCCCTGGCATCTCTGACTTGGTGTTTAACACTCCCCCTGTAGTGTCTGACTTCTTGTGTCTCACTACTCCTGGTGTCTCTGACTTCGTGCATCACACTACCCCTGACGTCTCTTACTTCCTGCCTAACACTCTGCCTGGAGTCTCTGACATCCTATGAAACACCCCCCCGGCTTCTCCAACTTCATGTGGAACACTCCATTGTGACATCTCTGATTTCATGTGTGCAGCTCTCCCAGACATCTCTGACTTCGTGTTTGACACCCCTTCTCTTGTCTCTGACTTCGTGTGTCACACTAACCCTGGTGTCTTGGACTTTGTGTGTAACATCCCACATTATGTCTCTGCCTTTGTGTATCATATGCTACCTGGCATCTGGGACTGTGTGTGTAGCACTCTCCATGGCATCTCTGATTTTGTTTGTAGCAATCCCTGTGGTGTCTATGTCTTCCTGTGTAACACTACACAAGAGGTTGGTGACTGGGTGTGTAACACTCCCCCTAGCATCACTGACTTCATGTGTAACAAATCAGGTGATGATTCTTCCTTCATGCTTAACAATCCCCTGTGGAGTCTCTTAATTAGAGTGTAACACTCCCCATTGCGTCTCTTACTTCGTGTGTAAAACTCACGCTGGTTTCTCTGATTCATGTGTTACACTCCGCATTTAGTCTGTGACTTCATCTGTAACGCTACATCTGTCATCACTGAAGTCTTGCCTCATACTCCTCGTGACCTCTCTGACTTCATGTATCACACTCCCAGATGTTGTCTCTGTTATATCACATGACACTCCTACTGTTGTCTCTGACAAGGTGTAACACTCCCCTGGCATCTCTAACTTCATTTGTAATGTGTCCAATGGCGTCTCTAAGTTTGTGTGTAACACTCCATGTGGTCTCAATCACTTGTGTGTAACACTCCTCCTGGCTTCTCTGAAATCATGTGTAACACTCCACTCTGTTGTTTCTGACTTCGTGCTAACACAAACCCCTGGGTGTCTCTGAATTAGTGCATAATGCTCTCCTTGTGCCTCTGACTTCATGCATTACACTCCCCCAGGGGTCATCGACTTCTTGTCTAACACTATCCCTGGAATCTCTGACTTTGTCACACTCCTCCTGGCGTCTCTGACTTTGTGTGTAACACTCCCTGTGGGTTTCTGACTCCATGTGTAACACTCCCTCTGGTGTCCCTGACTTCATTTGGAACACACTTGGCGTCTTTGATTTTGTGTGTGACAATACCCATGATGTCTCTGACTTCGAGTGTAAAACTCACTATTGTGTTTCTGTCTTCATGTGTTACAATTCACCTGGTGTCTCTGACTTCATGTGTAACACTCCCCATGGTGTTTCTGACTTTGTGTCTAACACTCCCCATGCCATTTCTGATTTCATGTGTAACCCTCAATGTGGAGTCTCTGACTTTGTGTGTAACTCTCCTAATGATGTCTGTGAATTCATGTATCACACTGCACCTGTTGTCTCTGACTTCATAAGTAATACACCCCCGGGTGTCTCTGACTTCATGTGTAAAATCCCCCTCTTGTCTCTGATATTGTGCGTCAGACTTCACCTGTCATCTCAGATTTCTTGTGTAACATTCACCGTGGTGTCTTTGTCTTTGTGAGTCACACTCTGCCTTGCATCCCTGACTGCGTGTACCACACTCCCCTTATAGTCTCTGGCTTCATGTGTAAGACACTCAGTGGCATCTTTGACTTCGTTTGTAACACTCTCCCTTGTGTCTCTGATTTCGTGCATAACACTACACATGGCACATCTTCCTTAGTGTCTAACACTCACCCATGGTGTCTCAGAATTTGTAACACTTCCCATGTGGCTTCTGACTTCATTTGTCACACTCTCCCCTGCCATCTCTGACTTTGTGTGTGACACTTCCCATGATGTCTCTGACTTTGTTCCAAACACACTGGTGTCTCTCAGTTTCTGTGTAAGATTACCACTGACTTCGTGTGTGAACTCTCCTCAGCATCTCTGATTGCCTGTGTAACACTCACCCTGTCGTCTCTGACATTGTGTGTAAAAATCCCCCATGGTGTCTCTGACTTGGGCACAAATGTCACCAGGGCATCACTGACTTCACTTGTAACACTCCCCATGGCGTCTCTGACTTCATGTGTCACAGTGCCAATGGCAATTCTGAATTCATGTGTCACCTTCGCCCTGTCATCTCTGACTTTGTGTGTAACAATACCACTGTTGTCTATGACATCGTGTGTAACACTTTCCTGTTGTCTCTGAATTTGTGATTAACACTCCCTCTGTTGTCTCTGACTTTGTTTACATCACTCTCCCTGTCGTCTGTGACTTCATGGGTGCCACTCCATCTGTCATTCTTGATGGCATTGTGTCACACTAACCTTGGTGTCTCAGACATCGTGTGTAACACTCCACATTCCTGTGTCATATGCTTTCTGGCATCTCGGAATGAGTATGTAACACTCACCATGGCATCTCATTTCATTTGTAACATTGACCCTGGGTCTATTATTTCCTGTGTAATCCCACACCTGGCATCTCTGAATGGGTGTGTGACACTCCCCCTGGAATCTCTGACTCCATGTGTAACAAACCACGTGACATTTCTACATTCATGTGTAACACTCCCACATGACGTCTCATACTTCGTGCATAACACTCCCCTTTCATCTCTGACATCGTGCAGAACACTCCCTCTGGTGTTTTGTACTTTGTGTGTAATATTCCCCATGGCGTCTCTGACTTCGTCTGTCATCAAACCCCAAGTGTCGTCTCTGACTTTGTGTGTCACATTCCCAAAGTTGTCTGTGTCATAGTGCGATACCATCTCCCTGTTGTCAATGACATCATGTGTAACACTCCACCTGGTGTCTTTGACATCATGAGTAACACTCCTCCTTGACATCTTTGACTTCATGTGTCACACTCCCCCATTGTCCTGACTTCACACTTCACTATCCCACTGGTGTCTACTTTGTGTGTAATACCTCCCCTGTCATCTCTGATGTCATGTGTCACACTTCCCGTTTTTCTCTGACTTTAAATGTCACACTCGACATGTTGTGTCTCATTTTGTGTGTGACACACCCTGTGGCGTCTCTGACTTCCTGTGTAACAGTCTCCCAGGTGTCTCTGACTTCATGTGTCATGGTCCCCCTTGTGTATCTGTCCTTGTGTTTAACACTCCATGTAGCATCTCAGACTTCATGTCTGACAGTGCCCCTGCTGTCTCTGACTTCATGTGAAACACTCAACTTGGCATCTTTGAGTTAGTATGTAATTCAACCCCGTGGCATCTCTGACTTCGACTGTAACACACACTGTGGTGTCTCTGACTTCATGTTTCACACTGTGGCATCTCTGACATCAACTGTAACCCAAACCCTGCTTTCTCTGAGCTCCTGTCTCTCACTTCCCCTGAAGTTTCTGAGTTCCTGCATAACACTACCCCTGGTCTTTCTCATATTGTGTTCTACACAACCCCTGCTGCCTCAGAATTCGTTTGTAATAATCCATCTCGTGTCTCTGAGTTCCTGTGTAAAACTCCCCCTCACATTTTGATAACCTGTGTAAAACTCCACCTGGTGGCTCTTATTTACAGTGTCACACTCCCCTTGGAGACTCTGACATTGTGTGTCATACTCCACATGGCATCTGCGACTTCATGTGTCACACTCATCATGGTGTATCTGATTTTGTGTGCAACACTCCTTTTGGTGTATTTAATTCATGTGTTACACTCCACCTGGTGTCCCTGACTTCCTGTATCACACTACCACTGGTGTTTATGACTTCGTGTGTAACTCATTCAATGGCATCTATGACTTTCTGTGTCACACTTCTACTTATGTCTCTGAGTATATGCATCACACTCCCCCTGTCATCTATATCTTCATGTGTAACACTCCCAATGGCATCTCTTATTTTGTGTATAACACTCAAACGGGCATATCTGACTTCATGTTTCACACACCCAGTGGCATCTGTGACTTCATGTTTCACACACCCCCTGCTGTCTCTGACTTGGTGCATGATTCTCACCCTGGTATCATTGTTTTTGTGCATAACACACATTCAGTGCCTCTTTTACTTCAGGTGTCACACTCTCCCTGTCGTGTTGGAATTTGAATATCACTAACCCCCAGGCATCATTGACTTCATAGTAATAGTCACAGTCACGTCTCTGATTTCATGCACCACAGTCTTCTTGTTTTCTTTGATTTTGTGTGACAGAGTCTACATGGTGTCTCTGACTCTGTGTGTAACACTTCCCCTGTGGACTCTGAATCCATGCATAATACATTCCCATGATGTCTCTGACTTCATGTGTCACCCTACCTGTGGCAACTCTGACTACCTGTGCAACACTCCCCCCGGCATCTCTGACATCGTGTGTCACACCTCCCCATGGCATCTCTGACTTCATGTGTCACACTACCCCTGGTGTCTCTGACTTTGTGTGACACACTTCCCCTCGTGTCTAGGACTTCATGTGTCACACTCAATGTTGTGTCTCTGCCTTTGTGTTTCACAGACTTCTTGGCTTCTTGTACTGTGTGTGTAACACTCACCAAGGCATCTCTGATTTTGTCTGTAACAATATCCCTGGTGTCTATGACTTCTTGTGTATTACTACACCTAGAGTCACTGACTGGGTGTGCAACACTTCCTCTGGTGTCTCTGAAGTCATGTGTAACAAACCACATCACCTTTCTGTTTTTGTGTGTAACAATACCCTGTGGCGTCTCTGGCTTCAGGTGTAACACTCGCCCTTGTGTCTCTGATTCCTGCCTCACACTCTCCTTGTAGTCTGTGACTTCATTCATAGGACTCCACCTGTCATGTCTAACATCGTGTGTAACACTCCCCTTCGTATTTCTGACTTCGTGTGTAAGTCTCCCTGTGGCATTTCTTACTTTGTGTGTTACACACCAAATGTTTCCTCTGACTTCGTGTGCCACACTCCCAATGTCTGTGTCATCATGTGATACAATACACTTATCATCGCTGACATTGTGTGTGACTCTCACACTGGAGTCTGTGACTTCCTGTGTAACACTCCTCCCTCATCTCTGACTTCCTGTGTAACACTCCAAGTGACATCTCTGACTTCATGTGCCACATTTCCCTGGCCTCTTTGACTTTGTGAGATACAATCCCCTGGGCATCTGTGACTTCCTGTGTCACACTCCCACGGGAACCTCTGACTTCATGTGTAACACTCCACCTGGCGTTTCTTCCTACTTGTATAACACTCAGTGTGGCATCTCTGACTTCATGTGTCACTCTCTGTTGGCGTCATGGCCTTTATGTCTAACACTCCACCTGGCACCTTTGATGTCATGTGTAAAACTCACCATGGCATCACTGACTTCTTTTCACAATCAACCTGGCAGCTCTAACTTCTTGTAACTCATTACCCCTAGCATCTCTGTTTTTGTGTCTAATAGTCACCATGGCACCTCTCACTCGTTGTGTCACTCTTCCCCTGGCATCTCTCACTTCTTGTGTCACACTCCCACTTTCATGTCTGGATTCATGTGCCACACACTTCCTGGTGTTTCTGACCTCCTGTGTAACACTACCAATGGTTTTTCTGACTCATTGTATTACACTCACCCTGGTGTCTCAGACTTCATGTCTAACAGTCCCAGTGGTGGCTCTGACTTTGTGTGTCACACTCCACCTGTCTTCTCTGAGTTTGTGTGTAACACTCCCTGCGCCACTTCTGACATCATGTGTAAGACATGACCTGGTGTCTCTGACTTCCTGTGTCATACTACCCTGTGGCATCTCTGAATTCACGTGTCACACTCCCCTTCTCATCTCTGACTTAGTGTGTAACACTACCTCTGTTTTCTTTGACTTGGTGCTTAACACTCCCCTGTGCCATCCCTAAATTAGTGTGTAACAATCCCCCTGGGTCTCTGAGTTCATGTGAAACACTCCCCTTATCATCTCTTACATTGTGTGTCACAATCCAGCTGTCGTCTTTGACTTCATTTGTCATATGCCCTGTGGCATCTCTGCCTTCCTGAGTAACACTCATCCTGTCATCTCTGATTTCATGCATAACACTCCCCCGTGGCTCCACTGACTTCATGAGTAACTCTCCACCTGGGGTCTCTGACTTCATGTGGTACAGTCTGTGTTTCGTCTCTCACTTCCTATGTCACATTCCCGCAGTTGTCTCTGACATTGTGTGACACAATCCTCCTATCATCTCTGACTTCATGTGTCACTATAGCCCTCGTGTCATTGATTTCCTTTGTAATGCTCCCCATGGGGTCTCTGACTTCATGTGTAACACACCCCTCCTGTCTTTGACTTCATGCTTAACACTCTACCATGACATTTCTGAATTTTCTGTGTCACACTCCCCCTGTAGTCTCTGACTTGTTGTGTAACACCTGCCCAGTTGTCTTTGACTTCAGGATTAACACAATCCCATGGGGTCTCTGACTTCATCTGTAACAGTCCCTCTGTTTTCTCTGACTTCGTGTGTCACACTCTCCCTTTCATCTCTGACTTCCTGTGTAACACCTCCCCTGTTTTCCTTGACTTCATGTGTGGCACTAAACCATGGCATCTCTGACTTGGTGTGTAACAGTCTCCCTGTCATCTCATGTCGTTTGTAGCAGTCCACATTTCTTCTCTGACTTCTTGTGTCACACACCCCCAGTTGTCTCTGACTTGGTGTGAAACACCTCCCCTGTTGTCTTTGAGTTCATGCATAACTCTCCACCTGTCATCTCTGAGTTCCTGTGTCACACAACCCCTAGTGTCTTTGACTTCGTGTGTAACATTAACCCTGGTGTTTCTGACTTCGTGTGTCACACTCACCCTGGCATCTCAGACTTCATGGATAACAATCCCCCATGTCTGTTTGGGCTCATTTATAACACTCCCTCTGGAATATTTAACTTGGTCTGTGACACTCCAATAGTCGTCTCTGAATTTGTGTGTCATAATCCCTCTGACATCTCTGACTTTGTGTGTCACACACCCCTGGCATCTGTGACTTCATGTGCCACACTCTCTCTGGCATGTCTGACTTCATGTGTCACACTCCACCTTTGTCTCTGAAATTGTGTTTCTCAGTTCCCCTGTCATCTCTTTGTGCATTACAAAACCCCTCTCATCTCTGATTTCACGTGTCATACTCCACCTGGCATCTCTGACTTTGTAACACTCCATGTAGCCTCTCAGACTTCATGGGTAACACATGCTGTGCTATCTTTGACTTCGTGTGTAACACTCCATGTGACATCTCTTACTGGCTGTGTCACACACCCCCGACATTTCTAAATTCTTGTGTAACACTCCCTGTGGTATTTCTTACATTGTGTAGCACTCACCCTGTTGCCTCTGACTTCTTTTGTAACACTCCCCCTGATGCCTTACACTTTGTTCCTAAAACTTCCTATGGCTTCTCTGACGTTGTATTTAACACTCCACTGGTGTCTCTGACTTCATGTGTAACACTCTCCCAGTAGTCTTTGACTTCATGCATAACCCTTGCCCATGTTGTCTCTGACTTTTGTGTAACACTCCACATGGTGTCTCTGAATTCATGTGTGAAACTCCCTGGGGCATCTCTAACCTCTTGCCTAACACTCCCCATGTCATCTCTGACTTTGTCACACTCACCCTTGCATCTCTGACTTCGTGTGAGACACTCCCCCTGTTCTATCTGACTTCATGGGTAACATTCCATGTGGCATCTCTCAATTCATGTCTAACACACCCCCGTTGCATCTCTGACTCCCTTTCTCACAATCCCCCTGTTGTCTCTGACTCTTGCATCACAATCCCCCTGGAAGCTCTACTTAATGTGTAACATTCCACCAGGCGCATCTGACTTTGTGTGTAACACTTCACGTAGCATCTTTTACTTCATATGTCACAGTACCCTGGTGTCTTGTAGTTCCTGTGTTAGAGTCCCACTGACATCTCTGACATCATGTGTAACACTCACTATGGCATCTCTGACTTTGTGTGTAACACTCACTGTTGTGTCTCTCACTTCCTGTGTAACACTCCACAAGTCATCTCTGATTTACTGTGTCATACTCCTCATGGATTCTCTGGCTTTGTGTGTAACACATCCCTTGGTGTCTCTGACATCGTGTCACAGTGCCCTGGCATCTCATACTTCGCATGTAACACTAAACATGGCATCTCTGACTTCGTGTGTAACACACTCATTGTTGTCTCTCAATCCGTGTGTTACATTCCACATGGCACTTCTTCCCTCGTGTGTAACACCCCCCAGTGGCATCTCAGAAATCATATGTAACAGTCCTTGTGACGTCTCTGAGTTTGTGTGTCACACTCTTCATGGTATCTCGGACTTTGTGTGTAACACTCCACGTGGTATCTCTGACTTCATTTATAACACTTCCCCTTGGTTCTCTGACTTTGTGTATAGCACTCTATATGACGCCTCTGATTTCATGAGGTACAAAGCCCCTGGTGTCTCTGACTGCATTTCTAACAATACATGTGGCCTTTCTGCCTTCGAGTGTAACACTCCCTCATGGTTTCTCTGACTTCCTATGTAACACTCCCTCTGTTGTCTCTGACTTCCTGTGTCACACTGCCTCTGTCACCTCTGACTTGGTGTGTAACACCTCCCCTGTTGTATTTGACTTCATGTGTAAAACCAAACCATGGCATCTCTGACTTGGTGTGTAATGATCTCCCTGTCATCTCTCACTTCGTTTGTTACAGTCCACATTTCATCTCTGACTTCCTGTGTAACATTCTACATGGTGTCTCTGACATCCTATGTCACACTCAACGTGACGTCTCGGACTTCATGTAGTACATACTCTCTGACGTCTCTATTAGTGTAACACTCACTGTGGTGTCTCTGATTTAGTGTGTCACAATCTACCTTGGGTCTCTATCTTCATGTATCATACTCCCTTTGGCATCTCTGACTTTATGTCTGACACTCTCCCTGGTGCCTCTGACTTTGTGGCATCTCTGACTTAATGTGTCACACTCCCAAAGGCATCTCTGACTTTGTGTGTTGCACTCCACATCTGGTCTCTGCCCTCATGTGTAATACCCATTGTGATGTCTCTGACTTCATGTATAACTCTCCTATGTGACATCTCTAATTCATGTATCACACTCCCCCAGCCTCTCTGAATTCGTGTGTAACATTGCCTCTGGCACCTCTGACATGATGTGTCACACTCCCACTGTCCTATCAGACTTTGTAAACCTCCAAATGCTGTCTCTGACTTCACATGTAACACTCCTCATGGTGTCTCTGACTTTGTGTGTAACACTCCCTTGGTGTCTGTGACACCATGAGTAACAATACATGTGGCATCTCTAACTTCATGCATCACACACTCCCTGGTGCCTCAGAATTCCTATTTAACACTATTCCTGGTGATTCTGGCTTCACAATTCAGATTTCACCTGTGGTCTCTGACTTTGTATGTTACACTCCCCTTGTTGTCTCTGTCATCTCATCTCACACTTCACATGGTGACTCTGACTTCATGTGTCACACTACCCTGGCATATCTGACTTCATGTGTAACACACCACTTGGAGTCTCTGATTTCCTATGTCTCAGTCTGCTTTTGTCTTGTACTTCCTGTGTAACACTAAATGTGTGTAACACTCCCCCTGTTGTCTCTAACTTCATGTGTAGCACTCCCCCCGGCATCTCTGACTTTATGTGTGACACTCCCCCATTGTCTCTGAGACTGAGTCACACTTGCCCTGGCATCTCTGATTTAATGTGTCACACTCCCCTTGGAGTCTCTGAATTCTTGCATCACTCTCTCAGTGGTCTCTCTGACTTTGTGTGTCACACACCCCATGGCATCTCTGAATCATGTCTGACAATCACCCTCTCATCTCTGATTTTGAGTGTCACACTCTACCTGGCATCTTTGACTCTGTGTGTAACACTCCCCATGGTGTCAGTGACTTCATTCATAACACTCCCTATGTCATCTCTGACTTCGTGTGCCACACTCCCTGTGATGTCTCTGAAGTTGTGTCCAACACTCCATCTGTCATATCTGACTTCTTGTGTAACTATACCCATGGTGTCTCTGAATTCGTGTAACACTCCCCCTGTCGTCTATGTCATCATGGATAGCACTCCCATGTGAGTCTCTTACTTCATGTGTAACACTCCACCTGGCTCCTCTGACATCATGTACAAGACTCCACCTGTCATCTTGGACTTGGTGTGTAACACTAACCCTGGTGTCCGTGACCTCTTGCATAACCTTCACTCTCTCCACACTGTCTTCATGTGTAACAGTCCCCCGGCATCTCTGACTTTGTGTGCAAAAATGCCCCTGCAGTCCTTGACTTCATGTGTAAACTCCACGTGCCATTTCTTCCTTCGTGTTAACCCTCCCCCATGGCAATTCGGCCTTCATGTGTAACACTCCACTTGGTGTCTCTTAGTTCATGTGTCACACTACCCAAGAGTTCATGGACTTTGTAGGTAACACTCTCACTGGCGTCTCTGACTTCCTGTGTCACAGTCCTCCTGTCATCTATGACATCACCTGTAACACTCCACATAGCCTCTCTGACTTCGTGTGTAAAACAACCCCTGGCTTTCCCTGCTTCATGTGTAACACTCCCACAGTATCTCTCACTTTGTGTGTAACACTACACGTGGTATCTCTGAGTTCCTGTGTCACACACCCCCTGGCATCTCTGACATCATGTGTAACACTACCAGTGGTGTCTCTGACTTCATGTGTCACATTCAACCTTTCACATCTGAGATGGTTTGTCACACTCCCCATGGCATCTGTGACATCCTGCATAACACTTCACTTGGTGTCTTTGACTTCATACCTAACATTCCCCAGTGACCTCTCTGACTTCTTGTGCAACTCTCCCCCTGTTGTCTCTACCTTGTGTGTAACACTCTGATTGACATATCTGATTTCGTGTGTCAAACTCTACCTGTCATCTATGACTTCATGTGCCATACATACCATGATGTGACTGACCTCCTGTGTAATACTCCCCTATGGTATCTCTGACATGTGTCACACTCTCACTGTCATGTGTGACTTCATGTACAACACTCCCTTTGTTATCTTTCTGTTCATGGGTAGCACTCCTCCATGGCATCTCTCTCTTCATGAGTAAATCTCTCCCTGTTGTCTGTTGACTTTGTATTTAACACTCACCTGTGACATGTCTGACTTCATGTGTCACACTTACACTGTTGTCTCTGACTTGCTTGTTACTCTCCCCTGTTGTCTTTGACTTCATGCATGGCACTCCACAAGGTGCCATAGAATTCATGCGTAATACTCCCCCTGGTGTCTCTGACTTCATTTGTAGCATGCTCTGTGGCATCTCTTACTTAGTGTGTAACACTCACCCTGTCATCTCTGAATTTGTTTGTCACAATCCGCTTGTCATCTCTGACTTTGTGTGTCACACTCCCTGCTGTGTCTCTGACCTGGTATGTCACACTACACCTGTTGTCTCTGACTTCGTGTGTCAGTAATACTCTGATGTCATTGACTTCATGTATAAACACTCCCCTTGACGTCTCTGACTTTATGCATCACAATGACCCTGTACTCTGACTTTCTGTGTCACATTCTACCTGGAGTATCTGACTTTATGTAAAACTTCATGTGGGATCTCTGACTTTGTGGATAACACTCCCCCTGTCGTTTTGATTTCTTGTTCATCTTTTCCCAGTTGCGTCACTGTCTTCCTGTGTCACACTTCTTTTAGTGCCTCTGACGTTGTGTGTAACACTCGCCCTCTAGTCTCTGATGTCTTCTGTAACTCTCCTCCGGCATCTCTGCTTTCAAGTGTAACACTCCACCATTCGTCTCTGACTTCATGATTCACAATTCCCCTGTTGTCTCTGATTTTGTGTGTTCAGAATCTATTTGGTGTTGATGATTATGTGTGTAACACTCCTCGTGGCGTCTGTGACGTCGTGTTTAACACTACCTCTGAAATCTCTGACTTCTTGAATCACAATCTCCCTGTCATCTCTGAATTCATGTGTAACAATCTACCTAGTGTCTCTCTTTGTGTAACACACCCTCTTGGTGTGTCTGAATTCGTGTGTTACACTACACCTTCATTTCTGACAGTGTGTAACAATCCAAATTTTGTCTCTGACTATATTTGCAACACACCTGCTGGCATCTCTGACCTCGTGTGTGACACTCCCCATGGCGTATCTGACTTCAACCATCACAATCACTCTGGCATCTCTGACTTTGTATGTAACTCACCCCCTGGCATCTCAGACTTTGTGTGTAACAATAGCCCTTTTATCTCTGAGTTTGTGTGTAGCACACCACTTCTCATCTCTGTCATCATATTTAAAACTCGACCTGGTGTCTTTGAGTTCATGTGTCACACTCTCTTTTGTGGCTCTGACTTCATGTGTCACACTCCCCCTTGTATCTCTGAGTAGTTGCATCACACTCCCTCTGCCATCTATTAATTTGTGTGTAACACTACCAATGCCATCTCTGAATTCTTGTGTCACACTCCACTTGGCATCTATGTATGTCACAAACATACTGGTGTCTCTGACTTCCTGTCCACCATTGTCACTGGCCTTTCTGACTTCGTGTGTCATACTCCCCTTGAATCTCGTACTTCATGTGTAATAATCCCCATGGTGTTTCAGAGTTCATGTGTAACACTCCCCCTTGCATCTCTGATGTTGTAACAGTCTACCTGGCATCTCTGACTTCATGTGTCACACTCTACCTGGCGTCTGGGACTTCATGTGTCACATTCTTCCTCTCACCTTTGACCTCGTATATAATACCCAAGCCATCTCTGACTTTGAGTGTCACATTCAGCCTGTTGTCCCTGACTTCATGTATCATACTCCTGCTTGCATGTATGACTTCATGTCTAACACACACTGTGGCATCTCTAACTTCCTGTGTCACACTCCCTTTGGTGTCTTTGACTTCATGCATCATCCTCCTCCTGCCATCTATAGCTTCATGTCTAACACTCCCACTGGCTTCTTGTACATCATGTATAACACTTCCCCTGGCATATCTGACTTCATGGGTAGCATTCCCTGTGATCTCTCTGACATCGAGTGTCACCCAGGAACTGTTGTCTCAGTCATCATATGCCACAGTCCCCATGGCATCTCTGACTTTTGTGTGACAATCCCCTTGGTTTGTCTGACTTTGTGCACAGACACCCTGTCACCTCTGACTTCATGTGTAACACGTCCCCTTGGCATCTCTGACATCATGTGTAACACTCACCACATTGTCACTGCTTGCTTTTCACAGTCCCCTTGGAGTCTCTGATGTCGTGGGTAACAATCTACATGCCCTCTCTGAATTGGGGTGTAACACTACCCCTGGTGTCCCTGAGTTTATGTGTAGCACTCCACAGGGTGTCTCGGACTTTGTATGGTAAACACCCCCCTGCTGTCTCTATCTTCATGTGTAACACTCAAAGTGACCTTTCTGTCTTCTAGAGTAACAATCCCCCATGGAGTTTCAGACTACATGTGTAACACTCACATGGGCATCTGTGATTTCATCTGTCAAACTCTCCCTGACATCTCTGACTTTGAGTGTAACACTCACTGTTGCATCTCTGGCTTTGTGTGTGACAATCCACAGTGTGCCTCTAACTCCATGTGTCACAATCCCTCTGGCGTTTCTGACATTGTGTATAACATTTCCTGTTGCCCCTCTAACTTTATTTGTCACTCTTCCCCTGGCGTCTCTGACATTGTGTCTGATACTCCCCATGGAGTCCGTGACTTCATCTGTCACAGACACTCCACTGTGTGTCTCTGACTAGCTTTGTAACAACCCATCTGGCTTTTCTGATTTCATGTGTCACTCTCCCTCTAGCATCTCAGACATCGTGTGTAATAATATACCTGGTGTCTCTGATTTCGTGTGTAACACTCCCCCTGGCATCTCCGACTTCATCTGTACCACTCCCCCTGGCATTTCTGACTTCGTGTGTAACACTCCCACTAGTGCAAATGACTTCGTGTTTAACACACCCCAGATGTCTCTGAGTTCGTGCATAACACTACCCCTGTCATCTCTGACTTTGTGGCTAAAACTGCCACTGGTCTCTCTGACATCCTGAGTAAGACTCCAGCAGGTATCTTTGACTTTGTTCAGAAGAATTCTACTGGTGTATTTGATTTCCTGCCTGATACTACCCTGTGGCCCCTCTGACTTTTTGTGTAACAGTCCCCTGTTGTCCCTGAATCCGTGCACAACACTCTCTGTAGAGTCTCTGACTTCCTGTGTAATACTTGCCCTGGCATCTCTGACGTCATGTGTCACACTCCCCCTTGTATCTAGGACTTCATGTGTAACATTCCATGTTGTGTCTCTGCATTCACGTTTCCCGTGCTGCCTGGCATCTCAGACTGCATGTGTAACACCCAATGTGGCATCTCTGATTTCGTTTGTAACTCCACCACTCGTGTCTATGACTTCCTGTGTAAAACCACACATGGTGTCTCTGACTGGGTGTGTAACAATCCCCATGGAGTCTATGACTTCCTGTGTAACAAACCACATGACGTTTCTGCCTTCGTGTGTCACAAACCCCATGGCATGACAGACTT
Organism: Equus caballus; assembly: GCF_041296265.1. Lineage (NCBI taxonomy): Eukaryota > Metazoa > Chordata > Mammalia > Perissodactyla > Equidae > Equus > Equus caballus. The sequence goes on from NC_091687.1 coordinate 29,929,529, forward strand.
CGCACATAAGAATCCCCCATTTCATCTCTGAATTCGTTTACCATAAGCCCCTGTCATCTCAGAATTTGTGTATCACTCTCCACCGTGCATTTTTGACTTCACACACATCACTCCCCAGTGTCATCTCTGACTTAGTGTGTCACACACCCATGTCAGCTCTGAATTCGTATGTCATTTTCTACCTGGTGCCTTTGAGTTCCTATGTAACATTCTCCCTGGTCTCTTTAACATCGTGTGTAATACTCCCCCTAGCGTCCCTGACATCCTGTTTAATATTCCACATGTAGTCCCTGACCTCGTGTGTCACACTGCCTTTCGTGTCTCTGACTTCATGCATCACATTCACCATGCCATCTATAACTTCTTGTGGAACACTTCCACTGGTGTCTGACAACATGCACAACACTCCCCTTCACGTCTATAACTTAATTTGTAACAATTCTCCTGTCGTCTCTGACTTCGTGTGTAACACTCAAATTGGTGTCTCTGACGTCATGTGTCACACCACACATGGCATCTCTGACTTTGAATGTCATACTCCCCCATGCGTCTTTGACTTCGTGTATATCAATCCCCAAGTTGTCTCCGACCCTGTGTGTAACACAACCTGACATCACTGTCTTTGTGTGTAACACTCCACATGGTGTTTCTGACGTTTTCACACTCTTCCTGGCCTCTCTGACATCGTGTTTCACACTTCAGCTGTGGTCTCTGACTTCTTGTATCACATTCTTTATGTTGTTTGTGACTTCGTGTTTCACACTGCCCCTGTCGTGTCTGACTCTGTGCATAACCCTTCCCAGGTCATCTCTGACTTCATGTGTCATAATCCTCCTTGTGTCTCTGACATCGTGTGTCACACTCACCCTGCCATCTATCATTTCGTGTGTAACACTCCCACTGGCCACTCTGACTTCAGGTGTAACATTCCCAATGTATCTGTTACTTTGAGTGTCACAGTCTACCTGTAGTCTCTGACTTCATGTGTCACACTCCCTGTGGTGTCTCTGATTTCCTGCATAACATTCCCACTGGCATCTCTGATTTGTGAGTTAACACAGTCCTGTGGCATCTCTGACATCATTCATAACACTCCTCCAGGCATCAATGACTTCGTGTGTCAGACTACCCCTGGCATCTCTGAGTTCTTGTTTCACACTCTCCCTGGCATCTCTGACTTTGTGGGTAACACTCCTACTTGTCTCTCTGACATCCTATGTAACACTCTCCATAGTATCTTTGTCTTCATTTGGAACACTCCTTCTGGTGTTTTGACTTCTTGCCTAGCACTACCCTGTGGTGTCTCTGAATTCGTGTGTAATAGTCCCCTGTCATCTCTGTTTTTGAATGTAACACTCCTTGCAGTGCCTCTGACTTAGTGCATAACTTCACCCTGTCATCTCTAACTTTATGCATAACAATCCCTCTGGTGTCTCTGACTTCATGTGTAATGCTCCCTGTGGCATCTGTGACTTTGAGTATCAAACTTAACTGGTAGTCTCTGACTTTGTGTCTAACTCTCCCCCTGGCATCTCTGACATCCTGTGGCCCAGTCCCCATGGGATATCTGTCATTGTATGTAACACTCCACATAACATCTGGGACTTAATGTGTCACACTGCCCCTGGCATATCAGGCTCTGTGTGTAACATTCCCACTTGTATCTCTTACTACATGTGAAACACTCAACTTGGCATATATGAAATCATGTGTAACTCACCCACATGGCATCTCTGACTTCATGTGTCAGAATACCTGTGAGATCTCTTACTTTGTGTGTAACACTCCACCTTTCATATCTGAATTCATGTGTAACTCTCCCCCTGGTTTCTCTTACATCGTATGTAACACTCCCCCTGGCGTTTCTGACTATGTGAGTAACACTACCCTTGTCATCTCAGACTTTGTGTATCAAACTCTCTTTGGCGTCTCTGACTTACTGTGTAATAGTCCACCTCTGGTCTCTGACATTGGGTTTAACACATCCCCATGGTGTCTCTGACTTAGTTCATAACACTCCCACAATCATAACTAATTTCATGTGTAAAACACCCCCCTGGCATCTCTGACATGATGCATAACACTCCGCGTGGTGTCTCTTACTTCATGTGTCACACACCACTTTGTGTCTCTGAATTCATGTGTCACACTAAACCTGGCATCTCTGACTTCATGTGTCACACTCTCCCTGTCATCTGTAACTTACTGTTTCACGCTCCCCATGTTCTCTCTGTATTCATGTATAACACTCTCCTTTTTATGTCCTACATTGTGTGTCACGCTCCACCAGGTGTCTCTGACTTTGTGTGTAACACTGCCCAACCTTTCTGGTTCTGTGTGTAACTCTTCCCTGGTGTCTCTGACTCCATGTGCAATAATCCACAGGGTGTCTCCAACTTCATGTGTAACACTGCCTCTGCTGTCTTTGACTTCATGTGTAATACTCAACATGGCATCTCTGATTTCATGTGTAACTCACCCCCATGGCATCTCTGAAATCATGTGTCACAATCCCTGTGGCATATCAGATGCTGTATATAACAGTTCCAGTTTCGGATCTGAATTCTTGTGTAACTCTCCCCCTGACATCTCTGACACCGTGCTTTACTCTCCTTCTGTCGTCTCTGACTTTGTGCATAAAACTGAGCCTGGTGTCTGACTTCGTGCACAAAACTCACCATGGTGGTACTGACGTCTTGTGTAACACTCCCCCTGGCATGTCTGATTGCATGCATAACACTCCACTCTGTTGTCTCTTACTTCATGTGTAACACACCACCTGGCATCAGTCACTTCTTTTGACTCACTTCCACTATCATCTCTGACTTTGTGTGTCACAATCCCCCTGGCATCTCTCACATCGTGTGTAACACTCCTTGTGGCATTTCTTGCTTCAAGTGTAACACTCCCTCATGGTGACTCTGACTTCCTCTCATAGTTCACCCATCTTCTTGAACTTCTTGTTTCACATTCCTAACATCTCTTGCTTTGTGTGTAACACTTGCTGTGGCACCTATGACTTTGTATGTCACTCTTCCACTGATGTCTCTGACTTTGTGAGCCAAACTCCCCATGGTGTCTCTGACTTCATGTGTCACACTTCACCTGGCACACCTGATTTCATGTCTCACACATCCCCTGGTGTGTCTGACTTCATGTATAACACACCCCGTGGCATCTCTGACTTCATATGTCACACTCCCCCTTGTTTCTCTGAGTATATGCATCACACTCCTTCTGCCATCTTTAAATTTGTGTGTCACACTCCCAATGTCATCTCAGACTTCTTGAGTAACATTCTTTCTGGCACCTGTGACTTCATGTGTCATACTTCCCATAGTGTCTCTAACTTTGTGTCACACTTGCTGTGGCATCTCTGACTCTGAATGTCACACACACTTGTGACTCTGACTTCCTGTGTACCACTGCCCCTGGTTCTTCTGACATCCTGTGTCACATTCCCCCTGGCATCTCAGAATTCCTGTGTAAAAATCACACTTGTGTCCTGAGTTCATGTGTAACAGTCACCTTGCATCACTGACTTTATGTTTAACACTCCAAATTGCATCTTTGACTTCATGTATTATAGTCCTCCTGGTCTCTCTGACCTCATGTGTAACAACTCACATATCCTCTATGACTTTGTTTGTATCATGCTCCCAGTGACTCTGACTACTTGTGTCACAAACCCCAGGGCACCACCGACTTCCTACATAACACTAGGGGGATTGTGAAGCAGGAAGTCAGAGACACTATGGGGAGTGGTACACACACAGCCAGAGATGCCAGGGGGAGTGTTACAGAAGAAGCCAGAGAGGGCACATGGTAGGTCACAAAGAATGAGAGACTCCAGGGGAACTATGACAGATGAAGTCAGAGAATCCCAGGGGAGTGTTACACAGTCAGTGATGTCTTTCTGAGAGTTACACATGAAGTCAGAGACATCATGGGGTGTTTACACACGAATTCAGAGATGCCAGGAGGAGTGTGAAACACAAATTCAGGGATGCCATGTGGAGTGTGAGACAGGAATTCAGAGATGATGTGGGGTTGTTATACATGAAGTCAATGATGCCAGGGGTTGTGACACACGGAGTCACAGACACCAGTGGGAGTCTGACACTTGAAGTCAGAGACACCAGGGGTATTGTTACAACTGCAGTCAAAGAAACCTGGGGTAGAATAACAAACAACATCAGAGATGTCAGATGTTTTGGGACACAAGAAATCAGAGACCACAGGTAGAGTGTGACACATGAAATAAATGACACCAAGGGGTGTGTTACTCACAAAATGAGAGATGCCATGCAACAGTATTATGCATGAGGTGAAACACACCAGGGAGAGTGTTAGACACGAAGTCAGAGACAATAGACAAAGTGTTACACACCACATCAGAGATACCAAGGTGACTGTGAAACATGAAGTCAGAGACAGCATGTGGAGTGTTACACACATCAGAGAAACCAGGGGTTGAGTTACACACAGACTCAGAGATGCCTGGGGGAGTGTTACACATGAAGTCAGAGAGGCAATTTGGGGTGTTACATACAAAGTCAGAGATGATGGGGGACTGTGAAACAGGAAGTAAGAGATGCCATGTGGAGTGTTACACACAAGTGACTGATGCCAGAAGAAGTGTTACACACAAACTCAGCACCCTGGAGAGTATTACTCATGAATTCAGAGATGACATGGAGGTGTGTTACACACGAAGTCAGAGATGCCAGGTGCAGTGTTACCCATGAAGTCATAGATGACACAGTGTGAGTGAAACACAAAAACAGAGATGTAAGGGTGAGAGATAAGAAGTCAGAGACCACAGGTGGAGTGTTACACAAAGTGTGAGAGAAACCACAGAGAGATTGACACACAAAGTCAGAGACACCGCTGGGAAGTGTTACACATGAAGCCAGAGATTACGGAGGGAGTGTTACGCATGAAGTGATAGATGCCACGGGAAGTGTTACACAGAGTCATAGACAACTGGTAGAGAGTAACATAAGAAATCAGAGGACACAGGCGGAGTGCAATGCACAAACTCAGAGACACGAGGGGGAGTGTTATATATGACTTCAAGGACACCAGAAGTTTTGTGACACAAGAATTCAGAGATGCAATGGGGGTGTATTATGCATGAAAACAAGGATACCAAGGGGAGTGTTATGCACAAAGTCAGAGACACCACGCAGAGTTACACACTAAGTCCAAGATGACATGTGTGTGTAACACACAAAGGGAAAAATGCCACGTGGAGTGTTACACACGTCATCAGAAACACCACATGGAATGTTATACACGAAGTCAGAGACACCAGGAGGAGTGTTACATGGAGTGAAAGATGCCATGTGGTGTGTTACACAGGAAGTCTGCAATAAGAGGGGGACTGTGACACACGAAGTCAAAGATGCCAGGGGAGGGGTCTGCCTGGTGGTGCAGCAGTTAATTTTGCATGTTCCACTTTGGCAGCCCGGAGTTCACCAATTCGGATCCTGGGTGTGGACATGACACCATGTGGCAAGCCATGCTGTGACAGGCGTCCCACATGTAAAGTGGAGGAAGATGGGCACAGATGTTAACTCAGGACCAGTCTTCCTCAGCAAAAAGAGAAGGATTGCCAGCAGATGTTGACTCGGGGCTAATCTTCCTCAAAAGAAAAAAAAAGACTTCAGGGTGAGTTTGACACACGAATTCAGAGACACAAGCTGCAGAGTGCTACATGAAGTCAGAGACAAAAGGGAGAGTGTGATGGATGAACTCAGAGACACAAGCGGCAGTGTGACACATGAAGTCAGAGAACCCACTGGTTGTGTTACACACAAAGTTAGAAACTACAGAGATTGTGTGATTCACGAAGTCACAGATGCAAGGCAGAGTGTGACACATGAACTCAGAGGCAAAACAGGGAGTGTGACACATGAAGTCAAGACTACAGGGAGTGTGAAACACAAAGTCAAAGACATCATGAAGATTATGACACAAGAAGTCAGTTGCCAGGGGTAGTGTTACACATGAAGCCAGAGATGCAATGGTGTTTGTTACATGCCAAGTCAGAGATGCCAGGAAGTGACACATGGAATCAGAACCACCAGTGTTACTGTTACACAAGAAGACGGAAAGGCCACAGGGGAGTGTTATATTCAAAGGCAGAAACACCGCATGGTGTGTTACAGATGTAGTCAAAGACTCCAGGGACAGGGACACATGATGTCAGAGAGTCCACATGGAGTGTTACACACGACATCCCAGACACCTTGGGGAATGTTACAACCAATCTCTGAGACTACACAGGGAGTGTTACACATGAAGTCTGAGATGCCAGCAGGAACATTGGACATGAAGGCAAAAACGTCATGTGGTTTGTTACAAATAGAGTCAGTGACCCCAAGGGTAGTGTTACACACCCAGTCAGAGATGACACTTGTGCTATTACACAGGAAGTCATAGACACCAGGTGGAGTCTTACAAATGAAAACAGAGATGTCACGGGGAGTGTTACACAAACTGAGATGCCAAGGAGCATGTGAAACCCGAAGGCAGAGACACAAGGTGGAGTGTTACACACAAAGTCCGAGATGTCAGGGGGAGTGTGACATAGTCATTTGTGAATTTGTATGTCACACACCCCGTGGCATATCTGACTAAGTGTGTAACATTGACAGAGGAGTCTCTGACTTTCTGTGTCACAACACCCTGTCATCTCTAACTTTGTAACACTCCACCTGGCATCACTGATTTCATGTGTAGCACTCCTCCTGGTGTCTCTGACTTCTGGTATGACACTCCTCTTGTCATCTCTGATTTCCTGTATAGCACTCACCCTGGTGTCTTTGACTTTGTTCGTAAAAGTTCCATGTGACATCTCTGACGCATGTGTCACATACTCCCTGTTTTCTCTCACTTCCTGTGTAACACTATTCCTGGTGTTTCTGACTTTATGTGTCACACACCCCCTGGTGTCTCAGATTCATGTGTAACAATCTTCCTTGTGTCTCTGAGGTCGTGTGTAACACTCCCCTTTGTATCTCTGACGTCATGGGTAAAATTCCAAGTGGCATCTATGACTTCCTCTGTCTTACTCCCTTTGTTGTCTCTGACATCATGAGTCACACTCCTCCTGGCATCTGTGACATCATGTGTCACACTCCCCCTTTTTCCTCTGAGTATGTGCATCACACTCCCCTGCCATCTATTCCTTCTTGTGTAACACTACCAATGGTGTCTCTGATTTCGTGTGTCACACTCCACATAGAGTCTGTGCTTTTGTGTGTAACACTCCTCCTGGCATATATAACTTCTTGTGTAACACACTACATTTCGCCTCTGACTTTGTGTCTAACAATCCACCTGTCATCTCTGACTTCATGTGTCACACTTCCTGTGGGGTCTATGACTTCTTCTGTCACACATACCCTGGTGTCTCTGACTTCCTCTGTAACACTACCCCTCCTGATTCTGACTTGCTGTGTCAGACTTCCACTGGTGTCTCAGACTGTGTGTGTAACCATCCACCAAGCATCTCTGAGTTTGTGTGTCACACTTCCTCTCGTGTCTCTGAGTTTGTGCATCACATTCTCCCTGCCATCTATAACTTCATGTGTAACACTCCAACTGCCATCTTAGACATTTTCTATAACACTCCCCCTGTTGTCTCTCACTTTATGCATAACACTCCCCATTGGCATCTCTGATTTTGTGTGTCACGTACTCCCTGATGTATGCGACTTCCTGTGTAACACTACCACTGGTGTTTCTGCCTTCATGCATCACCACCCCTGGCATCTCAGACTTCGTGTGTAACAGTGCAAATTGTGTCTCTGTGTTCATGTGTAACAATCACCCTGGTATCTCTGATGTCGTGTGAAACTCCACCTGGCATCTCTGACTTCGTGTGTCACAATCCCCATGGTACCTGTGACTTCATGTGTCAATCTCAACCTGGTATCTCAGAATTTATGTGTAAGACTCCTCCTGGCATCCCTGACTTCGAGTGTTACATTTGCCTAGCGTGTATGACTTCATTTGTAAATCACCCCATGACGTCTATGATTTAGTGTGTCACAATCCCATTTGTGTCTCTGAGTATGTGCATCACGTTCCCCCTGTCATCTATAACTTTGTGTGTAAGACTTCCAATGCCATCTCCATCTTTATATATAACACTTCCCCTGGTGTCTCTAACTTCATCTTTAATAATCCACCTGTAGGCTCTGACTTCATGTTTCACACTCCCCCTGTCATCTTTGACTTAGTGAGTAGCACTTCCCAAGGTATCATTATTTTCATGCATAAAACACCCCCAGGGATTCCCTAAATCCGTGCCATAATCCCCATGTCATCTCTGCATTCGTGTGTCACTAAACCCATGGTGTCCTTGACTTCATTTGTAACACTCCCTCTCAAATCTCTGACTTTGTGCATCACAATCCCCATCTTTTCTGATTTCATGAGTCACCCACTACCTGGTGTCTCTGACTCTGTGTATAACACTTCCCCTGGCTTCTCTGACTTCTTGTGTAACACTCCCCATGGTGTCTGTGACAGCATGTGTAACACTCCATGTGACATCTCTGACTTTGTGTGGTACGCTCCCCCTGGTGTCTCTGACTTGCTGTGTGACACTCCTAGTGGCATTACTGCCTTTGCGTCTAACATTGCCTTGTGGCGTCTTGGACTTCTGATGTAATGCTCACCTTGGAGGCTCTGATTTTGTGTGTCAAAATCCCCCTGGCATCTGTGACTTTGAGTGTATCATTCACCATATTATCTCTTACTTCGTGTGTCACACTCCCACGGGCATCATGGATTTTGTGTGACATACTCTCCATTGTGTTCTGAATTTGTAACAGTACATGTGGCATCTCTGATTTCATGAGTAACACTTCGCCTGTTGTATCTGACTTCAACAGAAAAACTCACGGTGGTGGCTCTGATTTCGTGTGTCACAGGGCCCATGCAATATCTGACTTCATCTGTCACACACACCCTGACGTCTCTGGCTTCCTGTGTAACAGTAACCCTGGTGTTTCTGGACTCGTATGTCACACTCCACTTGGCATCTCAGAATTCGTGTGTAACAACCCCCTGGTGTAGCTGAGTTCATGTGTAACACTCCCCCTCGCATCTCTGACATCTTGAACACTCCATCTGTCGTTTCTGACTTTGTTTCATAATCCCTTTGGCCTCTCCAACATTGTGTGTCACTATGCCCCTGCCATCTATAACTTCCTGTGTCACACTTCCACTGACATTTCTAACTCTGCATATAACACTACCTCTGGCATCTCTGAATTTGTGTGGAACATTCCCCAAGCATCACTGACATTGAGGATCACACTTGACCTGTGGTGTCTGACTTCATGTGTCACATTGCCCCAGTTGCCTCTGACTTGGTGTGCTGTGCTCCCCTTGGTGTCTCTGACTTTGTGTGTCACACTCCCCCTGTCATCTCCGACTTATTGTGTAACACTCACTGTGACATCCCTGACATCGTGTGTCACAATTCCCCTGGTGTCTCTGACCTTGTATTTCCCACTCTCTCTGGCATCTCTGACTTGGTGTATAACAATCCCCAAACATCTCCAACTTTATGTGTAACACATGCCCTGGTGTTTTTGACTTCCTATGTAACATTACACCTTTTGTTTCTGACTTTGTTTCATACTCCACCTGCAGTCTCAGATTTGGTGTGTAACACACCCCATGGCATCTCTGTCTTCGTGTCACATGCTGCCTGTCTTCCTTGAGAAGACATGTCACACTCCACATGTCATCTCAAAAGTCATGTGGAACACACCTCATGGCATCTCTGACTTGGTGTGTCACACAATCCCTGGCCTCTCTGATTTCGTGTGTCACAATCCCCTTGGCATCAAGGATCTCACCTGTCAAACTCCACCTGGCATCTCTGACATCCTGTGTACAACTCCGCTGTGGATTCTCAGAATTCTTCTGTAACACTCACACTGACGTCTCTGATTTCCTGTGTCACACTACCCCTAGCATCTCTGATTTTGAGTGTAACACTCATCATTACATCTCACACTTCTTGTATCACAATCCACCTGGTGTCTCTATCTTCATGTGTCACACTCCAACTGCCGTCCCAGACTTTGGGTATCCCACTCCCCGTTTCATCTCTGCTTCCTTGTGTAAAATAACTGGTGGCATCTCTGAATTCATGTGCATTCCCCCCCTTATCTCTCTGTGTTCATGTTTCACACTCCACTTGTTGCTGACTTGGTGTGTCACACTGCAGCTTGGGTCTCTGATATCATGTGTCACACTGTCCCTGGCATAGTAGATTCCTGTGGAACACACCATGTGGCGTTTCTGACTCTGTGTGTACCACAGCCCCTGGAGTCTCTGACTTCTTGTGTAACACACCACGTGGCATATCTTTCTGTGTAATGCTCCACCTGTTGTCATTGCCTTTGAGTCGTCTAACACTCCCCTGTGGAGTCTCAGATTTCTTGGGTAACATTCACACTGGTGTCTCTGATTTCTTGTGTCACACTACTCCTGGTGTCTCTGACTTTGACTATAATGCTCACCATTGTGTCTCTGACTTAATGAGTGACAATCTGACAGGCGTCTCTAACTTCATGAGTCACACACCCTTGGACATCTCTGACTCTGTGTGTAACAGATCTTCTTGTGCTTCTAACTTCCTGTGTCACAATTCCCCTGGCGTCTCTGACTTCACATGTGACACTCCCCTTGGCATCTGGGACATCATGTGTCACACTCTCCTGACATCATGACTTCATGTATAACAATCAGTGAGCTGTCTCAGACCTTGTGTGTCACATTACACCTTGTGACTCTGACTTTGTGTGTCACTCACCCCATGGCATCATGATTTCATATAACAATCCCCTTGCCACCACTGCATTTGTATGTCACTCTTCACCTGGCCTCCCTGACTTCTTGCATCAACTCACCATGTTGTCTTTGATTTTGTGTGTAACACACCCCTTGGCCTCTTTTCTATTTGTCACATTCCCTCTGGGGTGTCTGAGCTCATGCCTCACTCTCCTTCCACCGACAATAACTTCGTGTTTAACATTCCCACTGGCATCTCTGACTTCGTGTATTACACTCTTGATGGTATCTCTGCCTCCATGCGTATCAATCCTTGTAGCATCACTGACTTCAAGTGTCACACCCGACTGCAGCTTGTGTCTGAGTTTGTGTGTCACACTCCCCATTGCATCATCAACTTTGTGTGTAACTCATCACATGGAGTTTCTGACTCCATGAGTAATAATCCAACTGTCATCTCTGAGTTCGTGTGTAACACTCTACATTGCATCTCTGACATCATGTTCACATCCCTCTGGCCTATTTGACTTTGTGTGTGATAGTCCCTATGGCATCCTGAATTTGTGTGTCACACTACCCCTCGCATCTCTGACTTCATGTGTAACACTCCCCATGGTGTCTCTAAATTCCTCTTTCACACTTCACAAAACATCCCTCACTTTGTGATCACTCTCCCCCTCACGTGTCTGACTTCATGTTTAAAACTCCCCATGGTGTCACTGACTTCAGGTGTCACAATCACCCTTTCTTCTATGATCTTTTTGCTAACACTGCACATAGTGTCTCTGAATTCCTGAGTAACACTCTCCCTGGTGTCTGTGAATTTGAGCCTAAAACGAAACCTGGCATCAGTGTCTTTGTGTTTACACTCTCCATGGTGTCTCTGAGGTTGTATGTCAAACTCCTGGTGGTATCAATGTCTTCTTGTGTAACACTTGCCCTGGTGTCTATGACTTCTTATGTAACACTCCCCCAAGATGTCTCCTAGTTCATGTGTCACACACCCTATGTTATCTCTGACTTCATGTGTCACACTCTCCCTGGTGTCTTTGACAGCCTGATTAACACTTCCCCATGTGTGTTTTATTTTATTTAACTTTTTTTGGAGGAAGATTAGCCCTGAGATTACATCTTCTCCCAATCCTCCTCTTTTTGTTAAGGAAGACTGGCCTTGAGCTAACATGCGTGCCCATCTTCCTCTACTTTATATGTGGGATGCCTGACACAGCATGGCTTGCCAAGCAGTGCCATGTCTGCACCCGGGATCCAAACTGGTGAACCCCAGGCCACCAAGGTGGAATGTGCACACTCATCTACTGTGCCACCAGGCAGGCACCCCATGTGTGTTTTGATTCCTGCCTAAAACTCACCTTTGGTGACTCTGATTTTGTGTGTAACACATCCCGTGTCATCTCTGACTCCATGTGTCATACTCCCTCTCATGTCTCTGACCTCATGTGTGACACTCCCCCATGCATCACTGACGTTGTGTGCAACACTCCCCCTTGCATCTCTGACTTTAGGTGTTACACCCCACCTGTCATCTTTGACTTCATGTGTTACAATCCCCCTGGTGTCTCGGACTTCATGTGTAACACTCTCTGTGAAGTCTCAGAGTTCTGGTGCAAAAGTCCCCCTGGTGTCTGTTTCATCTTGTTCAGCACTCCATGTGGCTTCTCTGACATCATCTCACAGGCCCCCTGGAGTCTCTGAGTTTGAATGTAATACTCCCCCATGGTGTTTCGGACTTCTTGTATAACACTCCCAATGGCATCTCTGATTTCGTGTGTCAAACTCCTCCCAGCGTCTCTGACTTCGAGTGTATCACTCATCCTTGCATCTCTGGCTTTGCGGGTAGCACTCCCCCTGGTGACTGACTTCTTGTGACAATCCCCATTGTGTCTCTGACATCATGTTTTACACATCACCTCTGGTCTTGCCTTTGTGTGTCACAGTCTACATGGCATCTGTTACTTCCTGTTTCACACTCCCCCATCATATCTGATTTCTGCATAACAATCCAATTCTTGCCTCTGAAATAGAGTGTCATCCTTACCATGGTGCCTCTGAAATCGTGTGTCACACTGCCTGTGGTATGTCTGATTTTGTCTCTCACAAACCCTGGTGTCTCTGACTTCATGGGTAACACTCCCACATGGCAACTCTGAATTCGCCTGTAACACTCCCCCTGGCATCTCTGACTTTGTTTTTCAGTTTCCCTAGAGACTCTGGTGTTGTGTGTGACACTCCAAGTGCCCTCTCTGACTTCATGTGTCACACTTTGCCTCTTATCTATGGCTCTGTGTGTAACACTCCCCCTGGGTCTCTGACTTCTTCTGTAACATTTCACTTGGCATCTCTGATGTCATGTAACACCTCCCCTCTGATGTCTGAATTCTTGTGTAACTCCCAACGTGGCATCTCTGACTTGATGTGTAGCTCTCCTATATGGCACCTCTGAATTCATGCATCATACTTCCCATGTCATTTCTGACTTTGTGTGCCACACTCACCTGGAGTCTCTGAGTTCCTGAGTAACACTCCCTCTGGTGTCTCTGACTTCATGTGTAAAACACCATCATAGCAGCTCTGAATTGATGTGTAACACTTTCACAGGCATCAATGACCTCATGTGTAACTCTCCCACTGGTGACTCTGACTTCCTTTCAGTCCCCCTAGAGTCTCTGTTGTCGTGTGTAACACTCCACATTCCCACAGTGATTTTGTGTTTAACACTCCCCTGGCTTCACTGGCTCCATGTGTAACACTCCCCTTGGTGTCTAAGACAGTGTGTCACAGTTCCCATGGCATCTCTGACTTCCTGCATAACACTACTCCAGGTCTTTCTGACTTCTTGAATAACAATCCCCCTGGCTTCTTTGATTTCATTTGTACCATACCTCCTTGGAGTCTTTGATTTCGTGTGTAACATTCCCCCAAACATCAGTGACTTTTTGTGTTACAATCCCCCTGACGTCTCCGAGATCTTTTGTCACAGTCCCCCGATGTCTATAACGTTGTGTGTAACACTCCCTTTGGCCTCTCTGACTTCCTGTGTAACACTCCCACTGGCATCTTTGGTTCTGTGTGTAACCCTTCACCTGTTGTCTAGGACTTCATGTGTAACACTCCATGTGGCATCTCCGTCTGTGTGTGTAACACTCCCCCTGACTTCTATGACTTCATTTGGAACAGCCAACCTGGCATCTCTGACTTCATATGTAACGCACCACTGTGGAGTCTCTGCCATTATGTGTCACAATCCCTGTGGTGTCTCTGACATTGAGTGTAACAACCCCCATTTTGTGTATGAATTCATGTATAACTCTCCCCCTGGATTCTCTGACTTCGTGTTTCAAACTCCCCCTGTTGTCTCTGATTTCGTCTCTCACCCACTGGTATCTCTGAATTTGTGTGTAAAAATGCCCCTGTCTTCTATGACTTCTTGCGTCACACTTTCCATTGTTTCTCTGAGCACGAGTGTCACACTCCCCCTGTCATCTACAACTTAGTGTGTGACACTCCCAATGGCATTTCTGATTTTGTGGATAACACTACTGTTGGCATCTCTGACTTCGTGTGTTGCATTCCCCATGGCATCTCTAACTTCAAGTATCACACATGACCTGTTGTCTCTGACATCGTGTTTAACAGTCCCCATTGTGTCTCTGACTTTCTGACATTATGCATAACACTGCACCTGGCGTCTCTGACTTTGTGTGTAACATACACCTGTGGTGTCTTTGACTCATGCATAACACTCCCCCAGGCGTCCCTGTCCTCATGTGTTACAATCCCCCTGGTGTTTCTGACTTCATGTTTCACACTACTACTGGCATCTGTGACTTTGTGTGTCACACTCCTTTTGGTGTCTTTGACTTCATGTGTAACACACTCCCTGGTGTCTCTGAAATCCTGTGTAACACTACCACTTGTGCTTATGACTTGTGCCTTGAACCAACTGGGATCTCAAATTTTGTGTGTAACACTCCTTCTGGCATCTCTGTCTTCGTGAGTCACACTCTGCCTGGCATCCCTGACTTTGTGTATCACACTACCCTTGTGGTCTCTGACTTAGCATGTAACACTCCCAGTGGCATTTTTGATTTCATGTTTCACACTCCCTATTGTGTCCCTGAGTTCATGAATCATACTCCCCATGTTTCCTCTGACTTCTTGTGGCACACTACACCTTGGCTCCCTGGCTTCATGTGTCAAACTATGCCTGGTGTCTCTGACTTTATGTGTCACAATCCTACTGGCCTCCAGACTTTGTGTGTAACACACCATGTGGAGTTTCTGACTTAGTGTGTAACACTCCCCTTGCTGTCTCTGACTTAGAGTGTAACACTCACTTTTGCATCTCTGACTTCGTGTGTCACAATCCCTGTGGCATCAATGAATTCGTGTGTAACACTCCACTTGTCATCTCTGACTTCGTGTTTAACACTCCTCCTGATTCATGTGTTACACTCCACATCTTGTCTGTGACTTCCTGTGTATTAATTCCCCTGGCATCTCTGACTACATGTAGAACACTCCACATGGCATTTCTGCATACATGTGTGACACTTTCCCATGCCATCTTGTACTTCATGTGTAATACTCCATGTGGCTTATTTGACTTTGTGCGTATCATTCTGCCCGGCATCTTGGAATTCATGTAAAACACTCCATGTGACATCTTGGACTTGGTTTGTCACTGTCCCCCTTGTGTCTCTGACTTCACATGTAACACTCAATGTGGTTTTTCTGCCATCCAGTGTAACACTCCCCAGTCCATTCTCAGACTTCTTATGTAACACACACACTGGCATCTCTGGTTTCTTACGTCACACTACCTCCTGAAGTCTCTGATTTTGAATGAAATACTCACCTTGGTATTTCTGACTTCATATGTCACAATCCCCATGGCACATCTGACTTCTTGCATCAGCCTTCCCCTGGCATCTCTGACTTTGTGTGTCACACTCCCCATAGTGTCTCTGACTTTGTGTTTAATATACTCCCTGGTTTCTCCGACTTCCTGTGTAACACTAGCCCTGGGATTTCTGACTTGTGTCACTTTCCCCCTGATGTCTCCAATTTTGGGTGTAACACTCCCTGCAGCAAATCTGACTTCATGTGTCACAGTCCCCCTGGAGGCTCTGACATGGTGTATAATACTCCATGTGCCCTGTCTGACTTCCTATGTAAAGACTCTAACTGGTATCTCTGCCTCCACGTGTAACACTCCCCCTGGCACCATGACTTCTTGTATAACAATCCCCATGCCATCTCTGACTTCTTGTGTCACACTCCACCTGGCATCTCTTACTTCATATATCACAATATCCTTGTCATCTCTGACCTCGTGTGTAACACACCTGGTGGCACCTCTGACCTTATATGTCGCACTCCTCATTGTGTCTCTGAGCTTGTATGTCACACTCCCCATGTGATCTCTGACTTCCATTGTCACAAACCCCCTGTAGTGACAGACTTCTTGCACTACAATGTCCCGCGGCATCTCTGAATCCTGTGTCACAAGCCCTGTGTCATCTCAGAATTTGTGTGTCAAACTCCCCCAGGTGTCTTTGACTTCATGTGTATCACTCCCCCGTGGTGTCATTAACTTTGTGCTGAATACCCCCCTGGTGTCTTTGACTTCGTTTGTAAGACTCCCCTTGGCATCTGTGCCTTTGTGTTTAACACCCCACTTGTAGTCTCTGACTTCGTGTTTTACATTCACCATCATGTCTCTAAGTTCCTGCATCTCACTCACCCTGGTATCTCTGACTTCATGTGTAACAATTTACCTGGCATCTCTAAAATGTCTAACTCTGCCCTTTAGCATCACTGACTTGGTGTGAAACACTTCCCCAGGTGTCACTGACTTGCTGTGTAACACTCCCCCTGGTGTCTCAGACTTCATGTGTCACAGTCCCCCTGTAGTCTCTGACATCATGTGTAACATGCCACGTGCCATCTCGGACTTCTTGTGTAACACATACACTGGTGTCTCTGGTTTCATGTGTCACACTACCTGTGAATTCTCTGACTTCGTGTGTCACACATGATCTGTCTTTTCTGACATCGTGTGTCACACTCCCTGTGGTGTATCCTGTGTAACACTTCCCATTTTGTCTCTAGCTCCATGTGTAACACTTACCCTGGCATCTCTGACTTGGTAATTAACAATCCACTATGCACCTCTGACTTCATCTAACACTCCCCTGCCATCTTCTTCTTCCTGTGTAATTCCCAACGTCACTTCTATGAATTCGTGTATCACACTCCCAAAGTCATCTCTGACTTCATGCATAACATCCCCCTTGTCATCTTGGATATTATGTGTCACAATCCCTCTGGCTTCTCTGAATTTGTGTGTAGCACTCCATCTGGAGTCTCTGACTTTGTGTGTGAAAATCCCCCTTGCATCTTGGTCTTCCTGTATAATGTTCACCCTGGTGTCCTTGACTTTGTGCATAACACTCCCCATTGGCGTCTCTGACTTCATGTGTCACACACTCCATGTTGTCTATGACATCCTGTCTAACACTACCCCTGATGTTTCTGTCTTCGTGTGTCAATCAGCCCCTGGCGTCTCAGCCATCATTTGTAACTATCCAACTTGTGTTTCTGAGTTTGTGTTAAACACTCCCACTTGCATCTCTGATGTTGTCTGTACATCTCCAACTGGTGTCTCTGATTTCATATGTCACCACCCCCCTGGTGTCTGTCACATCATGTGTCACACTCCCCCTGGCATTTGTGACTTCGTGTGACACACTGCTCCTGGAATTTGTGACCTCATGTTTCACACTCCCACTTGCATCTCTGACATCGTGTGAAACACTCTTCCTGGCATCTGAGTTCGTGTGCAACACTTCACCTGGTATCCTTGACTTCCTGTATAACAATACCCCTGGTGTGTCTGATTTCATGTATAACACAGTCCATGACATCTCTGACTTCGTGTGTCACACTCTTTCTTGTTTCTCTGAGTATGCTCATCACACTTGCCCTACCATCTATAACTTCATGTGTCACAATCACTAGGGCATCTAAGACATCGTGTATAACACCATCCCAGCACCTCTGACTTCATGTGTCACACTTCCTCTGGAGTCTCTGATTTCGTGTGTCATACTCCCTCTGGCATCTCTGACATCGTGTGTGATACACTCCCTGGTGTCTCTCACTTCCTGTGTAACATTGCCTCTCGTGTTTCTGACTTCGTGTGTCACACTCCCCCTGATGTCACAGACATTGTGTATTACACTCCCTATGCTATCTCAGAGTTTGGGTGTAACACTTTCCTTGGTGTCTGTGACATCGTGTGTAACACTCCATGTGGCATCCATGACTTCATGTGTCATTGTCCCTCTGGAGTCTCTCATTTCATGTGTAACAATCTACGTGGTGTTTTGGCCTTTGGGTGTAATACTGCTTCATTGCCTCTCAGACTTCTTGTGTAACACTCATCCTGGCAGCTCTGATTTTGTGTTTCAAACACCTCCTTGCATTTCTGACTTCAAGTGTAACAGTCATATTTGTGTACCTGTATTTGTGTGTGACACTGCCCCTGGCAACTCTGACTATTTGTGTCACAATCCCCATAGTGTCTCTGACTTTACGTTTCACACTTCACCTCTGGTCTTTATTGGGTGTGTCACATTCCTGTGCCATCTGTGACTTCTTGTTTCACAGTCTGCTTGTAGTCTCTGACTTCATGCATAACAGTCTTCATGTCATCTGTCTTCGTGAGTCAAATTCCATCTGGTGTCTCTGATTTGGTGTGTAACACTCGAAGTGGAACCTCTGACTTCGAGTGTCACACTTTCCCTAGCATCTCAGACTTCTTGTGGTACACACCCCCTGGTGTCTCTGACTTTGTGTTTAACACACCACATGTAGTCTCAGACTTCGTGTAACACACTCACTGTCATGTCTCTGACTTCATGTGTCACATTCACCCTGGTGTCTCTGACTTCGTGCAAACAATTTCCATGGCTTCACTGACTTGGTGTTTAACACTCCCCGTGGTATCTCAGACTTCGTGTGTCACAGTCCCCCTGGAGGCTCTAAGATCATGTGTGACACTCCATGTGCCCTCTCCGGTTTCTTGTGTAATACACCCATAGGCATCTCTGACTTAGTCTTTCACATTTTACTTGTGATCTCTGATTTTGTGTGTCCCACTCCCCATGGCATCTGTAACTTCGTGTTTCACACTCACCCTGTTGTCTCAGACTTTGTGCATAACACTCCCCCTGTTGTCTCTGACACCGTGTGTCACATCGCACCTTGGGTCTCTGGCTTCATTTGTCACACTTCCCCAGCAATTCGTACTTCATGTGTACCACAGCATGTGGTGTTTCTGACTCAGTGTCTAACACTCCCCCTGGTGTCTCTGACTTCATGTGTAACAGCACATGGCATCTCAGACATCATGTGGTACACACCCCTGGTGTCTCTGACTTCTTGTGTAACACCCAACCTGGACTTTCTTCCTTCGAGTGTAACACTCTCCCATGGACTCTCAGACTTCTTTTGTAAGACTCTCACTGGCCTCTCTGGTTTTATGTATCACACTACCCCTGACATTTTTGGCTTCGATTTTAACACTCACCGTGGCATCTCTGACTTCCTGAGTAACAGTCAGCCTGGCATCTCTGACTTCATGTGTAACACTCCCCAGTGGCAACTGAGACTTTCTGTGTAACACTCCTGCTGCCATCTCTGTGTTTGTGTGTAACACTTCCCCTGGTGACTTTGACTTCATTTGTAACACTCCATGTGTTATCTCAGACTTTGGGTAGTAAACACTCCTATGTGTCTTTGACTTCACGTGAAACATTCAACATGTCATTTCTGATTTTGAGTGTGACACTCCCCCATGGATTCTCAGATTTCTTGTGTAACACTCACACTGGCTTCTTTGATTTCGTGTATCACACTATCCGTGTTGTCTCTGAATTTGAGTGAATCAGTCCTTGGAGTGTCTCTGACTTCGTGTGTAACACTGCCCTAAATGTCATGGACTTCGTTTGTAACACTCCCCTGGTGTCTCTGACTTTGTGTGTCCCAGTCACCCTGGAGGCTGTGTCATCATGTGTAACATTCCATATGCCCTCTCTGACTTCTGTAACACTCCCCTGGCATCTCTGGCTTGGTGTGTAACACTCCACCTGGTGTCTCTGAGTTCGTGTTTAATACTCTCCCTGCATCTCTGACTTCATGTGTAACACTACACTTTGTATCTCTGACTTTGTGTAACACTTGGCCTGCAGTGTCTGACTTCATGCGTATCTCTCAAAGTGGAGTCTCTGACTTCGTGTGTAAGTCTCCTACATGGCATCTCTGAATTCATGTATCACACTCCCCATGTCCTTTTTGACTTCGTGTGTCACAATCCCCTTAGAGTCTCTGACTTCCTGTGTAACACTCCCCCGGGTGTCTATGACTTCATGCATAACACTCCTTCTGACGTCTCTGACTTCATGTGTAACACTCCTTGGCATCCCTGAATTCATGCATAACACTCCCCCAGGCATCAATGACTTCGTGTATAACACTCCCACTGGTGACTCTGACTTCGTTTGTCACAGTAGCCCTGGAGTTTATGACATCATGTGTAACACTCCACGTACCCTCTCTGCCTTCCTGTTTAACAATCCCCATGGTGTCACTAGCTCCGTGTGTAACACTTCCCCTGTTGTCTCTGACTTCCTGTGTCACACTCCACGTGGTTTCTCTGACTTTGTCTGTCACTAACCCCTTGGTGTCTTTGATTTCATGTGTAACATTCCGCCTGTCTTTTATAATTTTGTGTGTGACACTCTAACTCATTTCTCTGACTATGTATGTAACACTCTGAATGGCATCTCTGACTTAATGTGTAACAGTCCCCCTGCTGTCTCTGACTCCATGTATAACACTCCTCTGTGGTGTCTCTGACTTCAAGTGTCACACTCCCTCTGGTGTCTCTCACCTTATGTTTAACACTCCACCTATCGTCTCTGACTTCTTGTGTAATTCTCCCCCTGACTTCTCTGACTTCCTATGTCACACTCCCCATGTTGTGTATGACTTCTTGGATAACACTGCATGTGGTGTCTCTGACTCCATGTGTAACATCCCCAGTGGTATCCCTGAATTCATGTTCATTACTCCCCACTGTGTCTGTGAATTCATGCATAACATTTCATATCATGACAGTTGCATCATCTGTAACACTCCCCATGGCCTCTTTGACTTTGTGTGTAACTCTCCCCATGGCATCTCTGACTGCATGTGTCAGATCTACCTAGGGGTCTCTGACTTGGTATATCATCCACCAGCTGTCGTCTCTGACTTCATTTGTTACTCTACCCCTGGTTTCTTTGACTTTGTAATACTCCCCTTGTCATTTCTGATTCATGTGTCACACACTCCATGTCGTCTCTGAATTCATGTGTCATTCTCTCCTTGGTGTTTGTGAATTCGTGTGTCACAATTCCCCTGATGTCTTTGATTTCCTTTGTAACTCTCCCCTTGGTGACTCTGAGCTTGTGTTTAACTCTCTACCTCTAGTCTCTGACTTCCTGTGTTATACTCCCCTTCATGTCTTTGATTTCTTGCATCACATTTACCTTGCCATATATAACTTCATATGTAACTCTCTCACAGTCGTGCCTGACTTCGTGTGTAACACTCCCTCATGTGTCTCTGACATCATCTGCAACATTCCATGTGGTGTCTCTGACTTTCTGCATAACACTCCATCTGGCATCCCTGGCTTCCTGTATCACATGACTCCTGTTTTTTCTGACATAGTGTGCAACACACCCAGTGCCAACTCTTACTTCGTGTGTCACACTCCCCAGTTTGACTCTTAGTTTACACATCACACTCCTCCTGTTGTCTGTGACTTCGTGTAGCACACTGTACATTGGGTCTCTGACTTGTGTGCCATGCTCTCCCTGTCATCTCTGAATTTGTGCATAACACTTCCCTTGCCATCTCTGACTTCAGGTGTAATACTTCCACATGGCATCTCTGACTTTGAGTGTAACACTCACTGTGGGGTCTCTGATGTCATGTGTCACACTTCTCCTGGCATCTCTGACTTTCGGAGTGTCACTCACCAGGGTGCCTCTGACTTCCTGTGTCACACTTCTGGTGTCTCTGACTTAGTGTGTGACACTGACCATGACATCTCTGACTTAATCTATCACACATACCTTGTTGTCTCTGACTTCCTGTGTATAACTATCCCTAGTGTTTCTGAGTTCCTTGTAACACTACCTGAGCTGTTTCAGACATCCTGTATCACATACCACCTGGCACCTCAGACTTTGTAACAATCTAGCTTGTGTCTCTGAGTTCGTTTGTATCCCTCCCCCTGGCATCTCTGATGTCATGTGTAAAAGTCCAACTGTCGGCTTTGACTTAGTATGTCACACTACCCCTGGCCTCTCTGACTTTATGTGTCACACTCCAGATGGAATCAGTGACATCTTGTGTCACTCAACCTGGTGTATCTGACTTCGTGTGCAACCCTCCCCTTGGCATCTCTGAAATAATGTCACACTCCATCTGTCATCCCTGACTTCCTGTATCATGATACCCCTGGCATGAATGATGCTGTGTATAACTCAATCAGTGGCATCTATGATTATGTGGGTCACACTCCCGTTTGTGTCTCTAAGTATGTGCATCACACTACCCTGCTGTCTATAACTTCATGTGTAACACTCCCAATGGCATCTCTGCCTCCATACATAACACTCCCACTGGCATCTGTGATTTCATGTATCACACACCCCCTGTCATCTGTGACTTTTGTGTTTCACATTCTCCATGTTGTCTCTGACTTGGTCTGTAACACTCCCCTTGATATCATTGTTTTCAAGCATGACACACACCCGGTACCTCTGTAACTTTGTGTGTCACACTCCCCTTGTCATCTCTGAATTCATGTATCACTAACCCCACTGGTCTCTTTGATTTCATGTGTAACACACTCACTCACATCTCTGACTTGGTGCATCAGAAACCCCCTGTCATGTCTGATTTTGTGTGCCACAATGTACCTTATGTCTCTGATTCTGTGTGTAACACTCCTGCTGTCAGCTCTGATTGTGTGTGTAACACTTCTGCATGGTGTCCCTAACTTCATGTGTCATGCTCCCTGTGGTGTCTCTAACATTGGGTGTAACACTGCACCTGTCATCTCTGATTTCCTGTGCAACACTCCCTGTGGCGTTTCTGACACCCTGTGTAACACCACCCTGGTGTCTCTGACTTCCTGCATCAGACTCCCCCTGGTGTCTCTGACTTCATGTGTCACACTGCACTTGTATCTCTGCCTTCATGTGTTATATGTTGCCTGGCATCTCCAACTGTGTGTGTAACAAGCTCTGAGGTATTTCTGACTTACTTAATTTGTAACACTCCCCCAGTGTCTATGATTCCTGTGAATTACCAGACCCGGTGTCTCTAACTCGGTGTGTAACAAACTCCCTAGCACCTCTGAATTCATGTGTAACAAACCAAGTAACCTTTCTGCATTTGTGTGTAACACTCCCCAGTGTCTTCTTTGACATTGAGTGTAAAACTTGCCCAGGTGTCTCTGATTCATGTGTAACACTCCCTCTGTCATCTGTGACTTCATCTGTAACACTCCACTTGTCATGTGTGACATTTGTAAAACACCACCTGGCATCTCTGACTTCATGTGTAACAAACCAAGTCACCTTTATGCCTTCATGTGTAACACGCCCTCATGGAATCTCTGACTTTGAGTGTGAGACTCCCTGTGCATCTCTCACATCATGTGTCATGCCCCAGATGTTGTGTCTAACCTAGTGTGTCACACTCCCAATGTTTTTTGTGTCATTGTGCAATACAATACCTGTCATCACTGACATCATGTGTCACTCTCCCACCTCTGTCTGTCACTTCGTGTGTAACACTCTCCTTGTCATCTTTCCCTTCATGTGTAACACTACACGTGGCATCTCTGACTTCATATGTCACATTCCTCTGGCCACTTTGACATCATGTGTCACAATCCCCAGAGCATCTCTGACTTTGTGTGTCACACTCCCTCTGGCATCTCTGACTTCCTGTTTCACCATCCACAAGGTCTCCCCGACATCATGTATCACAATCCCCCTGGTGTCTCTGACTTCATGTTTAACATTCTACATTGTGTCTGCCACACAAAGGTCTCTGACTTTGCGTGTAGCACTCCCCATGGTGCCTCTAAATCCGTGTGTCAAACATCCTGTGGAATCACTGACTTCATGTTTATTACACAAAAAGTTATAGATGGCAGAGGGAGTGTGACACATGACGTCTGAGGATCCACAGTGAGCTTTACCCACAAAGTCAGAGATGCCAGGGGTAGTGTTATGTACCATGCCATAGGCATCAGGGAGAGTGTGATACATTAAGTCAGTCATGCCACATGGAGTGTTACACACAAAGTCAGAGATGCCAGGGGGACTGTTACACACAATGTCAGAGGCATCCAGGGAATTGATATGTCTGATGTCAGAGACACTAGGGTGAGTATGACACGACATCAGAGATTCCATGTGTACTGTTATGCACTAAGTCAGAGAAACAAATTTCAGTGGTACACATGAAGTAAGAGACGCCTGGGGAAATGTTACAAATGAAGTCATAAACACCAGAGGGATTGTTACACAGGAAGCCAGAGATGTATTGTGGAATGTTACACACGAAGTCAGAGACTAAAGGTCAGGTGTGACACAGGAAGTCAGAAACTCACTGGGGAATGTTACACAATGTCAGAGATGTTTGGGGGATTGTTACACACAAAGTTATAGAAGACAGGGTGAGCGTGATGCATGAAGTCAGAGACAGGGTAGGGAGTGTGACACACAAAGTCGGAACCTACAGGTGTAGTGTTAAACAAAGTCAGAGATGCCCGGGGGAATCTGACAAAGTCAAAGACACAAGGGGAAGTATTACACATGAAGTTAAAGACACCAGGGGGAGTGTTACATGAGAATTAAAAGACACCGGGGTGAGATTGATACACGAATTCAGAGATGACATGGCAGGGTGTGACACATAAAGTCAGAGAAGACAGGGGAAGTGTGAAACACGAAGTCACAGACACCATTTTGAGTGACACACACCAAGTGAGAGACAAGAAGGGGACTGTGACATGAAGTCAGGGATGTCAGGGGATGTTTTACACAGGTAGACAAAGACAACAGGGAAAGAGTGACACACGAATTCAGAGACGATATGGGGTGTTATAACACAGAAAGTCAGAGATGCCATGGGTGAGTGTTACATAAGAAGTCAAAACACTGGGGAAGTGTTACACACAAAGACAGTGACACCACAGGGAGTGTGACACGTTATGTCTGAGAGGCAACTGGACTGTGACACACAATGTCAGAAATGCCACAGACAATATTACACATGGTCTTGCCACATCAGGCATTGTGTGAAATATGAAATAATAGATGTCAGAGGCAGAGTTATACACTTGGTGTCACTGACACCAAGGGAAATGTTATGCACGAATTCACAGATACCAAGAGGAGTATTACTCACAAATTCAGAGACACCACATGAAGTGTTACCCACAAAGTCATAGATGAAAGGGGAAGTGTGACACACGATGTCAGAGACGTGAGTGGGAGAGTTACACAAAAAGTCAGAGATGACAGGGGGAATGTAACACACAACATCAGAGACACCACAGGGAGTGTGACAGAGGAATTCACAGATGCCATGGGGAAGTGTTACACAAGAAGTCATAGATGACAGGTGGTGTGTTATGCATGAAGTCAGAGACATGAGAGGGAGTATGACACATGAAGTCACGGATGCCAGAGGGAATGTTACACACCAAGTCAGAGCACAAAGATGTTGTGACACACTAATTCAGAGATGCCAGTGGCACTGTGACACACAGAGTCAGAGAGGCCAGGGGCAGTGTTACACAAGAAGTCAGTGAGACCCTGGAGGATCTTGCGCCCAAAGTCAGAGACACCATGGAGGTTAGTACATGCAAAGTCAGAGATGCCAGGGTGAGTGTTACACAGGATGTCAGAGACACCAAGGAGTGAGTGACACATGCATTCAGAGACGACCTGTCAAATGTGGCACACAAAGTCAGAGATGCCACAGGGAGAGTTACAAATGACATGAGAGATGCCAGAGGGATTGTTATGCATGAAGTCAGAGAGATAATCGGCACTTATGCACAAAGTAAGAGACACCATGTGCTGTGTTACATACAAAGTCATAGACTACATGGGGACTTTTACACATGAAGTCAGATATGCCACGTGTTAGTGTCATGTATGAAGTAAACAAAACCAGGAGGAGTGTCACACAGGACGTCAGAGAGACCAGTGGGAGTGTTAAGCACAAAGTCTGAGACCACAGGGGTTATATTATGCAGGAACTCAGAGACATCTAGGGGTGTGTTACACATGAGGTCTGTTATGCAGGTGGGAGTGCTCCACATGAAGTCAGAGACAACAAGAAATCAGAGATGCAATGGGGAGTGTGATACATGAAGTGAGGGATTCCAGGTGGAGTGTGACACATGAAGTCAGAGATGCCAGGGGAAGTGTTAGAGGAAAATTCAGAGATTCCAAGTGGAGTGTTACACATGAACTGAGACTTCAGGTGGATTGTGACACATGACGTCTGAGACACCAGGGTGCATGTGACAAATTAAGTTAGATATGCCAGGGGTAGTGTTACACAGGAAGTCAGAGACACCAGTGTGTTTATGACCTAAGAACTCAGATGCCACAGGGAGTGTGACA
The DNA here is from genome assembly GCF_041296265.1 of Equus caballus. Classification (NCBI taxonomy): domain Eukaryota; kingdom Metazoa; phylum Chordata; class Mammalia; order Perissodactyla; family Equidae; genus Equus; species Equus caballus. The sequence goes on from NC_091687.1 coordinate 29,956,147, forward strand.
AAGTCAGAGATGCTGGGAGAAGTATGAGACACGAAGTCAGATGTGCCACGTGGAGTGTTATACCCAAAATCAGAGATGCCAGAGGGACTGTGACACATTGAAGTTATAGAGGCCAGGCATATTGTGACACATGAAGTCAGAAACACAATGGTGAGTATTACACTCGAAGTCTGAGATGCCAGAGGGAGTTTGACACACGAAATCAGAACCATCATGGTGAGTGTTACACAAGAAGTCTGATGTGCCACAAGGGAGTGTTAGACTCAAAGGCAGAACTGCCATGCTCTGTTACACATGAAGTCAGAGATTCCAGGGGGAGTGTACCAGACAAAGTTAGAGAAGCCATGTGGAGTGTGATGCAAGATGTCTGAGATGACTTGAAGGCAGAGAAGGCAGAGGGAGTGTTACACTCGACATCACTGAAGCTACATGGAGTGTTACACACAAAGTCAGAGACAGGGAGAGTGTTACACATGAAGTCAGAGAGGCCACGAGGAATGTTTCTCATGAAGTCTTAATACCAGAGTGAGTGTGACACATGAAGTCAGAGACACCAGCGAGATTATTAACAGGAAATCTCAGACTCCATGTTGTAGTTTTCCACACAATAGAAATGCCACGTGGAGTATTACACATAAAGTCAGAGACACCAGGGTATGTGGTACACATGAAGCTAGAGATGCCACATGAAGTGCTACACATGGAGTCAGAGACACCAAGGGTGTTAAACATGAAGTCAGAGATGCCATGTGGGGTGTTACAGAAGAAGACCAAGGTGCAAAGGGGGAGTGTTATTACACACAAAGTGAGAAGCACAAGGAGGACTGTGAAACACAAAGTCAGAGATGCCAGGGGGTGTATGATACGTGAAGTCAGCAATGGCAGGTCAAGTGTGACCTACGAAGTCAGATGCCATGGGGAATGTTAACACAATGTCAGAGACACGAAGGGATATGTTATACATGAAGTCAGAAATACCAGTGGGAGAGCTACACATGAAGTTATAGATGGCAGAGGGAGCTTGACACATGACCTCAGAAACACAAGGGGGAGTCCTACACACGAATTCAGATATGCTACCAGGTGTGTTATAAGAAGACATCAGATATGCCAGGGGGTGTGTGATACATGAAGTCAGAGACCTCAAGCAGAGTGTGACACACTATATCAGAGACAACATGGGGAACTGTTACCCAGGGAGTCAGAGACAAGAGGGTGAGTGTCATACACAAACTCAAAGATGCCATGAGTACTGTTACACACAGAGTCAGAAACACCAGGTAGAGTGTGACACATGAAGTCAGAGATGACAAGTTGATGGGGACAAAAGAAGTCAGAGACATGAGGGGAAGTGTTACTCACAAAGTCAGAGATGCCATGTAGAATGTTACACACCAATTGAGAACAAAAGGGGGAGTGAGGCACACGAAATCTGTGACACCATGACAGTAAGACATATGAAGTAAGAGACATGAGAGGGAGTGTTACACAAGCACTCAGAGACCCAGTGGGAGTGTTATATGAAGTCAGAAAGGCCACATGGAGTATTGCACATGAAGTCAGAGACACCATGGAGCCTGTGACATGGAGTCAGAGATGACAGGGGAAGTGTTACACATGAAGTCACAGACACCAGAGGGAGTGTTTTACACGAAGTAGATGTGCCACGGGGTGTGTTACACACAAAGTGAGAGACAACAGAGTGGAGTGTTATGCATGAAGTCAAAGACACCAGGGAGAGTTTACATATGAACTCAGTGACTCCGTGGTGTTATTTACAAATCAATTTACAGACACTGGGGGGAGTGTCATGCACAAAGTCTGAGACGACTGAGGGAGTCTTACACAAGTAGTTAGAGATTATAGGGAGAGTGTTACACACAAAGTTAGAGACACAAGAGAGAGAGTTATACATGAATTCAGATACAAAGGGGGAGTGTGATGCACAATGTCAGAGATGCCACAGGGATTGTGATTCACAAAGTCAAAGATGCCATGGGTGTGTGTCACACACTAATTCAGAGAAGACACGTTGAGTGTTACACATGAACACGGAGATGGCAGCAACAGTAATACTCATGAAGCCAGAGACACCAAGGGGAGTATTACACACGAAGACAGAGACACCAGAGGGGGGGTGTTACACACGAAGGGAGAAATGCCACTTGGAGTGTTACACAAAATGTCAGAGATGCCAGGAGGAGTGTTACATATGTAGTCATATACGATAGGGTGAGTGTTACACATGAAGGCAAAGATGGCAGGGAGAGTGTGACATACAAAGTCAGAGAGGCCACGTGGAGTGTTAAACATGATGTCAGGACTCCAGGGGAACTGTGGTACATGATATCAGAGATGCCACGACATGAGTTACACATGAAGCCAGTAATGCCTGGGGAGGGTTACACATGACATCAGAGATGCCACACGGGAGTGAAACACAGGAAGTCAAAGAAGTCAGTGGGATTATTACTCAAGAAATCAGAGAAACCAAGAGAGTGTTATGGAGGAAGCCAGAGATGCCATGGGGAGTTATACACAAGAAGTCAGAGAGGCTACGTGGAGGGTTTCACACAAACTGAGTTATGCCAGAAGGAACATTACAAACGAATTTAGAGACACAAGTGGGTGTTTGGTGTATGAAGTCAGAGACACCATGGGGAGGGTGTCACAAGAAATCAGAGAAAACACCAAGACTTTTACACACTAAGCCAGAGAAGCCATGGGGCAGTGTGACAAATGAAGTCAGAGATGCCAGCGGCAGTGTTACAAAGTCAAAGAAATCACAGGTAGGGTGGCAAATGAAGTCAGAGACAAGAGGTGGTGCATGACTTATGAAGTCAGAGGACACAGGTAGTGTGACTCACGAAGTCACCGACACAAGGGGGATTGTTATTCACAAATTGAGAGAGGCAATGGTGGAGTATTACACACAAAGTGAAACACGGCAAGGAGACTGCTACACATGAAGTCAGAGAGACAAGGGGGAGTGCTATGCACAAAGTCAGAGACTCCAGGGTGTCTGTGAAACATGAAGACAGAGACGCCATGGGAAGTGTGACACAAAAAGTCAGAAATGGCACATGAACTGTTACACGTGACATGAGTTACACCAAGGAATTTGTTACACATGGAGTCAGAGATGGCACAGGGAGTGTGACACATCAATTTAGAGACATCAAAGGTGAGAGTTACACACGAAGTCAGAGTTGCCAGGTGGAGTGTTACAAATGAAGTCAAAGAAACTAGGGGTAGAGTGACACATGAAGTCAGAGATAGAGTTTTGTGACACATGAAGTCAGAGAGGAGGGTGACATGGGACACAAGAAGTCAGAGATGATGGGGAGGTGTTAATCACGAAGTCAGAGACACCATGTAGACTGTTTCACAGGAATTCAGGACACAGGGCTAGCGTGACACAAGAAATTCATGATGTGAGTGGGAGCATGAAACACAAAGCAAGAAATGAAATGCGGAGTGTTACACTCAAAGTCAGAGATGCCAGGGGGAATTTGACAGACGAAATCAGAACTGCCAGGGTGATTGTCACACAAGAAGTCCAAGACGCCACACAGGAGTGTTAGAGTCGAAGGCAAAAATGACACGTGGATTGTAACACATGAAGTCAGAGACAACACAGTGAGTGTACCACACAAAGACCGAGATGCCACTTAGAATGTTACACATGATGTCACAGACCTTAGGAGGAGTATTACAAAAGATGTCAGAGACATCAGGAGGAGTGTTACACAGAGAGTCAGAGACATCAGGTATAATATGACACACAAAATTAGAGGTGGTAGGGGCATTGTGATGTATGAAGTAAGAGACGTGAAGGGGAGTGTTGCACATGAAGTCAAACACCTGAGGGTTTTAGTGACACATGAATTTAGAGAAGATATGGGGATTGTGATACACGAAGCTACAGAGGCCAAGGGAGTGTTTTATACATGAAAACAATGATACCAGGGGGAGTATTAGTCACCAAGACAAAGACTACAGGGAAAGCGTGAAACACGAGGTCACAGACGCCAGTAGGAGTGTTATACAGGAAGCCATAGACGGCATTGGGACTGTTACGAAGTTATAGATGGCAGGGGGAGTGTGAAGCACATACTCAGAGATACAAATGGGAGGTTGACGCACGAAGCCTTAGACTCCATGGGGTGAGTTACACATGAAGTCATACATGCCAGGGGGAGTGTGATCCTGGAAGTCAGGGATGCTAGGGGGAATGTGACATACAAATACCAAGGCACCACTACATGGTGTTGCATGTGAAGGCAGATACACCAGGTTGAGTGTGACACACAAAGTCAGAGATGAAATATGGAGTGTGTCACAGTTTGTCAGAGATTCAAGGGGGTGTGCTATGCACAATGTCTGAGACACCAGTGGAAGTGTGACACAGGAAGTCAGAAACTCTGGGGTAGTGTTGCACAGGAAGTCAGAGACACCATAGTGTGTGTGACAAAGTCAAATGCCATGGGGAGTGTAACGCATGAAGAAAGAGGCAAAGGTTAGTGTGAAACAAGATGACAGAGACAGCAGGGGGAGTTTTACACAAGAATTCAAAGACACCAGGGAAGAGGGACACAAGAATTTAGAGGCAACATGAGGTATGTGACAAATGAAGTCAGAGACACCATGGGAGTGTGATACGCATGAAATCTAAGATGACATGGGGGAGTGTGACACATGAAGGCAGAAACGCCAGGTGGAGTGTTACAAACAAAATCAGAGACACAAGTGAAACTGTTACACCAGACGTCATTGATGCCATAGGGATTTTGACACATGAAGTCAGACACCAGTGGGTGTGTGATGCATGAACTCAGAGAAGACAAGGGGAGTGTTACACACAAATTGAGAGATGACATAGGGAGTGTGATACAAGAATTCAGAAACACCATATAGAAGAGTTACACACGAGGTCAGAGATATCGTGTTGTGTGTTACACATGAAGTCATAGACAACAGTGGTTGCTTACACACAAAATCAGAGAAGCCAAGTAGTGGGTTACAAATGAAGACAGAGACAACAGGGGAAGTGTTACACATGAAGTCAGGGAAGCCACATGGAGTGGTACACGTGATGTTAGAGACACTAGGGAGACTGTGAAAAGCAAAGTCAGAGATGCCAGTGGGAGTGTGATACAAGAACACAGAGATGCCACTTGGAGAGTTACACAGGAAGTCAGAGGCAAAAGGAGGATTGTGATAGAGGAATTTACAGATGCCACCTAAGAGAGTTACACATGAATTCAGAGACACCAAATTGGGTGTTACACATGAACTCAGAGATGGCAGTGGAATGTTACACACAAAGTCAGAGACACCTGGGGAAGCGTAACACGTGGAACCAGAGGCGCCAGGAGGTGTGTTACAAATGAAATTAGAGAGGTCACATGTAGTTTACCACATGATGTGAGAGATGCCATGGGGATTGTGAAACACGAAGTCAGAGATGCCAATGTGAGTGTTACACACAAAGTCAGTGATGCCTGGGGTAGTGTTACAATGAAGTCAGAGACACCATGGGGATGTGTTACACATGAAGTCAGTGATGCCAAGGGGAGTGATTTGCATGACATCTGAGATGCCACAGGGGGTGTGACACACGAAGTCATAGATGCCACCAGGAATATTATACATGAAGTCAGAGAGGCCAGGGTGAAAGTTATACACTGTCACAGATGCCAGTGGGAGTGCTACATATGACGTTATAGACAGCAGTGGAATTGCGACCCATAAACTCAGAGACACTAGAGGAAGTGTGACACACAAAGTCAAAGATGCCACGTTCAATGTTACAAAGTCAGAGAAGCCAGAAGGAGTGTGATATACGAAGTCAGGGATAACAGGCAGAGTGTGACATAAGAAGACAGACAGCATGAGGATTATTACACATGAAGTCATGATGACAGGGAGAGTATGACACATGAAGTCACAGACACCAGGGTTACTGTGACAAATGAAGTCAGATATGCCAGAGGGATTGTGACACACGAAGTCAGAGATGCCACGTGGAGTGTTACAGAAGTCAGAGTTGCCAGGTGAGTGTTATACATGAACTCAACACCAAGGAGAGTGTGATAGAAGACTTCACAGACACCATGCAGAGTGCTACACTCGAAGTCAGAGACACCAGGGGGAGTGTTATAGACCAAGTCAGAGATGCGAGGGAAGTCATAGACACCATGTGGATTGTTACACATGAATTCAGAGACATCAGGGGTAGGGTCACAGATGGCATCAGAGACTACAGGTGGAGTGTTAAACATGAAGTTAGAGACACAAGGGGGAGTGTTACAAACAAAGTCAAACATACCAGGCAGAGTGTTATGAACGAAGGTAAAGACACCAGGGGGAGTGTTACACATGAAGTTAAAGACAGCAGGTGGAGTGTTACACACGAAGTCAAAGACACCAGGGAGAGAGTGACACCCAAGTCAGAGATGGTATGGGGTGTGTAAACATGAAGTCAGAGAAGCCATGGAGGAGTGTTTTGCAAGAAGTCAAAGACACTAGGCAGTTTTATGGATGATGTCAGTGACGCCACAGGGAGTGTGACACACAAAGTCAGAGATGAAACCAGGAGTGTAACACAAGAAGTGAGAGACGCCATGGGGAATATTACACACCGTCTCAAGACGCAACACGGGGAGTGTGAAACATGAAGTAAGAGACACAAAGGGGCATGTTACACCCTTAGTCACTGATGCCGGTGAAAGCATTAACATGAAGTCATAGACCACAGGGGTAGTGTGGCACATGACTTCAGAGACGCCAGTGGCACTGTGACACACAATGGCAGAGTCGCCACAGGAAGTGTCACACACGAAGTCAGTGAAGCCTGGGGGAGTCTTGTGCCCAAATTCAGAGACACCATGGTGGATTGTTAGGCACAAAGTCAGAGATGCCAGGGAGTGTGTTATGCAGGATGTCAGAGATGCCAATGAGGTGTTACACACAAAGTCAGAGGCAACTGGTTGAGTGTGACACACAAAGTCAGATACGCCATAGGGAGTGTTACGCATGATGTCAGATACAACAGGGAGATTGTTATGCAAGAAGTCAGAGAGGACAGAGGGAGTTACACAAGAATTCTGAGAGGTAATGGGGACTGTGATAAATTGAAGTCATGGACAGCAGGAAGAATGTGATACACTAAGTCAGAGACACTATGTGGAGTGCTACACACAAAGTCAGGGATGCCACACAAAGTGTTACAGACAAAGTCAGAGATGCCAGGGGAAGTGTTACACACGAACTCAGAGACACCAGGTGGATTATTACACATGAAGTCTGAAATGCCAGGAAGAGTGTGACACACAAAGTCCGATTCACCAGGGGTAGTATTGAACAGTAAGTGTGAGACACAAGGGTTTTTGTGCCAGACAGAATCAGAGACACCCCGAGGAGTTTGACACACGATGTCAGATTCGCAAGGGGTAGTGTTAAACAGTAAGTCTGAGATAATAGTGTTTTTGTGCCACATGAAATCAGAGACACCACGAGGAGTGCGACATACAAAGTCAGAGATGACAGGGTAAGTATGACAGACGAAGTCACAAGTGCCACAGGGAATGTTACACACAAAGTCTGAGATGTCAGAGGCAGTGTGGACACACAAAGTTAGAGATGACAGGAAGATACTGAAACATGAAATCAGAGATGCCAGTGTGAGTGTTACAAAAGAAGACCCACACTCCACATGGGAGTGTTACATTTGAAGGCAGAAAGGTCACGTTTTGTATTACACATGAAATCCGAGACACCAAGGGGTGTGTGCCTCACTAATTCCGAAACACCACATGGATTGCTACATAGAGTCAGAGACACCAACGAGAATGTTACACAAAAAGTAGTAGAAGGCACATGGAGTGTTTCACACGAAGTGCAAGATGCCATGTGGGAGTGATAAATACCAAGGAAGAAATGCCATGTTGAGTTTTACACACGAAGTCAGAGACACCAGAGGGAGTGTTACACAAGAAGTCCAAAATTCCACATGATGTGTTACACACAATGTCCACAATGCCAGGGAATATTTGACACACAAAGTCAGAGATGCAAGGTGCAGTGTGCCAAATGATGCCAGAGACTACATGGGGAGTATGATGCAAGAACACAGAGATGCAAGGGGTTGCGTGACACATGAAGCAAGTGATGCCACTGAGTGTGTTACCCATGAAGTCAGAGCTGGCCAAGCGAGTGTTACACACGAAATCTGAGATGTCAGTGTGTTACACAAGATGTCTGAGACTCCATGGGGGACTGTTACACTCAAAGAGAGAAAGGCCTCGAAGACTGTTACAAATGAAGTCAGGGAGAATGAGGGTGTGTACCACACAAAGTCTGAAGGGCCACGTGGAGTCTTACACATGAAGTCAGAGACACGAGGGGGAGTGTTACTCACAAAGTCCAAGATGACACATTGAGCGTGAACCTTGAATTCAGACACCACAGGGAATGTTACACACAAGGCCATAGATGTCGGGGGAGTGTTATACATGAAATCAGAGAAGCCAGTGGGAGTGTTACACATGAAGGTATAGTGGCAGAGGGAGTGAGATGCATGATCTCAGAGACAAAAGGGGGAGTGTTACAAAAGAAGTCAGAGATGCCATCGGGTTTGTTACACCCGAGGTCATAAACACCAGAGGGAAGGTGATACATGCAGTTAGTGATGCCAGGCTGAGTGTGACACATGAAGTCAGATACACCACAGTAACTGTTAGACACGAATTCTGAGTCACCAAGGCTAGTGTTAGAAATGAAGTCAAAGACACCAGGGGAAGTGTGACACATGAAATCAAAGATATCAGGGGGAGAGTGAGACATGAGTCAATGATGACAAGGGACGTGTGACACACGAAGTCAGAGAGCACATATGGAGAATTTCACAGAAATTCAGAGATGCCAGTGTGAGTGTTAAAAATGAATTTAGAGACACCAGGGGGAGTTTGAGGCACAAAGTCAGAAACACGAGGGGGAGAGTGTCAAACGAAGTCAAAACAACAGGGACACTGCAACACACTAAGCCAGAGATGTCAAGGGGGAGTGTGCAAAACGAAGTCAGAGATGCCAGGGGGAGTGGTACAAATGAAGTCAGAGATGCCACAGGGTGTTTTACACATAAAGTCAGAGACACAATTGCAAGTGTTACAAAGTCAGAGATGACAGGGTGAGTGTTACACATGAATTCAAAGACGCCAGAGGGAGTGTGATACAGGACATCACAGATGCCAGGCAGAGTGCTACACGAGAAGTCAGAGATGCCAGGGGGAGTGTTACAGATGAAGTCAGAGAAGCAAGGGGAGTGTTACACACGAACTCAGAGACATCATGTGGATTGTTACACATGAAGTCAGAGACTCCACGTGGAGTCTTACATATGATGTCAGAGGTACTGGGGGAGTGGTACACCAAAACTCTGAAATGACACAGGGAGTGTTACACACAAAGTCTGAGACGCCTGGGCAAGAATGACACATGAAGTCAGAAACACAAGGGATAGTGTTGCACAGGATGTCAGTGACACCAGGGAGTGTGACACAGTCATTGATACCAGGGGGAACTTACACTAGAAATGAGAGAGGACAGGGGAGATGCAACACACAAATTCAGAGTCACCAGTGGGACTGTGACACACAAAGTCAGAGGCTCCAGGGGGAGTGTTACACAAAACATCAGTGATGGCTGGGGGAGTCTTTCGCTCGAAGTCAGAGACACCACGAGGCATTGTTACACATGAAGTCAGAGACGCCAAGGTGAGTGTTACACAGGATGGCAGAGATGCCAATGAGATTGTGACACATGAAGTCAGAGATGACCTGTTGATGTTAACATTCAAACTCAGGGATACTGCAGGGAGTGTTACACACGAAGTCAGAGATTTCAGAGACACTTTTTTTTAAGGAAGACTAGCCCTGACCTAACCTGTGCCAGTCCTCCTCTTTTATGCTGAGGAAACATCCGTGCCCATCTTCCTCTACTTTATATGTAGGACGCCTACCATAGCATGGCATGCCAGGCGGTGCCATGTCCACACCCGGGAGCTGAACTGGCAAACCCTGGGCCGCCAAGAAGCAGAATGTGCAAACTTAACTTCTGCACCACTGGGCCAGCCCCCCCAGAGAGATTTTTATGCACAAAGTCAGAGATGCCAGGGGGAAGTAACGCAGGAAGTCAGAAAGGCCATGGGGACTGTTATGCATGAAGTCAGAGATGAAAGGGGTACTGGTACAAAAGATGTCAGAGATGTCACAGAGTAGTGTTAGGCATGACATCAAAGACATGAGGGGGAGTGTTACAGAGGATGTCAGAGAGACCAGTTGGAGTGTGACAAAAGTCAGAAACACCAGGGGTGGTGTTACACAGGAAGTCAGAGACACCACGTGTAGTGTGACAGATGAAGTCAGAGAAGCCAGAAGCTAAGGGCAGTTTGACACCTGAAGTTATAGACGGCAAAGGGAGTGTGATGCACAAACTCAGGTACACTATGGGGTGTGTAACACAGGAAGTCAGAGACTCCACCAAGTGTGTTAGACATGAAGTCAAATATATCGGGGGGGTGTGATACACGAATTCAGTGATGCCAGGTGGAGTGTGACAAAAGAAGACAAAGATACCACAATGAGTGTCAGACACAAATTCTCCAGAGGGAGTGTTACAAACGAAGTAAAAGACAGCAGGGGGAGTGTTACACACGAAGTTTTAGACACCAGAGCAAGGGTGACAAGTGAAGTCAGAAACACAAGGGGTAATGTTGCACAGGATGTCAGAGACACCAGAGAGTGTGTTACACACGAAGTCAGAGATGCCAAGGAGAGTGTGACACACAAAGTCACTGATGACAGGGAAGCGTTACGTTGGAAGTCAGAGACGATGGGGGAGTGTGGCACATGACTTCAGAGTCATCAGTGGGACTGTGACACAAGAAGTCAGAGACACCGGGGGAGTGTTACACACTAAGTCAGCGATGCTGGGGGAGTCTTTCACCTGAAGTCAGAGACACCGTGAGAGATTGTTATGAAGTCAGAGAACCAGGAGGAGTGTTACACATTAAGTCAGTGATGGCTGGGGAGTCTTGTGCCTGAAGTCAGAGATACCATGTGGGATTGCTACACATGAAGTCAGAGTCACTAGGGGCTGTGTTACACATGAAGGCAGAGATGACAGGGGGACTCTGAAACATGAAGTAAGGTGCCATGGGTGTGTTGCACAAGAAGTTAGTGATACCAGGTGAAGTGTTATGCACAAATTCACAGACACCAGGAGGAATATTACTCACAAATTCAGAGACACCACATGGGTGTGCTACTCACTAAGTCAGAGACACCACATGCAATTTTAATCATGAAATTATAGACGACATGGGGAGTGTGACGCACAAAATCAGATGCTGGGGGAGTGTTACACACAAAACCAGAGATGCCATGTGGAGTGTAACACACCATGTCATGAAACATGAATTCAGCCATGCCCCACAGCAGAATTACACAATAATTCAAAGACGCCACTTTGGGGGTTACATATGAAGTGAGAGATGGAAGGGGGAGTGTTACACACGAAGTCTGAGATGCTCAGAAGCATGTGATACAAGAAGTCAGAAATGCCAAGGGTAGTATTACACAGGATGTCAGAGACACCAGTGTGTATTTGACTGATGAAGTCAGAGATGCCACCTGCAGTGTGACACAAGGAGTCAGATACACAAAGTGAACTGTGACACACAAAATCAGAGGCACAATTGACAGTGTTATACACAAAGTCCGAGATGATCTTGGTAATGTGACACTCGAAGTCAGAGATGGAAGGGGGAATGTGACACACATACTCAGATAAACAAGAAGAAGTGCGACAAATGAAGTCAGAGATGCCAAGGGGATTGTAACTCACAGAGTCAAAGACATCAGGGGAAGAGAGACACATGATGTTAGAGGTGCCACAGAAAGTGTTACCCATAAAGTCAGAGGAGTCTCTAACATGAAGTTAGAGACACCATGAGGATTTGTTACACACATCATGAGATAAACACCAGGGGGAGTGTTACACACAAACAGAGAGATGGAGGGTTAGTGTTACACACAGAGTCAGAGACACCATAGGAAGTGTGAGAAATGAACAGAAAGACACTAGTGGGAGTGTTAGGCACAACGTTAAGACACAAGGTGGAGTGTTAGACATGATGTCAGAATCACCACGTGGAGTGTGACACGTGAAGTTAGAGTCAGCACGGGGAGTGTTACAAATGAAGTCAAAGATGCAGCCTGGAATATTACACAAGAAGTCAGGGACACAAGGTGGAGTGTTACCTGAGATATCAGACACCAGGGGAAGTGTTACACACAAAGTCATAGGCGACAGGGGGAGTACAACACACGAATTCAGAGACACCAGTGGGACTGTGAGACACGATGTCAGAGATGCCTGGGGGAGTGTTAAACATGATGTCAGTGATCCCTGGGGGAGTCTTGCACCCAAAGTCAGAGACAGTACAGGGGATTGTTATGCACACAGTCAGAGATGCCAGGGAGAGTGTTACGCAGGATGTCAGAGACGCCAAGGAGAGTGTGACACATGAAGTCAGAGATGACTGGTAGAGTGAGAGACTCAAAGTCAGAGACCCCACGGGGAGCACTACACATGAAATCAGATACACCAGAGGGATTCTTATGCACAAAGTCAGAGTGAAGGGGGAAACTTACACACTAAGTCAGAGAGACCATGTGGAGTGCTACACACAAACTAAGAAATGCCAAAGGGAGTGTGACACACAAAATCAGAGATGCCAGGCAGATAGCAAAAAAGGAAATTAGAGATGCCAGTGTGAGTGTTACACAAGAAGTCCCAGACTCCATGAGGGAGCGTTACATTGGAAGGCAGAAAGACCATGTTGCATGTTACACATGAAGTCTGAGACACGAGGGAGTGTGTACCACATGAAGTCCAAGATGCTATATAGATTGTTACACACTAAGTCACAGACACCAAGGATAGTGTTACACATGAAGTCATAGATGGCACATGGAGTGTTTCACATGAAGTCTGAGGCACCACAAGGGAGTGATACACATGAAAGAAGAAATGCCACTTGGAGAGTTATACTTGAAGTCAGAGACACCAGGGCATGTGTTACCCCCAAAGTAGAGACATCACATGGAGTGTTACACATAAAGATCAGAGACACCAGGGGGAGTGCTACACACAGAGTCAGAAATGTCATGTGGTATGTTACATAAAAAGTCCGTGACACCAGGGGTAGTGTCACACGTGAAGTCAGAGATGCCAGATGAAGTTTGACACACGAAGTGATAGACCCAAGGTGCAGTGTGCCACAAAGTCAGAAATCACATGGGAAATGTGACACATGATCTAAGAGACACAAGGTGTTGTGTGACACACAAACTCAGAAAAACCACCTGGTATGTTACACCCAAAGTCAGAGATCACCCGGGGAGTCTTACACAGGAAATCTGAGATGTCAGTGTGAGTGTTAGGCAAGAAGTCCGAGACTCCACAGGGACTGTTACACTTGAAGGCAGAAAGGCCACGATGACTGTTACAAATGATGTCGTGGACACCAGGAGGTATGTGCCACACCAAGACTGAGAGGCCATGTGGAGTGTTACATTCAAAGTCAGAGACATCAGGGGGTGTGTTACACACAAAGTCAGAGATTCCATGTGGAGTGTTACACAACAGGTCTGAGATAACAGGTTGAGTATGACCATCGAGTCAGATACCATGGGGAATCTTACACAAAACATCAGAGACGCCAGGGGTAGTGTTATACATGAAGTCAGAGACAACAGTGGGAGTGTTACACAAGAAGTTATAGATGACAGAGGGAGTGTGATGCATGAACTCAGAGTCACAAGGGAGAGTATTACACAAGAAGTCAGAGATGCCACTGGGTGTATTATACAAGAAGTCAGAAACACCAGGGGGAAAGTGATACATGAGGTCAGTGACTCCAGGCTTAATGTGACACACCAAGTCAGAGATGACAAGTGGTGTGTGACTCATGAAGACAGCTATGCCAAGAGGAATGTTACTCATGAAGTGAAAGATGCCACAGTGGAGTATTATACACGAGGCAAGACATACCATGGGGAGTGTTACACACCAAGTCAGAGAGCCCAGGGGGAATATCATACATGAAGTACAGATGCCAGGGTGACTGTGAAACACAAAGGTAGAGATGCCATAGGAAATGTGACACACAAAGTCAGAGATGGCATGTTGATTGTTACACATGACATCAGTGACACCAGGGGGTGTGTTATACATGGTGCCAGAGATGCCATGGAGAGTGTTACACACGAAGTCAGACAGGCCATGAGGAGTGTGACACAGGAAGTCAAAAATGCCAGGGGTACTGTGAAACACAAAGTAAGAGACTCCTTTGGGAGTGTTACACACGAAGTCACTGATGCCAAGGAAAGTGATATGCACAAATACACAGACACCAGTGGGAGTATTACAACATCAGAGAAGTCATGGGGATGTGTTACACATGAAGTCTGAGATGCCTAATGCAATGTTACGCATGAAAACATAGATGACATGAGGAGTCTGACAAGCGAAGTCAGAGATGCCAGAAGGAGAGTTACACAAGACGTCTCAGACAACAGGTGGAGTATTACACACAACACAGGGATGTCACAGGGAGTGTGACACACAAAATCAGAGACATGCTGGGAAGTGTTACACACAAAGTAGGAGATGCCAAAGGGAGTGTGACACATGAAGTTAGAAATGTCAGGTGGATTGTGACACACAATATCAGAGATGCAACAGTGAGTTTTACACTCAAAGACAGGGAGGCCAGAGGTATTGTGACACAAGAAATCAGAGACTCCAGTGTGAGTTTACACCAGAAGTCTGAGACTAAGTGGGGGAATGTTACAAAGGCAGAAAGGTGATGTTGAGTGTTACACATGAAGTAAGACACGCTAGGGGGAGTGTTGCATAGTAAGTCAAAAATGGCACATGGAGTGTTCCACAAGAAGTCCAAGACACCACAAGGGAGTGTTACACATGGTGGAAGAAATGCTACATGCAGTGTTACACACGAAGTAAGAGACAGCAGGGGGAGTGTTACACATAGAGTCAGAAATGCCACATGGTGTGTTACACATGAAATCTACGATGCCAAGGGCAGTGTGACACATGAAGTCAAAGATTTCAGGGGTAGCTTTGTTCTCAAGTGACACTTTGTGCTGTGACACATGAAGCCACAGATGACAGGGTGAGTATGAAGGATGAACTCAGAGCCACAAGGGGGTGTTGACACATGAATTCAGTGATGCCAGGGAGAAGTGAAGCACAAGAAGTCAGAGGTGACAGTGGATGTGTGAAACACAAATTCAGAGATGCCAGTGGCACAGTGACACATGAAGTCAAACATGACAGAGGAAATGTTTCACACAAAGTCAGTTATGCCTGCGGGAGTCTTGTGCCAAATTCAGAGACACCACGAGGGATTGTTAAACATGAAGTTAGAAACGCCAAGGACAGTGTTACACAGGAAGTCAGAGATGCCGAGGACAGTGTGATACACAAAGTCAGAAATGATTGGTCAAGCATGACACTCAAAGTCAGAGACCCCACTGGGATCATTACACACGAAGTCAGAGACCCCAAAGGGACTATACAGACCATGTCAGAGATGACAGGGGGAGTATTACATACAAAGTCAAAGACAACATGGGGAATGTGATACAGAATTCAGAAATGCCATGTAGGAGAGTTACAAACAAAGTCAGAGACACCATATAGGTTGTTAAATATGAAGTCAGAGGCGCCAAAGTGATGGTACAGATGATGTCAGAGATGACAGGGGGAGTGTTACACACAAGGTCAGAGACGACATGGGGAGTGTGACACATGAAGTCAAAAACATCATGGGCAGTATGACACACTAAATCAGAGGCACCACCGCGTGTTACAATGTCAGAGATGCTAGGGATAGGGAGAAACAAGAAGTTAGAAACAGGAAGCAGATTCTGATATGATGCCTGAGACGCCATGGTGAGTGTTACACATGAAGCCAAAGACACCAGATGGAGGGTTACACAAAAAGTTCATGGTGCCAGGTGTAGACTGGCAAACGAAGTTAGAAGAGCAAAGGGAGGGTTACACACGATGTCAGCCTTCAGGGGGACTGTGACACACAAAGTCAGAGACTCCAGGGACAGCATGATATGTCAAGTCAGGGACACCACATGGACTGTGACACATGGAGTCAGAAACAGCTCACGGATTGTTATACACAAAGTTTAAGTTGCCAAGGAGAGTGTGACACACGAAGTTAGAGACGCCAGATGTTACAGAGAACCACATATGCAAAAGTGAATGTTACACACAAGCTCAGAAACACCAGGAGAATTGTTACATATGAAGTCTGAGATGCCGGGGGAGTGTGACACATGAGCTCAGAAACACCCTGAGTAGTGTTACACAGGAAGCCAGAGACACTAGGAGTGTGTTACACACAAAGTCAGAGACACCACAGGGAGTGTGACACACGATGTTAGAGATGAAAGAGGAAGTGTTACTCACAAAGTCAGACACACCACATAAACTGTTACAAAAGATTTCAGAGCACAAGGGGGATTGTGACACACAAAATCCATGATGCCAGGGGGAATGTGACATATGAAACATGTGACAGAATACATTTGAAGGCCGAGATGCCAGGGGGAGATTGACACATGAAATGGGAGCTGCCAGGGTGACTGTGACACAAGAATTCCAAACACCAAGGCGGAGTGTTAGATTCGAAGGCAGAAATGCCATGCAGCATGTTACACATGAAGTCAGAGACAACAGAGTGAGTTTTCCAAAGTCAGAGATACCACATGGAGTGATACACATGATGTCACAGACACAAGGGGGAGCATTACACAAGAAGTCAGAGTCGCCAGGGGGAGTGTTACACACAGAGTCAGAGACACTAGGTGGAGTGTGACACATGAAATTAGAGACGATGGGGGATTGTGAGACACGAAGTTAGAAATGTGAGGGGAAGTGTTACCCACGAAGCCAAAGGCAGCAGTGGATTAATGAAACACTAATTCAGAGATGACATGGGGATTGTGACACACAAATTTAGAGAGGTCACAGGAGTGTTTTGTTCACAGAAACGATACCAGGGGTAGTGTTACACACCAAGTCAGAGACAACAGGGGGAGTGCATCTCATGAAGTCAAAGACAGCATTGGGAGTGAAACTCATGAAGTTAAAGATGGCAAGGGGAGTGTGAAGCACATACCCAGAGACACAAGTGGCAGTGTGACAAAGGAATTCACAGGTGCCGTGGGGTAATTACACACGAGTTCATACAAGCCAGGGCGAGTGTGATACACAATCTCAGGGAGGACAGGTGGAGGGTGACACACCAACAATGAGACACCACAGAGAGTATTGCACATGAAGTCAGATACACTGTGTTGAGAGTGACACACAAAGTCACAGATGCCATGTGGAGTGTGACACATGAATTGCGAGATGCTAGGAGGTGTGTGAAACATGAAGTCAGAGGCACCAGGTGGAGTTTTACATGTGATGCAATAGATTTCATGGGGAGTGTTACAGACGAACTCAGAGACAGATGGTGGATTTTTACACATGAAGTCTGAGATGCCAGGGGTTGTATGACACATGAAGTCAGAAACAGCAAGAGTAGTGTTACACAAGAAGTCACAGACACCAGGGAGTGTGTGAAACATGAAGTTATAGGCACCATGTGGTGTGTTACACATGAAGTCTTAGATGCCAGAGGAAGTGTTACACACGGAGCCAGAGACACCAGGGGGTGTGTTACACAAGAAGTCAGTGAGGGCACCTGGAGTGTTACACATGACTTCAGAGATGCCAGAGGGACAGTGACACACAGTCCAAGACACCACGGGGAGTGTGATGCACAAAGTCAGGGACACCAGGCATAGTGTAACAGACGAAGTGGGACACCACATGCAGATTGTCATACACTAACTAAAATATGCCAGGGGGCGTGTGATATACGAATTCACAGATACCAGGAGGAGTGTGACAATGAAGTCTGAGACACCAGTGGGACTGTGACACAGGAATTCAGAGACCCCAGGTGAAGATTTACACAAGACATGATAAATGTCAGTGGGAGTGTTTCACACAAACTGAGATACACAATGGGGATAGTTACACACAAAGCCTGACATGCCAGGTAGAGTGTGACACAGGAAGTCATAGATGATGGGGGAGTATGGCACTCAAAGTCAGAGATGCCAGAATGAGAGTTACAAAAGAAGTCAGAGATGACATGAGGAGGGTTACACACTATGTCAGAGATGACATGGGGGACTGTTACATCCAAAGTTAAAGACACTAGAAGTGTTACACATGAAGTCAGAGAACAGAGCATGGGTTAGATGTGAAGTCAGAGATGACACAGGGAGCATTACACTTGAACTCATGGACACCATGTGGAGTGTTACACACAAAGTCAGATGCTCCAAGGGCTGTATGACACACAAAGTCAGAGAGGACCACTGGAGTTTGACACATGAAGTCATTGATGACACGTGTAGGGTGACACATGAAGTCAGACACCAAGGGAAGAGTTACACACAAAGTCAGAGAGACAAGGTGGAGTGTTAGGCATGAAGTCAGAGATGCCATGGGGGAGTGTTATGCATGAAGTCAATATTTGGAGTGTTACACACAAAATCAGGTAGAAGTGTGAGTGTTACACACGGAGTCAGAAACCCCTCAGAGAGTGTTACATATGAAGTCAGACTCTCCAGTGGGAATGTGACACAGGAAGTCACAGACGCCTCAGATGAGTGTTGTGCAGGAATTCAGTGATTACACAGGAGTTTCATACACAAAGTCAGAGACAACAAGTGGATTATGATGAAATCAGAGATGACATGGCTAGTGTCACACACCAAGTCTGATACATCAGGGGGAATGTTACACATGACATCAGAGATGCCAGGTTGAATGTGACACACGTAGTCAAAGATGACATTGGGAGTGTTATGCATAAAGTCAGAGATGACAGGGCTAGTGTGAAACACAAACTCACAAATACCATGGGGATTCTAACACACAAAGTCACAGACCACAGCTGATGTGTGAAACACACAATCAGACACCATGTGAAGTGCAACACATGAAGTCAGTTATGCCAGGGTGTGTGTTATATATGATGTCAGAGATACAATGGCGAGTGTTACTCTCAAATTCAGAGATGACAGGGGAATTTGACATATGAAATCAGAGCCACCAGGGTGAGTGTTACACAAGATGTCTAAGATGCCATAGGGGAGTGTTACACTCAAAGGCAGAAATGCCATGGGGAGTTTTACACAGGAAGTCAGAGACATCAAGGGGAGTGTTACACACCTTGTCACAGACACCTGGGGGACAGTTACACACAATGCCAGAGACACCACATGCAGTGTTACACACGAAGTCCAACATGCCAGGCTGTGTGTGACACATGAAGTCAGAGATACCACATGGACTGTGACACTGAAATTCCAAGATGACATGCGGTAGTGTTACTCATGAAGGCAGAAACACCATGTGGAGTGTAACACATGAAGTCAGAGATGCCATGGGCAGTGTTACACATGATGGCACAGGTACTGTATGGAGTGTTACACACAGTGTCAGAGACATGAGGGTTAGTGTGACACACAAAGTGAGAGATGCTGGAAGGAGCGTGACACACGAAGTCAGAGACAACAGAGACATTTCCCCAGGAAGTAAGAGACACCAGGAGAAGTGTGAAACAGAATGTCACAGGCAAAATGGGGAGTGTTAAACATGAAGTCAGAGAAGACAGAGGGAGTGCTATACATGAACTTATTGGAGGCAGGGGGATTGTGATGCACACACTTAGAGACACAATGCAGAGAGTGACATATGAAGTCAGAGAGGCCACATGGTGTGTTACACATGAGTCAAACGGCAGTAGGAGTGTCATATGTGAAGTCAAGAATGCCTGGCAGAGTGTGACACACACAGTCTGAATCCCCACATGGAGTGCTACACATGAAGTCAGAGATGCCAGGGGAGTGTGACACATGAAGTCAGAGACACCAGGTGGAGTTTTACACAAGAAGTCAAGCACACTAGGGGAAGTATTACACTCAAAGTCAGAGACCCAATGTGAAGCATTACAAAGTCAGAGATGCCAAGGGGAAGGTGATATACAACATCAGGGATGCCAGCTGTAGTGTGACACAAGAAGTCAGAGACAACATGCAGACTGTTATACATGAAGTCAAAGACACGAGAGGTAGTGTGACACATGAAGTCACAGATGCTAGGGGGAGTGTGACGCAAGAAGTCAGAGATGACACTTGGAGTGATACAATGTCAGAGATGCCAGGGGCTCTCTTACATAGGAAGTCAGAGACACTAGGGGGAGTGTGAAACACGAATATAGAGACGCCACATAGGAGTGTGACACTTGAAGTCAGAGACGCCACTGTGGGTGTTACTCATGAAGTCAGAGACAGCGGGGTGTGTGTTATACAGGAAGTCAGAGAAGTCACGTGGAGTGTTATACACGAAGTGAGAGACACTATGGAGAGTGTGACACATGAAGTCCGAGGTACATGGGAAAGTGTGAGACAGAATGTCAGATGCACCAAGGGGATTATTACACACAAAACCAGAGATACCAGAGGGAATGTGACACATTAATTTAGAGATTCCATGCAGATTGTGACTCACGAAGAGATGCCACGGTGAGTGTTATACATGAAGTCAGAGACACCAAGGGGAGTGTTACAAATGAAATAAGAGATTCAACGTTGAGTGTTACACACCAAGTCAGAGATGCAACGAGGAGTGTTACATATGAATTCTGAGACGCCAAGGGGGAGTGTTACACACAAGAGAAGAAATGCCAAGTGGAATTATGCATACAAATCAGAGATGCCAGGGGGATTGTTACACATATAGGCAGAGACGGCATGTGGAGTGTTACCCATGAAGTCAGAGATGCAAGGGGTAGTATTACACATGAGTGAGAAACACCACTTGTGTTATACACGAAGTACATGAGACCAGGTAGAGTGTGTCATACTAAGTCAGAGATACCAGGGACAGTTTAACACATGAAGTAGGAGACCAAAGTTGCCGTACGACACACGAAATCACAGATGCCACCACGTGTGTCACACACCAAGTCAGAGACAGCAGGAGGTGTACGATACAGGAAGTCAGGGATGCCAGAAGGAGTGTGACAAATGAAAAAAGAGACACAATGGGGATCATTACACATGAAATCTGTGAGGCCACGGGGAGGGTGACACACAAAGCCCGAGATGCCACTGGGGAGTTTACAAATGAAGGAAGAAATGCCTTGTGGAGTATAATACATGTTGTCAGAGATGCCAGGGTCAGTGTTGCACATGAAGTCACAGAAGCCACGTGGATTTTTACACTCGAAGACAGAGACACAAGAGGGATTGTTACACGTGGTGTCAGAGATGCCAAGTGTAGTGTGACACATGAAGTCAGAAATGCCAGGTGGAGTGTGACACTTGAAATCAGAGACACCACAGGATATTTTGCACACGATCAGAGTTTCCAGGGGCAGTGTGACACACGAAGTCACAGACATCAGGAGACATGTGACACACAAAATCTGAGATGCAAATTGAGAGTGTTAAGCACAAAGTCAAAGACACTATGGTGAGTGTCACACAAGAAGTCAGAGAAGCCACCTGAAGTGTAACACACAAAGTCAGAGACACCAGAGGGAGTCTTACACATGAAGTCAGAAATGCCACGTGGAGTGTTCCACAGGAAGTCATAGTCAAAAGGGGCAGTGGTACACACAAAGTCAGTGACACAAACGTTATGCATGATGTCCGGGACGCAATGGGGAGAGTCACAGTGATGTCAGTGAGGCTGGGGTAGTGTTATGCATGATATCTTGGATGCCTGGGGAGCACAACACAGGAAGTCAGAGACGACAGGTGTCTGTTAAGCAGGAAGTCAGAGACACCACACAGACTGTGATGCACGAGGTCAGAGGTGACAGATGGAGTGTGACACTTGATGTCAGAGACAACAGGGAGAATGTTACACATGAAGTAAGAGACGCCTTGGGGAGTGTTACACACCAATTCAGTGATGCCACAGGGGAGGGTTACAGAGGAAGTCAAAGACCCAAGGTGCAGTGTCACACATGAACACAAACACACCAGGGAGTTGCACACAAAATCAGTGATGTCACAGGGAATGTTACACATGAAGCAGAGATGCTATGGGGAGGGTGATGCATGACATCAGAGAAGCCTCAACACGTATGATGCACAAAGTCACAGACACCATGGGGAGAGTTAGACCTGAAGTCAGAGACGGCAAGGGGAGTGTTACACATGGAGCCAGAGATGCCAAGCGAAGTGTTCAACACAGGAAGTCAGAGAGGGCAAGTGAAATGTTACACTTGACATCAGAGACACCAGGGAGACCTTGAGACACAAAGTCAGAGTCACCAGTGGAAGTATGATGCAGGAAGCCAGAGATGCCACAAGGAGTGTGAAACACAAAGTCAGACACAACAGTGTGAGGCAAGAACTCAGAGACACAATGTGGAGCATGACATGCGAAGTCAGAGATGCCACCAGATGCATTACACATGAAGTCACAGATGACAGGGTTAGTGTGATACACAAAATAAGGGACTCCATGTAGAGTGTGACATGAGAAGTCAGAGATGCCTCAGGGAGTGTTACACACGAAATGTGAAATGCCATGGGGAGTGTGACAAACTCAAAAACACCAGGGATATTATTACACAGGAAGTCAGAGACCCCAGGGAGTGTGTGACACATGAAATCACAGATGCCATGGTGCTTCTTACACATGAAGCCGGAAACACCAGTTTAAGTGTGAAACACAAAGTCAGAAATGCCAATAGGACTGTGACACATGAAGTCAGAGACAGTAGGTGGTGTGTACCACATGAAGTTCAAGACAACACAGGGAGTGTTAAACACAATGTTAGGGACACAAGGGGGAGTGTTACACACAAAGTCAGAGAAGCCTCTTGGATTGCTACAAAGTCAGAGGTGCCACTGGGGAGTGTTAGACACAAAGGGAGAATTGACACTTAGATTGTTACACATGGAGTCAGAGACACCAGGTGAGTGTTACACACAAGTCAGAGTCACCAGGGGGAGTTTTACACAGGAAGTCAGAGACACCAGGGAGTATGTTATGCACAAATTCAGAGATGGCACCAGGAGTCTGACACACGAAGACAGATGCCATGTGGAGTGTTAAAAACAAAGTCAGAGATGCTAGGGGTAGTGTTAAACAATAATGTAGAGACTGAAGGCAGATGGTGACATGAAGTGAGGGATATCATGATGAATGTTCCACATGAATTCAAAGACAACTTGTGGAGTGTTACACACGAAGTCTGTAATGTCAGGAAATCAGAGATGCTATGGGGACTCACCCTTGAAGTCAGAGATCCCAGGAGAAGTGTTATCCACAAAGTCAGCAACACCAGTGAGTGTTACACAGGAAGCTATAGACAGCAGAGGGAGTGTGACATACAAACTCAGAGCCAGCAGAGGGGGTGTGACACAAGAATCCACAGACACCACTGGGTGTGCAACACACAAAGTCAGAGATGCCAGGGGGAATGTGATATACAAAGCCAGAGATGCCAGGCACAGTGTGACACACGAAGTCCCAGATGCCAGAGGGATTCTGACAAAGTTGGTGTTGCTAGGGAAAGAGTGACACAGAACTTCAGAGATGACACAGGGAATGTTACAAGGAAAGTCAGAAATGCCAGTGGGAGTGTGACACACGAAGTTAGAGATGCCAGGAGGATTGCGACAAATGAAATCAGAGATGCCATGGTGAGTGTTACAAATTAAGCTGGAGACACCAGGGTAACGTGACACATGAAGTCAGAGACGCCATTGGGTGTGTCACACACAAATTCAGAGATAGCAGGGTGAGTGTTCTATAGAAAGTCAGTGATGCCAGTGGGAACGTTACAAAGTTACAGATGGCAGGGATAGTGTGATGCACATACTCTGAGACACAAATGGGAGTGTGAGACATGAAGTTATAGATGTCACGTTGTGAGTTACACACAAAGTCTTACTCACCAAAGGGAGTGTGGTACACAAAGTCCAAGACGACACAGGGGAGTGTGACACACGAAGTCAGAGACACCAAGGTTTGTGATACATGAAGTCAGGGATACCAGGTGGAGTGTGACACATGAGGTCCAAGAAGACACATGGGAGTGTGACACATGAAGTCAGAGGCACCAGGGTTTTTGACACACGAAGTCAGATCTGCCAGGTGAAGTTTTACAGACGAGGTCAGAGATGCCAGGGGACGTGTTACATGTGAACTCAGAGACAAAATTTGGATTGTTATACACACAGCCTGAGATACCAGAGGGTGTGTGACACACTAAGTCAGAAACACCAGGGGTGTGTTATACAGGAAGTCAGAGACACTAGTGAATGTATGAAACATGAATTCAGAGACACAAATAGAGAGTCTTATGCACAAAGTCAAAGACACCAGGGTGACAGTTACACACGAAGTCAGAGACACCATGTGCACTGTTATCCACGAAGGCTGAGAAGCCTGTGGGAGTGTTACACACAAAGTCAGAGACAAACGGGGGATTGATATGCATGAACTCAAGGATGCCAGGTGGACTATGACACTCGGAGTTGGATATGCCACTTGGAGTGTTACACAGGATGTCGAAGACACCAATTTGAGTGTGACACATGAGGTCAGACACACCAGAGGAAGCGTAAAAAATGAAGTCATTGACATCTGGGGGAGTGGTACAGGGGAAGTCAGAGATGCCACGTGGCAGTGACACACAAGGTTAGAGACAAAAGGCTGAGTGTGAGACATGAAGTCAGAGATGCCACAGGCAATGTTACACACAATTACAGAGATACTTGGGTGACCATTACAGAACAAATCAGAGACGCAAGTGTGAGTAATACACAAGAAGTCCAAGACTCTACAGTGTAGTGTTACACTAAACGGCAGAAAGGCCATGTTGAGTGTTACACATGATGTCAGCGACACCAGGGCAATTATTACACACCAAGTCAGAGACACCACCAGGGAGTGTTGCACATGAAGTCACAGACGGCATGGGGAGTGTTACACACAAAGAACAGTGGGGGAGTGTGACACATGAAGTCAGAGATGCCAGTGGGAGTGTTACACAAGAACTCAGAGACACCTGGAGAGTTTTACATACGAATTCAGACAACCCAGATGAATTCAGACACGGGAATTTTACACATGAAGGGATAAATAGCATGTGTAGTGTTACACACAAAGTCAGAAATATCAGGGGAAATGTTACACATGTCAAAAAAGCCACCTGTTGTGTTACACACAAAGTCCGTGATGCCAGGGGGACTATTACACACGAAGTCAGAGATGCCATAGGGGAGTGTTAGGCACTAAGTAAAAGACACAAGTGGAAGTGTCACTCAGGCAGGCAGAGAAGCCACAGGGAGTGTAACACACGAAGTCAGAGATGAAAGTTCAAGGGTGACACACAAAATCAGAGAAGCCAATGCAAATGTTACACATGATGTCAGAGATGCCTTTGTGAATGTAACACCTGTAATTATAGATGGCAGGGGGAGTCTGATGGCCGAAGTCAGACACACCAGTGGGAGTGTGACAGATGAAGTCAGAGACTACAGGTAGAGTTTTATAAACAAAGTCAGAGATGCCTGGGGAAGTGTTACACACTCAGTCTGAGGTGCCTCATGTGGTGTTACACAGTAAATCATAGACCAGGGAGAGTGTTACAAAAGAAATCAGAGATGCCTTCGTTAGTGTTACACACACAGTTTGAGATGCCGGGCAGCATGTGACAAATGAAGACGGAGACACAACGTAAAACATTACACATGAAATCCAAGAGACCAGGGGGAGTGTGACACAAGATGTCAGATATGCCAGGGGGACTGTTTCACACGAAGTCCGTGAGGCCACTGGGTAGTGTTACACACGAAGTCAGAGAAGCCAGTGGGAGTGTTATGCAAGATGTCAGAGACACAAGTGTGAGTGTTACACAGGAAGTCAGAAATGCCACAGGGAGTGTGACATAAGAAGTGAGAGACACAAGAGGAAGTATGAGACAAAGTGAGAGATGCTGCTGGGTGGGTGACACGTGAATTCAGAGACGCCAGAGGGAGTGTAATACACAAAGTCAGGTATGCCATGTAGAGTGTGACACATGGTGTCACAGATGCCAGAGGGATTGTGACTCACGAAGTCAGAGACTTCATGGAGATTCCTACACAGGAATACAGAAACGAAGAGAAGTGTTACTCAGGAAGTCAGAGAAAAAAAGTGGAGTTGATACATGAAGTCACTGATACCAGTGGGAGTTATGCATATGAAGTCAGAGGCGACAGGTGGAGTGTGACACAAGAATTCAGCATCATCACTGGGACTGTGACACACGAAGGCACAGACACCAGGAAGAGTGTTACACACATCAGTGATGGTCGGAGGAGTCTTGTGCCCAAATTCAGAGAAACTATGGGGGATTGATACACGCAAAGTCAGATACGCCAGGATGAGTGTTATGTAAGATGTCAGAGACACCAAGGAGAGTGTGACATATGAAGTCAGAGACAACCAGACGATTGTGACACAGAAAGTCAGAGAAACCAAAGGGAGTGTTTCACACAAAGTCAAAGAAGCCAGAGGGATTGTTAAGGATGAAGTCAGAGACAACAGGGGAAGTCACACACAAACTCAGAAATGCCATGGAGAGTGTTACTCAAAATTCAAAGACACCAGGGTGAGTGTTAAACAGGAAGTCCAAGATGCCAGGGGCATTTTGACACACGAAGTCAGAGATGCCAGGTTGAGTGTTACACATGAAGGCAGAGATAACGTGTAGAGTGTGATCCAGCCATTCTGAGATGCCACGTAGGAGAATCACACAAGAATTCAGAGACTACATGTTGGGAGTTACACCTGAAGTCAGAGACAGCAGGGGGACTGTTACAGGAATTCAGAAATGTCCCTTGAAGTGTTACATACAAAGTCAGAGACACCTGAGGGAGTGTTAAACATACAGTGAAAAATGCCACGTGGTATGTTACACACAAAATCAGTGATGCATGTGGGAGTGTGATGCATGAAGTCTGAGACACCAGTGCGAGAGAGACAAACAAAGTCAGAGACAACAGGTGGAGTGTGACACAAAAATTCACAGATGCCAAGAGGGAGTGTTAACCATGAAGTCAAAGACACCAGGGGGTGTCTTACACACAATATCAGAGACCACAGGCTTATTGTATCACATGGTGACACAGACGATCTCATGATCATTAGACAGAAAGTCAGAGATAAAATTTTGTGTGTGACACAAGATGTCAGAGACGTCACAGAGAGTGTTACACACAAAGACAGAGATGCCACGCAGAGTGTTACACATCAAATCATAGACACCCAGGGGAGGGTTACACACAGAGCCAGAGATGCCAGGGGCAGTGTTACACTTGAAATCAGAGAGGACTTTTGCAGTGTCACACAGGACGTCAGAGGTACCAGGGGGACAGTGACACACGAATTCAGAGATGCATGGGGGAGTGTTAATCATGAAGTCTGAGATGCCATGGGGGAGTCTTACACATGAAGTCAGAGACGCCAGGGGAAGTGATACTCACAAAGTCAGAAAGACCAGAATTAGTGTTATGCAGGTAGTGAGAAATGCCACAGGGATGTTGACTCAGGAAGTCAGAGACGAGTGGTCGTCTGTGACAATCGAAGTCAGAGATGCCACATGGAATGTTACACACGAAGTCAGAGACACAATGGGGAATATTATACATGAAGTCAGAGTCTCCATTTGGAGTGTTACACACGAAGATATAGACGGCAAGGGGATTCTGACATACGTACAGAGAGACACAAAGGAGAGCATGACACAGATACTAAAGCTGCCACCGGGTGAGTTACACATGAATACACACCAGGGGGTGTGTGATAAAAGGTGTCATTGACATCATGGGGAGTGTGACACATGAATTCAGAGATGCCATAGGGAGTGTTGCACATAAAGTCAGAAATGCAAGGGAGATTGTGATGCAAGAAGTCAGAGACACCATGGGGAATGTGACACATGAGGTCAGAAACACCAGAGGAAGTGTGACTCATGAAGTTAGAGATGCCAGTGAAGTGTGACACACGAATTCAGAGGTGACATGGGGAGTGTGACACACAATGTCAGAGACTCCAGGTGGATTGTGATGCACGAAATCAGACAAATCAAGGTGAATGTTACAGACAACATCAGAGACAATGGATTGTTATAGATGACTTCAGAACACCAAGGGGAGTGTTAAACATGAATTTATACACAGCTAGGGAGTGTGACACATGAACTCAGAGACACAAGGAGGTGTGTGACACATGAAGTCAGAGACATCACCAGGTGTGTTACTCACAATGTCAGATACCCCATGGGGAGTGTAATACACCAACTCAGGGACACCAAGCAGGGTGTGACACATGAAGTCAGAGATGCCATGGTGACTGTTAGACACGAATCCCAAGATGTCATGTGGAGTGTCACAAACAAATCAAAGAAACCAAGGGTGAGTGAGACACAAAGTGAAAGTTACCAAAGAGAGTATGACACAACAATCAAAGATGAGAGGGGGACTGTGACACACAAAGTCAGAGACGCCAGTGGGAGTATTACACACGACGTTTGTGAAGACAGCGGAGTGTGATGCAAAAAGTCAGAGACACCAGGGGGAGTGTTACACATGAAGTCAGAAATGGCCCCGGAGTGTTACATATGAAGTCTGAAATGTCTCAGGGGAGTGTGACATATGAAATCGGAGACACCAGGTGGAGTGTAAAACGTGAAGTCAGAGATACTAGGGAGAGTGATACACACGAAGTCAGAGATGCCACTTGGAGTTCTACACACTAAGTCAGAGACACCAGGGTTAGTTTTACAAATGGAGTCAGACACGCAATGTGGTCTGTTACAAAGTCCGTGACTCAAGGGGGAGTGTGACACATGAAATCAGATATATCAGGCGAATTTGACACACAAAATCAAAGACTCAAGTTGCAGTGTGACACATGAAGTCAGAGACAAAAGGGGGAGTGTGATGCTTGAACTCAGAGAAACAATGGGGAGTGTGGCATGTAAGTCAGAGACATCACTGGGTATGTTACACACGAAGTCAGAGGAAACAGGGGTAGGTTACACACGAAGTTGGTGACACCACAGGGAGTATTAAACAGGAAGCCTGAGATGCCAGGAGGAGCGTGACACAAATCCGAATACCCAGGGTTAGTGTTACACAGGCAGTCAGAGATACGTGTGAATGTTACTACACATGAATTCAGAAACGCCAAGGGATATGTGACACATGAAGTCAGAGATGCCAAGGGAAGTGTGACACATGAAGTCAGAGACACCAGAAAAGTGTGACTCATGGTGTCAATATTGCCAAAGAGTGTGCTACACACAAAGTCAGAAATTCCAGGTGGATTGTGACAGATGAAGTCAGAGATGCCAGGGGGATTTTTCTATATGAAGTCAGAGACATCATGGTGAATGTTGCTCTCCACGTTGGAGATACCAGGCTGTGTGTGACAAAAGAAGTAAGAAATGACAGGCCGAGTGTGACCATCAAAGTAAGACACCATGTGGAATTTTACACAGGTCAGAGATGCCATAGTGAGCGTTAAACCTGAAGTCAGAGAGGCCAGGGGGACTGTGAAACAAGACATTAGACACGCCATGGGGAGTGTTACACACAAAGTCACTGATGCAATGGGATAGAGCTACACACGTATTCAGAGACACCTTTGTGTATATTACTCAGGAATCCAGACGAGCCACTTGGGTGTGTTACACACGAAGTCAGAGACGCCACATGACGTTTTCCTCTCGAACTCATAGAAGAAATTGGGAGTGTGACACAGGAAGTCAGAGACTACAGGTGGACTTTTAAAAAGGAAGTGAGAGATGCCAGGGGAAGTGTTACACATCCAGTCATAGATGCCATGTGTAGCACTACACAGGAAGTCATAGACACAAAGAGGAGTGTTACAAATGAAATTGGAGATGTGATGGTGTGTGTTACACACTCAGTTTGAGATGTCAGGCAGCATGTGACACATGAAGGCAGAGACACAGCATAGAGTCTTACACACGAAGTAAGAGAGGCCAGAGGTATTGTGACACAAGACATCAGAGATGCCAGTGTGAGTGCCACACATGAAATCAGAGATGTCTCGGGGAGTGTGACACACGATTTCAGAGATGTCACTGGGTTGTTATGCATGAATTCCGAGAAGCCAGGGGAGTGTTATGCAATGTCAGAGACACGAGTGTGAATGTTATGCAGGAAGTCAGAGATGCCACAGAGGGCGTGACACATGAAGTCAGAGAAGCCAGGGACTGTTAAACACCAAGTCAGTAACAACAGAGGGAGTGTGACAAATGAATTCTGAGATGCCAGGAGCGTGTTACGCACGAAGTCAGAGATGCCACAAGGGTTGTTACACATGAAGTCCAAGATGTCATGGGGAGTGTGAGACACGAAGTGAGAGATGCCACATAGAGTGTGACACAGGAAGTCTGAAAAGCCACAGGGAATTTTTACACACAAATGTAGAAACACCATGTAGAGTTTTTAACGTGAAGTCAGAGAGGCCATGGGTTGTGTCATACACAAAGTAAGAGATGTCACATGGAGTGTTACACACAATGTCACAGACACCAGGGGCAGTGTTACACAAGAGGTCAGAGATGCCATGGGGAGCGGAACACACAAAGCTAGAAAAGCCAGGTGGATTGTGACACATGAAATCAGAGATTGCACAGATATTATTACACACTATGTCAGAGATGCCATTGGTAGTGTGGCAGAAGAAGTCAGAGATACAATTGGGAGTGTTGCACACAAAGTCAGAAGCCTCAGGGATAGTGTGACACAGGAAGTCAGAGACGACAGGTCAAATGTGACCCTCAAAGTCACAGACACCATAGGGAATGTTACACACAAATTCAGAGATGCCAGGGGGAGTGGTGCACACAAAGTTATAGACAGCAGGGATAGTGTATCACACAAACTCAGAAACACAAGGGGAAGTGTGACACATGGAGTCAGAGAAGCCACCAGGTGTGTTACACAGTAAGTCATAAACACCAGGGAGAGTGTGATATACAAAGTCAGAGATGCTATGTGAGGTGTGACACACAAATACAGAGATGACAGGGGTACTGTTACACTGGAAGTCAGAGACACAACGGAGTGTTTTACACATGAAATAAGAGATGTCGTGGGAAGTGTGATACATGAAGTCAGAAACACCATGGGGAGAGTGACACACGTAGCCAGAGATGCAATGGTGAGTGTTACACACAAAGTCAGAGATGTGAGGGGTACTGTGAATCATGAAATTAGAGATGCCAGGTGGATTGTGACATATGAAGTCAGAGATGCCATGTGGAATGTTAGAGATGAAGTTTGAGATGCCTGGTGGAGAGACGCATGATGTCAAAGATGCCACGCATTGCTTTATACACGAAGCTAGAGAAGCCAGGGGTAGTGTGACACACAAAGTCAGGGACACCAGGTGGAAAGTGACTCACCAAGTCAGAGATGCAAGGTGATGTGTGACACATGATTTCTAGGATTCCACTGGAGAGTGTTACAGATGAAAGCAGAAATGCCATGTGGAGTGTTACACATTAAGTGAGAGACACCAGTGGGAGTATCACACAGGAAGTCACAAATGTCACATGGAGTGTTACACACAAAGTAGGAGACACTAGGGGTAGTGTTACACAAGTCAGAGACGCCACTGGGACTGTGACACACAAAATCAGAGATGACACAGGGAGTGTTACTCATGAAGTCAAAGACGCCAGGGGGAGTGTTACACACAAAGTCAGAACTGAGTGGGAGTGTGTTATGCATGAATTCAGAGATACCAGGTGGAGTGATATACACAGAGTCTGAGATGCTAGGGGTAGTGTTATGCAGGAAGTCAGAAGGGCCACATGGAATGTTAGACTAGAAGAAAGAGAAGCCAGGATGTGTGGGGCACAAGAAGTCAGAGACACCAAGGGGAGTGTTGCACACGAAGTCAGAGGTGACAGTTGGTATGTGACACATGAAGTCAGAGTCGCCATGAGGAATATTACCCACAGACTCAGAGACACCAGGGGCAGTGTGACACACAAATTAAGAGATGCCAGGAGGAGTGTTGCAAACGACGTCAAAGAAATGAGGGGTAGAGTGAAAAACAAAGTCCACAGGGGGAGTGTGATATACTAAGTCAGTGACACCAGATGGAGTGTTAGTCACAAAAGGAAAGACACCACATTGGAGTATTATGCACAAAGTGAAACACACCAGAAAGAGTGTTACACACAAAGTCAGAAAGACCAGGGTGATTGTTACACACGAAGTCAGAGACACCAGGGTGACTGGGAAACACAAAGGCACAGACACCATGGGGAGTGTCACAGAAGAAGTCACAGATGGAACGTGCAGTGTTACACAGGAAGTCAGAGAAACAATATGTTGTATTACACATGAACTCAGAGACGCCATGGGTAGACTTACACATGAAGTACGAGAGGATATAATGAGTGTTACACTTGATTTCAGAGATGCCAGGGGAATTGTGAAACACGAAGTAAGAGACGCCATGGGGAGAGTTACATACGAAGTCACTGATGCCAGAGAAAACGCTATGCATGAATATACAGACACCGCTCTGAGCATTACTCACAAATTTAGAGATGCCACATGGGCTGTTACACACAATGTCGCAGAAACCCGGGGTAGTGTTACACAAGAAGTCAGAGATGTTACATGGAATGTCACATATGAAGTCCTCGACATGGTGGGCATTGGGACACAAAGTCGGAGATGCCAGGGGTGTGTGACACAAGAAGTCAGAGATGCCACCTGGCATGTTATACAAGAAGTCAGAGAAGCAAAGGGAAGAGTTAGACAAGAAGTCAGAGACATCACAGGAAGTGTTACACATGAAGTCAGAGACACGAGGGTGATTGTTACAGACAAAGTCAGGGATGCCACAGGGAGTGTTACAAACGAAAGCAGAGACAGCATGGCGAGTGTTACACATGAAATCAGACATCAGGTGTATTGTGACAGACAAGATCAGAGAACACTGGAGGAGTATGACACAAAGTCAGAGACACCAGGGGTGTTTTTACAAATGAAGTCAAAGACACCATGGGGAGTGTTTCACACAAAGTCAGAGAGGCCAGGGGACATGTTAGACATGAAATCAAGATGTCATGGAAAGTGTTACACATGAAGACAGAGTCACCAGGACAATCGTTACATGCAAAGTCAGAGATGCCACAGGGAAAGTTACACACAAAGTCAGAGATGGCAGGGGAACTGTGAGACATGAATTCAGAGACTCCAGTGGGAGTATTGCACAACTAGTCAGAGATGCCTCGGGAGTTTTACACATGAAGTCACAGATGCCACGGGGAAGTTTTACACACAAAGGAAGAAATAGCACGTGTAGTTCTACACACAAAGTCCGAGACACCTGGGGGAATGTTATACACGAAGTCAGAAAAGCCATGTAGTGTGTTACACACAAATTCTGTGATGCCAGGGGCACTATTACAGATGAAATCAGAGATGCCACAGGACAGTGTTAGGCACGAAGTCAAACACACAAGGGGGACTGTTAATCAGGCATTCAGAGACCCCACTGTGAGTGTGACACTGGAAGTGACAGTTGAAAGATCGAGTATGACATCGGAAGTCACAGATGCCACCAGGAATGTTACACCTGAAGTGAGAACACATGTGGGAGTGTAACACAAGAAGTTATAGATGGGAAGGGAAGTGTGACACATGCAGTCCGATACACCATAGGGAGAATTACACTGGAATTCAGAGACTACAGGTGGAGTGTTAAAAACGAAGTCAGAGATGCCAGGGGAATTGTTACCCACCAAGTCAGAGACGCCATGTGTGGTGCTACAGGAAGTCATAGACACCAGGGGGAGTGTTATAAACAAAATCAGAGATGCCATGGTGTTACACATGCAGTTCAAAATGCCAGGAAGCGTATGGCACATGAAGGCAGAGACACATTGTAGAGTGTTACACACGAAGTTCAAGAGTCCAGGGGGAATGTGACACAAGAAGTCAGACATGCCAGTGGGAGTATTACACACGAAGTCAGAGATACAGGGGGAGTTTTATGATTTCAGAGATGCCATGGGGAGTGTTATGCAT
Organism: Equus caballus; assembly: GCF_041296265.1. Taxonomy (NCBI): domain Eukaryota; kingdom Metazoa; phylum Chordata; class Mammalia; order Perissodactyla; family Equidae; genus Equus; species Equus caballus. The sequence continues at coordinate 29,990,481 of NC_091687.1, forward strand.
GAAGTCAAATTCACCAGGTGGAGTGTAACACATGAAATCAGAGAAAACCAGGGCAAGTGTTACACACTAACTCAAAGACACCAGGGAGAGGGTGACACACGAAGTCAGAGACCAAATGGGGTGTGTGACAAAGTCAGAGATGTCACATGGAGTGTTACATATGAAGTCCGAGACAACATGGGGAGTGTTACACGGGGCATGGGGGAGTTTTACACATGAAGGCAGAAACGCCATGTGGAGTGTAACACAGGAAGTTAGAGACGCCATTGGGAATGTGCCACATGAAGACAGATACACCAACAGGTGTGTTGCACATGAATTCAGGGACACCAAGTATAGTGTGACACACGAAGTCAGAGATGATAGGTCAAATGTGAACCTTGAAGTTAGAGACACCATGGGGAATGTTACACACAAATCCAGAGAGCCCAGGTAGAGTGTTATACACAAAGTCAGAGACTCCACTGGGAGTGTTAGACACAAAGGTATAGACGGCTGGGGAAGTGTGATGCATGAATTCAGAGACACAAGGGGGAGTGTGTTACATACAACATCAGAGATGTGTCCAGGAGTATGGCACACAAAGTCAGAGACACCAGAGGAAATGTGACAAACGAAGTAGAGGTGTCACAGGAAGTGTACCAAAGTTAGAGATGACAAAGGAAGTGTGACACCTGAAGTTAAAGATGCCAGGCAGATTGGGACACACGAAGTGAGAGGTGCCACAGTGAGTGCTACATGCAAAGTCAGAGACGTTAGGGGTAGGGTGAAAGACGAAGCTAGAGATACCAGGTGAATTGTGACACGCAAAGTCAGACACATCATGGAGTCTTACACTCAACGTGAGAGACGTCTGGGGAAGTTTGACACACGATATCAGAGATGACAGTGTGAGTGTTACATAAGTTGTCCAAAACTCCAAGGATGAGTGTTACACTCGAAGGCGGAAAGGTCTTGTTGAGAGTTACACATGAATCAGAGACACCCAGGGGAGTGTACCAAAGTCTGAGATGCCCCATGAAGTGTAACACACAAAGTCAGAGATATCAGGAGGAGTGTTACACACAAAGTCCAAGATGACACAGGGCAGTGTAATACACAAAGGAAGAAATGCCATGTGGAGTGTGACACAGGAAGTCAGAGACAACAGGTGGAGTGTAACACATGAAGTCAGAAACCCGGGGGCTGTGACACACAAAATCAGAGATGCAACAGTGAATGTTACATGCTAAGTCGGAGACAACAGCGGTGTGTGACACACAGAGTCAATAATGACATGTCAAGTGTGACCCTCTAACTCAGACACCACAGGGAATGTTTCACACAACATCAGAGATGCCAGAGGGAGTGTTACACACGATGCCAGAGAGGCCACATGGAATGTTAACACATGAAATCAGAGATGACAGTCTGAGTGTTACAAACGAAGTTAAAGACGCCAGGGGGAATGTGATGCATGAAGTTAGAGACGTGAGGGGTGGTGTGAGACATGAAGTCAGTGACGCCTGGGGGAGTGTGATACACTAAGGCAGAGATGCCAGAGTGTGTAACACATGAAGCCACAGACACCTGAGGGAGTGTGATACATGAAGTCAGTGAAGCCAGGAGGAGTGTGACACATGATGTCAGACACTGCATGGGGATTGCTGTACACAAAGTCATGATGCCAAGGGGAGTGTGACACACGAAGTTAGTGATGAAAGGGGGAGTGTTACACATGAAGTCAGAGACACCACAGGGCTGTGTTACACAAGAAGTCATAAGGAACTGGTTGGTTGTGATACACTAAGTCAGAGAGAAGGGGAGTGAGACACACCATGTCAGAGAAGTGATGGGGAGGGTTACACACGATGTCAGAGACACTTGAAGGAGGGTTACACACAAAGTGAGAGACAGCACATGAAATGTTACACACAGAGTCTGATACTCCAGCGAGAGTGTAACACATGAAATCAGAGATGCCAGGGGGAGTGTTACAAATGAAATCAGGCATGACAGTTGGAGCATCACATGTTGGAGATGACAGGGTGTGTGTTACACATGATGTCAGAGACAACGGGGGTATTGTATCACAAGATGACACAGTGAACACTGGTGACACCAGAAGTCAGAGACGGCATATGGGGTTTGACACATGAAGTCAGAGATGCCACAGGGAGCGTTTTGCATGAAGTCAGGAATGCAAAGGGGAGTGTTACACACGAAGGCAGAGACGTCATGTGGTTGTAACTCATGATGTCAGAGATGCCGTGGGGAGTGTTATGCAGGTACTCAGGTCACGTGTGGTGTTTCACAGGAAGTCATAGTCACCAGAGGGAGTGTTATGAACAAAATCAGAGATGCCATGGTGAGTGTTACACACACAGTCTGAGATGCATGCAGCATCTGACGCACAAAGGCAGAGAGACAACATGGAGTGTTACACACGAAGTCCAAGATGCAAAGGGGAATGTGACACATGAAGTCAGATATGTCAGTGGGAGTGTTACACATGATTGAGACATGCTGGGGGCAGCGTTACACACGAAATCAGAGACACCATGAGAGAGTGTTACATATGTAGTCAGAGAAGCCAGTGGGAGTGTTATGCACAAACTCAGAGACACCGGTTGGTGTGTTATGCAGGAAGTCAGAGATGCCAAGGGGAGTGTGACACATCAAGTCAGGCACACCAGGGAAAGTGCGACACACGAAGTCAAAGGCAACACAGGGAGAGGTACACACAAACACAGAGATGCCAGTAGGAGTGTGACACATGATGTTAGAGATCCCAGGTGCATTGTGGCACATGAAATCAGAGGTGCAAAGGTGGGTGTTACACATTAAGTCAAAGACACCAGGGGGAGTGTGACACATGAAATCAGAGACACAATTGGGTGTGTGGTACACGAAGTCAGAGATGCCACCAGGAGTGTTGCACATGAAATCAGAAACACCATGGGGAGTATGACACACGAAGTAAGAGACAACAGGTCCAGTGTGGCCCTCAAATTCAGGGAAGCCATGGGGAATGTTACACACAAATTCAATGATGCCAGGTGGAGAAATAGACACAAAGTCAGAGATGCCAGCCAGACTGTTACACAATGAAGTTTTAGACCACATGGGCACCATGATGCACCAAGTCAGAGATAGAAGGGGGAGTGTGTTACACATGAATTCAGAGATGCCACGTGAAGTGTTAAACTCAAAATCAAAGACACCAGTGTAAGTGTGACACAGAAAGTCTGATACGCCACGTGAAGTGTCACACAAGAAGTCAGGGACACCATGGGGAGCATTATACACGAAGTCAGAGACACAACTTGTAGTGTTAGACACTTAGAGACAGCAGGGGAAGTTTTACACATGAAGTCAGAGACTCCAGGGAGAGTATTACTCATGAAGTCAGAGACAGCACATGGAGTGTTGCAAATGAAGTCCGAGATGCACGGTGGAATGTGACGCACAAACTGAGATGCCAAGGGTAGTGTTATACACGAATTCTGAGACGCAAGTGAGTGTGACACATGAAATTAGAGACATCAGTGGGAATGCTATGCATAAAGTAAAGGAAAGGAGGATCGGGATGTGTGTTACACAGGAAGTCAGAAATGCAACATGGAGTGTTACACACGATGCCAGAGACACCAGGGGGAGTGTTACAATCGAAGTCAGAGATGTCACTTGGAGTGTTACACACAAAGTCAGAGACACCAGGGGGATAGTTACACAGGGTGTCAGAGACACCACATGGGCTGTTACAAAGGAAGTCAGAGACACCAGTGTGTGTTTGACAGATGAAGTCAAAGATGTCACTGGGATTATGACACACAAAGGCCGATAAGACATGGGGTGTGTGATCCATGAATTCAGAGACACCACAGGAGAGTGTTATGTGAAATGTCAAAGACACCAGGGATTGTAATGCTCTAAGACAATGATGCAGCAGGGAGAGTTACACACAAATTCCCTGACACCAGGGGAGGTGTTACACATAAATTCACACACCATTGGGAGTATTACTCACAAATTCAGAGATGCCACGGGGGTGTGTTACACACGATGTGAGACACCACATACAGTGTTACCTGCGAAGTCATAGATAATATGGGGAGTGTCACCCCCAAAATCAGAGATACCAGAGGAGTTGTGACACATGAAGTCAAAGAAGCCAGAAAGATTGTGACACATTAAGTCAGAGAAGCCAGGTGGAATATTACAGATGAAGTCATAGATGTCAGGGGAGTGTTACATGCGAACTCAGAGACATCATCTGGATGTTACAAATGAAGTCTGTGATGCCTGGGAGAGTGTGACAAATGATGTCACAAACACTATGGGGAGTGTTACACATGAAATCAGAGAAGTCAGGGGTACTACGACACAGGAATTCAGAGATGCCAGGGGAGTGTAACATACAAAGTCAGTGACACCTGGGGGAGTTTTATGCACAAAGTCTGAGATGCCACGGTTGTGTGTTACACACAAAGTTGGAGATGCCAAGGGGAGTGTTATGCATGAACTCAGAAAGACCATGGGTAGAGTTAAGCAGGATATCAGAGATGCCACAGGGAATGTGACACACAAAGTCACAGATGCCAGAGACATTGTGACACACGAAGTCAGAGATGCCAAATTGACTGTTACAGATGAATTCAGAGGTGCCATGAGGAGTGTTACACACTAACCCAGAAACACCAGGGGAATTGCTATACATGAAGTCTGATGTGCCAGGGTGAGTGTGACACACAAAGTCAGAAATGCTAGGGGTAGAGTTACATAGTAAGTCAGAGACACCTGGGTGTAAGTGACAAAGTCATAGACACTTTGGGAAGTGTGAAACATGAAACCAGAGACAACAGCCGCAGTATCACACACAAAATCAGAAGGGAATATTGGGGTGTTACACATGAAATCATAGACACAAGGAGGAGTGTAACACACAAAAACAGACATATGGTGTGTTACAAAGTAAGAAAAACCTTGTGGAGTGTGACAAACAAAGTCGGAGATGCCATTGGTAGTGTTACACATGAAGAAATAGATGGCAGAGAGACTGTGACGCATGCACTCAGAGAAAGAAGTGGGAGTGTGAAACAAATTCAGAAACAACAGGGTAGTCTGACACAGGAACTCAAAGATACCAGAGAGGTTGTGACACACGAAAACAGAGACACCAGAAGGATTGTGACACACAAAGTCAGTGACACCACTGGGAGCGTTAGAAACAGTCAAAGACAACAGGGGGCATTTTACACACGGAGTCAGAGAGAGCATGGGCAGTGTTAGACACAAAGTCCGAGATACCAGGTCTTGTGTGACACACAAAGTCCGAGAATACAGGGGGAGTGTTACACATGAAGTCAGCGACACCAGGTGAAGTGTGGCACACGATGTCAGAGACGATGGGGGCAGTGTGACGCATGAACTCAGAAACAAAACAGGAAGTGTGACACTTGAATTCACAGACGCCACTGGGTGTGTTACAAACAAACTGAGAAATACCATGGGGAGTGTTGACGAAAATAATCCATACCAATCTATAAATGAAAATTTGGGTCAGTTTATTCTGAGCTTAAATTTTAGGATTATAACCCAGGAGAGTCTTCCCACAAAGGAACAGAGCACTCCAAAGAAGTGGGGGTATAAGGGTGGTTATATACCCTCAAAGAGGGTTTTTCACATATGATCGAAATGTCCCTCCCACAATAGTCACAAGATTGCCCTGTCGGCACAGCACTTGATGGACACAGCAGGTAGTGGGTCTGCTATCTTGGTGGGCGTAGCAGGAGTCAAGTCTATTTTCTCAAGCTGGGCAGTCACAGGTGCGCCCAGCAATCAGCTTCTATCCTAAGGAAAGATACTTAATCCTTAAGGAGACGCCAACATTGGGAGGGGGAGGGAAGTTGCACCTTTATCTCAAGCGCCTTTTGCTCTTGCCATAGGAAATCTCTAAAGCAAATATACAATGCTTGCTCAATGGCCTCGGTCAGGCCCTTTTGGAAAGACAAGGTCAGGCCGAATTAGGTTTACACCAAATGGCTTCCTCATATATTCCAATATATCCTATTACTTGCCATTTTTATTTGTCAGGAGTGTGATACATGAAGTTAGGGATGCCAGGCACAGTGTGACACAGGAATTCAGAGCAGCCACAGGAAGTGTTAGACACGAAGTCAGAGACACAAGGGCGAGTGTGACACACGAAGTCAGAAACACCAGGAGTAGTGTTACACAGAAAGCCAGAGACACCAGGGGTTGTGTGACACTTGAAGTCAGAGACACCAGGGGAAGAGTGATACACGAAGTCAGAGGTGCCACGGGGAATATCACACACGAAGCCCATGATGCCATGCTGAATGTGACACAGGAAGACAGAGACGCCATGATGAAGTGTTACACAAGAAGTAAGAAATGCCTCATTGAATGTTACACACAAAGTCAGAGGCGCCGGGAGGAGTGTTACACATGAAGTTATAGACGCCACTGGAATTGTGACACACGAAGCCAAAGAGGCCAGGTTGGGTGTTACACATGAACTCAGAGATGCCAATGGGAGCATTACAAATGAAGTTAGAGAAGCCAGAGGGAGTGTGATGCAAGAAGTCAAGAGTCAAGAGGGGGAGAGTGTCACACGAAGTCAGAGACAATGGGAGACTGTTACACACAAAGCCTGAGTAGCCACAGGGAAATGTTACCCACCAAGTCGAAGACATCAACAGCAGTTTGTGCAAGAAGTCAGAGAAGACAGTTGGAGTGTGGCACAGGAAGTAAGAGATGCCATGGGGTATATTACACACAGCCTCAGAGATTCAAGGGGAAGTGTGACATGAAGTCAAAGATGGCACAGGGATTGTTATATACAAAATCATGATAACAGGGCAATAGTGACACACAAAGTCAGTGATGTCAGGGGAGTGTTACACACGAAGTCAGAGACACCATGTGGAGTTTGATATATGAAGTGATAGATGAAAGCTTGAGCATGACACATGAAGTCAGAGACAACAGGGGGAGTGTTACACACAACATCACAGACACCAGAGCATGAGACACAGGAAGTCAGAGCCACCAGCGGTAGTGTGACACACGAAGTCAGAGACACAAGGGCAATGTTACACATGAAGTCAGATATACCATGTGGACTGTTACAGACGAAGTCCGAGACGCCAGGCAGAGTGTGACAAACATAGTCAGAGAAGCCATGGGGAGTGTTACAAACAAAGTAAAAGAAACCAGGGGTAGAGGGACAAATAAAGTCAGAGACGACAGAGGCAGTGTTACACAAGAAATCAAGATGCCATGTGAAGTGTTAAACACAATGTCACAGACACTAGGGAGAGTGTTACACAGGAAATCAGAAATGACACATGGAAAGTTACACACGAAGTCCGAGACAACACAGGGGAATGTTTCATCTGAAGGTAGAAGCACCATGTGGAGTGTTACACACGTAGTCAGGGACGACAGTGGGAGTGATACATACAAAGTCAGAGATAACATGACGTGTGTGAAACATGAAGACACAGAAACAAGGAGGAGTGTGATGCAAGAAGAGTCACCAGGCAGAGTGTTACACATGAAATCCGAGAGGACATGGGGAGTGTGATACAAGAAGTCAGAGACGCCAGAGGGATTGTGACACACAAAGTCAGAGACGCCAGGTGGAGTGTTACAGACAAAGTCAGATTTGCAAGGGGGAGTGTAACACACGAGCTCATAGATACCAAGGAGATTGTTACCCACCGAGTCAGAGATGCCAGGGAGAGTGTGACACACAAAGTGATAGACATCAGGGGAAGTGAGACACAAGAAATCAGAGATGCCGATGGGAGTGTTATACAAGCAGTCAGAGATGCTATGGGGGAGTGTTACACATGAAGGCAGAAAGGCCACCTGGAGTATTACACATGAAGTCAGACACAGCATGGGATGTGTACCACATTAATTCCAATATGTCAGGGGTAGTGTGACACATGAAGTCAGAGACGCCCGTGGGAATGTTACACAGCAAATCAACGATGCCAGATGAAATATGACAAATGAAGCAAGAGACACCATGGGTATTGTGACAAAAGAAGTCTGAATCACCATGGGGAGTGATAGACACGAAGTCAAGATTACATGTGAGTATGAAACACGAAGTCATAGACGCCATGGGGATTGTGATAAAAGAAGTCAGAGTCACCAGGGGTAGTGTTACACAAGGAGTCAGAGACACAACAGCAAGTGTTACAGTCAAAGTAGAGACACCAGGAGTGGTTGGACACTCGAAATCACAGCTGCCAGTGTTAGTGTTACACAAGAAGTCTGAGACGCCATGGAGGAGTGTTACGCTGGAAGGCAGAAATGCCATATGGAGTGTTACACATGATGTCAGAGACTCCAGGAGACCGTGACACACGAAGTCAGAGACGCCACATGGAATCTTACAAACGATGTCACAGACATCAAGGGGAGTGTTACACCCAAACTCTGAGATGAGATAGGGAGTGTTCCACATGATGTCTGAGAGTCCAAGGACAGTGTGACAAAAGAATTCAGAGATGAGAGTGGGACTGTGACACACCAAGTCAGAGAAACTACCAGATGTGTTAGACATGAAGACAAATATGTTGAGAGTGTGATACACAAATTCAGGGATGCCAGGTGGAGTGTGACAAAGGAAGTCAGAGACACCCCGGTGAGTGTCAGACACAATTTCTGAAACTCCAGTGGGAGTATTACAAACGAAGTAGAAAACACCAGGGGGAGTGTTACACACAGAGTCTGAGACACCAGGGCGAGGGTGACACACGAAGTCAGACACACAAGGGGTAGTGATGCACAGGATGTCAGAGACACCAGGGAGTGTGTGACACACTAAGTTAGAGACGCCAATTGGAGTGTGACACGCAAAGTCACTGATGACAGGGGAAGTGTTACACTGGAAGTCAGAGACAACAGGGGGAATGGGACACATGAATTCAGAGTTGCCTGTGAGACTGTGACACAAGAAGTCAGAGATGTCAGGTGCAGTGTTACACACTAAGTCAGTGACAGCTGGGAGAGTTTTGTGCCTGAAGTCAGTGACACCATGTGGAACTATTGCATATGATGTCAGAGATGCCATGGTGAGTGTTACACTGGATGGCAGAGAGGCCACGGGAGTGTTACACACAAAGTCAGAGACACCATGGGGAGTGTCACACACAAAGTCAAAGACAGCACTTGGAGGTTTACACACAAAGTCCGAGAGGTCACTGGGAGTGTGACACACGAAGTCAGAGGCACCAGGGAGAGTGTTAGACACGAAGTCAGAGAAACCAGTTGGAGTGTGACTCACCATGTCAGAGACGACAGGATGAGTGTTATGCACGAATTCAGAGATGACGGGGGAGTGTGAAACACTAAGTCACAGAAGACAAGGAGAGTGTTACACACGAATTCAGAGATGCCATGGGGACTGTGATACATGAATTTAGAGAAACCACATAGGAGAGTTACACATGAAGTCAGAGATGCCACAGTGTGTGTTACAGATGAAGTCAGAGATGGCAGGCGGAGTTTGACATACGAAGTCAGATATACCAATTGGAGTGTTACACACAAAGTCAGAGAGACCAGGTGACTGTTACACACGAGGTCAGTGACGTCACCGGCTGTGTGACACACAAAGTAAGAGATGACAGATGGAGTATTACACACGAACTCACAGATGCCAGGGGGAGTGTTACACACAAATTCAGAGATGCCATGGTGCAGTGTTGTGCATGAAGTCAAAGACATGTATCAGAGTGTTATACACACAAAGTGTGAGACATGAGTGCAAGTGTTACACACGAAGTCAGAGGTGCCACATGAAGTGTTACACACGAAATCAGAGTCACCAGTTGGACTGCCACACAAGAAATAACAGACGCCACTGATCAGTGTTGTTCACAAATTTACAGACAACAGGGAGAGTGTTACGCATGAAGTCAGTGACACCAGAGGAATGTCACATGCAAAGTCAGAGAAGACAGGTGGATTGTGTCTGATGAAATCACAGACACCACAGCTAGTGTAACCCACAAAGTCAGACACACCAGGGGGATCGTTGCACATGATGTCAGAGATGCCAGGTAGAATGTGACACATGAAGTCAGAGACAACATGGGGAGTGTGAAACAAGAAGTCCAAAATGCCATGTGGAGTGTGACACACGATGTCAGAGATGCCACTTGGACTGTGACACACAAAGTCTGAGATGATATGGGGGAGTGTTAAACTAGAAGGCAGAAATGCCATACTGAGTGTAACACATGAAGTGACAGACACCATGGTCAGTGTTACACAGAATGTAACAGATGCCACATGGAGTGTCACACATGATGTCAAGGATGCCAGGGGGAGTTTTACATAGAGAGAAAGAAACACCAGGTATCTTGTGATATACAAACACACTGAAGACAGGGTGAATGTGATGCATGAAGTCAGAGATGACAGGGAGTTAGTGACACCCTAATCCAAAGACGGCCAGGGGAATGTGACACACGAAGTCAGAGAAGCCATGGGGGTGTGTTCTGCATGAAAACAATGATACCAGGGGGAGTGTTATGAACAAAGTCTGAGACAAGGGGGATTGTGAGACACAAATTCAGAGACACCAAGTGGGAGAGGTACACATGATGTCAGAGATGCCAGGAGCAGTGTTAGAAATGAATTCAAAGAAGCCATGAGAAGAGTGATGCACAAAATCAGATACGACAGGAGATGTGGGACATTTGTCAGACATGACAAATTGGGCAGGACACAAGAAGTTAAAGACACCAGAGAAAGTCAAACATGGCAGGAGGAATACATATGAAGTCAGAGAGACCAGGGGGAGTGTTACAGCTGAAGTCAGAGACAACAGAGTGAGTGTTACACATGAAGGCAGAGATGCCATGGGGAATATGATACATGAATTCAGAGGCAACAGGTCGTATGTGACAGTTGAAGTCAGAGATGCTAGGGGAATGTTAGAAATGAAGTCAGAGGTGCCAGAGAGACTGTTATACACGAATTTATAGACAGCAGGGGGAGTGTGATGCACATACTCAGAGACACATGTGGGAGAGTGACACATGAAGTCAGAGTGGCCACAGGGTGTATTACACAAAAATCAAACACAGCAGGGGTAGTGAGCTCCACGAGACACCACTGGGAATGTTACACACGAAGCTCATGATGCAAGGCAGAGACTGACACATGAAGTTACAGATGCCATGAGTAGTGTTACACATGAAGTCAAAAACACCACGGGGAATGTTACACACGAAGGAAGAAACACCAAGTGGAGTGCTACACATGACATCAGAGATGATGGGGGAGTGTGACACACAAAGTCAAAGATACCAGAGGGAGAGAAACACGTGAAACAAAGACAACAGGGGAAGTGTGACACACAACATCAGTCAGGCCACTCGGACCGTTTCATATAAATTCATAGATAACAGGGCAGTGTTACATATGATTTCAGAGAGGGCACATGGAGTGTTACACACGAACCCAGAGTCACCAGTGGGAGAGTTATGAATGAAGTTAGAGAAGCCAGGGTGAGTGTGATGCATGAAGTCTGAGACACCATGAGAAGAGTGTCACATGAAGTCAGAGACAACAGGGGGACTGTTAAACAGTAAGCCAGAGAAGCCACAGAGGAGAGTTATCCATGAAGTGAAAGACCCAGGGGGAGTGTTATGCTGGAAGTCAGAGATACAATGGTGAATATTACACACAGACTCTGAGATGCCAGGAGGAATGTGACACATGAAGACACACATAGGGGAATGTTACAAAGGAAGGCAAAGAAACCAGAGGTAGAGTGGCAAAAGATGTTAGAGATGACTGGTGGTGTGTTACACAGGAAGTCAGAGACCACAGGTGGAGTGTGACACACAAAGTCAGAGACTACAGGTGGAGTGTTAAACATGAAGTCAGAGACGCCAGGGGTAGTATCACAAATGAAGTCAAAGACACCAAGGGAGGTGTTATGCCTGATGTGAAAGCCCAGAGGGAGTGTTACACAAGAATTCAACAAAACATGGGAGCAAGTGACAAATGAATTCAGAGACGACATGAACTGTGTGACACACTAAGTCACAGAAGCCAATTGGAAGTGTTAGGCACGAAGTCAAAGACAGAAGGGGGAGTGTTACCCACGCAGTAAGAGATGCCACAGCAAGTGTGACAGTCAAAGTCAGAGAGGAAATATCAAGTCTGACACACGAAGTCAGAGAAGCCAGTGGGAATGTTACACATGAAGTCAAAAACGCTGGGGGGAGTGTAATACACAAGTAAGGGATGCCAGACAGAGTGAGACACACGACTTCAGAGCCACCACGAGGAGTGTTAGACATGAAGTCTGAGATGACAGGGTGAGTTTAACACACGAAGTCAGAAACAGGGGTAATGTTACACAGGAAGTCAGAGACACCAGGGAGTGTGTTACATTCTAAATCAGAGATACTACTGGGAGCGTGACATGTGAAGTCAAGACTCCAGAATAAGTGTGACACATGAAGTCAGAGATGGCATGGGGATTGTTATACATGAAGTCATGATGCCAGGGGGATCATGACATGAAGTCAGAGATACAAGACGATTTGTGACACATGAAATCAGAGATACCAGAGCGATTTTTACTCATGTAGTCAGAGATGCCAGAAGGATTGTGACACGTGGTCAGTAACGCCAGGTGTAGATGAAGTCAGAGATGCCAGGTGAGTGTTACACACAAAGTGAAAGCCGGCAGGGGGAGTGTGACACACATACTCAGAAAGAATGGGAAGTGTAAAACACGAAGTCAGAAACACAGGTTTTAGTGCTCCACAGGGAGTCAGAGAAAACAGGGAGTGTGTGACACATGAAGTCAGAGATGCCTCGTGAATTGTTACACACAAAGTCAAAGATACCAGGGTGTGTGTTACACAGGAGGTCAGATGTCTTCTTCTCCTCCTGGTATGGTCCTTTCCAACAGGACTGCATAGAGTCTTTTATTTGATGTCTCTTTCAATAAACAAATTCTCCAGGTTATGCTCCAAGATCCTTAAGTTCTGAGAGCTCTCTGAGAAAGAATCAGCTAGCAATCTTTCATTTCTTTTCAGCACATCAATAAGACCATGACAGCAATGTAATATATCCCTTAACCAAAGTTGGTTCATATATTTCTTCATCTAATTGCACAGGCTGTTTTATTATTATTTCAAAAGGAGACAGCCGATGTTTACAAAAATTGTAGATCTAAGATTAAGGAGCACTAGCACAAGAGCTTTTGGCCATGAAAGAGTAAATGCTTAGGAAAGCTTTGCCAATTAAGTTTGGTTGTGCCATTAGTTCTTTTTACCAATCCTGAGGATTGAGGATAGTAAGCGCAGTGGAAATGCTGCAATATTTGCCAAACATTACAAAAAGATTTGAGAACATACAGATCATTACAAGATATATTTCAATAATAATTTCCTAACAGCTTCATGCAAGCTGGGTGTGGGAAATATTCTTTCCAGGTTCGTGAGAGCCACTCTGCATAGGCTATACTGCAATGATTGAAATGTCTTGTAGGAAGATGTTCCTAAAGAGCTTAAAACAAGTGTTTTCCCTGGCTCAGTTGCTTCAGTGAATGAAAGTTATAGATATTCTGTCACCACTGCGAAGAAACATTTGAAATGACATCCAATTCCAAGGCAATAAAGACCTAGATTCAAGCTGGGCAGGAGCTGTCTTTCAATAAACATGATTGTTGCTCAGTATGCACACACTGAAATTCTTGAAACTTCTTATAGGAACATGCTCCTAAACATGCTCCTAAACTGACACAAGCAAGATCTTCTCAGCACTGTGTTTTCTCCATGACAGAGTGTTATACATATTCTGTCCTGCTTGTAGTCAAATATTTCATAAGTATTATGTGATGATAGGTGATGTTATAAGATAGTATGATGATGTACTTAAAAGGCTTAAAGCAAAAAGTTTACAACTCAGTGTTCATACAGTGAATTAATTTTATTCATATTCTTACCCACTTGGTTCATGGGTATAACGTGAAAATATTCCTAAAGAGGTAGAAGTAAAATTCTTTACTACAGAGTGTTTTCAATGAATGGATGTTATAGTTATATTGTCCCAGCTTCAATGAAATGTTTGGAAAGATTTACAGGAGATGTTCTGAAACAGCTACTTGCATGCTGATTCAGTAAGAGTGGTCTTTCATTGGATGCAAGTGAGAGCCATTCTCTATGGTTGATAAGCAAAAGTTTAAAAATTCTTGTGGTAACATATTCATGGGTATAAGCAAGAAGGCTTCACCTCAGTGTTCTGTTTTGAATGAGTGTTCTAGGTTTTGCCGCCTTACTGAAATGTCACATTCGTGTTATACAAAGACTTTCCTAAACAGCTACAAGAGAGATGTTTCCACCACATATTTCTTTCAGTGAATGAATGTTATAGTTATTCTGTTACCACTGTGTGAAAAGTTTCCAAAGATTTGTAAGAAGAGGTTCTTGAACAGCTACTTGCAAGCTGGTTCAGCATCAGGGTTCTTAATTATATGCAAGAGACCACCATTGTGGACAGCCTATACTGCAATCTTTGAAAAGTCTTATAAGAATATGTTCCCATAGGGGCCGGCCCTGTGGCCAAGTGGTTGGCTTGACATGCTCCACTTCAGTGGCCCAGGGTTTTGCCAGTTTGGATCCTGGGTGTGGACCCAGCACCACTCATCAGGACATGCTGAGGCAGTGTCCCACATAGCACAACTAGAGGGACCTGCAACTAGAGTGTACCACTATGTACTGCAGGCGACTTTGGAGAGAAGAAGAAGAAAATGATTGGCAACAGATGTTAGCTCAGGTGTCAGTCTTTAAACAAAAAACAGAATATGTTCCTATAGAGCTGCATGTAAGCTGTTTCACCAAGGTGTTCCACCACTGAAAGAATGCTACAGAAGTTCTGTCATGGCTGTAGTGAAACCTGAGGAAAGAAAGGAAAAGTTAGTAAACAGGTATTAGCCAGCGGGGCTTTGCAAGGGTTACTTCAATTGTAAAAGCCCATAGCCGTTCTGTAAGCCTATAACACCAATCAAACACTGCCCTTAACAGGTAGGGAAAACTGTGTTCAGTAACGTCTCCTCTCTTTGCGAGAGAGACCCTCTGGGTATGCAAAGTGCAAAGTTTGTAAAATCACTTTCCAAAATCTCCTCTGTAGCTGCAATCAAGAGATTTTCTATAGATAGGGCTCCCCTTCAATGGAAGGTATAGATACTCTGTCCTAGCTGGAGAGAAGAGATAGGGGAAATCTTCAGGGAAGACTTTCCTTAACAGCTTTGACAAACTGCATTCAGTAAGTCTTCCTCATTCTCTGACCCAGATACCCTATCAGCTGGCCCTGAAGTGCAAAGTTTGGAAAGTCTATTTCAAGATGATATATACACAATGCAAGCAAGACATTTTCAACTGACAGGTTTCTCCTGCCATGGATAGTGTATATAGTCCTAGCTGCTGAGCAAAGATTTAAAAATTTGAAAAGGCTGGCTTTAACAGCTATAGAACCATGCCAGTGAAGCCTCCTCTCATTCTAAGCTGGAAATTCACTCTCAGCAGGCACTGGACTGCAAATTTTAATCGCTTTTCAGAATCTCATCTGTAGCTGCAAACAAGAGATTTTGTACAGAGAGGGCTCTCCTGCAATGGATGATATATTCTGTCCCAGCTGGAGAACAAAGACTTACAAATCTGAAAAGAAGACTGGCCTTAACAGCTACAGCAAACTGAGTTCGGTAATATCTCCTCTCTTTGCATAAGAGACCCTCTCATTATGTGAAGCACAAAGTTTGAAAAGTCATTTTTCAGCATGATCTTTACCAGCTGAAGGCAAGAGATTTTCTACACAGAGGAGTCTGCTGCCATGGATGGCAGAGATATTCTGTGCTAGATGTAGAGAATAGATTGAAAAAGGAACACTGGCCTTAAGAGCTATTTCAAACAATTTTCAATAATGGTTCCTTCCTGTCTCTGTGGAAGAGAATCTATCAGTATGCACTGAACTGAAAAGAAGTTTGAAAAGTCAATTTCAAAATGATATACACTAGCTGCAAACAAGTGTCGATGAAAATAATCCATAACCAATCTATAATGAAAATTTGGGTCAGTTTATTCTGAGCTTAAATCTTAGGATTATAACCCAGGAGAGACTTTCCAAAAAGGAACAGAGCACTCCAAAGAAGTGGGGGTATAAGTGTGGCATTGACCAAGAGTTTCTAGAGAGAAGGTCATGTCCTTTCTTCTTCCTGGTACAGAGAGGGAGGCACTTTTTACAGATAGAGATTCACCTTACAAATGTAAGTGTCCTAACAAAGGGCAAGTTCCATTCTTCCGAGCCTCCTTCCCTGTCCCAGTTCATCAAAAGCAACCAACCTCAAATAATTCTGATGCCAAAGAGACATATCTTGGGGTGGCCAATATCAGGTCCCTGCACTATCTACACCATCCGAGGCAGGAGAAAGGTCTGGGTTCAAAATCTCTTGTGACAAATAAAAATGGCAAGTAATAGGATATATTGGAATATATGAGGAAGCCATTTGGTGTAAACCTAATTTGGCATGACCTTATCTTTCCAAAAGGGCCTCACCGAGGCCCTTGAGCATGCATAGTATATCTGCTTTAGGGATTCCCTATGTCAAGAACAAAGGCCCTAGAGATAAAGATGCAACTTCCCTTCACCTGTGACCTCCCAGCTTGAGACAATAGACTTGCCTCCTGCTTCGCCCACCAAGATAGCAGACCCACTACCTGCTGTGTCCATCAAGTGCTGTGCCGACAGGGCAATCTTGTGACTATTGTGGGAGGGACATTTCAATCATACGTGAAAAACCCTGTTTGGGGGTATATAACCACTCTGTGCACCCCACTTCTGGGGTGCCCTGTCTTCCTTCGGGAAGAAAGGTCCCGGACCATGGTTCCTCATAAAGCATTGTTTAATTTTCTCTTGCTATTCTGTCTCATGTGAATTTAATTCATTCTCCGGCCAGACGGACCCCCATTTGGGAAGAGGAAATGTCTTCCTCCCCTACAATAGTCTGTCCTAGCTGTAGAGAAATGATTGGAAAATTTGAAAGGAAGGCTTTCCTTAAGAACTTTAGCAAACCACATTCAGTCAGGCCTCCTCTCATTCTAAACTGGAGATATACTCTCAGTACACCCTAACCTGCGAAGTTTGTAAAGTCCCTTTTCAAAATATCCTTAGTAGCTGCAAACCAGAGGTCCCTTCTGCAATGGATGATGTAGATATTCTATCTTAGCTGGGGCGTACAGATTTAAAAATCAGAAAAGAACACTGGCCTCAACAGCTATGGCAAACTGGGTTAAGTAAGGCCTCCTTCTCATTCTTTGCCACAGATGCCCTGTCATTAGCCCTGAACTGCAAAGTTTGAAAAGTCAATTTTAAGATGATATACACCAGCTGCAAGCAAGGCACTTTCAACCCACACGTCTCTCCTGCCATGGATTTTGTATATATTCTGTCCTAGCTGCTGAGCACAGATTTAAAAATCTGAAAATACTGGTTTTAACAGCTATGACAAACTGTGTTCAGTAACACATCCTCTCTTTCTCTGCATAAGATACCCTCTTGGTGTGTGAACTGCAAAGTTGGCAAAGTCACTTTTCTAGGTGATCCTAAGCTGCCTGAAGCAGGTGTTTTCGTCCTGCTTCTTTCATTGACTAGATTTCATACACGCTTGTCTCTGTTGTAAAATCTAGAAACGATTCAAGGAGGAAGTTCCTTACGACCCCATGTCAAACTGCGTTCAGCAGGGACATATTGCTTTCTACGCTAAAGAGACCCTGTGAGTAAACTGTGACCTGCAAAGTTTGAAAAGTTAGTTTTCAAGATGATCTTTACCAGCTGCAAGAAAGAGATTTTCCACAGAGAGATCTCTCTTGCCATGGATGGTATAGATATTCTGTCCTAGATGAAGAGAAAAGATTTTAACATTCGAAAGGAAGTCTTTCCTTAACAGCTATGGCAAACTGCGTTCAGTAACACCTCATCTCTTCCTATGCGGGAGGGTCCCTGTCAGTATGACCTGAACTGAAAAGTTTGAAAAGTCATCTTTCTAGATGATCCTAAGGAGCTCAAAGCAAGAACTTTACCCTCTTCTTTCACAGACTGGATATCACAGATGTTCTGTCTCTGCTATAAAATGTAAAAACTGATGCAAGGAGGATGTTCCTTACCACCTACTATCAAGTTTCATTCAGCAGGGACTTATTTGTTTCTATGACAGAGAGACTCTGTCAGTATGCCCTGAACTGCCAAGCTAGAAAAGTTCAATTCAAGAGATCCTTGGGAGCTGTAAGCAAGCATTTTAGGTCACACTCTTCCCTCACGCATTGGATGTCATAGATATTTTGACCCTGCTGTTAAGTCTAAAAATGCTTCAAAGAAGATCTTCCTTAGCTCCAAAGGTTAAGCTGGGTTCAACGAGACCTCCTTTCTTTCTATGAGAGAGAGACTCTATCGGTAAGCTGTGAACTGCGATTTTGAAAAGGCAATTTCAAGATGATCTTTCTCATCTGCAAGCAGGAGTTACTTTACACAGAGGTCTCTCCTGTCACAGATGGTATAGACATCTTGCCCTGGCTAGAGAGGAAAGATTTACAAATCTGAAAGGAAATCTTTCCATTAGAGGTATGGCAAACTGTATTCAGTAATGCCTCCTCTCTTTCCATGAGGGAGAGACCCTTTCAGTATGCCGTGAACTGCAAAGTTAGAAAAGTCACTTTTCTAGATGATCTTAATCTGCCTAAAGTGAGAGTTTTAGTCCACCCTCTTCTTTCAAGGACTGGATGTCATAGATATCTTGTCACTGCTGTAAAGTCCAATGTCACTGCATGGATGATGTTCCTTTCCACCTAATGTGAAGCTGCATTCAGTGAGGCCGCCTTTCTATGTGAAAGAGCACCTGCCTGGATGAAGTGAACTGCAAAGTTTGAAAATTCACTTTTCAAGATGGTCCTAAAGAGCTACAAGCAAGAGTTTTTGACTGCAGTGTTCTCTCATTGAATGAATGTTATAGATAGTGTAGGGGAGGAAGACATTTCCTCTTCCCAAATGGGGGTTCGTCTGGCCAGAGAATGAATTAAATTCACATGAGACAGAATAGCAAGAGAAAATTAAACAAAGATTTATGAGGAACCATGGCCCGGGGCCTTTCTTCCCGAAGGAAAAAGGACACTGAAGAAGTGGGGTGCACAGAGTGGTTATATAACCCCAAACAGGATATTTCATGTATAATTGAAATGTCCCTCCCACAATAGTCACAAGATTGCCCTGTTGGCACAGCACTTGATGGACACAGCAGGTAGTGGGTCTGATATCTTGGTGGGCATAGCAGGAGGCAAGTCTATTGTCTGGAGCTGGGTGGTCACAGGTGAGCACAGCAATCAGTTCCTAGCCTAAGGAAAGATGCTTAATCCTTAAAGAAATGCCAACATTGGGAGGGGGAGGGAAGTCAGTTACAGGAGGTCACCAGACAAGCACAATAAAATGCAATTTAAGTCCTTGCCTTTGGTATTGATTAAAAGTTTCTAGAAAGTAGGTCATGTCCTTTCTTCTTCCTGGTACAGAGAGGGAGGCACGTTTTACAGATAGAGATTCACCTTACAAATGTAAATGTGTCCTAACAAAGGGCAAGTTCCATTCCTCAGAGCCTCCTTCCCTGTCCCAGTTTATTAAAAGCAATCAGCCTCAAATAATACTGATGCCAAAGAGACATATCTTGGGGTGGGCAATTTCAGGTCCCTACACGATTGTAAAAGGGACATTTCAATCATATGTGAAACACCCTCTTTGAGGGTATATAACCAACCTGTCTACCCCCACTTCTTTGGAGTGCTCTGTTCCTTTGTGGAAAGACTCTCCCGGGTTATAATCCTCAGATTTAAGCTCAGAATAAACTGACCCAAATTTTCATTTATAGATTGGTTATGGATTATTTTCATCGACAGTCCTAACCCTCTACTCAGGGCAGCAGCAGCAGGAGCTCTGACTGCCCATGGGTCCTGTCCCCAGGCAGTAGCTCTTTACTGCCCATGGGTCCTGTCCCCATGCTTTTCCGTACTATTCTCTAAATAAAAGAGCACTACTGCTAGACCTTGAGAGTCCAAGAAATGTTTCTTTCAACGCTTTAGATCACCATCCCCGCATCAAGAGGGCCATGGGGCTGTAGGGGAGGAAGACATTTCCTCTTCCCAAATGTGGGTTCGTCTGGCCAGAGAATGAATTAAATTCACATGAGACAGAATAGCAAGAGAAAATTAAACAATGCTTTATGAGGAACCATGGCCTGGGGCCTTTCTTCCCGAAGGAAGACAGGGCACCGCAGAAGTGGGGTGCACAGTGTGGTTATATACCCCCAAACAGGGTGTTTCACATATGATTGAAATGTCACTTTTACAATAGTCACAAGATTGCTCTGTCAGCGCAGCGCTTAATGGAAATGGCAGATAGGTCTGCTGTCTTAGTGAACACCGCTGGGTGGCAGGTGTGTTGCCTCGGGCTGGGGGGTCACAGATGAGCGCTGCAATCAGTTCCTAGCCAAAGAAAGATGCTTAATCTTTAAGGAGATGCCAACGTTGGGAGGGGGAGGGAAGTCAGTTACAGGAGGTTACCAGACAAGCACAATAAAATGAATATTTAAGTCCTTGCCTTTAGTATTGATTAAGAGTTTCTAGAAAGAAGGTCATGTCCTTTCTTCTTCCTGGTACAGAGAGGGAGGCACCTTTTACAGATAGAGATTTACCTTACAAATGTAAGTGTCCTAACAAAGGGCAAGTTCCATTCCTCAGAGCCTCCTTCCCTGTCCCAGTTTATCAAAAGCAATCAGCCTCAAATAATCCTGATGCCAAAGAGGCATATGTTGGTGTGGCCAATTTCAGGTCCCTTCAAGTCTCCCCAGTTGGCTCTAGGAGCCCTGGGTGGCCTTGGCAGTAGGAGGAGAACATGTTAAAATTTTTGCTCGGTACTGGAGCCACCTTCTAGGTGTTGAATACCAAAAAGAGAAACCTTTCAAAAAGAAAAAGATGTAGCATCAAAGGAGTATCAGCCAAAAGAGAGACCAAAAGGTTTCTGGAGCCCCTTGACCTATGAAACAAGATAAAAAAAATACTTAAGCGTTTCTTTCTGTATGTACCAGAATGTCCTGTTCCCCCTCTAGGGAGGGACATGCTGTCTAAGTTAGAGGCCTCAATAAGCTGGGAAAAAGATAAAATAGAGATCCAAGACCCAAAAAGTTGGGGAGTTGAGTTTATGGCCCTATTACAGGATACACCAGCACCTGAGAAGGAAGAGATTTCCCTAAATGTTTTAAGTTGAGCTAACTCGCAATTATAGGCACAAGGACAGGTGGAGTGAGCAGCCAGTGCCTTGTCAGTAAAGGTAAAACTGAAGCAGGTAGATTGATGGCCCCGGGTCAAACAATACCCCTCGAAGCCAGAAGCCATAAAGATGAATCTTTCTTATAATCAATACGTTTTTAGAACTTGGGAATGTAGATTTGTTCAAGACCGTAGTGCTGTCAATGCTGAACAGTACTGGATTTATAATAATAAATATCTTCATTTTGTTTCTGGCACAGAGCTCCAAAAACTTTTGTAATTTCCCATACAAGAGCCATAGAGGCATATTTTGTTACAATAATTACTTTAGTCCTCAGTTCCTGAAATAACTCCAGAGCAATAAAGTGGAAAGAGGTGTCTTTTGTTATTCCTAACAAGGCCCTTTCAACCACACCTGCATTTATGTTAATAAAGTGACATTTGGAAAACCCCTAAGGGTGGGGGTTGGTGTGTGGGAAAATAGGGAAATCTATTGTGTGATTCTGGGCTGGAATTTTCAGCCCCATCCCCCTCTCCACAAGTCCAGGGTGAGGAGAGAGGCTGAAGATTGAGTTCCATTGCCAAAGGCCAATGACGTAATCAACTGTGCCTATGTCGGGAGGAGGTTCCATTAAAATCCAAAGGGATGGGCTTCAGAGAGCTTCTGGGTTGGTAAACACCCAGGGAGATTTGGGGAGAGTGGCATGCCCAGAGAGGGTCTGGGAGCTCCACATCCCTGCCCCACGTATTTTACTCTATGCATCTCTTATATCTGGCTGCTAAGTAAAATGTTTTCCTGAGCTCTGTAAACTGCTCTATCAAAGGAATCAAACCCAACGAGGGGGCTGTGGGAACATCTGCTCTGTGGTTCCTTGGTCAGAAACACAGGTGACAACCTGAACTTGCAATTGGCATCTAAAATGGGAGGCAAAGGGTAATCCTGTGGGACTGAACTCTTAACCTGTGGGATCTGATTCTATCCCCAGGTAGTGTCAAAATTGAGTTAAAATGTTAAACTTCATAGCCAGTAAGGGATATAAAGTGTCTAAAGGGAAGGCACAAATATCTAAAGAGACTGTAAAGTACTTGGGCTTCATCATTTCAAAGGGACAACACAGCCTTCCCCTAGAGAGGAAAATGGTAATATGTCTACTTGTTTCACCAAAAACTTGTAGATAGCTATGAGGATTCTTGGGGATGGCTGGCTTTTGCTGCATTTAGATCCCTAACTTTGGATTAAATGCTAAGCCTCTCTAGGATAAACTACCAGGGCCAGAAATAGACTCCTTTGAATGGGATAAGCTATGTCACCAAACTTTCAATAAGCTTAAAACTTGCTGATGGAAGAACCTACACTGGCCTCACCAGACCTGAGCAAAACATTTGACCTATGTGTCTGTGACAGACAGGGAGTAGCTACAGGAGTGCTAACCCAAATGCTGAGACCCCCTAAAAGCGTGGTAGTCTATTACTGTGGCAAAATGATGACTCCCATGCTTGAGAACTGTAGCTGCCACCTGCCTATTAATCAAGAATGCAGAGAAAGTGATGATGGGCCAAACTTTGACTGATGTGGGGCCCCCATCAAGTCTCTAGCCTACTAGAGACTAAAGGACATCTCTGGCTATCCAAGAATAGAATACTACAATATCAACCTATGCTGTTAGTGCACCTGCACTTGCTGACTATGCCCCGCAAGAGGCCCAATCTCCTCTTCCCCCATCCTAGTGAACTCTCATGATTCTTGGTTGGGAGTTGGACAGGTAGACATATGAATGGGTTCAATGTGGGCAGGGAGATGAAGGGTCTTCTGCAGCCCACCCTTAAAAACCCAGCTCAAGGGCTGGTCCTGTGGCTGTGTGGTTGGGTTTGCATGCTCTGCTTTGGTGGCCAGGGATTTCACCCGTTTTAGTCCTGGGTGCACGCATGGCACTGCTCATTGGGCCATGCTGGGGAGGCATCCCACATGCCACTGCTAGAAGAACCCACAACTAAAAATTCACAACGATGTACTGGGGGGCTTTGGGAGAAAAAGGAAAAAAAAATCATTTTTAAAAAAGAAAAACCCACCTCAGGTCATGTTGCCAGAAATAAGTGGACGTGGCTGGAATGACGTCTTTGTTAAAAATCTTCTCCTGATCGAGGAATTTTATACTTTCTGTTTATTCTAGGAGTGGAGGCACCATTTGATCTACTGACGGACAAGCCAAGAAGTGATTCCAGTCCCCAGAATTTCCAGATGAATTTCACTGTCACCAACCTACTCTATTCCCAGGACATAACCCAGCCAAGCACCACCAAACACCAATAGAACAATAGAAGTATTGAGGATGTGGTGAGAATGGAGTTGCTTGTCCACTCTGTTCTCATGTAAGGACTGACCTTTGGATAGTGGGTGGTCAGAGTTTGACTTTTCCTAACAATTCGTGAAGACACGTTCTTATTCCTGTTTTACAAATTAAGAAATAGGCACTGAGAGTTTGAATAGCAGGCCCAGGGTCACATAGCTAAGTCATAGCCTGGGACAAGACATCCTTTGGTACACATACCTGGTCTAGTGTTCACTGAGACAAGAAAAAATAAATGGGGAAGTTCATTCAGTAGATGAACACTCTCAGAGGCCAAGGAGCCTGGGATTCTGACCTCGGAAATATTGCCCTGTCTTTCAGCTCAACCAGCTCTTCTGAAACAACAGTGTCAGGAGTTATTTTTCTGACTGTCAAGTTTTAGCATTCAGTTGAATTTCAACTCAGGACCTGATGACTCTGGAAAGTTCTCCTTCTGTAAAAGTATTCCCATTCCATAGTCTCTCAGTTCCAGCTGTTATGGAAGAGAATCCTTGGAATATAGAACTGTTACCTAAAATCCAGCTTCTTCCTAAACCAGTAAGCCCAACAGGTTTAGAACCTCAAGGAAGCCTGTGTAAACTCAGAAGTCATGGAGGTGCCTAGTGCTGGGAGCCATGGAATATAGTGTGTAGGAATCATGCCTTATGAAGTCAAGATTAATGGAAGATGGAGTCTAGAACCAGTTGACTTAGGATCCAGCAGTCTAATTGTGCTGTTCAATAGTGTATCCACTAACCACATGAGGCAATTTAAGTTTTTATACACCTGTTGGGATAGGGTTCACATACCGTGTGTTCATCTGCTTATCTCTTAGGATTTTCTATATATAATAAGTCATCTGAAAAGGAAATAGTTTTATACCTTCCTTTACAACCTGGATGCCTTTTATTTCTATTTCTTGCCTAACTACCCTCATTAGAACTTCTAGTACAATGTGGTTACCACATGAGACGAGGGCAGACATTGCTGTCTTGTCCCTGATCTTAGGGGGAAATTTTCAGTCTTCCAGCATTGAGTATGTTGTTAGCTGTGGGCTTTTCAAGGATGATATTTATCAGGTTGAGAAATTTTCTTTCTATTCCTAATGTGTTGAGTGATTTCTTTTTTAATCCTGAAGGATTTGTATTTTGTGAAACCTATATTCCATGTGAGTATTGAGATTATGTGGTATTTGTCCTTTACTCTATTAATATGGCATATTATGTTAATCAATTTTTCACATAAACCAAACTTTCAGCTAAAGGTGAGAGATTAAGACCTTCTCAAGTCTTTCCTGGTTATGCACAGAACCCTGCACACTTACAGCCTTCTAGATAACCACAAATACATTGGAGCTTTCCAAAGCCCCCTATGAACATTTCATTCCCACAATTTTTCTTTTATGCTTCTGCTCACCTCTTGCCTGCCTCAACTGGTATAGCTCACTCAGGCATCTGAAACGTAAAACAATTACCACTGGTGTTTTTTCTTCAAGTGCTCGGGGTAAAAGCTTTCCTCCCTGAGCAAGCTCTGAGTCAAATAAAGAGAAGCCCTGAGAGTGAGGCTTTTTTAAGGAGCTCCCAGACGGGTCAAACAGTGACAGTTCAGTGGGGATGTGTGTTTTGAGAGCTCCAAATCCATTATGGCTGCTAAGGTGTTGATTTTCAGAGCTACCATGGTTCTGAGACTGATGGTTTTCAAAGTTATTGAGAATATTGTGAGAGCAGGATGGGAATAGTGCAAGTTATAATGCCACAGAGCTTACTCGCTTCACCAAGAATCAAGTTTCTCTTAACCAAACAGTCCTCAGATTGCTGTAAGCCTTTGGTTAATTTCTAGACTTCTGAAAATATTGATTTTGACCATTTTGACCAGTCCTCTCATTTGTTTATTTTTTGGATTTTCAGAAATCCTTTCTCCAACATTTCCTTGTGACTTCTTATTTATAAATCAATTACATTAAATTAAAATACATGAGAAACTTAGCTCCTAGTTCACACCCAGTAGTCACATTTTAACTGCTCATTAACAACATAGGACTAATAATGACTGTATTGGGTAGGGCAGACAAATGTTTACATCCTTACAGAAAGGTCTCTTGAAAAGGACCTAGAATCAGGGTAGAATTCCAGACACCCTTATGCATCCCTTGTGCCCTTCTAGGTCTGTCCCCAGAGTAACCACAGTGGGGGACCAACTGTGTAACTTCTCACCATACCCAGCTACAGAACCTTACCCTGGACAAGATCAGTGTCTTTGTGGATGGGAAGGCTCCCTGGTCACTGGGGCAGGAGTAGGTTTCCAACTTCTACACCTGGGGTTGTTCCTGGGAATCTCGAGGACTGGAGCGGAGGGAGCATGGAAACTTCTCAGGCTAGTGGGAGGTGGCATAGTCCCCCAGGCTTTACCCACCATTGAGATAGACAAAAGGAGGCCCAGTGGAATATAAGAAGCCTTCTCCTAGACAGCTCTGTGAGCTCAGGCTAGTCACCTCCCTTCTCTGGACTCTGTTTCCTTATCTGTCCACTTAAAGCCACTTGGCCAGATGGTCAGTGAGGGCCTCTAGCTGTGTGTGAACCAGCATTGACAAGTGTGGCAGGGAGGACCTGTTTCCACATCCATAGGCCGTATAAAAATAGGAATGAGCCTGACTTGGCCCACAGGCTGTAGTTTGCCAAGTCCTGCTGTAGATCAGCACCATGCACTAGAGCTTTCTTCAATGATAGAAATGTTCTATATCTGTGTTGTCCAGTGCATAACTACCTGTGGCTATCGAGTACTTGAAGTTACATTATTGTGACTAGTATTTATGGTTACCGATTTCTAATGTTACTGAGGTAACAGATTTTTAATTTTACTTAATTAAAATTAATTTTAATTTAAAAAGTCACTTGTTGCAACTCCACATTGGACAACACATCTATGAGAATTTGGCTGGAGAGAGGTTGCACAAGTACAGGGACCTAAAACTCTCCCCCCATGCACAATAGGTGCTGTGTGTCCAAACCCTCCTGGAGTTTATGTTGTAGTTGGTAACAACAATGATAGGTGATTGAAAATTATAAATTATGTGATGTGAACCAATCCATGATTGGGAGTGGTAATCTGAGAAGGCTTCTTGGAGGAAATTAGATTATAAGAGAATCCTCAAAAATGAGTCTAAAACAACTCAGTAAAGGAGACGGGGATGAATATTTTTCTAGGCAGAGAAGAAAGCTTTTGAGTGAGAATTTACAAATTTAGAGAGATCCCATGGGCTTGCCAGTTATAATGACCCATTCTCCCCACAACCATCATAAGATGGCCCAGCCCAATTTCAGTTCTCCGTGCCCAGAGGTATAAGTTTGATTTAATTCATTACTCTCTTGTCGTGCAATAATGGCCTTGAATATGTAGCAAACTTCCCTGATTTTTCAGAGGTGCGAAATGGGGTTGAAACATCACGATGCCTACTTGACTTTAACATTTCAATGAAAATATCCATTTTCATTGAAGCAAGGGTGGCAAGTGTTAATAATTTACACATTGGAAGAAATATTGTTTTAATTGGCTAAAATATACATTGTTAAATCTAGGTGATGGGTGTTTCTGATATTGTTCTACTTTTCTGTGTTTGAAAAGTTTCATTTAAAAAAGTAAAACTCACATGCATTCTCCATTCCATTCACTTCCAGGGTATTCTCCCAACAGAAATGGTGCCTTGGCTGAGAATTCTGGTCAACATTAAGGAAGCCCCAGCCCAGGGAGGGGAGGGAATATCTTGATGCTCTGACCCATCAAAGATAACCATGCAAATGGGGTCTTGGATGATGATGAAAGTTGGCCAACCCATGTCAAGGAGTGTTGCAACACAGTGAGGGGACAGCAGTAGCCCTGAGGGAATTACAGGAGGTGGCTCACACCAGAAATTGTCTGCCCATACCTCCCCTTCTAGATAGTCATTCTCATTTGCTTGGCAGGATTCATGGTGCTCATCACATGCCTGATCTGCTGCCTCCTGATAAACAAGGAAATGTTGCTTGTCTTCTTACTATTGGGTTGTAGGAGCTCTTTATATATTATAAATACATGTGCTTTGCTAGCTTTTATAATATGTTTTGCAAATGTTTTCTCCCATTGACCACTTGGCATGCAGAGCTCCTTTAGAGCTTGAATTAATAGTGAAATTATCTACCTGACTCTTAGTGACTCACTCCCACATCCCAGATATTTCCATCAACCCAAATGGTCATGTGCAAAAATAAATACCTCAGAAAACATATCCACCCACCACCAATTCCTGATTTCCAGTTTTTACTCAAATGCCTATACAATAGATACTCATTCCTCAAGATTGGAAGTGATGCCAGATCACTAGATCCTCACCTTCATTTCTATTCTCCTATTCCTATCATTCCAGGATTCCATGGGCTATGATCTGAATAATTCCCTTGGAATGATGCAAACTTTCTTACTGCTCATACCTGTCTTGTAAAACTTCAAACCCAGAAGATCCTGGTTATCTGCCATGCCTTACCTGCTGCTGGTCTTATGCTAACTGCTAAGAAAAGCATGTAACATATGTTGGTACCACTGTATATCCAATATCACCTACCTCAACTGGGAAGCATCCATAAAGCCTGGAAATTTTACTTTCTTTGTATGTGTCAGTAATTTACTCCTTGATTTTCCACACAGCCTGTTTTTAATATTCCCCACTTTCCTTATTCCTTCATACATATTCAAAGTCACTTAGCTTGCCTCACATTTCACAGAGAAATTGCTGTCTATAACTCCTTCTCTGTAGTGGTGAACCATTGAGAAAAGATCATCTATATATGTGTCTCTGTCCCACCACCTCCTCAGACCCCCCACACTCCATCTGCCCTCACTATTCTATGGGTGATTCCCTTGGTAAGACCGCACTGACTCCTTTGTTACTAGACCCAACAGAAACTTTTCATTATTCATCCTACGTGATCCTTAAATGGAAATAGTTTAAGTATGTTTGCAACAACTTAGAGATGTAAATCTTATCTTACAACTGTGAACATTATAATATCTCAATACATAGAATGTATATCTGAAAAAATTCAAGTTACGAATGGAGATTATGCTACAGCTGGAAGGTACAAATGGGATTTGTGGAACCAATAAAAAAACCCCAGAATGTAAACTCTCTCATTATTAATTTTTATATAGGTTGCATGCACAAATAATAATATCATGGTTATAATGGGTTAAAATATATTATTCAAATTAGGTTCAGCTGTTTGTTTTTATTTTCTTAAATGTGGCCACTAAAAAGTTTTGATTTTATGTTATCGAGTGTTAATGCTACGATTGGACAACACTGGTCAAGGCATGAATGAAAATAAAGCACAGAGAAAGTGGTTAGGGAGGCCGGCCCGGTGGTGCAGCAGTTTAGTTTGCACGTTCCACTTCTTGGCAGCCCGGGATTCATCAGTTCGGAACCTGGGTGTGGACATTGCACCGATCTGCAAAAGCAATGCTGTGGTAGGCATCCAACGTATAAAGTAGAGGAAGATGGGCATGAATGTTAGCTCAGGGCCACTCTCCCTCAGTGAAAAGAGGAGGATTGGCAGTAGTTAGCTCCGGCTTAATTTTCCTTAAAAAAAAAGTGGTTAGGGATGATTTTTCCCAAGAAAATGAGTCTACTCTGGCCCACACTGCAAGAGGCAGTAAACATTCTCATTCACACACACACACAAAATGAAACAAATGTCATCCTAGAGTCCCACCACTACTTCTCAAGAGGCATGAAGTTGCACTCCTACATAGTCCTAAATGGACTAATCTCAAGAAAGTAATCAGAAATCAAGATAATTTACCAATTAGGAAGATCTAAAACCAGAGACTAAGGGTCAAAAATTTTTTTGTGAATTTTCCATCAATGGCTTCTGTTATTAATTCAATATGCTAGGGAGACTCTTTCAAGGAGAGTTGTTTTAAAACCCACTTTTTCTTTACTATGTAAATATATACAAGATATGTAAAGAATAATTGAATTACACTAGCCAATCAATGAAAAAGAGATGGTAGAATACAAACATCACCACTATAAATCACTATTGGATTAGTGAATTGGTCAGAGGACAGGTGACATTGGATTGATTTGGACCTCATTAGGATGATTCTGATTTCATGAATCATCATATTGCAGGTATTATGCTAGGACCTATGAAACAGCCACCCCCCAACACACACACACAATTTAACTATCAAGGCCCACCAGCCGGACCAGTCCTTGCTGACAACTCTCCTGACTCCACCCCTCTGACAACACCTGGAGAGTTTTACACAAATCCCACCCTGTCACTGCATGCTTCTACCTGCCACAGGCCAGGGAAACATTTCTAGAAGGCTCATGCTCTGTGCATGCCCAGATCTGGGGATGACACTTCTCCTTTGTGTGAAGAAAACGATCAGAGTGCAGGCCCTGTGAGCTGCAGCAATAAGGACAAGAACTGGGGTTTGTGACAGAGAGAAGAGAACCTTTAGAGAGTATCATCACTAGGATCCAAGAAGCCCCAGTGATTTCTGGATAGAATCAAAGAAGACGCTTAAGGACAGAACACATAAGTTTGGGTGTGATTCTGCTTGGTAATGCCTGTAGGATGACATATGTGACAGTGGCAAAGCATTCAACAGTGTTGTTCATTCTTTTATTCATTGTATGTCATGGAGTGCTTTCTACATACACCCGGGCATTAGCCTCACCCTCTGGAGCTTATGAACAGTGTCAGAAGATTTTGTAAATTTTATTTATAATGCATAGAGACAGTACTTATGATATGCTAGGTGTTCCAAGCATTTTACAGACGTTAACTCCTTTAATACTCTCCATGACTTTACAAAGTGGGTACGTTTATCATTATTGCCAACTGACAGATGAAGATACTGAGGCACCAATGACATAGTAATTTGCCCAATACAAATATCTAGTAAGTGACTGCACTGGAATTTGAGCATGAGATGTTTGCTCCATTTTCTATGTTCCTAATCATGATATTTGCTCTCCAAAGACTTCACGCATTGAAAAAATTTGATCAACTTATCCATTTTCTTGGTATATTGAATAGCCTAGTTTATCTGTTTGAAAAATATAATACCTGCATAGAAACTATTGCACATACACGCCCAAATTGCTTCTAACAATATCTCCTGTCCTTGAAAATTAATACAGAGAACACTTCAAAACATTTCTTGCCCAGGCTGGGAGGGCTCTGAGGAAATCCCAGTGTTACTCTAATAAGCCAAGGGCAGGCTAGGAGTAGGGTCTCAGGGGAAAGGTGACCTCAGAAGTTACCACTCAATTACAAAATAGGTGGGAAGATCTCAGCAGTAACTGAATTCAGGATCTGGTGGAGTTTCAACCTGGTGCTCATTTTCTGGCTTGGGTTTAGGGACTGGTGCTGCATTACAGGGAGAGGGGATGGATTACTGTGTTCTTGGGGAAACCAGACCCATGAAAGAGAAGAAATGATGGTTTTCTTTCACAATGGACTTGTAGTGAGAAAAATTGGGCCTGGAAGAGATAATTGTGTGCCTAGTATGACCGGAAGGAGTTGCACCTGCTTCAGCCAAAGCAGACAGCCCTTCCACATGAACACATCTTATCCAAATAGACCAAAAAGGAGGAAATAATTTAATGCTCTTCTGGATGTGAGATTGTGACGGTGGAGATCTGCCTAGAAGGTTCCTAAAAGCCTCACTGAGGTGACAGTCGCTGTGACAAGAATGACAGGGGTAAGCCAGCCCTGCCTTTGCTGGGAAGAGTTAGTGTGTCAGAGATAAGGCACCACTGGTGAAGAAACTCACAGCAAGAAGTGAGTTTAACCAGAGGAGGTCTGAAAGGCAGCAGTGTGGCTAGAGGGATCTTGAGAGAAGAGAGCAGGGGAGAAAGGAAGATGACAGGGCCAGATCCTGGGACCTGATAGGCTGTTATTTCCTTTTTTTCTTTGACAACTGCTCTAAAATCTTGCACAACTATAAAGCACAAATATTTAACATCTTATAACTTTTGTGCCCCAGGCTTCAGGCATGGCTTAGCTGGGTGCTTCTGCCTCAAGGTCTCTCTGAAGTAAGGCAGCAGTTACTACTGAGGCTCAACTGGGGGAGAATTTGCTCCCAAGCTCAACACTCACATGAGTGTTGTCAGAATTCATTTGGACTGACAGTCTGAGTTCCTATCCTTCTGTTGGCTGGGCACTCCCTCAGGTGTCTCCTATGAAGTCTCTACATAGGGCAACTGAAAACATGGGCACTTGGTTTTCCATTTGCAGAGATTATGACAGAGAGAGAGAGAGAGAGAGAGATGGAAACAGGGAGAAGGAAAGAGGGAGGGAACTCAAGAAAGCGAGTAAGAAGGAAGTGACAGAGTTTCTGTAATGAAAACTTGGACATGGTGGCCGGCCCCATGGCTGAGTGATTAAGTTCACACATTCCAGATTTGGCCCAGGGTTTCACCAGTTTGCATCCTGGGTACAGGCATGGCGCAACCCACCAAACCATGCTGAGGCAGCATCCCACTTAGCACAACTAGCATGACCTACAACTACAATATACAACTGTGTACCAGGGGACTTTTGGAGAACGAGCAAAAAAAAAAAAAGTTTGGCAAGAGATGTTAGCTCAGGTGCCAATCTGAAAAAAAAAAAAAAACTTGGACATGATCCCATCACCTTGGCTGTATTAAGTTGTTCAGAAGCCAGTAAGTAACAACATCATGGTTACACGAGGATATGCACACCAGGAGGCAGGGAGGATTGGGAACCATTGTGGAGGCTGCCCAACACATAGTCCAACATGAGGTACTTGGGTCTATAAAACAGGACACCCTGGAAGTTTTAATGCCAGTGGATGATATTAGATGAATATCTGAATTTCATCTAATTTCAACCCTTTAAAGGCGCAGGCCTGAACATGAGGCCTGGAGGGGCAGTGAATTTCCCAAGATCACACAGCTGAAACCCAGGCCAGCTTTGAGAGATAGTCCATGGTATATCCCACGCTTTCTTATAATTATTTCATCTGTAAGTTTGTGCATCAGACCCATGTGACACTAGCCCACAGGTGTCACAGATGTCATCTCATATACATCTGACCATGTGCGTAGGTAGTAGTTTTGAGCATCATCACCATTGTGCAGGTTGAGAGAGTGGGGAAGCCTGAGAGGCACAGTGGCTTTTCCAGGACACAGAACTGGTAGACTAAAAGAGGTCTGAATTCAGTTCTGCCGCCTCAAAGCTGGAGCCCTAGTTTCATCCTCAAGGAGCTGTGGGCAGGGTTGTGATGGATATTTGTGTACAGTTATGGAGATGGCATGGGCAAGGAGGATAAGCAGTCAAGAGCCCAGAAGGCTCAATGCCTCAGCACAATGCCTTGGGAGCACAACATAATGACTGCATCTTTAGCATTTAGCAGAGTGCTGTCCATTTGAGCGTTCAGCACAGTGGCTGGTGAGCACTCAGTATAATGCCTGCATGTTGAGCACTCAGCACTGTGCCTGCCTGTGACAAATAGAAATGGCAAGCAGTAGGATATATTGGAGTATATGAGGAAGCCATTTGGTGTAAACCTAATTTGGCCTGACTTTCTTTTTTCCAAAAGGACCTGACTGTGGCAGTTGAGCATGCACTGCATATCTGCTTTAAAACATTTACTATGGCAAGAACAAATGGCCTTAAGATAAAGGTGCAACTTCCCCCACAGTGGCATTTGCTTAAGGATAAGCATCTTTCCTTAGGCTAGGAACTGATTGATGTGCTCACCTTTGACCACCCAGCTCACCTGTGACCACCCAGCTTGAGACAAGAGACCTGCCACCCTGCTGTGTTCACCGAGACAGAAGACCTACCTGCTGTTTTCATCAATTGCTGTGCTGAGCAGCCTCATGACTATTGTAAAAGGGACATTTCAATCCTATGTGAAACATACTGTTTGGGGGTATATAACCACTTTGTGCACCCCACTTCTTCGGTGCCCTTTCTTCCTTCAGGAAGAAAGGCCCCGGGCCATGGTCCTCAGATTTCAGCTCAGAATAAACTCTCCTAAATTTTCATTTATAGATTGGTTATGGATTGTTTTTGTCGATAGTTCTTGGCATAGTCGTGGCAGGATTTCAGAGAAACCCACCAGAGACAACCAGGAATCTACACTGAGCTACAATAAGGGCCCATTGAGCCCCCCAGATCACTGCAGTCTTCAGGTGACCCTGGTGGGTTCTCCTGAAACCCAGACCTCCTTACTTTAAGTTGATGGACCAAGAGTTTATAGGAGCTGGGTAAAGTCTTAAGACTAGAGGTTTTGAAGGGGTACTGGTATATACCCTGGGTAACAGGAACCCAGGCAGAATTTGCTAAGCCAGAGGAGCCTAGAGGGAAGTTCCTAGGCCAGAGGAGCCTAGAGGAAATTGGGAGTGAATGGGTAAGACTGATGTTTTTAATTTGGCTTAAAATTGGAAAGAATTGTGTTTATAAAGTCTGAACAAACTGCTTGATAGAGAATGAGAGACTGAACATGTTCAGCTCTGAAGAAAAGGGACATTAGCTCCTCCTGGCCTTTACCAAAAGGCGTCCTTAGGTGACTAAGGACCTCAGCAGGAGTGTGAGAGGATCAATCCTGCTGACATGCAGCGATCCCATAGGGAACTCCACTCTCATTCACAGTAATTAATTACAGGCTCGTCCAGGGATTTGCACATAAGGGCTGGTCACCCAGAGCTCCGAGCCCCCACAGTGGTGTTAGACTACTAGAGGGAGAAACTGAGACACATAAGAGAGTGTTTACAACCTTTCTAAAGGGAGTAACACTCACAAGCAGCACACTTTCTGACCCATTACACTGTTCTTAGAAGTTGTTCGGACTTTATAACAAAATAAAATTAAAACAGAAGTGAGAAATCAAGCTTCAAAACAGCCCGATCAGTTCCTGAATGGGCAGCCTCTCCTTCAGACTCCAGTTGGCTTCATGCTGTGACTGCAATTGCTTAACAAAGGGGGATCCCAAGCCAGATTGCTAAGGCCAAAAGAAAGAAAGAAAGAGGAAAATAACTGGGAAAACAAGTTTTTCCACTGCAGTCTGCTATGAAAACACCTAACTCAGAAATCTAAAGAAAATCTTTGTTGTAGCTCTCTGTCGTATGTGTGTGTCTAGATATATGTTCCGAATGTGTGATCTTACCTCTGGAGGGTACAATTTCCAAAGAGCTCTATTCAGTTGACTTAAAGTAAGTGCTTACAAAAAGTTTTTCTAAATAGAACTAACCTAAATGTCTTTCAAGTTAACATGATATAAATTAATCTTTGGTTAATGAAAGCTTAAGTTATTGGTTTGATTGAAAAGGCATGTCCTCAAAAGTTGTTGGTATTTGAATATGATGTAGATGTGTAGCCTGTGTTTACTAGTCATTAAGCTCATGTTGTCTGTTAGAAATTCATCAGCAAAATAATAGCTTTAAATGATACCTGTTTGTCTAATATCTCATGAGGTTTTTGTAGGTGATCTGAACATAATTGTTGGAAACAAATGATTTAAATAGACAAAAGTGGGTAAAATAACTTTTATGGTCTGTACATTTGGGAAAAAACAGTTTCCAAATTCTTTTTGGTAACAATCTTGAGTTTTGCCAAGTTAAGTTGTGATAAAAATCTGAGTATCAGGGTCATTTTTGGATTGAATAGAACACTGAAACATTGCTAAATGTATCTAAGTTTATCTACTTTTGGCTTTCTATTGCAGAGATGCTAAAAGTCTTTGGGTCTGTTACTGTAAAGCAGCATGTTTCTAGAAATTATGAAAAGTGTTTAGAATGCTGATATAAAAGACAATTTGTAATTGCCTACCTTTTTAGTATTTACTATGTCCTGGTAAAGGTTAAAGAGTTCTAATATATGTGATTAAAGCTACTAGAAGTTAATAAGGAAAATGTATTTATATTCAAGGAAAGTAAGGTGTAACTTTTCAGTAAAGAAGGTATAAAGAATGGAAATATTTTGTTTGTTTGGTTAAGAAAGATAAATTTGTCCTAAAGTACTAGGGAAAAAAAAAGACTTTGGGCAAATTCTGAAGGCAAAAAGAAAGTTATAGAAGGTTTGTGAAAGAAATTCTGAAAAGAGTTTTGTACATGGTCAAATTGGTTAAGATTAAAATGAATCCAATTAAGTAAATGGCTTTTAATATGAAAAAGTAAACTGGTACAAAAATTAGAATTTGGCTTTCTCTCTTAAAAGGATAATTTTCTTAAACTCTTAGTCTGCTCTTGATAAAGAAGTTATAAAGGTTTTTCCTTCTGAGTAAGTTTACAGAAGATCTATGTTTTGTTAAGATAATTTCCTATGTGCAAAAAGACAGGTCTCTCTATTAAGGTTTTTTTTTCTTTTGCTGTTGTCACTTTGGTTAAATATTATGAGTCTTCTTTTAGTGACCCTCGTTATACAATAAGATCAGCAATCGCTTGATCTTGTTTAAGTAAGTGTTTAAAAATCTTTTGATATTTTTGACAAGCTTCTCCCTCAAACAAATATTCAAGTCCTAAATAAAGGCTTTCCTTTGACCTGGATGAAGGAAGAGTATTTCTCTGAGGATTTTCAGAGGGCCCCTGGGACTTCTCAAAGAAATTTGTTCTCTCTTCCTATAAAGGAAGGATACTAATTAGGCTTGTTTGGTATGCTAAATTGCATGAGAAGCATTGTCAAGTAAATGATGATAAGCCTTAGGTTATATTGTGTAGGTAAATATTATTCACTATTTTAACCTTGCATCCAACATCACAAGGGGAGAAGATCCTGACTGCATTCTATTATTTAATTTGGTTTACAAATGAGTCTTACTTAAATGATAAGCAAGAATATTATCAAGCTGGATATGCTGTCCAGCCTCAAGAACGCCTGCTACTTTCTGTTTACTCTGCTAATCCAGTAAAAAGATTTCCTTCTACACGCTTAAGAAATCGCTACAGAAGAAAATATATATATACATAAAGGTTACAACAAAAGGGAAAAACAATACTTTTGGAAACTTTCCCTTGATGGCTCATATGGCCTCTACTTGTTGTGCTATATACCCAAAGTATAATCCAGAGAAGCCACTTCATGAGTCACAAGCCCACTTTCCCCTTCCTAAGGGATCCTTTGAGGTATGACCATTGGACTTTGTCCAAATGCCACCATTTCAAGGATAAATATATCTTGTAATGATCTGTACGTTCTCACATTGTTTTGAGGCTTTTCCTTGTAGAAGAGTGATGGCTTTAGGTAAATTATTATTGAAAAGAATAAATTCCTGTTTGAGGAATTCGTCCCGAGTTACACAGTGACTGGGGAACTCATTTCACTGGATAAATAATTGAATCTATTTGTAATGTTTAGCAAATATTGCAGCATCTCCACTGTGCTTACCATCCTCGATCCTCATGATTGGTAAAAAGAACTAACAGCCCAACCAAAACTTAATTGGCAAGCTTTCAGACACATTTACTCTCTCACGGCCAAAAGCTCTTGTGCTAATGCTCCTTAATCTTAGATCTATACTTTTTGTAAACATCAGCTGTCTCCTTTTGAAATAATAAAACAGCCTACGCAGTTAGATGAAGAAATATATGAAAAAACTTTGCTTAAGGGATATATTACATTGTTGTCATGGTCGTAGCGAGGTGCTTAAAACAAAATGAAAATTGGTAGCTGATTCTTTCACAGAGAGCTCCCAGAACTTAAGGATCTTGGACTATAACCTGACAAATTTATTTATTGAAAGAGACATCAAATAAAAGACTCTACACAGCCCAGTTGGAAAGGGCCACACCAGGAGGAGAAGAAGACAACCTCTGTTGTAGACAGCTGTCCCAAGACTCTGGACCAGGCCTGTATTCCTGACCTTATATCTCCTCATTTAAACATTTGTTATTCTTAAACTGTATACCTATTTTATAATTTGTTTGGAATACTATCATACTTAAAGAAGGGGGTTAATTTGGAACAGACCGGACTTGAAGGCCAGGCATTTATTCAGTGATTCCCAATGGAACTCAATGGTTATGTTAAACAAATCTTTGGCCTTGGCTACTGCCTAGATGGCTAAAACACTGCATCTTGAGTTTCCTTTAAAAGCAGGGAAGGAGTCAGGCTGACTTAAAACCTGTTGCCAATCTCCTCTCTTTAAGGCCGGATGTGCTTGCTCAGTGTTCCACTGGTATGGCCACTGAGTGGCTATATGTCTTTCTTTCTTGGGACTAAAAAAAAGATGTCATTATTACATACGGAAGCTCTGACTAAATTTACTCAAGAAGCCCTTAAAGATAGTCAAGCAGGAATAACCTTATTTAAATATTGAAACGTCTTTAATGAGAAGGGCTTTCCTTCAAAATAGAATGGCCTTAGATATTCTTACTGCATCCCAAGGTGGTACATATACAATCATTCAGACTGAATGCTGTGTTTTTATACCTGATGAGTCTTCCAATGTGTCATCTCTGCTAAAGCACATGAAGAAGCAAGTGGATGCCTTATGCGATCCGACACCCAGTTTGATTTGTTTGCTTGGATCCCTTTCAGTATTGGTTCCCTCTTTTGATCCAGATTGCCATTCCTATTTCTATTACTTATTGGAATTCTTGTACTAGTCATACTATTCAAACTAATTGTTGTTTTCTTTAATCAGTGCTGTAAAAATAGCATACAAACTAGAGTAATGATTGCTCGATGGCTTAAAATGGTCCATCTATCTTATAATCCTGGACAAATTTCCTTTGCTGATAAAGACTTTACCTAAGAACTCATTTTAAACTAATGTTTTCAAATATGTTGAAGTATTATCATTCTTACTGTACTTGTTCTATGATCATATGCAATGTATATGTGAAGTGTCATAGAGAAGCACATATACAATGTTTGTGCAACAATCTAAAATTAATTGGAAATTCCATGACATATGAAATGCTTCCTCTGTTAATACATATACCTTCTTTCTTGTCCACTATTTCCCCGAACGTAAACGACTAGGCAAATAAATGAGATAAAAGCCTAGTACCGGGGACATGATGGACCCAGGGCAGGCAGCAACCACCCTGGTGCTGAGGGACAATATTTTGGTCATCAATGCTTTCTATCAAAAGATTAGACATCGAAAGGGGGAAATGACAAATAGAAATGGCAAGCAATAGGATATATTGGAGTATATGAGGAAGCCATTTGGTGTAAACCTAATTCGGCCTGACTTTGTTTTTTTCCAAAAGGGCCTGACCGTGGCCATTGAGCACACATTGCCTATCTGCTTTAAAACATTTACTATGGCAAGAACAAATGGCCTTAAGATAAAGGTGCAACCTCCCACCAAAGTGGCATTTCCTTAAGGATAAGTATCTTTCCTTAGGCTAGGAACTGATTTTTGTGCTCACCTGTGACCATCCAGCTTGAGACAGCAGACCTGCCACCCTGCAGTGTTCACTGAGACAGAAGACCTACCTGCTGTTTCCATCAATCGCCGTGCTGACAGAGCGGTCTCGTGACTATTGTAAAAAGACATTTCAATCCTATGTGAAACATCCTGTTTGGTGATATATAACCACTCTGTGCACCCCACTTCTTTGGTACCCTTTCTTCCTTTGGGAAGAAAGGCCCTGGGCCATGGTCCTCACATTTTAGCTGAGAATAAACACTCCTAAATTTTCATTTATAGATTGGTTATGGATTATTTTCATCGATACCTGTGAGAACTCAGCACTGTTCATGGTGCTCACCCAGCCTAGTGTCTTCCTGGTGGGCACTCAGCACAATGTCTACATTCTGAGCTCTCAGCACAGTGCCTGGTGAATATTCACAAAGCTCAGGCCAGGTGAGTGATAAGCACATTGTCTGCCTGGTGAGCATTCAGCACAGTGACAGCCAAGTGAGTACTCAGCATAGTGCCTACTTTGTGAGCATTCAGCAGAGAGGCTGGTGAGCAGTCAGCACAGTTCCTATCTGGTGAGGACTCAGCATATTGCCTGTCAGGTGAGCACTCAGAACAGTACCTGGTCAGCACTCAGCAGAATACCTGCCTGTGGCGCACTCAGCAAAGTGCTTGGGGAGCACTCAACACAGTGCTTCATGAACACTCAGCACTTCCCATAGTTGCATTCCTAGTCCTGGCACCTCCATTCCCAGGTCTCTTTCTCTGAGGCCACCAGGAGAGTTCTTCCTCAGTACCTCTGCTAGACATTTCCTTTGAAGGGAAGAGGGAAAAACTTGAAGACACTTTTTCCCTCTCTGACTCAGTATGCCACACTTCTACAGTACCTCACACTTCTACACTCCTATCTCATCCCTCCTGGCCCCCAGGATCCAGAGAAAAAAATTGAAGCCTTTTGTCTGGGGCTCTCCAAACAGTGAGATGACCCCCATATCTGTGCTGATCCACATGACCCTCAACCAGTGAGTCATTCCATGGGAGAAAATTAAATAGAAGGAGACTAAAATTCCAGTTTTACTTTCTTGCTTATACAATCACAGTAAGTGATTAAAGGCTTAACTCCTTCGTTTTGGGTTTGTTGTTTTAATCAGTCACTCTGACACCTGGCAGTTCAGCTGTCTCTCTCAGCCCAGCTGATCTCCTGACACTAGCTTTATATAATTGTGTTACAAGATTCAGGAGGATAAAAGACAAGTTTAAATATTCTGGTGGAGGGGCTGGCCCCGTGACCGTGTGGTTAAGTTCACGTGCTCCACTGCAGGTGGCCCAGTGTTTTGTTGGTTCAAATCCTGGGCGCAGACATGGCACTGCTCATCAAACCATGCTGAGGAAGTGTTCCACATGCCACAACTAGATGGACCCACAACGAAGAATATACAAGTGTGTACCAGGGGGTTTTGGGGAGAAAAAGGAAAAAAATAAAATCTTTAAAACAAAAAATTCTGGTGGAGAAGTGGAACATATCTTTAAAAAAGACAAAGTAAATTTGGAGAAATGAAAATAAAAATTCTAAGACTGACAAATGAAATAATATTAAGAACTCAATTGGTGTGTTTGAAAGGACACATCTTAGAGACAGCTAAGGAAAAATTAGTAAGCAGGATAAATGGTTGGAAAGAAATCCAGAATAAAGTCCAAAGAGGCAAAATTTTGAAGAAGAGAGAGAGAGAGAGACCGTGAGAATTAATATAAATAATTCTAAAATGTATTCAGCTATTACCACAGGTTAAAGGGACAAAAGGGCAGCAGCAATATTGAACTGAAAATGGCTACGCATTTTTAAACTGATGACTGACTACTCCATAGAGACAATAAGCTCAGTGGATCACAAGCACAACAAAAAACAAATTCCACATCTGCAGTGATTATAATAAAATCACCAAAAAGAGAGGAATGAAAAGACAAAGAAAAAACCTGAAAGCAGTCAGGAGGGGGCAAAAACAGGAAAGAGAGGAGGAAATAAGGAAAGAGAGAAAGAACAAATTCAACTGCTATCTCATTTTTCAATAGCAAAAATGGAAGCTGGATCACAGTGGGAAAAATAGCTTTAATGTGCTGAAACAATACAATGACAAACCCAAAAACTGTAAACAAAACAAAAATGTCTTTTGGAAAAAACTAGAAAATAAAAACATTTCTAGAAAAACAAAAAGTGAAACGTATCATTAACGTATTCTGGGGGAGCAGAATTTCCTACCCCAAAATGTGTATTTTTGGCTTATTTTTAAGAACAAAAGACCAAGAAGATCCTTTGACTTTCCCCCTAACTTCCTAAAGGAATTTAAGATAGAAGGCCTGTTCCAGGAAGGAGCTCTCACCATAGATAACTATAGTGTAATATGTATTAGGTGTGGTAGACAGGGAGGAGCCTAGCAAGGCCCATTTGATCAAAACCCTCCTCATGTCCCACAGTCTCTGCCAAATGTCGCAAACATTTGTTGACCAAACATTTGCTTTTCCTTCTCTTAGTGAATTGCCTCCCTCCCCTTTGAAGTCTCAAACCACTACCTGCAAAACCCTCTTTTGTCTTTAGCTGAAGTATTTAAGGTATTTAAGGTGGTGGCTCAAGCCTTTTGGGGAATTACTCAGTTTTCCTGGGCTTCTCCCTTGTATACATGTTCTTAACTTTCTTTGATTTTCTCCTGTTATTCTTTCTCATGTCAATTTAGTTCTTAGGCCAGCCAGAAGAACCAAGAGGGAAGAGGAAAATTTCTTGCTCCCCTAAAATATTAAACTAAAGGATAATAATGAAGGATATTTTTTGAGAGAAAGGGAGAAAAATCTCAGGATGGAGAAGTAGGAACAACTTGAGAACAGCAAAATTAATAAATATGTGGGTAGCTCCAAATAAATAATCTATAAAACAAAGATAATATGTGATAGGCTTCAAATATATTTTTTCATATATTACATTTATAGTTTTATAGTTATATGATAATTTAAGTACACAACAATAATAATCTGGAAGTCAGACAGAGGTAAATGGGATTCTTGCACTCTATGGGAAGAAGGTATAAATACTAATTAATGTTAGACCGTGATAAAGTAGGGTAGCCACTAAGGTAATAGGAAAAATATTTACTCCTCTGAGAAGAGAGGGCACACAGGAATGAGAAGGGAGTATTCCTAAAGATGTGGTGGAGTAGCAGGATCAGGAGGAGGAAGAGATATGGGGAGGGAATCCAGGAGAGAAGGGGTGTCTGAAAATCCAGAGGAAAGTGTTTCAAGAAGGAAGGAGTGTTCAATTGTATAATCTATGTCAAATACTGCTGAGAGGTTGAGTGAGATGAGAGCAAAAACTTAAGCTTGAATTTAGCAAAATGGAAATCACTGGTGACCTGGAAAAAGCCATTTCAGTGAAGCAGTGTGGAGAAAACTGGGATAGAATTGGTTCAGGAGAGAACCTGAGGAGAGGCAGCTTGAATGGAGTGGAGAAACAGAATGGGAAATGGAGAGGAATCTGGGGTCAAAGGAGTTCTGCCTGTTTTACACATATTAGGGCATGTTTGTACACAGATGTTGGCAAGGAACCATCCCAGATACAGAACTACAGAACTCTAAGATGTAGCCTGAAAGGACTTCCCAGCCCAAGGTTACTCAAAGTTACCACTTTTGGTCAAGATGGTGGCGTAGGCAGACTCCAAACTCACCTCCTCCAGTGGACACAACAAATCTACAACTACCCTTGGACAAATTACCCCCAAGAGAGAACTGAAAACTGCATAAAAAGAACCCCCACAAAAACAGGGACAGGACTGACTGAAGTGGAAGAGGCAGAGATTCCTTTCTGGAGAGAAAAAGACCACCTTCTAGCAGAGATGCTTCACGGCCAGCTGGGAGCAACCTTAAGCCTAGTCTCCCCAGGCACATGCAGCAAGTGCAACACTAACAGAAGGACACATACAGCCCACACAGGGGACACTCTTGGAACATTTGGAACTGGTGATGAGAGGGAAGCAAACTGCTGGACCTCATAGGCATGTCTTATATAAGCCCACCTCTCCAAGATCAG
This sequence comes from Equus caballus, assembly GCF_041296265.1. Lineage (NCBI taxonomy): Eukaryota > Metazoa > Chordata > Mammalia > Perissodactyla > Equidae > Equus > Equus caballus. The sequence continues at coordinate 30,033,620 of NC_091687.1, forward strand.
GAGATGTAGCTGACATACCTGGTACATGGATATAAGCACAGAGAAAGAGGCAAAATGAGGAGATAAAGGAATACATTCCAAGTAAGGAAACAGGATAAAACCACAGAAAAAGAATTAAATGAAAGAGAAATAAATTATCTACCTGACAAAGAGTTCAACCAAAGAGTCATAAGGATGCTCATTGATCTTGGGAGAAGAACTCAGTGAGAATATCAACAAAGAATTGGAAAATATAAAAAAGAACCAATCTGAAATGAAGAATACAATACAAGAAATGAAAACCTTCACTAGAGGGACTCAATAGCAGAGTAGACACAGAAGAATGAATCAGCAAGCTGGATGAAAGACTAGAGGAAATCACACAAGCTGAACAGTTAAAAGAAAAAAATTGAAAAAGAGTGAGGGCAGTCTAAGGGACCTCTGGGACAACATCTATCATACTAATATCTGTGTTATAGTTGTCCCAGGAGGAGAAGAGAGAGACAAAGGGGCAGAGAATCTATTTGAAGAAATCATAGCTGAAAACTTTCCTAACCTAAGGAAGGAAACAGACATCCAAGTACAGGAAGCACAGAGAGCACCAAATAAGAGAAACCCAAGGAGGCCCACACCAAGACACATTATAATTGAAAGGTCAAGAATTAAAGATGAGAGAGAATCCTAAAAGCCACAAGAGAAGGGCAACAAGTTACATACAGAGGAAACCCCATAATGCTATCTGCTGACTTCTCAGCAGAAACTTTACAGGCTAAAAGGGAGTGGCATGATATATTTAAAGTGCTGAAAGGAAAAAAACCTACAGCCAAGAATACTCTACCCAGCAAGCTTATCACTCAGAATGGAAGGAGAGATAGTTTCCAGACAAGCAAAAACTAAAGGAGTTTATCACCAAGAAACTAGCTTTATGAGAAATGCTAAAGGGACTTGCTTAAGTGGAAAAGAGAAGACCTCAAATAGGAATAAGAAAATTATTTTTTAAGAAAACAATAAAATCACTGGTAAAGGAAAATATACAATAAATGTAGCAGCTAATATGAAGGTCAAAAGACAAAAGTATTAAAATTATCTATTTCCATGATAAGAGGGTAATGGATACACATGCAGAAAAAAAGATGTTAGATATGATATCAAAAACAGAAAATGTGGGATGAGGGGAGTAAAAGAGTAGAGCTTTTAGGGTCAGCCCAGTGGTGCAGTGGTTAAGTTCACATGTTCTGCTTCAGTGGCCCGGGGTTTGCCAGTTCAGATCCCAGGTGTGGACCCACACACCGCTTGTCAATCCATGTTGTGGCAGGCATCCCACATATAAAGTAGAGGAAGATGGGCATGGATGTTAGCTCAGGGCCAGTCTTCCTCAGAAAAAGAGAGGAGGATTGGCAGCAGATGTTAGCTCAGGGCTAATTTTCCTCACACACACACACGAAATGGTAGAGCTTTCAGCAAAAGAACAAACTAAAGAGACAAGGAACGCAATATTGATTATGATACATGTAGAATGACAAATAAAAATGGCAAGTAATAAGATATATTGGAATATATGAGGAAGCCATTTGGTGTAAACCTAATTCAGCCTGACCTTGTCTTTCCACAAGGGTCTGACCATGGCCATTGAGCATGCATTGTATATCTGCTTTAGAGATTCCCTATGGCAAGAGCAAAAGGCTCTTGAGGTAAAGGTGCAACTTCCCTCCACCTCCCAACGTTGGCATCTCCTTAAGGATTAAGCATCTTTCCTTAGGCTAGAAACTGATTGCTGCACTCACCTGTGACCACCCAGCTTGAGACAATAGACTTGCCTCCTGCTACGCCCACCAAGATATCAGACCCACTACTTGCTGTGTCCATCAAGTGCTGTGCCGACAGGGCAATCTTGTGACTATTGTGGGAGGGACATTTCAATCATATGTGAAACACCCTGTTTGGGGGTATATAACCACTCTGTGCACCCTACTTCTTCGGTGCCCTTTCTTCCTTTGGGAAGAAAGGCCCTGGGCCATGGTCCTCAGATTTCAGCTCAGAATAAACTCACCCAAATTTTCATTTACACATTGGTTATGGATTATTTTCGTCAACAATGCTATAATATATGAACCTCATGATAATGACAAACCAGAAACCTATAATAGACAAATAATTAATAGAAAGGAACCCAAACATAAAATTAAGAAACCCGTCAAACTATAAGGGAAGAGAGCAAGAGAAGAAAGGAACTGAGAAGAATTACTAAAACACTCAGAAAAAAAAGCAACGAAATGGCAATAAGTACATTCTTATCAATAGCTACTTTAAATGTCAATGGACTAAATGCTCCAATCGAAAGGCATAGGGTGGCTGATTGGATTAAAAAAAAGTCAGTGGATACAGAGTAAATTATTAATAAATGCTATTTTGTATCAAGAAAGAAAAAGTACCAGCTCTAAGAGAGAACACTAACACCTTCCCCGTTAGCTCTTTCAAGAACGCACTTAAGATAAAAGCAGTGCCCATGCCCACAAGTTCCTTTAGCTCATTATCAGAGCACTGCACGCTATTTGTTGCCCTTCACTGGAAGAACGGCTGCAGTGGACTTGGCGGGATGAGTTCTCTTACATATGAAGGGGGATCAGAATAAATAGTCTTAGCTGCAAAACGATATATTCTCCTGGTAAGAAAATAGATGCTTCATCATAGTAAATGTGGTGGCCACAAGAACATACCAGCTACAGGGAGCAGAACTGACCAATGGCCCTAGCTGCTGCTCTGAAATTCATCACTTCTTTGTGCTGAGGCCACGCCTGCCACAAGGTCTTCCCAGCCCATTACTGAGCTCAGCAGGGATAGCTTGGCTGCCCTCTTCCTGAAAGATGTGAGCTGCAGGATTCTTCTATTGGTTGACTTTGGTTCAAGGTTGTCCCCCCCTTGCCAAACTTTCCTTTCCTCAAGTCAGACCTCCATCACAGTCTGACAGCCCTGCCAGCTTCTCTAACTTCCACCACAATTTCTCTCTGAAATATTTCCCCTCCAAAATCCTTGTCATCTCTTGGAAGATCCGGATTAACATTGTAAGCAAAACAAGAAAATACTCAGTTTTCAAAAAATTTTTGCATCTATAATAACATCTATTCCTTATAAATATCCAATACATTACACAAAAGGGAAATTGTAACTCCCACAGTTTGGATGAGGAAACGAGTTAAGTGATTTAGCCAAGGTCAATTACCTTATTTCTTTTCAGTAGTTTCTCCATTTCCTAGTCTTCCATGATCAGTGTTCAGAAAAGAACTTTGAGTCTGCTTTCCCTTTTGATTATTTCCCCTAGTATGAACAACAACACCTATAATTTACTAAGCAGGCACTGTGTAAGCACTTTGCATATATTCAATTTTTCATTTAATCCTCACAACAACTCAGGGAGTAGATACATCCCCCTTTATATATATGTGAGGAAATAGCTACCAGAAATTAAGTGACCTGCTCAAGGTCACTCACCTACTAAGCAGAAGGCCTAGGACCAACCCCTGACTCTAAATCTAGTGCCATTAGCACTTACCATAACACATCATATCTGTCAGCATTTTACTAAGCACACCTACATTCATTAGGAAGTGGGATGGGCACCTACCAGCAACTCCCCCTGCAGAGGTCTGGAGATGACAAGAGCCAGGGAAAGGAGCAGATGGTGAGAAGAGGTGACAAGGTACAGGCAAAGGTGAAGATGACTAACCTTCTCCCAACTGCTCCATCTCAAGTTGCAGAAGAGTTGCTCATGGCCACCTGTACTCCAAGGGGCCTCATTTCAAAGAAAGTATGGGGGGAAGTAAGTTTTTATTTAAGAGGTTGCAGCAATTATTTTCATAAATAATTCTCATAAAAATGTTAGGAGATGGGACCCAGCTCCCTCCCACCTGCCAGCCATGAAATGGGGAAGAAAGTATTAGACACTCAAGGTTCTCCATGATCCAATCTTTAGCCTGCTCTCCAGGTTCATCTCCCCTCATACTCTGTTTTACTTGATGCTTAAATACAACAGCATCCTTACCATGCTGTCACATATCTCTGTACATTCAGTCATGCAGTTCACTGTCTAGTTCACCCTTCCTTCCCTTCCCTTGGTGAACTCTTACATATTTCTCCACATCCTCAGCCATCATATACTTCAGGAAGTCTTGCTCAACAACCAAATTGAGAACTCCCAGAGGACGCCTCCTCTGTGTTCCCCTACCCTAACCTCAGTGCTTACCTCGCCTCAACATTTCCCTTATTACGTGAGATTATCTCACACTAGAGATACAAACAAAATTATCTCCTTAAAACCTCACTTATACCACGCCACTCTGGCCCATAAAGTGCTTCAAGAGGCATCCTATGGAAGGTAAGAGAAGATACAGCCCCCATGCTCTGGCTTTTAAGGCCCTAAATGGCCTGGTCTCTGACCTTCTCTCCAAACTCCTCCTTTGTCCTTGCTTACTGTCATGCCACTGTCTGTTTTCAGATCCATCACCCTGCCAAACCCTCTCATGCCTTAAGACTTATTTCCTCAGCTCTAAGCACGGTTGTCCCTTTTTATTCTCCAGGGCTTTGCCTGAAAGTTGTCTTCTTACAGGCACCTTCCATCTCCACCTCAAGAACTATCATGCTTTCCCCAGTCTTCCCCATTTCTTTTCTTCACTGCAACCACAGAATTTTATAATTGATATTTATTTATTTATTCATTTATTGATTTCTTGTTATTTAAATCTCTAATTTAGTGGAAAACACACCCTCAACTCTTCATTCTACTGGAAAGCACAATCCAGGCTTTTTAATCTGCATCCTTCCAGGGTGTTTGGTGCACTGTTACATCCTCAAATGTGCCAAATAAATCAATGAGCAAGCAAAATTCAGGAATGACATAAAAAGAGAGGGAATTACCAAATAGCAGAGATGTATAGAAATTAAATATTAGTGTTAATTTCCATAATGACTTGCATTGAGGGAACTCTGAGTGCTTTAAAATTATCAATTTACACTCTGTTCACAGAAAGAACTCATTATCTCTAACTTACAAGCAAAGAAAGTAAGCCAAATGAAGCGACTCTTCTAAAAGGAATATAATGTGTTAAATAGGGAGCTTGGTCTAAACTCTGAATAGCTTTATTTTATACCCTGCCTTCTTCCCAAAGGATTTTAGATGGCTTTGAAAGACACAGTTACACAATTTAGCATGTTCACAAAAACAAAACAAGCCAGTTGCTCAGGAGAAGCATGACTATTCCTGGTACAAGGTCTGAAAAAAACTTCTTTCTTGGGTCCACACAAAGGGCAGCAAACCACATCCTCAATCACATCCTCCAGACAATGAATCAGTGGGGCTCACCGGGTTGTTTGCCGCACTCCTCAGTCTGGGCCTATGGCGCGGGTCCAAGGCTCAGATCCACAGAGCAATTCTCCAAGGAACCAGATCAAGTCAGCCCAGTAGTGCAATTCTCTGATGGCCTGTCTCAATCCAAAAAGAACATCTGGAGATTCTGGAGGAATCATTTAACAGCACACTCTTCATACGCTGGGCTCTATGAATTTTACTTTTCACCCAAACACTTCTAATAAGGGTTAAGTAACAGTGAAATTGAAAGTGACAAGCATCTGGAACACGATCAATGTTGTGTAACAATGAAGAGTTCCATCTGATTTATCAGTCAGATGACCTGGAGAAAGGTGTATTAGCTAAGGTGTAGGTTAAGCTGTTCTAACAAAGAGACCCCAAAATACGGTGACCTAGATAAAACCACACTAACATTTTGGGAAAAAACACTGGGAACTTCTGGTCCTGTTGCCTGTGTTAACTAGGCCAAGAGGCCCAGGGTGGGTAAGGAGGTCTTGTTGACCCACTGAGTGGGACCTCAGAGAAGGGGCTTAGGGGGTCACTTACTGGGCTTCTGCGTTTCCTGTCTATAGTGCAGGAATTAGAGCTGTCCACTGTGATGTTTCCTCCTTTTAATACTACGGCTGGGGCTGTTCTTCTATGAGGCATGACCAAAGTGTAGTTCCCTCAGTTGGGAGTTCTCCACTGTGAGGCTTCCACCACCCTGACCAGATGGAGGGGATGGAGGGAAAGGTGGCTTTGGAAACGCAAGTTCCATCTACCCGGGTCCCAGTATTTCCATTTTAGCCACTTAACTTTTATCAGCCAGGGAGCTTTAGCTGGGTTTCAAGCTGCCTCAGGAGCCCTCAGGAGCTGGCCTCTGGCGCCATTAATTAAACCCTCTTTAGCCCAGCAGCATGGCACATGGCCGCAGGGTCAGAGCTTGGAGGACACCGGGAGGAAGGGGAGGGGCATGAAGGAGCGCAGAGTGTGGGGGGCGTGGCGAGGGGCGTGAGGGGAGAGGCGTGGAGGAACGCAGAGCGGGATGTGCGGGATGTGCGTGGGGACGGGCATGATAGAGGAAAGGGCTGCCACACCGGTGTTCTCCTAAGTGCTATAAGCAGCAGTGACTGCGACTCCTTTCAGCCCTCAGGCCATCGAGCGGGGGGAGGCCTGCCGCTGCAATTTGCTCTTGCCCTGAATCTTTGAGGCCGGGCCTGAGTCCTGCGTGAGGCATGGAGGGGGCATTCCTGCCACTTCAGGCATCCAAATCTGATGGCAGGCACCGCTGTCACGCTCAGACTTCTCAGACTTGGTCTCAGGCTTGGCTGCTGTCTCTATGGGGCTGCTGTGAACTTTTCAGGTGGGGAGGACTCACTTTGTGGGGGTTGCAGCTGGGGTGGGGTGAGCACAGCCCAGCAGGCAGGGGATGAGGGCCAGGGTGGGGGATGGGGTTGAGGGTTCTGTGGCCATATGGGGGGTCCTGGAGTGACCATATACAATTGAGAGGCTTATGTTACCTGTTATCAAATGCATAGGACTAAACTACAATGATAACAGATGCTTGGAGGTCCCAGAGAAAATTGACAATAGAAACCTCACTGTAGGTGGGGCAGGCTAGGACCATCCTTCTGTGTACAATTATCTGGGACCCTTGGGTTGCGTTTCTGGGCCATCTGTCCTTTTACCTTGTAGTGAACACAGGGAATGTGTAGAGATAAGAGAAAGAGGCTGCACCTGCCGATCCGTGTTCTCTAAGTCTGTTCCATTCTGCAGAATGGTCAGCATGGCTTCATTCAAATAACATACTTATTACTTATGTGTATTGAGTGTTTGATACAAAGGAAGTGCTTTGCAAACTAGCTCATTGGATCTGCCAACATTTGTAAAAGTTTGTTAAACCATTTCACAAAGGAAAAAGGTAAGGTTCCTATAGGGGAAATGTTTACACATAATCAAAGTTATATATCACAGGCAATTGACATTGCCTGCTATGTGATGAGTCTGTGATTTACTTTAAATTGGTGAGGAGAGTCTAGTTATGTATTCTTAAGTTGACAACCAATAAACTATTAAATGCGCCAGTCTGAAATGAGATTTACCATATTTTTGGGAAACGTCCAGTTTATTTCACATTGTACATCATGTGATATTGCTTTATAATGAAGCTAGTATGTATTAAGGCTGTGTACAGACTGTATATACGTTTGTAGTTAGGCATGAATAACACATGCCAGATCAGCACAGGGAAGCATTTGGCTGGAACCGCAAAGAGGCCTTGAGCTTTCTATACCTACAGCCTCCTTTCCCCAGCTCTATCGTGTCAACTTTCTGCCCCTGGACTCTGGTAGAGATGTCACTGTATGAACCAGAATGTCCACAATGTTTTAGGAAACAGCGACCTTCATGGATGTGGTTGTGGACTTCACCCAGGAAGAATAGGCCTTTGTGGGCGCATCCTGGCAAAAGCTATACCTAGATGTGATGCTGGAGAACATCAGTCATCTATCTGTTGTTGAGTCTGTCAATAAGGATATATTTACTCAACAAGTATCCAGAGAAGTTTCCACATATCATGCTCCCCTCTCAGCTCTCATTTTTATTCTTTCATAAGACAACTACAAGAAGGTAATCTGTTTATTTATTGATTTACTGACATGTAATTTGTCCCTTCACTAGAATATAGTCTTCTTGACCACAATTTCATGTCTTTGTTGCTGCTCTATTGCCAGCACCCAGAACAGTGCTGGAAACTCAATGAAATTTTTTTAGTAACTAAAAATAAGATTAAACAATTCCTAAGTAATTATTCTGTTCTAAGCAGTAATCCCAGAGTTTGAGACCACAGTAGAAAAAACACCAGGCAACATAAACTTGGGTTATTCTGGATTAACTGGAAACATTTAATTCCTCCCTTGTTGAAAACACTGGGAATCTTTACTCTGTGAGCTTGCTCGTGCACGTCCACAACGAGTTCCTCAATGCTTTGGGTTTGGTGTCATGCTGTTCCTCCTGCTCTGCTCAAGGACTTACAAGGTTTTCTTCAATGCTCACTTAGTTGTTCATTGAGATCCTGTCCTTGACTTGAGGAATATGTATGGTTCTTAAAACACAGTTCAAAATTCAAGTGGCTTTTTCCCATGAACAGGGCGGCAGCTCTGCAAATAAGACACAATTTCCCATTGGAGCAAGGAGAGGAGTTGTGGAGGGAAGAAAGGGGATTCCCACAAGGCCTGAGGCTGGGTAAGCTCCAGGCATGTGTGTTCACTATGAGGAGAAGCCTAGTCAGTGAGGGATCAGGACCTAGTTAATGCCAACTACATATTTCCTTAAGTCAATGGTCTTTTCTGGAAAGTATGAGAATCCAGTGGGGAAAAATTCTCAATGTTGTCATTATTCCTAGCATTTATCAATGTCTTTTATTTATAGTTTATGTCCTCTTTGGATTGAAAGTTTCATATTGTGAACTTTGCCCTCATCCCTTCCCCTTGATGATTTCTTCTCTCATAACCTTAACAAAATCCATCTTAATTTTCTCTTCAATCTTGAAAACATTTTGTAATTGACAGTGCCCTAAAACATGTTTCTACGCACTGGTGCATTGCTCCATTTCACATTCTTGCCCTGTGTAAGGGTCAATATTTGCCTTGCATACTGTACAACATTTTGGTTCGCTAATGCCTCTTGAGAAATTTATTTTTTAATTTACTTTAGGCAGGAGAAATAACCTTTAAAACCAAGAAATGGTGCCTATACCAGATTTCTGCAGGAAGGATCCATCTAACTGCACAGTGATGATAAGATTCTTGGGTTGAACCCTGGTCCCCTACATTACAGGCCTGGGGATGGAATGATTATTAGTAAAGCACAATAACGGGCCTGTAATTTGAGTTGGGAGTAATGCCATCCCAGCAGAAAGTTTTGCATAATTTTAATTTAGGAAAGATATTGAACTGAGCTCAGAGTTATAATCTGAGTTCTTATAAAAGGACAATTGTATAAACATGGCTCAAATACCTAGTCTATGAAACACAATGAAGTTACAAAATTAACCAACTGTACAGTTGAGGTGTTATAAAGAAGAAATCTCTGGGCTGGTCCAGTGGCACAACAGTTAAGTTCACATGTTCTGCTTCTGTGGCCCAGGGTTTGCCAGTTTGGATCCCGGGTGCAGACATGGGACCACTTGGCAGGCCATTCTGTGGCAGACGTCCCATATATAAAGTAGAGGAAGATGGGCACAGATGTTAGCTGAAGGCCAGTCTTCCTTAGCAAAAAGAGGAGGATTGGCAGGAGATGTTAGCTCAGGGCTAATCTTCCTCAAAAAAAAAAGAAGAAATCTCAATGCATGCAAGAGAGTAACACACCATGTGTATGTCACTTACATGGGGAAGGTTTTCAATCACTAACTATGACTGACTGATTAGCCTAGAATTCATACATAGAGAAAAGAACGAATGAATGTCTGTGGGCAGTCTTTTAAATGCCTCTTATCTCCTCCAATAAGCAGAAATCTCACATTGGGGAAGAACCCATTGAATAGAACTAGTGTGAGATGCTTTCACTCACAGGTTCACAGTGACTTAACATATGTGAAGTCACATGGGCCCAGGAGGCCCACCTCCATAAGCTGTTGGACCAACTGAGGCAAAAAAGCCATGAGGCAACACTAAAGTTTCACCTGGAAAATACCCAAGATATTCTCCAGAACATGAAATACTGGTAGGCAGACCAGATTCAAAAAGACAGAAAGGGATGGCCTGAAATCCATATTTCAGGTCAGATGAAGCCTGCTTAGGAGCCCAGGGGTGTGCCCAGGAAGTTCAAGATGAAAATCTTGCCTCTAACTTCAGAGAATCTTGTGGTGTTTGCTGCTCTGCTCTCGGCCAACTCAGAAGATTCCAGGGAGAATTTTGATCTGAATAGCTTATGGAGGGAGGTTTCAAGGCCACATAATTTAAACAAGTGCAGTCAAAGTGATGGCTGTAAGTCAAGAAAGCAGGGCTCCTGGAGTGGTGAGAGTCACTAGGACAGATGGGAGAGATCGGGGGGTGGGGATGGTGTGGGTGCACCAACGATGCACTCCTCGGGTCCCCAAGATGCCAGAAGTCTGGGAAGCAGCTGCCACCATAGCCTTTACCACTGCAACCACCTCCAGTGCCATTTCCCCAACCACCAAGAACACCACCGCAGTGGGCTGGACAGGGAAGTAAGAAGTAGGTTCCAAGTTCACCACTGTGGTCTCAAATCTGGACCTGGGCACGTTGGGATTGGGTCTGATAGGAGTGGTGGGGCAAGAGGAATTACCCTGAGGCAGGGGCATGAAGATCCCTGAGCTCCTCTCCAAGTGTCATTTGTGGCATTTGCATCTGTTGAGCTGAGGTGGATGCCTGCTCCAGAGGTGACCAGAGGCAGCACAGTCCACATGCCACACCACAGGGGGGGCCCCACCCCACCCAATGCTTCCCAGGAGACTGTGGGACACCTCCCCCGCTGCTGGTGCTCTTGCATTGGCTGCTGCCAAGTTCATCATCCTCCCTCTGGAGCCCAGCCTGGGCTGGGAGGGGCCCGAATGTGGAGGGGCTGAGACACAGTTTGGGCACACTAGCCTCCTGGCAGCCTTCTGCTCCAACCAGGCTGATGACAACTGCCAGTGTACTTTCAGGTCTCAGGGCCCTTTTCCTCATCCTAGACCCCTGACAGAGTCTCATCCCAGGAAGCTGGAATGGCCGGCCTCCTTCAGACAAAGCAGGCTCCCCCATAGGATACGCGTCTCCCTGTGCCCTTCCACAGTGCACCCAGGGAGACGGCCAGGGGAAGGCCTGCCTTGGCCCTTAGTCATGGATTTCTCTCAAGAGTAGAGCTCTGGGCAGCAGGAGGGCATGGCTTCCATGACTCCAGAGTGAAGGGAGGTGCCTGCCCATGGAAGGGCGGGCCTGCCAATTTCCCCACTATTTCCACAGGGGACATGGCATGCCTGGTGTTGCCACACTCCTTTGGCTAGTGTTCCTGAGCCCTGTTGGCTTGTCGAACATTTACTGCTCCCTGTGTTGAAAAGTTCCCTCCTGATGGGAGGCCTTGTTTTGTCAAACAATAAAGGAGGTCCCGGATGATCAGCACACAGGACGGATAGCCTTGCCCTGCCCCCTGGTCCCTGATGGGTAAAGAGGGGTAAAAAGCCATTTTCAAAGGATGGGATTGGGACCTGAGCAGAAGGGGAGACGGGGATGTGAGACACAGTTGTAGAAGTTGGGAATCCCAGTTCACCTGCAGCTGCACCTGGCCACCACCAGTGGGCTCCCCCACACTTTCAGTGCCACAAGGACCTGTCCCTCAGCAAGCCCAAGGGCCTTTCTCACTCCAGTCACCTTTGCTGTGCAGGTGTAGATAGAAAGAAGGGTTTTCCCTCCACGGAGAGGGGCTTCCAGAGTGCTAACAGTCAATAGAACCCATGGGATTTGTCAGTCAGTTGGGGAGGGGCAGGTGAACCCACCATCCTCTCTTCATTTCCCTGAGATCCTAGATCTGATGAGAGTCACTTGAGTTTCCGTGAGATTAGAGGAGTTCTCACTGTGCTGTAGGGGGTCTTGTGGAGGTAATAGTTGGCCTCTGTGACATCAGGTCTTGGTGAGGTCAGATGGGCGTCTCTATAATGTCACTGGAGGTTTCTTGGAGGTCATGGGAGTTCTTTGTGTGTTCAGGGAGTTCTCTGTGAAGTGAGGAGACATCACTTTGAGGGCAGAGGGTGTCACTATGAGGTCAGAGGAGGTCTCTGGGTGATCAGACAAGTCTCCTTGAGGTGAGGGGGAGTGTCTAAAGTGTCAGGGGGTGTTTCTGTTAGGTCAGTTGGGGTCTCTGTCTGCCAGTGAATTCATACAGGGCCCCTATGAGGTCAGAGGTGGTCTCTGTGAGGTCATGGTGTTACCAAAATCAAAGTGGGTTGAATCCTTGCGTGTTAAGTTGGCATGAGCACACTAAAGCTATTTGGGGACATAAATCTTGCCTCATTTGTTTGTCATCCAGCCCTTGACTATTGGGGACCACTGATAATGCTGTGTAGTAGCTTCCCTCACTTCATCTGTAGTAAGTTCACAGAAGGTGTCAGTTCACACAAGGGAAGTGTGGTAATTAATGGTAACTAGAGAAGCTCTTCTGATGGAGCGGCACTTTTCATGGCTGCAGCAGCAGCTGCCACGTTATGTGCTTTTGTGGAATCTGATTCCTCACTTTGATGGGCTTACCATGTATCCCAGCTACTTTCTTGGGGACCTGTACCACTTCTAGCTGTTTAATCATCTCCGGCCCATGTCCATGGTTCACTCTGGGGACCCCTATGGCTGGAGCTCACTTCTGGGCAAGCATGGCCTAAACACACGTTGGAATCAAGGAGAAGGGCAGCAGGGTTTAAGACATGACAGGATTTTAAAGAAATCTGAGGGGAATCTAGCATCATATCTTGATAGTGCAGTATTGTATTTTGGGATAGCTGGAGGCGTCCTCAGAAACTGGTAGACTAGAGAATTGATGTAGGGGTCCAAACCTTCATAGGTAGGCCCATAGCCAATTTGTTGGCTTTCTTGATTAACAGGCAGGTGGGAGCTACAGATCTCAAGCATGGGGGCTATCCTTTCACCATGGTGTCTAGCTTACCCCATTCAAAAGTGTCCTTTTATTGTCCCTGTAGTTTATCAGAGAGGCTAATATCCATGTATCCAATGTTAAGAATCCAAAGAAGGAAAAACCCAGCCATCCCTTTAGACAACTTATACCCCTTACTGGCTAAGAAGTTGAACATACTTAAGACAATTCTGACTCTACCAGGGGACAGAATCAGATCTGACAGGATTATCATTCACCCTGAACACAATTTAGATGCCAACTGTAAGTTCAGGTTGTCACCTGTGCTCCTGACCAACCAGCCAGAAGAGCACACATTCCCACAAAACCCTCCTTGGGTTTGAGTGCTCTGATAGAGAGGCTCACAAACTCAGGAAACCTTTCACACATTAAGAGCAGGATGGAAGAGGTACATAGAGCAAAACATGTGTGGCAGAGAGGAGGAGCTCCCAGAGCCTCTCTGGGTGTTCCACTCTCCCTAGACCTCCTCATGTTCAAAAACGCAAAAGCTGTCTGAAGACCATCACTTTGGGGTTAAATGGAGACTTCATCACCCAGGCATGGTCGATTCAAACATTGGCTATGGGCAATTCAATAAGAACTTCAGCAAATCTCCCCAACCCGCACAGATCAAACCCACTACAGGGGTGGGGTGGAGGAGGGTATTGGCGTGAAACTTTGCACCTGCAAATCCCACAATTGGTTTCCCTGGCACCCAGCCCCCACACCTAGGGATTCTCCAACACTCACCTCATTAAGAGCACTTCAGTTGGCATTGAAAGGGGCTCGTTAGGAATAACACCAGACAAACCACTTCACTTTTCTGGCTCTGGACTTATTTCAGGAACTGAGCACTAAAGTAATTCTCGTAACCAAAGATGCCCCATTTGGCTCTCATATGGGCAATTACAGGATTTTTAGGCGCTCTGTGCCAGAAATGAAGGGATGACATTTACTATTATAGTCACAGGAGCGCACAACATTGAGAGCACTAAGGTCTCGAGCAAATCTAGATTCTCCTGTTCTGAGAACTTACTGATTCCGGGAAAGATTCCTCTTTATGGCTTCTGGCTTCTAGAGGTATATGTTTTACCCAGGGCCAGCCACCTACCTGCTTCCGTTTTACCTTTCCTGGTGTGGCACTGGCTGCTCGCTCCACCTGTCCTTGGGCCCATAATTCTGAGTTAGCCCTGCTTGAAACGTGTAGGGGAATCCCTTCCTTCTCAGCGGCTGCTGTATCCTGTAAGAGCACCATCAGCTCACCTCCCCCACCTTTTGGCCCTTGGATCTCGATTTTCTCTTTTTCCCGGCCTGTGGAGGCCCCTAACTTACATAGCATGTCCCTCGCTAGAAGGGGGTGGGGAATGGGGCATTCTGGTACACACAGTGAGGAATCCTTCAGCAGTTTTTACCCTGTTTCACTGGTCCAGGGCTTCAGAAATCTTTCAGTCTCTCCCTTGCCTGAGACCTCCTTTAGTTCACACTTACCTTCAGAAAGGTTTCCCTTTTGGCTATTCAACACCAAGAATATGGCTCCACTATAGAGCAAAGATTCAGCCTGCTCTCCTCCTTCCTGCCAAGGTCACCAGGGCCTCCTGGAGCCAACCTGGGTGGAGGGGTCACCCATCCCCATCACATCTCATCTGTAGTCAAGGGAAACTGCCATGTCTCGGTCTTCTTTGATCCCTTCCCTCCCTGGGGATGGTTCGGACAATCCTGCCACCAACGCCCTTCCTGTTGGTGGTCTGCACATTGATTAGCCCCCGACGTTGTTGGTGGCCTCCTGGCCCCTCAGTGGGGGCTGGGGTTACTCACCCATGGCATATGCCTCCTCTCCCTCAGGTTAACTTGAGGAGACTGGCGGGCCACAGCGAGCAGGGCGTCCTGCCTTTTCATTTTCTTGTCTTCCTTTTCATCCTCAGCTTCAACCCGGTTATGGAGCACCCTCCATGCAGCCACTTGTAGCAGTGCAGGACTGGTAGCAGGACCGATGGCCAACTTTTGGAGTTTCCCATGGGTGTCTGGAACACCTCTGAGATCTGGAATACGGATTCAGGGTCACTGTACTGCCTGGGGCCTCCAGGTCCCAATTTGTGTATCGCCTGAGGCAGTCCTGCGGCCTCTAGAACAAAGGAGGGGGCTTTCTTCAGGGCCCTATTGGACCTCTCTTAATTTAGACCACGTAATGGGTGGCTGGCTTACTCTTTTCACGGCTTTCAAAAGCAGACCCCTTTCCTCGACCCTCAGGATCATTGGGATTCCACCTTGGGTCAGTCTCTGGCACATCCTGTCCACCAGGCCTGCTGATGTCTGATCCTGGGTCATCTTCCTTCCCTGCTTGTTCTCTGGCTTCAAATGGAACGGATGACTTTTCCTCAGGCATGAGGAGTGTAGTCAACAGGCTTGGAATATCTGCCCAGGTTGGATCATGAGCGCAGAAGATTCCCTTCATTGGGCTTATGAACTCCTCTGAGTCAGCGCTCGGTCCTTTCGTGTGTGCCTTCCAATTACACAGGTCAGAGGTGGAAAAGGGGACGTGCACATCAATAAGCGTCCCCTCCCCATCAGGCACCTGTCTCAGGGGCTGTATCCCAGGTGTGTCACTCGTTCCTAATCTGGCTGTACACTCTGGAAGAGGAGGGAGGAGGCTCTCTGCCTGTGGCGGCATCAGGTTCCCTGTAGGGGGATGGCGGGAGCAAAACAGCAAGGGCTTTGGCCCTGTTCCGGCCTCTGGCTCAAGCAGGGGTGAGAAAGGGGGATGAGGTGGAGGTCCCCCAGTGCTCCTCAGCTGGTCTAGCGGTGGGGCCAAAGAATCTGGAGCACGTGAGCGAGGCGGACTCCGAGGTGGGCTTTCCTTAGGGTTTGCACCCTCCCACCAGATCCCACCAGCCCTGTTACTGTCTGCACGCTGGGTTGCCCATCCATCTCCGATGGACCTACTCCTGCTGCCCGCAAATGTGCACCCTCCCTGGAAGCCTACCGTGCCTAAATGGCATGCGGTTGGTTAGGATCCCAGGGCGGAGCCTCGGGTGGAGAGGCAGTCACTATTTATCTGAATAGGGTTGCTGAAACCAGAGGTTGAAATCGGAGAGTGTTTTTCAGGAAAACTCGGAGTCCTCAATTGTCTGTGACGATGTCTCTGGATGTTCCGGCCTGGGCACCTTTCTTTTTTTCTCTCTATTTTCTTTACCCTTGCATGGTGGATCCAAGGGGTGACTCCTTGTGATTTTAGGGAAGGGTGCGTGGTTAGTGACGCCAAGCGCCACCCTACCCATATAGGACCTAGAGGATCATGGGACAAACCCCTTTTCCATGTTTTAAGACAGCATGAGCACCCTTCAGGAGTCCCCAGGCTGTTTGTTTGGGGACATGGGTCCTGCGTCATTGGTTTATCATTCAGCCCTTGACTACTGGGGAACACTGAAACCCTGCGTGCTGGCTTCCCTCATTTGATATAGGGCCCTGCTTGTAATCATTAGTGGAGACTCAGATGTCACAAATCTGTTCCCAGAGTATGTTTGCCACCCTAATAGTCTAAATTGAGACAACGGCCAAGTCACTAATTCCTTAAAAGGAATAGAAAACTGTTGTATGCTGGCTTTCATTCAGGAACGTGTGATAGCGATGGCAAGTCAGAGAAAAAGTAGACCCAGGAATCCAGAAAAGCCAGACTTTGGAAAAACAATATAGATGTCCAGAGTCCTTTACAAAAACAAACACATGACCAAAAAGGACAGACTCAGCAACTCCACAGAGGACTAGACCCCATCTCAGGGGACCTCTCCTGAGCTCACAGTCCCAACAGAAAGACAGACTCAGCGACTTCAGGGACAGTTTAACTCCGTCGAAGGAGAGCCCTTCTCCCACCGCAGACCCAATTCAAAGACAGACCCAGTGTCTGCAGGGGCAACTCAAATTCGCACCTCATCACTCAAGAGGAGATTATTTCTACAAGCGACTCAAACGCCTGAGTAGTCAACAGGGATTGCCCCCATTCACAAGAGTATCCGGGCCACGCCATTCACACAAGACTCAATCTCTAAAGGGGACCCGAACCCCTGAGTAGTCAACAGATATTGCTCCCATTTTGCCAGAGTCAAGCATCAGCCCTTCCGGAGTGGACAAGTCCTGTGGTCCTTCCAACCAGAGGGGACTCTCACTCCCCTAAGCCTGTCAACCCCCAAATGGGGACTCAAACTCCAAATCCAGGCTCCAAAAGGCATGCTTTTGTGAGACAACTTAAAGAAGGACCTCTTATAGCCATGCAGTGGGTTTGGCACCCCCTCCTCCATTGAGAGAGCCACGAAGCAAAGTGCTCAGTGTGGCTGTTGGGTCTCCTGAGGGGGCAGCGACATGAAGCTGGTGGCACAGGCACCATGAAGCGGCCAGTGCCCCATTGGGAGCCCACTTGTCACCGAAACCGAAGTGGGTTCCCTCCTGGTGAGTTAAATCAGACTGTACACCAGAAGTAGTTGTCTCACAAACTAAAGTGTGTTTGCGGTAAATAGGAGACCATGAGGAATCATTTCCATAGTCATGGCATCCCCATACAAAGGGAAGCAGGGACATGTATTTGGGATGGGGAATGAATATTGAAAAGAGAGGTGAGTATCCTCTTGCACAGGCTCTGTTGGGAAATATGATTTCACACAAACTGCAGCTGATGTTAATAAGACCTAAGCTCCTCCATGAGAGGTCTTAGCACTAAAAATAATGCAAAGGTCACAGACACAGTTTTCATGGTGAGACCTATTCCAGTTCATGATGTTTGGTGGTGGCATCTCCTAAACATAACAAAAGGAAGAACAATATGGAAAAGTTGAAATACCCAAAATTACCATTTAGTTCCTTCCAGTAACTAACCTGTGGCAGTCATTTGCATTCATGATATGAATGTAAGATATTTGTGTAGACTGATCAGCATTGAAATAAAAGTCACTTATGAAGATGATATTAAAGAACCACAAGCAGAAGATTTTCTAAACCATATAACAGCATTGCCTGAAAGTTACAGATAATCTATTGCAGTGATATTGAAAGGCTTTCAATCTCTCCTTCACAGCTACGTGTAGCTCAGTTCAACACAAATGTGCTTTCCTAGGGCCTGGCCCTGTGGCACAGCGGTTAAGTGCGCACGTTCTGCTTTGGCAGCCCAGAGTTCGCCGGTTGGGATCCCTGGTGCGGACGTGGCACTGCTTGTCAAGCCATGCTGTGCCAGTTGTCCCACATATAAAGTAGAGGACGATGGGCATAGATGTTAGCTTGGGGCCAGTCTTCCTCAGCAAAAAGACGAGGATTGGCAGCAGATGTTAGCTCAAAGCTAATCTTCCTCAAAAAAAAAAAAAAACAAAACAAAACAAAGAAATGTGCTTTCCTGACATTTGAAAGAGAGCTTGAGTGAAGTCTGGGGACTGCAATGTGTGAGGCATTTACCTAGATGATCTGAAACAAGTAGAAGTCAGGGCTTTTCAGTATAAAGTACTTTTCTTGACTATGTGTTATAGATATTCTTTCCGAGCTGTAGTGAAATTTTTTTGAGGAAGATTAGCCCTGAGCTAACTACTGCCAGTCCTCCTCTTTTTGCTGAGGAAGCCTGGCCCTGAGTTAACCTGCGTGCCCACCTGTCTCTACTGTACACATGGGAGGCCTACCACAGCATAGAGTGCCATGTGGTGCCATGTCCGCACCTGGGATCAGAACTGGTGAACGCTGGGCCGCCGAGAATCAGAACGTGCCAAGTTAACTGCTGTGCCTCCAGGCCGTCCCCTGTAGGGAAATTTTTAAGAGCTCTCCTATTGCTGCTCCTGGCATGGTAAGGTCACCAATAATTTTTCTTCATCTCATGCATAGGAGAGCCTGTGTGTAGGCTGTTCAGCATTGAATTAATAGTCACTTATGAAGATGACATTAAAGAGCCACAGGCAGGAGTCTTTCTAAACTGCATACCCGCATTGTCTGAAAGTGACAGATAATATGTCCCAGAGGTAGTGAAGGGTTTTCAATCTCTTCAGATGAATCTCTTCACAGCTACAGGCAGCTAAGTTCAGCAGGAACATGCTTTCACATCAAGGGAGAGAGAGCCTGACTGAAGACATGAACTGCAATGTGTGTAGTTGTTCTCACTAGCACGATCCTAAACAGCTAAATGCCAGAGCTTTACTCCACAGTGTACTTTGCTTGATTGTGTGTGAGATATATTCTTTCCCAGCTCTAGTGGAATGGTTAGAAACTCTCCTAGGAAAACGTCACTTGAAGCTTCTGGCAAGCTGATCTCAGTAATAATTTTCTTTCCACACGTGCACTTGACAGCCTGTGTCTAGACTGCTCGGTATTGAATTAAAAGTCACCTATGAAGATGATATTAAGGAGCCACAAGCAGGACGTTTTGTAAACATCATCTATTGTGGTGCCATAGACATAGCCTAAGTTAAAAGTTTGTTTTATGTTATTTCGGCTTTGCCATCATCTTACTGTTGAAAACATCATTGTAGTAGACACCGTGGCTCCCCATCCCTTGTCACGTTGGGCCACATCTGACTTGGCCTACAGCCATGGTGGACTGTTTCTGGCTTGCTGGTAGCTTCCCACTTTGAAAATTTCACTTCCTTTTTCTGAGGACACACTGTCTTGACAACTTGCTCAGACCATACGTAAGACAGTTTGGAATTGCCTGAGATTCATGTGTCAAGGAGCAGTACTCAACCAGTAAGGGACAGGAACCAATGGATAAACACTCAAGCTTTCCTAGTCTTCTTTCAAACAATTCCTAGAAATGTAGAAGTGTTCTGAAGGATATGTCAAAGCATTTCAAGTGATGGATCTTTAGTTGGTTACAACAGTAATCTATACTTTATTGCACACTTCAGTAACTTTCTCTCTTCTCAGTTGCACATTCCGTTTCCCTGATTTTTGCTTCCTGAAATCACCTACCAAATAAACATTGTATACCCAAGTCCTTGCCTCAGGGTCTGCTCTTGGGGCAATTTCCATTCTTACAATCCTAGTCTCTTGTATGCCATTAGTAAAATGAGGCCACACTTATCTGTAGCACAAATGACACTATATGGAGTCTTGATAATAAGAGATAGTGATAATATTGCAATACTGGATAACTGGAAGCCCTAGCAGAAACCATTAGTATCTGAGGCAAAGACAGCATCAATATCCCTGGCCTGAGCATCAGCATCTTTGCTTAGACAACATTCTAGGTGGAGCTTTCCAAAAATGCTTGTGTTTGGAGCTGATCTGATAGTGTTGCATCAGTTATCCTGTATCTTTTGTCTCCTACCACCACATCTAAAAAGAACTACCCTAGCATCCACAGTGTGAAAACTGACAGACAGGTTGTATGGTTCCCTGAGTGGAAATGAACCCAGACCACAGCAAGTGAAAACATCAAATCTTAACCAGTAGACCACCAGGGCTGGCTCTATTTGCAAAAATTCTTACCTATTAAAATTAACCCCTTCTACTGAAATGTAACTGGTGGCAAATCTAGGGTTACTTTTTATTTCAGTAAGTATATGTCACTGAAATAAAGATTCTGTAGAACAACCCCAGTTTTCTCCTGTTTCTTTAGAATCTTGTTTGATTTTGCATTTGTTCCTGATAAGAGTTATTTTAATATTTTACATATAGCATTTTACCAGTTTGTTATGAAAAGAAATATTTTATAGTTCTACGAAAATAAATTCTCAATCAATTGTAAAAATTACCTGATCCTAATAATTTTATGTTACAATTGTGGATGAGAAATAATATTGCAAATTAATTTCTAAATAGCTTCTGAAATGATTTCAAGAGTATGTTCCGTTTGTGTCTAACAGTAGAATTTGAAACCTATTTAAGCCTAGATTGCATTAGAGACAAACTGCATCTTGATATGAACTCTTGGTGTCCACCAGCAACATGGAGACTGACTGTTGACACTAGGAATCCTTCTGTCTTATGATTTGTCACTCTGAGCAAAATGGAAGCTTGTTTTTATTGATGTTAAGTCATTTAATAGGTCTTTCTTGGAGACATAGAGTCTTGTATTTTAAAGACTCTTAAGAAGTTTCTTATCTTGTTTAAAACATACATCAATCCTGTCAATTCAAAGGCAGATAACATTCCTCTTTATATTAAGGAGAAATATACTCCCTATAACGACTGTTCATTATTCCGTATATGTCTAAGCAGTGTAATTTATCAGTAGGGATGCTGGACTCTATTGTTTAGGTCATAACAGCTTCACATCCACTTAGCAGTGAACAGAGATTTGTCTAGGGAAAGAGACTAGAGCAGTTATCAATAGAGCAGAGTCTGACTTGAATTGATAAAACTTTCAAGGTCTTCACATCTAGAATTAGTAATAAGTAAATTATTCGATTTAACCTAATTTTGCACAGAGATCTGTTGAGACCCACTCCTGACGTTACTGCATGAAGCATGCAAAATAGTTTCAGAAGTGTCTGAAGTCCCTGAAGACCTTCACACTGAAATACGTTTATTTATGGCCCTATTCCCTGAATGAGAACCAGAATTCCCAAAGAAAAGTCTCATTCCCCAGGGAAAGAAAGATAAATTGAATGTTCATTAGTCAAGTCTCCACTAGAGTGAAAAAGTGGAGATAGACAAGGGACTCTCTTAGGTGATCATTTTGAATAACCATCACATGTTATGATTCCACTTTTTGTTTGTGTGTTTTGAATTGTGCCCCTACATTTGCTGGGAAATTTTGCTGGTGGCCCAGGGATGCAAGGAAATCCAGCTGTTGGAAAACAAAGGATTCTGGCTCTAATGTTTAATTTTAATGTGAATATTATGAATAAAATTGAATGCCAGACCTTCATTCTTCTTTTTAATAATATAAGATTATTTTCTTTATTGTTTTTTCTTTTGTTTCTTTTGCTGGGAAAGATTCATCCCAAGCAACATCTGTTGCTAATACGCCTCTTTTTTTTTCCTCCTTGAAGCCTCAGCACATAGTTGTATATTGTAGTTCTAAGTCCTAGAGCTAGAGTTCTTCTATGTGAACTACCAGCACAGAATGGCTACTGACACACGAGTGGTGTTCTTCCATACCTAGGAACTGAACCCAGGCCAGCAAAGTGCAGCATGCTGAACTTGAACTACTAGGCCATCAGGGCTGGCTTGCATAACCTCAATTCTTATGTCAACAATAAGCCTTCAGTGGCCAGCCCGGTGGCACAGCAGTTAAGTGTGTATGTTCTGCTTCAGCAGCCCAGGATTTGCCGGTTCAGATTCCGGGTGCGGACATAGCACTGCGTGGCAAGCCATGCTGTGGCAGGTGTCCCACATATAAAGTAGAGGAAGATGGGCACGGATGTGAGCTCGGGGCCAGTCTTCCTCAGAAAAAAAGAGGAGGATTGGCAGATGTTACCTCAGGGATAATCTTCCTCTGACAAAAAAACAATAAGCCTTCATGTATTTGCCACAAAAATCAAAGAATGTAAAACATAAATTCAAAATATAAATTGCTGTAATGATACTGAATATCAATTTTTCATTGAAATTCATAAAGCACCTATCATATACCTCATCCAATTTCTAGTTTGTAATAAAAAATTATTTGGATGCAAAGTATATTTTTTCATATAAACCTGTGATCTCTCTTCAAGCAAAAATAAATATTGTAATAAATACCGACAACATTTTTTATTTTACTTTTTGTCTGGAATTTGCTAGTCTATAAACTGTTTCATAAAAAAGTGTATGTCTAAATTTTTTGCATTAACAGCTTGTAAAATAATATCCAGGAAAGAGTCAATGTTCAAAAGATATTTGTTGGCTGACTGATGGAGTGAATGATGAATAAGTGAATGAATGAATACAATATACACTCTAAAATTCTGAAATAAAATATGTGATTTTAATTCCCAGTTGTGGATTCTACCTTTAGTGAGATTTTAACTTTGATAAAGAAACAGAGACAACTTGTGTATCATTCTATAGAATATTTACTACTTTAGGGTAGGACACAAGTGTCCTTTCTTCATTTTGGTGTTCCTAACAGCTTATAAGGATGTTGCACATTCTAGGCTCTAAAATAATGAAGTAACAGACAACCTGTGGACAATACAGAGGGAATTACAAAGATTTCTCCCAACTTTGAGCTATTCATTACAATGAACTTTTGTCCTTGAGGTTAGCTCCAGAGTCCACATATCCACCTGAAGTTCATGTTCCTTCCTGTGTCATTTCCTTTGTATATTGTCTGTTGTGTGACCAAAGGCAGTCTCTACCATGCTCAGTTAACAACACTTTCATTCCCACCTCAGCTCTGTCAAGTTCCTCATCTAGTTAGCATTTCCACAATTTTGTAAAGCTTTTTTGAAAGAAAACTATTGCTTTTACTCTTTCCATTGTTATTGATGCTTTATATTACAGTTTGATCTCTCATTTGAAGCTTATCATTTATTGTACAAGAGGCATTTCACATTTCCTAAGTTTTGGTTTGCTATTAATAAACTTACCTTGGTGAAGCAGATAAAATTATAAGACAGGGCCATCACGTGGATCACAAAATTTCACCTTTCTAAGTATTTGTAGGTAACACACCTACATACATATGCATAGACACACATAGGTAAATATGCAGAAAATGACATTATAGAGACCATATTTCCATCACCCTCATTAATCAATAGTTTTATCTGATAGGATTAATAAAGTACTACATAATTACTTATAAGCTAAGTTTGCACTCATACAGTGTCCCTCTTCCCATTCCCTCTACCCGGTCTGGGGGCAACAACTACTAAGTGTTAGAATTTTTTTTCTATTTTTCCAAATCTTTTTATATTTTTATTGAGGTAACAACATTTTAACAAGAGATCCACACTCTTAAGTTTTTAAGTATACAATACAGTAATGCTAACTATAGGCACAATGTTGTACAGATCTCTAGAACTTAATCATCTTGCATAACTGAAACTTTCTACCTATTGCACAGCAACTCCTATTTCCCCTTCCCCCAGCCCCTGGCCACCACCATTCTACTCTCTGCTTCTATGTGTTTGACTATTCTATGTGCCTCATATAAATGGAATCATGAAGTATTTGTCCTTCTGTGACTAGCTTATTTCACTTAATATAATGTCTTCAACGTTCATGCATCTTGTCTTTTGAAAAAATAAAATGAATTTAGTGTTATGTTCTTGGATAAATAAGTTATACTCCCTATTGCTAGTTGTGTGATTTTTAAATTTATATACGTAGGGACCAGCCCCGTGACTGAGTGATTGAGTTGTGCACTCCACTGCAGTGGCCCAGGGGTTCACCGGTTCAGATTCTGGGCACGGATGTGGCACCTCACGTCAAGCCATGCTGAGGCGGCATCCCACATGCCACAACTAGAAGGACCCACAACTAAAAATATACAACTATGCATCAGAGGGATTTGGGGAGAAAAAAGGAAAAATAAAATCTTTAAATTTATATAATTAGATTTGTGATGTTTACATAATTTTGTGATTGGCACATACATGTATATTTTGCTCAAACATAAGATTTGGAGATTTAATCATCTTGATTGCTATGGATTTGGTTCATGAATTTAAACTAGGTGAGCATTGTTTGCTTCTGAGTCTTCATTATTAAGAACAATAATGCACTTGACATATTTTTATTCCCCAGTTGGCTCACATACAATAATACATCTAGGGACTGGCCCAGTGGGGCAGCAGTTAAGTTCACATGTTCCACTTCGGTGGCCTGGGGTTTGCTGGTTTAGAAAGCTTTTTGCTTTCTGAGCCCACTGTCGCTGTTCCCCTGAAAGCAGGAAATGAATCTCCCATGTGAAAGGTGTTCTCCCTGCATCCTTATCACCAGAGCTGGGGGATTGAGGGCAGAGAAGCCTGCATAAACAAACCTTGTTAATTTACGATCTCATCCTAAATTCCCTACTATTTACATGCCCCACACCTAAGTTTCTTTGCCCTGTCAATTTTTCACAATTTTATGTTTCTTGGTGTGAAAGATATATACACTGCCTGTTTTGTTCATTCTCTGAGCATAATTTCTTTATGGTCTCCAAAAGGTATGAATTAAATTCAATTATTCGCCTGTTAACCTGGACTTGTGTCAGTTTTACTATTAGTCTGGCCATAGGAACCTAAGAAGGGAAGAAAGGGGACTTTCCCTCCCCTGACACTATGTTATATCTTAAAGGGCTCCAGATATCCATGGGGAAACTCCAAAAGTTGGCTAAATAGTTCCTGATGACATAAAAGAGGTATCAGATAAAGGAGAGACCAAAAGGTTTCTGAAGCCCTTGACCTGTGAAATAGGATGTAAACACAGAAGCATTCTTTTCTGTATGTACCAGACTGCCTGGTTATCCCTCTAGGGAGGGACATGCTATCTAAGTTAGGGGTCCTAATAAGCTGGCACAAGAAAGAGATCCAAGCCCCTAAATGTTGGGGAATTGAGCTCATGGCCCTATTGCAAGATACACCAGCACCTGAGAGAGAGGAGGTTCCCCTATCTTTGGCCCTGGTGAAACAATACCCTTTGAAGCCAGAAGCCAAAAGAGGACTCTTTCCTTTAATCAATACACATTTAGAACAGGGATTGATCAGGAGATTCCCAGGGAACACACCCATTTCACCCATTAAAAGGCTGCAAACAAGGGAATATAGATTTGTTGAAGACATTATGGCAGTCAATGCTATACAGTGCCAGATTCAAAAGATGCTTTTGGATCCTGATCCCCCACCACCCCCAAGTGATGTCTGGTCACACTTCCCTGCCTTCAGCATAGAATTCTGATAGGTTGGTGTGATATTACAATTTATAGTAAAAAAAAAATACCTTCATTTCACTTCTGGCACAGAGCTCCTAAAACCCTTGTAATTTCTGATGTAAGAGCCATGGGGCATCTTTTGGTATCACAATTACTCTTGTCCTCAGTTCCTGAAATAACTTCAGGTTAATAATGGTGACATGGATGTCTTTTGTTATCCACAAGAAGTCCCTTTCAATCGCACCTGAATTTATGTAAATAAGGTGACATTTGGAAAGCCCCTAAGGGTGGGGGCTGTTAGCCAGGTGAACAAATTGTGTCATTACAGGGTTGGAACTTTCAGCCCCATCTCCCTCCTCATACCTCTGAGGTGGGGAGAGAGGTTGAGGATTGAGTTCAATATGGAGGTCAGGGAGCTTCTGAGCTGCAAACATGCGGAGACTCAGGGAGAGTGGCACACCCAGAGAAAGCTTGGGAATTCCACATCCCTGTCTCACATATAGTGCTCTATGCATCTCTTCGGTCTGGCTGTTAAGTAAAATGTTTTCCTGAGTTCTGTGAGCTGCGCCCTAAAAGTAGTTTAATCAAATCCAAAAGAGGGTGTTCATGGGCACCTCTGGTCTGTGGCAGGTTGGTCAGAAGGAAGGGCGACAACTTGGACTTGCAATTGGCATCTAAAATGGAAGGCAAGGGGTAATCCTGTAGGATCTGATGCTATCTCTAGGTAGATAGTGTCACAAATAGTGAAAAATACTGTTAAATACTTAGGGTTTGAACTGTCAGAAGCCCAGAGAATCCCATTCCCAGACAGGAGAGAAGCAATCACTTGAGTTGGAACTCCTACTACCCATCGATGATTGTGGAGATTTTTTTGGAGAATGTCAGGCTTCTGTCGAATTTGGATAGTCAGCTTTAGAGTAATGTTAAAATCTCTATTTGAGGACTTAAAGGGACGAGACCTCGAGCCTTTGATATGGACGTGAGAGTGCCAGAATGCGTTTGTCAGGGAAGTGGGAGAATTCCTCCCACCCTTTCCTTAGTGTTGTTATGGCTGGTAAAATAACTAAAAAAGCGGGTCAGCAGGAGATAATCAAACAAAGTTTAATAGCATGTATACATGGGAGATACTCGGGAGAAACTGAGTAACTCGGCCAACTGAGTTAAACACATTGAGGCTGCCTGTTTAAACATCTTCAGCTACAGACAAGGACGATACTTGGGGTAGTGATTTGGGGCTTCAAAGGGGAGGAAGACAGTTCACATGGAAATGGAAAAGTGAATGGTAAATAGGACTTGATAAGAGTGGGCTTAGCAAGGATCTTTCCAGTGTACCGAAACCCAGAGTTAACTATGGTGATGGCCTGTCCTAGGCAGTTTTAGGCAGTTGAGGAGAAATGGCGAATGTTCTTCCTGAGTTTGAGCCTTTATTGACTTCAGCTTGAAATAATCCTCATACCAAAGTGATGCATCTTGGGATGGTCTGCCCTGAACCCCATCAAGTACAATCATGTTAAAGAAAAATAATTAACTTCCCCAGCCTTGGGACTCCCAGATTTGAGAAAACTCTTTGATCTCTTTGTAAAGGAAAAACAGGACCTTAGTCTGTGAGTCCTGACTCAGAACCTTGGACCCACCAGGAGGCCTGTGGCCTATTTTACTAAGCAGTCAGATCAGATGGTCAAAGGATAGCTGTCTTGCCTCTGAGCCATTGCCGCCATCTGTAACATACTACAAGAAGCTGAAGAGTTCACATTGGGGCAGCCCACCATGGTGCACACTCCTCATTGTGTCCTCGGTCTGTGAGTCCTCTAAGAAATGTTGACGAAAATAATCAATAACCAATCTATAAATGAAAATTTGGGTGAGTTTATTCTGAGCTGAAATCTGAGGACAATGGCCCTGGGCCTTTCTTCCCAAAGGAAGAAAGGGCACTGAAGAAGTAGGGTGCACAGAGTGGTTATATACCCCAAACAGTACGTTTCACATACGATTGAAATATCCCTCCCACAATAGTCACAAGATTGCCCTGTCGGCACAGCACTTGATGGACACAGCAAGTAGTGGGTCTGCTGTCTTGGTGGGCATAGCAGGAGGCAAGTCTATTGTCTCAAGCTGGGCGGTCACAGGTGAGTGCAGCAATCAGCTTCTAGCCTAAGGAAAGATGCTTAATCCTTAAGGAGATGCCAACGTTGGGAGGTGGAGGGAAGTTGCACCTTTATCTCAAGGGCCTTTGTTCTTGCCATAGGGAATATCTAAAGCAGATATACAATGCATGCTCAACAGCCACGGTCAGGCCCTTTTGGAAAGACAAGGTCAGGCCGAATTAGGTTTATACCAAATGGCTTCCTCATATTCTCCAATATATCCTATTGCTTGCCATTTTCATTTGTCAGAAAAGAACAGAAAGAAGGATCTTGACTAACCTCAGGATCAGGCTACTTTATTTGACAACCCAGAAGTAATGTCAAAGGCTGTTTCTACCTTAAAACCTGCAACACTTCTACCTGCCGAGTCAACAAGACCCCTTTCACGACTGACTTCAGATCATTGAACAGGTGTTCTAGAGCCGACCTGATTTGACTTTCCAACTGTTGGAGCAGTTGGACTTGGGACTGTTCACTGATGGAAGCAGCTTCATGGATCAGGGACAACATCAAGCAGGGTATGCAGTTGTCACCCTAAAGGACACCATGGAAGCAAAGGCTGGTATTTCATCTCAGGAGGCTGAGCTAATAGCCCTACCTAAAGCTGTTCAAATAGGTAAAGACACAAGAGCACAGACTCAAAATACGCCTCTATATTGGTCC
This sequence comes from Equus caballus, assembly GCF_041296265.1. NCBI lineage: Eukaryota > Metazoa > Chordata > Mammalia > Perissodactyla > Equidae > Equus > Equus caballus. The sequence continues at coordinate 30,062,112 of NC_091687.1, forward strand.
ATGCCCCTGGGGCCATATGGAAAGAGAGGGGACTCTTGACTGCTGGAAAGAGGGACATAAATTATTCCCAGGAAATATTGACCTTATTAGAGGCCATTAATGACCCATGGCAGTGGCCGTCATATACTGCCCTCAACATCAGAAAGGGGACACTTTGGAAGCCGGACATAATCAACTGTCTGATCAGGCAGTGAATACTGCTGCTAGGACTAGGAGTTTCAGGGCACTCTCGAGTCCCTTAGTTGCCCAAATTGACTTTGCTAAATTCCAGCATAGCTACACACAGAAAGATATAGATAGAGCCAAGGCATGGAGATTTGACTCCTCTTTTGTGGAGTATGCAGGATGTCAATGTAACTCAGAAAGACTCACCTTGGAACTGAAGACCTTCTGGGAGAAATTATTGATCAAATCAAATATTTGGAGCACCCACTATGGAGGGATGCCACATTGTAGTGGATCCATAGGTATTTAATTGGTCCTAATTTGCAATGAACCATTCAGAAAGTTACCAAAAATGAGTGATCTGTGCCGAAAACTATCTCAGTACAGGTCTGCCCTCCTTGAATAAGGGGGTTCAACATTGAGGAGTGGTCCCTTGTGAGGACTTGCAAGTGGACTTCAACACAATGCCTTGAGCCTCTGGGAATGTCAAGTAACTCCTAGTACTCATAGACATCTTCACAGTGTGGATTGAAGCATTCCCTTCCAAAACAGGTAAGGCCACCAAAGTGACCAAAGTTTCGCAAAAAGAGGTCATTCCCAGGTACAGACTTCCACGGTCGATCCAAAAGACAACACAACTGCATTTATCTCCCAAATAACCCAGGAAATATCAAGAGCTGGGGTATCACTAGGAAATTCCACAACTCATGGTGGCCCAAGTTAGCAAGAAAGACAGAAAAGATGAACCACACAATAAAGAAGATCAGTGTGCAAATCTGTCAGGAAATTAATTTACCCTAGGAAAAGTTTTGGTTAAAGAGATTTCAAACTTTTCACTCTGGCTTGGAAAGAACGTCTATAATGTACATTCAAAGAAAGAACATAGGGTAGTAACACTCTTTCTTCTATCTCTTGAGGAACATCTTTACACTGTGCATGCAATAAAAAGTGCTATGTGAAAACGTTCTTTAAGAAGTTCCTGAAGACCTAGAAGGAAGAGAATTTCTTCCCTCTGTTATCTCGAGTGATGGGTTTCATAGCTATTCTGTGCCAGATGTAGTCAAGTGTGACTCTGACACAAAATGTGCCTTTTGAGAAAGGTGTGAACCGAGTTCTGTGAGAGAATACTTTCACTGTATGCACGTGAGCGCTTGGCTGAAGGCAGTGAAGTACAATATTGAATAAGGTGTGTGAAGATCTTTGTAATGAGTCAGAAGCAAGAGTGTTTCTCCTTATTGTGATCTCATGGAGAGCAAGCCAGACACATTGTGTGTTGGCTTTACACTGCTTTGTTAGGTAGCCTGTGACAAGGTTTGCCCCCAGCTGCTGATTTGCTCTGCTGGAAGGGAGCATTTTTCTAGGTGCAGGAGATTCTCTCTATCAGTGGACACAAGGGACGTTTGTTAAAAGCATAGTGCCTCGCTCCTCTTAAGCATGTGGAAGCACCAACGTTCTGGCCTCAGCCCCATTCCTTGAGGGGAAGATGTACGCATTGTGTCTGAGCACGGTTAGAAAGATTGAAATGTGGAAGAAGCACAAGGGCGATAGCTTTGTGATGGAAGCTGGAAAGAAATCGAGTTCCTGCTGCCTTGTGAATCAGAGCTTCTGGTTATGCTGTAAGAGCACTGGGGAAAGGGAGTTCTTTCACAGCTTCCTCAAGAGCTGGAAGGAAGATGGTTTGTGGTCTGTTTTATCTTGAGGGAGGATGTCATGGTTCGTGCGTCCCAGCTCTGGAGCAATGTATGGCAGGGCTGACACCAAAGGTGCCTTTTGATATAGGTGCTTTTTGACTGCCTTTGGAGAATTCCATTGCTGTCTGCCAGGGAATGGAGCACTTCCACGAAGCAAACTCCAATCCTACAGGAGATCTTCCAGGCCTTGCCAAGAGCCAGAAGCAAGAGTGTTTCTCCTGCTTGCCATCTCGTGGAGAGCCATCAAGACACATGGTGTCTTGGCTCTACACTGCTTGTTAGGTCTCCTGTGACAAGGCTTCCCCCTGGCTGCCTGATGTTCTCTGCTGGAAGGGAGCATTCATCTAGGTGAAGGAGATTCTCTCTGCCAGGCCACAAGGGCTGTTTGTTAAAAGCATATTGCTTCGCTCCTCCTAAGCATGTGGAAGCACCAACGTTCTGGCCTCAGCCCCATTCTTTGAGGGGAAGATGTAGGCATTGTGTCTGAGCAGGGGTAGAAAGATTGAAATGTGGCAGAAGCTCAAGTGGGATAGCTGTGTGTTGGAAGCTGCAAAGTAATCAAGTTACTTCTGCCTTGTGAATCAGAGGTCATGATTTCACTGTAAGAGCACTGTTTAAAGGGAGATCTTTCACAGATTCCTGAAGAGCTGGAAGGAAGACGGTTTGTGCTTTGTCTTCTCTTGAGGGATGTATGTAATGGTTGGAATAGCCCAGCTCTAGAGTACTGTTTGGAAGGGCTGACACCAAATGTGCCTTTCGAGCTAGGTGCTTTCTGACTGCCTTTTCAGAATTCCATTGCTTTCTTCCAGTGAGTGCTTCACTGAAGGAAACAAACTGCAAACTTGCAGGAGGTCTTCCAGGCCCTGCCAAGAGCCAGAAGCAAGAGTGTTTCTTCAGCTTGTGATCTCATGGAGAACAAGCAAGACACATAGTGTCTTGCCTCTACATTGATTGGATAGGTCACCTGTGACAAGTTTTGCCTCTGGCCGATGATTTGCTGTGCTAGAAGGGAGCACTCTTCTAGGTACAGGAGATTCTCTCTATCAGTGGACACAAGGGCAGTTTGTTAAAAGCATATTGCTTCGCTCCTCCTAAGCGTGTGCAAGCACCAATGTTCAGGTCTCGGCCTGATTCCTTGAGGGGAAGATGTAGGCATTGTGTCTGAGCAGGATTAGAACGATTGAAATATGGCAGAAGCACAAGGGTGATAGCCTTGTTATGGAAGCTGGAAAGAAATCGCCTTCCTGCTGCCTTATGAATAAAATTTTGTGGTTCCACTGTGGAAAGGGGGTGCTTTCACAGCTTCCTCAAGAGCTGGAAAGAATACAGTTTGTGATTTGTTTTATCTTGAGGGATGGATTTAACAGTTCGTGCATCCCAGCTCTAGAGCAATGTATGGCCGCGCTGACACCAAATGTGCGTTTCAACATAGGTGGTTTCTGACTGCCTGTGGACAATTCCGTTGCTGTCTGCTGGGGAGTGCTTCCCTGAAGGAAACAAACTGCAATCCTGCAGGTGTTCTTCCAGGCCTTGCCAGAGCCAGAAGCAAGTGTGTTTCTTGAGCTTGAGATCTCATGGAGAGCTCACAAGAGGCCTTGTGTCTTGGATCTATACTGCTTTGTTAGGTCGCCTGTGACAAGGTTTCCCTCTGTCAGTGGATTTGCCGTGCTGTCAGGGAGCTTTCTTCTATGTGAAGGAGATTCTCTCTGCCAGTCCACAAGAGCTGTTTTTAAAAGCATATTGTTTCACTCCTCCTAAGCTTGTGGAAGCACTAATGTTCTGGCCTCAGCCCCATTTCTTGAGGGGAAGATGTAGGCATTGTGTCTGAAGGAAAAATGTCTGTGGTTTGCTTGCCATGAAATCAGAAGGAGGAGAAACACTCTTGTTTCTGGCTGTTTTCAAAGATCTTGTATAACTCATGCAACCTTGCACTTCACTTCCTTCAAACAAGTGCTCACCCACATAAAGTGAAACAATTCTGTTTCAGCACTCTGTGTGCACCCATCTCCAAAGACACATTTTCTGTACAAGGTGTTAAAAATTTGACTAGAGCTGGGACAGGATAGCTATCACTTCCATCCCTCGAGACAACAGAAGAAGAAATATTCTTCCTTCTAGGTCTTTGCAATCCTCTCTAAGAACAGTTTTCAAACAGTGCTCTTTATGGCATACAGCTAGGCATTGTCATGTGCAATGTTTGCTCTATTTTACCCCAGCGTAAAGCTTACCACTTTGTAACATTTCCATTTCTGAGATTTTAATAATTTCAGTACACCTGGGATGTTAAGCCTATAGCATATATTCAGAGAACCAGCACAGGCCAGAAACATTCCTGTTTCTACATCTTTAGGAACATCTCAGGAGATCATGTTTTACAAGTGGCACATGATGGCATACAGACAGACTCTCTCTCACATACAATAAGAATGAACTGTCTGACCACAGTGTGTAAGTAGCTGTTTGGGAACGTTTCCATATGTTAGATTTCAAACTTCACTGGAGCCAAGACAGAATATCTATTGCTTCCTTGCCATGAGATCCCAAGGAGGAGAAACATTCTTGCTTCTAGCTCTTTCTGAAGATCTTGTATAACTCATGCAACATTGCACTTTGCTTCCTTTGATTGAGTGCTCACATACAGTGAAAGATTCTCTCACAGCACTCAGCAAGCACCTATCTCTAAAGGCACATCTGTGTCAGAAGTTTCAAATCTTTCACTACAGCTGGGACAGTAATCTCTTGAGATAACTGAGGGAATAAAAAGCCTTCCTTGTAGGTCTTTAGGAATCTCTTAAAGAACAGTTTTCAGACAGCATGCTTTATGGCATGTATTCAACCTCTCACTCACCTGTAATGACATATGCTATTCACCCCAGCTTTTAACACATCACTTAGCAACATGTTCTTTTCAGGGATTTCAATATTTTCAGTATAGCTCAGAAAGAATGCCTATAACATCCATTCAAGGAATGAATGCAGGGTAAGAATGCTCTTGCTTCTACATCTTTAGGAACATCTACAGAAACCATTATTGACAAACTGCAATTGATGGCATAATACAGGCAGAATCTCACTCACATACCACAAGAATGCTCTTTCTGAATACAGTGCATAAATAGCTACTGGGGAACCTAGTCTCATGCAAGACTTAAAAGTTCACTAGAGAGGCCGGCCCCGTGGCCTAGTGGTTAAGTTTGTGCTCTCCATTTTGGTGGCCCAGGGTTTTGCTGGTTCAGATCCTAGGTGAGGACATGGCCACTCATCAAGCCATGCTGAGGCTGTGTCCCACATGCCACAACTAGAAGGACCCACAACTAAAAATATACAACTATATACTGGATGGCTTTGAGGAAACAAGGGAAAAATAAAATCTTTAAAAAACAAATTTCACTAGAGGCAAGAGAAAATGTCTATAGCTTGCTTGCCATGAGATCACAAGGAGAAGAAACACTTGCTTCTGGCTCTTTTTTGAAGAACCTGTATAACTCATGAAATATTACACTTTAATTCCTTCAATAAGTGCTCTCCCAGAGACAGTGAAAGGATTCTCTTGCAGCAGTCAGCACACAGCTGTCTCTAAGGGCACATTCTGTTTCAGAGGTTTCAAACGTTTGAAACAAGCTGGGGCAGAATATCTATCAAATACATCCTTCGAGACAACAGAGGGAAGAAACACTCTTCCATCTAGGTCCTTAGGAACCTCTTAAAGTACAGGTTTTGGTTTTACATCTTTATTCTTATTTTTTCCTTCTTCGCCCCAAAGCACCTCAGTGCATAGTTGTATATTTTAGTTGTGGGTCCTTCTAGTTGTGGCATATGGGATGCCACCTCAGTATGGCTTGATGAGTGGTGCTAGGTCAGTGCCCAGGATCCCAAACAGAAACCCCCAGGCCACTGAAACAGAGCACATGAACTCAACCACTCAGCCATGGGGCTGGCCCCTGAAGAACAGTTTTTAAACATTGCTCTCTCTGGAATACAGTCAAGCACTCAATCACATGCAATGTTTGTTCCCTTATCCCAGCCTAAAACACACCACTTAGTAACATTTTCATTTCAGAGATTTTAATCCTTTCAGTTCAGCTGGGAAGGAAAGCTTGTAACAAATATTCCAAGAACCAGCACAGGGTAGAAAAGCTCCTGATTCTACATCTTTAGGAGCATCTCAGGAGATCATTTTTAACAAACTGCACTAGAAGGCAGACAGACAGAATCTCCTTTAAGTTTAATAAGAATGCTCTGTCTGAACACAGCATTATAAGTAGGTGTTTGAGAATCTTGTCCTGTATGAGATTTCAAACTCACTACAGCCAAGAGAGAATATTTATCACTTCCTTGCCATGAGATCGCAAGGAAGAGAAACACTCTTGCTTCTGGCTCTTTGTGAAGATCTTGTATAACTCACACAATATTGCACTTTACTTCTTTTGATCAAGCACTCTCCCACATACAGTGAAAGTATTCTCTCACAGAACTCAGCTCACACCTCAAAAGGCACATTTTGTGTCAGAGGTTTCAAACATTTGACTACATCTGGGACAGAATGGCTATGAAACCCATCACTCGAGATAACAGAGGGAAGACATCTACTTCCTTCTACGTCTTCAGGAATCTCTTAAAGAACATTTTCACACAGCATTCTTTATTGCATGCGTGCCATAAAGATGTTCCTAAAGACATAATTCTTTCTTCGAATGTACATTATAGACATTCTGTCCAAGCTGGAGTGAAAAGTTTGAAATCTCTTTAACCAAAACTTTTCCCAGGTTAAATTAGTTTCCTGACAGATTTTCACAATCCTCTTCTTTATTGCGTGGTTCATCTTTTCTGTCTTTCTTGCCAACTCGGGCCACCATGAGTTGTGGAATTTCCAAGTGATACCCCAGCTCTTGAGGCTTCCTGGGTTATTTGGGAGATAAATGCAGTTCTGTTGTCCTTCTGGATCAACAGTGGAAGTCTGTACCTGGGAATGATCTCCTTTTGCGAAACTTAGGTCACTTTGGCTGCCTTACCTGTTTTGGAAGGGAATGCTTCAACCCACACTGTGAAGATGTCTGAGTAATAGGAGTTACTTGACATTCCCAGAGGCTCAAGACCATCATGTTAAAGTCCACTTGCCAGTCCTCAAAAGGGACCACTCCTCAATGTTGAACCCCCTTATTCAAAGAGGGAAGACCTGTCCTGGGTTTGTTTTTGGTACAGACCACACATTTTTGGTGACTTTCTGAATGATTCGTTGCAAATTAGGACCAATTAAATACCTTTGGATCCACTGCAAGGTGGCATTCCTCCCATAGTGAGTGCTTTGATGGATTTGATTAACAATTTCTCCCAGAAGGGCTTCAGGTACCAAGACGAGTCTTTCTGAGTTACATTTATATCCTGGATACTCCAAAGAGGAGTACTCAAATCTCCATGCTCTGGCTCTCTCTCTCTCTTTCTGTGTGTAGCTATGCTGGAATTTAGCAAAGTCAATTTGGGCAACTAAGGGACTCGAGAGTGCCCTGAAACTCCTAGTCCTAGCAGCAGTCTTCACTGCCTGATCAGACAGTTGATTATGTCCGGCTTCCAAAGTGTCCCCTTTCTGATGTTGAGGGCAGTGTATGATGGCCACTGCCATGGGTCATTAATGGCCTCTAATAAGGTCAATATTTCCTGGGAATAATTTATGTCCCTCTTTCCAGCAGTCAAGAGTCCCCTCTCTTTCCATATGGCCCCAGGGGCATGTACCAATATAGAGGCGTATTTTGAGTCTATGCTCTTGTGTCTTTACCTATTTGAACAGCTTTAGGTAGGGCTATAAGCTCAGTCTCCTGAGATGAAATACCAGGCCATGGAGACTTTGCTTCCATGGTGTCCTTTAGGGTGACAACTGCATACCCTGCTTGATGTTGTCCCTGATCCATGAAGCTGCTTCCATCAGTGAACAGTCCCAAGTCCAACTGCTCCAACAGTTGGACATTCAAATAGGTCGGCTGTAGCACACCTGTTCAATGATCTGAAGTCAATCGTGAAAGGGGTCTTGTTGACTGGGCAGGTAGGAGTGTTGCAGGTTTTAAGGTAGAAACAGCCTTTGACATTACTTCTGGGTTGTCTAATAAAGTAGCCTGATCCTGAGGTTAGCCAAGATCCTCTTTTCTGTTCTTTTCTTAGAGGACTCATAGAGGAAAGACACAATGGGGAGTGTGCACCATGGTGGGCTGCCCCAATGTGAACTCTTCAGCTTCTTGTAGTATGTTACAGATGGCGGCAATGGCTCAGAGGCAAGACAGCTATCCTTTGACCATCTGATCTGACTGCTTAGTAAAATAGGCCACAGGCCTCCTGGTGGGTCCAAGGTTCTCCTTTACAACGAGATCAAAGGACTTTCTCAAATCTGGGAGTCCCAAGGCTGGGGAAGTTAATAATTTTTCTTTAACATGATTGTACTTGATGGGGTTCAGGGCAGACCATCCCAAGATGCACCACTCTGGTATGAGGATTATTTCAAGCTGAAGACAATAAAGTGTCAAACTCAGGAAGAACATTCGACATTTCCCCCCTAAATGCCTAAAAGAAATTTACAATGAAGGCCTATCCCTAGGACAGGCCATCACCATAGTTAACTCTGGGTTTTGGTAGAGTGGAAAGATCCTTGCTAAGCCCACTCTTATCAAAGTCCTATTTACCATTTATTTTTCCATTTCCATGTGAGTTGTCTTCCTCCCCTTTGAAGCCCCAAATCACTACCCCAAACATCCTCCTTGTCTGTAGCTGAAGATGTTTAAACAGGCAGCCTCGGCCTGTTTAACTCAGTGAGCTGAGTTACTTAGTTTCTCCCGAGTTCCTCCCATGTATACATGCTATTAAACTTTGTTTGATTATCTCCTGCTGACCTGCCTTTTTAGTTATTTTACCGGCTATAAGAACCCTAAGGAAAAGGCAGGGGTAATTCTCCCACTTCCCTGACAAACGCATTCTGGCACTCTCACGTCCATATCAAAGGCTCAAGGTCTCGTCCCTTTAAGTCCTCAAATAGAGATTTTAACATTAATCTAAAGCTGACTATCCAAATTCGACAGAAGCCTGACATTCTCCAAAAAATCTCCACAATTATAGATGGGTAGTAGGAGTTCCAACTCAAGTGATTGCTTCTCTCCTGTCTGGGAATGGGATTCTCTGGGCTTCTGACAGTTCAAACCCTAAGTATTTAACAGTATTTTTCACTATTTGTGACACTATCTACCTAGAGATAGCATCAGATCCTACAAGATTACCACTTGCCTTCTATTTTAGATGCCAATTGCAAGTCCAGGTTGTCACCCATCCTTCTGACCAACCTGCCACAGGCCAGAGGTGCCCATGAACACCCTCTTTTGGATTTGATTAAGCTACTTTTAGGGCGCAGCTCACAGAACTCAGGAAAACATTTTACTTAACAGCCAGACTGAAGAGATGCATAGAGCATGATATGTGAGAGAGGGATGTGGAGCTCCCAAGCTCTCTCTGGGTGTACCACTCTCCCAGACTCTCCGCATGTTCACAACTCAGAAGCTCTCTGACCTCCATTTTGAACTAAGTCCTCAGCCCCTCTCCCCACCTCAGAGGTGTCAGGAGGGGGATGGGGCTGAAAGTTCCAACCCTCTAATCACACAATTGGTTCCCCTGGCTGACAGCCCCCACCGTTAAGGGCTTTCCAAATGTCACCTTATTTACATAAATTCAGGTGCTGTTGAAAGGGATTTCTTGTGGATAACAAAAGACACCCATGTCACCATTATTAACCTGAAGTTATTTCAGGAACTGAGGACAAAAGTAATTGTGATACCAAAAGATGCCCCATGGCTCTTATATCAGAAATTACAAGGGTTTTAGGAGCTCTGTGCCAGAAGTGAAATGAAGGTATTTTTTAAATTCTAAATCACAATATCACACCAACTTATCAGAATTCTATGCTGAAGGCAGGGAAGGGTGATCAGACATCACCTGGGGGTTGTAGGGGATGAGGATCTAAAACCATCTTTTAAATCTGGCACTGTATAGCATTGACAGCCATAATGTCTTCAACAAATCTATATTCCCTTGTTTGCAGCCTTTTAATGGGTGAAATGGGTGTGTTCCCTGGGAATCTCCTGATCAATCCCTGTTCTAAATGTGTATTGATTAAAGGAAAGACTCTTCTTATGGCTTCTGGCTTCAAGGGGTATTGTTTCACTAGTGCCAATGATAGGGCAACCTCTTCTCTCTCAAGCGCTGTTGTATCTAGCAATAGGGCCATGAGCTCAATTCCCCAACTTTTAGGGTGACAAATAAAAATGGCAATCAATAGGATATATTGGAGTATCGACGAAAATAATCCATAACCAATCTATAAATGAAAATTTGGGTGAGTTTATTCTGAGCTGAAATCTGAGGATTATAACCCAGGAGAGTCTTTCCACAAAGGAACAGAGCACTCCAAAGAAGTGGGGGTACATAGGGTGGTTATATACCTTCAAAGAGGGTGTTTCACATATGATTGAAATGTCCCTCCCATGATAGTCACAAGATTGCCCTGTGGGCACCGCAGTTGATGGGCACAGCAGGTAGTGGTCTGCTATCTCGGAGGGTGTAGCAGGAGGCAAATCCATTGTCTTGAGCTGGGTGGTTACGGGCAGTGGGCGTACCACGAGGCAAGTCTATTGTCTTGAGCTGGGCGGTCACAGGCGGGCGCCGCAAGCAATCAGTTCCTAGCCCAAAGAAAGATGCTTAATCCTGAAAGAAACGCCAATGTTGGTAGGGGAAGAGAAGTTGCACCCGTATCTCAAGGGCCTTTGTTCTTGCCATAGGGAATCTCTAAAGCAGATATATAATGCATGCTCAACGGCCAAGGTCAGGCCCTTTTGGAAAGACAAGGTCAGGCTGAATTAGGTTTACACAAAATGGCTTCCTCATATATTCCAATATATCCTATTACTTGCCATTTTTATTTGACAGGAGTATACGAGGAAGCCATTTGGTATAAACCTAATTTGGCCTGACTTTGTTTTTTCCAAAAGGGCTTGACTGTGGCCGTTAAGCATGCATTGTATATCTGCTTAGACATTTCCTATGGCCAGAACAAAGGCCCTTGAGATAAAGGTGCAACTTCCCCCCACATTAGCATTTCCTTAGGGATAAGCATCTTTCCTTAGTCTAGGAACTGATTGCTGCACTCACCTTTGACCACCCAGCTCACCTGTGACCACTCAGCTGGAGACAACAGACTGCTACCCTGCTGTGTTCACTGAAACAGAAGACCTACCTGCTGTTTCCATCAATCGCTGTGCTGACAGAGCAGTCTCACGACTATTGTAAAAGGGACATTTCAATCCTATGTGAAACATCCTCTCTAGGGGTATATAACCAGTCTGTGCACCCCACTTCTCTGGTGCCCTTTCTTCCTTCAGGAAGAAAGGCCCCGGGTTATAATCCTCAGATTTAAGCTCAGAATAAACTCACCCAAATGTTCATTTATGGATTATTTTCGTCAACAAGGGTCTTGGATCTCTACCTTATTCCAGCTTATTAGGACCCCTAACTTAGATAACATGTCCCTCCCTAGAGGGATAACCAGGCAGTCTGGTACATACAGAAAAGAATGCTTGTGTGTTTACATCCTATTTCACAGGTCAAGGGCTTCAGAAACCTTTTGGTCTCTCCTTTTTCTGATACCTCTTTTATGTCCTCAGGAACTATAGCCAACTTTTGGAGTTTCCCCATGGATATCAGCAGCACTTTAAGATATGACATAGTGTCAGGGGAGGGAAAGTCCCCTTTCTTCCCTTCTTAGGTTCCTATGGCCAGACTAATAGTAAAACTGACACAAGACCAGGTTAACAGGAGAAAAATCCAGTTTCATAAATACCTTTTGGAGGCCATAAAGAAAGTGATGCTCAGAGAGTGAACAAAACAGGCAGTGTATATATATTTTACACCAAGAAGCATAAAATTGTGAAAAATTGACAGGACAAAGAACCTTACATGTGGGGCATGTAAACAGTGGGGAATTTAGGATGAGATAGTAAATTTGCAAGGTTTGTTTATGCAGGCTTCTCTGCCCTCAATCCCCCAGCTCTGGTGATAAGGATGCAGGGAGAACACCTTTCACATGGGAGATTCATTTCCTGCTTTCATGGGAACAGAGACAGCAGGTTCAGAAAGCCCATTTCACTTCACAAGTAACTTTAAATCAAAATAATCTATAAGCCATTGTGGGATATTTTGGGGTGGCCTGTCCTGGACCCCAGCAATAGTTATTAACTGTACTGCCCTGGGCCCCAGGGTATATAGCCCGAGGTAGTCCCATAGACTCTGGGAAAAAAGACAGAGGGGGTTTCCTCAGGGCATGTTGGACCTCTCCTGATTTAGACCGGTTAATAGATGGCTGACTTACTATATGTGTGGCTTTCAAAGCAAGTCCCAAAATATTCTAGCTTTTCTTGATCATCTGGGTTATTGGGATTCCACTCAGGGTTAGTCCCCAGCACAGCCTTCCCATTAGGCCCGTGCAATTCTGACCCAGGTGATGTGGATTAAGGCTGCCCCAGCTAGAGAAGCCCAAGGTGACCTGGCCTACATGCCAAACTATATGACCCGGTGGATTTTTTTTTATGGTATGAATTAGGGCTGCCCCAGGGATAGAAGCCCAGGGCATCCTCACCTACATGCCGATCTATATGGCCAGATTCATATCTAAAAGTTATATGACCTCACAATAACCAGACACCATCTGCACTGAAATCATTTAATGACTTTTTACATCATCTTTTCTTTTTCCAGTAAAAATAAGTCACGTACCCATGCCTTATAAAATTAGCCCTAACCCTCAACTCAGGGCAGCAGCAGGAGCTCTGACTGCCCATGGGTCCTGTCCCCATGCAGCAGCAGCTGGAGCTCTGAATGCCCATCGATCCTGTCCCCATGCAGCAGCAGCAGCAGCTCTTCACTGCCCATGGGTCCTGTCCCCATGCCTAAGCTCTTCACTGCCCATGGGTCTTGTCCCCAGGCAGCAGAAGCCCTGACTGCCCATGGGTCCTGTCCCCATGCTATTCCACACTATTCTCTAAATAAAAGAGCACTACTGCCAGATCCTAAGAAATCTTTCTTTCGACTCCTCGGCTCACCGACCCCACATCAATTACATTGTTTCTCTTTTTTCTGGGTTCCAGCAGGGGATTCCAGAAGCTCATTTTTCTCCCAATCCTAGAAATAAAAGTACTCCCCTCTGACTCTCCCTAGCAACCCCAATTACATGGACTTAACTTTCTCTCGTGTCCTGATGACAGTGGTGGAAGATGGGGCACTGAGGCTTCCTGGCATGGGCTGGACAGGAAAAGAAAGCACCATCTATGGAGCTGGTGGGAAGGAAGAGATAGCAGGAGCAGTCAGGCAAAGCCAGCCCAGGGCTGTGATTCTCTATTTTTCTAGTTAAACAATGATTTGTTGCTTGAGTACATAGATTAATTTATGCACCCAAGGAAGAGGCTATGGATGACTCATATTTCCAATTGAGGGAGAGCACTCGGCTAGTCTTATAATATCTAGCCAACTGGTGAATATGCCTCTCAATCAGAACCAGATGGAATTTAGCATCCTTATCCTTTCTGTTCCTCTCAAGATGCTTCCAAACTGCAGCAGCTTTCTTAAATAAGACTTTGAGTCCTTTGTACTTAAGAATTATCAAGGTTTTATTGCCTTTCACAAAACATACTTGTGCAGTGCCATGTGAGTTTCTCAGGACCAGATCAATTTGTGAGGGAGTCAGGCCCTTATTGGCCAGTTTGTAGATCTACTCTTTTGTGTCATCAGACATCAACTTCAGCCAGGTGGGGATGCTGTGGCAGAGGGGCAAGCCTACTGGGACAAGCTATTCCCAGGAGCATGCATGTGACCCATGATGGCAGTGGTCAGGCAGCGAAAAAATCCCCATGGTTGTAGTTCTAAGGAAAAGGCTGGCTCCCCCGGGGGTTGGGCAGAGTACTTCTGTTTTTCCTACAAGAGTTACAAAAAATAATCTATATTATTAATGATTGTTTCTTTTCTTACTCAATTTCATTTCGGACTCTGTGTCTCCATTCACATATACTAGCAGATAAAAAGCATCATGTCAAGTCCTTTTGGGTTTCTTGTCTCCTCATCTCTCTTCTTATTTAATACAAGATCTATTCTGGTTCTTAAGAAGAGCATTGGAGTTGTGAAGGAGCATGTGGTCCTGGTCTACACTGCCACTTGTGGAGAGAGATGCTCATAGCTCCTGCTAATTGGCCAATGTTTGGGGCACAGGATTCTTTTCATGAGGCTGTCATTTCCTCCTTGATCGGTTTACACGTGTGTGGCCAGTAGGTTGGGATTAACCCATAGGTACTGCAGTGGACTGAATGTTTATGTCCCTCCCACAAATTCATATGTTGAAATCCTAACTTCCAAATGATGGTGTTTGGAGGTAGAGCCTTTTGGAGGTGCTTAAGTCATGAGAGTGGAGTGCTTGTGAATGATCTTAGTGCCTTTGAAAATGAGGTCCTAGACAGCTCCCTTACCCTGTCTACCATGTGAGGACATGGTGAGATGATGACTGTGAACCAGGAATTGGGATTTCACTAAAGACTTAATCTTCTGGTGCCTGATCTTAGACTTCCCAGGCTCCAGAACTGTGAGAAATGTTTCTGTTGTTTATAAGCCACCCAGTCTATGATATTGTGTTATAGCAGCCCAAATGTACTCAGACAGGTACACTTGGTTTGACCTGCACCATTGAGTCAATTAAAAATTGAGTGTTTAACTTAAACTTTGGTGTAAAAAATCAAAAAGAGGGCTGGCCCTTTGGCTGAGTGTTTAAGTTCTTGTGTTCTCCTTCAGTGTCCTAGGGTTTTGCTGGTTCAGATCCTGGTCAAAGACATGGCACCAGTCATGAAGTCATGCTGAGGCTGTGTCCCACATAGCACAACCAAGAAGGACCTACAACTAGAATATACAACTCTATACTGGGGGGCTTTGGGGAGAAGAAGAAGAGAAAAATCAAAAGGTCTGGCAACGCTGGGCCCCTACTCCTGTTGCACAATAGTAGGCAGATCCTGAGTAACAGCTGTTCCAGCATGCCATCGCCCACCACTCCACAGTCTTATACAACCATTGTGCTTTCCTCTTTTATGTCACCTATCTAGCCCATGTAGGCCTATGAATTGTAACTACTGGCCTAGATACATTTATTTTCTGGAATCTTACCTATTCCTACCCCTCTTCCCTGCCCCACCAACCAGTTACTGAGAACAGGATGTGTGTTATTTCTGTTCTAGAAAATCAAAGGCTCTCTTTCTCCCTCTGATAGCCTCTCAGGCTTTCTCTCCCTCATCACCAAGTCAGGTGGCATCTTTCCCTAGTCTAGAGGAGACTCTGCCTTCCTCTTGCTGCTGAATAAAACATTTTGTTTATCCACATAATGAATTCTGTCCTCCTGAGGGCTTGTGATTTTGGAACACAAAAGCCAGAAAGCTTGGAAAGGCTTTAAAAAAATTTTTATCTTACATTCCTTGAGGAAATGAAGCACAGAAATTGCTCAAATAAGTGGGGAAAACTCCACTGAAACAATATATAATAATATCCAGCCATGATTATTTATTTAATAAAATAATGCATGCTCATTGTGGAAGTTGAAACATTACAGAGGAGATGCATTTGGAAAGAAACGTACCCAGATATCCTTCCACCCAGAGATGACTAGTATTCACTTATTCTTTCAGAGTTGCTATTTGCAATTTTTTTTCAGAAGTATGATCAGGGGTCGGCCTGGTGGCACAGCTGTTAAGTGTGCACTTTCTGCTTCAGTGGCCCAGGGTTTGCCGGTTTGAATCCCGGGTGCGGACATGGCACCACTTGGCAAACCATGCTGTGGTAGGCGTCCCACATATAAAGTAGAGGAAGATGGGCACGGATGTTAGCTCAGTGCCAGTTTTCCTCAACAAAAATAGGAGGATTGGCAGATGTTAGCTCAGGGCTAGTCTTCCTCAAAAAAAAAAAAAGAAAAAGAAATAGGATCATACTCCTATATTGTTCTATAGCTTGATTTTTTTCCACTTAACAATATATTGTGAACGCCTTTCTATGTCAGTCCATACTGATTTATCTCATTGTTTTTATTGGCATAAAGATTCTTTGTGTATGATTGAACTATTTATTTCTCCATTCCATAGTGGTGGACCTTTTTGTTGTTTTAAATTTTTATTATACCTGAAGCAGTAAAGATTCTTGACATATATCTTTACAAAACTTTTAGAAGTATGTCCTGGAAGAGGATCTGCTTGGTCAAGGCCCATGTGCATTTAAAATTGTGGTAGACATTTTCAATAAACCCTCCAAATGTTACAGCATCTGTAACATTGAATTAGAATTTCTATTTTCTCCACATTCAGCTTTATCAAGTAAAACTGATTTCAATCATACTTTTTTTGCCAACATTCAGCTTTATCAAGTAAAACTGATTTCAATCATACTTTTCAGTAAAAAATTTGATCAAAATGTACTTTTCTGCCTTACAATCTAGGAAGTATATCAGCAACATTGGAAAATTTCATTAATAAGATTTTTGATGTGTTTCACTTAGTGAAAAATTATCAAGAAGAAGAAATAAGAATGAAGGAGCTACAGAGATTGAATCTAGCCTGGTTTCCAGAGGAGGCCAGCACCAAACCAAGTGATGGAGACCAATGGGTTGGGCAATTTAAGAAAACCAGAGGGAAAAGAAGGGCAGGGAAGACATATGTTTATGGGGGTACCAGTCAATGGGGTAGAAGCTGGATCGGTTTTTCACTGATATAATCTTTACACTTATTAAGCAGCAAATATGTGTCCAAAACGTAGTTTCAGAGAATCTTTATAGATTAGTTGGCAAATTTTAGTATAGCAAGAGAGAAGATATAAAAACATTACATTGGTCCATATGTGTCAGCAGCTGGCAGATGGGGAGATTTCCCTCTCAGAAGTGAAACAGAAAAGAGAAAAAAGGAATACGTTAGTAAATTCAATTCATTTCTCAGATCTAAGTTTAAAACTAGGAATGTGTTCTCAAACACTGCAGATCAAACCAGATCTGTGGATCCTATTATGTCTCTCTGTTCTTTACCTCTATACAACTCATCACAATTTGTGATCATTTTATTAAATATTCACCTCTCTATTCAACCATAAATTCTAACATTGTCTTCCCATGGCCAGATAGAATGCCTCAGATATAGTGTCAATAAATATTTGGTGAGTGAAATAAAGAAGAAAGAGGGGCCGGCTCAGTGGCACAGCAGTCAAGCGTGCATGTTCCACTTTGGTGGACCAGGGTTCACTGGTTCAGAACCCAGGTGTGGACATGGCACCACTTGGTAACCCATGCTTTGATAGGTGTCATACATATAAAGTAGAGGAAGATGGGCACTGATGTTAGCTGAGGGCCAGTCTTCCTCAGCAAAAACAGGAGGATTGGCAGCAGATGTTAGCTCAGGGCTAGCCTTCCTCAAAAATAAAAAGAAATAAAGAAGAAAGAGAATGAAAGAGGGGAGAGGGGAGGTGGAGAAAAGAGAAGGGGAAGGGAGAAGAGAAAGGAAGGGAGAGCAGAGGGGAGGAGAGGAGAGAAGAAAAGAGAAGAGAAAAGAAAAAAGAGAGATATGGAGAGTAGTACAAGCCAGTGATGTACACGGGATGATGTACACAGTATGGAATGGAATCTTACTGGCTATCTGTGCCTTGGGGAAATGGAGGAACCTGGGGTACCTTAAAGATATGGGCATTAGGGATTGGTAGGTGTCTTAGCTTCATTTTTGATTCATTTTATTGAGATCATATTGGCTTATAACATGGTGTAAACTTCTGGTGCACATTATTAAATATCAGTTTCTGTATAAATTGCATTGTGTTCACCACGAATAGTCTAGTTTTTATCCATCATGATACATATGTACCCTTTTACCTCTTTGGCCCCCCACCCCTACACCTCTCGTAACCACTAATCTGTTCCCCTTATCCATGTGTTTGTCTTTCACATATGAAAGATTGTTTTTCACATATCTTTCATATATGAAATATTTGACTTTCACTGACTGACATTTTGCTTAGCATAATACCCTCAAGGTCCATCATGTTTTCACAAATGGCACAATTTTGTCATTTTTTGTGGTAAGTACTATTCCATTTTTTATGGTAAGTAGCATATATATATATATATATACACACACATATATATACGTATATATATATAGTGGAATATATATTTATACCACATCTTCTTTTTCCATTCACCCATCATGGGCACTTGAGTTGCTTCCATATCTTGGCAATTGTGAATAATGCTACAATGAACATAGGTGTGCAAAAATCTCTTTGAATTGTTGATTTCATGTTCTTTGGATAAATACCCAGTAATAGGATTTAAAGCAAGCTTTAAAAAAACAAAGGGGAGGGGCCAGCCTGGTGGTGAAGTGGTTAAGTGTGAGCATTCCACTTCAGTGGCCCAGGGTTTGCTGGTTTGGACCCTGGGTGCAGACATGGCACCACTTGGCAAGCTATACTTTGGTAGGCATCCCACGTATAAAGTAGAGGAAGATGGGCATGGATGTTAGCTCAGGGCCAGTGTTCCTCAGCAAAAAGAGGGAGATTTGAAGCAGTTATCTCAGAGCTAATCTTCCTCAAAAAAAAAAAAAAAGAACTAAGGGGAGAAATTGGCAGCAACACAATAATTGTAGAGAATGTCAACACCCCACTTATGGTGGTGGATACATCATTCAGACAGAGTCAACAAGGAAACAGTAGCCTTAAATGAAACACTACACCACATGAACTTAATAGATATATAAAGAACTTTCTATCTAAAAACAGTAGGATACACATTCTTCTCAAGTGCACATGGAGCATTCTCAAAGACAGATCAAATTTTGGGAAACAAGGCCAGTCTCAATAAACTTAAGAAGAGTCAAATCTTACTAGGCATCTTTTCTGACCATAATGCTATGAAGCTAGAAATCAACTACAATAAAAAAGCTGGAGAAGCCACAAATATGTGGAGATTAAACAATATGCTCCTGAGCAACCATTAGATCAAGGAGAAATGAAAAAAAAGATGGAGAAAATAAAAGGAAAACAGAACATACCAACTCTTATGGGATGCAGCAAAAGTGGTACTAAGGGGAAATATATAGCAATACTGGCATACCTCACCAAACAAAAAACTCTCAAATAAGTAATCTTAAATTACACCTAAAAGAACTAGAAAAAGAAGAACAAACAAAGCCCAAAGTCAGTAAAAGGAGGTAAATAATAGAAATCAGCACAGAAATACCATTGTATTTCCTAGCTTCTTTATGTGAATAGTCTTCAAGATCATTAATTGTGTTGCTAAGGATTAGGGACTTAGCTGTCAGACATGGGGTAGGAAAGTAACATATTTATAAATCCTACAAGTTATCAGTAAGACTGTTCTTTATAAAATATCTATCTGGTCTTATATTGGTTTAAGCAGAAAAGCTGAGAAAGGACTAGGCCTGGGACAAAATTTAAAGAGTTCTGTAATTTAAAAAATATGTTTGAAAAATCAAACATACACAGTAGAAAGTGTTTTCTAGATTTCTTCTTCTTTTTTTTTTTAGGAAGATTAGCCCTGAGCCAATTGCTGCCAATTCTCCTCTTTTTGTTGAGGAAGACTAGCCCCAAGCTAATATCCATGCCCATCTTCTGCTGCCAAGCTTCCTCTTGCCAAGCTGTGCCTTGTCTACACCCAGGATCCGAACCTGTGAACCCCAGGCTGCCAAAGTGGGACATGTGCACTTGACTGCTGCACCACCAGGCCTGCCCCTCTCCTGTTTGTTTTTAGTTTAGGTGACTCTCTGACTAAATACAGGATAAATGTTTGTAAGTAATATTTATAAATAAAGGATGGTCATATTCTCTGGATACAAAACACAAGAAAAATATCTGTAACTTCTCATGGAAAAAGCCACTTAAGCTTTTGTTGACTTTCTCATAAGTTAACTTTATTGAGTTATTGGTTTCAAAGCATTGGAATTACCAAGAAATGTTAAAAATTATTTCTTTACTTATGGTTTGAATGGTAATTGGAAGACAGTATTTAAATACAAGAAAGTTGAGGGGCCAGCCCTGTGGTGCAGCAACTAAGTGGCACATTCCACTTTGGCGGCCTGGGGTTTGCTGGTTCGGATCCCGGGTGCAGACATGGCACTGCGTGGCAAGCCATGCTGTGGTAGGCATTCCACATAGAAAGTAGAGGAAGATGAGCACAGATGTTAGTTCAGGGCCAGTCTTCCTCAGAAAAGAGAGGAGGATCAGCACATGTTAGCTCAGGGCTAACCTTCCTCGAAAAAAAAAGAAAGTTGAAAAACTTTATGAGATTAGAATATGAGAATTTATCATTAATAAAAGAAGGAGAGGTGATGTCAACATCATGGTGGAGTAAGTTGTTCCCTTTTCCTCTCTTTTTTAAGTTACAGCCAATTGGACATGCAAGACCAAGAGAGGTTTGCTTCCGAATCACAACAGGACACAGAGATACATGCATCTCTACATGTGAAGGTGAGTGGACTGAACCTCCAAAGAGGCAGTGTAACCAGGGGAGCAGCCCCTTTTCCCTTCCATGTGACTGTAATCCAGGGTGTTGACCCTCATGCAGTGGCTCCTGCGATTGAGAAAAATGGTGGCAGGAGGAGAAATAAAAGGCCCTGCTTCCTACCAACAGTGGCATTTAGAAGCTGAGACAAGAAGCATCAGGAAGTAAAGCAGAGTTGATGATACAGTCACCAGTGGTGTCACACAAACACCAGCTTCACCAGCAGCAGGGGCTGCATAAAAGTCACTGGATCCCCAGGCTCACAGCAGTGACAATGACACATATGAACCCAGCAACCTTGGTAGTAGTGCAACCAGCACCCAAAGGCAACTCAGGAACAGTGCAGGTGGTGCATGAGATAGCAGCATACAAGCCTGTGGAGTGCCAGTGGAGGAACATGAGACCCAGGAGACCCTGGAAGCAACAGAAGAGCTCGCAGCCTGGTGACTACATTGGTGAGACTTGAGACTGCAGTAACATCATAAGCAGCAAGGCATCAGCAACCCCAGAGGCACAAGGCAGCAGAAGGAGGGCACTGATGACACTTGTAACAGAGGTAGTGGAGGGTGGAAAGTCAGGCTGTTGAATTCAACCGGAAGCAACCCAAAACCAAAGTAACCAAAGGCATACCCGAATAAGAAAAGGTGGCTACTACCATAAGTGTACCAGCAGAGGATTGATTCATCAAACACCATGAAGAACTACAGTAACACAGCAGAACAGTGAGACAATGACAACTCTGCATAAATCAAACATGAAGTCATAGAATATTGGACTCTAACTGACAGAGAATTCAAAGTATCTGTCATAAAGAAACTCAATGAGTCACAGGAAAACTCATAAAGACAGTTCAATGAGTTCAGAAATAAAATTAATGAACAGAAGGAGTATGTCACCAAAGAGATTAAAACTCTAAAACAATACCAGACAAAAGTCTGGAGAAGAACACAATTGAGATGAAAAATAACATAGATAACATTAAATTACAGCAAACCATATGTAGGGGAGATTTAGCTTGAAGGTAGACACCAAGAAATGATTCAAGTAGAGGAGGAGAGAGAATTAAGATTTTTTTAAAAAATGAAGAAATTCTTCAAGAAATATGCAAGTCAATTAGGAAAAGTAACATAAGGATGATAGGCATCCCAGAAGAGAGAGAAGGGCACAGAGAGCCTATTCAAAGAAAAAAAGAGAACTCCCCAAACGTGAGGAAGCACTGGACATGGAAATACATTAAGCTAATAAAACTCCTAACGGCAACAATGAAAATGACCTTCAAGGAATATGATATTAAAACTGTCAACAGCCAATGACAAAGAAAAAATATTAAGGGCAAGAGAGAAGAAAATAACCTACAAAAGAACCCCCATCAGGCTTTCAGTGGATTTCTCAGCTGGAACCCTACAGACTAGGAGAGAGTGGAAAGATTAATTCAAAATACTAAAATACAAGAATTATCAGCCAAGAATACTCTATCTAGTGAAATTATCCTTCAGATATGACAAAGAAATAAAAGCTTTCTTAAACCAACAAAAGCTGAGGGAGTTCGTCACCACTAGACCTGCCTTACAAGAAATGTTGAAAGGAACTCTCCTATCTAAAACAAATAAGCAAAGTTTTAAAAGCTTTGAGCAAGGAGATAAATAGAAAGATAAAATTTCAACTTTATATCAGAATATGTTACTAAGTAATTATAACATAAAAACCAAAGGGAAAGAAAGTATTAAAAATAACTACAACCAGTTCATGGTGCAGCCACTATGGAAAAGACTATGGAGTTTTCTCAGAAAATTAAGAATAGATCTACTGTATGATCCAGCTATTCCACTGCTGGGAATTTATCCAAAGAACTTGAAAATACAAATGCATAAAGATACATGCACCCTTACATTCTCTGAAGCATTATTCACAATAGCCAAGACTTGGAAGCAACCAAGGTGCCCATCAAAGGACGACTGGATAAAGAAGGTGCAGTATATATACACAATGGAATACTACTGAGCTATAAGAAATGATGAAATCCAGCCTTTTGTGACAACATGGACAGACCTTGAGGGTATTATGCTAAGTGAAATAAGACAGAGGCAGAAAGTCAAATACTGTATGACCTCACCCATAAGTAGAAGATTAAAACAATGACAAACAAACACATAGCAGCAGAGATTGGATTGATGATTACCAGAGGTGAAGGGGGGAGGGAGGAGGGAAAAGGGGTGTTTAGGCACACATGTGTGGTGCTGGATTATAATTAGGCTTTGGGTGGTAAACATGATGTAATCTACACAGAATTCAAAATATGATGTACACCTGAAAGTTATATAATGTTATAATCCAATGTTACTGCTATGCAAACAAAAATTAAAATTAAAAAAAATATATAACCAGTTCAATTGGTAACAAATTAACACTAAAAACGGAGAATTTATGACAACAAAAACATAGAAGAGAATGAGGAAAAGGATAGAACCTGCATATACTAGAGGACATGAGAGATAATCAGAAAACTGACTATCTCATGTATGAGATCCTTTCCACAAACCTAATTTTCACCACAAAACAAAAAATCAGAGCAGAGTCAGAAATATTAATGAAAAGAAAATGTAGAAAAACATCACAGAAAAGCACAAAACTGAAATGGTAGACAGAGATACCAGGGAAATGAAAGAATGGAAATATAGAGCATCCAGAAAATAATAGACAAAATCACAGTACTAAGCCCTCTATAATCACTCTAGATGTAGATGGATTGAATTCATCAATGACAAGACGGAGAGTGGCTATGTTGATTGAAAAACAAGACCCAACCATATGCCACCTCCAAGAGACCCATCTCAGCTCTAAAGAAAAACATAGGCTCAGAGTGAAGGAATAGAAGATTACACTGCAAACAAATGACAACCAGAAGAAAGTGAGTGTGGTTATACTTACATCAGACAAAACAGACTTGAAGACAAAAAATGAGACAAAGATGGGCATTATACAATGATAAAAGGGACATTCCACCAAGAAGACATAACACTCATTAATATATATGCACCTGACACAGGAGCACCAAAGTATATAAAACAAAGATTAACAGACGTAAAGAGAGAAATTGACAACAACACAATAATAGTAGGGGACCTTAATACTCCACTTATGTCAATGGATAGATCATCCAGACAGAAAATCAACAAGGAAACAGTGGTCTTAGTGAAACATTAGATCAGATGGACTCAATAGATATATGTAGAACATTCCATGCAAAAACATCAGAATACACATTCTTCTCAAGTGCACATGGAACATACTCAAGATAGACCCTATGCTGGGAAACAAGGCAAGCCTCAATGAATTCAGGAAGATTGAAATCATATCAAACATCTTCTCTGATCACAATGCTATGATACTAGAAATCAACTACAAGAAGAATGCTGGAAAAGTCACAAATAGGTGGAGACTAAACAATATGCTACTGAACAACTATTAAATTAATGAAGAAATCAAAAGAAAAATAAAAAAAATAGCTTGAGACAAATTAAAATAAAAACGCAACATGCTAAAACTTATAGGAGGCAGCAAAAGCAGTAGTGTGGGAAGTGTATAGTAATACAGGCCTACTTTGAGAAAGAAGGAAAATCTCAAATAGTCTTACACTATACCTAAAAGAATTAGATAAAGAAGCACAAAGCCCAACACCAGTAGAAGGAAGCAAATTAAAACCAGAGCAGAAATAAATGAAGCAGAGGCTAAAAAGTAATAGAAAGGATAAATGAAACTAAAAGCTGATTCTTGGAACTCAGAAACAAATTTGACAAACCCTTAGCCAGACTCACTAAGAAAAAAAGACAGATGACTCAAATAAATAAATCAGAAATGGAAGAGGAGAAATTACAATGGACACCACAGAAATACAGAGGAATATGAGAATACTACGAAGACCTATATGCCAGCAAACTGGATAGCCTAGAAGAAATGGATGCATTCTTAGAATCATACAACCTCCCAAAACTGAATCAAGAAGAACTAAAATCTGAATAGACCAATCACAAGTAAAGAGATTGAAATAGTAATCAACAACTTCAGAAAAAACAAAAGTTTAGGACCAGATGGTTTCTCTGGGGAATTCTACCAAATATTCAACGGAGATTAATACCTATACTTCTCAAACACTTCCAAAAATTTGAAGAGGATAGCACACTTCCTAACTCAATCTATGAGGCCAAGATTACCCTGACACCAAAACCAGACAAAGACAACACAAAAAAGGAAAATGACAGACCAATATCACTGATGAACATAGATACAAAAATCCTCAACAAAATAGCAAATAGAATAAAACAGTAGATGGTAAATATCATAAACTACATTCAAGTGGGATTTATTCCAGGGATGCAGGGATGATACAACATCCACAAATCAATCAATACGATACACCACACTACCAAAATGAAGAATAAAAATAGATACAGAGAAAGTATTTGGTGAGATGCAGTATCTAGTTCTGATAAAAAGTGAGTAAAATTGGGTATAGAAGGAAAGTAACTCAACATAATAAAGGCCACATATGACAAACTTACAGCCAAGAGCATACTCAATGGGGAAAAACTGAAAGCCATCCCTCTGAGAACAGGAACAGACAAGCGTGCCCATGCTCACCACTCTTAGCCAACATAGTACTTGAGGTTTTGATGAGAGCAATTAGGCAAGAAAAAGTAATGAAAGGAATCCAAATTGGAAAGGAAGAGTAAAGCTGTCACTATTTGCAGATGACATGAATTTAAATATAGGAAACCCAAAAGAATCCACCAAAAATCGATGATAAATAATCAACAAATACCATAAAGTGCAGGGTACAAAATCAATTGCATTTCTATACACTAATAATGAAGTAACAAAAAGGGAACTCAAGAATATAACCCCATTTACAATTGCAACAAAAAGAATAAAATATCTAGGAATAAATTTAACCAAGGAAGTGAAAAACCTATACAATGAAAAATATAAGACATTACTGAAAGAAATCAATGACGACATAAAGAAATGGAAAGATATTCCCTGTCCGTGAATTGGAGGAATAAATATAGTTAAACTGTCTGTACTACCTAAAGCAATCTATAGATTCACTGCAATCCCAATCAGAATCCCAGTGACATTCTCCATGGAAATACAATGAAGAATCCTAAAATACATACGGAGCAACAAAAGACCCCAAGTAGGCAAAGCAATCCTGAGAAAACACAACAAAGCTGGAAGCATCACAATCTCTGACTTCAGAATACACTACAAAGCTATTGTAATTAAAACAGCGTGGTACTTGTACAAAAACAGGCACCCAGATCAATGGAGCAAAATTGAAAACTCAGAAGTAAATCCACACATCTCCAGAGAGTTAATCTTTGACAAAGGAGCTAAGAACATACAATGGAGAAAGGAAAGTCTTTTCAATAAATGGTCTTGGGAAAATTGGACAGCCACATACAAAAAATTAAAGTAGACCATTATCTTTAGCCATCCACAAAAATTATATCAAAATGAATCAAAGACTTGAAAGTAAGTCCTAAACCATAAATCTCCTAGAACAAAAGTCACTTTTTAAGATGGTCTTTAGCAGCTAGAAGCAAGAATTTTAATACACAGCATAGTCTGCTGGAATGGATGTTATAGATATTCTGCCCAAGCGGTATAGAAAAGTCTTAAAAGTCTGAAAGGAAGACTTATCTTAACGGGTCCTGGCAAAGTCCATTCAGTGAGGCCTCCTTTCTTTCTATATGGGAGAGACCCTCTCAGTAAGCTGTGAAATACTAAGTTTGAAAAGTCAAATCTCTAGGTGATCCTAAACAGCCAAATGCTAGAGTTTCTCTTCAAACTCTTCTTTCATGAATTTGACATTGTAGGGAACTGGAATTGACCACCCCAAGATACCTCTCTTTGGCATGAGGATTATTTTGGGCTGGTTAATTTTAAAAACTGCAGACAGGAGAGAAACTCTGGAAAGTAAAATTTAACCCTTTGTTAAGAGACATTTACATTTGTAAGGGAAATCTCCATCTGTAAAGTTGTCTCTCTCTCTGTGCCAGGAAGAAGGGCGGATAACTTAATCTCTAGAAACTCTTATCAATGTGGAAGGCAAGGACTTAAATCTGCATAACAACCTTACTGTTGTTTACTGTGCTTTTCTGGTAATCTCCCATAACTGACTCCCTCCACTCCTAACATCCTCCTTTGTCTTGAGCTGAGGATGGATTTAAGATAAGACCTTCCACCATTTTGGTGAATTACTCAGTTTTTCTGGGTCTCTCCCATGTATATGTGGGGACCTGGAATTGGCCACCTCAAGATATGTCTCTTTGGAATCAGTATTATTTGAGGCTGATTGCTTTTGATAAACTGGGACATGGAGGGAGGCTCTGAGGAATGGAACTTGCCCTTTGTTAGGACACATTTACATTTGTAAGGTAAATCTCTATCTGTAAAAGGTGCCTCCCTCTCTGTACCAGGAAGAAGAAAGGACATGACCTTCTTTCTAGAAACTCTTAATCAATACCAAAGGCAAGGACTTAAATCTGCATTTTATTGTGCTTATCTGGTAACCTCCTGTAACTGACTTCCCTCCCCCTCACAATGTTGGCATTTCTTTAAGGATTAAGCATCTTTCCTTAGGCTAGGAAGTGATTGCTGTGCTCACCTGTGACCGCCCAGCTCCAGACAATCGACTAGCCTCCTGCTACGCCCTCTGAGATAGCAGACCACTACCTGCTGTGTCCATCAAGAGCTGTGCGACAGGGCAATCTTGTGACTATTGTGGGAGGGACATTTCAATCACATGTGAAACACGCTGTTTGGGGGTATGTAACCACTATGCGCACCCCACTTCTTCGGTGCTCTTTCTTCCTTCGGGAAGAAAGGCCCCGGGCCATGGTTCCTCATAAAGCTTTGTTTAATTTTCTCTTGCTATTCTGTCTCACGTGAATTTAATTCATTCTCCGGCCAGACGAACCCCCATTTGGGAAGAGGAAATGTCTTCCTCCCCTACATATACATGTTATAAAGCTTTGTTTAATTTTCTCCTGTTATTCTGTCTCATGTGAATTTAATTCGTTGTCCAGCCAGAAGGACCCAGAGCAGGTAAAGGAACTGTCTTCTTCCCCTAAATTATAGATATTTTCTCACTGCTGTAAAATCTAAAAATGCTGCAAAGAAAATGTTCCTTCCCATCAAATGTCAAGCTGCATTCAGCTAGGTCTTCTTTCTTTCTATGTGAGAGAACCTGTCAGTTTGCTATGAACTGCCAAGTTTGAAAAGTCACTTTTCAATATAATCCTTAGCAGCTACAAGCAAGAAGTTTAATGCTCAGAGTTCTCTCCTGGTGTGGATGCTATAGATATTCTGTCCTAGCTGTAGAGAAAAGTTTTCTAATCACTGTCTTAAGAAGAATGAGGTTATATCTCTTAGTGATTTTGATTTGCATTTCCCTAATAATTTGTGATTTTCAACATATTTTCATGTACTTGGTCACTTAAATGTCTTTTTTGGAAAAATGTCTATTCGTCATCAGCCCCTTTCTAAACAAAATTATTAGTTTTATTTTGCCATTGAGTTCTAGGATTTGTTTATATATTTTGGAAATTAACCCCTACACAGGTATATGATTTGCAAATATCTTCTCTCATTTTGCATTTGCCTTTTCATTTTGTTGATTGTTTCCTTTGCTGTGCAGAAGCTTTTAAATCTGATCTAGTCTCACTTGTCTATTTTGCTTTTATTGCCTCTGCTTTTGGCATGAAATCATTCCCAAACCCAACGTCATGAAGTTTTTCCCTTATGCTTTTTTCTAGGAGTTTCATAGTTTCAGGCATTACATTTAAATCTTTAATCCATTTTGAGATTACTTTTGTGTCTGGTGTAAGATAAGGGTCCAATTTTGTTCCTTTGAACTTGGCTTCCCAGTTTTCCCATTATGATTTACTGAAGATATTGTCCTTTCCATATTTTATATTCTTGGCTCCTTTGACAAAAATTAATTGATCATATATGTTTGGGTTTATTTCTGGGATTTCTATTCTGTTCCACTGATCTATATGTCTGTTTCTATGCCTATACCATATTGTTTTGATAACAGCAACTTTGTAATATATTTTGAAATCAGGAAGTGTGATGACTTGAGCTTTGTTCTAGTTATTCTTGCTCAAGATTTGTTTGACTATTCACCATCTTCTGTGGTTTCATATGCATTTTATAATTGTTTTTCTATTTCTGGGAAAAGTGCCATTGAGATTTTGATAAGGATTCCTTTGACTCTGTAGACCACTTTGTATAGTATGGTCATTGTAACATTATTGGGCATTTCAATGCATGAACATGTGATGTCCTTTCATTTGTTTGTGTCTTCTTTGATTATTTTCATCAGTGTTTTGTAGTTTTTAGTTTAAAAACTGAAAACAGTTTTTTCACCTCTTTAGTTTATTCCTAAGTACTTTATTATTTTTAGTGTTAAATTTCATCCCCCCGCCCTTTTTTTTGAGGAAGCCTGGCCCTAAGGTAACATCCATGCCCATTTTCCTCTACTTTTATATGTTGCACGCCTACCACAGCATGGCTTGCCAAGTGGTGTCATGTCTGCACCCGGGAACCAAACAGGTAAACCCTGGGCCACCAAAGCAGAACATGCGCACTTAACTGCTGTGCCACCGGGATGGCCCCAATAGCTCTTGTTAAAGTGTTGTTACATCAATAAAAATATAAAAAGATTTGGAAAAATAGGAAAAAGACTCTAATACTTAATAGTTGTTGCCTTCAGATGAGGTAGAGGGAATGGGAACGGAGGAGGTTGTATCAGTGCAAATTAAGCTTATAAGTAATTATGTATTGCTTTATTAATCTTACCAGGTAAAACAATTGTTTAATGTGGGTGATGGATATATGGTCTCTATAATGTCATTTTCTGCATATTTATATATATGTGTGTGTGTATGCGTATGTATGTAGTTGTGTGTGGGTGTGTTACCTACAAATATTTAGAAAGGTGAAATTTTGTCATCCACAGATGGTCCTGTCTTAGAATTTTTCTGCTTGACCAAAGTAAGTTTATTAATAGCATACCCAAACTTAAGAAATGTGAAATACCTCTTGCACAATATTAAATAATAAGTTTCAAATGAGAGATCAATCTGTAATATAAAGCATCAATAACAATGGGAAAGGTAAAAGCAATGGTTTTTTAAAAAATCTTTAAAAAATTATGGAAATGCTAATTATATGAGGAAATTGGCAGAGTTGATGTGGGAATGAAATTATTGTTAACTGAGCATGGTACAGGCTGCTTTGGTCACACAACAGACAATGTACAAAGGAAATGACACAGGAAGGAACATGAACTTCATGTGGATATTTGGACTCTGGAGCTAACCTCAAAGATTTTAATTCATTGTAATGAATAGCTCGAAGTTGGGAGAAATCTTTGTAATTTCCTCTGTATTGTCCACAGTTTGTCTGTTACCTCATTATTTTAGAACCTAGAATGTGTCACATCTTATTAGCTATTAGGAACACCAAGATGAAGAAAAAACACTTGTGTGTGACCCTAAATTAGTGAGTATTCTATAGAGTGATGCACAAGTTGTCTCTGTTTCTTTATCAAAGTTAAAATCACCTTAAAGGTAAAGTTCAGCACTGGGAATGAAAATATCATATTTTGTTTCAGAATTTTAGAGTGTACATTGTATTCATTCATTCTCTGATTCATCATTCAGTCCATCAGTGAGCCAACAAATATCTTTTGAACATTGACTCTTTCCCAGATATTATTTTAGAAGATGTTAATACAAACTATTTAGACATACCCTTTTTAATGAAAAAGCTTATAGACTAGCAAATTCCAGGTCAAAAGTAAAATAAAAAATGTTGTCAGTATTTATTACAATATTTATTTTTGCTTGAAGGAAGATCACAGGATTATATGAAAAAATATACTTCTATCCAAATAATTTTTATTAAAAACTAGAAATTGGATGAGGTATGGGATAGGTGCTTTATGAATTTCAATGAAAAATTGATATTCGGTATCATTACAACTACTCATATTTTGAAGTTATGTTTTCCATTCTCTGATTTTTATGGCAAATACCTGAAGGCTTATTGGTGATATAAGAATTGAGGTTTTGCAAGCCAGCCCTGATGACCTAGCAGTTCAAGTTCAGCATGCTCCACTTTGCTGGCCTGGCTTCAGTTCCCGGGTATGGAACAACACCATTTGTGTGTCAGTAGCCATTCTGTGGTGGTAGCTCACATGGAACCACTCGAGTTGTAGGACTTACAACGAGAATATACAGCTATGTGCTGGGGCTTTGGGGAGGAAAAAAAGAGAGGGGTATTGGTAACAGATGTTGCTTTGGGTGAATATTTCCCAGCAAAAAAAAAAAGGAAAAAAGAAGAAAGAAAAATAATTTTATATTATTAAATAAAAGAATGAAGCTTTGGCATTCAATTTTATTCGTAATATCCACATTAAAATTAAACATTGGAGCCAGAATCCTGTGCTTTCTAACTCCTGGATTTGCTTGCATCCCTGGGTCAGCAGAAAGATTTCCCATCAAATGTAGGGGTACAATTCAAAACACACAAACAAAAAGTAGAATCATAGCATGTGACGGTTATTCAAAATGATCACCTAAGAGAGTCCTTTGTCTATCTCCACTTTTTCACTTTAGTGGAGACTTGACTAATGAACATTCAATTTATCTTTCTTTCCCTGGGGAATGAGACCTTTATTTGGGAATTCTGGTTCTCATTCAGGGAATAGGGCCATAAATAAACATAATTCAGTGTGAAGGTCTTCAGGGACTTCAGACACTTCTGAAACTATTTTGCATGCTTCATGAAGCAACATCAGGAGTGGGTCTCAACAGATCTCTGTACAGTTAGGTTAAACCAAATAATTTACTTACTACTAATTCTAGATGTGAAGACCAAGTACCTTGGAAGTTTTATCAATTCAAATCAGACTCTGCTCTATTGAAATCTGCTCTAGTCTCTTTCCCTAGATTCAAATCTCTGCTCACTGCTAAGTGGAAGTGAAGCTGTTATTGATGAGGATTTTTAGGCTGGTTAATTTTAAAATGGTTTATGATGACGATTTTTTAGGCTGGTTAATTTTAAAACTGCAGATGAGAAGCAGGCTCCTAGGAGTGGAATTTGCTCGCCCCTTTGTTGGGAAAAATTTGCATTTCTAAGGGAAACCTCTATCTGTAAAGATGTCTCCCTCTCTGTGCCAGGAAAAAGGGGGATGGCCTTATCTCTAGAAACTCTTAATCAATGCCAGAGGCAAGGACTTAAGTTGTTTACTGTCTGGCAACCTCATGTAACTGACCCCACCCAAATCCTCCTTTATCTTTAGCTGAGGATGATATTTAAGCGGTGACTTCAGCCATTTACTCAATCCGGTTTGATTCTTATCTGAAAGTTGTGGTACTGCCCAATGGCCAGACCCTATGGGCACTGATACCATTTTAACTTTTTTACATATTCTTTCCTTTGTCTTGTAAAGAGATAACTCACATACCAATGCCTTAAATTTAGCTCTAACCCTCACCTTGGGGTAGCAGCAGCTCTGACTGCCCATGGGTCCTGTCCCCATGCTATTCTATACTATTCTCTAAATAAAAGAGCATTACTGCCAGATCTTAAGAGTCTAAGAAATCTTTCTTTTGACTCCTCGGCTCACCGACCCCACATCATTTTGACCTAAACAATAGAGTCCAGCATCCCTGCTGATAAATTACACTGCTTAGACATATACAGAATAATGAATAGTTGTTACAGGGAGTATATTTCACCTGAGTATAAAGAGGAATATTATCTGCCTTTGAATTGGCAGGATTGATGGACATTTTAGAAAAGATAAGAAACTTATGAAGTGTCTTTAAAATACAAGACTCTATGTCTCCAAGAAAGACCTACTAAATGACTTAACATCAATAAAAACAAGTTTCCATTTTGCCCAGAGTGGCAAATCATAAGACAGAAGGATTCCTAGTGTCAACAGTCAGTCTCCATGTTGCTGATGGACACCAAGAGCTCATATCAAGAAGCAGTTTGTCTCTAATACAACCTAGGCTTAAATAGGTTTCAAATTCTACAGTTAGAGACCAATGGAACATACTCTTGAAATCATTTCAGTAGCTATTTAAAAATTAATTTGCAATATTATTTCTCATCAATTGAAACATAAAATTATTAACATTAGGTAATTTTTACAATTGATTGAGAATTAATTTTGGTAGAACTATAAAATATTTCTTTTCATAACAAACTTGTAAAAAACTACATGTAAAATATTAAAATAACTCTTCTCGGGAACAAATGCAAAATCAAACAAGATTCTGATGAAACAGGAGAAAACTGGGGTTGTCCCACTGAATCTTTATTTCAGTGACATATACTTACTGAAATAAAAAGTAACCCTAGATTTGCCACCAGTTACATTTCAGTAGAAGAGGGAATTTGAATAGGTAAAGATTTTTGCAAATAGAGCCAGCCCTGGTGGTCTACTGGTTAAGATTTGGTGTTTTCACTTGCTGTGGTCTGGGTTCATTTCAGCTCAGGGAGCCATGCAACCTGTCTGTCAGTTTTCATACTGTGGATGCTAGTGCGGTTCTTTTTAGATGTGGTGGAAGGAGACAAAAGATACAGGATAACTGATGCAACACTATCAGATCAGCTTCAGACACAAGCATTTTTGGAAAGCTCCACCTAGAATGTTGTCTAAGCAAAGATGCTGATGCTCAGGCCAGGGATATTGATGCTGTCTGTGCCTCAGATACTAATGGTTTCTGATAGGGCTTCCAGTTATCCAGTATTGTGACATTATCACTATCTCTTATTATCAAGACTCCATATAGTGTCATTTGTGCTATAGATAAGTGTGGCCTCATTTTACTAATGGGATACAAGAGACTAAGATTGTCAGAATGGAAATTGCCCCAACAGCACACCCTGAAACAAGGACTTGAGTATACAACGTTTATTTGGTACGTGATTTCAGGAAGCAAAAAGAGGGAATATGGAATGTGAGACCGAGAAGAAAGTTAATGAAGTGTGCAATAAATTATAGATTACTGCTGTAAGCAACTAAACATCCATAGCTTGAGATGCTTTGACATATCCTTCAGAACACTCCTACACTTCTAGGAATTGTTTGAAAGAAGTCTAGGAAAGCTTCTGTGTTTACCCATTGGTCCCCGTCCCTTACTGGTTGAGTACTGCTCCTTGGCACATGAATCTCAGGCAATTCCAATCTGTCAACCATATGGTCTGAGCAAGCTCTCAAGACACTCTGTCCTCATGAAAAAGAAATGAAATTTTCAAAATAGGAAGCTGCCAGCAAGCCAGAAACAGTCTACCATGGCTGTAGGCCAAGCCAGAGGAAGCCAAACATGACAAGGGATGGGGAGACACATGTGTCTGCCACAGTGATGTCTGCAACAGTATGATGATGGCAAAGCCAAAATAATATAAAACAAACTTTTAACTTAAGCTATGTGTATGGCACCACAATAATAGAATGTTTAGAAAACATCCTTCTTGTTTCTCTTCAATATCATCTTCATAAGTGACTTTTAATTCAATATCGAGCAGTCTAGACACAGGCTGTCAAGTGCACGTGTGGAAAGAAAATTATTACTGAGATCAGCTTGCCAGAAGCTTCAAGTGAAGTTTTCCTAAGAGAGTTTCTAAATGTTCCACTAGAGCTGGGAAAGAATATATCTCACACACAATGAAACAAAGTACACTGTGGAGAAAAGCTCTGGCATTTAGCTGTTTAGAATCATCCTAGTATGAACAACTACACACATTCCAGTTCATGCCTTCAGTCAGGCTCTCTCTCCTTTGACATGAAAGCATGTTCCTGCTGAACTCAGTTGCCCATAGCTGTGAAGGGATTCTTCTAAAGAGATTGAAAACCCTTCACTACCTCTGGGACAGATTATCTGTAATTTTCAGACAATGCAGCTACACGGTGTAGAAAGGCTCCTGCTTGTGGCTCTTTAATATCGTCTTCATAAGTGACTATTAATTCAATGCTGAACAGCCTACACACAGGCTCTCCTGTGCGTGTGATGAAGAAAAACTATTGGT
Source organism: Equus caballus (assembly GCF_041296265.1). Taxonomy (NCBI): domain Eukaryota; kingdom Metazoa; phylum Chordata; class Mammalia; order Perissodactyla; family Equidae; genus Equus; species Equus caballus. The sequence continues at coordinate 30,096,678 of NC_091687.1, forward strand.
GACCTCACCATGTCAGGAGCTGCAGGTGACATTTTCCTAGGAGAGCTTTTTAAAATTTCACTACAGCTGGGAAAGAATATCTATAACACATATTCAAGGAAAGTACTCTATACTGAAAAGTTATGACTTCTACTTGTTTCAGATCATCTAGGTAAGTGTCTCACACATTGCAGTCCATAGACTCAAGCTCTCTCTCAAATGTTAGGAAAGCACTTTTCTGTTGAACTGAGCTGCCTGTAGCTGTAAAGGAACTTCTCCCAAGGAGAGACTGAAAACCTTTCACTATCACTGCAACAGATTATCTGTAACTTTCAGGCAATGCTGTTATATGGTTTAGAAAAATCCTCTGCTTGTGGTTCTTTTATATCGTCTTCATAAGTGACTTTTATTTCAATGCTGATCAGTCTACACAAATATATTACACTCATGTCATGAATGCAAATGACTGCCACAGATTAGTTACTTGGAGGAACTAAATTGTAATCTTGGTTATTTCAACTTTTCTACTTCTTCCTTTTGTTATTTTTAGGAGATGCCATCACCAACCATCATGAACTGGAACAGGTCTCACCTCGAAAGCTGTGCCTGTGACCTGTGTGTTATTTTTAGTGCTAAGATCTCTCCTGGAGGAGCTTAGGTCTTATTACCACCAGCCGTAGTGTGTGTGAAATCATATTTTCCGACAGAGCCGGTGCAAGAGGATACACACCTCTATTTTCAATTTTCATTCCCCATCCCACATAAATGTCCCTGCTTCCCTTTGTTCTGGGATGCCATGTCTATGAAAATGAATCCTCGTGTTCTCATATTTGCAACAAGTACACTTTGTGAGACAACTACTTCTGGTGTAGAGTCTGATTTAAATCAGCCAGAGGGAATCCACTTCAGTTTTGGTGACAAGTGGGTTCCCAATGAGGGACTGGCCCCTTCATGGTGCCTGTGCCACCAGCTTGATATCGCTGCCCCTCAGGAGAACCAGCAGCCACACTGAGAGCTTTGCTTGGTGGCTCTCTCAATGGAGGAGAGGGGCACCAAACCCATGGCATGGCTATAAGAGTTCTTTCTTTAAGTTGTCTCACAAAAGCCTCCCTATTGGGGCTTGGCTTTGGGGTTTGAGTCCCCATCTTTGCATTGCCAGGCTGAAGAAAGTGAGAGTCCCCTCTGGTAGGAAGGACCACAGTACTTTGCCACTCCAGAAGGGCAGGTGCTTGGTTGTGGCCCAATGGGAGCAATCCCTGTTGACTAGTCAGGGGTTCAAGTCCCCTTTGGAGATTGAGTCTCCTCTGGATGGCATGTCTAGGATACTCTTGTGAATGGGAGCAATCACTGTTGACTACTCAGGGGTTTGAGTCCCTTGCAGAAATCTCCGAGGTGGGGATTTGAGGGCACCCCTGAAGACACTGGGTCTGTCTTTGTGTTGTGCTGTGATTGGAGAAGGATCCCACTCTGATGGGCTTAATCTGCCCCTGAAGTCACCGAGATTGTCTTTGGATTGGGCCTGTGATGGGAGAAGGCATCCCTTTCGATGGGGTTAGACTGTCTCTGAAGTCCCTGAGTCTGTCTTTGTGTTGAGCCTGTGATCAGAGGAGAGGTCACCAGAGATGGGGTCAAGCCCCCTCTGGAGTTGCTGAGTCTGTGTTTTTGGGTCATTTGTTTGTTTTCGTCAAGGACGCTGGACATCCATCGTGTTTTTTCAAAGTCTGGCATTTCTGGACTCGTAGGTCTCCTTTTTCTGTTCCTTGCCCTCCCTATCACATGTCCCTGGGTGAAAGTCAGCATCTGACAGTTTTCTTTTCCTTTAAGGAATTAGTGACTTGGACTGGGTCTCATTTGAGACTATTAGGGTGATAAACATGCTCTGGGCAAAGATTAGTGGCATCTGAGACTCCACTAACCATTACAAGCTGTGCCTGGAAAGTTGGAAAGAGACCATAAGGAAAGATGCTAGAATAAGAGGCGGAGAAAGCTCCATCCTGGAGAAAAGTACATTGTGCTGCATATGCTAGAAATAGAAGGTGTTCAAGTACTCACCCATGGGTCAGAGAGCATATGGTCTTTTTATATAACACAGTCTGGCTGCAATATTCACTGAAAGATGGGTAAATATGTTCAGAAAGAGAATCTAAAGGTTAACCCCATACTCCAATGAAAAATAAGTTGCAAAAGAACCAAGAAGAGGAAGAAATATCTTATGTTCACTGAGTAGTGGCACTATGTTTCAATGAAGGGTTAAAGGTTGAATCTAAGACAGATTATTCTGAGAAGTCCTAACAGGTTGGAAAAAACATAAATGTGAAACTAAGGAAAGCCGACCTTACCCACATACACCAGCTACAGCTCCACCGTTAGACCAGCAGGTGAGGCCTAGGGGACCTCCACTTTATCTGAAGGACTGAAGGTCACCTCTGACTATCCCAGAACAGAATACTACAATATCAAGCTATGCTGCTAGATTCCCCTCAGATTTATTTAAAACCCTGTCATACCTTCAACCCAGCTACCCTCCTCCTTAATTCCAATGGGCTTATTAGCCATGCTTGCCTGGCAGTGATTGCTGGCCACATAGCTCTCCAGAGTGAACCATGGAACTTAAACATGGGCCAGAGATCCTTAAAGTGCTAGAAGTGGTACAGGGCGCCAAGGAAGTAGCTGCACTCCATTGTAAAGTCATCGAAGTGGGGGATCGGAAGCCACAGAAAGAAATAACTTGGCAGCTGCAGCAGCAGCTGCAAAAACAGCTGCTCCATCAGGAGAGCTTCTCCAGTTACCATTAATTCCCATGCTACCCTCGTGTGAACTGACACCTTCTGTGAACTTACCCCAGATGAAGTGAGGGAAGCCACTACACAGGCTTATCAGTGGTCCCCAATAGTCAAGGGCTGGATGATAAACCAATGAGGGAAGATTCGAGTCCCCAAACCAGCAACTAGGGTCTCCTTAAGAGTGCTCGTGCTGTCTTCAAACATGGACAAGCGGTTTGTCCCAAGATCCGCTAGATCCTAGTTGGGTAGGGTCTCGCTTGATGTCACTGACCACAGACAATCTTCCCTAAAATTACGAGGAGTCACCCCTTGGATCCACCACACAAGGGTACAATTTAAGAAATCAAGATCCCCAGCCCTGAACATCCAGAGGGATCGTCACAGACAATTGAGGACTCCGAGTTTTCCCGCAAACCAGTCTTTGATCTTCTTGTGTCAGCAGCCTTATCCAGATAAGTCATCACTCCCTATGCACCTGATCCTCTGCCCTGTATCCTTACCAAGCGCATGCCTTTTAGACATGGTAGGTGTCTAAGTAGGTTTCACGTTCCTGTGCAGCAGGACTTGGTTCACCAGAGAACGATGGGCAACCCAGAGTATAAAGTGTAATAAAGCTGCTCGAATCTGGATTGAGGGTATAAGCATGCACATCTCCTAAACATGTTTTAAACGCATTTATGTTATTACAGATCATTGTTAGAAACAATCTAGGTCTATGCCTGAGCTTAATGCTTGGCCCCAACCTATTTGAGACTAGCTTGAAATTCTGTTCCTCTACTGGTCGCTCTGACAATGCCCATGCTCATCTCGAGGGAGTTAATGAAGATGCAACTTTGTCCTGTGCCTTTTAAGAATCAGGATCAGTATAAAAACTATTGTTGGTTTTTCTCACTGACCAGATAACCCAAGGATCTCAAGAGTGAGTTTGGATATTTTAACTTTTCCCAAATTGTTCTCTTTCATTTTTTTTATGTTAAGATGCCATCACCAACCACCAGGAACCAGACTAGTCCTCTGCATGAGAGCCATTACTGTAACCTCTGCCTTATTTTTCATGCTAAGATCTCTCCAGGAGTAGCTTGGGCCTTATTACCATCACCAGAAAGGTATGTGGAATCATGTTTTCCAACTGAGCCTGAACAAGAGGATACCCCCCTCCGTCTTTTCAATATTCATTCCCTATCCCAAATAAATGTCCCAGCTTCCCTTTGTTTGGGGATGCTGTGATTCTGGAAATTATTCCTCATTTTCTTCAATTTTCCCCAAATACACATTACTTTGTGAGACAACTATTTCTGGTGTAGCATCTGATTTAACTCATTAGAACAGAACTCACTTCAGTTCTAGGAACACTATGACTTAGCTCAGCTTGTCAGGAGCTGCAAGAGACATTTATCTAGGAGAACTTTTAAACATTTCACTACAGCTCAGGGAGAATATCTATATTCTTTCAGTGAGAGTACACTCTGCAGATAAACCCTAGCTTCTAGCTGTTTCAGATCATCTAGGTAAGTGCCTTACACTTTGTGGTTGATGATCTTCCCTCAGGCTCTCTCCTACGTCAGGAAAGCATGTTCCTGCTGAAATAGGCTGCCTGTAGCTGTGAAGGGACTACATCAAAGGATACAGTTAAAAATTTTCACTACAGATGGGACAGATTATCAGTAAGTTTGGTTGAATGGGGGTATGTGGTTTAGAAAATCTCCTGCTTGTAGCTCTTTCATATCGTCTTCATAAGTAACTTTTAATTCAATGCCAAGCAGTCTACACACAGGCTCTCACACCCCTGTTAGGAAGGAAAATTATTGATGACTTCACCGTGCCAGGAGATAAAAATAACATTGTCCCTGGAGAGGTTTGAAATATTTCATTATGTAGATAGAATGAGTATAACTATAATTGTATAGATAGAATGAATATCTATATAAGGGATAGAATATCTATAACACAGATTCAAGGAAATTACACTGTGCAGAAAAACTCTGGCTTGTTTTTTAGAGTAGTTTTGGTAATTTCCTTTACACACATTGCAGTTCACAGCCTTCTCTCAGTCTCTCACTCCCATGTCGTGAAAGCAGTTTCTTGAACTCAGCTGCCTGTAACTGTGAAGGGATTTCCTCCAAGGACAGAGTTAAAAGTTTTCACTTCAGATGGGATGGATTATCTGTAAGATCCAGTCAATGAAGGATCACAGTGGGAAAAAACTCCTGCTTGTACCTCTTTAGGGTCTTCTTGATAAGTGACTTTTATTTTTTTTATTTTTATTTTTTTTTAAAGATTGGCACCTGGGCTAACAACTGTTGCCAATCTTTTTTTTTTTCTGCTTTATCTCCCCAACCTCCCCCTGTACATAGTTGCATATCTTAGTTGCAGGTCCTTCGAGTTGTGGGACGTGGGACACCGCCTCAACGTGGCCTGACGAGTGGTGCCATGTCCGCGCCCAGGATGCGAACCCTGGGCCGCCGCAGCGGAGTGGGTGAACTTAACCATCTGGCCATGGAGCCGGCCCTGTGACTTTTATTAAATTGCTGTTCAGTACACACTCAGGCTCTGTCTCATACGTGATGAAGGAAGACTACTACTGAGCTTAGCCTACCAGGTTCTGGAAGTGACATTTTCCTTGGAGAACATTCAAATATGAAACAGCAGCTTGGATTGAATATCTATAAAATACAGTCAAGGAAAGTAAACATTGCAGAATATTTGTGGCCTGTAGCTCTTTAGGATCGTCCTGCTAAGTTCCTTTAGACACATCGCACTTCATGGCCTTTTGTCAGGCTCTCTCCCCCATGTCATAAAAACAGGTGGTTGTTAAACTCAGCTGCCCATATCTGTGAAAAGACTGCTTCCAAGGAGACATTTAAAAGGTTTCATTACCTCTGGGATGGATTATTTGTAACTTTCACTCAAAGAGGTTACATGGTTTAGAAAAAAGCCTGCTTTTGACTCTTTAATATCATTTATCTTCATGAGTGACTTTCAATTCGATGCCATGCAGTCTACACACAGGTGCTCACATGCACGTGATGAAGGAAAACTATTGCTGACCTCACCATGCCAGGAGCTAGAGAGTGAAATTTTCCCAGGAGACCTTCTAGCATTTCACCACTGCTGGGAGAGAATATCCATAACACATATTCAAGGAAAGTACACTGTGCAGAAAAGCTCTGGCCTAGATCTCTTTAGGATTGACCTAGTAACTTGCTTTGCACACCTTGCAGTTCATTTCCTTCACTCAGGCTCTCTCTCACGTTGTGAAAGCATGTTCCCATTAAACTCAGCTGACCATAGCTGTGAAGGAACTTATTCCAAGGAAAGATTGAAAACCTTTCTCTACTGCTGGGACAGATTATCACTTACTTTCATACAATGCTGGTGCACGGTTTAGAAAAACTTTCGCTTGTGACTCTTTACCATCGTCTTCACAAGTGACTTTTAATTCAACGCTGAGCAGTCTTCACACAAGCTCTCACATGCATGTGTTGAAGGAAAACTATTACAGACCTCACCATGCCAGGACCTGGACGTGAAATTTTTCCAGGAAAGTACTAAACATTTCCCTATAGCTGGGAGATAATATCTATAACCTCTATTCAAGGAAAGTACACTGTGCAGAATAGTCCTGGCTTCTGGCTGTTTCAGATCATCTAGGTAAGTGCCTCAAACATTGCAGTTCATGGCCTTTAGTCAGCAGTCAGTCTTTCTCTCCCAGGTCATGAACACGGGTTGTTGTTGAACTCAGCTGCCCGTATCTGTGAAGGGACTTCTTCCAAGGAGACAGTTAAGTTTTCACTACATCTGGGAGAGATTATTTGTAACTTTTGATCAAACAGGTTACACAGTTTGGAAAAACTCCTTCTTGTGGCTCATGAAAATCCTCTTCATAAGTGACTTTTTTCCTTTATTATTATTATTTTTATTGCCTTAAATAAATTTCAGGCATACATCTTAATATATTTTGAAATCTGTGTGCATTACATCATGCTCACAACCCAAAAACTAATTACAATCCATCACCACACATGGACCTAATCACTGATTTTGCCCTCCTCCCTCTCCACTTCCCCCTGGTAACCACCAATACAATCTCTGTTGCTATGTGTTTGTTTGTTTTGTATGTATCTTATGAGTGAGATCATACAGTTTTGACTTTCTCCCTCAGACTTATTTCACTTAGAATAATACCCTCAAGGTCCGTACACGTTGTCACAAATGGCCGGGTTTCATGGTTTTTATGGCTGAGTAGTATTCAATTGTGTATATATATATACCACATCTTCTTTATCCATTCATCACTTGCTGGGCAGCTAGGTTGCTTCCAAGTCTTGGCTATTGTGAATAGTGCTGCCATGAACATAGGAGTGCATGTAGCTTTACACATTTGTCTTTTCAAGTTCTTTGGATAAATACCCAGTAGTGGAATAGCTGGATCATATGGTAGATATATTATCAATTTTCTGAGGAAAATCCCTACTGCTTTTGATAATTGCTGCACCAGTTTGCACTTCCACCAGCACTGTATGAGGGTTCCCTTCTCTCCACGTACTCTCCAACACATTGTTTCTTGTCTTGTTAATTATCACCATTCTGATGGGAGTGAGGTGATGTCTCATTGTAGTTCTGATTTGCATTTCCCTGATAGTTAATGATGTTGAACATCTTTTCATGTGCCTGTTGGATATCTGTATATCTTCTTTGAAGAAATCTCAGTTCAGATCTTTTGCTGATTTTTAAATTGTTTTTAGTTTTTTTTGTTGTTGAGATGTATGAATTCATTGTATATTTTTGATATTCACCCCTTCTCTGATATATGGTTTGCAAATATCTTCTCCCTATTGTTACGTTGTCTTCCTCATTTTGTTGATGGTTTCCTTTGTTGTATAGAAGCTTTTTAGTTTGATGTAGTCCCATTTGTTTAATTTTTTCTATTGTTTCTCTTACCCAATCAGACATGATATTTGAAAAAGTGCTGCAAAGACAGATGTCAAAGAGTGTGTTGGCTATGTTTTATTCCAAAAGCTTAATGGCTTCAAATCTTACATTCAAGTCTTTAATCAGCTTTAAGTTGATTTTTGTGTATGGTATAAGATAACGGTCTGCTTTCATTCTTTTGTAAGTGGCCGCCCAGTTTTCCCAACACCATTTAATGAAGAGATTTTCCTTTCTCCATTGTATATTCTGTGCTCCCTTGTTGACATTTAGTCGTCCATGTTTGTGTGGGTTCATTTCTCAGCTCTTGATTCTGTTCCATTGATCTGTATGTCTGTTTCTGTGCCAGTACCATGCCGTTTTGGTTACTATAGCTTTGTTGTACATTTTGAAGTCAGGGAGTGTGATACCTCCAGCTTTGTTCTTTTTTCCTCAGGATTCCTTTGGCTTTTCAGGGTCTTTCATTATTCCATATAAATTTTAGAATTTTTTGTTCTATTTCTGTGAAAAACGTTGTTGGAACTTTGATACAGATTGTATTGAATCTGTAGATTGCTTTAGGAAGTATGGACATTTTGACTATGTTAATTCTTTAAATCCAAGACCAGGGAATATCTTTCCATTTCTTTGTGTCTTCTTGAATTTCGTTCAACAATGGTTTGTAGTTTTCAGTGTACAGAACGTTCACCTCTTTGGTTAAGTTTATTTGTGGGTATCTTATTCTTTTTCTTGCAATTGTAAATATGATTGTATTCTTAATTTCTCTTTCCACTACTTTATTGTTAGTGTATAGAAACGCAACTGATTTTTGTATGTTCATGTTGTATCCTGCAACTTGACTGTATTCATTTATTATTTGTAAAAGTTTTTTAGTGGATTTTTTCAAGGTTTCTATATATAAAGTCATGTCAGCTGCAAATAGTGACAGTTTCACTTCTTCCTTTCCAATTTTTGTCCCTTTTATTTCTTTTTCTTCCCTGATTGCTCTGGCTAAGACTTCCAATACTATGTTAAATCAGAGTGTTGAAAGTGGCCATCATTGTCTGATTCCTGATCTTAGATGGATAGCTGTTTTTCTCCATTGAAAATGATATTAGCTGTGGGCTTGTCATATATGGCCTTTATTATTTTGAGGTAGTTTCCTTTTATACTGATTTTATTAAAAGTTTTTATCAGAAATGGATTCTGTATCATTTGAAATGCCTTCTCTGCATCTATTAAGATGATCATGTGATTTTTATTATTCCATTTGTTAGTGTGGTTTATGACGTTGATTGATTTGCAGATGTTGAACCATCTATGCATCCTTGGAATAAATCCCACTTGACCATGGTACATCATCTTTTTAACATATTGTTGTATTCGATTTGCTAGTATTTTGTTGAGGACTTTTGCATTGATATTCTTCAGTGATATTTGCATGTAATTTTCTTTTCTTGTTTTGTCCTTGTCTGGTTTTGGTATCAGGGTGATGTTGGCTTCACAGAATGAGTTAGGACACTTCCCTTCTTCATTTTTTGGAAGAGTTTGAGAAGGATAGGTATTAAGTCTTCTTTCAATGTTTGGTAGAATTCACCAGGGAATCTGTCTGGTCCTGGACTTATATTTTTGAGGAGGTTTTTCATTACTGTTTCAATCTTCTTACTGATGATCAGTGTATTCAAATTCTCTATTTCTTCTTGATTCAGTTTTGGAAGGTTGTATGATTCTAAGAATTTGTCCATTTCTTCTAGATTATTCAGTTGGTTGGCATATAGGTTTTTGTAATATTCTCTTATAATCTTTTGTATTTCTGAAGTGTCCATTGTAATTTCTCCTCTTTCATTTCTGATTTTACTTACTTGAGCCTTCTCTCTTTCTTTCTTGGTGAGTCTGGCTAAAGGTTTGTCAATTTTGTTTATCTCTTGAAAGAACCAGCTCTTGGTTACATTGACTTTTTCTATTGTTTATTTAGTCTCCATTTCATTTATTTCTGCTCTGAGTTTTATTCTTTCCTTCCTTCTACTGATTTTGGGCTTTGTTTGTTCTTCTTTTTCCATTTCCTGTAGGTGTACTGTTAGATTGTTCACTTGAGTTTTTTCTTGTTTGTTGAGGTAGGCGTATATTGCTATAAAGTTCTATCTCAGAAGCGCTTTGGCTGTATCCCATAGATTTTGACATGTTCTATTTCCTTTTCCTTTGTCTCCAGGTATATTTTGATTTCTCCATTGATTTCTTCATTGACCCAATCATTGTTCAGGAGCATTTTGTTTAATCTCCACCTATTTATGGCTTTTCTGATTTTCTTCATGTAGTTGGTTTCTAGTTTCATACCTTTGTGATCAGAAAAGCTGCTTGGTATTATTTCAATCTTCTTAAACTTATTGAGACTTGTTTTGTGGTCTAATATGTGATCAATCTTGGAAAATGTTCCATGTGCCTTTGAAAACAATTTGTATTCTTCAGTTTTTGGATGGATTGTTCTATATATATCCACTAAGTCCATCTGGTCTAATGTGCCATTTAAGACCAATGTTTCCTTATATATCTTCTGTTTGGATGATCTACCCATTGGTGTAAGTGGAGTGTTAAATCCTCTACTATTATTGTGTTACTGTCTATTTATCCCATGTCTGTTAATAAATTGCTTTATATGAGCACTTAGGTGCTCATGTGTTGGGTGCATAAATATTTACAAGTGTTATATCCTCTTGTTGGATTGTTCCCTTTATCATTAGGTAGTGCCATTCTTGGGTCTTGTTACAGTGTTTGTTTTAATGTTTATTTTGTCTGATGTAAGTATTGCTACCCCAGCTTTCTTGCCTTTGCTATTTGCATGGAGTATCTTTTTCCATTGTTTCACTTTCAGTTTGTGAGTGTCCTTAAGTTTTAAGTGTATCTCTTCTATGCAGCATATATATGGATGTTGTTTTTATATCCAATAGGCCACCATATGCTTTTTGATTTGAGCATTTAGTCTATTGACATTTAAAATAGCTATTGATTGATATGTACTTATTGCCATTTTGTTACTTTTGTCTGGGTGTTTTAGTAGTTCTTCTCTGTTGCATTCTTTTCTCTTGCTCTCTTCCTTTGTGGTTTGACGGCTTTCATTAGTATTATGTTGATGTTCCTTTCTCCTAATAATTTGTGTATTTATTATAGTTTTCTTATTTGTGGTTACTATGAGGTTCGTAGATAATAGTCTACATATGTAGCAATTACATTAAGTTGATGGTCTCTTTTTTGTGTGTATGGAAGATCAGCTCTGAGCTAACACCTGCTGCCAATCCTCCTCTTTTTGCTTAGGAAGACTGGCCCTGAGCTAATATCCATGCCCATCTTCCTCTACTTTATATATGGGATGCATGCTACAGCATGGCTTGCCAAGTCGCACCATGTCCAAACCCAGGATCTGAACCCATGAACCCTACATTGACAAAGAAGAATGTGCGAACTTAACCACTGCACCCCTGGGTCAGCCCCTGATGTTCTCTTTAATTAATTAATTAATTAATTAATTTTTGATGAAGCTTAGTCCTGAGGTAACATCCACTGCCAATCCTCCTCTTTTTTTGCTGAGAAAGATTGGCCCTGAGCCAACATCCATGCCCATCTTCCTCTACTTTATAGGTGGGACACTTGCCACAGCATGGCTTGATAAGTGGTACATAGGTCTGCACACAGGATCTGAACTGGAAAACCCCAGGCCACCAAAGCAGAATGTGTAAACATAACTGCTGCACCACTGGGCTGGCCCCTTTATAGTCTCTTTAGTCTCTCCTCTTTCTAAAAGCCCTACCCTGCTGGCCTTGTGGCTGAGTGATTGAGATTGCATGCTCTGCTTTGGTGGCCCAGTGTTTCGCCAGTTCAGATCCTGGGTGTGAATCTAACACTGCTCATCAAGTCATGCTGAGGTGGCATCCCACATGCCACAACTAGAAGGACCCTCAACTAAAATATACAACTATGTATTGTGGGGCTTTGGGGAGAAGAAGGAAAAATTTAAAAATAAATAAAAGTTCTAAACTTGGGGCCAGCCCTGTGGCCAAGTGGTTGATTTCACTTTGGTGGCCTGGAGTTTCACCTGTTTGGATCTTGGGTGCAGACATGCTCATCTAGGCTGTGCTGAGGTGGCATGCTGCATAACACAACCAGAAGAACCTACAACTACAATATACAACTATGTACTGCAGGGCTTTGAGGAGAAGAAGGAGGAGGAGGAGGAGGAGAAGGAGAAAATAGAAGATTGGCAACAGATGTTAGCTCAGGTGCCCATCATTAAAAACTTTTAAGAATTAAATGAAAGCTCTACTCTTTTACTGCTCTCTTCCCACATTTTACGTTTTTGATATCATATCTAACTTCTTCTTCTGTGTTATATACACTACCCTCTTATCATTGAAACAGGTAATTTTAGTACATTTGTCTTTTGATTGTCACATCATTTTCATAGATGGTTGATCTGCTACTTTCACTGTATTTTTGCCCTTACCAATGATTTTATTGCCTTTTTTTGGATAATTTTCTTATTCTTATTTGTGGTCTTCTTCCCACTTAAATAAGTCCCTTTAGCATTTCTTGTAAAACTGGCTTCTTGGTGATAAACTCTGTCAATTTTCGCTTGTCTGGGAAACTTTATCTCTCCTTCCATTCTGAATGCTAACATTGCCAGGGAGAGTATTCTTGATTCTAGGTTTTTTCTTCCAGCAATTTAAATAAATATATCGTCTCATTCCCTTCTAGCCAGTAAGGATTCTGCTGAGAAGTCAGCTGATAGCCTTAGGGGGTTTCCTTTGTATGTCACTTGTTGCCTTTCTCTTGCAGCTTTTAGGATTCTTTCTCTTTAATTTTAGACATTTTAATTATAATGTGTCTTGGTATGGGCTTTTTTCGGTTTCTCTTGTTGGTGCTCTCTGTGCTTCCTGTACTTGGATATCTGTTTCCTTCCATAGGTTAGGAGAGTTTTCAGCTATTATTTCTTCAAATAGATTCTCTACCCCTTTGTCTCTCTCTTCTCCTTCTGGGACACCTACAATACAATGTTACTGCACTTGATTTTGTGCCAGATTTCCCTTAGACTGTTCTCATTCTTTTTAATACTTTTTTTTATCCATGCAGTTTAGGTGATTTCCTCCAGTCTTTAGTCCAGCACGCTGATCTGTTCTTCTGAATCATCTGCTCTGCTATTGAGTCCCTCTAGTTGGGTTTTCATTTCCAGTATTGTATCCCTCATTTATGATAGATTTTTTATATTTCCCAATTATTTGTTGATGTTCTCACTGTGTTCATTCATTCTTCTCCCAAGATCTGTGAGCATCCTTATGAGTTTTTGCTTAACCTCTTTGTCAGGTAGATTGTTTATTTCTGTTTCATTTAGTACTTTTTCTGGTGCTTTGCCTTGTTCCCTTGCTTAGAATGCATTCCTTTGCCTCCTCATTTTGCCTCTTTCTCTGTGCTTATATCCATGTATTAAGTGTGTCAGCTACATATCCTGTCTTGGAGAAGTGGCCTTATGTAGGACACACCTTTCTGAGGTCCAAGAGTGTGCTTCCCTCTCATAATCAGTTCCAAATGTTCCAGGTGTGAACCCTGTGTGGGCTATGTGTGTTCTTCTATTGTGGCAGCAGGGTTGATCTTGATGCAGGTGCCCAGGGAGTATAAGCAGTCCCCCTGGCTAGCTGGTTCTAATGCTCACTTGCCTGTGGCTGCTATGGAAACTTCAGTCAGTTTCTCATGTTTGGGATCCCCATCACAGTTGGCTGTAGTGTCTAATAGCACACTCCTTTTGCAGGTTTTCTGTTAAGTAGTTAGGCCACCAGTGTGGCTGGTTCCTAGGCTCAGTGCCATAGAAATTCTGCAGGTCTCTTACCTGAAAGGCTGTTGTCACCACCTTCAGGATTGTAGCTGAGTAAGGCTGGCCTCAGGTACAGGATTACCCAAATTTTTCAGGCCTTGGAAAGCAGGGATGATCCACCATGTGGCTGTTTCAGAAGCACTAGTCTTCTGCATTGTTAAGCCCCACAGCACAAGGCTCACACACACCTTCAACAAAGTCCTTGCCAGTGTGCACATCCCAGTGCCCTGAAGTGGACCCAGTTTTCCCACTGTAGAGGCCCACACCCACTCCCAAGGCCCAGTCTGCCCAACAGAGGCAGATCAACTCATCTGCCTACAGATGATTCAGGCACCCAGTCTATGCAGGCCTCAAAGTTGCTTAAGGTCTTGCTGTGGGTGGGGTCAGTCCCTAGGGTGAGCTGCCTGCTTAGGGTGAGCTGCCTGCTTGGACTGAGCTGGATTAAATCAGCACTCTAATGGGCAGGGCGGGCCCTGGGATAACGTGCCAGGGGAATACTCCAATGGCATCTGCCATTTTCTGTCTCAGCATGCCTACACTGTGTAAACATAATGGCTGCCAATGATGTCTCAGTCCCTGGAGAGGTCTCACATCTCAACAAGATGCACCCCAACACTATCAGGTGAGACTCTTTTCACTGAAGGACTTTGCACATTACTTTCTAGTGATTTTAGGTTGCTTTCCAAACTGGGTGAGTTTGTGTCTGGACACTTTAACATCTTGTCTTATTCCACTTCTGTCTGATAATTTTGCATGGGGTGTTCCCTATTGTAGTTAGCCAGCAAAGCCAGATATTTTGACACTCGTTTCAGTTGTCCTCTGTGTGAATGATGCTTATAGTGGTAACATTCACCTGGTCAGGTCCCCCAATCATCCAGAGAAGGGTGCATACCTTAGGGTTGCTCCCACCAGCCTGTGAAGCTCTGCAGCTAACATAGGTGACTTTTTTCCCCAGAACACAAATTTCTGGCTCATCTGGCTCAGTCAGGAATGTCTTATGACGCAGGAGTTCATTTTATCCAGTTTTCAGTTCTCTCTGAGTGGTAAACATTAAAACATAGTTGTGACTTTCTTGTGTTCATGGGTGGAGGTGAGTTCACAGGCCACCCATATGTGAACGCTACCTGTAAAACTGTAGCTATTTAGGATTATCATCATGAGTGACTTTTAAAACATAGCCATTCAGTCTATACATAGGATCTCAGCCACATGTGATGAAGAAGAACCATTACTGAGATCCCCTTATCGATAACAGTAAGGTACATTTGACTAGGAAAGCTTTTAAACATTTCATTATTGCTGGGAGAAAATATCAACAATAAACATTCAAGGAAAATACACTGTGCATAGAAGCCCTGGCTTCTAGCTGTTTAAGATCATCAAGGTGGCTGCCTGATACATTGCAGGATATAGGAGTCACTCAGGCTCTCTCACCAATAACTTTCAATAATGTACTTGCTGCAGTCAGCTGATTGAAGCAGTGAGGAGAATTCTTCCAAGTAGAGACTGAAAACAGGTAACAACCATTAGGAAATATTATGTGTAACTTTCCGCCAATGTTCCTACACGGTATGGAAACTTCTTATGGTTGCTCATAAATATTGTCTACATAAGGGACATTTAATTATATGCCGAGGGGTCTAGGGAGAGGCTCTGACACTCATGTGATGCAGGGAAACTTTGACTGCAGGAGAACGTGAAACAGAAGTAACATTTGCCAAAAAGATCTTTTGAAATTTTGACCACTCCTGTGAGACTATATATATATATATATATATATATATATATATATGAAACATAAAAGGAAAGTACACTGTGGACAATAACCCTGGTTTGTAGCTGCTTCATATCCTCTGGGTAAGACCTGACACATTGCCATTCCTGACCACCACTCAGGGTCCACCACCAATGTCATGAAAGCATGTTCCTGCTGCCCTCCACTGGCTGTAGCTGGGAAGGGACTTCTTCCAAGGAGAGACTGACAACCTTTCACTACCACTGGGACCTCTTAGGTATAACTGCCCCAGTGAGGAGGCTACATGATTTGGAAAAACTGCTGCTGTTGGCTCTTTCGGGTTGTCTTCATAAGTGACCTTTCCTTGGATGCTGAGCAGTCTACTCACAGGGTCTTACACACCTGTCATGAAGGAAGATTACCACAGAGCTCAGCTTTCCAGGAGCTACAGGCCTTATCTTATCAGGAGGTCTTTGAAACATGTGATTCCTGCTGGGAGACACTATCTATATAGCACACATTCAAAAACAGTAGCCTGTGCAAGGAAGCCCTGGTGACTAGCTGTTTCAGATCATCTAGGTAAGGGCCTCCTGCACTGCCATCATAGGCCTTCACTCAGGCTCTCTCTCCCATGACTTAAGCCATGTACTCCCTGCTCTCAACTGCCTGGAGCAGTGAAGGGAACTCTCCCAAGGAGACACAGAAAACCTTTCCCAATAGCTGGGCATGATTATGCGTATCATTCCTACAGTGCGGCTATACGTTTAGATAGCTCCTGTTTTGTGGCTCTGTGAGATCAACTTCATGAGGGACTTTCAATTCAAGGCATAGCAGTCTAGACCCAGGCTCTCACACGCCTGTGATGAAGGAAAAGTATAGGTGACCTAGACTTGCCCAGAGGTGGGAGTGATGTTTTCTGGTGGGAGCTTTTAGACATTTCCCTACCATTGTGAGAGAATACCTCTCGGCTTCATTCAGGGAAAGTACAAGGTACAGAAAGCCCTAGGCTCTAGCTGTTTCAGGCAGGCTAGGTAAGAGCCTCACACCTTGGAGTTGGCAGCCTTCACTCGGGCAGTCTCCCCTGTGTCAAGAGTGTCCACTCACCCTGCCCTCAGCTGTCCACTAAGTAGCACTGGAGGGACTTCTTCCAAGGAGACTTTGAAAGCCTCCGACTATAAACAGGAACGATGCCCTGCAACTTTCTCACAATGTGGCTACAAGGTTTAGAAAGAGCCTGATCGTCAGCCTTTACTGTTGTCTTTTAATTCAGTGCCAAGTGGTCTAGGCAGAGGCTCTCCCAAGCTTGGGAAGGACAAATATGTGTGACCTCACTGTGCCATGACGTGACAGTGATTTTCTCCCAGGACAGTGTTCAAACGTTTACATACACCTCACAGGTCCTATGAACCACCTCCATTCCAGGAGAGGACACTATGCTTTAAAGCTGTAGCTTGTTACTCTTTTCTACTGTTTACTTCACCACCTCACACATTTCAGGTTCTGAGCTTCCCTCATGCTCTCTCGCTCATGACTTCATGTCGTGTACCTGCTGCAGTCAGATGTCCCTAGCTCTTAAGGTTCCTCTTCCAAGAACAGATTGAAAGCTTGCCTCTGCCAATGGGAAGGATCTTGTGTAACTTTCCTTCATTGCAGTGACATGGTTTAGAAACCTCCTGCTGCTCACTCTTTAATGTCTTCTTAAGAGTCTTTTAATTCAATGCAAAAAGTCTAGACCAGGGTCTCACATTTGATTGAGAAAAAGTATTGATAACCTCACCATGCCATTAGGTCGAAGTGACTTTTTTCCAGGAGAATTTTAAACATTTCAGTACACCTGGAGGAGATTGCCTCCAATTGCGGACCATTCACTGTGCAGAGTAGCCCTGGTTTCTAGCTGATCCAGACCCTCTAGGTAAGAGCCTGACACAATGCAGTCCACGGCCTTCCCTCAGGGTCTCTCACCCATGTCCTGAAAGCCTGTTCCTGCTGCCCTCAGCTGGAAGTAGCTGTCAAGGGACTTCTTCTAATGAGAGACTGACAACAGTTCACTATGGCTGGGACCGATTACGTGTAACTGTCATACAATGAGGCTACACTGTTTAGAAAAACTCCTGCTGGTGGCTCCTCCGGATCATCTCCTTAAGTGACTTTTAAGTAGATGCTAAGCAATCTACTCTCAGGCTCTCCCATGCATGGGAGGAAAATTACTACTGAGCTCAGCTTGCTGGGAGCTACAAGTGATATTCTAGTAGGAGACCTGTGAAACATTTCACTCCTGCTGGAAGACAATATCTATAACACATTCAAAGACAGTATCCTGTGCAGAAATGCCCAGGCTTCCAGCTGTTTAATATCATCTCAGTTACTGCCTGACACATTGCATGTTATGGCCTACCCTCAGTGTCTCTCACCAATGTCACGAGAGGGTGTTCCTACTCCCCTCCAGTGCTCATACCTTTGTAAGAGACTTCTTCCAAAGAGATTGTGAAATCCTTTCACAACCACTAAGAACGATTATGTGTAACTTTCATACAATGCTTCTACACATTGTAGATAACCTTCTCCTTGTGGCTTATCAATGTCGTCTTCATAAGTGACTTTTTAATCAATGCAGAGCAGTCTACACCCAGGCTCTCATGCCCATATGATAAAGGAAAACTATTTTATCTTAGTTAATACAAAGATGTCAAGGGTGGTTTTGGATATTTTAACTTTTTCCAAATTATTTTTCTTTCTTTTGTTATGATAGAAGATTCCATCAGCAACAAACCTGAAATGGACCAGGCTTCACAACTAGTGGTACCCCTGTGACCATTACTTTATTTTTAGTGCTAATATCTCTCCAAGAGGAGCTTAGGCCTTATTACCAATACCTGCAGTGTATGAGCCTGTGCAATAGGGTACCCATCTCTCCCTTTTGAATATTCATTTCCCATCCCAAATAAATGTCCATGCTTCCCTTTGTTCGTGGACTCTGTGACACTGGAAATGATTTCTGATGATCTCCTATTTGCAGTAAATATACTTTACTTTATGAGACAACTATTTCTGGTGTAGAGTCTGATTTAACTCACCCAGAGGGAACCCACTTCGGTTTCAATAACAAGTTGGCACCCAATGTGGGTCTTGCCCTTTCATGGTGGTTGTGCTGCCAGCTTGATATCACTGTTGCCTCAGGAGACCCAGCAGCTGCACTGGGTGCTTTTCTTGGTGGCACTCTCAATGGAGGTGAGGGGCACCAACCCAATTGCACGGCTGTAAGACTTCTTTCTTTTCTCACAAACCCTGCCTTTTTGGGCCTGGCTTCAAGGTTTGAGTCCCCATCTGAGGTAGTCTGGCTCAGGGGAGTGAGATTCCCCTCTCGTTGGAAGTATTGCACCACTCAGCTACTCCAGAAGGGCTGATGCTTGGCTCTAGAAAACAGGAGCAATCCCTGTTGACTAGTTAGGGGTTTGAGTCCCCTCTGGAGATTGAGTCTTGCCTAGATTCGATGGCCTAGCCACTCTGGCAAATGGGAGTAACCCCTGTTGACTAGTCAGGGGCTTGCGTCCCCTCTGGAAATGGAGTCTTCTCTGGAGTGACAAGCTGGGGGTTTGAGGACCCCATGAAGTCACTGAGTCTGTCCTTGTTTTGTGCCTGTGATGAGAGAATGAGCCCCCTCAGAGGAGCTTAAACAGCCCCTGAAGTCATTAAGTTTGTCTTTGTGTTGGGCCTGTGACTAGAGGAGGTGACAACTTAGCTAGAGTCAAACCCCCTCTGGAGTTGCTGAGTCTGTATTTTTAGGTCGTTTGTTTGTTTTTGTTGAGGATGCTTGACATCAATCTTGTTTGCCCACCGTCTGCCATTTCTGGAGTCCTATGTGTCCTTCTCTTTTTCTTTGTCTTCCCTATCAGAGGACCCCGGGTGACACCTAGCGTCCACCAGTTTTCTTTTCCCTTTAAAGATTTATTTACTTGGCCTGGGTCTCATTTCAGGCTATTAGGGCTCTCAACCTTCTCTGGGCACAGCCTTGTGACATCTGCATCACCACTAACTATTACAAGTTGCACCTGGAAGTTTGGAAAAGACACTAGAATATGAGGGGAGCAAGCTCCATCCCAGAGGAAAGTCCGTTGTGCTGCATCCTCCTGCATCATGTGCCTCATTGGAAGGCCTTCAGGTATTCCCCATTGACCCAATAGCAGATGATGCTTTTATGTAACACAGCCTCACCACAATATTCCCTGCAAGATGGGGAAAGATGGCCAGAAAAGGGGACCCTAAATGTTAACAACATACTACAATTAGATCTAATTTGCAAGAGAACCAAGAAATAGGAAGAAATTCCTTATGTCCAGTGTGTCATGGCACTGTGTTGCAATGAAGGGTTAAAGGTTGACTCTAAGATTTATCTTTCTGATGAGGAGGACCTGTTCCTTCAAATCAGGAAACATGGAAATAAGGAAAGTTCACATCAGAGACTACTCCAGCTCACATACTCCAGCTTCGGCCCCACCAGTACACCAGCTGGTGAGCCCTGGGGGGCCTCCACCTTATCCCCCAACATCAATCCTGCTTGAGCCATAGGCTGGAATAGGGGCAAACCCCTTGTGTTCTCCCCCAGTGATCCCTCAACAGGGAACTGGATTCTGCCACAACCGAAGACCCTACACCATCTTTCTCCAGAAAGCACAACTAGATTAGGCATAAGTGACACATCTGGGATATAGCCCCCAAGACAGGTGCCTGATGCTGAGAGGAGACTTATTAATGTGCAGGTCATTTTTCTACCTCTGATCTGTATAATTGGAAGGCACACACTAAAGGATTTAGGACTTACCCAGAAGAATTCATAAAACTGACCAAGGAAGACTTTTCCACACATAATCCAACCTTGGCAGATATCCCAACCTGTTGACTACAGTCCTCCTGGTGAAGGAAGTCATCTGTTCTGTTCAAAACTAGAGAAAATGTAGATAAGGAAAATGACCCAGGATCAGACATTCGGAGGCCAAGTGAACAGACTGTGCCAGAGAATGACCCAGGGTAGAATCCCAATGATCCTGAGGATCGAGAAAATCTAGGACATTTTTGGGATCTGCTTTTGAAATGCATGAAAAGAGTAAGCCAGCCACCCATTAAATGGTCTAAATTAAGAGAGGTCCAAAAAGGCCCTGAGGAAGACCTCTCTCCTATTTTCCAGAAGTCGAGGAACTGCCACAGGCGATACACAAATTGGGACCTGAAAGTTTCAGATCTCAAAAGTGCTCCAGGCATCCGTTGGAAACTCCAAAATTGGCTATAGGTGCCGATACCAGTCCTGCACAACTACTAGTGGCTGCATTTAGGGTGCTCAATAACCGGTATGAAGCTGAGGATGGAATGGAAGGCAAAAAGATGAAAAGGTAGGCCACCCTGCTCACTGTGGCCCTCCAGTCTATTCAAGGTAATCTGAGAGAGAGAAGGCATATGCCATG
Source organism: Equus caballus (assembly GCF_041296265.1). NCBI lineage: Eukaryota > Metazoa > Chordata > Mammalia > Perissodactyla > Equidae > Equus > Equus caballus. The sequence continues at coordinate 30,117,396 of NC_091687.1, forward strand.
GTTGAATAACCTTGGCTACCACCGAGGGACCAGAAGGCCATCAACAATGTCTGAGGCTTATTGGTATGTGTACTGCCAAGAGGAAGGACATTGGTGGCAGGATTGTCCACATCATCCACAGAGAGGGAAGGGATCAAACAAGATCAAACAATGGCAGCTTCCTTTGACTACAGATGAGATGTGATGGGGCTGTGGGGCTCCCTGGTTAGCTCCAGGAACCCTGGGTGACCTTGGCAGGAGGAGGAGAGCATGTTGAACCTTTGCTCAATAATGGAGCCATGTTCTCAGTGTTGAATGCCCACAAGGGAAACCTTTTGGAAGGAAAGTGTGACCTAAAGGAGGTCTCAGGATAAGGAGAGACCAAAAGATTTCTAGAGCCCTTGACCTGTGAAATAGGATCAAAACTGCAGAAGCATTATTTACTGTATGTACCAGAATGCTCCATTCACATTCTAGGGAGGGACATGCAATCTAAGTTAGGGGCTCAATAAGCTGGGAACAAGATAAAACAGAGATTCAATGCCCAAAAGTCTGGAGGGTGAGCTTATGGCCCTGTTACAGGATACACCAGCACTTGAGAAGGAAGAGATTCCCCTTCGTGTTTTAAGCTGAGATAACTTGGAATTACAGGCACAAGAACAGTTGGAATGATCAGCCACTGCCATGCCAGAAAAGGTAAAATGGAAGCAGGTAGGTCATTGGCCCTCTATAAAACAAATGCCCCTTGAAGCCAGAATACATAAAGAGGGATCTTGTCCATAATCAATAAGTTTTCTGAACAGGGGAATATAGATCTGTTCAAGACTTTAGTGCTGTCAATGGCATACAGTCCTGGAGTTATAATAGTAAATATCTTAATTTTGTTTCTGACCCAGAGCTCCTAAAACTCCTGTAATTTCCCATATGAGAGCCCTATGGGGCATCTTTTGTTATAAGAATTACTTTAGTCCTCAGTTCCTGAAATAAGTTGTGTTGTTCCCAACAAGGTCCTTTCAACTCTGCTTGAATTGATGATAACAAGGTGAGTTTTGGAAAGCGCCTAAGAGTGGAGGCTCGTTGCCAAGGAAACCAATTGCATGATTTTGGGGTTGGAAGTTTCAGGCCGATTCCCCTCCCCACACCTCCCATAGGGGAGAGGGGATAAATTGAGTTCAATGACCAACAGCCAATGATCTAATCCACTATGCCCATGTGATGAAGTCTCTGGTAAAGCCCAAAAGGATGGTGTTCAGAGAGCTTCTACATTGGTGAACACATGGAGGTTCAGGGAGAGTAGCACACCCAGATAGGCTCTGGGAGCGCCTCATCCCTTATCCACATATTTTGCTCTATACATTTCTTCCATCTAGCAGTTAATAAGTAAACAATTTTCCTGAATTCTGTGAGCTGCTTTATGAAATTAGTCAGACCCAAGGAGGTTGTTTTGGGAACCTGCAGTCTTGTGGCCAGTTGGGCAGAAGCATAGGTGACAAGCTGAACTTGTAATTGGCATCTGAAATGGGGGGCAAAGACTATTCATGTTGGATCTGATTCTATCCCCAGATAGATAGATTCAGAAGTGAGTTAAATATGTTCAACTTCTGAGCCAGTAAAGGGTATAAAGTGTCTAAGGGGGCTGGCTGGTTTTGTATCCCTAAGGGTGGATTCATTGCTAAGCCTCTCTATGATAAACTACATGGGCCAGAAACGGACCCTTTGAATGGGGCAAGCTAGACACTGTGGTGAGAGACTGGCCCCCAGGCTTGAGAGCTGTAGCTGCCACCTGCCTGTTACTCCAAAAAGCAGAACTGACTATGTGCCAACCTATAGTGCAGTGGGCCACCCCCCCCATCAAGTCCCTAGCCTACTAGAGACTAAAGGACATCTCCAGCTATCCCAGAATAGAATAACGCAATATCAAGCTATGCTGCTAGATTCCTGTCAGATTTCATTAAAACCCTGTCATACCTTAAACCCAACTACCCTGCTCCTTGATTCCAATGGGCGTATTAGCCATGCTTGCCCAGAAATGATTGCTAGACACAGAGGTTTCCAGAGTGAACCATGAACATTAAACATAGCCCTGAAATCCTTAAAGTGCTAGAAGTGGTACAGGGACCCGAGGAAATAACTAGAATCATAGAGGCCATCAAACTGGGGAATCAGAGACCACAAAAGAAATTAACTTGGCAGCTGCAGCTGCCTAGTGGGTCGCTTTATCAGGAGAGCTTCTCCAGTTACCCACTCTACCCTTTTGTGAATTTACACCAGTCTATCCACCAGATAAAGTAAGGGAAGCAGCTACACAGGGTTATCAGTGCTCCCCAATAGCCAATGACTGGATGATAAACCAACAAGGGAAGATTTGAGTACCCAAACCATTTGGGCACTCCTTAAGAATGCCGATGCTCTTTTAAAGCTTGGAAAAGTGATTTGTCCCAAGATCAGCTAGATCCTATTCGGGTAGGGCCTTGCTTGGTGTTACTAACCACACACTCTTCCCTAAAATAACAGGGAGTCACCCATTGGATCCACCAAAGGACGAAAAAATAAAAAGTGCCCTGCCTGGCCAACAAGAGAGATCATCACAGACAATTGAGGGCTCTGAGTTTTCCTGCTAACCACTCTCCAATTTGAAACTCTTTTTTTCAGCAACACTATCCAGATAAGTATTGACTGGCTATCCAAGGGTCTGCCCTGCATCTTAACAAATCCCATCTCATTTAGGCAAGGGTCGCTTCCAAAGAGGTTGCATGTTCCTGTACAGCGAGACTAGGTCCATCAGAGACGGATGGGCAACCCAGTATGGAGACCATAAAAGAGCTGGTGGAATCTGCAGGGAGGGGGCAAATGCACCCAGATCCCAAATGTATACTAAAGGCATTGAGGTTATAAGGTTACAGATGGCTGTTAAGAACAACTCAGGGCTATGCTTGAGTTTGGGGTAGGCCCCAAACCTATTTGAAATTATCTGGATATTCTGCTTCTCTATTGATTCCTATGATAATGCCCATGCTCAGGAGAAAGCAGTTAGAGAAGATGGACCTTCGACCCATGCCACTCAAGAGTGAGGAACAAGGTAAAAATCAGAGGAGGGATTTTTGTCACCAGCTAGATACCCCAAGAAACCCAAGGGTGGGTTTGGATATTTTAACTTTTTCCAAATTATTTTTTTTCCTTTTGTTATGTTAAGGAGATGCCATCACCAATCACCTAGAACTAGACCAGGCCTCTCTAGCAGAGCTACGCCTGTGACCTTTGCCTTATTTTTAATGCTAAGATCTCTCCAGGAGGAGTTAAGGCCTTATTATCACCACCTGCTGTGTACGTGGAAGCATGTTTTACAACAGCCTGTGCAAGGTGATACTTATCTTTCCCTTTTGAATATTCATTCCCCACCCCAAATTAATGTCCCTGCTTCCCTTTGTTCAGGGATGCCATTACTCTGGAAATTATTCTTCATTTTCTCCTCTTTGCCCCAAATACACTTTACTTTGTGAGACAGCTACTTCTGGTGTACAGTCTGATTTAACTCACCAGGAGGGGACCCACTTTAGTCTCAGGAACAGTATTAGTAAGCTAAGCTTGTCAGGAATTACCAGAGACTTTTACCTAGGAGAGCTTTTAAAGATTTCACTAGAGCTGGGGAGAATATCTATAATCTTCTTTCAATGACAGTACACTGTGCAGACAAGCCCTGGCTTCTAGCTGTTTCAGATCAACTCTTTAAGTGACTCACACATTGCAGTTGATGGCCTTCCCTCAGGATCTCTCTCCCATGTCAGGAAAGCATCTTCCTGCTGAACTCAGCTGCCTGTAGCTGTGAAGGGACCACATCCAAGGAGAGACTTAAAAGTTTTCACTACAGCTTGGATAGATTATAAGTAAATTTGGTTCAATTTGGGTACACAGTTTAGAAAACCTTCTGCTTGTGGTTCTTTAGTACTGTCTTCATAAGTGACTTTTAATTCAATGCTGAGAAGTCTACACGCAGGCTCTCACATGCATGTTAGGAAGGAAAACTACTGATGACCTTACCATGCCAGGAGATAGAAGTGACATTTTCCCTGGAGATCATTTAAATATTTCACTACAGCTGGGATAGAATATCCATAACACAGATTCAAGGGATGTACACTGTGCAGAAAAGCTCTGGCCTGTTGTTTTTTAGGTTGGTTTTGGTAAGTTCCTTCACATACATTGCATTTCATGGCCATCATTCAGGCTCTCTGTCCCAAGTCATCAAAACATGTTCTTGCTGAACTTAGCTGCCTAAAGATGGGAAGGGACTTCTTCCAAAGAAAGGGTTATAAGATTTCACAACAGCTGGAACTGGTTATCTGTCAGATGCACTTAGTGAGGGATCATGGTGGAAAAGTACTCTTGCTTGTAACTGTACTGTCTTCCTGAAAAGTGACATTTATTACATTGCCATTCAGTACACAGGCTCTCACTCCCATGTGAGGAAGGAAAGCTATTGCTGAACTCAGCATGCAGGAGCTGGAAGTGACATTCTCCTAGGAGAGCTCTTATATACTTCACTGCAGCTGGGAGAGATTGTCCATAACCTCCACTCAAGGAATGTACACGGTGCAGAAAAACTGTGGCCTATATACCTTTAGGATCGACCTGGTAACTTCCTTTACACACCTTGCAGTTCATTTCCTTCACTCAGGCTCTCTCCCCCATGACAAGAAAGAATGCTCCTGCTGAACTCAGATGACCATAGCAGTGAAGGGACTTATACCAAGGAGAGATTGAAAACCTTTCTCTACTACTGGGACAGATTACCTCTTACTTTCGTACAATGCTGGTACACAGTTTAGAAAAAGTTTTTCTTGTGGTGCTTTAGCACTGTCTTCATAAGTGACTTTTAATTCAGTGCCAAGCAGTCTTCACACAGGCTCTCACATGCATATGTTGAAGGAAAACTATTGCTGACATCACCATGCTAGGAGGTAGAAGTTGCATTATCCCAGGAGAGTTTTAAGCATTTCACTACAGCTGGGAGAGAATATGTATAACCTCCAACCAAGGAAAGTGCACTGTGAAGAATAACCCTGGCTTCTAGCTGTTTCAGATCATCTTCATAAGTGCCTCACACATTGCAGTTCTCAGCCTTTAGTCAGGCTTTCTCTCCCATGTCATGAAAACAGTTTGTTGAACTCAGCTGCCTGTATCTGTGAAGGGACATCTTTGAAAGAGCCATTTAGAAGTTTTCACTACATCTAGGACAGATTATTTGTAACTTTCATTCAAAGAGTTTACATACATTAGAAAAACTCCTGGTGGTGCTCTTTAATATCCTCTTTATAAGTGACTTTTTTTTCTTGTATTATTATTTTTAAAAAATTTTGGTATCATTTGTTCATAAGATTAAATAAGTTTCAGTTGTACATCTTAATAGATTTCAAAATCTATGTACATTACATCATGTTCAAAACCTAAGGTTTAATTATAATCCCTCAACACTCATGAGCCTAACCACCCCTTTTGCCCTTCTTCCTCACGCCTTCCCCTTTGGTAACCACCAATCCCATCTCTGTTGCTATGCGTTTGTTTGTCATTATTTTTATCTTCTACTTATGAATGAGATCATACAGTATTTGACTCCCCCATCAGATTTATTTCACTTAGCATAATATCCTCAAGATCTGCCCATGTGGCAAGGATCTCATCGTTTCTTATGGTTGAGTAGTATTCCATGGTGTATAAATACGACATCTTCTTTATCCATTCATCCCTTCTTTATCCATTCAAACCTAGGTTGCTTCCAAGTCTTGGCTATTTTGAATAAGGCTGCGATGAACATAGAGGTGCAAGTATCTTTATGCATTTGTATCTTCAAGTTCTTTGGATAAATACCCAGCAGTAGAATAGCTGGATCATATAGTAGATCTATTCTTAATTTTCTGAGAAATCTCCACACTGTTTTCCATAGTGGATGCACCAGTTTGCACTCCCACCAGCAGTATACCAGGGTTCCTTTCTCTCCACATTCTCTCCACACTTTTTTCCTGTCTTTTTAATTAAAGCCATTCTGATGGAAGTGAGGTGATATCGAATTGTAGTTTTCATTTGCATTTCCCTGATGGTTAATGATGTTGAACATCTTTTCATGTGCCTGTTGGCCATGTGTATGTCTCGTTTGGAGAAGTGTCTGACCAGATCTTTTGCCTATTTTTTAATTGGGTTGTAAGGTTTTTTGTTCTTGAAATGTTTGAGTTATTTGTATATTTTTGATATTAAGCCCTTATCTGATCAATCTGGCTTGCAAGTATCTTCTCCCAATTGTTATGCTGTCTTTTCCTTTTGTTGGTGGTTTCTTTTGCTGTACAGAAGGTTTTCAGTTTGATGTAGTCCCATTTGTTATTTTTTCCTATTGTTTCTCTTGCCCAGTGAGAAACGGTATTTGAAAAAAATGCGGCTAAGACTGATGCTGAAGAGCGTACTGCCTATGTTTTCTCCTAGAAGTTTAATGGTTTCAGATGTTACATTCAAGTCTCTAATCCATTTTCAGTTGATTTTTGTATATGGTGTGAGATAATGGTCTACTTTCATTTTTTTGCATGTGGCTGTCCAGTTTTCCTAATACAATTTATTGAAGAGACTTTCCTTTCTCCATAGTATGTTCTTGGCTCCATTGTTGAAAATTAGTTGTCCATATATATATAGGTTTAGTTCTGGGCTTTTGACTCTGTTCCATTGATCTGTATGTCTTTATTAGTGCCAATACTATGCTGCTTTTGTTACTGTAGCTTTGAAGTATACTTTGAAATCAGGGTGTATGATACCTCCAGCTTTGTTCTTTTCTTCTCAGGATTCCTTTGGCTGTTCAGGGTCTTTTTTGTGCTATATAGACTTTAGGATTCTTTGTTTTTTTCTGTGAAAAATGTTTTTGGGACTTGGATTGGGATTGCATTGAATCTGTAGATTGCTTTAGTAAGTATGGACACTTTAACTCTGTTAATTCTTCCAATCCAAGAGCACAGAATATACTTCCATTTCTTTGTGTCTTCTTCGATTTCGTTCAATAATGTTCTATAGTTTCGATGTACAGGTCTTTCACCTCTTTGGTTAAGTTTATTCCTATATATCTTATTCTTTTGTTGCAATTGTCAATGAGATTGATTTCTTAATTTCTCTTCTACTTTATTGTTAGTGTATATAAATGCCACTAAGTTTTGTATGTTGGTTTTGTATCCTGCAACTTGACCGTATTCATTTATTATTTCTAAAAGATTTTTGGGTATTCTTTAGGGCTTTCTATATATAAAATCATGTCATCTGCAAACAGTGACAGTTTCACTTCTCCCGTTCCAGTTTGGATCCCTTTTCTTTTTCTTGCTTGATTACTCTGGCTAATATTTCCAAAAATATACAAAATAAGTGTGGTGAAAGTTGGCATCCTTGTCTGGTTCCTGTTCTTAGAGGGATAGTTTTCAGTTTTTCTCCATTGAGAACATTAACTCTGGGCTTGTCATATAAGGCTTTTGTTATGTTGAGGTACATTACTTCTATACCCATTTTATTCAGAGTTGTTTTTTTATCATAAATGTCTGCTGTGTCTTGTCAAATGCTTTCTCGGCATCTATTGAGATGATGATTTGATTTTATTTTTCATTTATTTAATGTGGTATATCATGGTGACTGATTGGCAGATGTTGAACCATCTCTACATCACTGGAATAAATCCCACTTGATAATGGTGTATGATCTTTTTAGTGTATTGGTGTATTTGATTTGTTAGTATTTGGTTGAGGATTTTTACATCAATCAATGATATTGGCCTGTAATTTCCTTTTTTTTGCATTGTCCTTGTCCGTTTTGGTATGAGGGTTATGTTACATTCATAGAACGAGTTAGAAAGCTCCCCCTCCTCTTCAACTTTTTTGGAAGAGTTTGATAAGGATAGATATTAAGGATAGGTATCAAGTATTCTTTGAATGTTTGGTAAAATTGACCATGAAAGCCATCTGGTCTTGGACTTTTATTTTGGGGGAGGATTTTGATTTCTGTTTTGACCTCCTTACTGGTTATTGGTTTATTCAAATTGTCTATTGCTTCTTGATTCAGTTTGGAAATGCTGTAAGGTTCTAAGAATTTGTCCATTTCTTTTAGATTATCAAATTTTTTGGTATATAGCTTTTCATAGTATTCTCTTTTAATCTTTTGTATTCATAAGGTGTCTTTTGTAATTTCTACTCTTTCATTTCTGATTTTACTTATCAGACAAACGGATGGGTGGAATTTTCTGTACATATCTACTAAGTCTATCTTGTCTAATGTGTCCTTTAAGGCCAATGTTTCCTTACTGATCTTCTGTTTGGATGATCTGTCCTTTGGTATATGTGGAGAGTTAAAGTCCTCTACTATTATTGTGTTACTGTCTATTTCTCGTTTTATGTCTGCTAATAATTGCTTTATATATTTGGATGCTCCTGTATTGGGTGCACAGATATTTACAAGTGTTATATCTTCTTGTTGGATTGTTCCCTTTATCATTATGTAGTGCCCTTCTTTGCCTTGTTACAGTTTTTTGTTTTAAATTTGATTCTAAGTATTGCTACCCTAGCTTTATTTTCTTTGCTATTTGCATGGAGTATCTTTTCCATCCCTTCACTTGCTGTTCGTATCTTTAAGTTTGAAGTGTGTCTCTTGTATGCAGCATATATATGGTTCTTGTTTTCCTTTTTTAATCTAATCAGCCACCCTATGATTTTTGATTGGAGTATTTAGTGCAATGACATTTAGAGTAACTATTGATAAAGATGTAATCATTGCCATTTTGGTTTTTTTGGGTGTTTTAGTAGTTCTTCTGTGTTCCTTTCTTCTTCTCTTGCTCTCTTCCGTTGTGGTTTGATGGTCTTCTTTAGTAGTATGTTTGGGTTCCTTTCTCTTAATTTGTGGGTTGATGGTTTTCTTAAGTAGTATGTTTGGGTTTCTTTCTTTTAATTTGTGGGTTGATGGTTTTGTTTAGTTGTATGTTTGGGTTCCTTTCTCTTAATTTTTTGTGTATTTATTATAGGTTTCTGATTTGTGATTACCATGAGGTTCATACATAATAACCTACGTATATAGTCATCAATATTAAGTTGATAGTCTCTTTCGTTTGACCTCTTTCTAAAAGCTCAATGCTTTTACTCCACTCTTCCCACATTTTATGCTTCTGGTATCAAAGCTAATCTCTCTTTTGTGTGTCTATGTATCCATTACCCTCTTATCATGGAAATAGGTGATTTTAGTACTTTTGTCTTTTGACCTTCATATTAGCTTCATAGGTGGTTGATCTGCTACCTTTGTTGTATATTTGCCTCTACCAGTGATTTTATTGCTTTTTTAAAAAATAATTTTCCTATTTCTATTTGTGGTCTTATCTTTTCCACTTAAACAAGTCCCTTTAGCATTTATTGTAAAGCTGATTTCTCAGCAATAAATGCCTTTAGTTTTTGCTTGTCTGGGAAACTTTCTCTCTCCTTCCATTCTGAATATTAACCTTGCTGAGTAGAGTATCCTTGGCTGTAGGTTTTTTCCTTTCAGCACTTTAAATATATCATGCCATTCCTTTCAACCTGTAAGGTTTCTACTGAGAAGTCAGCTGATAGCCTTATGGGATTTCCTTTGCATGTAACTTGTTCCCTTTCTCTTGCAGGTTTTAGGGTTCTCTCTTTATCTTTAATTCCTGACATTTTAATTATAATGTGTCTTGGTGTGGGTCTCTTTGGGTTTGTATTGTTTGGTGCTTTCTTTGCTTCCTGTACATGGATGTCTGTTTCCCTTTTAGGTTAGGAAAGTTTTCAGCTACTATTTCTTCAAGTAGATTCTCTGACAATTTGTCTCTCTCCCCTTCTTCTGGGACACCTATAATACGAATGCTAGTGCACTTTATGTTGTCCCAGAGGTCCCTGTTCTTGTTCTTTTTAATTCCTTTATCTGTTCAGCTTGGGTGACTTCCTCTTGTCTTTTGTCCAGGTTCCCAATCCATCCTTCTGTATCATCTACTCTGCTATTGAGTCCCTCTAGTGAATTTTTCACTTCGAGTATTGTATTCCTCATTTCTGATTGGCTCTTTTTTATATTTTCCAGTTCTTTGCTGATGTTCTCACTGAATTCATTCATTCTTTACCCAAGATCAATGAGAATCTCTATGACTTTTAGTTCGTACTCTTTGGCATGTATATTGTTTAACTCTGTTTCACTTAGTTCTTTTTCTGGTGTTTTTTTCTTGCTCCTTTACTTAGAATGTAGTCCTTGGTCTCTTCTCTTTTGCTTCTTTCTCTCTTTTTATTTCTAAGTATTAGGTATTTCAGCTAGATTTCCTGATCTTGGAGAGGTGGACTTACATAAGAGATGCCTTATGAGGCCCAGTAGTGTGTTTCCCTCTCATCACCAGTTACCAATATTCTATGAGAGTCTCCTGTGTGACCTACATGTATCCTTCTGTTTGGGCAGGATTTCTCTTGCTGCAGGTGCCTGGAGGAGTCTAGGCTGTCCCCTGAGCAGTTGCTTGAAATTGTCAGCTGTGTGTGGGCACTATGTACCCTTTAATCACCTTGTTGGCTGTGGTGAGCCCAGCATAGTTGGCTGCAAGTGTAATAGCACATTCCTGTTGCAGTTTTTCCATTTAGGGGAGTAGGCCTTCAGTGTGGCTGGTTGCTAGGCTCAGGGTCTTACAATTGCTGAAGGCCTCCAGTCTTCCATGCTATTGTTAGCTTTCTCAAGATTGCAGCTGAGTGGTGCCAGCCCCAGGCATGGGAGTGCCCAGTTGTTTCAAGCTTTGGAATGAGGGGCTGATCACTTATGTGGCTGTTTGAGAAGAACAAGTCTGCTGTAGCTGACAAGCCCCACCACCCACAGTTCCACCCCCCATCAACATGGTCCTGCCCCATGTGTGCAGCCTGACACACTGAAGCATACCCAGTCCTCAGACTTCAGAGGCCCCACTCTCCAACCATGCAGACACACTCCTTTCACATGCCCTGCCTAAGAGTCAGACCCACTTGTGCAGCTGTGGAGATTCCAGGCACCCCACCTGTGCAGGCCACAAGTGGCCTAACGGCTTGTTCATGGGTGGGACCATTACTAGGGAGGGCAGTTTGCCTGGGTTGAGCTGTATCTAGTGCTTGGGACAAAACACTGGGACCATAGACAGGGTAAGAACTCCAATAGTGTCTGCCTGCGTCTGTGTCAAAAAGACGGTACTACATCACAATAATGACTGCTACTGATGTCTCAGTCGCTGTTGAGGTCTCACCTCTCATCTATATGCACACAGACCCTAACAAGTGAGTCTCTTTTCACCAAAGGACTGGGAAGGAACTTTCTGGTGATTTTATGCTACTTTCGGAAATGAGTGAATTTGTCCATGGGTCATTTAAGAGCAGGATTTTTTCCCCTTATGTCTGGTAGCGTTTTTGAGGGTATTCCCTGTTGTTCTCGGCAAAGCCTGATATTATGAGACTCATCTTGGTTGTGCTGAGTTCAAAAGCTACTCATGTGACAACTCTAACCCACTCAGATCCCTGACTCCTCCAGGGAAAGCTTCGTACCTTAAGATTTCTCCTGGCTTGTCATGAAGCACTGTGCCTCAAAGGTGGTTCTTTTCTCTCCTGAAAGGAATTTTGGACACTTCCGCTTCAGTCAGGACCATTCCTAGTTGTCGGGGTTCTCTTTATCCAGTTGTCAGTTGTCTCTCAGGGGTAACTGTTCCAAGAAGTGTAGTAACTTTGTTGTATTCATGGGAGCTGGTGACTTCAGAGTCCGCCTACTCTGCCATCTTGCCACCAAACCCTCTATAATACTTGATGTATGTACCTAAAAGGCCTAAAGCAAGAAGTTTTACCTTACTGTTCACTTAATGATTGAATTTTATTCATATTCTGACACGTTTTCAGAGAAAGGGTTTATTGGAATTGCATGAAATGTTACTACCTGCTAAAAACAACATTCTTCAGTACTGTGTTCTTTCATTGAGTGAATGCAGTAGTTATTATGTCCCAGCTTCAATGAAACATTTGAAAAGATTTCTAGAAGATGTTCTTGAACAGCTACTTGCCTCCTGGTTTGGCTACTGTACTCTTTGGATGCACTCTTTGGATGCAAGGGAGAGCCATTCTCTATGGCCATAAGCAAACATTTAAAATTGTATGTAGAAAGATATTCATAGAGCTACAAGCAGGAGGGTTCCACTTCAGTGTTCTTTCTATGAATGAGTATGATAGATTTTCCCACCTAAGTGAAATGTTTCATTCAGATTATACAAAGACTTTCCTAAAAAGCTACAAGCAAGGAGTTTGCTACACAGATTTCTTTCAGTAATAGAATGTTACAATTATTCTGTTAAGGCTGTGTGAAAAGTTTCTGAAGATTTCAAAGAAGAGGTGCTCGTTCAGAGTGTGTTTTTCACTGTATGTCAGTGAGCGCCATTCTGTACAGCCTGTACCACAATCTTTGAAAAGTCTTACAGCAAGATGTTCCTGGAGAGCTACAATGAAGTGGTTTTACCACAGAGTTCTGTGACTGAAAGAAAGGTACAGATATTCTGTTGTTGCTGTAGTGTAACCTTTAGAAAGACTTATAGGGAATGTTGGTAAACAGGTATTAGCAAACTGCACATTGTGAGACTACTTCAATTTTAAAAACCTGTAGCCATTCTGAACACCTATACGGAAAAGCTTGAAATGTCTTATATGAAGATGCTCCTAAACAGCTGCAAGCAAGAGGTTTAAACCACTGTGTTCCTTCAATGACTGAAGGATATACATACTCTGTCCTCCTCATATTGAAATGTTTCTTAAATATTACATGAAGATGTTGCTAAACAGCTAAAAGCCAGATTTCACCACAGAGTTCTTTCAGTGAAGGAATTTGGTTGACATTTTTCCTGCCTTTAATGAAATGTTAACTATGTATCTTGGGAAAATACACCTAAACAACTACCAGCAAAATGATTTCACCACAGTTGTCTTTTAGTGAATGAACGTCATAGATATTCTACAATGACATAGTGAAATGTTTGAAAAGACGTCTACGAAGATGTTCCCTAACTGCTGCATGCACACTGGTCATGGGGAAAATTCTTTCCAGGTTTGTGAGAGCCACTCTGCATAGCCTATACTGCAATGTTTGAAATGTCTTGTAGGATGATGTTCCTAAAGAGCTTAAAACAAGTGTTTTCCCCCACTCAGTTGTTTCAGTGAATGAAAGTTATAGATGATCTGTCACCACTGCAAAGAAACATTTGAAGTGACATCAAATTCCAAGGCAATAAAGACCTGGATTCAAGCTGGGCAAGAGCTATCTTTCATTGAAAGTGATCACTGTTCAGCATGCACACAACGAAATTCCTGAAACGTCTTATATGAACATGTTTCTAAACAACCACAAACAAGGTCTTCTCAGCACTGTGCTTTCTCCATGACTGAATGTTATACATATTCTATCACACTTGTAGTCAAATGTTTCATAAGTATTATGTGGAGATAAGTGATATTATAAGATAGTATGATGATGTACCTAAAAGGCCTAAATCAAGAAGTTTACAACTCAGTGTTCATTCAGTGAGTGAATTTTATTCATATTCTTACCCACTTGCTGACAAATTGTTCATGGGTATGACATGAAAACATTCCTAAAGAGCTAGAAGCAAAATTCTTTGCTACAGAGTGTTTTCAGTGAATGGATGTTATAGTTATATTGCCCTTACTTCAATGAAGTGTTTGAAAAGATTTCCAGAAGATGTTCTGAAAGAGCTACTTGCATGCTGGTTCAGCAAGAATGCTCTCTCATTGGATGTGTTTTCAAGCCATTCTCTATGGCTGATAAGCAGAATTTTGAAAATTATAGTAGGAACATATTCATGGCCATAAGCAAGAAGGCTTCACCTCAGTGTTCTGTTCTTGAATGAGCGTTATAGGTTTTCCTGCCTTACTGAAATGTTACATTCATATTATACAAAGACTTTCCTAAACAGCTACAAGTGAGAAGTATCCACCACATATTTCTTTCAGTGAATGAATGTTATAGTTATTCTGTTACCACTGTGTGAAAAGTTTCCAAAGATTTGTAAGAAGAGGTTCTTGAACAGCTACTTACAAGCTGGTTCAGCATCGGAGTTCTTAATTGTATGCAAGAGACCACCATTGTGGGAAGCCTATACTGCAATCTTTGACAAGTCTTGTAAGACTATGTTCCCATAAGGGCCAACCCCATGGCCAAGTGGTTGGGTTCACGTGCTGCACTTTGGTGGCCCAGGGTTTTGCCAGTTCTGATCCTGGATGTTGACCCAGCACCACTCATCAGGCAATGCTGAAGCAGTGTCCACATAGCACAACTGGAGGGACCTGCAACTAGAGTATACAACTATGTACTGCAGGGGACTTTGGAGAGAAGAAGAACAAGAAGAAGAAGAAGAAGAAGAAGAAGGAGAAGATTGGCAACAGATGTTAGCTCGGGTGTCAATCCTTAACCAAAAAAAGAATATGTTCCTATAGAGCTACAAGTAAGCTGTTTCACCAAGGTGTTCCACCACTGAAAGAACACTACAGATGTTCTGTGCCAGCTGTAGTGAAACTTAAGGAGAGAAAGGAAAAGTTAATAAACAGGTATTAGCGAGTGGGCTTTTGCGAGGGTTACTTCCATTGTAAAAACCCATAGCCATTCTGTAGGCCTGTAACACCAATTAAACACTGGCCTTAACAGGTAGGGCAAACTGTGTTGTGTAAGGCCTCCTCTCTTTCTTTGGGAGAGAGACCCTCTGGGTGTGCAAAGTGAAAAGTTTGTAGAGTCACTTTACAAAATATCCTCTGTAGATGCAAACAAGAGATTTTCTATAGAGAAGGCTTGCCTGCAATGGAAGGTATAGATATTCTGTCCTACCTGGAGACAAGAAATAGGGAACATCTGCAAGGAAGACTTTCCTTAACAGATTTGACAAACTGCATTCAGTAAGCCCTCCTCAATCTTTGCTGCAGACACCCTGTCAGCTGGCCCTGAAATGCAAAGTTTGGAAACTCAATTTGAAGATGATATATACCCACTGCAAGGAAGACATTTTCAACTGACAGGTCTCTCCTGCTATGGATAGTGTATATAGCTGTCCTAGCTGCTGAGCAAAGATTTAAAAATTTGAAAAGACTGGCTTTAACAGCTATGAGACCCCTGTCAGTGAGGCCTCTTCTCATGCTAAGCTAGAGATTCGCTCTCAGCATGCCCTGGGCTGCAAAATTTAAGTCACTTTTCAAAATCTCCTCTGTAGCTGCAAACAAGAGATTTTCTACAGGAAGAGCTCTCCTGCAGTGGATGATACATTAGGTCCTATCTGGAAGGCAAAGATTTACAAATCTGCAAAGAAGACTGGCCTTAACATCTATGGCAAACTGTGTTCAGTTATATCTCCTCTCTTTCCTTGAGAGACCCTCTCGTTATGTGAAGGGCAAAGTTTGAAAAGTCACTTTCCAGCATTATCTTTACCAGCTGAAGGCAAGAGATTTTCTACACAGAAGAGTCCGCTGCCATGGATTGTAGAGGTATTCTGTGCTAGGAGTAGAGAATAGATTGAAAAAGGAAGACTGGCCTTAAGAGCAGTGGCAAGCAACTTTCAATAATGCCTACTTTCTGTCTCTGTGAGAGAGAATCTATCAGTATGCCCTGAACTGAAAAGAAGTTTGAAAAGTCAATTTCAAAATGATATACACCAGCTGCAAACAAGAGATTTTGATCCCAGACCTCTCACCTGCCTCGGTTGGTGTGGATAGTCTGTCTTAACTGTAGAGAAAAGATTGGAAAATCTGAAAGGAAGGCTTTCCTTAAGAACTTTGGCAAACTGCATTCAGTAATGCCTCCTGTTCTAAGCTGGAGATATGCTCTCAGTATGCCCTGACCTGCAAAGTTTGTGAAGTCACTTTTCAAAATATCCTTAGTAGCTGCAAACCAGAGATTGTCTATACAGAGATCTCTCCTGCAATGGATGATGTGGATATTCTGTCTTAGCTGTAGAGTAAAGATGTAAAAATCAGAAAAGAACACTGGCCTCAACACCTATGGCAAACTGGGTTAAGTAATGCCTCCTTCTCATCCTTTGCTGCAGATGCCCTGAACTGCAAAGTTTGAAAAGTCAATTTTAAGATGATATATACCAGGTTCAAGCAAGGCACTTTCAACCCTCAGGTCTCTCCTGCCTTGAAATTTGTATATATTCTGTCCTAGCTGCTGAGCACAGATTTAAAAATCTGAGAATACGGATTTTTTTTTGAGGAAGGTCAGCCCTGAGCTAACCACCGCCAATCCTCCTCTTTTTGCTGAGGAATACTGGCCCTGAGCTAACATCCATGCCCATCTTCCTCTACTTTATACATGGGATGCCTACCACAGCATGGCTTTTTGCCAAGCAGTGCCATTTCCACACCTGAGATCCAAACCAGCGTACCCCGGGCCACTGAGAAGTGGAACAAGCGAACTTAACTGCTGCGCCACCAGGCTGGCCCTAAGAATACTGTTTTTAACACCTATGGCAAACTGTGTTCAGTAACAACTCCTCTCTTTCTTTGCATGAGATGCCCTCTTAGTATGTGAACTGCAAAGTTGGAAAAGTCACTTTTCTAGATGATGCTAAGCTGCTTGATGATCCTAAGCTTCTTTCATGGATTGGATTTCATACATGCTTTGTCTAAATTGTAAAATCTAAAAACTATTCAAGGAGGAAGTTCCTTACCATCTCATGTCAAACTGCGTTCAGCAGGAACATATTGCTTTCTATGCTAGAGAGACCCTGTCAGTAAACTGTGAACTGTAAAGTTTGAAAAGTTAGTTTTCAAGATGATCTTTACCAGCTGCAAGAAAGAGATTTTCTACAGTGAGATCTCTCTTGCCAGGGATGGTATAGATATTCTGTCCTAACTGGAGAAAAAAGATTTTAAAATTTGAAAGGAAGTCTTTCCTTAACAGCTATGGCAAACTGTGTTCAGTAAGGCCTCATCTCTTCCTATGCGGAAGGGTCCCTGTCAGGATGATCTGAACTGCAAAGTTTGAAAAGTCATTTTTCTAGGTGACCCTAAGGAGCTCAAAGGAAGAACTTCACGCTCTTCTTTCACTGAGTGGACATCATAGATGTCTGTCTCTGCTGTAAAACGTAAAAACCGATGCAAGGAGGATGTTCCTTACCACCTAATATCAAATTGCATTCAGCAGGGACTCATTTCTTTTTATGACAGAGAGACTCTGTCAGTATGCCCTGAATTGCCAAGCTAGAAAATTCCAATTCAAGAGATCCTTAGGAAATGCAAGCAAGTGTTTTAGTCCACACTCTTCTCTCATGCATTGGATGTCATAGATATTTTGAACCTGCTGTTAAGTCTAAAAATGCTTCAAGGAAGATCTTCCTTAACTCCAAAGGTTAAGCTGGGTTCAACAAGACCTCCTGTCCTTCTATGACACAGAGGCTCTATCGGTAAGCTGTGAACTGCGATTTTGAAAAGGCAATTTCAAGATGATCTTTCCCATCTGCAAGCCAGAGTTATTCTACACAGAGGTCTCTCCTGTCATGGATGATACAGATACCCTGCCCTAGCTAGAGAGGAAAGATTTAAAAATCTGAAAGGAAATCTTTCCATTAGAAATATGGCAAACTGCGTTCAGTAATGCCTTCTCTCTTTCTATGTGGGAGAGACCCTTTCAGAATACTGTGAACTGCAAAGTTAGGAAAGTCTCTTTTCTAGATGACCTTAAGTTGCTCAAAGTAAGAGTTTTAGTTCACCGTCTTCTTTCAAGGACTGATGTCATAGATATCTTGTCACTGCTGTAAAGTCCAAAGTTGCTGCATGGAAGATGTTCCTTTCCACCTAATGTGAAGCTGCATTCAGTGAGGCCTCCTTTCTATGCAAAAGAGCCCCTGTCTGTATGCAGTGAACTGCAAAGTTTGAAAACTCACTTTTCAAAATGGTACTAAAGAGATACAAGCAAGAGTTTTTGACTGCAGTGTTCTCTCATTGAATGGATTTTGTACATAGTCTGTCCTGGCTGTAGGGGAAAGATTTTAAAAACCCAAAAGAAAGATGTTCCTTACCTGCTGTTGGCAAGCTGTGTTCAGCGAAGCCTTCTTTCTTTCTCTGTGAGTTAGAGAGTTGTCAGTTTGCCATGACCTGCAAAAATTGAAGCTACTTTTCAGGATGATCCTAAAAATCTACAAACATCGCATGTTCTCCACACTCTTCTTTGCTTGAACAGATATTATAGATATTCTGTCCCAGGTGTAGGGAAAAGTTATAAATATCTGAACAGATGGTGTTCCTTAACAGCCACTGGCACACTGAGTTCTGCCTGAGTGTTCCTTCTTTATATGTAAATAAAAGCCTCTATGATACTATGAACTGTAATATTTGAGAAGCCACTCACCAAGATGATCCTAAAGAACTAGAAGCAATAGTTTTTCTCCACAGTGTCCTTTCATTGGAAGGATGTTGAAGATATTCTGTCCTAGCTGTAAAGTTTTAAAAATCTGAAGGGTATATCTTTCTTAACAGCTACAGGCAAGCTGTGTTCAGTGAGATCCTCTTTCTTTCTATGTGAGAGACAGCCTGTCAGTATGCCATGAACTGCAAAGAATTAAAAGTAACTTAAAGAGGACCTCAAATAGCTAGAAGAAGGAGTTTTTCTCTATGCTTTTCTTTTATTGAATGGATTTCATAGATATTTTTTCAGTGCTGTAAAGTCTTAAAAGGCTGAAAGGAATATGTTCTTAAGAGCTACTGGTAAGCTACATTCAGCAATGCCTTGATTTCTTCTAGGTGAGAGAGACTCTGTCAGGCTGTGAATTGCAAAGTTTGAAAAGTCACTTTTCAAGATAATGCTAAATAGCAATTAGCAAGTGTTTTTCTCCAGAGTTCTCTCACTGAATAGATGTGATAGATATTCTCTCCTGGCTGTAGGGAAAACTTTCAAATTTTAGAAAGGAAGTCATTCCATAACAGTTAATGGTGTAGGGGAGGAGGACATTTCCTCTCCCCAAATGGGGGTTCGTCTAGCTGGAGAACGAATTAAATTCACATGAGACAGAATAGCAAGAGAAAATTAAACAAAGCTTTATGAGGAACCATGGCCCGGGGCCTTTCTTCCCAAAGGAAGAAAGGGCACCGAAGAAGTGGGGTGCACATAGTGGTTATATAGCCCCCAAACGGGGTGTTTCACATGTGATTGAAAAGTCCCTTTTACAATAGTCACGAGGCTGCTCTGTCAGCACAGCGCTTGATGGAAACGGCAGATAGGTCTGCTGTCTCAGTGAGCGCCGCAGGGTGGCAGGTGTGTTGCCTCGGGCTGGGGCTGGGGGGGGGTCACAGATGAGCGCCGCATTGGGTTCCCAGCCTAAAGAAAGATGCTTAATCTTTAAGGAATGCCAAAGTTGGGAAGGGGAGGGAAGTCAGTTACAGGAGGTTACCAGACTAGCACAATAAAATGCAGATTTTAAGTCATTGCCTTTGGTATTGATTAAGAGTTTTTAGAGAGAAGGTCATCTCCTTTCTTCTTCCTGGTACAGAGAGGGAGGCAGCTTTTACAGATAGAGATTTACCTTACAAATGTAAATGTGTCCTAAGGAAGGGCAAGTTCCATTCCTCAGAGCCTCCTTCCCTGTCCCAGTTTATCAAAAGCAATCAGCCTCAAATAATCCTGATGCCAAAGAGACATATCTTGGGGTGGCCAATTCCAGGTCCCCACAATGGCAAGCTGAGTTCAGCCTGAGCATTCTTTCCTTATTTGTGAGTGAAAACCTGCCTCATGCCATGAACTGTAAAGTTTGAAATGTCACTTATGAAGATCCTAAACAAGTGGAAGAAAGCATTTTTACCCACATTGTTTTTTAATTGAAAATACGTTATAGCTACTCTGTCCTAGCTTTAGAGAAATGTTTATAAGGGACAAAACAGTAAAGAAGATGTGGTATATACTCACAAGGGAATACTACTTGGCCATAAAAAGGGTAAACTCTGGCCATTTGTGACAACATGACTGGATCATGAAGGTATAATGCTAAGTGAAGTAAGTCTTAGTGAGAAAGTCAAATAACATATGATCTCATTCATAAATAGAAGATGAAAACCACAACAAATAAATACAAAGAGACAGAATGCATTGGTGGTTACCAGAGGGAACAGAGGGAGGGACCAGAGTGAAAAGGTTGATTAGGGACATGCGTATGGTGATCAATTGTAGTTAGTCTTTGGGTGGTGAAAATGATGTTATTCACACAGAAATCGAAAAATAATGATGTACACCTGAAATTTATATAATATCATAAACCAATGTTACCATAGTAAATATATATAAATGAATAAATAAACAAAAAGGAAATGAATACAGTAAAGTTGCAGGGGAGGAAACCAACACACAGAAACCTGTGGTGTCTCTGTACACTAACAAGGAAATAGCAGAAAGAGATAATAAAAATTGAATCCCATTTACAATTGCAATGAAAAGAATAAAATATCTGGGAAAGAAACTTAACCCCAGAAGTGAAAGATCATGGCACTGAAAACAACAAAATATTGTTCAAAGAAATAGAAGAAGACACTGTGGGGACCTGGAATTGGCCACCCCAAGATATGTCTCTTTGGCATCAGGATTATTTGAGGCTGATTGCTTTTGATAAACTGGGACAGGGAAGGAGGCTCTGAGGAATGGACACATTTATGTTTGTAAGGTAAATCTCTATCTGTAAAGGTGCCTCCCTCTCTGTACCAGGAAGAAGAAAGGCGATGACCTTTTCTCTAGAAACTCTTAGTCAATACCAAAGGCAAGGATTTAAATCTGCATTTTATTGTGCTTCTCTGGCAACCTCCTGTAACTGACTTCCCTCCCCCTCCCAACGTTGACATCTCCTTAAAGATTAAGCATCTTTCTTTAGGCTGGGAACCAATTGCGGCACTCATCTGTGACTCCCCCCCCCCCAGCCCGAGGCAACACTCCTGCCACCCCGCGGCCTTCACTGGGACAGCAGACCTATCTCTCGTTTCCATCGAGTTCTGTGCTGACAGAGCGGCCTCGTGACTATTGTAAAAGGGACATTTCAATCATATGTGAAACACCCTGTTTGGGGGTATATAACCACTATGTGCACCCGACTTCTGCGGTGCCCTTTCTTCCTTCTGGAAGAAAGGCCCCGGGCCATGGTTCCTCATAAAGCTTTGTTTAATTTTCTCTTGCTATTCTGTCTCATGTGAATTTAATTCATTCTCTGGCCAGACGAACCTGCATTTGGGAAGAGGAAATCTCTTCCTCCCCTACAACACAAAGAAATGGAAAGCTATTCCATGCTCTGGAATTGGGAGAATTAACACAGTTAAAATGTCCACACATCCTAAAGCAATCTATAGATTCTGTCAACGAAAATAATCCATATCCAATCTATAAATGAAAATTTGGGTGAGTTTATTCTGAGCTTAAATCTGAGGATTATAACCCGGGAGGGTCTTTCCACAAAGGAACAGAGCACTCCAAAGAGGTGGGGGGGTATACAGGGTCGTTATATACCCTCAAAGAGGATGTTTCACATATGATTGGAATGTCCTTTTTACAATAGTCGCGAGACTACTCTGTCGGCACAGCGATTGATGGAAATAGCAGGTAGGCCTTCTGTGTCAGTGAACACAGCAGGGTGGCAGTCTGTTGTCTCCAGCTGGGTGGTCACAGGTGAACTGGGAGGTGAGTGCAGCAATCAGTTGCTAGCCTAAGGAAAAATGCTAATGTCGGGGGGAAGTTGCATCTTTATCTCAAGGGCCTTTGTTCTGGCCATAGGAAATGTCTAAGCAGATATGCAACGCGTGCTCAATAGCCAGTCAGGCCCTTTTGGAGGAAAAAAAAGAAGTCAGGCCGAATTAGGTTTATACCAAATGGCTTCCTCATATACTCCTATATATCCTATTGCTTGCCATTTTTATTTGTCAATTCAGTGCAAGCCCCCTTAAAGTTCCAATGACACTTCTCAGAGAAATAGAACAAAGAATCCTAAAATTTATTTGCCACAACAAAAGACCCCCAAGGAGCCAAAGGGATCCTGAGAAAAAAAAACAAAGCTGGAGGTCTCACACTCCCTGAATTCAAAGTATACTACAAAGTTATAGTAATCTAAACAGCTTGGTACCGGCACAAAAACAGACACACAGGCCAAAGAAACAGAATTGAGAGCCCAGAAATAAACCCACGCATTTATCGACAGCTAGTTTTTGACAAGGGAAGAAGAACATAAAATGGACAAAGGAAAGTCTCTTCTATAAATGGTGTGGGAAAACTGGACAGTCACATGCAAAAGAATGAAAGTAGACCATTATCTCACACCGTACACAAAAATTAACTCAACATGTATTAAAGACTTGAATCTAATACCAATCAGCCTTAGACCATTAAACTTCAAGAGGAAAACATTGACACTATGCTCTTCGACATTGGTCTTAGAAGTATATTTTCAAGTACCATGTCTGACTGGGCAAGGGAAACAATAGAAAAAAATAAACAAATGGGAGTAAATCAAATTAAAAAGCTTCTGCACAGCAAAGGAAACCATCAATAAAACCAAAGGACAACATAACAATGGGGAGAATATATTTGCAAATAATATATCTGGTAAGCAGTTACTATCCAAAATACATAAAGAACTCAAGCATGATAACCAAAAAATGAGAAATCTGATTTAAAGAAATGGGCAAAACAGGGACAGGCCCAGTGGCGCAGTGGTTAAGTTCGCACGTTCTGATTCAGTGGCCCGGGGTTTGCTGGTTCGGATCCTGGGTGTGGACCTATGTACCACTCGTCAAGTCATGCTGCGGCAGGCATCTCACGTATAAAGTAGAGGAATATGTGCACAGATGTTAGCTCAGAGCCAGTCTCTCTCAGCAAAAAGAGGAATATTGGTGGTAGATCTTAGCTCAGGGCTAATCTTCTTCTTCAAAAAAAAGAATGGGCAAAAGACATTTCTCGAAAGAGGATATACAGAAGGCAAATGGGCACATCAAAAGATGTCCAACATCACTAATTATTAGGGAAGTGCAAATGAAAACAACAATGAGATATCACCTCACGCCCATCAGAATGGCTGTAATTAACAAGAAAGGAAATAAGGGTTGGAGAGGATGTAGAGAAAAGGGAACTCTCATACACAGCTGCTGGGATTGAAAATTGGAGAAGTCACTATGGGAAACAGTGTGAGATTCTTCAAAAACTTAAGCATAGTACTACAATACAATCCAGAAATTGCACTGCTAGGTATTTATGCAAAGAACATGAAAACATGAATATGTAAAGATATATGCACCCCTATGTTCATGATATCATTAGGCTCAGTCAAAACTTGGAAGCAAACTGGGTGCCCATGAAGGAATGAATGGATAAAGAAGATGTGGTGTATATACACAATGGAATACCAATCGACCCTAAAAATAGTAGCCATATGTGACAACATGTGTGGACCTTGAGGGTATTATGCTGAGTGCAATAAGTCAGAGTGAGAAAGTCTTATACCATATGATCTCATTCATAAATAGAAGATAAACACATAGAGATTGATATGGGGTTGGTGGTTACCAGAGGTTAGGAGTGAGACAGGAGGGTGAAAGGGGTGATGAGGCACACGTATATGGTGGTGTATTGTAATTAGCCTTTGGGTGGGAAACATGAAATCTACACCGAAATTGAAAGTTAATGATGTACACCTGAGCTTTATATAATGGTATAAACTAATGTTACCACAATAAATAAATTAGTTAATTAATTAATTAATATTAATATGGTAAAGTTGCAGGATACAAATCAACATGCAGAAATCTCTTGGGTTCCTACACAATAACAAGGAAGTAGCAGAGAGAGAAATTGTGAATATAATCCCTTTACAATTGCAACGAAAAGAATAAAACACCTTGGAAGAAACTTCACCAATGAGGTGAAAGACCTTGGCACTGAAAATGATAAAATATTGTTCAAAGAAATAGAAGAAGACACAAAGAAATGGAATGATATTCCATGCTCTGGAATTGGAAGAATTAACATAATCAAAATATCCATAATTCCTAAAGAAATCTACAAAGTCAATGCAATCCCCATCAAAGTTCCAAGGACACTTGTCACAAAAAAAGAACAAAGAAACCTGAAGTATATATGGCACAACAAAAGAAAAACAGTCAAAGTGTCACCAACTAGTTACCCTAAGGAAAACGAGTGGGCTTGGATATTTTAACTGTTGTTTCAAATAGAATTTCTTTTCCTTTTGTTTTGTTAAGGAAATGCAATCACCAACCACCCTGAACCAGAGCAAGCCTCACCACAAGAGCAAAGCCTACAAACTTTGCCTTATTTTTAGTGCTAAGATCTCTCTAGGAAGAGTTTGTTACCTTATTAATGTAAACTGCAATGTATGTGGAAACATGCTTTCCAGCTGAGCCAGCACAAGCAAATAACCACCTCTCAGTTTTGAATATTCATTCCCCATCTGAAATAAATGTCCTTGCTTCCCTTTGTTGAGGATACTGTGACACTAGAACTGATTCCTAATGATCTCCTATTTACTGAAAATATACCTTACTTTGTGACAAAATTAATTCTGGAGGAGACTGTGAGTAAACTCACCAGAGCAGCCTCACATTGGTTTTGGTAACACCCTCAAATCTGGAGTCAAGAAATCTGTGCACTCCTGCTGCCTAGGGCTCTGCTCTTGGGAGAAATCCACAATGGAGGGCCGCCGAGATAGGCCCTCCCATGGCCATCTCGCTAGGTGCACAGCTGCGGGGCACAGGGAGAGGTTCATCCTGGGGGGGCCCGTTTTGTCCAAAGGAGGGGTACCCTCCAGCTCCCAGGGCAGAGACTCTGTCAGGGGTCTAGCATGGGGGAAAGGGCCCTAAGTCCTGAAAGTTCTCTGGGAGTTGTCTTCAGTTCTGTCAGAGCAGGAAGCTGCCAGGCAGCTGGTGTGTGACTTGGGGCTTAACCCTGCCACATCCGAGACCCTTCCAGCCATGCCCAGGCTCACAAGGGAGGATGACAGCTTTGGGAGTGGCTGATGGAGGAGCGCTGGCTGCAGGGGTGGAGTTCCATAGTTTCCTGGGGTGCACTGGGAGGGGAGGAGACACCCTGTGGTGTGTTGCATGGAAAGGGCTGCCTCTGGCCACCTCTAGGGCAGTCACCCACCTCAGGTCAAAAGATGGACAGATGCCACAACTGACACTTGGAGTGGAGCTTGGGGGGTCTTCATAGCCTCTGCCTCAGGGTATATCCTCCTGTTCCACCACCCCCATCAGAACCAATCCCCATGTGCCTAGGTCCAGATGTGAAACCATGAGGGTGACTGTGGTAGCTGCTGCTCACCACGACATCTGGCACACACTGCAGTGGTGTTGGCAGTGATGGGGCAAATGGAACTGGTAGCTGAGGCGAGACACCAGGCAGCAGCAGCAGCGACACAGGGATGGGAGATTTCAGTTACCCGATGAAGGAACCAGGAGTGCAGCCACAGGCTCCTCAGCTTCCCAACATTTCCCATCCATCCTGCTCTCTCCTACCCTTTGGCTAGCCGGGTGGCCTTCCTTTCAACCCCTCCAACTGTGCATGCACTGCGACTTGGGCCCTTGGCCTCACAAAGACCCTTAAGCATGGTCAGCAGTGGGTCCTCAGAGCTCTGAGGGTGTGTGGGAGCGCTCTGGTGGTGGCCAGGTGCAGCTGCAGGTGAACTGGGGTTCCCATTTCCTTCATCTGGGTCTCACATCCCCTTCTCCCCTTCTGCTCAAGTCGACGCTTGTGTTCTTTGAAAGTGTTTTTCTGCCCCTCTTGGCCAACCACTGACCAGGGAGGAGGGTGATGCTATCCTCCTGCCAGCTGGTCATCCCGAGCCTCATTTATTTTTCAATGAAACACAGCCACAAAGCACAAATGAACCTTTCGATACCAGTAGGAAGAAAGACTTTGACAAGTTACAGGGCCAAGAAAGCCTTGCCAAAGGAGTGTGGCCACACTAGACAAGCCTCCTAGGGAAAGAGCAGGGAACCCACTGGGCATGCCCCTTCCATGGGAGGGTACCAACCTCAACTCTGAAGTCAGGAAAGCTATGCCTTCCTGCTGCCTATGGCAGTACTCTTGGGAGAAATCCATGACTAAGGGCCAATGTAGGCCCTCCCCTGGTCATGTCCCAAGGTGCACAGCTGAGAGGCAGAGGGAGAGGAGATTCCTACAGCTTTCCTGCTTTGTCCAAATGAGCCTGGCCATCCCAGCCCCCCGGGCTGAGAATATATCAGGGTGACTAGTATGGAGGAAAGGGCGTTCAGTGCTAAAAGTTTTCTGGGAGGTGTCCTCAGCTCCATCTGAGTGGGAAGCCACCAGGCAGCTGCCGTGCCCAACCTGGGGCTTATGCCCTCCCACATCTGGGTTCCTTCTGACTATGCCTACTCTCCAGATCGGGGACGATGGCCTTGGCAGTGGCAGGCAGAAGGGTGCTGGTGGTGAGGGTGGTATTCCATTGTTTCCTGGGATGCAGTGGGACTGGTGGGGACCCTGGTGGTGTGGCCCATGGAATGAGCTGCCTCTGGACACCTCTGGGGCAGGGACCCATGCCAGGTCAGCAGATTGACGGATACCACGACTGATACTTGGAGGGCAACTTGGGGATCTTCTTTGCAGCTGCCTCAGTGTATCTCCTCCTGCCCCACCACATCCACAGGACCAAATCTCCATGTTCCCAAGTCTGGATTTGAGAACACGGAGGTTACTGGGGAACACTCCTCTCACTGCCATGTCCACCACACATGATAAAATGGCACATGCCTGAACATCAAAAGAGGTCATCTCAGACAATTGATGACTCAGAGTTTTCCTGCAAACCATTCTCTGTTTTGAAACTCTTGTTTTGGTGACACCATACAGATTAGTAATGACTCTCTATACACCCCAGCTCTGCTCTGGTTCCTCACCAATGGCATATCATTTAGTCATGGTATACTTCCAAAGATGTTGCAGATTCCTTGGCTGCATGACTAGGTCCATCAGAGAAGTATGGGCAACCCAGTATCTAGACTATAAAGAGCTGGTGGAATCTGGAGAGGCAGGGGTCAGGCATGTCCAGATCCTAAACATATACTAAACACATTGAGGCTGACAAATAAAAATGTCAAGTAATAGGATATATTGGAGTATACGAGGAAGCCATTTTGTGTAAACCTAATTCTGCCTGACCTTGTCTTTCCAAAACGGCCTGACCGTGGCCGTTGAGCATGCATTGTATATCCACTTTAGATATTCCCCATGGCAAGATCAAAGGCCCTTGAGATAAAGGTGCAACTTCTCTTCCCCTCCCAACATTGGCATTTCTTTAAGGATTAAACATCTTTCCTTAGGCTAGGAACTGATTGCTTGCTGTGCCTGCCTGTGACCATCCAGCTCAAGACAATAGAGTTGCTCCCTGCTACGCCCATCACCTGTAACCACCCAGCTCAAGACAATAGACTTGCCTCATGCTACACCCTCCGAGATAGCAGACCACTCCCTGCTGTGTCCATCAAGCACTGTGCTGACAGGGCAATCTTGTGACTATTGTGGGAGGGACATTTCAATCATATGTGAAACACCCTCTTTGAGGGTATATAACCACCATGTGTACCCCCACTTCTTTGGAGTGCTCTGTTTCTTTGTGGAAAGACTCTCCTGGGTTATAATCCTAAGATTTCAGATCAGAATAAACTCACCCAAATTTTCATTTACAGATTGGTTATGGATTACTTTCATCGACAAAGCTATAAAATAGCAGATGGTTGTTATGAATAACTTGGGGCTATGCCTGTGGTGACACACAAACCTATTTGAGATTATCTGGAACTTCATCTCCTCTTCTGGTCCCTATGACAATGCCCAGGCTCAGTAGTCACAGAAGATGGACATTTGACCTGTGCCCCTCAAGAAAAAGGAGCAGGATAAAACCAGAGGAGGGATTTTGTCACTTATTAGTTACCCCAAGGAACTCAAGGGTGGGTTTGGATGTTTTAACTGTTTTTCCAAGTTGTTCTTTTTCCTTATGTTAAGGAGATGAAATCACCAATCTCCCTGAATCAGACCCACCCTCACCATAAGAGCAATGCCTATGACCTTTGCCTTATTTTTAATGGTAAGATCTCTCCAGGAGAAGCTTAGGCCTTATTACCATAACCTGCAGTGTGTGTGGAAGCATGTTTTCCCACTGAGCCTGTGCAAGAAAATGCCCACCTCTCCATTTTGAATATTCATTCCTGATCTGAAATAAATATCCCTTCTTCCCTTTGTTCAGGGAGGCCATGACTTGGGAAATGATTCCTCATAGTCTCCTATTTGCTGCAAATATACCTTACTTTGTGAGACAACTACTTCTGAAGGAGAGTCTGATTTAACTCACCAGGAGCAAACCCACATTTGTTTGGTAAAAAAGGGAATCCTGAGAATAAAATAAGAAAGCTTGAGGTACCACACTCCTTGATTTCAACATATACTACAAAGTTATAGTAATCAAAACAGCACTGTACTGGCACAAAAACAGATGCACAGATCTATGGAACGGAATTGAGAGGAAGGTAAACTCACATAACTATGGACAGCTACTTTTGACTAGGGAGCAAAGAACATACAATGGACAAGGAAACTCTCTTCAATAAATGGTATGGGGAAAACTGGACAGCCACCTGCAAAAGAATGAAAGACCATTATCTTATGTCATACCCAAAAAACTAACTCAAATGGATCAAGGGCTTGAATGTAAGACCTAAAACCATAATACTTCTAGAGGAAAACATAGGCACTATGGTCTTCAACATCAGTCGTAGCAGTGTATTTTCAAGTACCATGTCTGACCAGGAAAGGGAAACAAAAGAAAAAATAAACAAGTGAGACTACATCAAAGTAATAAAGCTTCTGCACAGCAAAGGAAGCCATCAACAAAATGAAAACTCAACCTGAAAATTGGGAGAATATATTTGCAAACTGTATATGTGATGAACAGTTAATATCCAAAATACATAAAGAACTCAGACAACTCAACAACAAATAAACTAAAAGCCCAACTCAAAAATAGGCAAAAGACATTTCTCCAGTGAAGCTATACAGATGGCCAACAAGCAGAAGAAAAGATGTTCAACATCACTAATTATCAGGGAAATGCAAATGAAAACTACCAGGAGATATCACCTTATGCCCATCAGAATGGCTATTTTTTTAACAAGTCAGGAACTAAGTGTTGGAGAGGATTTGGAGAAAAGGGAACTCTCATACACAGCTGGGGGGAGTGCAAACTGGTGCAGCCACTATGGGAAATAGATTGGAGACTCCTCAAAATAATTCTGAGTAGAACTACCATATGATCCAGCTATTCCAATGAAGGATATTTACCCAAAGAAAATGAAAACACGAACATGTAAATATATATGCACCCCTATGTTCATGACAGCATCATTCACAATAGCCAAGACTCTGAAGTAAACAAAGTTCCAGTCAAGGGACAAAAGGATAAAGAAGATGTGGTATATATACACAATGGAATACTACTCACCATAAAAAAAGGATGAAATCTGGCCACTATGCTAGGTGAAATAAGTCAGAATGTGAAAGTCAAATGTATGATCTCATTCATAAATAAAAGATAAAAACAACAATAAACATATAGAGACAGAGATTGGATTAGTGATCACCAGAGGGTAAGGAGGGAGGGAGGACGGTGAAAGGGGTGATGAGGCACATGTGTATGGTGATGGATTGTAATTAGCCTTTGGGTGGTGAACATGATATAATCTACATAGAAATCGAAATATACTGTTTTACAACTGAATTTACATAATGGTGTAAACCAATGTTGCCACAATAAGGAATGAATGAATGAATAAAAGCAATAAATAGACAAATAAATAAATAAATAAATAAGAAATGGATACGATACAGTTGTAGGATACAATATTAACTTGCAGAAATCAGTTGCGTTTTTATACACTAACAAGGTAGTAGCAGAAAGAGAAATTAAGACTTAAATCCCATTTACAATTGCAGAAGAAAGAACGAAATACCTGGGAAGAAACTTAACCAAAGAGGTAAAAGACTTTTATACTGAAAATGATAAAACGTTGTTCAAAGAAATAGAAGAAGACACAAAGAAATGGAATGATATTTCATGCTCTTCGATTGGGAGAATTAATATACCTAGAATGTCCATACTCCTTAAAGCAATCTACAGATTCAACGCCACCTCCATCATAGTTCCAATGACACTTGTCACGGAAATAGAACAAACAATCCTAAAATTTATATGGCACTACAAGACTCCAAACAGCCAAGAGAATCTTGAGAACAAAGAACAAAGCTGGACGTATCACACTCCCTGACGATGTAAATTTAAGAGATTGGAAACATTGGCTGAGCTGGTGGCTGGTATCTCTGATGAGCTCCTGTGATTCATCCTTGATCTGGAAGTCACTGACATGCTGCCAATTCTCCCCTACATCCCTAATCCTGATGTCTCCTTCCATAGGTCTCAGGGGTGGGAAAAGCATTAAGCCCCAACATCCACCTCCTTCAACTCTTCCTGACACTTTTGGCAAATATCAGCCCAGTGATGACGTTGACCATGGCTAGCTCTCTGCTGAGCACTTTCATGCATGATCATCTCATTTAAATACCATAGAAGCCCCCATGCGGTGGATCCAATGATCATTCCTGTTGTTCAGATGGGAAAACAGGCTCAGAGAAGTGAAGCAAACAGGGCAAGAAGTGCACATGCATTTGAACTCAGGTCTCTGAGGGATGGGTGGAGAAACTAGGACATCCACACAGGGGAAGAGGGAGATCATGGGACACAGTGCTATCTTTGAATCTTTCTAAACTTCAGTTCCTTTGTCTTTAACATGGGGATAATTATAATAATACTCTCCACCACAGTAATGATGAGGGAATGTGTAAGTCACTTCTCAGAAGTGCTCAGTAGATGTTCATTATTGTCACTGTTATTGCTTCTATTCCCAACTCCAGGAACACTTTTCTTTCTGGTCCAGGTCTCTTTCCTAGTCTGGAAGAAGAGACAGCCAGGTAACACCCCACTGCTTATCCCTAGGTCTCTGGCTGTATAAAGCAGGATCTCAGGAGTTCCCTTGGTCTCTGTCTCTAGTTTGGACTACATGTTGACCACCATTCAGGAACTGTTCTTCTCCAACCTGGACCACCTCATGGTGAAGCAAGGGCTTTTAGACAACATTCTGAATGCCTTATCCCACTGCCTGCATGCCACCTAACTGTTGGTTGACGTACATGTGACAGGTGCAAGATGGGGTCTGGTTTCATGGCTTGAAGAGATGGGACTGTGAGGAAGGATGGGTTTTCTTCTTAGCAACGTAACGGATGGTGGCTCTGGAGGTAAAAATGGGTCTATCTAGATACCCATGGAAGTGTGTCATGCAACAGGAGGCAGGAAGAGAACATGCAGCAACTGCACCCAAGGGAATGGTTATTATTACACAACTTTTCCAACTCAAAATGTGACGGATCTTGAGTTGACTTCTTCGGCCCCTTAGTTATGAGTCATGCATTGTTTCATTCTCATTCATTTATTCAACAAATACTTCATGGAAGTAAATAGACACTGATGGTACATTTTGATGATTGCTATAATCTGGGAATTTCAAGAGCCCATGGGAAGCTCAAGGAAGGACACACAGCCGTGTCTTGAAAAGTTTCCTGAGGAAGTGATGAAGAAACAGAGATGTGATTAGGAACAGGACCTAGCAAAGGGGAAGGAAGGAGGAGTGGTGCTACATGTGCCTATAACCTAGAAGAGAGAAAGATCAGCTCATATTTGGGGAAGCTGTAAGAAGTTTGGTGAGGCTGAACCATACAATTTGACAAGGGAGAGGTGACAGTTGAGGCTAAAGATGTGGGCAGGGTCTTTGTTGGGCACTGGAATGGTTCATGGGGGACACTACGCACTCAGAGTCCTACTTCAGAAATCTCATCTTCTAAGTGATGTTTGGAGAATTATTTGGGAGGGGGAAGATGACCAGAGGCAGGAAGACCCATTAGGAACCTAGGTCAACAAAGATGTATGACATATGCCCACTGGGTTGGTCAGCACCTGCACCTGCTGACTATGCCCCTATCCTAGTGAACTCTCATAAGTCTTCATGGGGACTTGGACAGGTAGACACAAGAATGGATTCAAAGTGGACAGGGAGATGAAGGGTCTTCAGTAGCCCACCTTTTAAAAACCAGCTCAGGTCACTTTGCCAAGAATAAGTGGACCTGGCTGGAATGACTTCTTTGTTAAAATCTTCTTTTGATAAGGGACTTTTCTACCTTCTGTTTGTTCTAGGAGTGGAGCCACCATTTCATCTACTAACAGACAAGCCAACAAGCAGTCCTGGTCCCCAGCAATTCCAGCTGAATTTCACTGTCAGCAACCTACAGTATTCCCAGGACAAAGCCCAGCCAAGCACCAACAAACACCAGTAGAACAAGAGAAGTATTGAGGATGTGGTGAGAATGGAGTTGCTTGTCTACTCTGTTCCCATGTAGGGACTGACAATGGACACTGGGTAGTCAGAGTTTGACTTTTCCTAACAAACGTGAAGACAGGTTCTTATTCCCATTTTACAAATTAAGAAATAGGCACTGAAAGACTGAATAGCAGGCCCAGGGTCACATATCTAAGTTATAGCCTGGAACAAGACATCCTTTGGCACACATACCTAGTCTAATGTTCACTGAGACAAGAAAAAATGAATAGGAAAGTTCACTCAGTAGCTGAAAACTCTCAGAGGCCACTGAGCCTGGAATTCTGACCTCAGGAATATTGCCCTGTCTTTCAACTCAACCAGATCTTCTGAAACAGCAGCAGCAGGAGTTATTTTTCTGTCAAGTTTTAACATTGAGGTGAGTTTCAACTCAGGACTTAATGACTCTGGAAAGTTCTCCTTCTGTAAAAATATCTCCATTCCATAGTCTCTCAGTTCCAGCTGTTATGATAGAGAATCCTTGGAATATAGAGCTTTTACCTAAAACCAGCTTCTTCCTAAACCAGTGAGCCCAACTGATTTAGAACCACACAGAAGCTTGTATAAACCCAGAAGTCATTGATATGCCTGGTGCTGGGAACCATGGAAGATGTTGTACAGGAATCATGCCTTAAGAAATCAGATACTAAAGTCAAGATTCATGGAAGATGGGGGGCTAGAATTAGCAGTCAAACTGTGCTGTTCAATAGTGTATCCACTAACCACATAAAGTAATTTAAGTTGTGATACACCTATTGCGATAGGATTCTCATACCATGTGTTCATCTGCTTATTTCTTAGGATTTTCTATATATGTCATCTGCAAAAAGAAATCATTTTACACCTTTCTTCCCAACCAGGATGTCTTTTATTTCTTTTTATTTTATTTTATTTTTTGCCTAATTGCCCTCATTGGAACCTCTAGTACAATGTGGTTGCCATATGAGAGAGGGCAGGCATCACTGTCTTGTCCCTGGTCTGAGGGGGAAATTTTCAGTCTTTCACCATTGAATATGTTGTTAGCTGTGGATTTTCCAAGGATGATAGTTATCAGGTTGAGAAAGTTTCTTTCTATTCCTAATGTGTTGAGTGATTTCTTTTTTAATCCTGAAGGATTTGTATTTTGTGAAACCTATATTCCATGTGTGTATTGAGATTATGTTGTATTTGTCCTTTACTCTATTAATATGGCATATTACATTAATCAGTTTTTCAGATGAACCAAACTTTCAGCTAAAGGTGAGAGATTAAGACCTTCTCAAGTCTTTCCTGGTTATGCACAAAGCCCTGCACACTTATGGCCTTCTAGATAACGACAAATACATTGGAGCTTTCCAAAGACCTCTATGGACATTTCATTCCCACAATTCTTCTTTTGTGCTTCTGCTCACCTCTTGCCTGCCTCAACTGGTATAGCTCACTCAGGCCTCTGAAATGTAAGACAATTACCACTGATTTTGTTTCTTCAAGTGCTCTGGGGAAGAGCTTTCCTCACTGAGCAAGCTCTGAGTCAAATAAAGAGAAGCCTTGAGAGTGAGGCTTTTTCAAGGAGCTGCCAGATGGATCAAATATTACAATTCAGTAGGGATGGGTCTTTGGGGAGCTCCAAATCCGTTATGGCTGCTAAGATGTTGGTTTTCAGAGCTACCATGGTTCTCAGACTGATTGTTATCAACGTTATTGAGAATATTGTGAGAGCAGGATGGGAATAGTGCAAGTTATAATGCCACAGAGCTTACTTGCTTCACCAAGAATCAAGTTTTTCTTAACCAAACAGTCCTCAGATTGTTGTAAGCCTTTTGTTAATTTCTAGACTTCTGAAAATGTTGATTTTGACTATTTTGACCAGTCTTCTCATTTTCTTTTTTGGATTTTCAGAAATCTTTTCTCCAACATTTCCCTGTGACTACTTATTTATAAATCAATTACATTAAATTAAAATACATGAGAAATTTTGTTCCTCACTCACACCCAGTAGGCACATTTTAACTGTTCAATAACAACATAGGACTAATAATGACAATATTGGGTAGGGCAGACATAAAGGTTCACATCCTCACAGAAAGTTCTCTTGAACAGGACCTAGAATCAGTAGAATCCAGACACCCTTGTGCATCCCTTGTGCCCTTCTATGTCTGTCCCCACAGTAACAACACTGGGGTACCATCTGTGTAACTTCTCACCATTGATGTGGAGACTGGACAGAGTTGCCATCTGTGAGGAATTCCTGTGACTGACTCAGAATGGTACCCAGCTACAGAACCTTACCCTAGACAAGATCAGTGTCTTTGCGGATGGGAGGGTTCCCTGGTCACTAGGGCAGGAGTGGGTTTCCAACTTCTACACCTGGGGTTGTTCCTGGGAATCTCGAGGACTGGAGCTGAGAGAGCATGGAACCTTCTCAGGCTAGCAGGAGGTGGCATAGTCCCCCAGGCTTTACCCACCATTGAGGGAGAGAAAAGGAGACCCAGTGGAATATAAGAGGCCTTCTCCTAGACAGCTCTGTGAGCTCAGGCTAGTCCCCTCCCTTCTCTGGACTCTGTTTCCTTATCTCTGCACTGAAAGCCACTTGGCCAGATGGTCAGTGAGGGCCTCTAGTTGTGTGTGAAACAACATTGACAAGTGCGGCAGGGTGGACATGTTTTCACATCCATAGGCTGTATAAAAATAGGAATGAGCCTGACTTGGCCCACAGGCTGTAGTTTGCCAAGTCCTGCTGTAGATCAGCACCATGTACTAGAGCTTTCTGCAATGATGGAAATGTTCTATATCTGTGCTTTCCAGTGCATAACCACCTGTGGCTATTGAGTACTTGAAGTTACAGTATTGTGACTAGGATCTATGGTTACTGATTTCTAATGTTACTGAGGTAACAGATTTTTAATTTTACTTAATTAAAATTAATTTTAATTTAAAAAGACACTTGTTTCAACTCCACATTGGAAAACACATCTATAAAAATTTGGCTGGAAAGAGTTTGCACAAGTACAGGCACCTGAGACCCTCCCCCTGTACACAACAGGTGCTGTGTGTCCAAACCAGTGATAGGTGATTGAAAATTATAAATTATGTGATGTGAACCAATCCATGATTGGGAGTGGTAATCTGAGAAGGATTCTTGGACGAAATTACATTATAAGGGAATCCTCAAAAATGAGCATAAAACAACTCAATAAAGGAGAAGGGGATGAATATTTTTCTAGGCAGAGAAGAAAGGGTTTGAGTGAGAATTTACAAATTTAGAGCGATCCCATGAGTTTGCCAGTTATGATGACCCATTCTCCCTGCTACCACCATAGGATGGCCCAGCCCAATTTCAGTTTTCCGTGCCCAGAGGTATAAGTTTGATTTAATTTGTTACACTCTTGTAGTGTGATAATGGCCTTGAATATGTAGCAAAGTTTCCTGATATTTCAGAGGTGCAAAATGGAGTTGAAAACATCACGATGTCTACTTGACTTTAACATTTCAATGAAAATATCCAAGGAAGCAAGAGTGGCAAGTGTTAATAATTTACACATGGGAAGAAATATTGTTTTAATTGGCTAAAATATACATTGTTAAATCTAGGCGATGGATGTTTCTGATATTGTTCTACTTTCCTGTGTATGAAAAGTTTTATTTAAAAAAGTAAAACACACATGCATTCTCCATTTCATTCACTTCCAGGGTATTCTCCCCACAGAAATGGTGCTTTGCCTGAGAATTCTGGTCACTCTCAAGGAAGCCCCAGCCCAGGGTGTGGAGGGAATATATTGATGCTCTGACCCATCAAAGATAACCATGCAAATGGGGTCTTGGGTGATGATGAAAGTTGGCCAACCCATGTCAAGGAGTGTTGCAACCCAATGAAGGGACAACAGTAGCCCTGAGGGAATTACAGGAGGTGGCTCACACCAGCAATTGTCTGCCCATACCTCCCCTTCTAGATCATCACTCTCATTTGCTTGACAGGACTCATGGTGCTCATCACATGCCTGATCTGCTATCTCCTTGTAATCAAGGAAGTATTGCCTGTCTTCTTACTATTGGGTTGTAAGAGCTCTTCATATATTACAAATACATGGCTTTGCTAGGAATATTTTTTGGAAATATTTTCTCCCATTGACCACTTGGTATGCAGAGCTCCTTTAGAGCTTAAATTAATAGTGAAATTATCTACCTGACTGTTAGTGACTCGCTCCCACATCCCAGATAGCTCCATCAACCCAAATGGTCATGTGCAAAAATAAATAACTCAGAAAACATATCCACCCACCACAAATTCCTGATTTCCAGGTTTCACTCAAATGCTCATACAATAGATACTCGTTCCTCAAGATTGGAAGTGATGCCAGATCATATCCTCACCTTCATTTCTCTTCTCTTATTCCTATCATCTCAGGATTCCATGGGCTATGATCTCAATAATTCCCTTGGAATGATCAAAACTTTCTTGCTGCTCATCATATCTGCCTTGTAAAACTTCAAACTCGGAAGATCCTGATTATCTGCCATATCTTACCTGCTGCTGGTCTTATGTTAACTGCTAAGAAAAGTACATGACATATGTTGGCACCATTGTATATCCACTATCGTCTACCTCAACTGGGAAGCATCCATAAAGCCTGGAAATTTTACTTTCTTTTTATGTGTCAGTAATTTACTCCTTGATTTTCTACACAGCCTGGTTTTAATATTCCCCACTTTCCTTTTTCTTTCATACATATTCAAAGTCAGTTAAGTTGCCTCACATTTCACAGAGAAATTGCTGTCTATAACTCCTTCTCTGTAGTGGTGAACCATTGAGAAAACGTCATCTATACTATGTGTCTCTGTTCCACCACCTCCTCAGATCACCCCCCACTCCATCTTCCCTCACCATTCTTAGGGTGCTTCCCTTGGTAAGGCTGCCCTGACTCATTTCTTACTAGAGAAACTTTTCACCATTCATCATACATGATCTTTAAATGGAAATGTTTTAAGTATGTTTGCAACAACTTAGATATGTGAGTCTTATGTTACAACTGTGAACACCATAATATCTGAATGCATAGAATGTATATCTGAAAAAATTCAAGTTCCAAATGGAGATTATGCTTCAGCTAGAAAGTGCAAAGTGAATTTGTGGAAGCAATTACAAAAATGCCAGAATCTAACTCTCTCATTATTAATTTTTATATAGATTGCATGCACAAATGATAATATCATTGTCATATTGGGTTAAAATACACTATTAAAATTAGGTTCACCTGTTTGTTTTATTTTCTTAAATGCGGCTACTAAAAAGTTTGATTTCATATTATAGAGTGTTAATGCTACTATTGGACAGCAACGATCAAGGCATGAGTGAAAACAAAGCACAGAGAAAGTGATTAGGGAACATTTTTCACAAGAAAAGGAGTGTACACTGGCCCACACTACAAGTTGGAGCAAACACTCTCATTCACACACACATGCACGAAACAAAACAAACATCATCCTAGAGTCCCACCACTACTTCTAAAGTGTCATGAAATTGCATTCCTACATAGTCCTAAATGCACTAATCTCAAGAAAGTAATTGGAAATCAAGATAATTTACCAATTAGGAAGGTCTAAAACCAGAGACGAAGGGTCAAAATTTTTTTGTGAATTTTCCATGAGTGGCTTCTGCTATTAATTCAATATGCTAGGGAGACTTCATAGCTGAGCAAAGCATATGTCCAAAGCACACACCTGTCTGAATGGGTAGAGAGTGTCTGAGGGAAAGCCGTGATGTGCAATGTTTGCCAAGGCTGTTGTAGAAAGATTCTTCGCTGGTACAGACTAGAACATTTCTGCATCGAGCATTTTCCCAGCACGGATGTTACACCTTGTCTGTCTTGGCTCTAGGAAAATGTGTTATGTGACTCCAGGAAAGTATTCCTTCCAAGCTAAGCAAAGGTGATTTCCAAACAGCTCCCTGAGAGACTTACTAGTGATTGTCTGAGTGAAAGGCATGAAGGGCAACATGTGCCGAGGCTGTTTCAGGAAGATTCTTAAGTGCTTCAGGCTGGTGCTTGTCTGAAAAGTGCATTTTCCCAGCATTGATGTTCCCTGTCATCAGTCTCAGCTCTATGGAAAGGTTTTGACTCACTCCTGGAAAGACTCCTCTTCCAAGCTCCGTGAATCTGATCTCGAACAAACGTGCCTGCCTGACTTGTGCCAGAGAGTCTGAGTGCTGGCCTCGATCTGCAGTGTTTGAAA
Organism: Equus caballus; assembly: GCF_041296265.1. Taxonomy (NCBI): domain Eukaryota; kingdom Metazoa; phylum Chordata; class Mammalia; order Perissodactyla; family Equidae; genus Equus; species Equus caballus. The sequence goes on from NC_091687.1 coordinate 30,156,089, forward strand.
GAGCTCTGTGTGGGACCATCCTTAACGGCTGCCACCTACAACTTTCCTGCACAGCCCAAGTTCCCGGCATGGATGTTTCCCACTGTCTGTCTCAGCTGTGGTGATAAGTCTCAAATTGCTCCTCGAACAGGTCCTTCCGGAGCTCTGGGAATCTGAGTTCAGAAGGGGTATGCTTGCTTGACTTCTCCGAGAATGTCTGACTGTTGAAAACTTCAGTGTGAAAAGACTCTTACTAGGAAGATCCTTAAGTGCTTCAAGCTAGAGCCTTTTGACACTCCTTCATTTCCTTCAGTTCATATTCCAGCTATAGGGAAAGGTGAATGTGTCTCAGAACCCCAGACACTCAGAGGTCAACTACAGTCTCTCTTTTTCAATTGTGAGTCAGAACCTATATGCAGTCTACTGGGGACACGATTCAAGGCACCTTTCGTTAAGTTACTGAAGGGCTGGAAGCTGGAGCTTTTTCCCTACCATGTGCCAACACAGATGGAGGTTAGCAGATATTCTGAGGCAGCTGTAGTGAAAACATGTAAATCTGTTCTTGAGGGTGACAGTGAAAATTACATGGGAGTGAGAGCCTTAGTAGCAGCCATAAGTGACAATTGGGAAAGGCACTTCTCTGCAAGGTGCTAAAGAGCTACAGGTCAGAGATCTTCTGCACAGGGTACATTCCATTATTCGTTGTAATGGGTACTCCCTCCCAGCTGTAGTACAATGTGGAAAAGCTCTTCAAGGGAACTGATGCTTCCAGCTCCTGTCCAGCTGAGCCAAGCCCTAGTTCTACATCAGCAGAGGCATGTGGGCGCCTGTGTGAAAACTTAACAGCAATGTGTTGTCAGTCACTACTTAGAAAGAAGATTTTGAAGAGCTACAAGAAGGACTTGTTCTGCATGTGACACTCTCACAGAAGGGATGTTCCATATCATTTCTTCCAGCTATACTGAAAGGTTTTCCAACCCTCCTTGGAAGCAGTCGCTTCATTGCTTCACACAGCTGAGTTCAGCAGGAACACTTGAGAGAGCGTGAGGGAAGGCTTTGAACAGCCTTGTGTGAAAAGGAACCTCTTGGGAAGATCCTAAAGAGCTTGTTAGGTCAACCCTTGCCTGCACAGTGCCATTTCCTTGAAGGGCTGTGAGAGACATACTCTCCCAGCTGGAAAGCAAAGTTGAAAAACTCCTCTAAGAAACTGTCACTTCCAGCTCCTGGCAAGCATAGCTGAAGAAGAGTTCTAGTTCACTAGATTCGGGGGAGGGACTGTGTGTAGATGGAAGGGCAACATATTAGAAGGTGCTTACTAAGAGGATTCAAAAGAGTTATAAGCAGGCCTTTCTCGACACCACACATCCTCAAAGAATGCACGTTATCTCTCCCAGTGTAGTGAGAGGTTTATAAATTCTCCTTTGAGTAAGTCCCTTCGCTGTGTCGATGAAAATAATCCATATCCAATCTATAAATGAAAATTTGGGTGAGTTTATTCTGAGCTTAAATCTGAGGATTATAACCGGGAGAGTCTTTCCACAAAGGAACAGAGCACTCCAAAGAAGTCGGGGTATAAGGGTGGTTATATACCCTCAAAGAGGATGTTTCACATAGGATTGAAATGTCCCTTTTACAATAGTCGCGAGACTGCTCTGTCGGCACAGCGATTGATGGAAATAGCAGGTAGGTCTGCTGTCTCGGTGAACACAGCAGGGTGGCAGTCTGTTGTCTCCAGCTGGGTGGTCACAGGTGAGCTGGGAGGTGAGTGCAGCAATCAATTCCTAGCCTAAGGAAAAATGCTTATCCCTAAGGAAATGCTAATGTGGGGGAAAGTTGCACCTTTATCTCAAGGGCCTTTGTTCTGGCCATAGGAAATGTCTAAGTAGATATGCAATGCGTGCTCAATAGCCACAGTCAGGCCCTTTTGAAAAAAAGAATCAGGCCGAATTAGTTTTATACCAAATGGCTTCCTCATATACTCCAATATATCCTAATGCTTGCCATTTTTATTTGTCAGCTGCCACAAGCAGCTGAACTCAGAAGGAACATGCTTTGATGACAGGGGACAGAATGCTTCAGTGAAGGCCATGAACTGCTCTGTGTCTAAAGGATTTTCCCAGGAAGATCCTAAAGAGCAACAGATCAGAGTGTTTCTGCACTGTGTACTTTCCCAGAAGAGAGGGCATAGGCGTTCCTGCCCAGCCACTGTGCAAAGGCTAAAAGCTCTTCAAGGAAACTGAATCTTCCACTCCTGGGAAGCTGAGTGACACCAAAGTTTGATTTGCTCACAGGCAGGTGAGAGCCTGTGTGTAGACTGAACAGCCAGCTCCTAAAATGCCCTTCCTTATCAAGAAGATTCTCGAGAGCTAAAAGCAAAAGATTTTTGAGAAAGTATCCTCTCCCTGAGTTTACGTTACAGAGTATCTGTGCCTGCTCTAGTGAACAATTTTCAAACTCTCCTCAGAAGTCCCTTCACGGCTATGGGCAGCTGAGTTCAGAAGAAACATGCCTTTTCTGATGTGTGAGAGAGAGCCTGAGGAAAGGTCATTTACTGCTATGTGTGTAAACGATCTTCTCTGGAAGAACACAAACAAGTATTGGTTAGAGATTTCCTGCAAAGGGTCCTTTCCTTGAATGGATGTTCAAGGTATTCCTTCCAGCTGTAGTTCAGTGGTTACAAAGAAGCTCACCTAGAACAATATCTCTCACAGCACCAGGCAAGCAGAGCTCAGCAACAGTTTCCCTTCATCACATGTGATTGAGAGCTTGTGTGTAGTCTGCTGGGAACCAGATTCAAAGGCACTCAGGAAGAAGATACTGAAAAGCCACAAGCAGGAAATTTCTCCCTAGTGTGTGCCCACATAGAAAGAAGTTAGCAGATAGCCTGAGGCAGCTGTAGTGAAAACGTGTAAATCTCTCCTTGAGGGAGACACTTTGAAAGCTCCTGGCAGCTGAGTTCAGAAGAAAAATGCTGCCATGACATGAAAGTGAGAACCATAGGAAAAGCCATTAACTGCAATGAGGAAATGAACTTCTCTGGAAGTTACCAAAGAGCTTCAATTAGCAGCTGTTCTGTAAAGTGTACGTTCCTTGAGGGGCTGTTATAGTTATTCCCTCCCAGCTGTAGTGGAAAGGTTAAAAGTCACTCCAGGAAACTGTCACTTCCAGCTCCTGTTAAGCTGAGCTAAACAATAGATCTATTTCTTCTGATTTATCTGAAGGGCTGTGTCTAGATTGAACCACAGGGTATTAAAAGTCACTTATTAAGAAGATTCTACAGAGTTTCAAGCATGGCTTTTTCTACACCATACAACCTCATTCATTGAAAGTTTTAGATAAAGTGTCCCAGCTGTAGTGAAAGGTTTTCAACTCTTTTTGGAAGATGTCCCTTCACTGCTACGGGCAGCTGAGTTCAGCTGGAACATACTTCCATGACATAAGCAGAGAGCCTGAGTGAAGGCTGAGAACTGCAAAGTGTGTAAAGCAATTTCTAAGTAAGATTTTAAACTGCCACATGTCAGAGCTTTTCTGCAAAGTGTAGTTTACTTTATCATATTTTATAAATATTCTGTCCCAGCTGTAGTGTAAAGTCTTAAAGCTCACCAGGGAAACTGTCTCTTTCAGCTCCTTCTTGAGGGGCACATTTCAAAGGTGCATCTTCTGTAATGGCTTCATGCTGAGAATGGACATTGTCATGGGGATCAGTAGATGAGCACAAATTCCAGCTATTGTCCAATAGATTTGTGGGCCATCTCAGCCATAACCACTACAAACATCCGTAGTTTTATAGCCTGAATGCATTTAGCATATCTTTAGGATCTGAGCATACATGCCCACTTCCTCCAGATTCCATCAACTCTTTTATGGTCTACATACTGGGTTGCCCATCCTTCTCTGATGGACCTAGCCTTACTGCCAAGGAACATGCAACCTCCTTGAAGCAGACTGTGCCTAAATGGTATGGGGTTGGTTAGGATCCAAGTCAGAGCCTAGGGCGAATAGCCAGTCATTACTTATATGCATAGCTGACAAATAAAAATGGCAAGTAATAGGATATATTGGAATATATGAGGAAGCCGTTTGGTTTAAACCTAATTCGGCCTGAACTTGTCTTTCCAAAGGGACCTGACCGAGGCTGTTGAGCAGGCATTGTATATCTGCTTTAGAGATTCCCTATGGCAAGAGCAAAGGCCCTTGAGATAAAGGTGCAACTTCTCTCCCCCTCCCAACTTGGCGTCTCCTTAAGGATTAAGCATCTTTCCTTAGGCTAGAAACATTGCTGCGCTCACCTGTGGCCGCCCAGCTGGAGACAATAGACTTGCCTCCTGCTACACCGCCCACCAAGATAACAGACCCACTACCTACTGTGTCCATCAAGTGCTGTGCCGACAGGGCAATCTTGTGACTATTGTGGGAGGGACATTTCAATCATATGTGAAACATACTCTTTGAGGGTATATAACCACTCTTATGCCCCCACTTCTTTGGAGTGCTCTGTTCCTTTGTGGAAAGACTCTCCCGGGTTATAATCCTAAGATTTAAGCTCAGAATAAACTCACCCAAATTTTCATTTATAGATTGGTTATGGATTATTTTCATCGACACCATGGACCACAGCTACATCCTTGCAGCATTGTAACACTTCTAGAAGTTTAAGGATCTCTGGCCCATGTTCAATTCCAATGGTTCACTCTGGAGACCTCTGTGGCTAGCAATCACTTCTGGGCAAGTGTGGGTAATAGTCCCATTGGAAAACAAAGCAGGTTTGCTGGGTTTAAGGTATGAAAGGTTTTCAAAGATATCTGAGGGGAATCCAGCAGCATAGTTTAATATTGTAGATTTCTATTGTGGGATAGCCATATAAATCCTTGTGGGGGACTGGAATTGGCCACCCCAAGATATGTCTCTTTGGCATGAGGAATATTTGGAGCTGGTTACTTTAAAAAAAAACTGCAGACAGGAAAGAAACTCTGAAAAGCAGAGTTTACTTACCCTTTGTTAAGAAACATTTACATTGTAAAGGAAATCTCCATCTGTAAAGTTGTCTCCCTCTCTGTACCAGGAAGGAGGGATGACATTATCTCTAGAAACTCTTATCAATGCAGAAGACAAAGACTTAAATCTGCATAATAACCTGACCCTTGTTTACCGTACTTGTCTGGTAATCTCCAGTAACTGACTCCCCCCATCCCCAACATCTTCCTTTGTCTTTAGTGGAAGATAATATTTAAGGTGGTGGCTTCAGCCATTTTGTCAAGTTGCTCAGGCTCCCTGAGCCTCTCCCATGTGTACATGTTATAAAGCTTTGTTTAATTTCTCCTGTTATTCTGTCTCATGTGAATTAAATTTATTCTCTGGCCAGAAGAACCCAGAGTGGGTAGAGGAAATGTCTTCTTCCCCTACAGGAGTTTCTAATTCTATTCCTAAGGACACACCTTTGGGTTGCCTTTTAAATAACTGGGTAAAATTTGAGCTACAAGATCTAAAGAAAAAGAGACTTATTTTTTATTGTTATACTGTTTGGCCTTAACATACTCTGAATGTAGAAAATGGCCCATGAATGGCATGCTAAATTTTAATACTACTTTTCAACTAGACTTATTTTGTTGCCACCTGGGAAAACGATCTGAAATCCCTTATATTCAAGCATTCTTGGCCCTAAATAAAAATCCTGAACTCAGACGGGCTTGTTGCATGTGTCTAGCTTCCCCTACTAAAGTAGAAAAACCAACACCTCATATATTACATGATGACTGCCTTGTTAGACTTATTCTTAAGGCCACTACAGCTCTACTGAAGTAACCTCTCCCTACGAATCAAAGTCCAGAATACACCCTCCCTACAAGGAGGAACCTAAAATTGAATCCTGAAACTCCATAAGTCCTGCAGTTCATATGAGGAGTGGGACCTTTTATAACCCTAGACATTTCCCTCTCCAAGAAGTAGCAAATGGGATAATGGGGGCCATTCAAGTCCATGTGCCATTTTCAATGTTTGATATGGCTCAAATAAAGACACAAGTGGCCAGATATTCAGAAAATCCTGCCTAATTTCTTGATGGCTTTCAATAGCTCAGCATGACATTTGACTTCACTTGTCAGGATATTTAAATTATTCTTACTCGTTGCACTACAGATGAAAAAAGTCATATTTGGGCTGGAGCACGTGAAATTGCAAATGACTTACATACTAGAGACAGACATAGACATCCAGTAGGTGGCACCGCACTACTAGATACAGACACCAAATGGGATTAGAGGGAATGAAGAAGGGATTTACAAAGCCAGTCAACTTTTTTAAAAAGATTGGCCCTGAGCTAACATCTGTGACAATCTATCTTTCTATTTTTTTCCTCTTCTCCCCAAAGTCCCTCAGTACATAGCTGTATATTCTAGTCATAGGTGCCAGAAAGTGGGACACCACCTCAGCATGGCTTGATGAGTGGTGCTAGGTCTGAGCCCAGGATCCAAACCATGGAAATCCTGGGCTGCTGAAATGGAGCATGCAAACTTAACCACTTGGCCACTGGGCTGGCCCCCAAAAACCCAGTAAATTTGGAAAAACTCCAGGAAATAACTCAGGGAACAGACAAAACTCCTGCCTTTTTTCAAGCGAGATTAACTGAAGCTATTCAAAAATACACTAATCTAGACCCTAATTCTCCAGAAAGGATGACTATTCTAAACACGCACTTTATTAGTCAATCTGCCCCAGACATACACTGAAAATTGACTAAATTAGCCTTCTTTCCTCAAACACTTGTATAGAGACTTTTGGAGGTTGCTACTCAGGTGTTTAATAATCAGGACTTGACTCATAAACAGGATAAGAACAGAAGGGCAAGATTACAGGGTAAGGTACAGGCTCACATTTTAGTAACCACCACTGTGGATATGCCAGAGAAATAGGCTAACCAGGGGGTCAAGTCTCAAACTACCAATGCCAGAGGTCCAGGTAAGTTCCTTATTACAATTACCATCAAGTTGGACACTGGAGCAAACAGTGCCCAAGAAATAATCCTCCTCCTGGGCCTTGTCCTCTCTGCAAGTGGGAGGGACATTGGAAGTGTGATTGTCCTCAACTCCAGAGCAAGGAGGTGCCAAGAACACACTTCCCTGCCCAGAGATGCAATCCTGAGGACTCCTTTTGAAGGGGCCCAGAGGCCAGTCCAGATCCCATCACCATCAAACAGAATGAGCCCTGGGTTATTCTGGGTGTGGAAGGCAAGAAAATCAATTTTCTGATTGTTATGGGAGCCGCTCACTCTGTACTTGTTTGCCACTCTGGCCCAAACTGGTAAGCTCCATCAAAAAATTCTTGGAATGGAGGGCGACTCTAAATTTTGTTATCCAAGTCTTCCTTTACCTTGCAAATATTGGACTCAGATGTTTTCCCATACTTTTCCTAGTCCTACCTACTTGTCTTACTGCATTATCAGGGCGAGACTTAATGAAAAATTTAGGAAGCCAATTTGTTCTAACACGTGAGGATGGCTTGTTTGCCGCTCTCTTTCCAAGCTTTGTTTTTTCCCAGATACCCTCTAATATTCCACCCCACATATGGGAAGCAACTGATCCCCATGTTTGGGACTGCTCCCTTCCAGGAAGAGCCATAACAACACAGCAAGTCTCTATTACCTTGTGGAACTCTTCTCTTGTACCCTGTAAGCAATACTCTTTAAAACCAGAGGCAATTGAAGGATTACAACCTCTTATATTAAAATTCCTCAGTCATAGCCTCCTTAAACAATGTCAATCTCCCTATAACACTCCTATCCTGCCTGTAAAGAAATCAAATGGAGATTATCGTTTGGTCCAGGACCTCTGCATAATTAATGAAGCCACTGTTCCTATTCACCCCATCGTGCCTAACTCATATATTTTACTTTCCCAGCTCCAAGAAAACCCTAATTTGTTTATAGTCCTAGACTTAAAAGATGCTTTCTTTTGTATTCCTCTGGATGAAACTTCCCAACCTTTATTTGCCTTTGAATGGAAGTTTCCTAATGAAGCTCTTCCTATCCAGTTGACTTGGACAGTCCTCCCTCAAGCTTTTGGGATAGTCCCCATTTGTTTGGAAGTGCCCTAGGCAAGGATCTGTGGGGTGTCCAACTCCCTGTTGGTGGTTTAATACAATATGTTGATGATATCCTTATTTGTAGCCCCACAAAGGAGGATTCTGATCACAATACTGTCCTTGTCCTTAATTTCTTGGCCCAACGGAGCTATCAAGTGTCCCCACAAAAGGGACAAATTTCACAACAGCAGGTGTCCTATTTGGGCTATGATTTAATCCCAGAACAATGGGCACTTTTCTATAAATAGGAAAAAGACTATTCTTGAACTTGGACCACCAAAGACAAAAAACAACTTCACATTTCCTGGGTATGGCAGGATTCTGTCATTTATGGCTTCGTCAGTTCAGAGGAATACTAAAACCTTGATATGAAGCAACCAGAATACCTGATACAGAACCTCTGGAAGGGACACAAAATGAGGACAAGGTCTTTGGGTCCATTCAACAGCTGTATTCCACCCCAGCCCTGGCTCTGCCTAATGTCAACAAGCCTTTTACTCTTTATGCTGCTTAAAAGCAGGGCTAAGCCCTTGGTACCCTCACCCAAAGACTAGGCCCAGAGAAATGAATTGTTGGATATTTCTCAAAAACTCTAGACTTGGTGGCTTTGGGATAGCCAGCCTGCTTAAGGGCTGTAGCAGCTACAGCTCTATTAGTTGAGGAGGCCTCTAAATTAACTACAGGACAACCTTTAACAGTTGTGATTCCCCATAAGGTACAAGCCATGTTACAAACTACAGGACATCAATGGATGACTGCAGGATATCTAACTAAATATCAGGCCATCCTCCTAGACACCCCTGAGATCATCCTTAAAGTCTGTTAAAGGATTACTCCGGTAGACCTTATGCCCAGTCCTGACTTTCCAGTCCAGGATTTGTAGCAAACATTCTCTGAAGTCATAGAACAGGTGTATTCTAGCAGGACTGACCTGCTGGATTCACCTATAGCTAATGCAGATGACACCTGGTTTATAGATGGCAGTAGCTTCATAGACCAGGGGATACACAAGGCAGGCTATACTATAGTAAACTCCTCACACATCATGGAAGCACAAGCTCTTGCAGCCAATACATCCACCCAAAAGGTTGAACTCATCGCTCTTACCCAAGCTCTTCATCTGGTGAAGGATATGGTTATTCACATTTGACTCAAAATATGCCTTCTTGGACCTACATGCATATGGGACCATATGGAAGGAGAGGGGATTACTCAATACAAATAATTCCCCTATCAAACATAGAACAGAGATTTTGGCTCTTTTAACATCTATGCCTCTTCCAAACCAAGTGGCTGTGGTCCATTGCCAGGGACCTCAGAAGGATTTATCCCTTGAGAGAAAAGGTAAAAATTTTCCTGACCAGGAAGTTTAGCTAAACAAAGACAAAGCTGGTCCAGATCCTGCTGTTCAAACAGACCAATTTTGTGAACAAATTGGTGATTTAAAACTACTTTTTCGGACAAAATGAACCCTATCTTGATTATTTTACTCATCTCATTTTGTAATTACAGGAAATTCTTTTGTAAAATGGGTTTAACATTATGCTGAGCTCCATAACCAAACTACATGTTGGGTTTGTGAACTCTTGCCTCTGTCTAGTACTTCTGTCTTCCCCTGGTGGCTTTCTCTCCTCCAGGGTACTGATGCAACACTTCTCTTTACTATACAGTATATTTCTAGCTCTTCTTTTCTACAAGATTCATCTATTACTAATCATAATGTCTCCTTGTAGCCATCCATCTCTGACACCTGGGAGCTCCCTGGCCACAATCAAACATATTCCTTCAACTCTACTGCCCAAATACTAACTAGGTTCACATTGTCACAGGTGGATCATAAACAACGAGTTCCTAAGAGAAGGTCCCCAACCTATCAATACTCACAAGATAGACTATATCAAATTTGGAATGAATATATTTGGCTCACTCCTACTAGTGTTCAACTCAGTCAAAAGGCCACTCTATGTTGGGAATAAACCAATCACACTTTTGGTACTTGGCCTAATAACACTCGACCTATTGGAAAAATTCCTCGTTATATGTGTTCTCATATCATAGTCTTAAAAAGTACTGATTGGTTTGAGACTGACTGGGATAGATGGGCCAGCACACATTTGTTAGCCCTTAACTGCTTTCGATGGTTACGTGGCTCCAACTGATGGCCTTGGCTGCCACCTGGATGGAGTGGATGATGCACCCTATGGTTCATCTGGATACAAGGTAGAACTACATTTACTGTATCTTCTCCTGCTAACCTACCCAACCTACAACAACTCTGGACCTCTTCAGTCTTCCACTGATATGATCACTTTGCCCCAATTCCCCAATTGGGAACTGAAAGTGTAATCTGGCACATGGAAGCCCTAAACAAATTTACCACGAAGACATTAAAGTATACAAAATATAGCCTTTTGCTGCTTGTTTTAGAAGTATCCCAAATGCATAAGGCAGTCATCCAAAATTGAATGGCACTGGATGTCTTGAAGGCAGCACAGGGGTGCACTTGTGCCATTATAAAAACTGAATGTTGTGTCTATATTCCTCACTACATCAAAATATCTCTGTCTTTCTACCTGATATGAGTCATCAAATCAAATCCATGTCCAACCTTACACTATCCCTAAATGATTGTTTGGATGCCTGGTCAGGTCTGGGTCTCTGGACTACTATCAAAGCTTTATTCATACGTTAATCATATTGTTTATATTTCATATTATAATTTGTTGTCTATTTCATTGTTTGTCTTTTACATGCCAACAAAGTTTCGCCTCTGGGCCAGTTCTCATCAAATGATCTTGCCAGAAGATCTGTATATTTTGTCTGCCTTGGACTCCAGGGGCACAACCTTCCAGTCCACCAAACTTCCTGCCTATACCCCATGACTCCATTTAGGGGCAGCTCTCTGACCTTGTACAGCTGGAAGTAGTTACAGAAGATTGACCATTGTTCATATCCCTGAACGATTTTTGGGCCAAATTGCTTCAGGGCAGGGTTTTATAATGAGGATAAAGGCTGCCCCAGTGAGAGAAACCCAAGACATTATGGCCTACATGTCAATCTATACTACGTTCTGGGAAGTACAGGACATCCTGACCTGATTCATATCTAAAGTTATATGACAACACGATAACCAGACCCCATCTGCACTGATATCATTTTAATGACTTTTTTAACATGATCTTTCTTTTGTCTAGTAAAAAATAACTCACATTCCTATGCCTTATAAATTTAGCTCTATCCTCAACACATTGCAGCTCCTCACTGCAAATGGGTCCTGGCCCCATGCTAGTCTCTGAATAAAAGAACACTAACACCAGAGCTTGACACTCCAAGAAGTCTTTCCTTGGACTCCTTGGCTCACCAAGCCTGCATCAATATGTCTTTTATGTCAGACTTTCCTTTAGAAAGTTTTCCCTTTGGGGCACTCAACACCAAACACATAGGTCCACTAATGAGCGAAAATTCAACATGCTCTCCTCCTACTGCTAAGGTCACCTGGGGCTCCTGGAACCAACTGGGAAGCCCTACAGCCCCATAACATCTCACCTGTAGTCAACAGAAGCTGCCACAGGTCTGTCTTGTTTGATTCCTTCCCTCTCTGGGGACAGTTTGGACAATCCTCTGCTAATGCCCTTGTTGTTTGCAGTATGCACATTCATTAGCCCCTAACTTTGTCGGTGGCCTTCTGGTCCCTTGGTGGTGGCCAGGGTTACTCACCCATGGCACATTCCTTCTCTACCTCAGGTTACCTTGAGTAGACTGGAGTGCCACAGCGAGCAGGGCGGCTTGTCTTTGCATCTTCTTGTCTTCCTTTACATCCTCAGCTTCATCCCAGTCATTGAACCCCCTAAATGCAGCCTTTACTAATTGTGCAGGATTAGTATGAGGACCTATGCCAACGTTAGAGTTTTCTACAGATGTCTGGAGCATTCTTGAGATATTAAATATGTATTAAGAATCACAGTACTGCCCTGGGCCTCAGGGTCCCAACTTGTGTATCTCTGAGGCAGTTTTTGAGCTTCTGGAACAAAGCAGAATGGTTTTCCCCAGGGCCTTGCTGGAACTCTATTAATTTACACCACTTAATGAGTGGCTGGCTTACTATTTACATGGCTTTTAAAAGCAGACCCCAAAAATATCCTAGCTTTTCTTGATCATCAGGATCATTGGGATTCCACTCTGGGTCAATCTCTGGCACAGCCTATTCACTAGGCCTGTGGCTATCTGATTCTAGGTCACATACATTATCTGCTTATTCTCTACATTTTAACAGAACAGATGACATTTCCTCAGCATGAGGAGTGTAGGAGACAGGCTTTGAATATCTGACCAATTTGGATTATGAGTGGAGAAGATTCCCTTCATTGGGTTTATGAATTCCTCTGGGTCAGCCCTCAATCATTCAGTGTGTGCCTTCCATTCATACAGATCAGAGAAGAAAAAGGGACATGTACATTAATAAGTATCCCAGGTTTGTAATTGGTTCATAATCTAGTGGTACTATCTGGAAGAAGAAGGTGAAGGGTCTTTGGTTATTGCAGAGTCCAATTCCCCGTAGGGGGATTGTTGAGGGTGGGAACAACAATGGGTTTGGCCCCGTTTCATCCTCTGGAATAAGCAGGGCTGAGGGAGGGGAATAAGGTGGAAGTCCCATGGGGCTCACCAGCTTGTCTAATGGTGGGGCCAGAGCTGGAGTACGTGAGTCAGGTGGACTCTGAGGTGGGTTTTCCTTAGTCCCAGGTTTCCTGATTTGGAGGAGCAGGTCCTCCTCATCAGAAAGATGTCTTAAATTCAACCTTTAACCCTTCATTTAAACATAGTGCCATGAAGCACTGGACATAAGGGATATCTTCCTTTTTCTTGGTTCTTTTGCAAATTAGATCTTATTGTAGCATGGACTTAGAGTCCCACTTTCTGGCCATCTTCCCCCATGTTCCAATGAATACCCTGGCCAGGTTGTGTTACATAAAATGATCATCTGCTCTCAGGTCAATGGGGAATACCTGAAGGCCTTCCAGTTCTGGAAGATGCAGTACAATGGGCTTTCCCCTGGGATGGAGCTTGCTCCCTTCATCGTCTAGCATCTTTTCTTATGTTCCATTTCCAACCTTCCAGGGGAAACTTGTAACAGTTAGTGGTGATGCACAGGCCATAAGCTTGTGCCCAGAGGAGGTTTAGCACCCTAATAGCCTGAAACTAAGACCATGCTTACTAACTATACCCTTAAAGGGAAAACAAAACTGGTGGACATTGGGTTTCAGCCAGGGACCCCTGATAGGGGGGGCATGAAAAAAAAGGAGACCTAGGAGTCCAGAAAAGCCAGGCTGTAGAAAAAGAAAATTGATGTCTAGTGTCCTCAACAAAATCAAAACAGACTCAGCAACTACAGTGTGTGCTTGACCACATCTAAGGGTACCTCTCCTCTGGTCACAGACCCAACACAAAGACTCAGTGACTTAAGGGTCGGTTTAACTCTGTCTAAGGGGACCCCTTTCTCTGATGACAGGCTCAACACAAAGACAGACTCATTGACCTCAGGGAATCCCCCAACACTGACCTTATCACCCCAGAGGATTCTCCATTTCCAGATGGGACTTGAGCCCCTGACTAGTCAACAGGGATCACTCTTGTTTCCCCACAGCTGAGCATCAGCACTTCTGGAATGGCCAGGTCATGCAATCCTTAAAACCAGAGGGGATTCTCACTCCCCTGAACCAGGTTACCCCATATGGGGACCTGAACCCCAAAGCCAGGCCCCAAAGTAACAGATAATCTGTCCCAGTGTTTCAGAGTGATTTTCAATCTCTCCTTGGAAGTATCCCTTCACATCTATGTGCAGTTCAGTAAAGCAGGTGTTACAGGCTCTTAACACTAGCCCTGATATCGGTTCTCCTACATTGAACCCAGAATATATGGGATTAAAACTAAAAGGCACCACCTCTTTTTGGCTTCTCTACTTACACTCATATGCAATTACCTGTTTACGTAACCTTAGACTCCTTGAGCTCTAAAATCAAATAAGAGTTACAAATTGTTAAAGCCCAGGTAGCCTGGAGTTGGGGGCACAGTAAAGTTTTAGCTAACCATGTGTCCTTGAAGTCTTCCAGGGAAACTGCTTTCTGGAGACTATCAGAAAGCTGAGGCTTCCCAGACCTCAACCTCTTGGCTTCCGGATGCCCAAGTCCACCATCCATTGTGAAAACAAAACAGCCGAGGATGCCCACTTGCAATCCTCCTATTTCACCAACTCCCCCCTCCTTACAAACAGCCTCTCAAGGCCCAATGCAGGCTGATGGGGAAACGCTGGCCAACAAGGCTCCATGCACTCTCTCCTCTACCCAAACCACAGATAAAAACCCCTGCCTGTTTCTTAACAGGGAGCTCGTAATTTTTTTTAAATAATTGTTATGACTTTGTTAATTGTTTTTTTTTTTGAGGAAGATTAGCCCTGAGCTAACGTCTGCCGCCAATCCTCCTTTCTTTGCTGAGGAAGCCTGGCCCTGAGCTAACATCCGTGCCCATCTTCCTCTACTTTATATTTGGGATGCCTACCACAGCATGGCTTGCCAAGTGGTGCCATGTCTGCACCCGGGATGCAAACCAGAGAACCCCTGGCCACCAAAGCAGAACGTGCGAACTTAACTGCTGCACCACCAGGTTGGCCCCAGAGCTAGCGATTTTTGAGGTACAAGCTCTTGCTTTGCTTACTTTGCCTGGCAGAGTAAAGCTTTTCCTTTTCCACTCAAGACTCTGTTCTCATTATTTGGATTGGCATTGGGTTCAGAGACCAAACTTTCAGTTACAAACATGGTGACCTTGGAGGAAGCTGTAGGTGGTCTCCACTGAGAACCCCCTTAGCTTAACCAGACATCCCAGAGTTGCACTCCCTGCCTGCCCCATTTGGGGAAGTGAAGTGTTTAGAGGAAGACAGGGAGGCCAGATCACCAGGGACTGGTGCTTAGCTGGCTGTACTTCACCCCAGGTGGAATCCAGGTCTGCTCCCTTGGCTGGACTCTGTGGAGCTCCCATAACAGCCTGAGGTGCTGCTCCAGTAGCTGCTAAAGCCCATTTTGCTTTGGGAGTCATCCCTCCTGTTTCTTCCCTGGGTATCCATTAGGACCTCTGATTACCTAGGAAACTATCTAGGGGAAAAGGAAAGTGCATTTGCTTGGAGTTATGATGCCCTGGCCAGATTTTGGTAAGTCCCCTGTTACTGTTCATTTGGGAAGATCTGAAAATCAGATCTTCATTTTTTGGGTGTCCCCCACATGTAGCATTCAGACTAAACTGGGACTGAAGCACTTTGGATTTGTTTTGGATTCTGGCTTCAATTAGCTGGCTGAAGGTTTTTGGGAAAGCTTGCTTGTTTTGGTACTTGTTGTCTGTCTCTCTGTCCTTTTAAAAGTATTAACATGGGAAAAGCCACATCTGTTCCACCTAAGAGCCCCTTGGGGAAGATTTTGGCTGATTTATTGACCTATAGTTATAAGCCAAAGGGAAAAAAGTGGTATTTTATTGTAACACCACCTGGCTGATGTATGTCCTGGAAAGTGAGGAAAGATGGCTATTGAATGGAATTTTATTACACCATATTGCATTTGGAGTGGTTTTATGAAAGCTCTGGAAAGTGAGATGAGATTCCATATGTGCAGGCTTTTATTCAGCTGCATATTCAGGAAGGTGAATGGCCAGGGATCAAGCTGATGTTCCAAAGAAAAGCCAACCCTGTGGTAGTCAAAGTGCACAGACATCAGAAGAAAAACTTGATGAGGACATGGCTGCTCTAAGTGTGTTGAATCCCTTTAGTCCTAATTTCAATGTTGCACGGCCATCAATGGCAGGTGCCCCCAGCACCCCACCACAACACCAGGTGATGAGGTGTGGAAGAGAACCCTCCATGGCAGCTATTTCCTTTGCATCCACTGTTACCAGATGAAGAGGTGGTGGGGAAGCTGAGCCCCCAATGGACACCCCTTGGTATGAGTCAGGAGCAGGAGGTCTCCCCCTCGAGGACTTGATAGGGGACACTGTTTGGCCAGGGGTCTTCTTGCATGGGGGCAGGGCAATTCCCTCTGTGCCAGTTGCCTGTAGGAATGAAAGGCCAGGGGAAACTGACTACCAACTATTGGACTTATACTCGTTTTTCAACCTCTGATTTGCTAAATTGGAAAAACCAGAACCTGTCCTACAGGGAAGATCCAAAAAGATGACAGATTTGCTTACAGCTAATTTTTCTACCCACCACCTTACCTGACAGACATTCAATCTTTGTTAAGCATAATGCTTGCAGGTGATAAGTGGCACCTTGTGATAAAAATAAATGAAGAGGCTCAGTATTTACATGATGAGGATCCCAATCAAACTCCTACTCCTGATGTATCCATCCCCCAAGTACAGCCCAGGTGGGACCCAAACATAGATGCAGGGAATGTATTATTAAGCCATTACAGAAGGTGTGCCTTAGCTGGACTTAAAAAAGGAACCCCCAAACAAAGGCGCTTAAACAAGATTCAGGAACTCCAGCAAGAACTGGAGAAAATCCTCCAGCGTTTTTAGAATGAATATATCAGGCATACAGAAAATAACCTGACTCAGACCCAGAAGCCCGCAAAAACCTCTGGATGGGCACATGACCTTTATTAGACAGAGTGCCTCAGACATTAGGCAGAAGTTCAATAAGGTTGAAAGGGCCATACCCACAAGCTCTGGTCAATTGGTGAAAATTGCTTTCAAAGTTTATAATGCTCCTGAGGAGCACAAAGCCAGGCCAATCAAAGTGCTCTATGTAGCTTCCCTAGACAGGGGAAATAAGAAAGGGTATACAGGGTCTGGCCTGGTGGTGCAGTGGTTAAGTGCGCACATTCTGCTCTGGTGGCCCAGGGTTTGCCAGTTTGGGCCCTGGGTATGGACATGGCACCACTTGGCATGCCATGCTGTGGTAGGCATCCCACATATAAAGTAGAGGAAGATGGGCACGGATGTTAGTTCAGGGCCAGTCTTCCTCAGCAAAAAAAGGAGGATTGGCGGCAGACATTAGCTCAGGGCTAATCTTCCTCAAAAAAAAAAAAAAGAAAGAATGAAAGGGTATCCAAGGCTGTGGAGGAAGGGATGCCAAAAGTTGGAGAAAAATCAGTGGCGCCTATTATAGAAAGGAAGGGGCACTGGAAAAACCAGTGCCCTAAGCTAGAAACAGGCACAAAAATGGAAAAGCAGCCCTCTCAGAGGCATATGACCTCTCGATTCCAAGACTTAGAGAAGGAAGACGATGGTTGATGGAATACAGGATTCCTTGCCATGCTGCTGGCTCTCATTCCAATAGTCCCCCATGAGTCCCAGGTACAAAGGACAGTGGGGTCACAATTGGTTGACTTTCTGGTGGATACTGGTGCCACTTATTCTGCGTTAAACTGCAAATTGACATCATTAATTCCTTGATTGCCATTTTTGGAGTCACGAGTGAAACTCAACAGAAACCCATGCGGCAACCACTGAAATGCAGCTTAAGAGAACAAAAGCTGAAATATAGCTTTTTATATATATCAGATTGCCCCATTCCTCTCCTTGGATGAGATTTTCTTTGTAAACTGAATGCTCATAATTATTCACCCAAGAATAAGCTTCTCCACCTACAGGGTCCACTGGAAAATGCACTCCGACTACAGACCCTCCTGGAAAGACTGGAAGAAGAGCACGCAACACCACCTGAGATCCATGAATGAGTGAGTACAAGAGTCTGCGGTTGACGGAGTGCCCGTACTAGCTCTATCTGCCATCCCAATAAGAACTGAACTTTTAAAGAAGGAGCCTGTTGTCTAAGAAAGAAACAATATCTCCTCAAGATAGAAGCATTAAGAGGCATCCAACCTGTTTTGCAAAGATTCTTGCAGCACGGGCTGATAAGGCTCTGCCGATCACCATATAACATGTCTATTCTACCAGTCAACAAACCGCACTCAGATGAATACTGGTTTGTGCAATATTTAAGGACCTTTAATGACATTGTACAGGATATACATCCAACAGTACCAAACCCCTATATGCTGTTAGCTACAGTACCTGGGGAAGATATCTGGTTTTAAGTGCCAAACATTAAGGATGCGTTTTTTTTTTTTTTTGCATTTTATTGGAAAGGAAATCTCAACTATTGTTTGCCTTTGAGTGGTAAGACCCAGATACATGGGTCACAAACCAATATTGTTGGACCGTGTTGCCTCAGGGGTTTAAGAACTCCCCTACTCTGTTTAATGCAACTTTGGCAAAAGACTCGTGAGGACTCTAACTCAATCAGGGAACATTACTGCAATATGTTGGTGACTTGCTGATAGCAAGTCCTAGTTACCAACAATGCCTGAACAACACCATTGTAGTGCTAAATCACCTGGCCTGGTGTGGCTACAAGGTGTCCCTCATGAAGGCCCAGATCTGTAAACAACAAATTGCCTATCTGGGTTTCCAAATAAGCCAAGACACCGGCAACTTAATGTCTGACCGATGACAGGCAATTTTGCAGGTGAGATCCCCTCAGAAGAAAAAATAATTGAGGAGATCTTTAGGTATAGCAGGGTTCTGCCAGATTTGGATTCCCAATTTTGGACTGATATGGATGCTTTGAAGGGAAAAGAAACAGATGCCCCCATATGGTCAGGGGAATGCCAACAGGCATTTGAGGCTTTGAAATGAAAGTTGTTGACTGAGCCAGCCCTGGGCCACCCAGATTAAAAAAATTCAAACTGTAAGTATGACAAATAAAAATTGCAAGCAATAGGATATATTGGAGAATATGAGGAAGCCATTTGGTATAAACCTAATTCGGCCTGACCTTGTCTTTCCAAAAGGGCCTGACATTGGCTGTTGAGC